>NC_141560.1:44394394-54394394 GCF_036417535.1 Chlamydotis macqueenii | reverse complement strand
AGTAAGTTTTGGGGCTTGAAATATGTTGTTTGTTATCTCCAACTGTTCTGGAACTAAAAGCCACCAAATTTGCATTATATTCACAACAGCACAAAGACTCAAAAACCTTAATGTACACAAATACTAAAAACTTTCTCTAAGGTTATTTTAGTAACCAACACACACATGAACTGAAGGTCTATGTAATACATTGACCATAATACTTTCAAAGGTCACATGTGTTTTTCATCCTTAGACCTTCAGGTCTACATGTCAAGTAGATCTGTCAATCCCTTGTGACTCAAGTGACTAAATAGACCAGAAAAAGTAAACAAGTTTACTGGACTTAGCTTGCTTTAAGTTCATTGGTTATCATTTCTGCATTTCAAATGCACAACATGTTCGGAAATAGAACTCCAAGAAGAAAGAGAACATCACTTCCTCTATTACATCATGTGGGAGCAAAATAAGAAGCCTGCTTAGCTTAATGAACTTTCAGAAGAGTTTACAAATTCTTAAGATACCGTCCACAGAGATTTCAAATGCCAGTAAAACTATCTAAATGAAAATCACTATTATTACTCCCCTTACAAGGATGTCCTTCTGATATTTCTCTACTCCCCTTTCTGTTTGAAACTAAAACTTCTGTGTCTAAATACTATTGTTTAGCACCAGAACAGTCAGCTTCTGAATTCAATACAGGAAAATAAAAACACCAGTGTAATCAAAATTAACAAGATACTAGCGATGCAAGTATTATAGCATACCCTGGGAAGGGTGTTCCACCTGAAGGCTGCTCTGGGTCAATCAGGACTTTTCAGTCCACCTCAGAATCTAGAAGTGTAGAGTTTGGCTTAAAGAATAACTTCCACGCAGTGGTACGTATGGTTTATTGGCTCAGACTGTTCCCCTCTGCAATGCAGATTAGGTATTGAAAGGGACCACAGTACAGATAAAGAAAAAAAAGAAAAACCACAGGAAAACCATTTTCCTTAAAATAATAATAAAAATAATCAACTGATGGGATGAGCTTCAAATCTATTTAAATCTTGCTTTCCTGTCTCCAGGAACAGCTCACATCCAGCAACAGTTCAGCCACATTAACATGGTACTTCTGTTAGGCAGAAGTGGGACCACAATGGAGGGTATCAAAAATTTAAACCTGAAAATAACATGCAAAGGCAGGAGGGAAGTATTTTAATGAATACATATTACATTCAAACATAAAACTACGAAAACTCATCATCACTAGACTATATCCATGCTCATATGTTTACCTGATATACCTGAAAAATAACGCAAGGCACAACTATCCCAGGTGGCATCCAGCTTCATGAGAAGTGCAACAGCATGGTAAGGCCTGATCTAAAGTGTTACCTGATAAACTTTATTCACACTGTTTTTATACAGAGAAGTTAACCACTATGTGACCAGTTGCCATAAACAGGACAAAGCAAATTTTATTAATGTTGCGCAGATTGGGACATGTCTGCTTCTAAAACTGTTCCCATTCATCTCTATTGGCCCAGACATTGAAACTAAACAGGTCTCTTTGCTTACAAAAATCAATGCATCATTTGTGCATTCTGGAAAAAAAAAAAGTGCAACAATTGCAAGCTACTGAATAGCGCTGCTCTTACGGTAATTCATTCCATGGATTCAAAAGAGTAACCTACATAACCGATTATATCTGAAATAAAGTTGTATATAAGATTAGTCTTTTGTGATGTAAAAAACCTCATGGGAAAAAAACTCCAGTTTCATTTTGTAGCCCACATACCTCCATCACACTGGCAATCAGTTTGACAAAACCACTGGCACAACACCAGCATCTCTTCAGGAGTAATAAAGGTGACTGGACTGCAATTAATAACGGGAAGCATATGCCATTGCACGGTTTAGTTCTATTTCCTCTTTGGGCCATGTTGTACTCAGAACAAGTGCAAGCGTTTTTATACAATGCTGTGCTTAAGTTAAATTTTTTTTTTTTCATTTTTTCCACTGCCTTATTGGCCCCGAAAGGTTCCCCAGTGAAGTTAGTCTAGCAATACAAAACTGTTCAATGTTAATGCTCAACACAGAACACTGAAATCATCATTTATGACTCATTGTTTCTTACCACACCTCTCCAAAACGCCTGGTGGGAAAAGGAAAAACGATGTGTCCTCCTTAGAATATTCATGTCTTAGAGCTTACTACAGAAGTTAATCAGAAACACTTCTTCCCAATACCTTTTATTTAAGCAATGCCTTGAACAGATAGTCTTCAAAGAAAAGAAACTTTGTCTTAAGATGTTGTCCCTCACCATGAATTTGGTAGGGTGGAGACAGCTGAAGGGCAGAGAAATCAGTGCATCTGATGTACTAAAGAATTCTAACTTGTGAAGTTTATAAAAAAGTCTGTATGACAACCAAAGCAACTTTTAAACACTGTAAGCAGTGGCTCACTTATGCTAAGACTTAAACTTTCAATGCTTCAGCTATCAGTTTCAAACACTTTGCCTATAAGGCATATTTGTATGCTGAAATGTCACCGTCCACACTCAGAATAAGGACCAGGATTGAAATTCCATCCAGTCTCTGACAGGAGTGCTATAGCACGCTAAGGTGGCTGTGGAAAGAAGCTCCACACTACCCCTTGCTGTCCAGTTTCCCTCTGTTGGCTCCCCGACACTGGTAAAACATCTGCCAAGTCATTTCCGAGTCAAAAAGAGGTGACAAACGCAGTTGGTGGAAGAAGGGTAGTTTTTCTGCCGAGTCCACATGCTGAAAGAGCTCCAAGGGTCTGTCAATGACCACAGCCACAATGGTCAAGGAATAGGGAAAAGACCATGAAGGACAGGGCAACTAGGATTTGTCTCTTCCACCTTTTCCCCACATTCTACCTCCTTAGGCCTGCTGCAGGATTGCAGAGCAAAAGTTCTCCTGAATCTCATGATAAATAAAAACAAGATATGTAAGGCTGAATTTGGACAATGCAGTATCAGTTCTGCTATTGTCTCAATCACCTGATAACCTTTAAGTGTAAAGGAGTCCTGAATTCCTGTACTGCTACTCCAGACATGTAAAAAAATCAGTAACACTAACTGACTGCTTCAGCAGTACACGTTTCCTTTTTTGTTTGTACATTTATATTGTAACTTTAGGAGGCAGCCGTAAGGATTGATCTGTGAATTTTAGTAGACGTTTTTCTTCAGCATTTATTCTATTCTGTTCCAGTCAGTACTCTCAAAATGGTGTAGGTTTCAACTTTTTATTTCAAGTCTAAGATACTACCATCAGATCACAAGGTTACAGTTACCACGGTTGCACTGGTCCTGTGCGTGACTTGAGCCACAGCTTTAATTTTCAGCATTTCACTCAATCTGTCCACTTTGCCCAAACTAGATAGGACACTGCTGAAAAAGAGCAGGCTAGAGATGAGAAGACTAATGTCTGTCTGAACATGCTTAAAGCTTACCAGTATTTGTCAACAATATGATAAAGGTGCTGGTACTACCCTAAGGTAGCATCAGGAGCAGTGCTACTAGAAGGCAATCCGGCTGGGTCAGACACTGCTGTACCAAAGCTACTCAGCTCTGTCTCTCACTTCCCTTAATTAACCTTAGTACAATAGCATGCCAATGGGCCACATAGCTTTTGAATCCAAATGTCTACTTGGCACGCATACGGTTTTGTTTAGTATGCCATAACTGCCTTGGACATTTCTAGCAAGGCACCATAGTGTATCATATAACATACTAATTTTCTCTGAACAGCCTTTAATTGTTCAGATAAACAAGTTCACCCTCCTTTTCACCTCGTTAATTAGACCATGAAAGTTGGACACAAATCAAATTTTGAGGTGCACGAACATACATGGAGGTAGAAGCAAGCTGCTTACTTCAACAATTTCTAATCAGGACAACAGAGTGTTTTTTCTTCATAGACAGTGCATTCAAGTCTGCCACGAGCTTTTTTTTATGCAAAATCTTAGTCTTGTTAAAAAGAGTATTTAAGATCGTTCAGAGTTCAGAAGTGGAAGTCAGTAGCCTCTGGAAGCCTGCCAATGTTTTGCCTCCTGAAGCTCCAGTCAGCTAAAGCTGACACCAGAATTAGAGTAGACTCTTGCATTAAGATAGCAACTTCAAAATTAAATCCAAAGCTGTAAGTCACTTCTTGCTTGCCTCTTCACTTTCATTAAAGGTTCCTTGGACCTGTTGTTCACCTGAACTGCACCAGTTAAAAGCTGTGTGCAATCTTTCTGCTTTTCTTTATACGAAGGTTTGCAAAATTATTAAAATAAGTTTTGACAGCTGCATATTTTCACTACTTCAGGCAGGACTGCCCTTTTAATTAGGGTATCAAGAACCGAGCCACTAAACACGTTCTCTATTATTTCTGTGCTACCATATCCTGCAAAAATTAACAGAAATAGTCAGTCCACCCTGCACGCATACACAGGCTAATACTCCCATAACATGACAGTATCACAAATACGCTTTGCTTTTCAAACTGAAAGTTGGAATCTGTAACACTCTTCAAAGACTGTGCAGGTCCAGCAGCATGAAAAGAAAAACTGAAGGCATTTCCTCTTTTAATCTTTAACTTAAGCATGTTGAAATAAATCTTGGATTTTTATTTATTCTTGTGAAAAATTTAGTAATTTGGCTTCACTTAGCAAAAAGCTTAAGTCTCATCTATACTTATTTCTACAATCTGTAAATTTCCATGTTTATCAATACAACTGCTAGGATAACAGTAGAAAAGTTATTTCAGTGTCAAGCAAGAGAAATAAAATAAAGTAGCAGCACCTGGATACAAGGGAAGTGATGCTGCTTTACCATACTTGCTTACCTAAATGTTCGTATCTGCATTTAGACAAATGCTTCAGTGTCATCTGGAATCCTCCCTAGTTTAGTGCGGATGTTATGGCTTTAGTTGAACCTCTAACCAAGTAAGAACACTCTCCTCCACAGAACACACTCTGCATATTAAAGAAAATAGTCTATACAACTGTTTCCCCAGCTCTGCAGATAACCTGAGGATGAAGTTCAGTAGTTGGAAAATAAAAATATTTTAATACATATGAAATGTCAATTAAGCACTGGATGACAAACAGTTGGGTTACCTTCTCACTCAAAGATTAAGACAACTGAACAGAGATTCAATATTCTCCACAAGTATTTTACCAGCATTTTTTTGTAATACAAAGTGCTAAAAAGCCCCCTGCCCCGTATTATTTAAAAAATGAGCACTTTGCACTACATAGTGAAACCACAGATAGAGGTATGACAAGCTTTACCTTTCTGAGAAACTCATCTTACAAAGTGAAAAAAAAATTGCTCTGAATAAGATTTCATCAACTCTCAGCTACGTAACTTTAATGGATGACTATCATTTTTATTTAGGTATACGCAAAAGTAAGTTCTAGAAGAGAAATCAGAAACCCAGCAATACCATGAAAGATCACTGAGAAGGCATATTACACATAAGAGTCCGGAGTGGCTATTAACTTAGTATTGTCTTTCTTCTTTCTTCCCCCACACCCCATGCAATTTATATTTTGGAGCAAATCACTCCAATAATCTGAGTTTTGCCACACTGTACTTCTACAAACCATGCACATTGCAATTACACCACAATTTTCAGGCACAGATGCCTCTGTTGCCTCCACTGAACAGAAGTACGCCTTCCCCATGGAACTCTTATTTTGATGGATAATACTAGAAAAATCAAGATTGCCTAAGACAATAAGCCACCTTCTTCCAACTGCAACACACATCCTACTTATAAAGGAAAAGCCAAACTTTTATACAGAAATGCCAAACCTACTCCATTTTCTCTGTAATCTTCAAAATAACCTTTTTAAAGTTCTACTTCAGTGCTTCTCTCTGGAGCATCAGAAGAGTACATTTGTTACATAGAATCTTTCTAAATGCTATCATAGTTGCAAGTGGCAAACAACAGGGCAAGTTTACCTCAAAGATTTAGTAGCATTTTTTAATAAAACTGTTTTCAAAGAGAGATTGCTTTCATATTCCAGATCTTTACACTGAAGTGATCATCAGCTGCGCAATATCGTAAGTGTACTAATATATACATGCAACAGGAGTTTTAAAAAGCCATTCAAACAACACACCATAGTTTAGGGATAAAAACTTGTTTTGGAATGACTCTTATTCCAAGGAGCTATGTTTCATCTCTCATTTTCTTCAAGCCAGGGCTGCAACACAATAATTCACCAAAATACTTCTAGCATCCATTCCTTCCTACACGTCCCTTCTCTAGCTACCAATATATTTGTCAACAATTTTCTCCCATTGCAAGAAGAGCTCTCAGCTCTCACCCGGAAGTGTTACTTTACTAACTGGGCATTACTGAAATAACAATGTTATAACTAACCCAAATGCAAAACAAATAGTTACTGAAAACTGCATTGATACTTCTGTGTCATATGCCTACTCAAGGGATTTGCAGAATAAAGTTTGAAAGAAAGCAAGCCATTTAAAATGCTAGCTCAGAACTTAAAATAGTAAAGTATTTATAACAGTGTTACATGATATAGCCCTAAAAAGCAATATCCTGCTGAGCAGAAACTTACAAGTCAATTTACTTAAGATCTCAACTGAAGTCTTCTATTCTTTCAAGTAACATTTGGGGTTCTACACAGATTTTGTCAGTCTTATTACCATTCCATAAATTCTATATATTCCATTTTATAGATGGTTTAGCTGCAATTAAAAAAAAAAAAAAAAAGACCCCCCAAAAACCCAGTTTCATCTCTTTCCCTCTCCAACTTTCCTTTTTTTATTTTCAATTGCCAGTTGCTTTTAGTTTTGGGGGTATGAATTCACTGGCTGTTACTTGCAGTTTTTCATATAATTAAAAAAAAAAATAGATCACTTTTTTTTCCTCTACAAAAACTCACTTAATGGTAAAATATATTTATCATTTTTACTTGCATTCTACTGCTTAGTAGTTCCACCACAGAACATCATAGCTACCAACTTACATTTCCAGAGAAGACTTCAGTCTTCACACTCACAATTTTCACTAACACCAATAAATTTTAAAAAAATTAGATAGTGAGATAATATATAGTTACAAGTTTTCTATTGTATCTACTAACAATTTCATCCTAGGTCCCATGAGGCTACAACTTCAACATGGGAGAGGAAAAAAGCAACCTCACCGGGTTCTAGTCTCCAGCCTTACACCTACCATATTTTTCTGAGGAGCGTGAGTTAAATTTCAGAATTCCCAAGTCCAGAGAAGGAGAGGATTAGACCAGTGTGCCTAGTTCAGCCATGTCAAGTTTCTTTTTTTTTTTGTATCTCAAAATAAATAAATAAATAATGCTTATAGTACATAAGCATTATTTATGAGAGCATACTGGAACAGTCAACCACAGAAGAAAAAAGTATGTGCCCATCTATGATTGAAATCTTATTAATAAGACAACTGCACCTGGCACAACTACTGAGAAATAAAAGCAATCAAACATTTGACTTGTGCAAAGCATTTGACACTGTCCCGCACAACACCCTTGTCTCTACACTGGAGAGACATGGGCTTGATGGATGGACCACTGGGTGAATAAGGAACTGGCTGGATGGCCACACTCAAAGAATTGTGGTCAACGGCTCAATGTATGCCTGTGACGAGCGGTACTCCTCAGGGGTCGGCACTGGGACCTGCGCTGTTTAACATCTTTGTCGGCGACATGGACAGTGGGACAGAGTGCACCCTCAGCAAGTTCACTGACGACACCAAGCTGTGTGGTGCTGTCGATACGCTGGAGAAACAAGATAGCATCCAGAGGGACACTGACAGGCTGGAAAGGTGGGTCTGTGCAAACCTCATGAAGTTCAACCAGGCCAAGTGCAAGGTCCTGCATATAGAGAATGAACTGAGAGTAGCCCTGAGGAGAAGCACTTGGGGCTATTAGTGGATGAGAAGCTCAACATGAGCCAACTGTGCGTTTGCAGCTCAGAAAGCCAACTGCATACTGGGCTGCATCAAAAGAAGCGTAGACGGCAGGTCAAGGGAAGAAATTCTGCCCCTCTACTCTGCTCTGGTGAGACCTCACCTGGAGTACTGCATCCAGTCTGGAGCCCCCAACATAAGAAGGACATGGACCTTCACATGTTGGAGTGAGTCCAGAGGAGGCCATGAAGGTGGTTAGAAGGCTGGAGCACCTCTCCTGTGAGGACAGGCTGAGAGAGTTGAGGCTGTTCAGGCTGGAGAAGAGAAAGCTCCAGGGAGACCTTACTGCAGCTTTTCTACACTTAAAGGGGGCTCGTACGAAAAATGGAGACAGACTTTTAAGTAGCACCTATAGTGAAAGGAAAAGGGGTCATGGTTTTAATATAGAAGGAGGTAGATTTAGACTAGATAAGGAAAAAGTTTTACAATGAGGGTGGTGAAACACTGGGACAGGTTGTCCAGAAAGCTGGTCTACCTTGAATGCTTCCAGGTGCCTCATCCCTGGAAACATTCAAGGTCAGGTTGGACAGGTCTCCAAAGTGACATGATCTGTTTGAGCAGAGGGGTTGGACTAGATGGCCTTTAAAGGTCCCTCCCAACTCAAATGATTTGATTATTCTATTCTATGATTTATAATGGGTTGAGAAAGAGTAAAGTTCAGTCCTCAGTCACACACTACTGGTCTCACAGCAAAATTTGTAAGCATTTGGATTATGTGACTCTAGAAGAGAGTCTTAGCCCGAAAACCAATAAAGCTACAGAATTACAGATACAGCTCTCAATCTGATGGCAAAGTAGATCCTTTTTAAATAAGGAACAACATCCCACAACACCACTGGTAAAACAACAGGAGGGACTCAGTAACATCAAAAGGAATTGTAAAGTTTTACAAGCATCTAATAGTTCATTAAAACTAAGCACTGAATGCTACTATCAACTCACAGCCATGACAGCAATTATCTTTTCTTACAACCTGCAGAGCTCAACAAGTTACGCAGTGGTCTTACATCATCTTTCATCAAGTACTGGATTTCTATCTGCAATGCCTTTACATCTTCCTCCCTTCCCCTTCCTTGAAGAACCACTTGTTAAAATGAAAACAGCACACTAATCACTACAGTAAAGGCAAGCAGCATGAAAAGACACATTTTTTTTTTATGTTGACCATTAAGAAATGTAGACCTCTTACTAATGTTATCTTGACCACCCCCTTTATCAGACAAACTTCATCTAAATACAATGTTCAGCGTACATCTTTTTGCCCTTAAACGTGGCTTGAAGACGTAACAAAGAGCTCATCATCAGCATCAAGAAGATGACACACAGAAGAATCCTTTGATGAATGCTTGCTTCTCACAGCCCAAAGGAAGAACTGACTACTTCATAGCCAGTTCAGTCTAATACAGCTGTCACTGTAGGAAACTTGTCACTGTCAGGCAGGAAAAAAAAAAAAAAATCACTTACCAAAAAGCTACCAGCCCTCAGAATTGTCATGAGCTGTGACAAACTCCTCCCTTCATAACAGTCAGAAAGAACACAAAAAGACAAACATGGAAGATGGGAATACAACCTCTATCCTGTTGCAATTTTCAAATCAAATTCCATCTGGAATGCATGCTGACCAATAATCAACATGAAATGAAAGTTTGTTTCCTGTAGATGCAAGCCACTTACAATATCAGCAGGAAACCCACCTACCCAGAAATGGGTCTGTTCCTGCCACCACTACAGCTTTTTTTAGCAGTTTCTAGACTTTCCAACCTTTTTCAAAGATGTTTGGTCACAGCAGCTAAACTTCTCAAATGTCATCTACTATTTTCTAGAAGAGTTAGCTTTCACAGATACCTGGATATCTGCCAACTCTGTCAAGGCAGCAACAGAAGAAATAATGTGAATTACTGTAGTTCAAACCAGTCCTAAAGTTTCCATCTGAGCTCTTTAGACTGGAAATTGGTCAAAGTATACGTGGTAAGTAAGAACAGAATACGAAGAGAGCCTTATGTCTACTTTAAAGGTAAGGTTACAGTGCATCTCACAGAAGAGTTTTTTCACCAATATTTTACCTATTATTTTTGCTCTACTGTAAATCTCAGTTAAAAAAAAACCCCACAAACAAAAAAAATAAGACTTGGTTTGCACTACACTTACAGAAAATAAAAGCAAATAGCATTGTATTTCTACAATTTCTATATGAGAAACATATAACTTTTATAAATATATAAAATATATTTATATATTTACATATAAATATATAAACTGTGTAACTACTCAACCTGATCTGGTTGGAGATGTCCCTGCTCCTTGCAGGGGGGTTGGACTAGATGACCTTTGAAGGTCCCTTCCAACCCAAACCATTCTATGATTCTATACTCTGGTACAAGGATGCAAAAATCCACCCTGCTGAGGCAGCCGCTGATACTCCTTTCACAATGCAAGTAGCACTGAAGTAATACCAACTTGTAGCAAGCTAAGCCTTTAGAAACGTCTATTACTTCCTTGTTTTCTGCTCTAACTCAAACCAGTGACAGTACAACAACAACAAAAAGTGATCACATCTGCACTAGCACTGTCTATAGACATTGTATAAAGCACTACTTGAAATGTTATGAACTTACTTTTGATTAATCTGTCAATTAGGACACTACAACTACAAGTGACAAATGCGCACCACCGAACCAGGGACTGGGCTCTTATGCTTCCCTCTTCTAGAGGAGCATAATGCACATTCACAGAAAGCATCTTTCTCCCTACTACTAGTTTGGGAAATAATGAGATTCAATAACGTCTAGTGGAAGTTGAATTTGCACAATACAATCTTACTTCACATACTCAGATCCAGTCAGAAATTCTGCCTATGGTCATCGAAAGTGGGGACTGTGCCACTGCAGGGCAGGGAGCAGAGGCCTAGGATTCACTTGATACACATGAAGTGACTACATGAAGTTGATACATAGTAACAATGAGAATGCTTTTAGTACTGAAATTGCTACATTCTAGAACATATTTAATAAACTCAGAAACAAGTCACTAGTTTTAACAGGAGGAAAAAAAAAAAAAAAAAAAAAAAAAAAAGGAAGTTTCCATCACACAATCCCAACCATGTTTTGTCACCAAACTGGAAATCACATGGCCCTTGCACAAGCCTCACTCAGGACCTGCTTGGTCATCATAAAAAGGTTTTAGATTTTTCTTCATGTTTAAAGGTATCTTTCAGCACAATTGACAAGAGCTGGCCTATAGTCTATCAGTGTTCATTTTCCAGAAGGTCCAGTGGACACAGGATGGAGATCACCAGGCCACGTACTCCACCCCCTTGCAGATATTCAACTGAGACTGTGTACAAACACTTGGAATCACCTCATTCAAAATGAAATAGGAATGTTCTCAAAACTTCCTCTAAGGAAACTAACCAACCCTCAAATCTCACTATGGGGCACTTTCTGCTTCTGCATACATACTTTTTCTTTTTTTTTTTTTTAAACTCAATTCTGCCTCCCTTCACATCTTTAACCAAATCCTCACTATTAATTTTATATGTACTCTTCTTAGGCATTTTGCCAACACACCTAACACCATGTATCACCATTCTAGTAGAATACATTACAGCTTCAGTTTCATACAGTTGTATGTTGAAGTCCTTTTGGTATTCTTTTCCACTGCTAGCATGCAATATATCGGAATATTCAGTGACAGAATCTGTGCAAGTTTTTAAGTCCCGTGGAAGAGGAACAGATACATCCATTTAATAGGATTAGGGGATGACTATACAGAGTAACAGCAAGTAAGAACAGTTAAAGGGTTAGTGTCAACTTTTTCACCCACTCCCATAACATACACCACTTCAAACATGCTTCTTCGCACTTTATTGAAGTTATTAAATAAACAAAGGACATGAAGAGTCTTGTATTTTACAGTAACAGATTTCCCCCCCAATATTGTGTGAAGAGCTATTCCATAAACAAGCAAGCTGTTAACAGCTTATACCAAATGTCTTCCCAATCTTATTAATTCAGTCTACCCCACTTCCTGAAAACTGTCCCAAGCTAGCTATAGAGCTGCATATAATATCCAAAAGTAGAAAAACATTTTACTTTAGTTGCTTAGTAGCATATGATTTCTAAAACAGATGCTGGCACCTTGACACACCACAAAAACAATGAAACATGCTATGCTAAACTTTCAACATTACATTCATATTCTCTACATATTTTCTGATTGCTCTTTCAGGCTTGCCTCCCATCCTCAAAGTAAGAGGATCAAAGGTGATCACTAAATAGTTTCCCCCAAGTTCTTTGCTCTCTTCCTCCAACTTAACAAAATAAGTTGTGTCAAAAACAGTGGCACCACATCTTGCTCTCAGGATAATTCAATCAGACATCCGGTCTTCTAGAATTTGGATGTGGTGTCTACTTTGAGATAACACACTGTTCCTAAACCTGGCATATGAAATAACAGAGAACACACAGCAGTCTTAAGGGTCACAGATGAAAGTGCTACTATGAGGCAGACAATATGCTACCTTACTACAGAAACATACCACTATGTTCATACTAGTGCCTCATCTGCTCAACCAGGAAAGCCATGGTTTCCATCACAACTTCCAAAGGCCACAACTTAACCCAGTTAAGAAGTTAATATGAAAGCCTCCTAGCTATGAAGATGTTGTGTAGTATGCTGGAAAACTGAAGCTAGAAAACGTCTTATTTCAACACACTGATACAAAGTGACCTTAACTAACTGCAGTTAACTAAATACTCCAAGGTTTTTTAAGCACTTGGACAAAAGAGGACATCAATGGAGAGAAAGTGGATCAGACAGTTCTTCAAAGCATTTCTCCCTTCTGACAGTTTCAATCCCATATTGGTTGTTTTTGAGCCTGATCTTTAGCATTTCATAGAACATGCATTTCAAGCTTAAGCTGAGTAGAGAAGGAAAGCTGTTGAGCTGTAACAATAGAGTTCACTGTCTAACCATCTGTTAATACTAAGACTACATACATAATCTTCTGCTTTAAGACTGCTAAATTCAGTTTCCATTCTATTAATTCACTTGAATTTCACTCTTAGAACATCTGATTCTCCCATTGCTATACAGGCTACAGCATCACCTCTGTTAAGTGCAAGAGAGAAGAGTTCTGAAGGAAACAGTCACATTTTTTCACTTTAGCAAGTCAACAGAAGTAGAATGAACAGTTTACAGGCAGGATTGCAAAGATACACACAAACTATTTAGTATTTTTAATTCCCTAAGGGAATAATAATGGCTAGTTGCTTTATATCTAAAAGAATCCAAAGATATGGATTCTAGCAGTTTGCAGATAAACATAACTTGCTTGCAAAGAAGTTATAATGCACTACCCTACTTAAAGACATTCCTGTTAAACAGGCCTCTCATCCTGAGTTTCTAAACTACAACCCTCATTCTAACTCTGTGTTCATTGTAAACAGACCTCTTCAGCAGTTCTTCTGGCCAAAATAAAAATTTCTAGCAGTATCAGAACTTAAATTTATTTAATAACTCAGGAAGAGCAGGATTCAATGCATATGCATTCTGCTTTTCACACAGAAAGCAAATAAGTATCACCTATGTTCATGCAATATCACAGATGGAGAAAACAAATCACTTAACTGAACTTAAGCAAGTACTTAGAACTACCAACTGTTAAGAAACAAATGTAGACTGGATACCATATTTGCATGAAGTCTCATTAACAAGTTATAAATTGAAAGGTAGTTCTTTAATATTTGTATAATCAAGACTCTTGCAAGCTACGGCTAGTCCCCACCTCATTACTGAAAACACAAATAAATAACAAAGAGCTAAGTAATCACAGACTCTTACTAGAATGTATGTTGTACTGAAAACACACATTGCAATTCAAATAACTGCAGTAATTTATATCGAAACAGGGAGACGTCCCATCTTTCAGCATTCCAGGAAAAAAAAAAAAAAAAAAAGCACACATGTATTTGTACAGTTCATAAGCTACTTTATATACTACCTGGAAATTTAAAACCAACTTAGAAAAACCCACCCTCCTGAAAGCAAAACCAAACCAAACGTGCACCACACTGTTAAGAGTACATTTAGACTCTTCCCATTGAAGTAGATTTTAAGCCTAAGTAATATCACTAGTGCTAACACAATCTTTCATTTTTAAGTTGTCAACATCTCACATGGAACACTTCCTAAAGCTATCCACCCACTCGTAAGTTTTCTGCAGTCTTCCACTCCAAGCACTTTTTAAAAATCCCAACACACCTATTCAAAGTATCCTACTGTTCTAACTTAAATCACATTTATCCTGACAGAGATGATCTTTACCCTCAGTTGTATTTATGTCACACAAGACTGTAACACTAATTCCCTCTTGTGCTTCGAGAAGTTCTTAGCGACTAAAGCAAACAAAATCAAGAGAACCGGGAGGTTCAAAGTCAGATTTTTGCCAAATGTATTTAACAGCAGTTAAAGCTTACTCAAGCACTGCTATGCTTTTAAAAAAATTCTAATTGAAAGATGCTGCCCTGTTTAAAAAGCACAAAACAAAAACTCCACAAACGACCCCCCCCCCCAAAAAAAAAAAAAAAAAAAGAAAACGTCCTCACAGGAATACTGAGGCAGTGATTTTAAAGAATAAAAGTGAATGCAAAATTAGCTATCAGCAAGGCTTATCTGTTTTATTATCCGGGAGATAACCGTGAAGCCAAAATAAAGTTCTTTAAGTTACAGCAACAGCACAAGCGACTGCCGGGGGAGGGAGCAGTGCAGACAGCTGCCCCCCTTTCGACAAAACACTTCACCCAGTTTAGAGCTCCTCCGGTCTACCGAGGAACAATGCGCCGCCCACCGCAACCAACCGCGCTGCGACCCGCGCCCCGCCGCACCAGGCCGCCAACACTCCGCGCCCAAAAGCTGCCGTGGAACGGCCGCGGCGTCCCCGCCCCTCCGGGGCTGCCGGCCGGCTCCCCACCCGGGATAAAGCGCCACAGGGGTCAAGAAGAAGCTTCAGGGTTGCTGCTGAACGACCCAACGTCACGGCCCCAGGAAGAAAGAAGCGGCGGGCGCGCAGGGCTCCCCCCAGCACGGCCTGGGCCTTCCCCGCCGCGCCCAGACCCCGCAGCCGCGCTGTGGCCCGCCGCGCCTAACCGGGCGCCCCGGGCTCAGTGGTGCGTGTGCGAGGAGCCGCCGCACACGACAGGCCCCAGCAGCCCCGCCGCGCCTCGGCCCCGCGGCGCCTGAGGTGCGTCCGGAGGAGCCCCCCGCGCGGAGAAGAGCAGGCGCCAGGCCCGCACCGCCGAATAACCGCCACCGGAGCGCCGGCCCGCTTGAAGCGACGGCAGGGAGAGCTCACCGCTATCCCGCCCGTACCTCGACAAGCGCCTACCCCCGCCACAGGCCCCAGGCTGCCTCCGCTCAGGCGGGAAAGCCACCGCTTGCCACCATCACCGACGCTCCAAGATGGCGGACATATCAGCTCCTGCGAGCCCTCCTCTCCCTCCGCCCCACCTGCCAATCATGCCGCCCGGGCACCATCCCCCTCCCCGGCTCGCGCCTTTCTATTGGGCGATGTGCGGAGCTCGGCCTCTCACTGGCATTCTGGCGGGTGTCAGTCACTCAGTTACGCGACTGTAACAGGGCCGAACGGGGACGGGGGCGGGCCCTCCGTTTCCTTTTAGCCAGTCAGCACATGGGGTGGGTTCATCTCGCTTCCCACCTTCTCGACTTAGCAACAAGGAGACGTCACTCTGACAGGCGTTTCCCTCGCCCAATAGAAAGAGGAAGTTCCTTTTAAAAATAAACCCTTTCCGCCCAATCCAGAGCCGAGGCACTTAGACCTGGCAGGAGGTCGCGGCGGGAGGGGTGGGCGCCTGTGGTGGCGATTTACCCGTAGCCTTACCCCCTGCTGCTTGTCATTGGCCAGCCCATGGGGCCCCGCCCCTCAGGGCGCGGCGTGGGCGCCAAACCGCCTGACAACAAGCCAGTGGCGCGCGCCGGGCGGGTGCGGCGCGGCACAGCCGGGGGCGGGGGGCAGAGGCTGTATTGCATGGGGGAGTTAGCTCAAATGGTAGAGCGCTCGTTTAGCATGCGGCAGGTAGTGGGATCGATGCCCGCATTCTGCACCTTAGCAGCGCGTGTCTGTTTTTCTGAGCGTCTGCGGGACCGCCAGCTCCACCTAAGAGCCAGCAGTGTATTTTAACCAGCGTGCGCCGAAATAAACGTGTGTGGAAACCAGGGGAGGCACTTAGCCCCAGCCTTGACAGCTCAGCTTCACAACCCTGCCTGGCCCAGACCCCGTCGGCAAGGGCCTCTGCTTGAAAGCTCAGGTGACAAAAAGCTCAAAAGGTGGCAAAAAACCTACCTATTTTGTCATGTTTCATGCCCTGTGTCTTAGGAGGCACGTTCAAGTCCTGGCCAGCCAGGATGCCTGCAGCCGTCCCTGCAAAGCCTCCTGAATTGCCTTCACCCAAAATGGCGGTGGCCCCTCTGGCTGCTGCCTCTTCTCCACTCAGGGCAGCCCTCCGGGTTTCGAAATGTCCCTGGCAGGGTGACATCCCTGTCCCCAGAGGAGGCCACCCGCCTGTGGTCACCAGCACTTTGCCTGTGGTCAGCAAAGCCACCATCAGGTAACCACCTTGTCTGGTCTCAACAGGTTTTGTCTGGTTTTGGTGGGCTTTTGCCTGGTTTCAGTGTGTTTTTGACTGGTGTTAACTGGCTTCCACTGGTTTCCACTGCGTGTGGCTCTTGAAGAGGTGGGGGGGCCGCTGATTGGAGGTGGTACCAGCAAGGTGAGGGGTGCCAAGGCTGTCTGGTTACACCCTGGGGTGGCAGTACCGGCCTGGTTGCCACCTGTGATGATTTTTGGTCCCTTCTGCCCAAACCCACCTCATTTTTCCTGGGAGGGAAGGCACAGCTGAAGTGAGCTCTGCTGGGCCTGAGCCACCATGCCTGACCTAGCATGGCACTTCTGCCCTTTGTATTTTGTGTGTTTGGGATATTTTAGGGGTTTTTTTTTTGTTTGTTTTTTTTTTTTTAAGTTTAGAGTTGGCAATGATGCTTATGTATATAAAATGTCTGCCTATCTGTGAATGAAGGTGCACAGAGGGGTCGCCTCCCAGAGCAAAGGGAGACAGCCTGTCTGCAAGTCCCAGCTCCCACACCTCCTGTCTTCTTGACATCTCTTCCTAATGTAATACCAGAGCCAGGAAAACCTGTTGTTCTGCTTATCAGTTGACGTCATGGACTTGTAAAACACTCCCTTTCTCGGAGGCTTACTCCCAGCATGGCCTTAGCCGGTCTTCATCGATGTGCATAAAGCAGTAGCGGAAGGGGGCACGGTGCAGTCCAGGCTCAGCAAAGCTAGTTTTCCATCACACTAGTGTTTGCCTTGCCTGTTATGAGGGTAACCTGTGCTTTCTGTGAATGGCGGCGCAGAGCTCTGTTCTATAATGAGTAACTGAATCATGCATGAGGTGATTTTTTTTTAATATTTATAGAATCATAGAATGGTTAGGGTTGGAAGGGACCTTTAAAGGTCATCTAGTCCAACCCCCCAACCATCTCCAAGCAGATTAGGTTGCTCAGAGCCCCGTCCAACCTGGCCTTGAGTGTTTCCAGGGATGGGGCATCAACCACCTTCTCTGGGCAACCTGGTCCAGTGTTCTATCATCCCTCATTGTAAAAAAAATTTTCCTAATATCTAATCTAAATCTACCTCCCTCTATTTTAAAACCATTACCTCTAGTCCTGTCACAACAAGCCCTGCTGAATTTACTTATATTCATTCTGATAGTTACTGCTGGTAAGAAGTTTAAGAAGAGAAACATGTATGTTATGGGTAAGGTAAGGACTTATTTATTTACAACAGGGGAAAAACAAGCAGAGATGAAAATATAGTTTAGTGATAGGGTAGCTCTTGAGGGCACCTCGTGTAGAGCACATGACAACTGAGGGGTAGCCCAGATCGATACGTTCATTGCACGTACCAAAGGAAGAGAAAACAATACATTTCTTTGACTTCATTATGAATCAGCAGTCTAGGATAAAGCAACTCCATTTTGAATAATGTATCTTCATGTCTTTCACATGCTCATCTGACATGCAAAGTTAAGCTCAGTACAGCTGTACTTACATCTCACTGCAAATCAATGACCAGCTCAGCAGATCTGCTTCCATTACTACAAAATTATTGCAAAAAAAAAGACATAAATATTGAGGGTGCTGCTGTAGAAAGCAGCATCTCTTTCAGGAGAGAAACAGTGAGTCAAGCTAGAAATGGGCTCAAATCTTGGGCTGCAAGTGTAGGGTCTTAATGGGAGCCTGTCTTTGCATAAAACATCTTCAAGTTGTTTTGTGGACAAAGGAAAGATTTAATAGATAAAGCTGTGTGCTTACCTTTCTGTGTGTACCCTCCTTTTCAGAGTAAGGACTGAATTTTACCTGCAGATCAGAGGGAGTCCACATCTTTCACTTCACATTGATATTGTGTTCCCTAACTATAAAGTAGGATGTAGGCTGCCTGGGGTTCCTCTGTTTTTTATCACTTTAAATACAGAAAGGCTAAGATGCTTGCTTCTGAAAGGTAGCCGTTATATTTATAATAGCTGCAAACAGCCTAACATGTCCTGGCCTTTGTGCTTTGTCCAGGCATTTTGCAGCAGAAACCCTTGGAAGCTGCTCAGGTGTTTGGTTTCCTAAGGCCCATTGCATAAAAGGCTAGACACAGTATCAGCTTTCTTTTTTTTTCCTACATCTTTCCTACCAGTTGACCAAGCTATGGCTCCTGTGCTTTCTGTAGACGTTACTGGTTCTCCCAAAGACTGAGTCACAGCACGCTTTACCTTGCTATGAGCCATCCTTGCTCACGTTACCTTTCAGCATACGACGGCACATCCTTATTTCACAAAACCCCTGTGCAGAGGAGCCCTCCCCAAGCCCTGGGCCCAGTGGATTGCTTCCATTAGAAGGAGATTGTTGTCTGCCAGCTCAGACACGTGATCGTCTTATTCTGCCTGAATAAGTTACTAGAGCTGCAGCAATTATGGATGCATGTGATCTTAATGTGTCACAGACACATGGTACAAAAGCAGCAACGTGAAACGTATTTGCTGATCCACAGAGCTGCGCAGTTAGGCCTCTGAGTGTAAAGCCTGGTTTTGTTTTCTTTTTCATGCAAGCAGATTTATTTAGTGAAATGTACAAAAAATGTTTATCTTCCAAACAATCAACGTGAAATGGGGCATTGTTTCTTTTTTCATTATTTCAGCTGGTGCTCAGTCCAGAAAGCTCTCCAGACTGTATTTGATCCACATTTATTTTACCTGTCTCCTTTTTCTTTTCTTTCATTGTGTCTGTTTTCTGTTTTGTTTTGTTTATGTCATACCACTTGTGTATTCTAGCAGTGAGTTACCTGCACTGCCTACAGCAAATGGAGACTTCACAACGTAAAGCGTGTAGAGGCAGTTCTGTTTGCATTGTCAGCTGTCAATGACAGTCGGTAGGAAAGGCATTGCTCTGGAAACTGTGAGCAGGGAGATGATAGGAAAGAATGGTCGATGGGTTGAAATAATGGATAAATGAGAGTATAACGTTAAATGGCATTCTCAGGACAAACAACTAGGTTGTTAAAAGGATGATGAGATTATAACCTTTAGCAAGCACCAGAGGCAGTATCTGGAGAGGGGATTAATAATTTGAGTGTAGAACAGCTATCACAGTAAAATAATTAACTACCTAGTGTAGTTTCTGTAAGCATAAAGCCTGTCTTCACAACAAAGTAGTGTTAAACTGTGCTGCTGTTGACATATCCTGTGTCCTGAGCAAATGTTCCCTGGATGTAAGGGATGGATCTCAGCTCAGAAGGGGCAGGATGATGTTTGCACTAGCACACGTCTGATTTGCAAGGGCTTTGTCACCACCATCTCAATTCTGGAAAGGTTTGGGACATCCCAAACACTGTTTTCAGTTTTCATCACTGAAACTGCGTTCCTGTCAATATAATTCTAAATCTTGATTTTGTGTAATTACTTTTTAAAACTGCAACTATCCAGGTGATACTACCATTACCATATAAGTTGGTAACGCTAGGGTGCTACTCCCTCAAGGTAGAAACACTTTATGTCTACAAGGAGGATCTCAAAGCACTACTGAACAGTTGGGGGAAATGAGGAGGTTATGTGGCTTGCCCAATGTCACATAGTAAGCTTAACTAGAGGCAAAATACTGAAATCCCCATCCTTTAGCCCTGAGACTTGTGTGCAAATCTGAAGGCCTCCACACCATTCCTATACCTGAGATTACAGGCAAGTCAGAAAAAAAATCTAGCCTGCTTTGCCTGGCTGTAGTATTTAATTGCTGGCAGGTAAACTCTGGACTTACAGGCATGGTCTGTGACCTGAAGCTTGATAGTTTTTTACTGAATGGGTTGTTGCTGATTTTGCAAATGTCAGTATCTTGACATTGTGATCACTGCCACCTGGGGCATTTCCAGAGGCAGCCACTTCCCATGGATTCCTCTAATCATTTGAGTCAGCCATTTCTTCAACTCAAAGTGGTATGCAAATAAAAAAATAATCGGCCTGCTCAGTCACCCTCACCCCATCAACCAGGGCTGAGCATGTTTCCTAACTGTGCACCATTGCCTCTCAGCCGTAGCTGCTACCACCTCCTGAAGCTGGTCGGGCCTGGTGGACCCCACTGCACGGGTGCCAGAGGAAGTGTTTGCTAGGGGCTGCTGAGACAGCTCCACCACACCTTGGGGAACAAGCTTGTCTTCCCAAGCAGCGGCATGGCCTGCCAAGCTAGCTCGTCCCGTGGCTCTGCAATTGCTAGACATGACACCGGAGGAGGGGAGGCAGGACTGAACCCTTTCAGCAGCATTTCACCACCAGCTGCCGCTGCATAACCAGAACGTCAGACCATGAGCATGTGGGGCGTGCTTCTGCTTCAGCTTTGCCAGGATGACCATGGTCCTGTCCCTACCGACATATTGTCTTCCCTTTGCCCCTCCAGGGCAGAGGGGTACCTAGCTGAGGGGTCCTATGAAGAGTTAGTTGTTTCCAGTTTGCCCAGCTTGCAGGGCTCAGTTTCCCTGCAGCAGCAGGGAAGCACCAAGGCAATGGGAGCACCTGCATACAGGTCTGGAGCTGAACCTCTCCACTGGTGACACCTGGCCATTTGATCACCTCAGGCATAAAACGAAGCCATAGTCTAAACCAGTTTTAATCTGATTGTAGTTAGCTCTTCTGAGCACTGACAAGTCACACTTAGGAAACAGACCTAGAAAGAGTGGGACAATTGGGTGCCTTTGACCAGAGTCCTCAGCTGTGTTAACACTGAATGGATATTTGTAGAGTAAGGTCAGCTGAGACACGAACACCTCTGATTTAACTATAGTCCTTACAAAATCCTTTATCCCCCCTCAGTCCAGAAGAGAATAAAGCCCTTTAAAGAATTTTAATTACTTAATATTTAGCTCAACATCCTATTAAAATTGTGAAAACTAAGTAGCTTTAAGAAGGGGGAAGGGGCATTTCTGAACAATGTCCTCATGGTTATGCTTCTGAGGGTGAAGGTGGAAGTTTGGCTGTACCAAACCCACAAGTTAATCCATTTAGTTGAAACAAAATGTTCAAATTCAGTTTTCTAATCTCATTCCCAGCACTGATCCTCTGAGCATTTCTAAGGCAAAGCTGCTGGGTAGCAGGATGGAACCTCCATACCATCCCTGTGGCCCTGCTGGAAAGACCATAGTCATGGAGGGAAGATTTGGTACCAATCAATGGGATTTTCACCTGACATCACCATTCCATCACAATGGGAGGGCTTATATCAGTACTGGTCATGCTCCTCTCTCCTCACGTATTTTCCCCCACCTGCCCAGCCCTAGCTATCATGGCACGTCACCTGGAAGCAAAAAGCAAACAGAACTTTGGTGATCTGCCAGCAAGGCACAGAGCGTGTGCCCAGCATGTAGACCGATGGGCTATGTGAGCCTGCTGAGTGGCCAGAGGAGTGGGGTGGTCTCACAGGACAGCTGTCCTGGCTAGCCAACCCCATCCCTCTTGGCAGGATGGTCCTCGCATTTCCCCAGAGGGTGTTGGAGGCTGGCAAGGCCTGCCAGCGGAATGGGCAAAGCGCTGAGCAAATCACCAGTACGCTCAACGGGGCTCGCTAGCATGAGCTCTGTGCTGCTCCTACTGCAGGAGGTGTTGGTCGGTCTGGGGGTAGGAAGGGCAGATTTGGGGACCAAATAAGGGAGCAGCAGTAAGGAGATTCCTGCGGCAGTGAGGCCTAATTATAAAGAGACTGGTAATATGTGTGGAGGGAAGCTATAAAGGAAATAACCTACAGGAATTATAGGGTCCTTGGGTCTGGGATGTGACTGGATAGGGTTGTTAGTTGCATAAGGCTAGTAGAAATGTATGCTTCTCTCTGGGACATTTTGCAAATGGAAAAGTTGGAAATTGTTGAAGGCCCACTAAAGTTGGCAGCTGAGATTTATTGAGAGAATAAGTGAGTTTGAGGCAGATTCTGCAGAGTCTAGTTAAGGCTCCAAGTGCTCTGAAGTCATCAAGAGGAATTTACTGCACACGGAGGGGGTAGAAATTTGAACTTTCTCATAGATGAGCAGCACATGGGGAAATAGAAGGTGCTGGCCTTCTCTCACAAAAAAAGCATTGCAGTGATCAAGGGAGTTGCTTTGACAGGAAAGTGTAAAGAGATTCATAAGTGTATCAGGAGAAACATATCCCTGCTTTAGCATCAAAATTTTCCAGTAAGCCCTGTAAGAAAGGAAAGTCTGCCTTGAGAAGAAGTAAATACAAGATTTGTTAATAGTGAAGAAAGAATATAGGAAAAGCTACTGAGCTCTACAACAGGACTGTCATCTCTACAGAGGCAAGGAACTCCTGTACTGGGAGCTAAAGGGCTCTTCAAACTTGTGTTTCCCCAACTTCTCCAACTGTGCTCAGACAGACAGCAATTATATTGCCGTTGATGAAGGCCTGCACATATCAGTATGTCTTATCCACCCGTAGAAAACCTTTGGAGGACCAAAGCCATGATGTCCTTTATCTGATAAGTTTAAGAGCTGCACAATGTGCTAGGAACAGTGAATTTGACTGCAGTAAAGAGCTATGAGGAGACTTGTGTCAGGTTTGACCCTGTCCTATTGCCATGCGTGTAGTATACAGTCCTTTTAAATGGTTTGAGCTCTCTGAGGTATCTTTGTGTTTCCATGCTTTGTTACGTGCACATATGTATATGTATGTGTGGTCTTTCCTGCATGTATTGCACAACTAAGAAACATGATTATCTAGCTGAGTACGCCTTATTATTTCTTCCCATCCACTTTCTAAAAGAACAGAGGAAACAGTGATGTACTGGGCAGAGCATGGACAAAAGCTGTTTGTGCAGCACAGGGCAACTTGGCATAGTTTATTGGAGACCCCTTGTACGTTATTACATGGTAAAATGGGTGCAGAAATGGAAGTGTGATGATCCTGAACATTGCTCCCTGGTGCTACTACTGACCCCATGTATGTAGAATCATAGAATGGTTAGAGTTGGAAGGGACCTTCAAATGTCATGTAGTCCAACCCCCCTGCAAGAAGCAGGGACATCTCCAACCAGATCAGGTTGCTCAGAGCCTCATCCAGCCTGACCTTGAACGTTTCCAGGGATGGGGCTTCCACCACCTCTCTGGGCAACCTGTTCCAGTGTTCTACAACTTGCATTGTAAAAATTTTTTTCCTAATTTCCAATCTAAATCTACCTCCCTCTATTTTAAACCCATTACCCCTCATCCTGTCACAACAGGCCCTACTGAACAGCCTCTTCCCATTTTTCCTGTAGGCCCCCTTGAGGTACTGGAAGACTGCTATAAGGTCTCCCCGGAGCCTCCTCTTCTCCAGGCTGAACAGCCCCAACTCTCTCAGCCTGTCCTCATAGGAAAGGTGCTCCAGTCCTTTTATAATCTTTGTGGCCCTCCTCTGGACCTTCTCCAACTGGTCCATGTCCTTCTTATGTTGGGGGCTCCAGGGCTCCAGAACTGGACACAGTACTCCAGCCCTCTCCAGCCTGTCAAGGTCCCTCTGGATGGCATCCCTCCCTTCCAGCGTGTCGACGGCACCACACAACTTGGTGTCATTGGCGAACTTGCTGAGGGTGCACTCTATCCCACTGTCCATGTCGCCAACAAAGATGTTGAACAGGGCCGGGCCCAACACGGACCCCTGAGGGATGCCACTCGTGACCGGTCTCCACATGGACATTGAGCCGTTGACCACCACTCTCTGAGTGTGGCCATCCAGCCAACTCCTTATCCACCGAGTGGTCTGTCCATCAAACCCATGCCTCTCTAGTTTAGAGAGAAGGATGTCATGCGGGACAGCGTCAAAAGCTGTGTACAAGTCCAGGTAGATTATATCTGTTGCTCGTCCCTTGTCCACCGATGCTGTTACCCCGTCATAGAAGGCCACCAAATTGGTCAGGCACGATCTGCCCTTGGTGAAGCCATGTTGGCTGTCACCAACCAGCTCCTTGCTCCTCATGTGCCTTAGCATGGTTTCCAGGAGAATCTGCTCCATGACCAGGCACAGAGGTGAGGCTGACCGGCCTGTAGTTACCCGGGTCTTCCTTGTTCCCCTTTTTAAAAATTTGGGTTATGTTCCCTCTCTTCCAGTCATCGGGGACCTCACCAGACCGCCATGATTTCTCAAATATGATGGCCAGTGGCTTGGCAACTTCATCCGCCAGTTCCCTCAGGACCCGCGGATGGATCTCATCAGGTCCCATGGACTTGTGCACCTTTAAGTTCCTCAGATGATCCAGAACCTGCTCTTTGAGTACAGTGGGCAGTTCTTCATTCTCGCAGTCCCTGCTTGCGCCTTCTACAGCTTGGGTGGCGGGACAAGAGCCCTTGCTGGTGAAGACTGAGGCAAAAAAGTAATTGAGTACCTCAGCCTTCTCCACATCCCGGGTAACCAGGACACCGGTTTCCTTCTGGAGGGGGCCTACATTTTCCTTGGACTTTCTTTTGTCCCCAACATACCTATAGAAGCTTTTCTTGTTGCTTTTTATAACCCTGGCCAGATTCAGTTCCATCAGGGCTATATCAGAGCGATTTCCCTTGAGCAATGACCTGTGTTTTTTTTTGTCCTAGATAAAATGGCTGGATGTTTACAGTTTATCATCTCCCATCCAAACAAACCACTCTGAACTAGAAATCATGGGGAACAGGAGAAGAGCCCGTTACATCAGTTATTAACATCAGAACCAATTTATGCTCTAATAATAAAACAGGTTGTACTGTAAGCAGAAGAAATAATGAAATATAGTTTCCAACAAACATTTGAGGCTAAAACCTGAGTCTAGGGATAAAGGTGAGCAGAACTTAATTAACTATCTATTAAACACTCACCAGACAGAACACACTTGAAGGGCCCAGAGCAGACACAGAGAAGTTGCCTTTGATGACCGGACTACAGCAGTACTCATTTTTTGCTGGTCCTACTGGCCTGACAGGGAGTGGGCAGCACATTCCCACCCCAGGAGAGCTTATAGTCTGGTGGTTAGAGGTACACTTGAGAGGTGCAGGTTGAATTTTCCATGGGCAAAGAAGCGAATGGGAGCTTGGTATCCTGCAGCCTCATTAAGTGGTCTAAGCCCTACACTGTTGTATATAAGGAGCACACATCTCCATTTCTTTTCCATCTGGCTGTGCTTCAAAAGAAAACACAGCCAAGGACTGTGGGTTGCGAAGAGTCCAGTATCCTGGAAGCACGCCTAGGACTTGGGATGCTGACCAAGCTGAGCTCCTGGGGACGCAGGCCAAGCAATACGGAGTTTCTGCACCATGATTCAGATGTGAGCTGCTTGGCCGTCTCAGAGCCCTCCTAGGGATTTTTGATACCTTAAAGCTTACAGAGCAGCTGAGCAGGAGGATTGCAGGATTGCAATTTTAGACTGGAGTGTCTTAATCCCATTTCAAGCAGTTAAATGCTTTGGATATAGATGCTAATATCCCAGAGGAGAAAAAAAAGGGAAGAAAGCTGCTAAACAAGTAATTGACTATAGGTTCAGTGAGAGAGAGTGTTCCTTTTTCTTTTGCTTCTTTAGGTGTGCAGTGGGTACTGGTTTGGTTATGTAGTTACCTATTAAGAAGAAAGTAACACCGAGTTCAGCAGCAGTGCTAATTACCAGCATAACCACATGACCGCTCCGGGCTAATGATAGTCCTAAACCCATGTTATCTTTTAATAGCTAAGCTGATTAAACTAGCACAGAGGAAAAGCAAGTTAGAGAAATTACCTGCATGGTAATTCTCAGAAAATTAAGGTGCTTTCCAAGCGTGCAAAGCACATATATCGTGTCGTTTCCGATCAGCCGAGATAAAGCTGCCTGGTAACTCCTGAGTTCACATTTCTGTGAAACTGGAGCACAGGACTGAAAGAGAAACAGGCTGGATTACCCAGGCAAATGGGTGAACACAGGGAATAGTCATCTAATTGGGTGCGTGTCATAAGCAGCAGTTGCAATTTATTTTTGCTTTACGCCTTCCTTTCCCTTCTCCTTCTTCCCCTTCAATTCCACCACAGAAAAGGGTGTGTCATCCCCCAAATTGGTCAAGATGGAAACTTGTACAGAGTTGAAGTACTGCCACCTTGAAATACAGAGCCAAACTCTGGTTTTACCCCATTGTTCCACTGGGTAGGGAGGAATAGAGGAAAGAGAAGATATTTACCTGTTTGAAGGGCGGAAAGAACTGCTATGGTCAGCTAGTCCATCTAGCTAAGATGATCAAATGAACACAGGACAAACAAGGTGGAGAAATTACTTCACAGTACTTCTAGGAAAATGAAGGTACTTCTTTATCTCAATCCCCTTCTCTTCCTATCTCTCCCAACCTGCTGCCCTCATAGTAGGGTACGTGCATGCAAACATGAGGAGT
This sequence comes from Chlamydotis macqueenii, assembly GCF_036417535.1. NCBI lineage: Eukaryota > Metazoa > Chordata > Aves > Otidiformes > Otididae > Chlamydotis > Chlamydotis macqueenii. Next base: position 54,367,499 of record NC_141560.1, on the reverse strand, counting down.
GCTAGCCAAAGGGCTTAGGCTCCTAAAAAGTGCAAGTGATTGATTGCAATTAACTGTACAGGGAGTTCCCACCTCTGGGATAGGAAATGCCTTGCAGAGACCTCCTGACCCACTTGGGCAATGCTATTTAACCCTTTTTAAGCTGGGAAGGAGGCACAGGCACACAAAGGATGCCATATCCAGGCTGAACAGAGCTTCAGCTAACCCTGGGATGGATTAAGACAGATACCAGAATGTGAGGAGTAGTTTTCCAGCCCCTGCTTGAGACTTCCATGAACAAATATCTCCAAACTCAACTGATCTCACTAAGGGCTTGACTTGTAGTAAATGTGAAACACTCCCCCTGCCTCCCCAGTCTGGGCTTTAGGTAGCTGATTGTGCTGTGATTGTCCACCCTTATGCTTGAGGATTTCACGTGCCACCTTCACTCCCAAGAGTAAGTTGGCTATTGGTGTGAAAGAAATAGGAGGGCACCAATGGATAAGAGTTTTGAAATTGTGCTTGGAACATCCTGTACCAGAGTGCTCTAAAGAGTGCCTGATAACTGATCTGTGATACCCCCAAACAAATAAAAAACTCACCCACGTCTTCTGTGGCATTTAAGATGTTTCAGAAGTTTCTCATTAATGCCAGATTGCTTTTAAAAATCTATGGAAGTTAAGAAATATTCTGTTTTCTGAAGAAATTGTACAAAGTAATGAGTCCATTTCTTTTCCACCTGAAAGATCTTTTGTGTTGCAGTGAGTCAAATACCTCTCATCCTTTGGTGACAATGGAGCGATTAGTATGTGCTGGAGGCTGCTTTTTAGGTCAATCAGAATTTGTCCTCAAATTTATTTTTTTCTGAATAAATTAGAGACTATGAATACTTACTGAATGACTCTACCCTGACGTGGCCAGAGAAACCCACCTGACCTATACCTCATCTCCCTCTCTTCCCATCTCTCCTGACCTGCTGCCCCCATAGCATGGTACACGTATGCGAACACGAGGCATGCCAGATAAAGGGATTGGGTTCCTAAAAAGTGTACATGAGTGCAGTTAACTGCTCATGTAGTTTCAACATCTGAGATAGGAAATGCCTCGCCAAGACCTCATGACCTGCTTGGGTGATGCTATTTAAACCTTTTTATATTGATTGAGAGACACAGGCACACCAAGTACCACAGCCTCAGAAGTATTTGCAAGTGTCTGTGTCCCAAGGATGCACAAAGGCATCAGCAGGAGTTGGGACTTAGCCTTGAGAATCTAGGCCTGAATAATGTGCCTAAGGCTGCTGAGAAAAACCTGGAATTAATTTCATATCTGTCCAGACCTTGTACACAGGTAATAAGAGAATTTCTGCTTTTCTTGAGTTTGTAGATTTTGGAGGGTTTTTTTTTAATTTCACTCTTTTTTTTTTTTTTCCACTGCCTCTCATCTTATGTGACTGCATGTATGTGTATGCGGGTAAAAATACTTTTTGCTTTTTAATTACACAATGTTAATTAATAGCTGTGTATGGTGTGTTAGGGGAGCCATGTATAGCTGGAGGATTTCTGGCAAGCTTCCAAGGCTCAGTTTTATTCCTTGCTGTATCACTTGGCTTTGTGCATTGATGTAGTGTCGATTTTCAAATCCTCCTCCCCCCCAGGCAGAAATAGGTGACCTACTTTCCAGCCCTGGACATCTGCTAACTGTAGCCCGTCCCTGCCTCTGTCTTTTAACCCCTTCTTTTCTCCCTCACTCTCTGCAGAGCATCGGCCATTCACCAGCCCTTCCAGGGGGCTGTGGGTGTCCTGTGGACTGGTGTAGGACTGGGGGACCCCTCCGCAGAGACAGGCAGATAATGCAGAAGGCAGTGCTGAAGCGAGGGTGCACACAGACATCAAAGAAGAGGGTTGCAGTTCTGCCACAGAAGCTCACCCCAGTAGCATCCCCAAAGCTCTCCAGGCCCAGGTACCAGCTGGAAAGTCCTGGGGTACCTCACCTTCCCCTCACATCCCAGTGACCCAGCCAGGCCTCCTGCTGCCAGCCCTGCAGCTGGCTGGACATGTTTCCTGGGGAATCTGGATCCAGTCCATCAGCAGCTGCCAGTCCCTTCCTCGGCTCAGCAGGGAGCGATGGCGGGGCTGGGGTGATGAGGTGGGAGCCGAGGGGCACGCCTGGCTTTCCACGAACTGGGAGAGCACCGCTGGGAGCCTCTCGCTGCTTCCTCCCTCCCTCACCACCCGGGTCCCTGCACCAAGGCTGCTGCCTTTTAGGAGTGGTGGCGGGGGAACAGGAGAGGGCAACAGGGTTGTCCGCAGCCTGGGAGCGAGGGAAGGGGTTTCTTTGCCCGGTTCAGATAAGCCCCTGCACCCCGAGACAGCCTCTGCCTGAGCGGAGGTTCCTGGGCCCAGCACTGAGAAAGACTTCCTTCCCCACAAGCTGCTCAGGCACCCTTCCCCATGCCGAACAGGGACGCTGTGTTTGCCCAGCGGCAGCATGGTCAGCAGCACCCATAGGGTTAAAATCAAATGTTAATCCTGCTTCTCATGAACAGAATAGTTCGGTTGGATGGGACCTACAGTGATCATCTAGTCCAACTGCCTGGCCACTTCAGGGCTGACAAAAAAAGTTGAAGCATGTTATGAAATCTCCCCGTTCTGAATTTTCCCTCTTACAGAGGCACTGCTTCCTCCCAGAGGCCTCCTCTGCTATCACCGCTCTTAGGAAGCAGCCCTTGAGTGTTGCCTTGCGATCTGCTTCAGCACCCGTTTGTCCTGTCCCTGCTAGCTCCTTCCAACCCTGTGCCAGAAACCCTCGGCAGCAGTGGCGTTTGCTTGCGTTTCGGCTGTCTCGGTTAGCGCCAGTGGTGTGCCTTGGCCCTGGATGGCACGGTGGTAGTCTGTAAGGCTGTCCAGGCTCTGGCCTTGCTGCTCCACGGCCCTTGCAGATGAGCAGTTCAAGAGCGTGGTGTTGCAGGGTGATCCTTGCACGGTGGTGGAGGGCAGACTCTAACCTCTGGTGCACAGGTCCTTTGGCTGATTTTGCAATACAAATCTGCTTCTGGTTTGGATAATTTATGCACCGGCTTCATTGACTGTACAATGCCTCTCTTCTGGCAAACAGCAGGTGGCATGTGTGGATCAAGAATGCAAGAGCTCTGTCTCAGACTCGGGGAAGGGGAAGATGCACAGGGACTGGGAAAGAAAGAATGTGGTAGAGATACCCTTTCACGATTATTTTCATCATAAATTCAAGCTGCCACTGAAAAGGTCGGTTCTGGCTGGGCAGTCCTGCCTCCTCTTGCTAGTGATGGTCCAGCAGGAGGGGAAGGGTGGCATTTCCCCTTGCAGCAGCCCAGATGAAGGTGCTCAGGCACTTCAGCTTCTGGGATGGAGTGAGAATACACCCATTTTGCCATTGGAATTTGCCCATGCTGATGCACTGCTGTTGCTTTGTAGACCTTTGGTGAGGTTTGACGGTGGAAGCCCACACAATGTACAGAAGGAAATAACAATAGTGGCCAGGAGGAGACACTGGGCTCCAGTTACTTGTGTGTTCTTATTTAAGTAATGAGTTGGACGCTGCGTCCCCATATACCTTGTATACATGGTGTGAGTTCATAGACATTTCAAACTTCTGATTTCCAGTGTGAGGAGGAGGAAGTCTCCAGTTATTTCATTAATTAGAAAAAGAAGGACCACTCAAAGCAAATCCCTGCCCTCTGGACAGGAGAAGCAAAGCAGCTCCAGAAACTGGATCTCATTCTTGTCAAAATAAACTCTGGGCTCACGCAACTGCATGATAAACAGCACAGTCTAGAGCAGGCTTTGCTTGGGCAGACTATTTGCAAGCAAGCAGCCCTGAGTCTGGCTCGCCCCAGCTCTGCCAGCTCCTGCAGCAGCCCTGGGTCCCACGGAATCATACTCGTGTCCCCTGGGTCTGATCTGCCCCATACACAAAGCCTTCGCTCAGGAGAGCCATTTAAGCCTGTGGCATGGTGCAAAGCTCAAAAAAAAAAAGGGACAATACAGAAGTGATGGACAGGGGAATAAAGGACATTTTCTGCCTGGGAATCTGGCTTGGCTTGGGCTATAAGCACGAGTTGATTTGAATTGGACAGAGTCAAGGAGAGTTAGCTAACTCCCCAGGGTTCCCAAGCGCTCATATCTAAGCATATGTAGAAATTATAAATATATATCTAGAGAAATCTAATATATGTAGACATATTATGTGTATATATATAGTGGACAGTACAGAAGTGAGGGACAGGGAAGCAAATACATATATATGCGTATAGACAGGTAGATATCTGTTTTCAACAACACCAAAGGATCAGTTGTCAGAACTGCTTAAACAGCGAGCACCATCAAGAGAGGCATCACTGCTGGGTGTGTTTCTCTTAGGAGTGAACAGCCAAACATGGGCTGCTCCAGGCCAAAGGACCGGGCTGCTCCAGGCCAAAGGACCAGGCTGCCTGCGGGAAGGTCGGGCACCGGCGTACTTCCCGGTAGAGACAAGCAAAACAAATGGTCTATGTGAGATCAATTATTTCCACCTGCTATCAAACAGCACACAGTCTGCAAACAAAAGTAGCTCCAAGTGTCTGCACTTACCCTATGGTTGGTGAGAGGAATGCGGGAAAGACAGATGTGCTGATGATTCCCTTTTCGGTGTTGCTTCTTCCTGGCTGTGCTAAACCCTGCCCGTGCCCCCGCCCCATGCAGGTGTCTCTGCAAACACGGGATACAAGGACAGCCTCTTTTTTTTTTTTTTTTCTAAAAGATCCTTTGATCCTTCTGGACATTTGCGTTTTCCTGATTCTCATATCTGGATTTTCATACCTTCCATGTTTCTCTCCAAAGAAGGAAATAGATTGATTAACTTAATTCTAAAAACCTGCATCGGTCTCATGATATGAAAGCTGAAGTCAGGTGCTAAACAAGTTGCTGCTATAGCTACACAGATAAAGCTGCCTGGCAGAGAGCCTGCTTCCACCAGCGAGAAACGGGGTTTTACTGTTACAGATTTTCTAGGGCTGAGGAAAGTTAGCAATAGCAGCGAAATGTTTATTGCCATGTAATGATTCCTATGGTGGGGCTTTATACTATAACGGAAATCTCGTTCTGAGAAAAGCTACACCTGCCATCAGTGTTTACTCTGTGAAACCTGGTGCAAGGGGTGGAGAGAGATGGGGTAATTCCCTGTTGAAAAGGGCGGCTCTGGAGCCGTGTTTCCTTTGGAAAATGAAGTTTGGGAGCAAGACTTCCCAGCAGATGGCTGTGCTGCCTTGTGGCTTTGGCTAGTGCTAAGCTCTAAAGGATTAATTTACACTTTTTGCCATGGATGTCTCACTATAAATGCTAGATCTAGTGAAATAGCAAGAGAAAATGCCCAGTAGTACTGCGAGAAAGGCAGTAGGAGTTGAGAGTCAGCTCTGGTAACTTTACATTTGTTGTTCCTACTGTCCCATATTAGTCTGCCCACATGCCCAACTCAACCTGCCAGCCTAAAGGGAGGGGCCAACGCTTGGAATGAGTAGTTGTCTGCTACACTGGGGGCAGGGCAGGGCAGTTTATTCCTCGCACTTAACCTAAAATCTTCAAGGTCACTGCAGCTGTTTTTTAATAGACGTCACCTGGAACTCTAGCACCGTGACAGCAGAGGCACCATCACAAATCATCTCTGTGCTGCTTTTCCTCAAGCAGGTGCATCCTTGGTGCCCAGCCTGCCTGCACCAGCTGGATCCTGCTGCATCTGAGGGGGGCACAGATGGAGAGCTGTGTAAGGAAAAGGCCAGCATCTGTTTCAGCGGCCTTGAGCTTGAAGTGGAGGGTCCCTGGGACCAGGCTCTGTGCATGGATAGTTCCATGTCTCTACTCTCAGTGTCACATGAAGGGAGGAAAGGCCAGCAGAAACACTGAAGTGATGTGACCTGTGAAGTAAGGTCACAGATCCAGATCCATCACAAAATGAAGAAAAGCCACAAGGTCTCTTGGCATGCAGTGCTGCCAAATGGTATCAAATACTTGAAGACCAGCCTCTTCTCTCTGAAATATGCCACGGGTTTGTCCTAAGTAGTGTTGACACACATAAGGCTGGCAGGAGGAATTAAACTGCCATTAACTCCTTTTGTTGTTGTTTAGGTAACTAAGCAGCCAGATAGTGAGCAGAGGGCTTGGCTGCCCTTGGCAATTTTGATTACAGATAGTGAGAGCAGCAAAATGGAAAAGCTGAAATAAAAACAAACAAAAAAAATTTGCTCCTACACTTGCCTAAGAGGGGGAGGAAATTCTTCATTCTAATTGCTAACTTTAGGAAAAAAAAATCCCACAACATCAACACATGCCACCAGGTGTCACAGCCAGTCCAGAGAGAAGCTGTGCACTGACCTTTGAATGTCTCCATCCCACTGCAGCTGAGGCTTTAAGGGGTGATGTATTTCGAACCTCTCATGTCTTGTGATGTTTAAAGATTTACATAATTTACTGATAAAATTTCCACTTTCAAGGAAGATTCCCACTGACCCGCGTTGACATCTCCTAGGAGCTTCACACAACTAGTTTCCTCCCACTGTCCTTACCCAGACTGAAAGCCACACTGGAAGCATTATCGAAGATCACCTAGAACCCCTTGTGGGGTTTAAATCCCACCAGAGGACACCCAGGATCACCACACCCTCTGTGGTGATCACAAGTTTACCCCTGCTGCTTGTGTCAATATGAAATGGCTGACACAGCCTTTAACTGAAAGGAGAAAAGAGCTTTTTTTTCTGCATCAGGATCCTGGATGTTGGATTCTGTTCCTGGTCTCCCTCTTTTATCCAGTCTTGGGCAAATCATTGAACCTCTGTACACCTGTACATAGCACAGGCCAGCCCTACACCTGCTGAACTACCACATTTGGGCCATGGGCAGTTGGTTGTAGATTTCTGGCCTTTTTTTTTTCGCCCTTTTTATCCCTGTAACTTGATTTTTGTTGAAAAATCTGTTCTTTCCTACTCCCATCTTTCATCCCTCTCCCCAGCCTTTTAAATAACTTTTCTGTCTCCAAGCACAGGTTTCGTATACTATGGTGTTAGAGATTTTTGAAATCCAAATCAAGATTCTCATCTGTGTAACTCCAAATATTGCTTTGGAATATTTTGTGTACTCCAAATATTGGAGTACACCCAGAGACTTTACAAATACGTCTCTTATTCTTAGAACTATTAACTTGTGAGAGGGTACAAGCTATTTTTACTATGAATAATGTTAATTCGTGAGTGGTCAAGAGGAAAAGGAAGAAATCACTCTGTGAAGAAGCTCACTATCTAAATACATGCAACTTGCTGACATTGTTATCTAAAAAGGTACGTGCTTGTAAGCAGATTTAAGTAAGTATTTTGGCTGTGTGATCCCAGTCTTTGAAATGGGAGAAGTTGTGTCTGTTTTAGCAGAACCATTCTGCCATCACTGCAGGCTTTGATCTCAGATGGATGTCATCTGCGTATCTTGGGGGATTGTCTGCTCTCTCCAGCCTGTTGACCCACCTGACTGGTCTTTGAGGAACCTATCTTAGGGACATCCCGGGTCTTTCCTTATCCTTTTTGATTTATGTCTTCTCCCTAAGCTTTGTTCTACAATCAATTCTTCCTTACTCCACAGTTACAAACTAACAGAACTAATTATTCTAATAAATCCTTAATCTATTTTCTACCGAATAAGAGATGCACTGAGATATTTGGAAAACAGGTGATATTTAATACTCAGAACTCAGTATCACTCTGTCAAAGCTTACCAGACACACTGTATTTCAATGCCACTTCACTTGCATTTATGTAAACATCACAGATAGACACTGGCTTTGTAACAAAGATAGGAATGGGACCAATAAGGCAAGAGGCCAGTTATATACAGTTTAAACTGATTGTAACTTAACCGCCTCACTTCAATGAGATAAATTGTTGGTAATACTGAAGGATTTCAGTCTTTCTAGATACCCAAGACTGATTTTTGGAAGATGGATGTTTCTGTGTTTTTGTTCACACATGTGGTAGGGAAGTATGAATTGTCTGATCTCTTACATTACAGGGCACACAGTATCACCTCTGCAAAGGAAATACCACAGAATAATCCTGTCTGGTTGTAAATCTTAATAAATAGAATTCAACAGGTTCCTAAAACCAAAAGCAATTGACGTAAGAATGTGGGAGAGAACATACCACTCCAATTAATAAAAGAAAAAAAAAATCACTAATCCATCTTCAAAAGAAGTAATTCAAACTGTTCAAACAACTTTGAATGACACAGAACATATGAAGGAAGTGAAAATTCCTTTAAAAATGACTGTCACTTATTTTTATTAGCCAGAGGAAAAATAGCCTTTTAGCAAAATTGGAAGAAAAGATGCTGTCCCTTTGACACCTGCCCTCTCCTTTGTTTTGTGAGCAAGCTGGAAAGCCATCCTCTGCCTCTTCAAGTCTTCATTCCCCAACCTGAACTGCAATCGTAAGTGTTACTGAAGCTACGGCAATGAAATCCAATCTTCTGTTGTAAGACTGAGAAGCTTTTGTCCCTACATCTGTTGCTGTCTTTTCAGTGCCTGACCTCTGAGAAGCACTTCTGGAGCAAGATTGAAGATGCAGGTCTGAGGGATTCTAAGCATTTCCTTGTTGGCTGCATCTCTAGAAACACAGTGGGATCTGGAAATAAACTGGACTCTTAAAGTGCTTGATTCACAAAACCTAGCTGTAAATTGTAGCTGGAAAAAAGATGCCCACTTATAAATAAGAGACAAAATACTTGTCCCAGTGAACACTATCTCTCACAAGGCCCAAGTCAGGACAGTGGGCTCCAGAATGCACATATTTCTCAATCTCATCACCTATTCTTGATTTTTCAGGTCTGATCCTCCAAGCAGGTCTACTAGTAAGGAGAAGTGGGTTCCCATTCAGTCTAGCTTTCATTTGAAGTCTACTGCCTCATCCTGTACAGACACAGAAGTATGCTTTCTACATTTTGGATTCCCAAACTTTGAACTTTCCCTAACCCTGTTTAATTCTACCTAGGGGATGAATGCTGTATGTGAACAAACATGGAAAACATTCTTCTCCAGGAACTGAGTAGAACTGTGTGACAAACAGATCCTTGGAATGCTTGCATACCTCTTCCCTAACTTTATACTTCAGTATTTTCTGGATACACCTGCCAGAACTGCAGAGAAAAGGGGTGAGGATGAGGCGCAGAGCCCATGCGTTGCTTACCTCTCTGCCTTATCAGCCTTCCTGTAAGGGACTGGATGAGTGTTCAGTTGAGAAATGCAAAACACCTGGGCTTCAGTTTACTGCTGGCTCCTGTAGCGTATCAGGAGTTCAAAAGAAGGAGTGAACTAAATGGGAGCTATTTTCTTCTTTTCTTTCCTTTTTCTTTTTTTTTTTTTTTTTATTCTTTTGTTGTTATGATCAGTTCTCAACATTTAGGTTAGTGTAGGACTAGGGAACCTAAAGTTTTGAGAGACCAGTTACTTGCCACTATCAGGCAGCACCCTTCCTGGCTCCAGGGTCCTACTGAATCAAACAACAGGTTTATTATTTTATTTATTATTTTATTTATTATTTTATTTATTATTTTATTTATTATTTTATACCAACGTTCCTAATGCTGTAGGCTGAGTATAATGTGGGAACTGTCTGTAACTTTTGGAGTCTGAGATTTCCAAACTCTGTTTTGAATGTTTGTCAGTTTCAGTGACTGCCTATGTAGAGTATAATGCCTACAGTAAAATAAACGTAAGGACTAAATCTGTTTCCCAACAACCCAGCAGGAATTCAGATCTCTATGAGAAAGAGAGAGATATTGTCTAAGAATTAAGCCCTAATCAAACCTGTAACGATAGCCTAATGAGCTAAATTAAAATACAAGAGAAAGCATTGGCTCTGTTCTCATTAGTCCTTCTCATACGCTTCTAGGCCATGCAAAATTCAGTAACAAACATCACTCCCTAAGTAATAGATTGTTAAAGCTGTTGGTATCGCTTAAATCAGATATATTGCCAAAGTAGCTCTCCCTTTAGGAAATTGTACCAGAAGTCATTAGCCTCAATTAGGACAAGCCTAGATCCTGTCTTTGCAGGTTGTCCAGAATCTATGTAAGCTGTTGGTATCTTCCTATCCCAAAAGCCAACTCTAGCCTTAAGCCTACTGTTCATGGTAATTACAGACAGGAGACCAATCACTAATCTCAAGAGGAAATTCAAGACCTTATCCTGCCCCTGCCATCCCTCTTCCAATTCTTGGAGGAATCCAACAAAAAACCCAGACTGGGCAGACCCAAGTAAATTGCTTGTCCTGATCTTCACTGCAGCTATGATCTTAGCCAGCTGATTTGGCAATACCCCTTGCAGTTACTAGCCTCATCTCATTTCTGCAATACATTCAGAGTCCAGCAATTAGCCTGGCTCATCAAGTCTTCATTTCCCAAATGCTAGCTTTGTTTCCAATCTTAATTATAGGCAGGGACCCTTTTGTACTGCCAAAACCACAACAGCATTGCCTGCTATGCACAGCAGCCCTCTTCATATCTGTGCTTTCCAAGCAGATTCCAGCAACCACCTGGTCTCCTTGGAGAAAGGTTATGGTACGGAATGCTCTGTGCTGTTAGCCGGGATGGGGGCAGCCTGCTGTGGTCAGTCTCTTTTGTGGTACCTCCACCCAGCAGCGTGCGGTACCTAAAAAGCTGCACCGCCATTCCCTGGCCTCTCACAGGGGAAGAGATGACGACCTTGTGCATCTTCTCAGGTGAGAAAGCCCAGCTATAGCCAGGAGTTCTAGAAAGAAGAGTGGGGCCGCTCTGCTTCATGCCATACAAAATCCTAAAATCCTTTCTGTTCTGCTGGGTAATCTGGTCCAACTTTTCTAACACATAGGATGATGGATGGCCTGCTCCAGGCTGTGCACAGCACCAGAAGTCCATATCCTTTGTTTTTTTCCCTTGAACTACATACGGATCTCAGTCATAGCGATGGAATAAATCGCTAGGCTTAGGCAGTCACCAGATGGCTGGTCTAGGGTCCATTTATATGAAGCATTATTAGCAAGGGTAATGTAGCTAAGAGGAAAAATTTATCAACATTTTCTGGTTCAGTACAATACAAAATCTGAAAGAACTTTGTCTCCGAGTTTGCATGCTGTATTTTCTTCTACCCTAGAAAAATCCAAAGAAACTGAATTGGACATCACCAGGATTGCTGATGACTGCTCAGAGACTTCCTTCCTCCTGAGCCTCATCTAACCAGCATGCAGGAGAAAGGGTATCTCGATTAAAGATTATTTTGACCTTTAGGTTAAGATGGTAAATTTCACAAATCTGAAGCCACCAATATTGACTGCAGGCATCAAGATGACACTAGACTCAATGGAACTAGTTTTCAAGTATGCTCACCATTAAAAAAAAAAAGTCATTAGTTGAAAGATTTACTTTGACATCCTACAGCATCAATTTAAAAGATACCATACAATTAAAAAAAGAAATACAGATCTGGTCTGGTCTAGTGAAAACAGAGAGTCGCATGGAATGTAACATTTTTGATAAGGTCATGATGCTGACAAACTTGTGGCAAGTTCTATAGCTAGCTAACAATTGTAATTCTAAAGGCAATCAGTTTTCCAGTCAACCTCTTCACCTCCTTGCTCTTACTGTACATTTTAAAATTAAAACCAAGGAGACCGCAACACCATCCTTATCTTAAATAACATCTAAAACACCTGTGATAGTGGCTGGTTGTCTCTACTGTAGGTGATGAAAGAGCTTCGCTCATAAAAAGGGCTGCTAATCAAATCTTTTAAAAGTATTTATTATAAAACAAAATCCACATAATCTATAGTACAAATGCAGAGTCTGTTATCTGGAGAGATACTTATACAAAATACCAGTTACTTCAAACAAGACTTTGGTTTTGTTAACATAAAGAAACATTGCAGTTCCATGACCAGAAATTTGTTAATGGTCTGAAGTGAGGAAAACCTCAAAGAAGGTTTCTTAAGACAGAATTACCAAGTTCGTTCGTACGCTAGAAGGCCATGCTTGGAACATAATTGGTGAAGACTTTCTGTAACACAACAAAGATTTTATGGGTCTAAGGAAAAGTATTATAGTGACAATCTGAAAATAGTGTCAGTTCAATCCCCAAATACTTAAGCATCAATTACTGGCATTTAAAAAAAAATGTTATATATTTTTGACAGGTATTGAGATTTCTGTTAAAATAGGTATGAATATATAAATCAAAAGTCACTTGAAATAATGCATTTGAAAGAAATTCCAATGTATTACAAATTCAAGGCATGCATGCTGTAAAAAATTCAGTTGTTGTCAGCTTTCAGTTAGCTCCACAACTTGTGGATGTATGTACTCTAACTGAAGGGAACTCTAACAATGATACAAAGCTTTGTTAAAACCAGTGGAGTACAATCTACAAATGATTCTGGGGGCACTTGTGACTTAAGGCTTTACTTTTTTCCCCAGTTAATATGCTGAACTGTCTAAAATACGCAAGGCACTGGTGTACTGGGTTTGGTTGTCTTTCGTAATAACAAATGCTACAAAATGATACACATACAAAGCTGTAATTATTAGCCTGTTTGCAGAATACACATATTCATATAAATATAAAAAAAGATTGTGTGGGGGTTTTATCATAAAAATTCTTGACACTCTTTGTCTATTCATGTACATTTACAATAGCAGCAATTGCAATACAATTAGGTAAGTAAGAAAGAGGTCTGGATTAGAGTTGTGTTTATGATGCCCTCCAAACTTCACGTACAACAGCGAAGCCGTCCTCCCGTTTTAACAGCTTTTGTTTTATCTCCTTAGGCTGACAAATTCCATTTACAACTATTGTGTTTGTAGTTCCAACCAAAATACTTTTGTACATATTTGCACACTGCAGGATCTCTGTACAAATCAAACTGGAATATCGCTCTCTGTCAAACACAGCTACCCTGGGAACGCTGCCACGTGTCGTAATTCTTACTTAAAGGTGCATCAGTGGGAGTACTTGCTTTTCCAAGATGTGAGTGCTGGTGAATTAGTCCGTCACTTACTGTGGCTGTCAAACTTGCTTTTCTCCTCTGCTAAGTCCTTCTAAGCACATTCCCTGCACATATCTTGTCAATATAAACCAACCCATTTAGGAATTGCCATTGCGGTCTTCCATCCACCAGGACTCTGTGTTGGCTGGAGAGAACCCAGACCCCGGCTCCCAGAGATGGGCTGCAACAGGGGCCATAGTTCACGCGTGGAACAGCCAGGACATGGCAGCTTGCTGTCACAGCTGGCTGGAGCACCGTCAGTACGCCAGGACATGACATTTTGAAGGATTTTGTAGTGGAACGCAGAAACAATTTGTATCAGACTGGTTTCCATCATTCCCATCAGCAGGCTTAACATTGATTTAAAACCAATTTTTCTTTTTTTTCCCCTCCAGGGAGTATGACCTTAAGTGAAAAGGCCCACAGCACACTTGGCCAACCTCAAAATAAACGAATTAATGAAAAATACCCTTTACAAAAACTAGAGTAAGTTTTCTCAGGAAGGGGAGCTAGAAGACATGACAGGATTTAAAATATCTTTGTATATCAGTATTTCTTTTAACATGTGGTAAATAGTTTAAGCTCTTTAGCCAAACTTAAAAGAGCTGAAGAAAGGAGTTTTTACATTTAATGGTGAACAGAAAGTGTTGCAATACCTAAGGGAATGGCAGCAGAACCAGCAGACACCTCTCAGAATTTAGGATTCAGCCTTTACTGAATCTTCTACAGACACGCCAAATTTACTGCAAGGACTGCTACTCATAATTCATAATAGAGTCATAATAAAAACACAGGAATAACTGATCTGTAAATGACTACTGTCTTTGACTGTGGCTGCCTAAGGCTCTGTCCAACACGGATGCTTATAAATACGTCCTCCAGCACTGTAACAGCAAATATATTACTACCAATTCAGGGTTCCATGCCAGGCACTCTTGTGCGTTATTAATTTTTGAGAACACACATGCCTTCTGTTTTCAGTTCCTGACATCAACGCTTGTAGTACAATCATAAGCATAGCTTCTCATTCGGACTGACTTAACCCCAACAAAATGACTGACATCAGAAAAGATCTGCTTCTGAAAATGCTTGAAGCAAACAAGGGACACAACTTCTTTGAGTCTGACTGACCGTACTAGGAAAGCAGCACTTGCTCCGGAGGCTCTGAGGAAGGGGAGCACAGGAGCTCTCCCTAGCAGAGGGATCTGACCCTGCAGGCACTGGTACATCATCCAGCCATCGTGTCTGGTACATCAGCCCAGCATCGCCAGCCTTTACTGAGTGCTCCTGCTTCCAAATCCTTCTACACTTCTGTGTACAGAGCTTCAGAATTTCAAAAGCCCCAGAATCCAAGAGGCACCAGTCAGCATAAAAATGGAGGGAACACGATGAGCCCTAGATCTAGCAGATGACCTAGGTATCAGAGAGAAAACACATCTAGGGTAAAGGGGCCTGGAGACTTCCAGAAGGCCCATCCTAGGTGTGCAGAACAGGTGTTGTTACTTTGAAAAGAATCATAACTTTTAGGGAAGTGCTTGCACCCTTTGCAAATCAGAGAGATGAAGGTTTATTACCAAAAATCAAACCCATTATTCCAAAAGAAGCAGCTTATTTCCGCTCATTTCCACCTTCCTCTTTAGAACACCCTGATAATGGCACGGTCTCATTTTCAGACTTGGGGCACTTTGTACAATGACACTATTCTAAAGAAAACATTACACAGATTTAGCTTAATCTTAACCTAAGTGCTCTTTAGTGATCTGTCCAGAGAGAAGAAAACTGAACCAGTTGGCATAGTTCACACAAAGTTTCCTCAAAACAATCCAGCAACAATGAACAAATTAATTACCTCCACTGCAAATTTTAGGGTGCAGTGGCTGCTGACCAGCCTAGCTAAAGTAAAGTCAAGCTATTATTTACACAAAACTTTTGCTTGAAATTAAAGAATACTTCACTGTCAAAGATCATGACTTGTCCATTAAACTTACAGCTTCCCACCGCTGCTACGTCTGTCCTGCAGACAGGACAAATTCTACAAAGAGAAGACAACCCAGGTAGCTGCTTTCCCAACTGCGCTGGACGGCAGGCGAGCTGCTCTCTGCCAGGGCATCTGTCCTTTAAATTAACACAGAACCAACCGTATCCTTTGCCATTACTAGCTGCTCTCCAGACACAGTTCTACATCAGACCCTGAGCTGTTTCAAGTGCTAATATGCAGTCATGATGGGCTTGGAAAATAGTGGTTGAAAACACTGATTCAAGTACTCACAAGCTCACACAGCTAGTCCAGTCACAGGCACTCCCCTGTGCTTTCTCAGGGAGAACTCTCAGAATATTTCAGTCAGCTTTCTCACAGAAAACTTTTGTTCTGTATTAAAACTACGCCTAAACCTCACCAAAATACAGCTTTTCCCTACTTACTTCCTATTCAGCCCTGAACTGCCACAACTTGTCACATGCATTCACTCATTCCCTGCAACCCTCTCTCATCCTGATTTAGAAGAAAATAGCACCTATTTTCTATGTTTTAGCCTGAAAGTTCAGAAGATGGAAATCACTAAGAGCACACTGAGGATATTTCTGGAGAGAAATAGCTCCTGTCACTCAAAATTTTATGTCTGGTCTTTTCCAGCACCAGAAAGAAGCACAGTAATCCTTTTAAAATATATAGTCTACAGCAATCAAAAATAATATTTATTATTTAAATGTAAGATGCTAAAATTGTATACAATTTCTTTTTAGAATAGACTTTTAAAGTCAGTATTATGGAGCAATGTGGGGCTTAGATTCTGATCATCAAACTTCAAGTGCCTCAGATGAGGCAATTTCTCAGCAAACATCAGTGGCAAGAGGCTATGAATGTCCAACTGAAATAAAAACGCAAGCTCTTAATTCACTCCATTCAGCAAGTGCTTCCTTCCTTCTGAATACCTAAGCTCCAAAACAATTTGACTCTTAAGACAGTTTAGCTGTCAGCAAGAATGCTAATTTTCTTGGACTCGACTCCAAACTTTGTAATAGGATACAGGTCTTCAGATGAAGTGGTTAGGATTGTTACAGTGGTTTAATGGAAAAAAAAAATCAACGTAATTTTGCATCCAGTGTCATCATAGGAATACAGAAAAATTAATGTAGTATGTCTCTAAGCTAGAACTGTAGCACAAAACAACTAAACTAATGGATTCATTATAAATGGTGAACAGTTATCACATGGCAAATTACGTATGACATGAAATCTGACTACCAACTGCTGCGACGCAGAACAAGTACTCCTTTATAGGATCGATGTGGTACATAAAATATCCTGTGGATCTATATTCCTAATTTAGTTCACTGAAACATGATCGCATGAGAATTGCTTCGTTTCACCAAATCATTAACACTTCACAGATCTGCCAAGTCACTCTAAGAGTAACAAACTACGACCTCGTCCCTCTTGGCACACTGCAGAATTACCGATGTTGACAGGGGATGGGGAAAGAACGCATTCTTAAACTTCCATGCTGTATTCTCCAATTCTGTAGTTTTCTCCATGAAAAATGGTGGGCATCTTCTTTGTGGTCAATCTCTCAAGTGAAAATTTAGACATGAAGGTAAAGAGTTTCAGTAACACACCAGTGACAGAACAAATCCTATCTGTGAACAATGCAGAGGGGAAGAACAGATCCGGACTAACAAATCTGAAAACGCAAACTGGATCAGAACACCCAGCCCTTCTATCCCCACAACAAAGATCTCTGTCCCGGACCTGTAGGGTTCCTCTGAAGTGCTCTCAAATAAATTGCTAGAAAGACCCCAAACCAAGTACAATTTAAGTTCAAACAAGAAGAAAAAGTTTTTTCACTGTTGCCAACAATATTAAGAGTGTCAAAGGCCCAACACATCTGTTATTCAGCAGCTGCAGAAACAGGTGCAAGTCTGCATATTCAGAACTTTCCTCAGATGTCCCAAGTAGGAACTCACTTTATAAATTCAGCTCTGGTGATGACAAAGTGCCATATAATACCCAATCCCTTTTGTTACAGCAAGAGAGCAATCAAAGCAAAAATTTATCCTCTGTATTTTGAAAGGGACTGATCCTAGCCTCCCCATTCCCAGAGGGGTTTGCTGGGTGGAGTTGGGAACATGAGCACTTTGCTGATCATGATGTCCTAGGTTACAGCAGTTTGTATGAGAGTTCTTTTTTATGTCAACATCATTAAAAAGAAGTATTTGTTTCCTCTCCTTCCTCCCCTGTGCTTTTTTTGTTTATTTCTAAACCTGAACTAATTTTGTGGCACATTTTTACGAGGTATGACTAAACTGTTTGAATGGCATATTTTGTTTTGAGCTATGCAGATACCATTTTCTACAAACACCAATTAAAAAACAAACAACTTTCCTCGTTTACATGAATACAAGTGACCGTATCATTCCACTTTGGAAAATGAACGTTAGAGATGAAGCAATTCTCTGATCAAGTCAACACAGGTGAACATCTCAGAGACCTGGCACAGTGAATTACTGGACTTTCGGGAAAAAAAGAACTAGCACTGTATTTTGAGAAGCAATTATTACAGCCTGTCAGTCATCAAAGCCTCACAAAGAAGGATGAAGGATCTTGGCTGCATCACAATTAAAATGGTGAGTCCGACCAAATCTGCAGTTTGTCAGGCATTTCTCTTAGCTTAAACACCACTTCAAACTTGCCCCTTGCTCTCACTCACAGGTCAATACAACAGCTTCTGCTACCATTCACCCAGTCAAGTGGGGAACTGACTGGAGCTAAACCAAGTTTTTTAGGGCTGGTGATCTTTTCCAGCTTGAATCAGAGAACATGCCATGTGCAGAGTGGCACGAGGCGGGGCATGACGCCTGTGGGCCTAGTTAAGCTGGAAGGTTTGGCCAAAAGAAGCGTTCTTCCAGTTCAACGCTAAGCAAACAGAGAGGGAGGTCTGAAATCCAGGTCTCAGCCTACGAGTTCTGCTGGGAAGCATTCAGCTCACTTGCAAACAGGAGCATCTGAGGGTTGTGATCTTTGCATGTTTTCTCCTAGTGGTGGTGAAGGCATAAGATACTGCCAATTTTATTTAAACATGTTTTTCTTTTCTGCGAATAAACTTATATCTTCCTTTAGACTCCTCCTCTCCCAAGTCACTTTGCTTTCTTGTCTCACATTAATAAAAATATTACATACACTTTGCATGTACAAAGGCAACTTAAAAATGCAAAAAGGCTCAACATTCCCTCCCCAAATCATTTGGAGATTAAGTCATTTTCATGACTTCAAAAAGGCAAATATGGCACAAAAGAATGGAAATTAAGTTAAAAAAATCAATTTTATAAATATTCTTCCTCTGTACAGTTTTTCACAGCCCCATCCCTCCCACCCATTTTTATTCACATTTCTTTTTTTAAATTCCCACCCCGATTTATTTTTAAATCATAAAATATATATTTTAAATCTGTTCATATTTTAAAATATTTACAGGAAAAGTTCCTTCTGTTGAGGTCATGAGGAGTCTGTACAAGGAGAGGGTGGAGGGGGATAGAGGTGAAAATAGCTTCTTTCCGTGGCAGGAGACGGAGGACAACTTTCTTCTGCCGACATGTACTGACTGCGAGGTGTGGGTGGCGGGGGATAAGGGTCTGAGTCTGAATTTAAATCTATATAGTATTTGTTGGCCTTCCACCGACTGGTAGTATAGTCACTGTCACAAACATCTGTGCTGCATGGGGTTGTGGGTGGAGCTATCCCTCGTATAAGGTATGGCCTGTGGAGGAAAAAAAAAAAACAAAAAAAGAGCACATGCATTAGTTGCAATCTGGGGAAAAAAGAAAGAAAAAGAAAGATAGACAGTGAAAATTAACAGCTCCGTGTCCTCAGTCAAGATGCCTGCTCATGAATAATATGTGCGCCTTAATTCAGGTTTTCATAGGACTCCAACAAGAAGCACCTGAACTGTGTTAAGTTTGAATGGCACGACTACCCTCAGCCAGCAGTGCATTCTTCCAGCCCCCGAGCAGCCAGAGGAGACCACCATGACCATTTAGCTCGGTCACTAACAAATAGCTTGACTGAAAACACCAACCTTCTCTACGGAGGATGCTAAGTGACTGCTGCACAGCAATAAAATCTATTCACATTGCATTGTTACTCAGCAACACCATATTGAGAGGCGCTAAACCCTGCTGTGTCAAAACAAGAACACAAAGCCAGTGTTTAACATCAAAACTGGCATCACCTCCATTTGAGTATTAATTCATTAAGAGAGGGAAAGGTTTTTTTAAACAAGGTAAAGTCTGAACAAGAACATTTTGCTTAAGATCCAAAACTCAAGGACAGATCAAGAGAAGATTTATCAAACCTCTTTATCTGAGCTGTACCTGTAAGATCTCGTGGTTGAAGGAATGTTTGAGGAATAAAACATCTCTGCGTTATACAGGGAGCGATCGGTAGCTGGGGAAGGAGGCGGGTTCAAGATCTAGGAAGAACAGGAAAAAGCAGTGCAAAGGTTTGGGTTAATGATACAACTGTACTTATTTTCAATGTATTATTTATGCCTTCACCCTGTCACTCATCCTTATTTTAGTTTCCCCTCCTTGCTGCTTGGGTGGGTTAATGCATTTTTAAAGATCATGTAAGTTCATTACAAGACTTTACTCCGGGCTTAGGTGCACTGCAGGCCTTCAAAGTTCTCACAGTGTAGGGAATTTTCTTCCTTGCCACATCCATCACTACGCTGGAAAACTGGGGAAAAGCTAGAAATTAGACTCAATTTTGCTGAATCTCAGTGCACTTCCTTGGATGTAAGGACTGATGTCATCCTCAGCAGATGCTAATGTAAATAAAGTCTCTTCCACTCGCAGTCCCTAAATGTACCCTCAGTCAATGGGCCACTGTCAGGAGGCCAAGTTCCTTTACTATAACTAATACAACTCCATCCTTCTCTGAATATTTCATTTTACTGCTGTTCTGTAAACACATAATTTTGTCCCAGTTCACAAAGCAAAGAGTCTAAGAGCTAAAAAACCAGTTATAGCCTGCCCTACCCTGTGTGTGCATATACATGGTTGCTGGTAACCCTCACCTTAAGAAAATAGTTTCTTATGCTTCAGAATCCTTCAGGATTCTTACTCTAGCAGGAAGCAGAACCCCTGACACAGCTAGCAGGACACTGGCCTGAAAACAAGGAGAGCGCTTCAGCCCTTCCAGTGTGGAAAATTACAGCATTGCTGTTGATGGTAGAGCCCTGCTACTGATGTGCACATCTTGTACACAGACTGTCCTGGGTATTCTGCCAAGCCATGGCTGCTCACAGTGACCATGATGGCATCCTTCCTCTGCCTCTGCTCTTCTCTCACAGTAATACTGTAAAATCACTGCAGTGGAGATCGCTGTTTTGGTCTTCACCCTGCAGCATCCAGCAAAATGATTCCTGGCCATTGAGTTGAGCTCATTGTTACCAACACTGACAAGCCCTGCACCCACACTCACGTGAGGTGAGACAAGCTTCAATACCACCCATTGCCAGCTGTGGGGAACGATGAGTAGTTACCCGAACAGTATCTTCCAGAAATCCTCTTCCTTGGAGGAGCACTGCATGCTACTTCTGGATTCTCTCCTACTAGCACCCTGAGCTGCATCAACACCACTTCACGTTCAGATTAAATACAGCAGCGCTGGCCAGGATGCCTGCAGCCAGGTTCTCGGGTATATAAACTGGCATAAATCCATTGGCATAAATTCTTTCCTAGTTTCTGTTCACTGGGCCATCTTAGTACCACTAAGGTGTGTTAAAGAAAACAAAACAAAACAAGCCAAGACAACTAGATGCTCAGATCTCTCATTTTTATGATTAACCTAAAGCTGGGTAATTAGCTACCAGGTAGAACTGACAAAAATACTTGGATTATGCAGTAACTTCAGTGTAACAAAGCCCTTGCGACAGCTTCCTTCTAAGAATCCAGCATGCCTTTCCTGAAGGAAAGCCTGGTATTGTCCCTGCAAGCCCTGGCTAACAGAGCCCAGAGCGGAAAGTGTGGAAGAATTCCCAGTAACAGCCAGATTAGCTTACGCTTGAAGTCCAATGGAAGAGTTGATCTTTTGGCCAACACAGATCCCATAGAACGGCACAGGCAGATCAGCTCTTGGGCTTCTCTCCT
The DNA here is from genome assembly GCF_036417535.1 of Chlamydotis macqueenii. NCBI lineage: Eukaryota > Metazoa > Chordata > Aves > Otidiformes > Otididae > Chlamydotis > Chlamydotis macqueenii. The sequence continues at coordinate 54,346,315 of NC_141560.1, read as the reverse complement.
CTTTCAAGATTATTTAAGTACGGGTTTTTTTAATATAAATTCAGCTATGTTTTTTCTGTTCATCCTTTCTAGTGCGGCACTGACACATCAGTCAGGTACTAGCATGGAATTGCTCAGTACGTTACAGAGACACTGGTGAAGCAAGAGACAAGCTAAGTTAGCAGAGCTGCTGAGTTCCAAACATCTGCTGGCTGTGCCAGCTTTGTGATGGCTTCACTGAGAAGGTAATGCGAGAAATAAGTAACCAATTTTACCTTACCAAAAGATAAGCTCACAAGCCTCTCCTTTCCATCTTTGTGCTTCTTAAAGGGTAGAGAGAGCACATTTGCCACTGGTCAAAAGACTATCGATCAAAATGCCCATGCACAGCACAACAGTTTACACGTAAACGCAAATGCACACAATATGTGGGCCCCTGATGAAATACTACTGAAAAATCACCTCGGTAGCTAGCAGATTGTCTCTGCAAGCTTGTGTGAACAGAAGAGTCAATGTATGTGTTGCTCAGAAGCACCAAGGAAAAAAACATACGACAAAACGCTGGCAAACAGTAACATGTGTACATCTCCTACATAGTCTTAGAGAATCACTTCCATTCACACTGTACATCTTTGAATTCGTAATTCATATGGGGGCACTTCCAAGAGTTAAAAGCCAGAAATGGAGCTAAATTACAGCTGAAAAAAGGTACCAGTGTTTTCTCCCAGTGCATGCACTTGGTTTTCTGAATCAACATGCGACACTTTATCTAAACAGCAAGCCAAGCTTATTTCTTACGTGTCTGCATTCCAGTCCTGTTGTGTCTTGTTTGTCTTTTTAATCCATGTGTGCCTGCAGCACTACGCAGTGCAAAATGTCAGTGGGCCACTGACATCAGAGTTTACAAAGAACAAAGGAGGTGGCATCTCCAAGGGAGTAAGACAGGAGTGCCTAGGAACAACCCAGCTGAGTATCACTCTAATAACAAAACGTTTTAGGCACCGTATAGCATTGAGTAATCCTGATGGACTACAACAAAGCCCTTTTGTGAAGTTCAGTGAGTGCTGGCCTGGGCCTGTGTATCATAAACAGTAACACCCAAGAACAACCGTTACCAGCATTCTGTTTAGTAGCACAAATTTTCATCTTCCTTTTCTTCAGAAGTGGGAGATATCTAACTTGCAGGTATATTCTCAAGACTTACCTGTGGGTAGAAAGTGGCTTTAGTGCTGGATGAGCTACTTGAAGAAGCTCCAGTAACATGGTTTCTGTCATATAAGGGGGCACCACTGCTTCCTCCCATGAGACTCATGGAGCTAATCATGGACTTTCCACAAGAGATGCCTGCAGTTAAACAGAGAGGAAAACAAGGTTTGGTAAACCACAATTTTATCTACCAGTGCAAAACAGAAAACAAATCCACAGCTTGGCAAACCTGTGCAATGCTACTGGTTGTCACTTTGGGAACAGTGTTTTACATTAAGAACTTAAAGATTACAAGGAACAATGTATTTTGTAAAGAAAATATTTCACCCGTAGACCACATATTGTCTCACTGCAGCACTAAACTCCTCACAATCTGCTCTCACACTCTGTTGAGAAAGGCATCTCTAGAACAGTTGATCCAAACTTTTCACCCAAATTGTTAACTAAGAAATTTGCCAATTAAACAAACTCAGGCATATGGACAAAAAGCATTATACATTGCCCAAGAAAAACAAGCTAGAGACCTCCAAGGTTTTCATTTCCATCCAAAGAAATTCAATTGCAAGTACATGAACAACTGTCAAATGGATGTGATGGATGAACCACTCGGTGGATAAGGAATTGGCTGGATGGCCGCACTCAGAGAGTGGTGGTCAACGGCTCAATGTCCATGTGGAGACCGGTCACGAGTGGCGTCCCTCAGGGGTCCGTGCTGGGCCCGGCCCTGTTCAACATCTTTGTCGGCAACATGGACAGTGGGATAGAGTGCACCCTCAGCAAGTTCACCAATGACACCAAGTTGTGTGGTGCCGTCGACAGGCTGGAAGGGAGGGATGCCATCCAGAGGGACCTTGACAGGCTGGAGAGGTGGGCCCGTGCCAACCTCATGAAGTTCAAGCAGGCCAAGTGCAAGGTCCTGCACCTGGGTCATGGCAATCCCAGGCACAAATACAGGCTGGGCAGGGAATGGATTGAGAGCAGCCCTGAGGAGAAGGACTTGGGAGTGCTGGTGGACGAGAAGCTCAACATGAGCCAGCTCCAGATCTGGAGCCCCCAACATAAGGAGGACATGGACCAGTTGGAGAGAGTCCAGAGAGGGCCACGAAGATGATCAGAGAGCTGGAGCACCTCCCCTGTGAGGACAGGCTGAGAGAGTTGGGGCTATTCAGCCTGGAGAAGAGAAGGCTCTGGGGAGACCTTATAGTGGCCTTCCAGTACCTAAAGGGGACCTACAGGAAAGACGGGGAAAAACTCTTTAGCGGGGCCTGTTGTGATAGGACGAGGGGTAATGGTTTCTAAATAGAGGGAGGTACATTCAGATTAGATATTAGGAAAAAATTTTTTACAATGAGGGTCGTGGAATGCTGGCACAGGTTGCCCAGAGAGGTGGTGGATGCCCCATCCCTGGAAACATTCAAGGCCAGGTTGGACAGGGCTCTGAGCAACCTGATGTGGTTGGAGATGTCCCTGCTCCTTGCAGTGGTGGGGTTGGACTAGATGACCTTTAAAGGTCCCTTCCAGCCCTAACTATTCTATGATTCTATGAACAGCAAAAAATAATTATTTGTATTGAAAAAAAATCACTGCTTCAACGGAAAATCAGCAGAAGCATAAGGAAGGAAACCTGGGTGACATGAAAAGGGAAGACAACATTCTCAGATCTCTTTTACTCCAACATACACTTAAATTAGACAACATATTTTCAGCTTCTTCCTGTCAGACTATTCAGTGCTAACAGAAGAGTTTAGTTTGCGAAGTTTTCAGAAATTTTTCAGATTCAGGAAATACTTATTACAAGCAGAGTGACTTTATTTGTAATCGTCATTCATGACTATTTATCTTTTTGGAAATGCCATAGTATTAGGAACCTACATATTTTTCTGAGAATTAACATCAATGGTATTATTTTCAGCTCTTGTAATCTGTCACAGCAATATGGATTAGAAAAATCTAACAAATACAGATGAGAATCAGAATGACAGCTTAGTTTAGCACCTACAGAGGTACAGACCACTTGCTTTAATTAAAGAAGTGTTAATGTGAAGTCCAATTTAAAACACCTCCTGTAATGATTTCATCCTCAAATTTTATTTCCTACCACAAAAAACCTCTCAATAACCATAAACCCATAATTTAAGCAGGAACAGCTGACCACAGTCATTAAAGTGCGAGAAAGGCTAAACCTAAGCTGTATCTGGTTATCTTCAAAGTCATGGCTAGAATAAAACAACAATTAGCACATCTCAAAAGTTTGTTTAATATGAAGAAGTGCCATATCTTTTCATTTGTCTTTAAGTTTATAATTTATCTGATTTTCAGCTGACATGAAAAGCCGACTCCAAGCCCTCTGAAGTCTGGATTTCTTGTATTCTGACCCTGTCTCACAGGTTTACAGGCAAACATTTACTTTCCAGCTTCCTGAACAATATGAACAGATACTCTTTTGTCTCAGGGCTTTGTAGCTAAGAATTAGCTATTTCCTCTACGAAAAGTCTATTTTACATTTGTAAAATAATTTCAGGTACATCATTTAAGTGTTTACTTTGACGTCTATATGAGGTTTCTGGATTCTTATCTACGAGCTGACTATCCTGAGCTTTGATGTATACTTCAAGTCCTCCTTCGACTTCAGCAGCACTTCTCCGAATGGACACTTTTGAGTCCTTTGCGAGATTTGCTCTTTTACAGATGAAGGACAGAGACACAGAGAGAATAAATACTTTGTCCAAAAGCAAACAGGAAAGTTGTCTCAGAGGTGGGCTAAACCAAAGGGGATGTTTTCATGACACTTCAGGTAATGAGCAGCCAGACTACAAACCGCACCCAGACTGCTCATGTTCTTCCACATTTGCTGCTGTAACTGTGGGGAGGGAGGTTCATCCCTTGCTTTTTTGTATTATAGTAAACTAAGCTGTTTAACTTTTCTCTCTGCAGAATAACTTATCTATCCTGAACAGACAGGACAAAACTGTGTAAAGACTTTTGATGGACAGGACAGAATCAAGGATATCTGAGTACAAGACACAAAGAACAACTCAATAAAGCTCTCACTAGAATGCTGAATGGCACATGCATTCTTAGTTTCCAATATTGCATGTGGTTCACGACTCTTCATAGTGTTTTGCAGACCTTAGGTAAGAAGCACTATACAAAATTCAGGTTTTATTACATACACCAGAATGAACTACTTAAAGAGGATGTTTTCACTGGCAAAAGATTCTCTATCAAAAAGACAGATACCTGTGCAGACGCAGCCTAGCACAAAAATAGCATTTGAAAATCTGCCAAGATGCCTAATGAAATGCATGAATAGATTTTGCGTATCTGATCCAAATGACTGTTTTATACCAAAACCACTGAGTAGATCAACAACATCTAATTTCTGCTCTTTGAAAACTCCACATCTAGCACTCTTAATAACCTGTAAAACTGCAAATTTGGACAATGTAATGGTACTGATTAGATGCAAGGTCCTTACCATCCTTACCAGTAAAAGTGCCATGTTGAGAACTTCCTGGAGCAATAAAATTAAGAGGGACGTGAGGGGTGCCACTGACATACTCATGTGGAAAAGGACTATTGGGCCCGGCGTAGCGTTGACACACCACTCGCTGGCAAACAAAGTACATTCCTCCCATGACAAAAAGTGACAGTATTATACCAATGACAGGACCGATGGCACTACTGTGTGGCTGCGACTCATCTGAGGCTGGCTTTGTTTTTTCTGGAAAGAGAGAAGGGAAATGAAAAGGGGTCATTAAACATGGGGCAATATATACGTTGCTGTTCTGGAGCTCATGCAGCAAATCAGTCAGCTCATAGTGATTCACACAGCGTCTCTGAAAGTATCCGCATCACACTCAGGCATCTGTAACTCCATATATTCTGACTCAATGCACAGGACTTCATGCCTCCTCTTCCCCTTCACATACATAAAGCACTACTAGCAAGGTACTCTCCTTTCTGTCTAGCAATTAATCTCCTAAGAGGATTACTTACTATCTTGATCTAACAACAGCCTAGAAAGTTTCCTTTCCTTCCCTCGACAAAGTCTATGTGTTAAGGATATAGGACACTTATAAACATGAAGTCCTTAATCAGAGAGGAATCTGCTCTCTCAAAAGCCATTTGGGCTAACAACAACATTAAAAAATGAAAAGATTTTACCAGTAGAGAAACTACCATATGTATTAAGCAGCAGATGTCTTCCTAGCTAATATAGGCCTTAAAATAGAATACTTTTCCATCCTAAAATATGACTTGCTTTCTGAAAAAAAAAGCCTTACAAATTGGAAGGAAAATGTAGAATCCAGAATATCTCAAATACCTTCTACTTCTTATTTATTTTTCCCTTATATAGCCCAATGTTGAATAATAAAAAGCACAGCAGTATTTGAAATGAGCTATGTATCACGTCTCTCCGCCAGCTGTGGCTAACACATTCAAAATTCTTGCCAAATAAACCTGACACCTCTATGTTTTTCGCATATGTGACATTCTTCAGTGAAAACCATTCTTTCCACGTAATTCACACAACTTTTTTTTTTTACATACACAAATATATATATTCATAAAGTGAAAAAAATAAAAATACACTTGGCTAAGGCCTATCAATTTTACATGTTCAGATCAAACTATAGACCTCTTCCCCCCTTAATGAAGTTGTAAGAAGTGAAATGGTTTATGTAAGATTTGAGCCTTCACTTAAAATTTTTCTCCAGTGGTTCTGGTTTCATTCCCTTCAGTAGAACAGAATGAAAAATAACTGAAATATGAAAAGGAAGATAAAGGAAATAAAAAGATCTAGCAGTAAACTTAAAAATGCAAAGATCTACCAACAAACTCAGCTCAGCCTCAAGAATTAATTTCTGTCTTGAAGTCTTTATCTACTTTTCACACCTATTAGTGCATGACAGCTTTTATGTCAGCTAAGGCCCTAAGTTTCAGATAGTCAGATTAGTTCAGATACGGTACCAGAAAAAAAAACCAAAACCAAAATTAAAACATGTTCCCAAATTAGCTAATTTAAAACACACAATTCTCATTTTGGTTAAACCTAGCTTCTTTTGAATGCAAGATCCTTATCTAGGAAGTAGCAATCATTTTTATTCCCTCCTTGATTTCTTTCCGTCAGTCAAGCAAGAAACCACAGAATGCTCTGTTCCACAAACAGACTCCAGAGGAGACCGGTCTTATGTCTACATAAAGACCCATTTAAATTAGTTAGGACCTAATTGCAGGACTGGACCCAAAGTGAAAACAGGAAACAGCTGCATTAACTTGGCAGTGCAAAACTTTGCCAAGTGCACAAAGAAAATAAACTAAAAAAAAAGGAAGAAGTGGCTTTACATTATCCAGGGAATTGGAGGAACTGGGTGAGAGCTGAGAGACAAATGGAAGGTGTGGGAGAAGCATGAGAAGCACGTTCAGTCTGGTATTTCCAACAGGAGAACTAAAGAGTTTTTGTCACCATTCTTTTAGCCTTTTCTTTTATTCACCACTTGGGCTCCTTTCACCACTCTTGCTCATTAAAGACACCTTTCCTTGCTGTACCCACCATGAAGATGGAAGGAAGAAACAAGGTTACCCTGACCAGACATGGTGACCTGTCCTCTCATCCCAGCAATGGCACAGCTTCTGACGAATGGTGCTTCAAAACCTGACAAGACTCTAAGATATTAAAAACCTTGCCATTAGCCAAGGCAACGTTATTAAGCAAAGTGCAACATTTCTCTACACAAACCCAGCAAAAGGTATTTGTTCAGAATAAACTACTGACAGATCAGCACATCTATTTGCTTTTGTTCTAAAATGCTATGTTCCAACTATTTCGCTAAACCATTCATGAGCTACTAAATGCTCCCTTTATCTGTCCCACTGCCTGAAAACTTCATGCACTAGTCACCTCTATGGTGCAAGAACAGAGAAACTGCAAGCAGAGCACAATTTTACTGTCCACTTCGGACTGCAAAAAAACAGACCGTGCTAAGGACTGATACAGCAACTGCCACCAGCGTGCCTGTAACTTGCACATACCTACTGCCATGAGAATTCAAAGTAACATTTTGCCCAGAAAAAACAAGGTTTCTCTGTATATTCTTGTCCTACCTGCACTTCAAGAGACCAGCCTGTGGTCTCTTGTGGACACTTGCTCATTGCATGCTAGCTCCTCCACATAATTACCCTCCAGCTTGAACCTGTAATTGCAGTGGATAGGGCTGTGCATTTTTAAAAGCCACCCGAAGCTTAGCAGCAGCTCTGCAAGTTCCAAGGTACTGAGCATAGCAGAATTAGAATCATAGAATCATAGAATCATAAGGGTTGGAAGGGACCTTCAAAGGTCATCTAGTCCAACCCCCCTGCAAGGAGCAGGGACATCCCTGACTAGGTCAGGTTGCTCAGAGCCTCATCCAGCCTGGCCTTGAACGTTTCCAGAGATGGGGCCTCCACCACCTTTCTGGGCAACCTGTTCCAGTGTTCTATAGCTCTCATCATAAAAATTTTTTTCCTAATTTCTAATCTAAATCTACCCCCCTCTATTTTAAAACCATTATTACCTCTCGTCCTATCGTAACAGGCCCTACTAAACAGCCTTTCCCCATCTTTCTTGTAGGCCCCCTTGAGGTACTGGAAGACCGCTATCAGGTCTCCCTGGAGCCTCCTCTTCTCCAGGCTGAACAGCCCCAACTCTCTCAGCCTGTCCTCATAAGAGGTGCTCCAGCCCTTTTATCATCTTTGTGGCCCTCCTCTGGACCTTCTCCAACTGGTCCATGTCCTTTTTGTGCTGGGGGCTCCAGAACTGGACACAGTACTCCAGGTGGGGTCTCATCAGGGCAGAGTAGAGGGGGAGAATCACCTCCCTCGACCTGCTGGCCACGCTTCTCTTGATGCAGCCCAGGATGCGGTTGGCCTTCTGGGCCGCAAGGGCGCATTGCCTGCTCATGTTGAGCTTCTCGTCCACCAGCACTCCCAAGTCCTTCTCCTCAGGGCTGCTCTCAATCCATTCCCCGCCCAGCCTGTATTTGTGCCTGGGATTGCCATGACCCAGGTGCAGGACCTTGCACTTGGCCTGCTTAAACTTCATGAGGTTGGCACGGGCCCACCTCTCCAGCCTGTCAAGGTCCCTCTGGATGGCATCCCTCCCCTTCCAGCCTGTCGACGGCACCACACAACTTGGTGTCGTCGGCGAACTTGCTGAGGGTGCACTCTATCTCACTGTCCATGTCGCCGACAAAGATGTTGAACAGGGCCGGGCCCAGCACGGACCCCTGAGGGACGCCACTCGTGACCGGTCTCCACTTGGACATTGAGCCGTTGACCACCACTCTCTGAGTGCGGCCATCCAGCCAACTCCTTATCCACCGAGTGGTCCATCCATCACACCCATGTCTCTCTAGTTTAGAGAGAAGGATGTCGTGCGGGACAGTGTCAAAAGCTTTGCACAAGTCCAGGTAGATGATGTCAGTTGCTTGTCCCTTGTCCACCGATGCCATCACCCCGTCATAGAAGGCCACCAAATTGGTCAGGCACGATCTGCCCTTGGTGAAGCCATGTTGGCTGTCACCAACCAGCTCCTTGCTCCTCATGTGCCTTAGCATGGTTTCCAGGAGAATCTGGTCCATGACCTTGCCAGGCACAGAGGTGAGGCTGATCGGCCTGTAGTTACCTGGGTCCTCCTTATTCCCCTTTTTAAAAATTTGGGTTATGTTCCCTCTCTTCCAGTCATCAGGGACCTCACCAGACCGCCACGACTTCTCAAATACAATAGCCAGTGGCTTGGCAACTTCATTCACCAGTTCCCTCAGGACCCATGGATGGATCTCATCAGGACCCATGGACTTGTGCACCTTCAGGTTCCTTAGATGATCCCGAACCTGCTCTTCCAGTACAATGGGCAGTTCTTCATTCTCGCAGTCCCTGCTTGCACCTTCTACAGCTTGGGCGGTGGGACAGGAACTCTTGTCGGTGAAAACCGAGGCAAAAAAGTAATTGAGAACTTCAGCCTTCTCCATGTCCTGGGTAACCAGGACACCAGTTCCCTGCTGGAGGGGGCCTACATTTACCCTGGACTTTCTTTTGTCCCCTACGTACCTATAAAAGCTCTTCCTGTTACATTTTATATCCCTGGCCAGATTCAGTTCTGCCAGGACTTTGGCCTTCCTTACCTTATCCCTGGCCACTTGCACAGCCTCTTTGTAGTCCTCCCAGGCTACCTGTCCCCACTTCCACCCTCTATAGGCTTCCTTTTTCACTTTCAGTTGGTCCAGGAGCTCCTTGCTCATCCACGACGGCCTCCTGGCCTTTTTGCCCGACTTGTTTTTCATCGGGATGCACCTCTGCTGAGCTTGGAGGAGGTGCTCCTTGAATATGGACCAACTTTCCTGGGCCCCTCTTCCCTCCAGGGCCTCCTCCCATGGCACCTGGCCCATCAGGTCCCTGAAGAGGCCGAAGTCCGCCTTCCTGAAGTCTAGGGCAGAGAGCTTGCCATGTATTTTCCTTGCTGCCCCGTGGATCTTGAACTCCACCATGTCATGGTCGCTGCAGCCAAGGCTGTCCTTTAGTTTCACATCCCCGACCAGTCCCTCCCTGTTGGTGAGCACAAGGTCGAGCATGGCACCCCTCCTTGTCGGCTCCTCTATCGCCTGCAGGAGGAAGTTGTTGTCCACGCATTCCAGGAACCTCCTGGACTGCCTGTGCCCTGCCGTGTTGTCTCTCCAACAGATGTCAGGGTGGTTGAAGTCCCCCATGAGGACCAGGGCCTGTGACCGTGAGGCGCTCCTATCTGCCTATAGAGCACTTCGTCCGCTCTATCTTCCTGGCCAGGCGGCCTGTAACAGACCCCTACCGTGACGTCCCCTGTCCGTCCCCATCCTCTAATCTTGACCCATAAGCTCTCTGTCAGCTCCTCCTCCATCCCCAGGCGGAGCTCCACACACTCCAGCCGGTTGCTGACGTAGAGAGCGACACCCCCTCCTCGTCTCCCCTTCCTGTCCTTTCTAAAAAGCCTATACCCCTCCATGTTGACGCTCCAGTCGTATGTGTCATCCCACCACGTCTCCGTGATGCCAATGAGGTCGTAGCCCTGCTCGTGTGCAAGCATCTCCAGCTCTTCCCGTTTATTCCCCATGCTGCGTGCATTGGTATAGAGACACTTCAGCTGGGCCCCCGACAAAGCCGGCTTGCTGGCTGGAGCGACAGGGGTGCTATTGGATCGCAGTTTAGGTTCATTTGCACTTATCTGTGATCCCTCCTCAGCTTCTGGACCCTCGGTGCTGGCACTGGCGCCATGCTGACAGCAGTCGGCTGAACTGTGCTCCCCTTCCCCCAGCAACAAATTAGGTCCCCCTGGGGGTCCCTGGCCCCCTGGAGGCCCATCTAAACAAGGCAGCGTCGTACACTATACAGCATTTTGGAACTAGCTTGAAGTAACATTGGAATTTCAGTTCATCTTCACTACTGCTGCTCCTGCATTAGCGGGAATAATAGCATTATGGACTTGCTACACCATGCTGCAAGCTCACATTCTTCTGCCGCACAAACCAATGGAACAGCATGACGATACCTAGCAGCCAAATACAACTGTGAGAGTATTTGTCTAAGATTCACAGGCCTTCCCTGAAAGAATATCGCTATACAAAGACTGGGGCCCTGCATAGGGATGTAGGACATTACGCCTGAACACAGCACTTGAATCTCAAGGAAAGACACCTTACCACACAAAAGCTCATCAGAACCGTCAATGCAATCTGGAAAGGAGTCACACTGTTGCTTCAGGAGGATGCACTGGCCGCTTGCACACCGAAACTGATTGGGTAGACAAACTGCTGCACAGAAGGAAAGACAAGATTAAGTACTACTTGCATGGGAGCATTTGAGCATCTTAAGAAAACCAAAAGAAGTGAGACATGAAGCCACAGTACATTTTATACTATGACCAGGTAGGCACCAGAACACCTGCTTTGTTGCTGTGGGTAAAATGAAAATCTGCATTTAGAATCATAGAATCATAGAATGCTTAGGGTTGGAAGGGACCTTCAAAGGTCATCTAGTCCAACCCCCCTGCAAGGAGCAGGGACATCCCCAACTAGATCAGGTTGCTCAGAGCCTCATCCAGCCTGGCCTTGAACGTTTCCAGGGATGGGGCTTCCACCACCTCTCTGGGCAACCTGGTCCAGTGTTCTACAACTTGCATTGTAAAAATTTTTTTCCTAATTTCCAATCTAAATCTACCTCCCTCTATTTTAAACCCATTACCCCTCGTCCTATCACAACAGGCCCTGCTGAACAGCCTCTCCTGATTTTTCTTGTAGGCCCCCTTGAGGTACTGGAAGACTGCTATCAGGTCTCCCCGGAGCCTCCTCTTCTCCAGGCTGAACAGCCCCAACTCTCTCAGCCTGTCCTCATAAGAGAGGTGCTCCAGCCCTCTTATCATCTTCGTGGCCCTCCTCTGGACCTTCTCCAACTGGTCCATGTCCTTCTTATGTTGGGGGCTCCAGAACTGGACACAGTACTCCAGGTGGGGTCTCTGATTCTTCCTTCTTGTTGCTATGCATCCCACTCAGTAGGGCTAAAATAGAATTCTGATCCCATAACTCCCCATCCTTCATCAAATCAGTCCTGTTGGGGCAAAACTGGGATCAAATCAGCAAGAAATCTCTTACAATAAGTAAGTGTAGCTGATCACCTGACATGTTAACAAAACATAGTAATCTGGCATATTGCAAAACGTTATAAAGTCCATACTACCTTATGTAGCCCTGCATAATATAACCTTGCTAACTAACTGTTCTATTTTTTATCCATATTCAGAAGCTTTTGTTTCAGCAAAAAGGACTTGTTAATTAACTTTGGAATCTCTGTGAAGTCAAAGCACATTAAATGATCAGTAAAGAGATTGTCTTATGAGGGCTGGTAACCAGCAATCCTGGAAGGCTCACAGTAGAGGTTATTCAAGGCAAAAACAGGAAAGGTTATTTTCTTCAACACTGGTGGTGTTGTGAAGCGGACCTCCTGAATAGCCAAACTTACTTTGCCGTGGTCCAGTTTGCAGAGCAGTTCTCCTATAAGGCAACTAGATTATCTGTGGAGAAGAAAGCTAGGAGTGCCACAAGGATCAGCTCCTGATTTGGACTGTTATGTTCACAGTAAGTTGGATGCAGCTCCACAAGGTACCACAGTGCATACAAAACACACACATGTTCATAGAAGGCATCTAGAAAGCATCTAGAGCTCCCACCACACCACTTAGGTTCTTTCACTATGAGAAGGGCCAAGTTCTGTGTGCACCTTTCTATTTGCCAATGACTGCCAGCCCTCCACTTATTCTTGCCACAGTCTTCTGCTTCTTTGTCTTCCATCAAGATTTCTGTTTTAATGTCCTTTCCCTTCTTATGTGCCGTATCTTGTTGCTGTCCTGCCTTGTTGGAATCCTTGTTTCTTCTTGATCTAGCAGTGGACAACCTGGAGCACTGAACCTGTGTTGTACAGGAGATGAAGTTTCTTCAATGGCATGGTAATCCAGTAGCAATATCAAGAGACTGTTAAACCTTGTGACTTCCACTGGGTATGAGAAGAACATCTAGCAGTGCCATAATAAATTCAAGATGAAAGCCGCAGTCTTGAAGATGTGGAACAAGAAGCATGAACATATCCAGGGACATTTCTTTGGCCACTTCTAGTCATAGTCTGAAATCCCTCTGCCAATGCTTCAGATTTAACTCTCCAAAAGCATGCCTTCGGAAGCCAGGGGACAGCAGAATCAGCTTCTGATAGAATTAAGGCATTGAGCTCAGACCTATGGAAAGGCAGCTATTACCACTGCTCTGACCAGAATGCAATTCCTCTGATGCATGAGGTACAATAGAAAAGTTCTGTCAAGCCCAGTTAGCCTCAGCACCTTAATAAACCTCATACAAAGAACAAGAATGTACTTTGTGCCACCTTCCCTTCCCCAAAGACAGTGGGTTATAGGCTGACACATGCTAAGGGAAGGGAAAGGCCTATCAGAGTTATTTTTCTTAGGAACTCACTCAGGCCTTGGCCTGTAAAAATTTCCGAGGACTAGAGAGGCCATGTTTACCATGTCTCCCTCAGTCTAACCCTGGACACTGAGCATGTTCATAGGCCTTCTAGGGAAGTGTCAGACAGCATCCTGGACAAATGTCTAGTCTTGGGTGGCCCAAGTGCGTGCAGAAGACTAGGCATATAACCACTGAACATTCAACCGCTGAAGAAACGTGTCTTCAACTATTCTAGACCAGACTGTAAGGCTCATCTGTGCCATCCAAGGGCCTGTCCAGGGCAAGGCAGGCACCTACAGTTGATAGGGTGCCAAGAACACTGGCATTAAGTTGCTTAGCAGTGTCCACTATTTGTTTCACAGGGAGATGACCAAACGCACGTTCCACTTTGATGCTGTGTGTGGGTAATGGCACCATGATGCTGCATGTGGGCTCCATGATGGACAAAGCAGAGCCTCTTGATGAAGCAGTACAAGTAGTAAGTTCCACCTTCCACAAGAAAGACAGAACTTGGACATGGCTGGTCCTCTTCTTGTTTGCGAAGAAGATACTGGTGTTCTGGTGTGCAGGCTCGGAGTTACAGAAGATACTGCAAATCCACAAAATTGCTCATTGAAATGTCCACAAAAATCTACCCTGCTGGCCCACTGGCAATGGTTAGCCACTGAGTGGCTAGAGACAAGGGTCCTGAGGCTTCACAGGGTAAGAGTCACGCTACTGAATAGGCTCCTAAAATTCTGTACAGCAACGAGAAGCAATGGTGCCAGCTCATAGTCAAGCATCTGTTTCAGCTATGCCTTGATACTAGACACAGAATGTGCAAGTTTTCCCATCAGCTAAAGGAGGATGCAAACACACCCATCCATGCTTCTCACTTGGACTGGCTGCATACAAAGCAGCTTTAACAGCAAGATTTCCTTGGATGGCATTCCACAGATTTCTCCTAGAAAGGTACATCTAGGATTATAAGCATCAGTTTGCTAAGACTGAACTCTCAGAACAGCCAATTCAGCCACAGGATTAAGTCCATCTCTTCTTCCCTGTGGTACCTTGCAGTGAGGACAGCCCAAAGGTGAAGTGGACACCGTGGAAACAGTGCAAACCAAAATGGTAATTATGCTGGGAAAAAAAACATGTTCTAAGTTTTGCCTTTTTCTTTCCTGTTTTTGTTCTCAATATGGATTAAAGATACTTTCCCAATCTCCCCCATATCTATAGTTACATGGCCAGCGATTTATGGAGCTACAGAGAAATTTAATTTGAGCAACAGAATAAGAAAAAGGGAAAGAAAGACAAAATCAGTGGATAGCTTAGTTAGGCTTATGGCTAAGGTTTTTTTTTCCCATTTGAAACATACAAATCATGATATATATACATATAGAATCCCAAATGGATGCTTATACTAAAACTGTGAATTCAGAAAAATTGATCTTACTATCACAATCCACTTCATCAGATTTATCTTGGCAGTCAATTTCTCCATTACACCGCAAGTGTGCATCGATACACTGTCCTTTCTCACACTGGAACTGGGATGCAGAGCATATGGGGCAATTATCTTCATCACTCTGGTCGTCACACTCTGGAAATCCATCACATCGCCATGCCATTGGGATACAGTCAATCTCTCCAGTTGCACAGGTAAACTGGTCTGGGGAACAAGTTGGAGGTTCTGGAGAAAGAGAAAATGAATCACATTTGTATGTTCAATTTTAACCTTTACAATAGAGCAAAAATGTGATGGACTTTTACGAGAAAAACACACGTATGCCTGGACTGCAGTTCTTCTGTGACAATATTAAGATTCCAGCACAGAGGAAAACATGATTTTGCACAGGGAATGAAATTTTGCCAACTTCATAACAAAAACTGGATGCGTGCTGACTGAAGAAGCTTTTTGCTCTAGCAGGCAAGCACAGAACTAAGGACAAGAACTACAAATACTTATTTTGGCTCTAACAGTCACCTTTTGGAAGACGCTGGCATACATATAAAATCAAATGAATAGTCAATTTGTGATTGCAAACCACATTCTACACAGTTCTAATCCCTGCAATTATATTAGCCTGGAACAACTCTTCATAAAAAACCCCTGGCACTTTGGGTTAATTGGCAATGAATACAGCTGAAACATATAACATCTGCTAGTACAGTATCTGTTTCTCTATTTTTCCAGTGGTTTCTCCACAAACAAATTTCCAAGTCAGACACAAAATGAAAAATATGAATGGAGAAAATATATCTGTAAAAGCCTGTCAAATATTAAGCTAAGTCCTCCTGCTGGAAAGTCTCTCAGCTGTGGGTCAGTGGAGGTTCAGAGAGTAGTGCGACGAGTGCCGTAGGCCTGCCCTGAACTCACATTTTTTCACTAGGGTCAGGGGTAGAACCTTGTGCGCAGCCATTTTTATGTTTGTTGGACCTAATAAATCTGTGACAAATTTGACTTTTCATGGACCCCAAGGTCCATTCCACATCCATACCGTTGCTCAAGTTGCAATCACACGCTGATAACATTAAGCAGTAGCTACAACCTCACGTAGAAATGCAACAATTATGCTGTAATAAGGCATTCATAGTTGCTTTCTTCAGAATGTCAAAAGACTAAGACAATCCAGATCAAGAACCTGTTGCAAACAATGCACCTAATTCTTACATACAGGAAATTAGCACGTACTTTTTCACCATTAATATCAATGAAAGAAACAGTCAATGTCTAAGTCCCTTCAGCTGTTATCAGTAGCAGTTAGTCATGTTCAGAATGAGGGGGCCATCTCAAAACACTGCTGCAGCAAACATACATTTCCACTGATTTAAAAAAGTTGCTGGGTCAAATCCTTGTGATGTAATTAAATTAGTTAATAGAGGCAATCAGTAGTCCCCACAGCTGCTGTGGCCACCTAATGTTCTAAGTAGATGTTTTACCACTTGGATTAACAGAGTGCCACATCATACCCTGTCTATGACAACAATATTGAGCAAGCTGGAGGTGTGCTCTGACACTGGATGGTAACACTCCTCTGGAAACCCAGAGAGCTTTTACTAACATCCAGGCTCAGGAAGGGACTTCACACAGAACCCAGCATAAAGGAAGCCTCTGAACTGGAATAAATGGCAAGGCTTTGGCCATTTGCTGCTACTAGAGCAGAAAAGATAGGTTAAGAAGTTGTTGCAGGCTTAGTGAAGGATTAGAATAAAAAAACCAGACACTGAAATGGAGTGTCCTTTAATTTTTAGATTTACAGCTGAAGATAAAGGAGTGGGATGTAAGAGTATCTCGCTGGCCATGTTGTGCAACAGCAAGAAAGAGAAGTAGATTGATTCCCTCCCTTCTCTCCTCCCCCCCCCGCAGATGTAACCACCACTACTCTAAAACCACATAGCATGTTGTGGTCATGGGAAAGCAAACAGTTTATAATGGAAATGACTGTCCCATGGGAGGTCAGAGTTCAGCCAGAAAATGAAATCCACAGCAAAATGAATACATAAAAAGAAGTCAAGAGGACCAACAGAGCCAAATGATTTAAGATAGGATGTCTCTCAAAAGAAACAATGTTTTTTTTTTTGTGTTTTGTTTTTAACCCCCTCTGCAAGTGTAACGTAATAATTTTTAAAAATCCTCGGATTGTTAAAGGGATGTCTAAATGAAAAGTCTACTGTAGAAAGAGAGCTACCTTAATCAAAAAAGACTGCAATGGAGCTTTTGGGCTACATTTCTTAACTAGATAGTAGAGTGTTTCACGTTAGGAGGCCAAATTCATTTGAAAGACTGCAGTATCATACCGTGACAACCATACGCACAATTTCTGCTGCTAGGGCATCACGGGTTGATGCAACATCATCATACAAGCATTTGCTTAAAGCACAAACCGTCATGTCATAATATTATAAAAATCTCAGTAGAAGATGCAAGTATTTTAAGGTCAAACAAGAATATTCTGCTCACAATGAAAAGTCACCTATGTTCAAAAATTGAAGCAGAAAACAGCTAGTAGAAGAATCAAAGGTCAATTTAACACATGACAACACACCTTGCGTAGGAAAACAGTGTGTTTTTTATTGGAATGCAACCTCAACTCCCATCTTTTTTGATGTAAACTGCTCAGCAGTACTGTTAAATGTAACTCACCTCCACACGTTAAGAGATTTTGTAGAAGCACAAGGTGCTCAGGGCATGAACATCTTGGAGTCCCATCCCCTTTGGCAATGCAGATATGTGAACACCCACCATTGTCACGGGAGCATGGATGCACAGCTGGAGAAACACACAGAAAAGAATATTAGACAGCATAAAAGACATCATAACTACTCCTAGGTAGTGTAAACTCACAAAACCACTCGCAGACCACTTCTGTTTGAGTAACAAAGATTTCCCTACAAACTAATAGGAGGATTTTTCAGGATTTGCAGGATTTTTCAGTTCAGTGCCCAAAAGCTGATTTACTACTTCATGAGGACTTCATTTCTCCCAGTCACAGTGATAGGGAGACCTTTAAAGGACTTCCAAAAAGAATTTGGGAACTCAGGTGAAGAGTACTGAGAAGGCAGATTTGATAAGGTCACATTCACAGCGTACCTAGACATCCCAACTGCATTTCTAGGGTAGCCAGGCATCAAGAATTCGCCTGTCACTGCAGAATGCCAACCCCCAAAATCCTCAGGAATCCTCTTTTTAAGAGCTCTTAATACCTAGCCCCCGACTTCCCTGTTACTCACAAAACTGCAATATAAGCACACACAGCTGATTTTTTTTTAAAAGATAGGAGGCTACATGGTTGTGTTCCCAAGTCAGTTACCCAGAAGCACTGAGTACCCAAACCTCCTAATAGGATCCCTCTAAATGAACATTAGGTGGATAAGAAACACCTAACACAGAGAAGTGAGGTCACTGTCTGAGGACACCAGGCCAACAGAGTCAGAAGAGACCCAGTTTCCTGCCTGCTTATTTGAGCTGACAGCTGAGCATCTGCTGGAGTGATCTGAGGGGCTACAGCCTGTGCTATTTGTGATGCTGCTGAACAATGCATTCTTTATTACTAGTAAGGACCAGAATTTCCACAGGGAAGAAACAGTATAGATGTCACGATTTCTGTGCCAAAGTTGTTTTCCATCTGTTCAAGCTTCTCAGCAACCTGCTTTCACCTTTAACAAATTTGTTAATGTCATACAGTGTTTGAGGAATGAGTTGCTAGCAGAAAAAGTGCATACATGTATACTTGTGTGGGCATGTAACTAAGTGCCATGAAATCACACATTCTAGCTGTGCAGAAGTACTCCTCTGGACAAGAAGGAGAAACTTGTTTCTCCTCCCGTTCTAGGATCCCAGCTGGCCAAGGTGAAAGCACTCCATGGCTTACTTGAAGCCCACTGGGCAATGTTATTACAATATTCAGACAGATGAGGACCTTGAGAGACAGTGACCAAGAGCGCGAGACATCAGATATTGAAATAAACTCACAGTATTCCTCCATATCAAGCTCTTCCACAGCATGAATGCCTGTTAGGTGAGCAATTCGGCCTTGAATTCTAGTTCTTTTGTAGCCGTTCAGTTTCTCCACTCTCTCAATCATCTGCTGCTGACGATCAATCCAGTACAAGTGATTCCCCAATACAGTGAGTGCCATCGGCTGAAGGATGTTGGAGTCCTCCAGGGTCACACGGTTAGCACCTGAGATGAACAAAAACTAGTTTTACACTAGCCAACTTTTAACTCATTTCTTAAAATGAAACCCAACCAAAACTAAACCAAACCCTGAAAATAGTTAGTTATAAGGTCACTGGCTTCATTTGTCTATGCAGACCAAGGCTTTGCTTGTTCAGCTTCATTTCAGGTAAATGCAATCCGTTGCCATATCATGAGGGCAAGAAGATACAACATGAAACACAGTTCATCCTTGCACACACTGGCTGGTCAGCCAGCCAGGATCAGCCTCACGTTGACACGCTCTGTTACATGTAACTGTGTACAGTCCCTAGAAGCCTGTGCCACCGATACAGACTAAGCCCTTGGGCCAAAATTTTTACAATACATTCACACACTGAACAGTACACTTTGCTGCAATCTATAAACAAGAGTGAAATACAATCAATTAGCCTTTACTAAGGCTATATCACAACCACAGAGATATGATTACAAAAGAGAAGCTCATATTCTAACAGCCACACTTCTTTCTTCACCTTCTCTTCTTTCTTCAGTAAACAACCAGAAAAGCCAAACTCCAGGTAACTCACTATGCTCTTAAACAGGAACACTATCAAATGCTCCGATTTTTGGCTCTACAGAAATAGGTAAAAACCTGCTCTCAGACAATGTGTAAAAATCAGGTTAAGTAAAAATGCATTTATGACTGCTTTTAACTTTAATTGCTTGCAGTCTTCTACTGTGTGCTGCCCTACACTTAGAGGCACGCAATTGTTGCTTTTGTTATGCTTGTCTAGAGTGAACAAGAGATGCCACATTATTCTATTAATTCACAGAAACCATGTTGAGGCTGTGCATGCCTATGGATACTGGATATATTCAATTTTTGAAATGAGGAATCAAAACAAAATCATAACTTGGTGCTTCTACTTTCATATTTCATTTTGGACTAAAGACCTTATGCCTGCTTGCATTAAAAAAAAAAAAGTTTTGAATATTTGCATATAGAACCTGGATACATAATAAAAAAAAGCAATAAGCACTGTATTCCACTAATTTGCTGCACAAATTACATTGAGCTGAGCAAAACATAAGAATGCAACATTTATTTCAATTACAGATTCTATTAGTTTTGCACATAAAATTAGTACCTGCAATGACTTGTTTGATTGTCATGACAAACAGTGTGCATTCAAATAAAATTTAGTTGTAGAGAGATGAGAAATTCTTGGACTTGCAATTGGGTTTTAGTTCTTTTGCCCTGAAATTTCTTTTGTTTCCAAACCAAGGAGGAAGACATCTTTGTTTCATTCAATTTTCAGGAGAAACATGCATGAATTGTATGTGACAGTGCAGTCCCTGTTGTAATCTCATGTGTCTATTGTACGTACTTCCACGGTACCACCAGATTTCACTCTTGTAAAGAGTAAAAGAACAGAATAGACACGCCTGCACTAATCTCACTAAATGGGCACTAAACCTGACCCTTAGTACTACTCAGGAATGGCACTGCTAGAGAGATGTTCTTTGTCTTCTCCTAAACAGGTCTTAACATTTACAAATACTAGGGAACATTTTGACAGAAGAATGTTCTCAGTGAACAAGCACAGGACACTTTGTTCATTTCCCCCGCAACCTGCTGAGCACCCTTAGCTCCTATGAACTTCAGTGTCACCGGATTTTCAAAGACTGCTGTTCTTTCGCCAGACTAAGCCTCACATTTTGACCCAAAAGCACAATTTTCAGCTGCATTCAAGATACTGCAAGAACAGGAAAGCCTTATTTCAACTCCATATTAAGAAAATTCCTTCTGCCTTCATGATTTTTCAAGTGCTAAATTGCTAATCCACTCAGAAATAAAAGGCAAGCTGGTTTCCTGAAGACATCCTGAAATCATGAATACATGAGGTGTCAGGTGATACTTGCAAGCTAGCAGTCCTGTTAGAATCCTAGCCTGTTTGAACAGCCTCCCAAATTCAGGCCTAAAACAGGCTACATTTAATGGTTCTTGGGGGTGTACATCAAGCATCATCTTTTTTTCTACCTCACCTGCAAAAAGTTGAACATTGGTGATTTGGGAAGCTGCTGGAGATAGCACTGGTTAAGGTGAATCTATGCTATAATTTCATTGTATTTGATCTTGAGTAAATGATAGTCCAAATTATTAATGAATAATTTTAAAATGAGAGGCAAAGGGCATCTATAGCTCTGGATGATACCATTAAATTGTTATTTAGAAGAATGATCAAATTAAAACTCTATCTGAATATTTTCAACAGATATGGTTAGAAAAAAGAAGAGAAAATACGTTACAAGTAAAGTAGTGTTGAATTTCCATAGTAATGAAATACTTTGATTCCCAGAACGAAACAGATGTGTAGTCTTTTCAAGATGGAAATCAATAGTTACATGTAAAGAACATTCATTAAGCTGGGAGGACACACAATGCCTCTATTTAAAGTCTAATTGAAAACAAAGCACGTTTTCACCGCAGCAATTTTATAGCTTTTCCAGTCACTTCAACAATAATATAAAACACTACTTTTTAATTGACTGGTGTGGCAGACAATTTATTTGCAAATGGTTTATGAATGTCTAAAAAGTATCAACAACTCCAACTGAAAAATTCAAGAACCTCATAAAGAAAACTGTTAGACAGGTTTATAGTTCTTTCATCCCTGTCTGAAATTTAAGCATTGGCCATCTGAGGTTATTCCACGATTCAGCAGGATGCTGTTAATCAGGGTGTAGTGTAAGCTTCAGAAACGTCCATAACCACATCATCTCCCCAAGCCTACAAGGGAATAAGGTTGTCTAGACCAGTCTAATTGGCATGAAAGATGCTAGACACAATTTCAGTCCAATTTATTCAGCAGCCTCAGTTTCTGCTAAAATCCTTTTGCTAATATATGCCCATTTTAAAGTGTTTTGCTCAGAAAATACTTTTAAAAGGAATTAATTCAAGCCAACATAACTTTGTCTGTCAAATTTCTTCTGAAGTTCTGATGCAAGACTGCAAAATATTTTAAAACAAAAATATGCTGTTAACTCCTTTAAAAAATCAACAGCTCAGTGAATCAAACTACAGTGAGTTCAGCTGGATCAAACAGAACCATAGTTTTCTGGCTACATGATGCATATCCTCTAGTTAATGAACACTGTTTTCTTTTAACCGTGTAGCTTTCACCTGCTTTTACATTGCCTATAGGGTTTGACTCTTTAACTGTGACCCCCATAAAAAAAATGTGTACTAAAAGCTTTGGTTCAGTATTAACCAGAGAAAGTTTAGTTTTCCCTGTAAAGTGATCCAAAGAATTGGATTCAAATATATATCCAGTATGCAAATACATGCTTACATGGAGTTTTAATGTCACGAAAAGGAAGAATGTGTACAAAGGAAGCTGCAATCACAGAACACAACTGCCAGCATGTGATGGCCTGGCTGCTGATTTATTCAAATATCAGTTTAACTAAGTCCTGTTGTCAGGTCTTATTCATTCAAGACTAATTCAAGATCTAAACCAGTAATAAGCAGACTTGTCTGCATTTCATGCTGTACTATGCAAGGACAAAGTCCATCTTCCAACCTGTAACATGACAAGCAAGAAGCACCTGCCCTCTGCCTGCTCCCATCTGCTAGCTGTGACTCAACCTTGCATGCGACTCAACCTTGCATGCACACTAAATCAAAGCGGGACAAAAGGATGCCGATGTACACACAAGCAGAAGACCTAGGCATAGCTAGGTCCACTGTACGCGACAGCTTCATGAAGTAATATGGCTTCCTATTACATGGGGGTGTCACAGGTGAAATACTTCACACGGTTATGATTCAGCAGCAATTTAAGATTTTATTAATCGTTTAAGGTAGATGAAAAGGTGAATTTAGCCGTACTTAATAATTAACCAATTTAAAGATTAACAAAGTGATTCAGTAAAATATGTTATGATTAACATCTCTGATGCATTTTGTGTTATGTGTCCCGCTCTGTCAATCTTTTCTTCTCTAACATGGGTTGTTTCACAGGTGAAGTCTTGTCTCCCTCCTATCTTCTTTGCCCCTACAAATTTTTGTAGGTTGTCTGACATCTACCCTGGATTGGATATTTTGTGACTACACAGGCAGTTTGACAATACTCCCCTATCCAGCTTGGTAACTGATGAAAGATATGGGCTCCAGCTTAATCTTTTTATCTCCTCTCTGGCAGAAGAGATCCGAGGCTGACCTTGAGTCAGTTTTAGGTGCTCAAAAGGGAACTGTCCTTCTATAAAAGTGAACAGTTTCCTCCTTTTTTAGTTTATCGCCTCACTACAACAGAAGGGAAGGATGTGACTACATAGGAAGAAGACAAGAGCCACCAAAAATTGCAGAATCAACCTTTTATGGCAGATGTCAATCACTAGAACAGCCCAGCTTCTACTCCCCTCAGACTAGTTCACTTCTCCCTGTACTTCCCTCAGACTAGTTCACTTCTCCCTGTACCTCCTTTAGGAGTTTTATTTCTTGATACACGGATGATGATGAGAGAATGAATCATAAGTCAGAAAGCAGGGCCACTGGATCCTCTGTGCTACACTGTCCACCACGTAAGTAAGCCTATTCTTCCACTTTTTCAGTGGAATCAAGTGATTTTAAAAGTCAATGATGAACAGTGCTCTCTCAGATCCATGTGTTGCTATGGATGTGCAGTAATGCTTCATTTTAGTAATATGGGAAAACAGCAATGAGTTGACGTCTCTCCACTGTTTTGCAACACTGGTATTCCAGACAAGCTGCCTTATCCATCTTAGAAGAAAGCCATTCCCCTTATTTCTGTTTGTTTTTCAAGATACCTTGATTTACTAAGCTGTAAACTCCAGAGAAAGAAAAACTGAAGAGTTATGCAAACTTTTCAAACCATAAAGAAAAAAAAAGGGCACAGGGGAGGTGATTTAGGGGTTCCATGACTGGCAACATCTATTCAAATCTGATCTTGCAAGAGTTGCTTTCAGAACACAGTAGAAGTCAAATGGCTCTCTTGGAGGGTGGCAATCATTACAGACATGTTTATTCCAATCACATCAAAGACGGGAGCCTACCAGCAATTTATCTGTGACTGCCTACACAGAACTGGCAAGAGCAGAGATAGAAGCTACCGGAGTCTGCATCAAAGAGGGAATGTATGTCCTGTACATACACCCAGTCTGCTCCAAATGTTTAACTGCATACCACATACCTGACAAGTCACAGCTTTCAATGCGCTTCAGATCTGCATCCACCCAGAAAAGCTTTCCAAGTTTGTTATCAATTACCAGTGCTACTGGTCGGATCAATCCAGTTGTAAAAAGCACTTCTCTCTCTGTGCCATCAAGGGCTGCACGCTCAATTTTGGGAGCTCGGTCTTGCATGTTGGTGAAGTACATGTACCTGAGAACAGAGACATCAGCCACATAACTGAGAGCTTCAGAATGGAGGCAACTCACCTTTGCCCACAGGTTGTTAAGTGGAAATGGTTTACACAGGGATGAGTGTGGTAACTGTTGCTCCCAGCAGCAAAGATCTAGATCTGTCAGCTACAGAACCCCAGACACTTGCAAACTGGCATACTGAGATAGCCTGAAATTAATAGCATTTGCCGTTGGTATGCCAGGCCATAAGATGCCTCAGCACTCAGCACTGCTACACTCGCAGCACTGTTCCTGCAGTGGAGGTGGGGGTTGTAAGAGACTAGCACGGACTTTCTGCAACCATCCTTGGGTAAAGCTGTCTCCATCTATGAACCAAAGCCCAGCAGCTCTTTCTGACAGAAAACATTAACTGTCACCTCTCCTTCTGGGCCGTCTTCCTTCTCAGTAAGTAGAAGTTCCTACCAAACTTGAGAGGAGCAAAGATCACAGAAGGAAGAACTACTGAGGATGGCACGTTCCTGATGTCTTATATTCATGAATTCTTTATATCTGCCTAAGCCAGTTCAGCTGGTAACAGATGCAGTCTTTGCCTTCCCCCTGCACAGGGAAAAAGGGACTTGTGCACCTACATGATGAACTGAGAAGTTCCTCAGGGAAAAGTCCACCATTTTTTCAGTGGAGGATAACATGGGCAAACTATCTAATATAGTGGGCTACATTGCTGCATAGCCTTGTGTGATGGCACAAGTTGGAGAGGCAGCAGTCAGAATGTGCAGCCAAGGGAGAGGTGGAGGGAAGGATTTCTAGCACTAAGGCAGAAGCAGTTCAGTACACAGATCTCTCATTCAGCTCTCCCAGGCAGTCACAGTGTTCAGCACAGTCCCTCCTCCATCTTTTCTTCCTTTAATTTAAAAACAGATTTATCTTTAAATCATTCGAAAACCTGACTAGAAAAGTTGAGAGTTTTAGAGATCAACAAACCCAAACTCCCATTTAAATGGAGAAAGCAGATTAGCTTTTATAAATACAAACCATGTCCAAGTGACTTAGTCCCAATAAGATTAGAATCTTTCCTCTAATCTCCCTCTCCCCACATCAGCTTTTGAACTGTGCAGACTACACTGAGTATTGCATAAAACACCAATCCCATAAATGCTCCAGATAGAGTCTCTGGATACTACTGTATCCACACAGTTATGAAATATTGTCATTCAACATCTCTCAAGCACATGGTAAGCCATTTAGTAGTAAACTAGGATTTAAGTATTTAACTTATTTCAGAGAACAGTAAAGGACCATCTTTGACCTCCACCTGAAGTGGAGATGGGGTCTGCTGAATCTAACCAAAACTGCTTTGCAGCAAAATCACATACTTTCTTCCTGTGAGAAATCACTCTAGTGCATCCTGCCTCTGTTTTCCTATTAGATGGCAGGGCTGTGCACTCACGTAGCAAACAGAATAAAGTGGTTTTACTTTGCTTTCCTCACCTGGGTTATTTCCTCACTATAACCAACCAGATGGCTATGTGAAGGTCCAAGTTGGCACACCAGAGGAGGCAGCAAAGGAGAGAACAAGAAAAGAAAGCTGGATACCTTTAAAAGCCAGAATTGGACAAGCAGTCACCCTCATCCTGAACAATTAAATATACAAAAATTCTCCTTTTTGAAATATACACATGCAACACAAGATTCACATACACAGCTGACATACATCCCAAGAGTGCTCTGTACAAGGTACAGGAAATAATCTCACCCTCGCTCTGCGTTTACTACAATGGCTCTGGGCTTGTCGTGATCCCCTCGCAGTACCATCCCAATTGACTCGCCGTTCAGCCTGTGGACATTGATGGAATTTGTGGCCTCACAGGTCCAGTACAAGGTATGGCTGTAGATATCGATGCTGAGGTCATGTGGCTGCTTCTCTGGGTTCTGGCTTTGGTTTGGGGTACTCATGACAGTGAAAGGCTGCAAGACAACATATGGGGAACAATGCCTAGCAATTATTCTGATTGCTGATTGAAGAACACTGATTTTACAGTGTTTACCTACCTGATGGTCCAGAAACACCTAAAATCACTCACAAGGAAACAACAAATACAAGAAATGCAATAAAGCTTAATAAAAAAAAAGATTTGATTCAAACTGTGGATTAGAGGAAGAACATCTGGACAAAATCTCTAAGATCACACAAAACTCCCCAGAAAGCAGCTGTGGGGCCTCCTATAAGTAGAATTAATCAGCAGGAGATGCAAGAAAACAATAGTGAATGTTTATGCATAGAATAATCATGAATGAAACAATGCAAGAAAGAAGGCAGCCTTCTGACCAGACCTGTACTGTTATACAGTCAGCTGAACAAATTTCTATCTCCTGTCAAAGTCTCCTTACTTTATTATTTGTAGTGTATTAGATACCGATTTTCTTTAAGTACTGGCTTATCTTAAAAACTAAAATATTTTAAAGAAACTTGGTTTTGTTTGCTTACATGTCAAATGGCTACAGCTCCGCCTCAAACCCATACAAGTATTACTTTGCTTTCACCCTCAGGTCTTTATGATGGACCTCACAAAACTTGGCATTATTGCCAAGTTCCTGGAATCATTATGCTCAATCCCTCCCAATCTGACTAGCATAGTATCTACTACACTTTTAAACTCTATGTTGAATATTAACATAGACTTCAAGACTTCATTACTGTGAAGAGCACTAGAGCATACAAAAAAAATCCCTAAGGGAAAATAATCTTTCTGTTCTTTGTTTAACATTACACAGGCTCCACTAGTGTACAGCCAATCCCAGTGCCACTGGGATAGTAATACTGCTGGTAGGACTCCCAACATCAAAGTAGCCTTCAAAGGTGACTGCTTCTGGTGACAAGATAATGGTGAGGGAAAAGCAGTGGTTCCTTAAGTGTCCTAATGTGTTGCTCCCAATCCAAACACAGAAACGGTACCAGAAAAGGTTCATATGGGTCAAGAAAGCGGAAGATATCATTCCGTGCTCAGCTCAAGTCAAATGAATTACCTGACACAGCATCATTTGTGAAAGTTATACTTCCACAGTTTGGTTTTAAGCCTTCAAGTTCTGCATGGTGATATACAGGCTTTTTTCTTTTTATATAAAGCTTTATCCCTATTTTGTCTTGAGAGTGTGCCTAGAAATAAAATCATTCTTGTCCTGAAATCAAAGGTAACATTACCCAGGTATGAAATTCATAGGCATCATCCACAAACAGTGTGATTTAGCAAAATTAAGTAATATAGTTAGTGAAAATTGGAAAGTCAAAATTTGCAGGAGATCTGTATCTTCAAAGCTGTGTGACCAAGGCAGAGGAAAACAGAGCAAATGAATCTCCATTGCAATTTGCACCTAGCAAGTACCAAAGAGAAGCTAGACTACAACAATTAGCACCTAGCACAATCCCAAGAAGCAAGAGCAAAACTTCCTCAAAATTCATCCACAACCCAGCTAGCTGCTCATCCCAACATGCCTCCTCCCACTCTTAAAATAAATGGCCAAAAAATAAAATTGTCATCTTTTCCCTTAAAGGAAACAGTAAAACCTCTTGAGTTCCTAGATGCATGAAGAGACCAGTCCATTTCCATTGATAACATGTCATATTTTCTACACAGGACTGCCCAAGATCTAGGAAAACATAACTTGCCCATTCTCCATTTCATTTTATATTCTTCTTCAAAGCATAGTTCTTAAAGAATCTGTTAGCTTGACCTGAGAGTTAAGCTATGTTAACATATAAACCAGTCTGAAAGAACAGTACACTCCTTTCCACTGTTTTGTGAATAACGAGTGCAAAAAAAAAATAATGTCCCTAACTGAATAAAACAATTAAGCATATGCATCAGCCTATCCCTATCTGGCACAGCAATCGACTCTACATTCACTCAGGGTTTAACTCGAGCTTGGACAGCCGAGAGTTTTCATTTTGAGAGAGCTTTACAATGATGACAATATTATCACACAATTGGCATGCACAATATTGATTTTAGAATAGAATTTATCTGTCCTGAGTACAGTTAGTCTGCCTTACTTCACTGCCCATACTTAATTAAAGATTGCAATTCAAGGCTTATAGTTTCAGATACCTACGATGTACTATATTCTACTATACTTCTTTGTGTATAAATTAAAATCATGATCCTAAAAGCCTTCAGTAATTTTCACATATAAACAGAATATACATGAGTAAGTGCTGGCAGGAGTAAAGTTTAAACCCATGATTCCTTGGTGCAGGGGTGGAAGGGGAAAGTCAAGCATGAAGGACAAAGCACACAAAAAGACCAACACAAAACTACATATACCATGTAAACTTGCCTGAGTGCCATCATCTTTGGCTCTTTTTATAATATTCTGACGTCCATCCACCCAGTAGATCAATTTATCTAAAGGATCATAATCAATAGCCTTGACGTTCCTTAGACCATGCATAGGCAGGATGATATCTGGACTTTGCTGATCATCTGGTATCATCCGGCTGATTGCAGATTTCTGGCTAAACAACAGGAAGCTGGTAGGAGCTGAAACAAGCAAAACCAGAATGGATAAGAAAATGCAATGCACACAGTTAAAAATACACCCACAAAGAAAACAACGAACACTTAGGACAAAATCCCAGAGAGAAAATTATATTCACAATTAAAACGAAGGTAATTAATAATCTGAGATTTTTGTTGTTAAGTTGAAAATGTATCTTTTTGTACATCAGGAGGGTAAATGTGCACACTCTCACCAAGAAAGTGTTTCCTTTTCATATTATAAAATAACTATGTTCCCCATGGGGAATTTAAGTAACACCAGTGACAGTGGGTGATACACAGTCACAGGCTTTCCTATATTATCATTTAGGTTGGAAAAAGACCTTTAAGATCATTGAGTCCAACTGTTAACCTAGCACTGCCAAATCCACCACTAAACCATGTCCCCTAAGCACCACATCTACATGTCTTTTAAATACCTCCATGGATGGTGACAACCACCCTGGAACAGGCCTATTCCAATGCTTAAAAACCCTTTAGATGAAGAATTTTTTCCTAATATCCAATCTGAACCTCCCCTGCCACAACTTGAGGCCATTTCGTTTCACTATCACTTGTTACTTGGGAGAAGAGACCCAACACCCGCCTCCCTACAACATCCTTTCAGGCAGTAGTAGAGAGCGACAAGGTCTCCCCTCAGCCTCTTCTCCAGACTAAACAATCGCAGTTCCCTCAGCTGCTCCTCATAAGACTTGTTCTCCAGACCCCTCACCAGCTTCATTGCCTTTCTCTGAACACGCTCCAGCCACTCAATGTCCTTCTTGTTCTGAGGGGACCAAAACTGCACACAGTATTTGAGGTGCAGCCTCACCAGTGCCAAGTATACGGGCACAATGACTTCCCTACACTGTTCCTGATGCAAGCCAGAATGCAGTTGGTCTTCTTGGCCACCTGGGCACACTGCCGGCTCATATGTAGTCAGCTGTCAATCAACACTCCCAGGTCCTTTTCTGCCAGGCAGCTTTCCAGCCACTCTTAGAATCATAGAATGGTTAGAGTTGGAAGGGACCTTCAAAGGTCATCTAGTCCAACCCCCCTGCAAGGAGCAGGGACATCCCCGACTAGGTCAGGTTGCTCAGAGCCTCATCCAGCCTGGCCTTGAACGTTTCCAGGGATGGGGCTTCCACCACCTCTCTGGGCAACCTGGTCCAGTGTTCTACAACTCGCATTGTAAAAAATTTTTTTCTAATATCCAATCTAAATCTACCTCCCTCTATTTTAAAACCATTACCCCTCGTCCTATCACAACAGGCCCTACTGAACAGCCTTTCCCCATCTTTCTTGTAGGCCCCCTTGAGGTACTGGAAGATGGCTATACTGTCTCCCCGGAGCCTCCTCTTCTCCAGGCTGAACAGCCCCAACTCTCTCAGCCTGTCTTCATAGGAAAGGTGCTCCAGCCCTCTTATCATCTTCGTGGCCCTCCTCTGGACCTTCTCCAGCTGGTCCATGTCCTTCTTATGTTGGGGGCTCCAGAACTGGACACAGTACTCCAGGTGGGGTCTCACCAGGGCAGAGTAGAGGGGGAGAATCACCTCCCTCGACCTGCTGGCCACGCTTCCCCAAGCCTGTAGCGTTGCATGGGGTTGTTGTGACCCCAGTGCAGGACCTGGCACTTGGCCTTGTTAAACCTCATGCAGTTGGCCTCGGCCCATCAATCCAGCCTGTCCAGATCCCTCTGCAGAGCCCCCCTACCTTCCAGCAGATCAACACTCTTGCCCAGCTTGTGCCATCTGCAAACTTACTGCGGGTGCACTTGATCCCCTCATCCAGATCACTGATAAGGACATTAAACAGAACTGGCCCCAACACTGAGCCCTGGGGAACACCACTTGTGCCCGGCCACCACTTGGATTTAACTCCGTTCACCATAACACTTTTGGTCTGGCCATCCACCCAGTTTTTCACCCACTGAAGAGTACACCTGTCCAAGCCATGGTCAGCCAATTTTCTCCAGAGGAATGCTGTGGGAGACTGTCAAAGGCTTCACTAAAGTCCAAGTAAAGAGTCCTGTGAACTGGCAGGCTCACAATATCACATGCGGGGAGAAAACAAACTTACATGAATTTCAAGTGCATGTGCACATTGCGCAAACTACTTAGGAGGCTGTTTTACTGGGTGTTATTTTTGCTAACTTTATTAAACACTTAACAGAAAAAGCCTTTTTTTTTTTTTTTTTTTTTCAAAATTTCTCTTCTACCCACTTAGGTAAGCTCTGGGAAAGCTTCAGTTACACAGCTGGATCACCTAGAAAGCACTTTTAGTAAAACACTAAGTTTGGTCAATAACACACCTGACAGCACTGTTATTTCTAAGATTTGAAATACAACTCCTCAGCCCAAACTCGTCATGAAAATGGATACAAAACTCCATACTCTGTCCTCATATTTAAAGATCACCTTTAAAGTTAGAACCTTTGAAATGGACTTGTGATATCCTTTCCCTTTCTATACTGAAAGGGATCACAAGCACCTGGGAGCCACAAGCACTGAAGAATATAGTAGCAAAAAGGCTTACAACTACAGTTCCTGCTGTTGGGATCCAAGGTATAATGAGCAGCACAGCCACACCTAAATCCATTTGGTATGGCAAGGCACAAGTGACCACAATGGCCATTATTTTGCACACAATCATTCAAGCCGTCCTGACGTGAAGAATGGAAGACCAATATATCCATCACAAAATCCAGATGGCCCTGAATAAGTGTCCTGTTCTTCCCACTGGTCTTGTCTGCTCTTTCTATGCTGTGAAGATTCCAGTCTGTCCAGTAGATGTAGTCACTGTATTGGGTTAATCCAAATGGATGAGGTAGATCATCTGCTATGATTTCTCGTTCTTGTCCTGCAAAAATAAGGATATCAACTAAAGGACAATTCCCTAGTCATGAAATGAAGAACGTGACTTGCATCAAGAAAAAGTTTTTTCTTCCCTTTCTAAAATAAAACCTCATTTCCCAAGTTAGCATCATGGGATCCATTATTAAGCAGTTTCTGCTCAAGATGGAACCTAAACACTTGCAATCAAAAACCTTATCTTGATACCCCTTTGCCTACAGAGCAATTTGAGACTGTTACAGTGCATTGTCATCTAAACAAATATTACTCTGTATGTCTCATCCTTATCATCCCAAATAGATATTGGAAAACACACACAAGAATACTATCAGCTCCAGGAATCACTTAGGCCAACAAAAAGCCCGATTAATATGCACAAAAGCAACAACATACACCAGACTTGAGATTCACAGGAAACAGCCATGAGAAATTATGGTGTTTCACTCAAGAAATACAAATCTTTTGCAGTGCAATTTACATACAGCTACGCCAAGAGATTAGGAAACCATTTGTTTGGCAGAAATCCCAATACTCCCACACTCAGTGGTTTAGTTAGCAACACTCACAACACATTTAACACCTTCTAGATCATTAGATGGCCTCTGCCAGAGACGGACTACTGAAGTAGATAGAGTCTTACTGTAAATCACCTTCCTGAACATTTTCAAGCATAAACCTTTACAAATCTTTGCTGGTTTATATAAAATGAAGATGTAGCCTTCATCAGCATCATCTCTTCCTGCCTCAAACAAATGTTCAATGCTAGATTCTACAGAACATGTCATTTTTCTTCCCTTGCCCTACTTTCCATCATGCCCTCTCTCATTTGGCCAAGACTGGAGAACTAATGAAAAACCCAAAAACTAGAACATGAAGTCATTTCCCTATAACCCACCAGAACTAAACATAGAGGCAACCTTCCCAACTACTTTTAGGCATCTACAGTGTTCAAGTTAGGGGCACACACGTATCCTGCACACTCTCAGGTACTTCTTAAAGTAATTCTGGTCCAGAGAGATGAATTAAAGGGACAGGCTCTTTTGAAGGAAGCAGATAATTGAATTTTGATGTCAGTAGATTGGAGGAAAATCTCCCCAAGAAGTTATTTTTTTCCTGCCAGGTAGTGTTTATAATGCCCAAGATAAAGCTGGGATAGTATTCATTCATCCACTTAAGAGTGCTTTATTCATTGCTGGTGAGGTAGATGTTTCTGTCAGCAACACTCATTCAGATCTCTCCTGGCAAGGAGACTGTCACTGCACAACGCAGGCCAAGTTTAATAACATTTCCTTATCTGATGAGCCCACTTGCTAGAAGTCTACGTCAGTCTTTATAATCCTGCTAACTAAAAAGACATCATACAACACGGTTGGCTTCAGCACTCACCCTTCTACTTTCTCACCACAAATAAATGTAAACAATAGGTTCCACTTCAGAACCAGTTTAATTTACCACAGATGATTTCAATAGTGTTTCTTCTCAATGCCACAATCAGTTTCTAGTTAAAGCTTGTCTTCAGCTATTTTGTTTCTCTAAGTATAATGCAGAAGCTTAGTGATAGATCATGCACTCTGGATGGAAAAACCCCAACTCTAGATAAAGAAACATTCTTACTGCAATTTCTAAACAGTAACATCCATTCCGGTAGCTGTCATCTCAAAGCAACAAATACAAGAAATGCAAAATCAGTGATAGCCTTGGAGTCCAAAACTGCATTGCAAAGAGTTGCAGGGAAATTACATATGTGATCAACCAGAGCACTGCTGTAACAATCCTGTATGAATTTGCTTAAAAACCTCTATGTTCTGCCACATAAACTTTAATTTTTACATTGGAATCCCAGAAGCATTAATTCCCATCTCACAAGGGTCTCTCCTTGGAAACGGAACAGGGATAGGATATCAGGTCAGGATGTCTGGATTCCATTTCTGATCCTATCATTGATTCACTGTGTGGCATTTGGAAGCTTTTAAAAACTGTTTTCTCAAAAAGAAATTCAATGTCTGCCTCTGCTAAAACCTTGAAGACCTTTTAAATACTTACAAAATACCTGGACGATACAAAAGCTCTATGTCAGCTGCAGAAAATAAAACTCCCTTCTTTTATCCAGTTAGCTATCATGTCAATATAAGCGTACAAGTTTAGTAAATCTTAGCACACTGCTTGTATGTATAAATGAAATTCCAACGGAAGATATGAAAATGTGTAAAGTTGTGTACAAAACATGTTATGCTACACTGCAGAAGTAGCTGCACAACCTTTCAGACTGCAGGAAATGCAAGCAGTGTTTTAGTTTTCGTCCTGAACTAACACAAGTAGTCTGAAGCTGGAAACAAGAGATAATACTTCAAGAGAAAATTAGTCTCCAGACTGATAAGTCAGAAGTGATTTATAATGAATCTATAAGCTCACTTTCAGAAACTCAGAGGTCATCTCTGCTTTGGTAAAACACAGGCAGTTTCATATCAATACAGAGAAACGACATGATATCCCACCATCATTATAAATCATCATATAGTTATTAATTTAGGAAGCTTTTAAAAATCTTCTTAAAGATTTAGCTCTCCATTTCCTCTCATAAGAAAAAAATACCACACAGATTTAATATCAACTATATTATTCCAATTTCATCTTGGTCAATGGCATATGGTCAGTGCACATTTCTGTACTGGTTGGTGCAATGTAACGCTACATTACCTAGCATATTTGATGACTCAATCATGCTTGTGTCTAAGTCAGTCCAATACAGCCTTTGGTCTGCGTAATCAATAGTGAGGTCATTGGCACGACCCACTTTATCCACCAAAGTGATGCTGTTTGTTCCATCCATATATGCTCGAACAATCCTAGGTTTACCTCCCCATTCAGTCCAGTACATATATCTGCAATGAGAAGTGGAACAAAAAGAGTACATCAGTTTGGTAAGAGTGTGTTTAGCTACATGCTTTGATTTTTCTAAATTTATTTTCCATTCTTAAAAAAAAAAAAAAAAAGGAATAACCCATGTGCAGTATCACAGCATTCCTTTTTTAGACAAAGGCAGAAAAATATGATTGACAATTCTTAATTTTTCATTGTAACCCATAGCATTGTGGAGGGTTTATCATCCTTCCGTGAAAACATGGAGCTGTATAAATTGCCAATTAACTTGACATGTATAAGAAGACGCACACAAAGCTTTGAAAAACAACACTGTCCCTTACCCTTTGGTAGGATCAAGAGCCAGAGACCTTGGGTTGTCTAAGTCCTTCCACACAAGGACCTGCCTGTATTGTCCATCCAGGCGGGCCACTTCAATGCGATTGGTTCCAGTATCTGCCCAGTAGAGGTTCTTTCCCATCCAGTCTACAGCCATTCCCTCAGGATAATCTAGCCCAAACTCAATCACATGTTCAACAGAGCTCCCATTCATGAAAGCCCGGCTTATGGTCTGGAAAACAATTGTGTAAAAATATTACCACGTTTACAGATAGCCCACTGAACTAAAAAGGAATAATTATTATTAAGTTTGGTGTACAAAAAGAAATCAGAAAAAAAAAAAGTCAGGGATACAATTTTTAAAACTAATTTCTGTTGTCAAAAAAAAAGATACAGCAATTCAAGGATAAAAAGCCTGAAATTTTCAGAAAGCTAGTGGTTTCTGATAACCAGTCCAAGACATCTTAAAATGATATGATTTTCAGAAAGCACTATGTATCTGCAGATTCTTCCTTGCCCCTTCTCCCTCTCTTCTGTTTGCACACAAAAAGTTTATTTTTAAAATTACTTAATCGCTGTAATGTTTATGTCTCAGAAACACATTTCAATTCAGAGAAATCTGAATTAAATTGTTTCTCATCTTCAGTCACCCTAAGCATGTTTGTTGATCCCATCTACATTTTAGTTATGCACACTCAGCGAAACAACTCACAGGGCAAGGACTGTCTACACATAAACAAGCCACTCCTAACAAGGAACACGGAAACAACACCCAGGTAAATCACTGGTAGCTTCCAGGACCAATGTACAATTACCCACCCTTCTTATCAACATGTAAGTTATCACTAACATCCTTGTTATCAAAACTATCAACACTTACTCTACATGCCTGATAACATTTCAGCTATTAATTTCTCAATAATTTGATAAATGAATGTATGAGGGTAAGAGACATTTTATATTTTTAAAGGTAAATGTCAAAACCAGAGATCATGTAGTCTATTTTCAGAGGTACAACCCCTATCTGAGAAAAAGTATAATCCCTTTTTGAAAATGAGTCCTCATACAACCAGAGGCAGGAGGAGACCAGGGAAGTGGTGGTCACCAAAGGAAAGGGAGATTACTATGGGCTCTGGAGTTACACTACCTGTAAGCTGCAGGAGGTGAGGGGACGGGGGAATGAAAATCCAGACGTGCTGAAACACATGCCAATATGGATGTGAAAACGCAATATGCTGGATAATTCAGGAGGTCACAAACACTAAAATGTTTTCCAGTTCTGCACAAAGTGCAACTGGGATCTACACACTGATG
This sequence comes from Chlamydotis macqueenii, assembly GCF_036417535.1. Classification (NCBI taxonomy): domain Eukaryota; kingdom Metazoa; phylum Chordata; class Aves; order Otidiformes; family Otididae; genus Chlamydotis; species Chlamydotis macqueenii. Next base: position 54,310,188 of record NC_141560.1, on the reverse strand, counting down.
CAGTTGAAGTAATGTATTTTCCACTACAAATGGTTAAGACAACCATAGCTCCAGCTCTCCATGTGCTTGTGTGAGATTTATTTAGCAACTGTGTCTGCAGTACGCTAATTTATTACGTTGGCACTGTTCCTGAAGGAAAGGTATCCACACCACAAGCAGCACTGTTAATGCTGAAGCACAACCCTCATTAGTCTACAAAGGGAGGCTATGGAAACTGCACGTGCCCTGCAGTCACTAAAAGTGAGCTTTTCCCTATTATAGCTTAGGCACATTGGCAAGGAAACTTCGATTGCTCTTGGAAAACCTATTAAGAGGCTAAACAGAAGAATTCAATTCCAGTGAAGTGAATCCATCATTTTCTACCACTACTTACGTCAAAAAGCAAAGTAACACTGATGAACAATACAACACTCACTTTAGCACACACCTGGATGTGAACCAAACATGTCACAGGAAACGTCAAACTCCTGGGGAACACACTGAGATAGAACTAGGGGCAGGCGGGGGCTTAACACAGTATGGAAAGGACTGGACAAGTTCCCTGGCCTTTTCTGTGCCAAGCAGGAGCCACAGACTAACAGCAACCAATCCAAAGTTCACTTGCCAAATGTTAATATTGAATTAAGATTGCCTTCCAAGTCAAAAGTGGAAGAGAATGGAAGGCTCAAGGGGTTGCCAAGCTCGATGTCCACATTACTCTTTTCTACAATAGATACATATATGGATGCAACACATGCAGCATCCAAGACTCAGGCATGCGGTATGAACAGAAACCACTTTGGATTTTTATTTGAGGCAGGAAGATGCTTGTCACCCAACTGTGCATTCAACAATGCAACTGTCTTCATCTCCAAGAGCCTGCTTGGATGCAATTCAATGACAACATTAGCAACTGCAGGATAGATCATGTAACAGAGACCTTTGTTAGATCAAAGTAACTGCTCTGTGGCTTTATATTCAGGGAATTCACATGACAATAATACCTTCAAACTAACATCAGTCCAATAGATTCTGTTATCAGAGACATCAAAATCCAGAGCAGATGCTTCCTTGACTCCAGTAAGAGGAATAGCAACGTCGTTATTATTGGTTTCAAGCGAAATCCTATGAATTGCTGCTCTGCTTGTGAAAACTAAGAAGGCTTCAGGAATGATGCAAGTTTTCATGTCGCTCAACAGCTCAAGGCCAATGGGACAGGCACACCTGGTCTCCTGGGGTGTAAAGAAACACAGATGGCTGCAGCCTCCATTGTTCTCTGCACAGGAATTTGTTCCTTAAAAAACAAAACAAAACAAGATAAGATATTGGTGCACTGTGGAGGCAGGAGGGAAAGGGGAGAGGGGGAGGCTGAGCAGAAATGCAGTGTAATTATAATTTTTCAAAATAAGTTAACCCCCTGGGTTATCAACAGGGAATCCTAAAAAAAACCCATTCAAAACTGTTTCTTTCCTTCCACTCAAGGATTTGGGAGCTGGTCCTATCCCTCCTATAGTACAAATAACAGCTACAAACATATCTGTCTAGTTTCTCCAAAGACTAAAGTCCTTCACTGAAGGAAGGTACCTACACACATACTCAACTTGGCCAAGTATCCCATGCTTGTATTTCTTTGAAACCACCAGTTTTACAAATGTTCAATGATAGAAAACAGTGAGAAAAGAGCTAGATCATTGCAGTTTTCTCCCAGCTGTTTAATTTAAAGCTGAGAAGATTCATTAGCAGAAGCAGTTCCAACAAGATCACCACAATCTCACACTTATTTTTTCATGTGAGCAACCGTGACCAGAGGGGGAAGGAATATTAGGGGAAAGTAAGGCACTGTTTTTTTCTTCTGGTCCTTTCTCCAACTGCTGGAACCAAGGATTAAATTATTTAAAGACTGCTACCACAAAAAAAAAAATCTCCAAGACCAATCTCAACTGGCCTTCTTTTAATTTTTCCTTTTTAGGGCACACATATAAAAGACGGATGCTGTAACTTGCAGTGTGAGGACTTTGTCATCCTTCAAGTAAAGCCTCCTGAAAGGCTGGAAATCCATATACTGGTAGTGTGTAATTTGACAACCATCTTTATGTGATTCTGTTGCAACTATTCTCAGTAATTTTAGTAGCTGACCAACAAATCTTTACTGCTACACCCAGACTCCAATATTCCAGGTAGCAGACAGATCTGTGGTAAACACACACCTCTCAGACTTACTACTGGAGCCAGGAGGTCCTGTGACATACTCCTCTGCAGAATGCTCGCAGAGGACCTAAAACACCTGCTGCATCTTTCAGCAGATGCAGTGGAAGAACATGGAGCTCCAGCTGCTGATCCCATGCTATGGGCAAGATTTAATTGTTAAGAATTAAGTACAAATTAGGTGTTAAAGTAAATATTTAAGTGCCACGTGCTTTAAGGCAATGTTGTAATGGCCACTAACCCTGCCTATACCACCTGACATAGTAAAACACATTTTGTGCACTGAATATCACTGGGACTTTGAACTGGAAGAAAAGAGCAACAAAAAACAGAGCAATTCTGTGAGCACCAAAAGTAATGATTCCTATAGATTGCAAAAGAGTGTAATGGAAGCTATGGGAGATGTAGTTTAATGTCACTAAAAACTGGAAGCCCATACTTGTTTTGCAACACTGTTTTTTCCCAACTTTACAAACAATAGGTTGTTTTCCTTCAAAACAATTCAAACATATGAGACCACAGTTACTCTCATTACAAGTGATCAACATTTGCTTAATAAAAGCAAGCCCATCGAGAAACTACTATAGGTCCATCCTATGACTGCTCATGCTTACCAAAGACTTTGGTAACACTTGTAGCTTTAAGGCCCATTAAATCTGGCAGCTGATCAATAATGATGTCTCTGCTAGCCTTTATCTTGTGAACTCTTTCAATGCTTCGTCTCTGCCAGTCAGTCCAGTAGATGTAATCTCCCAGCAGCGTGAACCCAAATATATGTGGAAGCTTATCTTCTAGGAGGGTTTTCCTCATCGTTCCATCAACATTTATGACCTGTGGGATGCATGAGAAAAACAGAAAAAATAATCTTCTGTACTGCGGGTACAATTAAAAAGGCAGCATCAATCATATTTTGACAACTCCTCTATTTTTATGCAAGAACCTCCTGAAATTCACAGCATGTTTCTTTCAAAAGAATGTACCTCTAGGTTTGCTGAAAGAGAAATATACTGCAATGACAAAACTGAAAGTGGCTTATCTCACCCCTTCTCTACTGAAAAACCTAGAGGGCTGGCCTCTGTGAGAAGCTGCTAGAAGCTTCACCCGTGTCTGACAGAGCCAATGCCAACCAGCTCCAAGATGCCGTAGCCAAGGCTGAGCCCATTGGCAACAGTGGCCTCTGTGATAACACTTTACTGTTCCCCCTTCTTAATTGAAGGCGGACAAAAAAAAAACGGCTAGGCAGCAGCAGCTGGAGAGATGAGTGAAAATATGGGAGAGGAATAACTCTGCAGACACCAAGGTCAGTGAAGAAGGAGGGGGAAGAGTAACGCTGCTCCTGGCCAGAATTCTCCTGCAGCCTGTGGTGCAGCCCATGGTGAGGCAGGTTGTCCCCCTGCAGCCCATGGAGGCCCACGGAGGGGCAGAGATCTACCTGCAGGCCGTGGAGGACCCCATGCCAGGGCAGGTGGATGCCTGAAGGAGGCTGTGGCCCATGGAGGGTCTGTGCTGGAGCAGGCTCTTGGCAGGACTTGTGACCCTGTGAGGGACCCACACTGGAGCAGTTTGTGAAGAACTGCAGCCCGCGGGAAGGACTCAAGTTGGAGAAGTTCGTGGAGGACTGTCTCTTGTGGGAGAGATCCCACACTGGAGCAAGGGAAGGGTGTGAGAGACCTCCCTCTAAGAAGGAACGAGCAGCACAGACAACATGTGATGACCTGACCCCAAGCCCCATTCCTCGTCCCCTTGTGCCGCTGCAGAGGAGGTAGAGAAACCGGGAGTAAAGTGGAGCCTGGCAAGAAGGGAGAGTTTTGGGGGAAGGTTATCTTAAGACTTTGTTACCCTACCCTGATTTGATTGGCAATAAATTAAATTAATTTCTCTGAGTCTGTTTTGCCCATGACAGTAAGTGGTGAGTGATCTCTCCCTCTCCTTATCTCGACCCACAAGCCTTCCATTTTATTTTATCTCCCCTGTCCAGCTGAGGAGGGGAGTGACAGAATTGCTTTGGAGGGCACCTGGCATCATGTCCAGCCAGGGTCAACCCACCACACACAGAAGACACACACTAGATCTTCCAGCCACCATCAGCCAAACAGCAGAGGCGAGCAGTCAACTACTGCATCCCATATTTACCTAAGCTATACACAAAAATCATCACCATAACACAGTCTGTCTTGCAACGCTAGAGAGCAGGTGTCTGCAACTGCCGAAGAAAACAACTTCACCAGAACTTTAAGGCTACCTAGCAGCTTATGTGAATTTGAACACATGCTACCACGTAAACCTCTGGATTCCTTCCCGACAAAAAGCCTCCTGCTGGAGACAGCTAAAAATACCACTGGCATTCCTGAAAACTTAAGTTTCAGGGGAGTTCTGTGGCAGCCCATCAGCCTATGATTCTTCAACTACTTGATGAAGTAGCAGAGACTGAAGACTAATGTCTTTATTTTGTTAAGCTAAATATAGAGTACATTTTAAAAAAGGCTGTATCTGTGGTTAAAAGCCAAATGGTTCTGCAATCATCTCATTACATTATGTCCAGGCAGCAAACCCCAAATGCTCACTTATTTAAAACAATATCAATCCCACAGGCAATACTGCGGGTTCAAAAGTTCACCTTGCATACTCAAGTGCTGGAGCCAAACTGGTGCCACACTAAGCACCAGACATGACACCATCTCCTTTACAGCCACGCATCAGCAGGATGATGATCAAACTACCACATTTCCAACTACTTTTACAGATAAGGACAGTAAAAGCGTAATTCAAATACTAGAGCTGCTGACTAAAATACACCAGGTGAAGATCGAATCCAAGGATACAGAAACACATGATATTTAAATCCATGAGCATCTGTGGATGATGCAGATGGCATCAGGCTGGCATCAGGGTTTTCGTCTTCTTTCTATAACTGATAAACAGATCTCAATTTGGGTCAAAGGATAAATGCAACACTAAATCTGCTGTGCTTCCCATATGAAACACCAAAAGCCCCCCTTGAACAGAGGCGCACACTAAAAGCCCCTGATTAGCCTTAAGACTTCAGTGAAAAATCTCCTAATGAGCCAGCGCCAAGCTCAGCTAAAATCTGTTGTGGGCAAAATGAAATCAACATCAAACACCTTAATGAACTCAATTACACAAAAAACACAATAAGGTGATAAGGTGTGATTTTTTTTTTTAAATGCTGCTGCAGTGTATGCAAAATGATTTAACAAATACTTCCAAATATAACACTCAAAAGCTCTTGGCTCTTTGAAGAAGATTAAAGTAAAACAATGCAATTAAATTCTACACATCAGCATGATTTATGTAGTCAAGCTATATTTCAGGTGCATCTGTGAAAAAAACAACTATTCAGCATACATACATGATGTCTTTTGACAGAACAACAAAGAAAACTCAGACACTTTGGTCCTATATTTAATTCATTCAGATAAAAGAAAATTTATTCAATTGTTACACACAAAGCTGTAGTCAAATGGAAACCAACTCCCGGGCTGAGCTAAATCACTCTATGAGCAGTAAGCAGACACAGCAGGTTGGCAACAGTAAACTAACATGACTGCCACATTATTAAGAGACTCATGTGGTGGGCTTGTGGGTCTACGACTCTTCTCTTGTGGATCTATTCCTCTTCCGCTGGGGAAGAGAGTTAACACTTTCTCTTGCTGTGAGGGTGCCTGAAAACTGGCACAGGTTGCCCAGGGAGGTTGTGGAGTCTCCATTCAAAAGCCATCTGGATATGGTCCTGGGCAGGTGGCCCTGCTTGAGTAGGGAGATTGGACCAGATGATCTCCAGAGGTCCCTTCCAACCTCAACCATTCTTTGAATGACTTCTAACGATTCTCACCAGAAGATTCTAAAAAGGAATCTCAAGTGAACAATGCCCAGTCTTCTTTGGCTGGAGAAAGAACTTGTGAGATGAATCATGCAAATAGCAGTCAACAAGGAAAGAAAAAGACAAAGAAAAATGGAGAGAAATGGAAAAGTCCGGAGGGTAAAGAAGCCTGCCCCAAAAAGACAAGAGTGAAGCAGCTGTGAGCAGTCTGTACCACAGTCTATATTCAGCTGAGTATAAGCCATTCATTAACATTTACAACAGCTGAAACACAACCATCTTTCATCAACGCTTCGGGATAAAAGTGAACTTCTCTTTTTTCTGGTCTGAAGGGTCTTAATGCCAGGCATGTATTGGCAGACAATGACAAGCAGAAAAGAGAACAACACTAAAACAAACAGAAAAGAGAACATTAAAACAAACAGTACTAGAACTTGTATATCAAAAAAGGGTGGGGATGGATGGACAACAGACATATCTGGCCATTTTCCACAAAAAAAAAAAGGACTACTTGAGTCTCTTAGCAATCTGTTGTCTCAAACACTTGAGTAAGACTCAAGAATTGTAAAAAGTAGCTCCTCATCCTTATCAATAATTTCTGTCCACCTTGACAATACTGAGGCTACCTGGTAAAAGCTGCCTCATAAATAAAATTAATCAGGATTCTATTGTCATTACATTCGATGGATTAATCCTACATGTACCATTGTGGCTCTTCTTTGAGATCATTCTCATTTCAGGTAAGTTTTGATGTTGATGTACATTTTTATTATTATTTTTTGAACCCTCAGATTGCTTAGGTGTTAGTGCAGGTTGCCAGTGGCAAACTATGAGCACCCACCTATATTTAGAGTAAGCTATGAATCAAGACAGTATAGAGAATGAATCTATAACATCGTGAGCGAAACATCCCTACTGAACTGTGGATAACAATTTGCCTTTGCAAATACATGTAGTGACGCACTCTTTCCTCACTTATTCTTTTCCTTGCTCTAAGAAACATTTCCTCATTTCTCATTGCCGAACATGTCATTTTAGTTTGCTGAGGATACAGCAGGACAAGATATTTCTCTATGGCTACACATATGAGTAATATTTTCACTTGTAATAGAAAAGCCATATCAAATCACCACCACACCTGATTTTCTCCTAGGATTTGACAAAATCTTATACTCCAGAGAGAGTATTTCATTTGCAGACAGACTTTTCAAAACATGAGTACATGTAATAAGCTCTAACAGACACTGATCAATGGATAAATTTCTTCTTGTTGGAAAAGTTGTGTTAACATGATTGTGATTTTGAATCTGCTTGTATCTTATAAACCTCATCTAGGAGCAGCTAATGTTCTCCATATGAGTTACATCAGCCTGACATTTGCAGAACTTTGTTCTGCTTACAGGATATCAAAGGATTAAGGGTGCAGCTGGTCAGTTCTGCAACTTATCTCTCATAAGCAGGAACATGATGGCATGGTTCAAAACTCCTTAAAAGGGGAAAAAGTTAAACACAAACATTCTCAAAATAATTTATGGCAACTGGTGGCTAGACCCTGAAGCACAGAGGATCTACTGAATTAGTATTTCAGTTTTATTTTTAGGTAGAAGTTGCTTATTTAATACACTTTGGGGAAATGTTATCTTCTCTAAATACTTTTTCATTCTGAAATGTTGACGACCATGAATTAAGTTTAAAGGGGCATGTGACAACTCTGAAATTTAGTTAACATCCATCATGAAAACAATATGCCTTTCCAGTTGGTAGTTAACTAGTCTGGGAAAGGTGAAGAAGAATTTAAACTTTTTACAATAATATTTTTTAAATGCACATATCTTAATTTTTTTCACTTCTCTCCTGATTTTCTTCAAAGATCTCTGAGTAGTCCTGTAAGATCTTTACCTTCTCCTTTCCAAATCCAAACATCTTCCCAAATCTATAGACAGCTAAAAGTCTGTGGAAATAGCGCATCATATAAATATTTACTATGTTGTACTCCTGCAGATGAAACCGGGACCGCAAGCGCATTTATAACCTCCACATATAACATGACGGAAAGACAAACAAAGAAAATAATGAGCTTGATATGAGAAAAAGTTTGTGGTAAACTTTTGAGACCAAAAAACAAATCAGCAATTTCAGTAGCCAACTAGAATTCCTTAAAAAGTGAAAAGGATGTAAAGAATAACAACTACACTTGATCTTGAAGTAGAAAGTGGCATCAGTGTTGGTCAACCTTTCTAAAGACAAGACTTGCCTCCTGTCCAGTGTTACCATGCTAACATTAACCTGCAATGAAATAAAAATTAAGCTAAATGTAGTATTTACTACTCCTATTTTTCTCCTTTTTTTTGTTTGCTTACTCAAACATATCTAGATTTTTAATTTTTAAAATTATCTTTTATCTTTTATTTAAATTATCTTTTATTTTATGGACAATGAGAGGTCCATGAACAACTGATCGAGAACATTGGCCTGATCATGAACCCCTCGTGTGGTCTTTCGTGTCTGTTTTACATACAATGCTAGGTCCCATGCAGTCAACCACTGTCCACAGTAAACTACGATTAAGCTAGAAGTGTTTTGTCCAGCATAGTGGGACCTCTTGCTTAGAACTCAGCTTCTTAGCCTTGGAGAATCATAACATTTTCATTTTCTTTACCTCAGCATGGTGCAATTCTCAGAAGCCACTTGTAGCTCTTCACACCCTCCTTATACTGTAATAGGTAGGTACAGTGCTAAAGAGAGTTGAACGATTAATCCTTTATGCTCTAAGAACTGTCACATACAGAAATTCCATTGGAAGTCAAAGGTTAAAAGAAGAGAGCCTAGACTCGCTGACATGTCCATCTATTCATAGAATCATAGAATGGTTAGGGTTGGAAGGGACCTTCAAAGGTCATCTAGTCCAACCCCCCTGCAAGGAGCAGGGACATCCCCGACTAGATCAGGTTGCTCAGAGCCTCATCCAGCCTGGCCTTGAACGTTTCCAGGGATGGGACATCTACCACCTCTCTGGGCAACCTGTTCCAGTGAATTCATGGCACTACACCTTGAAGAATGGATGCTTTCATCCTCATTTAGTAACGGATTAGCCAAGTCTCATGTACCTCCCTTAGTTATTCCTCAGAAATTGAATCCAAGTTCTCTCATAAAACAAATTGTTCTACTAGGAGACAGATGAAATACTAATCCAACACAAATACAAGCAAAGGCAGCAGGCATAGCATGCCTCCTTGGAGGGAGGCAATGAAAGTCTAAGGACTCCTGTACGCATCCACAATATTCATTCAGTTCCTCACCTCATGAAGCCTCCTGGTCAAAGTAAACAGCAAATTCTGATCATGATTCCCTCCTATTTGTACCATTTCTAGAAACAGTGCATTAGACTAATCCAATAAATCCAGTCTTACACACCACCATGCAGAGTGTATGTCAACAAAGGACAAGTAAAAGCCACGCAGAGAAACCTAAACTAAGATGTCCACAGTCAACTGGAGCACCAACAGCTGTGCAAAACCCAGGCTAAGATACTGTGCTAATAGGTCCTGCAGAAGTAAGCCAGGCACCTCAGCACAGCAAGCTCTGACAGATGCAAGCCCTCTCACAGCTGAAATGTATCTGCTGAAAGAACAGATTATGGCAAGACTCCTCCTGCCTTGATGCCTGCACTCCCCTGTCATTTGGGATAAACAGTACTATCAATCATATTTATTTGAGACACTATTAATATTGATACAGTTATCCAAGACAGCATTCAGAGAGTTTATCGACAAAATGTAGTTACCAGACAGTCTCCAGCTCCTGCAAATGGCAAAACACATAACTTTTAGCCAGTACCATCTTGATCTCTTTTCAAATAAAGTTACCTTTCCTTCTCAGGTCAAAGCTTGGCAGGACACATAGACCCTCAGAGGATGTTCTGAAGCTCAGCCCGTTATGTTCGCCACAGGAAACCAAGTCCCACCCAGTTGAAGGCCCTGTCTCCAGTGACTGTGCTACAGAATGTCTTTTGTGGTGTTGCATAGGGAGGATGCCACTACTTCTGCAGCCAAAACTCAAACTCTCTTTTGGGGTAAACGTAACACAGGAAGATGCTCCACTGCACTGCCCTCTCTGGAGGTGAGACCATCAGCTGAATTGCCCAGAATATTACATTTTTCACACAGATCTCGCAACTGTATGAGCTAACTGTCCCAACCCAATTCTTAAAGAGCTTTTTCACCAGATGAGCTCAGTGTACTTTAGCAAAAAGGAAAATAACACCATTCTGTTCTCCTGACAGGAAAACGGAGGCATAAGAAAAAAGTTGCCTTCAATCACGAAGCAAGACTGAGAATTCAAGAGACTCAAGGGCCAACCTAATATTGGACTCACCACATCACAGTGCCTTCCTTCTCATGCTCAGGTAAGTTAAAGCATTTTTCAGGTGGAATAACCTTTCAAGCGAGGTTAATGTGCAATATTTTCCATTTACTGAAATGAAAATAGCCTCCCCACAGTTCATATACAAGGCTAGTTTCACTCAAGAGAATATAAATTCTTCAGTTCATATAACGCAGTTTATTTTCAATCCAAGGCCCTAAACCTAATCAGCAGACAGTGAGAGATGTGTAGAAGGCTCCTGAGAGTAGATTTAAGAAAAGCTGTACACCAAGAGCTTCCTAGATCAAACCAATATGACATAGGGGAGTCAAGAGTTCAGCTGAAATTCAGGATGTCCCTTTAGCTTTCAAGACAGAATTATTAGGGCATGATTCCCTGTACCCAAGCATAAGTAAATAAAGATGTCTATCTAGCATCTACTGATAGGAGAAGAGTAGACATACAAAAGTCTTCAGGAAGTTAGCTACAGTCAACTGCAACTTGCAAGCTTCCTCTCTGCCTCTGTGAGGCTGGTCTAAGATCATAATTAAGAACTCCACTCCAAAAGAACAGTTCCTAAGAATTCCTTCTATTCAAAGCTGAGCATTTAACTCAGATATCAGGAAATATGGCTTGGTTTTATGACTCAAACATTAGACGAAGATGGATCCCAGCGTATAACTGAGTAAATCACCAAATTTCTCCATGTGCATAACATGGATAAAATGTCTTCCTCTTTTCTGAATCCTGCCTTGTCTGTTCAAACTGCTTCTCAATACCAAAGAAAGGAGCCAAGCAAACGTATCTTTAAGAGCACAGCTTAAAATCTGGCAGGCAGTGCTGCTCAGGCCAGTTTGAGCAGATGCCACCTTGTCTCTGGCCCCTCATTCCCCTGTTCGCACTGACACCTTCTTGCCATGTCAGCACAACTACTTGTGTGGCAGAAAACATATCAGACTGAAAAATATAAACTTTTTTTTGGCTGGTTGTTTCCTGGCTGTATCAGTTCTCTGCTCTGGTTTTCCACGTGGCTGCATAGCCTGCTGTGCCACCCAGAACTGAGCAGGAACACACGAAGAGCGAGGGAGGGCAGGGCCAGCCTGCAGGCACTGACACAAAGAACTCGTATAACACCATCTTCAGCGTCGTAATAGACCCACGTGAAAAGTACGTCTTCATAACATGCCTCCCCAGGTAACAAGAGGAGTTCTTTCTTTTGAAAGAGTAGGAGTCTTTTTATACTTAAAATTAACTGAAGGACATATTCTAAAATAATAAATACATTAAATAATTGAAGACTTCTATAGTTGATAATTGTACCTTAGAGGGCTGATAGTTAATTAGAAACAAATCATAAAGCTTGTGCTCTCTTATTCCTATGCAAATGCCCCAAAGGCTCATACTTAATGTGAAAGCAATACTATTTTACACACTCTGTCCCAGGTAAAAGGGGCAAAATACAATCTGTGCATGTGACTGTGTCACCCACAGGGCATGTCACCCACAGCCAAGCGATAAAATGGACCCAACATCACCTCTCACCTGTCATTTGCCCCCTAATGACTCTCTCCTGCAATAACTAAAATCCAAAACTCCAGGCTTACTTTCAAATCATTATATGTGAAAGGCAAGGAGCCTGATGACAGGGGGAAAGAGCACAGTTTTTTTCACCCTGAACTTGCAAAGGAGGCAAGGATTCCACCTGCTGTCACTCCAAGATTTATCTTTCTGCTCTGTATTCCCTTGAACCTGCAAACACTGGATTTGGGCGAAACCTCATCTTTCCAAAGAGGCTGCAACATGATGCTTCTAAGCCTAGAAAGTTTCAGCAGAAAACCAGGATTCAATTTTAAAGGGGTGGGGAGGGAAACCTATGTGAATTTGAACTATAATTTTTTTTAAATAATTCATTAATGGCCATATTTCCCTCTCTGAAGGCCAGCACAACTGAAAACCTGATATTACAGGAGATTTGGCTTACCAAAAAAGGACAATAAAACACCAGTACATATTTGTATGGGTTTGGATTGGAGGGCTTGTTTTTAGAATGATGGTTATTTCTAAAATAGTTGTTTCTGTAGCACACAAGCAACTGCAACCATGGCAGCCCAGCCTAGAACAACAGTGATGGAGCAGTAGATTAAAAATACAGCATTTCATGTGAGCCACAAATCTACTCCTCTAACAGTGCATTTTAATACAGGAAAAGGGTAAAGGCAGAAATGGTGATCACTAAACTCTCAGCTCCCAGGCACTCAAACTGTATGGGTCAATTGTTGCCCTGCCATGTCAAAGGAAAATCCCCGAGCTTAAAAATATTTGAAAGATGAGAGAGCAGCTCAGGTAAATAGTGTGTGCATATTCAGCTTTTCCTTTTCTATAGATACCTGTTTTGGTTCACTGTTGGAATCAGATACTAAGAGTAGCTGGGCTTTGGCCTGACCCCCAGATGCCCTTTTTGAAGTTCTAACTCAATAATGTAAGAGGTGATCTTGAAAGGAACAAGAAGTAAAAGTTGACTTAGAAAAAAAGTCTAGAAATTATCATCTAAGCAAAGTCTTTCCTACCTTCTGATCCTAATTAGGAGGGGAAGAATCTCCAAACTGGAATCCTCTCTGCCCGTGAGCTCAAGTATGATTTTAGCAGCGCTCATGTTCTCAAATACAAGAGAGGGATCACCGGAGATAATCAGCTGCACTCACTTCTCCTTGCTGAGATCTTATTAATGTCTCTTCAAACAATGCAACTCTGAAGTACAAGAAGAGAGCTAGATAGTTGGAACTGATTACTCCAAACCCAAAGCTGCGTCTCTCATTAGTAGTAGGCAGAGTTTGCATCTAGACTGGACGTGACATTTCTGGTTCATAATACTTTCATCAGATAGAGAAATAAGAGGTGGAAAGGAAGGGAGAACTGGAGACAAATGCAAATACTGTACAGTATTATAGGCTGTGGAGGAACTCTGCCAAATATGATATGCATGTACACCAGTGAGCACCACAGCATTCAACTTGGATGCAACTTTTCTCTGCTACTGTAACATAAAGGCACTTGTTTGTGTGAGTATAGGAATATATGGCATTACACTGCTTTTTTCTTTTTTGAAAGCAGCATAAAAGCATTAGTTCTAAATTAAACAAATATCTGCAGTCATATTATTGGTCTACTTCTCAATATTCCTACAGAAAGCTTACAAATTAATCAGAAACATATGCTTAAGCTTTATTTAAACCTGCTGGAACTTCTAACAACAACAAAAAAAGCTTAAGGAATCACTGCTAAGCTGCCTATGAAAACACACAAAAAATCTAAAATTCTGCATAACTATTTATTTTGAAGCAAAAAAAAAAAAAAAAAGGTGAACAATAACCCAAAAGGGTGACATCTGAACAAGGATTTGAGCTGCAAAAACTTAGATTTGCAAACAAAATATGGTCATTTAATTTAACCCTAAAGGCAATTCAATGTATGTTACAGATAATTATTTGAACCTTTTAAAATAATCAAATTTCACATACTCAAAATTGTAAACAGTAACAAGGCAAAAAAAGCATAAGGCCATTTTAAACTCAGCCTCTGTCGCTGCCCTCATCCATAACACAAATGCTATTAGAGATTTACCTTTAATTGAAAATTACACCCTTTACTAATACGTCATAGAAATTTCCAGCTAATTTAACTGCCAGGCTGGTTCCTCAAATTCTAAAATATTAACCTGGTCCTCAGGGATGGACATTATAGTTTAAGTCATTCTATGAGGAGGGCTGGATCACTCCTGATCTTGCTTCAGTAAGCCAAGAGTATTTACCTCTCCAGTGCTGAGTTCCCATCTAGCTTTGTAAGCCTTGCCCAAACTAAGGCTTTAAAAAGAAATCAGTTCATCTCAGTAAAGAGAATGAAGGTAACACAAACATATTTTCATTTTTTAAACAAGGAATTAGAGAGAAGCCTATTCTCAGCTCAGAAGAGGTCAATGGCACAACGGAAAGATGTTGCAGGGGTATTCACAGAAGTCCATTTAGGAATCATGTATCTAATATTAGAAAACAAATAACATTCTGCTGGAAAATGAATCTAAAAGCTGTTTCTGTGAAAGCAGTTACATAATCAAAGAACGTTTCTGGAAATATTTTTGTGTAAAGAAATCCCAACATTTTCCAGCCAAGAAAAATTGAAGTATGGTAACTGAAACAGTATTATTTCTTCTCATTAGAACCCCTAGAAACACGTATTAAGATTTCCAGTTCCCTTTGCTTGCTTCTTTCAGAGTTACCATATAAAAAGCTGGAAAGGACCTTAAAGATCATCCAGTTCCAACTCCTCCTGCCATGGGCAGGGACACCTTCCACTAGACCAGGTCACTCAAAGCTCCATCCAACCTGGCCTTGAACGCTTCCAAGGATGGGGCATCCAGAGCTTCTCTGGACAACCTGTTCCGCCCTCATTGTAAAGAATGTCTTCCTTATGTCTAATCTAAACCTACTCTGTTCCAATTTAAAGCCATTACCCCTTGACCTATCACTACATGCCCTTGTCAAAAGTCCCTCCCAAGTTTTCTTGTAGCTATGTGACGGCAAGAAATTGGTTCTCCTGGCTCTCAATACTACCTGTGCAAAACTATTTGATACATTTCCTAGGAAAAAGTTCTTCAATCTGATTCTCCTCTTGCTTTGGAGTAAGAGCTACAAAAGCCAGTGTCGTTCGACAGGTATCCATGAGAAGGGTTACATCTTTTTTCCCCCATGTGAATGCTTGGCTCCACATACTTGAGAAAACTGCAGACAGAGGTAAAGGTTTAAAATGCTCATTTACCTCTCTCAACATAAACTGAGGCTATAATTTTATTACACAATAGCCTCAGAACTTCATGATCATTTTAAGCCACTGGAAGAGATGGGCCAAGAATATCTTCTACACATCGGCCTTTGCATCTCATTCTCATTTCCTTCTATGCCAGCACACGCATTTCTGTGGCTGTACAGTTAGCTAGACGAAGGATTTGATTCAGGGTAAAACTAACACCTTGACCTGTCCTCTCTCAGCTACAGCGTTGACTTAAACCAATCTCAACACTTCAGTGTAAATATGGTTTGGAGGCTTTTGTTTCCAAATCAGAAATGCCATGGCCATCTGAAGCAAAGTACTCTTATGTTATTTTTTTTTTTCCCCGACCAATTTTACTCAGAAAGCACTGACGGGCTAGGTTTGTATCAGAGTTTTATAGCATATCACGTGCTGTCTTCCCACAGCTGCCATAATAAGGAATTTACATCAGTGTTGTGTACTTCAGGTAATGCAACAGAAACACAGCACTCCGGCACCTCCGGCAGGAGGTATGCTATCAGGTGACATGTGTGATTAAAGTCCAACTTTAAAGCTGTAGGTAGCAGGGAAACCTAAGAGTGAGCCGCTCTGAGACACAAGAACGGCAGACTCTTCTGCATTCTAGTTTCAGCCTTTCAAGACAACTGGATGTTGTCTTAAAATGATAGAAATACAGTAAAGAACTATATATATTGACCACTAGTTTATTTTTGTGGGTGTAACATACTCTACATCATATAAATACATTTTTCTTGATTACCCTTGGACAAATCAGTCATGCAGAACTTGAAGCACACACAATACTACTTTTTAATTTATCCTTTTCTGTGGTAAGGTCAATGACATGGTCACCCCCATGTTACATTAAACACAATTCTACATAGCATGTACCAACATATGTCTACAGTTTCTTTAACCCCTTCTGCCAATCTCGTGTTTCCTTAGCTGAAATTAAATTGTGTTTGGATGTCCATTCATAGGTTGTACATGAAGGCTGCAGAATCAGTCTGACGGGAACCTCATAGAATTCCACAAGGAGAACTGTGAAGTCCTGCACCAGGGTAGGAACAACCCCATGGCACTTATATATGCTGGGGGCCACTCAGCTGGAAGGCCGCCTGGCAGAGAAGGAACTGAGGGTCCTGGTGGACACCAAGTCGAAAATGAGCCAGCAATGTGCCCTGGCTGTAAAGAAGGCTAATGGTATTCTAGTCTGCATTAGGAGGAATGTTGCCAGTAGGTCAAGGGAGGTGATCCTCCTCTACTGAGCACTGGTGAGACTACTCAGCGAGTACTGTGTCCAGTTCTTGCCTCCTCAGCACAAAAGAGATGTGGACATGTTGGTGAGTCTAGCAAACGGCTACGAAGATGATTAAGGGACGGGAGCACCTCTCTTATGAGAAAAAGCTGTGAGAGCTAGGCCTGTTCAGCCTGGAGAAGAGAAGGCTCAGGTGGAATCTCATGAATGTATGTAAATATCTGCAGGAAGGGTGTAAAAAAGAGGGAGCCAGGCTCTTTTCAGTGGTACAGGGTGATAGGACCAGAGGCAATGGGCACAGATTGAAACGAGGAAGTTCCCTCTGAACATCAGGAAACACTTTTTCACTGTGAGGGTGACCAAGCACTGGCACAGGTTGCCCAGGGAGGCTGCAGAGTCTCTATCCTTGGAGATAGTCCAAAAGCCATCTGGTCCTGGGCAACCAAAAAGTGATAGTCCTGGGCAAATAGCTCTAGGTGGCCCTGCTTGAGAATGGGGGCTGGACACGAAAACGTCCAGAGGTCCCTTCCCACATCAAACATTCTGTGATTCTGTGTGACTGCTGTTCTGTGAAGGCTTTTTATTCTAAAAAATAAGCAGAGATGAGTGCTTCCCACCTCCATCATTTGCACTCCATCTTGTACCGTGTAAACCCCTCCACATTGTGGTCTCCAGCACATATGGAATGCATTGCAAACAGACAATCTGCCAGCTGTGGTGGCGACTGAGAACCACAATGCTGTTATAAAACAAGAAACTTCAATCAAAGTTTTCATGCAATTACGTTAATAAGCCGCAAACATAACCATAACAACAACAACAAAAAAAATCTCTGCAGTTTCTTTTTCTTTAGATTCATTTAATTAGATTAAGGAAAAAAAGCAGCTACATTTTGGTAAGTTAAGCTACAGCACTTTTAATTTGTCTTCTAGATTTAAAACAAAGAATCTTTTAAAGCCTTATTCTGTAAGATAAACTTAGATTTCAGATATATTTCTGGGCACTGTTGAAAACATACGCATCATTAACAATATATAATTTCTGTTGGTTTTGCTATCTATAGGTTATCACCATCCCATAGGTGTAAAGTCCCCCATATGTAGCCAGAAGCTGCATCTTCCTAGGTAAGTGTTTGTACAGCATTTTTTTAAGTAATAATCCCATAACAGATGACACATCCACTCTTGAAATCTTACTTCCCTTCACAGTTCCCCATCTTTTCACACATTCAATGAACCACTTGGTAGTAGAAGAGGAAGATCCTCTGCAGTATTATCACAGATTCAATTGAGACTTTCTTTTTTGTCAGGTCTATGTGGTTCCATTCTTTCAATTAAAAAACTCACCATATCACATTAGAAAAATCTGAGGAATTGTTGATGTAGTTGGACAAACCTGCATGCCATATGTCAAGCTAGCAGGATACTTCATACCAAGGATGTCCTGGATCTAAAAGTCATTTTGCCATTGTAAGGAAAAAAACCTCTTGAGAACAATAGACTGGTACCAATGAGAAAACCAAACATATTTCTCTTACTCAGTACTGTGTGGGCTCAGGAAACTCTTGTGATTTTAGTTTCAGACATGGGTATCAGACCCAACTTTTGAAAGATCAGAGAATAGACTACTAATTAACAAATATTTCTCAGTTATATCACTACCCCCCTCTTTGCATTTATTTTATATTAATTTTGGAAAGCACTTGTGTACTTTAAGTTTGCCACTAGAGCTTGTGGTTAACAAAAGCAAGTGACTTAGCTGCTCTGTGATCTGAATTACAGCAAAAGTACGTGACTGGGGCGGGATAGGGAAGCTTCCTAGCACAAGACCATGGTTTCACTGGCTCCCAGTGCCCTGTTGACTGCACTACAGGATTTCTTTCCCCTACTCCCTGTAGGCTGATGCACCTCCTTTATGCATACACTTGTGGACAATGTAGAAGTGTTTCTCCTCTAAGGAGAGGTCTATTTTCATAAGGTGTGGTGCTTGCCATTTTCTCTTTGTAAACGGTACTGAGTATCTGAGCTCCTTTTCTTAGGCTATTTAGTCAAGATGCAGACTTCCTCAACATAACACAGCTAATATTCCACTCATTCCTTCAGCCAACTTTAAAACAAAGCAGCTCATAAAAAGGCTAGACAGTCTGTTTTAGCTACCTTCTGCCTTTTCATTTAAGAAAAGTCTGCTGCAAAAGCACACTAGCTATTCAGAATGAGACACGGTGCTGCATTCATACTTCACATGTATAAATCATTCCCTCCAGTCTCTCCCCCAAGGGTCAAGTCCAGCTCCAGAGAACGCTGGCGGAGGTCCACCTCTCAGGAAACGTGCCACCTGCAGGGCTCTAGGTTCTAATGCTGCCAGTACCAGCTGAAATACATTAACAAGCTGGAGGCAGCCCCTCTACCCTTTACCAGAGACCTCTGCCAACCCCACATGGTAGTAACTGCTCATTTAGCAACCTCAGTAATTGCCAATGGCAGTATTTTTTTTCCCCATTATAATATCCACCAAGTTTGCAGGCCTGCAAAAAGACCTAGTTTCAGTTTTCATGGACACAAATATAAATATTCAACTTCTTTTCTAAAGTTAGATTTAAACTTTGGCTAAAAGTGCAGGGCTCCCACACTCGTGAAGCATTCTGCCCCCGCTCCAAAAAGAGCTCAGCATTCCTGCGTTAGCTCCAGCTATCCCTTTGATCAGATACCTTGCACAGCACTTCTGGCTTTAAGGTTGCCGTATCATTCAGTGGAAAGCACAGAATGAAAGCATGCAAGAGTTTCAGGGATGAGACCAGCCGCATCAAAAAGCTAGGTCCTCAGATGTCCACCTGCACATCTGTTTTTTTTTTTTGTGGGCTTATTTATTTATTATTATTTATAATTATCTGAAAGGGATTAATTTCTATACACTATTTCACCAGTAGTGGTTTACACAACTCCATTGTAAAACACTCTGAAATAGTTACAAAACCAAACAGCTGCAAAACCAGAAAAACCACACTCTTAATTGCAACAAGTGGCCATGAAGGCATACTTCAATCAGACAAACCATTCAGAAGGCTCTCTGGGGACCAAAAAAAAACCACCCCAAAACCAAAATCCAAGACAACTTCTCTAAATAGCTACAGATAAAACACAATTTTTAAGGCCTCCATTACCCTAAGGGAAGGAAAAGCCAGCTGCATCTTGATATAATTCTGCTTAGCTTAGTTCATAGAGAGAAAACAAGTGTCAGTAATTAATCCATGATGGAAGTTTCATCAGTGATACATATCAACATCAGAATTCCTTCTTAATAAAGGAGAAAGTCATCGTATCATGTAGCCTTCCAGCAATTAAGTTTACCTGAGGCACTCCTACTGCCTTCACCATCGCTGATAAAACATCAATGGGGACCTACAAGCCAAAGACCACCTAACAGACTTCTGCTCTGACACAGACTGAAAACACAGCGTATGTAGTTTCCACCATGATATTTAACTTCAGCCATCTAAGTTTTGGAAAGAGGAAGCTGACTTGCATGTTCATAAACAAAGAATAATTAGAGCCACACTTGTGTGTATGAGCAGACACTTAGAATCATAGAATGGTTAGGGTTGGAAGGGACCTTCAAAGGTCATCTAGTCCAACCCCCATGCAAGGAGCAGGGACATCCCCAACTAGATCAGGTTGCTCAGAGCCTCATCCAGCCTGGCCTTGAACGTTTCCAGGGATGGGGCTTCCACCACCTCTCTGGGAAACCTGGTCCAGTGTTCTACAACTTGCATTGTAAAAATTTTTTTCCTAATATCTAATCTAAATCTACATCCCTCTATTTTAAAACCATTACTCCTTGTCCTATCGCAACAGGCCCTACTGAACAGCCTCTCCCCATCTTTCTTGTAGGCCCCCTTGAGGTACTGGAAGACCGCTATCAGGTCTCCCCGGAGCCTCCTCTTCTCCAGGCTGAACAGCCCCAACTCTCTCTGCCTGTCTTCATAAGAGAGGTGCTCCAGCCCTCTTATCATCTTTGTGGCCCTCCTCTGGACCTTCTCCAACTGGTCCATGTCCTTCTTGTGTTGGGGGCTCCAGAACTGGACACAGTGCTCCAGGTGGGGTCTCACCAGGGCAGAGTAGAGGGGGAGAATCACCTCCCTCGATCTGCTGGCCACACTTGTCTTGATGCAGCCCAGGATGCGGTTGGCCTTCTGGGCCGCAAGGGCGCATTGCCAGCTCATGTTGAGCTTCTCGTCCACCAGCACTCTCAAGTCCTTCTCCTCAGGGCTGCACTTGAATGCCTTCTGCTGATAAATGCTGCCCCGTGGCTCATTAAAACAATCTGTAGATAGGTAGTTATCAGACAGGGCAACTGAGCACCAGACATTTATTTCCAGAAAACAGGAAATATCTTGCACTACAGCTCCTCTATGTTCTGATGTGTCCTCCCTCATAGAGCAGAAAATTGTCAAACAGCTGTGAAGCATCAATAACCCTTGGGCAGTTTGGTGCCACTGTCAGAGGCATATTTTTTTCCTTTATGCAGATCCAGGGTCAAATTTAAACACCAGGTTTGTTCTTTTCTAGATTCTGTTCTAATATGGCAAGTTGTTGTGACTGCTCAGGAAGAGCTCAAGATGGGACCTGGCTAGTTTGTAGTCCCAGAGAGGGACCAGCAGATGTGCTTCTTGTTTTGGGAAGAAGGGAAGAGGGTTTTTTTTTGCCAGTTTGCTGCAAGCAACACCCAGTCAGAACTGTGGGATCTGACTGTGCTCACCTCAGCTTCTGAGCACCACAAGATCTTTCTCCTCTTCACCAAGCCACTTCTGACATGGCCAGGATCTACATTACCTCCTCCACTGGAGTAAAAAGAGGAGCTGGGTGAAGAACTTGTGTCCCAGCAGAGCTCAAGGGAGGGAAGCAAAGCAGAACCTGAGTGACAGATGCAAAGGTGGCCAACAATGAGTCTACCAGTCTGGCTGGGACAGAGAAGATAAAGACACAAAGAAACACTGCCATATGCCAAGCAGCTGTAGTTCTGTCTGGTTTGGGGACCAGTAGACCTACTGGATCTGCCCTTCAGAAGATGCCATCTCCTGAAGAACAGGCTGCATAACAGGACAAAAAAGGGCTACTTCTGCAAAAACATAAAGGTAAGGCCACCTTTAACTGGCAAGGATGAGAATCAATGTAACACGGAGGCTGTACGTACTCTGTATGTTGGAAGGCTATCAACAAAGGACAGAGTAGGTAGGGAGGGAAGCTTCAGGTAGCTGGAGCAGGGAAATGATCTGTTCATAATTCCTCTAAGAGTTCTTCCATAAATTGGGATGAAACACATTTTAAACATTGTCGTAGTTCAGCCCTGATCAGGACCAGACCACGCAGTCTCTCTCTCACTGCCCCCACCCTCCAAGAGAACAGGGAGAGAAAATATAAGAAAAACGGCTCAAGGTTTGAGATAAGGACAGGGAGAAAATCCTTAAAGTTACCGTTATGGGCAAAACAGACTCGACTTGGGGAAAACTATTCATTTATTACTACAAACAGCAGGATAATGAGACAGAGAACAAGATAACCTCCATCCACCCCTCCCTCTTCCCAAGCTTAACATTATCTCTACTACCTTCCCCCCCCGCCCCGAATGGCACAGGGGGGAAGAGGGAATGGGGGTCGCGGTCAGTTCATCACATGTTGTTTCATGCCGCTGTATCATCGTCAGGGGAAGAACTCCTCGCATTCCTCCTCTGCTCCAGCGTGGGGTCCCTCCCATGGGCCACAGTCCTTCGTGAAACTGCTCCAGCGTGGGTCATCTCTTCCACGGGTGCAGTCCCTCTAGAACAGCTGTCCCAGCGGGCCCTCCACGGGCCACAGCTGCCTTCAGGCATCCACCTCCCCCGGTACAGGGTCCTTCACGGGCTCCAAGTGGATCTCTGCTCCTCCGTGGACCTCCATGGGCTGCAGGGGGACAGCCTGCTCCACCATGGTCGTCACCACAGGCTGCAGGGGAATCTTGGCCAGGAGCTGCATTACTCCTCTCCCTCCTTCTTCACTGACCTTGGCGTCTGCAGCCATTCCTCACAACAGGCTGGTAGATGTCTCTCAGGATCTTTTTTTACATCTTGTTCACTTCTCATCTCCTTTCCACTTCTTGCAGCCGGGCTGGACCGAGTCGGGCCCAGGTGGCTGCCTGGCGAGAGGCCAGAGGGTGAGGCCTGCAAGGCCCATAAGGCCTGCACCTCCCCCTCTGTGCCTTTGCCCCCACTCAGCTTCTTCACATCTTCTCTCCTCTTTTTTTTTTTTCTGTTTTCCCCTTCTTAAATACGTTATCGCAGAGGCGTTATCATGGAACATTCTGCTACCAATCGGCTCGGCCTTGGCCAGCAGCAGGTCCGCCCTAGGCCCGGCCGAGTCCACTGAACAAAGGGGAGCGACTTCTAGCAGTTTCCTACAGAAGCTACCACCTTAGGCCCCCCTCACTAACAAAACCACGACAAACATGCATAACTCCCTCTTGTGCTTCACAGGATACACAGCTGCTAAGACCATTAACTTGCCCTCAGATTTTGTAGCAGCTTACAGAAGTTATCATCACTATCCCTACCTATTAAGCAGTAACCAGGGGAAGTTTCTGGACTTTCAAAGAGCGAACAGAACCCTCCATTTCCCAGTGCACTGGTATGTCAGTTCCAAAATGATGTTTGTCTATTGAAGCAGGGTAGGTAGAAATAAAGGACAAAAAGGGAGGCATGTAAGATACATCCAAATTTTCCATTTTTAAAAGATGCATTGGAAAAGCTGAGAAAGCAAGCAAGAAAAAAGAATGACTCCTGCTTTGGTTTGACAGAGAAGAACTTGACTAGGTCAAAACAGGTTTTAACATCTAAATTAAAGAACGGCAACAACTTCTTCAAGAACAGGATTAAACAAATGATCTTGTCAGCACGGAAAAGTGGAGGAAAGGGCAGAACAGAACGCAGCTGGAACACAGCCAACATTAAATATTTATTAAAGAACCCTGCAAACAAGAACTAAATCACTAATTGCACTTGCAGTGATAACACTCATCGCTTTCTCCAAATCCCATCCCTCCTTCTGATTCTACAAACTTCTGGAGAGTCACAAATGTGTTTTACTCCATGAATGGAAGAAATGAGATGCTCGAGTGAGAAGACTTCCTTTTTTCCTGCTACTGGCCACCTGCAAGACTGAACTGGTGTCTTCATTTCAGTGCCTCCATCCTTCCCTTTCCCCTCTTGTTTTGTCTACTTAGCTTTGGGGCTTGGTGGGTGGCTGCCTGGGTGTTGTGGTTTTGGTGTTTTTTTTTTTTTTTGTTTGGGGTTTTTTGTAACTTATATTCGGTATTTTACTTAAATCTTCAGCTCTTGAGAGACTCTGACTTGGTGGGAATCTTGGCTTAAATTCTAATATGAATGTTTCAAGTGTTCTGGGTTTCAGAGAAATTTTAAAAATGTTACATGAAGTCTTGAAAGCCTTAAAAGAAAAAGGCAAAAGGCAAATTTCTAAAAGTCATTTTAAGTCCCCATTTTTAAGCAGATCTTCTTTAGGGTGAAGAGCTGTTTCATGCATGAGCTGCACTGCCCGGGGCAATGGGACAAACCCAGTGTCTGGGTTTAGTAATACTGGAACAGCCACACACTGCGTTTTCAGGCGGTGACTGGCATTAGCAAGATTCAGGCTTCATTAGGAATCAAAAAAATAATTTTCACTTTGTCCCTATCGGAAACTTTCTCACGAAAGCACGCCTTGAGTAAGGGCTGGAAAAGTGTTTCAGGCTACACGTGTGCATGTGCATATTTACAAACACATACGTGTACATGTATTTGTGTGTGTGCGCACATAAGTGTGTGTGTGTGTTTCCAGTACATTTTCAGAAATCCTGTTTTCTGTTGGAAGATTCAAAGAGATGAATAACCCACCCATGGACAAATCAGTTACATATTCTTTACTTCTCAAGCCAAATCTTCCTGGTGATATATAATGAGATTTTACATACTTTGTGCCTCATTGACTAATTAAATCAATGCAGGCTACACCCCCTGTCCCTCCCTCTTTGTAGTAGGGACTTTCATCGCCTATAGCTACACAAGTGTAGCTGCTTTTGCCAAATACTTGGAGATACTGCTAATGGCTTCATTTGAACTCCGCATTGCTGCATATTAGTATGGAGGAGGGGGGCTGTGTATTTTAATCCATATTGCGATTGCTTTGATGTTGTTTGTAATGAGGAATATGTTTTTATGTACGCATATCAGAGTTGTTACAGGAATTTGTGCTTCCCAAAGGATTAAATTTCCACTATCAAACAAACACAGTGTATACTTAGAAGAAGGGGGAGGCTAACTAGAGGTCAATTTTCCACTCACAAACCACAGTGCTTAGCCTCTCTCACAGTTCTTTCCAACCATGGATCCAAACACTTTGCACAGAAAGCTATCAGTTATCCCCACCTTGTGCAAGGAAACTAAGTCAGGACACTTGCCGCACGCTGCTGTAGGTCACACGGGTGGTTAATGCAGCAGTAGTAGAGTCACAGGACCCACTGCTGCCTCCAGATTGACATCGCCACCCACACATTTTGAAAAAAAACACACAGGAACTACCAGAAATAAGGATCCATAATTTTCACATGCCTGACAGGCAGTGCATAAGAGGGCAGAAAGAACAAAGTTGAGGGGAAGGCTTGGCTGAAGGCATTTTTAAAAGGAATAAAAAAAAATTTAACCAGGGGAATACGTACAGCTCCTGTTACTCCTCCTATTTCCAAATGCTGTGACCACAAACTACAACACTACTTTTCTCTCCCTTCAGAAGCTCAAAGTCCATGTACAAATTATTACAAACTCTTGAAATTAGGCATTTATGTCAGAGGTAAGAATGAAACTGCACCTCTACAACACAGAAAAATGGTATTTCATTGCTAATCTCGAAGGTCAAGTACTCAAGATGGAAATGACTGTTTTGAGGAAAAAAACCCCCGTCATTAAATGAAGTTTCTGGAAGTTTACACTTCCATGTAAATTAAAGCCTAACTGAATACCAGGTCTTACTGTTATGAAAGCCTGGAAAAATAAATCTGCCTTGCCAAAATGAGTTTTGTCTCCCAGTTGTCATTTTGAGATTGCTGGAGGGGCTTTTACAATTTCAGTTTCACAAATTCCTCTCAGCCTCATTTAAACACTTAATTTTAACACGAAGATCTTTTAAAATTACAATATCTGATCACTTGCAAGTCAAGGAGAACTCTTCAAAGTACTTCATGGACTCTTCATAGCTTCCTTTTCAGAATGAAACCTCTGCTGGAGGTATATCTTTGTCTCTTCATATTTAGTCAATGTTTTGACCGATTTAGTTGCTTATGATCACTACAGTATCCAGGTGGAAACAAATTATGAGGGTGAAACTGGAGAGAAAGGAGAGTGACAGTGTTACAACACTCTGGATCTGGCAGAAAAGGCATTTTTACAGACCTTTCAGCATCTTCTGAAACCAGTCAGATTCACTGCAGAACTACAGAAGGAAGAGGGCCATAGCTAATACATGGAGAACCTGGATGCTCCTGGCCACCAGAACTGCACTTCACTCACAGGTGTGCAGGAAAAGTGGAGTTTTTCTGTGACTCAATGAGAGGCACATATTCTAAGCACTCTTTTAAACACTAAGAAAGCTGGTGCCATTGCTCATTTATTTAAAGAATGCAAACTCATCTGAATGGACAGGACTGCTACTGGACAGGACTAAACATTATCATTCACCTATGACCCACCTGACCAGGATGAGGTGGCACTGCACCTCACTGGAGCACAGGGTAAGGACAGATGGACACCCACCCAGCCTGGCGTGTCCGGCACTGCGATAACCCCAGCTAAGCACAGGGGGTCTTACCCGCTACAGAGAATGGCTTAAGGCCATGTCTGAGCATTAGTTCTCAGCTCACCTTCAGCAAGGATGACAAGCCAGGTCCTAAGGATGCTGCAGAGAACCCTGCAGAGGCACAGACTCATGGAGGACCTCTCCCCTGATTTTATTAAACAAAGCTGAAAATCAGAGAGAGTAATCTAAACAGACCAAAATAATTAATTTTCTACTGAGAGTTACTGGGCTGACATGAAAGAATAGCATTTGTAACAACCTTTCTGTGTGTCTATTGGAAACCTGAGCTTTTTTTGAGCCCGAGGACATGGGAGGAGACAGCCACTGTGACTACAAAAATATCAGTTTCCTGTTTAAATTTGAGACCGTATTTAGACTTGATGGCTTATCATCTGAGAGGTTTCTCTGGATAGAGGGAAGGTTTGGTTTGTTTGTATTAGGGACAAGGCAGTTTCCTGGTTGGGATCACAGTGTTTACATTTGTCCATTTTATGCTGATTGTGAGTAAAAAATCAACTAGTTTATTCAAACACTGCCTGTAGCGAATTTGTTCAGTACATGCCATATGTAAAAAGAATTGGTCGAAAATATTTCAAATTTTGGGAATGCCTGGACTATGCAGCTGTTACATAGTAAACTATTAGATACTCAAAGGAAATTCCTTTCAAAAAGGAAGCTGAAGCTGGTTTGACCAGAAATAGGAGACTTCTCACGACCTTCCACTGCCTGTATCTTAATGCCGATGTGCGAGTTCCAACCGTACATTCAGCACAAGAGACTTTTACCTACCCCCCTGACTATGAACAGCTGGCACTGCCCACTCACTTGGCTCTCTAAGGAACTGTCAAAAGCAGCTGCAACATGGAGAAAAAAATACTTGCAAGAAGCTAGGGTGAAAACTTTCACCCACTAATTTGGAAAGATGCCAGGGTGAGAAGCTGACAAGCCTTTGGCTTGTCTAGCACTCACCTCTCCAAAGCAGAAGAAATCTGAGAACTTACTGAAAGGATTTTTATTTCACTCTTTGCTGGGGTCTCTAACATAGAAGCTTGAGGCCATATACTTTAAAGGACCAAAGGTTGAAAAAGATGGCAGTTCTCAAGCTGATTCACCAATGGATTAGTTGCTCAAGAACTCAAAGAAGGGCAAAGACCTGGATGTTATCAGAATAAACTGTTGGAGCCTCATGTGCTGACATAAACTTGTCAGATGTTAACATAGTATGTAGATGCATAGGACCTCTTCACTCTATCTGTGCCTCTCCTCCTAATGTTTGTTTGAGCATGGAGAAATGGAAAAACAAAGTGCAATTGTACCAAGTTTAATTTGGGGAAAAATAAATTATTTCAGCTGTTCCAGCATTTATTCATAGCATAAGGTATCTCACTCCACTTTGGACACTGGACTGATCTGACATGTTTAAGATCCAGTCTGTTGCTCCAAAACCAAATGATTTATGTTTTATTATCAGTCTATAGCAGTACTCTGATCTCAGCCCATCTTCCTCCTCCCAAACCTCACTGGCAATCTTTTCTCTTTCGAGAACCATTTGTTATGTGTTTTCAACTTCTTTCACAAGATCTAAGCAAGCTAGGATACTCACCAACAAAAACAACTTCAACTTTGCATGGACAAAGCTGTCCTGTGCTACTGACTGCCCTATTATAATGACAAGTTCAAACTTCCAAAAGCCAGGAAATAGATAATGAAGCCATAAACTGATGTAACCTTTATGTTCTTAAAAATTTTAAGTAACAGCTAGCATGACTTCCATACACTGCAGCACAATCTACAGGTTACTGATAACTATGAAAATGAAGGACAGAAGGCTGGTTATCTTGTAGATCCTTCACGTCTCAGAAGAAGACAACAAAAAAACATGGATCAGAAGCTCTTGACTACATCAGGGTGGCATCAAGTGCACTGGTTCTGTGGAACAAATGGGATTCCTCCTCCCTCTGAACTGTCTCCATAGCTGGAACAGCCAGGTGACACACAAGGTAGAATTGTCATGAGACTGTTAAGTTCACATCAAAAGGAGATTCTGTTAATGCATAAGCACCATACAAAGTCTCCAGACCCACATTCCACAATGCCATGAATGCAAAGTGTCAAAGACAAGGACGAGAAGATGAAGATGTTCCTTCTGCTGCCTCTATGGCCATGCCAGAAGCCTGTTGACAAAACGCAAATGCCTGTACCAAGAAAAATTCTGACATTCAGTCTACTACTGAATTCTCAAAGGTAGATTCACGAGATCAGAACATTAAAGCTGTAAGACAAATCACAGGGAGGAAAGAGCAGAGGCCACAGGAGAGGCAGTGGCAAGTTTGCATTTATGTAGCATTTCACAAAACTTAAATTAGTAAGGCTTCAGCGAGCTGGAAAACACTAACCTCCCTCCACTGCAAGGGCACATGATACTGAAACACCCAACCCAAGGTCTAGCAGCAAGTCAGTACAAGTACCACCTACTTTTGTCCCCTGGAGATCTACTTTATGCTGGAAGACTTCCCCACTACACCTCTGCCAGAAACACCCACTAGCAGAGGAACATCTCATACTGAAGGAAGGAGTGCTAGTGCTCTCTGGATGACATAAGCACTCTGAGCAAATGACCTTTCCAGCTCTAGCTGAGGCTGAGGGGCATGACTTCTTCCACACTCCTAACCATCCCAACTCTTAGACCTGGCCTGAGTCCCAAATCTAACCGCCTCCGGGCACTTCACTTACCTGAGACGTGTCTCAATTTCATCATCTGTAACGTGAAGGGCAACAATGCTCCCTACCTACAAGAGTTCTTCAACTTTCTAGAAGTGGGTGGCGCAACATTTAATCCTTCTCTAAAAGGAAAGTACTTATGTTTCACTGCCTCACAGGATGCTCTTGAAAAGCTGCTGCAAAATACAGCATCTCCCTAGGGCAAACACAAGGCTGGGCCTCATTAAACCTCTGCTGGGCCATCAGAACACAAGCAGCCTTTAAGAAGGAAAAAAACCTCTGAAACCCAGGAGTTTTGTAATTACTATTCTGGATGAATCTTCAAAACGTCCTGGTTCTGACCTCTGTCACCTCTCAGATTCCCCATGGAAGCTGGTATTAATTGCTCATTCTTCCCGTGCCCAGCATTTCCAAATCACTAAGGTAGTATCAAACCTTAGGCTGGGACTTGTCATTTTAGAGCAGGAGTTCAGCAGGGCAAAGCACATCTCTTGTATCAGTTTGGATGAGCAAAAATGGTTTCTCCAAAGCACAGCACAGTCTTCAGGAGTAACTGTAAGCATAAATTCACAGGCATGAGATTTCCCAGCTGCAGTGATTTCTACACAAGCTGTCACAGGTAGTGACAAGTTCGATGTAGAAAATTTGCTTAAGTCGACATTATTTTTGAGAGCTGTGAAAACAAACCCCAGCAATTCTCTTTTTAATGCTCATGACAAATATTTCACTTACACTTTAACAAAGACACGCATTTCTGTGCTTTCAGTCCAGGTCCCGCTTCATGTTGCTACATGCAGGTAGTACCGGCTCTACGCTCAGCTGCTGGTTGCAGCTTCTCTTTTAAGCATTTTCATTAATTTGATTTAATAATATGCCACCCATTAATATTCTATTCTGACAACAGACTTGGGTAGTTGTGTTATTTCCAGTGAGTATGAACCTGCACCAGCAAATCCAGCATTCAGGAACAGTCACACAATGAGAACAGGGAACATGTAGATTATCCTGTGCTGCTACATGACGACACCATTTATTAGTGGAAAGCAGAGAACTATTTTTGTCAAAAATAAACATAACTGCTTTCCTTTCCAAACAAAAAACCAACACCCCCCTCTGCCAAAAAATCACCAACTCATTAAATGGTTCATATACTTCAATCTCAAAACCATTGAAGAACGCAGGGTCCACTTAAATTCATACACATTTCTCCATACTGAGCTCCCTCCGGCTGCACTGGAGATGACTAATCAGCATGCCACAGGCAGAATGGATGACACCAGTACTTACCACACAGATGCATGGCTCCCACTTCTATACAATGGTAAAGAGCATCACGCATCAGGTTGGACAGCAAGTTCTGGAGTTCTGGAATATTCTAGAGAATATTCCTTCCTAACCCCACATCCTTATGACTCTGCACATACACACGAGGCAAAGCAAGTACCTAAAGGATTTTCTGCATCACCTCAGACCACAGATTCAGTGTCATGCCTCCAGAAGAGGTCTCCTCAGTTATACATGAGACAGAAATCTGACTCATACATGCACACAGCTGGAGCCCTGGGCCATGAGAGTTAACAGTAATGCCACCTCGTGAGGTTAGGCTGAAGAAAAGTAAAGCAAAGGAAAATTAAAAAAAAGAACATACAGAAGCATCCAGTAAAAGCAGTATTAAAGTAAAACCAGTGTTTTTATTTATACCTTATATCACTGGAAAATGCAATTACATAGCTACTGTTGTTCACAGATAGCACAGAATTTGGATGAGACTTAAACATCCACTGCTCCTGGGTTAGGAAAACCTCACATGACAAGAGCAGAGAGGAACCTGAGGAGGTAAACTAGAAGATTGACTATCCACACTCTCTACAATCTGTAGAACCCTCCTCATAGCTATCTGAGTAAGGGCAGGACTTTGCAGTCCTGAGCAAAGTCCTTTAACCAGTCTTCGGGTAAAGCCTTTGAAACTGTCCCCCACAGCATTCTCCTAGAGAAGGTGGCAGCTCATGGCTTAGACAGGTGTACTCTTTGCTGGCTAAAAAACTGGCTGGATGGCAGAGCCCAGAGAGCTGTGGTGAACGGAGTTAAATCCAGTTGGCAGCTGGTCACAAGCAGCATTCCCCAGGGCTCAGTACTGGGGCCAGTTCTGTTTAATATCTTCACTAATGATCTGGATGAGGGGATTGAGTGCTCCCTCAGTTTGCAGATGACACCAAACTGGGTGGGACTGTTGATCTGCTGGCGGGTAGGAGGGCTCTGCAGAGGGATGTGGACGGGCTGGATCGATGGGCCGTGGCCAACTGCATGAGATTTAACAAGGCCAAGTGTCAGGTCCTGCACTGGGGTCACAACCTCATGCAACGCTACAGGCCTGGGGAAGAGTGGCTGGAAAGCTGCCTGGCAGAAAGGGACCTGGAAGTGCTGGTTGACAGCCAGCTGAACATGAGCCGGCAGTGTGCCCAGGTGGCCAAGAAGGCCAACAGCATTCTGGCTTGCATCAGGAACAGCAGAAGTAGGGAAGTGATCGTGCCCCTGTACTCTGCACTAGTGAGGCCGTACCTTGAATACTGTGTGCAGTTTTGGTCCCCTCAGAACAAGAAGGACATTGAGTTGCTGGAGCGTGTTCAGAGAAAGGCAATGAAGCTGGTGAGGGGTCTGAAGAATAAGTCTTATGAGGAGCAGCTGAGGGAACTGCGATTGTTTAGTCAGGAGAAGAGGCTGAGGGGAGATCTCATTGCTCTCTACAATTACGTGAAAGGATGTTGTAGGGAGGCAGGTGTTGGGTCTCCTCTCCCAAGTAACTAGTGATAGGACGAGAGGAAAAGGCCTCAAGTTGTGGCAGGGGAGTTTTAGGTTGAATATTAGGAAACAAGGAAATACTTCTTTACTAAGAGTGGTCAGGCACTGGAATAGGCTGCCCACAGAAGTGGTGGAGTCACCATCCCTGGAGGTGTTCAAAAAACGTATAGACGTCGCACTTCAGGACATGGTTCAGTAGGCAAGGTGGTGTTGGGTTGATGGTTGGGCTTGATGACCTTGGAGGTCTGTTCCAACCATAATGATTCTATGATGAGAAGGAAATGACCACTTGGATACATTTCTCTACAAAGTTCGCAATTCAGGTGTCCAGCTATGAACAATTCTATCAAGAGTGATACTGATGGTCAGTTTTAAGCTAAGAAAAATCACAATTTAGAAAATTACAGAGAAATGAAATATTGTAGAAACTCTTCTCTCCTCAGCCTGCTTGACTGTCTCTTAAAATCTGCTTTCCTGGGCTTCCCAAAGAGCACATTTCTTTTTCTGCTTTATTTCCCATTTTATTAGAAATATGAACAGCAACCTCATATTACTCACTTTATTTCCTGTCTGTTTGCTGTTGCTCTCATTTAACATTAGCACTAATGCAAAAAAACACTGCAAAATATGCACAGGCTAAGCTTAAAAAAAATTAAGGTGGGTATTTTTCATCCTTTTAATTCCTCTGTTAAACAAATAAACAAAAAAACCCCGCAACCCGCACAACTAGGAATCCAGCAGTAATGGAAAGAGCAATGCGAGGAATCTATAGGCCCATTCTTTAAAAACTATGAACAGGGAAAAGAAGACCCTATGAAGAAGGCTGCTCTTGCTAGGTTTTTGAAGGCAGGAAAAAATGTGAAACAAAAGGTCTGAGGAGAAAATTAGAAGCAGCTTTCAAAATAAGACCACATAAAACACCACTGTATTAGGAGGGAAAAAGGGGGGAAGAAAAAGGGAGAGGGGAAAAAAGAAAAAAAAAGGGGGAAAAAAAAGAAAAAAGGGAAAAAAGAGGAAAAAAAAGCCAATCCAACAGCTCGAGTGCTAGGATCTTTAACACTGCCAACTCACAAACCCATCAAACATTTTCCTCCCGTCTTCTATCCGTCTTTCTTTAATACTACAGTCTTCCGAAAAGGGGAGGCAGAAGAAAAATGATTGCACTAAATTAGCATAACTGCACAACACAGGAGATTTATGAGCATTTTTTAACAGCCAAATCAGCCAAACAAATTGTCTGCAGAACTGCAACAGTAAGCTATTGGGGTTCTTACTGTCGGCAACATCACAAGTGTGTTGGGAGAATCAAACCTTTTATTATAAAAATCAATCACAATTCCCATTCTGTTCCTCAATCTCATAAAAAAAAAAAAACACACCCAAAAAACTGAGTGCTGCTAATTTAGCCTTCTCACTGAAGAATGAATACCAGATAAAAAGGGAGCCGACAGCTGGCCCTGAGCCAAAAAGAAAGCTTTCAGGCACAAAAATTGCTGAGAACAATGTTTGTTCTGCGCTCAGAAATTCTTCTACGTGCAACTCTGTACAGGCAAGACGGGCATATCTGGTGACATGGCCAAGAATATACATTTATGATGGAGGATACAGCCTTTGAAAAGGAGAAATAAATTAGAGATTAACGCCTTTTTATGCAAGCTGCAAGGAGAAGAATTCCTGGAGCAATTCAATTCACCACAAGGAACAAGGTTTCTTTCAAAAAGTCACCCTTTAACTGGGAAGGGCGCTTCTTTGCAGGGAGTCTGAACTGAGAAATACACAGCTCCTCGCTTTCTATTTATAGTCATTCAGGCAGTGAATAGTCTCATTCCAAATGCCACAAGGCATACTCACAACCTTTTATTCCAGAGACCTGATTTGTGTTTCATTTCAAAAAGTCCAGCCCGTTTAAAAAAAAAAAAAAAAAAAAAAAAAAAAAAAAAAAAAAAAGAGAGGGGGGAGGGAGGGAGTGAGAGAAACAGCAACGCAACACGCAACAGAAACACTTCTTTTCCCCCCAACTTTTCCTTTATGAAGCTGGTGCTGAAGAGTGTGGAAAAGAGGGGGTTTTTTTAGAAACTTCCCTATGGGAAGGAAAAATAGTGTGAGCTTTGGAAGCATATGCATTTTTACTCATTAATGCTGAATACCAGTTGCCCTGCAATTTAAGCAAGTTTGGGGGAAGGAGGAAAAGGAGTGAAGGGTGAGAGCATTTCAATTACTTGGCTTTGAAGGACCCTTCTGAATGAGAAAGAGACAGAAAACACTTGTCAAATGCAAGTTCAAGTGAAAGCCACTTCTGCCAATGAAGTGCGCAGATGGCTGTGGGGGTTCCACTGAACCCTAACTGGGCCTCTATTATGTCTTTATTGCTCACAAAAAGGCAAGGGTCACCTTCAGTTTAGAATAAGTTAGCATCCTTTCCCACAGAATGACTCTGGTCAATCAAGCCAAGCAAAGGAAGTCTTCCTTTGAGTGACTGCTATCCCATCAGCGTACTGAAGAATTTTTAAAAAGGCTAAATAGACACAAAAACCTTTAGTCTCATCTACACTATCGACATTTACCAGAAAAATTTCCCACCATTGCAGGCAATCTTGGGAGAACTGGGCTAGGCTGATGGTGGCTGTCATGTACGTCTGCTGGATTTCTTTCTCGTTAGGGCTGGATGATACAAGTTTTAAAATGGTACTGACAGCTTTCAAAATTTCACTAATAAGACATGGCATGAAAAGCAAGTTCTGCACCTCCGTTTTTAGTGTCTGTCCTTCAGAAATACAGAAACTCCACCATGCCAGCCCATTACCTCAGGTATCCTGTTTCTAACAGCATCCAGGTTCACATGTTTCACAACCAAAGGTTGCAGAAATTTCTGCTGACGGGCATGTGTGGTATCACCACCTGCTCTCCCAGCACTGCCCAAGACAATCCAGCTGGCGTTTCCCAACATTATCTTCTGTGGTGCTGTGAAATACCTGCCCCAATGCAGAACCCTTAAAAAACCCAGCAAAGCTGAAATAGAAGGTGGCTAGAATTTGTGTTTGTGGCACAAAACTCTGTATTCTTCATCTGAAAAGCTCACATCTAAGGTCACTGAACACCAAGAAGGGTGTGGTGTCCTCCACAGTGGGTTCAAATGATTACATAAGAGAAGGAGAGTTCCAGGTACTGAAAAGTCAAGTATCTCCAATACCTTCCTTCCAAAACAACAACAGGAAAATAAGAGCAGGGGAAGGACTTTTTCCCAGTGAAAAGTTAGTTCCCAAACTATGGTGACAGATCAACCTACCTGATATGGTACACTGCATATTGACACAACTGTCCCCAAAATATCAGAGAAACTGGTCTCTCTCAACACTGCTATAAGTCAACAATGCTGGGATCACAACTCAATCACAAATCACCTTGCCCCTAGGTCAGAGGTAAGCTGTTCAGCAAAGCTCAGTATTATTCTTGGAAGAAAACAAGCAGAAAAACAAAACCAAAAAGGAGAATAGTATTTAAATAAAATTCCTCATAGCTACTGGCAAACAATACAACTAGTAACTTCGAGAAGGTTACTAAGTTAAAAACTCTCTTAACTCTCCTACCTGCTAGTCTCACAACAAAACTCCAAGTTTCTCAAACTTCCATAGAAGCCACCTTTTCCTCAGCAACTGGAAAAAGACGTACTTATTCTGTGCCAGAAGAGAGATCAGGTTCTCATAAAGGGGGCCCATTTCCACACTTCATAGGTACAGAAGCCTTCGTACTGCTAACAAAATCCCTCTTTCAAACACAGGAAGCTGGTCCCAGCAAGGGAAGCAAAGTAAAATTCTCTCCCTAGCAAGCAGAAAAGGGTGATTTGCTATCAGATAGCCCAAAATCATTCTTCAGGGAGAAAGGAGAGCCTCAGGCATGCAAAACTCAAATAATTCTTCAACTTTGTAGTTTAATACATCCTCAGGATTTCCTCTTGACAAATATAGCAAAAGCTGCACACATACAGAAGTAATTCCTGAGCACCCCACAAAGACCAAATTTAGAAGCCGTCTGTCAGTTGCTCATTTTTTTTAAGTCATCCCTTTAAAAAAAAGTACTACAAAACAATGTTGTCCAAGCAAAATTGACGAGATTTAGAGGTCTTTAAGACTATACAGCAACCCTAATAAATCATAAATGATTCTAGATGAAATTAAGTTCACACTGGTACAGATTCCACTGTGGAAAGAATCAAAGAAGTATTTAAACTGACAGCTGACAATATTTGTGGATTTTTCACTTTGAAGCTAATGGATACAGTATCAAGTTTGGCATACAAAAGTTTGGGAGAATCCCTGACCAAGAGCATTCTATGGAGGGTCATTCAATCAAATCATTATCTGAGAGTTTTCTACCAGTGCATTAAGTGGCACAACTAACACAGGCAGCATCATCCCCTGTATCCTCTCCCTGGGACAAGAAGCCCGTGCTGCCACTGCTTCCCCATAACGAGGTTTTGCTGAAAGGCTGGTTTTGCTCTACTACTTTACAGATGAACATTTCTGCTTATTTATGATGCTGAAGGCAAGGTCAACTACTATGAACCTTGCACTTGGAACAGAGTACTGAACTTTTTGATGTTTTTTAGTTCCTGGAAATTGGGAAAAGAGGTGAGGAGGGGAGGTTAATCCAGTATCTCAGCACAACCGTTAAGAAAAAATTCTCTTTACTACACAAAACATTTGCCTTTATTGTGGAAAATCCATTTATTCTCAACAGTACCCCAGAAAGGACTCTTCAC
The DNA here is from genome assembly GCF_036417535.1 of Chlamydotis macqueenii. Taxonomy (NCBI): domain Eukaryota; kingdom Metazoa; phylum Chordata; class Aves; order Otidiformes; family Otididae; genus Chlamydotis; species Chlamydotis macqueenii. Next base: position 54,273,568 of record NC_141560.1, on the reverse strand, counting down.
TTCAGACATGTAGGTGCCTTTTCCACATGCATGGACTAGACTATGAAGAAAAGAACTGGATTTCAGACAAAAGGTGATAAGGAAAAGATTAATTGAGGCTAGCTCATCATCCACCTGCAGAGGCACCCCCCATCACATCCTAGCCCATCTGGAATGGCAGAAAGTTTTACTCAAGATTGCTGAAGAAGTTTATGTATCTCTAGGAACACTACCAAACACAGGATGGAATTGGCCAAAATTCATCTGTGTCCCTTATACCAAACACACTGCTGTTCAACACTGCCATAGTTTTCTCTTGCTGAGGGCTCAGATACAAGTTCACCTGGTAGCTAACTCAGAATGCTCAAAAAGGACAGAGAGGAGTTCACCTTGATAAGTTTATCCTCTTCCATTCAGTCAATGAGTGTCTGCTCTGTGAACACTTTCTTATTATATAGCTTAGAGCAGAAAGGTGTGACACTTATGTTCTGATCAGCTAAAGCATCTCATTTTCTGAGCTCAGATCTGACTTTCTTCAGCAGCTCCCACATCTGGTAACAGTTCTCTTAAAAGTAAGCAAACCTCATGTGGTGCAAGGTATAAAATAACATATTGAAAAACCTGATTAAGCAGTAAGCAAAATACAGACAACTTGATCTTGTAATTAGAAGAGTGGAGCTAGAAGGCTCTATGCTCGTGGACAAGATACAGACATTGTGTGTTAGCAGGTAGAGGCTGGCTGTACTTCTGTGTTCCAGAAAGAGGTAGTCTCACACCAGGAAATCCTGAACCAGAGTTCAGGGTTTAGAAACATGTAGCGCACCCAGAAGAGTTTAAATTCACAAGAAACCATTAGGATCTGAAATCACTCAGCAACCTGATCTGCTGAACACTACAGATCATCGTATGTCATCTCAGCAGTTTCTGCTCTCCACTACAGGCTGGTGTGTACAAGGTGGGACCAACTGCAACATCATTTCTACAGTAGCAAACTAGTTAAGAAAGATCATTCCAAATATGCCTGAACAGAAAACTCTAAATTCTTTCAGCAGAGGAAGTTGACACTCCACTAACACCCCTGGCAGTCTGAACTGAGGTGCTTATTCTTGACTCCAAATCTGCTGATGAGTCTGATGGTGCACGCAGAACACCGCCAACAGGCAGATGAGAGAGTGGGGATTCCTAAAGAGGAGAGAATAAAAGACCCCCTCTTCCCCTAGCTGCCAGATTCTTCTTCTTCCTAAAAGTGCACATCCCCTTTTCACTGAAGAAGCCCTGTCAGGCTTTATATAGTTTTGCAGAATTAGTGAGAATCTGTTTTATTCTTTACGCAACTCTCCACAGATACTCATAATTGTCATTGTTAAAGCACTGAAGTCCAAGACACAGCTCTCTTCCCTCTCACTAAGCCTGTGTACCATCTGAGCAATGCACCTCTGGGAAAAGTAATCATAACTAACTTGTCATCAGACTGAACAACGTCCAAGAACTACTAGAAGCCTGTGACAGCATTTTAAGATAGCTCTTCCTCCGAATGACTCCTCCCATCCACTCTACAATGACTGTCTGGCTGCTGGTAAAAATTCAATCTCAAGCTCACTAGTATAGATTATTCTCGTTCGGAACCTTAAAAGACAGTTAGTTATACGCCAGGTCTTTGGACACTGCTGCAAATACAGCTCCCATGTGATAACGTTTGCTGATCACCTGCCTTCAAGTAAAACAAAAATCCCCCATCCACCTATGCCAGCATTCATGCTTGCTGGTTCTCCAAGCAAAACTAATTTAAACTATTTAAAACTAATAAAAACATAGTGGTATATAATGCTACAAACCACACACACAACCTCCAACAAAAAACCATACCCAATGGCCACAAAACACGTCACTCCCCCAATGACATGGCTTAATCCCAGGCAGAAGAGTAAAATATTGCAAAACGGAAAACTGGAAGCGGCACTAAGGGCAGCGCGCAAAGGAGCAGCCTGGGTTGCAGGAACACCCTGCCGAACAGGGCTATACGAACAGCAGGGATGCACACACCACTAGCCCAATGCAGACACGGGCTATTCAACATTAACATATTACATATACATCGATACAACATGATGTGTAGCACTTGCATCTAGAAAGTATATAATTTACAAATGTATCAGAAGCAAAAAGCATAGGATACAGTATATATATGCTTCGTCTAGGTACCATACTATAAGCTTCAGTTAATAACTTATTTCTAACAATTACATTAGCTGACATTTCTCTGCCACAGTTCTAAATCAAATTAAATCTCAGAGAAGTTCCAAAAAATCACGGAAATTAAGGCTCCCTCACTGTCACCTACTTGAGTGATTTTATTACTGCATCTGTCTACTTAGACTGATACCTATTCTTTAGATCAAGGAGATCCTGTATTTCTTATTTCTATATCCATTTAACTTCTCTGTTCTCATGTATTAATACAAATATGCAGTGTGGGAATTATTTATATGAATTCAAATATAAAACAGGTCTTCTGAAATACACTTATATTTATTGTAGATGATACTTTGAGGTTTTTGTATCTAATTAGGATGTGGCGACAAGTTTAAATGAGTTGTTCTCTTTATGAGATTTGCCTATTTCAATAAATCGGTTTAGAATATCTCCCAAGATGTTTATTACACTACATCGTCTTTTTAATCTTTTGGTGAAAAATGCCAGTGCAAAAAAACACACACAAAAAACTTATCAGTTATAAGAAAACATCTCATGTATAAATGAAATACTGCATTTTTTAGGTCAAATGACTAGAAAATTAAGTGTAATATGTGAAGTATACTCAGACTTGTTTAGGAAAAGCATCCTTAAATTAGTTTCGTTGTTAATTTTTCTCCCCAGTGCAACTGACTTCTGCAAAGCCTACTCCCATTTAAGTAGTAAACTGTTCCAAACGTGATTTTACACTATTTATGCAGGAGGTAATCAATAACAACCTAATTATAAAGATTGTTTCCTTAAATATAAATGACAGTCCACATAACTGCATCCTGGAAATTTTTTTCAGTGAACTCAGATTGTCATCTGCTGCTGACTTACACTTTAGACTTAAACACCCTACAAACCTGCAAAGAATTACTATACATAATTATGAGCCTTCCACAAAGACAAATGAAGGACATTTGTCAACAAAGAGGAAACGGGGATGAGGGGAAGCTGCCAGAAGGGATAGTCTGCATAACTTTTATTCCAAGAACATTGAACAAACTTAAGTAAAATGCATATATAATAACAGGCACCTGAGAATTCAGTAATTGCTCATTATGCAATTATACCTTAGGCACTTTAAGCAAATGCTGAAGAAATAATACATGGGAAAACCTGGCTAACCACAAAATTGTTTTTAAGGAGAATTAGGAAACTCTACACGTGGATGCCACTGAGTCTTTGCTTCTCTCTCTGCTGGAACCCTGTAATCCTTATTAATCTGCCGTTTGTTCCTGGAAAGTACCTTTTCTCTGTCAGTAAAATCCAGAGTTCAGTTGGATTAATCCATGCTCCTTACTCGTAACTGAACCTGTGTGGACAAACACACGATTTTGACAGAAACGACTCAAAATTTGCTATATATTTTTCCTTGCCGTACACTTTGCCAAACTAATTTAAAAAAAAAAAAAAAAAAAAATTAAGAGCTGGGAACAATGTTACAACAGGGTGCCAAATTTGCAGCGAAAGCCCCATAGGCTCCTGTCATGCAAAATTTTGACAAGCCTTGCCAAATGGTTTCTTCAGGACGCAAACCGCTTGCGAAGTGACTGAGCCCTTTGTGTTGCAGCTGAATGCTGCAGATGGGAAGGTTAGGAAAGAGTTTGTGCCAGGAAAGGGTAACTGCTGTTTTCTCTCTGTGAGGTTTTACATGCACAAATAAGAACATACTCTCCTGGTATAGGACACTGCTTTGTACCATCAACAGCTCTGCAGCACTTCTTTTCTAATTGGGGCAGAGTGCACCCAAAAGTAATGTTAACATGTGTTACCAAGACCAAACAAAACCACCCCCAAAACAAACAAACAAAAAAACCAAACCAGAAACATTTACAGTACATGTCAAACTCGAGGTCTAGCAAAAACAGGACAGATGTCTTCAGCTTATCAAATTTCCAAGCTGTACAAAGTTCAGTCACTGTTCAAGAGCTTCGTAAATGAACAGGCCTTCCCAGGGAGAGCAAGATGACTAAAATACCAGGATCCAGAGCAGAATGCCAAGCAGAGACACACATAAATATGCACAAGCTATATTGACTCTCTGTTTATTTTTCTATACAGAAAGCAGCTGAAGGCATGCTATGTGATGAAAGCAATTCTCATCTACAAGCAGTTTGTTTGGAAAGCTACAGAAAAGCCTACGTAGTGCACTTTTTACATTATCGGGCACCAGTCTTAACAGTACTTCTCCCCCGACAGGCTTTAGGCCCAACCATGCCCTGCACAATAGTAGAGATAATGGTTTCAGTTTATTCTGTTTTGCAATTTGTACACAGTGAACCAGGACATTTTGAGGCAGGTGAAATTAGATGGACAGAGGAAAACAGAGGAGATGGGAATTTTCTCCTTTACCTTATGACTTACGCAGATCTTTGGTCTCTGCAAAATTTCCAGTGGATTCAGGAAATCTAGGATTGCAATTTTTAGATGAGAAAACTGTCAAGTGACAGCACTGTCAAAGTCCAAGAGAAACTAACTGCTCTGAAAAGAAGGCAATGGGAGTAGAGGATGCACCTTAACAGTCAACTACCTTAGTGTAGAGCAATACACCGGCCCAGCCACTGTCCCTCTCCATGACCATCTAACAACTCTTTCGCCTGAGATTTTCAGCACACACAAGGCAGCACGCAGCGATCCGCATGGCACATGCCACCTTCTGTGCCTTCTGCAGCAGAGTGCAGCTGCAGAGTGGCACTTTCTGAACCACATATGGGCCCTCCAGTTGGCTGAAGTCTTCCTCCTTCAGGAGCACCCAACATAAATCTGAATGTCACTGTTGATGAAGCAAGAACTCTCCTTACACCACAGCAATAGAGTAAATTACCCAAAATGGAATAATTTTTTTTTGGTACCTAATGAGTTACAAAACAGACTTACAGCTTAATATCTACTATCCCACATATGCTGGTTTTAGGTGTTAACATAAACTAAATCGATCCAGTGACAAGCTTCAAGGTAGTTTTAGGTGCTTACCAGGAAAAAGAAAAATCCTAATACTCCGCTAGGTCAACTATAGTGTAAAATATAAACACATATCCTCGACTTGCAGTCCGTTGGTTTTTGCTTGCAACAGACATACACATACAGAACAAATCACTGAGACATCAGCTGCACTGGCGAGCCATTTATATGGCATGCTCTTGGCAAGAGCACACACACATGAGAGAATGAGTTTATGCTGAATAACTTCAGCAGCAAGTAAAAGTGGCAATGTCCCACCTCATACACCGTACAGTCAGGATTCACGCCTAGCAGGGCCAGTAGAATAGCACAAACTACGGCTCACTGGCAGAACCTCTCAAACACAGAAATCTTGCAGGGAAGGACTGTCACGTCACACATACAGCAAAATGAGCAATAAACATGAAATACAATCCATCAGATCAATTTACTATTCTGAAGTATTTCCTTAGCACGCTTTTTCCATCTTGTAGAGTAGTATTAATAAAAAGCAGCTCTATTAGAGAACTATTTCAAACTGGCCAGTATCTGAGCTGTGTCAGTGACTGGTAAAGTCACACAGCTCTTTCCCAAGTGAGCAGAATATACAAACATGTCTGGCACATGTTCCAAAAGGGAAACTGAAAATTTGCTTTCTAACGGAAGTTCTGCAATAGACACCTAACATCCATTTCTACTGATAACATGGCAGTGTCATTTTAACTCGTGAGAGTCCAGAATGGACCACGACAGATTCCTTCCCCATCACATCCTAAACGGGCCTATTCAGATATTTGTAAATACAGCCCCGGGAGTCTGTTCGTGATAGCTAATAAAAGTAAACTCCAAGTATAAAGAGAAAAAGTGCAAAAAGAAAAAAAAAGGGAGAGGGGGCAAGACTTAAAATGAGAATATTTACATCTGTTTTAATCTAAGAAAATGTGGAATCCATTGCTAGGAGCATGGAGATTTCACTCTTTGTGCTAACAATTAAAATAAGGTTGCACATTATAAAGGAATCAACATATCTACAGATGTCACAATCCACATAAAAAATATCTTCTGTTTGCAAGACCAAGTGAACCACCCTCTTTTCTCTATTTTTGCAAACAGAAGAGAACCACAGAATGTAAGTATAACAAGCAAAAGAAAAACTGAGGGAATAAAAAGCTCTTACTTTGGCTTCTCCAATTTTTCTAAACTTTGATGCCAAACCACAGTATCACTGGCTTTCCTGCCTTACAATGAAGTGAGACACTGAATAGACCACTTAAACCCATGAAATGCATTGCACAACTATGTCCCAGCTATAAAAGATGGCATGTGTATTGTCCCCTGTCCTGCAGCTTGAAAGGTAAGGGGAGACAGGACCTCTTTAATAGTCACCAAGCCCAGTACTTGGCTACTGACTTCAACAAACTAGCTTGTACCACAGGAAAAAAAAATTTAATTATTGCTTTAAAGAGAAAAAAACCTCTTTTTTTTTGGAGGTCTTTACTCTCACATTCCAGTTTGATAACTGTTTTTATGAATTTATTTCCATTAGCTAGTTATTCCACTTGTCTTACTTTTGAAGCTAATTCAAATTTCCTGGAGAATTCTCTTTTCAAATTAAAATACTCAGTGCTAATTATTTAGCACCTTTAATTTTCAAACTGTCCTTCTGACATCTTTGTGGAAGTTAAACAACTACTTCATACTAAGAACGTATCACAACTAGGTTAAGGGATCTATGGCCACCAGTCACCTGGAGCTTAGCAAGACATCAAAAAGGAACATTAGTCTGGCTGACAAATCTAATGATCTAATGCTAACAGAGTAGGAATCTTCGAATTTGCCTGATCTCAGGTCCCATCTCACACTATCATCCAAATCCTAAGGTTAATCATAACCTACTATAACAACTTTAGATTGAGGCTCAAAATCCCTTTTTTCCTTCTTAGAAATATGAGCACAAGTGGCCAGTAACCAGATGCACTTCTTAAACAACTATTATATTTAGAAACTAAGAATTGAGGGTGGTGGGAAACAGAATAGGATCTCAAGCAACTGGCTGAGTCTTCTTCACAACTTTTGGCTGTATACATGTTCTCTATCCATATCCTCAGCTGTCTCAAATCAAACGGACACACTCGTGCAAGTAAGTCGGCTACTATGTGCAAGTCTTCAGCAATTTCATGAACACGTCCACAATAAATGTACAGAATGGCTGTTGATCAGTATTCCTAGATTACACAAAAGCCACGTGCTCTTTTACATCACAATATTATCAAGCTCTGTCAATTTGCTGAATTTCCTCTCAGATGAATACTGTTGTCAATAATTCACTGAAACCTCAGAATCTCAAGAACACACGCGCAGGAGCCCAGAAAAACCTTATCCCAAACCTTCATTCTAACTCTTTCAGTTATTTAATTTATCATCTTCTGCTCCAAGTGAAACTACTTTGGGACTCAGTTCTCTGCAGTGGTATCTAAGACTTGTTTCACTTCTGTGGCAGCACAATTATTCTTTTAGATTACGATTTAATCATGGAATACTAACATAAAAGAAGAAAAAGGCATCTCCTTTAGGAGAATGTCTCTTGAAACATCTTGGGCGTCCCAGGTGCAAATGTCAATGTCCATGACTAGACCAGTACAGATGCCTGCTTTGTCCATATTTAAAATTTAAAGAAGTGAATCTCCAGAGACACTTCTCTGCCTTACTCCTCGGAGCACATCATAACCAACAAGCAGATAATTTATCCCACTTTGCCTAGTGTTTGAGCAATAGGTAGACAGGATGAATTTTTTGCATTTTTAAGAAAATTCTTCCCAAAGCAAGTGGGACATAAGGGAATCATACCATGTTCTATCAGATGTTTTTCAACAATTAAGAAATACAAAATACTGTCATAAATATTTACACAACATTGTGAAGAGGACTTCTTCTCTTCAAATTCAGAGGTAGAATGCCTACATTGTTTCAAAAGCAAGCAGTATATTAAAAATTACTTCTTGTCCATGCATCTGGACACCACATAATCATGAAGATCCTGAAATGTGGCTCTCTAGGGCCCCCACATCCACTTTTTCCTGTACACAATCTTGCATCAAGTCTTTTGCATGCAGCAATTTTAGAGGCTAGTTCCAAGCACCAAGACAAGTCAAGACATCTTTTAAAGAGGTTGTACCTGAGTGTCCCAATTTGTTGCAAAAGTCTCAGGTAAAACCTGAGATTTCAAGCAATGAAACTACACTTGTAGCAATGTAGACATAACAAACAACATTTCTTGCAAAGTTTTCTGAACCACACAAATGTATCTCCTTTCTTCTCAAATATGTCTTGTTATGCTAAACACCACGTTAATATTAATGAAACAACAAAATCCTCAAAAAATGGATAAATGTATCCAAGACATAAAGCAGCACATGAGAACAGCACTTGTTTTCTAAGAATGTACCGAAGTATGGCTCTATTACTCACCTCAATTTTATCTGTTTTTGCGTCTCCCCAGTAAAGCTTGTCTTTTTCAAGATCCAGTGCCAAGCCATTCGGCCAACCTAGGGATGTATTCACCAGAACTCGCCTTTCTGAGCCATCCAAATAAGCACATTCTATCTTTGGACTTTCACCCCAGTCCGTCCAATACATGTAGCTGTAAAAAAAAAAAAAAGAAGGGAAACAGTTAATGTATGTAACGTGCAAGATAAAGAAGTGTCAAGATCTGTCCTTCTTTTGAAAGAACTTAATAACTTTCTGTAAAGTTTGAGCACTAAATAAATTAAACTACTGAAAATGTGCAGTGGCTGAATTCTTTCATAATTATAACACTGAAGACGCAGAGAAAAGAAAATTCAGTCAAACAATGTACAGTTTCACTGAAGAACACTATACTTAGAAGCCACTTTTTTATATACAAAGTATTAAAGGGATGAAGCAAGGGAAAGCCAGTTATTTCCAGAACATTTGACACATAATACACACATCATCTTGCAATTTGCAGATTTTCAGCTTCAGGACACCATAAAATGGATCCAAAGGCCTATCACAGGGCTATCAATAAACACAAAACTTACCCCATTACAGGATTGAGCACTATTGCTCGAGGTTCATCTAGGTTTTCTGAGATAAGGATCTTCCTTGATGTCCCATTCAACCGGGTCACTTCAATGCGGTCTGTTCCAGTATCAGTCCAGTACAGGTTCCTCGCCACCCAATCCACAGCAATACCATCTGGATGGTTGATTTCTGTGGTTACCAGAGTCTGTGCTCCAGAGCCATCAAGGTAGGCCCGACGAATTGCCCGCACATCATCATCAGTCCAGTAGATGTAGCCCTCCAATGGATCGTAGTCTATAGCAATTGCATGTCTGATATTGTCTATCTGCAGAATAATGTCAGTAAAATCCGGCATGTCCAGGGAAATCCTCCTCAAGTCAGTCCTTCTAGCGAGCAGCAAGACTTCTTCTGCACCTGGGGAGAAAATCATTCACGGTATCATTTCCTTTGCTATTGATGTGAACATTTCAACAAAGCACAGTAGGCTGCGAACTGCCACTGTCACTATAAGAGGAGATTTTTCTTAAAATAAGGACAACAAACTTTCATTGAAATATAGACTTGTCTGAGGAGGGAGTTATTCCTAATCAGTTCTTCTCAACTAGCTACCTGTGCTGGCAGTCTTATTTCACAATGACAGCATCTTTCTCCTGGCCTCCTAAACTAACATGGAGCACAGTAACCTCTGTCTAGAATCTTTTAAAAAAAAAAAAAAAAAAAAAAAAATTGTTGGTGGTGGGTCCAAATATTTCACGATGTTACACAGAATTCCTCAGCTCAGCCAAACTTCCCACTAGCTGTATCAGTACATTAGACATGGTTTTCACACACAAGCCCTACATAATAAAGGACAAAGGCTAACAGAAGACTCTAGTATTTTGTAAACAAATTACATTAACGATTTGCTCCAGACAGCTGAACAAGAAAGCAAGTCGCAACTACAGCAAGTCCTTCCTCATCTGCCCAAAGCTGATGCAAAATTAATTCTATGGCAACAGGACTGTTGTTCTTTTCTCTCCTCTATTCTTCCCCACCACTGCAAAGTTCCACTGCTTGTGGAAATGGTGCCAAACAACAACCTGGAGTACACTTCAAAGACAAATGCTATCTTCAGTGTTGTCTTTCTGGGAACTTCTTCTATCAGTACAAAAACAGGACACACAGTAAAGCAGCCAGTTGCTTAAGACATTTTCCCCACATTCACCCCTGTATGCGGCAGCACAAAAAGAGCAGTATGAGTATGTGTCTAAATTGATGCTATGTAGTTTGAAAACTGAAAAGGAGTTTTCCAAAACTGCAAGCCAGAACAAAAGTCACTTGTGACATTTCATCTAGACCAGCAAACACCAGCAGCAGGTGGTAACTTCCAGCTCCCACCAACAGCCCAGATTGAATGAAAATGGCCAACATGGGGCATATCTTTTGAGCCTATTATAAATAACAGAAATTAAAATCCTCATGAGAATATTCTTCTACAAATAATTCTCACCTAGGCATGCATATGGAGTTCCAGAGACTCAGAAGTTGAATCTATTGCACATCAAAACCAAATTCACATTCACTTTGGGAGCTGGACTGTGTTGCTATTTGCTTTTGGGTTTGAAAATCAAACCTTAGAGCTTAGTCTCTAAATAATACCTTAGAAGCTCTGAAAAGAAACAGTGCTCAGGCTGCAAGTGTATAATAAAAGGAATGGATCTAGAAAAGCAGTGTTGTAACACCACCCAAACAAGTCTGCTACACAGCACAGAGAACATAATTTGATGTGCACTTTGCACTACCTCAAGTCACTGCAGCTCCTGAACAAAGTGGTGCTGCCCTTCTCCTTGCTACAGGCTGCTCGTTCTCACTCCTGTATCATCCCTTCCCAAATGCAAGCACAGCATGGCTGTGTGTTGCAAACCACACTGAAGAGCTAATCCAAACAAAAACTCAACAGAAACAAAGTCATCTGCCCAAGTTAACTACCAGACTGGTTCACTGCAGAGCTCCACAAACACTTGTGCTAGCATGAGGAGTGACTCTCGCAAGAATTCTTCTTCCCATCAGCGTTAGCTGACAAGGTTTGATAACTACAGCATTAGTTACACCAACAAACTTTGAGGGAAGGCTTGGGCAGAAAGAAAGCAACAATAACTCGGAGCTCAAAAGCAACATGAAGAAGAGGGAGGAGGGAAAGCTCTTACATTCTTGACAGCAAAGTAACAGAGATGTCTACCATCAAATTTCCTGAATACAGATTTTCTAACTTCAAAGTTTGCAAAATAAAAACAGGTTTTCAGGAAAAGTGTTTCTTACGCTTGAAACTTCTACTTCCTTCCATGAACACAACAAACTAGTCATTGTTGTCCAAGTGGAGAAGGGAAGAGCCTCAGGTGACTAGACAACTTACAAGGCTTCCTTCCTCCATTGTCCCTTCAGGTAAGTACAGCAACAGTTTTCCAATTTTTCCAAGTTTCCTTTCCTTTAAGGGAACAAAATGCATCAGCAATGCCTAGAAGGCACTGCTAGCAAAAGTATTAATTTTCAAAAGCTTTATGAATCTCCTGGATTTTAGCACCTTTGCTAAATAAAAACAATTGATACCTAAAACAGTATTTGATATTTTACATTATGCTTAAAAATGCCACTTTACTTCCTGAACAGTGAAAAATCAATAAATCAACTGTTTTCTTAAAAAAGACCATGGTGGACAGAAGTCAAATATATAGCTTATACCTCCTCTTCTACCATGCCTCTTAGCTAGACATATATTCCAACAATTCATCTGTGAAAGATTAACAACATATAACGGCAAACAGCATGAACAAAAGGTGACATTGTCAACTACTTCACTGTAACTACTTCAGAGTAGATCAAATGCAATAGCTTCCAGACAGCTATTTTCAAAAGCTATCTGGGGACAAAAGCAGCCCATAGTCTATGATGCTGTTCTTGCTCTCAACATCAAGGCTTACCCCAGGAACAGCAGTCTCGGGGCTACGCTGTAGTCTCCGGATTAGAAAACAGGTCAAAACCAAGACAATATGGACAGAATCAGCTTCAAGCAGAAAAGGAGGATCTTCAAAACAGTAAAAGGGTTCTATTCAAAACTGATCTATGCAGTGTTAAAAACTGCTTTTTTTTTTTTTATGGAGTCTGTTCAAAAAGAAAGGCTTTTAGATTTCTCTTGTTCCATTAACTTATTTGTGTTGACATTTTATGAGAAGTACTTTACTGGTATCAAGTCCCATGGTCCTAAGTAATAAACATACTTGTTTTTTTTCTGAGATTACCATCTCCAAAGAACTTACAGTGTCACCAGACACTGGTCTGTCCAGAGCATGTTAGCTTGACAACAGCAGAAATGAAAAGGAACCCCGGTCATACTATATAGGGATTAATATTACTGCCATATTACCTCCAACAGTACAGATTCTCTATCACCAAATAGTCTCTTTACAGGAAAAATATCCAAACAGTCCTATTTCTGTCCTATTTCTTAATAGATTCAAATACATAGAAAACACTTGATTTTCTAATGCAAATTAAAATTACATCTTAATAGCCAAAGGGGGAAAAAAAAACAGTGTAAGAGAGAGCACACCTGCAAACCAGGCACTGATCTGGCAACTGCAAGCTACAGCGACAAAGCAGCTACAGGAGAAACAAATACCTCATGTAACAAAGTTTTATGTCTTGCTTCTATGTTTCTGAAATATTTCACTTGTGAGTGTAAAAACGTCCTGTTTAGTGCAAGTTAAGCAAAAATTCAGGCCTCAAAACTCAATATTGAAAGGGGGATGTATCAGGTCATCCAAGTGCTCTACAAACACAGAAGAGCTTTCATTTATAAATTAATGTTAAATTATTTTAGTTCAACTGTCTGAAAAAGTGAGCAGCACTGCAGCTGTTCAGCCACCCTCAGCACTCTGAATTTCATATCCATCTTAACTTCTGAATTTCTACTATATTAACATGTCTGCAATAATAATCTTAATATTAAAGTAAGAGTAGCGTGAAGCAGAGGAGCCTCAAATACATGCCTAGCAACTGATAACACAGCAATTACCAATATTACATTTATTTCTAAAACGATCAACATCACAAGCATCTTTGCATGGGAACAGACAGATAAGAATCAAATGCATACGTTTTGCCTCTTCACACAACTGATTGCAACTTCACCTTCATTCGCAGCAAACAAGGTCAGAGTTGAACGCATCAGACAAAGGAAACAGCAGCCTATGGCCCAAATTATGGCTTAGAGGTGCTGGCTAGACAATAGGCTGAAAGAGACTGTTAATATCCCCTAAAATTCACAAGTAATACCAAAATGGTCCTCAGTTCCTCACAGCAGCAATGTGCACATGATCACACATTCACTTGCACACAAAATAATATTTAGACCAGGAACAGAACAGCCAGAACCCCTTGAATCAGCAATTACACAACGGCTACAGCCTTATTGCAAAGGGAAGAAGACAATCCTGTTCCTGACATATGCAGCTGCTCTGGCTTTTTCTGCAGGCAAACACTACTGCAGAAATACTCCCAGTATCAGTTCTGTCCCATGGACATACCCAGCTAAAAACGAAGAGAGAGAAGAAAAGTTTTCTCTGCTGACTTAGCAGAAAAAAAAAAATCTTCACTTAACAATTGAGACAGTTTATTGGTAGCTGAACTGGATGTTTCTTGGGAAATTCTCCTGATTTCTAACATACCTCTAACTAAGACTTACAGGAAAAAGAAATAATAAGGGGAATGAGGTACTTGGCCAATTTAAAGTTTGGCTGCTTGGCAATTTCTACTGCAGAGATGCTTAAAATTAAGTCAAACTGTTACACAACAAGACTCTTGACAGACATCCATCTACATGCGTGGACATTCAAAAAACACACGGACAGAGAAAATGTTATCACAGTATATCTCACTACTTTCTGTCCCCTGCTTGAAAGTCAGTACCAGATCATTTTTGTGGGTAATTTTTGATAAGTGCAAAAATCCTGGCTTTTATTACAACTCAGTCTAAAATCACAGTGTTGGTTACAACTGTATTTGACTCTATTAACAATTTCTGCCAGAGAAAAAGAGTTGGCAGCAGGCTCTGAGCACATCACTAAATGAGAACTTGACATTGGTTCCCTCTACAAACCTGGACAAACACGCCTTTCTGGCTCATTAGTTTTATCTGTATCATGGAGGCATTTTGATTATTAATGTTGGTAGGAATGTTTTCAAGGCTACAGAAGTGTTATGCTGTGACTTGCCTAGTGTTATCCTAGATACCCTAGAACCTGCTTAAGACAATACAGCAAGCTATTTACCTAGTGCTAAAGTGCTACGGTATTTATTTAATTAAATTCATCTTCAAACACTTTTCTCACCGCAGTCCCTTTTGTAACCACATGATTAAGAGATTCCCAGCAGAATTGCTAACTGTTACAACATGGTCATATGTACAGCATGCAATGAACAGAAGCCTTTTTGGGGGGAGCAGGGAACGCAAGCTGTTCCAACATCACAACTGCAGCAACGAAACACTTCAGCAGAAGTTTATATAAAGTCCTCTATGCAAACCATAGCTCAGAAAAACAGAAGGAATTGAGTGTCTCTGAAGTTTCCATTTAGAAAACATTTTAAAAGACCCAAGTTCAAATTCTTGTTGTATTTTTCCAACTGGTTTAAACTTTGAACTGTTTGTTTTTCTCTAGAATAAAACCAAAACAAAATAAAACTTACCAAAACCTTTCTACAGACCTTCCACAGAACTTTTCAGTAGGTCTAATATCCATAAAAGCCAACAAACTGTTCTGGTTAACATGTAGAACGATATCTGAACTTAAAAAAAAAACCAGAACAGAAAGCAAAATAATACCATTCAAGGAGGTTATTCTCACTCCCTGAAGACTATATTCTCTCTCTGCAATCAAAAAATCCTATAGAAACAGGAGAAGAGATTATCCCCCTCCCCCCTCATGTGATGCTCTCCTCCTCTACCCAGTAATCAATTATTTTTAATATCCATGCTGGGTATAGTGTTTGCTTTGATTTGGTTGGTTTGTCCTCTCGTTATTAAATATTCATGCTTCAGCGCTGGAAATGGTAACTGTATTCCACTTGCAAAATTAACTGCAATCAGAGCTGACAGCAGCGAAGCAGGCCATCTCACCAGCTTGACAAGTGTCTTTTTTATTCACCCCTTGGCCCACTTCACATTTGACAAGTGACAAGACATCCATAATGCAATAACAAATGCTCCAATTTATTCACCCAGCCTAAACAAATGTAGACTGCAGTGGCTGTCTCTGCTAATGTATGCCAGAAGACGTCATTCTATTCCCTTCCCATTTGTCTGTCAGCTAATTAGGCTAGAACAATGAATGTTCCATTGTGGGACTCTTCCTCCAGTTTTCTGTATGTGCATGTATCTGCACGTATAGACTCAAGTCTATTTACAGGCAACTTTGGGAATCTCTACATATGTGGGGAAAAAAAAAAAAAAATCAGATAAACTGTAAAAAGCTTTTAGCTTTTCTCCGAGGAAAAAAAGTAGTAAGCACTTTTTGAAACGAGTGTGTTAGAAGTACCTTGACTGCAGGCAACTCTTTTACAAGCTGTTTAAGTACAGCTATCTCAGCACTCTTGATAAACCAAGATTTATCAGAAAAGCAAGGGAATTTGGTAGTTGCTGTAATACCGTGAACTATTTGGCAAAGTTTCAGTGTATGGCAAAAAACTGGGGGAGTGGGAGGAATGGAGGATATGTGGGTGGAAGAAAACTTCATTGTTCTGTATGTATGTACCTATTTTCTGTATGAAAATAGGTAACGTTGCCATACTGTTTAATAAGTTTGCCAATATTCAAAACAATTACAACATCTTGAACAAGGGTTTAGCATTAGCCACTCTTCATACTACAGGAAAAATGATGTAATGAAACTCACTATGAGAGGTTTAAATCAACAACACTTTGTAAAATCCCATTCCTGCTATTCAACTTCCATAGAAAATAAAGAGATTCAAGGAGATGAAACTAACTTTGGTAATACCTAGAAATAAATGGATATTCTTTTTATATTTTCTCCTTATGTAACTTAACAGAGGCAGTTGCAACATGAACAGCACTACACATCCCAACTCAGGTCTCTATTTATCTTCCAGCCCGAGAGGAAGACAGCACTGCTCTATGCTATGTGACAGCGGTGGGCTGGGAAAAGGCGGCGATGTACTCACCTACCTAACACTGCGCACTGGGGAGAGCATGCAACTCACATCAGGTTTACCAGTTTCAAACCAGGAGTTGGGTGTAGTGGGACTATGTAACCAACAAAACAGAAACAGGAAAGGTTTTTCTGAAAGAATGTTTTGAGTGTCCACATTCAGACAGGACTTGATTTAGTTGAAAGGTAAGTAGGCATAAGGAAAACGAACACTTGCGACAAAGAAAGGAAATACCAGAGCACTCACGTAACTCATAAATTACATCATATCTGTCTGCACGTTACAGTGAAAAAGCTATTGTCTACTGTTTCTTCCATTATCTCAGTAGCAGATTTCTAACAGTTACTTTGCCTGAACCAGAAACACCCCCCTCACAATTCAGAGTTTTGATACATTCATACAGTCACTAGAAATTCCACAAACAGAACAGTAATTAAACTGTACAGCTGATAAGATCATTAGGACAAAACAGCTGACTAAGACAAAAGTAATGTTTCTCCCAGAGAAAGCTGTTGCAACACAGAAGTCATAGTTACCCTACTCTAATTTAGGACTGAGCTTCGTGAGACACCTTAAGTTTGTACGTACCCAGTACTGCACTTGTGAGTACAAGGCTTTGTTTGTACTTTGTTACTACTGACAGAGGAGTAGGTAACTCTCACAAAGACTTACTCAAAATAGCGTAACAGTCACAACTGCACTGCCAGCATTCAGAACCAAAGATCAGCACAACTGTCTGGCTATCGCTGTCCCAAAGAATCCGCCCTTACACAGAGGTTTCATCCAAAGACCTCCAAGCACCTGAACAACTAATCCTTACCCATGCCCCAGTGTCTATCAAGGAAGAGAAGAGAAAGCTGGAAATGTTCAGTTGTAAATTTGAATGTTAGCTTACAGATATCATAGTTGCAGCTTCTACTTCTAAGTAACAAAAAAATGAACATTTCTTTGCACAGAATTTGTAACAGTTCATCGCAAGCCATAGGAAAAAGGATGGGCCAAGAAAAAGTCTGTCAGAAATCCCCACTGCTAGAAAAAGAGTACAGTCTTTGGAGTCTGGTATTTCCTTGCAAAGTTTTAAAGTTCAAATGCACCTATTCTTTGCTAGAGATATACCACCCCACTGGCTCAGAGTAAGGAATCAGTGACTTTAGAAGTGACAGCCATTTTACCACCTAAGAATGTCGGCAGTGACACCTTCAAATACACACAGACTATGATCAAAAATTCATTACAATCCAACAGGATACATAATTAATATTTTAAAAAAACACTGAACAGATATACATGCACAATAGCTTTTCTGCAGTCTCACTTCTGTTGACTTTTAATTGCAGAAGTTTCCCCACTCACCCAGAGACCTTGAACATATTAGTTTCTCTGCACTGCTGTCCTCCTTCACACAAATAGAAATAAATACTTCACATCCCACAGGCCCTCTCCGAGGCTGATAGCTGTACAATGCTTTGATGTTTAAGCGTTATTTATTATGTTCCAAGTATGTTGGAGCCACAGAGAATTCAGTTCTGAGCTAACACAATCATCTGTCAAAGGGTACACACCATGGAAAAAAAAAAAAACAAAAAACTTATAAACAACTGTAAATTAGGGTTTGCAAATCAAGAGAGCGTCTCAACCTCACTGTTGCTACGCTGATGCAGTAAAAAACAGAGCTTGGCCACCCAATGTTTGAATGGGTAGCCAAGTGACAGCAGCTTAACAAGTTATCACTGGGTCTTGGTAGCTTTCCATGTCTATGTACCGAGCTCATGGTGAACACAAGATAACCAAGTGTACACATCAACCTTTCCAGTGCGGACCCAGGGCGTGGTTCCCCTGCAGCATAAAACCAGAATCAATCCAGAGACTCAGCAGCGCTGAAAAGGGAGAGTGTTGCTTTTTCCTTCACACATGAATACACAAAAAACTCAACCCCTAACCTCACACAAAATGAGCTAGTTAGGATCTCTAATGAGACTGTTTCAGAGTCCTGGAAAGTAGTCACCAACCTGAAACACGCACCAAAGCCTGAAAAGAGTTTCATTCACCAGCCTGGCAAAACCACTGACAACAGAGCTAGAAGATGATACAGTAGACCTTCCAGAATGCTCCTCAGTCCCTCCAGCTTTCTTCCTTACAGCATGTTTCTAATGGCTTTTATCCAATGAAATTATAAACAAGGCCATTTCCAGATGAGCCTATTTAATTTTGTCGCTATACGAAGTACTCCCCGCTTAGGAGGATAACAGTTGCTACCAACAGAAAGTAATGTAATCTTTTCATACAGATCAAATAAAATAATAAACACAACATACTAACAAAAGCAAGGGGAAAACAGACTCAAAACAAACAAGATCTACACATGAATGAAAGAAAAAAAAAGTCTCATGAATTTTTTATGAAATGCAGTAGAAATACAAGAGGTAGCCTCTAGATTTCCTAGACTGTCAGGTACCCATTGCTGGACAGTTTTTACAACCCTTTGTGGTGCATTACAAAGGTACCTCAGTGAAATACAGTTCCACACAATACTATTTCTTACTGAGTAAACGGCACTCTAGCCTATTGTTTTAGTGCTAAAGAATCAATAGGACATGTTTGGAGTAAGCGGTGTAACATGGGTCCAGATGCAGTGAGTCAAACATTATTTCCTCATTCTGTCCACTGCATCTCATTTTCATAGTCTGGAATCTGGATAATTCTCCACCTTGCAGGAACCACCATAGACCACTATTATCCAAATTTTCCCTCTCATCTGGTGCAAAACACCCACGGATCCTTTCAGTAGATCATCTGCTGGCTGGAGGGAAGACACCCCTATGATTAGGGAATTAATGTGGCTGCAGGCATTGAGGGAAATTACACAAATCCTCCTTCAGAGGAGCAGAGTCATCTTTAAGAAGCCTCATCTCAGCCTAACAAAGGAAAAATATGAGATTGACAATTCCCTGATAAGCAAAGGAAGCATGATAGACCTTTGACAATGCAGTAAGGAGAAGGTGAATAAGGAAAAAGTCCTCCAGAACTTCTGGATAACATCTCCCTATGGCAGTCAGACACCAGGCACAGGACAAAAGACACCTATGAAGTCAAAGCATCTTGCAACCAAAAGATCATGGTTTTCTACAGTTGCATTTCAGTTACAGAGTGGGCAAGAGGGACAGGCAGGCATGCAGGCAGCTGCCAAGGTTCTAGGAAATAAGGGAAAATAAGAGTTTTCCTTTTGTTTATTTTCCTCATGACAAACAGATTAGGACATGAGTGCTCCTTCCCAATACAGTCCCAAATCAATGCTAAAATACAATCAGAGTTTATCTTCCGACATACAAGATTTCTCTTCCAGCATCTTCCAAGTGCTAGAAGACTCCTGACAGCTATTTTATGTTATTCACACAATGCCAGCAGAAGCTTTCTCAGGTACTTGAAAGAGTTGATTTACAGCAATTATCTCAATAACGTACCTCTCCCTAACCCTTCCCATTCACAGAGAGGCTGTTCATCTCTAATTAGCAGTTGATGTACTTAATCAGAAAGTCTGGATTAGTCCACACTGTTTCTCTTTATTAATCAGGAAGATGTGTTAGCAAAAGGACCACCTTCTCTGGTGGTTATATTGCATGAGAAGAAATACTTTACAACGGAGGTATTTGACTGCCTGCTTGTCTTGCTTGGAGGCTTAGTTGCTCAAATAAGCTGAGGATTGCTCAGCCAAGGAATGGCAGACACAAAACTTGAAACACATGATGTGCACCAAGAAACTCACAGGAGACGAGAAGGAAGTGCCTTAACATTTATTCCTTTAGTACTCTTCTATCTCCTGTGTAAAAAAACAGTACGAGCTCTGCAGTGTTAGCCAGCAGGTTCCAAAAACACTGTTTTCTGGTTTGCATTACAAAGAATGGCAAGGAGGAATAAGACACTGGGAACATTACCCAATCCTGATCAGCTGCCTCAACAACAGGATCAAGGATAAATAAGGGAAGCTGACTCTTCAAAACGCCTGAAGCTAGTGCCTTCTTCTCCAATTACTAAAACGTTTGTTTTTTTTTTCCCTGTTTTTCATTTGAGAAAAAAGAATTTCCTAGTTCATTTGAGAAACTACAGCTGTCATACCTTCCCAGCAGAAACCCTACAGCTCCTACTACCATATATGAGATTGACTCAACAGCCAAAGCTCTCCCACTTTCAAGCAAGTAACAGTTGCCTTCAATTGGAGAAATGCATCTCTGCTCAGTTGAGGTCAACATGCCACATATCTCAAATGACCACTTACATTACAACATACCAGGGACAAGATTACTACAAAAGCAGCTGGCTAGTTAAACATCTAGACTGAGGTACCTCTGGCTAGTTAAACTTCTAGGCTGAGGTATCCTAAAGGAACTAGATTTCTAGAAAGTATACATCATTCATTTGAGGGAGGGGGGGAGGGGGGGTCGGGGAGCAGAAGAAGAATAAAGTAATAGTTGTTACTGATTTAAAATAACCAACTCCCTGCCATTGATTAACTAAAAGAAGGTTCTGAAAATGCATAGTGTAAACCCTCTCTTCTGTAAGGGTAGATTTGCTGGGGTAAAGCCACCAGTGTAACTGAGAATTCAGCCATCTGCTTCCATGTCAAACCAACCACCTACATCAGCAGACCATTCATAGATAACTTGTGACATACAAACACTAAAAGTTCCTACACTTGAGCATTTATAGCACACACTAAGTGTGTGGGTATATAGACATATATTTTTAAAACATCCATACCCTAACCTGGAAGTCAATCTACTCCAAGACAATAAAGCTGATCCTCCTTCGTTCCAGACAATGTAAGGAATTCGAAATACAAAACAACAACAAACACTTTTGGGTTATTAAAGGGCATTAAGGAAAAAAAAAAAAATCCAGAGAGTATCCTGGATGTAATCCCTAGCCCCACGGAAACTTATGGGAGCTTTCCTGTGATCTCAGCAGGGCCAGGTTTTCACTACCTTCATGACACGGACAAATGACGTTTCAGTGTACAACTCACCTCAAGATTATCTCTATCTTAAGAATGGGAAATTTAAACTTGAAAAAGTCTTTTAAAAATCTCACGTTTACTTATAAATATATATAAAAGCATACAAGAAGAGGAAACTAGAAGTCACAGAAGAAAAAAAGATTTTTTAACAAGCAAAACAGTATCATTTATTCAAGTAGGGAACCAACCAGACTCTCACCATTGTACCAGCGGATTTTCTATATCTGTATTCAGCTACAGTATCTAATAGATCCAACTCTTTAGAGGGATGTAAATATCCGAATTTCCTTTATTTCTGCTGTATACCTTCCCCTCTGTCAAATCTAAAAGCAAGTCACTAGTAGGAGTAAATGTAATCTCAGACATTCATCGTTAACATGTTAATCATCTGAAACTTTTCTACACTGCCTTTAGGAAGGGACCCCAGTAGAAGTAATCTATTACTGAGCGTTGTAAGTAGAGCATCAAGCTCACAAAGCTGTACACAGTATACGGGCGTTTACTTTTTCCTAGTTCAGTAACAATACGAAGGTAAGCAGAAACTAAGGTACCATTACGATATTGTTGCTTTTGCAGCCAAATTCCTTCTCGTCAGTTATTGCAGAAAATCATTTACGTTTTTATAGCCCTTTGCTGGAGATGGCTAAGTAGACTTGCTCATTCTACTTAGAATCACTGAATATCTCAGGTTAGAAGGGACCCATAAAGATCATCAAGTCCAACTCACTGTTCTTTGCAGGACAACCTAAAACTAAACCAGATGACTAAGAGCGTAATCCAGATGCTCCTTGACTTAGATCTATACTAAGCAATGCTCAGTGTACTAAGGAAGATACTTTAGTAGGCACTGTCCTTAGTTCCAGGCACCACTCCTTTGTGCAAGCTTCAAAACACCAAGAGCATTTCCCTGAGAGTATGGCAAACCTGGAGGTCGTGGACATAGAAAGGATCTCTCATACAGACAGACATCAAGCTCTTACTGGTGTCAAAGATCAGAGCCTGGATTTAGCACTAGAGGATAGGAGTAGTCCAGCTATGATGAAAGACTGCTGATGCTGTTTGCCACTAAACGCTTCCCCCTGCCAAAAACTTGCTTAAGTTGCACTTGATGTCACACTTGTCACCTATTGTTTGCATGGCATGCGAATACATCTATACCTCAACCACTCACATGCCTTCTTTCCAAGAGGTCTCTCATCTTGCTTTCAAGTACAACAAGGGGAATAGGCTTGTCATCTTTCCCAACACAAATGGAAAGAAAATAAATCAGCTTAAAATTAAATCTCCAAGAGATTTCAGTGTAAACAATGGCTACAGAAACGCACAGAAAACTTCAAGATTTTTCTTTGTGGAAGAAGCACAAAAAGGTTCTTAATGGAGACTTAAATTTGGCTGGAGAGGAATTTAGTTGTAACAAACATATAAAACACTCAGAAATGTTTTATTTATTAACAGTTCATCTGCCACAGGTTGCACAGGAAACAGATAAATCATCCAGCACAGAATTAGCAGTTAAAATATCATCAGGGAACTTCCCTCATATTAGAAAGCAAAATACATCATGCAGAATTAAAAGGAAGACTTTTCAGAAATTAATAACTTCACCTCCAAATTCCGGAGAGCACAGAGAAAACAGAGCTACCGTTTGCACAACTGTTGTGGGTCAACCCCAGTGGGCAGCTCAGCCTCACTCATCCACGCAGTAGAATGGGGGAGAGAATGGGAAGGGTAAAAGTGAGAAAATTCACATGTTGAGATAAAGACAGATGAACAGGTAAAGCAAAAGCTATATGCACAAGCAAAGCAACATAAGGAATTCATTCAGTACTCCCCATCGGCAGGCAGGTGTTTAGCCGATTCCAGGAAAGCAGGGCTCCATCACATGTAACGGTGACTTGGGAAGACAAATGCCATAACTCTAAACGTCCCCCCTTCCTCCTTCTTTTCCCCAGCTTTTATTGCTGAGCGTGATGCTGCATGGTACGGGATATCCCTTTGGTCAGCTGGGGTCAGCTGTCCCAGCTGTGCCCCCTCCCAACTTCTTGTGCAGCCCCAGCTGGCAGGGCAAGGTGAGAAACAGAGAAGCCTTGACACTCTGCAAGCCCTGTTCTGCACTAGCTAAAAGATCCCTGTGTTATCAACACTGTTTTGGTCTAAAATCCAAAATGTAGCAGCATATGAGCTGCTGAGTGGAGTAAAACTCTGTAGCTTTTACTGAAGTATTTTATCCATATACTGCAGCAAAGCATTACAGCTTTAGCGAGAAACAAAAATAAAACTGGAAAACAGTTTTTTAAAACCTTGGGGTACGCAGCTTCCAGAAGCTGCATGGATCTGGACTAATTCTGAACAACGTGTAGCTCTGAGTGCCCTTGCTGAAGTTAAAAAATATACAATTAAAAAAGAACATTAGCTGAAGGCCTAGGTTATCCTACTTACTACAGCTCCATACCCTAGAGTCAAGCTAATAAAAACTTGGGAAGGTGAGGTGGGGGGTATTTAAGCTTTCACTCAAAATGTTTTCTGGTATCGGCCATGGATGACAGGTTTTAAAATCCTGTCAAATTTATTTTAGTTCATGTACAATTTACTTACTTGGCACCACAATATCAGAAAATTATGTGCAATGAGACTAAGATCCTTTGGGAACCCAACATTACCAGGCAGAGGTATTTTAGGAAGTCAGAGTAATCAGATGAGGCTTTTGAGATTCTTTTAGAAGGCCTGCAGCACTAAGTACAGCAGAAAGAAATTATACATTTTCCAGAAACATAAGAGAAATAGGATGCTGAACGTTGTTTAAAGAAGCAGGCTCAGTCTTGGAAGGATGCATACAGATAGCTGTTGTATGAGAGGCTGGGATCAAAGTTTAATCACAATTAGCTGACAAGATATATAACAAACTTCTAGCATTACAAACTGTGACTTCATTATCTTCTACGCAGGCAAGATTGGATTCAGATATACATCCAGAATCGTGTATTTGGACACATCCACCGAGACAGTAGTGGTCCAACAGAACTTCTTAAGTAATTCCAAAGATCACAGCTTGAATGCTCACTTTGCGAAGAGTACATAGTCAGGTGCAGCTGACTCACTTTCCAAAATTACAACCACTCTGCTTGTTGATATGGGAACTTCAAGCAAGTCTAGAGCATCTTCACAGACAACAGAGGAAAACAGGCTTCATGTCACACACCTGGAGGGAAGCAACACAAAACATCCACCCCCACAAATCAAGTACACGTTCCCAGAGAGGAACTTATACGTCATGCCAGTTGCAATCTATCCATATATTTAATATCCATTATTAGTGATTGATATCTACTGAGGACCTTTTTTTTTTTTTTTTTTAGTTCAGAGCAATTGTTTAGAACCAGAGAGAAAGCAAGAAACAATCAACACCGAAAGCCAAAACTACAGAATAATTCAGTATTCTTTTAACACGGACACAATACTTACGGCTTCAGCATATCAACAAGTTACATGTTTAGAAAAAGTGTAAAAAAACAGATTTTCAGCATTTCAATGCATACAGACATAACCCACAACAAACCAAACAGTGGCACAGCCTGTCCTTGAATTCATGTTTTGTTATTTACCTAAGCCCACTACCAATCAACACTCTTTGTACAGAGCTACAGAGCTCTCCCACCTGAACATTACCAATACACGTATTCTTCAACATCCGAGAGCTGAAATCACCCGACAGCCTCCAGGCTTTTCTGCACAATAATACTTTCTGACAGAGTTATACAGTAACATGATATAGTTAAATATTTGCACCAGTAAACTCCCCATGTGGACACAGATTTTGAATGATTTTTCCTCTTGCAAACAAATCCCCAGTAGCGCTTGTGTAATTCACTTAAAAGCCTAACGTCAAAAAAAGCCCAAGTGACTTCGTACTTTTGCACTTTTGCCCAAGCCAACGGGGAACAAAACGGAGAGGTGGTCAACACTGTTGCATCCGTAGTTCCTGATACAACTTTACTACAAAGGACTCGTGCAGAGAACAAAAAGTCAGTTCCTTGCAACCAAGGAGTTAATTAATAAGAGGGGAAAGAGAAGCACATGGATGTTGGCATAAAGCAGACAGGACAACAAAAGATGCGGAGCTTGGGAAAGAAATAATCCATAAAACTGAACCAAAAGGCCACATTCTTATGCAAAACCAGATTTCCTGTTCCCATCCCACTTTTTCTGCCCTCCTTTGACAGAACACCCTGGACAGATTGTCTGGTCCGACAATGGAAAGGTGAAAGCACAGTATAAGCAGTCACTCCTGCTTGTGCTGTCCGCCAAAATGCCAAAAGCAGGCTGACCTTCGTTCCCACTGCCAGAAACATGAGGTCAGTATGAACGTCTAAAAAGGCTGTCCTGAGCATTCAGCAATGTTTTTTTAAAAGCTGTGAAAGGGAAACTTTCCAAAGCTGGAAGGAGGAAAGAGAAAGGTCTTTCAGCAGCTGCAAGAACTACCTTATAAGCCTTTCAATTGCAGCAGGATGAGCTAATAAAGCTGGCCCTTAAACCCTGGAGGTTCAGTGTTCAAATTCTGCTTCAAGTTCACAAATGAAAGGAATCTATTATGCTTGCTTTATTGCTCAGAGGAACCAAGCCACATCAGAAAATGACTACACTCTCTGACTAGACTCATTGAAAATGCATCAGAGACAGGCAGCAAGTGTCTTTTAGTCTGTTGGCAGAACATTCTCCAAAACCTTGCCTCCTAGGGTCCTGCAGCCGTATCAGTGTTAATTGCCTGCTTTTGCAAGATGCATTTTTAAAAGAGACTTCCTGATCAACGACAAAACCAAGCTTTCAAAGTATACCACTAGACTCATTCAACTTAGGGATATGAAATATGCATCTAGTTAAACTCTTCAATTAAAGCATATACTCCAGCTATTATTCTCTAAACAACTTTCTACTGGTAATACCCAAGCCTCTCCTGCTTCTCAGTGACATGGAACAGCCACCTAGAACATTATTTTCTCTAGCTCAATTATCTCAAGTAGAAAACTTTATAAGCCTCTTCACACAAAGCCTTGCCTCACTTTTAAAGACTAAATATGATGTCCAAAAAACACAAACTAGGTCCAGAAAGAAAAAAAAATCCCAGTGCACTTTTCTCATAAATCATTCCCACAGAGCAGCCCAAAGGGAAACAGAGAGATGATTTATCTTCAGAATCAGAAAACTGGTATTTTTAGTTTAAATCTTAATTTTGAATTTTTCTGTACAAATTATTTCATCACAAAACTAACTGAAGCCGAGGCAACTGACTGGGTTATCTGTAAAATAGTACACAGGCACAGGGATGTGGCCTTCAAAAAGTTTTTGGGTTTTTGGCACATCTGTCTGCAAAACATGTCTCAAGTATATTGCTAACTTTGAGATGCAACTGGAAGGCAACAACTTGGCCGCCACTACCGCATCACTGACCACTACTGGACAACGAATGGGAGGGAGCAGAAGTCTCTCCGTGGCCCATTGTCCAAACAGAAACACGTCCTACAATAGCTAACTTATAATAAAATTCCTCTGCCTCGCTCTACATGCTACTGCATTCCAACAGAGAACTGGCAACATACAATACAGTCAAAAGACACAAAATACAGTCAAAATTAGCTGATTTCTGATGCAAGGGATTACTTTAGTTCACAAAAATCACCATCTTTGTTAGCCTGGGAGGAGATTTGAGTGCAAAATTTCTGCCACCTGCATCAGGACAAGAGCGACATTTCAGTGTGTCAGGCAGTTCCTCTCAACTCACTTCTTCAAGGCTCAACTTTTAAGCAGCAAACCCAAATTAAGTCAACACTGTCACTGTAGAAAAGCCAAGCTCCTACCTGATTTGCATGTCCTGCCATCATCTTCTAGCTGCACACCAGTGGGACAGGCACAGCTGTAGAAGGGGTCTCTTGGAGACAGCAGGCACAGATGGGAGCAACCACCGTTGTTTTCTTCACATGGAGTGTGAACTTCAAGAAAGCAAACAGATTTATTTTCATTTTTCTAGAACCCCTAAAGCCCTCATTTCTCCATGAGGAAGAAATTACAGATCCCAAATGACTGGCACAAGCTTTAGTGCTAAAAGACAGAGGAACCACAAAATAAAGTGTTTGATTCCCCCGTCTCCAGCATCTTACTTCAAGGTGCACCAAAATTGAGATGCATGCACAAGCTGATTTTGAAATAGCTGACAGCTCAGCTCACTATACAGCTCTTTCAGTGTTTATAAAGCTGAACACAAGCTAAGAGCTTTGGACATCAGTTATTTTGTGGATGCCAGGTCTGCTGAGCATCATGAAAATGGAAAACAGGGCTTGGAGGGTGATGATGGTGGAGGGGTGACCAGTTCTACGAAAGAAGGGAAAACATAATAATTTGTACAATTCCTACATTACAATTACAGCAGTGTTGCATGTTGGAAATATCTTTTCCTACTGCAAAGTTTCCACAGCAAGACACATCCCCAAATCACCAGGAAATCCAGAGAAACAACATGTAAAGTCAATAATTTTGAAAACTAAAAAAAAAAAAAAAAACAAAAAACAAAAAACACACACAGGATGGGGACAGATGCATGACAACTGCATGCAACTATCTCATTTACATGAAAAAAAAATTGGCAGCAAGAGATGAAATAATAACCATAAATAATTACAGAAAATATTGCTAGCTATTAAAGAAAAAAAAAAAATTTGCAAGTTGTGCAAGATCTGTCTCTATCAATCATAGTTTGAATGAGCATCTGAACTGCTTTAATATAAAACCACAAAATTTCCAACTAATTTGGCTTGTATTACTTCCCCTGATAGTCACAAAGAGGAGAAAAAAAAAGGGAGAAGAAGGAATCCAAGCCTTATCTTAACGAAGTCAATGGCATCTGAGCTATTTTCAGCATATGCTATTTCCCTACGCACCATATTTTCTCTGTGACTGACCCAGAAATACTATGACCCAAGGCTGGGACATTCCCTGAGCTAAAAGCAATGACAAGAATTCAGCATAGACAAACTCTTATCTGGAGCTGTGAGATAAACTAGGGTGCTGTGCATACCCAACAATCTCAATGTAAACTTAGACATGTTCCATCACCAAGATGGCCTCCAAACTCCTTTTGCTTACTTTAAAGCCTCTTTACTGAAATCCTATAAACTTTACTTCAGGGAAGCAGACTTCACAGTTGGCATAAATAAAGAAGCCAACCCAAGGGGCAAGGGTATCTCCCATAGGCAAGAAATAGAATCTTGACATAGTTACTCAGTTATACAAATTTGTACACCATTGCAATGGTTGTCACAATCCTAAAAAAACCCTAGACCAATCGCCACATGGAATCACATGCATATACAAAAGATATACAGCCTCATTCAGTTCTCAGTTCTTTACACCTGCCTTCTTTTGAAGATGCATCATATGTAAAGAAAAAACAGAGGCACATATATGTTTCATAGAAAAGCTCAAAACTAAATCCCTTCCATACTGAAACACTCATAAACTGCTTGTTACATATTGAAGATAAACGTGATCAAGTCTGGACTGCAAAAACCGCTCTAAGTACAACATGAATATTACATATTTTGTGGTAATTCTACTTATTAAAAAAAAAAAGTAATGATAAGCATTTTTTCAGTCGTCTTTAAAATAATGGTGTTAAAAAGATGCCAGGTGAGTCTTTATCATTCTCATTCAGACATTCCAAATCAAAAGATGTCAGTGAAATACTGCACTGGATTTTGGGTCTTGTTACCAACTGGGATGATGGGTGATCTCATATCAATTCAGGCTGGAATTTTCAAAGAAAGGCACAGGATTCAGGTACTTATATCTTTAGCAACCAACTCCCTGACAAGTGTTTAAAACCTTGCAACTTCAGACTAATCATTTTTATGACTAATGTTTTTCCTGACAGATAAGTAACAGTCATGCAAAAAGTTTCAGGGAAAAGTATAGTATGGCTGTACATACAGTATGGCTGCCGGTCTGGACTCAAGACCTGGATGTCCATTGGTGAATACAGGGCAGACAATATTTCTCTCCTTTTCTCTCCCGTCCTTTTGTTACAGGCATGGATGGAACGCGTTTGCCAGTCCGTCCAATACAAAGTGTCCCCAGACAATGTCAGTGCAAAGGGATGAGTAAGACTACCTTCAACAACTTTTTGCCTAGATGAAAGAAAGAGCAAGGATTAAAAATGCATTGCTTCCACTTGTTACCATGCAGGAAAATATCTGGCCTTGTAAAACTCATATAGAAACAGTCTTCTTGTAACAAATTCACTGAACCATGAGATTCAGCTGGTGATAAAAGTGATAATCAGACTGAAAAATGCAACAGAAGACTTTGCCCCTTCATAGCAGTAAGGACACAAATACACTAGGTTTCATAGCGACACAGTATCCGATTCAGCTCCACACCAACCTCTGAAAGGTCACACTGAAGTTCCTTAACAGGGCTGTGCAAATATCCAAACACAATTGCCTTCTGGAGGAAACACAAGTCGAAAAAGTGCTCCTCCAGTTACTTTTTTTTGGTCCTTCTATGCAATATGTAACATCTTTTCTCAGGACTTCAGTTGCACTCAGTCCTTTCTTGTAGCAGGAAAAGGAAGAAACAATTTGAGGGGGCAGAAGCATTTGAAACATTGTAAGACCTTTTTATTGACAAGTCTGGGTGAAATTCGTTTTGCTCTGTGTTTAAGGAACAGAACCAACCTCCAAAGTCATCATCTAGTTTGAACCATTACGGAAGTCTACCTTGACATCAGAACCTGAAAGTACCAACTTCACAGACATCTGATTCAACATTGATCAGTGGAAGGAAAAAAAAAAAAAAAAAAAGGAGTGGGATAAAAATTTCTTTTTTAAAAAGTTAGAACTAAAATAAATATTCATAGCATTTTATTAACATGCATAACATTTTAAGAAGGAAGTTTTATCATACGGTAACAATGTAAAACACACACAGCTAAATGACATCAAGCTATTACATTGGATAACACCTACAAGTCCAAGTGCAGCTAGACAAAAGGAATTTCCAGAATGCATCCTGCATAGGAATATCCTGGCATCAGATGTGGATTTACACCTCCAGCAGCTGAGTAAAGTATGTAAGAAGTGTACTCCAGTGAGCTCATTTTTTTTTTTAATGCAAAATACATTATATTTTCCTAAAATATTGTTTCATTTACGGTTCATTAGAAAACTGCTTGGGAGGTGGTGGACCTGCACTAATCTATAATCAAGTAATTTGGACAGATTGCTGGAATTAGTGTATTTAAAGGCTTCCTCCCTTTCAGGTGGCCTTTCTCTACCTTTAATGAGCAAAATAAATTTTACTTACCAAATGCAACTTAAAGTTTTTACACATACAGAAAAACAAAGTTTATACATTTTTTACGTGCATGATAACTGAAGAATCAGCCTGAAAACTCTGCCACTTGCCCCCAGAGAAATATAATCACTTGGACTGTATGAAAATCTCTCTTAGATTTTGAATTTTGAGAGAGGATTTTCCTTCTATGAACCTGCACCTAGCCTTCGAGCTACCACTCCCTCCCATAAAGGCCTTTTCCCTTGTCTATACTTCTGACTGTCAGTACTTGTCACTTACTACAATGCCACCATTATCTGGCTCCTACATAGTGCTCTCAAAGGAACTTAAGAGCGTTTCATAAAGGATGTCAATATTGTTACTCCTCTTTTATGAGTTTGAAAATCAGGCACAGAATGCACCTCAGTAAAAAAACTGAAAAGCACCATGGAAAATGCAGTGGTTTATTTTGCAGGGGCATATTATTCTATTACACAGGTATGTGTAAAATAAAAATTCCCTAACTTCTTACCAAGGCAAAATGACTTCATAACACAAACATTTGAAATGTCATGAAATCATGAAAATCAAGATGTCATTTTAAACTATCTGAAGACCAAAGTCAGACCAGAATGTAGAGACTTGCCTCCTCAGCAGGATGTTTCACTGGCAGATGACACTCACCCTTCAGGACCAACAGAACCTGCCCATTGAACACTGCACAGAATTGAAGGTGCAATCTCAAACATCTAGGTCTGCCCTGTCTGAAGGGTCACCTCTCCATGTTTACAAAAGCCAAAACTCAACAGCACACTTGGACAGGAGCCACCAACCAAGACTTCCATCAAGCTTTCTATCAAGCTTTAGGAAAATCTCCTTCCTGCATGCTCGCAGTCTGAAATAAGCTGAATTTGCTTAATTTATAGACATGCTATAATGGACATCTTTGGATGGGGACAAGGACAAGTGTGTCTTAATGTATATTTCCTGTTGAAAAAAAAAAAACTGTAACAATACTGTAAAGTCCCAGTAAATTTCAAGACAAATACAAGGCTAATAATGAAAAAGCCTGCTGTAACAGAAAAGCTATTAACAGTCTGTAGTGAAATACTGATGCAAATAGTCTTACTTTTGAACTAGTTTTACAGGATATGAGCCTATTTTGCTTTTTGCAAGGCTATTAACAATTACATTTAAAAGAACAATACAGTATTGGCATTATTCTGGACTACTGAAAAAAATGTCTCAGTTCAAAATGAATACAGGCGGTGAGAAATAACTTACACCACATCACCGACTAAAGGAAACTCACCTAAAGGAACCATCCAGATTTGCCCTATGGATGAAACTCAGTTTTGCATCAGCCCAGTAAAGTTTCTGCTCATCAAGATCTATCGTGAGTCCATTTGGCCAATAAATATCTGAATCAACAATTATTTTTCGCGTGCTGCCGTCCATTCCTGCTCGTTCTATTCTGGGTGTTTCACCCCAGTCAGTCCAATACATGTATCTGAAAAAGAAAGCACAAAAATTAAATCACAATATGTGCTGGTTAGCTTTAGCAACAGAAGGGATAGCAGCTCTTTGCAAAGCCCGTAAGTGTATACACATAGAGTGGTGTATATACAGAAATGTATATCCTCAAAACTAACATACTTATTAACGTAAATCAAACCAGTTTCAGAGGGTGTAAAAAAAGTCCTTCTTGAGAGCATCTCTCACAAGCATTGCCTCTGCATAATGTATTACTGTCTCTTTCAGTATTGGGCAGCACCTGATTGTCATAAGCATTTACAACTGAGTATCATCCTTGCATGGCCAGTTATTACAAATTAATATCCTAAATCACATTCTGAAGCAACTAATTACCTATGCAAGCAGGCAATGACCATAGCTGAACTCTCTTTTGCAAGTCTGTGAGCAGAATAAAATAAAGAGCCCTGAAATTTGTTTCTGTCCATAAAGAAATCATGAATCCGTGCAGACTTAGAACAACATTAGACCAAATTTTGGGATGCCTTTTTTTCCCCCTCCCATGCATGTCCCAGTTTTTCTGTCATTCCAACTACAGGCAATTTAAGTAGCTTGAATAGAGACATTAACAGCAGTTATCAATTGGAAAGGACTAGATCAAAATGTAGCAAATCACAGGCCTGCATGAAAGGTTGAAATTGTAGAGTTAGGAGAGAAATCGTCTGATGAGGACAGTCAGTTCCCAGTTGGTAAACATTACCCAGAATAATATATCCAGGTTGAAAATTCAGCACGCCAAGGGTGCAAACACAACACAGCCGACCCCTTGCACAGCTACCTCAGGCCAGTCAGGGCAACAATATTGCTTCTCCAGTGCCAATACAGCCATTTCTGGCACAGTCTGTGTCAGGAATCCTTTAACGTCAGCGAGCCCTCAAACAACATCAGGCGTCTGTGCACTGGACTCCCCAGCACTCCAGGTTCATCCCATTAGATCAACAGCAGTGCCAGATGGGCACCAGCTGGGTAAGTGCACTCAGCTACATCTAAGCTAAGTCCTTCTACCACAGGAGCTCCAGAAAAGCATGGTAAAGAGGCATCTGCTCAGTCCTGCAGAACTGGTGTTTAGCCAGACTTTTCATAACCTGGATTATCCCAGACCCTCAGATCCCCCAAAGAAAACAGCACTGCCTTATGCAACCACAAAGGAAGTAAACGAATGTGCACTGTGAACACACACAGAGGAAAAAGCTTCATGGTTTCTTTTATGAAGAAGAATGACATCCACTTTGGGAATTAAGCAGGGACTACATTTGTAAGTGCTGTCATGTTCCTCAGCAGGATGTTCTCCCACTCGCAACAAGATGCTCCTGTAAACCACAGCAGCTCTGTAGCTGTTCCACATGCAGCTGGGGGCCATCATTTCAGCCAAAGAGGAGCAGGCAGCTGTACAGCTACCCCCAGCACACCTCCCTCACAACTCACTAAGGCTCAAAATACTCTGATCTCCATGTACATACTGCACCCCAATTCAGCCGTTCCTCCAGTTCCAGCACAGTCACTGCGCCTATTTAGACCACTCTGATCATCTATCATCGTTAGCGTGTTTGTCCCAATGAACAGGGGAATATAGACAAAAATATAGATAGAGAGACAGATAGAAATGACTCACTTATACCACAATACACATACACTTGAGAGTGGGTAGGTAAAACAAGGACCTTTCTAGTTGAAATGGTAAAGCTCCCACGCAGACGAGTCCTCAGGCTTCTGAGACAGCTCACCTCAGAGTGGCTGCAGAGGACTTGTGTCCCCAGATGCCTTGCTCAAAACATCTCAGCTCCAGCAGTCAGGACAGATTGACTGCAGTAGCTGAGCTGCCCCAGTTCACAGGATAACCTATGAATGTAAATTGCCATTCATTTTGGTTTTCCTTAACAAGTCAGGTTGCAATTTGTGGCAGCTCAAAACTGTGTGGGGAAGCAGCTATTGACAAACAACAGAAGCCAGAGAAAAGCAGACATAAAAGAAGCTGTCTACGTAACCAGTTGGTGCACCAGATTGTGAAACTGATCCAGCCAAATACTCATTTTTGGTCAGGTCAAATAATTTCTCTGACCTGGCTCACCTACATTAGCTTAAAGTATTCAAGGACACCTTGAGCCACCTCTACAGGAATGAAGATGGACAAAAGATGGACTGTTGAATTAAGGAAAACCTGGCTATTAAAGGTGACTTTGGGCTATACCATACGGGTATGACAGTCCCACTTACTCATATATCGAAATGCAGACTAAAAAGGAGCTTAGACCAAAGTCAGAAATTGCATGACAGTTATTTAAAAGCAAAACCAAAGGAGACAAAACTAGCTAAGGAGCTAAAACTAGCTAAGTCCAATTAAACCTTAAAAGCAGGTTAAAATAAAGAGGATGAAAAAATATCCCCAAAAATACGCTTGAGCAAAATTCCTCTCCTCAAGCCTCCCATTAAAATTGCAGCCTGCCCTGAAAGCTCAATGCATTCAGATGAAGAAAAGGTAAAAAGTCTGTAAGCCAAAGGGCCCTCATGGCTTTTTGACAATACTAAAGGAGCTCTAGCTCAAGAGGCTCTCCCCCGCAAAAAAACCTGTTGCCTAATTTCATAGGTGACGTGTGATTATCCTTGGCCACACAGAGATTGCTGGATAAAAGTAGTGCTTCCAACTTCACACATTAATTTGCTACAGGAAAATGACATCCCTACATTTTAGCTTGTTAACAGGCACCAAGCTCAATCCTCATCAATGCCTGTGTCATTTGAAGGTCTTAAAACTACACAGGATTAGCAAAGTAACTGTACTGCAAAGGAAACCTAGCAGGATGAAGATGCATTTAGGCAACTTGTAGAACAATCTGAATGCAGGCAGTGTTCTTTCAAAGCACTTTCTCTCCCAGCTGGACTTTTAAAATGCAACACACAAAAGATCATTATTACCCTGTCACCACCTTGTCCTGATTGCCGGGTGTCCCAGCAATCCCCTAAGTATCAGAAAGCTGATCTTCCTGGTGAACTTTTCAGAATGTATCAAGTCTCTGCAGTAATCAAGCACCTACTGAAGTAATGCTTTAGTTCCCTGCACAGGCTACAAAGTACTCCTACGGTCCATCACCGGAAAGCATGCCCAGCAATGGAATGGAAAAAGCAATTCTTGTCTCCATTCAACCTCCTCCTCTTTTCCAACAGGTTTCAGGCCTTTTGGCAGGCAGCAGGTGCTGAATTGCCACGAGTTATAGGAAGTCAGCTCTGGTTTGGGAATCTTTTAACACATCAAGACCCTGAACTGTGAGTTTGGATACCACTGTGAGAGGAAATCAGCTGTTCCTGCAGCAGCGGTGGGAGTCTCTGGTCTATGTAAGCTTATGTAAAACATGCTGCTGCCAAATGGAGCGGTTCCTTCCCTTCCACACCAGTGCCAACATCAGCACCCTACAAGAAAAAAATTTACTCATGAGTTAGGGCCTTGGACTCTAGAATTAGCTAGAACAGTCCACTTCATCTCTTTTCTCCCACCATAACATCTAGGCTGTTATGACATTTTTTGGTCAAAACATGACACAACATAGCACTGCACATCAGACTAATACGCCATCAAATGTCATGTTTTAAAGGCATGCCTGTGTGGGATTTTCAAGAACACACAAAGTGTCAAGCTCTCCTATTTTTACCCTCCTCTATTTCGAGTGATAAAACCAGTTCAAACCAAATTAACTACAGTGTCTTGGCTAAAACACCCTACACTGACATTCAGCTGAAGACAGAAATTTTGGGAGGCAAGTTATAAATCCTAGACAAGAGAAAAAAAAATCATGGTTATTACGGAAAGAATGGCACATGCTTAGCTAAAGTAGCACTGCAATCTCAACTGGAACAGCAACACCACAAGATAAAAGTTTCTGTGGGGAAAGCTTCCCTGATGTGATTAGTTATCAAGAGAAAGCCTTTAGGCTTTATACCTACCGTTGAAATAACCCACAGATCTGTTTAATAAAATGTGTGTTCTGTCCCAACTACTGAAATCTGCTTGCATAAGCCAGGTTCATCAGAGAAAGAGCCATACAGGAAAACCAGTGGACAAATTAAGTATTTTAGTAATGTCCAGTAGCCATTATATCTTACACGTGGCATCTTCCAAA
Organism: Chlamydotis macqueenii; assembly: GCF_036417535.1. Lineage (NCBI taxonomy): Eukaryota > Metazoa > Chordata > Aves > Otidiformes > Otididae > Chlamydotis > Chlamydotis macqueenii. The sequence continues at coordinate 54,237,184 of NC_141560.1, read as the reverse complement.
TGCCCCCAGGACAGAGGATCAATTCTTACACAAACAGCAGGTATTTTTGGCTGCGGCTTTACAGGTTGAGGGAGAACATGGCAAAAAGCTCGAACTTGCTTCTCCAAGAAGGAAAAAAAAAAAAAAAAAAAAAAAAAAAAAATAATCAGTCTGCACACCCTAACAATTCATATGTAATAAACTGATTTAAATCAACCTGATTTAAATTCACCTTAATTAACAAAGTTTAAACCTGTCAAGATTACCTAATTCAGGAGCCTGCAGTGGTAACTGACACATTATGTCTGCAGGAAAAAAAAAAAAAAAAAAGGGTTGTTTCTTTGTTTTTAAATATGCTTAATAGTGCATGTTTCTTATTGATCTCAACAGAACAGCACTTTGAAACAGTCTAGACACCATCAGTGTTTCTGGGACAGCTGACGGTTCAGGATTGATTTTTTTTAAATTTTTCAAATATAACCTTTTTTGCTGGTATCCAGTACATTAACAATCCCCACTGTTTTCATTTCACTATTGAAAAAATGGATATTTAGCCCAGATAAGGTTTCCAGTAGAACAGCAAAAAAAAAAAAAAAGAAAAAAAAAGAAAAAATGTCAAAACCAGTCCCTGGCATCTTAGTACACATCAGATCAATCACATTTTTAGGACGGACATTTGGCATCCCAGGAGTTTTGTATCCCACTTGGATAAAAGTGTAACAGCACTGAAGATGTAAAAGAAACCTAAAACATCAATTCCTAAAGATCTAATAATAATAATAAAAAAAAACATTGTGAGCAAAAGTCACTGCTAAGCAGCTATCACAAATCAATACTCTAAGAAATTCCAAACAGCACTAAAGAAGCACTGAACAAAAAGCAGCCCTGGGACAAACTCTTGAGTTACTTTACTCAGTTTTTCAGAGACACTTAAGCATCTTCTCCCTTACTGGCTTTTAACCTTTAACTCCAGACTTTCAAGGCAAAAAGGAATAGGGGCAGGGGGGAGAAGGGATTAACATGTAATAATAATTTTGCAACAACTGCATCAAGTCTGTCCCTAAACTGAACTGCACTTTGCTACACCAAAGAAATCAGCAGGAGCAAAGCAGAGCAAAAGCCAAAGCTTCATCAAGGAGAAGATGCAAATATATACCTCCTTCTGAACACACAGCACTAACAGTCCATCACTCAGCAGCCAGAGGTACCCGACTCAACAGAGTCTGTAAAATTCAGTTACTGCTCTGTTAGTAAGCACAGTAGCTGCAAGCTTCACTACCAGGTTTTCTAGTCAGAAGACAATTAAACAAATGCAGTTCAACTGCAGTCAGTGAGTCACTGGATTTTGGCACATACTTAATTACCACATTTAATCAGGGCTTAAAAGTGCTTCAGTACTACCAGAAGAACGGGACTGAAAGCTACCTTGTAAAAATAAACAGATATTAAAGTTGGTAAACTGCACCCCAGCCATCTCTCTTCCTTTTTTTTTTTTGCCTACTTAACTCATTTTAAAATTCCAGGTGCAAGAGGAAAAACAGGATGAAGACCCTATTTCCCCTCAGTTTTAAAGCTGCAGGTCATTTCTTATTTCCTGGTGCTTCATCTCTCTTGTCATCATTTTTGCAAAGATTAGAAATCACAGCCATGCCCTCAAAGAGCAGCCAATCAGCCATCTGAGCTGGAAGGTATCACGGACATAATAAAAAGCGGCCAACACTGCCCAAACATTTTTTCCACCTCCTGAAATGCAGAACAGTTGCCAAACCTTACATAACCTGCTTACACAAAAGGGGCCAGTTGTACAGATGATGTAAACCAGCACAAACTTCTCCAATTTCAACAATGTTCTCGAACTTATACAAGCCCAGGGCACAAAACAGGAGTTTACAGGAAATTGCTATGAAGTTTAGATTCCTGCACATTTAAAACTGAATTCCCCCATCCCACCTTTAAAGTTACAAAAACTCCACTGCAAAATTAAATAGCACCAATTGTTTATAGACGGGGAAAGAATGTGTAGTATTAAGCTGCAAATCACTTACTCCAATTACCTTTTTTTTTTTTTAATTTTTTTTTTAGCAGTGAATTTTGAGACCTGGATATTCTTGACAAAAACATTTACACCAAACCCAAAAATACGCCACAGCAGAAAACTGTCACAACTAATCACACTGTATTCAAAGATATGTATTTAAAGCAAAGCAAAGAAACCCCTCGAGAACCGCGCTTCTCACCTACAGTTTTCTTACAACATCTTTTACTCTGACAGGTTTATTCTTTTAAAATACACGTTACATACATAGAGTATACTACTTGGCAACTGAGTCAAAGAGGAAAACATAACTGCCTGTCAGCTGAGGGATGCTCAAATATTATTGCAACGAAGTGCTTGCAAGGAAAGAGCACACCTTTCCCTGCTCACCCCCATGGAAGGGAGTAAGGCACCCCAGTGATTTCTCAAAGGTACCCAAGCACGCGTTCAATACAGCTTCAACAGCCTGTTGAAAAGCCAGGTTACATGACACCGTGAAGCTGAAGAATCCTCAGAGAGAAGGACTCAAAAAGATTTCCAAACACATTAAGCCTAGAGAAGCAGGGCAGCAGTAAGGAGATACTTGCAGCACTACTCAGAGGGGTTAGGAAGAGAACTTTCAATTTGGAATTCAATATTTCTGCAAATACCTCTGATAGGTGGAGAAGAAGAAACTGCCCTGGCAAGACTTCCTGGGGGAAAAAAAAAGGAGCTGCACATGCTGTGTGTGTTATGCACTTTATTCTCTTAAAAGAATGCCCAGCACATTCATATGCAAAAAAAACTCTACAGAAAACAGAAAAACAACTATAAAAAGATAAAATGAGCCCTCACAACTGCTCCTTATGGTCACTGGATAAGGTACGAGAGAAAATACAATATTTTTTTCCCAGAGATTTCTGACAAGAGACGAAGAAATACGTAATGAAATTATTTCATATTGAAAGCACTTCACAAGCAACACAGCATTATACCACCACGCTAGCGTGGTCAGGGAAGTCACAGAAAACGAGGCAGAGGAAGGACCTCATGAGGTCACGAGCCCTGCACCAAAAAAGCTGCTTTTTCACAGAATCATTGAATCCCTGAAGTTGGAAGGGACCTCTGGAAATTGTCTACTGCAACCCCACCACTCAAAGCAGGGTCAACTGGAGCAGGTTACTCAGGATGTAGTCCAGTCAGGTTCTGAGTATCTCTAAGGTTAGAGACTCCACAACCTCTCTGGGCAATCCGTCCCAGTGACTCATCACCCTCTCAGGAGAAAAGTATTTTCTTTCATTTAAGAAAGAAAAATTTCAGTTTGCGCATATTGCCTCTAGTCCTTTCACTGGATACCACTGAGCAGAGTCTGGCTCCATCATCTGTATTCATACACATCTATAAGATCCCCCGAGCCTTCTTTTTTCCAGCGTAAACAATCCCAACTCAATCAGCCCCACCTCCTATGGTAGATGCTCCAATCCCTTCATCATCTTTCTGGCCCTTCGTTAGGCTCACATCAGCATGTCCACATCTCTCTTGCGCTGAGGAACCCAGAACTGGACACAGTACTCCAGGGGTGGCCTCACCAGCACTGAGCAGAGGGGGAGACTCACCTCCCTCAATCTGCTGGCAACACTCCTTCTATGGAAGCCTAGGATGCTGTTGTCTTTCTTTGCAGCAAGGACGTATTGCTGGCTCACAGTTAATTCACTGACCCCAGGTCTTTCAGAAACTATTCTTTATTTTAGGAAAGAGAAAAATAGTCCAAATCTCACTACATTCAATCCATTTTAAGACACATTGCAGCAACTCAAAAGTCAGGGGATCCTCCTATCAAAGGGTGAAGAATGAACGCTCTCTCCAACAGCTTGTGAGATACCTCCAACCCTATGCTGTTTACAGACTTAACCTCTAACTTAACTACCTCTAAAGTTAAGCCTAGATTTCTTCCTCTCTCCATAAGGAACACGGGATTAAAGCGTGTCTGGACAGTGCAAGAAATTATGTCTGCACATTGGGGTGACAGCATCGGTGGAAAAGGGATGAGCAATGGATATCATCTACCTGGACTTGTGCAAAGTTTTGACACTGTCCTGCATGACATCCTTCTCTCTAAACTAGAGAGACATGGGTTTGATGGACGGACCACTCGGTGGATAAGGAGTTGGCTGGATGGCCGCACTCAGAGAGTGGTGGTCAACAGCTTTATGTCCAAGCGGAGACCGGTCACAAGTGGCGTCCCTCAGGGGTCCGTGCTGGGCCTGGCCCTGTTCAACATCTTTGTCGGCGACATGGACAGTGGGATAGAGTGAACCCTCAGCAAGTTCGCCGACGACACCAAGTTGTGTGGTGCCATGGACACACTGGAAGGGAGGGATGCCATCCAGAGGGACCTTGACAGGCTGGAGAGGTGGCCCCATGCCAATCTCATGAAGTTCAACCAGGCCACATGCAAGATCCTGCACCTGGGTCGTGGCAATCCCAGGCACAAATACAGGCTGGGTGGAGAATGGATTGAGAGCAGCCCTGAGGAGAAGGACTTGGGAGTGCTGGTGGATGAGAAGCTCAACGTGAGCAGGCAATGCACTCTTGCGGCTCAGAAGGCCAACCGCATCCTGGGCTGCATCAAGAGGAGCGTGGCCAGCAGGTCAAGGAAGGTGATTCTGCCCCTCTACTCTGCCCTGGTGAGAACCCACCTGGAGTACTGTGTCCAGTTCTGGAGCCCCCAACACAAGAAGGACATGGACCAGTTGGAGAAGGTCCAGAGGAGGGCCACAAAGATGATAAAAGGGCTGGAGCACCTCTCCTATGAGGACAGGCTGAGAGAGTTGGGGCTGTTCAGCCTGGAGAAGAGGAGGCTCCAGGAAGACCTTATAGTGGTCTTCCAGTACCTCAAGGGGGCCTACAAGAAAGATGGGGAGAGGCTGTTCAGTAGGGCCTGTTGTGATAGGACAAGAGGTAATGGTTTTAAAATAGAGGGAGGTAGATTTAGATTAGATATTAGGAAAAAATTTTTTACAATGAGGGTTGTAGAACACTGGACCAGGTTGCCCAGAAAGGTGGTGGATGCCCAATCCCTGGAAACGTTCAAGGCCAGGTAGGACAGGGCTCTGAGCAACCTGATCTAGTTGGGGATGTCCCTGCTCCTTGCATGGGGGTTGGACTAGATGACCTTTGAAGGTCCCTTCCAAGCCTAACCATTCTATGATTCTATGATTGTACAGAATCAATGGAGGACAAGGGTCCAGCAAACATATGGAACAACAGTAATGCAACTGTGCAAGTAAGGTGTTGGTTGCTCTTTACCCACAGATCTCAAAACTGCCCTTAAACACTTAGCTCAAGTCAATGCATTTTATCTATTTCAGCGAGCTGATGCAGTTTAATTCAATGTTTGGGAAAATAGTACACTCAAAGTACAGTCAATGATTTTTTACGGCATGCGACCTAAGCATGTTCATTCGCGTGCTTATAATTTTAAACACATTTAAAAAACAAAATCATGTTTGAGTACATATTCAATGGCTGTGTGGAAGAATTTTCACTTCAGCTTACACTATTGCTTCATTTTACATGAAAAGATTAGAAATGTGTTTTGATTTAAACCAAAGCCCCCACTGATGATAAACAGAATGGTGCCAGCCCAGTCAGACCAACATGTCACAAATGCTGCTTCTGTGCAGCTTTGAACTGCACCCATCAAGTCCCCTAATCAAAGAGAATCCCAGCTTCCACCATCGCTCTGCTCCCAGAGCCAGAGCTGTAAGACCAAAGCTATGCTCCTGGCTTCACCTGAGAAACCAATGCACCACACACTGGCACTGAGACAACCAAAGCCATCCTGCTGTTCCTTCTGTTCTCTTAAGAAATGGTGCAGAAATTAAAAAGATAAGAACACAATGATTCCCAAACTACTTAAGAAGACTAAACGTGTACAGAGCAAAGAAGCCTCTGTCTCCAGGAGTCAGGATGGGAGGGATCACAAGACTTGTAGAAAAAAAAAAAAAAAAAAAAAAAAAAAAAAAGTGCTAACAGGGGAGTGCATTCAGCGGGGCTATTAAGGAAGTCTACACATTTCTACCTCTTCCCCATGCAATTCCAGCTGGAGGAAAAGAAAAAGTAAATCACTTTTGTCTGCCATCTCTGAACAGGCATCTCTGCTCTCAAATTAAGCAAATGGCGTTTGAACAATTTATGCCCTTTAGTAGTATTTATGAGCAGGAAAAGGGAGAAATAAGCAAGAGAGACCAAAGAAGCATTTATGGAAAGGCTGTCACCATCAAGGGCATCCATCTGAAAACTACAGTAAATAACACTTCCCACAAGAACTTCAAGTTTCCCATGCATGAGACTATTTGCAGCTATTTGGCTACACAACATATCAAAAGCTGTCCAACTCCAGAAATTACAGCCATACCAAGATACTGAATATGACTCCTAACCAATTCTATGGTTGAATACTTTTCTTACATTCTAAGAAAACAACTGTGCTACTCAGATACGCATACTCATTACAGTGTTTCAAATAATTAACCAAAAGCTTCAAAATAATTTTACACTTGAAATTAATTACTAAATAGAGACACACAGGATATAAGCTAATCGCTAGCTTTCAAGGCAGCAGTAATCATGTTTAACTCAAAAGCAGGGCACCTTCTGCATTTTAACTGAGTAGCCATGAGTGAAAATACAAGTTACTAAAAAGCATAATCTTTACCCATACCATGTTTGATGTTTTTCTCCTCCAGTATTTGCAACAGTCACAAGTTTTTATTCACTATTCCCCCTTCTCTCAATCATTCCAAAGGAGATAAGATCAGATTACACACCGTTAAAAACATTTCACCATTTACAGTCATTTAAATCAAAATATCCAAAGCCTCAGTCTACTGCAGCTCATACAGATCAGGCTTCAAGCACACAGATCCCAATGACTTCAACACCGAAAGCCAACACGCTTACCCGTAAGTACACGGCACACTGTTCTGTGGGACCAAGGTCCTGGTGAATCAGCAGTAAACACCACTGCAGTTTTATTTAAGTGCTGCTATAAACACAGTTGTGAGTTATGTAAGAACAGCAACAGGTCTGGTTCATGGTTTTGCTGTGACACTGAGGAAATGCTGGATTAACAGCTAGGCGTGTCTGAGGCTTTTAATTTTAGACTCTGAACTGAGAGCTTTCTAATCTTGATAGCTGTCCGTTTTAAATCCATTTTTTAATATTTGGCATATTTAGGCATCCAATCTTTTCCTTCCTTCAGTATCAAATATACTTTAGATCAATGACAGCCATTGCCTGCAGATTTTGGATAATTTGCCATAAGCAACCTAAAGTGATGGTTAGGCTGGGCTACCGCATACACTTTCCTAACAGTGTTCAGAACCTGATTAGACTTGTTTTAACCTCTAAATGGCCATTCTGCAGAATGCCAAAACTGATGATGAATAGCTTTATTCCTTGTACTCAATATTTTTTTGCATTGCTGTTTTCTAATTTGCATCTTATTTCCTTACCTCCAAAGCCTCTGCTATTCCAAAAGGGGAAGACTGCTCCATAAATGAAGTCAGCTTCTGCACTAGTACATGCCACTGCCCGAAAGATCCACATCACATCATGAAAGACATTTTAAGAAATAGGAAGGAAATGTAGAAAGAGGCTTGCAGCTTTCCTTCAGCCAATCAAACCAATTCAAAGGTTCTTGCTCTCCTCCATGAACATAATTTCTGCAAACCCCACTAAAGTTAGCATGACAGCTTGGGGATGGCCAATTCAACAGCCCCAGTGGCTACACCAAGTGAAGACTGCTGTTATGCATACAGAAAAATCCCACAAGACAGCATGGTTTTTTTGGAGGCAATCAATTTTTATTTTTCTTTAAATAACCATTTCACAGATGTCTGATTCAACTCTTTGTGCTTCAGCAAACAGAGCAGGCAGAAACTTCTCAAGCAGTACTGTCTGCTGAATAACCCAAACCACAAAAAATACAGCCTAAACTTGAACAGTACGCTTGCTCTAGAAGATATCACAGCAGCCATCACACGACTAGAAGCAAATTCAAGATCTGTATTAACCAAAGTAGATATTTCTGATACATTGTAGGCTTTAATAATGCCAACGAGCTACTTCATTAGCACTTAGCAGTGAAAATCACGAAAGAGGATATGCTACAGCTTCTCAGAATCTGAGCCCTGTGGTACAGGCTGAAGGTAGCAAGCCTCAAGATTTAGATTTAGAGGTCCTAGATTTAATGAACCTTGTCAACATTCTAGGCTGTTCAGATCTAAATCCTTCTCTACAGGACTGAGAATTAAGTCATTTGTTTTGGCTATGCATTTATGGATTCTTTTGAAAATTTATTTTCAGGAAACTGAAGTTTGCTTGCCTCGACACAAGATAAGGACTTGTTTCTGAAATGCATTCCTGCTTCTTCACAAAACATTAATGATATTTAGGTTCTTTTCACTGCATTGCACACAATTTGAGCTCTCTCTTTAGTTGGGATTGAGTAAAATCTTTACATACACTACCTTAGTTTTTGTTAGAAATTGCTGTCCTGAAAACACAGAAATACTTATGCAAAGATTACAAACTCAAACTTAATAAAGCATCAACACTACTGAATCCCGCATCAGGGGTCTGCCTAGCAAGAATGTATGTAAGTGCTAATGTTCGCCAAAACAGTGCCAAGAAATTTAGCCTAATGCCTTCCATTAACAAACCCAGCTTCACATAATCTACACTAGGTCTGGGATCTGGATGTTCAGAACAAAATGTCAGTGAATTTGCAGAAAAATGTTTTGTACTCTCCTCTGTCTGCTTAGTTTATCCTTAATTTCAGGGAAGCAGAGTAATTGGTTTATCACATATTCTCTTTCCTTTGTTTCCCTAGAATGTGTAGTGGATCCAGCAAGAAAGCTTTAAGGTGTATGAGAAAGAACATCATGTTACATATTAAGCAACTGCTTACTGTCTCAGAGCATCAGAAAATCCTGTACAATTAATGATTTTCGCTAGCTCTAGGAAGAGTAGCGACCCTTAGATGATCTACAATAGTCTCTCACAGCTTGTCTTAGAAGAGAGACAATAAATTTTAGAAATGTTCTGAATGATTGTTGGGAGAGATACAAGGGCATCCCTCTTTCGAGTTATAACCTTCAGATAAGCATCGCCTTTAAAGAAGAAGGTAGATTGAGTGTGGAAACGATGAAGCTCTCTTTGAAAGTGTCATTATGCCAAAAACACTCAACTTACTATTTAGCTAGCCCATCAAAATATTTTGAAAAACCATACTTTTGAATGTCAGCCAGAAATCACAGAAAAACAAGGCTTCAAAAGGAATCTCTAGAAGTCAAATAGTCCACGTCCCACGCCCTAAGGCCTGGTCATTACACCTATAACATTCTAGAGAGACGATCGCTGTAAATTCAATATGTTCTCCTTTATTTTCTCCAACTAGTCTATATCTTGAAGAATTGCACTCAAAATGGAATTATTTATTAGACAAACGCCACACGGGGCATAACATCCCACTGCACGCACCACAACATGAAATGGAGTCCTCCATCCCTCTCTGCAGAACAGCCTTACTAAATCTAAAAGAGAAGAGAAGGTATCACCAAACTGCAGAAGAACATGTTATTTTGTGAATAGAAGGAAATTAGAGTTGTTTGACACAGAGCATTCTTGAGAAACCTATGTTTGGGTACTACCAGTATCAGCTAAGCATTTACAAATTGCTTCTTTGTCTCATTTTTCTTCTGGAAACTGAAGCTGGCTGTTCTATACCTAACAAAGTTTTCTTCCTTATTTTCTAATCTTCCTCCCACTTCTCTAGAAGAAACTGCTAAAAGGTCAAAAATCACATCTATGGAAGTTCTTCCAGACTGAAAACAAATGTCTAGCAACTTTAAGATTGCATCAAGCAGTTTTAAGACTCCTAGTCAAAATTTTATCAGATTTCATAATCCGGGAAAAAAACCCACAAACTTACACAAGCGCTGTAATCTGTTCTCTTCTATTTTAGCACAAATTCTTACTCTTCTGTCAGCTGTAATAACTGCACTGGCCACTGATCACAAAAGCATACTAACAAAAAGACAAATGAAAAAGTACTAAATGGTTCTTTTTTCCTACTATCATACACTTTCCTTCCCTAGAAAATACCATTAAACAAGGAACAACTGGTTTTAGGTGAGTCAAATCCAGAGTGCCTAAATCAATGTAACGATCACTTCACAGACACACCTATGAAATACTTCAGAACTACCATGTGAAATGAAGTGGTTGTAAAAGCAAATTAAATTTGAATGTTTTATTCCACAAATATACACAATGTATACTTTTGTTGTTGTTGTTTCTTGTTTACTATATTAGATATTTATTTGGGCAAATCTGCCTTTAATTCAATAGGAGCTTTGTGCAATACTGGGTTTTGTTACTTTCACCCAGTAGAGTAGCTCTTTGGAGGCTGATTTTAATAGATTATAGTGGGGATGAACTGCTTAATTATAAAGGATATATGTATCTTCATAATGCATATTCACAGGCCATTTATTTATGTTGCTTTGTTGCACCAGATTAATACACAAATCAAACCAGCTAACAATTAGAAACCTCTGCCTCAATTAAAAACAATGGAGGTGTTTCACATTAAGCTGTTGCTCCCAATGGAAGGAAAAAAAAAAAAAAAAGCAACCTGTAGACTGAACCAATGCTCTGATCAGCAGCACTAGCAACCCAAGGAATTGATCTGAGCAAAAGTCAGAACTGTCATTCTCTCCTCATCTCAAGCAAATTTCATTGATCAATCAGAAAGTCTCAAGGTGACCAGCTCACATGCAGACATCTACATTTTTGGCAAATGAATCTTGTGCCTTATATTGGCCCATTCCACAGTAACTGTCCATACTTGCACACCTTCTCTGGAGGAGTAACTACAAGATAGTTAAAAGTAGAGAAGTCCTCCAGCAAGGAAAGAATAGGCTACTACAGACCTACGGAACGGCAAAACCAATGTAAGATACCTAACACACACCAAAACAGTGCCTTCAGTTGTTACACTTACTGGATTGTGTGTCTGTTTAAGAAATGCTGCACATCTGTTCTGCAGTGTACTGCTGTGAAGAACTGCCTTTCAAAGTCACACAAAATAAACCACGCCTGCAACCCTCCTGCTTCCAAACACAAACAAGGATTAGATCCGCGGAAGCACTGCAACTTAACCATCACCACTGATGATTTTAAAAAAGCTCTCCTTTTGACCTGTACCAACAATACTTTCTCTCTTACTTGTTCTAATCCAGTTTTCATTAAAAATAATAATTTTGCATTTCCTGTAGTATAGGAGCAATATACTACCCAAAATCTCCACTTAATCTCTTCAGGCTTTCAAAACAGGAGAGTCAAAAAGCACAAATATGGCATGAAACGTATTGCCACAACCAATATTTAAGCTATCTTGAAGAAAACAGTCAAAAGGCAAGGAACTGCATCCACTTACAAGATGTCAACCTGGCATTGGTATTTCACAGAAAGCGCCATTCCACTCACTTATCAACCTCATTATAAAATACTCAACATCATATTCCCTCTTTAAATCATACTGCTAAACTCAGATCTAAAGTCAGTCTTCCGCATTAATTAATTCTGCATAGATCACTTGCTGTCAGGATACACACAGAATTCCTGCTAATTTATTTAAAATACTTCCATACAGCAATTTGCTATGGGAAGAATTCCTTTCAACTAAAGGCATCCATAGTGAAGCCAGGATTAAGAGGACAAGGTCCTCTTAGGTCTGGAAAAGTCCTTTGGTGCAACAAAGTCACTCCACTTTTCCTTTTACCGATTACGGCTGTACCTTTCCAGTAGTTATCTGAAGATACAGGCACCGCGAGCATTTGATGCGTGAACAAAATGAAGGATTTTGTTTCTTTGGGTACACACAGTTTCATTTAGTACTGGTAGGTCCTTTACGTATTAATCATAAACGTACCCAGAACTGCACCCATCCATCTGGGAAGCCTTATGCAAGAACTACTACAAAAACAACCTGACAAAGTTCCAGTCTGTAGTGTCAGCAGTTGCCGACACAGCAATCTTAAGTTACCCTCTGTTGCTTAGTTTCAATTTTCACTTCTCACACACCTGAAGAAGGTGGTTTCTCAAGAGACTGTCCATCTCCCAGTGCAGGATAAACCACAAACTATTTTATATTTGTGGTTTACCCTAGCCACTTGTATTAACTCAGCATCCCTTTGCAAAGGGGTCAGACCCAGTGAAAATGTCAGTTGATGCCAGATTTTCTCACAGATGAGAAATCTACCTACACGTACTGTACAGAAGAGGAAGACAAAGTGATCCCTAAGAAAGAGCTGTGAAAACAGCAGCAAACTAGTGGCAAACCACCTCACTTGTGTGAATTTGTACACACAAGAGAAGTGCACCTCAATTCTTCTCTTCCCCTTATCCCAGGGGTCCATCTAGTACAGCACATCTTCAGTCATCACTGCAATGAATATGAGGCCCCAAACTGCACACCACCAGTATTATTTGTGCACAGGGATAGCAAATAGCACATGTGAAATGGTGGGGAATACTGAAGACAGAGGGAGGAACCATACAGAGATGCAATTATTTTCAAGACCACTAGAAGTGACACATCCAGCCTGCTCCTTCTACTACTTCCTAACCTGTTCACCCTACAGCACTGAGAGTCTCCGGTTTCACCTGGATTCTTTTACTTGCCTGCACAAACATGATTATTCAACATCATCACTTAAAAATACCCTGATTTCATTTACCGGAGCATAGCAAGTGAGAATTCCTGTTTCAACTCATGCAGGTTTACCCATCTTGCTGACTAGATACATTAAATAGACATCACATATCAAATGAAAGTTAACTTACCAAAACAAGGTAACTGAGAAAAGAACAATAAAAAAAGCCTTGGAAAATTAATTACTTTTCAGAAGTGCAACGGAATAAGTTAGGCAATCATACTGGTTGAATATTTGGCTTGGCACCTAAGAACAGCTGTATTTTTCTTTTTGGCTCTATGTCTGGGCTGTCATTTCTCACCACAAAATATTTAAGCTCAAACATATGTTCAGCTACGGATCTTGAGAAAAATACCTTGGGAAAATGTAAACTGAAACAGAAGGCTATGTTTCTTTTTCAGAACTAAAAACTCAACATAAATCATCAGTGTATCCATTTAAGCATTTAAGTCAAATTAATATTTACCCATGAGCAGGATCCAAAGCTATTGCCCTGGGCTGATCAAGATCTTGCCAGAAGAGGACTTTTCTAGATGTTCCATTGAGATTAGCTACTTCTATCCTATTGGTTTCTGAATCCGTCCAGTAAAGCTTTTTCCCAATCCAATCACATGCCAGGCCATCCGGGGAAACCAGACCAGAAATGATGACATTCTGCACCACATTCCCAGTTTGGTTAATGTAAGTTTGCTTGATGGCTTCTTCACTCACATCTGTCCAGAAAACGATGCCTTGTGAATACTGGAAGTCAACCGCAGCAGCATCCTCTAAACCACTGACCACCACAGTGGACTCCAGCTTCGTGCCTCCAGCATCCACAAGTCGAACATCCCGCCGGTTGGCAAAAAGCAGAAAGGGAGATGCTACAGAAGAAAAAAAAAAAGACGAAAACATGTTAGTATTATTGGCATCTACAGATGTTAAAGCACTGAGTGTGAATATGAGAGAAAAATGCACACTACCCAAAAACCTCCTCCTTCCACGTGATGATGACAAAGGAGTAAAAGACAAAGAGAAGAGCAGGCCCGATTCTGTATCTACAGGACATGGATAGTGTCTTCAGCATAGTTAAGAGCTCAAACTGAGGTTCTTCAGAGATTTTAGCATAGACAAGACAACTTTTCTATCATACAAGATCTCATTTGCCATTATACTCAGAGAGATAAATCTGTGCTTGCAACGGAGGCTGTCCCTCCACACTTCGAGAGGGAGAGAAAGGTGTGAAGGTATGAGTCCTACAACTCCTTCCTCCACTACCCACGCAGAATATTACAAAACTCTTGGAGAGGAAAATTGTTAAGATCCTCTGAAGGACTCACTGTGGGTGCAGGAGGCTTGATTCAAAGAGAGACAAAGGCATGACTGGCCCAACTTACTTCTTCCAGAAGAGGACATTTAAACAGACATACCACAGAACATTCCTTCTCATCCATATCAGGCAGGCTGATGGCCAAGTTAACCACTTCATTTCTCAACTAAAGTGCAGGCTTGCTTCCTCATCCAGCAGCAAACAAGAGAAATAGCTATCTGCAGACATGGCTGGGAAGGCAGCAGCCAGGTACATCAATGCCACCACACTAGCGACAGCTGTGAACCCCACTGGCACATAAGGAGAATGCCTAGAAATCACTAGATGCTGCAAGTAATGGAGCTCCCACAGCTTCTCCTCTGATTACCAAAGTCTGGTAGGGATCTTATTGTCATCAAAGAGCTATTTTCATTTGCCCCTACTGCTTGTCACCTTGAACACCACTACCCTTCCCACTTCTTCCCCCAATTCTTCTACCTCAAGTGGTAGCTGCTGAAGTTCTACGCCAGTCAACTGCCTACTCCTAGCTGCAGATACAACCATTTCACTTGATGCTGCTCTTCCAATGCGCATCCAGCAGCAACCCAAACACTTGCTGCTTAACTCAAGGAACAACACACAGAACAGAGCAGCAACAACAGGTATGATATTTCCATCTTCTATGGCTTTAAGTCTGTGATACAAATACCTTCAGCTTCAAATTCATGTTACTGTATGTAATATATGAGACGTAGCTCTTGACACTGTCTTTCAGATTCAATTCCTCCTCCATTTTTCAAGGAGGACAACTTACACGGGGTCAGAGTTGCAGGTTTGCTATGCTGGCAGCGCCATCACACGCTATTGCCTGTTCATGAACTCCGGCTCCAGCTACACATGCACTGGATGGTCTGTGCCACTGCACGGGGCAAAGCGAAGTACATCTCTGACAACAGCTTAGGTATTTATGTGCAGGCCAAGGACTTCAGTTACAATCTATAACTCAGCTTCAGATGAACACAAAAACATGCATTAAATTTCAGCTTTTTTATTACTATTCTGCATGGCCTCCTCCCCCCCCGCCCCCCACCAGGAAAGAGATGGCTTTATTTTTCTTTTTGGAGGAAGTCTATGCTGATGAAAGCAATAGGGAAAATTTAAATCAGCTGGTGGTTTCAGTGAGGATCTTGGACAGCAAGGACACAGACAATTGCTATCATGAATGTTTCACTGAAAATGTAATATCTTTGTTTTCTACAATATTTAAATCAATAAAGTTTATACAGCTTGAGGAGAATTATTTGTTAAGAATTTAAGTCTCAGTATCACTCCTATATCATTTCCTAACTTGCCAATTCCTCCTCTCTGTCATCTTTCAAAACACTAGGAATAGTACCATCAAAGCCAACAGGTTAGTTATTGAAAACAGAAGAAAAAATGTCTAGAATGCAAAGCGCTTGTTTTCTTCTCTGCAACTCATTGGTTCCCCATAACCATGTCTATTTTAAGTGGCACTGTACCAAACCATTTGAATACTTGGAAAGTCTGATGTTAGTGGGCTCTGTTTAAGTCACAAGTTCTCTGGGGTAGAGAACTTCTCAAGTTATGCACACTGCCTCACAAAACCAGCCCCATATCCAGCCAAATATCAAAGCCATAAAAAGTCTATGTACAATTTTTTAAAGAATATTATCCCTAAAATGTGTTTTGAGGAATACAAATAGATGGATTTTCATCTAGACATTTCCAAGCTGAAGCCATTATTAATGCTACTACAAAGGAAAAAGGAACCTGAAATATCAAGTCCAATCAACAGCAGAGGAACTCAACAGCTTCTTAACTAGAAATCAGACACGAACAATGTCTAATCCAATCAGTATCAATATTATCCCAGCTCCCCATCCCTTTCAAGAGATTTCTTCCCCACTGGTGCACACAGTAGGGCAACAGCATACAGATAACACATTAACCACTGTGTTCTCTGTCACTTCGGTACCTCAGAGTTGTCCTGATTGAAGTGTGGCCGCATTGTGTTGGCTACGAACACCCAGCGGGGAAATCACACTGCCCTGCTTGCAATTGTGTTAAAATTTTACTGCATTTATACACTGATGTAAACTGATTCATTATTGAAAATGGCCAGAGTTCACCCCTTTTAAGAACAAATGAGTATTCAATTTTCTTTGGAAAAAATAGAAGAGAGGAGGCAGAACTATGATTTTGAAAAACATATTCACTTGTCTGCTCATCCCTACCAGTCCATTTTATCCAGTCCAAATTTTATTTAAAATGGTTGCAGAGCCCTTTTAAAGCATTACTGGTATTAAAAAAAAAAAAAAAAAAAAAAAAAAAAAAAAAAAAGAAAGAAAAAACAAAAACCAGTGATCAAAACAAGTAAGTGGTTCTCAACACTGACTCTTTCCTGGAATGCTGCTGAAGAAACACAGGCTTTCCCAACTTTAAAAATAATGCAAAAGTCAGAAGAGTGACCAAATGCTCTGTTTCCATGGCCTTGCATTTATCACATCAGGTCAGAATGTGATGGCTCACTAGCAGGCAAAGCTAGCTCTGGTAACTCTGCAGCTTTGACTAAATACAACGTCCAAGATGACCCAAGAAAAGTTCACAGAGCTTTTCAAATTTCCAACTTCCCCAGTTACTAAGCAGTAAATCTGAAAGAGGCAACCAAGAAAGTAGATGCCTTTCTAGAAGGACAGATGTATAGCATTTAGTTTCATAGAATCACTAAACTCAACAGTTCAGCAATTTAAAAGACACATTTATACTCTGTGTGATCACAACCAACAGTTTTTTTAAAGCATTAGAACGAGAAACAAAGAAAGCTCAAAAAGCAACAAAACAAATAGCATCGACCAAAAACTTGATTTGTTGTGCCATCAACAAACCATCCTAGAGAGTCAAGATCATCCCACTGATACAGGATGCAAGGTTGTTTATTTTCAATCCCACGCATATGTAGAATCAAAGGTTCATTTCCAAGAACGTGCGGACCAATCTCCTTTTACATCATGCTGTCTTCTCAGTCCTGAACTGGGCCTGAAGTTCCAGAACACACTCTTATTCTTGGTGCATTTACTTTACGGCACAACTCTTCACAAGGCAAACTGAAAGTGCAGTTAATAGCCGTTTCTGGGGAGAGGTACAGAGGGATGAGGGAGATCAAAAAAAAATCTAGCAACAACTGTGATTACCAGTGACCTTCAAATGAGCTTATCTGTTACACAAGAGGGAATATATCCCTTGCTTAAGAATTTATTCCGCAGTTAGAAAGTCAGGAGACTCTCAAAGGAACACTTAGTGTTATGCTCTATTTTGAACAGCAACACTCCCAACAATTGCAAATTGCTTGAAAAGGGAAATACCAGCTTCTATTTTGAAAAGATAAAAGAATAAACAGTAACAGGATGAATGATGAATGTGGAAGACAAACTGTTTATACCCCATCTATTACCACCCAATTGAAAGGACAACATTTTAATGTAGTTACCAAAAAAAAAAAGCTGTATTCTTTTTCAGTAAAATTAGAACAGTTCATATTTTTCCATAATAGGCAATATTTAAAACCTCTGTACATAGCTGGAGTTCACAATCCTTTGACAAAGCAAAAACAGAACGTGAAATCCCACAAATTATCAAATGAACTCTAAACAGATAACAGTCTAATCTGTAGAAAGTTACAGACTTCTTGCAGCAATTCTACAATCTCATTTGGATCATGTAGTATTTGGTCAACAATACCGCATTCTAGAAAGACATATTATTTCTATTCAGAAAACCACCAATTTTCCAGTGGTTTTCTGGTAACTGGAAAACACACCCTCGACTTGATAATGGAGCTATCTACAGAGGCTTACTGCACAACAGCGTGAAAATAGAGCTTCTCATCAGTCTGTTAGCCGGAGAAAAGGAAACAAGCTGGTTAGGAATCAAGCACGGGTTCAATTTCCAGCTTTGCTCTTGATCTCCTAAATGCTCTTGGGCACATCTTCCAGCTCTAACTACCTTCCAACAGAACAGGCCAGTGTGTTGCTTCTGAATTCAGCCATTAACTTTCTTTTTTTTTGTTTTAATTGTACCAATCCCATCTACAGCACTTAAATTTTACGAAGTTCTTCAGGGGCACCCATTGGCACCGGCACAGTGACATGGGACAAAGAACTAAAAATAGCACTATATGATCTTTGCTATTAGTTTCAGTAATAGTTCTGAAAACCAGTTTGACAGAGCTCAACTCATTTACATATTAGGACTAAGATCATCATGAATTATAATCAATAGAGCATGTGTCATCAGTCGCTGCTTTGCTGCAAAGCTGCCACAGTTCCAAGACAAGCTGAGCATGAGAGTTTTTAAAAGTTATATTTATACTACTGCTTCATACTTGTTGACATGCCTACATTTTGTCTCCTTTCCCTTAAAACCGAAATAGAAAGACATGAGAATACTTGGGTACGTGCACGATTCCTACTCTTGAAAGCACCAGAAGTGCAGAACACACAGAAATCCTATGTATAGCACGAGAGAAAAGCCTTACTTAACAATTCTTAAACCAGTTAACTAGGCTAAAGGTCATGGAAAGGTTTAACTGTGCTTTTACGAAAAATGACCAAGGATCTTGGGAGTGTGGTACACAACGTAAAATGAAGATCTCATTTTAATAAGCATACAAGCCAAAATAGCCATCCTAAATTACAGTATGTGCAGCAACCTATATTTTAAATATTATTTCAATTCTTAATAGGACAAACGCATAGGGGACCTCTGTGGTTAAGCCATCTGTAGTGCTGGGCAGAGAGAACAGCATTGTCCGGGTTTTGTGTGGTGGACGGAGCTACGGTGGCAGCTTCTGCGAGAAGCTGATAGAAGTTTCCCATTTGTCCAGTGGACTTGGCTGGGTCTAGGGCAGACCTGCTGCTGGCCAAGGCCAAGCCCATTGGCAATAGTGGCAATACCTCTGTGATAACATATTTAAGAAGGGGAAAACAATTAAAAAAGGAGTGAAGAAGTTGAAGCAGGGTCAGAGAGGGGGAGGTGCGAGCCTTGTGGGCCTTGCAGGCCTCACCCTCTGGCCTCCCACCAGGCAGCCGACTGGGCCCAACTGAGCCCGGCCCACCTGCAAAAAGTGGAGAGGAGATGAGATGTGAAGAGAACCTGAGAGGTGTCTGCCTGCCTATTGTGAAGAATTTCTGGTGAGAGGAATGGCTGCATATGCCAAGGTCAGTGAAGAAGGAGGGGGAGGAGTAATGCAGCTCCAGGCCAGAATTCCCCTGCAGCCTGTGGTGCAGCCCATGGTGAGGCCGGCTGTCCCCCTGCAGCCCATGGAGGCCCACGGAGGGGCAGAGATCCACCTGCAGCCCATGGAGGACCCCACGCCGGGGCAGGTGGATGCCTGAAGGAGGCTGTGGCCCATGGAGGGCCCACGCTGGGACAGCTGTTCTCAAGGGACTGCATCCCGTGGAAAAGGGCCCACACTGGAGCAGTTTGTGAAGGACTGTAGCCTAGGGGAGGAATGCAAGGAGTTCTTCCTCCAAGGAGGAAGGAGCTGTGTAAAGCAATGAGTGACACACTGACTGTAACCCCCATTCTCTGTTCCCCCCTGTGCTGCTCGGGGGTGGGGGAAGGAGGTAGAGATAATTTGAAATTAGGTTAAAGCCCAGGAAGAGAGAGGGGTGAGGGGAACTTGGTTTTGTACTCTCTTTCATTATCCTGCTTTGGTTTTATTAATAATAAATTGAAATAGTTTTCCTCAACATGAGTCTGTTTTGCCCATAACGATAACTTGGATGTCCTTATCTCAAACCTCAAGCCTTTTTGTTATGTACCTCTCCCCCATTCTCTTGGAGGGTGGAGAGAGTGAGTGAAAAACTGCAGCTTGGTCCAAAGCAGGGCTAAACTATGACAAGCATGTAATTCTTGCAGTAGTTAATGTCCCAAATCACAAAAACATTAATTACCAAGGAACAAAACCAACTCCCCCACACCCCTGCCACAGGCACACAAGATGCTAAAAAACAAACACGTCAAAACTTTTGTACGCAAGGGTGTATAATCTTATGGATATTCTACGACAGAATATAGAGTAAGTATGCATCAGCTTTCTATAAAATAGAAAATAAAAATAAAATAGCTGCTATGCAGAAACAAGACCATGTAGGTAGGGTCCTAGCAGCTATAAATTAATCAGAGAAACTGGTTCTACAGCATAAAGTGGTCCTTCTTGTCCACCTCTAACACTTACAGATCGTAAGGAGGCTTAGACCTTTGATGTGTAGCATAAGGCTCCTTCCAAAAGGAATAACTGCCTTCCCTAAAGAAGGAATTTATTCCACATGCTGTTACTCTTTTGGGTGTTAGCCCCATTTTTCACAGCTTAGCTCAAAGGGCCATGGCTTAGCAGCTGCTGGCAGCAGGAAGCTCATATGCCAGGAGACACAGACACTACTGGAGCCATAAAGACACTGGAAAGACGTTAAAAAGGAGAGAGATTCAGGCATGGAAGAGAAAGGAAGGTAATCAAGAGTTTAGCCAAATTTATCTCCTAAAATTAGGCACAACTCAAACACCCAGTCTGACACCTTGCTAGATAAGACGGGAATATGGCATGTACAAATCCCACAAATATACATGTTTATTTCACTCTCTTAATGCAACTGTCATATACTTAGCAGGAAAAAAAAAAAGTTTCCCTCTAAGCTCTGCATTCTGAACTGGAGTCCTTTTTACTGGCAGCTGCTGCAGAGAATCTGAAATCACCAACTTCAAAAGACAGATTAAACATTGATCTTCCTGTACTAACTGCACATACTCAACCCGAGTTTAAACTTGCCAGATACAGTCCTCCAAAGAATAGAGGGCTATTGCTTTCATCCTCAAAACATATTATTGTAGATAAGGTGAATTCCCAGTGTAATTACTAAATTATAGAATACTCTTGCTGCAACACAGAGGTAGGTGGTAACAGTTTGTAGAGCGCAGGGCTAAAAAAATTAGAGCTCCTCGGTTTCACTCCCACATACAACCCCTTAGTGAACCTGAGCAGGTGCTTCAGCCCAATCTCCTCGATACAAATATACCCTTTCTTCCGCTGTTAATTATCTCAAAGAGTTGCCAATGAAGCCTACTCATGCTTGAGCAAGGCACTAGAAATCTTCCCGCAGACGACTCCATGATGCACTCAGCTTTTCATTCCTCACACAGCTAAGACTTCTCCTCTCTGTGAATCAGGGAGTCAGTGTGGGTCAGTAAGCTGTGAAGGAACAGCTATTCAGTGGTAGCTGGTTTATGGTACTACTTCAAGAGGAAAATATACTCCTTCCCCAAACTCCATCCCATTCCTCTAACCCTCCAGCTCAATCCATTTGATAGCAATCTGCCTCTACAAACTGAAAGAAAGTGTTCTGGTTATCAACTAAGGAGCATTAATTTCCATTTTATCTGATTTTAGGTAGAATCAAGGCCTGAAATCCAGAGGGTGACAGAAATGTTATTTTAAACCACTAAGAATACCCCACACTTATACACATTATGTGCAGCAGATGTCAGGCAATTTTTGTAAATTTTACTCTTTACCAGCCTATATTTTAAATTGTTAACATGGTTACACCAGGCATAAACCAGGGCAAAGTAATCCAATCTACACTAGTATCCCTTATTATGAAATACATTTGGTGCTAGTTTTATTTCTATGTGCTAAGTATTATGTTCAGTATCACTGCTAACATTAGACGACAGCCAGGATCTCAGTGATCTATTTACCATCAGGCTATAGTAAAAGGGACGCTGTTCATCCACCAGTGTACCTATAAGAAGTGACATGATTTTAGCCACAAATATGTCTGGGGGAAGGGGGGGGCATTATGTAAATAAATTATATAAGTTTAAAGTACATCTGGTTTAGCACCAGCAAGCTGGAAAGGGTCCATATAAAAGTATATTTTAAAAGTTTTAAGTGGGTTTAGAAAACATATGACATTTTCGCTTCTCATCTAGGAGAGGAGCTCGGAAGGCAGTGAGATAAAGAACAGTAAAATAAAAGTCCAATCAGTAAACGCTTTTATGAGAGGCTGAAGATCATTTATTTTTAGCCACTGGAGAAAGGACACACTACAGAAATCAGATCAGGTTAGGCTTGGGTTTTTCATCAATGGGGAAGGGAATGATGCAGAGGAAAACATGCTCTGAAGATACTAGAGCACACTACAGAAGCTGCAGAATTGTTTGCAACAGGTGATTTTTAATAGTGGTTGGAAAGCCATTCCCCAGGTATGGCTTTTGTACAATTAATTCCTGCCTCAGCAAAGGAGTTTCATCTGTGTGTCCTGAAACTGAGGACAAAAAAAAAAAAAACCCCAACAACAACAACAAAAAAAAAAAAAAAACCCCAAAAAACAAACCACCTGAACTCAGTGGATTAAACTCCCCACGCCATTTCACTGAAAAGCCTAATTACAAGGGTGTGGGGTTGCTTGTGTTTATGCATGGTTTTACACAAAACGGTTTTAAAAACTCTCCCAGTAACATAATACTCACATCACTGTTTCTGTTGCCCTCCTGAAGCAGATGAATTTAGGAGCTTTATCAAATACTAAAGTTAAAATATTGTCAGATAAACTGCTAGCTATCTTTTATCTTTTTTTTAAATGAACAAGCTGTAAGTTTTTTGAAGATCTTGTTATATTTTCTGGATTGTGTAGGGTTCCCCTCCAATAACGACAGGGTTTTAGGAAGACAAGAGATTTACTTCAGACTGTTGGTTTTGTTTGGTAGCCTACAGTTTTTAAATAATAACGTTAGCAGTAACAACAAAATATAGCACTGATTATATACCATTTAATCTCCATTGACCTGAATTAGTTCATCTCCCTTGGTCAAGAGATACCAAAGAACTTCTCTGAAGAGCATGCTCTGAAGAACTCCAGGAAAGGTGCTTTATACAAATTATGGGACTGCTGTGATTTAACTCCAGCTGGCAACTAAGCACCATGCATCTGCTCACTCACTTCCACCTCCCCACCCAGCAGGATGAGGGGAAGAGAATCAGAAGGGCAGAAGTGAGAAAACTCATGGGTTGAGATAAGAACAGTTTAATAACTGAAGTATTACATTCAAGGCCAGGTTGGATGAGGCTCTGAGCAACCTGATCTGGTTGGAGATGCCCCTGCTCCTTGCAGGGGGGTTGGACTAGATGACCTTTAAAGGTCCCTTCCAACCTAAACTATTCTATTATTATTATTAAATTGTAATGAAAAGGAAAATAACAGAGAGAAGTAAACCCCAAGAAAGACAAAAAAACAATTGCTCACCACCAATCGACTGATGCCCAGCCAGTTCCCGAGCAGCAGCCTCCCAGCCAACCTTTCCCACAGCTTTATACACTGAGCATGGCGTCATACGGTACGGTACGGGATACCCCTTTGGTCAGCTGGGGTCACCTGTCCTGGCTCTGTCCCCTCCCAGCTTGTGGTGCACACCCAGCCTCCTCACTAGTGAGACAGTGTGAGAAGTAGAAAAGGCCTTGACTCTGTGCAAGCACTGTTCAGCAGTAGCTAAAATATCCCTGTATTATCAACACTGTTTTCAGCACAAATCCAAAACGTAACCCCATAATAGCTACTCTGAAGAAAATTAACTCTATCCCAGCCAAAACCAGCACAGAAATTTAGGATTTGTTCAGATTATCTGGGATGGCAATAAAATGTTTTAAAACTCTCCAACAGCACACTCTGAACTTATTTGTTATTGTTTTGTCCAGTTTCCAGTTATATTACGTACTTCAAGTAAAAATCTTCACATACTAAAAAAGCTAAATGATTGGACTCTGTGTGCATAATTTAGCACACTTCTATCACTGCAGAGGCTGGAAGCAAGCTATGTGTGTTCAAGATTACTTTCATTTGGACACATAATTTTAAAGGAGAGTTCCTCAAACTTTTCTGTCTTTTCCCACAGACCACCCAGTAAGCACACCATATGAACTCCCCTCCTGGTGCACAAGGCAACGGCTCTCAGACTGTCCTTAATACCCCTGCAGCAAATACTGAAATTGGTTACATGGAACAGCATATTTCATCTTCTTTTAACACAGTTGAGCAGCTGGAAAGGAGGACAGCCAAGTCCATGTGAGCAGCCAACACTCCACGGACCACCAAGCAGCATAGAGAACATATTTAGAGATCTGCTGAAAAACTAAACAAAAAACAGAATATCAGCTGTGATTTGAGGACACTTACATCAAGTTGCTGAGATACTCATTAGATAAAAATCGCAAGGACTTTAACTGTTTTATTTAGAGGAGAACACAGATTCACTAGAGCATAAAGCAATTTTCCTCTGGTCTGTTTTGTCAGAGGAAATTTCTAAACATTGCCAAGAGCCAGTTTTGCAACAATCTCTACCCGTGCAATGCACAACTGGTGTTCAGCCAAACCGTTGTGAGGACTGCAGCCTCATGCAGTCCTGACTGGCTAATACTAAACAGATATTATCTCCGCAGTCTGAACCCCCACCTCTTCCCGACTTCAGGTTCTCACCTGAGCATTTTACAGAGGTTAAAATATACATGGGATTTTCCCAAAAGCAGAAGAACACTGTTCACAACAATTTGCTTAATCTTCTGAGGATTCTGCTGCAATTTGCCACTCAAGAACCACAGTGCACATGACAGCTTAAATACAAATACACTATCTATTGGGGATTAGGGCATTTGGGCTCCAGACAGACACCAACAACAAGCTTTGAAAACTAGCACTTTGAAAATGGATGTTAAGCTGAGTATCCTCCAATCTTAAAAGTCAGTGCTCAGCGTTCAGTGCTCGTTGGAGATTAAAATCTGCACTGAACTTCAAAGAGAGGTTAAACTGACAGCTTCTATCAAACTGCAGTGGTGATGGCCAAAGCTCCCAAGGTCCACTGAAAATCCCAGTTTAAATATAGACAGTAAACGCCACAAGGAAGGTGAAAACTTCCCCGCTTCTTAAGAACAACTCAGCAGCAGTACCTCTCAGGTCTGTGCTGGGATGTTTCAGTCCGATACTGTGCCCAAACAGAGGAACTGCATAGCAGAGGGAGACCCATCACAGACGCGTGGGCAAGCTACTGACCCACAGCACCGCCAGCCTGCAAGTCTCCTCTACATTAAATTAAGAACAGCGTGATACCAGGAAGGTATCAAGATGCAACGAGCAAAGTTCTCCAGATCCATCCCAGACTACTGCTCACCTCCTCCTGCTGCTGTCCATAGGAGTGAAAAGCTGCTTTATAGTCCTTCTCATGCAAAAGCCCGCAGTGAGCCTACCTCAGCTAGAAGCTCCGTTCTGAGGCAAGCCGCTCAGTAGGTCACCGAGAAGATATCATAAAAATACAGCTGCTGATGGCAGGCACATTCACATCAAGGGCAGGTCCATGGCCCTTTTACAAGAACACAGTGGCATCACTACTGCAGTACTAGTTAAAGCATTTGCTAAATAAAAATCTCAGACTCACTTTACTCATAGCTGTTCAGATACTAAAGAACAAATACATCACCTCTCTCCTCAGCCTGTTATACACCTTAGCTGGTTAAGTGAAACAAATCTGTTTACTGCCTGCTCAGACAGCATGTTTGCATCAACCTATTCTGATGTGGAACTTAAGAAATGAACGACTTTAACTTGATAAGAGTAGTGGAGTTCGTGAGCGTGGTGCTCGCAAAGTCTGCCTCGTTACCCTCTCTTTGCAAGGTGGTGGATTGCACGTGAGTTCCTTATTGGACTGCGTTTCTATGTTGGACCCAGAGAGCCAAGTTAGGAATGGATGCTCATGGGGCGGTGGTACTGGGAAGGAACTTGGCAGATGAGGACTTGATTTCCATTCTACCAGACCGCCTTGTTCAAATATCACTCCTCTTTACACTGATTCTGTAATACCAAATACTTTCATTGTCTTGTTAGTGAGAAGGTTTCATATTGTGATTAAGCATTTTTTAAAATACCAATTTGTATTTTGTCTAATACCATAGGACACCAGTTTCAATTCCATAACAGTATTTACCATATTCAAGCCACCCTGATGGCTATCCGTCAGCTGACTCACGACTGTTTTCTTTGCGAGAATTAATATGGCAGTCTGCTTGTACCCACAAAAATTGGAAACAGCCTGTCCATTGAGATTTCTGGTATTTTCTAATTTTAGAATAAGCAGAAGTGGCACTGAAATAGTCTCTTACATGGTATTGTCCTTGGGCTTTGCCAAAACAGGTAAGTGCAAAGGCAGTGCTTAAAAACAGGGATAGGGAATGGGGCAGGAAAAACCATACTTGGATGTTGCACATTCTGACGTGCAGTACATGGCAATAATTTTGCTGCTGTTATTTTAAATGCAGTAGGCATGGATTTCCCCCCAACCCCATGTTATGCTCAGTAGAGCATTAAAACTGCAGAGGAAATTGAAGATTTGTCCTACTTCTGTATAAACTGGTTTAGAAGAACACAAGAAAGGGGTGACTTCCTTGAACATCTAAACACGACTTTTGTTGTGAGTAACAGTTCAGATCAGCCCATGAATGGAAAAAAAACTCTGCACTATCCTCTTTTTAGATTGTGGATGCCAACAGGAGTAAGGTTCTTTTCTGGGGTTTTTTGCAGTTTATTTTACTCCTCCTTGGTTTGGCAGACAGCTGTCTGGCCAATAATAGTAGATCATGCAGCGATGATGGTTCCAAACTTTTAATGGATAAAATAGCGGTTCTACATCATTTGGAAAATTTGGCTTTCAAATTTTCTCCAGGACTTGAACAAATATAGACTTGACAAAGGTATGCTTGTTTGTGATCTCTATTGTTTCCAATTTCTAGTTCCAGTTCCAGATGTTACGTTAACTCCAAAAGACACAAATCTCAAGAAAGTTGGAAAAAGACATTTTAGTTCTATCTCCACCAAACGTACACTATGTACCCTTACACATGTAATATATTTGTAAAATGCAGAAAACTCCTCAGAAATAGCATGCGCTGGATTCAGCTACTGGCAAATGTTATTCGTTGGAATAAAAGCGTAGTCAAGTCAGATGAGGAAGACTCAAATGTAGGTTCCACAATCTGACATCGTTCTCTTCTAACAGTTAAGAATCTTCCCAAATAAAACCATCTTGTTACAGGGAACCTGTCACACAATACCGGGCTTTACAGAGTGTGAAGTTGAAAGAAGTTTTTAGTGCCAAGTTGTGGACGGGACTTCCGATTTTTGTGCAAGTCTTGCGACTATCTTCTAGTCAAATTTTCAAGATTTTGTTTTTGTGAGAGCTTGTTAGGAAACAGAGCAAGAAGAAGATGAAGTGAAAAGGATTACTGAAGATAATTAAATCTCTAATATTGTGCTTGTATTTTTACCACTGATAATACCTAATTTGCCTCCTCTGATGTAGCAAATAAACAGAGTAATCCGCTCCAAGCTTTGTAAATCACTTTTCTGAAGAGGACTCTGCTCTAGCCAAGAACATTGGTTAAACTAAATTCCTTCCTTACAGCTCCTTTTGTCTCCCTAAGGTCAGTGTTTGTCCTGCAAGTTATCTGGAGCTATGTCCTACCGGAACTACATTTTTCTCTGGAGGCAAAGATACGATGCTTCTGATAATTTAGCTTTTTCTCAAACATCTGTTCAAAAACAGTGGATTTTCTGGAACAGAAAGCATGTTTGAGATTTCACTAACTTTTATTCCATATTTTTTGTCAGAAGTCAGCCAAGGGTCAGAAAAAAAAAAATAATCTGACTGGCTTCACTTTGGGGCTAAAATGATCATAGTATATTGTAAATTGAGTTGCAGATTCAACTCTTCCAAGGTCTGAAGGGAAGTGTTAATTAAAAGGTGTCACAATGCCATTGAATACAGCTGTTTAGATAAACCAATTTCACGTGTCTTTGGTGACCAGTGTATGATTTTTATGGACAAAATGGAATAGGATCCTACACTCTTTTTGGCATGCCTGCACTCTGCTGTTAATGCAAATTAACACCAGCATTATCTTCAATGGCATTTCAGTTCATATACTTGCAAAACATGTGGTTAGCTCAAATTGATCTGTCTGAGTAAGGCAGGTAAATGAATATTGCTCATTACCTGATTATATTCTTCCTTTAGAGGGTAGACCACATTCTATTATCATTCACCTGGCAGCTGTCATCTGCACCTCTGATACATTTTTATCCTGGGTCCAAAAATTTTTTGTAAGTTCTCCACCAGTGACTATATTTACTTCAACACTGAGTCCCAAGGACTCTTAGTACCAAACTAAGATCTGGTAGTATGTCACTGTTGGACAGAAAAGCTTGAGTGATGTTTCCCCACGAAATTATTTTCCCTTTAAATTGGAGGTGCATGTGGCTCGCTCGTAATTCTGCTGTATCGCAAATTAGCAAAGATCATAAACTGGTAAAAATCTTTCCTTCCTTTACCTAAGTGCGCAAAGGGTCAAATGCTAGCCTAGTTGAAGAAACATAAAACAATCGTCTGTGCTATTTGTCCGTCAAATTGTGGAATTCAGGGGCATTTCCAGAAGAAACAGTTGTCACTTCCAAACCTCCAGAATAAAAGAGGCTCTCCTCATTTGGACCTGTGTTGGTAATATTCAAAAGAAAGCAGATAGTATCAGTCTCCTTGTACCTATTTTTATAGGCTGGTAATTTGTGTGTGCAAGAAGGAAAATGTATTTTGGAATTCAGCCCCAGAATGCCTCATTTGATTCCCTGGAAAAAGTTGAGTCTAGGTAATTATTTAAAGTTGAAGAAAATCTGAGAGAGAATGGAAATTTGGGGCCTGAAGAGATGAGTTACATAGGAGCTGTTTAACCGTTCTGGTTCTTTTGTTTTTGCAGCTGACTAATTACTGCTCTGTACAATTTCATGGTTATTAGTTGGTCACTGTCCTCGGTGTCTGTTGAATTCTGGTGTCTGCAGAATTGTGCGAGATGTATGTATGTTGTAGTGTGATACGTAATCAAGGACAAAAATCCCCAAAAGCAGACTAAAAACAACATTAAAGAAGCAGAGATGCCCTGTACTGAGGGAAGGCTGTAAAACTGCAAAAGGCAGAGCAGCTGGAGGAGCTCCCAGAACTCCCAGGGCAGTGCAGGGTGTAGTATGTACTCCCTCGACAAATGCAGTATTCCAGGCCAAACCATAAACTCCATGCAAATGGAGCTCCAGCTACGTTGTGTTAGAAGGGATCTTGATTTAAATACGCCCTTTGTACTGGGCTGGGTGAGATATGTGATGTTCTGCTTGAGGCTGAGCCTGGTTGAATTTTCCTCCCCCTCCTCCTGTTCCTGCCCATCCCCAGTTACAGGTCGCTCCTCATTCCCCAGTCTCCTGCTACCTCACAGATGTTTTAGTGCCCTGAAATTTGCCTGCGTGACCACACACACAGTTGCTTTCCTTGAGCCAATCCTATCAAAAAGATGTTAGTATTGAAAGGAAAGTAGATTAAAAAAAAAAAACCAAATACTAAGGCAACTTCTTTGCCCAGCTCGGCTGGAGCCAGAATATTGTCTGGTTGCAGACTTACAGAGCAGTGTCTCTGCGCTGCTGTGTCTTGTACACACGATGCTGAAGGAACTCGATAGGTGGTTCTGCACTTAAAATAACGCATTAGCATGCACAGATTTGTTTTACTCATATGCTGAAAGCATACACCTAGCCATTCACAAGCTCACAAACTTAAGATTTCAAAATATTTTCATGTAGAGCTACAACAACTTACTAGTAATCTTTGAATTTTCAAGTTAGGCTTATTTACCTCTTTCATGTGAGTCTCAATAACATCTTACTAGCAAAACAAATTAATTCTCTGTAATGCATACGCAAGAGAAGCTGCCACAATGTTGTCAAATATTCTCATATTGTACAAACACAAAGTAGGAGAGGTACTAGAAAAGTATGTTGCACTTCAAATTCAGCAGCAACTTGAAGCAAAAAAAAAAAAAGTATTATTCTTTTCTTCCCAGTTCACTCTGAGATTTAATTCTTCTGTTTTCTTCTGCCCATGGTTTCGCCACCTGTATAAACAGCCAAGCCTAATTATTGTTTTAGCCCAACACATATCTGCCTTTCCCAAACAAGAAAGGAAATGAATGTCTAAAAAGTTTTCAGTTCATCATAAAAGGGGTCCAAAATCAGAAGGAAGTCAATCTGTTCCCTACAAAGGAACTACATTGGGGGGGTGGGGGGGAGGAACCACACGAAAAAACACACAACACAAGTTTTACACAACATGAGTGGTCATCATTCATATTATGGTAACATCTACAGCACAGAATTGAGATTCGCACCCTGAAAGACACAATGTGGACGCATTGTGAAAGATTGTCACCCCTGACAAACTTGCTGTCTAGATACACAAGCCAACAAATGAAAGGAAGCCCAGAGAAGACCAGGATTAAGGATCTTGCTTGTGGGCAAGACATGTGGCCCACAGCAGAGCCGAAACAAAAACCCAGTGCATTAAGGAGAACCATAACTAGTGTTTCTTTCCAAACAGAGTAAACTTACAACCTTTTTATACATGCTACCTTACAAACAGATCTTAATACAGTAAAAAAAGGCATACATTTTACTACAGCAAACAGTTTAGGAACGATCTCAGCCACCCCAACTCTCCCATTCCCTTGGCAGCTTAGAGAAGGTGTACTGCAAATACGAAACCGGACTCCTGATACGCAACCTGTCTAGAGACGCATGACCTAATGTTTTTCCATCTTCTCTATAATCCAATTTCAGCAAATTGAAGAGCCAAAAGAAATAACTCCGGGGCTATGCTACAGTGCAAACAATTAAAATACAGAAGAAAAAAAAAGGGGAGGGAGGACAGGGAGACCGGACAGGACACAAATGCTACAGTGCCAGTTCAAAAAAAAAAAAAAATGCTAGCTGCCATTTTTGGGAGTCAAAAGACACATAGCTCATCTCCAAAATCAGAGGGCCACAAAGATAAGCAGCACACTGCTGAAAAGGCAGACAGAAAAACAGGAATGTAGACTTTTTTACCCCCCCATATAAATTAAAATATACAAATTCTAAAACTGCTTATAGAACACAGGTGATAAAACTCATTCACAGGGGTTTTATTTATTTAGTTTTGTCCAAAACCTACCCCTTATTTCTGCAGAAGGAAGGGTACAAGCCTCTTAGCATTACACAGGGAAGCAATATCATGGAAGGCAGAGCAAAGTGCATTTGTTTATACTAAAACAAATCTAACTCAAGCAATGTGTGGTTGTGCACCTTATCCTTTCCTCCACCCTTCATTTGCACTATATGGCTGTGTTTTCATTGCTAAAGAAAAAGATATAAGTACATTGAGATAACTATTTAAATGTAAAAACATCAGCAGAGAAAAGGAAACTTTTACATCAAGTAAAAGGGCAGTGTCATTATTTCACGCCTCACCTGTTATTTCATCAGCTGCATGGAGCTGCAGCATCTCTACCAGGATTTTTACGTCAACATTGCAGTATCAGTGTAATAATTACACCTGTTTCAGGAATAACGACACGACCCAGGACATTCAGAGCAGGAAGCCTTCTCCCTTTGTGTCTGGAAAACATCCAGGGCATTTCAGACCAAATGATAATCCAAACAACTATTCCAAACCTATGCCATAGCTGAGGAAAAGAAATAAACACTGCCGTCCTTCAGCAGCCAGACTGGCAGCCTGACCAAGGCAGAATACACTCAATACATTCGCACTGCCTGGCACTTAACACGCTCACAGCCGGACCGAGCAGCGGTGCCACGCGTACCCTCTCTGGTGAACGCCTTTCAAGCACAGCAAGCTTATAACAACCAGTTTTTACACCTCTTCTGTTCTCAGTTGTCGCAGACTGTTTTGGAGTTTACATGTGCCAGATCCTGCCCTCCCTATTATATATACGCATATTTTTTTACTTATTAAAAACACTGCAAAATACAAATGTTAATACAAAAAGCTGCGACCCACAGCCTAAAAATCACATTTCCAATCCAGAAACACGGCAAAGATGGCATATTGCACAAGCCAGACACTAGCACACACACAGCAACTAACAACTGCATTTTAACTTTTTATAAATAAGACCCTGCAGTGGATTGTTAATAAACATGAAATAAATACAAGAAATGACCACATGCATTTAATCAGCTCCCTCCAGGTACGAACGATAATGACTAAACACAGCAGCAGACATCTACCCTCTTAAAATACAACAGGGGCTCCTGAACCCCATTTAACCCACAGATTTGCATGCAAAGGAGAAGGGCTGGTTTTCCTATATACTAAAGATGGATGTCTTGCTTAAAAAATAATATCTTATGCCCCAAATGTAAGCCTTATGTGAATAATTTAAAAGACAAGCAAACAAACAGAAGAGACCTTAAATTTCACTAGTGAATTGCAAGAAAATTGAACATGGTGCCCGCATCCAGCCAGCCTCCGAAGCACAGTCTGAAAGAGAAGGCCCAACAACTAGAGTATGGTTAAATCACAGGAAAACCTACCTTCTCTTAAAACTAGATGTAAACTAGACCACAAAAGCACTTGCTTTTTCTGAAAACCAACTTTCTCCTCAAACACAACAAAAAGCCAAAAAACCACACACAAAAAACCCAACAAGCCCACACCAAACCAGCACTAACTTAAAGCATCATTGACAGAAACCCTTCACTCCTACACGAAAACTGAGGCACCTCACCCTGTAACTGAACACTCGCTCAGAGTTAGGGCAGCCTTCACCTTCTACTTACAGAAAAGCATTGCAACATTACAATAAAAGCAGTACAAAGTGGAAACAGATACTCCTTTATCAAGCTTTCCTAGTGCAGAAATTAACTAAAGACGACACGAATAAAAATGAAGATTTCTTTCTCCTTTAAAAAGGGGACAAAATCCAGAAGTTCCTGCTCATGTCATTCTTCTGTTAATTACCATATACCATCAACAGACATCACTTGAACGACAGAAAGCAACTCACTTTTGAGGACAATTCAGAGTCTTTTGCCTCCTTTGCTGTGACTAATACTCGCCATGTAGAGCAGCACTGTGCGATGCACGTTATCAACTCAGCATGAATGAGATTCAAAAGCACCAACTTGTTTTATAAAGTCACTGACAAGTCAAAAACTGGAAGTCATTATCATCCACCCACTACTTCTCGATAATTGCACCATGAAGCTCTGAAGCGAGAAGATGCACTTTATTTCCTTTATGTTATCAACATGTGAAAAACATCAACTTTCTTATTCTACTTCAAGGAAGTTAAGGCATCTAGAACCTCTCAGGAAGGTGCTCCAACGATTATAACATTTTGTTTTTTCCTTCATAAAACCCTAGAATGCAGAGTATTCACACACATAAGGATATATACACTTAATAAGGTAACAAGACTTGACATCAGATTACACCAAACATTTCTAAAGGCAACTTAAGTTAAAGTTTTCAAACTAAAAACTTCATCTCACACAGTAATTGTCCAAGGACACCACACAACAGCACAACATCAAAGGAGAAAACATCTATCTACTCCTGCAGAACTATTCATCCACACAATTAACTCTCTATCACATCACACTATAAATGCAAACACATGCTCCATTTCTGTGTTGTTCAGAAGATTCTCCAAGATGCTATTCTTGTCACTAATGAGGTGCAGCACAAAAAATAACACACTGAGTTTAGATTTATTTATTTAAGGAAAAAAAAACAAAACACAGAACAACACATCATCGGCTGTGTAACATCTGAATTGCATGGAAACACGTGGCATTATCCTTTCCTCAAAGTTGAATATGTTAGACCCATTAAATCCTTGATCTTGCAGTATTTCAGTTTTATCAGACTAGAGAAAAAAAATTTATTTAAATTCCATTTTACCCTATATCATAAACTAGCCTCTCCCTTTCTCCTTATTGATGTGGTTATTTATTAATAACAGGTCTGATGAGAGAAAGGGGAGAGGAAAGGAGAAAGGAGGGGAGAGAGGAGAGAGAAAAACAAAATTAAATAATTGAGCAAGGAGAAGATATCCCACAAAACAATGTAACCAAGGAGGTTACTTTCAGCCCAGTCCTCTAATCCAGTTGACTACATGGCCACACATTTTTGTGCTGTGACTGGATGGGGCATGGCATGGCAGCTGGATGCTGCTTAAACTGAAACCACTGGACAAAACACTACCATTGAAACACAGTCTCTTCCTAATCTACGCCAGGTGTTACAAACAAATTCCTTCTCGTTCGGGCATAAAGAATCACCAAGTTATGAAAAGGTTCCCAGTAGATTCTAGAACATTTAAAATGAGTAAATCCACTGAAGGCCATGACACTGTTGCAACCTCATTCGCAGTGACCTATGCCTAAATATAAATTTCTTTGTTTTATGAAAACAAAACAAAACCAACCCAAAACACTCCAGCAAACAACTTCTCCAGGATTCAGGAAACAAGAAGAGAACCACTTGTTGAGTTCAATTTAAGTATCAAATCAGCCTCTGGAATTAAAATCTAAACAGTAAACTGCAGATAAACCAAATTCAGGGCTATTTTGGGGTTGCATGTAAACTTGTGTGTACTATTCAAATAAAGCCTTTTTTGTTAGTGCCAATTTTACAACTGTATAGAAAGATGTGCTTTGAGGTTGCTAACAGACAAATTTCAGGAATTCTTGGTTTTTAACATGAATTTACAGCTATCAGAACTAGAAAGTTTCATGCCATTTTCAGACACTGAAAGCACTTTGAAATCATTACTGCTTTGCCGATGCATCAAGCCAGTGCAACAGGTGGAGCTGAAGTTGGAAGATCCGTAGTATCCAACAAAAGAGAGTCTGATCATATATTTGGCACATGATCAGCCAAACGCAGAAGAAAGACAGGCTGTAGACCGATCTATTTGTTAATGTTTTGGGATCATCTCAGCAGAAATTAATCTCTTCAGAATAAGCAATATTTATGATAGGACTTTGACTAAATTACCATTCCATGTTTCAAAGTCTTTCTAAATAAAGACAGTAAAACACACTCACTTCTGGCCACATATACAACAGTGATCTGACAACTGACATTGTACACATCAATAAGTGCCAAAAAAAAAAAGAAACAAACCACACACACTGACTTTTTTTTTCCAGCCATCTTGCCTTCTTGATGAAGGACAAAGTTCTGCAGTTAAACTTGGACAGCTTAAAGTCAAACTTTCATTGAAAGAAATGCTGCCAAGCACACCAAGCAAACACAACTTACTCAAATACTCACAGTAATCTGTTCCCAGTGTCCTGCTGATGTTTAAATAGGAAAATAACACTGCAAAGTCCATTCCTGTTTTTTATAAACAGCCAACACTAGTTCAGACTTTATAATAACAAACCGGTGCTAAAGTTTCTTTTTGCAATCATAAGTGTGTGCACATAACGCTTACCCATCTCCCACTGTGTCTGACTACTCTATTCCTGCATACAAACACTTGAGTTTTAAAAAAAAAGTTATCAAAACTCCAGTTTCTGCAGAAAATGGGGAGGTTTTTGCAGAATTCGGTATATTGCTTCCGCCTCATAGCGAAGTGGCAGACAAGTTACAGAGGAGAAAGCATTGCATGCAGCTGTAACTCACAGCACAGCAGCTGACAAGTTGTATTTTTATCCCTGCAACCTCTCCACGTGCCTGTTGATGCCCAAGCCTCCAGAAACCACACAAAGGCTTTTCATTAGCCCTGGTACATAGTCTCTATTGCCATGAAGCCTTACCGAACCAACAATAAGTTCCTGTCAACAAGGTGGTTTGCAACAGCAATGACAGCCATGCAGCAGGGAAGAGAAAACTGAAGTCATTTTAGTTTCCAACACAGACCAACTAATGGCCAGGGAACTAAACAACTGAAGAATTTAGCAGTAATTTTAAAAGAACTGCAGAATTTACAAATAAAAGAATAAATCCTACCCCATACTAGTAAACTGGTGTGAGCGTACCTGTCCTGCTGTCCAAGCAAATCATTAGTTTTCCTGTTGTCCACTCAAAAAAAGTCCTCCCACCTACCTCTGGCTCATTGCCAATCAAGGGCCAACAACACGCCTGGAAGACACTCTTGCCACGTGGCCCGAAACATTCCCATAGGCTCTTGGCAATGTTAGGAGAAGGAATGCCTAAAAAGAAGGCATCCTCCCTCAGAAACTAGCACTGATGGTCAAGAAGGTCCCAACAGTCTGTCAACAAGTGTATGGACAGGTGTCATGTTATAAACAACCATGATGATGAGTGAGTTGATATCAAGATGTGACCAGCAGATGCTCAGATTCAGTAACACAAGCCTGTTACACAGTCCCAATCTCTACGACACAAAATGAACTCCAAGGCTAAGACTGAGAAAGGACTATAATAAAGTATTTCAGAACAGATCTTCGGGGGGAAACCATTCCAAAATACAAGAACCCCTGGGGATGTAATTGTGGAACAGCTGTTAGGTTATGAATTCATAACCTATCTCAAACAAAGCAAGTTTTGTTACCCTACAAAAGCATAATACTCTGTACAAGGAAGGTGATAACTAGCAGGTCCCAGGAACATTCCTCAAAGTTGGGCACTGCAGCACACCTCCTTTAAAAAGAAAACTTTCTTCCATGTCCCTGCCACATTGACTCCACAGAATCCTAGGAATCAGAAAAGCACAAAAAAAAGCACGCCAGAGTCTTTACCTCTGTCTACCAAGCGCCTTCTGGATGGGCACGGGGGTATTTACATGTGCAAAATGCATGTGTAAGAGCACCAGTGTCAAGAAGCAAGTATGGCTTGGAGTATTGAGTCGGCTGTATTGAGAACTTACAGTACTCCACATCCTCCCTCATTGCACGCAGACTTCCTCAGGAAAAAAAAAAAAACCAAAAAAAAAAAAAACCAAACCAAAAAAAACCACCCACACCAGCTAAAAAACCAACTCAGAATAACCAGGCGAGAGGCCAATGCTTACAAAGATCCCATAGCCATTGTTCAGGGAAAACAAGTCACTTGCATCATTCCCCACATGCAATAAGTTTTGGGCTGGCTGCATTCTGCCTCTGAGGACCAGCGCCAGATGTGCTCAATCTCCAGATGCCAGGAGTTCCACACCCTGGGGATCAGCAGCCAGAGTTATTTTCCATGAGCTGTAATTACTGTAGCAGGATGGAGAAGGGCTGGATGTGTCAAGGTAGTAATCCCCAAGATAAATGAATCCTAGATCACTTAAATCTTTCGCAGGTAACAATGAAGACCTTAATTTGGACTGCAAGTTGAGAGATAATATGGAACAGAGGTCAGAAGCATGAAGTACTTCTACCTGCTCATCCTCTCTCCATTGTGCACTAGGCTGAATGCCAAGGAGCAACCCTCAAATGCAGGCTAAGCTGCAGCTTCTCCAGTTTTACCAATTCTGTCATGGGCAGACATGATTAGTAGAGCCACATGCCAAGGAGACAGCAGGCAGCCTCTTCAAAATGTTAGAAATAGGAGGGTGGTTTGGGGTTTGGTTTGTTTGTTTGGTTTTTTTCCCTTCCATTCAATGATGCTGCCTCATCATCCTACTTAAGAGAAGTAACCCAACAAGTTTCCAAGAGCTCTCTTGACCACCGTTTTTAATTACCCACCTACAGACATTCCAGCCTTCAGCAATCTTGGTTCTTCAGACAGTGGGGGGTGAAAAAACAACACAAAGCAAGCAGGTAAAAGGAAAAACAATACACAAGATCCCTGCCTAGAAGAGCTTTCAAGACGAGAAGAAATACTACCAACACAGGAGAAGGACACAACCTGCAGAAATTGTAAAGTAAAGACTGCAAAAGGTATGGAAAGTGGTTATGCAAGACCAAAGATTTAGGTGCACAAAACTGATCAGGCATACATATTTGATTAATAGAAGACACATTGCCCTACCTTTTCAGGGATACTTTACATACCGCTCTGTTAGTCTGTCGCTTTGTTTCTCTCTAATGAAACACTCGTCATTGAGAGAGTAATACAACGGAGTCAAACAAAACAGGTTGATTACTAGAAGGTTATTTAAAAAGCAGATGTATAGGAAAAGATTACTGTGAGGTGCTTCTTGTGTAAAACACTCCAAGATGCATTCAGAGAGACCATTTACCTATCACCATCACCTTTTCTCAGATGAAAAGTCAGAGTTCACAGACTTTAGGGCATGCTTCAGTAACAACACCAAAAACAAATCCAGGTATACTGAATTCCAGTCCCACACCTAGTGTCTGTGAAACTTCCCTCCTTAAAATTATGGATCGAGATCTAACATCAGGAGCTAACGTCTACATAAAAAGCAGGAGTTGTCTTCAGAAACGGAAGGTTATTCAATAACACAACCATTAGAATGAAAAGAAAAAAAAACAGAGCAGGAGAAACTGGTTAACCAAGTGTTTAAGCACATAAGAACACACATGCATATGATATACACACTCACACATACACATATGTGGAATACTTCCTCCCTTCCTCAAATATCTCTCACCCTTCCCCTTGTACATAGTTCAGCATAAACTAGCCAGGGCCTTGTAAAGAGATTACTTCTGCCTAGGTCAGCACTTCTGTGAAGGATGAGCAAATCTGCCCCTGCTCCGGGGAACTGAGTGGTCTGGTAGCACCTTTAAACTCCAAGTAACAACCAGGCACTGAGTCAAATCCAGGCATTTTCCAGTTCTCTGGCTCATGCAAAACAGCTTCTCTCTCAAAAAACGTCTTGAAGGCTCTTTAAAACTCTAAAATTTGCAAACAGCAGAATGTCCTTGGCATTTTAATAGGCATCTAACACAGGGACTTTGTCACAACCATCCAGGATTCCTTCAGGTGGGACTACCACCCCCCAGTCTTGACAAACACATTGTTTTCAGTTGCTTTGACAGAGGAAGGGAGGTTCAAAAGGAGCCAGGATAACTCCATGACCAACTCTGCCCTTTAAATTTAAACTAAAAGTCTTCCTAGCTGACCATTTCATTTTTCAGTTGCGGTCAGATGTGATGGCAATGATGAGTGCAATGACCACAGCCATGCATTGCAGAGAGAAAATTAACCACAACCTGTATCAGATTTTTTGGCCACAAACTGGCTGTGAACAGACAGCAATTCCTCTGAAAATATTAACCATCTGTAGAACTTGTTTGTCAAAGTTTATTAGGCAAATAAGATCTATCACTGTTAATATACTTACTAAGTGTCAAGCACCCCATTCGAAGTTCAAATGGTACAGGGATCAGGCAAGATACAGAGCTCACTTCAGTTATTTGTTTGCAGCTCTTGCAGAACACCTGCAGATAATGGCTTATTTACTGCAAATACAACCCAATGCTTGCTTAACTTTTCACTGGTGTGTGTGCATTTCTCCCAATTTTACCCTTAGCTACAGTGTTCACAGAAACTCAGTTTTGAGATCCCTTAAGCATTGATTTACTTTGTTCAAAAAAAGTCTCCAGGAATATTCCCTGACTCTTTAGAGGGCACATGGTTCCTTCTAGTAGTTGCCATATCTGACTTTTGCAAATGAAAAATGCCCTTTTTAATGGCATTATAGAAAAACCTCTCCTCCTGTGCACAGATTCTGAAGTCACAGCTGACAGGGTGTAGTGGAGTTTTGTGGCTCAGGGTGGGTTGGGTGTTGAAGAAGGATTAGATGAGATTAAAATCCAGGTTCATACAGGTTTTTGGGGCAGGTAAAAGGGAAAGACTGGCAAATGATTCAAGTTCAATTTATTGAGGCTTCATTATAGTTCTGGCTGCGTTAGCCACACCCTACCTAACTCTCACTATGCAGCTTGCCTAAATAATTCCAGATGTGTAACTCTTTCTGAGTATACATTTTCTAGCGCTTGAACACCTGCAAACTTGAG
The DNA here is from genome assembly GCF_036417535.1 of Chlamydotis macqueenii. NCBI lineage: Eukaryota > Metazoa > Chordata > Aves > Otidiformes > Otididae > Chlamydotis > Chlamydotis macqueenii. The sequence goes on along the minus strand of NC_141560.1, from coordinate 54,197,242 downwards.
GTTTAGAACACGGGTCAGTAACAGTTAACTTTATCCAGACAGTAAAAAACATGCTGTTAAAACCCAGACAGACAAAATTCTCCATAACTACAGATTGCTTTTACTCAGCTTTGGAGATGCAGATAATGTATAGACTTTTTTTAAAAATCATCCACAGCTGGGCAGACCTTCTAAGTGGAAAGTGCTACCCATCTGCATTGTCACCCTCTTGGCTGTGACTTTAGAACATGAACACTACCACAGCCATTTAATTTGATTTCCTATCTTTTGTGAAAGACACATCCAGGTAAGTCACCAGGACAGATTTCTAAGGCAAAAACATTTTCCCCTCAAAAAAAAAAAAAAAAAAAGTTTAAACATATCGTACTTCGAGCTGACAATTCTCAAGCAGGGGAAGCAATCAGAGAAAAATCTGAAGAAAGATAAAAACTATTCATATAATTCATACCATATATTATGTCAAAATTCATTCCTATGGGGCAGGCAACTCTATTCTGAGCTTCTCAATTGTTCTAGAACTAGAAAATTTTCAATGACTGAAACCAAAACAAAGTGTGACAGAGAAAACAGGAAACTTGGTGGCCATGAGTGACCTTCCTTAAATGGGGCAGAATTCATAAGTAAGCCACACTTTATTTGAAATAACTGGTTACACAAATTAAAGCCTCCAAAACTCATTTAAACTATACGCACACTAGAAGTAGCGATCAATATCCATCTAACACTGGGTAGTATATGACTCAGTGATCAAAGGTGACACTTTCTATAAAACAAAGGATTAGGTTTTAATTTTTTAACTTCTCCTGCTTTGAGAAGTTCAAGAAACAGCACCCTGGCTTTTGTATTGAACTACAAGTGCTAAGAAGGAACAGTATGTTATACAGACATCCCCTATAGCTGCACATCAGGGAATAAATCTTATAACCTTTCATTTCTTCTTCTCCTTGAATTATTCACTGTCATCAGCAGAGACAGCTTGCTATCCAAGAGCCAAACTCCCGCTTTTTCCTGTCCTCCATAGTGAAATAGAACCAGATACAAGTATACTTCTATTTCAGAATACATTTTTGTGGCATCACCAAGACACTGGTCTAAGTGATTGAACTAAAAACAGTACTTGAAGACAAATGCACAGCAGCAGCATTTCCTAGGCTACTCCAAATGCCACAGCTTTCTGATTGTCCTTTTAAAGGAATCATTCCTTGCCCCAAAAAACTTTTTTTTTTATCTGCAGAAAAATTCATAGGAACTGTCCCTTACCAATTATTTGGAAATGATTCCTGAACAATAATAATAATAGAAACATCAGGCATTTCACATCACCTCAAATATCAAGAATGCACCACTTCTGAAACTAAAGCTGGAGAATTCAGTTCAGAAGACTTTCTAAAATTTGACACACTGAGATTTAACCCTCAACAGCCTCTTCAGACAAAGTCTGGTTACACGGGAATACGCCACGGCATACGTCACAGCCCAGAAATGATGGGCTGATGGAAAGGGACTAAGTGCCCAAGCACACACAGGGTACAGGAAACTGCAAAAGCTTGTAATAACAAAGTGGCTGGCAGATCACCCGCTCAATGTCACAAAAAATACCCTTCCCTCTTACCTGAAGAGCCAGACGTAAAGAGCATGTTATTTAGGAAGTCTGAGAAACACCCCAAAAAAAAAAATCCACACTACAAAGAAATAAAGCTTCAGGTGGCGCAAACCAGCTACTCCAGAAGGATCCCACAGATGTGTCACGGTGGGAAACCCGCAAAACACCCACACCATGCACAACACAGCTCTTCACTTGGGAGCATGTACGAAATAAAACGTCTGGGGTACTTCTGACCACCGCTGTCACAGCGAGTCCACTGAAAAAGCATTTCAGCACATACAAACCCAAATCTTCGTTCAAGAATTATCTAGGGAAAAGAGAATGGCAGAAGCATGGCATAACAAAGTGCAGCTGTAGGTCAGGACATCCTACATGCTGGCTAACTCAAAGCAATCAAAGTCTCATGAAAGCATTTTGTTTTGCTTGATCCACAAGATGTACTGTCACTTAGGCATTCTGTGCCGTTGTTTTTCAATTCATATAAAGACAAGTACTCCAGTCAGGCTTGAAGGTTTGTCTCCCTCTCAATTTATAAAAATATTAAAAGGAAGCAACTTCACCTTCCTGACAGTCATACTCTACAGTGTGAAGTTTTACATTAAAAAACAAAACAAACCCCAAATGCACATTTAATTACATTTCTGGTCTTCTAAAAAACTTTTTTCCCCTCTTCTGAAGTCCCACGAGAACAGTTTTAATTTGGAAGAAAAGAAAATAATGTGTCCATGCAAAATGAATGAAAAAAGTACAAGGACTGGACAAAGCATCCATGCTTCTGGAATCCAAGCCAAAATGAAATTTCCACAGAAGGTATGCTAAAGTTACCGACACAGATTTAAGTGTATTATGGCTGTTAGGCATAATCTGTGCCTAACTCTAGAATGTATGGCTTAACCCCTAAGTACACAGAGTAGTCCATAAAAGTTCTCAAATGACATATCAATAATCCGTAGATTATAGCAGCATAGTACACTTTCATCACATTTTCTCAGATCCTCCACTCCTTTTCCTTTAGGTTTAGTTGAAACCAGCACTGAACAGCAGAAAAAAAACCACATCTACAAAATCACATTATAGTAATACTCTTTTATTCCCAAACCCAAAACCCAAGAAATTCACTAAGCAGGTCCACTCAATCTGCAGCTCCTCCTTAACCACCAAGAGGTTTAGAAACAAGAAGCTGACAACACTTGCTCACACACTCTGGTTTTTGACTCTTAAACACCGCCAAAAGAAGAGGTCAAGTTCCTGTCTTCACTTACTGCCACCTCCTGCCTCGGATCCAATTCTTGCAGGCTGAGGATCAAGAGTCCCCAGGGCTAATTTATCACCCTTACTAACATGTGTAAGAAGCCACTTCCAAACCAAAGTATTAATAAATGTTTAATGAATCACATTTAATGCAACACCACTGTACAATGAAAGTCAATATACACCCAAGGCAACCTAAAGAAAGGGCAACAGAGAACCTCTGAAATCACCATCACAAATTGTCAAATCCTGAGCTAAATGAAGAGACTTCAAGATGGGGCAATCCCAAGCACCAGTCCAGGCTGGGCAGAGAATGGACTGAGAGGAGCCCTGAGGAGAAGGACTTGGGTGTGCTGGTGGATAAGAAGCTCAGCACAAGCCAGCAATCTGTGCTTGCAGCTCAGAAAGGCAACCACATCCTGGGCTGCATCAAAAGAAGCGTGGCCAGCAGGTCAAGGGAGGTGATTCTGCCCCTCTACTCGGCTCTTGTGAGACCCCACCCTGGAGTACTGTGTCCAGTTCTGGAGCCCCCAACATAAGAAGGACATGGACCAGCTGGAGAAGGTCCAGAGGAGGGCCACGAAGATGATCAGAGAGCTGGAGCACCTCTCATATGAAGAAAGACAGAGACTTGGGGCTGTTCAGCCTGGAGAAGAGAAGGCTTCAGGGAGACCTTATAGCAGCCTTCCAGTACCTAAAGGAGGCCTACAGGAAAGACGGGGGGCTCTTCTAAATCCACCTCTTTAGCAGAGCCTGTTGTGACAGGACAAGGGGTAACAGTTTTAAAATAGAGGGAGGTAGATTCAGATTAGACATTAGGAAAAAAATTTTTACACTGAGGGTGGTAGAACACTGAAGCAGGTTGCCCAGAGCGGTGCTGGATGCCCCATCCCTGGAAACATTCAAGGACAGGTTGGACGGGGCTCTGAACAGAAATATAAATCTCCACCCTTCCACTTTTCATTGTAGAGGGAAGAGTTACAACCTACACACTTGCAACTTCATTTCTCCAGTTGCATCATTTCTCACCATAGCTCAGGAACATTTTTAAATACATATGCCAACATTTGAGGTTCTTAGACCACTGACAATTGCACCAGGAATTTACTACGGCATCTGCTGTAAGTGCTGTTTACCACAATAGCAATAAACCTTCGTACCCTGAAATGAAGACAATTCTGTAGCCGATTCACAGTTGAGAAATTCCTTCTCCCAGCAGACTGTCCCCATTAAGCTAATCTAACACAACACACTCATATATTTATTGGTTTAAAAGTGGTTTCAGTTGCTTTAAGCCTTTTATCATCCAGAACAAACAAACCAATTTAAATCAAGCGTGTGTCAATTTACTGACACCCTTGCCAAAGTCACCCATGGATTCAACATCAATACAAAAATGACACCTTACATCTGTCTATGCTGGCAGGCAAAACAGGAGTTGAGCCAGAGTAAAGGAAACAATAGCTAAATTAAAAATCTTGTTTATTACATGGACCCTCAACACCCTTACCAACCCATCTCACATTCTTTACATTCAGTAGAATTTTGTGGCTGAACAGATATTTTCAATTTTTAGTGAACAGGTACCACAAAGTTGAAATACTGGTGAGCTCCACATTCTGATTTTTCTGAGAGAGAAGGAACTGAAAGAATTGTTGGCCCATAAACTCCTAACAAACAACTGTACTAATACTTAGTGAGACATATTTCCCATTTTCTCTTCTCCTCTTACCACAACTGTTTCATCACCCAAAATCTGAAGAACCGCTCAAAATATCCTTTGACTCTACCATGAGACTTTCCATGGCCTAACTTTATGGGGGATAGGACTCTCCAGAAGTATTTTTCCCAGTTCAGAAGCCCCAGCTGTGGGCACATCTTTGACTTCTTCAGAAAGTCCCAAACAGCACACGGCTTTGGCCAGCCAGCATCCCTCACCAGTAGCCTAATTATTTGCTCCTGCCCTAAGTGAACTTGCAGTGTTGTTGAACACATCCTGTTGGAAAGCAATATCGTAAAAAAGGAAAATAATCCACAAGCTTCAAAATCCCTAAACAAAACGCTGACTCCATTGTGCACAGGAGAATCGCATCATCGCTGGCCTGTGCTGTCAACTTGGGTGGACATTCTACTGTCATTCTCCCCTCGAGGCTCAGGTTGATACCTATTTGAGTTCTTCACAAAGGTGTTGAGCAGAAAATAATAAGTATTTCCTTCAACTGTTCTCAGTGCTGTGTTTTTTTTTCAGCCATATCAACTCCCATGAGAAATTTTGAACTTACAAAAGCCAAATATTTTTAATGTTTAATAGCTCTTGGGCTAAAGACTGAATGAAAAATCAAGAGGATTTCTTAGAATGAAGAGCAATAAAGTTACCTACAATAGCTTCTTTCTAACAAGGAATTTAAACCTAGTTATTCTTCTCGTCCTCAAGATGGTAGGTTCTTTCATGCAATACAGTATGTTCACAAAAAATACCGATCTAACATGAAACTAAACCTTGTCATTAAAGCTATTTTTGAGCATTAACAATAGTGAAATTTCTTTTGTTTCTGCTTTGACAGAGACAGCTACTTTTAACTCCACACTGCTGGCTGAATCCTAACTAGAAGCAAAGTTACATTAGACACTCTTTAAGTCACATGCGTCTACATTCTAGGAAAGGTTTTGTAACCTTTATTTGTTGTTACGCTGCCAGACCTTACCATAACAATAAAGCATAACAAGTTCCCAGAAACAATCTCTGTGTTTGCTGAAAAGTTACCTTGGCTTGCACTATTCAAGAAACATGCAGGACTGAGAAAACTTACAGCTGGAACAAAGCCCATGGCCTATTTTACTAATGACTACATTACAAGCAAGTAAAAAAATTCTTAAGATAAAAGTTAAAGCAGATGAGATTTTTAAAAAGGTTCAAAAATAGCAAGAGGCAATGGTGGAATTGACACTGGGCTATCAAAGAAATACATTCACACTCTTCTAAAGTATTGACTTTGTGTCTTATGCTGATTTATGAATTATGGACAAATCTACAGTATGAGTAATTTTAAATCATCTCTGGATGCTTTAAAATGAATTTAAAATGAAATTAAATGTAATTTAAAATGAAACAGTAACAAACGAATTCACACACCATCCCTAAAAGACAGTTAAAGCCACTATCCCTTGCCTGGATTCAGCGCTTTGAAAGTATCAACATAAACTTCAGAGTCAGTCTGGAGTTTCAGTGTTCTGTCACTATTTCAAGAGGATTTATGACCATAATTTGTGACAGACCCTCACATCATGCTAGTAGTAGTTACTAGGAAGACAGCCCCCTAAATCAATGACAGACTAACTGAAATGGCACTGAAATGCAGCTGAGGACTCCTACACAGCACATTTCCCCGCCATAAAATTAGCAAGTGTTCTTTCCCGCTACGTTCTACATTTAAACATGGTGATAGGTTTCATTAGGTTATCTCTGGAAAAACAGTGTGATTAAAAGTCATTTTAGGGCTGTGCTTAAATGCTTTTTTTTTTTCACACTGCATCCCTAGTTTCAAGCTTTTGTAACCATCCTGTCACACTTCTCTGTTCACCTTTCTTTATCTTGTATTTCTTAACATCAGGCAAATAGTCGTTCCATTAAAGGAAAATAGGAAACAGTCTCTCAATTTTGGGAAATGTTCCAGTATGCAACAAGCAACAGCTAAGCAAGCTTTTGTGAGTTTAAGTAAAAATAATTCTTGCTTGAGATAATTCCTAAACAAGAACTTAAACAAGAATTATTTCAACTACTTCCAGACTTCCAGAGCCCCACATGAAACACCTGCTGCACAGTATTAAACATTCAGAACTTACAATATTTTCAGATAAAAACATGCCATTGACATAACCATCTTGTTCCTGAATGCTTTGCACAGGCAAGAGATTCCTCACCAAATGCAACAATCATTTTGTCTTCTCTCAGTGAAAGGAGAGTCAAGCATAACCCGTATCTGAAACGGGTTTGTTTCAAGCCACGTAAATAAAACCACTCCTGACACCACCACATATGGAGCAAGGACTGAGCTCCACAGCAAAATTATTTCACAGCCAAAGTATTCAGGATCTATTATAACACGCCAAACTTGACAAAAGCTTTAACACTGCAGCCGTTCCAGCACATCCCTGATCTTGCAGAGATGTATTTACGTATTTGTAATGTAATCACATCAAAATAATTTTAAGAACTAAAGGTCCCTTAAAGTCAGGCCTCTGCTTACAGAGTGGGGGTTCTCAGGAATTGAACTAAAAACACGGAGAGCCTCTCATAGTACATCCACGCTCCTTCGAAAAGGACAGATGAGCTGTCCTTAAAAGTACTGTCCGGATCAACCTAACAAAGAATCACATACCTTCCTACTAAGAAGGCAGAACAAAAGCAATGTTATTAAGACTTATAACCAAGACTCTTTAGCTAATTACTAAAAACCAGTACATTTGTAGAGGAGTTTTTCCGTGGATGCTAAGGAAGGTGACTATTGATACAGAACACACACTATATTAAAAGAATCACTGTCTCTAAAAATCAGGTGAATGAAAACCAAACTCCAAGTTACAACTTAGTTTTATTGTGAACTCCTATTTTCCTAAGAGTTCTGAATGCAAAGTTATCTTTTTTTTTTTTTTGAACATTCCTTTCTATTGGAATCTGTTAAGTAAATGTAAGGAAACCTTCAAGGAACACTATCAGTCTGTTCTGTCTTCATTTAAGACTCCTGTAAGGTGATTTGTTCCCCCTTCCTAAAGCTACATAGCTTCATTCAGTCACGTAGCAGCGTGAACATCTCCACACAAACCTAAGTGTTCAGAAAGGAACAAGCCACACTTTAGGTTTTCTGAAACAGTTTTAAAAGACTGAGGCAACGCGTATGGAGAAGGTGCATCCCGAGATGCAAAGTACATCTTTCTCATATAAACCTGGCAGAATAAGCAGTACATAACACACACCTATACAGAGCTCCAACCAAAAATATAGAACCAGCAGAAGAAAATTGTCAGTTCTCTCGCTCTAAATGACAGTACCAATAATTACAGATAGTTTGAAAAGGTGGGTGGCCTAATAAAAGAGGCCCCGAGGTGATGTTCTGACAGCCCTGGCCACACTGCCTCGTTTTCCAAACTACCTAGGAAATTGCAACAACTCGGCTTCGGCGGCCGGAGCACCGGGGTGATGCGTTCAGGCAGAGCAGATGCAGCGGCACCAAAACAGAACTCCTACACAGGGCAGCCCCTCAGCTCCCATTTTCGGCGGTACCAAGTCGGGACCGAAGCAGGGCGCAGGGGGAAAGGATGGGGGGGTCGGACCCCGGCCCCTTCCCCACGGATGCTGCAGGCAGAGCGCTGCCTCCGCTTCTTTGTGCTTGTAAAGGATTCGCACATCCACTTAAAAACAGAGGGAAAGCGAACGGCGGGCTCCGTGCCCGGGACGGAGCGCGGGTCAGCGAGGGGCCCAGCGCTCCGCCGGCACCGGGCGGCCGGGCCCCAGCTCCGGTAGCGCCCGCGGGGCTGGACCCGGCCGGGCCCCCGCTCCCCGGGCCGGGCCGACCCCCACCCGCCGCTGCCTTGGCCGGGCCGGCCGGTTCCTCCCGCCGCAGCGCCGCCGCCACCCCCTCCCCGCCCGCCTACAAGGGAGCAGGGGGGGCGGGAGGGGACGACACACTCGCCTTCCCCGCACCCCCTCCCCAGCCCTGGCAAGAGTTCGATGAACGACACCCGACACCCGCCTCTCCAAACCCCGCAGAAATCCCTGCCCGGGACCGCGGAAGGACGGGAGTGGGGACGAGGACGGGGGGGCGACTTTTGTCTCTCTTTTTGCAACTGTGCGCGTTTACCTGAGCCACCCCGGGGGGGGAACCGCTTCACCCCCCGGCGGGGCACGTCCCCGAGGGAAGGGGGAGGAAAGGCCTCCTCTTCCTGCGCCCCCCTTTCCCAGAAAAGAGGGGCCAGGAGGAATAGTTGGGGGTGGGGGGGTAAGACGACGCACCCAGCCTCCCGTCCTGTCCCGTCCCTTCCCGTCCATGTGCGCGTCCTCCCCCCACCCGCCGTGGGAGCCTAGCCCTCGCCCCCCCCGGGTCCCGCTCCCGCCCCCCTCGGCCCCCACAGCCCTCCCGGCGGAGCGCGGGGGAAAAGTTTGGCCAAGTCCCGAACAACAAAAGGGACAGCGGCGCTTCGCCTCCCCGCCGACCCGGGCCCCGCGACGCCCCGGCGAGCTTACCCCCGGCCCAGCCCGGCTCGCACCGCAGCACCGAGGCGGCCAGGAGCCGCAGCAGCAGCAGCGGGAGCGGCGCGGCCGCCACCGCCGCCTCCATGTTGTGGTGCCGCCGCCGCCGCAGCTGCCGGAGCCCGCGGAGCGTCTCAGGCAGGCTCCATGCTCGGGGCGCTGCGCTCGGCGAGGAAGGAGGGAAGGAGGGAGGCGGGGAAGGGGGGAGGCGCCGCGGCCGACCCTCCTCCTCCTCCTCCTCCTCCTTCCCCCCCTCCCGCCGCCGCCGGGGAGGGGGCTGGGCTGCGGCGCTCGCACCCGCGGAGGCGGGAGGGCCGTCTCGCCGCGGCGTGTCCCGCTCGTGGGGACACCTGGCCGGGGTGGGCGGAAGGGGGGCGGGGGGGGGGGGGATTGCAGCATTTTCCTCTTCATTTTTGGGTTTTTTTTCCTGGTTCCTCCCGGGGCAAGTACCCCAAAACCGGCCAGGGATGAGGGAGAAGACGGAAGGCTGTTCGGAAAGCACCCTTCTTCAGTGGGTGTAGAAGTTCAGCGTGGGGGTGGCCGCCCTTTTGCCGTCTCCGAGAAGAAGGGTGGTTGTTTTCCTCCCAGATGGAGGTTCGCTTTTCCCTTCCTCTTCCCACCAAAACAAACCTTTTATAAAGCCGCTCTTCTACAAAACATGACTTTTCAGAGAAAGGCGCATTCGACAACAACCTTTTGTTGCTTTTTGCTCCCCCCCCCCCCCCCCCCCCCCCCGTGAAGCATGCCACCTGCTCCTACAAACAGATTCCCACCAGGAGAGGGGCAGAGGCTCTGCCCTGTGACATGAGGCCTGTGCAGTCCTGGGGACAGGCAGCAGGGCAGCACCCAGCCCAGGCTGAAGCATCCTGCACCTCTCCCACCTCAGGTACTGCCCCCACCTCCCCAGCAGGGATTAAAAAAAAAACAAAAAAAAAAAACCACCTTCAATAATTTCCATTTGAGTCCCCATTTTCTGTTGTGCTGACACCAGTTTGGCAACAGAAAAAATGTTGCTAGATGGCCTTGTACAGAGATGGAAACAAGGGTCTGCCTGGCATCCCCCAAAACCATTTTTGCAAGTCTCAGAGCAGGAGCTGTAAATCACAAGTGAGTACTTAACAACTGGATGTTAATTTCAATAGCTTCATTTTCATTTTGGTGATGAGTGATTTCCAGGTTTCCCAGTTGCCATCTACTCATTTATCTGCCTTGCTGTAAGTGCTACAGCAGCAGCTGAGATTTCTTTTTGGTGCCCCATGGATCCCTGCCCATCTCAAATGCCAGGGTCAAATATTCAGGAGTTGTTTCAGGTCCTGTTGGTTACTGCATTGCGGACTTCCCCTCAGACTTCCTTTCTCAGAAGGGGAAAAGGTGTAGTAGTTTGTTTTGTTTAGTTTTTTTCCGACTTAGCTAAGAAAACAGTTTAAAATTTCAAGGAGTTAATAAAAGGCTTATAGAGCTGACCTTAAAGTTGACCTGCAAAGGAAAATAAAGTTTTCTTCTCTAACTTGCTGCTGCTTTAATGTTTAAAGAACATGTATTTTAAAGAGGGCTCATTTTAGGCGGCATTTAAAACCTGGAAAAATCTCAGCTTGATTGAAGACAGGAAAACGCTCTTGGTCTTTCTTGACAGAAGGTCTGTAATAAACTGGAGCCCAAATCTGGGCTGCTGTAAATCATTAATGGCAAAACTTTGTGTGAACACCAACTGAATAAGGGTTTTGTTTTGATCTGTTTAAAAAAAAAAACTGCCTGACACCAGACAAATAACTGGAAGAAAGATTTCTTTGTGGAAGACAGTGATCGGACTTTTACTTTTGATGGATCCGACCTCCTGCATTGTGGAAGTTACCCAGCAGTCCTGCCATCACAGTCACTGGGGATAATTGGAGTCAGGGAGGGAGAACGGGTGCATGAAACAGTTGCACTTGCAAGCAGGCAGTGGGGAGCGGGGGTGCGTGGACACCAATATCCCAAATCTCATCCACTTGAGAAGAGCAGCACTCGTTTGGAAAACTGGTTTGTGTGCCTCAGTGGAGAGCGAAGCTGTCCTGTGACGGCGTCGACAGCACCACCTGAGTCCCTCTTGCCACCAGGCCATTTGGGTTGCCTGCCCCGTCCTCCCCCTCACCAGTTGCTGAGATGACCTACCCAGAGCACCAAAGCCGGCATCAAGCCACCTGGGGTGGGTGAGCCTGCCCGTAAGGCTGCTGGAGGGGAGCGGACACGTCTCTTTCAGCTGGCAGCAGTTGGTATCTTGGGGCTCAAGGTGCCACACTAGGATGGAATACGGATGGCTGCTGCTATCTGCTATCCCTGCTCTGTCCAAGTGTCGCTTGTTTATCTCCCTGTTGGACCCTGTCAAACTGCATGAGACAATTTAGGATTGGCAGCATTTTATACCAACAGGGAGAAACAGCCACATGTGAGCGACCACACCTGAGAAAGAAGCAGTATTTTATACAAAAGAGATAAATATGACACCGACTAACAAAGGGATTTGGACTGAGGTATTTCACAACAGAACATTTTTCAAAGGAAGGTACCCACCATAAGGAGAGATATTGAGACCAGGTAAAGCCACTGGTGACTGATCAGAGCCACATGCCAACCTTGCTGCGATGGGTGACTATTCACAGGCGTAAACCGCAGAGTTTCACACCATGTTGAAGTTCGTTCTTCGCCATAGCACAGATCTGGCATAAAAGTCCATTTTCAGAGAGGAGAATTCTTACCTGGTACTCTCTTTCCTTCCTGACCAGGTCTACCACAATTAGCAGATTGTGTGATGGACTCAAAGCTCACACAAAATGAGGAGAGAAACAATGCCATGGTAGGGCAACTAGGGAAGAGAGTCTTACCAGAATGTATCTCTGGGGCTTTGACCATAACACCTCCACTAAAAAGACATTAATCATGATCTAAAGTGATGGCAAATCTAATAGCAGCCAGGAATGCCGTATTCCTCCAACCCAGAAGATGCCATCTTAAGCTCAGTTAGTATGTTGTAGGGGCATTTGGAGGAAACTAATGGAAGAAAGAGGGATCCCTTTCCATACTGTTGTTTGCTCACGGTGCCCAAGTAGGACTGCAAAAACAGAGCCAATACCCCATTTCACCTAAGATTTATTGTGTCATCCTGGGCAAGTCACAGTCTAGCATTTCCTCTGTTTCTCCTACAATAAAAGGAGCAGGGGGAACAATTTTCTAAACTTTCCTCCTTTCTATGTATAGAGTGAAGAAAGCTGCAGCAAGTTTGGGGTCTAGCTGTAGGAAGCAGGAAAGGGAGAAATCCAGACTGGGAGCCTAGCACTCCCCTGCCAAGCTGTAAGCAGACCAGTTCTTGCATTCTGCCATTGCTACCACTGATGGAGAAAGTAGGGACATGCAGAGACATAGGAGGGAAAACAAAGAGCCCGGCTGTATCTGAGCACCTGGAGATGTCCTCCAGGATAACCTAGCCATCCCACCACAGCTGGGAAACTTAGCTTGACTGAAATGCTCCAAATGTTTTCTGTACATTTACTCCTCCTGGATTTCTCCCTCCCACCCCAGCTGACAGCATCCTTCTCTCCTAGCTGCCAAAGCTGTCTGAGCTCCCATAGAGCTAACATTTAATGACAACTGCAGAAGCCCCTAAAGTGAATTTACTGTCTTATAAGTGCCACCCAGGTTTATTTTATGACGAATATCAATACCAAGACATGCATCTTTATTCCTCTGAGGCAGCACAGTTTAGTCAAGATGAAGTAGCTAGATCCGGGTAGGCTGAGGGTGTTCTTTGGTGTTTCGCAAAGGGAAGGTAAAGTGAACAGCAAGAATCAAAGACAGCATCAGAACGTTTTCCTTCTCTACTTCTAGGGCTGTAGGACAAAATAATTTCCTCTCCCCGTGCCTCAAATACACTTCTTCAGACTTCCTCTCCCAACTTTCAGCTCAGAAGTAGTCTCAAATAAAATATATGTAGGGACTCCTATTCTTTCTCATCCTCTATCACAAGAAAAAATGTTTACAGGTAATCTAGAATGAGTTAGAAATTATAGAGGAAAGCATCATCTGGACACAGGTTCCTTCATCTCCTCCAAAAAATATACACACACTGAGGAAAACATATACATACAACAGCCATAGTTAATATTACATCTCCTGAGGAGAAATTTGAAATAATCTTAATAAGGAACAGGTTCGGTCAAGGACTCACCAGGACAAGCTTCAGAAAACCTGGGTTTAATCTCCAGGTCCATCCATCATGGACTCTATAGACATCACTTGGTTTCTCCTCCTACATCAGGTGCTCATATTTGTCCCGTTCAGGTGGTATCTTCACTCTTCCTTCATCTGCCTTGCCCATTCAGAACATCTTTCTCAGCACAAGTCAGCCTGTTCCCAAAGACTTCTGCTGTCTAGCAACCTCGCGAACAGAGGGGCTGACACTGCTTGAGAGACATGTCACCATAAAAAGTTCTGAAAACATAGAAATAGCTCAGTGGGGTTTGTTGGTGGTGGTTCTTGGACTCTGAATGCTTTTCTGGTTACAACTACACTCCCTGCTACAGCTGCCAGAACAGCAGTCATCACATTTCCCTGTGCTGTACAAGCAAGAGTTTCTCTTGAAAACCTCCATGACAGCCATCTTTGCAAAACTGCTTGTAAAATGAACTGTTATTGGAAGTGGGTCTGCATAACTACGTCTACTTATCAGTCACCAAAGTTCTGTATCGAAGAGAGGAAAGATTCTGAAGGGGCATGGAAATTCAGTTGCAGGGGAGGGAGAAGTTTACCATTTCCAGCATTGCAAAGTGGGAGTCCTCTCCTCAGAGCTCCTTTGCTCTATGTTCCTTGCAAAGGCCTAGGTTTTATTACAATCAACACAAATATTTCTATGGCAATCTACAGCAACAGCAAAAATTAAAGAAGTCAGCACAAAGATAAGAGTTGAATTAACACTAAAAAAATCCCTAAGTGAATCATACAATATTTAGGGTTGGAAGGGACCTTTAAAGGTCATCTAGTTCAACCCCTCTGCAAGAAGCAGGGACATCCCCGACTAGATCAGGTTGCTCAGAGCCTCATCCTCATTCCTATAAGCCCGTTTTAGGTACTGAAAGGCCGCTATATGGTCTCCCGGGAACCTTCTCTTCTCCAGGCTGAACAGCCGCAACTCTCTCTGCCTGTCCTCTTAGGAGAGATGCTCCAGCCCTCTGATCATCTTCGTGGCCTCCTCTGGACTCACTCCAGCTGGTCCATGTCTTTCCTGTACTGAGGGCTCCAGAGCTGGATGCAGTACTCCAGGTGGGGTCTCACGAGAGCAGAGTAGAGGGGAAGAATCACCTCCCTTGATCTGCTGGCCATGCTTCTTTTGATGCAGCTTAGGATGCACTTGACCTTCTGGGCTGCAAGCGCACATTGCCGGCTGATGTCCAGCTTTTCATTCACCACTACCCTCAAGTCTTTCTCAGCAGGGCTGCCCTCAATCCCTTCATCCCCCAGCCTGTATTGATAATGGGAGTTGCCCTGATCCAGGTGCAGGACCTTGCACTTGGCCTTGTTGAACCTCATGAAGTTCAAATGGGGCCACTTCTTGAACTTGTCAAGGTCCCTCTGGATGGCTTCCCATCCCTCAGGCATGTCAACCACACTACTCAGCTTGGTGTCATCTGCAAATTTACTGAGGGTGTAATCGATCCCACTGTCTATGTCATTGATGAAGATATTAAACAGTACTGGTCCCAATACAGACGCCTGAGCGACACCACTCATCACTGATCTCCATCTGGACATTGAGCCGTTGACCACTATTCTCTGGATGCAACCATTCAACCAGTTCCCTATCCACTAAATTGTCCATCTGTCAAATCCTTCTCTCTCCAATTTAGAGGGAAGGAAGTTGTGAAATACTTTTCTCATAGAGAAATTAAAATAAAGAGTTGAATACAACAAGAAAATATGTTCTGCTTCGTCCTTCTCCTTTCCCCAGACTGCGAGGTCATTGTCTAGCCTAAGCTGCATCTGTGTAACCAACAAAGCAGGCCTGTTTGTGAAGCAAGGCACTCCCCTTTCTCAATAGTTTGCAGGGACCTAAACAACTCCGGAAAAAGAGTAACAGGAGAAGCCTTCTCCAAATACAGTGCTAATCAGACAGAGCTGCCCTTGAGATAGTGAGGATGCAAGAACAGACGCGGAACGGCTCACGGAGAAATGATGTGATCTAGGGTAGCATCTTTCCATGCCCCTACACTGCTTCAAGCACCTCAGCGCTGCACAGGTGTCTGGGTACAAAGTAAAGCAAGAAACGGCTCTTTCGAAGGAACAATAAACACAATGTTTATTCATATAACAGCCAAGTCCTGCCTCACCTTACACCCCAACAAACTGCAGTTGATACGCACATGTAAAATAATAGCAACCCGTTACAATCTGGGCGGCAGACCACAGAGCGTGCAGCCTTTGTAGTACGATTACCCTTTCAGTGAGCACTTGGGTGTACAGAAGAAACATTGTAAAACACCGTGATCTGTTAGCACTGGTACACAGCTGTCGTGTTCATTCATACCTTAAATGACAGAGCTCACTTCCACCTTTAAAAGCATAGAATCATAGAATGGTTAGGGTTGGAAGGGACCTTCAAAGGTCATCTAGTTCAACCCTCCTGCAAGGAGCAGGGACATCCCTGACTAGATCAGGTTGCTCAGAGCCTCATCCAGCCTGGCCTTGAACGTTTCCAGAGATGGGGCCTCCACCACCTTTCTGGGCAACCTGTTCCAGTGTTCTATAACTCGCATCGTAAAAATTTTTTTCCTAATTTCTAATCTAAATCTAGCCCCCTCTATTTTAAAACCATTACCCCTCATCCTATTGCAACAGGCCATACTAAACAGCCTTTCCCCATCTTTCTTGTAGGCCCCCTTGAGGTACTGGAAGACCACTATCAGGTCTCCCCGGAGCCTCCTCTTCTCCAGGCTGAACAGCCCCAACTCTCTCAGCCTGTCCTCATAAGAGAGGTGCTCCAGCCCTTTTATCATCTTCGTGGCCTTCCTCTGGACCTTCTCCAACTGGTCCATGTCCTTCTTGTGTTGGGGGCTCCAGAACTGGACACAGTACTCCAGGTGGGTTCTCACCAGGGCAGAGTAGAGGGGGAGAATCACCTCCCTCGACCTGCTGGCCACGCTTCTCTTGATGCAGCCCAGGATGCGGTTGGCCTTCTGGGCCGCAAGGGCGCATTACCGGCTCATGTTAAGCGTCTCATCCACCAGCACTCCCAAGTCCTTCTCCTCAGGGCTGCTCTCAATCCATTCCCCGCCCAGCCTGTGCTTGTGCCTGAGATTGCCATGACCCAGGTGCAGGACCTTGCACTTGGCCTGGTTGAACTTCATGAGGTTGGCACGGGCCCACCTCTCCAGCCTGTCAAGGTCCCTCTGGATGGCATCCCTCCCTTCCAGCGTGTCGACGGCACCACAAAGCTTGGTGTCATTGGCGAACTTGCTGAGGGTGCTCTCTATCCCACTGTCCATATCGCCGACAAAGATGTTGAACAGGGCCGGGCCCAGCACAGACCCCTGAGGGACGCCACTCGTGACCGGTCTCCACATGGACATTGAGCCGTTGACCACCACTCTCTGAGTGCGGCCATCCAGCCAACTCCTTATCCACCGAGTGGTCCGTCCATCAAACCCATTTCTCTCTAGTTTAGAGAGAAGGATGTCATGCGGGACAGTGTCAAAAGCATCACAAAGCCAAGTACTGTAGAACTGGAAGTTGTAGAAATAATATCAGAATGACCTGGCGGTAAGGTGCTTCCTTAATTAGATTACAGACAAGGTCACAGACTGAGGTAATTTTTTTACATTTTCAGAATAAAAAAAGAAGTTTCTTTCACCTTTGAAAGCTGCTCAAGATAAAGAATGTTGTAAGCAGGAGTGAAGCCATGCTCGACTCATTACCATCTGACTAATTTTTTATGGGTGGTTAAGATGCCAGCCAAGACTTGCTCTGTCCTGGCAAGACGGGAATCTCTCTTGTATGCAGTGGGAAAGGTCCCCTGATATGGCTCAGTGCCATGGCTGTTTAGATATTAAACTGGTGGATGTCGAAACCAATCCTGAACGCAATCTGTTACGTGAACTCTACCTGCCACCTGCTTGCTGACAGCACTGGGAGTGGTTCATGCTGGGATTACACCGTGTGCTCCTGTTGGCTGCCAAAGAAAGTAGAAGGAAGTTAAGGAAGGAAAAAAAAAGGAAGGTGACCTGTGGGAGAAAGTTGCAGACAGGTGTGACTTGGGGAAAAAGAGTCCTGATAAAGTTTCCTACAAAATTTTTGTATTGCTAGACATCAATACACACACAAATTTCTTGCATTTAACATCTCTTGAACAGTACTGATCAGCACTTTGTACTGTATAAGAATATGTCATAGAATCATAGAATGGTTTGAGTTGAAAGGGACCCTCACAGTAAAGAATTTTGTCCTTATATCTAATTTAAACCTACCCTCCTTCAGTTTAAAGCCATTATCCCTTGTCCTATCACTACATGTCCTTGTCAAAAGTCCTTCTCCAGCTTTCCTGTAGGCGCCCCTTCGGTACTGAAAGGCTGCTATCAGGTCTCCCCAGAGCCTTCTTTTCTCCAGGCTGAACAGCCCCAACTCTCTCTGCCTGTCTTCAGAGGAAAGGTGCTCCAGCCCTCTGATCATCTTTGTGGCCCTTCTCTGGACCCACTTTGACTGGTCCATGTCCTCCTTATGCTGGGGACTCCAGAGGTGGACACAGCACTCCAGGTGAGGTCTCACGAGAGTGGAGTAGATGGGCAGAATCACCTCCCTTGACCAGCTGGCCATCCTTCTTTTGATGCAGCCCAGGATGCGGTTGGCCTTGTGGGCTGCAAGGGCACATTGCTGGCTCATGTTGAGCTTATATAAGAATATATAAATAAGCCTGTACTGAGTTTGCTGTGTAGAACATCAGATGACTGGAACTCTGCCTGTGCAGACAAATGAATCTCTCTATGGTGCAACAGCGTGAAGTGTGCCTGAAGGCCCGGAATAGAGAAGAAGCACCTGCAGATGGCAGCATTGATGAGCATCACCAGTGACACCGCGGCTGCATCCAGCCCAGCTAACACCTACGGTTCTATAGGAAGTTTTTGTAGCACTTCTCATTGTGAAAAACGTTTTTGTGTCATTATTAATTTTCTACTTTTAAAACAATTAGTATTTTCTCTCTCATCCCTGTTGGACAAAGCACGTTGCCTGGCAGCAATAGCTCTCGGAATAAAACCAGAACTGTTTCAGCTGCTCACAGCGCTCTGGTCAGTGATAAGGGACTGACTGCAATGGGCACTATCTAGCTGTAATAAGAATTACTGCTATTCTGGGAAGAGTCATAATTCACCGCAAGTTAGGAGTCTAGTGAAGGCAAAACCTGAGGTCCTATTGGTCTGTCAACACTATTTGAAGAGTGTGCATTTTCTTTTGCAGGGAGTCCAAGATTAATTATAAAAAGAACAAACTTCTGGTCACACAGAACTACAAAACCTGTTCTCACTTTACAGTCAATTTCCGTTTCAAACTCCCATGTGCCAGCAGATGGCTGTTGAATTTGTGCTGCAAACAGCATGGGAGAATGGATCACGTTGGACTGTACCCACAGGGATAAGCAAACACGACACTGTTTCTGTGAGCTTCTCTACCCTCTAACCATTAATTCTTACAAACCGTGTTTTGGGCTGGATTTTCCACTCCTTGTGTCTGTTTAGTTCTTCACAGAGTTTGCACCTTTCAAACCTCTATTGTCCAGAAGAGAAGCTGCAAGTCTTGATCAGGGCTCTCGTCCTGCTGAGGGACTTCAATCATCCCGACATCTGCTAGAAAAGCAGCACAGGGAGCTGTAGGTAATCCAGGAGACTCCTGGAGTGCATTGAGGATGACTTCTTAAGCCGGGTAATAGAAAGCCCATCCAGAGGGGATGCGTTACTGGAGCTGTTTGTCACCAGCACAAGCAAGTTAATTGGTGACGTCAAGATTGGAGGCAGCCTGGCCTGCAGTGATCATGCACTGGTGGAGTTTGCAGTCCTGAGGGATATGGGTCAGGTGAAGAGTAAAGTCAGGATGCTGAATTTTAGGGAAGCAAACTTCCCGCTCTTCAAGGAGTTAGTCAATAGGAACCCCTGGGAAACTGCGCTCAGGGACAAGGGAGCAGAACAGAGCTGGCAGATCTTTAAGAATATTTTCCATAGAGGACAAGAGCTCTTGATCTCCATGTGTAAGAAGTCAGGAAAGGAAGGCAAGAGAGTAGCATGGCTGAGTCAAGACCTGGTGGTCAAACTAAAGTGCAAGAAGGAAATGCACAGGCAGTGGAAGCAGGGGCAGGTATCCTGGGGACATTGCCCAGTTGTGTACAGATAGAGTCAGGAAGGCCAAGGTGCAGCTGGAGCTGAATTTGGCAAGGTATGCAAAGAATAATAAAAAGAGCTTCTATAGGTATGTCAGACAGAAAAAGAAGGTCAAAGAAAGTGCACCTCCCCGATGAACATGACTGGCAAACTGGTAATAACAGATGAGAAGAAGGCTGAGGTATCCAACAACTTTTTTGCCTCAGTCTTCACTGGCAACCTCTCTTCCCACCCCTCTCGAGTGGATGGACCTCAAGACAGGGATGGGCGAGCAAAGTTCTGAACATACATAAGTCTATGGGAACCTGACGAGATGCATCTCACAGTTCTGAGGAAACTGGCTGATGTAGTTGCCAAGCTACTCTCCATGATATTTGAAAAGTCGCGGCAGTCAGGTGAAGTCCCCTGTGACTGGAAAAAAGAAAACATTGCACCCTTTTTTAAAAAGGGTAGAAAGGAAGACCCTGGAAAGTACCAATGTGTTGGCCTCACCTTCATGCCTGGGAAGATCATGGAACAGATCCTCCTAGAAGCTGTGTAAAGGCACAGGGAGATTATTTGAAACAGCCATGAATGGCTCCACCAATGGCAAGTGTTGCCTGACCAACCTATTGGCCTTCTAAGATGGAGTGACTACATCAGCGAACAAGGGAAGAGATTCAGCTGTCAACCATCTGGACTTCTGCAAGGCCTTTGACGTAGTCCACACAACATCCTTCAATGTAAACTGGGGAGATAGAGATTTGATGGATGGAAAATTCAGTGGATAGGGAATTGGTTGGATGGTCACATTCAGAGAGTAGTGGTCAACGGCTCAATGTTCAGATGGAGATCAGTGATGAGTGGTGTCGCTCAGGGGTCTGTATTGGGACCAGTACTGTTTAGTATCTTCATCAATGACATAGACAGTGGGATTGAGTGCACCCTCAGCAAGTTTGCAGACAACACCAAGCTGAGTAGTGTGGTTGACATGCCTGAAGGACAGGATGCCATCCAGAGGGACCTGGACAAGCTCAGGAAATGTCCCCATTTGAACCTCATGAGGTTCAACAAGGCCAAGTGCAAGGTCCTGCACATGGGTCAGGGCAACTTCCATTATCAATACAGGCTGGGGGATGAAGGGATTGCTGAGAAAGACTTGAGGGTAGTGGTGAATGAAAAGCTGGACATCAGCCGGCAATGTGCACTTGCAGCCCAGAAGGCCAACTGCATCCTAAGCTGCATCAAAAGAAGCATGGCCAGCAGATCAAGGGAGGTGATTCTTCCCCTCTACTCTGCTCTCGTGAGACCCCACCTGGAGTACTGCATCCAGCTCTGGAGTCCTCAATACAAGAAAGTCATGGAGCGAGTCCAGAGGAGGGCCCCAAAAGTAATCAGAGGACTGGAGCACCTCTCCTGTGAGGACAGGCAGAGAGAGTTGGGGCTGTTCAGCCTGGAGAAGAGAAGGCTCTGGAGAGACCTTACTGCAGCCTTTCAAGACTTAAAGGGGACTTGTACAAAACATAGGGACAGACGTTTTTGTAGGGCCTGTAGTGATAAGACAAGGGGTAATGGTTTTAAACTCAAAGAAAGTAGATCCAGAGCAGATGTAAGAAAAATTTTTTTTACAATGAGGGTGGTGGAACACTGGAATAGGTTGCTCAAAGAGGTGGTAGAAGCCCCATCCCTGGAAACATTCAAGGCCAGGCTGGACGGGGCTCTGAGCAACCTGATCTGGTTGGAGATGTCCCTGCTCCTTGCAGGGGGGTTTGACTAGATTACCTTTAAAGGTCCCTTCCAACCCTAACAATTCTATGAATCTAATATTAAGTGTATGCATCGTCCATACAATATTTGCGCAATGCAAATACATGATAGACATGAGTTTTGACAGATTGATACAACAAGCTCACACAGGCACAGGAATGTGATGCTGAAGCACCATTCAGGAATTCAGACTTATGTACAAAAATATATGTAAGGCTGATAGTTATACTAATGAAGTACTAGCACGGCATCAATCCAATTAAAATCAAGAAAACATGATGTTCTGCTTAGGAAACAGAAGGGTTAAGGTTGCATTACTTCTTGCACTTCTATGAGATCAGAACAATTGTTTCAGCCAAGGCAGTGATAGACCTCTCTGCTGAAGAGGAGGGCGTACCTGAGTTAAGGTCATGGTCCTCTTCACTCCAGAGGAAAACGAGGTCTTTACAAGAAACTTCTATCGGCTCTGTCTTCAGTTTACCGACTTCCCTTCAGAAACAGGCCAGCCTTGAAGTTAGCTTTGGTACACTGATTTCCACCACCCTCTGCCACACACACATCCAGCATTTCTGAGTTTTCCTTGCTGCTATTTTCCCTGAGGGATTTTGTAAAACAACCATTTAAACGCCTCAGTGTGGCTGGTAAGTTAGAATAAGACCTGACAGAGGGTGCACAGGTGGCTGGGGTAAATTCAGGCCATAAGAAAACAGTCAGAAACCAAATTACAAAACCTTACCCAAAATCAAACATGCCAAGGGTTACCTGTAATTGCCAGGGGAAGTAAGGAACTACAGAGACAGGAATGCTCCGGAGCACAGGCTGCTCCGCAGGTTGTTCAGCCATACACAAGGAGAAATGCTGCAGATGCAAAATTCTGAGAAATCACCGAGAGGAGCAAACTCCTCCGTATTTGATGCTGACAGCACTGAAACACACTGAAATAGCAAATTAGGAACAGAAGCTGGTTGAGAAGGAGCAAACGATAAAATCTGAGTCTTAGGATGGGGAAGAGTGAGAACACCAGAATAAGCTGTTGTAAAGAACATGGAATTAAATGAAAATAATTCAGATCCCATGTGAAAGAAGTTCATAGGAGTCTCCACTCCATACATAAAGCATACCTAAGACACAAACTATCCTAATGTAAAAGTGGCAGGGAGAAAGAGACTACATCATGAGGTTGCTCATCAGCCTCCCCCACAGAGAGGAAGCATGTAGATTGTGGGAAAAGAGAGAAAAATTACAAGCAGCGATAGTACAGACATAGAATCATAGAATGGTTAGAGTTGGAAGGGACCTTCAAAGGTCATCTAGTCCAACCCCCCTGCAAGGAGCAGGGACATCCCCGACTAGATCAGGTTGCTCAGAGCCTCATCCAACCTGGCTTTGAACGTTTCCAGGGATGGGGCTTCCACCACCTCTCTGGGCAACCTGTTCCAGTGTTCTGCCACCCTCATTGTACATACAGAGATAAAAATCAGAGAGGCCATGGCAGAAAGTAACATACAACTAGCACAGAGAAAAAAAAAATGACAAAACTTGCATTGGTACAGTATTAGTAAAAGGAAAACAAGTGAGGAACAGATCTATTAAGAGGCAGTGAAAGCTCTTACTAGACATTACCAAGCAGGCAGTGTTTAATGACTTTTTAGCTTCACTGTTTATTGAAAAAATCACTGTGGATCAGGCAGTCAACAGCATTAACCTCAGCAATATCAGGGATAACCTCAGTCTAGAATTCAGAAAGAACAGAATAGATTAGCTACATAGTTTTTAGCCAGATGAAATTAATCCAGGGAAATTTAGAAGAACCCTCAGAACCACTCAGAAATGGTATCTGACGGCTTGTGCAGGACTAGCATTTTCCCAGAGGAGCTGTGAAGACAGTGTCTGTCTTTGAAAAAGGGAAAGCAAGGAGTCAGAATTATGACTTGCTTCATTTAACTTCAATTCCAAGAAAAAACAAAACTAACAAACGATTTGTGAGCACCTACCAGGTAATCAGGAGGTAGGTAACATCCAACCCACATCTGTCACAAACAGATTCAATGAAGCATGTTTCTATTTCTTTTTATGACAAAGGCCTTGTAGAGAGACAAGGCGAGCACAGGGAATCACACACGCTGGCTCTGCTGAGCGCTTTAACACTGTTTCACATGACCTTGGCAAAAAGAAACTAGGAAAAATATGGTCTGGATGAAAACATTACGGAGTAACTGCGATACTCTTCGTCAAACTGCATCAGTAGCTGCAATATCCATCAGGGTTGGCAGTGCAAAGGAAGGAGGACTGAGAGGAGAGGTGAGAACAGTGCTAGCTTCTGTAAAGAGAAAAGGAACAACCTACCTGCCGTGGTAAACTGCACAAGAAATACAGGGATCAAATCACAGCAAGAGGGAGGTGCAGATTAGATGGGAGGGAAAACACTGCAATGATACAGACAGCTGCAATAGATACCAAAGACGACTGAGGAATCCGCCCTGCCAGAGGGTTTAGGAGGTCAGGTAAGACAAACACCTCTCAGATTTATCGTACACAGTCAGTTCTGTCCTTTGGCTGGGGCATGGGGCAGCTGACCTCTTCAGGTCCCTTTTCCCCCTTGTTTACCTTAACCTTAACACTTCTTTGCAAAAGAATCACATTAGTTTTCTAGGATGTCCAGTAGTACAGAGAGGTAAACCACTGCTAATGAACTGAAGTACAAACTGACCTGCTTCTCTCTCTTGCCCAGGCTGAAAATATTCAAATATTCACCAATGAAAAAAGAGTGAAGATAAAATCAGTAGATTTTCTCAATTTCGGTGAATGATCTGAAGTCCAACACATCTATCTTTCTTGTAAGCACCCCAGAATAGTGACACGCATACCCACCCATGACCAGAGAGCCTCCTTTCTCCTCTCCCAAGTGAGCTGGGACTTGCCAGAACTGACCTGGTGCTGCTTGTCCCTCTCCAGCTCTTGAGACTCCTCTCTCCTGATGGGTTCAGGACTCTGGGAAAGTGAGGTTTGCAGTGCCTGACCTAGGATTCTCCATGCCCCACAAATCTCCCCAGCATTTCTTCTTTTTCTATGATGGATCTTCTACCCACTGCAAGTAATCCCATGTCTTTTAATGCAACCTCTTGAACAATTCATCATGCTTCTCCACCTGAGCAGTTATTAAGCCTTCTTCAAAAAGATTTCTACTTATTACCATGTTGCCCTGATCCATCATCACTGTTATTCTTGAGGTGAGAGAATGTACATACAGGCATGGCACACACTCTTCCCCCATGATTTCGGGCTTCCCATCTCCCAGAGCTGTTCATTGTCTGTATGCGAGGTCTTCTCCCCCTTCCTCCGCAGCTGCTCTTCAGACCCTGCCCAGTCAGCAGCATGGCCTCAGCAGGACAGTCTCCAGCGCTGCCCTGGAATCACACACATGTCTAATTGCCGATTTGTACCCAGCTGGGATGGGAGGCAAGTTTGGGCCAGTGCCTAAACCAGTGAGACCTCCTGGTGTGCCTTGCAGGATGGCTGTTCTAGGAAGTGCCAGGGAAGTCCTGCTAGCCCATGTAATGTCTGTGCAACGGGAGACCTGACACCAGCAGGCAGGTTGGATAGGAAGGGAATGAAAATAGAGCCAGCATCACCTAATGAGTAGGGCATGGTTTGAGAAGCTGAAGACCTATATTCTGGTTGTATTCTTAGTTCAGCAGCTGATCTGCTGAATAACTTTTCCACGTGCTTTGGTTTTCTCACCTATAAAAGGGTGGGAATTAATCCTGCTTTCCTCTGAAATGCTTTCCAGTCCACCAGTAAAGTGCACTGCATAACAGCTACACACTAGTTCCACCAGTTCATCAGCAAGCAGGCAAAAGCTTCCTTACAATTCCTTACGATAAAATCACTGCCTGTCTTTACCCTTTTTTTTGTACACTAGAGGACTTTCAGAACGCACTACCAGCCCATGTGGACGGGCAGAGTGGGCAACACTGTTTTGCTCTATACAGTCTGGCAAGGGAGAAGCCGTGCTGACATCTGTTATTGTAGCGAGAAGACACAATAACTCAGGAACTACCCAAAACCAAATGGAAAATAAAGAGAAAACACAAGAGGAATGCAGGTTTCATAGCAATTGGGCAATAACAAGGCAAAGTTGAAAGTTTAAAGTGGCTACTTGCAAACAAAGAGCTTGCACTTTATCTGCCAAGACTGAAAAAAAAATCAACCTCAAGAAGGCATGCCAGGGAAAAAAAAAAAACCATCTACAATGGGGCAACAGCTCTGTGTCTGAAAGCGTCAGTAGGCATAGATTGTAACAGGTTATTAAGCAGCTTGGCTTTGAGAAAAACCAAATGTTTATTTCCAAGCCTTTTAAAAGTGCAGGCTGAAATAGGACTGTGAGTCTACTTAGTATAAAATATCACGGCTCTTCAGTTTTGAACTAAAAGGTATGTCTCAGTCTGTGAATAATTTGAAATAAAAAGAAAGCAAGCGATAGCTAAATCTATGGCAGTTAACTTCAGTAAGAAGCTGTGGAAAGGACTCGGTGTACGGCTGTTTGGTCAAAGGGAGATGACACAAGTCACTCGACTCAGAGAGGCGGGTGTGGGGAAATCTGGCTGTGCCTCCTCTCTGAACTGGCTATATTTGGAATATGAAGGTCTTGTCCCTGGAGGACTAGAGAGGAAAAACAGAGAAGCCACATCCTGTGGCATTTCAGCTGACCGGGAAGCAGGAGCCAGACCTGCTCTTGTTCTCAAGTATTGCAACCTGTTCGGGGAGCCACAAGGAGACCCAGAGAAATAGCAGCCAGGCTCTCAAGCTATCCTCCTGAAATTCAGCAATGCCCTATCACCACCCTCTCCTTTGGCAACATGACTGGCACATCCTCTCTGCACTGTTTTTGCCAGGAGCGAGGCCACAAAGTCCACTGCTTACCCTGTGCTCCAGTCCAAATTATCTGGATGTGAGAAGTAGAATACTCAGAACCATAGAAGAGTTTGGGCTGGAAGGGACCTTTAAAGGTCGTCTAGTCCAACCCCCCCTGCTGCAAGGAGCAGGGACATCTCCAACCAGATCAGGTTGCTCAGAGCCCTGTCGAACCTGGCCTTGAATGCTTCCAGGGATGGGGCACCTACCACCTCTCTGGGCAACCTGGTCCAGTGTTCCACCACCCTCATTGTAAAATATGTCTTTCTGATATAAAGTCTGAATCTCCCTCCCTCATCCTATCACAACAGGCCCTGCTGAAGAGTTTCTTCCCAGCTTTCTTATAAGCCCCTTTTAGGTACTCGAAGGCTGCTATGAGGTCTCCCTAGAACCTTCTCTTCTCCAGGATGAACAGCCCCAACTCTCTCAGCCTGTCATCATAGGAGAGGTGCTCCAGCCCTCTGATCATCTTCGTGGCCCTCCTCTGGACTCGGTCCAACAAGTCCATGTCCTTCTTATGTTGGGGGCTCCAGAGCTGGACACGGTACTCCAGGTGGGGTCTCACAAGAATGGAGTAGAGGGGCAGAATCACCTCCCTCGACCTGCTGGCCACGCTTCTTTTGATGTAGCCCAGGATGTGGGTGGCTTTCCAGGTTGCATGTGCACAGTAGCAGCTCATGCTGAGCTTCTCATCCACCAGCACACCCAAGTCCTTCTCCTCAGGGCTTCTCTTAATCCTTTCTCCACCCAGCATGTATTGATAATGGGAGTTGCCCCAACCCACGTGCAGGACCTTGCACTTGGCCTTGTTGAACTTCATGAGGTTTACATGGGCCCATCTTTCCAGCCTGTCAAGGTCCCTCTGGATGGCATTCCTTCCCTCCAGCATGCCCCAATCTTTTCCCTTTATTTTCAACCCTTGTAAATGGTTAATAATGGTGATTTGGAACCTAGGGAAAAAAAAGTTGGAAGAGGAGGGATGGGGGAAATGGAGTTCATCTGAGCAGTTGACTTTGTTGTTATGGTAGAAATGAAAAAAGTTTAAGTTCTTAGCACTCAGATTTCTGAGAAACCCGTGATATTAGAGAGGTAGCGTGTGCTCATCAGGCTTTGCTTAAATATTTACTTTGGTTCCATGAGTGCCCCTGGCCCAGGCTCTTGGTGCTGTGTTGTCACCATAAGAAGCCAACACCAGACTCCTGCTAGGAGCAGTGGTCATCAGGCTGGCTTTCTGGCACTGCCCTGGGTTAGTCATCTGCTACCCTACTCCCTGTTATCACACCAGTGTCCAGAGGGAGCAGGCCAGCTTGTGGCTCTAACCTGCTTATTACCTGATGTCTGCACTAGCAACTCTCCTTTATTTGCTCTGTAACTGTAAGAGAGCATCCAAAAGGACCTGGAAAGAGTTTACAAATTGTGGGCACAATCCAGCCTGGAAGGTGGGAACAAACGGCTTTGATTCAAAGACCAAGCTCATCAGTAACTTGGCATTCCTGTATAGTGGGATATTATCAGTGCTAACTAAGAGCCTAATTTAGAGAAGAAGCAAAAATCTTTCACCTCCTCCCTTAAAATAGGAGGGCAATTAAGAAGAGTAAAGTGAAACATCCTGATATCTTATACACAAAATCTGAGGAGCATCCTGGCCCTCTTAAATTAGTCAGAAACAGAACTGTGTTTTCAGTTTATGTGACAATGCTCTACCTGTTCCTTTCTGCTAACCATCATTTTTTCTTTCCTCCTGAAATCTTTTACATCTGTTTGTCAGTTTTGACAGCAGAAAAGAGGGCTAAAAGATATCAAATTTGCACAAGTTTCATAGAAATAGATGGCTAGTTGAAGAGAGAAACCTTACTAGTATTCCCATAAAAAGGAAGGGAGAGGCAGGACCTGAAGTCTTAAGACACCAGAGAATCTGTACAGGACAAGACTCATTATGGGAGTGCCATGTCTAGGTAGTTTTTCAAAATAGAGCTTCTCTCTTATGAAGTACTGAATATTCCACTTGTAAAAGGAAGATCCATAGGAGAACAGCTTCATTCTCACCTCCACTCAGGCAACTTTGAGCTAGATCTCTTATAAACCACAGTCTGACAGCCAGGCTAAAACAGCGATACAAACCTGACCTGTTAGAAGAGCAACTTTCAGAAGTGCTTCAGCATTCACTTCTTGAGACCAGTATTTAAATTACAGTGGCAGTCAGATAAGCATCGAAATAAAGGGCTGGATTTCTTAAACATCTCTGCACTAAGAATGGACAGACTGGTCCTGGGGGTCATGCTTGAGAAACACAAGCCCAGCTGCTGGCTATTCATATCATCAGGACATCTGGCCCCTCTCCACTAATACGCGCACTATCTGGAAATGTCCCCTTTTCCCTTGGGGAAGGTCCTTCCAACAGCTTAAGCCAGCCCAGGCCCACTGAGGTGAGGATGGCTCACAGACAGGTCGCAGAGTGAGCTCCAGTGAAGCAGCTGCACAGGGGTGGGCAAACAGGGGTCCCATCCAGGGGACACTACAGCACAGCATGCTGTTACAGAGCATCTCCATGTCAGTCCCCAACTTTGTTCCAACATTAGGATGATGCACTGAGAGTTTTCCTCAAAGGTGAGACCAAAACACCCTCTGACTGCAATAGTGTCATTTGTGGTGCCCCAGATCCTCCCTTTGCCAAACATATCACTGGTGGCTTTACAGGTACAGCACCAAATCTCCTCAGAAGCCTGCTTGAGAAGAAAAGGATGAAGGTGTACCTCTCTTCTATTTTCATTCCAAATTGTATTCAGTTTACATGGACACATCCTGCAGAACAAGAAGCTGGTGCTCTTCATGGAGGACCAGGGGATGGCTAGGACAGCTTAGCTGGAGAAGTGCAGAGTCCAACAGGAAGGGCTGAGACATGGCTGCACTGCTTGTGCTTTGACAACAGTTGGTTGTGTGGCCCTGGACATGCTGTCTCACCTTTCTGCCTCCCATGAACAGCAGGTGATGGCACATGCCTGCGTGCCAGCACATTTCTAGATGGGACCTGCAGAGCTCTTCTGCACATCCCTCACTTCCCCTTCCACCCTCTACTCCCTCTGGCAGAAATCTTTGCAGAAACTCAGCAGCGCAGCCATAAATAAATGCTAGCACTTCTCCCACAGCACAAGTTCAAGCTGGCCTGAGAGCAAAATTTAAAATGCAATTTAAAAAGCAAGCAGCATATTCTTAAATACAGACCATAAAGAGACAAGCGCCCAGCCCCTGGCACAGCTGGGAACTGCGCCGCAGTGACTGCCAGGTGAGGTCAACAATCTGTTGTTTCAGTAGAGATGGGGAGGGAAGGGCAACCCTAGGCCAAATTCATCCAGGTACCACCCCGTGCTGTTTAAGTGATTTCCAGTGTCCTCCAGCTCTGTCCCCTCTCCCTCCACACCCATTTCTGCCTGCCTTCCTGCATCTTTTACACCAGCTCCACAATCGTATACAAGGGTTCTTTGTCACTAAGTCCTCCTCTTGCTCTCTTATAATGAAAAACAGCTGTGGCAGTCATGTCCCAAACAAAGCCTTAAACATTCCTGGTGGAACTGCCTTCTCACCGCCAAAACCCCCAGACTTTATATTTACTACAGAAAATTCAAAACACAACCACTTTTCTTCCTCCAAGCTGTAATTTCCTCCCTGGCAGGCCCATCAAATTTAAGATTTCAAGTACTATTCTTATCTCAAGTCCCTGCTTCTCCCCTGCCCCACCACTTAGCGAAGCTGACAGCCCTCCAGCACCATGAACATTGCTATAAGTAGCTTCTGTGGAGCAGAGCAGCACATTCTTCCTTCTCTGAAAAAAGACCGCAGAGGGTGGTTTGAAGGAGAGATAGGAAAATCACTGTGTGCAACAAGACTCCATCTGAACTGTGCCAGACTTTCATACCAGGTGGACCCCTGTTTACACACAGACAGGTGGTGAACACCTCTCCTCTCACTCGTATTTTACTTTGCATCCTCTTTTCTGTCAGTTTCACCTGGAAAATAGTACAGCAAAACTCAGAGGGAAAGCCCAGGCTTGGGATATTTCAGGCCCAGTTCTGCAGACTGAATAAGCCTAGGTGATTCCGTTTAGGTTTCAGAACAAAGAAAAGTGATGGGTGCCTACCGTGAACGGAAGAGCGATGGCACATTTTACCCCTTCTGTCTGGCTATGAAAGCCAAGTCTTGAACTGGGCCTGTGCTGGCACAAAAGCAATTAAATTGACTTTTGTTGACTGCGCTCTGAGAAACCTGGGGACTGTAGTATTGATCTGAGCCACTCCATCAACCCCAGCAAGTTATCATCTCTAATTTTTGCTACTCACAGGAGGAAAAATTAACCATAACAGGATGAGTTCCGGCACCAGCAGCATGTGTCAATGTGTCCGGTGTAATGTGGGGACTTTTAAGTGCTAGAGTGATCCCTGCATGAACTAGCTTGAGTCCCACACAGCCCCCAGCTGCCATAGAGGGGGTTCAGATAGGTTTTAGGGTACCCAACAGGGTGCTTTTCACTTCATCTCTTCTCACAGCTGATAACTGGCACCCACCACTATCATGCTGCTCCTCTTCCTCACCCCCAGCAGCAGCTGGTGTTGGCAGAGGGGTAAGGCTCTTCTCAGTCACTGCGGAGGACGAGGTAGGTGCTGGAGCTCAGCAGAAGCCTCCCACGAGCAAGATTTACCCCCACCAGCCACTGACTGCAGTCTGGAAATGGTGAGGGGAGCACAGGCAAGATTTGTGCAGCTTTTTGCAGAGGTTTCTTACGCAGGCTGTGCTTACCCCTGAGTCTAGACCGAGCCTTCAAATGTGCTCCTGCGAGGTCTTGTCTGCCTTTTTGTTCTCTATTCTCCTCCTATGCAGCAATCTCTGTTACAGGAACAAGGGCAGCCTGAGCTACCACCAGCCTCCACGATGGGAAGGAGTAGTCACCAGCCAGGAGAAAGCAGTAGCACCATACTTTCTTTCCTGACCATTTTCCCCCAGTTGTCTGAGCTCCAGGCCAGCAATTCAAGTTATCAAAGTTTGTTCCAACGTTATACAAACAAGTAAGGGAGCGTCTGAAAGCAAAGCCAAGCAAACGAAGGTCAACAAGTGCCTCTTCTCCCACAAGACTTCTATTGAGGACACTATTTCTTGAATAGCCAGGATGTATTAAGACTCCCTCAAGGCTTGCTCTCCTGCAAGCTATCTTCAGGCACTAATTCACGTAACACTGAAGTTCTTGAGGCTTGGAAAGGCAAGTCTTCTGTCAGCCTGACAGCCAAAGAACAAGCTTTCCTGCCCGTTAACTCCTACCTGGTTCTCCTTCTCAGCCCAGCAGCTTCACCAGGTAGGCAGCACGGCAGATCACGAACCACAGAGCGATCATTCCCCTGCCGCATCCTCCCTACTCCAGATGATCAGCAAATCACTCGGACATCTCAGGAAGGTCAATCTCACCAGAGTACCTAGAGGCCATAAATAGCAAATATCAGCCTTCACGGGACTTGCTAGATCTTGTACTTGCAGCTGTATTTTTCTTAAGTAAGGCAATCCCAGCCTTATCCACAAGCATCTCAAAGTTTACCTTCTGCTGAGGTTTTTGGGCAATTTACTGCAGTGAGTTGATGAGTCTTGTTAGCAGAAGTCCCCAGAGGGATGGTTTGGAAATACATCCTCCCACCCGCCCTCCCAGCAGATTTTCACACACTACTGTCAAACTCCAATACTTGCACTCTTCCAGTAAAAGGGGGTGTATAAATATCTATGGAATTTTAGTACCACAGCACATGGAGCTTACCTAATGTCTTACCTAATATAAATCTCCCAGTAAGATGGGACCAGGACTGACCATTCTGTGGTGGCAGGAGATGCTCACTTGACCACTGCCACCATTTCTGTGGCCACACACAATCTGCCTACTCCAGTGCCTCTGAGGCACCAGGTGGGTGGCCTTAGGGAATGACTGAGTCAGAGACAGCTTCTGGCCACCAGTTGGCAATTAAAGCCAATCTCAGCAAAATCCACATAGGATGTGGTGGTCAATATTTGGCCTATGATTTCCTGTGTTACACACAACTATATTACCCTTTAATACAGAGGTAGGGCCACAGGGGTTTTTACCTCTCCCTGCACGTATCATCTCCAGTGCCCTGCTGTGCTCTCTGGAAGATGCCTGGTAACTTTTCTGAGATGAGACATGTAGAATAAGTAGTAAGAGGAAGAGAAGCAAAACCTTTTCATTATATTTATAGATACATCTGCATAGCAATTCTTCTTTACTGAACCAGACCCATAACATTATTGAAATAGAATAATTTTTACAATGAGGATGGTGGAACACTGGAACAGGTTGCCCAGAGAGGTGGTGGATGCCCCATCCCTGGAAACGTTCAAGGCCAGGTTGGATGAGGCTCTGAGCAACCTGATCTGGTTGGAGATGTCCCTGTCCATGGCAGGGAGGGTGGACTAGATGACCTTTCAAGGTCCCTTCCAACCCAAACTATTCTATGATTCTCTGATCAGGGACTGTAAACAGCTCAGAATAAAGGTTTAGTACAGCAGCATCCTCAATAACATGACTGGGATGAAAGAAGTGATGAGTGAGCAGGCCTGTGTAAGGACGATGTGCACACATGGAGGTTATAGAGTGTACGTGCAGCCATACTCCCCAGCCCTCCCAAGTTCCCACCACCAGGCATATGTGCCAAGCAGATTTCTACTATACAGAGTAGGGGAGGCAAAATCCTTTCTCAGATTACATGCCGTCCCTTCCCACGGGCAATTACTTCAGCAGCTGAAACGTCTGTGATTAATTTGTGGAGGAAACTGCTGCATCTCACCTCCTATTTCAGC
Organism: Chlamydotis macqueenii; assembly: GCF_036417535.1. NCBI lineage: Eukaryota > Metazoa > Chordata > Aves > Otidiformes > Otididae > Chlamydotis > Chlamydotis macqueenii. Next base: position 54,164,244 of record NC_141560.1, on the reverse strand, counting down.
AGGAGATTTGTGGGGCTGCAGAAAGGCAGGAGCGGCTGCTGCTCTGTTTCGGGAGGAAAGTGTGCGGGACACTTCTCTGCAGGAAAGATGTTTTAGAATGGGTCAAGAAATAGTCAAGACAAAAAAAAATAAATGACAAAGGTTTGGTGACTTCAAACTATAATCACAGGAGGCTTCCTGATCTTTTATTACCTTCATAAATTAACCAATGTGCAACCTCTTTCCTAAAAACTCGTCAAATCCCATAAAATATATTTATCATGTTCTTCCAACAACAGTCAAGGAAGCAGGGTTTCTCCTGGCACGGAATGCTAGCACTTCAGTCCTCCAGAGCAGCGTTAAACCTGCAGGTCACTTCAGTCCAGCCACAACCCTGCAGAGCCATCCCTGCTAACACCTGGGCCAGATCCTGCAGTTCTTGAAAAATATACGTATTAAATAGACGCAAGTAAAGGTGAATGATAAAACACATAGAAAGAATAGGAAAGACCCACCACTTCCAGGAAGGCAAGGGGAAAAAGAGAAGAGGCCGTTCTGTTTCTCTGAATGACTCCTATACTGCTTGTTCAGCTGCAAGGACTGCCTTCTACAGAGTGCTAGAGGTTATTTGGTCACAACCAATGCCAATAAATCAGGTCACATTTGGAAGAGAGGTAGGAGATCATGATCACCTGTGTTGGAGATCTTTTGCAGCAGTAATAGTTTTAAATCCTCTAGTTTTATAACTTTATGTGAACAGGCACACATACACGTACAATACCTGTCCATCCTTGGGGCAGCACACAGAGGCAGACCTTAGCATACAGCAGTGCCCTGGAAAGCTTGCAGAGAAGCTGGAGAACCCAAACAAGGTCCACCAAGAAGTTTGCCCTCCATCTCCCTCTGGTAGCACAGCGTAGTACAGGGACACAAAGGCTGAGGCTGATACCAGGAGGAAGATTATCATCAAACTGTCCAAATGTCATTGCCAACTGCTGCAATACAACAGCTCAGGTGAGGAGGTGGTAGTCATTGGCTCCTGGTAGCGAGTCCTTGCAAACAAGGGTTTGAGCAATTTACTCAAACCAAATTTCTGCATTACCTCGTCCCTAAGCATTCAAAAAATCATGAATTTCCATTGATTTTTTTTTCCTTTTAATTACCATTAGGAGTCACATTTCCCTGCACATCTACTCATCCTTAAACTTTCAGATGAAAGCTTTGCTCCTTAAGTTATCATCTTATTTGTTTAGCTGGATGGAACTGTTAAGATGAAATACTACATATGGTGCAAGAATTGGCAGACTAATTGGGCCAGGGCCCAGCATTTAATATTTACTTTCTCTTGTAGAACCACCAATCAAAGTGGATGAAAGAGGTTGTTGGTCTAGTCTAGTGGAGCCAATAATCCTGAATTCTCAAAGTTCCTGGCCCATGCGACACCTGACCTGCAGTAACTGTCCATAGGCATGCTCTTATTCCTTAGCACAGACGAAATAATTCAGTTTAGATTCCTCGTGAAGACAGGCTTGTCCTCAAACAAAGATGTTCCTGCAAACAAAGATGTTTTAGAAGTAGACAACTCCAAAGCAAACTTGGTTACACGTATCTTGTGAGATACAGAGTTTTGGAGCTGGGGCACAGGGCTCTGCCCTTGATGAAGATAAGTAGTACTTCTTCCAGGGGTCTCCATCTGCAGAATGACCATCTGCATCGTAAAAAGCAAAGTTCAGTGAAGAAAAGCGTGAGGGGCTACCCTAAAGAGGGAGAAAGAAAATAATAAATCAAAACAGATCTGTTCAAAATGGGGAGTAACTGACCAGGCAAGGCACTGAAGAAAAAGGTCAGAACTTTTTAAAGGGGGCCTACAGGAAAGACGGAGAGAAACTCTTCATCAGGGCCTATTGTGAAAGGATGAGGGGTAATGGTATGAAAATAGAAGGAGATGTAGACTAGATATTAGGAAAAAAAAATTTACAGGGTGGTGGAGCACTGGAACAGGTTGCCCAGAGAGGTGGTGGATGCCCCATCGCTGGAAACATTCAAGGCCAGGCTGGACAGGGCTCTGAGCAACCTGATCTGGTTGGAGATGTCTCTGCTCCTTGCAGGGGGGTTGGACTAGATGACGTTTAAAGGTCCCTTCCAACCCAAACAATTCTGTGATTCTATGACTTGGACTAAACTACAAACTACACAAGAGCCAGGAGTGTAGAACAATTGCCATAATTTGTCTAGAGAAGGTAAATCTTATTGCAGGAGTTTAGGAGCGATATACATTTGGTACTAGAAAAAAAAAACTCCAACCGTGCTGCCACTGGTCTATGCAAACACCAGTGATATGGAGAACACTTGCTATTTCTCACACTGCAAGAGCTAATGAGGGAAAAGGGGGGTGGGAGCAGTGGTTAAATTGCCAGGCAAACACATCTGAGAGAAGTTGTGGGAAATATGTTTTTTTTGTGTGGATAACACGTAAATTGAGGAACTCAATGTCACCAGATGCTTTGAAGATTAACCATAAAATTTGTCTAACCTCTTTTTCAGCCAATTGAATTGCTCCATCAGAGTCTATTAAATATGAGGATATAGATGTAACCTCCAGTTCAGGAAGCTTTTAAACAACTGATTGCTGAAAGTTGAGCGCGCCTTATGGAGTAAGCATACCCCGATTTTTGTATTTTCCCTATTCATTGCTGGCCATATGAGACACCTGACGCTGGGCTAAACTGTTTTGTATGAGTTGGTACTAAAGTGTTTTCCTACAATTACAGATCTCTACCTTAGCAGAGTTTTAGCCTCTTCCAATTCTTTCTCACCTAAAATGTGATCTAGTTAAAGGAAAATGAATAATACCGATAGGTTAGGAATTATGATTGAAAAAAAAAAAAAAAGTTAGAAAGGACACACTTGTTTTGCCTCACAGGAAAAAAAAATGAGGAATATACGTCAAAACACCTTAAACATATACATTTTTTAAACTAAAGAACATTATTCAAATCATTCTTCACCTGGAAAAGAATATAAAAGGCTAAATTTACAACAATCAAGATTGCAGTTAATCATTGCAATACAACTTCATAATTATGAAGTCAGTTAAATATTATAGTAGACAAATGAGACTGCAAAATCCTCTTCATGTAGGATCTTCAGGAATAGGTATGGAAAAATCATTGTCAAGATACCGTCTACGGGATAGTGTAGGTATGCTTGATGCTACTTCTGCCCATAGGAAGAATTGCCAGATTTTAACGAGTCTTCTCCTGCCTGCATGTCCAGGAGTCCCATGGATTCAAGATGCCAAGAACAAAATTATTGGAGACTAAAAAACACAATGTGCAGACTACGCATTAGACAAGGGGAGTCAGAAGGGTCCCTAGGAAATTATCAATTTGACCAAGTTGGAATTTCTAAAGCATCGTGAGAATATTCAAAACAATTGTTACAGCCCATTTTAGAAAGACTCAGCAGTGAGAGAGGAGGAAAAGCTGCATTTGATGATAACAAGTTGCTCTGGAAAAAGCAGAATTGATACAACTCTTTCCAGCAATGTATATCCCATGTTCACTGTGAGGCCTCCACAGTTAAAAGCCCCGCAGCTCCCCTGTTTCGTGCCCACCAGGCTTTGCTGCTAGTCAAGAGCAGTGTGTAGGCTGACCAGCTGCCTAGCACATGTCCTAGCTGGCAAAGCAGATACTGGGACAGCGTCTGAGCTGAGTTCTGTTGGTCTCTTCCCCAGTTAGGGCACCAATCTGTGCTCCTCTCTTCGGCCTACCCAGGGGTTTCATTGAATTTATAGGCACTTAACTGCCATTGTGATGGCAAGTCCTCTGCCTAATTTGTCATCAGTGGACATCATAGGAACAATTATAGGAAATAAATTATTCAAGTAGTGACTCTTTCACGTACTGGTTTCAGTGGGACACATCTTTCCTCTAGCCTGTTGAATGGAAGATTAAGGGATTATTTGACAAGAGTTTAGATGCACCTACACTTCAAAATAGAGGGCCTTCCCTTACCACCGACAAAGATACAATAAGTTCAGGTGTCCACATGCTGAAATCCTGACTAGTAATGGCGTACACATTTTCAATCCTACGACAGGACATTTTAGGCCATCTCTCCCCTTGCTCTCACTGCAAATTGCCTTCAAAGAAGATTCACCAAATCCAGATGGACATTCTCCCTGTCTTCCAGCAGCCTCCAGTTCCCCAGTATCAGGTACAGCTCATTTCTAGCACAGATTTCTTCCCCATATTGGCAACCCATAATGATCTACTAGCTACAATTAAACAGCAGGTTCTGCCTTGGGAATCAGCTGCTATAATCTGTTGTAGTAAAATGATGAAAACATCATTTGAGTCAGATGGTGCAGAGGCCATGGATTACAGGACAACAGATTAAATTATGGAGTGGTCTTCAGTAAGTGCAATAACATAGGTGTGTTAAGTTTTGGGGCTTGATTCGGACTGCAAAACACTGAATTAAGTCTCAATTACCTCCAGCAGCACTGGACCAGACCAGTAGCATTTGCTATCTTACAGTATGGATGCCCCCACTAAAATCAGTGTTTGGCACTGCCTGAGGCCATGGCAAGTGACAGTGCCCCAAAATTGTAGACATGACAGGCAAAGTACAGGGGGAAAAACAGACAAGCAAGCAACCAAGAAACCTTGTCGTGTCACTTCTCTCTGCAAAGTGTTTGCTGCTCAACTTAAGACTGAACTCCACATGGATTCCTACTCTTCAGAAAGAAGGATCTCAAAAATTGCCAGCATGCACCCTGGGCAGTAATGCTCCAGCCTCTCACAACAAAGCCAAACGACAGGCAGCTTTAGTCACCAACAGCTGCAAACACGGCCCCTCTCACCACTGCTGCGCTTGCTGCAAAACCGTATCATCCTCTGCCACCTCACTGAGTGCGGGAAGGATGTGGTTCACCAAGAACCATTTTCCAAATTCATCCCAATTGCTCAATTAATTATCCTTTAGCTTCGACATGAGGAAACAGTTTCTACCTTCTGCAGCAGGTCTATTTTTAGTGAAGCATCAATTTTCTCTGTTTTGTTTTCCCTTACTCACTGTTAGTCCTGCCCACACAACAAATCTGGCATTGATCACTTGTGGTAGACAAATATTTTTGGCTTAGGCTATGAAAGAAGCAAGAGGAAGGGTGTAGAGAAAAGAAGTCTTAATAGCCAGAAAGAGCATCACTGTAGCTCAGAATTCACATGGAGAAAGCAAACCTAACAGAAAGAAGAGAAATGAAAAAAATATATATATCATTAGTATGTAGAAGTAAACGTGTGTTTGTAAATATAAATCTACGTAAGTGACAAGCATCCCTCAGCCTCTGCCAATGCAAATTCCAATAAGCAAATTCAAGTCCATACGAATGGAGGCTTCAGTTTTGGCTAGTGTTCCTGGTGTGCCAAGACAGCCCTGCCTGCTGCCCAAGACCATCCCTTCCTGCCAAAGCACAGACCTAGATCAACAGGGGAGGTAAGCCTGAGAGATCATTTTGCAGGCACTTTATATCCACATAACATCTTCTGACTCTGAACAGCTGTCAGACAAGGGACCGATCCTATCTGAGATCTCTCCTCTGCATTCACTGCTTTCCTGTCTGGCTGAGATGAAAATAGGTACTCAGGGTACCAATGTGACCCAGATACAGTATCCTCAGGAAAATACTGCTCTGAGTGATGGTTCTGCTACTGGAATTGGGAAAAGGGAGAAGTTAAAAGGAAACATCCTCCTTGTCTACATTCATCCACCTTGTAATGATGCTAACACCTGAAGTGATATGAAGTGAAAGACTTTAAGGCATGGTCCAGCTCTGCATGTTACACACAAGCTCTGTCACCCCAAACAGGTGACACCTGCACCACGTGGCTCCAGCTGCAGCCACCCCCCAACAAAAGTCATTCGTAAACTTTATGCATAGTCTCAGCCTCTAATTCCAGGTCATGCCCCTCACCCAGCTCATCCGACCACACCTGCTCTCCTTAAAGAAGGTCTGAAGGAGAATCCAGAGCTGACAGCATAAACTGCTCCACACCACAGTGCCTCTGCTCCATCATCAGAATTTAATCTTCACAATCCACCTCATAACCTAGATCTTCGTTGAGATGGCCTGAGCTGGGCAAGGTAAAACAAAGCAGCATGACTAGTCCCTGTTGACCTGCATCCTCTACAATGGTGAAGGGCAAAAAATACTGAAAATGATAAAACTAGCTGGAAACTTGGTCTAAAGTCCTATGTTTCTGAGCTTCAGCCTGCTTTATACAAGCCCGTCCACACCACTAGCTCTCCTGTGGGCTCTGTTAAGAGTTTAAGAGCACCTTGGTCTCACTGCCATCCTTAAACCCCAGCCTGAGAGAAGCAAGGGGCCTCTCAAAATTATGCAAGCGAAAGAAAGCCTGAAACTTGATGACAGTCGTTTATTGGACTCAGGACAGCAAGGAGCAGACTTGGCTCTGGCTGAAAATGTCGTTAACGATATAGGTCCTGTTATAGACTGAGCCTATAGATTTCCAGCCATGGTGGGTGCGTGAAAGGAAAATAATCCTCATTTGATCTGGAAATCTCATATTCCTGACTCCAGCTGCTGCTCTGGGGCTGCTGAAAGAAACCACTCCTCCCAGCCAGGCCAGGTGTTTAAATGGCTTGGACTGGAATTCACTGCTCTGAGCCACAGTTCAGCAGTTGCTAAGGCTGGACATCAGCCAGTGCCCCAGACTATCAACCATTCCAGTAACTCCATCAGCACTTTGATCATCATCTTCTGGGAAACACAGGAGCTTGAACCAGACAGATAAACAATAGAAACTAAATATCAGCGACACCTATGATCAGTCCAAATGCACAAGCAGTCTACAGCATCCAGCCCTTCCTATATAAAGGAGAGAGAGAAAGTAAAGCCTGTGGCAAGACATTTAATCCTAGCAATAGGCTCCGAAAGAGTTTTCAGGGAAGGAGCACAGTTTGGGAGGCAAATTAGCAATCCAGCGCAGCTTCCAGGACTGCTGTCGGTAGCAAGGAGGAGCAGGATCGGAAGGTTATTAGGCTCCACCTAGAAGTCTGCCCCAGAGCCCCAGGCCAAACGCTGGTGCCTGCCCTCCGCTCCCCTAGGTGCGGCCCAGCCCGCCAGTATCGCCGTGCCCTCGCCAGCTCTGTGCAAGGTTCACAGGCACTGGTGGAGGCCTCTCCCATCATCCTCCTCTCTGCGTCATCAAACAAACAAACAAAAAAAACCCAACAAGATAATACTGGCACATTTTTCTTCTGGATTCCCGTGTTCCCAAGCCAGTACACATCAATTCAGTAGGTTTTTAAGCATAGAAAAACTGACCCGTTTGGGATTCTGCAAAGAAAGCTGAAGCTTATGGAAAGTAAGAGCAGAAAACTGTTTTGAGAAGCCCAAAGGGTCCCATACAGAGGAGAAGCCAGCCTTCACAGCACAGAGGGAGGACACGCTGTTCAAGGGAGGTTGCTCAGAACCCTTCAATTGAGTTTTCCGTCATGTTCTCCCTAGGTCATCTTAGGTATGTCATCAGTTCCTCTTTAGTCCTACTTTCCCCCTTCTGTTAAACAGGGGTAGCAAAATATCTCATTTCTCCACATCCCTTTTGTCTGGCCAGATTGTATAGCCTGCAGTTCAGGTCTGGTCGTGCTCTTAGTTAAGAGCTGAAGAGGCCATGGGTCCACAGGAGAGCTGAGTTTAACCCAAGATGTTTGAAACACCAAGGCAGGCAAACATATCCCTCCCCATGTTCAGATTTGCATTTCTCTTGTTCCCAAGGAGCAACACCTACACAGAGCTCCTGCTGCGCTACCATCCCTTCCCACTGTGCAATCACTCCCAGGAGAAGGAGGCAAACACTCTGGAAATGCTCTCCCTCCATCTCAGCAGGGCGGAGGCTTTAGTCTCTGCTTCCTTCACAGACACCACACCTAAAATATAAATTATATTCCAGAAGGTGGGGGATTTTGGGGGGTATTTCCCCCCCCCCCCCATTTTAACCTTTTGCTAGGGTGTGGAAAGTAAATAATCCCACTGAGCATTCCTTACCTAACAGAGTTACAGTTGGCTGCTTAATTAGGAATTTAATAAATGTGACATAATTATCTCTTAACGAGATTCCTTTATTAATGCCCATGGCCATAGCCCTTTAGGGCTCCTGATCTTGTCAGATCTCAAAAGCTAGGCTGAGTCAACACTTGAATAAACAGCTGCCAATAAAATACCTTCAGCTGCCAGAGGTGGCATTTGAATTTTGCTAGATGATTCCCTTCCCCGATTGAGCACTGCACTTTCGCACAGTGCCAGCTACAGCTCTGCTCCCAGAGGTTCCTCTTCTGTGCGAGATGCGAAGCTGAGAACAGACTGCCTTTGACACAGCTCACAGCAGGCAAAGTTTTAGAAGCCTTACCGGCCAGGCCATACTCCAGCTGGAGTAATTACAGTTCCCTTCACTGCAGTTTTCACCAGGAACCAGTTTTCTTTACTTCTGAGGAGCTGTTGTGCAATGCTGCTATACGCTGTTAAGACCTGTCGACATGACAGACTTCTGGCATCTTCTTAGGTACTTGAAGTACCTACAAAATGCTCCTTGGCCATCTAGTGCTCTTATTACTATTGCTATTAGAAGAGAAGCACATATAGACAGCTCTCATTTACATTGTCAAATGGCTTTTTTTCAGTTGTAAGCAACTTCATTAAACTTTAACCTTTTTCAGGTGGAATTCTGCCCTTCTGGTTTCTGCCCAGTATTTTTGGAAAGTTTGGTTCAGCTGGTTTTTAGTTTTAAGGCAGCGAGTAGGCAGGGAAAAACACAACTGTTGCCATGATTTAAAAGCAATATTCTGTCAGCTTGTCTTGAGCAATCCTGCACATCATCAAGAAAAGAGAACGTCTGAAGTCGGCTCAGACACACACTTGTTAGTTTTCCAGTGAAAACACATCTCAAATTAGCTGAATCACATTAATGCCTACTGACCTAACTTAACCAGAATCTGCTACTTGAAATCCAAGAACAAATCCAGAGAGGAGTCTCTTAGGCAATAACCACTCAACAGCAGCAACAGTGATAGAGGTCACGACCCTTGAATGCTGGAAAAGATATTTTGCACAGTCTGCTCTTCCGGTCAAAGGAAGATGGTTTAAACACAAGGTTGCATCTGACATCTGAAAAGAGGAAGATGGTGCTGAAGAACAGCCCGATCCTGATTTTTTTTGTTGTTGAAAAAGTAAAAAAGCAAGCAAAATCTTCCCACCCCCAACAAGTCATGCTGTGAATTCAATACAGAGCAGAGCAGCAGAAATAGCTGAGTTGGCACCACAGAAGATGCAGCAACCGCTGGGGAACAAACGCCTGATGAAGTGACACCTCTAACAGGGCTTATAGCTGACAGAACTGCAGCACGAGGCCACAGCTTCAACACAAGACTCTTATCCAGCTAGCAGAAGAAGAGTAGATATTAGACAATAAAAAGTTTGTTTGTTTGTTTTGGCATGGCTACCCACATCCCAGACAAGGCAAGAAATAGATTTTTATGAAAACCCATGTAATTTAGGACCTTGTACTCAGCAGACCATCTCTGGTCCTTTCAAGGCATGCTGAGTTGGTACCGTGTTCCCTCTCTTGCGATTTGAAATAGCCAGCGTTTCTTACACACGAAACAACTGCAGCCCTGCACACATTTTCTCCTGGCCTGCCACAAAATGAAGGCGTGTTTCCTGGCAGGCGGTCTATTGCTCTTCCAAACCGCCCTGAGCGGTTCGCTCAGCGTTAGAGCCAACATGGACTGCTGTGGCACAGCGCGCTGAGGAAATGTCCTGGAACAGTTTCATTTGGAGCTGACATCGCTGATGGTGAGATGATGCCTCGTGGAAAGCTCCAAAGCAGAACTGACGCTACCTCTAGAGCAGGACAGCTTCTGTTTCCTTCCCACCTTTACCACGGATCCTTCTTCTTGTATGAAAACAGCAGAAGCTGTATTGTCGGGGGGGGGAGGGGGAGGGGGACAGGAAGCAGTAACCTGGAAAGCAGAGGCCCCGCCACTTCCCTTGACTTCACCTCTACCTCTGTAAGTTAGTTGCCACTTCTCTGCATTCGTTCTCTTTTCTAGCCCAAAGATGTCCAGTCTGTACAGGTCACAAGCTCTTCAAGGCATGGGCAGCATCTCAATATATGTATTCTTCCAGCCTAATGCAATAGGGGGCATGAATAAAATATTTTAAATAATTAAATATCAACTAATAAAAGCCATATTGTGTAGGAGGGGCTGGTCTGCTTCTCTTCTTTTTATGCCCTTAAAGGCTAAATGCTTTGTAGCACATTCCTGTGTCAGCGACTCTGGAGAGTGCAACATTAAGGACTCTTCTGTCCCAAGATCTCAAAGTACCTCTGGCCCTTGGGTGATAGCCACAGAAGGACAGAAAATGGACCCTACCAGTAAGATGTTCCAGAGCATAAGCAGCAAGGCTGGCTCTTGTCACTTGAGTTCACTTGTCACCCATTTCCAGGCACCTGCACTACAGGAAACGGTCAGTGCCACTAACACAACACGTTAGAATGCTGCAGAACCTAAGTGACCCTCTGGCCCTGGCTCCAACCCCACCAAGCCATCTCCTTTATCTTCCCGTGGCCTGCACTCTCTACAGCAGCCGTATCACGACACATGGCACAGCTTACTAGTGGCATTTTTGGGCACACCTAAATCTCCTAGACTGGCAACAATGTCAAGCACCACATCCTGGCAAGCACACCACCAGGAAGCATGTTTGATCCCATTGTGCTGTATCTGGGATGAACAAGCTGCAACCTTGCTCCATGCTCTCACCCATCCCACAGCCACTGCTTTGCCTGCTGTCCAGGCTCATGCCTCCAGCCAGTCTTACAAGCAGGAGGAGAACCTGCTGCTTTTCATCAGCCTCTCCATGCAAGGACCACTCTTCCTGAGCAGCTCACCAAAGTTCAGCAGACAAGGTGCTTGATAAGAAACTTCAAAGATCTTTTCTCCTCTCCCTCCTGCTCTCTACTTTCGCTGTAGCTTGCGGAACACTCCCATTTTCTGCCCTTGCCTGACTCTGGTGAATGCAGCTGTGAGAGCCACAGAGCCAGAACAGCTGTCCCAAAAGTAAGCACCAGCCCCCTCTGCTCATTTTCAGTTTCTCCTAGCCCCTTCTCTTCTGAGCTAAGAGGAAAAACCCTGCCCTGACACCAAGCTAGAAAAATCAGCGTTTCACCCTCGCTTCTGCTGCCTGCACACACAGATCACTCGGAGAGGAGCGCCAAGGGCAGGCAACAGCTATGGCCCCACAAGCACCAAGCCACCAGCGTACACACAGGGAAGAGGAAGTTGTTATCGGGCCTCGGTAACACAAACCAGCTGCTGCTTGGCTAGGGCAGCCAGGGCTCACCCCTGCTCGGGGCTGAGCAGCAGCTGTGCTCGGGAAACCTTCTGCATTAGCTTGTGGTCCAGATTCCCGGTGAAGGAGGAGGCACCTCAGGATGTCCCCATGAAATCAGCACCCAAAGTCTTTGTTTGCCTGTTTCAGCAGATCAGCCCAGAGACCTCACCAGCATGGCTCTTCCCTTCAGACACCCCTTTTTCTCTAGGTTCTGCTGGCTCAAACAGGGGATGCTGCAGCATCCCCAACACATGACAGCTGTAGCTAAAAGGTATTGGCCAGGCACTTGGAAAACTTGGAGTGGGGTTGGAGGGGAAGGAAAAAAAAAAAAAAGCAAAAAAAAAAAAAAAAAAAAGCAGTCTCAGCCTTCCAGTGACCTGCCTTGGCACCTCAGCCCCAACAACTCAACTTGCAGCACAGGTTGCTCCGTCTGTCTTACACCCTTGGCCAACTCCAACAGTGGAATTCAAAGCCAGCTGTTAGACACAAGGGTCTCTTGCACACAAGAGAGATCAGCACTAGAAAAAGCCTGCAGCAAGGCTGTAATTGCTCAGGGATGAACAAATGACAAGGTGAGGTGCTTTAAAATCCACCTTCCCTCAAGGTACTCCTGTCTCCTGCCCAGAGACTCTTTACCTGTCAGGAGCACGAGAACCTCACGGAAGGACTGATGCCAGCGCTCCTGTGACCTCCTCTCTCCCATGGCACACAGGTGGCCCAAGCCAAAAGGTTGCACAGAAGATAGTTTTCCCCTTCTCAGAGGCTGAAATTACCTGTGTAAATATTACAGCAGCAGGTTAACAACACAGACCGCATCCCCACCCAGCCCGCACAGCATTGCGAGGCAGGCAGGTCAGCTCCAGCCCAGGTTTCAATTAAAGAGCACATCGCGGTTAAAAACTGTCCCTGCCCGCTTTTCTTTCGGGTTTAAAGTTCCTCCACAATGCAGCTGCTTTCGGTGCAGGTTTATTATTAGTCTCCTCTACATTACGACCTCCTCAGCTCACTGGAATGACCAGGAAACCCACAGAGAGAGAACAAACTGCTAGCACATGGCAGCCCTGCAAAAGATACACGGTCATTTGACAAGTGGAGTTTAGCTCTAATTAGCAGCAGTAAAGGAGGATTTGTGGTGTAATAAATGTCAGAATAAGGATTAGCCCCCCCTGTGGCACCTTGCTGGTCATTTTTGGCAGGAAATGGCAAGACATGAAGGAATATTAAACCTCACGCTTCAGGGCTGGAGCCAAACAGATTCGGAGATGTGGAAGAGACATCTCACACATGCCTTTTTTTTTTACAGGAGAGGTCTTGCATTTTCCTCTGAAAAGAGCGGTGACATCTGTCTTGGCAATGGGTGAAGTATATATACTTCAAAGCCGCTGTGGGACAACAGTTCCTCCACCAACACACGCACACACAAACGCACACATGTTGCGGGGCAGGAAGGAGAAGCCACAGTGGGCATCGACACTCTTGACCAGGGAGACGAGGCGGCCTCACCTTGCCGCTGCAGCGCTCTCTCCATAGTTAGAGGCAATCGGAAAGAGCTTTAAAGCTGAGCTAGGAAAAGGACAAGGTAAGGAAACGAACCTTTATGCAGTCCTGTGGCCAGAAACCGGCTCCATGACCCTGCTATGTGGATCAGCAAGGCCCAGTATTTTCAGTTAGCAACTCAAGTCTCTTCAGCACTAACACCAGCTACCTCAAAGGATGCTTCTGTTCTGACATTTAATTCCCTCCACAGACAGTTCTGTACAAATGCATGCAGAGGGGTATTTCTCTTTCATCTGACCAGCAATCACGTACACCCAAAAGTATGAAGACTAATAGCCTAGTCCAGTTAAGAAAGGACTATTCTTCATGGGAATGCCTGGTCTTTCTTCTCTTTTAGCACACACACAGTTCTCTCCAGGTCTTCCGATTTCTTCCGTCATTCATTACCTCTTCACAGAAGACCTCTCAGCTCAGCCCATTCATCCCCAGGATTTTTCCTGTGTTACGTTAGCCTGCAAGATTTTGTACTCCTGTATTCCTGCAACTCCTTCCCTTGGGAGATTGCTACACAGTCTGAGAGCTCTCACCAACATCTTCCAGAATTCCCCGCTGGCTAACAAAGCTGCAAACATTCAAAGAGAAGGACAGTCTACCAAGCCTCTCACACGCTGATGGCAGAACCAAGGCTCACAGCTGGAAAAAAACCCACATGGGTTGTCCCAGTGCAAGCCATGTGCATCTGCTGCCCACGTGCAGCCCTCCATCCCTTCCAGCCACTGCTCCCCTTCCTGTGCTCCTTTGGTTCACATGCATATGGTTTTCAACTGGTGAGATCATCTTTTGAAAAATCTTTATGTTCGGCTACAAACAGACCCCAGGGCTGCGTGTGATCGAGGAGAGGCACGGAGACCATGTTAACGAGGCTCACCATTTCCTTCAAAACGGGATGCTCACTGCATGTCACAAACTGCTGGGGGACGAGACTGCTCTCTCCTGCAGAAGAGTTTCTCTACTTCTCCTTGCAGACTGAAGTAGGAAGGAAGGTGCAAAACTTTCCACAGAAATTCCTGAGGCCGTTCTGGACCACAGGAACCTGCCTGACCCTCTGGTTGAGATGCTGGGGACTTCAACTCCAGCTGAGGGCTGGGCCTTGGGGAAAGCTTCAGTGAAAACTGACCCACTCTAGGGTGCCCCTTCCAGGGAAGCTAATTTTTTTCCTGACGATCTTTAGCCCAATACTAAGCACAGTCTAAATACTGAAGACATGTAAGAATATGTAAAAAAATCAATAATTGCCTTCAGCTCTTACAACATCCTTGCAATGCACTTTGACCCAGCAAACAAGAGAATGAGAGAGAACAGCTGGCTTTCATCCCACAGAGCAGACAGCCTTTCTGCCTGGAACCTGTAGACGTTGGCTTGTAGCACACAGCGCCGCTGCTGATCTCTCCCTGCTGGGAATATTCACAAGGAGACACGCAGGAGGAACGAGTTTAGAGCCATCTCCTACCAGCAACAGGTCCCTGTAAGTCAGCTGGTTAGAAGTACGCAGCACGTTCATCCAGAGCACACATCTCTTCCATTTACACCTGGCTCACACAAGGTACCACACCAGACCAAGGACATTCCTGGTATCGCTGGATGCCACGAGGGTGCAGGACAAGCTGGCAGCCACTGTGCTCCTCCCCATTCCCCTGCTACAGTAAAAGGTGTCTCAGATTGCCAAGAGCACAGGGAACTTCTGCCCCATGGTAGAGCTTACTGTAATCATTATTCAGCTGCAGGCTTCAGCTTAGCTGCGTTGACCAAGCATGAGCAAAGTTGCTCAGAAACATGCCTACACCAAGGGGCGGGGGCACATGTGAGAAATCCCAATGTAACTCTGAGATTTTATGTCCCTGTTCAGATACTTTTGAAAATTCTCACCTTCTAATCTGCAGCAGTGACTGAAATCTCAAGACCTTAGAGCAAAGTTAATGATTAAGCTAATTTTAGAATTTGGTTAAACCTTGACTTTTTTTCTTTTTGTTTTTTTAAACTAGCCATGAATAGTCGCTTCTAAATGTGAGCATTTTCAAGCCTCCTTTCTTCTCCATTCCCTAGTGTTAAGAGAGCTATGTATGAAGATTTAACAGTGTGTACGCTCACAAGCTTGGGCTCTACAATTTCACCTGCATGCGGTAAAGAAGAGGAACCACTTTCCTAAGTCCATGACCCTCAAACCAGTGTAATTGGTTTCACCTGCCCCAGCCTGCAGGGGATAAACTATTGAGTGACTTTTCATGAAAACAAGTTATTTGTTTGCTTTTTCAAACAGATTGTTCAATGCTGTCCAAACAGCTTTAGTCTTTTTAATCGAGACCAGCAGGATGCTGGGCAAGTTCTGTGTGCTAGCAAACGACCTCTCCTTCAAACCTACTTCACAATTCAAACACAGGTCTAGCCAAGGTACAAGCTGAACATCACCCAGGGCTAACCAGGAAGCCCCAGATCACGCTGAGACTCCTCTTCCCCACAGCCCCCCGCCTCAGCCCCTTTGGGGTTTCCCTGCCAGAGAGAGCTGAACAGGCCATCTCCAGAAGAGCTGCCCCGCAGCACAACCTGCTGGCTTCTCTCAGCCAAGGCAGGGCTGCTCTAAATGCATTACCCAGCCCAGCAGCAGCACAGAAAGACCTTGTCTTTCGACAAGAAGTCGACCCAAAATGCTGCAGAGCAAAGACCAACTTTGCCCACAATAACTAGCTATCCAGCAAGACCAAGAAGTCAGAGCAGAGTCCCAACCCTTCTAGCCGACCAGAACCCTGACAGCTCTAGGCTTTGCCGTTGTTTAGCCTGGTTTCTTCCAGAGAAGCACAAGCTTATGAGCCCGTACTTTGTGCAACATGAAAGCATTTGCTTTTGAACCCATGGGCCAACTTCAGCCAAGCGCAACAGAGGTAATTAAGTTTCATGAAACTTAGAGGCCGTGGAAAGGAGACAACTGGAGTTGCCCTGGTCAGGGGAGATGCTGCAATACGAACTTGCCTTTACTGCATACCAGGGAACCCACAGTGGAAAAAGCCTTTAGAAATGCTTCAGCAGGGGAGGCTCAGGTTTCCTTTCTCGATGCCAAAAATGAGCAGCCACCAGACAAATCCAGAGAAACCAACTTCATGCTACCTCTGTTTCCAGAGCTCCCTGGGTGTTTTCCGACTACATTCATTAACTATTTTAAAGGTCATGCATAAGAGTCCTGCATCTGCTCCCCGATCCTCTGGACACCACATGGCATATTGCAAACTCACATTTGCAGTCAAAAAGTTCTTCATTCCTATTATTCCTTTAAGTGTTTTCATGTTCCATTATTTCCTTTATTCTCTTCTGTCATAGAACAACATACTTCTAATCAGGCAATTAAGCAAGAGGGAGGTGGCATTTAGAATTAATTTAATCTAAATTTAATTCCAGGATGTTCCTGTGTTTTACTGAGAAAGAGGCCGTCCAACAGGTTGAGACCCAATGTGCGTCAGATACACTGTGCTTCACAGCAGCAGAATGTTGTTCTTGGCAGCCCCTTGGCAGATGTCTTCTAGATAACTTGGTAGGACCCCGTCTATTGTTGTATTGTGAATTCTGCAAGCAAACTTTCAAAGGTGTTGCATTTCCTCATCTAACGTACTCGCTATTAACTATTGCAACACTACACCATGAAATGCAGTAGATTCACCATCATTTGCAGCCTCAAAAGCAAAAAAAGTGAAGCCATTCTAGGAGGCTGGCTTGAGCCCAAACATAAAGAATGGGTTGGAGGTAGAAAGAACCAAGTGAATGTTTGCTGCTGGTGACCTCCAGCACAAACAGAGCGAGAGGAAGAAATCCTAATTACTTTAGACTTGCATATCAAGCCACCGCTGCAGTCCTCCCCTTTAGAGGACTGTGTGTGCAATTCACCTTCCACACTGCCACTGCTTTCCTTCAATGCTCACAAGTAGCTAGATGCAAAACAGAACTGACAAAGCTGACAAATCTTTACAACTGAATTTCAATGTACAACCAGAAAACACACCTTGACTTTCAGAGGTCAGGTTCCAGCCCATTATTTTTAAATGTCTAAACTGAGCTAGTATTGGTATGCAAAAAAAAAAAAAAAAAAAAAACCAAAAAAAAACCCAAAAAACCAACCTCTACTTAACATTTCTTCTGCTCACCTTGCACTTTGAGACCATTGTGATAAGACGAGGGGTAATGGTTATAAAACTAAGAAAGGGTAAATTCAGACTAGATATAAGGAAGACATTTTTTACAATGAGGGTGGTAGAACACTGGCACACGTTGCCCAGAGAGGTGGTAGATGCCCCATCCCTGGAACCATTCAAGGCCAGGTTGGACGGGGCTCTGAGCAACCTGATCTGGTTGGAGATGTCCCTGCTCCTTGCAGGGGGGTTGGACTAGATGACCTTTCAAGGTCCCTTCCAACCCAAACCATTCTATGATTCTATGGTAAGTATGAAGATCTCTACCTTATGTGCAGAAATGTACTGAGGCAAGACTCACTCTGGTGCTCAGCCTTACACTAAAAAGCTCCGTTTCTGCTGAGAAATTTCACAGCTGGAAGTGCAGTAACTCAAATAAGAAGAAAAAAAAAAAAAGAGGCTGTGCCAGTATCTGAAGAGCAGATCTGGATGTAAACATACCAGGGCTGTGGGAACTGCAACAAGCTTCTGAGGAGTACTTACCTTCCTGTAAGAACCTGTTAAGAAGCCACAAAGATTTTTACGGTGGTGGTTTCTTTCAGCCATGATGTAGTTGTAATATTCTCACTGTGTCCATGAGAAACTCCCTAAGACTTTTGTAAATAGAGTTATAACCCAATTCCAACTCTTGTAATTATATCATACCCACTTAAATTATCCCTGAAGGGTTTTATTTGTTTTTAATAAACCAATCTTAGAAAGTATCTGTTTTCAAAAAATAAAACTCTGAAAGAGTCTTGTTTAAGTATTGCCACCTTCTTCTCCTTTCCCTTCCTATTCCCCTCCAAGAAATCAGTACAAGAGTCTAATATCTCTTTAGAGAAGAGAATAAAAAACAATGCAACTTCACAAGCTTCCACTCCACTCCACAGAATCTAGTGTCCAACTCTGGGTCTATGAAGTGGCCCACAGAGACCAAAAAAAACAAGGCCACAGTTAGTGCAAAGTTCATCTGAAAATTCCCCCATTTCCAGGATAAGCAATTACAAGTCTGAAGACCATAGTGTGCCTTTGTGGAAATGGCTTGTGCAACTTAAAAAAAAATATTGCAGAGCACCAGCAGAACAGCTGCAACACTGACCCTTTATGCAGGACTGCACTTCCTATAGACAGAAATTCACTTGTACAGGCAGGGATAAATTACAAGGAAGAACACGATTGCCTGGATTCACCTGATTGAAATGCAAGCATTTATCCAAGGTGACTAAATCAGGAGAAAAAGAAGTGAGATGAATCTGAGGTAACACCTATGTCCTCACTTCGCGGAGAGGCAGCAGGGAGTGGAGGAGACAGCTCATATCTCAGTACCTGGAACAGAGCTCGAAGACCACATGCTTACATCTGTGGTTAGTGACTCACCTGCAATTAAGGTGAAACCTGAGATCCCTAGGTAAAGATGAGTCTCTGGACTTTGCAGTTGTAGAGCAGCATCTGCCTGACACCTGCTAACAGCTCAGTCCCAAGCATCTCAATGGGCCTCGCTGGTGGATGTTCCCAGCACCATGTTGCAGATACTGCACATGGGTGGCTCCTGGAAGATGGCAGAAATCGGGGTTCAGTTCCCTTCTGCTGAGAATAAACCAATTTTTAAAAACATTAAAATACAATAAAATTCAGTCCCTCAAACTTTTTTCCCCCTCTAGGAAACATCGTGTGAATTTTGTGGCGTATACTTCAAGCCTTCCAAGGAGGGAGACTCCCAAAACCACGCTACCCTTTTACCCCGAGAGATGCTCTACCTCACTGGTATGCAGATGCAGCCCATGCGAAAGCATTGCAAAATGCAACCTGACACTGACAACCAAGTTATCTCACTTCCAAAGCAATTTCTTTCCTTTCCTCAACATACTCTACTTGCTGAAATCTTGTCTTCAAAATTCGTGTTGAGTAAGATTCAGGAAACTACCTCCCACCCACTTCTTTCATAGAATCATAGACTGGTTTGGGTTGGAAGGGACTTTTAAAGGTCATCTAGTCCAACCCCACAGGAAGGAGCAGGGACATCCCTGACTAGATCAGGTTGCTCAGAGCCCAGTCCCACCTGGCCTTGAATGTTTCCAGGGATGGGGCATCTTTCAGACAACCCCTTGTCTCTGCTGCTGCTTGTGCTATTTGCAGCTGTTTTCATAGCACTTACAGCTTGATGAGGAACAAGAAGTCTACCAAGTAACCTCTTCCAGGGTAAAGACTCCCTCCAAATTCTAAACAAAGAATTTGGATAAATAACAAAGCAAAACTGAACAGCTCAAATTCTGTGGTTTGCCTATTTATCGGCCTCAAGATGACATGCAAGCAGGATTGAAGAAGAACCAACTAATTCAAAGTGAGAGACCAGCTATCAATCTAGTTAAAAAAAAAAATACAATACACCTTGATCCAGTATTTTGCTGTTGGTATGTATGTGTCATTCAAATGAAATGCATTAATCACTAAAGAATACTTGCTGAAAATTAAGTGTTTTCTACTGGTTCTCTCAGCTGCAGATCCTAAGAGGTGAGCTGCAACTGCACATGCGATAAGAGTTCTAAATTACTAGCAACTCTGAGCTGGTCCTAAATGCAAAACAAAAATCAAAACAGAGCCTGATGCTCTATGCATAAAAGCTAATGAGCAGTGAATGGGCCTCCGTACCTGAGATACCAGCAGCATACTGCTCCAAAATTACAGAAGCAGTACCCTGGAAGATCATCAGCATCTTCTGTGACACGTCCATACTTCCAGTGAGATCTTCAAAGCCCCCATCCTTGGAATATTGCAGTAGAGCTAATTTGCTTAAGCTCCTAAAGCCCACTTGGCTGCTTCTGAACTGGCAGAGACAGGAATGAAAACAGAAATGCAACAAGATATGCCCTTCCAGGGCCCCATTTATTAAGTGAGTACAAAAATAAGATCATTTAAGTGCAGAGGCACGGTCACTCGCTCCATGGTGAAAAGATCTCTTGGGTTAGCAGTAAACAGAGTTTACAAGGCTTTGTAAACAGACCTCTTTACAAGCAAGGAGCATACTGAAACATGACACACATTGGATTAAAAGTTCCCTGTTGCAGCAAAACTCCACACTTCTCATCTGGCGATTTCAGAACACTTCACAAAAGGTGAGAGCATCCTTTGCTTTGTTTTCAGAGAAGCACATGTGAAACAAATGAAACACAAGGAACTTGCACTGTAAACAGTTGCAAAAGCGCCACAGCATTTTCTAAGGATGATGGCTTACCCCTTGTTAGGTTTGTTTTGCAATGAAAAATAATCACCAAAGCTATTGTGCATTATGGAAGTTTTAAAAATAAAACTTTTTTTATATACAGCAACCTGTTGCATGGTTGAATAAAAAATTATTTTTTTTTGTTAATACAGTACATGGCATTTCTCCTCAATTGCACCAGAAGTGTAAATTTGGAAGCACTTTCAGTTTGCGTTATAGGCAAATAGGAAAGAAAAACAAGTCAGGCAGGCTTTCAATCTCCTTTCCATCTCTCTGCCCCCTGTTTTATCCCCACCCTTTCACATCTCTGAGTCCACATACATTCCATTGATCAGGTAATCCACTTGTGTGTAATCCTTCAACTTGTAGCTCTCATAGGCCTGCATAAGGAAAAGAACTATAACAGTTATGAAAAAAAATGTACCAACTAAAAGCACTGCAAGAAGCGAACTTTTATCCACTAAGTACTGAGTCAGGGGCTGGGCAGCAATGAGAAGATACTCATTGCCTGTGTCCTGAGTTTCTGCAAGGCCTGAAGCTGTTGTTTTGGGTGCATCTGCTGGAGCTGTGGTTGCTGAAAAAATGTGAGATGTTGACTTTATGCCATGCCCAGTCATAGTTTCTTCTGCAGAGGCAGTAGTTAAAACTGTGGCACCTCTCGTAGAGCCCAGAAGAGAAGTTGATTTACTCAAGGATGTTGTGGCTGTACTTGTTTCTGGCTCTAGATACAGTGATGTGATGGCAGTGGGTGGATTGGCAGAGCGTGAACTCTCCAAGGGGGTGAGTGCCGTGGCACGAGTGGAAGCAGTGGAAGATGTTCCTGTATCCTGCGAGATGAAAGTGGTCACTGTTGCGCTCAGTGTCTTTGGGCCAGCTCCAACAGTGGCAGGGCTACTAGAGTGGAGAGTGCTGGTGGTGGTTGTGGCTGGGTTAAACTGATCTGGTTGAGGCATTTGAGTACCTGCTTCAGAAATGACAGTGAGGGGAGGAGAAGTAGAAGTGGGAGACAATACTGAGGCAGAGCTACTACTACCTGATTTTTCGGCAGTGGTCACAAGGTCGATGACATGGCTGGAAGCAGAAGCAGGAATGTTACCAGAAGTGGGAGAAGAGGCAGTGGATGACATGGTTTCAGCAAGGAGACCAGAATCTCCATGTGTGTTTGAGGCTCTGGCAGTTGTTTCATAAGCTGTAGTGAGGACAGTTGCGTTTGCAATGTTTGTTGTTACAGCTGTGGCTGCGGTGGTGGTCGCTGCGGTGGTGGTCGCTGCGGTGGTGGTCGCTGCGGTGGTGGTCGCTGCGGTGGTGGTCGCTGCGGTGGTGGTCGCTGCGGTTGCAACTGGTTTTCTTGTATTTGTTGCTACATCTTCACTCCCATGGAAAAGCAAATGCCTCAAGTGAATCTTGTGAGTCTGAACAGTTGAGGAAAACAGGTTTTTCACGTTGTGTTGGTCAACCCGTGCATTCACCATCCTCTCCTTTTTCTGTGGATAGCTTTGGTGGTGAAACAGGACTGTTTCCATTTTCCCACTGACAATTTCTTCAAAAAGACAACACCAATGAGTTTCATAAGAATAAAACTCTCAAGCTCAAATCCAACCTCATACCCCCAACATGCAAACCAGAACACGTATTCTGCAGTACATGTAGTACAACTGGAATAAATCAGTTCTGAAGTCAACAAGAACATGAAAACTCAGACCCCGTCCCTTTGGGGTTTTTTTGGTTTTATTTTTTGTTTGGTTTTTTTTGCCACAGACCTCTGGCATTTGCCCAGGCAGGGAATTAATTCCACAAGAGAGGAGCAATGAAGTACAGAGCTGTAATGCAGAAGCACATTATCAACAGCAGCAGCATTACGAATGCCAGCTCCTGAGAAGACTCGTGCTTTCAAAGTTACACAGCATCGCCAAAGCATTCATGCTTAGATTCATAATTTTCATCTCTCAAAACTGAGCGGAAATTTCCACTTACACCTTCATACTTTGGGAGAATTTCCTTCACGACTAGTGATCTAGATTTATGGTGACATAAATCCGATTTGCTTATCAAAGGTCTGGTTGCTACATTGCAGAGAAACCACTGCCAACCCAAAAGAATCATGAACAAACTTTCTTTTTTTTTTTTTAAACTTGGGTACAGCAAACTCTTGAAATATACTGTAGAAGACTGATTCCCCAATTACCACCAAGCTCCATTTTGTTATTGTGTCACTTAATTAAAATTGAAGACCCTGGCACTGGCAAGTCATCATGAGCAATTGCTGCCAAGGCTGCTCTGATTATAGAAGCAGGCTAATGCCTCTGGCACAAAATCCTGACAATGTCAGAAAAAAAAACAATGCCAAGACATTCTTCTTTCTCTTAAAAAATATATTTATATGTTACACCTTTATTTTTCCCCAAAGGACAGTGTGTGGAGTGCAAATGGCTTGAATGAATGATGTCTTCAACATGGAGACAAACTGTTACTGAGCAACTCTTGCAGCTGTTACCCAAAGACATCATGCACATCTAAGTGCCAGAGCCCTTACCAGGCCAGTGAAACCGTCTTCCCAGTGAACTGACTTTACCTACAGAACCATCCCGCAGGAATTTCACAACCCACCTCCCCCACCTGGAAGCCAGTCAAGGACTAAACGTAGACACTGACAGCAAAAAGGACCAGGATCCTGGATTTAGCAGGAGCCTGAAGCACGGAGTTACCTCCAAGCAGATCTTTGATGTCTTGCGGTCCGGCATTCTGGCACACGCTCAGCTGGTGACACTGCAAGAGGAGGCAGCGATTCTGGTAGGGCACAGACCAGTTACAGTGATGGTAACCTGAAAACACCAGAGAAAATGGGTCACTACACACTGAACACACTGCTTCATGACTATAATTAAATAATTTTTTAAAAAAAGATAGCTGGAAGGTCTGGCCTTAAAAGGATTCTGACTCAGCCTTAGTGAAAATAACTGGAAAGCCAATGAAATCAATATAGCAGCTGCAGCCTGCCTAGCTGCTTGTCTTCTGGTACCAACATCTCCTAACAACAGCAATTCATTCACCCAGACAGGGACAAAAAGAGGGCACTACAGTTTGGACCCATCTAAATGCTAGCATTCATCTAGATGTCTTAATAATGGGGAAAAAAAGTGAGCCAAAACTGAAAAGACACCCATCTCATCACCCATGAGTTAGCACTGTTAACTCATCTCAGTGCTTTGAGTTACACAGAAATTCACCTTTCATTCGCTGAACAATGATATCGTTAGCCAGGGGACACATCAGAGAAATTGTCTTTTAGTAAGTCCAATTCCAACACAAGCTAAATAAACCCATCACAGCAGGAACTGTCTCTCCTGGCAGCCCTTTGAATTCACTAACTTCTTCCTGGGCCTGTGAGGGAAGGAATTAACCTCCTCTAACCAGCACTGAGGAGACATCTCAAACAGCGTGCCCAGTTTTGGGCTCCTCGGCATACAAGAGCAGTATTGACATTCTGGAGCAAGTCCAAGGGAGACTACTAGATGTCTGAGGGGCTGAAGCAGATGGTTTACAGGAAATCCCAACTCAGCTTCAAGGGAGAAAAAATAGTTTCCACCACGAGAGCACTCAAACATTGGGCTGGAGGCCAGAGAGATGGTATATACTCCATCAGGTTTGGAACAGACAGATCTAAGTCAGGTTTGGACCAGAGACCTTCAAAAGGTCCCTTTCTATCTAAATTATGCTATGATTTTATGTAGTATCACAGTAGCACACAATTAACCTCTGGGACACGTGCTGTAACAAAAAACCACAGAAGATAACACAGTGCTCAGTCTGGCATGAAGCAGATGTGTGCCCGGGTGACCACCCATCAGTGGATTAAAGGGAACTTAAGT
This sequence comes from Chlamydotis macqueenii, assembly GCF_036417535.1. Classification (NCBI taxonomy): domain Eukaryota; kingdom Metazoa; phylum Chordata; class Aves; order Otidiformes; family Otididae; genus Chlamydotis; species Chlamydotis macqueenii. The sequence continues at coordinate 54,140,049 of NC_141560.1, read as the reverse complement.
GTACAGTGGGAGAAATTAATTTCTCTGTTTTGCTAGGCGTGTTAGAAAGGGCAAAGAACACGTCTATGTGGCACATACGGCTGTATTTAAAGCTCTTATCTACAAAGAGAGTTATACTCACTGAGGATTAATGCTATGGGAAGCTTGAACTTTTCATTAAAAAGCATTTACATTACCACAGTTATTAAAAGGGCTTGTGGAAGATTTATGAACCTGGAGAAATCCCTGTACCAACAACTGCAGTCTGCTGTGACAGCCCTAAAGAAACTAGCAAAGGTGGAATTTTACTGACTTGGATATAATGTTAAGAAAGTGACTGAAATAATTCAAAGTCTTTAAAAAAAATGGTACTTAAAAAGCAATAAAATAAAAAGCTTCAAAACAGTCACACAGAGCAGGAGAAACAGCAGCAGCCCTTCAAGAAATTAAAACCCGCTCCTCAGAAATGAGACCTGATTCCCAGTCCCACCTCCTGTCCCTTGCTCCACGAGCCATGCTGGTGGAGAAACGCAGACCATCTACTACTGTTAATTGTGCCATTTCTCACTTCTTGGGAAGGGAAAAACTCCCTGTGATGCAACTCCAGATTGAGACTCCAGCTGTGTCCACTGCAAGATACATGCCACCCAGTGGCTCCTTTTGCTCACTTCCAATTTAGGAGACAGGGGAAGGAGGAAAAAAAAAAATGGGAGGACAATAAAAGCTCTTCAGAGCTATTTTGAAAGGAAACCATCTAGGCAGACACCAAGGTCTTGCCTTACAAACTGGTTTATTTCCTCTTTAAGCCTGCTGTTACTGGAAAGAAATCACAGGTGCCCAAAGGCAAGCAGAAGCCAGGTAAGTTTTGTGGAAGCAGGAATATTTGCTCTTGCAGCTGTCGTATTTTCCCTTTATTTTCCCCAGAGCATGCACGATAGCCCAGAATTACAGCCAAGTGGCTCTGTTCTCAGAGCCAGACTGCTCAGATGGCCAAGACGTTCCCCGCCAGCCCTGGACTGGCCACCACAGAAGAAACTTAGGATAACTCTGAATATGGCTGGAGATACAAAAGGAAGAACATGACCTTATCTTACCTCCCACCACGGATTCACCATGCTCACCAGGGATGTGGGAATCCTGGAATGACAGACCTTTGCCAAGATGGGCCCTTCCTCCATCAAGTATATCACTTGCCCTAGCAGCATCTGGAGACTTGAACCCATTGCGTTAGACAACATAGAGAGGTTACAGCTACTACCCATGCTGTCAGCCCTAGAGAGCTGTGCTGCTTTTATTGGCATGTAATTGAAATGTCAAACCGCTTCACGATACTGGTACAATCATTTTGTGATATGTTAGTTTGCTAACTATGTATCCCGGCCTCTGGTGTGGGTATTCGAAGGCGATGCTGGAAGAGCTAGACCAGCAACCATTCCCTTTTCTGCAGGGCACATCTGAGATGTGAACGTAGTAGGAAAAGCGGTTATTTTTGTGATAGTTGCACTCCTTTTAGTGGTGTTATGTCAGCAAGGCTATAAATTACATCTATAGAAGAGAGCTTAACCAGCCAGGAATGTTATTTTTCCACTTCTCCAAGCAATGTAGCTATGAAGGCATCTCCCCATGCAACCTTGGCCTGCAACTTAACACTATAATAGCTGTAAAAATAACAGCCACTGCTCCTTTACTGACAGTTACATAGGTGTAACTGTTCTGACATCTAAGCCTCAGGCCTCATGTCTGTAATGAAAGAAAGCACAAAAATAAATACACTTGGGGAAGGTGGGAATGGAGAATAAGAGCAGTAAAGCTGATCTTAAAAACTGAAGCTCATCATAAAAAAAACCCCACAAAAAAACCCTGGACATTTCAGGTCTTTGTCTCTAAATGATCTCTCTGCACATGGCTAAACACTTATGTCAAGAGCTTGTATCTTCTCCATCTCCCTTCACACCAGGTAGTGCAATAGACTGGCCACCAAGTAACACACAGGAATTAAATTGCTTCAGTGGGTTTAACACAGAATGTAAAACCTGAAAAGGTTTATGCTTTTGAGTTTAGTTTTGTGTGGTTTCCTGAAGGTGGAATGAGTCACTTAATTCTAGAGGCTGAACCCCCTCTGCCCATCCAAGCTAACACTCAACTGGACTTCCTCTGCACAAAACACGTCAGGAGAGAGTAAGGTGAAGGGTAGACAGAAAGTGGCTGAAGTCAGCAACCAGGCAAAGCATGTACTCACATAATCTCCCAGCCCCGATCACAGACTAAGTAAATTCTTTATGTTCCTCCCCTGGAAGGGGCAGCTGATAGCACCTTTTCTACCCTTCTCAAGATACCAGGAGGTTAAGATGACACATGCAGTGTTTAGAGATTCTGAGGCAGAACAGACAAACATGCAGTACTACAGACCCTAAATGCTGGCACAGTCAGTGTGAGTGTGTCATCTCTCTAGGGTTTACCACCTTAAAAAGCAGAAGCAGAAGTCTTCACAGCTCTGGTGCCTGGGAGACAAACCCATTCATATTTTACCTCTTGAATAAAATGTTTGGTTTATAAAGGTGCTTTCTTTCCACTACAAAAGGATATCTCATGTTTAAATTAAAGGTTTGAAACCACTGGGCATTAAAAAAAGGCATCTTTGTGATGTTCCTATCAATGTGATTGTCAGACCTTCATCCGTCTGAGCCCAGGTCTCATCTTCACCACAACATCATCAGCTCTTCGTAGGTGCTACAGGCTTTCATGTGCAGCTAGATAACATAGGGTCCTTCATAAGGACAGCCTTGAAAGACTCATTTAGAAGTTTAACACTTTTTAAAGACATCTCAGAGGTAGACAGAAGACGACTCACCTCCCCAGACTTGTTTAACCCTGTGCTTGGTGTGCATGATACAACTGGTTTCTTCTAAGGCAGAAAAAGCCACACATAAATACCAGTGAGCAAAGACTGCTCACTCCAGTGCAGCTGTCTACAACAGCACTGTTCACTTGCGAACATCTGGCAGCATGGAATAGTCATTCTTCAAGTCAAATGACCTAACACTGTTTGCACGCTACCAGCACACATGCACGCTGTTTCTTACGGAAGCTAGAAGGGCCCTGGGAAATGGTTGTTCTGGATTCAATTTAACCAAAGCCGTCAGGAGTTATTTAGCACCACAGGACTGCGCAGAGAAGCCGTAACTGTAAATGCCTGTAAACAACTGGAATTAAGACAGACAGTTGTCAGGGGAGCAGAGGAGACCTTTAAGGAACAGAAAACCCAGCTGGAATTCCAGCCAAGGGACAGGAACCTCACCTGAAGCACCTGGGCTTTGACAGGCCTGCCTGCACTGCTTTTCGGTTGTAAGCCTGTTTATTTGCACTACACGGACTCCTCTCCCTTTCAGGACAAAAAACCTGTGTTCGCATATACAGAAGGAAATCAACAGGAAGAATACAATGGCAGTCCACATCTTCAGGGTTTGCCTTGCAAGGAGGCTTCTCTTCCCAGGAGCAATTCTTTCTTATATCACTTTCAGATCCACTGCAATATACCTATTAAAAAAAAGAAAAGAAAGAGAAAATGATCCATTTATATCCATTTAGAGTGTTCTACTAAACACAATCCTATCAGGAGGAATGGAAAAAAAAAAAACGTACAGACGGCAGGCAAGTATCATCACACACAAGCTACAGGCAATGAGACAGAGGCAGAAAGAGAAAAGACCATCCCCAAATTCATGGAGAGGCTCTTTCTTTGGAAACGGTACTTCACTCTTCTTCCTTCAGGCTCCAACGGAGAACAGCTGAAGTCAGAAGCTGTGAGTACAAAGCCAAACTGAAAGCACAGAAAGGCAGCACAGACATGATGCCTTTTGGCTTATTCTGGAACCCTTAGTGTTGTTCCCAGGTTCAGCAGAAGGGTTTGCACCAGCCTGAGCACACTGGTAATATGGGGAACTACAGTCCTTGCCCTGCCTTTACACCAAATCAGTCAAAACCAAGTATCAACCTTAGTTGATTCTTGCTTTGATTTTTTTGCTTATTGCCAAAAGCTAAAAGAAACTTTGATTGAAAACAAGCAAAAGCCAATATTTCAGGTCTTCCAAGACATTACACAGACACATCAGCTGTTACTGAAGAAGATTCACACCCACAGTAAGCCTTCATTTCCCCACACAAAACAATAAAACAGGCCATGTCTTCTCTTCATTACCAATGCACACACAAGACACTGTCCCAATGGATGGGCTCTCATCCTTGAAGTCACTGGAGCAGCCCCCGTTGCCTTCCAAGCAGCTCATCAGCTTCTACCTGGTCTTACCCTCTTGTTTCCAAGATTTCTAAAAACTTTATATGAGCTTCCAAACAGTTCAGCCTGAACCAGACCAATTGTAAGTCGCTTCCCTAAGTAGTTTTTAAGGGCAACACTCTTCCTCATCATTGAAACAAGCTTTAGCCCTCATCCTGCTGTTTTGAAGACAAAGGTCTTCAAATAGTGTTGAGGTTCAACTTTGCGTGACATCTCAGAGGTGTATGTGACGACTGCAGCTGAAGACGCCAAGGCAGTCCACAACACAGAATGAGCAGCATGTGTGAATGGTATAAATAGCACAGTGAGACACATCCAACAGTCATCAGCAACACGCGTAAGACCCTGATTTAGCCATCTATGCAAGAAGTTTCACTCTCAGCTCTCAACTTCAGTCCCAACCATGGCTGTGAATTTAAGAATCTGAGTAAAAGCCTTTTTTTCTCCAAGAAAGCCCAAAATAACATTTAATAGCTTTGACTCCCAGATTGCAACATTTTAATGCTTCATACCATGAAGCTTTTGTTTCCAAATTTTCCTCCTTACTCTACACCCTAAAACTCCAAACAGGGTAACAGAGTTTTAGCCTCAAAACCACCCTGCCTGTAAAAGGGTGAAATATAAACAGCTACCCCAAGCTTCACAGAGGACACACAACATACAGGTCCACATTGCACTATCAAAGATTTGAAGGTGGGAACAAAACCTGATACTAAAATGCAGTGCCTCAAGTTCAGCATCCCTTATCACTCCACAAGTTCCCTAAGGAACTCAAAGCTTCCTTCCTGCCCTTTTCCTTATTCTAGTAAAGAGTTATTTTGCCTGTTGAAAACAGATGGAGCATTTCTACGTCTTCTGCTCTCCCAGAGATCAGGGGAGCCCAAAAGGACTGGACAGTTGGGTACTTGCACCGCTGACCTTAGCTCATGCGCTCCTCTGCTGCTTTCTCCCTAGAGTAAGTGTGCACAGCACCAAGCTCGCTTTGCGCAAGCAGGTTTCTCACTGCAGCCAGAAGTTCATGCCTGGGTCATCCTGCTTGGCAGCTGGGAATATTTCTCAGTCTGACCTGACAATAGCAGTCTTGGCGGGGAAAGGCAGCTCTCCAGCCCCATCTAGTCCTGCGCACCGGAGACTGCGCCAGGTGTCCAGCCAGCACCAGCTCCTGGGGTCTTGCTCCTGCTTCGCACAGCGCATGCATGGCGCAGGCTGACCTTGCTCCTTCCTCCTCATCACTTGCTCTTCCAAGCGCACCTCCGCGGGAGTGGAAAGAATCAGTGCAGGAGGAGATGACCTGTGCGATATGCAATCGCAGCCCCCGCAACACGGTACACGGGCATCGGCTGCTCAGGAAAGCAGCCCCGCATTTTTGGCTGAGAATTGGCAATATGAATCGGTGTTATTCAGCCAAGATAACTTCAATACTTCTCCCACTGCTCTGAATTACAAGGCACTTCCAGAAGTTCGCCCTAGCTTTTAGTGCACTTCTGCTGTCACTCTTCACATATGCTGTAGTTTAATAGTTGGAAACTCCAGTTGACAAGACTGGGAGCAACGGGGAAAGCAAGGGAAGATGTGAAATACTCTGCCCACAAGAGATTTTCCTAAAGCAGACAGATACCAAAAGTTCGCTTTAAACTCCAAATCCTTCAACTTAAAGCAAGCAATTTGGTTTTCCCAGGAACACTATAGGTACTTCACCAAGACACTCAGAGCATCATTTGTCAACCTGCACTCCGACCAAGTGATGCAGAAATTAGTGCACTTTTGGTAAAATTCACAGCTCACAGGCAGAGATTCAGCAAGCAGTATCTGACCCATAGAAAAAAAAATAAAAATAAAAACTACATCATTAAGGTTAAATGTTACACTTTAAAGAGAGTCCAGCTTATGTTTGCTGTCCCTTTTCAAGGTAAAAGGCTCACAAGAAGCAATATTTTATAGCCTAAGAAGTGACCCTGAGAATGAATTGGCTGTGCAATAATGCATGCATTTACCATTTTAAAGAAAATAGTAAAGAATAACAGTAATGAATACAAAGACAGAGCACCCTCGTATTATAGTTTTTTTTTTTCCCTACCTTTACAAATACACTAACCAACCCTCAAAGAATAAACATCTTCCCCACATTTAGGAAACGCAGATAGAGCAGCATTATAGTTATACATTAATACTAGAATTATTAGAATTAAAATCTGTATTTTAGGACAAATAAAATAATCTTAATTAATCTCAGCTGATCCAAGAACTACGTACATTTGCAAGATCAAGTGCTGGCAACACTCAGTGCCTAGCAGTTGTTGCATTCACGCAGCTGTCTGTCTGCTGTGCACAGAGACACTTTGTACCCCCAACCACATTAACCCACCAGAAGTCCTTCCCATCACAGCTGACTTTGATCCCACTTGGCTGCAACAGCTCCAGAGTAAAGTAAAATCCCAGTAAATGCCTCTCACCTCTTTCAAAGCACCTGAAGCCTTTCTGGATTAGGCCAGCGCTGGTTTGGGCGGACACGCCGAGCTCAGACACAAGAGGCTGGTCTCTCCTTTCCCTCTCAGTAAACATGGTCTCCTCAGGGGCCAGCTGGTAATCCTTCCCCCAAGGCGCTCAGTACAAACTTACAAGCTTAAAATAATTTTAAATTTAAAATCCCTTTATGAATTGCAGAGTGAGTGTGTGAAGTGGACAAACACAAGACACAGACTGTAAGTACAGCAGACAAGCAAACAGTCAATTTCCAAGTCCAGTGAGGGGATAACCTGAGAAATCAGGGCAAATTTTACTCTTTGAGCACTACCTTCTCCTTCTGTAGAGCATCCTCAACGGAAATTAAAAGTCAAACCAAACCACAAAAGACAGCAACAAATAAAACCTGGGAAAGGACTACACTCTGAAAAGTAAAAAGTTTACTTTTACCATCTGCTGCGATAACTCCGCAGGGAGCAAGCATGCTGGAAAACCAAAATAACTTCGAGTCAACAACTGAATGACTGATGACTTTGCAATGTACACACACATCCAGAGGGCACTGCCTGCCGGGTTTCAGAACTGTTCCTCCCTTCTTGCTGATCTCCCTGTGCTCGAGCCAAGGAATTTGTGCCAAATAAATAAATAAATAAAAAAATCAAAGTATTATTTCAAATAACATTGATTGGGGTGATGTTGAAAGAGAAGAGTGAAGCTTTTGGAAGAGAAACCCCTTGCCTCCATGCCCTCCCAGCCAGCCTCAGTTGCTCCTGGTTAAGCAGCTGCAAGGTGCATGCAGTGTGACTGCACCAAGATAAAAGGAGAGATTTAGAAACAGACAAAAAAAATATGGAAAGAGGGAGTGTGTGTGTTAGGGATCACAGGTACAAAGTGAGCAAAGCAAATCATTTAGGGCAACACATGCTCCTTCGAGCTGTCATTGAAGAGCCAGCAGATGCTGCCCCAAAATTCACACTTACAAGCCTACATGGATTAGGCATGAAATAAGGTCAAACAGCTGCAAAATAATCTTCTACTCTCAGTAGAACAACAATGCAGACAGTGGTGCTACTCTCTCATCAAATTGAGAAGACATAAGGCCTGGTTTCAACTTGCAATTGCTGCTAAACACTTCATGTGTTGTCAGCCCTCAAAACAAGTGCTATATTTCACTCTTTAGAAAACCAGAATTAAACCAGATTTTGCTAAGGGGAAGACAAGCAGATCTCATTTTGCAAATCAAGGCTAGAACGAAGGAGGCAGGGAATCCGTGCTGCAATCTTGAGAAGCATTTGGCTTCCCAAGCTTATCTCCAAGGCTGAAGTTGCACATGTGGATAGGTCTGGAGACAGAAGGGGCAGCAGCAAGGCACATGAGGCTGACCCACCATCAGCCGAGCAGGACCAGTTGCAGTTATATCATTCTCTGAACAGCAGCTTTAGAGCCACTGAATTCCTTTGGCTCCCAAATAAAGTTAACGACAAGTTACAAAGCTGTTTCTACAAAACGTTATGTGCTATCAATAACGAAGGATGAACTGAAAAGAGGTTGTGAAGCAGAGAAGGATTAGAGATTACAGTGAGGAAACACATCTCTGGTCTGGACACAGTTCCTTTGACTTCCCAAGATGCCTGCACAGCATGAAGCACTCCTACTTCATGAGAAAACCCAGGATACAGTGGTCAAAGGTCCACTTGCTGCCCCAATAGAGGCTCACCATGCCCCCACCATGTCCAGTATTAATAAAATATCCTCTGAGAGAAGGACAAAGGTGGGACGTGCATAGTTCCATACTTTCCAAGGGAGTTTTGAAGGAAAAATATGCCAAGAAATCATGGAGTCTTATCTCAAAGATACATCAGCCAGGCTAGGATGGTGACCAGCAATCTGGATCTGATAAATACCTGGGGCTGACATGAGGCCAGCAGAGCATTCAAGGCTGATCTGCTGCAATTGTGGGATGCAAGTTACACACGCTCTGAAATGTGATTCAGAGAAGAAACGCTGCCAGCTCAGATCCAGAAGAACATCACTTATATTCCTTCTCCTACCACACAACTTCCTCAGAGCGTAACACTGCTCAGCTGGCCAAGTATTACGGAAGAGCTGGCACGTCCCTCCACATTAGCAGCCACACTCCTCACTGCAACAGGCGGAGCAGGGTACTGGATGGACATCAATTTGGTCTGCTGCTGCCTTTTCTGATGCTTCTCCTGATCCACGTCCATGAAAAAAGATTTTAAGAATCCTACAAAGCCAAGAAGTCCACGCATCCAGACTGCATCACACTGGAATTTGTTAAGAACAACAGGAAAGGTGACTGCAATGGCCACAGCAGCATCCACAAGCTCCAGGGAATGAGCCAAAAGATGCCAACAGCTGCAAACAAAGTCAAAAACACAGAGGCAGCATCCTTGCTCAGTGCACCCAACACTCATTCATGTTTGGCAAACTTAGATATGAATTATTAAGCCAGACAGCAAGGAATAATCCAATGTCACTGAGCAGACAGCCTCTGAGAAGGCTGCTGCATCCTCTGAAAGGCTGGTGTGGAAATGGTGCTTTTAAAAAGAAGTTTGCAGCTGCTAAAGTATTTCTCCAGCTGCCACACTTACTCCCTGCAAGAAAATCCATTCTTCTGCTCATAAATGGCCAAACATAACAGATCAGGACTTTCAAGATGCTCTGCATGAATAAAAGAAACACCTTAAAGTGTCTTTCAAAGAGGTGGAATGCCAAGTTTTGCTGAGAAACTCTTCAATCACACCTGGACTTGACTGACACATGTAGCTTTCTCAAGTATAAAGCACTTCATGCTCCATGCTGACACAGGCATGTTATACTACACAGGGCCAAGGTTGTGCAAAACTCACGAGGAACAGCATCTCTGCAGTGTCAGTGCCACCACGCTCCCACAAAAGGAATGGAAAGCCATTCCCATGCCAGAGGTGGATTAATTGCAGGCTCCGAATAGCAGACCTCATCCACACAGCTATAAAAGTGCTGTATCCTTCAGGTTCAAGATTTTCAGCAACTTGCTGGATCTTCCTTTCCTACCAGGAACCCAGGGAGGAAGGAGGTTTTAGTGGTTAGAGCCCATGTCTGACAGTGACGCAACCCGAGCTCAGGCTCCTTCCCCGCTTCCAGCATCCTGTGGAAGTGATGCAGGGCTACAGACTCACAATCTTTGGCACATTTAGCCACAGTGGGTTTTGTGGGTGGGTTTGGTTGGTTTTTGGTTGGTTTTTTTGGGGTTTTTTTTTTTGTTAGTTTTGTTATAAATGTTATCAGCTTTAGCCATCTCCATCTTTCTGCGCCTCAGTTACCCACCCACGTTCCTCTCTCAGGGCAAAAGGCAGACAGCTTATGCATTTGTCGCCCTACTGATGAGGGAAGTCCATGCTGCACCATTGCGGTTTCACGGCCATCACACTTTGCCTCTGAGAAAATAAATGTTAAAGCCTAAAACCCCAAAACCAGCATCACCCATCCATCATCCTTTCTCACTCATATTAGTACCACGTTCTGCAGTTCAGATGGTGAGAAGTATTACTCAGCGGGACACTTTTCCTGTGAAAAATGACCAGACAGCTATTTCGTTTATGAAAATGTGGCTTGTTTTGGAATATCTGCAACAATCCCATTTTAATATAAAGAAAAGTTAACTGCCAAAGGCTAACTGCATAAAGCTGTGACCAGACAATAAATCTGTCAATAAAAATACCTCCAAGCAATAAGAATGTGCACTATGGCTCAGCTGCAACCTTCCCCGGTCTGTTCCGCACCCGAAGCAGTGAGCAGATTTTCAGACATGCTGTTGTCTCTTGGGAAGAGGAGATCACATGCAGGGCACTTCGTACCATGTTTTTCCAATTAAACAGCTTTCAACAAGACCCTCAAAGGAACCATCCCAGTCGGCTCCCACATGAACTCTGCAGCCTTCGAGCTAATACAGAGCAAAGGAGATCAAGAAGGGTAAAAGTTAAGCTCAGGATTTTGGTTTCCCTAAGCGCCTGCAGAAGCGGGTACTCTGCAGCATGGGTGCTTCATGCTTGCTGAGAGATGGCATTAGAAGCTGCAGCCAGCACAGTGTACGTGCACAGGAATAAGCTGTGCCTGAGGTGCTATTAAATTCCAAACTGCCAAGTCTGGACCTAACAGACTTCAACAAGCAGCAACTTCAGCCTCACAAGCAAAACAACCTGAAGGCTCCAAGATCATAGGAGGTTTCTTCTTTTTAAGCTAACACATCTATTTAAAAAACAAAGGTAGCTTTATGTGGAAGGTCTGCCAGGAGACACAGCAAAAAGACATGCCAGATTATCACAATGCAATATGATACTGGGGAGGTTTTCACCATATATATGTTAGGAGAAACCAAAAGATTCTTCCCAAACTCTCCAAGCTAGGAAGGCATTTATAGCAATACCAAATGAAGGTTGCTGGCACATGTCTCCCTGCTTTGAGATTTTGACAGCTTGAAATATGTGGAAATCACAGGGCAGGGTGGGTGGGGAAGTTTAGCCAAGCCTATTTTTTTCCAAACTAAGAGAGAATCAAATGCAATAGCAGCTCTCCTCATCCTTGCTGGCCTTCCCTGTGGCAGATTCTTCACAGCCAGTAAGTCTAAGTCATGCACCAACCTGAATTTAAACCTATGGGTCATCAGAAACAGAGCAAAAACCTCTTTCCCTCTCCTTACTCACATGGATGTCCACAGCTGCCAAGGCAGCATCTGTAGAAGTCCTTCAGCCCAGCTCCTGGCTCTCATCTCCTATGTGGCAACAGGGCAGCACCTGTGCCCTCCTACCACGTTCTAGGTTCCCTCTTTTCAGTTTCAGAGGAACTCATTTAAGTTTTGAGTCCTGATACTAACTGATTAATAGGTCCAAGTAAAATAAGCTTGGTTTGAGCTCCTCAAAGCCTTTCCAATACAAGTGTCTTTTTTTAAAGAGCCCCTTATGCATGGAAGGGAGACTGCACAGGCAATGGCAGGTTCCTCTGAACCTGTTTGAGCTCAATATGGAAGGTTTGTTTGTCTCTGTCTGCTGCTGATGCTGCTAAAGAGGACCCCAAAACTATTCCATAGGGTTATGGAATACTACGGGCACCTACGGACAAGAAGCAGAACAGCTCACCAAGAGAAATTACAACTATCACAAACACCAGTTTAACTTATACCAAAGATAAATAAGTGAAAAACTGCACATTCTCCCATCATCTCTCTCGTGTTCTGTGTTTCACTGGACATATGGGCTCTGAATACAGACATTTTCTGAAGCACTCTTTGATGCCTCCATGCTTATCTCAGTCTTCAATTTTTGCTCAGCAGTAGAGCAACAGAATACAGAAAAAACAAATTTGAAACCTCTCTCTCAATTTTTAACACCTGAACTCAAAACAAAAGCAAGAGGTTATTCTTACTCCTCCAGAAGCTGTGACCTAAAAGCAGCAGCACAGATAGAACCCATTAGAAACTTCTGGCTACTGATTTTATGCCAAAGATACTCCGATCCTGTAATGAGGGCAATAGTGAACTAGAAAAGCCAAAATACCAACAAGATCAGCCCACTCTGGTCCAAAGATGAGCTCAGCATACACTAATTATCTAGGTCAAAAGACTGCCTGGGGGAGGTTGTCCAAGTACAGACAACAAAAACAAGGGTAAGGACAAACACATGAAAGCCACAATACAAGTAATAACTCTTACCGCTCACTTCAATACACTGAATGGCGTTTTGAAGACTTCAGCTTCAACGTAACCCTATACAAACCTGTCTGATATCATCAGATCGCAGCAGAACACCATTACAGGTCAGGAATCAACAGGTGGAACAGGCTGTGGCAGAACGAAATCAGACACAAAACAAAAGACATGCCGACAATTAAATAATTCACACTTGAATTAACATGCACATCCTGCCTACGAAACCACACTTTTTGCTCCAAATCCAGTTGGCTGCTAGAGTCTCTGCAAGCCTGGAATGAGAAAAGGCTATAAATGCAGAAGAGCAAACCCACCCTCATGCTCTCAGCTGCTCTTGCTCCTGTTAGAGACTGTTCAACTACTCAATCAGCATCTTCTCAGGACTTGAGGGAGAATGGTGCTTTGTGGAAGGCTGTGGCCACCTCAGTAAGAAGCTGGAAGAGCAACTTCCCAAGTTGTTTCTGGTAAATCTAATGCCAATGTTCACTTACAAAAGGCTAAAAATTAAAGAGGCAAAGAAAGTTAGCTCTCCTAGCCTTAAAGCATGGTTGGGCACAAAGTGCCCTGGCAAAGCAATGTGAAGGAACATTGCAACTGAGGACAGGTTTTCACCTTCTTTGTTAATAACTGGTGTGCATTCAGGCTTCACCAGCATGAAGCCATCAACTTTCAAACTTCAACAAACAAGAAAAAGAAAGAACATGTCCACTGGATGTTGGGCAAGAACCCTCAGCTCTTCCAGCTCTTCTCTGAAATTCCAACATTCACTTCTTTTTTTTTAAACAAACTCTGAAGCACCTCTTTAAAAGAGGTACTTTGGCCTTTCGCACAGAAATCTGTCTTTAGGTTTATAAGGCAAGAGCCAACAGAGCAAATCTCAATCTATCAAGGATTAAGTTTTACAAAACCTGTCACGGTACTAAAAATAATATGCATTTGCTTTTAATGGAGAAAGACTTGGCATGATCCACTTTATGGAAGAAGCAGTTCCAACCAGGACACTGTGACAGCACCTCTCCGAGACCAGAAGCTGCGACTGAGTTGTGTGTCTCGTTATCTAGCACGGTTAGCCTGCACCTAAAGCTAGCAATAAGCTTTAGATGTCATCAACGAAACATTTGCACAACCTGTTCTTGGCTACAGAACATTTATGTATTTAGCAAAAGCATGAGATAACCTGAAAACACAGCTCTAAGCCTGACAACATTGTATCAGACACCTTTTCATCATCAGGAAGTACATAAATTATTATCCTAATGTCAGTAACCACAAGGACTTTAGGAGGCAGAGTGAAGATAATATTCAGGTGAACCGCCATGGAGAAGGAGGGGTCTCCATCAGAAGCGGCCCTGCGCCAGGTCCAGGGTCCCAGTTCAGAGCAATGATGCCAGAGACACACTGGGAGCACGAGCTTCAACAGAGCAAGGAGACGCCATCTCCCTTACCTGCTGCCTCTCAAACAATGCAAGCACCCACAGGAGGGTGTAACAAAGCTATTGTAACAGCTCACACTTTAAACTCACCGATTTTCCCCGAGAGCTTGGCTATAACTGAACAGTCAAGTACCTCTAGCATTCAGTGGAAGGCTCTTCACGAGTTTCATTTGCAAGTGTGGAGAAATTAAAGGCTTCCTCTGCCCTATAAAGCAGTGCTTCTGCTTCCACCAGCTTCCCCAAAAAATCCAGCTTGTCTCAGCACTCAGCTTCTCGGGCATCTGAGCCGCTTTACAGGAGGGCAGCTCCACTTCAATTGCCTGAAATTGTATCAAGAGGTAAATCTGCCAAAGCAGATAACGAAGCAGGAAAAAGCGTCCTGCAGTGAGGATTAGATGTTCACAGCATGGGTCAGGGTTTTTTGGGGTTAGTTTTGGTTTTGAGGATTTTTTTTTCTTTATGACAGACATCTGAAGAGGAATTATGTGTTAAATCTTGCTTAGCACTGATAGGCCAAGATAGAAAACTCTCTCTTCCCGCATATTAACATCTACAACATCAATCTCTAACCACTTAACTGCACCATCTCAGTCTTTGCTTTTCAAAGGTGCTGCATATCTCCTTCACTTCCCTCCGGCAATAACTTTCCTCGAGATGAGAGAAAAATACTGAAATAAATTTGTATTTTATTTACAAATTCTCTCCAGACATCCTTTATGCAGATGAATGGCCATATGAAATCCAGCGTTACAGCTGTATGTTCATGGGATGGCATTCACTGCATCTTGCTCAGAGGCAGCTGTCAGTATGAATGCTTGAGCACGCTATGGGATATACCTAACCCATCACAATTTTGGAGCGTGTATGTTAACTCCAGAAGGAGCCTTTGCAGGTGTAATCTTACTGATTTCAATATGGATCTGCAAACAAATTCGTCACAAGACATGCAATAACCTAAGAGCTCATTTAGCAGAAGGGTTTGCAGTTTTCAGTCAACTCCCAGGGGACAGCTTGCCCACTCCACAGTTTGCATTACATCTGTTTCCACTTTCAGAGGGGTCAAAGATCAAGTGGAGAACATACCACCCAGAAAGATTGCTGATATTGCCAAAAACTGCAGGGGGGGAAAGCAACAAAATTCCACACCAGCATTTTCTGTTTACATCTTATTCTAAAACTCTCTTTCATCCATCTATTCCTTATAAGGATTGGTCAAAAAGCACCAGAAATTCACTTCTGTTACAGCTGTTTGTTTGCTGAATGGATTTCATTGCACCAACACATATCCAGCTTCTAGACATCACAAGACTTTCAAAGCCTAGAAATCCTCCCTCCCTTTGCAACAGACAGAAAAGCAAGAAATGGGAATCCGTGAATACACTGGATCCAGTCAAAAGCTGTTTGCTAAACAGAAAACAAATCCAGTTTCCATGCTTTTCATAGAATTATAAACTAGTTTGGATTGGAAGGGACCTTAAAGATCATCCAGTTCCAACCCCCCTGCCATGGGCAGGGACACCTTCCACTAGGCCAGGCCACTCAAAGCCCCATCCAACCTGGCCTTGAACACTTCCAGGGATGGGGCATCCACAGCTTTTCTGGGCAACCTGGTCCAGAGCATCACCACTCTCACAGTGAAGAATTTCGTCCTTATATCTAATCTAAACCTACCCTCTTCCAGTTTAAAGCCATTACCCCATGTCCTATCACTACACGCCCCATGTCAAAAGTCCCTCTCCAGCTTTCTCGTAGGTTCCCTCTAGGTAACGCACTGTCAGTAAGAACTTCCACCTTCAAGGGCATATGCTGCACCTCACTATCAGGTGAGAGGGGGTCTTCAATCATAGCACTTACGCTTCTTGTTCCTAAAGGAGCTCGGCATAACAGTACCATGTTGAGGCAACGCAGGAGCTGCTGCTCTTGCAAATGAAGACCATTTTCAGGCATGGAAAGCATCTGAGATTCATCAGCCTAAGCAAATATTGTAACAACACTACATCATCTGTATCACAAACCAAGGAAGATACTGTGGCAATCCCACAAAATCCTCCCTATAAAACGTAACGGAAAGATTAAATAGGCTTTGCGCATTTTGTAAAGGTTTAGATAATCAAGATTCATTAACAAAAAGGACTAATAATAAAACACTTGAGGAGGGAGTGTGTTTGCTCTTTTCAAAGCTGGTCTCAAGTTTTCACACTCAGACCAGCTGGTCATGCCTGCAGTTGCAGCACTTTCCATCATGCCCATGAATGAGATATTTTCCAAACAATTTTCTTCTTTTTAAATGAAACCTAGGTACAGAACGCTTTCTTTTAAAGTAGGGAAGCACATTGCTCCTTTTTTAAGCCTCATCAGGTCAAAGAGTGTCAGAAACCCACATTCAAATTCACAGAAGTTGCTGTGAAATCCTAGCGACAACATCATCTTTCCAGATCAGCTAGGATATGAAGAACTTTATAAAGAGGAAGAAATGATAACTTAAAACAAGTTAACAGCAGGAAAAAAACCTCTTGATGAGCACAGCTAAGAAAGGCAGCAAAAATGTTTCTAGCAATACTTACTAAGTGAACAATTAGACTAGCACTGATTGACTGCGGGTAGAGATCTAGGGAGTAAATCTGTTTGCTTGCACATGAGGAATTTCAACTTATCACTGGGCATTTCTCACCCATCCTTAGCCCCCAAGCCAATTTCCTGTTTATCTTATGGCAAAAAAATTAGAGAGCTTTTTTTCCCACCATGCTCTCCTTTTTTAATCAGATATGGGAACTTAAGTCCAGATGCTACTGCCAGCAGATAGACAGGCTGATGATGTAAAGTTTCATCAAAAGGATGATGATGTAAAGGAGCTTTGCTGACACAAATACACCAGCCCAGTCTTTGTAACATGGGGTCAGTCCATAGGGGCATTAGTTTGAAAGAGCAGAGCGTAGGTAAGGTAGAACAACCCTCCCTTAACTCACAGAGTGGAAAAATAGATGTGAGAAGACTCAGCCATTTGCGTATAGCTATAGGGTGAACTGGTCAGGGCTGGAAATGAAAATTGAGCCTCTTGAAATCCAGCTTAGTGCATGAGCTACAAACCAGCCTACTTTTCCTATGAAAACAGATATTGAGTAAGAGTGTCATTAAGAGTGTTTCAGGAACATCCAGAAATAGCTGCTGTGGGGTCTGTCTTTTCTGAAGGAGAGGGGGAACAGAAACATAACATAAATCACATACAAAACATAAATCACACACAACTAAAAAATAGTCAATAGTAAGATTCAGGGGATGATGTACATTGAGAAATAAGGAAGTGAAGAGGTAGCAAAAATGCATGAAGTAGCCTCCTCTCCAATTAATGGCTTGCTTAATGTTAAATGGATCCCTAGTATTTTCCTTCAATCAATTTGCATTCATGACACTTCTACCTTTATTCTCTGTTCTTCAATTTATTCCCAGTTCATAAACAGGGATGAATTTTGCCCTCATCCATCTGCACATGCTCAGTTCCTGCTGACTTCTACAAAATTTCCCTCTACCAATGGATTTGTTTCACAACAGTTTCAAATCTGTCCAGAGGGAGCAAAAGAAAAAAAAAATAATGATTTTGAGTATAGAAACTTACCAGGCAAACATTTGTAACTGTTTTCTTGGTGTAAGGACTTATTGTGCCTTTAGGGGAAGCAAAAGCCAATAAAAGCCTGGACACAGTAGGACTACAGCCGAAAGCATAGGGGAAAAAAAAAAAGTGTAAAATATTATTGTATGCAACCAGAGAGCCACTTCTTTGAGATTGTCAAAGCATTTTGACAAAGAGATGGAGAGTGGAAAGGTTTAGCCTGCTTTTTAACACAGAGAAGCCAAAGAAAGATAGAGAGAGAAGACGACTTAACAAAAGAACATGCTTAATCCTATTAAAATTAATGAGATTTCATCTTGGTCTCCACGCACAAGTTGCATTGGGAGTTTAACTTAAGTGGATTTAAACCCAGATTTAGTTAAAGTGCTGCAAAGTCTTCCCAAGCCAACAAATATAAATCCAATGCAAACACACATGCAAAATTCAATGTAAATTTCATCAGGTAACTTTTTTTCCCCCTCCTTTATTTTCTTTTAAAGAAAACAAACCTAAACCCATTGCACCTTCTCTATCTGACGTACGTGCTCGAGTGTTTTGCTGAACTATTGCATAACCAGGTTTCCAAGCCCAACACCAAGTCAGCTGGAGCTCAGGGAAGGCAATCTCAATGCCCTCCCAGACCACCAGCAGCAAAGAGGGTCATCCTTGGCAGAAGCAGCAATGGTTGTGAAGAGGACTTGTTGAATGCCTCAATAAATTAAAAAAAAAGGCCCTTGTACAGACAACCTCCCCTTTTCTCTCGGTGTATTTAGGGAACAGTGGAGGTAGCTATAGGGGCTTGGACACTCCATATCCACGTCTGCAGAGCACAATTTAGTTGTTCTCTAGGCGACACAGCTCAACTGAGACTCCCCAAGCAGAGGTGACAGGAGCTGTGGCGACGTACAGAGACAATCTGGGCATGCAACTGCAACCCACAGTGATCGCACAGACATGGCTTCCTGCTCAAACAGAGGACCCAGCTGGTTCCTCAAGGAGACGCAAGATGTACAGACAGACTGTGGATCCTGCCACATGCACTGGAGGATGGTTCAGCTGGCTGCAAGCAAACAAGTACCCATATCCCTGGCCCTCTGCGCTCCGTTCCTTTCTTCATACCACACTGCCCTACAAGAAAAAACAAACAAACAAGCACCCAATGTGCTTTCCAAATGGTTGGCTAGTTATCATGTGAACTCGGAGGAAGTGACATGATGGAAAATCCAGGCTCACATGCTGCCGTTCCAGAGACCTTGCGTTCTGCAAAGTGCATTTGAAGACTAGCTCCCCCACCACGACACGGCCATCAGGGACTGCGTTTCAGTCCTGTCCTGTCCTGTCCAATGACAATGCACAGCACCAACTCAGTGTCGGTGCAGTAGCACCCTAACCTCTCAGCACTGAAACCCAAGATCTGATCCTTGAGGCCAAGCCCCCAACGACAAGGAAAAACAAAGCCAGCAAAGGCAACGGAAGACTGCCAGAAGTTTTGGCACCTACACTGATCAACATTCAGAATTGCCCAGAGGAAACCTCATTTCAGTGATAAACTGACAGCACAACAGCAAGCAGCTAAGTGTTTCCACTAAGCATTAAAATCCACTTCCGCAGTTTTTGCCACCTGCTTTTGTTGGAAGTTTGTATAGAACAGAAAGCAACAATTAAAGGGCAAGGATAAATCTAAACCAGACATTAGCAGTGCCTGAACATGCTCTTACGTGGGGTCCAGCGATGAGAGCAGAAACAGGTCAGAGTAGATGGGTCCGAGCACGGCTGTTCAGCACATGCATGCAGACAATGTAGGAGATCTCCACATGGAGACAAGAGCTGTGAGGAAATGCACGCGCATGACACCCAGCCATCCACGCGACTGCTCTGAGCCATAAGCCTAGCAACACTCAGAACACACACCTCAGCCAGGACGAAGCATGGGGAGACAGCAGCAGCACTGTACACTAAAAGCTTCACAGAGGAAAGTTTTAGCCATGCCTTTAAAAAAAAAAAAAGAAAAGAAAAGGAAAAACAGAAAGAGGCAAGACACTCCATCCAAACAAATCAATTCTTCATAGTTTCTTCAAGCTAAGTTTTGGACATTTCCAGCATGCACTGCTTTAAACAAACATCTCCATTCCTTAATGTCCCTGTGACATTTCCCCTTGAAAATTCAGTCAGTCACATACAACTGAAAAAGTCAGCTACTACGTTTAAAAGTAGCTACATTACCTAACCTTGTAACCCAGGGCATGCAGCCAGACATTCTAAACACATTATCAGGCCTTCAGCATGGATGTTTTTCATCACTGAAGCTTGAAATTTTGCTTGCAAATTACTCCCATCGCCTTTGAAAAGTCTGTGCCAGGAGACTTCCCTTAGAAGGCAGAGGATGCAGGTTGCACGGATGTGCCAATTAGAATTTCAATAGCAGACAACCAGATGCAAAGTCTGTGTTCTGGCAGATGGGTTTATAAATCCAGCAGGGAATTCACAATTAAAACACGAAATAAAGATGTCTGCACCAACATGTTAAGAGGCATGTAGTCTGGAATTTCCCCAGAAAAGTACTAAAACAATACATATGTGTATATATACTTTATACAGATATATACATACATCTATATAAACTAGAACCAAGCAGCACAAGCAGCAAACATGCACAGGGAGTGCATTAATCTACTACAGACGTGAAAGCTAATAAAAATTGACAGATTCCTTCTAAAATATTCATAACCAGGTAATGGACTGTATTAGCATATAGAGTAGCGGATGAGTACGGTAGGCAAGTAAGATTAATACAGAAACGCATGCACTTTTGAGAGAGAGACCCTGCATCAACATGCATCTTACAGCCCAGTTTTCAAAGCTACTGAGCAGTCACAGATCCTCTGAGGTCTAAAGAGTACAAAATGCTCACCATTAGTGGGTTTACCTCACACAGCAAGGCTGCGACTTAGCTCGAGGCGGGGAGGATTGGTATTTCCACGGGTTTGTTCCTCCAGCAAGCAGTCAGTCAACTCACTTTATCAGGAAACAGGAGCGCTGTCGCAAAACCAGGCCTGGCAGGGATTCAGTCAGCTAACGTGTAGCACAGCAAGGCATCGCACTTGACAGGATCCTGAGCGAGGACTTTTCTTTGCCAATCCTGGAAGACAAAGTTTGGGAAACAGCAGAGGGCAAAGTTAAGGGATTCACCGAAGCCACCAGAATAAGACCCACTGTGACAGGACATCCCTGCAGGACACCGTATTTGAGGGCCCTGCCAAAGACCAGCATTTATTCTTCCCACCATTTACTGGATCCCAGCCGAGACCTGGCTGACATGGCCCAGGGTACGGTTAGACCCACCCAAAACCTCTCCTTCAGGCACGAGAAGATGAAAAATACTTCACTACGATACCACACACCTACAAAGGCAATCTCAGTCGTATGCGCTCGACATAATTTATTCAGACCCAAGGTATTTTCACCCGTTCGTGACACAACGCGCAAGGGTGATCCGCCACAGACACCACGCTTTTCAGGGGCCCACAGGGCCTAAAAAAGTGACATTTCAGGCCGCGACTTACTTGCTGAGTCAATCAGCTCCCTTCCCCGCAAGGACACGGAGCTTCCTCCGCTCCCGCGCCCCCAAACCCAGAATCACCTCCGAGCACGGACACGCGTGGCATCGCAACGGACGAGCGGAAAGCCACCGCTCCCGCGATCGCTCAGCGGCGGGTTTATCTGCAACTTCTGTGGCACATTTAACGGGAACGGCTGCCGACACCCCCGCTCCCCCGGCAGGCCGCGGCCACCCGTCCCCGTCCCGCAGCCGTTCAAACCGACGCCCGCGCCCCCGGAGGGCCCCGGCACCGCCGCTCCCGCTCTCCCTCCCGCCCCCGCAGGCCCAGGCCGAGCCCCCGCCCAGCCCGCACTCACGACGCGGCGGAGGCCCGGCCCCCGGGGCAGCGCAGCCCTTACCCCGGCGGAGGCGGCCGCACGCCCGGCGCGGCCCCCGCGGGGACGGTGAAGGAGAGGCGCCCCCGCCGCCCAGCGCCCCGCCACATGCCACGACCGCGCCCCGCCCGGGAAACGCCCCCCGCCGCCTCTCATTGGTCAGTCCGCGCATCGCCCCGCCCCGGCCGCACCCCTGCCCTCCCGCCCCGCCCCCTTCGCCACCGGGGGCGGAACTTTGCACCCCGGAAACACCGAGGCGCGGGGGGGCAGGGGGCGGCTACCTGTCTGCGGAAGTGACGTTGCTGCGGGGCGGAAGTGGCGAGGGGGTACCGGCAGCGGTGCGCGTTGTTTGGCCGAGGGCAGTGCTGTAACCGGTGCCCCTGCCCCTGCCCCGAGGGAGCTGAGTGGCAGCGCTGACCGTGCTGTCGTTTCTCTGTAGCTGCAGCAGCCAAGCCGGTTGCTGTTACTACGTGTGAATTGCCCTAAGTGTGCACCACAGCAATTTCGTGTCTGTTTTAGAGCTCGGTCTGGGATACATCAGTGGGGAGCTATAGGCCAGCGAGGAATTTTCCCTCTCTTCCCGAACTTTTTTAATGCGAACTCCAGCATCCATCACCTGCGTGTGCTGGCGTAGCTGCAGGCGTGTCTTTGTGGCGAAGCTCAGTTTAAGACAGACGCCTCTTGCCCGTGCTTTAGGCAAGCAAATGTCACAGGATTTTTTGCAATCAGTTGAGATTAGTTGAGTCCAAACTTTCATAATTGCCACCAAGGAGGAAAAAATATAAAAACGTATACACTAACAGCTTCTTGCTACCCTGAACTATGCAAACAACAGATTCTCCACCATAATCCAGGTATAACTTCTCTCATATAATCCTTAAACTGCGCAAGTCTGCTTTGCTAGACGTGACAGTCCACTTGCAACAGCATTGTTTAAGTAGAGAATGCTGCTAAATTAAACATTGAATCAAACAGCAGAAATCAGCTCCTTGGTGATTGTTTTGCTATTTTTAGAGCTGCTTCCTGTGTCAAAATGGGGGGCACGTGAGTAGCCCACAGCTGCTTGGGGCAAACCTGAACAGCAGTGGAGCTCTGAAGCTTTTGTATGCCACGTTACGTACGTGTATGTACAGGCAGATATATAATATACAGGTCTGAGCTGGATTCTGAGGCATGGAGCCATCTCCATGGAACGGCAGAAGGTGCAGGACTTCCTTAAAGCCATGAATCCCCATTTTAGAGCAAGCACACTCTCTCCTGATTCAGCTCCTTTGCATTATTTCCAGATAGCCTGAAACAGAGTAATCAAAAAAAGGTGCAGAAAATAGCATTGTGCACACAGAGGTGCAGCCTATGTTGTGAGGTGCTTTACACTGTGCTTATGGCTTTGAGCAGGTGAAGAAGGAGCCCTTGCTGCCTCAAATTTTGTGAGGATTTCAACAGCTACTGCTAATCTGGCCATAGAGTAAAGTGATGATGAAATCATTCATGCATCCCAATGTAATTTAAGAACACACAAATTTTCTTTTTGAAACCAGCAATGAGGAGGAGGAGTTGATACTCTGGTCCATCAGTTAATTAAAAGTAGACAACATGCAGAGCTGGCCAGTACTCCACAATAAGGACTCAATTTAAAGCATGTCCATCTATATATTGTATAGAACCCTCATTCCATCATTCATGTAGGATACTGACATCTACTGAAATATTCCCTCCCCTCCTTTCCAGAGAAGCAGGTAGGGAGCAGGCAGCTCTGCAGTTTAAGAGAATCAGAAAAGACAATTGAAGAGGGGAGGAGGACTGTCTACTGTAGAACAGATTATCTGGCAGGAACCAAGCACAACGATGGAGGAAATAATGTGAAGATGTTGAGCAAAGCAGGAGGGCACATGGCCCTTAGGGTTAATGTGGTAAGGAACGAACACATTTCTGGAGAAAACAATCTCAGGAGGAAAGAAAATGAGCATGGAGAAGCCCAGATGCGGAATAAGAAAATACAGGCAGTGAAAAAAAAGCTGTGATCACATAAACAAAGAGAAGGGGACGTCATGAATGTGCCATTGCTCACCTCCCTCCCTATGATGCACAGGGAATGTCAGTCGGTCAGGCTGTTTCCTTTGAGAATCCCAGAGGACACAATTTTGAAGTGTTTAGAGATCTTTGCAACTTTACATGCCTCCTGTGAAAAGCTGGGGTGCTAAGACATGGTTGCAACAGCAGGCTTTCATAGAATATAAATGAGGGCTAAACCACCGCTGGGCTTTCAGTTGTTTTGTGATTATTCCAGATTGTTACGAGAGCAGAGATTATGGGATGTGATGAAATGCTACCAAAGGGAATTGGGCTGGAGGTGCAGGAAAGGAGATTTTGGGATATTAGTTTAAACAGAAATGGCTCCAATATAGTCAACCTATGTCCCAGACATTAACCCATTCAGGGATTTTGCACTGGCTGAGCTAGAGACCAAAAGGCAGGTCTGCCTTTAAGACATAACACATTTCTGTTTTGAGAACAGGTGGTGATTGGGATAAGGAATATTTGCTCTTCTGGACTATTCAGATAAACTTAGCCAGTTGATGCAATGCAAATAATGGTCCCACATCTCCAGTTATGTCTAAGAAAACACATGGACGGTTGAACATCCCTGCCCTTTATTGTAATGGCCCTTTTCATCCAGTGCCAGGAGAGGTTCCCAGCCTGCTTGGGAGAGCTGTCCCCCTAGCAGCATCATCCCTCCAACTCTGCGTGTGGTAGGTACAAGCTCCTGTCACAGAGGGGCTTATATATTATAACCTGTAACTTGGTGTGGGCCAGATTCACCTCTGATATAACTCCAGTCTAATTAAGACAAGAACCTCCTTAGCCTGCTATGTTGTTTTTTTTTCTATAACCATCTTTTCACAGAGGACATGCCTCTGCCAACTCTCAGGCTGCGATTAGGGAAGAGTCTGGATAGGACTGCCAACAATATGTTTGCAGAGTACTAAATACCATTGAATATGATCTGTAAATATTTACACTTGGAAGAAGAGATTTGCTCTTTGCATAGTTTGCATGCTGGCATCTGCTAGGCTGAATAAGTTACTAATAAAAATCACATTGTGAAAAAAAATGCTAATTCTTTGGAGCAATTTCGTTAAAGACGATGGTGTGATAAGGAAATACATTCCTTGTGAATTACGTTTTCTCCAAAATGTGGAATAGCCACTATTGCTCTGTAGAACTGAGGCAGCCCACACTGCGGGGATGCAGGGTTTCCTAGCGAGGAACCCTAGGCCGACACAAGGGACGTTTTAGTTGGAGAAGGAGAGTACCTGCCGCCAACTGTACAATGGCTCGCTTTGGCGTGACAGTCTTGAAGGGGTTTGGCCACAGTTCCTTTTTAGTCTTGCATCTTCCCCAGCCTCAGGGCTGAATTCAGATTCAGTCCCACCACATCATGAGTCTTTTCCAAGCATTCTAGCTTCCTCAGTCAAGATACTGCATGAGAATCTTGACTGTTATTTTTTAATGGCTTTGGAGTATGTGAGGAAACATCTGGAAATGTGAAACAGGTGCCCCTAAAGGTGGAAACGTGGATAAGCATATCTCAATTTCAGTGAGCTGAACTCTTCATATTTGAGCACAAGGGTTCCCATCCACTGACAGTAGTCGCTTAAAAGTCAAATTTCATAATTAAAATTCCAAATGCTCTTTATAAACTTATTTTAAAGCCAAGATTCTAATGTAATATCATAATTGTAGCAATAGGTACCAGATTAAAGAATTGGTCATAGGGACAGAGCATCAAATTGACTGCATTTTGAATTCTTATAAAGAATTAAATATGTGCATAGAGCTAGAAATTATCTTCTCTATGCATCCACAGAACATTACGGTCACAGATAAAACATTACTCAGGACTCATCAGGATGCTCTAGTTATGTTCAGACTCCTAGAGCTGCCCCACTGGTGTCCTGTTACTGCAGCTTTATCATGAAAAATGGATATCATGCTTTGCCAGAAATCCTGCCTCTCTGAAGCCACAGGAATCTCTGAGGCACAAGTTAAAACATACATTAACTCCTCACAGCTAAGAAGCAGCATGAAAGATATTTCTAGCAGTGCATTATCAGACATGTATTACACCTGACATCACGGCACAATGTGTTGCAGCATCCTGTACTTTCTTCTCACTGGCTGGTATTGCCTCCTGGGGCAGCTCCTTGCTAGGCTCATCATCCTTGATGGAGTGGAAGAGAATGTACAGGCTGAGAACCTGGTACTGAAGAGAGCCACAGACTGTGCAAGAGGTAGGGCAGAAAGTTAAAATTGCTTTTGGGCCATGGCCCAAGGCAGAAAGCAGCTCTTGAGAAGTTTCTAGCCGTGGTCCCACCATCTTACCCTCCTACTACACTGCAACCTGGAAGATCTTTTAGCTGAGTACAAATGTATGGTTCATCCACGGCAGACGTTGTGCCATGTGAAGACTGGGTGGGGCTGCTGTTGTAGCTCATCTCTGGGCTGCAGCTCGCAGCTGCGCTCCACTGATATGGCCTGGTGTACACTCCAGTAGGCAATGGTGCCACCGTATACCACAGAGATATAGAACAAAACCAGAACTGGAGCTTACAATACAAATTCATTCCAATTCCCAAGGGTCCAAATTCGAGCTTCTTGGCTGTTCTAGCATTTGGATTTCTCATGACACAGTGATTCCAACATCACCACAAAGGCAGAGTGAGTTGTGTTTTCTACTTCTGGTTTGTAACGTTCTTGCTGAACAGATGTGCAACGTATCTGATGGGTACTGTGCTGACACAACAAGAGCTGATCCTCAGTCCTTAAACACCATCCTGAAGAAGAGCAGACAGGCTTTGTCTTCACTGATGGGGGTGGAAAAGGAGAAGGGACATGTTTCCAGTGCGTTAACTGATTAATGTTTCCTAAGGGAAAGCAAAACATGCTGTGACCAGTCAGTACAACTTGCTTTGTCTGCATGAAGATTTTAAGCACAGCTCTCCTCCTGGCATAGATGTGGCCATACAGGGAAGTAGAAGGGTTAGGAGAGAGACAGATCAGAAGTGCCATGATGGGCATGTAGCTAAATTCTCATGAGAGCTGCTGTTGACCTGGTTTCTGCTGTTTGTAGCTCATCCATAAGGATTTCTGACTCATGCCAGAGTGCTTTGCACTGGCTGCTTCCCTTTTTGAAGGACAGCCCAAGCTGATGCAAAGGATGTATTTGGGAACAAGAGGCAATCCCTTCAGAAAGTAAATCTGGAAAGGAAACATAAGCCAGAATCCAAACAGTGGAAGAAGTGTGGTGCTGAGTGGAATGGCAGAGAACAGGGAATTGCCATTCAGAAAAGAAAAAAAAAGAAGTAATGCGAGTAATTGCCAAATACCATCTTTGCCTAGAGCTATGCCAGGAGGATTTTAAACTTGGGGGATTAAAGAGTGCTTAAAAATAATAACATGGAACTTGAGCCGGTATCCTTTATGCTGAAAGCAGGGTTTGTCCTGTTAGAAGAGATCAGCCACACTGAGGAATCAAGCTCAAATGCTGCTTTCCCAATGGAACAGGCATCAGACTTTGCACCACAACTGATTTTGAGTGCAGTGTATTCAAGTCAAATACAGGGCTCCCTGCTTCGGTCCTCCCTCTCCCTCCCTCCTTACACCACAGACTAGGACCCTGATCCTATGCCAAGAACACCTGAAGGTGACGTGCAGCTCCAGCTGGAGCTGACTGGATGCTCTGCAAATGTTGCTGCTGATTTTTTGCCTTTTCCAGCCCATGTGTGTGCGAACAATGGATTTGCCAATTCATTTTGCATTGTTTTCTCTCTAGTCGCTGCCTTAACAGTAGCATCCATTGAACCATCAGCCTTCTGGCTTTAGACAGGCACAGAAGGAAAAGGCTGTAGCTACTTGCGTAACTGAAGGAAACAAAGATCGTTACAGCAATGCCTGGCAGTGTTGCTGTCAGCCCAGCTTCAATATTAAAATGTGAGGTGAACAGAAACCTGCACAAATGAACTCAGCGTGGAGCAGATGTGGATTTGGCTTGTTGTGCTACCAAAAAAAAAAAAAGCTAGTTAGTTTTTAAAAATGCCTTTTGACTGGATTCAGACAAGTTCTGAGGCATCTCTGCATAGAAAGAGGCACTGTATTATTAACAAGCCATCAGTCTGTACTTGTAATTTTTTTTTAAAAAAAAAGAAAAATCAGCCCAAACAAATCACACAGCAGTTTAAACAGTGGAAGCACTGATAGAAGAACAGTGTAGCTGCTCTAGTGATACAGCATGCACACGAATACCTACATCTTTTTAAAGAGGGGTCCACGCAGTGTGTGCAGAAGCCAGAGGACAGCAATGCATGCTCCCATTCTCCTCCTGAGATCAGGTACAGCCAGGGCAAGAGAGAGCAGTTAACCAGTAACTTGCTTTCCAGTGCTTAGTTGCCTAAATAACAATCTGTTTAACATTAATGGAGCTGATTATGGATTTTTCCTCTCCATGTTGGGGGCAGATCCCAGCCAAGGGATTCAGAAACTTCCCCACGGCTGGCAGGGGAAAGGGCAGCAGGAGGCAGAGGTTGGCGGGGGGGGGGGGCGGGCACACGCTCCAGGTGCCACATGAGAGTTTCCTCTCCAGCCTGCCCAGGACATGGTGGGTTTCCCAGTCTCTGCCCAGGAAACCCCAGGACTGCCAAAGGCCTCAAAGGAGGAGTGGGATGGTGGAAGGAGGTTGCCTGAACACCAGTGGGGATGCTGACTGACTGGAAAGCAGCCTGGACAAGGAGGTGCATGCACAGATCCAAGGGTGGCTTAGGGACTGGCTCCCTTTTCCAGAGCCCGCGAGGAAGCAGAGAAGGGTTAAAGCTTCTTCTCCTCACTGCTTTTTCTGCTTGATTAACCTACTGCCATCCTGTCAGCCAAAATGAATGTCTTTGATATAAGCCCACCCTCACATCACTTCTTTGGCGGCAGAGCTGAAGTCACTCTCTAAAGCCCCAAGACCAGCACTCAGCCAGATCCCTTAAGGCTTTCTCTGACCTCTTCTGGACTTGACTCCATCCCAGAGCAACCATGTTCCGTTCATGCACGTGCCACCCCACACTCCACAAGCATGCTCAGCAGCTGGCTAAGGATTGTTTGCCCTCACACCAGCATCCACTGGTGGGGAATGTGCCTCACCACTGGGCAGTAAAGCTGCCGTGTGCTCCAGGCTGGAGCTGAGCCTCCCAAACACATGTGCACACACAGGTGGGAAGGAGTGCCCTGGATGCAGGTAGAAATGGGGAGCACTGGAGATGGAGAGGGACTCTGCACCACCACCTCCTCCTCCTGCTGTGCTAGGTCTCCTGCACATCTTGACAAAGCAGCTGCTAATAAACACGCACTGTGCGAGGGGACTGCGTAACGTGGGACCATGCTGGCAGGGGAGCCTTGCTCCATTGCCCTACAAACGGTTCTGGTACGTACTTCTGCCCCTTTGCTCCATGGTGATGACTTCAGAACTAGCAAAGTGCCTTTCAATGGACTTCAAAGTGCTCTTCAAAGTACTTGATCTTACAGCTGCACTACGATCTCTGATCATAGCAGTGTCTCTTCTGCCTCTTTCAGACTGGCAGAAGGTGTGTACTGCCTCCATCCGTACAAGGAGGTCATTTAACTCTGAAACCCAGTGATAATAACTTCAAAATGTCAGTTGTTTAGAGATGGCACCCAGCTGCTCAAACCTGAAAAGACACAACTCTTCTCTTACCCTGTAACCACACACCTAGATAGTGTTAGGACAAATAGAAGTGTGTACAAAAAATAAACACACAAAAACACATCCATGTGCCTAAATTATCAGTGGACAGATATTTGCTTTCTTTGGCTTCACAGGCTTTATTTTCATTAAGATGACAGACTGAATGTGAATGCAGAAGCACTGCCTAACAAAACAGCAAACTACAAGTATGCAAATGTCTGTATTAATGGGGGAAAATATCTGTTGCCCTTTATATACAGCCTAAGTGTTGCTTTCTAAATGGTGCTAAAATGTATGTTCTTGTGCGGGCAAACACTCCTACACACACATTCACTGTACCAGAGATCACCATCTGTCAGTGTCCATGTTCAGGACTTCAGAAGATCACTTTCAAAACAGAAAGCAATGGCAAACATTGACTCATGGTGACCCTTGGAGTTCTGCTTGTCCGCAGGGCAAACAATAGCCTCTAGCTTGTGTACATGCAGAAACCAGATCATCAGAGGTCTCTGCCCTGTCATCTCTTTTTCACATAGCCCTCCTGTCACTGAGATCTTTCTGTTCATAGCCAGCTTTAAAGTACACTTGCAGTGGCTGGTCCTCTTGGCTCCTTGGACTACACATGTAGAGCTAAGACCCTCCAGGCAGACCAGCCTGTAAGGGCAGGTGTGTGGTGGTAATGCAGCTCAGCAGTCTCCAAAATTTTGCTTGCATTCCCGTATCAGTAAGAAATCTTTTGAGCAAACATTCTCAATAGATGTACATTTATTTATTTATATATTATATACATGCACTACTGAAGTTACAGTATTTTATTCCTGCACCCCCATGGATCATCTCGCGTACCCCGTGGGGTGCGTGCGCCCCACTTTGGAGACCACTGATCTAGCCAACAGCTAAACCCTTGTGCTTGTTGCTTTGGGTTGATCCCTCTGTTTCCTAAATCAGAAGTGTGGAAACATCTTCGGCCCAGGCTTGCTCTTCAGCAATGCCTATTGGCTTGCTCAAAGGGTATTTTCTAGAGGAGAGAGGGAAACTGCTAAAGGAAGAAGTAAAATTGTTCCGTGGTGGGAGGGGAGGGATAAGAAGACTTTAAGCAGGAACCGTTGAATGGGTCCCTAAGAAATATTCTCACACCAAATTCCACCAAGTCTCATGGGTACATGGTGCTACTTGGACAAAATCTGGGGTTCTTTTGTAAGAAGGAAGAGGATAGAGGGGGAAGAAAAGGATGGAAATAATAATAATCACTCTGTACCACCTGACAACTGTGCCTAAGGGCAGCACAATACTTCCAGGTGGTTCAGCTCCTGCAAAAATCCTTTCAGGCTACAGGAGAGTATCTACCACCATCAGTCATATGGCAAAGGCTGGATTGCTTGGCCATCAGCCCATTCAATCAAAGTCCTTTTTAACACAGCCATGTGGGAAGGACAAACACGAAGAAATAAAAGAGTTTTGTCCCAAGCTGACAAGAGGTGGTGTGGAGGAGAGAAAAGCCCAGGCTGCACATTGGATAGGGACACAGTGAATGTGAGGAAACACAGACATACGGAACCTTGCAAAAGACTTAGCAAAAACAGCTAACACAACTTTGAGGTGAGTTAACAGGACCCCTCTTTTGGTATAGGGAAAAAACTGTTTTATTGGGTACTGAAAATTAGCTTTGGGTTGGCAGAAGTCATGTAGATTGATCATTCTCGAGGGAAGAGGACACAGAACACAAAGCCAACGATTCAAACAAAGCTTTTCTTGCCTTTTACTCTCATGAATGTTCCTCGCTTGGAGGGGAAAAAAAATACAACTAAGTGACTGGCTCCTTTCTTTGTGGATAATAACCCAGTCCAGCAGCTGTTAGGTCCTTGGGGCCAGTAACCTTAGCCAGACATTTCATGCTAAGAGAGAAAGAGCAGCAGGTGAAGAGGGAGCAGGTGGCTTGGGAGCTCGTATCAAAGATCGGTGTATCCTAAAGAGCTGTATGTGGGGGGAGCACAGCAAAAGGAACCTGGTAATTATTCAGAGCTGGCAACTGGCAATCAGATTTAGAGTTGCGAGTCATATTTGTATGTTAGGCCCCTCTTTGGTACTTCAGAAGTGTTCCATTAACAGTGAGAAATAAAAGAGGACTTGACATCCCTCATATTGCAAAAACAGAGAAAAAATGCAGAATCACATCAGGAAAGAAAAAAACCTTAAGTAAACAAATATGCTTGCAGGCTTTTTTGTGTCTATCAATATGAAGCAATATGGCCACATGCCACTTTTCTGCTTGTTTGGTCATCAGAAAGAACCCAACTAGAGCAAGTTTCATCACTTCTGTCCAGAGAAAATGTTCACAAGCTGTTGGCATAGAAAACAATGCAAAAACAAACCACTGACACTGCATGAGGTCCCTGGTTCCCCTTGATCTAAGGCTGGCACCTATTGAATGCTATTTGAATTAATAACCTCCTTCCAACCTGGTTGTCCCACCACCACTGCCTAAGGGCACCAGTCCTTCTTCATCATTGAGTGACAGCTGAACTAAGCCTTTTGTTACTCTCTCTGCATCCAACAACTTCTGCAGGTTGAGCAGAACAGAGTGAATTGATCTGTAATTAGCCCCCTCTTGGTCATCCAAGACCTATATTAGAAAAAACTGGTAGCTACCCCACTCCTTGGCAATTCCTGGGCTCACAGTTTCATAGGAGGGCTAAAAGCCTCAAATCCAACAGTGATATATAAATTCTGTTGTGCTCTCAGGAAGAATTAGTCTGTCCTTGCAGCTTGTGTCCTGATGCCTCTGGTGGTCCCTGGGCTGGTTTCACCCTCCAAGTGCCCCTGGGACTTAGGCTGTGTGGCCTTGCTTTGCTGAGGGGAGCTAAACCCTTGCTGAAAGCGGGCAGGAGAAGTGACCGTTTTACCACAGGAAGGTAGGTCACCTGAGAGGACAGCCCTCCTTCCTCCCCACAGGTTTTGTCCAATCCAACGGAACTCAGTATGTATTTCATCAAAATCTGGTCCTTCTTTTTGCAGTTGTTTCTTCCTGACTCTGGCAATCTTCGTGCACAGCCATGCATTTCAGATGCGTAATGCGGCATGTCTGTGTGCCCTAGAGGCTGCTGGTTCCTGCCAATGCCAATGCCAATCCAGATGGAGTTAGTCACATGTAAGATAGTCCAAGAGTTGACCTCTAGCCTATGAACATTTCTTTTTCCAAGTGAAGTTTTCAAGTATTTCTTCTAATTTGGGGCTGATACATGGTCTGCCCCATGCTCTGACTCCCCAGACATCTAAGGAAACATTATCAGGTAGATGAGGTTCAGAATTCACCCTTGTAAACCAGCTGAGTCAGCATCAATGCAATAAAACCACATTCCAGCTCAGCTAGCGAAGTCTCTCCCTCAGGGCTGGACCTCAGCGGATGCCAAAGGAAAACAGAAGGGCTTGAAGGGCTCCAGCAACTCTGTCAAACTTCAGAGCAAGGGCACAGGGACGGTGTGTGTCCTGATTTCACCCTTTGCCAGCCAACCTCTTCCTTCTTTGCTGTTTGGTAAAGTAGATTTAGCATCAGCTGGCAGAAAAAATGCGCAGACTGTACAAGGTCAGAGATTCCTGTATTTCGCAGGATCTCAAGCTGGCAGAGTTTTCTCAGGCTTCATAATTTACTACTGGAACCACCACCCTTAGTACCATGTTACAGATAGTGACGGTCCCTCTTAAGCTGGAAGTTTTTGTTAATGGTGATAGCCACAATAATAGACCACTTTCTGAACAGCCTGGGTTGCAGCATTAGCTGCTGAGATTATGAAGGACAAGTGACTGCTGGAAATCTCTACCTGAACAGAGAGGTACCTCATGGGGAAATCATACTCAGAGTAACATGCGGGTTTTTTTCACTGCAGACTGTTCTGCATTCACGCATGAGATCTAGGTGGAAAGTCAGCTCCCTGCCCCCTAGAAAACAACGTGGACCATCAAACCTGCCTCATACTTTCATTTTACAACTACTGCAGTCAATGGCAAAATGTCTTTTCTCCCCTTTAAATGCAATCACTTGCTGGGAAATAATAAGTAAAACCTTAGCTGGTGTCTATATAAATTAAAAATTACCTAGCAAATTCACTTCTTACACCGGAGTTTGCAGGCTGGATGTCCACCCAGGTCAGTCTGAGACTGATTGGTGGCTGCAGGACCCCACTGGTGGAACTACAAGCCCTGTAGCTGAACAGATCAGACCTTTCCCCTTCCACTGCACGCCGGTGTGGGTTCGTACGGCTCGGTGTAGCAGGCAGCTGCAAGCAGAGGCTAGGGTGTGCTGCGGATGGAAAGAGTCCAGCTGCCACCCTGAGGAGTGCTGGGGCTGGGTAGGTGAGCGCAGGGTCCGCTCAGAGCTCGCCCAAACTGGGAGCAGGGAAATCTCTGCCAGGGGCACGTGACAGAGGAAACAAAATTAGTCTGCAGGATTTTAGAGACTGTTTGATGGAAGCGAGGGGCAGAAGGGGAAAAATGCCAAGCCTTACGTAAGAGCGGTGACTTGCAAACTGCTGTGGGAGAAGAGGTCTCCAGGAGGATGCGCAAAGTTTGGCTTTCCTGGGGCGAGGGAGAGAGAGAGGGTATTCCTGTCCAGCAAAACCCAGTAAAGGTAGTGGTGGCTTGGCTGCAAACCAAAAAGGAAGGATAAGGCAGGAGAGGGCGCCACGGGTTCGCTGGCAGCTCCCACCTCATCTGGCCGGCTTTGCGGATGCCTGCTGGCCTAGGTCCCATCCAGAGCTGGCTGAACTGTTCCCACCAAGTGCAGCAGACGCTGGGTAAAGAGGACAGCAGGATCTGAGCGAGACATGCTGAAACTTCCCTTCAAGGAGGGGCAGGTGGGGTGGTAACGTCCTTTGTGGGGTGTTCTCCCAAGGATGCATTTCTCCTGACACACACCCCAACACCAGGCTGGCTTCACCAGAGAGCCGTCATGTAAAATGGCCCGTGCGGCATGGAGCAGCTGTGGCACTGCGGGTCTCCTGGTGTGGTGGGTCACTATCTGCTCACTGCTGGGTCACACGCTGAGGGGCGGCACGTGCCCTCTGCGTCACTCCCACTCCACTTAGGGCAGAGAAACCGCTGTGGGAAGCAAGCGGCGTGAAGGCAGCGAGGAGGGAGGATGGTGGGCAGACGCACATGGGCTTCAAGTCCCTTTGTGCTGCCGCTTTCTGCTCACATTGTGACAGCTGGGCTCAAAGCGCTGTCACACTGATGCAGCTCCCCAGTGTCACAGACGGTGGAGGAGGAGGAGGGCATACTGCGGAGGTTTCTGCAGTGCGTCCTCTCCTACCCTGCGGCGAGGCGGCTGTGCCCAGCAGAGCAGCCTTCGCTCTGTGCATGGGAGGAGCAGTGGAGGCTGCCGCTGGGAAGGGAGAGAAGCACAGAGGGGTGGAGAGCCCTCATTTGCAAATATGTTGTGCAGCTGCCTTTGCTTACTTGGGCTACACTGAAGAGCTCACTGGCCTTACAACACACCGGCTCCACTCACGTGCTGGTGAACAGAAGCAAACAGGAGTATCTGGGAGCAAGAACTAGAGTGATGTGGAAGGGGAGGGCACTGCAAGTGATCCCCGAGTCTCCTTGCAAAGCATCACGGACCGTTTTTGGGAGCCCGTGCTCACGCTCCTGCAAGCACACAGCTGGAGGGTAGCACTGGCAGAGGTGGGGGTGTGGGGAAGGAGGGGATGGAGTCCAAGGAGGAGCTACATCTGTCAGCTGGGGCTGAGGGTGGCACAAAGCCCAGCAGACAGTCATGCTGGAGGAGTAAAACAGGAAAAGGTCTACAATGACACAAGAGCAAATTCTCCTGAGTCCCCAGGGATCTTCCTGCTCCCGGAAGGAAGGCAGAGGGCCCTAGCAGAGGCCTCAGGATCAGAGTGCTGGAGAGGACTGAAGGTTCCAGCTACTGAAGGGGGCTTTGGGGGACAGAACAGAGAGGCTTTCTTCAAAGGAACCATGCTCCCACCTGCCCACTTCTCCTCGCCCACCACAGGCTGCTGGTGGTCCTCACCATCCACAGGGCACCCAGGGGCCATCCTCAAAGGATGGTCTCTTTGGCTTGTGTCAATACCAGCCTGACCCTCTAAGAATAACTATGTTGCTGCCTCTGAGAGCAGAGGATGACTCCAGATGAGAAACAAAAAACAGTGACTACAACATGGCTGTTTTAGAAAGGATACCCAGCCCTGGCATTGCTTCCCCTCACAAGCACCAGTATCTCCCAGCTCCTCTCTGCTGTCTTCCTCAACACTGGCAGTTGCTGCGTCCTTTTGATGCTGCATTTTTTTCCTTGCTGCTTGGTACCACCTCTTTTCCTCCTACCAACCATACTTCCAAGAGTGAGGGCATACAGGTAGCGCCTGCCGGATGACGCCACATCAGTGGGGTAGGAGTTCCAGCGGCACGGGGGTTAAGCTGTTTTGCTCTGGCTGTCGGGGTCTCTCCCCTCCCATCTTCTTCCATGAAATAATAATCAGAGGGTTTTAGCCTTGCAGGCATGCAGAGGGGGTCCAGCTGCTCTTGTGCAGGCAGGAGTATCCTCTAAGCTGCTGGGGATGAGCTGTCTGAAGGAATCATTTCCAGGAACACTTCCAGAGTTGAAGGGTAAAATTCAAAGAAAAACAAGCAGAGAGAAAGCAGAGAGGTGCACCTTATTCCAGTGACATTTAACACAGAGGTCAAGGTCTCAGTGTTTGCCCAGTATTTTAGGGAGAGGGGGAATTGTTTTCCAGAGGTCCTGACTGTAAAAAAAATGCAAGCATACAAATAAATATTCATCTTTGTAGAGAAGAAAAGAGCACAGCTGAATGTCACTTCCTGTATCACACTGAATTTCTGCAGGCTGGCTCAGGAGATGGGTGGCTGGTATGAACATGGACAGAAAAAGTGCATTTTTCAGCATCACATCACAGCAAGCATTGAATTTGATCTGCCTAGCTGGCCTGGCAACCAAGGCAAGAGAGGCCATGGTTTCACAGTGCTGGTAGCTTTCTTTTGTCTGAAAGAGTCTAGCAGCTGCGAGACTAGAGAGAAGCATCTGCCTGGGTACCTCCATCTCTTTCCCTCTATGCCATCAAATTACCAAAATCGGCTCGTTCAAAGGAAGAGGGAGGCCACGGAGCCTGCTACCAATCCACTTCATGTTCACTGACGTGTTAGAGCACATGGAGTTTGCAGCCTTCAGCCGTTGGCATGAAAGCAGTGGTTCAGATGGCATGGAATAAATTAGCAGAGATAACTAACCTCTGCCTCCTCTGATAAAAAAGATCAGAGGGCTCAAACGAAGGCAAGAGATGGCAGATTCGAAAAGTTCAGGAGGAGGCAGCTTTTCATGTGATGTGTGGTGATGCTGCAGAACTGCCCCCAGCAGGATGTGGTGAGTGCTGGACGGGAAAGACCAGACAGGTTCAGGGAAGACAAATCCACCAGGACACAGAAGCGGTACTTGGCTCAGGTAGTGCTTAAACCACACATTGGTAGAGGCTGTGAAAACCCTCAGAAGTTTGACTCTGGGCTTGCTCTGTTCTTAGGCTTTTCTTCAGGTGTCTGCGATTGCCCATTGCCAGACACAGGAGCGGAAGCGAGGTGACTTGGAGGCCCTGACTGTACCCAAGAGTCATTCATACCTTTTACAACTGCTTATTTGCAGCTCTGTGTCAGGGCCCTGAGGACATCCATAGGCCTTAGTGAACCCAACCAGCCTCACCTGGCACCCCCACCCACAACCTCTGCCCATGGGCCCCAGAGCCCCGTTTAAGTTCATCCCTGGCCCTTCAGTGCTGGCCTGATAGATGTTGTATATACCTGCTCCCACACCTCTTCCTGAGGTGCTTGGCTTTCCTGGCTTGACCTCAGACCTGACTTGCATCCTTACTTCTACTTAACCATCACAAGATCACTGATGGGACCCTGTTGCCATTACCGTCCCTGTGCCCAGCTCCAATGCTGTGGGACTGTGCACTCTCAGTGAGGGTGCTACAGCCCTGTGGACACTTGCGACTTAAAATCGGCTGCAATGGTGATATGGTAGGCCGGTGGCAGAGGACTAGTTTCTGTGTCCTCTCTTAGCTTGGCTGGAGGAGGGTGCTGCTGGCTTGCAGCAAGGCTGTGTTACTGGAGTAACAGTAACGGAAAGAAGGCCGTAAAGCAACCAGCAAGTGTCAGAATTGCACCATAAGCACAGGACACAAGAGCAAAGCCAGAGTGGTTTATGAGGGCAACAGGGCCTCCGAGGAGGAGGAGAGACCCAAAGCTGAATCTGCAGCAAGATTTGGTCCATCAGTCAGAAATTAAATACTCTGCAGGACTGGGCGCTGGAGGCCCACACTACTTCTGTGTTGGTTAGGGACACTTCACAAAACCTGGATTGCTTTAGTTAGATCATTCAGCCAGGCAGGAGGGTGAAACTGCATTTCTCCCACAGGGAGGGTGTTTACCTGAAGCAGCAAACTGCTTTTTGTTTTGAGTTCAGGTGTCAGCTCCATCCACGGATGCTGTTTTATCATCAGAAGTCCCTGCATGCTTTAGACTGGCCACAGAGCCTCTCATCTTGCCGGAGTATTCTGCTGCACAGAAATGGGCTGCTGGAACAGCCCAGCTTGGGGGGTTCCAGCTGACTCCTTTAGCTTCTCCAGGGCCTCTCTGAGACCGCAGCCTCCGACCTCTCTGCCTGGGAGCAATCTCCAGTTCCACAGCGACTCCAGGGTTTAACCCTCCCCTCCAAGGAGACCTGGCAGAGCGTGAAGGAGGCCAGCGCCAGCTGGTGATGGCCTCAGGCTCTTCCTCACCTACCTGTCTGCTTTGCTGCATTCACTTCTCTCCTCTCTGCATTATTTCAGTTACAAGTAATTTATGTTTGTGATGAGCAATCAATGAGCTGCTGTGACTCTTCTCCATACTGTCCTGGGGCCTCCACTCATGCTCTCCCAGTGCTTTTCTGGGGGGCATTGATCAGCTCTGTGGACATCCTCACCCTCAGGTGAAGAACTTTGCTTTGTTTTTATGCTGCACCAGCACTGATTGCTGTTGCGTAATAGAGACTTGGAGCTTGCCTTTTCTGCCCGAGCTACACAACGTGCTAGGTTCATCAAGTGTCTCAGATCTTCTTCTCAGGAATGAAGACTGCCCCCTGTTTCTGTCTCCTGTTGCTTGCAGATTCGCAGAGAACCAGTGGTGGAAATTCCTCCAGGTCTCTTCTACTTCTTCTAGGGAGTTTCACTTGCTATAGCTTTTTGTCATTTGTCTGCCATGGTTCCTCCTGAGTTTCCTTTTATTCTCTCTATGGACTACAGGAGCATATCAGTGTTTCAGGACTCTGCAAGAACTCAGCTTTCCCAGGTCCCATTTTCCTGGGCAGCAAAAAAGAGCTGCTCCATGCCCAGGTGTACAGCCCCTCATGCAGTATGGAGATTTCCCCGTGCCTTGGCCATGCTTGTTCCCTGGCTGAGAGCAGAGCTGCTGCTGCCCCGGCAGGGTAAAGCTCCCTTTCAGCTCACAAGGTCATGCAATGTCTGTGAAACAGGCCAGGCTGAGCAGGAGCCACCAAGCTGGAGGCAGTGCTGGATGCTGAAAACACTGGAGAAATATGGCTGCTTCTTTTTAAATTGGTAGCACTAGGCTGTCCCAGTTTGGCAGATTTCTGCTAACGCCTCCTGCCACCTTTCCAGTATAAAAAGCTTAAAACCCTTATTCTGATCTGAGAGGAAAGTCCCTAGCCTTGTTCCTCCCCACCTGCTGTGCCCCGATTACCTGCACTAATGATGCAGTGGGAGACGGTGCACCCACTTTTCCATCCCTGGTACACCCTGAAGCAGGGTGTGCCACTAACGGAGGTGGAGGTCTTCTCCTGCTTGTTTGACATCTCAGCTGAAGAGTTTTGGAGATCTGAACACTTTATTTACCCTCCTGAACAGAGTCAGGGGCACTTGGAAAAGCCAAGGCTTTTCCACCTGAACATAATCAAAAGGCACCACAAGCTGAGCATGGTAGTCTCAGGTTAATCAGAGCAGAAGGGACTGAGGGGCACGGATTGACATAGAGTGGACAAGTGCTTTTCAAGGAGGAGCATGCTGCTCCACATGGAAGCAAAGGCTCCACACAGGGGGATGCCTCCAGGGCTGGGGGCTTGTGGTTCCCTTCCAGGCTCCAGATCTGCCTCAGCTTCTCTCCTGCTTTAAATTAAAAACATAATAATAATATGCAAAAAGAGATGCCATTACACAATATTTTCTAGCAGTTGGCACAGCAAACAGAAACATAAGAAGAGCTCAGGGAAGGGAATCGCTTGGCAATGCAAGGCATGGTCAGGAATCTTCAGCTCATCAGAGGTGAAGTTGCCTGTGCTCTCACTGAAAATGATTCCCTGTTTGTAATCTCTGTGAGATTTGAACTTTGGTTCCTGATCAGAGACCTGGGAGGATGGGATAGGTGTGGGAAACTCCTTTAGCAAGAGAAGAAAACAGTTTCTCTGCCTCTTCTTACCATGGCTGCTGGGTTCTGGAACTCTGGTTCAGACTCCACCACTGCTTTGCAGCATCACCTTGCACAAGATTGGGTGCTCCAGTTGCAGCACCCAAACAAAATGTCAAAGTAACCCAGGCGCATGGAGCCACAGGCACAGCAAAAGTGGTGGGAGATTACCCATAGTCCTGGAGGGCTTGCGGACTCTTTTCAGAGTCCTTTCTTCCAGCTCTTTGTTGAAAATCTGAATTGATTAAGTGTTGACAAACGCAAACATGTTTTAAGTGGCTCCCTTTTCCTCATCGATCCCCTTCAGATGAATTCTCTTGGCATCTGTGATGTTATAATGGTATTAGCTCACCCATTTCTGTACCACTTCAGAGGAAAAGCCAGGAGGCACTTGACTTTATCTGTAATGAAAAAAAAAACCAAGCTGACAAAAAAGTACTTCATTTCTCTTCTCAGAAAAAAAAAAAGAGGTGATTTCAGGCCTCCTGTTATCAACCCATTAAAGCCTTTGCCATCTGCCAAAGGAGCACATCCCCTTTGTTGAAGGGGAAAAGCAAAGGATCTCCAGAAGGCTCTGGAAATGCACCATCAGATGTGGCTTTTTGGTTTTTTTTTGGTGGGGAGCTGACCTCTCAGGAGGGGGATAGAGCCATTTCAGGATGATGCACCTTTTCTGGCTGGTCAGAAAGGCAGCTTCAGCCCTTGCTCCTTGTGGTCCAGCACGATGAAAACCCAAGCCCATGTGATGCTGTGCGCTGTACAAGCCACCTGCGCACAGGAGGGAATGGGGGATGTGCAAAGTTTTGCTCAGCTCACCGACTTCAGCACTGAGATGGGAAAAATTCTCACACAGCTGTTGCCTTTTGTTAGGACCCCCAAGTGGCTGAAATGCAGCTGTTTAATTAGCATTTGCCCCAGAATTTGGGGCTACCAGCTCCCCAGAGGCTAAAATTTGGATTATCTAAGGAAGGCAGGGAAAGAACTGAGGCTCATGGGGGTTTTTATTGGAGGATTGGGAAATTGGCTGCTTGCGGAAATGAATCATATCAGCATGACACGCTAAAAATCTGGAAAAGCTGTTGGCCACATGACCAATTTGAACCCCATGTCCTCCTTGGAGGCTGGTGACTGAGCTGCAGAAGAATCAAAAGACTTAAGAGTCCATTGACTGACATCACCATTAATTCCACCGCTGTCTGAGATAAGGAAAGGGGATTGTCTTGGCCTTAGCCAGGCGTGAATGATGCATGTTTACAGATGCATCTCTCCATGGATGTCATCAATTCTCAGCAAAAATAATAGCAGAAATAGAAAATACCCTTAAAACAATAGAAGTGAAGTAATTGAAAACAAATCTTAACAGTGTCGAATGTGGTGTCCTGGCAGCATCCCTCTGGAATTCATTTAGTAAAGGCTTTAAAAAGGCTGGGCTGGCAGGACGTACAGCTCTGGACAGAGAGATGAACCCACCCAGGGCTGAAAGCTGCCTGGCTGGCAAGATGCCATTTGCTGCAAGTCTTCCAGAGTCCTGGCTGTGATCCCTACCAGGAGTCCCAGGCCCTACAGGATCCTGGGTCATGGCATAGACCTTTGGCTTGCTCTGTTTTTTAAAGGAAAAAGAAGTAATTGCATGGGGGACTGAGTTAAAGGTTTGAGCATGTGAGGGGGAGGTGATCAGTGATCTGCGTCTTTCTGTCTAGAGTGATAAATTCCCAGCCACTCCATGGTTTCAGATTTGCTGACATCAGACCATTGTTAGATTATTGGTAGTCTGAGAGGCAGGGAGAGGCAATTTATTATATTTGCACCATAAAAAGTGTTGGTACCTCCAATCATCATTGTTATAAATGGGAATATTAGTGACAAAACTAATCCTTCACTCAGGACTCCAGCACCACGGGGTGAGGGGGGCGGGGAAGGGGGATTTGCATGATGTTCCTTTCAAAAAATGGACTTCTCACTCTCTCCTTTCCCCTTCCATCACTGCTTCAGCAAAACAAAAATCTCCTGAAGCAGTCTGCAGCATGGAACATCTGACAAAGATGAGCAGTCTGACCTCTCTGAGAAGCGATGACACAACCACACATGCACACACACACACACGCAGTAGCTTTCTGCAACCAGTTTATCATTAAGCTATGAGGAGCATCTCACATGTCAGCTTGTCAGAGTTCCCTTAGAAAGTTAAATGGTGCACACTTTATTTGTAATTGGATGCAAATTAAAATATCACTCATGAGAGGGCTGAAATACTGGAAGGGCAGATTGCATACATTAAGCCTCAGGATTTGAATAATGTCAGAGAATATGCTGTTCCTTTTCACAGTTTGTTTCTGTCCTCTGCCACCTCAGCACAGTGAATAAATCAGTCTCTTCCTCCTTCCTGGAAAGTGAAAGGGGAAGATTCGACATCTGCTGATGAAGAATATTTGAGTAATTCACAATCTGCCAATTGGAGCTGCTCAGTCCAAAGTCTGAAAGGCAGGGATGGCAGCAACTCCATGATGCCTGGAGCCAGCCTGAGGCCATGCGTCTTACTGAGCATGGAGAGACCAGCCTGGTCCCCAAGGCAGCCTGCCACATCCTCAGTGTCTGAAGAAAATCAGTAGATCTGCCCTTGTATTGAGCTGTGAAGAGGGAGATGGTGTTGGGAAATAGCCACCTTCCTTGTGCTTGACATGAGGTTGGGCTCTGAGGAGAATATTCCCAATCTCCTTCATGCCCTAAGGAGAAAAATGTCTTGCTCAGAAGCACTGAATGAGCAAAAGCAGCTGGAAGACTTTTTCCTTGAGTTTTTCCTTTCCATTCAGTGGCCCACAAAAGAAGGTCTCGCGCCTCCTTTCGCCCAGCCACATGGATGTGGACTGGCAGATTCCTCCCTTGTTCCCCTATACAGAGACATGACTTTAGGAGGTGGGGAAAATGCGGCAACTGTTATAGATCAGGTTAGATAGAAGGAAAATTTTTTTTACAATGAGGGATTGTAGAACACCGGACCAGGTTGCCCAGAGAGGTGGTAGATGCTCCATCCCTGGAAACATTCAAGGCCAGGTTGGACGGGGCTCTGAGCAACCTGATCTGGTTGGAGATGTCCCTGCTCCTTGCAGGGGGGTTGGACTAGATGGCCTTTAAAAAGCTCCCTTCCAAACCAAACCATTCTATGATTCTGTTGTTCTATGATTGTTCTTTGTGAGGTAACAACAGACTCTGGGTGCAGAGGGAAGGCAGCCAGG
The DNA here is from genome assembly GCF_036417535.1 of Chlamydotis macqueenii. Classification (NCBI taxonomy): domain Eukaryota; kingdom Metazoa; phylum Chordata; class Aves; order Otidiformes; family Otididae; genus Chlamydotis; species Chlamydotis macqueenii. Next base: position 54,097,174 of record NC_141560.1, on the reverse strand, counting down.
GAAGGAGGAGGATCATGTGTCCATACAGGTGTGTGGAGGAAGCTCCTCAAGTAGACGGGAAACACTGAGGGCTACCATTTGGTATTAGGCTTCCCTCAAGCAGAGCCATCCCTTTATCAGTAAAAGAGAACTGGCGACATCTGGTATTTCTAGTGGAAAGCAAAACGATCCTTCTAAGCAAACAACAAGTCATACCAGCTTGTGCAGCCCAGAAAAAAAAGTATAAAAGATGGAGAGGTGCAAAACTCATGGTCCTGCAAAAGAAGGATATCACCCTCTGTCGTAGTTCAGCCCCGATAGGGACCAGACTACGCAGTCTCTCTCTCGCTTCCCCCACCCTCCGAGAGAATAGGAGGAGATGATATAAGAAAAACGGCTCAAGGTTTGAGATAAGGACGGGGAGAAATCCTTAAAGTTACTGTCACGGGCAAAACAGACTCGACTTGGGGAAAACTATTCATTTATTTCTAAAATTAGCGGGAGAATGAGATAGGGAACAAGATAACCTCCCCCCACCCCTCCCTCTTCCCGGGCTTAACATTATCTCTACTACCTTCCCCTCCCGAGCGGCACGGGGTGGGAAAAGGGAATGGGGGTCGCGGTCAGTTCATCACGCGTTGTTTTACGCCGCTGTATCATCGTCGGGGGAAGAACTCCTCACATTCCTCCTCTGCTCCAGCGTGGGGTCCCTCCCACGGGCCACAGTCCTTCATGAAGCTGCTCCGATGTGGGTCATCTCTTCCACGGGTGCAGTCCCTCTAGAACAGCTGTCCCAGCGGGCCCTCCACGGGCCACAGCCTCCTTCAGGCCTCCACCTGCTCCGGCATGGGGTCCTCCACAGGCTGCAGGTGGATCTCTGCCCCTCCATGGACCTCCATGGGCTGCAGGGGGACAACCCGTTCCACCATGGTCTTCACCATGAGTTGCAGAGGAATCTTGGCCAGGAGCCGCGTTACTCCTCCCCTTTCTTCTTCACTGACCCTGGTGTCTGCAGCCGTTCCTCACAACAGGCTGGCAGATGCCTCTCAGGATCCTTTTTACATCTTATTCACTTCTCATCTCTCCACTTCTTGCAGCCAGGCCGGGCCGAGTTGGGCCCAGTCGGCTGCCTGGCGGGAGGCCAGAGGGTGAGGCCTGCAAGGCCCATGAGGCTCGCGCCTCCCCCTCTCTGCCCTTGCTCAGCTGCTTCACATCTTCTCCTTCTTTTTTCTGTTTTCCCCTTCTTAAATACGTTATCGCAGAGGCGTTATCACGGGACATTCTGCTACCAATTGGCTCGGCCTTGGCCAGCAGCGGGTCCGCCCTAGGCCCGGCCGAGTCCACTGAACAAAGGGGAGCGACTTCTAGCAGTTTCCTACAGAAACTACCACCTTAGGCCCCCCCTCACTAACAAAACCAGAACACCCTCCTTAATTACAACTACCACTTTATTACCTGGGATAAATATTGTCTTTTGAGGAGGTTTTTTTGCAGTGTCTCACAACAACAGCTGCCTGTCCTATGCTGTGGCTTCTTTTTATTAACAGGCCCAGGAAGGGAGCAGGGAAAGTCTTCCCCCAGCACATATACAAACAGCTTGCTGGGAGGTCAGGACCTGTTTCTGAACGCCAGTAGTTCAGATCACTGGGAAGATGCTTTTCTCCCACGTGTCCTCCTGGGTGTCTGTTCCTTGGGGCATCCTGGCATCTGGAAATGAGTTGCAGGCAGGGGACAGTATGGCCTCTCCTGGTGTCTTTTATTCTAGGGAAACGTAACTAAAAAACTAAACACAACAAAGCAGCTCCAAAAGCAGTTAAGCCTTCCTTGCTTCATGAGCCGCTTGTAAGCACTCTGGCATCACACGTTAGCCTCTCTACGACCAAGGCACCTTGTTCCTCACTGCAAGGCAGAAGCTGTCCCCTCACATATGCCCAGAGAAATTTCTCAGAAGAGGCTTCATAAAGGGCCTCACCTCCCTGAAAAAGGAGTGCCATCAAGACAGGATCCTTATGGGTTAGGAACGAGAGGAGAGGCACGCCATCTTCCACTCTCACCCTACGTGTGGGTGCTCAGCTCCTCCAGTTGCCCTGTTTTCTTCCCTGCCCATCACCTGAGCGGGGTCTGAGGAGATCCCTGCCACCTCTGGAAGAAGTGGGGTCTGAGAAGATCCCTACCACCTCAGGAAGAACCAACTGGATGGTGAATACTCAGCAAGGCTACTGCCAGCTTGCTGCCATTGTTTCCCCCAGCTCAAGCAAGACAGAAACACTGCTACATTTCTATACTGAGACAACTTGTGTTAATGGCTGTGAACTCACAAAATGGAAATGGGGATGCAGGATCGATGCCGCACAGGAATCTGGTGCCAGTTGCATCCCACACAGAGGGACTAGTTTCCCTCCTGACGCACATGGCAGACAGGGAGAGATGTGCTTGTTACACTGCTTCTCTGAAACAACTGTCAGCAGAGTCCTCAGCGTTTCCAAGGGAAAGGATATAAAAATGGTGTGCGGGTTCTGCCTTATACAGTCATTTAGGCACCAGCTGAGAAGAGGACCTGATACCAGTAATACCGAATGGCACGCACTTGAAGATGTCGGAGACATTTGTTCTACCTACCTCCTTCTCCCAGACAACTTCACATAACAAGTACAGCAGCTGTAGATATCTGCTTTGCTAGTAGCCCCCAAGGCACAACCAGCTTTGTTCTTTTACCTATATTACCTTTGCAGCTTGACTTTCTGCTGCCAGCAAGAGTAAACACAGCCTTTTGTTTTACACAGAGTAGAAGATGGTCTCAGAGGTAGGATCATTTTCTAAATTTATGTTTTTTCCCTCTTTTTCTCTTCCAAAGATTCAGGACTGAAGCTTTGCTTTGAGCCTTTACCTAGTACAACCAACAAATCGTATGACTGTAATCAGTTTTGCTAACTGAGTAAGTGAATAAAGTTTTGCTGAGTAAATTAATTAAATTCCAGTATATCCACAAATATACGGGGGCAGGATTATTTGTGGCCTGTCAGAAAACTGCCAGCTCCTGATCAACCAGATGCAGGTCACGCTACAATCCCATGCTACACCTCATAGCATGATGCAAACAGGAGATTGTTCACTGGGCAGCACCAGTGAAGTACAGCTGGTTCTTGTAGAGGATCTGCCATGAAGTTTATTCATTTCGAATCTCAACTTTTTTTTTCTAAGATTACAAACAAGCAGATTATTTTTTCCCCTTTTTTGGCACTGCATGTGAACCAAAACATGAGTTAATGCTCTGAAGATAATGTCTAGCTCTGGGCCAACTGTTAACACTGTTGCAAAGAAATCTCTATGCAGAAAATGACACTGCAGAGCAAGTGCAAAAATCACAGTGCAACCCAAAAAGCAGGAGCGGGTGAATTTGCATAGGTCTAGGTTGTTTCCATAGCTTTTACTTTTCTCCATTGTTGGACACAGATGCAGAACAGTCAATATTTCATTCTAAGTTTTCAACTGACAAGGCAAAATGTAGAGGGGTTGCTAACAACCAGTTTCTGTGCGTAGTTCATAAACTTAAGTGTGCTGGTGAGAGCATAAGAAATCACGCTGTGATGACAGAAAGAAAAAAAAAACTTTCTAATATTCTTGCTAGCACTGAAATGTCGAACCTAGGGAGAGGCAGAGCAAGGGTTTCTTGGGCACTGATGTGCCTCATCCTTCTGATGGCATTGCATGTGAAGAAGATCTGCATAGTGGGTGCGATGCAGAAGGTCGGGGTTTGATGATGGCTGCTTAAGTGCTGACAGGTGTTTCCTTCTCTAAATCTCTTGAGGGGCTCCTGGCTACCTTCCCTGAGGAGACACTGGTTATCTGGGCTGATCTCCGTTGTGTTTTAGCTTCTGTGCAGCATTACAGGCAAAATTGTATTTTGTGTACACTACAAAGAGCTGGCTCCTCTCAAAGCTTTTATAGGATGTCTCTGGGGAGACACTGACTAATTCTATTAAGGGACTTGGGATAAAATTCAGTTCTGAGCCTGTTTCTTCTGCTCTAAAGAGAGATGCTGTAATACAGTGAGTGCTGTCAGTAGAGCAATCACACAGCTTTAATAGGAACTACTTGGTTCTCAGCCTAGACTGGTTCCAGTTAATTAACAGTTTCATTATCCAAAAGGGTGTTTATAAAGTCCCCTACTCCAGTCTAAAAGCTTTCATGGTTCTAGCATCTGCTACCCAAAGATCTCAAAAGAATTTATTGTATTACCTGATACCATAGATATTATCTCCCTTCTCCAAAAAGAGAACAAAGGCAAACTTTCCAAAGTGGCCTGTCATTTTGGGGTGCCTGATTTTTGGCCACTTTTGGACTAGTTTTCAGAGCTGCAGGCTTTTCTGAGTCTCACAGGTCAACAGTACTGCAGAGGTCTAGTACTTATAACAAGCAAAACACAGATATTTTAAGTTTGTTGTTAAGAAGGGCTAAAGATGAAGAAAAACTGGCTTGAAAATTTCAGAAAAAAAAAACAGGATTAGGTAACAGAGCATGGACAAATGCATCGTCCTTCCATCACATCCCAGGGTGGTTGTGAAACAGCCTGGAGTTTCTCAGCTGGAGAAAACATCATGTTCTCAGGACCATAATGTTCCTGGCCTGCAGTCTGGGGCCTAGTAGTTGTGATAGATTTTAACTAGGAACTCAGCTGACCCCCCAGATTTGCTCCCTTTAAGCTCTGCCATCTGAGCCTTCGATTTCTTGGGCCCCCATTTATAATTGGCCGCTGATGCTACAAGGAGTTAAGTGATCTAGACTGGGTGGAGAAATAATCAGTTTGGGTTATACAGTCCCAGATTTGTAATTAAGGAATTCGGTAACACAAATCCATAATCATGTAGCGTTGTTTTAGCCTCCCTTACAGTGATGAAGAGATATGTCTTGTTCTAGTACTATGATGTCCCTCACTTGTGTACACAGCTTGGAATGGATTCTTTAGACTGGGTCTGTGGTATAGGTGTTTAAAACTGATCAAAAGCGTGAAGAAATATGTGTGTGAGTGCTCAGACCACAGAAAGACCCATATTCTCAACAGATTTAAACAACTTATGTTGATAAAAATGAAAGATTGTGCATGTCACAGCTAGGAAGTAGAATCCTTATGAAGTTTCTTGGGATAACAATCAATTTGCCATAAAATTTAAAAACTAGCTTGCAAAGTTTATGTTATTCTGTATCATATATATTCTATTATAGTTTATCTATCTATATTCTGTTAGGATTTTTTTTGTCATAGAACAATGTATCAGTATTTATTTGTTGTTTTGACTTGCTTAACTTGTCCTAAGATAATTATTATTGTAATGAAACTGGCTGAAAAACTTTCCAATGGATAGAAAGTATTTTTGCAAAATGGTGGCAATACTGAAATAAGCTGCAACATGTCTGTAATATGCAACTGTACCACTAGCGTTTTGCAAATTGTAAACACAGTGATGGCTATATTATGGGAGGAACTATCATGATACTGAGTTTAAATGCATTTGTTTGTTTTTAAATGATTAATTGAATAATTGCCAGGTTTGTGGCCATCATTAGGCCATATTAACGGCTGCACCAAGGTGAGTCGGTGCTGAGGGTGGTAGGTCAGATTGTGCAGGATTCCTTGCTGTGCGCAGAAGCTGTCTTGCACGCTGCTCAAGCCAGCAGCCAGCTCAGCACAGCAAACAGCTCAGCTGCATATCAGACAGTGATGAGATGGGAGCTGCGGAGATTCTTGTCACCCTGTGCTTGGTACAGAGGGTATGAGACACTTCTGTCCTTGGGATGCTGAGCACCTGGCACATCCCCTTTTCTGCGCAGGGCTGCAATGTGCCATATTTGGCACATTGATTCTATGATCTGGGCACAGAAGCCCCACGCCCAACATTCCCATGGTCACAGTATGACACCAGAAGATGTGGAGCACCAGCCAGTGCCTACCACAGAGGGGAGAAGCAAGTCTGCAAGCTAATTTATAGATGAGTAAGAGTCATAGAATCACAGAATCATAGAATGGTTAGGGTTGGAAGGGACCTTCAAAGGTCATCTAGTCCAACCCCCCTGCAAGGAGCAGGGACATCCCCAACTAGATCAGGTTGCTCAGAGCCTCATCCAACCTGGCCTTGAACGTTTCCAGGGATGGGGCTTCCACCACCTCTCTGCGCAACCTGGTCCAGTGTACTACAACTCGCATTGTAAAAAATTTTTTCCTAATATCCAATCTAAATCTACCCCCCTCTATTTTAAAACCATTACCCCTTGTCCTATCGCAACAGGCCCTGCTGAACAGCCTCTCCCCATCTTTCTTGTAGGCCCCCTTGAGTCCTGCCTAGTCTTCCCTTGTAGTAAATGCAGACGGAGTTTTTGTGTGAACTTGTTTTCTCTGCAGGGCTAGGGAGTAAGTCATTCGTTTTTCCTTCTCAGCTCTGTTTTATATGCATATTTTATAGTGTTAGAGAATGAAAAGCAGGAAAAACCACAGAGCATTTTCTGCTGCCTATGAGCCAGTGACTTGCCTGTAATTAAAGAGGATGTAAATATTTATTTGTTGATTCACGTTGGGCAGGGAGGAGTACGTTGACTCTCTATTGGCCAAATTAGAATTGGGTAAATGCCATTCACTGTGGTACATAAAGAAGTCACCCTTATATCTTCACTTAAAGTGAAAAACCACAGTCAGTCCAACAAAACGAATGAAATGTAGGAGAGCTCTGAGTAGATAACTTCTACTTTTTGCAGCATTGAGTTACAATATGTTGTTTCTCCCACCCTCGGTAGAGGGGGAAGTCTGTCCTATAAATCAAAGTTGTAACAAATTACAGGCTTAATCCTTAATACCACAAGGCAGTCTCCATTACGTGAGTGTTTTGGTCCAAGGAATATGCAGATAAACACAGACAGATCCTATTAGAAGTGAAATCCCCCACTGCTCATTGAGGCTTCTAGGTTAGAGGACATGCGTAGTGGCAGCACTGCAAGTGGACAAGGCTAAGGCAGAATCTGTGGTCTTGGGGACTTATGTAAGATACAGTTAGCATAGAATCATAGAACAGTTTGGATTGGAAGTGACCTTTGAAGGTCATCTAGTCCAACTCCCTGCAAGGAGCAAGGACATCCTTAACCAGATCAGGTTGCTCAGAGCCCCGTCCAACCTGGCCTTGAATGCTTCCAAGGGTGGCTTAAAAAATCATTTGTTGGCTTCATTTCCTTATGAGCTGTCAGTGAAATATGTGAATCCATGATTCTTCCCCTGTGGGCTGCAGATCCTTGGAGATCCTGGTTGTTAGAAGTCCTGGAAAGTACTGTCAGGAGGCTCAGTTCACATCACCCTACCCATCCACTGGAAAAATATCCACCACTGGAAAAGGTTGGAGATGGCTGATGTTGACAAATTACACTAGTTCTGGTTTAGAAAAAAAAAAAACATGTTTGTATTTAAATGCTACTGCTACATCTCTTCTATTCCTGTTACTGCTTCCCTTTGCTTTGAACACGGAGTGCACCTTTCTTCTCAACAGTATTCCTGTAAGAAAGCGCGCATTGCACTGCCTAACTAGAGATCGTGCAACAGGTGCGTATAACAGATTGGGGACAGGAAGGTAACAGTGAGATAATTAGGATAAGAACCATAAACAGTGGTGGTGGCAGACATTATGAGAGACGTTTGCATGAAAATTGGATCTGTGTTTGTGAAGAGTTCATTGCTCCCTGCTGTTCTCACAAAAAAAAAACAAACCCTTGTTGCTTTGACATCACAGTGGGTTGCTATGGAAATGCTGATGCTACCAAAGATAGGACTGAGCTGGAGGGCTATAAAAAGTCCTGGAGACCCAGCTGAGTCCATATGCATTTGGGAAAGGCCAGCACAGCATTTATTTTTGGCAGTGGCACAGCAGCCCATTCATGTGACAAAATGCAACACCATGATGCTGGGGTGGGGTGGGGCCTCGTTAGGAGTATGGGGAAAGTAGGGTACTTAAACTGGTACCCTCCTGGTGATAAAGCATCAAGCTCCCAAAAAGGGAAATAAGTTTTAAAAAGAGGAAATGCTAGAAATAGAACTTTTCTGTTCTCCTAAAGATGTCATAGGCTTTAACAACCTTGTGAGATATGTCTCCTAATTAATTTTGAATCTCAGTAAACATAGAAACATAGAATCATTTAGGTTGGAAGAGACCTCTAAGATCATCAAGTCCAACTGTAAACCTAACACCACCAAGCCCACCACTAAACCATGTCCTGAAGTGACACATCTTTTAAATATCTCCAGGAGTGGTGACTCAACCACCTCCCTGAGCTGCCTGTTCCAGTGCTTGATAACCCTTTTGGTGAAAAAATTTTTCCTAATTTCCATTTAAACCTCCCTTGATGCAACCTGAGGCCGTTTCCTCTTGTCCTATCACTTGTTACTTGGGAAGAGAGACTGACACCCACCTCCCTACAGTCTCCTTTCAGCTAATTGTAAGAGCAATGAGGTCTCTCCTGGGCCTCCTTTTCTCCAGACTAAACCACCCCAGTTCCCCCAGCCACTTCTCGTAAGATTTGACCTTGCTAACAAATGCTATAGCTATTATTTACAGCTGAGCTCTCAGCCGGTCATCATTATCATGAATACTTTTAGACTTGGTTAAAAAAAAATTAATTTCCCTTTCAACCTTCCTTTTTCTAACCAAAAGCATTTTAAAAAAACAACAGCCTGAGCTTTTCTGCTTCCCAGATGTTGAAAAATGAGGAGTGAAAATGCCTGAGCAAAATTTATCAGACATCGTTGTCAGCTCTCTGAGGGATATCAGTACAAAAGCGTTGTCCCTATGGGAGAAGGACTTCACAACATACCAGCCGCTCACCAAGTTTTTCTGGACGCTGAGTCACACACACAGGCAAATTGGACGTATCCATGGGAGACATTTCTGTGCCCAGGTGTCTGCCACCCGCCGGCCTTGCTGCAGCGATTGGCCCGTGGACGGCAGCACCAGGAGCACGCAGGAGGTCTCTGGTGGGCACTGCTCTGGCAGGGCGGATGGGCTGCACAGCAAATCGGCCAGGGCTTCACAGATGATGAAATTATTCTTGATGCTTTTGAAATCTAGGACATGATTGTGGTTTTCAGAGTAAAAAAGTGTTCAGAGGAGCTTCAACCCCTTGGCAAGTGCGCCTTTTCCTTTCTGTGGCTGCATTTCAGCTGCTAGCTTTTTCCTGAATGGAAAATTTGCCTCCGCAAAGCCTAATGTGAGTAGTAGTTTCACCTTCCATTAAAATAAACCCCAAGATATTGATATCATCCAGTAGCAATGGGTGCCACTTCCCCTCCCAGTACAGCTGTAACACTTCAGCATCCACAAAGAGTCCACATGTTCCACACCCCATCAAAAAACCAGGACAGCACTTTCTTCAGATATCAGCTTGTTCAGCACTGAATGAAAAGGGACATAAGAACAGAAGACACTGCTTGGGCTTACGAGCACCATCCCCAGTTTTCACAGGCAAACCCATCACACCCATCCGTACGCTTGTTAGGCTTCATTTAGACTAGGTAAAAGCAGGGAGAGATGCTATGCTCACAAAGGATATTTCTGTAGTTCATAAAACTGTGGAAAAAAGTTCATAAAACTACATTGCCATATGACAGACACGATAGGGATGCTGCGTGAAAGCTCATCCTGTCTCCTCCCCTCCCCTTTGTTTGACGCCACAGTAATTTTGCAAGGAAGTGGCTCTCCACCGCTGCAAGTTCAAGAGACACCTGTAGCATTTGTATATAAATGGAGAGTCTGGGACAACACAAGAAGGTAAGAAACTAGATTTTAACTAGATTTTAAAGTTTCTTAATTGAAGAAATTGTTGCAAGTGTCAGCCTAGGATGAAATCTTGTAAGAATACAAGTAAGGGAATACAAACGGCTCCAGTGCATGTGTTTGCTGGAAATTATCTGGGACATGTGCTCTCCTTCGTGAGGGAAGGACAAATAATGCCTTTGTTGTAGACTTTGGAAAGAAACAGCAAGGCTTTAATTCTAAAAGCCATCCCCAAAACAGCTATAAGCCTTCTGACTTCTTGCTTAAGTTTATACGTACCCCTATATATCCCAATTAAACTTGTTAGGTTTTGTGGCAACATCAGTCATTATTTTAACTTTCTCTCCTCTCTGCCAATGTTTACACAGGTGCATGAGTTACAGACAGGAATCCTCTTTCCTCCTCTGTGCCATATTACCTGGCTGACCAGCCACAGCCCTTCTGATTTCTTCACTTAAGATAGGATCTTCATTCCTTGATCATCTTAGTAACCTTTTCTTGTACATACTCATTCCAGCCTGAATTCATCCTTCGAAGGGGCAAGGGTGAGGCAGTGTGCCTCAAAGAGTATAGAGTATTGCTGATGCAATTTCAGCAGTGTTTATAGTGTCACTAATTCTACCTTCACCTGTCATCCATGATGGATTCCCCCCAAAACCCTAGCACTGTGGTGTCTCACAATCATAGAATCACAGAATCGTATAGGTTGGGAAAAAACCTTACAATCATCGACTCCAAGTGTAGACCTGACACTGCCAAGTCCACCACTAAACCATGTCCCTAAGTGCCACATCTGCTTGTCTTCTAAATACCTTCAGGGATGGTGGGTCAACCACCTCCCTGGGTAGCCTGTTCCAGTGCTTGATAACCCTTTTGGTGAATAAATTTTTCCTAATACCCAGTCTAAACCTCCCTTGATGCAACTTAAGGCCATTTCCTCTCATCCTATCACTTGTTACTTGGGAGAAGAGACCAACACTCACCTCGCTACAACCTGGTGGTTGTAAGAGCGATAAGATCTCCCCTCAGCCTCCTCTTCTCCAGACTAAACAATCGCAGTTCCCTCAGCTGCTCCTCATAAGACTTGTGCTCCAGACTCCTCACCAGCTTCATTGCCCTTCTCTGGACACGCTCCAGCAACTCAATGTCTTTCCCATACTGAGGGGCCCAAAACCAAACACAGTATTCGAGTATTCACATCCATAATCAATCACACACACTCATTATGCCCATTTGCTGTGGCTTCTGAGCAGTTAGCCACTTTGTAGACAGAAATGGATGTCCCTGCAGTCTTGCAAGAGAAGTTGAGAATTATTATGGACAATTTAATACTCCCCCCGCCGGAAGCAAGTGCTTTGGGAGAGCAGCATGATGGCTGTCTGCCATAGTTTTGGCAGATACAGAGCTGTGTATCGTGCTTTGCTTCCTGCATCCTCAGAAATAACTGCCCAGGGATCAGGAATCCCTCTCCTCACCTTATGCTAGGGACTGGGACATTCCTACCTGAAAAGAAAATGAGTCACACTGCTGCCTACAGACGCAGTTTCTTTACCCCTAGTCCTGCAAAAGGCAAATACCACTGGCAATCATTAGCCACAGATGTGCTGTCATAATGATTTGGGTGGCAGCGACAGGCACACAGTTCCTTTATTATTTCTGTCTCAGAATTGCAGTGATTCATTCAGAATGAAAAATGGAGTTGCTTGATTTAAGTAGGAACCTGTCTGACTGCACCAGAGAGAGAAAAGGGTCTGAAATGAAGCTCTAAGTCACTGTGTTTTCCTTCTCCTCCCTCTTTCCTCCCCTCCCTGTCCTGTTGACCTATGAAGTCACACAGCGCAAGTTCATTTATTGCTTGGTCCCAGTCGCTGTCAAGTCTGCCTGCCTTTTAGGTGATGCACGAGACAGATAATGGCACAGCAATTTCTAGAGCACGCCCGTTTCAGCAGGAGTGGGAGGATTGCCAGCTCGAGAGCGCAAGCACATAACACCTCCCTGCCCCTGACCTGGATGGCCTGTCTCCTCCCCACCAAGGCCAGGCCCAGCTGCTCCAGGAGAAGGTGCAGGGAACCCTGACCGCCGTTAGCAGACAATTTGTCTTCCTGATGCAGTACCAAGCAACTCCACCTGTCTTGGCAGAAGCAAACTGCATGCTCAAGTGTGCTAAGTTTGCATGAAGAAGTCCCTAAACACCCACCAAAGCCAAGCACGGGGTCCCCTTTTCGGGGAAACTCCCTGCAGGTGAACCCTACAAAGGACCGCACTCTCCTCCAGTGGCAGCCCCATATCCTCACCCTGCCTGGCACCAAGGGCAGGAGGAAGGGTGGGTTGAGGATGTCACCGGACGTGATTTCCAGCTGAGGAAGGGCTTGCAGCTCCGCCCATGCATCTCTCAGGCCAGAGTTTTATTCCGTAACAAAGCACTAAGCAAAATGCTGCTTGTGTCCACTGTGGATTCTTGCTCCCCAAGTCTTTCTCAGCTTCTCCTTGTAGCTTCTCCTGTCCTTAGACAGAGAAGTGAGGCACCTCTGTGAATTATGGAAATAATCTTATATATTAATTATAGTGGAAATGACATACAAAGTAAACTAACAAAAACTTCCACCAGTTTTTTACTTAAAACCTGAAACGTGTTCTGTACCTCTCCAGTCTTCCCTTGCCAGCAACCAGGGTTGACCAGATTTTAAATCCCTCACTGTCCTGTCAGCATGCAAAACGTCCCCCCTTGAATCAGAGTCCCCACCCACCCCTTAAGTGTAGGGGTCTGCCTTGAGGTACTTGGGACGAACACTGGCCGTTGTGCTCCCGTGTCATTGTTTTTTGCCATTGTGCCAGGTCATATGAAAACAAATTTTAAGTGCAGTGGGAGTAACTGTTACAAAAATAGTTGAATGGGCTATTATAGGCACAGTGCTTTCTTTTGAAACAAATGGGCTCTTGAGAAATATTGTAGGATGCTAAATTTTAGGTGATTTTCCCAATCTGAGTGCGTGGGAATATGTGCGAGTGGGTTTTAAAGAAAATAAATTGAAAATGCTTTGCAGCCCACCACCTTATGTCTTATAGACCACAGATTAAGAACTGCTGTTCTGTGCCAAAGCCAACTACTTTTTAGAACCCATTTCAAATTTCCTTTCTTCCTTAAAAACCTGTAAAGACAGCAACCCGTAACAGACAAAATGCTGTAAAGCATTCAGGTTGCTTGAAAATAATGGTAAGTATGGCACAGACAGTCTCCCAGGGATTTTCAGCCAATCTTACTAATCTGCTGTGTTATGCAACTCTTTTAGAGAAGTCCGTACTAGCAACAGATTGTTCAGCTTCTGAACTGATAATAAAATAATTCTGTGAATTGTTTTCAGCTTCTGACTCTGTTCTTATTTTCCTTGTCCTGAGCATGCACTCAGATGCATAGAGTTTATTTTTTCACCTTTTTCTACGACCATGAGCAAGATGCAAACACCCACATCAGCCAGCTGATGGCCATTTAAGTCTGCCAATGGCATCTATCATTTTCAATATTGGATGTGACTGATGGGGGTGGGCTGGGCACATAGGGCGACAGGATGGCTCAGGAAGATACACTCTTACAAGCCTGCTCCTGGCTGACCTGGTGGTATCTGCCTCAGCATCTCCTGCTGGCTCATCTCCTCCATCAGTCAAGTATTCAGATAGCCCAGCATCATCCACCCCAGTCCAGTCTCACGGCCTTTCACATGATACAGGTTGGTCACATCCTCACAAAATACTTGAATTCTAACTTTTCCCATGAAATTGAAAATTGTTCACAGAGCACTCTCAAGTCCTCTCTCCTGACAATCTCTGTTCTTCTGGACTGGTCCATGCTTGCCTGCTTTTCTTGCATTTCTGTTGTGCCTCCATTGATCTATGTCAATTTCTCTGTCTCTCCCTTCTGGATATACTCATTGCTCTTCTGCTGTGCACTCCAGTAATTTCTTATCATATGATCAAAGGAATCAGGGCTGTCATCAGATATTTTGGCTGCCAGTTTAGTGTTGTGCTCTATCCCCAAAATGAGCCACAGGAACAGGCTACTAAAACGAATGGGGAAAGCATGGTCAGCGCCCCTTTGCCTTCCTTGGAAATGAGGGTTTATGCACCTGTCAAAAGCCTTCCAATACGAGCTCGTTTTTACAGTAGAAAAATGGAGGAAGAATTGGTGAAGCTTTGTCTCCTTCCTTATCCTATAGCAAGCTCACAGCCTTTTTTTTTTCTACCTGATTCACACTCCAGACCAATGTGGTCAGAGAAATGGAGATACAGTGGCCTTATCATTGGTGTGAAATATCTGATCCAGACCATCAGAGCATGTGCTGGCAGATGGAGCATACGCTGTCGTGCATATTTATCATTACCAAGCAGGACCTGCATTGCATTGCTGGGATCACAAAGTATTGGTTTTGGATGTAATTTGGCCACACTTCTCCAAGTTCTTTTTTGTGCCCTGGGGTCCACTGTTCTCTTTTGTTCTCCTCTCTTTCATACCTCTCTGTTTTGAAAATAAGGTCATACAGAAAAGTTGTGAAGGCATCTACATTCATATGCGACTCTTTTTCAATTTGTTTGCTGATCTTGTCTACAACTACTGTGGATGTGAGACTGACAACCTGTTCCATGGCACTACAGCTGTACTTTTCTTTGTCTTCCTGTGGGTCAAAAAAATTCTAGAAGTGATGTTAATGTCAGAACACCCTTGACATCTTTCAGGTCCTTCATGTTGTGCCCTACCCATTGGGTGACACGGTGAAGGAGAAACCCTTTGAATTGTATGATTATCAATGGATTAATTTAGTGACATAACTGAAGCATAACAGTTTCAGATTTTATTTTTCAGTATTGCTTAAGTCTTTGCATCCTCAACCAAATTGCACTTTGAGAACAGTCTCACCTCCAGCCCTGTTTGTTTACTAAGCTCTTGCAATTTCCAGTTCTGTCCTCTACTGTTCTTGAGGTAAGGTCCCTGCTGCCCAGACTGTAAGGCTATTGACATAGATTTTCCTCTCTGCTAGACATAGCGCTTGGGCCCATTACACTGCAGCCAGAAGAACTGTGCTGAATATACTCAAAAAGGCCACTTAAGAATGTAGTGTCTTCCAAATGCTGCTCTCAAAGTGTGGATCTTGGAGCATGTTGTCTTCAAGGAGATCTGTCAAAATCCTGCCAGTTTACTTAAGAATTTGGCTTATGCCATCTCAGAATGAATTTTATTTCTTATGGACAAGTGAAAGCATTCCCTTACATTTGTTTTTATTTAGCTCCTTTGAGTTCACACCAAGTCCCCTCTGTGCTCTTTCCCTGATGACTATGGAGTCAATCCAGTCTATTGGTTCTTTTATTCCTCATCGTGTTGTGAAACTTTCCTTCTAGGCTCTTTTTTAAAACTTGCAGAAATTGTCATGGAGCATGCCCTGCAAGCGCTGGATCTGCTGCAGGGAACTTCCCGTGTAGTCCATGAGTCTATTTAACGCCCGTATGTGTGGCTCCAGATTGTCCTGAAACCCAGTGGCACATAGCCTCCTGATCAGACTGAGGGACATATACATTTAACTCCACAGTAGATGACTTAGATCTTAACCTTCTAACATTTTCCCTTTCTATTTGAATGTCAGTGCTCTCCCAGCTTGGGCACTGTTCTTCCAAATCGCAGTTCTTTGCAGATATGCTTTTAACTTTTCCATTTTGACATGCTCCTTACCCTGACTATGCTATGCCAGTGATGGGCAGGATGTGACTCTTAATTGGAAAATCCTTTTCACTTTGCTGCATCGTGTCACAATCCTAAAAACATCTCCCCCTCATCACATGAGGAATCCCTTTCCTCGCTCACTGTGCAATTTTCCTGCATCACACTGATGACATGAGTTGTTGCTGATGTTGCTAAGGACACTATCCGGCTTTCCAGGTCTTGCTAATGTGCAGGAAGCTCGGAGGGATACAGCCAGAACAGTCGACCCAAACTGGCCAAAGAGAGTATTCATGCCATAAATGTCATGCTTGGTATACAAGTGAAGGTTGCCCGGGGATGGGGGGGAGGGCATCTCTCCCTCTCTCTCCCTCTCGCTCCTTTGCTTGCTGCACGGTGTCATTTCTGTGATCGCTGCTCGGGACGGGCTGTATCGGTCATTGGGACATTGGGTGGTTGAGAAAATGTACATTGTTCATTTTGTGTATTTTAGTATCCTTATATTCTGTTATTATTGTCATTTTCCTTTGCCATTTTAGTAAACTGTCTTCATCTCAACCCATGAGTTTTCCTTTCTTCCCAATTCTCTCCCCCATCCCACTGGGGAAGGAGTGGGGGAGCGAAGAACTGTGTGATCACCAGGGCTAAGCCATAACAATCTGTTACAAGTTCTACATATTTCTTGCATCATTTGTGCTGATTGCCACACACTGGTATTGTTTTCTGCTTTCCATTTTTCTGCCCTCCACCAAATTTCATTGGGTTAACTTTTTCCTAACCAATAAAGCTATGTGCACTGAGTGATCTTTTTGGCACCTTTATATTGGACTTGGATTTGCATTTGACCTTTTGAGTTAGTGTATTCATACTGGCCTTTCCTGGTGTCAAACTCACCAAAGTAGCTGTTTATGAACTTTTTTATTGCTGTGCTTTGTGACCATCTGGTCAGTAAACTCTTTAATATCCCTTGTTGATAGAAACAACCTCTTAGCCCTGGACAAATCTCTGTACTGTTTTCCCTTTGTTCCACGCTGTCACCTTGAGCCCTTCCCTGCTAAATGGCATGTTTTGCAAAAATACATGATCCTCTGGCACTTCCAAAATTTGCACAAAATGCTCTGCCTTACACCCCCCTTCCCCCCCTAGCCCCGGTGCCTTCACACAGCGCGATGGCCTTACCTCACACTTCTGGCTCTGTGCTATTGAGCAGTCTTTTCTACTCCTCCAGTTTAATTGTCCCAGTTCCATTTAACACTTTCCCAGGTGTCTTTAGTGTGTCCCCTGATTCTCAAGGCTGCGCAGGCTTATTAGCAGCTTTCAACATTGCCTCTCTTTCCAAGTCTCTCCCATTTTGTACTGCTGTTTTCTTGACAGGTTTCAAGAGAAATTCTTCAAGACAAATGAAAACTATGCATAGAATAAGATAGAAAAAAAAATCTGCTCTTCCCTAGATGCAGGCTGCCATCATACACTGTCCCTGTGCTTTTTTGTTTGACATTGAGCAGCCTGGTGTGCTGAGATTCAGACTGCACCGAACACTTCTGGAAGCCTGCCTGTACGCCACAACTGGATCTCTCTGCACAACATTTTATCAAATGTGTGCATCTCATTAAGTTTCACGATTCAGTGCAAACCCACAGCTTCACTAGATTTGCTGAAACCTGCTCGCTTTCAGAAGCTTTTGGATGAGGCTTGACCAGAGTGAGGTGACTGAGTGTGGAAGTAATGAAAAATTTACAAGTTTTGCTTGGATTCACCCACAATTTGACCCCAAAAGCTCAATTCTAAGCTGAATCTCAAAGGATTTAAGACTTTTCTTTTTTTACTCTCTCCTGAATGAATTATTTAAAGCACAGTAATCCAAATTAATGTGACATTCAGGATTCCCAGTAATGGAATAACGTTTGAAAGTTCATAATGTATATGCCACCTAAGTTCTGCCTTCCTCATGTAGCTCCAGATTGCTGTATAACTAAATATAACCATGTACATTTTTCAGCAATATTTGATAATGAAGTTCTAAACTGACATGTTCAGAGCACAAGAAACTGTTACTATTAAATGACTGCAATCCTGCCTTTTCAGGCCAACTATCTAGATTGGCCTTTGCAATTTTGGCTTGGTCAGTTCAGCTTATTGAAACAAATCTGCATTGACTCAGTGACACACTCATAGATCCCTTATAGACAGAGAGAGAAAAAAATGAGTTCAGATTTAGGCCTTTTCTCTACCTTTGTTGTATCAAAGGGGTATGGGTGGCAGAGGATCCCGTGAATAAAACCTTCATCCTGTACCATCCTGCCCTCTGCTTAAAGTCAATATACACATGCTCATGGCTAAGGGCTCCAGAAAGAATTCCTGCTGTTCTGAAAATGGTTTACAACATCAAAAGATTTCCGTGTGGCTGAAAATTTTCACTGCTTCAGGAATTTCGTCGTAATGCAAGCAAGGCTCTGTCAAACCAGCTCTGCCTCTCCTTTAGCATATTTGGATCCAAACACCAATCATGGAAAAACACAAGCAAGTGTCAACAAAACTCAGTCCTAAAGAACTAGTTTTCCTTCCTTTATTCCTGGCCTGCAGCCGTGCTACTGCTGGCTTCCATCTCGTCCCACAGCATCCTGTGGGACAAGATGGTTCAGCTGGGGTGCTGGCTTACACGAAACTCAACTGCTGAGAGGCCAGAGGGGTTTTGTGGCAACTGGTTGTTTTTTGGGCTCAGCCTGTGTTTCCATTCCCTGTGAACTTCACTCTCCAGGATGTGGCTTCAACCCAAATACCACCAAGTTAAACATACTGAGGGTAATCTTTTAGCTGAGCTGAGCTGGATGATGAGGGGCTATGAGAGCTC
Source organism: Chlamydotis macqueenii (assembly GCF_036417535.1). Lineage (NCBI taxonomy): Eukaryota > Metazoa > Chordata > Aves > Otidiformes > Otididae > Chlamydotis > Chlamydotis macqueenii. The sequence continues at coordinate 54,078,837 of NC_141560.1, read as the reverse complement.
TCATGCACCCTTCCCAGCGGAGAAGGTTAGCTCTAGGGCGTCATCAGTCCCACTCTAGATGACGGCTTCTGTTTCCTGCTCTCTCACCTGCTCTGACAGTTTCGGTTCTCCGTTTACAAACCCATGTCTAACACTGAGGATCCAAAGAACGCCGGTGCTGAGGCCTGTGTAAATATGTCTGTAGGAGGAAGGGTGGAGGTGGAGTGCTTCCAGTTTGCAAAGAGCTTCTAGATCAGTGGGTGGCAAATAAGATGTAAATGTAACCCTGCATATACGCATACGCATATGTATGTGCACATATACAAATGCAAAGGTCCATACCCTCTCATTTTTATAGCTACTTTCATCTTCAGACTGTCTCACAGTAATAAAAATGTCCTCCCGAGATAAGATAAAGGAGCCTCTTCCCTTTCTAATATGCAGCAGAACACAGAGGCATGAGCTGTATCTACAAGAATGAGTTTCCCCAGCATAATTTACAGGTATTCATTGAAACTGAAAGATTAAAACCACCGTAGCTATTTTATAGAGGCAAGTTTATGGACTCAGATGGGTAAACTCCACAAATTGTTCCTGGGGCAGTTTAAGATACCACCGTCCTCAGGCTTCTGCTAGCCCTGCTGTGACAGCAGCACACCTTGCAGCACAGCTGGCAGAAAGGGAGAAGTTGCTGGGTCCTAGCAACTGAAGCTGAAATGTTGGGCTAGGAATGAGGGGTAGGTGTACACTCCCTTGCATGCGTTTTGGGTCACGGGCAGTCCCATTCAACAGTCACACATTCAGAGCTAGCGCCGTCTTAAACCTGTGCAGGCAAACGTGAGTGAGAACCTCATGTGGGACATCCACGATGGGCCCAGATCAGACCCTGGAGCTGCTCTGATAGCAAGATGTTTCTGGACACTGGATTGTACTGTGGTCCATTAGCACCCCCAACAGATATCGTTCAGGCTAGGGCTCATTTCCACCAGACAAGTAGCTCTTCACTCCTCTACCATGGTTTTCTTACCTCTAAACCTGACATATGCTGCCAGGCATACAAGTACATGCCACTCCTCATTGCACAGCTCAAAGTGAAGCATTAACCACATTGTGGTGGTTGTGTCCACATGAAGACACCAACAAAAGCAAGAGAGCAGCCACCCTGTCTTCACTCTCTCCCTTCCCCTCATGTTACTGTGCTCAGTGGTAAAATCTACAGTCTTAATATTTGGAAGCGCTCCAAATGCCTTTCCCTCAGATACCATGTGCAAATTGAATTAGGTCTTAGTTTAAGAATGTTGTTAAGAAATTTAACAGCTCTGTGGAAACAAGTGCAAATCACCCAGTCCCTTACCTCCTTTCCCCAGCCAGCGAGACAGTCATAAATATGTGATAAGGCTACCACAGACCCAAATCTGTAGTCCTTCTGGATGGAATTTAGTTTTGGAGACAACATTTCAAAAATGTAAAGGCTTTGTTAGCCAGGGAAGACTCAACCACCACCAGTAGCAGAACTGGGGGCAAGGGGTTACAAGATACACATACCTAATCATAAGGTTTGTGTAACTGGTGGAGATCATTTATGTAAAATGGAGCCCAAAGCACATGCTAATTGCTCTTGTTAGTGCACTCCCCTCAGCTGTGAGCAAAAAGGGCTCACGCTATGCCAATCTGCTTTTACACCTTGGCTTCCCACTTGCCTGCTGGAAATTCAGACTCTGCGACCAATAAGTGCCATTCCAGTTGTCCCTTGTTCCCTGAGAGACTTTTTTTGGCAGCCTTCTGGGCTGCAGAAAATGAGTCTGTGATGAATCTCTCTTTCTGTAAATGATGTGAAGGGACAGAGCCAATCCATGACTTCAAAGTCAAACTTTTTTAAGGCTAAGTTTTTAAGACTTGAGTGGAAACCTGGGCATGCCTTAGACTGCCATGCAAACCCAACAGCTTATCAGCTCAGGAAGGACCACTGCTACTGCGTGGGGGGAAAGCTCATGCCATCTCCCCCGAACCTGAGCAGATGCCCCAATCATATCTCGGATGTTGGTGCAATGCAATGTAAGCCTCTTGAGTCCAGCTTGTCAGCGTCCCTCCCGGTCCTGGCAGGAGCTGTTATTCACCTTGTGGGGGTTCACAGTCCCCTCCACTTTCCATCAATGATGGCAACTATAAGCATCCATTATGACGTGTATACCGCCTGGCAATGGGGAGCTGACTTTCCAGGGGCCACCCAGTCCTCTACAAGTCTTACCACTCAGGGATGGGCTGCATTTCAAAGATGATGGAAGAAAGCACGTATTTCCCAGCTCAACCCAAAGCTCACTGAAGTCACAGAGCTTTGGTACAAACCCTAGAGTTCCCACGAGTCATGATGTGTAAGGGGAGTTTACACTTGCAATATCCAAATTTCTATACTGACATGTCTCTTTATGCAGTGCCATTCTGGTTTCTTGTCAGGAGACAGCTAATGCTAGAATCCAAAATTATTTGGATCAATACCCTATCTACAGTTTGGGAATTAAAATGTTACATCCTTTACAGTTTTTGTCTGCCTTTAATGAGTTAAGTATTTTAGCACATAAGAAAATATGACTCCAGGGTAAACAAATTGCTGATCTCATCCAGAATTTGCTCTGCTGTCCTCTCTTGGTTGGTGGAGATAGGTATCTAGGCAATTCTCCACTTCAGTCACAAGTTACAAGACCCAATTCAAGACTTACAGAAAGAAGCACTTTGTGCCCTCTGTTAGATGGGAAGGATGGAGCTAGGGATAATAGTGATCCTTTCTAATTCAAGTTTGTGACTCTGCCTTTCTGCATTAGCAATCACGCTGATTTCTGAAAGCAGCAGAGCTTATAAAAGAAGTAGTGGGAAGGCAGGATGATCTTCGTGGCAGAGCTGACAGTGGTCGTGGCTGTTGCTTAGGAATGCACATAGAAGCAGAATCACACGGTGTCTGGGAGTGCCTTCAAGAAAGCACTGGGGTTTTGCCACAGAGACTTAAAAGCTGAATCCCAAGGGAAGAGGAAAGCAAACTGCTAGTGATGCAACAGACGATTGTATTATCAAGCAAAGCTTACAGAACGCAAGGACTCTGACATAAACCATTGTCATAAGATGGACAGACAATTCACTGTGATGAACAAAGTCAAAGAAGTGATTGTCTCCTCAGCAAGCTGATAATTTAGAAGCAGGTCAGGTACAAGCTCCTAAAGCTCTAATGCCTTTCAGAACCACTCTGCTCCAGGCCAGTGGTACCCAAAGGGAAAATCAGCAGACAAGAAGAGAAATGGGACGGCATACGAGAAAGAAAGGAGGACATTCTGGCAGAGAAAAAGGAGGAAACAAGAAGAAAAGCTTGTGCTTACGAACTGTGGAATTCAGAGGGTGCTTCTGGTTAGTGTGTTTCTCTGGGCACTGTGATCAGCCCATGTGTCCCCTTCTACACAACAACAGGAGGAAATACAATTTGAAATCAAAGATATTAGTGGGAAATTAGCTACTGTGGGGTCTAAGATGCTTCCCACTCCTTCCTAATTATAGGCTAAGTGACCTTTAACACCTTACAATAACAGTGTAAGCCAAGCACAAGACTTCATTGACATTTTCTATACGTCTCTGGTTTAGGAGAAGCCAAAGCTTCCAGTTCTTTATTGTCTAAGCTGGATTACTGATTGCTAACATTTGCTGAATGCCAAATTGTATAACATGTTTTATATATTACATGTAATGTAAATCTACTTAAGTTCCTAGCTTTGCCTGGTTGCTCATGTATCTGAGTGCCTCCAGCACTGCATTAAATGAAATTATTAATGTCCACCACATGCTAAATGTACCCTCATCTTCTTTTCAAAAAGTTATGTGCAGTAGAGTGTCTTCTATCATGCAGGTGCTTTTGCATCTGTTGTAGGGGGTTTTATCATATTTTTTTGAAGGGAAGAAGTATTTTTGTTTTATTCCTGTACAGACTGCTGCTTGTGTCAGGCTAAAGAAGCAAGCTTTGCTCTTTGCAGAGAGTCTTTCAATGGCACTTAGTCCTTGCTGGCCTCCATGCTGGCTGCTGGGGAAGTTCTCTCTCTGATTTGGGAAAGCCACTCCCTTTGTGAATATTCCCCAGTAAAGGTAAAGGAGCTGAGAAATCACACATCGGCAGTCACACACAGCTGCTGATGACAACAGTCAGTTGTTGTTTTCCAGGGAAGAAACCCACTGAAGATCATGCAAATTCTGAATCTCCACTGAGGTCCAATTTGTTTTACAAAATCTTATGTCCTACCCCCACCTGCAAGAGTCCAGGGACATTGATGCCTGCTCTAGCTTCTCCAGAACAGCTCCACTGGAAAGTTCATCAAACTCCCCTGGATGTACAGGCAGGCAAAGTGATGGAAGGGGTTGCTCCCTGTAGGTAAGAGAAAGAGCATGTACAGGCATGGGGTGCCTGGGCTGAAATGTTCTCTGACAGAGTCTAAGTGCTGCCAGAAAAACTCTCCAGATCTTTCTGCAGGCTAATACAGCCTCCCACTGCCCTCCTCGTCACTGGCACTGACATTACCATCAAGTGGCATGTGCCAGCTTCTCCCTGACACATGACCCTGGGCCTGGGATCTCCTGTGCTGAAGAAGAAAGGAGGTGAGCTAGGCAAAGCACAGGCAGGACACATTGGTCTTCTTCTGGGAATGCTCGCACCAGAGCTCCAAAACCAAATTAGTGCTGTTCAAAACTCAGTGACCATATTTTCAGTCTCCAGTCTGCAGAAAGACATTGAGGGTTCAGTGGGGTGTGGGAATAAAATCCACAGGGCAGAGTATTCACACAGCATTAGAGCAGGGCTGCTAGCAAGTTCTGCTACACATGTAGGAATAGTAAATTTTGGAGTCTTATAAGACAATCAAATTGGGCAGGATTTTTGCAGAGATGGTAAAAAACTACTTCTTTGATTCCAGGAATAGTTTCTTGCCAAACCTCAAAGTCCTGTGCCAAACCCCTAAGGTACTGCTACTTCTTTCTTTTCTTTTCTTTTCTTTTTTTTTTTCAAATAAATGTTAATATTGGCATAACTACCTACATTTTCCCAGCTAAAACAGTTCTCTAAATTAGCCTGAAGAAGTGAGCCTGAACCTAAGCATGCTTTATCTCAAGAAGTTTAAAGCTTGAGACATTATTTTGTGATTGAAGAGGAGGGGGCTGCCCTGAGAAGGTGTTTGGTGTCTTACATATAACCCTTGCCCAAAATAAAATCCCAAAAGATGCTGGGGCAGGTATGTGAAAGGCTCTAATTTTCAAAATCATTTGTACTGAAATTTTTATGAAGGTGAGGGCTCACCGTGATGCTGGAGCTGCCACAATTTCAGCTCAGTTCTGGACAGGGGTGCCCACTGACTCCCTTCTTCTTCCTTGGCCAAGACGGTGTTACCTGGGCTTTCCCACATGGTGCCTCTCCAACTAGCACTATTAACTTTTCTCACTCTTGGGGGAACAGACAATGAGAAAAGGGGTGAAAGCAAGAAGGAGAAAGGGTCTGACCATTAAGTTTCCACAAAGAGCTGGCTTTGGAGTCCCCTCTTCTCAATAAGGTTAAACAAAAAGCACTGTGATTGCTAAGAGGAGGCACTCTCACAGGCTCCTGAGCATACATTAAATAAGCCCCTTTGTGATTTTTTTTTCCCTAATAAAAAAGGTAAATAGTCTGAGTTGCAGAGAAGGGGGTGTTTGCATCCTGCAATAAGAGAGTTGCTCCATTGGCAGCTCAGACTGAGCCGCAGAGCCACAACACAGGAGTTGGGGAGAAAATAGTGGGGAGGAGGCATGGTCCCATGGCACGGAGATTAACTCCTTCCTTCTGTTTCCCATCTCTGCAAAAAATCTGCAAGAGGGGGAAGAGAAAGCTCCACCAATACCACTTCCCCTCCTCTGGCTGGCCAGCAGCAAGTCCTGCTGTCACCAAGGTGGGACCTGCCTGTCATCCCCCATATCTACCAGCGATGGAACTGATCACCTGCAGTGGGGGCGGCCACACAGTGCTCAGCAACGCCAGCTAAGTTTTCATAGAATCATAGAATCTTCAAGGTTGAAAAAGACCTCTAAGATCATCAAGTTCAACCATCAACCTAACATCACTATGCCTACTAAACCATGTCCTGAAGTGCCATGTCCACATGTTCTTTGAACACCTCCAGGGATGGTGACTCCACCACTTCCTTGGGCAGCCTGTTCCAGTGCTTGATCACTCTTTCAGTAAAGAGGAAGGAGGTCTCTCCTGAGCCTCCTCTTCTCCAGACTAAACAACCCCAGTTCCCTCAGCCGCTCCTCATAAGACTTGTGCTCCAGACCCCTCACCAGCTTCGTTGCCCTTCTCTGGATGCGCTCCAGCAACTCATTGTCCTTCTTGTAGTGAGGGGCCCAAAACTGCACACAGTATTTGAGGTGTGGCCTCACCAGTGCCAAGTACAGGGGTGTGATCACTTCCCTACTCCTGCTGACCACACTGTTCCTGATACAAGCCAGAAGGCTGTTGGTCTTCTTGGCCACCTGGGCACACTGCTGGCTCATGTTCAGCTGGCTGTCAACCAGCACCCCCAGCTCTCCTCAGGATGCTGCTCAGTTGCCCTAATTTTTTGGGTTAGTTCCTGTTTTCATCATCTCCGCCGTTGTCTTGTGGTTCTGGCTGCACCTCAGTCCTACTGAACATGGGCTGTGCTGAGCATGTTACCACCCCCAGCCACAGAGTTTGGGGCCATCTCGAGCCATCATGGTTTTAAACTTGTTTCCTTCAAAAGGGGACAGGGTTGTGCCTTTCTTATTTTAAGGCACAGCCCTGGGACATGAAAAGAGGATCAGGAGATTCTGGCATTTAATTCTTTCCTAAGTGGCTAAAGAAATAACAGAAATTAAAAGCCAGTGTTTACTCTTCTCCTCTACACCCCCCCCCCCCCCCCCCCGCCAAGTCTGGACTTCTTGTTTGCTCTTTCTAAGCCCTTTTTATTTAGTCAGGATGCTCCAGGAATGGCTGCTTTTCACGCCAATAGCCACATACCAATGCAAACAGTGCATAAAGAAAGGAACTGGCTCCTACTCCTTTACTGCAGTCTTCCCCGATTAAAAAACCAGCAGCCATCCAAGATACTAAGAACAGGCACAAAACCCCAGTTGATCAGTAACTAATTTCCACACCTCAGTTTGTTTCTTCACAGACAAACCCCAGGCTGAAGGTGAATCAGCAAGGGTTTTTTTTTTTGCTAGGATGGGACAAGGCAAAAGCCTATCTCCTCTCTTTGTTGGAGTTCCCAAGATATCTGCGAGGGAACACCAGGAATTTCCCTCTACTGCTGAATCACATCATCACCACCAAACATTCCCCTTATCCATCTTCCACACCAAAACTGGGAGCTAATTCAAACCCACAAGCCCGGACACACCTCCGGAGTGACCGGCATCCAGTGGCCTCCCAGTCCAACAAGCTAAGGTCTGGGTCTAGGGGCTGGACTCTGGGTCTGGCTCTGCTGATAGCTGCCTGGGCTTTCAGGGCAAGTGACTTCTTGGTCCCACATTCTTCTGTCACTCTTTGTGTTTTATCTTGCAAGAGCAAGTCTGCAAGAACAAAGTGCTGCAGAGAAGCAGTTCCAATGTACCTCCAGCGCCTTCTACTACGGCACCCTAACCCCAAGTTTTTCTCCAAGCTGTACTGTAATGATAGTAACATACAGAGATGAGCCAAGCCATGACACCAAAAGCAACTTCAACATGCTAAAACAACTTCCAAGAGACCAAAGTAAAGTAAAAATTATATATTTTGTTTAACAGCCACAGCAACAGTATGAAACCCACCAGCAAGTAGAAGATTCAATAGCCAAAGTGTTGTCTCATTCAATCAGCAGTATGAATATCATGTATTCGTTGGCAAGCTCAGAATAGACATACTTGAGCTGGGGCAGCAGGGGTCCAAAACAGAGGAAGGTCAGCACTTGAGCTTTCTCCCGTTACCTCCATTTATTTAAAGTGTAGCATTTCCTTGCTTCGTGCAGGTCAGATTTAGATTCCACTGAGACTCAAGGTTTATGAGGGGCTGCAAACTAAGCATTCCTGCCAATGTTTTTATAGGATTACCACCACTAAGTGACAGTCCCAACAGAATGCTTCTGTCTGCCATTTCATGTATCATGCCATTGAATACAATCTGACTGCACAAGGCTCAATTAAAGTATGGTATGCATCTTGAGTACTGGACATGCAGCTTTGGATTTCAACACGTGCAAGTGTATGCCGATGCCCAAAATAAATTGAACGAGAGAAAGTGCAAATATTTAACCTCCATTTCCCTGTCAATCTTTCCTCTCTGTAAGAAAAGTGGTGCAGAACTAGGGTTGCACAGGTTTTTAGCTTTTCCTTATGAAAATCGCAGAGGTCTCAGTGTAACATAAGAGAAAGCTGAGAAGGCTAGGGGAAAACAGTAAAATTAGCAAGTAGATACCATGAAAAAGCAAGACCTTTTCTATCCTGCCTCTGTAATCTAGCTGGAGCATTTGCAATCCAAGTTGACAGCAGCAGTCCAGCTAAAAAGAAATGCCTCCTGGCCCTTACAGCTTCTGATGTGCTGCAGCAAATGCTGTCAGTTCCCATTAAGCAATGATGTTTTCACACTGCATCCTGCCTGCTGCCTGACTTGTTGCACTCCTGCGTGCAACTGCATCGCAGCCTGGCAGAGGCTGCTACTGCCCGGCTCCCCAGACCGTCTGAGGAAGCAGCGTGGCCAAGTCGGCAAAGCGCTGGAGTAAGGATCAGACGTGGCCAGCTCTGTCGCTCTCTGGAGCTAGTCATTTGAAATGGCAACGGGGAACATTCAAAAGGTACAAACAGAAACAATACTGTAGCAAGGATTTTTGGAGGGGATTAAAAAAAATCTCAAACTGTCAAGTTGTAAAATTGTGTCCTTTTGAAAACTGGAATAGACAAAAGCCATACACAACATCTCTGGCTCCTGTGGCTTGCCCTCCCAATTCTTATGGTCAATATCTTCTCGGATGTAAGACCAAACACTCTTCATTTCCTCTCAACTGTCAAATGAAATCGCTGGACTGCTGAGCACAGGAGATTAGATCATAGCAAACACAAATTTACCCTCATACACACTAAGGATCATCTTTTACATTATAGCAGATTCGTAAGGGTTACTAAACTAGTGCTGTTTCATCTCCTTAAACTAGCAGACACTGAGTTTCCAGGGCTCTTAGAAGCTCTGTGCACAAGGTTTCAGACTGGCTACTTTAGGAAGACAAGTATGGGTCAGATAAAACCCTTTGCTTTGGAGCGGGTCGGGAAAAATCTTCTATCTCTCCTGATTTTAGAGACTGTCATCCTTTTCCAGATGCTCCAATAATATTTTGGGGCTTCACTTGTTGAACAAAATGACGTCTACTTTGCACAGCTCAAGCTTTCTTGAGCCAGATTGCTATGTTCATCTGGGAGATGATGCTCCTTCAAATGTCCTGCCCTAAGTAGCCATTAACTTCAGCTGCAATTATGCCCCTAGGTCCATGTGGCAATGGGAATTTCTTCACAATATATACATCTTTTATGGGCCACTACACCCACCTCGTAGGAGGAATTCCTTGCCAAAGCATGTTTTATTTCTTCTTTGTCAAGACACACACTGCACTGCAGAACAGCCCTTTGTGGAGTAGCAAAGGAGGCTGCCTTCTCTCACAAGTACAAAGCAAGTTTCTCAGAAGGAGACGTCTCTTCTCACAACTTATTCACAAACCCTAGGACACAGCTGCTCTAAGGAAAAACAAAAGATGGACAAAGTACAGGTTTAGGTCCCTTAAAGTGTCCTGGGGATTACAACGCTATCCATCTGGATGAACTCTAGTGTGATATGATGAGAAACACCACTGGAGTGCACAGCCATAGTGAGCCCATAGGACATCCCAAACATGGAACTGTAGTCTCTCGACTACTTAATTTGTGTTTCTGTTTTCCTTGCATTCCTTCTCTGGTTCCCAGTGCATTAATTTATCTTGTCTACAGTCCTGAAGAAGCTTTAAATACTATTTTCTGCCTGCTTCCTCTCAGGTAGGGCATTGCCTTACTCCTGAAGACTTCAAGAGGGTGCCCAATCAAGTAAAGAAGTGCAACTGGCACTTGCTGGGACTTGCACATACACCCACACCCTTTCAAACCACTTGGAAGGAGTGTCTCAGAGCAGGTTTTCCCACTGAGAGACGTGATCTTCTCCCTGTTGACCTCTGGTATGGAAATTAAGAAGGAACCTGTCTTGGTAGACCATGCAAGTGTTGTGAGAAACCCTGTTCCTGCTACTGCTGAGAAAATCCTCTCCTCCTTTTTTTCCTTCAACACTTCCCAAATTGAAGAAATGCTTCTCATTTGGCATGTCTATTACATTCACAGACACCCTGCTGCATAAGAAAGTGTTGTGCAATGAAAGATTTCTGCTGTCTCTTTCCAGAACTTAATGGTGCTAAAACCAGTAACACACATTCGCCATGGAACACAAAAAAGCTGGGAACAACCCAGCTCAAGCTGGCTGTGCTGTAGGAAAAACCTCACTTGCAGCAAAATGGAGACTGAAGACTTGTAGGCTTCCAATGTCATCATAGCATGGAGTACTAAAATAGCTAGCTCAGATCCTGAAAGCCATAAAGCATAGGCAGCATAAAGATTCACACAGGCTAATTTACACCTTCTACTCTGCAGTTAGTCCAAGTATCTCTGTGGAGTTTCACTGAAGACAAATGCTAAGAGGAAGAATTCCAAAACCTTAACAGACTTCAGAGTGTTTACTATGAGGACATCCAACCAAGATCTTTCTGTGATCATTATTCCAGAAGAAATCTATTGGGAAGAGCATGCAAGAGATGTTTGTTAAGGCAAAAGAGGTTTGGATTTTAATATTCCCTCTGATTTTTGCTTAGTTTTGATGCTTACATTTAACAACATTTAACTCTGTTCTAGTGCCTCTCGCTGAACCTGGAGCTAGGGGTTGCAGTAAGCCTGTGTCGGAAATGCTAACTAAACACTTGCGATCCTGAGCAGATGGAGAAATGCAGCTGAGTGGCATCACATGCATTTTACTCCTTTCTCCTTTCCTCTTCTCTCCTAGTCTCCACTACCGAAATAAAGATTGCTGAATCCACCAGGTCCTTCCCCAGTTAGGGCCAATACCTAAATGCTTCTGTGACATTTTCTCGTGCTTTATCAGTCCAGTCTTACATGAGTCATAACAAAGCTTTCATCACTTCCTTCACAAGATAATTCAACAGTCTCCTAGACAACATGGCAGCAGCACATAGGTCCTAAAATTAAGCAACAGAAGCTGTATTCTAATTCCTCTGTAAAGACATCCTGTGAACGAACCTGGCTCCACAACTTTTCTCTTTGCAATTTTCAGCTCCACCAGATAGTTATCAAACCTCTGTAGTATAGCCAAGTTCTTCTTTATGTAGTCCTTTTTTCTCATTGTCTTGTTTGAATGTAAATGTGACTCCTGGTTAGAATCAGAAGCTGAAAGTTCACAGAACTGTCACTAGGTAATTTTCGGTCTTGTTCCACAGCCACTGAAGTGACCAAGCATTTCAATTTAATCCAGATGCTCCCAATTCTTTGTTGAAAGTTGCTTAGGCAGATTTGAGACATTTTTCTAACCACTCCAAGTTGCTCTCATGTTTTCTCTCAGCTTCCTGTCTAGGTCTTTCGTATTCAATAGAGCCTTTCCTCTGGCAGAGTAAAGCGTGTTGGATCAGACATTCTTTTTTTTTCGTAAGATGACTGGCACTTGTTCTTGTTCGATCAGAAATCCAACAAACCCAGAATTCCTAGCTGTGTAATAAATGGTCCTTGTTTAAGACAAGATTGTACGTATGAGCAGAGGCTTCTACAGAGCTGAAGTTGCCATATTCTTTACTTCACCAGTAACCACACATTCTCTGGAAGCCTTCATTGGCATATACACCGAGGCCCAAATCCTAGGAGGCTGCTTAAGCAACTAAGTGGAAATTAGAAATCTCATTACTCATGGATTTGTGATGAAGTAACATATTCAAAGTGATGACCGGGATGTGCATTTAGCATTTCTGAAATTCAGCCACGGTCAGGAGCTTCAGGTTAAACTCTATTATAAAACAGGGTGACTCTTGAAGAATACAATTGCCTTGAAGGTCTCTCAGTTAGAGACCACTGAGAGCTTGGTGTGCTTACACAGAAATAATGAAAAGTAGATTAATCTTTGTCAGGATTTGAACTGCAACTCTGTCATATATGAAGCTTAGAGTTAGCTGATAATTATTTATGTAGGTAAGCAGTAGTGTGCACTACATTGTTAATGTTTTTTAATATGGGGACTCAAATCAACTTAATAGGAAGAAGGTAGCAACTAAAAAGAAAAATCAGTAGAGAATTTTGACAGGACAGCGTCTTTTTCTGGTATCTTACTTATTACTGAGAGAAATTGTCCCAAACAGACAAGTATGAATACAGAGTTGTGTCATTCCTGATCTAGAGAAATTTAAATCCAGTGCTATGACATGAATCTGTAACACAAAATGCTTATTAGGTAGAATTTACTACACTGCTTTGCTAAATCTGGAAGACAATTGTCCAAACTGCTGACTTTGAACCATTTCCATTGCCTTTCAAAAAAAAAGAAAACTTAGTATCTTATTGTTTCCCTGTACTCCTGAAATACTTTTCTTCTTCTTTAAATGGAGCCATCACTGGGAATCGCACAGAGATGCACAAGGAATGCACAAAGCGAGAAATGGTGTAAAGTAAACTTGCATTTTGTCCTCCCTTTAAAACATCCTACCTGTTAAAGACAGAAAACACATCTGTCTTATTTTAGCTCCAGATCATTACTATTTTGCCTAGTTCATTCAGAGGTTCAGGAATTAGTTAATCTACAAGAGAGGAGAACAAAATGCTGCAGATGAAGGGAGAAAAAAAGGGAGGGGAACATTAGACATGAAACACAATAACCTTCAGGCTATTCTGTTACCCAATTGTGTTTTCATTAACATTCAATATTTCTTCTTTTAACTTGCAACTTGTATGCCCTGTATTTTTAGACATCGAATTATACTGCCATATTGAGGATTATTTAAGCAATCTCAGTAAGCAGGTCAGCCAGTAATTTACTCCTGGTTTATTAGAGGGTGCTAAAAGAAAAGAGCAACAATGTTATTTGAGAAATGAACAGTTGGATCCAAATTGTTGGGGGAGAAAAAGCCATTAGTTGAGAAAAGTGTTTTCTTAAGCTTTCTAGCATAAAGAAAAGTATGGTAAAATCTTTGTTTGCCACACAAATTTGTGCAGCAAGCAAACACAATTAGAGCAATTTCTTTTGCACAGCAGGTTAGATTAAGCATCAGGAAGAACAATGCAGAGCAGAGCTCTCTGTGACCCAGGGGACCAAGATGGAGGATGCATTTGGTCTTGTGTAGCCTGATTAGACTAGGTTTTTCCTCAACTGTGTTAACAGTCCGGAAGCTGCCACTGAAAGAAAGAAAACAAAAGGATCCCAGTCAGGTTTCTTTATAATCACAAGGAAGAATCGTTCAGTTAGGATTTTGACATACATAAAAGCAACAATGATGAATTTGTCCTTATGAAACTATGCTAGAATAGCCTTCTGGCACCAGACCTCAGATATTTACTTGTGAACTAATCTCCAATTTCCCAGTGTTCCCACTGGAAATTCTCTCCAGTACCGTAATGCATCAAATGAATTTTAAAGAGAAGGTATTGATTTTGATGTGTGGCTGGAGGTGAATATAGAATCATAGAATCATAGAATTGTTAGAGTTGGAAGGGACCTTCAAAGGTCATCTAGTCCAACCCCCCTGCAAGGAGCAGGGACATCCCCGACTAGATCAGGTTGCTCAGAGCCCTGTCCTACCTGGCCTTGAACGTTTCCAGGGATGGGGCATCAACCACCTCTCTGAGCAACCTGGTCCAGTGTTCTACAACCCTCATTGTAAAAAAATTTTTCCTAATATCCAATCTAAATCTACCCCTCTCTATTTTAAAACCATTACCCCTTGTCCTATCACAACAGGCCCTGCTGAACAGCCTCTCCCCATCTTTCTTGTAGGCCCCCTTGAGGTACTGGAAGACCGCTATAAGGTCTCCCCAGAGCCTCCTCTTCTCCAGGCTGAACAGCCCCAACTCTCTCAGCCTGTCCTCATAGGAGAGGTGCTCCAGCCCTTTTATCATCTTCACGGCCCTCCTCTGGACCTTCTCCAGCTGGTCCATGTCCTTCTTATGTTGGGGGCTCCAGAACTGGACACAGTAATATGTAAGGCTAGCATAAAGCTTTTAAAAGACACTAACTGGATTGCATAGAAGGGGTGAAAAGGGCAAAGATCTGGTCTTAAAGCTGTCAGATCAAAGGCCTAACACTTAACCTTCCTTCTGAAAGCAGTATCAGCAACTCCTCCATGTCAATACTCTGTGGTGAGGGATTTTCATGGGTTTGGATAAAGATGAGGTTTATGTCCTGTCTGTGTATCATCATCCCCAAAAAACTGTCACAATCACCCAGAATGGGCAACTGTGTGTGTTCATACTTAGCATTCGTAAAGGAGGTAAATGGTAATGTTCTTCTGCCTCCATTATTTTGCAACAGAGCAACTGTGCCTGGGGTGTGGTAGTGCACAAAAAGTTTTGCTGATGTTGGCTTCAAGAGCTTCCTTGAATATTAGCTCTCAATTACAGTTTGTCTTTTCCTTTACTTAGAAACTTTTCTCCTTAAAACCAAGTTGTATTCATCAACCTAGCTCTAGCTGGCCTTCCTCAGTGCAGGAGATTGATTTCAAAAATTCTGCTTCCCTTCCCCTTCTCCCTCCCTCACAAAGAATTTTTTTTTTCGTAACCTCTGAAGCAAAAACATCATTAAATTTCCAAATCACTGCTAGAGGGTTTTATAGAAGGCTTAACTTTCCAAAGGACTCTGCAAGCAATCAGAAAGAGGGTTTTATTAACAGCTAATTTAAAATATCCTGATAATTTTTCACATTTATAAAAATGGAAACCTCTGTAGGACAGACAGGTTGCTTTGCTTTAGAAAACAGAGACCTTGGGGCAGTGAGCAAGAAGAAATGGGTACTCAGAAGGTCAATACTGGGACAATCCCTGGTCTCTATTTAGTTCTCAGTTTTCTAAGTTCATAGCTTGTGGTGGACAACAGGCTGTTCCTATTAAATATTGGTGAATATTAAGCAGTTACAGAATAAATTTTTGAACCTATTACAAGGACCAGCTTTCCACAGAAGGCAGCATGTCCAAGTCCCCGCTGTTCAGAGCATTAGGAAACTTTGGGTAAATGCATCCACACAGGCATTCTCATTTTTAAGGGTTCGGGAAAACAAGTATAGACTCACAATATGAACTGAAAGTCAATAAATTAGGGTTGTACCAACTTGACGGGAGAAACACATTTCATCAGAAATTAATTTTCAAGAAAAGTCCTAGATCCTTCTCTGGCAACCATCTTCTGACTGAAGAGTCTATTGGCCCTGATAATTCAGACAGTCTTGTAAGCAGTGGTAAGTTCCTCTCCTTCGGGTAACCAGGAATTAACCTGTTTAGGACATTATGCATCATATTCCATGTGACAATCCAGAAGCCAGCAGAGTTTGCACAGCACAAATAGTTGTTTCCTGAGAAAAACACTTTGCAGTCAAGAGGCAATCCTATCAGTTGAAGTTCATGGCTAGTCCTAAGGTCCAGCCATATGAAGAACACACGGTTCACGTGGCGTTCTTCAGGTGGCACAAGCATGGACTGTTGCTCCATCATTTTCTCCAAATTCCTAATCTAACTTCATTGCTGATAGCTGTGGCTCCCTTATCTGCGCCCAGGCCCTACTGCCAGCAGGATGCTGCATCACTAACCAAACAAACCAAAACAAGAAATATGTCTGCCTTCAACTTACTGGAGACAGCAAGGCCTGCATGGCCTCAACTGTTACCTTGAAACAGCTCCAGCGCCTAGGAGGGGCTGACAGAAAAACTTACGTTCTCAATTCACTTCAAGACAGTAGAGGAAGATGACAGAGTCAAAACAGGTAAGCAAAGCTTACCGGTGCCTTTTGCCAAAAAGTAAAGAATAAGGCCATTAAAGAACATGTCTGTCCCTGCTGTGACATCAAAGCATGTGAGTACTTCCATGGTCAAGAGAATCAGAGAGAGATGACCCAAAAGGATCAGTGTTGACAGCAGGCAGCCACAAAACTAACGCAGTCACCCAACTTTGTACAGGGTACACAAACAATCCAGCTCCAGAGACTCAGAGAGTGTCAGGCACTGTGAGGGATGAATCACCTTTCTTCACAATTCTCTCGTAAAATGGGAGGATTAAGAGTAGAATCATAAATAAGATTGCAAACAGCAAGAGAGCAAACAAGGATCCAGTAATCCCTTGTCTGAAAACAAGCTTGACTTTGTGCTGCCCCCCCCCACAAAGGGCACTGCCAGCCTGTCCTGTGTACCCACTGTCTCACCACAAGACATTACAGAGACACACACAGCCCATTAATAGATGCCCTCTGCAAAACTCCGCTTCAGAAAGCCTTTTGCTTCCAAAGAAACTGAAAATTCACATAAAAATCAAATCATCTTACCCACAAGATATGACAAAACTTTCCACATCAAGAAACAGACAGATGAACAGCGAGACAAAGGCAGCAGCATTTTGCAAAATGTCTGCTGTATAGGCTCTGTCTGACACCATGAATCACTAAATTACTGGCTTATGACCTGCGGAGTGTCCATTCCCTGACACAGCAGAGAGGAATATGGGCTAGCACATGCTCTAGCAGAACAACTCAGGAGTACGGTACTAGACCCTGGCTACAAAATGTTTCTGAAACACACACCGAAAGCAGAACCACCTCTGCTAGTCCTGCAAATACCACTTACTTGTCCTTTAACCAAATACATTTTTTCTGCCTTGAGTAAATAAACGTATGAGGAAAATATGAACAGCTAAGAGAGGTTTGTTCTCTTTTTTTTCCCCCTTTTTATGTCTAGTTTAAGTAATAAATAGCCTGCTTCTAGACTGGCGAGTTGTCAGTCAGGAGGGGCCATTTGGCTTTCAAGAGCTTACAGGGACTGTAACTAGACTGCTGCTGCTTGCTTGTCAAATACGGTTGTCCTAAAGTTTCATCCCTAGTACAAAGCAGATGGAAGAAGAATGCAAAAAAAGTATCTGCATTTCTATGGGAATGCAGAAGGTATCACCTGGAATCCACACACAGAGCTGATGCAACAGCCTTACGAGTATCGCCCAACCTGTGGAGCACCTGATGGCCAGAGCAGCTCTGACAGGACAACGACTGGAAGGAGAGGGCATCAGTGTGGAGTGGCCTCTTTGGGGCAAGGATGCGTGAGACCGTCCTCCTAGCCCTGCCTGCTGCACCTAACGGATACTACATGGAAAGGAAAAAAGCCCAGAGAACAGGTTAGCAGTTATGATGAGGTGCAGGCCTGGCAGACTGGGGACCATATACAGACTGTAGCCTTACAAAGGAGCTGATGCAGGACAGGATCTTGTGAGCTAGAATTCTGGAGTTTAGCATTAAGCTTCATTTGCAACTCAAATATTACTTTAAGTAGTTTTTTAACGTCTTTTTTAAAGCATCTATATTTTAACAGAAATCATTGATCTGTGTATCTATACTTTCTGGACAAAAAAAAAGGACAACAGAAGACAAGAGGGTACCTATGTCAGATATTACGGGTTACTATGAAAAAATTAAAGCAAATTTATATTATTTGACCATAATGGAAAGAAGGCCCAGACCTAACAGAGAGCTGTAATAAAGAACAAGCTCTGGTTTCAGTTGTGCAGTCCTTTAAAGGGGTTGCTCTTACCTACCAGCTCTTCTGCTTTCTTGTGGAGGCAAACACACTACCAAAAGCAAAGCTGGACTGGAAAAAGGATGATTATTCTTCTGCGCTTCCCAGTTTCAGCACAGAAGCTGTTTCAAAGCAAAGAATAAACTGGCTATGTTTCCTGAGGCAGCTGAGGAAAATCTTCACGGTTTGCTGTCAAGGTACACTAATCCCTCTGCATTCAGCACAACGTTGCACACGCAGCAGCATCTTTGGCACCTGGGGCTGACACACAGTGCCCTTTATGCACAGGAACACAAGGCAGTCCTTAATGCCCCATCTCCAGCCTAGAATTCTGTTGTGGGGACATAAGACAGAGTCTATCAGCCTAATTAGACATTTAATAAGGCATTGCTCTTACCCTCAAGGCCCTCAGTGAAACCAGGATCTTCCCACTGCCTTCAACTCTTCCTAAAAAAATCACAAGCTGTGTGCATTCTGCAACCACGTAGACGGCTCTTCCCTGCCAACTCCTCAGCCATGTCGCCTACAGATTTGAACCTAGTAGCCTTTTCTTGCGACTAGGCATTTATTAGCTGCCTGGCAGACAGCAAGTAGTTATTTTTTCCAGGGTAACTGGGATGTGAAGAAGGCTGCATTGATAAATTGGGCTCCGACTTCCTGAAGCAGAACAGTCACTCTGCTCGTGGCAGGTCAGGCCCATATGACCTTTCATGTTGGCAGACATCTGTTGGAGAAAAAGCTTTCTGACAGGATGGTACAAAGCACTTTGAAAGCAGAAGAACTACAAAGTTCCTCTTCATGTGAAAAAAAAACCACTGACTAGAAAAGTCAGAACCTCCTTAAAAGAAAAAGGGGCTTCCCACCAATATTCACAAGTTTCAAGGAAAGTTTTCTCTATCGTCAGATGTTCTCTTGCATTCAGGTAACAGGAATGAGGAAGGACAGCAAAGCACAGAAAGGAGAAGCAAAATTCATTTTCTTTCCGTATGTAGACATGTGCAAGCATCTACTCTTATCACTCCATCCATGTTCTCACTAACCCTGAACATGGAAACTCCTTGTTTACCCTGGTGCATCACTGGAGAAGTTTCTCTGTTCCCCTCCACCTCTCCTCAGAGGCATCTTGGAGTTCTTCAAAGAAGTAAATGGGTTTGGCATTTAAGTGGCTTGCCTTCAGCTACAGACTCAGAGCCCTGAATCATGTGAGCCAGATCTGCCTTCAGTCTTGGAGAACAGGTTACTTCATTGTCAACATTTCACTAACGCAGTGTCTGCACACCAGGGCCTCTCTTCTCCCGCTGGTAAAACCGTACCTTCCTGTAAACCTGAGCCAGGTCTTCAAAACCCACAAAGATTTCAACAAAGATGAAATTGCCAAATCAGCGTTCATCTTTCAAGACCTATCATCTGCACTGCTGCCACCATGGTTACTTCTGTCAGAAGACTGAGAAGGAATGCCAGAAAGCCACAGCAAACCCAACAATGTATGTGGGTACAATCTGCATTTGCCATTGAGGAGCAATAGTCTCCAGACTATAGCTTTGATACTTTTGCTTCTAGATGGTCTGAACAAGAATGACAATTTTTGTCTTCTAATAATATTGGAGAACTTTTTTTTCCTCTCAGCTCAGCTAGAAGGCTGGATGCAAGTTCATTCTCCTTCTAAATAAAGGGAGAGGAGGAGAATGTGAAAAGCTGTATTTCAGGAGGACCTTTTACCTCCACCTTTTAAACACTCTTAAGTCACACAGCAAACATTTGGAGTAGATTTCATTAACTCACTGATAGGTATAAAAAAGAGGATTAGAAAGACAAGGAACTAACAGAGGGAGACAGGAGATTAGTGAAATGTTTCACATGCAAAACCAGAACCACACGGAGGAATCTGCCATCCCAGTCCTTCCCTAACCTCTAATGGCACCAATTCCAGCAGAAGGACTTTGTGTTTTCATAATGCTTCCTCCATAAACTGCTAGCAAAATGTTACAACTAAGTGGGAAAGCTGACAGACAGCTTTTGAGATTGACCAAACGGAAGGTGCCCTCTCCAGAAAAACAAAGTCAGAAGAATAGGCAGGCACACCTAGAGTACATTATATCCCAATTTTTTAAGTTTGTCTGATCCCATCCTTCTGTTGTTAGAAGTATTAGCGCTGCTCACCAAGTTCAGAGCTTGCAGTCCTGCCTCTTACATCTCTCATTTTGCAGTTTTACACAAAGGCCAAAGTCATCAGGATGGAGCACATAAAGGAGAAAAAAATCCTTTCAAGCCAAAAATAGCCTTGTTGCCAAGGCAAAGCCCAGTCCAGATGTGTTGGTAATTTCTCACTTGCCTGTAAGAAAAAACGCATGCAGACAAAATTTCCATCTCTTGCCTTCCATTCAGCCTTGATGAATAACACAGCCTTTCCAAAGCTTCAGAGACATCAAGCCACCTCTGTATACATCCATGACAGTAGCCAGATGTTTTTTTTCCAAACTTCAATTCCAAACAGATCTGAAAAGAGAGTGAAAAGGCCTTTTCCAGTGACATATTTCAATGTGTTTTACAATCACAAGGAAGCAGGTCAATTATGACAGCTCCGGAAGTAATAATAACTGAGGCAGATTTATGGCATTGCTCTTTGGAGTCCAGTGAGACTTTCTGTCATATTTAAGGAAGGGATGTTATCAAAGCTGTAATTCCATTGCACTGAGATATACACTCTTATCACAGGCACACAGAGTGAAAGCCTCAAAAATAAGCATAGACAAATGATCTATTTTTCTTTCCACTTGGAGTAACCAAAGTAACTCATTATCTATCCCAGAGACTCTGGCAGAACCCAGCATTGCACAAACAAAATAGCACACTGGGCATTATGACCAAAAAAATTGTCAAAAGCAGCTAGAGACAAGAGTGCCCACTTTGTGACATTTTACAGCAATCTCTAATTACAGGAAGAGCAGAGCAACAACCTCTCTCAATCAGCCTAAGCTTGGCACCTTAAATGGCTAGTGATTGGGAAAACCAAAGGGAAAGTCACAGAAAATTCCATCTCCATGGAGTGAATTTGCCTTGGACCTTCATGAACCTCTCCTGAGGCGGAGAAAGTACTCTTTTGGGGCCAATGTCCTGTAAAACAGTGTGACACTCCCATCTGCAGAATTGTAAGGGTGGTACAGCAAAGCAGATACTTTGCACCTGTAGAGTTGTATCACCAGAGAAGCACCAAGACTGGCATGTGTCTTTCAGCCTCAAATAAAACCAAAGTGGTTTTGCCCACAGAAATGACAGCTGCAACTGTATCCAAATCCCTAACAAAAATTGGCTGGCTCTTAAAGAGAATTTTTTCTGGCTCGCTTCCAACCTGGTCTCAAAGCTACCTCCGTAAGGTGCCAGCCTCCATTGTAACAGAAATGCAAGGAAAAAAGATGCTTGATAGTTGCACATGTTAAATCCCAAGCCATTTTCTTTTGTTGCAGGTGTTGATATATCATCTAGTCCAAACTTACAAAGTTATGCTTTTTATTCTTCCCAAAAAGAGATGAACGAAGCAGACAAAGACAGAATTTGTTTAATTCCTCATCCTTCCCTCTCCCCCCTAAATTAACCTCTTGCATGCTTCTGAAATCACGTGGTAGAAGACAACCTTTTCGCTTTCTGAGCAAGTCATGAACACTGGAAACTCCATTTTGCTTGATGGGAGTGCTAAAGAAATGCACTCCTTTTTTTTTTTTTTTTTTTTTTTTTTTTTGTTACTTGACAGAAATGCTCATTTTTTCTAATTTTTTTCTTCTTTTTTTTTTTTTTCTGGGAGAGGAAAAATCCTTATGCCAGCCCTGGGTTATGAAGTTAAAATTACAAGCACACAAATTATTCTCCTCACTGCACCATTGCTGGGTAAAGCAGCCTCTCTGGAAACAATAGCTGGAGCTTGAGGTATCCACAGGGAAAACAGAACATCGTGCTTGATTTAATGCCCTTCTCATGGGATTTACTCTTGGCAAAGTGCCTGTGTGGTTTATGTCAGAAGGGATACATGATTTACATGTGGATCCAATGCTGACTGTGAGGTAACTCTTTAGTACTGATGGAGCATAAAAGGAGTGAGCATCCCATGAATTAAAAAAAAAAAAAAAAAAAAAGGCACCTGAGCACTACCCTCCATCAGGAGAAAAACAGAAGCCTGCCAGGCTTTGGTAGGAGAGGGAGAAAGATGAATATCCACATATCTCGCCAATATAACCAAAAGCAGTGATGAGAAGAAATTACTATTAGGTTCTGCAGTCAGAAAATGAGCAGAAAATGAGTGACTGCATGAAAATCTGCAAACAAAAACATGAAACAAGCACATTCTGGGGTCCTTTCTTGCCCTTTTTCTGCCCTTTGGATCATTTTAGAAACAGACACTCTCTTTTCCAGGTGTGAGATAATCAATACAGGTAATATGTATGGACAAATAATGCCTTGATCAGCATGGAACGGTCAGCTGGAATCAGATCAGTATCCATCAGAAATTTTCCATGATCCTGTACTTAAAAAAAAAAAACAACAACAAACAACAGAAAACTTTTACAGTAACAAAGCTTGCAAGGTGGAAAAATGAGATTGTTTTTGTTCTATGACTCAAAACAAAGCATCCCATTGCTGTTCCCACGGCTGGAGACTGTTCAGTGATAGAACTGCAAACACCATCATTTCGGATTTTGAAATCTGTAGTGGATGAATGGAATTCCTTCCTTCCTTCTAACAGGTGCAGTCTAAGCAGCTCAAAGAGACTGCATAGCAGAACCCACACCACTGCTATTTACCATTTATATTATCTAGAGATAATAAATGGTAGCTTGTTTCTTTCGGTAGCCATTCAGGATTAGATCAACTACCTCTGCTTTGCCATTTAGAGGAACTGGCGGACTGAGAGCATTAGGCAGCTCACTGTTGTTTATGAAGCAAATTGTCTCAGAACTTGCAGAAATAATGCAGGAACAGGGAGAAATAGTGTACATCGTAACTCCTTGGGACCCCGCAGTCTCGCCAGTCTGTATGGGGAGGAAAAGCCTGGCTATAAAAGGGAGACAAGTGAGAGGTGTCGAAGCATAGCAGTCGTACAAAACTAGTAGCCTTCCTTGCTGGTATGACAAAAGAAAATGAAAAATCCCTGCCAGTATAGCAAATCTCTGAATGACAATGGAGCTTTGGGAAGACAGTAACAACTTCTCCCTCCAAACATGAAAAGAATGGAGATTGATAGAACTTAAGGGTGATACTTGCCAAGCTCTCAGTCTGTTTGCACAGCATCCTTCATGTAACCCGGGTCTGAAGTAAGCAAGTAGACACGCAGAAACAAGCGAAAAAAAAACAAACCCAACCAACCTAACTTCAATGTGAAAAGGAACAAGATGAATTCAGATACAGTTTGACAGGAAATGAAGGAGCCTGTTTCGGAACTGATCGGGAAGTTGCAAATTGGCAACAAACTGTCGTTCAGTTGAAGGTAAGCAAGGAGAATGAAGCTTTTGCGTATATGCTACTACAAAGCCATGAGCAATTTTAAAAGCATCCAAAGGACTGCACTTCTTTCCAGAAAGTAGGAAAAAGGAGGAGGGGAAAAAAAGGCTTTTTTCCCCATTTCTTGATACCCTTCTGTGCATTTGTATAATATCTAACAGAGTGGGATCCTGATGTGATTGGGCTTTGTCCATGACACCGTAAGAGCAATATCAGGCTTACTGAAATTAGTAAACTCACAATGACTTCAAAGGGCTTTGCCTCAAGGCAGTGAACAGTTTCTGGAGCCTGTTTTTCTTCAAATTCTAACCTTTGTTTTCAGTATAAATATCGCCTTCCTCCTGTTCGTACCTCTTACGTAGAGACAGGTCTCTCAGACAGACAGACATCAGGCAAGGAAAGCAGGAGTAAAGCGGCATTTGGTACCAAAGCAGTATTCCTTGCTGAGGACAATAACTGCAGCACTCTCCCAAGAACTGGTAAAATCTACTGTCAACAAACAGAAGTAATATTGGAGAAGAGAGAAGGCTGTAAGGGTTTTCCCTGGAATCTACCTGCCATCCAAACACTCGCTTTAAGTTGTGTTGTGAAAATTTGCATATGCAGAGTTATTTTGCAAATGAATTCTGACTGTTCCTTCCTGACACGCAACTCTTCAGCATTTATTCTCATCTCCCTTTTGCTCTCCCATTCACCATGCAGGAATTTTATGGAGGAATGGAAGGGTTTTCTCCCTGAACAGGTACAGTGTTAGAAGATGGGACAGTCTCTTCCCTGTAGACACAGAATTTTGGTTTCCAGGTGCCTTTTCTAGCCTTCAGGATCTGTTGCCTTCTTCCTAAACAGAAAAATCCAGTTATTATTAGCAATAACACTTATCCCTGTTTAGAACCCTGCCCTCTTCTATCTTTTTATTTTGGACATAACCTAATGTGCACAGGGACAGTGACTACAGCATTGAGAGACAGAAGTTCCTGGATGAGAAGATACTCATATTATTTGTATTTGATGGTGGAAGGTAAAACAAACAAACAAACAAACAAACAAACAAAACCAGGACTTGTGTAAACCTCTGCAGACTCTGATTAGCTTATTTTAAAAATAAAGGAAAGGGTTGCTGCTGATATGCATTAGTGGAGAAAATCTGCCCTTACTGCAGGCAAGGAGTTGAGCTTTTATACTCCGAATTTCTGCACCATGCCCCTGTATTAGAGTCACAGAAAAGATGCCCATAACAATGAAGAAATGCAAACCTCTGTATTTGATAAATAACAATCTGCAGACCCTAAGTGAATACAAGGACGTAATTCACTCTAGGATTTCTGCAGCTGTTAATAAATCACTCAGGCTGCACTCTGGCAGCTTATGACATCAGCAGATCCCCTTGAGTGAATTACAGCCATTAATTTACAGAGAGGAAGCCATCTATCATCTATTATTGACCATCTGCTACTAAGAATACGTACTTTTTTGATAAATTAATAAGATTTTAATAGAAAACATCTTTGATTTTATTCCTACGTACATTCATTTGCAATGTTGAACTTTGGGTTTGTAAATGTCAGTGAAAACTGATTTGTGACATCAGCCAGAGGTGACTACACGTTGATGGCAATGGCACACCTCACAGCAAGTTTAGCAAGGCATCGTGGCTAGTGCGTAAGGCCACGCTCCTGCCCAGATGGAAGGCATTGATCCGCTCAAAGATGTCACAGGAAGATATTTACTCACTCAGCGTACAAAGGAAACAAATTCTGTGTGCGCCCATGCCGACAGAAAAGCGTCGCTTGCAATGTGAAACCCATTACCCCCTTGCACAACGTCATTTCTTCCCAACAGTAAAAAGGACGGCTATAGGGCACCTGCTTGCTGTAAACAGAAGATAAAACCTTACCAGAAATGAAAGATCAAGCTCATTACACCTGACAATTTACTTCGGCTCCTTCCTTGTATTGCTTTCTCTTTCCTCATACTTCACTAGGTGATATTGCCAGGCTCTTAAAACTGGCAGAACTGACGGTAGGGATTTAGGCACAGTATTTCTAGTTTAAAATCCCAACCTAAGTTGTATATAAGTTACAGCACAAGACAACGGTGTGCTTTAACACTTTCATGGCACAGAGGTGCCTTATAGCCTGGCAGGCCTGCTAAAAAGCCAGAACACGTATGACCACTCGGCTTTGTTATTGGCACATAAACACTCCCAGATGTCCACTTCAGAAATGCCTACGCTGGGTCTCTGTAAAAGTGCTGCAGAATAAAAGTGAACAAAAAAAATCCCAAATGCCTGCATGGCTAAGTAAAACTGTCAAGCGGGTGATGGACTTTTCAGTTCTGGTTGTATGTTTCTCGTCCTCCAAATTACACAGTCCCACAGTATTACAGTCAGATTTTCAAGTACAGTAATGGACATACAGGGATGAAACGGCATTCGCTCAGCTAGAGCTGTATCTTTTTCAGCTTAAGCTGGATTTGGCTTCACACCACTGGCAAGGTTTTGTTGCAGGGGTGGTTTTGCATAGGGAAGTTTAGGGCTGAGGGCTGGATTCTGACCCTGCAGCTGTGGGCAGAAGCCTGGACCAATACAACGCCTCAGAGATCGCAATGCAGCAGCAGCTTCTACAGCTAGCTCAAGTCTAAAGTTCAAGTTTTGCTTCTTAAAAGGTGTAGGGTTTACAAAACCACTAATCACATAAATATTTTAATTTTTCAGTGAAAACTGGATGACCAAAAATGTTTGCAAAATTAGGACTGTACTGTCATAACATATATGGTATGTTGAAAATGTAAAAGCTACTATTCCCGAAGTGGGAACATCCACAAAATCAGCAAAAAGCAAATATTTATAACTGTAACAATTTAGGAATACTGCTTTGGGAATTAAAGACTCCTGATTCTTGCCACTGCACACTGAAATAAACTCATCCATTGCCTGGCATATGCTTGAAATCTTTCAGTCTTACAGTATGAGAAAAAAAATTCTCCAGCAGAAGTCACAAAATCACCATAGCTGTATTGAGTAACATGTGACTGAAGGACATTTTTACACCTTTAAAAAGCAATGCCATCATCACCATCCTTTGACAACTAATTAAAAAACAATAAAAGTTTATCACCTAAGACCTTTCATGTTCTGATGAGGGTTAAGCCTGATATGGTAGTATTAATTTGGGAAGTGAAACCAGTGTTATAACTATCTATGGGTCTTTCACAATACAAAATACAATAAATATCTGAAATTACATTTAGTTGGAGCTAGTCGCCATAGATCTGCTGGTTTCCAGAAAAAAAAAGATGGGCACTCAAAATTGTTTAACACAGTAAATTGATTCCTGAAGCATCCCACTGTGATTTGACCATGGTTTGACCACCCAAATTTCTTATTTTCAAAGACAGTGTTTCATTTTATTGAGTGAAAGACCTACAATGGGAAAAAGTAGAAGAAATAACAAACCCAACTGTAATCAAACTGGAAACAGTGCTTATTTTTTCTTTAGCTTTTATAATTGTTACCAGAATAGCAAAGGAAATAAGTTTTATATTAATGTATTCTGAAAAAAAAAAAATCTGTTCAGATGTAGCCAGGGCTTTGTCACCAGATCACCTGCTGGAGTCCACGGTGGGGATGTCAATAGGGTTTTGTGCGCACACTGCTTCAGCCACACTAAGGACTCACTACCCATTGTGGGAGCTACGGAAAACTCTTTGTTGCCGTTAGGGCTGAAGTCGCCATCTCCCAGTCTAGCAATATCCAAACTTCTGAGATGACTGCAGCCATTCCCATAAATACACAGAGCAACCTGGGGCACCTACAAAACAATATACAAGTGTTGTTCCTAATATTTATTATCACAGTGTCACAGCTTGCAACGCTATTAATAGTCCATTCTGGTTTGAAGTAAATCTTTCAGAGGTTTATAATTTAACTGTAAAAGTCTGCGTTAATCTGGTTTAGCAACGGGGCATGCAAAATCCCAGCTTCAGAGGCAATTCCTTGTTATCAAATTATAGTAAAATCAATTTAGCTAGTAGTTTGGTTTGTTGCCATTTCCAGATACTCCTCCCCTTATATAATTAAAGCGAAATTAAACCCAGTTCCATGTGAATTTTTATTTTATTTAAAAACTTCAGCGTTCTACTATGAGTAAAACTGAGGAACTGAGATTTGGTATTCCTAGTGAGTGGCTGTTGAGAGGAAAGGTGTTAAGCATCAAATATTTTCCTCTTCCACAAACGTTTAGTTACCTTAAAATGAACGCAAATAATCTAAAATAATCTAGCAAACTTACAAAAATAAAACTTGTATCCGAGAACAGTCCGCACTGAAGTGAGCATATGGCATAACGCACAAACGGCCACACGAAATATCAAGTCCATAATAAAACTTCAGAACTCTGAGCAGAAAAACGTTTGCTTTCGAGTTTTCCAACTCCTGCAAATGTAGCAAAGTTCAGCAGTCACTGCATTAGCAATTTGGTTTTTTTTTTTTTTTTTTTCCAGAAACGCGTTGAATTGCGCCTGTTTGTACCCAGGGGCGGCCTCACGCCCACCGCCCCCCGTCTCCGGCAGGTCCCACAGCAGCAGAGCCACCTTTTGTTTCCCGGGGGCTCCGTGGAGGCGGGCGGCCCACGGAGCTGCGGCCTGAACATCGCCACCCCCCCACCGTGGGGCGCCCCCGCCCCGCTGCGAACACGCGTGTGGGGACGTGGCTGGCGGGGCGGGGGAGAACGGGCGGGCGGCCCGGCCCCGCTGTGGGGCTGCCCCGGGGAAGCGGTGGCGTCCCAGCCCCCCCAGGCCGCGGGGGCCATTTTTAAATGTCTCTGTCAGGCAGCCGGCGGGGGGGCGGAGAGCAGGTGCCGGCGCCCGGGAGCTCCCCGAGGCACCGAAGTTGCGGTCTCCGCTCCCTGGGGCGGGACAGGGTGAGCCGTCGCCTCACGCACCGCGGTGCCCGTGCGGAGAGAGCATCCAAAGCCTCCGCCGAGCAACTGCGCGAATAAAGAAGGCGCCGGACGCGCGCCCCCGTTGCCGGGAGTCCCTCGCATTTAAAGGGCAGCTCCGCGCGGAGGGATCCCTCCCCCGCGTGAGGCTGCCGGAACTACTTTCTGCGCACACAGACACACACACACACGGCCGGGCGTCCCGAGCCGCGGGGTGGCCCGGGTCTTATTTTCCCCCAGCGAAATCATTCCGCCGCGGCACAGCGCCGCGCTGTGAGTGGTCATGGGCCCCGCGGCC
The DNA here is from genome assembly GCF_036417535.1 of Chlamydotis macqueenii. Taxonomy (NCBI): domain Eukaryota; kingdom Metazoa; phylum Chordata; class Aves; order Otidiformes; family Otididae; genus Chlamydotis; species Chlamydotis macqueenii. Next base: position 54,050,269 of record NC_141560.1, on the reverse strand, counting down.
CGCGCTGTCCCTCCTTCGCGGGCGAGGCGCGGGGGCTGGCGGGCTGCTGCGGCGCCGGCTGGCGTGAGGCGACGGCGGCGGCGGCGGGGGGAGGAGGAGGAGGAGGAGAAGGAGGAGGAGGCCCGGAGCGGCGCAGTTTGGGGGTGCCGACTTGCGCTTCCTTTCGCGAGGTGTATCCTTCCGCGGCGCCGGGTGTAAGGCAGCGCCTTGGCCGTTGTGTCCCTCCGCCGCCGGGAGCGCAGGGGCAGGCGGCGTCTCCCCGGACGGGGCGAGGAGGTCGAGGGCTTCGCGGGGAGAAAGAAGAAACTTCGGAGAGCGGTGGCTGGCGCAGCGGTCCGCCTGGCTGGGCAGGCCGGTGGAAAGAGGGCTCCCCGCAGAGAAGAAGGGAAAACGAGGAGGAAACGGCGGCGACGGCGGCCGGTCCTCGCCGCCGCCCCGCGGGGTCTCTGCGTGGGAGCCCAGGGGACTCTTTCTCGCGGGGCTCGGCGGAGGGATCTCTAGGCGGCTTCCCCCGTCGCCTCTCCCCTGCACCGCTCGCCCCTCGGCACCGCCATCTTGGATTTTAATCCGCCATTTTTTTTCCTCCCCCCACTCGGAATTATTTTTTATCACTATCGCTGTTTTTTTTTTTCCTCCCCCTCCTTAGTTTTCCTTTCCCCTCCGCCCCTCCCTCGTTCAGTCTTCGCTTCTCCCCACCTCACTCCCACCTTCCTCCCCTTTTTTTCCTCTCGGTCCCTTCCCTTTGATGATTCATTTTCCCCCAGTGGTGGCTGGGGCAGCGCCGGCGGCGGCGAGGGACCCAGCGCGGAGGGCAGCGGGGAGGTGAGTGCAGAGTGAGGGGGAATTGGGGGGCCTGGGGGGCGCGACTCCCGTGGGCTCTGCGAGCAGGGTGCCCTCGCGCGTGGGAGGCGCCTGTCAGCGGGCGGTGAGGCGAGGGCACCGGGGCCTGTGCCCCTCGGGGTGGGGGGGGGGGGTTAGAATTTGGGGAGAGGGCTCCGTGGGGCGGGGTGCGCCGTGCGGGAGGGAGCGTGAGGAACCGCGCCCGCTGTGTCCCGCCCCGCGGGCCGGCCACGGGTAGCAGCGTGCGGGGCCCCGCCGGCGCCCCCCGCCGCCTCGGGCCGGGCGCGGGCGGCTCTCGGCGGCGCTGACAGGCGGGGGCGCGCCCCCGCCGCGCCCGGGGGCCGCGGGAGGTGGGGGGCCCCGGCGGGACCGGGCCTTGATGGCGACGGCGGGCGGCGAGCCCTAGGGGGCAGCACGGGGCTGGGGGGGGTGCGGTGCCGCCCCCCCTCGCTTCCCCCGGGATGGGCGCTGGGCCGGTGCCAGGGGTTTGGGTCGGGGTGGGGAGCTCGGGGAGGAAGCTGGGAGTTACTGGGCGGTTCGGGGCGCTTCTGGGGTTAAACGGCCGGGGGTCCCGACCCGCCGCTTGCCTCTGCGTAAGAGGGGTCGTAACCCGTGTTTGTGTTCTGTGAGTGACCGTTCCGGGCTCAGGGCTCGCTGCGGTTGGATGGAAACGCCTGACATTGGGATTTTTTTCATCGAGGAATATATGCTTTTAAGGGAGGGGTGAAGTGCGTCCTTGTCCAGCATCTGTATGTGAAACTTGGCAGTCAAACACAAGGCAGTTTTCAACACGTTATTCTCCGAAAAAGTAAAGGTGGAAAGTGAGAGAAGAGAGTACATGGTGTTTTGTGGAGTTGTATCACAGGCAGTATGAGAATCTGAAGTACAGAACTTGGTGTAGTTTTCTGGTGGGTCGAATTCGGCGCTGGGCGACGCAGGTGAGATGGCAACCCGATCAGAGTGTTTAATAATGTAACTATAAATACATAGTGGGAGGTTTCAGTCGGTGAGGTTAAAAACGTACTGTAGAGTAAGTTCACACAGAGTCATGTCCTGTTTCCATAATCTGGTCGCTATAGCTATGGATGCATCCTCTTCTGTTTTCATTAGAAATTAACTTTTGTCTTGAGTTCTTTAAGTCTTCTTGTAAGTAACATTGTACAAGGAAATCAATCCAATACGATGGAAAAATGATATTTTTTTTTCTTGTTTGTGTATCGTACTATTTTGTTACTACAGTCAGATGGACACATACAGGCATCTCTGCTTTATACCCATTTGAGTTTGCAAACTGCAAAATAAGACTTATTTAAAGTAATTACCTAGTGTATTGCATATTGAATGAGTAGGTGGAATGATGTATCCTTGTATACACAGTAACAGGGCTCTTGAATACTTGTGCTCTGTTAGCACTACCCTATTGCAGAACTACAATTCCCAGTATCCTTTTCACTTCAAACAGCATTGTGCTTTAATGCAATAGACAGTTGCCCAAATTAGCATAGTAGGTGTAAGGCATGCTATTTCTGTTCTGTGCTAAACAGTGAATCCAGAGCTGTGGTTTGAGGACAGAAAGTATTTGGGAGCAGTCCCAGCTTAAGTGCTGACCACTTCCCTGACCTTGTACCCCCACCCTCCTGTAACATCCCCTTGTGCCACGGCTCAAGCCAGCAAGGTTCAGACTTTTCTGGTGACTCCCCTGATTCGGTCACTGCTTGGCTGTGCAGTTGCTTTTCTGGCGCAGAGGGAGAATGGCATGAAAGAGCAGGTGAGAGGGCAGCAGGGCTACTTCTGGTGTTAGGCTGGTTTGAAGTCTTCATTGAACTGTAGTGCTGTTTGTGCCAGCTGTGGCAGGGCTGCCCTGAACTGCTAGGTTCAGCTGAACCTGTGTAAGTCACAAAGCTGAACTGTTACAACCGCTGATGCTTTTCCTTCCCCTTTCAGTGGTCCTGCTGCTTGCTCCTCCGGTACTCTATCCTCTTGCTCTAGTGCCTGTTGGATCCTTTACTGAACCTGCTCAGCACATTAAACCAGCAGAAAGTTCCCTGCTCTCGTCCCTCTTGGGTTAATGGGGTTAAACTGAGTTACAAGTCCACTGAGCTCCAGAATTGGTGGAAGTTTTTGTGTGAATTGGAAAGAGGGAGGAAGGGGGTTCTCCCTCTCTCGGAAGCAGTGAGCTTTTGGATTGTCTCTGTGAAATTCTGCTGAACGCTGGAGTTGCTGCAGTGAGTTGGAGGGGATCCTGCAGCCTTTGCGGTGCTTTGCTCATCCGGTTGTTCAGCTTTGCCCCCAGAGGGCACCTGGGGGCGTGGCGAGGGGGAAGAAGAGAATGTGTGTGCATTCCCTCTCTGCCACTCACTTGTACTGGCACCGCTGTTGCTTCTGTGCCGGCATTGTACTTGGGTTAGAATCCAAATTGACACGCAAAAATCACGTGGCTGCAAAAGAACTGGCGCAGGAGGAAGTGGGAATGTACAGACTGAGCTATTGGTGGGGACTGAAGCTTGGGTTTGGGTCAGTTTTGGATCCATGTCTGCTCTGGCAGACATCCTGCGTCCCGGGTCTGCAGTTCTGCAGCAGTTTAAACTGACTTGATTCAGTTTTGACACAGTCCAGCAGCCTCCCACGTGCTGCTGTTAATCCATGTCCAGTTCTGCACTGAGCTTATTCTGAGAAGTAACTAGCTGAAAAAAAAAAAAAAAAACCACACAAAACCCAAATTTTTTCTTTCTCTTTTTTTTTTTCCTAATGGTTTAATTTACTGAACCAGTTCATCCCAGGGGCAAAGAAAGTCAAAAGTGGGTGTGATGTCGGGTGGCTAAAGTAAGCATCTGCAGGGGTGGGACTGGAGTAGCCCTTCCTAGGTAGCTTTTATCCTGTTGAGGAATTGTAGCCTCAGCTCCAGAATCTTTGAAGTCCTGTGGGACCACCTGCCCTTTCTTTAAGATACAACTTTGACTGTAGGGATTATGGCAAGTAAATGACCAAGTATCTTCTTTTGTTGCCTCCTGTGGCTGGAAAGTCCTCTGTTCCATGCCTAGTTTTGCTGTGGGTTAGTATGATCAATAATAATTTGCAGTGTAATACAGAACATCAGTTTTCTGTTCAAAGTGATGCTGTGCATTGGCTTCACACCCTTTGTGAGCCAGAAGTGTTCTGTGCCTTCTTTTCTTCTCTTGCTTAACGGTGTTTGTCTGAGCTGTCAAAAGCAGTAACTGAAATAAGATTTGAGACTGTTTTGAATAACTCCTCAAAGCTGTGCAAATTTTCATTGAGCTTTGATTTTGCTCAATCTTTCATATTCTTAGAAACTTGAACACTTTTTAGGAGTGGATGGGGTGGTTTTTTTGTTACCTAGGTAAGGTGGCTGTAGTGAAATTATCTGCAGCCTGGTGATGCTATAGGAAAACTGATTGCGTAGTTTTGCTCTGCTTCCCAAATTCAAAGGTTTCTTGCTTTTTTTTTTTAGAGCTATCAGTAATGAAACATAAATCTGTTCTGTTGATACCATTGATTTGTCCAGAAAAGCTGAGATTGTGGTCACTGGGTTTTTTGTTTTGTTTTTGTGTCCTGTATTAGCTTTAGGCAGCTGTCTTGTTGAGGGAGACTTTTTCTGCAGCTATAGTTAAGTTAAAAAAAAAATAGTTTAGATATTTGAGTTGTTAAAATAAATAAATAATCAATAAAGTGTATTGTAGAAGGAGGTCCTTTGGCTGCCTGTGTACTGAAGACCATGGGAAAGGGGAGGATGACTGTGCCTGTTGGGAAGCCCCCTAATCCTGGTGTCTTTGCCTGTGTCCTGGAAAGAGATGAACAAAATCCACTGCTGCTGTTTAGAAGCTGTTTCTGTCCTCTTAAGTAATAAGTATTTATATGCAAAAAAAACTCCTATGTTATGGAAGAGTGAAATAAATGATACTTGAATTTCTTATGGTTACTGATGTATGTGTTTGTGTGCGTTAGGCTTTTACTGATTTGGTTTTGTGCAGCTTCTTTCCCCCCCTCCGCCCCTCACAACAAGACTTCTCTGAATTGATAGATTTCACAGGTGACAGCCCAAAACCTGGAAGGCTCACATTTTGAGCCTTTCACAGCCATAAAATTTATTTACTTAAATTCATAGGGATTTACTACACTTTACAGTATAAAACACTAAGGCTTTTCATATGTGATATAAATCTGAATGGTACTGTTTAATCAGTCTGGTAAACACTTCTGGATAAGTCTGGCTTTGTGAATATCTTATGCGATGACAGCATTAATCCTGTGTGTGCTTCGGTTGTTGATTGGTGCTTCCAAACGTTGCTGAAATGCAACTAATACTCAGAAGGCGTGTTACTAGTTTAATAAATTTAGAACCAGGTAAATGAAGCTTGAGTTTTCACTTTTGAGATTATCGTTGCAATGAAATGCTAAATTCCTTGATGAGAGGTGCCGAATGCGATTGAGCTGTATGTTGACATTTGAGGAAATCTGCCTGTGAAACTACTGTAATAGAATTATAAAAGGCAGTATAATTATAAGGAGTAGTAGTATAATTAATAAAGGGTTAAAACAGCAACATGGACACTTACATTGAAATAAAAATGGTCTCTTGGAAGCTGCGATTGTGCTGGTAAACTTAACACTATAGATAAACCCAAAGCCATAACTGAACCATGCTTGGTGTTATATTCATAGAATCATATTATTTGATGGCAGAGCCCTTTAGCATGAATTTCAGAGTATGTGGAGCTGTAAGTGTGTTCCAGTTTCTTTCTTGAATAGGGAAATGGTGTTCTAACTCTTCCTTTTCTCCCTCCATTCCTAATGGACTTGTCAGCATGAGTCTAATGTAGAAAGCATTGAGAGGGTATCACCTCTGAAGATGTATTAAAGATCACATGCTGGTGATGAGTGGAGCATCTCTTGCTCTCGTTTAGGTTATCTGTTGGCATTAGGAATTATGGTATTCACTGTGAAAGGAATACTGTCTGTTGATTCTGGATTTCGATACCGTTTCTTGAAGGCAGCGTTTGTGAATTGTGAGAAGGAAGAAGCTGAGGAAGCACACTAGCAGTCTTTGGGTTTGTCGTTTGGCTGATATTAGAAAATAGAAGGCCACAGTAAATGGAGACAAAGGTTTTCTTGCTTGTTAGGCTTCTAGGCTCAAATAAATAGTGATTTTTCACAAGAATGTTTGCTAGACTTCACTAAATGATTTTGCTTGAGGAGGACTTCTGTTGTCATCTATATCAATATATTTTGTAGCAAAAGCAAGTATTTCTCCTAAAGCTTAGTATGGCTTGAGTACTCTTCTGTGGCCACATTCCTTCTTGCCTTTGCTGTCATCCTTTCCTTGTTATTACTGTATTTGTTAGGCAGAAGTGACTTAGCACAGATAGTACTCACCCTCCCCTTGCAGGACTCGTGAAAGATCAGTTTCCTTCTTTGTGCAGAGTACACCTTTTTCCAGCAGAAATTGTAGCTACCATACCTGTTAGTTGTCACAAACACTGCTGTATTGAATGTTTTTCCTCCAGATAATTGCATACCAGTATCCATCTACAATCGGACTTCATGGTAGGCTTCATTCACCTGTACTGCTCTAGAACTGTAGCACACCACAGAGTATATAGTTCAGTCCTGGTTTAAGAGACTGAGACTGAATTTAGTGGAATTTAGTGAATTTAGTCTTTAATGTAATTTCTGTTTCAATGCTGTCTGTTACCTCTGTTACAGAAATGGGGAATGGGGTTTAATGGGAGTATATACAGCTGTAAAATGAATTGAGAAGCAGAAAGGAGGAAGTTGAGTCATTAAGTGTTTACATGATAGTACAGATCTTCACAGGGTAGCTGTCTTCTGAAAGAAGTTCAAGTGTGATACTTAACGAGAAAGTTTGGGGAGTTTGCTGTTTGTTCTTTTAGTTTGGTGGGGGTTTTTTTCCCTGTTTAAATGTATGTTATCAGGCAAGCCGTAAGAAGGAGGAAAAAAAAAAGCCTAGTGTTGTCTAGTACAGGTTTAGCTGCAAGATTTCTGTGGGGTTTTTTTTTTTTTGGAGGTACTATGCAAAAATGTGTGGTTCTACGTATAGCTAAATGCAATGAGGACAGTTTTCCCTTGCAAATTTTAAGTCTCTGGTTTGTTTCCTGAAGGCTGTATCTGGTAACTGAATTTTGTCAGTATACAGAGTGACTTTTGCATTCTGTTCAGTTCCAGCTCTGTTAAAGAGCTATGTTAAAGCTTGCTGGTCCAGTAAAATAGATGTTTAAAAAATTATTTTTCTTTTTTCCATCTTGACATCAAAGCCAATCCCTTCTATCACTGGCAGCAAGAAAATTCCTTGTCTGCTGAAATTATCTCAATTATTTTTCTTTGTAGCGAGGCAGAAGATCAGCCAGCTTTTCCTCAGTGTGATTCTATTACACTTTGTCAATAATCTTGCTATCCTTCTGTGACAATTTGTAATAGATTCAAAACCCTGTAGATTTCTGGCTGATGCTTCTAGTAAGGTGTTTGAGGCAATACATCTGTTAGGTCACTTGTCTCTACGGTTTTTCTCTAATAGCTTAATCAGGCCATAAATATTTCTGCAGCTTTAAGTAGGTAGATCACATATGTGTCTGACAGAAATCCATTATTTTGCTACTCTTAAATGGTTAAAAACAGGATTTCTACAGAATATGCTATTTTCAAAACTGTTAGTTTGTTGCAAATTTCTCCCGCCAGATTGAAATGCCTGTTATCTACTGTGAGCAGAGTATTAATGCTCACTTTTTAATAACAGTTAAAATAAAAGGTAGAATTTATTTCTTTATGGGGAAGCAGTAGAGAGGATGATGAATTAAAACCAAGTGAATTACTAATACATAAATGCAATTGTGAAATAATTTGTGTCAGTTTTTTTTTTCCTGCAAGTTATACAGAGGGAGACACAACTGTGTACAAAAGCATTAGTAGCTTTCTTATAATTATTTGTGCAAAAGGCATTGAGACTGTGGACAAAAACTAGCATGTGCTTTGCTGGCCAGTTATGTACTGTAAAATTTCAGCTGTATTTATAACCCAACTTGCTACTGGCCCATTGAGCCAAATGTGTTATGACTGATTTTTTTGTTACATGGAATGGTAAAAATAGTAGCCTGGGTCCTCTAGATCATCGTTGAGGGGCTTTTGAACACTGACTTTTAAAATAAAGATTTAACATCTTTCCCCCACCCCCATTCCAAAAATGTAAAAAATGTTGTCAGTTTTCTGGCTGGGTTTTTTTTGCCCCCCTTCCCCAATTAATTTTTAGTTTTTGGAGAATGTTTGTATAATGTAATTCTTTACTGTAGAGTTCCAAACAGGTTACAGATTTTATTTATTAGAAAATAGAGTCTTACTTAGGTGTGTATTTGAAAATACTCTATTTTTGGAGTCACATGGCTGTGTGTGTATTTATCGATGTCTATGTATGCCTCTATAGATACATAGGTACATATGTGTATGCAGCCCAGCTCTTAAAATTGAGTTGTCCTTAGCAATTTATCAGTTTTAGAATTTCGTCTTTGCTTCCAGATGTGGTTGTAAGTTGTAGGACAGTACTTCACCTGTGGATATCTGTATTTGCAACAGTTCTCTGTACTAATGCTAATTAACTGTTTCTTTCTTCCTGATGCAAATGCAGATCATCATCTTCCCTTCCCCATGCCCTGTGTTGTTTTGTCTTTTTTTTTTTTTTGTGTGTGTGTGTGTTAAAGTCTGTCTTGGAAACAGTTTCCCAGTAAGTTCTAATCATGTTTATGTTTTGCTTCCAGGAGGAATTGGAACTGAAATTATTCATCCACTTCTCCAAGCCTTTTGAAAAGTGACTAAATGCAACTGAGTCAGATTGTCTGTGGGAATGAAGTGGCTGGGAGAATCCAAGAACATGGTGGTGAATGGCAGGAGAAGTGGAAGCAAGTCGTCTAATGACCATGCACAGAATCAGACCAAATTGCAGCATGCAGGAAAGGAGAATCCAAAGACAGGCAAAAATGGAGTTGAGAGAAGATCAAGCAGATGTATGTACATGTTTATGCGGCTTAGTGCTGTATGTGATTCATCTGTCATTTTGCAAGTCAGACTCATATCTCAGTTCACGAAGGAAGTCTGCATTCACCGTGTAACTATCATCAAAAGTAGTAATTATGTTTGTATTTGTTGGATATGTTAACTCACTTGAGAAATATAGATGTCTTCTGATCAGTTTAAAAGTTAAGTGAGAATAATTGGATGTAAATTCATTTTGAACTGGTAGAAGCATAAAATACATGGTTGCCACTAAGAACTAATGATTGGAAGTGGGTAACAATTTTAATTACTAACCCAGCTTTTAGTGAATGCACATGTAGAAGTAAACCCCACTTTGAATTGTCACATATATCAATAGTCATTATGAAACAGATTTAAGGAATATGGATTTTTATTTTTACTATTGGTCTGAGGTGAATGACTAAATACAAAATTCAGAGTAAGTTTTTTGTTTAGATTTTGGGGAAAATTGGATTTGAAATTTTCATGGCTTCATCACATTTGTAGGTTAGAAATCTTAGAGGCAGACATGACTGAGCTGTTTAGTCTGGAAAGATGCTTGTAGTTGGGACAGAGAAGAGGAAACCAAAATTAATTAGACATCCATAAAACGCATTCTAAAATACTTTCTCCATTGGCTGCTACATAAGTTAACAAAAACAAGAGTGAAAAATTAGCTATGCTCCTGCTTCTTCAGGTATTTTATCATCTTCCTTAATTGTTTTATATTTTTTGTTTCCAACCTGTGACTGTCCTTAAGTGTAGCTGGGCTTTACAACATTCCTTAAATGACATCTAATTTATGCTCCCTTATTTGCAGGTAGCGGTGCTTCAGGATTTGAGGGTCAAAGTCGTTATGTGCCTTCCTCTGGAATGTCTGCCAAGGAACTGTGTGAAAATGATGACCTAGCAACTAGTTTGGTTCTTGATCCCTATTTAGGTTTTCAGACACACAAAATGAATACTAGGTAACTTGTCTTTATTTTTCTAGAAAAAAAAAAAAATGATCTTCTTAGTTGATGTAATCAGAGCAAAACTGTGGAATTTCTTGCATGTTTATGAAAGTATGAAAAAATGGCAATTTGTGAGTAGCTTCTGCCTTGAAAATGATATTGTGTGTGAGACTGGAACTCAGAGCTCTGTAGCAGTGTGCATTTGTAATGCTATTACAGGTCTTTCTGTTAGCCCTGGTGTGTGTTTATGCTGTAGAACAGGTTGTTAATAGACACTGTTTCCTAGCTTAAACAGTTAACTCTTCAAGAGTTTTAACCCACTAGTCATTTGAAATATTTCAGAGATGGAAGTTAGTGTTTGGGGACTTTTCTGTTTATTTCATGTGCCAGGGTGATTCTTCTTCCCGCTTACTCTTACAACATCACAAGAAAGAGAGAATTCCTGAGCACTTCAGTGTTAGTGCCGCTTGATCTTGAGTTCTTGCCGACCCATGCTGAAGACATGCTGCTCAGACATGTCTGTATGTGTAAGATAAATTAATATGCCCACTGGGAACTTGCTTACCAGAATTGCATCTACTTTTGCACTGTTATGCACCTGTCTGAATACTTCTGGTCTAAATTCAGTGTGGTCTTAGGGTTTAGTTGTTGCATGCTTCTTCCTGTTTTACAGACATAGCACTGATTATATTGTTATTATTCTATACATCTCTCTTAAGCTTTTGTTTGCTAGCTTAGTAGAGAAGCTACATATAAATTATAAGACTCTAAGGACAGGAATCGTGTGCTTATTGAGATTTATATGAGCTGAGGTTTCTAGGCAGCACATCATGGGAAACAGGCTGCTCAGCCCTTCAAACTGTTGCTGTGGCTGTTCTTAAAGAACAGTTTACCTGTACAGCACAGTCACATAACCAGGATTATCAATTAAGTAGATTTTTGTATGCATGTAACAAGCTGATTGCTTCAAAAATGACTGCTAGATTAATTGGTGTTGTCACGTGAAGTAAATGGTCACAGGGTGAGTTGCACAGGAAATTGCAACAGTGTGGCCCTAATAACTGTAGGGACTTACTCCAAAGAGATTTTTCTTTTTTGTTGGAGAGTACATCATCTGTCTTCAAGAGGAACGCTTGAGTTTTTCCTGTTCTCTCCATGCTGTTCGTTACAATAGCAGATTGTGCTCAGAACAGTGCCTAGGTAGACAACTCAGTTAGGAGTGGTTTCGAATTGCCAGCAGTTAATCAAGCTAAGTATATATGCCCAAAAGACTTCTTTGTTTCATTGCATGAATGGTAGTCTACAGGTTATGCACAAGTAGTTAATTCTTATGCTTTGTGATAAGGAAATAATGTTTAATAGTTGGAGAAGCTAGTTTCATAAATGTTGTTTTTTGCTGATATGTTTTCAACACCTAAAATACTTTTTTAATTACTGATTTGAATCAAAAGACTACAGAAAGGCTATCATCATATATTTCTTCCTTTCTCAGACTTGGAGAACAGTTACAGGCAGTCTTCAAGGACAATAGTTAATAATCTTGGAGCACTATGGGAAATACTTAGGTGAGGCTTACAGCTTCTTCCAGAAACGCATCATCTTGCCTCTTTCATAATGCCGTATTGAGAGAGCTTCTGTTGTTGCAAATAATTAAACTAAAGGCATCAGCATAGTTCTTGTTTATCTTTTTGGTACAGTGATGCCACCTGCTTGTTATTGTAGCTGTGACACTTAGATCATCTTCCTTCCATCGAGTAAGCTGTAGTCTTTCTAGAGCTCCTGAGATTTATTGTTGTTGTATGGCTTTGAGGGAAGCCGTTGAGCAAGGGGAAAGCAAATATGAAAAGACTAGGCCATTTTCAAAATGCTAGATGCCGGTACCCAAATATGTGATTGCGGTAGAAATTAAGATTTATAGCTTATGTTTGAGCATCTTCTGCTTCAGTGTGATGAAGTCATACTAGTTACATAGTTTTGTATTGAGGTGCGCTTAAAATAAAACAGGCATTTGTGATGGCAAGCAAATATTTCCTGCTCACTTGTTCTGATTTGTTTGAAATTGTACTGTGGAAGTGACTGTGCTGGCATTCTGCTTTGCTGTTGGGAACATATAAGAGGCTTGTATTTTTGCAACTAGCAGCCCAGTTGATGACTGCTTACTGAAGTTGTGCTTTATCTTACCTCTGGAAGCCAAGTCTGTATTTTTGTATGTGTATGTGTCTTCTCTATAAGCACTTTCTGTACTTCATTCATTCCTTTAGTTGAAAAGTTTGTAAAGACCTCTTGTTTTGCCCAGAGTATATTGACTAGAGGAAAAAAAACCTCATAACATTCTAGTAAAATGTCTAGCTCGTTGTTGGAACATGTTTGTTTTCAATTTTTTTTTTTTATACTGAATTAGGGATCTTACGGTAGAGAGAAGATGATTATTTTTATGATCTCCAGAAAAAAAAAAAAGAAAAATGATGAAGTCCTGCAATTCCTGAATACCCTTCATCTTGGGAATTGGGCTATTGGCTCTGTAAGCTGTCCAGTCAGTAATGTCTGAAAACTAGTTCTCATAGCATTACCATCTGATGCTCCAATGAGTTTTTCCAGTGTTCCTCTGAAATACCTTCGTGTCACCAGGATCTCTGGAATTGTCCTCTAGTGGCTTTACCCAAAATAAACTTTTTTTTTTTTTAATATCCTCTTGGGTTTCCAAGGGGAAGCAGCAGGTTGTTTTCAGAGCTTCTGGCCCTCTTGGCAGGCCCTCTAGTCATTCTTTCATCAAATTGGTAGCTCTTACCTTGACAAAATAGTAGGTTAGCAGTTGATAAAAAAACAAGCAAACAAACCCCAAACATATGTTAGGAAGTATAATCTTGTCAAGTATAGCTATTGTAAGAGTTTTTTGTTGCTTCTTGTACAAATCCTGTTATATCAGACTTTTTTTTTTTTTTTGTGACAAAAGCTGTCATGGCTGTAAGATTTACTTAGTCTTGCATGCCTGTCTTCTTTGTAAAAACAAAACTGATTTTGCAACCTATTACTTCCTGGGTCGAAGCTTGTGTAACACTAGAGCTTAAAACTGGTATTTGTAAAAAGCCAAGTGAATTGTTGCTTATCTTACCATCTTTTTATTTTCAGATGCTTTTCCCTAGGCTGAGCACTGAATCTTGAAATTGTGTGCCGTAATGGCTAATTCACTCTTTACTATCTTGTGTGCAAATGTGTTAGTATTTAAATCTTAAGCCACACTCCTGATCATACTGCTGCTGTTACCAGTCACTGCTGTTTTGTGGTTCCCTGAAGCGCCAGCATCATGCTAGGGAATACTGAGAGCAATTCCAGTGTTTCTAAGTTTGCAAGTGATTTAGAAAGTCAAACGCATTGTAGTCTGTTTTAGGAGAATCTAGGGGTGTTTCCGAACTCCATGTTGCTGCTTTCAGGGAGGTTACAAACTGGTGTGTGATGCAGGTGATTTTGTCTGATGAAACTAAAGGACCAAGCTTTAAGAATTTCCATGTTTTCCGTAGCAGACATGAACTGTTTGGGGATAATGTACAGGAAGCTGCTTTCTCTCAACACTGCACCAAGAGCCTGGTGTAAACTGTCAGTCATTCCTCAGCTTGACAGGGAATGTCACTGTCCCTTAGAGTCACTGTTGACCAATAAAGACAAAAAAGGTGAAGCAGTTCCTTATTACATGTGTTCATGGGTCTGTGCTGAATCTCTTCTGGGCTCCTTAGATCATTTCGATATAATAGTTGGAGGGCTCAGTATTCATCTTGAACGTGGCTTGGAGGTAAAACAAGTTGTGTGGCTTCTGCTAAATAAGGTGATGTTGCCATATAGTTCAACTTCAATGTTGTGGCACTGTGGAGATACTGGATGAGAGGTACACAGCTCTTACGTTGTGACACCCTGTTTCAAAATAAGCTTTTACATTTTTCAGACTTCAGTGTCTCTCTGCTTTCTGAAATGATTTTGTTTGACTTTTGTGTCCTTTAGCTTGCTTCTAGTTGTCTTCCTTCACTGTGTGTAATCACACACAATGATTAGATTGGAACTAACTGTTTTGCTGCTGCTGAGTGTTTTGGATTTTAAAAAAAGAATCAAAACCAAAAAACCCCACCAAACCACCCCCTTCACCCCAAACCAACACCCGCCACCTTACTCTTACACGGTTTTTCTAGTTGGACCTTTAACTTCAATAAAAAGTGTTGTATCTCCAAAAGATGGAGTGGTATGCATCCAGTAGGCATGGTAACTGCTAAATTAAATTTACCATGTGGAGAGTCAGAACAGGAAGGAAGGTGCGTGTTGGAGTTTTTCTTGTGTCCCCCATATTAATTTTTAAAAAGCAGTCATATTAAGGAGAATGAAATTATGTGACTGTTAGAATTGTCTTTATGTCTGTTCTAGGCTTTATTGAAGTTTTGACCACACTGGTGCGTGCGTAGTTTCAGGTCAAGAAATTTTAAGTATGTGGATTACTTTCTTCATTAAAAATGCCGTTTTGAACTGGCCTTTAAAGAATGTGGGGTTTTTTTCCAGATAACAACACTCGACACTAAACACAGAACAGGTTGATTTTTATATAACTGACTTTTACTTAAAGATACTACAGGGTTGGGTAGGGGAAGCCAAAATGTTTGTTAACTAAATAAATTGTTTTCACTTGTTATAAGCAGATTATTTGGAACTCTTGTTGTGGTGTCTCGAATGCTTAACAGCCTTGCAGTTTTAGCTTTTGTGCTGAATCTCTGGTATTAGATAAACAGTAACTTGCTGTCTTTCCATAGCCACTTAAATAAAAATATCCTGACAAAATGCCTGTTTTTAAGTGGCTAATGGGATACTGTGTTTTGATAAATTCACTCTTCTTGATGTTCCCTAGTCAGAAGAAATAGGTTTAGAAGTATCTTTGTTGTGCACTGGTACAGTATGTGGAGTTCCATACTGGATCTCTCGCAGGATCAGTTTATTCTTTTTGTTCAAACTCACTGCTCTCAGTGACTGAGACTGAGCAAGGTACTGTGCTTCTGAACTTACCAGAAACTCTCCTTTAACTTCCTTTATAGGCAAGCATCTCACTGACCTTTGGCTTTATACCTTGGAGTTTCAAGATTCTTTAAGTATTCCCGAGGTAAGAGAAACTTGAGAGAGAGAAGAAGCTTTGCCTTCCCCAAGCCATTTTCCTACATCTTTCTTGTTGAGACCACCTCAGTTTGCCCTTACCTGGGATAAGATCATCCTCTAGCTGATTTTGAAATTGCAGTAGCTATAGCTTTTTTGGATCTTGTTGTCTAGGGAAAAATAAATACTTCTTAGGGAAGTGTGAAAAGTTTCCATTCTACAGCTTGTCAGGAAGAAGTGCTGTTATTATTTCTTTAAAGGTACTGTGATAGCTGAGTTTTTCATTCTTGGCTTACTTTTAAGAACGCACTGTTTGGTGGCAAACTCCGTGTTCTGTGAGACTTGACCCCTGAAGCTGTTTGTAGGGTGGCTCAAGGAGCATGTGCCTGTGAGCAGGTTCAAACACCAGAGTGTCTTGTTCAGTTTCCATGATGGAATCTAATAAAGGTACTGTTCATAGGAACAAGCCAGAAGTCTGGATAAACAATTCTGATTTTAATTGATTCTCTGCTTAGAGACTGGGTTGGCTGGTTTGTTTTGTTGGTTTTCTTGTGGTCTTTCTATCTCTCTGTTCTTTGAACTAGTCTCCTCTTTTACTGACAATTAAAAGCCAATTTATTTGGCTCAGTTTGTATATATGTGTGTGTATACACACACACGCACACACACACGTATATTTGGCTGTGGGGTCTTTTCAGGCTCTCTTCATGGTGGTGCTCAAAAACAGTCATATAGACTCTTCCAGCAGATGCATAGACTTTTTTATTTCTTAATGTTGTATGCAGATGAGGAAGCCCTGTAACACCAAAATGATAGTATTTAAGGTTGCTTCTCAAAATCGATAGACTTCTTGGTAGGTAGTGCTGGGAGAAACTAAGGAATAAATTGCTATTTCATTATACCCCTGGGAGAAGTGAAGTGGCTATCAGTAGACCCTGAAATTCTTAAGGAACACTCAACTTCTAGGCTTTCTTGGCATATTGGCTGCTTCAGCATCTCAGATCAGAACGTACCTTTTAAAATATGTATGGAGATGCACCTGTGAAAGTACTGAAGCTTTCATGAGGTGTCTGGGTTGTAGTATTCTGGATTAGCTCATAAACTTTATATGCTCTCAGTGCAGTTTACGTGTGCTGTGAACAACTCACTAACTCAGGCTCAGGGTGCAAAGTTTCATTCTGTTTCATTGA
The DNA here is from genome assembly GCF_036417535.1 of Chlamydotis macqueenii. NCBI lineage: Eukaryota > Metazoa > Chordata > Aves > Otidiformes > Otididae > Chlamydotis > Chlamydotis macqueenii. The sequence goes on along the minus strand of NC_141560.1, from coordinate 54,034,128 downwards.
TTTTGGAACTCTTGAAGTGAAATGCTGTACATCATGATGTTGGTTTCCAGCATCTCTCCATGTACTTGTGGACACTCCTTGCTTTTTTGGATTCCTGTACATCTTTTCTCATTATCTCGTGTCTTGTCACCATGTAAAAAAAATATCAGTACAGTATTTTGGTAGAGGCGCAGTAGGTCCTTGGTATTAGTTTTTGAACCCTTGTGTGCCGAGAGTCATGTTCTTTGAAAAACCCAGTTCGTGCTTCAAGTTTTAAATGTCTGGCATACACTGTAACATTCATCTGACATCTTAATTTCTGGGGTTTTTACAATCTCTTCACCCCATTCATGTTTCCAGCCGCCTTTTTGGCCTTTTCAAGACTTGGGCATACAGTAACCATTCTGCTTCTCAGGAATGATGTTATGTGAGTCTCTGCTAGATACTTAAAGGAATTCCACCAGCAGTGTGGAATGCCTAAGAAAAGAACCTGTGGAAACACCTGCTGAATGGGATCCATGGAGGTATGCAGGTGACTTTTAAGGGGTTGGGGCCTGGTTCTGAGCTACCTAAGGCAGCTAGTCAGGTAGCCATCTGGTCAGCCTCTGAGAACGGTGTGTTGTGAAAGATCTGAAATACGAGCGTTGCTTTGGGCTATAAGATGTGCTTCTAATTGCTAGAAAACGTAGGGTGTTGATTCTTTTTCTGTAGGTCCTAAGAGCCACTGCTTAAGCTTAGCATCTGCCCTGCATTTTTTCTTATTTTTCCTTTTATCCCACTGGTCGTTGAATTGGGATACTGCTTTCTTTAGCCTAGACCAAGCTTCTTCTTGGTGATAAGCAAGTATGATGTGTATCATCACGTACATTGCCTATCTCAGGTGCTAATGTAATTTTCAGTGTGATGATTTTTCCAGCTATCTCTGCTCCTGTAGGTCACTTAGCTAAAAAAAATGGTGCATTTCAACATATAACATAAAATGTAAGGGAGAGGGCAATCATTCTTTTAGAACAGACGTAGCTGAAGACAAATTTTAGCTGTAAATCCTGTGATTTTTCCTCCTGTAACATTTGCAGATAAAGATGTAAACAAAATGTTGACCTTTGTCATGTTTGTGCACATTGGTGTGCTTTGTTCTTCTCATGATGTAGGTACAGTTGAGTCCTTGTTGGGGAGATTATTTCTGATTGAAAATAAAAGCAAGTCCTATTCTGAAACTAGTCAGGCTATATCATTTTAAATTCCCTTAATGCCTGAAGAAGCTCTGTGAGTTATGACTGTCAAATCTGGGAGAAGTCTTTCTGGTTTTGAGAGAACTGGGAGATAGTAGTCTTGTATCTGGCTAGCAAGTTGAGGGAGACTTTGCTGTGCTACAGAAGAAAAATAGTAACAGTCATGTCATTTGTAGTCTGAAGGGAATTTTCTTCCATGGTGGCATCTCAGCAGCTTGTTAGACAGTTAGCTTTTTGGAGAGGTGAGGTAAGTTTATTCATTCATAAAGAACTTGATTTGAAACTTCACGGTAAATACTGCAATTCGAAGTGGGCATCTGTTTCTTGACTAACCCTTGCTGTCTTGTTAGATGTTATCCCAGCCGGAAGAAAACTTACCTAATGTCTTCTCCAAACTACTTACTGTATCTTCTTCTCTGAAAGCTCACGGGTTTATGCTGATAATTTTTGCCATATTCAAAAAGATCTAAAAGATTGCTTAGTCGTTATATTGCAAGGAGTTTTTTCAGGTGGAGAATGTTGAATGGAAATGTGTAAAAGCAGTAGCATGGAACAGTAGTAACACTGCTGTTAAGGAGGTCTGTCTTTATTGTGTCAGGAGCATAAATAACAGCATTTTAATTCTAATGAAGGAAATTGAATCCTCATCATTATTAGTTATTTCTGATTAAACTCTTACTATTTTACAAGATGAAATAAATTTGGGATGTGCAACACTTAAGGTATTTTATTTCCTGCATGTAAGTTGCATAGAAGAAGCAAATTTTATTTGGTTACCTGAAAAGAAGTTACTTGCAACATTCAGCGTTCTAAGATGAGGGTAAGCCAAGAGATATGGTAACTTAAAAACAGGGTATCAGTGAGGGAGTTGATGAGGTTCCCTTCCACCGTCTTCAAGAATTTGTTTCTCCTTGTTTACTTTTGTCACCAAATACAAACTTCATTTGGTAAGTAAGAGGAGAAAAAATCAGCATGGTAACACACTTTGAGCAGCAAGTAATGGGTCTTGGTCTTATGCATTTAATCAAAAGTTGTTAGCTTGTTTGACACTTTTGTCATATGCTGTGTAAGCAAAAGGTGTGAGGTGTAAAAGGAGCTGCAGAAAACTGCTTCTCATGACCCTAGAAAATTTTTATGTCTGAAGAGTCCGCTGGGGTGTCGTACACTTAGAAGTATGCACACCCCACCTCTGCCCCAAAGCGAAGTGCATATGGGTATGTGCTCAGTCAAAGGCAATTTATAGAGACTGACATAATCTCTAATTAAGTTCTGCTTTCTCTTGATGGTTTTGCAGCTCAAAAGTGGAGCTCCTACTTATTGCAGTCATATAGGTTTTTTCTGTAACCAGTTTTTTCCTGTTAAAGATATGAAGGGTAGTTTTTCTTAAATCTCAGGCTGTGGGAAGAAGGCAGAATTCTTTGCTCATGTACAGGGGTTTGTTTTCGTATTTTATCTAAGCATGATTTTCAACTACCTCTTTCCTGTAGCGAATATTTTGGTGAAAAATTCTTCATGTGGAACTTCAGTCTTCCACAGATGTAGTATCTATGCTGTGTGTTATTATTTATAAATAGTTTTTGTATGGTCATTAAGAGGTATGTTTTATATGAATGCAAATATTAAGTTTGCAATCTACGTAAACCCATATAGTGGACTTGTCAACGTAGTAAAGCATTGGGATGGGCAAAAGTTTATTTGAAATCACTCTTCAAGATAGTTGCTTTTTTTTTTTTCTTTTATGAGATTTCTTACTCAGTCTTTTCAGTTGTGCTGTCTAATTGTTTGCTCCCTATTTAAAAAATTTAGGGTAGTGTGTGAAGTTGGAGAAGGCTTAGATTTCAAATCATGCACACACCCAGACACCCCAACCCTGCTACAAAAAAAACCAGAACTGTGCGTAGATCCCTTGATACCAGTGTTAAGTAGGAAACTTAGAGCATCCAGGTCGTTTGTTGGACTTTTTTTGCACATGCACTTTTAATAATAGTCAGTTTGTTAAGAAAGTAAGGGCAGTAACACTCTTATGATAGTAGTTCTTTAGCTGCTTTGTTCCAAATGATAGGCATTGAAAACACTGAAGTATTATCCTGCATTGATTAATCTTATCAGAGATTTGTTTTATAAATAACTTGTGCTTCTCGGCAGAATGGAGAGTTTTAATGTTCCAAGTAGTATGCTTGGTTTTACCTTATCTCTGCCATTACCTCAGGAAATGAGGGCCTGTGATGTGAGTGCGTAATGGTTAATTTCTTTATGCTAGGAGTTAGATATTTATATGGCTAGCAAAAGAACTCTGTGCTGTGAGTAACTGAGGAAGAACTGAGAATGAATAACAGTGCACTGGAATAGCTTTATTCTTTATTTCAGATTTCGACCTATTAAAGGAAGGCAAGAAGAACTAAAAGAGGTGATTGAACGTTTTAAGAAAGATGAGCACTTAGAAAAAGCCTTCAAGTCCTTGACGTCAGGTGACTGGGCCCGGCACTATTTTCTTAACAAGAACAAAATGCAGGAAAGGTTGTTCAAGGAACATGTAGGTGTATTTGTAATTAATGTGCTTTTTCAGATGATTGAAAGGCTAAGAAAATTTAAACATTTCTTAGGAATGTTAGCAGTAGTAAAGGAAAGTAATCCACTGCTTTGCTATGTTATTTGTTTGATTGCTTTTTAACAGAAACTTCCTTTGTGTTTTAAAACCCAGCTGGCTTTCCCCTCCCCGCCTTTTTTTTGAGTTAACTTACCATTCTGTTTTATTCAATAGAAAATGTAGAAAGAAAAAAAACACTTGCCTCTTTGGCTTAAGTCATAAGCAGAAGAGAGAAGACCTACTTGTGGGAGACAGAGTTTTGAGGACTTCTTTCGTTCTTTGGAAGGGTTTTTTTTTCCCCCCTCCCTTTTTAGTTTGTTTGTTTTCTGTTGCTTATTTTTACTTACAGCTATTGTAAATCAAATTGTGTGACAAAGGTAAAGGAAAAAGTTTTTTGGGGATTAGGAGCTTTATGTGGGAGTGTTATTCCTCTTCCTTCACTTCCCACACCCCAGATCAGTTTTGTATGTAGCATGAAGGTTGTTGACTCTCTAAGTTGCAAAGAAATCATAGGGATTTTTTTTTACTTTAAAGCAAAACAAAACAAAAACCAACTCCTTCAGGGTTGGTGCATTGTTTTCAGATACAACCAAAAGGAATTTGACCTACTTTAAAGTGTACCAGATCTAGTAGTGTAAATAAAAGTAGGCAGCAAATTCTGCTTTCCCAAAGTGTTTTTGAGTAATGCAACCGCATTTTAAAAAGACTTGATCCGATAATCCCTTAATTCAGTATCTAGATTTGTCATGGAAGTAATATCTTTTTCAGAACTAGAAAGAATAAAATTGGATTCTCTAGACTGTGAGATCTCAGTGGTTCTTAAAGATCTGAGAAGAATTCTTGAATGCAACTAATCAGTGACTTTAAGAAGAAATTATTTGTTTTCATTGGTTGGGCCAACTTTGTACCATTCAAGGCATCTTAACATTTTTTAAACTCCTTGAATAGTTGCATTATCCATGTGGGGATTCCTGCAAGTCACTCTGAAGAAATAAGATTAATGTAATATGTATAGCTAAAATTTATAATCAGAAATGCATTTCAGCAAACAGCACTGCGTTACAATATCCATTTTTTGGTGGCTTTTGGTGCAGTTCATTGTTTTTATATAAAGTTTCGCACTGCTTTTGTTTTGCTTGTAACAGAACAGTACTGTTTTCTTTCATTGCAGGTATTTATTTATTTACGAATGTTTGCAACTGACAGTGGGTTTGAGATACTGCCTTGTAATCGGTATTCTTCTGAGCAAAATGGAGCCAAAATTGTTGCAACAAAAGAATGGTAAGAAATATAGTTTACTGTTGCATTCTATTTCTGTCAATTATTTTGAAATATTCTAAAAACAATATTTAAAAGATATGATTTAGAATTAAAATTGCAACCAGTGAAATACAAAGTTCTGTATTTTTACTTACAAATTAAATTTAGTGTTTGTTTTTGCAGAGTACAATACATTTGTGCAGAACACACAATACATGCATCTGTAAGACATTCCTTTGTATACTTAGATGTAGCCATGCAGTTTTCAGTATACAAGTCTTGTTTTCAGTCAGATAATTATTTTCCTCTAATCATGGGGAGCTGGCATCCTGTGAGAAACATGACCATGTCAAGACTCATGTTATGCTGGATTTGTTATACAACAAATAATTGTGGGGGAAATCAGTTTTTCACTTTTGTGAAACTGAGGGGTGTTATTTGCATATTTTGATTTTGCAAGATAAATCTCTCCTGGAAATGTGAAGTTGGAACCCCGTTGTTTTTCCCCATCTCATTTTGGCACATCTTGAGTTTCATTATAAGCATGTCTGTGGCAGCAGCAGCAGATCCCTGGGTTAATTCAGATTTTAAAATAAATTTTCCACTTCCTTCTTCCTTCTAACGACACCCCCCCCCCCCCCCCAATTTATTTGTTCTCCTTTGTGGCAGAACATACTCCTAACAGCACATCTGAGATGATGATATGCTGTTATGTGCAGACTAGAACTGAGTGGCTAGACATTACGCTGGCAGCCTACCAAGGAAGCAGGCTGTTACTGTGGGGCTGCGGCCTCAACGTGTGGAAGAGTAAGCTTTAAGAAAGTTGGGGCCAGTTCCTAGCTCTCCATGACTGTAGCTGGAAGTTCCACAATGCGGATATTATTAGCATTTTCTTGGGTTGAGTTTTTTCAGTTTGAATTTTGGGATAATCCCAAGCACAAATACAGGCTGGGCGGAGAATGAATTGAGAGCAGCCCTGCTGAGAAGGATTTAGGGGTACTGGTGAATGGGAAGCTGGACGTGAGCCAGCAATGCGCCCTTGCAGCTCAGAAAGCCAACCACAGGAGGGCTGCTTCTTAACCCTTCCAATATCTGTAAAACTGTTGAGACTCAAAACTGGTAGAGTTCTCTGTGCTCTCTGGAAAAGGAGAATTCTGCACTTAAAAGGCTTGGCTTCCAGTTTGTGTCTTTCATGTATATTTAGTATTTCCATGTTCATCTGTGTCAGAGTAACCTGGCTAAAATTTGAAATGGCCGCTCTAAGGACCACTGGAAACAATGCCCTTGGAATATAATAGAAACTGTGCACTTCCTCCTAGGCAGAGTATTCAGTGCCTCTGATCTGCTATATTTATGATGGTGGACTGGCTGTCTGCACATTAAGGTGTCATAGTTTTGTTGGTTTTTGTTAGTTGTGTCCCTTGTGCCCCCTCCAGTGGTCTATTTCAAGGACTAGCTTAATGCTGAGAAACTACTTGTGAGAGAAGAAAACACTTTGCATGAATTCTGGCCTTTTTTGAGTCAGAACTGGGCCTTTTTTAGGAAGCCATGAAGTTCTAAGCATCTTCACTGTGCTGTGTTTTCCTGGCCAAAGGATGAAGTATAGGAAATGCAAACAAGAGCAGCTGGAGGAAGTCAAAATGTCTTAACTGCTGATGGGGAGGGAGTGTGCACAAATGAAAAAATCTTGCATTTGGTTTTAACAACTGTAGAAGCTGAAGTAATCAACTCTTGAGATTTCTTGCTTGCAGTCTCAGGAAATTCTGTCAGAATTGATGTAATTGTTTCTGTATAGTAGCATAAAAACACTTATGTAATGTCTGATAAAAAGGTCTATTTAGCCTAATAACCTGTTTCTAACTGAATGAAAACATAAGGTTTAGAGGGGTTGAGAGACGGTTTACAAAACACTTCTTGTTATTGACAACTTTTCTTTTTGTGAAATTACTTTGTAATTTTGACATATATGTATTTCTGCTACTCTTTTTACACTAAAGGAAAAGAAACGATAAAATAGAGTTACTTGTGGGCTGTATTGCTGAGCTGTCAGAAATTGAAGAAAACATGCTGCTGAGACATGGGGAAAATGACTTCAGTGTCATGTATTCCACACGGAAAAACTGTGCACAGCTATGGCTTGGTCCTGCTGCATTTATCAATCATGGTGAGTAGTAAGTATAGGGAGCATGTTAGAGGACATAGCGGTCCTGCTCAGAAGTGTTGTCACATGTGAGCTGAACAACACAGGATCTTGGAGAAAATGTCTGAATCTGACATACTGGATTACTGTAGGAGAAAATCCTGATGGGATTTTCCCAGACCAGAGCTGATTGGCTGTGAACTGGGAAATTCACAGAAGACTCTAGGAAGTAATGCCTTCTTCCTTCACAGGGACTTTGGAACTGGCAGCTAAATTAGTAGAGCATATTATGGGTTACCTTGAGTTCTTTGTGAACTTAGTCAACAGTAATGTGTTTCTTAGGTTAATTTCTTATGCCTTCTTTAACCTTTTGCACAGAAGCTTAACTGATTCTGTTGCAGTTGTATGCTGAAGGAAAAGCAGGTAGGATTTAAGATAAATCCTATTACCTTGAAGAGAAGGAAAACTGAACATTTGTGATAGCATAGGGAAGAGCTCAGAAACCAAACTGTATCAAAATAAGAAAATAGGTGCCTTTTGATGTATAGCTTTGTGTAATACTAATGTAACTCCCAATATTTAGCTGAGATTCTACAGTTACTGAAGTCAGAGTGAATCCTTACTTTAGATATCTACAACTATTCATGTTTCAGGTCTTATCAACAGTTAATTGACTTTATCTTTTGGACCTTTTTCAGATTGCAGACCTAACTGTAAGGTAAGCAAGAAATTTAAAGTAAATAAATAAAGCACCCCTCCCACATTTTTTTTTCCCCTATATCCCTGCACCTTTTTCTCCCCAACTGTTTTTTTTTCTTTCTTATTCATATACTGTTCAACCTTAATGATTAACCTGTTATTTTTAATTTTTTTCCCCCCTCCCCTTCCTTGTCATCTCCTTCCCCAGTTTGTATCAACGGGCAGAGATACAGCATGTGTGAAAGCTCTAAGAGATATTGAACCTGGAGAAGAAATCTCTTGTTACTATGGAGATGGGTTTTTTGGAGAAAATAATGAATACTGCGAATGTTACACCTGTGAAAGGTATGCATTGATGTAAATAAGTTTCAAATGGAATTGGGCATATTCATGATATATTTTGTGAAACTGGAAGTCCTTGATTATGAGTACTCAGATTTTTGGATACATTATAGTTGCTTCCTAGCTGGTTGTTTCCTGAGAACTCCTGCGTTCTGTTTTTCTTTTGATTCTCTGTTGTAGAGGTAGCCCAAAATGAGAATAACAAAAAGTGTAGATTCTTAAAAATATTTGTACTGAATAAAGTAGAATTGGAAGGAAAAGTGGTTGTAGCTTCTACAAGACCATTAGCAACTGACCCCCAACTTTTGCTCTTCTTTGCACTAGAAAAAGCAAATTCCATTCATGTTTTCTGTGTTGACCTGAAGTTCTCTTCTGCTGGGAATGGGCAAAACAGTTTTCAGCGTTTGTTATTAGAACTTAGGGGTTTGTGTATTTGTAATGATCTACTGGTTTGGAAAGTACTTGCCTATGTCTGTCCATTGCACAATAGCAGCAAAGTTGTTGTTGTATTTGTTTTTCACCTGTGCTGTCCCAACCCTAATTCTTCACAAAATTAGTTGAAATCATTTCATAGTTGTTTTTTGCCACATTGAAACTTCTGCTTACTGTGAGCATGGAGGCTCAACATCACTTGTGAGAGTTTCACCTAGTTCCAAGAGGAACTACACAGAACCTGTGACATTCTGTTACTGTTTGACCTGACTGTAGAGAGGAAAAACAACCTATAAAGGATGAAATACTAATCATCATGAGAAATAGCTTAGTGCACTTCCATTTAAATAGTTTTATAATCCTACCTTCATTTTTAGTAGCTGGTTTGGTCACTAATAATTCTTGCAGTTCAAAGGACTTCTAGTGTAGACGTCCAAGCTCGTACGATATTGGTAGATCATTCCAAGTAAAGGGAATTACTTCCTCAGACTTTATCTGGAGAGCTGCTAGTAAAAATGTACTTGAGTCCTGGGAGCTATTTAGTATTGAACAAATGGGTGCCATGCATTGTTCTTTCCTCGTTACTTAGAGTGATAGGTTTCTTTTTTCTCAAGCTCCTTTGATTGTTGATATTAATGTAATACAGACATACTTTCTTTTTCAGGACAAACCAATTTTATGTGTCCGAACATTTCCACTAACTTGTTATCTTTGTATTTTAAGTACATGAAAATGTTATAATTTAAAGCTAACGTTTGGGTAATTCTAACTTTAGCTTTTTAGTCACAAGACTGTAATACAGCAATCAAATATGATAGATTTTAATTTAGGGGAGTTGAGCAAGAAAAAATTAGTCCTTGCCAACACTGCAACTGTCGCTTGGTACACTATAAAAAATAACCTTTTAAGTAACCCAATTTTGACTATACTGTAAAGGGTGTTAATTTGTAGTGTAAAATGCTAGACTTCTAAGAATTTATGGGATACGTTTGGGAGCTGTGGGAAGGTTGTCACTGTACAGTTTTTTTCAACCCTTCAAAAATCATTGCCGAGAAAATTTGCCTATTTTTACATATATGCATGTGCTCTTTTTAGGTGAGCCTGCTGTTCATGCTGGCTAACTGAGACAACTGGGCACCAAAGACGACATGTCAGAAGACAGTTGTGGTTTTTTGTAGCACCATTACTTTCTGATCTGAAGTGGCTGTTGCTTGTGCCAAGTTCAGTCTAGTATCTTAAGCTGTCTGTAATTTGCAGAATTCAAAATAATACTGAAAAAATGTTCCATATCAAACAAATACCAGTTAATTTGAGAACAAGTATTGTGTCAGCATAATAATTAACCTTGTGGAGCTTGAGATCCTGTCTGATCTTTTTGGTGCACTTTTGGTTAAGTTTTGTAGATTTTCTTCCAGTACAACACACTGGAATCCAAACTGAAGTTGTTTTTAGTAATTTTGCAAAGTGCAACGGTACTGGATTACTGAAGAGTATCAAAAGAATTCTGGTAGTACTGGTGGAAGTGTAGTTACTTCAAAGAATTCTTATTCTTCATCCTTTTCTGTGATTACTTTAAAAGAAAAAGAAAAAAGTTCTAGATTGCTCAACTGTTTCATTTTCATGATAAATACATACTGGAGTCTTTCAGTTACAAAGGAACACAGAACTGCATGATAACTTTATTCCGTTTTTCTGTACTTTTAAACTCTTACTGATGCAGTAACAGACATTGTAGCTGAAGTTGGCGTTTTTTTACTAGCCCAATATGATTAGGAAAAAGTTAAATCATTACCTAAGTTAATTTAAGTAGTATTTTGAACTACCGTATTTCATTTTCACCTCTACAATTTGACTATGAAATGATACTAAAATAGACAAAAAGCAAGGGAAACCTACTTCTGCAATTTTTATTCTTGCAAGAAACAGATGGAAGGTTTTTCTGCACTTTACTAAAATAGATAAGTATATAGATATCTTACTAAAACAGCCCACAAAATGCTAATTCAGTGGTTATTGGTATTGTTTATCAACATATAGTTGGGATTAAAACTATTGTATATGAAACAGAGTTTTAAGTTTATATTAAAAGTTATTAATAGATTTTGTCCTCTTTTTTTCTTTGTAGACGCGGAACTGGTGCTTTTAAATCAAGAGTGGGATTGCCAGCACCTACTCCTGTGATTAATAGTAAATATGGACTGAGAGAAACAGATAAACGATTGAACAGACTTAAAAAGCTGGGTGACAGCAGCAAAAATTCAGACAGCCAGTCCGTCAGCTCTAACACTGATGCAGATACCACTCAGGAAAAAGCTAATGCAAGTAAGTAAGGGGAAAAGCTTGGAGTGTAGGATTGAAGGTTTCCTAAAAACATGAAAAACTTCCACTGTGATGGAATTCCTCTCTTGGTGTTGAGATGCATCTCAGATACTGGTCTCGAGAAATTTGTTCAGGAACCTGAAGGAAAATTAAATAGGGAATGCACAGAACAATAGGGGGTATGTTCTTGTTTTGTTTTATTTATATCAAAAGCAAATAGTGTCATATTTCTAAACATGTCAGTTAAATTCTATCAATCATGTATTAATTCAAAATACAGTAAACTATCACACGTAGTATGGTTTAGGAGGGAAAACTTACATAGTTTGAGTTACCTACATTCTGTAGGGAAACAGATTTTTAAATAAATGCACTTAGTAAAAACTATTAAACAGTGGTTTCCTTTCGATCCTTTAAATTGGGCAGTTATTCCCTCTCCACATTCAGGACTTATAGTTCAGGTACCTATTCTGAAGTGAAAGTGCACAGTTAGTAATCTCAGAAGAAATTGCAAGGGATTTTTGTTTGTGATGCTCCTCTTCATGGAGTAGTGAGTATCATTTACTTTCCCTGCTTCCTCACCCGTGCCACCCTCAGTATAGGCAAAATATAAATATCTTAAACTTTGACTTAACTAGCAATCAGATTTGGAGCCGCCTAAAATACTGTGATTCCATCTGGCTCCTGTTTGCTGCTGTGATACTTTAAAAAAAAAAAACACACACAAAAAAAACCCCACTTCCAAAACCCCTCTTACGATCTCTAGTTACAGAGCTTTAAAGTTGCAGCTTTGCTTGGGCAGACAAAAGTCCTTTACTTACCACAGTAGGTGAAAGATAACTGGGTATCTGAACCTGAAACATTACAGTAGTTAAGGATTTGGGGATTTTTTTCCCCCTCCGTAGGAAAAAAAATTCTGGGCTTAATACTAGACCACGCTGATCCTCAGTTTTTGCTGGGATAATGCTCAATAAAAACTGTGGATAATGTGGGATGGATTTTTTTAAAAATCAGTGGAAGAAGAAATTCAGTTAAAAACAAACTTGGTATACCGGGAGCAGTGAGGGAAGTGTACCTGGATTTTAGATGTACTTTTGACTTGTCTAACAATTCCTTTAATACCTGAGTTGCAAGTTAAGCAGTCTCACTCCTTAACTGTTTCACAGATTTTGATGAAGCGTTTGAAATAAATGAGGTAAAACTACAGCATTTGGGAGTGGGAAACTCAGGATAAAGCGCAGTGTCATAACAAACCCACATTTTTCTTTTGCAGCTAACAGAAAATCTTCAATTGGCGTAAAAAAGAACAGCAAAACCAGAACATTAACAAGACAGTCTATATCAAGAATTCCAGCATCATCAAATTCTACCTCATCTAAACTAACTCATATAAATAATTCCAGGGTACCAAAGAGACTGAAAAAGCCTGCAAAGCCTTTACTTTCAAAGATAAAGTTGAGAAATCAGTGCAAAAGGCCAGAGCAAAAGAATGCTTCTAGAAAGCTCGAAATGGGAAATTTAGTTCTCAAAGAGCCTAAAGTAGTTTTGTATAAAAACTTGCCCATTAAAAAGGATAAAGAATTGGAGGGACCAGTCAAAGTGGCAGTCTCTAGTGGATGCTTAACAAGGCATGCAGCAAGAGAACATAAACTGAATTCTATGAAAGGTGCTCATGAGCATGGTGATATACCACCCTGCACATACATAACCAGGAGGTCAATGAGAACAAGGCTGAATTTGAAGGAGACCTCTGACATAAAGCTTGAACCAAATATGTTGGATAGCTGTAAGAATAATTCGACCGGAACGCAATTGGACATTTTAGAGCAGCAGTCTCATGTGATAAAGGAAAATGATGTGGCTCATGGACCATCACATAAAGGGGAGATTCGGTGCCAGAAAAATGATGCAGGCATGTCAAAAAAGAAATCTCGACAAGGAAAGCTTGTGAAACCATCAGCAAAAACAGAAGAAACTGATACTACGCACAATACACCTGTGAAAGATGAAGTACCAGACTTGGTTAGTTCTCATTCAGAACTGGGAGAGAGGAATGTGGTGGACACAGCTGTTGGCTATAAAGACTGTATCCCTGGATCTGGTGGCTGCTCTGTAGTAACATCTGACAATTTTAAAGCAAAAGACAGCTTTAGAACTGCAAAAAGTAAAAAGAAAAGACGAATCACGAGGTATGATGCACAACTTATCCTTGAAAATAGCTCTGGGATCCCTAAACTGACTCTTCGTAGACGCCATGATAGCAGTAGCAAGGCAAATGACCAAGAAAGTGATGGAATGAATTCTTCGAAAATAAGCATCAAATTAAGTAAAGACCATGAAAAAGATAATAATTTATATGTAGCAAAGCTAAATAATGGGTTTAACTCAGGATCAGGCAATAGTTCAACAAAATTAAAAATACAGCTAAAACGAGAGGAAGAAAACAGAGGGACGTACCCTGATGACCTTCATGAAAATGGTGTGTGTTGTAGTGAAACTCTCTCCCTTTTGGAATCGAGAATGGAAGTAGATGATTATGGTCACTATGAAGAGGAAACAGCAGATGAATCTTCATCGGAGGAGGACGATGAAGAGGAAGATGACTATGATGATGAATTTGATGACTTTATTCCTCTTCCTCCAGCGAAGAGATTAAGGCTTATTGTTGGCAAGGATTCAATAGATATTGATATTTCTTCCAGGAGGAGAGAAGATCAGTCTTTAAGACTCAATGCATAAGCTTATAGGTCTTAAACTGACCTGGATGTCATTTTTTAAAAAAAGTTTAAAAATTAAAAAAAAAAAAAGCCCCCAACAACAACAAAAAAAAACCCAACAAAAATTCCATTTGATTATTCCTCAACTGAAGAACTTTGTGAAAACCTTAGTGGCAGCACTTCTTTATTGTTTATTCACCTATCAACGTAATATTGTAGAAAGTGTACAGCATACTGACTCTTCTTAAGTCTGATTTGTGCAGATTTTTATTGTACTTTTTAATAGCCTTCTTATGTGCAATTCTGATTTAGAGGTAATGCTCTGTTGTAAAATAAAGGCTCAAGCGAAGTTATGAAATTGCATCAAATCTTTCCATGCAGGACAATGAGAATACAGTGTGGCTACGTAATTATTTTTGATCAGTAAGAGCATTGGTTTGCTCATACGATATTTGACTAAACAATTTAAAAAATCATAGTAGCAGCATATTAAGGTTTTTTAGTATATGTTAATATCACCAGCAATGATCTACAGCTTTTCAATTTATTTGCTAGATGTTTTTTTCCCCCTTGGAGTTTGTCAGTTTTAACACTGTATGCTGTCCCAGACGTACTGTTTGTGGCCTTTGTTATAGTAGCAAACCGTTGGTTGGAAGTCCAATTGATTTCTTTAAAAAAAGAGGAAAAATGAAAAGGTGTTGACAATTTGCTGACTTTTTAGTACATTATATGTACAAGGGTAGCAGTATGCAGAATAAAAGTTTGGATATGGTGTATTTATTGCTTGTTATGTAAATTAAACACCTTGTATTTAACACTTTTCAATACTTTTAGATAAAATTGTTCTTTGCAAGAATGATTGGTGCTTATTTTTTCAAGAATTTGCTGTGAAATAATGTGATTACAATGGGCAACATTTATCCAATGAACTTGCAGCTCTCCTAAATTGGTTCTCCATATTTTTCTGTTGCACTTGTAAAATGCTACAAGGAATTTAAAGAAAATCTATTCACTTTAACTTATGATAGTTTTATGAAATTAAAAACAACTAAGTCACAGCTTTTGTTCTGTGGTAACCTATAAATTGTTTGTCTTTTAAGAACCAGTTGTAAAAGACTGAAAAAATATGTATATGTTGTAAATATTTGTGTGTTGTGAGAAATTTTGTCATAAGAAATTGAGATAACTTGCCAGAAGGGTTTTTAAGTTTAGAAATACATTCATGCCAATAAAATAGGAAATTGTAAACCTAGTTTTAAACTCTGCATCAGTTGGAGTTCTTTGCTCATACATAGTTCACATAATACTTCAGAGTCTGCTTTATAACAATGAAGAGCATCAGGGCAATTTTTGGCTCTTTTGTTTTTAATAAAAGAATGTTAGGAAACTTCTGGGCACAGTGGACTTGTTTGTATGTGTAAATCACTCATTTATAAGCCATTTCTCTGAAACAGGTCTAAAATGTCATAGATGACCGTAACTGTTTAGAAATTTCGTCTGTGGTATTTGTGTTTTTACTCAACCATGGATTAAGGTTTAGAATTTTTGTACCCGGGGGTGTAGAAGCAGAAGTTGCATCATGAAACATGTGCTGTTGGATTAGTTGACTCCACTGTTAGCTGTGTGGTATTTTCTTGTGAAGTCCAACATTCTCTGCCCAGAGAAGCAAGAGCTTGAGTTACGTGACCACTGTGTTACCCGGTTGTGGAAGTACTTGTGGAAACGGGTGGGTGAATTTCCATGCGAGCTGATCATACTGGTTTGGCCCATCTCTCTGACCCTCACAGAAATGAATTTTTTCAAATAAATCCTTTCAAATGTATTTTGGTAATTTGTTAGACTGCAAATCAGGTGGTAGAATCTGCCTTCATCTCACTTTCCCTTCTGTATTCTTAGTAGAGCATTAAGTGTAGCATTAAACATAATACTTGTACCTTTGTTTTCACAATGTCCAGTCTCTGTTAAAGGCCAGCCGTGTCTCATGTATGGAATGTGTATTTTTAAAAAAAAATGTGTAGGCCTGCAGGTAAGGCACAGTCTCTCCTGTCAGACCTGGGCTTTTAGTTCACAGAAGACTGAACACAGAGCTTTGGTAAGTAGGCTGACATTTTTGAGTACTGAGTCAGCTATGGTGGATTGTCTTGTGGGATTTTTAATTGTACTGTATCCTATAAAAACAGGTTATTAAAGGTTGGGTTACAGGGAAAATGGCTGTGTTAAGGGCTTGCTTTGTAGTAGGAACTTTGATGACAAATAACAGTAAAACAGCTCTTTCCTGAGGAATTCAGTCACATTTTCACTGGGTGATGTGCCCTGCAAGTATGTGGCTGTATCAGCAAGAGGTGTGAAGGGCTGAACGGCGTCTGCATACTTGCTGTTCACTGCCTCCTGGAGTATTCCTGTAGCGTGCTGCTCAATACCAGTCACTCTCATTTGCTCCATAGTTACTTTTTTTTCTTACAGCTCTTCTGCCTGCTGAATGGTCCTCTGGCAGTCTTAGTGGTTCTGGTGGGGGGTGGTTGGTTTGCAGAAACGGGGTTTGGCCATTTGAGGAAAAGGGGGTTGATAGAGCAAGCAAATGTTGCCAGCTGTTGTTGGTATTTACTGAGCAGTATGCTCAAGAGTAAGCTTAGGGCTTGCTAAACCAGCATCAAGTAACGAAAGCAGATCATGAAACAGGTGGTGAAGAAACTGCAAGAGAATCCTGTCCTTAGAGGTGGAGGCTGTTTTGCTGGAGTAGATGTTCCTACTAACTTGTAGTTCAGCCAACCTCTTAATGAGACCTGCCTTTCTTTTTTTTCTGATGCAGAAATAAGTACAAGTAGCTCTTTGGGCATCGGGAACTCTGGATTGCGCTTGTTTGTTGAACAACATTCTTGTCTGGGGAATGTAGAACAAAAGCTTTTAGTCATTTCCAGGGTAGATGGGTCCATAGCTATGTCCTGCTACACAGATTTTTGGTGTTACAGATGCCTTGAAAATCATTAATTCTCCCACGTTGATCAGGTAGGCAGGGGTTGCACAGCCTCAGTCCTTTCAAAGTACAATGTTTCCCTCACCTTCGCAGTAGGGGAAGACGAATGTTTGTGTCACATGTGTAAGAACCTGACAACCTGGGGGTGTTTCTTGCTGTCCAGACCACAAGGCGTGAAGTTGATTTGACTCTCGGGGACTCTGGACTTTGTCTCTCATTCCCCAAAATACTGGTAAGAAAAGATACAACATCTGGGTAGGTTTAGGGTGACCACAGCACATCTTTAGTGGGTTGAAGAATTGGAGGAAGTGCGTTACAGGTGGGCTTTGTCCACTAGCTTTGTCTTATGTGTAAAAACATTGTGAAGCTAAAGAAGAAATATAACAACCACCGTGAAAGTGATGGCTTGGCTGCAGATTTGTGAGCGTCCTGGCACAGGCCGTGCCTGCTGAGCTGCCATGTAGTTGAGGACAGGTTTAGCATCAGCTTTTAAACATTTGGGTAGCAGATGTGACTTAGCTGACTTGCACCTTTGATGTGGTGAGTTAATAGGGTATGGTCAAAGGTCTTGATTCTTTGTAAGACAAATACTGTTTCTTCACAAAACTGTTACAGAATTGTGGGGTTTGGTTTTTTTTGTTTTTTTTTTTAAAAAAAAAAAGCGGCGAGCATATCGGGGGGGAGCATTCCGAAATGCTGTGCTCAAGTAGAAGCTCACATAGACTGTACAGTAATTCACTGCAAAATACATTACAGGCAGTTCTGTCCTACTGGACACTGTTCATGTTGATCCACGAGACAGAAAAGGTGACTACTCGGTGTTTCTGTCTGCCTTGCACAGGGCAGTGTAACCTTTCCCGTGTCTGTGGAGTGATACAGAAAGGTATTTCACATTTGTTTGCAGAGAGGCGCTTTGATTTGAAATAGCCAAATAAGCCTTTCCTGCTTCACATGTAGAGGGACTTCTCCCTGGACATGGGGTAATTTCTGGAAAATTGCTTGTCCTGAGAAGAAGTGATGTTTCTGCAAACAGCAGAAGCTTGTGATTATCGAATGTTATTGTGATATTGTCCGAAATGAGCCCCTCTCTGAGCCAACCAAGCATGCGCTTTCCAAGTTCATCTGTAACTCCAGCTATAGTGTGTGAGCAGGGGGGGTTGGACTTGAAAAGATCGTGTCTGATAAAATTGCTGTGGATCTCTGCAGGGATTAACAGAAATGTCCTGTTACTGTCCTTTTTTATTCTGTTTTTAAAATGCCTTTTTTTTTTTTTCCCCTCTCTTCCCCCTTACAGCCCCCCCAATGTATTTGTTGGACATAAGATGCTGTCTCCGTACGTACTTTGAATGCTTGGGCATTAGGTTGGGTGAAGCTGACCGTCCCTTCAGAGTGTTGTTCTGTTCACAATGTGTTGGCTTTATTCAGTTACACTGCCAGCCCCTGTGTCTTAACACACCCAAGGTGCTCCCCAAAGTATGTATTCGTGTCTGCTTTTGACTGGGTTTTATTCTGGTTTCTTTTTGTCCATTTTGCCTAGCACTGGCACTGCACACTCTTTAAAATAAGCTCAGAAATGGAATTCCTTTGCTCCCCGTATCTGTATGGTTGGTTGCTCTTTTTAGAATGAAAGGGTGAAGATTTGGGAACTGTGCAGAATAAGACTTAACTGAAAATTAGAAGCAAAGTCACTTAAGTTTGCATTGTATCTGCTAGTGTCCTAAATCCCCTTTCCCCAGTGAGTATTGTTTTCTTTGGCTGGGTCATAAGTAAATCTATGGCCTTGCATAATCTCTGTTGCCCCTTCCTAAACTCTGCTTTCACAAGTCAACAGGGTTGTGGTAGGTTGTCTCTCCTCAGCACCATTTCATGGCAGCAACACTAGCTATGTATTTGCTCTTTTTTTCCCTGTTGTAGCTGCGGCTTTTTGCCCACTCAGGGAACTTCTCTGGTAGTCGTGCTTGAGTTCACATTCCTTATTTACACTAATCCCATTAAATATTTTTTAATTGCAAGATGTACGTGGTTGTTTCAGTGTTACTCCTCCTCCCCACACGCAAAGGAAATCCATGACGACTTCCCAGGCAGCTACATTTGATTTAACTGTAATTTTACTCAGATTCATCCTTGCATGAAATTTGATCAGAGCAGTTCCTGCCACAGAAAGAGAAGCGTAGGAGGTGGTGGTGGAAGACTTCTTGTTGTAGGTATGGGTCTGTCAGTGCTGAAACAGGTACGGGGCCAGTTCAGTGTTGCTCAGGAATTATTTTAGCTTAACAAGCAAAGATTTGTGGTTCTGGTAGGTAGTTTCTTTCAGTAGAGTGTGGAGCTATCCATGGATCCAACAAACCATAGATTTTTCCACTGATGCTTTATGATGTTCATCAGAAGTCAATTCTATTTTGTAATTAGGTTTATAGTCTTTTCTGCCCCAATTCCTCTGTTTGTCTGGAACACGTTACAACAGAACCGGTTGTAAACTGGTAGATCTAAGGTAGAGAATGACA
Organism: Chlamydotis macqueenii; assembly: GCF_036417535.1. Taxonomy (NCBI): domain Eukaryota; kingdom Metazoa; phylum Chordata; class Aves; order Otidiformes; family Otididae; genus Chlamydotis; species Chlamydotis macqueenii. The sequence continues at coordinate 54,014,943 of NC_141560.1, read as the reverse complement.
GTCGTAGAAATGTGTTGGATAGGACCTGATTTTATTTGTATTTGCGTAAACCATGCGTATACAGCATTAGGACAGGGCTGCTGGGTGATTCACAGCCAGGGTTACCAAAATCTCTCGGATAACACTGGACGCTGAGATGGAAGGATAGTCTTTCCAGATCCAGAGATTAAATCCTCTCCTGTAGCTCAAGTGCAAGGCTTGCCCGAGATGTTTTTGAGCCAGAGACGAGCCGTGGCCCCTCCAGGCTGCAGTCCGGGGGGATCACCTTCCCATTATGCCAAACCACTAATGCTTCAGCAAACAACACTTCCCCACTTCAGAAGTGACAGCAAGCTTTGAGATCCAGCCTTGGCTGTGACGTCAGAGTGCAGATTCTTAGAAAGGAAAACGCTCTGCTGATGCTTCCAGTATTGACAGTAATGCAGGGTTTACAGTTACTTTTAAGAATCAAATTTAGGCTTTTAAGTGACTTAAATGCTTCTGAAAGTTTTCTTCTTGACATGGCACAGAGAAGTCATGTAGAGTCTGGCTATTTTAGATCTGCGTTGAAATCCAGAAGCCAAACCCCTTATATCCCATTTAAATAGGGGACCGAACATAGGTTCTGAGGGGATGTTAATCACTTCTGAAAATTCATTGTATTTTATTTATTTTTCAAAGTTGTGTATCTGTTGATAGCTGAATAACACTCAAGTTTTATAAAATCTTGAGTTGTTAAACATTTGTAGATGTCCCATGCATTTTCTGCATCCTGGCTTTCATTTAAAACCCTTTTGATATGAAAAAAAATGTATTTGTATTCTTCTGTTGGGGGTGGGAGGAAGGGATATGTTTTGAAGCAGAATAGCTTTTTATCTTTTTGTGTCCTCTATCAGCTGCCTTGTTAACTTTTATATTGAAGTTGAGTAAAATCAAGTGGAAAAATGGTTGCACTCCCTAAAAATCCATGCTGCTCCATGCTGCAATTGCGTAAGGTTTAAGTCTAGAGCAAGCCCTCTTCTGCGGAAAGTAACTCTGAATTCTGAGGCTGATACTGAGTAGCAGAGATGTCTGGAGTAAATGACAGGGCAGGATTCCAGCTTGGGGAATATGTTGTGTAATAAAATGAAAACCTGTTCAAGTTCATTAGGTTTCTATCAAAAAGCCCAAAGCTGTTGGTATATCTACTTCTAATTTACAGCACAGGATGATAAATGTAACTTCTGGTGGAACTAATCAATATGTGTGTGTTTCACTTATTTTGGTAGATACAAATAACATCAAGTGTGAACTCCAGGTAGAAGAAAAGTAGCAGGCAGTAAATGGGAGAAGGATTAAGGAAAGGTTAAGGAATTGAGACACAAAAAGTGTTCTGAACATTTTTAAAAGTTTCAAGAAAGACTGAAATGTAGCATCTTATCTTTTTATTAAAAAAAAAAAAAAAAAAAAAAACAACAAAAACCAAACAAACCTCAAACTCTTACGCTGTCAGAGATTGCCTGCTGGGATAGAGTGAACTTTTCTGGTCTGAGCCATTACAGCGTTGCTCATACACGGCGTGTCAGGATGGACAGGATGTTCGAGACTTCCAGAGGCTTGAAGAGGGGGAAGCTCCAAGAGGGAAGAGCTATGAGGAATGTTTGGTAGGAAGGAAGGGAAAGTGATTGCTGTCGGCTAGTGAGAACACACAGGTTAGGTAAGGGATGAGCTGCTCACTGCCTCCTGCCTGCTTGTGTGTAACGCTTCTCCATTAGGGTGGGTGGTAATTACACTGTCAGTAAAAGTGTTGTAATCAAATATTATGGATAGTGTTATTAGGCTAATCAGTAATTAGCTGATATGTACGTACCACTTCTCACAGCTCTGTGCGGCAGAGCACATGGATACCAGGTCAATGCCATCAATGCCATCAAGCACCCAATTAAATGGTGTACTTCCCTGCTGGGAAATATTTGGGTCACAGTCCTCCTGTTTTCATCTGGGAGTTTAATGTTTTACTCCATCTTCAGCTCTTTTTCTTTAAGGGCTTCCCCAAGTATCACACTTCCATCCCATGCAGCTGACCTGCATGCATGACCTGTCCAAGAAACATCTACAGAGGCAGGAGAGAGGTGTCTGGAGATCAGAAAAGACCACCTGACAGCTTGTGTCCAGGGCTGCAGTCGGCAAGAACCCTGAATGGCGCTGCCAGTAGGTGTTAATGTTTGTCCTCACGCGGATGTGGATGCTTGGTGCTAAGCATCACCTTCAGGAGCGCTGCCTCAGTCAAACAGAGACCTTCTCCCCTGTGTGGTTGCAGTGCAGTCTCACCTCCCTGGTGAGGTTGTACTGGCAGCACCAAAGCCCGTTAGCAGTGGCCCTGCTGCTGGGAACCAACTTGGGCACCCCTTTGCCACCTCAGCTGCCGAACTAGGTAACGTCACCGATGGTGTTCATCTGTCCTGATACGTCAGAGCTCGTGTGCTGCAAATGCCGGAGGAGACGAGAGTCTGGGAGGGGGAAATGGACAACAAAATTCAACTCTGGTGGTGTTCTCTCTGCCTTCCGCACTCTTGAAGTTTCGGTTGATGGTCCTCCCTCCCCCTTCAGGATGTGCTGTTCTCTTCTGTCGAAAAGCTGAGATCTGCTCCCCCTGCCCACGTGCAGTTGTGGAGGTTGATCACCAAGAGGAAAAATGGTCCATCTTAGTTTGGCTTTTAGTTTGACTCAGCCTTTTGAGTATGTATGTCCATAGAGAGTGGCCTTTATGTGCACCTCTGGTCTTGCTGGAGACAGGGAGGCTGCTTAGATGTGTGGCTTTGGAATGATGCTTTGTGATAAGACCTTTTAGGATAAAAGCTGTGTGCTCTAATTGAGTTTTTGTGGCACAGATTTCTTTTGAACCTAACTTGAATTCTGAATTTCTGGGTTTATCACTCTTGCTCTGAGAGAAAACAGTGTTGTCCTTGTGGCATTTTACTCCTTAGAGTACCTCACTGTAGCCTGAACTTCAAAATTCAGGTTACTGGATTCTGATTGCGAGCAGTTTTCATGAACAGGATACTCACGCCCTGTTCCTTTCCAAGGTGTTTGCAAAGGAAATCCTAGCTTGCTACAGAAATATTTTCCAGAAGCTGCTTTTTTTTTTTTTTCCTCTCAAGTTTGTGAAAAACCCTGAAGCAAATAAAGCTCAAAGCAATCCTGTCTCCAAGTCTGTAGCCAGCTTGTGAAAATATTCCAGGTTATAAAAAGATTAAATCCAAATTGCTGAACAGCAGTGCAAAATCTTTTAGGCTGACTCTGAAATGTATTTTCACACAGTAGCAACCTCCCATTTTTGAACAAACAAAAAAACATTTCCAGGAGGCTGACTTTGCTAAAGTTCCCCTAAAAATCAGTATAGAGAAGCAGGCATTTTCAGAAGTTCATTTGAGGCACTGCATATAAGTTGACCAGAGGAAACTTGACTCATCTTTAGAGTAAAAGCTTCAAAGTGAATTTTAAAGAAACAAGTAAGAAACTCAAACCCTGCTTTTCTTTTCCCCTAGCAAGCCATCTGGCTTCTCTCACCTGCACATTGGTTTGGGATAGCAGTATTTTGCATTTGGAAATTGCTCTGTCAAATGCTTGTTGCGTTTCACTGGCTCATCTTCCACACCTGCATTACTTACACCCGGCTCTGGTGCGGATGTCAGCAACACTCAGCAAAGTTGTGCTGTCTGAGGTGATGCCTTGTTCTGCCCCGGCCTTGTCGGTGCTGGGGAGGGAGCTGGCACCTGCCAGCCGTAGAGGAGCGCGGTTACCTCGGAGGCCTGCCTTGGCCGGGTGAGACTTTGTGCCGCTGTTGGAAGTCGGGGCGTATCTGCAAAGAGCTGCTCACTGCAGCCCCCCTCCCCCCGATCCCTTCAAAAAGCAGAATCTCCCCTAGAAACAGGGTGTTGAGGGTGATGCTGGCTGGCACTGAGAGGGAAGATCTCCAAAAGCCGAAATGCGACATGCAGCTCTCCTCCGAGGATGGCTTCTTGCCCCTCTTATTTGCTTTGCTGGCTGTGTTGGTTTTCATCCCTTGGCTGTTACAGTTCCCAGCACGGGGTGGCACTCGCATTCCAAGAGAGGAATTTCACAGCCCCGCTCCCTTTTAGACACCAGTATGTATTAACTACGAGCTGTTTGGCCGTTTGTCACTTTTTACTGTGTGATATCCCAGGAGTGGGTCTGAAAGATACCTGGGGGAAGAAAACAACCAGCTGGCACTGATCTGGAGGGAGGGAACGGTCCAACTGAGAGCGCAGTGCTCGGCGAGGGGATCGGGAAATAACTCCATGCTGAAGGCAGCTGTGCTCTTGCTGGTTTTAATCCCTTTGCCTTCATTCTGCCAGGAGGAAGTTCCTTCTCTTTTCGGCACTTCCCAGCCTTCTCTGTGCCTGTCTCTTGAGCTCCTGCGGTTTCCGTGAGGCAGAGTGACTCCTGCCAAGGGTGGGCAGGCTCCGTGTGCCGCTCCCCGCTGCACTAAAGGCCCTCAGAGAAGGGGAATCACCAGTACAAGAGGAATGGGGTTAGTGGGGAAAGAGGCAAGCGGTGCAACAGCCCCCTCTCCTCTGCTGAATCTGTAGGAATCCTTTCTTGGTCGAGATCCAGCATTAACACTTGCCTCAGGAATGCCGCGTGCGTTCTTGGGGGGGAAGGGTTGTTGGCTGGCCTTACAGCTCCCAAAACCAAGTGAGAACAAGTCAGCTGCTGCCTGTTCTGTTGCTGTGTGGTACTTTAAAACTGGTATTTGCTCTGTGCCATGTGCTATCAGCAGTAGGAAGGCCCTCGCCATCTAGTCAATACGCCTTTCTGCAATACTGAGCTCTCACGTTTGGTTACTTGACGTTCTCCCCCACGCTGCAAAGTATTTATTATTGAAACTGACCTAGCAAAGTAATTTCTATGAAGTCTTAATGAAAACTGTGGAGGAATACAAATGGTGAAAGATGCAGCCAAGCACCAGCTGCTCTTCCTTCAATCCGGGCTGTGTCACCCTTTGTATTTGTCCTGCAGCCCTGGCTTCGCTGCTCTCACAGAAACCACGGGGTTCAGTCTCAGAGCTCTTCCTTTTGCCCGTGCCTTTTTTTGGATCGAGAATTACCAAGTACAATGCAGCAATAACCTCCCGTGTACCACAGTGATCTGTGAGGGAGGTCAGAGTTACAGTGACAGAGACAGAGGCACTGGGGGGCAGAAACATGAACTGGCTTCCTTAAGAGAACACAGCGGAGAAGACACAGACTCTGAAACAGCACTGATCTCCTAAACACTGCTTAAAGTGCAGAGAACAGACCCGATGCCTTACTTTCTGTGCAGGTTTAAGTATTCCCGGACGCTGACTCGCCAGTCCAGTGGGACGGCAGTGGTCAGGGATGCGGGAAGTCTCAGTTGGCTGCTAACAGCTGTTTGTCTGCCCTTGAACTGGGCCCCAGAATCCAAGTTTTACTGCTGTAGAAAAAGAGAGCAGAACAACACTCAAATGCTGATCTGCTCTGCAAGTCTGTCTCAGGTCGGGTGCTCCAGGAAGTCAAACTGACTCACAAAAAAGGACGGTGGGTGAGGAGAGAGGAGGCTCTACCAAATCTGAAGCGTATGTAGATGCTTTTAATCTGTGGAGAAAGTCATAGGTATCAGTGGGGTAAGGGCCCTGAGCGCTGGGCTTCTCCAGAGCTTACTGAGAGAAACACCTCTGCCAGAAGCCATAGGCCAAGGGAGGCAGAAGGGGCCTTGTATTTATGACTTCTCCTGTTCCTGCCTGTCCTTCACACTTGCCTTACTAGACTTGCCTTACACATCACTGAAGCATTTGCAGTCTAGCTCGTGATCTGCGTTCTGTCTGTAAAACGGGGATGATACTACCTGTCACCCAATAAAGCTGTATGCCTAATAAAGCCTGTGAGTCTAATAAAGCTATAAATTCCTCCAGAACAAGGACTTTTCCTAGTTATGCAAACTTCTATGTACATATTACAACTCTTCAAATAGGTAGCCATACCTCCCACAGAACAGTAAATAATTAGAAGACTTCTTCCCTCTTCTAGCTTGTAGAAGATGTAGGCCAACAGTAACTTTCCTCCACTCCTTTTATCTTTTGGAAAAATTCTTCCCCCCACCATACAAACCTAGCATATGTGTAAAAGTGAGACTCTGCACCCTTTTACATTGCCAAGCAGCTGCAGTTGATAAGAATCTCTTTAGGCCAATTGGATTTTGCAAATCCGTTATGATTCTCTCATTGGTGCCTTTGGCCAAAAAAAAAAAAAAAAAAAAAGATGTGCCTCTTACGGGGCCTGACAGTCCTGGTAGGGCTTCCCAGTGCTCGGCAGGCAGTGCCGCTGCACTAGGCTGCAAGTGGTGTGAGGAGGAGGAGTCCTGGCTCTGGGAAGTGACTGTAAAGCCATGAGGAAGGGCTGTACGTCTTGTGACCTTTGCAGACTGCGTGACAGCCCGACGTGGTATCACATGATGACTCTCATACACTGCTAAGAATCAAGCAAGGCTTTTTTTTTGCATCCTTGCATCACCAGAATGAAAGCTTGCACAAAGCTGGCATGGCACGTGCAACTAGACAAGGTGGAGGACTTTGGTCAAACTCCAGGGATGTGGAAAGTGCTAGGTTTTCTCACGGCCGTGCCACTGCTCACAGGCAAACCTATCCCTCTTTTCCCCTCTGTAAAATGGAAATAATTATTTTTTCATTTTTAATTGTATGTATTTAAATCTTAACTTTTCTACAGCAGAGGTCATCAGCTGGGCAAGGATGTAGAAGGAAGAGGTATTAGTCACACACCAGTATCTGCTCGTGAGCTGTGAAGCTCAGCAGAGCCTTTCACCTCTTCAGGGCTGCCTCATGCGGATATTTGCTGGCTGCTGTAACACGCCATTTTTCACCAGCTGGTTCTAATCTTATTGCGAGATCTTCTGAGCTAGATTCATCGTAAAGATTTTAACTGGACTTTGGAATCCTGAAGGAGTAAAGGGGAGGTAGGTGGTGAATATTTCTCACCACGAGAGCACATTTCGAGATCGTCCTTCTTTCTCCTCGCTCACAGACTCTGAAATTTATTTCTGTGGCTAAAAATGTCAGTCCTTACCAGCACTCATGACTGGAACTGATGAACTCTGTCCATTCCCAGGAAAAAAAAAAAAGACCTCATTCACTCTGAAGAGCACTTGCTGTTTGCTGGATCTGGGCTTGTTGCACCGCTGGGTAGCTCTGCGGGATTGAGAGCGGAGAGTGGCCAGGGTGGTGCTTGGCAGCTGTGCCACAGCCGGGAGAGGACAGCGTGGCTGTTGTCTCTGCAGGCTAGAGCGGTGCTTGGCTCTGCACGGGTGTCTGGAGGTCACGGCTGCACGGCCACCCTGGGCTCCTCCGGCCAGGACAGAGCCACGCGCTGGGATGGGCAGCGTGGGGGTCTCACACCCTGCCTCTCCAACCTGAACCTGCGAGCGTGGGGACGTCTGCCTGCGAGCTTTGCGGGCGCATGGTTTGCATGAAGAAATAGTTCGCCTTGTGCTTAATTTTTTTGGCAAGTTTTCCCCAGGAGAGGGAGCAGTCCACGCAAATGACGTCAAGGGGAATGAGCCAGCTTTTTCCAGCTCCAGCTGAACTGCATTTGCTGCGTTGCTGTGAATGCCGTCTTCCTTCATGCTCCTCATCTTCAACTCCTCTGCCTTCACCTCCTGACTCCTCTCGTAACACTGCAGTACCTTTGTCCGTGCTGGCCCTTTGAGGCCAGCTTTCAGTGAGGATGCTTGCACCTCTTCCTGTTCTGAACTGTTTTTCCCACCCCAAGGCTGCTTCCAAGGCCCCATCCCACAGCCCGCGTCTCCATCGCTGCTCCCTGAGCTCAGGTCACTCCCTTCCCGATGCTGCATCCCGTTCATCTCCGACCCAAGCCGCAGAGTGCAGTCGATGCTGACAGTGATCCGGCAAACTGGGACGTGGGTTAACTTGGGAGTTTGGGGCTGCTTTGGTGAAAATGTCCTTCCGAATCTAGCAATAGGAACTTCCAGAGGCTTGCTGCTGCTTAGATATTTATTTGGAGGTTGACTGTCTCCCTAGCGGTTGATTATATTTCCAGTGACACATGCACAGAAAACCAGAGGAAGATCAGGGATTGTGGAGTTCAAAACCACTGCTGCCAAGGTTCTTGTCTTCATGGTGTCTTTTGTTATAAAAGTTCCAGAAAACGGTAGCCTGGCTACCACCTAAGGAAGGGTTTGTGGTTTCTTGCTGATGACTTCTTTCTCTTTATTCCCTCGTTCCTTTCTTTCTTTCTTTCTTTTTTTTTTAATAACCAAGAGGGGATATAACAGAGCTAACCTTGTGATAATTAAGCCTCTGCTGCATTGTATCTCTGTACATCTGATACAAAAACATCTCCCAGCATGTGCTGTGATTCTTAGTGCTGCTGTAAGCTGAACCGCTCTGGGAAAATTTCCAAGGAATAATGGGCAGAGTTCTCAAGGACGAGAGGAGGAGGAGAGCACAAGGTATCTGTTCAACAGCCGTCCTGGGAAACTCATGTGGCAGGGAGGCTGTCGTAGCAGTGACCGGCATTAATAATGGTGTTACTTTTTATCTCCATGTGCCAGCAGAAAGATTTAAGAGGTCTGGTGCATTGATGACCCTCAAATTAAGGGCAAAACTTGACTAGCGAATTTTGCAGCAAAGACTTGAAGTTAAACGGCTGCTAGGGGAATAAACTCTTTTTGCCGGAGTGAGATCGGCAGCTGTCTGCTTGGAGATGGTCACCTTTGGTGAAGAAGTACCCTGGGACGGAAGAGGTCTTTTAAGAGCATGGCTGTGACAATTATGTCTCTGCTCTGTGCTGTCTCTGAATGTTTGATACAAGGAAGTCTACAGACACATGCTGTGATTTTTAATGCTGCTGTCAGCTGAACGGCTCTGGGAAATTTTCCAGGGAGCGTCAGGCAGAGTTCTGAAGGACAGATGGAGAGCAGCGCAAGGTGTCAGTGCTGACACCAGCCCTGGCAGACTACTGTCCTAGAGACGTAGCCTGAAACGGGGTAAACTCTTAAGTGTGTGGCTTCTTCTAAGTTACTACAAGCTGCCATGGTCAAGTGCTTGCGAACAGCTTGTGTTACGAACAGCCCCCGGTCCTCTAGTTTAATGGTGTCTAGGTCCATGCTTACATCCCCTTTCCTGTACGTAAGCGAAGCAGGATTTCGACTATAAAGCAATGTGTGCCCTTTCTTTGGGCAGAGCAGCCTGTTACACCTGGGGGGTGCTGCAGTTCACAGGGCAGCACTGTGACAGTTTACCTCTCCAGCGCCACTCCGTCTGCTGTTGGTGGATGTTATCTCAGCCCCTCAGATCATCTCGTTCATGTTGATTTTGGAGCCTGGTGGGTGATACTACACGGCTGTCAGGGCAAACAGTTCACATGGCAGCCAAAGTTCACTCTAGCAGGTCTGAGTTGTCATCTCCGCTTCCAGTTTGCGCTCACAGAATGGCATCAAAAAGGGAGGGGGTAGTGGAAGTGGGTGAGGCAGTTTAACTCACATTGTCGATGTGTCCATTCAAAGGGCAACATCAGAGTCAGCTGAGCGTGAGTAAATTCCGTTTTATGAGGGCCTGACCTTAGACTCTGGACTTTCCCAGTTGAAGAATCACTAAAGGGCCACAGAATTACATGTCTGCTGAAATGAGGATGACTTGAACTTCGATATAAATGCCATGTCCACCTCAGCTTTGTAACATACTCTGAGATAACGGCACATGTTACTTCAGAGGAATCCATTTTGCCATCTCACCATAGACCTGTTGGCTGGTACCATACAAGGGCCAATGCTCTTGCAGAGCTTATAATCTCCAGGACTTTCTGTTCAGAATACATCTCTAGGCAAGGAATTCTTGCTTCCTGTTAAGGCTGAGTGTGCAGCAAATTTTGTCTGTTGACATTGGCAAGGCTCTTCAGGCTTCATTTTAGTGTCTTTCTAATGCTTGGCTTGGATGTTTCATTACTTCAATTGCATGTCTTAAGTTTTAAAATTCTTTTCAGATTGTCTTTCTACTGCTGGCACCGCACTGCCTGTATATGACTGTATCTGAGAGTACAACAGCAATGCTGCATTGTACTTTCTGATGCAGCGACAGCCGTGCATAGTAGGTCTCCCAGGATTTCTGTTTCATCACTTTTTGCTTGAGTCTGGGCACCTGTTTAAATAAGGAAAAAACCTACCAAACAGGATAAGCCGCTGCAAGAAGCTAAGTTCAACTGAAGTTTTGGATGAGGCCTTAGATGGGTTCTGTCAGCTACGGGCTCTCTGACTTTTACTTGGATGCAAATCTATGTAGAGAAAAAGTTTCTATTTAAAGAGTTGTGATTTTGTCCCTTTGTGGAGGAGTCTGTTAAAGGGCAGATCTCTAAGTGCTGTTTTCTGGATATTTTTCTGGAGAGCTCTTCTCCACTGCCCATCCTCTCCAGTTCTCCTGTGGGACAGAGAGAGCAGCCCAAGCTCACAGAGCCCAAGGGTGGCATTTTTCCATAGTACCAGCTGCCACGTAAGGAAATGGAGGTTTGTTGACCTGATAACCAGAGAGAGAAACACAGCAGCTGACGCTACGGACTACCCTTACTCTTAGTTGGAAATACTGTCTGCTGCAGTTCAAGCTGAATGCAGCCTCCCAGCACTTTCTTCTCTGTCTCTCATCTGCTATTGTATTCAGTGTGCACAAGCCTTTTCGTTATGAACTGAGATGCTATGAGAGAACATGACGTCTTCATCCAGAGCAGAAGGGCAACAAGTCTCTTTGCAATGACTTCCACTTATAAGGGGCAGCAAAAACATTGGTCCTGCAGCCACATTTGAAGGCTTTAGTTTCTCTAGTTTCTACCAGTTTCCTCTCTTTCAGATGCTCTGGACATGGATGAAGACTGGATGAGTTGGCAAGTGAGACAACAGAGAGGCTGAGTGGCCCTTGCCTGAAAGATGGCAACAGGAGAAGAGGGGAGGCAGAAAGAATGGGACAAGAACAGAGGTAAGAGTGACCTTGACAGGAGAGAATAACAGGCAGTGACAGCTCAGAAGATGGAAGTGCAATAGGCAGTGGAAAGGGGAGACCTTGGAAAGATTAACGAGACTAAACTGTACTGAGGAGGAGGGACCTTGCACTGAGGTTTCCAGGCAGCTGTACAACCATTTTCTCCTGCGATGAAGGAGATAAACACACACGCCACGTGGTAGAAAGCAGAAATCTAAGAGTAAGGGATTTTTGTTTCCTCCCCCAATTTAGTGAAAAAGTTTGCCCTTTCTCTAGAGTTGCTGACTTTTCTTCCAGAAGCTACTTCTACAAAAGGCATTGTAAATTTTGCAGTTCCCCAGAGTGTGGATTTTAATTATACATGTCAGTGTAACGCCTTTGTTTGGAGAACTGTAGCGAAAAATAGAAATCTGAGTGTTTACAGTTGTTAGAGTAATAATGATTTAAAGGAAATTCCTCTCTCTGTACAAGTCAAGGCATGCCAAATTCGCCCCTCCCCTGAAGCTCGTGTCACCATCCATAGGAGCAAGGCAACTAGTCTGAGCAGGTGACATTTCTTGTCTGCTTTGAAGTTCCAGTCAGTGGTGGATCAGATCCACTGAGGGACCGAGTGAAATCTGTCCCACCAGCTCTGCCACTCACATAGCAGGTTTGCAGAAGACTGTAGGGTGGATGTCACTGCACTGTTGAGTTAGTGAAACCTTGAAACTGCCCTCATTTCAGTGATTTAATTCTGTCTTGAGCCCTAGAAGTGGCATGCGAGAGCTCGGGTGGCTGTTTCTTGCCTTTTTCCTCAAGTTCACTCCAGTGCACATGGAGGACTGGCCCTACTTTCCCTTTGGCAATCTAGGAAGGGCTTCATTACTCAGCTTCGCTTCAGGGAAAAGCTGAGGACAGATTTTCTTGCCTGCAGCAGCACAAAAGGAACATGAAGCACCTGGACTGCATGCTGCCCACCTTCCATATCCAACACCATCTTCCTTGGTATTTTGAGTCAGGCCCTCCATTGAAGGAGTTTGAGGGTAGGTTGATACAGTCAGAAGAAAGCTGAGGTTCGTTCTAGCCGCTATTTTGTGGAACATCCTGTGCTTTCCTGCAGGACGTATCCAACATGGGTAACAGCAGCAGCTCTCCGCTCTGGTCTATATGACAGCTGGCACCAGCTCAATCCAAGACCTGCAGCTTTTGGGCTGGCTTTGGCCAGATGCTTCTCAAAAGCAAGATCATGAGGCTTGGTTGGATCAGAGTCATCTAAGAAGACTTAAACTTGGCACTGTAGACAAGGTGCTTTTGATGCTGATTGCTTTTGCCTTATTAGAAAGCTCCTTTCCACCAAATCATGGAGGACTACCCTTTTCTTCTTATATCCTCTTTGCTGAGCTTTTTGGGGTTACTTCAGACCTTGGAAGTTGATAGGAAGGCTCCTATTAATTTGGATGTCTGCTAGCTCAGGCCTTTTGCTGTTCAATGCCTACTACACCCTGGTCTACTGAAAGAGAATGACTGATGGAGGGAGCACCTGCTTCAGGAGGGCCAAAGAGCTGGAACTCAGGCATTACTGATCACCACAGGCTCCGAGAGAACTTTGCTGTGAATCATCAGGGGTTTTGCACAAGTTGTGAGCATGAAAGAATAACATTGGCCTTATCTGCTAAATAATAAACTCACTCAAGTATTGTAGACACCCAGGACCTGTGAGGACCCTTAATACTCCGCAGCATTTGCTGGAGGTGAAGTAGTAAGTGCATGACCGAGGTGTAGCTAGGAGTCAGCAAGGGATAGCTAGGATTCTCCCTTTCTTCTGCTGAATTGCACCAGAAGAGTGAGCTGGCTCTCTAGTTCAGGATGTAAGAGCCCTGGGATGATTAGGGAAATAGCACAGGAAAGAGGGCTAAAGAAGAAGAAGCTGGAATTCAATGGTCTCCATAGAGGATACAAAATGTGGAAGGGGAAGACCTGCTCTAAGGCATGGAGAGATCAGTGTGCTGATAGCAATAGCAAGCTGTGTGTGGTTTGGGTGAGGGGAGGTGCCTTGCTAATCTCAGCTGAGAACATGGAAAAAAAACAGCAACAGAGCTGAGTAAAGAATGGGACACAGGGAGAGAAGAAAATAGGGAAGCAATTGAATTACTATGGGGCAGTACAGAGAGTCAAAGGGCATACAGCAGTGGTGTGTAATCACAGCTAAACAGTTCTCACCAGGCAGATCATCTATGTGCCTTTCAGCCTGCTTTTGTTTTTCATCTCACTTATTTCCTCCTCCCCTAGCTCTCCTCCTTGAGCCAAGAAGTGGCCATTCTGTTGACAGAAGTGGACGTTTCCTCAATACTAAGTGCTAAATCCGCATGTCACTTCTCCTGAGAGCTCCCCTCTCCTTGTGCATTTGTTTAACAGCAGCAAACACTTGGCAGATGGATTTCCCCATTTGCTCAGGACATTGGGTCCCAGAGGAATAGCTGCTGCACAACTGTGGTCTTCAGAGACCACAGGGCATGCTCTGTACAGTCTGTCTCTGGGTACACAGCATTTGAGAAACGTGGCCAAGGCAGCTCTCCTGGCACGCCACAGTCCTAGATGTTCCAGCTGGAAGCAGCACCCCGCCTCTTGCCGTTGCTGGAGCTGCAGCTTTGGTACGCCGGCTCCTAGGCTGAGGACTGGAGCTTTGTCTGTGTAACTAACACTGCCACTCCTGAAGATCCTTGATCATCATTGCATCCTATCCGAACAGCTTTTCTGTGCTCTCCACACCTGGGATGGGCTGAGCTGCCCACTGCCAGTGCCATAGATTGGCAGTGAAGATGAATAGGCTGAACCTTGGAGGAATCTCTTCTTTGAACACGGAGATGACTAACCTTTTAGTAGATTCCCAACATAGAAGACTGGTGTTATTTCTTCCTTCCTCTCATATTTATGTATTGAATTAATATTTTCTATTCAGCAGCTCAATTAGCTGTGTCTGCCACTGTGCAAGAAACATTGGAGTCTGTCTTAATTCATTTTTTTAGAATGTTCTGCTTATCCTGCCTGTATACAAGATGCATACCTGCAGCTTACTTAGGAGACCTCTATTTGCATATGGTGACTATGAAGTATTTTGGAATAGCTGATTCGTTTGTCCCTGGTAGAGTGTTCCTAACACAAACCTCATGAATAGGCAGAGAGGGTATAAAAACTCCTTCAGAACTTGCCAGTGTTTGGTTTTGTTGATGGCATCTTCTCTTAAGTGATGCAAGTGAACTTGGACACAAGAAAATGTTATTGACTGGTCTGTTTTCAGAGGTTTACACTGTTGAGTCAGCAGCTAGCCCTGCTTTTATTTCCCCCGACATTGACACATCTACATTTCATATCAGTTTTAGTGCCAGCTACAGTGTTTTACTATTTTCCCTTCCAGAACTGAAGTTTCTTAGCCAATTATAAATGAGCAAAAGATGTTTCTTGCCAGCCATTTTATCTGTCCAGAAGTGATAAGAATTAATCTAAAGGACAGAGGTATTTCACACTTAAAACAGTCTGGGAATCATAGAATCATGGAATGGTTTGGGTTGGAAAGTACCTTTAAAGGCCATCTAAAGGTCATCATCCCTGGCAAGGAGCAGGGACATCTCCAACCAGATCAGGTTGCTCAGAGCCCCGTCCAACCTGGCCTTGAACGTTTCCAGGGATGAGGCATCTACCATCTCTCTGGGCAACCTGTTCCAGTGTTCCACCACCCTCACTGTAAAAATTTTTTTCCTGATGTCTAATCCGAATCTAGCTTCCTCTATTTTAAAACCATTACCTCTTGTCCTTTCACAACAGTCTCTGCAGAAGTGTTTCTCCCTGTCTTTCCTGTAGGCCACTGTAAGGTCTCCACGGAGCCTTCTCTTCTCCAAGGAAGGATATTGCAAGGAAGTGTTTTCTGAGGAAAATATATGTCTTCAGGGTGTGATATTAGAAAGGGCTCCACTCCGTACTGTATCTCCTTCCTTCCCAGAATAGCCCTTGACACTGGAGTGCAAGTCCTTGCTGGTGTTGGCAGTACTGGTGGCAAGCGCAGGGCTGACAGTTAGTGTGGTAGGGACAACCTTCTTTTACCAAGCATTGCTTTGCAGGGGTGGGAAGTTTAAAAGACATGGAAAATGGGAAAAGCACTCATCAGAAAATTTTACTCATCTCCAAGGTATTTCAGTCTTGGAGAGGTGGAGGAAGATAAGGGCAGTGTGGGGAAGATTATTACAAAAGCAGAGATGGTCATCTATAAAACTATGGTAGCTCCAGCTGTCTCAAACAGGCCAATCAGCAACTTTTTTTTTCTGGCTATTGGAAGCTGTTGCATTGATGGGCTGCAGATGCTTGGCCTTGCTGCTGTGGAGGAGACCATCCTCTAAAAGCAGCCTGCCTTCTAAGGCCATATCCAGACCCATGGCATGTTTGGAAAGGCACCAATATGTTGCTGATTTGTGGAATTTCCATTTCCCTGATGATCTTGCCTAAGAAAGGGGGCCTGGGGTTAAGACTGGAGCTGGAGAGATTTTGATTCATGTGGGCCTTGGAGGGGAGAAGAGGGAGGCCATTGTTACTGTCTCAGAGAGGAGATGGGCAGGGGGGATGGTTTCCATGAGGAGTGCAGACATTTCCTAGAGCGGCATCTCTTAAGTACCTGCTGGCTGAAGCATTCCAGGCATTCCTGCCCTGTGCTGCTATGCGCACGCAGCTGCAGCCTGGCCTTGGCAAGCGGCTCTCATTCAGGCGCGGACCCTCAGATCCACTGCGCTAATTAGTGAATTTGCAATCTGGAGTAGCCCTGCAAGCTGTGAATCTGCAACTACAAGAGAAGACGGATGCGATCTTAGCATGTTGCCGTCATGAACTGACCTGCCCAAGGCAGGTGGAAGGCCTTGCAGTGGGCTGTCCACCACAATCTTTACTCCTGAGGCTTCCTGGGTGCTTTGTGCACGGTCCAGAAACTGTATTTCTCCACAGCCCTTACCCCTCCCATAGCGCCTGTGTTTGCACCTACTGTAAGGGGCAGAGATTCACACTGTCTCAGTGTCAACAAGCTTGTAAATCATCTACTTAATGGTCACAGGTAAGATACTAAATACTAAAGGCACTAAGAAATCCTTCCCACCTTGCTCACCCTCCCCGCCAAGTACTGAATCTTGTCCAAAGCTGCACAAACAGGATTCCAAGATAAAGACCTTGGGTAAGAACTGCTAAAGCAAACAGAGCCTGGCATGGTTTGTTAAAGGACTGGCTTTCTCAAGGCCAAAGGGTGGGTGTGGGAGAACACACCTTGCTGACAGGAAAGCGAAGAACTTTAAAAAATTACATTGTGGAACAAGGAAAGCCCTGCCCAGAAGTCTGTAATATTTTAATTAAACTGATGCAGCATGGGAGGAGAATCATACAAGTACTGTGCACTCCATGCAAAGTATATTGTCTGGCATTTCAGCAACCAGTAGCACAAAAACTTTCTAGAAGCAGAGGCATCCTATTCTGCTTAGCATGATGCAGCGCAGCGGAGTTATTCAGAGTTAATGCAGCTCTAGCAAGGAAACTACACCCTCCAAACTACATTTCTATCGTTCCTCTAAAAGCGCTTTAAGATAATTTACCAATCATCTGCAAACCACCTGTGAACTCAGAGAAAAGAGCAGAAATTTCCCAGTTTACCTCTTCCCCTCTCTGCCACATGCAACAAACCCTTCTGTAGCAGCACAGTTCCCGGGGGCACGTCAGTTCAGTCACTGTGTGGTGTCTGTCTATCGATGACTGGCTTGATGTCGGAGGGTTTTTTTCCTATTTTTGTTGTCACATGGATGAAATCTGCTCTTAGAGCATTATCTGCTATTGATGAGGGCTGTATTCTGATTAAAGGCAAAAAACCTCCAAATCTCTGGTTTTGCTGGCCCGTAGTCAGGGCCTGGGGGAAATATTTGTAGGTGGAACACGATGAACTGTAGTTTTAGGCCAGTAACATCTCAAAACCTGTTCCTTTTGCACTTTTTTCCCTAGAAGGGTATGTGGTCTACAGCTTTAGCCAGTGCATAGGGGTAATCCCCTTGACTTAAGGCTTGTTTAACCTTCCTATGCTGCTGCAGAGCTATTGTTAGTTTGCAGATAAGGCAAGCGTTATCATTTTAACACGGTCTAAAAGAAAAGGATGGGAGGGAGCCATGTAACTCTCCACTGTGTTACTCTCTGCTTGTCGGCGGGGTTGTCCTTCACACTGATCTCTCAAATGTGGTAATAATAACAGCAGAGCTTTATTTTTACTGGTTATCAGCCAAAAGAAGCAGCTAGGCTAAACCAGAAAATATCATCCCTTTGGCCTTCGCAGCACATAGGCTGAATGCCTGTGCTGATGCTCTCAGTCTTCTCTGGATCTTTCCTGAGGAGACGAGGGGACACAGAGACCTTCATCCCACCCTGAACTACCTGGTCTACCTCACTTTGGCCACAGTCTAAGAACAGGCCTCCTGCCCTCTTCCCAGCTGTCTGATGCTTTCCCACCCTCTTGGTGCAAATCGGCAACACCTCCCTTCTCTTGCTTTTGCTATTAAGACGTGACAGGTTTTTTACAGCTGCCTGTATCTGCCTCTGGCGGTCGCTGCCTCTTCTTCCTCTGTATGTGCATGACGGTCCTCTGTCTTTTCAAGGGGGCCTGATCACAAGTGAGCTGACAAGTTTGAAACCAAGGAGGACAAAGAGGAAGGACGTATGTCTGAGCAAAAAGCCCCCACAAGGGCCAGAACGTGGAGGCACTTTGCATCTTTCTGGAGTGCAGATTCTCTTTAAGGAAATAACAGAGCCTGTCTCACCCAAAGTGTAAAGGACTAGACTGAATTTAGGCGAGTCTAATCTCATTTGTTTATGGCATGCTTTTAAGGAAAAAGACCCTGCTGCAAAGATTACAAAGCAATTTTTCTGACTGGAAAAAAAGCATGCGCCTCGCATGCTGATGGTGCATGGCCTAGCTTTCCCTTCATTTGTGTGGACAGTGGAAAAATAGGAGGTAAATCCTGTTCAGACAGAATTCAGAGTCACTTTGGATGGTGTCCGTCTCCCTTCTAGACATCTGCAAAGTAGGTGCATAAATCCAAGCTACCCGGTTTGGATTCCTTTAATAGCCAAAGGAAAGAAATTGGCCCTTGCTTGAAGAGTTTCCAGGGGCCAGTGAGCCTTGCCCTCGGTGCTCTTGACTGTACACAGGAGTCTGGGCTGAGCTGAGATGCAGATGTCTGTGGGGAAATCCCACCCTTGGTGTAACAAAGTCTTGGAGGAGATCCTGGGGCCCGAGTTGTTCCACATGGTGAAAGGAAGATGTGGAGTACAGGAAGATGGTAGATGAACAATCTGTTAAGAACAAGAAAGTCCTATTAAGGTTGTGACTCTAGCAGTTTACATGGAGATGGATGGGTTTTGAACAGGGAAAAACAAGTGTAACAGACCCCTGTAGACTTCAATATGGGGGACAAAACTCTGCAGACAGCAAGTCATCCATTTCAGGGCTGGCTTGCTGGACTGAGAGGACTTAGGACACTGACATAAAGTCCCCGTAGGGCTTCCCATGATGCAATGATGGAAATAGGATTTTCGAGGAAGGCAGATGGTGATTGAACAGCAGTTCTATTTTTGTTTTTTGAGGTCACTCTATTTGTTTTGAAGTCATTCTAATTCAGGGCCGGAAGGGAGCAGGAGTTGGTTTTTTGGCTACAAACTTGGTTTGAACTTTAACTGAGTGGCATCTTTCTGTGGCAATTGGCCATGCAGCCACGAGGAAGGGTTCTGAAAGTCGGTTAGAGGCAGAGCTGGCAGCGTCCCTCGGGCTGCACTGACGGATCGGTCACGCACAAGTGCCAGAATGGCCTGGCCCAGGCCAGGGCCATCGCGGCTGAGCCTCTGCCTCCCACCTCCCCAGGATAACAGGACCACAGGGGCCGTGCCAGGGAACACTAACTGCCAAGCAGGTACTGGGACCTGTTTGTCCTCTGAGGACAAACACACAAAGTCCCAAGCCAAACAGGCTACTGACAGGGAAGAGATAGCCTGTCTCTGCTCTTTCCGTTGGCATGCTACATGGCTGTGTTTTTGTCTATCAGATTCTCAACAGCGGATCTCCTGGAGGAGGGGAATGGTCAGTCACACAACAAGGGGATAGCTGCACACTTCAAAATATCTGTATGGGGAGCATCTTACTGAGATCCTGCACACTCTGTCTGTCAGTGTGCTCAACAAGCTCTCCATCCTTCAATTAAAACCTTTTTTAGCAACAGCCTTGGCAGCCATAGCCTTGGCAGGCAGCAGTGAAAGAAGGAAACCTCTTATGAAGGCTTAAGTAGGCCTTTTCATCAATTCCCCAAGGAAAAAATTTCTTGTCCACAAGCTCCTTGTTTGGCAGAAAGGCTGGTTTCAAATAGCCTTGCAAAACAATGTCTGGCAAAATAGAGATACAGGAGTAAGAAAACAAATTAACTACTTGTGCTTGGAAGAACTTATTCTTGTTTGGATGCTCTGTAAGACAGTCTCCTGAAGACCTCAGAGCAACAGTAATCTTACAGATATTGTGCTTGGAGTTGGAATTAAGTGGGATTTTTTTTCTGTTAATGTGGAGGCCTGTAATCATGATAATATTTGGTTTACGTGGTTGATGAGCTAGAATTATTTCTTGTAGCAGAGACAATTGCTGAGATAGAGATATATTTTGATACTTTTCCATCTCAAGCATGCCCAGAAAACACACGTCTTAACTCTTACATGTTATTGTTTAGAAGCTTGGAGAAAATCCTCTAAATATAGTAATGTCTGCAACACTGGTACAAAATTGCCCGCTTTCCCTGAACCCAGCGCTAGAGAAGGGCTGAGAGGGAATTACACAATAATTGACCATACCTTGCTTACAATACTTTCTCTGCTCCCGTGTTGCACTGGGAACTGCAGAGTGGCTGAGGAGATCTCTCTTCCAAGCAGGAAAGATGCACATCAGGTCCAGAGCAGCCTGAAGTTTGTTCTTAATTTAGTCGGTTCAGCGTATGTCTGATGTAGCTGTCGTTCTGTCTCACAGCTATTGGCAATTAGGAGGAACGGAGAGATAACTGAATTCACTCTGTCTTTCCTTCCATGGAGCACAGGGAGGCTCAATCACAGCAGATACTGCAGGCCAAACATATTCAGTTGCACATGCATGGGACGTGTCTATGGCAAGGAGAGCCTGTGCGGAGAGCAGTGCAAAGAACAGTGAATTTCTGCACGTGCTATGGCATTGTGCAAGGCATATCGTAGTAAAGGTATCACTTGAAGAATATTTCCAGAACCTAAAGGAGGCTTATAGGAAAGATGGGGAGAAACTTTTCAGCAGGGCCTGTTGTGATAGGACAAGGGGTAATGGTTTTAAAATAGAAGGAAGCAGATTCAGACTTGACATAAAGAAGAAATTTTTTACAGTGAGGGTGGTGGAACACTGGAAGAGGTTGCCCAGAGAGGTGGTGGATGCCCCATCCCTGGAAACATTCAAGGCCAGGTTGGATGAGGCTCTGAGCAACCTGATCTGGTTGAAGGTGTCCCTCCTTCTTGCAGAGGGGTTGGACTAGAACCTTTAAAGGTCCCTTCCATCTCAAACCATTCTATGGTTCTGTTCTATGCTTTTTGTTGGGCTAATTGGATATTAGGAAAAAGTTCTTCACTGAAGGGGTAGTCAAGCAGTGGAACAAGGTCCCTAGGGAAGTGGTCATGGCACCAAGCCTGTCGGTGTTCAAGAAGCATTTGGGCAATCCTCTTAGATTAACTTTTAGGCTGCCCTGTGTGCAGTCAGAAGTTGGACTCGATGATCGTTGTGGGTCCCTTCCAGCTCAGGATATTCTGTGACTCTAATTACTCTGAATTCAGTGACTAGGTACATATTGGTTCTTTACTTCCAGCCTTTTATGATTTATGTCATGTCTCATGGTGTCATGCTCTAAGCTTTGACTCCAACCACTCCTCTTACAAATATTATTAAGAAAGCAGTGCTATTCTGAAAGCTAAGAAAATGCATAGATTTATTTTCTGTGCCTTTAAAAAAGAAAAGCAATAAGCCAATCTAATGGTATGCCAGGCTTCCTAAATTTAAAAGGCTGAACTCTTTTAATTTAAACATACTTATCTTAAGTTGCTCAAAACAGGAACTTCATTTCTGTGATGTAAACTTTTTTCTTAACAATTTGCTTAGTGAATAGAGCAATCACAGAGCCACTTTTAAAAGTGAGTATCCACAAGACTTGGAGATATAGAGCAGCTGGCTTGTGTTTTTCACCATCCAGTTATGCAGACTGGCTGAAATGGAGCATACGCACGCTTTTCTCTAGTCGCTGTCTTAGGGCTTGCTAAGAGATAAGTGCTCAGGAGACTCTAAGGAAGCTCATTCTTGTTGAGATCTGTAACTGTGAAATGTATCCAGAAGGATCTGTGTTCGTCCTACTCAGAAGAACAATTGAGATTCAAGGCTAAGCAAAGGAGATATCTATGTAGCAATAGAAGAGCAGATGGCTAGTGAAGATGTGGCTAATAATACCTTTTGTTAGTGTAAAAACAAACAGGATGGGGCACTCATTTTCCCTTGAGTTTCTTTCAACTGATGAGAGAGTCCTTCTATTTTCCAAAGTGTGGAAGACAGCTTTTCATTTTGTTGTCGAACGTTTCCTTCACCTCGAATTAATTATTCTGGATTTTTTGGGTAGCAGTTGTTATAGCACCTATATGTCAGGAAAAACCTGCGTGTCCCCCTCTCCTCCTGCTTTCAGCGCCCCACAAAAATAACTTCTTGTATCCCACTCCCCTCTTCCCAGCTGTTACATCTATCTGGAGTGTAAATAACCAAATAACTTAGTACTTATACACTATGTGGTACCTCTGGTTTTAGAGCATCAGAAATAAGTTCTGATGTAGAAAGTGTCACTATCAAAGTGAAGGGAAATGCTCTGTTCCCATGAATTCAAAGTGAAGTGAGCACTTGAATGTGAGTCTCAAATGAACACAGAGGGAGTGGTCCTCTCTAACGTAGTTCAGCCGGCACCTGCAACCTCTTAAACTGCAGTTGTATCTCTCATGTGAATCAATATTTGAACCAATATTTACTTAGGACTCAGGCAGGATTTATATGGGAGTCTCGGTATTGCAACAACTGCTGTGTTACTCAATCAGATTCCCAGATGACTGGTTAATACCTAACAAGCCAGATTTGTAAATTCAGTTGTCACAAGTTATCATCAGAATGTAAAAGAGAAATTCATGATATCACATTGTATTTAATTAATAAATCTGTTAAATACCTGTAATGGAGTACAACATGCTCCAGTTAAAGAGGCAATGGGTCTCATTCTGTTTTCAGAGGTTTTCTAATCTGGATTAATTGCTTGGTGACCACTTTCTAGTTGTCACAAGTAATTGTTATTCCTCCATGTCAAAATGGAAACAAAGTAGGATTTAATTAATTACAAAATGCCACAGTAAAATACTCTACAGTGTGCAATGCTATTCCAGTAACAATTAACAGTGAGCTTAATTCTGGGGTCAAAAAACAGTCTGCAGGTTTGAAGTTTAGGTATATAACAAAATCACTTTGGCTGTATAGAAAGTTGCCCTCAAGTCCCAGGCATTATCAGTGATAGTTTCTGAACGAAGGCCGTTTGTCTGGATAATGTGGAGTGTTTCCCAGAAAAATCCACTTCACTCATTTTATGCCAATATGGCAATTTAAAGATTACTGAAGATCTCAAGACCTGTACAATAACCAGGTATTGTTAGTCAGAGATACTAGGGCAAAGAACTGACTTTGCCAATGCTATTTGATCTTTTGGAAGAGATTTTTTTTTTAATAAATCAGCACAGGAAATTTAGAGTGACGTTTCCTCCTACAAAGAGATATTATGAGTTAAAACTCTTCAGGCAGGCTAAGAAATCTTTGGCGTCAGTGTAAAACAGACAAGACCTATCGTTTTCTTGAAATTCAGTGTGTGTGTGTGTACATGTGTGTCAGGAAGGAGAACACAGCCACCTCCCTGAAATGCTTTAACTTCTCTGCTTTGCTGATCCTCCCATATTCACCCAGTCTGCTCTTCAGCGCATGTATGCTTTAAGTCCAGTGACCACTTCTTTGGCAGGCAGTTCCCTGTGAATAATCATACTGCTGCATATTTGGAAACATTTTCAAACTTAATGACCTTTATCTAACCTCAGGCTGCTAGTTGTTGTCACTGGGACGGAACAAATGTGTCTGAGTGAGGTGGGTAGCCGAAGCCCTTGCCTGGAACGTGCGTGTTGGCTCAGGCTCTGCCAGCAGCGTCCCATCGCTTCCAGTGCTGCAGGCTGGGCTCCCCAAAGATTCGGAAACTTCTCTGCCACCTCCTTACCCTGACTGTGCCCATGACAGAGGTTTAGTGGCCCATGAGGAAATAACCAGCCAGAAACCATTCTTTGGCTTAAACCACGAACTCTGCCAGGACGCCAATTACTTGAAGCACAATCAGTGCCCGAGTTGAAACGACAGTGTCTGGAATCCATGTCTGGAATCCATCCTTTTACATCCTAACACAGGAAAAAACTGCAGCGTGCTTGAATAACCAGCAGTACTGGAGTTGCAAGTTGTATCACAAATCAGTTATTTCAGCTTGGTATTAGTCCATTGCTATGCATGCTTTGCATAGCAAATTGTTGCATAATGAGCAAAATGGGAGGGAAAAAAAATATTTTAGAAGTCCAAGTCATTTTAAGATTAGCCTGTGATGTACTTCATTTTTTGAGTCAAAAATAGATTCTGAAATGTTTTAGAAATGTATGTATGTTTTTATTTTACTACTGGCTGCTGTTCAAGCAACATATCGATGTGGGTGTGCTCTTGGACTTTTTATTGTGTTGTATTTAAATACAGAGGACTGACTGTCATGTTAATGGCAGCTACATGGACATAAGAAGGAAGTCTTCTAATTGGCGTTGCTCCTCCTCTGCCCGTGCAAGCGTCCAGCAAACGCTCTCGGGTTTTTCACAGCACACGGCGTTTAACACAAGCAGGGCCACACCGGATGCCTTGTTATAGTGCGTTACCAGCTGCGTCTTGCATGATTCTCTGCAGCCTTTTATTAGTGGCCATTATTACATCCATGGTAATTAATTCTGTGGCTTCTTTTCCCTCTCCCTAGTCACCACATCATACACACCTCAGGCCAGTCCGCTCAATGTTGGGGAACAGGCTTCAGCTCGTGCAGGTGATTCTCCTGCGTTGCACACTTTAAGCAGCTGGAGGTGGATCTGGCATGCTCTTCCTCAGAGCAGGTTTCTTTGGCTCCCAGCTATGTACTTCCAAGGTGGAATTAATAATGCAGAAAACAATTAGTCCAAGGCCTGGCTGCAGTAGACATATTGGAAAAGATGCAGTTTAGCACAGTTTGGAACTTTTTGAGTGTTTTCGGTGATTATTGTGGTCACTTTTAACCCTTGAAAGATTTGCAAAAAATGCACCATCACAGAAAAGAGACTGCATCCAGTTTCTTTTTCCACCAGCAGGCTGAAATCTATCCCAGTGAGGCTGCAACGGATATGCAAGCGAGCCTACGGACCAGTGGTGGGTGTGTGCTGGGACAAGATAGCGTAGGCCTCCACCGCAAGCTGCAGGCGAGGGGGGAAGCAAAGAGCCTGTTCCTCTGCAGCTTGGGTGGCTCCGTCACAAAACAACAGCAGTGGCAACCCTCACGCAGCAGAACAAGCAAGCAAGGACCCTCTGATGGGTGAGGACCCCCCAGTGCCTTCCATGCACCCCTCCAGCCCGCAGAACTGAGCCCAGCCCTGACCTGATGAGCTGCTTCTCGCCCAGAACTAATAAAACCAGAGATTAAGAGGGAAGAGAGAGCTGATTCAGGGCAGGTAGAGAACCAGTTACTATAGCAACTGTTTTCTTGTTTGAGCTCAGGAGGACTCCCTTGCGTTGCGCGGGGATTTCTGTGCAGTCCCTAGGCTGGGAGGGGAGGTTGCCTCAAGAATCTGGTTTGACAACAGCTTGCATGGCTGCACTCTTGAACTCCACTGGGGATCAGGGAGGGGAGATGGGGTAGGTCTGTAGGAGAGCTCAGTGCTCGTCCAAAAGTAAAACAGATGTCAAAGTGCCTGAATTCGTGGGAGAGATTGCCAAACTGGGACCATATTAAACGCGATGCTCACCTCATGGTGCATTTTTCGGTGGGCTGCAGCGAGGTCTGGAGCTGTTACTGCACCACGGTACCCCACCTAACCAGGAGTTTCAGAGCTGGAGCTTTTAAAAGAAACAAGAGAATATTTAGCTGATTCCTACTGGATTTTTAGATCTCTCTGAAGGTCCTGAGAAAGTTCCCCAGCTGCGTTTCTTCAATGAGACGAAACTGGTACAGAGTAAGAAATTAAGTAACTGGTAATATAATAAAGGCTTGGGCAGTCAGGCTCCAAGAAAAGTCATTCTCTGGGAGCAGAGCCAGGTAACGTTATCTGAGCACACTGCTCGGGGTACCTGGCACTGTACGAGCTCTGGGTCTTTATGGTTATCTTAGACCAACAAAGCAAACGAACGAGCGTATTATCCTTTCAGCTGGGCTGCTTTCTGGTGTAACACTTCCCTTGCATTCACAGGAGACCTATAAATACCAAGTCAGTGCTGAGGGTAAATCCCTCATCTTTAACCCTGCGTGCTCTGGCAGGTATACTGGCAGGGGCCGAAGTTGCACTGGGGTTTTTTGCTGGTATCTTGTGCTGGAAGCTTTGCTGGTATTTTGTACTGGAAGCTTTGCTGGTATTTTGTGCTGGAAACTTTCCTAGTATTTTGTGCTGGAAATGAAACAAACACAGAAGGAAAATAAAATGACCTATGATCATCTCAAATTCAGTCCTGATACTCTCTCTCTCTTAGGGTCAAAGCACAGAAGAGGCTGCAAATTCTCTTGATAAGGGATGAGCTAAGGGTGCTTTGGGTGAAATACTCTGCTCCCCTACTCTGCCTAGGCTTCTTGATCTCTATTTTTCCATGCAGTATTGTTGCTGAGACATGGATCTAGAAGAACATTGTCTGCTGCACTCCCACTGCCCTTCCCATCACTGAGGAAGAGGAAGGGAGGACAGCTGTGCAGCCTCTCTCTCGCAGCTGCATCTTGCTGAGGTGGCTAACACCACTTCAAAACTTCAGAGTCCCTGGCTTTCAGAGTAGCATTTTTTTTTTTTTTTGGCCATTGATGAAGGTAATAAGAAACAGCAGCCTTAATATTTGTTTAAAATTCATCAAGGGTCTTACTAGACATAGAACCAAGGAACGGAAAAATGAAAGCAGCCTCCCTGCTCCAAGCGCAACTTGAAGGCAGAACTAGGCTGAGAGAATTTCGATATTGCAAAATGCTCCCCTGTGAGCAGTATGCTGAGGAGGTGAGCCAAGAGGCTGAGGGGCTCAAGGACAGCCCTGAACTCTCACCCACACACACAACTGCACGGTTCCCCTGTCAAAGCCTCCAGCCTCAGCCTAGTTTCAGAAATGGGATTCACAAACTCAACAACAACCTGCTACTGGTCTGTAAAGAATGTTTATCAACAACTGATAAGGGTCTGTTGCGATAGGACGAGAGGTAATGGGTTTAAACTAGAAGCAGGTAGGTTCAGACTGGACATAAGAAAAAAAATGTTACGATGAGGGTGGTGGAACACTGAAAGAGGTTGCCCAGAGAGGTGGTGGATGCCCCATCCCTGGAAACATTCAAGGCCAGGTTGGACGGGGCTCTGAGCAACCTGATTTGGTTGGAGATGTCCCTGCTCCTCACAGCGGGGTTGGACTAGATGACCTTTAAAGGTCCCTTCCAACCCAAACCATTCCATGACTCTACAAATTGCTATTAAGAAGTCTGCAAGCTTTTCAGCTGAAATAAGTATCTGCATCTTTCTACAAAAGTGTCATTCTCTCTGTGCCATGTGGCAGATCCGGCCTTAGCTGACATTTGATCTTGCCAGTAAAATCTGCTGCTGCTTGGTATAATAGCAAGAAAGACTTGTGAAAGAAAATTAAGTGCTTTATGAGTCAGAATTCTAGACTTAGCTGTTTTGTGAGCAATAAGCAATTTCTACTGCACCAATGCAACTGGAGTGAATAGAATCATGCATCAATCCAACCGCAATTCCCTTTGCTGTAGATAAACAAGTATTACAGAAAACTGGGAAAAATATTCTGACGAGCTTTAGTAAATCATACAAATTAATATATTCACAAATGCTTCATGTTATACTGTCAAAGAAAAGAGACATATGCCTTCTCCTGATTGAATATGTCATTAAGACATATTCATGCATTCAGAACCAGTAGAAATTTCCATCAAGACCTCGTGAAGCGGTGAAGCACTTACTTCAAAGGAAGTAGTGGACTTCTGTTCAGCCATTGAAATAATAGATTACATGGTCATGGTATGGGGTTGAAGAAAAAGTAAATTTCAGAGGAAAAAAAAAAGGTTTTTTTTTACCATCTGATGGGAAGATTTCTGTGACAAGTAGTTTTGACTCCCTCCATATGGACAACAGAGGTCATAGAAACTCTCAAGCCTCTGCTCACCCCAGAAGCGGAGATCTTAGTCCAGACTGTACCTTGCTTACCGCATAATTAGTCACTAGGTGTTTTGTCTGTGCTCTAACCCGACTTATCTCACCGTTACTTCCTTCACAGGCTTTAAAGCTAGGTTACCCAGGGGATACAGGCAGCTGAAGAATTATTCTCTTAATGGGTCTCATTCATTAGATGCTACAGTAGATTAACCTCTTAGATGGAAAGAGAAATTGAACATCTACAAAAAAAAAAGTGTGTTGATGCAGCTTGGTTGCCATGGTGTAAAATCTGACATCAGGAACATGGAGACACGTTTGCCTTTTTCCGTTACTTAAGAAGATGGCTGGTAGATTGACTAATCCATTGGGTAGGAGATTGCATTGTTACCTAACAACAAGGTGCCTCTAGAGCACCAAAAATGGAAACAGGGGTCAGTTGCTGCTGAGAACATAATCAAGTTTCTCCAGTCTGAGTTCAGTATTTCAACTGTTCAGTCCTGGAGCATTTGAGCCAATAATTCAGTACTTAATTCCCTTCTTTGAAGTTTTTTTTTTTTTTTTCTGATGCCTTTTAGGTTTCAGTATCTTCTGATGTTAGCAGAAGCCTTAGTTTTTTTGAATCTGACTATATGCATTATGTAAGTGCAATAGATTGTTCCTTAGGAGCAGGAAAAAAATCACATATACAAGTAGAAGAAATAGGTTTGTTTTCTTTTTTTCTGATCGTTTTATTTGAACGTTGAGTTAAAACTTATGAAAAGTATCATCTTAGTAGCTGTACAACAAGAACCTCTCTCTCTGTTTATCCATTTTAAATACACTGCATGAAGAAGAGCAGTATAAATTTCTCACACATTGCTCCTCCTGCACACTTTGAGCCAAACCAGGGAAGTTCTTGGGTAAGAGCAGAAAATTGTTTACTTTCACATTTAGTGAAACAAGTACCTGTCTTTCCGCATATTCTACTGGAGTTTGCATCATGCCTTCAGACCATTCGTCTTCTGCATTGCTGCCTAGGCTTTCAACAAGATCAAGCTCATGCCGCTGCTGCCACATGGCTTCCTGCCCATTGGAATCGCATGATGGCGGGATAACGTGGCTGAAAGGACTATTACCCACAACTTAGAGATGAAAGTCATCTTAACCAATAATGAATTCCTTAACCAACATTTACTTTCTGGGAATAATGAAAGAAAAATAATTTTAGCACATAACACATTGATATGCCTTCATATCAATGAAACCTGCAAGCCCTTATGATTAATCACCATTATTTCTATCGGGAGTTCCTCTACTGCTTTGTTCTCGCCTTTATTGCACTGTGCATGCTTGTGGCTCCCCAGAAGATAGACCATGTTTGTTATAAAACACTCTGAATGGTTTTCAAGTGAGTTACACCCTTTTTGTAAACTCAATAATAAATTACAATGAGTTACTAACTACTAACAAAGTGTTAAAACAATAAATGATGTAATGAGCAGAACAAATGTCTAAAGGACATACGTATGTGTATGGGGGTTCCTGTGGATCCAGGATCCTTATCAAAACGGAAGTCATCACAGGACTGAAACCCAAGCTAGACTGACACTAGGAAAGGGTGTGTTGTAATCAAAAAGATATAAAACAAATAGAGCCATAGCTTTCCTATCTCCTTCTAATTTCCCTGAGGCTTTGAAAGAGATTATTTTAGGTTTTTAAGCAAAGCTTGGTATGAACAAATGTCAGTGAAATGGCCAGTATCAACAAGTTGGAGTTTCCTTGTCCAGTAAAGGTGGATAGAAGTCTCTCTACCCAGGAAAACAAATATTTTATTTCTCTGACTTTTCTGCCTTCTCTTTCCACTCTAATGGCAATCTAGAAAAAAAAAATCAGTCAAATAACTCTAATTAGAAAAAAAAAAGTCCTGTTAATCATGCTATGACAAAGTAGTGTGAAGTTCGAGCACTTGGAAACAGAAGGGCCAGTTTGAACAGGAAAATTTTCTGGTATTTTCACTACTTCTTCCCACATGTAGAGACATCAGCATTTCTGCAGAAGGAGCCTTCCATCTGCAGAACTGTTTTTTGGTATTTAGCTATGTGACATCAGTGATGTTGTCAGGTACTTCAGCAGGGACCTGCAAAAGAAAGGGCTTCCCCACAGCCATCTCCAGCATCCTAATCTGTGCTCGGATTAAGGGATTCTATGTCGTAAAGGAAGAGCTGAGGCACAAAGGGGAGAAAAGAGAATCTGTATCTCTTCGGTTCCAGTTTGGCATTCCTAACCCATACATCACTCTTCCTCTAAACTGGGGTCTGGTATGCCTCAGTCATGACAATTTCAGTTGTGCAAAAGCTGCTTTGCCAGCTCAAAGCAGTTCTGAAGCCAGTTCTGGAGCTTTCTTGCCACTTCCCAGAAAATCACTGGGCTATCTGGGAGTTTTCCAGCACTAGAGTGCCAAAGCAAAGTGTGCAGACAAAATGAGGGAGCAGCCGATGCGGTTAAATAGTTTGGGGAGGGATGAGGGAAGGAGTGTATCAGGAAGTCCCTCGCAACCCAGCAATCCTCAGCTTTAACAACAATCACCACAATAATGGCAGCTAATATTAAAAAAGCCCACAAGCTTCTCTTATATACAGTAGAAGACCACCAAGGGAGAACAAAGGAGGGAAAACAGTAAGTGAAGTGCAAAGGTAGCTCAACGCAGAAAGGTGATTTATTCCTTTACCACTCATTTAGGACCAGGCAGTATAACATATTGGGCCACATTCTCATCCCCTCTGGCGGCAGGAGGGCCAGGAAAGCTGCGGCTCCTTCCAGCTGGGCTGCGAGATCACCGTTGCGACAACTCCTGCACGCTGCCAAGGACCGGAAAGCAGGTGCTGACGTTTCCCATAACAGGAGAAAGTCTTTCCACCGCCAAAACTAACAAAGAAACTCGGCTTTGAAGCACTGCATGTGGAAATTATTTTTCTTCTTTTAGCTTATCTTTCTGTTCAGGTGTGATCTTCTCCTGAGCCAAGGGAGACCGGTTTACAGTATAAGCATGAGCGGGCCCTCACAGATGATGACCAAGTAACTCGGTAATTTCCTGTAAGAAGCAGAGTTTAAACAAACACATCGCTGCTTGCTGAAATCCCCTTTGTACAGCACAGAGACCTCCTACGTTTTCGTGGCAAGTCACGGGAGTGAATGACAGCGGCGTGGCGCGAAGCCGTGCCAGGGCCAGCCCTGAGGGGGCACCAGCTCCGTTAAACACCCCACAGCCCAAGCCCCAAGGAAGGCAGCTCCACCGCACCGCACGGTGACCCGCGCCTTGCCCCGGCCCCTCTGCCCCAGTGCTCACCTCCAGCTCAACCCCCCCCCACTCCGGTCGAGCCCCGGCAGGGCTGAGCCCGGCGAGAAGTGGCGGCGGGGCCCGAGAGGACCTCAGGGCCGGGGGCCGGGCCGAGCCGAGCCGAGCCGAGCCGGGCCGGGCCGGGCCTGCCGACCGCACCGCCACCACGGCGAGGGCGGGGAGGGGAAGGGGTCACCCTGCGCTGCGCACCCTCCCGCCCCGACCGCGGGCGGCGCGCGCTGGTCACCCCGACAACCGGGGAAACGCCAATCGGCGCGCTCCGTGCCCGCCCCTCGCGCACCGGGGCGGCCGCGGCGGCGTAAGCCAGCCAGCGCCTCGTGCCCTCTCGCGCACCAATCAGCGAGCGCTGCGGGAGCCGGGAGAAGGCGCGCGAGCGCGCGGCTCGCGCTCGCTGGCAACTTCTCCCCCTCCCCTCCAGGCAGGGGCCGACAGCCGGGAGCCAATCAGGACAGAGGGGGACAGCGTGAGGCGAGCGGGCCCGCGTGCCGCGCTGCCTATAAAAAGGCGGGCTGGGGGTGAGCGTGCGGCTTACTCGCCGCTGGCGCTGGTGAGGATCGGACGCACACGCAGTGATAAGAGTGCACAAGCCGCCGCACCCCCGAGTTCCCCGCTGCCGTCGCCCTCCGGCCCGCCCGCCTCACGCGATGAAGACCAAGTTCTGTAATGGCGAGACCGACCCTTCCCCGCTCGGGCTCCTCCTCAGCTGCAGCTCCAGCGGGGGCGGTGTCGTCCTCCCCGCCGCCGGGCAGCCCCCCTCGCCGCTGGCTCACGCCGACCCTGAGGGGAAAGACCCCGTCGCGGCGGGCAAAGGTGGGGGCGCCGGGACACCGCCTTCCGCCCTGCTGCTGCCGCCGCCCGAGGAGGAGCCGCCGCTCGACCCCCGCACCCGGCGGAAGGCGTATCTGTGGTGTAAGGAGTTCCTGCCCGGGGCCTGGCGGGGGCTGCGAGAGGAGCAGCTGCGCATCAACCCCATCAGGTCAGCGCTGGGGTGGGGGGCGGGCGGTTGGTCCCTGCGGGGAGGGGGCGGGGCCGGCTGGGAGTCCGAGCCGCTTCCTGACGCAGGAGGTGCGGGAGGGGAGAGTCTTCTTTTTTTTTTTTTTTTTTTCCTTTTAAATCCTTCCTAAATTCGCTTTTCTGGGCGGAGGGGTGCGGGCTTGCTGCCGCGTGGCGAGCGACTGCGCATCCGCCTCCCGCTTTCCCTCTGGGGCGGCGCGGGTGCTCCCCGCACCGGTCTGGGGGGTTTGCGGCTGGCGGCGGGGCCAGGCCGGCTGAGCCGGGGGAGGCGGGAGGGCCCCCCGGGGTCGTTGCGTTACGCCCGCGCCCGGCAGAGGAGGGGGGTGGTGGTGCGAGGGGGCTGGTGCTACAGCGCGGCGGCACACAGCCGGGGGAGGGGCCCCGCACCATGACGATGGAAGTGATGGAGCCAGTAGAAACCGCCGCACCGAGTGCGGAACTCCCTCCCGAGAAAAAAAAAAAGCTTTTTTTTTTTTTTTTTTACGTCGCCCTGACCGTTCTGAAATTCAGAAGTTAGCAGGCAAATGCGGTGTATCAATGATGTGAATCATCTTTTAGAGTAAATCATGTCATAGAATGATTTGGGTCGGAAGGGACCTTACAGATCATTTAGTTTCGACCCCCCTGCCATGGGCAGGACCATCTTCCACTAGACCGGGTCACTTAAAGCCTATAGTAGCGAGTGCTTGTGACTCAGCACGCTGGCAGCAGAAATATGTGGATTAGGGGTCTTCTAAAAACCATATGTAGTGTGTTTGGGATCATCGCTTTCTTTGTAGAATTAAATAGTCTGTTTCATATCAGTCCTGTGTTAGTTCAGTGTTTCATTTTTACGGCCTGCTTGTCTAATGTCTTAGTACTTGAACGTTCTACCTGATCAAATGTAAGTTCACGTACAGTTCCAAAGGATACGGTTGTCAGCTTCTCCCCTTGAGTCCTGAGTTTGCTTTCCCAGGGTTTCTACTTTTGTTGATAGACAAAATACATGCAGATCTACCCCCAGTTAGCTAAGAGAGCATAAGCTGTTGACAAAACTCATATAGAAGTATCATCAAAACCTGTTATGCTTGTTTCTAAATGCATTTTAAAAGCCTTATTAGAAATGAGCAGCTCATTGAAAGCTGATGCAGATAGTATTTGTATTTTTAGATCATTTCTCTTCACTTGGCATGATGATAATAAGTTTATGAAAGGAGAGAATTTGAAGATGACTTGACACTGTTCCTAGACAGTAGACTGATTTGATAATATGTCTGTAATCTGACTTGCTTAATTCTGTTGTCATCCTTATTAGTGTGCACTGCTGACTTGGTACTTATTTTCTAAAGCCTTAGGTTTTAGCACAGTTACTCTTGTGTTTCTTGGAAACTTCCCCTCTGAGACACCGCTTCAAAATGGCTTGGTGATTTCTGGATTGGGAGGAAGGCAGGATGGGCTGAAACTTAAGAATGTGTAAAACTGTGCTAATTGGCAGTTGCATTTATTTTGGCAAAAGTCTTTTCACTGCTTTTATCTACAGACAAAAGCAGCATCATATTGGTTTGCTGTTTCTGCTTTCACAAAAGTCAAGCACTCGGTGTGCATTCTCCAGTGTGTCTGTCAGTATTGCCATTTTGACTACATTAGTGCAAATCATGCTTGTGAAAAGCTGTTAGGTACTTGGTGGTGTAGGATGAAGGGGTCTAGTCCTTATTTTCGAGAGTAAAGAAGCAGATTCACATCTGATCGGAATGCAAGTATATAAGCACACCTAACTGCTGTGGCTATGATCTGGGGAAAGCTATAGGAAGCTTTGAAAATAGGTGACCCATTTGGAAGGGCTTACCTTTAAGTAACTTGTAGCAGTAGACTAACTGATAGCTTTATCTGTATGAGATATGCCCTTTTGACCCTTAACAAGCTGCTGAGCCTACTGACCTTTCAGGAGAACAATACCTTTTATTAGACTGCTGTATGGTTTTCCTTGATTAGAGGTAGCTTTTGAAGTCTTAGGTCCATAAAGCTAGAGTGAAACTTCTGTTTAATGAAGTTCAGCCTCAGTAAGACACTCCTGTTTGGCTGGAGAAGTATAAAAAAGAAAAGTTTCTCTGCTTTCATGTACTTGCATGCAGGCTGAGCATGTGTTTTAAATAACGTAACTGTACAGGATTCGGAGCTCTAGTTTGGTGGTTTTTTTGTAAAGTGGGTTTCAATGTGTTTCGTTCTTCTGTTGAAGTATTGATATTTTCACCAAAGTCTACATCAGAGGCTTAGAAGAGATGGGAAATATTTTTCAAAAAAACCTGTCTAGCACAGCTTAAATGAAGCCAGAAATGTAGCTGGTATAACTAACCAGTGTTCTGATTGCATCTGAATAGTCTGTCTTGGCTCTTCATTTGATAGCCTTGCAATGTGCCCCTCTTTCTACCTGTTCACCTTCATGGTTCAAAGTTACTTCATATTTCTTCTCTCTAAAAATCCTTTTTTTGGATGCCTGCCAAGCCACCTGGTTCTCTTCTATCTCTTTCTTGAGCATGTTGTGCAGCTGCTGTTTTACCCTATTTTCTTGAGATTACTTTTTTCCTGAATTTGGATATGTAGGCTAGTCCTTCTGTGTACATTCTCCCAGCAAATACCTATGTGTCGTCTATTTCCTGCTAGCCTTTTTCTCCAGAAAGTCTTTATTACTTCCCCACTGAGAGAACCCAAAAATATTTGATAAAGCATGGAGAAGAGTGTCAGGTTAGGATAAGCACTGCATTTTGGATCTGCCATGTATTCCTGGAATCAAAGCTCACTGCAAGGTAATATTAAATACTTATGGTTTGGGTGTTATGAAAAACTGCATTATTTTGTGAGAAAAATCATAACATGACAGAATTTAACTACCGGAGGTTAAATTCTAGAGTTACTGCAGTAAGTTACGTAGCATGCTACAAGTAAAATTACTTTTAAAATCTGTGCTACCTCATCCTGTTACTGCTAGCTACTGTATTTGGATTGTATCTGATTTTGTAAGTTTTTCTCTTTAATGGTGAGACAGACAAGTTTTTTTCAGTAGAGCTGATTTGCATTTCTGTTTTGCAAGTAAACCAGAAGTTTCGGTACTTCTTCCTCTTACAGTAGAGGAAGAAGTAATAGGGAAAATCTGTTGCAGGAGGGAAATTTGAAGACTTAATGAACACATTGACAATTAAGAGGATTCAGAAAGACAATGTGGTAAAAAAAAATATGGGTTAAGTAGACTGGTGTTCTTAGTGTGCTACTGGAAATCAAGAAACTTAACTTCTCTAATCTGGTATCTGTCTAGCTTGATAAACCTGTAGAAAACAAATGCTGTCACTTTTTCTTCTAAGAACACTGTTGTAAACCAGTTACTTCATGAAAAGCCAGCATGCTTGTGTAACCCCTGAACGACTGAAACACAGGGCTCCCTAGTTTGTGTCTTACCTGATAAGATTGAGGGTGACTTTAATTTTGACAAATACATGAGGAGTTTCTTTAAAGAACCGCTTTAATTGCAAATTTCAAATTTGAAAATGAGTCACTAAGAATGATAGCACAAGTAAGACTTTAATCAGTGATGCTGTAGCACAGGTATTCAGGTTAAATCTCTGTAGCTGCTCTTTGTAGCTGCCATCCCAGCAATACAAGCTCTTAATTCAAACTTAGGGTTTTATACTCGCTGCATGGTATTAAGCTTATTCGGCTGTTGTCTTGCTTGTTTGTGCAACCAAGTATATCTGACAAGACTCCAGCATCACTTTCTGGAAGTCCTGAAAATAATTAACAGAAGTCTACATGTTATCTTAGTTGCCTCTTGCATTTTACATCAGTTTGTAGCTCAAGCTGTAATTTGAATCAATAGATTGATGGTGAACTATACATTAAGAAGCATGAAGCTGCCATTTTTTTATTGAAGCCTTATATGTTATGAGCTATTGGTACTGTTGGAAAATTTTCTCATGTTAGATCAGTTAATCATTAATTTGCCTCTAATTAGTAGAAAACCAAACATATATGCTCGTTCAAGTTAGCTGATAAACTTACTGTTCTCTTGATAGAGGTGGCCTCAGCAACATGCTGTTTCAGTGCTCACTACCTGATACCATTGAGACAGTTGCAGATGAACCACGGAAAGTTCTGCTGCGCTTATATGGTGCAATCCTGCAGATGGTGAGTACATGGAGTGCTTTGGGAGTGGGAGGGTTTCTGTAGCTTAATTGTAATATGTTTGAACATCTTCATTTGTGACACGCTGCAAGTGTGTGCTGCTTTATCCTTTGGGGGATGTGTTTTAGTGGTAGTGGGGTAGATTGCTAGCTGAAAGCAGTTGTCTTTATTGCTTGTTATTGTCTAGAACTTACACTACTTTCTATACAGATCCTGACTGAAGTGTATCAGCTGAAGGCTCATTTGCTGTCTGTTTAATCAGTAATGTTTTGTTTATGGTGTTAAGTTTGGACTGTGGTGTTTCAGAAAAGTTATTAAAGTTTGCTTCTGTACAGTATGTAGGACTTTGGCATAACTAGCAACATTGCAAGAGACTAAACTGCATAATTTTAATCTTGGTAGCACTTACAAATCTTGGAGATTAAAGTTGAAGGTTTTGTCAAACTTGTACAGTGCTCAAATATTTTATTAGATCTTGTGGGTGATTATGTTCCTGGAAAATTTGATATATAGTGTTAGAATAAAAATGAAGCACAAACATCAATACTGTACAGCCATCTCATTCCAAAACATACTTTCTTAAATGTGTGATATGCCTTGTAGCTGGCATAGAAACTTAACCAGATGTTTGTCAAACTCTTTTAATGCTACTTTTTTTTTATTTGGTTAGTAAAATGTAAATGGCATTGAAATTTCTCAAACCTTAAGAGAAGTGGTTGGCAAATCTGTTTCAAGTTGTAAGGTTTAAAATAAAGAATATCTTGTAAAGATGATCTCTTCTAAAGCTTACAGGCTGTTACTGTAGGACTGTACAGCAGATCTTCTCTTACCCATCTCTGTTAGACACTCAATTACACTGTAAATAAATAATCATAACAACTACTTAACCTTATGAAAAATTGCAGCTTTGTAAAATTATATTTGGCTGTTGGAAATTGTTTGTATTTCACTTAGGGGGTCTGGTTTTATTATCCATTAATTTGACATTTTCCAGTACTTGGTCACTTGCTTTGAATAACTGATCCAATATCTGCAGGAGAATGACTATTCCTAAAATTTCAGCCCATTCTTCCTGCTTCTGCTGCCTTGACCAAACTTACTGTTAAAAGTCTTATTGGATACTGTCACTTACTAGCTTTAAAGTGTTATTTTATTATACTATGTGAGATATTAACTTTCCCATGGTAGCAAACTTTATGAGAAATATGTAAAAGACTCCAGTGGTTTGAAATAGCTTGAAATGCTTGGCTACACCACCGTATGTGTATTGGGAAAGTTAAACTGTTAAACAAGAAAAGTGTGAAGTTCATTAATTAAAGCTTAAATTGTCTTTCCTTTAAGAGAAACCAAAAGGAAAGTGAAAAAAAAATGTTTGGTGAGAATCTTTGTTTTTGAAATTACTTTTACAGTTGATGCTAAGAATTTTTTCAAAATTATTAATGGCTCTAATGTAATGCTGACTTAATATATAGAAGGCTTGAGTAGGAACATGGGCTGTAAAACTACTGTAGTGGTAGAACTTCAGTTGCCCAAGAGCTGTGAAGAAATGTGGCCTGGCCCTTATATTTCAAAGGAAAAGTAAAGTAGGGTCTAGAATCCGGTTGCCCTCAGGGTTTTTTTAGCTTGCCTGTTCTGTGCCTCGTCCACTGAAGAAATCAAAATTAAATTTTGGGCTCTAAAATCAGAACTAATTTGATTTGAAAATTGAAAGTGTGTTCATAACTTTCTAACCTTTCTGCTCTTGGTGTTGAAGGATCTTTTGAGATGTCTAACTTCCTTTATTTCCGTAGTGGCAGTGAAATGACTGCTTTTGTTGGTGCAGTTCACTAAAGGTTAAGTAAGCAGAGAAAGTCCCAAGGTAAAACTTTCAGATTGCATTGAGGTTCACAATTTTTGTCCACAAACATTTGTCTCTTCCAGCCCCTCTACCTTAAATGCCAAGTTAAAATATAAGCAAACTGTTTTATTGGGGTATTTTGAAAACCTTGCTTAGGATTCTTAGGAATTTCTGGGTGGCATAAGTAGAATCTTATGACAAGCTTGTTAAGAGGGAGTAATTTGATATTTTTTAGTAATGTTGCTTAAGTTTAAAGCCCTATAGAAATTAAGGGACACTGCTAAAGTAAGTTGAGTTTTGAGACCTTTTGCTAAAATCACTAATTCTCAATGACTTAATTGTAACTGCCACTGGGTATTAGTAGTTGCCACTTGTTTGTTTGAGCCTTTGTAGCATGTTTTAACTCTTGTCCATTGTACTTTCTGTTTAAATTGGAGCACAAAATAGTGATAATATCAGCTCTTCTTATTACTTTACTGTAAATACTATAGATGTATAGCAATCTGCACCAAATTGTTGTATGTATAGAAGAGAAGTTTAATTTAAAATTTTGAATAGAAGTAAAAAATAGATACCTGATACTAACTTGATGAATGAATGATACTGGCACCATAATTCTTTGAGCCACCTTTTTAAGGGTACCTTTTTTACAGTTTGAAAATAGCCCCAGTTTGCTTATTATGAATCTTGGAAGACACAAATGTCAGTACATGAAACTCATCCAATATAAACCATGCCAGTTGACTAAAGCTGCCACACAGGGAAGGCTTGGTGCCTTTCTCTGTCATAGCTGATATGGTTAAGCCAATTTTTTGTGTGCATGACTGTTTTGGGGGGAGTTGGGGGGAGATGAACTGAGCTGGCTCGGCCATTATTATGAATGGTCGCACTGGCATGGATGTTCAAAAATCAAGGACTTCTCTTGAGTATATCCTTGAGCAGAACTACTTTTTTTTAAGACAAGTATTTGTGCTTGTGACAGGTTAAAATACTAACCACATTAAAACCAAAATGTTTGAGGCACAATGCAGATATGTTCTACATTGAAAAAGGGAAATGTCTTACTCTGCTTCACTTATTCTTGCTCCAGCTTAGTTGCTAAATTTAAAGGGGAGCATTGAAAGTGAAACTTCCTCATGACAAAATGTCTTTAACTGTTGGCTATATCAGTGTTAAAACAACTGAAACAAAAGGTTCTCCAACAATATGCTGTTTAATGTCCAAACTTTAAGATTGGATTTCATATGTGGATCACTGTAGTGTTTCTACTTAAATTCAGAACAACCAAAATTTCCCACACCTTAAAAATGCTGATAGGATTAAAATATAATGTAGCATTAACAAAAAAAAAAGTTCTAATTAAGGTGAATTTTCTTGAAGTTCACCTATCAAAAGGTAATTTGGGGATTGATTCCCATTCTTTTACACATGTCAAAAGAACCTTGAACTCTGATTCACTGGGGCTCTTACTTTACAACAGCCAAAACAAAATCTTGTATATAAATGAGGAAAACCAAACCAGTATACCTAATGTTCCTCTCTGGTCTCTCAGTTTCTATGTGAGCAGACACAAAATAAATATAAATGATTGCCACAGTTCTGTGGTAAATCTTTTTCCATACCTGCCTTGCTGCCTTTTATTTTTTGTAACTAAATAAAATGCAGACTGCTGTGTAACTGTAATTATCAACGTCTTCTGTGGTTGTTGGTGTCCATGTCTGTTTGTAGCATGGAGTAACTACAAATCCCTGGCACTGGCAGACGGCTTGAAAGAAACCAAGCACCTCTTACGGGGATGTATTTGTGTTGGGTGGAGTTAAGGGTATTCTGGGGGTAATGTACCACTTTAGTTGTATATGCATGTGTTCTCTGCTGCAGGCTTGCCCATGCGATCGTGCCTAGAGCACTCTGGTTTCCAGGTGACAGACACGATTCACGGTATAGTATGAGATCTCTGAAGTTGGAGCGTTCTCTACAGCTTTCATTTTCTTTAGTACTGGATTTCATTGTTTAAAAATAAGACTTAAGTAGCACTAG
The DNA here is from genome assembly GCF_036417535.1 of Chlamydotis macqueenii. Lineage (NCBI taxonomy): Eukaryota > Metazoa > Chordata > Aves > Otidiformes > Otididae > Chlamydotis > Chlamydotis macqueenii. The sequence goes on along the minus strand of NC_141560.1, from coordinate 53,975,013 downwards.
CTACTGTCTGTGCATCTGAATGTTTACGACAATAATGAAATATCAAAGTACTGCCCCTTCCTTTCCTCTGCTCCCTCATAAGAGAATGGTAACTTGAAATGAAGAGGATTAGAGATGTCTTTGTGGCTTTTGTAGGGCTTGAACTGGGAATTATTCTTCCCATGCTAGGTTCTAGGACAAATTCATATCAGTTCCTTCAGGTTTGGCAGGGATCAGTAATCAATGGCAGATTCTTAGAAGCAGAAATAGTTATTGCTGAATCTAAAGCTGTTTGTATTCCCACACCCTGAAGTTCAAATTGATCTCTTCCAATAACCTCTAAAATTAAGAAAAGTTTCCCCTGCATAGATTGGCTCTAACCTCTCAGGTGATTCCTTGTAATGTTGTAATTCCTTGGGATTTGAATTCCTAGGGAGTTATCTAAATCAAAGTATTGCAGTATTTTGAAGTCTTGAAAACTATTAAAGCTGAGTAAACTCAGAAAAATGGAGTTCTAATGTAAGATGCAACTTTGTGGGCAGAGCTAAGAATTTACCTGCCAAGCATCATTTTGGATTTTTGATACAGAGCTCATTTTCCAGCTACAAGATAGATAAATTTGGGGCATTAGGGAGAAAATTATGAAGAACTCAGTTTTCTGTGTTAAACTACCAGATCTGTAAACACTATCTGGTCACAGATCAGATAATGGGCAATGTCTGCCATTCTAGGACTTTCATCTTGTACCCGAAGCTTCCTGCCTTAAAATCAATTTACACCATCCCAAAGTAGACTGTATAACAACTTCTGTTGTCTCTGTGCATAAAGCTGTCCTCCTTTACTAAAATTGTAGTGAGCTTTCTTAATCTGCTTTGAGAGGAGACCTTCCCACAATAAAAGAAGCACTGAACAAACATCTAAAGAAATCTTAAAGATGTAGAACACATATCCATGTCTAGTTAATATTCCTATATAGAGAGAGCGATTAGAAACCTCCAGCAGTTATTCAGTCGTTCTCTTATTTGGATAATTAAAATATCCTAATTGCTGTTTAAGTAAATAGCTCCCAGAATTGTACATAAGCTGGAGTGAACTGTTAGGGTTTATGGAAAAACTGAAGTGTTGATTGGTTTAGCCAAGAACACAGGAGCTAAATGTGTAGATCAAATACTTTATAGTATGAGATGTTTCACTTTGAGCCACTGTTCTCATATGTGATTGTGTAGTCAGAAAATAATCAAATCCTACCACTTCATCTGTTAAACTCTTAAACTTCTGTTACATAAAATTGCATCCTGCTTACTTCATTCTTCTTGATCACATGTACTGGAGACTTTCCTAATTCTAGGCTGAGTACATGGCCACTTGTGAAGACTGATCCTCTCCAAGCTCCCATTCATATCTGCAAGTTATTTACAAATTACTTGTATTCTTTCTTCTCTGGACACTAATGTTCCATGCTGAGGGAACAGAAAAGAGGAAGGGATGCTGCAGAAGTCTCCTTTTCTGATGACTCTGCAGTACACATCCCTAACTGTCTCTTTCTAATGGCACAGTAGATGCCATTAGGCTATCTCCAACACGACTTTGAGGTGGACTCCTAGAACTGGCTAGCTGTCTATACAGTATGACTTCTGGAAAGGGGATGCCAGTTCAGGTTCTAGGGAAAAGCCTAATCTGCTTACCTTCTGATGAACTGAACCATTCTGAGAGCACCATTAATCAGGAGAGACTCCTGGATGGTGAGTAACTTTCTGACTGTTCAAGAAAAATCTGTAAGATGCAAGAGTGGTGTTGATGTAGGACATGCTTGTTCAGAGAAGCCCTCTGTAAATGACTTTAATACTATTGAGTAGTTATGCATTTAGCTTTAGTGAATATACTTTGACTTCATTAATTTCCTTGAACGGAATACAAGCTAATAGTAGTTTTCATATTGTCTTGTTTTAAACTTATCCTAGTGGAATGTGAAGTACTTGCTGAAAGACCATCGTTTCATGTTAACTGTACTTCTTCTATAGCTTCTGAGATACTGTAACTGCATAGCTTGTGTAAATCATTAGCTTCTTGTATTGTACCTAAGGCAGCTGGTGTTGCTTAACTGTATTCCATTAAGTTCATATTTCCACCCTTGTTTTGGACATGTTAGAGCTTTGGAACAGAAAGGTATGCACATGGCTCCATGAATCAAATGGTTTTGTTCAGAAGGTGGAGATGCAGGCTGCCTTTATGGGCCTCTAAAGTTAGTCTGGTTTAAATAGTCAATGGTGGAATTGCAATATAAATAGCAGCCACAAACTGTCAGTAATTGTAAGCAAATATTTGATTTCTCTTCTCCTTACCTTCAAGCCCTTTTTAAGGACAAGGTTTTTATTACATACTGAATTTTAAATGTGCAGCTTTATTAAAAGCATGTGCCATTGAGGGTTTGGTTGCTGAGGGAATGGTTTGATACTTGGAAACTGCTTTATAATGACTGTTAACCATCCTACACAATGCATTATGCATGGAATTTGTTAAAGCTTTGCTAGTATACTGCAGTTCTTAGTGAGACACCTTTAGCTTACATGGGCAATTCATTTCAAGAAAAATCTTGGATTTGCACAGTGAGTGGGACATTGTATGTATATAGCTTAGTGTACTGTAAATAAGGAAGTTCTAGTACAAGAAATTTGGAAAATAAGGTAATAGAAAAAAAGCAAGTGCTTTGCAAGCTTCATAATGGGCCTTTTCTAATGGTCCTTCTAAGGCTTTCATGTAATCTCTGTAATGTGTCTCTTAAGTGCTTCAGCTGCAGGAGGAATATCATCCTAGATGTCATGCAGAGGGACTTAATTTTCTCTTAATTAAAAATGTTCCTCTAAGCTTATGAGACATTGAAATCTTGGTTTGAAATACTGGGAAATAACAAAAACATACCTGAAAATCAGCTCTCCGGCTATTTACAGGAGTGGTTCAGTCTCAGTGGCACATCCTTTTGAAAGATTTTGGAATTGTTGAAATAGTGGTCAGAGGTCAGATGGGTACTAGTGCTGTAGCTGTCAGATCAAGACAGTGTGGAGACATCTAGTTATTGTAGCTGGCACTTCTACTCCCTTTGTTCTGGTGGTTGCAGGTTAATCACACTAAATTTCATCTTCTCATTGTGTTTGCTTTTTCTCATTCATAGAGGTCCTGTAATAAAGGAGAGTCTGTACAGTCTCAGAAGGAAAATGACTTGCAAGTGAGTAATTAAATTTGCTTATTCCACAGAATTTTATAGGTGACAGAGAAACGTGGTGATTTTGTTCTAAACCAGTAGTTACTCCACATGGTGTCTGGACTGTGTTTCTAGAAACTGTAAACAGTAATGAAGACAATAAATCTGTTTGCTTATAGAAGTATCATTATAATGTGAGTGTCTTACATAAATTTGAAAGATTTAAGCATTCCACATTAACAAGAAACACACTCTCAATTCTACCCTAAATGGTTTCTTACCATTTCTAATATTGGTATCAGTACTGCTGTTTATAATACTAGACTCTTCTTTCTTTAGTAGAGGAAGATCAGTACTCTGCTTTACCTAATCCCTGTTTTATAATACCTTGATGAACTCTTCTGAGGAAAATATATGGAGCTGGAGAGAACTTCCTGTTGAAATTGAAGTGTTTCTGATTAGCGTTGGGCTTGAATTGTCTTGTGCTCAGCAAACATTAAAGTTCTTGCATTTGAAACTATTTCTGCTCATGCGTGTCATCTGAACAGAATTTAGTAATTTAGATTTCTACCCTAGCAGTATTTTTTTTCAGTAATGGATAACATTGCAGCATGTTAGCCAGATGCTTTGCTTGTTATGTACTATCGTTTTTCAGCTCATAATGGTTTTGGCAGTGATTAGGAAGAAGTATATTTTACTTGTTAAGTGCTGCTTTTCTGCCCTTGTATTTTCTGCCTTCTGGGAATGCCATCTGAAACAGTTCAAGCTTTTTTTTTCTTTCCTAGTGAGTTGAAACTAGTCTTAAATTTTTTGTTAAATGGCTGCTTTTGAAGTTTTGTTGAACTCTCAGTTCAGTTTACTGGAACAGCTTTAATCAGTTGACTGAAGAAAAACTGAACTGAAAAATGTACTAGCTTGATTCCTAAGTTTTCAGAGATGAAAAACTGAGATGGCTTGATTTCTCCCCAACCTAATTCAGTAAAAAAAGTTCCTAAAGTTATAAAAGAAAATGAAAGCCCAAACAAGCCCCACCCTGGTGCCAGCAGCCCATAGAAGCTTTGCAGTACAGGAAGCAAGGCTTTGAACTTCAGGATGGTCTTCATTAGTTGCCTGAAAATAGTGATTCTGTGTAGGTTACTGTTTTCTGCTATTAATCTCACAGTGCTGGAACTTCACTTGTATCAGTGTACTCAAGAATTCCTGTTGGAATGGATTTGTTAAATTTTCTTGAGTCTAGGTAAAAATTGTGGGTAGGTTTGAGCAGAGGAGTCAATATCTTCCTTTGGAGAGTAGAAAAACCTCTGAGTAATCCTTAAATGTTCTGGATCACTAGCAAAAGCATTGTACCTGTTCTGAGCTGCCTGATGTTTGACAACTGTGCCTAGAGATGGGATAAGTCTTCTGTGAGCTCATAAGGTATTTTAATAGGGATTATCTGTGTTTTACCTTGGTTTTGCTGTGGTTAGGGGTATTTTTTCCCCAAATACTACTGTTTCATGTGTTTTATAGTGAGCTTTCTGTTGAAGCAAGAATAAGGCAGAAGCTTCAGTTATAACTGAAGTATAGAAAGGCTCTTGATCTATCCTTGCCTGAATGAGAGTTGTGTATTGGAAAAGTTATAGTGTTTATAATTCTTAGGTATGAAATGCAGTGTTCAGCTCTAGGTATTGATTTAAAAGTGTGAGTGGTCAAATCTTCTCTACAAGCTTGTTTTAAATAAGTGTTCATCTGTTTGAAACTGATTAAAAGTGAGAGTTTCAGAGCTTAAAATAACAGGTTCTTGTCTTGGCTGCAAAAGTATATTGCAAAGTGCTTGAAGACTTGATCCATAATTTACTTAGTTACAATGCTTGATTCTTTAAAAAAAGTCATCAAGTGAACATTTAACTGAAGAGTGAGATACCTAGATTTGTTCAGTGTCTGTATTAAGTATACTTTAGAATTTTCTGATGTCCTTTATTTCTTTCTTTCCACACTGTGCTCGACAGTAGTGTGTGGAGTGGAGACTTGGTAAAAGGTCCATTAGGTATCATGAAGGAGAAGCCTTTGTGCCTGAGATATGTAGATGGTATCATTCCAAAGCTCTCATTGGACTTAGTCTCAGGTGACCATTCTGTTGCAGTAGAGGAAGTTTTGGTGCTCTAAACTTCTTTGTATTTGAAGAGTCAAGCACCAGAGCATTCAAACTTGAATATTTTTATACTGCTGTTTTTAGATAATATTTGCTTGTACTTTTTAATCTTGAAGTGGGTCTTTCGTGGAGAGATGCAGCCGTTCTTGTTAACACTGCTGAGGCAGAAGTGTACAAACTTGTGATTGTGTAGTTGTGGATTACCTGAAAGTTCTAAATTTTTAAGCTTATCTCGAAGGACTAGGGGTAGCCAGACATGTGGCAAAAGTAATCCAGAAGTGCACTGTTGAGTAATCGGAAATTCGACTATTTCTGGTTGTCACTTCTGATGCATTAAGTGGCATCTTGCTGAAGAACATTGCTTTGGCACTTGCTGTTGTCCAAGTATCATGAGTTGTTTTTTCAGTAAGATGTGAAAACAAGGAACTAACCGTTCTATAATTCTATGATTCTAACTGACATCTTAATGGGAACAGCCAACAAGATTGCTGTAATCAGACTTTTAAAACACCCTGATGTTGTACCAGGCACAGACAAATTCAGTATTGGCTAATAACGGAGAAGACATTCAGTAACCTGTATCTAATTTGCCTTTTGGTGCTTGGCATTAGGCTTCAGAACCAAACTGAAAAGTTCAGATCTGTGGTGGTGTGGGCATGTGAAATGATTAAGAGTACATATTTTTGTTCATTAGTTCTGCTTCAAGGAGTTTAGATGGAAAAACAGTGGAGGACATGGATGCAATATGTTCATATACAAGTCATCTTAAACTCTCAGTTGATATTCTTGATGACTCTTGCTTTTTATTGAAGTAGTGCTTCAGTTACATGATTCTTTCCTACACTTCAATATGAAATGCTAGAATTTCTTGAAAAGGTGCCAGAATAATAAGGTGTAATAAGGCAAGTAATAAAATTATTTATCAATAGAACTACCTGGTGCATACTCAAGTGGAACTTGTAGAGAGAGTTATTTACTGTCTGAGTCTGCAGTGACTACAGTAAGACAGAAGAAGGCTCTATAGTCTGAAATATCTGAGAGCTTTCTTAATTTTGTGCTCTTAATTCTTGTGCTTTTAAGTGTCATGGGTCAGATTTGAGATGAGTTGTTGTAAGAATCTGCCCTCAAAAGTAGGCAGGGGTGTGGCAGACACTCTAGGATTTGAGTACAGCTGGAGTCTGGCTAATATAATTGCTAGAAGCAATGATTTATGCTGTGGCTTCTGTGTTTACTTACAGCAAATCTTACCCATCAAGACAGCTATGCTTCAGTTATTTTAACTGTATTGAGACATATTTCATATTTCTGTTAACTTTTAAACATTCATATTGAAAAGCTGTCTGCTTGTGGTTGTTACGAGTTTATTGATGTAAGGAAAACCCTGAAGAAAAGTTGTTGAAACTTGAGGTATGTTTGGAGGTAGAAAAGGAAGAATGTAGATTCACACACATGCTCCTTAGCAGACATTTAAATTATCTCTCAAAAAAAAGATGATGAAAAATATGCTTCATGAAAACAAATCCCAAGTCAGTCTTCTAAATGAAAAACTGGTTAGTTGAGTCATTCACTTTTGTAAGGCAGTATTCCAAAGTGTGTTAAAATAGCCAAGGATAATATTTATAGTTTCTGTGCTGTGCTTCAGCAGGATAAACTCCTTCAGGAAATGAATTTGCAGAGTTCCCACAGGTTAGGGAGGAGAGTGTGTTTTGGTTTTTGCATAGTTTTCCTTTGGCCTGGCCCACCAGCAGTACCTACTGAGTAACACAGGTTTTCCTCCTCAGCTTTAAACCTGGAAGCAAAATATTTGTATTGCTTCCATGCTAATTATGCGTTGTTATTAGTCAGAAACTTTGGTTAGTACAACATTGAGTTGTCTTTTTAAAGCTAACCATAAAATTTCTTGCTTTGTAGCAGTTCAACTGTTGTGCACACCTAAGTTTGTTTATGTACAAGCACTGATTAATGCTTTAATTTTTTTTGTAGGGGGCAGAAGCGATGGTTCTGGAAAGTGTTATGTTTGCCATTCTTGCAGAGAGAGCCCTTGGCCCAAAGTTGTATGGAATCTTTCCACAAGGGCGACTGGAGGAATTCATTCCCGTAAGTCCTGTTCATGATTACTTAGTGGGCTGCTGGTAGCTGTTTTAATTGATCATGGCAAGAAGGTCTCTGGACTACCCAGAAAAGCAGGGATGTGGGAATGGAATACTTGGCAGCCTGTAGTAATTGCTAGCTGTAATTTGATACAGTTATAGTGGGTGTTGGAGAGCCCAATTATAGCTCTTGCCAGGGAGAGATCTAAAAACTCTTCAGCTATAGCAGAGACTAATAAATGAAGATAAAAAGCCTGTTAGATACCTAACATAGCATTGGAAGCTATGGAGTAACACTTTAACAGCAACAAGAGCAGATGCTTTTGATGTTCTTAAATATTTATACCCAATCTGCTTTGAAGATATTCTTAGTGTGAGATGTGATATTCCCCAGGTCTTGATCTAGAAGAGAATTGACCAAGTCGTACATAAGCTAGACTGGCTAACTCAGCTTTTCCGAAGACAGCAATTTTCCAAGTTTGTTTGGAATGAAAAAATACGTTGCTTGAGTGTATGCTAGTATTTTATATTATACTATATAGACACTAATATGCAAGTGTTTGTAATTAATCACACTTTTGTAATTAATCAGTTAACTGTATTTTAAGAATACTATGTTTTATTACAGAGCAGGAAACTGAGTACTGAAGAACTAAGCTTACCTGACATATCTGCTGAAATAGCTGAGAAGATGGCTAGATTTCATGGCATGAAAATGCCATTTAATAAAGAACCTAAGTGGCTTTTTGGAACAATGGAAAAGTAAGCTACACAGTGCTTTAAAGTATGGAATAAAGGTGACCTGTTGTAATTTTGATAAGCAGTTCAGTCTTCCTTGAACGCTTGAGAGCACAAGCTTTCACTGTACCCAGAAACTTTCTGAGTTACTTGAGGAACTTAAATTACCTTGAAGAATAGTAACATTTTCTTTAACTCTTTTTTTTCTTTAAACTTTCTTTATTTTTGTTTAAATATGATCTTAGTATGGGAAGACTAATATATTTATTGTCACAAATGCTGTACTATTGTCTCTATTTTTAACAGATACCTAAATCAAGTGCTGAGGATTAAATTTACCAGAGAATCCAAAACTAGAAAACTGAACAAACTCCTTAGTTACAATCTCCCCCAGGAAATGAAAAATCTAAGGTAGGCTTTTGTTTTTCTACCACTGTCTTCCAGTTTGCACAATTACACTATGAATTTGTGTACTTGTTCAAAGAGATTATACAGTATAATATTCTCCATTAGTTTTACTTTGCAAGCTGAGGATTGGTTTTGGTTCTGTAACCAACCTGAGACTTGTATGACTCTGACTTGATACGATCAATTGCTGATCTGACTTGCTGATCAGTGAAGTCCAGCTTCATTGTCCTGATCTTGGGCTCCTAATTGAGAAAATAGTCTTGCTAGAAATGAATAGCACTTCAAATTCTTACAATAACATCTGTTCTTTACTTGGAACAGTGGTTAGTGATTTGTTACTTACAAGATCCTGTATTGCTGTTCTCTAGAGCTCTGCTTGAAGCTACTTCATCACCAGTCGTATTTTGCCACAATGACTGTCAAGAAGGTAAGCTGCTAATATTTCATTACCTTGTTCAGTGATGCAGTATTAAGACTTTTCCAGTCACTTGTTTGCTTTCTGAGACGTAGTGATGTTGTTGACTGGAAACAGCAGCATATGCACTGCCAGTGTGCAACAGTTGCAAAGTGAAGTGCATTGGCTTCAGCAACCCTTCAGGCTAATTAACAGAATGTCTAGTATCATAACTGGATTAAGTCAAGCATGTACACATGCTATGTTAGTACAGATTAGTTGGTGATGGGAGCCTTGGGTATTTTCTGTGAAGACTGTATCTTTCTTAGCTGTCTGCAATATGCATGAGCAGGGTAGGATATATTTCAGTGCTTTTAAAAGAAAAGATACTGAGAATGTACAGTGAATGATGAAAAGAGACTGGAGTAGTTTGACTCAGCAGCTCTCAGCTTGTACTGGTAAGAAACATTAGGAAAACCTTATCTACCTTTCTTAGTGTTCTCTCTCAGCATCATGGAGGGAATATGAATTGTTCTGAGCCAGTTCTCTAAAGAGATGAAAAAGAGGCAGGGCTGAAGATGCTGGGTATGCTGTGTTTATGCTCCCTGTCCACCTGTACGGTGGGTAAGCTGGGCTGAGCTGGCAATATGCCATACTAGGACCGTATGCAGGGCTGTTTTGTTCTCAGGAGTCTCAGCCTTGTTAGCTAAGGCTGAGGAGATGGCCTGAAAGAGGATTGCCCTGGAGGATAGGCAGCATGAGGGGGAAAAGCCACTGATCTGAAGAGCGAACTCAATCATGCTGGAGTTCAAGGTCTGTCATTGCTGGTGTGGCAAGTTGCAATACTAGAGGAGTTGGAGCATGACAGTGCTGGGGCAAGCTTTGGAATCTAAATTTCCAAGAGTTGGGGGAGGGGGGGTGGGGCACGGGCATGTGAAATACTGTGGTTGTTCCAGTGGTGCAAGAGTATGGCATAGAGAACAGGTGTACTTGTGGAGACGGGACAAACTATTGCAGAAATTGAAGTTGCTCTAAATTTGTTTACTGGTTGGCACTTGACAGAGGAGACTTGATATCTTTCAGATTACAATGACAAAGTGAATTGAAAGATAAAGCAAATCTCCCTGTTATAAAGGAAAAGGCTGAGCTTTTCTATACGTACTGGTTGTGCCACATATTAGAACAGCAAAGTGATCAGTCTGTGGCTTTCAGGCTGCTGAAAACCAATTCCTGTCCCAAGTGTTGTGTTGATCAATGATAGCGCTATGCAGGTATGAGAGATGCTGCATAATTTAGATCTCAAGCTGTGGAAAGAAATAATTCAGCAAGGGCTGCTAAGGCTGACAGTGTCACCTGAGCTAGCTGCAAGCTAAACGCTGCAGAAGCGAGATCCTGGGGAGAACAAATCTGCATCTGCCCATACAGAAGAAAACTTCATTGCTTTCAGTTTTACAAGGCTTGTAGTATATATCTCTATTTTCCATTAGCTGGTATACAGACGATGCAACTTGGCTTTTCCTATCGTTCTTCTGCACAGATCTAAGGGATAACTGGGATTATCTGAACAATATTTCTTAAGATAGAATATTGCTTTCCTGTAATTTTCCTGCAGCTTTACTGAATACACTGTATTATCTTAAAATTTTCAGGTAATGTATTGCTTCTGGAAGGCAGAGAGAATTCAGAAAACCAAAAGCTGATGCTCATCGACTTTGAGTACAGCAGCTATAATTACCGGTAAATCACTTTATTTTCTATTCAGCAGGAAGGTGTATTACTTTCTACATGCTACAGTGAGAGCAAGTGCTGCACTGCTGATTATCTCTCTATTCTAGTGAATTGTGTTCTATTCTATTAGTGGTGGACAGCAAATATAACTAGTCAAAACAGGTCTGGTCCCAGTGCCATAGTGTATAGGCATACAGCAGAGTCAAAGCTGTCGGAGCTCCTTGGTTCTACAGACTAGAGTGCTTGTTTATGCACAAATGGCTTTTTGCTTGCATGTCAAAATTTCTTTCTAGTGGGGAGATGAGGAGTATGGTGGATTGTCTGTGTCTATGTATGTAGGGCAGGTTTGCTTTTGTGTTTTTCTTCAGTACTTTCAAATGGCTTTCTCATCTGTGCAGACGAAAGTAATCCTAGGTTTTTCACTACATGGTTACACAAAATGTTTCCTGTTCTTACCTCAGTCATCTAGCACCTGTGTTCAAGGATCATCTAAGTGCATGGAGTGATTTGGATCATTGAATATTAGCATAGCTGGAACATAATGGAACCCTGAATTCCAATAATGTGAAAGTGGGAAATGTTAAATACTCTGAGCATGATATCTTTGCCTGCAATAATGCTAACATTACAGATGTGTCTGACCTCGTGCGGAGAAGTAGTGCATACTCAAGTATTTTAACTGTCTCCATTGGTATGAAACTTGGTAGCAAAGTCTGATATTTTTATGTAGCTGGTAGCTTTCATTCTTAACTGCCCATCTTTACTAATTGATTTTAATAACTTGCAAAAAAATTATATTCTAGTAATCAGTTTTCTACCTCCTTTAGCAAAACTGCACTAAGTTCAAAGTAGCCTTGTGCTTTTAAACTTGATTTTTAGGTTTGCGTAAGCAAAACCAAATTGCTAGTGTGTAAATACTGAGGTACTCTGTCTTTATCACTTTTTTTCAGAGGATTTGACATTGGAAATCACTTCTGTGAATGGATGTATGATTACACATATGAGAAGTACCCATTCTTCAAAGCTAGTGTTCTTAAATATCCTTCAAAGAAGCAACAGGTATGCATATAAGACATAATTAATAAAATGCCAGTGTCCATAGCCTTCAAATCTTAACTCTTTTCCAATTTTGTTTTGGACTCACTCTGTTCCTAAGACCTTTCCTCTATCACTTCCTTAAATATAACTCTTTCTGTAATCCTGACTACCTTTGCTTTAAAAATCACAGAAACTTCATAATAGCTGTTCAGGATAGAATATTTACTATGTGCCATGTAGCTATCCCCCAGAAAAAGTCCAGTAGTTGTGGACTGCAGCTGTGAAATTAGTTGGCAGTAGCAAAATGTTATCTGTTGTCCTAATATTCTGGCTTTTCTTAAACTAGACTTTAAGCAATTAGTAGAACCACCACTGATCTTATAGCTAACTCCAGCACTGTCAAAGTTTGGAAAAAATAAATGACCATTTTTTAAAAGGCCTGCCTAGTTCTGAAAGAAACAAATATGTCTTGACATGAAGAGTTGTAACCCTATTGTTTGCTTGCCTTCCAGCTTCATTTTATCTCCAGTTATCTGTCTGCATTCCATGATGGCTTTGAAAATCTGAACAATGAAGAGAAGTCCAAACTAGAAGAAGAAGTGTTCATAGAAGTTAACAGGTAACTTATCTTTCACAGCTGTCTTGAAACTTCCACTGTGATACCTGTACTTGTATACCTCACTGGGTGGAGAAACTTCATCCAAGAGAGATTCTAAGCTGTTTATATGTGGTAAATAAAGGTTACAAAGGAGAGATTTATTTAAATGTGGTAAACACTGTTAAGGGAGTAAACAAAATACTACTCAATGGGAAAGCTAATGGAATTATTTTTCTAATGTCATACTTGGAAAAAAGGTGTAGACATCCCCAAGCTAGGGAATACTGTTGTAACAGGATAATTGAAATAAGGTGGTGTGACTTAGCTGGGTATTTCAGTAAACAAAGCCTTGTAATTTCAGGTTTGCCCTTGCATCACACTTCTTCTGGGGTCTGTGGTCTATCATACAAGCAAAGATCTCATCCATTGAGTTTGGTTACCTGGTAAGTTATTCAATCGTATGTTCCTAAAAGTGTGTGCTCTGTTAAGTAACCTGTAGTACATAATGAGAAAGTAAATGAAATGGCATCTCACAACAACTAATACCTTTTAAGTGGAGTAAAACTTTTTAAAATCAGTTTGTTACTGGTTGGTGTTCTTTGCTTAAGAATGTAAAGAACATTTAAGATAGTGAAAAATTCAGAAATTCTTCCCATTGTTGCATAGAGAGACAATAGCCTTATGTGTCAGGCCTTGCTGTGAGATGATGCCTTGCAGTGAAGTAGTATTCTACAATAAGAGATGCTCTGCAAGAGGGAAGCTAGCTTGCAGGCAGTGAAACTTACTCAGATTGGAAACTGAGTAGTCAAAGTGCACATTAACAACATGCTGATATTCAGTGTGCAACAATATCAATGCCAGGTAGCTTGTCTCTCTCGATACATGTTTAGTGTCCTGTAAAGTGATACCACTTTTTGGTACACTGAATATCCTGCAGGAAGTGTTGCAGAAGCCATCCTTTTCAGTGGAATCCTGACCTTTTTAGTTCCTGGTTTGTTTGTTTTTCTGACATGCTGGTAGCAGCTAATGGTGTTAGAGCTGAAATAAGATTGGAGGAAATTTTAAGAGGCCAAAACACCTCTGGGGAGATTATCCTTCCCAAATAGGGCTAAATAATGCATTGAGGTGATGGATTAGGAAGGTAACACAGTTAATACCTTCATTATGCTTTCCCATCCAAATAAGAAAACTAATCTGTGTTTACTGTATTGAGTACTGAATGTCCCTTATTTCTCCAGGAATACGCATTGTCCAGATTTGATGCATACTTTGATCAGAAGAGGAAGCTGAAGGTGTGAATGTGGGAAGAGCAGCCTGTTGGTTACTGTATGAAGAGGGCAGCTGGACAGAACTTACACTGTGCTTAGGCTACTGTATGTAACAAAGGTGTCACTGAATTCCAGTTCCTTGGAACACAGGTGTACAGTACTGAAGACTGTATAAAAATTACTTGTTTACAGTTTCGTAAATACTTGGAATGAGATTGGGAGGCAAAAGTAAAATACAACAGTGCAATATCTTTAAATCTTTTTGATCTAGGAGGTATTTTATATTATGGGAGAAGCTTACAATTAAGTGTCAATACCATATGCATCAGAGCAAACAGTGTTACTGTGAGTACATTTTCTAGGGAGGTGTTGTCATTATGGTTTATGTTGTAAGTGGAACAGTTGTAAAGGATGATTCATTGTAGACACTGCCTCTTGAGAAGGAAAAGCAAGGGAGACAACTGTTAAACTGTGAAGTAGGCTTAAAATCTTACTGTTGAGATTAGGTTCAACATGCCCCGTGAACACTATCTTCAAAGCTGCTGATAATGTTACACCACTTTAACCATAAAGCAACTAAACACATTGGAGCGGTATGCTTTAAAGTATTATCTGCATATACATGAATGTTTCTTTTGAGCTGGTGTGCCTGTGAAGTATGAGTGAACTCTGAACTGGACATTCTGAAGGAGTTTGTCTTGAACTGTTCATTCCATGTCTTTCAAGAACATGCTTTAGCCCAGCCTGGTTGTCTCTTAAAATGCTGTGTCCTGCACAGGGGGTTCCGTGGGCTGGCAACACTGGGAAGAGTGCCTTGAATTGCTCTAGCAACGCCCCAGATAACTGGATTGACTTTGACAATACTTGTAACTGGAGTCCATCTCTCTTGTGTTGCCACAGTATATGGCTGTAAGAAATAGTAGAGCCAAAGACTGCAGAGAACACTTCAGGAAATGGCTGTTCTGCCCATCCAGTGCTTACGTGGCTTGTGAGGTGCTTTTCTTGCACCTTCAATTTTCATCATGTGCTAGCAATCCAGTAAAGTGGAGCATCTTGTGGGGAACAATAACATGTATATTGAAATGAGTATAATCTGTGTACGTGTCATCTAAAGATTTCTTTAGACTTTTGGGAGCTTGTTTATTTCAAATGTTATTTGTGCTTTCTAACACACTGTATTATACATAATAAACTTCTAAGCCTACCCTTTTTCACTTGTATAGCAAATACTGTTTCAAGCAGCTGAAAACATCTGCAGCATTTCCTGTACTGTATAGCATAACTTGTAAAAGCTGTTGTTTTATTCTCTGGTATTGAGAATAATTTTCCATAAACTCTATTAATACTTTATAATAAATATAAAGCACTTAAAAACATCATAGTTGATGCTCTTAAGTCATCATTATCTCTGCAGGATAAAATAGATGCTGTTTCTGGCGTTAATCTGTGTTGGAAGTACTTTCTTGCTTACTGTCAAAGGCAGACTAATTTAAACTTCAGGCTCAATGCTGTGGGATATACCTTCTACTTAAATGTGTCTTTGGCGTTTACTGTATAACTGACTACTAATAGAAGGCATGGGGAAGCAAGGTGGTTAGAGCAAGTGTGGAAAGTAGACTGAAGATCAGTTTATAAAGTCTGTAGTTTTAGAGGTGGGAAAAGGTTTAGGTTTAAGCCCTTTGCAGTATGTGTCCTGTTAGCTATCCTAAAAACAAAGGTAAAAGTTACAAGCATACATTGACTTTTACTGGCACACCAGATGAAGTGTTTGTAGTATGATGTCATAGTTCAGCCCTGCTTGGGATCAGACTGCAGTCTCTCTCTCACTCCCCCTGCCCTCTGAGGGAATAGGGAGAGATAATATAAGAAAAGGCTTGAGGTTTGAGATGAGGATGGGGAGAGATCCTTAAAGTTACCATTGCAGGCAAAACAGACTTGACTTGGGGAAAACTATTTATTATTAAAACCAAAGCAGGATACCTCCTTCCCCCTGAGCAGCACAGAGAGGAAGAGGGAAAGGGGAGTTACAGTTAGTTCATCACTTGTTGCTTTACGCTGCTCCTTCCTCCTCAGGAGAAAAACTCCTCGCATTCCTCCCCTGCTCCAGTGTCGGGTCCCACCCATGGGCTGCAGTCCTTCATGAAACTGCTCTGGTGTGGGTCACTTCTTCCATGGGGTGCAGTCTCTCAGGAACAGGATGTCCCAGGTGTGGGCCCTCCATGGGCCACAGCCTCCTTCAGGCATCTGCCTGCCCTGGCGTGGGGTCCTCCACGGGCCGCAAGTGGATCTCTGCACCTCCATGGGCTGCAGGGGCACAGCCGGCCTCACCACGGGCTGCAGGGGAATCTTGTCAGGAGCTGCATTACTCCTCCCCCTCCTTCACTGACCTTGGTGTCTGCAGCCATTCCTCTCACAAGAAATTCTTCACAATTGGCTCAGGCAGCCTCCCCTCAAGTTCTCTTCACATCTCATCTCCTCTCCACTTCTTGCAGCTGGGCTGGGCCGGGCCAAGTTGGGCCCAGACAGCTGCCTGGCAGGAGGCCAGGTGAGGCCTGCAAGGCCCCCCAAGGCTTGTGCCCTTGTGCCTCTTCCTCTCTGCCCCTGCTTCTGCTTCTTCACATCTCCTCCTCATTTTTTTTTTGTTGTTGTTGTTGTTTTTCCCCTTCTTAAATATGTTATCGCAGAGGTGTTATCAGGAAACATTCTGCTACCACTTGGCTTGCCCCTGGCCTGGGTCTGCCCTAGGCCTGGCTGAGTCCAGCGGACAAAGGGGAAAAAAATTCTAGCAGCTTCTTACAGAAGCTGCCACCATAGCTCCCCCTCACTAAATAAAGCCAAGACATACGAATAGCCAGGCAGTTTCTCTGGGCTACTGAAGGCTTCATTTAACAGGTACTATTGCACAGATTAAACCCGGTGGGAATGGCAGTGGTAATGAAAGGGAAATAACAGTTTAGAATGATGCTTTGCAGCTAGCTGGAAAGGACTGATACTTGATAGGCATCTGGATTCTGTAGGAAGCCTTGTTTTGTATTTCAAGTTCTCAAAGCCCGTGGAGACTGTCCTCTTACTCGTCCATTGTGTTCCATGCTTCTCAGAACCAAAAAGGGAAGGGGACTCAGTCACAGTAGCGCTAACTACAATAAAAGGTTGCATCAGAGGTGAAGCCCCCTCTTAGAGCTGAGACAGCTCTTGTTAAACAAATTCTGAGGGGAATCTAAGCTGTGAAGTTCCCTGCAAGACTGCTCCAGGTAAGTCCCAGGACTGCAGTTGTACTCCCGCGTTACTGCTGTGATTTCTGAGGGTGAGGGGAGGGAAAAGCCCTGAAGGAAAGCAAAGTATGCTCCATCTTGTGCCTTCTGCAATGTGAATTCGTGTTAAAGAAGGTGGGATTCCCCCAGGCGTTGTGTGGTAGGCTTAGTGGGGACAGAGGTTAAGTCAAAACTGAGCAGAGAGCAATGCTTAGGCTCTTCCTGGTAAGATTTTTTTTTTTTTTGCCTATTTAAGGGTAAGTTCTTTGAGAACTTGCAGTAGACAAACAGGAACTGGAGCACAGTCTTCTACTTTTAGTCACTGAATGTTAAAGCTGAGTTACAGGCTGACCAAGCAGCTGTTTAAATGTATTGGCACTTCTGTAATGGGATGTTGTCTTGTGAAGCCATGTTCATAAGACTTAGTGTAAATGTAGTTAAACATTTCATAAAGGCAGTTTAAAACTACTGATTAATCCTCCTTTCAGCTGATGTGTAAATATAACTTGTGCTTGAACTCTTTCTTGAAACTGCTGAGTTCTGTTTCCACTTTGTGAATTCTTGTCTTAGTGTCTGCATTGCCTCAGAAGTCGCTGGTGTAAGGACCTGCTGTTAACTGGTGAAAATGCAGCTTTTGGTGTAAGAGTTAAAAAACCAAACCCACCACAAAACAACCTTTTGCTGTTAAAGGAAACTGTCGCTTATCTCGCCAGACAGCTAGTGCCAGCTACCATTCTGAGGTGATTCAGTGGGTAACTGGCAGAGTCTAGGGTGCACCCCCATCGCTCCTCCAGCCATTTATAAAAAATGAAAATCTGAATGCTCAGACTTAGGGAAAAATGTCCCACTCCAGCTCAGTAAGGATCTAACCCTGCAAAATTCAGCCAGTGCAGTCTTAGGGCAATATCAGATGTACTGCCTTCTCTCTTTAACTGAAAAAAAAATACCTATTTCTG
This sequence comes from Chlamydotis macqueenii, assembly GCF_036417535.1. NCBI lineage: Eukaryota > Metazoa > Chordata > Aves > Otidiformes > Otididae > Chlamydotis > Chlamydotis macqueenii. Next base: position 53,957,235 of record NC_141560.1, on the reverse strand, counting down.
GTCTGAACTGGATACAATCTATTCATAAATTAAACATCTTTCATAGTGGTGAAGCCACTAAGTAGAACGAGACCTATTTTTTGAGTTCCTGTTCTCCTGATAATTGATTAGGGAGGAAGTTTATTTCCAACCCCAAGGGAAATAGGGCTGGAAATTTCCAGCCCCAGTTCCTAAGGGAACGCACTCTGCAAGGAGCAGACAGTGGTGAAAAGCAAGAGCAGTGTTTGCTCTGTGTAATGTGGCTCTTGGTCTTTCCATCTGTCGTAGCTCAGCCCCGATCGGGACCAGACTACGCAGTCTCTCTCTCGCTCCCCCCACCCTCCGAGAGAATAGGAGATAATATAAGAAAAACGGCTCGAGGTTTGAGATAAGGACAGGGAGAAATCCTTAAAGTTACCGTTACGGGCAAAACAGACTCGACTTGGGGAAAACTATTCATTTATTTTCTAAAATTAGCAGGAGAATGAGAGAGGGAACAAGATAACCTCCCCCCACCCCTCCCTCTTCCCGGGCTTAACATTATCTCTACTACCTTCCCCTCCCGAGCGGCACGTGGGGGGGTGGGGGGGGGGGGGAACGGGGGTCGCGGTCAGTTCATCACGCGTTGTTTTATGCCGCTGCGTCATCGTCGGGGGAAGAACTCCTCGCATTCCTGCCCTGCTCCAGCGTGGGGTCCCTCCCACGGGGCACAGTCCTTCGTGAAACTGCTCCGGCGTGGGTCATCTCTTCCACGGGGTGCAGTCCCTCTAGAACAGCTGTCCCAGCGGGCCCTCCACGGGCCACAGCCTCCTTCAGGCCTCCACCTGCTCTGGCGTGGGGTCCTCCACAGGCTGCAGGTGGATCTCTGCCCCTCCGTGGACCTCCATGGGCTGCAGCGGGACAACCTGCTCCACCATGGGCTGCACCACGGGCTGCACGGGAATCTTGGCCAGGAGCCACATTACTCCTCCCCCTCCTTCTTCACTGACCTTGGCGTCACAACAGGCTGGCAGACGCCTCTCAGGATTCTTTTTACATCTTGTTCACTTCTCATCTCCTCTCCACTTCTTGCAGCCAGGCCAGGCCGAGTTGGGCCCAGTCGGCTGCCCGGCGTGAGGCCAGAGGGTGAGGCCTGCAAGGCCCACAAGGCTCGTGCCTCCCCCTCTCCACCCCCCACTCAGCTGCTTCACATCTCCTCCTCCCTTTTCCTGTTTTCCCCTACTTAAATACGTTATCGCAGAGGCGTTATCACGGGACATTCTGCTACCAATTGGCTCGGCCTTGGCCAGCAGCAGGTCTGCCCTAGGCCCGGCTGAGTCCACTGAACAAAGGGGAGCGACTTCTAGCAGTTTCTTGCAGAAGCTACCAGCTTAGGCCCCCCCTCACTAACAAAACCAGAACACCACCAAATGCACGGAGTTATTTGCTGCAGTGGGAAGAAGCGGAGATTACCAATATTTTACCAGTTATGCTGGTGCTTTTCCACTGCTAGGCTTCTTGTCAGAGGATGCATTCCTCTGTCCTTGCAAATAGAGAAGAAGAAAGCAAATAAATTAATTCCCAGAATGGAGAAAATTGACTGTCCTTAGCCCAAGTGCCAGCACCTCGGAGCTGGTGTATTCTGCCTTACAATCGCAGTGCTCTAGGTTCCTGAGGTTCTGCTGCTGAGTGGAGCTGTGTTAAACCACAGTCACCGAATCTGCTGGTGGCTCCAGACATCGGTTTGTCTTCTCTGCAGACCACATCTTCAGCAAGTCATTGCAGCTTTTCAGGGTTAGTAAAATAACAAGTCCAGCAGCCAGAAGTCAAAACAGATGCTGCTGCTGTTTCTCCACCACAACCTGACTATCCTAGGAAGATGCAGCCGGTGCGGGGAGCTGCCAGCAGCTGCCAGGCAGCACAGCACAGTGCTGCATTGTGTCAGGGGCTTACAGAAAAGCAGGTAGGTGGAAGAAGCACTGTTTGCTGTGCCTTGCGAAGACAATAAGGCTTTTAAGGATTCAAATCCCCCCTTGAAAGATCCTTGAGGCAGCCTTGGGTGAGCTCCCTCAACACGCGGGCAGGATTGTCTCTGATACCAGCCGTGGTCCGCACGAAGCAGCAAGTGGAGCATTTCACCAGAGAGGAATAAATAGCTGTGATGGTTCTGGACTGAAACAAAATACAGCATGCACTTACAGGGCTCTGGCAGGGAGCAAAAAGGAGCTACTGTACTTGGTACCCAGGCAACAAAGCTGATCGCTAGCAAATGGGCTACTTGTTTTTTCCTCATAGGAAATTAACTTTTTATGGCTTTTATTTTTGAAGTATGCAGAGCTCCTACTGACTCAGTATTAAATGCAATTGTATTATAATATGCAAACAAAGCTCTGTGTGTGTGTCTATATACATATATATGATTTGTATTTACCAGTCTCATTAAATAGAGATCAGCCAATAAAGTCTGATTGCAGTCCACTCTGCTTTTCGTGCATACATTGAACCCTGCCTCCAGAGAAGGCGTCCTGACCAGGAGTCGGTCTCAGTCTCGGAGCGGTGCAGCACTGAAGTGCTTGTCTGAGGTGCCAGAAAGGGCAAGAGGGTAAGCAGAGGTGATGGGGTTTGATACAGGTCACAGGCAGACACTGGCAGAGCCAGGAACAGCACACAGTGGTTGAGTTCCAGCCCAGTGTGCAGTGTGCTGGACTAATATCTTCTTAGAAAGCCTTACAAATGCTGCCTCTCCTGCCAGTCCTGGAGAATGTCACTTTTATTCATCAGGAATCAGCCATCCTTCCTAATTTTCAAAACCCAAAACTTTTGAGGTGCTGTAAAGTCAGGGCTGGCAACTACTGTCTGCAGTGGCAGAATTTCAATGGCACGCAGCAGAGCTCAGGAGCTCCACTGTCTTGTGAGGGTATCCATGGGAAGCTCCCAGGTCCCACCAAGTTGGGGAAAACAGCAGAGCCAAAAGGTACAGCCTTGAATAGGGTCAAAATATTACCAGTTGCCATGTCATTCCTGCCTTGGAGAGTGATTTTTCCCACCTAGCAGGACACTGAACCTCTGGTTGGGTAGAGAAAAAGCACTGCCTGCAATCATCTTGAACACGTGCTGACCCCTGCTCTGGTGTTTGCCATCTGGAAACTCTTAGAGTTTCCTCTGCACGTGGGTTTTTCTCCCTGCCCTTACACTTCCTCCTGCAGCCTGTGAGGAAGCTACTACGCTGTGTTTGTCTGGCCTGTGTAGGAAATAGTCATTGCAGCTTCTGTGTCAAAAACCTCAGATCTTCTGTGCTGAATAACCCTGCCGAGCCCATGCTCTCCACTCTCGCCACATCACACTGAACCACGATATGCTGGAAGTCGGCAGAGGCTGAGGCCGTGTGAGCCTGTTGCAGATGTGAATAAAGAGAACAAGGAATGGAAAGGAGGAAGGAAGCCTGCTGTAATTACCCAACACAAAAACTGTTAAATAATACAATAATTTCCTCAGGAAGAGATTATAGAGGATTGTGTGTAATGTCTCAGGTCTGAAGGGCTTAAAAATTCACCTCAGAGTGAAAGTCTAATTAGAAGGCTACAGCTGTAAAGAAAAATGGTTATTTCATAAATCCCTCAGTAGAGTTGTTTGGAAAAATACTGGTTTCTCTTTAGGAACAAAATAAATCAAACCACCTATTTACATTTAATTATGTTTCGGATGAAGACTCAAGATGCAAACTTCAGGTTTTTGATATTCACTTTGAGGTCTATTCATTCTGGTTTGAAAGAGTGAATAACCTGGAGTAAAATAAAAGTTTTTCCATAACATCTTCATTTGTTTTTCTTTCTGACCTCTCCCAACTAGTTTTTATTTTTAAGATAATTTTTGTTAGGTTTATTTGTAAATAATATCCAGGCTTTTATAAAATATTTACACTAATAGGTATTTGTATGCCTATAAAAGTCCTGAGTAACTGACAAGTAATGATGCTTCCCGAGGAGCAGGTGGATCTCATGGTTATGGTCCTTTCTACTGTTCAATTTAATCAGAAGACAAAGTAAGACATATTAAGTCATTAAGACGGGGACACCAGCAGCCTCACTGTCTTCAGACACCCAGACTGGACTTTTTGCCTTCACTTGCTGCTAGATGTGTGTGGTGACACAGAGGAACTGACAAAAACACAGTCTCCCACAGAAATGTTTAACAGTTGCAAAGCATTTCTATCTCAGCTCTCAGACTTCCTGGTTCCCTTTTTATCTTCACATGTGGGAGAGACTTGAGCTTTCAATGTTCAACTATGAGTTGAAGCCCCTGCATACAGCTTTTCCAGTTGGACCCATTTCCACTTCCAGTACAGGTTTGTATTGGGCAGCACCTGTGTTTCAGCACCCCTGCCTTCAGCACAACAAGCGGGTTCACCCTGCCTTGAGGCCCTGACGCTCTTCTCATGCCAAATCTAAGTCATCTCTGAACTGTGCGATGTGCCAGAAATCTTGGCAGGGGTTTGATCCTTCCAGCAGAAGCAGCAGTGGGTGCTCAAAGAAACGACTTCAACCGCTTGTAACTGGTGCTCACCAGACCCTGACCTGAAGGAGCAGGGCGCTGGATCCAGCAGAACTCAGTGTTCCTACTTTGTTTATCCCCTCCTCGTAGCTGGAGTTCAGTGAGTCAATAGCTTATTTACACTTTTTAGTCCGAGAAATTGCAACATTGCTTTGCCCATCCCAACTCTGCTTCTTCCCCAGGGGAACCTCTGAGCTTACGCTCTGCCTATCATTCCCGGCTGCTTTTGGGTCACTGGGAGTGAATTCAGTGGGTTTCCCTCTGTCCTCCCTGAAGAATGGAGGGCCAAGCCACAGCAGCAGGCAGGTCACGTAAAGACCAGCTGCCCTTTGTGTAGAGTTTGCAACCCCGCCACAGGATGGGGGTGTCACTCAGAAGGGGAAAGGTTATTTTTATAGTGCTTTCTCATCAAGCTTTAGCTAAATTACTGATTTCTTGGCTTAGCCTTCACCTCCTACCAATACAGAGCAGAAGATGATACACCAGTCACTGCCCTTTTGATTAATGCATCTGCATTTTTAGTGCATCAGGGTTTCTGTGAAGTCTGCAGGCACTGACTGGTTACCGGGATGCTGTTCAGCCCTGCCTATTTCCAGGAGAAAGTTATTTGTATTCTGCGTGAAGGTGCAGGGAAAGGACTGCACAAGTTCTGCAAACAGATGAGAAAAGAGAGAGCACATTTTTGGCCCAGTAACCCGAATCTGGCCCTCATCCAGCCCCCGTGTGCCTGGCAATGGCCGCAGACTTTGCTTTTGTTCGGTGCCAGTTTTCCCCTCCTGCTGCTGGAAACCCTGGGAACTTGCAGTTGATGGCACTGGTTTGTTTGCAGAGCGAGCTCAATGTGTCCTGTGTACACACACACACACAAACACACATGCATTAAAAAAATCTTTTTCCAAGCCATCCAGGCCCTGGGTGTCCTTTTCAACAGCTGATTTTGGCTTCAGTACTTGAAAGCAAATATCCTGTGGGGCAGCTGATAAAGATGCTGTGCTGACCGTGGGAGACGCAGCCCCTGGGGCAGTGTGTCCTTGCGAGGCAAACCACCAGCTTCGGTGCTTTCACTGGCTCCCTTGTCCTCCGCCTTAAGAAAATCAAAGCAAGCTCTGCTGTCCCGCGTCACATCTTGGTTTCCTTTGTTTAACAAAATGTAGCTAGCCCACGCTTACACAAGGCCACCTGAACATTTGAATACATGAAAAATAGAAACAAATTAGCTTGGGGATGCCTTGATTTAAAACTTTATAAGTTTTTGTGAGCCCAGTTGTTCATTCTGGCATTGACCTGAACCTTCCCTCCTGTGTATAAAATCGTGGTGAGGTCAGATCTGCAAACCAGCTGAACTGGAGACCTGCTCAGCCGTCTGGATGCTTTTGGCTAAAAATGAGATGGTAAGAGAAATCCGGGTGAGAAACCTTTTTTTTTTCAGTAGTAAAGGCCCAAACCAAAGTCCTCATGGAACAGATACAGTCAGAGTCCAGCCTTGTCCTTGCTGCTGGGTTAGGGAAAAACACGTTCAGGTGATGAAGGCTGAGAAGCACTGACGGGCTGAGAGCGGTCCCTGCCCGCGTGTTGCCAGGTTCGCTGGGACCATGCGCGGTCCTGATGGCCTTTAATGTTATCTCTATCTGAAGCCCTGCTCCCTACACCGGAGGGAAATCGCCCATTTTGTAGTTAATGATTAAGATGTTCTTCTGGGAGCGTGACTTTGCTTGGAGGCACCGGCTTGTTCATTAACAGACATTTAAAACCAGACGTCAAGGATGTTCTCCAGAAGGCACTCGTTTAGTGTGGTTTTGACCCAAAACTGTAAGTTTCTCTTTCTCTTAGGGCAGGAATTGGTTCACTTTCTGTGGGTGAGAACAGCAAGTTTGCAGCTTGAGTGCTAGGGTGTTTTCTCAAAATCCCACAATATCTTTTGCATCACTTAGGAAAATGGCCGGTTAGAGAGAGGTCAGTACAACACAGGGCTCTGGAGGAGGCTGGGGTGGTGAGGAACCATCTCCAAAATGTCAGCGCTGGGCATCCCTGAGTCCCTGTGCAGAAAGCCTTTAACCCCCCCCCCCCCCAGAGGTACCATGCCCCTTTAAACAACCTGGAGACTGGGATGCAAGGGCCTAATTTTAAGCAAACAAAGTGAAACTATTACCTGAGTTGGTCAACAAAGAGTCTGGTGCACCAGCAGCGTAGTTATTTCTAAAAAACCCAGTAAAGGTCTTTACATAGCTGGGAACGTGAGGCTGACCGGGGTGCCACTGAGGCTTGCATTTCAACTGCCAGCTGGTTTAACCAGTGTCCCGTCACCAAGCCGGTGGAGAAATGGGGCGGCATGAAATGTCATGAAAAGCCGAGAAGGAAGACAGGGATGAGAGAAGTGAAGTAACTGAAACCAAAGTCACTCTTGGTAACCTACAGGATGGGAGGATATTCGCCCATCCTATTCAGGGACTCTCACGAGCAGTGACACTGAGACAAATCCCTTAAATCCCCAGTGCCAACTATTAAAGTTTCCAGAATCTTAGATTAATTAAATCAACAACAACAATTTGTTATATAGGTTGGTGACAAAATGCAGATTCGAGTGGTACCGGTGACAGATACTGACTGCCAAGGTGGATTTAAAGCAATAGATAAACATATAAACAAACCCAAACACTAGTGATTATTAGTAGCTAGCTTGATGTTAGTATTTAAGTGCAGACAAAACAGAGCCCTTACCCAACAGGCATCCCTGTGGTGGGGAGGGAGTTAGGCTCAGCCCGTCAACCGATCCCAAAATTTCGATGGTGGTCTTTTTCCCTAATATCCCCCTTTTCTTTGTTTTTTACCTTTAGGTGGAGCTTGAGTGACTCTAGTCACACATACCTTTGTCAGGATTGGTGTAAAGTCTTCTTGCTTTGCTTTTGAAGGTATAGACTGAAAGAAATGCAGAACGCATGCTCAGTGAGGGGTGGTCGCGCCTTGGGAGGCAGGTAGCTTTTGGGACAGAGGTGTGTTTTGGTGTTATAATGACATTATAATGAACAGAGTTCAGCTACAGGACACGATTTCACCATCATTGCCAAGACAGCAGTTGCAATTCATCTCCCTTGATAGCAGCTATGCAGTGATCTTGATAACAGGGATGAGCTGTGGTACCTCTGTACCACTCTGTTCCCCGTTTCAAGGACGTTGTACATTCCATTAGGCCAGAGCCTAAATTTCCTTGTCCACGGCAATCACATTCTGTTCCCGGGAGCAGCAACAGCGTCCTAGCCCAAGGCCGCTGCAGCCCACGTCAAGATGCAAGCTGAACCCTGGGGAACAGTGTTCTCTCATCCCCTCTGCCCCACATTGTCCATTGTTTTCCCACAGTGAAGTGTGGGGCAGATGAGCCCCAGGTTGAGCTGAGTCTCAGAGCTGTGCCTGGAGCAAGTCTAAACCCCCAGGTCTCCAGCAGAGACTTTCAGCTGTGTGATGGTGAGCACCAAGCGTTTCCACAGAGTCCAGTGTGTTTAACAAAAGGGTGTTTTTACCATCAGTGGTGATTTGGGCAGACTAGTAGATAGTCTGAATTTGGCATCTGTCAGATGGACTTTATTTTGGTTTGTATTTTAGAAACTCTTTAGGCATGGAAGGGCTTTTGAAAGATTCCTTCATTATCCAAATGCTTCAGGAAAACTATTTTTCTCTGTTTTGATGATGTAATCTGGGGAGCATGTTTTCCCATTTCACTCCTAGTTGGAGGAAATGGGTGAAGCTTTTCTCCTTGTTTTAAAAACTGGAAGTTGCGGTGATAGGAAAGATGACCTGATTTTGTAAAATATTGTAAAGGGAGAGGGAGATTTAAAGGGAGTGAGGCTTACCACTTCTTAAAAGAAGTTGGCCCTGACCAGAAGAGAGCCAAAGCCATCACCTAATGGGCTTCCGTGTCAGCCTATGTCAAATTAGAGGGTGAATTTAGGACTAATCTTGGAGCAACATTGTCAAAATGGATGCTGAGAAGGTCAGAATGGAGTCAGAGACTGAGATCTCCCTTTCCCAGAGGGAGTTTCCTAGGAAGGATTTGTTGGAAAGGGAAATTCAGAAGAAATTACATTGCTCTGTCGCCTTGGAGGCTTGAATGCCCTGGAATATGTCCCCCTGGCTAGCTGGTCTCTGAGCTGTGAGGATTGGGTTTTTGGCCAAGCTGCTCTCCCAAAGTATTTCACACCCAGGGGCTGGAGGGGTTTGCTTCCCCACCACAGCTGTTCACACAGCGCGAATGCTGTGCACACATGGGGCGCGCTGCACTCCACGACAGCTGAATTCATTCCAGGACTCTTCTTATCAATACCTCTTAATGCTCACTTGAATGTATTTTTCCAGCTGTCAGTCTTGCTTAACTGAAAAAAAAAAAAAGTGTTAGATTGCTGCCCTTGGAGATAAGGCTCCAAGAAAATTTTGCAGGCTTCTTTTGAGTGAAAGTAAGAGGAACTCAGCACGCATTAGGGTCGCTGAGCTGCTGGAGCAGGGATCAGGGAGAGTGAATCCAGCATAAGCCCCATGCCCACCGTGTGCACGCTACCTCACGGAGCTCTGCCCGTGCAACCCAAACCTGCCCCATGGGTGAGAACCCCAGTTGCCAGTCAATTCACAAAATTGGCTAAATCTGGCACTTTCCCCCTTCGTACCTGCTCTGTCTGCGGGATTGCAGTGGCAAGGGTGGAGCTGCTAATTTGGGCTCATAATGCTGTAATTATCTGGAGATCACAAGGGGCTGCCCCCAAGACTCCGCTTTGAAGCCAGACGCTGGGTTATCATCCCCGGGCATCAGGGCCTGAGCCCCAGCCAACTCCATAGTGTCTCCCTGGGCTTCCCTTTATGGACTAGAAAGTCTCTATGCTATCAACAAGACAGTACAAAAATAGGCTACCAGGACCGCAGCTGCCTTTTGTGTCTGTGGTGGATGCTTAAAAATAAGAGTTGTGGGCTTCAGATGCCCAAACTTGCCACTCTGGTGAGGCAAGTTTGAATTTTCTGGGGTTTAGTCAGGCTCTAGGGGATATCAGGTGCCTTTAAGATGTCAGATTGGGTCTTCAACTGCTGGGGCACCAAGAAGGACGCAGCGGGTTTGATTTTTCCTCTCGCTTTTGCCCAGCTGTGTTTGAATGGCAAAACCATCCCTGCAGGACCAGGGCTGGCTCCAGGAGAGGAAAACAGAAGTGTTCATTCCCAAGGCTCTTTGGGCCATGAGCTGAGCGAACCAGCGTCTTTGTTTCTCTTCAAAGAACAAATTGAAGTCTGTGCTTGGCCAGATCACCAGTACCTGAAGGAGACCTCTCCCTGGAGTCTCATTTGGCTCATCTTAACATTTCCTCCTTTTGCACACACCGTTTCTTCCTCTCCCCACCTCATCCCCCCCCACACACTTCATTTCTAGCGTAGTTTTTCCTGCCATGTCATTATCCCCATCGCAGCCACCACAAGATGTTGCTCAAGCCAGAAGCTGGGTGAATCGTGCACTCGGGTCAGGACTTCCTCCCCTCTGGCCGGAGGATGCATTGTATTTGTTGTCCGACCTCCAGCGTGCTCACTGCAGCCAGAAAGTGCCGAGCAGAGGCGGATGGAGGGCTGCTAGCGGTCATGGGGCGCTGGGCTTCCCCTGCGTCATCCGGAAAAGGAAGCTGCTGCGAGCGAGCGCGAGATCCTTGCGCCTGCTGGGACTGAAAGCCAGGCTCAGCTCGCAGGGGGATGCTCATGGGGCACCAGCAGATTCTCAGCGAGGAAAGGCTGAGCCTCAGCTCTCGTCAGCTTTCGCACTGGTGGGTATGGAGGGGGACAGGGCTACAGACAAAGCAAGGTGGATCAAATACATTGCCTTTGGCCCCTGTGCCAATCTTTCTCCAAAGGATGTCATTGCCTTTTATCCCCCTCTCCACTCTCTCAGCCTCCCATTTTTGGGTTTTTTTTTAATGTATTTTTAACCTAGGATTGCAAACATAACGCTGCTACCAGGCAGCAACCTTCATCTTATCATTTAGTCTGGAGAAAAGGAGGCTGAGGAGAGACCTCATCACTCTCTAGAACTGCCTGAAAGGAGGCTGTACAGAGGTAGGTGTTGGTTTCTTCTCCCAAGTAACTAGTGATAGGATGAGAGGAAATGGCCTCAAGTTGTGGCAGGGGAGATTTAGGTTGGATATTAGGAAACACTTCTTTACTGAAAGAGTGGTCAGGCACTGGAACAGGCTGCCCAAGAAAGTGGTGGAGTCGCCTTCCCTGGATGTGTTCAAAGAACATGTAGACGTGGCACTTCAGGACATGGTTTAGTTGGCACGGTGGTGTTAGGTTGATGGTTGGATTTGATGATCTTGGAGGTCTTTTCCAACCTTAAAGACTATAGTTCTGTGATCTCTGCCACAGCCGTGAGGTGGTTGGACAAGACGATCTCCTAACAGGCTCCTAGGTGAGAAACAGCTTATACCAGGTTCAGCTGCACTCCGATGTGGAGCAAAGCTTCTGTCCGCCACTAAAGAGCAAAACCAGAGTTATGTGGGTTTAAATTCTCTTACTTCTTTTACAACAGGCTTTCTGTGTGATTTCAGTCAATGTGCCCTTATCTCTTCTGTGACATCCACCTCCTGGCTTGTTTGTTGGCAAAGTTCAATCTGTCACAAAGCCACTTAGATGAGAGAGAGCATTGGAAAAGGAGGCAAGTGGCATGTGGGAATCGGATGCTTGTCTAGAGCCAAGCAGACCAAGCTCAGGGGTCAGGATGATGCTGCTGTTCTGCTCTCGGGGCGGGGGGGACACTGGCTGCTCCTCCTTCCAATGGCTGTCATCTTGGTGATGATGCTGTGGGCCCTGCGAGAGCTGACACGGTGACACAGAGATGCCACCTGGTCCCCTGCCAACCCCCTGCAGTGTGTTTTTTTTAAACACGTATTTCCGTCTTGTTTGTGTGGGGTAAATACAGGGGGACGGAAGCACAGCTTCTCACTGCTGGCTGTTGGTACAGGGAGGGGAGGAAGGAGGGTGACAGGCAGGTGGGCTGCTTCTCCTCACCAGCTCAATCACTAGGATCAGCTTCATCCCAGATTTGATTTTTCCAGTCAACAGCGAGGGAGAAGCATCATCCAGATCTGGCTCGGCCCTTGGGAGGTTTGAGCTGCTTCTGAAGACGCCCATCCCTACCAGTGGGGTCAGTGGGGGATGTGGAGGCAGACAAGGAGGGTAAGACCCAGCGTTTTTGAGTCCTTTCTGTGACAGCCTGTCAAAAATTGGCACTTTGCAAGATCCCCACTCCCCTCCCCAGCAGCTGCCACTGCCCCAGGAGAGCCAGCACAGGGGGCTGGCTGCTGCAGGCAGGAGAGGAAAGGCTGGTGTCGGAGTGAGCTTTTGGGGGCCTTTCCGCCCAGGCAGCGTGCAAGGAGCGCGGCGGTCAGGAATGACTTTGGGGTCTTGGTGGGACAGCACCAGAGGGCTGGCAAAGGCCCAGCCGTGCAAGGAGCGTGGGAACGGCAGGGGAGATGCCCGGGCTTTGACGCACGGCGCACGCTCAGGGCAGCTCCCCTTTGTCTCTTGGTTTCAACCGGGGAGACGCGTCTGGGGAGTGGGACTTGCGCTGCATGAAGATTGGGCTGGCGGGGAAGGGGAGAGGCAGGCACCTGCTCCCTCCTGTGCTGTGGAAAGCAGGTGCTTAGAGAGGAGGAGGGAGGGAAGGGTGGACACAGGAGGTTGGCCAGGCACCAAAGCAGCTGGCAGCTCCTGGGGAGGAGACATGTGGCACGTGTGGGCAGATTAACCAGCCGGGCTGATCAGAAGCCGCTCAGCCCTGTGCACATGTGTCTGGGGCTGGCTGCCAGCACCGCCAAAATTATTTTGGCCTGGCCAGCGGCTGAAGGAAAGTGCTGTTTAATGGGGGCAAATTCCTGATTTGTGAAATTTTTGCTCCCACTAGCCAAGCCTCAGTTGCTGACTCTGCTGGCTGAGACCAAGGCTTGGATGCCAGAGGTCTCAAAGTGTCCGGTGGCCCAGCCTGACTGCTTTCAGAGCCCTTTCCACCAGCTGAATGGCAGCACAGCACTGGAAACTGTGGCTTAGGGGGCTTGAAACTGAATGCTGAACTGGATGGGCCCCAAAATTTGTCTCCAGAGCTGAATCTGAGATCTGCCATTGGCTGGGGAGGTCAAATATATCCAGCTCTGAGTGTAGAATAAAGGGGACCTGAGTACTTTGATGTACTTGAATGGGACGTGTTTCTTAAATCCATCTGTGTGGCGTTTCACTAGGGCTACCCAAACATGGATTAAAGAACATGCCTCCGGGCCTGTTTGTAGCAGAAAAGGAAAGCACATGACACTGTTGTCCCACAGGCACTACAGGAGCTATGCACAGCGGGGATGACGACATCCTGATTCCCCGTCTGCCCCCTCCCACTCCACCACACAACGCCAGCGAGCAGCAGCTCTCTGCCCGTGACCATGTGCCTGACCTGGCTCTCCTCAGGTGCAAACCCCCTCTGGGCTCAAGGAGAGAAATTCTTTTTCTTCAGCCCCTTCATCCCAGCCATGCGTAGAGGAGACCTTGTCTTCGTGGCAGTGCATGGTGCCCATGCGTGGTCCCCATTGACGCTGAGGGCTGCTGCTGGTCCCAGGCTGAACTTGCACTGGTTCCTCTGGGACAGATTCTGTGCTGCAGTAAACCCGCCTGGCTCCGGCAAAGCAGCTGCACGTTCATTTGATGCAAATCTGCTGGTACCTGCATGACAGCCTGGCACTACAAAGCTGGGAGAAGAGCTTGGAAGAGGAAGGACAAGCCCTGGAAAAAAACAAGGAACAATCCCAGGTAAGTAAGACCTCTCGCTGAAGCCACCCAGATCAAATGCAAAAAGCCTTTGCATTTCTGTTCGGTATTGGTCTCACCTTCGGGCTGTTCCCAGACACTGCGTGTTTCCTGGGACTCTCCAGTGGGTCACCGAAACTTTTTCTGCCACTTCAGTAGGGCATTCTGCTTTACAATCCCAAGAACATCACCTCCTGCAGGTAGGCAGGAGAAGCTGTGCGAGGACTGGAGCCTGCAGTCAACTTTCAGAGCTACCCCAGGCGCACCCAAACCAGTTAAACACAGCCTGCAACCAGGATAAGCAATTGCACGGAAATCACTCTCCAATTCAGGTTAATAGCTCCAAACCTGAAGTTGCCGGGGGCTAATTCAAGAAGCTTTGAGAGTTTGAGGAGTAAAATTATCTTAATAGTTTAACTGTATAAACACACTGACTCATTGCATTGAGGGTGGAATAACTGTCTCCTGAGCAGCGTGTTCACCTGCAGGCCAGAGCCTGGCTTCTTCTCCGTGTGTTTGCCTCCAGATGGGAAAATCGGCATGCGAAGGACAGGAAAGTCATGGCTCTGTGGTTTGACAGCGCTTTGCTCCAGTGATATTTTTCTGGTAGGATTTGCAGAGGTATTTTCCCACCTGTACACACCCTTATACGTATTTATTTATGTATTTAAATACTTTATACTTATTTAGTTATTAATATATATTATATACACATTTATATAGAAACACTGTGTATTTATTTATAAGCCACCTTTTTCTTCCTCAACTTAGCACTGACTGGCTCCATCTAGAGTCAGACCTGTTGCCCATGTGCTTTAATGCAAAGGCAGCACAGCAAAGGGCCTGATGAACTTCAAGCAAAAGTGGATATATGGTGTTTGGGAGAGGAGACTTGTCCACTGTAGAAGACAAGAGAGAGCGGCCCAGCCCCAAAAAGGTCAGAGAAGGCCTCTGACCCAGGTATGGAAGCAGTCAGGGCAACAGGCATCCTGCGTCAGGAACGGGATGCTGCTGCTGCTGCTGCTGCTGTGTCTGGACAACTTTGGGAATCAAAGCCTGGAAGGGCTGAAGATGGTCATGGATGAAAGGAAGGAGACTCCAAAGCCAACCAAACCATGCTTGGCCTCTGCAAGGAGGGGATGACAGAGGGTGACAAAAACAGCGACTCTTTTCCATTATCTCCTTGTAGCTCTGCCATTCCGTTCACCTGGAGGGCTTCCACCACCCGGGAGCCACCATCCTGCCCACCTCCTGCAAGCACTCCTGAGCTGTCATCCACTCCCACCACCCTGCCTGGGCTTTGCACCTTGGACAGTTGAGTACTGGCCTCCCTGGGACACCTCATCCATCCCAACTCAAACATCACTGCCATCCTCTGGCCTCCTTCCTCCAAGGTTCATCTTTCCTGCCTTCGCAGGACCAGAGAGTCAGGTCTGTATTGCAACCCAAGGGCAAGCAAACTTGAGAGGAGCTGTGCAAAGGTGGGGATGGCTGCAGGAGCGCCTGTTTCAACACCAGCACCTCCTCCTCCCTCCCCTTTTCTACTGGCCTCCTTTCTCTTGCTTCCCACACCAACATAAGCCTTTGTGACCTAAAGCACTTTGGGTTTTTTGATTGTATGCTACACAAAACCTATCCATGCATTTAATAGATTTCTCAGAAGGTGAGACCTTACATGTCTTGTGACTGTGGCAGGGGGGCAGGATTTTTAACCAGTGCCACCAAGAAAAAATGTAAAACAAAAGAAAACTGGAGTTCCAACCCCCATCTGCCTGTAGAGGATGGCTCTTATGTGAGGGAATTTGCCACTAATCAGTCAGAAGACATGCTGTGAGTATAGGAAATGACAAATGGGTCTCTTATCAGACCAGGACAGGGAGACAGGTGAAAGGAAAATTTAAGCTGTGAATGAATGCAATGAACATGCCCCAGGAATTCCCAAAGACCAAAATACATCAAGATTCAGAAGAAGACTAAATGGATATGGACAGCAAGAATATCCAGATTCATTTGAATTAATGGCAGTAAAAATGTCAGCATGTATCTTAAACTCCCCGCTTCAGGGTGCAGGAAACACCTGAGTCCTTAGATCCAGCCAGAGTGGGGAGGAGGAGGAGGGTGGAGAGGCAGCTCCAGGTCCAGCCCTTCTCCAGCCCCCATCAGGATTCCTGTGGCAGAAGGATGATATGAGGCGCGCAGGGGATGAATGTCTCATTTTGGTGCTCGCTGTGTCTGGACATGGAGCCGGGGCAAAGTCCTGCAGCTGTGCTCACCTTGGCAAGGCTGCCCTGCCCATGCAGCAGCCACCTTCTGAGGGGCAGGGAGCAGCATCCTTTCCTGGAGGGAGATGTTTCTTCCCAAGCAGCATGAGTAGTTTCCTCTGCACGCAGGTATCGTAGTTTAGCCCCGCTTAGGACCCAGCTACGCAGTCCCTCTCACTCCCCCCACCATCCGAGGGAACAGGGAGAGAAAGAAAAAGATATATAAGAAAAAAAGGCTTGAGGTTTGAGATAAAGACAGTTAAAATTACTGTTACAAGCAAAACACGCATGACTTGGGGGAAAACTATTTATTTCTTACTAAAATCAAAGCCCTCTTCCCGGTCTTAACATTATCTCTACCACCTTCCCCCCCTGCTGCCCCGAGCAGCACAGGGGGGATGAGGGAATGGAGGTTATGGTCAGTTCATCACATGTTGCTTTACGCTGCTGCTTCATCGTTGGGGGAAGAACTCCTCACATTCCTCCCCTGCTCCAGCGTGGGGTCCCTCCCACGAGCCACAGTCCTCCGTGAAACTGCTCCGGCGTGGGTCATCTCTTCCACAGGGTGCAGTCCCTCCAGAACGGCCCTCCACGGGCCACAGCCTCCTTCAGGCCTCCACCTGCTCCAGCGTGGGGTCATCCACGGGCTGCAGGTGGATCTCTGCTCCTCCATGGGCCTCCATGGGCTGCAGGGGGACAGCCGGCCTCACCATGGGCTGCACCACGGGCTGCAGGGGAATTCTGGCCTCGAGCAGCATTACTCCTCCCCTCCTTCTTCACTGACCTCGGTGTCTGCAGCCATTCCTCTCACAAGAAATTCTTCACAACCAGCTCAGGCAGCCCCCCCTCAGGATCTCTTCACATCTCATCTCCTCTCCACTTCTTGCAGCTGGGCCGGGCCGAGTTGGGCCCAGTCGGCTGCCCGGCGGGAGGCCAGAGGGTGAGGCCTGCAAGGCGCACAAGGCTGGCGCCTCCCCCTCTCTGACCCTGCTTCTGCTTCTTCACTTCTTTTTTTTTTTATTTTTCCCCTTCTTAAATACATTATCACAGAGGTGTTATCAGGGAACATTCTGTCACCAATTGGCTCAGCCCTGGCCAGCAGCGGGTCCACCTTAGGCCCAGCTGAGTCCACTGGACAAAGGGGAAACCTCTAGCAGTTTCCTACAGAAGCTGCTACTGTAGCGCCCCTCTCACTAAATAAAACCAACTCATTCCACTCCTCACCTCTGCAAATCAGATATCTAAGAATTATTGTTAAAATACACACAGATCAACAAAAAAGATTAATTCCCCACACCAAAATTAAAATATCATAACACTGAATGAAAATGGGTAATTTACACGCAATCCACACCTTGTTCCTTCACCACAATTAGAACAATATAAATTTCCCACAATCACTTCGCACTTTAGCTGAGTTCAGTTCATTTTTTGCCTGTTACTGCTCCCAGATATCCTCATCCCAAATTCCTTGAGCCTTTTTTCTTATATTATCTCTCCCTATTCCCTTGGAGGGTGGGGGAGTGAGAGAGAGACTGCGTAGCTTGGTGCCGAGCGGGGCTGAACTACAACAGTTATTTTGGCACCCCAAGTGTCAGAGACAACACATCACTCTCATGCTCGCAGTGTGGGGAGAGGTGTTGGTGTTTAGTTTTGGGATGACTACTGCTAATGAAAGCCTCTGGCTGGTGTCTCTGGCAGAGATGGATGGTACCATTACCAACCTGACCTGTGCAAGTACAGTGGTGCTCACAGCAAGACACTCCAATAGCCCCAAGGCCTCTGTTTTCACTCCATCTGTAACAAACTTGGAAGTCCTAATAAGCCAAGCCTGGGAGGTTAAGAGGAAAAAAAAATTGCAATTGCTTTCTGAGATGCTGGATGGCATATCCATACAAACTCAAGCTCCCAGCTACATTTCTCCTCAGAGCTTGGACAAATCAATTAACCTTTTTGTGCTTTTCTATCTTATAAATAGGATCATTGACAACTTCTCCTTCCCATCCCTTTTTCCTATTGTCTATTCACAGTGAGCACTTCAGGGCAGGCTCTATTTCCTTCAGTAGGTACAAACCGTCTCCAGCTCAAGGTGCTGCTGAAACCCTGCTGCTATCATAAAGGTGACATGGGATCAGCAAAGATAAAAACCCTTTCCTTACTAGGAGCAGCAGCAAGGAGAGGGAGGAAGACAAAAGATTGTTACCTCTATTCGTGTCTTAGGGAGCAAGAATTTCAGGCTCTGACTCATCTTTTTTTTTAGATACACCCACTGTGAGCACTGCCTTCGCTTGTCTCCATGAAACAAAACCTGGCCAGATCCACCACATGCTGCAGAAGACCTCCCCTCTAAATGAACAGAGGATGCTGTTTAGCTATGGGCTGCTGCATGAGGTCCCAGCGGTCAGCTGCTTTGCTCATTCTTCTCTTCCCCAGACAGGGTGGCCTGTCCACTAAGATGCCTGGGGTCTGAGTCCACTTCATAAATGGAGACCAGGACTGCACAGTCCCACGCTGGAAGCTCCAGCACGTGGAAGAGGAAAGTCTCATTGAAGATTATGAGCGGTGTGTCGGCCCATGGCCTGGGCTTCCAGTGCTTTTTTCTGTGGCATCTACAGGAAACATCTATCCTTGTGTATGCATCTGTGATGGGGAAGAGAAAGGAGAAATGAAACATTGAGGTACCTGTCTCTGGGCATTTCAAATACAGACATAATATTGCACAAGGTAGTCATGCTGGAAAAGGGCTGTGTGTTGAGTAGAGCTGAATATTGCAGCTGTTCAAGCTTGATCCCTGTTACAAAATACACAACCACTTAAAATACACCTCTAATATTTTTAAATTGCTATTAATTCCTCACTGGAACACATCACATGTCTTCATTTTGGGCCATCTGTCTCTTTAAACAAACAAAATGGCCATCACTGTAATGCACAGTGAACTCTTGTCTCTGTGGGTGGAGAAGGGAGAAGGTGCTGCAGCATAAGCTTGGTCATCAATACGCCTTCATCCTTCCCTGGAAGTCTCACCTTTAAGACGCAATTTCAAATTCCATGCCTGTAAAGCCCTGTCTTCCTGAAGATCCTACCTGAGAAGTGTGCTGGGAGATCTGAAGGGATCTGCTACCATGAGTATCACACAGATGGTCCCCAAGGATGCTGGGTGGGGATTTTTCATTAATAAAACGAAGGGATGGCTGTATTGTGTGGGCACAGAGGGCAAGGCCATGTAATAGAGTCATCACCTTCGTAGTCTTCTGCAGCTCTTCACATAAAACGAGGCTTTGAGGGGCCTTTACCTCACTCAGGGTGACCCTGGCGTTCCCCAGCGCAGCGTTTCTGGACTATTTGTCGAATCACTGAACCTGTGGAAGAGAGGGGAAAAGTGGTCCATGGTGAGGAGGTGGAGGCTGGAGCTGTGCCACCAGTGCATCCACAGCTGAACCTTATTCAAGGGGAGCTACGTGCCCTTAGGGCCTGTTTTCATGTGTTTCCATTCTCACCCATCGGCTTTTAGGGGCGTCAGGATTGGGCTGTTGTAATAGTAAAGAAGGGCCACGCCAAGGAGTACAATTCAGATGCTTTCTTTCAGTGGTATCACCTGAAAAAAAAAACTCTTCTGGTATGCTTCCACCTCTGCTAATGCTGTACTGCTCCTGAACATCTGCCTACTGGACTGTCAAGCAGCATTACCTCGCCCTGTCCCTTTTTTCAGACCAGCTTGAACAGGCTGTGTGAAGCCATCACTGCGTGTGCTCACACACAGCCTCGGTCTCCTCTTTGTGTCCCTCCCCAACAGCTGTTTCTCCAGCACACGGCCATTTCCCACAGCTGGTCTAAGCTCCCTGGCTTTGCTGCTTGCTACCACAGGAAAACTTAATGGCCACATCAAAAGGGCTTTGAAGCAACGTGTAACTGGACACTTGTCAAGGAACAGGAGATCTGTAGCAACACATGGGAATCACAATTCAGGTTCAGACCTACAAGCTCTCGTGTCCACTGACATTTTTTGAAATAGCAATTGCTGGCTGCTCCTGGGAGGGAGCAAAATCTGCCAAAGACCATTATAGGATGACGTGCTCCTGGGAAAGCCATCTATCCCTGGTTGGTTACACCTCTAGCTAACACTCCGAGACCTGTGAGTTTGGACCAACTCTGCAGCCCTGGTTTGTCTTTATCCTGCGGTCAGCGCGGCTCCAGATTTCTGAGTGATCCACGTCCCTCTGCCTCCAGCTGAGCTCTGAGGCACCATGGTATAAGGCGGCAAGGAGCTCAAAGTACAAAAACTTCAGCTTCATGCCCTTTCTTACAGGTGGCTTGTGGTGTCTGCAGATCATCCACAGGGAACTGCTGGTTGGAAAATGACCTGTCTGCTGTGAATTTCACCAGTAATGTGTTCCATGCTGTCCCCTCAGCACACATTTCAAATCCATCCTGGTCTAGAGGATGTCTCACAGCTACCTCTTGCCAAGGCACGGCGTACATTTAAAATCCCTGGGCATTCACCAGTCCATCTGTTGTGGTACTTCTGCAGCTAGACCCAAACTAGCTCTAAATGAGGTAAGTCAGTAGGGCCTGTTGCGATAGGACAAGGGGTAATGGTTTTAAGATAGACAGAGGTAGATTTAGATTGGACATTAGGAAAAAAATTTTTACAATGAGGGTTGTAGAACACTGGAACAAGTTGCCCAGAGAGGTGGTGGAAGCCCCATCCCTGGAAACGTTCAAGGCCAGGCTGGATGAGGCTCTGAGCAACCTGATCTAGTTGGGGATGTTCCTGCTCTTTGCAGGGGGTTGGACTAGATGACCTTTGAAGGTCCCTTCCAACTCTAACCGTTCTATGATTCTATAATTCTAAGTCAGAAGCAGCCAAGCGAGAGGAACAAAGAGTCAGGGAAAAGAGGGTAACAGTACTTGTAGGCTGCTTCTGCTCACCACATTATCTCCATTGCAGCTAGCTTCGCTCTCCCTGCACTACGTGATATCCCTCAGCTCGCTCACTGCAATGCCATACGTTCACCCTCAGTTTCTACACCGCATCCCACCGCAGGACTGTGCATCCAAGCACATTTCCACAGAGAACACGTGTGGCAAAGGATGGGAGAACATAGAGCACCAGGAAACACAGATTTCAGGGGAATCAAATCCTCCCCTACATCAATACTGCACAGCCCAAAACCAAAATGCCCAAGAAATTAGCAGGGCATCCCTTTGAAAACTAAAGTGGTTTAGGGGTTCTAGGCTTTCTGACTCTTCTAGCTACTGAGAGGACCTGGTGTTTGACCCCCTCTATGTTCCTCAGAGGGGTAAGAGATGGAGTCAACTCCAGCAGCCATTACACATTTCTTCTCTGGTCAAAGCACTCTTTACGTCTGCTGAGCTAGCACTCTGTCTCACCTCTAGCTTCAGGGTGCTCTTCTTTACCTTGGCATCCTGCAGGGAGCAGGTAAAGGGTTCCCCAAAGGCTGGCCTGCTACAGTTCTTCACCATTCCTTTGTCACTCCTGGACCATGCACTGGAGCTTGGGGATGCAGGATGGGACCTACCTCAGCAGTTGGACCTGGACGGTGGACTCAGCACACCTGTGACCAGGCAGCCCCCAGGCCTCCAGAGTGGTCAAAACCACTCATGTCACTCTCTGAGGCAGAGGAAGGAGAACTTCGGTGTGTCCCAGGGAGCAGGGCAGGAGCCCCAAATTGCCGTTCGTGCTGTTGAGGTCCTTTGTCCCGCTGGAGGAGGAGATGAGACAGATGAACAGCTTGTCCAGCTCAGCTGGTAACACCTCCGCCTAAGGAAAATGAGGACAAGGTGAAAAGAGAGATATGGGTCTCATATAGTCTGGTAGCGTTGAACTTCCCTTCTGTTCCTTCCTACAATGGTAGGAAGAGAAGAAAGTGTGTTTAGACCTGGTGCCTCCACAGTAGAGCCTGGGGACCCGTGATGGTTTGTGTGGTACTGCCAGTGCCCCACACGCTCCCCTCTCCTGGCGGGTCGACTCTCCAGCATAACACAAGCATCTAGTCCTGATTCAGACTGTGGGGAAGAAAAACCTGGAAAGAGCCTGGCCTCGCTCGGGAGCCGCGTGTAGGCTCAGGCCAGGCAGTGAGTGAAACACACAGGGGAGCCCAGCAGCTGTGCCGCAACAGGGAGAGCAAGGATACCAAAGCAGCTGCTTTCCTCGCCCTGGGTCATGCAGGACGGGCTCCCTTTCAGCCTTTTTTTTCCCCCCTTCTCACCATGCTTTTCTTTCTGGAGTTGGCTTTTAATTAGGGAGGAGCAGCTGCAACCCTCTAATAGCCATTCTGTCCTTAGCAGCTGCCAGTGGTATTTTGGTGCTGGCTCCTCTTGCCTGTTGCTGAGCTGGCTCTTCCCCTGCCACGATGCTACACAGCAGAGCCAGAGCTGTGTGCCTGGGCTTCCTCCTCTCACAGCGAGCCCCGGCCGGCTGCAGGAAGGTCACCAGGAACTTGAGGAATTCACTTTACTGGAAACCACATCCAGTGACAAAGACACAGGCTGGAGGTGGAGAAGAAACTGTGTCTCTTCAGTCACGGGGAGGGAGAGAGAATGGGAAAGGTTTGAAATTGCTTCTTTTTCAGTAAAAAATTTAAGAGATAGATAAAGGAGAAGCAAGTAGAAGTCAAATTTTTGATTGAGAGAGAGGAAAGTTTTTGCAACTTTTTCCCCAGGAATTGCTCTGTCAGTGTTTTCACTTCCCTCAGCAACAGACCTCGTAAGCTCTGCAGCTCTCCTTCACGCACCTGGAAACAGGAGCAAAGGTCCCTGTCGCACACTGCGATACCTATCTGCTGTGTTCTGTTTGCAGCCTGAAGAGCTGAAGCATCCAGCAGCACTCTTTAGGAGAGGCCAAAATCTGAATTTGCTATGCAGAACTTACCCAGGCTGCTTCTGGTACCCTCTGGGAGGCTGAGGGGCAATGGAGGACGGGAACTGAGAGCACAGGTGCTGTGGGTGGGCTGCAATACCTGCAAAATCACAGCAGTGGGGCTGGCTAGTGACCTGATGCATCAGTGCTTTGCTCCCCCCTTCCCTCTTTCCTGTCTTTGTGACTGTCTGGTCCTGTCAGGGAAAGAGGGGTGAGTGGACACGTTGCCCTGGTGCACGCGCAGCCCTGTTACCACACATAAAGAGTTCCCGCTTAAAAGGAAGAGCAATGCTTTGTATTACATAGATACAAGTGGAAGAGCAATGTTTTATTTTATATAGATTCTATTCTATTCTGTTCTATTTTATTCTGTTCTGTTCTACTTTGCTTCTCCCTCCATTCCCTCCAGTTGAAGAGTCTCTCTCTTTGTATGTTTTCTTGCCACAGGTTTTTGGGCCTTGTTTTCTGTTGAACTGTCAGTCATTGCTTATCTCTGTGGAATTTCTGAAAATGAGGATGGCTCTTGACTTTTCCCTAGGATCAGTGTACTTGCCTTGATATCCGCATTGCTCTGCCTAGCGATGTCATGCAGGGGATGCGGCATTTTCTTCTCCCAAATGCCGTTCTCTGCCTTTATCGTAACCCAGCCTTCACTGTGGCATCTCTAGAAAAAAAAGATAGAGAAAAGCTGAGTAAGTACCATCCAGCTTGGAGATGATAAGATTTGGAGATGATGATGAGAGTCTTGGAGTGGGATTTTTATTTGGTAGTTTATGAAAGCCTTTAGAGAGCCCAGAGTTTAAAAACTCCTGAGGATCCTATCTCTGGAAAGCAGAACATTTAGATAGGGTACTCTAAAAATTAGTGCAGTGCATGAAGACATTGCTGTCACATGGTCTCACACTTACCTTTGCTTCAGTTCGTGCATAGCCCTGACCTGGAGGAAAGGGTTAGTCCAGCTGGGAAAGATCCCAGTTCTTCCTCCAGCACCTGGGGCATGGGTAGGAGGACAGTGGATCCAATATCTTCACTCAGCTGGTCTTTCTGCAGGGACAGTGTTATCACCAGCAAGACCTTGTTAGCGGGACCTGCTGAAGGGTCCATTGCCATCATGCAGATGCTCGTACTGACCACGTGGTGTGAATACTGTATAGTTCAGACTTTCTGGGACAGCCTGGCGACCTGCTTACTATAAAAATGCATCTTGGAGCAGTCTGGCAAGCTGTGCTCGGATGGCACTCGGGCCTGATGCTTCTGGATGAGAGAAGTGGGGCAAGCCATGGTCATGGCTTGTGACCTTGCACAGCTGAGAAGGGAAGAGGAGGAAGAAGTAGGTGGGAGAGATGGTTTATTTTATTTATTTATTATTATTATTTTTTATTTTTAATTTAATTTAATTTAATTTTTTCTTTTGTAAAAGCCATCCAATCAGAATGGGGTTGCTGAGGCTGGGTGACAGGAGGCTGGGGAGAACTGTGGACAGTGAGGAAGAGTTCGTGAGCCTGGCATCACCTGGAGCATGAGAAAACAGTTGGGCTGGAGAGGACAGAAGAAGCCATGCTTATGTGTCTGGCCTGATGAAGCAGCAGCTGACTTGTAGCAAGGCTACCAGGAATGTATGGGCAGGACGTGCTTGTGGGATCCTGTAATCTGTGCATTGTTCCTTCCCCTTGCAGGTAACAACCAGGAGAGGTGATCTGCCCCAGTTTCCCACCTGTTGTCTTCTTGCATACAGAGCCAACTTCATTTTAACAAGAACAACCTGCTCCATTACCTGTCTTGGATCAGGTAATGGAGATCTTGGGTGTGCAGCTTGTTGCAGAGTGACTGTGAGAGAAACGGTGGCAGCTGGAAGCATAAAAGCTGAGAACATTGCTCAGCTCCTGTGTTTGGTCCAGGGTGGAAGATGCTAATGCCAAGATCCCTTACTTCCAGGTACTGGAAAAGGGCATCTGGAAGCTGTGCAAGTGGAGCATGACAGAGCTTTTTGGTATGATGTCTTGTTCCTCTGAGTGAGACAGAAGGGCTCAGTGTTGCTGGTATTGCCTCTCCATGTTGTACGAGCCAAGCAGGAAAAGGTCTGTATGCACAAACTGCAGCTCTGACTTAAACGCACAGAACTGGTCTCGTTGCCCTCACGGGGACCTGTCAGCAATGTTATTTACCTGTGTTTGTGCTCACAGGATCAGTACCACGTTAGCACAGATCTGTTCTTATCATTCCCACACAGACAGGCGCCTGCTGGACTGCCCTGCTTGTGTCCAGAGCAATTCACAAAGCAGCTCATGGTCTTCCCAGATGAAAGGCCACTAGAAATGTGATGCACCCATTTTTCCCGCAAATTTTTTTTTCAGTCTGCTTCCTTGTTCTCCGTATGTCCCTGCTTCACAACTGCTGGCTGTCTTCTGGTTACTTGCCCTTCTCCTTATTTCCTTCTGGCAATGCCTGACAGCAGAAGCTTGTGGACAGTGTAAGACCAGGGTAAGCACCAATGGTACTTTCCCCCAAAACATTCCTCCAGCCTCCTGCAGTATGCAGCTTACGGCCTTATTTGCTTCTGATAAGCTTCAGTGGATTGTTTTTAACTTCTATTTATTCATCCAGTTGACTTTTTAAGGTGTATCAGGTGCTAGCTTCCACAGTATTCTCTACCAAGAAGTTCTCCCACCCAACACACGAACTATCTCCTTTAGTTAGCTGACTTCTCACATGATGGTTTAATTTGTCATTGCCTAGATCCTGAACTGGAAAGAGAACAGGAGAGAGTCATTGTCTGTTCATCCTCTCCAGACACTCCTCATGTCAGACCTTGCTCCTGTCCCTCAGCCACCCTTTCCCAGCTGGGTGGTCCTAGCTCAGCCAGTCGTTCCTCCTACAGAAGTTGCTCCACATCTCTTCCCAACTTTCTTCCCTTTCCCTGATCTGCATCTTGCTTTTCCCTGCAACCATGAGATTGTACTACTAAGGGCTAAGTCTGCCTGATTCACTGGATCTGGCTTGTTGGGTTTCATCCAAAGAAAACCTTTCATGGTGTTACAAGATTGGCAGCTGACTGGCTGGTGGCTGCAATGCCGTCGGTGCCTGGGAGGTCACTCGCTTTACACGCTCGCTGTGTGGATGAGAAATATGCTGGCCAGTCCTCATGAAACTGTTGGCAGCTTCATCAGATAAGGAGATTTGGGGGCCTTCCTTTCAGCTGTGCCTGCAGTAAATGGCCACTCCTCTGCAGACCCTCTCCAGCAGCAAGACAGGCAGGGAGCTATAGTTGGCAGAGCAACCCTGGGAGGTCCAAGGCAGGCAGAGGGGACACTGGGAACAGGAGGAGAGACAGGAAGATGCAGGACTGGGGTGCCCAGTTTATTGATCTGCTGGGCAGGTGTGAAAGCCTGATGGGTTTCTAATGGAAGACAAGGGAAGGCTTCTGGAAATTTGGAGAAAGGGATTTGGAGAGTTTGTCACCTGCCCCTGGAAGGAACCTGACAGCCCTAGGAAGAAGCAGCAGCTTAGTTCAGGCTTCTCTCTGTGTCGCTTTTCTCCGAGATGAATGGTGTTCTGCTGGACTATGGCTCAGCACAGCCTTTCATCCTTGCATAGCCTGAGTAATCTAAATGAGGACTGGAGGAAGGGATTCACTCAGTGCCCTCAGGGTAAGAACGCCTTAAGAGCTTCATTACCCTTTTTGGAAGAGGATTGAGTCCAACTGGAAAGAAGGGATGGGGAGCTCGTGTATGAGCAGCCCTTGCCATCCATGCCTTTACACCCATTTGCAATAAAGCTCTAGCAAGGAATAGCACTTGCTGTCTGTCTTTTTTGATTGCTTAAGGTGCAACTAAAACACTAATCTTGCTAGGGGAGCAAACATTTTACCTGCCTCTAGCAAACAAGAGCAGCCAAGAAACAGTGTCCAGCTTCGGACAAGAACTGTTCCAAGAAAATGCTGCTGGGTTATGCATCCCAAAACAAGCTTTAAAGCAGAAATCAGTTTAGTCAAACTTCCTGCACAGAAACCCTGAATATTCATTATTTCCTCACCTCAGAACAAGTTGATGTTCATACCAGGTATTTTCTTCTATGATTTCTCCTCACTGACTGTATTATCTGTACTTTTGCTGCCAGAACCCCGTGAAACTGCTGAAGCACTGCAAAACATCACTGCTGGAGACAAAGTGATAGCAAAGAATAGGAGGTGACTGGCAGAAATATCCTTCTGTGGGTGAGATCTAAATCTCAGTCTAAATAACTTCCAAATAATTTGCTTCCTGAAAAAATGGGACTACGGGGAGTCTTTAACACTGCCCAAGAAATTTAACTCACTACTAACCTGCAATGAGATACTGTTTTCAGACTAGTGAAGCTTCTCCCTAGGAGGGGCCTTACAACACCACCTGCTCCTGTGTGGACCAGTCCTTACTCTTGCGCTTGTGACTCTGAGCCTCCTTCCACCAGCAGGCTTAGCAGATCCCCAAAATGTCCAGGCAAAGAACACAGCCAGATCTTGCCCGGAGGTACAAGTGCCCATAATGGCTCTGTGCTCATCCAGCAGGTACAAAGCCACCGATACAGAGGGCTGCCCACACGCGTCTGCAGTCCCTGGGCGTGCTCTCAGCTCAGACAACAGCAGGGAGGTTGAAGTACTGGATGTCTGTCCTGGGGAAGGGAAACACAAATCTAGCCATGGGTACTCTCACATCAGTGAGGGAACAGCACATCTCTGCCAGTGCAGAGCAGACTCTCATCAGGACACTTGTAGATGCTTGTAGGAGAGCATTTATAAGCCCCTGCTGCTCTTGGTGAAACCAATCCATATTGGTATGTGAAGTCCTCCCAGCTCTGCAAGCCTATAAAAACACAGGATAAATGAGCAGGCTAAGAGTACGTGCTTTTCATCTGCTTTTGCTACGTAGTTGTTTTATATCTCTATTCAAAGCAATAGGATCTGGGTTTTTTTGACAAGTAGGTCCTGTGGACGTTGCAGCTAGGGCTGTTACAGCTGGATGTTGGCAGTGAATGGGAAGCCTTTGCACGCACTGCTGGGAGCTAGGTTTATAGTCTCAGCTGTGCCAGTGCCATCCCATACTCTTTCAGGGCTGCCAGGCAGAAAATCCAGGAGCCTAAAGATGCTTTAAACACTTAGAGGCAATGAGCCATCTGAAAAGCAGCAGTGGTTCTCCCTCTCGGAAGATCATGCTAAATTACATGGAGATTACAGGGCCAAGAACTGTGGAGGGAGGTGAGAAAGGAGGTAGAAACCATCCTCCAGTGCTTTCCTTCCTCCTTCATCTGTTTTTCACTCCTTACCACACCTGGGCTTTGATGACTTTCCCTCAGAAGCCTTGGATCAGTTCCATTCTGTCTCTCAAGCCTTGGGAGCTTTGCTTGCTCTTTCTCAAGCCATCCAAATCCAGCCAGATCTCTTCCCCAGAGCATTCATTAGCTGACTCTGACCCACCTCGTTGGGATTATAGCTATCTTTGATCCCGCTGTAGTCAGGAGACACGGCTGCATGTCATGTAGCATGGCTAATTAGATTTGCTTTGCATGCTGTCGCATGGAAGGGGGAATGGATCCCCTGAGAGCCCTCTGTGAGGAAAGCAACAGCTCCCTGCTGCAGTCAGGGATGAAAAAACCCAGTCTTTTTTTCCCCCTCTTTGTGGGAGGTGCCATGGAGAAAACTCTCTGGTGCTTTATATTGTAATTATCCCCAAGCGCAGCCTCCCTACTTGATCTGCTGTTACTGCGGATTAGAGATGAGCCGATGCATCTAACCCAGCTGCAAGGAGCTCAATTAGCTAAGCTACACCTAGAAGTCATGGCAGGCAGTGTTTCCTAGACAATTACACTATGGCCTGGGGAGTCTTTCTGTACCCAGGAGCAGAGATGCTTTAATCATCTGCAAAGCATAATTAGGGTCTGAACTAAGCATCTAAGTGAAGTGCAAAACCAACACATACAGTGTAAAGAAGCAAGTCAGGGTGGAATGTCCCGGCTTTGCAGGATGCTTTGGGTCTGTGCACTGTCATGGCGACGCGTTGTGGTTCTCGGGATTTGACCACTACCAGTGAGGCTGGAAACAGCGAGCAGCACCAGAGGATTTGCACGAGTTGCTTGTAGGGTGCATGTGCAAACAACAGCTGTGCCGGGGCTTTATTCCCCTCTGCGGATATTAGGGGCTGCTGTGAGCCAGTGTGACGGCAGGGCAGCCTGACTCAGGACTTTTTTTGAGTGTCTGCTCTGGAACATCTTCAAGGGTGTGTTGGTTTTGTTTAGTGGGAGGTGGCTATGGTGGCAGCTTCTGTAAGAAGCTGCTAGAATTTTCCCTTTTGTCAGGTGGTCTCAGCCGGGCCTAGGGCAGACCCGCTGCTGGCCAGGGCCAAGCCAACTGGTAGCAGAATGTTCCATGATAATGCCTCTGTGATAACGTATTTAAGAAGGGGAAAAACAGGAAAAAAAAAAAAAAAGACAGAAGACATGAAGCAGCTGAGTTGGGGCAGAGAGGGGGAGGCACAAGCCTTGCGGGCCTTGCAGCCCCCACCCTCTGGCCTCACGCCGGGCAGCCGACTGGGCCCAACTCGGCCCGGCCCAGCTGCAAGAAGTGGAGAGGAGATGAGATGTGAAGAGGTCCTGAGAGGCGTTTGCCTGAGCTGGTTGTGAAGAATTTCTTGTGAGGGAAATGGCTGCAGACACCAAGGTCAGTGAAGAAGGAGGGGGAGGAGTAATGCAGCTCCTGGCCAGAATTCCCCTGCAGCCTGTGGTGCAGCCCATGGTGGAGCAGGCTGTCCCCCTGCAGCCCATGGAGGCCCACGGAGGAGCAGAGATCCACCTGCAGCCCGTGGAGGAACCCACGCTGGGGCAGGTGGAAGGCTGAAGAAGGCTGTGGCCCATGGAGGGCCTGCTGGGGCAGCTGTTCTGGAGGGACTGCACCCTGTGGAAAAAGGGCCACATGCCGGAGCAGTTTCACAAAGGACTGTGGCCCGTGGGAGGGACCCCACAATGGAGCAGGGGAGGAATGTGAGGAGTTCCGGAGGAGGAAGGGGCGGTATAAAGCAATGCATGATGAACTGACCATAACCCCCATTCCCTCTTCCCCCCCTGTGCCGCTCAGGGAGGGGGAAGGTGGCAGAGATAACGTTAAGCCCAGGAAGAGGGAGGGGTGTGGGGAAGTTGTCTTGTTCTCATTCTCATTATCCTGCTTTGGCATTAATAATAAACAAATAGTTTTCCCCAAGTCGAGTCTGTTTTGCCTGTAACAGTAAACTGAATGATCTCTCCCTGTCCTTATCTTAAACCTTGAGCCTTTTTTCTTATATTATCTTTCCCTATTCCCTTGGAGGGTGGGGGAGTGAAAGAGAGACTGCATAGACTGGTCCCGATCGGGGCTGAACTACGACGAAGCACTCCAGGAATTGCCAGCAATTCACCTCTCCCTCTGCATACCTGCCTTTAATTGCAAACGAGATAGGCTGTGACACAATATTGGCTGGTTAAAGTTTCCATCCCTCCAGCTACACGGTCTTGAATCCCATGTGCCACCGATTTGCCCCCTAGCTTGGAAAGGCTCATCCTCTGCGCAGGCATCTGACCCAGCACGTCCCTTCCTCCTGCCCGGGGCTGCATTTCCTCCCTCAGTGGATGCATCTGGCTTTAGTGGAGAGAGGCAAGCTTAACCTCACATATTCATAAAGCTGTCGATTTGTGAGTCCTTGCCAACCTGGGAACGCATTTGAGTGGCTGGCGTTTATGGCATGTGTGCCAGACGAGTGGGAGAAGCGAGGAAGGAAGGGGCTGTGATGCTGTGCCCCAGGAGGAGAAATACAAGATGTCTGTGGTTCATTTGCAGCTGTGAGCAGGGGAATGGGTAAACTAGGTCAAAACTCTTCTTGCCTTGTGGGGAGAGGGACTTTACCCGTTAGCTTTTTGTGGTGGTTTTTTGGGGTTTTTTTTTGTTTTTTTTTTTTTTTTTTTGGTCAGCGAGTGTTTTCCCCATTGGTAAAAGAGATTAAATGAAAAGAAGGTGCTGGGGAGGAAGGGGTGACTGAGGAGCTCGCACAAAAGAAGAGATATATTGGAAATTATAATTAAAAATCATAATTTTCTGTGCAAAAGGGGAATTCAGGCAAGAAGTAACTCCCTTTCAGACTATTTTAGTAGAGGTTTGGGAGTGACTCAGATGGCAAGCACTGTTTCCAAAGAAAGGGGGGAGCTGTGGTTAACTCTTCAAACACAGTTGGCTTGATTTCCCCTTTCAGATACCACAGGAGCACTGAAATTGCCGTCAGCATCTGTATTATTTGGACCTGGTGCCTGGGGCCTTGCTGTGCTGGAGCTCCTTCCCGAAAAGCCTGGGCAGCAAGAGAGCAGTCAGGGATGCCAGGGCAGCCGCAACATGATGCTCTTCCTGAGCAAGTAGCAGGTTTTGTTGGGGTATAACCTGTTTGCGAGGCCAGTAATGTTTGTTTAACTGCTTCTGGCAGTGTTAACTGGAACACTGTGACCTCCCTGCTTGAGACCTGCTGTGATGGGTGAAAAATTAAGTTTATTGCAGAATCCTTAACCATTAGCAGAAGCCTGAAGTTTTAACACACTCTAAACCACTGCTGCTGTTACTCAGAGCTAAAATACAAACCTGCTCTCTCTCTGGATTTAAGTTCTCTGCTGTTTTATCTCAAGGGATATGTTTTTTAAGCTTCTAGTATTTGTTTAAAACTGAAAGTCATACCTGTATATCTTAGCTTTCTATTTTGGCTGCATCATTTTATCTTTAAGCTTCATTATACTGGGTGAAAATCAACCCTTGCTAGTAGACAGTCAGTATTTGCAAACCTCTGGAACAGCGCATCCAACCATTTGCCCTGACTGAGAACCAGAATGTGATTGTGACATCACAGGAGCTGCTGAGTGCTCCAGCTGTGAACTTGGTTATGAGCCAGGCTTTGGCTGCCAGCCTAATATCTAGTCCATATGAAAGCTTTGTGACTCAATTCCTGCCTACTCCTTTTAGCTTAAAATGGTGAAGACCCACACATCTGAAATGCAGAAGCAAATTTGTCTTTCAACTCTCCCAAGTTCACGGTTGTGACAAGGTTTGTCAGGAAAGTGAGTTGGACCAAGCAATAGACTAATAAAAACAGACGAGTTTTTAGGAATACAAATCCTTGCTTGAGTCTTCTTGATGAGCATAATGTCTCTTGCTACAGTGGCTCGCTCCTGGATCCCAGGATTTATATCTGGTTTTTTAAAGCCAAGCACAAGAATTCATGTTGTCCTAAAGCACAGCGCATGGTCTGAGCGCACAGGTTCTGCCCCATCCTGGGTGGACCTGCGGAGCTCTGCTGGGCTAGCCCAGCCTGAGATGCTCTGAACTCATCGAGAGGGCAAATGGCTTTTCTTGCTGAAGCTGGTAACTGGACAAGTGGTTATGCTGCAGAGACCTTTCCAAACTCTGTTTGTGTTTTTGCAGGGAATGCAAAACCACTCCGGGAACCAAGGCTGGCATGGGGTTTAGCCCCAGGTGGGAGCGTGCCATCAGAAGCTGAACACCTGCGGTGGGGCTGTGGTGGCAGGCCCCTCTCCGTGCTCCTCTGCCTGCAGCGGAGGAAGACCAGGAGTCTCAGCAGCGGTGTCCTGCGCTGCAGTGTGAGGGGAGAGTGCCACCACCTGGGTAGCCAGCATGGAGGATGCTGTGGGGAACAGGTCCTGCCGATGCACGGGTGCCGGCTGCAGGCTATTTTGGCCCAGTCTGACTTCGGTTGACACAGTCCTCAGCCCATCCTGCCAGCTAGATGGGGCCAAGGGAGGATTTGCCTGCAAACTATCTCACCTTCAACCTGCCTGACCACAACCCACTTTGGGAGCAGCCCAGAAGCACCTCCGCTTCCCTTTCAGACATCTTTTTCTATCCGCCATACCAGGCATTCTCAGAAATCCATTTCTAATAT
The DNA here is from genome assembly GCF_036417535.1 of Chlamydotis macqueenii. Classification (NCBI taxonomy): domain Eukaryota; kingdom Metazoa; phylum Chordata; class Aves; order Otidiformes; family Otididae; genus Chlamydotis; species Chlamydotis macqueenii. The sequence continues at coordinate 53,924,845 of NC_141560.1, read as the reverse complement.
TTGCTTAATTTTTTAGCGTGCTGTCTTTATACCCAACCAGATGTTTGATTTTTGTGGCTCTCCCTACATGTGGTTTTGCCCCTCTTCAGCCCTATCGTCTCCCCCAGCTTGAAATGAGCCCATGAATGCCAGGTCCAGGAGAGACCATGAAGATAAAAAGCCTATTTAAGAGCCCCTCAGGATGGGCAGGTGTATAAACACAAGAACTGCTTCTGCCCTGGACACAGAAAACCAAATAGCTCTTGAAGCAAAAAGGAGTGGGTTTTTTAGCATTTTGGGCAGCTGAGAGACACACTTTGAGGGAAAAACAAACCCTATCCTTCCCACCTGCCTGAAGACACAAGTAAGCTACTTCTCAGGCACCATTTGAGATTTGTGAAGGCTACTGTAGAAGCTATGCTTAGGTCAAAGCTTTCCTTAAGTCAAAGAAAAGCCAGTTACAGCCTCTATGGGATGGATGTGCGAGCATCACAAGCCAAAGCCTGCAGGACACCTTTACCTTGGGCACCCGGGCAGGATGTGCAAGTGACTGCTCTAGGAAGAGATGCTGGGGAACAGGGTTTCTTCAGCATTCCTCTTGCAAGGCCACCCAGGGCAATACCCAAGTTTGTCTCCTACATTTTTAAAGCTACGTTTGCTCTTCCATGTTTTAGGTGCATAACAGCTGCGTTTTCCCTTGGAACAAGGTTTATTAAAACTCTGACTGGGCAAGAAAACCCAGTCAGTGTCCCCCCAAACCAAGGGAATGTCTTCTAGGCTTACTGTCCACTTAAGGCCTTGACTAAGCTCTTCTGACAGGCTTCAGCTAGGAACTTACTAAAACAAGATATCAGTAGTATTGTAGTTTGGAAGTGATGGATTGGTCTCAAAGGACAAATATACAGATCTATTGCATTTTTCTTTTTACAAGTAGAAAAATGAAGCATTTATTTGCAAACAGACTTTTAATGAAGTTCCTGTAGAACCACTCTTGCCAGAGCAAACATATCAAACCATTTAATCATGCCCCATACTAGCAGAAATGCACACAGCATCTTTTTTTTTGTAGGAAAATCACTTTTCAAGGAATACAAATTTTGAAGTTACGCGCTGAACAGCTGCTAATTTCTTTCTTCTCTAGCGCCTTGGCCACCACTCCTTTTCCAAGAACTCTTCTAGGGAAAGGCAGGGGACAGCTCCATTTTAGATTAAAAAATATTTATATTTTTGGAGAGCCTTCCACAGAGACCTGGCAAAAGTACCACCCAGTAATAATACAGTAGGTGGTTCTCCTCCTGCCTTTGGAAAGGAGCTCTCTTTAAAGCCTGACTAATGCATGAGAAGGGATTATGGGATTAAAGAGCTCCTAAAAGGGTGGAGACCCACTTTTAAAAGATGCCCAGTAATTGTTTATCTCAAGGATAGTAATGCTGCACTGAAAACATACAATGCTTTCATGAGCCTTGGAGTTAGTATATTCAGAGAAGCACAAAAGGTTGATCAGCTCCCCAGACACCCACTCAGGGAATCCACAAACATTTTTGGTACAAGCAAATTCTCTATCAAATTAATTAGCTTTATGTATTAAAAAGTTCAGATTAAAAAGAGGACGTCGCTTTGACGTTGCTCTGCGGGCAGTCAGCACTCATGAAATGATCTTCACTTCAGGCTTGGACTCTTCCAGGGCTCTCAGTTCATCATCCACTTCAGAACTCCAGAAAATGTCGTACAAACTACACATAAACAAAAAACCAAACTGGTTCAGTGAGCATCCTCCCATTAAGAAGAGAGAAAGATGCACAAGTGGCCGGTATGGGAAGATCATGTAACAAAAAGGGCCCCATGTAGGTTCGAGAGTCTGGCCCAACAGACAGAAACACGCCTTACAACATAAGACTCTATCACTCCCTCCCCAGCACCGCCTTCTCCTTGTTGTTGGGCCCTATGGACCAAAGCACATCAAGGCACTGTGGTCATATCACTTGGAAGGGACAAAGGAGTGTTTTGCATCACCAGTTGCCCTCAGCTGCAATTCCCAGAGAGCCGGTGCTCACAGCCCTCTCCCAGCAGCCCCCCAGCTCGCTCGAGCTCACCACCTGCCAGGGGGAATGCAAGCAGGACCACAAACATCTCTCACATTAACTGCTGCACGTTGCAGTTGGGATTCCTCAAGGCTTCACAGATCTTCCTGATGCCTTCATCTTCCAGAGAGTTGTAGCTCAGGTCCAGCTCGGTAAGGCACTGCTTGGTAACCATGACGGTGGCAAGGGTTGCACAGCATGCTGCCGTGAGATCGCAGTTACCCAGCCTGCATGGAGGGGATGGAGAGGAGAGAGAGGCCAGTGCAGTGAGCGATGGCTCCAGAGACCAGCTCACCAACCCACGCTCAGGCAGCAGGCATGGACCAGAGATCCCCATTAGGCCGGCATCTCCGAGACATTAGCAGGGACTGGTCTGTGGTCTTCCCACAGACACAGTTATCCTTGTGGTGACTGCTGAACACCTAAAAGACATCCCTAAAGCTTAACAGTGTGTGGCTACAGGGGAAGAAGGAATCCTAAGAACAAATTCTCAACTTCAACATTATGCATAATTTTCTCTTTGGTTTAAACCGATGATAAATAATCTATAAAGTTTATTACTTGAGACTTGCAAGCACCTCTCTAAAAAGGGCAACTGAGGCCTCTCAGCTGAGAGCCAAGTAGCTTTAACTGGTCAGCAAACAGATCTTTCTGGGTAAAGACTTCAAGTCTTACTGATGTGTCCCATGACTCATCTGCTGAACTCACTCACTGTGAGTCTCAGGCATCAGAGCACAGCTCCGGCCTCTGTCAAATGGTGTGGAAGAGACAAACATGGTGCCCCAAGCATCATGCAGGCCACAGCCACACCAGTCCAGAGCTCAGTGCTCGCCTGGGAAGGGAACAGGCAGATGGGGAAAGCAAGTCCCACAATGGGGCTGGAGGTAATGCTCCAGCTGGCCTCCTGCTCCTACTGGTGAGGCTGGACCAGCACGTGTGCTGGCACCCACAGAGACTATGGAAAGCAAGAGGCAGATGGTGAATTCAGGCAGGTTTTGGACTGCGACTGGCAGGCATCAGAATTAATGCGCCAGACCTGGACCAGCAGTTCCTCCATCTCAGCATTCCACCTGAGAGAGGCCTGGTGGGCGAGTTCAGAGAAGGGCATGGGAAGCTCTACAGTGAGCAGCTCGCAGAACAAAGCAAGATCCCTCCAGCCTCCCCACATTTTGCTTTAGATCCTGAAGGTACACTGCACCATGAACTTTCAGTTCTGCACCTGGGAGAGCGCCTGTGAATGGCTATGAATGCAGGAGATACTTGCAGGAGACCATGAGTGACAGGATACATGGAATCACTTCTGGCTTCCATTTACTTGCTAGTGGACTAATTAAACATCAGCTTGTTTCATGTGAGCAAAAAAATACCATGCTACCATCTACTGTTATCTCCTTCTCTCTGCATGCAAATCTTGGAAAGGTAACAGCAAGAGAGAAGACTCCTGAGGGTGCACCTTACCATAGGGACTGGATGTTGCAGGTGGGGTGCAGCAGCCCTTCACACATGAGTTCAACACCTGCATCTCCCAACTTGTTCTCCCCCATGTGCAGTACTTTCAAGTGCTTGTTCACGCTGAGAGCAGAGCTGACGGCCTTGCAGCAAGCAGTTGTGAGCCCGCACTCCCTAATCCTGCAAGGCAAAAGTGACAAGAGATCTAGATGGGGGATCCAGAGAGTATCAGGCACCATTCACTTCTTCACATTTGCTTTACAGGAGCCACAGACAGCGGTAACAGAGGAACCAAAGCCTTCCCACAGTCACTGCACTCTTCTCAACCCCTCATCCGCTCGATCCTTTCTAAAGCAGCTCTTCCATTCTTTGTATTTGAGATACCTGTCTCAGATCACACACCTAGGAAAGGCACCTGCCCATAAAGCACAGGAACGATCAGAGGCGAAGGGTGCTGCTCTCACAGTCACTCTCACCTCCACCGTGCACTCCTGAGGCACCTCATCAACTCCCAGGCCACCAGGGCAGGGGAAGAACCCAGCACGAGGCAGGAGCTGAACTTGCAATGTAATAAGTTCAAGTGCTGCTTGTTCAAGTTCTATGTGAAGAACAATTTTCCTCTCCCAGCCACAGGATACCAGACCATCCCAGCCTAAAGTAACAGTGTCAGCAGAGAGGTTGCTGAGCCTTCTCTTGACTAATCAATGAGAGGGCTTGGATCCAGCAGAGGACCTGAGATATCTGATCATAGCACTCATTTTGCTATTACATGAGACCTTTCAAACTTCCAAAGTGGAACCATGGCAACTGAGGATCTATCTGATGGACATTACTTCACCTACATCTTTCTTCAGTGAGGTCTCCAAAGAAGGCAGTGGGTATGTGAAACTTGACAGCTGCTCACCATAGCTCCTGGAGTTTAGATTTGGGATCCTTGAGTGCCTGACACAGCATTTCCATCCCAGAGTCTCTCAGGTTATTGTCTATCAGACTGATCTCTGTCAGGGTCTCTTTTGTACTGATGAGTCTGGAGAGATCTTTACAGCTAGCACTTGTGAGATCACAGTCCCATAACCTGCAAGGAAGAACAAAATATTATTTTTCCCCCAAGAATGACTTAAATTAGAAAACAGAGTCCTATTTTACTATTCTGAATTTCTGGTTATGTCATCTCATTTGTCCTATCCTTTACAAAATCCATTCATGCATCATACCACACAGCTTTCTCCTTGCTTTCCATCCGTTGCACCAAAAGCTCTGTTTGTAACACAAAAAAGAAATAGGAACATGCAATTTAGACTAGATATAAGGAAGAAATGTTTTACACTGAGGGTGGTAGAACACTGGCACAGGTTGCCCAGAGAGGAGGTGGATGTCCCATCCCTGGAAACATTCAAGGCCAGGCTGGATGGGGCTCTGAGCAACCTGATCTGGTTGGAGATGTCCCTGCTCCTTGCAGGAAGGTTGGACTAGATGACCTTTAAAGGTCCCTTCCAACCCAAACTATTCTATCAATTCTAGTACACAGATAACTCAACAGGAAGACAAGACAACATCATCACAAATTTTAATTCAGCCTCTCCCTAGAATTTGATCCAAGGGATTTCAGTGAAGCCCTTCTTGTCCATGGTGTCCTCCACCCAGTTTTGAGAAGCAACTAATTTGCAGCAGAGACACTCTTGTTTCACTAGGGGGTGTAACTGAGAAACTTTCCGCTTGGGAGCAAACCAGCAGCACAACATAGACAACCCAGAGGCTCCAGGAGGGATTTAAGTAACCTCTGCCTCCCCTTACCATAGCTTCTGGATTTTGCAGTTAGGATGCATCAGTCCTTGGCACAGCAGAGCCAGACCGGAGTCCCCGATCTTGTTATCCCCCACAGAAAGATCTATCAGCGATGACTTGGTACTGAGAACAGCGCTGATCTCCCGACAGCTGTCGCTGGTTATGCCACAGTTCTCCAGGCTGCAGGAAAAAGGCACAGCTGGAGTTGCTGCTCCAGACCCACTGTTAGATACACCCCAACATGCCCAGTTCAGACTGAGCAGGGGCTATGAGCTTGTTCCTTGCTGCAAACCAGTGCAGCTCAGCATGGGTAGACCCTGCAAGGCTCAGAGATGACACAGGTATCCTAGACAGGCTCTGGGTGAGGCAACACACTGCTCCTGTACTCCATGAGGCTGCAGGGCACTTTTACTCTGACTCACCCATGCACATCCATTAATGCAAGGATTGTTTCTGCCAAACTCCCTCTTTACATCGACAGTCATTTTTAAGAGGACCTTTTTGGCTGTACCTGCAGCCCTGGCAGCCAACCCCTGTTGAAGCACAGGGGCAAGGTAAAATGAATCATACTTCTCCCCTAAAGCCCTTCAGAGACTTCACCTGAGATATGAGGCCAAATCCAGCATCTCTGTTTTGAAGTAAAAAAGGGATTTGAATAAATATACTCAGCTGGTAATTTGGGGGTAAGAACTGGAGCAACTGAGGGTGATTGCTCCTCTGCTCTGAGATACTGGCAAGCAGTCACCCCTTGTAATTGCAGGTTTAACCCGGGGTACATGCTCATGCTGTGTACCAACAGGCATAAGAATGAGCTCAGAATCACATGCTAAAAAAAAAAAAAAAAAAAAAAAAAAAAAAAAAAAAAGAAAAAAAAAAGTCAAAAAAACCCAAACCTGACAGCTTGCAGTTTCCAGTTACAGAAATCTGAGCTAGAAAAAAAACTGGCCTAAATTTCAAGCATTTGTGTCAATAATTGTTCCTGTCCTATGGATGGTATGACTAGCAGCAGGACTAGTTGCAGTTAGAGATGACCAGCTCTTCCTTACTGTAGTAACTCCAGGTTGCAGCTTGCCTCCACCAGTCCCTGGCACAGCTGCTTTACAGCTGTATCTCCCAGCGTGTTGTTACTCAGGCTGAGCTCCTTCAGGGTGGGCTTGCTTTGCAGAGCAGCATTGAGAGCTTCCACAATATCAGCTGTGAGTTCGCAATACTCCAGCCTGCAAGGAGAAAAGAAGGCCAGGGGGAAAACAACCATCTTCACCATGTCCCGCTATCTGCAAGATAGCAGCTGTGGAAAATGTGTGTTAGCCAGGGCAGAGAACATGCCAACACGAGCTGAGAGCAGGCAACGCGTGAAAACTGTAAGAGTTTTTAACAGCATCTCTCTGCTTATTTCAGGAAGTTTTAATTCTTAAACTAGACCCCAGGGGGTCCTAACAAGGCTAATTATCCACCCCATTTTTACACTAGTCCTCCGTTAAACCAATGCAGAGGCTGCCTTGGAACACACGACAGGCTGCATTGCAACACATCACGCAGCCTCGCCACTGAGCCTTCCTGGGAGCAGCTGGGGGCTGCAAATAGACCTGGATCCCGCTCAGACATAAAACAAAGACCAAGTGCAGCAGAATCAGACTTTCCCGGGCATCTGAGAGGTCCTACATTAGCAGTCACCACTGCCAGGAGGGCTAAACAAAGCCTATAGGAATAGACACTCAGCTTTTACAGACCCACGAAACCTACCAGCATGAATAAGCATGACACAATTTCAGATAAAACGGGAAGAAATCCACATCTGGCAACAAAACTCCTGCTTGTCTCAAGCGAAAGACAAGCATGACCCGTCTGATGACCAAAAAAGCCCAGTGAGTACTTACTGCAGCTTTTGCAGCTTACAGTTGGGGTTCATCATCCCTTGACACAGCACCTTCACTCCAGCAGTTCCCAGTTTGTTATCACCTACGTGCAGCTCTGTCAGGGATGGCCGTGCACTGAGGACGGAGCGCAGAGTCTCACAGCTGGCACTTGTCAGATTGCAGTTTTGCAGCCTGAAGGAGAGAGGCAATCAGGATGAGGGAAATGCATCCCCAAATTACAGACACTCTTCTCAGAGAGGTGCATCTGCTGAGGTTTGAAAGGACACTGTGGCACTGACAGTGTGTAACCCTCTAGAAAGTGGCATGTCCAGGTTAGTACTGCTAGTTTAAAGGTGTGCCAAAATACTCTATCTGCTAGTATTGTACCTGTAGCACAAAGAACAGGTGCCGTGCTCCCTTCAGTGTAATTGCTCATATAGCACCTCTGGCAGAAGAAGGATCCACCCTACATTAAGCAGCATGACAACTGCTTTATAGAAGTGTATTAATCATCATGATGCTTATCTCAGAGATAAAGCAATGCCATCTTCTGATTTCTTGCCCCCTCTGGAAATGCGATCCAGAGTAGCTAAAAGTAAAAACCTCATCCAACTTGGCTTAAATCCCTGGATATAATTTAGAATTTTAATGGTATAGTACAAGAAAGATCTACAAAGCTGATCCTTCAGCACTCAGGCTGGGAGAAGTAGTGCAGGAACCACACCAGTATTGCTATGGGGTGTTTAGAGTTACTGGACAAGACTTTCTGCAACCAAGAGGACTTGTGAGTGGTGGTACTAAGTTTGACTTGGGTTTGGTTGCTCTTTTATTCCCTAAGGCACTTTACCAGAACCCCAAAAATAGACAGTTATGTTACTACAGGACTGAAACAGCCTAATCCAGGCTTGAGCATGTGGAGAAGTTTGAAGCTTAGGACAAACTCCCTGAAAAATTACTTGTGTTAGTCTTCCAGTACAGAGTATGACAGTTATATCTTGAAGGCCCATCAGAGTAGAAGTTTGATTAGCTTCACAGTCAACTTTCCTTCTATTTGTCAGTTAATTCTCCTGGCAGGGGGCACTGGGACTTTGAAGTGGGCATATCTGATCTAAAAAGCAAATTATTTTTACAAGGTAGTGTCATGAAGAGCCTAGATCCACCTCAAGAGCTGGAGGACTCCAGTACCCTGCAGAAGAGATGCTGGACAGAGAAGGTAGCATCTCCTGGCGGGTCACTGAGGAGCAGGGGCAGCAGCCACTGGCTTTGACTAAAGCTCCTGCACCATGGTTGCCAAAGGAAGACAAATAGTGCTATAACGTGCTGCTATTGCCTCTGCAAAAGAAGTTGTCTTGAACCAAGCTGGCCTTGCCCAACTGAAAAGACAAGGCTTGAGGCAGAGCCAGTCTGACAGAGCGCAGAAAGACTGACAACTCATGAAACACCAAGGCTCATGAGAACAGCCTTTTGCTTGGCTCCTAGAGAAAGGAGTGAGCAAACTGGACCAGACGCTAAACACTGTGCTTAGAACTGGCAGAAGAGCCCTCTGAAAAATGCACTTGTGAAAATGGGAGGTATGTGCTAATGGCAGAGTGGGGCTCTCTGTGGTCACACTTTTGTTCAAACCAGCCTAAAGAGATAATTCAGCTGCCTAGGCCAGGGGAAGATCTGCTACCTCGTCTAAAGAAAGTCAGCAGAAAGTCTTCGCTTGGCTGGAAAAACCCCACCCGTCCTTCCCTCAGTGGGGAAGACAAAGGAAGACAGACTGATGATCTAGAGTCTTCCAATAAATATATCACTTACATAAAAACTTTTGGGATTTTCCAACCATCTGACCTCGGTAATTGCTGAGATGCACTGGCGTGGCTCTTACTGCCAACACACACTGGTTTGCCTCATGACTTCACCCACAGCAGACTGCAAACATGTTAGAGCAAGACAATCAACACAGCTTTACCATAACTTCTGCAGGCTACAGCTTGGCGTCAGCAACCCTTTACACAGATATTCAATGCCTGCATCTCCCAGTTCATTGTTGTTCAGCTTCAGCTCTGTGAGGGATGGATTTGTATTGATGATGGAAGAGAGATCCTCACAGTTACTGCTGGAGAGACTGCAGTCATCCAGCCTGAAAGAGAAGGAGAGAAGGAGCACTTTAATCCTTGCAGTTGTTCTGTTCTTCCTGGCTGGAACAGGGAGAACAAATACCCCCATGAAAGCAAAGTGGGGGATTTACTCCTCTGCAGTCCCCGGGATGCCTCTGTAAGTATGTGCATGGCTGCTGGGTGATGCACGGCCCAAACCAAGACCTGCTCTCTCTGCAGGGCTGCAGTACAGGAGGGGCTGGATGGCCATTCCCCAGGCCACGGACCTCCTCTGTGCTGCACAGAAGAGGGCATGTGACTCAAGTAATCTCCCCCTTGGCAGGGCTTCACCTGGAGGACACACTTTCATTTAAACATCGATAGCGACAAAACACCAGGTATCTAAACACACGTCTAACCAGAGGCCAGCTTACAAGCTGTCAGACTGGTTCTGCACCGAGACCAGCCAAGCTGGGTCTTCAGCCAGCCCCAGACACCCATCAGTAGCTTGGTCTCATGTAGGTGAGTCACGCCGCTCTGCACCACCTCTCTCCGGCATGACTCTCAGTTCACAAACTGTGAGTTTGCAGTGTGGCAGTTCTCTCACTGGAACATCAGCATTTTTCTAGTTGTTGCTAAATTGATGGGGGGGACTTGAATTGAAAGGAGAGCCAAGGAAAGGATTAGGAGCCCAGGACAGGCAGGGAGGTGTACAGGGAGGAAGAAAAGACATGGGGCAAAAGGAAGGTGTCATGAAGAATCCTACAGCCCCATGCACTGCCACAGCCACAGCCGGGACTGCCAAAAGTTACCTGGTCATTTCTCCTTTGACAACGCTATGAAAACTGAGGCTCTAGTAGGCTTCTCCTTCCCTTCCTCTGGCAAGAAGACTTGGTCCCCAATGGGATCATGTCAGAATCCCTGCTGCAGCCGCTCTCATCCACTACGTCTTGAGCAGCCCAGCCTCTGCCCAGCAGACAACCATCCCACTGCCTTCTGCCACCCAAGGCAGACCTTGGGAAGTCAAGGTCAGGCCCATGAAGCTTGCCTGCAAAAAGCTCCTTTACAAAACAAAAGCAAGTCACCTTCAACCTGCCTGACCTCCTCCAAGCCATCGCTGGCTTGATGCAGCCCATCCTCTCCAGCCCAAGCAGGATGATGCCAGCCCACAGGGTGTGAATTCCCAACCAGAAGAGAGGGAAGAGTGTAGAAGCAACTCTTCTGAACCCTGTCCTACAGCTTACACTCTAGGAGACGCCTCTCTCACAGTGGTTTGCTCAATGCACAAGGCAGGTACTTTTGAAGGCCAAGTGAAGAATTAAAAGCTGATGGCACGTGGCTTGTGACTATTAAGTAACAGTTACTTGACAGCATCTGACCTGCGGCCCAGAGAGCGTGCAACCTAGTAAGCACAGAGACATGTCCTCCCTCTCGTAAGGGAGAAAAAGAAACACAGAATTACCAAAACAATGGTCACATGTTTAGACAGCCACATTACCTAGCTGAGTTCTATGGCACACCATAGAATGATGGCAACATCACTTCACACCAAAGGATGCTCATCTATACTTGAAAAAACTTTGGAAGAGGGTGGAGATTTTTTCCCCCCTTTAAATTAACTTTCTGGATAAAAATAGGTAGAACCATTCCTGATACTGTGCAATTTCAAAGCCACAGATCAACAGTTCTGCAGTTCAGAAACACAGGAGAGAAACACAACAGTGCTTACTTAGAAGAGATGACATGCAAGTAGTTACTACCTGATGGTTTTGCAGGATTTCATGGTGGACAGAAGTTCAGCCCATCTAGATGGGCTCATCTCCTCACACTGGATGTCGAGCTCCATTTTGTCAGTTGAGATAAGATCTGAAAATGTAAAAAAAAAACCCACAAAAAATCAAACTGTTCTTTTTTTCATTGACTGAGAAGCAACAATCCTCTTCAACGCCCCCAGCTCTCAGCCACGAGTTACACTCTGCGAAGAGGACAGATTGTGTTTTTCCAACACCAGCCTGCTGCAAGCACCAGTGCGAGCCAGCAGTGTTGGGGCGGCTTTGTCTGGGACTCGGCAAGGCCCTCCTCCGAGAGGCAAAAAGCACACAGATCCTGGACAGACATGGCAACAGCTTGTTATATGAAGGCTGCTTGTGTGAGACTAAGATGCTCCTCTTCCCTCTGCAAGAGAGCTTAACTAGGAGGTTTTTAGAGGCATGGGTGCTCCTCTCTCACTGTCACGCGGAACAGCCACTGAGTATTACCAGCATGGCAAACCTGGCTGATTGTGGGACCTCAAGCTATACTTAAAATCAGGGTGTTTTTGAGAGAATAAGGGTGAATGACAAAGATGAGCACGAGAACTGCCCTGGGCTCAGACTGAAAATCCTGCTGGCCACGTCTGTATGTGAGAGGTGGAACCTAGGTGGCTGGGAGAAGTGTTGCTCCACGACTTGATATCCAGGCTTTGAAAGGTCATTCTGGCTGGGCAAGGCCAAGCAGAGAGAAGCTGGTAAGCAGGAATTTTTTTTGCTCTGCAATCAAAGTGCATTTCTGAACTGATGTAAACACGACATCTCACGGAGCAGCTGCAGGTAAACATGCACAAAAACACGCCGAGGCCAACAGCTGAGCTCTAGGCTGAGTCTACATGGGCGAGTATTAAAGACAGAGCTCCAGTAGGTGACAAAAAGCAGTGCTGGCGACTTGGCTTTGCTAACATGACTCAGCCTACAGGGAATTTGTAAAAAAAAAAAAAAAAAAAAAAAAAAAAAAAAAAAATTAAATTAAAATTAAAAATCTCCTGAGCAATCGCACTGGAATGTGAACAGTACAAAACCCCCACCACGCGTTACCGAGGGCAGCTCACCACTGCCTTCCCCCGCCGAGTACGTACCGGTCACGGAGGAATCCAGGACGCCGAGCACGGCGGGTTTTTCCCGTTTCACCCCTCTGACCAAACAGGCGGACACACCCGCCGGCCCGGCCGCTCCGCCGCGGGCAGCCGCCTCTTGGCTCACAACGCTTCCCCCACACTCCCGTTTCTCGCCCCGTAGTTAACGCCGGAACTCGCCCCGCTTTGCTTTGCTTTGCTTTGCTTTGCTTTGCTCTGCTTTCCTTTTCCTTCCCTCCCCCTCCCCTCCCCTCCCCTCCCCGGCCCCGCCGCTCCGCTCCACTCCGCTCCGCTCCGCTCCGCCCGCCCGCGCAGCCGCCGACGCCCGCCCCGGTCCCAGCCCAGTTCCGCCCCGGTCCCAGCCCAGTTCCGCCCCGCGGGGCGGGCGCGGCGGCCCGGAGCGGAGCGGAGGGGGGCTGGATTTGTCCCCTGCTTCCTCCCCCTTTTTCCCTTTTCTTCCGTTTTTTCCTCTTTCTCTCCCTTCCCTCCCTCCCATTTTTCCTGCCCTCCCTGCCACTTCTCCGCCTTTCCTCTCTCTTTCCTCCTTCTTACCTTTCCCTTTCTTCCTTTTTTTTTCCAACTTCTCTCTACTTTCCTTCTCCCCCGCCTTTCTCCCTCCCTTCTTTTCCGCTTTCCTCTTTTCCCTTTTTCCTCCCTTCTTTCCCCCCTCCCCTCTTCTTCTTCTGTTTCCTCCATATCCTCTTCCTTCCCTCTTTTTCCCTGTTTTCCTCACATCCTTCTTTTTCCTCTCTTTTCCCCTTCTCAGCTTCCCCTTCTCTTTTTCCTGTGCCTTCCCCACCTCCCTGTTTTTCCTCCCTTCTTTTCCCCTCTTTTCCCTTTACTTTCTCCCTCCTCACCATCCCTCATTCTTCTTTTTCTTCACTTCATTCCCTCTTTCTCCCTTCTTTCTCTCTTTTTCCTGTCTTCTCCTCACTTCCCTCTTTTCTCCCCCTTCCCTCCTTCTCCCAACTTTTCCCCTCCCCTCTTTTGTTCCTTTTCCACCCTTCGGCCCTCCTTTTTCCCCCTTTCCCTCCCTTTTCCCTCCCTTTTCCCTACTTCTCTCTTTTTCATTTTCTCCCTTGCTTCCCTCCTTTCCTCCACTGTTTCCACCCTTTTCTTTCCCCCCTTCCCCATCCACCCCTGTCTCCCCCCGGAGCAGGAGCATTGGCATGCGCAGGAAACAAGACAGGACAAGGGGAAATCCCTGTGGAGAGGGGATGTGCGAGGGTCGGGAGGATCAAACGTTTAAATGGGCAGCTGTCCCACCCGCGCTGGGAGGGCAACCCCAGCCCCATGCTGGGATCCGGAGTGCGATGGGGATGCATGCAGGGCACCCAGGGGAGAGGGAACATGGAAGGGTCTTGGCCAGAGGACACAGGATCCCCCCTCGTACTTCCCCGGGGAGGCTGGAGCTGTTTGAACTGGGAATGACAACAAAAATATCCGTTCCTAGGTGCTGTCTCCCTGACTTCCAGCTCCCCAGACGGCTGGGTACAAGGGCCAGCTTGGAGAGCCTGGGATGTCCCCCCTCTCCTGCCCTTCCATCTGTCTGTCCCTGACTTATCCTCTCCTGTGTTCTGTCTCCCTCATTAGCACAACACGTTGACGAGCAGCCCAGCCGCACCTCGCCGGCACAAAGGCCTCTCCACTAAGCGGTTTGGAATGAAGCTGTGAGAGCAATGGAGGACGGGCGCGTCGGAGTTTTGCTGCTAGGACGGCTGTCACCCTCCCCATGCTTTCCCCATGCCGCTGATCCCAGCGACCGGCAGGTTGCCCAAAAAAACAGTCCCGTGGCGGGAGCGGGGATGCCAGTGCCTGGCCGGGGCTGGACGGCATTCGTCATCGCTGGGCTCGCTTCCTCCTCCGGCTGCCGGCGACTCCCTCTCTCCCTATTGTTTCCCAGTACTTTTTGCCCCAGTAAAAGCTCGTTCAGACTTTCACAAGACAGAGCAAAGAAAGGTCTGGAAGTGCCAAGAGCTTTCTCAACAACATACTGAGTCACCTCCCATCCTCTCCCCCAAAATCTGAGCATCTCCCCAGTTTCTTCTCCCTACAAACACCCCGTTCCCATCCCCCTGGCTCACTCAACAGCCGCTCCCTACAAAGCAGCCTCCGCAACGCAAGACTTTGAAATTGCTGCGTGCTCCTCGGTAAGCAGAAGGGAAAGTTTAGGGAGTTTCAGAGCCCGGTTTTGCTGCTGGTACGTACCTCGCTCTTCTCGGCGCTCTGCAGGGAGCGAGGAGGGCAGAGCTGACGCCTTCCTGCTGCCGTTACTACGCAACCTCTGCAGTTGTACACACGGTGCCTGCTAGAGGGAGAAAAGCAGTTTTGGGTCGTGATGGCTTTTTTCCTCCCAGAGCAGCTCTTCAGAGACTGGCGGAGCCATGCTCTGTACACGATCCTACCGAGCTTAGTGACAAAGCAAACAAATATCCCACAAAACCTGATGATGAAACCTGATACTTCCTTCCAGTACCTAAAGGGGCTTATAAGAAAGGCAGGGAGAAACTCTTCAGCAGGGCCTGTTGTGATGGGACGAGGGGTAATGTTTTTAAAATAGAAGGAAGCAGATTCACACTTGATATAAGGAAAATTTTTTTTACAGTGAGAGTGGTGGAACACTGGAACGGGTTGTCCAGCGAGGTGGTTGATGCCTCATCCCTGGAAACGTTCAAGGCCAGGCTGGGCAGGGCTCTTAGCAACCACCTGATCTGGTTGGAGATGTCCCTGCTTCTTGCAGGAGGGTTGGACTCCTTCCAACCCAAACTATTCTATGATTCTTTGGAGGCAGCTTTAATATCTCACCCCCCATTACATAGGCACTTGCTAGGGTTTAGCCCCGAGCAAGGGAGTAGCTGCCGTTGAAGGATCCATCTGAAAATGAGGCCACCACAGTGTTAAAGCACACATAGAGATGCTGGAGTTTCCAAATAGTTTTTCCGTTCCTCAGGCAAGCCCTGTCCCACCTGGATGGGGAGTGGTGCTGAGCACATTGCCACCTCCCTGCCACCTCACCTGGGGGTTACTCCCTGTGGCAGGGGCTAGGGCACTGGCAGCCCTCTCCTCCTGTGCAAACTGGATGCTCACACAGCCTGGAAGGGTCCCCTGGGAACAGCCCTAGTCATGCCTCCCTAAAATTGCCTCTCGGCAGCAAGCAGGGCCCCTGGTCCTACACCTCCTCCTCCCAAACTCTCGCTGGCTCTTCCCCTCCCCGAGGATTACCCTGCCATCCCTCAAGCCGTACCGCACACTAATTGCAGGTTGAAGTAACCCACCTTCTCCGTCCCCATCCTCAACAGTGTGAACGTTAATTTGATGTTTGAATAGACTGCCAACGAACCGGAGGCAGAAGGCCAGCTCTGTTTTCCCCTCCCGTGGCTCCTGACGCCAGCAGAGGAGATGGCGGCGCAGGCTGGGAAGCACAGTCTTTGTTGCACCCCAGCGGGAGCACCAGATGTTTCCCCCCCCCCAGTTGCCTTTATTATCCTTCTTCTGGATGACATGGGAACCGACCACCAGAACAGCAAAAATAGCTAAAACCCACCCTCCTTATTGCCCAGAAAAGAGCTGAATGCCAGAGGGTGCACCTCTTCCCCGTTCCCTGCCAGGAAAGAGAGGGTTGTCCACACAAAGGGGCTGCTGGAACAGTCCTTGTGCCCCTGGGTCTGATCTGAAACCTGCTGAACCCCAGCTGCAAGCCTGGGGATGGCAGAAGCATCTGGCTGCAGTGCTTGCTGGGGCGGTCCCCGGCAGGCGGGTAGGTGGGATGCTGCGGACGGTGAAGGATGTCCCTGCCATTCTTGCTTTGCGTGATGCTTTCAAGAAGACCACCTGTGTTAGGAAGTAAGCGAACGCTAGCAAGAGGTTGCATCTTCCTCCTGGTCCACCAGTAATTTGAAATTAGATGCCTGTCATTCAGCCGGACAGCAATGGTGCCATTTCGTATCCAGCCACTGCTGGCACCTCGCTGCTCTTGGTTCCTGACCCGCTGCTACGTCAGGAGTCTCCAAAGGACAAAGTCTAGTGTTTGTTAGAGGTTTCAGAGTGATTTATGTCACGTGGACCTTCCGTAGACCTCCTGCCCTGGTCAAAGCACCCACTACACACTGGTCTGTGCTGGTGAAAAACTAGATTTACAAGCCAAGCGGCCATGCCAAGGTGTTATCAGCTTCTATCTCCTCGCTGTCCCTTTAGCTGCTCTCACTGTGGGGATAACAAAAGGCATTTTGGGGAAAATCTATTGCCCTTTCCCCAGCCAGCAGGACCAGGCTGTCCTACTCACCCAGATGCACACAAATCCAGAGGAAACTCTGCCAAACAGGGCTGAGATACTCAACAGCGAATACCGGTGAGAAATCCATGTGTGTGTCTTTCCACAGAAGCAGTGGAAGACTCCTGGCGTGGAAGGTACATCCATCAGGGCATTCGCACAGACTTAGGTCTGACTCCCTGAGGAGTCTGACGGTGACATCTGCCCTATGTTTCCTTCTTTACCACTGTTTCCCAATGTCCTTTTTGAGATCACTCACATTTATGTCCCCTTTTTTTAGGGCCTCCACCTCCTTTGGCCTTTGTACCAGGGAGGGAGAGCATGGTGGTGCCTGCCTTGCCCCTGCCGCTTGTGGGCACGGCTGGCATGGACCCACCAAGGGGAAGTACTCTGTCCTGGGATCTGGGGAAGCTGAGATGTGCCTCTGCATTTAAGATGACTCCATTCTAAATCTAAACTTACACACATGACCCTAGAGCAAACTTACAAAAGGATATGTAAACTAGGCTCATTAGTGGAAGCTGAAAGCTTTGCCTTTTCACAGAATCATAGAATGGTTAGGGTTGGAAGGGACCTTCAAAGGTCATCTAGTCCAACCCCCCTGCAAGGAGCAGGGATACCCCTGACTAGATCAGGTTGCTCAGAGCCCCGTCCAACCTGACCTTGAATGTTTCCAGGGATGGGGCCTCCACCACCTCTCTGGGCAACCTCTTCCAGTGTTTTACAATCCTCAGCGTAAAATTTTTTTCCTAATATCTAATCTGAATCTACCTCTCTCTATTTAAAACCCATTACCCCTCGTCCTATCACAACAGGCCCAACTGAAGAGTTTTTCCCTGTCTTTCCTGTAGGCCTCCTGTAGGCACTGGAAGGCCGCTATAAGGCCTCCCTGGAGCCTTCTCTTCTCCAGGCTGAACAGCCCCAACTCTCTCAGTCTGTGCTCATATGAGAGGTGCTCCAGCCCTCTGATTATCTTTGTGCCCCTCCTCTGGACCCTGTCCAACTGGTCCATGTCCTTATGTTGGGGCCTCCAGAACTGGACACAGTACTCCAGGTGGGGTCTCACCAGAGCAGATTTCCCCCTCTAGCAGATTCCCATTCTGCTTTCTATGTGTATACTTAATTGCAATTAAAGACAACAAAATTTTCAGGGCAGTGAGAGATCTTTCGCTAATTTGACTACATGATGCCAACCAGCAAATTCATTACATAAACTCAGCAGTGACAATCAAAGCAGCGAGACATAAGCATATGCCCAGCTCCATTTGTTGCACAGAGAGCTTTGTTTTAACTCCCACTTGATCCATTGCTGGAAGCCATTTGTTCCTTGAGCTTGTGTGTGACGTACAGTATGGCTTTGTAGAGGGAGGAAATGCAAAACTTGGGTCATTCCTGAAAAGCCAGCAGGCTGTTAAAGCGCTGGGGAGAAAAAGCATCTGTGGGCCAGAGTGGAGAACCTGACACTGTGGCTTAGCTGATGCCTCAGGAGCAAAAAGGGGAGGAGGACAATAAACACATGCCGGTAGCATGCAACTGGGGGATGCGAGGTGGCTGAGCAAGCTTTGGGCTCCTCGGCAAATACAGGCAAACGCTCACCCAAGTTGTGTGCGTGCACGCACACATATGGATGCTCCACACTGCGGCAGCTCGGTATAGATTCCCACAAGAAAGCCATTAGGGAGGAATTTATAGCTGTTCTGATGTGGTCGTCTTGTTCTTGTAAAAGAAAAGCTGGTCTCTTTGTTTCGCGCTGGTTTTATTCTTTGGGGGAGTGGAAATCATTATGATGAAATAGTGCTGTGAGTGTGTGCGGAATATTTTATCCCTGTGCATGCACTCTTTTACTGTGGGCCCAGTGAAAACGGGGCCCCAAGGAAATGGAGCTTTCCAGACGTGTTCATCCACTGCTGCACTGCATCAACTTGCAGAAAAAGTATGGGCAGCGGGATTTTTCGCCCAGCCTTGTTTTTCTTCTGCATCTTCTCTCTCAACCCGTAGCAGTTGTTGCCTGCCAGTCTGCAGAGGGCGATGCAGCATCAGTTTGACCCAACTTACCGTCCTCCTTCAGTTTTCCATCATCTCGAGGTTGCCTGTGGCCACCAAGATATCTCAGGGCTCAAGGGTTGAGATGAAGCCAAAGCTGGAAGGGAAAACGAGAGGACCGGACTGCAGACACAAACGTATTTTATAATACAGTCTCTTTGTGCCAGCTGCGTAGCAGCTGATGAAATAGGAGACCGCGATGGATTTCACTCTCCTGTTAAATCCTGCTGCATAGGAAGACTTGAATTGTTGAAACCTTGAAGATCGTTGTAGTGACAGCTGGTTATTTCATCAGTTTGTTTGGAACTCAGAAGCCTGAGTGTAAACCAGCTTTAAAAGGCAAGAATTAAATCTTCAGGTTAAAAAACCTCAACAACCATACTCTCAACTGTTTTTCGTACTTCAGTTTGCATGTTACTATTGCCATTTTCTGGGCAGGACTGGTGGAGATGTCCACTGCCGGTGGAGACATCTCTCTCTAGACTCCGTGGGACTGCCCATGAGAATTCATGGGTATTTGTCCCAAATAATCACTTTGAAAAGTCACTGCATCCTCTGTTCAATCCAGTTTGTCTTTGGGCTATTGGGAATTGATTTGCAATTGTCTTATTTAAACAGTTTCCCCAGGTTTATTCTTTTTAAAAGGAGACCCAGTAACGTGAAGGCTTCTTACTCTTTCTGAAGGCACGGTTTAATGGAAGGGTGTTGCAGAAGAATTTGGTCAGCCTGGAAGGCACCTACTGATATTTTCCGCCGTGCCCCAGGTCCCGCTTGGGGAGCTGATGAATCTGCTAGGATGTCCCCTGGGATTTCAGAGCATGGGCTCCCAGCCGGGTCTCTTCCCTCACCAACAGCCCCAGGTCTCAGGTGTATGCTCTGTGGAGGGGTTGGCCTGACCCAGGCTCCCCCAAAGATCTGGGGATGGGGTGCTCTGCGGTTTGCTCCGGTGTAAGCTGGGGGCTGTCAGCAGCTTTAAAGCTGAATTCCCCTCTTTGCAGTTTGTCAGGGTGGTCATTTCCTCATCCATGTAACCAGGGAAAGTGCATGGAATTGTTTTCCACCTTCAGTTTCCAGTTCAGCTTGTGACTGGAATGGAAATGCCAACCGCGTGTATTCCTATGGAGTTAGATTTTTTCCCACGAGACACCTTCAGTTTTTAAAATCCACTCTCTTTTTTTTTTTTAAAGTATTTGACTATTCCTTGTGGCTTATTGCAGTAGAGTAATAAATAGCAGAATGCGAAGAATTTGAATATTTGCCTGAACTTCGCACCTGGATAAATTCACTGGGTGAGATCTTGCCAATTTTTGGCTGAACGGCATATACATAAATGCTTCCATGAGGTATTTTGATTCCCTCTCAAATTTACCAAAGGCAAACGAGTGTTTCGGCTCTACCAGAGGACTGGGTGCCGCTCCCTGTTGCGGGGCCTTGTCCAGTATTAAACCAGAAAGCAAAAGGCCCTCTTGCAGCATGGTGCATGCTGCAGCAGACTGTGCTCTGCTTGCCTTAGCTGCGGGTTAAGCAAATGTATCGTTAGGAATTTTAAGGAAGGGAATAAGAATTTAAGGAATTTAAAAAAAAAAAAAAAAGAAAAAGCAAAATGTATTGGTGGATCGTAAAAGCAGAACGGTGCGGCCTGGCAGCCAGGGGGGAGAAAGAAAACCCACACAAAAGGGGCTACTTGGAGAATGCGGGCATCGATCCCGCTACCTCTCGCATGCTAAGCGAGCGCTCTACCATTTGAGCTAATTCCCCTGCCGTAAACCGCTCTCTTCCGGCACCCTTCTATTCTCTTCTTGCGAGACAGCGTGCGGTGCTGGCTGTTACGCGTCTTGTTCGGGGCTCCCACTGCGCTTGCGCGAGGCCGCGCCGGCCGGAGCTTGGCGGAGGCGGCGCGGCGGTCTGGGCTGGGCTAGGCGCGCGCCGGAGGATGCGCGGCGGGGCCGGGAACTCGCGCCCGCCCGTGCGGCGCCCCGCGGTGAGCACCGGACCGGGGCGGCGGGGAGCGGGGAGAGGGGTTGCGGTACACGGGCGTGCGCGGCGGGGTCCGCCCGGGGACACGGCGGCGTGCTGAGCTCCGAGGGGAGCGTCCGTGGGGAAGCACCGAAGGAGGGAGGGAGCTTGCGAGCAAAGGGCTTGTGTGTGGGGCGCCGGGGGCGGGGGGGTGCAGGAGGCTGCGTGCCCAGCGGCTTGGGGGGGCGCAGAGAGCGGTGTGTCCGGGGCACCCTGCGTGGGGAGGCGTGAGATGCGGGGTGGGGGGGCTCGGGAAGGATGCAAAGGGCTTGGTGTGCACCGGAAAGCGTTTGGCGGGGTGAGGGACTGACTGCAAAGGGCTCTGTGCATGGGGCGGGGGGGGTGGGCTGCAAAGGACTGTGTTTTTTGGGAGGGGGCTGCAAAGGGCTCTGTGTTTTGGGGAGGTGGGGGCTGTGTGGAGGGTCGCAGCATGGGGCTGTGCACCCGGCGGGGACTCTGCCAGGCGGCTGGGGTGGCCCTTGAGTCGTGGTGGGGGGGTCAAAACAGAACAACAAAAAAAACCAAACCCAAAATACTGTTGGTTTTCTTTCCATCCCTACCGGATGAAGCGGTGCAGGAGCTGCCCGTGATCACCTCGCTTGAATTTAGGGGAGGCTTGGCCTTCCTGGCAGCCAGGCGTGCTCCTTGGGGGTCAGGGTGGCCGTGAGCCTCCCCCTGCCCTCCCCAGCCCTGCGCTCTCTGGAGATGTGCGGGGTGGCACAGGCATGGCCTGGGAGCCCCCAAAATACCTGCTGCCTGGGGCGCAGCTGGTAGCGCTGGTGGGATGGCCGACTTTCGGCCCCGCTTTTGGCAGGGGCACTTGGAGATGCAGCAGCTCAAGCACCTGAATTAGGGAACCTGCTGCTCGCAGTTGGTTCCCCCCCTCCTTGCCTTGCGATATCTCCTTTAAAAACAACACCCAAAAAAGTGGAATCCAGCACTGTGGTGAATCATGAGATCTTTCCCCTCGAGGAATGTTTCCGTTTGCTCTGGTGCTCCAGCTGAAGTAGAGTTAAGGGCAACATCTCCTTGCTGGACAAGGAAGGAGATGCTGGGTCTGGAGCAGGGATCTTCGGGTGCCTGTTGAAATGGCAGATGGGGGCATGTGCTACAGCCTTCTGCGGAGCTGCACTGACCGGCCGCAATTTGGTGCCCTGTTTTTGGTGGGAAAAGGGGATGCGCTTGATCATGGGGTGCATAGCAAAGCGGGTGAGAGCATCCGGATCTTTCTCTGCCAGCACCGTGCTGAGGAAGAGGAGGCTATTCGTGGGCTTGATGCTTTAATTTCAATATGTGTTCAGCAGCGGCGATACCCAGGGTTTACTTAAAAACCTGTCATTCTAGCAAATGTCTTGCCTTGTGCTCAGTCACTTTGCTTCCCCTCTGATGGTCTTGAATAAGAAAAAGCAAAACCGAACAGCAGTGAAGGCCAATGCAAAATGCTTCATAAACGAAGTGATTACAAAATTGCTTCTGTTGTATAACCTCGGTGGTGGCTGCTTAACACCTTGCTGTTTGGAGAGCAGCAAGGTCCTGGGCTGAGCTGGCAGGGCTGCAGGCGGTGGTGCCTGTCCCCAGGTTATTGCAATTCACAGAGCAGCGGGAAGTTGGAGAGAGCGACGGGACCTGCGGCGGCTGTTGCTCCATCAAGCTCCTCGGCGCGTTACACTGTTTGGTTTCCTGCAGTATTTTTGTATTTCTACCTCAGTTGTGTTCAAGCCGTTGTTCTGTTGGATACAAAACCACTCTCTACTCAATTTTACACCCTTCCTAAGTGATTTGCCTTAGTTCTTCCTCTGATGTACAAGTTACTTTTTTCCTGGATGCATTGGCTGAGTTAGCCTCCTCCAGACTACAAGTTTCTGTTTAAAGAGTCCTATGTATCAACAGCTTTGTAATTGAAAAATAGATTTTAAAATTTATTTATTTTCCTTAGCAAGTTCTGGTCTGTGAATGGGTTCTGCTTCTTGCAGGGTTTGCTTAATAGCTTCTCTGAATGATACTTTATCGAATTACTTGGAATTTTAAATTTACTCCTTTTTTGTCCTTTTCAACATACTAATATGTTGCATCTTTTAAGGGCCTGTGAAGCCTTATCTCAGCTCTTTGGTAACCGTCCTGCCTGTCATTTATTGTTTTCACAGTTGTAAGCTGCCTTCTTGTTTGTTTTGGGTTTTTTTTGCTTTTTTTTTTTTTTTTTTTTTTTTTTCCAGCAAAAGAAAGATTGGCCAACAGAAGTGCTCTGAAAGACACATTTATCTTTAAAAAAAAACCCAACAGCGACCAAACAAGCAGGCAGCCACACCCATCCAGCAGTATGATTTCTTATCTTGGAGCTTGACTCATAATTCTGATGGCTCCTTACCTTTATCGTTATTTTAAAAAGAAAGTAGTTTTCTTATCTAAGCTATTCCTTGGGTGCCAGGCTGAAGAACTTTGTGCATGTGTCATTTTTTTTTTTCAGATGTCCTCCTGTCTCTTTTACGTCACCCTGACCTGCAGGACCCCGTAATCTTGCCTATAGGCTTCTTTTTTTTTTTTCTTTTTTTTTTTTTTTTTTTTTTTCTGATGTGCAGAAAATAGGGAGATGCTTGAGAGTATCTCCTGCTGGTGAATCTCACCTTCTATGCCAGCGATCGTGTTTCACCAGCTTGGTTTTGCAAAACGTCAATTCGACCCTGTGGAGCGGGCAAAAATGTTTCAGGCTGTGTTTTGCATAGATGCTCTCTCAGATGTGAGGTTTCACTGCCTGGGTGTTACATCTGTTTTTCCTGTCACAGGATAGTCTACCTCCCCGAACCGTTACGTTGCCGAGAGCAACTGGCAGAGCAAATGCAGGGGTGGGGGGAAGAGAGGACTGCTTTCATCCTCGCTTCGTCAGCCCCAGCCACAGCCTCCCTCATTTGCTCCTTGCGTGGTTTAGCAACAGGATTGTGCAGGATCTTTTCTGAGCAAAACCTTTTTTTTTCCCCCTTTTTTCTTTTTTTAGAATTAAAATCGCACCAAAAAGTGTGTGTTAAGACCAACTTTGAAACTGGAAGACTGTTAGTGCTTCCAGTCGTGCTGGAGTAATTCCTGTGCTTTCCTCTCCTGCGTTTTAATTGCAGGAGAGAGTAGTTCAGCTCCCACAGCTCGAGCTGTTCTACGGGCACGTCTGTACTCTGCAAATAAGCTTTCCCCTTGTTATCTTTTACTTCTTTTGGCAATGCTGTGCACCTGGGTCTCCGTACCGGGGCAGACGTTGTTCAAGAACCCACCCAAACAAACCTGCGGCTGCTCTGTGCGAAGAACAGGCCCCAGAGATGCTGAAGTTGTGGTGCTGTGGGTGGAGCTTTGCGGGAGGGTTGCTTGCTGCATCCCCTTTAGCGTTCGGCAGCCTGTGGCACTCCCAGTTGTCCATTTCACTGAGCAGTGCTGGGGTGGTTTAAGGGACTGGTCTGTGCCGTGCTGGAAATGGCTCAGCACGGCAGCGCAGTAGCTGCTGTGTGACGGAAGGCAGTTTTCTGACACGTGCAAGATAATCTCCCGTGCTGAGGTTAGCAGTCTTGGCTAGTTTGCTTTGATACGTCTCCCCATTTTACATAGCAGTGGGTGTTTCTGAAACAACTGTTCAGACTCGAGTGCTGACTGTGAATTTCGAGGCGTTTGGGTGCTCCGCTTAGCTGTGCATTTGTTTTGACACCCTCAGCATCAGGTATTTGCGGAGGGATGGGTGCAGATTCGCCTCCCTAAGTGTCTGCTTGAGCACCAGCCATCCTTCCTGGCTCGGCATCACGCCGGGTTGCCTCTGCACGTGCCATCCTCCTTTGCGCAGCAGGAGAGCTAAATTGGGATTGGAAGAGAGCTGGCAAGAGGCCTGGGTGTTCCTAGAAAGATATTGATTGCCCTGGACAGTTCGGGTTTGTTTCTTTTGTTTCCCTGGCTCTCGTCTCGGGATCGGGCTCGTTAGGGCAGCAGCTTGACGGAGGATGGAGAAACAGTGCAGGCTTTGCGGATTGAGACTGGAGCGGTGCCATCCCAGCCCGCTTCTCTCAAGTGTTAAGTCTGAAGCAGCCTGCCTGGTAATTCCATTAATGGGAGCCTAGTGCCGAGAGATAAATGTAATTCCAGGGTAAAGCCGACGCTCGGGCTCAAATGGAGAGGATTTGCTGGTTCTCCTGGGTGTGCTGCTGTGAGTAATGTACTCCTGTATTACCCACAGACGATGTTTGAAGTCTAGATGTCAGCATAAAGATCGGGCAGTGATTAAAAAAAAAATTGCTGCTAAATCTGCATGGGAAGAAATCCTTGGCTCCAGAGCCTAGCTATCTCTTTGCAATGGGCTTTACCAGAAATAAAAGTTTCCTGCTGAACTCCTGACATGCAGGATGGCACAGACCTAAGCAGCCAGCTAATTCAGGAGACAGCTTGCCTGGGATACGGCCAGAACGAGCTCTCTGTGTATAATCAATGCAGAGCAAAAATGATACCCTGTGTATATCACACCAGAGAACTTGCAAGCACATCAGAGCTAGCCACCACAACTGCAAGTAGCGCAAGCTCCTCCACATTTTTGGGCGGTGTGGTTCATGCTTGAATTCAGAGATTACTGTCCTGGCCAGCTGTTTTCCCCATTCAATTTCTGTTTTTTTGCAGACCACATCTTCCTGTTTGCCATTGTATAATACCCTCGTGGCACCATCAGCGAGTCTTGCATTGAAAAGGAATGGTTAATTGGGATATTTTTAGCTCTCCTTGTGGCTTGGATCCTGGAAATCCAGCACAGGAGCCAGCACCGTTCAGCTTTATGCAGAGGAGCTTCTCGTGCCGCAGGCGGCTGCTGAGCAGTTGTGTCTGGCAGAGTGGGAGCTCACAGCACCGATGAGCCCCAGTGCTGTGGTACCCCCAAAATCCAGCAAACAATGTGCTTGCTTCCACTTTTTGGAGGTCAGTGCAGGGTTTTCCTTGTGGGAAACTACCTGTCATCAGCCCAAGGCAGGGGGGAAAGTGTACATGAAGAGGAAGCAAATGCTAGGGATGCTCCGCCCGCTGCGTGCCCCCATCACACCAACTTCGCCCGAGTCTCCATCGGGACAAATCTGATCTCCTTAGGACTTGGGGCCCTGCTAGCATCCTGACAGCGGGATTAAAGCCAGCTTGCTCAGAAATGCTTGCCGATGCCTCCTCTGCTGTGAGAGGTGTGGGGGAGATCTGCTTGTTCAGCAAAGTGGGGTACACGCTTTGCTGGTAGGTCTAGCAGCTGCTAGGACAGCTGTCCAAAGTCCGCAACCTGCCCAATGCATCTCTTGCTTTTCTTTGCAGTAGCTGTGCAGACATAGCTGACTTATTTACACAGACGCTTTGGGCCAGCTCGCTCGCCAGGAATTAGCAGGATCTCATTGAGACTCACCACTTGGCTTGAGTTTTTAAATCTCCTGCCTCCCCTTCCCTTCAGCTCTGTTCCCCACAGTGAGGGTCACGCTTTGCATGCCTTTCCCCGGCTGCTAAATCTGCAGCCTGCCAGGCGCGTGGAGGGTGTGTGGTGGAAACCTGGCAGTTGCCTTGACCAAGCGTGCAAGAGCCACATCTGCCGCTCACCGCTGCGGTGGCAGGATGTTGGGGGGGATGCAGGTGTCAGTCTGAGCTACTGCAATTGCTTTTTCTTTTTTTTTTTTTAATTTCCCCTATCTGCATCATAGCTGACTACTCAAGTTTTAGTTTAGTAGCATGCTTTTCTCTTCCCAAGATAAAATTTTTCAGTGTCTCCTTTCCTTCTTTCGTAGCTCTGACACCTGATTTGGGCTTGAGCAGAGCAAAGTTGCACCCATAGTGAATTGCTTATCTTGTCAAACATTTCAGTGCAGAGTAGAGCAGGAGGGAGCAGGTAAGAAAATGACCTGCATGTTTAGAAATTCAGTTTCTTGAAAAATGTTGTATCTGTGGTTTCTTACTGTTTCTCTCTTCCCTTCCCCCTCAGTTCCGTGAGTCAAAACTGGTTGCGAGAGCATCTTTGTCTGAATAGGAGGGAGCTTATCAGGGAGGATGTAATAGGTTTGTTTCCTCTAGGTGGTAATAAAGTGGGTCAGAAGTGTTGCGTGTGCCGTTGCTGCTGATTACAGTGCTAACCAGATAAAGTTACTGAGGTTGTTTCGAAGCATCACTTTTTTTTTTTTGCTCCCTGACTCACTGCATGAGTTTCACAGGGAAACCTGTGCCTAATCTGCAAAGCATTGATTTGCTTGATGGCTCTTCTGGCTTAGGTGCACAGTTGAGGAACCTTCTTGCTGCCTTGCTACAACAGTTTGGGTGGCCTGGGACTGAATTCATTCTTTACCAAAGTATTTTTGAGCCACATCTGCAGCCCCATCTGGTTTGCTGCATAGCTGACCAGGCAGCTGTACCAGCACAGCTGTGGAGGAATGGTCTGCGCTGCTGTGGACTGATGCTCATCACACTGCTCCCTAGGAGAAAGGGCTGGTAGGACCATCGCTTGGCCTCCTGGAGGCTCCAAGGCTGTTTGCTCTAGATGTCTAGAGGCTGAACAAATAGAGCCTGATAACATTGTTCTTCTGACTCTCTTGAGCTTATGGTGTAAATCCCGCAACAGGCACTGCAGGTCATGAACTGAGGATGCTGAGCAGTGCTAGGGATACCTGGAACAGCACGACATTTGCTGAGCAGTTCTCACTGCTGAACTCTAACAAGGAGCCTGTTGAAAAGCCACAAGCAGATGGACTTGGCATTAATTCATATTGCAGTATCAGGGAGTCAGCTCCTCTGGGTCCTCTCTGAGTTTTTGAGGCTGGAGGCCTTCTGATGTTGTGTCTGCTCAACTGTGGGGCATTTGAGAAGTGACCTGATGGCTATGCTTTGGTACCTCTGTGCGACGAAGAGATCTGGCTGAAGGCTCCTCAGGGTTTCCCATACTGTGAGAGAAAGATGCCGTGAGATACAGCGGGTGGAATTTGAAGTTGGGTTGATAATAGGGAGTGGGGGGCTGTATAATATATAGCTGAGAGATCCAATAAGCTTCAGAAGACCTTAACCGTTGAAGGGGTTGAACTGGTTTCCAGCTGAGGTTTAAAATGTGATTATCTGCCTCTTAAAGTGAGGTGCTGTAATCTGTTTTCTGTGGAAAAAATTGCATGGTGCACGTGTTGAGACAAGAGGCGGACTCAGCTGAGCAAGTGTGTGTGTGGCTTTCAGGCTTGGTCTGTAAGTCCGCTCATTTATTCTGGCCTTCTGCAAACCGGTGAGAGCACAAGGAGCTTTCTTTCCTGCAGCACTGCCCTCGCTGTGCTATTAATGTCCGAGGGTCTGGGTGGAAGTCGTTGTCGTCATCTTACGCTCTTGTGTGCCAGCACTCGGTCTGGTGGCAGGCAGAGGCTCAGTGGCAGCCAGAGCTTTTCCCTCTGGCCTGCGCTGGAGGGAACAGGAGGGAGACGAGGAGGTCTCAGCCCCTCTTTGGCAGTGGTGAACTGTTGTCAGCTCCCTGCATGTCTGAGGAAATGGTTTTCCAAGTCATCTGGTGGGATTTTGCAGGGAGCTCTTCCCTTACTGCTTTCTTGCCTTGGGCATGGATGCCGGCTGGATCTCCGCTGACCTCTTCCTGTGGCATGTCAAAGCAGTTCAGTCTTGGGGGATTACGCAGTTATCTCCTGCAGGGTGCTGGATCCAACATGGGGCAGCTGGATGGACAGAGAGGTCCCTCCTCAGGGAGACTGGGCAGGAGGGGTGATTGCCCTTCCAGCCCTCAGCTGGGAAACACATCCCTGGTCTTTAGTTGGTGGCTCGAACGGTGCTGCTAGTCCATATTCTCCGACTGCTGGAGGTGGCAGGCTTTGAAATGAAAAGATTGGGTTAGCTGGTAGCCTGCTTGAGCTGACAGAGCATGAATTTAGCTCTTCTTGTTTTATTTCAAGAAATTATATTAAGAAACGAGCAAAAGAGGCTGTGCAGCAGAGGCTGCTCCTGCTGCTGCTGTCTGCTTGCAGAGCTGTGTTGCAGAGTGATTGCTTCTGATGCAGCAAAGCCGGTGGGGAAAGCAGAGCTGTGGCATGGGCCAGGAGACCTCTGCAGAGGTGTGGACAAAGAGCTGGCTTGGTTACTTTGGCTCATCTTTTGAGCCAGGCATGGGCATTGCTTCCATCTGTTATCCATGGTCGCTTGCATCTCGGTGAGTGCAGTGAGCTGCTCTTTCCTGCAAGCCAACAGCCGTGTTCTGCCCCAAGTCCCCACTGCCAAGAGGTGGCATGCAGGCAACTGAACGGTCCCTGGCCATAAATGTCATAGAATCATAGAATGGTTAGGGTTGGAATGGACCTTCATAGGTCACCTAGTCCAACCCCCCTTGCAAGGAGCAGGGACATCTCCAACCAGATCAGGTTGCTCAGAGCGCTGTCCAACCTGGCCTTGAATGTTTCCAGGGATGGGGCATCCACCACCTCTCTGGGCAACCTGTGCCAGTGTTCTACCACTCTCAGTGTAAAAAATTTTTTCCTAATATCTAATCTGAATCTACCTCCCTCTAGTTTAAAACCATTATCCCTTGTCCTGTCACAACAGGCCCTACTGAAGAGTTTTTCCCCGTGTTTCCTGTAGGCTCCCTTGAGGTACTGGAAGGCTGCTATCAGGTCTCCCTGGAGCCTTCTCTTCTCCAGGCTGAACAGCCCCAACTCTCTCAGCCCGTGCTCACAGGAGAGGTGCTCCAGCCCTCTGATCATCTTTGTGGCCCTCCTCTGGACCTTCTCCAACTGGTCCATGTCCTTCTTATGCTGGGGGCTCCACAGCTGGACGCAGTACTCCAGGTGGGGTCACATGTCGCATGTGTGATGGCTCCTCTGTCCTGCCTAGCAGCAGCTCTATGGTTACAGCTAGTTGCAGCTGACTTTGAAAACTCTGCTCTGTAAAGATTGGCCTGAATTAATCCATTGTGGTTTGTTTGGTTTATTTTCTTTAAAACTAAGATAAGACGATTTTCTGCGTAGATGAAAGCTTGAGCTTTGGAGTAAAGTCCATGATTTTCTTAAGGATGCTTTGAGATATTTCTGGGGTGTGCGTGTGTTCTGCATAGTAACAGTTATCAGGAAAACTGAGAACTGGGCAGCTGGAGATGTGAAGCTGGTTAATTGATTTTAATGCCATGGAAACTCAGTTTGAGTAGCTTTGTGCTTTTTCTGGTGGGGAAGAAAAAAAGCTGCATTAAGTGGAGGAGCAGCTCTGGGTATTTCTGTGAAGAATATTTAAAGGAGACTCGAATGTGAGGGTTTTAACTATGCTCGTCTGTTCGTGTGGAGAGCTGGTGGAGCTGGTGGTTTTGCTGCGAGCACGGCAGCGATCACGGGCGAGGCTTGCCTGGGGGCCCTGGTGTGACTAATGCTGCATAAACTTACAAAAACAGGAGAGGATTAGCTCTGCCTACTTCAGGCAGCTAGGAGTGGGGGAGCTCGTCTGACTGCTGCCAGGATCTTTGGATGGTACCTTCGGGGATGCCAGGGCGTCAGCTCCCTCCGCTCAGCACATCTTTGTGGCCTGTGCTTTTTTAGGTGGGGATCGTGCTCTTGCTGGTTTTGGTGGTGAGGTGGCTGGCTGGGCTGAGAAGACTTGTGCTGGCAGCCCTTGTGGTACCCTGAGCTCTGCACCTCTGTCCGTTAGGACCCTCCGTCCACCCCTGTGCTGGAGGAGAAGTGGGATGGAGGTGGAGGGGGCTTGGGCCACCCCGTGCTGGGGACAAGCCAACCTGTGGGGACCGCGCAGGGCTGTGCTGTGGTCTCCCTCCATGCTCCTGGTGCAGTTGAAGGAGGTCACATCTCAGGATGAAGGGCTGGCTTAGAGTTTGTGTCTCTGCTTCTGTTTTTCCGTCCTTATTTTCCAGGGTTCCTCTGCAAAGAATTGGAAAATCCCTTCTATGGGCTGCCGTGACAGCCTCAGAAATGTCCAGATGGATTTGAACTTTGCTGCTGCAAAGGGCTTTGCATATTTATTTTCAGCATCCTGCTGTCTGCTTTGCTGAAGAGCTTTTGCTAGATCCTTTGCATATGCTTGTCCTTGCTCCTCTTCTCCTGAAAACCATTTGAGAACACTCTTAAACTATGTCAAAACACACCAAAAAAAAATTCTCAAACCTCGTGGAGAAATTTTGTTTTACCACTCTTCCTTGGTAAGCTGAGAGGCTTGCATAGCTGTGGTGTGTTGCTGTTTGGATGCATCAGTCTAGTTTGAAGACCTCAGGTAGCACTTCACCAGGCTGTTTTGGATGGGTCTTTGGAAAAGTGAGTGTCTGGGCGCGTTCAGCAGTGATTGGAGCCATGAATGTGTCTTTTAAATGGCTTACCCCTGTGCAAAGACAAAGCTATGATGGGTTGTGCCATCTTTCTGAGGTCATGCTTCCCATCAGCTTTAGCTGATCTCAGACTGTTCTCTTGCCAGAAATCCTTCCCCTTTATTTTCTTCTTTCTGGGATGGCTTCCAGTTGGATCAAGCGAACGATAGTTGCTACCACAAGCATGGAGATGACTGGGATGTGTAGAAGGGGGAGGAGGGAAAAGGCAGAACTGCCTATTTTGTCAGCAAAGGGCAGTTTTGGATCAGTTAAAAGCTGATGAGCATGTGGGAGTGAGCATGGCTTGCTGAAGGGCCGTGTAGCCCCTGATAGAGCATGTCCTACTTCTACCCCACCTTCTTCCCTGTAAAGGAAGGGTAAGGATTGCGAAGTGTGTTAATACTTCTGGGAGGCCACAGTGATGGTAGAGTCCTTTGAGGTGTGCTGCTGACTGATGGCTTTATGTTTGTGCTCAAAATGTTCAGCTTCCCAGTAAACCCAGGGTAGGTGTCCCTCTGGGAGGGCTTTGAGCACAGCATTTAGATAAAATCTTCTGCTGAACATATCAAGGAGAATATAAGATTAAGTATAAGGGAGAAATTTTCTATGATGAGGGTGGTGAGACACTGGAACAGGTTGCCCCGAGAAGCTGTGGATGCCTCATGGCTGGAAGTGTTCAAGGTCTGGTTGGACGAGGCTTTGAGCAACCTGGTCTAGTGCAAGATGTCTCTCCCCACAGCAGGGGGTTGGACTATGTGATCTTTAAAAGGTCCCTTCCAACCCAAACCACTTTGTGAATTCTGTGATTTCTCTGCTTAAATATGCTGCAAACCAGGGCCTGATGTGTTAGTGCCTCTCTGTGAAGGAGCAGGACAAATCCTGCTGTCCTATTCTCCTCTGGCCTTCCTGCCCAACTTGTTATAAACATTTATCTGACCTGTCTCAGGCTGAAAAGCCGTTGTGTTAGGTCCTTGTTGCAAGTACGTTATTGCCTTGACAGTGGCTTCTCAAGGTCTGTTGGCTGGGGAGCTGGCGTGTTTTCGGTAGCTCTCTCGACATGCTAACCGTTCCTGAGGAGTTCATCCTACGTGCTTGTGTTGAAGGGGGTTGTGCATCTTCCTGTTAAAAGCAGCGCAGACGCTTGGTCTTGTTGTTGGTTATGAGGTCAGAGCTGTTTGCTTGATCTGGAAATTGCTGGTGTTGCAAGATCATCACAGGAGGCGGGGAGAAAATTAGCATAAGCCTCTTAAAGAAAATGTTGTTCTTTCTCAAAGCTGTCAGGAAACACCCCACCCCTCTATTTCGGCTTCAAAGTAGGGGTTTTTTTTTTTTGGTGGGTGTATCTGCTCGTGACAGGGGCATTAGCAAAACTGCACAGCTAGGCTTGGGATCTGGCAGGTCCCCCAAGGTCGCGTGCCTGCTCTCTTGGCCAGTGCCACCCTTCTCTTTTACTGCTTACGGCGTGGAGAGCTTCTCTGGTTGCTCCTGCTGTGCAGAGCCCTCCTGTTTCTCTGCTCCATTGTTTTGCTTGCACCCTTCATTCCTGACCTAGTGATGCTTCCTTCTCCCTTTGTAGGTCACCCGGAGTCACTCAGTCCTCTGCCCCTATGCTTCATAACTTTTTTAGAAAACTCTGGTGAAACTTTACTTGCAGCATTAGATGAAATAAAATGTTATTGTGTCTCTGCGGCACTAGTTCAGTCTCCCAACAAGCAACACATTGCAAGGTCAAGGACAGAAGGAAGTCACTGGAGTGGTGACACCGAGAAATGTGTGTTTTGGTGGACAAGTTGGAGCTGCAGGAGGGCAGCAGAGGAGCTTTGGTGGCATGAGTACATCATCCGTGCTCTGCATTGCCTGGAGTGTGGTCCTGTCTCTGGGGAGGAGCAGTCCTGGGGCGAGTGATGCTGCTGGGCACTGCAAGAAGGCAGTTTGAGAATGGGGGGCTGATTCCCTGGCACTCAGCTGTGTTTCTAGTATATCTGTCTGCTGTGGGACAAAATGCTTTGTCTGAGAGCTGTGGTTGCTTTGGGAAGGCAGGCCAGGCCACCTTCATATGGCTTTGATTAAATCCAGCAGCCAGCAGCACTTAGAGAAGCTACAAGCATCTCTATTTGCCTTGCTCAGCAGTACCAGGAGGCGAGGGGTTTAAGCTTTGCAAGAGATGTTTCTGCAATGTTGTCTAATAGTAGCAATCACATCAGGCAAGTTGTTAAAGGAAAAAGTTGCCGGAAGAGGAAGGAAGAAAAGTTTGCCTGCGCGGCAGCCGTGCTGCTGTCCCCACGTGCTGAGCCCTGGTGCAAGAGTTGGTCCATGCCAGTGCAGATGAAGTCCTACAAAGCTGCTGCAGCCCCTTTAGATGTAAGGCATGTGAAGCTAAGGTATGAATTTCCTTGCTGGGGGAGGAAAGTTGTCTTTCTGTACTTTCATAAATAAGCTGCCATTGAAGATTATTGGCCAGGTTGGATTTGTTATGTTACTTCTGTCTTTGTAGAGGCTTTATGTTCCACTGCAAAAGAGTGTTCAGGTACTGACTTCAAAAGAAAAACAGAAGACCCTCCTGGAGGTTCATAACATGAGAAAATAACTCTTGTGTTTTGGCTAGAGTGGTAATGAAAAGCAACAGGCAGAGCAATTACAAATGATGATGGAAAATTTATGCTTGAGGCTGGAGCTCAAGGTCTGGGCTGTGGTGTTGTGGTCTTCAGCATTGTTTTCATCCTCAGAAATGCCTTCAGCCGTTCCGTAATGGGAAAGGAGAAAGGGGAAATTGGGAGGCCGAAGGGATTACAGTCTCCTCAGTTTTTTAAATACCAGCTGGCAGTGGCTGACATCTGTGAGTCACCGCAGAGACTAGGGAGAACAAGCAAGTCTCTTTCTCAGTCCAAGGTAAACCAATGTGCTGCATGAGTAAATTTTCTCTCGGTTCTTAACAAGGTCCAGTTGGCAGGAAGTATGTGAGATATTGTCGGGCTAATCCTGTACCTTCCCCTTGTTGGTTTGGTGCTTTGACTGGAGAAGTTGTCCCACCCTGTTTCCTTACCTCCCCCCACTTCCAAATCCTCTCTCCATTACAACGTGCTTTAGGGTGGTTGCTCATCCATGTGTTCGTTGGCTGTCGCCAAACTGCTGCATGAACAGAATGGGAAAAGTAAAACCATATTAGGTACGGTGACCTTTGTTTCAGTTGTATCATCAGAGAAAACATCTCCTTGTGGCAGCTTAGAATTGTTTCCAGTAGACCATCTCTTTTTCTGATGATACTTCTTCAGCATGCAGCAGGCACTTTGCATGCCTGCAGCGAGGTGTTTCTGCAGCTCATGGAGATGATTTCTGTCACAGCTTTTGCTCAGTGGTCCTAGGTGTCTTTTCTGTGACTAATGTACAAAAGCTTTATAAAGCAATCAGTGGAAAATATAAATCTATTTATATTATGAAACCATAATGATGAATCAATAATAATAAGAATAATAATGAAAAAATGGAAGCAGCCTGGCTCTGACATCAGGTAGGACTCATCTGCTCTGCAAACTAGAAGAAATTGCGCAAGTGCTGTGGAGCAGGGGATCTTCAGCAGCACCTCAGGGAGAGGAGTAGGGGAGTTGCGCAGGTGACTGCTTCCATCCCATTTATCAGCCTCTTTTTCTGCCCTCTACTTAGATGTTAACTTCAGTGCATTGGTTGTTGAGGAGGCTTTGCTGGATGACCAGCCTTGGTTTGAAACTCATCGTCTTGCCTTTTACATTGGCTTCCTTCTGTGATTTTGGAGAAGTCCTCTGACAGCCTCGTGCCGGGTACCTCCGCTGGGGTGCCAGGGGTAGGCAGGAGTGCCTTCAGGGCAGGGATCTAACGCCCTTCCATCTCTTGCTAGGTTGCCTTGGCATCCTTCCCTTTCACCAGGCAGTTCTTATTAATGTTACTAATTACTATTCTGTCTTAACGCTTACAGGATTTGCCAGTTCCTGTGTGCCGATGGGGATTGTGTTCTGGCTCCTTGTTGGTGCCTTAAGAGAAGCCAGTGCTCTGAACAGGTACGTTTGCCGTGCTTCTGGTGAGGGGGAGAGAGTCTGTATGTGTCCAAGAGTGAAATGCGTGCAAGGTTTGCCTTATGGGTGTGGACTGGCAGATACTGTGGGAGAGACCGCTCGGCAGTGAGTAGTTTTGTTTCCATCCAGATGTGTTCTGAAAACACCCAGGCAGAAGGTAAGGTTTGCACTCAGCCTTGCTGACAGCCCTCTGAAGAAAGCACTGGAAAACACAGTGTTGCTGCAGAGCAGCTCCTGCGAGGCCGCACTCCTTGCTAGTGCAGGCGCAGCCTTTTCCTTCCCATAGCACCAGCTGGGGAATCCTGATCGAGCTGGCGGCTGCGCGTGCCGCTACTGCTTTGCTGGCCTTTGATAGCTCCCCCATAGCGTGTGTCTGCCCCTCGTCCCGAGTGGGGGTGGGAGGAAGCTGTTTTCATGTTGGTACCCAACCATGAACAAATCTGCTATTGTTTTCTTAATGCACAGCAAGAGCAGCCTGTAGCAGCTCATTCCTCCCTGGATAATTACTGCTCTGCCACTGATTGCTGTCAGAAGCAGTGGAGTCGTGCCTCCGCTGCACTGCCCAGTGCATCCTTTTGCCTGAGTTATTTGATGTATTTATTGCTTTAAGGCATCAGTGCTCAACTGAAAAATCTCATCCGCGCTCTCTGCAACTGTTTGGCGCTGTGAGTGGATGGCCTGAGTCAGTTACAGTCACCGAGATGCCAGACATGCTTTCAGGGATGCCCCTTGCTGTGCTACCAGCAGATCTGCTTGCACCTTGATTTCCATTCCTGTGTTATTTTGAGGAGGAGAAAATCCAGGGCTGAGTTGCAGGCTATGTTTTTATTAACTGGAATGATGTTTCCAGCTGACCAGGGCTGTGTATGCAGCCACTGGAATTGAAGTGGAATATTTTGCTGTTTGTGGTCGCTCAGGGAAGGTCTGTGAAGCGGGTAGATGGATGCTGCCGCAGGAGCATCGATGGACAAGGAGGGATTGGCCAGGAATGCCGAGCTGGAGCCTTCAGCTTGCTGTAAGGGCTTACAGAGCAAAGGACACTCCTTCTGCAAATGTCCATCCCTGATGGATCTCATCCCAAAAGGGCATTGCCTTGCATTTGGCCTGCCTGAATGGCCTGTTCGATTGTAGGAGGATGTAACCATAACTCACTCAATGAAGCTTTCTTGATCCCTAAAAAAGTGAAATGGATTCATTATGGAAAGTGATCTTTCTGGAAAACCTGGTTCATCCAGGACTGTCTGGGCGGTGCGGCGAATGTGCTGGAGGAGTAGGAGTCAGGGCGGAGCTGTTTCCACCTAATTCCCCTGAACTTCCCGGGGTTTGTTGCACCGTGCAAGCAGACGTGTTCTCCGCTTCGGAGCTGAAAGCAGAGCTGGTTAGTAGAGCACTGCCTGTGCTTCCCATGCTAGTCTTCTCGTTGTACTTTCCTTTTCTTCAGTTAATTTTCCAGCATAAAAGGCTTCTTTTTAAAGGGAGAACCGTGATGAGAAGGGGAACAGCAAAGGTAGGAGTGCCTCCATTTGCTAGCAAGTTGTCACAGGTGTGTCTGAGTTGCAGGGAGCCAGCACTGAGTCAGCGCCCCAGACTCCTGGTGACTCAGGTGGCAAGAGCCCAAGTTGTTCTCTTACACGCCTGAATTGCAGCAAATTTCCTGTAATAGGGTTTCTCCTCCTGTAGCGGCCGTGTAGGGAGCAGTGTGTCATTCTCTTCCTCCCATACAGGTTATGAGCAGCTCGCTTCACAGGGGATGCAGGCAAGTGGTGGTGGTGGTGGCACTTCTCTTCCTGCCAAAACAGGTGGAAACTGGATTTACCCCAGCACCCTCAACCCCTTTTCTCCTCTTTCCCTCTTAAGATGGGACAAGTCACAGTTGTTGCAGCTGTCTGTTGAGCTTGATGAGACTTTCATGCAAATCTGGAGCTTGTGTTCTGGCAGGTCTGCTTGCATGCATTATCCACTACTTCATCATACGGGGAAGGGATCTATTTTCTGAAACGTGGTTTATTTTTAGTCAAGACTTTCCCTGTCTAACTGGCAAAAGTTCATTTGCAGCACAATTTGCAGAAGAAGCGATTTCCCCAAGTACTTAGGCTGGGGGAAGGGAGAGGAAATGTCGTATTAGCTAGAAAAAAAGCTAAATGCTGACTTGAAAAAATAGCTTGAGACGCTGTTGTGAGAGCATAAGGATGGGCCATGCAAGTTGAGAACAGCGATGTGTTTGCTGCAGTGGATAATTCAGTCTGGGTTGCTCTTGTTTTTCCTCATGACAGCTGCCACAGAGGTTAACCAACCGTGGATGGGTGGGAACTGCTGTTCGGGCTCTGGGGGTTGGTGTACCCAGCCTTTTGGCCTGACCCTGAGTTGGCAAACTCACCTTAACCACAGCATCCTTGGGAGGAGTATGTCCGTGCAGTGCGTTGCACTGTCCTGTTGCACCCGTGCTTGGGGCCACTGGAGGCTCCCAAGGGTCCAGCTTTGTGATGATACAGGCGCTATCATCCCTATGTTTGAGTATCCTTGTGAGATACCCTGAAAGGAATAGAATGGTGCGTGGGATGTCCTGGGGCACTGCTGCAGCTGTCTCCTCTCCTCCCCAGCTGCTACTCCAGGGACAAACTGTCTTCATATACCTCATTGCCTTCACAAACTGCTCTCAACCATTCTGGGTCTTGAACTGACTTCTCCTGTGAACAAGTACCTGCCAGAGGTGTGGAGATCTTTTCTTCTTGTTCTTGCATCTCCCCTGACATTTCCACCGCTCCTTTTACAGAGGCATCTTTGTTACTGTTAGCTGTTAATGCTGCGAACACCGGATGTCCGAGGATGACACCAGGGAGTGGATGACTGTGTTCAAAGCCTTTCATACTTATTCCTCTGACAAATGAGGCTTGGCTTCTCGTGTGGGCACATAAATAACGTGTTTGCTGCTGCGAGTTAACTCCTGCAGTTTATTTTATCCTTCTCCCCCCCCCAACCCCAGCCGTCAGTTGCACAGCAGCTTTGTCACAGTTCCATTGAGAAATTCCAAGGAGAAATTGCTGAGTTTCAATTTTCTTCTGAATGTTTGGAAACCAGAAGAAAGAGGGGAAGTAGCACTAGGACTTTAGACGTCTTCTACATTCAATCGAAATACAATACATTGACTGCAGGTGACAGAGCTGTATCTTTGTGAAAGAATTGGGGATGAAATTTTTAAGTGCTGTTTCAGTCACTGGGGTAGAAGCACCATGAGAATCAAGGTACGAGCACCCATCAGCTGTCTAGAGCAGTAATCTTCCCAGGGGGAATTAATCTAATTTAAAGAATAAAAGAATTTGTGCAGTCAGGAAAGTCTCTGCCGTTTCCTGCTGAGCTTCCTGAGAAGACTGGGAAAAATTAAGTGCTGAAACAACCCTCTTCTCTCCGGGGGTGTGGCTCATGTTTTCCTAAGACCTGTTATTATCTTCCTGTTGAAAAAACATCTGTATCAGCTGGCAAATTAGGATTGTTTTAGCTACTCAGTTTTCCCTGGTTCCCTGGGGACTTGCTCATGTGAACCTATTTGCAAATCCCCTGTCCATGTGGGATGCAGAACATCTTGCACGTGTTCCAGTGTTGCTGCAGTGGTTGGCCCTGTGTTTGCCATGCCCCTGATGACCTGTGGATATAGAGATTTCATAAGGTTGAAGCTTTTCCTTAGGAAAAGTTTGTGGGTGGTTGGTTTTTGGTTTTGGTGTGTTTGTTTTTGTTTTTTTCCCTTTTTTTTTTTTTTTTTTTTTCCTTCCCCCTCACCCCTTTATGTTGCTAATTATTTCAGGGAAACTCCCATCTTAGTAGTGCTTTCTCTCCGAAAAGTATTCCTCTTCCTCTCTGTCTCTTGCCTTCAGAGGCTTGAAGAACCCTGATACGTTAGGAAAGCCAGTCTCTACTTTAAATTGCCTTAAGCATGTGAATACTCAGCTCAATTTTCTTTTACAGCAGCTTGTTATGAAAGGAGCAGGAATCTCGGGGCATTCCTGGGTCAGCTTTTCTTCTGACCCTTGGGTGAAAGCAAGGAGGATTTTGCTCCAGCGGGTGAGTGCTTGGAGGAGGAGGTGTCCATCTCGAGCTTTGAGTACTCTGGTAGGAAAATATTTCTCTTATCACTGAATTTTTGCTGATATTGTTGAACTATGCTTGAAGTATGTGGGCATATATTGTAATCTGCTGGCGAAGACGCCGTGAAAATAGCCGTCCAAAGGTGCTTCTAAACTGCTTATGCCCAAAGCAATACCCTGTCTCCAGTGGAGGTGGAGGACCTGCTCTGGAAGGAGCCGGATGAAAGCTGAGCAGCCTGATTCAAGATTCCACTTGCTCTAACCAGACTTTGTGGCTTGCAAATGTGCTGGATTTTGAGTAGGCTGAGAGCTTCACTTGGCTGGCAGCCTCCAGCCCCAGGTAGTCTGGCAGGTGAGGAGCAGCCACGTCTGTGGCTGAACACTGCGACCAAGGTCTGCATGTGCGGCTGTAGCAGTGGGAAGGCTGTCTCTGGGTTACCTGCAGTGAAGGGTGGCGCTGACTTTTGCAAGGTTCAGATCACCGTTTTGAAAATCTTCGTTTAACCCCGATGAGCAGTTGTGGTGTGGAGATCTTTTCCTTGGGCATTTCACAGTTCGTGTTTACCCAGCCCTCTAAGCGTGACAGTGCCAATTTTAAGTGTCTTTCAGTTTGCTTTCACATGCAGGGATCTCGTGTATCCCTCATGGAGAGTCAGCGTTTTGTGCCTGTCGAAATTGCTACTTGTCCCTTGAGGTTGTTCTGCTCTGCTTTGCTCTGTAATTACTTGCCACACACTGCATGTTTCCCAGCAGCTTTTGCTGCAGTTTTTAAAAGGGAGGATAAGGAACAGCGGAGAGAGGGACATCTGGGAGGGCTACTGGTAGTGGGCCGGGGGAATGGTTTCAGCTTGGATGAAACATAGTCTCCAGGCAGACCCCATTGTGACTCTTGATGAAGTTTCCCTTTCCTTGGCTGGCTTGTTGGAAAACCCTTTTCACTCTGAGTTTGATTTGGAAAGAGAAACACCCACACGGATGGCTGCTTTTCAGCTGTCATTCACGTTGGGGGTTTTTTATGTTCCTTTTTGCATTACTCTCAGGTGAAACCCAGGCTTACTGCCAAAAAACATATCCCAGAATTAGAAAGAAACTAAACACTAAGCACATTCTGTTTCTTCTCTCTAAGCTAGAAATGCAATGGGCTATCTAGTATTTTATCAGTTCACAAGGGATTGTGTTGCTCTTTGCTTTTGGCTGAGTTTCCATGTAGTTCACTTGTTTGTTTTCCTCAGATACAGCTTTCATTAAGACTTGTTTTGGCTCTCTTCAGCTCCTTGCTGGAGACTGTCTGAATGGTGCCACTTCTAGACAAATGCCAGTGCTCTGCTTTGGAGTCCTACTGGTCTCATCTGATAAGGGCTTTTTAATTTTTTCATCCTAAGTAGCTCTCGGAAGAATTGCTGGGTTGTTAAATAATAAGAAGGGTTTTTAGGTCTTTGAGATATTGTAACTGAAGGCAAAGGAAGGAGAGTAATAGCATTGCTGGAAGAATTGGATTTGGTGTGCTGGTGATTTATGAAACTGAAGATATGGCCTCTTGCTTGGATGCCTTGTTGGGATCCAAGATGCTATGGATGGCATGGTCCACATAAAGTCCACTTTTCTGGCCGTACAAGATCTTTGGTCTTGCAAAGCTGACTTTTTAGCCAGTAAAGGAGAAGCAGAGTTATTCACAGCTAGCCAGCGTGCGCCTGTGGTTGGACTTTACTCGCTAAAGGCTCTTGAGAGGATGCTGGAGGGTCCTGCACCAGGCTACTAAGGTGCAGGAAGAGGAGGCTGAGGAAGAAGGTGGAAATGGCAACCTAAAGCCAAAGGTTTCTGGTGGCTTTCTAGAATTGCGACTTGCTGCCCACTTCTTTGTTTATGTTCTCTAACCCTGCACACTGCTGTGGCAGGGCCTGTGGTAGGCTTTGGTAGGCTGGAAAGGTGCTGGCGAAAGAAGGTGGCTGGTACTTCAGGTGCATTAACTCCTTCCTAAAATACCAATTTTTTTTTTAAAAAAAGATTTTTCTAGGGTAGCTGGTTTTGGGGCCTCGCTGGCCATGCTTTGCGTGGAAATAGGACTGTCTGAAGGCTGCTTTAAGAGGACAGGCAGTGGTACACGCGTGGCATGCAATGATGCTGACAGTGCTGCCCCTGCGTGTTTCCATACCTCAGTTGGTATGTTGCACAGTGAGGACCACACCGAGGAGAAGCACGATCTCCCAGTGATTTAGCAGGCTGCATTTAAGTATGCTGAGATTTATCGCTGCAAGATCGGTGGTGGCTTGAAAGGTGCCCCTGCTGTCTCTCTCCTGCAATGAGGATTTTTTTAAAAGGAAGGATCTGTGGAAGAAGGAGACAAAGCAGCAGACAAACTTTCTTTAGGTAATGGGAGGGCAAGTGAGATGTTTGCTGCTGTTCCCATCTGCAGCCCCGTGTTTATTCTACATGTGCATCGTCCCATCTTGGGCCCTTTACATTAGGAGGTCTAACTTGTTTCTGAGACGTGGGAGGATGGAGAGGGGCTCACAGGGCTTATGAGGCTCATCCTGCTCCCAACAATCAATCCTTCATTCCTTGTTTTCTGCCCCCAGTGCGGTGCTAAGCGGAGACAGCCTGGAGGTGTGGTCCCAGCAGCCTAGATGTGGCGGCCGGGCTGTTCCCACGCCTGGGTGGGAGCTGTGGGAGGTCCAGGGACTGCATCCCTGCGTGGTGCGAGTGCTGGGAGCTGCTGAAACCCCCCGTGCCAGGTTTCTGCTGAACGCACTCCTGGATTAAACCAGGTAAAAAACAGGCTTGTGGGAGCTGGGATAAATGGCTTGACCATGGCAATTTTCTTTTTGGTCTTTATTTCCTAGCGTGCAACTGCTGTAATTCCTCTGTGCTACTTTTATGATCTTCAATTTCTGAAAGTATGTTTTTCTTTTTCTTTCTTTCCTGAGGGTTTTGGGCAGTGTTTTCCAAAGCTATTGTGGTGGGCATTTCCCCTTCCCTCCTAGCAGCAGCTTTCATTTTTGAATGAATAGCTCAGCATTGTTCACATTGTCTTTCAATTTTACAGGCTTTTTTTTTTTTCCCCTTTTGACTTCAACTAAAGCAGTCTCCTAAATGCTTCTGGAGCCCTTTGGATCACTTTGCAGAAAATACGTTTTTCCTATTACAGAAGGTCTTGTATTCAAAGCTCCAGGCAGGAAAACTCCTTTTGTAGCGCTCACATTCGAGTTTCTGAAAGCGTGATTCTTGCGGACTTTTTGCTTGAGTTTTGGCCAGGTTTCAGTAAAGATCGCGCTGCGTTCAGCTTTAAGCAGGACTTCATAAGCTTGATGAAGCTGACTTTTGTTGAAACGTTTCTAACGACATAACAAACCCTGCTACTTCTGGTTTCTACATAGCATCCTACATGTTAAATCTGTTCTGCTCTTCCAGCCAAATGCCTATTTTTCCCCCCGCAATTCCTTCCAGAAATAACAGGCTATTATTAGCATCTGTATGTGTGTGCCTTTACCAGCCTTGACATAGCTTTGCATCAAAGACGTTTATCTCTTTACCCACGTTGAACTCGGAAGCTGGACCCTGTGGTCGGCATGGTGTACGTCTGCAGGCCTCTCTTGGTGTGTTCAGAGCATGATCTTCTGGCTGTGCAAAGACTTAGGTTTGCTTCCCCAATCTAAAATTAAATGCAGTAACTAATTTCTGCACTCAGACTCTTTGGAACTAAGTATCTTTTAAGTGAGGAATGGACTTTATTTGCATTTTGGGGTTTTCCCCTTCCCCTGTGAGCGCTGAATACTGGGGAAAGGCTTTCACCAGTTATATCGGCCTGGGTAGACGGTATTTGTAGCATAGCAGTGATGTCTCCTAGGATGTGTCTGACTTCTTCCTCTCTCTGGTAACAAACACTGTCCCCCTTCTTATCGAAGGGCACAAGATCTTCTTGCCCATTGGGTACCAGGAGTCTGCTGATCCAGCAGTGGGAGGACTGTGATGAGCAAACTGCCCTGGGACAGGATGCAGCTACCCACAGCAAGTTACTAAGGTCTTCTCAACCACCAGCTAATTACCATGACCTTGCAGTGT
This sequence comes from Chlamydotis macqueenii, assembly GCF_036417535.1. Lineage (NCBI taxonomy): Eukaryota > Metazoa > Chordata > Aves > Otidiformes > Otididae > Chlamydotis > Chlamydotis macqueenii. The sequence goes on along the minus strand of NC_141560.1, from coordinate 53,881,914 downwards.
TTGTAGCTTGTGATGTGATGCTCAGAAGATAAGTTTCCTGAGTGTTAACTGTTTGAACAGTGCAATCCCAGTACTTGCTGCAGTTGAGTTGGATGCACTGTAAGGAACAAGCAGCTTTTGAGCTATTGTGGTCCTTAAGATAGAAAAAAAAAAATAATTTATAAAAGGGTGAAGGGGAAGAATGGAACATGTGTAGAGATCGATAACCTTTTCTCAAGATGCTGTTCTCATTTGTCCTTTGAATTAACTTTTTTTTTCCCAGTGTAACACCAGAATTTTGCAATAAAATCCACATGTGAGAAACCAGTGCTGTGTCTTCTAGTCAAAGAGGCCTCCATGTCATCTGACTACTTAAGTGGTCATAGAGAAATGTTTGGATTGAGCAGCCAGAGGCCAAATTCATGTTGAATGAATTAGTTTCTACCCTTTATACTGTAATGACAATGCTGTTAGAGAAACCACATGAGAGGAACATTTCTCAGAGCATCTCTTCTGAGTTCATGTGTTTAAAACTGCAAACTCGAGGACTTTTAATCGCAGCTAAAACCTGTCTGTGTTTCTTGGGGGGATGCTTTTCCTTCGTTAGGTTTTGTGGCAGGGCAGCTGTAGTATGCGTGCTTGCTGCTGGTGATGGGTTGTTCTCAGAGAGGAGAAGTTTGTATCCTCCTGTTTCATTCAGCCCTTGACCTCTTTTCAAGTGGTGCCTCACTGTGTCAGCCCCTCTGAAAAGCTTAGTGATAGGTATATTATTTTTCTTCAAAATTATGCAGTGCTTGCTTATATTGACCTGGAGTAATACTCCAAGTATGGTAATGACTTTTATTTCCGTAGGAAAAGATGCACTTTCTTTCCTTCTTTAGCCTCATTTCACTTAAGGTTGCTCTAAGCAGCTGTTTCTTTTCAGACACTAGCCAAAACTACTGGGGTTCAGCCTTCAGAAGACTTTATGTGTAGGTTAAATGAAGGAATACTTTCATGAACGACCTAATCATGTCACTGCAACATCCCTTAGGCAGGTGTAGTCATGATTACTTAAAAATGCCAAAGGTATAAGGTGAGAAGTTGAGTATGCTCCTCCTTGAAAAACCTGCTTAGAATTAGAAGTCAATTTTTAAAAAAAAAAAGTAATTTTCCAAAGGACTTGTAATTGACAGTTGCCTGAATCCTGAATTCGGACAGTTGTCTGAATATTATTTCTGAGTGAAAACACCGTTTCCTTCTCTTTCTGCCACCAAAATTGGAGATGCCCTTCAGGCCTCCAAGATGAGATGAGCAGCAGTCATCTGTCTGCTGCAGCAGTCTCTCTCTGTGACTCTTTTTGCCTGGTGTATTAAAAACCCTCCAGGTAGGCTGAGCTGTGTTTACATTAGTTGTTCCTCTGTCTCAGTTAAGAAGATCTCTTGGATAAATGTTTAGCCTTAGTGTTGAGAGAGAGCATTTTTGTAAGCAGGACGATGCTAAGACTATTGGTATGTTAATCGGGGAAAAAAAAAAATTAAAAAGGGAAAAAAAAATCCATGGACTGTACAGCTTGCTTGAGCTTTCTAGCCTTAGAGGTTTGGCAGATGTAATGTGAAAGAGACTCCTGCTTTCCTGATGGAAACTCTTTGGATTAAACTTTCTTTGAGTCGAGGGACTTTGTACGTCTGGTATGGAAAAGCCTGCAAGCGTACCCAGCTCACAGCATCTGTGGAAAAACCAGCTGCTGTGTGTCTGCTTCTGAGTGGCTGTCCTGGGGATCTGCCTGAAAGTCTGTTTTTACCATTGCTCCAGCACAATCAGTCTTGGCACTTTGTACGCAAAATAATACAGATAGGGTTTGCAGCTGGCACACCTTTTAAAGAGCCTATTACTATCACCTTGCCACAACACATTAATTATGGTGTTGAGGTAGTGATAGCAGTACAGTATTACAGCTAGAATGGCTCCTATACCTGTTTGGTTCATCGTGTTTGTATTGGTATCCATGATAAAATCATCCCCTGCTCTCCCTAATAAGGTTGCAGAAGCTGCAAGGGTGAGGTATGAGAGAACAGACTTGGTGTTAATAATTTAGAAGCTAGATGCCTACTGCTTTCTTAATAGTTGCAGTAGCACACATGAAAATATGATTTATTTGTTATGATACAAACACCCTGCAAAATCCATACAACGTGAATTTTTACCTGCGTAAAACCATGCTTGTAGATAACTACTTGTATTATACTTAACTACTAGTATACCTGCTGAAGGATTGCCCTGGATATTAGACTGAACTTGAAAAGTCACCACAGTCATGCTTACCGAGTACTTTATAAGCTGTATTTGTTTGCAAATTGGGCAGTCACCTCCTGTTTGATGGGAAATGTGACTACCGAAGACAGGCCTTCGGATTAATTTCAATTGCATGTTATTTTCCTTCCAAAGCTAGAATTACAATTTATGAAAGTAGCAGGGACACAGATGCTTGTCGGATGCTCTTAGGTTCTTCAGAGGATTTTTGGGACACCCTCTGCAGTGAAGGGGTGAGGAGCTGTCAGCCTTCTCAGTTTGGTAAGCTTGTCCCCACATGTGCTCCGTCTAACAGAGCAGATGCTGGAGGGCTTGCGTGTTCGCAAGCTCTGCACCGAAGCACTCCACTTGGTGTGAGATATATGGAATTGCTGTACCTTTTCCCTGGAGGCTGAGCTGTTTACCTACCCTGGAACTGAAGAGAAAAACAGCCATTATTAGCAGATCAAAAAGAGCAGTCTGCCAGCCCGCCTAATGCACGGGTTATGCCACAGCCTGGAGCTGGGCTTTTTGTTAAGAGCAACTCAGATTAAAAAAGCAAGCAAACCTCTGAACAAAACAGAAACCAAAACTAACAAAGGAAGCATCTGCTATTCAGATGAACTAATATAGGTGAGGGAGGAAAAAAACAAGTCATCAGAGACCTCCGAAGACTTGCTATTTTGGCCAGAAACCTGCAGTTTGGAGATGGCAAGCATTCATAGTCCCATGATGCAGATGTTCCTGTGGTGCAATCCTAGGCAAAAGCAGGCTGGATGATGAAGAGTGGTGGAAGATGCTGAGCTAGGATGCAGGAAAGCTATGTCTCAGATCTTGCTCTGTTTAGACAAGTTGAGATATACCTCTCCAGGGCAGCTCCGGTTCTGTTCTCCATCGTTTCGATGCGACGAGAAGTACAGTGGGGAGGAAGGGAGCCTGGTCCCAGCATTCACCTCCGTTTTTGGGTTGCATGTTAAAGCAGAGCACAGCACTGGTATGTGGCAGCACCAAGGGACTGACTTGGCTGCTCTGCACAAGCATCTCCTCATGGTGATAGGGTGGGAGCCCTGGTCTGCAGGACGCTTGGCTTCATGCTGAGATGGGTTGGTTTATTTGGAAGACTGGCACAAGGCAGAGATGCTTAGGTTACTGTTGTTATTACTATAGACTTTTTAATGCTGGGTTAAGGATGCATCCCTGCAAACACAGGAGCAGGAGGGCTACTTGTTCTGGTTACTCTCCTAGTTGCCAGAAGCCTGGCTGGTACGAGGTGGGAGAAGAAATGAGAAGAAAGGTTGTTTTAGCTGGATGCCAAATGTAAAGAGCAGGTATGATACGCTCGCGGGCTGCATTGTCGGCACATAAATCTACTGAACAGAAGAGCGGACAGACTGCTTGTATGGGCAGTGCTGTCAGCTCTCATTTTCTCACAGCTGGGGGACCATGAATGCACAGACCCCATTGATGGGATGTCCTGGTTTTAAACCTTCTCAGTGAAGGGATTTGTCTGCCCTGAAGCATAACACATTTCTGTGTATGCCTTTCCAATAGCAAAGGGTTTCACACCCCTTTGCTGAACAGTCCCTGCCAGCCCCAGGGGTGACAAGTGCCATGTCGCGTATCTTCACCTCTCTGTGGAGCGAGAGGTGCCTGGCCCAGAGTTTTTAGTTGTGATCATCACTCTCGTTATTACTGTTTGTGAGTTCCACAGAGCTCAGAATCTTTTATTCAACCAGCAACTAGTGAGAGTTTAATTAAATGACAATTAAACTTGTCATTTAATACCTTAAGTCTTGGCTCTTGTATTCAGGAGTAACCTGGTGTGAGAGTGCCTGATTGCTCATAGTGTGCACAAACACTTGAAGCAACTGTCAAGAGCGGGAAGTACAGGAGGAGCACAGAGAAACAGGAAGATTTGGTTAGCCTGGTTGGAAAGTAGCTACAGCAGCGAGCAAATGCTTCCTCTTAAGCACACACATGACTTCTGACATCAAGGCAGAAGGCTGACAAGGTGCCTTGGCTTGGAGGACAAGTTGAATGATCTGCATAAAGTCCTCATGATTTCCCCTCTGAAGGCAGAAGTAGCTGAAAAACTTCAGAAGAAGAGACCTCCACCTAATTTTTATTGTTGTTAATTTGTTCTGGATGATTGATGGCTGAAGGGAGAAGGATCGTTGATCTCTGTGCCCTATATTACTAGTGTTGCATCTGCTCCTGATTCAAGGGAAGTGGAGATATCCTCTGCGTGAGCCATTAACCTGTTTCCCAGACCTTGCTGCGTTCATGCATCTTCTGACAAAGCAACCCTAAAGTGGAGAGCTGATCAGCTTCCTCCCTGCCATGAACGTTTCCACTGTTAATGAAAGATGTTTCCCTTTTGGAAGAAAAACACACCTGAAGCCACCCTGGCAGGTTTTCTTGTGCCAGGGTTCAACTTAGACACTTGGTCAGAGGAACAGCTTGGAAACAGGGAACAGGTCCTTCAACTGCCAGAGGACAAGTGCGGGAATAAAGTGGCTTTAAACCCCCTCTGTTCAGCAGCTGACACAGCACCGTCTTCCTGTTCCTTGTGTGTGTACCAGTTTATACAGCCTTCCAGCATCATCCAGCAGTTAATGGTTTTGGTGTTTGCTGTGGTGTAGAGAGGTGATCCTGGTGTGTCTTCCTGAAAGCTCATCCTGTCTGGTGTTGCAAGAGTTTTGTAAGCACGATCTGCATCTAAGATAGCAGTGGTCAGTGTGGCAGGAATGTCCCAGCAGATGGAGATGTCTCTTGCCCTCAGATTTCCTCTGCAAAGCTTGTGGCCTATTAATCGTGAGAGCGGATGGCTTTTATAATGGGCTGATGGTTGTGGATGCTGGATAAATTTTGTGTGATTCATTGGGGAGCTCAGTCCTGGAGTCTGAGCTGCCTTTGGGTTGATGAAACGTTGCTGCACCTGTTCTTGTCCATTTGAACACCTGCAGTTTCTGTTTCAGAGTGATATGCTGTGGAGAAGACAGGACATGCTGTGTCTCACAGCTTGGGGCTCTGCACCGGAGAAAACAAAGTTTCCTCAAGAAAGAGCAGGTGGCAGTTGTTTTCTTCAAGAAGAGTTAGAATTGTCTGTGATCCTTCCTTGGTCTGCTCATATTGCAGAGTCCTGGCAGAGACGGTCACTTGAGATGACAGGACAGAGGGCTTAATGCTAGAGTCCAAGCCTCTCCCAGCTTTGCTGTAATGCCAATATATGGTAGCTCAAGAGTGGAAGACCTGCCATGCTAGCAAGGTCCAACTCAGCTAGTGTCCCCTGCTAGTGACAACCAGAATGGGTCCTCGGGGAAGGAGAACGGGTCGCTGGGTTTAACAGCCGCAGACGGTCTTTTTCTCCTGAAGTTTGCATGTTGCTTTGCAGGCACTTTCTATAACTTGCTCTGAGTAGCAGAACATGCCGCAGCCCAGTTGTGGGTCACTTGGAAGAAGTATTTTCTCCTTCTGTTTGACTCTTTTAATCTGCTGTCTCATGGTTTGCATGACACCAGTGGCTCCTGCAGGTTGGTTTTTTTTCTTGCCTCAGTACATAGATGCCTCTTTTGTGATGCCCACATCTTAGTATTTCATGACTATGTACCGTCTGCCTTGACTGTGCTGCTCTGAAGTCTGCATTTAGGCAAAAGCTTTGCGGATGCTTTGAAGAGGATTAGAACTGACCGTGTAATGGGAGAGAAAATAGAGTAATTGCAGACTTAGTTGGAAAAGCGTTCTGTGCTTCGTTGTATTGACTTTCTTGCTGGAGGAGTTGTTGAACATACTGAACAGGAGGAATTCGGAAACATGCCCACATGACCCCATGTGTGTTACTCAGCAGGCATTTTTGTTGCACGCCTTGCATTTATTCTCTTGCTGAAACATTAGGCAATTTATCAGTCTTTCCATTCTGTAGCTGGACACCCCGTTGCACTGTCTGCCTTTCCAGCTAAAAAAGAAGTAAGAGCAGTGCTTGCTAACAGCATGATCTCAGCAGTTCGTCCAGAGGAAGACGGAAGTTGGCTGCTCTCTCCATCTAATCACTCAGTTAAAAGTACTGAAAGCTACAAACAAACTCGTTTCACATTTCCAAATGCTGTGCTAAGAAAGTAACCAGCCCTTTTTCCTCAAGATCACCAGGGTTGGTGTCCATAGACATAAAAATCCAGCACATCCAAAGCCCAACTCACAGGTTCCTATGCAAGAGCACTACTGCTTGAGATGATTTGATGGAAATAATAATGCATCCAGTGAATTGATCATCACGCTCCACAATAGACAGTACACTTTCCAGCAGCTTAATTTACTGTGGTGCATGGGGAAGACGGCTCTGTGTTGGCTGTGGGTTTTTCTGGTCTTCCTTCAGCACAGATTTTTCTTTGCGTGTCTGGATTTCTGCTTTGTGCATGCAGTTATTACTTGGTGTGGACTTTGGAGGCAAAGGAGAAGCTGTGCCAGTTACCATGTATGATGAGGGCTCTTGCTTGAGGTGACTGATGAAGGGAGCAGGCTAGAAGTTAAGCCTACAAATTTCTACTTCTGTGCCAAGCTTTGTGTTTTCTCTGTCGTGGTCCATGTTGAGAGGACTGGAGATCCATCAACAGCGATAGAGTAGAAGCTGAGTGGGGGCTGGTTTTGGTGAAACTTTACCGGTGTGTCTTGGTTTCTCTTTCCAATGGGATTTCCTTAAAACTCTCCCCCATCCCTATCTTCTGGTCGCTGGAGCTAGATCAGGTTGAGAAGGTCCATGAGGAGGGCTCCCAAACACTAAGATGACTAATTTAATTGGTGATGGGTCTGAGCAGAGGAAATAGATGCCTGCCTGGCTGAGTGTTCATGGCTCAGTGGGACTTCTCTCCTCTCCTCTTGCTTTTTGCGTCATCCCATGGTACCTTTCATGGTTTCCTGTGAGGCTTGTATTCACTGTACGTGTGGGATTTGTTCACCTGGGACGAGAATATGACTGATCTTTCTTACTTTAGCAGTAGCAGCAGCAAAGTCAGGCTGCTGTCGTCTGCTCTCCAAAAATAATTTGGTTGCTGTTTTCCCCCTATGCTACAACAGAGCATTGCAGACTTCTCCATCTCTTGCTCCAAATGCAAGTAGCTTTCTTTGGTCTTTTGTGTTCCTGAAGAGCCTCGTGGCAGCACAACACCAAAATTCTGCTATTCAGGTTGAGGTATGCCATGGATGTGTCCTTCCCTTGAAGGGAGGAGGAGAGCATGAACCAAAGGTGATGGATGTTATGCATTAAACAAGGTGACCTGCCACAGTGTAGTTGGCATTAGTGGTCCTTGGAGCTAAACTTCTGTGGGGCTTGGAGTGCGCATGCGAGATGGAACTTGGCGCGATCTGGCTTTGTAAAGCAGAGTCAAATGCTGTTGGAGAGCTTTCTCCTGACCTCCTGCCTTCCTGCTGGAGCAGAGCCTGCAAAGTGCCAGCCTTTGCCCACCTGAAGTCAAAGGACCGGTGTCCCACGAGGGGCATGGCACAGGGGCTGGAGAAGCCTTGCGGCAGGTTGGGAGCAATGAGCATCTGTGGTTGTGCGGAGCGTGCTACGTACCCGCCTGCCAGAGAGTGTCTGTCAGGGCTTTGGTTTACAGAGGAGCTCATTACTTAGGGCAGCCGGATGATGTGGCAGGGGCCCAGGTTTGGGTAAGCTTTCAGGCAGCTGCTTGAAGGAGGAGGCAATTGCTGAAGCATTCATAAACTTGACTGTGAGCAGACTCTTCCCAGTGCCTCGTTGACGGTGGGGATGGCGGAGCGCAGCCAAGAACTGGTGTACTCATTCCAGGGGAGGTGACAGGGAGCAGCCACAGGAGTTAATTCTCTTTGTTAATTCCCATAATAAATTTCTGCCTTCAAAAGCCTGAATGAGCAGAAGTCTGTCAGAGCAATGCTGGGAGGGGTAGCTTTGTCTTTATGTATATTCCCCCCCCCTCCTTGTGAGGTTCCTATGAAGGAGCGTGCTCTTATAGCCTCAGTAAAACCAGCCACGAAACAATAGCTGAATACTGGCTATAAAAAACCTACTTACTTGCTGCGCGCATGTTGCAATGGCAATGGGGGCATCTCATGCAAGCCCTTTGTTATTTTAGCTTTTTTTTCTTGGCTGCTTATGTAAGTTTAAGACTTTTTTTTATATTACTCCCCTATATTTAGAAGTAAGGGCACAATAGTTCAGCCTTTGACCACCTTCAGTCTGTCCATGTCTCACGAGATGGCTAGGAGGCCTGCTGGTACCTGGCTTTGGGGTCCCATGCCCAGCACGTGCTAGGCTGACCCATCTGGTTGTGAGCATTTCCCCAAATTGTTGTTGTTGTCTTGTTTTCCTTTATAAGCTTTCTCCTGTTTACCTCCTGAAAAATACCACAGTGGATGGTGGCAGGAGCAGAGTTGGGGAATTCTCAGTTAACTGCTGAGCTTGTCCTCCGTTCACCCCTCTTGCGTCTCTCGCCACGGCAGCCTGTGTTAGCAAAGATGACGTTGTGTCAGCCAGAAGAAGTAAATTTCATCTTGTATGAGGAATCGGCTAATCATCACGTGCCTTGGTTTCCCCATTTAAGAATTTTTTCTTTGAATCTTTAAAACTGCCTGTCTTCTCCCAAGGTTGCATCTCTGTTGAATGGGCATGAATTTTGTTATCGCCGTGAATCTGGTGCTGCTTCCTACAGATGGGCACAAAGTGTCTTTCTGTGCATCGTTGGGGAATAACCTCTGTAGCAGGATAGGGCTTGCAGTTTTCCATTTTCTTTTAATTGTGTGTTTTTTGGTTTTGTTTGGTTTTGTTTTTTTTTTTTGGAGGGTATTTTTGCAGATGTTGTGGTTAAAGGCTTCTATTTTTAAAACCTTAAATCTTGGAATATGCCTCCATAACAGTATGTAATGGGATTTGGAAAAATGTCCGCTAAAATTGTATATAAATGATAGTGCAACAGTTAACTTTTGTTAAAGTTGTTAGACTTTTTGCTGCTGCTGCGTGTGATTTTTTTTTAATTTTTTAATGAATGCAGAGCTATGAATATTTTTCTTTAAAAAAAACCCCAAACAAATAAGCCTTCCGTCTTAGACAAATGTCCCTTTTTCATGATGGTGTTTTTTCCCAGTTAATGGCTTTTTTAGTGGGAGCTGCCCTGTTCTTTCCGTCTGATGTGTGTGCCCACACCTCTGAATGTTTCCATTTCAGAAAGCAGGACAACATCAGTACCAGTAGACAAACTTCAAAAGCTGCCGTGCAGGAGGGTGTCACAGTTCTGAGGTATTAGGAATGAGCAAGGAAAAAAAAAAAACAAACACCACCAAAACCCCTTAATCTTTTACTGCCATGCAAAGGTAACAGAAAAACTTGCTTCTTGGTTCCTCTGATTCTTGTCATGCTAAAATACTGGAGCTGAATAATCCTGTCAACCCCTAAAAAGAACTGGAGAGATTTAGGAGCACCCAATAGTTTTTTAAAAAATATGATGTTTTACCTGTTGAGTGCTGCCGTTGCACTATCACACTCAGTGACTTAAGATGGGACTTTCGGGTGGTGGTTAGCTGCAGGACACAGGTAAGGGCTCTCTTTCTTTATATGCCATCATATTGCTGATGTTTTTCACACTGCCAACCCAAGTGGTACCCAGTAGTCATGCTCGCCCGTGTCCCTAGTGCCCAACTCCAGCCATCCTGGTGGAGCTGTTTGAATTAGGCTATGTTTTTCTGTCCAAGCCTGCAAAGAGCCTATTGAGAGGGAAGGGGAATGGCTTTTTTTTTTTTTTTTTTTTCAAGAGCAGCTGAATGCAATGCCCTAGTTACCATGTTTTTTTTTTTTTTTAAATGGAGTACTTCAGAGGATGTACAAAAGCATCTTTAGCACTTGCAGTACAAGGAGAATGAAAGGACCTAGATTATGCCAGCACTGCAGCGGAGGCTTAAATGAGTGTCATTCATTTATTGTTAAGAGATGACCCAATTTGGATTGTATTTATGGAGTGGGAGGGGAGAATGGACCTGTTTCAGATGACTTTTGAGCCTTAAATGTACTTACAGGCTTTGTGTGGGGATTGCGTTGGCTCCTGCTGGGTAAACAGAGCCCTTTGGAGGGTGTTCCCCGTGTGCTGGCGCGGTGATGTGTCCTGCCCTTCCTGGCTAGACGTGTGCTGCCAAAATGGGTTGATTCATGCCATGTCTCTCTGCACGCAGTTGTGTTGCATGGGGAAAAAATGAGTAGTCAGACAGAACCTGCCCAGCTGATTTTTTATTTATTTTATCGCATTTTCTTGCAAGGCTTTTAAAGCCTCCGGTTACTGTGTAATTTGTAGACTGGTTCCAGCCAAGCAGATCCTTAGCTGAAGGCTGTGACCCTGCAAAGGACTGGTGAAGGTTATAGGTCATTAGGTTTGTGCACTGTGGGATGCTTTTTGCTTTTTCCCACCTCCCTTCCTGTAAAATAAGGGGCCGTCTGTTTTAAGTGCCATCTGTGTCACGGTCTGCTGTCCCCTCCTTTTCTCCTGGCTGGGATGGCAGTGAAGAACTTCCTTTTCATCTTAAAGGGCTTTAAAAGTTGATCATTAGGGTCTGCCCCTGCTGTCTGCATCTCCTCCTGGAAGGATCTTACCTGTTCTTTAAACGATTTTGGTCCTGCTGGGAGGAATATAGCCATCTGCAGATAGTGCGAAGGACGTAATTTCTTGGATTATCTTCCCCCCGCCCCACCACCTTGCAAGAGTTCCTGTAGTCATAACATCAAGCTCAACCCTGATGGTGCAAACAGCTTTGAGAAGTGTCCAGAGCAGAAGCTGCTGTGGGCTTAAACCCATCTGCAAATGTGGGAGAGGGAAGGAAGAAGATAAACATGGAAAACTGACAAGGAGCCGGAGCTCGGAGAAGCTCAGCCTTTCCAGCAAACACTACTTTCTAGTTCAGATGAGCTTTATGTGAAGACTGGTGGAAATCAGCATTCCCATTCATTTCAGTGGAGCCAGGGTTGTGTCCTCCACCTAAGCAGTGCTGTAAGCCTGTGCCTTTCCTTCTCGAGAGACACACCTGCCTTACGTCTTCCACAGCCTGCTGTTAAAGGGACCTTTTTCCCCATGAAGAGGGGGAGAAAGGCACCCATCCCTTCCTGCAGCCGTCCCAGCAAGCCACAGGCTGGTCTGCTGCAGGAGAGCTGCACCCCAGCTCCCGTGGGATTCAGCAGGGTGGTCACCGGAGCACTCACCGGAGGAGGAAAGGGATGCAAGCTCTTGGAGGAGCTGTCTGGATTTGCTCCTTTGGAGACACCATCAGCCACAAAGCCTGCATGCGTCACAGCACAGGTGCATCCAAGCCCGAGCTGCGCTGGCACCGGCTGACTTCTGCATTAAGGGACGTTGTTGCTCTGTAGGAATCAGCACCCAGTGCTTTTCGGTTTGCAGAGAAGTTGCTGGGAAAGCTTTCTTGTTCATCGATGAAAGCATCAAAATTGTTAAGTCCAGGTGCACTGCACAACTGGAGACAAGGGTGGGTGGATGGTCTCATGGGGCAGCATCCCTGGGGTCTGCCGGCACACCAGGCTCAGAGCACACCAAGGTCAGAGTGGCACCACGTCACCTGCAGCAACTGCAGAGTTGAGTGTGTCAGGGCAAACAGGCATTTCATAGAATCATAGAATCTAAAGGGTGGAAGAGACCTCCAAGATCATCAAGTCCAACCGTCAACCTAACATCACCATGCCTGCTAAACCATGTCCTGGTGTGCCACATCTACATGTTCTTTGAACAGCTCCAGGGATGGGGACTCCACCACTTCCTTGGGCAGCCTGTTCCAGTGCCTGACCACTCTTTCAGTAAAGAATTGTTTCCTAATATCCAACCTAAACCTTCCCTGCCGCAACTTGAGGCCATTTCCTCCTTTCCCTGTTTTTTTCCAGGGGTACAAATGGCAGTTTTTGGTAATTGAAGGCTTCATACAGAGAGGTCTCTCTGGTGTGGGAGATGTGGACCTGAGTTCGGGCTTGGATGTGTCCTTTTTTTTATCCATAGGAGCATTAGGCTGGTTACTGTGTTCAGTTTGGCTTTCTTCCTGACTTTTTTTTTAAATCAAATTTGATAATGCTCGTCCAAGTAAAGGATAATGGAAATTAAGTAACTTACTCTACCTCTTGCACAGCCACTGCTGCGTGTAGGTAGCAGTTTAATGAGAAATGAGGCAAGGCAGAGCTCATTTTGCTTTCCTGTCACCAAGCTGGCTCTGCAGGGCTTAGGAGTAAGATGGGATAGTAATCAAGTGTGATATCTTTAGGGCAAGACTACAGGAAATTCATTGTATTCCTTTGAACAGGATGGAGCCTTTCACGTGATTTTTTTTTTTTTTTTTTAAACTTTAATTCTGTAATCCCGATCCCATTATCTAATAGCAGGAAGACTCCTTAAAATTGGAAATGTATTTCATCTGCTCAGGGGCAAGAGGTCTTGGTCTGCCTGGAGGGCTCTGGCTGTCCCCCGGGTGTGGGGCAGATGCTAGGGGCTGCTCTGCTGAGGGTGATGCATTGAATCACCTTTTAATTTGCATTACGGCTGGAGGGATTTTTTTATTGCAACAATCTCCTGCTATTGAGAGACTTTTTTTCCTTCTGGCTCGTCTCCAAGGTATGTGGTGGGCTGCGTAGTGCTTGCTGACAGGGACCTCCCCCAAGCTTCCCCTCCGCTGTGCCTCTTGTACCTGAGAAGTCGCTCCGGAGCAGCTTTCCACTGCATCTTCCCACTCGGTGAAATCTGTCTGTAGGGGCGGTGTGTCGTTCATCTGTCCTGACTGATAGGCTGGCTCCTTCCCTCGCTCACTGGGATTTCAGAAGGAATAAAAAAATATCTTTGATGTCAGTGGCTTTGCATCAGGAGGATTGGGTACTAGTTTTTCCTTCATCCTGATAGCTTTTCTGCTAGAGTTTTTAGACATATGCGGATTATAGTTTAATTTCCTCTTGAATTCAACAGCTTTAAAAGGACTAAAATCAGCGGCTGGTTGGAGTTGCAATTGGGATGCAGAAAATTACATGCCTTTCTGTTCTGGAGCAGGTCATGCTGCGCGTGCAAAGGAGAGCAGAGAGCTGTCCTCTAAAGCAGTTTGCTGCACGTGTGCAACCAGAGTCCCGATTCAAGCCCTATGGGGTAATGTTTTAATCTCACTTGTGACCCTCAGCTTTTAAAGAGCACAGCCGAGTCTGCTTCATTACCTTGCCACCTGCTGTGGTCCACAAGCCTGGAGAGTGGCTTTTCTGCCACTGCGCTTCTCCCTGATGCTTTTAACCTGGTTTCAGTGCAACACCCCTGCCTGCTTTAATCCAATAATCTCTTGCCCTGTTTCAGCTAAATTTTTAAGGGGTAGAAACCCTACAAAGTTAATTTCCTACTTCCTGGAGAGATGCAGTCCTAAGTTAACGGCTCACCGCGAGGGAAGACAGATAGGAGTCTGGCCACCCTGCCAGCTTCGTCAAAGGTGGAAGCTGTATGTTTGGTGGCTTGTCACTGGAGGTGATGAAGAGGTTGTTAGTGTATTGCCAAAGGGTGGTAAGACTCAGGGTAGGCAGAAAATGACTTTGTAGAAAGCTGGGCTGCAGAAGTTAAGGTGTCCACAGAATAGCTCGCACCCATGCCCTGCTCTTACGTCTGGTTTGGAGATTGTGGGGAGGTGGAGGCACCCAATGACCCACACCGGCACAGATAGGAGAGCTTGCTGATGAGCTGTGACACTGCTGTGCAGAGCGAGTGACGTCCTTGAGCATCACTGGCATGGCTGGGCAAGGAAGTCCATGGAGGCTGGCGTTGGCTTGCTCATCACCTGCATGGGCTCCTTGCTGCTGCATCCTGAAGCCTCCGAGGAGCCTGAGCTCTTTTCTCTGAGGCTCCTGCAAGACAAAAGGCAAAATGCTACAAACCACAACAGCTTCCACTCCAAAAATACCATAAAAGGCTGTGTCCTTAGAAGCTGGGCATGGGAGCAGTTCCCACCCACATTACTGCAGCATGAGTCACCAGGCTATTGCAACTGCTCACCGTGTGGATGCCCGGCTGAAGATGCAGCGAGGAGCAGAGGGAGGAAGGGGAACTGCTCCGTAGTAGCAAGTGGAAGTGATGAAGATTTACGAAGAACAGGATGACACACAGGCACACATGAACTCGACCAAACTGCCGGATGATTTTGCTTTCGTTAGTATTTTTATTTTTTTTTTCTGAGAACTTCCAGCAACTGCTGCTTGCTGATGCATTGAGCTTAAGATGTTTGCAGCCAAAAGTCTTCTGAATACACAGAAACCCCCAGTTTGCTTTTAGGGAGCATAGTAGTTGCCACATGAATAATATGAAGCTGGAAACCCCTCTGACATGGAAGTATGTTTTATTTACTCTCTTTAAGCAAAGTTTTTTCTCCCCCTATCCTCCCTCTTCTTCTTCATCCTTCTCTCCGCTACTCTGATGCAGAAGTAGGCTGTACTTCCTTGTGACAGATGGTGCAAAAACACGTCTCCTCTAGGTTACACGCTACTCTTACCTGGGCTTTTTATCCAACATGCAGGTATTAGGGTGTAAATTCTGGGGGGGTTTTTTGGTTTGTTTTTTTTTTTTTTTCCCTGAGACACCGCCCACCTGCACTGGCCCTGGCAATGGTACGGTTATTATTTGCCCTTTTTCTTCCCTTCTGCTTGACAAAGTCTTGGCTGTCAGGGTTTACTGGATTGAGTTTGTCAGTGGGAAATTCTATAAAAAGCTTCCTTTATTTAGACGCCAACCCAGTAATGACATCATGTGGGCAGGTCTTCCAAGTTCCTCCAGGCTGAGCGGATGGAGGGAGGTGGTGGCCATGAGGCTGAGCCCTGCCTTTTTCCCAGTGCATCTCCGTGGTCCTGCTCTGTGGCTGTCCTTCAAAATAACCCCAGTCCTGGCCCTCTGGGGAGAGCACAGGGAGGTCCCCCAGCAGACTGGTGCATCTTCTTTAGCAAACTTTTTGACAGTGTAACATAGCTGTGGTTGTCTTCCTTCTCATCACTTTCAGGTTAGTCCTTTGAAGTGCTTTTTGGGTCAGTATTTACCCTGACTTCTCAGGGAAGCAGGAGGCACACGTACTCGGTATCTTCAATGCTACTAAATTTTGCATTGGGCCAGTTTCGAATAACTTTAACAGGGGAGCAGGTGAACTACAGGTACGAATGCCTGCATGGACAGACAGAGCCGGGGGAATGGGCACATATGAGATATACTGCTTGTTTTATGGTGCAGGGAAGCGGGCAGCTGGCGGGGACAGCAAGGCAAGAATTGGCCACCAAAGTAATAGACTGACAATTTATTTTTTTGTGTGTGGCTTCGTAAAAAGGTATGGCTTTGAGCATTTCTGAATGGGAGAGAGGTGTGTATTTGTTAAGGGTTAGAAAGTAAAGTATGTGACCTGGACAAGGTTTCTGGACCCTCTGGAGAAGTTATTCCTGGGCTTCATTTACTTCTTTGGAGGAAAAAGCATGCTGTGGTGTATTAACCTTCCCCTTGTACATGCTCAGTTTGTTAAAATGTTAGCACAGGTATTCTCTTACCTGGATATTTTTCTGTGTGATCAACGAAACAGAGCTTTAAGTAATGAAATGGTACAAAACTCTACTGGGGGGCATTTAGTTGACTCCCTTTGTTCTGCTCATCCTGCTATTGAAGAAAGCTATCAGGTTGCCATACATCATGGCTCTTTTGCTGTCTGCTAAACATAGATTGCACCCGTTAGAGCTGGGAGGACTTTGGGCAGCAGACTGAGTAACTAATTCAATCTGTCCATAACGCAGATTTTTCCAGTCCTACCTAGGATTTGGGTCAGACAAGAGGCGGTTTCCAGCCACGTGCCAACGCTTGGTCTGCACTGCTGCTCCGCTTGTTGACGTTATCTCCTTCCCACGTTCTCCACCTCGATACTCTGAAGTACTGGAAATTAAAAATAAATCTGTATTGCACAAAGACTCTGCAATTCGGTATGGGTGGCCAAAATACTTTGTTCTCTTTAGAAAGTTATTTTGCAAAGTTAGATTGTGCTGGAAGAAAAATACAGATTTGCAGGCGTCAGTTTCAGACAGTATCTTACCATCAGATGGCACAGAAAAGAGGGATCTTTGAAGCAGCAAAGAAGGTCTTTTCCCAAGGTCTCTTGGCAAGAAAATCCAGTGTTCAAAATGCCACCTTAATTATAAAACCAACAAACATGTCTTTACCACTGGGAAGTGACATCTGATAATGTTTTCTCTAAAGAAGGGGTGTGGGGAGTGGGTATTTTTAGCTGCAGCTATTCTCAAGTTGTTGTTCTTTTATGACCTTCTCTTAATAATACATTTCTCTTAACACTTTCTTTAAAGTTTTTGTAGTTCCAGAAGCTTTTTCAGCCAAAGGCTTGTTGCTGGAGGGAGGTGCAGCCCACAGGCAGGAGAAGTACTGAAATCTGTTTTCTGGTGGATTTTGGAGCCTAAGAGGGCTCAATGTTAAAGCTGGGTGCATCTCATGAGGGACCTTTCCCAGGTCAGAGGGGTGGCTTGTGCTTCAGCTTTTCTCCCAGCTGCAGCAACTGTAAGATTGCCACTGCTTACTTCTTAAAAGCAGTTGAGAATGGAACAAAAAAACCTGAATTTGGACAACAAGTTTAAAAGATTGGAAGAGGAAAGCTTGGACAGAAGAATGACGTGCTGGTGGAGATGCTGTAGTGCAGGAATCCCATAGGAGGGTAAGCACAAAGAACGGCAGCTTACATTTCAGAGCTCTGTGTAGTGGTTTGGGCTGTGGCTGACCGGAGGTAAATGTTGTTGTCTCTGAGATAAGAGGGCCAACGAATTCCTGTGTACAACCTGAAGGTCATCTTCATCAGTCGACAGCTGGGCTTCTCATGTCTATGGACTGAAAAGCCAGCATGGATCCTGGCAGTCAGATGAGCTGGTCCTGGGCTTTTGTGAACATCAAAGTGTCTGTGAAAAACTTCTCGAAGATCAGTTGTATAAAAAGCAGGAGAGAAGAAACATTTTCAGGTTGCGTTGCTGATGCTATCTGTCTCTTTCCAGGCTTTCCAAAGTGAACTGCGCAATTAGGTGTTGCTCTGTGCTTACCTCTGATGACATTGCGTAAGGAAGGCAATTAAGCTGATCGTAAATAATAAGCACATGCTGTGTGAATGCTGACAGGAGGCAGGACAGGCAAGAGATGTCCATGCTACATCCGCGACGTGCCGCTGCATCGCGGTGGGTATCAAGGAAGATGAACTCGATGGTGGGGCTGGAGAGGTGTCTGGCTTAGGCTGAGCCTGGGAAAGGGACAAGGAAGGTGTTTAAGTGGTTGTTTACTTGTTTCTGCTAATTGGCAATAAATGATATAAAGGAAACATGCCCTGAGCTGAGACTGTTTTGCTTGCCAACAAGTCTTTTTGTGCTGTGGTGCCTTTTTAACGACCACAAGCACCATCAGAACTGACAGCCCAGCCTACTGAAGGTGTTGACACCACATGTGGTCACTGGTCCAACTTGAGTCAGGAGATAAAAAAAAAAAAAAAAGAGGGTTACTGCTCCCTGAAACACTGGCCCACATCCTGCAGCTGCCGGCGGAGGAGAGCGGGGCTGTGGGGATGCTTGCAAGTCTTGTGTTGCTCCAGGGTTTGGCAGGACTTGCCACAATAAAGAGGATCTTGCTTGGAAGAGGTTATGTATCATTTAACACCAGAAACTTGCCAAAGTGGTCTCTTATTTATTTATTTATTTATTTTCTTCGGTCAGAGTTAAGACTTGACCTTTCCTCTTCTGGACGAGACCTCCTGGGAGCTTTCACCAGCAGATAGAGCAGGGCTGGTGCTGAGCTCCTCCAGGAGCATGTTCTCTGCGACTCCACATTTTCCCTTGCATCGGTTTTGGGGTACAGAGTGGCTGTCTGGGTAGTGCTTTCATTGCAGGGAACTGCCACGTGTGTATGAAAACGGTGTGGGCTTGGCAGATTTCAGATTGGGCATAATTCAGTTAGGAATTTGCAAGGTGTTAGCTTGGGTAGTGGGAGTAGAGTATTTCATATCCTGAGTAGTACTTGGACTTTTGGTGCCCTTCTTGGTTTTAGGACCTGACACTTGATGCTCTGTTGCTTGAAAAAGCATAAATTAAAAATAAAAAGTGACTGAATGTGTGTGTGTATTCAGTGCTTTTTTGGGAACTGTAAGCTTGGCACTGTGTTTCCGTGTGATACCTGTGTTTAATTCTGTGTCGCTCACTGGCAGGAGCACCACAGGCTTGGTGCCTGGTGCGAGAGCTTTTCCTTTTGTTGCTGAATAAAAGCAGCATCAGCAAGAGCAGAAGTGTCATCGGGTTGGTTTTGGGGTGAAACATGGTGATAAGGGATCTGGCAGGAAGGAAACACAGTGCGTGGTGAGGAGAAAGAAACAGCAGGTACTCGGAGTATGATACAGCAGATACTCAGAGTGGGCAGAGTATCTCCTGAAGATGGTCTATGGCTAGAAAACAGGGGCAGCCGCTCGAAGCCAGGTCAGCGGTGCAGAGTTGGCCGCATCTCTTCAGGCCATGCAGATGAAGCATCGTCTCCTCCACAGGACCCGTGAGGTGATGGAGGAGGTGCTGGAGCCTGCGGACCCGAGCAGGGGTGGGAAGGGCAGGACCAGGCTGCACCTGGGTGCCAGCTGGATTTCCCAAGTGGGCTCCGAAGGGCCTCTCTCCCAAATCACCCCCTGCTGCGTTTTGTTGAGAGTGAGCCTGTTATTCCACAGAAAACCCTTCTGAAACAAGGAGGGGAGAAACAATCTGGGAAAGTGAGTGTTTTCTGATAACAGTGAGCAACAGTACAAGCTTTTGTTTTCTGTCAATGGGAGGAAGTGGGAGAAACACGTAGCGGCTGTAGCGCAGCACAGGCTTTACTGCTGCGAAAGAGATTTAGTGCTCACCCTCCTGCGGTGGGTCCTAGGAGAGGATCAGGTGGGGAGATATCCATAAGGAGAGGATAGGGTGCTGGGAGCAGGTGGGAAAGGTGCTGCTTTTGTTTTGCTGCAGCCGTGAAGCTGTCTGAAGCAGGTGCTGAAGGAAGGTCTGCAACCAGTGAGCTGAGATGGGAATCCAGGTCCAGGCTTGCATGGGGAATGGGAAACAGGAAGATGAACTCCTTGGTTTGCATTCAGACAGGACCAGACTGAAGCAACTGTGCTTTAAATTAAAGTGTGGGCTCACAGAGGCTCCTCTCTGCTCAGATGACCGTGATGATAAAGAGCGAACCAGCTCTGATCTCTGCTCTCTGGAAAAAGTCCTTCCTGCTGAAGGACTTGGTGTTTTGTAAAATATAAAATGCAAAAGAAAAACTTCCCATGCAATTGCTATTCTGTTTTGAAGTCTTATCTGAAGGCCTGCAGGCATGTTCTAACTCGAGCATGGATCTTATTCTTTGTGTTGACCCCACTCTTTAGGGGAAAAAAAAGAAGTTATTTCTTTGTGCCTCTCCTATCAAAACACCCTCCACTACCCTCAAATGCTTATTTATTGACAACTTCCCTTCTCCAAGCCTTCTTGCACAGTGCCGAGTCCAGCTGTGCTTTAGTAGGATGCGTTCCGCTCTCCCAGGTTTTGATCTTGGAACAGGAAGATTCCCATTTCCCAAACTGCTGAGGAAATCATCATCCTGCTTGCAAATGTCTTTTGTAGCAATTAACTGAAATTTTGTATTTATAACTGAACTGTTTTAAGTGAATGTGTTAAGTGAACTGTCTAGTTGCTTGGTTGGTGAATGCTAAAGCATTTTTAAGATAAATGCATCTTTCAAGTTCAAATTATCTTTCTTTTTTCTTTACCTGAGCATATGTTCAGCTCAGTAAGCCTGCAGCTTGAAACACAGGTGATACTTGAGTTGTGTTCCTGGGGAGAATAGCATCTGCTTTCCCTTGCATGAGTCTCCATCATACCAAATGCTTCTCTTTGTCAGTGCCACAGGCTCTCATCTACTTAAACTCCTCCCTCTCCTTTTGATCTCATCCAAGAAGGGATTTTGGATTTTATTTAGTTCTTCTATGCATACTGTCACCTTCCTCATGCAAGCTCCAGCTTTCATTGGAAAAACCCTCCTCAAACATTTTGATAAATAGACTTGAGCCTGCTGTGGTCCCCTTTGACTTGCTTTTATCCCACTTCCGTTGCTGTCCATTATTGACATCAGAAACGCTGAGGACATGGAAAGCAGTAATTGTAGGTAATAGATCCACTGTGGTTTTGAGCATTGTTTTTTTCTGAAGTTCCTTGTGTTTCTTTCTCAAGCTTATTTGGTTCAAGATGCTGCCTGAATGCCTCCAAAAAACTAGAAATGGAAAGATGGCGTCTGGTTTGATGTCTGCCCGTGTCACCTGGCTCACTTGGTTGTACATCCCTGTGGGTATTGGGCTCCATAGTGGCACCTGCGGGTTCGGGTCCACGCCAGACCTGCTCGGGGCTCTCCATGCACCACGTGGAGCTGGACTCCAAACATGGGGCTGGCTCAAGCAATTCACCCTTCCACCTCTGAGTCCCTCATGGGGTCAGATGAGGCATGAGTCAGTTGATGTGCTCGGGCATAGCGTTCTCCCCCCGAAACCAAGCTGAATTTGTACCTCCTTCTGATGTTGTGATCATTGCAGGAGTGGGGAAGACACTCAATCAGCAAACCTGAATTTCTGGTTCACCCTACGGATGCTGGGGGCATAGGTGCACGGTGGTACGTGCCATGAAGTGTGGCAGTGCTCTGCCATCTGGCTGATGCAGGGGTGCGTGCCAGGGGCTTGGCCTTGCTGCCGCAGGTTGGGGGAAAGCGCTGCCGTTGGGGTAAAGCCCGTGAGACAGCCGTGTGGTGATGTGAGAAATCCTTGGTAATTAGGAAATACCCCAAGTGCTGAGGGTATTTAGAAGGGTGCTGAGGGTGCTTACAAGGAAAAAAAAAAGTGTTGTTGGGGGCTTTGGGGTGAACATGGGGCTGGTGGAGGAGGAGGGAAGACTCATTTTGTCCCCCAAGCACACGTGCAAGGGCACCAGCTGTTTACACCCACTGCACTGGGGACCAGTGTGGCTTTGCTCACTGGGAGGGACTGGAGACTCCTCGCTGCAGTGCTGGGGAGATGCACTCCACACTTGCATGGGGTTGTGCTTGGCAGTGTGTGCTCGGACCAGGGGTTTGGGAGCAGTGGTTTGACTGCTGCTGATGGCTGGGACCTGATGCTGCTTGCTGCTGGTCGCTGCCCGGTGTGGCACCTCACCAGCTGCCCGCTACCAGCACGAGGGCTTTGCCAGTGACTGGGAGATTCGCATCCTCTTCCACACTTAGCTCTTACCAGCATCCAGCACCAACCCACCCAACTGCATTTTCACCGCTCGCAAGCATCATTTCATTGCATTCATATCTAAAGTACAGAAACTGTTACTGTAATAATATGGCTTACTCAAAAATATCAGTTATTTTCATTTCATTTTTCACTGACTAGAAAGTTGTGTGTCTGTCTTTCAACCGCAGCAGTCTCAATGGATCCACTTTCAGTGTCAGGTTTAGTTTTACATCGACCATGGTAAAGTGGTAACAGCCAAGTACACTGTGAATTGTAAGATGTATTTTGGAGCACTGACCAAATGACACATGTTGATTTCAACACCATTAAAAAAAAAACAAGAACCCTTGAGTTATTTTTATGTTGACTCCTAAGCTGGCGAGCTGCTTTTAGCAGGATGTCCAACATGACCGTTGCTGTTTCATATGCTGAAGCATTACATCTGACTTCAGTCTTTGCCGCCGGTTGGATTTTATAAATATGTTTTCCACAAAGGGAAGAGGGGAGGTCGTCTTGTGTCAACAATTTCCTCAAAGGGAATGCAACCGTTATATTTTCTTGTTTATATAAAATGCTGCTTTTGCACAAAAAAAAAAAAAAACGGTAAAAATTCCTGTGACTGTTCAGTTGGGATAACTTTAGGGGTTATCAACAAGCAAAAAGGAAGGGAAAGGTTATGTTGTAATTAAAATAAGATTGCTTTCATACTCCTTAAAAATTTTGTGTATCCTAACACAGTCTTGCATATGGTTCAAGGCTGTAAGAGAGCTTTGGGAGACATTTTTTCAGTGCTTTCCAGTGTTGGATCAAATACTCCTTGTTTCCCTGAAGTTTTCCGTTACTGGACATGCTTGTGTGGGGCTTTGGTAGAAGAAAATAAGTTAACAACAACAGCTCGCCTATTAGTGTCCAGAGATGCTGTTTGAAGGTAATGCAAGTCCAAGGTACTGCCAGCCAAATGGTCAGGGAGTGTCCTCTGCAGGGGCTGCCAAATACAGATAATTTACTGCTTGGCGTTCTGTATTTGGAGGCAGAGTGAGCTGATTAAACTCATTAAAGTGATGGAAGGAATGAGGGTGGTACTCAGAGAACCTCATTTAAAATACATATTTTTCCTATGGGATGGACGTTAGTCTGGGTCTGGGTCAGGGTCAGGCTAATGGCTCCAGCTACCTCCCCTCCTAAAAATGAGGTGCAGCCGGGGACTCTGGCAGGCAGCTCAAGACCCTCGAGGTCAGTGTAGGTCTCTAACTCAACTTATGTGTCTGTAACTTACAAATCATTCACCTCAATGATTATTTTGGATGAGTTTTCCATAAACAGGCTGCAGCTCCTTGTTTGTGGGTTTTTAACTTCCTGCTCGTTCATTTCGTCAGCTGTCTTAGTTACTTTATATAAGGGTGCATTTGTTATTTCCTTACTTGTGTGTTAAAAAAGATGCTGCCTCTCTGTGCCAAGGAAAGCACAGGCTGCTGGCAGCACGATAGCTTATTTTTGCATCCTTCTTCCTTTGGTTTTGGCTGCTGACCATCGCTAGCTCCACAGTGCCCAGGGTGACATCTTAGGTGTCGACCAGGACGCGTGTCCTCACCCCGCTGCTGCGGGCACGTGTTAGGTACAGGTGGCCTCTAGCTGGTGTTGGCCGCCAGGCCAACAAGCAGAAAAAGTTTTAAATAGCAAAAGGAGTTGCAATAAGAGCTGTTAGCTTACCCAAAATTGCCGTGTATATCTGGAGGCAGGAATGACCGCGGGGATGGTAAAATGGAGGAGTAGCGTGTCCCATGCTGTTGCTACACGGACCGAAATGAATAAAATACATTTTTTTGAGAGGGATGCATGTCCAAGTGGAGAACGAGCATCCTTGTAGCTTCCTTTAGTTTGTGGTTAAAGAAATGTAAACTGCTCTTCCAGTCTTAAGCAAACAGAAGAAGCTGGTTCCTAAGCTCCGTATTTATATGGTTCTTTTCCAGGTCAGCACACCATGCAAAAAAAAAAAAAGGGGGGATTTTCCCCATTTCCAGCGTTTTTATAGACACTGGAACGGAGGAATGTAGGAATGCAGAGAGAAAATTAGTCTTCAAATCCCAAAGCAGCACATGGACTTTTGCATTCTTCAGTTCACTTATCTTTTTCTAATAAGAAATCATTTAACTAATGATGCTTTAAAAAAATATTCATACATCTTTGGGTTTTTGCACTGTTTTATGTTTTTGTGTCTGCTTGCTATTGTTGTCTGGAGAAGAGGAGTTCCTGCCAAAAGGAGTTTAAAAAAAAGTTTGGATTCTCTGTGAGATCTGAAAATAGAAGCTACCCAAGAATTGCATGTAGACTCACTGTTCGCTTGGGGGGTGTAGCTTATGTCTAAACTTGCATCTTCAGACACTGCAACAGCTGAGCTTTGCACCAAGGCTGGGCTCATCGAGCGTAAGCAGAGAGGAGAGCAAATCTCTTCATCAGCCCCCTTGCTTCTCTCCTCCCGTCTCCATCCCTGGGCATAAGACTTAACCTGAGCACCAAGGCACAGCGCTAAAAAATGTGTGTGAAAATAAGAGCGAGACGTAAGTGCTGGGAGCACAGGAAGGAGGGTGGGGGGAGGTTTGAGGTTTTATTTACTGGCGGTGCTGCCGTGCACGCTAGTGGTGTTGAGGGGAGTGTACAGCATGTAAATCCAGCTTCACATGCCTTTTTAGTTATTTCTGTAACTAAAAGACTTGGCCAATGTATTTGGGTTTCATGGTATTGCCATAGTCTAGCGGCAACGTATTACTGTCATTGTGACCACAGTTTGCCATTGTACTGCAAAAGCTTGGTGCAGATTGGGAGAACAGAGGGAAATGTGTGTAATCGGCATTATAATGTGTAAGGCACGTTATAAGCTACTCAGTGATAATGTATATATAATGTAATCTGTGTTATAGGTTACTCGATGGTAAAGGTGGCCACCTCTGAAAGGAAGTGAAGTCTTCTGAGGGTCTCTGAGTCATTGCGTCTGGGTGCTGGAGGGGTGACAGCGGGGAAATTCTGCACAGAACAGCCCAGGAACGTGGGGAAAAGCCCATTCACAGGTGCTTATGAGGGGGATCAGAGGAGAGGTGGTGTTATTAAAGTGGCTGCTCATGACGAAAGCGAGCTGTGCTTCCTCTCCTGGGAATTGGTGCACACTTCCCCCTCCCAGCACTTGCTGGCTTCAGACAGAAGCATTGTGCTATGGGGTGATGTCTCGATTTCATGCTTGTGAAACCAGTGCATTTGTTCTCTGGGTTGCTCAAGGTGAGAATTAAGAACTTGTTTTAAAGAAAATGATAGCTCTATGTTGGGCGCTGGTGTGCCTTGAACTGCGTTAGCTGTTTGGATGTATCGGGTAGGAACTACGGCTGCTGGAAGGTGGCTCAGGTGGCGCTGCTGGTGCCAGCTCTTCCTCCGTGCGAGTCAGTGATGTTGTGTACTGGTCTTAACCTGACCGAAGTCCCATATGCTGCTTCTCCCTTTTCCCCCAGCTTGTTCCTGGAGGAATGGCCTGGACCCCCCATTATATCCCCTCTTGGCGGGAGCGTGCCCTTAGATTGGCTGAAATCGGGTGTAATACTGTGCCTTTGGCTTGGGCAGGAGGCATGTTCTGCCTGCTGAGCTGCCAGTAGTGTATGTCTGCTGGTACAAAGGTGTGATGGACTCTGAGACCCACATGGGAAGTCCCTCCATTCCCTGGCACTCCACCAGGCCAAAAAACACGGCTCCCTGCTGCAAATGGTGTGCTGCGTTGTGTCTGAGCTGAGCATCCCTGGATAAACAGCCTGGACAAGATGATGTTATGCAGCTGGAGGCACGCAGGCTGGTTTTCCCATACCTGGTACATATGATCAGATAGTTGTAAAATTCCTGCCCAGCCCCAGACAAAACTCCTGCAGCAAGCCCTCTCTGTTAGCGCAAGTCTGGGCTGGGCTGATGCTGTGAGCTGGGTGGGGAGGAAACTCATCCTGAAAAACCCACCAAATCAACAAAATCTGAGCATGACCCACATTAAGGCTTTTCTTGCAGCACAGACGAGCATAGTTTACTTTCCGCCATTGGGTGCCCTCCCCTTACAGCCTGTTCCTTCCCCATCGGCCTGAGATGCTGCCTTGCTGCCCGCTCCAATGGGATCTTCCATTCCTCTGTGTGCAAAGACCCCCTGCGCTGGCAAAGGCCGGTACCTCCACTGTACCAGAAAACTTACCAACTTCTTATTTCCTTTGCAGTGAGCCCGGGGGAGGAGAGAGCCCGCGTGCGGATTGCCTCCCACCTTGCCTTTTCTCCCAGCCACTCGTGGTGAGCTCTCACATGCTGGAGGAGCAGAGGGCAGAGCCACCGCACTGATGCCAAAGGGTATTTGACCAGTGGGCTGTGGCAGCTGGGGGTCCTCGCCACCTTGTAGCAGAGACAACCCACTCCTGCCAGGTAGATGCCCACGGGGAAGAGGACAACTCCAGCTGAACTGATGCATCTCGGCACCTGATACCAGGCTCAGGTAAGGGCACGTTGCTTGGAGACAGCTTGCGTTTCCACACTGCTTTCTCCAAACTCACAAACCGTTTCTGGAGAAGGTGAGAATCGTCCCGAGAGCCATCGTGTGCTGTGGGTACATACACGTGCTAATAAATCGGCAGGATCTCGTCTGTGATGATTCTATGATTCTGTAATGCTGTATGCTCTTGCTTGTTGGGACGTTGCTGGTGGCATCAAAGTGAGTTGCAGTGGAGGTCCTCACTTGCATGTTCCCAGTGCCTCTGCCAAGGGAGGTGAGCGTGCTTTTACCCAGCGCAGTTTCAGATACAATGCAAGTTTACTGGAACAGGCGCTCGTTTGAATTTTCTATAACGTATCTGTGACTGTCATAAAATGATCTATGAGCAGACATTTTCAAAGACCCTAAGACAGTTAAAACGTAAACCTCCCTGCAGTTCAGTTGGCATAGTGCTCTTTATGCTCTTTAAAAAAAAAAAAAAAGCTTGCTTTTATGCTCCTGAGTTTTTGTTGTAGTCAAGGAAATAAACATGCAAACAGGATTTCCTGTATCTTGGTTCATCCTACTTGATAGTAATTTCATTCCTGAAGTCATAATTCACTTTGCAAGTCTCATTTCATTTCTGGTAGCAGGGCTGTAAGCAAGTGCCAGATTTGGGCTAAGATTGGTGATGTTGTGGTCTGGTAGTGTGTTCTTTAGAAGCTGGTGCCTGGCCAGGGCGTTGGCGGTCTGGCTTTGTTAATGACAGAGGAGCTGTGCCTGGGGATCAGCAGAAGTCCTCCATGCAGGCACATTCAGTGTGTTGTCCATTTTGGGATTGAAATTTGGATTTCTAGTAAAAAATACTGCAGCAGCTGTGACACCGGAGGTGAGGATGCTGGCCAGTCTTGTAGCAGGACCTCGGGAGCAGCTTGACTTCCGCGTGAGCAGCTGGGTCTTGCGAAGGAGAAGCTCTGTCTGCAGCCGGTGGCGCGTGGCCGTCACTTCCTCCTGCAGCTCGTCACCTCCCAAGCACGCAGCCCTGCGCGCCGGTGCCCGCCTGCAACGGCCCACAGCTCCTCCTGGATGTCTTGGGAGGCTTTGAGGTTTCCTTGGGCCGTGGTGATGCAGTTGAAGCAGACCCAAAGCCGTGCTCGTTTTGGCTGTGCTTGGTAGGTATGTGCAGTGGTGTAACCCTGCGGTTCTGCTTTTGAAAGGCTTTAAGCAAGTGGGAGAAGAGCCTCTCATGACAGCTCCCCTCGGCTCACAACTGCTGACTGTGCCCCCCAGATTATACCAGGCAACCAGGATCGGGAGTTTGCTGCAAGCCAGTAGCCTGCATGGTTCAAAGCACGTTGAGCTGCCTGTTTCATGCACTTAAAAAAGCCCTGAGAGGGTTTATTCAGCTTCTTGCAGCTTGCTTTAGCCGCTTTGTAAGCAGGCTGTTGCACCACTTCACATGGCCGGGTTTATTGCAGGGCGTGCAAGTGCAGGGGTCACTGTTACAACTAGTACAAGTGAGAACAGCGCTTCGCTGGGAAGTGGTGCAGGCTGCCGGTGCGCCTCGTGCGAGGGTCTCGCCTCTTAGCAGATGTTGCATAAGCATTTCCACTTGTGTAGATGCATAAGTCTTTCCTTTTAGCCTGTTCCCCTAAAGGAAAAATTGCAGGTTTATACCATAGACAGCTGAAGGTATAAAATGCTGTGTTAAAATGTGCTTTTTAAAATAGAAGGTGAAACAGGAACGGTGACTTGTTGTGTTTCAGCAGTGGTGGATGTGGTTGTAGTACATACGTACCCTTTGACTTTATTCCACAGCAGTAGTTTCAGTCTGATACCGGCCAGCATGGTGTTTAAATATGGTCTGTCAAAATTTGCCTTTTTTTTGTTTTTCCTCCCCCTCCTAACAGCAATCTCTGTTACTAGTTAGTTGGGCACATTCAGGCCTCCAACACACTTTCACCTAAACTGATTTCTCCTTTTTCAATGACCTTCTGCTTTAAATAGCATGCAGAAAAAGAATCGTATACGTTTCCACGGGCTTGGTTGCAGCTGGACAGGAGAAACGTGCAGTGCTGTGAGAGGTTACCGAAGCAGAAATGCAAATTTTACAAGTTTTCCCCTGAACATGGAGCATGCTGAGGAGGGGTGCAGGTGGTTGAGATGAATCTGCTTGGGGGAAGTAACTGTTAAGGTTTTGTAACTCCACTGTATTTGGCTGTACACCTGCATCATGCTTGCCTTTAGTTTGCTCTGACTGGTGGATGCTGTGGGAATGGAGAAATAACCAAAACATATAGTCTGTAATTTCTAGTGGCTTGAGTAGATACTTTTCTACAGTATAAAATATTTAAAAGTTGAGTTCCAGAATATCCCCAAATCCACCCCAAGGTTTAAAACATGATGCTGTGCTGTACTTCCTAAAAAGACGAGATTTTACTGATATTTTCATTTTCAAAAGCCCTTCTGCCAAGTGAAACTGGACCTACACTTCACCTTGCAGCAGAAGGGTGAATTACAGCAGTACAGTCTGATGCTAGTGCAGCCTGACGTAAAACTTATGTAAAACCAGTATAAAAGCATGTAAAACTTCTGGACTTTCCTTGTAAGGAGGCAGAAAGGGCTTGAAGAGACTGAAAATTCAGCAGCTTTGTCTCAGGTGGATTGCTTGGTAGCATCACCGCAGCTACTCCATTCAAAGGCTGGGAAACTGCTTTCTGGCCAAGGTCCTAACAGCAAAACCGCTTTGTGAGGAGGGCTCGGAGCAGTTGGATCGGGAATCACAGTTGCAGTGGATTTCATCTCAAGACATGACATGCAACCACCTGCAACCCTCCGCAGGGCCCACCAGTTGAGCCTTTGACATCTCGGCTCTGGTCCTCAGACCACATCCATTTGCGTTTTTGATTGAATTGTGCGTACAGGTCTCATGTCCTAGTGGAGTTTAAAGGAAGTTTGTCCTTGTTCCATATAAACTGAGCAGTGGGGAGAGGAGGACCTGGTGGTGAGCAGAGGGCTGCAGATGTGACCTTGGCAAGTGACCTCTTTGGAGAGAGGTGGCAGTGTCTGTGTCTTCTGCAGGTTGCACACAGGGAGCGAGCCAGGCAGGTTGATTGCTGATGGGAGACGTCACGCTGTGGTTCAGGGTGACAGGGGACGTCTGTGTGTGTGTGTGTGTGTGTCCCCGGGCCATGGCACGAGCAGCACTGCTGCCAGGCCGTGGGAAACACTCGCTTCCTCTTCTGGGCAGCGAGCAGGGTTGCAACACGCAGATGGGGCGACCGGTTGACAGAGGTTCCCATACTCGCAGCCGGGCTGGTCCCAACGTGTGTCACCCTGCACGGGGCAGTGGGAGCTCAGCGGATCTTATTGGAAAAATATTTGACTTTGGAGGGAGGGTTATAACAGTAAATCTGGTTTATGGATAACAATTTTTGAAATTGGGTGGCAGGCTTGAGAAAGTAATTTGAGTGGTGTATTTAAAAAAAAAAAAGTCTTCAGTCGTGTATAGATATATGGAGAAGCGTGGCAGGTACGGCCTGTGCCGATGTATAGGTAGCCTATTTCTATCAGGGCAGAATGACGTGTTTCATCAAACTCTCCAGAAAATAAATGTCTGAGTAGTTTTCATGTACACCAGGTGTGATTTCCCTCAAGCAAATGCTGTAAATTCATAGTGTCAAACTGCTCTGGAGTTGGAGTATGGGGAATTAAATAATAAAAATATCCATATTGAGTATCTATATTCAACGTGGGCTGTTACAGAGCTAAGCTAACTTGTGTTCCCTCTCCAGAGGGACTTTGAAAACCACCTGTTTGGAGCACAGCGTTGCCTTTGTCCTCTAGAAAGCAGCAGTGTTGCGGTCAGACGCCGAGGCCGGTGCAGCCGCTTGCCGTCTCCATCCCTCCCACTGCCATCAATCATTTTCGCTGCTTTCAAGTTTTTTCCTACACTTGGACTTCTGCGCTGTTACAGTAGAAAGAGAAAACGAACATGCACGTTCCAGGCACGAGATGCAAAACTGACTCCTTTGCATCGGTGCAGCATTTCTGGCTGCAGAGCTGCTTTTGCAGAGGTGGATGCCAAAATATGTGTGGTCTTACTGCTGTCTTCTGGTATGGTACCTCCCATGTTACCGATTCACTCTTCCTCTGGTTATTCTATTACAGAGTGTGGTTAGAGACATTCAGAATGACTTCCATGTCATAAATGTCTTGAAAAATTGCCCATTTAATTTGACATACAGTTTATTTTTTCCCTCCAGGCTACAGAGTATCTGTATTTTTAGCAGCATGTAAAGGACCTCATTTGAATTCTTTGGCCCAAGACAACCAAAAAACAATGTCAGAAGTGAGAGAGTGAATTTGCCTTTGAGTTAAACTTTGCAGAAGAAACATGTGAGAAGGAGAAGATGCAGTTATATTAGATGACACTGTGAAACAGTTACTCAGACCCTGCTACTTTGAGAAATGAAGCTGCAATTAGCATGTGTTGAGCAAAATTCTTGGGAACATTTGAAGTAAGAGCTGCAACATGGAAAAATAAGACAATAAAATACAGTGTAATATTTCTGTTCTTACTCTGTTTTGATTGTGGAGTCAATATCAGGGAAAGATACACCCATTCCTGTCATGAATTTGGAGAGTTGGCTTTTTTCCAGTGTCTGTATAGATGTGTGTAAAGCAGTGACATGCCTGTGCTGTTGGCTGATGATGTGTCGTGGAAGAGCTGCTCTGGTAGCCCTGATTGTTGCGTGTGGTTTAATATTTCTATCACACCACTGGCAACTGGGGAGCGATGGCTGCTTTCGAAATGAAGAGCTGGGGAAAGATGGATCTCCCGGCTGTCTCCTTCTGCAACTGAAAGACACGGTGGCATTAAGCAGGTTGCATTAAGGGGTTGGCAAGACGAGACTGTTCTGGTTTTGTTAGTGAGGGGGGGCCTAAGGTGGTAGCTTCTGTAGGAAACTGCTAGAAGTCGCTCCCCTTTGTTCAGTGGACTCGGCCGGGCCTAGGGCGGACCCGCTGCTGGCCAAGGCCGAGCCAATTGGTAGCAGAATGTCCCGTGATAACGCCTCTGCGATAACGTATTTAAGTAGGGGAAAACAGCAAAAAGAGGAGGAGAAGATGTGAAGCAGCTGAGCGGGGGGCAGAGAGGGGGAGGCGCGAGCCTCATGGGCCTTGCAGGCCTCACCCTCTGGCCTCCCACCGGGCAGCCGACTGGGCCCAACTTGGCCCGGCCCGGCTGCAAGAAGTGGAGAGGAGATGAGAAGTGAATAAGATGTAAAAAGGATCCTGAGAGACGTCTGCCAGCCTGTTGTGAGGAACGGCTGCAGACACCAAGGTCAGTTCAGAAGGAGGGGGAGGAGTAATATGGCTCCTGGCCAAGATTCCTCTGCAACTCGTGGTGAAGACCATGGTGGAGCGGGTTGTCCCCTTGCAGCCCATGGAGGTCCACGGAGGGGCAGAGATCCACCTGCAGCCTGTGGAGGACCCCACGCCAGAGCAGGTGGAGGCCTGAAGGAGGCTGTGGCCCATGGAGGGCCCGCTGGGACAGCTGTTCTAGAGGGACTGCACCCGTGGAAGAGATGACCCACGCCGGAGCAGTTTCACGGAGGACTGTGGCCCGTGGGAGGGACCCCACGCTGGAGCAGAGGAGGAATGCGAGGAGTTCTTCCCCTGACGATGATACAGCGGCGTAAAGCAACGCGTGATGAACTGACCGCGACCCCCATTCCCTTTTCCCCCCCCGTGCCGCTCGGGAGGGGAAGGTAGTAGAGATAATGTTAAGCCCGGGAAGAGGGAGGGGTGGGGGGAGGTTATCTTGTTCCCTGTCTCATTCTCCTGCTAATTTTAGAAAATAAATGAATAGTTTTCCCCAAGTCGAGTCTGTTTTGCCCGTGACGGTAACTTTAAGGATTTCTCCCCGTCCTTATCTCAAACCTTGAGCCGTTTTTTCTTATATCATCTCCCCCTATTCTCTCGGAGGGTGGGGGGAGCGAGAGAGAGACTGCGTAGTCTGGTCCCGATCGGGGCTGAACTACGACAGAGACAAATAATCACTTATGGACGTCTGAAGGTGTAGAGAAGTCGGCTGAGCCTTGGAGACTGCTGGTGCTTTTGCTCATCATGTCTCCCCCGTTTTTTTTTTTTTTAACTCGTCTGGTGCCAAGCACTGCCGCAGCCGGCTGCGTGGTGGCTCGCCAAGATGCAGCTTTTGCCAGAAGCTGGGGTAGCATGTCCTACAATAAAAACCCTTCAGGCTGGCTCCTGGTGTCCATTAGGGAGCTGCAATGGCAGCTTGGAGCAAACTTGTTCTTGGCAGCTATTGCACAGTGGTTTATCTGCGGGTAGACATGCTCTTCTCTGCAAGGAGGTGGTCACCAGCATGTTGGGAAGGGACCAGAGCACAGCAATGCAGGATTTACTTTCCAGCTGTAGATGCAACATGGGGCTCAACTTGCTTCTTTTTTTTCTTTTCAAAAGACTTTTCAAATTTTTTGTAATTTCTTGTGGGAGGCTTTCAAGTCTGTTCTGCTAGGGACATCCCAGATGCTCCAGGGAGCTCCTTTCAAGCCCTACAAGAAACCTCTGGGCTGTATTATTGAAGTTGTTTAGCTTTCAGATGTTCTGAGTAAACCACTGGCTATGGTGGCTCTTAACAGTTTTTTCCCAACCCTGCTGAATCTCTTTACAGCAGGCAAAACCTCCTTAGAGCAGGCAAAATGCAGTCTACTTCTGTAACGAGCTGTTCTAAGAGGCTTTATACTCTTAGGTGTTCAAAAACTTTTCCAAACACTAAGCCACTTGCAACTAAAATGATTTTACCTTGCTGTTCTTGAAACGCACAGTATCCATCTGGGACATGTGGCGAGTCAGCAGGACTCGGAAAGATGGAGCCATGTAGGTGACAACGCAGCATGACTTCCCAGTGCTTGTCCTGCCTGCACGGAGTAGGGCTTGTAATTCTTAGCAGAAGTCTGGGAAAAACTTAAAACTATTTTTTAAAACTTAAAAAAAAAAATTTAAAAAAAGAAACTAAACTGGGGAAGGGGAGCAAGGGGAAGATACCAGGAAGATGTGTAGCTCTGGGTCTGGCAGGAGCTTGTCTGTTTACAGAGCACTTGGGAACGTGGTCAGCGGGCTGGAGATGAGGCCGTCCCCCTTGGCTGCCTGTCCCTGCTGCCGTCCTCTGTGCTCGGGCACTGCCGTGGCCAGGACTGCACCGCGGCAGTGTTGCTCCCGTAGCCCAAAGGTTTGGGTAATGTGGCTTGCGTAGCCTGGCTTTAGGTGGTGCTGTAGCCGTTGTGTGGTCTGAGCTGGGCTGATTGCAGCTCCATAGAGTTTCAGAGGAGGACGACTTGGTAGAACTTCCTTCTGCCTTCTTCCTTGCAGCCACCCCTGAGGACTGTGGTTCCCTGGGGATTTTATCTGCCCATGTTTTCTCCTCAGTGTGTTGGATCAACCTTTTCCTTTGGTAAACAGTGAGAAACTAGTTTTGGCTTGACAGGGCAGATGCTCCTTGGGGCTTGTACAAGACAACATTCAAGTCGCCTTTGACGTGGGAAGTTAACTTGCTCATATGTGTGTGTATGGGACAAAGCAGAGCCGTGGGCACAGACCCTGGGGAGCCAGACTGAGTCTTGTTTAGACCGAGACTGGTTCATCTCAGAGTAGATGGTGACTCTGCAGTCATCTTGCTGCTGTGTTGTTTCTCTTTTGAGGGTGTCTATAGAAAGTAATAATCTAGAGGCCAGTTTACTTGTGTGCACACTTTAGTAGGCAAAAACTTTTTCCTTTTAGTTTCTCCTTTGATGTTAAATCTGCCTTTGGATGCCCCTACAGACATGTCATGCCTTCACATCCATAGCTGAGGGCAAGCGCGTGGTGGTTTGCTGTCACCCACGAGTGCTATGCTGTGCAGCGCCCACCTGGCACATGACCTGCGCGATGCAAGGGCTCCGTGGTTGGTTTGCATGTCTTGACTTAAAAACACGATGTCTTTTGTACAGACGTGTGTGCCTAAGAACAAAGGCGTGGTGTCTTGTCTTCCAGCAGACAAGACTCCTCCCTGCTCAAATTCAGCTGCGTTCCCGTGCAGAGAGCGGGGAGCTGGCAGTCCTGCTGCGTGCAGGCAGGCTACACGTGTGCTTTGCACAGGGGCTTTTCACTCTCAGCCTAATTTTAGCTATGGGATGCGGCTGGAAGCTGAAGTTATCAGCAAAAGTTTTTTTCTATTAGTACTCTCCTAAAATATTTCCCGTTCTGTGTACACATTTACTTATCTCCTTTTCCCCTTTTCTTACCTTACAGCTTCTGACATGAAGAAAGATATAGAGTCTTTAAGAGCCCAGGAAAGAGCAGAGATCGTTGCCAAGTATGAGAAGGTACCAACCTCATGTTTCTCCCCGACATGCTGGCTAAGGCTGAAGCTATTTAGTTGATCAGAAGTGCTTCAAATAAGAACTTTTGCCTCCCTGCAGGCATTGCCCCGATAACACTCATGCTATCAGGTTTTGTGACGACTCTCCCTACCTGCTTCTGTCTGCACATTCCCTCTCACCGCGTCCCCAGAGTTTCTCGCGGATCCCCTGTATGCTCAGCACAGATACCAAAAGGTCCTGGGCTTCTAGTGCTTCAGTGCTCCCTCAGCACCAGGATGGCTTATGCCCAACCAGGATTTCTCTGGTGTACAGCTCTTCCCAGCCTGTAACACAGGCACACCAGGGACGCTGGATAGGCTGACCTTGTGCATTTTTCTCTTGCCTCTGTTGTATTTGTCTCTTTAGAGCAGGCTTTGCTCTCCTGGCCCTGTGCCTGCTCGCATGCAGGGAGGGAGGGATGGGGGTACTGCCGGCGGGATGCAGGCACTGGGGCATTGCCGATGGGGGGGCTGTCTCACGAGTGTCCTTTCTGCTTTCAGGGCAGGCAGGAAGGAGCTCAGATTGACCCATGGGAAGATGCTGATTTCACGCTGTATAAAGTTACAGACCGGTTTGGATTCCTGCAGTAAGTCCTCCCGCCCTCTCCTGTCCTCTCTCACCTGCATGTCTGTGTGAGCCATCCATCTGCGCTGGGCATGGCAGACCCAACATCTTTCCTTATATCCCCTCGGTGGCTTGGCTTGATCAATCCCAAATGCAGGAAGAAAGACTTAGATGTGCCTCTTCCCTCAACCACGTGTGTTCAAACATTGATGCTTTGAATCTGCTGCAAGGCAAGGCTCAGAAGTAGTTTCCCGTCACAAGCCTGGTGTTGGAAGGTGTGGGCTGCTGCTCCTGTGCCTCTGTCGAGGACCATGATGTGTCGCAGAGGGAGAGGCTCTTGTGTTTGTGCCTGATGATTCAGGGAGGTGTAGGAAGAGAGACGGCAAGATATCTGATCGTTCTTGGTTCCCTTAGGGAATCCCCATCCTAAGCGAGGCACAAATTAATTAGATGCGCACCCTGTGCCTGGGGAGAATGCTTAAAAGAACTATTTTTATTCCAAATCTGAAAAAAAACATTGTAATAGTAGATGTTTTGTGTGCGGGAGGGGAATTCAAAGTAATTGCTGTCTAGAAACCTCCTCCTCCCCTGCCCTCTAAATACTGATCATACGTATATTGAAGGGGAGCTTTATGCCCAGGATTTCCAGCGATGTCCAATGCTTGATTACCCCCAGCAGCTCCCATAGCGGGGTGGTGGGGTTTTGACAGGTGCTTCCTCTGCATCTTCCTCGTGGGGAACAGCTGTAGGAAAGGCACAAAGCCCCCGAGCGGTATCTTCTCAGGTGTTTGAGGTGGTCCCCAAGCTAAAGCACCCTGTGCTCCTCCGCACCCTTTCTTGCCCATAGAGTAACCAGTGACCCCTTGTCTTTCCAGCGAGCAGGAGCTGCCAACCCGCACGGCCTTGGAGGAGAAGGTGAGAGCTGCCAGCTCTGTCGTCATGGGTATCGAATCCTTATAGGGTATTGAATCCTTATCATGCTGGCTGGGGAGGGGCTGGTTTTTGAGGAAACGAATGTGCAAGAAGAGCAAAGGAGACAGCCAGCGCTTGCTGGTCACTGCTGCTCATGCAGAGGTGGGAACTCTGCACGATGCCCAGTTGTGGGAGCTTTTATTTTGCTGGGTCAGGCGTCTCCCTTCCTGCACTGAAATACCACCCTTTAAAGCAATTTTGTGCTTCTCCCTCTGCTTTGGCACAGTGCTCAGCAGCTGTGGCTTGAAAAAGGGATTGCGCATGCCAGGGAGGTTGTAAGTAACAGTCATCTCCATCCTCATCTCCCTTGAGCTGGGAGTGTGTCCTCTGTTAGGATCCTGCTAACTGTGACTAAATAACATCTCATTTCTGCTGATCTGATACAATTATATGATTTGAGGCTAGCTGAACCTGCAGAGATTTTTGTTGTCAGGGAATGCCCCTCTTGGCAATCCTTTCTATGAGTTAAGCCTGTGTGTCTCATCATTTTTACCAATGCTGCTTTAATTACTGCAAGTTGTAATTACCAGTTCCTGCAGGTACCTGTGGATTATTCCCATCCCTGATGTATGGTCTTTGCATAGAAGTTTAAACCTAAAGAGAATGAGGTTTTGTTTTTTTCAGGAGGTATCTTCAGGGGCTTTTTCTTAAATTTGTCTTGTCTTTTCTTCCCTCTTGCACCAGCAAAAACAGCAGGAAATCGAACGCGTGGATAAGTGGCTAAAGATGCTGAAGAAATGGGGCAAGTACAGAAACAGTGACAAGGTAAGGAGGAAAAGAAAGAGCACATGTCCGAGGGACGGGAGTGGTGCATCCTTCCAATGAGTCATGCTTCCAAAAGTTGATAGAGAAACCAGAGATAACTGGAAAATATTGCCTAATTCTACCCGTTAGTCTTTAATATTTTAAATCTTTCCTTGAAGTTGCTGGGTTACCAGTCAAGGGAAAGGTCCTGTTCTGACTAGCATAGTTTTAAAAATGGTTTCCTGAATGCTCCTGGCGCATTTGCACGTCTCCTTCCCTGTGCAAGCGGGAGCACAGCAGAGATGTTTTTGTGCCCAGCTGGGGCAGGGGGTGTTGCGTGCCACAGGTTGCTTCTGTGTCTCCACCACCTGGGAATGGTATGGGAGATGTGACTGATACGGCCCAGCTGATGTTCATTGTAATTCTCCCTGGAGGGAGGATTATTTGTTTAGGACATCACCTAGATTTTGTATTTTGCTGGTAGCTGTGCCTGTGAGAAGCCCGTTAGGTGCTTAAGTGTTAGAATGTGTGCACCTGTCTGTGGAAATCAAGGCTTGGTGTTCAAAATAAACTCTGCACCAAACACCGCTGTAAAACTGAGTTGTTTTAAATAAATAATATTTGTAATATGTTCCTATTACAAACCTCTTGAAACAAAAAACCGTTGAACTTAATGACAGGACCCTTGCTGGGTAAGGAGAGGAGCATTATGCCTGACCTGCTCTACTTACAGCACTCTGAGCAGGAGAGGGCTGAGTCCTAGCGTCACCGTGTCGCAGTTGCCTCTGCAGCCTTCTTGTTCAGCACGAGGAGCGGGGTGTTTGGCTATATTGCTTTTAGCTCGCGCTGAGAGTCCTCCAGAGGAACTTGAGCTCCGTTAAAAGGTTGTGAAGAAGATATCTGCGTAGCTGCAGGGGGGGCATCGAGCAGAGCTATCCCCCTTGCCGGGCCATCCAGAGTGATGTCAGGGTCACCCAGCCAAAGACCAGCTGTAGTCTCGTTCTTTTTAAAAAAAAAACCTAAATCTTATCTTCATTACAGCAGAAATGAGGTGGAGGTGGGCTTGGGGTTTTATAATCCTATTCACTTCAGGGTGGTTCTAATTATTTTGTGCTGCTCTACAGGTGAAAACAGAGGCTCTCCCATGGCTTTGGCTTTTCTAATTAGAAGTTAGTTCTAATTGGCTAGTGGCCTTGTGGGTAGAACACCAAATTCCAGCAGAGTGCAGGGAATTCCTTCAGGTCCTGGAGGATGTTTGGGATGGCTAATGATTAGTGTTTTTAGCATGCCTTGGCTTCCCTGGGTCAGCCGATGGGGACAGACAGGATCCAGGGTGAGGAGCGTGTGGAGCTGTAGTGATTGCTGTCTGTCTTTTGGATTTCCCCCAGTAATTAGCGGGTGCATTAAGCACACTGCAGCCGACGTCGCTCAGGTCTGCTGGATGGTGAGGGGCTGGACTGGCAAGTGGATTTTGAGGGTCTTTAGGTCAGAAAATCACAGAGCTCTTGTAATGGAATAAATGATGTTACAAATTCTGTTATTTATAACAGCCCATAAATGGTTGATGACTCTTGGGCACAGAGGTGGCATTGTCCCTGTGCTGGGGGACTGGAAATGGCTGTCCCCCCTAGCAAATGGAGAAGCGGCGCTTGGCCCCGGGCAGGGAAGGAGCAGTCTGGTGACCCCAGGGAGTAGAAAGGAGCTTTGGTTTCAGTCCTGTCCAGCCTAACACGCCGCTGCCTTGCACCTGTGCAAGTGCAGGCAGGAAGGTCTGCATGTTGGAGCAGCCATACAGCGTTAGGTGCACAGACTCTTGAGAGGCACAAAAAAAGTGCTTTTAAAAAAAATAACAAAATTATGTTGTATCCTTTACCTGCATATGCAACCCCATGCTCTTGGGTTGGGAGCATAGAAGCTGCTCCAAGATTCATGCTGCCACAGCTGGATGCAGATCAGATGCGGCGTTTCAAGGACCTTATGCTGAGATCAACATCATGCCCTTCAGATGGTTATGTGTTGTTTTTTCCTAGCTAAAGTAAATGTGACAAGCCCTTGATCTGATTTTTCTGAAGTGGAGTGGCTTGCTTTTGTTCCCTCTCTGAGCACTAAGGCTGTCACATCTGCATTGCACGTTTCCTTCAGATTTGTTTTCAGCACTTTGCTGACGTGATGGAAGCCTGAGTGTCACAAGATAGCAGCTCTGTTATTTTAATAAAGACTAGGATGTCATTTTTGAAAAAAACCTCTTACTGAAGACAAGAGCCTTCCCTTTGATGTTCGTTTTGATAGAATGCACTTTATTAAAGGGGAAAAAAAACGTTACAAGAACCCCAGGCAGTTTCACCGGGAAGCTGCCCTGACTTTGGCTCTGCTTGAGTAGTGCAGAAATTTTTTCCCAAGCTGGGACTTTCTGGACTTCAGGGTAAACCTTTTGACTCCCAGTTCATGTGCTGGAGCTGGCAAACAGCTGACCATATTGAGTGCTTGAAGAAGGACCCTCGGCTTATCAAGCAGGCCGTTGTGTTTTGCAGCATCTTAATACCTGATCGAGGTGGTTGTCTCAGCTTGTGTCTTGTGAAATGTCAGCAGGAGGAGGGAGGTTGTGTGCCTGTCCAGGGCACTGGCTCCAAGCAACCGCCCATCAGCAGATGAGAAAGCAGCTTTTTCAGACCCCCAGCGTGAGCCATCGCCAGAGAGCAGTAGGTTTCGCTTTCTGTTCCCCAGCTTGCTGCCAGTGTGCATCCCTGCAGACTGCTGGTTGCAGTCTGGGTGTTGTGGCTGTCACAGATTATAGGAAATAAGGCTGAAAGAAAAACCCTCAAGAGGAGGAGGGCCTCTTACAGCCCCTAGCCCAGGATGGCCCGGCTGTGCCTAAAATCATTCCTGGTTTCAGGATGAGCAATTAATAGTATTATCTGAATTAAAGTGATGCCCTGGGGTTCCTTGTGCTCATCACTGCATCAGATCTGTGTGTCCGTGATGTAATTTCAGTAGCAACATCAACAAAAAGCAACACCAGCACAATTCCTCACATGGATGGGGTTACGCTCATGCAGTGGTGCCTTTTCCTGACTGTGATTCCATAAGGCAAAGGGTACAAAAATAAAGGAGTCCCTACAAGGACCACACTGCTTTGCAGAGTTAAGGTACGTCAAACCCGCAAAGAAGTGTTAAATTGTGTAATTCGGGGTTCAGCACAGGGAGGCTCAGATGGTCTGTGTCCTCTTTGTTGCTGTTTTAAACTCAGTTTTAAATCCCAACCTGACTCTGCTTGGGAAGCTTAGGAAATAGTTGGTGCCGTGTAAGAATGTACACAGTTAAGGCAGCAGTTTTGCAGAGGAAAAAAAAAGGCTTTGCTGCGTGGGATAATTTATTCATCATAGCCCTGCAAAAAGTGGATTTCAGCCAGAAGTATCAGTCCTAGGAAGAGGATATGACCTCTGCATCATTTGCAGGCCGCTGCTTGCTGCTGGCCTTGTGGGATGGACCTTTAGAGAGGGATGACTTCAGCCAGAGATGTCTGGTTTTTAGGCAAAGCCTGTCTTTGTGCATGGGGGTAGCCTTGTCTCTGCTGAGGTCACGGGAGTGCTGGGCGCTTAATCCAGAGCATGCCAGCAAAGCGGTTTAGGATGAATCGGGGCTCTGTATGGACTGACACGGACCCCCAAGAGCGAATAATCTGCTAGCGCTGGGGAGAGCCAGCAGATGTTTGTCGTGGCAGGGTCAGCTGAAGTCAGGTCTGCTGCCTGCAAATGCCATGGAAAAGAAAGGGGGTTGCGCCTGGGAGTTGACTTCTACAGCTGGTTTTTGCCATTTTGGAAAGGCAGGTAGCATTTTCCTCTCCCCCAAAGGTAGCCTGGGTAATACATGTAAATGCCCACCCACAACACATCAGCTTTAGGATTTAAATTTGCTCCTGCTTTGCTGCCAAAGCCCCCACAGACCTGCTGGTGCCCCATCCGGCGTAGCTAAGGCTCCAGCTGCAGGGACAACAGCTGAGTTGGGAGCAACCATTATCCATACAGAAAGAAAACCATGCACAGCAAAGTCCAGGCTGTCAAGTGTCTTGGACGGCCACATCATCACTCATCTGTCTTCGCGCTGCAAAAAAGAAATCCTCTTCTCCAGGGTGGTGGTGGTGGTGGTGGAGGCTTCACCCACCACCCAAAGTGAAGATTTTTACATCTCAGCTCCTCTGGCACATCACTGGTGGAGGAAGTGAAGGAGTCCTTCCTCTCCAGAGGGATCACTCTTTGAGCCCTAAAGGAATGGAGGAACAAGGGCTGCCCCCCACTTCAGGGTGTAGGAGATGTGTGGTGGATATATGGAGAGGCTTGAAAGTGAAATTGCTGTGCATACCCAAAATTTGGGCGTTACTCCTGGAGTCTCTTCCTGTTGGACCATGACATAGCTGAGAAGGTAACAGTGAGAGGCTCTAAAATGTGAAAGTGGGCTGAACTGCGAATATTCTGTTTTAAAAAACCGACCCACCGCTCCCAAACCCCTTTTTAACTTCAGTGTCTTAACTACTGCAAAAAGATGTCCTCTGTTTAAAGGCAGTGAGTCCACCCCTCTAATTAAAGACCTAAAGCACTTGGTGGGGTATTTCTCAGAGGAGATCATCTGATGCAGAAAGATGGAGCTCAGGTCTGTACTTCTGTAGTCTTCCCCATCCCATCTACTGGAAAGAAAGTACACGGGGAGGGGAGAGATGGGGATGGGTGACGATGGCCTCTGTGCTGCGAGCTTTGTGTGTTAAAGCCTAGAGAAGGAAGATGATCCTATGGCAAAACCCGGAGCAAATTTTAAACACGGTGGGTTCAGTCCTTGGCTGTGACCTGGTCTTTCTACACAGCGCCTTGAGCCATCGCTTCGACCACCAGCATCTCCATCTGTGAAACGGGATGATGTCCATTCTTCCTGCCGTGCATTGGTCTGTCTGTCAGTCTGCGTGGGGCATGATCTAGGTGCTCTCTTCCCATCTGTAAGGGCTGAGTGGTTTATAAGGACAGAAGCTGGTGACCTTGAGGGTTATTTTTTCTTCTCACATGGAGCAGGAGTTGCCATCACCTGCTGCCTTCCCTCTATCAGTTCATCCAAGTGTAAATGCTGCTTTTGATGATAACTTCCCTATTTTCCTTCAAGTTTCACAACGAAGGAGAATTGCTCATTTTTTCTCCGTGTGACTCACAGCTCTGAGGTTTTATCACTTTCACGTCTGGAGGCGGTGGGAGGAAGAAAGCCCTTGGATAAATAACAGGAAGGCATTTCAGTTCAGTTCCATCTCAGTATGTTTTGTAACTCCCCTGTTCCTGCTACACTTTCATGTGGAGAAAATCATTAGAGACATTTACTATATGCCAGTGAGGGTTGCGCTCATTAAAGTACAACAATACCAGCTCTGGGAATTCAAAACAAAATTACTTTTTTCCCACGGAGCTGAGCATCATCATCTACCTTTGCAACTGTCAGTCAGTCTCTCATAATCCATTGGAAATAAATAATTTTTTCTGAATTGGTGATTTTATCTGAACTGGTACATATTCCAGTTTCTTGATCCTGTCTCAGCTTTTGCTTCATGAAGTCACGAGCGCTTGCAGGAGCCAGGCTTTCGTGGGCACCTTACCAGTACCACTTTGGGGACGTAGTTCATCTAACCCTGTTGCTCTGTGACTCCTGATGCATTGCGCTGCTTTTGTCGTGATTTAATGACTCCTGGGGAATCTCCTCTCCTTGGTCTTCCAGCCGTGGGGATGAAGCTGTCTGGCATGGCATGAAAGTTTGCTGTCCTCCAGAAATGCTGCCTTGTGAGCTTGGATGAGCAAGAGTGGCTCCTCAGGTGTGCAGACAGTGAATTAGTGATGTCCTGCTTAAAATGCGGAGTGCTATTGAGTAGGATGGTGGCCTTCCATGGGCAAGTCTTGGTGGTGAGATGGTTTTTAAGGGACAGCTCTTATATGGTGTGTACAGAGAGGAGGGCAGGATCTTGCAAAGGATTTCTGTAGCGTATGGTTGTCCTGGCTGTGCACTGGAACTTCAGAGGTGGTGCTAACCAACACCTGGGGCAGAGCAAGCATTTGGCAAGTGCTGAGAGTGGGGCTTTAAATGTTACATGCCCATTACACTTACAGGATCAGG
Source organism: Chlamydotis macqueenii (assembly GCF_036417535.1). Classification (NCBI taxonomy): domain Eukaryota; kingdom Metazoa; phylum Chordata; class Aves; order Otidiformes; family Otididae; genus Chlamydotis; species Chlamydotis macqueenii. The sequence continues at coordinate 53,839,044 of NC_141560.1, read as the reverse complement.
GTACCTTACACGGACACTTTCTGTGTCAGCAGAAATGCTGAAACATTTACCATAATGTAGTGTCAAAGTTTTGTAACACACATCTAGCTCTCCTTGTATTACGTGGTGGTCTTGGCATTTATTACATAGTTATTTTATGTACTTAATTTGACTAGGACAGTGGTGTTATTTCTTTGCTGTCCCCTAGCCTGTCTACTTGACCCCCACCTCCTGTCTCATCTCATACTCGCTCTTTGGGACAAGAGCCATCGTTGCTCTGTTTTGCTCTCGCTAGGCACAGTGCTGCCATGCAGGCGATAACGAAACAAGGAGCATGCATCTGTGCATGGGTCTGTGCTCTCGGAGGCTGCGAGCTCAGCTGGGTTGACAACGCAGTGCCATGGTTATGGTCTTTGTGCATAGGCTGGCATTAAAAAGTCAAGCTAGAAGTGAAAAAGCTGATGATGTGAGATGGGTCAGAAAGGGAAGGTAACAGGAGCAGATGTTCAGCTTGGTGTAAGAGATGCAAAGGCAACATGATAGGAGCACGTCCGGAAAACCTTCTGCTGGGATCTTGATGCTTCCTTATGAATTGCAGCCCTTCTCTTGCATCAGCCTGAAAGGCGTGAAGCAGAACGCCCTATGGAAGGAGAAGAGGAATTTTGAAGAGGTCAGATGCATTTGTACCAGGCAGTGCCAGTAGCTTCAGTTGATTGCCTGGTTGGGCACTGCCCTGCTCAGCCCCGAGCTGATTCCCATGACCAGGAATCTGGCACCTCTGTCCCCTGCCGAGGAGTTGCCCGGTCCCAAGGGATCGCCATGTCTCAACATAAATCTCCATGGCTGGAGCTTGGACACGTGCAGTAGGTCCTTCAGCATATCCCAGGGTCCTCAGGAACGTTGAGGAGTGCTGCAGTTGGCTTTGTAGTGCAGCTGCAAGGCATTTCACAGGTGGGATGAATGAAAGGGTGGAAAATATTCAGAAATTAGCCTTTTTTTCTTTTTTATGAAGCTTTTTCTTTTAATGGGAGTAGTCAGGGATGGAAAAAAAAAGCTCTTTCTTCTGTTTTCCATTGAAATTTAATGGTCTCTTTAGAGAGAGACGGTTTTATAACAAGAAAAAAAGGGAATAGGCATCTGTGAGATAAGTGAACACATGGAGGCAGGAGGAGGGGCACATGCACATTTGGCCCCAGTCCCCCGCCTTGCTTGAGGAGTGTACTGCATGTTCAGATGAAAGCCCTTGGTGTAGCCCACAGTCTCCTTTGCCATTTGTCAAACCATGAGAGTTGCTGTGGACACATCCCCATGGCTCTCATGGTAAGGGCTCTCTTCTCCAAGGGGAAATGTATTTTTCTTCTGGTCCCTGAGGACCCAGGTGAGAACAGCCATGCCAGGTCAGATCAAAGGCTTCAAAGCCAAGGGTGCTGCATTTGGTCTTTGGAGAGGAGTCCAAGGACAGGCTGGACAGAACACGACCACTGTGAAGCACCTGAGCTGTCTCTGCCTATAAAGGGGATGGTCCATGTCCAGCTCTTCCAGTAAGGTTAAAAGCATGAGTTGTGGCTCGGTTTTGACTGAGTAGGTGTCTTCGATGGATGCAGGTACTCAGCTCATCCATCAGATTGGAGATGCCCTCTCTGCGCCAGCGCAGGCAGAGGAAGTGATTGGTTGGGATGTCCACTCAGACAGCTGGTGGTCTACAGCAGCAAACCGTGGAGCAAATCTATTCTGCCACCAGCTAACTTTGCACACGTTTCCCTCCCCGCAGATGTGCCGGCGAGTGTACAAAGGGATCCCGCTTCAGGTGCGAGGCCAGGTCTGGTCACTTCTGCTGGATGTCGAGAAGATGAAGAAGGAGAACGAAGGAAAATATGAGGTACGAGCTCTTCCTGGCAAAGACAATGGCAGCAAGGTGATGGGGAGGCTATTTTGGTGGGGCTTCACCAGCTGAGGCAAGTCAGACCTGTGGCAGATGCAGACATCTCCATCTCCACCTCCACCTGCACGGGCAGGAGGGAAATGGGGGTTCCTATGGGGATGCTTTAAGGGGCATGGGGGACACCCAGCCCTTGCATCCTCCCTCGCGGGGTAGCGGCGTGCCAAGTGCCCTACAACATGTGCTGGTGGTAGGGCCTGATCCCATCTGTGAACTGCTGTGACCTCTGGGAAGGAAAGGCTTAAAATTAGCGGGGACTGAAAATGCAAAGGGGATAAACTCTTTATCCGTGTGTGTATATTAGGCTGGGGCCTTTTGGCATGTTAGCCAGCTGCTTTCCCTCATGTGCTGCTTCCATTTATTCCATGGGAAGCTGAGAGCAAAGATGCTGTCGGTGTTACTGCATCCTTAAGGAAAGATGCAGGGAAAAGGAGGGGAAGCTTAGCAGAGGCACCACTCTCAGTTCCCTGAGCTCCATGGAGCGATGCCGAGTAGCCAGAAGTACCCTATAGCGGGTAGGTGCTGGATGAGGGTACCCCAAAGCTCTCCGTGAGCTTGAAAGTTTCACTCGGGGCAATTTGAAATGCACAGCAAGGTCAGAAGCCTTAAACCAGCTGACAGTAGTTTATTAGTTGAGAAACCCAATTAAGGGTCGGGTGAGGGCAGGTCTTGCAAGCTTGGAGGGGATTTCAGAGCGTGAAGTCCTGGCTTGCAACTTAGAAGTGCAGCTGGAAGTTGACTGGCAGCATTGGAAGCGCTTGGATTGAAGTGGCTTCTTTTTCCTTCTGTCTTCAATCTTTTTATAACTGTCTTGAAAGTTTCTATTAAAAGCCACTATTAAAAATCAAATTAAAATCATTTTTCTATTAAAAATCACTTAGTTTCTCTGCATGCTGCAGGCTTGGATTCCTTGGTATAAAATAAGCAATTTCTGTCGCGTGCATTGAACAAGAACCTGAGAAATGGGGCTTGCTGTATTTTTGGTTTTTATTTCAGGTATCTCAGCTCCTTTGCACTGCCTCCCATAGGCAGCATGTGGAAGCCCTTCATTAATAATTAAGTTATTTTCCAAACTTGTGTTACAATTTAGCTCGCATCACATTCCCCGGGGCGGGGGGATCAGGGTGGCGTGGAGACAGTTATGTTTCGGAGGCGGGAGATGGAGTGCTGCTTCCAGCAGGTGTTTCTAAAAGCCCTGCCTGTTAAGCAGGATGATGCTAATGCTCATTATAGTTAGTCAAGCGTAGATGTTAGTAGCAAGGTGCCGCTGGGATGGAGTCACGCGCAGGGGCTTAGGGAAGGCAGGCTGGGCTCACGGCAATAGGCAGGGATAACGACGCTCTCCCGGCACGCAGATTCTTTTCACGCTCCCTCCCTCGAAGCTGTGCTGTGCAGGCAGGGAAGCAATCCAAACAAATGAAAGTCGCAAGGAGTTTATCTGTGCTCCAGCGGGGCCTGCGATAAACAGGAGCTTCAGGGCTAATAGGCTTTGCTGGATGCAAACCCCCCACAAGCTCCTCTTAATCGTCCTCCTCTTTGGTGCCACCTGCTGCCAGTAATTACCTCTCTCCTAATTTCCTCCAGCTCAGCGCAGGCCCTGGATGAGGGGTTTTGCTTTCAAGAAGGGACTAAGCCTCAGCCCCAGCCCTGTGTCCTGGAGGGGCTGGTCCCAAGGCCACCCCATTTCTCCCTGGGGCATGAACCGTGGCACAAAAGCTTTGCACGTGCCTTGAGTTTGCATGTTGTCCCCTGCACTCAGGCTGACGGAGGAGATGCCTTTCCAGCCAAGTGGGCTACCTTGCTCCCGTGCTGCCTCTGGAGTGATGCAATTAAAAAGCCTGGTCCAGTTGGTTCTGTAGTGCTTTGTCTTATCCCAGCTGTCCTCCAAGTCCTCTCCATGCAAGTCTCCAAGTCTTCCTCAAGGCCATGATTGCTCAGTTGTCCCTGATGCTGCAGGAGCCCAGAGGCTACTATGGGAAATGACACATTTAGTTTCAACGTGGGCGTGATGCTCTGCTTCCCTGGGGTCTTAGAGCCACAACCAAGAGAGCCTGAGGAGACCTGAGAAGGTGGCAGGAGAAATGTACTCTCCTGCCATGGGGCAGAGCAGAGTCATCCTGGCTTTTACTTGCTGCTTTGTAAGAGGTCTCTGGTATGGGACCTCCAGCTCTGCTCTGCTGCTGGCTTGCGGGGCTCACAATGCTAATGAGCTCGGCAGAGCATTTGTGGAGCCCCCACATTACTCAAACAAGGGAAAAAAGGAGAACAAGCTATTCTGTGCTTCTTCTTTACCGTCTGCAGAATTAATAAAGCCTCCTGGGTGCATGGAGGCGACAGTGCTGTGCAACCTACTGCTATTCAAGTGCAGTGATTTAAAAAAAAAACACAAAGTAGGGATTTTGACAGTCTTTGGGAGATTTCTGTGTTGTTCTGGCACAGAAAACAAGAGGGCCTTTCGCAGGGAAATTTGAACTGAAGTGACCCAGTGCGTATGAATAGTCATCTTGTCTCAGGTAGTCTGCCTGCTTTAGAGAGGGCAAGGAGCCGCAGGATGCAGAGAGCACAGGATTTTCAGCAGGAAAATGATGATGTTATCACATCATCATTCCACTTTTATCCTCCCTTGTCTTGTGCAAGCAATAATTCAAAATAGCCCCTGCACTGTTGCTCCTCCATACAGCTGCTTTCAAGTTTGGAGTAAATATTCCTGAGATGCTGTGACCGCCCTGAGCGTTGGCTGTACTTGGACACATCTGGGTGCTAATGACCTTTAGATGTTCCCCAGAGCTGATGTGGCCACCTTGGGAGGTCAACAGCAGCCTGGAGGCGCCGTGTATCAGGCTGACAAGCGTTTGTAGGGCAGCAGCTGCTGGAGCAGATGATGAAGTATCTGTGCAGATGTGCTATTTTCTGTCTCCTCTGTGAGCCAGGGGTCCTGACCCTGGGCTCCAGGCAAGCTGGGCTTGCTGCTCGTCTCCACTGCCCCTAACCTGCTGATGGATCTCAGGCTGCCTGAAGACAGTCACTGAATGTGTTTTATTAATGCAATTAACCCTGGAGATATTAAAGGAGGAGGGCAATTGCGTGATCACCGGTGGTATCTAAAGGCTGTGAGATGAGATGCTTGGCTACAGCATAATGGTCCCTGCCTGCATGCGCAGGGCTGAACAGGGGGTTACGAATGGGTCCGCAGTGCGATTCGTCCATGGAGCACCTTGAGCTTGGGACTCTGAGGGCACAGTTGGTTGAGGTGGGCTTAGCTTTGGTTTGAATTTCCTTTTTTTGCAGTGGACTTTAGTCCTTTGTCTGTGTGCTGCTACCTTAAATGATAAGCCAGCATGGGGGGAACATGGGGGTTCTTGGTTTTGAGTTTAGATTCTGTTCTGGATCTACCAGTTCCTTAAAATTTGCACTAGTCCAAGGGAATACCCCAGAATGGCTTTTCTAGTGGAAACTCTTTAAATCTAAGATGCTTCTCTGCTGCAGGGGAAGTAGTAGTTGGAGATGACTTCATAGAATCCATTGTAACAGTTTGGACTTTATTATGACTGAGCCTCTGCAAAGCTGAGGGACTCAGAGTTTACATCTGTGTGTTGGTTATAAAAGTGTATTGTTCCTTACGCGCCAACAGAGGTCTCGATGCTTTATGACAGCCAGGCCAGGTACTGCAGAGAAATCAAAAGACATCAGAGATTAATTTAATTGTAATGGTTTTAGATTCTGAAGATTTGGTATCTTGCATTGGAAGATGGGCAAAGGCTGGGTTGTCAGCTCTCATTGTCATGGTGTGTGAGCATGGGGTTGTCCCCTTCTCCTGGGCCAGCAGCATAGCTGAGGGGCTGGGAATTCACCTCTGGGCTGCAGACCATTGCTCACTGCAATACAGCAGTGTCCCCACGTCACTCCATGATAGCTCTGTGCAGCTCACAAGCTGCCAGTCCTGCCGTGGGAATCGTGTCTTCTCACTGTGTGGAGAGAGGTGTGGGCTGAGATGGTGTCTGACTCCTCCTTCTTCTCTGCCCCTCTCCCTTCCAGCAAATGAAAGAACAAGCAAAGAGCTTTTCATCGGAAATCAAGCAGATAGATTTGGACGTTAACCGCACCTTCCGAAACCACATCATGTTTCGGGATCGCTATGGAGTGAAGTGAGTACAGGAGCCTTCGTGTGGCTGTATGGGCATGGGTGCCGGTGGGTGTGCATGGGATAAGCTGGATGGGGTGGCCCGTAGCCTCTTGGCTTGGGGTGGCCACCAGACCCTTGGCTCAGAGCAGCTCACAGGAGAGCAAAGTCGTCTCTACCTGCTCCACAGGCGATCAGCACATGGTACAACCCACAGGTGTTGGGCTGCTGACTCTCTCTTTGGATAGGTCTGTGATAGACCACGTTCAGCCCCAGTTCTTGAGCCAGGCATCAGCCTGTTGAGGTGCCTTATCCCCCAGGGTGCTAGGGTTGCAGTTGCAGAGGACTTGGTTTGGGATGGCTGGGATAATGGGGTGGGTCTGTCATGAGCTGAGTGGGATGGGGCGTATGCGGCCCCCACAACAGACAGGGTTGGAGAGGTTTGACAGAGCGGCTTTGTCACTCGGATGAGTCACACCTGGCTGCCCTGCACAGATGTACAGTCTCCGAGGAAGCCTGCACTGCATATCTATGTGGTGATGACTCCTTTAGCAAGGAGGGAAGGGAGAGAGGAACCTACTAATAAGATGGTGGCAGTGCTTTCCCCCAGGATGTGTAACACTCAATGCCTGGGTGGTTGCAGGTCTATTAAAAACCTGTCACCACTCCAAACCTGGAGAGCGGGTGTGTTGAACGCAGCGCGTGTAGGTACGTGCCTGTCTCTCTAGGAGACCTGCTGGTGGAGCAGGCTGGTTTAGCATCACTCCTCAGTGCCACTGGTAACTACCCCCTGAAGGAAGAGTTCCCCTCCCACGTGCCCATCAAGGTTCTTTCCGGTTCCGTGAGCCCTGCTCTTTGCAAAAGGCATAACTACCCGCTGGCTGGGTGTTTTCAGAGCCTTTGTGCTCTGTGCATGTGCATCAGTGTGCGCACAAAGCTGGACACCTGACGCTCAGGTGTTTTAATATCCTTCTTTCTCCCCAGGCAACAGGCACTCTTCCACGTCCTGTCAGCATACTCGATTTATAACACCGTAAGTAGTAAGTTTGTCCAGTTAAAGTGAATAGCGTTGTGCTTTTTATATGTGTGTATATATATATATATAAAGATTTTTTTAAACTTTATTTATATATGTGTATACATGTATGTTTGTGTGTATGTGTGTGTGTTTATATATATATACACATACACACGCCCACACACATATCTAGCCAGTGGTAATTCCGGTTTTTTAAGTCCTAATACTGGTTTGTACAGAGAGCTGCAAGACTCACAGGCAGCACAAGACTCTTGGCACAGTTGTTTCATTCTCTTGTTCATTTTGTCATCTGGTAAATGACATCTGGCAGATGCAGTTCGGGCAAGTGTCAGCAAAGAACAAGGGATTGCCCTTTGGCTTTCCAGCAAGACTAGCCTGCTGGCTGAAGGTCTGTCATGTTTCTGACTTCTTGTCTTACACTGAATGGCATCCTTGTTGCAGACACTGATTTATTACAGTGAATCAGTCATTTTTAGCTGAAGGGCACGGGCAGAGTAAGCCTAAATTAGCAGCTGAACCTACTGCCTCCATCTCCACGAGGGGACAATTATCCTAGAAGGCACAGAAGATGCTCAGGGGCGTAATCAAGGAAACAAAGGCCTGCCTTCCCTCATACCAGATAAATGTGTACCAGATTTAATTATTCTTTGACTACTTCAGTGCTCATGTGGCTGAAGGAATCCGAAACAGTATCGGAGCCACATGCTGTTTATCATCCCCATCCCTTGTTCCTTGAAGTAGCTGCAAGCACTTGTTATGTTGGGGTTTCTGTCCCTCGCCCTACAGGCTTGAGCAGGACTGGTGGGGAGGAGTGGTGTGGTGGGGGGCATTGCCTGCAAGCCCCTCACCTCCTGCTGGAGGACCTTCTAGAGTGGGTCCAGAGGAGGGCCACGAAAATGGCCAGATGGGCCAGAACACCTCTTCCGTGAAGAAAGGCTGAGAGTCCGGAGAAGAGAAGGTTCTGGGAAGACCTTATTGTGGCCTTTCAGTGTCTAAAAAGGGCTTGTAAGAAAGACAGAAACACTTTTTACCAGGGCCTGTAGAGTCAGGACAAGGGGCAACCGTTTTGAACTGAAAGAGGGTAGGGTTAGACTGGACATAGGGCAGGCATTTTTTACAATGAGGGTGGTGAGACACTGGAACAGGTTGCCCAGAGAAGCTGTGGATGCCCCGTCACTGGAAGTGTTCAAGGCCAGGTCGGATGGGGCTTCGAGCAACCTGATCTGGTGCAAGATGTCCCTGCCCAAGGCAGAGGGGTTGGACGAGATGATCTTCAACCCAAACCAGTAACATGGGAGTCAGTGGCACAGTAGATGCTGTAGACATACAGGAGCTGTGAATTTGGGCATAGATGATAAAGACCTTGAAATAGGACAGACCTTAACAGAGGAGAGGGAAGCACAGGCAACCTGACCTGCTTCTGCAGCTTTAGCATCACGGTGGAGTCTGGCACCATGGCAGCACGTGTGTGTCCCTCTTGGCTCTTGCAGGAAGTCAGCTACTGCCAAGGGATGAGCCAGATCGCAGCCATCCTCCTGATGTACTTGAATGAAGAGGATGCATTTTGGGCACTGGCACAGCTGCTGACCAACCAGCGGCACGCCATGCACGGTAAGGCTGGGGCAGGATGAGGATGGGGGCTCTGGTGACGGGAGGGAAGGGTGTTTAGGTTGGTTGGTGGAGCCTCGTTTCTCTACACAGGGTTGTTTAAAGTGGTTGAGGCTTAATTATGTGCCAATGCAACCCGTCTATGGAGCTGAACTTCACTCTTGGAGGCAGATAAGTTCATCAGAGAAAACTGTGGTTTATCAGCACTGAGCTTTGGCGTTCAGTAATTAACACTTTCACAGAGGTGCTATCTTCCCTCCGGAGTGCCTTGCCCTTGGCAATTAATTAACTCAAGGTTACAAGTTTTGTAAGAAGTCTCACAGAAGTACATCCAAGAGCATCCTGTAACGCTCTGTTTTTAGTGTGCCACGAGCTACGTGCCCTTGTCTTTTTATGAAGACGTAATTCCACTAAATATGCTGTATTATTTTACTTCAAGCACATTAAAGGTCCTTTCATCTTACTTGTGGTTAGCAGTAATCTGTGCATAGAGGGTGATTATATGAGCTGAGGGCTAAGCCTTGTGGCTTGATAACTCCGGACAGTCTTAAACGTGTGTCCTGCTAGATGACAGGGCGCTGCATGAGCTTGTGGTGTTCAAACATCATCCGCTTTTCTCTGAACCGAGCACCAAGGTGTATTCAGAGAGGTCTTGGCCAAGCCAAGTCTCTGGCGGGCAGGCGGTGGGGAGGTGAGCGAGTCTGCTCTGCGGGGCTGGGGTGAGAAGGAGCAGTTGGTGCTAAGGGTGCTGTCGCCCATGTAGACGGGGTGAGGGGCAGGCTCTGGGAGGGGTGCCAAGGGAGGCAGCTGGGTGTGCTGTGGTCCAGCCGACTTCAACAGGCAATGCAGGAGATGAGATCCTAGAAAATCAGGCTGCCCCCATGACTGCACCAGAGCTTTTCTGATTAATTTTTATTTCTCTCATCTTTTCTCATTAAGGTTTTTTCATTCCTGGGTTCCCGAAGCTGCAGAGATTTCAAGCTCACCACGAGCAGATTTTAAGCAAACTGTTTCCCAAACTGAAGAAGCACATGGTATCGCTTTGCTATCAGTCTCCCCGTACTAATACTGCACTTTAATGCTAAAGCAGTTAATGTGATGTTCTGCCAAACAGACACACAACTGAACGTATTTCTAACCGTGTAGGACTGCTTCATCCCCAGAGAGGCAAGCGCTTATTGAATGGGATACCTGAATCTTGCTGAGGCGAATGGTTATCATTTGCTTGCTGGTCATCATTAGGGTAGGGACTGCTGAAATCTGAAGGCTTCCTTAGGAAAGCCAGGCAGGAAGGCTGGCAGAGCCTGCAGCAGCAGGAGCTGTTGCGTACAGCAGCGAAGCTGGGCTGTGTTCTTACACCAGCTGCAAAACCTGAAGGGTGATGCTGAACTGTCTGGAGTCTTAATTCAATAATTATTAGCCTCAAGTGCTTGCATTTCACAGCTTTGCTGCTGTTTAAAGACAGGAGACGTGTAAGATTTGCTGTCTGTTTTGTTGCTCGGGCACATCCAGTTGTTTTTCTCTCTGGCAGATGGTACAAGCCCATCTGGTGGCTGGAGGAGCATCTTCAGGACACATTGACTGCAGTCTAATGTCTAGGCAACTATTTTCAACACCTGCTCCCTTTTTTGTCCCTCTTACATTTGCTGTAGACAGTTGGTATTTGGTGGCCAGACTTCTGAAGATTTCTTATGCTCCCAAGGGGCTTGGTGGCCCGGCTCCAGGAAAAGCTGTTTGTGTTGCTGTCATCTGCAACAGCTCTTTCTTTGAGCTGCAAACGAGCCAGCCCCAGCCAAGTGAAACAGAGCCAGGACAGGTTTTCACTTAATTCTAGCCACGGGGTGGGGAAACCTGGATGAGGAGGATGGGAATAACTCTCTGAAAGCTGCTTTTCCCTCCCAGCCTTACAGGTGACCAGCAGCAGCTAAAAGCAAAGACCACAGCCAGCCGTTAATCTCATGGGCTTCTTCCTCTTCCTCATCACTTTGCCGGCTTTGCAGCAGCGGTCACATTGGCTTTGTGCACGTGCAGGGCACTGTGCATCCCAGCACCGGCTGGGCCACGCCATCAGCTGTGCCAGAAAAAGCAGAGCTGTGTGTGAGCGCTGCGCCGGGTGCCAGACAGGGGTGGAAGGTGACAGACCGGGGTGATGTTGATGAGGTTTTTAAGAGTTTTTCTTAGACTGTCAGGCATTCCTGGCAAGCCATACCTTGCAAATGAGGTAGTGCTAGGAAAGCTGGCTTGACTGTGCAGGTCTGGATTCACCTGTGGGATACTTGGAGTTAATAATTTTTGTGGTTCTCTGAGAGGCTTGCATGGGAGTTGCTATGGAAACAAAAATAGTAGTTTGCAAGGTTTGGGTTCCTGGAAGTTTTTTGTAAATCTCTGGAGTAGATATTGGGCCATAAAAGCTTATCCTAGAAATCCCTCTCCAAAGTTGTGGCTAAAGTCTGGCCATATTGAGGATCAGGTGCCCTTCTTGGGCAAAGGGCCAAAGCAGGACTTCAGCATTGGTATTTAAAGCAGGGGCTTTGCTGGGAGATAAACCACAGCCAGATCTTGCACCCAGACCCCAGCATTAATAAACCAACCTCCCCAAAAGCCCTGTGAGTTGCTTGAACCTCCAGCAGCCAGCCTGGTGAAATGCCTGTCTCTGTTTGCTCTCTCCCTCTAGGACAAGGAGCAGATGACTACGGGGATTTACACGACCAAGTGGTTCCTGCAGTGTTTCATTGACCGGGTAAGGATGCTCTGTGGGTTGTTTGCTGCTCTGCTGCTTCATTGCTTAGTTAATCTGCGTGGGTTTTTTTATGAAGTATCATCATTTGAAGGTGGTGTTAATATTTTTGTCATGGTTTAACCCTAGGTATATTATGCAGACTCTAATAAGGCAAAAATATTAATGAGGGAAAGCTAAAAATAACTGTGTGTCACTGATGACAAGCCAATTGCTGCTGCCTCATCAGAAGGCGGTCGCTGGGAGATGGCTCAGCAGTAGCAGTATAGGCTTCAAAGTTGGGAGAGATCTTTCTTTTGCCCACTGGCACTGCTGGAAAGGCAGTTAACCTCACTTTGGCTCTGGAAACAACGTAGGAAGGAGAAGAGCTGGAGGCACAAACGTGAACAAATAGCACTGCAGCAGCTGCAGGCGAAGGAGCAGGCTGGGCACTGGAGACACATGAAAGCGTGAGAAAATTACTCTGATTTGTCCAGAGCTAATTTGCCAGTCCTGAGCCAAGACTACTTTATTTTTAGGGCCAGCGTTGTGCTTGCACACCTGAAAGCAAGACCCAGACTTGCTAATGTTTAGGACATCTGTGTGTCCCCAGTCACAATTTTCTGCTGCCCCGTCTCCTGTAAGACAGCGGACTTCCCCTGAGAGGGTACTCACTGCTTTGCAGTCTGTCACTGAAAGCTGTGGAAAATGCAAAATGCCTTTAGCTGCAGTAACGTGGTAAAAAACTGCCAACAGCCAGTCGTGCCAAACTCTGGGGAGTAAGCACAGCATCCTAGATTTGAAGTTAAGTGTCACAGTAGGACTAGGGTTAATTTCTGTGCTGGTGAGATGCCTTAAGTCTTTGCTGGGAGATGATGGGCTGCTACATCATTTTAGATATCGATTCACTCCTGTTTGTCAGATTGGGTCCAGGTCCAGCTGAAAACCTCTTGCACAGATTTTTCCAGCAGGCAGAAATAACCCTGTGTATAAGGAAGACCACTTCCCTAGACACCAAAGGAGTCATTTTTGCAATGCTTAATGAAGCACGTTTGGGCCTTCAGACCAGTCCCATAAATAACCCTTCATCTGTTTGGGCAGTTTGGGTGGATACAGGAGTGGTTTTGTGCACTCGCAAGGCTGAAAGGTGATGATGATGCTCCTTCCAGGGTAGGGGAATTCGTGTGTTAGCATGCCTCTGCGGAAGGTTTCTCCTTTTTCTGCATCTGTGGCCAGCCAAGAGTGTCAGCTTTAAGGCAAAACCAAAGAGGATAAAATAAGGTTGTGTGTTACAGATAGATCCTGGACAGCCGGTGCCTCTCCCTGTTGTGTGTTTTGGTGCGAGGGGATGTAGCGATGCCACCAACCTCTGTATCATCATCCCATCAATCAGTGTGTCGTGGTTTTGTTAGTAAGGGGGGGCTTAAGGTGGTAGCTTCTGTAGGAAACTGCTAGAAGTCGCTCCCCTTTGTTCAGTGGACTCGGCCGGGCCTAGGGCGGACCTGCTGCTGGCCAAGGCCAAGCCGATTGGTAGCAGAATGTCCCGTGATAACGCCTCTGCGATAACGTATTTAAGAAGGGGAAAACAGAAAAAAAAAGAGAGAGAGGAGAGAAGATGTGAAGGAGCTGAGCGGGGGCAGAGGCGCAGAGGGGGAGGCGCAGGCCTCATGGGCCTTGCAGGCCTCACCCTCTGGCCTCTCGCCAGGCAGCCGACTGGGCCCGACTCGGTCCAGCCCGGCTGCAAGAAGTGGAGAGGAGATGAGAAGTGAATGAGATGTAAAAAAGATCCTGAGAGACACCTACCAGCCTGTTGTGAGGAACGGCTGCAGACACCAAGGTCAGTTCAGAAGGAGGGGGAGGAGTAATGCGGCTCCTGGCCAAGATTCCCCTGCAGCCTGTGGTGACGACCATGGTGGAGCAGGTTGTCCCCCTGCAGCCCATGGAGGTCCACGGAGGAGCAGAGATCCACTTGGAGCCCGTGAAGGACCCCGCACCGGGGGAGGTGGATGCCTGAAGGCAGCTGTGGCCTGTGGAGGGCCCGCTGGGACAGCTGTTCTGGAGAGACTGCACCCGTGGAAGAGATGACCCACGCCGGAGCAGTCCCACAGAGGACTGTGGCCCGTGGGAGGGACCCCACGCTGGAGCAGGGGAGGAATGTGAGGAGTTCTTCCCCCGACCATGAAGCAGCGGCGTAAAACAACATATGATGAACTGACTGCAACCCCCATTCCCTCTTTCCCCCTGTGCCGCTCGGGGGGGGAAGGTAGTAGAGATAATGTTAAGCTTGGGAAGAGGGAGGGGTGGATGGAGGTTATCTTGTTCTCTGTCTCATTATCCTGCTGTTTGTAGTAATAAATGAATAGTTTTCCCCAAGTCGAGTCTGTTTTGCCCGTGACGGTAACTTTAAGGATTTCTCCCTGTCCTTATCTCAAACCTCGAGCCGTTTTCCTTATATTTTCTCTCCCTGTTCTCTCAGAAGGTGGGGGGAGTGAGAGAGAGACTGCGTAGTCTGGTCCGATCGGGGCTGAACTACGACACAGTGCTAATGAGCTGGTTTTTGTTTGTGTGTTTGAAACAGACCCCCTTCACCCTCACCTTGCGGCTGTGGGATATCTACATCCTGGAAGGAGAGCGGGTGCTGACGGCCATGGCTTACACCATCCTCAAACTGCACAAAAGTAAGGTCCCAGCAGAGCGTGTCTCGTATGGCAGAGGTGGCACCGTGCTGGGCCACCCTTGTGCTACTGACTTGGAAGGCCTTGCTGGCCACTGCCAGCCTGCTCAGTGCCCTGTGGTGGCCCCAAAAGGCACAGTCCTGTGACGATGGTCTGGGGAGGAAATGAGATGCCACAAGGATTGAAATCCTGTGCTCAGCACACAGGAAATCCCACTTGAAAAGCTCCCAGCTGCTTCTTTCTGCGTGCTGTACCCCACATCTTTTACCAACACACTTTTAGGGGTAATGCAGACAGCAGCACATATGTCTGCAAAGCTCTGTGGCAGTTCAGCTGAAAAGGCTGTAGAGGGAGAAGTAACTCTGTTAGTGTACTTCTAAAATGACCTAAACCAGATTTTCTTACATGACATTAAGGCAGTGATGTTTCTACCTCAAGATCTTTGGGACTTTGAACCCCTCTGCTCCCATAAGCTAGCAGCCTTGCTTTGTCGCCCTGTTAGGCTTTTAATCTGGGACAGGAGCAATGCTGATACCGCATGCTAGGAACCTTTGGGCCACTGGGATTTGTGGGACTGCGGGTGTTGGCTTCTGGAAACAGCCACCCTGCTCTTCCTTCAGTTGAATGAAGAACAGGCTATCCAGAAATACATCTTCAAGCATCCCATTTGTTTGCAAAGACTGGCGGACAGGCAGAAGTTTCAGCCTGGCTGTGCAATCATCTCTCCTCCCTGAGGAACGTGTGGTGTGGATTGGCATCCCTGCCTGCATCCCTGCCTGCTGCAGGGATGCCTGGCGGTGGCAGCTGCCAGCAGCGGCTGTTCAGTCTGATGCTCAGGGTCTGTCTCGTGGAGCTTTTCCTCCTCCTAGAGGTATTGGTGAGAACTTCTATAAATGGCACAAAACGTGCTTCCCAGTCAGCGCAGGTCCCAGCCTCACTGGGGACCTCATCATCCTGCCATTGCTGAGCTACTGCCCAGAAGTGGCAAGGATCTGTAATGTAGTGACAGCTCTGGGCAACAGCAGGAAGGCAGGAGAGAGGCAAAAACATTCAGGCTGTCCCACTCTCAAGTGGGAACAGCAGCAGAATCCCAGACAAAACTAAAGCAATGTAACCCACACTCATGCTGCTGGGCAATTTGGCCATGCCGCTGCCATTACTCCTTTCTACCATCCTGCAGAGCGCTTGCTGAAGATGACGCTGGAAGATTTACGGGAGTTTCTGCAGGAGAAAATCGCCGCTTCCCTGCAGTACGAGGACGATGCCGTCATTGAGCAACTGCAGATGTCGATGACCGAACTGCGCAAGATGAAATTTGACCTCCCCCCTCCAGGTGGGTAGAGGGGAAGGGGAGCAGCCCAGTGGGAACAATCAGTGGGACCTGTGTCCCCTGGGGACCAGAGCATCCCTCTGGTGTGGCTGGGAGCCGGGGCAGCCCAGCAGGGCTGGCACCCGCTGGGTGCAGCGTCTGCCTTCCCTGTGGTTGGGGCATGCCAGATGCAAAAATGAACTGATGCACAGTTTGAGTTTTGTTTTGTTTACTCTGCTTCCAATGCAGCGAAGCCTGAGGAGTTCCCACGGAAACCCCTGGGCCTGGAGCTCTCCCTCAACCCAGTAGCCATGAAAGGCAACATGGCAGCCAACGGCCAGAACGGCCGGGTGGGCGAACACCCCCAGGACAGGGACCCCCAACCCCACAGAGGTCCCGGTGTGCCAGGAGGAACGACAGCGGCGGAGGAGAGGACTCCCACCCTCCAGGGCAGTGAAGCAGCTGAAGCAACGGACATCCACGTGCATCCTCCTGGCGGGGGGCCGCTGGGAGAGGAGGGTCAGGTGGAGCCCACTGGGGACAGGCAGCCGCTGTCTCTTCTGAAGGCAAGCGAGACACAGGGCCATCATCACCTGCTGCCCACGGCCCTGCCTCTGGAGCAGCCTCTTCTCGCTCCCAGCTGTGCCACGGTGGACCCCGAGTTTTTCTCCCTCCCCACGTCAGCTGAGCACAACTCCTTGGACTCCTCTCTCCAAAACAGACTGAGTCCTCCTGACTCAAGCACCACTGAGCTTTCTGCTACGGACCACGCAGTATGGCAGCCGAATCCTGCTGCCCTGCCGGCAGAAGAACAAGCATCTTCCCTCTGCAAAGAGAAAGTGCTCAATGCACCCCCTCATCCTCCGTCAGGCGGCTGGCAACCGCGCTCCAGTGCGTTGCAGCATGACGGCTCCCCTGAGAGTGAGCGTGGGGAGGAGACGGCCGAGAAGCGCTGCAGAGCAGCGCTGCTGGACAAAACAGACTTTAAGCGCTTGGCATCCAAAGCTGCATCCACGGGGGAGCTTGCCAGCCTGCAGCAGAACGGATCGGGGAGCCCCACCAGCACCGCGCACTGGCCAGAGGGCTTGGGCACGCTGCCCGCGCATGGGCTGGCGGGTGGCAGCGTGCCAGTCTTATCCAGCAGCGAGTCGGAGGCAGCGGGGCTGGGTGAGGGCTGCCCCTTCCAGCGGGCGCCGTCCCCCACGATGGAGGGGAACAGCCCCTACACCATTATCAAAACCACCACTCCCCTCCACCTGGCCCATGCGACAGAGCAGGACTTCTCGAACAGAAAGCAGGTGGCATTGCCTCTGCCAGAGACTGGACATGCCCTGCCTGCCACCTCCGTGCCACCACCTCTTGCGCTGGACCCAGAGGAGGTAGATGACCAAAAAAGGCTTCAGAAACCATTAAACGCACTGAAAGCCCCACGACCCCCCCTGAGCCCCAAACCAAAATTACCGCCACAGATTGCCAAATCCCACTCGGAGAACAGTTTCCTTTCAGGCTCTTCTCTCCTGGCAAAGCTGCCCAAATCGGTGACGTTTTAGTGGGGATGGGGGGAGGCAAGGGAGAGGAAGTGGGTGCTGGAGCAACACTCTCACCCCATTTTCGAGATCCCCCCTTCAGCAGGGCTATGTCGAGGTGACAGTACAGCAGCCATCACCTGTTGAGCTGTGCTTCGGTACGAGCGCCTGGCGAGGAGATGGAGCGGTGGCCGCCAGCGCCAGGATGCACCAGCAAATTGTGTTTGCATCTTTCCTATGGACAAATTGGGAAGTGCTTTCATTTTTTGTTCCTCAAAGCTCCCCAAGCCTCATCGCGTGCGGGGAAGAGGCAGGGCTGGTGAATGTGTTGCGTGTTTTCTGCTCCTGCCTGCCACGGGCACCCATGGCTGTGGAAGCGGGTGCAAGGCATAGGAGTCCAAAATGCTTTCTTTGAAATGCCCGATCAGCGCAGCCAACAGCGTTGCTTTCAAAGGCCTTTGTAGCAATAGATCTTTCTTTTTGCCAGACCCGCAGCTGTAGGCAGCAGTGTTTCCAGGCAGGGCCGTGGCGTGCTGGCAGGGTGCAGGCAGCCCGCTGCCTCTTCTATGCAATTCCGCAGAGCTGTGCCCGGCTGTGCCCTGCTCCTGCCGCAGTGGTGGATGCTGTCCAGGAGGGGAGGTGAGTCCCCAGGGGCTCTCCTTGGTGTGACCCGGGTGGAGGACCGCCAGCAGGGTGGTTCTTTCCCAAATTCTCAAGGTGACAAGGACAGGAATGAAGGTTGAGCCTGGTCTCATGGGCTGAGTGGCCGATCTGTTGGCCTTTCCCTCGCGGGTCCAGGGCGGTGAGCGGGCTCGCTGCCTTTCCAGTGGCTGAACAGGAAAAGGAGCTGCTGTCTTGGGAAACCGGCCTTCACTCGCAAGCTGCAGGAGGTGCGATGGTGTCTGATCACTGTGCCCAAGCTGAAGCCCGCTCTTACTTTGAGTAAGTTAAGTGTCAGGGGTGGAAATGGCATAGGCAGTCAGGGACGGGGAGCACATTGCCCTGAACCTGATCTCAGCCTTTCTGGTTTAGCCCACCCAGAAATCAACAGCCAAGGAAGAAAACCTGGGTGCAGAGGTGTGGAAGATGATGCTGTGGAGCATCGCTGTCACCAGAGCCCACCGCTGAGGAGATGATAGATGGGTGCCCACTTGCCCATCATGCACCAATTCCTCGAGGCCTGTCCGTCTCCTCCCCATCCCAGGGTGTCACTGCTGCGCAGACCAAACTGTGGGGACAGCTCACCCCACTGAAAGACCTGGTCCAAACTCCTGGTCCCAGTTTCTGCTTCACCCATACAGGTGAAGGGACTTCAGCAGGGGAAAAAAGAGCAATGGCAGCAGCAGGAAATAAACTAAACAAGTCCAGATGTGCTGTATTTGACTCTGCTGTCCAGAAGGTGGCTGCAGGTGCCACCATAGGTGGGACTGCAGGTGGGATGCCTGTTCCTTCAATGGAGACCCTGGGCAAAAGCGCCTTTAAGTTCTCTCAAAGGAGACTTTGAGAGCTGCTCTTTATCTCACAGGCTGCTTCAGTAACATAACCTGATCTGAAGCCTACCTGGAAGCCCAGCAGAAAATTTCCACTAAATTACTTTGTGGGGTTTATCAGGGTTTTGGTTTGGTTTGGTTTTATTTCCTTGTGTGCATTGGTTTATGTTAGCAGCAGGGAGAGCGTTGAAGGGAGCACCCCATCTTTGGATGTAGCCAGCCAGCCCACAGCAGCCTCAGCTTCTGTTGCAACCCCTGCTCTGTCAGAGAGCCCCTTTCTGCTGAGTCTCCAGCCTTGCCGGTCCTCTCTCCCTCTGGAAAGTGGAGATCACCCTATGAGCTACCTCGCAGCGGTGTTGTGAGGAGGCAAGTTGTTCTCTAAGGAGAAGTGCTGTATGAATGTTCAGTATTTGTGTTTTGAGACACCGCGGGTCCTTTCTAGGACAACGGTGCTTGAATTGGTTTTAGTTTAGCGTAGGTTTTTCAGTAACCATGCAGTAGTTAAGCCTATTTGTGTGTTAAAATACCTGGGCAGTATTTCAGGATAGGTATCGGTTGCCTTGTGCTAGCAGCGTGCTGGCCTCTGGAACTTGCCAGGAAGCAACAAGAAGCATCTGAGGGCTGGTGGTCACCTCTTGGCTTGGTGCTGTAGCTTGAGAGGTCTGTCCTCTCCTTGCCGTACACATATGTAGGACTCCTGCTAAGGCAGCTGAGCATTTGGCTTACATGTGCAAGAGCTAAGACTTATTTCCTTTCATTTTTGACTCTTTTCGCCTCATTTTGGGCATACAGCTTTTGTACATCATGTTGCACATGTGCCCAGGCTCCTCACCCAGCATCTATCTGGGATGTTTTGCAGTAGTCACATTTTAAAAGGTGGTTTACTCTAACGCTGGAGAGCTGTCAAATGCACAGTACCCATTGCATGACAGTTGGTGCATGGTGTTCAACAAGAATTTGGCGGGGGGTCCTCCCCTTCACCCAGCCTGGGTGAAGCCACCAGCTTGTTTTGGTGACCTTTGGCTCAGGCAGGTGCTTCTTGCTGGGAAGGTCTCTGAGCACCTCACTGTACCACCAAAACAGCTCTTCTCCAACCTGCAGCCCCTGAAAGCTGGCGGATTTGGGAAGAGCTCCTGGGGGCCAGCAAAGTGCATGGCTTTTCTTGGTGTGATGCTCCCACTTGAGCACATCGAAGCATGATCTACTAGGAGATGACCAGTCCTCTCTCCTCCTCTGCCTCTTGCCGCAGCTGAAGTTGCAGCCATGGCGGGTCTGTGGCAGCAGGGGTGGGCAGGACACGGCCCAGCCTCAGCTCTTTCGCTGGGGATAGGAAGGGAAGGAGAAGGGCAGGGTGGCAGCTCAGCAGGTGAAATAACTGACCCAAGCCGCTTGCACGCCTTGCCCCGTAGCAAAAGCCGCTCTCACCACAAGCAGACTCAGGAAAGCAGCTCCCCTGGCCTTGCCCTCGCAGCCCTGGGACAGCTCTCGCCTCACTGCCCTCCGTGGAGTTTTAAAGACCAGCATTGCAGGTTTTGGGGTTTTTGGTTTGCAATTAAGCACTTTGAGTGGCTGCAGCGCCAGTGGGCAGCAGGAACCACAGGGACTGGTGCTGGGGACCAGCTCCAGCGCGGGACGGGGGTTGAGGTCAGGGTCTCTTGGCCATGCACTTTGGGAGCCTGGCTACAATCTGCTTTTCTTTTTAATTGCTATTTTTGTTTACAGCGTGGAACGCTTACTCCATGACTCTTTCTAATATATTATAATTATTACTTTAAAAAAAAAAAACATTTTTAGATCTGTGCTTTTTTTGTGTGTTTTGTTTTTGCTTTTGTTTTTTTTTTGTAAGGAGGTTTTTTTTTTGTGGGGGGAAGAGAAAAAGAAAAAAAAAGTGTCAGTCATTCCTTTTTACATTGATCTGAACAGACTGTCCAGAGTATTTGATGCTGTGTTTTACATGGTTGTAATGATAATGGTTGAAAAAGTTTAACATAAAAATCAGACTCTATGAAGTTTCTTACAGTGACAGATGCTGCAGCGAGACCAGTTCCCTTCTCCCGCTGGCTTTTAGCTTGGTTCACCAGCTGTGCTTCAGCTGCAACGGGTCCAGCCTGCTCCATCTCTGCCTGCCTCCCTGCTTTTCTACCGCAGTTACATCCAGGCATCCCCAGGAGCACTGGAAAGAAAACTGCTCCTTTGTACGTACCGTCCTTCTCTCCCGGCTCGCTGAGCCGCGGGCAGCATCCTGCCCCCCAGCTGCTGCACATCCCTTCTGACACACGGCTGGTGGCCAGCAGCCTGCTGTGACTTTCTTTTTTAGCCACGATTTTGGGTTTGGAGTTCGTTCTTCTGCCCGCAGGCAGCACTGGGAGGGTTGGACAGGATGGGGAGCGGGTGGACACAGGTCCTTGTGGGGCAGGTGGGTGGGTGGGTGCGACTCACCATGACGCTACGTGAGTCAGTCCTGAGTCATGCTTACGCCAGTCACTGGGAGCGTGAGGTGGTGCTGCTCGCAGCTGAAAATGGATGTTAAAAAGCTGTGTGCAAGTAGCACCTCTGACACACACCAAATTTTGCAGCCTGTGCTTCCTGCGCTTAGATGACTATGGTACTGTTGGCTTTGGGGGTGTTAAATTTGGGCAGTTCTGGTTTCCCCTAGGAGAAAGCTGCCATTGGGTACTTAAGCAACACTGTTACGGTAAACGCAGGGTCATCTGTCTCTGCCAGAGCAGCACAGACAGCACAAAGACTGCCAGCAAAACGGAGGGGGCAGGATTACCGAAACACCACCCTAGGATTTACAGGCAGTGCAGGAAATGTGGCATCCACGTGCATCGCCCGGTGGGAGCTGCAGGCTGGTACTCCTGCTTCTAGCAGTGCTCTGCCTCATCTAAAAGAAGTCAAACAGGAACAAAAAAAACCAACCAAACAAAAGAAGACTCCTACCTTGCTCTCCAGTGGCCTTAAGTTAGCTTATTTATATTAACTGGTTAAAACCTGCTCTGCAACCCTGCAGGGAAAAAAAAAGCCAGCACCAGTAAGGACCAGAGTGGAGCAGCAGTGCAGTGAGGATGCAGCTCTCAGCACATCTCCCGTGCCAATTCATGCTGGATGCCAGCCCAGGGATGCTCCACTGCGAGCGCAGATGGGACATCCATAGGCTGGAGTGAAGCAAACCTCATCTCTCCTGTGTTTCCAGGGGCCCACAAGCAACCCAGGTGCACAAGCTGCTCTCTGTCACCTCCTGGCCAACAGCCGCGGTGAACCTGTTGGCTTTCAGGCAATGCAGAGGAAGCAGCTGGTTGGGACTGGGTTTGAAGGGCTGTGGTGGTTACCTGTGTGACAGGCACCGCAGGGTTTTGGATGCAGCATTTATCTGACTGCTGGGACTGCTTCCACTCTGTGCTGCCAGGGAGGGAGCAGAAGTGTCCCAAGAGCGCAGCACCCTGAACCCCCTCCGCCACCTCCATGCCCCCTAGGTCTGGGTGCTGCTCCCAGGGGATGAAGAGCAGGACAGTTGTGTGGTCCATACCCATTTGCTGTACAGCACTGGGACCAGCGGCAAATGAAGGTATCAAGGCTGCTGCTTTAACAGCCACACCAGCCAGAGACGGGTCCTCCTGCTCCCTCTCCCTCCGCTCTTGGCATTTGCCAGTGTTCCCATTAAATCCCCTTTCCCTGGTGGAGCAGCTGCTCTCATACAACTCTTAACATTGGCCCTCTGGCTCCCAGGGCTGGTCCCTGCCCAGAAACCACTCCAACCCCAACCCACAAGCCCCGCAAGCTGCATTCAGCTCTGGTGCCGTGGCAGCCCCTGCGGCTCCTCTCCTTCCTGGCTCCTGAGGAGCCAAACCAGCAGCATCAGGAGCTGGGACAGGTGAGTGGCCAGGTCTGGCCCTGTCGCTCACTGGCTCTCTGCCGAGCCAGAGCTGCACTCCTCCCTGCACTCCTCCCTGCCCACCACCCACACCCGCGAAGAGCTCGGCACCCTGCGGCATGCCTCCGCAATACATTGGAGAGGCTGCACTCAATAATTGATGCTAAGTGGAGCCTGGAGAAGAGCCAAGCCAAGGGAGGGAGCAAGGCTTTGGGATGTTGTAGGGTCTGGTCCTGGGATGCAGCAGGGAAGAGAGACGGGTGTGCTGTGATGGGAGCTCTGTGCCCCAGCCTGTTTGGCAGAGGCAGGGCCGGAGTTCAGCTGGGCCTGGTCGTCTTCCTCCTCTTCGTCCTGCTGTGCTGCTCAGGTACCCCTTGTATGCTGTAAAGGGGCTGTGGCAGCAGTGGCTGGGAGTTGGGGAGCAGAGTGGGGGCACGTGGAGCGCAGGGCATGTAGCCCCCAGCCCCAGCAGCCCAGGCTGGGGCTGATACCTTGGTTCTGCTAAACCACAGACCCGCAGAGAGAGCAAGGCTCACCTGCCCTAGAGGGAACGAAGCTGCGTGTGAGGCCAGCCCCATCTGCCTGTCCCATTGCCCACCAGTTGCTGGGGGCCAGGATGTTTGTTGTTACACCATCCTCTGAGCAATGCCACTTCCCGCAGCACATCATGGGGTATAAACCAGCACACGGAGAAAATAACAGCCTGGCAGCTGACAGATGCAGATCTGACCCCTTCCCAAACCATCTCCCAAATCCTACAACCTCAGCGGCCAAGGAAGCCCACAGGGCATAAACCAGCATCCTCCTGGTAGCAAGGCAATCGCACTCGCCTAACAGGATGTGGAGCCCACAACTGCGCAAGAAATAAGCAAACCAGAGCTGAAAGAACTTGGCAGACATCTCACTAGGAGACACAGCAGCTGGTCCCACCCCATGAGTGTCCCTACTCACCAGCAGCAGTTACAAAAGAGCTCAAGATGGGGATGGAGATGGCTTTGAAGGCACACACAAAGGCATGAGTCCAAGGGATTGAAGTTGCTAAAGCCTGGCTTATTTAGCCGTATTCTTCCACACAGTAAAACAGGCTTTTCCCAAGACATAAAGGTTAACTGTAAGAAACTTCCATCCTTGCTCCAAAAAGTCAGCTATGAGGTCCCCAGAGGGGATAGATGTGGTACAAAACCACTAGCCCCTGCTTCCAACCACCCCATGAAGAGCCTGGGCCACTCTGGTTTATCAGCCTGCAGCTCACTCAGGCAGGCACTTGCTTGGGGAAGCTGGTTCTTGGCTGGCTTTGCTTACCATGAAATGGTTCCTGGTGGAGGCAAGAAGAACAGATATGGAAGTACTGCTCCAGCTACAAAGGTCTGCAGCAGTAGACTGGACTGCAGTCCAGAAGGGAAACCTGGTCTGCTCCTCCTTGCAGAACCACGCTGCAAGCGAGGAGAATGAGGTCAGCATTCAGCCAGGGCTGCTCCGTAAAACTCAGCCGTTCATTCAGCTACCCCCCGCTTGCCTCTCAGCTCTCTCTCCAGCAGTGAGTCACTGCTGCCAGCTCCTGCAGACTCAGCCCAGCTGCTTGCCAAAGCCTTCAGCAAGCACCATGCGCTCATCTGTTTTGGAGTCACCATCTCTGCTGGCTTAGGAAAATGCTTCTGTGGAAGCCCTCACAGACCAAAAGGCATGAGATCTGTTCCAGCGCTTCATCAGCATCTTTAAGGACTTGTAAGCTATTTTTTCAGTTGACTCAGCTGTGATGTCTCTGCAGCCCCAACCCCTCTGCAATAGGGTGTGGGGTGCTTGAATGATGTGGGAGAGGAAAGCTTATACATCAGTCCTGAGACATCTGGACCTGACCAGACCAAATGAGACCAGACCTCCTCAGCAATTCCGTCATTTGAGTACAGGTTCAAAGGTGGCACTCCATCATGGGAGATGCAGCCTCAGCAGATCATCAGTACGATGCTGTCTGAAGCCTTCTCAGAGGTGGTGTTCACACTCGCCTGAGATCCACAGCGCAGCACCAGGTTTTGTCCAGCCTTGCCATAAGCAGCTGAAGACACCATAGCAGCCAAACATGAGCCGATGTGTCCAAACACAGCAAAAAGCTGACCTCTACAGACTTCTACAGCTTCCAGCTATGCAAGTGGAGCAGCTCTTTGGAATAACTGCACGTTCTGCTCACCTAGGCTCATGCCACAGAAGCAGAACTGAGATAGGCAACAAACTCCTTGTCATAAGGGAAACGATTGCAGTATCTGAAAACCACATCTTCCAGTCCAGATTCGTCTAGAACAAATGCGCCTTAAGTAACTATGGGAAAAATCAACTAAATGGACTCCAAACCCAGCAATTCCTCCTCCAGACCTACACTCACTCCAATGAAACGGTAAACCTGATATTACCTTCAGGCTCAAGAAGTTCAGCTAGCAAGTAGAGGACACATTGTGAAGTCATACACTGACATCCTGCCCATCACCACCAGCAAGTTGCTATCCTGTACCCAAATTACCAGCACCAAGTCAGCAAGCGAAAATGCCAAGTTCAAAGTAACAGCTCCACCTGAGAGAAGTGATATGATCTGGTTGCTGCCTAGCCCAGATCAGATCAGAGCTAATGCATCTTACTGCGCACTGAAGATCTGTCGTGATTCTGCTGAAGCCAGCCAACCTCCTGGAACAAAGATGCAGTACTACATTAACACACAATTAACAGATGATTTCTGGGGAAGAGCTGTGATGTCAAGCTTTAGCACCTCCTTTTGCTGCCAGTCCACCTCCAACTTTCGGCATGGACTTGAACACTGACCTGAGTTGGGGTTCCTTGTGATCTTCTAATTACAGCAAAAAGCTAACCAATGGTGCTTCCAGCTCCTGAGACGGCCATGTTACTGACCAGCACTGTTTGAACAAAGGGTCCTGGCTGCCTCGCTTCTGCTGGGTACAATCTGCAAAAGGAATGAGACTGGTCTGCAACGTACCAGACTTGGACCACCACCTATCAGCCAGGTCCTCCTGAGATGCTTGCAGTCTCCAGTTCCAGCTCCTACCTACCTACTGGATTTTTGAAGCGTTGTCCTGTCATAGCACTGTCCTACCACCTGCACCGAGATGAAGGTGCACCCTAGCTCCTGAAGAATGTTTAGGTCCATTTGCAGAACCCTAGTGACTCCTAGGACATCTATGTATGCTTTAGCCGTGCAAAAAAAAATAGGACTATAACCAGAAAAGAGACTGTCAATAGCTGGAACCACTTGAAGCTTACACCAGATCAAAGCTGTGAAGTTTCAACTAGACTCTTCTACAGGGAAGAAAAGCCTGTCTGATGCCTGACAGTGTGCTGCTAAACACAGACTCTGAGTGCAGAACCACTGATGTAGCCGCTCATCTTCAGCACCCCTCGGTGCAACAGCCACAAGGAGCAGCCCAAGGAAGAGGTGGGCCCGTGCCAACCTCATGAAGTTCAACCAGGCCAAGTGCAAGGTCCTGCACGTGGGTCATGGCAATCCCAGGCACAAATACAGGCTGGGCAGGGAATGGATTGAGAGCAGCCCTGAGGAGAAGGACTTGGGAGTGCTGGTGGACGAGAAGCTCAACATGAGCCAGCAATGCGCCCTTGCGGCCCAGAAAGCCAACCACATCCTGGGCTGCATCAAGAGGAGTGTGGCCAGCAGGTCGAGGGAGGTGATTCTCCCCCTCTGCTCTGCCCTGGTGAGACCCCACCTGGAGTACTGTGTCCAGTTCTGGAGCCCCCAACACAAGAAGGACATGGACCAGTTGGAGAGGGTCCAGCGGAGGGCCACAAAGATGATAAAAGGGCTGGAGCAGCTCTCCTATGAGGACAGGCTGAGAGAGTTGGGGCTGTTCAGCCTGGAGAAGAGAAGGCTCTGGGAAGACCTGATAGCGGTCTTCCAGTACCTCAAGGGGGCCTACAAGAAAGATGGGGAAAGGCTGTTCAGTAGGGCCTGTTGCAATAAAACAAGGAGTAATGGTTTTAAAATAGAAGGAGGTAGATTTAGATTAGATATTAGGAAAACATTTTTTACAATGTGAGTTATAGAACACTGGAACAGGTTGCCCAGAGAGGTGGTGGAAGCCCCATCCCTGGCAACATTCAAGGCCAGGCTGGATGAGGCTCTGAGCAACCTGCACTGGTTGGAGATGTCCCTGCTCCTTGCAGGGGGGTTGGACTAGATGACCTTTGAAGGTCCCTTCCAACCCTAACCATTCTATGATTCTATGAAGCACAGTACTTTGCAACTAGAAGACACTCAAAACAAGCTACGATAACACGTGACCTGACAGACCGAGAGCTTTCCTGAACCAGCTGGAAGACCTCACCCTGAGGGGTGCAGAAACCTCTCTGAAAAGGAGATGCTCATACCTTGGCTTCCTCCTCCTGACCAAATTGCTGACGGACTTTGTATTCTGGCCAGTGCTGCTCTAGCACACCCTCACCAACATGTGCCAGCCTCTTGCAACTGCAGACAGTTCCTGTCCTGTGAAGACACCTCACTCCTGGTGCTCCCCAGAGCTCCTCGGCTTGCTTGACCACAGCTCCCAGTCCTTGCCTGTGGCTTCTGGCTCCCAACCAGAAGCGAGAGGATGTTCTCAGTGGTTAGAGCCATCTGGAGCCCAGTCCTTGAGAGACCCCCAAATACTGAATGTTAGAGCCTCAAACACAGCGTTACTTCTCATCTGAAGGCCTCCAGATAGAGATATCCTCTCCTTCACAAAGGGCCTACTGAAGGACAGGATAAGCTCTATTACAGAAAAAGAGCAGTAGGTTCCTAGTGCAGTGACACCACCAAGCAAGGCCCCCACGTCAGCCCACCCACTGTTAAGGCTTTTAGTCATCTTCTAGAAGGACGAAGCAGCCCTGCCCTCTGCCCTGCCTGCAGTTGTGCACAAGCTGCCAACTTAGGAACAAAACCTGTATTTCCAGGCTTCACACTTGGAACAAATCAGGTTGGGAGGTTTTTCTGGGAGCCTCCGGCCCAGCCCCACCACGTAACACCAGACTCAGCATCTTCAGCGCTTCTCCAGCATGGGGACAGGCGCTGCTGCGAACAGCACACCCAGCTAAAGGCAGGGCAGTTCTTCCCTTGGGTAACTTCTCCCACTTAGGCTGGGATCAGCCCTTCTCCTGCAGGAACTGGGTGCCAGGCAGCTGCAGACAGGGTGGGGGCTGTGCCCCACAGCACTTTGGAGCAGGCAGGTACAAAAAGCAAGCTGTTAGCACAAGTCCTCTCTTGCCCAGGCCAAAGGCAAAGGCAGCAACTCCAAGCAGCATAGGAGTTTAATTCTGCTGCTTTAATTCTGCTGCTGCCTGGCACGACGCAGGATGAGGAGCGGGACAGGAGGCTGCCTGCATGGATGCTGGGAACCCCGGGTGGGCTGTGGCTTTGTGCCGGGGGTGACCAGGGTTTCTGTACGGGTTTTGTTGTGCGAGTTGTGTGACTCACACACTGCCCTTGCTGCTCCCAACCCCTGCCGGCCTCGGCTGCCGAACCCGGCACCTCTTCAGGCCTGGGCTAGCCCGTGCAGAAGGGCTGCTGTCGCACTCAGCTGGATCACCTTCCCCCTTTGATGCTCTTAGTTCTGGATGCCAGCTAAATCGGCCTGTGCAACAGCTTGGGAGAGGGAATGGCTGCACGGAGTGCAATGCCTCATTTTGGCTCTGCAGGTGAAAGGCACCAGCGAGAAGCCAGTCAGAGCCCAGGCAAAAATCCCAAAGGAGCAGGGCTGCATGAAGACAAGCGATTAGCCCTTGTCCAAAACATTCTTACCCACTCTAAACCCATGGACTGGAAGTCTGAATCCTTTGGTCTTAGTTGCTGAGCAGCCAGACAGCTGTCGGCAGTGCAGGAGAGCCCTTCTGCTACGTGCTCACCAGTAATTAAGCCGTGCACAGGGCAGATGAGGATTTGCAGACCATTATATGCTGCTGACAGACTGGAGCGGCACAAGGTCTATGTGCTCTGCAGGTGTTAGCATCAGCTGGGTGCTGGAGGAGAGAAGGCAGGCCTAATGCTACCTCTGGAGCACATAAACATTTGGGAGGCGCTGTGCCAGAAAGAGCTGCCTGAAAAATAATCAAGGAAGCAAACTGGCACCAGCTGAGGTGAACCCAGCTCTCAGGTCTCCTCTCCACGGCTTCCTCCCTTCCAGGCATCACATCTGAGGCCATAAAAAAATCCCACACAGACTAGGTTGAAGGCAAAGCACCCAGGGGAGCATGAAGGACAGGCTTGGACTGGTTGCGCTCTTCCACCCCACCAAAACTTGGGGCCAGCAAAGAGTTTCAGGTGAGCTTCAGGTGAGCTGG
This sequence comes from Chlamydotis macqueenii, assembly GCF_036417535.1. Taxonomy (NCBI): domain Eukaryota; kingdom Metazoa; phylum Chordata; class Aves; order Otidiformes; family Otididae; genus Chlamydotis; species Chlamydotis macqueenii. The sequence goes on along the minus strand of NC_141560.1, from coordinate 53,810,442 downwards.
CGGGGACAGGGACATGATGATGACTTGGTGGAGACAAAGACAGCTTTTTCCCTGAAGGATACCCCACCCCGATTGCCTTCATGATCTACAGCATGATCTTGGAACGTGGAGAGCAAATCTCGGCGCCCTTCCCTCCCCGCTGTCCCACCAGTGATCCTCCCGGAGCACCAGCAGCAGCACCCGCTGGAAGGAGGACACAGCCACCAATACGGTTTGTCGAGACCATCAAATAATAATTTACTGTGATTCAATCTGTGGCTTTGTACAGTTGCCAGGGTGGGAGGAGGCCAAAGGAGGAGGGGATGGGGAAAGAAAAAAAAAAAAAAAAAAAGAAAAAAAGTCGTTTGCTGCAGGCTTAGGTGAAGTGCGAGATAGTCCTTGGAGGGGCTCATGCTCCCCCTGTCCTCTTCCTCTCCCCCTCCCTCATACTCCTCCCCTGAATCCGTTTGCTTCTTCCTTCGCTTCACCTCTTTCCTTGCGCTCTGCACAGTGGGAACCTCTCCAAGACACGGTCCAGTCAGCTGAAACCAGAAGAGGACACTCATTAGCACCCGTTCGCCGTCAGAACCAGCGGGGGCTGTTTCCTTTACCTACCCCTCACATTTCGGGATCACCCTGCTAGTGCTCACAGAGGAAAGCAAAGGGCCACACAGGTCTTGGAGGTCTGGACCTGGCTCAGCAAAGCATCTGCACATGTGCTGAAGGGAACAAGCAAACGGTCTGTGGAGTGATGTGTGAGCCTCGGACATCTCACCAGACCTTCTGCCTCTGCCCAGACCTTGTTGTGGGAAGGGGCACTGTTTGGTGAGATCTTTCTCCCTCCTCCAGCGATGATGGGAACCACAAAGAGAGCCTACAACAAATGCAGGCAGATTTCCCTGGCTCCCTGGCCACACGCCCACCCTTCTCCCCAAAGCCCAGCGTGTCCTTGTCTTGCTTTTCCTTTTGTGCCCTGATGTTCCTCCCTCTCTGCTCTTGGCAACTGCTGCTACAATAAGCTGGGACGTCTGGTTTCCAGTTTCTGCCTGAGCAGAAAAAGATGGGGGCAACTTACAGGGCACGCTCTCTCAACAAAGGGCAGCATTTCCAAGAGACTCCTTCCCACCCCTTCTTGCTCCTCTTTTTGAAGGCACTGCCCATGCTGGTGCTGGCCACCAGGCTGCGACAGGGACCAGGCTCCTGGCAGTTGGTGTAGGGGAGCAGCAGCTTCCGCCAAGCCCATGCCGTCAGCTGTGAGCCAGAGCAGGAAACGAGCCCTGCACTCACATCCCCATCCGGAGGAAATGCTCCTGAACATCTGGAGGACCCAAACATCTGGAACACCTCCCTTAGCAGTGATAAGTGTGTCGGGCACAGCATTCAGTTCAGCCCCCAGGAGACCTCGCACGCCTCAGCTGGGAGAGGAGGGGTGGAGTGCTCGGGTGGTTTTTTGCTTCTAGGAAGCAAACACAGCCAGCGTTGTAGGTTTGTTTTGTTTGTTTGTTTGTTTGTTTGTTTTTTTCAGGGAAGAGCTCTGCTGAGCTCATAGCCTTTAGCTCAAAAAGCGACAGAGGAAAACCAGCTGCCCACCTCCACCTTCAACAAAAACCCTCATAGCACCATCTCTAGACAAGATCTGCTTCTCTGTAGGACTCCAGCAGTTGTGTACAATGATGAAGGGCCAGACTGGGTGCTTGGGAGACTCCCCAAAAGACATTAAGGGCAATGTTCGTGCAGGCTTTTCACCAGTGCCCCAGTCCCAGATATCCTTAGACAACCATCTCCCTGATGCACTTATCCCAAATGGCCTCCCTCTCCACTTCTGCCATGGAAGGAGCTGGTTACACAGCCAGATGTTCCCAGGCGTTTGGCTTAAGGCCACCCAGCTCATGCAGGGACACCGCCAGCTCTCCCTCACTGCTATCCAGCAGGATTGCAATGATTTAAATAAACTCATCATTAAAAAAAAAAACAAGGCAAGAAAAAGAAGAAAAACAGGCAAGTGAATGCAGACACTCAGAAAAACACTGCTTCTGGCTCCAGCACGCGCAATTTATAAAAGCAAAATAGCCCCCTTATGGCTAATTCTCAACATTGCATCAGCTCCAAATATCTCAGGGGATATATCTAATGGGGAAAACTTCTGAGGAGCACAGGACACTGACAGTGAGAGAGGTCTGCTCTGAAGATTTAGGACGAGGTAATTTACACAAGTGCATTAGGAGGCAATGCGCTCACCCAGTTCTTCATCTGAACTCTTCTAGGGCCACCCTGGTGAACGTGCAACAAGGCACACACCTTCAACACCAGCTTTACTCCTCTTTCAGAGGGGCAGCATGGGAAGAAGCTTTCCCAAGGAAAGCAAAAAAAAACACTTTTTTTTTTTTTATTCAGTTCTGTAGAATTTTGTTCCAGAAAATGAAGGGGGAAAAATAAACAACCCTGTCTCTTCCTACACACTTCCTCAGGAAAGTGGGAATTTTGACTTACCTATGTTTTGACAGAAAAATGCTATTTCAGGCAAAAAGATGTTTCATTAAAAAATACCCATTGCTGAAATTGCTTCTGCTGCATTTGTGTGCAGGCAAGTGCATCTGCAGTCACCTCCTGCCCTGCTTCCAATATACCCTCACGGCACCCCACCTCCTGCTTCCAAAACTCACCGTAGTCACGATATCACACATTTACAGTTCATGCAGCCAGGGCCGCTCTCATCTGGGGGATTCAGCTTGCGCAGCTTGTGCTGACGGATCTCCCGCACCAAGGTATAGAAGGCATCTTCAACGCCCTGGAAGAAAAGCATCGCTTGAAGCAGCTGCCCACTTTGACAGGGGTCACTGGAGAGAAGAGAGGGCTCTGCTCCCCAGCTAGGTGTCCCTACTACCATCCTCCAGCAGTGCAGATTGCAGAGTTAAAGACATGAAACCAAGCTGGGAAGACTAACAGGGATCTTTAGTGTGGCCCCCGAACAGAGAGCGAGGTTGAATAAGCAACCATGAGGCAAGGAGCTCTTAAGTCCTTGAGGTTCATCAGCTTTCAGCAGCCTGAATGAAGTTTAACACCCAACAGAAAAGCCACCACTAGACCACTGAAGGCATCAGCTGCTCCATTTCCACCTTCGTGCTCTGGAAGCCCCACGTGGTCCTTCCAGCACTGGTATATCCTGGCTGTAGGTCTGCCAGAACAGACCATAGATGAGGTCAGCCAAGTTCCCTCCCTGAGCTGCTGAGCTGCAGTGACTATGGGGGTTATTCCAGAGCCTTGGAGAAAGCCTTGAGAAAGCATCTTTCCTTCATTGCAGCCAGAGCATGAATTATGCACGTCTCTGGATTGGAGGCTCAAGCCTGGACAGAGGACGGAACGTCCTCATGGAGCATTTAGCCCTGAGGAAGCAACTAACTCCAGCCCTTGCACCCATCTGTCTGCAAGGTGGCATCTGCCTCTCCAGGACAGCACTGGAGAAAAGAGAAGAAAAAGAAGACTTTGTTTAAAACCCTCCTCCTACCTGTCTGGTTTTGGCAGATGTTTCTATGTAGGGGATCCCGTAACTCCGGGCCAGGTCCTGTGCTTGCCGGGTCTCCACTGTCCGGGCTGGTAGGTCACATTTATTTCCCACCAGCACCATGGGAACATCATCTGAGTCTTTCACCCTCTTGATCTGCTCCCTGCAAGAGTAAGAGGTGCCAAAGTGAAGGGAGAAATGGCACTGGGGGGCAGCTCCAGGACACTCCTCACCAGCTCCTTCATGAAGAATTAACAGCTACGCTTCGTTCGTGCCAACAAACGTTTGGTGTTGGGCTTTCAGGAGAACATAAATGACCACAGCATGTAAGTGAGTCAACAGCAAAATAGCTAGGGCACTTTTGGAAATGAAAGCTAAACATACTTCTGCTCTTTAAATCCAACTGTTTACAAAACACAACTTGTAATTATGACAATCTATATTAAGACATAAGCTTAAGATACTTTAAGCTGAACAAAAATGAATACTCAAGCAGTTACCTGTTACTTCTAATATTTTAGATGAAGTAATCCCCCTAATGGGGATTTAAAAAAAAAAAAAAATCACCTGCAACCAGAATTTGCTGAGCTGATAGACCAGCTTTTGGCAGCCGTAACCTTTTCTGCAGATGCACAGGCAGTATTTGCTTCCTTTCAGTTTAGTTCAGGTCACTCAAAGTTGAGAAACCAACTGGGAAGCAAAGAAACGGTAACGCTCACTTCTTCCTTCCAACCTCAGATTTAAAACTAGGTGGGCGAGGATGAGATCTACCACTTCTAAAAATCTTAAAGGCCATTGTGACCACAAACAATCCATTCAATTCCCTCCTGATAGACAATAACTTGCTTTGCTTAATAAATCATTTAACTTCAGACACAAACCAGCTTTTTTTTTTCTTGCTTATGCATCCAGAGCATTTAACATGCTTTTATTTAACTAATAAAAGCATTATTGAAAATGCTGATTTCTGCATTTTAATTGAATTTGAATTTCCATCCATAAGCAGCTGGACATTACCACAAGCAGACACATACGCACACAAAAAAAAAAAAAAAAAAAAAAATCAATCACCTTATATAAAGTGCTGTAGAACACAGAAATGAAGTCTGACCATATGTGTGATACGCCATAAAGCCACTTAACTGTTCCATGTAACATCCTGATCAGCAAACACAAGTACTAAATTTAGTGCACAGGCTACACTTAGCTGAAAAGAGATACCTCCTAATGGTTACTAACCAGGGCGAGCCAGCGTTTCTCTGGGGAATATTCCTTTAAAAGTGCAAACACAAAAAGCACAGGCGAAACGAAATGAAAGCCGGTGATTTGTATCATGATTAAAACTGGGGCTTGAAATTGAGCCATCCTGCGAGTGATTCACAGGCACCAAGGATGAATGCTGCTGAATCCCTCAGGTGCTTTAGGAAAATCCCATCCTTTCTCCTCCAGTGCAGCTACAACAAGCCAAATTAGTCCAACCGTGTAGTTATTAGGCTGAACACACCTGCTAGCCAAAGACTGAGACATCTCACCAGCTTGGAGCAGCGCGCCTCTGACTACAGAGCGACTACAGAGCCTGTGCTCGGAGCTACAGGATTATCTGGCTGCTGGGTTTATGAGGGACTGGGGTACGCGGTCCCTTGGTGGGCAGTGGACAGAGCAGGGACAGGCAGAGCCAACTCCTGCATCCTCTGCAAGTGCCTCCCAGCACAGCCAAGCCTCAAGGCATAAAGCAGGGAGGTCCCTCCCTAAGCTAGCACCAGGGTAACCAGTGAAGGCTCCCGCTGCATTCCTGTCATCTCCTTGGCTCTCCAGCTCTGCAGGGGTGATGGCAGCAGGGGGGAGAAGCGGGATAAGTAACCTGGGTGCAGCCAAAGCGGGAGCACACTGGTATGGGGTCCCTGCTCTGCCACTGTCCCCCAGTACGTTCTCTTGGGCAAGTCACCTTGCTGGGGCTCTGACTCTCCTCCTGCTCCATCTTTGCCCTGGTTGAAATCAAGCTCCAAGGGGCCAGACTGCCTCTCCCCACAGGCGTGCAGCCAGCGGACTGCAGCCTCGCCGCCAACGGCTGCCAGCGGGGGAAGCAGCCCTCCTTGCCCTTCCCAGCCTCCTCTCCCAGCTCCCAGGCCCAGCAGAAGTCGCTGAGATCGATTGCACTAACAAAGCAATTCCATTAATTAGGGAGGGAAGGGAGGGGGTCATAGAGGATCAGCTCTCTCTTTAGTCACCATAAACACTTAAACATTACATTACCAAGTCCCCAAAGGCCACAAGCAATCCCTTCGGATGGGTTTTATTGGAGTCACTGACATTAGCCGTCTGCTCCGTCTCTTCCCTGGGGAATGGCCACTTGAGCTAATTGCCTTTGCTGGCAGCCGGCGCTTCCACCGCAGGGCCTAATCTAAAAGGGAGGGCAGGAGGGTGCAGTGGCAAAGCCTGCCCTTTGCACAGGGCAAGAGGGAAGGGGCCCTTCCCAGAATACCAACCTGTACTGGTGAATATCTTCAAAGGACTTGGTGTTGTTGATCGCGAAGACACAGAGGAATCCTTCCCCCGTTCTCATGTACTGGTCTCTCATGGCACTGTACTCCTCTTGCCCTGCGGTATCCAAGATGTCTAACAAGCAGGTCTCTCCATCGATGACGACTTGCTTTCTGTAGGAATCCTTCAGGCCAGGAGAAGGAGAGAAAGGGAGTAGGATGCGTTACGGGAGGGCTTGTGTCCGGCCAAGCAAAGGGATGCAGCGAGTGCATCCCTGGGAAGATGTCAGGTTTAGCTCCCATTAAATAGGCAGCTCAATCCATTTCAAAAATGGGGAAGGAAAGGAAAAAGAAGGGAGAAAAAAAAAAGAGAAAAAAAAAAAAAAGGGGAGGCAGGAAACAGAGCAGCTGAACAGGTTTCCCCTTCTCTTGCAGAGCCAGAGGGAAGACAGCCCCTGGCTTGCTCTCCCCATTCCCAGCCCCACTTCTGGCAGACCAGGGGCAGCTTTGTCTCTACCACACCACGTCGCCCTCGACAACTATTTTCCTAAGCTTTATTTAGTCCTAGCTAACCCCTTCTGCTGCCGCCCCTGCCTGGATGCTGGAAGGGGATATCCAGGACAGGCGGCTCCGGCCGGACAGGGCTTCCAGCCACCATCTGCGATTCTGCGGGGCTAAAAGGTGTTTAAGATCACCTGGAAATCCAGCACCTCCAACGCATCTCAGATTAGGCACCAGAGGCGACATGCTACCAATAAGGCTGCAAACTGGGCTTGATGGTAAACCTCTTCTTCAACCATGAGGAAAAAAAAAAAATTAAAATTTAAAATTCACACTGTGAGGAGGGTGTTTCCCACAACCAGTCTGTGCCCACAGGGCTCCAGGAGAGCTAAGGACTATCCAGGCAGGTCCTTTGAAGCTGGGGGTTTTCCCTGGAGCAGAGGCAATCGCAACTTATTGCAGATGTGAGAAGGTCTGGAAATCACCCAGAGCATCCCTCAAAATGTTTAACTTGCAAGGCAGGCTCCTCAAAACATCGATCCTCCCCACCATGCCTCTCCCCCATGCCCGGTTTCATCAGCACGGACACTGCTGGGGTAGCTCCTGCATGAAGGAGCAGCCTCATCCCGCTCCAATAGCTGTCCCCCAGGTATGGTGCAGCATCCTCGACTCTCAGCAAGAGAAGAAGCCGAAATCAAACGGTATGAAAAAGGTGCAAGTCAACAATATGACCACAACAGTGCTTTGCAGCCACTTGCAGAGGCTGCAGCTGCCGTTTAAAATTAGTTCAGAAGTCTGCTGCTCTTCCAACAACCACAACAATGTTATCAGATGAGCTTTGCAGGTCTGCAGACAAACAGCCGACACAGCAAAGGTCACCTACAGCACCAGCAACGGCACAGAAAGGGAATGGGGCCAATGCGGCCTCCATCCCTTGGTTCATTACTACAACAACGTCATCTGCTGGGGCTAATTAGTCTTTCCTTATCCTGAGGAGAGGGCCATGAAATCAGAGGACCAAGATCTGCTCTGCCATGACCTTCTTGGCTGCGCCTTCCCAAAAAACGGACTGCTGACCCACCACGAATAAGTGTGGAGTGATGGGGTGGCTTCCAGCCAACTGCTCTGAAGGCAACTGGCAGGGCTGCCCTGCAGGGATGTGCTCACATTTCTAATCAATAATGTATCTGAGACCTCCTTGGTGCAAGGTAGAAGAGTACTGGTTCCACCTCCGGGGTCCCAGTGCCTGGCAGCAAAGGGGACCCTAGTGCTTGCTGTGCTCCTGGCTTGCATCCCGAGGATCAGCCTCAGCTCGCGCGTTTCCGATTAATTACCAAGTCCCCAGTTACAGGAGGTCTCACCAGCAGGCAACAGGCCTACGAAGAGGTGATCGCACATCCTGGCTCAGGTCATCAACAGGCTGTCCATAAGGCCAGCCAGCTTGCTAATAAAGCAAAGACATTAACAGTCTTGCATCCTGCACCTCAAAGGAAAGGGACAAGCTCTCCCCACCCTTACTTTGTGTCCAGCTTCATCTGAATCCCCTTGGGATGGCAGCTCAGCCATCCCTGTCACGCTGCCACCAGCATACGTCTCCAGCCATCAACACTCTGCAGCCCTCCGTGTCCTACTCCACCTTCTTGCACAAAGGAAAGTGGACGGACCCAGCTGTGAAATGCCAGCGGCAGAAACAGCATCTACCTGGGGTTCAGACTCAGGATCCCAGACGGATCCCAGGCGTGCTGAGGGATTGGATCAAGAGCTCCATTTGTTAAACACTATGGTCAGGATACAACCAGAGGCTTGGGAAGCTTGTTACTGCCAAAAGCTGGAAGACAAACTGAAGAATTTTTCAGCAGTCTGACTCTTTACTCCATCCCCACTCATTTGCCATGGGATACTGCAAGCAGTGTGCATTCCCTTAGCGCCTTGGCCCTCCCATTCCCAAAATAAAGGTCTTAAGGCTCCTGGGCAGCCCAAGAGTAGGTGTGTGAGCATGTGCTGTAGCGGGTTGGCCAGAGCTGAGTTGCAAAGCCAGGCATTTGCACTAGTGAATCGGGAGGGCAGGAGGGGAGCAAGCACTCAGTCGGGGTCTCTGCCCCAGACAGGGGACAAACTCACTTCTCCACCCCTCTTGTCCTGAGGAGCATCTTCTCAGTGCACCTTGACCCACTCGCTCCCCTCTTTGCAGCATAGCTTGTGCTCAATCCATTTAAGTGACAGGTAAAGCTTTTGCTCCACGCGCATATACTCCCCTCCCCCCCACTTTTATCCTGCTCATTTCAGCATTGCTGTGCTGTTTGTTAGCTGGTTGAACAGTCAGAGTCAGCTCCTGGGCATGATCCAAAGCAGCTTAGTCACAGGAGGGTGGTTTGTTGGTCACATTCAGATGGCTGGCAGGTAACTGTGCATCCTAAATACCCATTAAATGAAGCATAATTAAGAGGAGTCACCCTGGAATGAGTGAAAACATGGCCGGGTGCAAGGGATACGGGGCACAACAAAGGGAGCTGCAAAGGCATCAGGGCTGGTGGGTCCTGCAGGTGGAAAAGCACCACGGATGAGAGGGGTGAAGAGCAGCTCGTGGCTGCTTTAGGAGGAAAAGCAGAGAAGAAGAGCAGAGTGGGGCTGGAGGGAACAGAAGAGGAGAGCAGGCGTCTCCCGGGACACTGCAGGAGCCGGCAGGGTGAGGAGGGTGTGCTGGGAAATGCCATGCAAGGTTTACATTCCCTGCTGCCTGTTTACATGGAGAAAATTCCCTTCAGAGTACGTACAGGGGGCAGGCGGCTGGAGACAAAAAAATAGGATGCCAAAACCCAACACATCACTGAATCAGAGCTGCCTCTGCCCACCCTAAGGTCCAAGAGAGGACCCCATCCATGCAGATGTCACCCTGAACAGGTTGCTCTCCATCAGCAGTTCTGCCAAAAGCAACCTGGAACGGGTTTCTGAGAAAAGTATACCATGCTACTGGTGATGAGCATGTGAGGGGAGAGGAGCTGGGGTAGAAGGCAACTGCATCCACAAGCAAGGTGCAGCACTGAGACTCAGGAGCCCTTAAATTAAATTCCAGTCTCTGTTGCGGACTTTCTAGGTGACCTTAGCCAAATGATGTAATAGCACGTGCTTTTAAGTGCTTTCTCTCCTTCCCGTCTGTAGGATTGTAAGACTATTTCTGCCTTTCTACCAAGCCTTGTCTTGCTTGTTTATTTAAGTTGTAAGCTCTTCAGGGTGGGGACTACACATACAACACCTACCAGAATAGATTCTGATCCCAGCTGGGACCTTTTAGCCATTATGATAATAATAACTGCAGCAACCACAGCTGCATTTGCACACATCTGGTAGAGAATCCTTTAGGACTGCAGACAGGGAGGTTATTGTCCAAGAGGCATGACAGAGCTGTAATTTGCCTTCCCAGGGTGGACTCACTCCTTCTGCAGAGCAGCGGCTGCTGCCCACATCTCCCCCAAACGAAGGTGTAACTCATGCAGGGGGTAGTTAGCATCTCACTAGCAAAGGTGAAAGCAGTTACAGAATGGAATGTGTTTTTTAAAAGTAAAAAAAAAAAAAATAGTGTAACAGATATTGAAGACCAGACCCCACCTCTGCACAGCCTGGAGGAGCACAGGGTCCCTCTGCCTGCTTCACCAGGCAGGGTGCTGAGCTAGGCAGGCCAGTGCTACCATCCACACTGACCATGAGAGCCATACCTCAACCTTTAATTCCTTGTCACAAAGCAGAGGCAGCACTCTGGGAACCACAATGGTTCAGCTGCTCAGCACATCTCGCTCAAACTACAGGACATACATAATATGACCAAGCTCTCAGAAAACCCATTTCATCAGTAAAACTTCAAACATCCTGCATGAGAAGTCAATATATTTACTCTGATTTCACAGAAGGAGAAATGGAAGCACAGGCACAAAATGGCTCTTCAGTCACAAACCTTTAACCCCTCCCTATACTACTGTCTCAGCAGAAAGGAGGACTTTCGTGCTGCCTCTCAGCCCCTGCCCAGCTCTGCCCGCTTTTTTCTGCCTCTCTCACCGTCTCTCTTCAGCAGACACCACTGTCCTTCTGCAGGATGCACAAATCGGTCACTGTGACCTCCAAACACGTGCGTAGCAACTCAGAATAGCTCTACAAAGCAGAGGAACAACTCTGCTCAAATTCAGACTTTAGACCAAGCCAAGCACACTCAAGGTGGAGAAGAGCAAGAGGAAAACATGCAGACAGACAGAACCCATGACCAGAGCTGCTTACCTCTATCGTGGGGTCATACTCATCAACAAAATGGTTCTGAATGAGCTGTATCGTCAAAGCACTCTTCCCAACACCACCAGCTCCCACCACCACTAGCTTATATTCGGTCATCTTCCAGCCAACTCCAGCTCAGGACTTCCAGGAGCACCACCACCTGCAAGGAGAAACACAGTCACCACGTTAGGAGAGGGGGTCCCTCCCATCACCCCCTGCTTTGCAGTGGGGCTAAGCAGTCACTCCCCCTTTTATGCTGGGAAAGGCAGAAATCTGCAAAGTACTGCCCCACTCCTTGGGTACTGAGCATTCCCAATGTCTCCTGCATGTCCCAGGAGCACCAGGAGCTATCAGATAGAGACATAGAGGTTGTAACAAAGAGAAACCTAATTCTGCAAGGCGGAGGTGAAGGGACACACCCATTAAGGTTCTAATGGTCTTTTAAGTTACTTGGCTTCAGCAGAAGTCACAGAACTGCAGCATCCAGAGCTATTTAACCTAATACTCTCCACTAGTAATGAAGGTTACTTTAAAACGGGCAAAATAATCCATCAAACTGAATAAAAAACTATGTTTATCCTGTGATAGGCTGCAATCCTTCAGCCTGACTGACTGGATACAAACTTCACACATTCCCCGAGCAAACCTCAAGAGGTACAGGAGTGTTACTGATAAGAAAACGGAGGTACAGGCTGTGTAAATCAAAAGTAACCAATTTAAGAGGTCTGGTTTTCCAGAAGTGCTCAGCACTGTCTCCAATTTGCTGTACCTCAAGCTGGCAATCCAAAATCGTTAGATAGATTTGAAAGCTTTGGCCAATGTGGTTTGGATGTCAATGCCCACAGGAGCAGGGAAGAAGTCCCAGCCCCACCAAATATGCTGTTAGCTCCATGTCTTCACCCTCAAGGCTGTGTTAAACCTTGAACCACAGGGCAGGTTTGAGATGATGGTACATCCATATTCTCTGCTGGTCCTCCAGCTTACAATGCCTCCCGCTGTCTGGCCATCACAAGAGGGAGGACGACTGCAGAAGGGGCACCCCTGCTCCCACAAGATGAAGCTGGCATGCCCCACAGGGCAGCAAGAGATGCTATCACAAAAGGTGCGAATTGGGAATGATGATTAGGATCAGGGCCAGTAAACCACACTTCTGCAGCATCACGTTTTTGTCATGGCCCTTCAGCAGGAGAAAATTCCCCCCTCCACGTCCTCTCAAATTTCTGCTCCAGCTCCACTGCGAAAGAGGAACTTTAACTCAGGAAGATTACAAAACCGTGAAGGTTTAAATAGAAATGCACCCTCATTGGACTGCAACCTCTGTCCACTGAAAGTCACCCGCGAGTCAGATACTCATCTGCGAGCTCGGGGGAAGCTACCCAAAACACAGCGGGTAGGGGGAAGACAAGCTTGGGGTTCCCCTGGCCGGTTGCCATTTGACACAGCCTACAACACCACTGCGCAGGGATCAGACCCTCCCCTGGACAGTTAAATCCCTCCAGCCTCCTCCCCAGGCTCGCCAGCTCTGCTTCGAAACCCTGGAAGCTGGTACAAACTGTGCCGGCAAAGGCCACTCTAGACCCAGTCTGCATCTGACGCATTTGCTAACGCAGTGAAGATCTCATGGAAAGGTGACCAGAACTTTCTGCCTTCAACCCCCACCTGAAAGCTACCCTAGACCACTCAGACACGTCAATGATCCACTTCAACTGGGAGCAGCCAGACACAACCACCACCTGCCAAAGCCCTGTTCTGAGCGGCTGTCCCCGTAGCGGGGAGGCAAACAAAGCTCATGCCCTTCTCAGCATCCAGGATCCTATAGAAGGGCAAGGGAGGGGCTGCAAAACAGCCAAGCAGGACCTCTTGTTGCTGTGCCATTCTCCACTGCTGGAGAAGCTGAAGGTTGTTAAACACAGTGGAAAGGCGGTGATGGTGGGGGAAATGAGGTGCAAATAATGGGATACCCTAGGTCCGTAGCCAAAATTCCCATGGCTTCCCAGAAAAATCCAATGTGCCTCTGTTCCAGCAGCCAAGGAAGAGATGCAGGTTGAAAGCAAGGCTGCAGGAGACAATCTGAGTGACCACACTAATTGGCCATGCACACATTGCTCTGCTGCATTAATGCATGCCCTCACGTATATGAACTTCTCACATACACTACTTCTCAGGGACAAGAGAGGACGCCACCGCAGGCTTTTCATCTCCCTTGGATGGGAAGAGACAATCACCATGAGGGATGGTGACAGGCTGAAGTGGAGACTGAGGAGCAAATGCTGACTGACCATCTCCACCAACACTGCTGGCCAGGAGAGGACCACTCCTACAGCAGAACAGCTTCAGAGGTGAACACAGAGGGGTCTTGAGGGTCTGAAGAAACTCTGCAACCAGCTCCCATCTCTCATACAGAGCATGGTGATGTGCAACCCCTACCAAAACACACTGTGGCTGCAAATAAAGGCCTGCAGTGGCTACGAAGGACCTCGCTCTGCAGCTGGTGCTGTAGATGGAGCAGCTATTGCGATGATGCTCGGGGGAACTGCACAACCACCTAGGTCTATGGGACTTACTAAGGCAGTGAAAAAGCCTAGACTCAATATGGGGAGAAGAAGACATGAGTCCTCAAGGAGGGGGTCCTTGAGAGGATCCTCCATCAAGACCACCCTAATGGAAGGCACTGCTTGGCCTATCCCTTCAGAGGACCCCCAGCCCACACAGCTATGCCAGCCTCCTGGTCCACACTGCAGCAGGAGCTAGGGGCCAAGGCAGTCACCCACCTTAAGGGTCTTCCCCTGCTCCAAACCCCAGCTGAGCTGCTAAGCTCTGCTGCGCAGCAGAGGAGCAGCCACACACCAGCAAGCCCTGCATATCACCACCCCAACCCAGAGCTTTGAGCTCTGGCTCCTCCAGAGAAAGAGACCCCCGCGTCTCCCTGCTCCACACCCACCCAAGAGGTGGGGGAAATGAGGGGGGTGAAAAAGCTATTGCTCCTCACCACTCATGACCAACACACAGACAATTTATACACAAGAACTCTGCAACATTGGTGTTTGCTCACTCACATCATACTTAGAAGGTGCTAGCGCCTCGGCTAACTTCACCGCTCTGCACACCATCCTGGCCCTGGCAATGGCAGGAGAGGTTCTGCAGCTTGCAGAGGATGGTGAGCCCAGCCCACTTGACTGTTTCATACCATCGCTGAAAAACATGTCCTCAGGTAGAGCGAGAGTGTGGGGAATGATGGACAGCTCTAGGCATGAGTGCTGCCTGAATTAATGTGTGCTAAAATCAATGTTCAGGTGAGCTCGCTTCCTTTCCCAGAAGATCCATGATGGAAGCTCTTCACAGTGAGCGTGCAGATCCAGCCACACGTCAGAGCGCGTGGAAGTGCCACAGGAGAGGGACCTTGGCCAGAGGCTGCAGGGAAAGCGGGGATTTCCATATGGCCAAGCTTTGCCACAGAGTTGGGCAGCTGGTCTTATCCCTAAGTTGACCTTACCAACACCATCACATAGCTCCCCACCACGCTCTTTGCTCCTGGGAAGAGCAAGGCTGCTCATCAATGCACACACAGCTTTTGACGCAGGGGTGGCTCCAACACCACATGAATATCACCACCTCTGCGTGGGCTGGTTCAAGGAGCAGCCATCCCAAAGACATTTCTAGCTCTCCTTAAAAACAGAGGCAGGGAAGAGAGAGCAGGGCTCCTGCCAGAAAGACAGTAACAGACACCCCAAGTTTTCACGCTCAGTCTGGGGACACACCAGCCTGTTGGTTGTTGTGAAAGCGTCTCCTGATGTGAGGATTTCCAGAGAAAGATAAACAAAAGTTCCTATTTCTCAGCAGCTAACACAGAGCTGACCACAAAATAACAGAGGGAAACACGAAAGCACAGCCGCCTTGTCCCACGCTGAGCAGGAACAGCGCTTCTTCTATCCTCTGCAAGCTCTTCAAAATCCGAAAGCCTGACCAAGGTCACCATCTGTTGTTTTCCCTGCCTATCCAAACTCATCACCCCCACAGAACTCAACTGTTGCATCCCCCAACAGCCGTGCAGGGCTCTTGAGTAAATAGCTGAGTGGGACAGCGAGGAGGAGAGCTGCTCAGGAGCACCATCCAGGAAGAGGAGGGCTGGGATCCCTGTGCCAAGCCAACAGCCCCAGCATGGAGCCGGAGCTGCCGCTGCTGTATTTCCTGACCTCGTGGATTTTCTCCTGTAGCGAGAGGGCTCCTGGCTCCCATTCAAAGCTGTCTAGGAAAGCCTCACCGAGTGCTTCTGCCTGGCAGCCGCAGCTGTTCCCAGCCCGGTAGCCAGAGCCATGCAGCTCCAGCAAACAAGAAACATCTGCCAGCCTTGTGCAGGAAGCCAGGAGTGCAAGCGCCCAGCCCCGGTGGGCACCAGCATCCTCCCTTTGTCTTGCAGGCAGGCGATGAATGTGTAGGCGAGGGTAGAAGGCACTTCTCCTTGTCTTCTCCCCAGCCTGCACACGCTGGGCAGCACAGAGGTGTTGACTGCAGAAGTGAAGACCAAGATGCTCGGTGCAAGCTTTTGTGGGGCTATGACCTAAAGCAGGTGTAGGCATCAAGGTTACAGGTGGTACCCAGAGACCCAGCTGTATCCTTCAAAGAACAACCTTATTTTCTTCACAGTCTCCCTTCTCCAGCACAGAGCTTCATCTCCAGTGGGTGAGGTGGTTTTGGGGACCTGACTGTGAAACCTCCATAAACTCACTCAGCAGAAGTAGAGGTGAGGAACTCAATGGGCTTGGCCCCATCAGGACATCCCATCACACCATCAAGAAAAGCTCAGATGTCAAGTGAGAGGGATTTGCAGTGGGTTTCCAATGCACTTACCGTGAGGGAGGCTCTGACAACCTTCCACCAGGACCACTGAAGGAGCTTTCTCTGTGTCCTCCCTTTCCTCTCATCACCTTTTTTCTCCCCCAGGACGGACACCAAGCCAACTAAACAAGCCAACAAACAGATTTTAGAGCAGCACTGCCATACTGAGGCCAGCCACTACACAAGTTTTACAACTGTTAATTACTGAACATTTACCCTCTACTTGTCCATCGCGAGTCTCTGCCTTTAAAGACATCAGAAGTCAGTTTAACCTCTGCAAATCTCTTTAGATACATCTCAGATTGGGTGCCCTTTCCTCCAAAAGGCCTGTCCACAGGAATCAAGGAGCCCTTAGACCACAAGTGCCACAGCATCTGATTTTAATTCCCTTCGGCTGAGATGCCCCGAAGGCAGAAGTGGTCTGCAGTCTTCTAGGAGAACAACACTCATCTCAGTCTTTTACTAGGAGTCCACCACATCCAACAAGTCAGGAATCCTACTTGGTGATTTTAGAACATTGACAAGGGAAATCTTGCTGGGTCACTAGGCTCCCCCATTTGCTCATGGAATCACAGAATGGTTTGGGTTGGAAGGGACCTCCAAAGGCCATCTCGTCCAACCCCCCTGCAAGGAGCAGGGACATCTCCAACCAGATCAGGTTGCTCAGAGCCTCGTCCAACCTGGCCTTGAACATTTCCGGGGATGGGACATCCACCACCTCTCTGCACAAGACTGTCACCAACGTCACAAAATACAGCCTCTGGAGGCACTGAAGGAACCTCTCCAGTGATGAGAAATGCCACCTTTCATTTTCACTCAAGGGTCAAAATGCTCATGTTCTCTGTGGCCTGCCCAGCCTGAAAGAGATGAGGGAAATGAGGCTGGCAAGCTGATGCTCTGTGACGAATCCCAGCCTATCCAATGCATCATTTTAATTTATTTGTTGCTTTTTGAATTAACAAGTAGGCTGCAAATATAACCCAACACGCTTGTTGTTGGCTTGCTGGCTGCATATCCACAAACTCAGACAATGCAGCCCACAGATGAGAAAAGAGAGGGGGATGCCGAAGATGGAATAAAAGTTGCAAATGCTGGCCCTGCTTTCAAGAAATTACTTGGAGATAATAAATGTCTTCTATTAGGGGAAAAAAAGAAAAAAGCCTACGAGGAACAGAATGGCTTCTTCCATCCTCTGCAAGTTCTTTAAGATCTGAAGGAAGAGGCAGCCTGTCCCAAGAGACTGAGCACAAAAATACTGCTCCAGAGGGAAAAAAAGAAAAAGGGTAAGGAATGGCATCATGTAGGAGGCTCAAAACACAGGCACACATTCAAGGAGAAACCTGGGAGGAAGAACAGCAGAAAGCTGTGGGTGGGTTCGAGGCACAGGCAGGTCTGGAAGAGAGGGATTGCCTCTGCACAGCGGCCATAAACATGTCCCAGCACCAAGCTGCAAGCCACGGCTTTGCACAAGGTCCGGAACAGGCATGGACGGGTCCTTGCGCCAGGCCCAGCCCTTGCACAGTTTCCAGTTGAAGCACCTCTGGCAACACAACCCCTCTGCCAGAGACTACCAAACCACAAAGGGCTTGTGAAGTCCCTGCTCATCTTCCCTCTCCAGAAGAGATGGAAGGACAAAGGAAAATGAGACAGTACCATCCTCACTAAAGCTGCTGCCCGTTTTCTGTTCCCTGGTTCCTGCTTCAGCTGTCTGATAGCTGAGTAACAGGCAAAGCTGCGCAATCACCGGCTGTTAGCAGTAACCTATGCTGTTCTTGCTTTCCCTCTCAAATAATAAATATTCTTTAAGTTCTTTGTTGCCGACTTACTCCAAGAAAAACAACTGGTAGGCAGCTATGCCTAAACCACCCAAAACAGCAAACAACCCACACAAGTCAGTAACATAATAAACCCAAAGAACAAGCCAGCTACCCAAGAGCTTGCCCTCTGGATGAAGGAATTGCCCCTCCAGCTGGTACAGGCCACCAAAATGACTATACTCCAAAGAAAGATTAGCAGACCCCTTATCTCAGGAGCTTATAAACCAGGACTGCTCATGCCCAAGTCTCCAGCATCACGAACGTGGCACAGGGATTAGTATGCCATCAGGAAACTCTGTCAGGTGCTGGGATGTGCTTGTGAATCATGGTGGGATCTTCAGCTTCCACCATCACCACTCTACTCTTCTCCCTGAAAGCAAGGAGCCCATCCCACCATAGTCTCTGCAGAAGAACCAATCTTCCAAGATACGTTCCACAGAAAGCATGCTGATCTGCAGGTTACTTGCTGCCAGTCCATGGAACAGTCCGAAGGAAACAGCAAATGATACGTCCCACCCCACCACTGAACACAGACCCTTAAAAAAAAAAAAAAAATCACAAGCAGATGGGAGAGACCCCCTGGGCTAGTACCCAAGTCGCTAGCTGAAAACACCACTTGTCTGCATCTGGCAGGGTCAGCGGTTTGAAGAAATCAAAGGCAGGTCTTCAGTTATGCCTGTGATTTACGATCTAACACTTAGGTGCTGTTTGAGACTCTAGATGAGCAAGAGTAGCCTGCATAAGGAAAAAGGAGACAAGTTTCGTCTGAAAGCCTGATAAAGGAGGATGCAGGAAGGCATGAACACACCACGAAGCAGGCTGGGACAGCAGGGGACAGTTAAACAAAAACTGAGCTGTTATCTCACAGTCAGGACTTAGGACCTAGCATTGACTCTGCCAACGCATGTGGGAACGCTGCGTGGGGGAGGAAAAGCTCTCGTTGCTGAGATGCAGAAGGCTCTCCAGCCTCCCAGAGCCGAGCAGGTGGTTCAGACGCAGACACCTCCCTGCCTGGGCTGGCAGCTCTCCACCTCGCCCTGGAAGAGAGACTTCTCCCAGGCCTCCCAGCCTTTTTCAGAAAAAAAAACAAATGAAAAACACACTCTGCGCAACAGAGAGGCCAAGGCGGAGCTCAAGAGAAGCAGCAGCTTTTAACCTTCCCTTGCATAAAAATCCCTTCTGTAAGCATAAATGGGATGGATGGAAGGCAGCATGATGTACCTTGAGGGTATGAAGAGATGGACAGGTACTCAGGAAAGTTTAAAACAAGGCCCATGTTATAGACAATAATAAGCACAACTGCTAAAATGTGCGGTAGGTAACCCAAAACCAAGGCTCTGAGCAATCTCTTGACTTGCTAGACTTAGTACCAAATTGTATTGATTTTATTGATCTCACCACCACGCTGCAAGAGATGGCGCACCCATTGCCAGAGCTGGGAGTGGTGGCCATGCACGAACAGAAACACCATCCTACCCGTTGTACAGACAGGCAAGGGGACGCAAACAAGCCAAGGGACTGGCCCAAAGTCATCAGTGGATAGGAAAGCTGGGAACTAAATTCAGGCAACGTGACTTCCCATCCGGGGCCTTCACACGAGACAAAAAGCTCCTGGTAGGGGTTTTGGATGGGAAAGCCGCTGGTCTCCTGCTGGGTCTTTGTGTTGTGCTGTCAGAGCTGGCAGCTTGGCCCCAGGCCAGCTTCTCTGGGCAGAGATGATTGTGGAGGCAGGGTACAGCAAGGGGGAAGGCCCGCAGTGCTGTAAGAGGCTCCCTGCTCTCCAATTACGCTAACGAAATCACAACTGTGTCACGCACACAGGCGGCCAGCCGAGGCGGATGATCTGAGGCACAGCTAAGCAAAGGTAGGGCTGGGAGCAGAGGGGCAGGCTGAGCGCTGCTGCTGTTTTCCCCCACTCGAAGCCTGGCTACAAGAAAGGGGGAAGCTACTGGTCTAAGGTGGCCTTGTACCTCACTTAAGAAAAGGGCCAGCACCACTGATGCACAGCGGGTCAAAAAAATGTACCCCATGGTCAAGAAGTGCATCCTCCCTATGATATTTCCGTTCTCCTCTCCCTCCCCATCCTTCCCTGTTCCTCCCAAACAACTGCTGACAGGGAAAAATTAGGAATCTGGTTTCAGGAAACGCATCCAAGCCATGTTCGCTGAGAAGAATTTGCAATGGAAATAGGTTTGGCTGTTCAGCTTCCTGCTTGCTTTGAAACCTAACACATATGTATTTTTACAGCAAATAAATGGATAAGGAAACAGGGTATTTGCAGCTGGGAAGTTTCAAGAATTGTTTTGATAATGCTTTCAGTTTTTAATTTTTTTTCTTTTAACATTTAATGGATAAGAGGCTTTTTTAGAGGACAAGTTTTGGAGTAAAATATTATTACAAGAGTATTGGTGAGCTCCAGTCTCCAGCAACGAAATGGTGCACGCAGCACATGTCCTGTCACACTCAGCTCCTGCAGCAGAAAGGTCCAGACAGCAACCCAGCAGCACTGGGATCAGGTGGAAAGAGGTGGAAGCTGTTGGTCAGCAGCAGAACAGACAAATTAATATCTTGGGACAGCAGGAGCCCTGCCTGCTCCTGCCCATGCAGCACCCACCCTCTGGATGGCTAACCAGCCCCACAGAGAAATAGGTTCCTCTCCTCTGGGGATGGCTCATGTCCCCTTAGAAGAAGAAACACAGAGGAGAAGTGAGAGGGATCCTTCTCTGCAGGGACAGCCAGCACCAGCTGGGTTGGAATCAGGCATGTTTTCAGGCACCCTCTGGTTAGTACCCAACTCAGCTCCCTCAGCTTCCCTGGACAGCACCCAGGATCTTGTAGGTGATCCTTTCCCCCCGCCTTGGAACCGAAAAGCAAAGTCAAACCCCATCCATCCTCTCTCACATATGGTATATCACATCATATCCTCCAAAGTTTTATCTTTTACAGGGAAAGGTGGTACAGCATCTTTCCCCGCCACCCCCCCCCCCCCCCCCCCCCCATTTTTTCAAGACAGAGGGTAGAGCAGCACAGGTGCAACAGTGTCATCTCCGCAGGCTAGTTGTGGGTGAGGGACAGTCCATCTTGGGATGAGGGAAGACGACTGAGTTTTCTTTTTGCCTTTCCATTCCCAATGGGACACCAATAAAAAACTGCTCATACAGTTCGTTCAAAGATAGAGCTCAAGGGAACAGCTTGAGTGACCCCAAACAGCCAAAATCAGATACTTCCAGAGCATCTCCTTTATTAGTAAGCCTTTTAATTTACGGGATCAAATATAACGATCCTCCTTATGCATTCATTTAGCCCTTGCAGTGCCTTCGCAAGCACACACCCTTATTTATTACCAGAGCAGAGATTAACTGGGAAGAAGGCAGCACAGCAGAAAGCAAACCTGCAGGGCTTGCTTTAGCAAATCTGGGAGAAGGAGCTGCGCAAAACGCATTAGAAAAGCAAGTGATGGGGCATCTTGGGGAGCCACAGACAAGGGAGCAATGGGAAGAGGAGATAAAAGGAAGGGAGCAGGCACCCACTGCTGGGACCCCGTTCCTGCTCTCCTTCCCACCAGGACACATTATTAGCAGGGTGACATGATGCTGTCGCGAGCATGAATATGCATCAGTCATTATGCAGCAGATACTCAGGGGCACGCTGCTGATTTACAGACCCAGCAGCTGCAGCACCAGCCAGCTGCAACCTAGAGGGATGGAGACACTGAGCACGGCTGGCAGGGAGGTCTGGAGAAAGCCTCCAAACCCAGACTTTCAACAGCCACGGTGAATGAATACATCACAAATGGGTCCGAAGCCAGGCAGAGCCAACCAACGCACTCTCTGTGCAATACTGAGCAACCATCACACAACACTGACAGAAACAGAGAGGTACAAAGGTTAAGGCATGAGATTTAAATTTGCATCAGCAGACTTTGTGAAGTTTGAGTCCTCGGCTACCCAAACCTCACTTTGTTGCTCACAGTAAATCTCAGCTTGTTAATGTGATGCTCGTGTTTCCTCCCTTTGCAGCAGTCTGGATTTTTAAAACATCCAAGCAATGTTGCTGTGGGTGGGTTATTTAAATGCATCACTGTCACAGCACAGACCTGCTGCAAATGAAAGGGAAGATGTACGGATTACAGCTCTCCATACTGAAAAAGGGAGGAATCTCCCTCTTTTGGCTCTGGAGTGACCAAGGGACACTGCACCGGGACTCATTCTGCCTGCATTGCAAGCATCACGGCGTGGATGCAGAAGACACGCTCCTTCCACTCCGAGTAGCCTCCACACAGATTGATACATCCCACCTCCGGGGAACACAGGGCGTAGCAGATCAAGGAAATAGTAACTCCACCCTGCCACGAGGAATTCACAGCACTTAAGTAACTCATTGATGGTCACACAAGAAACTTATGGTAAAGCCGGGGATTTCTGCTCACCCACATTCGAGCTTTTGTCACAAGACTGTGCTTCTCACCAATGTCTGCAGATGATAATGCAGGGGACAGGAGCACAACGCCTACTCCATCACCTCCACCGCAGCCTCCAGCATCTGCTGGCAGACCTGCACAATCAGCAGAAGCAGGGGGGGGTTTCCTTCCAGAGCTTCCTTGGGAGCCCACAGCAACGACGACATGCAGGATTTGGGTGGGCTCACAGCCAGCATCCACAGGCACACTAGGGCTGAAAAGAAACCACAGAAAAGAGACACCAAGCCTGTCTGAGATGTGCCTCCACCTCAAGCCTGACAAGCTGATTAACAAATAAGCAAAGCCTCTGCAGTAGAGTGGTTGAGGTCCCTCTGATAATGCTTAAAGGTCAGCTGTACCTATGTGCCCTTGAAATTCCTCAACTGATCCCCAGTCCCTCAGGATGTCCCCGGTAGAGGCAATGAGTAGGTCCAGATCTGGCCTTGGTGCTGCACTTGGTGCAGCCATCAAACTCCGGAGAAACTGTCCTACCCTCTTCAACTCAACTTAGGTGTTCCTCTACACAGATCAACAACTGATGGAGAAAAGGGCAACACAGGGCTCTGATTCTCACTTGGACCAGCATGGCAGCCCTGGCAAGTCCTCCCTCCAGTTACATTAACCAGATTTATTTGTCTCAAAGAGGTATGGATAAGAAGCCTGCCAGCCCTGTACTTCAGGGAGGACAACTCGCTGTGGAAAAGAGTCAGAGTTCATTAAGTGAATGGTCAAAAAGATGCAAGAGAGCTTGGACACAAGCTCCCAACTGCAAACCTTCAAGTTTTTACAGAGAGAACGTCTTTCCTAGGAGAAGCCAGACAGAGACCAGCACCTGCCCACAGTTGGTACCACCCTGGCAGGTACCTGGTGACCAGACACAGCTGGTGCTTAAGACACCTACAGGCAGGATTTCACTGTGTTCTTCCACACCTGGTTTCTCCTGAGAGTACACAAAGAAAGAAACCACGCAAAGTATAGCCCAAAATGTCTACAGAATGAGCTGAAAGAGTCACAGCTTGGGGAAAGTAAAACAGGGCAACATGAGCCCACAGGTGACCTTCTAGACGAAGCATCCTTTTGTCAGGCATGGCAATGCGCCTCCATCACAGATCAATCTCTGCAGCAAACTCCCCAGACAAACCCCACACAAGAAAAGGTCATGCACACCAAGGGGGGCGGGGGGGAGGTAAAAAGGGACTTTTGAACTTTGAACTGCACTGCAGTTACTGCAATGTAGCTTCATTAGGGCAGTGTAAGCAACAGCCAGCATGAAAGATGTTGTAGGGGATTATTACATAGCCCAAAACCTTCTCCTGCTTTCTCCAAGAGAAACCATCTTTGGTCCCAGAGCAGGGTCTCATCCTGCTAGATGATCTGCAAACAAAAAATAGCGTTCCTACACCAAAGTTTTCACCTTGGAGAATTTCTTTTTAACTCTGGTTGTCCCTGCTGTCCATAGAACACTCAAATCTTTATCTTCTGAAGCCACTCACTTCCTTAACACCTTGCAGCAATGAGGTCTCCAAGCTCTAAACATCTCTTCTTTTTACCAGGCTTACATACAGGGCTTCCTATTGTCTTTCCCAGTGTCCAGCCATCTCCCACTAGCCTCTCTGATCTTGCTGATCAAGATCACTAGATTTTCTGATCCTGCTGCCCAAGCACAATTCTGCAATGCTGAGGAAGTACACATTGCAGAGACATTTAAACACATTCTTGTTTGTTTTGTTTCACCGAGTGAAAATAAGGCTCATGCAAATAGTTCTATATTTGCCCTGGAAAAAAACATAACCACAAAAGGCAAACTTAGGACTTCAAAGCTGACTTCTGACAGCCCTAAGCCACTGTGTGTGTGGAGTACGGACAAGGTGTAAGACTTCTTAGTTTTCCAAAGGAAGGGAGTACAGCCTGAGCTGAGGAGTCAGAACCAAATGCGTTAGTCCCAAAACTGAGATCTGACCTTGAAGAATCACATTAAGGAAAGGGTAAAAAGTAGCATCCCTGCAGTGAAACCACTAAAGACAGTCAACATTAAGTGAGGGCCTCAACTACTCTATTTTCATTTTCAACTTTAGCCCACTTGAAATACTTATCCCTCTCAGCATCTCGAGGCAGCAGCAAGGTAGACCGACATTTCCTGGGAAAGGAAGGGTTAAAAATAACACCTTCATTCAGCCAGAAAGGCACAGAGAGTGCCTACAGAGCAGCTATAAAAGTTAGCAATCATAAAGCAGGAGAAGGAAGGAGGTGACTGAGTTGTTTCCTCCTCCCTGGAGATCTGGCTGCCGTGAGGAACATGGTGCTGGTGGGCGCTGCCACAAAGAAGCTGCTCCTGGGATCAGCACCCTCCAAGAGGCACAAAGCATCCCATCCTTTCCCCTACCACTGGCTCCTAAGGGCACGCAGAGCCTCCCTAATGAGTTTCTGCAAGGGAGGTGACAAAAATAAGCCTGCACATGTTACACAGCCATCTCTGGGCTCATCCATCCTTGTGGAGGTGCAGGCGTCTGTTAGACAACGCCTGGGGACCACAGTGCAGGAACTGCTGCAGCAAAGATCAAGCTGACTCATGGTTCTTCGGCTTTGGCTTAAAATATAAATAAATAACACAAAACAAAACCTGAACATCCCTTCAGCCCACTTGGAAAAACCCAAGCATTTGCCTTCAATCCCCCAGCATATAATAATACAACTTTATTATTACAAGTAAAAGTTATTATACTTTCTGTATGCTATTAGACTGGGAAGATCTGTTACATGACCTACATTACTCTGCAGATCACCGATTGAAGGGAGCATTTCACGCTACCACTCTTTGCCACCAGCCCCCAGCAAATCAGTCCTGACCTTTTATTCTATTGGTTACCACCACGTTCAGCATCTGCCCTCGCAAACACCAGCAAAGACACAAGAACTGAAGCTCTGATACATAAGCCACGCCTTCTGGAAAGGGGGATTGAGAACTGGAACTCAGGGCACCAAAAACCTCATACGACTATCTCTCTGGCTATGGAAATACCACTAATAGGGATCCAGGCAGGACTGGTGGGACACACAGATGGGATGTACACCAAAAGACCACAGTCTACGTGCTTGCTCAGACTCGTGGCTGCATCCCTTTTCACACCTTCAGGCATGCTACTACAATACACCTTTTTTAGTCTGCTGCCGTAAATATGAATTGTAACAGCTATGAAGTTGCTGTTCAAGTGGTAGGACCCTGGTCCTATCTGTGGTCCAGGGTTTCTCTCCAATTCTGCTCACCCACACCGACAAAATTTGTCCACAGTGCCTTTGCTGACCATCCAAGACTGCAAGAGTGTTTAAGTAATGCTGAATGTCACAAGGCTGTTTGGGGTTTTTTTTCTTCCCCTCAGTGGTTAGGAAGAAGCAAGCAAGAAAATGGACACACAACAAGCACTGTTAAAGATGATCCAGTCTCATCAGATGATGCAAACTTCCTAGCTCTTGTCATGACACGATCCATCTTGTGAGCTTCAAGTTGGACTCAGGAATTACTCATAAGATATGGAAATGATTCCCCTGAGGAAACAGTCACTAGGAACAACTACAGAAAATCTTCACTTTTGAACAAGCAGCTCTTTCAGAGTTTTGGTGTGGTTTTTTTTTTTTTTTTCATAAAGGGAGCAAAGAATCACCAAAGTATCTGCAGTCAGGAGCTCTACTTTACAAGTCCTTTCTTCTCAAACCCTCAGTAGGACAAAGTTCTTCTTCCTTAGAAGGATAAATTCAGAGATTAAGCTTGAACTCTGAATTTTTAGTCTTGCTGGTATTGCGAGATCTCAAACATGATCACATGCTTTGACAGGAGCCTGGCAGAGAGACAAGCCAACGGTGAGATTTCAGAAAGGAGTGATGTGCTGATAAAGCCTCCCTGCTTCATCTGACAGCAGCAGAGCTTACCAGTGCTGTTTCTCAGGGCTCCTAAGGCTCACACAGCAGTTTCTCACTCTTGGATGTCATTCACACCTAACTCGAAATAAACTGTTACTTGATTTCCCCCTTAAATCCTCTTATTTTCAGAAAGCAACTCCCTGACGACCACATGTGTCCCTACAACCAACCTTCGAGGCCAGAGTGTGGTGTAGCAGGTACAGCTCCTACATAGCTCTCATTGTTCCCACATAGGAGCTTCCAACCGAAAAAATAAAGAGAAGTTTTTTAAAAATGAATCAAATGTTTACAAAAAGCTTTTTTAAAAAACAGAAAAAGTTCATGGAAAACCAGCAGCTCGCATGTCAAACCAGCCATCTTTAACCTGAAACACAACTTAAGCAAAAAGAGATGCTGCAGTGTTTTGTAGAGAGTGAGTATATCAACACAAGAGGAAAATTCATACTCCAACAGCAAGGAAAGCGTTGAGCTCTGAAAGCTGGGATTTGTCAACTTACCCTCACAATCCATCCTCAAAAACTTGGAGTAGAGGTTGTCTCATTCTAAATTAACTCTGTCCATCAGAGGCTCATTAGGGTCTAGAATCTGGACTCAAACTCTTACTAGTCACAAGTACTTTATCACCTCATATAATAATTTTTGCCTTTCACCTGCACACCTAAGCTATGACAGAGAGGGTGTAAGACCCACATTGAAGAAAAGTGTATCTGAAGTTAGTATTTCTTCCCTAGGTGGAGACCTACCATAAAGAAACTGTTTCAAGTGGTGGCTGCTATTCCACAGGCTTAATTTGCCCCTACTCCTACACATTTTTGATCAAACTCAGAACATACTATGTCAACTCAAACAGGAAATCTGACTTAAGCTAACAGTCAAAACCCCGATCAGATACAGCAATTGACATAGTTGGCCTTTTTTCCCCTTAAAAGACTTCCACTTGGCTGCAAAGTCTGAAGATGACACTGATGTCATCTGCCGAGATCACTGTGAAACACGCAGCCAATGGCCCAGGTTGAGTTTTATAGGGTGACAACTGTTTTATAGGGTGACAACTCCCCACGCCACTTTAAGCAAAGGCTTCTTTTATTCTGCAGCACCAAAGAAATCGTTGCTCTTGAAGAGCACACACACACAAAAAAAGAAGCAAGTTCAGAGAGTACTCTGGAAATACGATGAACTGCAGACTTCATGAGGTTTACCAAGTTTTGCCACTGTACCTAAAGATGAAGCGTGCTCTCCAGGTCTAAACTAGATACCCTTTCTTTGAACCTGTACTAAAAATTGAGGGAATTTACCCCATAAAGGAGCCAATTTTCATCCAGTAGCTCAGGGGAGAATGTGCATGAACATCTCCATGAGTTGTGCTGGTGCCTGGCACAGCAGTGACAAGCGCACTTCTTACAGCCCTCCTGAGATAATGTGCCTTAGCTGAATGAGGAGGAGAAAAGATTTATTTGCAACACACCAGGTTCAGATTCCTTTGACAACATCCCGTGGTGTGAACTTTGCTGCTCTTGCATGATCTGGCTGACGATACAAAGGAGCGAGGCAGGTCTAGCATCTCCTAGCCACTGCCGAGCGAGTGTGGGAATGCACCAGGAAAGAAGAGCCATGCTGCTCGTCTGGGCTGGCATCCGCTGTGACCAGACCCAGCTCGCAGGCTGGGTACCCGCAGCACTATGTATTGTCTGTGCCTTGCCCGCAGAAGCCACAGTGCCAGCAGACAAAAGCTCCCACAACCTCTCGAAGCTGAATTTGCAGCGACGTGTTGCTTCTCAAGGAAAAAAACCACAATGTGCTCATTTCAAAGTAGCTAGCTGGTAAGGAACAACAACAGGGAGAGGGGAAAAAAAAAAACAACACCTAGCACCACTTCCCCTTCTTTCTCTCACGCACAGTTGAAAAGCTTATATTAATTGCAAAGCATGAGAATCTGAACAAACACCCTTCTTGGGCAATGGGGGCCTACCCCAGGAAAATATTTGCATCTACGTGATGTGCGAGTTGTGCAACCAGCAAAATATCACGTCAGATAAGGCAGGGACCTTTCCCTAGGCTCTACAGAGACATGCTTGCAACTCTGCAATGCTGACTCAGGCCAAGACAAGTTGCTTTAATTTTCTCTCCCTCACTTTAGCCTTCACAGGGGAAATAAGACCAGCCGACTTCATATCCAGTTCGAAGCCACTAGATGGTATTTGCAGAGCTGAATCAGAAATCAAAGCAGCCTTTGGTGGAGCACAGGAGGGAGCATGGGGTTCCCTGTGATGGGAGTTGTCTTCCCACTCCAAAGGTAAAGTCTTTAAGAAGTTCTTGGTGCAACAAGGCTAGCTCTGCCCTGGACATGATATGCAACTTTATCATATTATATGATTTCCCATGCCTAAGGCTTGATATAGCCTTGTCTTCCTAGATCTGCTTACACATATGTTATTAGGGAATCAGAGAAATTAGTTAAGAAGGTCATTTAGTTACAAAACCTTCATGAAAGAGATTGATGGATCCTGGTTTCTCCCACCAGCTTTCAAAGACCCATACACATGCCTGCTCAACCAGGAGAGCACACGGCTGAGCGACACCACTGCACATCTCCCAGGGACCCACAAACAATCTCCTGTCAACAAGGCAGAGAGAAGAGCGTACTGTCGGTGGCAAAAATTAACAAGTAAAAAGCACTGTTTTGCCAGAGTGCATCCAACCAGCAGCAGGCTGATCACAGCAAAAAGCCGGTACTAGCACGATACCGCTCCTGCGGATGGGGCTCAGCGTTTCGCACATGAATAACAGAGCCCAGCAAGGCACTGCAGGTATCATTCTGCAAACCAAAACCCTGCATTAGCATCTCTCCCTTTCTAACTTGTTTTTGCCATGTGGAGGGAGTAACAGAAGGAATTAGCTTGGGTGAGCAGGAAAAGGGGGCAGGTGCATACCCACTGTTTGAAGCCACTGACAACGCACCTACGGACCAGGCAAGAGGCTACGTGCAGCAGAAATGCCGAGAAGCTGCAAGGACACCACACTCTGCCAGATGCCTCCCTGCTGGGATGCTCTTCAAACATGGACACTATTTATTGTAGTAAAGTTCAGAGGGGAAGGACAACAAGGAAAGTATCAGAGCAAAATGTATGCTGTGGGTCTTAACTACAAGGCCCTGATACACCGTCCTTCCTGAATTAAGTGTCCTGGAGGCTTTCATACGCTCTCCCTTGCCCTCTCTGTCCCCTGGAAGCAAGAGCTGGAAAATAAAAAAAGCTTGTGGTGGACACGTGTACCCGGGAAAGAGAGCCAGGAGAGAACAGATGCATTGTGAAGTGAGGAAAATACACTATATAATGGAGTATAAGGGGTTTTTTTGCCTTTCCTGTAGCATGGTACGTGTGCTTCTGACCTAGGGTCAGTCAGAAATTTTTCTCCTAATAAATTTCCTCATATTGCAAAGTTTGAAGCGACTGTAGAGCACACAGTAGACTTCCAGAGATTATCCAGAGCTGACCACCATTGTATGGGTGTCTGAACCGATGGGAACTACAGCATGAATTTCAGTAACAAACAAAAAGCGGGGAACAAAACTGACTCTGGTTTTCCTTGGGGTCCTCGGCCTTAATGCTCACTACAGAGGCATGAGAGGGAGAGTAAAGAGGCTGGCACGGCACCCTCCCCTGCTGAGCCGGCTTGCAATCAGCTGCCAGCACAGGGACTCGAAGGCTGAGTTCAAGCTCTGCAGGCTCTTGCTGCGGACAGGTTTTTCACTCCCAAAACGCCCAGTGCATCACATTTCTGCCACTGGGCTAATTCTTCCCCAGTAGAAGGCATGATGGAACAAGTGCTCCCAATCAAAGGGGAAACTCAGCCAGTCAAGAAAATCCTCCCCAGGCTACCAGGCTTTATTCCTTCCAGTTAGCTCAGCTTTGTTGTTCCAGTCCTTTCAAGAAGAGCTTGAGGTCTCCTCCAACCTGCTCCCCGCTGACCACGCCAGGGTCTTCAAAGCAACCATGAAGGTTCCGCTCAAGTTGGACACAAAACTACAGAAATTGGCTCCATCACCCCCAAAGCCCCATTACTGCATTTAATAGCACTTCAGTGTTAGGAAAAAGCTTTTTCCCCTAACAGAAAGGGTTTTACCCACCAAGCCTGGAACACCCAGATGTGCAGCCCTTGTAGAGGCACCACAGATCTGCTGCTGCTACCACCTGCTAATCCACAATCTCAAGTCCCCATGCCCTGTCTCAGCTCCAAATCTAGAGGTCTCATGTCCTTCCCTGCTGCAATACAATCGGACTGCTGTTTGGGCACACGCACAAGGTCAGGAGCTCCTGAGAAGTATCCAAGTAATCCCAGACCTATGCTAGCAGCTGCCTGGCCTCTGTATGAAAAGATGAAATAGGGACAAAACTGGCCCATTCCTACCTTTGCTTTCTGCCTTCACTTGTCAAAGTGCCCCTTGATCCAGAGCTGGGACAGGCTTGGAGCTCTGTCCTAGCACCTTTTCTAGAAGCACCTCTGAGAGATGTTCAATTCTGTCTTCCAGTTGTTGTTTGGATGACATCCCTCCAGCTCTTGGCCAGCAAAGAACCAAAACGAAGGGTAGCTTCTTGAGCAAAGGAAAAGACATAAGTTTACCAAATGAGACAGCACACAGCTAAGACAAGGAGAAATGAGATTCAACACTGTCTTGCTCTTTTTGTGCTACTCAACCTGCTCAATGTAGCTAGTGTAGGTGGGATTCATCTCACCTACAACACAAATGTCTCCATGGGAGCCCATCATCCAGAGCCTCTTTCTCATCAATGAGAAGAAACAGGCACAATCTAACTGACCTGTTTTGGATATCTAACTGCATTAGGATGAGATGAAGGTGCTCGTTTCCTCCACTGCCTATATAGGGGTGCTGAGGGTAAGTGGCTGGGATGTTATATGTCAACATCTGGAAGATGAATTGCACCCTGACATTCCCCATCTTGCACTTAGTCCCTCTCTGAAAAGCTTACAAGCTATCTCACACTGCACCTAACACAAAAGCACTTCCAGTCCCCAACGCCCAAAGCTTAATGCTACACTTCAAGTGCTAGATGCCCTGAAATATCTACCACCAAGAAAACTTCACAATATTTTCCCTGTAACTATTCCAAGTGGATCCAAGTAATTTTGAGGGCTGGCTGAAAAGAAGGCAGAGCTGCAGGTCTTGACCTGCCTCTGTGTCAGCAGGAGAAGAAAGGGAAACGTCCCAAGCACCAAATGCTTTGTGGCGTGAGAACAGCATTGCCCAGAGAGCATGCAAGGCACCAGGACAGGCAGGGAGGGATGCACGCACACAGCAGGGCTGGGGAGGGCATGGCAGAGGAAAGGACAGAGCACTCGAACTACACATTTCTAGCAGAGAGATTTGGGATTTACAGACCAGCCTTGAGGATTCTTCTCTTTTTCATGACTTCTGATACAAGATCCTTTGGGGCAGGCAACACTGGAGCTTGAAGCAGACAAATGCAAAATAATAAGTCTAGGGGCAGGAAGCCAAAGAAGACGGCACACATTAAATGGCGCTGTCGTGCTGCTAGGCTGGCTGGGGGGAGACTGAGGAGTTATTCTAAGATTTGTGAAGCCATCAGACCTCATGCTACAGAAAACAAGGAAATTAAGCTCAAACAGGGATTGCAGGCAGAATAACTTCACTGACAACAGGATGAATGAGGAATAAATTATTACAAAGGGCCCTCAAATCCAACAGGGAAAAAAAAAAAAGAAAGCATGGAAGAGATTGCACAACATCTACCCACACTGGGACTAAACTGAAGGGTTCAGAAGACAACAACTTGAAATGAGGTCCCTGAAAGGGTGACTGACTTACTGGTGGCAGAGATTTTTCTTCCACCTCGGCGTACAATTGTCACTGAATTTGCAGGCTCCTGTCTCAGATTTTCAGCATTACCTCTTTGCATCCTAATCCCAACAGGTACTTGCTTCCATTGCACCCGCAGAGCAAGCCACGTTGAGAAAGTGTTACTGGTGGTTGTCCACCTCCATGCATCGGCTGCCAGTCACATCCCAGTTCCATAGCAGGAGCTATTTGATTACTGTGATCTGGTTTGTCGGTGGTGGGGTTTGTTTGTTTTTCCCTGTATCTCTTCCCCTGGGATTTATTCTGAAGTTCCTCTAAGCTGCAAATTGAATAACCTCACTCTAGATGCAGACTTTGAAATAAAGGAGATGAAAACCTGAACTGACCTGAGAGATGCTGCACTGCCAGCCAGCCCATGGTCATGGCAGTCAACATAGTTCAACCAGCTTCAGCAGAATTTGTACTAGACCTGGTAACTCTGTTGCAATGCAATTGCAGGGCTTGCCAAAAACCATGTACTTCATAGCATGCTCTTAAAAAGCCCAGCCCTCTGCCAGGCACTCAGCTTCCCACCTCTTCACAAGGAGCACATTTCAGACAACTTTCTTCCCGAGGACCCTAAAGAGGGCTACAGAAGCAACTGTGCACTTCTTTCTTTTCAAATTGCACATCTTCCTCTAAAACTCAGGCAGACTTTCCTTTGTCTTCTCAAGAGTGTCCTGCAATTGCCTTGTTTTCTCTTTAAAATGGTAGAGATTGCAGACCAGCTTTAGTAGTTCAGAACAAAGCCACAACAACAGCCCAATTTGCACCCATGAATTGGTGACTGCAATATCCAGCTTACTGCCCTGGGCCTTTAGAAGTCCCCAACCAGGGACCAGAAGGTACAGGGACTAGTACCTTACGTGCTGTAATCTTCCACTTTTTCTTCTGCATCGATTTAATCTCCAAAGCTGGCCAGTATCACAGGGTCTTCCCTACCCACTTGCCTGGAAA
Source organism: Chlamydotis macqueenii (assembly GCF_036417535.1). Lineage (NCBI taxonomy): Eukaryota > Metazoa > Chordata > Aves > Otidiformes > Otididae > Chlamydotis > Chlamydotis macqueenii. The sequence continues at coordinate 53,777,861 of NC_141560.1, read as the reverse complement.
AACCACAACCAAAACCTTCCTTGCTGCCACAGCCAGCACAAGGACTCAGCAACAACTGCCCTGTTCAGAAGAGGTGAACAGGCTACAGCTCCATTACAGTCAAAGGAGGAAGAAGATGAACCTAAATTCCAGGAATTATACTTCTGCAGGGGCATCTTCCATCAGCAGTTTCATCTGAGCAGCCTCCCTTCACTCACCTCCCCTCCTGAGCAGGTTTATCATCCATCCACTCCACAGTTGCTCTGAATTACCCCAGAGGTGACCGTATTTCAGCAACAAATTAAACTGTCGCAATACATTCCTTTCTACAGTGTTTTATAAAATATGTGAGCCCTGGCTGCCAGAGAATTGTTTTGGAAAGATTAGATTAGGTGCCTCGGAAACCGCTTTGAGGAAAAAGTAAAGGGCTTTTTTGCTTCTTGAAGAAGTCTACTTTCTTTTTTTTTTCCCTTCAGGAAGTTTTTTTTATCCTCAAGGACTTCATCAGTTAATCACATCTTATTTTTTTAGATCTTTCCACAAAAAGTGGCTCAGTGCAGGTAACCAAAAGGGCGATGGCTTGTTTTGCAATCATCTGCTGCCAACACGAACCAAGATCCTAAAGCCCTCTGGCTTTTAAATCAATCCTCATCCAGAGGGCTACATCTCTTTCCAACAGCCCAAATTTCCTTACTGTTTTTCCAACCTACAGCAAACCAAGACACTCAGTTTTACCACAGGATATCTATCCATTTCTGCAGACACAAGCCCCACTTACAGCCTGGAAGACTTACATGGAAAGGACTGCTATTCCAGCCCTCCACTCACATCACTTTTAAGACCGGATACCTAAAACATTAAAACAACAGACAAGACAATCTTGTCTGAAACAATAAAAAGAAACAAAATCCTACCTTCTCAGGGTTCATTGTGATGAGAAAGCATTTCACTCATCAGAAAATCAGATTAGAAACACATCAACACTCTGGTGCTGAATCTTTTGACGCTCATCAGTTACCAAAGGAAAGGGGAAGTTGATCTTGCAGTCAAAGCACTGGACTAGGACAACAATTTCTGTTCTTCTCCAGGCTGCTCCTGTTAATGTGGATTTCCACTCCTCAGTTGTCCAGCTGTAGAACAAGAGGCCATAGTAACATCTCTCCTTTCTCTGCCCAGTGTCTGTCCTGGTTATAGGCACTGGTAGATACTTGGCATAGGGACACATTACCCCCAAGCAGTAAGAGTGATCGTATCTACCAAATGTTGGGAAGAAGAAAGAGAAACTCACAGATTAACATAATTTCCACAGTCAGAACTTGTCACTTGGAGCACAGGTTTGAGGAGCAGCAGGCCTGGACACTTCACAGGTTGGAAAAGGGTGGCTGCTTGGGATGTACCCCGCAGAAGAAAATGAAAAGCAAAGGTGTAAACTGATGTGGAGGAAGTATTCTCTCTTACTCATACAGACTAACATGTTCATTGGGGAAGGAACGTGGAGCAGAGGACTCTTGTCTGGCCTCTGATAATCAGGTACAATAATTGTGGGGATCAGATGACTAATTATTAAGCAAATGTTATTCAGGGTCTGAAAGTCCTAGTTTTCCTCCTTGCAGGACAACTGTCCAAATTCTTGATGGATGGCAGATAGGAAATTACCTCAAGAAGAAAACCGTGACAGTGCTTGCTGCAACCAGACAAGAAAGGCCATCTTCTTCCTATTTGTATTTACCTGCTACAAAATAGGGAGAACTGCTCTCATCCCACTGAGGCATTGCCTTGTTAGACCCACGCTGAAGGGCTGCTGATGCGGGCTGCTATAGCCCCCCATGGCAGGAGGACTGAGGTGGGCTTACGACGACACTGTCTAGGATCAGCCCTAAAATCCTGTAGTTTGTGGTAGGGGTGGTACCAAACCAATCTCTTGGAGGCCAAAGTTAATCTGCAGTGGTATGCCCACAAAAAGCACTTAGCTGCAGCTCTAAATAACCACTGTCTGGTTTAAGAAAACTTGTGTGCTCCAAAGCATCCTCCTGTCACAAGTCAGCAGCCTGTCACAAGTCAGCATGGTCAGCAGGGAAACAGCAACATTCACAAGGCAGCCAGCTGGTGGACCTCCCAGTCCAACGTCAACTGATTGTCTCTTATCACTGTGCCTGCTCAACAGCCCCATGCAGATCATCTGCACATGGAACCTTCCTCTGCGGTGGCTTTCTGGGACGAGTACTGTGGCTTTCGTCCCTTATGCACAAGGAACCATGGTATAATTGTACCAACTGTACCAGATGGTACAGGGATCAGCGAAGAGATCTCCACCCTTGTCCATCCACCTCCCTGCTCTGTCACAGACCCAGTGAGACTCTGCACACGCCCCTGTGACTAGGAGCCACACCAGCACGCAGCCTGCTTGCTTCTGCAGAAAAGCAGGAGCAGAAGCGCTTTTCCAGACCTAGGTCTGACTCTCTCACATCTATTTCCCACTTTCACCATAGTCATGGTGGTCACTTCTTTCCAGCGCCTGTGTGTTTTGAGAATGAATACCTTGATGTTTGGAAATTCATGGGGGTCACCAGAATAGTCAGAGAGTTGTCAGCTGCGACTGAGTACAGCAGGATGGAGGACAGACATCTGAACTTCACACTCAAGTGCAAGTCACAGCCACCATGTCCCCCAGTGGAACGATGAGGCAGAAAGCAGAGCAGGGATTTGCGTGTACTTCTTCATCCATCAGCAGCTAGACTGACTGCCAGATGGGACCAACTGCCACAGCAACGTCCTCCCCCTGCCTAACCCCCCAGCACTTATCCTCACACCCCCTCCCACATCAGCAGAGCAAGAAGCCGGCACACGCCTGTCGAAGCGGGTCAGGGAGCAGACCATTTGCCCAAGGCTGCTTGCATGGAAAGTGGGACAAGCCCTCCAGAAAAAGCTGCCTGGCCTCATACAATATCATGCAAATCAGGAAAAGGCCGGGGGAAACAAGACTGGGGGAAACAAGACTGGGAGAAACCTTGCATGACCAAGGTTATACATAAGCTTATATACACAGCCTCTGCACACAAGCGGGGGAGGCAAGGGGTCTGTGGGCACACATGTGTGCACGGGCAGGAGGTACCTCCTGCTTTCACCGGCATTTGCTGGGTCTACAAAGGAGAGAGCCACGCTGCTCACAGCAGGAGCCTAACACGGTGGGACCCAAAATGAGCCACTGCATCAACAGACATGGATAGATCCAAGTAGAGACAATGGAAAAGTGACTCTGGCTGCTGCACTGGCAAGCTGGGGTAGGACACGGGATGAAATGCATCATTTGCAGACGCCAATTTCATACATTCAACCTTATTCTATACGCATGGTTTGGAGCAGGCTGAACAGAGCTGGACGCAAGCCACAGAACTGCTGAAGACAGCGCGGAGCAGCAGAGCAGGCTCAACACTAATACTAGAGCAAGCCTACACAACGGCAGCCTGTTACCCCAACAAACCACTGACGAACAGAGCTCACTTCTCAGCAAGTCTCTAAACAAGATCTCTGCTTGCATGGGGCACAAGCACTTGCTAGCCAGACTCTCCTTTGGAGATTTTTCACTGGTCTGCTTTTCCCAGGGGAGACAATTCCTTGCACTCCTGCTGCCGGCCGGCCACGCTCCAATTCAGCCTGAACGGGTTGCGCTCCACCTTGCGCAACGGCAGCCTCCACAATGCCTTTTTCCACTGATCTCCTCCTCGCTTCTCTTCCTGCAGAGCCTCACCCAGGGAGAAAAGGGGAGCCCAGAGCAGACCCCACTGTGCACACCCACATCTCTCATTTCACTCCTACTCCCTGGCTTTTTAGATCTTGCTCATCTCCTCCTCCCAGCAAGAGGCGGACGTTCTCTTCGTTTCACAGGCCACAGCTTCTCCCTCATTTCTGCTGTTCTCTCAAGGATGCTAAACAAGCAAAAGACATATGGGCATCTTCCCAGAGACATTGCAGCAATCTCTCTTTTTTTGTATTCATCAAGTTACTGCTCCCACACATACGCATATAAACTCAGCTCCACCAGCTCTTGAATTTAACTTACATACGAGCAGTCTGATCTATAATGGGTTTAGCTATGCAAAAGGAAGAATCCACTTATAGTCTGGCCCACAGCACTGTATTACGCAAGCACCTGGGCTGCCGCTGCCTCTGCGTTATCCCAGTGCCCCTCACCCCGGACGTCCTACCCTTCTAGCAGACAGGCTGGATATCTGCTGGGTCGGTATCACTCCTGCAGTAGAAAAGAGCCCAGTGAGATAAGGCAACCAGCTCAGCTAAGACCACAGAGGGAGTCAGGACTCCTGGGTGCACGGTCCTGCACTTTAACCGCAAAGGCACCTTTCAGAACAGCTTGTGTCTGTGCTAAGAGCCCACGCTGCTGTCAGATGGGCACCAGGGGCAGGTCGTGCATTAAGACAGTGAGCAGAGAAAGACTATTCCCTCTGTAGGCATTCAGGTCATTCTGTGTCACACACAGCAAGCTGTAAAACTATATTCACGCACTGAGAAGTTGATAATGAAGTTTTGCTTTTGCTGAACCAGTAATTAAACAGTGCTGGTCTCACATTACAAAGAGAACAAGAAATAGGTGAAAACACACCGAACAAAGCAGATCATCTTGAAGCATTTTCCTCTGGATATCTGTAATTATAAACCAAACATCATCAGCTTCCCTCTCTCCCTACAGTAAATAATTAACTGCAAAAGAATATTCCTCCTGGCCCCATTCTCCCCAATCAATTTTGCTTCGCAACGACGTGCTGCCTGGATTGCTCGCTGTGTCAGTGCACCGGAGTGTTATCCAAAACATTTCACAAGACTTACAGCAGCAGTGTAACTGTTAAATTCAGTACAGCAGAGACCTTTTCTCTCAGGTACGAGAGGGCATCATCACGTAGCTCTCAGTACTTAAAGCAGACAGCTATGACATACATGGCTTAGCTCATTCACTGCAGCAACATCACTGCAACCATCAGCGGAGGCGAATCACGCACTCCGAGCACTCCCATCACACTCCTCTGGACTGCCTGAGCTTTATTGCCAAGACATAGCAAATTTCCTCCCCTGAAATACAACATTTTCTATTCCTTTCATTGTGTTGCTTTGAGAATATCCCCCCATAGATTTAATCCAGGGGGAAAAAGAACAACAACAAAACCAAAACAAAACAAAACAAACAAACCCAAAAAAACCCAACAAGTCTTCTCCATAACACCGCTTCAATTTTTAAGAGACTTTGATCCTTGAATACCAGATCTAAGTTTAATATGGTGACTGCTTGGTCATGCATGATAACCCGTCCACCTCTTGCTACTTACCCTCATCAACTTGACACTCACACAGACTCCAAAAGTAACGGTTAAGCTAGAAAACCTTCAGAGCACTCATTCTTTTTGCTGTTTTTTGGGATGTCACCCCAGAGGGGAGAAAGGATGATGCCAGGAGGAAAGCAGGACTGCCTGGTGGGGAGGCTGGGCTTGGTCGGGCAGCAGATGGAAGCAGGTTGCATACAGATACACAAACAATGAACAACGCAAGGTCTGCCATTTGATCCTAGTTGTTCTCTTAGGATACAAAGTCAAACCCACCTTAAAAAAAAAAAAAAGGCTTAAGGAAAGCACAAGTGAAAACAAGAACTGAGAAAAACTTCCAGAATTGCAGGAACACCTTTCCTGCAACAGCCAGAAAATCCATGGAGAGGTAGAGAAGCATTACCACTGAGCAAACACCTTCATACTCACATGCAGTTTGGGTTTAGTTTTACATTTTAATGGGTTTAAACATATACCAGGTGTAGTTGAGCTGGCTATGAAGTGTTCAAGACAAATCTCCACCAGGAAGGTGGAGAAGAAGAAAACTGGCTAATTTAGACTCAAAAAGCATGGAAAGAGAGGTTGAAAAAAAGAGGCAGAAGAAAGAATGAAAGGAAAACCATGACACAACAGATAAAGAATAATACAGGGAAAGAAAAAACTAAACGAAACAGATACTGAGGACAGTTCAGGAAAAGATAAACCATGAAAAAGTGGAATGAAAACTGGAAGAGAAAGATAAGAGAAAGAAGAACGTGCCATGGCAGAGCAGCTGAATGGGTGTTGGCAAATAGATCATTTGTTTAATCTCATCCGCATTTGCCAAATAATTTGTTTGATTAATACTCTTTTGTAGTCTTCAGCCAGCTATGGAGCTAATCAAATATCATTTCATAAATACATTAATAGATTAATACAGGTAAAATTCAAATATATTCAACATTTTTATCTGCTGCTTAATAAGCTGTGGTTGCAAGTTTACACTTCAAAAATGTTAAAATAGTAAGCTGATAATAAATTACAGCTAGATAAAGAGTGCTTGGAGCACAATCACTTCATTTTTTGTAGACCAACAAAAAAAACACAGCAGCATAAAACATCCTGAAAGACAGGAGATGAGACATTTCTGACCCTTGCTTTCATCACCCTCCCACAAAGAACCCCTTTCTACAGGCAGTACTTTTTGTCTTAGGTTTTACGTGTTGAATATTTCCCCCATATTCAACTCTTTTACTCCTTAAAGCTTTTTTACCGCAAGAAAACCTGGGGAGCTCCAAGAGCAGCCTAAGAGGAAGGTAAATTTGGGGTGCACCAGCAGCAGGAGGTGGGGCAGTAGGTGCCATCTCCACCCTGGAAGCAAACATTTACATTTGTGAGCTGAGCTTTGCTCTTCTTAAAGGGAAGGGAAGTTAGGTGGAAGATGGTCACGTGGACAAGGATGCCTCAGGACCTCTGCTCTCACAGGGGAAAAAGCCTCCCAAGTACCAGCAGCCTTTTCCAAACCTCCCTAGGAGAATTAGGAAAAAAAAACAAAAAAAGGTCAGCTGGCAGTTTTTCAGTCTGTTTTTTTTTTCCCCTGTCTCTGGCCCAACCCAATAGCAAGGGAGCCCCCTTTGAGAGTCCTCAGATGACAGGGTGAAAGCCATGAAGGCAGACCATCTCCACATACCCGGTGGCAGGTCTGCCAGGGAGCCCCGTGAAGCTGCACTGGACTCGAAGAGGAAACCGTAGCCATGGCCTTCTAGGCGACATCAGAGAAACCCGAGGTTACTGCCACCGCTGCTCTGCCTTCACCACTGATGGCAGCCAAGAACCAAACTCACCGTAGGAGGGAACCACAGCAAGGGTAACTCCTTGGGGCCAGAAAAGTGTCCCTCAGGTCCTAAGTCCTGTTCAAATATTACAGCGATATCCCAAACTGAGGTAATTATTGCTAATCATAAGATCATTTTTATGTAAACATGGAGAGTATTACCATGCATACTTCATCTCTTTTTAATTAAAAGAAATAAGAGGTTTACTGAGACAAAAAAAAAAAAAAAACAAACCACGCTGACAGTTCCCACCCTAAAGCAGACTTTTCTGCAGTGATAACACCCATCAGCCTCCAGACCCACCGAGAAGACGGAACAGGGAAATCAATCAGCATTGGCCTCCCCGGTGCTGAAATGAAGCAGTTGGCACATTATTAATCACACAGGGAAAACGTCTGACGAGGAGAAGGAAAGGACCAGACACACAGACGGGAAAAACACATGGATTCAAAGTCATGGCTGTGTTACAAACACATGGGAAAATCACGCAAATCACCAGCTGCAAAAATCAAAATACTCTGGAGCTCCGCAAGGATAAACACATTAGTAGTTCTGACCAGGAGAAACCAACGCCCACCAAACAACCCTCTAGCAACTCTTTAGTTGAACCCGCACAAAGCTTCATGTGCTTTTTCCTCCGTTCAAAACCAGCTCCTGCTCCAGTCTGTACAACCTACCCATCCCAACCAGACTGGGGTTCATCGCGACAAAGCCTCACTTAGGAGCGTGCACCTCTTCTGCATCTCAAAGACCTACCCAGGAGCAACTCTGCACAGCGCAGGCTAGAGACGTGACTTCGCTCATTGGAATTGTCAATGCTGCACTGTCCTGCTTCTGGCTGTCCTAAGCATTTCTCCAGCCACTCCAGAGTTTGCCAGTCCTCTCCGATTCCTCATCAGCCCTTTTGTCTCCACGCACGCTCCACCGCTCGAGGCAATTAAAATGCACCCCCAACCGGGACCCATATGGGCTGAGCGAGCCACCAGACGCACCTGCTCCCACTTGGGGCAAAGGGGTCGCACCCCCAGACCCCGTGATGTTCTTGCACAGCAGGCAGGGTGCAAGCAGCCTCGGCAGGCCGCAGACCCCGGGGGCGAGCGTCCCTGGGAAGGAAGGGAGGTGCCACCAGCTCCGCAGAGCCGCACGCACGCAAGAACAGGGGGACCTCGCTCACTGATGCACGAACCTGCGCCTCCGCCACCTGCGCACCCCGTCTTGCGCCTCACCCCTGGCCTGCGACATCTGGCACTGCCCTGAAGCTGGTCTCTCCTGGGGGGTGCAGCTCTGATGGGGGGCAGCCGAGGCCTGGCGGGCACCTGTTTTGGCAAAGGGAGGGGAGTCCCTTGGGAGCATCACAGGGGCGAGGTGGGGGACGTAAGAGGATGAGGGAAGGCGGGTGCAAGGGGCTGCAAACTGGGGATAAAAGGAAGAGGAGGGAGAGGGGGCAGAGAGGGCTGCAGCTTGGGGATGTGGGGGTGAATGGGAGGGGAAGGGGGGCAAGGAAAAGGGGCTGCAGCTTCGCGGGGGGGGGCGGGGAAGGTGAGGAGTGCAAAGGGGGGGCAGGAGGAGGGCAGGGGATGGAGGGCAGAAGGGGTGCAGAGGCCGCGGGTCGGTGGAGCCCCACTGCCCCCCACCTGGGCGGCCCCGGGCAGGCAGCGCCCAGGGAGCAGAGTCATGGCGCGGGCAGGCGAGCAGGTGGGTCCGCGCCACCGCCCACCGGGCCGGGGCTCCCTGCCTCCATCCCCTCTGCCCCCCCGGGATATGGCGGGGGGCACCCCCGGCACTGCGGGGGTACGAACTTCTCGAGGGGGGGCGTGAGGGGTGGGGGGCTGCAGCCGCCCCGCTAACAGGTGGCGGGGACGCTGCCACCCCGCCCCCGCCAAACCAGTGGGTGCTGCCCCCCACCCCTCCCACGACGGCGCGTCCCACCCCCCCAGCACCAGCCCGGTCCCCGGCAGTCACTCACCCTCTCGTCCACCGCGCCGGGCGGGATGCGCGTTCCGGAGAGCGGGGGCGCGGAAGTTTAAAGCGGGATAAGAATATTCTTTGCTTTTTCTTCCAAGGGAGGAAAAATCAACCAAGACAGGGAGAACCCCCCGCCCCCCGCCCGGCCCGGCCCCGCCAGGGGCTTCAGCCGCGCGCCGGCCCGGCGGCGAGGTGAAGTTTCCACCGCGGTGGTGGAGGCGCCCCCGGTGTGCCGCGCCCGCCCCGCATTGGCACCGGGCGCCGGGGCGCTCTGCCGTCGCCGCCGCCGCCCGGACAATGTGCGTGCGGGGGGAACCCAGCCGAGCCGACCGGGAGCGCGCCCCGCCGGCGGCCGCGGCACACGCCCAGGCCCTGGGCCCCGCCCACCCGCCGCTCAACGGCCGCCCGCCCGCCCGCCGCCCCTGATAGGTGGCCCCCGCCGCCACCGCCCTCCGGGTGGGCCGCGGCGCCTGTCAATCAGCTGCCACGGCCCGCCCGCCCGCCGCGGCCTGGCCGCGGGGCGGGCTCTGGGGCGGCGGCGGGCGGTTGCGAGGGGGGAGGGCGGCAAGCCGCCGCCTTGCTGCGGCGAGCGACCTGCGTCGCCTTCGCGCCCCTTCCCCTGGGAGCTGCGGTGATCCCGTCTGCCCCCCTCGGGGCTGTGTCTCCGCTTTTCCGCTTCCCCGCTTCCCGCCCCGCGGCGGCCCCTCCTTGGGAGGTCCCCGCAGCCGAGGTGAGGGGAAGGCCCTGCGGCCGCTGCTCTGCAGCCGCCGCCCGCCCGATCCCCTCCCCTCGGCCCGCCCTTCCCCGCGGCTGCAGGGTGCCCTGCCCGCCGGGGGAGCGAGGGGCACCGCGGCTTTCCCGGTAGCTGGCGGGCTGGCAGCCCCGACGCGGCGTGCGGGGTCACCTCAGCGCCCCGGCTGCCCCGGGGCCTGCGGGCCGCCGCTCGCCTGGCTACGGCCGGCCGCGGGAGCAGGGCCGCTGCCGTCGAAAGGGCACGGCCCTCCGGGTTACGCGGCGGGGAGAGCCCTCGCCCTGCGGGCAAGGCCCGGCGCCGCCCGCAGCAGGTACTGCCCTGCCCTCGGCTGCCCACCGAGGCCCGGCAAACAGCGAGTCTTGGGGAAGGAAGGCGAGAGGCTGCTGAACGGAGTGTTTATCACCAGTCACAGTCCCTAGCTGGTAACCCGTCGGCTAAACCCAGCTCACAGGGCGCTTTTATCTGACCCCTGAAAATGCCTAGAAAAACAGATGAGTCCACATTATTCAGGAGCAGTTTAGACAGGCCACAAAAGAAAAGGCACCTGAATTGCCTCTGTGTAAGACAGCTGGGGTCTAATTAGGCTTAGCAGCAGATAGGCACTGTATGAACAGAATTACTCCAATTACAGGCAAAGGCGAGAGAGGCTCTGATCCTATTTGGTCCCGCAAGGAGCACGGCTAAATCAGAGCTGGTGAACTTTGATGAACTCAAGCTTCATTCCATGAACTCAGGTCTGTCAACGCAGCACTTCCCATCCTGTCACAGTGTGCCTGTGTTATCAGACATTTTCTGCTGTTAGGCACCGTGATTCCCCTCTTACTTTGGAAAGTGGATAGTGGATTGCATAGTCACCTTGTTACCCAGGAGCATGCAGAAGTGATCAAGCGTTGATGTAAAACACGATGCTGAGTAAAGTATGCATTTCTGTACTGGAAAAGCACTGTTCACTCTCACATACATTTCAAGCATGCTGCCACAGTTTATTGTTTAGAGAAGTATCTAGTATCTAGTAATCTGAAAATGGATCTAGAAACCATTGTTCTAGATACTATGCTTGACACATAATAAAAAGAAAGCTCATGCCCTGCAGAGCTTGTAGCGAGAGTAGATTAAGTGAGTTCTAAGGATACCTGTTGAGAGAGTTGTGCAGGTTTTCGCAGGTCTCATAGACATGTTGCACCAGTACAAACAAACCTGCCAGAGCACTTTCTAAAAGCCAGCACGCAAACCGACAGGTCCAAACAAAAAGTCTTTAACCTACCTTGAAACTCTTTGCTTGTTTCTAACAAGCCCTCCTGATTCTGAACAACCTCTCAGTTCTCCACAGAAGCAAGGACCGCAGCTCGCAAAAACACAGCATCTCTCCTGAGCAAGCCAACAGCAGGAGCAGCAGCACACAAAGGTGATGGGTCTCTTCACAGGCAGACACACGTACACACGGCGCACCGCCTCTCTGCGCTACCTGTCTCGTCTTGTTTTAGCCGTTTCTGGTGAGCAGGCAGGGTACTGGAGCATGCAGAAATCTCGCTTTTTGAAGCACCCTGAAAGCAGGCTTGTATTTTTCAGTACCTAGGTGGCCAGGAAGAACTTACTAGGCAGCAAGAATCAAATTGGTAGTGTAATACACACAGCTATGGGTGAACCTCAGTTTCATGCTTCTTGGGCTTCTCAGCAACCTACAAGAACCAAGAAACACTAGAAGATGGGACCGAAATGGCTTCTTTCTTGCTCATTCTTCAGTGCCAGATCACATCAGGGTGTAAGATACCTGAGGACTACTTGTTTGCAGACTGCTGGAAGACAGAGGCATAATCACCTATTGGTGAGTCATAACCACACAATCGCATAGGGGTGATGACACAAACTTGTGAGGACACAGAGAGCTTAGAGATGTCTTCTCCCCTTTTTTATTTTTGGATTTAAAAAGCAAAGTGTCGGCCAAAATCCTCAGTTGTTGCAAAGCAGCATAGCTCCATTGCTTTTGACAAAGCTGGGCAGATATACACTTGCTGAGTTTATAGCCCATTCTGTTTGTAAAAAAGTCATTCTGCCTGGACAAATTCTTCCTTCCTTTCTCTAAACTTCAGTTTAATTCTAAGAAAATGTCTGGCCTATCTGAGGCCTCTGGAACATGGGACGTGCAATGCCACAGCAACAACACTGCAAATGCCACTGCAAGAAGGCAGTTCATTCAGTCAGCTAACTAGTTACGCTTTTAACTCGTCCCATGGTGTCTCCAGCTGCAGTGGCAACAAACTCCTCCAGCTACCCACGAGACATCAGTGCAGCTCCTGTGCTCTATGTCAAACCTCAAGGTAGGGAAAGAGAAATGCGTGGCTCTCCAGAAATCCTGCAGTGCTACTATTGCAAGCCTTGCCTGACAGGAGAGGAAGGCTAGTCAAATACTGGGCCCACTGGCATGCGGAGCAATAAAAAGGAAATGGAGAGAGTTTTTCCTGATTGTTTTCACCAAACTGTATGTAGCTTGCAGGTAGGAGGCCATAACTCATGGACGTGCTTATCCCATCATGACTTTTTGTAACAGCACTCTAAATTCAGTCTGGGAAGGTACATCACTGATTTTTGTAGATGCTGTGACCCAAAAAATAACTCCTTCATATTGTCGTTCTCTCTTCAGCCTCTGAAAGAGGGGAGTCATAGACAAGGCATGAGCTTACCTCTCCACTGTGTGAAATACAAACTTATGCCGAGGTTAGTTAGCAACTGAACTTGTTCATTAGCTATAGATCAAGGGTATCCCCATCATTTTTGAAACATTAATCTTTTTTAGAGTTATTTCTAGTAGAAACACCCAGGCAATGGCCAAGTTGAACTATTCTTTCTTTCCTCCTAAAAAAACCCTGAAAGAACATGAAAAGTTCTTCTTGTGATCATCAAAATCATCAGCAAAGTAAATAATGGTAATTTTTTAGCTTCACAAGGATATGTACTTGAATACATCCAGATATACATCATAAGTTTTTTATATACTGAAGGGTATATAAATTCTCAGCAGATATGGAGGGTAGATCTGTGATGTCAGTTTGTCTTGTTGTTCTGAGTCTCCTGTTACTTTGCCATATCTCCATGTTCACCTGAGTTTTAATTATGCAGACCGTTTCCTGGTTCTTTCTATGGCTTTTGAGCTGTCCTTACACTCTGCTAATCCATTTTCCCAGATGCGTACTTTTTCTGTGTAACTGAAACTTTCTTGAAGTGTTTGGAAGGAAGACTGTATCACTGTGCTCTCCTTAACATTGTCTCTGAGAGCATAATGAGAAAAGCAGAGATCCCCATGAGTTTTGCTTCCCCACAGCACCATATCCTTCATGATCTTTGAATTTATTCCTTCTGCAGATACACCAGACTCAAGAAACTTGCAAGTACTTTTCCCATACTGGGATGTTTTTCTTGCTCCTCTCTCCCTGAGTTGAGAGGCTGAGTAGTGTCGTGGCAGAAAGCAAACCCATACACAATCGACTTTTAAAACTTTGAGTTTTCTAAAGAACGCAAATTGTTTCTTTTTAGTATCTGACAATGCAACACAAGTAACTTGCCATGGCAACCAGCGCATGAAACAGAAAAAAATTATAATCATAAGGTGCTTTGTTGCTATAGCAAGGAAAGAAGCTGAGACCTTATCCTTTTTTTTTTTAACTGGTGGGCCACGCATCATCTAGGTAGCAGCACCTGTCAATAGAAGTTTCTGTTAGATTCGGTGCAAGTCAGCTGCTTCGTGGGCCTGTCTGATACTTGGACCAAAACTGTAGTGCAGTCAGAAGGAAAGAAGGAAGTGTTCAGAAGAATTGAAACAATGGATTCTCAGAAATACAAGGCCAAATCCATTTCCGCAGCAAGCTGACGCAACTCTGCAGATGCCAGTAAGGGATGAACCAATTTATTCTGAAATTAATTTGGTTTCCATCTCTGACAGTATCCATTCTTCCCCCAACCTTTCTTTCTTTTTTTTTTTTTTTTAATGGAATAAATCTCTGCAAATCTGTGAGTATTTTGGAGTTACATGGGACAGAGGATGGAATAGGCTTGCAGAGTCTGTCTTCAAACTCATTCTCTCCACAGGGATGCTTCTGGGAAGGGCAGACTCATTGCTACGCAACTTACATGTTAGTGAAAGAATTCAGAAATGGCAAAGGGAATTGGCTAAGGGCAGAGAGGGGAAACCCTCATAGTTATCACTGTGGGAGGAAATCAAAACTGAGCTTTGTCAACTCAGAGGAGGACAATTTTGAAAACTGTTATATGTGCAAGTAGTCACAGAAGCCACTGGAACTACCCTGTGCTTAAGACAGGCTCATTTGTAAATATGGAGAGGGTCAAGGGTATACACAAAATGTTTGCTTTACTCTGGAGATGGAAAGGGTGTCTTCTGCAGGATAATCTTGAAAAGTGAAGGAAAAACTGAAAGTTCCTTAGTCTCTAGATTATTGATATGAGCTACAAGGAACACAGCTCCAACTGTGTGATGGAATTAAAGTGTATGCTCCCCCTTTCTATTTTAAAAACACTCTCTCCCAGTTAAAGTTTAGGCTGTTGATATAGTAGTATCTGGCTTGAGAAAGAGCGGCCAGCCTTCTGAGCCACCTGGGGGCTTAGGTTAATTTACAGGTAAAATTATTGTGACTCACGGACAATCCTCTTCTAGCTTCCTGGTAGGCTGTGGAGAAAATGCTGCTAGATCACAAGCCCCAACAATAGCACATCTTGGAAAGCAGCCTTTGAGAGAAGCTCTTAATGTATCAGATAAATCTATACGGAGATGCAAGGCTCGAGTTTGTTCCTGACAATGAATTATTATACTGCGAGTGACTGACTACAAAAAGACTATGGGGAAAATCTGGGTCTTCTGCAGCACAAAGAAACCATGAGGTAAATTAAAGTCATCTCAAAGAAACTGTGCTATAACTATTCAACACTATAATTTAACACAGTTTCCTAGAGACTGGGAAAAGTCTGTGGGCTAATCGTTACTGCAGAGAGCACCAAGAGAGACATAGCCACAAGGGACATCACAACTGTGAAATTCCACAAGCATGTACCATCATCCCAAGGGCCTGGTACTCTAAGAGATACCTAAGATCTGGAAGCAGAAGTCCAACTGAGAGACCACACAGGGGAAAAAAAGAAGACTGGTCAGTCATGGTTTCAAAGTTTTGAAGATGGACACTGAAGTGCAGAGATCTCCTGCAGTAATCAATTAATAAAACAAAATCCTGAATTAGTTAATCAATCATCAATCAATCAATCAATCAACAAAATCTTCCTTTATATAATCTCCAAACCCATCACATTGCTTCAGATGACCCAACCAGTAAGTGGACCCAACCAGTGAGTGGCACCACTTTGTTCTTCATCCCCAAAATAACATTGGATTAAATTCTACTAAATAGAGTGCTGAGGCCTCTTTGAACCAAACCATTTGAAACATTGGAGAAGATTCTGAGTGGGCAGAGAAAAATCATCAGTCCTGAAGGGTTATCCGATCCAGGACAGAATCTTTCTCATCATTGGTTTCCTTTTTGAAATAAACAAGGAAAACAGGCAGCGCCTGGCCAGGTGCCTGGCCCAAGCTCCACCAAAGCTAGCGAGAGGAAAGATTCCTGTAGACTGAAATGAATTCTGCTACCAGTTGGATTTGATCAGTTATGAAATGAAAATAGAGGCTTGCAGAGATGAGATGCTCTGGAATCGCAGAAGGGAAAGGCTTTGTAATGAGAACTTGGAAGCGGAAGGAGGTCTGTGTTCCACAGTTTAAACATGCAGACAGCTCCTTTTTCCTATTTTAAAAAACCCAACCCAAACACACACACACACAAAAATATATAATTCAAAGACTGGTGGTTTCCACCAAGTCAGGCTCCTTGTAGAAACACCATAGGAACAAACAACAATGCTATCTCCCTGTACATGACATGCAGTAGTTTGTAACGTGAAGCCCTCATCTGAGTGAACGGTGGGATGTTTGGACTTCAGATTTTGCTGGTGAGGGGGAGAGATGAGATACAGGTTGGATCTCCAAGGCTGTATTTACAAGCAGTGTAGCTTTCTATAACTCCCGGCTGGTTCCAGTCTGATCTGAAGCACACTGCCCTCTACGGAAAGTGTCCTGTTGTTCTTGTGGGTGTTTCCTTAAATCCCCAACAAATGTTCTTTTTAACTTTTCCTGCTTTTTCGCAGGAGTTAGAGCTGATCATGTGGTGAGTCTAGAGCCTGAGTTGCTTAGAAATAACACTGATTCCTTCATGAAATGCCCCCACCTGACCAAGAGAGACCAGGGTTGGTCAGGTCCCGTGTTTCCTTCCATTCTCTGCTGAGCCTGCCAGTGCAGATCAGCAAGGGTCACGCAGGGTATGATGAGGTCTGGTAATGCAGAAATCTGCAAGTTGGGAGCCACAGTGATTTTCCTGGCAGTGGTTTGCTGGCATATGTACAGGAGCTTTTGTTAGCTGTCAGCTTGAATTGAACGTCAGTCATTCCCTTGGAGCCTGATCCTCAGATCACTGCGCTCTGAGGGAGGTTTTTGCCTTTGTCTTCATACAGCAGTAACTCAGGTCTTTGGAAGTTGAAAGCCTTATTTTTGTTAACAAGCCCTTGTGATATTTAGGCCCCGTGTGATTTTCATTTTCAAACTCTACAGAACAGTTTGAACACTTTGCAGCTTGCATGCTACCAGTTTCTTTGTGGGATAGTTTGGTTCACTTACAATGCTCTGGGTCATCTGTGTCACTTTTGCTGGCAGGAACCAGATTTCCAGGAGTGGAAACTGGATGAGTTGCTAAGAGATGTCTTGCGCTCTGTGTCATTTCTGCATTCACTGATGTGCAACAGATTTATCTGTGTAGTTCAAGGCCTCTCTGTACCAGATGAGTTTGTGCTGAAATCCCAGACCATCCCATGTGTGCTCCTGGAGCAGACACTAAGATTATTCTTGTTCTTTTAAAATGAATCTTCTTACTCCTTTGTCAGCTAGTGTTGAATTTCTTCCCTTCAGCATCGAGGAACAATTGCTAACTACATCTGTTTCTCGCAGAAATTTCAAAGTAGTGTTGCGCAGCATGATTGAGGTGTGCACACACAGTAGAACTGATAGACTTAATGACATTTATGTTTAACCAATTAACTACTGGTTTCTTTTCCTTTGATTGCTTTTTAACTTAATGGCTGCACATTGTCTCTATCCCTGCCACACAGCCCTCCTTCTCATCATCAGACTCAAGCTGCTGAGCCTCTTCTCTTCTCTCAAGTCCTTCACTAAATTCTGGTTTTCCTTCTTCTGTAAGGAGCTGCCCTGAACCTTGATTCCCACCTTTGTGAGCGAGTAAAGCTGGTGTAAAGCAGTACTCACATAAAATGTAGCTACCTGGTAGACTGGACAGGAGGATGGAATCCAGGCTTTACACCATTTCTCTGCTTCTTGGTGCTCTTGAGTATCCTGTGTACACTCTACTCCTGTACCCAGCCTTAGTGAAGCTTGCTTAACTGGTCCCTTTCCATTACAGACAGCTCTTTTTCTCTGTGGCAGCTTCTTCCTGATGCTCTTGTGGAGCATTTCCAGCTCCTCCTTCATTCCTTTCAGTGATGACCTAAAATCTGCACTGCTGTAGTAACAAAGTCCATTGGCGACTTCAGCCTTTATGTCGTTTATAGCAAAGGTAGAGCTGCAGTCCCTTTCCATCACAGCTGGAGATCCTGAGTTATACAGCTCCCTGTGAGCTTATGGTGGTGGTGGTATTACCACATCAAGTGAGATTCAGGCTAGATATTGGAAGATCTCCTGAACAGTTAGGCTGTGCTCTTGTGTCACTGTCCTGTCTAGGCTGTCCTGAGAGACCCCTACTAATGATGAAGGCAGAGTCCTCCCATTAAACACCTTCAAGAGCAGCACAGGGGTAGAAATCATCCCTTCAGTCAGAGAGGTGGCATAGCTGAGCTCTCCAGGTTACACCTATTTCACACAGATTCTCTTTTTGCTGGCAGTTCCCTCTTTCCTTATTAAAGATCTTTCTCACACTGAAGCAGTAAAGTGGACCACCAGCGTCATTTTTCATCTGCAGTTCAGTCATCCCCTTTCTTCTGCTGCTTTTCTATCCGGGAAGGTGAAATGCAGAAGAGGACCTGCAGTCACTTGTGTCTTGCAGGACTGGTGCAGGGCCATTGCATGTTTCTAGGTAACTTTTCAGGGAGATGTTCATTAGTTCAGCAGTGATTTAAGTGTCTATGTGTGTGCAAATCAGTCAGATACTCTCTGACGGCTTTCAGGAGGCCAATGCTAAACATCTCTGAAGTCAGACCTCCTGCAAGATTCCTAAGCTGAGATGCCCAGATCGACATGTTGCAATTTTTTTTTTCTCTCAGACTCAGACTCTTGACTTTACCTTTTCCACTTCCAGTCAGCGGACTTCAGTTGGGGAAATACTGACGCTAATGTACCGAAACACCGATCAGAAGTGTTACGTGAATCCAAGTGATTGATGGAATTTCAGCCATTGACTATGAAAACATGAGTAAGCTAATGTTAATCTACAAATGTTCTATTAAGACTGAGTGATTTCCCAGTCCTCATTAGCGATACGCTTTGATAAGGGTAGAAGGTGTTGGCTATAGTTTCCCTTCAGTAAGCTGTTTAATCATCGGAGCTTACTAGCTGCGGGATTTGGGAGACTTACATGATCACTACGTGAATTAAGAGTAATACAATACCCTCCCCCTAGCTTCTCTGGGATAGTGCACAGGGGAGGGAATGGGTTCGTAGCTGCTCTGTTCCCCCATTTAAGCAGCACTGGTGTGCTCCAGTGAGGACTAAGCAGGAAGCTGCTGCCTCCTTAGTCAAGATCCTCCTCGTTTTTGGGAGCAACTTATAGCAGCTCTCCTGTGGTGATCAGCACATGCCAGTGAACTTGTTACAGCATGTTCAGCAGCACTTTCTTGCTGGCTTACTGAGGTCTTATCCAAAGCTTACTGCAGATATGGGGAAGATTCATGGACTTCTTCAGCAGCCTTTGCACTACTCCATGGAGGGAAAAATACAATAGCAACAGATACATGGGTGAGAGGACTCTACCACCACATTTCACTCTGAAGAGATGACAAAAGAGATTCTGCAGCCCAACTCTGTGCATCTCTGAGCAGTAAAATCAACATGAATCCTACTTAATAAGTAATTAAAACTTATGGTTTGAATCATCACAAACTAAGATGGTTTGTGAATCATCTGCATCCCAGTGTTTCTGAGGATCTTGGGTAATGAGATGAGAATAGTGCAGCTTCTGTGGTCACCTCTACCTGCTCACAGGACTGCCAGCCTGCTCTGGCCCTAATTTCCAGCTGCGCTTTTTAAAATGCTCTCTGCCGCTGAGCAGTTCTCATCTGGAGATCTCAGACATGAAGTAATCCTCCTAGCTTTTCTAGAAAAAAAGCCAACTACCATTAAACCTGTTTTACAGGTGGGTAGGCTGAGCTTCGGTTGGCCTGAAATCACAAAGCGTTATTTAGGGCCAAAATGCCTGGGCTGACACGTTCCCGCAGCAGGGATCACCACCTAGGATGAACATTAACCTCCTTCATTAGAGGAAAAGAGTGCCAAGGCAGGGAGGAGGGCTGGCCACACAAACTCTGTTTATGAACGTGCTTCGCACCTGACTATGAAGCAAATAAATCTCCTTGTCTGCATGGCTTGAATCCAGGTGTCCCTCGGATGAAGACGAAGGGTAAACTGAAACGCGGTGCTCGGCCCTTTGTGCTGAGCCATCCAGCAGGTGGGAATGTAAAACACCGCCTGATTGCTTACGCGTGAGTCACCTCCTTTCGCGTTTGTTATTGCCTAGCATGTTAGGATGCTGCCTGCTGGATAATAAATTACTTCATTCACTGCAGCAGTGAGGACACTATTAAAAATTAACCCTGGCAAATGGTCCTGCATATTTTTTAGGTCAGAGCCAGAGAAGGGAGAAGAGGAGGGGAGCGCTGTTGAAATCTGATTTGCAGAAAAGGCGAGTCGTGAGTTTTTATTAATGGGGATGGCTCAGGCTTCAGTTTCATCACTGCAGTTGCTGGCAATCAATGTTCAAAATTCAGAGGGCTTAAGGTAAAGTTAAAAGTGCAAGTAGAAAAGACTTGATAGACATATTGCAGAGGAGGTCAAAAAATGGGATAAATGGGGATTACTATGCTGACATGTAATTTATGACTTGTTTGCAGAAATAAATTCATTTATCACATGGATGTTATTACCACATATAAGGAATGTGGTCCATAGATGAAAAACTCTTCAGTTTTGGTTCATGTATTGCACCCTTTTCTCACAGTATCACACTTATAACCGCACCCTGTCTATAGCAGCATGCAGAGTGTATTTACAGAAATGAAGGCTTTGCATTAAAAATCTGAGGAAATAGATCAGCTGACAGACAGATCCCTCATTTTCTTGGCTTCTCTTGCCTCCAGCACCCACACAGTATCCATCAAATTGTCTCGAGTCAAACCCTCGCAGGCTGCATTTGAAGCTCGGGCAAGGAGCCAGGCAGGCTTAGAGAGCAGAGGCCTTTCTGTCTGCACGCACCTCCCACTGTCTGTATGCTGCAGTCCAGAGCAAGGGAGCCCAGCCTTAGGCTCAACAAAAAAATGCCTCCTTACTCCCTTTGCCTCGCTGCAATAAAGGGATTTGATCTGAAGCCTGCTGACACTTATATTAACGATCCCATTGTTGACACAAAAGTTGCACCTTGTTCTGAGACGTCATTCAGCTGGCTTTGGTACAGCAGCGAGGAGCACGCCCCGTCCCGAGCCCATGGTTCCTCAGGGCTGTCCCAGACCCTTGAGCAGCTCCATCCGTAGATAGGTTGATACCTGTAGGTAGTCTAGATGGTAGCATGAGCTGTCCTGCCAGGTGCAGTGACTATGCAAGCGGATCTACTCTCTGGCTGGCATGCTTTTTTCTGGAAGCATATCGTAGCTGTTGATTTCACAACCTGTACCTGGAATAACAAAGTACATATTCCTTTTTCTAAGCATGCATTATGCAAAATCAGAGCCAGGGCTGTAAGGAGAGTATTTGGAAATCAGGTCTCTCCTGTCATTTTGAGGACAGGGAAACATCCTTCCCTCTCTACGAGGACAGGATTCCTTCTAGCAGTCTGGAGGAAGTTATGCACGACAATGACCCAAATACGGATGAATCCCAAGGCTTTCCAAAGAGGCTATCCATGGAAAAGGCAAGCTGAGGCCATTAAATTCTGGAGAAAATCCCAGTACAGGATGGTGGTGAGTTGCATCGCTTTTCACTCCTGTGTAGCATTTGCTGGACTGGAATCCCAGCTGCGTGCAGCAGAAGCAGATGTGTAGGGTCAAGGGTTCCGTTGACAGAGCAGATAGGACCTTTTTTGCCTTTGCTCAGTTAATTCACTGATGCTGAGCCAGAAGCAAGCACAGATCACCTGGTAGACCATGGAGCTGAAACACCTCTGGGAGCATCAGGAATGGGCAAGGGGCTTGATGCAAAAGCAGCACTTTGGATCTTTGGATGTTAGGACAGGGAGCTGTGTCTTCCAGGCTGTAGTTGCTGGCCCTGGGATTACATAGGTATGCAAGGGGATGCAGAGGGGATGCAGCGCTTGTTCCAGTCTGCAGAACTGCCTGACCCACCTTAGGCCCCCCCTCACTAACAAAACCAGACCACCCCTTATCTACCTGCTGACCTCCACCCTCCACTGCTGCAGACTGTGCCCAGCCACCTTATTTCCCCTCCTGTAGGACGGGGATTTGTGAGGGACTTTTCTGTTGTCTGTAGCATGGCTCACAGCAGTGCTGTTGCAGTGATGGCTGAAAGCCTTGCTGTACATGAGTTGCATTCAGAGTAAGCTTAGAACTGTGCATGCAAACTAGTGGTGTAACGGCGTGCAAACTAGTGCTTCGCCCTGATTAATTTTTTTTAAGAGCCCCAATTTCTCCGCTGCATCACACCATATATTGTCGCTTACGCTGATGGGAAGTGAATGTACGTTGACATCTTTCTGATTTGGTAACGTTTTGTGGTGGCTTTGCATTGGCACAAAAAGCAAGTACACATTGCAAAGCTGCTGCTTCCCCTGCCTGAAGACAGCCAGATGAATTTCACAGCTAACGCCTGCTTGGCAGAGCAGACCTAAAAGCACTGTGAGGCCACAGGATTCTTTACATTGCAAAGAACAAGTGATGCTCCCGAAAAACTATGGCAAAACAACCATTGACCTTAACCCCTTTCCAACATCAATTCATTTTTTCTCTTAGTTTAATGTTGAAAACAAGTTTGTAACTCAATCATTGACTGTGGAATTAATCCCAAAAGAAATGTGAGGACGACCAACAATGTGGACCAGGTGTGAATTATAAATAGCATCAGTAAGAAGTTTTCTGTGTCCTAGGGGCATTAATCCCGCAGCCAACGCTATTCCTTTTATATTTTCATTTTAATCCTGCTATTTTTAAGCTCTCTCAGCAAGACCTTCTCTTGCTGAGGATTTCTACTACATCACCGTGATGCCCCTAAACTGAATGAAACCCCTATAGCAGTCCTACAGTTGTAACAATGTTGGGTCTTGTACCTACCAGTTCTTTAGTCAAAATGACCATCTGGCAGATGTAGGGCAGCTTTTGACTTGTCCCATGCCATGGGACAGGGTGCCATATCCTGGAAGAGCAGATGCACGCAGAGAGCATCCTTGAGCTTTCCAAAACCTGGAAATAGTTTGACCCAAAAGAAACTGAGAAAGGTAGATGGCCTTAAAGACAGACATAAACCAATAATTTCTATTTTGTACACAGGTATTTCGAGTTACCATTGATTCATCTTGAGTCAGGAATGAAGGAACAAGGGAGTGCAAGCATGCTTTTCTGGCTATCAATATTTGTTCAGATAAGAAAGCTTTTGTTTCCTTTTTCCTGTAAAAACGGGAAAAAAGAGAAATCTTACATTTGATTATTTATTTAATCATTTATTTACAACTTTGCATTAAAATTAAGGCAGAATTAGGAGATGAACCCTTCTGGAATTAGGAAATCCTGCCTCAGTGGCTCAAATATTAATACAGTGCCCTGTTTCACCTTTGCTACTTCATCTCTTTCATCCTGATCAATCGTCTCAACCACACAGTAATGCAAGCGCTTCTGAGTAGAATCACTCTGTTGTGAACCAAAACCTGCCTTTCTAAAGCAATAGTACAAAGGAAGGAAAGAGCCTTCTGGTTGACATCTGCACTGGGTATTGCTTGAAAGTAAGTGAGATTCCACAGGAGTTCTTCCCTCCCAGCAGGGCTGAATCTGATCAGGACTTAAGCTGATGAGATATTCCAACATATTTGAAGCCTGTCTTAAGCTTACCTTTTTTCTGAGAGACCCTTCACCAGGAGAAGGTGCCATTTGCTGTTTTCATTGCCTTCTAGTACCCCAAAAACATACCCCAGAACTCTGCCAAGCCAAGGAGGAGGTTAATTTTCCTTGGGCGAGCATGCAGCAGTGAGAGGAGACAGGCTCTGTCACTCAGGACCTTGGGAGCGCGTGGTCACCTTCAGATGCGATGCGTGCTTTCTGTACGGCTGTGGTGACATCAGTAGTTTGGTTTACTTGTTCACAAAAGCAAGGATAAAGAAAAACTGTGATCATCTCTCTTTCAGTGTGAGTTAAAATACTCCATAAAAACTGTTTATTGAAAGTTTTCTAGGACTAGTTCAGCTTGAAAAGATACAGCTTTGTACAAAATGCGATGTGTTTCCTGATGAAGCTTTCCTTTCAGATTGCAGTTTATGAATTCACATAAGCCTGTGAAAAGGAGCAAAAACAAATGCCCGGATCCAGTGAGTCAGAGAAGATGTTTTTTTTAACTGGATCCTCTCATTGCCCTTTGTTTTCATGCCAGGTGCAATGACAGAAAAATAAATTCAATTCACAGACTCTTGTCATCCTCCAGACCTTTGGATCAGTTCTTGCTCCCTCCTGGCTTTATTCATCGCTTCTGAGGATGAAATCCTAAACACCTGCTGTGGTCGAAACTGTGCGTACATCAGCTTCTGAATGCAGTGACTTCAAGCACCTGAAATCATGGCATTAATGCCATAGTCAAGACTTCAACCAAAGCTCTTTCTGCAGACCTGAGCTGATTTTTTTTTTTTTTTTAATGCCATGGTAGTTGCTAGTTCTTAACCAACAGAGAAATTCCCAAAGGTAGTCAGTGTTCTGCTTATCATGCAATACAAGAAGATGGGAGAGTTTTCCAGCAAAGCAGCAGTCTGGATGGCAGTCTGGTGGCAGTACCAAAGTATGAATTCCTCACTTCATCTCAGATTAGTTTTTATTTTTGTCTTCTTGTATAAAATGGGGATGAATATCCTTGCTGTGTATTATCAACGTGGAATAATAAGCTTCTGGAGGCACATCTTTTACCATGCATGGTATTCATCTGGTAGTGTTAGCTGTATTTACACCTTTAAGTGTAAAGATTAAGAATAGTTGAAAATCAAACCCAGATGGGGAAAACTTGAAGATCATCTAGGTGTGGACTTACAGCTAAAGTAATTCCTGTTCCTCTGCTTTCAACAGAGATGTGTAACACTGTGGTGGTGGTGGTAGGATGGCTAATAAAAACTGCACAGAAATGGAGGTTATCCAGGGGGAAAGCAAAATTTCAGGAGTTTAATACACTTCACTTGGGGACTGAATAATTTCTGCCTTGCTGTACTGAAAGAACATCTTAAACAACATTGTCACATTTGGGATAATGCTACAGAAATAGAGGACTGCAAATGCATGTCAGTTCTGAAGCTGAGAAGCAAGAGAGAGGAGATGCAAGCTAACACACACCCATCAGTCCGGCCCCTAACAGTGTGTAATATTTTAGAACAAATTTTTACTGCAAGCATAAGTAAAGACATGGGGAAATGTGGCAAAATTTTACCGAAAGTGGATTATACCTACACATGGTAAGAGGACTAATCTAGATGAAAAAAAATACTGCTAGTTTGGGACATCAGGACAGCCTTCAGTACTGCCTCCCAAAGGAAATCGGTAGTTCTGCTGGAGAAGGGATTCTCGCAGGACAAAAAGGTGATTACAGGGCTGGCTAATGGGGAGAAGAGATCATGCTGCAAGGGGGACTGTCAGGCTGGAAGACAGTTTGTAGTGGAGGTTCTTATGGACAATATTCATCTTACTTTCTGTTAGTGCCTTTTGGAAAAGACAGAAGCATGCTAATTACATTTGCTAGTGATTAAGGGGTATCACCAGAGGAGAAGGGAAGAAAGGGATGGGGTAACAGGAATAGAATAAACTGCAGTGGTGCACAGTGCAGGGTCACATACTTACAAAACCTTTTACTGCTATGGGGAGTTCCATTCCACTTGCCTTTGCAACTGGGGAGGACAAAGCAAGAGGAACCCCATCTTAATAGTTGATGATCTTGAGCAACCAATTTGATATGACCTTGATAACATGGCCCCAGGATATACCAGACACTTACAGTACAGAAAGGAGAGTATTTATTCTACTGCACAAGACATCTGGAGTGAATTATACTGTTCTGATCACCCATCATCAAGAAAGAAAAGCTGGAAAAGAAAAACCAGGATGATAAAAAGAATTGTGAGGCTGTCTTTAATGACAGGAGATTTTGAGCTTGGCTCATATGACTTAGCAAAATAAATGTCAAGAGGAGATGACAGTGGGCCCTATAAATATATCAGGAATGCAGACATCAGAGGAGAAGAGTTATTTTAAGCTGAAAAATAATTTGGCAAAAGAACAAGTAGGTATAACTTGGCAATAAATCATTTTAGCCTGTAAATTAGGAGGTCTGTAGTCTTCAGAGAGCGGCTTTGGACCAATCTTTAGAAGAAAGAGAAAGAGACTGACAGGTATCTAAATGACTCTGATGTGGTTTCCTACAACAGCAGAAAACTGATTCCTCTGACCAGAAAGCCCATTCTGGTCCTGTAGGTTGTAGCACAATGGAATTCCTAAATGTTAATAATGCAAGTGGGAACAGCAATTAGATATTAATAATATTAAATAGTGACTGGGATGACTGAGTGTTGTTTGTGACTGGATAAAACCAGGAGGACAGGCGAATCTCTTCTTTGTAAGATAAGACGCCAAAGGAATAAGAGAAGACCCCAAAGGAAAAGTGTGTCCATCTAGGCTTGGTTTTCAGAGAAAGTTTCACCTGATTCCTGTTCATTTGGGTAGCACCAATATAATTAATCCAGACTAACCTGTTTTGTGGAGTTCCTGTGATGGTGAGATCAGAATCAGGTCCAACATCTCCGAATAGATCCAGGTATGCTAATTGTCAATATTAAGATTTAAAAATTTTGATCATTTCTTGGCAAAACAGAAACATAACTTTTCTCTCCTATAAAGCTTCAAGAATGTACAACATGATTCCTGGATAGAGATCCCATCAGCTCCAGAGTTATTAATTTACAGGTTTCTCACTGACCTTAGCTCAGCTCTGGGAACGGTGCCAGCACAATTACAGTAACTCTGAACAGGGCAGACATAAAGCTCCTGTATTTACCCTGAAATTGTGCCAGATTTTTCTCTTGCTTGGTGATGGAAAGACGCATTTCTTCTTTGATTGTTTTCAAATAGTTCAGGCCACGTTGGCCGTAACAAGATTATTTCCAGCAAAAGAAGGAAAAGAAGTAAACTACCATGCAGATGTGTGCGTACACAATACACTTACTCCATCGATAACCTTCGGAAAGTGTGTCCCTAGAAGAGCTGTAGTGGGAAATTGAGTCAAGGTGACTTGAGCTAGTTACCTGGAAGCTAAATGGCAGAGTTGGGAATAAAATTCAAGGGGCAGATGTTTGATTTCAGTGTTGTTTTCACTGAATCACGCTACCTTCCTGGAGCACATCAAGGCCCATTGCCTTCCTTCCTGTGAAGATGGGCAGCTGGACTGCAATGACACCAAGCGGAGCCGAGTGCGCTCGTCACCTTGGAAAAGCAGGCCCCTGGTGATTTTCTCTGACGTTAATTGACCGTCAGACCCTGCAAGAGGGGTGTCAACACATTTCCTGACCTATGGTTTAAGATAGTATTTTCCAACCCCTACAGTGAATTTAACGTCGTTCTGGAGGAAATGCTGATGCAACGCCCTCGCAAAGGTGCAGGATGAACTGCAGGTGTGAGGGGGTGAGGGCGTGCGAGCCGGGGATTCAAAACCCCAGCTTCTTCTGAGCGGCAGGACTCCGTGTCTTTCCTCCAGACCTCCTACCTTCCTGCCCCCAAGAGAAACACTGCTCCCCAGAAAACACCGGGTAGCACCCTGAGTAAACCCCTGGAAAAGCAGGCTTCTCGTGTGGGACCATTGAGGGTGTGATCACATTTTCCTAGCTGCCGGATTTATGAATCCTGTATTTAACGTGTGGAAACGTGGATTCCTCCCAGGTGGGAGCAGGACTGGTAAGAGCAATGTTCTGAGTAAATACATTGTGAGAAGTCTAAAAGATCAGGTAATGCGTGTGTTCGGCCAGGGAAATTTAATTTATGGACAGATGAGTCGGGATGATTGAATTAACCTGGTTTAATGAATTACTGCCTTTCAGTGGAGCTGTGAAAACCGACTGCATTGTGCTTTAGTCCCTCGCTTTATTGAATAAATCATTTTAAGGGAAAGCAAACACATTTGGTTTAGAGAGTGGAAGGGCTACGTAGTCGGTGAAGACGGCTCTGCAGATGCACGGTAGCTCGTTAGGCCTCGGAGAGCTAATCCCGCACGCTCGCCTGTCTGTGCCCTGGGTGTGGAACAGGAATATGATGGTGCTGGTGGCAACCCCCGACCAGGAGATGGTGAATGGCACGGTATTTTTTCGGTCCTCGACACAGGCGCTCACCGAGATACCGCTGCGACCGGCTCCGCGCGGCCATTCCCTGGCCGCAGGGGCGCGGGAGTGGGCGGGGCCACTGGGCGGGGCCACTGGGCGGGGGCGGGGCCGGGGGCGGGGCCGTAGGGGCGGAGGCTGTTGCCGGGCGACGGGCGGTCTGCGCGCGCGGCCCGGCGCCCCCGGCCCAGGCCGGCCCGCAGGTAGGGCCCGGGCGGGCCCCGCCGCCCGCAGGCAGGCCCGTTGGGAGGGGGTCGCGCTTCTCGGCCGTGGGAGGGGGTCGCGGGTGGGGACCTGGAGGGGGCTTGGGGATGAACCCACTGTCAGCTCGGGTGCTCGGCCGTGGTTTTTAGCAGGTGGAAATTAGTGAACGGGAGATCCTGAGCTCCCTTCGGCCTGTGAGGCCTGTGCCATCCTGGCTCCGCACCCATCTTCTGTAGTCAGTTCCCTGATACAAACGCTCCTTCTCACCTGTTATTTTCCATTCTGACTGCTTTTACAAGGCAAAATTTTCTGATGAGTGGTGCAGTGCAAATGTATTAAATGTTGATGTCAGCCTTTCGCCCCGTGCTAGCCTGATGGCCATGTTTTCTCTAACACAGATTGAACTTACTCCTACAGCCTGGGAAATGACTGTTCTTTAAGTAGGTAATTATTCAGTAAATAACGTGGGGTTTTTTTTTCGCAAATATGTAGATTCTTCTGTACCAAATCTTTCACCTTCTCATGATCTCCTTGGGAAATTGTTTTCAGTTACACTTTCATTAAGCTGTACTGCTTCATGTCCTCTTACGCTTTTAAGACCTATTGAGTGTGCACTTCTGCTGCTATGGTGGATAAAGTGCTCATTATTAACTGTGGAGTGCTCAGAGTCTCTGGATTTGGTTTGGGTTTGTTTGGTTGTTTTTTTTTTCTTCTTTAAGATTTTATTCTTACTGTTGTTTTACCATGACATGGAGCAATCAAACAAGAAATTGCCCTATGAGCATCTGTGTCATTCAAGATAAATAGAAACATAGAATAGTTTGGTATGGAAGGGACCTTTAAAGGCCATCTAGTCCAACCCCCCTGCCAGAAGCAGGGACATCTTCAACCAGATCAGGGTGCTCAGAGCCTCATCCAACCTGGCCTTGAATGTTTCCAGGGATGGGGCATTCACCACCTCTCTGGGCAACCTCTTCCAGGGTTCCACCACCCTCATTGTAAAAAATTTCTTTCTAATATCTAACCTAAATCTATCTCCCTCTATTTAGAAACCATTACCGCTAGTCCTGTCACAACAGGCCCTGCTAAAGTGTTTCTCCCCATCTTTCCTCTAAGCCCTGTACTGGAAGGCCTAAAGCCTCTCCAGAGCCTCCTCTTCTCCAGGCTGAACAGCCCCAGCTCTCTCAGCCTGTCCTCATAGGAAAGGTGCTCCAGCCCTCTTATCATCTTTGTGGCCCTCCTCTGGACCTTCTCCAACTGGTCCATGTCCTTCTTATGTTGGAGGCTCCAAAACTGGACACAGTACTCCAGGTGGGGTCTCACCAGGGCAGAGTAGAGGGGGAGAATCACCTCCCTCGACCTGCTGGCCATGCTCCTCTTAATGCAGCCCAGGATGTGGTTGGCCTTCTGGGCTGCAAGTGCACATTGCCTGCTCATGTTGAGCTTCTTATCCACCAGCACTCCCAAGTCCTTCTCCTCAGGGCTGCTCTCGATCCATTCTCTACCCAGCCTGTATTTGTGCTTGGGATTGCCCTGACCCATGTGCAGGACCTTGCACTTGGCCTGGTTGAACTCTGTGAGGTTTGCACGGGCCCACCTCTCCAGCCTGTCAAGGTCCCTCTGGATGGCATCCCTTCACTCCAGCATGCTGACGGCACCACACAGCTTGGTGTTGCCAGCAAACTTGCTCAATCCCACTGTCCATGTCATCGACAAAGATGTTAAAGAGCACCGGTCCCAATACTGACCCCTGAGAAACACCACTCGTCACTGGTTTCTACCTGGAATCAAAGCATTGACTACAACTCTGAGTGCAGCCATCCAGCCAATTCCTTATCCACTGAGTAGGCTCTGTGTCAAATCCACATCTCTCCAGTTTAGAGACAAGGATGTCACGTGGGACAGTGTCAAATGCTTTGCGCAGGTCACAGTAGATGATGTCAGTTGCTCATCCCTTGTCCACCGATGCTGTAACCCTGTCACAGAAGGCCACCAAATTGGTCAGGCACGATTTGCCCTTAGTGAAGCCATGTTTCCCGTTTTCCAGTCAGTGGGAACCTTACTGGACTGCTACAGCTTCTCAAATATGTTGGAGAGCGGCTTGGCAACTTCATCTGCCAGTTCTCTCAGGAACACAGATGCATCTCATTGGATCCCACGGACTTGTACACCTTCAGGTTCCTTAGATGTTCCTGAACCTGCTCTTCTGCTACAGTGGGCTGTTCTTCATTCTCCCAGTCCCTGCTTTTGCCTTCTGTGGCTTGCACGATGTGGCTAGAGTGCTTGCCGGTGAAGACTGAAGCAAAAAAATCATTGAGTATCTCAGCCTTCTTCATGTCCCATGTAATCAGGTCTCTCATTCCCTTCCAGAGAGGAGAAGACCACATTCTACCTGGTTGTCTTTTTATCCCTGATGTATGTATAGAAGCTTTTTGCATTGCCCTTGACATTTACGGCCAGATTTAATTCTGTCAGGGCTTTAGCCTTCATTACCTGATCCCTGGCTTGCACAATTTCTTTGTAGTCCTCCCATGCTACCTGTCCTTGCTTCCACCCTCTATTAGTTTTTCACTCCTTTTTGTTTTTCAGTTGGTCCAGGAGTTCATTGTTCATCCATGCAGGCCATCTGGCATTTTTGCCTGACTTCCTCTTTGTTGGGATGCATCGCTCCTGAGGTTGGAGGAGGTGTTCCTTGAATATTAACCAGCTTTCTTGGAGATGAACGGCTGTGACTAGTGAATGAAAATCTCCGTAGGAGAGGTATGGGAAGTGAAAGATGCAAAACAGCAGTGGCATTGGAAGAAAAGGTAAAATAATTTCAAATGTACAAAAGACTGAAAATGTTTCAGAACTTTTTTTTTTTAATTACTCTTATTTCATTTTATTCCTCTTCTTTGTGTTATTTTGACTGATTGGAATTTGCCTGAAAGCACTTGGTTTAAAAATGCAGCTTTCAGGCGTATCAGATCTCAGAGCTGCTCTCACTAACAAGTTTTGTTGTAGGGTACGGGGGTTGGTTGATTTTTTCTTGGCTTTTGTGTTTCTGTCTTGGCTTTAACACTGAGCGTTACTATCCTCCTGTAGGTCTGACCTCTCAAGAGATTGATATGTGGATACATACACGTATGGGCAGTTCAGTTCATTAGTTTAATCGTATGCTACTGCCATAGCTCTGGGCTCCACCTCTGGCCTGGGATGCCATCAGCCTGTTCTTACCCAACTCCAAGGACCTGATCCTGTATAAAGGCAGGATTCAGATTCAGTGTGAGACCAGATGTGAATTTAGCACTGGACTGGAGTAATTTTATTATTTACGGTGATGATGATGACGCATGTGATCATCTAACTGAAACTCCTTAGGGGACATAGTTAAAGAAACTAAATCTATTCTATAAGTTTGAAGTAGTATAAAATTTAGTGCTGTCAAATAGTAACATTAGGTAATATACCATAACTTTGGGATTACTGTATTTGTCACTAATAGGAACGGCTTCCTATTTATTTGGGAGGAATTATGAAGAGGTTATTTTTTAAATCAGAAAATTCATGAGCTTTTCACAGAACTTAACCTGGGCACATTTGCATAATCTTTATTTGCTAGTGAAATGGTTAGTGTTTTTATACCTTCTGAAGATTCATATGTTGGCTTGAAAAACAATTGGGAGCAAAACCTATTTCGTATCAGTAGGGCCACAAGTACTTGCTGTGATACAAATCAGAAGACCAGATTTGCCGTGGCAGATGTAATAAAGGCTAATGCATCTGTATTAAATGGAGAAGACTGGGGACCCTGGCCAGTTCAAAGAAGTATTATATCTGATTTATTTTTCTTTTTTTTAAAAAAAAAAAAGAAGATTTCAGAAAGCACTCATTCCTTTGATTGTAATGCCTCACATCAGGAAGCAGTATTTGAAGTACAGCATAACACTATCTGTTTATCTTACATTTTTTGCATCTTGAGTTTTAATTTAATTTTTTTAGAGTTGAGTTCTAATGCTACTTTGCTTTGGTTTATCTCTTTTTTTTTTAATGTTATTAGCATAAGTAGTGCTTGGATATGTTTTTGGTTTATTTTAATAGAGTATCTACTCACATTCAAAGTGATGAACATAGGGGAAAGGAACATATACAGAGTGAAGGACTTTAAGTAAATTATTACTCCTTGGGAAAGAGCATTAAGCTACTGTGGTAGTTCTCTGAAAATATCATCTTGCAGCTAGCCAAAGAGACAAACAGTGTTAAAGCTTCTAAGAAGAGGAATTGAAAACAGTGTAAATTCTTGTACTGTCTCTGTGGCTGTATCTTGAATCTTATGTTCTGTAAATGGCAGTTCTGGTAAATGGCAGAACTGAAATTGTTTCTGTGAAATACAACAAAGATGAGAAATGGAAAACAGACAAACAAGACTTTTCAGCTAGAAGAGGAGACTAAAAAGGAGATAATGCAAAAGAAAGCTATAAATTAATGAATGATATGGACAGATGGATGAATCCTCCATAATTCTAACTAACTGCTTTTGGCCTCATTTAAAATTTTGGTCTCCACAACACTTATGCCAGTGTCTTCCACAACTTAAACAAATGTGATGCAAAAATACACTTTCTCCTTTTTAAAAACGGCTGCCTGATAAAATTCCTGTGGTTTCTCATTCATTGGATGACTATTTGTCATGTCTTGAGACATGGCAAGTAATCACTTCCCTATATATCTCCCTGGCTGCCAAACACAATGCACCTTTTGGCTTGGGAAGTTACTGAGCAGCTGAGTGCCAGAAATTAAACCAGTATGTCAGGGAAAGGATCACTTTGGACTACGGCTGCTTCTGATGCTGGTTTTTAAGGATCTGTTTCTGGCTACAGTAGCTAGCTGGACATCTGCCTTGACCCAGCAGGACAGTTCTAATGCAACCTCATTAGAAGTCTAAATTGTTTTTGCCAAGTCCTTTTCACTGTTAGTTTTCTGTCCTTGCTAAAATTTTGGGAGTATTTGTTACTAAATAAGCTCCTGTGCCATCTTCTGCTGTTCAGTATTTTCCTCCAAGTCCAGCTAGAATTCATCTCTTTTTGTACAATGTGTCCCATGTGAGCAACACATTGGAAATCAAAAACATTCCAGCGTTGAAAATGACTCTTCAAATGGCTTTGTGGGCCATGGAATCTCTTGCTTCAATTAGCTTAATTACCTAATAAAGTGGGCTGAAAATTGTTTGGGGACAACAGAGCACTTTGAAACTCAGAAATGCCATATATGATGCCTTTTCATTCTGCACAGAAGTTTGGTTTTCAAAGGGCTCGTAAATGCAATGCAACAGTAGCTGGAAAAAAAGTCTGGTTTTATTGTTCTTTTCTTAGGTGGCCTCTGGAAATGCTTCTCAATGGTGGATACTAAAGATGCTTTGAAGACCAAAACCATAGAGTTTTTCTTCTCTGCAGCTTTGGAATGTCACTTAGTCCTGAGTCCATGGGTTAGAATAGCCTGTGAATGAGCAGCACTGTTGTAGGCTTGATCCGCAGCTGTGCTCACCTGTACAGGGAGACACCACATCTTTTTGTGTCTCAGAAAATTGAGCAGCACTGCGATATTGTTATCTAATGAATGGAGAGAGCCTGCAAGACCCTTGGGAATTCAGGAGAAATTGGAGAAGGTGCTGGAGAGACACCAGTATTCAGGTGACTTACGCAGCTTCTTCACAAGGAGGTGGGAGACTGATGTGAAAGGCTCTGGCCTTAAGCCCCAGATAAAGACGGCAAGGCTAGGTTAAAAGCAGTATTTGGGCAGGGTGAGAAGGTTTTACATGTGACAGGAAAGGATAATTAGGGCAACACTAAAGCAAAACTAAGTTTGCAGTGAGAGAGGGAACTTTTTTCGTATTGTCTCATCTTTGCAGCAATTGACACCGCCTTGTATATAATATTTTTTTAAGTGGATGAAGTTTTGAGTCTGCATGGAACTTATTATTTGGCTCTCATAACTTCCAGAAGATTAATCTCAAACTTTTTGTGTGGTATGACCACCAGTGGAATACAGTATAATCTATGCAAATCTGTTAACAAATTAGTTTATTCACTTACAAAAGCTTTATTCAGTAAGAAAGTACCTTTACACTGATAACAGAATATGTCCAAAGGCCTCACCCACTGGCACTAACTCAGGGAGATTATTGCTTGGGTGACGAATTAGCCCTGAGCCACTCAAATCTTGATTTTTTAAAAATTTCCCTTAAAATATGATTTCATCATGCTGCTTCTTACTTTTTAAATATATATATTGCAGGCTATGTGCTGAGACAGTATTATTTCTTTTTCCAGTTGTTAAGTATACATCATAAGTGGAGAGCTCCCTGAAGGTAACTTTTCTTTTAACGCCCTCAGACTTGCATACAGAGTGCTTGAAGGATGTACAGTGTTCTGGTTTTGGGCACTCAGGCTGTCTGGCTGCCTTTCTTCAGCCCAGCTCCACCAGCTCAGAACTAGTATGCTGGGATTCGTATTTTTAAGTCTTCTCAGTCAAATCGGAAGATAAAGAAGAAACAACTTGGGCAACTTTTACTTCAGTGTGAGCCTTGACCTATGGGACTTTATGTTAAGTGGGTGATGAAGAGCAGAGAGATGTTCAACCTGGTTGTAGACCACAACTTGCAGAGGTGTTGTGAGGAAAGAATACAAGTTTGGGGGAGGCTGGTGGGAATGCCTTTGTTAATACTTTAAATTATACTAATGGATGCCTTTATCTTGGGTTAGCCAGGTGATGAACTTTGTACTTGGGTCATTCCCATACTCACTCTGTGTGAAGTTGTTCACATGAGTGAGTTTTTCAGGATCAGGGTCTGAAACTATGACACTGAGTTACACTTCCTCTTTGAGCTTGGAGAGTATGGATAAATGCCCATGACATGAAGAGGGGTTTGCATGCCCTAAAATTTGTCTCATTTTCCTAACTATATGGGTTTAAAAGATATAAAAGATACCGACTCTGCAAAACCTTGCTTTCTTTATGTCCTTCCTTGGTATGTCGAGTAACATGCCTAGCATCTGCAATTTAAGTAATTACTGGATGAATTGAATGCAAGGAGGGTAAATGAGTGACCTAGCTGATGTTTTAGGAAAAATAATTGTTTGAGTTACTGGGTTAACAGAATATCCAATAGATACTAGGATAACTTGTGGAGTATTAAACATGAGATAAATCTTAGTTCAGCCTCGCAGGATGCACTTACTTGTACATTCTGTCTTCTGAAATAAGAATAGGATACAAGAGGTAAGGCCCAAAAAGAAGGATATTAAGCATTTCCTGACAAAACTTCATTAAGCTAATGCTGTGGTTTGAATTAATATCTGTACCTTGGGAAGAGTTGAAAAGAATAACATTATAGAATCATAGAATAGTTTGGGTTGGAAGGGACCGTTAAAGGCCATCTAGTCCAACCCCTCTGCAAGGAGCAGGGACATCTCCAACCAGATCAGGTCGCTCAGAGCCTCATCCAGCCTGGCCTTGAATGTTTCCAGGGATGGGGCTTCCACCACCTCTCTGGGCAACCTGTTCCAGTGTTCCAGCACCCTCACTGTAAAAAATGTCTTCCTTATATCTAGTCTAGATCTACTTCCTTCTATTTTAATTGCCTAAACTAATTATTTTCCCTAATCTTCTGCTCCAGTGACATCTATATTTAAGGTAGTATCTATGTGTGACAAGCACATGTTGGTTCCTGTGTACCTTGGCATTAGCTATCCATGACAAGATCCCTACATAAGGCCAGGAGGATTTTAAATAGAGCAGCCTTGTTTCTCCCTTATTTAACATCTGGACACTGTTGGATAAACTTGTGGCCATGAAGAGCCAAATGTGTCTTCCTGATCCCTGGCTACCTTGCTAAAGTTAAAATGGTGTGGGACTTACTCTTATCTCCTCCACTAACTGAAATGATCATAAGATCGTTTGGCAACCTTCTAGCAGTGAAGGCATAGGCACCTTGGATCTCTGTTTTTTCATAACCCCTGTTGTTCACCAGCTACCCCCACATCCTACCCCCTGCTTTGTTTTTCTTAGGCTGATTGTGGGGAGGAGTGGGGACAGCCAGCAGAAGAGCCTCTTGAGAGGTTTTCTTGCAGCAGGAAGTTCATCTATATAAGAAAATAAAATCTCGATCTGTAGCATCTTGCAGTTTCAGCTAAGGATTTAGATAATTCATGCTCATTCATAGCCACTGTCTGTAGACTTGCCAGGCAGACAGTATCAATGCATGTTTGTAGCCAGACAGAAATTGCCACTGATCTCCTCCCACCACAGGACTCTAAAAAACAAAAACAATTGATTGGACTTTGGTTTATTGTTTCTTTGACACGTAATAGAGCATATAATAGAGAGCAATCTGCTTTTTATCCTGCTATCAGGACAATACTTGACAAACTACCTCCGGAATGATTTAATTTAGAGGCATTTCCAGCACCCATGATAAAAAAATTTCTCATCACCTTACAACCTCCTCAGCAGTATTTGAGAAAGCATAATATATCCTGCTTTTTTAAGACATGCAACTTGTAGATATATAAAGGAGAAATGGGTGACATTTAAATGCATTGCCTTTTTATTTATTACTGCTCTGTTTTTTAAGAATATGAAACACCTTTTATCTCTAGGGTGTTGGCTCAAACCTAGTCTGGGTTTGCAGCTTGCATTTTCTTCCCTGGGATCACTGCTGCTTTTCATGACAGCATAGTTTGAACTCAGCTCTGTGCATGGCCGTAATACAAAGCCCATGAAGCTCCCAAGAACTTTCCCCGAGGACTGTGTGGGACACAGATCCCGAGGCTTGCCTCCCATGGTCATGGCAACTGTAGAGCGGGATTTACATGTAATACCAAAAGTCCATCAGGCACTCTTAGAGCTTGCAAAACCATAAATAAGAAAGGTAAACAATGAGGCAAATCGGTATGCTGGCTTTATGTGCAAATTTGGGTGCTTGAACCAAGCTCTCAAATTAGCTGAATGGTTAAACAAAGCCATCATTGTAAGCATTTGAGTCTTCAATGTCACTGAAGTCAGTGAATTTTTCATTATGTTAAATGTGATATTGATATCTTGGTATTTCAGCATTGTCATAAAAGCTTTTTTCCTTAGCGCGGCACACAAGCGGAGTATTTATGAATGCTCTTTGTAGTGTTTACGTGATCCCTTGATATTCAAGTAGCATTACTGAAGTAGTTGTTACCTCCTTCTGCTTAGCAAAAACAGAAGATTAAAACAAGATCGTTTAGTCATTGCTGTAGTTCAGCCCTGATCAGGACCAGACTACGCAGTCTCTCTCTTACTCCCCCCACCCTCCAAGAGAACAGGGAGAGACATATAAGAAGTTTTTCTTATATTATCTAAACTACTAGCTAAACTATGACAGTCATATACGGAAAAGAAAGATTCCAATTAATATCAGGTCAGATGTTTTATTTTTCAACTTTTTAGAAGCTGCACCTGCTAAAATAGAGTGGTGTGTTGCAGGATGCTTTATATTGCATAAATCTAGCAGGAACTGGTTTTACCATTAGGGCTGGATTATTGTAACAGTAGTTTCCTGATGACTTCACGGTAAATTCCAGCTGCCCAAACAGTTATTTTCCAGAAGAGGTTATCTGTAGTGCACTTGCACAAAATTACACTTAAAAGGGCACTTATAGTTCCCTTGAGACTTATAAACCAAACCTTTTCTCAAATTCTTAGTAAAGACAGAATTCTTTGTTTTCATTCTGTGGCAGTGTTAACAGTATGGGCACTACTGTAATTAGTGAGTCTGGATTAAACAAATAACAATTACATTATGCAGGGCAAGAGAAATGGAACTCTGCAGTGCAAGCTTCCTGTCATGAAGGGATAGACAGTGCAATGCTTGTAAAATGTTTTTTTTTTCTAGAGAATTTTTAGGCTGGTGTTGCAGCACTCTACCTGAAATGGCATTGCTCCCTGTCCAGTGGAGCTTTTTGAAGGCATGGGTAGCCACAGAGAGGGAGAGGATGCTGGTTGAGAAGCTGACCTAAGGGAGTAGAGAT
The DNA here is from genome assembly GCF_036417535.1 of Chlamydotis macqueenii. NCBI lineage: Eukaryota > Metazoa > Chordata > Aves > Otidiformes > Otididae > Chlamydotis > Chlamydotis macqueenii. The sequence goes on along the minus strand of NC_141560.1, from coordinate 53,739,905 downwards.
TTATTTTTGTATGGGATGTTCATCTATAGAGGTATATGTCTTTCCTGGAGTAAATCTGGATTAATTACTGTTGTTTGGGTTTTTTTTTTGTTTTTAAATGTTAGACTAATTACTTGGACAAGCTCTTCAGGTAATGTCTTGAAGGCTGCATTAGAAATTATCATGCCTAGTCACACAATTCAAAGGGTCCTTCCCAGACTTAAGAAGCCATAATTAATATGGAGTCAAACATCTCTGGCAATTGCAGTATTCAAAATGCATATTAATATATATTTAATGAAGATTACACGATCCTATCATTGACTCTTGGATAAATCTTGTAGCAGGAAAATCAAACCTTGGAGTTTTACCAGTTTGTCGGACCTTAAGAACATCAAATAACTGTTCTCTGCCAATTTCTTTCTAGCAAATTACAGTATTCTGCAGAGATTTCAAGTAACATGTTGTTCCAAGGATCATTTAATTTTAATAATGATCTTTATTACCTGTATTACTCTATATATTTTGAAAATGTCATGCAGTTTTTAATGAACTTTCACAACATGTCTGTGAATTGAATAGCTTACCATCATCATGCTCACTTTGGGAAGGAGAGCGGCAGCAGTGGGGAAAGTTGGCAACTTAACTGTTCTTAAAATTCTGTATCTTCCATCTTACTGCTCTGGTCATTGATTTCTCCTGCACTCACTGATTATCTGCTTCTAATTATCCACACGTGTAGGAGCCTACCAAGTCAAGACCTGTGATGGAAATCATGCAAAAACTAATTCATTGATTTCTTTCATTCTTTTATTCTTCCCAATGTTCACATGCAGGACAACCCCCTTTTTTTTCAGCCATTTTCTCTTTCCCTGATGCTGTCATCTACTTACTGGTGCTGCTTTGCTCTCCCATTGAATTCATTGAGGGTTTATGTTAGATGCAGTTAGATCTTAATGGTCTGCATGATCATTCAGGGTATAGATCCAACATTTATCCAATGTGACCATCTTCTCTGTGGAGTAATCTTCAGGTTCCTCAGACCTCTTTAATGACAATAAAGTCTTTCCAGTCCCTGCAAACTGTCCCACTGAGGCTAACAGCAGTTTGGGTTAGTGGTTGCTTGTCCTGTGCACTTGACAGAGCCATAGATTTCTTATTTTCTTTTTAACATTTTAAATGAGTGGGTGAGGTGACTCTACTGGAATGATTTTACCTGTCTTATAAAGTCAGGTGGACCTGATGAAAATGAGAGATCAGACTCCTCTAGGAGGACAAGTGTTGTGCCAGGCTCCCTTCTCACTCCTACATAGTGCTGGAGATTGTGGAGGTTTATGGATTTTTATGTCAGACTGGTACCTCACCACTAGAATTCCTGCATTCTTAGTTTTTCTATATTCCTCATTTTGAGAATGTTATTTTGAACCACATTCAAGAGAAAATTCTTTCTTCTCTGGAGAAAGTTTTGAAGTGATGGAAACACATCAAGAAAATTAGTTTTGTTTGCTGACAATAACTCAATTTGATCCCAGACAAATTGTAATGAAAATACTTTTCTTCTTGCTCATCCAATGTTACAATAATTACAAGCAGCAGATCAATAGCAGGAAGTATAGAACTGGAAGTGTTACTTCAGATATTAAGTCACAAATTGATCTCCCTGTCAAACCTTAAGTAAGTGCTGCATCAACACATATTTCAAAGATTGGAGGATGCTGTGGAATGTAACAGCGATGAACTGAAGAAGGAAGAACAATAATTTGTTTTATGCAAGTGTATTAACTGTTTACAGCCCAAATCTACACAATTCTGCTATTATCTCATTATGTTTTGCACTCACATGTTACATCACTGATTTCTGGCTATTGATCCACGTGGCTCCAATAACATATGGGATTATCTCTGGATAATAACGATCCTTGCACCAGTACTTGCACACAGTCTAACACAAGTCTTGTGCAACTGTCAAAGTATTCCAGCATTTATATGGCCGATATTCTAATCCAAGTCAGTTATTGACCAACATAATTCTTTCTTAAGAAAATAAAGACAACACCAGAAGGCCTTCATATCACATAAGATTCTTGAATTTCCTTGGGCAACTGATGACTGTTGCAACTCAGTGTACTGACTAAATCCTTTGGAAAAAGAAACAGATAATAGAAATTTGTGGATTGTAGTTTTTCTTCAAAAAAACTAAGACACATAGTGTTTTTGAGATCACTTTTCCCTCTTAATGGGCAAAAGTATGAAAGTTGTCCTTGTACTAATAGGGGCGCGCTGATATTTAGAAGTTGCAAGTGTCACTACTCAATTCTCTTTCTGTTGTGTTTCTTTTATAAGCCATTAAGAAAGATTGAAAGGAGTAATGTGTCTCTGAAGAATTTGTTCTTTAATATGTTTCTTAAGCATTGAACATTGTTGTGGCTCAGAGGTAGCACATTTGAGAAGTCGTCTTCTCTAGGAACGCTTGCCAGGTACATGCAGTGATCTGGAGAAAAACAGTTTTTGCTTCCTGTGGGTTGCCTCTCCACTGACAAGCGTATGGAAAGAGCACTTAGGAGTGTGAGGTTTTGGTTCCTCTCTTCCTAATGCTAGGCGATACTGCAGGGAGAGGTTTGGTGGATTGGTAATCTTTTGTTGTTTTTCAATAAGGGCTGCTTTTTTTTTTTTTTGACAGTCTTGAATTTCTTTTGCTACTCCAGAGATGAAGATGTCTGACTGGAAGTGAGTATTCAGAGCAAGAAGTCTCTTTGGTGTAAACCTCTCTCACCTACTAATGGGTCAGTCCTCTCAAGTAGAGATGATTAGCTGAGCAGTCAGAACTTCTTCTATTTTTCCTAGCAGAAATCACTTCTGTGTTTAACTGTTTGTTTGTATGATGGGCAAGGAAGATGGTAATTTTCAGGTCTTGGCCACCACTGAAGCCTTGTCAGCCAGTTATGATTAGCTTGATTATTTAATTACTTTTCCGGCACTAAGAATAAGTATTGCTTCACAGTGGAGAGCAGAGGAAAACTGCAGGTGTCCCTTCAGCAGAGCGAGAAGGCTTTTCTCTAGTCTAGCCTTTTGTTGTTACAGCAATGTTTCCAGCTGTGATACTTCCTTGCTGCCAAGTGGTAGTAAATAGCTGTATAAATCATAGTAGTGCTTGTACCATTCGGGTACCGCTGATTGCTTTTTTACTCTAATGGGTGTACCTACACTTATTCTCATATTTCAAAGTTAATTGTTAATATATCTGTAAAAGGAATACCTTTGGGAATTGAAAAATGGACACTTTTGAAGTGTTTCATCTTCAAACTTTGGATTTCATTCCTCACTTGAAGCATACACAATTTTGTTTAAATTGTATTTCAATTTTATTTTCTCCAAGACTCTCTTCAGAAATAGAAGTCTGAAGCCATGGCCTGCCTGACCCAGAGGGCAGTCAGTAACAGTGCAAGTATGTTTAATTTAGGACAGCAAATACAGACTGCTGCTGTCCGTGCTACTTACAGGCAGAGCTCAAAATGCTGGAGAGAAGTAGTGGCGTGTCTTGGTCCTAGGATTTGCAGGCTGAAGCCCAACAGAGTTTTTCTGAATGCTGTTTGCATTTCTTGAGAGGCGGTGCGTAGGTAGTAGGCCCATGTGGATGGGAAGTTCATTGCCACTGGAGAAGGGTGAGTGGAGTAGTGAGAAAACTGGAAAGGATTAGTGTTGTGAGTTGTTTGTTCTTGACTACCTGTTTTGTACAGAGGCATAGATATGCCTGACTTTCTGTATAACTGCAAAAGATAGTTTGCTGTTAAAGCTTACACTCAAAGCTGAATGAGATAGCTCTTGAGGGTGAAGGAAAGGAAGAATATACGTTACGTGATGCATTGCTTTGGGTTCTTTCTGGTTACAGAAACATGTATCTCCATAGGCACTTGCTGACTTGCAATGGGAGTCAAAATAGATTTTGCTAAAGGAAAAATAATGCATATGGGGAAAAAATCAAACTGCTTGTTATCCTTTTGTTCAAAGCATATTGAGATGGACCTGAAGTGGAATCCTGGCAGAGTTTCTCATCCGGCCTCAGCTGCAGTCCGGGTGACTGATTTGAGTTGGCGAGGCAACCTAAATCCCAGTCCGCTGATTAAAGATGACGGAGAGCTACTTATGGATGAATACCTTTCCCCCAGGAAACTGGTGAGTAGACATCCAACTTTTTAATGAAGTAGAAGAGGCAAACTGGCATATACAGAGCTGTATTAACTGAACCTTCCAGCTGCTTTTGTCATGTTTGCAGATTGTTGCATATCTGACAGTTAGACTTCTGCATAAAGTAGATTCTGTCTTATGGAAATTTATCAAATGTTTGTCCTCCTTTCAGCTCATTTCATATCAAAAATATTCCTAGCATGAATGCTGCTGTCTTTATTGCCAGCTTTCTTGAAGCGATGTGAAGAAAAGTACAGGTAGCATAATTATAATTCAAACAGCTCTCATTAATGCCATCTGAAGTACGTTGAATCTTAGTATTAGAAAGTGCTTTTCACATTAACCTTGTTCTAGAGATTGGAAATGTAACTTTAAAGGCACAACTTTTTCTGGATTAGTGAAATCCTCTGTCCTGCTAAGAAGCCAATTAAAATATTCTACAAGTGCTATAAGTACTTTCTATATATATCAAAGTGTGTGAAATTTCAAAGCACATTTGAAAGCTCTGTTCCTTTTTGACCGGGTAGATTATTTTGGCGTGCAGCCTGTCGGAAGAGAGTAATACACTGAACTCTCTCATGAAGGAATACTTGGTTGCATATTGTGCTGTATTTGCTCAGGATTAATTAAGGGTGAAATCCTTTGGGATGTGTAGGAGCTGAGAAAATATCCTCACTTATCCCTGCTAAATGGAGGGAGAGCTGAGAGCAGAAGTTAAGGGGAGAAGCTGCAGCTTTCTGTGTTGGAGAGCTGGAGAGAAATTAGTGAAAGACAGATGGGGCCAAGGCTGTGCTTTGAATGCTCCCAGCAGGCAAGGTGGTGATTGTGGTGTCCATAATCCTCTGTGCATCCACCGCACTGGTGGAGAGACACTAGCTTCTGCAGGGGGCATATTCCAGCTGCAGGTTTACGCCATTCCCTGCCAGTCACAATTTTGGCTGCGCTGTAGATGAGACAGCAAGTTGTTCTCAGAACTACTCTTACCTTATTAGCTAGGTCTTTTAGTGTTTATAAAATGTTTGTAGATGCAGAAATAACTTTCTGCAGACTGTGTATTTTAAACTTTCTGGAGAAAAATTGATGTATGATCCTATGATCTATGCCCTTCACTTTCCTTTGGCTTATGTGAACCTCTGACAACTTCTTGATCTTTTTTTTTAAATCTAGCGTAGAGTTTGACCAGTTTAATGTGTTTGTGCCCTACAATACCCTGTATAAATCTAATGGGAAGCTCTCAGATTAGTCTGTTCTCTTAGGGCATGAACCAAAACCCATTTGAGCAACCAAAACAGCTGCCCTCTGACTCCAATAAACTCTGAATTAAATCCTTAGGAGGTTCTTTTGTTGGCATGAAATTCTTCTCTTTCTGAATCTATGATACTTTTAGTTCACAGTAAATAGTAAGCAGAAAAGTGTATGTAAGGCAGTGTTACCCACATCCCATTAATTTGCAGTTCATTATTTTGTAATATTTTTTTTAATTACCGATCAGAAGTTAAATTCTCCTACACTTCTAGGCTATTTTCAAAAAATCAGAAAACCCCCTTTGTTATTCCTATATTCTCTCTTGAATTTAATCGAGTCTTACCTCTTTAAGATGATGTGTGTTAACATTTGTAAGGAATTCCATTTCAAAGACTCTTTTAAATGGATGCATACTGTCCTACTAATTTTTCTGGACGCAGTTATTTCTTGGCTCTGGAACTCGACATTTGTGTTGGCATAGCTGGGATACTTCCTGTTCAGAGGAAAAATTGTATGACATTGTCAAGGAAACATTAACAATGTTTATAGCTTGTTTTAATAACATATCAAATCTATCTATTCTTTGACCTTTATGTTGATCAAATGGAAACCGGTGCTTCCATAAACTTACTTCCTCTGTATTTGCAAGTGTGAAAATAGACACACTGTTCAAACATTTAATGTAAAACAAGTTTTCACATTCAGATTTTTTTAAGGTACCACATGCCATTGATAATCAAATGGTTTGAAAGATTGCTTTGCTGAAATCAATACACTTGCAATATCTTCTTGGTTGTCTTCTAGTTGTGAATATTTTAGGAGTTATTGATTGTATTCGCTGAAGTGCGTCAAGAAGGAAACTAATAGATTTTTTAAAATACATGCTCATGAAAGTAAAATTCTTTTACATTCAAATAACGACATAGGCCCCAGTTCTGCAGTGTTGCACAGGCAGATTTCTGGACACCTGATGGAGATTCCTGAGGAGGTTTTTGTTCTGAGATACATTCTCAGCTTTACTCCTTGCCCTTGCAATGTTCTGTCTTGCACCAGTTCATTTTGAGCTCGAGGAGGCTACAAAGTCTAGCTGTGCAGAATCTGTGAACAGTGGGCACCTTGAATTGCAGCCTGTGGCCTTGTCTCTACCTGCACATTTTACTCACTTTGTCCTTTTTCCAGAGGGATAGCATTCTATTTAGTGGTGAAAACATTAACAGTCTACGTTAGCAGTTCTCATTATTAAAGACTCTCTGAAAGATATGACACTTTTATTCCTTCACTTTTTTTTCCATTTGCCAGGTTATTTTCCTCCAAAGAGAGGAAAGTTTGGCTTAAACTGATTCTTTTCTTTTTTTTCCCCCCTTTCCTTTTTACCTTCTTGGACCCCGTAATACATAAGACAGCTTCTACAAAACCATTGGTTTCCTGCTCCTTCTCTTCCTATCTATACTGGATCATCACCTCACCTCACTTAAATCTTATGCTTGCTCACTACAGGGTTTGTGGTCTTCTGTGGCCTTGTTTCAGTGTATTGTTCACTTTGAAATCCTGTGTGATTCCGTATCCCCGTTACGTTAATCACATCTTCTGTAGTTTATGCTTGCTGCCATCTCTGTTGCTGCAATGACATGCAATGCCCTTGTATATTTGAATACTCTTCATCCAAGCTATAGGTCAAAAGTTTTTGATGCAAGAGTTGGTATCATTAGATGTTCTTTTTGTTCTTTCTGCTAGTATCAATGTCAATTTTCTGTTGTGCTGTTTAATCTTCAACTATATGAACAGAAGTTCTTGCTTTTCCATTTCTATCTGTCCTATTAATATTTCCAGCATTCTGCTCTGCCTGTACTTGTGTTGTGCTTATGTGTTGTTGTCAGATGTTGTAGAATACCAGGGTGAGCAAATTCTCCATTCTCCTTTTATTCTGAAAACTGACTATTAATGGGCAATATATTGCAATTAATTTTTAACTTTGTTAGGGCTGTGGCACAGATTTCTCATTAACTGCAGAGGAACTGAAATTAAGGGTTCCACCTGTCTTAAATTTTTATTTTGTTCTATTAACCCCCTTCCCCTCCCCACTGTTTGCAAAGAACCTTTCCTGACTTCCACAAAAAGCATTCCACTTCTCGGAATAAACTCATTTTACAAGGTCAAATGTCTTCCAGATATTGTCACGTTATCAAAACTAATCATGTTTGCACATGATTTTTAGACAAGAAAGGAAATATTCTTCTTATTTCGCTATTTATTGATCCCTTTCCAATTAATAATGTTTTCTAAGCCTAGGAACACGTGTTCAGAAGTAATGTTTAGTTTTGTTGCTCAGGAGGTTAGAGTGTTTTTCATATGGTATGCAGTCATCCTCATGGGGAGAAGAAAATCCTGGAGGGTCCTGCAACAACAGATTGGATTCTTGCTGAAATTACTCAATCGTTTCCTTTTTTCCTTGGCAGAAAGTTTTCCTCTCGGTTGTAATCTAAATGGATTTGAGGAAAAAAAAAAAACAGAGATCAAGGAAGCAAGTGCAAAATCTGGCTAAGTTAAGTGGAGTCAAGGAGATGAAAGTAACTGACTGAAGTTGGATCTGCTGAATCCTTCATTAGAACTGTATAACCATTTACAAAATAATAATTTTTAAAAAAGGTTTGAAGGGACCTCTGCAGATCTTCCAGTTTCATCTTCTGCTCAAAGCACAGCTAGTTTCAAAGTTAGATCAGGAAGCTCAAGGCAGCAAATAGTAGTAAACACAATACTGTGAACAGCAGAAAAATTACAGAGCCTTCTTTAGTTTCAGAGCTTTCCTTTTATACGCTCTTATCCTAACACTAATGCCTTTACTGCAGTGAAGGCTTGTAGTGTTCATCTTGCTGCTTAGGCATCTGATGGTTTACATGCAAATTGTCACATCAGGAATCTTTATGTTTATATGCATACAAGCACATATGCATGCCTTTACATGAAAAAAAACCCCAGATTTTCATTTGCATAAAGTCAGAACTACTTAGCTAACATAAAATTGCAGATTGCAGTCTTGAGTTTTGTGTGTTCAGTGAAACAACACTGAGCAATAATTGTAGCTACTTATCATGGACCTAATTGCTAGATAGGAAAAAAAATTAATATTGGGGTATGACTTTTCTTTGTATCTATGTGAGGGAAAGTAAATCCTTAAAACAAATCTAAAGCAAAAATTGATGTGAGAATATCTACTATCCCGTCCACTCCTGACCTGCCTGTTAGCGCAGCACGTAGTTAAAACTGAGCTTGTTTCCTCCTACAGAAATGATACAGGTTATTTCTGGGAGTTTATCAAACCTCCCATATAGTTTCTGGTGCCCCATATGCCCTTTGAAGTTTGCGATAGTTAGGAGACCTTCTAGCGACGTGCAGCATCAAACCCTTAACACTGGTTTAAAAAGGGAAGCTGTTAGGACTCTGAATCCCCAGCACTGGTCAAGGGGGAGCTGAACTGGAGATCACAAGACTAGGCAAGGGCCTATCCATGTAGATCCATTGGCATGGCTTGGAGGCTTCGGCACAAGAATAAAGACATTATTCTCAGACAACTTAAATTTCATAATTATTGTTCTCATCTACGCTTCATAGAAGCCAAGAAGGTCTCTCTCTATCACAGGTTGAATGCCTAGCTAACCTCTTCATCTGAGCTGAGAGAAGAATGTGTTTGCATGTGTATGCATATAAGGTAGTGAAATACAGCTAAATTTTGTAATTACGGGCATCTGCAGCACTTAGCCATTTTGAAAGGAAGATTGCATGTGGGACCACGGGAAAGTTCTATTCACTCTCATTGAAAATCCCTTGACTTAGAATCACTCAAAACGTTGTTAAAGTTCTAGTAATTTTCTTCTTAGAAGAAATATTTTGTCATACTTGTAGCAACATTATTTTTTTTGTTCAGGGAGAGATTATACTTGAGTTGGGAATTTGAAATAAAATCCCTGCAAAAAGCAATGAACACATGAACGGACATGAATCTAGTATTTGCATACAGGTGTAGTATTAAAAGAAAATAAGCTCACCACTCAGGAATTCCTGTCTTAGCCAAATTAACCAGGATCAGCAAAATAAACGCACAGCTGGAAATGCTTCTCTGACAGCTGCACGCAACATGCTCTTCAGCAACATATCTGCTTTTTTTAGAGTACATGAAAAATCTAGGGAAGAGAGGAGAAATCGCTTGTATACACCAGCTTTAATTGAACAGATATTATTTGCCAATTAAGGAATTTACAGAGAGCTGCAAGTGGGACTTGAACTGGATTTCCCAGCATCCCCAGGTGACTGTTCTGCCAGTTGGGAAGCTCTATAAGCACTGAAGTATTTTTCACTTGCAATTTTTTACAGAACACTTATTGGCTCTTCTTGTCAGTCAGAGGAAAAGCTTTCCAAAGTAATGCACGCTCTCTGGTTAGATATTGGCCAGACAGTTTGCATGATGGGAATGGATTCTAAGCCATTATGGAGTTGCTTCTTAAAATACTGGCTAAATTATTTACCAGTTGCTTCTGCATCATCTCGTGGAAAATAGGTTTACTTCTATTTTGAAGGAGGTGCAAAAATGTAAAGCAAACTTTATCTATCTTTGACTTACTTATAATTTATTCATCTTCAAAGAATCCTGCAGTGCTTTACCATAGAAATTTATCCTTTCAAATAAACAAATTTAGGGTGCAGTATAACACTTGCTGCCCAGAATCAAGCTGTCAGACCACCTTCTTGAACATCATGTGCCAGAAAGGTTTTGATATTTGATTCTGCAGAAGACATCCTCCTCTTTCTAACCAATACCTACCACGCCGGGCAGTAGATGAGTAGGAAGCAGAATGCTCTCTGGACACGAACGATCAGCCTGGAACTAACGATAGTTAGTTTTTTCAAGGTTTCTTCTTGACGTAAAATAACTTTGAGTATATCCAACTCTTTGCTTAGGACAGATCTTTGGTCCCTTTTTGTCTGCTCTATATTGAGGCTGAGCAGCTGTAAACAGCCAAAGAAGTCCCTAGATGGCACAGCACCTTCATGGCTGTAAGCATTCCTGGAGCACAGACAGAGAGACCTTCTGTCCCTGGCTGTCAAAACAGCCCTCTGAGCTGTGGGTAGGCAGTCATTACCTGAAGCCACAGTGGGATGTCTCTGAATTATGGCAGGAGCCTGTCCTAGACCTGGCATGGCCCTAGGAACAAAGGGATGGAGAGCAACTTAGCACCACTTCTACCCAAGTGGTGCCAGACATCTGTCTATGCAAGCTGATGATCCCGGCAGTATGTTTGGCCATGTTGGTTTTTTTTTTTTCTTTTGCTACCCAATAGCAGCAAAATTCTTCCTAAATATCCCTCCTTTCAAATTTTGATGAAGGTTCCTGTGCTTTGAGCTTAACAACATAAAAGGGAGATCCTGCTAAATATGTGACATCTTTATTTTAAATGTTTCCATATTGTTCCCTAAATCTCCCTCATTCCTGGTGACAGAATTTTAGCTGTGACACGTGAGACATATCACACTTCCAGCTCCACCAGTACGCCAAGAAAAGTGTCTGGGAAGTAGGAGTGTCCTATCTTCCACAGGAACCGTTCACCACATAACCTCTTAAACTGCTGCCCTGGCCCTTTGCTTGCTAACTAGCTTGCAGTCAACACCTGGAATCTCTGTGCTGCTAGTGCCTTTAAATGAGCTCATATCCTCAACTTGAGAGTATTTCTCATTTCCTCCATGTAGTGCTGTAGCTTTTGCATCTCACGGCTGATCGGTTCCAATCTCTCCAAACATCTCCTCAGCATCAGCAGATGGAATGACAGCAATTTTCACAGAGCCTCCTGGAATAGCAGAATGAGGAAGCGGAGACCGAGAACACATGGAGTCTGTTGCATCTGGTTAGCATATGCTTCAGGGCAGCTATCTATAGTTCAAAGAGCTGGTGATGGCAGCCAATAATCCTTTGCAGCACTGGAGCTACAGCTCTGCCTGTTGCAGCACAGAACATGGATGTGCTAGGCAGCTCATCTCTCAGACAGAGGAAAAAGTACGAATGGCAGATCTGGAAAAGGAAAAGGAGGGCAAAGAAGCATGCTGGTAATCTTTGGCATGAGGAAAAGGAATAAGGAACCATAGAAGAGGAGAGAATATAACTTCATGCAGCTTTTATGCTTGAATTTTGAAAGAGGAGAACAAGGAGCAGAACTGTGAAAGGAGGCCGTCTAGAATACATCAAGGGGAAGCACAGCGTGCAGGGAACTTGTAGACAGCAAAGGAGAAAGGCAAAGGCTCCTTGTGGTGCGGGACCTTCTGCTACTCTACTTTATCTACTGATAAAGTGTACGACCCTAAGCATATTACTTGTTCTGAGACCTCTTCCTGTTCTGTCTTCTGATGGTGTAGGCTCTTAAGATTATTTTGATAGGTATTTTTCAGAAGCAGCTTCCTTTAATGACAAGAAGCCTGTGTCCAAGTCCAGCAATCCGAGTGCACGGTTGTGTGCCAGGACATCGGCTAGCTCTCGTTTCTCACGTACTCCCATGCTATATGACAGACAGTGTCATCTGCTGAAAAGGATTCCTGCAAAATGTGTCTTGCAGTTAGGGATCTTCTGTTTACTTAAGGGAAGAAAGCAGGCTGTGGTTGGTAAGCTTGCCTTCTTTGCAGGAGCAAAACCATTTTGTGGTGGCTGCATCTGGGAATAGAAAGTAAATTTCTTGGGGACTCTCAAGTTTTCATCTTAGACCTTTGTTTCTCGTACTCTAGTGGGGAGGCAAGAAAGTCTAGAAGCTTTCTTAGGCTCAGCCTTCTTAAAATCGCAGTTTTTAAAAAAATAAGATTAAAAATAATTTTAAACATAATGTTTTAAAGACAATTCAAAAGCAGTTGAAGATTTTGGATAATTCTGTCTCTTAGGAGCCCAGGTCAGGACCTTACAAAGGGAGGCAGTTTTTCAAGGAGGGATGCTCAGCCTTTTCAGGAAACCATGCCCTTCTAAACTATCATCTCAGTTACGTTTGGATTATGTTTAGTCCTTTTTAAGAAGATGTAAAACTATCAGAGTGAATAAAGTTGCAGACACTTGTGCGCAACACAAATTTTACTTGATGAGCATAATGTCGCAACTGCGGTTTTTCTCTGCAAAATGAACTGGATGTTCTTGTGGTTATTTTTTGTTCCCAAAACTCATAAACAGAGGTGGTCCTACACATTCCTTTCTAATGAATAATTTCCCCTTTATTAAACAAACTAAAGAATGTTGTAACTTTTTAATAGTAAGAAAACTTGTCTCCTGTACGTAGAGGTTGTTGAATGACTTCCTGCCTTCATCTTAAATAGAGGGGCAAAAGGCAGGTGACAATACTTCTTTCAACCCATGCGGTTTATTGCATCATTAAGGAGGAGACACTGATGTCAGGGTCAGCCATTTCTTTGAAGTGGACTTTTTTAGCCTCGCATCCTAACTCCTTTGACATAGAAAGTTGAAAATTTAGCAGTTGTATCACTATGCATAGCATCAGCTTTCTCAGGTAGTTATTGTGACACAAAAGCCTTGCTTCTCATCTGTCAAGGAGTGTTTTAGACCCCTCCATGAACCATTAACCCATTAGGAAGAAAGGATACAGTTTCCTCCTGGTCTGTTTCTTTCAATTTGTGCATGGAAGGATCCGCTAAGCACCCAAAGCTGATGCAAAGGAGGTGGTGGGACATGTAGCCTGGATGAGGGAAGCTGAGGAAAGAGGAACTGTGTCACAGCAGGAAGGAACAGGGGATGAGAGCAGCAGTAAAGTGAGATTGCTTCAGCTGCTTGTGGAATTGCAGCCTGGCATCTTAGGACTTCACAGGCTTGCTTTATTTTTCACTGGCTGTCCTAGAGCTTCCCTCTCTCCCTTGTGTATAGCTTCTGCTTGTTTCTGTCCTCCTTCTTACCTCCACCAAGGCAAAAATCTACATGTACATATCAACACAGACTTTAGGATATTAGGAAAGATCCTGTGATAATATGGGGAAGATCCTGCATTCACACACACCCCCTTCCTTAATGCAGTGGTTGATCCTATTACAAGATTTTGCAAAAATAATGAAATATTTTGGAGGCTTCTATTTCCATTGCCTAGATCTTTTCAAAGGAATTTGTAATTCTTGTAATTAGTGTTGTCTTCTTTCAGAAAGGTGAGCTGCCTGAGCTAAAACCAAGTTTCCTTTTCATAGTTTTGGGTTAATAGGCTAAACAATGGGTTTGGTTGAGTTTTACTACCTAGTGCCTTTTTGATTATAGGTGACACTTAAGGGTAACAGTTCCTGTCTGCTGAGGATTAGTACAAGACATGCAGATCTTAAAGCATGGACATAGTGATTAAATGAAGTTAATTGACATGTAGGTCTGTTGTTGATTTGCAGCTTGAATGTAACCTTCAACCTTGACTCTTTAAGCGATGTAGAAGTTATGTGAGACTAGAATAATTCAGAACTACGAGGAAGAAAGATCTTTGAACTGAATACTACATTTATTTCAATGTGATTGCACATCTAGCTGTTTTGACCTGGAGTATATGTTGACAAAGCACTGGTTGAAAGCGTTTCTACACCTTTTTGCTTCTTTGTCATCTGGTTTATTGCGTGAGACTACACATATTTATCTGTTTATCTTTACAGAAAGTTTTGACAGGGGTAGATGATCTGCAGCAAGTGAAGGCCCTAGAGATGCAAGTAGATACAAGAGAGAACAGCTTGGGAAGCTTTGGTAAGAAATCATCTCAAATTTTCCTTTATCATGTCTTGAAGTGGACTTGGGGTCTCAGAAACCAACAGCCAGTTATACTGTCCTGCTCAAGAGCACCTGAAACATGATCTCCCTGGTACCTCTTACTCTTGAATTCTGTTTCTTCTGTGGCTCTAAATAGGACTGAAAGCTATGGCAAAGGGATGAGTGACACCACTTCTGTCTAAAGCAAATCAGTTTCAACAAATTCCTCTTGAACTACATGCCTCTACGCCCTAAATGAACATTTACTGATTACCTTGCCCTCTAGAGTACTTGATGCCACTCTAGCAAAACAGTAGCCAAAGCTCAATTTCTCTCAGCTGTAAAATTCCCCTGTGGCTGGGTAGTTGCTAGTGGTACTGGGCTGCTCATGCTGCCAGCAGCCTGTCTTTGTGTCCTCTACTTGCCTCATCGAGCTGTGCTGGGTGATGTGCTTGAGGAAGGTCCAATAGATACGTCATTTCGATGAGCCCCAGACAGCCCTAATGCTTGTGATTGATTTCTCTATCATCATCACCACACTAGGGAAGTAAGGAAGTATCAAAGGAATTCCCTCTGAAGCAGAGTTGACACTGAGAATATGAAACTGTCCTTTTTTCGACTACTGGCAGTCATTTTCTGTCCTGTGGGATTCCCATTACAAGCAAGTCCGTCCTCTGCTACATTGAAGCTGAGTAACTACTACAGGGTAATATCTTCTGTGCCAAAAGGAGTCACGTCCTCGAAAGTGGGTGCTGATATTGTCAGCCAAACAGTTAATTTTCATGTGCAAGTGACTATAATGTAACAGCTGGTTAGCTTTGGTGGGTCTTTTGGTGTTGATTTGTCAAGAATGGTTAAGCAAGTACAGTGAAGGGGGCTTTTGTCTTGAATTATATAGCCACTTTGTATTGATTATTCTCTTGATTTCATAAATAGGTCTCTTTCTGATAGGGACTTTATAATTTAAGGTAAATTACATCCTTTTCTTTCAGAGATCATAATCTATCCAGTCATATTTCCTCCAGCTGATAAGAAAATCTCATTATGCCATTTCTGCAGTGCTTGAAAGTGATGCTTCCATTCCTATGCCATTTTACATTAGCTGTGACAAGCTAGCAAAATGTTTCACCTTTTTCACTCTATACTTCCCTTCTTTTCCATTACTGGAATAAATCCCTTTCTTTCTGCTTCCTATGGTTATATTTTTGCAACTTTTAAAGAGTACGGACCACTATTCCCATGTTGCAAACAATTTCCATCTTGTTTATGTCCCACCATTTGCACTGAGAGTTGGCCCTTGAGGTCTATGTAAATCAACATCTGCAGGTCCTCACTGCTTTTGAGAATAACAGAACACCAAGACCATCCTGAATTTTCTTCTGTCTTTTTTTTTAAAGTTCATTTCTGAATTTCCTCCCTTTGAAAATCTCTTTGCAAATGTCAGCAAGTGGCTAGGGCAGAAAGTTTGTCACTTAATGCTTCCAGTAATCATAAATTCCTTGCAGTTTTTGTTCACGACAGCTGATTTTTAGGCACATAGAGTAAGGCCTAAATTTTTAGGGGTATCACAGGACCACTTGCACCTTCGATGTGAATGGTGTAAACGAGGCTGCTGTTGAAGGTGTCGGGCTCATTGCATGCTGCTTCCTGGCTGACTGCCCCTGAAACTCTGTACTTCTGACCTGGTCTCTGGTCACAGGGGTCTGAATAAGTAGACTGAGAGAATTGGGGTTGTTCAGCCTGGGGAAGTGAAGGCTCCAGGGAGACCTTATTGTCAATACTTAAAGGGAGCCTACAAGAAAACTGGGGAAGGACTTTTGATAAGGGGATGTTATGATAGGACAAGGGGTAATGGTTTTAAACTGAAAGAGGGCAGATTTAGATTAGATATAAAGAAGAAATTCTTCGCCATGAGGGTGGTGAGGCACTGGAACAGGTTGCCCATGGAAGCTGTGGATGCCCCATCCCTGGAAGTGTTCAAGGCCAGGTTGGATGGGGCTTTGAGCAACCTGGTCTTTATTATCAAGGAATTATTTGTTTGGATGACTAGTTTGCACTCAGTAAACAATATTGTTTTAACTGGTTTTATGTGTAAAGATAAAATAGGCTGTGCAAGCTCTTCAATGGCCAGGCGAAAGTGTTGCAAGTTACTAGACTGCACATAGCTCTGGGTCACCTGGAACCTTGCAGCACTCAAATCCCAAATTTACACCGCAATTTCCATTTGAGAAATGTATCAATGTTCACAGCTGTACACAGACTGTAGCACAAGCACTGAGGGCCTATATCTCCTTTAGCAAGATTTCTGGAGTGATTTAAAACATGTTGCTTGAGTTTTTCTTATAAGCAATCCACTTTGGGATGCGTTAAACTTTAAAGCACCATCCTGCTAACCTTTCCCAGTTTGTCAGGTCAGCCTCTGCACAATGGCATGACGTGGTGGAGAGGAACAGTTACGTTTCTTAGGGACAGGATGTAGGCTAAAACACGAAAAGACCGATATTAAAATATTTTCATGTGAATGGTTTTAAAATTAAGAAAAGGCTTCGTGCCAGACCTTGAATCTGAGTCTTAGCAAGGCTCAGGGTAATTGTTGAAATCTCTAGCTGTTTGTTTTCAGTGCACCTTGCTGAGCAACAGGTGAAATATTGAACCACCTTGGCAAGTCTTGTATCCAGCTTTGCAGGTCTTGGACTTGACTTCTGTACTCTTCAGCTGCAAGTAGGCTTCAGTTCATGTTCAAACTGATGGACTATTTCATTTTCATTACCTTATCCCTTCACTTTTGATTGCTGGCAGATCTGGGACCGCATTCATGACTGGCTCGTAAAAATTCCTGTTGAAAGTAATGGTAGGATAGAGTCATTTAAGACACTATATAGTTCTCTTATTTCTAAGTGATTTTAATAGCTACAAATCAAGTTACCCACAGTGCTGTTCGCTGGTACTTACCGAATTGTTGCCTGCTGGTGGCCAGGCTAAGTTGATTATGTGTCTGGAGACTGCTGCTTCCCTTGCACACATTTTATCAAGGAAAAGCTCCGCTAAAGGTTCAGAAGTAGGCACCGTTATTTTTCATGTAGAGTCGTAATCTCTCTTTCCTCGTGCTCTATTTGTCGGTGTTCCTGATGTGAAGTCAGGAGGTACTTGCTGGCAGCCAGCGTCGCAGCGGCAGGTGCTTGCATATTCAGCAAGCCAGTACAGCGGCTGGAGGCGTAAGTCTGGTGTGTGCATCCCTGCCCACACTGGTCATGGTTTAGCTGGTACTGACAAGCCTCACTGAGAAGGTGCCAGAGCACCCACTGCAGCAGGGCTTGGGCAGGCTCTCCGGGAGTCACAAGTAGGCACTGAGGCAGTGAGCTTATGTTAAACCCTGCAGTGATGTGTTTGTTGGAGTTCTTATCTTGGGTAGCTAGACTGCAGCTAGCTTGGATTTGCCTGCAAGTGCTCCAGTCTTATCTTCAGTTGCGTTGCCCAATTCACCCCAGGAATGTGCAAAAAAATGCATATTTAGGACAGGTGTGGAAAGAACATCAAGGTGATATATCTTACTTGATCAAACACAGCTTAAGTGAATTAAATAGCCTGTTTAATTTGTGTATCAGGTTGCTCCTTAGAAGAGTGCAGCCTGTGTTCACATGAGGTTTGTACTGTAGAATGTACAAAACACGTAGGTTGCCTTATGCCAACACAGGGATTTGTCAGTAATTTCTTTTGTGTACGCTTTTCACTAGTCCGTATTCCAGAAGGCGTAAGAAGTCAAGCCATGATGATTTTTTGTTAACAGTAGAAAAACAAGATATATGATGCTACCTAAAGAATACATCATAATGTAAACAACAAGTGTTGTGTTGTAGCTTGTAGAATATAATAAAACCAGCATCTTGCCTGTTTTCTCCTTACTCCTAGCCAGTTATCTGTAAGTCACCTGCTGTGCCAAGGCAACTCAGAAAGACATCTGCATCACTACTCTGCTTGTGAAGTGCAGCACTTGAGGCAATGTTGTTGAGCATGCATGTGTCGCTTTTATTCACCTACTTTACACTTTGATTTCTTTCTGCTCTGCATTTAGTTTTGTTCCACTGGATAGTACAGTAGAATAGTTTAACACTAGTATGTTATTGGTGGTTAGTAATTTCAGAGTCGTATAACAAAAAGGGTGCTTAGTGAGTGGGAATCGTAGACAGACGAGATAACATTGCTCACCATTCTGGATTCTCAGCCTTGTACTGCAGTCATCAGAATTTTTTTTAATCATTCCCATTTTTAAAAATCAAAATTATGCAGTATGAAGGCAGTTTCAGGATGAGGAATATATTGTTTGTACTTTTAAAGTAAATATTAGAAATCAATATTGTTGATATTTTAGAGTATTTTTATGTTAATATAAGAATAAATTGTGTCCTTGCTCGCAGGAAAGATGCCATGAGGGTTAAAATTAAGAAAATTAGATGTATGTTGTTATATTTGGATAGATCTCTTGTTTTGTCATCTTACAATTTTCTCTTCTTAACTTAATCTTCCAGTCTCTAATCTGTATATAAGGAATTGGGAGTATAAGAACCAGCAAAATCAAATGGACAATGAATTCTTAGCACCAAAAAACAATTACATATATAATATAAAACTTAAAGGAGGAAAGAGCCTGTGGAATTGGAGAAATATATTGCAAAAGTCTTGTTGGCAGAATTTTGCACCACTGCACAGAGTATGCTTTTATTTCAGCCTAGTAAACAGCACATTAGAGCTTAACACTCCACAAGTTCCCAGGGATAGATTGTGCCAAAGTACAACAAAATCTCTGAGATGGAGGATCAGGTTACAGTAATGAAATAGCCAGATGTGAAAATTGTATCATCAGCCTGTCACTCTGCCTCTTTGAATCCTTTAATAGTTGCTTTTTTCCTGAACCAACCATAAATGCATTCAGTGGAAAGATCTGTCTTGAGTAAGTCTCTCAGTTTCTCTTGAACTAGTCTTCTTGACTCCTCATTCAAATCTTCTGCTCAATACTCATTTAAAAAACCCATTTGCTTTGTAATGCCCTGCAATAGCCTTTGCTTGGTAACCCTTTAACCTCTCTGGTTGAATCCGTGGCAAGGCTATTACCCGCTGCTGTGCTGGGACTGGAGAAGATACTGCATCCTTCTTCTTCTTTCCTTTAACACTTCAGGGGAAGTAATTTAATCTCTCTGTGCTTCAGGTTTCTTATCAGAAGCATGATAGTATTTTTTTTTAATCTAGATTTTGATTTTTTTTCTGGGAGGGTAGTCTTAGTGCATGGATTATATCTGAGGAAGTCTTTGCTCAGTAGCTAGTATGACTGCTGTGAATAATTAACAGAGATCCTAGTATCTCCTCTGTCAGGATTCCAAATTATTTTGTTGCCATACTTTTTAAAGTTTGTTTGACGTGAGAAAGTATACACTGCAGGATGTGGATGGTGTGTTATAATTTGTACTACAATTTTTATGGATTATGGAAAATTATTAAAAAATAAGGCTAAAAAATTGCACAATGTCTTTTGAATTTTTAATTCTAAAGAGCTTTGCCAAGACATGAAGTTAAATATTTGCAGTATAGCATGAAGAGCAATATGTGTGTTATAATCACTCCCAAATAGCATTAGATATAGATAATGCTTCTACTAAAACATGATTTATTAAAATGTTTTTGCCATAAATGCTCTTGTTCTGTTTGGGGAAATGAGATGAACAACATGACCTCCTCTGTTTGCTTTTGAGATCCCACTCCCTTTTTCTTTTTTTTTTTTTTTTTGACTTCTTTATTTGTTTGGTTTTTTTCTTTTGATCCGTTGCAAAGAGATCAAATAATGTCCCTCTAGACACTGCTAAATCACCCTTGCCAGAGAGAGATTACTCAGAGGACTCATAAAAACATCTGCTGAGAACAGATTTTAATGTTTCAGCAATGATCCAATTTGTCTAATATTAGTAATACCTCTGCATGGTTGTATGTTATACTGGAGAATCCTCGCCAGCCATGGGTAAGCTCTGCTAGTGGGAATGGGTAAAAGTTTGCTGTTGTCAATAGCAAATCTTTCCTGGGACTTGAGCTTGTATACGAATATCCTGTAGCTTGGAGGGATTTGATCTATGATTTTGGTTCAGAGATACCGGTAGAAGCAACCAATTCTATTCTTGGGAACAGAAAAAAAAAAGCATTAATCAAAGTAATAACAACAGAATAGTGAGATTTTCATGGATATGAAACTTGTACAGTAATTTAATAGTAAACAATGGATCACATCCAGAAAATTAAAAGGAGAAGGCAATGCTTAGCAAAACATAAGTAGCATTTTGGGGACCTCTGAACTATAAAAGATGACGATGTGACATGCGAAGTTAAGTTTTTGTTGTTTGACTCAAAATTACATTTTGAAGAAGTGTTACTTATCTGTGTATCTGTGCTGGTTTTGTGTAGTGGACAGGGCTACAGTGGCAGCTTCTGTGAGAAGCTGATAGAAGTTTTTTCCCCTTTGTCCGGTGGACCTGGCAGGGTGTAGGGTTGACCTGCTGCTGGACAAGGCCAAGCTAATTGGTGACAGCGATAATGCCTCTGTGATAACATATTTAAGATTCCATTTAAGAAGGAGAAAATTCTAAAAGAAAAAAAAAGAGTGAAGAAGCAGAAGCAGGGGCAGAGAGGGGGAGGTGCGAGCCTTGTGGGCCTTGCAGCCCCCACCCTCTCGCCTCCCGCCGGGCAGCCGCCTGGGCCCAACTCAGCCCGGCCTGGCTGCAAGAAGTGGAGAGGAGATGAGATGTGAAGAGAACCTAAGAGGCGTCTGCCTGAGCCGATTGTGAATAATTTCTTGAGAGAGGAACGGCTGCAGACACCAAGGTCAGTGAAGAAGGAGGGGCAGGAGTAATGCTGCTCCTGGCCAGAATTCCCCTGCAGCCTGTGGTGCAGCCCATGGTGAGGCAGGCTGTCCCCCTGCAGCCCATGGAGGTCCACGGAGGAGCAGAGATCCACATGCAGCCCTTGGAGGACCCCACATCGGGGGAGGTGGATGCCTGAAGGAGGCTGAGGCCTGTGCAGGGCCTGCTCTGGGGCAGCTGTTCTGGAGGGACTGCACCCCGTGGAAGAGATGACCCCTGCCAGAGCAGTTTCATGAAGGACTGTAGCGCAAGGGACACCACGCTGGAGCAGAGGAGGAATGTGAGGAGTTCTTCCCCTGAGGAGGAAGCAGCGGTGGAAAACAACATGTGATCAGCTGACTGCAAACCCCATTCCCTATTCCCTCCCTGTGTCGCTCAGGGTGGGGAAGGAGGTAGAGATAATTTGAAATTAAGTTAAGCCTGGGAAGAGGGAGGGGTGGGGGAAGTTTTTTTTTGATCTCTTTCTCATTATCCTGCTGTGGTTTTATTAATAATAAATAAATAGTTTTCCCCAAGTCGAGCCTGTTTTGCCTGTAATGGTAACTTCAATGATCTCTCCCTGTCCTTATCTCAAACCTCGAGCTTTGTGTTGTATTTTCTCTCCTCTATTCTCTCGGAGGGTGGGGAGAGTGAGTGAAAAACTTTGTAGCTTGGTTCTGAGTGGGGCTAAACTATGACAGTATCCAATCACTACTTGCCATGAAATAAGTTAAAAACAGATTTAGGGGAGAAAAGGAAGAGCATTATGTAGAAATGTAATGCTATACTTTAAAGCATCTCTTACCTCTTTGGATTATCACTCAGTTAATAGTCAATAAGGGTTGGGAATCAGACCAAAGCAAACAGTCACCCATCAAGCCAGTTTCTGTTGTTGTCTGTCTGGAAAGGTGCTCTATCAGAATTGTCAGAAAGGAGTTCCAAAAATTATAATTGGGTAGTCAAACAGATAATACATTTATGTTGCAAAAATGCAAAGGTTGAAATATTTTTCGAATGAAATAATCTCACTAATTTTCTTAGAAAAGATCCAGCACAGATCTGGCAGAAACAGGTAAGAAATGCATGTAAAATTAGATGCTTCAACTGATAATTGTCTAAAGTTTCCTTCACTCCACTCCTCGGTCTGCAAAGTGATTCTTTATTCTGACCCCACAGGTGCCTATCTACCTAATCTGAGAGAACTGAAGTTGAACAATAGCTTGCTTGTGTCTGTGAGGTAAGAAATGAATGATAACTGAAATAAACATAAAGAATAACAACTCTCAATTTTATTTAAGTGATAAAATCTTTATTTGTGCTGCTTTCATTTCTTCCATTTCCCCATGCCATGATAATGGATTAGGTCATGAATATATGCTCCGCAACCACAGAAGTTTAAGGACAGCACCTGAGCTGGAATAAATCAGTGTAGCTGCAATGATGCCGATGAATTAGCTCCAGTTTGCCACAAGGGGAGTTTATGCCGTGCTGAAATCCATGGAAATTTGTTGCAAATTTGAAAGGAGCTACAAATTTGCCTCTTATCTATGTCTAGGTGCTTGGATTTGAGAGTGTTTCAGCCTTTGGGCTTTTATTGTGCACAGTAGCCTGTTCTATACAGGTCAGACCAGTTCCTCAGCTGATGAAAATCACTTTGGCTTTATTGAAGTCAATGAAGATGGGATTATGAGACCTGCTATGAAGACTGCATGTCCCTAGCTTGTAGAAGTGAAAGTCATCGCAATGAGGAGGCAGAGCTGTCTTCTCTTTCCTGTGCTGATATCTGTATTACCCTTGGTAGTTAATGCACAATGGAAAAGTGCAGTTCGTATCAGTAAACAGCTGTGTAAAAGGCCATCTTTATGTTAACCGTGACTGCTCTCTGGCTTTGTATGGCTATCTGCTATATTTGTAGGGGAAAAAAATAGTCATTTTGCTAATTCTTGTTAAAGAGAATATGATCTGGTTGAAGATGTCCCTGCTCCTTGCAGGGGGGTTGGACTAGATGACCTTTAAAGGTCCCTTCCAACCCAAACTATTCTATGATGCTATGTTCCTTGATGGGAAACGGCAATAAATTCTTTGTCTCATGCATCGTCACTAAAGTAGCTAATGAACTTCAGTCATCACACTTGGATCTTATTTTCCCTTGTTCTGGTGATGAGATGAAGTATTTGCAGTCTAAATATTTTTTTCCACTTTCTAGTCCATATCATGGAAAAGTGGTGATTCTACATTGCTGCAATTATTTTAATGGCAACCAACCACTGTCATAAGCATGAAATTGCTCCATTATTGCAATGGAGGAGTAAGTAGTGGGTAAAAAAAATTGTATTTTTTGCAATATCAAAAGACATTTTCTTATATTAAAAAGAAAAAAAAAATTAAAGTAGGGTTTTTATTTGGTCAAAAATCCATATTATCTTAAAATATGTCAATGGAAAATGATTTCACAAGTTCTGTTGAATACAGGAGGCAGTACAGGAAAAGCAAACTGTTTAGTTTATTTGACTAATGGCTTTAGTAGGATTTTGCACATCCCTTTGTATTCTGAGACTCTAGCTTCTGTCATTAAGTTTTGGCAAACCTTTTTCTATGACCTGACATCCTTGTGGTCCTAGATACAGGTAAAGTTTGGTCTGAAGTTGAGTTTTGATTTGATCAACCGTAACGTAAATATGTTTTGATTTGGATATCAGGTCTAATATTGTGATGCTCCCCAGGCACACAAACTCCAGGAGAAGGTACACACTCCTCCCTTAAATACGTGTGCTTTTGTGTGCCAGTTAAATGCATTTGTTGGGGAACAGGTAAAGGAAGAAGAGGACTGTTAGCTCTCCCAGACCAGAACTCGGTCAGTAAAGTGCAGCAGTAGCTTTCCTTTATTAATTCCCATCTTTGACAATCTGTCATTGATAAACACAGATCATTTAAGGGCACAGCCCATGCAAGCACAGCCTGAGTACTTGAACTTTATTTTCGAATGTCTGCATCATGTCAATTTAATGCCCATTAAAGCAACATTGCCCTCATGGTCGTACTGATGTCTGCTATAGCTAATGTAACATAGCTGCTTCCATTCTAGGGAGCCCTTGCCATTTACTCAAAAATGTTTAGAAATCTTATTTCTGAATCAAACTTGTTGATGTTTGAATTGTATCCAAAAAGTTATTATTTTGTTTTATTCAACCAAACCCTTGCAACTGAGGTTTTTGGGGACGATAGAAAAAATGTTCTTCTTTCTCTCTGAAAGTAATTCCCACAGACTTTCTCAGCCATAAGGTCAAAATCATTGTGGTTGTAATTTGAAAATGGGCAGCAGATAACAGGAAATGTCTCGTAAGGACAGACTGGAAGATTGGTTTGTGTACTGAAAAGAAGGTAAGGACAGAAAAACAAGCAATGGATGGAGGGTATTTCATATATACTTCGGAGGTTAAAAGCAGACATTCTTTTAATGCTGTATGATGTGAAAAAATCTATTATGGTGAATCATTATGAAAAAAAAGACTGTCCGTGTGTATGCATGAGTGGCTAATAAGATGGGAAACTTTCCTTTTGTCCCTTTATTTTTGTTCAGTTCTGTCTTGCAGAGTAGAATTTCTCGATTATTTTAGAATTAAATGGAATTAAACGCCTTTTTTTTCAGTTTGAAAATGGAGGAAGAATTCTCTTGATAGTAAAATGTTTATAGGGAGATATCAAAGTAAGGATTTATGATCCTGACTTTAGTCACTGATTATTTTTTTTTAAGCATTTACTCCTGTCAGCCTCACATAGGAACTTAAGTTGTGAGGATGCTGAGGTGTGCGTTGGCATTCGCCATTCGATAGAAACCAGAGGGCTATTCTGACAGTAGAGGAATCAAGGTATTCATGTATTACAATTTTCTATGGGAGAGCAAAGCTTGCTAGGTCAGTGAGTTTGAATATTGGCTTTTCCTGGTAGTTCCTGAAGGAGTTCTCATTCCTTTGATAGGGAATGTGGTTGAGCTACTTAAGCTGTAAATTCATGGTCCGTCCCCAACCCTCCTAAAACTTGCGTTACTTTTGAACACTTGAAACTTTGAAAGGCTATATATAAGTGCAGGATATCATTATCAACTACTGAATTTAATCCATAAGTAAAATATATATCCAAGTTAATTTGCAGATAATCCATCTTGGCAGCTGAAAGATAATTTCTTTTCTGGCTGTTTCTGGGTTTTAGTTTTCTACGGGCCCTTTGCTAAAGAGGAATGGCTCTGGAAAATCCAGTGTACTGTGGGAAGAAATTTGTTCAGACTGTTGTTAATTTTCTGAATCGCACTAATTTTGTGAGGTCCTTTTTCAGTGGCCTTTGCCCATCTGCTAGCAGCTAAGAAATTCTAGATTTATGAACTGATAATTGAGGATGAAATGTGGAGCCTATTCTGAAGAATGCCTGTTAAAAACTGACTTTTTTTTTTTAATGACACACGGTCCTCGTCTTTGTAATGTTTCTAGTAAAAGAACTGTATTTCAAGGCCAATGAATTACTACTTCTGCTTTGGCATGTAGCCTGTGTATTTTTTATCAGATTGCTTTTATTCTCAATTCAGGGATGAATGAAAAGATCTGTTTAAAAATGTTAGATAAATATCTTTATGAAAGGGCTTTTAAATCAGATAGAGGAATCTCAGGAATTGGTTCCCATAAGTTTTTAGCAGAAGCTGTTTCACCAGATGAAGTTCATTTCCTCCCATTCAGCTCTACACATTGTAGCCAGCAGAAGACTGATCTGCTCCCAGGGCTGCTTAAGCAATCGCTTGTAGCAGACAAAGGTTATTAAGTAAGGTGAAATATAGAGATTGCAGAATATGCGGACAAAAGTAAGTATGAGGTATATAGGGAAAGGAAAGCAGATTTCCTTCATCCAGACAGGGTTAACATTTCTTTGCTGCTTTCTGCATTACCTGCACTTCTCAAGTTGCTGTTGCCCTATTGCAGAAGAGTGCCCCAGAACAAGAGGACAGTAATCCTAGTCCCTTTGGGTGAGTAAAGTTGTCATGGGAGAGTGAAAATGAGACAGCTGTCCTGAAGGTTCAAATGAGCAAGGTGCAGAGTACATTCAGATTCACCGATTCTCATGCTTTTATGAGCCTGAGGATAGATTAATTGTTTTTTAACACTAGCTCCTGGGGACAAGACTGACTACACAGAAATCTTTGCACTCGCTTTTTTTAAATTTTCAAGCCTTCTTGACTCTGAAAAAATAGCTGAAAATGTGAGCCAAGTGATTTAAGTAAGGATTTTGCTGTTCATTTCATTACTTTAAGAAACTGGAGCCAAGCTAATTCTTTCTTAATTGAGGGCAAGGGCTTTAAACTAATGTTTTCTGGTGTTTTTGAGATCTGAATGAGGATCTTCAGGAATTTGAACTTAGCAATATTACTCCTTGGTACTTATCCAACAAAGAGTTTAAGCAAATGCTCACCTCTTAAAGTCACAATGTTGACCAGTCAAACTGCTCGCAAGCTGAAAATTGAACATTAGTCCAAGTGCTTTGCTGGATCTGGACCAAGTTTCACCATCTTGTATAAGACTGAGCCGTGAC
The DNA here is from genome assembly GCF_036417535.1 of Chlamydotis macqueenii. Classification (NCBI taxonomy): domain Eukaryota; kingdom Metazoa; phylum Chordata; class Aves; order Otidiformes; family Otididae; genus Chlamydotis; species Chlamydotis macqueenii. The sequence goes on along the minus strand of NC_141560.1, from coordinate 53,713,301 downwards.
ACTGATCAGCCCAAAATTTAATATATTGCTGATAGTATGTGTCTAAGCATCCACTATTTGCTGGATTGTTATCTCTCAAACAGAAGACATTTAGGGGCGTCATTCCTTTAAATTTGGTTTTTTCCTTGTCATTTTTACTTATTCTTTTCCTTGCTCTTTTTTTTTTTCTCCAGTTTGCTTTTTCTTCTGCCTGTCTAATTTTCTTCTGCATTTCTAATTTTTTTGCAGTTACTGGATTACTATGTCTGATCTATGTAGCATAGATCAGACATAGTATGGCATATAAATGCAGTGAGTTTTGTGCAACAAGGATCAGCATTGCTTTTATGATAGATAAAATCCCAAAATATTTTCTAAAATCAATTCAGTTACTTAGTTTTCATTAAAGATGCAAATGTTTGTCAACAGATGGTTTATTTGTATTACAGTAGTTGCTTACAGTGTTTAATGTGGGATCAGGGTGCTCTTGCTCTACGTTGTACTTACCCATGCAGTCAGACAACCACTGCTCTGATTTGGTCTGATGTGAATCTCTTCATGTCCGTATTTCAGTGCCCAGAGTGTCACTGTTGGCTTTGATGTTTGCTTTTCTGAATGGGGAAAGCATTTAATTCAAATACAAGCCAGTTTCTTTAGGAAGTGTTTCTGTTGTTTCCTTTGTGTAGCCAGCCTGAAAGTCCTTCAGTGGTTGAGGTTGCTATGAAGTCTATCTTAAGAACATATTCTCTGAGGACTTTGGGTGCTTGCCAGGAGCTAGGTAAACATTTGAGTTCAATCTTAATCTCTGTATTAATGCCTACGGATCCCTGGGACTATTACAAATCTTGGCAAAATTGCTGTGTCCTCATGTTTTATTTAGCGTTGACTGTTTTAAGGATATTCATAGTGTTGATAAAAAGAATGATTTTAGGACAGACATGCAGATACTTTTAGTGAAGTGGATTATTTTCAGTAAAGCACAATCAACCTGTCTGCATTAGGCCCTAGAGAAGTCTGATTGCTGTAACCATTCATCAGTTCTGGGTAGACTTCTCTGACATACCTAGCTCTCCCTTGACTGTACAGGTAAGGTAATGCTTCTGTCTTTTCTTCATTTGATTTCACCAGGTCAGGTGCTCAAAGTAGAGAGTGTGAATGTCTTTATGACATTAGATATCAAGGAGTCTGATGGGCTGATACACCAGCAAGGGAAGCTGAATTTGTTTTCTGTAGAAATGCACTGTTGCAGTTCTGGAGCTCAGGCTTCAGTCTGCAGCCAGCATGGAGGACATCAAAACAAGTTTGTGGCCTTGCAGCATCTTTCCATCATTCTTGCCTTCAGCACTATGTTTTATGCAACCTTCCCTAGCTGAAGCTCCCATGCCACCTATTCCAAGCTGTCAGGTACAGAGCACACCTGTAAGGAACAGGGTTATGAGGCAGATCCTACCATTGCAGCTCCAAGTTTAAAAGTCTCTTGATCATGACCGGGTCAGTGGAGAGGATCTAGTGCTCTGTCTCATCTTAGAGCAGAAAGAATCTGCTGTCATTGTCATCTGAGCAGTTCCACAGAGGTAGGTTTCTTCCCCCAGGGGCACCTCTATCATGTTTCTATTTTGTGATTCGAGCTGCAGTACAGTACAGGGCATGAAACCGTAAGAGAATCATCAGAGACCACAACACTGCAGCGTGAACATGGCTAGTGAAATAGCAAAGTAAATAAATAATAGGTAATAAGTGCAGCAAGTCTGCCAGTAAACACCTGCAAGGTAAGGTAAGCCCATCATTTAATAAATAGTTTTGCCCCTTCTCTACCAACCATCTGAATAGACACACCACTTTGGGTATATTGGCTAAAAAGTGGCCTTTCCTTTCAGGATGTTGTCCTGTGCCATGCACCCACCTGAAATGAGATTTCAGCTTCTCTTTACTGCTGCCTCAGCTACTACATTGCTAACGTAGTTCTGTTGAATACTTGAGCAGTAAATACCTCTGCTGGAGCCTGGGTTTGTTGACATGAAGCCCTCAGTCCTTTTCCATATGTGATTTTCTCTGGTGTCCAGCTTCACTTGGTGTTGTCTAGCCAGGAGATGAGGCTCATGTCAAAACGAGCAGTACCTGAGCTGCAGATGTGCTGACACTACGCTGTGTTCCAGGGGGTCAGAGGACTAGAGGGGAGATGGTGGACACTTCTCAGCTTTTCCCTTCTTGTGAGAAGGTCCAAGGATAAAGATATCCTGCCTTCCATCTCTGGCATTTGAGGGTAAATTGTTTGGTCCCATGGGAAGAATCCAGCCTGTTCTGGCTTACATACTCTGGGTAGCTACTATAATATGATAAATAAAAACATTGGTAATAACTAGCTGATTTCTGCCAGCAAGTAAGTACTTACATGGCTGGCTATTAGGGTTTGCAGGTGCTCTGTTTCAACTGTCAGTGTCAGGGATCACTTATGAAAATTTACACCTAAAGGTTCATTTTAGTCAGTGATGAGAAAGAATTGTTATAATCATCATCTGAGAAAACCCAAAGAACTGGGTTGGGAAGCAGTAGTAATTAGATCTTTGGCAGTGGAGCTATCCAGCTGTGGAAGCATTGTCTTCATGGAAATAGGTAGGAAAATAATTTCAGCATTTGTTTAATGGGTTTGTAGGTTGTTTTGATTCTCTCCTCCAAGACAGTTGCTTGTCTGCAACTTCTTTGGGATTTTTATTGAAAATAATTATATTCAGTAGAAAATTGTGTTCTTGGAAGGCAATGTAAGTGCTGATTTTAAAAAAGGGGAGGGAGTCAGGTTGAAGGGGAATTAAGTTATGTAGTTGTATTCATCAGTTGATAACTGCCAAGCAATATGAATAAGCAATGAAGAAATAAATAGAATTTCAGTGTACAATCAGTTTTTGTAATCTAATTTCTATAAAATATTCATGCCAGAGTTGATTTAGTTATTCTTCTTTTCTGTGGACACATGACTACACACAAAGGACCTGTTGCTATTTTTCCCCTAAAATATATGCACATTTCTTTTTCTCTAGCTTTATTTCTGATTTGCTGTTCGGCAATGTTTTATCCTTCTGTGCTGAGATCTTTACAGGGTGCATCAGGTCTCTCAGAGTCGGATCAATACCTGCAAAAAGAAATACAGAAATGCTTTCGTGTTTTAGGAGGTGAAGTTTGTGATCCCATCAGCAGGTATAATGCACGCACATTCTTCACCCTTTGCCTTAAGCTGCACTGTGTGTTCTTCTCATGGAGGTGAGAACCTGAACACAAAGGTCTGATAATGAAACCTATCACCCACTTCTGGTAATGGAAGTTTTATGGATTGCGTGTTTGAAAGACCATTTATGGCATCTCGTGGTTTGAACTTCATCAGCCTCACAGTCCTACCATTCCACTTTCTATTGCTTCATCTCACCATAGGCAAGAACTTAGAGGTTTGGTTTACTCTGCTTATTGTTATTTAGTTTATCTTGCCCTTATTTATAATTATAATAATTATCCCTATTAAGGTCCCACGGACTTTTTTTTAAGTTGTTGCTCTCAGCGTCCCAAGGTAAACCCAGTTGTAAAATGTAAATTTTGTTCCTTAAGAACTTCTTAAAGAAAAAAAAAGTTTTATTGCCACTTGTTCAGTTTTGACTCTAGATATAGTAAGAATCAGCAGCATAAATTTTATCCTTTATAAAATAAACACATTAAAATATGGTTACTAAATCATACTGGGCAATTTAAAAAATATTTGAAAATGTGCTTATTTGTATAATGAGTCTCATTTTTTCATTCTTACGAGTTTAAACAATACAGCCACCATTGTCGAAAGGACCTTCTGTAAAGTTCATCTATGTGAATAAGCAAATTCTGTGTATTTTGAGTATTTACTCTAATCTGCAATACGCAATGATTCTTCCCATTACTTTCAGGTAAAAGTGCTGTTTTTTTCTGAGTGGACTGGAGTTTTTTGTTTTCAAGAATCTCATTTTTTATTAAATAGTTTAGGTTAACTGGTATTTGCTTTTAAACTCACAAAGCATTATAATTAGCGGGAGTCATCTCTCTCTACCTTATACACTCATCAATATTAAATACCACTCACAGCCATCTTCACTGAGGTTTTCTTCCTTGTTGCATTCCCTAGCTAACATAATGGTGCAGAAGAAACATTCGTCTCAACACAGTTTGAAGGAAAACTGTGTATCTATATGTTCGTGTCTTGTGAAATACAGTTATTTCATTTCCTACCATCGGTACTTAACAGTGATACCAGCTTGTTTGTACGAGGTATTTGAGTTAGCTCATGTAAATATTGTTAGGTGTGTCAATTTGGAAACCTTTGTTTTCACTGGAGAGATACAGGGAGCCACTGAAATTCATGGTGTGAATGTCCACTTCTATCGTACCAAATCTGAAGTGAACATTAGAGGCTGAGACAGTGTCGTAGTTCAGCCCCGATCGGACCAGACTACGCAGTCTCTCTCTCACTCCCCCCACCCTCCGAGAGAACAGGGAGAGAAAATATAAGTAAAAACGGCTCGAGGTTTGAGATAAGGACAGGGAGAAATCCTTAAAGTTACCGTCACGGGCAAAACAGACTCGACTTGGGGAAAACTATTCATTTATTACTACAAACAGCAGGATAATGAGACAGAGAACAAGATAACCTCCCTCCACCCCTCCCTCTTCCCAAGCTTAACATTATCTCTACTACCTTCCCCTCCCGAGCGGCACAGGGGGGAAGAGGGAATGGGGGTTGCAGTCAGTTCATCATATGTTGTTTTACGCCGCTGCTTCATGGTCGGGGGAAGAACTCCTCACATTCCTCCCCTGCTCCATTGTGGGGTCCCTCCCACGGGCCACAGTCCTTCGTGGAACTGCTCCGGCGTGGGTCATCTCTTCCACGGAGTTCAGTCTCTCCAGAACAGCTGTCCCAGCGGGCCCTCCACGGGCCACAGCTGCCTTCAGGCATCCACCTCCCCCGGTATGGGGTCCTTCACGGGCTCCAAGTGGATCTCTGCCCCTCCGTGGACCTCCATGGGCTGCAGGGGGACAACCTGCTCCACCATGGTCGTCACCACAGGCTGCAGGGGAATCTTGGCCAGGAGCCACATTACTCCTCCCCCTCCTTCTGAACTGACCTTGGCGTCTGCAGCCGTTCCTCACAACAGGCTGGTAGATGTCTCTCAGGATCTTTTTTTTACATCTTACTCACTTCTCATCTCCTCTCCACTTCTTGCAGCTGGGCTGGACCGAGTCGGGCCCAGTCGGCTGCCTGGCGAGAGGCCAGAGGGTGAGGCCTGCAAGGCCCATGAGGCCTGCGCCTCCCCCTCTGCGCCTCTGCCCCCGCTCAGCTTCTTCACATCTTCTCTCCTCTTTTTCCTGTTTTCCCCTACTTAAATACGTTATCGCAGAGGCGTTATCACGGGACATTCTGCTACCAATTGGCTCGGCCTTGGCCAGCAGCGGGTCCGCCCTAGGCCCGGCCGAGTCCACTGAACAAAGGGGAGCAACTTCTAGCAGTTTCCTACAGAAGCTACCACCTTAGGCCCCCCCTCACTAACAAAACCAGAACAGACAGAAGAGAAATTTGGAGGAAATCAACTGGCATTTGCCAGCCATTTACAGGCCCAGGCTGTACCTGTACCTGTTTCTTGCCAGCTTCTGTATTTTTTCAGTTTTCTTATTGAATATATGCAAAGATAAAAAAAAGAAAGGAAGGAAAAGGTACAAAGAAGAAATAAGCGTTAGCCACAGGAGAAAATCATTAGTGTCACACAAACCTGCCAGATGTAAAGAATCTCAAGAGACTGCATTCCCACCACTGTGCATTCAGACTAAATCACTTTGAATTACATTTTCTCTCTAGGTTTTCGTATCAGCCCCTTTCTACAGTGTCTCATGCATTTATTTTCCAGTGGAAACTCTATAGCCATTACCATGACAAAAGCTGAATAGCAACTCACAGCTGATCAAATTCTTTAGTTCTGTCTGGTCAATTAATCTAGAATTCCAGTTTTTCTGGTACTCAGAAAAAGCGGGGTTGGGGGCTTTTTTTGTTGTATGTGTCTTAACACTACCAAGTCTGTCAGCTGATTTGGATCTTTTACAGAATTTTCCTTCTGCTTACTCTGCAGCACTAAAAGTTTCAAGCATTGATTTCAAAGGATGAGATCTGTATTAAATCAAAGTTGCACTATATCTGTCTTACTCTGCTAAAACTCAGACCTGGAACATACTGTGAAACAGGCACACAACATGTGGGAGACTGAGAAGTTATTCATGCACTAAATTTTAAAGTGCTGTAGGATTCATTCCTTCAATGTAAATAACTCATTCTGTAACCATAGTTTCATTATCCTTAATTTTTTTGTATGTAAATGAGAATGAACGATTGCCAAAGCTTTAGGAACTGTCAGTAGCTCTGGGGCTAAATTGAGGGGCAATGGATATGTGGGCGTGAGAGTTTTATTTTCTGTGTGTCTCAACTTTATCCTAGTTGAAAATTGACTTCCTGTGTAAGATGCAATGCACCTAGTGATATGCAGCACAGTGTGTTGGGTTTTCACAGCATCTCTGGGAAGAAGATCAAGGACAGGTCAAGATCAAGATGATCAAGGACAGGTTTTGGCCCACAGAACTGCACTTTGGTAACCCCTACTGCTTTCAAATTGTGGAAGCTGAGTTAAAGTAACTGGTCTCTCGTTGTTAAAACGCTACTAGTAACTAAGCTGACAAGCAGTTTGAATGATCAAGAGGAAATTAACACAAAATTACCTTATCCTTCCCACACATGCTTATCTTCCTGTGTTAGGGAATGGCTGTTCCTGACTCTGAGTACATCAACATTGATCAGGCCCATTATTGTGCTCTAGGTTTCTTGACAGCAACTAAAAATGAAAGCACTTGAAACTAAGGCTACATTTCTTGTGTATTAACTTTAGCAGAATTAAGCATCTTGATTAACTTAAGCATGATTGTGACTAGTTACAGAAGTTTGTGTATCAGCACTCAATTTCGTTTACAAATACCTCTCTCCTCTTGGTCTCAGCAAGGACTTTTGGATTAAATGAGGTATAATCCGACATGGAAAATAAAGCATTTGCAGGTAGCATAGCACTTAGTGTAATATTGCGATTGCTACAGTGAGTTCAGTGAGGCAATGAGAAGCAATAATGACAAGTGGAACTGTTGTAAGTCAGGAATGGCCCAGAGATGTTGGGATTGGGTTCTTCATCTGTTGTCATCTCCTGTCTCCATATGCCATCCTCACCTGCTGGCACTGGAGGGGGGGATCTCAGCCCCACTGAAGGCAGGGGGAGGTTTGGCACTGGTGTTAGTGGAGCAAGGATTTTTATGCAGTGTCTCTGGTTGAAGTATTGGTCACAGACGTGTCCATGGCAGAGCTCAAGTACTGTACCAGGACCACCAGTGTGGTCTCTGGCTACAGTCCTGGACAACAACCAAACTGCCTTGAACGATTTGTGGTTTTGACTGTGGTAGCCAGGTAGTCTCCTGTCCTTATTTTCAGGCTTTTGCTTTAGAGAAATTGCTGGCCAAAAGCACGTGGCTCTTTGATAATTGCAATTTGCTTTAGTGAGCCCAGGAAAGCTGGCTGTCACTTTGGCGTAACAAAGCTGAGAAGACAGAGTCCTGGGCTGGACAGAGTGTGAGACCCTGAATGCTCTCCCTGATTTACCCCTTGTGCAGCATGAGGGGAGTTGCATTTCCTCCCCAGAGATCCATTTTGCTGTCAGCGAAGTGTGCAGCAGAGATCCACAGGTAAAATAAGCAATATGCCAGACCTTTGCCCCTTTCCAAACTTGAAACTTAAATAAAAGCAACCAATCAGCCAAACCCCCTCCCCAGAATAAAATAGTTAAATGCTTTTGTTGGGAGAAATATTGGCAGTGGCATCAACACTGCAGCCCATTTGGAAAACAGCTGCTTATTAATGTGAAGGTTGCCGCAAAAAGATGGGACCACAGAGACACCCTACTGCAAAGACCTTTGGCAACAATAACTTTTCTTTCACACAGAAATTCTTCATTTGCATGTAAAAGGGAGTTATGAAAACAGAATTTCATAGACACAGTTGTTATTTAAAAAGACCTTTGGTAGATGTGTACTTTCTGTTCAGCCTAAAACACACTTGCCTTCCTCTGATGTGTTTAAGCTTACAAGTTGAAAATTGCCTAGCAAAGTCTATTTTTACTTAGTTTTTGAAGACTCCAACAACGTGTCCCAACAGGGTTGGGAACCTTTACTCTGAAAAAGTTCAGAAGGAAGAATGAGGCCAGAATATTAGCTGCTACATTTCCATGGCATTTCAGCCTAAAAGCAGGCTTCTGGCAGCAAGAGGTAGGACATGATTCTTGTTATGAACCTTGCACAAGGGAGCATGAGATGCTAAAGGCAACCTGCGCGCCATGGCTGTGTGAGGTGCAAGACAGAGCAGACCCAAGTCAATGGTTTTCAGCATATTGCTACCTGAATTTGGAAGAGTAAGTACAAAACCAACCAAGGCTGCAGTATTGCAAAGCAAGTAAGCTCCTCACATTCATACGACATTTGTGTGACTGCAAAAGGGCACTGCAAGGACATAAGGATGTGGCCTCAGTGCTGCTTGCAGATTTGGGGGCTGCGTCATGGATTTGATCAAGTACGAGCCACACATGCATACAATCAGTTTTACAATTTTGAATACTTCACAACTATTTGAGAGTACAATGAAACTATTATGTAAGCTTCCTATTAGAACATATGTTACTGATTTAAATAACATTCAGGCTTTAAAAGTTTTTGCTTCTGATGTCAGAATTATCTGTACAACCAAACCATTGTGTGCTGACATATGGACCGGATCATTGTTATCACAGTGTGGCTTGATAAATTCAACTTGATTTCTGTAGATCAGAGACAAGATTATTTTTTTCCTTTATTTTGTAAGACTGTAGTTTAGTCACTCTTTTAAAATCTAAATCTCTCCAATTACCAATGTGCTCACTTTCAGAGTGACCTTTAAAAATAAATAATATCTGCATCAATGGCTATTTTAGATGTATTGCTACTGAAGATTTGTTCAACAGATGCATGTGTACTTTGGGATACTGTTTGCAAGTTCAGTGGATTTAGTGTTTTATTTCTAGGTGAGTGATTCAAAACCAGCTTCCAAAAGAAACAGTGGTTTTCAAGCTGATGAATGTGTTCAGGGTTCTGCTATTGTAAGTGTTTACTGGGTAGCTTGAGCTCAGTGGAGCTAGTCAAGATTTATTGTGGTGAAACCAAGAGCAAGTTTTGGCTCTCAGGGTCTGGTCTCCGTCCAGTAAAATTTTGGCTGGAGTAACTCAATCCCTGAAGAACAAGGATGTTGGATTAATGGAAGAACACATTATTTCTCAGACTTGTTATTAGGTGTTGTAAGCCAAACTGTTCCCTGCTCGTGTGCTCTTCCTCCCAGTCTGAGGGAGTGATGACAAGATGGGAGCATCAAATTTCATGGGAAAAAATCCTAAATGGTCATGCACAAGTGGGGAGGGTGTTGCCAAGACCCTCACAGAAACACAGGGTTGTCTGATGAGTTCCCATACCTGCAGCAGTATCTGGAGATCGTTGGAACCCAGGTTTCAAACCCTTCAATTTATTAGTATTATTTTTAAAAATCAATTATAAATGCAATTTTGTGGGTTCAAGGTTAAACTAGTGGAGTCTATGTTGGTTTCTCGGCACTTTTGGATACTTACAACATGATTTGGTATTCAGTGTGTGTTCTGCAGGCAAGTGCGCAGGTGCGTGTGGAGTAATTGCTCTGGAGAACACTAGTTTGGCAACCTCAGAGGCTGTAATCCTCTGTTCATCACAACCAAAGATATGATGTACTCATTCCCACCCTGTGCTCTGCCTCTCTACTTCAAACCTGACATGCATGAACCATAGCAGAAGTGAGCAGGATATATCATTGCTTTGCCTATTAATTCCTTGCCCTTTCTGTAAAGATCCCGGCTTCCCTATCACTTGGAATTGAATTGTCCATTGTGTATATTTATGGGAGCTACATTTCCTCTGCAGTGTCCTCTGGTTCCTTCTATATGCTCTTTGTTTTTTGCATATTTTTGCTTATCACTGGGGTGCTCCTGTGTTGCATCATACGACCAACTGCCACCAGCTTTGTGCAATGTCTCATCTTTTTGCTATTTCAGCTGTCTAACTTCTCAATCATATTCTCTACCCTATTTTTGGAATAGACGCTGTCATTTTCTATACATTTATATCATGCCTAATACAGGAGGGTTCTGGTCTTTGACGTGTCTCATTAATTTTAGTATCAGTCAATTATTATTTTTGGAGGGTTGTTTTGTTACTCTACATGTATAATTATAGTGGATTTTATCTTCTACTACCCTGGTAAATTGCTGTTAAGAGTTTATTATTATATTAAAATGATTTACCCTGATAAATAACAATAACAATCAGAGTGCAGATTCCGATTAATTCAAATTCCTGTTAAAAAGTCACAAGATACATCTCCCTGGTTGGACTGATCTGACCCTCTGCACTGAACATCAATGCAAACATACCCGTGTGCACACTTGCATGCACATGGTGGTCATACGTGCTCACACGACTCCTCGCTTTGCTCTGACCCCCTCCAGGGTGGATGTGCCAGATGCAATAAAGCTGGAGGCACTCCCATCTCTTGCAAGCTCTTAAGTTCTCACCAGCCAGTATATTTCAGAAGTATTTTCAGAAATGGAGGGGGCATTGTTGGGAGCAGCTTGCTTTGAGTTACGTTGCTGTTTCACTTTACAGCAGCCGTGCTCTCGGGGGCAACTATCTGTGTAGTAATTAATGAAGGAGTTTTCTCTGATGCTGCAACGTGATTCACGCAGCTGCCAAAAGATTAGTTTGTTAGTTACCGAATGAAGTATTTGCAGATGTACTTTGCTGTGATAACATCTCTGACAGGAGATGACTCGTTACGGACACAGGAGTAAAGATCTGCAGGGCCAAAATGTGACTGCATGACCCAGAACTTTAGGCTCCTCCAGCAGCTAGCATGACCCCAGAATCAACAAGGGGAACTTTGTTCCTGGCTGTAACTTGCAGCGAAGTTCTGCAGTTGGGGCTGTGAGAAGGAAAAAGTTCTTTAGCCTCTTCTCCTCACTGCTGCCTGTCTATGGTAGCAGGGAAGGACAGACAGCAGTCACTTGCTTACCATCAGAGCTGGAGTGGTCTTCTTGCGGGGCAGCGGGCGAAGATACCGTGGCTTGCTAACTTACTTTCCTGAATTAGAGAGCAAAAGTGGGCCAAGTGATATGAAACAGTTCAACAAAGTTCATGCTTTCTTAGTATCTTGTTTCATGTGTCAGCCAACTTTAGCCTTGTAAGAAACCAGTTCCCATTAGCGTCTATGTTTTTTTTTTTCTTTTCTGAAGTGTTTGTATAAGCATTTTTTAAAAATGAGACCCTGTTTTCAAACACTGGGTTGCATTGCAAACACAAAGCAGTTCTGCCTTTTGCAAGTACCCAAGGCATGGGATATATAACCTAATTCCTTTGTCTGGAATACTAATACTAATCAACTCTTATTAGTATTAACCTTAAACATGCTATTCCTGACTTGCACCAAAGTTAGCTGTAGGAGAGTCAGAGCAGCAACCCATGAATCAGACTGGAACGGATTTGAGACTGTACACTTGGCAGTGTAAATTATGAAGAGTAAGGTAAGTAGGTTTTAGAAGTAATTTGAATTAGTGTCGTCTTCTGATGGTGTCTGCAGTAGGAGAACGATTGAAGACTCGTTAGCTAATAATTCATAGCGAATACGTGCTGTGCATGATTTAGCAGACAGTGTCAGCAGGGACTCACCCCGTTCGTGCGTGCTGGGTTTAGCCATAGCCAGCGCTGGAGCTGAAAACCATAACACACACAGGGAAATGTGATTTAACTCTGGGAGCCTTTGACCTCTGAGTAGGAGTAGGGGACTGCTTCTTCAAAATGCATGAAGTGATCAAGGTTTTAGCAGTAGAGAGGATAGCTGTTTCTTCTTGGGGCCTTCTGTAAAACAACTTGGAAATTAATCCATTGCTTTGTTTTGGCATCCTTTATATTGACAAAGAAATGTTAGGAACAAGCATATGACCAAAAGCTCCTTCTGTGGTAAAAGACCTTCAGTTAGGAAGTACAAGATAAAGAAAAAATAAAAGTAGAATTCATTAATTGTACCTTACTGTACCATATGTAAAATTATCAGGTTAGGATTGTCTTCAGTTTTGCTGACCTAATAAACAGAATGTCTATCAGAAACATTTGTTCTAATGATACAAAAATGAGAGTGACTGCTTTCCTTTACCTATGTTCAGTGGTTTACAGAAAAGAAAATTCTGCAGCAAAATTAGCCTGAAATTCAAAAAACTCATCAGTGCTTGAAGTGGGTCTTGAAATGAGCAATGTAATTCATTCACATTGCTCCTACTGCCATATTTGTTTTTATGGATGTGTTGGTCTTGGTTGATGGTAGGTTCTGCTTTTTTAATTTAATTTATTTTTTTCTTATTATAGGCACACAGCTTGCAAATCTAATAATAAATTTCTGTAAATATTAATTTAGGAGGCATCTGTTCCTTAAGGAAACCTTAGAACCGGTGTTTGTTTTATTTAGAAAATATGCACAACATAAATAGTTGGAAGATCTTCTGCAAGGCTGGGGACGTGATGTCATACAGGGGCATTACAATCCTTTAGGTTAAGCAAATCGGAATGAGTTCTTGGAAAGAAACGTGACAAACTTCCGTCTTTTTAGGGGCTTATCTATCTGGTCACAGTGACACAATGGCTAGTGTTCCCCATTGCCCTGATAGCTAAGCGACAAGGTAAAGTTAGTTTGCAGCAAGTTCACAGAAGGAACCGCATTGTTTATATATGAAGGGAATTTCTGTCTGTGCATGGCTTGCTTTATCCTTGTGTCTCAGTACTAGACAATATCAGTATGGGCAAGCTGCCTAGATGCGCAAAATTCAGTGGAGGAGTTGTGGTCTATGTCAGTTGAGGGTTTTCTCCGGTAAAGAGGAGTAGCCTTAGACAGAAAGAGATGTGTCATGTGACTGAGATTTTTCTGACTTGTTTTGTTCTGGTCACTAGGTCAGCTACACTGCTTGTACTTCAAATGCTATAAAACATTACCTAAAACCATTGTATGATGCATCATTGTGAGCTTACTCAAATCTTCAGCATCCAGGGAAGAGACGAGCAGAGGCACCCAATGCCTGGGGCCCCTGCAGTGGAAGAAGATGGATAAAGTGACATAGATAGATCTGAATGACGCCTGTGAACAAACCCTGCCCCACAAAGCAGAGGGGTGAAAATCCCCGCTTTCACCCTAGAAACTCATATTCAACACTGTATTTGGCAAATGGCAGAAGAGAGGCATCTAGGGATATTTTCCATGCATCCATCCTTTATGTAGCCTTTTGCGGTCTCCTCTCTCCTGACGTGGCCCTTCCCAAGTGTTCAGATGGTGGAGAAACAACAAAAACCGCAGACAAGCATACACCTGTCCCCACTTGTAAAAGTGCTCCTTCCTGACCTCTTGGGCTGGCTGGCTGTGCAGCATCCCTGATGCAGGCTATTTGACTGTAGCGATTTGTGCTGCAAAGCTGCATCAAAGCTGCAAGAGGTTCTCAGAGGACAATGCAAAACTGCTTTTTTTTCTCTGTGATCCATAAAGAGAAGGCATGAGTAAGACAACTGCTACCTTTATTCCAAGATCAGAAGGGACCCCATGACCATATTATTTTATCTTCTGCAATTTTCCCTAGACAGTGCATTAATTTATATATTATTCACGATAATGTATATTATTAAAATGGATATTATGAAAGGTAGCTAATACACAACTTTCAAGTCCAAGAATCTCTAGTTAAGAACTATTTTAGCTGTTTGGATGTGATCCTGAGCAACTGGCCCTGCTTCAGCATGGGGTTTGACAAGATGACCTCCAGGGGTCCCTTCAGACCTCAGCCACGGCTGTGATTCTGTGAACTCCCTGCTTACCTCTACCCGCTCTGATAAACTGTCCTTGTATTTAATTCCCCGCTGTTTAGTTCTCTATTATTCAGATAGTGTGGTATCACAGCTACAGTAGAGAGTTCTGAGCTTCTGGTTGGTTTGGGATCTGATGAAGTGTTGTATTTTGTTTATATTTGAGTAGTGGCTTTATGGAACTTAATGTTACCAAAGATGGAAGGTGGTTAAGCACCCAATTTGATCTACCACTGTATTTGCATTTTGCATTGTTTTGTATTGTGCACTGTTGCAGTGTCAGTGGGACATTACACATGCATGGAGTTTAGCGGGTCAGTATGTGTCTGTCTGGGTTAGGACCAGAAAGCTTGGAATTCATACAAGTGATCCCTTAATTGTACTTTTGAACTAAAGGGTAGGAAAATAGGATGGAAATGATTATAACTTTCTGCTGATTCAAAAAAAAATGTTATTTGGCAAGAGAGCTATTCCTTTCAACTGCAAAATCAGAAGGAAGGTAATTCCATAAGAGGACAGAGGGAGATGGCTGTTCAGTCAGCTCAGATATGTTAATTTGTGTTATTTGTGTAAAGCAAATGATGCCACCATAAGGAAACCTCACTTAATTCTTAGCAATTACCTGCAATTTATGACAGGATTACCATGATGTAGCTCTTGGAAGAATCTTAATCAAACTGAACTGGGGTGACATGTTGTCATTCAAGAGTAAAGATGCCTGTGAGAGAGAGAGGTAGAGAGACATAATTTTATTCTTCACCTTTGAAGGTGAACATTTTAAATTACTTTTCTTATTAAAAAGGTGAGATTTGAAGGAAGTAGCATGACTTAGTCTTAGGAAAAAGAAACAAAGTCTTGCATTCCTTCACCCATTCAAATAGAGCTTGAATTTTTTCTTTTGTAAGGGATCTTGGAACCACGTTGTCCCATCTCCATGTCCTGTGGATGGCTCGCTGTGGGCTCTCAGACTTAGATGGGATCTCTTCCTGCAGCTCTTTAAAAGTAAGTATAGATGTGTCCTGACAAATGACAATCTCAAAACTATCTTCAGTTGATACTCTGCTCTTTACTTGTGTTTGTTCTCTTCTCATTCTTTCTTTTTCTAAAGGACTTTGGTTGGATTCTCTGAATTGCATGTGTTAGTTTAAAAGACACTACAGTATTTTTTTTAAATGAGGTGTAACATTTAGTTCTGATCCTGAAGACGCCTAATGCAGCATGTTAATTTTTGCCCAATTAGCCATAGTTATTTAAGGTGAACAATGTTCACTTCCATGCTAATTTCATGCTGTGCCATGTAATATTGCAAATACTAGAAAACATTTTGCAAAGATGGAGTGTTACTTGTGCAAGCCTGTGGTTTGTATATTTATTTTGTTTAATTCTGCCTAGGAACTCTACATAGCCTATAACAATATCTCTGACCTGAGTCAGCTGACCTGGTTGGATCATCTTAAGGTTTTGGATCTGGAAGGGAACAATATTGAGGACATCAACCAGATGCAGTACCTGGGACTTTGTTGCCAGCTGAGCCACCTGACAGTGAAGGGCAACCTTATTTGCCTGAAGCCAAATGCAGAATCTGCAGAGGTGCGGACTTGGTTTGCACACATTGTTTTGATTTTTGGAAGTGCTTTTTCAGTTTGAGTTGGAAATGAGAAATGTTTCTGCACCTTCGTATTGTTTCATTCTGAGTGATGACATGGGATGCATTTCCCATCTTTCTGTTGATTCTTGTCCTCTTTTGGGTATTGTCTCTAAGATGAGCACAAATGAAATACAAGGAGTGCTAGTAAAGACTCAAGCCTGTTTCCTAGCAATGTGTTCCTTCTTACCTGTGAGAATGAGATTACACTATAAATCAGCTGTTCTGATCCATACAGCTGTTCTGTCTTCTCCCAGCTTGCAGTGCGAACAGGCATCTTAAAGGAAGACCAAGGAGAGCATGGACCTCAGCTGTATGGATCCTCCTACCCTGTAGGGACCTTGCAGCAGGTTAGAAAGTAGCCAGGATTTTTCTTACAAGATGTGCCAATTGCAATGTCTCAACTAGATATCTGTCTTTGTATTTCTTTTGGAGGCTCTCTGGTCCAACAGCACGTGCTCCAGAACAAGCACGCTCAAAAGTTGAACCCTCAGAAAAATTATGCTTGAGATAACTAGGAAAAGCTATATTGCAGAAACTGCTTGTTATCTTTTCTTCTGAAAGGTTAAAATGAAATTACCAAAAAGAACTTCAGCAAAAACTGAAGATCCAAAATACAGCAATTCACCTCTTACCTACTGAAATGATAAAATAATTTCTGTGGTGGTATTTTGTTGAGTGCATTAAGCCCTCTGTGTAACAGAAATGAAAACACAGTAATACATGATCTACTTTGGGTTTCAGGGCACTTAACAAGAAAAGTAAGGGAGGTCTAATTCTACAAGAACAGTCTCAGAGCTGTATTACTCTGTTTCACTTTCCACTGTTTAAAAAAATGCATTGCTGAGATATAAAAACAAGCATCTTGCTTACTGAAAAGGTAACTGGAGGAAAATCAGAGCTTAAAAAACTTGGTCAAATAAGACTGTTCCTCATTTTGCTCACATAATGTCTAACGCAAATAATCAGATGACAGTTTGTGGCCAGCACACAATACATTGTCACCTGGGTCTTCTTGAAGGTCACAGACCTATGCACACAAACATAGGTATGCGATACACAGCACTCACGAATGATGGCGCAGTCCCCAGTGAGAGTGTAAAGAGCTGATAACACAGGGGTTAGAAAGCGGAGAACGAGCTGGCACTGTGACTCCACTGTGCCATGTTCCATAGCTTCAGGCCCAGACCATTAATTTGCATAAAAGGATGGGTTTGTCCTGGATTTAGGCTTGAAAACTGAGGTGCTGTCACTAAAATTCAGTCATATAGTAGATACGCACATATTTTAAATCTTCACATTTTTTAGATACATGAGTTATTAGCATTTTTCATATGTAATTGTTGGCTTGATGATATCCCTCAGTAAAAGGGCAGAGCTTTAGCTATCATAATTTTTCTCTCTGGAATCCAAAAGAAAATATTATACACTTGCCTTTCTGTTTTGAGCTGGTAGAAATATACTTCAGAGACCACGCTTGTAACTGTTTATAACCAAAATGATTTCTCCATCAACATCTCTCCCTTACGGAAGGTGCAATCATGAGAGGAAAAAGCATATTCCTACAGTAAGGAAGCACTGCCTACTTCTGATGGACAAAGCATGACTACTTACTGTTTTACACCCACAGAGACAAATACAACTTCTGAGACTTTGTATCGTAGCTTCCTACTGTGAAAGTGGTGCAGTATATCCTAACAGCATAGAAAGACTGTTTCTACTCCCTTGTTCCTCCTCAACGAAAGTGATATCTTTGGAGGACGCAGTTTTCACTTGGCATCTTCAGTCCTTAGGTGTACGTGTAATGGAGAAATGTCAGATTGCCCTTGGTTTGTTTAGCTGAGGAAACCAGTCCTTGGGATGCTGCTGTGTGTTGTCACATAACAGGAGTTCAGAGGAGTGGTATGTGGTGGTGTGCCCTACTGCTCTTCTCCACGCTGAATGGCTGTCTCTACTCCTGTACACGTAGTTGCATTCAAATGCCAGCCAAAATTTGGTGAGGGAATCTGCACGATGGTGTGTTTTACACTGAGCTGTAACAGAGGAAAACTCTAAGTTCCCTGCAGTCTTCTGCCCAGTCTCTGTTTTGGGAAGCTGTTGAGCCCTGAGGTGGTTACAAAGCAGGAAACGCTGCTGAGAGCTTCTCCATGGGCTTTGTTACTTTCTTGGTTTCAGCTGATATTGTCTGCATTTCTTCAGGGTATAGAAAAGTCACCTGAAATATAGAAAAGAATAGACATGGGCTTACTTCAGTGTGCCCTAGATGGCCAGCTCTAATTCTTCAAGCTTCTTCTTGTACTCTCACCCTTGCTACAGCTCCGTAAAAGCTCTCCTATTTATTTACTTTTAATCTACAGAATGGTCCAGCTAATTTTACTGCTCTTTCTTCAGATGGCCTGTTTGCTCTCTGTAATTTGATTTTCAGATGAGCTCATCTTCCCCTGTTATCTAAACCAAGAGCAACAGCCTGATGATAAATTCTGCAGCCTCTGTTGCAGTAATGTAACATGAACGTAACATGATGCTTCTCTCCAACAGGACATGGCTGGAAATTGGCTGTAGCCCAGGCGCTGTTCAGAGTACATGTGGTATGGGATACCATGGCAATTGATTGACTCATTTTCTAAATTAAGATTAAAGGCTTAGTTAGAGAAATGTAGAGTCTGCCTCTTAACAACACAAACACACACTTTATTTGGTGAGTTCCCTCTGCCAGCCTCGGTGCCGCCTCGTGCGAAGCATGCAGCCAGCCAGGTCCCACAGAAAGATTTCTGCTTGTGACAACTCCATGTTGAATGAGGACTTGGCTTTGTGGGGTTTTCAAACATTGCATGCAATGTCTTGAAAACATAACATTTATCTGGATGAAGCAATTGATTTTTAGGTAGCTATCCATTCGTGCTCTGCCACTGGCAGTGCACTCTTGCTTTGTATTTTCTTTAAGTAGAAGACATCATCGTCACCCTTTTCTGTCTTTTGTAATATGAGACTATTTTAAGCAAAAACGTTCCCACTGCAAAGCAGCACAACCCAGTCAGCCCTGAGGTGTTGCTAAGTTTTCCAAAAGATGAAGTTGCCACATGAAGGCATCTTTACAGCTGGAATCCACCAAAGCAGCCCAATTTGCAGTGTGCTCAGAGCACAGTTATAACTGTTCTGGATTGGCCTGGCTGCTCAGAGCTCCCCAGGCACTGGCATGTGCTCATGAATCATTTTAAAATACGTCAGCTCCACCCACGTATGCAGAAGGGGGCTTCACCCGTGCTCTCCTCCTTGGCTGTTGCACTGAGTCCATGTGCACTGGGAGCAATCACATTGTTTTTCCAGCACACAGAAAAGAAATCCAAGTGCAGTCCATTTTAGCCTTCTGTGCACCTGCTGTTGGCACACGACTTCTTGCAGAAAAAAACCCCATACTTTGAAGTAAGCCATCATTTCTAACAGTGTATAAAAACACATAACAAACCCCTGAAGACTGCCCCAAAAAATCACTGCAGTTCATTTGCTGTAGCTGGCTTATGGGTGTGCCTGAAAACACGATCCGTGGAAGTGCTCTTCCTTTTTCCATCAGCAGGTGCAGCAACACTCATAACACGTTTTCAAGTCTTCCCATTGCCTGAGTGTTGATGCAGCAACCAGAGAATCACAAAAGCAGAGAGAGAGCCTGGCTGAATGCTGAGGGTGCCCAGGTTTTCCATGGGCATCAGTGGCCTTCTACACTTTTGTGCATTATACATAATATAACAAAGACAAATGTCAGCGTCATCAGTGGGTAAACAGCAAAGGAGCCTTTGCGCAGGGGGCATATATTTGCACAGCTCAGGACGTGTTCACGATCAATTTGAGTAAAATTATGTGAGAAGAAAGCACAGTGAAATGAAACTCCTGATTGTATTTCTTTCTAGTGAAATGAAACTCCTGATTGTATTTCTTTCTGTTGAATGAAGTGAATAGGTTTACCTTGTAGAAGGCTGTTCTGATTTTGTTAGTGAGGGGGGGGCCTAAGGTGGTAGAGATAATGTTAAGCCCAGGAAGAGGAAGGGGTGGGGGGAGGTTATCTTGTTCCCTGTCTCATTCTCCTGCTAATTTTAGAAATAAATGAATAGTTTTCCCCAAGTCGAGTCTGTTTTGCCCGTGACGGTAACTTTAAGGATTTCTCCCCGTCCTTATCTCAAACCTTGAGCCGTTTTTCTTATATCATCTCCCCCTGTTCTCTTGGAGGGTGGGGGGAGCGAGAGAGAGACTGCGTAGTCTGGTCCCGGCTGAACTACGACAAAGGCATTTCAATTTATATGGCAGTCATACAAATTGGACACTGCTGTGCTGCTAGTAGAAGTCCACGGTCTGTTAAATAAACTGTTCAAGTGGCCACTTTCTCAATTTCTCCAGGAACCAGATTATAGTTACAGAGCTGAAGTAAAAAAACTCATTCCTCACTTGGAGTATTTGGATGAGATACCAGCAAGCCAGACTGTTCCCCTTCCTTCCAAGAAGATGCGTGAGGATTGGCTAATCATCAAGGAATCCATCAAGAAAGGTGATTTAGCTGAAGGCGTTTCATGGTTAGGTATGCTAGGTTTCCCATCAGGGTTCATTTTTCAGGTTATGATGTGTGAAAAAGGAAAAATGAAGAGCAAGCTGACCTCTCCAAAGCCAATATTTAATTATAGCAAAGGGACAAAGGACATTGTGTTCTCAATTGGGAAGTGAGGAAATTAGAATTCAGCACAGTGCAGATTTAAATGAAAGCTATCCTAAGCTGAGCATCAAGTTCAGAAAAATGCAGATGGCTTCTAAAGCATCAAGGAAATCCAGTGGTAGCTGGAGTCTGTACTTAGCATGCATCCAGCATGATGGGAAGAAGCACAGCTTGGAAAGGAACGTTTCAACAGCAACTGTTCACAGCCCTTTCCGTGGTAGCAGTCAATCGTAGCATCCAAGTAGCATGGATGTAGCAGGATTTCCTACTCCCATTTCATAATAGGAAAGGCAATTTGGTCACCACTCCTCAATGACAGCAACATCCTACCAACTGAGATTGTGTGGTCTCGTAACAGAGCTGTCCCATTTTCTCCGTCCTCTATAATTAAGTCCATTACATTTATTAGTAGAGAGTAAATGGTTTGAAAAGAAATCTGTTGTCCCCTTGCCTGTAGCCTTGATTATAGTTCAGATGTCCATGCTTTTACGTATCATACTACACGCATTTTACCACGTACCATTAAATATTACAAAGTATTTCCTATAACTCCTCCTGTTGCTTCCCATTAGTGTGGGCAATGCAGTTAGCTTTCCAGCCCCCCTAGTTGTGGTTTGCCTGCCAACTGTACTCCATTAAAAATTTAGTTTGTTTTGGAATAAGTACATACGTTTGTCCTTTGTTTAATCCCTGGGGGTCCAAATCATTAGTTGTAATAGTAGTTATGGTAGGAAAAAAAATTCATTAAAATCAGACCCCTCAGTGATCCTGCTTTGGCAACATCAGCTGTGATTCAGAAAACTAGTTAACAGAGTGAGCTGACAAAAACAGTAGGGACGGAGCACAAAATTGTGAATTCATATTGTTTTCTACTGCAACCAGACTCTAAAATGAAGGCAAGAATGTCATCAGGTTCAGACATCCCCATATTTTTTTCTTTCCTATAGCAACATTGACTCGGGTACTTTTCACGCGCTATGTATTTCATGGGTTTGTATTAACAACTACGGCCAAATATTTTAAAGGTCCCTAGCACTCAGCTCTTAAGGAAATGGCCACATTATTGCAGAGCTGATTGCTCCACTGGTGGGTGCTCAAGGCTTTACAAAGCACGCAGTTCATCTAGGCACCAAAATGAAATTTGCTCTCGTGTGGGTTGTTGGCTGCACGTGCTGCTCTTACAGCTGCGCTGTGCTCCCAGCCAGCTGTTGGGCAAGTAAGAGAACAAGGCTCTATCTGCCTTCACTAGCTTTTGTATAATCCACCCTGCCCTGTAGCATTATGAAAACCCAGTTTTCGCCTTTCTTTCTGTGGCAGAGAAGTACCTGTCAGTACTGGAAAAATGTCCCACTGCCATTCCCAGATTTCCATAACTCTTGGTACGTGGTTTGCCCTGATTGACTAAAAGCTCTGGTGAGGTGGCTGTAACCATCTGTGTTGTGCCTTTTAAGGAATATATTTTAAGATTAGGGGCTTGGACTGTGCCTGTAGCAAGCCTGCAGTGGTTCCCCTGCAGGCAGGTGGGCAGAAAATGAGAGACAGGCTACTCTTACCCTAGGCATGCAAGCAGGGGACGTAGCAGAGCCCTGGACGCTCCAGGCTCACTCGTGGGGCAATCGAAGGCGAGTAATGAGCACAGAGCAGTTCCTAACGCCATCCTCAGCCAGCAGCCTGTCTCTGGTGCCCAGGAGGAGGAGGAAGATAGGAAGGGACTTTGGTTTAGTTAAGTGTCCCCCAGTTCTGCCATCTGCAGAGGACAGCAGCAGCACCAGGAAGCCCACTGTCTCCAGGCTTGACCCATTCCAACACGTTTCTTGTAGCTGCAATGACAGATTTTTCTGTCCCCTACAGCTCCAAGTGTGCAGCAGCGGTCACCATATTGGCAGTGTATAGTGATGGTGTGGTTTGAAGTCTTGCATTACCCTGTTTACTCAAGTGAAACCTCTCTCTTAGATCCCTGTGCTGGGGCAGTAGCAAGGCATTCTGGATGCGACCCAAGACCCCCGACAACTTCCAGACCTGCAACTGCGCAGTGGTCTGCTAATAGAGGGAGATCTAGCAGTGCCCGCCTGTTGTACAGTGGCTGTTCTCTTCCAGATTCCACTCTTTCTGATGAACTGTTCCCAGAAGATGACTCCAGTGATTTGACACATGGTAATGTATGTTTTTTAATCCTGTTCTTTCCCACACCTCCACCTCTTTCTGAATGTTATTCTTGCTGATGAAAGCCTGAGTGCTTTGAATACTACCCACCCTTGCCACTGCTATATCATATTCAGCATATGTTTTCAGCCATGGGACTCACCTGCTCTAGCGTGGGCTTTACTTTATTTCCCCCCACAGCAGAAGGTGCAAGTCATATGAGCTTCCCCCTCCTCAGCCCCTCACCCCCACGCACTATGTGCTGCTGTCCCTCTTGACAGCCCTGTGCTGCAATGGTCCTCCCTTGCTGAAGTTGCCTTTCACACCTCGTCAAAAGCTGTCCTGCTCAGTCCTTTGAATTACACGTCAGCCTAGCTAGGGCTCACTTAAGTCATATCTGGGCACATCTTGTTCAGTCACAGGGATGTGGTCCAAGGCAGTCCTCTACAGAGGCGTGGTGATGCACATTCACTCCCCATTGCATCATGTGCTCAAACTATGTGTACTGCAGCCTCGTACTGCAGCAGCATCGCTGCTGTCAATGAGCACTTTCTTTTGGGTTTCCACGGTCCCTCAGAAAGAAGAGTCAGTTCCTTGACATTCACATACCTGATCTACAGGCGTGCCACTGCCCTTCATGCCCTGGCCACCTGGAAGTACTGCCAAGTTAGTAGCTCCTGGGAACAGCTGGATGGAAAAGGAGTTCACTTCTGGTACAATATTTGGCACTTCCCAAGACATCCTTCCCTGGAAAGACCTTGATGGTGCAACTCCACTGGCCCATAGAGTGCAAATTAGATAGGAAGATGGTGTTTGTTTTCCCAGCATTGTGGGCTGTTTCTCTCGGATGCCAGTGTCACCTCAGTTCCTTGCTGTATGTAGGACTCAGGATGATGAACTGGATGAAGCAATGCAGTGTCAACAGCTGAGTGCGCATTCGGAAAAGTACATGGAAGCTGAATACAGCTGCCAGGGAATGAGGCCATAATTTCATGTGCACTTTTAGGTAGCTAGCACTACTGATAGAGACAGTTTCACCCAATGTTTACTGCTTCTTCCTGCCCCTTTGCTGCCTTGTCTCTTGTTTTGGCAAGAGCATCTGCATAGCCACATGGGGAACCTGATTCTGATCGAGATCCAGCGGAAAAATAACCCTGCAAAACAACACCTACCCCCCCCCCCCCCCAAGTTTTAATTTGGAGTGGCTCCCTGATCTGACTCACCATGTGGCCACACAAGTGTTTGCACCAGCACAGTGGAGGAGGCAGGGCAGGAGCAGGAGACAGATTCCAGTAGAAAAAGAGAAACTGCCTCTTAGCAGCAGTGTCAGGCCATGCCAGCTGACACTGTGAACCTATGCTATAAAATATTACATCCTCCTGTCTATGGGAAATGATGTTGATTGATTTCAAAGACAGCACCGTTTGTTAAACGTAGGAGTGAAATATTTTCTTTTTTCCTTTTTTCTTAGGACTCAGTCAAGTTATATGTGGGAACC
Organism: Chlamydotis macqueenii; assembly: GCF_036417535.1. Classification (NCBI taxonomy): domain Eukaryota; kingdom Metazoa; phylum Chordata; class Aves; order Otidiformes; family Otididae; genus Chlamydotis; species Chlamydotis macqueenii. Next base: position 53,689,304 of record NC_141560.1, on the reverse strand, counting down.
CCACCAAGGCCCTTCGTGCAAGGAGACAAAAGCTAGGTGTACGTTTTTCTTGTATGGTTCAAGTTCCTGCCTGGTGACTCTCATAAATCTGGGATAAACTGAACTTCCACTTGTGGCTTGTGGCAGCTCACAGTCTTCTGTAGCCCAAAAGCCCCCCAGCATGCAATTTGCCTTGAGGAGGATGGAGAGTCTCTTGTTCTGATGTTACAAAGGTGCCCATGTGCTACCAGCAATTAACTATCAGTTGTAAAGGAACACATGAAAATCATGTATCAGCTGCTGGCAGCACATTTCCTATCATCCTGGCTGAGCAAACTGCAGGTCAGGATTGCAAAATTTGATAGCATTCCTACAACAGCTATTAAGAAAAAGATTTTTTTTCAGCAATGTTTCTTTGATGTTGACGTAAATAGTCAGATTGCTAATGCTGCAAGGTCATTCCTACTGAGTAAACAAACACTATGCCAACGTTTCTTCACCTTATCACTGGAGTGGTACCCCAGCCCTGCAGATCAGCCTGCTCATTTCAGCAGTAGCTTAGTGAGAGGATACCCATGTGCATAAGGGGGTGCAGTCTGGCTCGTCATAGTTAGCTGTTGTGGGCCCTGAGGTTCAACAGGGCACAGATGCACATGTGTACGTTTAAACAGGCTGTGCTACATCAGGGAAACAGCGTGCAGAGGACACCTGCATGGCTCCGCTGTCAGCAGCCTCACTTAATGCTGACAATAGATGTTAAAGAACCACTGGAAAAAATGTGTACCTCCCTTGTCCCTCTGCTGCCACTGCCTGAGCACTGGAAGATTTTCTGACACAAATTTGAACATTTGAGTGAATTGCTGTGCATTATAAACTAGGATGTGGAAGGGGACTGCAGTCATATGCTCAATGATGCAGTCTTCTGTGGTACTAATCTTAATATGCTTATTGACGTAGGTGCTACAGGCTTGTACACCAGTGAGATATAAAACAGCAGTTTTGTTTCTGCCACCCTGGGTTCCTCAAAGCTGTAACAGTGCACATGACTGGGACATGGGGCTTCTTAAAACTGAGGAGCAGGAAAATTATGAGGAGTGATCTGAAAACTCAGGAGTTACATCACGCTTTGATGCCTTCTACAATCCACAATCTAGAAATGGAGCTGGGGAGAACTCCTGAGGTTATCAAGATAACTTCTGTCATTTTTGCAGCCCCCCGTAGTAAGCCCTTTGAAACACTGCAGTCTGAGGACAGAAAACTTTTACGACTCTGGAGGAGGAGGAGAAGATCTGCACCGGGAAGATGTGTTCTCTGAACTGAGTGCACAGAGAAAGCAGCCCAAATGGTGAGACCACGGGAGAAATCTTGTGCAGTAAAACGGGCGTTCATTTTCTGCTGCGATAGTAAAATAAACTCTTTGGCCACCTGGTGGCGGTTTCCGGGGATAGTCTTGGCCTCCTGCCTTCCTGTCCCTGCGGTGGGAACCTTTCCATCAGTCCTCCCCGCTGGAGCATCTGCGGGGTGGGCAAGGGAGAAGAAACCTGGGGGAAGCTCTGACGTCTCTCTGGAGCAGGCTGAGGACTAGCATAGGCAAGGTGGACTCGCTTGCTTAGCGAGAGAGAGCAAGGAAATTACTTTTTATAACTGGTAAGACATTCTTGGTCTTGACAGTGTCTACCTTCAGACAGTGAAAAAAAGTTAAAGGGAATGAATTTTTATGCAAGCATCACATTAGTCTAAACACATGAAAGGCTGAAAGGAAAAAAAAACACCATGCTGAGATTCCCCTATCTCATAGACAGATAATCGTTGTTTTGGAAGTAAAAATGCCTTTATTTCTCTGAACTTACTTCACTGTGTAGTATTTTAAGTCTGCCTCATTTCACTTGATTAACTTTAGAGCACTTTCAGATAATCAGACACAGGCAGCTTAGATGGCTGATCCATTTAGAATAATTTTCCATATCTCCAGGAAAGTGGTAAATCACAATGGGTGACTAAATCTGCTGTCTGGGTGTTTGCCTGTGTGGCCATGCCAGGCTGCACTTGGCTGGCTGCATATTCACATCTCGAAGGCTAACTGAAGGTGTAACATTTGATGTCCAGGTGCCTGCAGACAGCTCAGCAAGAAAAAGCCACCCAAGGACTGGAAGTAGCTCTTAGTGATAAGGAAGACTGCAGCCTGACTGACAACTGTGAAGAAGAGTTGAGGGAGACCTGTGATGAGGACCTCATTGAAAGGATTTCTCTTGATTCTTCTTGCCACTCCTGTCTCTCCCAGTCTGTCTCAGGTACTGGACCTAAACCTCTGGGGAAGGGTTGGCATGAGGTAGTGATACGTGCTACTAACCATTTGTAGATAGGTGTATCAGTAACTGCAGTGTTTGATGAGATCTGGCTTCTGTGCTCTGGAGCAGCAATTTGGAAATATCTTTGCAGAGCCAGACCCTAGGTAATCCATTCCAGTTTTTAAGCAGGACATGGTGGCCAGCTGTGTTGACCATTAGTTGATGGATCTGTAGAACTAAGAGGAACAAAGCTGATCTTATACCTCTATCCATTGAGGATAGAGGAAGGACGTGCCTCTGTCTTTTACCTTGTGTCACTAATTTATGGCAGTGCCAGGTGAGTCTAAAATACTGTCGTTCCAACTGAGCTATATTTTACCCCAGTTGGCACTGATGGAAATAATGGCTGAGCTAATGATTAAGATTTAACTGGGCAACTGGGAATTCTGCAAAGATATGCAACCAAAGGGATGCATTCAGTAAAGAGGTTAGAAATGAAACGTGCTCTGCTCAGGAGCAAAACCAAAGACCTCTCTGGAACTGCATTTACATGAATGAAAGCAGAATTCCTGCTCTTCACTACTTCTTGAATATCACATTTAAGAATATTAGGAACATTAATAATGGTTATTCCAAATACATTTCAAGTACAGTAGCTTAGAAAAGTACAACTTTAATCTATTTCTATTGTTAATAATAACTTTTTTTGCTTTAATAAATATTAGCATGGGAGTTTTCATTTTACATTTCTTTCAGGGGCAAAAATGAATCTATTAAACTTTGGAAAAATATAATATATTTTGAAAAAAACCAGAATTATCGTTAAACTGTTCAAAGCCTCTGTGTGTTAACAGTAACATAAACAATATTACCTCAGCAAGAATAGAAGCTGTTTGGAAAAATCTAAAGGAATGACCTATTGTCCAGTGATCACAGAAGTCTTAGATTATGATCTCATGGCCTCTTTAGATTTAATCTGATCTTTTTTAGTTTTAATATGATTTCTTTAGATTGAGTATGATTTATTATGATCTCATCATCTTTTTTAATTGAGTAGGCAATGCCCCAAATGTCTCGTGGTGTACCAGTGTCATGCCCTATAGGACTGTAAAAGTGAATGGTTGGGCATAGATCTGCCCATCTACTAGGGTCTGGTTACAAGATTGATGAAGAAGTTTGAAATCTAGTATTACCTAAGTGTGTGTGTGTGTGTGGGAGGGGGGGTGGAATGGATGACCCAGATCCCAAATCACAAGCAACTGACCATAATGGAGAGACAACACGGCAGGGCACAGGCAGTCCAGGAGGTTCCTGGAATGCGTGGACAACAACTTCCTCCTGCAGGCGATAGAGGAGCCGACAAGGAGGGGTGCCATGCGCGACCTTGTGCTCACCAACAGGGAGGGGCTGGTGGGGGATGTGAAACTGAAGGACAGCCTTGGCTGCAACGACCATGACATGGTGGAGTTCAAGATTCACGGGGCAGCAAGGAAACTACATGGCAAGCTCTCTGCCCTAGACTTCAGGAAGGCGGACTTCGGCCTCTTCAGGGACCTGATGGGCCAAGTGCCATGGGAGGCGGCCCTGGAGGGAAGAGGGGCCCAGGAAAGTTGGTCCATATTCAAGGAGCACCTTCTCCAAGCTCAGCAGAGGTGCATCCCGATGAAAAACAAGTCAGACAAAAAGGCCAGGAGGCCGGCGTGGATGAGCAAGGAGCTCCTGGACCAACTGAAAGTGAAAAAGGAAGCCTATAGAGGGTGGAAGTGGGGACAGGTAGCCTGGGAGGACTACAAAGAGGCTGTGCGAGTGGCCAGGGATAAGGTAAGGAAGGCCAAAGCCGGGGCAGAACTGAATCTGGCCAGGGATATAAAATGTAACAAGAAGAGCTTTTATAGGTACGTAGGGGACAAAAGAAAGTCCAGGGAAAATGTAGGCTCCCTCCGGAAGGGAACTGGTGTCCTGGTTACCCAGGACATGGAGAAGGCTGAGGTTCTCAATGACTTTTTTGCCTCAGTCTTCACCGACAAGAGTTCCTGTCCCATCACCCAAGCTGTAGAAGGTGCAAGCAGGGACTGCGAGAATGAAGAACTGCCCATTGTACTGAAAGAGCAGGTTTGGGATCATCTGAGGAACCTGAAGGTGCACAAGTCCATGGGACCTGATGAGATCCATCCGCGGGTCCTGAGGGAACTGGCGGATGAAGTTGCCAAGCCACTGGCTATCGTATTTGAGAAGTCGTGGCGGTCTGGTGAGGTCCCCGATGACTGGAAGAGAGGGAACATAACCCCAATTTTTAAAAAGGGGAATAAGGAAGACCCAGGTAACTACAGACTGGTCAGCCTCACCTCTGTGCCTGGCAAGATCATGGAGCAGATTCTCCTGGAAACCATGCTAAGGCACATGGAGAGCAAGGAGGTGGTTGGTGACAGCCAACATGGCTTCACCAAGGGCAGATCGTGCCTGACCAATTTCGTGGCCTTCTATGACGGGGTGACGGCATCGGTGGACAAGGGACAAGCAACTGACATCATCTACCTGGACTTGTGCAAAGCTTTTGACACTGTCCCGCACGACATCCTTCTCTCTAAACTAGAGAGACATGGGTGTGATGGATGGACCACTCGGTGTATAAGGAGTTGGCTGGATGGCCGCACTCAGAGAGTGGTGGTCAACGGCTCAATGTCCATGTGGAGACCGGTCACGAGTGGCGTCCCTCAGGGGTCCGTGCTGGGCCCAACCCTGTTCAACATCTTTGTCGGCGATATGGACAGTGGGATAGAGTGCACCCTCAGCAAGTTCGCCGACGACACCAAGTTGTGCCGTCGACACGCTGCAACGGAGGGATGCCATCCAGAGGGACCTTGACAGGCTGGAGAGGTGGGCTCATGCCAACCTCATGAAGTTCAACCAGGCCAAGTGCAAGGTCCTGCACCTGGGTCATGGCAATCCCAGGCACAAATACAGGCTGGGTGGTGGATTGAGAGCAGCCCTGAGGAGAAGGACTTGGGAGTGCTGGTGGATGAGAAGCTCAACATGAGCAGGCAATGCGCCCTTGCGGCCCAGAAGGCCAACCGCATCCTGGGCTGCATCAAGAGAAGTGTGGCCAGCAGGTCGAGGGAGGTGATTCTCCCCCTCTACTCTGCCCTGGTGAGACCCCACCTGGAGTACTGTGTCCAGTTCTGGAGCCTCCAACACAAGAAGGACATGGACCAGTTGGAGAGGGTCCAGAGGAGGGCCACGAAGATGATGAAAGGGCTGGAGCACCTCTCCTATGAGGACAGGCTGAGAGAGTTGGGGCTGTTCAACCTGGAGAAGAGGAGGCTCTGGGGAGACCTGATAGCAGTCTTCCAGTACCTCAAGGGGGCCTACAAGAAAGATGGGGAAAGGCTGTTTAGTAGGGCCTGTTGCGATAGGACGAGAGGTAATGGTTTTAAAATAGAGGGGGGTAGATTTAGATTAGAAATTAGGAAAAAAATTTTTACGATGCGAATTATAGAACACTGGAACAGGTTGCCCAGAAAGGTGGTGGAAGCCCCATCTCTGGAAACGTTCAAGGCCAGGCTGGATGAGGCTCTGAGCAACCTGATCTAGTCAGGGATGTCCCTGCTCCTTGCAGGGGGGTTGGACTAGGTGACCTTTGAAGGTCCCTTCCAACCCTAACCATTCTATGATTCTATGATTCTATAATAAGCAAGATTTAAGTCATTACAAACACAGTAGCCTTTGCCCACTGTCACTGGGATGTGTATTGCAGAGCAAATACCTGATAAAACTTTAACAACTGATACACTTTATTCAGCAAGGCAGTTAAAAATACACTTGACCTCTGTGACTTGAGATGGTGTCAAGACGTAGAGGGATATCTAAATGCCTCAACACTTAACTTCAGAAGTGTGTCCTACCCAATGTGATTTTCTCACAGAACTTGTTGCTGGAAACAATCCTTCTGACCAGGAAGGACTTTGGAAGTCGTTGAGTGTTATTTCGGGCTCTTGAGTCAGGCATACCAGTCTTTTAGAGTGTCTTTACTTAAAAACAAATAAAAACCCCTATGAAATCTAGACATTTTTAAAGCATATAGTATGATGGAAACTGTTCAGTGAAGCTTTTATATCAGCTTTATGTGGTTGCCTAAGCTGTCAAATACATCCCCATCAATTACGAGCTATAAAGCTGAACTTTTTGGGCCTGAGTTTTGGTGGCGCATTCTTTAGATTGTGTTCCTGCCCTGAACTTTGCACATCAGGCTCTTAGATACGGTTGGTTCTTTTAATAGGCAAGAGCAATTGGATCCCTGTGGTATGTAGAATGGTTTTAAGCATATATATATGCACATTATATTTATATATTGCACCTGAGGATTACATGGGCTAAAATATGAACAGCCAGATAGTAAACTTGCCTGTAGTGCCATATTTTCCCTAGCAGTCAGGCGCTTCCCGTAATGTCAAGGCTAATCTCAAGATCGTGTTCTCATACCTCTGCCTCTGATTAAAGAAAAGTGGATCCACTCATCTGTGATTATCCCTATGCCTTGAATTTCAGATCACTGGATGGGGTCCTGAGGTATTTAAAACAAGTCAGTGCAAACACTGGCCAGGGATTATGCAGATATGATCTTGGCTGAGAACAGGAGGATGGGTGAGCTGACCTGTCCCTCTTGAGCTGTGCACTGCTCGTGAGCAGTTCCAGTGCTTGCCGCATCACCAGCAGTACAGGCAGGGAGGCTGCCAAGTAACCCAAACCCCCATCTATCAGAGGAAGCAATTCAACAAAGCATCACTGTGTGTCCCAGAACACCTATGCCCACCCAGCTCCATCACACTGCAGTCTCTGAAACCTTTTGCTCACTGGGTCAGTCATTTAGCAGTACGATGAACTGGTAAATCACAGTGATTCCCCTCCTGTTTCAGGTTTGTCACAGGCTCAGGAAGGTGCAGTGTTCTCCAACCCAAACCGTTGTCTAATTCCATCCCCTCCAAAAAGCCCTTCACCTGCATCTGTAATGGATGTTGTGGCAAGACCTTGGAAAAAAAGAAACCACAGGGTAAGGTACCTAAAAATACCCAGCCAAGAGGAGGACAGGCAGTGGACACAGCAGTGCCAGTCAAGGGCTTATCAAGAAACTTCAGCCCAGCCTCTGGGCAAGGAACTCGCCCTCTTGAGCCAGCACAGCGTGCCGACTGCCTCTGGATCTCGTGGGCAGTGCCATCCTGCTGGGAGCACCGGACAGCAAAGGGCTATTTCAGGACCAGCAGCTGTTGGATCAACAAGCATCAGGTATGTGTGCTGCCAGCAGCACTGCCTGCAGCGTGTCCGGGGAAAAGAGAATGGACTTAATGGAAGGAAAAAGCAGACTTCTGTGTTGTCTCTGGAGTCTACTGCCTGTTCTGTAAAAATAACTCATTTTATTTATGCTGACATTTACCTTTGACGTCTAACACTAAAGGAAACATTTTCTCATGTTCCTTATCACTTGAGTGTTGGAAGTTTTGTACTTTCTTGAATAATAGCCCAGAACTCTCCTGTGTTCTTACATCCATTCCCATGTTCCCCATGCTGGGCCAATGCTCATGTTTGTTGCAGAGCTCTTGTAGTGGTGTTTCTTCAAGCCTCTCCTCGAGTAAACCCCAGGACAAGTTCCTGACATCCCACTCTGTTGTTTTTTTTTTCCCTAGAAACTTATATTAATTCATGTTAGAAAGAGCTTCAGAAAATAAAGTAGGCATTAGATAAGTGTCACATGCACCAAAACATGGTTATTTCTGAACCCACTTACTGTAAGATTAGCATCATGTTGCTTCTTTGAAGAAATGAAACAGAGGAGTTTTGACACCTTGATTTTGAAGTTAACATAGTCTTTATAGAGCAGTACAGGCAGAGAGCGCATGCCTTGTGTGGGAAGCTGGTGTGCCTTGTGCTGCTCCCAGGCCTGGCAGCTTTTGGTTCAGTTTTCAGAGCAGGAGATGGCAGAGCCAGTGGGGAGAATATAGATCCTCAGACTCAGAGTGCAATTTCAGCACAATGTGTCTTTTCCTCAGGCACATCATGAATGAGAGCCCTCCTGGAGAGATCAACCACCACCAGCCAGCTGTCTGCTCATCCACAAAAGCCTCGGAGAGGTTTGGGCTGATCAATGTCACTTGGCCCCTGACTGCCAGGGCCATGCTGCAGTCATTGCCAGACAGACCCACTGCCTCCACAACATCTCAGAATAAAAGTCTCTGGTCCTAGAAGATACTCAGGTGGCAGCGTGTGTTGGAGCCACGTACATAGCATGCTCTTGAAGGACTGATCCTATCTTTCAGCTTCTTCTGCAAGCTAAATGCAGAGCTTTACAAGTAGAGCAGTTCAAACAAATGACATGATTTGCCTCAATTAAGAGTACAGCTGGTCCAGAAATGCTTTCTTTAAAGAGCACCCGCTGATCAACAGAAGAGCTAATCAACCTCTTATTGCAGACAAACGTGGTTATTTTTGCAGCCTTCATGCACTAAAACAGAACAAATCCTAACGTGTTTCCTCTCATCTGCACCATGCCTTGCTTTGTGAGTCAGGCAGGGACACTGAACCAAGAAGAGCATGGAGCCAGCAGCTTGTGGAAGGGGCTGGAGGAGGTGAGGCGCACAGGGTGTTCCCTCACACGCTCAGCAGCCTGACCTAGCAGCAGCCCCATGGTCTATCTTTTGTGGTCCTGGATGTTTAACATGCAAGGGACAAAGCCAAGGGCTTGAGAGGACCAGAGCAGGTTGTAAAGGGAGGGCTAAGTTGCCTGAGGAAGAGCCCAGGAAGGCTGGGTGGTTTCAGACCTGGTGTCCCCAAAGGAGCTCACCCCTTTCACAGGCAACCAAGGTTCTTGTTGCCTACATCACTATGGGAGCGAATGCTGACCAAGTGGCTTATCCCAATGTTAACATGTTTGTTTGCTCCATAGCTACCTGGAAGGATTTCTCTTGCTTCTATGGATAGACATCGCATGCCGGAATTTCTTTAGCAGAGCTGACCTCTGTAAGCAGGTGTTGGAGCCTCCTCCGTGTGTGCCTTCAAAGTCAGGCATCCCACCCTTACTTTTTTTAGATCAAATAGGCTTTCCAATTTCATATGACTGAATAATTTTAGGTAATGCTGCAGCAAAGACAATGCAGGGAAGTAAGGGAATAATCTCTTGTTTTTTCAATAGGGCATTTGCTTTATATTCAGGTGAGATTCAAAACATCTGTTTTAGTGACTGCAGAGTGTGAGATATTAATCCTAAAGACTGCACCTTACGATTTTATTGATGTTGCAGTCTGAAACCAAGCGTCATCACATTTTTTTCCGATTTAAGTTACTATGTTAGATATATATTTTTAAATCAGTTGATAAAACAGTAATTGTGTGATGAGTTAATGGATTAGCTTATATCTTCTTTCTACTGGTCAGCTTAATGTAGAGGAGCAGAATAATAGAGAAGGCCCCAAAACCTCCACTCGTTGTGATGATACCTGCACCACTTTCTCCTACAAAATAGTCTGGAGCTTGAAGCTAGTTTGCTTAGCTCTGGTGAGTCCTAGAGGAAATCATCAATCAAAAATCTTTTAAAACTTTTTGGCGTGTGATTCTGTGCAATACTATGGATGCAGGCAGGATTTCCCGTCAGATGTTGCCCAACAACAGTGGCTGTGTCCTTAAACAGGGTCCTAAAATTGACTTTTTGCCAGTGTCACTGACCATGACCATCACCAAAAAAAAATCTGACCTTGTAAAAGAAAGAAGAAAGTGGCAGCATAGTTTTCAGAAACGCTCTGTGCCCTCCCCGCCTGCTTGAAGTCTGCAGCTCTTGCTGGCAGTCAGCACTGTGACAATCAGGCCCTTCTCTACATCCGGGGTCGTATCAGCGGGTGATGGGTAGAACTGTCTTCTCCAGATATTCAGAGCCTCCTTCTTAATTTGCATCTTTGATTTCAAAGGGGTGGAGGAAAAAAAAGCACAAGTGAGTTTTTGTGTGTGGAAACTGGGGCAGCTAGATGGGTCTGCACGTGTGCATCTGCAGATGCAAAACTCTGGGTATGGAGCTGGAAAGTACTCTCAAAGCACCCGTAAGCTCATCTCGTAGCAAACACAACTTGGGTCTGTACATGCATGGGGCAAGGAGCTTCCCAGCAGTGGTGAAGAGGGCTTGGTTAAATGAAAAAAAAAACTCTGCCCTTATATGTGGGAAGTAAGAGTCACTGAGGGCTTCATCAAAACCATTTAACTCAGGATTTCCTGTTATAACTTCCTTTCACATACCCCAGCGATAAACTCTCAGGGGTGCAGGCAGTGTGTGACCCTCAAAACACCCACCCTACCTCTTACTAACCAACTCTGCCCACCCAATGACCTAACCAAGGCAGTCACACGCCATGTAGTTGTGTGGCATGTGTGCAGAGACAGGATAAGATGTCCACTCCCTGTTGATCACTGCATCGGCTGGTGACCCAGCACCTTCTCAGGTGTTTGTCAGTGGGGATGGGTATGTAAGATGGGCTTGAAGCCATGTGCTCTTGTGTCCTGGCAGTGCCACCATGAGGATATAGCATCCAGAGCTGGCTTGAAGGCCTCAGGAGCAAAGCAATTGGTGTGAGCACTGTGGCCTTAGTGGCACTGCCCTGCAGCAGAAAGCAGCAATGCCCGGAGCTGGGGGCCCTAGAGCCCTTGCAGGGCAGCGTCTTGATGCCGCTCTCTTCATTTGAACCTCTAGGTTATGTGCAGGAAAGCAAAAGCTCTGCTCCCAAATGGACCTTGTGGGCAGGACGCCCCATGCTTATCTGGGAGGCGCGCTCAGTCTCAAGCTGCACTGCTGACCGCATGCCCAGAGCACAGGACAGGAGGCCAGGGAAGGATGCTCTCATGCTTAGCGAAGCGACAACGCTTAGCTCTTGACGTTGCTTTCCCAAGGTGGATCTACAGCTGTGTTACCCAGCATGGTTTTGTGCATACAGAGAGGAAGGCAAAGCAACTTGGCAGCAGAGCAGCAGCACCAGTAGGAATCTGACTTCCCTCCATCATGCACGCATCTTGTTAATATGGTTTTGGTGAGGAAGTGGAGGAAGACTGATTAGTTCTCAGCACATGAGAGCTTAGCAGATAGCAGAGCCAAACATTGGTAGACAGCTCTGTCAGAAGCATGAGTTTTTTGCATGCCACCTTTGTTGCCTCCTTTCTGACCAATCCGACCTGCTGAGCAGTATGTGCAAGAGTGTGTGCTCTGAAGCTAAAAGCATAACGAGACCCAGTGGCAGGCTGTCGTGCATGGAGCAGCAAGGAGGCTTGTGAAGAGAGCAAGCTTGTGATACAGCCCAGCCTAACGGGGAAGAAGGGCCGGTAGTCTCCTCTCTGCCGCTAGCGGGTGCACATCAGGGTGTTCCAGAGCTGCCAGGCTGTTCTCTGTCGCAGTTTCCAGGACAAGCAAAATAAACAAGACTGTTGCAAATCAGATCTGCACAGCTATAACAGATCCACAGAGGAAATTATTGCTCTGATTTTAGCCTCTGCTCATCCACTCATCTGGAAAATATAAAAGCCAGCCAGGGCTTTAATCGGCTAATTAGGAAATGTCAGGCATGATGGGCTACTAGTGATTTCAATTCTCTTTGCCCAAAAGGGAAATATATGGGGAGTTTTATTGTGGGTTTTCTTGTCACGGTTTCCTCTGTTAAAATCCTATATTGGTCCCTTGAATATGGACAAAGTCGTTTAATGAAAGAGCCCATCCCATCCCTGCCTCTGCAGACTCTATTAATATTTATCTCGGTAGGATCCTTGCGCCCAGTTGAATGCAACCAGTTTCAGATGTACGTTACCAGGTGTCCATCCCCTCCTTCTTGTAATAGGCCAGGAGCTGCTGATGCCTTTGAGTATCTTGCTGCTTTAATGGGATTTCCTGCCAGCTGCCAAATTGATATCTAGTGTGTAAGCAGGAGAGAGGAGTGAGAGCTGCTCCCCGCTCACCTATTAATAAATCAGCGCAGCAGAGAAGAGTTTTCTGCCAGGAGCTAAGTTACATCAGCACGTGCTGCTAAGGGGGGAAGTGGTTAGCTGGGAGCAGCTGCCCTGCAGGGAACAGGGCTTGGAGCAAAAGGATTTGGCCCAAAGTGACGATGCTTCGGCATTAACAGAAGCACAGTCCATTCAGGAGGCCTCTCAGCATCACTTAGCTGGTGTCCTGCAGGCAGCTCTGCTGGAGCGGCTGGTGCTGCCCTGCGTACTGAAAGGCTCTGCTCAGCCAGAGCTTTAAATAACAATCAGAGAAAGATGCAGGGAGCTGCGTGTCAGCCAGACAGTTATTTCAGTGTCTAAAAATCCTTCCTCCTTCTGAAGGGAGCATGTCTGGGATGGCATCCCACCCAAACAAATGGGCCCTGACACGTGAAGGCAGCTCCTGCTCAGACTTGGATTGTGTACTGCACCTCCCGGCTCTGCAGAGCCCAGCCTGCCACAGGGACCTTAAAATCCCATTTGGAGACAAGCCAAAGGGGATGCTAGCCCTATCTGGTGTCCCCATCACAGCTGTGTGCACAGCCCACCTCCTGCACAGAGCTCGTGGCTGTTGTGCTTGTTATCAAGGCCATTACTTACTCATGTTGAAGCTGGCTTTGCACTTGGAACAAATTCGTCTTCATTGCTGGATGATACTTTCTTTGGTTGCCAAGGAGGATAAAGTCCAGGAGATGTTCAGGAGGGAAAGTCTTGTACACACCTCCTCTTCGAATACATAGAAATGACAGGTCAGCCCACGGTCATTTCCTACATGGTTCTTTGGCTTGCCACTGTTCAGAGCCTGACGTGCTCGGGCTCATTGCCGTGGGCATTGTCTGCTCCAATGGTAGAACATGGACACTTCGGGATATGATTATTCAGATGGTTCGTGCTGCAGTAGTGCCACTCTCCATTGATAAAACAAGGTTTCAGCCAGCTTAGATGTCTGCTTGGTACCATCCAATGCCAGACAAGATGATTCCTGCCCTGCAATAGCTTTCTCGGTATGCCAGAGTATTCTGGCCATTTTTTTATTGTTGGCAGCATCTTGCTCCTCTAAAGTTCCCCTGGAGGATACTGGAAATCTGAAGGTAAACATCTTTCCTCTCCTGGCTGAGGCAAAGGACCAGCCTTGAAGAATGCACATGGCACAGGAGCGTGTGACCGCTGGGGACAGTGTGCCTGTGTCGGTATATGTGGCCCCTTGAGGCCTGCAAAGCTTTTGGACCTTCCAGGGAGGTGTGGGCAGGGGGGCAGGCAGGGCAGGGCAGCTGCAGGACAGCAAGGTCAAACTGTGTGATCTGAGAGGAGCTGTAGTGTGGTCTTGCAGAGGCAACAAGAGCAGGGCCTTGTTCCAACCTGTGCCTCAACCCAGGCATCCACCATGGGCACGTCTTCTCCCCATTGCCATCAAAAACCTCATTGCGCCTGCACATCCGCAGCTGGAGCTCAGCATGATCATGATAAAATTAGGGGAGTAATTGAGATTATTTTTTAAATCTCCCTTGCAATGGGATCCTCTTGCATGGCACAGTGTAAACCAGAAAAATAGTGTGTCACATTCCTGGATGCAGTATCGTTTGTAAATGCAAAACCTGCACCTGAGGAAGAGCGTGACTGCACATGCAACCAGGCAAGCCCCTGCTTTCGCCGAGTTTGAAGAGCAAGAGGAACGTCTTGAAATGGACGCTAGAGGGAAGAAGAGAGTCTCACAAGTGCGAGTTTTAAAAGTAAAAAGACTCAGAAACCAAACCCAGCAGCAGCTCCAGAGCGTTTGGGAGGCATTTGGCGCACAGTGGGCTCAAAATTTTCTTTTTTACCTTCTCCAGCATCCAGCCTGCTGGCCTTGCGTGGTGCCCCCAAAATGTGCTATGCTGGTAGTGGCTTTTTGAATCACATATGACTTTGATTTATTTGGAAATGTTTCCTTATGAGACCTGCAATGCCCACAAAATGTAATGGAGAACATCCCCAACCCCTGCCTTGGCACTGGAAAGCTGTGGCACTTCTGTGGGGCATCTGTGGTGCTGTAGGGCATCTGATGATGCTACGCGCAATCCCAGCATGTCTTACGGAGATAATCTTTGTCACAAGCCATAGCTACAACGTGCAAACAGGCTTGAGTTCCAGCTTCTCCTCCCTTGTTGGCCAGTGAGTTCTTGTCTCTGGAGCCCAGCAGAGCAGGCAGAGCTTCCTGGGGTCTGTGCTCCCATGGGGCAAATCCCTGCTGCCAGGTCTACCAGTCTGAATCCAGTCCTCTCCCAGCCCAGCTGTGTTAAAGCTCTCTGGCACTTCTCTCCCCTTTATCCCCACCCTCATCTCTTCCATCCTTCTTCCCCTGCCCCACTCCTGGTTCTCACCCAGTTCAGCCCACCACGTGCTAGCAGTTGCTGGCATCCTGGTACCTCCCAGGCAAGACCTCGCTGTAAGAGCCATGCAAGCTGGGCAGGGTTTGCATTTGTTGCTGCTCTTCTCTGTTCCATAGCTTTCCGCGCCCCGTAGATGTCTTGTCCCTCCTCCTGGTGGCAGGATGGTGCTGGAAGACCCTGCTGGGTTGCAAAGAGCTTCACAGCAGTGGCCGTGAGGGCTGGTCCAAGGGCTCAACATCTGCCACCACCTAACCTATGTCACCTCTGTCCCAGCCTTTTCCCTGCGTGGAGCCTGACAGAATCAGCGCCCAAATTCTTACCGCTGCTCTGTGGGCAGGATCAGACACTTCTTCCTCAACAGCGAGCACCAACCCAGTCCATTCTCCATCCCTAGGCCGCCTTCGTGCTGCAGACTCCTGTCATCAACATCATCCACACCCCAGGGGACATCTAGAGCCGTGACAGGGGCCTGAAGGCGAGTACCACAGTACCTGCTCTCTCCCCACCAGCTAAAAACACATTGGCCCCGGCCATGGTGCCTGTGAGGATGGTGCTGAGCATGTGCTGTCTCCTGGTCATGCCCTGGGCTGATCAAGTCTACGTGGACCAGGGCCATGCAAGGGCACACACTAACCAAGGGTGTGAGCAGTCATGGCCACACCATCTGCCACGTAAGGGAGCTACATCATTGGCAGGTCCAGGTAGAAAGAGCAAAGGTGAAACTGCCACGAGAGCAAGAGATGGAAACCTTTGGGAGATCTGCCTCAGGAGGAAGGCACTCAGCGAGGAGAGGAAGCAGCACACTGTGCTGGGTAGCACAGGGGGAGATGGACATGCTGGCAGCAGCAGTCAGGTTGGGAGCACCAGGCCATCGTGCCGCAGGGGGAGAAGCACAAGCGGCTGGATCAGACATGGAGCTAGTAACGAAATAGGGATGAGGGATCCCCTGCAAAGAAACACCCCCTTCAAGAGTGGAGGGGTTAGAGGAGAGCATGGTGTTTCTAGACCACCCAAATTACTCTGCTACCGTTGCACGGTCTTGCCAAGACAAACATCTTCCAGGGTCAGGATACAGACCTGTCAGCCCTTACGAGAAAAATGCTGCACACCAGGAACAACAGCCAGGGTGAGAACAGGGTCATCTTCTCCAGAAGATTTACTGGGTTAGTCACCAAATCTTCTCCGTTCAGAAGCTCAGTCCCAAGAGCTGCTGGGACCCTCCAGGGGATGTGTCCTGCTGCATCCCCAGTTGGAGCTTCACAGGGATAGTCAGGAATTAAAAATAT
The DNA here is from genome assembly GCF_036417535.1 of Chlamydotis macqueenii. Taxonomy (NCBI): domain Eukaryota; kingdom Metazoa; phylum Chordata; class Aves; order Otidiformes; family Otididae; genus Chlamydotis; species Chlamydotis macqueenii. The sequence goes on along the minus strand of NC_141560.1, from coordinate 53,673,383 downwards.
TCGTAGTTCTTGTGGGATCAAAGCAAGAAATATCTTTTTCCCCTGGATGATCACTAATAAATTAATTTTTAAATGGGAAAAAAATAACCTAAACTAAAAAAAACCCTCTCTTTTCCCATATTTGTCCTATACCTTTTTTTTAATCTACTGTCAGTTTTGGTGGTTTTGAAGAAGAAAAAGAGAGGTGTTACCTTCCTCTTTCAACTGCTATTGCCTAATCCTGATTTTTTTGGATTATGAACGGTCCAGGGGAAGCAGGAATCCAAACACAAACCTTTGGATTAGACTAGCAGCATGGAAAAACAAAGGAGAGGCCCTCACTGCTGTGGAAAAAGTGGTCACTTTACCTTAAGATCGAGCAACTCTGCGAGTGATTTACAGGGGAAGATGAGCAGAAGGAGGGATCAGCTTTGGGATCAGCTGCAGCTAATTCATGTTGAATTTTATATCTGCCTCTTCAGGAGGCATCACCATTGCTGTGCACCCCACCTCAAGCACTCAGCTGGGTGGGTGAAGACCCCGAAGGTGTAACCCAGATGGATGAAGGCCTGCCTGCACCAGCAGAGAGCCAAGCTGCTGGCCTTCAGTCTGGGGCCAGCTTCCAGAAAACCCCAGTGTCTTGTGGGGGGCTGAGGTTTTGGGTCAAGGCCTTCTTCACTATCTGTCCCCAGCAGAAGGCTTGGCGTCTTATGATCATGCTAGGGAGAAAGAGCACCCCGTTTGTAGGATACAAGCCCAGGCAGGGGAGCAGGGAGGTCGTAAGAATCGGGATCACTGTTAAGTGCCCAGTGGGACCCTACTCCACCTGGCAGAGCATGATGTGGGGGCTGAATACTTCATCTTGGGCCCTGGATACCCTGCCCTCTCCTCAGCCCCCAGCCTCTAGCTCCCCTCATATTCCTGCCCCTTTTCTCTAAAGTGTCTGATGCTTCTGCTCCTACTTTCAAGCTCTCCTGCAAGCAGCACAACCCCTTCATGGAATCACAGGTTGGTTGAGGCTGGTGTGGACCTCTGGAGGTCATCTGGTCCAACTCCGCTGCTCAAACAGGGCCACCTACAGCCAGTTGCCCAGGACCACATCCAGATGGCTTTTGAATACCTCCAAGGGTGAAGATGCCACAACCTTCCTGAGCAACCCACTTGGATTCAAGGTGTGTTTGCAGGATCACGTTTCTGGCAGTAGGTAGCTCTCAGTGCTTCCCCCATCATGCCTCTTCCATGCCCAACTCAGTTGAGGTGGTTTGGGAAGGGGAAAGGAGTTATCCACACACAACCTGGGTACTCTTTTGTTGCAGCAGGAGCAGGTCTCTGTTGAATCCCCAGCTGAGCAGCCAGCCTGCCCCTCTCAGCTCTCAGGCGCTGGTGGCTGATGCTGCAGGAGCACTGCACGCTCTGTCAGGCCGTGCTGGGCAGTGCCCCCTCCTAGGGAAATGTGTCTGTGTGTGCAGGCTCTGGAGCATGGGGCACATGGGACGCCTGCGTGGGAGTGCTGCCAGCCCTGAGCGGGAGGGCACTGCGCTGCCGACACAGGTGGGCAGGGATGGAAAGGGATAACAATGTCATGCTGGCATTTGGGAAGGTCACCGAAAGTGCAAGAGGGGGACTCTGTATGTGTTCATGTGTGTGTGTGAGTGTGCATGTGTGTGTGTCTGCTCCCTGCCAGGTGCTGAGCCCCAATGGGGACAGCTCTGGCATCACTGCCACCCTGCCCTGAGCCAAGAACAGAGGACATGGGAGGTGGAATCAGGGCTGCAGAGGGGGTTCAGGCAGCAGGAGGGCTTAGCCAGCAAGACCCTGATTGCTCCGACTCAGCCACTGCCAATTCAGGGCCAACGTGGAAACAGCAAAGAGCTGCAGACGTGCTCCTCCTCCGTTCGCAGCTCTTGGCAGGATTTCTGTCTTCCACTGGATGCTTGAGCCCCCAGGGAGGCTCTGGCAGAAAGACTGTGAGAATTTCCATCCTTTCATTCAAGACACCCCAAGCTGTGTCCTACCCCAGGGCACAGCCCCCGCCTGCCTGCTGCAGCCCTTCCCTGCCCCTGGGTCACTGCAGACAGAGGAGACAAGGACCAAGTGGCTCTGCAAATCTCAGCCTCCCTGCTTCCCTCGCTTCTCAGGTGTCCGTGCAGTGGGAGGCACCTCCAGGTTCATTTGTGTTGTCAGGTCACCCCCACACCATCAGCCATCGAGCAGCATTCCAGCCTTTCAGGAAGGCAGCAGAAGTCCTCTTTTCCTGCCCATGGAGGTGTGTTACCCAGGCATGTCCTTGAGCAGCACCCTGGAGTGCATGAGGTGGGGTCAGCCCTTCTGGCAGGGCCAGTGGTTTACAAAGCATCGGGCTAGATTCCCAGCTGGTGCAAACTGATGTTACCTCCCTGATTTTCACCCAGGCCAGCTTATGTGTGCTAGCTGCAGAGCTGGTCCTTCACTCTCCAAGCACCCCACCTGCCTCAGCAAGGATCTCGGGATGCTGGCAGGGTTTGACTGGTTTATTTAATGGGTGCTGGGGCTGTTGCCTGCCACATGCGATTTATTCCTGTTCTGGATCATGGAGCTTGAACCATTTTTCCTATTTCTAGTGCTTCTGCCATGGCTTTGTTTGCAGCATCATCACTGTTCAGCAGCTGCCCGTGCTGCATGTGCAAGTAGGGTATCAGAGCTGAAGAGCATCTCCCTGGCTCCCATGGGACCAACAAGTGCTCAGCACAAGTCTACATCCATGTCCTGCTCACCTACAGGAGCCATCGCTCAAAGCTCTTGGCTTCGGTCTGGGAGCGGTGTGCTTTGATCCTGGCATATAGATCCAGTGAGTCCAGGGTTCTCCATCTCCTGCTCAGGCAGATGTTGGCACTTTTCAGTGGAGCCAGCAGCTTTTTGTGATGGGATCAGATTGACCTGGGATGAGAGATCCAGGGACACGCTAGTGTTGATCTAGGTGAGCAAGCAGGTGCTGATTCACCTGCTCTGAGGATATTCATTATGCTGTTGTGGAGCATGCAGCAGCAGAGAGAAAATAAATACAGCTCAAAAGCAGTAGACTGATGAATATAAGGGAGCATAAGAATATCCCTGCAGAATAAATCCTAACTCCCTAGCCCCTCACCCCAATCGTGTGTCATCTCCAGTTGTAGCCAGTAGCAGATGTCCAGGGAAAAGCCATCAGAGCATAGGAACAGGACAAATAATGTTTCCTGCTCATCTTGCCCCATCTCTGCATCCATGTGCCTGCTGCACAGGACAAGCAAACATCAAAAAGGGCCCAAAATGCTCTCCTAGCCTCCAGAAATCTGTAGTTCAGCAGCTGTGAATTTAATCTGTGAATTTAAATCATTGCGTTTAATACATGCAGAGATAGTTGGATTTTTCTCACTAAGTCTCCTAGGGTTTTTTGGGTGGGGAGCATCCCTTCACTGCTTCTTGTCCCCACACTGCAGCCCAAAAGTGAGATGCAGCTGGCCCAACTGCTGATGGCTCCATGTTTCCAAAGACTTGTTGTCATATATATATATATATTTTTAATAATGAAAGCCCAGAATAATAACAGCCACGAGGGCATACAGTGTTTGTTTTCCAAGTGGTGCCAAAATTGAAAGAAGCCGGCATTGCTCCTTGTTGACAGACTGTTAATCACCTCTGAATTTCCCCGTGCTGCCGCGCGTCACCTCTCCCCTTCTCTGTGGCTTCCCCAGGCTGTTCCATACAGGGCCCGTGCCTGAGGCTTTCCCTTCAGCTCTGCTTTGCTTTGCTGGGGCTCGTTGGCACATGCTGAAGCTGAGGGCAGGTGTTTCCTCTGGCTCTGCTGTCTCCTGCCTTGCCTTGCAGGGGCCGGTGCGAGCACTGATGCTTCGTGCTGCCAGTCCTGTCTCCCTCTGCAGCACCAGACACAGACTGCCAGCATCCCTAGATGAGAAATTTGGGTGCTTTCCCTCCAAACCGTGGTGTGCAGGCACTTGGAGCTCCAGCATTGCCACCTGCCACCCACGGCCTCACTCATGCACGGAAGCTGATGTCTCCTGCCAAATTGCAGAGCAAGCAGCAGAATGACGCATGGGAGAAGGGACCAGAGGGGAGCGCACCAGGCTCCATCCCGCTGTAACGTCCCAGCCGGTGTCACCCTCTCCCTGGCTTACCCACGCCCCTGAGTGGGCAGCAGACACTGTGTGAGAAGGGTGAGCACCTGGTGCTGCGGGTGCAAATATTTGCACCCAAATTCCTGCTGGCTGCCGAGGGGAAGAGCTGTCCCAGACGTGTCCCCCGGTGCCCTTGCCACCTGACGGGGACCTGCTGGGGTGTCGAGTGCCGCTCTTCCCTGCAGCTCAGCCCTGCAGCAGCCTGCCTTTTCCTTATTTGTTTTTCTCCCCTTGAGAGCTATTCTTTCCCTCCCATATGCTGTAATAATTACAAGTGATAACTTAACAGCTGCTCTGCTATTCCGGGCTCGGCAGAGCCACGCGCCTCCGCCTTCCCTCCCTCCCACGGCTCCAGGTCAATGTCTTGGCTCCAGCAAACAGGGATTCCTGCAATTTCTGCCACTTGGGAGAATCTGGACCCTTTTCCCCTCCATCGCCATCTGTCTCCCGCCTGCCTGCCCCAGCATCGCCAAGGGGGATGGGACTTCAACATCCATCTGTTACCAAGGAGAAAGATGAGCCAGCGAAGGGACACGTCCCGCATCCCGAGTGAAGGCCAACAGAGAGGGATCAAAAGGGATTTTCTTGTGTATTGTTTTATTATCATGTGTCTGGTGTCACTTGTGGCATCTGCTGCAGGTAACAACCACCACCCTTGCTCACAACAGATGGTACCTCCTGAGCCCTCTTGCTGGAAGAGGTGGTGGCCTTAGGCCGGGTGTGGCAGATGCCACCATCACAGCTGGTGGACGAAGTCCACACCCCTCAGATGAAGGCAGCGCTGTCCCTCCTCCCATGCAACAGCAGAGGTGCAAAAGCAATTACATTAAAAAAAAAAAAACCTTTTTTGAGTTCAGCTGCAGGCTGCAACCAACTGAGCTACAAATAGTCCAGAGATGGAGAGCAGAGCAGATCTGAGAGGGTCAAATGTGGCTTTTCGGTGGTGAGCACTGGTAGTTGCAAAACCGAACTCATGTAATTAAAGGTTGCATCTTATCTTGGCCTGGGCTGACCCTGGAGAGGCCTTTGCTAAAGAGATAAGGAAAGAGCAAGGAGGCTGCCCATGGCCGGGGGGTCTGTGTTAACACAGCCCATACCCGCCCTGGGCACCACGTGCCACCCTTGGCACTGCACCACACCGTACCCTGCCCTGGCAGGCTTCCGAGGAGGTGACAGCCCCTTACGCAGCATCCCTGGGATCCAGAGTAATACCCAGCCCTCTTGCTTTGGGTGTGAAAGGGGTTTTTTTCTCCCTTTGCAAGAGATCTTTGCTTACAGTTTATCCGATTGCTGAAAGCCCAGCATGAAAATAGGGCAGGATGAGGTGTTTCTGCCTGCTCCCCGCCGAGGGAAGTGCTGCTTCTCCAAGCATCCCAGTGTCTTCCAGGTCAGAAAGGCTGCTGAGGTCAGAAGCACGTCTGCAGCACAGATGAAGCTTCCCAGAAATGTGTCAAGACAGCCCAATCCATGGCGATGGCAGTGAGATGTGTGAGTCTCTGCTTCGCACCAGCTCATCCAGCCCACGAAAGGCTGTGCTCTGCTTCCCAAACAGTGCAAATCCAATGGCTGCCTGCCTGTTCCCATGCAGTCCCATACCAGCTGCTTCCCATCTCCAAAGCTGGCATTCCCAGCACCACTGGTTGCAGGGGGCTTGTGACCGGAATGAAGCTCCATGGCAACCTGAGGAAAGTGTCTGTGGTGTGGCCAGCACCTGAATTCATTTTTGGCAAGCTAGGGTGCAGGCAGGCTGCCTGTCCTCCTCCCTTGTGTGTGCTTGGCTTTACTGAGACAGCAAAATGCTAGGGATTAAAGACAGAATTTTGCTTAAGGATGAGATTTGCCAGAGCCACCATCCCACAGCGACCCTGGCTCTTCTCACCCTTACAAACACCTCATCTCCACCTGGAGATGTGTACCACAGCAGGCGACATCTTCCCCTGCCACCAGCCAGCCTGTCTTTGCAGGCAGCGGATCCCACAGGATGGCTGGAGTGGGTCTCTTTAAGGGACAGAGGTGGACGCTCTTTCTTGTGGTCCTTGCAAAGTTGTAAGTGGGAATAAAAAGTGGGAGTGTGCAAGGAGGAGGCTCTTCCCAGGAATTACACTTCCCAGGCTGGGAATGCTGCTGCTGGCACCACTTCAATGCGGTGGTGGGCAAGGTCAAGGTCCATGGCTTTTGTGTGCAGAGAGGCTTTTCACACAGCAGGGTGACCACGAAAATCACATCCCTCTGCTTTTGGGTCCACAGCCACAATGCTCCACCTTCAGTTACTCTCCCCCCAGAGGGCATTTGGAAGAGGTGACATGGTGCTTATCAGAGCTGGCTTTGATGCTTGGCAGGTCTGCAGGCCCACAAAGCACAGGCTTCAGTGCCGGTGCTGGTGGCACTGGGACACGCTGGAGGACCGCTTACTCGGGGAAGCAACATGTGCCTCACTTACACCTCCCACGCGGGAGTAGGCAGCCCAGGAAGAGGCGGCTTGAAAAGCTTGTGCCATCTCGTACGGGCGAGCTGGCAGCTCCATCTGGCTCCGCTTTGGTGGAGCTCTCCGATGAGCTGCCGAGGACGGCCAGTGGAGTCTGTGGGTGGTGGTATGCCAGGAGCGGGTGAGGAGGAGGAGGAGGAGTGGGGTACACGTGCCCTGCACTGCCAAGTTTCTGTTGGAGGGTGCTAAGCCTTCATTAAAGCCACCGCTCTGTCCCATGAGAGGGATGGTGAGTTTAAGGGCCCATTTACGGTGGGTTACTGGTGCTCAGCTGGAGGGGAAGGTGCTACAGGGGCTGCAGCTGGCCCATACCAGTGACCTGGGGACATGCTGGGCTTTAAGCCCACAAGTGCTCCCAGCCACCACACACGTTCGCCACACGGTAAAGTCTCTTTGCGAGTCTGTTCATTTTCACGGGTCTCGCACTTTGATTTTACTCTCCCGAAAGGCGGTGACATTTTTCTCTGAAGCTAGCAATGTAATAGCAGATTCCTCACCGAAACAGGGCAGCTGGAGTATTTGTTAGCACAAAAACATGGAGTTATCGCTGTATCCCTCACCTCTCCAAGCCCAGGCTAATTTGCAGCAGAATTGCAGTCCTTATCTCCATCCAAGTTTTGCAGCAGGGTAACTGCAGCCATTTGGTTATTGGTTTCTTCATTTCAGTCTCTTTGATCATGCGCCACGATTAATCTGATCTCTACAAGGCGGGATGAGTAGGAGTCAGAAGTGAAATTGTAATCATTTGTGCCTTTGGCATGCAGGAATGGAATAATTTTGTAGTCTCATCTCTGCGCTGGTAGCTCTAGGAAAAGCCTCCATCACTTTCACAGCTAACAATGCTGTGCAAGGCTAAGGGGCACTGATATAAATGGAAATACTCAGATCCAGCTACCACCACTTGTTCACTCATTTTTGCAGGGTGCATGCTTCAAATTGCCATCGTCAATGCCTGCAAACCAGCTGGTATCAGTGAGCTCTGGACGCGAAGATGAGTCCATTATAAGCTCCCTACAACCTCGCCAGTGCTTGCTGTCACCTGCCACGTTGTGACTCCAGGCAGCTATCCCCAGGGTAGTTTCATTGCCCAAGTCAAAGGAAACCTGAGTTTTTACTGGGCTGGGAGGAAGGGGGCGAGTGGAAGGGGCTTGGGAAGGTGGCACTGTGTTGTCCAGCCCTGCCCTGGCTCTCCTGGTACTTCTTCCTTGCTGGATCCCATCAGTGCAGTGCTGGCACTGATTTTTGCTAGCCTGATAGCTGGGGTATAGGCGTTTCCCCTGCCATCTAGCCCAGACTGCCCTTGCCCCCACCACAGGGCGTTGCTTTTCATTCTGCCTGCGCAAACCTGGGTCTCCATCAGAGCCCTTTCCATATTTGAAATATCTCCTCAGCCTTCCCTTTCCTAGACAAAACAATCCCAATTCCCAACCCCTCTCTCATCACTTTTCTCCCCATCTGATTGTGCAGCTCTCTTTGAGGATTTCTTGCCTCTCTTGGAAAGCCTTACCAGCACAGAGCAGAGATAACCATGCAAGGGAACTCTGATGCACTGGCCAGCAAAGCATGGGCATGATTAACCCGTATCATGGATTATGATCAAAAGCACCTTTTCTGTAGAAATTCTTCCTCTCCATCCTACATTTTTCTAACTGATTATACCAGCAAGAACATCTCTCTCCGTCCTCCATTTGTCCAGCTGATTATCCTGTCTCACTTCACCCTCACTTCTGTTGAGTTATTTTCAAGAGGGGGGAGGTCCAGATTCTTTCTCTGGTTTCTCAAGAACATTCTGAGCCGTAATCCCTTTCTCAGTTGTGCTGGCAATTCCTCCCATTTGCTGTTATCTCCACACTGAATATCTGAATGAGTTAACAATTTGGATCCCTCTCTGTTTTGACCTAAGCAACCAGTAAATATGCTCTGCACACTCCTTGTGTAGTGTTTTTCATCTCTACAATCATTCCCCAGAGTTACTTAGGATAATGTTTCATCCATAACAATGCCTAAAGTCTTACTAACATAAAAATATGTTGTTTCCCACCTTTTACCTCTCCACAAACCCGGTGGCTCCACCTCAGGAGGTGGTTGGATGAGTTTGACACAGCTTACCCCCAACAAATCCCCGCTAGTGATGGCAGGGGATAGTTTACACTTGCTCCACTCAACGGGGCAAAAGCAAGAACTGAGCGGAAGACGTGAGCCATGGGGGCTGCTCTCCATCCGATGTGTCACTGTATGTCTTGGTTGTATTGGAGAGAAGCCCAGTGCGTCATGCCCGATCTGACTGGCCTTGCTAATAGTGTGTGATGATAAGGAGACCTGCCGTGGATCACACCTCGCTGCACTTTCCCGTGCACTTCACTGCAACACCAGCACCTCCCTGCCAGGCAAAACTGGCATGTGATCTCAAAAATAAACATGTCCCAGGGGAAGCATTAAGACATAGGCTATCCCCTGTCTGGCTGTCCCTCTAGATTTGTCCCCCAGTCTATGTGGCACTTCTTGCCATCACCGCTGGTTATCAATAATCCTCGTGTCCCGCTCCACCCCTAGAGGCAGGGCCTTTTGGGGAAAGGCCAGAACGTTCCATCTCAGTACGATTTCCAGGTGCTCAGCCCTCGTTGTCATCCTCCTCAGAGTTTCCCACATGGAGCAGATCTGTTTTGCAAAACTGTTTTAGAAGGAAGCCCAGTGAAAAGCCGTTTCGGCTGAGAAGCCTGAATGAGTTCTCATTAAAATACTTTCAGAAAAGGACTGGCAGAAAGACCCTGACTCTCAGCCTGGACTCCTGTCTGGCACCAGAAGAAAAAAAAAAAAAAGAAGAGGCTATTAATGCAGGTTTAGGGGCAAAGGGGTGGTTCACAAGTCCCTGCAGCCCCATGTGTGGCCCAGGCTGGGCTCAGCCTGTCTCCTGGCTGTCCCTTGCCCTCATCCTGTCCAAAGGCTCATGGGAAGAGCTGGGGCTGGTGCTCACTGCTCTTGTGTCCACCTCTGCTGTGGGGCGACGGGCTGGAGCAGAGCCGTGCTTCCTCCTCTGTGGCACTGTGGGACACAGATGCTGATTGCCCCATTCCTGTTTCTGGCTGGGCTGGGGGTACCCAAATACCCCAAACTGATGCTGGCCTCAGTGAAGAAGCTTTATATTGCCTTATGAGTGATGACGAACGACAAGCCGGTGCTCTGCAAGGTACAATTTTGGGGTGCCTATAAGCCATGTGCAGGGCAAACTACAGCACTGGGCACATGCAAAACCTTAATGTGCACCTACACATTTCTGAATGAGCTTTGACAATTCATCCCTGTGGGTCTGGGTCCCTGCAGGGATGCAGGTTGGGGTGTCTCCCTGAACACCCTTAGGAAGTGAGCGATTCCCTTCCTAAGTCCCATCAGAGGACAGCAGGTGACAGGGAGGTGGGAAGATGCTGAGACTGGAGGCTCGAGAGCCCAAAAGGGCCATTTCTCCATTCAAGCAGTCATTGCTTCTGTTCACAGCACTGGGGCTGAAGGAAAGGCTTGGCTGTGTTATCGCTGTCCCCAAGTACCCCTCACAGACCCTGGGGGTTTCTTGGCTGCCCAGGGAAACTCCCAAGTGCTTCCATTCTGATGTCATTATGACAGGCAATATAAAATCAGCCAAGAGCTGTATTGACAGTCTCATTTGGAACATAATGAACTAATGATCCCTTCAGTTTAATTAAGGATTTTTTCAATGAATTATAAATTAATCTGAATTAAGCGTGTTTATTTCAAATAAGAGTGTCTACAAAATGACTTAATGTGGTTCCACTAATCTAAATTTGCACTTTTAATTATTTTGGATTCGTTTTCCAAGAGCGCACACGACATTTTTATTAGTAGAAATACCAATAAAACTGACACGTGATGAGCATTTTGAAAGTGAAATATTATTGCTTTTAAGGGGTGCAATGCTTGACACAAACATATCTTTCAAGCATCTTGTACCAGTACCTCGTTCACAGGCAAGGATAAGCTATGCCGATGTAAAGGATGCTGCTTTAATTTTACAGGGAGCGATAGATAGAAAGATATATGCAAACAAATGTCTGGGAAAGTTCTTCCACTTTAATTACTCCAACAGCTTTAAATCAATGCCACTTCTGAATACTAACAAGGCTTGAAGCAGTGGCCAGGAGGTGACAGCAGAAGTAGCTGTGGTGGTTTATGATCTGTTTTTCCTCCTGCCCCCTCTGCTCTGCCTCCTCTCCAGGCTGCTCGGTACTCTCCGTCTGCTCGGGATTGATGCACCCATGGCAGAGAGGGTGGGGAGGGCTGGGGAACCTCTCCTCGTCCCTGCAGCACACTCAACTGGGTTTAGCTTGGGCAGCCATGGTCTCCTCTGAAGTTCCCCCACCGCCTGGCTGAAGCCCTTTAGGAAACAGCCCCCACAAGTCACTTTTCTGAGCAGGGGGAGCCCCCCTGCAGCCCCCCATCCAGTGCAGCCGCTAGGTCGCTGCTTCAAAAGAGGCATAGTAATTGAATTCATCAAAATCCGTGTTGCAAAAAAGATCTTTAAGGTATCATGTTTTACTTTACCATCCTTAATGCCGTTGATGAGCCCGGGTGGTTTTGGGTGCGGGCCGGGGCAATCCCCAGCCCTCTGCACAGTGGGACTCAGGGAAACAACCCGCTTGTTGTGTTTGAGTCGTGGTACCACCCAGATGATCAAACAGAAACCACTGCTGCACGGGGGGCGTCACCATCTCGGCACACACCATGAGGGTGACGAGGGGAGGGGTGATGACCTTTGCTTTGGAGAAGAGACGCCAGAGCCCGGACCTCAGTTACACTTCTGCAACGCAAGGAAACACAAGGGTGGCTGAGTCAGTCTGTGAACAACCTGCCTGGCATCACCCACGAAATCAGCTGCAGAGTCAGGAGCTGAAGCCTGCTTTTCTGCGCACGGCTCAGGTACCTGCAGACACTTGTAGATGCGTGGGAGTGAGCTCGTCCTGGGAAAGAGAGGCCAGTGGACTTTAGATGGGAGAGGAGCCCTGGCTTGCCATTGCTCCCACGTCCTGCCAGCTCGGGGCAAAGCAGCGTCCAAGCTGGCTTTCAAATCCAAGGCAGCTCCTCTGCGAGAAAGGGAAAGAGGCCGGGAAGAAAGGAGAACTGCCTTTTTAAAAATGTTTGCTCTAGGTAACCCCCCCACCTCAGGGTCTCAGGGCTGAAAGGCAGAGAAAAGGGGCTTGTTGACCTGATGTTAACCTTCAGCTGTCAGCCCCTCAGCAATCTGGTCCTCACATGCCGCTGCTTAATTCGGGAGGAAAAAAAGTACAAAGCCTGCCCAGAGCCTGTGCCATCTCATTAACATTTGGCTTAAGAGAGATTTTTATCCTGCACTGCAAGCACAGCGGCTCCAGTTTAAATAACACTTTCTCCTGCTGTTGCCTTCCCGGGATGTCCCACAGACTTAGGGGTTTATCACGGCTCCTGCAGTGCCGTGCCTTGGGGCTGGGGTCCCTGAGATGATCACCAGCTGGTGAAACATAAGCCAGGCAGAGGCATTGGTGTTTTTTGGCTTCATGAGAATCCGAAAAGACCTCTCTGTGAAGTTGCATGCTCCTTCTTTTGGACAAAATTAGATGGTTCCCACTAGGCACAGGACACAGACCAAACACGTGTTTGGCTGGTGCCTGGCACCTCTTCTTGGGGATGGTGATCCCATAAGGCCATAAAAGCCAGACCGCAGTGTCTGGTTTGCCATCACATCCCTCATTGCATGTATCCAGAGGGAGGGAAGGTCAGTGGGATGGTCAAGGAACATATCATATGGGAGAGACAACAAGGAGCACACGGGCATCTTGAGCTTCAGCCTCCTTCCCCCAGGCCTGTGCAGACTTCACTTCATTAAACATTAAAGCTCTGCAGTTGCCTGACCTAGCAAATATTACATGTGGTTCAGCACACATGAAGTTGGCTGAGGGACCCACTGCCCCAGGGGCTGGCATGGGGCTGGCAAAGGTTTCCTCTTCCCAGCTGGGAGCTGGCGCTGGCGAGAGAGTATTCCCATCTGACAAGCGGGTCGGAGGAGGGAGGTGGGTGGCTTTATGCTGTCTAACATGAGCAGTGTGCTTTTGGTGGTGGAGAAACATGGCAATGGGCTGAATAGGGTTGCATGAGCTTGGAGATAGAGTTTCAGCCCTATAAGAGATGGACGATCCTCTGCAGGCTTGGTGGGATTCTTCAGTGGAAGGACCTCTGTTTCTGCTGAGTATAACAAATCACCCTTCAGCAATAAGTCAGTTGAGACTGTGGCTTGGTTTCTTTCTCCTCCTGTACTCTGCTCTCGTGAGACCCCACCTGGAGTACTGCGTCCAGCTCTGGAGCCCCCAACATAAGAAGGACGTGGATCTGTTGCAACGAGTCCAGAAGAGGGCCATGAAGATGATCAGAGGGGATCACCTCGGACCACCTTTCCTATGAGGACAGGCTGAGAGATTTGGGGCTGTTCACCCTGGCAAAGAGGAGGCTCTGGGGAGACCTTCCAGTACCTAAAAGGGGCCTACAGGAAAGATGGGGAGAAACTCTTTAGCAGGGCCTGTTGTGAAAGGACAAGGGATAATGGTTTTAAAATAGAAGGAGACAGACCAGACATCAGGAAAAAAATTTTTACGATAAGAGTGGTGGAACACTGGAACAAGTTGCCCAGAGAGGTGGTGGAAGCCCCATCCCTGGAAACATCCAAGACCAGGTTGGAAGAGGCTCTGAGCAACCTGATCTGGTTGGAGATATCTCTGCTTCTTGCAGGGGGATTGGACTAGATGACCTTTGAAGGTCCCTTCCAACCCAAACCATTCTATGATTCACTGATTCTATGATTCTTTGATGTAGGCTAGCAGTAGAGGACACGCACTACAGGGAGAAATCACCCACTGTCAGGCTTTCCTGACAGAGCTGTAGGACAGCTCTTATCCTGAGACATGTAATGGAACAAGACTGGGATCCACGTGGCTGCTTAGCCGTGAATGAGGAGAAACTCGTGTACTAGGTCAGATCAAAGGTCTGAATCACTGAGCATCCTGGGGAGCCTTCAGGAAGCAGTAGGAGCTCCCAAGGGTGTGTTGCTTAACTCCCCCTCGATTCCCACCCCTTGTCATCTCCTCCAGAAGTGGGGTCCACCTAGGCAGAGTGTGGCCCCTCACCATTCTCTACTAACACAGGTCAAAAGCACGGCCCCACATGCTTCCTGAACAGCATGTGTCTGTATTTATTAATCCAGATGATTTTTCCCCCACCAACTTGTCCAGTCTCATCTTGAACACGTGTAAATGCTCACAGCTGACAGCAACCTTGGGCAAGGGTTTCCCCAGGTCTGTCCCCCACTGCAGGAGGACCTGCGTGCTTTGAAATTGGCCCCAGTTTTTGCACTGGGAAGAGGCAGCAAGGCCAATCCCTATCACTCTTCTCTGGGCCGCGTATGGTTGTGTAGCCCTTTACCACAACCTCTTCAGTCGTGTCTTTTGCAGACTGAGGAGTCCTGGCATGCACAAGTCCTTGCTTGCAGGGAAGCTCGTCCAGACCTTTGATCCTCTTTCATCCCCTTCTCCATGCTGCCCATATTATATTTTGGGGTTGAGACTCCAAAGAGGTGCCTTTCGGGGCGCAGGTCAGCACAGCGGCTTGGCAAGCATGCCTGCTCTGCGTCTCCCGCTCCCTCCAGATGCTGCTGCTTCTTGCCCGCAGGCTGTGCCAGCTCCTGTGATCCCATTTGCTTAAGCAATTGGCACCACATACCAGGCATAACCAGCCTGGGTTTGTTTTTTGTTAATCCAGAGCTCCTTCTCCTCTGAAGGGTAGAGGTGATGTCTGGGTGTTTTTATGAGCGTTGGGCTGTCTCCTGACCGCAAAGGCATTCTCCCAGTGTTAAAACTGCTCAGTTTTCCTGCAGATACCCCATGGTGTGTAAGGCGAGAGCCTGGTGTCGCCTGAGAGCTGAAGGGAACACATTTAGTGCTGCACCAGCTTCTTCCCTTCTTTTTTATCCTGAGTAAAATGTATTTACAAGACAACATAGAAAGGCAAAGCAAGCAAAACAACTTCATTGTGGTCAGTTCTCTCCCTGCTTATTTCATGCTGGTAAGTCAGCGACCGACTCAAACTGGAACTTCAAACTTCTTTGAAGGCATTCAGCCTATTGGAAAAGCAACAACTAGCTGCACAGTTCAGGTCCTGAGATGAACTTTACTGTAGGTGAGGCTGTAATGTGAATCTAGCTTGAGGAACAATAACTTTATTATTTTTTTTAACTTTTTTTTTTCTACAGTTTTTCCTTCCTCGTGGCCCTACTGCAAATCTGCTCTCACCGCTCAGCTCTAATCTTTTCTTTGGCAGCTAAAACTATTATCTTTATTGTTTCAGGGCTTGGCTTCTTCCTGTTAGATCTCCTAATTGGATTTTTACTCTCCGATCCGTTTAGTCACTTCTGTGCATTCAGTAAAACCCTTTAACCCTTCGGCACACCTCGGCCTCACTACCCGGTTACTCTTGGAGGTGTCCTCTCCTCACACCGATCAGTCAGAATCATCTCTGTAGGCTTCGAGCATGCCGAGAATGATCTGATTGTGTTGCAGGTGCTTTCTGTACAGCTGCAATGATCTCCGTCCTCTCCATGAGTAAACCAGTGCAAACCCAGGAAAATCGTGCTTTACCCAGCCCGCAGGCAGGCTCGAAGCTGTCCTATGAGCACAGATGAGATGGTGAATGGGGTCGGGCACAGAGGGGACTTGGGTACCCCATGTCCAAAGAAGGGGCTGTTTGGTTTCATAGCCTGAGCTGCGCAGCTCATATCACAGGAGGAGGGTGGAGCGGAGACGATGGCATCACACCACTGGCCTGGTTTTTCAGTCAGGCTGCATGGTGATCCAGAGCTGTGATTTTCAAGCAGCTGGGATCTTTGCTTGTAATAGATCTTTCTTACAACTTGGGGCACAGTGAAGCAAGCTCTACTCAAGGTCAATTAAGCCCAGTGGTGACAGAGGTGGTGGAATAAGACCTCTTTTTAGCAGGATGCTGAGATGTAAGTACAAAGGGAGGAAAAAGGGGGAGAACGGCTACCAAAATCCCTGCCACCCGACTGCTCAACCCAGGTCCAGGTGCCTGGCTCTTGACAGGCCTTGATGGAGCTGGTCCCTCTCCTCCTTTCATGCTTTTTTGCAGCCTTTTTACAGCCTTGGTGCCTTTGTGTTTGTAATGCTGGAGCACGTTGCCATGGTTAAAGCCGTTATTCACAGCAGAGTTTGCATCTTACCTGCGAGACGGATAGCTGTGGAGATGGAGATGTGCAGGAACACACATGTTTACTCTCATTCCAGTCCCCACTGGGCACGTGGGAAAACATCTGATGGGGAAGCAAAACCCTTCAGTGGGAACAGGGAGAGAGGGAGAGCACTACCTCAGAGGAGTTTGAGGAAGTCATAGGCTAAGCCAAAAGTATGGGAAAGAAGAGAAGATCACCTAAGAGCAGGGGATGTGGGAAGGGCAGAGATGGGCATAGGTGTGTTGGAAGTGCTATTGGCCTGAGAAAACACACGACTTCAAGCTGAGTCTATTCTAAGGGTGCAGTGTCCATGTGGAAAAGGAGGGGTCATGGTTCCCTCCCTGTACATTGCTCCTGCATTGGCAGTGCCAGCACAACCTTCCTCCTCACCCCTGGCATTTTCCTAGGCTCTGGTTGCTCTGCGTGCTAAAGGGGTTTGCAAGATTTCTTTTTTCTTTTTTTTTTAGATGTGCTTATCATATATATATTTTTTTCTTAATTTTACTTTATTCTTATTCTTATTTTATAAAATAATATTAATTCAAGGAAAGGAGGACATGGGGAATTAGGTCTTTGGCACGTTCCCATAGGCTATTCCTGTCCAGAGAAAAGTGATAGCAAAAACTTTGACTTTTGGACTTATACAGTTTTTGGCTTTGATGTATCAGCCAAGATCATGTTATTGTTGTTACTTAGAGACTCATTCAGAATCGCAGATCTGCTAGGAAAGATGGACCAAGTTCCTGAGTTTTGCGGCTAATGTTATTACACAAGTTTGAATTGATGGGACAGTTCTGAATGGCTTCACTCAAACATGCATTGAATGAAGAATCGAATCAATAACTGCTGGGCCCTCTTCCAGCCCTCAAGAAAAACCTGATTTATTTCTCTCCTTCCACCAGCTCTGAAGGGAAATCACGCTGTGCTGCTGCATCCAGGTACGTCTCATCCCATCGTGCCACTGCATCAGCACACGTGACGCTATGTGGCTGTGGGTGGGACATCTGCACCAACAACAGTCAGAGCAGATCTTGCTTGGAGAAGCAAGAAGGGGCAAAACTGAGCCACTGGACCTTGGAAATGACTACCCACTCGCTGCCCTGGACTGATTGAGTCCACCCTGCCCCACCACTGAGTTAGTTTAGCACGTCATTGCTATCTTTTAGCCTTGTCTCGTGATGACATTTGTAGCGACATCGTGGAGGAGGTTTCTGCTGGGACCTTCCTTCATTATAACCCTTTCAAAGGATCCATGGTGAGATGTCCCATCTGTCTGGACAGATGTCTGTTGTCCAGTGACACAATAGCTTTACTGACAGCTCAGCTGCAGGAGAGCTGTGCAAAAGGGGATTTTGGGCTCCCTCCTCTGCTGCCAGAAGCAGCATCTTCAGCTCTAGAAGGAGCTGATGAGTCCTGGAGGAGGGAGCTGATCTCACTCACCCAATCCACCGGTGCTGCCCGTGCCTGGACAAAATGTGTGGGGCTGGTCAGTGGTGGCTCCTAGCTAAGGAGTGAGGCTCAGACCCTCTGGAGTATTTTGGTATCTCATGTCTTTTGATTTTGCCTGGAGGCAGGACTCGTCTCCAATCTAACATGAGGCACTTGACTGTGCCTGGTTGTACCTGGCTCCTGCCTACATGGAGGCGGGAGATGGCACCTCCAGGGGCTGAGTCAGCTGCCGAAGAGAGAAGTCGCTCTCAAGTGTGTTTTTTTCCATTGACTGAAAATCTCCCCAGCAGACTGGGACCCAAGATTAGCTGCCTACGTTAAAACCTGAGATAAGAGATGGTGAGCTGGGGGGCTGAAAGTTCACTCCTGTCTCGAGTGGGGAAAGACAGGTAGAGGATAAAGGGGAACACTTCTAAATCAGGTGCAAGAAGTGCAGAAATGGCTCTTTCTCCACTAGAGAAATTCTGGTAAAGCCTCAACTCAGTGGTTCTAACAGCTAAGATGTGTGGCTACACTATGGCGATGCCCAGCCCGCCAGGTCTTAACTGCCTTGCAATTTTGTTCAGCCCTCGTAACCTGCTATTAAAAGCACTGACAGCACTGGTGGGGATGTCCTTTCCTATCTACCTGGCTCCATGCTGATACGCACCTGCTCTATTGCCACGCTGCCTGTTCCCTTTGGGAAGACTCCCAGAGATGCCATTGTTTTCACCCTCCTGCGCTGCGTCCACCGGCAGGGCTGCAGCGCTGCCTGACAGCTACCACCCTCCCCAAACTTTGTCATTGGGATGATGGAGCGAATGAAGGGGTGAAATCCATCCTGTTGCTTTCTGTGATGGTTGTTCCCCTTCTCCTCCTGCATTGAGTCAATGGACAAATCTGGTACCTCAGCCACACAAGGGACATCTGTAGCCATGGTCCTACCAGCACCACTGGAGACTGATGCCAAGGATGAGCAGAGCAACCTCAGAGCCACGCGGACACCTCCTTGTGCATTTGTTTACTCCATAAAGTCACCGGAAATTAACCATAGATATGTCCTGAAAACAAACGAGTTAAAGTCTTTACAGCCTCACTTGAGCCATCTTCTGCAGAAACAGTGTCCTTAATTCGATCACACCTCATTCATGAGGTGCTGTATTGAGCCCAATGGTGAGGAAGGTGGTCTGGGTGCCAGGGGGGGACCAGACAGGTGCTACGGGCAGCATATGGGTCTGCGGGGAAAAGGCTGCTGCAGCTCATCTGCACCCGCCTGCGGAGCGGAGCAGGGTAAGGAGCCAGCCTGGGTTTGCTCATTGTTGCCAGCACCGGATGGCAAGCAAACCAGCCTGCGTGCTGGCCACGGGAGTGGATTGCACCTCGGTGGCGTAGCTAATTAATGGAGTGAAATGAGTGTTTGCAAGGCGATATAATGGAGAGGTGAGTCAAGCACAGCACCACACGTAGCTAATCCTACAGTTCCTCCCTCCAGCATGCTCAGACCACACTTCAGGTCTTCTTCTCTTGGGAGCTGGCAAAACCTCGGTTGTCTTCTGCTGGGGAGAATAAACAACAGGCAGTAGGATCAGCAGAAACCAGGTATGCTTATCCCAGAGGCTCCACATCCATTCTGGGTGTGGAGGGTGTTATCCTGCAACTTTGTACCGTGAGCAGGAAGATGTGCACGGATGTCTGGGTTGGAAGGTCTAAGGGGCTCAAGGGGAGGAACTCTGCCAGGACACTTGGGTCCCTGTTGTCATCCTTGTTGTCTATCCCCCTACCACCAGCAGCAAGGTGATGTGGAGGTCTCCTAAGTGTCCACCCAGGCACCTCGACCTGCCTCACCTTGGGAAGGAGCTTGCTGTGTCTAAGCCTCCCCAGCCATGTTTTGCATGTGTTTGAGCAAGGAAGCCAGCGCCAAGGACCAGAGTCCCCTGTACTTGCGAGGGGCTTAGGGCTCCAGTTCTGGGCTCTGTAGAAAACATCTTGCAGGGAGAAAAAAAACACCTCGTGACCACATCCGAGCCTGCAAGTACCCCTGAAGCTGTGAGTCTGTGGGTCCATGGCCACGCTGCGTGGTCTGGGGCAGAGCTAAGCAGGTGGAAATGGCTGCACTGGGGGCATGAGGAGCACTCTGCCAGTGCTAGGGAACTCCATTGCTCCTGGGCAGGTGCAGCCCCGGCGCTGGCTCTCCCCGGTGAGGTGACTGCTGGTGTCTGGGCTGGAGTCGGGAGGTGGAGAGGACATGCAGAAGAGCCCAAGCTTTTTAACTCGATCTTGGCAGTCAGAGGGAAGAGGTCTTCTCCCTGCCCTTCTCTGCAGCTCTTTTGTTTTCCGCAGCCCGACAAAAGAGGTTTCCAGTAAGCGGCTGGGGTGGGGGCAGAGCCCACCCGCACAAAGGCAGCTCTCCACAGGCTGTGTGACCGCTGTCACGCTTTTTCGCTCAAATAAACGCCGGCAGTGGATGACGTGGGGCTGGTGCTCCCCAGCCTCAGGGCTGATTGGTCCCAGCTCGGGTTTGAACGCCGAGGTGTCCTGGCAACGCGAAGCAGAGGAGCCAGACTTTCCCGTCCCCGCTCTGGGAGCACGGTGGGTGCTGGGGAAAGGCAAGCACTGCAAAGCAAGGAGCGGAGCACGGGGTCATCAGCCTTCCTCCTCCAGGTACGCTCTGCGTGGTCCCAGCCTGTACCCTACTCCCAGCTCCGGAGTTGGGATGAGTTTCACCCATTTTGCACGGCAGGTGTCAGGTGGCCACCGTCGGCGTTGACTTTGCATGTCGCTCAGCCGGCACCTGTGCTCCTGCACAGACATGGCAGCGGAGGAGCTTTTTTTAAGTGGAGGGGTGGGGGAAAATCACTGTTTTTTGGGAAGGGTCTTGAAAGTGACCATTCAGTGGGGCTTGTGGAAGGGATGCTCAGGGAGAAGCTGTGCGGGGATAGGGGATAGGGGAGTCGAGGGGCCTTCAGATGGTCGTGTGGTCAGCTCCCTTGTCCCAGGAGGACAGAGCAGGTGATTTGGGGTATGTTTGGGTTCACCTGATTAATCAAACTCACAAAAGCCCTGCAGAGTACCCAAGGCTAGGAGCTAGGTGTGCTAGAAGAAGGTGGCTTTGAATTGAAATGAATCCTGTGGATAGAGAGCTGCTCTGCTTTCACCTCGTCGGGAGCTGCCTGCCCATCTCTGTAGGGCCAGGGGGTGAGGAGGGAGGGGCCCCCAGGGCTCAGCCCTGTGCAGGGAAGCGAGGGGCATTTGGGAGGGTGTTTTGTAAAGAAAGGGCTTTTTTCCTCCACTTGGGAGATGGGAGCAGGGATGCAAGGAGCTGGCAGGGGGACAGCGCTTGCCTGCACAGGCAAGCACAGTGCATTTTGCACCTGTTGAAACTGCCAGGGCCACAGGTGTGAAACCGTGTGCCAGCCGTTAATGATGGGGCAGGTCCGAGCTGTCCAAGATAAGAAACCCCCTCCACAGGGTAACATCCGTCCCCGAAGAGCTTCCCAGCTCAGTGGCAGGTCGCGAGCTTGCCGAAGGGCTGGCGTCCTGCATGGATTCAGCGGCACGTGTTGGAAAGCCGCACCACAACTGGGAAAAACCTCGTTGCCACAAGTGGGGAACAGAGGGGGCTCACAATGCCAAGACCTTTTGGCTCACAGCTTGTGTGATTCACCAAGGCACAGGGCTAGGGGCTGTTTGAAGAATTCTTTCCTGTAGACCTGGAGGCACGAGGAGACTTGGAGATCCCTCCTAGCCTCATGCTTGTTGCAGAAGAGCAGTTCCTCGGCATCCTAGTAGCATGCAAAGGCAGAGGGAGATCACAAAATGAGCAGAGAAGGTTTTGCTGACAGAGTGTCAAGCAAAGCTGGAGCAGGAGCAGGGGCTCCTCAGGATGAGGGGGCATTTTTGATTTGCCCTATCCCCGAAACAGCATTCAAAGGCTTTGTCCAGAGATCCCTTGGGAGCACACCTGGCACAGGGCACATGCTTTGGCAAAGTGACTGCAGCCATCCAGCTGTTTCCCTCCATCCCCCATCCAGATCACAGCTGGATCTGTCCCTGGAGTGGGGTGATGAAGCATAGGAGCCATCCTGGACCACTTTCCATACAGAGGCACAGAGACTTTGGAAGCAGGTCGCAGCAAGGGCTCCTCTGCCAAAGGAATCCCCAAACCAATGGTGCAATCACCGAGCAGCCTCATGATGGGAAGCAAACTGCTGGTTATCACTGACCTGGATTTGCAGGGATGACCTGGAGGTGTAAGATTAGCACAGCCAGCCTGTCCCAGGGCTGGAGGGGGGATTAGAGAGGGGGAAAGGGTCACGCCTGTTACATAGATCATTTTTCACTGTTTAAGTGGGAATATGTAGCACAAGTTTAAAAAAAAAAAAAAAATCCCACATCGTGCAGCATTGCCAAAGTTTACCATTTTAGAGGGAGCCTTACAGCAATATAGGCTTTGCCTAGAAGACCCAGTTACTGGATCTGTGAGAATCAATTATGCTTTTTGTGTCTAAGTAAAAGTTAAGGAAAAAAATCTGTCCCATGTAGTTAGTGGAGGTTTGACCTAGATTAACCTGGAAATTCAGAATCATAAAGGTGAATGAAATAAATTGGGTATTTTAATTATTTTTCTCAACAATCATGTTTTTAGAGCTGATTTTTAAAGCTCAACAACTTGGGACTGGGTGATGCTGCTCCTACGTGGACCAACAGCTCTCCCTGCTCCCGGTAGTTCAAAGGAGCCTTGTTTCACTGAAGGGTTAAGCTAAGTGCATTCTTCAGGCTTTATTAAACCCATGAACAGGAATGTCAGTCTGAAACCCAAGAGAGAGGAAAACATACCCACACCTTGCAGGCCATAAACAGGAATAAATTCAGCTCTCTGTGTGTCTCCCAAGCAGTTCTGTGGAGGCAGTTTATGAACTGGGACCACTAGCCTCAGCGAAGCAGGACTTGGTGAATATTAAATAACTCATCTTTCCTGGTGTTTTATGGACTAAACACTGCCTGCTGCTCACTAATAGCACCTGCTTTTATTTGAGTGGGATCATATTTTATAACAATCCTTCCGATCAGTTTGCATGTTTGCAATGACCGCAGCAAGCAATCACTCCACGGCTGGCAGTAAATTCACTTCCAGATATTTAATGATGGTATTTACTGTTGAGAGTAGGAGCTACCAGTTTGAGGGCTGTAGTGATTAGGGTGGGTTGATGGGGCACAAGGCAGTTGGGTAATTGCTAGCGATGAGCCAGTGTACTCCCAGGTAATTGCACCTTACCTGGAGAGGGGTGTTGTCATGAGTGGTGCTTTGAAGGCAAAGCTGTGAGATGCATAAAGGACAGTCACTGACTTCATGCGACAGCACTGAATCATGACCAGGAAATTATCCCTTCTCCTTACCAAGAAAAAGAACACTTGATCTGTTTTCCTTCCTCTTGATTTCTTAAAGAAGAGACACTCATGGTTAGACTTGTGCACCTGTCAGTTTACGCCCCTTCCTTCTCTTCACACTCTTTAGACACTGTTGAGATATAGAGATGCTCTGCTTCAGGACACCTACATATGTCCTGAAAATGGATCTTGAGTGGAGGAAAGAGAAAAACAGACTCAGTCACTGCCCCTACGAAGGCCCAGCATAGACCCAACCTCTGTTAGACACCAGGGAGTCCTCATAGCAGAAGGGCTCTGGCAAAGCTCGCTCACCAGAAGGCTTCAGCATAAGCTCTGAGCTTCTCCATAGACATACGCCCCAAGCAATCCTGGTTCCTAGGAGCGCAGACATCATTAACGCGGTTATTAAAGGGAGACATTAATTTTACTTTTAATGGATGTGGGATCCGCAGGAGTTTGCACGGTCACTTGCTAGAGCCCTGTTGGCCCCTGGGCAAGATTTCCCAAGTCCCAGCCATCTCTGCGCGCACTTGAGCTCCTCAGGATATTACTCAGCCCAAGCGGACATGGAGCTGGTAGTCCTCACCTGGCCCTCGCGTCTGGGGCTGTCTCCAGCTCTGTGCCACCCCAGCACCCACAGTCTCCAGCCTTGGCACTTTGTGTTTGTTCGCCACGCATAGCTGTCAGTGGAGAAGCCAAAATTGCTTTGCCCTCCCTGCTTGTGGAGGAGAGGGCTGGAGACGCGATTCCTATAATTGCCACCCTCTCCTACCCTACCCCGGAAAGGAGTAATCCCCAGAGCAATGGTGACGCTGGAGTCCTCTAATGCTTCTGGAGTCTTCAGCAGGTCCTGGAGGGCTTTAGGAAAGATGCTGTATGCATGATGTCTATTTTACAGCTGGAAGCGTGGAAGTAAAGCAGGGGGCAGAGCCCTGATGCACACTGCGAGGAGGAGAGCAGACGGCAGGTTTAGGGAGGGGCTATACCAGCAGAGCCAAGGGGCTGATAGCGTTGCTCTCACCGCATCCAAGGGAGCAGCTCATCAGGTGGGTCTGATACCAGAATACTCTGGTTAAGCAGCTCGTTGTCTGCTAGAGCCTTTTCATTTCGCCTCACCATTAAGAGACAAAGACGGGGAGCATGTGTCTTCTCTCCGTTTTAATGAGCTTTCCCCTCCCTGTGTAGTAAGACAGAAAATTTGCAGCAAAACAATCTTCAGTACAAGATTGTTCCAGCAATGAGGAGAAGATAAGTAGTTTGTGGGCCCAGGACCACTCAGGAGAGGGGCTGCTTTTGGCCCAACAGTGATTTAAAGGGTTTAGCAGGTCAGGAGAGCTGACAGTAAAGTTGTGGCAGGGTTATCAATATGTTATGAATACGGGGCAACTGGACCAGATATTTCCAGGTACAGGCTGATACAAAGCAGCTCCAGGTCCACGTGTGCCTGGAGCTGCTCCACTGCAATGGTTAGCACTGGGAAAAGTGGTTTAAGCTGTTCTCATAACCCAGCCTCATCCAGGCACTTGCTCCTCCACCTTCTCCTTTATGGGCACAAACATTTCCCTGACTGCCTGATGCAGAGGTGCCAGTTTGGCAGAAAAAAAAATAACCATTCTCTCCCCTGGGGTTTTTCTACGGCTGGACCAGTCCTTGATCTGGTTCTCTGCACCAAGAGTAGTGCCGGTGTGACAGAGGGGGCAGCACAGGCTGCCAGGCCACCACTGCCTGCTTTAACCCATCCAAAATTATCAGCTGGGATGAGACATCATGGATGGATCCTTTCCCTTCTCTTTCCTGTGGCCGTGTTAAGGCAAACACGTGCTGATCATGGTTTCACTAATCACTGCCTGATGTTTGAAATTATTTTGTTTAATCGTTGGTCCAGGACTGGACGTTGGTCCAGTGGCTGTAACCACAGGAGTGCTGAGCTGAAGCAAATCCCTTGAAATCTGCTCTCTGGTACCAAGATGAGCACCAGGCTTCATGATACCATTTTTGAACCTGAAGGGAGTGAGGTGCAGGCAAAGATCAGAGCATGAGATTTAAAGGCAGGAGTGTTTAAAGGCTGCTGATTCTGGCTCTACTGATGACTCTTTTTGTCCCTGGGCAAATTATTTAGCTTTCCTTTGCCCTGCTCCCTTTCTATCCCCTTTCCAAAACCTTTGTCACATGAGGGTTGGGGAGAAGCTTGCAAAACACGTGCTGAAGTGCTTTGAAGATGGAAAACAGTATGCACAAATGATAAACTGTACAGGCAATATAAACAAACCCGGTGATACATCTCCCAGGCTAAATGAGGATGGAGGAGGGGTTAACTGGTAGGTGGCACCCAGCTCCTAATTACAAGGCTTGTCTCCAGATTCCCTTCAGTACAAAGCATCGTCCTGGCTGGAAAACGGCTGACAGGGTCACACGTGAGCAGAGGTAGGGGAGGAAAAACTTGTCACACAAGTGAACTTGAGAGGCCGGAAATTTCCTTTGGGAGGAAGAGGGTGAGCGGTGAGTGCTGGAAGTGGGTTGGAGATGGTCTCCTGGACCACCACCAGACCTACTGGTTCTACCGTATTTCTTTTTGCTTCTTGTCTGGTGAGTTTTTGCAAGTGATCGCTATATGGTCTTGTGAGTCCCATAGGATCTAGGAAAGTCCTTCCTGTAGCTGCCGTTAGACTCAATTTATCCTCTCTGACACCTGATTTTGGGGAGGAACCTCTGGCTCTTTAGTGCTCTGTTGGTCCCACACCAGTTTGTCAACTCAGAAAGCAGCACAACTCTGGAATGTAAGATTGAAGAGGTAAATTGTGGGTGTGCTTTACTTCATGAACCTTTGCAGCGTTTCTGGGTCACACTTCTAACATGTCTTTGCAACAGTGGGAGTTAAAACCTGACAGTGCATGTGTATATATGTGATAAGAAAAGTGATATATCCACATAATCAGCTACTGTTGGGGTGACAAGAAACACGGCAGGTGCTGTAAGGGCTGACAGATCTTCTCAGATCAGCCTCAGCCAGGTGCCTTGGTCCTCTTCCACAACGCCTGTGGCTCTCTCCTCACTGCCGCTTCTTGCACTTCACATGCACTTATGACCTTGCCCTAAATCTAAATTACTGTTGCAGGCATAGAACCCTCTGAAGAGCACCTGGGATAGGTTTGCAGGTCTGGCCTCTTGTTTTGGTTGAGTATGGCAGCAGTTTTCTGCACAGGCAGGGAAGTGCAGGTTTAGCAGCCTGGGACCAGGGAAAATGGTTGAGATTTATGCCTCTGCCTTTGATGCCTGGGCAAAAAAAAACAGCTGAGACCAGTTGAGTGAAGGCACATCAATACCTAAAAGTGCAGGTTGATGTCTGTCTGCTGTCTATTTTGCTTTTAAGCTGGCTCTGAGAGTTTTGTTCTCCATTTGGGAAACAGGAAGAAGTATATTTTCTCTCTGATTTTATTAGTCTTCTCCAGCTGAAAGCTTCTGGAGCAGGAGATGTCCCCGTATGTGTGTGAGTGCATGTTGCAGTCCCTGATCTCAGCTGGAGACTTGTCCTGAATCACACAAAGCCAGCTCTGGAGCTGAACAGCCTGAGATGCTCTTTAAGCCTTGCGGAGCTGCATGCAGTGGAGGGTATTTTTTCCCAGTCTGCATGTAAATGCCTGGGAGATTATTGCCCCCGCCCATCCCGCTTGCGAGACAGATGTTAGAGACAGTGATGGATGATGTATCTGCTCTCGGATTAAAAAGCTGTTTAAAATGCATCCCCAGCCAGCTGTGGCCCTCTACCCTGTTAGCTTTCAAGTGCTCTCTTGAAGAAATCCTCCTTTTTTAGCTCAGCCCTGCCCTTTTCTATGGTCTTCTCCTGCTGTTTTCTGCCTGGCCAAGCCCTAGCAGCAGCCCCTGAGCAACATGGCACATATAGCGGAAATTACTTTGGCTAACTGGGATGCTTTCACCGGGAGCCCAGGTGCTGTACCCAGTGCAGTGGGGAGGAGAAGACACCTCCGAATGGAAGTTAGAGATCTCCTCCTCCTCCGTTTTCTCCTGGGCCCAGCGATGCAGCGGTTGTGTCAGCATAACTCAGCAGCGTGGGGATAGGGAGGAGCGGGAGCCTCCGTAGTGTCGAGCAAAAGCTTGACTTTGCTCTCAGTTGCCTGTTGCAGGCACTTGTTCACATCTCTGGGTTACAGAGGGAGAAAAGGAGCTGCTTGGGGAGGACACCACGGGACAACTCCTTCAAGGAGAGGGTGGCGCTTTCTCCTCTGCGTTGGACACTTGTGTACCAGCTTATCCTGCCCCAGTCTCTCTGCATGGGCAAGTTCTCCCTTGGCGTGGATTTTCCTGCCTTTCCCCGGGGACTCTGAGAGCTGGCCATCTCTGGGCTGCCTTTCCAGAGCTTTTCCTTCTGCCTTTCCTCCTGCCAGAGGGTGTGACAGCGGGGGCTGTGTTGCAGGCCTCATCGCAGGCCATGCCGGGCTGCATGGCCACAGCAAGGGTGGGCTGGTCCCTGCGGTCAAACTAAAGGCTGGCAGGCCGCCCTTTCACCAGGGAAGGTTAAAAAGTCTGAGAGCAGCTTAAAAAAAAACCAAACCCCTCCTCCCTCGATAGGAGGTGAGATCTGGGTGAGAAATTCTGGCTCGGAGTTGACATTGTTTTGGGACAGGGACGCTGGGACGGCAGTGTGAGTGGGAGGTGGCTGTGCCTGCATCAGGCCTGGTGCCGGAGGGGAAATCCTTAGGCCGGAAAAGGAATGTATACATTTTATCTCTTCAACAGATAGATAATGCATTGCTTCTACCAGTACTGCAAATTAAGCCATTTCTCCCCAGCTCCTCCCAGATTTTACCAGCCTAAACTGGAATTTTCTGTGCAATATTTTTTTCCCTACTAAGAAGGAACTGTATTTTCAAGCAGCCAGTGACTTCTTTTTTCTAAAAATCTCAATTTTCCCCTGAAGTCAGCTCAGAACACCTGTCTCTTGGAAATCCAGGCCCCTTTAAATGTCTCGGGCTGCTTTGAATCGCTAATTGCTTCTGAATAGGCAGGCCAAATGTTTTATCACTTCAGGCTCCCATAGCAATGCAAATCTATACAGCTGAGAAGCCTCTTTCCATGCACGGGGGGGTGATGGGTATAGATAAGGATTAAAAATGGAAACAAATTCAGCCCGGGGAGGTCCTCATTGTTCCTCCCTGCCCTCAGAGGGGTTGCCAGGGCTACATTTGTTCCCCTGCATCTTTTCTGGATGGGATCCAGCTCCCCTTGAATGCAAAGACAAGAGGTAGAGGGGCTGGAGAGAGCTGGATGAGGTCCTAGGTACATACATATTTCATTGCCCATGCCAGGCTCTGCATTGTCTTCTCTCTCCGGTTTCACAAAGGTGGTGTTTTCTGAACTCCGCTTTGTTTAGGGCCATGTGCTCCGGTCTGAAGTTTCTGGCTGTTCGGTTGTTTTGCACTTTCTCTGAATGCCAGCCGCATATTTCCCATGCCTGGTGGGAAAAGGGGAGGGGGATGCTTGGTAGGAAACGCAGGACCCGCCAGGCAGCCTTTTGGACGTGCCAGCATCCGCCATGGTGTGTCCTTCTCGGGGCTGCTGTGTGCGTCTTGGGGCTCCTGCACCTTGCTGGTTCATGCACTGAATGATGAGTGGCACTTTGCAGAGCCTCATCAATGCCAGGTTGCCCCTGACTTCTTTAACTCAAAGTCTCAAGGAAAATCTCCATGAGCAAGGGCAGCCTAAATCCTCCTTTTCGCTTACATCACCTGTTATTAGAGCTGCCTGCCGTGTGCTGAGTACGGCTGTGCTCAAAAATTGCCAAGAGCTCAGCATTAGAGAAGTGAAAGCCAATTTACTGACTTTCTAAAAGAAAGGATGATACGTGCTGAATGTGCATCTATTGGATGATATTTCTATTACAGGCGTGCTGCTAACATACAAATTGGAAAGCAACTTTGTTTGCATGATTTATGTGGTTACTAGAAAACCTTGGATTAAGAATACAGCAATACTTTGTAGGCATCAAGTACTATTTTATGCTTACCATAGTAGGTAATAAAATCCGTATTGTCTCTGGCTTTCCGAGTGAATTCCAGTTGACTGTGATACATTACCTAGCCTACCGAGTACTCTGGACATTGAGAGCAAATAAAGTATCCTGACAAATAATATCTTCAGATAAAATCAATAGCTAATAAAAAATCAGTGCCTTGAGAATAATAACAATTTATCTTTAAAATTAAAAGAAAAACTGCAGAATTTTGTCAAAGAGGAAAAAATCTCTGCACCTCTTTATTTAGGCGTTATTCTTTCTGTGTTTCAGGTACATATAGGACCTGCTTAGGACTTGAAATAATTAAGGGTAACTATTGCTGTCCTGCAGGAGTTTAAGTCTTTAGTGATGAGTTTCAACCCGGGTGTAACTATCTTGCTGAACTGGTGTCTTCATGCATAAACCTGGTCTTCCTAGCCAGAAAAAAAAAAATTAATATAAAAATATTACAGGACAGTTAGAAACTAGAAAACTTGCCTGTCCTTTGCAGGCTTGTGTCTAGAGGTTGTCTTGGATGTCCAAGTACCCAAAGCAAGTCAGGCTCGGGACCCTCCTCATTTCTGCCCGAGGTCCCCGTGGAGCAGGTCTGTGCTCTGCTCTGATGTCTGGCACTGGCAACCACAGCAGAGCAAGGCCATGGGAAAGGACCTCTGGTTTTGGTGGCATGAGAGGGCAGTGAGGCTGGAGATGTGGGGGTTTCTGAGAGCACAGGCTGGCAGGTGGCTTCTGAGGGATGTTGTGGAAAAGCAATTCGGGACCAACCAGAATGGCACAGGTAGAGAGCGGGAAAAGGTGTCCCGAAGGGTGGAAGCTGTGCTCCTCTGCAGGCTCGGGTGCCCTCTCAGTGCGAAACTGGGAGCCCAGGCAGGGAAAGAGGTGGAAAGGCTGCAGTGAGAACCGGAAAAACCTGTTTACACCGGCCCAGGATTCACATTACTCACGCTGGTTTAAAACAGGTCATGTTTGCTTTGGTTTTAAGACAGAAATGGCCAAACTGCCTAAGGACTGCTTTCAGCCCAACTTAGAGCGGGTCCGAGCTCCTGCGTGCCTGTTTGCTGTGTCACTGCTCCTGTGCTCTCCTAACCCACGGCCAGTGTAAGGTGCTACCGGGGGTTTAAATCTTTCTAAGCAAAGGCTGGACACACGGGCATGTTCCCCAGCCCATCTGGCAGTTGGTAGCCACGAGCAGTGGGATCGCATTCAGGCATTTGCACCTCCTGACCTGCAACAAGCTTTGAAGAAGCTCACCCAGCGAGTTTGCTGGACAGACGTTGGTTTCTGGGGACGCTCCCCGTTGCAAAGGAAGAGTCTTCTGCCTCCCCAGTTGCCATCGTGGGTGAGAAGCTCATGGCAGTGGTGCACGTTGAGGTTGCCCCACTGTGTGTCTCATCCACACTAGCAGAGGTGCTGGCTGCACCACGCTTCTCCTTCCCACCAGAAGCTGGGCCAGATGGGTCAGCCTCGTATGATTTATTGGGTTATTATACTCAACTGGGTGCAAGTAATGGGGGTGAAACCATGATTTTGTTGGGAAGAAGGAGGAAGAAAGAAGCTAACAGAGTTAGAAACAAGGTTGTTCAAGGCTAATGGCTGTATGTTCTTATGAGGCAACAATAACAATAGTTCACCTTTGAATCGCAAAATTCATCATAATGCTCTGCGCCTACCTCATGAAGCCTCACTGCTTATCTCACCTCTCCCGTTCGGGGATCTCCAAGCGCTTCATAAACACTAATTAGTTATTCCTCCACACCCCTGCAAGCAAAGTAAACATTATCCCTATTTTGCAGCTGGGGAAGCTGAGCTCACCTGAGGAGATAATAATTGAGCAGGGATGCAGAAGCCCAGCAAACAGGTCCCTACCCCAGCTTCTACCACGAGCACCTTTCTGCGGAGGGATCTGCAGCATGGGTGTTGGGACATAAACCAGACGTGTTTCTGTGCTTACCACCTTCAGGCAGCAGGAAAAGGTGTAAAAAGGGTGAGAGCTGCTCCTGCCTTGGATATACCTGCAACACCAGTGCTCATCGCTCATTGCTATCTCATCACCTTTAAGCCTCCACCACAGGGGCCAAGCACCTGCCAGTGTGAAGCACCTGTCATTATTCACAGTAGGACTCTCCCTTTTTTAATGACCACGTTAATGACCCTAATCTGATGGTGTGAATGTGGTCAATCCCACAGCTCTAGGGACTGGCAGTTCAGAAACTTTGCCTCTCCCGCCTCTTCACACCTCGCTTTGCATCCTAACCTAACGCTCCAGCACTGGAGCTGGTGGGACTTGTGCAAAGCAGAAGCACCAACCCCTGTCCTGACTTGGAAATCAGGCTGCTGGGAAGAGCAGTAACGAATCCCGCCATCCATCTCCAACCTCTTAGCTTGGGGATGTGACACGCGTGGTGCCATCCCGAAACAAGATGCTTGAAGCTAAACCTGTGCCCAAGTGCTTTGATGGATCTCGGTCCTTGAGGAAGAGGGAGTCGGGCACCACGGATGTGGTGTGTGACAAAGATGGAAATTAAGGGGAGGATGTCTCCTGAAAATAACAAGCCTCGGCAGCAGAGGGAAGGACGAGACACTGAAGGTCCATGCAAGGCCAGTGGCAGCCTATTGGGAGGGGTTTTTTTGTTTTGTTTTGTTTTTTTTTTCAAAAACCAACTGTTGACTTTTGGAAGCCAAATGGATGCCAGCATTAGAGCAGGAGAAAGGTTGTGTTTCATAGATGAGTCACGGTGGATTAAATGTAAATGAATCCGCAGCTTGATGGACAAATGGGATCAGTGCCGGGAACCCCAGCTCTTGGCGGGGGATGAATTAGTAACGGGCGCTGGTGCGCTTGCATGCAGAGAAGGGATGAATGGCCAGGCAGGGAGGTTTCCAGCATTGCCCTGCCTGTGGCACTGCAAGAAAGAGACATCTCTGGGCTCAAAGAAGAGAGGTCAAGCCTAGATAAACACCAGCTTGGTCCCTCATCAGAGAATCACTGAGGCATGAAGAAAAACTTTAACAGCTGCAGTGCTGCTTTTGAACATCCTAGTAAAAGGGAGGGTCAGGAGGTCAAAACTTTCAATGCCTCTGGGAAGGAGAGGACTTTTCCCGGCAAGCCTTTGAAAAACCCAAACTAAATTAGCATGACCACACTGCTAAATGCTTGGGAAACCCGGACAGCTCGGGTCACAGGCTTGCTAAGCAGCAGAGTGGCAAAGACCTGCTGCATTCTCATACTCAACAGCCGTCATTAATGGGGCTGTTTTCTAGGTGAAGGGCAGATATTGAGAATCCCACCCAGCACCTGAACAGGACATAAAGCTTGCAGGATGTGTCCTGGGCATCTTTTCTCCTCCCAACACTGTTGCCGTTTCCCCTTTCTATTTTGCCCACCTATTTTCTCTCCCCTCACTTCCATCCACTCCTGGTTTGGCCGTTTCCTCCTCCCCTGTTCGTGATGTCACATGTTTCAACTCGCTGTTGAAGTGGGGAATGGCAATGAAGCTGTAATGACCCAGCCACGCTCTCCCCTGGGGACGCTGGATGGTAACGCTGCAGCTCCAACCTGATTACATCCCCTTTTTTCTACTTTTTATTGCAAAAGGGGTAAGCAAGAGCCTTGCTCTGCATTTTGAGCTGCTCACTTCCAGTTTGAAGGTAGATTTTGCTGGTTTGGACGTTGTGTAAGAGGCGTTCTAGCAAAGAGCAAGCAATGCAGGTTTCTGGAGGATGTAGGGACCTGGGATTTCTGGCTCTGACCCCATCATGGGTTTTTACAATGCTGCATTTCCTCTTGGCTCCCTTTCATCTGCACCGTGAGTTTCCTGGGCACTGCTTTTCATGAGACCCTTTGCAGGCCATCTCCCTTCACAGCTCCCACCACCGTAGGTGTGGAAAGCGGATCGGCACAGGTGGGCATGGCAGCTGCTGTTAGTGTTTTCGGAAAAGTGCTGTATTGCACCTATGAGGTGCAATCCAAATACGTAAGAAGACCGGCGTAGCCAAAAAGCTTACTGTCTAGGGCTGCAATCCTGCAGGC
The DNA here is from genome assembly GCF_036417535.1 of Chlamydotis macqueenii. Lineage (NCBI taxonomy): Eukaryota > Metazoa > Chordata > Aves > Otidiformes > Otididae > Chlamydotis > Chlamydotis macqueenii. Next base: position 53,640,617 of record NC_141560.1, on the reverse strand, counting down.
TGCTGTTGAGCATCTCCATTCCTGTTGCAGCCACGGGAGACAAGTGCTCAGCAACTTTTGCAGGCTTGCTGCAGAAGCAGGATGGATACATCGCTGAATAAAGCAGGAAGACAGGAAATATATCAAGTTTCAGGGGCCAGGAGGCCTGCCCTTGAAGGAGAACGGCTAGTCTCCAAGGTCTGCCCGCAGACCAAGGTGTCTCCTTCCTACAAGCCCTGACCCAAGCAGGGCTGCAGGTGGGAACGGCGGGGTGTGGTCCATGGTACGCAGGCAGTCAGCTGCAGTGGCTCTGCGGTGCTGAGCCCCGATTCGGCTTTCCAGCGATGCTGCAGCATCTCTTCTTTCTCATGTCTCTTGTTGTCCTAGAAACAGAGCAAAAAATTCTTCCAGACAAGCCCTTTTGTTACACTCAAGGCAGCATCTTCTGTCTCTCAGCAAAACAGTGTATGGTTGCATAATAAAACCCTTGCCAGGAAAACAACAGTGGGTTCAAAACCTTCCAAATAAACCTGGAAAAAACGTCACACCCTCCAAACTTTCCCAAAGTCCTAAGAGTGCTGAAAGGGTCAATAGGCACTTCCCAACCCTGCTACAAGTATATGCTGAGCAACAGGAGGCAGTACTCCTGTATATATGCTATATATATTATATATATATATTTGTAATTATATATATTTTTATATATAGATATAGGTTCTTACTTTTGGCTTTGAATTACAGCTCTTGAGGTAGGGGGGTCTGCTGAAAGAGAAAGTCAACATGCTACACAGTACTGGCCAATTTTCTCTCATGGTACAAGGGGTCCCCAGGAATGCCAGGTTTTTGGGGGCAGTTGTCTTTATTTGAGAGAGAAGCTCATCTTCTGGAGGAAACGTGCCTTTCTTTGTGCTAAGCCAGGCAAGGAATGCGCTGGGTAATTTCCCTGCAGCACATGGGAGAGGATGGTGACTGACAAATTTCCTGAGGTTTGCAGGGTCCAGATACACATTCCCAAAGTCTCAAGGAGTCCACAGCGAGGGGAGAAGGAGAGGAACGCACCATGGGGACCATGCAGCCCTTGTGCCCCAGGGGCCACAGCTCCTACCTCCAGCAGTGCCTGGTGGAGATGGTGACATAGCAGACGACCTTCAGACTGGCAAGAAGGTTTGATAGCCGGTGTGCTGACCGCATCCAGCTCCTGCGGAGACCAGTGGATGTGGGGCATCTCTGAAAATCTGACTTCTCCCTCTTTTCTTTTGGAGATGGGCCTGAAAAAGAAACTTTCTTCTACTCTCTCCTCCCAACACCAGCTCAGAGGGTTTTGGCTTTGTGCTGAAAGCAGATTCTGCAGCTCTGCAGATTCTGGTGCCTCCAACACCTATTTTCCCCTCATTCCCATGCTCATCTGCTCTACTAAGAGTACACTTGTACTTCTGAGGGGATTTTTTGTGCAAATATATTTTGTTTCTTATGAAGCCTCAGAGCAAGGAGTCTTGTTGCATTTCTGAGCACATCAGCAAGACAGCGTCATCTTCTGTAGGGAAACTCAGATAGGGTTACTATCTCATCTCTAACAGGGAGGTTGCTGGAGAGACCAAAGGATCTGCTTGGTTGTAGTTCAGCTGCTCAAGATGCTGAGATAGCTCCGCTCTCCTCCCAAAAGCAGCTTGGCTGCTCAGTGTACAACACGCGTGCAACTTTTCCAAACTTTCACACACATCTTTACAAAATGCAGCAAGCAACCGACAGGCACAAACCCAGAATCAGCTGAGTTGCTCTTCCTGGGTCTGTCCCTGAAGACGGCCTCGGCACCAACAGGACCTTGGGGAACAACAGAGCTTGGGGAACGGATCTGGAGGTGGGCTGAGACACTGCAAGGGTTGGAGGAGGTGGCCCATGAGTAGCCAGTCCGGAAGAGCTCACCAGTATGAAACTATCCCCCGGACGCTTTCGTCCGTCTCCGCTGATGGAAGGCGTGGAGAACTCTTTGTAGGGTCGGGGACCAAGGGATCATACAGACCTGTGGGTGCAGAGTTAGAAGTTTACTTATTTTCACTGTAACAGCTTTTCCTTGACAAGTGAAAAGATATTTCCAATCTCTTTACAGCTGCTAAAGGTAGAAAGATTTAAAACTCAAAATCTTTTTCTTAAAAGCAAAGCAACCATCCTCACCAGTGGCAAACGAACCTCTGCTCACTTTATGTCCGATTAGGATCTCAGAAGCATATCCAAGCTAATAAATAAGATATGTATCTCCTGAGAACAGCTTTTGTTGTTTTCTCATACAGATCTTTGTTCCTCCTGCACTGCAAGGTCTCCAGGGCATGGCCCGTGTTACGGAGCTCCAGATGTACTATCTGATTTTAGAAGATCGTAATTATGAGGAATATGTCAGAACAACAGAAAACTTCATTTAAAAGCCCAATTAAAGCTGCCGAGTGACAGCTACATACTCGTGTGTTGCATCACCTCCTAATCCCAGCCGCTCGGATGCGGAGAAGCGAGTAGTTAAGGATGTTGTAAATCTGACAAGGTCCACATGAGACGGGAATTTTTCTGACTATAAAAATCGAAGCAGGTTTCATGAGGGAGCGGCAGATCTGTCTTAGAGCAGCCACCTTGGGGGCCGTGGTCTGGTGGGTGGGTTACGCTTTGGTACCAGTGTGTCCGCCCCGCTCTGGAGATGCTTGGCACTGGGGTTGCACCAGCACAGGCATGGCTGGAGGCCGTCAGGATGGGATGCTGAGGCTGATGCCACTGCAGCGTCCTCGTTGCCTGGGGGGCCACAGAGGAAGGGCATTGGCGTGCAAGGTGTGGGGAGCTTTCAGGTGGGTTTTTTGGGAGCTAAGATGGGAAAAGCAGGCGGAGAGAGGAGGTGAGGAGTTTCCAAAGCCTCCGGAGCGGCAGCAGGCACCTGCTTCTTCCCAAACTGGCTGAACCTGTCTCCCTCCCATCTCCTCTCTGGGGTTTCAGGGCGTTTGAAGCCTCTGGCCATCTGACGGACATGGGGGACAGGGGCTGGGGCCAGGCCAAGCTCTTCCTCTTTGGGGATCTGCTGGGGCAGGTGGAGGTCTCAGCCCTGCCGTCGGGCAGGCACGGGCTTTTAGGTACAGCTGCACTGTGAGCTGGGGACGGAAAGGTACGGTGCAGCTTTGTTTGTTGGTTTTTTTTTTTTTTTAAAAAAAAAGGAGACTTATTTTAAAAAACATTAGAATTATTTAAGACTTTTAAAAAGACAATTTAAGACCTTTTTTAAAATAAAAGGATAATTTAACACTTTTTCCGTAAAAGTGTTTTTTTTAAGAGTGGGAGTTTTTTAAAAGGAGAATTTAAGACTTTTGGGGGGAAAAAAAGGAGAATTTAATAGTTCTTTTTTAAAAAGGTAAAACAAACAGAAGAATTTAAGGTTTTTTGAAGGAGCATGTTAAGCTTTTTTTAAAAAAAAAAAAAAAAAGGAGAATTTAAGACTTTTTAAAAAAATAATTTAAGAAATGTTTTAAAAACAAGAAGAATTGAAGACTTTTTTTTAAAAAAAGGAGGCTCTGAGTCTTGTTTTTTTACAAAAAAACCCGAGGCGGCGGGGCGCCCGGGGCGGGGGGCGGGGCGGCGCTCACCTGGCCGGGGCGGGGCCGCGGGCGGGGCCGCGCGCGGGGGCGGGGCCAGGCTGCAGGTCGGCGCGGCTCCGCGCTGCGGAGCGGAGCTGCGGGACCGGATCGGGCCGAGTGCGGCTGCCGCCGGGGAGAGGAGCCAGAGCCAGAGCCAGAGCCGGAGCGGGAGCTGGGGCCGCGCCGGCGGCAGGTGAGCGCACGCCGGTACGGTGGAGCCGGGCCGGGCCTCCCGGCGGAGGGGCCGCTGCTTTGCGCACCGGGGCACGGCCCTGCCCTGCCCGGAGCTGGGCCGACAGCCGCGGGAGCGGCCCCTGGGAGGGCGGCGGGGCCGCTGTCCCCGCGTGTCCCCGGAGGGAGCCGCCCCCGGGCTGGCACTGGCCCCCGCCCGGGCCCCGCGGGAGCTCAGCCCAGCGCCGTGCCCGGGGCCCGCGGCCGAGGAGCGGCCGAGGCGGCGCTGGGTCCGCGCTGCCCGTGGCGGAGCCTCCCCCCGCGGCCCCGGGGCAGAGCTGCCGCCCCCCTCCCCTCCTCTCCCCTCCGAGCGGGGTTCCGTTCCCCGGCAGCACCCGGCTCCTCGCTGCGCGCCTCCGGTGCCGCCTGCCAACTCCGCCGGCCGGTCGTTTCGTAACTCCACTCGCGGCCCGCCGCGGGTGGGAGAGCACGCTCCTGTCCCTGGGTTTTCTCTGCCCCGTGACAGCGCTTCCTAATCGCGCCTTAAAAACCCAACCGCGGGCTGAAAACCCCAGCGTGGGTCCGAGGGTGGTGTCGCGCGGAGGAGCGGGTCACGCATCTCAGACAGAGCAGCCCCGTGGCATTCCCCTCGGGATGGCTGACTTCAGGAGAAATTGGGAAGAGGCAGGTGGAAACAGGTGAGGAAGGATGCAAAGAGGCCAGACGGGAGCTGTGGCCGCTCCTCGCGGTAACGCCAGGGCCGGCTCCCGGGGGTGCCGGTGCTAACGGCGCGCTGGCGGGCCTTGGCTCGCTTCTCTGCCGAAACTTGCCAGGCAGGCAGGCGTCGAGCCCCGGGAACGTGTGGCGGCACGAACGCCGGAGCTCAGCTGTCAAATGGCGAAGCGCTGGATCCAACTGGGATGGGGCGACCGTGCTACGCCCGCCCATCCCCGCGCCTGGCGGGGTAGCTGTGTGGGGTCGTGCTCCCCGCGCAGCAGGAATTGCAGCTCTTGTAGGGAGAAGAGAGAGAACGTGCACGCGCGCGTGCTGTGTCCACAGCGGTTATGAGCGAGAAGCGTATCTGAATGCTGCTCGTCTTCCTTACCGGGCAGTGCCGGCAGTGTCTGCTTGGGAAGGGGGGACGCTCTTCCCTTCTGCTGGTGCCGCTGGAATGCCAGGAATCCTCCCGCATCCCGGTTATCTGCCAGGAGAGCCTGAGCACGGCGCCTGGCCTCCCTCTCAGCATAGCTCTGCTGGCCACCCCACACCCTCTTGAAAGAAAAAGCATGGAAATCGAGAAGGCCCCCCCCACCAAGTGCATCCATCTTCCTAAAGCCTTTCTTCCACCTTTTCCTAGAAGGCTGAGAAGCTGGGGAGCACGGCTTGTGGCACCTGCACCCTGCAGCATTGAGCACTGCTGGTCTGAGGGTCCTACGCTCTGAAATTTCCTAGCAAGCGGATGGCGGTTGCTCTAAATCATAAAACTCTTTGGAAATGAGTGCGAGAGAGACGTGAGAGTTAGCTCTACCCAGGCCTTGAATGGGGGGACCCGAGCAGCAGTCTGACCCTGAGATGATAAAACAACTTAGGAATTAAGCCTGATTTATTTTAAATTCTTTTTTACTTTCCTTATGCTCACGAATAACGAGTTAAGGCTGCGCTCAGGCACTTGGTAGGTTTGGATATCCGCGGGCCCCGGCAAGTGTTCTGGGGAGCTTGCCGGGCTTGACCAAACCTTTTGGTAGCGGGTGGCGGCTGACCAAATCAGTGCGGCAACGGCTGGTCTGAATCATCCCAGAGTGCTCCCTTCCCTGCTCTTTGAAATATGACGTGACCAAAAGAGGTGTAATTGCTGAAGATACAGTGATTTGGTGCATCCCGTCAAATAGAGGAGCTTCTGTATTTTGTATTTTGGAGACTGGATGTAAAATGGGGTTGGGTGGGAGCTGGTCTGCTCCAGCAACGTGTATGTTGTACACCTCCATGGTGGAGACGCATATCATGGTTGCCTGCACCGTCGCCACGCGCTGCAGAGAAATATTGCCCAAGTGCATCTGCTAGGGTCCTCACTGTTTCATCTCATCCATGTTTTTCGGCATCTCTCTGCCCGGTCCCGTTTGTGTCTTCAAGGAAGGAAAAACCTCCAGTGGTGGCTTGCAAGGGGCCCGAGCCCACGTTCTGCTGCCCCCCGTGTGCCAGGGAAGGGAGGGAGTGATGCTTTGGGACCAAATCCAGACAAGGGGTTGATCCTCCCTGGCTGGGAGGCCATGACGTGCGTGCCAAGGCTTCAGAGCAGAGTATTTCTTTGAGCTGTGCGATGTCGGGCACTGTGGTGAGCGAGGAAGAAGTCTGGGTGCTGCTTGTTGCTGGGTTGCTCTGTGCCCGAGTTTAAATAAATGCGTGAGGGACGTTTTAAGTATTAGCTCTGTGTGTATGCACTGGTTTTAAAAGCATCTTATTAAGGGATGTTCCTTGATCTGTCCCAACTTGTCTATGCCCTTGTAAACCTCTGTAGTCAAATTAAGGCATAAGCGTGTCTCCACGGAAGGTTTTTAACAAAATCCTATTATTGTAAATGATTGCTAACAATTTTATGTCCTTCCACTTTTCAGATGCCAAGTTCATGAGCTTCTAAAAGCAGCTGATTATCTGGCTTTTTGTGGACTGGAGTCAGCACTTTCTTGAGGGCTGAGGTGCTTCCAGCTGCCCCAGGCTAGTCATCTAGAATAACTCGTTGCTTCAAAAAAAAAAGAAGGAAAAAAAAAACCGAGCCGCAACACTTCTTACCTAAAGATATGGGTGGATCAGCCCTGAGCTGGAAACTTTGGGGCAGCTGAGCAGTGCTGAATTTGGGAATGCTTCCTCTGCTGCAGCTCAGGACCTGCTGGAGCTCTTGGTCTTAGGAGCTGCATGCTCAGACCTCCCCATGTCCCCCGCCAAGTGCCTCCTGCATAACTGGGAGGACTGGCAATGGGATGTCACAGCACTCTCCAACAACGTTTTGGGGTCCGAGGTCCCTCACAGAGGTCCCCTGTGATGTTAGACCTAGCACTGTGCTCCTGAGCATGGGGACTTTGGAGGCACCTATAGCATCTTGTGAGAGAGAAGCTGGGTCAGCGGAGAAGCCTGGCGAGCGGCAGCCTCCCCTTTGTTCCCTTCTTTTCCTGTTCAGCCCAGGGAAGTCATTGGCATCCAACTGGTGTCGTGAAGCTGCCTGTCTGAAGGATCACGGGGAGAGCATTTTTAGGGTTCGTGTTGGTGTAACAATTCCTGCTGGGAATATTGCTTTCCCTGGGAGGCGTGAGTGTGCAGCAGGGATCTGCTCCCTGCCTCTGGATGCTTGCCTGAGGCAGCTGGTGGTGTGCAGGGGGTTGGATGAACACCACAGACACCTCTAGATAAGAATAAAGACGGGTTGGGTTGGGTTTTTTGGAGGCTTTGTGGCTGCTGTTTTCACTTGCTGATTTTTATTTATTTTCTTAGCCAAGTTCTGGCAATGTTTGGAGGTGGCAGGGCTCCTTTCAGTGAAGAGCCAAACATATCTGCAGTGGAAAGGTTGGGTGGACCAGGCAATGAGCTTTTACCCCTTTGCATGTCATGACAGTGCTGCCTGGTTCGTTCAACAAAAACCTCCCCTGCTTCTCTGAGGGACAACTTAAGCTCCTAAATGCTTCTGAAAAAAACAAGATATTTTTATTGCATCTCCCTCTCCGTGCAGGCTGGAGGGCCAGTGCGGTCCTCAGCACCAGTTCCCATCCCATCATGGTCCTGTGGGTATCACCCAGTGCCGGCAGAGCCCTTGACCTCCAGCGTTTGGAAGGAGGACACCTACATATGGAGCAGGAGATGGAGCCCTTTGCTGGCATCGAAACCCCTTCAGCCAGAGGTTCTCTGCCTCCTAGCGAGGCGGTTTCAGGGATTAAAGTTGGTTGTGCAGCTATGATCTCCGTCGCTTGTTGCAGGACAGTGACTTGTACCCCCTGATGGATGGCCCCTTGCATTTTAGTGCCAGGCAGGAGATTGAGTTGCCTCTCCAGAGATGTGCCTCCATTTTAGTGCTTTAAAGAGCTTATCTTCTCTGGGTGGGTTCAGGTGGGGAACGATGGCACCTCTGCCTAATTAATCATGTGCCAGGTAGTGTGAAAGCAGAGACTTCTAAAATACCCAAGTGTCTTATCAAAGGTTTCAGCCGGGATTAATTCAGAGTCTCTAGTTTACTTGACTCTGTGTCTGTGTGTGTGTGACAGAGAAAGAAAGGAGCGATTTCCACTCTTGGCAAATGATCATTAAAGGCCTTTTTTTATCCTACAAAGTTATAAATAAATATCTGTGGCAGCACGCACCTGCATATTCATCAGTGCATCCTCTCCTCTGGAGACCCAGCAGCGCATCCTTGGCGTGTGGCCACTTTCTGAAGCAGGGTAGGAAATGGCGAGTTATTCTGGAAATGGAAAATAAAATCTGGGAGGTTTATCCCTGGTTTTGCATTTTCTAATTTGTTAATTACCTCTCCCCTAGGATGAGAATTGGAGTGGAAAGAGGATTGCTGGTGGCTGACGCCAGCTCTTCTGAAGGAGGCTGGAGGGAGAATATTTGTAGGTCATTTGGCTTTTTCATGTCTCTGGTCCTACTAGGAGGAGAGGTGCAGAGCCTGAATATTCCCGTAATCCTATGGAAATGAAACCTTTGATTGTGTTGAGATGACACAGGGAGAGCAGCAGGTCACAGCCCGTCTCTGCTTGCCTTGTAGGTGACCAAGGTGCATCTCATCCTTGGGGCTGGACCAGGCGAGCGTCATGAGGAAGCTGTACTTTGATGGTCATTTCTGGCTTTTTCTGGAGGCACTGGGAGAAATAGCTGATTGGTTGGGCTTTCCCCATTTTGGTCTTGCCCTTGAAGAGGGAAAAAAAAAGAAATTTGTAAGAAATTGAAATGCTTCTCTTTGGCTGGGGAGGAGAAAGCAGGTACTTTGGGTACTTCAGAGTATTTCCAAGGCTTCTCCAGATTTGCAGCATTCCTCCTGCATCCCGCATGATGAGAAATATAAACTATTTTCTGACTTGGGGAATGGGCCGTGTGTAATAACGGGGGAATATTCACAAATGGCGTTGTGCTTTTGCCAATGACCACTGCGGAAGATGAACGTGGCAGAGATGCTGGACCCGCTGGCAGGTGCGTGCTGGGGTTGTGTTTGCATGCGGATGGTCTCCTCAGAGCTTGGCTTTTAAGAGCTGGGTTGTGAGTCATCCCCTGAAGACGACGGGCATTTGGGCATCGCAGAGCTGGTGCACTGGGGCTCGCAGCTGGGCGGCAGCTGCAGGTACAGCGGTGTCTTGACAGCTGAAGAGGAAGTACCAATTTTTTTTTTGTTTGTATTAAAATGAAGACAATAATTTTAGGGAATGATCAGGGGGTGGACTCAATCCTGAAAGGTTTTCAAGTCCAGCCCCTGATTCTCAAGGCTGATGCAGGTCAGCCTAGAGCCCAAAGGCACCTAGACCCAGCCTTGCCCCTGTGCTGGGAGCTGGAGGCCTAAATACTTCCCCAGCCCCTCCTGAGCTCGGCATCCGGGCGGGTTCAATTGCACAAGAGAAAAAAGGAGTGTGGAAGTGCAAGAGCCTTTCCTCTTTCTCCTCTAATCTAAGCGTTGTTGCTAATTTTGCTTTGCCCCCTTGAGAAGAAACTATGAATTTACTCTCAGCAGCTTTCAAGAGGTCGCTCTTCACTCACACGTCTGGGGTTGATGGTTGCAGCAATAGCAGGTGCTGCAAAACTTTCATCTTTACAGCAGACTTTACTAGACAGCTCTTCTCCCGCTGTGGACGGCAACCAGTAGTGCTGTGAGGGAGAAATACGATGCATGAAGGCAAGGAAGCTGATCCTTCCCCTGCCAGGCTGAGACGCTGTAACGTGAGCGTCTGCAGTAGGTGGAGGGGGGGGTTTGCCTCTTTTAATTCATAATGAGCTTTCAGTTGGTTGCTCATCTGCAGGGTGGACTGGCTAGTAAACATCCCTGAAATGTCATCGCTGCCCGCAATCCTTGGTGTTTCAACGTGGCTCTCGACATTGGCCCACCATGGCTACAAATCTTGGCTTGTTTAAGAGTGGGGGGAAAGTTCCCCGGCTCCTTCCAGTGCTGTTTCTGAAGCCTTCGTGTGGGTCCAATGCTGTTTCTTTCTTGGGTGAAAGAAACGGTGAGAGAAATCTCTGCAGGTGGAACTGGAATGGGATGAGCTTCTTCCGCATCGGCCAGGGTGTGAGCCTCCTTCCCCTAAATTCCTGCGGAAGGCCATGGCCCCGAGGCCCATCCCCATCTTGCATCACAGCCCTGGGCAAGATTTGTCTCTGGCTCTTCCCACCCTGCTTGGCATCAGCCAGCCTGGCTGGTGCACCCCAGGCATGTTAGCATGGGCCTGTAATTTTGGGGAGGAAGTGGAACAGAAAATCTCCAAGCCTCTATTTTGCCCTTAATGGGGGGTTGCTGGTGTGGTGCTTATGGCTCTCTGGAAATCTCTCTCTCTGGGCAGCTCCTGCAAGATCCTAATGTGTGGGACACATCCCCCTTGGGGTGCCAGGGGACTTTGGTGGTGAACTGTGATGCTTCAGCTCTTGAGCAATGCAAGTGGCACAGGACTCAGTTTTCCTCACCTTAGCCCTTTGGTCTCCTTTGGGCGCGAAACGCCCTTGAAACATGGATGTAACTTTGGCAGAGTGTGTGTTGTGCATCATAAGATTCCCCCCGCGGAAGCCACTTGCTGTCAAAGCGTGATGGAGCCTGGGCTGGGATCGATCCACACATCTCTGGTGAAGCTACACCTTCGGGGTACATTTGCAGTGGTTACCTCTGTCCCCAGCTGGGGTTTCTCCAGCTGAAGAAGGAGAGAAAAGCAGAGTCTGCAAAGCCCTCGTGTGATTTCAAAATTACTGATTTCAGCAATTTGCTGGTTTTTAGGGCTTGCTGTTGGGCATGACACAGTAAAGCTGGATGGGGCATGATGGGTGGACCAAGGATGCAGAGACTATTATGGCCACCCCTAAATAAGCCACTTGGGTGTGAATTAGAGCCCCATGCCTGCTGCTCCTTTGCTCCTGGATGTTTGTGGCCGCCTTGTGTAAGAGCTGGTGGCTTCAGTAGACCTAGAGGGGTGAGTAACACACGCACGCCCTCCCTGTGACGGCAGAAGGATGAAGAGCTGCCTCTCTGGGCTGTGATCGCTCTGGTAGGACTTGTTTGTCACCTCTTGAGCTCGTTTAACCCTGGTCAGCTCCTTGCACTGGGATGAAGTAACACATCTGATGCCACAGGCTGGAGCCCTGTGCTTGTGTCCTGCCTGCACCTTGATGGCCCCCATGCTGCAGGAGAGGACGATGACCTCTTTGGTAGGTGGCCCTCATGGCTGCCTTGCACCAGGCCACAAGATGGTGTCCTGTCAGGATCCTGGGTCCAGCATCCTCAGGAAGAGCATGGCACCATGAAATGTCCCGCACCACGTGGCTGCGGGCCGGGCTTTGCCTGGTGCTCCTTGCTGCAATGGCAGTGACCATCGGCGGTTACGAGAGTCTGCTGCATGGACAGCTCGTTCAGCACTGCGGATGATCATCTCCACCCAGCCAGTGGAACCTTGCCAGCCCAGGAAAAGCCACAGCATCAAGCCTTGCTATGGCTGATCTTTGCCCAGCATTGGACCTGCCAGCAGCATCAACTCTTGGCCGTGGCCTCAACCATTGACCACGGTGTCACCTTCTGGCCTGGGATGGACATGGCATGGGAAGCCCAGCAGAGTTGTCTATCCCTGCAACACCCCAAACAAGGGTTGGTGATACTGCTCCAAAAGAGGGACCCGAGGCAGGAGGACACTGTTGGTGGGCCAGAGGGTAGTCTGGACCATGGCCCATCCCCTCCAACCTGCTGCAGGATGAGTGCCGTCAGGAGGCTTCATGGATCTTCTCCATGTTGGGTCACCTCTCCACACCTGAGTAAAGAGGAGGCTTCTGTCCCACCAGAGGGTTTCCGCACACGGGCAAGTACCTCCTCTTCCCTTTGCCCAGGAGCTGGGCCTCGTGCTTCCGGCAGGGAGGGACCTCAGGAAGCATTAAATAGCTGCTGGATGCGTCACCACAGCAGCCGATCCGGGGCGGTGAGTCACGGCCAGCCTGCCAGCGCTCCGACACGCAGGATGGTGGCACCAAGCCACTCCTCCCCTGCCCTCACCACTTGCTGTTTCCTTGTGTGTTGAGGTTGTTGTTTTTTTTTTTCACTCATGTGTCTGCACACAGCTGGGGTGAGCATCCCCGCCCCCAGCATCCGGCAGGAGAGGAGCGAGGGGTCGGGTTTGAAGCAGGAATAAAATAACAAGAGTAACCCAGCATCTGCCCCGAGCGCATCCAAAGGGGTGCAGAGCCGCTGGTCCCCATGGACACCTTGGTCCTCCTTGGATGGGGGGCTCATGGCAGCCTGCTCTCAAGTACAAATACGTCTTTACTTACTAATTATGAGTCTTTACAACCCACCCCCAGCCCGAACCCCAGCCCCAAAGGGCTAGTTGTCTCACTTGTTGCAGTTTTAATTAGTCTTGCTGGGAAGCTCTCCCTGTGCTGCTGCTCTCCTGCCTGCCCGGCCCCGCACCTAGCGCTCTGCCAGGGGGTGGATACAGCGAGGGAGGTATGAGCAGATCCCCCAAAATGTGTGAAACCTTGGCCTTGGTGGGATGCTCAGCTCAGAACCTTCATGCTGGTCCCAGACGGTGCTTGTTAGGAGCTCTGGGATGCGACAGGATTTGGGTTGTGGCTGGCCTTGCTGTAGGGTGCAAAACTGGTGGGTTTTTCCCAACTAGCAGTGATCCATGCAGATCGATGGCAGTCCTCGCTTCTGTAATGAGGGCGGCTGGCCAGTTTTCTTGGCTGGCCGTGTGTTATTTCTAGTCCAGGGAGATCACCGAACCCTTGAGAGTCCCGTCAGCCATCACAATGACAGTTTTGCAGGAGCTGCGCAAAATGTGCATCCTCCCGCATGTGCAGAAATGTTCCTTCATCTCCTCTTCCTTTAGCCCAGCAGCTTCGGGGAGCCTGAGAGACGGCAGCGTCAGGCAACAAAATAAAGCTGCAAGATCTGAGATTGTTAATTTTGTAAAAAAAAAAAAAAAAATTTTTTTTTTTTTAGTGTCAGCATTTGAAGTTCCAACTCCCAGTTAGGAAATTTGTTCAAGTCGTGGTATGAATCATCCCTACCCTCAATTTTAGGACCCATCGCATGGGGAAGGGAGCAGAAAATTAGTCACTTTGTTAATCTGCTTCCAACAAAAATGATTTAGAAATCCCAGGTGAGGGGAAACAAGAATAAAATGGGAGCAGCCATCACACATCCTGGTGCCTGCAGCCACCTGCTCCCTTCCTGGGCTGCTTTTGGGGCAGGTGGAGGGTTTGGGGTTTATTGCCTGGTGGCTCTTACAGTGTTTTTGGTGGTGTGGTTTTTTGTTTTGTTTGTTTGGTTTTTTTTAAGCAGGGTGATACTGGCACGGTGGAATATTGGGGATGAGATGCTGCATGCGGGTTGTGATGTCCCCCCTGAGCAGGGACTAAGGGGTGCAAGGAGCATCACAGCTTCCCCCAGGGTGAGGATGAGCTGCCTTCATCCTATCAGCTCCTCCATAAGCCCAGGGCTTTGGGGGAAGAGGGGCAGCTGGACTGGTTTTGGGTGGGCTGGGGGAGCTGATCCTGCCCTGGGAAGGGGCAGGGGGGGCAGGCAGAGGAGGGAGCAGCCCCCAGCCCTCTTTACCACCCCCTTGCAAGGAGGCAGATAACATCCCGTATGTGGCAGCAAGCTGGGCATGGCGACTCCCAAAAACCCCAGGGGTTACAGCAAGGAACTTGTTAAAAGGGACCCCTTGCAAGGATTTAAGGAAATAATAACAAAAATGACTGGATTTTGGGGTGCTGAGGGATGCAGCCAGGGAGGGATGCACTGGCTGCTTTTTGGGGGGCATTTTCCCATACTGGGAGAAGAGCCTGGCCACTGCCACTCCCGTTTTTTTGGCAGTGGTGTGCCTGCGCGCTGGCAGCTGGTAAATGATTGCCAGGGTGGCCGGCCGAGGCAGGGCCGGAGGTTGGTGCCAGGTTTGAACCCAAACAGGTGCCTGGGACTGGTGTGCCAGCGGCCATCCTCCCGCGCACGGCAGCGTTCAGCAACCGCTGGATTTTTTTGGGGCCAGGTGAGGCTCTGACGCGACTCAACCAGGTGGGGGTTTTTTATTATTTATTTTTAAGGTCCTGGTCTCCCCGCGAGGTTGGGGCAGGGGAAGCCGGGTTCGATGCTAGCCGGGTCCCTGGCTGGGGTGGGGGCAATGCTCCCCAGGATATGTTGCCACCCCAATTTTGGTGTTGGGGTGCCACAGCGGCAGGGGAAATGGTGGCTTCAGGGGGAGCTGGGTGGTGCCGCAGCGGTGCCTGGACTTTGCTCTGCGCCGCGGGCCGCTTGCAGCCTTGAATGCAGAGGGTGGGGGGAGCGGCACCAAAACCCAGCTTTGAAATGAAATTGGGCTAAACCTTGCAAATTTTCATGCTTTTGGGCTCACAGCAAGGTCGGCCGAGCCCAAGGTGCCCTTCACCCCTACCGGTTTTCCCCGGCTGCCCAGCCAAGGCAAACATGAGCTCAGCACCGTGGTATTTGCGGCGGCCTCTGCGTGCCCACGTTTCAGAGGTGGGCAGAGGGGTGGCACCGACGGGAGCTGGCACCCAGGGGGAATGGCCTCACTAAGCCACATCTTCCCTAGTTTCACTTCACCTTTCTCACACCGTGGCTAAAATCCCTCATTGCCAGAGGCGAGACCCTTCGAGCCCTCCCTTTGGTTGCTCAAGCGGGCAACAAAAAATAAGCAAGAAGCAGTGTTTAACCTGAGGGTGAGCTTTCTCACAGCCCAGCTGCAAACGTGGGGGAGCTGGAGCTAAGGGATAGGGAGGGTGTGACCAGCTGAGTTAGACTGGGAAAGAAGTTTGGGAACCTCTGGACAGAGGGCCTGGAAATTTCCTATATATGTTCGTCCGCTCTGGCGCTTTCAGACAAGCCTGATAATAGAAAAAAACAATGTTATGGGTGAGGGGGAAGATACGTCTTTGTTTATGCAGTGTTTGAAAACACCATGAGGTCAAAATTTGAGTTCTTGACAGCTTGTGCTTAATTTCTTTTTTTTTTTTTTAAAAAGACTGTTGCAGTTGTTCAGCTGCTGGAAGAGGCAGGAGCTGTGTGCGCCCGGGCCAATGGGTGTTATTTAAATGCAGGAGAAGCAACAGCAGGCATTCATGCCTGGCTCCCTCTCCCAAACTCCACCTTTGGTCACATTTTTGTGCAGAAAGAGGCTTTATTTTCATTTCTTAATTCCTCTCTGACAAATTGAGATGGAGGTAAATGGATTAAAGTGTGCGTTATTTGCACCTTCTCGCAATATCCTGTTGCGAGGGTGAGCAGCCAGTGGTTCCTCTGCCTTTTCCAATATTGTTTGGAAAATCCCCTGGTGCTGTGCTGCCAAATTGTCGGAGAAATTGCAGTGAAAGTCCAGCAAACCTATCAAAAGTCTGCGCTTACAGCAGAAATAACCTGGGCATCTTCTGGGCACCATGCAGGCACACAAAAGCCATCATTTCCCACCACAGGAAGGTTTCAACCCACTGCACAGACATGAGATGGATGAACATCAGTGTTTTAATAATATCCACAAAAATGCAATCCATGCACAGGGAGAGCCACAGACGTGGATGGAGGGCGGCAGCGAGCAACTGCTTGGTTTAGGATCTGCTTTACAGGATGCTAGCATTAAAGATGATTTAATGATGTCGTTCTTAAAGCATCTCGTGTTCCTTGTTTTAGTGGCTTGGGATGGAAACCTGGTTTCTTTTCTCCCCGCAGGCAACCCGACTTGCAATGACCCAGCGCACTTGAGGCCTGGCAGCCGTGGGAATGGAGTTGAAGGTCTGGGTGGACGGGATCCAGAGGGTCGTCTGTGGCGTCTCGGAGCAAACCACCTGCCAAGAAGTGGTCATCGCCTTGGCGCGGGCCATTGGTGAGCCATTCATGTCTGCTGGGGGGACACCCCTTTGCGGGTGGAGGCATCTGCTGAGGGGATACCCCATCTGCAGGTGCTTTCTGGGAAGAGGAGACCTTGAGGTCTCACACCTTGAGGGTGAGGGTCCTGCTCTGGGGTGGTGGGGTTGTTACCAGCCTTGTCACACCACTGCTGGCCATAGTTTTCCCTATCTGACGCGCTCGCCTCCTCCCGGCAGGTCAGACGGGTCGGTACGTGCTGGTGCAGAAGCTGCGGGAGAAGGAGCGGCAGCTGCTGCCGCTGGAGTGCCCCTTGGAGTCGCTGGCCAAGTGCGGGCAGTACGCCAACGATGTGCAGTTCGTCCTGCGGCGGACGGGCCCCAGCGTGGCAGAGCGGCCCTCCTCGGAGGGTGTTCCCCAAGCCCCTGAGAGGACGTTCATCCGGGCCAGCTTGCCCATCAAGCCCAGGCCCGCCGGCATGGATGCACCTCGTTCTCGGGAGCCGAAAAAATCCATGACCTTCAACTTGGGTCCTGCAGGCTCTCGCGACCTGTTTGCCGTGAGCCACTGGAGGCACCAAGGGCGGGAAGGGATGGACTTGGAGGGTGGTGGGGTTGTCCAGCCCTCTAAGGAGGAGCTGTTTAGGAGGGTGCTGCGGCAGCAGGAGCAGCTGCATTCCTTGGAGGCCCATGGGGACACCCTGGAGACGGACTTACGGCTCTGGGAGCGCAGCCGGCTCGCTGGCCAGGAGGACGAGATCCTTTACTTGGAGCACCTGGTGCGGAGGAATGAGACAGAGCTGGGCGAGGAGGAGTTTTGGCAGAGTGAGCTCCGGCTGGAGAAGGAGTGTGAGCGGGAGCGGCAGGAGCGGGTTAGAAGCTTGCGGGCCAGCCTGGAGGAGTACACCCAGAGGATCTACGAGCTGAGCGCCCGGACCGAAGCCCTGCAGGAGGAGATCCAGTGGGAGATGGCAGAGAGGGCCAAGAGGGGGAAGGAGAGCCCTGCGCCCAGCCCCACAGAGCTGGAGGACATGGCCGCCAAGATGAAAAGGGACCTGGAGGCCAAGGTCAAGCAAGGCACCCAGCTGGAGAGCAACCTGGCCAGCGTGGAGAAGGCCCTGGAGGAAGCTGAAAGGAACCTGCAGGTAGATGGAAGCAGGTTGAGCAGCCCCGTGGGGCGGTGGGACCTTCGGGAGGGGACGGGACCAATGGGTTGAGTGGGGTTAGTTCTGCCCCACCTGGCCAGTGAGTGTGGGGCTGGGTGCACAGAGGTGGCTCTGTGTCAGTGACTGCTGTTGGGGGGACACCACCGCTCTTACCCAGCTGGCGCAGGGTCCCACACCCGTTGCTCTCCATGCAAGCTGCATCTAGGCTGGGGCTGGTGCATGGGGGAGCACAAAATCGATGGCACAGGCAATGGTGCTGGAGCAAATGGTCCATGTGCGGGGTCAGTGGTGTTGATGCAAGGGTTAACGTCACCTCGGATAAAGGAGTTGTGGAGGGGGATAGCATAGGTGCCCGTGGTGCCTGTGCACAAAGCCTTTTGACCATGCAGGGTGTGCAGGGGCTTGGGCTCATCACAGGGGGCTGCGTGACGTGGAGATGGCAGCTGTGGGGCTGAGCCGTGATGCCCCACAGCTTGCCTGTCCTGGCTGTCCCCGCCCCGGCCCCAGCATCGGGGGGTCCAGGCACTGCACGATGCCTGTCCTTCGTCTACTGGGTCCCCTTTAGTGGAGCAGAGGGAGAAGCTTTTGCCCAGCCAGGTGGTGGCAGCCCCCCTTCCCTGGAGCAGCCATGGTTCCAGCATCTCGGCTTGAGCATCTCGCTAGCGGCGGCCGCCATTTAACAACTGCTTGCACCCTCTTGTGGGGACGCAGCATAGCAGGGCTGTTGCCAAAACAAGGCCTTCCTTATCCCCGCCGCCTGGGCACCCCGCTTCCCGCAGGTCCTCAGAGAGGGGCAGCCGAGCCACGGTACCCCCGAGGTCCCCTCTGCCGGCCCCAGGGAGGGTCTGCCAGCTGGTTTTGGGGCATGGAGGGGACATGCAGCTCACCCTGTCCCCCACCCCGGTGTGTTTTTGCAGGCCCAGACCCAAGAGCTGGAGGAGTTAAATAAGGAGCTGAGGCAGTGTAATTTGCAGCAGTTTATCCAGCAGACGGGGGCCACGGTGACCGTCCTGCAGGCCAGGTCCGAGGAGGACGCCCAGCCGGAGCCGAGCCCGCGCGAGCTGCCAGCCTGCCGGAGAAACGGAGGTCAGCACGCTGCCGCTGGCTCGGCCGTGGGGGCTGCTCCGCGGGACCCCTGCCCGCTCCCTGCTTCCCCCTCCAATGGGGTTGGCCCCAAAGCTGGCCAGTTTTGCCCTGGGCGCTGAGGTTAGGCAGCAGGGATGGGGTTTCGATGCTGGCACAGCAGTTGCTCACCACCTGGAGGGGGTCTCTGAGGTTTGCCGGCCCCAGGTCTTCTTCCTCCTCCCCGCTGAAGCCTTGGGGCTGCTCATAGCCGTGCTCCAGGTCAGATCCTGTGTTGCTGCTTTTGGGGCCAGGGTGGCCACAGGGAGCTTTCCTTCGCAGCATTGCTGTGTGCCACCATGGTGGCGGCAGCCAAAAGCCAGTGGCCAAGGGCCAGCAGCAACTCCCGGGGGCCGTTGGCTGCTGGGGACGGACTTCGGCGGCCGATGACCTCTTTGTGTTTGGCAACAGAAGGGTGAGTGTGGTGCCCGAGGCCATGTCTGCATCCTTCACAGAGAGGAGAGGAGGCAGTGAGGGGCTCTCGTGGAAGGAGATGGGAAAAGAGAGACCTGGTCGTTTCTCCTCTAGAGCACCCGGAGAGGGTGATGTGGCTGCCCTGCGGCACTGCAGCAGCCGTGCCCGGTGAGCGTGAGAGGCACAAGCCCTGCCTAAGCCAGGCGTTTTTCCCCATCCCGTAGGTTTTCCTCCCACCGCCGGTGCTGACTCTCCTCCCTGGGCCAGCAGCAAGCAGCTCCTCGGCCATCCCAGGACCCTGCCGGAGCCCCTGGTGTCCAGCCTGAACCCCGAGGGTGCGTACATCCCAGCGGTCCCCCTCGGGAGCGTGGACTGGGAAGGATGCGTGGGATGGGGGGAGAGGCTTTTGCTGCCCAAAATGGGCTGCAGAGAGCGAGCGTGTGCTGGGAGCGGGAGGCCAGAGCTATTTTTAGATGCCATTAGGAAGAGCAAAGCTTACACCCCAGCAGCCTCCGCTCTGCTGCCAGGGGCTCACATGCTGGCAGTCCGGCTCTCTGCCCTGCCGGGAGCTGCAGAGGATGCTCCTCACCCCCTCTCCTGCCACCCTGCTTCCCCCGGCGCTAAAACCCCGCTAGGGTTAAGACAGGGAGGAATTGGCTCCCATCTTTTACAGGAGTCACTTTTGCTCCATCTTGGGGATGAGTTCACCCCAAAACCCTTACCACTTCCCGTGATTATTTTTACACCATGCACCCCGTTTTTGAGTCTAGCAAAAGCAAGCCACCGTGCCCACCATGGCAACGCTGCCTGCTTCCCATTTCCACCCACGCCACCATCCCCTCAGTAGAACCCTACTGCCATCCTCTTCACGGCCCGAAACGTCCGTCCTCATCTCACTACCTCTGCACGTTCATGTCCCAGTCCAGGCTTTGTGCTCGCGTGCGTCCTCTTTTTCCGTTCCCCTTTTCTTTTTGCTGGTGCTCACCCACCATGATGGGGTTGCTGAGGTTGTTTTTGTCTTGTCTTGCAGTCGTATCAACAAGGCAGAGCATCTGGAGGTAGAAGGGCCTGGCCAGCGGAGGAGCAATTGCCTTGCAAGTGTAACTGTATAAATAAACCATATCATATATATATATATTTTTTACTGCTTTATATCGTGGACGGATGTGGACAGCCAACCAGAGTATTTTTACAGACTGTAAAATAAAACCAGAGACCGATGCACACAAAGCAACTCTCTTCCCCTGCGGATGGAAGCGACCCCCTTCTATTTTTTTAAAGTGCTTTCTATATTCATCAGAAAACAGCGGCGCTCCTGTTCTGCACGGCCTCTGCATATCCTCCTCAAAAGACCCATCGTGCATTTGACAAGTCCTGGCTCCTTTCAGTAGGGGAGCGAAGCGGCGGTGGAGACCTGCCTGGAGGCTCGCCTGGATGAAGCCAGTTAACGGGTTTTACAGCATCTCGCCGCAGCAAGCGGGGCCGTGGAAAACAGCTGCTTCACTGGCTGCTGGGGAGGCATGAGAGCAGCTTAAAGACAAATTTCTGCCCCCCTCTCTTTTTATTATTATAAGAAACCTGTAGTAGAAACCCTCTTTCCACGGTGCCACAGACCGGGCTTCAAGGGAGCAGGGAGCACATAGCGGGGGCTTGTTTTTGTTAAATCTACTTAATTTTTTCAACTTGTTTTTAAAAATAAAAAATCACAGAATGAGCCCTCCCCTGGTGGTGGCACAGGTGGGGAGCAGGACCGAAA
Organism: Chlamydotis macqueenii; assembly: GCF_036417535.1. Taxonomy (NCBI): domain Eukaryota; kingdom Metazoa; phylum Chordata; class Aves; order Otidiformes; family Otididae; genus Chlamydotis; species Chlamydotis macqueenii. The sequence continues at coordinate 53,620,371 of NC_141560.1, read as the reverse complement.
CGCTCTTAGTGACATTTCACTGATTGGTTTTTTTAGGGGGGTTTTTGGTTTTGTTTTTGTTTTTTCTTTTCACTTGATGGCCAGTAGTTACTGTCTGTTTTTGTTCATCTGTCCCAGTGGGTCGCCTGGTATTTTAATTGCAAAAGCAAAGTGGTTTGGGGAGGGGATGAGTGTGTCCAGGAGGTCCCCGAGCCTGTTTTCAACACATTGTATGCAAAAAATGTGACTCGGGCACAGTGGTCGCCATAAAACCCCACTTCCCCGTACGAATGTAATCCTGTGTGCCGCGGTTTCAATTTTCAATAAATCTTTGGGAAAGGAGTTGAGCAGAGTGTGAGTGTGCTGTTGTGGCCCAGGGCGAGCCATCCCCACTGGCTCCTGGTCCAGTGCCCAACGGGCACGTCCGAGCGGTTTGCACACCCTGTGGCCACCTCTTTCATTTCCAAGCCATCTCTTTCCATTTGCCGAATTAAAGCTGTAAGTATTTTATGACTGAATATATCTTACACAGACGCTGCTCTATTTTTATTTTTATTTTTTTCTTTTTTTTTTTTAAATCACAAAGTGCTTTACAACCAGCGGACAAAGCTTGTCTCCGGTAAGAGGGCGGCCGTCTCTGGGATGAAACATGGCAGCATTTTAATAATGCAGAGCAGCAGCTCGGAGCATTTTAGGACAGGAAGCAAAGGGGATGGTGCTTGGCTGCACATAGGAGCAGGTAAGGGGGAAACCTCCCATTTGCCTTCAAGCCTCTCCATCTGCACCTGGATAACCACAAGCGAGAACGTCAGCCAGCTCTTGCATCTCCACCTCCCCTGAGGCTTTGCTGGGCGCTGATCCCCAGGGGTGCGCCCCTCTCCAAACAGATTTTCGAGGTGCCACCACGGCTCAGCAGGTTGGTCCAGTGATATTGAAGGATTAAAGTTTGCTTCACTGGAGAGCACTGGTGCAGCTGCTTCTCCGCTTATGACTGGAGAGCTGCCGCAGCGGGAAGATGCCACTTCAGAGCTGTCTCTTTTTGAATTGGGGGAGGTTGTTTTGGTTTTGAGGGGGTTTCTTTCTTTTTTTTTTCCCCTCCTTAAATCATGTATCTTGGGAAAAACTAGTAAAAAATAGGTTTGCTCCATGCAGCTGCATCAAGGAGTTTCTCCCCTGCTTACTTGCTTTTTGGGCTTCTTGTGCTTGTTTTTTGGGCTCTCTTGCTTTTAAAATGAGACTTCACCTTGCTGAGAAGAGAAGCGGAGGGTAACAAAGGTAGTAGAGAGCATTTCAGTGCTGCTTGGGGGAAAACCACCCAAAAAGCAGGTTTAGAAAACCTGCTTGCCCTGGACATGGTCAGATTTTGGGATGTTATCTGAAGTTCTCCATGTGCCCTGAAAAACTGACCTCTGCGGGTTTGTTTTTGACGCTGCGTTTGTAGCTTTCCCTAATGCAGAAGAAATAAAGAGAAAAGGGGCATTGCTTACAGTACTTCTCACCAGGAAAAATGGGGCAGAAAATTAATTTGGATCTCTGATTTTGCATGGGATTTTTGCCCTCTGCTTCTGCTTATATATTATTTGATCTGGAAGGCCAAGCCAGCATTAGTCTTTCTTGGGGGGGGGGTGTGGCAAAAAGGGCTTAAAAAAATACATATCATGTAGCTGATGCCCCTTGGCTGGGCTGCAGGATTTGGAACTGCTGCATGGGATGGGGGACAGTGTAACTCGGCCCTGTCCCCTGCTGAGGTCTGAGAATCCGGCATTGGGTTAGGGAGAGCACTGTGGCTGGGGGCTAACTCAGTTTTTTCAGTGCAAGGCTGTGGCATTTTGCAGATTTTTTTTTCCCCCCCTAATTTTGTGTCCTATAAACCATCACCCAGCTGCCACAAAGGTAGAAGCAGCGTTTCATAAGGCAATAAATGAGTTTGATTAATGCCTCTCCCCCTGCCATGGCGTGCACCGTGGTGGGGGCAGAGGCGTTAATCAAACTCATTTATTACCTCAGGAAACTCCCCACTCGCGGGTGACCTATATTCCTGCCAGCATGGGGGGTGTGCGATGGCACGGCGAGCCTGCAGGTCCCCACACGTTATTTAACCGAGCGAGGCTTAATACTCGCTCTGGCTCCCCTGCCTTTCCGCTTTTATCTGCTCTAAAGGCTGTGTCAATAATACATTTCTGCCATTGAATATTTTATTGATGGTTTGACTTTTTTGCTGCTCGCAATTCCCATTTCAAGGCTGCGTGATTGTTCCTAATTAAAATTTTATGCCCTGGGAGAAGCCTTCTTGCTACAGTGGAGATGATGCTGTCCTTTTCTAGGCCACTACAGACCAGTAGGAAGGAATTACTCATTGTTATGAGATTAAAACAAAGCAAATAAATTACTGGTTTTTCCCTTAAAAAACAAACCGAGCAAAAGCCCAGTGCGCGGTGCGTACTGGAGAGGAAATAACTGGCTTGCGGGCGAGGCAGGGACCCAAGCGAGCACACTGGGTGGCTGGAGGATGCTGTGGCTGGGTGAGCGGGGAATCGTGTCCCTTCCCTGTGTCCCTCAGGTGCTGCGGGGCAGTTTCTCCCTTCCCTGCGGCAGGTGGGAGCAGGCTTCAGGGCTTCTCCCTCCTCAGATGCTTCTCACCCCAAATCCAGTGCCACCCAAAAATCACGAAGAAGAGAAGATACCTGTTTTTCACTAGCAAACAGTCCCAGCATATATATATATATATTTTTTTTTTAATAGATAAAATAAACCTGCAAGCTACCTGCAGGCTTTGTCAGCACAAGGCACCATTCTTGAGTAATTCAGCTATCTCCAGCCTCCCTGGGCCTCTTCTCTCTGCACTACCCCTGTTTTTTTTTTTTTTTTTTATATTGCATAAGAAAAACGGCTCCTAGCTCCTCACCCATCTACCCTAGACTGTGTCGGCTTGTTAAGCCAGGCATCCTCCACAGATAGCGGTCAGGGCACCAAGGCCAGTGCGGCTTCTCAAGGGCAGCGCATGTGAAACGCCCCCAATTTGCAGTTGTGGATTTATATGAGTTCCTCAGTGTTTGGGTTTGTTTTTTTTTTCCCCTCTGTAAATTTAATCTAGAGTGCTAGAAGCATTTGTGCTGCCTCCCAGCCTCTGGATTTGGCAAGCAGCTTTTAAAGCACACACTTCAGCACCAGTTACATAAGAAAAGGTGTGAATGACTGGAGGAGAAAATGCCTGTTGGTTTTGCTCCCCAAGTGGTGTACAGATGCTCTGCTGCTTGCTCCTGGGCACGCAGCTCCTACAAGGTTAGTTCACTGCAGATGGAGAAGAGAAACGATTTGAACTGGCATACATGTCCGTGCAGGGAGCCTTGTCTGCTCTCCCTGTGATGATTTCCCTTTCTCTCTCAGGGTTAAGGCTGAGCACATGCTACCTTGCCCTGGAAAAAAAAAAAAAATATCATAAAGCACTAGAGGAGGCTGGGAAATTTTCTTGTTTATGGATGAGCAAGTTTCTCTCCCAATGGAACCTCCTGCCAGCAGAAATTTTTTTTTTTTTTTTAGAATGTATTATGTAAGTCCCTGCTTGCATTTAACTAACGGACTTCTTCCTAAACAATTTATGTACTCCTTCTATTCCTCACAGGCCAGCTTGCTCCTTCGGCGAGGCTCACCACGTAGGACCTGCGGCTGGCACACGTTACAGACAGAACACAACAGGCACTTCCTAGCATGGTGCTTGAAGCATTAGGCCTGCTCACTTCCCTCTGCGAAGCGCTGAAACAAGAGAACAAAGTCTTTGAGGAGCACAGAGTCCCTTCAGCTTAACGGGCCTGACACTCACATCTTCCCCTCCTGTAGGGCACACCCCTGCCTCTCCCCAAAAATCTTACAGCATCAGTTCTGAGCAAGAGCTTTTAGCACCTAACTACTCTTTTTACCAGGCTAAGTATCACCTACAAATCTGTTTATTAGCTACTGAAAAACATCAAATTAAGGGGCCTCTTAGCCCTGGTGTATTTTCTCATCGCTTGGGAGTGCTCTCTGGCCCTTGGGCTAGGGCAGGGGTGAAGGGACTGATGCTGGGGTTTCCGCTTGAGGGACAACCAGGTCGCACCCTTCCGCTCTCCTTTTCAAGCCACCTTCACTGGCTACAGAGGCAAAATAAGAGCTGGAAGGCACGGGCCATGCAATGCACATCAGACACGTCACCACGGCACAGACTTCCTCTTCAGCTGGTCTGGCGCCCTGGATTACAGTAATGAGCACCCAAACACTGGTGTTGCACTATTTATTGAAGACTTCAGGTGACAGCACAGCAGGTTAGTTTTGAATCATGCCACAAGAATGTTAAAAACAGGAATTGAGCTGTATGCCCACCCCCACTTACTGGAGAAAGACACCAAAAAAAAAGCACAAACCAAACAAACTTCACTTTAACCCCTTGCCTTTGCTTACAGGAGCTGAACAGGAAGGTTCCGTAGGTTGTGGGAAGTCGTAAGCATTCATACCACAGTGCTGCTCATGAGAACTGGGACAAGTCTTGCCAGGTGCCCCGCAGAGCTGCTTCTGCCAGCAGCATCTCCAGGGTTAGTCATCGGGCAGCACAGTCCCAAACACAGACTGTTTCTTCAAAGAGAAACAGAGCACCTTCATTTTCAGATACGCTTTTGTTAAATGCGCAATGGACTGCGGGACTTCAGTTCCAGATCGCAGACACAGTCATACACAGGTGAATCCTGCACCAGGTTTCCCCCTCTCCCTGCTCTCCACGTGGCTACACCGTGCTCCTGGCTGCTGGGGACCAGCAGTGGGAAGATGCTGTACGTGCAGCTAGGGAAGAGGAAAGTCTTCTCAGGCTGAAAGCTGTGAACTTGTTCTGTCCCCCGGTCAAAAAAAAAAAAAAAAAAAAAAAAGGCCTGTTTGGTTTCTGAAGAAGTGTGAAAGCAGCTTTGGTAAATTCAGGCTTTTTTTCTCTTTTTTTTTTTTTTTTTTTTCCCCTCTCTCTTTCCAGTGTGTTTGAGCACCCTGGACTCACCTGGTCTGCACAGGACACAGAGGGAGCTGATTTTTCTTGTGGAAGAGCAGATGCTTCTCCGGAACCCAAAGGGAGAAACGACAAATAAGTGCCAGCAGGAGAGATGGGAACATGCAAGATTTCTCCATGAGAGACGTTATATCAGGAAGTTGCTCTGCCTTCCGTGCAATTAACTACCTACTGACCAGAGCACTGCCGATTCCTTCGGATCAAGCCTTTACAATGCTCCAGGGTTAACTGTGAGCAGCCCCAGCAAGAGGGAGAACACTTGAGCCCTTTCAGGGAACTTCGGCAGGCTGCGGTTATTATTAACCTAGCTGGTTATTATGAGCTTAAGCTGCTGATAAAGCTGCACTGCACTTCAAAAAAAGACACTTTTCAACTACCCAGCATCTTCACCAGCCCAAAAATCACAAGAGAGAAGTTTGTAGGAGAAGCAATCTGCTTCGTCACTTCCTCTCTTTCTAGTGACAGCCACCCTAGGCGGCCAGAGGAGTCCCTGCCTGGCTTGCCTTCCTGCTCCTCGAGGCCATGAAGTCAGAGTCCCCTGCGTGACATCACAGCACGATCACGCAAGGCAGCTCTGCCAGCGCCCAGCCAGGGCTGGGGGGGCCAACAGAGCCCTGGCGCAAGAAGTGGAAAGCAGCGAGCAAAGGTGGGCAATAAATGGGGCAGGATGGGCAATAAATGGGCAACAAAAAAGGAAAGCGAGGCTTGTTTCTGCTTTTGGTTTAACAGCCTAGACGGTCTCTCTTTAAAGGTGACTCATCCAGGGCAATACCAGGCATGGTTTCTTCAATTAACACACCCTTGGCAATAGCAGTTCAGTTAGTCATGGACTGGGTATCAAGACGTCACCGGCTGGGATGGAGCCTCTCTAACTTGGTACGGAGTCCACTACCAGTTACTGACTTTGGAGACGAGCAGGGGAGGAAGGAGGGGCGCACGCCATCCCTCCTGTACAACTTTACCACCGACTCTCCGCGCCCTGCCACGGCCCGCTCCCCTCAGCCCCGCTCCCGCCGGACGCGCCGAGCCCCGCCGCGAGAAGCGTGCGGTCAATCTTCTCCACGCAGGGCGCCGCCCACCGCAGGTCGGGGTCCGCCGGGCCAAGGACAGCGGGAGGCAGGGCAGCGGCGTTGGATGAAGGAGTCGGTGGCGGGGGGGGGACACACGACTCCTTTGCACGCCGGAGCCCCCCACCCCGGCGGCGTGGAGGCGAGACGAGGCGAGGCGGCTGCACAGCGATGTCCGAGGAGCAGGTTAGCCGCTGTCACACGCACAGTGGAGTCGCCGAGAGCACAATGTGCGTTAGTCAGTGGCTCACCTGCTCCTGGAGGGTGACGGGGGGGCGGCAGGGCCCACCTGCAGCACAGGAGACACCGGGCAGCGCGAAGGGAGCGGCGGGGGAGAGGTCGCGCCGCGCCCGGGCTCCGCGGTGCGCACACCCGCCGGACAGGCTCCCCCGTGGCACCCCGCCGTCCCCGGGGTGGGGGGGGTCTCTTCCTACCACGGCCGCCGCTCACCTGCGCTCCCGCCGCTCCGCGTTCCCCGCCGCCGCCGCCGCCGCCAACTTCTCGCTCTGCCCCAGCCCGGCCCACGCCGCGCGCCGCGGCCCCCCGCTCCGCCCACCCCGCCGCGCCCGCCAATAGCGACGCCGCCCGCCCGCCCGCCGGCCCCGCCCCCGCGCCGCAGCGCCCAATCGCGGCCCTGTCACCGCCCGCCGGCAGCTGCGGCGGGGCGGGGCAGGGCGGGGCAGGGCGGGCCGTGCGGACCCCCCCCGCCCCCCCCCGTCAGTGACAGCGGCGGGCGCGGCGCGTTCGCTTCTGCACGTCGCTGCTGCGGGGAGGAACCATTTGTACCTGTGGAACCGCCGCCCGCCTCCCGCTCACCCCGCCCCGCCGACCCCCTCGCCGCCCGCCCTCGCCGCTTCGCCTCACGCCGGCGGCCGCGACCGGCACCCCCGTTCCTCCCCGCCTCCCGCGGGGAGCTCCTTCCCGCCCCCCGGAGTCCCGTTGCTCCCCACCCCAACCCCGCTTCTCTCCCCACTTCCCCGCCGCCCCCTTCCCGCCCCCGCCGCAGCCCGGCCCATGGTACGGTCCGCCGGGGCCGTGCCATCAGGGCAGTGTCGGGGCGCACGTAGGCGGTGCGCGTCGGGGGGGGGGGGGGGCGGCCTCTGGCCGCGCGCGTCGCCCAACCGCCACCGCGCGCGCCGCGGGCGGGAGCGCCGGGGTGTCGCCAGCCGTGCCCCCCCCGCCCCGCTGCCGCCTTTCGCATCGTGGTATTAAATTTTGCCTTGTATTAATCCTTCTAACATTTCCCCCCCCGCGTTGTTCCCCACCGGGTTGGGCGTGGGGAAAACCCATGTGCCCCCGGCAGCGCTACAGGGGGTCCCGCGGCCTGGCAGGCCCCACCTGAGGGGTAAGGGCCCAGACGCCCCGGGAGGCTGCTCCCAGTAACTCCTTTTCCTCCCAAAAAGGATGGGCAGTTGAAGGCCATCTGGATGTTCTCAAGCGTGACGGTGCACACCTTCATACTGGGAGAGCTCGCTCTTGCCCATCAGCCTACAAGCCGGCAGCCAAGCAATCGGTTGAAATGTTGAAAATTTTAGGGCGCCTCAGCGGGGATTTGCTAAGCTCCAAAGACAGTGCTTTATGGATGGGCTTAGGACTGTCCCGCGGAGGTGGAGAGCCTTGCTTGGATCAATCTGGCTGGCTCCCCTCTGCCCAAAGCCACGCACCCTCCTCAAACAGACCAGAAACCAGTGCACGTCTCGGGGAGCAGGCACGTTTGCTGGGGCCCCCGCTTCATCCGTAATGCAGATGGTCAGGAAAAAGCACTCTGGCTGTGAACATGGCCACTGACCAAACAGCGGCCGGGCACCACATCCCTGCTGAAGCGACAATGCACGCTGTCTAGCAAAAGCCACGAGCTCTGCATCCCTTGTGAAAACTTCCCCGGCATCAGCCGTCGCAGTGCTGACGGGCATTTTGCAATTTGGTGCTCCTCCTGCAAGGTGTGATGCAAGATTTGGAAGCAAAACCCAGCACGGGCTCCCTGATAGCTGGTGGTGATTCCCCACCAAAAGGATTTCCCTACGTGTTTTGCTGAGCGCTTACCAGTCATCTGTGGCTTTGCTCTCACGTTGCCGGTGGGGAGGGGGGGACGAGGGGACAGCCCCTCTTCTGCATGACAGGCCACACAATGACAGCCTCTGTTGTCATTTTGTGAGCATGCTATGTGGGGGTTTTTTGTTTTCACCCAGCAGCTGTAGGGAAAAAGTCACGTATTTTACATCTTCTCCAGCACAGAGCTCATGCCTGGACTGGAGTGAAATTGGCCGCGGAGCACGCCAGCCCCTGCACCCTCCGGGGTAAGCCAACACAAAAAGCGAGGCAAGGCCGTAGAAAATACTTGCTTTGTTTAAAAATTGGTATTTTGTGCAGAGTAACGTGGCTGGGTACTGCCCCGACACCTCCCTGCTGGCACTGCTGCTTCTGCTGTGCCGTCAGCTTGCGTCCCTCGTCTTTTCTTCCAGGTGGTGCCTTACATTTCAAGTTTTATTAAAAAAAAAAAAAATACTTCTTCCCCTGCCTGACTGTATACACACAGGGAAGGAGTGTGTTTCGAAGCGCTGCTTGCACAGCTGGCTGCCTGTGCAGTCAAGCCCTGCACGTTGCTCGGACCTCCCTGGGCGCCATGTGAAACCGTCCAGCGCAGCGCGGGGCTGGAGGGGCGCCAGCCGAGCCGCGCGACGGGCGGGCAGCGGTGCTGCGGCAGGCAAAGCCAAGGAAAGGGTGCAATGGGCGCTCGCTCTAGGGGATGCCATCTTCTGTGTCTTTTAAATGAACGGCCAGAACCTCCCAGGCCCAGAGGATGGTCTGTCCCTGCCCTGGCGAGGCTCCAGGCCTGGGGGCTTTCCAGCAACGCTGGCGGGTGCCATTTGCCCCCAGCCCCTTGCTCCCGCTCCAGCTCCGAACGAGCGCGTGGCTCAGCCCTTAATCTCCGGGATGAAATTTCCTGCTGACACAGCCAGCGCGGTCCAGGGGAGAGCCCCCGCTCGTCCCAGCCCTGCAGCTCTTCCCTTTGTTCCCAGCTGGCTCTCAGTCCCCGCGGAGGAGCGGCGCTGCCAGAGCCACCACGTGTGCGGTGGCAAGGCACCGCGTCCGCCCATGGCGGGAGAGCGGGCAGTGCAGCAGGGACTGCGCCCATGGACTCGAGGAGGAAGCCGAAAGGGGGGAAAATGCCCCCCATCCTCCCCCTGAGGGCCAGCAAGTGCCGTATCAATTAACGTGCGATTAACAAGTTGCCCCTTGCCGGCGTACATCTTTTCAAACGCGAGGCTTTGCGTTCCCTGGCTGCGGCTTCAGCAGGGTTGCGGCTCCCACCCTTCCCGCTTCGCCCCTCTCCCAAGGCCCGGAGCGGGCCGGCAGCAGCGGGGCTGGCGCGGGTTTCGCCCCGCTCCGTGTCTTCAGGAAAAAGGCGCTGTTTTTGTCCCCACCCCCGGCCCCCGTCTGCGCTCTGACAATGACCCGAGTGTCTGCGAGGACACGCGCGTTCACCGCGGGTCACGTCCCTCTGCGAGCCCCTTCCCTGCCCGACGGCCGAAGCTCGGGCAGAAAAACCGCGGCTGATGAAACAGTGCGGGAGGGGGGAGACACAACCCTTCCTCCTTTACGTGCGGGCCATCACCCACAGGAACGGGAACATTTGGGTTGGGATCAGCCACGCGTGCTTAGAGGGGAAAAAAAAAACGCCCCGCCCCCCCGTCATCCCTCGGTGGTTCAGCCCGGCGCGCCCCTCCTCCAATGGTTCAGTCCCGCTGCCACACTCCCCCCTCCCTCGAATGGTTCGCCCCGCCGCCTTGCTGCTTCCCGCGCTCCCCCGCACACGCAGTGGTTCAGCCCCGCGGCCGTTGTTGGTGGCGCCGGCAGTGCCGTGACCCGGAAGTGTTCTAAATCGTTTCCTGGGCGAGGGGGCTTCCGGCCGTGCAACCCCGTTCCGCCGGCCCGGCCCGGCCCGGCCCGGTTATGTGAGCGTCGGGACCTTCTCCTCGCGTGAGTGCCCGGGGGCGGGGGGCTGGCGGGGCCTGCGCGGGCAGAAGGGGGCGGTGGCGCCGGGCCGCAGCTGCGCGGAGCGGCCGTTCCCCGCCGCGGCGGGCTGCCAGCTGCGGAGGGAAGCTGCCCCGCCGCGCTCGGGGTTGTTTATCTTTGTTTAATTTTGTTCCTGTGAACGTGCTTACGCATTGGTTTATTCTCTGAGCGGTCGTTGGCGGCAGATGCGGCTGAGCGGCGCCGCTGCGGGAGGGCTGCCCCGGCCCGGCCTCCGTCCGGCGGGGTTTTCCCGTGTGCCCGGGGCCGGGGTTCCCGTGGAAGCGGCCCCGCGGGGTGTAAAGCGGCCGAGCGGGCGGCGGCAGCTTCTCTTTGCGCGGGGAGAGCCTGCGCGGCGGCGGCCCCGTCCCGGGGCGCGATCCGGGGCGGTGGGGCAGACAGCTGCCGCCGCCGCTGCTGCGAAGAAGAACAAGAAGATTTGCTGGATAAAACCAAATGTTTCTGGCCTCGTCCGGCCCCCGCCGCCGCCCCGTTGTTTGTGGTGCACGCGTGAGTGCATTTGAAGAAGTTAGAAGCTGCTTCAGCTCTCTGCAGTGAAGTCAGCTGGCCTCTCGACTGACAAGTAGAAGTGAGGTTTTTGTGCGAGCATTTTTTTAACGCACATTAGCTTGTTGCAAAAGCGTGTTCAGGCCCACAACGTTGCCCTGAGGGACCTGTGCTTACTGACAGGTTTTTAAGCTGTGTAACTGGTGCCTTTCGTTGGGCACTTCATGTCCAGTAACAGGGAGCTGGGTGTGCTTTTTGTAGTTTTAGTGACTGATTTTCCTGCTGGTTGTTGCATGGGTGCATCGCTGATGTGTTGCAGAGGCGTTAACTGTGTTATTTCTTTTTTTGAAGGTCAGTAGGTCTTGGTACCTTTTGTTATGGTTATGCACAAAAAAAAAAAATCATGAAAGTGCAGGACGTTCTTGTTTGGGTTTTTGTTGTGTGGTTTTTGTGGTTTTTTTTTTTTTCTTCTTCTTTCAACCATGCCCACGAGCAACAGGGAAAGTTGTAGTTAAAGATGGGAATGGTGTGAAAGACTGGTGCTGAAAGGGAACTCGCCTGTAAGGGTGACTCTTCCTTAAAAAAGAAACCTCTTGAGAAAGAGGAGATTGTGCAGCATTGGAAAATGTTTAATTCACATCTGGAAACAGAGCCAGTGGCTTCAGGGAGTTGCAGGCTGGAAATTGCATAGAGCTTGGCAGCTGCTTTGAACACAGAGGTACAAAACGCCCAGCTGCTCCTCTGGGTAAGATGCTGCACTTCAAAAGTGCCTTTGCAAAGCCTGTGCCTGACTTTGTTTGCGTTACAAGCTCCCCAAAGAGTGCATTGTCAGCTCCTGGGGAGGCTTTGGTGGACAGTTTTGGTCTTGGAATTTAGGGTGGCTAAATTTAGGGCAGGACTAGGATGGGGGGAAGATAAGCGCTTCTGTACCTACGCTGGGATTAATTTTCTGTGCCTTATCTTTTAGGTTCTTAGGCGCTTCCATTATTTAAATTGTTGCGTGGGCAATACTGATAGTGGTATTCAAGAGTTAATCTTTTTGTAACTTAAACAGGAGAAAGTTGGATCTAAATTTAGATTTAGAAGGCTTTTTTAAAGCTCCCTGTGCATGCTAGATTGGCACTGTGCAGCTTTAGGCTGTAGGAGTCTCTTGTTAATCTGAATACTTTCTCTGCCTGGTTCTTCTTTTACCTTTGGAATGTGGTGGTGGCAGATACTAGTCACACCACATCCAGGTGTTTTCCAATTGGATGCAACCAAGATTTTTACAACTCCGTATTTTCTGTTCCTTCAATATAGCATATGAAATCAGAAACAAAGCAAAATGTTCTCTGATGTGTGACATTGATTTTTCCAGAAGGAACTGAATGGTTTGATCAATTTGGAGAAAAGCAAAACAACAAATAAAGCAGGTGTGCCAACAAGAGTGGAAAGCTCATGTGTTGCAATATTTAGTAGACTTAAATTTAGTTATAAGTGCTCTTTGGAGCATAACTGCTCAATAATTGCCCATGAAAGTAGATCAGCATTCAAACTCACCCTGTGAGAAAGTCCAACGGACTTGTTTTCTTTGCCTGTGTGTAATCCCAAATGTTATCCAACAGATTAAAATAAGTGCCTTGTCTAGAAGCTCTTCTGTTTCTAAAAACTGGAAACTACTGTAAGAAATAGGTTTTGGAGGAAATGGGTTGGTGCTAGAAAGGAAGGTGCGACTGGAAGGGTCGCTTGCTGTTGTAGGCAGCTCCGTCAACTTTGTGTCAGAATGAGATGGAGCTTGAGGGTGTTTTGCAGACTGTGGCTCCTCTGATGCTTAGAAACCTGCACTTGCTTTCTAGCTGGAACATTCTCAAAGTACATTAAAATACTGAATTGTGGTAATGTGTAAGGATTTTAGTTCAAAAAACTGAATGTTTACTGAAGTACTTGTTTGACAAACACTTATTCTGGAGGAAGCACTTCATCTTCTGTGTTCTTAAAGCCAACAGAAAACAGTGTTGCTAATACAGCTTGAAGTAAGTGTTTGTAATTGCTATTTGATCGAACAATTAAAATGACTTAAGGCAGCTCGATGGAAAAACTGAATCTGTCTTAATAGCAAAGCCCGGGCTTACGACTGATACTGCAGCAGAGCCTGTGCTGCAGCAGACGCGCAGCGCTCAGTGCAAACCTGTCTTGACCCCAGTGAGGTTCTGCCTTTGTGAAGGGAGCCTAAGGCTGGGGGAGAGCGCTTTTGCGTGTGAAGTGATCGAACACGTCACACGCTCATTGGTTTTGCGGTTTTATGTTTTATTAAAGTATTGTGAAGTTCTTCTAAATGAGAATTATGAAACAGTGGGATGTTAAGGAGGGGTACGGTTCTGTCTTTAGCAGATCTAGTGTGCGAGCTGTAGTTCAAATACTGGATATGCAAATGTGCGAAGGATGCACCTGCCCAGGGAATTGAAATGGGTTTTGCTGTAAGCAGTGATGCCTTACGTTAGTGGTATTGAGTCCAAAAGCAAGAGACCTCTGGCCAGGTTACCCTGCATCTGTGTTTGACAGCTGTCTGCTGGGGGTGCATCCTAAATTGCTCTGAATAGAGTCTTCACAGTGGGACGCAGAAGCGAGGAGCGGCAGATGTGAGAGCCTCTGTGCAGAGTACTGCATGGGATTTTCCATGTGAGCAAGCAGCGAGAGTTTGAGTACAGCAGTAAGGGCAAGTCCTTAGCACCCCGAGAACTGAAAGCAGCTTTTGTTGCCTCAGTCAAATGGCCTTCAGGGATAAACGGCTGCCTTTTTAGTAGTCTGGGCTTTTACGTTACAGAAGTGCATAGCTGAAGTTTATCTCAGAAGTGTGAATACAATCTCCTCCTTAACCAAACATAATAATAATAAAAATGCTTCCTATCTGTTTTGAATCTGCCAGTTCCAGCTTGGGAGGGTTAGAAAAATTCTGATGTGGTAAGTGCTGGAACAAAAGCTGGGCCTTTGTACAGGTGGGTGAGCTCTCTGAAGGGTATCGTGAATGTGTTTGAGCTTCACAGTGGTAATTTGTTTGAAATGTCTCCCATAAGAAAAAAAAATTTGGAAATGCTGCTTATTGTCCTTAAAAAATAGAAGAAGCTCTCATATTAGGTGTATAGTCAACTTTTATTTCCGTTTTTTTTTCTTAAGAGCAGCTGCCTAGTTTGAAGAAGTTATTTGTAAAGTAAGATTTGTGATGTGCTTATGTCGTAGTTCAGCCCCAATGGGGACCAGACTACGCAGTCTCTCTCTCGCTCCCCCCACCCTCCGAGAGAATAGGGGGAGGTGATATAAGAAAATCGGCTCGAGGTTTGCGATAAGGACAGGGAGAAATCCTTAAAGTTACCGTTACAGGCAAAACAGACTTGACTTGGGGAAAAATACTTATTTATTTCTAAAACTAGCAGGATAATGAGACAGGGAACAAGATAACCTCCCCCCACCCCTCCCTCTTCCCAGGCTTAACATTATCTGAGCAGCACAGCGGGGAAGAGGGAATGGGGGTCACGGTCAGTTCATCACGCGTTGTTTTACACCGCTACTTCGTCGTCAGGGGAAGAACTCCTCACATTCCTCCTCTGCTCCTTCGTGGGGTCCCTCCCACGGGCCACAGTCCTTCCTGAAACTGCTCCAGCGTGGGTCATCTCTTCCACGGGGTGCAGTCCCTCCAGAACAGCTGTCCCAGCGGGCCCTCCACAGGCCACAGCCTCCTTCAGGCCTCCACCTGCTCCGGCGTGGGGTCCTCCACGGGCTGCAGGTGAATCTCTGCTCCTCCATGGACCTCCGTGGGCTGCAGGGGGACAACCTGCTCCACCATGGGCTGCACCACAGGCTGCAGGGGAATCTTGGCCAGGAGCTGCATTACTCCTCCCCCTCCTTCTTCACTGACCTTGGCGTCTGCAGCCATTCCTCACAACAGGCTGGCAGACGCCTCTCAGGATACTTTTTACATCTCACTCACATCTCATCTCCTCTCCACTTCTTGCAGCCGGGCCGGACCGAGTTGGGCCCAGTTGGCTGCCTGGCGAGAGGCCAGAGGGTGAGGGCTGCAAGGCCCACGAGGCTCGCGCCTCCCCCTCTCTGCCCCTGCTCAGCTGCTTCATGTCTTCTCCCCTTTTTTTTCCTATTTTCCTCTTCTTAAATACGTTATCGCAGAGGCGTTATCACGGGACATTCTGCTACCAATTGGCTCGGCCTTGGCCAGCAGCGGGTCCGCCCTAGGCCCGGCCGAGTCCACTGAACAAAGGGGAGCGACTTCTAGCAGCTTCGTACAGAAGCTGCCACCTTAGGCCCCCCCATCATTAAACAAAACCAGAACAGCTTAAAATCCCAAATTCCCTTCATCTTGCTTGGTTTCTCCTTGTCTATTCCCAACTATCCATAAACCACTTTTTTTTTACTGACAAGATTTGAAGACTTGGTTGTTTGCTGCAATACCAGATTTTCCTTAACTCCGAGTTTTGCCTTTGAGCAAAGTACAAGCTTGTATTTGCAGCATAAATACATCAGTTTAGATTGTCAGGTCACAAGTGCTGATTTGTTTGCCTCTGTGCTTAAAGGATATCTTTCCATGGGGTAGCAAGGTGAAAATAGCAGGGGTAGTTACTTTACTCCACACAACTGAAGAAATTCATGCTGTTTGGAAATGTAGTTAAGTATGTGTTAGTCAGAACTGTGGTTGTGGGAGTTGCTTCTAAAAATGAAAAGATCCTTTTCTTGCTGTGCTTATTGCTTTGCTTTAAGGAGAACTAGGGAGCAGGGAATGAAGGTCATTGTGGTAGCAAAGTGGAGGCTTATCCGTGGTTTTACCCCCACAGTGGCCGTGGTTGGCCTCTGTCGCAGTGATTGGCCTCCATCGCCCGCAGTGGCTCAGCAGTGTTGTGGCTGGCTGGACGTGGCAGTGACAGGTCAGCAGGAACCCGCTCTGTTCCCATAACCTGCCGATGGAGAACTGGTACAGACAGAGGTTCTGCAGAAAATCTAAATGAACTACATAAATTCCTGCTACATACATAACAAATATGCCTGCTGCTGCCCTGCTATGGGACTGGTGCTGCCAGTCTGCCCTTATCCCGGCTGAACCGTCACAATGAACTTTGCGTTGCTGTAGCTAACTTAGCTTTTGGGAGGATGTTATATAATTGAGTTTCAGTTTGAATA
The DNA here is from genome assembly GCF_036417535.1 of Chlamydotis macqueenii. Lineage (NCBI taxonomy): Eukaryota > Metazoa > Chordata > Aves > Otidiformes > Otididae > Chlamydotis > Chlamydotis macqueenii. Next base: position 53,604,618 of record NC_141560.1, on the reverse strand, counting down.
ATTCATATATGCTCACTGCTGAAACATGAAAAATTCCTCGTGTTTCTTCGTTGTTTTTTTTTTTTTTCAGGTACGTGATGGAATGACTGCCTTTCGATGAGTCTGCATGTTTTCAGCCAACATAAATTGTTTTAAACACGCTATTGTTAACAGCCACGAATTTAGCTAGAAGTTTAAACTATTTAGGCCAGATGCTTACTGAAGTTAGGAGAAATCTTTACCAAGAACTTGGTTGTGTTGAAGCCCAATCTTTTATCTTTTTAATTTTTTTTTCCCCCATGAACATTGAAGACTCCGTTTGCAGTTTAGTCTGATTTAGCAAAGCCTACATTTTTAAGGCTCTTAAGTGCAGAGCTGTGCTACGTGGCTCAAAAAGGGAGTGTGCAAGTAAAGATACACATCAAGAGCACTTGAATAAAACATAATGTTTTGTTCCAAAAATTTTTTTAATATGCAAGATACATAATGCAGAGCAGGGAGAGTAGAAGAGCACCCAACTGAAACTTTTTGCCCCATTTGTAGAAGAATTCAAGTTTTTTTTCATATTGAGATAAGACATCTAGCTTTATAAGTGTCAAGTAATTATATTTTTCCATTACTTGCTTATAGAAGCTTTCAGGGATCTGTCTGTGTTAATGCTTTGTAGCATTATATATTAAAAGCTCTGGTTTGATTGTCATTATTAATTTGGATCATGAAACATCTCTCAGTATCTGTCAGTCTTATTGCTGGTCTGTGCTAATGCACTGCAATTAATGTGATTGTATTAATATGCACCAAATCAATTCTCCTCCTTTCTGTGGAATAATAGTTGTGCGGTCTGGGGCTTCTCTATTTTGCGACAGAGCTGTAAAAAGGCCTTTTTTCAAAAAGACCTAAAATACATAATCTTTCTTCTTGTTTCTTTTCAATTGAGCAAGACAGAGTATTTTGATTTGAAACACATATTCTTATCCTATTAGGCCTTTCAATTTTTTATTTTATTACTAGTCCACGGGATGGTTTAGGTGTTTGCAAGTTTTCTATTCCTATTTTCAATGGAGAGTTCTGGTTATACCTTTTTCTGTCATCCAGGCACCCAAGATAAAGCTGAATCTTTCACCTAAACTGAGTTTCACAAGCAGCTGGTTTCATCTAGCTCAGTAGGACTGTGAAACTTCACGTAATGGTAACTGCTTATCACCTCTAACGTGAAACTGGGAAAAGTAACCAATGGTGCAAGGAGTCTCTTCTGTAAAGCAATGTCCCTTCTATTGTTCACATCTCCACAGATGTGTTGGGTGCTCTTTGCCAGGCTGATGCCTGCTCTGCTTGTGTAGGTGGTGCACTGCCTCACTGAAGTCTGCCTTTTCACAGAGAACGGATTCCCAATGTCCTGCCATGGATGATGACAGCCAGGATGAACTGATAAACAAGAATGCTGTGCTAAGCAAGGGCAAAAGACAGTGCCTCACGCTCCTCAGTGAAACAGGTAAATGCAGCCTTTCTGCAGGTGTGCATTTCTAGTTGTACGTTGGAGAACCTATTGACTTAACCTCCAAAGAGACGATGTATCTGCGACCATTTATTTCTTTTTCCCTGAGAATATTTTTTTTGTTTGCTTCCTAAATTCTATATCTCAAACTGCTGGCATGCTTCCCTTGAGTTCCTCAGAACAGGCAGCTTTGATACCACTGGGGAAATCTGTGTTTTCCCTTCATATATAACATTCTGAGCAGGAGTTCTGGTGTGTCCTTCACTGTTCTGCCTGTCTGTATGCACCAAAAAGATACTTCTGCTCTTCTTCTCTTTTTCTTTTTAAGAAAGCAATGGTGGAAATAGTTGTGATTCAGAAGATGATACCAGAAGTGAGGAGGAAGATGACACTGAGGAAGAGGGAGGTGAGGAGGACAAGGAAGAAAGTGAAAATGAAGAATTAGAAGGTAGGTTTGTTAATGTGTGTTAATAGGCATTTTTTTTTTATAATTGGAGGAAGAATGGGATGAAAGCTTTTCCTCCAGAAGTTAAGCATGAAATATGAATCCACAGGTGCTGCTGTGTCAGGCCAATGCCCAAATCCTACAGTTAATAAACAAGTACTGTTCCCCAATTTCTAAGTTTTTAAAGCATTTGTATGTTTGGAGACCATCCGCTAGTCAGAATGGTGTAGTTATAGTCAATAGGAGTGAATTCTGCCCCAGCATGAATAGAAAAAAGGTGTAAATTGCAGCAGTGGCTCATATTATTTTTTCACTTATGAAAAACATGTTTGTTTGTTTGCTTTGGCGTAGGGCTCTGAAGTGAATGTGGTAGTGGGGAGTTTTGGAAATAAATAACTATTGATGTTAAGCCTGGGGAGGAGGGAAGACGACTAACTTTTCTTTGAAGAAGGTTTGTGGATGTTACTTGGATTTGTTAATTTTACTGAAAATGCACACTGTAGTGCATGTACTTCTCCTGCACTCAAGTTATTATTTGGATAGAAAAAACCAGAGCTTTTTATCACATCGTAAAGCTTGTTGAGAAGGCAGGAGCAGTTTTCCGGGTTAATAGACTGATTTGAACATAAACTGAAAAGGTGCCAAAAAGCTTTGTTGATCCATCGTTTAGAGTATATTCTCTGCTAAGTCCAGACAGGAGAATTCAGTAGAAAAGAATTATTTGGTTGGAAAAAAACCCAATCCACCAAAAAAACTGCACTTCTTCTTCCCCCTGCCCCCCCCCCCCCCCCCCCCCCCCCAAAAACCAAAATAAGCAAGAGTGGTTTTTGGGTAACTTTTTGCTGCTTCTTCAAAATGTTAACTTAATTCACAGGTTTTAGGGAAGGGCTAGCACTGTATTTGGTGTTAAAAATAAAACCACCTTTCCGCAATGTGTACTGAGTGTTTAAAATTATTTTTCCTCAAAACCAAGCTTCTTTAAGCAGTCTTCAGCTAGGCAACCAGATCCCTTGGCTCTCAAAACTGTGATTTACTGGTGAAATCTTTAGCCTGTTCTTCTGTGGGTGAGCGTATTGCTGCTTCTTGTCCTCTGGAGTGTGTATTAAAAGAAAAAAAAAAGTTATCATGTATCTAACTTCTATAACTTTATTTTTTAGCTTCAGTTTTCGGGAGTAGTCTGACATATCCTACTTTCTTGTTGTTTTGATAATCTGTTGTTGTTCTGCTATCTGTCCTTTTAATCTCTTGCAAGACTAGTCACGTTATCAGGCTTTATATTTCACCAGAGTAATCCTTGCTTTTTAGTAAAGGGATTTAGGAAAAAAGAAAAGAGTAAAAATTACTGCCTCAAACTGGGGAGGCTGTGCTTTGCCCTTGCAGCCCCATAAAATAAGTTTACTTGGAATTTTCTGTGAACTGGTGGCCCATCCTGCCCACCCCCTCTGCCCTCACTGCTGAAGCCCTGCAGCATGAGAGTCGATTTTCATCTCTCACTTCTTAAGATTGTGAAGACGATGATGATGAAGACGAAGAGGAGGAAGAAACCGAGGCCACTGCGGGAGGAATGACCAATTCTCTGAAATTAGAGTCACACATTAACGGAGTGAGCATTTCCTCTGATGAGGAGGGTGAAAACTGCCCCATTTGCCTCAACACGTTTAGGGATCAGGCTGTTGGGACTCCTGAGAATTGTTCCCATTACTTCTGTTTGGACTGCATCGTGGAGTGGTCTAAGGTGAGCTATTTGTCCCTCGTGTCCTGTGGCCTTCTGGTGTGCTCTGCTCTGCTCTCTCTCCTCTGATCGTGCTGTCCTGCAGTAATGAGAACAAAACACTGTAATATTTATGTTCGCTTTCTTAAGCTTTTTTACACAGACATGGGTTACTGCTCTGTTTAGCACGATTCATGTTTGTGAAGTGTTTGTTTTGGTTTTTTTTTTTTTCACTCATCCTGATCTGTTCTGTTCTCTGAAAGCTGTAATGTCATAAGCAAATGTGTTTCTAGGCATCTGAAATTCTTTTTTTTTCAAGTGAAGACACCAGTAATACTGACTTTTCTCTCTGTGTCTATATTTCTCTGTATATCCGTCTTTATCTCTTGTTAAATTCTGTGTTGTGGCCATTGGATGGGGGTCTGTTGCAACAGTGAACATTTAAACACAGAAAAGATATAGAAGAATACTGACTAGATCAGCAGTTTGCTCTGAATTCAGTTTTCAGTCAGAGTACCTTGCCATCTAACTGTAGTTCCCATAATCAGAATCCAGGGTGAGAACTGCAGCAAAACTTACTGTGCATGCAGCACTACTAGGGCTAATTAAATTTAAAAATTACAAATAAATCACTCTTTCTGAATATGTTTGTAAGCCATTTCCAGTTACTCATTTGTCCAAAAGAAAAAAAAAAAAAAGCCCTAAAACATGAGCGCTATTTCAAGGCAGCGTTTGGAAGAACTTTTTTGTGGCTTTGCCAATTGAATAATAGTTAAATGACTTTAGTATAATAAATGCTTTTCTAAAAATGCGTGTTTTCTCTGATACAATAGATTGTTTGTAAACCAGATAAGTCAGATTTAAGTATTTACAATGTCAAGACCAATAGCTGCTAAAATGATTACTAGATTAGTTTAATGCTTATTACATTAATAATTGATTATTTCCTTTTTAAAAATTGGATCAAGAGACATGCGTATTAACTGTATGGGGATTTTTTTAAAATTTTCTTTCTAGAATGCAAACTCCTGTCCAGTGGATCGAATCCTCTTTAAGCACATTAGCATTCGGGCACGTTTTGGTGGTAAAATATTAGAAAAGGTAAGCTTTTGACTGTAGCAAACAACAAGGCCAATTGCCACAAAATAGCTATTCAGAGGTTTAAGTTTCTAGCATGTTTATCTGATATTTGGTATATGGATGAATGATTTCTTTCCTATTTTGAGATTGCCTTTTAAGGAACTGTTAAAATTTTTCTTCCTCCTTAACTGTATTTCCTGCAGTATTGTGTGTGGAATGAAGTGTGGCATCATTTCTGATGGCAAAAAGAATGCTTTTTCTAACTGCCTCTTTTGCTTAATGGACACTTGACTCTAAGCTGTTCTGCACTGATAAGCCTGTTCGCGTGGGGAAAATGCCCTGCATACTGCAAGTGCTGTTGTAATATGAATGGGAATGATGTAGGTTGTACACGATCTCTTCCTTGGGTCTTGCTGCCAGCTATACTGTGTAGCAGTTTGGTTTGTAAAGGGAGAGAGACACAGAGCAATAGTAGAGCTCTTAAAGACACAGGTTGAGTGTGCCAGTAGTATCTCACAAAAAAAATATTGAAGGACTGTCATTGTTTTTTATTATTATCAGATGCATGTTGGTTTTCAGGGAACATTTAGGATTTTGATGCTCTGCTTTATAACCATCTACTTTATAAACTGATGGTTTATTATTAAGTGTTTGCATTTTAACAGAAGTGCAAATTAACATTTAAATCATACTTTTGTGGGGGGAAAAGCTAAGCTTGTGCTCTTCTGGTTTTGGTGGGGTTTTTTTGTTTGTTTGAATACTTTTGATCTTACTCAGGAATTTTGGTTTTGCTTGTTCTTAAAATGCAGTTTTCTACAGTTGTTGGTGTCTGACAGTAGACGAGTTCAGTAGATGTTTTCAAGCATTTGATCATTTCCTGGATATGTTGAATGAGCTAAATGAAGGTTCTGGTGTCTTAACAGCCATTTTGGTCCATTCACTTTTAGGTTTTGCTGCAGGTACTATTAATATAACAATGGATTTTTTTAGAGTGCCACATTCTGCATAAAATACAAATCTCCTTCTTTTATTTAGATTCCCGTTGAGAACACAAAAACTCAGGGTAATGATGGAGAGGATGATCCAACCTTCTGTGAGGTGTGTGGCAGAAGTGACCGTGAGGATCGCCTGCTGCTGTGTGATGGCTGTGATGCAGGGTAAGAAAGGTTGAAATGAATGTGGCACCTGCGTGATTGCAGATGGCACTGCAAGGCTGGCCGGTGTTTGGTCCACAGGCATTATCTAGTCTGTAGGCTGCCCCTTGCTGCTCTCTTCAGGCTCAGACTTGTGTCCATGTGTTTATAGTGCAGACATCCCTGTGATGTGATAGATCCTTTTCTGGTCATGTAGCAGTGTATGTGTGGAGAGTCCTGCGCGCATCAGTGCTGCACACCACCAAAACATAGGATCTTACCTTCAAGTGATGAAGATGTTTCTGCTCATCCATGCGACATCTGGGTGCATGGAGGGTAAAAAAAAACCAGATATCCTTTATGTCTCCTTGAGAGAGTGCATGACTTGTCTCAACTGACTGGGCATTAGTGCTGTGCAGGAGAAGTGCTTAATACTCACAGTTTCCTGAGATTTTGAGGTCTTTTCTTTATAGCCACAGCTATTAAATGGTTCCCTTACTCTTGCTTACTTCTGCCTCTGCCTAACGTATTTTTTTTTTTTCCACTCCTTGATAAATAAAATAAGTGTTTTAAGTAGAGACATCAAGGTGCTTGGACACAACTTTGGCCTACAGTCTTCTGCTAGAATTTAAAGCTCTTACACTGTTTAATCAGTCTTGCAGCGTTGTCAGTTTGATGTCAGAAGTTACCCATTGAACAAAGAGATGCTTGCTTGCAATGAATATGTAAAATATTTCAGAAATGACTTCTAGCAAGCTAACTAGACATCTGATAAGTCTAGTTTTGTCTTTGTGTTCTGTAGTGTTCATATATACCCATTCACGTTCTGGAGAAGAGCCAAAATTAGGAACACTAAATATTGTTAAGCATGTCATCAGAACACTGAGTTTAAAATACTTAACCAAAACCAATGTTTCATAGGTCTTATCTGCAGTCACGTCTTTCAGTTCTTTCTGAACATTCATAAGCCTTATCTGAACTCAAGGTATTGCTTCAGACCTTCCTTTGTGGTCTCTCAACAGTTCCTCTGATTCCCCCTCACAAGGGTTGGCACTTGTGGAAGCACTTCCTGAAAGAAGAACTTGCAGTCTTTAGTAGCTCTCCGTGACTGAGATTAACTCTAGAAAAATGTAGAATAGCTTGCTTCAAATCCTAGTTTTATTTGTCTACGTTCTCTGTCTGACCTGACACTGGAGTGAAAATTTCACCAGTTATTTTTGCCAACTATTCTAAAGCCGGTGGAGTCATCCTGTCTTTCCATTGCCTTTAGCTAGACGTGGCTTTCCGCAATGTTTAAACTGTGTGGTATAATGCTAGTATCTTAGGAATTTAAGTTATGGTTTAAGTAATCAAGTCTTTTTCCTTTGAAACAATTTTCAGGTAAGACTTGTTGGAATGTGACAACCTAGCTTGCTGAACTGTGTAACAATAGCATTAAGATCGGTATGAATACAAAAGTGCACGTTTAGACAGTTGCGCAAACAGTAGAAAAAGGGTTAATTGCATTACTGGTGTGACACACTAATGTGTGACTTCATTCAGGTTACCACATAGCCAGAAGAGAGTAACGCTGATATAAAAACAGGGCTGCATCTGTGACCAAAATTCCTTAATTTCATAGATCTCATTTTTCTTACTGTTTGTGAGGACTGAGACAAAATAATGAGGCAGAAGGTCCCCAAAAGCATCCATTCATTCCTTAAAGGTGCAAGAAAAGAAGTCTGAAATCACTTCTTCGCTGCCAGTCACAGAGCCCAGGAGATATGTTGAGGACTTGATGGCCAGTGTCTCTTGCCCTCTGCGTTGCACACAAATGATCCTGGCCAGACTACTTGGGCCCACAGAGTCTTTGTGCTTGTGAGTGGGTGGGTACAAGAGCGCAAGTAAATTAACCTCAGAGAATGAGTGTAAGTAAAATGAATTTACTTTGAGGTTTTTTTTGGCAAAACAGGTATCACCTTATCCTTCTACAAGATCTGGGATTGGGTTTTGTTATGATGATTTTCTGTATGATGAGGTTCTTTCCCTATGCAGGAGACTCTAGGCAGCTGTTCCTGTAGGTTCTCCAGTGTCCAGAGTTTTAGGGCTGAAAGTCTTTGCTTGTCAAGCAGGTCAAAACGTGATTTCAGAAGTCCCAGAGATAATTTCAAAAGTATGTAAATAAAGTTCTTGCTACAGGTACATTTGTTATGACTTTGGCCTGAGCCTAATGAAATGGGGAAATGATCTCATTCCTGGTAGCTGGGAGTTGGAGAACAAACTCTCCTTTCCCAGAGAAGGAAAATAGTTTGTTACTTGAATTTTAAAGTAATGATTTATTGCAGACATCATTTTTCAACTTCATCTTCTTAAGTCTCTGAAAGAGTGTAAAATTTCATCTACTAAGGTGTACCCTTTCATGCAAGAAGGACATTATAGTCCGTTTTGTACTAGCAATTAATATCTTTTATATAAACATAATATTGGCTGTTTTGACAGTTTAGCTGAAAATTGAGTTTATTACCACATGGTTGGAAATAGGTTTGAAAGACACAATCTGAAGTTGAGGTGATGGGTAAAAGGTAGATTAACAGCTGTTTTTTCTCTGTGGTTTTTTTTTTGGTTTTTTTTTTTTTTTTGTGTTGCTATAAAATGAGATTAGAGCATCAGATGGACGTTCCTTGCCTTTCATTACTCTGGCCAGGCACTGAGATACGTTATCAGGCAGTGAATTTTGGCATGAGAAGATGAAACAGAGAGCTTCACTCTTTCTGTTACCTATTTGAGAGTTAAACACTACTACATCAGAAATAACGATAGGGTTTCCCCTTTTAGTAAAAGAACAAAGTTGATCATAGTAATGTTGCTAATTTGAAGCTGAAACTCTTGCATGAAGGCTGTGGTCTCCCCATGTTCCTTGCCTAGGGAACTTGATCTGAGCACTTGTTTTTTCTGGGAAGCATCTTGTTTACTTGGGAAATCTGTTTTAATTCTTTTTAGTAGTGTAATGTGAACATGAGTTGCTTCAAAAATTCTGTGCTCAAACACATGTTGTTTTGGCTGGGTTTTAATTGCTGAAAATGGAATTGAACAAATTATAGAACCCAGTTTGGGTGATGTTGAAAGACTTCCGTGCATAGCTTCTCTGCCCCTGGTTGGTGAGACTGTTCAGTCTAGCTGCTCAGCCTGCTGGGTAGAGAACAGAGCATCATGCTCTCTTCTTTCCCTTGAGTCTTGAAAAGGATGAGCACGGCTCGCAGCTGGTTGGTGTTTGGAAGTCAGTGTTCTTAGTCTCCAGTCCTGCAAGCAGCTGTATGAAGCTGGTGACTGACCAATGCCCTGGAACCTAGCTTGTGCAGTTAAGCAGAGGTCCTTATCACCAGTTGTCTTTATCATGCGAGTTATATGTGGGATGCAACGCATTTATTCAATGTAGCAAGGCATTGCAGTTGACCTGTGTCTAGTCAATGTTTGTAAGTACCAGTAACGTTAATACTATGTTGGTTTGCAGGAAACTGCTGTTGTTTCCCGATTGCCTATCTGCCCAGCACCTAAGTGCTTCCTTCCTTTCTCTTTGCCACCATGAGTTTTGGCTCTGCGCATTTCTTACAGCTTGGGTTCAAATGGCAAGCGATACACCACACAGTGAGGGGAAAAACGCTCGCTTTTCTGAGCTTTTTTTGAGCCTGAAGTGATCAAAATATTATCTAGAATTGAAAACCCTTAGGTAACTGTCAGGTAGCATAGTTTCTCTGGAGATTGGTAGAAGCGGATGTGTGGACAATAGTTTGAAGCTTAAGAAAATGTATCCACCTTATGTAGTGTGTGGATAGAGGTAAAGGCTCTCTGTCCTTGGTAAGGAGCCCACTGTTTGATTTTTTGGTTTATGGTTTTTTTGTGGTTTTTTTTTGTTTGTTTGGTTTTTTTCCCCTTTTCTCAAGGTATCACATGGAATGCCTTAATCCACCTCTGAGTGAAGTCCCTGTAGATGAATGGTTCTGTCCAGCCTGTGCCCCCATGGATATGAGTGCTACTGCAGGTAAGGGTTTGTGGTATCCAGTCAAAGCAAATATTTTTCTCCTGATTTAGGTTATGTGAAGCATGTGCTGTTTTGAAGAAATGTTTAACCTCTGGTTTTATCTGTTTTAAATAATTGTTTTGTTAGACATTCTCTCTTGAACCTAAACAGTTGACTTGAACTCTTGACTGATAAGAGGATCTTGTTTATTAAGGTTTTAATCTGCAGTTACAGCCTGTGGAGCCACTTCTTACAAGCTTTCTTTAACTTTCCTGAGGCAAACCCAGCACCTTAGTGCAACTGCATTGTATTACATTGGAAAGAACTTATTAGTATCCTGACCTCAGATTGCCAAGGTAGCAGCAATTCCTGTTACCTAGAAAATTGTCTATGTAACATCTGAACCAGTGGTGTCTGGGCTCACTGCCTTTTGAGAGGATAATGTCACCTTTGAAGGTAATTGGTTTAAGAAAGGGAATATTGAGGGTTTTGTGTTTGTTTGTTTGTTTTTTAGTCCAAAATTGTTCAAATGCTTTCACCTGTAGAAGGAAAACTGACCTGGTCATCTTTTCTTGCAAGATACAGATCATGTCAGTGAAGAAGAGGTTGCTGCCCTCGTGGCTGATGTTGTTCCTACCACCAGTAGGCTACGCCCTCATGTCCGAACCCGAGCTATAGCCAGAACTCGGCAGAGCGAACGAGTTAGGGCAACAGTGAACAGGAACCGAATAACAACAGCGCAACAAATTCAGGTATTTAGGAGCACTTGCTAACAAGCCTTTGGAAGAACCTTGTGGAAGAGCTGAAATAAGTGTCCCCTTAAGTAGCTCAGCTGTTTGTGTCTCCGTAGTGCAATGGTTAGTAGTTGTGGAGTTACTTTAAACTAAGATGTAGAACATATGCAAATTGAGCGCAGCACATAACCAAGACACTCTTATTTTGAAACTTGAGGTAGCTTCCTCTCTTAATCTGCATTTTTATCACCTCAGCTGTGAGCAAAATTGTATTTTTATTCCCAGTGGCTCTTAACCCACAGTTTGTGCACCACTTCTGGTTTTATAGCATGCTTTTTTGCGGAGACAGGGCATGTTTATTTTGAATTTGTGTATTTGCTTGTTTGCCCACCTGCCCCCTTTCCCATAGCAGTAGAACCTGTTGGCACTCTTCACCAAACTGAAGAGAAAAATCTAGTATTTTTAAGGTTTGTATGTTTGTAAAAATCAGCTTCTTGTTGAAGAGAAAAAACCCAGGTGCTAGTGTCTTCAGTGATGTGGCAGTGTGAGTTCAGTCATATTAACAGGCACCAGAGAATCTGTGCAAGAAAGTATCCCAGGTACCTAAGGTCCCTCAATTCCTTTACTCACTGAACTGTTTGCTAAAGGTGACTGCAGACGAGATGTTTCTTTATGTTTCTATTAGCTGGGATAATTACAGTCCTTTAGGTAACAATTAGTATGCTGCAAACTGAAAACTTTCAAACATGAGGATGTCCTGCCTGCTTTGCCCTCTGACTTTAGCCAAAGCACTTTGCCTGTCACTCGCATAAATATAAAAAGCCTTAAATTGCACAGGAGCTTATGGTGACTTAGTGTGGAAGCAGGGCCTGTGAATAACCTTCATGGCACTGGTGATATGTTAGTTGGTTCTTCTTTAATGTTTCTGTTGAATTTGATAGAAACGTTTGAAATTCTACAACTTTTGAAAGAAAGAGAAGGATCTGACTTGACTGTAGGTGCCTAAACTAGTAGTGCTTAACTAGATGCGCTATTTTAGGTCCTTCTGGAAAAATAAATAGGTTTAGGCTTATGTTCAGGGCTTTTCTTATTCCGTCCTGTTCTCCTCCAAATCAGAGAACCTCATGTAGTATTTATTGGCACCTGTGACATTTAAAATAATGACGTTCTAATAAAAATAGCTCAGTAAAATAGTTAGCATGCATTAATGACACTAACAGAGAAGCCTGGCGAAATTGCTTCCATAGTAAGGTGATTTGAAGTATATATTTCTGTTGGCGTATTCTATCTTCATACATTTTGCAGTTTGAAGCTGCTTTACCACTGCAAGAGGATCTAAAGCCACTCTCCTCTAGTGTTTGTGCCACGTACACGTTTTGTAGATGTACAAGGATCTGATACATATTCTCTGGCATAAAGTAAGCGCAGTGAATAAGCTGTGACATAGAGGCATCTATGCATCTGCTACACTCATATGAAACTTTATCAATTCTTGATGCCTTGTGGTTGTTTGAAGAAGGGAGAGGAGGTAGGAAAGATGTCCATGCACATGGTAGGGCGTTTGGACTAGATGACCTTTAAAGGTCCCTTCCAACCCAAACCATCCTATGATTCTGTGACACTTTAGGAATATGGTTGGTGTGAGCATGGCCAATTTAACATAGCTGTTGAGAGAAACTTGCTGTTAATTTCTTTCCAAGCAAAGGAAGGAACCAACCTGTGCTACATTTGCCCGGCAAGGAGGCTTTGAGTTCACATGCTGAGGCTGGTGGTTCAGACCCCATACTCTTCAAATGTATTTGTTTAAATGTGATTGACTCTTGAGTAGAGAGGAAGAGGAATTTGAACATTGTAGGAGCAGCTGTTGCTAATAGCAATGAAGTGATGCTCTGGAGAGGGACTCACACCTGCCACTTCATTGAGTTTCCTGAGGTGTGTGTTTGAAATGCTGCCTCTGGACATGTTTCACAGCATTAGGTAAATCTGACTTAAAGAATGAGGAGATTAAGATGGGGGACCCCGTACAGTGTTGGCTTTTCAGTCTTTGCTCATTGCACTTCACTGCATGATGAGGCAGAGGTCAGTTAGGTGGACTTGCTAAAGTTCTTAAGTGAACTTTTTCATTGAGGAAATATCAATCTTTGGAATTCTTCTAGTTTAAAGAGTCCAAGTTAGGCTAGCCATGACTTGTAATACTGAGGAAGGCTGAAGAGCAACGTCATGTTCCCCTTAATATGACAGTCAATACGTGAGAAAGCTGACATAGTTGCTTAACTGCCAGCTTGTTGACATGAGTGTTTCTCATTCAAATCTCAAATCCATTTTTCATGAACTGTTTTTATAACTAACTTGTTGCTGACCTTTAGATAGCTGTGTCACGTAACTTCTAATCCCCCACGCAGCACGTGCCGAGGTACCTCATGTCCTCTCTCCTGGATGAAACAATTGAGGCAGTCGTTGCAGGCCTAAACACAGCCGTCTACCAGCGTCCTCTTACACCGCGGGCTCCTACTAGGCAGAAAAGAAAAACAGGTAAGGGCATCGGACACCTGTGGGTTCCCCTCTGCAAGAGTAAAAGCTTTGGGAAGATAAACCTACAGAAGAAGTATACCACATGCATTTTCTTCTTTCTCCGTACTGCCTGTGCCCAGAAGTGTCTTGAAGGTTACTTTTAAATAAATCCTAATGATTTCACTTTCTGCTCTGCTGTTTTATACTCTTGCAGCACACTGTAGGTCTCTCTGAGCTGCTTTGTGCGCCATGGGGGAATGAAAAGCTGAGTACAGGGTAAAATGCTGTGCCAGCACTTAGCCAGATACTTGATTGTCTTTTGTCCCATCAGGTAGGAGGAAGAAGGTAGGAGGCAAAAAAAGAACTCAGAGAAAATCTTCTACTGGGAAGAAAAGTTCAGGGATACAACAGAAGAGACACAAGCATCTGATAAAGAAGAGAAGGGGGAAAAAGATGAGAGTAAGATCACATGTGAGTTCCTGCTGGTGTCAGTATCTGACATTTTTTCAGCCATCTGTAAAAGCACTATAACATGGGATTCGATGGAAAAAAATACTGTCCTATAATGATAGCAGATAACTTTTTTCCTTTCCTGGTGGGAGTATGTGCAGGATGTGTCCAGCGTACCAGAAAGATGCTGTATGTGGAAGCGAATTGCAGCTTTCAGGCAGGCCTGCTGGTTTGCTGACAAATCCTGTTACCTGAACTGCAGGGATCACACTGTAAAGCATGTCCTGCAGGCTTTGTCTTACACCTTGCCATGCAGCTGTAGTGTTTACTTGCTACTGATGCAAGCTCAGTTAAAATTGTCACCACATATTCTTTTTCATAGGCTATGGATGTTTGTCTGTGTTGTTGCAAACCCAATTAATCAGCCGTAACTGCTCTCAAAATCCCTTTCAGTTGTGGATAATGTTCTTGCATGAGCTATGTTGAATACTCTGCACCAGCTTGACTTTTGTCCTCAGCTACGTTAAATAGAATTTACATTCTACAGGCAGAACTGTCCCTCCAGTCTTTCATAAGGAATTGGCAATTTTGAATAACATTATTAAAGATTTTTAGAAACTTACCTGGTCACTTAAGTCTGATACATACAGTCTCTGTATGAAGTGACATATAGGTCACGGAAGTTTAACAAGTGCTTTAAGACAGATATAGAAAACAAATCCACACCAATTCTGCTACGATGGTAGTAACCTGATGACTCTACTTAACCTAAGTGAAGAATTTGGGACTTTAAACCCAGAGTTACGTACCTGCCCTAACATACAAATAACACAATTTCTTTAATTGTGCAGGTGAAAAATGAGGTTACTACTCGCTCCCGTATTGCAAGAACTCTTGGTCTTAGCAAACCTTTGCGTGGGGCTTCTATTCCTTCTGTGTACAAACCAACGGAGCCCTCACTTGGTCTGATGAGAGCAGATATCGGCGCAGCTTCTCTGTCTGTGTTTGGAGATCCATATGAGTTGGATCCTTATGAAAGGTAGGATACCTCTGGATTATGACCTGATAATTTTGAAAGTGTAGAGTTGTTTGTGCGTGTGACTTTTTGCAGAGCATACATCTTGCATCTGAAGACAGCTTTGGATGTACAGGCTCGTAAGAACACATTGACTTGTTCTTTCTTTCCTTCTTGGCTGAGTTTCTGAGCTCTTAAAGAATCAGCCTTCTTTAAAGAGGTTTGCTGAAATAATAAGCCTGTGAAAACCTCTTAATAGGATCTCGGGGGTTATTCAAAGGTTAGGATCTGAAAGAGTTCGATCCTACCATTTCCTGTTTGTTTATTTTACATGAAGATAGCTGGCATATTTGGTATACGATAAACAATGACTTAACATAGAATTAAATTAACCTGTGGAATTGTCAGTGTTTCTCTTTTTTCCCATCTTCACTTTTCCAGACACTTTACATTCAGGAGGAATCTTACTGTGCCATAGTTTGTGTCACTCTTAAGCTTTGGATTCTGGGGAGAGGGCATCTGAAATTATTGTTGGTGAAATTTAATTTTCCACTGAATAAGTCTTTTTGATCCTTTCATAAAAGGAAATTATGCATTTAATATTTTTAAAATAAAAATCCACATTTGAATCTCTGCTGGCTGAATTATGCTGTTCTATTTATGTAACCACAGAAAATAAGTATATTGCACAAATTTTTTAATGTATCATAAAAAAACAAGCTGTGCTCTTTACCCATATCTGTCCTAGTAGTATTATCTACTTCATCTATTTGACATGAAAAACATTCAGACAATTTCAGGGGTCATGTGTGTGTTTTAATCGTAGTAACGAAGAGGTTCCAGCAAATCCAGATTCACCAGTGAGTGCCAAAAGGAGAGTTCTCTCCCAGTCAGCACTGAGGTCTCACCGTCCTGTAGCTCGACCTGTTTCTGTGGGACTTCCCAGGTAAAAATCCATCAAGCTACTTTATTTTTAAATTTTATTTATTTTCTTTTTCTAATTGTCTAATTACCCTAACAAAAGAGCAAACTGGGTGATCATCCTTCTTTAACTCTTTCCTTACCCTGAGTATTGTGAAAGAGTGTGTGGGTGTGCCTGCATGCCTGCACCTGTGTAGCAAAATAACCACAGCATTTTATGCAAGAAGTCTTTTTTTTATGTTGAAGGACACACACTTATTCTTTCATAATAGCTTTAATTATTGCATTGAAATTTCAAATTGGTATTGCCACCCTAATCTGGCTCTTCTTACTTTCTGTTTTGAGATTCTTTAGTAGCCCCATTAGTACGTTTTAAATCACAGTGTCATTAACCTTTAAAAAAACACTTTTTAAAAGATCAAATACTTGAGAGGGCTGGGGAATCTAACTGCACATCCAGAGGAAGAGAGGAGGGATGTACCCGCCTGACCCAATTCCTCTGCCACTTATTGGAGTTCAGAAAATAGAGAGAACTCTTTGTTTGATCCTGCAATTTGACAGTTGCTTTGCTATCTGACCGATGTCTTTGTGTGTGCAAATTGTGTGCTCCTCTGCCTGCCAAGGCCAGGGAGTGTTGTTGGGTGCCTCCCACTGGCAGCCACAGTGGGTTTTCAGGACTAGGGTGTAGGACACAGGGAGCAGGAGCATGACGAGAAGAAAAGAGATGGGGAAAATGGCTGAGGTGGGTACCAACCAAGTCACAGAAAACTGCAGGGCTGAGGGAGCTAAATACTAGGAGAAAGGGAGGGAGCTCAGCTTAGATGATTAAAAGTGTGAGAGATTTACATAGCTGTCCTCTAATGCAACTGACAGCGAAGGTTGGTTTCTCAGGATTAAGATAGTATATTTCTGAGGTAACTTGGAATATTTCTCTACCTTTCCCATCTCCATCCTGAAGGAAGCCTTTCAGGAAGTTTTCCACATCCTCCAAGTTATTTGAGTAGCACATTGCTTAGAAGGTAGAACTGTTTAGCTGAAATTCAGCTTTTCTAAAGGCTTGATTTGGTTGAGCTACAATGAGTTTCCTGGTCTGGCCTGAGTGGTGAATTCTTTTAGCCTTCCCACTTTGTGTTTCTACTGTATGTAAACAAAAAAATCTGTAACATTATGCTTGGAAACCTTGCTTTGTTGTCATACAAAAATGAAATGTAGCTCCCTCGAAGAACTGGGTCTGTTGGTTCCTTTTGAAGTCAGTGGGGTTTTTTTGTTTTTTTTTTTGTTTAAAAAAACCAAAAAACAAACCCAAACAAAATAAACCCCAAAATCTCACCACCACAAAAGCAAAGGAAGAAAAACAGAAGCCCACCCAAAGCCTCCAAACAGTCAGACCTTTTCAGTCTGTGTTTCAGGAACAGAGAACTTAGAGTTAAACCATTTTTGTAAGATTGAGTAATGCATGAAGGGGAGTGTTTGTGTTGTCCCCTGTGGAAGCATTGCTGTTTTTTTCAGTGTAGTTCCTCCTATGCCATACTCTTAGCTACCCTGCCATGTGTATGCACCTATGTGTATGACTGCACCTATGTGTATGACTGGTTCAGATACATCACTTTTTTAGATAGTAGTGTAGGCCTGAGGAATACATTTGTGATGGTGATTTGGTGGGGGGAAGAGAGGCAGCTAGGATGGAAATGTCTCTGAAGTGCAGAACAATGGTTTACGTTTCAAAAATGCATCCTAAATGCACTGCAAAGTTAATCTTTATACACAACACAGTGAGCACCACTCAAATAAGAATAAAAAGCTTCACCTTTTGTTTGGCAGAAGGAAGCGGGGGCTAAATGGCTCTAGTGAGGCCAAAACTACAAGTGAACTTCCCTGGTTGACCTCTGTTTATGCCCTTGATTTTGGTTTCTTTTTAATGTAACGTGTGTGTGTGTGTATAGAACAAGTGCTGTAAGAGTAAAGGAAATATAACCCCTCTGAAACATGCAGAAGCAGTGTACCTGCCTTGAGTCCTGATCAAGAAGCAGAAGCTGCCCCTGTGCCTGATCTGTTGGGAAGCATCCTGTCTGGACAGAGCTTTCTTATGATGAGTAGTTCAGATGTGGTCATCAACAGAGATGGTTCGCTGACTGCAAAGAAGGCAGGTAAGGGTTTGGCACTTCATAGTCAATTAACCTCTTTGTTTCATCCATGTCTGCCCTGGTCCTACAGGCTGCATAGCTTCAAACATTGGGGAATACTCCTATTGACCATTTGAATACGTAGGATAGATTCAGCAGTTGCCAGCAGTAATCTGCCTAATAAGATTCTCGTGTATGCTCTGATATAATGTTCCTTGTGTCTGGTTTAACTGCAGTGCTGAGATGTTACTGGAGGATTTTGGTTTTAATAGGTAGTTTTCTTCTTTTAGAAGTACTGCACTGTAGTTTCATGCTTTGTTTATAAAAAATGGAGGACTGGATAGAGCAGAGATATCTTAGTACCCAGTTCTTCTGGCATTTGTCATGTATTGCTGCCAAGGACCTTGGCAAGAAGTTTCTTTGCCAAAGTGGAGCACTAGAGTACGTGCTAGCATCTTCAGCTGTTGGCATGGTATTATTTGGAAATAATAATTGGCATCGTATTATTTGGAAAGAATCTTTTCGAGTTGAAACTTAGAACTTTATTCTTAAAATAAGTACCTATAACATCCTCTGTTATATAGTCATTTTAGTCAATCAGTGACTACAGGATAATAAACATAAATCTGGTGATATCTACGGAACAGAATATTTTATTTCCTAAACATCAGTGTTTACCTCAGATGCAGTTGTCTGGTATTAAACCTTGAGCATCTGACCAAAAGAACTATTGAACTGCATTATTACTGTGTGGTATGTCTGCAAACCAAAGTGGAACTTAAAATAGTTAGATTAATACTTCTTTTAATGTTGGGGGTAAATGTCTACATAGATACTGAAAAGCTTAATTGTTTGCTTGTATGCCATAGCTCCACTTCACAGAAAATCAGCGAATGACTCAAAAGTGGATGATGGTTCGGGACGTAACACCCAACCGAGTACAGTGCGCTCAGGGACCACAGTGAGCAGCTCCATTGCTGGACCTTCAGTTTCCTTGGGGCTGAGTACTTGCACCAGACCTTCCTCCTCAAGCTTGTTTTCATCACCTTCTCCTTCACTGAGCAGGATTGAGCCTGTAGCAAACCCTGTGCAGACTACATCAGAAAAGGCAACTGTAAAATCAGAATATTCAATGACACCCAGGTCTGCTCAGACTCAGAATATAGCTGCTGTGAGCAGGCATGGCTCCAAGCTGGATGACATGCCCAGATTTAATGGAAACTCCAAAAACCTTGTAGCCACTGACTCATCTTCAAAGCCCCTGTGCTCTAACTTGAATTCTGGCTCAAAAGCTGTAACTGTGAGGCAGCCATTAAAACCACCTCTCAAGAGAGTTGACATCTCTGAGCTTCCCAGGATACCAAAGATTAAAAAGGAAACCAGCAGCAAGCAGGTGGAGCCAGAACCCACAGGAAGCCAAAGCTGTGACATCCCCAGCTCCTGTATAACCCAGCTGACTGGCAAAGAGGGCACTAATCAGCCGGGAAAGGGTAGCAGGGTGGAAAGTCAGAAGTCAAACGCCAAGGAATCTCAGCAACAAACGCGTACAAGTGGGATGTCTTTTTCTACCAGTACAGGCATGTATAGCAGTTCATCGCTACTGAGCACTTCGAGGAACAAAGGCCCAAGCTCTTTTGAGAGCTTTAAAATCAATATTCCTGGAAACGCAGGGCATCCCAGCAGACTGTCTAACCCAGGATTTTGTAACACCTTCCGCCCTGTAGACGACAAAGTGCAACAGAAAGAGAGTCCTTCACCTCTTTTCTCTGTTAAGAAAAAACAGGTCAAAAGTGAAATATATGATCCCTTTGAGCCAACGGGATCGGACTCGAGTTCAGCAAGCAGCAGTCCTGAAAGGCTTGGCTCAGGGATCCCGCTAACTAATATTACCAGGACTATTTCCATTGAAAATCCAAAAGTTCAAATGTTTCAAACTGTCCGTCGTTTCACTCCTTACATTGTAGAAGATGTATTTGGATCTGGGACTGACTCTGATGTACCATCTAGTAACACAAAGTCTCATAGTGATGTGACGGTAGAAAGCAGGATTGTAGAACAGATCTCTGATACAGAGGAGCGAGACAATATGGATGAGGAAGACTTTCTAAGCAGTCCTTGCACTTCGTCTGCTGTTAAGCAAATTTCTAATGCAAAGTGTTTAAAGGAGGAAAGCAGAGAGGGCCCTAACGTGTTCTTTAGTGCTGAAGAATTGATTAGACCTAATATTAATGTGAAACTAGAACCAGATAGCCCCTCAAAGAATGATGGGCAACAGAAAGTCCAAATGGTAGAACAAACAGAAAGGCGATCGCGTTCCAGATCCTGTTCAAACTCCAGTTCCCGAAGCAAGAAGAAGATGAAAAGGAAAAAAGCACTTGTCAAAGAGCGTAAGAGATCCCGATCAGGGTCTAGGGATAGAGCACGCTCAAGGGACCGAAGCTCCAGATCTGCCTCCTGGTCGGGTGGAGAAGAGCATAGCAAAACACACACATTGAAACCCAAGAGGAGGAAGTCTTCTACTGACCGTTCTAGCAGTCACGAACGATCTAAAAAAAAGAAAATGAAGGATAAAACCAAGGATAAAAAGGCAAAAACTTCTTGGTCTAGGGAGACAAGAAAATCTAGGTCACGTTCAGGTAGTCCTGGAAGTACTTCTGAGTTTTATGAAAATAGGAAAAAGAAAAGACGGTCTCGATCAAGATCAAGACGAAGAGAACGTTCCCGATCCAATAGCATTGAGAGGACTAAAAGGCGGAAACACAGAAGAGACAAAAGCTATGAGAGGTATGATAAAGATAGCAGCATGAGATCAAGGGACAGAAAGAGATCAAGATCCAGGTCTCGGGAGAAGAGAAAGTGGAGGTCTCGGTCTCGGTCTGCGTCTCGATCTCGGGAGCACAAAAGCAGCAAATCAAAGGAAAAAAGACCACGATCGAGATCACGTTCCAAAGAAAGGAAACGCAGTTCAAAAGAGACCTCACTTCCTCCTCCACCAGAAAAGGATCAAAAGCCTCCAGATGAAAGTATGTCCAGGTGTCTGGAGCAACCCCGTTCTTTCAAACAAGAACCAAAGGAGGAGTTAGTACTAGAAGAGCTTTCCATAACCATCCAACCAAATGTCAAACTTGAGGAAATACAGGGTGAGACCCCGGTTGAACTGAGAGGGGCCCAAGAAACTATAAAGGCAGAGCCCATCTGTCAGGAAGTGACCAGTGAAACTGCATTCACTGTGCCAGAGATCACAAACATTTGTGTTCCAGTTGGCAATGTGGATTCTTTTGCTGAAACAGAATTAATGAGGAGTAGTGATCCAGCAGTGCTCAGTAGCTGTAGCAATACAAACCTTGAGATTACAGTTAAAATAGAAAATACTGCATTATGTCCATCTCTGATGGAACCACACCCAAAGCAGGAAGTTATCGTGCACACTCCGGCTGAGGCTGCACCGATTCAAAGCTCATCCAAAAGCAAAATAACAGATTGTGTGAGAGAGGTTAAAGATGAGTGCCTTGTGTCAAATGAGAAAACCAGTTATTTCAGTAAGCCTGAACTGGAGGTGGTACCTCAGGGTCCTGCGTTGAAATCAAAAGCACCGGTGAAAAGAGTTACCTGGAATCTTCAAGAGGAAGAAAGCGGCACATTGTCTGCTGGAAAAGCTCCAAGTAAGTCTCTTGGAAAACAAACAGCAGTTGAAGCAGGCTGGTTTCCGTGCCTGGCTAACCCTGGTTGTAGTGTAACAGCTCTGTCATCTGAGCTGGGGTGATCCTGTGGCTTCCAATCCTGAGAGCTGGCGTTTTGTACTTGTTGAAATCGTGAGGTGAGTTGTGTTAATGGATCAGAGGGGACACGCTGTCAGCACAGCTCAGCTAGCCAGCAGCAGCTTGTTTGGCCATGAAGCGTGTATTGCAACCCAATCTCTGAACTGGTAACCCACGTTCCCTCTTTTCTGCAGTTAACTAGAACGGTTGTTTTGCCTTCAGAATTTATAAATATTTATCAGAACTGAGGAGCGTGACAAATCTCTGTGGCTCGCTTCTGTGAGATCTGCTAAGCCAAAGCAGCTTGAAACAGTTTGGCTTGGGACCCTGTGCTGTGTGTGTTGACAGAATTGCTTTTGTGGTTCTCATCGGTTCCTCTCTTGGAAACCCGGTAAAAAGCAGTTGCTCAAGGGGATAAGTCCTCTGTTACCAGAAGGTTTAAAATGCTGATGACTGCTAAACAAAATCCTCTTATTGCTAGCTTTGTTGTTAGATCCTTTTTTTTATTTTAATTTTTTAAAATGTAATTGGCTTTGAATCTTTGACCCATTAGGTTTACTTTGTTCTTAAATGTTTTCTTTTCCTTCTCTTGGGGAACATAGGGATGCCGTTTTACAAACTTCAGCGAGCAAAAGAAAGGCCCTGGAAAGCAGAGGACTTGAACCAAACGTTAAATCAGGTGCAGTTAAATGAGCCTCCTCCAACCAATTATATGATTCCTGAGCCTATGTTTCCTGATCTAGATTCCTCTCAGGTTGGTTTCTCTTCCAGCACCCAAGTGTCATGGAAGGCATCCCACCTCATCTGTGCCCTTGTTGTGCAACACCCTCCTCTCATGGCAGAGTTCGCCTTCCTCTGCGTGTGGTACATTTCATATGGCCCATACACCTCAGCAATCCTCTAATCATTTAATCTCTCAGGTGATCCTTGCAGTTGAAGCACATTTTCTTTTCATTCTGCTCTGTACAGGCAGCTTCTCTTTTCAGCAGTAACGTGCAGAAAGATGGTGCTGTTTGAGAAGCTGTGAGCTTCTCCCTGATTGTGATCAGGCTGTAAAAATTGGCCTGGTGGCATTGATCCGTGCCATCAGTCTGTGCTGTTCACCAGTTAAAGGTGAGTGGGGCTGGTACTGGCTCCTGGTGCACAGAGACCTAGTTGAGGGCTGGGACGTTAGCCTCCCTGATTTAAACTAGTAATAACTTGCCTGTTTGAGTAGATAAAAGGTGCTCTGAAAATCCTGATCTGGTGCTCTCTCTTGTAAGTACAAAGCATTTACAAAATGGTATTTGTTTCACAGGTGTACTGTCAAAATATACCTTTGACGCCACCTCTGCCCTCAAGCCTTCCCCCATGTGCCCCCGTCAGCCAGCCCACGGTTCAGTTTATCATGCAGGGTAGTCTTCCAGCGCTCAGCTGCGTGGCAGGACAGAGCCTGACTCCGGAGCCGGGCAGCCTGGCTACTGCCTCTGAACCAGGAATCCAAGCTGCTTCTGTTGGAAACGCAGAAGAAAAGATCAAAGCACCCAAACCTCCAGTGGACAAAATGAAAAATGAGGAAGTGAGTGAATGATATCAAGTAGCAAGTGCATAACACTAATGAGCTGTTTATTTGAACTTTTAAAATTTGGGGTTTTTTTTTTAACCTTCTCTGTACTGTATTTTCCCAGCCCCTGTTGTCACTGTTGGTTTTGGTGACTGACTATGCTAACCCAGGAGCAGCAGGCAATCCTTTCTTTGAATTTTTTTTTATATTACTCAATTTGATGGTTCCACTTTCTACTGTTTCATTGCAGTAAGATAGAGAGCGATAGAGAGTTCTGAAACTTTCTTGCATTAATGTCTGGAAAAGACTTTCCAGAAACCAGAATGTCAAAATTTCTCTAAACACCTGGTTTTCTCCTTTCTCGTCCAACTTTGAAGTCAATGTCAATTCTCAGAACAGTGCTATAGAGATGTAGGACTGTATCTTGCTGCTTATCAGCACTGAAAATGCAGGGATAGTAAAATACTTTGGAGATTTTGCAGTGCTAGTCCCTTGCTGCTGTGTTTTGGGTTTGCTGTACAGAGCGTAGTGGATATTAACACAACAACAAAAACTTCTCAGCCAATTATTTTACTTTCCACCAAAAACCAAAACAGTAAAGTACTTTTCTCACCAAACCTCCATTTATAAGCAGCAGTTTTTATTAACTTGTTTTGATATAATATATTCTGATGTCATCTGAAATCCTTAATTTATAGGCAACTCCGCAATTTTCAGAATGCCGTTAGAGCTACCTGAAGCTTTATATTTGCAGCTATGACTTGATGCTTCTAGAATATGCTGCCTTTTCATGTATGTGTGTTTACTTCAGAGCTGTTGGATGGGGAAGGAGGAGACCAAAATTAATAAGTGGACATTGTAGTCACTCTGTTAAAATGCATTCTCTAAGACATAGATAAATGTTACATAAAACAAGGGTTGAAACAAGTATTTGTTTCAAGACTGCAATTTACAGTAAAGGAAATCCCTTTGAGGCTAGCTCTTACTTAGGTCGTTGAAATTGTGAAATTAGTATTTTCATTGTTGGAGTATTTCTAAGAAAAGTAGATTCAGAAGCAGTTTCCGAGACAGCACAAGGTAATGAACTTCTCTGTTGTGCAGTACATGAAGAAGCTCCACATGCAGGAGAGGGCTGTGGAAGAAGTGAAACTTGCTATTAAACCTTTTTACCAGAAGAGGGAGATCACAAAGGAGGAGTACAAGAGCATTCTTCGAAAAGCAGTGCAGAAGGTAAGGTGACAGTGAAATGTAGCGGAGCGGCTGTGCAGATCGTTCAGTAAGTGGCAGTACCTCGGCTTGCGCTTGCCAGCTTCAGCAGTTAAGTGCTGTAACTGAGTGGCGGCTCTTTGGACTCTGACTCGTACTCTGCAGCCTTCTGGTGAAGCAATAGTTGCTTTAAGCAGAAATGAGCAGTGCCATTGATGAAAGCTGTCGGACTGTTCCTTTTAGAAGATTTGTGTTTTCACAAATGTTCCAGTGGTCTGGAACATTGCTAAGCTTAAGGTGCCTGAGCTGAAATGTTACCTGCTACGTGCCTTGGGCGAGAATGGTTAAATCTCTCTCATTAAGGGCTTTGGCCAGAATCGTCAAGCTGTTTCTTATAAAGTGAGAAAATACTTGGTGCGTTAATTCCTTGAGCATCTGAGCTGTCCCTGAACTTTGGAAGATGGCCTTGCAATTTGGCTGATGTTGACTTTTGTCCCAAATCTTAGTGCAGATCAGGTCATGGCTAAAAAAGAACTGATCAGGAGGTAAATGTTGTCTTGCGAGAGCAAGTAATGCTCTTGTGGTCAAGGCAGTTAAATGATACCCGAGAGAGCTGTATTCTCTCCCTGCTCTGCATTCTTGCTACCACTGAGAAATTCCATCATAAACAAAAACTCCTGAGATAATGGCTGCAATTTCACATCTCTGTGACCCATATGAACCTTAGGTGTGGTTTGTAGGAGAGCTGAGCAACACCAGTTGCTGCTGAAGTCACTGTGAACTCTTCTCTGAACACTGATAAAGTTCTTTCAGGGTCTGTTCTTTCTCCCATATCTCAAAATGGGCCCTCAAAACTGCCACATTCTTTTAATCTGAGTATCACTTCCTCAAAATCATCAGAAAAATGGGAGATCAACACTTCCTTGTCTAGCATGTATTGTGTAAAAACTGGCTGGACAGAAAAGCCTGTAGTAAAAGTGAATAATCCTGCTTTCAGAGATACTTCTGCATTCAGGTTGTGCTCAGTAGATAAGCCCTGGGTCACTTCTGGAATGCTTGAAGTAAAATATTACTCATATCCTTGTGGAGTTTTCTGCTTTGTGTCCCGCTATGAGACTTGAGGGCGTATGCAGGAATCGCTTCCCTTTGGAAGCTTAGAGCTTCTCGGTCATTTGTTTTTTGCGTGCCTGAACTGCTGTAATTACTGTTAACTGACCAAATGCCTTTTCTAATCCCTTGTAGATCTGCCACAGCAAAAGTGGAGAGATCAACCCGATGAAGGTCGCTAATCTGGTGAAGGCGTACGTGGAAAAGTACAAACATATGAGGAAACACAAGAAATCTGATGGTGAAGATACACGCGAAGTGGAAAACTGAGAGCAAGGCACAGCCAGCATGACTTGGACTGAACTTATTCTGGCTGCGAATGCTGTGCCAGAGGGAGCAGTAGATCTGCAGTTGCATCTCATTGAAAAGAAAGTGCGGAGAAGCAAGATTATAATCGGACTTACCTGCAGAACCTTCTTTTGAATTGTTTCCATATGGGAATGAACTTGGGGTTGTTTTTTTTATTACCTACAGATGTAGAACTAAATAACAAACAAATGCCTCAGACCAGCAGAGTAATTCGAGGGGAAACACAGAAGAGATTAATGTTTGGGACTCCCGGATTGCTACAGTTTTCAGGGTTACTTAGGTCACATTTTTGGGCTGTGCACTTGTCTTGCTAAAAGTTTAAAACTGGACAACACTTTTCATATACAGTATATTGAGAGCTGTATACTGTTTCCCTTGTGTTTATTTATCAAAATATGGGTTGTCTTTAGAAACTTCTGATTTAATACTTGAAATGTTGTATTTTTAGCCCATTGGATGGTGAGCAAAGCTTTACTGGCTCTGTCATCTAGGGGTTGCAGAAATGAGCTAACCTTTATAAACTGACTTCAGAAACACTGCTCAAGCCGTGGTGTTTATTTACAGTCTGTTGGAAGTATCCTGTTAGTGAAAAGTTTAATTTCAGGGTGGGAGACTGTGTTGCACTTCTGTAAATAATGCACTGATGGCTGGTTTTGTGTCTGCCTTTCAGGAAAAAAAAACTGAAACAAAAAAAAAAAAAGCATTGTGAATTTTCAGTAACAGGTTGGAAGGATAAAGTTGAACTGATGTACAAAGCAGAAATGTGACAGAATTTATAAAATTATTTTGAATGGTTTTAGTCCTATGGTGGGTGTCATTTGTTTGTCTTGCAGCTGCCTCTTGCCCTGGCTGTTCTGTATGAACCTGCACACTTGGCTCTTGCGTAAGGAATACCATGTTTCCAGAAGAGGATTGGAGTTGAATAAGTGATTGTTCCTCCTCCTCTGTAGAAGGACTGGTTTTCCTATCGAGAAGCGAAGGAGTCCAGCACACATACTGACTTCATCTTGCTTTTTTTTAAAAGCACTCATTGTCCACATGTACTACAGAGCAACCAATCTTTTAAGAGATATATTCAGCACCCTTCAACCTGACAAGAAGCATCATTTCCCATCTAACTGTGGTAGGGAGAAGAGGTTTAACAGGGAAGCTGAAGAGAAAACCAGTAAGTTACAACTTAGAAACTGGCTTTCCCTTCAATGTATGTGGCCTGTTGGACCAGATGACAGCAACATACCCTGTGTGAGGGCTTTCCAAACCTCGCAGAGAGCACTTGGAAACTGATTTCTTCAAGGCAGTCTTGCTGCTTGTCTTCAAAGAGAAAACAGTTGGGCTCTCTGGGATGACTTTTATAAAGCAAGTAACTGCAGCTCTTTGTTTTTCTTCCCGGTGAGCATAGGAAAACTCACAAATAGCAAGACTTTTGATCCGTTGCTGGCATTCCTAACTTTTCAGTGAACTCTGATTTCGATCATGGGATTTTTGTCTGCATACTGTAATTTTGGCTGTGGTTCCAAGTAGGTGATTTGGAGACTTTTTTATTAATTATTTATTTAAACGAAAAAAAAAAAAAAAAAGCCTCTATAGCTGGACTGGCTGGACTGGCAAAACACTTCACTCCCATCGTTCACCAACATCAGCAGTGTTTAGGATGAGCCCTGAGCATTTTGGAGTTGATCTTCCTTGGCTCTGTTTGCTTCCTCTATGAAAGCGCAGCCTGAATGGAGCATAGGCGATGGATAACTTTGGGCTTTTCTTTGAAGAGTTTTGGAACAACGGCTCACTAAAACTGCAAAAGCAGAGCTAGAAGAGAAGCTTTAGTTTTAAATCTGAACTTGTAGCTAGAATATATACCTAAACAGATGGGTGGTGGTGTAAATACTGCTGATAGATGCCTTGACAAAATAAAGTTCAGAAACTTGTATAGCGCTGTTGGCACAAGAATGTGAGAATGTGATGTAGTTGTGAGTACAGTTAGGCTGCATATTGGACACCTTTGGATGCATCAGCGGAACTATTCTGGAATTACCTGCCTGCATGAGTGAAAAAGGGTAGGTAGTGTGAAAAACAAAGCTTCACCAAATAAAAGAAGCAACTACACTGTTGACTAGGAAGGCAGTGTCAATCTGTTTTGTTCATCAGACTGATTAACTGCTTTAAACTCTTGGTGTTAGCCTTGAATTAGCAGCTAAGGTAACAGCCTGTTGCAAGAAAGTCCTGTGGGGACTTAAATTTGGCACCTGCCATTGCTGGAGGAGCAATGAAGCTGAAAGCTGTACCTTCTCCACGTGCTTCCTGCTGAAGTTACAAGAACAAGAATACTGGTTCTTCCATTCTGTCTGCTGTCGAAAATAAATCCATGAAATCGTAAGCTGCCTCTTGGGAGAGGCAATGAGAAATGTACCTAAAAATGCCTCTTCTGGGATGTTCTAGAAAACAATTTTTCTAGTATACTCCGTATACTATTTGTGCTTGTGTTCTCTTTTTTTTTTTTTTCCTATCTGATTGACCTTCTTGGATCAGATGCTGCCACCTGTTTAATGGAAGAAATCTTATTTTTTCAACGTGTGGTATTTTGGTAGCAGCATCACCTCTTTCCCTACTCTGGCATCAGTGGTGACACCAAAAGCTTCTTTAGCAAAGGCAGGGATGCTGCTGTAAGAAGTAGATTCAAGCGCTACTCTGCCACCATCCTGTCTCATAGGTGACCTCCAGCGCTGCTTTTAGGACATACCCATGGCCCCAATATCTGGCTGGAGGTGCTTGCGTTGTTGGGAGCTGCTCTGAGGATGGATGGAGAACGAGAGGGTGGGGTTTTCGGGCAGAGCTCAGGGAGGCGGGGAGCAAAACGAGAGGAGGAAACGAAAGGGGCAGAGCGAGTGATCCGGAGGACCCAGCTGGTGCCACACTGCAGGGCCATGACCCAGCCCAGCGTCTGTGAGTAGCTGCCGCGGCTCTTTGCTGCTCTGTTCAGAACGGTGGTGGGAGCCCTTTGGCCTGTCTCTCCGACGGCGCTGGAGGAGAGACCGGGCGTTTGGGAGAGGGTGAAAGCTTGCTTTCCTGCTGGGCTTGTTGCACATCCCAGGTTTAAGTGGTGATTCTGAGAACCCATCGTGAGTCGATCCTGAGCAGGGTGCATTGCGCAAGGGAATGCTGTGCTTGGCATCATCTGGTGAGGAAGTGAAACGAGGGAGAGAAAGCAGCTCTGACCGTGTTTTGTTTTTGTATTGTGTGATCCTCATCCCACATCCCCCTGACGCTCTTGCCTGCAAACCTCTCTGCTCTGAACACTTTCCTTTTGGGGAGGTTCTCAGCCATCACCGAGTCCCTTCTTGTGCACCCTGTCCTGCAGGGGACCCCGCTGTCCCTGCGTTATTCCCCCTGTCTCCCAGGGCTGGGAGCGTCTCGGCAGGGAATTGCAGCATGCATCTGGAGCAGGGGGAGGATGTGAGAGAGGAAGTGTCTGAACTCGCTGGCCCTGGCCTCAACACGTCTCCCTAGCTGTGGTCGAGAGCTGAGGGCGGGCTGGGTGAGTTATTTGGAGAGCAGCTCTCCTTCTGACGTCGACTCTGCCCTGCCAGCCTGCTGCTGGGATTAGAAACCTGCCAGTTTCAAGGTGGATGCATCTGCAGCCAGAGCTCTCGCAGTGCTTTAATGAGAGCAAAGCTGTTAACGTGACGTTTGGGCTACAGGTCAACGTCTGGTGGGCACTGTGTCTTCAGGCCCAGCCCAGATCCTTGTGCCTTGGCTTTGGTTCCTCTTTGAGAGGACAAAGGAGCTGCTTAAGCAGCACTTGTGATCATGCTGTTGTGTTTTTGCCTCTGCTTTCCCTTGCTGGCCAAAAATCATCCCAAAGTCATGCAGAGCTCAAGGGAAAAAAATAGTCTGCAACACAAAGGGTGCAAGTCTCTCTTAACCACCTTCTCTGTCCCATGCATCCAGGTCAGGGGCAGGAGGATGGTTTGCGTGAAGTGACCCTCTCTACCCAGAGGCTACGTGTGCTGCCTGCAGCGGTCCTGAGCAACCTCGCGCTGGAGAGCCTTGACCTTGACAGGAACAAGCTCAGGAGCATCACCGGCATTTCTAAGCTTCGCAATCTGAAGAAGCTGATACTGTCCAAGAATGAGATTGTGGACTTTCCCAACGAAATCCAGAGCCTGGTCTGTTTAGAGAAGCTTGAGTTGAATCAGAACCAAATCCGGGTCATCCGAGAGGGGGTTTTCTCCCATCTCCCCAGGCTTAAACACTTGCGGCTGAACAACAACCGTCTCAGTGCCCTTCCCAGGGACCTGGCAGCTTGTCGAGGCAGCCTCCAGTACCTCAACATCTCCAACAACCTGTTCCGGACCTTCCCCCAGCCTGTCCTGCAGCTGGCATGCTTACAGGAACTCCATGTGCAGAATAATGCCCTTCGCCAGCTTCCCAAGGAGCTCTTCCAGGGACAATCCCTGAAAATGTTCAAGGCCAATGGGAACCCCCTCCGGGAACCACCCAGTGAAGTGTGCGCTGGTGGCATCCAGCAGATCCGGAATTACTTCAACCAGCTTCAATGCAGTTTGGGGCAGGAGGACAAGAGGGTCAAGACCATGTTCCTGGGGGCCTCGCTGGCGGGGAAGTCCACCATCTGTAAAAGCCTCAAGCAAGGACAAACCAAACTGGTGCCCAAGGAAGAGCGAACAGTTGGGATAGAGATCAGCGAGTTCCGAATCGGGGACTTCACGTTTCTCTTCTGGGACTTTGCCGGCCAGCTGGAGTACTACATGACTCACCATGTGTTCATCACCCCACAGGCACTTGTCATCCTTGTCATCAATCTCCACATGTAAGTGCTGAGCTGGTTTGGATTCAAAGAGGAGTGAGAAAAGAAAAAAGGGACTGGGGAAGCTTTCCTTTGCACGAGTTCACACCATTTCTGTTGGACTTCAATGCCTGTCTTCTCATGGCTGGAGCAGTAGCTCTCCCTTTCTCCCTTTTTGCAGATCACTTTTTTAATTAATCCACTACATCTGTTATCACCTTCCAGGTGTCCTCTGTTTTGAGGGGTTAGATGAGCATTAACTCGTTCTGTGACAATTGATCGCTGTCTAAATGGCTTTGCTTTCTCTGTTGGGAACACCTCCAGGAGCCCTCCCGGTGTCATGTGGTGCTCCCTGAACATGGGGGGAGCATTAGGCTTGGCCATTGTGGTACAGAGGGATGCTCCCATCCACAGCAGGGATGGACTGCTGCACCCCATAGCTTCAACTGGCTTAGCTTCAGGATGGGACCCTTAAGGATGAGCTTGGATACGACCCATGACAGCTTAGGAGATCTGAGCTCTTCTCCAGGAAGCCCCTGGGACAGCACAGGGTGCATGATCAGGCCTGTGCTGCTGGAAGTTGGCTAGAGATCAGGAGGGTTAGACATGAATTTGGGACTTTCTTTCTCTCCCTCCCCAGGTACCAAACTAACAACAAGACTTTCAAGGAGCTTGTCGGTTTCTGGATCAACAACCTGTCCATGCGAGTCCCAAACTCGGTGGTGCTTCCTGTGGGAACACATGTGGACTGCTGCCAGAAGGAGGAGGTGGAGGTGAAGAGGCGTGACATCATGGCCAAGATCATGGCCATGCTGGCAGAGAGAAAAAGCAACCTCGCTCACTTCATTGACAACCTGGAGGGCAGCGAGGAGCCCGAGTTTTATGTGGACCAGTGGGAGAGGCTGAAAGAGATGGAGAGCCGCACATTGACCGTAGGGCTGAGATTATCGTGGTTCCTTGCTCTCTGTTGTCACCCTGTTGTCTCTGGCAGCCCGGCGTGCCACTGGTGATGATGACCTGGTGCTAATGCATCAGGCTGCTCCTGCAGCCGCTCCCTGGGGCTGGGGTGGACGTGGTAACCTCCTGTGCCCTGCTGGGTCCTTGTCCCTGCTCAGTGCTGAACATCTCCTCCTGTGGCTTGTAGCAGGTGCCTGGGGAGGAGTGTAAGGGGGAATTTACCATCCCCAGGTGATTTTCTGGGAACTGCTACAGAGCAAAGGTGTGAAGGAAGTGCCCTCTGAAGCTGAGGTAGCAGTGTGTCCCATCCTTGGTGACCTCCTTTGTATTAAGTCCCTCCTTTACCTCTCAGGCTAAATGACTCCTCTGGATCTGCTTTTGGCAGGTGTGTGCTTTCTCTCTTCCAGATCTTAAACTTAGTTACGGTCAACTGCACGGATTACCACGATATCAAAAAGCTTGAGGCCACTATTCTGGAGCATGTGAAGAATGAGGAGCTCTTCCCTGAGGTCACCCGAGTGCTGCCACCCGTCTACAGGCAGGTGGAAGCTGCCATCGTGGATATTGCACAGAGCGAGGAGATGGCAGGCCATGGTGAGTGGTCCATCACCCCTGCCACACCTTCCTGGGAGAACTCTGGCTGGAACAGGCTCTCCAGTGCTTGCTGCACCTTCTGGCCCCACTCATGTGGTGGTGGGGGTCACCTTGCACTGTTATGGCTGGAGCGTTAATTGCTACTACCCGGCTCTGTTGTAACGAGCATCTGCCCCCAAGGCAGGTGCCTAGGGAAGAGCATAGGAAAAGGCCAAGCGTGTCTTCACCAGGAGGCTCTGCCAACATCTACTGACCTCTGGCTGGAGGTGCCCTGAGCCGGCCGTGTTGTCTGGTTTATTTCTTTCCAGTAACGTTGGAAACGTTATGTTTATGTTTTCCAGTAACGTTGTTCTTTCTCCCCTTTGCCCTGCATAAGCAATTGAAAAATCTTGCAGGAAGGAGCTCCCCAGCTTTCACACTTCTGTGTGATTTCCAAACCTATGTCCTGCTAACTTTATTTAATGGCCCCTACCCCTCGCTAGCCCCTTCTCCGTGTCTCCTGTGACCTAGCAGGACTAGCAGGCAGCCCCAGCTCCTGCAGGTGTGAACGCCACCAGCGCCCAGTGTCATCCCTGGCCACTGTAGGATTAGAGAATGAGGAGCAAATGCTTTTCTTTTGTGCAGCTAAGCCAGGTTTTTGTTGCCTGTCTCACTGCAGGACTAAAGGACAATCTGAGGTTTAACTGGCAATCTGAGGTTTTCTGGCTGGAAACAAAGCTGCTCTTTCAAACAATGAAAAAAGCCAGTATTAGCTTCATTTTTCAGATGTTCCGTTGGGGTCCTGACAGGCTGTTGGCACTGCTGAGGCAAGGCAAGACCACAGGAGCTGCAGGGTGGCAGTGGGACAGCTGAGGATGGGCAGACCATTTTGGGCCACAGCCACCAAGCATCGCGCTGGTCCCAGCTGCCTCCCCGGGGACGGCATGGGTGACATTGTATACTGCTGGTGTTTGTTGGCTCTCTAAAGCGCGCTGAGCTCCCACATCTCCCTCTAGGCATGATGGACCTCCAGTACCTGCTCAGCAAACTCTCCCAGTGGGAGCACCTGGCCAACCTGGGCAGAGAGCTTCTCCAGGACATCTTGCGATATCTTCACCGCATCGGGCTTGTCGTGTGGTATGAGGAAATCAAGCACCTGGAAAGCACTGTTTTTCTCCAGCCTACCTTCCTAATAACTATGTTCAAGGTGAGTGTGGGGATCAGGACCATCTTCTCTGCAGGGCCCAAGCTCTGCAGCTTTGCTGGGCTCCTCTCACTGCTGCCTCTTCTCTCCTCTTCCCATCCAGCTCCTTGTGAGGTACCGCCTAGTCCAGCAGCTCGAGAGCATCTCTGTGGACACATTGATTGGGGAACATGCTACCATCAGAGATAGGTCCAACTGGGTGTGGACCTTCAAGTCAAAGGCAATGCTGTGCCACCGGGCTGTGCGTGCCTTGGTGAAGCACCAGCTCTGTTTGGAAGGGATGCGGGACATCTTTGAGGAAATCATGGGACACAGGCCCCACAGAGGGAGAGGGAAGCTCTTCAGCCTCCTGGAGCACTTTGAGCTCTGCCTGGAGGTGAGGCGTGCTGAAGCACTCAACCCACAGGCCAGTGAGTTTGTGCCTGGGAAGCTGTGGGAGACAACGCGGGGCCAAGGCGAGTCCTGGTACTTGTTCCCAACCTATCTGAACCAAACTGAAGAGGTCTCTGAGGTGTGGGGCGGAGACCACCCTGAGGACCTCCACATCCGTGCGTACTTCTCACCCGAAATACCTGAGGGTTTCTTCCAGAGGTAAGCAGTGGTTTCCAGCCCACCATGAGGTTGCGTGATTTGAGGTTTGCTCAATGCAAAACCAGTATGGCCATCAGCAAGCCCTTGGCTGTTGAGACCATATCAGCTGAGGCATGAGGCTGGGACTCGGAAGACCAGTGTGGCTGCTGAGCTCTGCCACAGACGTGTGGAGCTCTGGATGAACCATTTTGATGTTGACTGCCTAGATGTGAGAAAGGACCATACTTCTTCTGGTTCACCTTTCATCTGGGGTCATTTTTGGATAGTCTATGCCCATCCAGGCAGTCAGAGGTCTCCCAGTCCCACCTGAGGATGGTCTGGTTTCTATGGGCACTGGGACGGTTCCAGTTTCTGGAAGGTTTCCTGTCCTTGTAGGGCTCTTGACTTGTGTCCAGAGTTTTGTCTGATGGCCAATTCTGGAAGCAGCTCTTGGATTAAGAGGCTGCTCCTGCTGCTTGAGCTTTCAGTAGGGCAAGGTCCTCATTTGGTGTCTGCCTCTCTTTCTACTGAAATTTGGTTCATATTTTTCAAGTCCACCTGGTGCCATGCTTTCTCCCAGTGTTAGAGATAAGTGAGGAGGAGGGTGGTGAAAGCCATGGGCAATCTCCTTGCAGGTTCCTGGTGAAGGCTTGCTCCTTCTACTCCACGCACTGGGTGGCGAAGGCAACCTGTCTGCTTGTATGCAATGGCAAACCTCTGCTGATCAAAGAGAACAACCAGAGGGCCTACAGCTACCTGGAGCTCCGGTGCAGAAAGCCGGCAGGAAGGACAGGTAAGGATCCCTGACCTTTATTTCATGACGGCTAACCACATGTCTCTCCTCAGTTCCCCCTTGCCACCTCTACCCCTCTGGGCAGAGCGTCCCAGAAGCCTCTGCCACATGTACTAGTCTGGCCAGGGTCCACCAGCAGTTCAAGTAAAGATTTCCCCTTTCTCCATGCAACCTGGTCAGGATGCCCCTCAAGGTATCACATGAAAGTGGAAAGTCAACTTTTCAGTCTTTTCATGGAGCATCATCCTTCCCCATAAGGTCCCAGCAGAGTACAGTCTCAGGCTGGGTGTCCAAGTGATAAGCAAGAGGGTCATCAGACTTTGGGAGCTTTTCCAACACATCTTTAAATTCCCTTTGAAGGGTGATGGGCCTTGGTTAACTTGCGAAACAGAGCTGGTCTAACTGTTCTAGCTGTGGTCTGGCGAGCTGGAAACAATGCGTGCATCACCACAGCAGCTCCTGGCCTGCTGTGGTTGGGATGGCTTGACTAAGCGAGATGTTCTTTTGCCTGGAAGGTTTTCAGTTTGCCTGGGACTTCCTCATGGCAGTTGTGTTCATCATCCAGAAGCTTGCCGAGGAGTGGCCGGGGCTGCACATGTGCGTGAAGACCCCCTGCCGAACGGCCGGCTGCCCTGCGGAGCTCATCTGGCCAGACATGGATGGCACAAACGCCATGTACGTACGTGCTGCACCTCTCCAAGCTGAGGGCTGGAGCCGGGTGGTTGCTACTGCAGTGCTGGTGGGGCAGGTGTCAGCTTCCAAAAGCCATGTGAAATCAGTTGCGAAACTGGTCGGGCCCTATGTTGCCCTTCTCCTGACCGTAGCAGCCTGTGTCCCATGTGTCGTTAGCATTTACTTGTGTAGGAAATTCAAGCATGGAAAGAAAGGTGAAAAAGTTGACTCAGGCTTAGGCGCATAATGTCCACTCTGGCCAGGTGCCCGCATGTCCTCCGTTTCATGAAGAGCTAAAGGTGTTCAGGCACCTGGGAAGGCAGCAGCTGTCTCACTGACAGCGTGACCTCAGGTCGGGGTGGAAAGAGGGCGCCACTTCCATCACCTTGGCATTGTCTTCCATGGGAGGTGCTGAGGGGAGCTCCTGTGCCACCTTCTTCTCAGGGCTTTTTCCTCCGCAGGACAAAGGAAGACGTTAAAACCTGTGGGACCTGCGGGCACCGCTTTGGCGCAGAGCTGCTCCTGCCCAAAGGTGAGCCAAGGGTCCTGGGTCTGGGCTGCAGCAGCACTCAGGGGGGAGGAGGGCTCAGGGTTTCATGGAGCCAAGATGCTGATAGCATCCCCCCCATCCCCGCAGTGCCCAGGCAGCTGGAGGAGCCCCCCGCACAGCCCTCCGCTCACTATTACGTGACAAGCTACGGGACCACCACCTTCGGGCCCAGCAGCATCCACATCAATCAGCAGGTAAGAGGCTGCCACCTCCCCTTGCCTGGGGTCCAACACTGATGGGCAGGCTTGTCTTCTCCCCTTGCTCCTGAAAAGAGGGGCTACAGCTGCTCCCAGCCCAGGGAGGGGACACCCTGTCTTGGGGCTACCATGCTCCACCCTGAGATCCCACCACCTCTGCGCCTCAGAGCTGAGCTCTGGGTGCTTTGTGTTGTAGTTGCTGCCTTGTTTTTCCAGAACATCTCAAGTGAGTGACTCTGGGCCAGCGGGAAGGCGCTCACTGAAGAAAGAAGAACTGGTTTTGTTTCACCAAAACCAAGCTGTCCTCAACACGCTTTGCTTGCAAGTCACGTTTGCAGCCTCAAGGCATGGAAATAAAGGCACCAATAAAATGCATCCCTCCAGGTGTGGGAAGTCACCTTGTTTACACAAATGTAAGGGGGAGAAGGTGCTGGCAAGCGCTCCGATACGAGCCTGCTGCCGGCCGGGGCTTTGCTGGGACGAGGCTGGCCAAGGACCCCCTCCATGGGGGATGGGACAGGGTGAAGGTCGCAGCCTGGAAGTGGGGGAAGATGGCTGGGCAACATCAGCAAGCGGGAAGCAGCTTTCTATACATATAGATATATATTTAAACTTAGAAAAATTAAGAAAATAAGTCTGTAAATGACCACACTCCACAAAAATACACGTTAGCAGTTGACGGAGGGGAAAAGCAACTTCTCAGGCCGGCTGGTGAAGCTGTCCTTGGGCTGGGGAGAGCGGAGGAGGAAAGATCCCCACCACGGTGTTCCCGTGTTTGCACGGCCCCGATGCCTGGTGGTCCCCCGCGGGCTGGTGCCCATCCTGGGGGGCCGTGCGGAGTGAGGTGGGGTGGGGTCAGTCGATCTGCATGTTGTACTGCTCGATGAGCTCAAAGAGGCTGAAGGAGTTGGAGAGCTGCAGGCTGACGGTGCCGCTGTCCAGGGAGGAGGCTCCCTCCCGCAGCACCTGCTCGTACCAGTACTCGCAGAACTTGGGCACCAGCTGCGGCAGCAAACGGGCAGGGTCAGGGGCAGGGGCTGGGGCAGGGGCTGGGGGGGGCTGCCTGATGAGGCTGCACCACCCTGCTCGGCCCTGGCCTCCCTGAGCGGAGGGAGGAGGTGTGCGGGGCACCCTGCATCTCCCCCAGCCCCTGAGGGTCCCCATCTCTGAGCAGCTGCCTCCCACCCCATCCTGCCCAGCCTGCAAGGGTCCCCTGAGCCAGGCAGCTGCCCCCTGTCTAGGGTGGCCCTCCTTGGACTCCTGGCCCCCAAGGGGCCCCTCCCTAGGCACTTGCTCCCCCATATTTCCCCTGCTCCCCAAGGGTTACCCGTGGACACCCAGCCCCACCCTGTCCCCAAGCCCCCAAAGGTCCCACTCCTTGGGCACCCAGTGCCCCCCATCTCCCGTAGTCTCCAAGGGTCCCCCTTCCCTGTCACCCAGTTATCCCATCTCTTCCAGCCCCTAAGGGAGCCCCTCCTTGGGTACCCAGACCCCCAGGTCCCTGGTCACTGAGGATCCCCCTCCTTGGGCTCTCAGACACTCATCTCCCCTGGTCTTTGAGGGTCCCTCTCCCCAGACCCTGAGGAACCCCCATCTCCCCTGGACTCCAAGGGTCCCCTTCCCAGACACCTGTCTGCCCTGGCCCCCGAGGGTCCCCCTCCTTGGGCACCCAGAGCCCCATCTACCCTGACCCCCAGGAGTCTCCCCCCTCCCTGGGCAGCAGTGGGGCAGTGGTGGATGTTGGCCCCTGTACCTTGACCAAGATGAGCTTGGACTCCTTGGGCTTGGCCTTGGAGAAGGACTGCCCGAAGCAGAGGTAGATGGTGAAGTCAGGGGACCGCTGCCTTTGGCCGTTGCGGAAGTCCCTCAGCTCTGCGAAGGCAGATAAGGCTCAGTTTTGGGGTGAGCAAGAAAATAGCAAAGGGCTGGGAGGGTCCAGATGGTTGTGACATCCTGGAGCTGGCTCCCACGAGCCCCAAAACCAGAGGCGATGGGGAGGAGGGAATTGGGGGGGTGCAGACAACACCCCTGCCCACCTGTGCAAAACTCATTGAAGTCAAAGATGGGGGTTTCCTGGTCCCGGTAGAGCTGCTTGGCGGGGGGATCCTCGACGCCCTCGAGCTGCTGGGACAGGGCCCAGAAGACTCTGCACTTCTTCAGGCGGGTGGCGAAGAGCTTGCGGGCGCGTTGCTCCAGCTGCAGCCCCGTGCTGCCCAGCAGCTCCTCGGTGAAATGCCGCTGCTTGCCATCGGCCAGCTCGGCGGGGCTGGGGAAGCGCACCAGGCGCCCGGGGCACAGGGCCAGCGCGGGGTCGGAGGGCTGGTACGCCAGCAGGCACTGGCTGCCCACCACCTCCTCCTGGTGGAAGAGCTTCCCCCGGTAGTAGATGCTGATGTCCAGGATGGGGACGATGCCATCTGCACCGGGCAGTGATCAGCAACCACATCCCCCAAACCCAAATGCTCCCCCTCCCCAAAACACCCCCTATTAGTATTAATAACTACTAACAATTATATAGAATACTTATTATTAATAATTATTATAAATATTTATAGCTATTAATAATTAATAACCCTCACCTGTGTTATCCTCCGCCGGCGGCAGCGCAGGGCTGGTGACAGGGGCGAAGAGCATCGCCTCTCCTGGGGATGGCACAGGGACCATGACCTCCGGCGGGCGGCACGGCAGTGGCACAGCCTCTGTGGTGGGAAATGGGCAGCATCGCTATGGTGATTTGGGATGCAGTGGGGTGGTGGTGGGGGGGTCGCTTTGGCATGGGGTGCCTGGGGCAGCACCCCCAGCATCCTCCTGCCCCGTCAGCGTCCTCCCCATGGCACCGACCTTGCTCCTCTAGCAGCATGGGGTCTGTGAGGCTGTAGGCGCCCAAGGGGGGCTGCTCCACCGTGGGCACCCACGGCTGAGATGCCGGTGGGGGGAGGCAGTTGTTTTGGCTGGAGTCTGGGCGAGGCTGGAGTAGGGTGTCCTGGTGGGGGGCGTCCCCTGCGGAGAAATCACCAGTGGGAAGGGGCTGGGGTCACCCACCCACAGTGTCACGCACCCTGCACCCCGCAAGCGGAGCCAATCTCACCTGTGGGCACCCAGGATGGGGTTGGGGGCTCAAGGTCGTGGGAGGAGATGTCACACTGCTGCAGCACCCACTGTAGAATCTCCAGGTCCTCCACTGTCGAGGGCTGTGGGGGGTCGGTGCTCCCTGAGGAGGGGAACAGCAGGTAGGAGGCCTCACAACCCCAAAACCAACCTTGGCTGAGCCTACTGGGGTGACCCCCCAAAAAAAACCTGGGAGATCAGTGCTTACCGGGGGCTGTGATTTCTGGGGCCACATCTTGGGGGTTGAGCACCAGCTGTGAAGGGAAGCAGGATGGGGTCTTACCGCTGTGGATGAGGGGCACCAATTCTCCCCGTGCCCTGAATTTCAGATAGGTGCTGGGCTCTAGCTCGAGAGTGCCCCAACAACATGGGGGTGCAACACCTGAGCAGCGGCACTGGGGATCCCCCCAGCTCACCCCATTACCTGTAGCTGCTGGTTCAGTGGCTGCTGGTCCACTGCGGGGTCAGGGCTGTCAAAATTTCTCTCCTCGCTGTTCTGGAGGGCAGCTGGAAGGAGAGCAGCACGAGTGGGGCACCCTGAGATCACCTGCCCCAACTCCCAACCCCAACACAGGCCCCCCCATGGGGTGAGGCTCACCTGGGGCAATGGCAAAGACCTTGTGTGGGTCGTCACCACACTTAGAGCGGTCCTCCAGCAGCCTGAACATGCGGGTGCTCCTCAGGGCACAGCGGAAGTTGGTCTTCCACTTGGCCGGGTCCTCAGGGCTCCCCTCATACCGCCCACTTGCTTCTGCCCAGGCCTAGGGGGTGGGTGAGGGGTAGGGGGGTAAGTATAGGAACCCTGGCTCCATGAGCATGGAGGTTTTAGGGATGCCTCAAGGTTGCTGCTGGTGACCCTCCATACCCCTCATCTTGACGACCCCAGGTTGCTGCTGGTCACCCTCCATGCCACCTACCTTGAAGACTCCGAGGTTGCTGCTGGTCAACCCCATCCTACCAGCCTTGAAGACCTCAAGCTTGCCCCTGGTCATCTCCCATCCCACCCATCTCGAAGACCTTGGGATCATTACTGGTCAACCCCATCCCACCCACCTTGAAGACCTCCAAGTCACTGCTGGTGAGCCCCTGTCCCACCCACCTTGAAGACCTTGAGATCACTGCTGGTCAACCCCATCCCATCCACCTTGAAGGCCTCGAGCTCGTCACTGGCAGCCCCCACCCACCTTGAAGCTGCTGGTGACCCTCCATTCCACCCATCTTGAAGACTTTGAGTTCACTGGGTGTCAACCCCACCCACCTTGAAGACCTCCGGGTCGCTGCTGGTGGCCCCCTATCCCACCCACCTTGAAGACCTCCAGGTCGCTGCTGGTGACATCCTTCCTGGCGTTGTGCTTCCAGGGGACGCGGAAGGCGTTGCGGGCCGGGTCGGTCCAGCGCAGCCCGCGGTAGCAGCCGCTGCTGATGGCGCTCACCAGCCAGGGCCCGAACCGCAGCTTCTGGGCCTCCCTGCGGGCGGGGAGGGGCGGGGGGGAAGCCGTCAGAGGGGTGCGGGGGGTGCCGGGGCCACCCGGGAGGGCGGCCCGGGGGGGCGGGGGTGCCGCTTACCCCTCGCTCTGCAGCGCTGCCATGGTGCCGCGGGGTCCCCGCTCCTGCCGGGCCTGGGGCGAGCGGGCGACCTGGGCTCGGGGAGCGGCCACCTCCCGCCCGGCCCTTTTATCCGCCCCACGTCACCCGCGCCCGGTTTCCTGGAAACCACGTGATCCTTCCGAAAGTGAAAGTGTCGCCGGCGGCCAGCTCCGCCACGGGTGGGGTGGGGAGGGGGTGTCACACGCACCGGTCCCCACGGTGCGGCCGGGGGATCCTGGGGCCCTGGCCTGGTCCAGCCCCCACGGGGGATGCGGAGCCCCCCCTCCCCAAATTAATAATAGTTTAAAAAAAAAATAACCCAGCTGTAACCCTCGCCCTGCGCCGCAGACCTCGGTGGGCAACGGGCGGGATCAGGCCCCGAGCTGGGGTTGGGGAGCGGGGGTCAGATCACCCGTGACCCTGCCGTGGGGTTGCTCCCCACAGGCTGTTGCTGCCCCAGAAGTGCTGGTGCGGGAGGGCCGCATCCCAAAATTTTAACAACGCAGGGTGGAAAAGAGCCAACGGCAGGCGGGGTGGCGGGGACACCCCGAAACGCTCGGGGCTTGGCCCGAAAGCAGCTGCACCCTCCGCAGGCGGGGCTTTCCGGGGTGCCGAGCACACAGGGCTTGGTTTCGGGGCTGGAAACTCCCACGCCTTTCTTAATTTCTTTATTATATTTATTTTAATGCTTCTTCTTTCAGGCTGCCTTAGTTTCCACGCTAAGGGCACGCTGTAAAAATTAAAAAATAAAAGCAAAACCCGGGAAGGCTGCGTGCGCCGGCCGCGCCGCCCACATCCAGGAGCCGGTTTTCTTGGCGCTCCCTTTTCCCATAAAGCCGGGCCGCAGGTGTGGGCCTGGCACTGCTCCCAGCACCGCACCTGCTCCCGGCTTCTCCGGCTGAACGACAGCAGAGGCCGTGTCCCAGCGTCCCATCGCCGCGGGATCTAGGCAAGGGCTCTGGGACGCGAAACCGGCACCACGAGCATCCTCTGTGCTGCTGCCCGGCATGGCGGCACCGCAGCTTTGTGCAAAGAAAGAAGGGGGGGAAAAAAAGGAGGAAAAATCAACGCCGGGGTCGTGCATCAGCCCCGCATGCGTGTTTCAGGGCCAGCACCACCCTTGCAAAGGGGTGAACCCCGAGGGGGTCCCCGCTGGCCATACCAGGCTCCAAAAGCAAGGGGGGAGCAGGCAGAGGTGGGAAGGGGTCCCGGTGGCCAGTGCATGGCAGCAGCACATCCCCCACCCCAGAAAGGGGAAGCGGTGCCCAAACGGGGCTACAGATGGTTTCCAGTAACACGGGTCCCGGGCACCA
Organism: Chlamydotis macqueenii; assembly: GCF_036417535.1. Taxonomy (NCBI): domain Eukaryota; kingdom Metazoa; phylum Chordata; class Aves; order Otidiformes; family Otididae; genus Chlamydotis; species Chlamydotis macqueenii. The sequence continues at coordinate 53,562,779 of NC_141560.1, read as the reverse complement.
CCACCCGTGATAGAAAATGGTCACCCTGCGCCTCGGACCACCGCGGTGGGTGGGGGTTATGTAGATTTTTGCATTAAATTAAAGGAAAATTAGCAAATAAACATGGTATGAGGCAGGCCACCCGCAGCCCAAGCGCTCGCCCTCGTTACTCTTCCTCAAGCCCATTTGAGCTCTGCAAGGAGCGGTCAAACAGACCAAAAACCCCTGAAATTTGCAGGAGCTTGACAAATTTCTTACCCAAGGATGAGACTGGTGGTCATCGGGACTGAAGCATGGAATTTGGGCCTCTTTTCCCCCCTACACTTCCTGCTTTTGAGGAAATTTCCCCTTCTTTCCAGGAACTTCTCTCTACTGCTTACTAGGAACACCTGCATGGTTTTTTAGGACATTGCCCTTTGTTCTCCAGGAAATTTCCCCCTTCTTTCCTAAGAAATCCCCCTATCGCTTTCCAGGAAATTTCCCTGTTGCTTTGCAGGCTATTTCTCTCCCATTGCTGTCCAGGAAATTCCTCTCTTTGCCTGCTGGGAAATTTCCTTATGGCTTTCTAGGAATTCTCTCTCTGCTTAGAGGACTTCTATTGCTTTCTAGGAAATTTCCCCATGACTGTTGCTCCCTGGGCAGCAAGGAATTATTTCCCAAGAAATCTTATTCTTCCTGTCCAGGAAATAGCACTGTTACTTTATTAAGAAATGTCACCTTTTCTTTTCAGGAATTTTCCTGGTATTTGAGGAATTTTCCTCCTTCAATTTCTAGGCTATCCCCTCTATGGCCTTCTAGGAAGTTCCCCCAATGCCTTCTATGAATTTCCAGAATATTTCCCCCTTTACTTTTGAGGAATTTCCCCTAGTGCTCTCAAGGAAATTGCTATTGTCTTGTAGTAAGTTTCCCTTTCATTTTCTAGGATATTTTACTGTGGCTTTCTAGGATGGTTTCCCTTTGAATTCTAGGAATTCCCCTATAGGTTTCCAGGAAATTTCCCTTTTGCATTGTAGGAATTTTCCTCCAGGGCTTCAGGAAATTTCCTCATTGCATTCCAGGAAATTCCACCAGCCAAAACCGCCCGAACCCATGACAGAGGCATATAGCACCCCCACAAAAATACATTTAAGGGCGGTAAACACTACAAACCCCAAACAAACTGGAGCCAGAAGAGCCACGGTCAGGACAGGAGCAAGGGACAGGGCCGACACGGGACAAGGTGCGACGGCAAAGGCCTGGGCTCGGTCAAGGACCCCGCGCCAGCGGGAGCAGGTTAGGACGCACAAGGAGCTGACCCCACGCTGGCTGTTGGCCCCTGCCCCGGGGGACAAGGGGCAGCGGCAGGGAGGGGAGCAGAGGTGTGCTTCTCTGTGTTTATTTGCTTTTATTCCTCGATACTGCAATCAATGCTTAGAGGTTTCTGTTAATCGGTGATTAATTAAGTTGATGGGAATTCTCCCATTTTAAACTTTTTTTTTTGGCCGGCAGCACCCTGCCTGCATGGGGGGGCTCCCGCGGGGCCATGGTCACTACCCCCTGCCACCCTCCCACGTCCTCCTGACTCAGGGACATGTCCAAGCAGCTGAAAATCAGCCCCATTCAGGGCATCAGCTCCAATGTGGTGGAAGAGGAGTCAGTTTTACACATAAGTTTTCAAAAGGATCCAAAAGGACAAGGAGAGCTTTCCCTGAACCTCGGCGCTTCACTCCACCAAATTTTCCTCCTGCACCGCACACACGCCCCTGCAGCTACAAGTCACCCAGCTTCAGGGGGCAAACGTTGCAGGGAGAAGGGCAAGCAGAAACCCCACCACTTTCAGTGGCAAGGCTTCTCCTTGTAAATCACAAAGCAGCAAGGAATGGGGCACCTTAAAAGAAAAAAAATAAAAAGAGAGAGAGAAAAAAAGAATCTTTCTCTTTTAATCCACCCAAGGGAAATCCAGAGCAAGAGCAGCATCACAGCACTACACACAGCACAGACATCTATCATCATCTTTGCACAGATTCCTTCCCAGATACATGGAGAAGTCATTAAGAAAATAAGAAAAAAAAAAAAGAAAAACAAAAAATTATTCACATATGCAAAGTGACAAGTAACAAATTATCCACAGAACAACTTTTTCAAAGAGAAAAAGGACGCATCAAGGAAGAAGGCCCTCAGCATATAGGTTTTGCAAAAACCTAACTGAAGAACATTGAAACAGAGGTGTTTTTCTTTTAAACATTAAAAACAAGGATTTTTTTTTTTTTAAATTAAGTATACATTTCAAACACAAACACCAAGCAAGCGCCTGGAGAACAAAGCAAAAAGGAGGAATGAAAAGTGAATTCGACCAGTTTAATTTAAACACCAAAGTCAGGTGGATTGCACCACATGGAATAAATAATGGAGAAGATCGCGGTGGGTTGGTAGATCTCACACTTAAGATCATTCAAACCAGAATGCATCACACAGCCCAAGAGAGTACTGAACGAGGAAGTCCTCTGACAAGCGATGTTAGCTGAGGCAGTGTCCCTTTGACAGAGTGAGTGCTAGGTGTGGATTTGGCCCCTGCCACCCAACAACCACCACCACCCCAGAAGCGAGCGGGATGACGAGTTTTTGTGATCCAGAGGACTCGATCCCATAATCACGTACACACAAACAGCTCCTCGCTCAGGGCACGGGAACCTTCTGCCTCTTCAACACCAGCTGGTTCCAAACACGCCCAAGTCAAACACCAAAGCACAACTACACCTTGCAAGGTGAGCACACAGGCGAGGCATTTCCTGTGTGGCTCCCCGAACTTGGGCACCGCAGAAGCGGAGCAGGTGCCTGCTTTCATGCACCTGGGGCCAGGCTGGAAAAAAAATAGAATCAACTAATCTACACCTGCAGCCACCGCTTTATCACCCCTGGGATGGGCAGGCTGAAGGAATGTAAGTGGTTTCTTGTTGTTTGGTTTTCCCTCCCCACAACCCCTGCATTAAAAAAAAAACAAAAAAAACCCAAACAAACAAACAAAAACCCCGAACAAAAATAACTTGATCCCAAGTTCCTCTCCCTCCCCTGCCTGTGGCCAGGCAGTGAAGCACCTTCAGACATTCGTGTGATCCCACAGACACGTTCCCTACAGAGCAGACATCTCATCTCTGTACCTCACCTGGATGTGCCTGTGACACCTAGTTAGGAGGGACATCCCTTTGCTTTAAAACAAAAATAATTACAAAATCAATAGTAACGACCCCTTTTCCCTTCCTCTGATCTCCAAGAAGTTCATCTAAGTCCAACTCATTTTTGAGAAAGGGAGAAGGGAGGGGTGAAGGCTTCCAGGCCAAGAAACTTGCCAGATCCAGCATCCCCCCGCCGCCCCTCTGGCAGTGAGGAGATGAGGCCCCTTTGCGCAGTGCCCATTCTCAGCCCAGGGCCAGGAGAGCCGAGGAGGGGCTGAGGGGACACAGCTGCCCCTCCAGCTCCTCCTCAGATAGCTGGCAACTCCAGGAAGAAAGAGGGGGACTGGGGTGAAGGAGGGTTCAGGTTACTTCTTTCCCATCCCTCTTCCTCCCCAAGGCTGGGAGGAGACTTCCAGGTTTGCAAGTCCAGTCTGTGCTTACCAGTGCTCTTAAGAATGACAATTTAAAAACACAGGGGTGGGGGGGAAGAGAGAGATATGCATAATTAGGTATTGTCCGTGGAAGGAGCGGGAGGGGGTAGGTTCCAGATCGAGACAGAAAAGGGACTCTTCTCCCTCCCAGCGTTTGCTCGTCTGGAGACCACGTCCCCTCAGCGTCCCCGCGCGAACCCTTTGTGCTGTTGCTCTGACATCAATCGACACGGATGATGAACACGGGGATGAATTCAGCACTGCAGGGGGAGGGAGGGCACACGCAGGCGCGCTGGGGCTAGGCCCGGTGCTTGGGGAGCATGTCCAGCAGGAACTCCGCGATGCCGATGAAGTAGACGACTTGTGCGATGCCGAAGAGAGGAGCAATGACCAGGGCTCGGCAGTAGGCCCCTTTCAGGAAGGCCATGGGCCCTTCCTTCTGCCAGATCTTCCTGGGGAGAAAAGGCACAGACAGGTAAGTGTCCATCCCACCCCTCCACCACGTCAGGAGAGCCTCTGGCCAGGCCCCGGCTTTCTGCCTCCCTCCAGGCTAAACCCAGGCAAGTGCTGTCGCCTGGCCCTGCCTCCACAGCAGATCATCCACCATCTCCCACGTGCTCTGCTGATTGCCATGCAGGAACATGCCCCATCCCTGCGTCTGGCCAGGAGCAGAGGCATCTGCCTGGGTCTGGATCTACAGCTAAGATAACCCTGTGCCTGCATCAGGAGGTCCCCCTGTTCAAGAGCTGGGGCCAACTCCACCCTCAGTGTGGTACAGATGGCAAGAGACGCCGGCTACAACAGCAATACAGAAGCAGAGCGCTTGTGTTTTGAAACTTCCTTCGTGTTTTGAAGCAGCCAGACCTCAGTTTAGCAAAGAGTCAGAGGACAGCGCGGCTGGGAACAGCCCGCTCGGACAGCACTCCTGCAGCCACTGCTCAAAGCAGTCCCGGGAGGGATACGAGGCTTCATGCTGCAGGGTTTTCAGACAACAGGGCCTTGGGAGAGACAATCACTGCATTGCCTCCCTTTGCAGGAACAAAACCTCAGTGTTATGGCTGCTGGAGTCTGGGCAGAAACATTTAATATAAATGCTACATTTACCTTGCTCAAAATAGGAAAAAGTTCTCTTTTGTATACCCATATATGAACAGTATATGTCTGGTCATATATCTATGTATCTCTCCATATAGACAGACAGACAAAAGCACAGGGTCAGAGGGAACCCGAAACAGAGAAGCTGCTGGCTGGGTCTAGAAGCTGCACTGACTGCCTGGCAGCAGCAGACGCCATACACCTGCTTCACGAGGAGTCTTACTTGGTGCAGTCCAGGATTCCTGAGTAGGTGTCCTCATTCACTCCTCTCTGCAGGGACTGCAGCCGTGTTTTGATCACTGGGGAGGAAGAGAGAAGAGAGACAGTGGTGAGCACTGGGGACGTAGCACGCCCTTCAGCAGGCAAGAGCCACTCCAAGAGTAACATCGTTGAAACACAGTCAAAATGAGATTACCAAGAACACAGACCATTTTCATATATTTATCAATAAAACAGGGGAAAACAAACCCATTCCTTTACAAATGGATAAAAGATAAAACACAGCCACTCAAAAACCAGCCCCCTCACCTCACTGTGACCAAGGTTTCCACAGCTGTCTTAAGTTTTAAATGCTTCCAAATTCAGGTATCTTTCTGCAAAGTGGGAACTGATTTTCAAATACCCAGCTCCCTCTGGAAGAAGTACCTAAAATATACGATGCTGCTCTTACACTTCTTCACACGTTGGAGCATGTGCAATGGCGGGGAGAGAGGAGTTACTTTCTGGTGTTTTTCACAGCACCAAAACCGAGGTGCTATTTAAGGCAGATGCTGAGGAGCAGGAGAAAAGGCCACAGATTTGAGGCTCTCCTTGGTTGTCCATGACTGTACTCATGTAGATGGTCTGCATGCTATCACTTCACAGGGAAATGTGCCTTTTCAGGGGCATGTTCACAGCCACTCCTGCAAAAAATGACTGAAATGAATGACACTCTCTCCCTGATTTACCTAGTGAGTACTGCAAACCTCTGCATAAGCTGTGGCCAAAGGTATAGCTCAGCTGAAGGAAACATCATCTGAGCTGGAGGCAGCTCAGACAGCAGAACTCCCCTCCTGTACACATGTACTCATGCTGCAAAGATGCTGGAACAGTCACCCTCCTCCTCGCCTAGCCCACTTGCGGGCCTCTGACTCCTGTCACTTGGTGCCAGACCACCAGCAGAGGCTACGCGGGACTCACCATCGCAAGGATTGACAGCCACCGCAGCCGTACTGCCAGCCACACATCCAGAGAGGAAGGACACGTAGAACGGAGCCTTGACATTGGGGTCTTTCTGGCCCAGCTTGTTCAGGTTTGCAAACAGTGGGAAGTAAACAATGGAAAACGGGACATCCCTGGGGAGAGGAGGGAGGAAGGGGAAGAAAGAAGAACAAGGATGAGCAAAGTCAGAGTGGGAAGCCAACACACCGAGCATCAAAGGAAGGGCTGCAAGCATCACGTGTTGGCAGCACAGCTCTGCTATTCCAATACAGAGACAGAAGCCAAAATTTAGGAAGGGCAAAACTGACTGCACAAAGGACAAGAGGCCTGTGGGAGGCACGCAGCGCTGCATAGTCAGTGGCCTCCCCATGACTTTTCAACACTGAAACTGAAGACCCCAGCACATTCAGAGGTCCATTTTTCTTAATTAAAAGAGATTTGCATCCTGCCCCTCATCCCACTGGGCATTGCTTTAGCTCTGCCTTTGTTAAAGCTAGAAGAGAGTCACACTGTGAAAGCCCAGGTAAAGAGTGTCCAAGTAGGCACCAGTCCTTGTATCCAACACGCTCCATGGGCCAGAACCCATCTTACACTCTGGAGACTCAGGCTGACAGTTTTGCTTTGTTAGCTCACAAGGCCTTCTCTACAGTGTTAAAATATGGACATGGAGACAAAAACCTGCCACAGAAAGCACCAGAATTAAATTTTCCAGGAACAAAAAGGCAGCCTCCCTCACTTGCCTGACCTTCCCTTCTTTAATGCACAAAAACTGTGTGTGGAAACCAAAGCAAATCAAACCCACGTGCCCTGAAGCTGGCACCCCCTTTGCAGGCTCATCCCCTGGATGGCTGGTGCTTTAGGTTCAAGACTGGGACTACCGGTGTCCTGGGCTCCAGCTCACGCCACCCTACCTTAGCAGCGTGGCTCCCAGGCCCTTGTAGAGTCCCGCGATGCCTTTGCTTCGCAGCAGCTCCCTTGTTATCTGTGTTGCTGTGGGGCGCGTTTCCACCACTGGCTCCGCCGCCCTCGCCGCAGAAGAAGAGGAGAGCTGGGCCTGTGCCGCCATCAGCTTCTTCTGTGCCGCTGGGGAGGAGCAGAGAGAGCACTGGTCTGCAAGATGCTCAACAGCAGTCTCTTGCTGCCTGGTGCCATGGGACAAGGAGGAAGAGGCAGATCTCCAGGTGCAACAAAACATGCAGACTAAGGCCAAGCAGGTGCCCTGCAAGCTTTTGCTCCCAGTCTGCTCATCTCCCTCAGCCTGAGACAACCCAGCTTGTCCCAGCCTCGGAGCTAGCTGCTGCCGCACCACAACGCTGTCCGCTGCACTCTCCTACCGACTGCTTTTACCTAAGCAGGAACAGCCTGGCACACATGACCTCTGCGATGCGGAGAAAAGGAACTGCTGTGAGCAGGCAGATGACAGTATCTGCTTCCAGCTACGTCCCCAAGCCCTGGGTAGGAAAAACTAACGATATTCATAAATGAGAGAGGTTTGACAGTTCTGTACTTTGCTTCCTTCCCTTGAAAGCAATCATTTACCCACAGAGTTCCTCAGCCACATTTATAAATGCAACCTGGTTTCTCCCAACCTTCTCAAACTGATGCATTTCTGCTCTTTGGCCAGAAGATGGAGATCATCAACCTGCAGGCAATCCTCCGGCTGCCACCAACACAACACAGTTCTGGCACTCTGAGAACAGGCTGCTCACGGCAGCAAAAACCTCTTCTGAACCCTCAAACCATGGCTTAGTTCCTTCAAACATTTTAAAATAATATGCACAAAGAGGATAAGGTCTGCATTAAAAACAGCAAAGAGAGGAAAGAAAAAGTAAATCCGTGATTATTCAGGAATGCTGCATCAAAGGAGAGATTAAAAGACAAATTGGCCCATTTTCCAAGAAGGACCACAAACACAGCATCCAACGGTGTCACACAGGACTCCTGGGGAACGAGGCCATACCCTGGGCTGACCTCTGGAAGAGATTAAGGCGACAGCAAACAGCTCTTTCTCCCAGAGTCTTTCCCCCCACAGCCCTGAGAGCCTGACCCCAAATGTCTTCCAAATCCAGTGCGCCAGGAGAATTTTATCTACTGTTTCAGCCAAAACAACTGCTGCTTTTGTCAGGAGGCAAAAAAAAGAGAGAGTAAGAGGGGAGACAAGTCATTTGGAAAGGACACATCCCCCTGGGAAGCTGTTAGGGAAATAGAAGAGAGAGAATAAACATCAGAAAAAAAGGAATGGAGGAAGCACCATAGGAAGAGTACTGGAGGACGCTAATCCCTTCTCGGGTGCACAGGAAGCAACAAGTTTTAATCACTCAAAAGCAGACCACCCAGTCATCTCTCCTGTCTCTCTCCACCCACCAGCAGCATTTGCTGTTTCACTTGCCAAGCCTATTGCTCCCGGAAAAAAAAAAAAAAAAAGTCATCACCTTTTGTAACTGCAAGGGCCTCTGCAAAGCCAAGTGAACAAAGGGTGGGGGGGAAATCAGCTAGGAAGAGGAAGAGAAACGTCTGCTACAGCCTGAGATACCTCCAACTTGGGAGAGCAGAGAGAAGGAAAAGGGTTTTCTCTGCTCATTCCCTCCCCCTCTGCCTTGACAACCCACTCCCTACCTTTTCCCCTCTGCCTGCTCAGTGCACAGGGAAGAGAGGCCCACGTACCAATTCGCCCCGCATCCTGCAGCTGGATTTTGAGCATCTCCATGGGAGTGGTGACAATCACCTGGCAGGTACCTGCGCCACAGCCCGCCAGCATCTCCCTCAGCAACGTCAGCTTTTTCCTGCTCGAAGAAAAGACAGAAAGAGTCAGTCAGAGGAGGCCTGGAGTAACACTGGGGCAGGTGGGTGCAGGGGCTCAGGGCACACCTCTGACTCTGGGGGTTACAGAAGAAGCAGCCTAGGGAAAAGGGGAACTTGCTAGGCTTGACAGATCAGCATAGCCCAGGCTTGGCATCTCTGCCAGTATCATCTGATCTAGAGGAAAAGACCCGTTTTGGCCCCAGAAACAGAACATCCAGAAAAAGCCACAAGCCCAGCCAGGACAGCCCCAGATGGGAGCACACAACCCTCTCCATCCCCAAACAGACAGCTGCAGCTCTCTTCCAGCCCGGCGTTGTCCCCAGTCAGGGCACAGCCTTCTGAAAGAATATCACCTCACAAGGCAGCAGAGAACCTGAGCATTAAGGGGAATAAGTAGCTTTCCTTCTGCCAGCCTAGTCCTTTAAACACTGTCAACATCCTCACAAACAAACAGAGACCACAGGGCAAAGAGCAAGGTGGGGTGTAATATTTGAGTTGCTGCTTTGGAGTAAATGGTGAACACGAGAGTCAGGGAGGCAGTTCCCCTGTGGTTTGCAGCTTCTTCACCTCACCAGCCTTTCCAAATCCGAAAAAGCAGCCTTTGCACTAAACTAGTCCTGCTTGAGGGATAAGGGATGGGATAGGATGGGTCCCCAGCACTGCAGCTTTGTGCACCCTCTGCACTAGAGAGCAGGGATTATCAGCGACACAGTCTTGCCTAACAAAATGCAGCATTTCATAGCTCCCTCCATCCCAAAGCCACGAAACAGCCCAGCCAAGATGAAAAGAGGAACTCAAGATGCAAATGCTCAGAAAGCCTCAATTTTCAGAAACTGATGAGTTCTCACCCTGTAAAAAAAAAAAAGAAAATCTCACCCCTTCGCACCAGAAAACATTGACTTGATAAAAAAAAAAAAAAGTACCGAATCAGCCTCCTCTTTATTCTGTTTTACACACCAGCACTATTTTTATTCCCCCTCAGCCCTGCTCCTGCAGCAACACCTCCTCTTAATCAACTCAAGGCAAGTCCCCACACTATGGCAAAAGCAGCTGTGTTGGTTTTGTTTAGTGAAGGGAGGGCTATGGTGGCAGCTTCTGTAGGAAACTGCTGGAAGTTTCCCCTTTGTTCAGTGGACTCGGTCGGGCCTAGAGCAGACCCACTGCTGGCCAAGGCCGAGCCAATTGGTAGCAGAATGTTCCCTGATAACTCCTCTGTGATAACGTATTTAAGAAGGGGAAAAACAGAAAAAAAAAAAAAAAAAAAGAAGAGAAGATGTGAAGACGTTGAGCAGGGTCAAAGAGGGGGAGGCGCAAGCCTTGTGGGCCTTGCAGCCCTCACCCTCTGGCCTCCCGCCGGGCGGCCGACTGGGCCCAACTCGGCCCGGCCCTGCTGCAAGAAGTGGAGAGGAGATGAGATGTGAAGAGAACCTGAGAGGTGTCTGCCTGCCTATTGTGAAGAATTTCTTGTGAGAGGAACAGCTGCAGACACCAAGGTCAGTGAAGAAGGAGGGGCAGGAGTAATGCGGCTCCTGGCCAGAATTCCCCTGCAGCCCGTGGTGAGGCCGGTTGTGCCCCTGCAGCCCATGGAGGTCCACAGAGGAGCAGAGATCCACCTGCAGCCCATGGAGGACCCCACGCCGGAGCAGCTGTTCCCAAGGGACTGCACCCTGTGGAAAAGGACCTGCACTGGAGCAGTTCATGAAGGACTGTAGGCCGTGGGAGGGACCCCACACTGGAGCAGGGGAGGCAGGAGCAGCATAAAGCGACAAGTGATGAACTGACCATAACCCTCATTCCCTCTTCCCCCCTGTGCCGCTCAGCCGGAGATGGAGGTAGAGATAATTGACATTAACTTTAAGCCCGGGAAGAGGGAGGGGTGGGGGGAAGGTTATCTTGTTCTCCTCCACATTATCCTGATTTGGTTTTAATAATAAATAAATAGTTTTCCCCAAGTCGAGTCTGTTTTGCCTATAACAGTAACTTTAAGGATCTCTCCCTGTCCTTACCTCAAACCTCGAGCCTTTTTTTTTTTATATTATCTCTCCCTATTCTCCCAGAGGGTGGGGGGAGTGAGAGAGAGACTGTGTAGTTTGGTCTAAACTACAACAGCAGTGCCACAATGACATGCCCTATTCTCTCGCAAAACTAAGCAATACTCCCTTATTTGGGGTTCCATGTGCACTCATACACAGCACAGCTGTGGCACTGCGAGCCAGCAAAGTAGTTTCAATGCCAACCCTATGGGAAAGGGAGGGACATGTGCCGTAATCCTGCTGGTGCATCATGTCAGCTGGGCAGATTTCTCCACCTCTCATCTTCTCCAGGGAGGATATCAGAGCAGGGGATTAGAGGCACAGAGCCACAAGGGAGATTACCAGCAACTAAATATAGAGCTCTCCTGTGAGGCTGAAAGGAAGAACATTCTCAGTCTCCCCTTTCCAAATACCCCCATAGATAAGAATCTGCAAAGAACAATCCCTCCCGTGGAGTTACCCACACGGGTGCTGAAGCACATGCAGCAAGCTTTCCTGAAGGTATGCAGGTATCAGGGTGTGCAAATCCAGAGGGCCCCCTTGGCACCTGGAGGTGGCCAACTTGTGCCTCTTGGGTGGTCAGAAGCACAGCACCAGCCTCTGGGCAGCATGATGCAGTCTGCTGACTGCACAACCCCAGCCCAGATGTGGGAGGAAGAAAACAACATAAAGAGGCTGGCTGCCAGTCCATCTCTGCGGCACAGCAGAGCTTCTCCCACTTTAGAAAGAGCTCTGGAGCATCCCTGGAGTACATGTCTCCTGGCTTTCACCCAGGGCAACCGCTTTGATATCCAATTCAAAAGACCAGGAAGATTTGCTCTCCATGTTCATCTGTGGACCACTATCCCAGCCAACAAAAGTCAGCCTGGCTTGATTGAACTCCATGGAGCTATGCCAGTGTGACCCAGTGAAGGATTTATGTGCGTGGGTGTATTTTAGAGATGTCAAACAGGTACATCAAAAGCTTCTACAACAAGGGCTTTCAGCTTTTGGTTTGCATATCCTGGGAACTGGGGGCAGTCCAAGAAAAAAAAAAACCAAAAAACAAAAAACAAAACCAACAGCCTAAGATAAGCAAATCTTTTGTCAGGAAGTTCAAACTTTACCATACAGGGCTCAAACTCCCTTTGCAAAACCTCACAAGTCTGGACATAAAAGGAATTTGAGAACAGTTCATCTCTAGACGACAAAGGGGTTTCAGGCAGTATTTAGGGCACGACAAGACTTATCCTCAGTGGTTTAAAAACTAGCACATCTCAACTAACTTCAAAAGCTGCAACACCAGCAAGGATCTGGTCCTACAAACGCAGAAACCATCTTTTATCACAGCAAGAGAGTGTTAAATATAACATATACACAATAGCCCTAAATTCTGTGCTGGCAGAAATCAGTCATTCCACTTTTTTCAACTGGCATGAAATTAACTAATGACAAATCAACAATGTCAAATGGGAAAGGGAGAAGATTCATGCTCGATCTAAATTAGAGATTCAAACTAGAGCTGAAAAATAAGAAAGTCAAGAAGCGGGAACTAGAGGTATATGGAGGGCTTTTCAAGAGCAACACGTCAGTCCAAAGTTAGGATCCCTGAAAGCATTGGTATATTGATGTCACATGGGAGCAGAGTAGGACTTTTTTCAAGTTTCTGAAAAATCTTGACTGTGGTGTAGGAGTTGACATGCTGGGGCAGGGACCAAAATCAGCCATTCTGGAATAAGGATGACAAGATTTCCAAAGACAGAAAATCTTTCACCTAAGGAAACATCCATAGAAAGCCGTATGTTTTTATTTGCTACCCAAGAGGCTACTGTCCCCAGCTTGGGCATCACCTTCCTCACACATAAAATAACCTCTGCCTCTGGTCTGGCAGCCCAATAGATTGTAGAATGCTACCCAAGAGTTTCAAACCAGAGAGAGTCAGCTGCTTTCAAACAATTTAAATAGTGGGTCTTTGATATGGATTAGGGGACCAACATAAAGAAGTTGTCCTTCAAAGGGAGGGCAGGCAACCTGCCTGCCACAGCCGCATGGGGATGTGCACACAAACTGCCACTCAGTCCCTTTAACCCAACCCCTGGTCTTCCAAGAGGGAACAACCAGTTATTGCAACCGCACTTCAGAAAAGCTGGAGCTATGATGCTGGGAAACGTAAAAGCAAGAAAGTTCCCACTACAAGCTCCCTCTCATTTCTAGTGCCAGCTCAAAAAAAGCCTCAGACAAGCAAAACAAAGCACTGATGTGGGACAGAACCACCTCAAAGTAACATGACCAGATTAAACGTTGCTCTGGCAGACATTACTCCAGGTATGGTACAACCCACCTCCAGCTGCAGGAGCTCTGTGTTGCCTGTTTGGACTAAGTCAAGAAGCAGGTGACTCTGAGCCTGCACCCGTGACATCAAGTTTGCCCTGGCAGGAGATCTCAAGTGTTTTCTTCCAATACAAATGTCTGTGGAAGTGAAGAATGGACAGGGCAACTCGTCTGGGCATGTTGAACACGGGCACAACCCATGTTTTGTCCCAAGACATGCGCCTGGAAGGGAGACAAGGGCTCCTCTCATGGGTGTATTCTGTGATTAAACAGCCCATCTCTAGCTCCTGCTAGATCAACAGTTGAAAGTGCATTTACTTTCTGGTTGACCTTTGATGTCTATGGCTTCAACCTACTGAAATTCCCTGAGCCTCTGTGTCCTAAATAAAAGAGCCTCCCCCACCCCCCACAAACAGCTATCCCTGAATAGGCACAGTAAGATTATCAGCTCTTAACTGGCTCTTTCTCTAGGAGAAGGGCTGGATTCCCCCATCTACAAGTCCTGGTGGGTAGGATGACAGTTACGGGCACTAAAGAAGTGTCTGGACATCCAGTGGATAACTACAGGAGAAGCTACCTTGGCCCTTAAGGGTTCCTGCCCAGAGAAAGACCAAAGCACAGTGTGTGCAAGGTGACCAGAACTAGCAGCATCCCTCCTTCTTAAATTAAGAGTCTCACTTTACAGCGGGTCTGTGAGCATTTTGCTCAAGGATCAACCAGGCCATGCAATGGCTACTTAAGTAGATGCCACAGAAGAGAGTATTATGCTGAGTATTAAAGGAGAGCTTGAAAGAGGAGCAGACAAAGGAAGAGACATATCAGCTGGGAAGGCAATGGAGAACAAGCTCCAGTCTCCACACCTGCATGGGAGAGAAGGAAAAGTGCCTTGCTTGTCTTAGGATTACAGTTGGCTATTTCTCTTCTCTTAGCAAAACTACAAGGCAGGGGGAAGAAGAAAGGAAGAAAATTTGCTGGCATCAGCAAAGGCACAACTAATGCAATCGTGCTCGCTATCCTAGGAATCTGAGCTGCTCGGTCAAGTCAGCAGATTGCCAGCCTTTGCTCCAGAACAGCAAACAAAATGAAGGTCAAGATTAAAGAGGACAGGAGTTGTAAGGGAATAACACACCTTAGAGAAGAGCAGCAGGAAATTTATCCAGGGACACTGGAGAGTTTTTATGAGCAAGAAATCCCTTTCATTAAGAAGCCATGAGACACTTTTTACCACAGCCAAGGCAGAGTAATCAAGAACCTGAAAAATGAACAACAAAACCTGGCAAACACATCCCAAACACAACAGCTGTCTGGCACTCAACACTTTGGAGATAAACTGGAAACCTTGTACGACTCTTTAATGGGACTGGTTTTTACGAAGTGTTTAACACCCAAATTCAAAAAGGACAGAAAAAGTAGGCAATACTTACATCTGGGCCTCACACACTGAGCACCCAAAAATCAACAATGTACTTTAAATGCATGCTGGTGCACTACTGATTTAAATTGCTTTCAGACCCAAGTGCTTCACTTAGCCCTAGTGACTCCTCTTCTCACATCCTCTGCTCTGGACAATGAAGCTGCTGTTATTTTAAACAGCAGCTGTGAGATTATGGGTCTTTCAACACATCCAGCTTCAGAAATCCAGAGGAAAGTAAAAATCCCATCTGTTTCCAGCAGCCTGAAGGTTAGAAGTTTCCCCTCTCTCGGCATTCTGCCTTTCCCATCCATATGGTCAAGCCAGCACAGGAACGAGGACCTGCCCGAAGACTTTTCTGTGGGTCACCTCTTCTACTTCTTCTCCTGGGAACTGCAGAGGCCCTCAGGCCAAAATCATCACAGGCCAATATTTGACCCTTATTCCCTTTCTCAATCAGGGTCATAGGTGTCCTTCAGATTTTTCAGTATCTTGGTTCTCCTCCTGTCCTCCATGGCATAGCGAGGGGGTTTCCAGCACTCACACAACTCACCCTTGTTCTTAAATTACGAGGACAGCCTGGGAGGACCAAGCAAAGCAACAGACATTTCCAGACTCAGGGAGCTGAGTGCACTAACAAGGGGACAAGGTCCCACTTGAAGTTCTGCTGCCCCAATACTCTTCCTCCAGCAGCATCCAAGAGAACAGCCAAGGAAAAGGGAGTCTAGCACAAACTTGCAGTGACACATCTCCAAAATACTCTTCCAGCAACTTGCAGCCAGGAGCTTCCTACATCACAGGTGTTGTTTTCAGTCTAGCCTTTCAAAAACAGGCTTTATGCCACGTTTTTTTTTTTTTAGCAGTTTTAAAGAAAGTTCATTTCAACACTAAGTTTTCCAAAGGATTAAAAAAAAAAAAAAAAAAAAAAAAAAAAAAGCACACTAAAAGTTGTTGTGTAACTTGAGGCTATTTTGGGTCATGCTGGTCTTGCCACACTTCCTCTGGTCCAAGCATGCTTCTTCCACTGGCATTTGGAGGACACACTCAGCATATTTTAATCAGCAAATACTGATAGAACATGCACATTTTATTAGATAAGGATCTCCAATTCATGCAACACATTTCAAGCAAGACAAGTGCTAGAGGCTTAGTGACGAAGGCATTTTGTGTCAAACAGGTCTAGAAGACTTTTGCAGCTCTGAGTCAGAGAAGCACCAGAGCATCCTTTGGGATGGCGGCCTAAGAGCACAGCATGCTATGTATGTGTGGCAGATCGTCTGGCTTGTCTAAAAATGACTTTGGTGGAGCTGAACCAAGATCTTGGTGGCTCACCATGAAAAAAAAAAAAAAAACAAAAAACAAAACAGTCTCCAGCCTTACACTGAGCTTAACTCCCTCAGCTGCGCTTTACACCATTTAACACCTTGACTGTTGCAATTACATGTCCAGAAATGAAACCATATTGACATGCCAGGCAGCTTGAATCTTCACCTTTCTAACCCCAGGCTATTTTGTTGTTCATACCTAGGCTTTGACTGGAGTTGTGAAATAGGTGGCCCAGCCTTGCTACGTGCTAGCAGCTAAGTGAGGTGTTTGGATTCCAGCACTGCTAATCCTGCTCTGCCTATCTTACAAAGACAACTGGGGAGGAAGGGACAGAAGTATCTCAATGGAGAAACCTGCAGACTGCAAACAGCTTGGAAAGAGGGAGCAAGAGCAAGGGAAACCCTTGCCATTACTCCTATTTGCCACACGTGCTACACATGGGAAAAGATCCTGTGAATTCCTAAAGGCACGATAGCACGCAATGACTGCAGCATGGCCAGGCACAACCCCTCCATCCCCAGGCCTGGGATTTCCCTGGCATAGAGGAAAAAGATCCCACAATAAGAAACTGCCTTGCAGTTTCTAAGAACCCTTATCCTCACTGGTAATATCACGGCTTTTCCATCATGCCCTGCTCCCCATGCTCTAAGCAAGGTCACAGCATGCACCAGACCTTCCAGCTAGATCCCAGGTCCATGGCTTATAGCAGTCACAGCCAACCTGCACAGCATTTTCTCTCCCATCACATCTTGGAGCAACATTTCTACTCAGTAACACCTTAAACCATCTGTCACAGCAGTATCAAGGCTCTGCCTCTCTGTCCAGCTCAAGCCAGCTATCCTGACAAGCAGAGCTGACCAGATTTCATTCATCCAAGCCCCCCAATAGTGGCTGAACGAGATGAGTGACCCCAGCTCCACATGTTGCCTAGCTCTTGTCACCTAAGTGTGGCCCAATCTTTTCTCAAAAGGAGTTAAAAATGCTTCATGTCAAGACACAAAGGCTTCCCACTACCTGAGCTGTATCACGCTCCTGCTCCAGGTCACTGTAGCGCCAGTCCTATCAATGTATATGTTCTAGGAGAACAGTGTCTTACCCTTGGCAAAACTCTCAAGCTCCTTTATTCTGAATCAAGCACAGCACATCACTCATATTATGTGTGGATCAGCCAGGAACCCAGAAGTCAAACTGGAAGAGGTCTGGGTGAAGACCTCAGCTGCTCATGGAAACAGCTGCATCCCACTTACCCAAACATTTGCTCAAAGCCTGCCTCGACACTGAGAGGAAGACACACACATTTGTCCTGTCAGGAAGTCTTTACCTCTCATGGTGCAGGACATCTATTGACAGAAATGTCATATTTTAACAGCTGAAACACCACAGCAGCAATTGCTCTCACAGAATGCCAAATATGTTGCAATGCTGGTCTGATTTCTTCCACGGGCCCCTCTCTCTCTGGTGGTACAGGGCATGGCAGCTTGGCACCTTTTCAACTTCCCTGTACAACCTGCTAAGCCCTCACTTTTGAAGGTGGTGGCAGAGTTAGCTACACTCCATCTACTGCAGTATGCCAGGGCTCACTGTGTTGTCTGCTGCAGAGATCAGATTCACTGCTTGGTAGAAGCAAGGAGCAATGAGGACATCGTTATCTCCCACTGTCTGAGCAGAGCACAGAAAAGACACTATTTGAAGAGACAGAAAATCACAAACAGCTGCGAGCCGATGAGTCACACGGATGTAAGTTAGCTGCTACTTTAAAAGACCCCAGAAAAACAACAACAAAAAAATTCAGGTACATGAAAAAAAACTAGATCCTCAACCTGTGTCAGTCCACAGTCTCCACTGAAGTGGCTGAGCCACTGATTTGCAGTAGCTGACACTGACACGGTACGTTATGGGAAATTGTTAAACCAAGTATCCATGGCACAGCTTTGCATTTTCAGTGAGGCTCCACCTCATCACTGCCGATATGAAGAGTCAGAATCATATCCCAGGCAGGCTGTTTTCTAACTACTGTCACTGAGGATTGCAGACAGTGCCCTTCCCTGGCTATCTCTGGAGAAAGGTCTCGGTCTGAAGGGAGAAATAAAGGTTCAAGTGTTGTCCAAATGGCAAGGGAAACATGTTGGTGATAACAGTATTAAATATTCAGGGTCCAGCTCCTCTCAACTGCTCAGCTAGCATCTTTTACCAACATTTAATTCACATGAACCAACTCCCACTTGCAAGCTAAACAGATAATTTTATTCCTTCAGTATTTATTTGCAGGTCAGCTGCGGGGCAATGCTGCAAGTGCCCTTTGTCAATTCAGATTTACCACCTCTCTGGAACTATTTTCAAGCTACAAAAGGACAAGAGGGATGCTAAGTTTGGGGTCTACAGAACTTGACTTGTCATCTGTCCAAGCTACAAAGCGCATAACAGCATCCAATAGGATGCTGAGAACAAGGGTCCTCCCAGCAGCTGTTTGAGCAGTGATCAGTGCCACTGGGTTCCTCTCAAACATTCTGCCTACAAATTCTGGATCCGCTAACCTTGGCTTAGATCTGGAACTATTTTTAGAAGCTTGAATAAAAAGCAGTCATCCAGTGGAGTGCTTTTCACTTCCCATTTTAGACATTACATCCTCAGCCTGAATGTCATCACTGGCTGAGCTGTTCAAGGTCAACTCTGATTTCAGTCCTCACATCACCCCATTCCACCTTTGCCCTGATGTCTCACCAGATCTGACCCAAGAATTGGTGTCTTTTAAGTTGAACTTGAAAGGCCTGCACCTCCTACTCACCCATCTTTGGAGAGGTGATGCCGGAAGAAGTCATTGGCTGCCAGTTTGATAGCCTTTTCTGGTGTCACTAGAGTCAGGTTCACCGCAGCCCCTGGCAAGGAAAAGAGGAAGAGGCCATTGGAGAACAAAAATAAAGGAACCGTTAACTGGATCTTTCAGGAATGTGTTGTAACTCCCGCTCAAAACCAAGGACTGATGAAAGAGATCTACCAATGCACCAACAGGGTTTAGAAACTTGAAACACCACTGGAAAGTAATAGAATTTCTACTTCCCAATATCTTGGGTTTTTGAAAACACCCCCTGATGTGTTTCTACTTCATTTGCAATATGTTTTTGTAATTTCTTTAGCTTCACTACTACCTCCCACCATGCATAAATGCATCCTCTTCTCTCATCCAAGGATGCATTCCTACGAATCCAGAAGGATGCAGATCAGACCTTCAAGAAAGGAGTACAAGTTGGATTAACAACTAGTCCCAACTCCTTTGCAAATACTTTGTGGTGCTGAGAAGCAAAAGCCCCCCACCTCACCTTCCTGCTAATGTCCCTGCCCCACCACCACCAAAAGCAGAGCAGCTTGCTTACCAGGCAGCCCAGAAAAGGCAGAGCCATTGAAAGACCTGGAGGGTGGTTAAAGTCAACTGGCTCACCTGCACACAGTCAGTCAGCTCTAGACCAACCCTTGGAGTTAAGTGGCTTCCCTTGTTTGTCACCACTGGGTGTCACCCTCAGAGCAGCCACTGTTGAAGTGACTTTTTGTCCACCACAAGCTGCAGCCTGCAGAAGTTCCTCTCTGAGCACCGTGGCAAGTCTTGCTCGGGGACCTGGGGTGTAAACAAGCCTTGGCTCCCCCACCACCCACTGGAGTGCCCTTTTGTCAGGAGCAACAAACAGCAAATCCCTGTATTGTGCCTGCCACAATGAAAGGTCTGCGTGGCCCAGCCAGCTGCTGCGGGCCATGGACACCGCCACCAGTGCAACAGAGCAGCTGGGAGGCATTGCCCTGGGGGAAATGGGGTGAGGGGAGGGCCAGTCCCTTCTGAACATAATGGATTTTGCACCATTAGATTAATGCTCCAGAATATTCTCCTCCCTTTAAATCTTAGAGCTCAAAAAGTCCGCCGGTAGATGACTGCAAGCTCTCCCTGTCTGCACTGAAGCATACTGAGCTCCAAGCCCTCCAGAGCAGCTTTGCTTGAGACTTGCTAACGGCCTCTGAACACCTTTGCAAGGACAAATACAAATACTAGGCTATGTCTTTTGCATTTATGCTTGCTGTAGAGATTTAAACAACTTGTCCCAAAGTCCCATCTTCCAAAGAGAGGCATAGAGCAGCCTGCACTCCCGCTAGGCTCCAAAGACCTGATGGGGTTCATTTTCAGGTGGTTTGAAAACAAGTTGACAGGAGCTGTAAGGGCTCAAACACACCTAAAGAAAGGCAACTTAATCATCTGTTCCTCAGGATGGACTCTCCTCCCTCCAAAAGTTATTAAATAACTCCTAAATGAGACATGGGAAGACACAGGTTTAGGGGAACTTTCCTCAGATTAGGAAGCAAAGACGCAACTGGGACCAGGACACCGGAATCCCTGGCTCCATATCCTCTGCTCAGAGGACACATCTCCATCATGCGGGAAATTGCAGCAAGAAAATAGACAGTCTTTGCTAGGCATGGCTGAGCAGCCCAACACATTTTCCCCTCTTATGACTGCCACATTCAGATTTTGCAGAAAATGGAGTAATGTTGCCTTGTAGCAAGCTAAGCCAATGCATTCATTCCACACTGGCCATGACATCCAGCAAACACCATCATATTCTACAGGAGCCAAACTAACTATCCAGGGAGTAGGGCAGCCCTCTCACACTGCTGGGTTTTTGCAAACTTTTAAGTGTACCAGTGATTGCACTGCTTCAGTTTGATGTGCTTCCTACACACCACGTCCCCCTGTCATGTGGTGAGAAGCCACACAGACATGACCCTCATGCTCTACCTCTGCTTTTTAATGTCAGTCATATCAGGATCTACAAAGCAAATCCACATAGCATGATTTTTAAATAGAAGTGGCTACCCGTGAAGCATTTCCACGACTGCCAAGTTGAAGACAACTTCAACCTCACTCCTAATGGCTAGAAAGTAAAACATCTATACTTTACTGACGTGTAACATGAATAACCATTTCCTCGGGAAAACAAGGAAAGAAAAAAGAATAAACCTGCTACTCTAACACCAGTGCAAAGTGTTCACTGAAAGAAAGAAAACAACTGCAAACCATCAAGCAAGAAAAGTACGTGAGAAGTAAGCTTCAATATGCTGACCTCCTCTAGGAACCAAGAGGCTTTCACAGTATTTTCTCCTTCAACTGCAAATAAGGTTGAGGGTTAAAACACACAATATACAGAGAAAAGTTAATGAACCTGTGTTTTCTCCTACATCTTTGACATTTCCAGTAAAGCTGCTTAGCAGAGAATGGGTAATCCCTGTTCTCAATAATCCATAACAGCTTCAATTCACTGGAGGAGCAGAAATGAGATGCTTCAGCTGCTGGCTGTATGCTTTCCAGTGTTTTCTACCTTTTTTTTACAAAATCTCATAGCTCTTCTATTCTAGCTATGCCAATGACTCTATTTCCCTAATTAATGCTAACCTTGGCCTATAGGCAATGCTACACATACCAGAATGCAAAAATAAATTGCAATCATTAAAAAACAAAGTATTTTGAAAAGAAGAATGGAAGCACTACAAAGAACAACATCAAGAAGAGGCAAAACCAGTTGTTTGCCCACTGAACTTCTAAGTGCTCCCTTCTCACTGAGCCTCGAGTCTTGTTACTAAGACACATTTCTCATAGAAGCCCTTATATACCACCAGCAACCTACGTAACAGGGGGATTGAGTTATCCCCAGTTCAGCACTGGTGTATGTGGGAGGTAGCATTACCAGAGACCAGGGCAGGCTGCCACACTACTGTAGCTAAACTGCAGCTACCCTCCAAACGTCATCAACAAAGGGCATTTCCCCAGCCAGATCTGGGCCTTTGGCTCCCACCAGCTAGGCTAAACGGCTGCTCTGCAAACAGCAGTGGGACTTTGCAGGACACGTGCTGGCTTCTGGATGGACTGTAGCAGGGAGCAGAGAGAGCGCCTCTCCAAGGTTCCCTTCCACTGCTGTCCACATGGTCCAGGAGCCCACAGGCACCATGGATTCATTCACTTGTCTGAAGGCAGCACACCATCATCCCTTGAGCACAGACAGGGCTAGACAGCACCATCCAGCTTTGAGGTGTTTCCACCTAGATGTTATGGAAAAACATGAGGAAAAAAAAAAAATCTCCTCTTCTTCCTTCCCCAAACAAACCCAAGAATCTCTGTAACTTTTGGGGGAGAACTTGACAGAAATGTTGGGATTGCCTTATAGATCACACAGTTCACTATAAGCTACTCGCACAGAGCAAGGGCTACCTGTCCACATGTGCCACTTAAGAGATGGATGATTTGTGGAAAAGCATCCTACAAGATCAAGCCTTTCTTCTGTCTGCACTGGGAGCTTTGATTCACACGTGAAGGAGACCTGCAGCCACACAGTGGGAATGGCTGTGCCCAAGCAGACCCTTTCTGTCCTATGACTCCTCCATGGGGCACAGCAGCTGCCACTTCAGCACATTAACATACAATCCTCCCAATTTCAGCTTAAAGGCTGAAAATAAGAGCTTGTGAGTCATACAGCAACTTCTGCTGAGGAACTGGAACAGATGGAGAGAGAAGGAACAAATCCCACCATCTGATTTCCATCCTCCCTGTCTGCAAGGCTGAGTCGCCTCTTTACCTTCTTCCCAGAAAAATACTCACATTCTTCACGAATTTTGGATGTATTTTATTCACCAATCCTCTCCTGAAGAGGAAGGGAAGGGCTGCTAATGTCAGCTCACAGAACTGAGGCACAGAGACCAGGACTGCTGTACTTGGAGGACTCACCTTTGCATCCTGGCTATGCTGGAATACCTATGAATTTCTGGAAGGAGTTGGAGCTGTTCACAAAAGCCCTCTCCAAACCCAGCTTCCCATTTAACAGTCAGAGTAAATTCAAGTCACTATCAGCTCCCTGAACAGATGAGTGGGACATGGACCAAGCTGACCAGACTCAATATGGCTGGGAAAAGCAAGAGCTATGCAAAATCCCCTGCACTGTTTGAGATTTCTGTGTCAGAGTGAAAAGTGGCCAGGAGATCCACATCCCCTCCACCACTCTACACCTTACAGGACAGAGCTGTTCCTCCCAAAAGCCCAGATGAGTCCTACAGTCTCCCCTGTAAGTTTCCAGGAACAGCTTCTTCATTCTGCTCCTCAGCAAGCAGCCTGCCACTGTGTATTTACAGCCAAAGTTAATGTAGTCTCCGTTCCTGGCTAGGAACACAGAAGCAGCCCGCTTGTGGGAAAAAATCAAGGGGGAACGTGTCACTGCTAGCACTGAAGATGGAGCTTGCCAGGGTTCCTCGGGGTTATTTGTCTTGTTGCCTGCTCCCAGGAAAGCTGATGTGAAGCAGCCAATCCATCCCCGGCATCCACCCCACTCCCCTGAAACGCCCACCAGTAAGTTGGGCAAGAGAAGCTGCCTCAACAGCCAGTGCCTGCTCCCAGGACGGCCGGCTGCAGCATCCGTGTTTCCTTAGGAGCTATGGAAGGAGCTGCAAGAAATGCTACTGCTGCCAACAGCAAGGTGCCAGCGTCTCTGGACTCCCGCTTGAAAAAACAAAGAGCAAGGACTCAGTTAATCAAAGCAGTACTTTAATCAGGCTTTATTAGTGAATGAGTGCCACACAGAATGCTATCTGAACACCTCAGAGATAAAAACTGCATATTCAGGCAATTGAATACCAGTATATAAAAATGAACCAGAGTTCAGTGTCAACAAAGCCAGCTGGACTGTGCTGAAAGCCAAGAAGGTATTCCACATTTTCCTCTGCTACAAGTAAAGCCAGAACTTGGCCTGCTGTTCCTCTCTCCTCAAAATCTTTAAAAAAACTTTCAAGGATTTTGTCTTTAAACTAGAAAAGTTATAATGTCAATTGAGGACCTCACTGCTGCAGCAGCCACCCTAAACCAAGGAGCCAGGAGATTTCTAGCAGGTTAGCACACAACAATCAAACAGCTGAAGCTCCGCCATGAGCCAAGCTCTGATTTTCTTTACCACCTCAAGGGAGTTTTTTCTAGGGGCAGGTTATTTTTAACTTTTTTTTTTTTTAATTGCAGCTAGTCTAAACACTTGAGCAAAGCACTCAGGCATGCTTGAGAGACAGCTAGTTTTGGAGACAAGCCACTAACTAGATGGGACAGCAGGCCTGACCACATTGGTGGTGGGCTCTGACATAAATTTGATCATCAACCACAAAGCAAGACCCTTCAAGAGGTTTGCTATTGCCCCTCTGACAAAAATTACTGTGCCTAAGCTGGGAAACACACACATGCAGTCCTGAAACAAAGTCCTGCAGCTTCACTTAAAATGCTAGTAAAGATTAACTTCAGTAAATCAAAACAGCCACAGGGAGGACTCAAGCCCTCAATGGTGGAGAGCTGAGCAGACACCTGGCATGGAGTTTATTTTCAGAAACAGCTGCACTTTTCAACATCTTAAAATATTGCTAGGTTATTGCTTTATAAGCCAGAGAATATGGTTTTTTTCTCCCACTTACGCACCAGTGCTTTCAACGTAAAAGCTGCACCATGCCTGAGTCAGTTTTACTTACCTCTGTACATGCCAAAGTAGCCTTCCGACCGAATTGTTTTAATGAGGCAGTCAGACCTGCGCACAAAACAGAGAGAGATAAACCACAGGAGCTCAAAGGTGGATGAGAGCAGAGAAAAACAATACAAATCTCTTGGAGTGGTTTTCATTTACAATCTGTCAGCAAAACCCTGAGCTGAGAAGGGAACCACATCAGCTGCTGAATGCACCATTGTTCAGGCCTGACTCCAATTTCAGCCCTTAATTCACAGGGGCTTTGAAAGCCCCGGCTCAGCCCGCACGCGCTGTCTGCTTTCTTTCACCCCACACAAAAGGAAAAAGTGTCACTGCAAGGGCTGTTTATCCAGGGTCGCCTGTGACAAACGCACATGAGATGCTCTAACAAGCAGATCCCCGTACACAGGTTTTTAAATCCAGCTCTGTAAGTGAAAGAAGGGGGGGCAAAACCCCCAGCGCTGACTTGCTCAACTTACTCTGTGAAATTCCACACAAGGCACACAAACACTAGATGATCTGAACGCTCAGTCATCTGTGACCTCCAACACAGATTAAAGCACTTTCTCTTAACACATCGGGTCTCAGAGCAGGCAGCGTGCACTCAGGCTCTCACTTTGGGGAGAGTGTGGCAGGGTGCTGCAGAGATCCACTCCAAGGGGAAAAAAAACTGTCACCTTCTTTGTTTCAACTACATTTACTGCAAATGGGAAAGCTGTGCAGAGTGCCGGAACGGCTCAAAGCCTTTTGAAGGCACAGAGACATCTAACAAATCCAGGGGTGCAGTTCCGGAAGGCAGCGCAGATCCCCTGGCAGAGTTTCTCGTCTCTGGACCATGGTGGCACAAAGCCCTGGGGTCTTTGGGAAGGGACAGGTACTTGCTGTGGCCACAGGGGAAGGGAGAGGTGCACATGCATGCATGCGTACATAATGAAGGAACAAAAGGCTCTTCTAAGTAGTAATATGGGAAGTATAGCTGATGAAGACAAGAATACATTTCTAAGAGATTTGGCAACACGAGTAAACTTCATCTCCACTCTGCTGTAGTGCTGAGATGGGAGAGAAGGAAATACAGAGTTCCCTTGAGGGCTTCATAGCCCTGCTTGGGTCCGACTGTTCTAGGGTACCCCTTGTTATTTGTGAAGAGCCCATCCTGCATTGCTGCCAGTTGTGACAATGTGTTTCCCCTCTCTGCTGCGACTCCCCATATCCTTTCGGACTCCGTCTTTCACACACCTCACCCCAGCTCCTGCAGCTTGCACACGCACATATCGTTCTTGGAAGCAGCACCCCCCCAACACATTTGCAAGCCCCAGAAATCTCAGGGCACCTTTCTCCTACCCCCCAAACTCTTCCACCACAATGCTGGAGGCAAGGCTTTTTCCCTGAGCCAGCCAGCAGCGCTGCTTTGAACATGCCATGGCAAAGAGGGGAGGAGTGGGAAGAGCTGCTCCCCACCGCGCTCACACAGCCCTGCTGCTTCACCGTAAGGCTTGCACGCCACTTCCAGCCCCTCGAGCTGCAGCAGAGCAAGATGGAGCCAAGGCCATGCTCAGCTCCTTTCTCTCCCTGGAAAAGGGAGCCAACAGCCAGCTAAAAATTATACATAACACACCCAGGACAGAGCAGCCCAGAAGCCCAGCTCTCTCCAGCCCTCAGTGCTGCTGCAAAGTGTCTTTGTCTCTTTCACGGGAAAGGCTTCCCTGATGCCAAAGGTCTCTTGAGCTGAGCAGAAGTAAGGCATGCCATCTTAAAGCAAGATAGTCAAAGTTTTAAATGAACTTGCCGCTTTCCTGGGTGTTCAGCAGACACCTTTGAAAACTGATGTTGATGAGCATACGGTATTTCCCAGAAACTAAGCCCTTGTTACTGGGGAGCTCAGACAAGCCTTCTCAAATCCCCAGCTAACATAAGGGTGTCTCTGAAGACCTGCTCCATGCTTGGTAACAGTATCCTCTTAGTGCCTTTCCTTTGCTTGCTTCGGTAGGACACAGGATAGCCTGACGTTATCCAGAGGACGTGTTATCCCCGTTACTTCCTTGTCCCTGCTGGCCTCTTGGCCCCCAAAAAGACCCTTTCTCCACCAGCCCAAGCTCACTTCCCCTACAGCTTCTGCCAATGCCAGAGGAACACCTTCAGCATTACTCATTCACACTCCGGCTTTGTTGCAGACTCTTAGGAGCCAGCTCAAATATACAGGGTATATCCTGTGTATTCCTTAACGGCACTGTCGTGGTTTTGTTAGTGAGGGGGGGCCTAAGGTGGCAGCTTCTGTAGGAAACTGCTAGAAGTCGCTCCCCTTTGTTCAGTGGACTCAGCCGGGCCTAGGGCGGACCCGCTGCTGGCCAAGGCCGAGCCGATTTGTAGCAGAATGTTCCGTGATAACGCCTCTGCGATAACGTATTTAAGAAGGGGAAAACAGAATAAAAGAGAGAGAAGAGAAGATGTGAAGAAGCTGAGCAGGGGCAGAGGCGCAGAGGGGCCTTGGGCCTCATGGGCCTTGCAGGCCTCACCCTCAGGCCTCTCGCCAGGCAGTCAACTGGGCCCGACTCGGTCCAGCCCGGCTGCAAGAAGTGGAGAGGAGATGAGATGGATGATGTGAAGAGATTCTGAGAGGTGTCTGCCAGCCTGTTGTGAAGAACTTTTCTTGTGAGAGGAACGGCTGCAGACGCCAAGGTCAGTTCAGAAGGAGGGGGAGGAGTAATGCAGCTCCTGGCCAAGATTCCCCTGCAGCCTGTGGTGACGACCATGGTGGAGCGGGTTGTCCCCCTGCAGCCCATGGAGGTCCACGGAGGAGTAGAGATCCACTTGGAGCCCGTGAAGGACCCCACACCGGGGGAGATGGATGCCTGAAGGCGGCTGTGGCCAGTGGAGGGCCCGCTGGGACAGTTGTTCTGAACGGACTGAACTCCGTGGAAGAGATGACCCACGCCGGAGCAGTTCCACAAAGGACTGCGGCGTAAGGGTGGGACCCCACAACGGAGCAGGGGAGGAATGTGAGGAGTTCTTCCCCCAACCATGAAGCAGCGGCGTGAAACAACATGTGATGAACTGACCGCAACCCCCATTCCCTCTTCCCCC
The DNA here is from genome assembly GCF_036417535.1 of Chlamydotis macqueenii. NCBI lineage: Eukaryota > Metazoa > Chordata > Aves > Otidiformes > Otididae > Chlamydotis > Chlamydotis macqueenii. Next base: position 53,535,440 of record NC_141560.1, on the reverse strand, counting down.
CTGTGCCGCTCGGGAGGGGAAGGTAGTAGAGATAATGTTAAGCCCGGGAAGAGGGAGGGGTGGGGGGAGGTTATCTTGTTCTCTGTCTCATTATCCTGCTGTTTGTAGTAATAAATGAATAGTTTTCCCCAAGTCGAGTCTGTTTTGCCCGTGACGGTAACTTTAAGGATATCTCCCTGTCCTTATCTCAAACCTCGAGCCGTTTTTCCTTATATTTTCTCTCCCTGTTCTCTCGGAAGGCGGGGGGAGTGAGAGAGAGACTGCGTAGTCTGGTCCTCATCAGGGCTAACTACGACAGGCACCTCACCCCACAACAACCCCTGGCTACAGAGCAGATCTGCACTCAACTGCTGGAGGTAAAAAGCCTCTCTTCTACTGAGCCCCCCTCCAGAGATGAAGCATCCTGGCAGGCACTCCCAAGGGGAGCTTACACATCCTCCCATCCTGCTCAAACTCCCGTTGCTGTTGCCTATCAGGTCGGGGGGAGAAGCAATCCTCAGGGAGTAGAAGCAATCTGCAGCAGCGGCAGGATACAACAGAAAGGAGAGGTGAGGCAAGACAGGAGGCCGTGTCCTGCCAGCACGCCTGGGCACACAAACAATGCAGGGAGCAGAGAGTGCTGTAACTGTCAAGGGAAGCACCAGTCTGCTGTGGCACACCAGAGCTCATGCATAGTTATATGTTGTCAGCTAGAGCAAGGAGGCCCAGAGACTAAAACCGTCAACATACAGAGCATTTCCTTCCTATTCCCATTCTGCCTCAAATTCCCTTGGGCAGGGAAGAGGAAAATACTGGCATGGAGGAGCAGGGAGCAGGTAACACTACTTCTGAACAAAGTGGCAGGACATACATCATTAGTCCCAGTCCCTTCTCCCTCCTCAATGACACCAATACTTTTGGGAAACTAAGGCCTGACTCTGGGTCATAGGAGAAAGCATCTTGTGCCGAGTGTGGTGCGCATTCCCACAGCGGATACACAGCCCTAAGCATCTCACACAAATCCCAGGTGAATTTGGTAGGCTGGATATATTAATACCTTCTTTTCCTACAGCCTGCAGCATTTGATTTTTTTGGACACAGGGCTGCTGGGGTAACTTACAGCATGTGTCAGCCTGTGATCCTTCAAAAGATCTGCATGCGCTGCTCTACACTGGGAATGGGTGACTGCTTCCTCTTTTTAAAACTGACACAGCGAAGGAAGGGATAGTAACCTCCAACATGAGAGTCACAAAAACAGAAGAAAGGCAGAAATTTCCTCATGCACCTGATTGTAGCCCAGCAGAGAACCAAATGGGCTCCTTGTGTTTTGGTCCTGAGCCCCAACAGCAGCGAACACACTGCTCCCAAGCAAGGGATGCAAACAGATGTGTCCTCTGCAGAGATCTCGCCTGCTGGGCTCAGCAGCCTGAACAGCTGCTGTATTTGCTTTATCTGTTCTAGCACAGCTTGCTTCAAGATTGTCCCCTGGCTTTTGTGGGGACAGCCCAGTTCCTAGAAATACTGAACTCACATGAAAGTAGAAGGACTCCCGTCCTGAAGCCCCGGGGGATGCTGCCTGCACAGGCGGTACTCACATGCTGGTGTACATCCGCTGGCCATTCTGCTGGTTCTGCAGGCGAGTTTTTGCCAGGTCAATGGGAAATACACAGGTGACCCCGATCAGCCCAGCTATCCCTCCATTGATCAGTTTGGCAGGTAAACTGTAAGGGGATGACATGCAGAGAAACAGATGTTTTAGCACTGGGATAACGTCACGGGAGGGAAAGAGGAAAAAAAAATGAAGCTCTTTGCCTGACCAGAGTTAACACATAGCTGTGTGACAAGGCTGTCCCCTGCCCCAGCACGAAGGGAGCTCTGCCTCAAGACAAAGCTTGGCCCTTGCTGTACATACAGGGGAGGAGGGGAAAGCAGCACACAGCATCACACCAAAGCACTGATGAGTGAAGTGGAGACAAACAGCTAAGCCACACATCACTAAGAGCAAAGAAAAACACTGTTCCTCAGGACCCATGGGTTTCTGTTGTCCCTGGAGGAGAAAAGACAGAGTGCTGGACCATCTCCTATGTGGACAGACCTCAGTTAGGGCCTGACGGCATCCAGGCCAGCAGGTTTACTAGCAAATGTTTTTCAGCACCGCAATCAGATAGCCATCTAACGAGAGGTTCGTGACACGTCAGCTGCTACTACCATGCGGGAACGAGCCCAGCAGAAGCGCCCAGCTGGCAGCCGAGGAGCAGACGGCTGCAGCTCCAGGAAACTGTTTCCAGACCCACATCCCCAGGGCAAGGGGAATACACACAAACCAATAGCCTGGCGAAACCACCGGAATGACAGCCTGCACAGCCGCAGATGCAGAGACATGAGCTCATACCTCTTGGGGAAATGAAAACCTGGCTGGCCTGCATGCGCTTCCAAAACATGGGGCTTTTTCTGCTTGCCTTTGTGTTCCTACAGGAGATTCTTGCAAGTGGCGCTGAGTGCAAGCCAGATCAGCTAAACATGGGTTCCCAGCGAATTCAATTACAAAAAATGTCCAACACTTATATGCTCGATAAAACACTACACACAGAGACAAAAGGAAGGCTGTTTGAGTCAGCTCCCTCCAATAAAGTACAGGATATGGCTCCCTGAACACAGGATGTGTTGGATATTAAACTGACGGCTGACAGCAGTCCTAGATTGCAACTCAGTGAGTCGGAGAGGCTGAGTTCTCCCACAGGAGGAACGGGCACACTGCCTTTCACGGCGGTGAGGTGATGCTCTGGATCGGGGCACAGACTGCATTACCACTGGGAGCAGCAGCGGCGAGGCTGGCCATGGCATGGCGGGGCGAAGCTCTGCAAACACGTTCCCTCTCAGTGGCACTGCAGAGCGCCCTGCGTCGAGGGGCAACTGCAGAATAGATCAATAATTGGCCATGCTAAAAGAGCTGCCTCTCAGCTCCTGGCTTGAGGGAAAGGCAGGATATGGAGACTCAGGGTTTCAACTTGAGGTCTCCTTGGGTCAAGCAGACAAAAGAGGAGTCGGGGGGAAAAAGAAAAAAAGAAAAAAAAAGGTCTTTGCCCACAAGTGCTAAGCATGACCTTGACACTTTAGGAAACTCCTTTCAGCCTCTGCTGAAACACTTGCACCAATACAACACACACATGAAGCCCCAGGGCTGGCACAACTGGAAGAAGAGGTGCCAAGAACCAAGGCAGACAGACTTGAGCTCTGCCCGCATCCCCAAACAAGATTGCACTGACTGAGATTAAATCAAGCACAGCACATTAGGAAGGCAGGCCGAAATGAGTGCATGAGCTGAGCACAGGGCCAGACTGCAAGATCTCACCAGCTTGAGACTGTTGCCTCAGGGGTCTTTGCATCACAGTCTGAGAAGGGAATAGATTTGCCTGCAAAGTCCTATGCTCAACTTGTTCTCAGGACATGGGAAAATTTCAAACAGTAAGCTTCACATCATGGCTCTCTCCTTATTTAACACATAGTCACAGTGAAAGAGGAGGTTAGAGGCCAGATAAAAGTGTGTCAAGATGGAGGCACCACTGGGAAGGAGGATATTTCAAGACAGGATCACATCAGCCTCCCCAAATTCAGCTCCAAAGTCACTGCCAGCAGGTCACAGACTGCAAGGCACAACCAGTGCCCCTTTCCAGCCTCAGCACTGTCATCATTTCTCTAGCTGTCCCTGAAATGCCCAGGACAGGCAAACACTTGCCTCTCTCAACCTGTTCCAACACTGAAATCATCACAGGGTTTATATCAGGTGGGAGTGAGACACAGACATGTGGCAAACATCTTGCCTGCTGGCACCGTAAGCGTAAAAGATTCCCCAATTTCAGCACAGACCCCAGCAATAAAAGGGAATAGCCTGATGTGCCTGGTCAAGCCAAAAATTTGGGTAATGTGGGCTGCAGAGAGCTTCTCACTCTGTTTGTGGGTGAGAAACCCTTGCTCAACACCCCCACCACACTTGAATCCAACCATCCAGGTTCCCTCATGCGCACTGCAGAAGGAGGCCAGTACAGATCAACTACAAGGCAGTATCTGGTGAGATGCTGAGATCAAGTTCCACGTGCACTGCTGCAGAAATGCAATGCCCTTGATCTCACTTTGCAGAAAACTACTGCCCTGGATTTTAGTCTTTTGGTATCACTCTCATTTTGCTAAGGTATGACCGATGCACGCTGCAAGGGAAGAGGAGTTCAGTAGCTCCTCCAAGCTTAAACAGATCTCCTTGGCTTGCCTGCCTGTGACTGCTGCAGACTTGCGGTTACATAGATGGCAGAGATGACTTAAGCAGGAGAGGTGAGGGATTTGGGGCACAGAGAAGAACTTGAGACAGAGCGCACTGCACCTGAATCAAAAGCTTTTTGCCTTGTGACTACATCATCCCACTTTTCACCTCAGTGCTCTCTGTACTCTCATGGGATAAGAATCCACTGTGCGTGGTCTCTCCATCCTATTTAGCTTCTGCCTCTCACTACCTAGGTGTGCAGGGCTTAGTGAAATGGGAACAACACAAGCTAGCATAAAAATAAAGCCATTTTCTCAGTTTAACATGAGAAGGGATAGAAAGGCATCCCAGTTCTCCTAGTGGTCCTCTTCAGCCCTTTTAGCTAGTCCTTGTAGCCAGTAACTCCTGTTCACACTGCCACAAGCACATCAGAGGCGCTGGGGGAGATCTTGGAGGACACGTTTCCCCTTCCTTCAAAATACCAAGCTTCAAATGGCCACGGATATCTGGTCCTTTTACTCCGCTGAGGCTATCAGGGACATACAGCTGTCAGGCTCCATGGAGGTGAATCTCAGCATGCCCTTCACGGGCATAAGAGCAGGGTGCCAAGTGCTCTCCAAATTGGGTAATTGATGATGGGCAAATCTAGGCACATAAACACTCTACAATGCTGCCTTGTTATCAGTGTAGCTCAGAACTGTTTTCATTACCAGAAGGCAGGCATGCAGGAAGATATCCCAGACACAGCAAACGCTAAGAAGGGGCAGCCCTCTTGCCTATAGCATTCAGGCATTGACAAGTCCTGGCCCTCTGTCACCAACCAGGTTTCATTCACCCACTGACCCCTCCTGTCCTGAGCTGGTAAACTGGAAAAGTAGGTATTAGAAAAGGACCACAAAAAAACTACAGGAATCCCACAGCACATAGGAGTCATTTATCTGGGGCATCTCCACGTGTAGGACTGTGCAGATCCATCTGACACAGCTCTTACAAAGCTATGGGTACAACTATATCTTTCCAGAAAACACATCCCAATTCATTTCCAGGGAGGACTCAAATCCAGTATTTGCATATGCCAGGACAAATGCTCCTAAGTTCCTGCTGTGCACTTAAGTGTCACTAATTATTGTTGGTACTTCACATTCCTGCAATCACTCAAGCATTGTCTGGCTTTAGAAGGTGGCCATAAGGCTGCATCTACATGGACTTCGTAATTACAAGCATTGCATCTTCAGCTGGTCAAGGAGCTGGCTTTGCTTCCTTGATGTCAGCAAGCTGAAATCAGCAGGTCAAGCTGACCTTTGAAAGAGGAAGCAAAAAGGAACAGACGTGCAGGGTAAAAAGCAGAGGGTGGAAAGAAAAAGGCAGTGAGAAAAAAGAACTGAAAAAAGCAGAGATGTGACGACATGGCAAAGACAGAAAATAAGGGATGGTTGAAAAAAGCAGGTAAGAAAGGAGCAGAGGAGGAATCAGAACTGCTTAAGGCCAGAAGAGATGACTAGGTGATTTCCTCCAAACTCCAGCATTGCAAAAGGGAATAAGTTTGACAGACTTTTAAAAGAAAATTCTAAAGCACAGTCAACAACTCAGACTTTTTTTAAAGGTTACCTGATCTGTTTATCAGCCATTTAATTCAAACTTGATCTTGTTAAGAAATGAATCTGTTCCTTCAAATCGTTCCTTTATTTCTCTTCCAGTCACTTCTTTTTCACTTCAGTTTCTTCCTGGGAAAGGAGAGCAAGACACCAAAGAGACAAAGTTGAGACACTTACACTCTTCCTGAAGCTCACATCCTACTGGGCAGGCTGCACGGTGAGGCCAGCTGGGGAACAAGTGACTTAAGAGAGCACCTGGTCTCCTCAGAGAGGAGACTGAGCTCCAGAGAGAGCCTTACAAATGTGCGTGTGTGTATAAATACACAAGCACATACAGAGGGAAGAGCTGCCAGAGTCATCAGGCTCTGGCAACACGTGAGGAAGGGCAGCAGCCAGGCAGCGCGTACGCTCTGCCCAGCGTCCAGGACAGCAGTACCCATCACTGGGTACTGCATTTCACACTGCACCACGTGCACCTGCATCTCTCTGCAGGTCCACCCAGCCACCCCAAGACAATCACGTCCCATCGCACGACCTGTTCAGCACTTCCCTCCAACACATACATGCAGTTTCTAAAGGACAGTCTTCAAAAACCTGCTCCTGCAGTAGTTACAATCCTTCCTCTAGTTCCCAGCCCAGACAGCATGCTCAGTCTTGTGCCAATATTCTCTTCTAAGCAGTGCCTCTCCCTCCCCAAGTCTTGATGGGACTTTGCCCTTTGGACCACTCCTTTCAGCTCAGTGCCTACCAGCACAGCACTGAAGCTCCAAGTCTGCAGGAAACGGTTCTCTCTAAGACTCCTAATTGCTACTGCTTAACGAGAGCTGGCAAAAATTGCCACACAAAGAAATCTGGACACAGGAGAAAATTTCAGAAGTGGCCACAACCTTCAGCTTTCTGGAGGTGTCTTTGTCTCCCCCTCACCTCCAACCTAGGAATCAGGTGCCCCATGCTCTCATCAGGCATCTCAGCAGCACCCAGCCATTCTCCTCTCTCTCCCCTTCCAGCAGCCATCTGGATGGCAAGCCAGAAACAGAGGAGGCATCTTTGCCCTTTGCCTCTGGAATGAAATTTGCCCCTTAATTGCAGATTTCCTAAGCCACACAGAATCTCACATCCAACAAGGTGGCTTTCAGGCTGACACTTCTGCTCTGGAGATACAGCCTGAAGGGCCAGAGGTGTTCCTGAGAACAAAAGGTCCCTGAAAGTGTGAACAGCTGGTGATGGTGCAACCAGGTACAGGAAGAAGAGGTGAGGTTACACAGAGCTGAGCACTGACCCGCTCCCCTCCCTGTTATATCAAGCGCCAAGGACAGAGCAGCAAGAAAGCATTTGCACAGTCCCACACTTGGGTGACACAAGATTAAAACTGCCTTTTCTGGAGTCCCACATTCAGCCAAAGCCATGAGAGACCAGCACATGGAGCCCGCTAAGGAAAGGGTCCCCTCTCCAAAACACTGCACACAAACCCCACCCACCACACTCCATTACACCTTCCATCCCTTCTGTGACCCCTCTTCAGAGGGTTTACCTAGTCTCAGCTAATCCATGGAAACAGACCTTACAAACCTCTGCACTTTCCGAATGAAGAACCGCTTATACCTTTTGCTGCGTAGGCTTTCATATGCACGTCGACAGGAGTCATTTGTTTCAGGTTAATCTGATTTTCTATCAATTTCTATCAACTACAATAAGACCAAAATGTAAAAATATAGCAAGACTAGTTGCTGAAAGTCTGTAACCCTGGCGTAAACAACCCCTGAACCATGAAAACTCACTTGATAACCTCTATACCCTCAATAGGGTATTTGTGTTTATTGAGGGAGCAGCTCTGACAAAATACATGGACCGAGTGGTCCTGACACCCCGCTCCAAGCTCCAGCACACTCCCCCCTTGTTGCCTCTGGTGCACCCTTCCCTGTGGAGGGACATGCAGGAGGCCAGGCACCCATCATGATGGGCAATGCAAGAGACGACAGCGAGGCTGCTAATACTGACAACTGACAGGTAGCCGGAAAGAGTGAGAGACCGAGAAGGACACACAAATGTAGACAGGGCTGCTTCTCACCTGCTGACACAAGTAGGGTGATGGGGGTGGGAGAAGACACTACCGCACTGAGAGGGACTTGGGAGAGCTGTGTTTAGCTCTCTCCTCCTTTTTTTAATCCTGATTTTTGGCTTCAGCTCTCCAGATGTCTGACCCAGCTGGAAAACTGCTGCTGCTTCCCACCAGGCAATCGATGCTCCTGCTGCGGCTGCACAGCAGGAAGGGGTAAAAATAATCTTCCTGGGTTTAAAAGCAGGCAAAGTTACAGGTTTCATTGGTGCTGGCTGCATGGCTAGCAAACGCCACGACCAGTATCATCTCCCCTAACAAAAGCTACTAAACTCGCGGACGAGCGAGGGAAAGTGAATGATGTGATCATTTTACAGCAGACACCAGCACTTGATAACTGTTTATACAGCACCTGGCACAGCAGAGGCCTGAATGTCCGTGGCCAGGGGATTTTAATGCATTAAGGGATTTTAATGCACTGAAGTGGAAAGCTTATTTGAGCTCTGTTTGTTTAAAAAGAGCTCCAGCAAATGACCATTCACAAAACAAACCCAAAGTCACTGCAAACTATCGGAGCACTTTGCTGTAATCTACAGAACTCCCCGAGTCCCTTAAGAGATGGTGAATGATGGAGTCTCCAGCATCCTGGCCAGGGAGTTCCTGGGGAGAGCCAGACCCCAGCCCCAGCAGGGCAGGAAGATAGCTGCGGCAGTCCTGCAGTCTGTGAGGAGGATAAACACAGGCTGAGAAGATAATGCCAGTGATTTTATAGGATATTCAAAAAACAAATCCAGAACAACATTATACATTTAACCTGGAACGGAAAGAGATTAAATAAAGACCTAAGTATACCTTCCAAGGAGCCAAAAAATGCAAACAAAAGCAGGTAAGCAAAGCTTCTGCAGCCAAACAGAGGTATAGTTTCAGGGCATCCTATGGGAGCAGGGTCAGGGAGCAGGGCTTGCATGTTTCCTGGAAACCTCCCATCAGCACCTGCACCAGGGCAACAGACAAACCAGCAGCACCAAAAAGGTGCTGATGCCTCAGAAAGTCTTTGTACGGTTAAACTTCATGGCCAGGCAGACAATGGTGCTGCTGGAACTGGGAATCTGCATGGCATAAGGAGCAGAGGAGCTGGGAGGAAACTGGTGGAGGGTGGGTAGGGGAAACAAGAGCCACCTCAAAGCCGAAGAGGCTGAGCAGCCTCACGGAAGGGGGGTCCTAAACCAAACATCCCATAATTAAGAGAGTGAGAGCTGCACGGGTGATGAATTACATGGCGTTAATTCCTTCCTAGAGTGCTGTTAACACAGCTAGGCATGGATTAATGCCCCATTACTCGCACACCAGGACATCCCTTCTACATTTATTAAAATGATCAAGCAAATTAGTTTCAGAGTGATGCACACACTGCAGCACAGGGAATCACCTCCATGCTAGGTGGAGAAGCGGTGCAAACGGCCTGAAGCTCAAGCTGCCATGCATAGATAGCCCAGGAGCCTCCTCAATCCAGCCTCTCCCTTTTCCCAGCTCCCAAAATCCAGCTCCAGAGAGCAACAGAGCAGCCAGATTGGTGATATCACAATGCAAACCTACGCAGTTTTGGATGTATCTGGTCCTTACAGCCTCAGCCACTGGCAAAATGGTGCTGTTTTGCTCCCCTATCTTGCCACACACCACACACACTCATCCACCTACGCTACCCAGACAATAAGGTTTTCTCCAGGATAGTCACCCTTTGCGTACTGCAGACCTGCCGCACTGCCGATCAGCCTGGGGCACAGGGCTGGACTCTTAACCTTCAGTTCTTGCCTCATCATCTGAAGGAAAAGTGCTTACCAGAGAATCACAGCCCAGTCTTGGTCATGGAAGCGAACACAGTGTCTCATCACATGCCAAGTGTGCCGCCAGCAAGCCTGGACGGAGATACAGGCATCCAACATCTCCACAAGCCGAGACATTGTGGGAGAAAGAACAGGTTAAGCTTACCCACACCTCTTCGACCACGCTCGTTGCATTTATTGCCACCACACTGCCCTATAGCTGTGGGCTACCACTTCTACCCCCAGATGTCACTGCTCTGCCCACAGTTTGACCCTGGAGGTCCCCACAATGCAGAACCCTCCCTCTTGTCCTGCTCTCCCTCTGCCAGGCTGTGAGCCCCCGTACCTGAGAACCCTCCTTGTCCTGTTCTCCTCGGCATCCTCCACGCTAGCCATGGGCTCCCAGTCCACCAGCTACCCCAGTCCTGCCAGCAGCCCACCCACAGAGGCTGTCTCTTCACTTCTGCCCTCCACCAGCCCTCCCACTTCCAGGCTCTCCCCTACCCAGCAGCCCCACTCTGCAGCTGAGTGCAGCCTCTCAGGTGCAGACTGTCAGACATGCCGATTTATCCCAGCACACGCAGGCTGCCGTTTTGACACAAGACCTTCGGCCAACGTCAGCTGGCGCTGTGGCTGAAGGAAGCGATCCTGCCCTCTCCCTACACCCAAACATGCGTTCCCATCCCCGCTTTCGTGCCAGCACAAACATTTGTGCAGAGCGGTCAGGCAGGGATGAGACAGAACTGGAGGCCAGCACATGCTGGAGCTGTCACTGAAAGCAAACATTCAAACTACAACCTTGACTTGCAAATAAACAGCAGAAGGGCAACACAGGACTCTCTTCCACGTATTTCCATTTGTCTTGAGAGCAGACAAAGTCAGTGCCCCAGCCAGAGAAGCCAACATTAAGAGAGTGAGAGGAGGAAGGAAAGCCATGCCAGCATCCACTGTATCGAGAGGACCCAGCCACGCGACTGCTCACAGTTAGAGAAGTGCGGGGGAAGCAGTCAGCAACTGGCACCTGCTGGGAGAGGAGAAGCCCTCTGGGATCAGCACACCACCTTCCTGCACAGCACAAATGCATTTGAAGGTACAGGACACTCCGACAAGTTTTGCTAACGACTGAAGCAAAGTGGCCATCACAACAAACTGAACTGCAAATATTTCCTGAGAGAAGCGGCTTTCTAGATGGGTGCCGGGCATAAAGCGCATAAGGGAGCTGGCACCAGGAAATCTCACCTGGGAAGAAACTGTCAACTTGGCTCTCACCTGCTCAGGACATTTTGGGATAGAGAGCATGGAAGGAACCAGTGGCAGTTTCACCTCTACTGCTCATTTGCGCTTCGGCTGTCAAAAGCAGGGACTACCATGAATTTCCTCACAGAGCCAGGCAGGGCATTACTCCTCAATAAAACAAAGCAGCTCTCAAACATGCTGGTGAATGCTCCCCTGCTGTCACAGACTGTCACCCCTCCAGCTGCACCGGGGGACAGCACAGCCCCTTCGTACCATTCTGCCACCGAACAGAAGCCCCAGGGCTGCAGACGCAAACTCACCTGCCTCACAGTCAGTGGCCAACTGTCCCCATACAACACTGGGCTTCAAAAGCACCAAGCCCAGGGCAGGTCCCTCCCTTGCCTCAGGTGAAAAAGGGCCAAAGTCCCAGCGGGGAGGTGCCAGGCCACTTGCCTGCACCATTGGCTGCTCATACCTCTGAGGGGACAGGCTCAGTGGCACAGTGCCCACTCAGCTTGCAAGATGGCGGGGATGCTGAGCCCCAGCACACAGGGCGCTCGTTCCTCCTCCCCAACAGCCCCTCGCAAGAGCCCTCAGATCCTGCAGCCCCTTCTGTCCTCCACAACATACCTCTGCCTTCTGCTGCTTCCCTCCCAGTGGCTGCTTGGGATGGGTGTCTCCCAGCACCGAAATGCCAAAAATGCCAGAGCACATTCCCAGTGAGAACAGTCACACTGGCACCCTTGCAAAACAGCAGGCAAGCTTTGCCCCCACATCTGGCCTCCACACTCCTTGCAAACTGGGCTCAGTCTGGGAAGCCAGAACTTCTCCATGCTATGAGACCTTGTGATGATAGAAGAACACCTCAAAACATCTCCTTCATGCCACAAAGAAATAGGCAATTTCTGCGGTGGTGCAGGACAGTCCCCAGACTGAGGGCATGCTATAGAGGTCTTCAACTTTGCCAGCACAGGTGGTGGCAGTATAGATTTACCTGGATGTCCACAGAGGCGAAAAAGAGGACCAAAACTCCTGAATAGCAGCAAGGCTCCTGAGCTCTCATTCCAACTCCATCACCAACTTGCTCTTTACCTTCAGACAGGATTTCCAAACACAACTAGCTGTCTGAGGAACACCCTGCTCCCATGACAACATTCCAGCTTAGGAAAAAATGAGCCATGAACAAAAATAGTCCACACCTTAGCAGAGGCATTTCCCCACCACATCCTTAACCCATCCAGACCAGTGTAGTTACCTGTAACGTTGTGACAGGAGAGGAGCCAAAACAAGGGCATGGTGGTGGTGTCACAGGGGACAATTCTGCAAGTCCCTGGGACTACAGCAATGTCCTGTATGTCTGATATTGCAGAATACTCTCTCTCTCTCTCTCCCCCCTGATATTTGCCTGCTGGCCTCAGTCACGGAGGCCACCTCAATGCAAAGCAAAAGAGTTACCAAAAACATCAGACACTTTACTGCACCTAGCAACAGTCCCTCTGTCTGCTTGGCCTTGGCCACACTGGGAAAAGCCAACCTAACCACTGACTGCAAAGCAAGGATCAGTGTGAGCAAAGCAGCAAGTATTACTGGAAAAGAAGGGGATAAAAGAGCAGGGAAGGAGGTGGGAATCCTCTCGCCTCCAGGCAGAAGGAACAGGAGGAACACACCCAGTTTTCCCACGCTCACCTCTCTCGTGGGCTCTCCATCCTGCTGGAAGTGACATGCTGGCCCCCTACTCCCAGTAGAGAGTCATACAACTTTGCCTGCTTTGCTGAGAAACCTTAAGCAATAAGTCAAGACAACAAGCATCTTCTGTTACCTCTGTGAGAGCTAAGACTTGGAGAAAGGCCTCCAAAAGGCACTGTGAGCAGCAAGAAAAGTGCCTTCCCAACCTAGAGAGTTTCTCCAGGCCAAATAACCAGCAACTTGCTTAGATTAGCGCAGAAGCTGTTTCCTCTATTGCTTAACAGGGGGGAGTCCCATGGAGTGCTCTCCTTGCAACAACATGATCTCTCTCCCAGACGAGTCTCCTATCCCTCAGCTCTACTCCATGACAGCTCAGGAAATGAAGTTCAGTTCATAGGTACTCACACCAGATCACACTCCAGTTGAGAGCACATCCCACTTCAGCCAGGCAGAAAGGTTTGCAAAGGGCAACTGCTCAATGCCAAGGCATTGGCATTCAAGTCAGACAGAAAGACTTGGAGCAGGCACGTGCCAATCTGGAACAAACGCTAAATACACCTTTTGACTTGCATGTTGTCGTGGTTTTGCTAGTGAAGGGGGGCCTAAGGTGGTAGCTTCTGTAGGAAACTGCTAGAAGTCGCTCCCCTTTGTTCAGTGGACTCAGCCGGGCCTAGGGCAGACCCGCTGCTGGCCAAGGCCGAGCCGATTCGTAGCAGAACGTCCCGTGATAACGCCTCTGCGATAATGTATTCAAGAAGGGGAAAACAGGAAAAAAAAAAGAGAGGAGAGAAGATGTGAAGAAGCTGAGCGGGGGCAGAGGCGCAGAGGGGGAGGCGCAGGCCTCATGGGCCTTGCAGGCCTCACCCTTTGGCCTCCCACCGGGCAGCCGACTGGGCCCGACTTGGTCCAGCCCGGCTGTAAGAAGTGGAGAGGAGATGAGAAGTGAATAAGATGTAAAAAAGATCCTGAGAGACACCTACCAGCCTGTTGTGAGGAACGGCTGCAGACGCCAAGGTCAGTTCAGAAGGAGGGGGAGGAGTAATGCGGCTCCTGGCCAAGATTCCCCTGCAGCCTGTGGTTATGACCATGGTGGAGCAGGTTGTCCCCCTGCAGCCCACGGAGGTCCACGGAGGAGCAGAGATCCACTTGGAGCCCGTGAAGGACCCCACACCGGGGGAGGTGGATGCCTGAAGGCGGCTGTAGCTCGTGGAGGGCCCGCTGGGACAGCTGTTCTGGAGGGACTGAACTCCGTGGAAGAGATGACCCACGCCAGAGCAGTTCCACGAAGGACTGTGGCGTATGGGTGGGACCCCACAACAGAGCAGGGGAGGAATGTGAGGAGTTTTTCCCCCAACCATGAAGCAGCGGCGTAAAACAACGTATGATGAACTGACTGCAACCCCCATTCCTTCTTCCCCCCTGTGCCATTCGGGGCAGGGGGGGAAGGTAGTAGAGATAATGTTAAGCTTGGGAAGAGGGAGGGGTGGAGGGAGGTTATCTTGTTCTCTGTCTCATTATCCTGTTGTTTGTAGTAATAAATGAATAGTTTTCCCCAAGTCGAGTCTGTTTTACCCGTGACGGTAACTTTAAGGATTTCTCCCTGTCCTTATCTCAAACCTCGAGGCGTTTTTCCTTATATTTTCTCTCCCTGTTCTCTCAGAAGGTGGGGGGAGTGAGAGAGAGACTGCGTAGTCTGGTCCCGATCGGGGCTGAACTACAACACATGTCTTGGGAAACTGCTCTGGATCAAGAGCTGGAAAGTTGACACTCCTCTTCAAGTTGGGCTTGGGTATCAGCACTGCAGCACAGCAAGAGCAGCTTTTGCAGCTGACAGGATGAGTGAGGACAGCCGTTAGAAGTGACTCACTCAGGACTCACATGGCAAGTCTTGCTGTCCAAGACATCAGGGCTGCCAAGCTGAAGGAACCGGAGGGAAGGTTTCCGCAGGACAAACGAGCATGCAGTCGTGTCACTGCGAACACGTAGCAGAGTCCTGCTCCCTAGGAGGGCAACATGCTAAAACACTCTCATAAGCCAATAACTCCAGTGCCTTCCCTCACAGGAGAGGGAGACAGCAGGATTAAAGGTGCTCACAGCACCCCTGCCAAGACTGAGGGGAGTAAAGGAAACCCATGGGAACTCTTGGCGCTCTTCCCATCTCAATCTGCCTCCTCTCCAAGTTCTCAAAATGGCAACTGAGTCTAGTGGTGGAGTCTCAAGGGACCTGGCTCCTCTGCTCCACAGAAATGCCACACCAAGCATGCTGCAGCCCTGCTCCCCTTTCATTCCTCTAAGCACTTAAAACAGAAGTAACAAGCCTCTAAATTATGGACAACTACTTATGCTCAAAGATAAACTCAGTCTTGGCTCTCCATGGCTACAGAAACATGGACCAGGAGGCACAGGAGCAAGAGGGCCAAAAATCCTTTCCGTGCATCTCTCATCATAAAACATTGAGTGATGTGGTGATACAAGGTCAGAGCACTGCCACAGCAGAAATTAATGCCCAGCATTTTGCTTGAAAATAGTGGTAGGCTCCAGCCTTTGGTCTGTTGAGACCTGCAAGTCCCTGCACCAATTAAAAGTGACCTGTAAAAAGCAGCTACAGGACAACTAATCCACATGCAAACACAAATGAACAATATACATGGCAACTTCTAGAGAAAATGATTATTTAAATTAAGTTTATAACGGCCTACACTACTTCACAGCTGAAGAGTCAACAGTGGAAGCCCAAGCTAACCGACAGATAGTAAAATTGCTTGTACATGATCACACTGGTGTACAAGCAAGTTTGCAGCTTGGACATCTTTGGATGACATAAGAAGTGGGTGCTCATTGCCAGTGATGCCCCTTTCCAAGCATCACTTGAGAAATCATGTAGTCACACATTGAACTGGTGTGATTCTAACTATTTTTAAAGCCTCCTTCCTCTGGATCAGTTTTCCATACCAGTTTTTAGGAAATTACAGCTTCAGAGACATGCAGCATTAGCTGGAGAAAGAGGACAGATTTGCTGAGAAGTTAAGAGTCTGGCAGATGGGAGACAGATCTGGGAAAACAAACAAGAACTTATACACAGCATTTCCTCTTCAATGGTCTGTGGTGGTCAAGAAAAGGCAGAGACAACTGTCGGTGACAGACAGACCAATCCTTTGATCTGGAAGGACTTACCACTGAGAAAGTAAATGGTGCAAATCCCTCACTCGGGTGCTCTGCCAAGAGACCAGCAGAGTAGAAAAAAGGTTCCCTCTCCCAATTTAAAATAATCACCAAGTACAAAGCAGTAATTAAAAACAACCAACCAAGAAGCCCAAGGGAAAGCGAAAGTTGGATCTAGCTCACTTAGTAGGAATGAAGCAGAGCACTGAGCTGAGGTCCTGGGGAATGAAAGGGACCATTCAGTGCCCACCAGCAACAAAATCAGGGCTCCTGGCTCTCAGCAGACTGATTTCCTCTGAAAGAAAGGGGTGTCAGTAGTCCTGCTGGGAGGAATAAGCATATTTCGGGGCCAAACTGTGGCAGTACCTCATCAGAGCAACACCAGAACACCCGCAGAGCTGTTCCTGTTAGAAGCCTTGAAGTGTGAACTCCTGGGACAGTGCCGGCTTGCTGCAGCTAAACCCGAGGTTGTAGAAGGGAAGGACTGACAGTGCAGGTCAGCGCCGTGCTGGCTGCGGACCCTCTGCTGAGAGATGGCGGTCCTACCTTGGGGCCAGAATGGGGCACGCAGAGTGGACGTGATGCAATTCAAGGCCTCCAGGACCCTGATGATGGCCCAGGAGTCGGACTGCTTGGCAGCAGCTGTGTCAAGGACCAACCGCCATGTTACAAGATGGTTTTTCTCAGGACACTGCATGCAGCCCTAGAAGAGGCTTTTTTATCCTTGAGAGGGGGAGAAAATACAAACTCTTCTTCTCTTGAGAAGAAAGAAAAACAATCCACAAATCCAGATTTGTTTCCCCTACACTGTGTTCCTTCAGGCAGATGTTCAGTAAGATCCATGCCAGAAATAGCCTCAACTTCAGCTACTCCAGGGCTATAAAATAAGCTCCATCCCTTCCAGCCCAGCAGCCAGCAAGGGGCCTCCTGAGCCTGCTCTGACACACGGCTGCTCCTACAGTGCAGCGTGAGGGAAGACCAGCTAAGCCGCTGGGTCAAACTCCACCATGTTGAGGCTGCTCCTTCCTTCTCCAAACTCATCCAAGCCAGTGAAAAGACAGAGAGAATAGGGGGGCGTGGAATCCTTACTGGCTAAAAGAGCTGTCCTGGAAAACACCCACTGTCTCAGTGTGTGCCAAGCAGCCCACAGCTCTGAGCCAGCAGGCTGCTCTGATCCTGCACAGAAAGCCTCCTACCCACCAAGCCAAGCAGTGTCCCTTCCTGCCTCTGAAACAGAGAAAACAAAAAAAAATATATATATAAAAAAACCAAACCATCACTTCTGGCCCGCATCTGAGGTACTCCAGCAACCATATGCACCCATTAGGAGCTGCATATGGGTACCTCCGTACCACCAGTCCAACATATACCATCGCAGCTCCTCATCCCACTAACCACTTGCAGTACCTGTATCTAAGCATTGGGCCACCCCAGGAACAAGCTCTAAGGAAGGAGAAACAAATTAATCTGCTCCAACCTGCTGCAGATAGACTTGTGTGCATCCCCTGTTACTCCACGGAGATCTCACAGAGACTTTTATTTTCCTACCATGCCTCCCAGGAGAGGCAGGTTCACAGGAGACGCAAGCCAGAAGAACTCATCATCTCTGCTGGAGCCTGGGGACTTGGTCCCCCGCCAGCTGCAATGAGAGGGCACATTATTACAAACACATACACACTTCTGTCCAATTTCATGGGGTTTCCTTGCCCGTCTGCCTGTAACAGCCTCATCTTCTCAATGATGCTCCTGCACAAGCTCATGATGATTGGGAACAGTTCAGGCCTTGACAGCCCAAGCTTACTTGGCAAGGAGGAGAAACAGCAAATGAGAAAAGTGAAAAGAGGGAGGGGGCACAGGCAGGATACCTGCATCTCACTCCAACAGCTACTTGCAGGAAACTTCACCAAAACTGTGCAAGCACATCAGCTGCTTTCCAGCACCACTCTTCCTGATCCTCCTTCCAGCTCATGCTCACTGCAAAGAGCATGACCTGTGATTATTGCAGGAAGGGGAAGAACAGAAGAAATGCAGGAAGTCTCTTTTGAACATGTAGTGATCTTGGCTGAAAAGAGCACCAAAAATGCTTAACTCGCTAGTTTTAGAAGCGGTGCAGGGCCTTACTATCCCATGTGCAGGACTACAGGAACAGAGACACATGCCACCATCCTGGACTCGCAGGCTGCATCATTCCAGGGTAGTAAAGCACAAACTGGCATTCACCCCCATAACCTGCATCTTCTGAAAAAAATCAAACCAAACAAAAACAACCACAAACCTGGTGGCAAGCATCCTGACAGCATCCCACGGGACCTAGCTAAGCTCTGTGCATGGCAAGACCCAGATCAGCAAAAGGGACCGAGGACCATAGCACTGCAGAGAATGAAATTGCTTGCAACTATTTTTTATCCTTTCACAAGAACCTTGCCCTTTCACAGTCTCAGTTACGAGCAGCACCGGAATACACTAGCCATGTTCTCTGCCCCGGGATTCACCAAGGGGAAACAGGGTAGGCAACGAAGCAAAATTACTATCAGTACCTAGTTCATAACCTGAGCAGAGTTCAAGCACGGGTTGCTAAAGTTTATTTCTGCGTATTTCCGCCCCCCAGTCTGTGTCATATCACGCTGATTCATTCTACAGATTCTTTTCTACAGACAGCATAGAGCATAGGAAATAGCCAGGGCTGGCTGCTTAGCAAACCTGCACTGAAAGCTTTCTTCCATCTACTGCGCCTGCTGCTAATTCCCTTCACAGCTCTGCTCATGAATAAAAATACAAGACAATAAAAGAGAACCGCACACATATGCACCTTGCCCAAATTCCCTCCGTACTGGCTGATACTGAGTCACCACCAGCGATTAACTGTTGCTGTGCACTGAGGAGGACACGGTTATTAAATTAATAGAGGCTGCTTAACCTGGCTACAAATATACATGAGTTCTTTGTGCCTTAGTGAGCTAATAAGGCATGTGCTAATTACATTAATTCAAACAAGCCCAGCGTGCCCTGAGGGCAAAGGGAGAGAAGGGCGCAGCAAACCCAGGCTCTTTCATAATAGCTGTGCAAGAGCAGAAAGTACTTGCCTTGACACGGCTTTCGGAGGAGAAGCACAGGAGCGCTGCGGCTTGCACCCTACAGCTCGCTCAGCCCGGCTGGCTGGTTCACGTGCCACAAACCTTGCTTGTTCACCCAGCCCTTGGTGCAACCATAGACACAGGATCCCCTCTCCAAAGGGCCAGCCAGCTTGTCCCTTCCTACCTCTGTGGCCCTGAGCACATCGCAAGCCTTGGAATGACATCCTGCTGCTTTGGGATCCTGAGCCTGGCACCCTGCAGGCAGCCCCCTTCCTGCAGGGACCACGTTGCACCGATAGCCTCCAGCCACGGAGCAGCACCGGGAGGCTGCAAGTCACCCAGCATCCTGCCACGTGCCACTCGTCATGTGGACCTGTCACCTCCATGGTTCCCGAAGAGCGTGGACCTGTCTCCTCCACAGTTCCTGAAGTCAACCAAGGATGGCTCAGCTGGACGGAGGCTGCAGCGTGAGCTCAACCAAGTTAGGCAAATCCTGACCAGCTGCCTAAATCTATCTGGCAACAGGGGCAGGCAGGCAGGACTGCGTGCACCTCCCATATCAAAATAGGAACAGACCCCTCAGAAACAGGAAAGGGAAGGCACAGACTGCAGCAGGGAGAAGCAAAAGGACAGCAGGAAAGAGATGCACAATCCCAGCAAGGTTCAGACAGGCTCAGAGAGGAGCCTCCGGTCTGTCCAGCCCAAGGGTAACCAGATCCCCCACCTCTGCCACCCCGGTCAAGGAGCCTTCTTCAGCATCAGCTGTGCTCACACTCAGGGTGTCTGCCAGGCGCTGCCACCACCTCCTGGCATGCAAGCGAGGGAGAGGAAGAGGAAGAGGAGAGGAAGTCGGTCGCATTTCTTTGCATCTCCAAGGACACGTGCTCAGCGAGGGCTTTCTGCAGCAGCGCTGGTTCCTGTGAACACTAGGGGACTGTGCCAGAGCACAGCAAAGGCGCAGAGATTTTTTTTTTCCTCCTCTGTTCCCACTTCTTTCTATATTCTGTACATCTGGCCCCAGGAGGCCTGAAAAGCAACAGCCCTCCTCCGGCTGCAAGAACTGTGCCAAGCGAACTGCAGGGCGTTTTAAAGATGTGATGCTGACTCTTCCCCTCAAAGAGGGAATCTACAGTCAGGCACCAGGCGAGACCCAGGGCTGCAGAATGGTATCACAACACTGTTTGTCCTGCACAGAGAGGCACTGGTAGAGGCTTGGTACGGTCTTGACAGCAAGTTGTCAGAGAAGATACAAATATTTTCACAAAGGAAACCATACTAGGGATTTTTAGCCCCTGCAAAGTGCATCTCTCTTAAGCCACGTGATTCCCTTTCCCAGCAGAGGCTGTGGCTACTCAACCAGTAAATCAGCCTAACTTCAGGCTACTGCCAAAAAGGAAGGAGCTCTTCCTTCCCCCAGCAACTAGAGGAACTCATTTCAGACCAGGCCTATTCCCAAGCCAATGTGTACCTGTGAACACACAAACACTTGTGCTGGCACAAAAAGAGAGAAGCAGGAGTGAGAAGCAGCCTGACTGTTGGGGGACTGGGGTAAACAAAACAAAACAACAAAAAAACCAAACCAAAACAAAAAAAGCCCTGAAGAATAAAGTAGAACAAAAATCCCTCCAGCAAAGCCTGGGAGATAAGGGCTTCTGGGCCCTGAACAAAATGATTTAAAAGACCTAGAACCCCACAGCCCTGTGGGGCTATACACCAACTGATAGCTGTTACTTGGAGTCCTGAAGAGGGACTGCACGAGCCAGGCTGGAGCAGCAACACATCCAGCAAACCCTACACCCTGCCCCCATAGCAAAGCCACAGTGCTTCGAGAGAGCTAGCTGCTAACGTGGGCGTCAACACTAAAAACAGGATCCCAGGGTCTGAAAGAACCCTACTTTGGCATTCTCTGGAATTAGGAGCTGGGCTCCACCTAAGGCAAGGTGACAGAAAAGCATGGAGCATGAGTCACCACGTAAGCAAGCAAACATCTGCGTACAGGCTGCAAGCTCAGCCCCTCACTAGAGCCAAGACTATTTCAGAAGCCTCTTGTAGAAGAGACCAGACACAGAGAGCTGACAGGATAACAAAAGGATGTCTCCCAGCCTCCCAAAATACTTTGCAACAGCATGTAGAGATCTTTCCGAGGAAGGGAGCTTACCCATCGCTGAAGGCAGATTTTGTCTAATGCTCCCAGTATACTAGAAGAAAAGCCAGTTAAATGTCATGTTAATCAATATTCCCTGCCTCTCAGCCACAGGAACGGTGATACAGGACACTGCTGCTGCCAGTCCCTTTGTGGGGACACATGAACGTACCTGCTCTGCTTCTGCACCAGAGTTTCTCTCCTCCCACTTCAGCTGTTCGCTTACACCAAAGTTGTTCAGATCAGAGCAAAATGGTTCCTTGCTAAACGTGCATCAGTGGCCCCACACGGGTCATGTTGCTCCTGAGGAGGTTAGCAGCTCCTCCAGGGAAACTCATACGTGCTCCGTGACAAGCAGAGGAATTGTCAACAGGAGTGCAACCACCGCCTGACGGCTCGGGAGTCTGCGGCATGATCCATCCCCCAGCTCCCTGCTCACCCAGCGTGCTGTGAATCAGCAGGCTGCAAGGCAGGCAAGGCATTCCCAACAGGAAGATAATAGATTTAGGAGGCTACAGGCAAATGAAAGCACATGCAGTCCTGCTCACTTGAACAGAGCAGAAGGAGATGAACACAAGAAAGGAAAGAGTGAGGGGAAAAAAGTGAAATAAGTTGAACTTGGAAAGGCATTCTCTGGACATTAAATGTCTTACCTGGCTGCCACGCATGCACAATGCAATGCTGCTACCTGCCAGATGTATCCACAGGAATTTACCCAGCACATTAAGCATCCCCACTAAAGCAATTCATCTTGCATTGCCTAAGAATTAGACTTGTTTTCAGAAAGTTCCCCCCCCCCCAAAAAAAAGTCACCTCTGAAACACACCTCACAGCCCTGTTCTACCAACCAATACTGTCTTGCCAAAGAGTGCGTGGCAGGAACAGCAAATAGCATTGTCACGCCAGCGAGCGTTGCGTTGGGAGACTTAACAACGGTTTGGCAGCACGGGAACCAGATGCACTGCTCTGCTCCAGAGGTCCTCTGACAAGGACTTCTGGGCTCCAACTCCCAATCCCCATTGGAGCCGGCTGTGGCTACTGATGGGGGAACCCACCTGCCCTGTGGCAGAGCCCACACAAGATCACATGAGATGACAAACTTGCTGGTAGCCTGGCAGGACATGGGATGGGAGAGGGTTTACATGTCACGGTTGGGGACCCTGATGAACTATGCTAGAGCTGGCTGCTGTGGACAGCCTCACCTCTCCCCTGATGAGGTTACTGCTCTTGCAGGAGAAGGAGAACGTGATTTCCTAACACGGCACCTCCACGCCCTCTCTCCCACGAGCTGACCTTGTGCCTCTGCAAACTGGCCACAGCTCACCTCCACCAGAACAGCCCAGCCAGCGGGCACAGCCGAACCTCACCGCAGGGAAAACGGGAGCTTGCTCCGCACCAGCGACCTGGCAGAGCCACAGGGGCTGAGTCAGCAGCGCGCAGATGCCTCCTGAGCACGTAGAGGCTGCGGGAGCCGCTCGCTCAGCCTCCCCGGGAGCGTGCTGGCAGGTGGCACATGGCACAGCGCACAGGGGCACGCGCCCACACACGGCTCAGCAGCAGCCTGGCATTTCTTCCCCTCTTTCCAAAGCCAAACTCAGACCATCTGTTGAAGTATTTCTGCAAATCATCCTTCCTTCAGGAAGGGCCGAGGGCTGAGTTTAGTTGTTTATACAGCGTCTGGCATTTCTGTAGCACTTGTCGCTTCAGTATCCAAGCTATTTCCTTCAAGGTCTCCATTAGCTTTGAAGAACCAGAGTGGGGCACCAATAAACCTTCACCATAAGTTTCTTAAAAGAAAAAAAAAAACCAAAACAAACCCCAAAAAAACCAGCAGCTGCTCCCAAGGGATGAGATGAACCAACAAGTGCTTCTGGCTGCCTTACAGAGAAGAGCTCAGTTTACCCAGGGCATGGAAAAGGAAGCGACTCCATCCTTGAGAAAGCCAACAGAAAATGAAAAAGGAAAACGAAACACCTAGAAAGAGAGACCATTTACTACATTAGATGGTACCTTCTGCAGCAGCTGCCATTGCTATTGTATACAAGTGGTAAAACCCTGGAAGTGCTGCTGTTCCTATTTGATTGTAGGGGACAGGGTCAGAGACAGACATTTTACTGCTTATCTAAGGTCGTGCTCTGAATCTGTGGCAAAGGAGAAAGTAGTACCCAAACTGACAGTTAGCCCCTGACATACTCTGTCCCTAAAACATGCTTCCTTCTTTCTTCTTTTTTATAAATCCCTAGCTGTCACAGACTAAAGAGCACAGCACCAAACAGGGCATCAAACAAGCTCCCAGTCTGCACGTGGCCTTGGAGAAGGTGTTTCCATCCCACTCTGCCTGGCAGGCAACAGGGAACTGCCCTTGTCCCCTCTACCAAGGTGCGCAGGCAGCACACCCATTAGAGGGGTCAGACACTGCAGTAACAAGGACACAGTACTTGGCAGCAAAAGAAATGACAGATGCGCTGGTCCAGACTAAGCACACCACATGCTGCCACCTCCACGTGTTTTTCCGCGCAAAGCCAGAGCTCGCCCTGACAAGAAGCTTTCGCATCACACAGCACAGCCCTCCTTGTCCAAGCAAAAAGGATTCACTGGAAGCTGCGGCTGAATTTTCAGAAATGAAGGATTACGGCTACTGGACTAGCTTCTGGCTTGAGCCAAACCAAAAGCTCACCCACGCAGCATCTCTCCTACTAAAACAAGTCTTGCTGAAAGTCCCGTATCTTTGTGCTCTACTTAAAAAAGAAAAACACATGCTTCCTCACACCCCAAAGGCCTCCTCCAAGACAGTCACTCCGTGCAGCAGCACTGCTGTCCTGTGTAAGAGGGGAAGTTTTCCTTCTCCTTCCCTCTCCCCACTGTCCTCATAGCTGGGACAGCCTTTAAAACGAGAGCATGAGCCCCAACTATGGAGCCAAACTCCAGGCAGGGCAGGCACAGTCTTTGATGGGACTTCAGTCACCTCCAGCTGCTCAAATTCAGGCCATTCTGGGAAACCCAGATGGATCAAGATCAACCTCTCTCCTCCTGGCCTCTGGATAAATGCTGCAGACCCAGGAAATAAAAAAAAAAAAAATCCAGACAGCTCTCCTGATAAGCAGCACACCAGCATCAGCACCAAGGGAAGGAGCAGGGCACAGGGAGGCTTGACAAGGTGTAGCCACCCACCCACAACAGCACCACCAAAGTGAGAACAAGAACCAGTTATGGAAAGGCTTAACAAAATAAACATAAGACTGCATTCCTGTGAGCAGCTCAGCACAGGCTGCATTAAATCAAGATCAACAGAGACTCCACAAATTAAATAAACAGTATCCCATCACATTTCTCCTGCCACGGAACAACCATTGCTGCCTGAGTGCCTTTCCCTTCCCTAAGCAAATAATCTCCATGTGGGCAGCCCTCCTAAGACAGCAAGTATTCAAAGCTTTTATATTTGCAGATGGGCAAGAGGAAACTGCCAGACAGAAATCCAAACCACCCAGAGAGACAAGGTCTTTTCATTGGGTTTGCCTGGGGTTCTGCCTTGTTTTCTAAAGCTTTTGTACCTCCTGTTACGTTATCTTCACAACAACTGGAACTACCCGGCAATCAATACTACAAGGTTAAAGCAACACCCAGTTTTGCTGAATCCACCTCCTCCTTCCTGCTATCTTTGCGCTGGAAGGCAAACAGAAGAGAATAGGAAAGAATTATCTATCTGCTGTTAGGATTAACCAGAGCAACACAGCATTACCTCTAGCAACCCACCGTGCTGTTAGCTGGATACGGCCAAATGACGGTCCCCGCTCCAATCAGGTACAGGCCAGAGGACTCAGCCTTACAGAAGGAAGGCTTCATCAAATCACAGCACCAGGAAAGCTGAAACACACTGTCTTGTTAGACCTCAGGCACCTCTTCAGCAGAGGAGAGGAGAGAAGGTGCTTGCAGTCACATCCTGCTGTCTCGCTGCGGACAGACAAGGCAACCAGCCTTCACGGCAAGGCTAGAGTTCATGCAGCCATTTATGAGAAATCCACAATGAAACATATGCAGTGTGTACAATACGTTCACGAGTGAAAAATGAAAACTAGCTCACATAGCTCATAGCTCACATACACAGCTCTTTTGCCATGATAAGTGATTGGTAATTCCAACTCTCCTAACTTTCTGGTACTGCAGACGTTTGGGTACTTCTAGGAAAGCCTGAATGTGCAAACATGAGCATCAAAGCAGGCTTTCGCATTTCCTGAAAACACAGCTGAGGATTTAGGTGAATGCATACGCAGATGTAAAAGAATAATATCCAGACCTTAGGCAGTAGCAGAAGGCAGGACGCTGTGACCAGGCAGATCCTTCCCCGTCCTGCACTGCTGCAGGAGCAGCGCAGGCATTTGTCCTTACACAATATTGCAGATTTAAACAGAGGAGCACCGGCAGCTGGGAGATAAGTGTGTCCAACTGGAAGCCTAACAGGACATTAACAAACTTGTAAGTGATAGGCGAAAGAGGCTGTGTGCCCAGGCTCTTCCTGTAGCTTGAGGGCTCCCACATGATGGCCCAACCTCAGCTGATGCAAACCAAATTTGCTCCACTGTCTCTGCCAGAGCTACATCAACTTACTCCAGTCAAGGGCCAAGGTGCACAGCTCTGGGACGCCGCTGACCTACCAGCGGCTGTGTAGAAACTTCATCCTGAAGAAAAACAAAATTAAATAAACAAACAAACAAAAACAAACAGAGAAAAAAAACACTCTGAAAAAGCCAAGAAGGCGGCAAGCTTAGGAGAAATGCCTCTCTGTTCTGAAACAGCCTAGAAAAGGCTGAAATGCAAAGAAAATGCAGAAACTCCCTTCACTGGACATTAGCATCCTCCCATAATACACATGAACTGCAGCAGTCAGGATCACAAGGAAATTCCTTTGTCCCAGCCATTCCAAATCCAGTTTGATTACACTTCATCTCCCCAGCACAGGATCTCCTACCAATCAAACAAAAATATTCTCCATTTTCCCACCCCTTTTCCTTCCCCCTTGAAGCTTCATTCAAAGCTCTTTTATGTCATTCTGGCAGCACAGTATGACTTCAGGCAGATAGAAGCAGCCCATTAAGAGACACATCCCGCGCAGGGCATCTTGCTGGCACAGGAAAGCTGGCAGTGCAAAACATTTGCAGTTCCCTGCTCCCAAGTGCATCCAGAGATCAAGTGACATAAGAAAGCATCGCGCTGCAACAAGCCAGACGTGCTGCAAGATGGCACCAAGGGACACAAGTCCCTCTGCAGCTACGTTCAGTGCTGCAAAACTTTTCTTCTTGTTATACAAGCCTTTCACCTCCCAAATTTCACAAGGACATATCACCTTCCAGGTGCTACTGTGAATTTGTCAATTGCCCTTCAAGAACGTTTTATTTCCACCGTGGGGTGAAAGAGAATCCAGATGTTTGCCAACATCAGTAAAACAAGTAAGTCCCAGCCCAGCAGCAAACCCAAAGCCTAGCCCTTTGGAGGACCGGAGACAGAGACAACGCAGCCCTACACCACACCTAGGTGCTCCTTGCCAAGGCAGAAGGAGCAACTCATCAGTCACTCCTCTTACAGCCTCCTGGCTGCAGATTATTCAGATAAAACCCAGAGTGACAGGGATAATAAACTATTTTCACACCACTGCATGGCCACCACATACCCTGCAATAAGGCTGTTCCCAGATCAGGCTTCAGCCTGTACAGAACAGCTGTTCTAAGGAAAACCTGCAAAACTGGGCCGCTGGTCAGGGATGCTGGATTTTGATATGTTTTACCCTAGCTAAACACAGCACAACATTTTCCCACCTAAAAATGCTGCTGCCCTACTCCAGAAAATCTCTCCCTCCTACTATTTTACATTTCTCAGCATGAGAACAGTTACACAGGAACAACTGTATAAGCACACGAAATGCTTACAGCTCCTAAGCGAGACTTTCCCCATTTTTAACACCCTCACCAGAGCACAGCTCCAAATCCTCACAGCTCCCAGGCTTTGAGGCACACCAAACCCCAGCCACTACATCTCAGTCCCTTCTCTCCACCACACCTTTGCCCTGCTAGAGACCTACAACACAAAACATGACGCACAAGCAAGCAGGAGGGCTGCTTCCACGTCTCTGTGCTGCTGTCACCTTGGCCAGCCAAGTAGATATTTCCCCGTCTTGTCCACTCATTTACATCTTGGCAGGAAAAGGGGAGCAAGTAGCCCTGACAGGCTGTCAGTGATTTCTACCTCCTAGTAACTTAATACAGCACACTACCCCTTCTTAAAATGTCAGCAGAAGGATCTTCTAGGGCCCTGGCATCTTAGTAAGACATTAACAAGATTGCTGGGCATCAAAGATGACTGTGGACTTTCCTTCAGAGCAGTGCTGGGCTCCAATTTACGACACAGATTTACTCCCTGTTCCAACTTGGCTATCCATCTCTGCCACTGATCACCATTGCCCTCAAAACATAACCCTCTTTACTATGATGGGCACTCACTGAAAAAATGAGCCCAGGGGCGCAGCACCAGGAGAAAAATTGTACTTGTGTGAATGATAAGAAGGAGTAGCACACAGTTAAAAATCCTACAGGCAAGACATTCAAAGGGTAAATCCTCATTAAATATTGGTGTTTATTTTCTGGTGAGGAGGTTAGAGTAACTCCTATTAGATCTCATCTATACCTTTATTTGTAACAGCCTGGAAAGCAAAACACAAGCTGAGGATAAGAAGACAACTGCCATCTGAGCCCCACATGACACATGGTTATCAGCCGAGTACGACTCTTAGTTCAATTGTCTTTTGTTTGCTATTGCCAAGAAGCGAGTTCTTGAGAGGCAAAGCCACAGTGACTTGCAGTGATCAAAATCACTGCAGATACAACCCCAACGGCAGCAGCCACACCACCACAGGTCAGATCCTCTTGAAGATGAACGTGCTATGGTAAAAACACCCAGTCTTTAACTGTAAACACCTAATATGTAAAAGATCTAAAAGAAATTAGGTCAAATAAATATATCTGGCATGCTGCTCTGACATTTGTTACTCTGACAGCCTGGTGAGGTGTAGAAACTAAAAGTTGAGAAGTCCTTGCAGGAGCGAGGCCCGGGGCACTGGAAAATCCGATTTCCACAACTGTGCCCTTGCCCAGCAGGAGCCCAGCAGCTCTGAAGGACGCAGAGAGAGAGGAGAAGATGCTTGGGGTCCAATTCCCAAGGTGATCGTGAGGAAATCCCACAGCCCATCCCACAGAACATTTCCACGTTCCCCATCCACGGGAGGACGAGTACAGTCACCTTGACCTACCTCAGAGAGGCGCAGATCTGGCTTAGCAGAGCCTGGGAGGAGCTCAAGGGGGCTTAGGTGCAGGACCCTGCCCTGCCACCGGGACAGCCAGAGGCTACCATCCTACCAATCACCCCAGAAGCCCCGGAGAAACGTGCACACGGCTCTCGGGACACAAAGCGGCAGCTCCGGGGCACTAACGGGCACGGCTGGAACCGCACACGTGTCACCCGCGATGTCCCCGGGGCGGGCGGGGGCCACGCCGCCCCCAGCGCCCGGCAAGTGCAACCCCGGCACCCACGGGGCGATCTCCCCCCGGGCTCGACACACGGGCACCCGCGCCTCTGGCCCCAAATTGGGGCAGAGGGACCCCCGCCCCCCGGGATGAGGGAAGCGGTGTGGGGTGACCGGCACTGCCCAGGGTGAGGGGAGCGGGGGAGGACAGAGGGGTTATAAGCCCCGGGGTGGCGGGGGGGGGAGTGGGAGACCAGGGCAACTCGCAGCCCCCGGGGCGAGGGGCCGGCCCCCCGGGAAGGGGGCCCGGCACACGGCTGAGGCGAGGGGCCGGGGCGAGAGACGGAGGGGCCGGCGCAGCAGGGGCCAGGCCGGAGGAGGCGAGCCGCAGCCTGGCGGCAGGAAAGGCACCGGGACCCCCGCCGACACCTCCCGAGGGCTGGGGAGGGGCCGCGCCCGCACTTACCGGTTCGAGGCGGCGGGTTCCCGCCGGGGCCGGAGGCCGGTGCGGCGCGGGGTGCGGAACCTCTCAGCGCGGCGCCGCCCGGCTCGGCTCAGCTGTGCCCCTCCTGGCCGCGCTCGGCGCAGGAAAAGCCGCCGCCGGGCCCGCCCCGCCGGGGCGGCCGCCGCGTCGCCATAGCAACGCGGGCCCGGGCGGGCGGGCCGGGCTCGCCGCGGCCTCCCCCGGGCCGGGCTCTCCCGGGGGCGCAGCGTCCCCGGGCGACGGGAACCACGGCGTCGTGAGTGAGGGTGTCCTGCCGTGCCCCTAGCCCTGCTCTCCCCGCCGGCAGCAGACCCCTCTCGCCCAGCCGCAGGGCCAGGCGCGCTCTCCTTCACCCCGTCTGCCCCCGTCAGCCATCTTGCAGCCACCCGGCGAGACGGCACACGGGTGGAACAACGGGACTAGCGAAAACGGCGGGGAAAATAATAAATCTGTCATTCCCTTCAAAATATAAAGACCAAGCCGCTTGTGGTCGGTGGGGTCACCACGCAGTGCCACCCGCTGCCCAGCTGGAGAGCCTCTAGGCTACGGGCAGGTATTGCTTTTGGGTTTAATAGGCTCCATCGTGGTTTCAAGAGTGTTAACAGGGCCTGAGTCCTCGCACAGAAACATCAACGGGACCGTTTCAGTGAGCTTTGGAAACTAAGCAAGAGGGTGGGGAGGACGGCAGTAGCCAGCCAGATCTCTGTGCCTCTTGGGATGGCGCCTGCAGGTGTGACACCACCGAGGTATGAGGGAAAGATCCGGGGGAATACATCCGTAAGAGCATCCCTCACCCCTCACGTGCACCGGGCACAATGCCCTAACAGATGCAGCATGGGGCTACCAGCTCTGCACCGAAGGAGCCAGCAAAGCACGAGCAGGCAGCCTGTGCAATGAATCGGAGATGATCGGTGAAAAGCAGCCGCAAGGATGGTGGAGTGTGTCAGGCTAATGAGGACGCTGTGCACAGGGGAGAAGCGACAATTATATGGAGTGGTGATGAACAGCCCAGAAACATCAGAGTTGTGCACGCACCTGAAAACGAGAGGAGCTTGTTATCACAGTCAGGGACCTGTAACCCAAGGGGAGAAGAGGATGTAAACCAGAGGTTGGCGAAGCAGCAGAAGCCAATGCTGATGAGTTGGATGTAAGTGAAAAAGGGAGCAGCTTGTGCACTTTTCAACCTGGGCTGCACAAAGCATGAGAAGATACAGCACAGGAGGTGACAAAGCTCACTCCAGAAAGGCAGTGCCAGACCAAGGAAGGAGGGTTGTGCACCATGACCATTTTTTGGGTGTGTATCAGATGGGCATCCATCACAGGAGCAAAATGCAAATACTGTGGGCAGGGACCCGCTGGCACAGTCTATTCAACCCCTCAGCATTGTCTCCACTGTGTCCTTGGGAAAGTGCTGGCAGGCACTGACATGAGGCTCCCTCAGTTTGGGGAACAGAGTGCAGGGGAGCTGCGATCACCCCTTCCCACTCCCCAGCTGCGGAACTCTTTCTCACTCCCGTCCTTGGTGGTTGTAGGTCTCCGCTCTGCCCTGTTTTGCAGAGGATTTGGTATGTTTCACTGTGGCATACCAACTCTGACAAAAGCCAAACTGAATTTGGCATCGATTGAGGGGGATAGATTTTACTATTTATCATCACATGCCATCTTATAGATGTACTGGTAGGACAGTACCATCCCCTGGCAAAGAAGAGGTTAATGCTGTCCGGCTTTGCGCTGAGTTTTAAGAGGACTTCAGTCACCCATTTTTATTTTTGGTTCTGCTGCATAAAAACAACTGCGCTTTGTAACCTGCATGGAGCAAAGGACCTGTTTCTTCTGGCAGCCTTTAAGAGAGGGGATAAAAAAACACAGGAAGAAGGCTCACATTCAGCGAGTGCCAGGTTGTCAAGGTTTCCTCTGCTCACAGACAATTTTTTTCTTCTGACAGACACAAGAGAGGTTTAAAACCATTTGGTACAAAGTGGAGCTTCAAAAGCAGCAATGTCTGTGGCTCATACAAGGTGAAGAGCAGAGCTCAAGACTTCCTGTACAAGGCAACACTGTCACCATCATGGCACACATGGGAGCATTATACCAGGTTTGTGTTCGGCTTGTCACAAAGCTCCCCCTGCATCAGTCTCAACATCCTGTGCTGCTTCCAGCCCGGCTGCCAGAGAGGCCGTGGGCTGGTTTAGCCCTACCAAGGACATGGATCAAGTTCAGTCCGCTGGCAAAGAAAGGGGCTTTCACGAGGTCGCATTTTTCAACTTCCTTCCCCATTGGCATTGCTTTCTGTTTTAATAAATCGTGGAGGGCCAGTGAAATCCCCAGGCACCTGATGAGTGTGGGTATTAAACCAATGCTTAAAAAAGCCAAATTGGACGAGCTTGGTCACTGCTCCCTTGGCTCAGTGGCCATCATGGATGTGATTATCAGAGCGGTGGTAGATGATTTAACTGATATAGGTTGAAGAAGCAGTAACATGTAATTAGCACCAGTCAACATTGTTTTCTGGAAAAATCAATCTCGTCCACCACTGGGACCGCAGGACGGGTTGCCAAAGGTAACAGCACAGAAGTGATAGGGGAGGCATCCAGCATCTGACTGCTGAGAGTACAGCCAAACAGTATGAATAAAAAGAACAGATTCACAGCTAGCCATCAGCTTCGATACCAGGAATCACCCAAAAACCACTGACCCAGCAAGTCTGATTTTATTTTCTGTGCAGACCCTTGACATTACAGAAGTGAGAGCGGATGTGGATGCAGCAGGGGAGTGAAGGGGGTGTGGGAAGGGGACAGCTGTACCCCAAGTCTGGCTCTGTTGTATCTGAGACCTCAAGGCTGCCAGACCACACAGGTGAACCAGCATACATGGTCTGTCTGTCCCCTCTGGCCATCACTCCTCAGAAGGAAGCTGCAGACATCTTCTTAGTAGCTATTTGGTTAAAACGCCTAACAAATAGTGGGAGGAAAGTCCCTGATGCTCCAGGCACACAAGTGTTCCTCAATTTCCACCAGCAAACTCTCCAGCCACTTTTCTTCAGCAAAAGCAGAGAAATCAAGGCTTGGCAATGTTAGTCTCTGGAAAAAAAACAAGGAAAAAACTTTCAGGCTTCCATCATTGATCATTAAGAAGACAAAACAGGCATATAAGTAGAATTTTCTTCCCTTTGTAAGTGGCTTTTAGAGCCACAGGGCTGACCCTTGAGTGCTAACGGGTAAGGCATCATGAGCTGGCTTGCAAAATGGCCCAGCTCCTGCAACATGCCCCGCAGGGCTGGCGACCTCCAGTAAGCACCAGCATCTCGCCATGCCTAGCACCCGTGGGGCTCCGGCCTCAGGGCTGCCTGACACCCAGCAGCCCTCGTTCCTATGCATCTGTCTGCAGCGTGTCCCACGGCAGCAGTGCCCTGGCTCCTTTGGTGGCTGACGCAGGCTCCCACGCTCAGCACAGAGGGCGCAAGGGAAAGCAAGCTCATGCCCTGCGCGCTTATCTCCCGGATAAAAGAGCAAGGCACTTTTGTTTATTGAGTGCCGACAAATGGCACTGTCTTGGCTGTGAGATCGACCTCCAGATCCCACTCCGGGCACAGCTGCTGGCAGGGAGCCCGCAGCTGCAGCTACCTATTGCCACAGCAGCTTTTCGGCAGGGCTTACCCCCTCATCCCAGGGAGAAAATGCCCCACAACGTCCCACCATCTACATCTGTTCCCTTGCAGAGGTGGCATTGGACTTACAGGGCATTGCAGGATGGGGAGAATCACTCTCTTTCTCTGGGGTATGTGGCCAAGCAATGCCAAATAGCACCGTTTGCTCTAGGATTTTACAGTGTTCTCCACTCTCCACAGCTTGTTCATTGATTTGTCCTTCCAGCGCCAGGGAAATCTGCAGCCTGAGGGATATCCGCGACTGCATTAACCCTCTTTACCGTTTCTCGAGGGCAGAAAGGTGGCTTGGCTCCATGCTGCCATACTGGAGGGTGAAGTGGACACCGAGGACACTGCCATCCTGCCGTGGGTGAAAATGAAACCACCTGACCCATGGAGAGAGTCACGGCTTCCTGGGCTTGCTGCCTCCCGAAAAGCTGCCACCAGCTCCTTCAGGGCCATGTTATTTTGGGACCCCACAAAGTTGATGGATCCATTTGTGACTGCCTCTGCCCTCCAACCATTGCTGATGCACAGCAGTTGTCACAAAATAGCCTGTTTAAGCAGCAGGATCTTCTTTTCCCTGCACAGGCTGCAACCAAATTATCTGTTGCAAAGGGATTTTTGAGGAGAAGACACTATTTTCCTGCTCCTTTCAATGCACCAGGATGAAAGGCTGGCTGGAGTTGTCACTCAGCCTGATGCTCCTGCAGCACATGAAGGATGTGCCAGGCCCCAGGAGCCAGAGCCTTGGGAGGGAGCAGCTACAACCAGTGTCACAATCCGTGCTTGTTCTCAGCTCTGGCCTTGGGGAGAAGCTAAGAATCACAAGGATTTCCTTTTTCTCCAACCTGGAGGGAAGAAAACCAAATGCGCCCTTGCGGCCCAGAAGGCCAACCGCATCCTGGGCTGCATCAAGAGAAGCGTGGCCAGCAGGTCGAGGGAGGTGATTCTCCCTCTACTCTGCCCTGGTGAGACCCCACCTGGAGTACTGTGTCCAGTTCTGGAGCCCACAACACAAGAAGGACATGGACCAGTTGGAGAAGGTCCAGAGGAGGGCCACAAAGATGATAAAAGGGCTGGAGCACCTTTCCTATGAGGACAGGCTGAGAGAGTTGGGGCTGTTCAGCCTGGAGAAGAAGAGGCTCCGGGGAGACCTGACAGTGGTCTTCCAGTACCTCAAGGGGGCCTACAAGAAAGATGGGGAGAGGCTGCTTAGTAGGGTCTGTTGCAATAAGACAAGGAGTAATGGTTTTAAAATAGTAGGGGGTAGATTTAGATTGGATATTAGGAAAAAAATTTTCACAATGCGAGTTATAGAACACTGGAACAGGTTGCCCAGAGAGGTGGTGGAAGCCCCATCCCTGGCAACGTTCAAGGCCAGGCTGGATGAGGCTCTGAGCAACCTGATCTAGTTGGGGATGTCCCTGCTCCTTGCAGGGGGGTTGGACTAGATGACCTTTGAAGGTCCTTCCAACCCTAACCATTCTATGATTCTAAAAACATTTGTCCCAAGCCGTTGCTGCTTTCAGAGGGAGTGAAATCCTCCAAGACCTGGGCTGAAGCAGTAAGGTGAAGATTCATACCTAAGCTCATGTCCTCCCCCAGCTATCCTGTTACCCCCTCCCTCAGCCAGCTCTCCTGTCCTACTTCTCACTGTTGTCTAAAGCTTCTCTTCATCAGCCCAACAAAGCTGAAGCCTAACCACCCAGGTTCATCAGCCAGGTCCCTTTTTCACACGGTGGGGAGAGATGGATGTCTCCATAGGGGCTGCAGCCCCACTTTCTCCTGGACACACAGATTTGCTGATTCTAAACCTGGTGATGTTAAACACCTCCAGAAGACCAGGTCTGGCCCGTGGCAGCGAACTGGCAGAACTGGCATAGCTGGGACGCATCTGGGATTATTCAGATCACTGTATATTGCCACCTCCCGTTCATATACAAAGCTTTGAGTTCTTGGTGCTGCCTTCGAGCCATCCCATGGGTGGACCTGAAGCTCCCTTGTACCTTTTTTATCAGGAAAAAAAGGTTTTCTGTATTAGGAAGGAAGAAACCTCAAAAAAATTCTCAAGCTATTTGTGTTTTTATTAGAAATACCAAAGTTTACCCTTGCTGGTTCAAGCAGAGGGCTGAGTGGTGAAAAGCTGAGTGGTGAAAGCTTGGAAACTTACGGCAGCCTGAGCAACTAAAAGATGAGGAATATTAGCTTGCTGTTTTCCCAAGTCACTCACTAACATCTGCAGACAGCATCCCTCAAGCTCTCATGTCCCGTTAGCTAAATCAGACCTGCCCAACTTCTCTGTGACATTTGGGGCTGTCCCGTATCCCCTGTGACTGGACTGACCTGTGTTCCCTGGTGGCCTCCTGCAACACAGCATCTGATGGCCACACAGGGCCTGCCCAGAGATGTGGCCCCACCTGGTGACATGGGAGCAGTGACCCAGAGCCTGGGACTTTGCGTGCCCAGCCAGGAGGTGCCCAGAGATACCTCCAGCTGCAGCTCTCTGCTGAGGCGTAGTGAAAACAAGGCAGAGCAGAGGTTTTCAAGCTTAACGTGTCCAGGGCAGAAATCCCGTCTGTCCCTTTGGGCAGTGCTGCCCGGTTTGTTATGGGTCACCATTGAAATTCTCAATCTAGGAGCCACATGACTCCTAGGAGGGGTCCAGGCAACAGCTGCCTCTGACCTACGCAAGCCAAGGTCTCCCCTTATCCACAGGGCAGCTTCAGCAGAGGCAAGACTTGCAACCATCTTGCCTTTCTAGAGAGAGCAAGTAGAGATGTCTGATCTGCCTTCTCTGCCTGCTCTGTTTCTCCACATACTGTGTTGCTGCTGTTTTACTCATCTCCTGCCTGAGAAAGGCAGCCCCAATCTCTCGCTCCTTTTGTGTCAGAATGCATTCAGCTTTCCATTCATTTCCTTTTTAGAGGATCTTTTTCCCACCGATTTAATCAATTACTTTCTGAGCACAGTTTATATTTTGGCCTCAAACATCTCATAGCAATGAGTCAGGGTTAGAATTATGCACAGTAGGGAAAAAATTACCTTCTTTTGCTTATTTGCAGGTGATGTTGGATTATTTCATTTGGTGCCACCTAGCTGAGAAACAGTGGATGACAACCATTTATTCACAATCCTCATCCTTTCCCAGGAGCTGTAATACTCTGCTGTAAAACGAATTAAAAGTACCCTGTAGTACTCGTGTCTGAGCATCCTTCCTGCCTCTTGCACACTTCCCAGTTCCACTATCTCCTATCTGGAAAAGACAAGAACTGCACTGGTGTTCAATGAGTAAATCAAGCAGAAGGATCTTAGCCCCAGCCTCCCAAAACCTTCTACGTGAGTTTAACCTACAAACCTACTGTGAGCCAGGAAAAGTAGAGGCTAAATTTTCCATTGTCATGGTGCCTGCCTGGTTTCTACACTTCCCAGTCACTGAGTTCCTTGAAGGTAGCTGAGAAGTAGAACAAGCATCAAACTCTTCCTGTGGATTTTCAGGCCACACAGATTTACAGAAAAATAGTGCTTTAAGAACATACAGTTTATTTCTGCAGAGTTCAGGAAATGGACACACAATTATAGCAAAGGCTGTTTTCTTAATTTTAACATACAACTGATAAGCATGGTGGGCTCACTTTGAGGCAGCCCTGGGCTGGGGCTCTGATGCACCAGTATCTGAAAACCAGCCCCACACCTTTCCCAGTGAAAGCTGCTCTTGGCTGTAAAGGCTGAAAAGACACCATGATCCTCCTTTGGAGGGAAAACAGTGGATTTAAGGACCATCAGATTTCCTTTCCCTTTTAAAAGCATCATCAGCATGGCACTGTCGAGCATGGACACTGTAGGGTACCAAACAGCAGGAAATCTCATCAATTGGCAGGGTGTCTTCTAATGCTCCCTCAGTTTTGTGTCAAGCTTGGTAGGTTCATGGCTGAACCATTCAGTCCTCAACGCACCACAGGTATCTCCTTTCCCTTATCACAGCAATCCTATGGATGTGCTGAATTTTACAGTGCTGTTGTCTGGCCATAGTAAACAGACAAACTGAACACAGCCCCAGTCGGCTCCCTCCCACCTTCGTATCTCCTTCAGGTCTTTTACTGGAAATTATACAGCATTTTACTGCTGGGACTGTGTAAACAGTTTAACCCCCTTCAGGACATAGTCAGGCTTTGCCTTGTGGGGTTTTTTTTAATAGAATTAATAAACTGATGTGAGCTTTGTCTGGGCTTTCATTTCTCAACAATTTCTTTTATTAATCTCTGCAGGGGCTGGAAGTACCTTACCTGAATCTGTCTCCTAGCAGCTAGAGGACTGTCGTGGTTAGCAGAACTTGGAAGCGGAGGGTGGTATGTAGGAAACACACTGTTTACCTCCCAGGGCCACTTGGTCATTCTGTTGGAGATCTGCAAGTTTACGAACTAGTAAAGGGTTTAATTATGAGAGTTAAAGAGGTACAAATGTTACAGTCAAAAAAGGAGGAGAAAAAATAGTCCCACTCCCAAACAGTTGATCCCTTTATTTTTAAATTTTTATTTTGTAGGAATGCTTTTCAGGGTTGAAATTTATTTGGGGGAATTTGGGATGCATCAGGATCACACACAGTAAAAACCACAAAATCTGCCAGATCATCAGTAGGACACTGTGAGGCACTAATAGGCACCAGGAAAAGCCAGATAGCTGGAAAAGGAAGGAGACTTCTCCAGTATGTGATGAATTCATGAAAGAAGCCAGAAAGGAAAGCAATCTTTTGATTCAGAAGATAAATGCCACGTTGGGTTTTTTGGTTTTGTTTTTTTTTTTTGCTGCTTCAACCATCTACTGCAACTGCAATAAGCCTTTCCTGGCCATAGCAACTACAGGCTTACGAAGGAGTTACTGTGCCTCAAAGAGATTATTAATAAAGATAACACACCTGAAAATAACATGCTTTCTGTTGACTCTCATCCAGGTCAAATATTTGCTGCCAAGTCAGCTGAAGGAAAGAGCAGTTGGACGGTTGCTCTGATTTCCCACCAGCACCTCCATATCCTCAGCTGGGTGCTTGCTTCAGTGTCACTGCAAGGAGAAAACCAGATGCCAGCGAGGCGTCCAGCCCAGTGGCTGCCACTCGGCAGTGTAAGACTGGGGATAACAATACTTGTTTGGGGTAGTTACTTAACTTTCCTTAAGTTATCGGCCCAAATCCTGAAGCGCTGTTCTACTGATGATACTGTCTAAGATTTGGTATCTCCTGTCACCTGGCCTGGTTGTAGCCCATACTTAGAGTAACCTAAACGCCTAGTACTAACCTTCCTCTCTCCTAGCCTCATCGGTCTGTTATCTGGAAGAGCTGCCAATGCCTGGATGAGCCCTCTACAGAGTTGAGCCTGCCCAACCCTTATTTCAGCATTCCCTAACTCAGCTGTTGCCTGGCCATCACAAACGGAAAGCTAAGTGCAGCCTAGCTTCATCCCATTGTAGCTGTAGAAGCTACCTTATGCTACCTGTAGACTTTCTTAGCCTAGCTTTGCCTAGCCAAAAGCCTCCTGCACCTTCACCGGAGGCTGGCTAAGCCTACACATCGTGCCCTCTAGATGAATCTTGTTGCTCTCCTGACTGGCTCTACCTAAGCCCTAGTCATACAGTCAGCTAGTCAACCCATGCCTGCAATGTTGTGTTTCCCAGCTTAGCCCCACTGCAGCAAAGCCAAGTGTCCTGATTTTGGTAGGGATGGAGTTAATTTTCCTCTCAGTAGCTGGTGCGTTTTGGATTTCATATATGAAGAATGTTGATAAACACCCTGATGATATGAGTTGTTGCTAATGAGACCAAGCTTTCCAAGTCTCACTAATGTGCAGATGCAGGAAGCTGGGAGAAAGACAGCCAGAATAACTGACCCAAACTGGCCAAAGAGGATATTCCATGCCATAAATAAGTGGGGGTTGCCCATGGGGAGGGCATTCATTTTTCCACCTTGTCTCTTTTGCTTGCTCACTGGCATCGTTCCCTCTACCTTGCTGGCTCCCTTTTGCTCCTTTGCTTGCTGTTCGGTTTTGTTTCTGTGATCGCTGCTCGGGACGGGCTGTATCGGTCATTGGGACATCAGGTGGTGAGAAATCATGCATTGTTCATTTTGTGTATTTTGGTATTCTTATACTCTGTTATTGTCATTTTCCTTTGCTATTCTAGTAAACTGTCTTCATCTCAACCCATGAGTTTTCCTTTCTTCCCAATTCTCTCCCCCATCCTGCTGGGGAGGGGGAGGGAGAGCAAGAAACTGTGTGGTGACCAGGGCTAAGCCATCACACCAGGCCACAGGGATATCATTAACTCAGCCACAGTCTGTCCTGCGCTTTGCAGCCAGCAGTACCCAAACAAGAGCTCTCATTCCAATTTTTTTGCAGCATGGCCAAGCTCATCTGTGTCTTTCTGCCAGCAGGTTTAAAGGGACCTTGCTCTGCCTAACACCTCGAGGCCTTTATGGACTAGCAGATCATGCTGTGAAACAGTTAAGTGCTTATTTTATTCCCAGTGAGAGCAATATGCCCAAATGCATCTCTCCAAAACTGGAGGAAAGAACAAATACCTTGTTGGTATACATCAAAATTACAGACAAGAACATACAACACAGACTACCAGAGAAAACATACATTCAAAAAAGAACTGCTGACTTGAACCCAGCATGAGACTGGAAGGGCAGTACAGCCTCAGGAATCAGGCCCAAGGAGACAACTGAAGTCTGCAAGTGCTTGTTCAGTGCTCTGGACTGGACTCTAATCATTCTGTGGCCTGAGACGTTAGAATGGCCTTAAAAAAAAACAAAAAAAAAACCCACCAAAAACAAACAAACAAACAAAAAAAACAAAACCCCAACAGAACAATTTTGTGCCTCTCTTTTAAGAGTACTGAAAGCAGGTCTGAAACACAGCATCAGCAAAACCACCAATGATTCTTCACAGGGGGAAGAAAGCACCAGGATTTCTCAGACCTGCAGCTGCAGGTTGACTTGGGTGTTGCAACTTGGCATTTTTATAGATTTCTGTTTTTCAGACTGAGAACAGCCCTTTAAGCATTGCTTAGAGAGTGGGATATGCTGAATCCAAATGTGTCTTGAAAGACTTGAATTTACAGAGATGACAGTAGTCTTTCAAAAAGCTTGCATGAAATTTCCCACAGTCATTAGTGGGTCATTAGTTGAGGCCCATTAGGAGATGGAGAACAGGAAGAGAAGGGCACCTCAGTAATAAAGCCTTCCACTTTTATAGGTGTTCCGACTGCTAAACTGGGAGGTTAGCTCAGCACAATTCATGCCAGTGCCACAACAGTGCCTATGTCATAGCTGGTCAGACCAGTTTTTTAAATGCAAATTTAAGTGATGCTTTTCACCAAACTTCACGAGGGGTCACACCTTCATGACTACACGGGCATATTCCACTGGGAGGATATAAGGAATATCCCTTTGAAACCGCAAAGGAAATTTTACTTTCATTTAAATTAGAGGCTCTCCCAGAACAGCAGGGTTATGGGTTTTTACTTATTTGTAAAATAAAACTGGAACCCTGTCAAAGACCAGCAGCACCTAGGTCTCACCTAAAAAGCCTGGCAGGTGCAGCAGCCTAAGCACAATGTTCCAAAATAACGTTTAGAACAAGAGCAATTTTGCTAGAAATTAGCTGCTTCTCTTTTCCCCCCAAATACTTAGGTTTTGTTTGGGGCATGAGGGAACTGGAAGAGATTTGGTACAAAACAGAAAACATTTTCCTGGGGAATACAGTTCACATTTTCATGTGAGCAAAACACATCATTAACAGAAATAGCTGAACTGTCTCCACCGCACCACAGGCCTTCATAACAGGGCTGCACCTCAACTTTCCCACAAAGCACTGGAGCACAAACAGACCCAAATGCTCACACCCAGTGTTTTCCAGCAGAACACACTTTCAGGAATAAGTTATAAATAAATATACGTAGCATGAGTATTAATGCATTAAAGGCTACTTTAGCCACTACTTAACTGACAGACACTTCAGTCTCTGAATTTCTCCATGTTTCTGAAATCTAAAGCTCAAGGTTAAAAAGTGGAAGTACAGAAAAGCCTCATAAATGCAGTCTAAACTGCCTGGGATTGGCAGAAGTAGCATGTGAAGTACAGACCCAAGAGAGCTCACAAATCAACATTCAACTCCTCGGAAAGACACTGGCCCCTGAGACGGCAGCAGCCCCAAGACACTGTCACTCCAGGCACACAGAGGAACTCCATAAGAAACCCAGCTCTTCTGCTAGGTGCTATGTCATAGCTATTGCAGAGTCCTCAGTGCTGCTCTCCTGCTCCAAGCCAACCCGGCGGATGGACTCCCTGTATTTCTGCCGTCCCAGCTCAATGATGGTTTCGACCTCATCAGCGATGTCCTGGCGGCCACTCTCTTTCACGGCTGTAATCAACTTGCTCACACAGTCAGGATCCTCCGAGTTTTGCTGAGCCCATGAGAAAAGCATGTCCAGGATCTGCTTATCAAGGTCCTCTCTGAGGAAAGGGGAAAGCACAGAAGTAACCAACACACTCTCCTGACTGCCAACCCAAAGAGGCGTTACTTGAGTGCTAGTTCCTGACTGGAGCCCCAAAGAAGCCATCCAGACACACAAAGCACTCAGTAGGCCTGCCTTTTCCCCACCCATCGTACAGGAGTTGCAGTTCCTGCACTAAAATCTCTCTAGAATTATTTTTCCTAATGGAAATATCAAAGTAAAGCATTCTGCTTTTCAATGTAAATTCCCCACAGGAACAGCCATTTGGTCATAACAAGTCTCATTCTCTCCTCCTGCTCAAGCTTTGTGGTCAGACTGCATGTCCCATGACATACCACAAGCTCTTTTTGAATAAAGATGATATTCACAATTAATGCCATAGACCACTGCTCATCGTCAGAGATGGAGTCTGGCCAGGAATCCAGATCACAGAACAAAACAGGAATGCGACTCATCTGAACTACAAAGCTCATCAGGTTTGTTATTTCCCAATTTTGTTTTTCAAACATAAGGCTTTGTTTTATAACGGCAAGAGAAAATAATCAGTTTTCCATAAAAAGGTAATGTTTTGAGTAGAACCATTAGCCAACCCATCTTTTGTCCAGTGAAACAATTCCAGTGGGAAAACTTTCAACCAGCCAAGCATTAATTTATACTGTTACACTGCAGATAGACAGATAGATAGACAGACGGACAGACATAATGCATCACTGTTGACCACTGTGCCCTATCTTACCGGTTATTGTATCCTATGCGCTCGATCTGCTGATAGGTCAAACCCAGGTTCAGGCCGATGGTCTGCCAGTCAGCTCCCATGCGCCTGGCAATGCTCAGCAGGTTTGCCTGCGTCAGGTAGCCAGTCTCAGCGTTGCCCAGGTTCAGGGGAGGGAAGGAGAAGCTATTCAGGGGACTGGGGTTCTCACCCCAGCGGGGCTTCAATCGCTGTGTCACAGAGAAGAGAGAGAGAGAGAACATGCTAAACAAATTGGTTTTGTGGAGGGGAGCGTCTGGCCATGCAGTTTCCACACTGAAATATCCTTCCTCCTACTGAGGAGGAAGGAAGATCTTGGGGCTGAAGAGTCAGGCTGTAAGAAGCAAGGAGCACTCACACTGGTAATGACCACTGCCTCTGAAAAATATTAAATCATAGTGTTCACAGTGATAGCTCACACTGGAAATTTCCTTTCTTGTCTTTACAGAGCATTTTTCAATGAGCCATCTCCCCAAAGCATATTTGCCTCAGCGGTAAGAGAGCACTTAGCCTAGATTTGTAGTTGAGGTTGCATGCGTCAGAAAAGGATGTGAGATCATGGCACATGATCTGAACAGAAGCATTCAGCCTACAAACATATTTATTGTTTCAAGCTTCTCAAAAATCAATTAAATTCCATAGGCAAAACTTGCATTTCTCACCCTAGCCTTTGAAGGCCAGTGGCTCGCACAAGAATACTTATACTCAACATCTGTATTCAAATCTAGCTTAACTGCCTCATTTTTTTCCTGCTGTGTGAGCTGTGTGACTAAGAAATATATAAACAAGACAGACACTTCCCTTGATTACAGTGAGCTTCCTCCTGTTCTCCCTCATTCATTCAAAGGATCCGCCCTCTCTGACCACCCATCCAACAATCCTGTGCTTGACGGGCAAGGTGAGCAGGAGATGGAGACCACTCCCAGCTATTCATGTTACTCTTTTCAGAAGAGCTCATGGGGAGTGGGAAATCTCCACCATGACATGGTTGGGCAGCCATTTCTGGCTGTCATTCATTGCATCCGTTCTCATGGAGGAAAACGAAATTAGCTGAGCGGGAAGGCCATGCTCTTACCCCAACTAGATTAATTTTTCTGTAGAAGAAAAAAGAACTCACAGGCAGTTTGATGGGTAGAGTAGCGAGCCAGAGGGAGTCTGGTCCTTTCCTCCTCCTGCTGGCATCTTCAGGGATGCTCTCAGGAACTGCCCCTCGGTAGAAAGAGACCTTTGCAAACAGAAAGCATGCAGTGAGGGTCAGATTCAAGCACAGTGGCCAAGTCATAGAATCATAGAATCATAGAATGGTTAGGGTTGGAAGGGACCTTCAAAGGTCATCTAGTCCAACACCCCTGCAAGGAGCAGGGACATCCCCAACCAGATCAGGTTGCTCAGAGCCTCATCCAGCCTGGCCTTGAACGTTTCCAGGGATGGGGCATCCACCACCTCTCTGGGCAACCTGTTCCAGTGTTCTATAACTCGCATTGTAAAAAATTTTTTCCTAATATCCAATCTAAATCTACCCCCCTCTATTTTAAAACCATTACTCCTTGTCCTATCGCAACAGGCCCTACTGAACAGCCTCTCCCCATCTTTCTTGTAGGCCCCCTTGAGGTACTGGAAGACCACTGTCAGGTCTCCCCGGAGCCTCCTCTTCTCCAGGCTGAACAGCCCCAACTCTCTCAGCCTGTCCTCATAGGAAAGGTGCTCCAGCCCTTTTATCATCTTTGTGGCCCTCCTCTGGACCTTCTCCAACTGGTCCATGTCCCTCTTGTGTTGTGGGCTCCAGAACTGGACACAGTACTCCAGGTGGGGTCTCACCAGGGCAGAGTAGAGGGGGAGAATCACCTCCCTCAACCTGCTGGCCACGCTTCTCTTGATGCAGCCCAGGATGCGGTTGGCCTTCTGGGCTGCAAGGGCGCATTGCCTGCTCATGTTGAGCTTCTCGTCCACCAGCACTCCCAAGTCCTTCTCCTCAGGGCTGCTCTCAATCCATTCCCCGCCCAGCCTGTATTTGTGCCTGGAATTGCCATGACCCAGGTGCAGGACCTTGCACTTGGCCTGATTGAACTTCATGAGGTTGGCACGAGCCCACCTCTCCAGCCTGTCAAGGTCCCTCTGGATGGCATCCCTCCCTTCCAGCGTGTCAACGGCACCACACAACTTGGTGTCATCGGCGAACTTGCTGAGGGTGCACTCTATCCCACTGTCCATGTTGCCGACAAAGATGTTGAACAGGGCTGGGCCCAGCACGGACCCCTGAGGGACACCACTGGTCTCCACATGGACATTGAGCTGTTAACCACCACTCTCTGAGTGCGGCCATCCAGCCAACTCCTTATCCACCGAGTGGTCTGTCCATCAAACCCATGTCTCTCTAGTTTAGAGAGAAGGATGTCATGCAGGACAGTGTCAAAAGCTTTGCACAAGTCCAGGTAGATGATGTCAGTTGCTCATCCCTTGTCCACCGATGCTGTCACCCCATCATAGAAGGCCACCAAATTGGTCAAGCACGATCTGTCCTTGGTGAAGCCATGTTGGCTGTCACCAACCACCTCCTTGCTCCTCATGTGCCTTAGCATGGTTTCCAGGAGAATCTGCTCCAGGACCTTGCCAGGCACAGAGGTGAGGCTG
Source organism: Chlamydotis macqueenii (assembly GCF_036417535.1). NCBI lineage: Eukaryota > Metazoa > Chordata > Aves > Otidiformes > Otididae > Chlamydotis > Chlamydotis macqueenii. The sequence continues at coordinate 53,490,901 of NC_141560.1, read as the reverse complement.
ACCGGCCTGTAGTTACCCGGGTCTTCCTTATTCCCCTTTTTAAAAATTGGGGTTATGTTCCCTCTCTTCCAGTCATCGGGGACCTCACCAGACCGCCATGATTTATCAAATATGATGGCCAGTGGCTTGGCAAACAGTCTGTTTGCACCATGTCTTTTCGGTCTGGGAAAGAATGAATTCAGCATTTGTCACCTATCCTCAGTCCATAAATATGGCATCCCAATTAGGTGCAACTGGGAGGAGCCTTAAAGGCTGGACTCACCGCCAACACCCCAAGAGTTAATGGCAAGAATGTAAATCAGAGAGCTAAGTGATGAGTGATCCTTCCAGACTACTCTGTTTATTCAGGGTTTAGTCAGTGAAATGCAAAGCCAAGGGAAAGAAGGGAGGAAAAGAGTCATGCCTAGCACTCAGAAATTATGAGGAGCATTGTAAAAGCAATGATGATGATGAAGGAGGAAGCAAGTCAGTGTAACCGGTTGCTCACCTGGCCTTTTACAGCTTGGCCTTTCCGGTCTACAGGTGAGGTCACATAGATTTCCTTCATGTTCTTTAAGTGGGAGTAAAAAATAAACGAGAGACGTCCATCCACACAGTCGGGGCGATCTGTGCAGAGAAGCAGCAAACACTCAACTTGTGCAAAAAAGCATGCATTTTCAAGCCTGACCAACAAACCATCATCCACTAGAAGCCTCTATGCTACTATCTACACCTTCGACTCATGCCTGAAAGAATTGTAACCTCCCATTCGTCGCTGGGTGACTCGGGAAAGCGGAAAACACTGGCTGTGGAGAATGCAGGTCGTACAGGTGAAAAAGAATGGCCACAAGGTGGAGATCAAGCTCAAGAACAGAAGGCAAGGCAGGGCAAGACATTAAGATAGAGTTGAGTCCATCTTTGGCACTTCCCTCCCATCCTTGGCCCACTCTACCCCTTGGAGAGCAGAATCAGCTGCAATAGCAACCTGTAATGCACAAAAATAGGTCACCTATCTCTTCACCATTTCTGCAGTGGATGCAGCAACAGGAATAGAGCTATATGGAAAAAATATGATCAGCTCTAACATTCAGGTATATAATTATCTAGAATCTAGCCTAAATCAGGACAGATAGACTCTGGCCTCAGGAACTCTACTGAAAAACCAGTGCACTTTATTATTCTTTACAGAGTTGCACTTAATTTACACCAATGAAACTGAGCTGTATGTTCAGGTTTTGCAGAAAATGGCTCATTCTGCAGCCATTTGTCTACAGCCATGTGTCTACAGGTCCAGACACACTGAGGCACACACTGAGGCATACACTGAGGCACACACTGAGGCATAAAACATCATGTTGAATTTTGATTCTGCTCCCTCTCTCCTTTTCTTCTAATGGCTCCATTGGGAACAATTCTTTGCTCTGTATTATTTCAGAAATACCTTCTCCAAAAAAAATGTATGTGTTCTCTCAGAAATGGGCAACATTAATTAGATCACCATGGGCATTCCAGTGTGGTGTCCAAGATGCCAGGAAAAAGGCATAGCTGGCTGCAGAAGTAGATCAGTCATAAAATAAACATGCTTGGCTATTGCCCTCTGCAGGCTACAACAGCATGAGTGGAAATTAATGCCTGCAAACAGCACTTTCATAGGGAAAAGCAGACACAAAAGTTGGGTGACCAGAGAATGTGACAAGTTCCTTGTCGATGGGCTGGCTGCTGCGAGTAGTGGGCGAGCTGGAGACAGAAAGGAATGCCATGGAGGAGTACAGCCCCCAGCAGAAATATGCCTAGGGCCAGAGAAACATAAGAGGTAGGAGCAGAAAGAAGCCCAGTACTACTATACCCATATCGATGCTGATGCCTCGCTCAAAAGCTGCAAAAAATTGCTCTCCCTCAAACATCTCCACCATGTCGGATGGCTCAGGTCCTCTATAGCGGTCCTGCAGCTTCTTCAGCACTGGGTCAACCTGACAAGAATGACAACACAAGACCCCGTATTTAGTCTGAAGCATGTCTGTCTCCTGACCCATGTCCCTACACCCATGATGCTCTCTTACTCACCTTCAACATGGAAAAGATGTAAACAAATGAACAAACACTCACCCCCTCCTATCCCAGGTACATGCACTACAGACAAGGAACTGGCACTCTTGAGTTTTGTGGCTTCCCTATTTCTCTTCTCAAGTAAAAAGCAGAAAAGCCTCTGTGGACTAACAAAGATAGGCCATCCCAGAGCTGTCATTAAAAAGGCATTTTCAGCAATGTCTTTTTAACAGGTCAGTAACCTTCAAAGACAGGGAGGGATTTACTTGCTACCTTATCCCCCTCACAGCATTCCATTAAAAGACATTTTCTCTGCAAAAGGCCACATGTCACAATAGCACACAGCTGAAGACACGAGGAAGCTCATTTTGGCTTTGCAGCCTGTGATCACACTGTCAGACCTGGGGTCTCAGAGGCAGCACAAGAGTCAGCTTAGAGCCAAGGTGTCTATTTTTCTTTCTACTTGTAACGGTAAACCTTCTCTCTCATCCCACAACCAGCCCTGGCAGGAATACAGACACCTCTGAACCCCAGTCTTACTGTGAGTGGCATTGCTGCCTCTGCTGGAAACAATTTTAGCCCAGAACCCAAGAGATAAAGAATCCTTACAGATGTTTATGCCCACAGGAGAACAAATAAAGAAAAGAAGGAGCAACCAGACAAGAGGATTATGCAGAGAGTTGGATGTGCAGCCCAGCTCTGGCAGTCTGACAAAATAACCCTCACCTCATTGAGCTGCACTGTCTGTCGAGGTACACGCTCTAGAAACAGAGCTAGACGCGCGCTTACTTTGATAACCAAAGCAACACTGCTGAGGGCTGATACCCATAGGGCAGAGGCAGCAGAAGAGAATGTGTGAGCACTTCCCATCTCCTTACGTACACAGTCAGCCAGATCAGCTCAAACTAACAGCATAAACTAACCTGATGTTGCAGATTAAGCGGATTAAGGAGGGCTCATATGTTCTGTTCCACTGCTTGAACTGTAAACAGCAAGGAACATCGGGAAGAGTACCATTTCTAACCACTCCAGCTGAAACCAAGGCACTGCTTCTGCCTACACTACTAGCCCAGGTCAGACAAGTGACGTGTTAACTTTAATATCTCTGACTGAAGTTTAAGCCAACATGTTTTGCCTCCTGTTTGCTGGATGCTAACAGCACACACATGGCCAGTTACTGCACCTCAACTGATTTCAGCAGCCGAGTCCTTAAGTTTCACAGGGGAAGAAATCACTGCATGGCATCCACTGCTGCCACAGAATGAGTTTTCCTTCTTCCCCCAGCCCTCAGTGAGCCACTATCACACTACCAAAACAGTGTGGTGACAGTCATGACCCTGAGGCAGCGAACAGGACCATTTGGTGCACTGCTGCCCTTACATCCTACAAAGGGAGGCCCAGGAAGCCCAGGAACAAGGCAACACAACCCAGATCAGACCTTGTGCTTGGGGACACACTGTAGCAGAACTTGCTCAGGGTCCTTCTTCCTCTGCAGAGCAATGAAGTTCACCTGGTACATACGCAGCCGCTCATAGACTTTCTTGGCAATGCCTCCAATGTAGGTCTTGGTGGTGTACCACAGCCAGTACCTGGGAGACAAGAGATTTAAAAAAAGGGAGGATCATGCCTAGGAAGAGAAGCCAGTGTCACACCCACAAGACTGTAAAAAATGACAGGTAGAGACAAAGTGCTAAGCTGGGCCTGACTTGCAAAGGGAAAGGGGAACAAGTAGGGTTCATGGCATGACCCCTGGTCAGAGTGTGGGAAAAGCAAGGCAGAGGAATATCCTATCTTTTCCTCAGGACTAATCCTGCACTTACCAGGAGAAGTGGGTGACTTCAAACACTGCATAAAGATGGGTGAATTCCAGCACCACCTGACTGGTAATGTCATCCCAAGTTTGGCCCTCCAGGTCGCCATGGAGAAGATGCAGCCTTGACCGATCCAAATTTAGCCCTGAAGATGATCAAGAGATGATATATGCAGCAGCCTTTATTCAAGGCTTTACAAACCCAGCCACAGTTTTTGACAACTCACTTTTTAAAAGCACCAAATTAAGACTCATGGCCTTCTCTTCAGCATCCAGGACTGAACTTTGGTCAAAGAAGAGCAGCAATAAAAGGATGAGGCTACCACCATGCTTCCAGGATATTGTGGCAGATTATGCAGACTTAAAACTGATAATGTGCTGATTTCCACCAACAGATTTATTAGAAAATTTCCATCACCAATATCTAGGGTTATTAATTAAGTTCTATCTCTTCTAGATGTACATCGCACAGATTTTTCAGTCCTGATGCACTTCAGACTTACAAATACCAGGTAGCGTTACTATGAAGGCCAAGCTCCACCCAAAAAGATTTTAAGTCTTCACAAGAAAGCCAGGAAAGGTCAAAGAAAATAGGAGACACAGGGTACTGAGCACGCAAACAGAGGAATCCCTGGCAAGGTGGAGGCTGTTTATAGCAGTATTCAGAGCGGGAGATGGCTTAGTGTATGATCACACACTTTTAACTGTGGTGGCTCAGCGCCTGATTCATGAGCAAGGAAGTAAGAGAGAAGGCAGATCCCTGGAGGCAGCTTCTTCATTACCTGCTTCAAGCTATTCCAACCATGAATCAAAGCCCTTTTACAAAGCATCTCCTCATCTCGCAGGACTGCCTCTCCAACCCGTCATACCACACCAACCTAGCAGTCTAAATACACATGCAGTTCAGCAGAGAAATCCATTTGCCAAGGCCATTCTCCCAGCTTGTGCCGCTGGTCTGTGAAGGCCAGTGCTGGTCTGCTGGACCTGAAATACCTTCAGTTCCCACCACCCTGCACTACCACTCACTCAGCAGATACACCTTGCTGTTCCTGCAGGAAAAGCAGCAAGCTTTGTTATTAATAGGATAGGCAAACAAAATTCCCAGCTTGCCATTCACGGTTTTCCACATATGACATTTCTCTTTGCCAATTTTGGGAATAAACTGACCTGTGACCCCAGGTGGGAGGGGCAGCTGAATTCTCACTGGCCTGAGAAAATCCACTAGGGAGTCCTGGGAGAGGCAGAGTAGGGGACTAGCTCTGCACCCCACATCAGCCGTGATTTCCTCTATCTCTTCTGCAGAGATGGGCAGCACCTGGATGTGGAAGACAGCATGGTGAGTGGAGCAGTCAGGTACCCAAATTCCCACATTGCTCACTCGGTTCCCCCAGCACCCAGCAGGCGAATGCTGCTCTTGGTTCAGGGTCTGGTGAGAAATGGAAGCACAGTGAACTTTGGCTGAAGTCTGCTCTAATACTGGTGTCAACTTGGCAAACTGGGACAGACCAAGGTACTACAATAGTATTTAGCACTATCTAGCAACTCTACAGAACAATTAGTTTTGTTGGGGTGGCTTTAGAATTAGATCCACACAAGTAATCCCTGCCCAATCTCACTCACTGAGCTGTTCTACCAGGCTCAGTATGTTTTGCAGGGGAACAAGAGGCAAAATCTCCTTGTGTTCCCTTCACAGCAGCTACCTGCTGATCTGCTGGAGGGAGCGCTGGCAGGAGATCCCTTTCCCACACAGGGCAGCTTGGAGCACAGCCCATTTTGCAGGCAGGGAAGCTAAGACAGAAGGTGATCTGAGACGGGTCAGCCCATGAAGCATCCATGTCAGACACAAATTACCCTAGGGTGAACATCTCACCTGCGGCTCCCTGCGGACAACAGCTGCACTAGGGCTTACCAAAGCTTGTTCTGTAAAGCATGCATACCTGCAGCTTGACGCTCCGAGTCTCTTCAGTGACTCCGGGCGGAAAGGTCACTTTGATGTTTGGATCCACACTGGAAAAGAGCAATGTCCCCTCTGTTGGCACTTTGCATTCATTTTGCACAAGTCGAGACACAACGAGGAACCAAGAGAAGTGAAGGACACTACACTGAGCAACATGCTTCTGCAACAGAAGACAGGGAAGAAGAGAAAACGTATAAGCATATAACATAATACAAAAAAGGCAGGAAAATAAGTGCCAGTAACAGATGAAAGCACTAGAGCAGAGGTGAAGCACAGCAGGCTGCAACTCATCACCTTCAGGAGACGCGTCTCCAAGAGGGAGGAAACCTGGAGCTGAAATCCACTACATTTATAGCAGGTGGTCAAAACACAGCTCATAAGATCTTTCAAATTGGCTTGCTCTTGGCAAAACCAAAGAAGGGAACAGGAATTATGTGTGTCACTGGTCATTCCAATCTGCTTACCTTTGATTTTCTCTTCTGCTCCACTCTTGTTTTCAGATCACTCCAGCTCTGCCCACTGAAGGTTCGAACCACCACCTCACGCTCGTGAAGGGTTTGAGGGGAGGCATATGGCATCCAGATCTGCACCTCCTGGCAAAAAAACATTCCCGTGAGACACCAATAGAAAGGGTAAAACCAAGCCTAGCTCTGCTCTGTGGCTTCCTGTGCAGACAACAAGGGGGAGGGAGAGGCACAGCCTGTATGCAGGGAGTGGAGGAGACAGGAACCTGCTCTGTCCTGCAACCTCCAGGGAGGTGACAGGAGATGTCAGGTCCACCATGCAGTGTGACAGCAGGAAAAGTTGATCAGCTTGTGGGCAGAAAGGGCAAAGCAACTTCTGCAGTGAGTTGCTGTCAGCCGTGACGGGGCTGGTGGTGTAAGTACTCACCAGCTTGAATGAAAAACACACAACCAGACTTTTAGGGAAGGATGCAAACCATTTTCCTTGCAGGCTAAGGCCAAATGCTGGAAAGCACTTATCCTCTGGCACAGGAGGAGGGTTGTGAGTGAAGTAGGTTATAGCTCAGCTCAAGCAGGAGCAGTGGGGAAGGCAAAGGAGCAACACCAGCACAGTGCCAGAGAAGCTGGCTGTGTCCTGAGTCTTTGCAGTGGGGCTTCTTTGAAACACAGTCCTGCAGCTGCTTAAAAGCAGCAGTGATAGGAGCTGTCTCAAAAGTCCCAGAAGACTCTCTCCGAAGACTCTGCCGAGCTACTGCAGAGGCAGATTGATCAGGTGGTAGCCTGGATGTTTCCTCACCTGCTGAAATTTCACTCCATGAGGCTGCAGCTCCAGGACTCTACTTAGCAGGACATCGTGGTGTCTTAGCTTTACCCACTGAGGGTTCGGTGCAAGGCTTCGGAAGTAGATACGTAGAGGGTCGGAGGCAGCCCCCGGTGGAAAGTAGAAACGGATGCCACAGGCCAGGACCACTTTGCAGCCTTCAGAGGTGACAGTAAAGCTTCCAGAAGAAATGCATGAATGTATGACACCATGCAGTGACTCCAAAGATCAACAGAAGAATCTCCTACCTTGCTCTCGACTGGCCTGCTGAGGCCGTAAACTCCTATCCACACATGCAATACCCACCAGGCACCAATCTTGTCTAGGACTTCGTTATACCACTGTAATATAAGTTCTTAATAACAGAGGCTTACCTGTCCTCTCCTGATGCAAGAAAGAGTCTTTGTAGCTCTCCCCCACTGGATTCATCTGCAGCAATAAAAAGGGTTTGGGTAGGAGGAGAAGACAGAGGTTATTTAAATCAGTGTTAGACAAGAAAGGCTGAATTTGTTTTTCAGTTTTGGCTTAATCCTAATCTGGCAGAAGTCACTAAGAGAACCCTGCTCACACTGCAGCAGGCTTCAGGTCAAGTAGTGGCAGGAGGACGGGAAGAGGCCTAGGGGTCCCAATACACACTGTAAATGCTGACTCTCCTCCAGGAAAACTCAGAAACAGGGGGAATTAGAAAATATTTCAATCTACCACCCCTGCAGCTCTCAGGGCCATGTCTGATTGCCTGGGTCCACCTCTGGGAATCAGCGCTTGCTCTTGTGAATGTGAGCACCATTGGGAAACCCTGCTCAGATTCCTGCTCATTCATCACCCTCATCTTGGACAAAAAGCTGCTCCTCTGCAGCCTGGGAACCATAGGAAAGCAGGAGGTAACTGCACAGCAGAACGAACTTCTATTGCTCTCTGTGCTTCTAGCATGAGCCACCACAGCCTTAGGACTGATGCAGCAAGTCCAAGAACTGGTGCTTACCTCTGCTAAAAAGGCTGGACCTCTTTAGAGGCCTCTCCTGATCCATTTCCTGTGAATCCCATTTTCACTTCCACTATAAAACCTTTCCCAGCAAACCCAATTCCAGGGACCACTGAGCCTTTCAGACCAGGCTTGGGCTCGTCAAAACAGAACTCGTACTGTCTCTATCCTTACAACCCAATAACTATTCCAAACAAATAAATACGGATCTGATTCCCCCCTGCTAGTCTAATCCAAACCCATCCACGCCATGCAGGGCTGAGTGAGGGAACAGCTGGGCAGAACCCACAGCAGCAGAAGCCTTGCAATTACCAGCCTGCGGGGACGGCTCAGTTTCTCCTAAGGGATTGCCTCGGAGGCACACGAACGGCAAGGTCTGGATCTCGGGGGGCACAGCACGGAGGCAATTGTTCTGCAGATCAAGTCTGGACAAGTTGGGCAGGCTGGCAAGCGAGGCAGGGACCGTCACCAGGAGATTGCTGTGGAGATGTAGCCGCCGCAGAGACTTCAAATTGGCTGCAGGTTAGAACAAGAAGTGACCCCCTATCCATGCTGTTAATTGCATTGCATATCAGCTGTAACCCCCCCACCGCCCTCCTCATCACATGTACATGCACAGACAATAAAGGAAAAGCACAAGAGCCCAGTATCTGTTTAGCTGACAAAATAAAGGGTTCCAGGGAATTAGCTGAGAGGCAACACAGCCTCCTCTGTCCTCTGCTTTTCAGCACCCAGCTACGAGTATGGATGTACGATGCTTCCAGAACAGCATCAATGACAACCCCAGTTACAAAGTAATACAGGACCCAAGAGCCAGGAAGCTGGACAGCAGAAGTCAGAGCCCAGTTCCGTGGTCCGGTCCACACCAGACAGTACAATTTCAAGCCCAGATTTGCAACACATTAAACCCCAGCTCTTCTGTTTCCAATCCTGGGTGCTACCCAAAACCAGACAAGTCAGATCCTCGGCTACTGTAAGTTGTACTGAAATCTTAGCAGCCTTGCTGATCCACAGAAGCAGAAAGCATGGTCCAGAGAGTCATTAATGCTCAAAGGGACTCATTGGACTAAGCACATTTCTTCTGGATATCTCTTCCATTTGGCTGTAAAGTAACAGATGGTTTGTGCTAACACCTCTAGGGACAGAGACCAAGGGGCCTCAGGGGTCCTAGACTGCACCAAAGGCTCAGCAAGCCCATGTCCCTCTTTTCCCCCACAAAATACTTACCTAAAGAGTCTGGGATGCTCGATAAGCGATTCCCAGAGAGATCCAGCTCTGTGCAGTTGTGCAGATTCCCAATTTCTTCAGGGAGGCATTCCAAAGCATTTTCCGAGAAATCCAGGTCCTGCAGCAGTGCCAGCTCCCCAATGCTCTGAGGTAAGTCTTTCAGCTGATTTTTCATAGCAGAGAAGAAAGTCAGCTTGCTCAGAGACCCAAAGTCCTTAGGGAGTGCCACCAGGCTGTTGTGGCTCACCAGGAGCACGCGGAGGCTGGGAAGGTGGAGGATGCCACTGGGCAAGGTGGAGAGGCTGTTGAAGCTGAGATCCAGGTGGGTGAGACACCTCAGGTTCCCAATGTCTGGTGGCAAGCTTGTCAGGGAGCCATGCTGACAAGCACCAAACTCATCCCTGACATGGCCACCTGGGTGTGAAGGGAAGTGGAGGAAGAGGTCAATACGCTACAGCCTCACGTGAGACTCCTTAGCAGAGACTCAGAAGATCACAACGAGCAGCACTCATTAGAAAGTACTCATAGCAAAGTGGGTTTTCTGCTCCTTGCCTCAGTTTTCTGATCAGTGAAAGGGGTATAATGGTGAAGACCTGTTATGAAATCAAGAGGTGCCACAGCTAAACATATCGGGAGTCAAAACTCAAAAAGAGCCAGGCCACTCCACCCATCTACCACCCTTCAGCAGGGTGGCCCGTGCCCCTCCAAGCCTTCCAGTCTCCTTTCCCACCAGCACCAGCAGACAACACACAACACTTTATGGACTAAGGAGACATTCCTCACCCTCCAGGCTTTGCCTGTCCTGTTGAGCGTCAAACAGCCCTCAGGACTGAGATCTGCCCTTGCAAGAACTGGAGAGTAGATGCGAGAAAAGCATTGGAAATGTGGGGAAAAAAAATCAGGTAATTCAGTCTTGTGTAGGCCAGACAGCGCAGAGAGGGAAGGATACAAGTCCCCCACCCCACCCTGTGACACTCAAACTCAAGAAGGGCTGCACCCATGGAAAATAAGTCACGCAAACAAAAGGAAACTTCCAAAACTCTCCATTTCTTCATTGTTTCCTAGTCTCCCTCCACTGTTGTCTATTTGTATACACAAACAGCAGAGGGCACTAAACATTTTTTACGCCGTATAATGGTAAAAAATTAGAACAATGAAACTAACAGACACATTGCACTTTGTACATAAGCAAATCTTAGTAACCTTTTTATCGCACTTCAGGATGCTCAGGGTGTGTGTACAACTCACAAAACAAGCCTGATAAAAAGTCTTGTAGTTATCTCACCTTACTACAGAGAGAAAAGATAAATTAAATTATTCACATGAGAAATCTGTGGCAGATACAGAAACAAACCTCAACTTTTTCAATTTTCAACTAGAATCCCTAAATTCTGGTCACCAATTTCCCCTTTTTTCTCTCATTTATTTTTAAAATTCCACCTCCCAAAGAGCAAATGATTCAGTCTAATAAAGAAATTATACCATTTGAACTGAGATCCTCCCACAATAAAGAGATGAGAAAGTCAAAGAATGATCTAATATATATAGGTCTAACAGTTATCACAGCTTACCAAATTACATGCACGCCCTAAGCCGTACTTTTTATAAAATGCTGACCAGCCTTTTCTGGTCTGTCTTGAACTCTGCTAAACCTACACTCACAGACACTAAGCAAGGATTAAGCTAGGATAGATTCAGGTGGAAACACAGCAAAGACAGCTCATTATACTCCCAAAAAGGAAAGATGGGTCGAACATTTACCAAAACATCCAGCACCTTTCAATCCCTCTCTCCTTGCATAACTGTGCAAAAAAATGCTCTTCTAGAAAACGGCTAAAGACAATTTGCAGCATCAACTCAACCAGACTCCAAAAACTGGTCCCCAGGCAGCTGTGGAAACATAGGAACGAAATAAGAGTCTAAAAGCTGTATCTTGTTGAAATCTGCATGCGGCTCTGAGCAAGGCTAAGAGCCAAACCTGTAGTAAGGGGTACTAGAGAAAAACAAATCCAAGGGCAGTTTGTTCTGCAGATGTAGAGAGAATGATTAAAAAAAAAAAAGCTGAGCCTAGAAGAGTTAGATGGCGATAGGCCCAGGAATTTACCTTTGAGCACCAGGGATTTCAGGTGCTTCATATGAGGAAGGATGTCCAGTGTGACGCCAAGGAGGCGATCATTGCTGCTGAGCCGGAGGAACTCCACCTGGACCACCTCTCCCCGTCGCCCCTCAAACAGCTGGAGGAACCGGCGGCAGCAGTCAGGATAAACATCCAGGTTCAGCCTGTTGTCTGCAAGGCAGGAGCCAGCAAGTGCAGGAGCCCCCGAAGCCCCCTCCTCGCACTCGTCCCCAAGCCCCAGCAGCTCTGCCATCTTCTGTGTCTCGTCCACGGGGTCCGGACATGCTCTGACTTGCCAGGCAGGCAGGCACCAGCAGCACCACGAGGCAGCAGGGACAAGGAGGAGGAGGAAAGATGGCTCTGAAAGAGAACACAAGTGCACAATGAAAGCCACCTGCCCCAGCCCAGGGTGGCTGGAAACAGTTTATAATCACAGCAAGCGGGCAGGAGGGATTACTCGTGTGTTACTGAAAGCTCTGTGGGCAGAGAGCATAGAAATGCAGGGTGACAGATGCCATGGAAGCTTCTCCTCCTAGGGAAAACCTCTGAGTTTTCCCAGCTGACACCTTGGCAGGGAATGGAGCAACTACCCACCATCAGAATAAACAGCAATATTAACTTTAAAAGACATAAATGTAAATGTCTATGCCTTACGCAGATTTCAAAGTCCTTAGTGGGAAGCTTCACAAGTGGAGGGGGAAACCAGGGCAGCAAGAGCAGAGCCAGGAGCAGAGCCCAGAGGATGCTTACAGGCTATGATGGGTCCTCATCGAACCTGGTTGTGAAACCTGGTGCCAACAGGATAAAAGTGAGCATAGACGAAAATGGGCAAATGGCAGCAGAGCAAATGTGGCAGAGCCAGGGAGGGGGTTAGAAAAAGCATGTCCGTGGCACAGAAGCACTGGACAGCACAGTGGGACTGGGGCTCTTGCAGATTTCCCTCCGCAGGGATGCTCTAACTCAGCAAACCAGGCACAAAGCCATAGCCAGCTAGTTACCAGCTAGTCCCTGTTTCCTCCCCTCACAGCATCCTCCACAAATAAAGAGAAAGGGGGAAAGTAGATATCACACAGTGCATGCTAAGAAGGATTTAAACCTAAAGGAGTAGAGGTATTAAATTTGAACAAATTAATTATTATTTTATTGTTATTATTTAATTATTAATTATTTAATTATTATTTATTATTTAATTATTATTAATTATTCCTCTGCCTTCTTAGTGAAGAAGCCTTCATCCACCTAGGACTTTCAAAATCAGACACTATCACTATGGCACACTGGTAGTGCAAAGATGAGCAGAGGCACCACGCTTGTTTTCATACCAGTAGTCACATACTCCTAAGTCCCCCGTCACCTGCTCTTTCCACTTCCTTTCTCTTTTGCAACTCCTCCTGAGCTTGGCAGTTAAGCTATGCTGACGGTGTGAATATGAGGAGTTCTTTTTAAACCCTGCCATGGGTCGTGAATAGAAGTTTCTTTTCAGTGAGCGATGCAGAACTACAAAAAACAGCTTTAACGCCCAAGGCCAGCAGAAGCAAGCTGATGCCCCGAGGAGCAGTGCTTTCCACCGTTAACCTGTGGGACACGGCAGCACCGGTGTCCCCAAGGCACAGTCTGGGGGCGGGTGTCACACTCCCTGGAAGAGCAGAAACCTAACGGACACATAAGAACAGGGAGAACGGGTAAATGGAAGCTACTGCTGTAGTACAAGGTGAGCATTTCTTACCAAAAGGCTGCACACAGCACGTACGCAGCTCTCATAGATACGCATAAGCGAACAGCCCACCCGCTACAGTCTGGGGTAAACCTGTTGACGGTGAAGGAACCAGAGGGCAGCTCTGAACCGGCCAGGCCGGGGCGGCTCCGACACCACAACCGCAGCCCCACGTGTGCGCGCTGGACACGGGCGGGCTCCCCGCGCACAGGGACAGGCGTGCGCGCACACACGTGTGCACACGCAAGCGCGCACACCCCCGCTCCTGCCCAGCCGCCAGCTCCGGCAGCCCCAGGCCCCGTCACCCCGCGCTGCACAGGGCCCCTGAGCCGAGGCTTAGCCCCCGGGACCCCCCCACCCCGGCAGGACCCGCTGCGCACGGCCGCGCGTGTCTCACCCCCTCCGCACCCGGTCCCTGGCACACACAGCCGGGGTCCCGAAAGCGCTGGGCCCGGCCCGGCTCGGCTCGGCTCAGGCACTTCCTGCAAAGTTTGCAGCCGGGCTGCGCTGCCGGGGCGGGACGAGGCGGAGGAGGTGCCAGCTGCAGCGGGACAAGGGGCAGGCGGCTCCGGGAGCCGGGCCTAGGCGTCCCGCTGTCACTAAAATGTCACCAAATGAGATTTTTTTTTTTTCCTTACACTGCCACGGCCTCGGCACCCCAGCCCGTCCCCATGCGGCTCCCCTGGGCTCAAACATGAGCTCAGCCTTCACGGAACGGGAGGCAGGGGCAGCTGCTGCTGCTGCGTGCCTCCGCTGCGATTCCAGGGGGAGAAGCGTGGCAGGAGCTGGGGCTGCGGGCCCGGAGGGGCGCAGGGCTGGGTGCTGCAGAGCCAGCCCTCGCGCCTCCCCGAGCCACGGCTGGGCCTTCGCCGCGCCGTGGGCTCCGGGAGGGCGCGCGCCTGCAGCCGGCCGTCTCGCAGCGAGGGAGGCCGTCTGGTCAAACACCCTGCGCTGGCCTGGTCCCACGGCGTTTGGGCTGCTCTTCGTTTCGCTCAGAGGGGCAAAGCCGGGTTCCTCCGTAACAGCAAGTTTCCGACCGGTGCCTCAATGGCGTGGCGTGGCAGTGCCGCTCTGCTAATGCCCAGGGAGAAGCGTCCCTCGCTCAGCGCTGAATGCCAGCTGCACGGGGCCCTGGGGGAAATTTATCTTCCCATGGGGATGTCGTAGTTCAGCCCCAATCAGGACCAGACTACGCAGTCTCTCTCTCACTCCCCCCACCCTCCGAGAGAATAGGGGGAGATGATATAAGAAAATCTGCTCGAGGTTTGAGATAAGGACAGGGAGAAATCCTTAAAGTTACCGTCACGGGCAAAACAGACTCGACTTGGGGAAAACTATTCATTTATTACTACAAACAGCAGGATAATGAGACAGAGAACAAGATAACCTCCCTCCACCCCTCCCTCTTCCCAAGCTTAACATTATCTCTACTACCTTCCCCCCCTGCCCCGAGCGGCACGGGGGGGAAGAGGGAATGGGGGTTGCAGTCAGTTCATCATATGTTGTTTTATGCCGCTGCTTCATAGTCGGGGGAAGAACTCCTCACATTCCTCCCCTGCTCCAGCGTGGGGTCCCTCCCACGGGCCACAGTCCTTTGTGGAACTGCTCCGGCGTGGGTCATCTCTTCCACAGGGTGCAGTCCCTCTAGAACAGCTGTCCCAGCGGGCCCTCCACGGGCCACAGCTGCCTTCAGGCATCCACCTCCCCCGGTGTGGGGTCCTCCACGGGCTCCAAGTGGATCTCTGCTCCTCCGTGGACCTCCATGGGCTGCAGGGGGACAACCTGCTTCACCATGGTCTTCACCACAGGCTGCAGGGGAATCTTGGCCAGGAGCTGCATTACTCCTCCCCCTCCTTCTGAACTGACCTTGGCATCTGCAGCCGTTCCTCACAACAGGCTGGTAGATGTCTTTCAGGATCCTTTTTACATCTTATTCACTTCTCATCTCCTCTCCACTTCTTGCAGCCAGGCCGGACTGAGTCGGGCCCAGTCGGCTGCCCGGCGGGAGGCCAGAGGGTGAGGCCTGCAAGGCCCACAAGGCTCGCAACTCCCCCTCTCTGCCCCCCGCTCAGCTGCTTCACATCTTCTCTTCTCTCTTTTTTTTTGTTTTCCCCTTCTTAAATACATTATCGCAGAGGCGTTATCACGGGACATTCTGCTACCAATTAGCTCGGCCTTGGCCAGCAGCGGGTCCGCCCTAGGCCCGGCCGAGTCCACTGAACAAAGGGGAGCGACTTCCAGCAGTTTCCTACAGAAGCTACCATCTTAGGCCCCCCTTCACTAACAAAACCACAAAAGGGGAGTAAGCGCTAACCACTGCCTGCCTCTCTGAAGCACCTGCTCAGTTAGAAAACCGGGAACTGGGTTGTTCCCTGGTAGCACCCGAGTTACCAGAGAAGCGGGGAGCGCTCTGACCCGCACGGGGGGTTTCTGGGGAGCCTCTGGGGCAGCAAGGCAGGGATGGCCAAAGCCTCCCACAGCGCTCCTGCCGCAGCGGTCCCGGTTTATTTGGGTCCAGGAGATTTTGGCACAATGTTAACTTTTCACATTTATTCATTTCCTTAATCCAGGAGGAAATCAAGCAAACCAAGCGCGGGCGGTAACTCCTGTAGCCCACGGCCAGACCGTGCCGCGGGGTTTCTGACTCCCGGCCTCCCCGCAGCAGGACGGGCCGCTCCCTCCCTCCCGTGAGAGCTTGTCCTCAGTGGAGGGGCCTGCGCGTCCCGCCAGGGCACACCGACCCCAGTTTGGGGAAAAAAAAAAACCCTGAAGCCAGAAAATCAGCTGCCGCGGCCTTGTGCTGAGGCGTCACCGGCCGACATCCCCGCCCCGACGCGGCTGACAGCCCCGCTCTGCGCATGCGCCACCGTCTGGGCGGCGGCCGTCCGTGCGGCAGCGGCAAAGTCCGCAGCTCCCCATTGGCCTGCCCGCTCCCCGTCAGCCTGGCCCAATGGCAGCGCGCGTTGTTGAGGGGTAACGGGAAGAAGGCGTTGCCGAAGCACCGCCCCTTCCCTTTCGCCGCTGGGCCGCCGTCGGGAGCGCACGTCCCAGGCCTGTCTCCGGTGCCGCCGCCTCCGCCCAAGTAAGCGCGCGGCGGTCCTTTCCCCCCTCCCCCGCGGGAATGGTCGCTCCCGGCGCGCTCTCTCCTGCCCGCGGCCGCCAGCAGGGCTTGGGCGAGACCACGTCGGGCGGGGGGGTGAAATGGCGGCCATGTGCTCGCCCGGCCTAGGCCTGGGCCAGGGCCAGGGCCTGCGGAGGGACGGGACAGGCTTAGGCGAGCGCCACGGGGAGCTGGGGCGTGGATGTCGTCCAGAGGACGAAGAGGTGTTGGGGAGTCTGCTGTGCGGCCTTTCTTCGGGAGAGGTGTGCGGTTCCAGCAGAGTTAGGCCGGGGCAGCTGCGCGGGCCTTCGGATAGCAGGGCCCGGAGCCTGGGGCAGGGTGGGAGCCGCGGCGGCTTTGCAGTGTTTCACAGACAGCTTTGTGCGGGGTCCCGTGCTAACAGGAGACCGGTACACCGTCGTGGTTTTTCTGTTAGAAGCAGAGCAAAACAGTTGTAGCCGGGAGAGTGAATTTTGCTTCCCCCAGTGAAGATATAAACTTTTTCTGAACGCATAGCTTTGTCACTAGCACTGAACAGCCAATTCTCTTCTTTTCCAGAATGCGTTACATTGCAGCTTATCTTCTAGCAGTCCTCGGTGGCAATGAGTCTCCCACATCAAAGGACTTGAAAAAGATCCTCGACAGCGTCGGCATTGAGACAGATGATGAACGCATGAATAAGGTGGCATTGCCTCTTAATTGCAGATGGTCATGTCCCAGTCAGCATCAGACGTTGGAGTTGTTTCCTTGGCTTCAGTGTTTCTTTAGTTGCCATGCTGTCGATCTAGTCTTGTTTTCTTCAGACGTTCCCTGATCATTACATGTGTGATTTCTAAAATACTGCTTAACCAATCAAAACAATTTCTACAACGTTTTTGTAGAAATCTGCCTTTCTTAACACCTGTCCTCCACAAAGAGCTTGGTCAGTTGTTGATAATTTATGACGTTCGATCTAATAACTTCCAAGGGGATGGTGGCTACAGATCAAGTATGTATTGAAAACAAGTTCTGTTCTGACATAGTGTATAATTTGCACTTAATGTTTAATTTTGTCTTTTGGTCAATCCTGAGCCAAAGCTAACACTTTTTAAGGCCTGATATTCACTAATAAATTCTTACTTAGTGTAGTACAAAGAAGCATTTGTTCTTTGACTAAGAAACAAAGGCAAATTATAACACAGACATTAAAGGTATTAAATAATAATATGTAGGAAGATTTTTGAAATTAGTGATGCAATGGTTGTGTTGAAGAACAGACTTTTTAAGAGAGTATCTTAATTAGAATGTTTCTTGTGATATAATAGACTTTCAGTCTTGTGGGCTTAAAAATAAATGGCCACGGGAAAAAAAAAAACCACAAAAAATGGTCTTATTGCCTGTCCCATACTTGCATGCACAGTGTTTCCAGAGAGGTGGAGGAAAAACAAGTCACTTCCTCACTTGGAAACAGTAGAGACTAGGCCCAATCAAACAATAGGTGCACTGAGCCAACCATCCTTGTCATGGTTTGGGATGTTGGTTTGAACTCGCAGTGCTCCTGTTTAAATGCCAGGTCTTTCGGCTTTCGCTTCTTTACATTTCATAGAATCATAGAATGGTTTGGGTTGGAAGGGACCTTTAAAGGTTGCCTAGTCCAACCCCCCTGCAAGGAGCAGGGACATCTCCAACCAGATCAGGTTGCTCAGAGCCCCGTCCAACCTGGTCTTGAATGTTTCCAGGGATGGGGCATCCACCACCTCTCTGGGCAACCTGTTCCAGTGCTTCACCAACCTCATTGTGAAAAATTTCAGTGAGGGTTTATTTGCATATACTTTCATAAATTGATTTCTCTGATCCTCCAGTATCCAGAAAGCTTCTCTGGAATTTGTTTTGGTCATGACTAATTAATTTTTTTCTATTTACACTGGCTGTATCTTACACCAGTGTAAATCTAGTGAAGTCAAACACCTTCCTCCCAGATGAAGCAAGCATGCAGGCATGGCATTTCACAGATTGCAGGAGGTGCAGTCTGTATAAGCAGGAGATGCCTGTTGAAAAGCTCTTGGTTTAAAGTCTTTTGGCTTTGTCTGCTCTGCAGTGTTCAGCACTAGCAGGGCCTTGCCAGAGAGAGGTCTGTGACATTCTCTCTCTCTCTCTCTCTCTCTTTTTTTTCTTTTTTAAGCACTTGCTTGCTTTAGCAATTTTTTGCTTTATGTTTTGCTTTCCTCATTGTTGGTTATACAACAATGGTAGTAGAATTGAAATTGGGACACTCTGTTCTAGTGCAAGGATACAATGGCCAGCTTGGCTGTAACATTTGGTAGCGCTAGGAACAGGACCCTGTGTTTTTTGGTCTAGGGCCCAGTTCTTCAGAACCTCCCAGTGGGTATTAAGCAAGATGTGTTAACAGTCCCTCAGTGAGTAACAGACCGTTTGTGGGGTTTTCTAATTGGCTCCACAACATCTGTGTATCCTTCTTTTGCAAGGTCCTTGGATTCATTATGAATTTATTCCAACAGATTTCATGCAGAAGCTTTCACAGAAAAGTATGAAAGACTTAACTGAAGTTTTCATTTCAATGTCCTACTCCTTCCACTGAGAAATAAGGAATATTTGGGCTGTGTGAGCAGCAGGATGGAGGCATTGCACGTGATGATTAATCAGCACTTCTTTAAATGTAGCTTATGCTCATGCTGTTTTGAAACTATTAACACTCTAAACTTAATTTACACAGGTTATTAGTGAGCTGAATGGAAAAAACATCGAGGATGTAATTGCTCAGGGTAAGTGCAGTCTCTGAGTGTCAGAGATAATTGCCTCTACTATTTTGGTAACGTAGACTTGAGAGTGTAAAACTGCTGACAACTCCCTGTATTATTCATCAGTTTAGCATTGCAGTTGAGGAGCTCCGCGCTGAAATTACTGAAATCCAGGTCCATTCTAATTCCCTGCGGGCTGGTGGCTGTACCTGCTGGGTTTCGCTTGTGGACCACATTAAACTGGAAAACTTAAGCATGCGTGAGCTTCCTGGTGGTCTGCTCATGACGTAGTTTTCTGGACATGTTGATCATAGGAGGAATTAGCTGTTGTTCAAGTTCTCTGAGAGATTTTTTTTCTTTGCGTTTATGCACTTGTACGCATCAATTATGTAAACCAGGAAGAACAGACCGTTAAATGTAAGTGAGTGTCAATTCACATTAAGGGTACAGTTACACGCTCTGTGATTATTACACGCCTTTTCAGTACACATCTCTTCTAGAGCTCCCGAAGTCTGGCATTTCATTTTCTCTAAGATAGGACTCTTGAGTGCTGACTTCTGTAGAAGTTTCTGCTCTTACCTGCTGGCTTTTACCAAAACAGTAACTTTTAACATTAACTGACTGGGTCATAGGGCTGAAATAATGCAGAACTGAAGTAGTGCAAAGATTTCTGATTAATTTCTGGGTTTTTGCAAGTACTTAGGCACAGGGGAACTCTTAGGCATATATCTGTTTAAAGGTTGCCAGGACTTTGCCTGGCCTTGCTGTTACGAGCAGTAACTGGACATTTCTGTCTGTGCTGAAGACCTAAGAGAGCCATTATGCATGAGCTTAGAACACACGCTATCTTTTTCTGTAATACTTCTTCTTTAAATAGTTTCCTAGAACATATTGACATGAATATGAAACATGTTTGTTTACTTGGCTAGTTTATTGGAGCTTGAACTAACAATTATTTGGAAACTGATTCCCAGAATTTGGAATACAGGCAAACATACTGTGTACGCGCCCTCTGAATGTCAAGGGAGCCTTGGTATGTGAAAGGCAGATGCCAGAGAACTAGCTAACTTTCCAAAGACGAGCATAAATCAGAAGTCAGTTTGCTGATCTCTAAGGACATGCAGTAGGGTTCATAAGGTGCTGGAGAATTTGTTTAAAATGCCGTACTCTTTGCCGTAAATACATCTCTTCTCCCACCTCCTCCACTCCTGTGATCCAGTCATGCCCTCGCAGTTCTGTATACCCTTCAAAAACGGGTGGGGGGGGAAGCCAGTGCTGCTCATACGTTATTTTTGAGGTATATTGAAATCAACAAACAATTTCTGGGCTATGATGCTGTATTCAGAAAACACACAGTTTTTCTGTATGTGTAAAATTGGGTGTGTTTGCCATTATTGTTGTATGACAGTTGTAGAATAAAAAAAAATAGGGGACTTTGTGTACAGAAGAAAACTTACTAATAATGTGCTGTCAGTGTTCTCAGGATAAGCCTTTGTGAATCTTAAACTCTTGAGGTTTTTTTTCACATAATAGTTTAAACTTTCCTATCATGGGTGCAGCCTGTTATTCCTTTCAGCTAATAGTGACAGTTTCAGTCCATGAGACACAGTATCTGTTTCTTCTGCACTCTCATTTCTCTTCCTTTTCACCCTACCTCTGTGCTTGGAGATAAGAATTTAAATACTTTCTCTTCCGTCCCACTCAGGTAACGGAAAACTTGCCAGCATGCCAGCCGGAGGAGCAGTGGCAGTCTCTGCTGGAGGGGGCTCTGCGGCTCCTGCTGCAGCTGCTGCGCCTGCTGCTGGTGAGTATGGGTGGAGAGGCATTGTTACAGGGCAGCTCCTTAAAAATGGACTCGAAATGTCAAGGCTTTTCCACTTTGGCACTTCACTGTGTGATTGAAGTGCAAACTGAACAGTTACTTTTCTCTTGGGCAATCAGAAGTGTTTGCTATTTATCCACCTTAAAACTGGTCTGGCTTAGAACCGAGAATCAAACAGACCTCGCTGTGCAAAGCACATCCCTTCAGTAGTGGTGTCTTTGTCCCCCCTCGGTGTTTGTATTTGGCTATTGAAAGAGAATGAGATGAACCATCGAGGGTGAAATACCAATAATATGGAAGCTGAGAACACCAAAATGTGTATCTTTCAAACCTGTGGTGCAAAAAATGTAAATATTGACCATGGGCTTCGTCTTTTTTTTTTTTTTTCCCTTCAGCTGAGGAGAAGAAAGAAGAGAAGAAGGAGGAATCTGAAGAATCTGATGATGACATGGGATTCGGCCTATTTGATTAATTATTTGTTATAGAGAAATTATTAAAATTCTTTGTTTTAAATGTGGGGTTTTTTTAGTATGTTATTATAACCATACAAGTGCTATTGGGTTCAGACAGCTGTTCTTCAAAGAGCTGTGACAAAGTTTTGATTTTTGTCTCTGTCTGAAACATGTATATCAATTTTATGACAAGCCATGAGACTCAGCTCTCTTAAAGTACTTAAGAAATGGCTAAGCTTGTGTAAACCTGGACGCTTGTTTTGAGACTCCTTTTTCTTAAAAAGTGTGTGGAAGCTGAATCTGCCTGATGTTAACTTAAGCTCACCTTCTCCGTACTACTTTGCCATTGCAGTCACTCAAGAAAGAGTCCTATTCAGCAATAAAAGGACTTAATTTTTCAGGATCTGTTTAATCAATTCCAAAATATATGAAACTGAATGGATTGCAGGTCTGACAGCAAAATTTTGCTTTTATAAAGTGTGTTTTAGGAGACAGTTCTGGCAGGCAATGTCCACTGACTTCTACAGCGGTCTTTGGCTGTCACCGTAAGTAAGTGTGTACAAGTAGCACATGTGATGATCTTCCCATGCCAAGTCTCAACAGGTAGTGTCAAAAAGAGGTGTCCTGGACCAGTCTGTACTGTGAAGCTTTTTTAACAGTTGTTTTGGGGAAAAAAAAAAGCACTAGTTGATACTGCTATGTTGGTTATGAGTCATTGGACAAAGCATGGCAAGTACCTCTGAGAGGAGAGATGGGTGAAATCCAAGTAGGAAAAACTTTTTATCTCCCTGTGGTGTACTGAGAGAAAACGCCCATTACTTCATAGCAGCCAAGGAAAACAGCAGTTGAAAGTCAGATTCTCAGACCTCAAAATGGTTGTGATTTCAGCAACTAACCCTTGCTACTTTTTTGTGCCTGCCACAAGAGTGAGTTATGGAGGTAACGATGCCAATACCTTTCATCTACTTTGTTTCTTAAGTCCTAGTGTGATGATCTTTGTGGCAGTAACAAAAACTGCTCGTGCTTGCTCTCATTCTCTTTCAGACTTGTAATGGCTCTGGTTTGGCACTGGAAGGGGTGCAGGTGTATGTCTTGCTTCTTTCCTTGCTGATTTGTCTGTCTCAGATCACTGAAAAAGGGTGGTTATTGGATGTGGTTTTTCTGAGAGGTAACCTGCCGCCTCCACCCTGAAATATTGCTTGGCCGCTATAAGAGTAAAGCCAGTGTTTTCACAGGAGGGAACTGCCCTGTCACACCACTCAGCAGGGTTTTTTCCACGCACAAAGGAATTTGTATTAGTGGCGCTGAGCTATTCCATGAGTTTGGCTGTGCCCATGCCTGTGTGATGAGACAAACCTGTGGTGCCAGCTGCCTGGCTACTGTGATGAAGGGAAGAACACACCCAAGAGGACTACAGCTACATCTAGATTAACTTCTTTTCCCTATGACCTGTTAAACCTTGAGTTATGGACCTGATCTTGTGCTAGGTGTCTGCTTATCTCCTTTAAATTGCTTCCTGAAAGTGCATCTTTTTGATGAAAACTACTGTCACTTAATCTGCTTTGAGGAAGAGAAGGAGAGCCCATTTGGTAAACTGTTTAGAGAATAAACTTTTGGGGGCAGCTCTTGGAGAAAGCACTGTTACACTGCCACAGAGAGGCAGTGTATTTTAATTAGCAACCTTGTAGGTATTGTGAAGTCCAGGGTACAAGTCTAATCCAAGATTTCACACACATTTTGCAGAATTTGCTAAAGCCTCTGGACAGTTAACATTTCTTCTGAATGCAAAATCAAAGCATTTTAAGCTTTTTTCCCCCCATACCTATTTACAAGGCCGTAGCCACCTGATGGCTTTGTACCTGAGCAGTGGTGTGCCTGGAAGTCTGTTGCAGATTTGTTTGGTGCTCTGGATGTAGTTCATCACTCTGTTCTGCTGGTCTTGGTGAGCTTCAACTATGAAGGAGTTGAGATTCCTGCTCTACGGACACTGTTCTGAATTGTCAAATGTCACTGATGCCTTTTCAGACTTGGCAATAATTTCCAAAGGCAAGGGTAGCACTGGGGTGGATGCATCATATTCCGTGATGCTCTCAGAGAAAACTAGTGCCTGCAAACACTTGGAGTGGTGGCCCAGTCTGTACCGTTGCAGAATGAATTTTAGCTATAAAAGATTTTTCCTGATTACTTCATTTAAAAGGCTCAAAGGCACTAAAAGGAAGGGAAAGGATAGCCTTTTGCCTGGAGGTTACACTGGGAACCGATCGTTCCTAAATTTATGGTAGAGGGAGAGTGATTTAGTCATAGGCTTGGTGTTGAAACGTGAGCTTTCCTCACTGGGATACAAATGCTGCGCCATCTCAAACCAGCTCTGACTGAAAATAATTCTGTACAAACACCATGGGGCAGAGAGAGTGACGTGACATCTTCGCTACTTGGAAAGCAGGGAGAATGTCCTGGACGCCACTGGAAAGTAATAAGCAATGTCTCCCTGGGGCCACTGTCAAATTAAGTGGTTTCACTCTTGCTACTAAGGCCCAGTTTTGCAAGCTGCTACGTGCAGGTAGCCCTGCTGAACTCCGTGGGTTTGACTTACGTGGGGCAGAGATAGGTATCTGCAGTAGCTTTCCTAGAAGGATAATTCAGTCCCAAGAGAGAAGGATAAGGGGACTGCTCCGTTGGCTCAGGAGATGCACCTCTGAAGCAAGTCCAAGGGCTTCCCATGGAATTGTCTGATATATCAAAGTCAGGCTTTCCAACAATGCTAACAGAACTCAGGCTGCGCTCCATGACCAGTGGCCCAATCTTGCTGAGTACAGGCGACTATGAAAGTAACACGCCGAAGACAACAGTGTAACAGACCGCCTCTCAGCCTCCCTTTAAAATTAATTCATGTTGGCTGCCAACAACCAAGGTCTTACCTGAAAAAACAATGGATTGTTGGCTTGTACGTTACTATCTCATATGTACTAACTGCTCACCATTCATCAGACTGGAAAACAAATGCAACAAAAAGGGATTTCAGGAGCAGCTTTCTCGGTGGCGTCATAACGTGTGAGGGCACAAGTGAACCTGCAGTATTCTGATAGGAGTTTAATTCACATGAAAAGCTGCCATGTAAATCTTGCTTGCCCAGGTTATTGCAGGATTATGAGCAATTGCAGGATTACGGCAGTACTTTCTTAGTGAGGAGAAAAAGATTAGTTCAGAGGGATTATTTGTGTTGGAGAAAAACACAGTTGTTTGGCAGACTGCTAGTGCCAGTACCCAGGCAGCAGTCCGTAAGAGATTACTGTTCCCATGGTTTATTTCCTTACCTTGTTTCAACAGCGCAGCATTAACCTCCGCAGATAGGTAACCTGGAGGGCCAAGGCAGAGCGATGTAAACAACTCAGGATGAGACTGCAGTGGGGAAATCAATTGAAACTAACCCCAGCTTTGTCACAGCATTGTTATTTCTGTTTTCCAATCATAGAAGGAATGTTAAGGTCTGTGAAACACTGAGAAAAAAGAGGAAGCGGCGCTGGCTCAAGAACAAAGCTGTTCTTGTAGTTACAAGTCTTAGGGAGGTATGTGCTAACAAGGTTCGGCACTCTGCTTTGACAGACTTCTGCTAAACTCACAGCCCATTGACTAGTCCTTCTGTAGCACAGTCCTTGCTCTGGAAAATGCAAGACAATGTTTTCTTTGGGTTTGGCTACATGGAAATACCTTTCCTTGTCACCAGAAGCACTGGGTGAAAGCACTATGATTGTTTTGGCGTTAAGGGCCAAGGGTGTTAAGGTTGTTTGGTCTTAAAGAGGGTTAAGGCTCAGGTGTGCCAATGCTCACCTCTCCAGATGGAGAAGAGGGCTGGCAATGGTTGTGCAACCACGCCAGACACAAGGGAGCAAGGAAATGACAAAAGCAAGTAGAGGTACGAGAGGAAGAAAAAGAAGGGTGGGTATAGGGCATAAACAGGGGACTTGAGATTAGTGGGGTTAATTCTTCAGGTGCTCCAGGATGGAGCTAATATGTATCAAGGGTACTTCGTGGCAGCTAGGGGAGGTGGTGGGCTGCAGGGTAAGACCTGGAAGAAAGGTAAGGCTGGACTCCTGCCTGCCTGACGGAAGGAAAGCACAAATGTTTAATGAAAAAGCACTCTGTCTGTAGAAGCTGGAGTATGGGGCCTAACTTCAGCTCAGGTTCTGGATTTCTACATGGGTGACCTGCTGAGTTTGGTTGCTTCAGTCAGCTGACTGTGAGGCAGTAGGCAGCTGTTCTTACAGCCCGGATGGTCCTGCTAAGGGGAGGGGTACAAGCCTCCCTTGTAGCCTTTGAAAGGACATTTGGAGGAGAAGGAACAGGAGAGGGGCTACTTGGATGAGCTCCTCTAACATAATTGGTGCAATTCCTGAGGGGGGGAGGTCTAGCTTTGCTTCGTCTGACCACTGTGAAGGACAGGAGTAAGTGTCTCAAATGAGAAACTTCTGACCAGTTATAAGAAAACTAAGGCAAATAGATTTATGCCAATATTAGTTAAGTCTTTTTTTTAAATTACTTTTTAAACTTAAGTAGAAAGTGCTTTTGTACCATGTTGACTATTAAAAAATTAGTAATGCTTTTTGTTTTGTACCCCCAACCTCCCTCCTGCTGATTCTGCTTCTTTGCTTTGAGTTGAGCAGCTGTTTCTCTTGTGCTGATCTTTTTGATGTCCCTGTAAACTTTTACACATATCTAATTGTCTGAATGACTACAGTCTGTGGGGATCTTTCCAGCTTCTGAAATCTCTTTTGATCTCCTAATGACGCTGGCCTCCCATCTTGTGCTGCTTTGTGGGAAGCTGATAACACCGTGGGCTTGCTCGTGCAGAAGTGCTGCTGAAAATCGCAGTTGCCCTGACCAAAGGTAAAGTGTTTCGGTGAGCTTAGAGGCATGTAGAGAAAACTGCTAAAAGAAGGTTAGCAAAGGTAAGCAACTGTGTGTGTTTTGCTGAGTTTAGAGCCAGAGAAAGCTGTAAAAGAGAGAGAGGGGTTGCTTTTCTCTGGTGTAGCTGTGCTGAGCTTTACCTCCCTCTGGCTCCTTAGCTTTTTTTTTTGTGTTTCTTGTTGGTGTCCGGTAAAACAAACGACTGTATTTGCAGGAAATTCCCAAGAACTTGGAGCAGAGGCCTCTAAGAACCGGCACATTTTGTAGGGGGAAGGCAGGTTGTTGCCTGGGGTACACAACAAGGTTTGGGGTGCTGCGAGAAGCCGAAATCCTCTCCTTTCTCCCCTAAAAAGCAACGGGCTTGTCCTCTGACATTTCAGGCCGGCGCTGGTACGGCTGCCACGGCTCAGTCGCTGGTGAATAACCCCAATACCCACGAGGCCTGGCCTCCCTGGGCTGAGAGAAGGGGGTTCACCGGGGGAAGGGTTGGAAGGAGGGGCCGGCGTCTTCCCGCCCAACGCCGGGGCCCGCGGAGGGGCCGGGCTGAGGGGCGGCGGCCATGCCACCGCCCCTCCGCAGGCCGGGGGCGGGCCCGAGGGCCGGGCCGCCTGATATAAACTCGGCGGCCGCCGCCGCTAATCCAGGAGCGAGTCCGCTGTCCTGAGGGGTTTATTCCTGCAGCAGCGGCGCCTTCCGCCTCTCCTCTTCCCACCCGCCCGCTCAGGGGCGGTGTGATGTGAGCGGAGCCCCGCGGCTTCCCCTCTTCGTCGCGGCTGCTGCTTCTTCTCCTTCCTCCCCCCACCCCTTCCGCTGCCTCCATGTTCCCCCTGGACTCCCCTTGGAATATCTCCTTCGCCGGCTGCGGCTTCCTGGGGGTCTACCACGTCGGAGTAGCCAGCTGCCTGCAGGAACATGCCCCCTTCCTCGTCGCCAACGCCAGGAAGGTCTACGGCGCCTCAGCCGGGGCGCTCACCGCCACCGCCCTCGTCAGCGGCGCCTGCCTGGGTAAGCGCGG
Source organism: Chlamydotis macqueenii (assembly GCF_036417535.1). Classification (NCBI taxonomy): domain Eukaryota; kingdom Metazoa; phylum Chordata; class Aves; order Otidiformes; family Otididae; genus Chlamydotis; species Chlamydotis macqueenii. The sequence goes on along the minus strand of NC_141560.1, from coordinate 53,463,754 downwards.
GCCGGCAGCCGGGCGCTCCTTCCAGCCTGCTTTTCCTTATTATTATTATTATTATTTTCAATTACAAGAGCATCGAGGTGCGGGGGGGGGGGGGTGGGGGTGGTGGAAGTAGCCCTCCACTTTCCTCCTCGTCCTTCCTCAGTGCGTGCGGTGCTTTGTTTGTGAGGCCTTTACCTCAGCTTTTGCCCCCTGGTCCCTTGCAGGTGGCCGAGGGCTTCAAATTGAGGTTTGGTGGGGTTCTCAGAGGCACCTCAGCCCTGTAAGGTGGTGAAGCCCGCGTCCAAAATGGGCACCTGGGCGGCTGGGGTGCCGCTGCACCCCGTGGAGCAGCTGCCTGTGGAGGGGAAGGCCCCTTGATGGTACGACATCAGCACAAGGGTCCTGGTTTTGACCCCCTCCATAGTAATATGGGCTTGCGGGGGCTCGGTTCTTGGGTTTGGCTGGCTGGAACGTAGGTCTGGTGGGGCTGTGGGTGAGGAGAGGAGCCAGCCTCTCACCTGGGCACCCGCTCTTAGTGGCTGTGAACAGGAGGTGAAGCGGCTGGAGATGGAGACATCGCGCAGCACGGGGCGTGTACGGATTAGAGTTGAACAGCATCTCTGAGTAGCTTGTAAATCTCTTTGTTCTTTCTTAGCATCTTCTTCAGGAGTGTTACTGCTGGGGTGTAGGGCACTGGGGAATTTCCTTGCCCTCTGTAAGAGCTAGATCTCCAGTTTGGCTAGCTGTTCTCTCTGTTTTCAAGTTACAGAAGAAACCTTAAAAAGTTATCTCTGAGGCAGGCACACGGCGTAGTCTGTCCCTGCTTAGGGCACATCTGGTGAACAGCTGAAGAGAATGGTGTGTGCTGCCTCCTGGCTTTTTGTTTGCTTGGGGCTTTCAAAAGCTGCTGCCTGGGTAGTTCAGCTGTTTGTATATGGGGGAGGAAATCAACAAACGCTTGCTCTAGTCTGTACTTGGAAGCTTTTCTTTTATTTTGAGAATAACATATGCAGAAAAGTATCTTAAACATGAAATGGGGAATGTGGTATGAGAGAATCAGGTGTATCAGTCTCCTAGAGCCAAGTGAAACCAGAGCTGTTTACTGCTTGAACTCCTCTCACCTTGATCACAGGTGCCTTTCCACAGCACACACTGTTCTTTTGGGACAGGTAGAACTTTGAGATGTAGCCTTTGTGTAGCAAAAGTTAGCTTTTTCTGTGTAGTTAGGTTTTGAAGTTTCCCCCTCGTTAGCATTCTGTTTACAGAAATGCCCAGTGAAGTGTAACTGTTGCTTCTGGAGCTTGATGGGAAGCTCTTATCAGCTGTTCAAACCCCAGTCTGGGATCTCAAAGGTGTAGTCATGCTGTGGTGCAAGCTTTTCTCATGGGCAAGGGAATAGGCCTTCTCTCATCCCTTCTCCCGCAGGGATCCATTTGCTGATAGCTGCCAGAGATCTGTTTATTTTGCTTGCTGTTGCTTCTACTGAAGAGGTGGCTGCCCAGTTAGTTCCCTAACTGGGAGGACCTTGTGCCATTCAGATGTGGCACGAACCTGAGACAGGCTGGCAGTAGTGCCCAAATCCTTTGCCTTGCTCAGATGCTGTTACTGTTTTTGCTCTTCTTATGTCCAAAGCATCCATGATGTGCTAGGTGTTGCTGTCAGGGAGTTACCCAGCCTAGTAGGAAGCTTTCTGTGAATCAAAATTAGAGTAGATTGTCCAACTCCCTCTGAAGTACAAGGGGAGGACCTTGTACCTCAAGGTGTAAGGGTAAAGAGGACTGAGTTAGGGGCTGCCTTCTAGGCAGCGTTCACCTCCCTCCTGAAAGAAGGCAAACAGATGTGTTTAAAGCCAGCCAAGGCTTGGATCAGATTCTGTCTTAAGTTTGACTGCTCTGGGGTAATTTTCTTTTGACTCTGCCTGTGTGGCTGGTGTATATCTTGGGTAGAGAGCAGGGCTAAGGCAACAGAGCTGACTTCTGAAAGTAAAAGCAAAGGAGGTGCCTGGTTGCGGCATGATATCACTGCACTTTGTCCCTGTCATAAACCCTCCTGAGAGTGCAGATTCCAGGCTGAGGTCCAGGAGTTAGAAGCAGAAGGTACAGCTGCAGCCTGTACTAGGAGAGCAGATCATCCTGGTACAGGTGCTTGTAGGATCCTGAGTATCTGCGTTTGCCATGCAGCTGGTTTCTGCCTGAGAGTAGGTGTCATAGCCCATGGGCTTTGAAGCTTATGGCAGCTGCTACTCTGCACTGTCTTTTGCCCTGTCCATCAAAATGGAATGCTAAATAGCATGTCTTGTTGGATGGCAAGCAGAGGGGAATTTTGCAGGTTTGCTTACTTGGCTGTGTGTAGATAAGGCCAGTGTCTTCATGCACCCATACTTGGTTCTAAACTCAATGAGACTCTACTGTGCAAAGACACATACTTCCTGGGGAGGGTGGAAAAACCTCTTCCTTTGGGGTTTTTCTTTGATTTTGATCCTGTGAGACCCTGATCAGAGAGAACAGACATTTTCCTGGTCTTCAGAGTGTAAGATCCCACTTAGTAGTTTCTCTTTCAGCTTTTTCCTTCTGTTCTTTGCATCTGTTCAGCTTGCCTCTGAGCTGATTCTTCCTTCTCCCTGAATTAGAACCACACTGTCATCATTTGTATATGGCAATAAGGCTTCACTGTGGGCAACACTGAGCTGAAAGCCCTGACCAAATGATCTGCAGCCTTGAGAGTGCACTGTGGACTTCAAAGGTGCATTTAAGAATAAAACATAAATAAAACAACATTGGATGTGTGTGTTAGCTAGGCAGAGGACCTTATTTCTAAATAAGTGGCCAGGAGGTATTTATGGTCTGATATGACCTCGCCTAGCTCTAGTTAAGCACTTTACCATTAAGTTGTAGGGATCTTGGATTTATTCTGCACAGCTACAACAGTGGTATTGTCCTGCATTTGAAGTGCGCTCTCCAGTTTTGAGGTTCTTCTGTTCACTGGCATGAAAAAGCATTGCTGGTTTTCCCCTAGAGTAATCTGTGTGGCTATCAAGGTGCATCGGGCAAAGTCTTGCACGCTGACAAGTTACTTAATTGTGCATACTGCAGTGTTGTAGCATGAATCACTTCTTGTCCAGAGGGTTTTCTGGGAAGTGGCATTCTGTCATGCCTGTCTCTTCTCTTGGGTCTGTTAGAGTCCAGCACAGCAGGAAATGCACCTTTATATACCAAGCAAGTGAAAAGTCCTTTTGTGCTGACGTTGCAGTCTCCTCCTTACGTGTACCACAAATCCTGTGGGTTTTCATAAACTCTAAGCCTGGAGCTCTGAGGATGCTGCTTACCTGTCTGAATAAATCCTTAAGTCATTGGGTCTGGATGAGTAAAACTGGCTCACGTGATGTGATGAGACTGTCCTCCTCCAGTCACAACTAATGCTAAAATGCAGCCGGTGTCAGATTATTAGAACTTTAATACAGAGTAGGGGAGATATATGTGTGTGTGTATATATACTTTTTTTTTTTCCTTTTTTCTTTTTTAAGAGTCTTGAATCGTTTCACTGTGGTGAGCTGTATGGGATTTGGTGTGCCTGCTTGGGAAGCATAGCAGCCTGGTTGAATGATGCGATGTGAATCTGTAATCACTGAAAAGCTGGTTTTGAGCTGAAGCTAAGGCCCTGAACTGTGCTTGTGACTCATAGTTAACCAACAGCATCTCTATTGTCTGTGTGTATTGTCCTGTACACCTCTCATCTGAGGGTGGGTTGGAACTGCTGAATTGCTTCTTTTTTTGGGGGAGAAGAGGTGGATTCTGCTGGCTGTCAAGCCCCTGTCTGTGGGAGTTAGCTGTTCTAAAGCATGACTATGTCAGCAGAAAACGATAAAGCAAGCTGAGGGGATGCTTCTAGTACTATGAATAGAGAAAGGACGCCATGTATCTGTTAGATTAAGCAATGTTTTTTTGGGTGTACTTTAGAGAGCTTTTCCTGGGTTGTTTACAGGACTTTTTTTTTTTTTTTTTTCTAAAAGAAATATCTTAGCCGGGACTTTGTCCTAGGCTCAACCTGAGATGAAGTAAAGGTTATCTGATGTTCAGGTTTGCTTGTCAACTGTCACCACGTGACCACCAGAAAGTATGCTGCTGAACTGTAGAGACTTTTTCCAATGAGTAGCAGGAAGGGGAAAAAAAAACCCAACCCAACCCTCTTTTACCTTTTGAGATAATGAACGATAGCAGCATCCTAAATGATGTGCTCCTGAAATCTGATTATGTGCATGCAAAGGCTTAAGGACTGATCACAGAGGTTATTTTCTCTGTGTTTTTCTATGTGTGTGTGTGGAGTCTAACACCAAATCCCAGACTGAGAGAGGGAAATAAATCAGCTTGGGATCTCTATGGGATCCTCAGAGCAATGCCAGTTTATGCTGGCCAAGGCATGAATTGTGTAGCTTATCCTAGGGGAAGTATATGTGATGCTGGCTTGTGTGGCTGCGTGAAGAGATCTATAGATCTCCTCAGGTACATGAAAGAAAGCTTCGTAGTGTGCAGAGCCTCTCAAAACTCGAGTCCCTCTCTGCACAGGAGATTGTCTTTTGTACCTCCTGCAAATGCCCTACTTGGGGAAAAATTTGTCAAGCTGGGCATCCCCCAGCCCAGTCAATGGAGGGAGGGGCACCCTTCTGTACACGCATAGGGATGTGGTTCTAATGTACGAGGAATCTTCTCGTGCTCCCTAGAAGTGGTAAAGCTGCTTTCTCTGGTGGAAAATAGAGGCAGTGGGACTATGTTCTGTGCTCACATACTGACAAATGTTCACTGGCTCGGTGGAGAAGCTGCTGTGCCTGGATCAGTGCCGTCAGCAGTCACAGGGCTGCGGGCTTGGATGTCTGGGTGAGTAAGTTGGCAGCCAAGCAGACAGAGAGCCCTGCAGCACCTTTTGCTGGGAGGGAAGGAACTTGTTCCTGTTGTTCCTGCTGTCTGCCTGGCTTTAATAAGGAAGTTTCCATGAGGAAAGGTGTTCTTGTTGGGTAGGTGCAAGGGAAGCCAAGCAGCTGCTTTTAGTGAAAAACAGTCATCGCAAATTATGTGTTTATTCTTTTATCACCCACACAGAGAGTAGATGTGGAGAGCGGCTCGATGCCCAGTCTTGTTCCCTGTCAGCAGCAGCAGCTGTGCAGTGTCAGTGGCAGCAGCACAAGTGGTCTTTGCGTGGTCACTCTTCAGACCCATAATTTCAGTACCTTTCTTGAACTTATAGCATATCCAGCCTGTTCCACTTCTTTCTACCTCTTATCTCCCAAAGGACAGACTTTTCAAGGTACCTGCAAGACCTCTCTATAAAATATGAGAAGCTGTCAAGTATTCTTTTGGGTCCTGTATCCAGTTATGATTACATTTGGAAATTGACTTTAATCCTGATAAATCAAAAACATTCCTCAGATTCCTCACTCTGTCTTTCGGTTCCCAACTCCTGCTGCCGTCGTGGCTTACAGCAGCTCTGCCTGCGTGCCCAGTCGCGGATGGTGTTTGTTTCCTGTCTGTCAGAGGGGCTGTGCTGCCTTCCAGCCTGGTGGGCTTGGGAGTGACTGTACTCTGATGCTAACCCCCTGCTCACTCTGGGGTTCTCTACGTTTGCCTCTGTGCCCTCCATGAAGCAGGGATGAAATGTTTACTGGCTCGGGTGGAGAGAATTTTCAACTCTGCTGCGCTTGCTGCTTGTGATGGGCCTGGTCCTGGTCCTGAGGTTGGGCTGATCTATGATACAGCGTGTCTGGGAGAGCTGCCCGCAGTCTTCCTGGAGAATGATACTCTCTCCAGATGAAAGGCTCAGAACAACCCAAACTCTGTGCAATCCCAGCAGTGGCCGATCCAGGTACATGGTCTGTACTTTGTTCCTGGTGCTTGGGATACGTCAAGTGTGGAAGCTGATAGTTTTACTAGAACTTTGTGCTGTCTTTTGGTGATTGCCCAGACCTGAAACTGTGGTGCTTTCTGGTACAGGTAAGCGCCAAATCTATGTTGGTGGCTTCTGTCTGACAAGTCCTCTGGATTCAGCAAGCTTCATGAAGCTGTTTCCCAGGCTTTTGGCTATGCTGTGCCTGGAGTGTTTCTTCTGAGAATAAACCTTCCTCTTCCTCTTAATACACAGCAGTCTCTTCAGATGGATACTGGTTTTGGAAGCCTTTTGGACTAGGATTTAAAGGATTGAGTACTGGTTTTGCATTGGAGGCTCTGGTGGTGTCTCTGTGCTGCCACTCCTGTGGATTATCTAGTTTAGCATCTGGAAGTAGAGGAGGTGGCATCTGAGGGTGTAAATGAATTGGGAAGCCCTTTACCTATGTTAATTTCAAGAGCTGCTCTTGCCGGATTCATTGAACACTGCTGGTTCAGGGCTGGGCCTGGTGAGAAAGTTCTTCTAGTGTATCAGGAAGCAGGGTGTGGATTCAGGCTGCCATAGTTATGCCATGCATGGAGAAAGTTGGAGCCGTGTTTCAGAGTAGGCTGTCAGCACAGAGGGAGTCATATCAATTTGTCTAGGCCAGTGTTCTTATCTAGTGGGACCAGCAAAAAAATTTTATGGGAATAAACTAACTATTTAAGTACTAGCCATACTTCTGCACACAGAAGAGTTAATTCCGTGTGTGTAAGCTTCAGGTTGATGTAGCAACATCCATCTTGCTACTCTCCTTGCTTCTCTGCTGCTCAGCCATGCAGGAAGGGTTGAGCAAAGGCCCTTCCCTTGCAAGGGTCTGTACAACCCTCTGGGAGTAGCTCCTGTCCTGCTCATGTGGTTGTTTTAAGGACCAGAGTCATCTTGATGCTGTGGTTGGGAGACCACTGCTGACGTCTGAGGAAGAAAGGTAACATCAGTCTCTGGATATTCTTGTCATGGCTCCCAAGGAATGCCTCGTGGTCTGCTTGAAGGTGCTTCACAAATAAACTGTTTCATCAGAATGAGATTCCTTCTAGAACAAAATACCCGTGTCTCTCTTCTGAGGACTACTTTGGAATGAAGCTTTTCATTCTCACTTCCTTGCTGAAGCCTGGTCTGCTCATGCCGTGGCTAGTGGGGTAGAGTTCAGGGGCGTAAGATGACACACAACGTGCCTGTGTGAGATGGAAGGGCAAAGCGGGCGCACAAGGCAGCGTGCTTGCAGGTGCACGGGGAGGTGCTTGGCATGGATTGGAGCAGTTGGCTCGCGGTGAAAGCACGAGGGAGCTGGGCACGATGCAGGCTGAGGGCCAGCAGAGGACTTCAGGGCTATTCCTTTCATTCTGTGCCAGGGCTCTGGCAGCCACACAAGTGTACAGTGGGAAAGGATGGGGAGAGAGGAGACAGGCTGCTCTCTTCTGTGTGACAGAGCCCGCCATGTCTCTCTGAGCACAAAACAATCACCACCTGCAAGTGAATGCACGAGAGCATTCAGCAGGGGTGAGACTGAAAGCCACCAAAAGCTGTGTGTGGGCCCTGCTTTGGTGTTGATGAGCCAGCTGAGGGTAATGGCTGGTGTGCAATAAAGCTGAAGCGATGCTGCAGTGGCAGCTATTTCTTCACATTCTGGAAACAGAAATGGTCACTGCTTACTCCACTTCTTGTCTTCATGGATCTGTGGTGCAGGTGCCTGACAAAGGTATCTGCTGTCCTGTGGCACTGATCTTTCCTTTTTCCTTTCTTATCTCTAGTGATACCTCCACTGTGAAGTGGAAACTGTGCGCCTTTTCTCTAGGTGTGTGGTGCTGTCCTGCAAACAGTGAGCATGAAGTGTGTGTGTAACACTGTGTGCGTGGGTGAGACTTGATCCTTCTGCACCAGTTCCTGTTCAGAATAACAGCCACTGGAGGCTTTGTGTTAGTGGTTTTCACTTGGATTAATAAAGCAAGAGTTGGCTGTGGTTCCACTTCTGCCTCTGTGCAGGGCAGAGGAGAAAGGCAATTTTGCATTATTGCAACATGCTTTTTGTCTGTTTCTCCCCTCCATGAGCTTTCTCCTGCAGAGTACTTGCTTTTAAGATAATTACCCCAAACCCAGCATTGCTCTGGCTCAGAGTGAGCAGCAGGGATCTGTGCTGCACCTCTTACATTGTGAATCCCCTTTTCTCATCACCCCATGCAATTTCAGTTGCACTATAGCACTTACAGGGATCGATGGATGGATGAGGACAGGACATGGCTTTCAGTACAGCTTGTCTGGGATCCTGAGCAACTTTCCTTTTCATGGGCTGTTGTACCATTTAATTTCTCTCTAACGCAACGAACAGAAATGCAGCATTAAGCCTGGTATTAGGGAATTACAGTGGAGAAAGATTAGGCTAGAGGGGATTGCAGTTGTGGTTGTGACAGAGAATGGTCCTGGCTGTCTGCCTGAACTGAGCTGCCTCTTGGTCATCTTATTGATTGTTCTGCAGCAGAAGCTGTGCTGTTTTCTGATTTGTGTTGCAGAAATAAATGCTCACATTCTGGCCACAGAAACAACGCGGGCCTCAGCTTGCAGAACGTCAGCCGCGTGGTGAGGCTTGGTGTGCCAACACGATGTGAAGTCTGGTGCAGAGGTTTAGCTTAGAGACGTAACCAAGCCTGGCAGCTCTTGTGCCTGTTCTCCCAAAGCCTTGTTGCTTCTGAACAAAAGCAGAGCAGCCTGCCTTAAGGTGAGATGAGGTATGAATTGTGTGTCTGTGCTTTGGCTTGCTTTGGTCCAGTGGGTAGACAGGCAGGCAACAATCACCGTGGGCTGCCTGATGAGCTGCTCTGTCCAAGTTTTTTTTCCCCTCTTACACATATTAAAAGCAGATCTCTTTGTGCTCCCCACATCCAGGACGTGACAAATTCTGGTTCATCTATTAACTGGTGTCCAGAGCACACAGAATAACCTTTTTTTTTTTTTTTTTTTTTTTTTCCCCTCCCCCCTCAAAGGGGAAAAATGGCTTCTTTTGGTTTGGCTTTATTTAAAGAGATAAAGTGACCAACAGCTTTTGCATTTCTCCCAAATTTTACTTGAAATAGAGAAGCAAACATCTTGGGGACAAACATGTTAATAAGAGGGAGGCTTCTGGCTCTGAAGCAGTTGCAGGTGATCTGGATTTACTTAGCCCTCCTGCTGCAGGCTGTGTCTTGGCACTGTTTGTGTCTAGACTTTGCAATGCAGAGCGCTGAGAGTCTGAGCCAGAAAGTGTTGTGGGCTGAGTCCTTCCTTCAGCATCTGCCTCTGGCTGCCAGAGCTGGCCGTACTTGAAAAGCTCTCTCTTCCTGTTGGTGTTTCCACCTGCCCCACCTGTGAGGTCAGAATAGGCATTGCTTACCGTGGTCGGATGGGGATCCCTAGGAGTTACTCTGATAGGGTGTGTGTCAGTGCCCCTCACTCCTGGGCAAAGGAGGAGAAAGACCATTATTTACAGCCAGTGGCCAGGCTTTCCAAGGAATTTCCTTTGCAAAATCATTTGCTTGTTGAGCTCTGGGATTAAATCCTAGCACAGAGCCTCTGATGGAAAGGGTTCCCTGCCCCAGGGAACAGCTGGTCAAGCAGTAGGGCTGTCTGCAGACTGAGTGGATGTGTGTTGTGGGGAAGTTACATTTGCTACCTATGTTTCACCAAAAAAAAAAAAGCCTCCTTCCTGTATCTCTTATCTGGAGCCAAGTCAACTGAGCTGTTTCTTATCTGATGGCAAAGTAGTCGGAGAGAAGGTTTAAGTGAAAACCTTAAAATAAATACAAATAAAATAAATATACCTCAGAACAACAACAATTAGGGAAGTACCAGAAAAACAGCTTGTTCTGGTACATGGTGTTTCTCAATACTACAGTCTCACAGGAAGATGTGCATGGATGTGAAAAGAATTCTTGCCTTTAAAGTCTCAGCTGCTAACTGCCATCCCCAGCCTCAAATGTTTACAAATGAGTGTTTTTTCTTTGTGTGAAATACTGGGAGTTATACAACTCCTGGCAAGTGAGGGATAGATGTCCTTTTCACATCCAGTGTCTCTAGGCATCTGTCCAGAATTTTGCACTGAAATTAAAGAACTGTGACCAGCTGTGGGGTACACCTGTAACCTGAAAGTGTCTTTATAAGAGCAGATTGTAAGACATTGCTCACACTTTATTTTCTGCTGGCATGTATTTGTCTTTGGGCCCCACTTTGACATCCATCTGGCCTCGCTGATAGAGCATTGGAGAACACCTTGGGTCAGGTTCCCGTTCAGAAGAAGCTGGCCTTTGTTCAGCTTAGCTTGGCTGAAGGTTCGTCTGGTTCTTACTCTCTTGGGACAATGAGTGGAAACCAGGTTGCTTCAGTGTGAGTGTGAGGAGAGGAACAGAAGCTCAGTTAAGCAGTGGGATCTTTCACAAACTGAGGTTGCTGCCCACAAGAATTGGAGTTGTCCTTGGGTCACTGTCACATTGCTATGCACTGCTCCTTGGGGTGATCAAACAGGCACTTTCTGGTGGTCTGAACTACCTGTGAGGAAACATCCAATACAGTTCGCTGTTAATTATTTCCAAGATGTCAGCTTGCAAACTTGTTTTGGTGCCTCTTGTTTACAGCTTTATGGTTTTGGGCTGGTGACAGGACTGTGTTATAATTAGGACTGTATGAACTCCTGCAAGAGACCAAGCAGGAAAAGCATGTGCGTTGCTTACTCTCTGTGCTCAGAGAAGAGTCAGGTGCAGGAGCTGTGCACGCTGAGCTGGAGCAGCTTGGGGATTTGTGCCCCCAAAGAGCACAGGACAAGTGTTCTGAAACCCGTGCTCCTCATTAGAGACTTGCTTTTAGCTCTTCTATGGATGAGGTACAGGCACAGCTGAAGCAGCAAGGGACAGGCAACCAAGCTAAATTGACCTTGAGGGAGATCATGCTAGTAAATTCCTTCTGATTCATCCTGTTCCTAAACTGAGATCTGGACTGGGATCTACCAGTGAGAAACAGGAGAACTCCAGCGATGCTCAGCAGCCATCTGAGTTGAAAGCAGTGTGAAGATTTAGCTGGGGACTCTTGCAGGGAGCATCTGTGCTGAGTATCACAAAAACATCACTCAAACAGCTAAGCAGAACTTAAGCAGCTCCAGAATGAGGTCCCTGGTTACAGTACACGGGAGCTGGGTCCTGTCCTGAAAATCATGCAGTCAAATAGCTTGATCTTGCCATCCCAGATTAAGAAGTTGTTGGGCTCTCAAGGTGCTGGAGGAATGTCAAAAGCACATGAACTTCGTGCTGCTAGCTGGCTTCCTCTCAAAGCTTTTGGTGTTGGTGTGTCTGGCCAGTCTGGAGCCTCAGCTGGGTTATGGGACTGAGGAGAGAGGATCAGTGCCTCCTGTGTTGCTGATGTGTGTGGGAAGGAGTCCATTTGAATTCTTGTTGGTGTTGAATGAGAAGCAGGTTTAGCGAGGACCTGCGCAGTTCCCTGCCCGTAGTCCAGGTGTGGTAAGGCATCCACAATCTAGAGTGTGACCTCCCTGCCCGTGCCTCCCACTAGCAGGGGCAGGAGAAGCTGTCACTACATCCATCATCCTCTGTTCTCCATCCCTGTTGGAGAGCCTTTTCCTTTAAGGTTGCATCTTGTTTACTGCTGCACTAGCCAGGGAGCAGGAATGTCCCTGGCACAGAGGTTGATCTTTGTGCTGATGTGGAGCTCTTCCAGAGGGAGCTGTGGTGTCATGGGTGAGCTGCAGTCACAGGAGCTGCTGGGTGGAATATCCAGAATGCTCCTGTCCCTCTTCAGCCTGCTCTGCTCCTATTTTTGTGTCTTAGGCTTCTTTTTTTCCAGTTGAAGTACTTTATGGGTCAACTGTCCTTTTGCTGGTTGGCAAATGGATACCAATATGGTTTTAACATCGACAGGTGAGCATCACAGTACCCTTGGTGCAAAAGCCCTGCCGCTGAAGATGTGGGTCTGAAGAGGCCTTTCTTCCCCACTCATCACCCCTCCTGCCATGAGGTGTTCAACCTTTGCGATGGTCCTCATCCTTATACATTGCACAGGCTCGAAGTAGCCTTTCTTTTTCATCTTGGAGCTCTTAGCTGTGGTTAAAGGTCTTCCCAGCAGCCTGGCTAACACCAGTTTTAGGTGATTGATCTTGTCCTTTTCCAGAGGCAAAGTAGCAGCAAGCTGGTGTGGCTGGAGGTGTTTGTATACAGTTATAAATAGCATGTGCTGCTTGAATGCTTTTCGGCTTAGAGAGAGGGTGGTTTAGGAGACACAAGGCAGTAGAGATGTAGATACTGGGCTATTTTGGAGTTGAGTGTGACTAGTAGGGGTCAAAGCCAGCTCTTTAAGGGAACGACCTTGCTGTGTCAGTAAGTTAATGTGAAGTTGACTTGACTTGCTTAAAAATGAAAAGCGAACTAGCAACTGCCTTGGGGTCTCTTCCCATGGGCAACAGTAACTTGCCACTTGCAGCTGCTGCAGAAAGATCGCAGGAGGTGGCCTCCCTTGTGTGGCGAGGAACACGTTGGGGTGTTTAGGACACAATGGTCTGACGCTCCTTTGTGTCATCGCAAGTGAAATTCAGTTAAGGACAATGACCCTGCATTACTTGGGCTCATAGATAACAACACCCACTCGGGCAGTGGCAGGGGCAGAGAAGAAGAGGAGTATAGCTTTTCTAAGGGAAATGGATTATTCCACATATTAATAAAATTTTTAGAAGAATATTGTCTTAGTAAATCTATATAGGGAGAAGTGTTGAATGAATTGGTTGGTGGGGAAAGAATTAAAGGTTTTCATAGCAAGCAATACCAAGTATTAAGGATTGTCTCTGCCCCTCAATAAGAGAAGAGTAACTTAACTTAGCTTTTTCACGTGACCCTGTGTCCTGAATCGCCAGCTTCATCAAAAACCATGTGAAACTTTTCTGTGGACTGTAATTGGCACTGGACTAGTCCTGGTGATAACTGACAGCTTATGGCTGACTCCTGCAGGACTCCACCTCTCATTCTGCTGCTCCCTCTGGCAGGCTTCGAGTGGAATTTGAGCTGGTTTTCCTAGAACAGCACTTCTGGTAGCAACAGGATTAAAACACTCTTGCCTCTTCTCTCTTCTCAAATGTATTTCCAGGAGGGATTGTCACCTGTCATGAATCTAGCTATGTAAACTTGCCTCCTTTGGCCGAACCCTCAGCTAGCCTTGTTTCCAGGAAAGCTGGTGGTGCTGCGGATCACCCTGTGCCCATCTCTTCCCAGAGAGCCGTTCTGCACTCAGCTTTGGTGCAAGTGAGCCAGCAAGTCCAACAGAATCACGGCTGCCCTTAAACTGAAATGCCTCAGAAGCTCCTGTGTGTGTGTATGTATGCACACATGTATTAAAAAAAAAACCCACAAAAAAAAAACCCAACCGAAAAACAAACCAACAAACACCCAGAAAGTATTCAAATAACAAATAATAGCAATAATTCTTATTTTATTCTCTGTTCTCTTCTGTCCCCCAACCCCACTTGGCTGTGAAATGGTGATAGAGGCAGCAGCAACTGAAGTTTCCCCTCAAATGCTGAGACAGTGTGTTTCCTGGTGTAGTTGGGACTTTGCTATTTTATTTTTCTTAAGCAGCTTCCAGCACATGTTTTAGCTCAAACAGTCATAAGCTCAACTTAATTGCAGTTACTTTCAGTATTCCTGTCAAATCTTTCTGCACACTGAGGTGCCAAGTCTTGAAAGCACTGTTCCCAAAGCACTATCTCTTGGGTGACACCCCCCTCTGACTCCCACTCCAGTGCCCTCAGCATGGCCTTTGCACACAGGGTGTCTCCCCCCAGCTGTGCCCTCATCACCGACCCTTCCACTGGGTTTTTCAGCTAAGCCAGCAACTCCCTGCAGTGCACCAAGTGGAGTTTCCTGGGGTTGCGTGACCATGGTACTGTGCTGGGATTCATTGGGTTTTTGGCTCTATTGCCATTTCTTTGTGTGTCTTTCCTCCCCTTGTCAGACGTGAAGGCATCTTAGGGACTGTTACAAGTACTAATGTCATGGTGCTGCTGATAAAATGTAAATTCTGTGAGGCTGGCTTCCTTCGCGTTGGGAAGGATGTTTGAACCATGTGTCTGCTATCTGGAACAGGCTGGGCTCAGTGGCTTACTGCTAATTGAGTAAGTAAGATCAGAATTAGGCTGCTAAACATTGCTCTAGGACAGAGCAAAAGACTGGGATTATAGTGCTAAAAATTGCTTCTGAGGGGGCAACTTGGATTTTCTGTTAAGTTGCTACCTCACAGTGCCTAAAATCCTGACCCCAGAGTTTCTGGTCATGTTCAAGGGTCCATCTCTGTGTGTGCTTAAGCTACTGGTGTTAATGGGTTTCCTAAACACAGAATTGCATTCCCAGGCTCTGTTGGTGGAAAACATGTTGCTGGCACACGTGTATTGCAAAAGAGTGGGATGTGTCAACATAACATTGAAGGTGGTGTTGCTCTTATCTCCATTGTATTTATTAACCTGGGTCTACCTTGGGTTCTGCTGCGTCCTTTCTGCAATTGCAGGACTGGGTGGGAGTGCAAAACAGAGGGATTTCCAATTGGCTTGAACTGATAGCCTTTCATCTTGCTTGCTCCAGGAACTGAACTTCAGTTTGATTGGAGAGAAGTCTTTAATTTGTGAAAGCACATCTCTATCTCTCTTCTCCTGGCTTCTCTTAATTTTTCCCCTCACTTTCTTCTCATGTGTACATTCCCGATTCCCCTGGGAGTGCATGGTACTTAGAGGAACTGTTGTCTTGTATCTCACTGTGGCTAGGAGATGCATGTGGAAGCAGCAGTCAGTGTGTCCAAAGGGCAGCATGCTGGGTGGTGAGGGTTTGGCTTGGATTGATGTTTTTATTTTGTTTTCTCCCATTCCTCCTTTCCCACTGGAGAGCTCTGTTTTTGCCAGATGGGGCTCCCTGTGACTGTGAGGTTATGGCCTTAGCAGACGCCTACCCTTTTGTGCAGATGGCACGTCTCCTCTCCTCCAAACCCAGCTGGGTCACTGTGTGAAAGGCTAAAGCAGCATGCCTTCATGAGTCCTGCTTGCCATCAGGGCCTAACTTAGTGCTAGGGAATCGGATACAGAAGGGATGGGAAACCAAAAACTCTGCAGGTGGCACTAAGTCACTGACCCCCTAATGGAGCATAGTGTCTGTCTTACTCTCCTGAGATCTTGCTGACGTTCACAGCAGAACGTAATTCATTTCCAGCGTTTCCATTAGCTGGAAAGCACTGCCATTCCCTTTTACTGGCATTTTTGCTTACAGGCAGATGACTTTTTTTTTCCTTCGTGTCAGAAGAAAGAAGATACTTACCAGAGAAGTTTTAGTGGAAGATTTTTTTTTTTTTTGAAGTGAATTTAGCCATAAGCTCAAAGCTGTTAAAGCATCTCCCTTGTTTTCTTTGTTAGTCTGTGTTTTCACCAGCCCTGCATTGGCCAGTGAAACAGGATCTAAGAAAAAGTTTGAGGTCTTAGCCAGATGTATGTGATCTTCCTTGACTTCATAAAACATATGTAAGATGAAGGTAGCTCTTTGTGATGGGGGAGTGTGAGGGCTAATACAGCAAACTTCCATGACTTCCTTAACACTACCCATAATAGCCTCTTGTCTTTAGTTATGTATCAGCCAGTGGGGAGAAACCTCTGAGTAAAGCTGTGAATGAGGCCTCTCTGTGCCTTATCTTGTAAAGGAGAAGACTGGTTTTGCTAGGATTTCATGGTGCATTTTTCTTTCTCTTTTGTTGCAGGTGAGGCTGGCGCCAGCATTATTCGAGTGTCAAAAGAAGCCCGGAAGAGGTTCTTGGGCCCACTCCACCCATCTTTCAACTTGGTGAAGATCATTCGGATCTGCCTGTCCAAGACCGTGCCAGAGAATGGGCATGAAGTTGCAGCAGGACGTTTGGGTATTTCCCTGACGCGGGTCTCTGATGGAGAAAATGTGATACTGTCAGACTTCAATTCCAAGGAGGAGCTGATCCAGGTGACTGGAAACTTACTGCAGAGGGCTAGGCAGGAACTGCATGCAGTTTTGTTTCACATTGGTCTCAAAATGTACTTAGTGCTGGAGTATAGTTGTCAGCACGTGCTGGTGTGCTGTTCTGAGAAAAGTAATAGTTTCAGTAAGCTTTGATCTGCTTCTTACATTCTGGATCTCTTTCTCCTTCAGGCCTGTGTCTGCAGCACCTTTATCCCTGTCTACTGTGGGCTGATACCTCCAACCTTGCGTGGAGTGGTAAGTTAGACTCTAAGATACTCCTTCATTAAATCATGTACTAATCAATCAGAAGGTGGAAATGCTGGTACTCCATTTTGGCAGTTGTGCTGCCTGTCTGCTGGCAGCAATTAGCCTGAAGAGGTATGAGAAATCCCCAAATAAACAACTTCCAACAGTGGATGTGCCTTCTTTCAACTGCTGCCTGCAATTGGCTATAAATGTCCCGGAGACTAGAGGATTTAACATGGCAGTAAGATACAGCAATCTGGGTAGGTGCTGGCTGACTTAGCAGATGGTTCTCCTGGCTGCTTGGTACAATGGCCTCCATCACTGAGGATCCAGTCTTCTGTATGTGGAGAGAACTTGGGTCCAGGATAGAAATAATGAGTCTCTGAGGTACTGCCTCTCCCATGTACCTGACACTTTCTGCAGGGTTTTAACTAGGGGTGCTGATACCGGACCTCTCTTCCATGGAGTTCTTCCTGTCATTCCTCTTAGAATAATTTCTGCTGCCTGCTAGAGCTTTCTTTAACATCCTGTCCAAGGCTGTCCAGAGCAATTTCTCCCTTCTGTGTTTGCATGTTAGAAATGAAAACATTGGAAAGCTGTGGAGAGCTGGAGTATCTCTGAATATTGCAGTCATGCCTCAGTTTAGCTTGGACTGCCCTTGTGCTACATAAGTTAATGCAGTTAAAAGGCAGTTTGTTTGCAAAGTAAATAGTCAAAAGAGAGAAGGAGAACTGTATTAATGTATGTATGCCCTGGTTTCCCGTATGTGACCTGATCAAGATGTCTCAGTCTGTCAGAGCACAGCATCAAATCTGCTCTTGCTGCTACTTGTGTCCTAAAGTGAGGTCACTTTTTGCTCCTGCATAATATATAACTTGGCTAGTTTTGTCTTGTGCAAGCATGTTGGGCAGGGAAATGACCTAGAAGAAACGTCCAGTGTCCAGCGCTTCACAGAAGTGACAGAATCAGTAATGGTTTGGCACTTGCTCAGCAATGGCAGTCAGGGGTTTTGTCCTGCAGCTGGTGGGAGCATAGCAGTGGCTCTTGCCTGACACCTCTTTGGGGCTAGTTGAGGTCAGTGTGGATCAGGCAAAATCTCAACATTCCAAAACTGCATACCACATAAGGGTTTCTGGAATGTGCAGCTGCCCTGGCACACTGAGAGATGACTTCTCATGTCAAGATTCCTCATGGGGAAAGGTGGAGAGGGAATATATGAGATGAGGAAATTTAATTCCTACCTCTTCCCTAGAAAATCATGGCTCTTTGTCTCTGAAGGGTGGGCTGGTGAGGGGAGAGGTTAATTCTCAAATACCAAGAAATGGAAGGGTCAATAACTGACCTGTCAACACACACTCTGGCTGTGAACTCTAGCACGTGGGTGAGATGAACCCCTGACAAGGGTCAAAAAGCTAATTGTCAGTTCATGTAAGTGAGGGGCCCAGTGTACGGGAGGACGTGATAAGGGAATAGAACTGGGCATCCCAGAAATTACCCCAGTCCATGAACCATTCCCAAAAGCTGCTGCTGCTCGTGAGAGCAGCTGGGGGCTCCAGCCTGTGGCTCTGTGCTGTTAGGGGCTTTGCAGGAGGCTGGAGAGTGGTTAGCCTTGGGTTGCTGGAGGTTCAGGCAAATCCAAAGAAGTGGCAGCTGATCTCGAGTAAGGAATGGTAATTGGCATTGCCGATTGGGGAATGGTGGACCAGAGAGTGGGGTCTGCACGTGTATTCCTAGATTTCCATGCAGTGAGCAGGCTCTGCCTGCTAGCCTTATCATATTTAAGCCTTCTTTTTAATGGCATCCGTGCACTCATGCTGCCACCCTCAGGGAAACGTATGTTTCTGCATCCTTACCGCAAAACTAGTGTTGTCTCAGTTAAGTAGCCAAAACACTTTGCCTCCATCTTTTTTATGTAAAGTGGGTGCTGCTTGCTTTGCTCTGTCCTCTTCCCACTCAGCCTGTCATGATCTCATCCTTGCAGAAGGAGCCAGCCAGATCTCTGCAGCTCTAGCTGCGCCTAGTCTGGCTTTCAGTGGAGCAGCTTTGGGCAGATGATGACAATGGCAGTTTGCTATGGTTGCTTTTGGCTTAGGGAGAATTCATGCTTGCTTTAAAAAGGGGCAAAGCTTCAATTGATTTTTGGCACCTCCTTTCTAGAAGGCATCCTGTAAGCAACCTGAGTGTTCCTGTTTCCAACAGGGTGTTCTTTTCCTGGAGTTTAATCTATTCCATCCTTCCACTTTCTTCACTGCCCAAACCCAGGTGGTGCAGAAGTCTCTGTCTGTCTTGACACTGCGTTTGGTGAACAAGGCCCGACATGAGGATAAAATGCCCTGTGCTATGAGTTAGTGCTGCTGTAGTCCACAACTGTAATTGCAAGCCATCTCCTGTGAACCTGTAGGCTGTATGCAGAGGTAGCCCTGAGGTTTAGTTTGCCCCCAAGAAACCTGCTGTGCAGTCCACCCTGACCCTGTTGCCTTGGTGGGAGCTGGATTCCTATAGCTGAATTTGATTGCTTTTAGCCTGAGAGCCTATGAACTGTTTCCCACGCTCAGAGGAGCTGCTTGAAGAGATCTCTGCCTGTCTGCTATCCAGACCAAGAGAGAACAAAGTGCAAATCATCTTCTAGGCAAAGCAGCTGGCATTTTTGTAGGCATTGTGTAGCAAAGACCGATGTTGGTGGTCGGTCTTCCTGTGAGACGAGGCAAAGTATGATGTAGAATGGAGCACCTTCTCTTGCGATCAGAATTTCCGTGCTCTCCCTGGGTTGAGCCTCTACTAGCTCAGCTCCTCACCCAGCAGAAAGCTGAAAGATGTTTCAGCTGCTGCTTATGAGGCTGTGTAGCACCTGTAGGATGACTTGCTTTTCAGTCCATCCAAAGGGAAGGGTTCCAGGCAGCAAATGGCAGGATCAACCCTGATATAAAATCAGCAGGACTCTTCTGTAACAAAGGTTCACCAAGAGTTTGACTTGTTGCTTTGCAAAGATCTCAAACTTCCTGCTTTTTCGGCTTGACCAACACCCCTTCCTTTTATCTTCTGCATGTTGCTTGCTCTGCCAAAGGCCTGTGATAGAGATTGTCTTGCTCAGCTCCTTGTATGAATGCTTTGAGTACATGCTGCTGGGGTTGCCCTTCCTGCAAGGGTAACGCAAATGTGTTTATGGTACATAGGTACAGAACATCCTCTGATAAGAAGGTGCCTGTTAGGAACAAAACCCAAGTCCCTTGTACTCTGTTATCACACCACAGCAAGTAGATTCCAAATGTGTATGCATGTGTTGGGATTGCTGTTTGATAAGCCTGCTAGCAACAAATTGGCTGTTTTTTCACTTAGTTAACAAATCTTCTGCAAGTGGGGACTGGTGTCTGAGCTTACTCTTTTTAAACACAAGTGAAAAATGGCACAATGTCACAGTGTGACAGCTTAGATCAGTGCTAATTTGCACTGCAGGTGGCTGTTGGTGTGTCATTATTTAATTGGACAGCAGTCAAACCCCATAGGAGATGCAAGTCAACAGTCACACAAGTGAATATGCCTTTCTCAGTGAACACTTGTGACTCACACGCTCAACAATAGGAAGAAAGGCATCTAGCAAAAGGAGATTATAGTCAACACAGGTGTGCTATCACTGGTTTTGACTCCTCCAGTGCTGGTGAATGTACTCCATTTTCTTCCCAAGTTGTCGGCACAAATATGAGCAAGAACATAGAGTAAAAAAAAAAAAAAAAAAAAACAAACAAAAAAAACCCCAAAAACCCAACAACAACAACAAAAAAACGCTCTATCAGTTACAAGAATGAAGAGTGCTTAATTTGTCTTGATTTCAGAGATATGTTGATGGAGGGATTTCTGACAACTTGCCACGATATGAGCTGAAGAACACAATCACGGTGTCTCCATTCTCAGGAGAGAGCGATATCTGTCCACGGGACAGTTCCACAAACATGCATGAGCTGAGAGTCACCAATACAAGCATCCAGTTCAACCTTCGCAACCTCTACCGCCTCTCAAAGGCTCTGTTTCCTCCGGAGCCACAGGTGAGTTTCCTGGCAGCACCAGAATGTGACGACAGTAGATAGGCACTGGCCACACTGTGCACTTCAGCAGAAAAAGATTCCAGACTCTGTTAGTTTTGTATCTCTTGTTTGTCTGTTTTTTAACCTTGACATTATCAAGCCAGTGACTTGGCAAACCTTGACCATCTGCACAAGGTTGTATAGGTGACTTGGTTTTCTTTTGCTGCTTGGAGATCTGGAATTTAAGTGGTAGCAGTTGCTTGGAAAGTATTCCCATATTACTCTGTCTAGGGTAGTGTTTGCCAGGAAGTCAGGCTCACCTGTAAACAAGGACGGATGGGCCATCAGAACCAATATGCTTTTGAGTGTTTTAAGGTCAGGATGGAGCTGCCAGCCTGAAGTCAATGACTGTCTCATAGAAAGTGCCAGCAGAGCAGGTGGCACTGCAAACAGCTTTGCATGCTGCTCAGCAAATGCAGCCTCAGATGCCCTGGCATTTGGGCATAATAAGCATGCATTTGTGTCCTGGAATACTTGGGCAGGATTTTCCTGCCCATTCTCTAGTCTTAGCTGGCTTTATCTGCAAACGCAGTGGTCCTTCCTGGCATCTGCTGAGGAGTATTCTGGGCTGCTTGTCAGAGTGACTTGCAGAAGGCCGCCCACAGCAGCTCTAGATGGCGCAGTGAGGTGGCCGCAATTGATCTCTTCCAATCTGAATCATCCTGTGATTCCCATATCAAATGTATTCATGTTATACCTCCCATCCCTGCACAAAGCCTGAAGAGAGCTGGCAAGGATGAGACTTGTCCTTGGGGTAGCTCAGGAGTCAGGAGAATTCCCCTGAAGCCAGCATTGAGGTGGGTGTTGGCTCTGCTCAGCCAGACAATCTCCAAATAACTTGTTCTTGCCATCCTCTCCCCACAGGTGCTGCGGGATATGTGCAAGCAGGGCTACCGGGATGCACTGCACTTTTTGAAGAAGAATGGTAAGGCCTTGAGTGTTTCTAGGGTGCATTGACTTGCCTCTTCTGTGCCAGGCTTGGTGGCTTGGCTTTGTGGATTGTCAGTGGTGCATATGAAAGGTGAAAGGGCAGGATTGAGCTGTGCATCAGATATTGAAATGTGGAATTTCCATTAATAAGTCTATTCTAGCACTTTAGGACACAGGGCTGGAGTGGACACCTTTGCAGTGCAATGCAGAAGGACTCTAACCACTCTGATACCAGAGCAGTGTTTCTGGCACAATGGAGTATTGAAGCTGCTTAGTATGTGCTCAGTGCTACACCAACACAGTTGTTGGGCACCAGTGGTGCTTGGACCTTCTGCAGATTCCCTGCTCCTTTTTATGTGCAGCTAGAGTATGTCTACTGTGGCAGAGCAGTGCAGGTTGCAAGCATGCCTTGGCAACCCCCAGCACCTGGCAGTGTGACGCTACTGTTTCTCTCTCTTCTACCTGCGAGTGCTGGACTTTCTTGCCTCCAACTGTTGTAGCAGGTTGAGTGTGTGTTTGATGCCACCTAGTCTCAATTTACAGCAGATCAAGCACATTTGTTTTCTCTGTGGTGCATACCTTACTGGGATCAGAGCAGTCATGCAGCTGTGTTTGTGGATTAAGCTGCAGGAGGAAAATCTTGCAAGATTGGTGACTGGCAGATTACAGCAACAAAACCCTGCCAAACAGCACCCTCCAGTACTTAAAGTGGAAAAGTTAGACTTTCTGGTAGGGAAAGAGAGGATGATCTTAAAGCAGCAAGGTTTCTAACTAATTGTGGTAAGCATTACAATAGATGTAAGCTAGAGACTGGGTATGATGTCTGTCTGTCTGAGGAGGGGTTAGGGTGAATGTGGGCTAACACTCTGAAGGCAAGGCAGGGCAGCTATTTTATACCATCCTTACGGTATGGCTTCTCTTCTCAGGTCTCCTTCATCGTCCAAGTCCTGCCCGTTCTCTCCTTGCCATAGAAGCCCCTCCAGGAGAGAAGAAAGAGGAAGAAACAGAAGCTGAGGACCAAGCAGAGGACAATACTGCTCTTGCTGTTGTTGAAGAGCACATCTTCGAACACTTGCCTCCCAGACTGAACCAAGGTATGATCCAAAGGGAGAGAGCCCAGGAAATCTTCCTGTGCTGCCTGGTCCGCTTGAGAGGACTGGGATGTGGGTGTTGCTTGTGGCTGGGTTTGGCCATACCCAGGGATTGAACTGGCAGCTGTTGATGGTTAGATGGAGTTGCGGCCTCTTAAATAAAGTTGTGGCTTGCCCTATGGAGGCTGAATTGGGAGAGGGTGGCTCATTTGACAGTGTTCTGCATGGCACGGAGAGGAGGAGATCTTGTTGCTCCCTCCTTTGGGATGCTGATAAAGCTAAAAGCTGCAGTTTTCAGCTGTGCTCAAAGAATTACTACCCTGAGCAAGACTTCCTTAAGAAGTGGAAGGTGGAGAAGGGAGACCTCAGGCTGGGTGACTTCTCAAGTATATTCAGCCATATTCTCTTGTCTTCAGCTCTTCTGGAGGCTTGTGCTGAAAGAAGAAGTTTATTGACTGGTATTACCAACATGCTGCCTATACGTGTGGCCACGGCAATGATGGTCCCCTATATGCTGCCTCTGGAGTCTGCGATTTCCTTCACTGTCAGGTAGGCCTTCAGCTGGTTCCCTCAGTAGTTTTCTTCCCACTGCAGCAAAGTGTTTGATGTAGCTGGTGAAGCATGAATGGATAGAGAATCCTCTCTAACTATGCAGAGCCAGAGAGTTCTTGTCACTTACCAGACGTGGAAAAATAAACCAAACTTTTCTTACCTTCATATGTCATTCAGCTACAGCCAATACTTCCAGCTTGAAGGAAGATGGTTGTGTGCTGTAACTTGCTCTAGAAAATGGTGAGAAATTTTAGAACCGGGAAAGGGACTTCTGAACTGGGAGTGCAGGGATGAAAGCAGGAACCACACAAAAGGTGGTTCCCCTCTGGAGTCAGGGGTAGAGTAGTCCCAGCCAATTCCAGTTCTACACTTCCGTGGCTGGGAAGACAGATCTGTCAGACTTGATTTTAGTATGAAGTACCCTACAAAAAGTTTCTGGAAAGAGATAGTTTGTGATAGAAAGGCTCAGGGGAAAAACACTTTCCAAATCTGAAAACGAATGAAAAATATGGAAAATGCAGACAGAAAATGTAAAGAATAAGTTCCTGGGTCATTGTCATCCTTCACAGCTTCTCCCCCTTAATTCTATGAAGGGTAGTGTTAAATGGCTTTTAAATGCATTTGTCACTAAAAATAATGAGTAACCATTGATAGGAGGCAAAACTGGCGTTCTTTCCATCCTGTCCTTTGTGTGGCCCAACTAATGGTTGGCTCCTGTCTCTTCCCAGGTTGCTGGAATGGCTCCCAGATATCCCTGAAGATATTAGATGGATGAGGGAGCAGATGACTGAAATCTGCAGCTATCTTGTGAAGAAAGCCAAGAAGAAACTGGGCAGCCATCTTTCAGCCAGGTAAGGGTTGCTTTCCTCCACAGCACTGTTCTGGAGGAGCCTTCCATTTTCCCTTTCACCTTTGACTTCTACAGACTCTACTCCATTGGAGCAGAGCAAGTAAGGTACAAATTGATCAGAAGGATTTACTGCCTAACCTAAAATGCAAATCTGGTCCATGGTCTCCCGTATTCCTTAACTGTCGGATAGACTCAGCACATGGTCTCCTTCCTTCTTCCCATTACAGGGCAGATCCTGTAATTAAGCTGTTACTATAGCAATAGGGCAGAAGATGTAGGTTTAATTAAAACAATATGCTAGCTTATCCCATGCTCCCTGTAGAAGACAAAGGTGCTTGTCTGTGTGGCTTTTGCTGGCACAGCGTCCCCTAAAAGTTCTGTCTAATAGTTACCTGTGTTTTAAATGACCTTCTTTGCCTTGAGATCTAGGCCTGGTTTAGGGTGAGGAGGCACTAGGGCGGCCAGGAAACACCAGAGGGTTTGCAAATGAGATTGAGTGCCTTAGTCTGCATGTGTGCCTGTGCTTCTGAAGTGAGCTCCCTGCAGCAGGCTATGGCTTGAGGCTGAGGCAAGACTATTGCTTGGATGAGCATAGGAAACTATATTACAGGAGTAGGCAGAGGGTCCTAGCTGTGATTTGGATCCTAGTACAGGGGGGTGATTCTTAACCACAAGAGGTCGTGGTCTGAATAATCAAGAGATGTGAAGGGGAAAACGGTCACAGGCACAGACTTCTGACTCAGATCCTGCGGTCAGTGGTAGAACAAAATAGCTCTATGGTTCTGGAGCTCTGGGCTGGTGATTTGCTCAAGTCTTCCCGTATACTGATTCTTTGTGTGTGTTTGCCTTTCAGACTTTACTATCACCTCGAGCTTGGAGGGCCCCAGAGCTTGCAAATTTCTTCTGCATCAGCTTGTGGTGAAGCACTGCCTATGTGGATGAGAAGCAACCGCTCCCTGTCTGATGTCATGATGAAGTGGGAGGAGTACCAGCGCCAGCTCATGCTGGGCTTACTCTGCATCAACGTGGACATGCAGGCCTCCCTCTTCCCTCGGGAAGGGTTCCAGATAAAGCTTCCATCTCTAGACTGTGCAAAAGAGTGCCTGCCACTCTTCTGAGCCTGCTGCCGTGAGGGGATGAGGGTGGGTGGGAAGGGGAGCGGACAGTAGGGTGGAACCAGTCTCATCCCTCAGCGGCAGGCTGCCCTGTGCTCCTCAATATGCTGCAAAGGGGATTTCCCCGGGATGGAGACTGGTGGAATTCACTGTAGCCATTTGTTGCTTGCTGGGCCAGGCAAGGGAGCTCTGTGTTTGAAGAGACACGTGGGCTGATACTTTGCTCTAGACTTATGTTGAGGCCTGGCCATTGCCTGTGGCCAGGCTGATACTGACCCAGCTGGGCTCTCCCAAATAATGCACTTTGAATTGCTGTTGGCTTTTTACCGCCAAATAATCAGGACATAGATGATGCTCTCAAGTTCATAGAGGTTTTAGCTTCCCTTGTTTTTCGGAGCATGAGTCTTGGTTTTTTTTTTTTGTTGTTTTTTTTTTTTTTTTTTCTTAAATCATCTGATGTCCCTTAGCTCTTTGTGCTACTGAAAGATGAAGTAGCCTCTTGCCAAACTGATTTTTCTCACAGTTTCCAAATCTCCTCTTAACTTTCTTCTTTGCTGAAGCCACGTCCTTTCTTCTGTCCCTTGACTGCATCCCCACTGGAAGCCACAGCTGGCCCTGCTGCAGACTGCACTGGGACTGCAGAAATGTAGGGAAGTTTTGTATTTACCCAGATTCATGTTATGGTCTCTCTTTTGATTTTTTTTTTTTTTTTTTTTTTTTTTTGTCCTTATGGAACTGTTGCGTCTTGAACTCTGAGGGTTAAGTCAGTCATTGAGGTTATCTTAAAGAATTCAGATTTTTTTCCAGGGAAACATGTTGAATTTGAGGCCTGTTGCGCTGGAAAAGCTCAGACTGACTATCTTGGGATCAGCTTAGCAGCTGAAGCAATGTGAAGAAGTGCTTGTAGGAAGGTGAGATTGTGCAGGGTATGTTATTTTTGAGTGGCTTGTGGTGGAGTGTCACAGCAAGTACTGAGGAAGGGGCTGCCTCTGACAGGGGTCAGGCTTTGCTCCTTAAGGGACTGTACAACTGAAGAAAATTCCAGGTGAGTGATTCAGAAGGGATCTCCTGTCAAACTGGGGCTTGGCTCTACCTTTTGTTCCAAGAGTTTGGACATTGAAGCTCTGGAGTGAGAAGGATGTAGGCTTGCAGCTATACCAGCCTCAGAGCTTGCCTGTCTGTCATTGTGGCTGACAGGTGCAGCCCTGTGGCTGGCAATAGCGGAAGCATGAGAAGTGGAAGTGACATCAGCAGCGTTCATGCACATGCAGCCTGCTTGGAACTGGCTACTTTTGTCTCGTCCCTTAAAAGACCACAGCTAGTGGGTCTGTAGCAGGGCAGGACTCTGCCTTTCAGAGTACTTCCTTCTCAGAGGTGGTCTGGTTGTGACTTGCTGTGCAGAAATATGAACTCTGCTCGTTACAGGGTGAGACATGGCTTCCTGTGGGGATTGCATGTACTTAAGCTTAAGTCCTCGCACTATGTCACAAAACCAGCTCCTGGTATCTTTTTCTGCAGCGTGTCTAGCTGCATGAGGCATCTTCTACCTCTCCTAGCACAAACAGTATGCAACTGGCCAAAGCAAACATACGCTGTCTTTGCTGGGGAGCAGGACAGGGTATGTGAAGCTGATTACATAGCCTATACGTAGATAGTGATTTATAATAGACTCTTTTGCACCTTTTGATATAGAAAGGGAAAATAACCCCAGAAGTTCTACTAATAGCTGGAGAAGGCAGTGAATCTGCCTGATCGTATCTGCAGGAGCAGCGTGGGTGAGGTGGTGGGTGCTGTTTCCTACCAGCACAATTGTGCCCTGGGCGTGGGTCTGAGTGTTTGTGGTGGAGACTGTGATAAGCATCAGGACTTTCCTGCAGTGACCATTGGAAGCTGGGAGGCAATAGACTGGGCAGCTGTGGTGTGCTAACCAACTGTCTGAGACACACCAGTGCAAATTTGAAGTTGTGACTTAGAGTATCACCCCACTGCTCTTCCTGGACGTAACCTACCTATGTAACACAAGGGCCTGCGTAGCTAATAGAGCAGGCCTGCACTTACACAGTCAGACTTAGTCTTAAGCTTCACATAGTTAAAGCAATTAGGGAACAGGGAAGCTGCTATAGGAAGAGGAAAAAATCGGAGGATTCTGAAACCAGAATAGGAGTGTTGGATATAAACCAGGTCAATCTTGTGATTGTCTAAAGCCTGTGGAAAAAGCACTCTAAGCACTCCTACCAAAGTGAACCAACAAGCTACTGTCAGTGGGAGCAGGGTGAATTTGATGAAAATTGGAATTGAGAAAAGCTGTTTGTGATTTGGTGTGTGGTTTCTTTTCTTCCAGTGCTTTGGGCTACCTTATCTGGGGGCATGGCATGTGCACAGCTGCTTAGCTTGCCAAATGCATATCTCGTGTCCCTAATGCACACAGAGCAATTGGCAAGAACATTACAGATATTTAATGGCAAGAAATGAAGGCATTTCATCCAGAAGCAAAACTTCTGTGAGGGGCAAAGCTGGATAAGGAAAATCTTGTGCTCAGAAGCTGCTGCCCTTTTGACTCTGCCCTGTTTGTGTTTTAATATACAGGTGGAGAAAATGATGCAACTATTTTTTTTTTTTTACCCCTTCTTCCTGGACTGTTAAAACCACTGAGTGATTATGTAAACCACTAAACTATGAAACAAAATTCTTTTGGCAACAGAGTGTGCTAAGAAATTGCAGCTTGGCACCCTTATCGCCTGAATCTGCTCTGTTCTCCTTTTGCATCAGAACTGACTGGGCTGGTGCCACTGTCTTCCAGTGCTCTGATCCAGAAGGCTTGCTGGTTCTAGTCCTTGCATTTCAGGAGACTAACCGCTTTGCCTGGTAAAAGGCCTGACTTCCAGTCTGTTTTTCACCTCATCTGTCAGTTTATTATATTAACCTCTGAAAGAGAAGCTTTTGTACACTTCAAATTGTAACCACAAACCAAAGCCTGGCTTTACCTTTAAAGGTCTAACTCTTCAGGGAGGAAACTCCTGTTTTCCCTATGCTAATTTGTAGGATGTGAATGGCCTCTGGGAAAGCACCACTCCGTATTAACCCTTTCTTTCCCAGTGCTTATTTCCCACGTGATGCAATGGCTGTTGTGTGGTAGCTTGTTGGCTTTTTACATTTAGGCTCTGATAAAGGAACTGCAGATCTGTCAAAATTACCTCAAACTACCCTCCTCTTCCTTAAGGGAAGTTTCATCCATTTGCTTGAAATTCTTGCTGCTCGTTCATCAGACTGCAAAGGATGAAGAAAGTAGGGAAGATCTTCTTGCCCACTGATGCAGAGAAAGGGCTGTGGCTGCTTTTGAAGAACAGCTTTTTGTTATGCAGTGCTGCCTTGTGTAGATCAGACCCCACTTCTTTGAAATCCCTGGAAATCTCTTGATAGGCTCTGTATTGGATATGGAGGGGTTTATTGTGGTAATGCTAACTGGAATTCTTCAAGCCTTTGTTCTACCAGTACCTCATGGCATGCGTTATCTTCTGGGCAGCAGTTGCTGATTAACCAACACTTGTCAAGGTCATGGGAACATGGTAACCGTGGGTAGCAGTCAGTCCCTTCTTCAGCAAAATGTGTGGCCGGGCAGCCCGGCAGGTGGTTGCCAGGGCCTGCCTGCTTTCCAGTATGTGGTGGTTGAGAGGTCAGGTTCCTGGACTAAAAGTTCATCTTGCAGTCCAAGTACAACTGTCCTTACAGCATTCACTTTAACTCGGCAAGAGTCCCAACTCTTGCTATTTCCACTGTATCACATAAAGGGTCTGTGCATTCAAGAATCCCCTCTTTTTTTTTTTTTTTTTCTTCCTCCTTCCTTGTAATACAGAAACTATTAGCTGCTTTTAACAAGGTTAATGGTGAAATTTTTGTGTATCTAACCAGCCCCTAACCTGTACAACACTGTAGAGTTAAGTTGTGCACAACAGTCCGTATCTATGGCATGCTCTGTAAGCCACAATGCATCTGTGGCATGTTGGGTTTGGTTTGCTGCCTGCCCTACTGTTAGTATTGTTGCAAGCTGATTTTCAAGGGGTAGGAGAAAATACTTCACTTCTGACCACTCTCTGTAGGACCTAGGAATTGTTTTCTTGTGACTTCTTGGAGGGCTGTGTACCTGCAACACTCAGACCAGAGAATAAACAAAGATCTGCTGTTGGCCAGCACTGGGGTGTCCCTAGTAGTTATTGTATATTCCCCAGTTATTTTGTCCATTTTTTTTTTTTAATGAATTTGGTAATTCACTCCTTCCTCTGAGAGAAGAGCTTTCACTTTTGCCAGCATGATTGTGGGAGAAATAACTGAAACTCCAAGTGTGTGTTTCCCTTAGGGGTCTTATTTCTGCTAAGCGTATGCTAGGTGTGGTGGGTGGCAGGGCTGACCATTGCCAAAGTCAGAGGGCCTTGCCCATGGTTTCCTCAAGCTTTGTTCCCGTCTTCCCCTTAAATCAGTGAGAGAATAGACCACCTCACCTGGCTGACACGTCAGCCAGTTTGATTGTGCCAAACACACCCTGTGCCTTTACAGTGGGCTCTGGCTTGCCTGCCCTCCATGTCCCCTGGTATCTGCCTTTGAGTGCAGCAATACTTGTTCCCCTCTCCTCTCCCTCCTTCCCCTTGCCTACGGGTGGGACATTGCTCTGTTCCAATCTGCGGGCAGCTCCACTAGGACACTCTAACTGCATCCGTCTCGGCATGTGGATCCACATTGGTCCTCCTGCACGGGGAGGGGAAACCTCTAGTTCCAAACAGAAGACTTAGAAATATAACTTTGAAATAAATATCTTGTTCTTCTGGGGTTTTCTCTTGCTCTTGAAAACAGCATCTAAAGCAGCTCTTTGAGCAAAATGTGTCCTGGGACTCCGCTGCTGCCTCTGGGTTTGAGACCCTTAAGCACACAATGCAGGTGGAGATCCTGTGGAAATTACTGATGTCAGAGCAGCAACTCGACCAGCAATAGTATACACAAGTGATGTATTTACACAGCACTGTCACGAGGTAGTGTTCACAGTCACTTTAAAAGTTCAGTATTAAATTGTTGATGCTTTTTATTTCCTGTTTCTTTTTTTTCTAATGTTTTGCTGAAGAAAATGTAACTATTTATTTTGGCAGAAATATACCTTCTAATAAAAACTTTCTAATATATTTACCTGGCTGTGGTAGGTTGCTTGCCTTACCAGTTAAAGGTTTATTAAATATTTTTTGAGTGCACTGTATGATGTGGGTTTGTCTTGCTGGGCCCTATCCCATTTGAAATCCTCTTAAGGTAAACGTGCATCAGCATGCCATGAGTGGGGCACTGACCTAGAGGTGAAAAATCTTCCTCAAGCCAAAATGCCCCAACTGCGATTACTGTCTGTTGGAGCTTCTGGGTGAACCCCAGCTTTCAAGAGGAACTGAGCACCATCTTGTGGGAATTGCCGGTGCTTGGCACCTGTGAAGGAGCTAGTAAAAAATTATTCACAAGTTTGAAACTTCTTCCATTCAGGGGCCATCTCTGGGGGAAACGGAGCCCGGTCTCCTAACGCCTCTCTTCACCGGCCGGCCCGCGTTTGTCACTGCAGCTGTCTGGTGGGCGCTGCAGGGCTGGTGCCTTTTCTTTTCTTTTTTTTTTTTTTTCCCCTTTCTTTTTCCTTTTGACAGCCTTTCTTTACGTGCTATCACAGGTCAGGCACAAGCGCTGTAATTAACGTTACAGCGTGCAGCCGAGAAAGCAAACCCCAGGCGTGCCGGCTCGCCGCCGGTAACGGCTGAAGTTGATTTTCCTCCGCAAATGAGCCGGGGCCGCGGCTGCAAGCCGGACCAGGAGCGCAAGCCCCCGCCTGCGGGTTTCGCCTCCTTCGGGGGGGTGCGGGGGCTGGGCGGGCGGTGCGCCTTATCCCCAGGGGCGGGAGGCGGCGGGGGCGCTGCCCCGGCGCCCCGCTCCCCGGCGGGCTCTCCCCTGCCCGCCCGCGGCCCCGCTCATTTCCGGGTCGGGGCCGCCTCCGGCGCCAGCGGCGACTCCGCTCCCCCGGGCAGGGCGGCTGCGGGCGGCCGCTCCGCGCCACCTCTACCGGATCAGGTAAGCGGCGTGAGGGGCTCCCCGGGGCGGGCGGGCTGAGGGCGCGTTGCCCCTGGGGACGGGGGTCCCCTTACCGGGGCGGCTGCCCCCCCGCCATTTTGTACGGCCGGGGGCACCCCCTCAGCTGGGTGGCGAGGTGCTGGGGAGTGGTCGCCCCGGTGGTATCTTCGCCGTCGCCTCCCCTGTGGCTGGGGGGCTCTGTGTGCTGCGGGGGTCCCCGCCTGTCCCGAGCGACACACCTGCCGCGTCCCCAGCTGTCGGTGGTGCCCTGCCAGCGAAGGGCAGGTACGGAGGATCCACGCTCTTCTGCAAAGCTGCCTTCTCTGCCAGGCACCGCTCTCGAGGCCGTGGCAGTGGGACGGCGCTGCCCTGGTGGGGTCCGGGTGCGGGAGCTGTCGTCCCTTCCACCTTCTCCTCTCCTCGGTTGCTCTGAAGTCTGCAGGCTCCTTTGAGATGAGGTCCAGAGGCTCTGGTCTTGCGTGCTGGACCTGAATGGAAATCTTTTATTTTCTTATTCTTTTTTTTCAGTGTCCTCTGTTGAGGGAATGTTCTTTCTTGCTGCGATCCATCTGGTTGCAGATGACACTGCACAGTAAAGATGCCACAGGTCCCTATGGCATATGCGTTAGTGCTGCTTCTCCTTCTCTTTGGAAGGAAAAAAAACAAAACAGAGCTTTCTGTCTTCTCAGACTGCAGTGTCTTTCTCTTTAACATCCCGTGTGCATGGGATGCTCTTCAGTGAACTTGCGTGTTGAACCTCGGATCCTTCCTGTAGGAATTCCTGAAAACAGCCAAGGGGAAAAGAGGTCAGCAATAGCCAGCCTCGGACACAGGGAGGTGGCCGTGCTCGGGAATATCCTGAGGAGGCAGGATAATCCAAACACAACTTGCTTGTTTAGACATGACCCATTGAGTCCTTCCTTATTCTGATGGAGATGATGGCTGTTGTGCATCAAGAGGCTCTCGGAAAACCAGTAACTTCTAGCCTTGCCTTATCCAGGTTCAGGGGCAATTGCATTTTATTTTTCATGTTCTAAAGCTATATTTATTTCTGAGGATCATACAAGCAGGTATGTACAGAGGAATATATATATGTACATCTCGTGAGAGCTACATAAACTGCTTTTCTAGATCAAACAGATCATCGGTCTAGTCTGTTCTTTCACTGCCCAATTCAGGTGGTCCAGAGGAGGTTCTGAGAAACTGGAATGGGCTGGAGTGGAAGAATCATCTTTGCCAAGGCATCCTGCTACACAGAGACTGATCTGAGGCATAAAATTTTAGGATCCTTCATAAGATGGTATAAAACCTATCTGAAGCTACTTTGCTAGGCAATGTTCTCATTGTCCGGAGCATCACTCTTCTCTTGGTCTCTCTGCTGTGGCAAGCTGAGCTGGGTACTATAAAGTGTCGGATTGGAAAACCTGCTTGGCTATTTTGTCACCATCAAATAGAAAAATTTCTCCCCCCACCCTAATATGTTGCATCTAATGAATCGAGACGTTACCATCTACTGATCTGAAGATTGTAGTGCAAAGGAGGACTCCATGTGGGGCTATCTTCAGTAGCACACACACAGTGCTGGGCATCTGCTGTTACTCGACTTTGCTGGGCAGCCTCAGAGAATAAACTCGTGGGATGAGGACAACTGGCAGTAATGCAAATTGTATGGGCACAGCTCCATGCACAATGTTCTTCATGGTCAGAGAGCTTTGCAGATATTGATCCTTACGTATGATAAACTAGGTTTGGTTTCCATAACACAGCACGCATGTTACTCATTGTCTAAATCGATTTGATTTGATAAGGCTGCTCTGGGGACTGAATCCTCCCACCTCTCCTCGCCTGCTTGCAGGAGCTCGTCTTGGATTTAAAGACAGTGACAAGAAACTTCAGCTGTAGCAAATGTGTCGTCTTCCACTGAGCAGAGCAGCTCTTGCCTGTGCCTGCCAGACACCTTTGCCTGCTGTCCATATGACGTCTGAGGTGGAAATAGTTGGTTTACTTTGAACGTCTGAAACCTGAATGATCTGTTTTGTTGTTGTATCAAAAGAGCAGAATTGCAACAGTTAGTAAGGCTTTCTGTCCTTTGTCTCTGTGCATCCTTTGAGGTATGGGTAGCCCGGCAGCTTGAAAGGAAGATGCTGTTGATGTTCTGATTACCCCTCTCAATATTTTTCTAGTAGTGTTCTCTTTTCCCCATCCTGCATCCTAAAGCTTTAATTTCTTGGCTAATGCCAAGATTTCCCTGTGCATGGACCTAATTGCGCGTTTGGCTAAGCAAGAGAGCTTTGGAGCTGTGCAAGGAGTGCTGCGGTGGATTCGCTAAGTATTCCCTGCGTGCTTCTGCTGTGGCAAGAGGCACAATGTGCTTTTCTCAGGCCGTATGTTCAAAAGGTTTGCCAGCCCTATGCTTTTAAAAAACATCAGTCAGACATTTAAAAAAAAAAAAAAGTGCCATGGGATGACTTAAGTGGTTGGGTTTTTGTTTTGTTTTGTTTTTTTTAAATTATGTTTGTAATTTGCTTTCTCATGCTGATTTCTGATTGTCTTGGAGACTTCTGCGTGTGTACATAAACTGCCAGGAATGCTTGAATCTCAGTATTTCACTGGACTGCGGGACTTAGGGGCCTCAAGTGGAATAACAAATATTGTGAGCTTTGGGAGCAAACGATGCCAAACCTCAGGTTAACAGCTGTTGTGGGTTGTGCGTAGGTTGTGGTACTGTGAACTTTCAACTGAAGCCTGGAGCCACAGTGGGCTTTCTCATGCTTCGTTTGGGTTGGGGTAGCGTGATTGGGAAGCCCTGTGGACTCTTTAACCAAGTGTTTTTCTCTTAACTGTGTGTCACAGAGCACTAAAGCAGGAACAAATACTGTCTTATGCTCTTAGAGACTGTGACTTTAATCGTAGGTTTGTTTTGGAGGAAATGGGATATGATACAGTGCGCTGGAAGGGTACACTGCTCTCATCTGGTTGGAATAACTGTAGGAAAATCTGTCAAGTAATAAGACTGAGCACAAAGAGGCTTGTAACATCCCTGCTTTCTGTCCAGTGAAGTGTGTGATGGCAGTTAATTTAGCAGAGAAGTCATCTGAAGGAGGAGCTGTTGTCCCTGCTTCTGAAGTTTTAATCTCTGTGCTGTTATGAGTCTTTATATCCCTTTTCTGCACCAGTTAATGGCACCATCTATGTGGAAGGGACTGCCTGGTTCAGAAGAGTGTTTGAGGATTACGTACACCTGAAAACCCTGCAGGAAAGGTTTGTGGTATTTTGAGGATGGCAGGAGACCTCTAAAAATGTGACTGGGAGCTCTGAACCACTTGACATCTCCTGTGGTGGTCCAGTGCTGTCTGGGCATTGGGCTGGCCTGAGCTCGTGATGCTGGTAAGATCCTGGCAGATGCAAAGATGTTCACAGCAGGTGATGTATCGTGGGCTGAGGCAACTTGCATTTCTGAAGAGGAGGTGAGAGTATGAGTAAGGGAGAGCTCTTAAGACCTCTTCTACAGCTTTTCAAAAGAATTAGCCCTTAGCATGTGTGCTGGATGAAGGCTTGAAAAACGTGGAAGCTGTTTGTTGTAGCTGTGCAGTCAAGGTAACAGTGTGTAGCTGTTTATGGCTTCCTATCTCAGGCTCTACAAAGGAATAACAAGCAGGATGTCTGCAGACCTTTGAAAGACTAGGGCTGGTAGCTGTGTGGTGTTAAAACTATGGAATGTCTAAATATGTCATTTAGGCTGTGGAAAGCAAACCTTTTGGGAAAAATCCGGCTATGTCTGGGCTAGATGAGTCCAGCCTCTGGAAAAGGAGGTTTAGAAGCAGACCGCAGGCTAGCTGTAAGCCCTTGCCTGGGTGTAGTGGGAGCTTGGGAGAGGTGCAGGTGTGGGGAGGCAGATCTAACACGTAATACAGGAAAACTTGCTGGCCCTCACTGTTATAATAGCTGAATACCTCTCTATCTCATTCAGCAAAACATCTCTGATGTAGTAGTGCTTTTGTCTGCCTCAGTTGCCCCTCTGTAAAATGAAGAGGAGGAAACTGAGCTCATCTCCAGCTGGAAATTTAAGCTGTAGATGACCTGTAGGTTGACAGCATGATGGGTGTGAAGTCTTTCCTCTAGACAAATGGTCTGACTCCCTGTAAAATAAAATTGACTGACTTATCTAATGGCAAGGGCTATCATGGCTGTGCTGTGTTTAGGGAAGGTGAGCTGTATGCCCGTGCTAGCAGCTCAGGTGAAGGTGAGATGAGATACGTAAATATTGCTGAGCCTTGTTTTCCCCATAACTCTTGTTTGTGAACTAAATGCCTGGTCGTTTTTGGGGTGGGACAGGCAGGAGAGCAGAGCCATCCCGCTGTGGTGTGAATCCTCCGCAGGCTGAAGCTCCTGGCCTCTGCCCAGCTCCTCTCCTCAGCAGGTGCGGAACTGCTGAGCTTTGCCCAAGAAGGAAGACGAGCGTCATCATCACTTAGATAAGATAAAGCATGACCAAATCCTTGTTGCCCTTGGGAGGTGTGGCTACATGCCAGCTGGGATTTGGGCAGCTCTGAGGAATAGCCAGGCATTGCAGCTGTGGAGAGGGTTGCAAAGCCTCTTTAAAACATGAAGGCATGATGCTGGAGCCCAAAAGGGAAGGTGAGTGCACCCCAAGGGATGGTAACAGCAAGGGCCTGAGGTTTGGGAGTGAAGGAACAGCCATCCAGTAACCCTGGGGGCAGAAGGACTTCTGCTGCATGTGCCTGTGTCCTGCTGTGGACTCTGGAGCTAATGTTGCTCCATGAGCAGCTCCATCAGCTCCGTGTCCTCTGAGCAGGGCTGTGCGGGTGCCCTGGTGTCTAGCAGGGCTGAGGACCTCTTCAGCAGCAGTGCTGCCAGAGCCTCTCTCTTCAGCTGTCAGGTTTTTGGAGGTCAGAGGTGTCTGTTGTCCTGAACTGTGCTCTTCTGTCTGAGGTCATGGAAACTAGGAAAATAATTCAGATTTATTGGACCAAAAAAAGGACACATGTGGATGCCTCCACAAATATACAGGTTTCTTCCATTGCACGCTTTGCTCCTGTGCTTGAGAGCTGCCTTCCCTCTTCCTCACCCTACCTTTCCTTCCTCCCAGACACAGAGCCAGAGGAGTAATCCTCTGCTCCAGTACAGGTGCACAAACCCCTTTGATTTAATGCATTTGCTATGGCACAAAAAGAGTCTTTTGCTTCCCATGCAAATCTGGCTGCTCAGTCAAAGCTGCTAAATGCAAAACAACCACTTGTAGCTGTTCCCTCTGGGAAGAGTGGTATGGGCTTTATGTAAAGCGTGAAGATAAGACCTCAGGAGCTCAAGAGCAGACCAATACACAGATTTGTGCTGGAGAGAGGTCAGAATGTCCGTAGTTCATTCACAAGCTGGTTTTGGACTCGTGAGGTGGAATACTTCAAGCTGTTCGTATCAAATAAATGAGCATTTATAGAAATGGATTAACTTCTACTACTTAGAGGTGCATGGGGGTTGGTTGGATATTCTCTCTCCTTACCGCCTCCCTGCTGCGTCCAAGTGCAGAATCGGCACCGACTGTGTTTTGGTGACTCAGCCCATTCTGACGCCTGGATCCCTTTCCTCTATTCAGGTTGGGCAAATAATGTCCAGTCTGTAATCGCGCTTGAGAGCTCTTGCTATTGCCCTAGATAAGGGGAGCTGTAACGATGCTTAGATTGGCTTAATCCAGTTTGATCTGAAAATCCACTTCTCTGAACAATAAATGTTGCGTGTGGTAGGTGGTATTCAAGTGTCTTTACTAAATCAAAAACCTTTTTGGCATCCGTGGATGAAGCCTTTTTCTTTTCAACGTGTACCGCTAAATACACGGGATGTGCAGTACGGTTGAATTAGCATTACTATGGGAACTGAAACTTTTTGTATTTCCTGACCTTTATCCATGTAGGCTAAGGAGTCACTAATGTGGCTCCAAAATGCTATTTATTTTTTCTTGTGTTTTATAAGCTTTTTTTTTGTTCTGGTCAATGCTAAGAGAAGCTTTATAAAGGACCCCAGGAGGAGATTAAAGACAGGACAGGCTGTGAGGTGCAGAAGAGCAGTTTGCTCACTTTTTTTGTGCTGTTCTAGCAGCATCCCAGCTGAGATCATGGTTCAGTGTTAAGCATCGCCTCTGCAGCAACGATAAACAAAATGGTGAGTAAACTCTTCTGCCCAGAGGCAGGTACCTCACTTGGTCTGGGTTCGTTCAGGTTTTTTTTGCCTCAGCTACACTGCTAGAGCCTTCCCCAAAGCGTGTGTTGTCCTGGGGCTGAGGCAAAGTTGAGCCCGTGAGGAGCGGAGAGGCGATCATCCTGGTCTGAGAGGAGCAGAGCTGCCCTTTGGCAGCACAGAGCCCTCCCAGATGTCTTGGGGGAGCTCGCTGGCCCTGTTAAACCTGTATTACAGACAAATGTGATGGTTTGTAGTAGTTTCCATGTCCATTTTTTAGTCTGGGTTTTGAAATAACTATCTTAAAGTACATAGGGACGCACCCGCCTTTACCTTTGCTCTCTGCAGGTCGCATCATTGCTGCTGGGAGGATGGGGCTATTTGGAGCTCCTCTGTTTGCAGGTTGATGAAGTCTCTGCTGTTCAGATGCCAGCTGGAATCTCAGTGGGGATCAGTGGAAGAGTGGTTTTTGCTCTCTGTAGAGGCTGGGCTTCCCACTCGTGACTTGTATGACAAAGCTTGTTTGCTGGGCAAATATTATCCTTGAGGGCTGACACAAAGACATTTGGGGCAGTGGTGAGCAAAGGGGACAAAACCATACCAGGTGATGAAGAGCCAGCCTGTCAGGGTCTCAACATGTTCTTTTTTTACTTTTCTTTGTCACCTTCCAAGAAGTCCTCAGGCTTAACTGGTGGGAGCTGGCACAGCTGAGGGCAGCTTCATGCTGCCATTGAGCAACAAATCCCCATCAGCAGCATCTCCAGCTGTCAGCAGGCAGGGGTGGCTTTGCTTCTTTTCGGCGGTGCTGTGGGATAGAGGGGTGCTTTGGTC
The DNA here is from genome assembly GCF_036417535.1 of Chlamydotis macqueenii. Lineage (NCBI taxonomy): Eukaryota > Metazoa > Chordata > Aves > Otidiformes > Otididae > Chlamydotis > Chlamydotis macqueenii. The sequence continues at coordinate 53,425,909 of NC_141560.1, read as the reverse complement.
AGTGGCAGGATAGAGGGTGGCATCTCTGGCTACTTTAGTGAGAAAGTTCTGGGGTGTGCATCCCACCCCTGGGATGTGTTTTACAGTGCTTTGGAGAGGTGCTCCTTGCACTGTCATCTTATGCTTTGCCTTTCTTTTTTCCTAAGCTCTCTGTACTTCTCTTTGTGAAACAGGTTGCCAGCTATGTAAAAGAGGAATTAAACTTGAGGCAGGATTCACAGGGGTAGTTTCCAGCCCTGCCCTTCTTGAAGTCGGATGGGAGGCAGGCAGCGAGCTACCTACAAGCACAGTTGGAGTTTCTCAGGGAAGGTAAGTACAGCATGAGACGAGGGATGTGCTTTTGTCCCACTTCTTCCCCTCTTGCCTAAGGCAGCTCAGAAACAAGCCTTTCTCCTTCTCAGCTGTGTGTGAGGCAGGATTACAAGGAATTTACTTTGGGAGCTTAATGGCAGGTTTTCTTGTGCTGCTTTCTGAGCTGATGGCTACTAGCCTACGTTGGAAAGGGGATGAGATGCACAGGGAGCATTGCAAACCACACCTCCCAGCTTGGACCTGCTCTCATGCTCTATTTACAGTGGCAGCGTTCATTCTCCGCTAGCTTTTTGCTGTGGAATATCATGCCGGTTCCAGGGAAGGGGAGCAATACTGTCCTGCTGCTCAAGGTATTTGGGGGCACCTGCAGAGAGACAAAACAAGGTTGTGCAACGGGGTGGAGGGGAGGGTAGAAAGTCTCTCATTTGGGCAAGGAATTATTTGAGAAGGAAGTCTGAACGAGTTCGCATGTTGCTGGGTCTCAGCAGTTTCTCCCTAGGAACTTTCTGTTCCAACTTCCTGCTTGTGCTTTAAAGCAGCAGAGTGGAACTCTCTGGGTGGAGTGGCTTTGCGAATCGCTGCAGAAAACGGTCATCATCCCGTGATGGAGGAAGGAAAATTTACTGATTGGTTGTCAAGAGCTGGAGGTGCTTAATTAACAGGTAGTTAATGCTTCGGTTTGGATCATCCAAGGTCTTTGCAAATGTTGAGCTGAAGAAACTTGCTCTCAGTTCTGATGTGATTCTGCAACCAGGTTACTTAACTAATTCTAGTGACTCATTGATTTGGGAAGCTGCTGAGTTAGAGTAATAGCTGCGATGGTTAAATTTTCCAAAGTAAAGGGGGAAAAGTATGTGCTTAGAATATGTGGGATTGCGATGTTTTCTTATGAAATGGATGTCTTGAGCTGATGAGGATAAAAACTAAGGATTTTCTGCTGCATACTTCGCAAAGACTTAGAAATATTTCTTTAAAAACATTTTTCCACTATCTCTCAGAAGCATACTTATTTCTCCCCACCCCGCCCCCTTCGTTTTTGGTAATCCTGCATCAGTGTTGCTGCTATGGGCTTCTGAGTCAGTGACAGCTTTTGTCAAAGAGGGGAGTATTTCCCCCACTTCATCCCCCCGCCCCGGAATTTCACTTTTGCCAGAACAGTTGTACAAGCTGAACAAAAGCACCTCTCAGCCTCTGCTTCTGAGTTTGCTTCCAATGCCGTTCCTTGCTTTGATTGCTCCTTGCACTAAGCTGTGCCTGGTATGTAGGGAACGTGTCCTTTATGTGTGCCCTTCAGCTGCACGTGTTATCCCACTTTCTGGAGGAGCAGCTCAGGGCTTGTGGCTGCTCAAAACGTTCTTTAATTTTCTATCTTTTAGAAATCTGAGGCTTTTAGTATTTTGTTGTGATCCCCCCCCCCCGAATGAGAAAGGGAGAGGATAGTTCTGATATTTATACAAGATCCTGGAATTCTTGGACATTCAGACCAATCCTCTCTTCTTTTGGGAGAGGGAGTGGGAGTGTCGACTTCCTGGATCCAAGAGTACACCTGCATTTCATCCTTTCCCAGTGCACAGATTATACTGGCATTTCAGGAAAGGTGTTTTGGGTACCACAGCCAACAGCTCCTTAGCTCACAGGAAGGGGTGAATCTTTACCCGCTGTTACCAGGGTAGATCCTTAGCTGAGAGGTAACCAAGTGTCGTGCACCTGTGCATATGGCCATTTTCATCTCCGTGAGGCAGCGAATGGGTTAACAGTCTTCTTGGAAATCCGCTTCACCCAGGTGCCTCTGCTCTGTTTGTTGTTTTAATAGCATTTGCAGAAAGGTCAAACTGTCCATGGATCCCATATATTGCTCCAGGGCAAAACCAATGCAACATCAGCAACAGAGAGGCTTCTGCAGGGAGTTGTTGTACCTAGAAATCCTCTCCATGCTTGTTCCTACTCATTAATCTTTGCAAACCATTTTTGTCCTTTAAGTGCATCTTGCAGATTCAGAGCAGTGAGGTAAAGCTTCTCCCCTTGGTCCCATTGCTAACATGCAGCCCAGAAAAGATTATGGGGGTGAGATCACTGTGTCCAGCTCTCAAGATACTTGAGGTGAATTTCCTGGGATAAGGAAAAGATGCAACCCCCCCTGCAGTTGCATCTATCTGGATAAAGAGGTTTGAAGTGCTGCAGAGAACTTGCCAGCTCAGCTGGAGAAGAAATCACTGTCTATCACATGTATTCAGTAAGCAGTGTGAGTGGGTGCTTTACCAAAAAGAAGTTTCTCTTTTGAAAGGGGAGTGGTCTGATGTTCTCATTTGATATTTTATCTGTGTGTGTGTGTGTGTGTGTGGTGGGGGAGCTACTTGAGGACAACATACAGGTGTGAATTTTTGTTTGTATGAGGCTGATTTCAAGATCAAGGATCTTCATCAACAAAGATAAGGCTCTTACCCACTTAATTGAGCTTACACCTGTGGTACTCCAGGTGAGATGGGATTGTCACAGGATTTTTAGCCTTTGCCTAAGGACAGCACTGAAGCAGCTGAGAAAAACCTGCAGCTGGCCAGGAGGGGCTTGAGCTCAGGACAGTGAGTGGCTGTTGGGAAATTTAATGAAGAAGTGACAGAACAAGTTTGGGAGCCAAACAGAGGCAGCATTCAACACCTTTCTCGTTCAGCATCCCAAGGTTGGGTGGCAAAAAGGTCTTCCATGAAGCTAAACCCCAGTTGTTTCTCTCTTACAACAGAGGTGAGAACTAGTGAGAAGATGCCTAGAGAGGATGACTGACTTTAGCAGTGACTCTGCTGCATGAGTGTGCAGAGGTAACAGCAGCCTAGGAGGGTTCCTGCTGAGGTCAGACAAGGTTTGTGGCTGTCAGAGAAATTCAGCTTCTTGTTGGAAAGAAAAAATCTTTGTTCTGGTATTGCACAGACAGCTAGAATCTGAGGACTCAAAGGGAGATCTGAGTTGAATTCAAGTTATGGGTCTGATAGCAGTAATAGTTGTGGGGAGAAGCCCAACCTTTGGCTGTTGGAGTACCAAGCCCAGTTCATAGGACTGTCCTTAGTGAAAATGCAGCAAATGCTGTGGTCCTGTTGGTGAAAGACTCTGTGTACTTTGAGGGTGGTTCCTGCTGATGAGAACGCAGCCTCTATTCATGCTGAGGAACTGCCAGGCTGAACCAGCGCTGTGTCCCCAACAGCAGCTAATGGCAGATATCCTTTTCTTCCCACCATAAATGTGTAATGATGCTTTCCTAATACACTTTTTTGGCTGTTTGTGGCTCAGAAAATTTTCACCAAAACAGATATTTTGTGCAATAGTTCTTTATGGACAAACTCAGGGAAGAAAAAACCAACCACTTCTGCAGCTCACGAACACCTGTGACATCCTTAGCATCCCTTGTCAGCAAATCCCATACTTTAATGGTTTTCAGGGAAGTGCCTTCTCTTGTTTGATGTGCAACTGCTACCACGTAGCTTCATCTGAGACTCCATGATTCTTTTCTTAAGACAATGACTGGGGACAGTTCTTCACCATCTCTGCCATTCAGGAATTGGTTATGCCGGCATTGGTTATGCAGGCAACTCCAAAAAAACCCCAAGTTTTTGCATTTGAAGCTTTGTGTATCCACTAGAACCTTTTATCCACTTGTTCAACAAAACGCTGTTTCTGCATGATATAATTTTGCCCCTGAAGAACTTCAGCGACACCAGCACAGGACTGAGGGGTGCCTCCTTTCAGCCTGAATTTTCTCTGCATTCCTGAGGGCTGGGGAAGACCCTTGTGTACGGGTGCCTCTGCCGCTCTCAGGGCGTGAAATGTGTCTCCACAGCGGCATTTCTGCTGACGTGTCCTTGCTGAGCTGCAGCAGCCAAGGTGGTGCGTGTCGTGTGTCGAGTTTTCCTGGTTGACATCTTAGCTGTTCAATAACTGGTGGCATGAGCCCAGCAAAAGTGTGCTGACTTCTGGTCGTCATCTCTGGTACAACCTGCTCTACACGCAAGTGCTCCCTTTGCTAAATGGGCAGGTAAGGCAGGAGGAAATTGCCAGCGATACGCAATTTAACAAGCTGAGGAGCTGCCCTGAATTTATGTAATTTCCCATAAAGACTATTTGAAGAGCTTTGAATGCCAGCTTAGGTCTGGAGCTTGTCTTCCCTATGGGGCGTTCCTGCCTGCCGCACCAGCCCTTGGAGAACAGGAGCAGAAGAGAGCAGGGATCTCCTTTGCCTGGGCTCTCAGTGCTCAGTTTTTACTTTGAGTCAAAAACAATCCAGTGTGTCTGATGTCGAGTGTTCTACTTGACTGAGCGAGTGATATTTACTCACTGCTGGCTAACCATGTCCTCTGTGGATGTGCAGCATGATCTCCAGCCTTTGGAAATACCATGAGTTCTTCCTGAAGCCCAAGGAAGTATCGCTGGTTTTTCCATTCCTCTGCTGCTGTGGTCTGTAAGGTGAATCCTTATGTTGCATTGTATGAGCTGTTGCAGTGTTCTGTCCTGTCTCTCTTTTATTTTTTTTTTTTTAATTTTTAATTTTTTTTTAATAAAAAAGTTTAGGAAACCAGTAAGCCTTTACAAAGTGAAGGAAGTTGTAAAAATTAGTTGTTTTTAAACTGTCTGTTGCTATTTGTCATTTCTTATTGCTGGCATGCTCTTTATTTTCTGAAAAATCAGCTGTGTGCTAGTTGTATTGACAGATCCAAGACCATCAGCTGTTTATGGAAAAAAAGTGGTTTAGATTTTGGTTTTAATTGGTGAGAATTAACTCTTGGCCCAAATATTGTTAGAGGAAAAACTGATGCTTTCTCTCTCCACTCCCCGAGCAAAACAACCCGACAAAGCCAAAACCCCAATTAGTAGGAGTGGCTCCAGTGCAAACACCCGGTGCTTGCAGCGTCGACGCTGTGACACTGTGCCAGTGCAGGAGAGCTGCCGTGTCGCTGGCTTGCCATGGGCACAGCTGGGGGGTGGCATGGGGGTGTGATGGAGGATCTGTGGCAATTTCTGGGAGAAAGAATATCATTTTGGTATGCTGTGGATACCTGTCTGTGTTGAAGACATTATATTGATGGTTTCCAGTGCATGTTTGTGCTTTCTATTGTGCTGTTGAATCAGGAAGCATCAGTGAATGCAGTTTTAATAAGTTTATTTGTTCACCTCTTGAAATAAGAAGAGAGAACTGTTACCAATCTTGAGTTGCTTGCAGATAGGAGCAGAGAGACTGCATCAAACAAGTTTCTCAGTGGCAAGTTTTTTTAGCAAGAATCAAGAAGTTGGTCTGATAAGTCAAAAAGAAGCATTGCTCTTCGATGAACTTTGTTGAGGGAAGCAGCGAATGGCAGCAGAGCACCTTTTCTAAGACGCTGTTTGGAGTGACGGAGCCCCGTGCTGTGTTGCTGGGGTATACCTCGGTGTCGTGCTGGCGTATCTTGCGATGAAGTCACCCATCAATTTCGCGGCATGGGCTAGCTCAGGGCTATGAAGCTGGGCTAATCTCCTGCTGGGTAAACAACACAAAGGTTCCTGAATTTGTTCCTGTTTCCTTAAAGGAATACAATCAAGTGCAGGCAATTAAAAGAGAGAGAGAGTGACTGAAGTGTAGCTCTAGATATTGTACCTGATTTCAGGCTCTCTGCCCAGATGGTATATGGGTTTTCTTAGCATTTTAAGGAAAAAAAAAAACACTTGCAAACCAATTTTTTTATTTTTCTGTGTGTTTATTTTCCTGTCATTCCCTTTGGGAAGGGAGAACCCAACAACCACCCAAACAAATTCCAAACAATGGAAAAAATTTTCCTATAGAAGAGGAAAGAGCAAAATTCATTTTGATCAAAGTACACTGAGAAATAACTTTTTTTTTTTTTTTTTTGCTCTCATCCCAGCCTTTTCCCACACCACAGCAAAACCTTTTGAAAGCACTTCTGCCAAATGAGTACCCAGGTCCTTTGAGCAGCTTTTGAAAGTTCAGCCTGTGTGGAAGCCAGTTTGATACGGAGGTCAGTGTCGTTCCCTGGCAAGACCTCTGCTCTGCCTTCACCTGGTCAGATTTGTATGGCTATAGTTCTGTCAATGCATTTAGAATATGTGCTTTTTTGCATGCAACTAGGATAATAATTGTAAATATGTGTATTTGATCACTGAAACTCCATAGTACTATAAAATCTGGGATGTGTAGATGTGACTGTGTCCTACAGGGAGGACTCTTTAAAGTAATTGTTTGCTTTCAAAACACTGGGAGAGAAAGGAAGGTAGAATAAACAGAGCAAGTGGCACATGTTTGATATAAAATGGTATAAGAACCTGTGACACTTTTATTGCCCTTTTCTTTTAAAACGTACCTGTTACTCAGCTGCTCCTGAGTGATGCTACCATTCCATGAGCAAGCAACAAACACTTTGTGCTACTGCATCTTGTCATGCTTCTGCTGTGGGTTTGTAATTTGCTGAAACAACAGGCTTCTGCTGCAGGGTTCCCTTACCCCAGCCCTTCATCTCCTTCTCTTTGCGTGATGTCCTCTCCTGCATGGGATCAAACCTGTCTCATCCAGTCTATGTGTCAAGAGTGTGATCAATGCACACCTAAACACCCGGTTAATTCCTTCCTTTATAGCTGTAAGACTCTTTCTGCTCCAGGAGTAGAAAGGAAAGGATGTGTGTTCTTCTAATCTGTTTAATTAAATTACTTAAATATTTAGCTCTAGTATGGGGATATTTTTGTTATTTCTAATAATATTGTCTCAGGCAGAGATACAGGAGGATGTCTTTTGGGAAACTTCCCAGCAAGTATCTGAGCACTTCAGTTTGTGGTATGTCTTGGACACCTACTATGTACCCATAACAATTCTTCTTTAATATTCCCTTCTACCGCCACGTCATCAAAAATTCAGTGCTACAGGAAAGCAAAAAACTGCTTTCCCTTATAGGACCCAAACACTGGGCTTGTTCTGTAATCCTGAGTAAGCCACTTAGCAAGTTGTGCTTAGTTTTTCCTCCTTCATTAACTGTCGATTCATTGTCTTTCGTTGGAGCAGGACTGCTAGGAATGCTGTGTATTCAGTGCGTGCACAGTGCCCTGTGGTGACGGGGTCTTCTGAGGTCCAGCTGTGGAAAATTTGGGTGTGCTTCTCACTTTTCTTTCCTCCTTGTTATCAGGCTGTGGAAAAAAAACCCCACAAATCCAAAGTTGTCATGTGCACACGTGGTCACAGTCACATAGATAATGGCTTGGCTGTTGATTACGTTTTAACCATGGCTTTTCTTTACCTCTTTAACACTGCCTACTGCTACAAGAAGAAGCTTTCCGAGACAATAAATTGGAAACCATGACCCTGTAACGCTACCTTGAAAGTAGTATCTCCCTTTTTGAGGAAGAGCACCTTGGGTCTGTTCTTCTGTTTGTTGAAATTTGCAGTTTCTTCAATTTCTGTCTTGAAGTTTTTCATTCTTCAGCTTTGAGGCTTTGAAACTATTTTGATGCTTGAGTTTCACATGTAATTATCAGTCTTCAGGAACTGAGTCTTAAAATAAAGTGCCAGCTGTCACAAGCATCAGAATCAAACTGGAGGAGCTGACAATCTATAAGCATAGGCAGGTGACGTGACTTACCCAGAGCCATATGGCAAGCTGAGTCAGGATTAAAATTCAGGTCTTGTGATTTCCTCAGAGAATGCCATGCCCATGGGATCCAGCTTACTTTCTGGCACAACTTTGAAGTTTATGCCTCAGGTGGTTAAAATATGGGCTCAAGACTGGTCTGATGTGAAGGTGACAGGAAGCACTTGTTTGAGCTGAAGCTGGGACTCTGTCTCTTGTAGAGTGGGTGCTGGCCAAACTGTGTACCCAGAAAACTGAAATAGAATCATAGAGTAGTTTGGGTTGGAAAGGACCTTTAAAGGCCATCTAGTCCAGCGCCCCTGCAAGGAGCAGGTACATCTCCAACCAGATCGGGTTGCTCAGAGCCCCATCCGACCTGACCTTGAATGTTTCCAGGGGTGGGGCATCAACCACCTCCCTGGGCAACCTCTTCCAGTGTTCCACCACCCTCATTGTAAAAAAATTTCTTCATATCTAGTCTGAATCTTCCTCCTTCTATTTTAAAACCATTACCCCTTGTCCTATCACAACAGGCCCTGCTGAAGAGTTTCTCCCCATCTTTCCTCTAAGCCCACTTTAGGTACTAGAAGGCCGCTGTAAGGTCTCCCTGGAGCCTCCTCTTCTCCAGGCTGAACAGCCCCAACTCTCTCAGCCTGTCCTCATAGGAGAGGTGCTTCAGCCCTCTGATCGTTTCTGTGGCACTCCTCTGGACTTGATCCAACAGCTCTTTGTCCTTCTTATGTTGGGGGCTCCAGAGCTGGACACAGTGCTCCAGGTGGGGTCTCACGAGAGCAGAGTAGAGGGGCAGAAATACTCCCGTGAAGCTTTGTCAGCACCCACTGATTGCAGCAGGCACCCCATTTCTATGAGCATGTTCATGTGAACAGTGGATGTTTTCATATGGATTCAAAGGGAGGTTGGACAAGTGTCTTGGAAGATGAGGGAGGAACCGTGTGGCTCGGGAATTGCCCCAGGCTGACTGTGGCTAGAGGCTGGCAGATCTTTTCAGGGAAGCCGCCTCTGTGCTTGCCCTGCTGTTACTCTTCCCTTACCAGCATTCATGGTCACTGTTGAGGGCAAGATGCTGGGCTAGATGAACTCTGCTCTGACCCGTTGTGGATGTTCTTATGATGGAAATCAAGAGCCCAAGATAAAAAGATTGCCCTGACTCTAGGCTAGGTGTGGAAATTAATTATTAACTGGTGCTGACTCAATAACTACCTTGTCCTGCCAGAAGAGACCTGGAAAAATGAATCCTGTCAGGAAGTTTTGATAATAACCCTGGCTTTTTTACTGGAGGTGGCTTGGCTATGTCTCACTGGGACAGCCTGGCAGGTTTGGCTGAATATGGCCTTAGATGCCCATACCTGTCTTCTCTACTTGCATCAGGCAAGCATGGCTCTTCCCAAGCTGGTCTTTTTGCACTCAAACCATCTCTGCTGGCCTCACTTTTGGGTACCATCCCCCAGTTTTAGTACTCTAATGACTTCTGCCTCTCTGAGTTGTCCTTCAGTGATGTTCTGCATCTTGCTTATGAAGCTGCTTCCCCAGTAGTTTCCCGTGATGGTCTGTAACTGGGGAAGGTATGACAGCACTCGTTAAACTGAGATCTGCTTTGTGCCTCATCTGCATTTATGCCATGCAGTGCCCTTACAAATGAGGATGGAAGCAAAGAGCTTCTCAGTGAAAGGCCTCTGGGAGAGAACTCCGTCAGAGCTGCAGTGTATTTTGCTTGCTGAGGCTCTCTCTTATTTACCACTTTATTCCTCTACAAGTTCTGTCTCACCATTGACAGAGCCACATCTGGCTTGAAGCCACTTGAAGCAGCTTGAACAAGAGACTCTGCGCTTGGAACATGGAATTAATGGGCTTAGTCTTTTACACGTGAGTGAAATCCTTTCAGACTGTTGTCCATGTCAGGCTCCTAACTCTTCTAATTAAGAGGCTTTTAGCTCAGCCAGTATTGGGAGCTGCTGTACAGCTGGGCTTTTGATAACATGAGGAGATGCTAGAGGTAGGGATGTAATGGGTTCGATTTCAGCTTGCACATACGTCTCAGAGAGAACTGAACATCCTCCTCATACAGCCTTTTGTTTGCTGCAGCAGAGCTGGGGAGACATTGTCTGCGTGGGCTGCTCTGGCTTTTGAAATAGAAATGATGAAGCTGCTAACAAGAAAGTAAGATCTTCTTTACTTCTGGGGACCTCAGTGTCTCTTTGGGCAGCTAGAGGGATGTTTCAGAAAACTTATTTCTTACTTGCACCCACTCTGGCTGTTTTCTGCAATCGTGGCTCTTGCTTTGAGCTCCTGCTTCATTTCCTCCCCTGCTGCTGCCTGCGCTCGCCGTCCGGTATGGGGTGCTGCTTCTGCTGAAACTGTGTCTTCATGGAAGGAAAGGTCTGGCAAAAAGCTTCAGCAAGGTGGTCTGTAGCAGCTAATAATGATCATTCATCAGAGGGACTATGTGATTCCCCACTGTAATCACCTGTAAAATCTATGCAGCATAAGATATTTGGATTTTTTTTTTCCTTTCAAGGCCAGCCTTGCAACTTTTACTTGAATGCAAAAAGTAAACTAGGGTTCTTTCCAACTTCTTTACAACTAACATGTATAGACTGGCCATCGGAAGCAAGATGGCTGTCCAGCTAATGGATAGAATCAAGCTTTAGTCTTCAAATTTTGGTATGTTGGCTCCATAACACACACACAAAAAAAGCTTCGTAGGAGGCTTTGTTTGAAAAAGAGCAAGAGAGAAAGACATCTCCTGCCTTCTTGCTTCTCATGCTTTCTTCCCTCCTTTCCTCCTTTCCCAGTATTCCCCAAAGCTTGTGTCCAGCTGTGTCCATTGCTTGCCAGGAATATCTACTTGACTAGAAACATATAATAGTACCTGTTTATTTAGTTTTCTGCAGAGTTTCAAATAAATATCTTCTCAAGTGACGTTAAACAGAGGTGCACTGAAAAAACACTGATTTGAAAAGGGGAGTGAAGCGTTCTGCTTATTCTTTGAAGCAGAACCACCCTCTGGCTCACGAACCAGCAGTAATAAATGGAGTCAAGTAGCGTGGTGCATAATTGCCTTCTGCTTTTGTGTCAGCTTCATATAGTTCTTGCGTCTGACATTCTTCCTGGCCATCATGCTCTTTATCCTCCCATTGTGCTAAGAGTGCAAACAGAATTAACTTGTTTGTTATCACAGCATCTGTACATGACTTTAAATTTTTTTGAGATTAAAAAAAAAACAAACCAACCAACCCTCAAGCCCTCTTTGTCTAGTACTGTTAAAATCTGCTCTCAGCCTGCTTGCACAGCTCACTTCTGCCCTGCAATGCAGAACACAGATCTGCAGAAGGAGAAGTCTAAAGCAATCAGTGCAACAAGGCTTAAAAAAACGTGGTGGTGTTGCTGAAGAAAAGCTGTCTGGAGGGTGTTACGTGGCATCAGTAAGTTGGAAGGTGGGTTGGGGTAGGGATATGCTGTACACATCTTTACAATCGCAGTGCTGTGCTTGAAGAGGTGCTCCCATTCGCAGCCTTTTTGTTTTAGGTACTTGTAAGCAATGGGAATTATTTTCTTTGGCTTCTGAAATGTCTCCGTATTTGTGTGGTTTCCTTCCTATAAAGGTGAACATTTCAGATTAAAATTCTGTTTGGCAGTTTTCGAGCACTTAAAACAGAGGCTGGGAGGCAAGAGGGGCAGGAGCGTCCAGCTTATTAAATTTTTCCCAGTGTAGGAATTGCCTGACCTTTCTTTGTGCTGTAATAACATGAAAAATTGAGTTACTATTTGGGAAGCGTTAACAAGAAAATGTCGGAGGTGGAAGGCCAGCCAGGGGACCTGCGCAGGAGAGGGCCGGGAGAGACATTTCTTCTCTTTCCTCTGTCACTTGCACAGATCTTCCTCCTTTCTGCCTTCATCCTGCTCTCAGTTCTTGCAGTTGTGATGCAGGTTTGACGTTCAAAGGTGGTGCAGAAAAGCAACAGGAGGAAGAAAAGCACATGTTGTTACCAGAGGAACCAAGACTAGAGAGAAGCACTTTGGTCAGTGCATCCAGGGAGCTGTGCGAGAGCTGGGAGCTGGCCCTGCTCATGGTGTTCAAGCCCTCTGTCTCAGCTAACAATGCTGTCACCATGCTTCCGTGCAGATTTACCTGTGTGCTTTAATATTCCCTTCCCATTCTCTCATCTGCCCTGAGACCTTCCCTTGGCACCTGGCTTTCACCTGAGCTCTGACTGCCCTGTAGGTCTGAGCCAGAGGAGGAGAGATGGCAAAAGAGCATCCTTGCTTGGTGTAGGGTCTGGAGCCCTTCACAGTGTGGAGAGTTACAGCTGACTGGTAGGCTTGGTTACACCCACGTTGTGTACAGTGTGTACCTGTGTGTGCTGTGTACCTCTGATGCAAACTCTCTGCACACTGTCTGGCTTCCTCCACTTGGTAAGAGATACGGGTGCTGAATATTGTTCTTTCCAACCAACAAGGCACCATAACTAGATGATGTGTGAGGTGGAAGTGGAGGGTCGTGTTTGACTGTGATTTCTGTTTCCTGCCTCGCAGCTCTTCCATCTGCCGCTGCCCTAGGTGGAAAAGACTTTGAGAAGATGGAGAACCAGAGGGAAGCACTCCTGCGATATGTCCACTGGGAAGGACAAGAGGAAGGGGATGAGGAGGATGGAGTGGCTCCTGGTGCTTCTCCTTCCAGCCAAATGAGCGAACTGGAAGATGTACAAGTGGAGATGTTTGAGAAGGCAAGGGAGCTCTTCCAGCTGTGTGACAAGGACGAGAAGGGTTTTATCACCAAGGTGGACATGCAGGTGAGGGAAAAAATCCTTTCCCTTTCCTGAGAGGAGCTGTAAAGTCATGGGTGGCACAAAAAGGGAGAATGTGGCATATCTTTGCTCTTGGGAAGCGTGGGTGTGCACGTGGGCTCTGTCACGTTCAGATTTCTGGGAACCAAACTCTGCCACAGCCAGCTGCTAGGAACTGAAAATCCCAGGAGGGCCTGGGACAAGTGAGACTGCAATGCCGATTTTTTTAATGAATGCATAAAATAAAAAAAAAACCCTGCAACAGTTTCTACAAACATTAAGCATGCAGTGGATGGGAAATCTCTGGGGAAAAAAAATCTGGTTTAATCTAAAAAAACAAAACAGAACAACAACCTCTCCCAAAATCAGTCAACAATGAAAAAAAATCTACCAACCTCTTAACAAAAAAAAGCTGAGTAACTTTTTTGTTTCAATCATAGCTAAAGCCTGATCTCAAAAACTCACTTTGGGTGTGAACTATAACTTTTCTCTAGAATAATGTGTTTTGCTGCTGTATGTTGAAAACAGTATTTGTTAACAGAATCTCTATAGTTCTTTGTGAGTTTTGGTTTAATGGTTTATCAGGAAGGTTACATACGGATTGTTTTTCTTCTATTTCATCTCTCTCTCCATCTATAATTAACACTTGGCAGGTCTATGCTGGTTTAATTATTGACTCACTTTGTTTTGTGTGATGCCTAATTTTGGATAGTTACGTTAGTAAGTATTTATTAAGCTTTTATCTATCATTCAATAGACAGTAGTGAGGTTTTAGTACTCACTTCTTGTTATTTGGAAGCTTCTTTGGGTGCCCCTTCACGCTAGGTGCTCTACACATATATTATGAAGGGAAATATCTCTGCTCCTTGTCTGTGCTGGGAAAATAGTGATACAGTCCCAACAGGCAGAAGATGACAGCAGAAAACTGACTCTCTGTTATGGACTGAACATTTTGTTTATGGTCTGCAAGATTTCCTGCAAGAGATGGGAACTGAATCCAGGCACCCACAAGTCTGTCCTCCCTCTCTGGCCAAAGAAATGGAGCTGGGTACCTGATGTGCCCATCGAGAGCTCTCTTGGGAGCAGCAGTGGTCCACAGGAAGCTGGCAGTGCTCCAGGGGCAGCCACCTTTGGACAGGGCTTGGGCAGGGGTGAGGGAGGCAGGCAGTGAACTAGCGGCAGCCGTTCTGAAGTGAGGGAGGGAAGAGGGTTGATGTCCCTCCAAACAAAATAAGCCAAAACTCCCTCTCAGCAGTCCTGGTTGAATCATCCGGTAATGGAAGGCATTGCCTTACCAGTGGGTACAAACAGGGATTTGTGTCATTGCTCAGCTGTACGGGCAGACTGTCGCATCCCCGCCAGGATGCAGTGCCGAAAGGGCACGTTGCTGTGGGCCAAAGCAGAGGGCAGCAGGGATAGGAGCTGGTCACAGGGAAGACTTGAGTCATGTCTTAATTTTGTTTGTTCTTTTGCCTCTATAGCGGCTCCAGAGTGAACTCCCCCTAACCCTTGAACAGCTGGAGACTGTTTTTGACAGCTTGGAGCAGAACAATAATGGATACCTGACGCCTGTGGAGTTCAGCATGGGACTGGGTAAGGAGTGCACAGAGGCAGAGGAAGGAAAAATCCCACCTGTGACATGATGTTTTATGTTGGTAAGAAAGAAAGTGCAGTGGTTCTGCTGAAGCTGTACCAGCTGTACAGGGCAATGTCCCATGCTTATGTGAATCTCACTGGAGAAGATGTGCGTACAATACTGCTGTCCCCCTTCCTGAGGCTTTGTGTTGCCTTCTTCCGCAACTGTTACCTGCCTACCTGGTAGAGCCAGCTTCTGAACATCTGCTGCTGGAGATGGAACACACTGCAGCCTGTATCTGGCCATGTGTCCACAGCTGTTCATCTGCATAAGGACCCTTGTTGGATGAGGGGACAGAAATGACAGCTGTCTCCGGCTGGTTTATTCAGTGCTGTTCAAGGATATTAGTAGGAGTCCTGTTAGTAGGTTGGCACACTAGCAAATGAGCTTTTGCTTTCCTCTTACTCTTGCCTTTTCCAGACACTAGGAGAATGATAATCCTAGGCCAGAGTCTTCATCCAGCAGCACAAGCAGTGCAAGGAGTGTTAAGGAGGAGGGACCACCATAGCACTACTAACCTTTGCCATGGGTGCTTAGTTGCCTTAGCTGGTAGTAAGCTCTCGGAATATCTGCACCCTCTTAGCACCTTCCCTAGACATGTAGATGTGTTAATGGGATCAGGTCAAAGCAAGTGAATGCAGGTGGTCTAGCGTTTTTGGAAGTCATTGAGGAAGCTCTTGAGCTGTAGTGTCCTGATTGCTCACATTGTGGCTTTCTGTCATCTTGGAAAGGGCGAGGGTCTCTTTGGTGCTTGGATCTGAATGGCCAGAAGCAGCCAGTCCTGAAAGGAGAAGCTGTAAAGATTTCCTTGGAATAAATGTGGAAAGCTGTGTCTTAGGCCAGCCTGTTCTGTGTTAACCCATTGAGTGCCTGCTGACTATGCCTGTGTCTGCCTTGTGTAAGAGATACGAGCCTGCAGGAGTGAGGCCTTGTTGTCTGGTTCTGCTGCCTTTGCCAGAAACAAAAGTCATCTCAGGAGCATGGTTTTTCCTGCCCAGCACTGTGTAGATGGTGAATGGGTGCCATTTGGACACCTTGGCATCCACAGTGCCAAGTCTGTGTTGTGACTTGGTTATTCCCAGATATCATTGTTTTAGGCATTTGTCCCAGCCATAGCCATAGGTGGGACATCATGAGGGTACCTGCCTCAGGGCCATTGCTGGCAGAGGTAGGCAAGATTTCTCTTTTGTGTCAGCCACCAGTTGTCACGTACCACCCCATGTTGGTAGCCTGGCTCCGTGGGACTTGCTCCGGTCTAGGCAAAACACAACACTTTTGCATTTCTTTCCTTTATGGTTGTTCTTTGTGTCTGGCTTAATTTAAATCCTTTTCAGACTCTGCCCATAACTCAAGAGTTTGGCCTGGCATATTGGTGTCTTCCTTCTGGAGTGTGCAGGGGGAAATCAAGGGAAGTGGTTCAAGCTGCAATCAACTCTGCATCTTGAGAGCTCCTTGCATGTCCTCTGAGAGGTTACAGGGTGCATCTGCACAGCTGACAAAAGAGTATACATTTAAAATGTTCAATTTAAAGCAATCGGAGATTCTTCTTAGGATGTCAAAACTATCTTCAGATCATTCTCTACCTCAATTTTCCCAGCTGTAAAAGAGATAATGGCTCTTTATTTAAAGCAGACGTCCAAAGTGCCTGATCTAAGCCCATCGCTTTAATTAACTGTCTGAGCCTCAGGTTTCAAATGGAGTAGGGCCAGTTACTAACCAGTTACTAACCTTACTAATCTCCACACTGCAAGATTTTTAAAGCACATTTTAATAGCAGGAGGGAAGCAGCTAGATTCTGGAGATATGGAGCTAAGAAGTGGTAACATTAAGTTACTTGAGGTACACAAATAGTGGATATTTTTCCCCTTAGAGTAGCTTCATGTTCTCATCTGTGCTCTGAACATCCTTGGCTCCTGGCCCTGTGGCTGGGATGTCATTTTTGCTTTTTGAACCAAGCAGATATGTTTTGGAAAGGAAGAGTAGCTGCTAATGGAGGTCTGACCTCTGTATACAGGATGGGGGCCTGCATTTTGGATAGGATTGCTTGATTTTTTTCTTTGAGAAGAATTTGTTCCCATCGCCAGTGTTTGTCACGTGCCTTGCATAGCATGATGTTCTCATGGCATTAGTGTCTCAGCATGAAACAGGATCCAGATAGCTGGAAGCCATCTGTACGTGGGATGGGGCGGGAGGGGGTGTTTGGAGGGTAAGTTAATTTTGTTCAGACACTACACCACAGTCGTAGCAAGAGGCGGACCTTGTCCCGTAGCACTTGAATCAGAACAGATGTAGCACATGAGAAAGGAAGGGTAATGATCTCCTCCTCACTTTTTTTAAGCTGGGGAACTGAGGCATGGTGCTATTCAGTGTCAAGCTCGCAGTCCCAGAGGGAGCTTGTGGGATCACTAACAACACTCCCATGGAGCAGCGCTGTGGGCTCGGAAGTGACCTCATGCCGCGTGCTTCACATGCTGAGAGTCCGAGGCCGTGGGTGGTAGATCATCTTCACGCAGATGTGAGCAGAGCCCTAACAGTCTGTTGTTGGTCTGGGAGTTAGTTTCAGTCCCAGCATTGCAGGCTGGACACTGACATAACTCAGGACATCAGAACAGAGGCTCTTTACTGACCAGGAGCTGTATTCTATACCACCAGCAAGCAGGCAGCTTCTCATGGACCTCTGTCGGGCTGCCATTTGAATAGCAGCTTATTAAATGACATCCAATTTGACTTATTTTATTCTCCTTCTTCCCTTCTCCTTCAACCAGGAAAGTTAATAGGTATTGAATTGTGTCAAGGGGCTGGAAGAATGGATCACTCCAGACATGAGGAGACATTTGAGTCAGGCTGGTCAGATGACTTGGACCCAGCAGATGATGATGAAGAGAAACGATTCTGTTCCATGATGGAGCAGCTTGGAGCAGCCCACATGTTTGAAGAGTAAGTAGGAGAGTCACATGGCATTACTTCTACTCTGTTTTCATCTTGCAATACCAAAACTTCAGTGTAGCAGCAAAGAGGTGAATTGAGCTGCTAGCACCCTGAAGCACTGCTTGGGATTTCTGTACTGCTGTCTTGGGTTTTCTTACACTTGGTAACAAATGCAGTGAAGTCTAGGTTTTCTCATCAATTACTTTTAGTGTAGTGCTTTTCACAAAGAGTTTCCCAAACTCGAGTTCATACCACAGCTGTAAAATGTAGCAGTTGATGGCGTGGAAGCCAGTCTGCACACAGCAAATGAAAAGAAGCATGTGAGGGTTAGACAAGGTAAGAAGGATGAGTGTGCCGTCTGTTCCAAAATGGTGGGTGACTGTTCACATATGTTCAGACAATCTTAGTTCTAAGAGCGTGAAAGATCTATGCTCAAGGGGCCGTTTGGGACTGGGTTGATCTTAGAGTGTGAAAGGCTAAACTGGGCAAGGGATGCTCACCCAAGCCGTGAAATTTGATATTAATGCCCTTGCACATGGCCCCAGTGTCATCCAGCCTTTTTTTAGGGCCTTCCCAAGTGCAGCATTATGCATAAATGGTTCTTACTGATGCACATCTGCTGGGGCTGGGGTGCCCAGCAGCATCTGTGGCAGCCCTTTTTCTCAGGCACTATACTCCAACAGTGTTGTCAGTTTGCAGGGAGCAGCCCAGGTAGGGGCAGAAGACAGACAGGATTGGAGACAGAAGCTGAAAATGAAGGAGTTTGCTGCTTTCAGAGCTGCATCTGTCATGAAACAGATTTTTTTTTTTTGTCCCATTTGCATTGTGATGCAAAGCACCTGCGTGTTTCTTTTAATGCTAAACAATTTTTCCTGTCCTGAAAAATTCTGGAAAGCTGTTATGCCTCAAATAATGAAATGATACTATGAAAGGTCGTATTACTGTTCTGGAAACACAGCCTCTGCTCTTTATAACTCTGTTTTGAGATGCATCAGGTCTTAAAGTGGAATTATCCTGTATATTATTTTGACCACTTACTTGCAGTTGTATGCAATGTGTTCGGTAGCTACTTCATGTCATGCCTTTGTGCCAAGCCAGATGTTGTAAAGAAGTAATATAAAACAGAAGCAAATTGGGGTCGGAGCAGGAATCTGAACTATCTTCACTTTTTTTGCTAGAAAGAAATGGCTTTGTTTATTAACAGGACTCAGTATGTTCTGTTATCTAAAACACAAAGTTTTGATGAAGTGCCAGTAATTTTTTCAACTTGGGACAGAAAAAGAAGGCTATCATGCAATGGTGTCAGGGGCAATCAAGAGCTTTTTGGTTGTTTTTTTTCTTTGTTTTTTTTCACAAAGAATATTAAGGGAGACAAATACATAGACAAAGAAAAATATCTATTTGGATAATGTCTATAGGTATAATTATTCTATACATTCCAAGGCAGTTCCTCCAAAGTGCTTCATGGATTTAAAAAAAAAAAATATTAAAAAGCTCTTCCCCAAAAAGAAGCATGAAGTGACGTCTGCAGGCTTATAAGACTCTGAGAAAGAGTAAGTTAAGTAGTGTGTTCAAGTTGTGTCCTGGTTTTGGCAGGGATGGAGTTAATTTTCCTCTCAGTAGCCAGTGTGTTTTAAATTTTTATGTGAAGAATGTTGATAAGCACACTGATTAAATGAGTTGTTGCTAATGAGACCAAGGACAGTCTGGCTTTCCAGGTCTTGCTAATGCGCAGATGCAGGAAGCTGGGAGACACAATAGTTGACCCAAACTGGCCAAAGAGAATATTCCATGCCATAGATATCATATGCAGTATATAAGTGGGGGTTGTCCATGGTGGGGGACATCTCTGGTATCCCTTGCTCTCTCCTTCTCACTCCTTTGCTTGCTGCTTGGTTTCATTTCCATGATCGCTGCTCGGGACAGGCTGTATTGGTCATTGGGACATCAGGTGGTGAGAAATCCTGCATTGTTCATTTTGTATATGTTAGTATCTTTATATTCTGTTATTATTGTAATTTTCCTTTGCTATTCTAGTAAAATGTCTTCATCTGAACGCACGAGTTTTCCTTTCTTCCCAATTCTCTCCCCCATCCCGCTGGGCCGCGGGAGGGTAAACAAGAAACTGTATGGTGACTAGGGCTAAACCACAACAAGTTGTGATGAATTAAATGCCAAAACAGTGTAATCGTTATTGCATGTTCAGAAAAAGAAGACTTCGGGTTTCCAGGGCTTCCTCTGTTATCGTCCTGATGTGACACCTCGGCAAACTTGCTTCTTTTGTTTGTGCCTCAGCTTCCAAACCTGCAAAATAAATAAATAGCAAGGACAGTAGCATCCACCAGAACAGTCCTGGTGTGAGAACACCACCTGTGTGATGTGTGCTAAAATCCCTGGGCTATAACAGTTTGCTACTTGACTGTAGCTCACAGCAAATTTGCTGAATGTTCATCTCTTGGAGTCTTGGTTTAGACACCAAATGTGTTATTGCTGAATACTTGAAAAATAATCATTCCATGTTTGCTTCCTAGATGACTTTTCTTTTTCTCTTTTAGATTACTTCCTTTATTTTAACCTTGCAGCAGATATCACTCCAGATGCATGCTCCATCACTGTCCAACTTCCCTCTTTACTATGATGGTGTAATGGAGCCCATCACAGGAGAAAGGCTGTTTGTCTGTCCCGAGTGCATGTTAGAGTTGGAATAACAGTCTATAAGATGATACAAACTCATTTGCTTTCCTTCTCTTTTGTATGCTTGCTTCAGTCCACATGAGATTCGGGAGCTCTGGGCTCGGCTACGAAAGGAGCGTCCAGAGCACTTATCCGGTTTTGAAGAGTTTCTGTTGCGTGTTTCATCATACATAAGGGAGGTGAATCACGAGAAGGAGTCTATGGAACAGGCATTGAAACGGTAAGGAGAACGTCATAGCCATTTGCTGTTAGGAACCAGTGGATGCTTGAGTGCTGCCTTAAATGCAAAGAGAGACTGGGTTACAGGACATGGAGATTTTTCTTGCTGTAATAAAATTACTCTTTATCTTGATCTGATCCCCATGAGTTTGTTCTGCATCAGTGCCCACCATAGCATTTGATCTGGTTAAAATCCCACTCAGTGCCTCAATTGCTCAATCCCAATGTTAGTGGGAATCGGTTTCCACCCTCCTCTCCTGGTTTTTTTTTGTATTCTCTTTCTCTCTCTTGACCTACGTGCACCCTGCCTTTTGTAGGAAGGAGACAGACCATGACCGAGAAGTCAGATGCCTTTATGAAGAAATGGAGCAACAGATCAAAGCAGAAAGGGAGAGGCTGATCTGCCAGGTACCTCATCTCTCTTGGGTGAAGTCAAACTTTCTCTGGTCTGAAGCAGAGGTGGTGGCTCATCTGGCCAAGGAACAACTCTTACTATACTGTGTGTTGTATGCACAGCTGTGTATCTTTACCTCTGCAGGAAGCACTGAGACATGACAGGAGTAACCTGCTCCAGAAGGAACTGCGCAGCAAAGAGCAGGAGCTGGAGAAAATTGTCTACTGTCAGAAGAAGGTAACAGGACCTAAATCCTTTCTAAAGAAGCGTGTCCCCTTCTACTGTCTTTCTGCGAAGACCTTTTCTGATTGAGAATGGTTTTAATCTGCTGAGGGTTGGTACTAGCTAGTCTGGTACTAACTAGTCTGGTTCTCTCCAGTCTCTGAAGACGTTGAATTGGTTTGTCAAGTGATTGGTTTGTCTTCAACTGTAATGTCTTCCTGTGAATGTTTTGGCTATGCATTTTCCTATCTGTTTTGTTTTTGCTTGGCACAATCTTACTATCAGTTGTAGAACAACTATTTGGCAAGGAAGATGGAGTAAATATTTGGAACTTGAGTTTGGAGCCTTTTCTGATGTGTAAGGAAGCTGTGTATGAATATATGAAAGGCAAATTTATCTAGTTAGTGTTTTCTGGCTGCTCCAAAATAATCCCAAGTGAACAGTTCTATGACGCTTAGAGCTGTAGGTACTGTATATTTGTATTTCATATACATTGTATATGTGTATTTCAGCATCTAATGATGTACTAATTAATCAGTCAAAGCAGAAACTTTCAGCCTGACAGCCCTGGCATGGACATTTGTATGGGATGTCCATTCTGGATATCTTTTTAATTTTTTTTTTTTTTTTTTTTTTTTTCCTGAAGAACTGAGACATTACCTCCACAGAAACAAGTCATGGGAGGTACACGTAAGATGCTGGCAACTGGGGATATCCAAGTTGGATACCTAGCTGCGATGTGGATGAAACAGCAGTTCTCTGAAATCATCAGCTTATTGTGCAGAAGCTGGAAAAGCCAGCAAAACTTGGGTTCCATTAGGAAGGATATTGAAAATAAGATAGAGGACATCATTTTCCTGCTGCCTACACCCTTGATGTGTCTCAACTAGTGCATGCAGTTGCGGTCTCTAACTCCACTGTGTCCTTCTTGGGTATGAAGGTACAGAGAACTAGTATGATTAAGGAAATGGAGCATGTCCTTTAGGAAGAGAAACTAGGAAAGCTTAGACTTGATTTTGGAGAGGAGGAGACTGAGGGAAGATATAAGTGAGGTTTATGGACTCAGGAAGGTGGTGGATAAGGTTCACATAGAACCCCTGCCTAAATCCTGAAACAGCAGAGGCAAGGGCACTCAGTGAGACCAATATGAATTTGATTTAGAAGAATGTACTTCCTTACACAAGGTTAGTGGATTTCTGGATTTTTTTTTTGCCACAGGAGGCAGGCAGTATCAGCAGTTCAAAAATGGACAACCAAATGGACACCAGGCCTATAAATGTTTATTAAGAGGAGGAATAGTCAGGGGTGTAGCCTCTAACATCCCTAGTCCAGGGACCATAGATGCTGAGGGTGTATGAGGGGAATGGTCCATAGTTAGGTGTCCAGGCATGCTCTTCCTAGATAATATCTTCTTGCTACAGGTCAAGGCAGAGTACTTGGCTACATGGACACTTATTCTTACTCAAATGGACACTTCTGATGCTCTTAGCTGAGTACAAGCCTCAGTTATGTGGATAATCAGGTCCCTCTTGTGGTGTAAGAGCAGTATTGTCATCGTGCTATTCTATGGTATCGCTTCCAAGTACAGACAACGGTAAACGGGAGAGTTGTGTGTGACAGAGATTTCTTAGCGAGGGGCAAGTGCTTCACTTAAAGCTTGTCCCCCGGCTTACTGGAAGATCCAAAGGCTGTGGGCTGGGCTTGCTCTTTCTTATTCTCAACTCCACTGCTCAGCATATGCAGTCATGCTTAAATTTTCCTTGATGTCCAAAGGGCTGGAAGTTGCCAGACAAAGCTGGGTGTGACCTGTGCTTGTAGCCTCAGCGAGGAGAGGTATGATGCTTGTGTTTCAAGGAACCTAGGAAAGGTCAGCTCTGTTCACTCCTGCTCATGGCTGGTGTCCGCATGTGCTGGCAGAGAGCAGAGTAGGAATAAAAAAACACTTTATATTGTGCTACAGTGTGCTGCTTTACTTTCCCTTTGGGGGAGGAGAAAAAGCAAGCTTGAAGGTACAAATGTGGAGGCTGACCCTGACACCTACTACACTGGTCAGAACTGATTCCTGGTGCTCCTCTCTGATTGCGAGCATGGCTTGTATAATTTTATTTTGGGGTTGTAGGTTCTCTGATGGGTACGACAATTTCTGTGTAGCACCACCTTTGGCAGAGGGCCCTGGTTGGCTGGTATGGCTGGTTAGATACTGAAGTGTCAGTATGATCCTTCTTGCGATGCCCTATTTGTCATCTGAGATGGGTGGGTTTGACCGCTGCATCCATCTTTGGCTCTTTCCCAGACTACACCAGCCATTTGTGAGGAATTACATCACTGGTTGAGTATGTGATAGCAGGCTTTGGACTTCCCAGATCAGGCTTGTTAGTTGTGCCGGGGTCTTGTGGTGCCTAGAGTACAGCTGTGTCCCGGTGGCATTTAAACAACATCTCAAACTACTCCCAACAGTAGTAAAGACCAAGCAATCACTTGACTTTCCAGATGTAGTGTGAGATACCCCTACCACTTCAATATATCCCCCTTTCAGCTGCCATGAGGGCTCAGAATGCCCTCAAACTAGAGGATGGATTTCAACAACTGTGCTTGGTAAGTCCCAACAGACAGACTCCTACTTCTGCCCAAATTTTTCCGGTCCTCCCTTGACCCTCATTTGCACTCTGATTTCTACAAGGCCTGACAGCAGTAAGCTCCTCACACTGCCTGAAGGACTTCCTCAGCTATGCCTGACCAATTGCATTGCTTGCTCCCCAGTGCTGGCACGGTGAGAAATAATTGCTTCCAGTTCACCTTCTCAATGCCTCTGGTGATCTTGTAGACCCAAGTTGTGTTTACCTCCCTTCTGCCTCCTTGTTTACATCAGCTTTTTCAGCCAGTTTTTACAGGCATGATAGCAGCACAAAACACTTTCTCTGTGTGTTTAACTCCTTCTCCTCCTCTCCTATTGCAGCTGGAACATCAGCTACAGTCTCTGAACTCAGAGCAGCTGGAGACCCGCATGCAGAATGAAAGGCTCCGGCACCTGAATGAAAACCTGTTGGAAGAGCTGGAGAAAAGCAAATGGGAGCTGGAGGCAGTGAAGGGGCAATTACAGAAGCTCCAGAAAGAGGCTCAGCTTGAGCAAGAGCAGAAGAACAGGTGGGAATGGGCAGGGGAGGGGGTGTCAGAGCAGAGAAGGAAGGGTAGGCAACTAGTTAAAGAATTAGGATCTCTAATTAGAAGCCTTGGTCTCATCAGAGGATACGCTGTCTCTTCTTGAGGAAGAGAAGTAACATCCCAGTGGTCTTATGAGCCTAAACAGGCGGAGTCAAACTGCTAGCTCCCACCTGCCTTTAGTGGGAAATGAATATGTTCATTGATATTTGGCTAGAAAAGTACTGTAAAAAATACAGATGTTCCTCAGCCTAAAGGAGGCTTCTCCTCCGTTTATTTTCCAGTTCTCCTCCACCTCTCTAAAATTCCTATGGATCCTCTTCTAATCACTTGTGTTCCTGTTTCTGGGCTTAATCTAAAAGTGCTTAGCTAAAACACTGGGATGTTTCAGATCCAGATGGCAATGAGCATCCTTTCCATCTCTACCAGTTGAGGAAACTGGAGTGTGAAAGGAGAAAATGGATTGCCTGTCCTCATGTTGGAGGAGAGCTGGGGTACAACCCAGCCATCCCAGCTCCTGTAGCAGTGCTGCTTCCTCTGAATCTTCCTAGCACAGGGCAGACCCTTATCTTGGAGAATACCATGAGTGTCCCTGAGAAAGGAATCTTTGTATTTCCTCTCCCATTAACTTATTTCCCCTTTCAAAATGCCCTTCACCCAGGGATGTGTTTAGAGTCTCCAAGAACATGCAGAAAGAGAAACAAAGCCTCCTTCGGCAGCTGGAGCTCCTCAGGTAAGAACAAGACTGGAGGGGAGATGCTGAAGGGGCTGAGATTTCAGCACTGTGCTCATTTCTCCCACAGAAAGCTATGGGAGTGTATTCAAGCAGTCATAGAATCATAGAATGGTTTGGGTTGGAAGGACCTTAAATATCATCCAGTTCCAACTCCCCTCATAGTGAAGAATTTCCTCCTTGTATCTAATCTAAATCTGTCTTCTTTCAGTTTACAGCCATTACCCCTTGTCCTATCACTACATGCCTTTTTACAGAGTCCCTCTTCAGCTTTCTTGTAGGCCCCCTTTAAGTACTGGAAGGCTGCAATAAGGTCTCCCCGGAGCCTCCTCTTCTCCAGGCTGAACAGCCCCAACTCTCTCAGCCTGTCCTCATAGGAGAGGTGCTCCAGCCCTCTGATCATCTTCGTTGCCCTCCTCTGGACTCACTGCAGCAGGTCCATGTCCTTTTTATGCTGTGAGCTCCAGAGCAGGGGTCTCATGAGAGCGGAGTAGAGGGGCAGAATCACCTCTCTCAACCTGCTGGCCATGCTTCTTTTGATGCAGCCCAGGATATGATTGGCTTTCTCAGCTGCAAGCGCACCATGCTGGCTCCTGTTGAGCTTCTCATCCACCGGTACCCCCAAGTCCTTCTCAGGGCTGCTCTCAATCCATTCGCTGCCCAGCCTGTATTTGCGCTTGGGATTGCTCCGACCCATGTGCAGAACCTTGCACTTGGCCTGGTTGAACTTCATGAGGTTCACACATGAAGTTCACCTCTCCAGCCTGTTAGGGTCCCCCTGGATGGCATCCCTCCCCTCCAGCGTGTCAACCGCACCACACAGCTTGGTGTCATTGGTGAACTTGCTGAGATTGCACTTTATCCCACTGTCCATGTTGCTGACAAAGGTGTTGAACAGCGCCAGTCCCAGTACCAGCCACTGAGGAACACCACTCATCACAGGTCTCCACTGGGACATCAAGCCGTTGACTGCAACTCTTTGAGTGCAGTCATCCAGCCAATTCCTTATCCACCGTGTAGTCCATCTGTTAAATCCATGTTTCTCCAATTTAGAGACAAGGATGTCATACGGGACAGTGTCAAATGCTTTACGCAAGTCCAAGTAGATGTCAGTTGCTCTTCCTTTATCCACCAGTGCTGCAACCCCGTCGTAGGCCACCAAATTTGTAAGGCACGATTTGCCCAGTTACTTCCATGTGCTTTAGCATAGTTTCCAGGAGGATCTGCTCCATGGTCTTGCGAGGCACAGAGGTGAGACTGCCTGGCCTGTAGTTCCCCAGGTCTTCCTTTTTTCCCTTTTTAAAAATGGGGGTTGTGTTTCCCCTTTTCGAGTCAGTGGGAATTTCACCGGACTGCTATGACTTCTCAGATATGATCCATAGGGGTTTAGGAACTTCATCTGCCACATCTGCCCTCAGCACCTGTGGATGCATCTCATCAGGTTGCATGGACTTGTGCACCTTCAGGCTCCTTAGATGGTCTCGAACCTGATATTCTCCTACAGTGAGTGGTTCATTCTCCCAGTCTCTGCCTTTGCCTTCTGCAACTTGGGTGATGTGGCTAGAGCACTTGCTGGTGAAGACTGAGGCAGAAAAGTCATTGAGTACCTCAGCCTTCTCTATATCCTGGGTAACCAGGTCTGTCATTCCCGTCTGGAGAGGGTCTGCATTTTCCCTGGTCTTCCTTTTATCACTGACATACCTATAGAATCTTCTCTTGTTGCCCTTGATGTCCATGGCCAGATTTAATTCTATCAGGGCTTTAGCCTTTCTTACCTGATCCCTGGCTGCTCAGACAATCCCTCTGTATTCTTCCCAGGCTACCTGTCCTTGCTTCCACCTGCTGTAGGCTTCCTTTTTGTGTTTGAGTTTGTCCATGCAGGCCAGCCAGTGTTTTTGCCTGACTTCCTCTTTGTTGGGATGCATCGCTCTTGAGCTTGAAGGAGGTGATATTAACCAGCTTTCTTGGGCCCCTGTTCCCTCCCGGGCTTTAACCTGTGGTACTCTGCCAAGCAGATCCCTGCAGAGGTCAAACTCTACTGTCCTGAAGTCCAGGGTAGTGAGCTTGCTGCACACCTTCTTTGCTGCCCTAGGAATCTTGAACTCTACCATTTCATGGTCACTGCAGCCAAGGCTGCCCTTGAGCTTCATGTTCCCCACTAACCCCTCATTGTTGTTGAGAAAAAGGTCCAGCATAGCATCTCTCTCTGTCAGCTTCTCTCTCACTTGGAGAAGGAAGTTAACATCCATGCATTCCAGGAACCCTCCTGGATTGCTTATGCCCTGCTGTTTTGTCCTTCCAACAGACATCAAGGTGGTTGAAGTCCTTCATAAGGACCAGGGCTCGTGAATGTGGGGCTACTCCTATCTGCCTCATCTGCATGGTCTTCCTGGTCAGGTGGTCTGTAGCAAACCCCCACTGTAATGTCCCTGTCCCTGGCCTCCCTTTAATCCTGAATCATAAGCTCTCTGTCAGCTCCTCTTCCATCCCCAGGCAGAGCTCCATGCACTCCAGTTGGTCATTGATGTAGAGGGTGACACCTCCTTGTCTCCCCTGCCTGTCCTTCCTAAAGAGCCTGTATCCCTCCATTCCAACACTCCAGTCACAGGAGCCATCCCACCATGTCTTGTGATGCCAGTAAGATCATAGCCCTGCAGGCGTGTGCACTTCTTACTTAAGTTGCCCACTCCTTCCATCCCCTCCATGAAGCTGACTTAATGGCTGGAGTGGCTGGAATTCCTTTGTGCTGCTCTTCAGGTGTCCTGCTGACCTGTGGTCCTTCTCAGGTCAGTGCTCAGGCACTGCTTGTTGTTCTAGGTCCAGACAAGAGTTGTGCAATCTGTCCAGCGCGGGCAGAACACCGGCTGTGTTAATTCCCCAAGTAATCCCTTCACTGGAGGAAATAAGTTTTTCCTGCTGGCTAAGGGGACCATGTGGAACCTAATACCTGAGCTGGGATACATGGAAATCCCAAGGTGTCTGGCAATAAATAACATATTTATGTGTCCCAAGCTCCCTTTCTGTTCTAGCTTTCGAATGTTGGTCATTACTCCATTTTTGATTAATTCTTCATTGTGTGTCTCCTGTGTCTTCCTTTGGAGCAGAGAGATGAACAAGAAACTTCGAGATGAGCGAGACGCTTTTGAAGCCAAGAAGCTGGTTAGTCTAAGAAAGAAAATCCTAATTCCCAACCACCCTCCTTTCATCTGCTGCTGTTGCTGTCACCACTCGGGGGCCTGTCACTTCCACGGGGGACAATGACCTGAGCTCACAAGGCCTGGTGTGGTGCTTAATACAGACTTCGCAGCACCTCTCTGCCCGTGCTGGAGATGAGCTCTGCTGGTTGCTGTTGCCAACTGCTCAGGTTTAACCCAAGGCGCGTTAGCTTGTCACTGTCATGCAGCCCTGCACAGGGCTGCAGTGGGTGCTGCCTGCTGCACACATGGGGTCTGTGCGTCATGACAGGCACTGGGCGCATGTGAGGAGGGGAGTGAAGCTGGATGCATCCCTGGAGCTGAGTGGTGAGATGATGGATTCCCAGATGTGTTGCTGGCTGACTGGCTGTGGAGGGGTGTAGGCAGGTTTTGCAATTTCTTTGATCTTTTGAGTTTGTAGCGAGTGTTTTCAGGGCAGCTCCCCATTCCTGTAAACTCTGCTGGGGTGGAGGTACAGTAGTGAGCCTTGTGTCAGAGAGCAAGGAGACAGCAGGGGGCCTCTTTGACAGCTGGAACAGTCAACTCCATCTCTGACCCTTCCCAGTCTCCAAGATAAGTACGAATATGTGACCCATTTTTAATTCTTACTATTTTTTTCATGAAAAAGTCTTTGTGTTCCCCTATGTGACTGGGAATGCTGCTCTGTGCTCCTCTTGGACACATCCCTGCCACCATGTGTCTTTGCGTTCTCTGCCACCATGCCCCACTTGAAGATCTGGAAGTAGCTGCCTTGCGGTGAGGACAGGCAGTGGTAGGCTGAGAGAGACTTCTGGCTGGTGTGCAAGGGAACGTGGAAGGAAGCACAGGGATCGTGCCCGGATAGGGAGTGAGATGCCCTGGTGGGGAAGAGGCTAGAGTTCTCCAAGGAGAGCAGCAGCTGCGTAAAACTTCAATAACTGTTTTAGATGGAGGTGAGGTGTGTGCCTTCATACATGTGTGTTTCTGAAATAAGATTTTTTTTTTCCTTTTCTTTTCTTTCCCCTGTCCATTTTTAAAGCTGCTAAGTATGTGTGTATGCACCAGAGCTTCCTCCTGCCTCCCGGATAAGTAATAAACACAGTCACTCTGTAGCAGAGTCCAGTGCAAGCAGGCAGACAAAATGTTTTTTTTCTTCTCTTTCCATGTGTGGGTGCTTCATCAGCTTCTGGGTTCCTGTGGGTGGGGTGGGTGGCCTATGGAGACCAGGCTTCAGGTAGGTACCTCTGTGCGTGCAGAGCTTGTCCACTTCTCCTCTGTTCTCCTCTGCTTTTCCCCTGCTAGGACGTGCTCAGGGCTGCTCTGAAATGTGACAGTTGCAGGTGGACCTAAGAGAGAGCCTAGCAGAGAGTCTTAGTACAGAGGAGCCGCTTTCTCCCTTCTCCCTGTGCTGGCAGTAGGGATGGGGCAGCAGGGTGAACTCCTACCACCATTGCTCATCTGGCAAGGCTGTGTCATGCTGGGCAGATGAAGCCTGTACTGGAGTAAGGTGTTTTTTTTCCTTTGTCAGCCAGTACATCTTGTTGGCCACTCTCGTTTCAGTCTGCAGGAAAGCAGGGCTCCAGGAGATTGCAGAGGTGCTGCTATCGTCATACACCTGCAGAAGATCTGCTGTCCAGCCTGTCCCACTGTAAGGGCAAGAGAAAATAGCAATACTTCCCTGCAGCAGCAAAAAGAAGAGTTCAGCCTTCAGATGTGTGACTCTGTCAGAGACTATCAGTGCTTTTATAGGCTAAAAAGAAACCCAAGGCCTTAATACCCTCTGTTAGTGCTGGGAAGAGTTGTGTTATTTCTGTGAAATGAAGGTGTGATGAACAGTGGTTCTTTCATAGCAAAGATTCTGAAGTGGTTGGAATGAGGAGTTGGGCTGTACGCGGGTGATGGCAACCCAGCCCCTGCTCCTTTGCACTTCTCAGTGCCCAGCTTAGTACCTTGCTCTTCGTAAGAGTTTCTGGCCTTGCCAGGGTGGGCAGACCCTGGCCCCACAGCACTGTGGGACACTATTATGCCCCAGTGGCTAGGTCACAGATAGCAACGTGTGGCTATTTCTGCCTGGGTGCTTTTAAGACCCAGGGCTTGCAGGTTCAGGTTCACACCCATGACCCATCTGGATATGGAGTTACGCTTGCATGCTGTTTGTTGACAGGGCAAATTTAATGTCTGGTCATCATGAAGACGGTTTTGGGACTTTGACTACATTGGACACGTATTTGTATTTCACTGATAAACCAGAATTTTTCCTATCCCAGTGATAAACCAGAATCTTTCCCATCCAGAATGCTTGTACATGTACTGTTGTTGTGGAATCCTTGCCATCGTCTGTTGTACAGCTGTGATGTCGCGTCTGTCCCCTTACCATCCTGGTGAAAAGCCAAATGTTACGTAAACCTGGCAGGCCAATAAAGTGTGGCAGAACCAATGTCAAAACACACGCCGTTGTTTCTCCTTTCTTGCCCAGGTACGTACTCTGCAGGCTGTTTCCTCTCTAGATAGGGTGGTGCCATAGCAGCTTGCGTTGGAGTCTCTTTGCTCCGCAGGTGACTTGAAGGTTGCAACTCAGCTCCAGTGGGCTGTAACGTGATTTCCTTGTTTCTGTGTGTAAAGACTGCCCTTGAGTGAACCTGCTCAGACCCCGAAAACTTCCTCCTCCATCTCCACTGGAGAACCACTGGTTGGTTGAACCACAGCCTCATGCCGGTGTTGACCAAAGGGTCTCTGTGCACTTGGGGGTCCTTTGCCTTGGAAGATACGTGCTTCACAGATGTGAGCCTCTCAGTGCTGGACTGTTTCTGTGGCTGGAGCTTCTCTTGAACACTAGTTTTATATTTTTATATGTAAAAGATGTTTGTGGGTTTTTTTTTTTTCCCTTCAAAATTCCTAGTTGGGTGACATCCTCTGTGGAGTCCTGAGTGTCTCCTTTTGTCAGACTGCATTGTGCTAAAGGTGTCCTAGGAGTTCTGGCCAACAGAACAGCTTCTTAATTTTTTGCATTTTAAAAGAAGCCAGGGGTTATTGAAGAAATAATCTTTGTAGTCTTCCCCTGGGCTGTGGGCAGCACAAAGGAAGGCCTGTCCAGAGCTGCCTGCAGGTGTTTGGTCAGTTCAAAACTGCTGCCAGAGGCAGATCTGGCAGGCTGCAAACTCTTCTTTCCCCACCTTAACCCCTAGAAATAACTTGTGAGGATGTGTCAGAAGTCTCCAGATTTACAGAGCAAGTGCATCTCCCTTTCCCCCAGCACAGAGGCGGCGGGCAGCTTGCCACGCTGTCTCTCACTTTGTGTTCTGTGTGTAGCCGGAGCAGTTAGGCAGTCCATTTTGGGGTGAAGGTGGGGGCTAGGCTTCAGCATGGCATTTGGAGGAGCTGGCAGGTCAGTCCTCTCTCTGCCACAAGCTTTCCTGTGTGGTCTTGGGCAAGTTGCTCACCTTTGACTCTGCTGGGGATGGCAAAGCTGCTGCATGGGGGGAAGAGGGTTGCGATAAGAGTTGTCCTCTGGGGAGCTGGTAAACACTTGCTTGTAGGAAGCTTGTAGTCTGAGGTAAGTAGGAGGAAAGCATGGAGAGGGACGCTTGTGTAAGGCAGAACACATGCATTGCCCTTTGCAGAGTGGTCTCCTTCCTTTCCTATGGTGCATGTGCAGCTCTGGATGAGTACCAGTGCAGGAGGGGGACTGGTGCCTTCTGAGGATGGGGCAACTGGTCTGTCCCACAAAACATCAGCATAATAAAAAGGCAGGTGGGGAAAGAGAGCTTCATCTGTGAGACCAAGTGAAGAACAAACCACAGAAATAAAAGTTCTGTCTGGCTAGAGAAAGAGTTCAGTTTGGGGCACCACCATTTTTAGTGGATTTTGTGGCAAAGGGGAAAGCAGCAACAGTCATGTCTTCTTGCATGACTTAAACGAGCTGAGCTGAGAAAAGCAAACCCTCTGCTCACTTGTGTGCAAGCCTGCTGGTGGGGCACTGCCACTTCATGGTGAGGGGGCAATGCAAGAGCTCCAGCCTTGCCTCCCCAAAGGGGTCTGCGGAGGTGGCACGTGATTGAACTGGGGCTGGTGAGGTTCCCAGGTCCTAATTGCATTCTTCATTCCTTCTCTTTTCAACTTCCAGGTGCCTCAGAGCAAAAAGCCCCAGTTGAAGAAAGGGTCAGTGCTAGGCAGTTACCTGCTGGACGACAAGCCGGTCAAACGGTTAGATGGGCATCTGTGTTGTGTTCGTGGTGTCAGTCTGTGCCCGCTGGATTACCCTGTCAGTCAAGCTGTGTCCTCTGTCTAGTTCTTCCACCTTGGTGCTGGCTGGTTTTGGGAGCATGTGGGGTGGTGGCAGCTTGACTGTGGCTCTAGCTGCCTCTTGGCATCAGGTGGTGTTGGCTCAGGGTGAAGCTGAGGATGCTGTTAGCTAATTTCCACAGGGGGGTGGCCCCCCTATAGGCTGCTTCTACATCCAGCAATTTGGGAGCAAACCTAAATGCCATCAGAAGCTACAGGAGTGTTCATGGGATGGGAGTCACTGAGTCAGGCAGCTCCGTTAAAATGACTGGACCATCTCCCAAGTGTGCCAGTTCCTCCTGGGGCAGAAATCCTGTCCACTGGTGCTTCATGCCAGACCCCGTATCCCTGGGGCATGGGAGAGGGCAGGAGTTGCACAAGCCTTGTGTTCTCTCTGGCAGCTGAGAGCCCCAAGGGCAGGGCTCAGCTCCAGGTGGGTTCATCCTGCTCATCTTGCTCCACACCTATGCAGATGCTCACCTGGCACACCAGGCCTGCCCTTCAGCCAGGGCAAGCAAACACATCTGTGTGGCCAGGGCACTTTTTTTTTTTTCTTTTTCTTTTTTTTTTTTTTTTTTTTCCCCTTCACCCCCAACTCTACATGCAGATTGTACAGTGGCTTCAGCATCCACATGTGCCTGCTTGCCTGAACTGTGTTGGCATTAAGCATCAGCCCTTGCAAACTAGTTGTGTGACCAGCACACCAGTATTGGCCAAAAGCCTGGTTCTTCTGAGAGGCAAGGAAGACCAGCCCAGCCCTGACCTGGCTTGGAGCTGGATTTCCCCTGCAACTGCTGGCCCCAAACAGATTTTGAAAACAACGCATTTCCCTGTTTTCTACCAGGTGTCTGCAGAAGGTTTCACTGCTTCCCAGTTTCTCAGAGTTTCTTCCAGCTTCAACTCACCCTGAATGCTTGCAATTCTGATAGTGGCATTTAAGAATTGAGCTTCAGGCTCATGGACGAATGGAAAATCAGGTGAACTGTGGAGCAGGGCTGATTCTTAAGCCCAGCCTGGGAAGTTGCTTAGATAGGTCTGAGGCAGACCTCTTCCGGGGCTGTGTGATGCTATCCATGGGATCAGACACCCAAGTTCTCCCGTCCTCCTCCCCAGCTATTTCTTGCAAAGATCCTGCTAGCTGCTGCTGGCATAAACCCACTGGAAAGGCTTAACAGGTGGAGATGTCTGGCAGTGAGGGTGATGTGAGAAGGGGAGAAGTATTTGTTGGTCCTGTCTCTGCCCTAGTACTGTGTCACACCATGTTGCTTGAGAAACACGAATAAAATCTATTAGATCTGGAGTCACGGTTCAGAAAGCTTTTTGTTTGTCCCTTCTCCCCTTTCTTGTGCTGCTGAAGAGGCTTTTGAGTCACAGCCCCTCCTTGCTGCCTCTCCTGCCAGCCCTGGGAGATGGGGGCCTGTTCCCCTGAGCCTGGGAGGATATGTCTGTTTTCCATGGGGAGAGGTTCCAGCTGGCATTTGGGGCAGATACAGGGAGGACAACCAGGAGTGTGAGCTCCCTTTTACGGAAGAAGTGTAGGCCCGGCAGCAGGTGAGTTCTGCAGCCCTGATGAGCCACAGGAGTGACAGAGGAGAGCTGTTGCCTTGATTCCTGCACTAATAGCAACAGAACAATGTTGTAGAGAGAGGTGGGATGGATGTGTTGCCTCTGAAGAGATCGACTGTGCCTCTAGTGTCTTTAATTTGCTTTCAAATGCAACCTGACTAAGGCAATGGAGATATCTCTGGTGGATAAAGGCCTTTGAGTTCTAAGCCTTCTCATTCCCTTTGTCTAGTTCTTTAACCATGGAAAGCCAAGGCAGAGCTAAGATGCCACCTTGCTTCTCAGAGATGGTTCCAGTAGTTTAAATTGGTTATTCTAGCTGTTCCTCCACTTACCATGTCAGCACTGCCCCCAGGGAACAAAGAGCATTAGCCTGCTCTTGCGCGGGCACAGCCAGTACAGCACCTATTCCCCACCACCACAGCTTGGGCAGGGGTCCTGGGGATTTCTTGCCATTGAAAGTGTGGCGGCGTGGCTGGTTGGGAGCTTTATAAAAACAAACATCTTTTGGGTCCTGGCTCCCTTACCTCAGGCCAGGCGTGGATGCAGGCCAGAGCAGAGCCAACACCAGGCAAAGTGACCCTGATGGGAGCAAGCTCACTGCGATTTAGAATCATAGAAGAGTTTGGGTTGGAAGGGACCTTTAAAGGTCATCCAGTCCAACTCCCCTGCAAGGAGCAGGGACATCTTCAACCAGATCAGGTTGCTCAGAGCCTCATCCAAACAATTTGCACAGCTGTGGCAGGTTGCTGCTGCCTGAGCTCAGTAAGGCTCTGCTGCAGCAGCATTTGGAAGTGATGGGCTCTTTCCTGGAGCGCGGCTGGGTGTCCTCAGCAGAGGGCATTCACATGCGTGCGCACCAAATGCAGCCTCCCAAGAGTGCTCAGCCAGCTCTCGCCCCGCTGCCTGCAGTCAGAACCCTTTTCACTGTCCTCAAAACCTTTGTTCCTTCTGTTTGTGTTTTATTTGATTATGTGCTTTTTTAAAAAACGTTTCATTTTTTAAATTTTTTTTTTTGGTTGCCACCTTTGAATGCTTTGCCTCATTTTTCAGTACTGGGGGAAGTGGGAGGCAAAGAATCCTTGAAAAATCTGGAAGGTGGGAATTTTTATTAAAATTAATAAAATATATTTTGACACATATAAGTACAGCATAGCTCAGGTGAGCTGTCTCTCTTTCCCTAGGGGTGCCGCTGATGCCTTAGTCACAGGGAGTATGGGGAGTGTATGTATGAAGTAGAGTTCCTGCAAGCATTGCATATGCACTAATTGGTTCACATTGCTTGTTTTGGGAATTTGCAACCTCCTCCTCTTCCCCTCCTCCCCTACCCTCCTACCCTATCTGTGGTGCCTGTGGGCTTTAATACAGACAACTGGCCTCTGCGGACCTGCCCTTCACATTGCCAGTGGATATGGCAGTGGAAGAACCCAACAGAAAGAACTGTAAATACTTCCCAGGCAATGGGACATGGCTGAAGACAGGAGAAGGAGGCAGCACAAACTTTGGAGAGAACAGCAGAAACAAGGAGAGATGGTCATTAGCAGCAGATGCTGAGTGGCTGAAGATGACTTTGAAGAGTGATGCTGATTGTAGAAAAAATGCAGATGGATTAGATGATGCTCCATTGCCTCCTAGAGGACAGCCTGTTGGTATCGAAACCAGGGTGAGTCTAACTACTTGAGGTTCTTCCTCAAACTCCTGCTACCAGTGACGTGAGAGTTTCTGACTCTCTTCCCATCTAACTCCAGCTCCATAGGTTTATACTGTAGGGATCCGATACCTAAATCAAAGCACAACCTGCAGCTGGGCTTTTCAAACTGCATCCCTTTCTTCCATTGTAGCTCCAGGCACTGGGACCAGCCAGCTGTTCCCCAGACCGCATCTTTAAAGTGGTATTTGTTGGAAACTCTGGTGTTGGGAAGAGTTCCTTCATCCACCGCTTCTGCTATGACAGGTTCTTGGCTGAGCTCAATGCAACCATTGGTAAGTAACAGGGTTCCTGACTTGTCTGGCTAGGAAGGGTGGGAGAGTCAGCCTGGACACATGCTTTTTGCCTGTATTTTAGCCCAACTAAAGGTAAGGATGGTCCCTCTCCCAATTTCAAGTCAGTCTCTCAATTTCCCTGAACTAAATAGTGTCGATCTTGGCCACTGGCCTTGCAATGGCAAGCTGCTCTCTCCTCATCCTCTGTTATGATCATTGTTACTTTCCAACAGGTATCGATTACCAGGTGAAGAGTCTGATGGTGGATAACACCCAGGTTGCCTTACAGCTGTGGGATACAGCTGGACAAGAAAGGTAAGCAATTTCCATGAGGATGCCTTACTGCCAGGCTCAGTGTAGGAAAGAGGAAGAGTGCGTGCACCTGGTTTCTGTCTCTGGGGAACTTCAGAAGGACCAAAGAGGTCGCAGCAGCTTTTCCAGTGCTGAACCTGCAGCAAAGGTCTGTTTTGGAGATTTCTAGAAGCTGTGGCGTGAAGCAGGGCCTAGGGAAATCACTCTGAGGACTGATGGAAAAGTCATTTTCCATTTGTCTGACTTGCATGCTTGTGGCTTCAGGTAGTCTATCCATAAATCACTGTACGGTCTGGGGTCTGAAGCTCCTCTAGCTGTCAAAGCTCCCCTGCATCAGCCTGCTTCTGGAAAAAAAAGCTGCAGGACAGGGCTGCAGATTAGGATAGAAACAAAAGGCTCTGGATAGACATCCTGTTCTCAGATTCAGTTGTGCTACTGCTGTCCCCAGCTGCTCACCACTGCTTGCTGTTTAGAGGGTGGAAAGGAGTGTGTGAACCTTTCCAGATCTGATTCAGACAAAGCCAGCTGAATTTGTTTGATCCGAAGGGAAGATGATTTGAACTACCCTGCTGGACTCTGTCAATGAGTTTACTGGCCCCTTCCACTGTCCCTTCTCTGCTGATAGACTCATGGAAGTGATAATCCTTGGCAGAAGGGCAGTGTAGCTTTTTGCAGCAGTGAATACAGGTTCCCCATTTTGAAGGCCTTTTGTTTCAAAAGCATGGGCCATCACTAGATGGTAGCAGCACTATTGGTGAGGATCAGAGTAGTAGGGGACACACTTGACCATCATCTGCTACTAGAGATGAAGGCCCATCACTACCTTTGTGTAAATTAGACTTTATTTAGGATGCACTTTGAAGCTAAGGAGGAAAAGCTATTTCAAGGGGGCTGTTAACCACAAGAGCTTGGTAAAAATAAGTACTGGATATTTTGTGCTAAATATGTTACGGGGGCAGCTGAGGTCATGGGAATATTATAATCCTGAGCTGTGCCAACATAGTAATGACGCTGTCTACCTCGGTCAGCTATCATGGCCCTGTCACAAACAGCTTACAGATTTTAAGGTTGGTTGGTTGGTTGGTTTGTTTTTTGTTAGAATTTATTCCCAAAATACAAGTCTGTGGTTCTAAATGGTACCAACAGGACAAAGTAGATGTCTGATGGGAACTTCTGGAAATTGTGCCTAACTGCTGATTTATGTATGATGGCATTGCTTTATAGATTCTAAACTGAAAGCAGACTGTACTGATGCGGAGATCTTAATTGCTGTTTTGGCAGCACTGGGGCAGACGTTATGCATGCCTAGCTTACACAGTGGTACAGCTTAGTCTGCAGATTCTTCCAGACTCTAGAGAAAGGCTGTGTTTTTTCCATCCATTTCCCTTTTTATAGGCAATTACCTTTTCCTATCCCACCTAAACAGATTCTTCTGTTTCTTTCCTCCTGACCTGCAAAGGTCTTCCTTCCTGCTTTCTCAGCACCGTGCATTTGGAAAGACTCCTGCTTACCCATGGCTGCCTGGCCTGCCTTGACGGTGCGAGGGTCCGAGCTGTCTGTCACTAGTCTGTACACACCAGCCCTAGCCGACACATCTTGCGCACAGGGGCTGCCAGGCCTTGCAGAGAGCCTGCACTAAAAGACAGATAATCCCACTCTGTTTCTTGTCATTACACAGCCGTGGTTCTGAGAGTGCCTTTGGTTTCATTTGGGCTCAGGTTTCGGAGCATTACCAAGCAGTATTTCCGGAAGGCGGATGGGATTCTGGTGATGTACGACATCACGGCCGAGTGCTCCTTCACGGCGGTGCGGAACTGGATGAGCAGCGTCCAGGTGAGAGCAGGACCTTGGCTCTCTAAACCTGGTGGTGCTGCCACTGCCTTGCTCCAGACCAGCTCCAGCAGTCCGTCTGGGAGCGATGTTCTCCGATGCTCATAAGGTCCTATTGATCTTGGGAAGATGAATTATCAAAGCAGATGCTATGGGTGCTGCCTGTGGTAGTCAGTTTGAGACCAGGGGCTTCTTGTTGAAGATACCAAAGCCAGTGGTAGCCCATTAAATGAGGGAGGGCTGTTTCTATGGCAGAAAGTGGTGAGACCTGCCAAAACAGTACTGTGTGCTTGTAAGCAGCCTATGTGCATTGGCAACAGCTCCTAAATAGAGTCACATCACACCTGTGCTCAGGCAAGGAGATCTCCTGGTGTCCAGCCTATGCACAGGAAAGGGAGATGGCCCTGGTGCACTTAAGTTCAGATCTACAGCACTTATGCACAGCACTTCACACAATCGCATCCTAACTCTACTTTGAGATTTCTGGATGAGACTGAAATATTAGTAACAGCTTATTTGTTTTTCCTCATTTGCTTCAACTTTAACAGTTTATTTTCTTCCTCTTTAATTTGATGACTGTGTATAAATACAGTAGTCTGCCCTCCTGCTTTTTATTTCCAGACTCCCAATAAAAACATTCATCTGTGGGGGGAGACAAAAATACCTGTCTGTGTAATCTAAATAAGTTGCCTATAGATGACTCAGAGCTGAAGGGAAATTGTCAAGGGTGGGTTTGTTTTGATTGTGCCGAGTCTCAAAAACCAAGTGAAATGAATAAGCAGAGGTTGTAGGTTTCTAATATTACCAGCTTTCACAGGCCTGTTGAGAGGGGAAAAAACCCTGCCATGTAGCTGTTTCTTTGGAATCTAAAAGATCAAAGGTTAAGATTTTCAAAACTAACCTCCTTTCAGGAAGGTTAAACTGAACACACAGAAAAACAAAGCACCTAAAATCTGCAACTTTTAAGAATCTCTCTTCTTTTCCTTTCCCCATCTTAGTATTTATCTTGCTTTGAGGCTGTTCAGGTGCTGTAAGTCATCCAGGGAAGTCAAGTTTGGAAATAACTTCGAGCCCTGTTATGCAGTCCTTACTCTGGTGATGTTCTAGTGAGCCAGTGGAACTAGAGGGAATGGGCTCCAGGAATTGCCTAGGAATAACAGTTCCTACAAAGATCCCATGCAAGAGTTGAAAGCTGCTTAGCTTGCTTGGCCAGTGGATTTTCAGCAAAGGATGGCTGAGTTTAGGACAGCACATCTGACAAGTAGCACCGCACGTACACACAGAAATTACTGAACTTAATAAGAAGCTCTGCCTGAACTTAAATTCCCAACAGCCTATGGGGCAAACTTCTTTTCTTTAGGCTTGTTAATTTCCCAGAGAGGAACTTACGTCCTGTCTCCCCTGTCTCAGCATCCCAGTTGTAGATACCAAATATTTGAAATACATTCCCATAGTTTAAGCTTCCTTCCACAAATCTCTGGGGCTATTGGAGGAATGGCCCTTTAATGAGTCAAAGGGCCTGATCCTGCTGCCACCAAAGGTCTTGTTTGCATGAGCTGGAACAGGATCTGCTCCAAGATATTTCCCTGCCTCAGCTGAGTCTCTAGGGTGCTCTTTTCCATTTCTTTTGCAGGAAGGTATCGAGGATGGAGCTGTGGTCTTTCTGCTCGGAAATAAAATGGATGCTGTGCAGAGAGAGACCCAGAGCGTGCCCAAGGTCGAGGGGGAAAGACTGGCAAAGGTGTGACTCTGTGCTCTGCGGCTCAACCTGCTCTGCAGCCTCCCTCCAGCTGTGAGCAGGGCAGCCTGGCTGGCAGGAAGCCTTCCTTGGAGCCATTCCCCAGTATGGTACCTTCCTTCTCTCCCCTGCCCCCTGTTTCTTTGATGCAAACGTGTACTGAGGTCCATTTGGTACCAGGGAGGATGAGATGGTGGCCAGAACATGGCAGACAATGGCCCACGAGGCATGCTCATGTGTTCCTCTTGAGGCTTGATGCTTCTTCACAGTGGTGCTCAGTCTTTCTGAGGGGAGCATGCATGGCTGTTTTCCCATTTGAGGACTTCCCTAATGCATGCTCTGCAAAATTGTCCTGCCTCTTCCCTCGCTCCCCATGTCTGCACGTCCTCTGGCACCTTGGCCCTTGGGTGGGGAGGAGGCAGGGTTTCAGAGGTGGTACCTATCTTCTGGATTCCGCAGCACAAAGGTAAGGGAATCCAAGTACCCTGGGCGGATGTTTTCTCTTCCCAAGAAACTCCCACAGTGTTCCATTTTGGGCACTCTGACTGATGCTGAAAAAGCATCTCCTTTTCCTGGGTTGGTGAGCAGGGTGTGTGCCCTGGCAGGGGCATAACAGCCACCCTCCTGGACCCAACTGCTCTTGGCAGAGTTGCCGGCGGCGAGGGTGGGCCAGCTCCCAGGGGTGTGGGAGAATGGTGGGGGAGAGCTGGCAGCCAACATGGGTGCTTGCTGTGCTCTCTGGCAGGAATACAAGGCTGTCTTCTACCAGTGCAGTGCGATGACTGGCTATAACATCATGGAGCCCATGCTGCACATGGCCAGGTCAGTGAGCAGGAACGGTCACCCTGAGATATTTCCCCACCCGTAGGTGATTGGTGTGGGCTCTCCTGGGGAACAGGCAAGAAGAGGGAGTTGTCAGAGACTCACTTTCTGCCATGTTGCAAAAAAGTCATGGAGCTCTTCCCCCTGACTCCAGGTCCTTGTCTTCTCTGCCTGGAGAGCACTAAGTGTAGACTGGATGTTATCACATGCAAAGCTTTGTCTGGCAGTTGAAAGACTGGGAGTTTAATGTGAACATTTTATCACAAAAACCTTATGTGCTATCCCAGATTTTAAGTTGGCATTTTCAGTTTGAAGTCTGCATGCATCTCTAAGGGTTTTTTCTTCCTTATCTTATTAAGCATTATGCAGAATGTGATATTTTGGTGGCAATAATTTTAAAGGGAGATAAGACACTTTGTAAGGCTGAAAGATGTTTGCTCTAAGATTTTTAGTGTTTAAAAAACTAAAAATAGTTTTGGAAAAGTCTTTGAAATCTTGCAAGAAAAATATCCTTTTGTTTTCTTTTGTCCCTTCATCTCCTCCTGCATCCTCTCTGTTAAATTCACAGCAGGACTTAGCTATTCATTAACTGGGATGATTTTCTTACCAGCTAGGTAAATCGTGTCTCCCATAGCATGTGCCTTCAGCGTGCTTTATTACCGTGCTGCTGCCAAAGATGACCCAGACAGGTGAAGCAAACAGCTTGGGATTCTGCCATCAATGTGGGAGCTTAGGAATAAGAAGGCATCGACCATTTATGCCTTGGTCTGGTGCTCTGACTACTAAGCCATGTTGTCCTCTCGTGTGCCTGTGTGCAGTTTCTTTACTTGTTCCCTGGAAATTCATACTCATTTTCTATGTGTGGTTTACCTAGCCCAACTTCCAGAGAAGCCCACTATTTGGGCCCGTCACTTTTTACAATCCTAAATGTCCCTGGCTGATGGGAAGCAAAGGGCAGAGCCAAATGCCTTGGCAGGAAGATCTCAGTAACCAGGCTGTGTTCTTTATCTGTGCTATTCGTTCCAGGTTGCTGACAGCACAAGAAGACAGGCAGAGGGAGAACGCTTTGCAGCTGGGAGATGCCAGCAGGAAGAAAGGGTGCTGCACATAAGGCACATCACTGTGTCAGGAAGAAACATGTGCCAACACCACTTCATGAAGTTCAGGTTCCTTTTGAGCAAGCTGAATCTGACGGTATCAGCTCTGCAGAGACTTGGGGAAGCTGTAGCTTTTCCCCATCTGGGAAGTGCAAGGCACTAAATCAAGCCAAAATGTGCGTATGATCTGCGCTGCTCCATTTCCCACGCAATCCTTGTCTGTGGAGGCCTCTGCTTCTTTGGGGGAATTCAGCTGGTCTTGGCTAATAGCACAAACTGGGCCTTCCTTCTAGGGAGGTCACTTCTGTGTAAAAGGATGAAGTCTTGTTCCTTTGCTTTCTGGCAAAGAAGTGGCCTAGCAGCAGAGCGTGGACGACACAGTGACTGCTGTGTTAAATAGAATTTTAGTGTATGAGATAAAGACATTATTTTGAATTTGGGCTAGCTCTAGGTAGTCATCCATTTGTCTCAAATAGCAGCATCTCCTCTTACTTCTATAACAGCAGAGCCCAGCTGAAAGCCTGCTGCAGTCAGCGGGAAAACCTCCATCGGTTCCTGTAAGATCTGGATCGGGCCCTGTATTTATGGCGAAATTTGGTTTGACTTGCCAATATTGTAGTTAACAGATCCCATATGTGGATATAGATATATCAAATGAGTCATCCCAATGGCTTTCTTCACTTTGTCACCCTAATGGACCTTCTGACTGTCCTTCTCCTGCTGTTTACAGAACACAGAGCAGTTGCCCTGGGACTCGCTGGCGCTGGCACGTGCCGCTGATTCATAACCCGTTGCAAGAGCTGTGCTGTACATACTAGGGGGGCCATATATAGCCTGTTTTAAGGCTGAATGCTGCCTGTTTCCTCCCATTCTCTTATCCTTTCCTGAAAAATCTCCAGCAATTAGGAACTGACTTATCTGTAGTACTGAAGGACCCCACCCCGCTGGGTGAAACATACCTCGTGAAGCTTTTTCTCTTGCGGTGGTGACCTTGTGCAATAACCTTACTTTCCTGGTGAAGGGCCTGAGAAGGAGCAGGACTGAACCTCATCCCGTTGGGATGGGGCTTGCTTGTCACTCAGGGGCTGGGGAAAAGCAGAGTGAGGGATGGTGTGGGCTGAGGTAGGAACTGGCCCCCGGCACAGCTGCTGCTGTGCCTGGGCACGAAGCTCCTGCTGTTCCCTGGGGTGTGGCTCAGTTCGTAGCTCAGCTGCTCTTAAAGCCTTGTGGGACTAAGTGAGCTTTTTTTATAACACCCTGTTCCCTTTCTTTTTTGAGCCTATTTCTGTATGTGACTTTGACATTTTAGGCGCAAGATGCAATACTGCAGCTCTGAAGCAGTCCCCTCAGCCTTGCAGCACAGGGAAGGCCTATATTTATCCACCGTCTTTCTTGGGATAGGGCGGCTACTCTGAACATCTGGGGTTTTTTTGCACAAATTTCTCTGGGAATATCCCATGTAGGAAAAGTGCTCTGAGTCTCCCACAGTCCATCAGTGTTACAAAGAATTTCCATGGTTCCTCCCAGTGCCCTTTACTCCTGATACAAAAGAGGAAGCTTTTCCTCCGGAAGACCAGAATTCCTGACTAAAAAGAACAGCTAAAAGTAATAAGCTGCTGCTCAGTCCTCATTGCTGGCTGGCTGTGGTTTGCACTGTGTCTAACTGCAGTAACGCCTTCCAGAGACCGGGAATCAGAAAGGTAGAAGAGCCCTGAGAGAGCTGGGGCTGCTGGTGTGGAGTCTACAGTAACACCAGCAGTGCTGCCAGTGAAACTGCTTGTGTTTGCAAGAAACGGTGTTTGCAAAGGGAAATCCTCTGTTTTCAGAAAGCACCTATAGTCTGAACACAGACAGGGCTTTCTGGCTTTCTAGCCAATGTGGCTGTGAAGGAGCACAGATGTTATCACCTGTTAAACAGGTCAAACCCACGAGGTTAATAAGGAGTGGTGCTAATAACGGCCATCTTTGGTCGGGGCACATCAGTAATGCTAACATTTACTTACCCGCAGCAGCAGGATTTAGGAAGTTGCCGCAGAAGGAAGAGCGAGCAGTATTCAATCTGCTAACGTGGTCTGAACGCGCACGTCCCACAGTGTGTACCGAGCAGGTGAAAGACAAAGGCGTGAAATACAGCTGACACACAAATAGGGGCCAGTCCAGGTGTTACCATCATCAGTGCTGTTGTATTGCAACAGCAAGAACTACCATGTGGGTTTTTTTTAATGTACAGCCTTAAGTGTATTTTCTTAGTGTGCAAGCAGAGTACAGGCAATAAAGAAATGCTGTCTTACAAATGGTTGTGTTGAGAGATATTTTTTCAGGCACTGTGAGAGATTCAGCTTCCCTTGTCCAGTCTCTGATTGCAGCGTGACCTCCCCTTCTCGGGGCTCAGGAACTGCTGAGAAGCCTGTCCCCCACGGTGGTACAAACAGAAGGTTTATAAGTAGTGAGTTGATCAGGAACCCATGTTTTGGGGGCAGCACAGGAGCAATTCATCTCCAGTCTTATTTTTTTCCTCTTTAAAGCAGCCAGAGTCTGGCTGATCAGGGAAGGCAGAGCAGGGAGGCAAAAAAGGGGAGACACGTCCCCAATGTCTGTGGCTAATGTAGTGCTTTCAGAGAAGGCATGCTGTCACCTTGTACCTGTATTTGTAGAACTAAACATTTATTTTAATGATGTCCCAATTCACCATAGTTAGGAATTTGGTTGTTTTTAATCCTTATGCCCTGGCATGGCTCCAACTGGTATGTTTATGCATTGCAGAACTCCTCTCTCTGCAGGTTTGACCAAAGAAATTATTACTCATTTCCCCTGCTATAAATTGACATCACAGGAAGTGGTTTACTGTAATGTCTGTTTTTAGTGGGAACAGGGTGAACTTCTATTTCAACCATGACAAAGTGGCACAGAGTTTGAACAGGTTGTGCTTGGACAACAGGAAGCA
This sequence comes from Chlamydotis macqueenii, assembly GCF_036417535.1. Taxonomy (NCBI): domain Eukaryota; kingdom Metazoa; phylum Chordata; class Aves; order Otidiformes; family Otididae; genus Chlamydotis; species Chlamydotis macqueenii. The sequence goes on along the minus strand of NC_141560.1, from coordinate 53,381,475 downwards.
CCAGGGTGGATTTTATTACTGGATAGTCTTGTGTTGTCTCCTTGCACAATATTTAAATGTCCCACTGGAAGATCTAGATGCTTACAGTCAAGAGGGGGGCATGTTGTTAGTTTTTAAACCTTTCTGATACCAGACGCAAACTGGACTAGACTGTCCACAAAATTTCCAAGTTTACTACACTACCTTTGTTTTTGTCAGAATCTCTCGTGCCTCTAAATGGAAGCCCTAGGAGCAGCCACTAGCCAACTGCTAGCGACTACAGCATAAATCAAATAATGGGGATATTCTGAGGTGGCATGACACAAGGGAGGATGCAAAATACACTCTGACCAGGGGCTTATTCCTGTGCCATATCAGCTGCAGTCTATGACTGAACAAGTGACTTCTTGCACACAATCTGTAAGGCACTTTGGAATTGTATCATAAGAAAGTACTTTTCTTACAGCCTAGGAAGGCTGTCCTGGCACATGCAACAGTGCAGCTGTGTGTACAATCAGATCTAGGGGCAAAGGTGAAAAAACCAGCTGCTCTGATAAGCAGCTGCAGTCCCACAAAGCTCCGCACGCAGGCAAAGGGACCTCAGTCTTCCTTGCGTTTCACTTTTCTCTTTTGTGTTAATATGCTAAGGATAAGCGGAACAGGATTAGCCTGGCAGCATCTCTTTGAAAAGCCAAAACAGGACTGAAGAGAGAGCATTAAGCCACAGTGTTAAGTTTAAAGCTTTCCCACAGGCCAAATGCAGGAATTGCAAAGGTTTGGGATGTTGGTTTTCTTCTACCTTCTTTCTTCCAGCAGCCTGAACTCCAAGGACGGTTCCCATTTACACACATTTAATCAGTTCCTGTTATGGAGATCATGCAGTCTCTCAAGCATTACTTTCTGTCCTGTCACCTTTTTCTGTTTGTGTCTTTTCATGCTCTTTTTACTTGTTAATTGCTTAGTCCGTGTCTGTATTGATCAAGTACTTAAGCTCAAAGTATAAACGTGTCTCATCGCTCATGCTATACACCTTTAAATGCTCTATTTGGAAATCTGCTCAGCGCCAATAGAACCACAGTCAGAGCTTCGTTAGCTCTTTGAGCTCTTTTGAGTCAGTCAGCTCGTTACTCATCTGGCTGCTTACGAGCCTGAGGGACATTTCAGTTGGCATAGCTACAGCAGTCCAGCTGCAGGCTCCTCAGGCCTGCAAGGCGTGCTTTAGACACATATCAAGCCAAGCGGTTTAATAAGGCCCTGATCCTGCAAACAAGCATAGCTGTGCGCTTCTTCTGAAACAACTAGTCCACAGGAGACCTGACCAGGTAAAATTTTTTTTTCAAGGTAAATGTATCTTCAGTAAATGTACTGCAGTAATAAGCCGAGGATTGGGGTGCGGGGTGTCCTGTGGTATATCTCGCCTTTACCTGCAGCCTTTCCCAAGCACAGGACTGCCACACAGGCAGCAGTTGTGCCGTATCATGCCCATTTGGTGACCCAGATCTGCCAGGGTGGGAGGTTACACTCTTTCCTGTTTGTACATGAAATCTATGGACATGGCATGGAGGCAGTGGCCCAATGTGGCTCCCCAGGACTCTGCCAAGGAGGGCTGGGACCTGGGGTTGGGGCCAGCATCTCTCTTCTTGCCTCCTGGCTCTGTCAAACGCTTCCTGTAAGAAACCTGTCCATGTGTACGTGTCAGCTGGCTCCCTAGGGCTCTGCGTCATCACTTGGCTCTCCAAGGGCTCTAAGCTAAAGCTTAGGTAGGATCTCCGTGGGCTGAGGAGTTGGTTTACCCAGTGGGAAGGACAAAGTGGTTTTTGAATTGGGTACATGGGCAGGAGAGGTTAAGTGTCACAGTCAAGGCAAACACCCAAGAGGCCCCAAACTGGCCTCTTCCCACCCACCCACCCCTAAAAAGCCACACGAGGCCACTCAGCCACAGAGGGAGTGGGCGAGGGTCCATCTTCCGAGACCAGCCTCCGCACAGGGCTGCTGCTGCAGGATGAAGCTGAAAGGAGGTAATGGAAGGACGAGGCAATGTGCCAGTCAGGGCTTGATCTTCATTTACAGGACGTTTCATGAAAAGTCTTTAACAAGCAGGTCTGATGCCTTAAAAAAAAAAAAAAAAAAAAGAAAGAAAAGACAAAAAAAGAGAAAGAAGCTCCAGCTCGAGTTTGCTGTAATGCGTCGCCTGTGGCAATGGAAACGCCAGCGTGAGGCCCAGGAGGCGAGAGGCGCGGTTTGGCAGCAACGCCCCGCGACCGCGCCGCAGACACCGCACACCCCGCAAACCGCCCGAATTCGGGGCGTTTTGTTTCGCAGGAAACGAAAAAAAAAAGCGGCAAGGGGCGAGGCCCGGCCAGCCCGGGCCGCCCGCCCGCTGCCGGAGGGAGGCGCCCCCCACCCAGGCACCGCCCCGTGGGGTCGGGGCGGCGGCGCCCGCTGCGCGTCCGGGGCTGGGCTGGGCTGGGCTGGGTCGCGCCGCCTTCGCTCCCCTCCCTCGGTGTCTTCCCCGCCTCACAGCGCGGCAGGTCGGGGCGTGAGGCGGAGCGGTGCGGCTCGGCTGGCTGCGGAGGGGTGAGGCGGGGCGCGGCGCCCCCGAAATGGCGGCCGCCCGGGGAGAAAGGGAGAGCGGGCGGGTGGGCAGGGGGCGCGGGTCCGTCCGTGGCCGGTGGGGAGCGGCACGGCAGGGTGGCCGGGGAGAAGGGGCCTGTGGCAGCCCCCGGCAGCCCGGCCGGGCCGAGGGGACGCAGAGCCCTGCCCGTGGGCCCCCCCTGTGCTGCAGCGGGGCCTGGCGCGCTCCTGGCCCGCCGCCCCCCGAGCCGCACGGCGGGCAGTGAGGTGGCCCGGCCGCGGTCGCCGGAGGCCACCTCCGCTGCAGCGCTGCTTTGCTTCCCCTGCAGCGCCCCGTGGGACTGTACAACTTAACAGGGGCTTGGCTTTTCGTTTTTTTTTTTTTCTTTTTAAAGTGTTTTAACCTGTTGCGGGAGAGGGAGTGTCAGAAGCTTTGCGCGGTCCGTGCATTAGGAAAGGTGTTCTGAATGTTGCCGTAATCGTGTGAAACGATATTTATTTCCCTCTGCCTGTTGTTCAGTGAAGTCTCCCTGTTGTACAAAGAAGACTTGGCCTTTACGCTGGGCCTATAGGACCCTTGGAGGCGGAGGAGGGGGAGAGCGAGCCCTTGTTCGCCCCAAAATCCATGCAGTGTTCCTCTTCTTTCATTTTCTGGAAGCGGAATCAGATGGGGAGCTGCTGGCGATGGGTTGTTGTTGCACCGTGGTGCTGCTTGCCATGAGGAATCGGTCCCAGTAGCCTTTGCTCCCTGTCAGCTCATGAAGAATGTAAACTGCTGTAAATTACACAAAATCCCAAGTCTTCCTGAGGGTTTCTGCAATCAACCTGTTGCAGTATCCTGTTGAATTTTAGCAGCAACATATCTTTATTGCAGGCTACTCTACAGCATCCCTTATGTTCTTTGCTGTTAGGTAGCTTCCAGCAGGCCTGTTATGTTATTTGCAGATAATAAAAGTTCACATTGCACATACACAGACCAGGCAACAACTCCTTTGCTCTTGAGACAGCCCTGGAGGGGTTGACTGGTGAGCTGTCTCCTCTAGCTGGGTCATCCCACAGGTAAATTCACTTGTTGCTTCTGAAAGAAAGATAAAGGGGGAAGGACTGACTCTGAAAAACAAAAGAGGAGGAGCTCTGCTTTTTTATGTTCCAGTCTACTACTGCTGTCTCCAGTGGCCTCATCAGTCTTGTTCTTGAAACCTCCTGAAAAGATGCTGTCTTAGTCCCCACCTCTTCTCTCTGCTTCTGGGCTCCATGCTGGGTTATCTCTGGCTCTCCCTGAGCTGGAGCACTGAGAGCTGAGGTCATGGAAAGCCTGAGGGAGGGTGACTCCTGGAAATTACTGCTCATCTCAGCTTCCCTGGCTGTGAGGAACAGAACCCTTAGTCTCCCTGGTTGTTTAAAAACCTTCAAGATCTTGAAGGTGAAGACCAAGTCTTCTTTCGTCTCACTTGCTCATCCTGCCTTTCAGAGCCTGAACGTGGTTTTTCCTTTTGCCACTGCAAAGCCAAAACGAAATGAACAGTGTCCCTGTTTGTAAAATCGCGCCATTTTCCCATCCTTTTTTGCACGTGCACTTTGGCAGAGCTTTCCCCCAGGATGGTGACCATCTTTCCAATCTATGAGAAACATGCTTTTCCTGGCCACCCCATGCCTGAAGCCAGGGTGTGGCGGGAGAAATGAGGAATGGTGGGGCTGCAGGATGGAGATAAGGTGTTTTGTCAGTTTTGTGGAGAGCACTCATACCATCCCTCCCCATGGCACGAAAACTGTTGGCTGCCAGGCCCTCTTGGCAAGGATCAGCACTGTAATAGCAGCACTGCTGATGGGCATCTCTCTTGCCAGTGCTCTGCTCCGTCCTGCCTGCCAGGCTCCTCTACTTGTGATCTCAACAACCTGGCATCCTGGGGAATGAATTCAGTCCGTCCTATTAGTCCTGCGTCTCCTGGCTGTGGCGCAGTAATAAAACTCTTGGCCAAATGAGCAGGAGGGTAATTACTGTTTTGCACTCTTGGCATAGCATGGTGGAATAAGAGGTGTGTTTTGGGGTCTGGGCTGCAGTTGGGTATGACCAGCTTGTCCATGTTTCTCACCAGAGTTCCTCTTGCTGGTCGGGTGGTTATGGCTCTCCAGTCCGAAGTGGAAGAGTGCTGGTAGGTGCGTTTCAGGTAGTAGTGCAATAAGCTCAACACGGGACTGAAAGTGTAGCCTGCTCCTTAGAAGGATGCAAGCATGAGTAGTTGACATGCCATGCTAGCTGGGGTCTTTGTGGAGTTTTTGATACATGTGTATTTGTGCGTGTGTATTTCATGCGTAGTTTTGATGCCAGCAGTGCTGGACACTAGCGGAGGCAGGATACTGGTTTAGCGGGATGAGGAAGGACATTAGGGATTATGTTCTGCGGAGGTTAACAGAGGGACTCTTGACAGAGTTCATTTGGCTGTTGACCCGCAGCTGTTGTCGGCAGGGTACAGCCAACCAAATGCAGTTTTGATTGTGCAGCGAGTTGCATGATGTGTATGGCTTCCATCTACGTAGGCTGCTGCGGAGTCGCTTTCTTTACCTGCTGTGCACATGTGTAAGAGGTGAGTGCATCCAAGTGAGGGAGCGTGGAGGATGATGGCTGTGGCACCCTCTCAAGAGATGTGGGAATGAGACATGTGGGAGGTGCGAGAGGGGATGTTGCTCAGACCCATGAGTTGTTCCTGGCAGAGGTAATGAGGCTTCGTTACCAGACGTAGGTGACAGAAAACATTTGGCACTGACTGTTTTTTCTTATCTATTGCTGGTAGCAGATCTGAATGCAGAAGGAGCAAAGTTCACTTTTCCAACCCAGGTTCTCTTTCCTTTTATAGGAAAGAAAACAAAGCAGCAGGGAGCTGGGCAGTGGAAAGGGTTGTGAGGCTCTGTTTAAGTGCCCATACTTTGGTGGAGTTTGTCCCTGTAGCTGAAAAGTGGAAGGTGCATGCTCCTAAGAAGCTGTGGAGTTGGACTGAAACGTGCAGCGTGTTTCCCAGATGTCTTTGCCACCACAGGAGAGGGCCAGGTTCAGAGGAACAAACACCATCTGGAGATGCTGTGAGAGAAAGAGCTGGCTGTGCTGTACAAATGGGTAAGGTGAAAGTCTGACTGATACCTCGCCCTGGAACACTTCTGCCCCTGTGGGGGTGAAGTAGGCAGGAGAAAGACCAAGTGGATAATTACTGTTTTGCACTCCTGATATTGCATAGCAGAATAAGAGGCGTGTTTTGGGGTCACGGCTGTGTTTGTAACCTAAGTAAGTTCGTCTTGCTGGTTGGGTGGTTATGGCTCGCCAGTCCAAGCTGGAAAAGTGCTGTACAGCTGGGCAGGTGCATTTCACCTGAAAGTGTAGCCAGTTCCTCTATAGGAGGATGTAAGCATGAGTAGCTGCTAGTGGGGGCAGGATTCTGGTCTAGTGGGAGAAGGAGGGGCAGTCAGGAATTACGCTGTGTGGAGGTTAAGGGAAGGTCCTTGGCAGTGCTTTAGATACTAGCGTATGACTTACCAGCATGGCTGGAGTGTGAACAGCGGATACTTTGGCTCCTTAACGGATGAAATCTGGTTAAAACTGGAACCAAGAGTGGTTTGAGGTAGGAATTTCTGGGGGAGAGGTTTCTGTTTTGTGTGAAGTGGATTGTGCTTTGAGCCTCGCTGACCTGTTATCTGCCAGAGCAACAGCCATGATGCCTGTGTGGTTGTGTTTTCAGGGAGTGCTCTGATCCTCAGTGACCACCACGCTGAAACAGTGAGGAAAATAAGGGGGGAGGATGGTTTTGGTCAAATTTATGTGCTAACAGAGCCAGCTGGCAGATGTCAGCCATGCTGGCATTTCTGGCATGTCAGCCAGTGAGTGAGACTTCTGGAGTGCCCGATGAGGCAGGCGTGAGTCATGGCTTGTGAATGTCAGTATTTCTTCCTAGCTTTGGTGGAATCTCCCCCTCCACATACCTCTGGAAACAGAGGTGGTTTGTTATTTTTCTCCCTGATTGCTGTAAGCTGCTCGTAGATCTCCCAGGGAGGTGGCGGGGAGCTGCACGCGCGGTCACAGCAGTGTACAGCGAGTGTAGAAGCCGGGCATGCAGTCACGTGTGTGAAACGCACTTCCTTGGAGCAGCCAGCTCTGGAGCAAGAAGGGGTCTTGGGTGGGGGTGTGTCGAGTGCTGTGTTCAAGGAACACAGCGTGTGGGAAAGTGCTGGGCTTCGTGCCTGTGGGTTTGGCTGTTGGAGCATAGAAGGGGTGAGTCCAGTCTTGTGTGGAAGTACAGCCTGCGGAAGAGCGGAGCTGCCAGCGAGCTGGAAGCTGTGGTTAGTTGCAGGTGTCACCCCCTTGCTATGTGGAGTAGCACTCTTCCGTCTTTTTGGGAGACTTAGCTTAGGTGAGAGGTTTGCCAGAGGAGAGATGAGATGTTCGACATGGTCTCCGATTTACCTTGTTCACTCAGAGGATTCTTGTAGGGAGAAATTTCCTGTTACTGGGTGAACTCTTTCTGTGTTTGCGGATGAGGGACTGTCAGGCTGATTTCTGCGCCTCTGAGTCCCAGTTTGCTGTTTTTTCCCTCATCCTGAGGGAAAGCTGAGCTCTTGTGCTGTATGTGGGAATTATGCTGTGCTCAGCCTCGGAGATGGGCTCTGGAGAGCCTAACAAAAGCCTGCTCTGTCCATTGTGTGCTCCCCTGGGCTTACCTCCAGTGTCTGCATTGTGTCCCGAGACAGGAAAAAAGGGAGTGTAAACCACTGTGCTTACACATCAGGAAAAAAATCCCGGTTGCTGACTTCACTGGGCTGGTTGCCCTCAGAGTTGCTCAGGCGCTGGGGAAGCATGGATCCTGACTGACAGGTGTGCTGGGAGAAGCCTGGGAGGAGGGAAAAGCAGACACGATTGCAGAGGAAAAACTGCTTTTGCTGGTGTCATGACATTTACTTTGGTTGCATCTGTCTCCATGTGGAAGAAAACCCCCTTGTAGAAAAAAGGGGTTTCATTGTTTGCTACTTCATCAGGAATTTTAACAAGTTTTTAGGAAAAAAGAAGGGACGGGGAAGACAGCTTAGGTGAGAGCAGTGAGAGTATTCAAATTAAATTACTGTAGTTATATCAATGTGATTCTTATCAGCAGTGTGTTTGCAAGTGTTTAAGTGGGAAGCTGGTTTTGCTGTGAAGGAAGAGCATAACTGCTGCAGATGGACAGTATCCTCCCCATTTTTCACGTTGATAACCATTTCTGGCCAGCGTGGGTCCCCTCTCCCTGTATCGCCCTGACCAAATAGGCTTTTTTGTCCTCCCGTGTCTGTGCACACAGTAGTGGTTATTGAGTCGGATGCTGCTGCTGTGTGTGCGTACGCCACTGCAGGCAGGAGTTTTCTGAGTGGCAGGATGGTGGCCCTGATGCCAGAGTGGTCAGTGCTGAACCACAGTTTTGTTTGAGGTCAGTCATAGAAGGATTATTTTCTGTGTCAGAATTGCCCTCGTTACTTCCAGCATGAATTTTACACTTATATCTAAATTCTTCAAAAGCAAGAAGTGACTTTTGTTTTCTGGGTTCCTCTACTCCTTCATATCCTAGAGGGACCTCACTGTCACAGAGAGCATTTAGTACTGACCAAAACTCCAGTCAAAGTGAGGGTAGTTAACTGAGTTTCTTCAGAAACTTTTGGCTGTGTTGTTCCTGGATTTTCTGTGAGTGTTTTTTTACCTTTGATATTTAAAGACTTACTGAGCATCTTAACCTACAAGTGAACCATGCTGTGGCCTGCTTTTCCCCTCCTGCTCACTAATGGCATGGGGTGCATTGAGAGATGGATAATGAGTCTTCCCAACGCTGAATGTTTGCTGTGTTCCTGTCTCTTACACGCAGATGAGAATGCTCTGCTGCTTTCTACTGAGCTCAAAGAAGTCTGAATGCTGAGTGTGTGCCAGTAACGTTTGGAGAGGCTCCCGAGGGAACGAAGTATGTGGTTTCTCCCGTCTCCTGAAGTCTTCTTGAGTCTTCCTGGTATTTAAGGGTTAATCCAGAGTGTCCCAGCGTTGTAGAACGGACTAATTTTATCCTTTAAAATTTAAACCTTTAAAATAACAGGCGATCAGATGAGATTATATGGTCCCGCTTGGAAATCGACCTCTGGGGCTGGGAGGCGCAGGGAGGATTAAGTTTCGAACTCCTTTTATAAGCTTTCCTTTAATGAAGTCCGTTCATGTAGTGCTAGGGTAGCCTGGGGGTGGGTTGGTGGAGAAATCCCCTGTCAGATTTCTCGGCTTCGTTTGAAGTCCAGCTGGTTTGTGCTGGCGTCTGTTAGAGGAACCCTTGTCCAGTTACTTATTCCTGCCAGCTCTAAATGAAGTGGATGATACGCTGAGACAGACTTGCCAAAGTTTCTGTACCAAGTATAGCTCTGTACCTTTCATGGAGAGCTGCCCTTTGCTTGCGCGTTTATTTGGAGCAGCGGAGAGGAACCCAAGCAAGCCCCGCTCCCGTGACTCTGCCTGCAGGTCTGTATGCAGACCAGTGGAGCGAGGTGTTTCAGGGGAGTGGTTGATGGCTTGGGGCTGGGGGATTTCTTTAGAGCTTGCTGGCCTTGGTGGTGGCCCAGCATGTAATGGCCTTGAGCATGGCCCTTGCCTCCCAGTTGTTTATTCACATGCTGGTGCCTCCCTGTCAGGCTTGCAGCTGGTCTGAAAACAGCTGTGTCAGTGACTTTTGTGGAGTCATTAAAACCTGCTACACAAGAGCGAGGTGGAAGGGGGAGGAATGTTTTATTTTTGGAGGTTGTTTAATTTTTACTGGAAGAATGCTCCTTTTCAAGGCAGCCTTGAGCAGCGTAGGTTGAGCATTCTTTCTAGCATTGCTTCCAGTAGCAACAGGAGAGAGCCAGCTCCTACGAACTTGGACTTACAGCTCTGGGAAATGAAATGTCATTTAATTTGCCCTTGACTGTGCTTGATATTTGATCTGACTCTAGTAAAGTGTCTTTAGCTCTGGAGAGGAATATAATTTCTGGAGAGGAATATAATTCCTCAAAGCATTCAATCATCACTCCAAAACACCCTTGGAGACACGGACGTCAGGGATATATAAGGACTGATGGTCAGAACAGACTTCTTGGCCATTGCCGGTGCTGCTGCTAGCAAAGTGGGTAATTCCAGGTGCGAGAGTGTTCCTGCATGAGGTGGCTGTCCTGGATAGGAAGGGAGGCTCCTGAAGATGTCACTGGTGTCTCTCTAGCTGCAGTACTGAGGTGAGAGCTGCTGTTGCCCAGTTCTGTGGCAGCGTAATGTTCTCTTTTCTGTCGATGTTGCGGAGTCTGTTGCCCGCTTCCTAGGACCGCAGGTACCAGCTCCATTGCTGACACACTGAGAGGTTTTCTCTGGCACGGCTGGCACCAGTCCTGAGCTAATCAGCAACGTGGCTGAAGTGATAAGACCATTAACCTGAGTTTCCACTGTCAAATCCCTTCTTACCTGCTTTTAAGATAGGATCTTTGTGGAGTTGAAACTGAGGCAGGTTCCCTGGGAGAGGTCTGTGGGCTGACTCCAGAGACTGGTGCTTTGCTTGTTTACACCGCAGAAAGTGCAAACAGGAACAGCCTACTCAAAGCAAAACAAGGTTTCTACGAAAGCTAGTGCCAGCTTTTTGTGCACTTCTGGCTTTGTGCAGTCTGCAGTCAAGTGTCTCTGGCACAGACAGGGCAGTGCTAACAAGTAGCTTCAAAACTTTGCTTTTTACAGCTTTGTGTTCTGCAGTGGTCTTCCAGAGGACACAACAGCTCCGTGGGTGGAGGATGGGCACTGAGATGTGAGGAGAGCAAATCCACCCCTTCTTTCTGCTGGGAGAGTCACTTGATCTCTCTGTGCTTCTACTATAATGTGCTACCTTTTTTTCTTCGTTGGGATGCTTTGAGGAGGCAAAGGGTCTTTCAGGCAGTGAGATTATAGAACGTTGTGTCATTGAGAGGCTAGAAATGTACCCTGTGGTGACACACCAGCTGCCTGCCCTCTCTTACAAAACTGCTGCATGTCTCTGACAGTGGGATTAGAAGTCCCATGATCTGTTTGTGAGCTCGGTGAGGTGAGGATGATGGACTGCCATGGGATATGCACCTGATACTGTGGGTAGGTAGAAAATCTTCTGGCTTCTAGCTAGTCACCTTTTCACTGCAGAGATTTACAGGGCATGAAACTGAAAGTACCTCTGCAATGAGACTGAAGCTGAACTTTGAGTGACTGTGCGCTAGCTACAACACAGCACGTGTTCTTCCGTTAGTCTTTGCCCTGAGCTCAAACCCCTGTGTAAAAACCCAGCTGTTTGTAGAGAGGGAACAAATGGTTATCATAGCTGCATTATTTGGGGAGTGATTTGAATTCACGTACAGAATTGCCTGAATAGGCTTTGTTGGGGCTGGGAGGGTTTTTTATCCTCTCAGGATTTTTAGCACTTGTTGGCTTGGTCCTAGTAACTGGCATGGCTACAGGGCAGGGAGGTTTTGTGACCGCTCCCTGAAAACAGTGAGGTCCCAGTGGCTTTGCTGCTGAGAGCTGAGCTGAAAATGAATGTGATGAATAGGAAGGTGATGAATAGGAAGGGATCAGGCGGAAAGCTGATTCTGCACAAACTGCTTTGTTTGGAAATGTGGTTTAGTGCTACTGGTAAGTTCTCCAGTGCAGACAAAGGCCAGTGTTAAAAAAAAAAAAGTCGTCCAAAACAAAAAAAACCCAAACCCACAAACCTCACAATGCCCATGAACAGAATTGGGAAAACAGTATTTAAAATACCAATAGCAGACTGCGGTGAAGAGTTTGCCTTGTCTGTTGGCTGACCCTGACCTATCTGAACTATTGTTCCTCCTGGTGGCAAACCCTCATTGCTATGAGCTGTCTGCAAACACACGCCAGGCGCTGATTTCTGGTGCTTCGAGTGAGAGAAAAGAGACAGTTATTGTTCCTCTCCTCAGTTCAATGACTAGTGAAGTGGTTCCTGTGTATAAATAGTGTAAAGTGCTTCGGGATCCTTCAGGATAAAGGAGGCCTTATGAGATACAAGAGGATGTTGTTTGATGCAGAAGGAGTTCCTGTTGGTCGCGCAGTGTGTGCTGGTCTCCGGCCTGCTTTCCAGCTCCCAATGGGGACTGGGTGCTTGGAGGTGCTGTTTGCTTCTCTGGTTATCCACTTCTGGGAGCAGCAGATAGGAGCTTTCTGCTCTCAGGATGTGGCTGGCTGTGTGTGTTCTGTTAGGACCAGAAAGCCCCGTGAAGGGTTTTTTTTTGTTTGCTTTGTAGTGGAACAGTGCTAGAGCACAGACACACACCATCCTGGGCATGCTCGATCACTCTTTCTCTCTCACACTTACTTTTTTTTAACAGTTGTGAAATTGGTTTTACGCTAAGGTCCTCAAGGATCCTGAAGCCAGCCATCACCTCACCCAGGTTTGACTAACCCACTCCTAAAACACTTAATTTGCAGGTATGTGTGTGGTGCTGAACTTGTAAATCCTTGCAGAGTTTAAAATTTGTGCTGGTTGTTATTTACGCTTCAGTAAGTCCCTCCCCTGGGGAGTAAACAGTCTGGACAAAATGAGTGGAAGGGCTAAGTGCTCTTGTCCTGAGAGACAGCTCATATCTCGAAGAGCAGGCCGCTCCCCAAGTGTGTTAGGCGCACAGTTCCTCACTGGATACCTGGCTTTTGTCTAAGGGTCTACATCTCTCTTGAGGGGTTTATTCAAAATGCAGCAGCTCAAGCCAGAGTAGAAGAAAGGAGGGGTTTGACAAGCATCCTGAGGGGTGACAGCAGGACTGTGATGCGGCTGTGGAGATTGTGCCTAGACCCAGAGGGTGTTGAGGTGAGATTCTCCCAAACTCCCAGGATGGGATCTTGTTTATTGTCTCTAAGTTCTTCAGAAAGGTACTCTCCCAGTTGAGAGGCAGGGCCAAGCACAGTCTGCCAAAGATGACTAAGAGATCTTACTTCTTGTTGAATGTGGGTGACTTTCTAAATTGTTTCCACCTCTCCTAGGACCACTGTGCACATTCCTGGTAGGAGCAGGTGATGTGGCTGGAAAACGTTTCCTTGTATTTGTCATTTCTGAGCAGCCCCTAAAGAGCTCAGCGAGATCATTTTGTGCTAGGTACTGTACAGTCAAGGAAGATGACTCCATGCCCTCAGGAGCATGTAATCAGTTTAGATAACAGGCAGAAGGAGATAAAGGCAGTTTCCAAGTTGTGGTCTGGGGAATCTCATTCAGCAGCGCCGAATGAGTACAGCTCCCAAGTGAAGGGTCAGGGAGGAGACTTTTGGACCAAAATCTGTTCTGTGTGCCTAACCCACACACAAGTATAAATGACAATTCCTCAGAAGGAGCTTCTTTGCCTCACTGGATGTCTGGTTCCTGTTTTGCCTTCTCCCCAGCCCTAGAGGCACAAGTACTTTGACTTTCTAGCATGTTCCAGCATGCTGAGATGGAAAGCAAAGCGTTCACCTTTGCATCCTGGGTTAGCATTCAGCTTTGCATCCTGGGTTGGCTTTCCCTTCTGAAAGGGCAGGAGTGCGGCAGCGGCATGAAGCAGATGGATAAATGGTAGGGCACGGAGGGCTGCTCAGATGCTTCAGAGCTGTTGCTTGCTTTGCAGGTGACTGTGCTGCCTGTGCCTTCCCTCCTCTCCGCTGTTCCTTGGAAAGCTAATGATTCCAGGAGTTTGTTTGGCCTGCTTCTCAATGGCTTAGGTGCTGGGATTTCCACTGTTTCTCTCCAGAGATGTTTTTGTGGTCTAGAGGCTACATAGTAATGTGAATCAACAAGTTTGTAGCTCTTAGCAGAGCATTCCTTTTCGCAGGGGATGGAAGCAGGGGTAATCCAAGCTGATTATAAATGGAGGTGTGTTGCCCATACTATGCTAGGTAAAGGCTTGCAGGAACCTCCCCTCGAAGATAATAGGAAGTTAAAATGCTTATGAATTGTGTTAAATTTAATCTGCAAATAAAAAGTTTCTTTTTTCTTTTCCTGAGTGGTTTGCAAACACCCCATTATCCCACCTAGGCAAGTCAGGAGGTATTACTGCTTCCGTGTGCTGGTATGGGCAGTAGATAAGAGTTTGAGCCCTAGGCTGTGAAGTAAGTTAGTGTCAGGGTGTAGATCAAAGGATCACTAATTCGATATCCAAACAGACTGGTTAGGGCGGAAGAATTGCCGTTCTCTTCCCCTCACCATCCTGCTGCCTGCAGAAACGGATTGTTGGGGAGAATCAAACTTGCCTGCTGTGGGATGAGGGTGAGCTGGCTGAGGAGGTGGCAGTACAAACAATTGCAAAGAGTTTGGGACCCTCTATCTTAAAAAAGCAGTGCACAGAGGGGATGCTAGAGGCCATTTTCCAGTACAGCAGCCTTATGCAGCCTAGCTACCTCCACATAAATGACAAGCTGTGGGACAACACACAAAGGTTAGAGGGACAAGGTGCTAGCAGAGGCCCTCAGCCTGTTGCTCTGCAGCGTACTGGGTACACTGGAACACATTTGAAGTCTTACAGGAAGGATCCAGGGGCTGCTGAGGTAATAGGGGCCAACACTGGTGAAATACCTCAAAGGAATTAATGTGTGTTCCTCTGAAAAGGTGACATGGCCAACAGCCCAGCTGAAGTGCCTTGCACGAGTGCACACAGCATGGACAACAAACAGGAGGAGTTGGAAGCCATTGTGCTGCTGGGAAACTACAACTTTCAACAAGCAGATCCTCCTAGAAGCTGTATTAAAGCACAGGGAGGTGATTCAAGACAGCCAGCATTGCTCCATCAAGGGCTAGTCCTGCCTGACCAACCTAGTGGCCTTCTGTGATGGAGTGACTACATCAATGGACAAGGGAAGAGCTACAGGTGTCATGGGACATCCTATGGACTTTTGTAAGGCCTTTGACACGATCCCTCCCACAAGCTTCTCTCTAAATTGGAGAGATATGGATTTGATGGGTGGACTGTCTGGTGGATAAGGAATTGGCTGGATGGTCACATCCAGAGCGTAGTGGTCAATGGCTCAATGTCAGAATGGAGATTGGTGACGAGTGGTGTCCCTCAGGGGTCCATATTGGAATCAGTATGGTTTAATATCTTAATCAATGACATGGACAGTGGAATTGAGCACGCCCTCAATAAATTTGCAGACGACACCAAGCTGAGTGGTGTGGTTGACATGCTAGAGGGAAGACATGCCATCTCTCCTATGAGGACAGGCTGAGAGAGTTGGGGCTGTTCTGCCTGGAGAAGAGGAGGCTCTGGAGAGACCTTACAGCGGCCTTTCAGTACTTAAAGGGAGTCTTATAAGAAAGACGAGGACAGACTGTGTAGTAGGGCCTGTAGCAATAGGACAAGGGGAATGATTTAAAAGAGTGTAGATTTAGACTGGATATTAGGAAGAAATTTTTTATTATGAGGATGGTGAAACACTAGAAGAGATTGCCTGGGGAGCTGATAAGATACCCCATCCCTGGGAACATTAAAGCTCTGTTTTTTCTTTTCTTTTTCAGCTCTTTTTTTCTGGTCATCTTTTCTTTATCAGCTTTCTGCTTTCCTGAATCAAGCAGAGCACCAGAGCCAGCAAGAAGAGAGGAGGTGGAAGAAAGCACTTGAAGAGGACTGAACATTTGCACTGGTGCTGTGAGCTGCTTTGGTGGTGAAAGGTCAGTGACAAGACTGTTGACCTATGTTGGCTGTCAGTTAGGCATGGATAGTGGTACTTGGTAGTTGTGCAAATCAGAGCTCTTCACCCGCAAGCTTTAGAGTTCTTCTCCTGGGAAGGCTTTATTTAATGACTTCTGGCTACTTTCTGGGCTGCGTGAGACATGCTGGCAAGTTGATAAGCAGTTAGAGGCCATTTCTGAGGATGTTCAGTGGGGGCAGGTAGAGCAGTAGTGGTACATTTTCATCTTACAGAGACAGGAAACTTAGAGAGGTGATGCTTTCAAAGGCTGGAGTTTAACCGTGCTGGAGAGTGAGGTCTTCAGTCAGTTTGCTGAAGATGATAGGTTATTGGCCCACACCTTCATTGCACATACCAAGGGGAAGACATCTGCTTTGTTTGCTAAGAGCTGCCTCAGGGCCAGGGTTATCTGGCTTAGCTCAGACTCCAGCGTAGCCAAACCTTTCCCTCTAGGTGAGCAAAGTACCCACTGGGTGCCTGAGGTGGCTGTATTGGCAGGGCGCTGCTGATGTTGGACTTGCAGCCCTTTGGGAGCTGCACTTCAATAGCACCGTTGGTGCAGCGGGATTTCCTGCAGCAAATCTTTCTTGTGTGTGTTGGCAAGACACATCTAACTTCTTATCTATGAAGTAGACATCACTGATGCGTTGGATGCCAGTTTTCTTGCTATCATGAAAAAAATCAATACTTAAAAATAATGATGCTTTTAATGGCCTGGGAGCTGTTTCACTTGGCTTGGCATTGTTTCTTCCCTGTCCATCAGATGCTACTTCAGGGCACGTTGTGCAGAAAGAGCCTGCAGGCCTGGCTTTCTTTGCTGTTTAATTAAGTACTGTTACTGTGCAAGTTGAGGCAAATGTACCAAGCAGCGTCTATGATGACTAAATGCATGTCTAGCCAGCAGGAGCGCGTGTGCGTGTGCATTTCACGTGCTTTCTGAGCTGGGATGTGGGTGTGTGCCTGTATGCGTGTGCCTTTGGGCCTGCAAATAAAAAAACAGTGGTCTGATGTGGGATAACCAGAGCAAGTCCTGCCATTGAGATTTTAGGTGGCTCAGTGCAACAAAACAGCTGTTTGTGTGGTGCTTGTGTTCCCAGGCGCTCAGCACCCGGAACTGAAGCCAAGCTGCTCAGCTTCCGGTGCATTCCTGTTGTCTGGTTTGTCTTAAGGGTTGAGTCTCAGTAGGAAGCGAGCCCAAGAAAACCACGCCATGGAATGGTTTCACTTTTGAAGTGACGCTTGCCTTGCCTGGCAGTCATGCACTGTGTGTTCTTACCCAGCTAGGAGGTTGTTGCTTGCAGTCAGGGAGGGCAGGATGAGCTCACTCTTTCTTTTTTATTTTTTTTGAGATGTTTGTACAGGTGGGTCATTGTTTCCCTCTTGCTCTCCATGTAGGTGCTTCACTCTTACTCCATTCTCTCATACTTCATTACTAGCACCTTGCAATCTTTGATGTATTTGAGCCAGCATGCCTTGTAAACGGTTGCCAAAATAATTTTACCAGACAATCCTTTCATTATAACTATGGATTTTACTAACCCCAAAAGAAGTTGTTCCAGTTCACTGGCCAAAGTAGCCTATACTGGCAAAAGCACTTTTGAGGTAGTGAAATTGTGTTGCTGTAGGGCTTTTGCCAGTACACCAGTCACCTGAAGCTGTCGTGCCTCAGAGCTGGCACTCCTCTGTCATCAGGGGTTCTCAGTGCAAATCCTTAGAACATCACTGGGTTTGAGAAAGATGAGGGTCCTGCGGTGGGGAGGAAGAGCAGAGGCAAGGGACAGACTAAGGGACTTGCCCAAGGCCGTGCAGAGAGTGTGTGTCAGAGCAGAGCACTGGATTCAAGGTCTTCAACTCCCAGTTTCTTGAATTAATCTTCACATTGTTACTGCTCCCTTTCACATGCAGGTTCTGTTGCACTGAGTTTGTCCTTGTTTTTTCTCTCCCGTCTTTGTGTATTCAGTTTTAGTTAAAGCATTATTTCTCCTTGTCGCTTACATTGCAGTGTGTGTAGGCATAGTAGGAACCTGTTGTTGATTTCTAGTGAATTACATAAAAATACATCTTTTCATTGTATGACTAAACTTCACAACCTGTATCCCATGATTGCTTGCTTAAATTTAACTTGCTGATGAAGCTACTGTCTGTTGGACTGCACCAAGGGAACTTCATTATGGAAGCACTTTTGGTCTCCTAACCACTTTTTCGGTTAGCAAAGTGCTTCCTGTTATTAAGCTGATGTCTAATTAATACATTTTTATGTATTTGTAAATACACCCCTGTAGCATAGCTTGCTATTTTCTGTCCACTGGAGAGCTTGTTTGTAATTATCTATGTCATTCAGAATAGAGCTTTGCCTCAGCATTTTAAAATAGAATATAATCATGTGTGTTAATTAATGTTGCTTGTTCTTGTCTGGTTTCAGTAACGATTTGTGTCACTTCTGAGGGTCTGTTATAAAGATGACTGAAACCAAGAGACCTTGGGCACATCAGTGAATTCAGCATGGGGCCCCTCCATATTCATCTCGGTGCTGTGGTGCAGATCAACACCTCTGTGTTTTTTGGGACCACGAGGCTTAGAGCCCAGAGTCACCCGTAGCCTGTAAGGCAGACTGTGGCTCACTGCTTCACTGCCTGGGCTCTTTTGGAAAGGCATTTCACTGGCGTCTCCTGCCCTCAGTTGCTTTTCTGAAGACCAGCATAGCACCCTAAGCCTGACCTTGTATTTGTGGGTGGTGGGAGGTGGCAGGCCACACTGTGTGAGAAAAGGAGCACATCACATGACTTCCAAAAAGAGAGTCTGCAGAGAGCTGCCTTTACCTGAATAGCTCACTGGGTGAGTCATTAAGCATGCAGAGGCAGCCAGTGCCATCAGCTCTGCTCCTGGCTGGGAAGGATAGATGAAGCGGGAGACAGCCCCGATTGCTCTCTGATTCATGGCCTGCCATCCCTGTGTGAATCACCCTGCTTTATAAACCTGCAGCTGTTCCCTGCCAGCTTTCTGGAAACAGACAGATCCTCTCCTCCTCCTAGCAGCAAAGCTGAGCCGCCTGAAAGACCTGTACGTGGTGCGTGGTGGAGCAGGACCTGCGGTCTTGAGGGGAATTTCAGACTGTCTGTCATCTGAGTGCAAGTATGGTCTCAGCTGTGTGTCTGCCCGGTCCTCGCCCAGAGGAAGATGCAGCTCGGTCTGGGATTTATGAGCTCTCAGATCAGGAGGAGG
This sequence comes from Chlamydotis macqueenii, assembly GCF_036417535.1. Taxonomy (NCBI): domain Eukaryota; kingdom Metazoa; phylum Chordata; class Aves; order Otidiformes; family Otididae; genus Chlamydotis; species Chlamydotis macqueenii. The sequence continues at coordinate 53,363,009 of NC_141560.1, read as the reverse complement.
AGGGACCTGTAGTGGGTATTTTTGGTGAGGGATATACTTTGAGGGGAAGAGGGAAAGACTCCGGAAATCCTCTGGAGCAAGAAGGGAACTGGCTCAAGGAGCCAGCCCAAGGACAGCAAGTGTTGTTTCCGTCCCCTGGCTATCAGGGATGTGAAGCAGGGTCAGTCTCAGCAAACCTGAGGTGCATTTTCCTCTGCTGTTAGCAGGGCTGGGCAAAAAGCCCAGCACAGCCCCTAGAGACTGTTAGCTGGAGGGCATCTCTTGGGTCTGGGCTGAGATACCTGTTTTGGGTTGTGCAGGCGTGTGTGGCTGTGGGAGCCTGCCTCGCTGCTGCCGTTCCTGTTCTGTGGCTAAGTGAAGCCTCTGGGAGCTGTAAATCTGTCACATTCCGTGAACATGCAACATTCACTGGGCGTCTTCTCATTGAGAATTTACAAGTCTGTTCAGCGCATATGGTGCCACCAGCATCCGTTCCTCCCCGCAGCCCTGGGCCTTTTCTGTGCTGCAACGTGGTAATTAATCTGAGCATTGCTGGAGGTTCTGATCTCTTCTCAAGATAAGATAACTCTGAAGAATTATTCTCCTTGATATACGCCACCATCTCAGAGCTGCTCGCTTTGCCAGTGAAACAGCTTTCTGCTGCCAGCTGCTGTTGCCAGATGTTATTCTAGAGAAAAACGTTTTCTTGTGAAATGGTGACAGGGGGCATGCATGGGTGGGACTGCCTGTGTGTTCTCACCCTTGCCTTCCCTGTTAGCTTCATTTATTAGTTTCTAAAGCACACTCCTGGCTGGGGCTTTTGAGTGGGCTGACGTGAAGCAAAAGGAAACAGTTCCCTGCAAATAAAGCAGTTATGCTGCAGAATGGGCAGTTGCTGTTCCCAGCCTTTGGTTCATCTGGCTCTAAAGCCAGATATCAGCAATGTAGTGGCAAAAATAACACTGACTGACCGACCTAACCTGATAGCTACGTGATGTGCAGCCTGGCTATGTATACCCCTTGCTTGCTTTCTTTACTGTCAGGTATTTTGTGGTGGGCTTGCCAAGGTAGATGAGTGGCTGTACTGCGTGATTGCGTTGCAGCTGCAGTGGGTCCCTGGAGGAAACTTGCATCCCTAACGTGAAGAAGTTTTGTAGTCTAAGTGAGTATGAACTCCGCAACTGTGGAGAAGCCGAGAGGCTGTTTGCCTGCCTGCTTCCAGGGAGCTGCTGCTTTAGGAAAGCATTTTGCTCTGATATGGGTGCAAGATGTTTGTGTCATTCCCTGCTGGCTGGTAGGGGAGAAAAGAGATGTGTTTTTTTTTTTTAATTGAATGGAGGAGAGGTGGTGTGGGTTTGGTTGCACTTCTCCAAACTGCCTCACACACGTGATGCTAGCAGTGATGCTCTGTGCAGTGCCTTTGTCCTGTCTTCCTGGTCAGACAGTAGTGAAAATATTTTTTTCCTAGGGGTTCAGACCTTCTCACGTCAACCGGAGGCGTTGAAGTGACATAGAGCTGCACTTGCTACAGGCTTACTTCTGAGAAATGTGCTCACGAGTGGAGCAGATCTGTAGCTGCACTGAGACTGACCCACAACGAACTCCGATTCGTTTTGTATCTGCAGCAGTGTTTTATGCTGTCACATCATCCAAAGCCAATGGTTATGTTTCTTCCTCTTAGTAGCTGGGACAGCTGCCCTAGGAGACAACTGGCTGGCAAGAAGGGCTGTGAGAAATAAACAGAGTGAAGAAGAGAATTAATTACTCCAATGTATTGCTGGGGTTCAAAGAGAGTAGGGCATTTGAGTGGATAACAAGTGCATTGCCAGTTACAGCTGTAAAGATTAAAAATAGCCCAGACTTAGAGAGGGATCTATTTAAGGCAGTTGTAACTAATGCCAGTGAGGAAAGCGTATTATTTGGAGGTGGATTATTCCATAAATGTCAAAGACAGAGGTTTCTTTTGGCGCCTTGAGAAGCAGCAGTTACAGGCTGCAGTCAGGAGCCAGATACTGGGATTTTCTGAATAACAAGTTTGGGGTTTCATTTATTTCAGTTCAAATAGGAAGAAGTGAGCAGGAACTATACTGAAGTTTCCTCACCATAACATTGGTCACAATTCATGGTTTTGGCTTGACCGCTCGCACAATGTTAAGTCTGATCCCTCCACTGCAAGTTTTGATTTAAAGGGGAATGAGTCTCCAGAAGTGACAGCAGGTTGAAGAGAGAGGAGAACTGAAGGCCGTACAGGAAGGCCAGATGCTGGTACCATCTGCCTCCCTTTCGCACTGTGCGAGGTCTCTTGCTGTGTAGGTCACGCAAATGGATACAAGAGCTCTTTATCTAAGCACGTGCTTTCTAACGTCCCTCAAGTCACCTGAATGGCTTGGTTGCTGGCCTACTTCAGCAAAAGTTTGGAAGTGTGAGTTCTTGCAGGAGAGTAATAATACTGGCCCTTTTTGGAGAAGGGATGTGATGACTGACTGAAGCTTTTCTGACTTTTTTTTTTTTTCCCCAGAAACTTGCTGAGCCAGAAAGATGCGTGAGTATACGGAAAAGAAGGAAACATGTGGGACCATCTGTCTCAAGTACCTGCTCTTCATCTTCAACTTCTTTTTCTGGGTAAAAGCTTTAGTCTATTTTGGAGGCACTGATGGCACTGCAATTTTGGTGTCAGGGATGCAGAAGTCTTGGGCTTGATGAAGGCTTTGGCAAAAAGCACTGATGTCAGTAGGGCATAGATTTTGTCCTGTGGAGTGAAATCCTATCCCTTGGGCTTGCCTGCCCGGGCTGCAGAAGTTATGATTTGACACTGTAGCCTCTGGCTGTTTCTAGGTCATGTCACCAAGTACAGAAAATAACAGGGAGCCTGAAAACGTGCTTTGTTTTTTCACCTGGCTTGCTTTCTCAGGGAGCCTGAAGACTCCACTGTCTCCACTCCATTCCTCTTCTCAAAATGGCAGAGGGAGTCCTTGCAGTGGAGTGGGACAATTAAAATATGGATAGCAAACACCTTCTGGCAGCTGGGTCCACACTAGAGCTTCCTAGAGTCATGCTTTCCACTAGAAAGTTACTGATGCCAAAGGATTGTTTTTCCCTTTGCTGTCTGGGACAGAGCACTGGAGTCCAGGTCAGAGCTTTAAGGAAAACTGTCTGAGCTTACCAGAAGCTACATAAAATTCTCCAGAAACACCAAGCTTGTGAAGAGAGAAGGGATTACTAGGAGTCTGGTTGGCTTCTCCATGTTCATCTGCTGCAAGGGTTAGAGTTTAACCGGCCAGGCTGTTTAGCTCCTTGACTGCTTTCTCCCCAGATGTCTAGTTTAGGAAGGAGATACTGGGCACGGTTGTCATTTGCTGGTAGTATTGCTGCCTGACAAATGGTGGAAACCTTGCTGATATAAAGCTGTTATTTTCCCTGCTCCTAGGTAGCACCTGAATAGATCTGACGTTTTTTCATGTTTGCCCAGATGACAGTGTGGCTACATTTGGGAAGGCTCTGGTCCAAGTGTGAATTGCTGTGCACAGGGAGATACTCAGATAGCTTGCATCTCAGGCTGCCTGGGGTGCTAAACTGGCTGCCTTGAAGCCCAGTGCCTCCCAGTGCACTGGGGCCTGCTCCTGGTCCCAGTGAGACCTCTGGGAGTCCTTCCTTTAGTGTAGGTAATCTTTGGCTCTCCTTAAAGAGCTGAGACATGTCCTGGTATCCGAGTCCACTTGCTGCAGGGGGTGAGGAAGTTCACACATCAGATGCCTTTCATTTGCTTGCTTCTCTCTCTACCCAGTTGGCTGGTGGGGCCGTGATGGCAGTAGGCACCTGGACCCTGGCTGAGAAGAGTGACTACATCAGCCTGCTCTCCTCCAGCACGTATTCAGCAACTGCTTATATTCTGGTAGTGGCTGGGGTGGTTGTCATGGTTACTGGCATCCTTGGTTGCTGTGCCACCTTCAAAGAGCGTCGGAATTTGCTGAGAGTGGTAAGTTTTGTTTGGTTGTTTTATTTGGGGGAGGATCCAGCACATTTTCTCTTGAGCCATACTGGGAGGAAAGGAATCATCTTGGTTGTGTTCTGCACCAACCTTATTTGTTTGTCCTAGAGCAAATACCACTAGCTCCTAACTTGTTGTAGGGGGCAAGTTCTGCTGCAGAGCATTTCCTTTCATCCACCCAAAGGATGTGCTTACCACTGCATGGTTCAGAATTACAAAGCATAGTCATAATAACTGTGTAAGAACATCTATTTGAAACTATTCAAAACAAAATCTTGTGTTTTTTGTCTCTTCCTTCTTCCCCATATTCTCTTTTGGAAAATGAGAAGAGAGAGGAAAATATGAGAGACTTGTAACAAAACTGGCTTTTAATGACAGTAGGTTAAAGCCAAATTAACATGCTTTTTCACTTGGTTGTCAAAAATCAGAACATTTCTGTTGAGTATTTTCTTTTGTTGAAAAAAAAAAAAATAGTTTTGCTTCCACATAAAAGGCACACTGTTTTGATAATCTGCTGCTTCTTTTACGCCTTTCCCTGCATTACTTCCTGAGCTCCCTGCTGGTCCACCTACACTGAAGTTTTTCACCAGGCCTAGGGTTTCTGTTCCACTTCCTCCCTCTCAAATCTCCCTTTCAGTCTGGAGTGTGGCAGCAGTCCCATTTAGTATCTGGGCTACAGTGGTGAGTGCAGTGCCTGAAATAACAATCAGTGGCTCTTTGCTTTCACACTTACAGAAAAGGATACTTCAGCAACTCTTCACCCACTCCTTCCTTTGGAAATCCTCGTTCACCTGACCACCCCATTTCCCCTCTTTCGTTTGGATACAGGAGCAGAAATGGGAGTCATAGCAAGCTGGCAGCTTGTACCACTACTTCAAAGGCCTGGTAATCCCCGTGAGAGGCAGAGTAGGGCCAGGAAGGGAGAATAAAACACAGAGGAGGACACAGTGAGTGCATTGCTGGTGCTTGTTCAGACTCCTGGTCTATAGCAGTCCATTTTGGCCTTGCTTCACTTACTCTCCATGCCAAAGAGATCTCCCTTTGTCTTTTTGCCTCAGCCAGAAGCTACGGATGAAAATCTGGTGGGGTTTTCTTTGTTGTTCTGCCACAGAAAACTGATAATTTTCTCTTGGGAACAAAAGGTCAGCCTGTGTCCTTACACAACACGTCCTTTCAGAGTGGCTGGCCGCGACAGGCCTATTGTCTCTTCTTGCTTGTGCTCTGCCTTCGTTGCCGGTGAGTAATCCGCACAAAAGATAGGGCTGTGCTTGCCAGGGCTGGGTGAGCCTGGCTGGGGGCCTTTGCCAGCTCTGAGCTCAGACAGTAATTCTGACAACTTCACAGTTCCCCAGGGTCTGTGCCAGCCTGTCCCTATTTCTCTCTGTACCAGAGGCCTACACAGATATGGGAGGGAGCACTGTAAGCAGCACTCTCCACTCTCACCGGTGCCTGCTTGGTGCTTTTAAAAATCAGTTGACAGCTTTGGGTGCTGTTTGTAAAATGCATGTCTGGTTTCTAGTTTGTTTTTCAATTGAAGACTCAGGAAGGCGTGAATTTTTTTGCCACCTTTCTACCTATGAGTTTTATGGGCCCACTTCAAGACTTTTTGTAGTGTTTCATTGGTCGTCACTCACAGCTATTCTTCTTTTTTAATATCATTGCTTATCTGCCTTCCTTATGTCCCTCCTTAGCCAGGTGATGTGCTGAGGCTCGGGCAGCAGATGCGGAGTTTCCCTGGCTCCGTGAGCAGGCATGGCAGTGGATCTGCAGCCTGACCGGCTGTGATGCTGCAGTCCAGCTCTTTACAAGCATACAGACCACTACTATGTTATACTTAGTCAAGATGCACACTTTCATACGCAAAAGTATGCAAGTGGGAGTCTCAGGAAAGGACCCATCAAATAAAAGACCTTGCACGTAAAGAAAGAGGGTGGCTTTCTTTGGCTTGGCCCCTCACAGTGCCACTTCCAGTTAGGTACCTTGGATAGGGAGAAGGGAACACACATTGGCTATGATTTCTGTTCCTGCTGCATTTCAGCCTGGAGCCCTCCCACTGAAGTGGGATTCCTGATTTAGGAGTATAGTTGCTATATATCTCTTCTTCAGGTAGTGGAAAGATCTCTCTGGAGAGCAATTTGGATTGTAGGCAGGTTGAACCATTCTTTGGGTTATTCAGAGAAAACACGCTAAAGCTTGGTGCTTTACTGACACATTTGAAGCTGGATGGAAGAAATCTGGACCATGTAGATCTTGAGGAGACACCAGGCAGCCCTGACTCTTGCTTGGAGCCAGAGTAAGAGTAAATTTTGCCCAGAGCCCACCCAGGTCCAGGCATGTGCGTACTAGAGGCCTTTGGGTGATCCCACATTTCTAACTTGTTCCGCAGCCTCTTGGGAAGCGAGTATGGCATGCCCCCACAGCTCCATGCCAGAGCTGGCCTGCTCCTTCCAGAGCAGACCTCTGCAGGAACGCCCTGCAACTGCTGATGAGGAGCAAGGAGAGCAGCCCTGTGCTCTGTGTGTGTCCAGAGTGAAAGCTGCTGCTCCCCTGTGTCAGGGTGGTGCTTGAAAGTATCCCTGAGGGAACGATGAGACTGAGATAAGGATAATGATGCGGTGTATCAGCAGAGACAGGTTGGATGCGTGGGTGGCAGATGCACTAACCTCTCTTACAAGGTTTTACAAGGGCCATGTGACATATTTTTTAAGGTCTGCTGGATACATGTTTGTTTATCCAGCGTAAACAGGCACAACGAGCCAAGCTGTGACACAGGTCAGCTCTACCTGAATGCCTCTGACATGACGACACAGCAGGGAAAAATAAATAAAATAAACTTTCCGGTTCATTGGTTTTTCTCAGCGTCCTGCCACCCTCCTGCCTCCTCCTTGGCGGAGAGATGATGTCAGAGCAGTCAGGGCATAACTAGGTCCCAACAAAAGAAAGCCAGCCTTTGTGTCAATGCCGGCCGATCCTTTCTTGCCCCCTTTCAACCCCCTGCGAGTGCTGGGACCAGCCTTTAGCTATCCCACACTCCGCTGGGTGACTCATTCCCCTGGTACGAATGGGTACCTTGTACAGGCATCTGCAGAGATGGGCAGTTTTCGGCTGCCGGGTGAGAATGTGGGGCTGGGGAGTGAAAGCCTGAGATTGTGTGCTCAGATTAAAGCCCGGTCTGCAGATAAAACCCAGCTGTCTGTCTCTCACAGCTGCTGAATCCCAACAGAGGCGAAAGAGGACGCCTGAGTGTTTGTGTCTGTGTCATTTTACTCCCGCAAAGGGGCTTGGAAATAGGCAGCGAGGAAGGATGCACAGGGGCAGTGTAACCTTTTTGCCACAAAAGGCATCTGTCCTGTATAGGTCAGCTTGCTGTGTCCAGGTCTTCACTGTCCTTTGTGCCAGGGAGAGGTGATCTGATGTCCAGTTACATTTGTAGGGCGCCGTTTGCTCCATTTTGTTCTGTTCCCTTGGGAACAGCCATTTCTCAAGGTCAGGGGTAAAACAAAATGAGAGAGAGGTTTTTTTGTTTTGTTTTGTTCTGTTTTTCTGTCCTGGAGAGGCCAACTGTTACAGGGATTTAAGCATGAGATTCTTGTTATGGCTGGAACTAGTGTCTCTTCAACTTTATCTACAAAAAGATGAGTTTAGTAGCAGTCACAGAACATCCTGGATTTGTAAAGAAGCTCTTCATTGCTGACCAGGAGCAAGGCAGGGGCTGTGTGTCAGGACAGGGGTTCTCCCTCAACAGGTCCCTTTGACCCTAAGGAGGAAATGGCCACTTCACCCTCTGTCTTCAGGCCTGCCCAATCCTTTTAATCTAGTACAAATGTTTCTCCTTATAGGTTTGGCTTCCCTTCCTGTTTGTGTATTAGGAACAGTGCTACCGAACAGTTTTCTTACCGTCCGTTTGTTTCTCCTTGTGGCAAGCAGGGCACATCCCTTTCCATTTCACTGCCACTAAAGCCTTTTAAGAAATAGTCACGTACTCCCCTTAGTCTTCTAAGAGCTCTTCTCACTTTGGTTTTGAGATACTGAGCTTTTCCCTCTAGATCCTAGCTCAGCAGAACATGCAGTCACTGTCCTGAATGTGAATCAGTGCTGAAGTCCATCTGCTTCAGTAGTGCCCTTCAGCCTGTGACTGAGTGCCACAGAAGTCACTGGGAACATGAATCTGTGGTTCATGCTTATGCTTAGCTGGTCTGGTGAAACAGACCCTTTGTTACTTTTTTGAGTCATCATTATAACATACATTACTCCTTGGTGAAATGCCCTAAACAATAACAAAACAAGAAAAAGTTGCAGATTTTTTTTAATTGATGTCAGAATCAGATGTTTTCTGTGATGTTGAGTGTAGTCATCAGGTTATCCAGCAACCACTTTCTTTTGTCCAGTGATCTTCCCTCCATTGCCTGCACTTCTCCATGCTCTACATCCCTCTGGCTCTGTGAGTTAAACTCACACTTGCTGCTGCTTGTCTTCAGTTATCCGGTGGTTTGTTGTTTCTTTTTTTTAGCCTGTGGGGTTGTTCCTTTCCTACCCTATTGAAGTCTTAATCCCAGCCCTTGCCTTTGAACACAGCTGCAGAAAAGCATCGATGAAGACAGTCATGCATTTTACCAGCTAATGAAAAGCTGGCTCCCAGCACCTCCTTACATTCTGTTCTAATGTCCTACTATTCCCATTGTTTTTCAGTACTTCATATTGTTGCTGTGCATCTTTCTTCTGGAGATCATTGCTGGAATCCTGGCCTATATCTACTACCAGCAGGTGAGTGGACTTTAGTCCTTAGAGACTCAAACCAGGAAGAGAAAACAGCAGGTTATCGTCGCATTTCTCCAGCCAGAATTGGGCTTGGAGGCTTGAGACCTAGGGACTGGTTGTGGTTCACCTTTCCACATGTGTGTACTCACTCCTGTCCCCATTCAGAAGACCTTGGATTATTTACTGTTCTTGACATGGTGGTGGTTACGCTAGGGAGGCTGCTCAGCTGTGCTGCTCAGCTCCTTCCTGTGGTTCACCTTTTCTGTTTTTCAGCAGAACCTTGTAGAAGACAGTTTTTGAGGTTATGTAGATCTAGGAACTCTCTTAACTCTCTTAAGGCATAGTGCAAGCAACTGAAATCACGTTAGTGCCACTTAGCATATTCAGGACATAGGAACAATTCCTGCTGCATCCAGCGGGCTAGCTGCCGTGCTTTTCAAGTGGCGAAGATGAATGGTCCACCTCAGAGGTCCTTCCAGGTCAAGACGTTTTGAGAGCTTTACTTAACCAGCCCAGCTGAGGAGCTGGAGAACAGCACAGGCTCCCAACAGCTGCAGTTCTAGCTTGGCACTTTTTGCAGTTGCAGAGAGCAGAGGCTTAAGTCATCACTTTGTTTTCAAAGGGAGTTTAGCCACCAAGGCACAGACAGCCTGGGAAGTTGCTCTTGCGTCTGGAAATTGATTGTAAATGGCAAATTGGGATTGTTGTCAAGTGGCTGGCTGAAAAGCAGCTGGACATCCCATCTTGTTGACTTTGCTGCCAGGATTCCTTGTCATTCCTTTTTCTCTTGGGCTTTCTGTGCTTTGCCTTGGGCACTAGCAGTTTGTGAGGAGCCAAAGAACTGTGCTGGCTCCTGCCAGGAGGGATCAGTGGCGTGAGTGTGCATATTTAACAGGGAAAGATCAGTCGTGGCAGGCATGGCAAGAAGCTGAGGTCTGTCCATCCATCCATGCAAAGGCAGGAGATTTATATGTGACAGTGGATGAAGAGGAGCTGATCCTTGGGTTGAAATAAAGGACAGCGTATTTGGAACTGTACCCCTGAGTGCTTTAGATCACTTGAGCGTCTCTGATCAATAGCTGCACTTCCGCTTGCCCTCTGGCTGGCAAATCCCCTTTTTTTCCTGGATGCAGGCTGCTTGTTCTGTTTGCCACTGTTTTTATTTCAGCCCTTGCTTTGGTGTCTAAGGCGTGCATGTGTGAGTGTATCTAAACTGTTTCTTTTGTTATCTCTGTTCCATGCTGCAGTACTTCCCCGTGAGCCTGCAGGTAACTGCTTTTCTCCCAAGTAATCATTCCGCTAATGGACTCTACCCTTTATTTGCCTCTGATGCCTTCCAGCTGCTGCACCTTCTTTCTTTTTATTACGCTAAGTCCTTTGCACTTCTGTAGAGCTTCCCAGCCCAGGATCTCAAAGCATTTTGCAAATATTTATGAATGAAACCTCATATCATCGCTGTGAGGTAGGTGTTGTCCCCATTTGACACATGGGGTTGAAAAAAACAGTGTTTCAAAGGGAGGATAAACTGAAGACTGTATTTTGCACAGTTCAGCATAGCCAGATGTTTGATACCTCATTTACTACTTACTGTATACAGTAAAAGATATATAGAGAGGCTATCCACCTGTTTCATTCACTGACCCCACCTAAAAAGCATGTTAACATTGTTTATTGGTATAGGAAACTTAGAATTTCACAGGTGTTGGACTAAAGCAGTGTTGCTGTATGAACCAGGATAACAAAAAAAAAAAAAAAAAAAGATGCAGCTCTTTGGCACTTTTTGGCTGTCACCTGGATAGGTGAGAAGAATTCAGCTAGATTAAAAGAGCCTCCAGAGGAATAAAAGTGTCAATCCAATCACCTCAACATGCCAGTGGTTTATGATGATGCTTTCAGAAATTCTGTACTTCCAAAATCAGACTTTGTCTCTCTGTCACTGTTACCAAGAAGGTCCTTGCAGTACTTTTGCAATTGCGCACATAATTCCCTCCTGTGGCATCCTTTTTGATGCCAATGCAAGAGCTGTTCAGACTACGTGGCTTCAGTCCAGCACTCCTGATTTCTTCCTGCTCCCGGACAGAGTGATTTGGTTTTCAGTATTTTGTCACAGGCTTCAGAGGGAGAAGACTGCACATGGTCTCATAGGCACAGTTTTGTATTCTCTTTTGATGGGGGCACGTCTTGGCAATCTTAAATATTCAAGGTGAGGACCTGTATGGTGATGTGTAGTGCAGGCTGAAATTTGGTCCTGAAGCACCCCTTTCCAGTTGTTAAAATGGAGGCATGATCTGTAATCAATTGGAAATAAGCTTCTCCAGTCGAACCTTGGAGGGTGATCTTGAAGGAAGCTGTAGCTTCCACTAGGCTCTCGGCTTTTCTCTTGGAGCAAAGGCAATCAGATGTGTGCAGGGCTCTGAGTTGCTCTCAGGGGTGAGTTTGCCTTGCGATTTTATCCCACTTGTCTCTTCCATTCAGCTGAGCATGGAGCTGAAGCAAAATTTGAAGAACACCATGACCCAGAAGTACCGGAAGGAGGGAGAAGAGAGTGTTACCAGCGCAGTAGACAAACTGCAGCAGGAGGTAGGTATCTCTAGAGGCAGGGAGAATTAATGCAATTGCAGCGCTTAAAGTCAGATGCACAAAAGGCATTGTGGGCTCTTGACATCCAACATACAGATGTTTGTTCTGTATGTAAGTATGTTCTGCAGCATGTGATCCAAGACAAAACTGGGCGGGGTGCAGGGCCTGGGTCATGCAACCAGCAGAATTGCATGGTGTTATGTCTGAATTGCATGCCCAGTAGCACTGTGGAAACAACATCTGAATTGCTCCCAGAGTGAAGTTGAGCTGCCAGGTCACTCTGACATCTGTTTCTACTTCCCACTTCAACGCTTTCGAGAAATTGTTGACATTTTTCATTAAGCTCCTCAGTACCCTGGAGAGCAAGATGTAATGAAAGAAAGCCTTCCTGCCGCTGCTGCTGGCTGTGCCTGGCTCAGAGGTGGTTCAGGTTAGGGCCGCTGCAGTTCTGACAGGCTTTCCCACAGAAAGGACCCTTGTGCACAGATACTTTCAAAGCATGCGGTCTGCTATATGCATACTGCCTTAGCAGGTACATTTGGGATAGTAACTGGTAATTAAACTTACCCTGTTACCACCATTAATGCTTTCCAGTCTGATGGTTAAGAGCTGAGGCAGCTGCAGGCATGCTCTGGTTACAGTTCATCTCAGCAGTAACCAAAAGTCACAGCTGCTGAAAGATGGATGAAGCTGATATTTAATGGCCATTTTGGGGACTCATAACATAAAAGTCACTAATAATTATAGTAATCTAAAAAAAAAAAAGCCCATGAGATAGCTGGAGTCTCTTTGGAAAGGAGAGTGAAGCCCAGGGCTTGGCGTGGGAGGCTGGAGGGAGAAGAAGGTTGTGGTGCTTGCAGGTTCAGCCTTTGCTTTTTGTGCACGCAGTTCAAGTGCTGTGGGAGCAACAACTACACAGACTGGGCTGACAGCGTGTGGATCAAATCTCCAGAGGCCAATGGACGGAAAGTTCCAGACAGCTGCTGTAAGACGATAACCGACCTGTGTGGCCGAAGAGACCATCCTTCCAACATCTACAAGGAGGTAAAGAGCAAAAGGGCTTCAGAGCCGCCTGTCACAAAGTGTGTAAAGGAGGTGTGCAGAGACTGAGAGCATTGGATTGGTGCTGCAAATTGTCGGTAGGATTCAAAGTCGGTTGGATTCCTTAGAAAGTAGAATTCATTTCTCTAGTTGAGCATTCAGCCATCTAGGCTGTTATTTTAAATGTAGATGTAGAGAAAAATAATAAATTGTATTTGTTACTACAGATCATGCTAGTGATAGGGGAAAGTGGGAAAGGTTCTTGGTTCTGGCAGGAGACTTGGACGTGGGCCCTGCATTTGACACAACTTCCTGTCGCTGGAATTACTCAGTGGGGTGCAAATAGAGATACTTCTGGTGCTTGACTGAGATAGTGGGATTTGAGCTGTAGCAGGAAGAAACAGGGTAGGGGAAGAGAGAGGGCCCTGCAGGAGACAAATTAACCCAGTTCCAGTAGGCTGCAGTTTGGGCTGAAAAGAAGGCTGGAGTTGAGACAGAGGGGCTTTTCAGTTTTCTAGAAGAAGCAAACTGAATCCCAGACTAGCTGAGTGAGTAAACAGGGAGCTTTCAGACCATTTATTCATCCAGTTTGCATAAGGCTAGTAAAAGTTCTTGCATTTATTTTGGCACCCTCCAGTCCTGTCACCTGGCTTTAACTTGCTCACTGTGACGCTGTCTCTATGGGGTAGCATAGTCCTTCTTCTCATCAGTGAAACCAGCACCTTGGTTGGCTATATTGAGCCTGTGGAGCAGCAATTGGAGCTTTTTCCTTGCTCCTGTCACCCTGACAGTTAAGGAGTGCTGTAGATGAGGTGGCCCCTTCACAGGAGGTATTTCTTCTCACAGTCTGTGCTTTGAGCAGGACTCGGAAGAGCAGTGTGAATAGCTTCCGCCATTAAGCCAAGCAACTCAAACAGCTACAAGGAAACAAGCCACCTGTTTTTGGGGAGTGAACTGGGAGACAAAGTCCAGCCTTTCTGGTCTACCAAAACCCCTTTTATGTCCAGCTGCTTGGCTGGGTTTTGCTCTTCAGGAAGAAGGCTTTCCCATAAGGTTTGTGCATTCCAGGCAAGACCCCATGAGGAATTGCAGAAGAGAGACCAAGGGCTGATGAGGTGTTTCTGAGAGTGGAAACCTACGACCGTTTGAGGGGCAGGGCTGTCAGTTCCCATCCTCTCTCTGTGCTGCGTGAAGCTGGGGTGGCTGCCCAGAGGCCCGGTAGGCTGCCAGATGTGTTGGGCTAGCTCTAGAGGAGAAAAAGCTGTAAGGGGAGGTTTGGATCGACAATCAGATATTGCATATCATGATACGAGGTCTCAGTCAGAGTTCAGAAAGGATTTTCACGGCTTTGGGGAGGAAAAACCTAGATCAGGGAACTGGAGTAACTGCTTCATATTAGGGTGGCTGGGGCTGACTCTAAAACCTAATGCTGGCGTGGGAAAAGCGAGGCCTTTGCCATCCTTCCCTGGAGGGCTGCATGCTCGCTCCTCCCCTCTGCCTGCATGCATGTAGGTGTCTGTTCACTGTAAATTCCTGAGGCAGGAGGGCCCTCAGCACCCTTGGGGCACTGCTGTAGTCTACACAATAAATCTCCCTGATGTTACCATGGAAAACCTTCCTCAGTAGGTTAAACAGTTTAATTATTTAAAGAGATTCTATGATTCTATGATTCTATGAATTATTTAAAGAGAACTCTTCCAAAAAAAGCCCCCAGAAACAGGGAGGGAGAGGTCACACTGCCAGCCAAGGATGCAGATGCAAGGCAGAGGCAGGCAGATCCTGGTGTTCCAGGTCCACATTGAAACTTGTTGCTGTCGTAGCAGTGAGCGGAATTCACTCTTAAAAGGCCCCTGTCATGTAGGAGGTCTTGGTACTGGATCCACTCAGCAGCATTTCCTTGGCTTTTTGGCCCTCTCTGGGCATGTGCTAGGCAGTGAGTGAGGGAACCTTTCTCCACATCTGTCAGGGAAAAAGGACACGCTCCCTCTGTCTGATGTGTCTGGTTCTTCTTCTGCATTTCTCCTGCCCAGCTGGCAGCCACCTTGGGTTTGTTTGTCAGGTCCTGAGCAATACAAAACACGATGCAGACACATCATCTGTGTAACCTTTCCAGTGATGCTGGGGGAAGAGGTTACTCACAGGCACTGCTTTTTATGGTGTTGCTTTCAAGGGTTGCAACCATTGGATTAAAGTGAACAAGAGGTTAAAGTGAACCTGATTTTCTGTGTCCCTCCTTTCACTCTGCAGAGCGGTTGCATTACCAAGCTGGAAAACTTCATTCAGGAGCATCTGAAGATTATCGGGGCAGTGGGGATCAGCATTGCTTGCGTGCAGGTAAAAGGGCTGAGTGGCATTTTGGGGATGCTGGGTGGAAGTTAAAGGAACCCTAAAGCTGAGTGATGGAAAAAAATAAGATGTTTTAGGCTTTTCCCTGCCTGGCAAGAAGTTGCCACGTACTTCGAGGACCCAAGGATCCACTAGCTCCAAAGCAAAAGCCTCTTCTGCCGATCTGTAAAATTTGCTTCTGGTGAAGGAATGCAAGCAGCTGAGCAAGGGGGAGAGACTTCTGCTCGGGGGCTGTGGGAAGGGGAGTGCTGGCCACGGTTTGGCAGCCTGAGAGAGACCTCTTGTGGGGATGGGCTGTGATTGCCCGTGCAGCTGAAGAGCCGGCCTGGAGGAGTTTCCCACCTCGGTTCTTTAGGATTATTTTAAGTCTCCCTCGGCTGTGTCATATTGAGGAATGGCATTGTGGGTCTGCAAATGACTTGGGAGGGGGTATTGAATAAAGGAGTAGGATATGAATGCCCCCAGCTCCCATTTTAGAGGGGAGGGCACAGGATATTATTTTCTTCCAGATGCAGATGTCTCTGGGAGTTCCTCATCTTCCCCTTTATCCTGTCAGGTAGCCAAATTACACCCCAGAGAGGCTGCTGGTGAATAATTATGAGGATTAGCACAGATCACGTTCTCTCCTGCTGTTTATTGTAGGCTGGAGTGCAGTATCACCAGGTAGGAGCTAGCTGGCACTCCAGTCTGGGTCCAGGCTGTTAGTTTGCAAGCTGCTGCCCCCACTGCACCCGTTTTGTATTTTCATGCATTTCTCTCTTCTCTTTACACCCTGTAGATCTTTGGGATGATCTTCACCTGCTGCTTGTACAGGAGTTTAAAGCCAGAACCATATTAATAGCTGCGGAAACTCTGTTGCTCCCCCCCTGCCATTTCCCTTAGCGCCTGCCAACCTGACCACTCTCCACCACCACCACAGAAGTGTCTGTAACCTGAGGACTTGGCTCTGTAGTTAAATGCCTCTTGAACTGTGCACTGCCTCACCTGCCCCCCTGGGGGAAAGTCACCCTCCTTGTTGTGTACAAGGCAGCCAGGAGTTCAGCGAGTCCTCTTCATTGTCAAGAAACAAAAGAGCTGTGGATCTCTGCTAGAAGCTTTAGCAAAACAGTCCCTTGATATAACTACAAAGCAAGATTTACCCAGGGCCACTTCTCTTGAGGCTTTTCCTGACCCAGCGGGAAGGTATCGGGATGCTGTACAAGAGCCGTGATTTGCTCTCTGAGAAGTGGCTCAGCAGCACCAGGCATTGACTGTGAGGACAGATGACGTTTCTGAGCTGGAGCCAGAGCTGAGTCTCATACGTGGAAGATTTCTCTCCCTCCTCCTGAGTGTGCGCTGATGTCCAAACACGGCTGTTCTCTGCCTGAGAGGATGCCTGCCTGGTTGCTTGGGGCAGGAGCTGCTCTCCCTGCTGATCAGGACAACTTGGTGCAGCTGAAATCTTGTCACGACTCCGATGTTGCCAAGATGTGGGTGCCTTAGGATTTCTCAGCAATCTTTCCTCCTCTTCCTCGAAGCTTCCCCCAACACAGTGCCATTAGGAGCCACAAGAGGCCTTTTGCCTCCCAGTGATTCTGGAGCAAAGACGATGGACTACTTTCTAATTTTTTGAGGTCTAGTCTGTTCTATTCAGTGGCTTCCAGTGTGAGTGAGAAAACTTTAAGTTGTTTCCACCTGCCTATCCCCCTGCGGAGGTTTGGTGAAGAAGTGGTGTGGTTTGGAGCTGGCGTATCTTGCTGCCCTTTGGCCTGTTTGGTTAGTGGAAATACCTTCTTGCATCTCTTGCATGTAGAGAGAGGCACTCAGCTTGATTTTTCTAATTAAAACCTCCAGGCTTGACTCTCTTGGGCAGAAAAGGAGTATATACAAATGTCTTATCCACCTCCAAAGAGCTCATTAATCAGCTGAGGGTTTTTGGCTTTGATGAGATTTGGAAGCCCCGCTTTACTGGTTACTGCCAGGAAGGTCAGGAGAGTCAGCTTCAACCAGTTGCCCCAGTGCACTTGGTAAATTGGTAGTGCTGGGTTAACTGTTTGCTGCAGAGGAATAGGTTTAATTAAATATTCTCTGTGCACTGTGATCCTGGATACGTACAGGACATAGACATCACCACTGCCTCGGACTTGGTGCCGTAGTGATGCCAGCAGGGTCTTGGCCTGAATTCATGGGATATTGTGTGCCTCTTGTCTTGTTCTCACCTTCCTGGTATGCCTGTTACGTCCATGAAGCAGAAAAGGCTGTGGGATTTTGGTGTTTCTAAGCAGTGAAGACAAGCCCTTTATATAAAACAACCAAATTTATTCCCTCTCCTAGCCTTTTAGTGGTGCTGGCTGAGCCCTGTCCTGTGGCAGCAGACAGTTAACATGAGCAAAATCACCCAGACCCCTAAACAGTCTTGCAGCATTGTGGGGTTTTTAGTTCACAGAGCAGAAATCTTGGACTGGCGCTAAGGCGTGACAAGTTAAAATTGGTCAATCTGAAACTCCCCCATCAACATCAGCCCCGTGAAATAATCCTTAACTAATGCAGAAAGAGAGGTGGGGGAATGGATGTGTATGCTTGGTTCCACAGCAGTAGGAAAGAGGGGAAAGAAATCTAAATTATTGTGTAATGATCTAAAGGAGAAATCTCTAAATTATTTCTTGTTTTATAATCGAGTTCCTGACAAGTATTGACTACTAACTAAGAGGAAAATATTGAGCATGTTGCTTGAAGCAATATTTCTAGTTTCTTAAGCATATCTTCGTAGCTGCCTTTGCCCATTCCCTTCAGATACGTTGTACAGGGTTGGGAGAGGCCAGGAAGAATGAGATATGAGCAGTAAGTTGGCTTGTGTCCATTGAGTTGTTTTATACTTTTTATCTGTGTAATAATATTCATTGCTTTTTTTTTTTTTTTTAACCCAGTTTAAGTTGCTGGCCAATAGAAAAATAAAGCTTAAGATTCTGTACTTAATCTGTGTAGCAAAACTGAAGGGGTATCGTGAGCCGGGTGGGTTTTATGGATTCCTCAAATCCTTGAGGAACTGGCTCCTCAGCAGCAGCAGAAGTTGGTCTGAGGGACCAGGCTGAGAAGGAAGCTGGGGGAAGAGTCAACTTCGTATCACTGATCTTGCCAGCGTGGTTGTGATCTGCTGCCACAAGGTGCTGCAGGCTGCTCCTCCATGAGGCACCCAGAGGACCTCAGGGTTGCAGTATTGCACGTCAGCTGAGCGTGGAAGGGTGGGCACCCAGCACTGCCCAGGGTCTGTGGTACATGTAACTGTGCTCACTGAGGTACTTGGTGACCTCTCTTAGCCTTGTCATGCAGCCTGCACTCTCTCAGCACCTGCAGAGCGCTGAGGCCGATAGAACAGGGCCTTCACCAGTGGGTGCCTTGCTCAGCTGCTGCCTGTGATTACCAGTCAGGTCTGCTCAAAAAGACCAGTTAAGGGTGCAGATTGGCCTAGGGCTCTGCTGTGCTCTCCTACACCTTGTTTCCCACTTACCTCAAAGACAATGGAAGTCTCCCCTTTCCATCTTAACTATATAAGGACAGAGGTTCTGGCGTTGCCCAGAGAGGTGGTGGAAGCCCCATCCCTGGAAACAGTCAAGGCCAGGCTGGATGAGGCTCTGAGCAACCTGATCTGGTTGGAGATGTCCCTGCTCCTTGCAGGGGGATTGGACTAGATGACCTTTGAAGGTTCCTTCAAACGCAGACTATTCTAGGATTCTGTGATTCTAGGCGGGCTACTGCAGCAGGGCTGCCTCTTCCTACCACTGTGAGATCACAGGTGCGTGCGGGTGCCGTGTGCTGGGTGTTTGCTCTACGTGCTGTGGAGTAGCTTGTAGCCACCTTGCATCACAGACGTCAAAAAGAGGGAGTTGTTGTGTGTCCTTTTTTATTACTCTTTGGGATTCGCTGTTGAAAATCACATAACAAGTTCCAAATATGCCTGCATCCAGCCAGAGGGAAACGTCTGCCCGCAGCTGAAGTGGCGCGGCTGCTCCGTGGCTCTGGGAAACGAGCCCCCCTCCTGCCAGGCTGCCATGGGGTGGCGTCTGTGAAGTCTGTAGCACGGTGCCTTCCAGCATGAAGCGATTGCTTAAAAGCAATTTCTCTTCTGGTTTAAATTGGCCTCTTCTGCAGTGTCTGTGATCAGGGTGCCGCTACCACCTCACAGCATCCCTATGGGCCGCGCAGCCTCACGTCTCTGGGTGCTGCTGCCTCTCTCGTGAGGCAGGTGCATGGATTTCCCCCGCTCTGGACCTGGGTGTTCGGGCTGTGCCAGTTGTCCTTTGCAGCAATCAGCTCAGCCGGTGGTCAGTACAATCTGCTTACGAGTGAAAGGGAAACCAGACGCAGCAGTAAATCGTTTCTGCAAGGGTGCAGCTTTGGGGTGGTCACCCTCTTCCTGCAGTTTCAGATAAGACACAAGTATTTCGTGGTCCCCTATGGGGCTGCTTCTAACCCAACCAGTTCACAAACCTGCCCTTTCTGCCCCTGTCATTTAATTGGGAGGAATTTCCCCCCCAGGGAGGCCTTGGTGCCCCTTTTTTTGGCCATTTATGAAGCCTCCCTTCGGCAATGGTTTTAAAGGCCTTGTTTTCCTGCTGGGCTGGGGCTCAGAAGGGCTGCGATGGTGGAAAGAGGAGGAGCAGGCAGCAGCACTCTGCTCCCTAGTGAGATACGACAAATGCACCCTGCTTGGGAAATGGTTCCGGGGAATGCGCTCTCCTTTCCTGCCGTGAGACCTCTCCCGGTTTCCACACGCACTTGTGTGCCTGCATCCCTGGGAGAAGGTGCGGGGTGCTCTGTGCCGCTCCTTAGCACGCAGCACCGAGGAGCGACAAGAGACGCCGCGAGCAACACTGTTACCCAACTGGGGCACAGTGTGCATGGGCAGAGACAGACGGCTTCTCCTGGTGTGGCTGGTTTTGCTGGGGGGTCCTGGGCTGGCTCTCATGTTATGAAAGAGCTGCTGGCCTGCTTCTGCAGGAGGAGCATGTCTGCCTGCCGCTTCCCTGCACCGAAGTCTGGTCAGGAAGAGAGGTGATAGTTGCGCCGGTGGCACTGCCTGGCTGGCCAAGGAAGCAATGGGGAGGAGACTCATGTGGTGCCTTCAGAAAGTAGAAGCTCCTTGTGGGGATGGGGCATGGTGCTCTCACATCAGCTATAATCACATGAGCTATAATCACATGAGCAGCAGGGATGCTGGTGCCCACTGAATTCGCTCAGTGACTCATTCCGGCACAGCAACCTGTCAGGCACGCTGGGGTTTTGAAGTCCTCTGACTCCCTGCAAAGGAGGCTGCTCCTCCTGCTTTCTCAGCTGCCTGGGTTAGCAGAAGGGATGCCGCATATGCTGGGGCTATCGGGATCAGCAGCTTTCTCTCTTCCGGTGGCTGCTCCTGCCTGCAGAAAAGGAGCTGCCGAGCATCACACAGTTCCAGTCTTCATTTTTTTGAGTAGCCAGCTGTCTTGCTGACAAGGGAAGAGCAGTTTCTGCCTGCACAGAGGGCGGCGAGAGCCGAGTGCCCCAGCGGGGCCTGACCCTGCACAGAGCTGCTGTGTCCCCACATTGGTACAGCAAAACCCAGCCGTCTCCCCTTGCAGTGCCAGAGGTGGCCTCGATGGCTGCAGCTATGGGGGAGGGGAGTGGGGGTCATGCCAAGCCCTTTGCACCTTTGTGGCTAGAGGCCAACCCACACCGGGCATGGACCCTGGGGTGCAGACTGTGTGGAGCGACGCTTCACAACTTTGACCACGTGTCTGTGCACACATAGCTGTATCCATGTATCTCCTCCTGCCACGCTGGGACTTCTACAGGTGAGGTTTATATTTCTTATTTTGCACAGAAATGCTGGAACCCCTTTGCCCCAGAAACCTGCCACCACAGAAACGTGCTCGGTCCTTCCAGAGTCGTGGTCCCCCGCTCCCCTTGCAGCAGAGGGATGTCCTCTGCCCTGGTGGGTCAGCTGGCACCAGGGATGCTTCCTGGCACTAGGGATGCTTGTGACCTGCCAGCAGTCGCAGCCTCAGCCTCCCCTCTTCAAAGGGCTCCCCAGCCTGGGATTAGCAAAGGACCAAGGTGAATTATTGTACCACTCAGCAAGCGGCTTCCTCTTTAACCTAGAGGTGCCCCTTAACATCCAGCTGCACGTCTCTTGCCTGCTCCTGGCTGTAAATAAGTAGGCATCTGCCCAACGGCACCTCGCTTATGGCAGGAGGCAGCTGCCTGCACCACTGCACAGCCAGCATCCTTGGAGGGGTGCAGGGCAGTACCAAAAAGCTCAAGCCCCTTGCTTTGTTTTTTTTCAGGAGAAACTGAAGCGAGTGTTTCATCCATGCTCATAGGGCAACTATGTAGTGGATGCTGGGGAGCCCACAGCATGGGAGTGTCTGTGCAGAGAGCTGCGCTGCTCAGGAGCACGGATTTTAAGTATTGGCAAACCTCTTTCCTGGGAGAGCTGCCTGTTTAACTGCCTTTTAACTCTCCCAAGAAATCTTTATGGACAAGTTGTTTTGCCAGGTTGTGTTACGTGCTTTGATTTCTTGCTGCCCATTCAAGGATGCAGCGTTAAAGCAGTGATGGGGTGAGATGTGAGGCAGCAGGCGCAGGTTTTGGGACTGGGACTTCAACCGCTGTCTGCATTCCTGGAGGATGTCAGCTCCATTCCCCCGGACCGAAATAACAGCTAATACCGCAACAAAATGGCATCTGAAGGCACATCCCTCCATGCCCAGCTCTTACAGCTCCTCTATCGCATGTTTTTCCTCTGTTGTATGCTGAGCGTTGTCAAATACTATTTTACACTTATCTAGATTAAATCTTGTCCAATTTAAACGTGCTTGACTCTCTAAGATATCCCAGGCTAATTCCCATTCCTTGCATTTTCCATCCTTCCTCCTCCATCAATCTACAAATGTGATCGATTCCTTTCCCTCCTTTCTCCCTCTCCCACTGCTCTCTTCCAGGACTTTAATGAAAGTTTTTGACAGCAGTCAGTTGAAGGTTGACCTGCTCTTTTCTTAGCCAGATGCCTCCTGTTCTGCAGATGGGCTCATGAATGATTCAGTTGTTTGGGCCCTGGCTGGCAGCTGGGGCAGAATTACTCAAAAGAAACATTTCTGAGGTTTGTCCTCACCTCCAGGCTGAACCCCAGAGCAGGGAGTGGAGCCCTAAATCACAGGACAGCAAGGAAGGCTGCATACGTATTAAATACGGTTTTACATATTTCACAGGTCACTTATCACAGTTAATGGCACTGGATGGAGCTGTTAAAATAAGAGTCCCTCCAAATGTGGCTCTTGATGCCCTTTTCACCAAAAAACCCAACGCTGCCTTCTTGAAGTGAACTGAATTTAGATGAGCATGGGCAAGAAGAGGCAGCGCTTCAGAAGCAGAGCAGCGTGTCGCTGGGGATGCCGTTCAGGTGCTGCCTGGGAACACGGGAGCTTGGGATCATGGCCCCAGTTTGCCTGGAGGCCTGAGGTCACCTCCTGCGTCGGGGTTTTTGGCAGAGCTTGATGACTCCTTTAGCAAAGTGACCAGATGTTGGTGGTGCTGGTGCTGGATGGCAGTGGGTGAGCACGCAGCGCCGCAGGAGAAGTCTGTCTCACACCCGAGTGAGAGCCGAGCTCCTCCGTGCCTGCCAGCCCGCTGCCCAAGGCTGCTGGGCACAGCGGACACATTAATTCCTGTCGGTGTTTCTTTTCCCCCTCTAATCATATTTCCCTTTCCTTGTCCCCTCAGCTGGAAAACTTCCTTTCAGTGCCTGTACGAGCTGTGCCAAGCCCCACGCAGCCCCGGCTGCAGCTGCATCGCTGAAATGCTGTCTGTAATCTAGGTAGGAGTTAGGACCCCACAAAGCTGCTGAACTCTGGTGGCACTCCTCTTCTGAGAAAAACAGCAGGAAAAGCAAATTGGTGTGGAACCGCAGCCTCTGGTTTAGCATCTGCAGTTTCTTCTACTTTTGCGTAGCCTGGAGCTTTGAGTAAACTCAATTCTGCTCTCGCAGGCAAAGGTTTCTGGAACATGGATGCAAAGAACTGCTTTCCATGCACGGCTGGAGAGATGCTTGTGTTTCACCACTTTAGGACTGAGAGTCTTTCCCAGAGACAGGGTCCAAGGGTGCTTGTGGTCTCCCAGAGGGGACCACGTGCTGCCAGGCTGTGGGTTAACCAGAAGCAGGATCTAGGCTAGAGCAGAGAGGGAGCTGAGAGTTTGGGGAGAGGGAGGCAGTTTCTGCTTCACCTGCCCAGAGCTAGCTCCGGGGAACAGATTCACTTTTCCCAGGAAAGGGTCCTGGAGGGAGGAGGCAGCAAGCCACAGCCCCTTCAGGGGCTTCCACCTGCCCTGGGCACCGACCCAGCAGGCAGGGGTGGCCCCGCTGCCACCACCTCCTGGGCGGGGGCGGGGGGGGGAAGGGCTATAATGAAGGCAATTACACCTTTAATTAGGAATAATGGAGCTAAAGGCTTTTTTTTCCAGTCTACATCCCCTCTCCCAGATAACCTACGAGCCAAGATCTGAGCTTCCTTTTAGGGCTTATAGAAGGCAAATGTTCACCCCTTGTCCCCTCCAGCTAATTAAGCCTGTCCCAGTCCCACTGGAGGTGGCAGGAGACGCCCCCTGTTGCTCTTAAAGAGCTGGTTGGTGCAGGAGGGTTATTTGAAGGCCAGAAGGGTCTCCTAGGCGGCTCTTTGTGGGGCTGGGTCTTCCCCTCTGTACCGGGAGCCCAGGAGAGGGGCTGTGGCACCCGCCAAAGCAGATGCGTTGGGACAGAGCCCAGCAGTGTTGCCCAAGGTGCAGCAGCTGAGCTGTGGGCAGAGGAGATGTGCTTGGGCCCGAGAGCAGTCCAGGCCGGGTGCAGGGAAATGCTGCAGGATGGGAGAAATGAAGCTGTGCATTTTTTGTTGTAGCCTGTCCCACACTGCCGAAGCGCTAGGAGAAAGCCTAGCACGTCCTTGATGTGCCACCACTATGGCTCACATGGCTGAGGGCAGGAGCAGCCTCCTCCCCGGTGCCCTGCCCTGGTGAGATGCAGGTCTGGCTCTGCCTGGCACACCCCAACCATCGCAGCATCCCCGCCCCTGCCTGGGGGGAAGCAGCAGCTGCCGCAGCCCCTTTTGGAGTGGGTCTGGGTTTTGAGGGCTACAACACCGCAGGCGGCCTGAGCTCTTCCCTGCTGCAATGCAGAGGGTAAGGAGCAGCAGTGGGATGGCCGCGCCGCTGGCTTTGGCTCCAGCAGCTCTGCAGCGAGCTCTTGTCAATGCAGGGTCTGCGGGACGAGCCAAGGATGGGGGATACATCCTGTGCGCTGGGAGCAAGGGTTAAACAAACCCTGCAGTGAGCAAAACAAATGTCTCCTCCTCTCAGCTGTGACTTGGTCCAGTTTTTATTTCCAAGAGCAAACCCAGCCCCGCTGTTAGGCAGGTAAGTGCTCATTTGGACGTCTCTGACACCAGAGCAAAGGGAGCAAGAGAGTCCCAGGGCCAGAGAAAACATTGCTCCTGCTGGGCAAGAAATGAAGGGGGAAGAAATTCAGAGATGCTTTTTGCTTCAGCCATTTCACAGAGCTGTGCCCATCTCTGTGATGACTTTTTGCAGCTGACCTCTTCTGCAGCTGGGCTGAAACGTCCACTTGAACTTGCTGTTGAGCATTTGCCTACTTATGAGACTCATTCTTCCTACCACACTTGACGAAGAGAAAAATCTCTGAAGTCTCCTGGAGAGAGGAGACCTCGTCTCGATCTGTTCTCACACGATGAGGGATGCCACTTCAATCAGGTCTGGGGAAAGTGGATTGGAAAAGGACAAAACAGAAAAAGTGGGTTGCAAAGAGGGACGCCACGCTGTGGGGAGAGTGGGGTCCCCTCCCGAAGGGGAGCAGTTCTGTATCCTCCCTGAGTTTCCTTCCTGTCGATGCTGGAATACTTTGGGGACCACTTGCCCTGCATCCTGGGCTGCAGCGGCCTAAAATTATGGTCAGGAATAAGCCAGCAGAAATAGGTGGTGTCCAGGAAGCAGGAGTGTGAGCAAGGCTTAAGGTGCAAATGGGTCCTGGTAGCACCCTTCGGTGGAGTTGGGTATGAAGTTGGGTGGTGTGCTCCGCACCTTTGACCTCTTCTGAGCCAGAAGACTTCCCCAAGGCCAGGTGTGTAGTTAGGTGCAGACAGACATCTCTGTGTTTTGACCAAGTCCCTTGAGATCAACCACCACTCTCTTTGGAGAGGTCACCCGACCTCCTGAAGCTGGGAAGATGCCTTCTTCCTCACCACGGGTGCTGGTGTGTTGATTGCGTACATGCTGTAACTCACACCCACTGCCAACTGCACATCTCGACACCAGGTTGTACGTCAGCTGTTGCTCCCTGCTGCCTCAGCTTGGGGTGGGAAATGGGCACCCACCATCCTCCCAGCCGCTGGGTTCCTACTGATTGGGCCAGCCTGCAGCCTGAGGTCAATGCTGACAGAGGCCAGGGAGCCCAGTTGGCAGGTTTAATTTGGGGTTGCTGTTTGCTGCGCTGATGAAGCTAAGGCCAAGGAATCCCTTGCAAGTGAGGTCAACCTTAGACCCGGTGCTCCCAACCCTGAGCTCTTTGTGGTGGCCCTGAGCTTGGTGGGGATGCTGGCTTTTTCCCCCCCGGTAAGCCACAGAAAGGCAGCTGCCCTCTCTCTCGCAAGCCTGCTTGCACCAGTTGCAGTGGCAGCTTGCTGGTGGCCCTCCAGGACGCTTCTGCCTGAGGCTGGAGGGTGAACAGCAGAGCCAGGATCAGGCATGAGGCACCTGGTCCAGCACCCTGTTCATGTGCTGTCCCTGTTTGTTGCTGAGGAGCACTGCAGCCGCACTCTCCTGCTCTCGCGGGCAGCTCTCAAAAGCATCTCAGCGCTTTCTAGGCCCCAGTCACCTGGTGGGATTAAACCCAGCCTGTATCACATCTGCCTAAAAGTTTCCTGGGGACCTGGGGCTCAGCTGCTCCCTGGAGTAGCATCTCACGTTGTCTCCGTAACTCAGGCGCTGACATGACTTTAATACAACTTCTTAAAGCACGCATTTGTATCTAGTAAGCCCTTGAGTACAGCAGAGTCCCTTTTATATTGAAATTCAGGCTCCTCAATAACATTTTATTATGAGTCTTGCTATTTTTGGAATGGCTGTTACTCTGTTATGAGCACAGCACCTAACATCATTCAATGTGAAATCATTAAGGGCACAGCAGAGTTCATTACAGGGGCATTTCTCTGGATTAAGAACAAATCAATACCACATACTAATATCACAGCCTGGTACCTGGCTTCGGTTGCAAACAGCACATCCAGAGAGGCAGATACTCTTCTTTTGGCCTCTTGTGCTCTTCTTCCAATATCTTATTTACTATTTTCCCCCAAGCTGTTGTGATGGATTTATGAGCAGACAAAATCCAAAGGTTGTTTTTCCTTGAGCTACCTGAATATTGTAACTTTTAAAATAGGGAAGAAAGAAATAACCAGCTTTAGTTTGTGATATTGCGGTAACCTCTCATGCAATATGACTTTCTCGCTTCTGCTGGCGGAGTCCCCTGGAAGCAGATGTCCAGAAGGGAGAGAAGGCCTGAAGCTCTCTCTGGTTGTGTATAGCTGATCACATTCAGAGTTTAGAATAAGTTTCAGATGTTTTGCGTTGGGAAAACACCTGTGGGAGCTGGGTTAGGAGGGAAGAAGGATGAGGACAATTTATAAGAAGCCTTCAATAGAAGGAAGAACTTTGATGACCAAGTATCCCCTGGAGGAGTCACCTTCTTTTGTGAAAATCTGCCCTGGGTTGAGACATGGAAGCAGTTGGAGTTGAGCCCTCAGTACAGGAAAGACATGGACCTGTTGGAGCGGGTCCAGAGGAGGGCCCTAAAAACAATCGGAGGGCTGGAGCACCTCTCCTATGAGCACGGGCTGAAAGAGTTGGGGCTGTTCAGCCTGGAGAAGAGGAGGCTCTGGGGAGACCTTATAGCAGCCTTCCAGTACCTAAAGGGGGCTTATAGGAAAGATGGGGAGAAACTTTTTAGCAGGGCCTGTAGTGATAGGACAAGGGGTAATGATTTTAAACTAAAAGAGGGTACATTTAGATTAGATATAAGGAAGAATTTTTTTTACCATAAGGGTGGTGGAACACTGGAACAGGTTGCCCAGAGAGGTGGTGGATGCCCCATCCCTGGAAACATTCAAGGCCAGGCTGGACAGGGCAGCCTGCTCTAGTTGAAGGTGTCCCTGCTCACTGCAGGGAGGTTGGACTAGATGACCTTTAAAGGTCCCTTCCAACCCTAACCATTCTATGATTGTCGGCCTCCTGGGTACACTGCACTGGCAGGGAGTGAGGTAAACACCACTGTCGTGGTGAGTCTGGGGTGGTAGGGCCACAACCTCCATTAAGAACCTTCACTCAGACATGCATGACCACCTTGATCCTGGGTGGAGCCTCCAGCTTTGCTCCAGACATTGCAGATCTATGTCCTGGACCTGGTCCAAAGCAGGTTTGCCCATCTATGGTTCGAGACAGGGGCAGGATAAAAGGAGTTTAACTGCACTCTGCATGGGGCTGCGGGATGGACGGGGGGTGCCAGGCTGTCAGGAACCACCGGTTGCTCTGGCTGCTGCCCAGCCATCAAGAGTCATGTCTCAAAATGTCTCCCGTTGTAGGGGAAGTGGGAGGTTGTTCACATTGCTGGTCCCAGCTATTGTAGCACACAATGTTCATTTGGTCCAGTAGCAGCTTGGGTAGCTGACACCAAAGCTGCTGAGGCCAATGGCACTTGTTTCTCTTTATTTATTAGAAGTTATTATTCATCTGTGGAATTTAATTATTACTTTTTTGCCCTTAAAAAATGTTCCTTAATGGAGGAAAGCAGCCATTTGTCTAGGCTGCATTTAATGGTGAGTGGATCCAAAGCAGGTTTTCTCCAAGCTGTTTTGACAATAATAATAATAAAAAAATCAGGTTGAAATGTGGAGCTGTAGGCTGTCTCTGTAATGATCTGAAGCACTCAAGCCCTTATTAACTTAATGCTTTCATTTACTGGCTCATTCCTGGAGGAAGACCTCCTGGTCAAACTGCTATTGCTCCTTTAAAAAACCAAAGTTAGTAATTGCCTCAGCTGCACAGCTCATTACGAGGAAAGGCCTGCAGCTGAGAGCAGCGCTCATCTTCCTGGCTTTGTTTTTAAATTTTCAGGGGGAGTTTCAGCAAAACCTCCTTATACCTCCAGCACAAGCATTAGCTACTCCATTGCTGTGTATAAATTTATAAACTGAATTGTAGAAGTTCTGCGTTTCCACTTTCTTTGGAAATGAGAGGCTTGGGGGCTTGGCTGTACGGCAAACCGTCACTGTATTGATGGGCAGCTGGGCAGAGCCTGCTAGCTGGTGGGTAGTGCCTGATCAATGCTGGCAGGAGCGCATCCTGCTCCGTCGCTGCAGCCTTTAACCGTGAGCAGCTGACACTGCTCTGATTACCTTTTACCCCGTTTTTCCATTAAGTGGATGTTTTCTCCCTTCCCTCTCCTAGCGCTGTCTGGGAAGGAGTACGCTTTCACACCTGCTACCATAGGGAAGACAGTTAAAAGGAAAAAAAAAAAAAAAGGAGGAAGGGAGTGGGAAGCACTTTAAGGCAGCTTTGAATAAATAGCTAGAGATAATTGGGCTTTAGATGCGTTCTTGTACCTTCTGGATTGCCGAGGACAGCGATGTGGTGGATCTCTGAATTGCTGCACAAGCTCAGGGCAGCAGCTTTCCACCAGCAGTTCCTACACCGGGCTCTGCTCACAGTCAAGAAGCACTTTTAAAATCTACTTAAAGATCTTCCATTAGGATTTGAGGGCAGCATACGACAGGGGTTCTTGGTAAGAGGGATACAAGAAGACACCAGGAGTTGGGTGAGATTAGGCTTCTCCTTGTTGCCTATCTCTGATGGTTTCTGAAGGGTGAGATGAGTGCCATCTCAGAGGTACAGACAGGGAAACTGAGGCACCACACCGGTGGCTTGCGTAACAAGCCTATTTTTCTTGTAAAGGCCTGTCCCTAAATATACACCTTAAGGTGAAGCATTTTTCTGTCTTTGGAAGACACGAGCCATTACATAACATGCAGATGGGCAAAGGGACTCTCCCTTGCTGATGTGACCAGTGTGGAGAAAGCAAAGAGAGGGTGGAATGGGACGGACCCAAGGTACACCAGCGCTGGAGGAAAGATCCTTACAGAGCTTCATCCACTTGGATTGGGTCTCTGGAGAGATGCTGGTAAGGACAGTGACATTTATGTTAATCTCCGTAACCACTGTGGTAAGCCACTAGAAAATGTAGGAAGCGGCAGCTCAAGAATGGTCAGCACGTGAATGTGGGTGCTGAGCACAGCTGTCCTACTGCTGGCACTGATTTATTTCTTTTTTTTTTTTTCAAAAGCAGTTAATTTCTTGGAGTGCTCCAAGTAGACCTGCTTTTAAAAGAAGGAGGTCTGATTCCTAAAGAGCAGGTATTCATCATTCATTCTTCCTAGCTCCAAATCCGGCCCTTGGGGTGGGGCGTGGGTTAATTAAAAATCATTAGTGCCTATGGAAAGTCTTGACCGCAGTCTTTGCCAGTTGCTTTGAAGTTTGCTGTTAACTGCTGCTTTCTTGTGCTCCCCAAAGTATATGGGCTTTTAGCTTTTTGTCTGCTGCTCCGTGCCTTTCTTTGATCACTATTTGTTCAGCTCCTGACAGCAGGAAATAATGAACCCATTTTATTAAAATAGTTGCTTCGTATTTCAGAGGGATAAATTAAGGACTTCCCTGCATGAATTTTCTAGCTTAGCTGTTACTCGACACAATGGTCGACACTGGAGCAGATGCATCAAGAAGGAAATTGTGGGGAAACTCATGTTTTGCTTGGGAGCTCAATGTCTTCACTCCAGCTATGTGTGACCTACAAGCACAAGGTGTAGGTCACCAAAATGGGTGACTGATGGAATCTGGAAGACGTGCATTTGTGGAGAAGGAGAAATAAGACTGGAGGTGGGAAACGTAATGCTCTCTGCATGTCTTGGCTCTACATCCCCTATACATTTCTGTAAGGAAGTGTCAAGGAGAAAGACGTGAGGGTTTAAATGAGACCTACTCCCATGTAAATGTTGTGCTTTTTCCAAGTGCTAGCCCGAAGCCGGTTGCCTTGCAGCTGCCCTGGGTGGCTGAAGTCACTGAAACCAAAGATAACTTCTTACCTTTTATTGGTTTTTATGGCCTTATGTGCGAGAAGTGCACACGGCTGAGGTCTGCAGCAAGATCTGAAAGCTCTTTGAGTATCTAAGGCTTGGGCACCTCAAACACCTTTTCTTAGCAGAACTTAACAAAACGAATTAATACTGGACGCTCGAGTGGTGTAAGGCACCACACGCCACCGGGCCATTTTAAGTCACGTTGAAGTTAATGAAAAGGCTCCCACAGACTTCAGTGGGCAACACATCAAACCGCGCAGCACGGCAAAGCTGAAGTCTCAGCCACGTGCTTCCTGTCCTTGGTTTTCAAATCTCTCTATTGTGCTGTCTGTATTGAACAATAAAACATGCTTTCTCACTGCCCAGAGGAATTGTATAAAAATTGGATCTGAAAACAAAGCCACAATGTAAATCATGGCGCAAATACCCTGAAGGGGAAACCAAAGCTGTGTTCATCATCCGGGCAGTCAGAGCCAGGTGGAAAGAACATTATTTTGGAAATGTCTCAACTGGGAAGTTCCAGGAGTAAGAAAATCTTGCTGGCTAATTAAGCTCAAATGGATGTACATGGGTCTGCTCAGAGAGAGGACTAAGTAGGAGTGCTGTTTTCTTGCTAGGATCAGTACTGAAGTTAGAAACTATTCGGAATTAAACTGCTTTTAGAAGCAAATAGGCTATTTGGTTTTGGTGTTTTTCTTTTTTTTTTTTTTTTCTTGTTTTTTTTGTCGGGGGAAAAGTTGTTTATTGCTGTAGAGCTATTTGCAGGAAAAGAGGTAGCTCATGTTCCCGATTCTCATAGTTTATTACCAATGAAATGTAGATTTGCAGCCACAGGGCTAGTTAGGCATCTCTATGGAAACGTACAGCTACGAGGTTTGTGCTCTGGTTGTAATCAGGGTTTTCAGAGTTTTCATTTTTCTTCATCTAGATAAGAAGCACATACAAAAAGTCAGACTCCAATTCCAGGCTGCATTTGGAGAAAGTTCATGGGAAGAACAAAAATCCAGCACACATCTCTCAGTAAATCATCCTGGGGTGAGCCCTCGCAAGAGGTAGTTTTTCAGAG
Organism: Chlamydotis macqueenii; assembly: GCF_036417535.1. NCBI lineage: Eukaryota > Metazoa > Chordata > Aves > Otidiformes > Otididae > Chlamydotis > Chlamydotis macqueenii. Next base: position 53,332,051 of record NC_141560.1, on the reverse strand, counting down.
CAAAACTCCTTTCGAAATATAAGGCTTGATGCTTGTTACGGATGGGCATGAAAGCACTTCCTTCCTGCAGGCGGACTTGGAATAATGATCAAGAGATTTTTTTTTTTTTGTTTAAAACTGCCATTTGAAGAAACATAAAGCTTTCCAAGCACACACATACTTTGGTACTGATGCTCCAGGTAGAAGCAGGGCACTGGACTCAAGCAGATTCCTCTGTACTTTCATGACTTCATCTTCTGTCATGTTCCAGCAGGCACTACTCGCTTATTTTCATAAGACAGCGATGTGTGAAAGTCCTGCCTGAGGCCACCCTGGCCCCAGCCATCAGGCCCCACGCAGCCTGCGTGATGGGAGTTCTGTTACACTTTGGATTGTGCTTGCTTGCTTTTCCGATACCAGGTTAGTGTGATCCCCGCAACAGTCTTCCAAAGCAGACTTGGAAAAATTCCAAAAATGCTTTATATATAAAGTGAATAAACATCTGCAGAGGGATTTTTAGGTTTTCAGCAATCTTGCAATTGACAGATTTCTGCGTGTAATTAAGGGCTGCATATTCAATACAATTCCTCTTTTTTTTTGCCACTTCTGCCTATCTCTTGATGCTGCTAGGGGCTCCTTTTTATTAAGACTCAGAGAAAAATAAGCCTCTTTTTTTTTTTTTCTATGCATACACCTCTTTTACATTGGCTTTAAAAAGTACAGTTGTTGTGAGTATATTTAATGGCTCTTCTCAAAGGGATTTGGCAGGTTAGAAAGCAGATCCAATAAGCTTATGTTATTAACAGATGCAGAAGCAAGCACTGGAGAAGTGACAGTGAAAAGCGAATTACTTTCCTAGTTACCAGCGAGCAGGGATGGAAGCTAGGATTTGTAGAAACCCATTGAAAAACTCACTGACTCTTCACAGAACAAGATTTAAGCTCTGCTTCTGCTCCGAACCCTCCCAAGGACAAAACTCTTGAGACAACCTTTCATATCAACACGATAAACCATTTGCTTCACCACACTACAGAGAGAGACGGCTTTTTTGGTCAATGCTGTGCCTGCAAACTTCCAAGGAAAAGCTGCGATGCAGATAGGTTGTCATGTGCCACGAGCTAATATTAATGCCTGCTGTGACTTAGTCTTGCTACTCGGGTTTTTTTTGCTGCTCCTTGTGCAACATCTCTCTGATGGAGCGATATCAGACTGTCGTGCCTTGCACTGTACCCTGGTTTCTGTCTGAGAAACAGTAATGAGAGCAACCAAGGTGGTTTTCCTTTTTCCTTTGAATTTTTGCATAAGGTGTGCTCTGGTTTTTGCAAATTGCATCTTCATTATAAGTATTTAAGAACCATAACTTTTCATACCAGACAACTTGGCATCAGCTTTGAAAAGAAGCATGTTATTCTAAAGCAGAAAACTAGATTAGAAAATTGCTTTTACAGATAGAAACAAAGTCCTGTTGGCTTGTCTAATCCAGTTCCTTGGCATTGATGCGGGACAGCTTTCCGCACGGCATAATGCACGGCTGCCTCTGCCAGACGTACCAGCCTGCGCTGCTGCGCTTTCACAGTACAGCTCACGGAACGAGCGCTGGGCTTGGCATTTTGATCTTTCTCTGAACAAGCTGGCACGCATCTCCGTGTAACACTCCGCTATAACATGGAAAAAGTGTCCTACAGGAGTTCAGCTTGGAAAGGTCATCCTGTATTTCATAGTGTCCCTTTCAAAAAATAGCTTGAAAGAGAAGTGAGGGTTTATCTTTTGGGGTTTTTTTTTTTTGAAAGTGCATTTAGCTAGCTAATACAGCAGGCATGCAGAACATAAGATGTCCCATCAGCTATGAAACAAATGCTAGAATTAATTGCTTCTCGTTGCATTAGGCTAAAGTATACGGTTTTAAAATGTCTTCAGTGAAGAGTTGCTGAATATGGGAAACATCTATTATTGCCTTGTACTAAATTGAAAAGCAAGTTCAATTGGAAAGATTGGTGGGGTGATAGCCAAAGGCAAGCTGTCCTGAAGCTTATTTTGTGAGACAATCTAGTTTTAAGGTTTGTGTGTATGAGTTTGACCCAGAAAGCACATTAAATAACTACCATATCTGGAAACCCAGGTTTTGTTCAAACCAACTTCTTTGTAGTTCTTCAACTACGGAAAAGCATCCAGAGAGACACTTCTTACCCAGCAGCCAATATGCGAGTGCCAAAATTTTAACTGTATGAAGGAATAGCAGACTGCACGTCGAGGGATTCTCATCTGTTCCAGCCTGTTTTCTACAAGGCTGCTGTAACAACCATTTGTCCTACATTTGCATATGGGCTAACGCTGCATTTAAACAGAATCCTGAGCATGCACAGATGTAGGAATTGGCCTCCTTCACTTTCAGGTAAGGTGGGTGTGTCTGCCTGTGCCCACACCACCCAGAATGATGCATTTTCTGGATGTCAGAGAACAGCATGAAATACGGCCCAGCTTTCAAGCCGATAGCATGACAGGAAGGCCAGACCTTCTGGCAGGGTCAGGCCCTGTCTCTCAGAATAGGTGACCTTCACAAGCCCTGCACGTGTAGCTGACCTCTCAGTGTTTTGTTCTACCAGGAAAGCACAGACTCTTTTGTTTGGCCAGGCACTGCCACACCATACGCACAGCACAACGTGAAGCCAATGAAATGACTAACAAGTGGAAAGCTTGCATGTGTACCAGCTAGAGAGTGGTGCAGGTGCTTGGCAAGATCAAGACTTTGATCCTGTTCACACCAGCATGCGTAGATTCTCACATCCAGCGCTTTCCATGGGAACACTCATACATTCTTTACCTAAATGAAGGGCACTGCACCATCTGATTCACTGGTTTTTATAATGCAGCAGCCCCACTGTTTTATAAGAATCAGGAGTAGAGACCGCAAGTTGACTTTAACTGCAGTGGAAAGTGCACTCTGCTAGCTCCAAAAGCTTCCAGGCATAATGCCTCATTCTTAACAAAAACACCTACCCCTTTCCTTGTTGCTGGGACCCTGAGCTTCACTCCTTTGTTTCTAACCCCCTTGCCTGCCCAGCACAACACTGAACTGATTACTTCATAGTACTCCTAACCTCAAAGTAACCAGCACAAGCAAACTGAAAGATTCAAGCACACACAACTCTATCCAGAGACTGTAGGAAGGCTACAGGGAAAGACCTTTATTTCAATATTTTTTTACGAAATATAATAATTTTTCTACATGAACAAACACTTATATTTGCTGGCAGAAGCATCTAAAACTTCACAAAACAACTCCAAGCACAGATTCAAAAAGAAACATCTGAACTTTTAATTGAAGCTCCAAATCTTGATTAAGTGGACTTCATCTTTCCTTTGTTTGCTTGAAAGAGGTTCGTGGCTTGGGGCAGTATTTTCTCCAGAAGGTAAGCATCTCTCGGTGGCTGCACTACAGGTGGCTTTCATCCTTTACTGCCTGAAGTCCGGTTTCAAGTTTGGAATTAGAGATAGGTTCCACATGGCTTGCAGCATGGCGCTTTTTTCATCTCATTTCTCCAGAGGTGCATAATTCAAAAGCTTCTCAATCAGATCCACATGGGCTAGGAGCATTCTGCGGCAGCAGTATCTCTTCAAACCAAGGGCATCCAGGGCATCTCTATTAACGAACAACAATAAAAAAAAAAAAAAAAAAGATGGATAAAGTGAGTCAGAACCACTTGTAAGTGTTCCTAAGCAACATACTGATTACTTTGAGCTTAGTCATAGAGGAAAACGTGTTTGCAGTTCAAACTAAGAAATAGAAATTTAGCATGTGCTGTTCATGTTTTCCATTTACTGCTGCTGACAGGGTGCTTGCCTGTTCTCTGGCCTGCATAGACCACACGATCTTCTGCTGAAGATGGCATCCAGCTGAGACGACTACCGATCTTTCAGAGCCAAGTCTGCAGCAGTCCCATAGGAACAGCACCATAACAGACTAACTCTTACGAGTTTCCTCTGCTGAACTACCACAGTCCTGAGGGCATATTTGGTCATGAAACAGCAAGGTCAGGTGAGATGCAAGTATTTTGGTTTTGTAATAAAATTTTAGTCTTCACAGCTGGAAAGAGGCTTGAAATAGGGCACATTTCTAACCTCAGTTATTTAGTTACAGTAACTCACTCTTCCCTTAACAAACACCAGTCTGTAGAAAAGAGGAGCTGATCTGTTTAAAAATCTGATCAATCAAGAGGTGTGAATATATATCAGGAACACATGGGAAGTCATTTCCACTCCTCTTAAAGTCCTGGACAGTCCATAATTACCTGTGCTGGCTACAGCTCCTGCTAGTTGTATGGTAAAAGGCAGCACGAAGGCACTAGACAGTCTCCTGACACAGGAATAAGGAAGAGCATCTCTAAGCATTGTTATCCATGCTATTGTTAGCATCTCTAAGCACTGTTGTAACATGATATTTCTGTATAGCTGAAGATGATACTTGCCTACTTCACGAGATGTGTCATCTAAGCTGTGTTAAAAGGGTGACAGATACATAGAAACTAAAATAACTAAAAATGCAAACTAACCCACACATGGATGGGATGCTAATTCTGAGGAAGGCTAAAATCCTTTCCAGTTCCCATAGAGGTGGCATTCAGTTATACCACCTGTTCCCCACAGATATACAAATAAGGATGTGCAGACTGCTCAACAAGAAGTTTGTGTTTTACAGTCTTTCCACTTAATTCCTTCTGAGTGACTGCTTCAGATTCTTACGGCTGGATAGAGAATGTATGAGTCATCCTAGCCTGAGCCACTGCATGTGCCTTCAATGGGTATCACTACCAGACCTCTTAAAGATAAGTGATGCTATCCAAGCTCTTCAGCACCAACCTGCTAATCATAAAGCCAGTCTGATACTCCTTCAGAACTCGACACTCTGGAAATACGACTGAACTCACGTCTTCAGATCTATATGATGCAGTGCAACGATCCAGCATTTGCTTAAAACAAATGTAACTTCCTGAGACCTGTCATTCTCCTGTGGGAAGAGGCTGATAGATACTTTTCTGAAGTACAAATGACTGAAAGAAAGCCTCTGCATCAGCTGGACCATGGTAAAAGATTCTTTGGCTCCAAGCAGTACAGTCTAACTGCATGGAGTCAAACTCCAGCAGCTTCTCTCATTATGTCAATTAGTCTTTGTACCTATTAACAGTTCTTCAAGGGCTTAAATAGCAGGGCTATTCATTTTAGGACTAGCACTTGCAGAAGTCATTTAAGAGAAGTATATGAACAGTGTATTTTTAAAAATAATAACACATAATATCTAAACTTTCCAACTTTCCAAAACACTTGACAACAAAAGCATCTGATGTCTGTTGATACGTAAGTTTTAAGAGCTGTCTGGAAAGTTCTGAACTTTCAAATGCAGCTATCAGAGATGCAAAATACTAACATTAAGCACAACTTTAGAAGTCATACTATACATTTCAGCTAAAACAACTTCAGTTTTATTTCCCTTTTCCTCTAGCTTCCAAGATCTTGTAGGAAGAGAGCAATTTTAAGGGACAGACAGAAGTTTTTTTTAACCACAAATTGTTTAAGCAAGTTTATTTCTTCCATTTTGTCCATGCATTTCTTAAGCCACCATTAATAGCGATTCTGACACTGCACTGTAAGATTTTAAGTCTTCGATATCTGTAAACTGCTTCTGATCTTACTGCATTAGTTTGTATAGGCATCCCAGAATCACACCAGTGATTGCAGCAATTGTTTTCCAGTGAGTGTTTATTAATAACAACATACATCTTCCTGTCCCATATTAAAGCACAGAAATATTGAAGACAAAAAAAATACTGAAATGTAATACTTGGAAAATAAGTCAGAAATGCTACCAGAATAGCTCTGATAAATTTCAGTATTAGTGAGAACTGATTAGCCTATACTATTTTAATGCTTTTAATGCCATAAATTTGGCAAAAAATTTTGGTAGGAACTTTCCAAATACCTTTAGTTTAGCAACTGCAATACTCCACTCAGCTACATTAGACAGGTTCTGGGATGTAAGTGCATTCTCTAAAGGCCACTCACAGAAGTAATGAGATTTAGGAGAGGAGCTGAATGATTTTCACTGGATGGTTTTCAATGAAACTGATAAATGGGGGGGGGACGACGATGACAGGACCTCTTCCCCCTGCAAACTCCACATGAAGCACTGAGAAGCACAGAGATTAATCACAACTTCCTACCAGTTTAGATGAGGCTAAAGAAGGAAAAAAAAAAACAACAAACCACAAAACTTTCCTTCCTTACTTGTTCTGTGCTCCACTGTTTAACATTTAACAAAATAGTATCCTAAACCACAAGAACATTTTCAGACGTACTTTAGAGAAAAGGCAGTGAAATCTGTGTTGTTAATATACATTATTCTGAGAGTTCATAGACATAAGTTCGTTAAAAAACCTATTAGTAACGCTATTTGCAAAGCAAATACTCTTTTCATTCTACTTAACATTTTCAACATCACTTCAGGAAGTCTCTGAAACCTCCAACTTTTTTTTTTCCCCGCTCCTTTGAATTGCAAAGATTCCGTCACACTTAAACTTTATGACAACGTAAATACTTCTCAAGAGTTACCTTCTCAAACCCTTCTGAAGTAGTTCCACCACAGCTAGACCCTCCTTGAACTATTGAAAGACAATTCTGGCTATGCAAAGCATGCATAGACTTCTTAAAACAGAATTGTTTGGACTATCAGTCAGGTATTTAAAGAAGTTAAACTTTCCCTTCCCGGCAACAAACCGGTACTTTCAAATAAGGTTTGCAATTCATTTTTAACAATGTTACTTACTTCTTACACTTGTAACTTCTTTCTCTCCCCTTTAAAAAAAAAACACACATCGCTCCCAAAATTAACTGTTCTGCTTGTTTCTTTCCTTCCTGTTCCAAACCTAGTTAAATATTTAAGACTGTCTGGGTATGACAGCTACGACTTGGCAACTTCTGTACTACTACCCAGAAAGAGTCAGTACAGAAATGAGTACTTTCTTACCTGTTAAAATTTCTAACCCTTGGTTAAACAGGGAAAAATGAATCTGCACTTATGTATCCTACGCACTGTGCAATCTCATAAAAAATCGGAGTCAGAGAACGCGCAGAAGTAATACCCACCCTTCTGTGTATTCTGCTTGCAGAAGGCCAAGGTAGGCTTCCCACTTGTTTCCAACTATTTTGCCACACGTGAAACATCGGACTGGGATGATCATTTTTGCACAGTACCTGTAACATTAAAAAATACAGTTTCACACCTCCGCAAAAAGACTACATACCACATTCAAATATAAGAAAGGAAGTTCAGAACTTGTACAAGTCTCAAGCGGCAGCTCAACTGACTACGCGACAGTGGAGAAGAGGCCGCGTCACGGCGGTGCCGAATTACAGCGGCGCAAGGCGGCCTAGGTCGCGGTTCCCCACCGGCCGCCGGGCCCGCAGCACCTCCCACGCGAGACAGTTCCGAACAGGCCGGCTCCCGGTGCTCTGCCGGGAGCGAGACCCGGCGCCCGGGCCACCGCCGCCCAACGGCCGGCACAAACAGGCCTAGAGCTGGCGTTAGAGGCGGTCGTAGACCCCGAGGCTGAGGCCTCGATCGCCGCGCTGGGCCTCCTCGGAGGAGACCGGTCCCCCTTCCCCCGCGAACCCAACCCTACGGCGGCGAGGAAGCCCCCGACCCGCCCGCAAGGGGACCACGGCCCCGTGAGAGAACTCCTACCGCAACGATTCCTCCGCGCGCCCGCAGCGGCTGCCAGGGCGCTACCAGTGTGGCGAGGCAGGGGAGGGCGCGGTTGCGACGCCGCCGGGGGGCCGGGCAGGCGCGGCGAGAAGCGATCCTGCGCCCCCCTGTTCCCGCGCAGGGCAGCGGGATGGTATCGGCCGAGCGTACGGCGTCCCGGACGGCTCAAGAGAGTGCGCGCGCGGGGCGGGCTCGGTTGCGCGTTTCGCGTGTGGCGCGCTGAGTGGCAGCTGGGGCGCCGGGAGCGCAGAGCGGCGGCACCGGCACCGGCGGAGCGAACGAGCGGGGACGGCGCCCGCCCCTGCTCCTCCTTCAGCTCCTCGTTCCCGGGTGGGTGGGCACTTGTTGCATTGCGAGAGGGCTCTTGCGGCGACGAGACTTCTCATCCCATCCTGGCTGAGGTACCGGCGCCGTCCCGGCCGGGAAGCGCAACTGGTGGCTGCAGCCCGGCACCCGCCAAGCCCTGGCCGGTGGAGGGGGGCGGCGGGCGCCACGGGGACCCCGGCGGGCAGGGCTGTGGGACGGGGTCGGGGTACCCCGCGGCAGCCCCCCCGCCGGTCCGCTCCCTCTCCCTCACGGGCAGGGGCGGCCGGCCAGGGGAGGGCGTGAGGGGATCCGGATTGGGGGAAGGCGGCGGCGGTTGGGACCCCCCTCAACGGCCGGCTGGCGGCGGTTGGGACCCCCTCGTCGGGGGTCCCTTGCGGCGTCCCTCCTCGCCGTGCCCGCGTCTCTGGGATCGGGGCGCCGCAGCTCCTTTTGGGGTTCTTTCTCCTTTTTATTTTTAGTTTATTTATTTATTTTTCCCCCCCGCTTCCTCAGGCGGGAGAAGGCAGGAGCGGCCGCCGCCCGGGTTTCTAACCCGCTCCGCTTTCCCGCCGCCCGTCCCGAGGGATTATCGTGGTGGTTTTTTTTTTGTTTTTTTTTTTTTCTTTTTGTTTTTTTTTTTTTTTTTTTTTCTTCCCCGTGGCTCTGCGCAGCCCGGGCAGTGTTTATTGCTTTGAAGGCAAACCCGCCCTCGAGTCCCCCGTCGAGTTATGGGCGCGATCGCGGCCGCGGGTTTGCCGAGAGTTTTTAAACTCTGGGGTCAGGTTGGACTCTGTCCCCGTTGACTTCTAACGTCTTGCCGTGACCTGAGCACGGCTAAACCAAAACCGAAGCGGTTCGACAGAGGCAGGCGCTGCCCCTGAGGTACTGCCTCCCGTTCGGAGCCCCCAGGCAGCCTGCGGGAGCGGGAGCGTTCTCCCCGGAGTCTGAGGGAAAAGGGAAGTTCCCCTTGCTCGGGAAGCAGTGGCTGGTTGCAGGCGAGGCCACCGATTTTTATCGAGTGTCCCAAGCCGTGGAGCTTTGGTAGCAGGGGATAATTCATCTTGGAGCTGTTTACTTGTATTTCATTAATCTAAGGATTGGGGAAGCATTAGGCACAGACTGTGTGCGCTTAGCAAAGGGAAGCGTGCTGTGATGGCTACAAACTTTAGGGACAGACCCCGCTGTTCTGGAGGGATGAAGCATTAGTCTGAACGCTGTCAGCCCTTAGTGTTCTCTTGCTGCAGCGTTAGCGTTATGCTAATTGTCCTTGGGCAGAGCAGAAATTCTCCAAAAGTGTTTTATTTTCCTGCTGAAGTATCTGTGAGTTGATACAGTGCGCAGCGCAGAGCCATTACTGTCAGGCATATAAATAATTGTGTCTTAATGCACAGCTTATGTTAATACGTCTTTCGTGACTATTTTTTGAACGACTGGATTATTGACCCTCTGTACAGAAATGCCAGACCTAACTTGAACCGTAAAAGAGCAAATAGTTTTGTTTTAACAAATGTTTGAGGTTGTTTGAAAGCATTTTTACAGTTCTGATTGCTAGTGAAAAGACAGTCCCAGGGACAATTATACGCAGTTGTTAACGGAGTGAATTGACTTGGCATGGAGGGCCAGAGGAACCTCCTGTGATCTCTAGATTATGATCATTATTGTTATTGTAGGCCAGCGGGAGCCAAACTGTGTCTTTTCTTTTTCTCCTTTGATTTCTTTTTTTCTTGGAGTTGAGAATTCGGAGATTTTGTTTTGATGCATTTTCAGCAGCAGGGCTCCAAAGTAATTTTCTTACTGAGCTGTGCAGTGAAAGGCATTTGTGTTTGGAGATGGAAATTTGCAATTGGGAGTGAGAAAGAGGGGCTGTCACAGGGGCTCCGTGGCAGACCCACATCATTATATGTAGGTTAGCGTCTTAAAGCTGACTTGTGGAAATGTGCTTGCTTATTTCTTAAAAACAGAACTGAATTTTAACTTTCAGACGTAGTTCTCATATCTGACTTTGGTTAGCATCTTTTTTTTTCCAAAGAAGAGTTTACTCTGCTTGTTCTCACAGTATTACTTTAACTTTGTTATGTCTTTTCTGGATAACCTGCTTTGGCTGGGTGATGGGCTTAATGAACTAATATGTCTTTTATGGCTCTAGCGTCTTTGATCCTAGAAAGTGTAGGGATTTTTATGATCTGTGACCTGGAGAGATTGCTACATACTGAGAACATTCTCTGCTCAGCTTCATGTATCCTCTGCTTAATCTGACCGTTTGCCAAACCACAGAAGTCTGTTTAAAAGAGTTGGAGGGGATGTGCACACATGTGACTATTAGGCATCAGTCAGCATTTCATGGGCTGTAGCTCCTGCTGATTAGGGTGGCCGTGCCAAGTGAGCCTTCATTTGTGGCATGCCACCTTTCAACTCCTCTTTTTCAGGTGAGCTGGGTACTGCTGACGCTCAGCTGTTGCAGTTTAGTATTTAGTCAAATGTAGTCTCTAACCACTCATCTGAAGAGGGATGAGAACTGGAAGAATTAGATCTCTTTAAGCATCCTTCTGAAGAATAATTGCAAGAATCAGAGACCTTCTCTCCTAGAACTAATCCTAGAACTGCATAGGTCTTTCCTTGCAGTAGGTTCTCATCCCATTTCTGATCTCTGGGCACCTTCAACAAGCAGCAGTCTCCAAACTGCTGATTCTTTGGGCCTCCGGAGGCCTGGTAATCCATTGAAACACTCCTCAGCATTGAGCAGAAGAGCCTTCCCTAGAAATAACTGAGTTGAAATAAGTTTGAGAACTCTGGACTGCTTTTGTGATGTGCTTCTGGAGCAGCTTCTGCCCTGTGAGGCTTTGTTGTGGGGCATTGCAGATAATATATCGGACTTCTTGGTTAATGCAGTATGGGACTTCTTCCTGTGATCTGAACAATGTTTGAAAGCTGACAGTATTCTGTCCCACTGTCACTACTGGGTTGAGGCTTGTTCTTGGCATTTTTTTTTGTGGATTTAGACCTACAAAATGCAGCTGGGCATGGCAGCTCCATGGCGTTGCTAGTGATGAGTACTGAAATCCTAAACTGGTGACTAAGGAGTAAATCCTGGTTCCTGTTCTCCCATCCACAAAATGTAAGGGAAAATATTACTGCTTGTTTAAAAAACAAACCCAAAAAGTCAATTAAGTGACCTGACTGACTGAACTACTCTTAAAATACTTCTGTAGCTTGAGTGGCCATATGACCTCCTGCAGCTCACGTTGGCAGATTGTGTCTTTTGTGACCTTCTCCCTGTAATTAGGGCTGTAGGAAGGAGTTGTGGGATCTGTGCACTCGTACTGGTAGTGTGGGAAACTGGTGGCTGAGAAATTTTTTTTTAAAGTTTTTATTTTTACTTTTGTGGGTTGCAGTAGGTCAAGTTTAGGTGTGCACCCTCATGGGTCTGGAGACTTCACAGCTTTTCCCCTTCTGTGGTTGTTCCCCTTCTGACTTTGTTTCTGCATACATGTAGATAATCACCAGAACTGAAGACTTGAGGCTTCTAAGATGTGATTTGCCAATTAGGTAGCAGGTGTTTTCAAGGGTAGTGAACTGTTATTTAAATTCAGGACTTCTTAGAAGAACTTTTCAGTGAAGGATTGTTTTAGTACTATTGATGATGACTTGCAACCTTCTATAGACCCGTGGATAGCCCTGTTGGCTCTGTTTGGAGTTAAAAGTTCTGTTTCCTGTTGCTTCCTGTGGTCATTCAGAGAAGGAATGTTACCAGTTTTAGCTTTCCTCTGACTAACACCTCAGAATCCTGTACATGATTGCTAAAGTTAGTGGTACCATATTCACTGTTGTACTCCTTGGATCTTAAAAAGCTAGAGAACCCTAAGAGAAAAAGACCTGCATGAATCTTGTGATGAGTGATTAAATAGGACATTAGTCAGGAACTGAAATGTGACATGGAAAACTTAATGAGTAAATATGTAGTAGCAGAGAGCCAGAGCAAGAGGGGAAGATGAGAAAAAAACCAAAACCAACAAAAAACCAAACATGCGAGATGAAGCTTGGCTGCTGTTTTCTCGCGCACATTCTCTGTTCCAGGTCTATTAAATCCTACAAATTTACTGTTGGGCTTTTTCTAGTCCTAGTTAACTACTCAGAAGTGTGTCATTCATCCTGTTCTACAAAAGGGAAAGAAAAGTGGCTCCCCCTGGAGCTAGCTAGTGTGACTTTGGAAGGACTTCCTCCTTTTCCTTTAAAGCTTGTGGGCTCAAGGAGCAAAGACTGAGCTGGAATCTTGATTTGTTTTCCCCTTGATTTTTTGAGTGGGTGGCTTTCTGCCCCATTATGTGCCCTACTCCCCTGCCTGCAATTGGATATAGCTTTATATATGACGGTGGGGAGGTGGAGAAAGCCAAGAAGGAGAGGCAGAGATGATGGAAGGAGGAAAGACTTGTCTGCTGTGCAGAGCTTTGCATTGTTTAGTTGCCCTGCATGCTGTTTTAACAGCTTCTCAGGCCCCTGGATTTAGTGAAACAAATACAGAAGCTGCTAAGCAAGTAGAAATGAAGAGAAATCTCTCTAAGCTGGGGATGTGACTGCAGCTTCGCTGTAATACCAGACAAGCCTGATGCTGCTGATTTCATTAAAAGCAACATTCGGGGCCCCAAAGCAGGGTTTAATACTTGCTATATATTTTTTTGAAATATGCTGACCTTATCTGGTAAGCCTGTAATATTTGTTGCAATGAAGAGCAGCTGCTGCATAAATACATATGTAATATCAGTTGCCAGTTCTGAAAGCTGTGCTGAGACTGTGACTTATCTGACGTGGGGTTGCTATTAAAAGGCAGGTGGCAGGATGTTTATTTTACACCTTGTTAATTGCTTGTTTTTCCTGCTGTAATTGGCTTCCTAATGGGGGCAGAATGCACTTGTTTTTGCACACAAAGCTTCATTAGTGACAACCAATAGAAAGGATTTGGAGGGTGGGACTTATATGAAAAATATATGTACTGAGTAACAGATGTCTCTGCTAAATAGAGAGTATGAGGAAGTCCCATAGATGTATCAAAAAATGCAAATATTTTTTTCCATAAAACAATTTAAGGCGTCCTTGCATTAAATGTAAAGCTCACTGCCGATTACTTGAGAAGGGGGCAGAGACTTTATCTTGCTATTTTTGCAGGGCAGAGACTTTGTTCTGCTTCACTGGACAGGAGTTAGGATGCTGGGATGGTGCTCTGTACTTGGGACTCTGACAGCGTACATGTATTCATAAAGATACCTTTAATGATCTCTGTGGCATTTCTAGAGATTGCTCCTGCTAACGAACTGGATGGTGAGCAGTGGTAGTGTTCATAGCTTTCTAAGATTTATGGAGCCTTCCCTGCTGCTTGCCAATGTTATTGCTGTTTCAGGTGTCCTCCCGTTTGCACTGGGCCCTTGGAGGCAGGGCATTGCTATGGAGAAGCATAGCTGGACCGTCCGTATTTTCAGGGTGATCCTGATTGTGCTTAGAAGTGAGAGCTGGGGTGTTCTGGCTAGGAATGTGTGCTCCACAAAGGCAGCTCTTGTTTTAGTAATTATATTTTTTTTAATGTGGTGTAAGCTTCCTTAGTGTAAGAGACTGGTCTAAGAATTGTCTCTTGCTGGTCATCGTGATGATCATCAGACACCGTTGTGTCTGATGCCATGAACAGAACTCTGTGCTGTACAGGTACAACAGCACATTAAACTGAAGAGGTTGCTGTAGGTGGTAGGTGAGTGTAGTTTTATGTGTGTATGTGTACGTATATATGTACATGTATATAAAATTAATAATGAAAAGGTAAAACAGCACTTCATGGCAATGGCTTATCATCCTTAACTTGCCCTACCTGCCTCCTCTGCTTTTTTTTTTTTTTTTTTTCTTTTAAAGTACTGAGATGGGATTGGTAAAAACACCCTTCTACTCCCTCACTTCTCTGCTTCCTCAGATGTCAGTGTTTAACTAATTTAGGACTGGTTTTATCTCTCATGTTTGTTCTAAGTAAGGTCACTTCAAGGCAAAAGTATAATGTTTGCTAGTCTTGGATTGACATATTTTATAAGAAAAAGCCTTTATTACATGAATATATCACAGCATAATTGACTGTTTCATGTTAGGGGGGGAGAGTAATATCCTGAGGCAGCACTTTAATCAGAAAGATCACAGGAGCTGCCCATCAGCTCTGCTCTTCCATGCAAGTGTCCTCAAATGACAAAATAATCCCTTTTCTTGGGATAATGCTTTTCATTTCTGCAGAATCTTTTCTTCCAGAGTAAAGGATAGACTGTGAAGTTGAGGTGAGGCCAGGACTTGTCAATTATTAATGCTTGAAGGAAGGAGCCCCAAGGTGGTGGTGGTGTATGGTGAAAGCAGTATGTGCATTCCCATTGAGCTTATGAACGTGCTTTTGTCTCTGATGTACTTCCTGTCTTTGGTTGGGAACTTTTTTTTCTCTGGGTGTATAAGCAGGTCCTCTTCCATCAAGATTTATCTCTATTTAAAGAGACGGCAGTAATGCAGTTTGTCCTGGCATCTATGAGTCCCTGGATGCCAATGAAAAGGAATGGGGAGATTTTCTGACTTATTTTTGAAGTCTTGTCTCTGAGGCTCTCATAAGTGATGATGGATGTACTTGGAACAAAGAAGTAAAGAGCAGGCTCTGCTGAAGGCTATCCTGTGGGCCTTTTGGGGATGCTTATGTCTGTATTTAAGCTTGATGCTTGGACTTTTCCTTCCATCTGTCTTCTTGCTGGTCTTGTGTCTTGCAAGCCTTCATGGCAGTGGGAATAAAAGATGATTGTTATAAGTAGGAGCAAAGATCTGTTGTGCTGAGTACCTTGTCTCTGACAGTGGCCAGTAGCGGCTACGTAAGGAAGCGTGTAAGCTTAAAGCAAGTGTGTGGTAGTAATGCAGTGGAACACTTGCATTTTATGTTTCATGAAAGTCTCTAAGTGTAGTCTTGGTCCAGAACTGAGCAGGTAGGGAAGAAAATGCAATTTTTTTTCTGATTAAAATTACTTACTCAGCTTGGGGACATCAGCCTGTTTGTCCAGATTAAGGTCCTGTATGGAAGCTGGATGTCCTAAACCAGCTCCAAAGCTGCCCCTGCTATGTGCTGCATCCTGGTGAAAGACAGCAAAGTCCCTGTTGGTGTGCAGAGCCTGAGACCTCCCGCTGTATGGGGCTTCCAGCATGGATGAGAGGAGGAGGATGGAGATGATGCGTAGAATATCATGTTATCCCTCAGATGAGTGGGCTGCTGTGCACCTATCATTGTGCCATCCACAGGGAGCGTTCCATTGTTTTGTTTATTGAGCTGCTGTTTTTAAAATTAAAAACAGCCAAAGGCCTCATAAAATATTAAGAGGCTGTGCTTTGGTGTCTCTCATCAGATTAAGTATGTCACTTTGTGTGTCCTTAGGGTGATGAAGCCAATCAGCTTGGTCATTCTCTCACCTTAAGGATGCATTAAGGTGACATGCTTCATCTCACAAGGGATGCTGAAGCTATCACACTGCAGAACTGGTAGCTGTAGGGGTCCTGCACTTTAACTGTGGATTCTCAAATGAAATTTTGCAGAAGCAATACAGTTTGCTTTGTATGAGTGAATTCCTTTTTGTTAGAGAAGTGCTTATCGAAAAAAAAATATTGAGGTAATGCAGTGGTAGACACATGCACAGTGACTGCTCTGCAGGAAAGAAAGAAATTACAGCATGTTTTGTAGGAAGGACCAAGAACTGTTATGTTTCAGTGGGTAAAGGGGGAGAAGCTTCTACATTCCTTAAACATTCTTTATGAATATGGATTTTGCAGCTATTTTGCTTGCAGGTGATTGGTTTTTTTTTTTTTTTTTTTTAATTCAAGAGCCAGTTCCAGCATTTTAATCACAACACGGTGGCACTGGAGTAGCAAAGGGTTGGGAAACTGTGGTGCGTAGTAGCCCCAGAACTAGAAAGCTGAGGGAGGGTCTCCAGCTTGCTGCAGAGAAGCCCTGAGGCCTGCATGCTGGTGAGACAGCATGTTGGAGCTGGGACCAAGCTGTGGAGAGCTAGCTTTCACTGAGCTTTCCATCATCTCTTGCCTCTACGCAGTAGTTCTGGCGCTCTTCAGCCTGTGTATAGTACTTGGGAATGCTACAACATCCCGGATTAAGTAGTCATGAAGTTTTAATAAACTTGAGATACAAGACCAACTTGACTTCTGAATGCCCTGATTGTTTTCGGTTGTGTTGCCTCTTTAAACTCAGTAAGTAACGGCACACGTGGCATGTTACTCTTGCATTCCTGCTGCGCACAGCTAAATCACACACACGTGCACATCAGGGAGCAGTTATTCAGGAGTCTGTGCTGAAGGGCAGCAGTTCCTTTGTCTGATCTGATATGCTGCTGCTGCTTTGCTAGGTGGTGGTGTGAGGGAATAATAAAGTAAAGCCTTCAATCTTGTGACCTGATCAGAGAGGGTTGTCTGTAGTGATTGATAAGTCTTCTCGGAACAATAGGCTGCTTGAGCTGTGCCCAGGGACTGATGGGTTTTGTTGGGCTTTTGTATTCATCTTTGGCCTAAGTAAAACGAACAGTGAGATCAAGGTTGCAGTTTTGTTTGCAGCTTGCCTTCAAATCCCTGTCTGATCTAAAATGATACTTAACTATATATACCTCTGCTCTCCCCAAAGCGATTTGGAGAGCACTTTTCCCATCTCCTTTAGAATACGCTGAGTATTTTGAGGACTTCCAAGTTATTTTGATTCCTTAAACTGACTCTGTCCAAAGTAGGCATAAAACAAGCGTATCTTTCCACCTTTCACCCTTGCACCCACGTGCATGAGTGGCATGCCGAGCAAATGGACATGGATTCTCCTCCCTGGGATGTCCTCCCAGCCAGGGCTTTTTCTCACAGGCCTCTTGTATGACCTTGTCAAGCTGCTTCACATCTTTTCTTGATTTATGACATTTGGCATTCTCAGTAGAGAAGCTAAAAGCTTAATATTAAGAAAGTGCTTGTATTCTGTGAAATATAGCTTTTTCTGTTTGTATTGAGAAACCACTGAAGAAGAATGTGTGCACATATTCTGCTTAGCTCTGTAATAACTGAATTGTACGGTGGTTTATCTGTATTGTGGGTGAACGTTAGCCACATGCAGCGTTACATGAAGGACACCACTTGTCTGCATCTGGGCTAGAGGTGTATTTGGATGTATTTGTGCATCTGCAAAGGAGATGTGTTTTTCTGCTTCTCTATTGAGCTAAATCCCCAGTGTGTGGGGTCAGTTTAAAGCAGAGATGCTCTATCTGCTTAAAATGCATGCTGAACAAATACACTTTCCCTTCTGTCCTGCAGAACAAAGCTGTATGTGCGTGAAAGAATGGCTTTCCTCCCTAGCACATGTGCAGCAACTCTGTGGATTGAGGAATGGTTTGTGGAGCACAGAAGAGCTGTTACTGCTGTAGAGAAGTGCCAGTTACGTGCCCCCTTTCAAGCATTCCCAGCTTCAGGCACAGTGGTGGTGGGCTAGGGCTGTGCTGCAGTGGCTCTGCCTGGGCTGCTACTGCTGCTTAGGCATTCTGCCTTTGTCAGAGTGAATCAGGACATCTGGAGGAAAGGGACCCTGGGATGACTAGGACTTTTCTGTCACACAGACAAGAAAATTTCTTACTTGGAGAATGGATAATAGAATGCCTTTACACGAGAAAGCAAGAACTGTCCAGGAGATCCTGCTCCTCTGCTAGAGATGAGGACATAGAGAGCTATGCTCAGAAGTAGAAGTGATTTCTTCATCTAGCTACAGTGGTAGGCGTGAGAAGCATTTGTTTTCTGAATGTTGTCTGTGATCTCTTACTGTTCTATTGGAATTTTATGTTTCTTTGCTCTCTCTGTCAGTAAATGACCATTTCATTTTGGTAATGCCCTGCTGTTTGAATTATGGTTAGGGCCAGTTTATTGCGGACCTGTTTAGCATCAGTTTTGTTGCTTGCCTGCATTCCCGCTTTGTTGCGGGATTGTCATTGCAGTGCCTTTTGGGTGTCCTCTCTGCTGTCAACTGGACTGACTCCTAGGGCTTGAAAAGCTGTTTGGGGATTCCTCTGGGAGCCGAAGGGAGTTATTGGAAATGAGTCAAATTCTCATAAGTTCCTGAGAAAGCTGTCATAAGCCTTGTGGCTCCTGGGTTATTGCCAATCCCTTTATTCGTGGGACCCATGATGAGCCATTGCTAGACAATAACGGTTTCAGGTTCCTTTGTACTGTATTATGAAAGGAGAATAAATTCTCAGCCATTGTTTTGGCCAACAATGGTAAGAACACACAAGATTCTTGATATCAAAGTTTTTATAGTTTCAATAAGCCCTGTTTTCTGACTTTTTTTTCCTTTAGGATTCTTTCTCCATGCATACAGTTTACCTGTTGCAGGTTCAGTCCTAGCAGTGATTCATCTGAAGTCAAACTGCTTTTGCGCCCCAAGGCTTTTTGCAAGTGGAAGCCTCATTTACCATGCAAAGTACTGATCCTGATGGCAAGTGCTGCTGTGGATGAGCCAACTGCCCTTTACTGCTGCCTAAGTTATTTGTCATGATGAGGAAAATGGTTTTGCTGACCCCTCCTCATGGTATTTCCTCAGCGTATGTATAACTACACGCATACGCACACACAGAGTGTATGTATCAACCCTGCCTTTGCCTGTTGGTGACTAGTTCAGTTAGGCAGGCTTTTGTATAAGTTGCAGAGTTGGCTCTGACCCTGCATGTGCACCTTGCATCCTCAAGGTGTTTGGCAGTTTGTTCCCTTATCTGCCTCTGCAGTGAAAGAGGTGAAAGTCGGAACTAGCTTATTCGCCTCATCTTTTCTGCTGCTGCCTCATGGCTTTGTCCTCCTTCATGGTGAATAGTGTTTGGTACAACAACATTTTGAATCACTAGTGATGAACTTTTCATTTCCTGTGGAAGGTGGTACTCCACCCAAACAGCTTTCATTCTGTTGATATCTGTCTTGGTGCAGTCTTCTTGTGTTTTCAGTTTAGTCCAATTGCCCGACACTATAACCACTTAGTAAAAAATGGGTCGATTAAAAAGTTACCCAGACTAGTACTGAAATGTCAAGAATGTGCATTCGAAGTAATTTCAAATACTTACATATAAAATTAAATGTGTTGGTCCATTGAAATTTTGATACATCTCTCTGTTCAGGGCTGAGCTGGGATGCAACCCAAACCAAACCATGTGAGATCCCTGGAGGGAAAAGTGCAATGCAAATTGGAGGTAGAAAAGTCAGTCTGAGCTTTGGTTTGGCTTTGTCTTTGCAGTCTCTGAATGTGTGCCAGCTATGGATGAACAGCAGTAGGACAAATATTTAGGTGCTGCTGTACAGCCTATGGAAGCTTTTATTCAGTGGCATGCATTACAGATTTCATACCAGATCTGAAAAACTGTGTTTCCGTCAGAACCCACACGACTTAATTTCAGCACAATGTTCTGCCAGCCCTGAAATGTGTCTGCATTTGCTCGCAAAGAGCTTGCTTGGATGCAGGGCTTGGTTCCCTCTATTTCTCTCTTTTGTTGGCTTGCCTTCTGCAGATACAGTAATAGTAATAATAAAAACTCCCAGAAAAATCCTCTTCAAAATGTTGCAATTGCACTTGATATATGGATAATTTTAGCAGTCATTTAAATTGTTTGTGTTTGGTGGAGTTGTTGTTGTTTGGGGTTTTTTTTGTTTTTAAATTTGGAACTTCTTGTTTTGATTTGAAGTATTTGAAGATTTACATGTGGTGGCACTACAGCAGAGCTAAGCATTTGGTCAGCTACAGGGATATTGGCTAACGAGTCAGGTGGTGTTTCCAAGCCACAGTTTGGAAGAGCTGGGGTGTAAGGGACTGAGTGAAAGCTGGAAGTATTGGGGGAAAAGAAGCCTTTTTGAAATCTGATACACCAAGCTGCCTTAGCATTTATTGAGTCTTGAAGGGTCAGAGTTGGCAGAACAAATCTGAGGGACCGGGGAGGGAAGAAGTCACAGAGGATGCAAAAAGCCAGGCTCGTATTTAGCACCTGCGAGTGTAAGTGCACATGTGTGTGCAGATGATGAGAGCAGTGTGACTGCTAGTAGCTTCTAATTTACTGTGGAACAGTTTGCATCACCACAGACACACAGAAAACTACTGCTCACTAGTCTGCCCTTGACATTTAGTAGCTCTCTATGAGCCTTAATGTCAGCAAGAATCACTGGAGTGTGATGGATCTGGTACTGTTTGCCCAGCACTCAGCCTGCAGCTTGTGGCATGGACTGGCCTGGGTGGAACAAAGTGGAGATGATGTCAACAGGGTGGGAAACTCCTCTTATGACTTTATAGGGCAGACTGCTCTGGAAATATGAGGGAATGGGGAGTGGAAAGTCACGAAGGAAGTCAAAACAGGGTTTTACTTTGATGTAGCAGCACATGGATGATGGAGATTGAAGGTTGAAGATTCTGACTGTAGATGCTTCAGTTTGTCTTCAGAAGCCAAAGGTCTCTCTGGAAAGGTTTCCTTCTAAGACAGAGTGTCTGTAATGTGCAGCCTGTGTTTGACTGTATGATGTACACATATAAAATTGGCTTTCACAGTGTCCTGCTGCTGCAGAGTGGATCAGACTGGCTCTCCTTCTCTGCTTATGCCAATGAAAATAAATTGCCCCATCATAACTTGTGAGGAAAGCAGCATTCTGTAATCCTGTGTGTAAGGCCACTGGCCAACAGCGTTGAAAACAAAGCCAGCCCTTCCTGTGGTGTTGGATGCTGCTTCTAGGCAGGTTGGAGAGCCAGCTGGGCAGGGAGGCAGCAAAGCTGTCACTTCTGTAACTTTCTTACTCATGGCTGCTGAAAGGGGCTTTTCTCTGAACTGTGGACAGTGTGCGTTTTTCTTGCCCCTTTCCTCTCCCCCGTCCCACAGTTACTTAGGACAGCCCTGTTGCTTCTGTCAAGGAAGGTGCTGTTTTCTTTTGCAGCTCACAGAACAGGAGAAGAGGCATTGCACATATGGTGTTTTTTTTTCCAGACACTTTTTACACCCCTCCCATTTCATTTCAGATCTGTTTTCTCTTTTTAAAAGCTTCACAGAGCAAAAGATGAGGCTCTAATGACGCAGAAGGAGGGAGGGAGAAGGAGCCTTCCCTTTTAATTTTTTTTTGCTGCAATATGTGTCACTGATGAACATGGTGTGAGTGTCAGTGTCTCTGTATGCACAGTGGTGTGGAGCTAGTGCCTCAAATTTGAGTCATATTGGGGGACAGCTGAAAGAGGATTGCATGGGCAGGGCTGAAGGAGAGGGGCAAATACTGGAAGCTGGAGCTCTGAGCAGCTGGGAGAAGGGGGCTGCAGCTGACCTAGCTCTGTCCCCTACCTGTCTTGTCTTTTCTTATTTTATTTTAATTTTTTTTTTTTTTGCTGATTCTAATAGCAGAGCGTAAGAGCAGATGTAGAGTGTGATTTAGCAGGGGGGGTAGCAGGATTCTGAATGCTCCTCCGGGCTTGCAAGAAGACCTAAAGCCTTCCAAGCTTGTTTATGCTCTCTCATTTCACACTGGTCACGTGCGGTCCTCGGTGATCAGCCTTGCCTGCTCTGTTTTCTCAGGTTTATACAGCTGCTTTGTCTGTGAGTTTTCCAGCAATGCTCAGGATGCTTCCCTCACTTCCTCTCCGTGTTCAGTGTGTGTATTAGGATCAGGGGTGTTGGGACATGAAATCTCCATACTGTTTTCTTTGTCATCAGTATGCCATGATCAACTTGTATTCTGAGAATGCCTGCTGGTTTTCGGTAATGTTCACCTGTAGGTCAAAGCTCTGCTGAAAGAGAGCTTATTTCACGGGACGTGAGAAGCGGGGCAGAAAGTGAGATGCCCAGCAAGTCAGTGAAGGGAGCTATGGCTTGAGTCCAGGTTGTGCTGCCGTATTGCGGCCACTTGGCTAGCCTTTTTCCTGTTTGATGTTTTTGTTGTTTTCCCTGAGCATCCGAGTTGATACTTGGTTGAACACAAGTGAGTCACAATAGTGTTTCTGGATTACTGGTGCTGCTGCATTTCTAAGATTTTTGGCAGGGAATGAAACTAAAGAACAGTCTGTTATGGTAGAATGATCATAGTAAGGTCACCCATTCATGCACTTCACCTCTTACTTTTCCTTGATGTTTGTCCCTTGCTGCAATATAGTTGCTGTTTCCAAAAAGCAGTTTCCTTAGAAAAATGACAATTAAATTCTAGAAAAAATAGGCTTGTCTTTGCTGGAACTTGGCGGAAGGTTGCATTTGTCTTTCTGCATGTGGTATGAGTTGAAAACAAAGTTTGCCCTGCTGTTTTCCAGAGGGAGCCACAAAGAAGCTTAAAATATGCATTCCTGTTTCTCTCTGGAGATTACTGTGCTTTCACTATTTTACTTTCATATGAATTGAGCATTGCTATTCAGATTTAACAGTAGTGCGGCCCAAGTAAGGGAGCATAATATTAATACTGTTTAGTTGGCCCTATGTAATCTTGCTGTTCCTAGTACACTTTGGCTTGCATTCATGCATCTAAATTGATGGGTCTAAAATAAGAAGTGGAGAGATGCTTATGTCTAGATGATGAGTTCCATCTTTGTGGGAAGAGGTGTCTATCTCTCTCCATTGACCTTAGAGGAAACCATGATGATCTGCCTAACTTGGGTGTTTCATGAGTGCCTAAAGCTGGGGCAGATGGAGTCAAGCCTAGTGTGGGAGAGCCCATGCAAAGCATGGGAGACCCATTGTGCATGCCACCTTTTGCAGCTTTGCTGCTACTTGGGTTATAGGAAACTCTGCTTATACTTTTGTAGTGCTGGTAAAAGCTTGTTTCAGGTTGGATCTATCTTCCTTCTCTCTTTTTCTAATATAGGGTCTGGTCCTATGCTGCTAGTAATGTGAAGGGTGATGCCTTACTTCTGTTTTGCACATATATCTTGACCAGTTGTTGTGGGTCCTTAAGACTCCTTTAAGCCAGGAAGTGTAGGTGCTGCTGGCAACTGTAGCAGATCAACAAGGAGCATTTAACTGCCACTTGACCTTCAGCGTGGTACAATGCTTGCCCCATCTCAGACAGCAGGTAATGGTTAACGAAACTCAGCCAGAGACCTCAAATAAGGCAGAGCCTTGCTTGCAGGGACTTCCTCGGGCATGGCAGAGCACAGGGAGGGCCAGAGGATGTCGGTAACATCTACAGACGCAAGAGAAAGCTTGGCGTGCAACCTGGCTGATTCCTCCTTTCTCTGAAGCTCCTTGTCACTGATTCGGAACCAGCTCTCTCTCCTAAACCTCCCTGTCCATTCCCACCCTGAGTCCGAGAGCTGGAGGTGAGTAGAAAAGCATCGTGTCAATCTGAGATTGTACTAAATAAATGAAGTGGAGAGTGCTCTCCCTAACCTCGCCGTGAATTTATTCGTGCTTGTGATGTCCGATTCAGCCACTGGGTGTCTCTGGGCTGGGCAGAGCTCCAGGCAACATCTGGTCCCTGGAAAGCTGGCACTCCGGTTGTGCTGCTTTGAGGCAGCAGTTCGTGGCTGCAGTTTTGTTCTTATTTTGAAGGGCGTTGTGTTCCCTTCTTGGCTGGCCCCTCAGAATGTGGCTTCCCCACTGTTGAAAATGGAGTGGGATGGCATGGCATGGTAAGGCAGCACTGTGTGTTGTAAACAGGCCCTGTCTTGTCCTGTTCAAAGGGAGGCAAATTCCCCAGCCTGGTTTTGCTTTGTTGCTGTTTCTCAACACCGCAGCTCTCATTGCAGTGAGCTGTGCAGAAGGTTTAAGGCAGGAGAAACTTAGCACAGCAGCTTTGCTACTCTTCCCTAACTGATTTGCTTTTTTCTTTTTCCCTTAGCTGTGACAAGCTTACTCTTGCGTGCACACTGAAGTAGGCAATTAATCTGTCTCTCAACAGGGCTCTGCTAGCCACAGTATTTTCTTCAATTCCATCGAAAGACTTACTTTTTCATTATGATGCTGGAAGGGTAAAAGGCAGCCTATTCTCTACTTTAAAAAAGCTGTGATAGAAGGTAAGGCTTTCATTAAACATGCCTCGCTGAATTTATACACTTAAGTATTTGAACTGTGGCTACTATCTTTTGAAAGAGAGGGAAAGAATACAGCTGTAATAGTCAGCATTTTGTGTTTAGATGGTTAATCAGTAGTATTTTCAGTGCCCAATCAGTAGTATAGAAAAATAATTGAATTAATTCCTTCATAGATTTAGGCCAGAAAAAAAAAAGAAAATATGTATGTCTCTTGCTGTAGGGTAGTTCTCCCCCGCTTTCCATCTTACAACCATTTAGGAGTGTTGACATCTCAGTGGTTCACAGGTGATGGTATCCATGTTGGAGCTTTTATGCTGTTATTAACTTACCTGTTGGAAGATGTGCAGTGTAATAGCTGGTGGAAAAAGGTGACTAGTACCAGAAGCTCTTTCCTGCTGACTTGGGTTTGAGTGAGTACCTGGTTATGCTGAATGGTGTTTTGTCATTACATGGTAAACTTGCCAGCAGCCGAACGTATTGTTTGGTCACATCACTTGCTTGTGTGCTATTTGTCACAGACTTCAGTGCACCTTTATTGTGCATAAATGGTGAGATAAGATTTTGCTGAACTCAAGCTGGGATTTACCCCTGCCTTATGTGAGGTGGTATTGGTAAGTTTTGGGGATGGTCAGGATATAAGTGCTTTGCTGAAGGATGTCTGGTGGAACAAGCTCTGGAACAAAGATTAACTGATTTTATAGATTTCAGGCAGTGATTGTAGTAAGATGAGTGAAGATGGGTATGTCACGTTCAAGACTGAATAATAGCAGTTACTTCCCCCCCCCCCCCCCCCCCCCCCCCCGAGTTGACTTGATGGCAACACTCAACTACTGCAATGGATAGAAAAAGAAACACAGTGCAGATCAGCTGCTGCATAGTATCTTGCTATACAGTGCAGCAGAGCATGCTTTACAATTGTGCGGAAGCTGAAAGTTGTCTTGCGTTACAGAGGTAAAATAATTCTGGTCATCTGCTTGGTGGCTTGTGTACAGGGCTTAGACTTGCAACAACATAAACTGGAGCTCTGTTCATAAATTCAGCACTTAGCTGTGATGTGTGGGCAAGTGTCATGTTCGTAGCTGGCACTGCCAAAGATTCATTACAAACTTAGTTACAAGTTGATATGCAGAGACGCCCGTAGTGTTCGGCTTGGGTAAATACCCCAGTTCTGGATACATGGGAGGGATGGTTCTGTCCTTGTCCAGACCATTTGGATATAGGAGGGAGGTTCACAGCCTGTGGCAGAAGATCAGGAGCTGGGAATCGTGACAATGCTGTCATTTCCATACTATAGAGTCAGAAGAGGATGTCTGACCAAATAAGACAGTGAACCCAGGACTTTTGGAACAGTTAGGTTTGAAAATCATGAATCTGGTAATTGTATTGCAGTATGAAAAAGATGTTTTAAAATCTGTCTTGCCTTGGAAACTTTCAATGCTCAACCACATGCAGGCGATACTATGAGTCACAAGACCTGACATTGGTTTCCATTTATTTCTCCTCTGTTTTCAGTCTACAGAGGTTATTTCACTTGCATGGAGGAAGAAGCTTGCATTTTACTGGCACCAACCCATGTGGCTATTTGCAGCTGTAATCAAGAAGGAAGGGTTACACTGCTGAATTTTCTTGTCGCCACTAGGTCTCAAAGAAAGGACTGACTTGGCAGGTGGAAGGTGCAGTATAAACCGTTTTGTTTAGATAGTTGAAAATATCACATCATGACAAAGAATGTTTATCACAACAACAAAACATTCCTTGTATCACCTGCCAAACCCATGGTAATGGAGTAGGAGGTGAACTAAACAGGTCTGCGTGGATGTAACACAGATAAATAGCCAATAATGCTGAGGGGGTGAAAGAAAGAGGAACTGAGAAGGAGTTTTCAACATACAGAAAATAAGGATCCTGTATTGTTTATTCTCCTGTAATCTGGGTCCCTATTCAGCAAAGTACTGACAAATCCCTATCCAGCTAAGTATTCAGAGGTGCATTTCTGAAGGGTTTCAAGTCTATAAAGGCATGGAGAGCAGCACTTCAAAGGGCTTTCAAAAATATATGTGTTAACAGATGCCCTCTACCTACAGAGTCCATTTCCTCCTAGGCCTTCCTCCATGGCCTCCTAGGCCATTTCCTTGCCTAGGCCCTGTCTCTCCTTGGACACCTTGGCTCTGAGACTGGCCTTGCACATGTCTGGCTTAGCCAAGGCAAAGTAGTACGTGTCAAAGTATTCCTCTGAACTGAGGCCTTTATGATATAACAGATTTTAAAAAAAAGAATAATGGGAAACTGTGACCAGAACAGAGTTGTTAGTAGGCCCAAATGACTGTGTAAGCATGCAGATAAATAAGGATACCTCCTGTGTCAGCGGCCCACGTCCACTGCTGTCTGGTGGCAAGATCACCCTTGTGTTCAGCAGCTCAGGAGTTTGCCCCGGGCTGGTGGAGGCAGACCCGTGGAGCTGCTTTACTTTGTGCAGACGTTCTGCGTGAAACACGCCCTGGAGAGAGATTTGAAGGTGTTACAGCAATTAACTAAATGGGAACTGGAATGACAAAATGATCCTGTTAGGCTGCTCAGGCTTGGCAGAACGGGAGGTGTCGGGGTGCTGCTGCAGTGCGTTTCAGAGCTACGACAGCAGAGCAGGTGTGAACACTCCAGATCATGACTAAGTGGTGTTTCGGCTGATGAAGAGTGCTGTTTCATTCTTTTCCCTTCAATGTTTTCTTCCAAATTTAATTTACCTCAATTACGTATTTTTCTCTCTTATTTACAGTTACTGATGGCTTGTGGTTTTGTGTCAGCCTGTTCCTGTTGCAGGCACGACGAGTCTTTGCTGGTTATCAGAGACCCTGTAGCATTAAGGCACTGCACAAGGAAAGAGAGCTCCTGTCCTCAGGAACATGTCCTCTGAACGGAGGAAGATGGACAGGGAAAGTCTCTAGCATACCTAGAGCTGGGAATGGAGCCCAGGTCTCCTGAGCACTCCCAGCTGCTGATGGGTACACAGGCTTGTGTGGCAGTCTTTACTGGCCTGCTGATTTTTAATGTGTTATATTTTAGCTGCTGCTCTTTGGAAATAGCTGTTCTGTTGTGGCTATTCAGCTGAAGAATTTTTGAACTTAAGTATGCAAATAAATGGAAAGAAAATAGTATGACCCCGGGTTCCTAGTAGAAGCTGAGATTCTCTTCCTGATGCTTGTGGGTGCTTGTGGATTGACATGAAGTCTGGAGGAGGAAGGTTTACAAATGTCTTGCTTAGGTTTCTAAAATTGCCCTAGGCTGCAGACTTGAGTGTTTTCTAAAAATGTATTTCAGGATTGAATTCCCATACAGAGGGGCCGTTAATGCAGCTGACATCTATTTTCCTTATGCCATTTAATAGGGAAAACCAGAAAAGAGTAGAGGGAGGAAGACCTCATAAAGGATTATTCTTGCCCCTTTGGCTTACAGTCACTTCTTTTGAAAAGTATCAACAACTCATTTTTTAGTTTATGTAGGTTTAATGACCACTTCTCATGGCATTGCCTCAAGGCATTCAAAACAGCTAGCCCAAGTTGTTAAGAATAAATGCTCCTTCATTACACTTAAAATTGGGATTTCCCACTGTCTCTCAAAGGTATGTGTGTATCCATAGATAGGAGATCAACTTGACTTCTGGATAAACAGAACTATACTTATTAGATTAGGCTTTTCAGTCATTCTTATTTTCCTGATCTAAAAATACATTTGTAAACTCAGCCACTTGCGTTTCTGAGGCATTTAGATTTTTAAAGTTAGATGTTCTTACTCAGGTGTATAACTTAAGAAGCGCTCTGTATGCTGGATATAGCTGTTGGACAAAGTCTGTCCCGCAGACAGTGAGGACTATTGGAGACCTGAACCTTTGAGCGTGGAAGTAGGTACCTGATTTTCAGTTAATTGTATAACACCTAATGCTATAGATGTAAGCACAAACACTGCCCCCCATTTGTGTATATATAAATATTTTTCTAACTAACCTTTAAGCTCTGGATAGTTAGGAAAGTGTAGGTTAGCTTTTTGTCTAGTCAGAATGCACACAGAAAACACTAGCTTTTGTCTTAAAGCTCTCTTTGGCAGAATTTCCTGTAAAGAACCCAAGCAATATATCTGGTTGGAGGAGAGGGCATTGTGTATTACCATATACATCTTTGTGCTGGCTGAAGTGTTGTCACATGCTGCAAGTAAAATACTGGAGTGGTGGCCAGAGATTTATCTTTATTCAGCCTGACTGCCACTTAATGCGCCTGCTTATTTCTAACCTGATTTTGTCCCTTTAATGTGTTTCAAAACCAAGTGCTTTATGTCTTAACAATATAAATTATTCAGATGCCACTGAGGTAGAACAATTAAAATATCCTACTTGGTATAATTTCTTTCAGTCACTTTTAAACAAGCATTTTGGAAGAAGTACAAGATTTCCTTGGGTTCCAGTTGGCCCACATTGCTTTCTGCAGAGCATCTTACATCTTCCAAGCGTGTAGTACTGGCCCTTTGCAACAAATGCAGTGTGAATCAGATCACAGGCTTCTGTGTGTGCACTGATGTTTGACAGTTAATTTGCATTAGGGGTGTATTTTTTGAAGCTAATTCTCCTGATTGTTCTAGCTTACTGCACTTAAATTTGAATCATGGAGTAGCTTCAGAGTGTGTGTGTTTATTCCTTCTTTGGATGAAACTAAACTGGAAGCTGTGTTCCAGGAGCACGTATGATGCTTATAGTCTAGTACAAAGTACCCTGTCCCAAAATGCTGATGGTGTGGGTGGTGGGGGCCCTTGGGAACAGCTTATTTGCTTTACAGGGTTGTTCCTATTGGGCTGCATTTAGACAGCCTGCATCTACTTTTGGTTGATGGGAAAAACTTGGATAAAGCTAATGGTGCTCATCTGGGCTGTGTCAGTGAGGGAGAAGAAAGTGCTGTGAACAAGCAGTGTATGGAGCAAAAGTGGAAGGTATTCTGCTTACATGCATACTTAAAACCAAGAAAGGACTAGTCTGGGATATGAGAGCTGGGTCCAGCCTTGGCTGCAGTGAACATGACATATGGAGCTCAGGATCCTGAGTGGAGGAAACAAGACAAAAAGCAGGATTGCAATCCTAGGCTTGAAATGAAGTGCCAGTAAATCCTCCTGGAGCTAAGCAGGGTTTTGGTTATATATTGATAAGAAGAAGCACCCAAAGAACATTAGACGAAAAATCTAATTGGCAAAACTTTTAATCTACTGGAATATATTCCTCCATTTTAATATGTTTGTATTGGTGTATAGTTCATCGTTTTATTGGGAACACTGTTCTTTTATTACTTTCTGCCAGAAAAACCTGTGAGGGTTTGGGGCAAAGATGTACTTAATTTGGGTGAGATGCAGGGTACAGAATCTGGCTGTTGCTAGGTTACACTTAGGTGCTTACATAGAAAGAGAAATCCTGATATGTTGGGAGTGTCATACGATAGGTCAAAATGTTTCTCTTTCTGCATTATGTCAGTCACTGCTATTGTGTAATGAGTAGATCCTATGGTTATTTTTTTTTTCATGAGATTGGCATTAGTTGAACTCACCTCTGAGTGAGTCTAATGTATGCAAATCTCTCTTGATTCACACACTGACAGTGAATAATGCATTTTTCTTCTGGGAATTTGCATTTCTTATGAACTACAATAGGAAGAGCAGCAATTCTGAATAAAGCTATCTATTTTTATTAAAAGAAATGTAAATTGGATGTCTTGTTCAAAACTTTTGAAATATGCTGTATAGAACATGTGTCATTCTCGGTCCTAGCTTCAATATGAATCAGCATAGGAATCCTGTTTCTAAGCATATGCTTGTATTACTACCATTTGTGTCTTTATTCAGGAATTCAGACTAAGGTAAGGACCAGCTTGCATCCTTTATCCCTGTCAAGAAGATGCAACAGTGCATAGAAGGCAAAAAGTCTTTCACAGTCTTGTCTCTGAATATTCTTTCATTGCATGTTATTGTCCTTGAAAGTCTTTTCTGTGTAATCACTGAAAGACTTGATAGAGGTTCATCTTTAATCTTTGTGATATTGAGGAGTAACTGAGCAGTCCTGCTTCCCCAGTTGAAATGAGCTGCTGTTCTCAGTCCAGGTGTCTTGCTTGCACATGGAGGTAACTTGAATGTCTTCCAAACATATCTCTTCATTGTCCATGTGTTTGTCCTGGGTGAAGTCCTAGGAGAAGCCTAATATTTCTTTGTGCAATCTTGTAGCATTTGGTTTTGGTTTCAGCCCTCCAATTATAGTATTGTGCCAGTTATTGCATGTTTAAGCTAAAAGCTACATTAGGAAATACCTACATGTGATGCCACTGATAAAAATAGGTTTTACCTCCTCTGAGACTTCTGGGCTTTTGTTCTATTTAGGGCTTTACGCATGTTTAGAATCACTTGTGGTGCTGGGAGAGCAGTAGTGCAACAGGCACAAAACCATTAAGTAACATGGTTTTGTCTTGCAAGGGAGTGTTTTAACTTTACCATAGGCTGCACATCTTTTACTTCCCTGCAGTTTCTAAATGAGGTGGTGTTTCCTTGCTCTCAGTAATGTCATTTGGCTTTGAAATTCATCTGCTGCAAGGTGAAGCTGTAAGTGAATCTCTTAATAAACTATCACACCTCTCTTATTTGCTTAACGCATCTAGTGAAATAGGAAATAAAACTCTGTCTAGGGAGCTGTGTATACTGGGGCTTTTGAGTATCAAACTTCTGCTTTTGCTTGTTGGGCCCAGCTGGGCAAACAGCAACGTCTCATGTGCTTGAAGGACACATAACCTAGATCAAGTCTTTGCTGCCCGTGCATTTTTAAAGAGGACAGTGAACGGAGAATGCCTTAGAAGTTCAACATCATGAAGGAAAAAATTGCAGTCACTTCCCAATCTCTTTTGAGGGTGATTGTTTTGTTTTGTGTTTTTGCTTTTAAAAAGCTAGCAAGAACAATTTAAGGACGTGATCTCTAAACCACAGATATTCTTGGTAAGTAAGAATTTTAATCTTCAGTTCAGTTTTCTCTAATTGCTTCCTTTTGATATGGATACAGGGAGAGTAAACTGACAGCTGTATGAAGTGGATAGGAGTGAAATTTTCAGTAAGTTTTGCCTATGAGGATGGCTAACAGCTTTATCCTCATGCATTACTTGAGAGATAATGGGACTGTCACAATGTTAATATCTACTGCCGTTTGTTTTCATTGTTTAATGTGCACGGTCACTGGAGCTCATAATTAGAAAATAAGTTCCTTTTAGGAATATGCCTTATAAAGCAGAACTCAAAATTAGTATTCATTATGAATGCCACTGTGTATATGACTTAAGCAAATATGATCACCTAGCCATTGTTTGCTTTTTCCTTCACAATCATTGTATTATTCCCCTTGTGGCCTTTAAATGTTGGCCTCATTTTGACTTCTGTAGATAATTATCTAATACAATTCTTTGGGAAGAAGAGCTACCCACCAAGTTAATTTTGCTCTCTGAAGTGTTCAGCTTCTTATGCAGATCTATCTTTAAAGGCTTCCGTTCTCGCTGTAATGACTAAACCATTGGGGAATACTGCACACACAGAAAAGAAAATGTTCACTCACTCACTCGTTCTGATTAACCTCCTGTGTGAAGATGGATTTCAAAATGCAGGTTTTTGGTGGGTTTCTTCCATCCACTTTTGTTTAGCATGCTACAGTACAGATTCGTGCTTTGGTTCATGTTTGCTAGACTAGACTAGACCATTTAGTGGTCTGATAAGTGTGCCTGTGTCTGTATGTCAGCTCACTGGTTCTGTGTGTGTGGATTTTGACTGCTGGAAATTCTGTTGGTACATGCATTCAAATCTACTGTCTGTTTGGTGGTTACTATGTTGGCTCTTTTGATGAGAACCAAAGGTGTCCTGTGGGAAAAAGTGTTGGCAGAGGAGGTATTTGGATGCCTGCAGCAGGGCTGTTTGTAGCCTGATTCCCCTCATTTCCATTTGGTGGCACAGTACCAGGCTTTTTCTAAGCGTTTACTGGTCAATTAATTTGTTCTTTTCTGTTTCTGAATGGGAAACTAATTGAGTACTTGTGAAGGGTGCCAGATTAAACTCTGATTTTGCTTGGAGTGCCAGTGAAAATGCCTTTTCCTCAGGAAACTACACTTGACAAAATGAGCTTACATGTTCATGCCATGTGTGAGGTTGTCAGGCACATACAGGCAGTCACCCCATGGCTGTCAGCCAATTTTAATCAAGTTTGTCAGAAGGTGGAGGTCCCACCTTCCCACCCAGGTACCTTTCTTGTGTTCTTTAGCTTTGAAAGAGCTGAATTTAGTGTACTGGTGCTAGCAAAGGCAATCTAATGGGTCTGAGAGTCCATGTCTGTTTTGGACAAGAGAGACTTAATGCTTGGCCTCTCCCTTAGACAGATCAGAGTCATGTTCTGTGAATGTATGATGTGACTTCTTACCTCTCTTATTCTTCCCCTTTTTCAAAATACAGTCCTGGCTGCAAGGAATAGATCTGAGGCTGCAGTTACTTGAAGCTCTCAAGCAACATTTCTGTCAGCATTTTAACTTTTTTTTTTTTTTTTTTCAGCTATGTTAAAGATTAATAATTCTAGACAGTGGTCTGGCATAAAAGGGAGGAAAACATTTTATTATTCAAAACTCACACCAGGATCGGATTGTTTGCCTAAATCAATGAAGTTTGTAAGCTATTTTGGGGAGTGACAATGACTCTTGCACTGCCTTGAGTGAATAAAGTTCTCCCTCTTTCCTTGCGATAAAGAATATTCTCTGATTTTCATGGATGTCAGCCACTAGTTTCTTCCAGGCTACTGGCTGGTATGGCCATGGAACAACAGACAACATGTGTAGTCCAACACTGAGACCAGATCAGGGAGGTCAATCAAAAGTTCAGGAATTGCAGGACTTGCATGTTTCCTAATGTAGACAGGTCTGCTCCCTTGCAAGCTTCATGGGACTCACAGACTCTGTTATTCTTTGATTTGGAAAAGTGTGGGATTTTGGTTTGGTTTTGTGTTTAGGGATGAGAAGAAACTAATAAACTGCAGGGCATTTTATTCTAGAGTTCGGATACAGTCCCCTTGGAAGAGGAAATGCAGCCTTTCTAGGGGGAAGAAGGGTGTTGTAGTGTGCCTCCCCTGACCCCTCCTTGCATCACAGACAGGAATGGTTAGGAAGGAAGATAATTATGCTTTCAGAATTTGATGGGTTTACAAACAAAAATCCTGTATTCCATTAAATAATCAACAGCTTTTCTTCTTTGCAGTATTTCATATCCCATTTCTTGCCTTTTCCCGCACCCCCTTACTTGCATACTTTAATCTTTTTGCTAGGAAGTCCAAGCTATTACGTTTTTTTCCCCATTTAATGTAAAACAGCTTCCTTACCTAGATATTTTATTGCTGTTACTTTATGAAATGCTAGAAAAATATCTGAAGTTCCTGTTTGCCGAGGATTAAATGAACAAGCTGGAATAAAAAAAGATAAGTGCTGTCTTCCTGCTTTGTGAAGAGCACTGATACCTTTTGGTACCTTGTCACTCCATCACCAATGCGTAAATTCTGCATCAGTCATCCAAAGAAACCCACTGAATTTTTTTTGCACTAATATGCTCCTTCAATTTCTGGGCTCCTCTTCCATTCCCTTGTGAGAAAACAACATCCTTTGTACAGTTTTGTTAACAGAAAGGTGTAGGGGAACCTGAGAACTATGAGAAGAGGCAGATGTTTGTTAGCTTTTGAGATATTTGTGTGTTGCTGCTGAGTTGTGTACTTGCAGTTTGGCTTTAGAAGATTCTCCACGGCGTAGATGTATTCCCCCCTGCCCAAGTCAGGTTGTCCCATGCTAATGGCTGACTATCTTTTCACCAAGGCCCTTTACTGTGGAGTTTTGTTCTGGGGAGGATGCTCATTTTAACAAACACACAAACATCCTTGCGAGGGAGTGGTTCTGGGAGCAGGAGTGAGGTGCGGTGAAGAAAGAGTCTCTGCTCTGGTTAGCAGTACTGGCTTGCACTGGTACCTGGAACCTGCCACAGCTATGTCTGAGTGGGATGTGTCTGTCTCTCATGAGGAGCTGGTAAAAGTGACCCAGGCTCCAGTAGTAGTAGTAGCAGCTGTCCAGTGCTAGCTATGGTCCCTTTCCTGTAGAACTGACTACAGGGAGCTCCAAGTGAGGATGCATCTTGCTTCCCTTGAGCTATGAGATAATTTATTTCCTTGACACCCAGAGGCAAAGGTAATGCTTGCTTCTTTCTTTTTAAAGAAGGAGATGAAGAAGCAGAAGCTACTCTGGAGGTATTTGCAATATGACTTTGAGAAAGAAGGTGCCAGAAGAATATGTAGTTTCTCCACACCCCACCCTTTCTGTATTTGAGGTGATGCTTGCTGGCCTGCCTGCTGGGTAACTGGTATGGGATGTAGTAAGAATAGAATAGAGCAGGTTCTGTGGAAGTATTGACAGCCAGTGTCAAACGCAGCAAGCAAGCAATGATGCAGGAACAACCCTTCTGTCTTATCATGCATTTCTCTTGACTTCTTGAACATTACAATGCTAATGCATTTTGTTCCTAATTTATGTGATCTTCTCTGAGGTAATACAAGACATGACAAATGAAGCAATAGGAATTTCCTTAAGCAGTGTTTATTTTAGTGACTAACATGCCCTTACAAACTCATTTATTAACTTGCTTGCAGATCTTGCCCTCTAACTGCATTGAATAAGTCTGTGGGCATACAAAGTTGCATGCTATTCTGATTTAAATGAGTAAATCTCAGTGAAGTGAGTGGGACTGCCGCAGTGTGACTGAGGAGAGCCTCATCCTGTCTTATCTGATGGTAGGTCTGGTTTGGGCAGTCGGGACTGGATTGAGAACAGCGAGCAGCAGCAAGCTGTCTGGTTTTTATACAAGTGCTGTACTGCTAGTTTTCTGTTTATTCCTGGAGGCAGACAGGATGTTGCATGTGCACTCTGCTCGTTCTTCAGCGGCAACTGGCCCAATGTCAATTGTTAATAGCTGTGGTAAGTTTGGAGGAAGAAGAATCTGATAGCTGTTGTATGAAAAGTTGCCCCTAGGAAGGTAGAACTGAACTCCCAAGTTGAGCGTACATCCTCTGTGCCTGACTTACCGCTAATACAACCGGCATAATAATGAAACTGTAAGGGTATTTCAGTTGAGTAGTTAGGATATGAAGGAACTGATGAACTCTAATAAATAAAGCATTTTGATCCAGCCTTCACTGGAAATATTAATCATCTTAAGTTCTTTGTTGGATTAGGGTAATATCCTCTAAGTAACCTGGCTGATAGAACAAAGGAAGGGAACTTATGAAAGTATAAGCAATCAGCAAAAATCGATTTCCCCGCCCCCCCCCCCCCCCCCCTTGCTTCTGAGGTTAAAATAATAGGAACCATATGTAAAATAGCAGATACATTCAGGACTTGAATTCATTTTGTGAATTACCTTGTTGTGGCTCAGAGGGAGAGGGAGGCAGAATGAGCCCTGTGCTCTGCCAAATGGGCAGGAATTTTCAATTTCTTTGTTTCTCACTTCTGAGAAACTGAACAAAAAATACCTGTTGCTTGCGTCAGTATCTCTGGCTCATCACTTGAGTATACTTTCCCAGAGAAAGAGTAGTGTTCATAGTAATCATCATTAGATACTGTGCATTGTTTTTATCTACAACTAATTGAAGTTCTATCAACGTTAAGCAGAGCAACTTTAGAAAAGAATATATAAAACCTCCTTATTTTCAACAGAAATCTTAATTAAAAGCTGTATAAACATCTGGGCTATTATCATTTTGATGATGCTGTAATTCATTTGCTACTTCCTGCCTCTTTTCTAGAAGTTGGAAGCTCAGCCAAAACATGTTTGCAACGTGAACAAAAGGGTTTGATTTGCTGAGAAACATAACCTCTTTCAGGGTGAAGAGCAAATCATCACTTTCTGGTCTTTCTCCTGAAAACCACTTTCTTCTCATTGCTATAGGTATTGCTCAAACTACTTTCCTGCCCCTTTCTGTCTTGCTGGAGCCTGAGTTTGCAAATTATGACACTGTGACACTATGTCAGTGGGCTGGAAAGGAGGGACACTAATGGAGTTGCATCTGTCAGTGGGATGCTGTGAAAGTGCCTCTTCTAGGGCTGTCTATCTGAATTTTTAAGGGGTGTTCCATGAAAAGGATGATAAATATTCCTTACACAAAGAGATCTTTTTGCATTAAAAAACTGTGATGCCTGTCACAATGTGTACTCCACAGCAAGCCAGAGGTCAGAAAGGTACTGAAAATATAAGCATGGTGTGGTGTTCTAAATCAACTCTCTCTCTTTAGGATCTCTGAGTTCTGATTAGACCAAATCCTGCGTGAAATGCAGCTGGTAGCACATGGGAATGAGAAAGACAGGCTTTTCTGTGTGTGTGGCAGTGAACAGCACAGTGATGCGGTGGAACAGTGAGGGCTGCCTCATTGCTTGCAGTCTAGTTGTTGCTGCTCCGTGTTCTCAAGCTGATGAAGTAGGAGAGATCTATTTTGTTCCCTTGCTCCTGGATCAGTGTGTGCTGTGGAAGCATGATGTTATATCGTCTTGCAGCAGCTTAGACTGGCCAATTAAGAAAAATCATTAGTGAGGGAGCTGAAACTGAGATGAGGCATGACCTTGGAAAGGGGAATTTGATGAGATATAAGTAAGCAACGGATGCTTTTGCTTTCAGGAGTGTTGGAGTCATCTGTATGGCAAAGCAAGGAGGGGATGGGACTTTCCTGGATAAGCTGAGTAAAAAGTATGCAGAGCTTTGTTTCTTGGCTTCCTTGGATTTTCACCAACTCAACTAGAAAAATTACAAAGCAGGATCTTGCTGAGGAACAAAAAGCACCTAGTGAAATGATGTGAGTACATGTGTTACAGTTAGACTGCTTTGGGGTTTGAAGGAAGAGGGTAGCAAGGGTCAGTTCCTAAAGAGAAGTGCATGCTCTAGTCCTAGAGATGATATGAGAGCTGAATCCCATTCCTAAGGGAAAGAAATGGTGTTTTTCTGAATCCTTTTAGCTGGAAGGAGGGTGCTGTTGTGGAGAGATTCTCTGCATTGAATCAAGTTTGTGTCCTGTCTCTTCAACTGCGAAGCTACAGATGCATGCCTTCCAATCTTGTGTGCGTGTGAGATAGCTCTCTGGGGACCTTACTGTTGCGGTTACCATGGGAGCCAATTCAAAGTGGATTGTCATGCCATCAGAACTTAGAAGATATGTGCAAATTCTATTGTAGCATTTTGCAGACGTTTGGGATTTTGAATATTTCTTGCAAGAAAAGTATTTCTGTTATTTACATGGGGATATAACTGTTCTGTGTGTTAGGCATTTCTGAAATCAAACTGGCTCTGTGATAGAGAGGACAGCATTGCAAAACAAGTCAGGCTGAAGTGAGTACAGATAGAAGAATTTTAA
The DNA here is from genome assembly GCF_036417535.1 of Chlamydotis macqueenii. Taxonomy (NCBI): domain Eukaryota; kingdom Metazoa; phylum Chordata; class Aves; order Otidiformes; family Otididae; genus Chlamydotis; species Chlamydotis macqueenii. The sequence continues at coordinate 53,294,506 of NC_141560.1, read as the reverse complement.
CTTGAGATACAAGTTTTCCCTGGGAATTGTTCTCCTTGGTTGTAGTGTTTTTAAGTTACCCCGTTCATATAGTGCACTCATCAAAATCAAAGAGAAATCTTTTTTTGCTTACATATTTATATCTTCATCCTTTCCATTGGTTTGCTTGCGTTGACTGATGCTTTCACGTGCCGCAATACTTGAGAAAAGTTCTCAGCTAAGACTTGGAGTTCTCGTCCTAGAGAAGACCACTGTGATAAGGGCAAAGTGCTGTGCATCTCAGACTTGTTTTTTATCCATGAAAATCAGATGCTTATTCATACTGGACCCCTACAATTTAAAACATCTGCTTGCCACCAGAACGTCTTCTGTGACTTTGCACTTAACAGCTTGGGGGCTGAGCTCTAGACCTCCAGGATCTCTAGGTTCCTGTGCTGACAGTGCTTTTAGCACTCACAACATCTCAGTCCACCAGCACAGTGGAGATGGCAGATGTGCTTCTTTGGAAACTTTTGCGTGAAGTTAAATCAAATCTCTAAATCTTAATTGCTAATTTATTTTAGAAAGAACAGTTTGTCTCTGACCTATGTATAGGACTTGAATCTTCTGGCTCTTAGAAGACTTTTTGTTGTTGAAAATCTGAAAATAACGTTAAGACTACAGGGATGCTGTTATCTCCCTTCTCGTAGCTTTTTTTTTTTTTTTTTTTTTCTTTTCTGCTGGTAGTGTGGACTCTAATTCTTATTCAAAAAGCTGCATCAACAGGTGGAGAGTTAGGAACTGTTTTATCAGTTGCTGTTTGTAGGTCTGCTGGGGAATTACAGGAAAGCTCTTTTTGAGCAGAACTGATTAGTTTTTGTCTTATGCCCTCTCTGTAGGAATCTTTTTAAAATTGTTCTTGTTTTTTTTTGTTCTTTTGTCAATACAGAAAAAAACTCTGCTCTGTGAACAAAGATTTTTAGTATTAAGTCCTGTAGATTTTGATGACTTGTCAAAAAAACCAAAAACAAACCCAAACCAAAACCCTCAAACACCTCTGGAAACCATTCTTCTCCTATGCAGAAGTTCTGCATAGAAAAATCTAATTCTTTGTTCCAGTGTTATTGGAGTTGTTTAATCTGTTTTGCTCATTTCTAAGGAGGAAGTATTTTCTGTCCATCAAGTGCACAAGCTATTATAAGACTTAACTATGTCATTCCCTAGAGATATGACATTTTCATAACAACGTTACTGTTCTGGCAATTTCATTCAGGTTTTATCAAATATTCTAGGCAGGCCTATTTCAGGAACTGGAGGCAAGGATAAAGATGTGCATAGCTGAGAAAGCCAAATTAGAGTGAGAAGTAGAGTACTGCCAGGGAACTAGAAAAGAGTTGTTCTAGTTCAAGGAGAATATAAGCATTTGGTACAGGTAACATAAAAATGAATCTGCAAAACAGAGAGGAAACAAAGGCTGGTGTATATCGGATAATAAACTGATAGGTCCTCTTATTCAAGGATTTCAAAATACTTCACAAGCATCAGTGGATGATTTGTTTTTATAGTCATGGTGTACTTCGCTGCTCGTATGTGTCATAAAAACTTCCATGGATGTTTATGGTAGGACAGTGGTTGATGAGTTGACTTTTGGTTCAGCAGAACATTGTTCCAAAAGGATAAAGCCATTCTTCATTCTTTGCAGAAGAGACTGCGTTAATGGAAGTGAGAGGAGGATATTGGCCCTAGTCTGTGAAATGAACTTCTATTGCACATGATGGGCCTGAGCACCTTTCATTCAGGGCACATGCTTTCAGCTTCAAAAGAAGCTGTTTGTACCTGTTTAAAACATGTACCCTCTCAAAACAATTCATACTGTGGTGCATATGACTCTCCCTCAGGGAAGAGAGAGAATAAACTGAACATCAGATATTAGCACTCAGTGCACTGCTGGGAGGCACTTGGCTGCGACAGTGATGCAGTCAGTGTCAGAAGCGATGCAGCGCAGAAGAGGAAGTGTTTGTGCCAGCAGGTTATGTGTTTGATCTTCACTACAGTATTTCTCTAGAGCACAGCTATGTTTAAGCACCTAAGCCAACAGCATTTTTGCTCCACAGCCCCCAGCCACTCTGTAAATACAGCTGACTTCAGCAAATGCAAGGAAGTAGGGAAGTAACTCTTTTGAAGACTGAAGCAACTGATCTCTGCCAGGAAAACTCACCTCAGCATGGCAGACAAGCTCCTGCCATCCCTGTGCTGTTTACTGATCAACAAAAGCATGAATCCATGAACTAATACAATTTCTTGATTTATTTTTATGAACAGGATTTTTCCAAAACTTTATTTGGGATTTAGGAACCTACTTGTCACTAACTTTCCTTGGGCCGTGAGCATTGATCCTCTGAGGCTGTCTGGAGCATCCTTCTGAAGATGCTGGCAATGCTGTATAAACAATCCATGAGGCCTTAGAGGCAAGGGAGAGAAATGGTTTGCTTGTGTATCAACTGTGTATCTATAGGGAAAAAAAAAGTTGTCTCCGCGATGCCTACGGAGTAGACTATAGCAAGAGCTTGAGACTTGCAGTGGAAAGTGCTGCCAACTGACAAAAATATGTTGATATTGCAAGGGTGTCAGAGAGTACATGCCTTATATACCAGGTTCTTGGTCACTATTTTTATGTAAAAGTCACATGCTTACTCTGAAACCAGCTGTAATTTTTTTTTTGACAGCAGGAAAGATGCTAAAAGACAATAGCTTTTCCATCTCTTCGGGTTTTTTTTTTTTTTTTTTTTTTTTTTTTTCCCCCTCCATAACAAAGCTACTCTATTCAATCTGCCCTTTTGATTTTTTAATTTGTTTCTAAAAGGGTTTCCTGATAGAGAACTTTATATTTCTAGCCATGAAAGACTGAACTTTAGAGCACTGTTTTAATTTAAGAAACTTGATCTTTAAAAATGCTATATCTGTATGGGCACTGTATGTTAGCACTTTGGGCATATTCCTGTGCTGGTTTCTTGTCAAAGATAGGCTTTTCTCTATGTCTTGTTCAAAGAGACTTTTACTTCTTTTTGAAGCCTGAGGCCAGTTCTGTCATAAAATATGATAATATCTTCAAACTGACAATTACTGGAGATATTTTTTTCTTGGTTAAATTTCCCTGCTTTTATTTTCCTGTCCTGTGTGCAGAAACAAGGCAGCAGTATAATTCTTATCTGCTTTCTGTTTTGTTTGACTCTGTTTTACGGAAACCCTTCTTCAAGGCTCACAGTCATGCATTTGAATTGGGACACCATATGATCCCCTCAGCTGTGCTGGAGGGGCAACATTAAAATGACAGAAGCAACAGGACAAAGTGCAGTGTGAATAGGCTCCAGTAGCTTTGTTTTGAAAAGCTTTGTTCAAGGCATCATATAAAAATGACAGAAGATATTTTTATAGTTTAGAAAATGAAGAGAAAATTATGTAGGTAATCTTTGCAACCTAATAAAAATATCATAGTACACAGAAATTGAAGTGTTACACCTTCCTATGATCGAAATTGCCGTCTAATCTTAGTAGGTGAAACGACACTTGAGGATGTTGTTTATAGGGATTGTTTTCTTATCACTTAAGAACAAAGTACTGTTTTGAAAACCTTCATTATGTGAATCAGGCAAATAAGGCAATTCAGGGAATAAGTAAAATGTCTGAAGATCAAGGAAACTCCATGCTTTACATCATATTTATAATCGACCCAGACCTCTATGTTAATGTTCTGAATCTAAGCCTGGAATCTGCACTGGGGGAAGGAAGGGAGGAGTAGTTTGGTTAAGAGCAAAATCTCTTTCTATTTAGAGCCTAAAGCTGTATTTTGCCTATTAGACAGGGTTGGGTTTTTTTTTTGTTTTTTTTTTTTTTTTTTTTTCCAAATCAACAAGTTGCATTTCCTGCAAAGGAAATGCTTGGCTGCTACAGGGACTTCTCCTGCTGTGGAGCTTTTTTTTTTTTTTTTTTTTTTCCTAATCAAGAGAACCTTCAACTTATGTTAATTCTGTGTAACTAAAGCTGTCTAAGAATTAAACATCTAGCCAGTCATTTAGGACATCCTTCTGGAGATGACAGAGAAAAAGAAGAAGAAAGGGAACTTGGAGAGAGAGATTCATTCCACCTCAAAGAGGGCCTCAAGATGAGATTGCTGGAGTTTTTCTTTCCTTTGGCTGCACAGAGAGCAAAGATGTCCTTCTTGAGACTGCATCTGGCAGTTAAATGGCTCAAGTTGTATACAGGTGTTTGTGTGTGTGATTTGAATCCCAAGCATAGTCCTTAGAGCAACAACTGACTTTACAGAGAGTGTACCTTGAGATCATGCCGCATTTGCAACCAGAGACATTTTACTTTGGAGACTGATGCTCAGTTTGTGAGGTTCTCATGCTGGTAGCTTACATGTATTTAGTGGAGTGTGATGGTAATTGTGTGAGGGAGACCTAGCTTCAGAACCTGCTTCTCCTGTTGGACAGACAAGAGTCTAAAAGACTTCACAATGTGGTTGGAAGAAGGTCAGACTGTTTGCTTGGACAGTTAACAGCTTACTATAGTAATGATGAAGAGGAGGGGATTTTTGTCAGCATGGTAATTTTCATTAAAAAAACAGAGGGAACACACCTTAAATGAAAGAGGAGCTATTTGAAATAGGAGGTTATGTTATGTAAAATCAAAAGGTTTGGAGCTGTGAGTCAACTCTTAGGGTTTGGGAGTGTGTTTCCCCCCCCCCAAATTCACTGAGTAATTACACTGTTGTCCAAGTTTTACAGACCTTTCCAGGTCCAGCTGGCATTCCTCCTGGTAGCTTGTCATTGATTTGGAAGATCACCTATGGGAGGGAGTGGCTATCTAACTGTTCTACCACTTTTTTTTTTTTTGTGTCCATGTGAGTATATTCTCACTTTGTCTTCTGTCCTGAGCTGGTTAAAGAGTGCATGACGGACCCTGCTGTAAAGACTCCAGCAAGTTCAGAATAGTTTTTTTAGCCTCTCGTATGCAAGCTTTTTCTTCTCCTATAATGCTGTGGTTTTCCTTTCCTCTCATCCAACTCTTTTTTTCCCCTCAAATTAATTTAAAAATGCTAAAACTGGTAGATAAATAAAAGCAAAACTCAGTCTCACGGAGTTCACTGCTCAGCTGCAGACTCCCTGTTTGAATTTGATTAAGCCAGTTTGCCTGTCAGAGCACTTACCTGTCTGTGAAATGAAGATGGTTGTCTCCAAGGGGCTTCTAAAGGTAAGTACAGTCAGAATTTTGAGTGCATATACTGAGTGCCTATAGGAGGATGGAGAGGAGGAAAGTATTGCATGTTCCTGCGTAACCAAAATAAAGTCGCATACAGCCAGTCATGCTTTCTTTTCTCTTCTCCCACTTCCATGTTTTAGCTTGAAAGTTCTGCAGACATTCCACTGACAAATTATAACTTTGAATAGAGACAAGACTTCATTTGTTTTACTTTTTCTGTGAAATTTCAAAGAGCATCACAGCATAGTAGGCTGCTAAGCTGACAAAAGAAAAATCAATAGGAGAGTGAGTTTCTCCAGGCAAATTTCCTGATCCAAGACAAAGGCAGCAAAGAACTGTCAGGATACATTTTTGTCACAGGAGCAGGAGAAAACTGGACACCTATCAATTGCTTGTCACAGAGGAGCTGCTCTGAAGAAGGAGCCTGGGGTCCTGTGCTGGGCCTGGAGTCAGAGTGGAGGAAGGACTACTTTCAGGGACTGGCATATGATCCTTGCTGTGCTAGGTGCTGGCATTGCAAAATGTCTTGATGGCGGACAGAGAAACCTGAGCTTTGCACTGAAATGACCGACAAACATGATCTCTTTTCTAAGAGTGTCTTTCTCTTCTCCTGGCTTTTTGATGGATGAATTGAACTTCTACAGAGCCTTTCCACCCTGGCCTGTGACTGTGCCAATCACTTGCTCATTCATGTTGCTACAGAGCTAATTCTGCTTCAGGATAAGGAGTTCTGCTGAACCTGTTCTTGATTACCAGCTCTGTTTACCACAAGGGAGCAGTTATTAATGTGCTCTCATTTTTAAGCCTATTATAACTCCTTCACTTTGATTAATCTCATTGTGAAGCTCTTTACTCTTCTAGCCTGCATGAGAGGTAAGTCTGATTGTAACAAGTGCTTCTGTTGTTTTCCTCTCAGCTGAGGGAGGAGGCAAAGGGCTGTTGATTTCCATGTAAAAATGAGTTTAATGAGACTTAGAGGTCGGGCTTGATCCAAGGCTTACTGGAGTTGGTGGTGATCAGTCATTAGATTTCAGACTATTTCAGGCTCTGGTATCTGACTTACTGCCATGGTGTTCAGGTGTTGATGCTTTGCCTACGAGCTGCTGCCTTTCCCTTTAAGAAGAAAAGATGGCATCGAACAGAGGGTGGCCCACAGCGCTGTCCCAGGCCAGCTTGTGGCAGGCATCCCCAGAAGATCGGACCATCTTCTCAGCCATAATTCTCTCTGCAAATGACTGTGCGGCTCAAGCTTCATTTCTCCCCCCCTCCCTCTGCGTTTTCTCTACTGGCTTTTGATTGACTGGTTCTCTAGGTCAACCAAATGCCGTCAATTTTCCCTGGTAGCAAAGCGTGTGAACAGTGCATCAGTCTTACCTCTTCAAACCCCAGGAGCTTGTTCTGTGCAGAGGCAGGCTTTTTCTGTGCATTGTTCCTGCAGATGTCATTTTTCAGGCATCTTCGCTATACAATGTTAGGTAATGTATTTTCAGCTGGAGCAAGTTGGTGTAGCGGTCCATTAAATTAAGAATAAATGTATTATATCACCACAAGATGCCATTCATAGAAATGGGGAGAAGAGGAGTTATACATGCATCTGCCTCTGTAAAGACAGATACAATCAGTATGTCTAAAATGTAGTAAACCTAAAGAAAATAGCAAAATGGAGCTCATCTTGGAGCTTACTCTTTACTGTCAAGCACATAGAAGGAAGATATATTTCTGTGTGAGAGAAGGATCATGAGGTATTGTTCATCTGCTGTGTTTACCATTAGTAATGGAACTGTACAAATGAAAGGAACAGAGTCCATGTACCCTGTGAATGGTAAATGGATAGAATAGGTATTGTAAAATTATCTGTTACCTTTGCTTAAAAAGCCACTAGTTGCCCTCTCTGATACATCATTCAGTTTAGTGATAATGAGCATCTACTTAAACTAATAGCTATAAAACTCAGACCAGAACTAGTACTTTGTCCTTGACTCTCTTATCTGTTGCTGTGACACCCACTAAGTCCCCCAGGCTTTTCTCCCTGTTGTCATCAGGTGGCACACGCAATGCCATCAATGGAAAATACAGCCAGAATGTTTCTCTAAGATTATTTCCCTCTCTGAAGGGGCTATCTGTACCTCAGTTTTGTTCAGCCTGAAGTGTTATGTAGCCACCAAGAAATGTACTGGCTGTTGTGCAGTATTGCTCCTTATGGACTTCTTGAATCTGTTCACGCAATCTGGTGGCTTGTACACACAGACTTGTGTTTGGATGAAATGGCAATGTGAGAGTAAACTTACTGAGGTGGGAATTTAAAAACGTCACACCTGAGCTTTTCAGTTTTGTCATGCAGGATTTCAGCAGGGTGCTACGTGCCTGATAACTCTGTCTTACCGTTTGTTCTTCTGAGTTTACAGGTGCAGTAACTCAGACCAGAGGTCAAACTGGAGGAGAGGAGTGAGGCAGTGGTCTACCAAGGCCTGCTTGTGAAATAAACTTCACACAACTTGTGAAAGTGAGATGAACAAGGCAGCTCTACGCTTTTTCGACACTCCAGAGGGTGCAGCATTTATGTCTGTTTGTCATTTTGAAGCTCGCTTTAGAGCCATACATTTTTGTGTAGAAACAGTATGTGCCCTACCTCCTCCCCTCTGAAGGAAAAGAAGGTAAAAACATTGTAGAACTGAAGAACAGAGAAAGAGGTTGAGAATGCTGGCTCCATATATATATATATATGTATATATTTATTTATTTATTTATTTTCCTTTGAGTAGGAGACCTTGACTAGAAGTAGAGGGCACTTGTGGGCACAGAGATTTTGTACATGCACTTGGGGATGTAAGCAATGGGTTAACATGCTAAAGGCTGCACCCAGCGTATGTAGAAATAGCTGTGCACTGGTCATTTATGAGGGATGACTCTCCACAGACCTATATGAGTGCTGTCATCAAGACTCTGTATTTTCCTGTGAGTATAAAGGGCAGCAAACGTGGACATGCACTCGATTTGCTTTGGCTGTTGAACTTTCATGGAGAACTCAAGCTGCAATTGTTCTGTGAGTGGGAGGAGGCTATAAATACAGTTGTGGTGTTGAACTGGGGAGGGGAGGACAGGGGAGATCTGCGTGATTCCCACTGTGCTCATAGGTTCCACGTTTTATGATGATGATCAGCTGCATGTGACCTGCAGGAAGATCTGCTTTTCCATGCCAGTGCTGCTGCTGTGCAGTACTGAAAGCCTTCAAAGAGTGGGGGGGTGCTGTGGCTACTCCTTCTGCCTGTGCTGCCTAGACCTGCAGAAAGTTGTTATAAGTAACTGAGTACTTGGTGAGTTATGCTGACGATCACTTCACTTCCAGCCTTGTTTGACTTTTTACAGTGAGGCTATCAGAGAGTAGGTTCATCTCACTTGTGGGATTTCCCTGCTTCCCTCGTAGATGACTCCTGCTGACTTTTGCTCCTCCCCACCTCCCAGTACGAAATCAGTAGTGCTCAGTTCTCTTTGTATACAGTGGTCCTCTTCGTTCTGTGGTGGCCCTGAATTGCAGTGACTGGTGACTATGGAAAGTAGGAGGTGCTGTTGGGGCAAAATAACTTGCTGCCTGTTTGGCCTGTAAGAAGGCAGGCAGGCAGATGGGGTTTGCCAGCCAACCACTGCATGACTCAGTTCCTGATAGCGTTCTGCAAGCCGAGTGGTTATGGCACAGATCTGTGCGGCACCCAGTTGCTTGCATGGGGTGTCTTCTGCCCTCTTGAATGAGACATTAAGGTCAGCTGCCTGTACCCACATCTGTGGTGTTCTACAGGTGCTTTCTTCTGAAGGTGCTGGGGCTCCTTTGTGCCTGTTCCCAATGGCATGGCCCACTGAGCAGCGCCTGTGAACTTGGGTCTGGAAGTACAAACTATTGTATTTAAGAGGCTCTCTGCTGTTTAAAGCAGAACTTAAATTTAAGCTTCTTCTTTCTTGGAAGGACCAGGCTGTTGTAGGGTTGAGGATTAAAGGACAAAGTGCATACCAGAGGCTTGAGTTAACTTGTATCTTGATCCAGATAAGTGCTGGTAGGGTTGCAAAGTATTTACAGTGCCAGTGACCTGGTCTGGTCGCAGAAGCACTGTGCTGTCTAGGAGCTAGTTTTTCTTCAGGGTATATTCTGGATGTCTGAGAGAGTCCACCCCTACCATCCCTACCATTACAGTGCCTGCTGCGAGCACGCACAACTGTATGTGCTTTACTGTGTATTGGGTCCAGAAATGATGAGTAGGTGGTGGAAAGCTGTTGTTGTGCGGACAGGCTTTTTGAAATGCTAGAGATGCATCTGTGCTTTTCTAGGACTTGCACTTTTAGTAACTGTGTAATTAATACTGACCTCCCAATTTTTATCTCTCTATGGATTTATTTATTAAATCCATTTGTACTTGGGTGGGAAGATGCCTCTGACCTTTCATGCTTTTGCTATCTCTTTACCTAGTCAATAGAAGAAGAGATAAACTGGCATCTGGAGACATATGGGAGCTGACAGCATAGAAGACCTGAAACCCTTTCTGATGGACTTGTGCTCTTTCTGCAGTCAGAACTGGCACATGTGACAGTGCTGCTGCTATGCTTTTTTTTGGCCTAGCTTTCTAAGTGCCTTTACCCGTGCAGATTGCTGAAAACTTATTCTTCCCAGGCCTCCGCAAACTGTGCTGTGAGCTGGGGCAGAATGTTTGCTCACTTGTTCCAGGTGACTTTCCCAGGGTCAAGGTGAGTCAAGGGCTGAGCCATTCGTTAGTAGAACTGAGAATATCAGATTCCTACTTGTTTGACTATAGACATGTGGAAGTTGTTTTGATAGATTGCTTTTTCAGGTAGTAGATCACTTCGTATTTTGGATACATTGAGAAAACTTCCACCTGTGGGTTGGGGTACTAGCAAGTGGATTTTTTTCTTTTTTTCTTTTTTTTTTTTTTTCTTTACTGTGAGAAGGATAAGTGTGAGGAGTGCATATGATTGCACTGGGTGAGATTTTTGGGGGGGTTATTTTCTTCCTCCATCACCCCCCAAGTATTATTCACCACAATATGATACTTTCAAAGGCTTACAGTCTAGACATAAATTAAACTATACAGTGCTAGAAAGTTTCCTTCCTTCCTATCCAACCATTCACTGCATACATCTGTTCCTTGCCAGTGAAGCCTCAGCACTGAACACTGTGGTGTGTATCAAGGCTATTGTTATAGTCCTCTATTGAAATGAATGGAACTGAGAAGATGAACTACATAACCGTGTAGTATATTTTCTAAATTATCCTTAATTTGAGGACAAGATACATGCTTTGTTAGTGTCTCTCTTGTTCTGTGCTCTGATATTAATCAGATGAGAATATTAATGAAACCATACTAAAGTTGTAGTTAGATTTAAAAAAAAAAATGTCATAGGTAATATTTGCTAAATATCAGATGCTGTTTCACAGTTAGGTTTGCAGTGAAAGTTAAAAGCTTGGAAACCGTACTGTAGCAGGCACAATGTCAACCTATGAGTTTAACAAGATCCTGTCAAAATTAAAGGCGATGTATTGAGAGTCTGCCCCCAATGACTCGTATCTTTTGAAGCATTTGAACTAATCAGTGTTTAAAGGCTATCTTTCTGTTATTTGAAAAAGTTTGTAGAACTATTTTGTTGTTTACTTCTATATTTTTTTTCGGATAACTAAACCATGTTTGGCCACATAACATTCATTCTTCATGCTCCCTCTGACCCATATGTGTCCCCCTCTTATCCCCCTCATTTCATGGCTTTTCTGCACTTCACAAAAAAACCCATTCTTTTCTAGTAATGGTGTAACTCTTATAAATGCATTTAAAAAAAAAAACTCGCTCAAAAAACCCCTCTATAAAATACCACAGGATGTGTATGGAAAGAAGAGTGATTAAATGTACGTGTTTAAAGGGAGACCTAAATGTCTTTTACTGATTTGGAGCTTAATTGGAATACTGTGCTAGCTATTGAATTTTACTGATGTCTTAAGTATGTGATAAAGGAGGAAAGGTTGCCTTTTATATTAAGGACAGATGTACTTGAAGAAAATGAAGGGTGATGAAATGATAGGTCTGCTGAAGTTTGTATTTCTGGGATTTTCCCTAAAACTGTATATTTCTTCCTTGTCAGTACAGTATCTGAGCTCCCACTAGCATGTTAAGTGACATGACTTAACAGGCATTTTGTTCTCTTTTTCCTCTGTGTGTATTTTAGATAAAAACCAACAAGCAAATTGATCTTATGCCAAATGCCAGTGATCAGCAATCCGTCTAAAATAAAATTGTCTTCTTGCAACTCATTGGGAAGCATTTGCTGCTAGCGAAGTAGGGCTTTCAGAGGAGTATATTAGGATTCCCAAGAAGGAGAAGAAATGTGGGAGTGTATTTTATAAACATCTTAGGTCATGCCAATAAATAGTAAACATTAGAGCTTATATTGTTTTCTCTTCTGTGTTTAAGACTAATGTGGCTTTATTCCAGCTGACGTATTTAAGAGATTTTTTTGACTCAAGAAGAAAATGAGGGGTAAGCTGCTTAAGTGGTGTAAACACCCAGAGCTCTAGAAAAGACAGAGATGCTCTTGGTTTAGCCAAGCAGATAACTACAGATTTTGTGTTAAGTGTTTATATTGCCCTATTGGCTTAAATGAGTGTGCTTCAATTTTTTTTTTTTTTTTTAATTTTTTTTTTTTTTTTTTTTTTTTGGTGAGGATATAGTACTGCAAAGTCAATTTAAATTCTAATAGGAGCATGACTAGAGCTGCATAAATAACATTTGCCTCCACATTAGAGTGGCCATCTGCGGCAGAGATTCCAACATGGATTCTTACCTTGCAAATGAGCATCCTGATGGCTGGCCATGTGCTCATGTTCTTTCTCTCCCGTTTCCTCTGGCCACCAACTATAGTGGCTAAATATATATTGTTTATGCCAAATAGCATAATTTCTCTAGGAGCAATTGTGAGGCTTGCTCCAGACTACCCAGTTGTTAATGTACTCTCCTAAATTCTGGGAGACTCTGGCTCAAATTCCTGCTCTGTGTTGATATGGGAAGGATTTGACCTAGATATTATGACTGTCCTGGCTGCAGGAAAAGCATCAGCTCAAGCTCAGTCTTTGAGATGCTTGAGAATCAAACTACAAAGGACAACAGGGACAGAGAGGGAGGCTCTGTTGCCCAGGACTTGTTTTTTTCTAAGCTGGCAAAACCTGGCAAATTTAACCTAAATGCATCAATAGTTTTGGGTTAGTCAGGTGGTTTTTTTCACCACCTTATTTTGGTGGAAATATTGTTTGCCTAAAACTTTAGAGATTATGCTGTACTTCTATGGAGAGAGCCTCCAAGAAGACAAGCACAAGGGGAATTAGTAGCAATAGCAAGGATTCTCATCCTTAGCTTCTGACAAGGATCCTCTGAGATAATTTTCTTTCTTTAGGAGAGAAAAGTCTGAAGTTAACTTTTCCAAGCAAGTAAAGAGACCGACAAATGTGCACAGGGATGTGAAAGGTAATACAAATGTAAACTTATGAATGTATGTATTGTATTTTTTTTACTGATATGTATGTATTAGAAAATAGTAGGAGAGGATTTCTGTTTCTTTACAAATACTCTTGGGTTTTATTACCTAAAAATAAACCTTTACAAATTTATATGGAATGAAGCCCCCGTCTAATTAACTAGTCCAGCCTCTAGTTAAAGGAGACTATTTTTACCTTTTGAAAACTGTATTGAATATTTATACTTTCAGGAGTCAGTGCCTGATAATGAAGTGACACCATTTGGCCAGCCATACTGACCCACAGCTGAAGACTTTGAGCTGGGCAGAGCACAGAGACTACCTCTCTGTGTCCTGTTCCTCTCTACCCGGTCTGACGAACTAGCATGGTGAATTATCTTCCACTATTTGCAACTCACAAGGTATTCGTGAAGATTTACTCGTGTACATGTGGTATGTTGGGGGATATGCAGATTCTTTCCGATTTCCCAAACTCTCCCGATTGGCAAGTAATCTGTCGTATGCCAAAAAACTTTGATAGATCACAGTAGATTGAAAAGAGCATTGCAGCATTTGAGGAAGGGCAGGTTGTAGGGTTCAAATTTTGGAAGTGAGTGTTGTCTCGTGTTGTGAATAGGAGCAGATGTTGGTGTCTTGGCCACATATAGTTCGATGAATTGCAGTGAATTCCTTCACCATACTGAGGGATATAATTAATGTGTAGTGCTAGTGGGAGGATGGAAGTGTTTACAGCAACATGGGCAATGAGGGACTTGCCCTGCTGTCATTTTGGTGTAAATTGGCAGATTCCCAATGAAATCAGTAACCCTCCAATAATTCATATAATAGGATCTGGCCTACGCTGGATCTATGGACAGAGGGTGGCCTGCCTCCTAGAGATTATGTGGTTCCTCTTTGCAGAAACAGAGTTTTTAATTGCTTTAATTGGTCTGGACAGTAGATATCTGATTCTACTAGTATGTCTGTTGCTAATGAAATCTGTGGTAGGGAATCATTATTTATAAAGTAGTCTATTTTTAACAATGCTGCTGTTACAATAATTTAAATGATCTGAACCCTATGTACAGAGCATAGACCCCGATGGGCTTTTTGTGTGTGTTTATTAGATGGGAACAGCTGGGTACCTGAGAACACAATTTGTTACCAGGGTTTCTCTAGGTGGTAAAAGACTGCGGCTGTTCCACCTGACTCTTCTGAAGTTTGTTATGAAACCAGACCCTGTTGTATGCTATTCATAAGAAAATCTGAAGAGGGGAATGTTCTTCTCCTGGCTCAGTAGTCATCTCGGTCATTGCTTCTCTACAGGTTGACCCAGCATTGTGAGTTGGAGTGGATACCTTGAAGATGGTTGCTGCTTATTGCTCACTCTTCTCTTTATGGGTTATTTGTCAGGCTTGTCCAGAGCAAGGAACTTTAAAGCACTATTTTCTGAAGAATTATGAGATCTCAGCTGTGCTGGTTGTCCTTTGCGCAAGGCTGTTACCTTCCTTTCATTCTTTTTCTGTGAACAATGTGTTTAAATTGCAAGGTTGAAAAGCCACATTTGTAGATTCTCTTCTTGTCCTGATGTCAGTGTAGGACACTGTCTCCTTGTGTCATTTTGCAAATTTAGTGATAGCAAATGCATCAGAATTAATACTGTGTAACAAAGCTTGACTAAAAATTACATCTGTCTAGTGTTAAATTGTAGCGTGTGATTTATAGGACATGGGGGAAGTGGCAATATCTTCCAACTTTTTCAGTTGGAAACCCGTTAACCATTTGTCCTTACTAGCATGAGAGCTGATCCTCCTGCTCTGCCAGCCTGGTGGAAGCAGATGCCACCGCAGGGCTGCTTTCGCAACCATTCGTTCTTCTCTTCTTCATGTGAGCTCACAGGAATGAGAGCACCGTGTCCAGAGGACGTGACAACCCTGGGGCCTAAATAGGCACACACAGAATAGAGTGCACTAACGGAGTTGGAGTTGGGATGTATATGTTATGCATTGTCTTGAGTTCAAGAGACTGATACGCTCTCACATGTTTTAACCTGTTTGTATTTTGTTGCATGCTTGCAGCAAGCACCCAGAAATGTAATGCTTGAAATTACTTTGTTTGACAGGATTTTGGTTGTTCTATTACTACAGGAATTTTTCTGCTGGGTTTTGTGCTAACATGCATCAGCACAAAGGTCCTGACTGTCATTGTCATCCAAAGGTCTGTATAGGCTAAATTGTGAACAGCTAGTGTTAGACACAAGTTTTGGAATGGTAACAGCAAAAGCTCAGAAGCAGTAACTACTCCCAACATTTCTCTTTTTTTTTTTTTTTTTTTGAATTAAAAAAACCAACAACCACAAAACCCACAACAAACCCTTCAAAGAGAATTGAGAAATAAAACATGTGCAGTGCAGTGGATTTTTCTCTGTCTTGCTCCAAAACTTATCTGATAATCATGTCCTCAAAGTTCTTTTAAAAATACTGGCTATTATTTAAGGATGTTATTAAATTCCTTGCTTTGGAGAATCTGGATAAATGTAGATTTTAATTTAATTAACCTTCAGCTGTGTTTCTTTCTGCATGAAAAGGTGACCTTTATAAAATGCCAATTACATATCCAAGAGCCTGCTGCTTGCATTCTTCTGTGTCATACATATACACACTTTTTAAAAATATATGTAAGAAAAGGCACATTAAAACATGTTTAAACATGCTTTAGGTATTTAAGGACCCTTTAATTTGAACAGAGGTGTTATATACAGACATACATGGAACAACCATAGCCAGTGGTAGGCTCAGTTTGTTCTAAATGTCATGTGGTTAACCAGATTCCCATCAGAAAATGGATTTAGAGCTGGGGAGGTTTGAGGGCTATCATCTAGAAATCAGGATGTATGTATCCGAGTTGTAGCAGTGCTTAGAAGCACCGACAGAGGTTATGATAGCTGTGGACTGTTGCACTGGTATATAGTAAGAAAGATTGTCTGACCCAAAAAGCACATAAACTCACCAGGCTGAAAAATGTTGAGAACACTGTGGCTCAGAGTGGGAAAATGACTGCCCAGGTCACGTCGCATGACTGCATTTCTTCTGAACCCCTGCTAAGCATGCCGTCCCCTAGACGGACCTGTCTTTTCTTGTTCTTAGATTCATCACTCATTCACGTGCACAATTTTTCCTGTTTTCTCATGCCAGGCAGTCTAGAAGAGAGACATCTAAAAAGCTTTCCTCAACTAAAACAAATGTGAATAAAAACAATTTTTGGAGAATATGAAGTCTAGTATGCTTGTTAACTTCTCCAGATTGAATTTGCCTTTAATATGCTCATGGGGTTGGGTTTCAAATGTATTTAAGTTTCTTAAGATGTGAACAGGTGCTTAGTAAAATTTTCAAAGGTTTTTAACTTGCTTACGTGCTTTTGAAAATCCCTTTAGGTATCTGTGTGCTTTTAATCTCCTCAATAAATTTGTAAATCCTTAGAGCCTGTTGTTCAGCATTCAGGAACTGAACAAGGTCTTGAGTCTCTGCCTTCTGTCCATATTTCTGTAGGTATATTTATTGCAGCCTGGAGACTTGCGTGCTGACAGTAACTGTAAATGGAAATGGATCCCAGTTTTAAATCTGACCCTCAATAGTGCAATTATATGACATTCTCAGAACAATTTTTAGACATGGAAAACTTGTGGATTTTGTAGTCAGCATCCATCCTGTTGCAAAGAGGAGATTCTGCTCTCATTCTTTGAGAAAATCCCATCTTCAAACAAAGTTTGTACAAAAGAGAGGTTACTTGAATGTTAAAATATACTTACACTGATTTATAGCATCATGCAGCTTGCACATAATTGCAACCTCACTTTCTCCTGCTAATGGAAACAAGATTGTAAGTAGACATTACTTTAGGGAGAAGGATTCACCTTAGTGCTTGTATCTCTGTTTCTTACCTGCTAACTGAGTAACTTAAAGTGGAGACGGATAGCAGAGCTAGTGCAAAAAAAAGTGCACTAATTTGTCCTGTTGCAGTGGCAGCTCATTGGTAGAGGGAAAGAGCTCTTAAGTTTTAGGCAGAACAAAAAGTTGACGTATTTCTTTCCCACGATGTGTTCAGTTTGAGGAACTTGTGTTTGGGTGCTCATTTTAGGACCTGACTTTATTTTAGAACCTGATTTTGAAGCCCATTAGCTCCAGTAAGCTTTGGAAGAGATCGCCAGAATAAATAGGCAAGAAATACTGCACGGCAAGTAGTGAGTGTGATGAGGTTTGGTGTGATAGCTGGGAACTGGTCTGTTGCTGTAAGGAAGCTGCATCTCAGGTTAGAGGCTGTCTCTGGTGTTCCTTGTTGCTGAAATTTTTGTTTTGTCCGTTGGTAAATGAGTATGAGGATGATGTCACTTAGGATCAATGGAGGAAACTTTAGCAAATGTACTAGTTTAGTAAATAGAGTGAAGGATCTGCAGTGTGAATTTTTATTTTTAAGTAGAAATGGTAAGGACTTCAGTGCCAAATGGAAGCAGTGTGTGGATAAATCTTGTTGAGAAAGCTAATCTGCTAATTAAGTTCTGTTTTGAGAACCAGTTAGGTTGTTACTTTTTATCAGTGATTTTTTTTTTTTTTTGTATTTTGCAGGTCTCTGTTTATGTAATAAAATGATGACTGTTAACCCAAAGCAGTAAAACCTTGCAAATGATGTCATGATTGCTGAGAAATAATTATCTCTGAAATTTGTGCCATACTCTACTTATTTTGTTCCTGACATTTGCTCCATCGTGTCTTATGGGTGCTCCTTATAGAAAATCAAATTACTCTCAGCCAGCTAGCAGTAAAAAGTAATGCTTTCCTTGTCTAGAGTATGCAGTGGATGATTAAAGGAGGAACCTTTGGAGGCTGAATTTAGTGATGCTGTAGCATATTTTACTTCTGAAGTTCTCAGTCTCTCTCTCTGAGATAATGCAGTCTATTTATTTCTTCACTTCCATTATTGTGTAATGGTTCTTATCTCTAGTATCTGTCACTGGGACTTTTTGAGAGTTGGTGACAGTTTATTTTGGCAGCTTTGAAAAAAAAATTAAAATTCCTGAATCAACTGGAACTTTCAGTTGACCCCTGCCTCCACTGAGCTTTGCATTGGGCCCTGGAAAGGGCCTACGGTGGGACCACTGCACTTGTTCCTAGCTTGTTGTGCAAAGTGGGGTTGAGTCCTACCACTAAAAAGACTCTGTGCTGTCTCAGCTACGTCTTGGGAGCTGTGTTACGCTTCACTGTGAAGGCAAGGGATTGTTCTACAAGATGGTGAGGAACCAGGCTGGAAAAATGTCTATCTGATTGCAAGGGGCAGTGAATGTAGATCAGTGGAGGGAGGGAAGGAGGCTATGGGAATGTTGAGCCAATTCAGTCAGATCTGTCAATTTTGAGTGGATATTTGTATCTTAAGGGTGATGTGGTATTTTCAATATAATCTCAGCTGATTTCTGCATAATGTCAGGTTGCTTGTAGCTATTGCTGTTCCTGATACATAGATAAGCAGGTTGCTCTGGTGCATGTGCAAAAATTGCTTTCTCTGAAAGTTCACTCTTGCGTAAAGGAGAGCTGGTCAGATCCTTCTGCCCAATGGTTCCCATATTTCCTGTAGCCTTTCTAGTGAAGGGTGATTTTTTTTTTTTCTTCCCTTCCTTCCTTCTCTCTTCCCTTCTCCCATCTCCACCTCTGTAGAAGCCACTTCCTTTTACCTTGAACTATTCTGTAGAGGTGCCTTGACCTCCTCATGATGCCAGGAGTACGACTCTAGGGTACTGCAGGCTATCTCTAGTACCTGATCTCTACTACATCAGCACGTTGCTGAAGAGGCTGATCTTGCTGATTGAAAGCTACTATTCCAGTTCATCTGCCTGCCAGTGCAGTGCCTCACCATCCAGGGTCTTTTTCTTGGCCACCTGCAGCAGTAACTTGAGATCTGCCTACCATCTGGATGACACTTCCCACAATATAACCTAGCATTGATTTTTATGTTGGGTTGTTGTGTAATGCTGTAAATACATATGTCTGTGTATATCTTTTGCATAGCTGCAGCTGTAGCTGTGAGAATGGTGGTTTGTGGGGCTGAGGAGACTTTGAGCTCTGCTGCAAACTTGCTTTGTGAACTAAGGTGTAGGATGCTTGTTCCCTTTGAATGTAAAATATTTTTAGGGCCTGATTTGAAAACTCTTAAATCAGTGTTGGTGGGTTTTTTTTTTAGTGGTTGTTGGTTTTTTTTTTTGGGTTTTTTTTTTTTTTTTTTAAGTCTCAAAATACATTTGGAAAATGGAGCCCTCTGAGAGCGTTCCTCTTATGCTACCTATCTTCATGTTGATAAGTCTTTAGATGCAGCTGTGTAATATGTTGATACTGCAGTGGCCTGCAGCACCAGAGAGATTTGTGTATCTTAATCCAGCTGCAGATCAGGGCTCCAGGTGTAAAGACGGGAGCGTTTCATCCCAGCTGTGGTGAAAGATTTACTGTTGCCAGTGCTGTCAGTCTCGTTCATGGCAGAGGCTCTCCAAGGCTGGCAGAAAGCACGTGTCACTGAACGTTTTACTGCAAGATGCACGTGAAAGCTGAAATGCGTGTATTGCCATTTATTAAGCTGTCTGTGTAGCTCTCTTGTTTTTCGGTTGTGCTAGGTTACATACCAGAACACTTGAGGAACATGTGGTGCTCATTAAATATTTCTCAACTAGGTCAAAAACAATCCCAAACTGGTGGAGGTCTGTGGTAATAAATAGAGGTTGTTAAATAACTAGTGCCTGACAAAGCCAAACTGCTTGCAGGGTGGCAGCCATTTCACCTCTTGTAGCCCTCTGTGTTGCCAGACTTGGAGATGACACTTGCTCCCCGTTATTTTGAAGTGTTGCATTTGTTTCCTCATCTCTTGCTGTCCAGCTTGGGAAAGTTGTCAGATGTTAGCAGCAGCAGGGAAATCTCTGGGAAGCAGAGGCCCATTTGTGCCTAGTTATGCAACCATGGGATGAAAGTGTGATTTTAAAGACAGAACTGTTTGATCCTTCAAGGACCCTTCATTGTCCTTCATTTTAATGTGAAACATACGACCGTAGCGTGGAGCTGAGGGTAACAGTTCAAGCCAGACACACAGATCCCTGATGGTGACTGTGATCTGTGTTGGCAAATGGAAAACTTTTAATCTTGTGTTGTATGCCTTTTTTTAGTTAGCTTTGTCATTGGTTGCTATAGCCAAATTGATTACCGGTGGGTTGAATACCTTTTGAATAGAGGCTGAAATTACACTCATGCAGTATTTTCAGTTTCACTGTTAATTTATTTTCCCTGCCCCCATCCCCCTTTCATAGTTTGCATGCAGATTAAGAAAAGGTGACTGGGAGGAAGACAGGTTTATTGTAATGTCTCCTGCATATAACATTAACTAAATTTTTAAACGGAGCCATTACTAAGTGGTTGTTTCTGGTCACTGGGAGCTTGACTTTCAAAAAATCTTTTGACACTAAAAGATACAGTTAGGCACTAATTTAAAGAATAGACAGGTCCTGTGACGTTTAAGTTCTAGAACAAGTAGATTTCTGACTTTTCCACCTTGTTTATAGCTGTAGAGCAGGAAAGAGAAACAAACTGTCCTGATTTTTCAACTGTCTTTTTTTTCAAGTGAAGTATTGACATTTGGGGAAAATGCAAATAGGAGCATTCACTCTTTGGTACTTACTGAAAGCAGTACTTGACACTGTGCTATATTTATAAAGGTTGCGTTAACCTCAGAAGTCAAAGCTCTGTTATGTGTGCAACTTTAAAAAGAACCTTCTAACAATTGAAATTTGGGGTGGACGTTGTTCTCTGGAGTACTTGAAAGGTTATTTGAATGTCGTGAGTGGAATATGGAAGAATTAGGCTGTAACATAATTCCTTTTAAAAATAATCTTAAATTTAAAACTAGATTTGCATTCTAAAACTAAGAATTAAGTAAAAATATTTAATGTAGTTTTAAGGAAATAAGCTAACTGCTTTTTACTGGTCTTACAGTAAAGGTCTTGTTTGTTTGTGTTTCAGTACAAGCTTGGAGGGGAAGGAATAACAAATGTCTCTGTCATGGCTTCACTCCAGTAAGATATATGAAATCAACATTAAAAGCCAGTGCATTAGTGCCTGTCACTGGCACGCTTATTCTGCTGTTGTGTGGCCACCATGGGGAAGATGAATTAGCTGAGTGAGGAAATGGATTCCTAGGATATTTTTCTGCAGTCAGCAAAGTTAAGTGAGATGGCAGCACTCAACTCGTTTTGCTGTATTTAAAGTTTTGAGGTACCTAGAGCTTGAAATACTCAACACCCAAATAAGCCTGGGAGAGGCAGATTTGTATTTTTCAGGCTCCTAATATTAAGGTCTGTAGGGGAAAGTCAAAGCCACACTGAGCAGGGACAAACATTTTCTTGTGATACACTTCACGCACTTCACCCGCAATGGCTGTAGCAGGATGTAACCTGCAAAAGTGTCTTGCGCTGCTCCGGTTCTGTAGGTCTCTTAAAAAAATTGTTTGTTTGGATCACCAAATTTTACCCTTAGTGTGCCAGTGGTATGGTTTGGGATTTTCTGTAATTCTGAGCTAAGATGTTGGACCTGGTTACAGAAAAATCTTAATTGGAAGGACCTTGTTGGCCCCTTTGCATGACTGATGTCTGCTTAGTAAAAAATATTTCTCCTTTTTTTTTTTTTCTGGATATGAACTGGAGATGCTGAACCTGCCTTTTAGTGTTAGCAATGCATAGCAATAAAAAGGAGGATTGAGAGGCTTTAGAAAAGAACAGGCCCTTTCTCTTGTACCAGCACACAAAGCAGCAGAACTTATTTTTAAGACTTACTATCCAGATTGTGTTTGAAAGAAAATTTTATTCACCAGCTGCATAAAATTGTACCAAATGAATTTAATTTACTGCTTTCAGTTATTGGTGTCTTTGATCTGGAGTGTCAAAATCTAACCTTTTCATCCCTTTTTTCGGAAATGTTCCTGTGTTGTGGAAGTGGTGATAGGCAAAGCGGCAGAAGGACGAATCTTCTGCCTTGGTCGGACACGCCTAGTGCAGAGTGCAGCAAGCTCCAGATCTACCTGCAAGATGCTGCATGCCCTCAGCTACTCTTGCGATACGCAGTTTCTCTTGGCATGGAATGAATTGATAAGTTTAATGATATGCAGCCTTCCTTGAAGAGTAAGTCACTTGCCATTTGCAACCTAAGGCATGAGATGCGGGAATCAGCTGGAGCACGTTCCTACCAGAAGGACTGTTTAGGCACTGCATAGACTGTGATTGCGCTGTGCTTGCTCTGGAGTTATTAATGTTTTGGATTTAATTTATAAATTACCCCTTCTGGGATAATTTGTGAGCCCCAGAAATGTGCTCTGTTAGCCATGTACAACTCATAAACTGTTGCTTAGACTTGTCATTCATTCATTCTTCTAACGGCTTTTAAGTTCTTGTCCTTTGAATTGCAAGAGTGCTTAGTAGGTCTGAACTGCCATATGTAGAAGGCCCAGTCACTTCCCCAAGATAAAGTACAGTTTAAGCAGAGAAAAGGCATAACTTATGCACAATATATGAATAAAATGAGAAGAAGGGGGCTAAGGAATTGGTGGTGTGGTTTGCAAAGGGACTGGGTTGGTGCATACTTGACTTTGCAGCACCAGAGGGAGTTAGACAGCAAAGAGATCACAGAGAGTGTAATTCCCATGTGTGGGTACAGATTTCAGTCTTCCTTCTGGCAACTCGTGTGTAGAAAACTGGAAAGCACACATGGATGTCTGTGCACCACGTACGGTAATTAAATTATTAATGAAAGGGAAGACCACAAGAGTTGAACTCAGGTTGCTATCTTATTCAGAGCCTTCAATTAATCCAGAAAATGAAGAAGCCCTTAGAAGACATGCGTTTTTCTCCCATTTCACTTCAGCTTTTTTTTTTTTGTATAATTTTGCATGGTATTTTAAGACTTAGGTGAAACAATTTTCATGTTATTCCCTTTTTATCTGCCAGAAAGTCCTATTTTCTTATAGCTCAATTGTAAGATTTAGTGTAGGAAAAGTCAGTAGTATGTCAAGATTATAATTATCAATTATAATTATCAAGATGATAATTATCAATTCTCAATTGGTACATTTAATATTGAGTTGCAAAGTGAAAGGATTGTGATTATTTTTCTTTATTAACTAAGGTGTAGGTGTGTTAACCCAGGCATAGGAGCCTTATTTGAAGTTGCGTATGTGCTCTGTCTAGGAGTCATCATGTGACACTTGAAAATGTACTTGGATTGTAGCTGCAAGAGATTGCTTTTTGTAATAAACTTCAAATGCTTTTGCAATGTATGTCTAGAGTACTGCAGAAAGGGACGGTCCTGACTTCCTCTTGCCTGTGGCCATGGTTTTCTCACTGTTTTCCTTATGACAGATTTTTTTTTTTTTTGAGTTTCCAGCTTCACAGCTGATTCCAAATGCTGGTGTCAGCATGAGAGGAGACAGGTGAAGAGCAGGTAGGCGGAGGGGAGCGTGAGCCAGATTGCCTTTTTCAGCAGCATCCTACACATCGATTTAAGTGACCATGGGACTGCCTCAGGCTCAGGCTCTCTTGGCTGTGTCTGTGTGCTCTTAGCTGTATCGGAGTACAACTGAGCTTGTTGGAGTATGTGGTTCAGACTGGTTGTTTTGGTGATTGAGTTTGTACCAGCAAACTGGTGTTGCAAACTAGTGTTGGAGGCAGTGTAAGTAATTGGAGTAGGTGGTCTGCTTTGAGGCTGAACCTTGAGCCAATGTGAATATATCAATAGACCTGTAATTTCTGGTCTTCATAATGATGAGAACCTGTGTCTCACAGGTGAGAAAATGTGCAGTAAAGACTAAAATCTTGCAGTAAATGCAGTAAAATCATACTTGTGTCTGAGGCATATGTAAACTAACGTGTGTTAAAAGTGGACAGGTATGATGTTTTGTGTGAAGAGTCACTCTTTCTTTTTACTGTTATTCTATGTAGTACCTGTAATAAAGAAGAGACCATAATGATGTGTGTGTACAAGTATATATGTGAACATGCATCCCATCAGTTCACATTTGCACACTGTTGTGCCTGTTTTCTTCACTGCTGTGTGAAATAACTGAAGTATTGTAGACTGAGGACTGGTCTGTGTTAGAAGCTGGTCTCAATGGAGCATGTTGCATTCCACGTACTGAACTGAGATGTCCTGTTTTCCAGCGAATGTCTTTAATTGCTGGACTTCCAGAACTTTGCTTCTCCTGAGGTGAAAGTTTTGTTCAGCTGAGAAGAACCTTTTTGGTGCTCCTAAGCAGGCTAGCTCTGCTTGGAAGGAAGTGCTGATGACTAGTGTGACAGGCTTGGAAAACGAGCTGTGGTGCACCTAAAGGGGGAGCAAGGCTGACTACTGTGTGGATATTGTCACACAATCAGCCTGGCTGCCTTGTGAGCTGCTTCGAAGTCTCCTTAGCTTTGATAGGCATTAGAGGATACATGTTATGCTTGGCATGTGCTCCTGTAGTCTATGTGTATTCCACAGAAAAATATCACTTGGTGACTGTGCTGTATAATGTGTGCCTGATGATGTCTGCAGGGCTTGTGGATATATTTGTAATGCAAGGGAAATCAGAGGAGCCACCCACACAACTGAAATGTGTTCAGGAGATAAAGGCTATTAAACTGATTGAAAAGACCAGTCAGGTCTCTAGAGAATGAAAAGCCAATTTTGACCTTATGGAGACTTTACTTGCTGATCTTACAGAGAAAGTGTTAGCAGAAGAGATAAACCTGTAATGGAATTACTTTCTGCCTTACAAAATGTGCCCAGTAGCAAGATACACAAAAGTTGCGTACTCCTTAAAAAGCAAATGGGAACCAGAGGATAAAGCATGCTTGCTTCTCTTCCCCAGTGGCCACTCCTTTTGTGGAATCCAGCTCTTCACATGCACATGGTTTAGAATTCCCTTGCCTGGCAATGGGGCTATCCCGCAATATGTGATAGTGATTACATCTGTGATTGAGGGGGAGGGCGAATACTTTACTGAATAGATCATAATATTTACTCTCTGTGTTAGAATAATATAAATGTACTACTCTAGCTTTCTCTTGTAGGAGTACGTACTGTACCAGAATCGGACATTCTTATTCTGGGATAATAACCCCAGTGGCTATGAACTAGAAAGCTTTTGCAGTAAAATGTTATTTTTTCAGTAGCTGGACTGGTTCCATCAGTGCAAAATGACTAACTTGATTAAACTTTGTTTATTTTTATATGAAGGGAAGTGCTGCACCTTGTTTGCTCTTATTAAGCTAGTATCTTTATTTAAACATGTTGATGCTCTTCTGAAGGGGCTGTTTCTTGTATCTGTTGCAACCCTTTTGTTTCATTCCTGTGACTTTCCTCATAGAAAAGACTCTCGTGCGTCTTTACTGACACAGGGATTAGATGGGTGCAACTAATAGAGTGAGGAAGGTGTTGGTTCAGAAAAATAACCTTGTTAATAAATTGGCCAAAACAATGCTTGCTTTTGTATTAATTCCCCGCTGACCAATGTAAATACAGTTCCATTTAGCATGTGAGAGATGAGAGGGACTTTGTAAATTTGTTTTTGATGTTCTCTCTCTCTGCTCTGCTTTTAAATTAGAGTTGTTGACATGAGGGTAGAACTGAGGTGAGTGAAATATGTGTGTGGACTGTTGCTCTGACAAAGCCTGTAAAAAGGGAAAGATTCTGAAGAAGCACATTGAGTTTCTAACATTGTGCAGTAGATGCTGGCTGGGAGGTTATGGAAGGTGTCCTCAAGGTTGATAATTTGCTAACTTCGTTCCCATCTCAAAAGTGCCTGTTGTTTTCTCTGTAGAAGTTTGTGTGTAGTCACGGCCAGCTGGAGTTGCTGAGAGAGGTGCCAGGGTAGGAGATGAAGAAGGTACTACACTGCCCGGCTAGTTCAAAATAAAGAGGGGGGTGGCTTTTGTGTGCTGTGGCAAAGGCATGACCAGTAAAGTAGATTCCTTAATCTTGACGTCCTTGCAAGTGAAGGGGTCAGAGCTGTAATTCAAGTCACTTTTCTCTTCTGTGTAGCATGCTGCCTTGCACCGTAGCTTTATAGCACAAGATGGGTGCCTTTAGAGTGTCTGTTGCTGCCACAGTGGGGGTTGGGGTGTAGGGGTGTGGACCATTGCACTAGTCCTGTGAAGTTTCTGTGCTGTGAGAGCACAGGATGGGAAGAGCTGTCCTAAGCTGGTGAGACCAGCCTCCTGCTGTGCTCCGTCAGCAATACAACAAAATGTCAGTGCACTTCAGTCTCCTATTCATTTGTTGCTTGCTTGATTCTTCTACTCAAAAAGGTGTCAGCCTTGGGGTCCCTTCAGGTAGCTTCCGTAAGGAGATAAATGCAGGGCTTTCTCAGCTTGTATTGCTGTATTCTTTTCCCACTTGCCCATCCCCCCTCCTTGGTTGGTTGGTTATTTTTTCTTCTCCCTAGAACTTGTAGAATGTTAGTTTAGTTTATCTTGCAGACACAATTGAAGGAGTTTCCAAGAGGAATGGATCTGCAGGAATTATTTTCACTAATCCTCTTTCATATATGTGCCAAAGGTTCCATGTATTGATATAAATTCAAATCCATTAATTCACAAGGCAAAGTCAGGCAAATTAGTCTGAGACTCCACTGAGGTGTTTTTGTGAGGGAATTTCTTACAGTACTTCAGAGATCGGTTACCGTCAGTATGAATAGGACATACCTCATTTGTTGCAGATAGAGCTGTAACTGTTTATGCAGGTGACATTTACCTGGGCATTCAAGTCATGAAGTCCAGGAGAACATGATCATTTTTCCTCAGGTTGTGGAGAATGAGAGAAAACTGTCTATCTGGAGCCCAAGTCCTTCCTGACCTCTCATGGTAAGAAATTACTGGACACACGAACTGCTCTTGAAAGGAAAGATGTTACTGGAGTCATACTAATGAATGAAGATGTATGAGTTCAGTTCTCAGTTCTGTTGTAAACTTACCTGTGTTATCATGAACAAGATTCTTAGTCTCCTGAAAAACCATAAATGAGACAAATTGTTTTTATTTTCTCCCAGCCTCGCCTATTTAAATTGCAATGTCTGTGAGGCAGGGACAGTGCACACTG
Source organism: Chlamydotis macqueenii (assembly GCF_036417535.1). Taxonomy (NCBI): domain Eukaryota; kingdom Metazoa; phylum Chordata; class Aves; order Otidiformes; family Otididae; genus Chlamydotis; species Chlamydotis macqueenii. The sequence continues at coordinate 53,267,639 of NC_141560.1, read as the reverse complement.
CGCAAGTGTGCAGGGGCTGAAAGGGCCCAAGCTGTCCTGTTCTGTCTGCTCCCTTGTGCCAACTGTTTTGTGTAAGTACAGCAGCAAGGGCATGGGAGAGGCTGGAAGATGCAGAGAGGTGGAGTGCAGTGAGGACTGTAGTGAGGTGTTAGTATAGAGGGGCATAAGATATTTAAATATTTAGGATTTGAGACATTTCAGAAGATGTAGGCATTTTTTTTTCCTCATGAATTCAGGCTGTGCCTTTATTCGTGTCGTGTGCCTTTTGAAAGTGAGAGAAATGCAGCATTATAAAGGCAGAAAGGAGAACTGGCTGGTTCATGGAAGAGGGAGGGAGGATGTCAGGCTTTACTTCAGGGGTGATGGAGAGGGGAGTGTTTTTGAGTTTACTTTTACTGAAAGCAATACATGTGAATTGATGTTAGCAAAATCTTTATACTATGTGTGTCACTGCTTTCTAAATACTGGCAAGTAACACTTACAGACTGCTGGATCCTATAGAGGGTGCTGATCTATAGATGCTTTTTTTTCTGAGTGAAGGACATCTCCAATGCTAGCTAGCTTCAGATACTTTCTAAACTTTGCAAATAAATGTGGGTTGGAAACTGTTATTGATCCTGCCTGAAAGGTGATAACTTGACTATGGTAGAGACCATGAATAAATTTTCAATACGTTCTGTGTGGTTATCCTATAATGAGCCTCTCATCTTGTCACTGGGATGGTGTGCTTGGCAGTTTTACCCAAGGCATCCAAATTTTTGCAGAGTTTGAAGGCTAGGGCAGCAGATTGCAAAGTCCCGGGGGTTAGTGTGTATCTAAAAGGGTTTGGCTGGAAGCAAACTGAATGTGAGTGCTTACCCGAGACAGAAGGGGACATAGGCCTATGAATCTGTGGGGAAATCCAGTGGCTAAGACTGTCAGACAGTTGCTTAAGGCAACACTTTTCAAAGCAAAGAACTATTTGGACGATGTGAATGCTGCTGTCCCGGCCTGGATAGATCCGAGTTGTGCTTTACTTCACCCTCTGACTAGGTCACATCCAGTGCTCACACTGTTGCCAAACACTAGTGCTCTTAAATTACTGCACAGCAGCCCTTCATTTACCGCAAAGTGCCTGCCACAGCTACAGCGATTCTGGCCCAGCAACGGATCGTGTTGTTTTGTAATAGCTGGCTGATGTGCTTGCAGCCGATACTGCATCGCTCTGCCAGCACGGGGGCCTGTGGCCAGATCCAGTTACGCGGTGGCCAGATGGAGGATCAGAGCAGAGGGAATTGCTACAACCGGAGATGGAAAACTAATTTGGTTTGTGTGTTTTGGATGGTTGGTTTAGGAGAGCGAAAGACCTAGAGAGACCTTGCCTCAAAGTTGGGAATATGTTGTTTTAACTCTGTGAAGTTACCACAAAGGGCTAAGATAGGATAGGTGTGTCTTGTCCCTGGAAATACCGTGCTAAAATTGTATGATTTAGTTTACTGCATTGGAGATTTTCTGGGAGTAAAATCTCTCTCTTGGTGTACCCACAGCAACAAAACTAAGATAACAGTCATTTTAAGCCACGAGTTTGAAAGGAAAACCTGAAAAACTTTAAAAGGGGAAAAAAAAAAAAAAAAGAGGAGTGATTACTTTGCAGAAATTGGAGCACTAGAAAACTTAGTCCTGTGTCCTTAAGTACTTCACTTAATTGATTGGGGTAGGATGCCTACCCTGGCTGATTTTTCCTGCCTCCTTTGCTCCTCCACAGGTGCTTGTGAGTGTTTGCTCAGGGCACGCTTGTGAGATGGCATTTACCTGGCTGTTGCTCCTTGTGAAGCTGGGTGCTTGCTGGGAGTGTTCATGGTTCATCTCCCAGTTCTGCAGCAGACTCCTTGGGAAGGTCACTTCTGTCTTCCTGCATGTCAAGCGTTGTGGATAATCTCAGGGCAGTTTGAAGTGTCACTGGGATTCAGTGTTGTGCCACAGTATTAGGTGAGTCTTTGAAAGACTGTGGTGTAACCCTGGACCTAGCTAGTGAACCATCAGTTTGGGCAGTGCTGCATTACTCTTGCTAAGAGAGAGCTTGGAGAGTGGGGAGGATCCTGCTGTTGCTGATGTTGCTTTCCTCATAGTGTCTTATGTCCATATCCATCGCAGTGTGGGAAGCATAGTCCTTCTTGTGCTTGTAAGGATGGCAGAGGAACAAATATATGCAATATTGTTATGCTACAAGAGATGTATCAGGTCTTTGGGAATTGGAGTAACTCCTTTAGAAAATACCTACAATCCCTACTTAAAGGCTTACAGTGAGAGATAGTTGATTCTATGATTCTATCCACTGAGAATCTTTTTTAGGAGCTAAGTACCTGTCATATTTTAAAAACACCATATGTTCCCAAAAGCCCTGGAACAGTTCTAAGAATCACTGGGCGAATATTGGAATCAATGCATTTAAACAGTGCTTTGTCTGTATCTCTGTGTGTGTATAATTGTGTATCATAGAATCATAGAATGGTTAGGGTTGGAAGGGACCTTCAAAGGTCATCTAGTGCAAACCCCCTGCAAAGAGCAGGGACATCTCCAACTAGATCAGGTTGCTCAGAGCCTCATCCAGCCTGGCCTTGAATGTTTCCAGGGATGGGGCCTCCACCACCTCTCTGGGCAACCTGTTCCAGTGTTCCACCACATTAAATGTATTCTCTGAAAAGAAACATCTTCAATGGTGAATTTGAAATAATAACAAATCAGGTTAAGATTTAAACGTTCTCTAACCTTCTAATTTAAGAAGTACTTACCAGTGCAGGTTTGGCTAGGGCTTTAAAGGAAAATGAAAGTGCTCAAACCACAGGAAATCAATAGCTTAATTGTCTGGAAAAGAGTTCACTGCAGTGCCAGGATAAGCTGTGAGAGCAATAGCCTATTCTGCAGGTGTAGGGAGAATATTTGTCATTTAAGTTTTTCAGCAATATCAGTTCCATGATGGGTTACTTGTGAAGTTGTGAGACTGATTGGGAGCTGAGAATGCTATATAGCTTGCACTGGGGAGGGACTGAAGAGAGACTAAATGAAGAGTAGTGAGGTATTCTCTTTATTCTGGTAAAACCAGTCACATTGCCTTACTTTTTCACTATAGACAATACTATTTTAAAAAGAATTTTAAATATTAAGTTTGTTTTGATAAACCTATTTTCTTCTCTTGGTGAACTATGAAGTTTGGGGCAATTTAGGTAGTAAATAAATGCTATTTTTGCATATTTTAATTATGTTTCAATTTTCCTCTAAGGACAGCTTGACATAAAGTAAAAGTTAAATAAACAAAGAAAAAACTGCCAACAAAACAAAAGAAGAAACAAACCCACATCAACTTTACTAAAAAGGAAATCCATCATTCATCTAAAAATGGCAAAAATTGAAACTTGAATAAAGGTATCATTTATTGCATAACTGCTTAGTTAAATGAATGGTGATGTATCTTCCATAACAAATTTGCATGCTGAACTTCAGCGTATTGGGTATTTTAATCTAAACATCTATACGTTTTCATAGTTACTAGGCAGGAAGAGTCAACCCTTTCTTCAGGCATAACAGCTAACAATGGAAAAAAAGTTTAAAGCTGTTGACCTTAATCAAGGTTTCATATTTTGCACTTCTAATAACTTCAATTTAATTATGAATATTGAAACTATTAAATTATTAGTGCATGTCATAATAGTGTCTGAATTATGAATGAACGGTCAGCATCGGGCAGGCTCTCCCTTCTGGCAGGAACAGAAGGGCGTTGTGGGAGCTGCTCCCGCCCCCTCGGGTGAGGTGTAGCGTGTCCCACAGCAGAACCTCTGCTCGGGTCCGTGGCGGCTGAGGTTTGGTGGCTCTGTGCCACGAGTGACTGAGTTGGTGCTGTTATCTCTGGTTGTCCAGTGCTGCGTGTTCGCAGAGCTTCTTAACCCTGCTTGTGCAAGCCTAGGGAGGAGTGGTGATGTCTGGAAACCTAAACAAATTGCCTAGCACGACACCCTGGCTTTCATGTGATTATTAAGACTCCTCAACAATTTCTGTCCTCAGAGTAACCTATTTTATTTAACAATGTAGAGCACACATCTCCTTGGGATCTAGTTACACTAGATACAAAGGCAGATATTGGAAGTTAGATGACAATGAAATGGAAAACAATGGCTGATGCAGAGAGGCTTTCAGGAGTCTGCTACATTTTGGGCTCCCTTGTAGGTTTACTTGCTTTGAGGAGTAACTGCCTTCTCAGGCTGAGCTGGTATGGTCTCATCCTACCTAAAGGATGGGTTGTTTGTGTTGCCAATTCCATCAAGAGCATCCAGGGTACGTAAGAACTCAAAGCCTCATCTTTCTGCTCTGTATTTGGGAATAGAAATGATAAAAGTGAAAGCTGCTCTGCAGGAGAAGAGGGAACTTTCTCACAGGTCGGGCTGAGGCTTGGGAACAGCCAAAGGAGGATCACAGATCTTGCAGCTTTCAGTGCTGAGCACAGACGCCTTTGCAAGCAGAAACACAGGATGGAAGTATTTAACAGAACTCTGTCAAGTGGATACTCCAGGCCATGGAATTCTCTCTGGGATGCTGCTAAAATATTAAACAACACATGACAGATGGTTATGTTGCTTAATACACTACTGGAAAGTGTCCAGTATTACAGTAATACATACGATAGAGTAGAAAGAGGTCAGATGTCTTACAGTCTGCCAGCCATGTAGCTGCACTCAGGGTCAGTTACTTCTGAATAAACAGGAACACTTGCCTAGTTACTTGTTTTTGTAACTGTAGTTTGATAAAGCAGAAGTGAAAGAATATTCCCTGGAGTCTTAATTTTGGACAGAGGAGAGATTTCTCTAGTTTTAAGTTGTTTATGGATCTCAGGCATACAAGATCACAGTTCGTCGGTAACGTTTCCGGCTCTGTGCCATTCCTTGGTATAGAGGATGTAGCTATGAGCTGGAACTTTGATTTAGTGTTTACTTGAGAGCTTTTTGTGGTATTGGACAAAGTTGATAGAAGGTGGTCCTTTTCAGAATACCGTAGGTTTGCAGCAGAGCTCTTGCAAGGGGTGCAGAGTGCAAGTAGATGTTTAGGGGAGAGTGCTTGAGTGGTGTTCTGCTGTTTGCACTAATGGCAGCTACGTGCGCTCATCAGTTTAAGAGCTGATACGCAAGTGTGCTACACTCTCATGTTCTGGGCTTTGTAAAGAATAACCCCAAAGAGTAAAATCAATCCAGTGGTTTTCAGAGACAAGAGTGAAGCTTGTGTTGCAGGAATATGGTTGTCAGGGTTAATGCTGATGTAAGGAGGATAAGAATAGCAGAGCATAGAGTTCAGGAAATCCTAAAATAGGAGTGGGAAGGGAGTATCTAGTTATATATTCCCCTATGGTTTTAATGTATATATACCTAAAAACCATAGTGGAATTCAAGAGGGTAATTCAAGTATTAAAGCTTGTGCAGATACCAGCTGGAGATAGCTTATCTGTCATATTTGCTGGGTTTTGAGTACATGATGATTGATATGGGCACGGCAGGAGAGCTGTAGTCTTTTCTGAGGGTGAGGAGACATCTTGCATCAAGCAATAGGAATTGAAGGAAGACATTTCAAATAAACAGAATGATTCTGAGATGTCAAGTGGAATTTTGTTTGAGGGGAGAGTATGTGGGCAAGAAGTACAATGTTACCTTAATTTAAAAAAAAGGGGAGGGAGGGAGGGAGGAAGGGAAAGCAGGCGTGGGTGGTAGTGCAGAGATGAAACTTTTTGACTTTAAAAAATATTTTTCTCCTAAAAACAAGAGCAAACTGTTCATCTCTGCTTTAAAATATAATTTCCACAACCTCATGTGTCTAGTAGGACTCCACAGAGCAGCTTTTTGTTGTTACAGGCACTGTCTGCAAATGCAGGAGTACAGGCAGTCAGTAAGTTTTCTGATGTAGTTGCAGTAGTTGAAAGCAGAGCAGTGACTGAAAAATGCCCCTTGCTACTGGTGGAGGTGGCTGTGCCTGATCTGTGTGGCACAAGGAATTTCTGTGTCTTCGAAGCAGAGTTGAGTAGCTCTACACACGTATGTCCTGTGTGCCGTTGTGACAGAAACTGGGGCAGTTCCCTGCTACCTGGTGATATCGAGCCCTGGGTATCTATGTGAGCACTGGTGAAAAGAAATCACTTTGTAATGCCTTATGGGAAGACTCGTGCAGCAAAGCCTTTCCTCCTTTTTAGGGTCACCATTGAATGCCATTGATGATGTGTCTGTTGATAATAGTTCTGTTTCTCAGGATTGTTGCCCAAATGGGTGCATCTTGGTGTTTATCACTTGTGGATCTTGCCTCAAAATAGGAAGGGTGAAGCTATTTTCTTGTTTAAGGGGAAAGAAGAAGAAATAAAATTGAATGAAAACTCAGACAATATTAACACATCATGGTATTAAGTGTCTCCTAACTGCTAAGTTCACGCTTTGCCTTTGAACAATCCAATAAGTCTCCCCTCTGTGCCCGGCAAGATCATAGAGCAGATCCTCCTGGAAGCTATGCTAAGGCACGTGGAAAACAGAGAAGTGATTGACTAAGGGCAAATTGTGCCTGCCAAATCTGATGGCCTTCTATGATGGGATTACGACAGTGGTGGATAAAGGAAGATCAGCTAACATCATCTACCAGGACTTGTGCAAAGCATTTGACACTGTCCCACACAACATCTTTGTCTCTAAAATGGAGAGACAGGGATTTGATGGGTGGACTGTTTGGTGGATAAAGAATTGGCTGGATAGTTGCATCCAGAGAGTAGTGGTGAACAGCTCAGTATCTGAATGGAGATCAGTGACAAGTGGTATTCTTGGGGGTCATTACTGAGACCGGTATTACTTAACATCTTTGTTGGTGACATGGACAGTGGGATCAAGCACACCATTAGGAAGTTTCTGGATGACACCAGGCTGTGTGGTGCGGTTGACATGCTGGAAGGAAGGGATGCCATCCAGAGGGACCTTGACAGGCTGGAGAGGTGGGCCTGTACAAACCTCATGAGGTTCAACAAGGCCAAGTGCAAGGCCCTGCACATGGGTCAGGGCAATCCCAAGCACAAATCCAGGCGAGATGATGAGTGGGTTGAGAGCAGCCCTGCAGAGAAGGACTTGGGGATCCTGGTGGACGAGAAGCTCAAAATAACCCAGCAGTACATGCTTGCAGCCCAGAAATCCAACCGCATCCTGGGCTGCATCAAGAGGAGTGTGACTAGCAGGTTGAGGGAGGTGATTCTGCCCCTTTACTCCGCTCTCATGAGATCCACCTGGAGTAATGCATCCAGCTCTGGAGCCCTCAAAATAAGAAGGACATGGGCCTATTGGAGAGGGTCCAGAGGAGGGCCACAAAGATGATCAGGGGGCTGGAGCTCCTCTCCTATGAAGACAGGCTGAGAGAGTTAGGATTTTTTTTACCCTAGAGAAGAGAAGGCTCTGGGGGGACCTTACTGTGATCTTCTAGTACTTAAAGGGGGCCTATGGGGAAGGTGGGGAGGAACTTTTTGTCAGGTAATGTGGTCATAGGATGAGGGGTAACAGTTTTAAACTGGAAGAGGGTTAGTTTTAGATTAGATATGAGGAAGAAATTCTTTACTGTGAGGGTGGTGACGTACTGAAATGGGTTTACCAGAGAAGTTGTGGATGCCCCATCCCTGGAAGTGTTCAAGGCCAGGTTGGATGGGGCTTTGAGTGACCTGATCTAGTGGATGGTGTCCCTGCCCGTAGCAGGGTGATTGGAACTGGATGATTTTAAGGTCCCTTCCAACCCAAACCATTTTATAATTCTATGAAGTAGCAGCAAGCTCTGGACAGTACTAGGGCACTGAGAGGTTTCCTGCATCTAGATACCAGATTCCTTGACCAAAGTGCAGAGGAATATAAGCCTAAAGGAGCAGCCATCCTGGGTCACAGCAGAAAGTCACCTTGATCTCTCTCTCTCTCTCTCTGACAGCAATGCCCAGGGAAGAATGCAAGAGAGAGGAGAGCAATTACAGATATTTCAAAGCAGGAAAACCAGAGAGCAGAACTCTTGTCTAGCTCAGGATGTCCAAGTTACTGGAACCCGAGCTGTCTGTGATAGGTCTTTAATCAGACAGTTTGCATTTAGACATTAGGACTCAATTCACCCTCTCTTGCTAAGCTGTAGTTTTCCCCCTTAAGGATCTGTAAAGTTAGCCTGAAAAAAATCGTGTGAATGGTTGGGAGTTGTCAGAGACTTCTGTTTAGATGGACTCCAGGTTGTGTGGTGGACACCAGAGAGCCAGGAAGCATTTGACACAAGCCAGGACAGAAAGATTAAATGCAAGCCTCTGGTCTCTGGAACAGGATGTCTGGTGTAGCTGGCTTTGAGGGGAGCCTTGTAGAGCTAATTGGAGTTACACTGCAGCTGACATTCCTGTTGTTGTTAAAGTTAATGCTCAGAGGCACTGTTGTGCTCAGCAACGCATGATAAATAGACATAAACATCTTGTAAAAGGTGATCCCTGGTCAAAAGACGAGAAGCTTAGCATGAGCAGGCAATGCGCCCTTGCGGCCCAGAAGGCCAACCGCATCCTGGGCTGCATCAGGAGGATCGTGGCCAGGGCGGTGATTCTGCCCCTCTGCTCTGCTCTGGTGGGACCCCACCTGGAGTACTGTGTCCAGTTCTGGAGCCCCCAACATAAGAAGGACATGGACCAGCTGGAGAAGGTCCAGAGGAGGGCCACAAAGATAATGAGCAGGCTGGAGCACCTTTCCTATGAGGACAGGCTGAGAGAGTTGGGGCTGTTCAGCCTGGAGAAGAGGAGGCTCTGGGGAGACCTTATAGAGGTCTTCCAGTACCTCGAGGGGGCCTACAAGAAAGATGAGGAGAGACTGTTCAGTAGGGCCTGTTGTGACAGGACAAGGGGTAATGGTTTTAAAATAGAGGGAGGTAGATTTAGATTAGATACTGGGAAAAATTTTTTTACGCTGAGGGTTGTAGAACCCTAGAGCAGGTTGCCCAGAGAGGTGGTTGATGCCCCATCCCTGGAAACATTCAAGGCCAGGCTGGATGAGGCTCTGAGCAATCTGATCTGGTTGGGGATGTCCCTGCTCTTTGCAGGGGGTTTGGACTAGATGACCTTTGAAGGTCCCTTCCAACTGTAACCATTCTATGATTCTATACAAAAATAAAATCAACCTGAGAACAGAAGTGGGACACAAGCACACAAGATGTTTGGCTTGGGGTTCTACAGCAGATCATTTGTGGAGAGGGGACTGGAGCCCTGGTCTCTCTGCTGGTGGTGCCAGCACCTTCTTTGCTGAAACTGTAGTTGCCTGGGCTCACGTGTTGGACAGGTCAAGGGAAATCTGTGCAATGACTGTGATACTCGGAGGAGGATTTTGGATGTTTTCTAGACTTGAAGAATAGATTTAGATGCAGCCTACTGAAATCACATCCTCTCATTAGTGTAGTGCTGCCACTTCTAACAGAAGCAACTACCTCTGTTTCAGGAGGCAAGACTGCAGATTCAGTAGCTTTATGTGATGTTTATGGTAATGTTTTTTAACCAGCATGATGAAGGTTTGCCGGTACTGGGTTATTCAGGACTACCCAGGCTCACTGGAGGCAGTGTTGTGTGCGTGGTTCTGCACCTTCCCTGCCTAATCTCTTGAGCTGGTTGTTGACTGTTGAGAGCACCCGTGACTGCAGTGTAGATACAGCTTCAGATACGTACTTCCTCCTGCATCCCTGTAGAAAAGAGAAGGCATGAAACGCGTTCCTGTGCATCTGTACTGGTGTTTACTGCACTGTACTCTCCAGGGATGCAAACGAATGGTAAGAGTGGGTCAAGCCAGTAGGCTGTCCAGCTTGTTTTCTTTTTCACAGTAGCCAAGAGCACCTGCAGAACCAGCCAACACCAGTCCACAAAAGTCATGGGGAAAGCAGGGTTTGTTTGCATTGTTACTACTAAGGCTTCCAGCTTGTTTTTACTTCATAATTGAATTTGTTTTTCTAAGAAGAATCTTTGCTGTTATGAGTCACCCTGACTTGAAAGAAGGATTTAGCTTTCAGCTGCCTTTTGCCTTAAAAGGTGATGCTGCTTCTGGTATTTGTCAAGTTTAGGAAAAAAAAAAAAAGTCTAAAAATCATCAGGCAGCTCTCCCTTCTCAAGAAACACTTGATATCTACTTCCTTAGGTTTTTTTTGTTTTAGGAAAAAACAATATAAAGCAATGCTTAGGGAATGCGTTGCTGATTCCCCTTTGGGGCCTGCTTGATTTATGTGACAGTGAAATGTCCTAAAGCAACACTCCTGCACATAACAGGGATGTAGCCTGCTTTCTGTTGTGCTGGATTTCTAGACCATTTGAAAATTAGTGGGATTAAGTGCCTGAAATAGCAGGATTAAAGAAAAGAAAACCAAAAACTAGGAGTTACACTATGGCAAACCAGGCACAATTGGAATACAGACCAAATGCCTTTCAAGCGGGTAGATAAACTGCAGTCTTGGTTGTCTGTGGTTAGTAAGGATGTTGTAGTTCTTTTGTAGGGCTTAGCTTTTTAACCCTAAGTAAATGGGTTAAAAAGTACAGTGGGGCTAACTGCATTGTGATTAAAATCTACCTACAGTTTCAAACTTAATGCTAAGGAGATGTATACACTAGCAAAAATCTTGTGGCACGAAACAGTGGTGTAATTCGTTATCCACAATAACGATAAAACTGCAATGGAAAAGGAAGGGATTGGATTTTTCAAAAAGGTTTGTCTACGGCACAGACCTTACCGCTGCTTCTGTAGGTAGAACTAAACTGTTGGTTGATTATGCATTTGAATGTTGCTATGCATTTGAGTATAGCTACAACCTTACTTATCCCTCTGCACGTAACTTTGTGCTATTTTACCACTCCCAGCAGAAGATGCTTTTCACTTGTGGGTATTTGTTGCATAAACTACTCCCACGAGCTGAACTTGATTTGTTGGCAATTGTCAGTCTTAGAAACTTGGATGATTAGAAATATTTACCAATTTTACACTCCTTTGCTTGTACTTTACTCTCTTCTGAATGCTTTCTATGCATTGTTCCCTGGGAGCAACAAAGCTTGTTTCTTGGGATGCTGGTGGACCCTAAATTACAGGGTGCTGTTCTGTAGGCACTCTTTACCTGGACTTTCCTCTGCATGCGCAGCATGCCTTATGTCTTTTGCCATTGCATGTTCACTCTCCCCTTATTAGAGTGTGTGTGTTGATTCAATGAGGAAAAAGTTGCTTTTTTGGCTGGTTTGTTTTTTTTTTTTTAATTCTTTTTGGAAATGTGCAAGAAGAGATTTCTTCAGTAATTCAATCTTTATTTGATGACTTGAGTTTAATTTTAGTAACAAACTTCATTGAGGTTGAAGTTCATGGGGGAAAGTACAGATAGGAGGGGAAGGGGACTGTGAAGCAGGGAGCTGTAATCCTGAATTGAAAATTCTGTTCCTGAAGTGACTCCAGATCACCACTTGCCTGTTTTACTCATGAATCTGTTGGTTTGTGTCTTACAGTGGCATCACTGAAGGGCCGACTGTTATTGCTGTGGCAGATCAAAAGCTACTTCCGACTGCATCTTGTGTGTCATCTGCAGAGCGACCAGTCACAGTGAGTTTCTCCTACACACAGTCTGTTTTTTCCAGTGAGAATTTTTAGCTGTAATCTGTGATAATAATCTTTTTCTCTATTTATACTTTATCAGTTCACTTAGTACTGCAAAAAGATTTGATTTACCAGTCCCAAGCCAAATGGATACATACCTTCCCTCCCTGCCCCCAAAAGCTGATACTGGAAGCTCAGCATTGCAAACTCTTATTTTCTGGCCACCTGCACACCTTGTGCTGGGGTTTGTGTTGGGGGGATGATGGAAGACTATGCACTTTGAGTGTGTATTCTGGCTATACATCTGATGGCCAGGATCAGAACTGGACAAACTATTTTGTTCCTGAGAAAGCTTCAGGAAGAAAAATTCTTTAAATAAAAGGAGGAGAGAAAATTATTGCTTCGGCAAAGAAGATTAAACTTTCCTACTTGTTCAGAGTGCCAGAAGCAAACACATCATACGTTTGTGGCATCTAGTCATAGGCAGTAGCAGGTGAAAGGAAGTGGTGTCTCAGTGCTGGAATATTCCTGAGTCTGTTCCTAGGTAAACTCTTAAAATGAGAGGCTGGAATTTTCCCAGCAGTGCTGAGGAGGGGCTAGCTAACTCAGTGCTATTTGGAGACCAAATGTAAACTCTTGAAAATCCTCTTTCCCTGAAACTCTCTTACTTTCTACCTAAAAGAAATACAGTGAAGAACCCTACCTACTTCTACCAGCTGTCTATGAATGTCCCTGTAACTTGCCTATGATTCGTTTGTCAATAATTCTCTTCTGCCAATAACTTAGTAAAATGCACTCAGGTGATTTTGATATTTTGCACTCTTTAAAAGGATGGTGTAACAATTCCTTGCAAAGCCATCTCTGGTTTTCAGACAGTTATTTACCTGTCTTGTGCTGGTTGCGAGAGCTGAATACATTAGCCATGTATCTCCTGTGCAGAATCTATCTGCAGGAGTAGAAGCGCAGGAGCAAATCTATGCACATGCAAGTGTTTACTTTAAGGAAAACTTGAGGACTCAAGGAACAACAACAACAAAAAAAAATGGTAAGTGCTTAGGGGAGTGCAGGACATACATACAATCAAATGGCATTGAATATTGACATGGTGTAGATTTTGGGTTGTGGGGTTGGGCATGAGGGAAGTAATTGTGCCTAGGTGACTGATTCTCCTAAGAACAAATGGCAAAAGCAGGCGGAAGCAACACTTTAAAAGGAAAAGGCCTCAAAATCTCTGTTGCAAGGTTATTGGAAGGAGAATTGGACATAATGTGCATGCATAAATTATGTATGACTTGTAAAATAAGGAAGTTGCCTTCTAGTGAGCTGTTGTGTTTTGCCTAGAAGGACAGAGCCAGATTGCAGCATGTGTAGAGAATAATACCTGTCAGAAATGGACTATTGAGGGAAAGTAATCATTTTGATCAAAAGTAGTTAAAAGTGAGGCTGAGTAGAAGGGAAAAAAAGCCACAACTGCTCAGCTGGAAGAATGCTTCCAGTGCTGCAGACGTGCCCTGAGATGCATGTTTTATGTATTAGGAATATTGATCAAGGCTGTGGTTGTACCCTGCATTACCACTGTTCTTCCTGATCATTGTGATCAGGATTTCTTAATTCCTTTGAATTCCACTCCTTTCTCTGTGAGCAAGTAAAAAGCACTTGATGCTGGTGTGATGAGGAACTCGGCATTGTACGAGGTCGTTAGCTTAGCCCTTCTTTCCTTCTGATCTAGTATAATGCAGAAGTGACTGTTTTAATCACAAAAGAACTAAAAAGCCATGGGGAGCTCAGTCTCTGTGTTCTCTTTTGAGGTCTTCTAGTAAACCTGCAAGTGAGCTTTGCCTCTGCTGAAGGCAGCATGATCTTGTCACGGAGGTTGCCTATGATTTCTCCCCACACACTCTCTTCCCTTGTTAATTACTTAGATCCTTGATCCTGCCTGCAGACATTTTCCCTGCGGGATGGATCTTACTGTGGACCATGAATTTTGGCTGAGTAAAATGCAGGAAGGAGGAAGAGTTTAAGTGAGGTGTGTCTTGTGTCAGCTGACAGAGAACAGTGCTCGAAGCAGAAGCTTCTTGGTGCATGGACGGGTATTTGGCTGAATCTACTGGCTGTGGCAAAGACATGCCGGTTTATATCAATTAGCATTCCTGACAAATCAATTAGCATTCCTATTTTCTTAAGAGAGTCACTGTTAGGGGTGTCACTGGGAACCGTACACACAATCTGAGATACACTGAGTGCTGTAAAGGAGACCTAGAATTTGTGTTTCTGCAAAGAAACAACCTAGGCTGCTTTTTGAAGTTTTTGGCTTTCAGATCAAAAGCAGGATTGCTTCCACACTTAGGCTTGCTTTCTCTTTCTCTTGAGTCAATGTCCATTCCCTTCTGATTCTTTACAGCGCCCAGAGAAAGTTGAATCCCTGTTGAACCCACAGAAGCCACCTCCACTTGCATCTGTTAAAACCAGCTGGAGGCAAAGGGTGAGGTTGCAGATGAGTGACATCAAAGGCCTTTTCTGTGCTATAACATTTGGCTCCTGCACCCTTGAGAAGGGAAGAGTCTGCAGTTATCCTTGTTTGAGCAAGGCACCCTGGGAGCAGATCAGCCCTGCTGTGATCCTGGATGTGTAGTGGATGCTGCACTGGCAGCCCTGCTGATGCCGTTGCTTTGGACTTTTACCATACCACCCTTGGCTTTCTGCTCTTGCATGCTTGTTCTTTTGTTTAGCTACCAAACTTTCCAAGCAAGCTGCACAAGCTCATGCTGGCTGGTGTGCCTCTTGAAAGCAGAATGATTGGGTAGTTAATTTAGAAATCTACAAGTCCAGTTTCAGTTCCCTGGTCTGCTTGCAGATTCATTCTGAGAATTCAGAAGCATGACTTTGTCTCTGTACCAGTTTCCTAACTGTTACAGGACACTTCCCTCCTTGGATGGGAACTGAGGGTAAACAGAGCCAGTGAATGCTCCAGTACAGTGGCTGAAGAAGTAACATAACAAGGTATCAACAAGGATGTCTCTCTCTGTTACTTCTGCGCAGCCTAAATAGTATCCCTGAAGTCTTTTTAGCAGCCAAAATGAGACGATGAACACTGTGTATGGATGCAAAATGCAAGGGGGAGGTTGTGTACCATGCCAGTGATACTGAGGCGTCAGCATGAGATCCCAGCATCCACTGTCCGACTTTGATCACTGAGTGTGTCTTGCCCCTCTGAGTGGAAATGCTTGCTTGGGCCTCAGACACCAGAGCAAACAGCTTGCGTTCACATTCCTCACCTGAAGTTCCAGTAGCAGATGCTGCTTTATTCTTATGTGGTTTTGCCTTATGTAGGCACATCTGCTTAACTCAGCTGGCCTGCCTGTTGTGTGTTGGCTTTCAGCATTTACTTTAGGGTTACAAGAGAGTCTTCTACCTTGCTTTCCAAATGTCACCAGGTGAAGTTCTTTTCAGAGCCTGGCTGTTTCATGGCTGCACAGCCTACCTCAGAATAGTTGCTGTCCCTGCTATGTCGGTGAATAGGATCTTGATAGGACTGACAGCTTTAAAACATTCTCTCTGAACTCTGAGATGAAAGTGAGGCATTTCCTTTCTCCTTCCATAGGGCTCATCTCCTGTAAGAGGAAGGAGGTGGTTCTCTCTTTAAAAATGTAACTCCTATCAGCTATCATAGCAGTGTCTATAGCACTCCATGGCAGCATGCTGTGATGCCTCATGCTATGGGAAACTGGGAATATGGGAATGAAAGGCAACTCTGCCAAGAGGCTTCTGTCTATATTGATAGGATAGTACACGTGACTCTTATGGCATTACCTGAATCTCACTGGTGATACAGTGGAAAAGGAATAGGCTAAAATCAAGTTAGGGTTCAAATATTCAGATTGCAAGGATACTCCCTGAGGTTTCATCTGCCTACTTGCTAATGGCGTAGCATTGGGAACAGAGTAGATTAAAGAAGTTTGTTTGGCTCTGCACTGCAAATACAAAGCCAGCCTTGCTTTGGCTCCCAGCCCAGAGTGAAAAGGATGGCTGATCACTCAGCTCCTCAGTGTTGACAGCTATTGTTGTCAGGGACAGATATGACTTGGGTCTAAGACAGGGATAACAGTGCGAGTACTTTCTAGAGGGAAGGTTGATTTTAGGAGATAATGCAATTTGACTGTTCCAAAATAAAGGGAAAAAACAGAAATGCTTTTGTGTTCTCTTGGTGCGTTTTTCTTTTTTTTTTTTTTTTTTTTTTTTCCCATATTGGTTCCTAGGATGCAAGGATATTGCTCAGATATTCTCGTACTTCACAATCTTGGATTATATCTTTGGTCCATCCAGTCTCATAACCTGTTCCTCCTCATGCCAAAGCCAGTTACCTTACCTGCAAGGAAGCAGGCAGTTCTCGCATACCACTGCCTCTGCAGAAATAAGTCTGTGTATTGGATCCTTATGAAAATGTTTTGAAGAACTGAACAAGAAAGCAGTGTAGGAATTTGGTGGGCAGATTAATTGCATTCCTGTTTCAGGCTGTTTATTCATAGTTTTAACTTTTTTTTTTTTTAAGGCAAAAAAAGAGGCTATTTTTAGCTTCTGCTTTTCCCTCCATATTAACCCAAACAGATTTCCTTTTTGGAGGAGAGGGTGGAGTTGGGAGGAAGGAAGGGTGGAATTGAAGCTGCTTCATTAAATCAATTTCAAGATCATCCACACACAATTCTGTTTTCACATTACACTTCTGAGCACACAAGAGTCTCTTTACACTTTCCAGAGAGGGGAAGCTTTGTATACAGAGAGGGAGAGTGAAGACCTTTGAGACAATGAAGTGGTTATGGAAAGCTTATGACTTTTGCTTCCTGAATATTTTTTTTTCTGGTTACTTTGATTAGAGTTAGTCTGTTATTTCCAAGGAATGGTGTGGCTTGGTGATAGTTTGCTCTCACAGCCTCCAACTCCCAGCAAATGCCTCGTATTGAGAGACGAAGGGAAGGATTCTGATATAAGCAGGAAGGTCATTTAGATGTTGCTAAGCCACTAATGGTAGACGTTCTCCTTGACATGACCATGTATATCTGGAAAGAGGTGGAACCTGACCTACAGGAGAACTGTGTCAGAAGGATAACCAAGCTCTCCTGAGTCCTAGTACGTGTTTTTGATGATTTTATGGTCAAAGCTGCTTCTGAAGTAGAGAGAGCAAGAGCAACTCCAGCAGTTTCCTTACTAGGTTGATGTGACTTTGGCTTTAACTTTCATAGGATTACTGACTTAAGTGTGCTGCAGAAAGCAGCACAGGCAAGCAGCAGGCCCTGAATCCAGGGCCCGTGGATCTAGTCTGTAAAAAGAAGGATACATGCTTTGAACCTGACTGGTGACTCAGCAGCTGGTGCTGCCTGGCCACTGCAGAGCACTGCTGCTTTTTTTGTTTCTCTGAAACTCTTGGGCTTTAATGTTGGTTCTTCAGTACTTGTTAGTTTCCTCTCCCTCTGATATAAGAGCTGAAGGATCTTTACAATAGAACATGTGTGAAATGTGGTGGAGAGCTGCTCATGCTGTCCTGTCTCACTGCACAGGCTACTCAAGGTTGGATTCAACCTTATCTCTTCTTGCCCTGTGTTGCTTTTGCTGTGTATTCTCCTGAGCTGTTGGGGAATTGATGAAAAACAGAGGTTACCTTTGTATCTAAAGAAAATAAAAACTTTTCTGGTTTAGAAATAAATGGCAAAAAAACTCCAAGTAAATCCTTCTCTTCCAGTAATAACTGCTTTCCAAGTTGTTGAATTCTGTATATGAGTTCAGAGCTGGAAAGGACAACCTGACTTTCCAAGCCTCAGTCCCAGGAAAGACTCCCTGTTTCTGAGGGATCAACATGGGGCAGGAGCCCTTTCTGTGGACTCTCAGATTCTCTTTATCTGCTTTTTTTCTCCTCTTACACTTCTCACACTGGGAGGCTGCTCTAGATCACAACTGCTCCATACTCAGGTTTTTCTGATCTCCAGCCTAGTTCATGGTTGGTTTATCTCAGTTCTGCACCAAGATAATCCTGTGGCTTAAACAGCTCATTTCTTGCTGCTCCCTTCCTCAAGTGTATTTGCAGGCAGTGATCCCTTCCCTTATCAGACTGTATTTTGCCAACTTAAACAAGCCAAGCTTTCCTGAGATAGGCCTCTTATTCTCACTTCCATTCTGGATTCAGTTAATAATCCTTGAAGTTTGGTGTGACCAGAACTATGCACAATAACAGTGTCTGGGAAAGGGCATCAAGTAATGGTGACTTTCTGCTCTAGAGGAGTTCTGCCAATGGTTGGTTACTTTGACGTTTAAATAGGTACCTTAATTTGAATATGCTGCCTTTAGCCACTGCATCTTGAAATGCCATTCTTTGTTAGCTTAGAGGCTTTTATTATCAGAAATCTTGGTTTTTCTTAGAAGTGCTCTTATACTTTGGGACTATGTAAAGCAATTAGTAAATTACGAGAGTTTGAATTTTGGAAACAGCACTCCTATTCCAAGAAATGGTCCCTTTTAAGGTAACTTTGAGTATCTAAAAATGGCTCACTATCAGCTTCCATGTCTGGATGACACTGGCACTACACCAGCAAGAGTATATGCAAAGAATGAAAATCAAGTCCATTATTTATGACCCTCTCTCTGAGTTTCCCTAGCTTGTGTGAGGAAGTGGAACTACTTGGAAATACTTTGCCTCCCCCTGGATTTCTGGCTTCTTTGAAGGTTGTCTTGATCTTTGTGAATAATCTTTGGCTTATACGTTTGATTTCATGCCAGCAACCGAAATATTTCTATAATGTGCATTCCTTCAGGTTTTGTATATCATGAAGATTTGAGGGATTCTCCCACTGTTCAGTGTAGTGCCCTTTTCCTTCTACTGGCACTGAAGAGTAGTGGGATGTGGTTGTGTGTAAGGCACAGCCTGCTGTGCACAAAGTCAGGGTTTGTTACCTGGCTGTGCTGCAGACACTCTGCCTGTCCGTGAGTGGAACTGCATGATCACTGTCTGTATCAGCCTTTAAACTGAGGGGCAGTGACACTTCGCCTGGTCCAGCTGAGCTGTTGTGCTTTCCTGAACCTTTCTGATGAGACAGTCTCTGGTTAGCCATTGGGCTTACAGTGATGGTAGCACAGGGCTGCTAGTGAAGATAAGCTTGTGGTCCCCAAAACCCACTTGAAATGATGATCTAGCTAAACTGAACACCCTCACTGTTGGGAGTGCTTACATTAGGATGCTGATCAGACTGGCTGTGGTTTTCTTCTATGTTCCTTGTGCTTGCGCAGTCTCTGTGTGGTAGGGTTCTTTTGGTTGGGTTTTTTTTTTTGTTCCATGTTGACTCTTGTAATGTACTCTAATTCAGTGGCTTCTAACCTTTTTGGAACAATGGACTGTTGGAGAGGCTACAAATGTTTATTCTGGTCCTGTGAGCTGCTGCTGGGGAATCGTTGTGTTACTGTTAGCGTAAGGACTGTTTTTCCTTTGTTTCACAGTGCCTTACGTTGAAGTCTTGATTAAAGGTGTAGGAACACAAATATGTTTGTCTGAAAAATGAATGAGTAAATGCCCCATACCTCTTTACAAAAATACCAATGGATATCAGCTGCTTTCTGGATTTTAACTAAAATCCTACCAAGAAAAAATGAATTCATCTTTCCTTCATCTTCTCTTGGAGTTTTAGTCCAGAGCTAAATGATTTTGGCAAAACACTTACAGGCATTTAACTTCCATGGTCATAATTTTTTAAATGATAATTAATAAATTCTTTCACAATGACAAACTTTTGCCTTTAGAAAATGCCTGTGAGCCTCTCCTGCAAGATTGCACTGGCAGTATATATGTATCATTTATCAGATATATATGTTAAGAAAGCACGTATCTTTAAGCGCATTCATCTTCTCTAAGATAGCAGTCAGCCTTGTGCTCTGGGCATGCTTTAGATCATTTAAAGTATATAATGAACTCAGAAATTAAAATAACTTACCATACATCTCATTGTTCTTGAATAATTTTTCACATGTGCAATTATAGTGCCTTCTACCTGCTCTTTTCAAGTTCTTGGGGGAAGAAAGTGCTCTTCTGCTTTTAGCAGTGTTCGTTTCCTGCTCTGTCATATGTAGTGTTACTTTGTTGTGCAGTTCTCTTCTAGTCACTTGCTATATTCCTTTAAAAGTGCAATTACATAATTTATATAAGTTTAGAAAGGGAAAGATTATGATCTCCATACCAGTCCATTTATTTATGCTCTGTGGAAGCTGGGAAAAATTGAGATGAGTATTCTGGAAGTAATTAGCATTTGAAATGGAGGTTAAGATGGGACAGTTTCTCATGTGTGCTGCAGGAGATGTTTCTGGATTCCCCTTGCCTTTCATTGGTAGGAGTAATCTCTCAGTTTTAATAAATTACTGCTTCTGAGTCCTGAAGCAGCTTCCCCATAGCTATTTGTCCTTGCCAAAGGAGAAGGTCAGCATCTGGTTTACTTTGAGTGGTTAGCCTCACCCACTCTGTATTTAATCTTAAATGTGGGCAAGTAAACAGCCTCCACTTTGGAATGCGGACTGAATAAGGCTGATTTTATTTGTTTGTAGCACAGCAGTGTTCCAAAGCCCCAACTAGCAACTCCTCCTATGGAAGCACTGTACAACTGTGGGAGAAGAAAATGGTGCCTAATCAGAGAAGTTTCAGCCCATTTGGAATAAATGGCCGCTGCATTAGTAAGTGCTCATACCTGAATAGAGACTTTGTCCTAGCTGGGCCAAACCCTTCCATATGGAGGGGACACAGTTTATACTACAGGCTGCTGAGAGCTGTACTTGCATACACAGTACAGTTAGTCTATCTACAGTACTTGCCTAATGTTTCCCAGATGTGAACATGCACACAGGATGCTT
Organism: Chlamydotis macqueenii; assembly: GCF_036417535.1. Classification (NCBI taxonomy): domain Eukaryota; kingdom Metazoa; phylum Chordata; class Aves; order Otidiformes; family Otididae; genus Chlamydotis; species Chlamydotis macqueenii. Next base: position 53,247,168 of record NC_141560.1, on the reverse strand, counting down.
CTCATCCTGAGTAGCACATGGAGAAAGACGATGACTAGCAGTGGGCTGCTGGTGACCTGGTGAAGGTGACCCAGCCCTGCTTGTGCTTTTCCCAGAGTACCCCTGGCAAATGAACAGGGAGAGGAGCTGTGGGCTGTGTGGGTTGTTCTTGCAACCTACTCCCAGCCACCTGTGTTACGGGGCAAAACAGCACCTGGTAGGAGAGGAGTAAGGGAGCAGCTTAGGGTTCCCCTTCAGTCAGGGGCTGTATGAGCTCTTCTGCCAGGCCATTGCAGTCTGTATCATTAAGTTCTATTTTAGGGCTCATTTGCCTTGTTCACCCATAAAAAATATGTTGTTTTAATAGAAATCTGGGGCTTATCTTCTCCTCTGCTCCTGGAAGCTGCATTTAAACCCAGGATTAGGAGTGAGGGACAGCTCTATTGACATGAATCTAAGGGAGAATTATTTTGTAAAAGCAAAACAGTCAGTCTTGTGAATTTTCCTCTAATGGCTCTTTTCTCTTGAGCATCACTGAAGTCCTGTTTGTATCAATTTGCAGGCTCAGGAAGACAGTGTTGCTCCCACTTGCGTTTTGCTTGCATTTAAAAGGCTACCTCTGCAACTATAAGGGCTGCATCTTGATTCATTTTAATTGGTAACATAGATTGTATAGAAGCTTGGGGCTTGTATTTGCATTCTCCAGAGTAAGATTTCCAATCATCATAGTGAGAAGAAAGCAGATTCATTTTTGCAAACCCTGTGTCTGCACTTGAGTCTCAAGTGAGGTGCTGCAATCATTTTGATACTCGGTGAAATGAGTCCACCATTAGCTTCAGATGCCTACAATCTAGCTGTCTGCGTCTGACTGAGTTTTATATGGACTAGCCTTCCAGTCGGTAAAGAGAAATAGGTATTCGTCTGACCCTGTTTTAGACAGCTGCTTTAGAAACAGATGAATCCTACCCTGCAGATGCTTATTCCTCCCCATCGACTGTAGCGGCAGTCCGGGTAACTAGCGCAGACGTTGATGTCAACATTTGCTCAAATGAATCCCATATGAAATATTTCCAGTTTTAAATTTAACTGATTTAGGCATTTTCAGTAAAGTGTGGTCTCCAACCAGCAAACACATCCTCATACCCAGGGAGCGGGTTGTGTACTGTAACTTTTTCTGCTTTTATTCTCCAGCCCTTTATCTAGAGAATGAAAATTATTCCATTATGGCAGGAATGCTGGCCTTCAGAAAGCTCCTTTTATCTACACAAATACTTTGTGTGGTATTTTTCCACTAGTGTTGGCCTTTTGCTTATCCATCTTAGAGCTGGAAGGCAGAAGCACCTTGTATGGAACTCTGAGGCACATTTATTTGTTTGACCAGTAAATCAGTATTATGGTTTCCTGCGGACTGGAAAAGAGGGTATTATTATGGAGTTATACTTCTAAGTCCACTTTCCTGAATGCTGAATTTCTAAGGAAAAGATATAAATCTCCTTTGTGAAGGAGAAGAAGCTATATGAAACAGACTTCAGGGGCCTTATTCTCTTTGTGTTTATGCTTGCTTGTTTGCCTCTCTTCCTGGCTTTCCTCAGGTGCTACAGTATATTACTTAATCTCCTTTGAGGTAAGTATAGCTCCTTTGTCACTGTATGGAACACATTGGTATTCAGAAGAGCCTTTTCCCGTGTCAGAGCCAATATTTTGTTTCTTTGTAACAGTAACCTTCTTGGATCTCTCTAGCTAACATTTTTCTTTTCTTCTGTCTTTTATTGACTGTGGTACATTGTGTTGCTTCCCTCCCCAGTAATTTTTTTTTTTTATTAATGACTAATATGTCCATTTTATGAAGCAATGAAACCTGTTTACAAAGGAAAGCGAAGCTGGGTGCAGGGGCTTGATGGAAGCGGCAGTAGGAAGCACATGCTACTGAGTCTTGTTTGTTTTATAGATGAGGTCTAACACGTGGCAGAGAGGCACAAATTCTGTGGCTCTCTAGGATCCTGCTGGTAGTGTTCAGATGTTCTCTTGTACAGCCTGTCTGGGAAGGGTTGTGCTGAGGCTGGCTGGAAAGGGTTTAGCTGAGCAGAGAGGGTGATGAACTGTGGTCCTGTTCTCCCCCCTGGTGCTAGAGAAGTGGAAATCCTAATGGCTTTGTTACCCCTGTGTGTCTCTCTTTTCCCAACCGTTCTTTGTCTGCTTGCACTGCAAACTCTTTCAAGGAGAAACTTTATTCCTGCAATGCCAGTACAAAAGATGTGTGGAGACTTGCATCCTGATACCAGTCCGCCCTCCACCTCCCCCCTTTTTGTTCTTCCTTCTGTGTTCTACCATCATTTTAGGAGACACTGTTGGTGTTCCAGTAACTGAATCTACTTTCCATGTTACTTTTCTCCCCTTCCCTCCCCTCATCACCTTAGTCATATAGTCTTGACACAGTCTTATTGTATTCGTGTTTTGAAGGCTAGGAATTCACATGACACGTGAGGGAGGAAGGATGACTTACCTGTATTGCAGGTATTTATCAGTGTGCTCAAATGTGGAAGCTCTTGTTTAATTTCTGCCAGAATCTTCTCATCCACAGCAGATTTTTGGACGACAGAACTGACATTTATGGGACGTAATAGGCTTTGCAGGATCACCTGGGTGGTTTTCTGGGGAGGAGAGGGGATCTTACCTGCTACTTTCATTCTGGTCTACAACCCCTGAAGTTCTGGGGAGATAATACTCTGAGCTGCCTAGGTGTTAGGGTAGTGAGGGATTAAGAAAAGTGGACAACTGATTGTGGCTGTCAGAAGAAACATTCATTTTTGTTTGTCTATGAATATGAGCCTTCTTTCTTTTGTCATAGATTAAATGTGTTTGTAGCTTCTCTGGGTTTCACCTCCTGTGCACAGGGCCTGGATGAAATGTTGACTTGTGATTCAGGGTTGAGATCTGGTGTTGTGTCTGTTGTGGCATCTTGTTAGCAGAGTTATCTTGTTCACAGCTGGTCTCTCAAAGGATACAGCCAACTTGTGCAAAAGCATTTGACCTGGACTTGTGCTAAGCATTTGACACTGTCCTGCACGACATCATTGTCTCTAAACTGGAGAGTCATGGATTTGATGGACAGATCACTTGGTGGATAAGGAATTTGCTAGATGGCCGCACTCAAAGAGTAGTGGTCAACAGTTGGATCTCCAAGTGGAGAATGGTGAGAAGTGGCATTCCTCAGGGGTTGATATTGGGTCTGGTGCTGTTTAACATCTGTTGGCAACATGGAGAGTGGGATAGAGTGCACTCTCAGCAAGTTTGCTGACAACACCAAGCAGTGTGGTGCGGTTGACACACTTAAGGGAAGGGATACAATCCAGAGGGACCTTGACAGGCTGGAGAGATGGGCCCTGCAAATCTCAAGAGGTTCAACAAGGCCAAGTGCAAAGTCCTGTGCATAGGTCGGGGCAATCCCAGGCACAAATACAGGCTGGGCAGAGAATGGATTGAGAGCAGCCCTGAGGAGAAGGACTTGGGAGTGCTGGTGGACGAGAAGCTCAACATGAGCCGGCAATGTGCGCTTGCAGCCCAGAAATCCAACCGCATCCTGGGCTACATCAAAAGGAGCATGGCCAGCAGGTCGAGGGAGGGCATTCTGCCCCTCTGCTCTGCTCTGGTGAGACCCCACCTGGAGTACTGCATCCAGCTCTGGAGCTCCCAACATGGATCTGTTGGAGCGAGTCTGGAGGAGGGCCACAAAGATGATGAGAGGGCTGGAGCACCTCTCTTATGAGGACAGGCTGAGAGAGTTGGGGCTGTTCAGCCTGGAGAAGAGGAGGCTCTGGGGAGACCTGATAGTGGCCTTCCAGTACCTCAAGGGGGCCTACAGGAAAGATGGGGAGAGACTTTTCACTCAAAAGATGAGAGGTGAAAAGATGAGAGGTAATGGTTTTAAAATAGAAGGTTGTAGATTTAGACTAGATATAAGGAAGAAATTTTTTACACTGAGGGTGGTGGAACCCTGGAGCAGATTGCCCAGAGAGGTGGTAGATGCTGCATCCCTTTAAGGCCAGGTTGGATGAGGCTCTGAGCAACCTGTTCTAGTTGAAGATGTCCCTGCTTCTTGCAAGGAGGTCGGACTAGGTGACCTTTAAAGTTCCTTCCAACCCAAACCATTCTATGGTTCTGTAACTTGTCACATCAAGGCCACTGAGTCAGTGGTTCAAGAGCTTCACTCAATGCTGTTAGTTATTTGCAATGAAGCACAAAACATACCTTCAAATAGCATTTATTTTTCAATAATCCATATTTTGATAACTCTCAGCTTTCTCTTTAGTTTGTACATAATCTAGGCTCAGTTTTGCCCTTCCCCATTGGTACTCTCCCAGCTGTACAAGAATGCTGTTTAACCGAAGCTGCAAGTGGCCACTCTTCATGACCAGTGAACAGTTCAGAAAGTTTTGATTCCCTGCTTTGAAAGTGTTGGAAATCTAGTATATAGATGGCAAATCTGGCCACCTAAGCAAACAAACAAGAACACTCAACGCACCAGAATTTTTCAAGATAAAGCTCTGATTAGAAGAAAGCTGTAGGAAAGAGTTGATGGTGAGGAAATCTGTCAATTTATTTTGGATGTTTTAATTTTGGTAGGTTGGAAGACAGGGGAAGAAAAGATGGCACTGGAGACAAGAGTCATGGTGTTCTGGGAATGGGAGAGGGAAAGTAATTGTAAACATGACTAGCAAAATAGTCTACTTTGTGTGCAAAGTCCATTTAAATCTAAATTACCCAGTGATTTTTCTTCAGTGGAATTTTTAGCAGCACGGTGTAGAAAGACAGTAATATTTTTTTCCTCTTGTTTAAATATGTGATGCATATAAATATATAAACATCCCCCATCTCTCTACCTCCTCACACCTACTTCTTTCACTTCAGGCTCCTTGGAGCTGTTCCCTGCAGCAATGCTTCCAGGTGGTGACAGCTAGGATGTTCACTGCAGTCACCAGAGCCCTGTCAGGGCCAATTAGCATCCTAATGACTGGCATGTACCATCTTGATAACATTCAGTCTGTGCTCTGTACCAGGGGACGTAGCCTCTTAAGAACCTATCTTGTCTCATCTGGCCCATACCAGTCATATAAACTTGGGTTTTGGTTTTTTTTTTTTTAAAAAAAAAAAAAAAAAGAAAAAAGAAAATAAGATTTCCATGTCTTCTGAGTACCAGGGACTTCAGCACAGAACAAACGTACTGTCCTTCCCTTTAGCTGGAAAAGATGAATCTTGGCTTGGTGAAGGGGACTTAAATCAAACCGCTGCTCTTACCTGTACTTAGGGCTTTGGGACAGAACTTCAGCTGAGGTTAAGCAATGTACTACTTCTTCTTCAGAGCTGTGTTGAATAAGAGCAATCAAATACCCAGCCACATAGTCTTTAAATATTCAATACCTGGCCAGTATGAGGACTGGAGTGGTATTCTTCTGAAATTACTGCTACCTGTTGTTTGACTGTCTGCTGCAAAATCCACTTTGCAATAGACCAGCACCTGTGGTCAAAACTGCTTTTGTCATTCAGTCAAATCAGGGCTGAATGCTGTGCAGAGACCTTTTCTGTAGCATAGATCAAGGCATGCCATGCAGGTGAGGAGATTTAGGGGAGGTTTCATGACTGCTCAGCAAAGTCAGAGTGTGGTGGAGTGTCGAGAGTGTAAATCTGCCCCATGGGCACCCTCTGTCAATGTGGAGATTCTCAAGGCTTTGTACTATGCTGTACCAGGCTGGAGGGGGAACAAATCCTCTGGTAGTGGCAGAGTTAAATGCTGCAGTATGGAAGCACCCCGTTTCTGCTCCATATTTTATTGTTTAGTGATAATATACTTTCCAGAGAAAAGTCAGTGCTCCTTGCTAACATGGCGTTGCTGTCTAATCCTGCCATGTCCTAGCTCTTCAGTGGCTTTAATGAAGTGCTGTGGTGCCAGGGCCAGCTGGTTGGCATGTTGTGTGCCAGCTGGCACAGCCACACTGGGTCCGAGGTTTAATGAGTCAAGAGTTTAACGGTCCTTAGGAGGAGCCAAATTACCTGTGATGCTAAATCAGGCCAAAGAGTGGCTGAAGGGCAATGTATTATGGTGACTGGACTGAAGCTACAGTAGGCAGGATTTCAGTTTGCAGGGCTGTGGAGGCAGCACTTTTCACTGGTAGGATAACAACCTTAATGTTGTGTTATTTGAAATGACGTTGCTAAGATTCTGAGGACAAAACAGTTTTCTTCCCTATTAGAGGCAGCAAATCCCAAGTGTGAACTCTGGAGAGTGAGTGAGCAAGAATTATTGTTTTTAAGGCCATGATTATTCTTGAAACACATGCCCTAGCCCAGCCTGTGAGGCTGAAAAACAGCACATTAACTTATCCACACAGTGGATATGTTATTATCTTTTCTTGATTTTTTTTTTTAATGGCATTTGCATTTGCTGTCAGAATATTGTCATATTGCTATCACAACTGTTTAAATTCTAATCTTAATGTTTTCATGTATTCTTCTGCAATGTCACAAGAACTTGATGACTAAGAAGGCTGCAGGTACACAGACAGAAGCACTGACATTTGTTCAAGTATTTGCATGTCCTCTTGTCTCTTCTGAATGCGTCACCAGAAGACCTAAGCCTGTGTCCTGGAGTCCCTTTTCAGAAGTGCCACTCTGAATGTCACGGTATCTATTACAATCTGTTTTGTATGCGCTGAGCCTGCTCAGCGCGTACTGCTCTCGTTGTGCACGAGGTGTAGTAAACCAGCAAAGCTGACTTATTGCATGCGTGCCCAAGACTAGAAGCCCTCCTAAGATGACCCAATGATTTGAACTCTACCTCTTGTGTTCTCTTAGTGCATGACTTTCTTAGTAGATACCCTTGAGGCTCTTGTGGTCCTGAGATCCCCAAATCTGATGTTATAGGCCTCACGAGATCACAATATGCTACTCTCTCCAGATCTTCCTACTCAAGGTCACACTTAGTTTTTCTTTTAAGTTTTTGGCCTTCATGTTTGTAATCTAAAACATAACCTCCAATAAAACAGTGATTATTGTATAGTGACCTCTCTTGAAAAGCTTGGGTGCTTAGTCAAGTGTAGATGAAATGAGGAGAATTGGCACAGCTGATGTAACAGATGGATGATAACAAGGCAATTTTTCCCCACATTAGTCTGCCTATATGCCTAATCCTGACATAGAGCTGTTCTACCTGCCCCTTAAGAGTAAGGAAGTAGCTAGGTTTCTGTGGCCTGTTTAACAAGTGGATTGTGCCCTGCAGCTTTCCGATGATGCACATACATCACCTGAAAGCTAGGGAGTGATTAGTTGTCCACGCTGCAGAGAGGGGCAGAGCCACAGCATAAGCCAGTCCTTCTAACACTGGTGGAGCTTTCCACCAGCTGGAGCTTTCAGAGCCATCTCGTTTCTTAAGATTGAAGCCAGAGGCTGAGAGTTAGGGATCCGGGGCTGAGGCTCCAGGATGATCCCCAGCTGCCTAGGAAAAACATAAGTCTTGGTGTGACTATGAGCATATCTATTGTGGCCCAGTTTGCAAAATTCAGTCAGATATCTAACTCCTGCTGATCTCAAGAGGATTAGGTGTCTACATGGCTTTGTATATTAAAACTCTACCTGCTTCAGTTCTCCGTTTGCAAAAATCAATAAAATACTATCTCCTTTTTTCACTTCCCAGCCTGACTGTGTAAAGATGCCAGGGATTTATCCTGAGGATTTGTTTTTAAAACAGTGGGGGCATGCTCTCAGTTGGGGCTCTCATGACAGGGTAATTATTGCCTTATGTCAGAACACAGAGGTGTCACTCAAAGGTTTTTGCTCAAGCACATAGTCAAAAATCAGAGTCTGCAACTCAATGTGTGGTCAAATCAATAATCTGAACACTCTGTGGTTTTCTGTAGTGTAGGACAATTCCCAGAGATTAATGTAAATGCAAAAGCCTTTCTAGTGGAAGCAAACCACAGGACTGCATGATTGCATTAGACATTTCAAATGGCTGTGTAAAGACTTGCAACTACATATTTTTGAAACACATTTATTCTTGGTGCAGCTCAGTTCCTCGCTCAGTGATGAATTACTTTAAACTTGAAAATGAACTCCTTGTGCTGGTGTCAGGATGGATTATAATCTTAAAGGTGACTTGTAAGAGAACACAAATATTTGGCTTGTTACTTTTTTCATCTTAGGATGGGTAAAGAGGGCAAGGAGAGCAGATACTTCTTTGAAAGCGTAAGTGATGGCTAAAGGACTGCTAAAATAATGACTCTCCCCCAGCATTTCCAAATATCAGATCTGTGCAGTTCTTTGAAACTTGTAAAATCTACTTCTGAGTCAAGTTCTTTCTCTTTCATATTCACTTCAATTAAACATTCTGGAAAAAAACCCACTTGATTTGTTTCAGAGTTTGTGTCCTTTCCACGTAAGGTGTAGGAGCTTGCAATGTCTATTCCCAGGACACTGGTGGAGGAGACTTGCAGTTGGCTTTGCCAGTTACTAAAGCTGACTGCTAAAGAGGTAGGAAACTTTTTTTTTTTGATTGCTGAGACTGATTTTAATTATGCTCATGTCTTTTATTGAATTTGTGGTCCACATCATTCCTGATCTGGCATCATTGCATGGTGTTTCGGCAAAGCCTTTTAAGGAATGAAATGCAGCCTCTGTCTGACTTCTACCTTGGGCGTATTGTGGGCAGAGCTGTGGTAACAAATTTCTTGGTCTGCCGAGCTGTGTGAGAGTCCATAGCTACATAGCTTAAATCTCCTGTGGATGCAGCAGGTTGAGAGGACACAAGTCAAAAAACTACTGTTAGGTACTATGACTCAGCTGTATGACACTGTAACCTGCCTGATTTACTGTAATTTGCTGATGGATCTGACACCCTTACATATATCCCTTGGCCAGTCACATCTGTGTTGAGTTGCAAGCTCTTAGACTACTGTGGAAAGTAGGAGATCTGCAGTAGTTTTGCGTGGAGTATGAGGTATAGGGTAAGCAACAAGTTCCAGTGAGTAGAATTGCTTTTCTATTAAAATATATTCATGCTCTGTTTTGAGTATTTTCAATTGACTGCAGATTTGTTGTGAAACAGTATGATGTATTTGTGGCCAGCAAGGAGAAGACTTCTGAGCTTGGCATTGGGATCAGTGTATAAGCTTGGAGGTCTCTGTGCCAGGGTTCTGGAATAGGATTGCTAGCAGGATTGCCATGCAACGTGTGGTCTGTTGATCTTCAGCCGAAGAGCTGCCAAGATACAGTAGTCATATTGCTAATGAACAGCAGGAAAGACTGTACTTTTTTTAATTTTTTTTTCTTTTTTCCTTCCTGTTATTCTTATGTTTCTGGAGCTGTCTGTGATCCTGACCAAGGACTCTTGAGCTTAGTGTCAGATGGACTAGTTCTTAAGCCTAACTCTGTGCAGCCCTGGGTGGCTTCAGAAATGAATAGGGAGCATGGGGGAATAGCGTCCAGAACATGAGCTTTGAGGATCATACTCTATTGTTGCAAATTGGATTAAAGTAGGTTGGTTTCTTTTCTGTGTCTGGGAGGGACAACAAAGAACTTAAATGTTGTCACTGGCTGCCTGGAAGGCAGCTGTGCCCTTCTGGTCCATTGTGCCTGGCTGGCTGCGAGCTTAGACATAACTTAAAATGTGATCCTCCTAGATTTTCCAAAGTTAAGGCTCCGGGGCACAGTTCTACAACAGTGATCTGCAAAATTTCTAGCTGTGCGGTTCATTCTAGTCTGTCTGGCTCCTGAGACAGTTCATTGTCTGTCAGAGCTGCATGTTTTTCCCGTGTTCCAAGATTGTGGTTACAAATAATGTATTTCTGGCTTTGAACATATTTTCTGCTACCTCACAGGGCTTCCTTTTCCACCACTTAAGTACAAAGCACTTGTCTTCATTGTCAGCTCTTCATATCCTACCCCTGCCCTGTGTATCTTGTCCAGTGCACCACTGAGACATCACCCCTCATCTGCTGTGGGAGTCTTGAGTGCTCATTTGTCATGCATTTCCACAAAGCCTCCGTCATGTTTTCTTCCATGTCACATCTGGCATCCAAGATGAGTCCTGGTTAAAGGTCAACAAAGCTGACAACTTTCCTCATTCTTAATCTTTCCTTAGCGCTCTCCTCTGCCAGCAACAAGCTAGGAGATGATGAGACTGCTGCTGCACAGAGAATACCTGCAGAGCCGGCTACAGGTGTGGCCCTGGAAGCTGCTGCCCAAGGGAGAAGCTGCTGAGGGTGACAGAGTAGCTGTTCATGTTCCCCTTTCTTTGCCCATGGCAGTACCCTGCAGCTGCCCAGGGAGGAGGGAGCGTGGAGGGTGGGAGAGCAATGCCTGGTACGGCTGGTGCCGTCCCTGCTGAGCCACTCTTCCCCTGTTCCTCCAGCAGTAGCGAGGCTGCCTCTGCTCAGCTCTCCTCAGTCTTCAGTAAGGGCTGCCCTGCTAAGAAATTTTGAGCTGGCAAGTAGTGCCCTCCTGACAGTCTCCTTCATACACCTTCCTCACAGGTGTCTGAATCTGTTCCTTTCCGGGGAACTTGGATCACAAGCCCTTTGGAGCAGGGATGATGTCCCCATAGTTGTGTGCCCACTGTGTTAGAAGCTTAGCAAAGTATGCAGGAACTCTGAGGTGCTGCTGTGGTTTAAATGCTCAACAGGTCCTTCAGTACTTCCACTACTGGTCACTGCGTGCTTGATTCAGTTCTGTCCTCCTCTCTTGCCCCTGAAAAGCACAGTGAAATTTAAATTTTGCATAAGAGGAGCGCATGTTTCTTCATCAATGAGAGAAATAGTGCTAGCTGTGGTTTCAGTACTAATAGCAACCAAAGCCTCCTTAAAAGAGAATTTTTCTCCCTTCCTCTCCCTTGGCAGACAATTTTATGGACTTATTTTTATCTCGTTATGTTTTATATGCCTCAGTTGTTTGTATACTTTATAAAGCCTCTAAAGTAGAATTATTGAATAAACACTCTAATGTGTGACCCGTGTGTTTCTCATGGCTGGCTTCACATGGATTTTTTTTTTTTTTTTTAATCTTTGTTTACAGGACACAGTGTATTATACCCTCTCCCAATGCTTGCACTCCCCCAGAAGAGCCAGAATCTGCTTCTAATGCTTTTTGTTTAGCTGACTGTAGTTCCTTTCTGACCTGGGAATTATTTCCTTTTAGCGTGGCAAAACGATATATCCAGCTCTGTTATTGATATATGTGCATCACAACTGAGGGTTTGATTGAGAAACTGCATGGGACTGTGAATCTTTCCATTGATTGTTGATAGGTTTTGACTGTACCTCTAATTGCCTATTATTCTCAGTGAATCTGTGCTGCTCTGTTTACTTTCCTTGATGAGATAAGGATTGTTCTGTTCCTTGGTGAGATGTATTCCCAAGGGTTGTCTCTTTTTTTTTTTTTTTTTTTTTTTTCCCCCCACCTGTACAATAATTACTTTGTATTTTAGCAACCTGATGCTAATAAGTGCTGCAGCATTAGCTGGGCCTTGGAGGCAAAGCTGTTGTAGTGCAGAACCTTTATGCCCGTGGGGCTTGCACGGGCTTCCTCATGGCCAGGGTATAAATGGGTGAGTGTGGCTGCCCTCAATATACATCAGAACTCCCACAATATTACTTTCGCGAAGGGATGATGTGTCACTGTCCTTTGCTTATCTTGCCAATCTTTTATGCTGGGTCCTTGTCACTTCTGAGTTACTATTGTGAGTTTTCTCTGTGCTCCTCTATACCTTATGTTCCATTGATATTTTTGCAACTTCTTTTTGTGTACGTTTGGCCTTTCTGTCCCCTTTTTTTCCCCTTGAGTGGTTTCTACTCCCAGCTACGTGAATGTAATTTCCTATATTGCTCCTTGGTGTTTCATGGATTGTTTTTATCTCCTGTAGCACTGGACAGGCAGCCAGACCCACTCTGTGGAGCTGAGTGGGTTCTTTAGATGTGCATCCAGCTAGACAAAGATCATCAGCTCAGTCTTCCATGACAGCCAGGAGGAAGATTACAGGAGCATGATTTGTATCAGGGTGGTTGACTGATGTAGTCACAACTCAGGCACTTGATTAGGTGAGTGTTCACAGGAACAGATTACAGTCTGGTGAGCCCGAGGAACCAAGCAGCTCGACCAAAAGCAATGATGCAGAACCAAGAGCCAGTGACATGTGGTTTGTGGCCTTGTTGCAAGGTCCATGCTCCTGTTTTGAACACCAGGCACTCATTCGCAAACTTTCTAGGTAACAGTCTAGATTGCAAAATTGTAAGTATTTGAAAGCAAACTAGCTATGTGCTGACCTGGGCTGTGTGACTGCTTGCTGGAGCTCTGCAAATTTTCTGTCCTGATCCCTGAACAAATGCCTCTACCTCAGCAAACCAACCATCTTCAGATACTCTAGTGTGCTGCTCATGGTGTGGAAGGGCAGTGGCTGTGGTCACTATATCTTCCAAATCTGATCACTGGTATCTCCCCTGAGACCTCATAGTGACATCATTACCTTCTGGATGGGCTGAACATGTGACTGCGTGCCCATTTTCTGTGTTTTGGTCTAAGGGGATAGCACTGCGTTGTCTGCTGCATGGAGTCATGTCTGGAAAATATTTCTGGGCATCTCAGGGAGCACCTAAGAAGTCTTTATTACTTCTTCAGAAAGATGAGCTTCTGCAGAATCTAAATCTTATCTGTAGCCCACATTAATTTATTGCATTTATGTATTGAGCAGGCTGCATTCAGAACGTCGATTGAATGGAGAGATGCTTTAAAAACATGAAGTGTTCTGGAGAGAGATTAAACTGTTTTCTTGTTCAGTATTTCGTATCTCTTTGCCTGCTATGAAAATTGAAACTGCAGATATTAATTAATTGACACATTTGCTAGTCTCATTGTAATGATACAGCCAATCCATAAGCAGTCAAGTGCTGAGTCCTACTTCCAAAAGTAGGAGATATTTTTCAAAATCATGAGGTTATTTTACAGTGTTGGGTTTTGGCTTTATTTTGTCTTCTGCTTTATGAACATTTAGGGTTAGTATTGCCAGGCTTTCTTCTGCAATCAAAACTTAGTTTTGTACTCTTTAAAAAAAAAAAAAAAAAAAAAAAAGACAGGGCACTTATGCTCAAGAGGAGACTTACAATAATAGTAAAAGTTGACAGATCTACAACTTTCTCTGTATCCTTTCAGTTGTGATTTAAAGCACCCTAAAGAAACAGCTCCCTGTGACAAGCAATGAATAATGTCAATTGAGGATTCTTGAAACAGATGTATAGTTGGCACTTTTTCTCCCATCTTTCACTTTTTTTTTTGCCTTTTACCCAGTTGAGAAGTTGTTATAATAGCATCAACCAGTGCTTTTTCAGTGTCCATGCATGCACTAGGACAGCACTTTGGACAGGAAACCTGAGCAGGGTAAATTCCAAGAATTCCTCAGAGGCCCTGTTGCAATTTGTTGTCCTTGTTTGATTCTAGCCATTTGTGTGGGAGAATTATTTTTCTCATATTTTGATGGCTATGTTAGAGCTGTAGTACTGTACTAGGGCCTCATACTAATAAAACATGATGGTGTTATAAAAATAATTAGGGTAGCTAGATTTAAAAGCAGTTTGAAGTGTTGCAGAGGTTCTCTCAGTACTGAGTGACCAGGTGATAAAATATCAAGTTAAAATACATCAACAGTGAATGCAAAGTATTGCGTGTAAAAAGCAAATAACCTTCTTCCCTTCCCTACCACAAACCCCACAAAGTACTTGAGAGTAGTGATGATGAGTCATACCTCAAGTAATGCTGCTTTGGGAAAGTTGCTCCTAGTAAGTCTTTGGAAGCATTACCTCCCTGTTCAGAGATGATTAAAGAGGCAAATAAAATAAAAGGGTTTTTTTCCTACTGTGCATGAATTTATCAATTTCTAGACTTATCAGCCTGGAAAAGAGGTAAATGAGAGGTCGCAGGAGAAGGCTAATGAAATCATGAAGAAGGGAGAGAAGGTAAATTAGGGAATAATTGTTCACCTTCTCATAAATCAAGCATTCAAAATCATCCAATGAAATTAGTAATTTTAAAGTAAATGAAAATATGATTTCCTGCAACACAGAACAGAGCTGTGGAACTCATTTCTACATCATGTTGTTGAGGCTGAAGGCATACACAGACTAGAAAAATTAATGGAGGAATGATTTGTGGACTATTAAACAGAACAGTTCAATCTCAGCCTCAGCTGAGGAGTCATAAGCTTCTAACAGTCAGCTGTAGCACTTCAGGGAAAGGGATGCACTAGGAGGAAGGTCATGGTACCTTCTCCTAACTTCTGACTCCTTCAGTCTTCACTTCCACCTGTTCGTTAATTGGGTGTGGATGGTGGACTGGTTACACTTGTGTATTCCTGTGGGGCTGGCTGCTTCTGTTTCTAGTTACTTGGTTTGTGTAGTCTGCATATCGGAGTGGCTTTACCAGGTTGGTAAGAAACAGCTTAGAGTTATGTCAGCACATTCCCATTTCCCTTGTCTTCACATATGCATACATATTTTTTTTTTTCTGGAAAGCTTTTCTACGTAACTGGATTGCATCTGTTTTCTTTCAATGAAATAAGATCTTGAAGCAGATTACATCGTGCAGATAAATCCATGGAGATGCACTTAGGAAAATCTCCACTAGTTGTCACTCAATCCCTATTTTAAAGCTGACTTCAAGACCAGTTCAGGCTCCTTTTAGCTTCTGTAAAAGTGATGTCATGGGCCCCAAATAACAAATATCTGTGACAAATTTTGCCATAGAGTCTTTCTGAAACATAGTGATAGGAATCAGTTTAAATCCAAGCGATGGCAGCCTCTGCAAGTGTAGTTCTGTGGGATTTGGCCTTCTAAGTAACTTTTCTTAACTGCATGTTGTCCGAGGTCCAAACTGGTCTGGGCCTGGTGTGTCAGCTGCTGTATGCATATCGCATGATAACTCCTCGCTCAGGAGAGGTGATAATCTCAATGGACGTGATCCCTCCAGGAGGAGGAGAAGTTATAGAAGAAGAAAAAGGCTATGGCAGCACTCTAACTTGGGTTTAGTTTTTGATCAATATTTTCTTGGGTGGAAGTCCGCAGGACTGAAAAGGAGTGTGGTGAAAGGGTGCCAGCAACAGTGAGGAGGAAGGGGCTCTGTAGAGGTGTTACGCAGCTTATTCCCAGGAATGATTCCTTTCTCTGGTTTCTTTCAGTTAAAAATCCAGGTGCTTATTCACTGTGAATGTAAACTGTTGTATAGGTGCATGTTTTGCCTGCTTTTATTTTTTGGTACTTGTATTCAAAGCCAGTATAAGTTTGAGAAAAATAATAAATTTCATAAACTTGATAAGCATCTTATTTCTTTTTCCATCTTTAGCTCTGCCTGTCACAGCTTCACATTCAGAGCATGTGTGTTTTACTGTTTGTGTTAGAGGTGGTGTTGTGTTGAACAAATCATGTTCTGTACCAGTTGGCGCTTGATGCGGTGAAGTTAGGAAGGGAGAGATGCTGATTGTTTTGAAGAGTTTGCAGTTTGAGTATATCATGGAAAAATGCAAACTCAGCACTATTCAGGCTTTTAATTTCTCATTATTTTAGCAAAAGTCTTTTGTCCTTTATTTTGATGGCTGGCAAGCCTGTCTTCTGATTTTTCTTGTCTACTACCCCACCACAAAAAAAACCCAGAACAAAACTGAAAAAAAAAAAAAAGACCAAACAAAAACTCCCCAACCCCACCCACAGAACCAAACCCCTCCCACTTTTCAGAATTAAAATAAAAATATTTTATTTTCATCAAAATTCCATTTTTAATGTAATGAAACTGAAAAGTTTTGTTTTTCAATTACTTGTTCATTGTAACAGTAAAAATGTTGTGCTGAGTTATTGCTATAAAATTTAATAGAAAGTATTATTCAATCTCTTTCTAAAGAGGAAAGAAAATCAGCTCAAATGGAATTGTTCTCAAGGTGTTTCTTCAAGGTTAGAGAATGTTTCCTAGTGCAGCTACCCACTTCCTTTGAAATAATTATGTTTTGGAAATGCTGTGGGCCCAGGCCACCAAAATGACTGTCAAGGAAACAAGGGATTGTTTGAAACCAATGGGCAAGGTGTTTTATGTGTTTGTATCCCAGGACTTAGTATGTTTCATTTATATACAGAGATAAGTGAGATGGGGATTTTTATTTGTATGAGAAACGTGTGCCTCTTTCTCTCTATTCTATCAGTCTGTAATTTGATTGCTTTGTCGAAACCTTTATTACACATATTTGTCTAATATTTTCTTAGTGCTTTCATTTTCTAAGAGCCATTTGAAAACCATGGAGATTGGGCAATCTTCTCCCCCATATCTTACATTCTAAATCTGGAGGAAAATTATTAGAAACTTCTTACTGCTCTTAATTGCCTTTTAATTATTTTACACTTTAATTAAGTCTCACCATTCCTCATTAAGGATATTGTTCAGGAAGTGTTTTATTAATCTTGTACAAGCAGCATCTGTGAAAGCTTTTGTTGCCTTGGCAAGAAGGATTTTCACTATATAAGCAAAGAGCACATGATGAGGTTTCCTGCTCTGCTGTCACCTGGGCCAGCTTTGGGGAAGCTGAGGGGCAAAAGACAGAAACTCGAATTTATACAATGCGTAGGAAACAAGTTCCTGAGGGTGGAGCAGCCTAGCCTGGAGATAACAATTGCCCTCATAAAGTGACCATATTTGTGGTTTATGCTGCACAGCTGAGAATCTGTAGCCAATCAGAAGCCAATTTGATGGCTTCCTTGATCCAAGCCATTTTGTGATTTCAGAGGTGCCAGACAGTGACTTCTTAGGTGCTTACATCATGTCTCCTGTGGTGGCAAAAAGTCTGCGGCAGAGATCAATGCCTTATAACACATGAGATAACTTACACCAACCTGACTGCGTGCATGTAAGAAGAGGATGCTGCTGCCAAGACCAGAACTTCAGGATCTGAGTTAGAATGTCATATGACACAGGTGTAATTTGACCTGGAGAAGCTCCTTCAGCTCAGTTGCTGACTCCCCATTTTAACAGTTGCACAAACTTCCATTCTACCACAACCACACCTTGAGCTCAAGTGGAAATTTTCTGTGTCACTGTAACATGAAGAATAAAGTACATGCTAAAGTAAATTACTTTAGCTGAGAGTAAGTCTGAAGTGAAGCTGCTTAACTAAATTTAAAGCTTGAGGATCACTTTGAAGAGAAGTTTAAAGAGCAGTTAAGTTTTCCAAACAAGGTTCCCTGCAGAGAGTGTGTCTAGATAACTTGGTAGCAAGGTGAGAGAAGTCTGGGAAGTTGCAGTAGCACTGAGGGAGGTTTACCAGCTTCTTCAGTACGCTGGTTGTTTGTTTAGTTTTATAGGGCACCACTGCAGGATTAGTTAATGAAAGTGCCTCTTCATGTATTGTAGTTAAGCTCTCAGTAGAGTGAGTCTCTATCTCCTTGATTGATGCATCTAAAGTATTCTGCTTTTGCCAAGGTTAGTGTCAGCTGTAAGACCCACGTAAGTAGCTTAGCTCAAGGCATTGCTATGAGCATGATATAATTTGGTTGAGTACCTCATGGTACTCAGTCTCGTATATCATGAGTACCTCATGATCAGTCTCATAGGGGGTCACTCTCCTCTCTTGCACAGAGAAGCAAAGTTGATTTGCTATTTTTGTATGTGTGTCTGCAAAAACCCAAGTTATTTAGCACACTTCAACCCTGAAGTTGTGTACAAGACTGTTTCAACCCTAGTTGACATTTTGGGTATTCATCTGTGGAAAAAATGAGTCTGCCTATTGGTTCATCAGAGAATCTAGCAAATGAGGAACTGCAGTAATTAAAATCTTACTGGTGTGAAACCCTCCTGAAAATACTTAGCATCTGCCATCCAGCAATTTTAAAATACTTAACAAGCTTTTGACTCTCTTACGAGAAGGTAAATATCAGTGTCTCCCATTTTACAGAGACTGGTATACAGAAGAGTCAAATGGCTTTCCTTATTTTATGCAATGAACCAAAGCAGAGTTCTTTGATCAAGATTTTAATATTAATGTTGGAGGTCTTTCCATACGTGCAATCACAGTTATTACAACTGGTGGAGCAAAGTCTTACCTGCTATAGGTGGAAGATGAGTTTTAGGAACTTGTCAATCAAGGACACCTCAAGTGATTTTCTCTGGAAGAACTGAAAAGTCTTATGCTGTTGTGAAAGAGAAGGAGCTATGGCTTTAAGTTCACTTTTTCCTCACACAGATTTTTTTTTTTCATCAGCAGAAGATCAGAACTGATTGTTGATTCTTAAGGAGAGAAATTTTTCCTCAGTCAAGAGTATAAGGAGACTTAAAAAATACAGATTAGTGTCTTACTTAGCATGTAAACCATATCAACATGCTGTATGAAATGGCTTATTGCAGAAGCAGGATACTTGAAAGCAGTCAGATCAGTACTAAAATGTAGCTTGACCAAGATCTGGTTGAAAAGAATTGAATAATTGCTTCACACTGTAAAGTATTTCAAGTGGAACATAAGATTCCTTCACATTCATAGAAATGTAATTGCATTTAACATAAACTCCTGGAAACCTGTAGCCAGAACCTGCCTTTAAGCTTAGGTGGGATGCCAAGGGGAGACATTAGAAAGGGTTTTGGAGGTTCCATAGGCCAGGTCTACATAGTGATATAGACTCTGAAAGACTATAGGTAAACTTTAATGAAACTGAAGAGAGAAGAAAAAATGATAAAACTGAAATAAATTTAAATTTCATCTTAACATAAGTCTCTGCTACTTCAGTATATTCTGGTATGCTTTTTGTGACATCCTGCATACAAAGCTGTACCGGAAAACAGAGAAGTAATCTGGAGTTCTGCTGTGACAAGTGTATCTCTAATTCTGACTAAAACATTTAGTCAAAGCAGCTGACAAATACGTGTATGGTTTTCCTTATTCGGAGCTCTAGATTTGCAAAACTCTGTTGCAAAGCCATTACAAGATTCATAGAATTTCCATATTTTAAACATTAAGTTGGCTATTTTCACAAGAAAGTTCATCATAAAGTCACTGAACTGCAGTTTATTTCTAAGATGGTATGTTGTGTGTTCATCATGCTGCAGATGAAATCACCGGTCACATACTGCAAGTATTAACTGAAGCTCAAACACAATAAATGTAAGTCAATAAAAATTGCTTCTCTTTCAGCTGAAATATAGTTGGGGAGGGGGCTGTGATAACTGTTTTAGATGATACAATACAAATTTGCAGGGTGGGAAGAAGAAGTGGTAAGACCCTTCTGTGAAACTTCAGGAAGACTGTAATCTCAATGGTTTTAGTGCCATGACAAGGAATTTGTCCATATAATACATTTGTTATTGTTTATTGACTTTTGTTTAAAGATTTCTAGATGGCTGAGTTCCAAGACTTATGTTGTCCTTAAAGAGTTCAGTCTGGCAGTCAAAGTGTGGTGATGGTTCATCAGGTGTAGTGAGCACAAATACATTTTTTTTGACAGATGCACTTAAGCTGTGTGTCTTAGCAACATTTTTCTTAGCCACAAATCAATGTACTCTCTGTTTATCCAGGGCTTTCTCTTGAGTGACAAATGGTGCAAGACAGCTGTTTTAGAAATAGGACTCATTTCAGTGTCAGAGGTGAGAAAATACTTTTTTGTTGTGTGCAAATGGAAAGGCCAACACCAGGGTCCACACAGAGGGAGCTTGAGACAGCACTGCAGCTGTATGCTATGTGGAAAGCTTTTAGTGTACAAAAGCAAGGGGTAGAGAGCACTCCTGTTTCTACTACAGGCTCTGGATGTTGCGGCTGCCTAGCGCCCTGCTACTGTTCATGCAAATGCAGGAGCCTGACTGTTCCACATCACCTGTGGGCACAGCGCCAATGTCACGCAGCTCCTAACCTCTCTGCTCTGGGACAGTACGTACCTTTTATTCCAGCATGTGACCTGCTTTTACACTTGGCAGCTCCCAGCCTTGCCTTCTCTCCCATTATCCTCCTGTTGCCATACCTGCTTTCCTGTTGCCTGCTGAGCCACTCTTATGCCATACCAAACTGTTCCTCAGCATTTCTGAAGTCTGCTTGCCTTTCTTGCTTTGCACCTCAAACTCGAGAAAATGGTGGATTAGGCCCAATTCAAGGGCTGAGGTCTGCTTGAAATACTGGACTGGAACTGCATAGAAAGGTATACACTGGATTCTCTTGTGAACCATGCTAGCAGTTCCCAGACCTATGGGGAACCTTTTCTTGGGGAAGGAGGGGAGTTCGCCTTTCTTCCCTTAGTCCTTGATCTCTGGTAATAGAGAATGAAATAAAACAGGCGTTCTTATAGCATGTCATCCTTTTATCAGGAGTTTATTTCCTGACAAGGAGTAGGAAGGAGAAGAGTCTTCTTGCTTAGTTTGTATGCATGCTGCCCACTGAGAGTTGTGTAAAGCAGATGACTTTGTATCTCATGATGACTTTCAAGCAGTCTTCTGTGCTCTTCTGTAACAGTCTTGCACACCAATATAAGTATGCAGAAGATGGCAAAGAACAGAGGAATGCATGTCCTCTCTGAGCCTTGTGTCTCCATGGACATGTTCAGGGGTTAGCAACTGATGGATGGTCTCTAGTATTTGC
This sequence comes from Chlamydotis macqueenii, assembly GCF_036417535.1. NCBI lineage: Eukaryota > Metazoa > Chordata > Aves > Otidiformes > Otididae > Chlamydotis > Chlamydotis macqueenii. Next base: position 53,226,566 of record NC_141560.1, on the reverse strand, counting down.
AGCCTTCTAAAGGTACAAAACATAATTTGGTGTTGACAATTGGAGTTATTTAAATTAAGTGGTTTTAAAACATCAAGCCTCTGGGAACTGTGTTGATTAAGAGAGAGAAATGCCAGATGTTTCAGGTACAGTAGAATGTCAAGAAGGAAATTAATTAATAATTTGTATAAATATGTATTTTCTATGACTAAAGCTCATATACTGAGAAAAAGTGATTAGTTCCGTGTACTAAGGCTTAGTGAGGAAAAGCTGTTGAAAAAGTGATTAATGAGTTTTCACTGCACTGTTTATGAATCACATAAACACAATGGTAAGCACAGTGAATTTCAGCTTTCAGGGTCTCATGTTAGATAATTCACACAATGTCTTCCCTGTACTCTTTAGGTATTTATCTGCATCACATATATATATTTGTATTTATATAGGTATATATGAAAAAATACAGCGGCTTCATAGATGTGGATTTGTAGAACAAAATGGTGCTAAAGGACTCAACACCCACCTTTGTATAGGTTTCAGGGATGTTTACTTTGGACTGGCTCTAGCTGTAGCTCTGCTGACTGCCAACACTGTGTGCTATCTTGTACCGTCTGCTGAGATTACGTGTCAATCTGCGTGGCCGTAATCCCTGTCTGAATGGGAGCGGTGACTGCGTAGGTGTGGAGTTTTCAGGCAGGCAGCTTGTGATAACACTGCCGTGTTTCTCTGTGGACATTTATACAATGTGTAGCTGGACAAAGCAGCAGCTGCTGCTCAGATGCTCGTTACTAGCTGCAGTGCTAATTATTCAACAGCTGATGCAAATCTCTGAGACAGACCAATTGCAATGTAACACAAAACTTTAAATTTAGTTTATTGACTTTACTTTTTTAAAAAAAAAATTAATTTTTTTTTTGTTGTTGTTGTTCTTGAATGTAAAGCATTCTCATTTCACCATTGCCAGCTCTGTTTATTTTGTTCCATGTGGCATTTCCCCTTGGGGCTTTCATGGGCTGCTTGGCTCAAGGAAACTGCAGACTCTGTCTTCTGATCCTTGGATGCTACTCTTCAGTATAAAGTGTCTCTGTAGTGTTGTCTGTGTGAGTTCAGTTAGTTATACCATTTGTTTTTAAAAAAATACATATTCTGGAATTCCTCCTTAATTACCTTTAGAAACTGGCCCACCTTTCTTTCTCTTGATTCTTGTTTAAAATCAGTTGGTGCAAAGGGATGTGAAAATAGCCATGTGGAGAGTGAAAGGCCAGTTTCTTCTGGCATTTGGAAATTTGTTGAGGATTCTGCTTGCTTGAAGCAAAACCTAAAAACACTCAAAAGCTCCGTGAAGGAAAAAATCTGTAGACTCAATGTGTGTGTATAGGGAGATACTTGACATACAGTCTGTGGTTTTTTTGTTTCAAATTTTGAAACCGAAATATTTCATTTATATTCTGACATCTGAAGTGTAAATGTAATATACAGAAAAAAGTATGGAATTTAAAATAAGAGAAAGGCATTTAAAAATGAAAAGTGAGCAAACCCTTCTTTCTTCTGGAAACATTAAATGGTGGAATGACTTTTATCCTGTATGTTTATTTTTTAATATTGTCAATGTTGTTTTGATGTTGCTGAACACTAACATTTCAGCAGAAATACTTGTTCTGATGAGTTGTGGATCTTCTGAAATGCTGTGTTTTTCTGTTGTTGCTGTTGCTACCACTACATTACTGTGATGCACAGAGGCAAAATTTAGATTAGATTTTCACAGTGCTACCTGGAATGCTTACAATGAAAAGCATCCCAGTAAGGTTAGTGTATTTCAACACATAGAGAAGCTAATTCTGACTCTGTTGATGTCACTGAAAAAAACACAGTGAACTTTGCCCAGATGAGGGTTTAATTTGAATTATTCAAGGTTTTGCTTTCTCTGCTAAGCTTGAAACCCTTTGTTTTTGAGACACTTGATGATGTGATTTTATCTGGGTTTGTTTAGGCTTTGCTTTAAATGTCAGTTTCTCACTCCTGTTATGTATCTTTTTTCTTTCCCATTCTGTTTGGCTTTGTTCCTTCACTGTAGAGTCCAAATGCAGTGTGTGTAAATTGGGAGGAGGCAGGAATGATAACTGGTTTAGAAATAAGTGAAAGTGAACCCCCCACTCAAGTCCACCAATTTTATTCACTTCCTCAGCATAATGGCAGAGTTAAGAGTCTGAAGCTTCTGCAAAGAGACTCTCCTGTACAATGGCAGACTTCAGCCCCGCTAGACTATACTTAAAAAAATTAATTAATCTGTTTCTGTACAGTCAGACACTGGAGCTTTCCAGGAGCTGTCCCTTTCACACAAGGTTAACCATTTCAATGCCTTTAGTGGCTAGGTGCTAAAAAAAAGATTCATTAGCAAATCTATTGTTTCTTACAATTTGTGTTGTTTCTGGACTTAGGTCATTTTAGCCTTGTGGTACCAGCTGAGCTGTTCTGGAAGAGAGGAGACTCTCTTCTATCCCAGAATTCTTTTTTCATGTGGATTTTGCCAGTAAAGGGGAGCTCTGTTTTACATTTGATTTATTTTTCCTTTTCCAAGGCGTTCATTGTGATCAAGGAAAGGACAGAATTAATGCACAATTTCATTAAGGCCGAACCATGAGTTCTGCATCCAAAACTGTGGCATGAAACTAAGCTGGCACTGGCTGAAGGTAGTGCAGGATTTGGAGGTTACTGTACTGGAGGTCACTGTACTGGTGTGGCTGTGTCTTTACTGACGTGGCTTAATGTCCCCCACAAACAGGTGGTGATTTCCTCACGCTGCCTAGCTGTGTACATCACGGCTCTGTGGATGTGGGTCTGCTGGGTGAGTGTGCCTGCACTCCTTTCCTGCGTGGCGCGGGCATCTCTTGGGTACCCTGTGGAAATTTCTCTGGCTGGTCTTATACGCTGGAGAGGATTCATGACCCTTGCAATTTCTTGCAGCTGTTTCTCTTGTAAGTGTATGTATTCTGTGCTGGGAACAGTGTTACACTATCATATGTTGTTGCCTGTTTTAGAGTCATATAGAATTAGAAATTTTTGAGTAAATACTCATGATTCCTAAGTTCTAATTCTGCTCTGTGAAGAGTCTGCTTAAAATAAATGACTTTACAGTGTTTCTTGAGCCTTGTTTAGAAAACTTCTGGTAGAAGTAGATTCCTAAATAGTGTTCAGCAAGTTAAATGCAGTTGCTGGCTCTTATTATCAGAGGCACAGTCATCTAGGGACAGTTGCAAGATGCCTGATTATAACAACATCTTGCTTATCCGTGTTCGCTATCTGCAAATGTCAGTTTCTTCTTGAAAAGTGCCGTAGCAGTTTGTAGTGCTCACACATGGTCTTAATGGGAGTGCAAGGAAGACTGGCTTAATGCAGGGCTTTATAGTTAACCCTAAGGTGTTTGGGCATACACCTGGACTGTTCAAATACATTGTAAACTGTAATTAGGCACCTATGTAGTTGTTACAACTGAGTGATTCTGCTGTCACTTTGTCTTGAAGGCATCATCACACTTGCCATCACGCAGCTTAATGGCCTCATTCCCAGGCAGGATTTCACTGCACTGTGCTCCCTGCAAACATGCTGTAAGTGATGTTGAAGAATTGAGCATCTAGATGGGCAAGACAAAGGAAATATCATTATGCTCCTTTCAAAGATAGGCTCAGCTCAGGTCTATGGGAAAGTGGCAGCTGGACCCAGCTCTAGGTCTTAGGAAAAGGGCTGAGGATCAAGGCTGCCTGTGCTTTGCACAGATCTTCTGGCTGTTCTGGGATAGGCATTTCCCCCCATGTGTTGTTTCAGTGGTTATTTGCTTTTTCATCTTGTTGTATAGCTTCAAAAAGTACTCAGCCAGATGGGCTGTTTGATTTCCTGGATGTTTCACTCTTTTATGTTTAGTTAAGTCAATATATGTCAATTTTTCATTCGTAAAGCAGAGCTAAAACTTTCCTATTTAATACTGTCGTAGTTCAGCCCCGATCAGGACCAGACTACGCAGTCTCTCTCTCACTCCCCCCACCCTCCGAGAGAACAGGGAGAGAAAATATAGGAAAAACGGCTCGAGGTCTGAGATAAGGACAGGGAGAAATCCTTAAAGTTACCATCACGGGCAAAACAGACTCGACTTGGGGAAAACTATTCATTTATTACTACAAACAGCAGGGTAATGAGACAGAGAACAAGATAACCTCCCCCCACCCCTCCCTCTTCCCAAGCTTAACATTATCTCTACTACCGTCCCCCCCCGCGAGCAGCACAGGGGGGAAGAAGGAATGGGGGTTGCGGTCAGTTCATCATACGTTGTTTTACGCCGCTGCTTCATGGTTGGGGGAAGAACTCCTCACATTCCTCCCCTGCTCCAGCGTGGGGTCCCTCCCACGGGCCACAGTCCTTTGTGGAACTGCTCCGGCGTGGGTCATCTCTTCCACGGGTGCAGTCCCTCTACAACAGCTGTCCCAGCGGGCCCTCCACGGGCCACAGCTGCCTTCAAGCCTCCACCTCCCCCGGTACGGGGTCCTTCATGGGCTCCAAGTGGATCTCTGCCCCTCTGTGGACCTCCATGGGCTGCAGGGGGACAACCTGCTCCACCATGGTCATCACCACAGGCTGCAAGGGAATCTTGGCCAGGAGCTATGTTACTCCTCCCCCTCCTTCTGAACTGACCTAGATGTCTGCAGCCGTTCCTCACAACAGGCTGGTAGATGTCTCTCAGGATCTTTTTTACATCTTGTTCACTTCTCATCTCCTTTCCATTTCTTGCAGCCGGGCTGGACCGAGTCGGGCCCAGTCGGCTGCCTGGCGAGAGGCCAGAGGGTGAGGCCTGCAAGGCCCATGAGGCCTGCGCCTCCTCCTCTGCGCCTCTGCCCTTGCTCAGCTTCTTCACAGCTTCTCTCCTCTTTTTTTTTTTTTTTTTTTTTCTGTTTTCCCCTTCTTAAATACGTTATCGCAGAGGCGTTATCACGGAACATTCTGCTACCAATTGGCTCGGCCTTGGCCAGCAGTGGGTCCGCCCTAGGCCCGGCTGAGTCCACTGAACAAAGGGGAGCGACTTCCAGCAGTTTGCTACAGAAGTTACCACCTTAGGCCCCCCCCTACTAAACAAAACCACGACAAATACTGTGCTGTGTGGATAAATTAAAAGGTTCATTTCTTTTTTGCTGTGTCAGGAAGAGAGTTAATATGATTTAAAGATTAAAATAAATATTTCAGATGTGATCTTTCTTTCCTCCCTTTCTTCAGTATTACACATATACTTTGTATCAGAAGTTTTTGCTCACCCATTTATTGTTTAGCAACACACATTTTAAATGCATTATCCCTTTTGGATTGCACAGGGTAACATCTGCTTATTCCAACATTCTTTGACCTTGTTTCATAGGTGTAAGAAGGGATGTTGCTCTTTGGAGGCAGTTTGTTCATACTGCATCTTAATTATCAGGGGAGTGTGTCAAGCATGAAGTTGGGTGACTTTAGATCAGGAGTCAGGCTGTAGTTCCCAAAGGGAGAAAATATAATCTTGTGGTTAAGATTAAAGGCTGCAGATGTAGCATTCAGTCTCTCTCTTTGCGCATCCTTCAGTATCCCAAAGTCATTAAATAAGAGACCTTAAATTTCCCTGTGTAGTCTAGGTGTTGTAAGAATAAATTAATTGGTGTAGATGAGTCACTTGGATGCTCTGGGACTGTTAGGTTATTTAAAAACCTAAATTTATCACTGAAGCCAGTTCTAAAGGACTCAGCTTGGCTTTTAAGCTCATGCCAGTAGTTGTCTTGCCACTGTCATTTAGGATTTGTATCACAGTTGTGCCTAGAAGCCCACATGAACGTCAATAATATATTACACAAAGGCTTATTATCTAGGAGTCCTTGCCCTAAGGAACTTGCAATTAAGTCAGAGGCACTAAATGGATAGGAAGGGCTCAAGAGAATGGGGAGAACATGGCAATGGAGTACACTGTATATATATCTCTCTGTATAGCTGTCCAGCCACACACAGGGTGCTGTTTGTGGTTACTTTTTGGCCTTTCTGCCTGGTAAGATCTCTGATGCCATGAGGAGGCTGTGAGGATTTTTAACAGGTATTCATATGTATAGGCACTGCCAGGGGAGAGGAGAGGACAAATGTGGTTCCTGAAAAGCTTTGCAGATGAATGATACAGACTGATTTTGCTATAGTGGAACTGGGAGGTCAGTGATACAGGGTAAGTGTGCTGAAAAGCCAGGAAGGACCCTCAGTGTTAAGTAACTGAGAGCAGGTAGAGAGACTCATAGGAGTTATTGTGATTGTAGCTTTAGGTTGGGGAGGAATCTCTACAGCAGCATTTCAAACAAATGTTAAGTAGCACAAGATTGCTTTTTTCAAGAGAGGAGAGAAAGAGGTTTCAGTAGCAAATTTCCTAGCAAGATCATTGCCAGATTAGTGTGCAGAGACCAGTCTGTCTGTACAAGGTGTGTTTCTGCCCTAAATTGAATTATTTTAGCTGTCAGCAAATACTTGATCTGTGCTTGGGAGATTCGCTCTTTGTATTAGTATTGTATTGCATTCAGTACTGAGGCTAGACAGAGCCACTCATCTTTATCTCATGGTCCCACGTGGACTCACTTAACTTAGTCATGAGTGGGCAATTAAATAAGAAGAGACACCTTGTCAGCTCCAGGCATTAATATAAATCTTGGTGCTTGTAATACATTTGCATGCCAACCCAGGTCTATTGGGACTTATAATCATTTCTCTGATTCACTGAGAGATTGCTTTGTAGTTCTCTGAATCAGAATTTGGCCCAGGAGATAACCAGCAGTAAGTTTTTGACAGGCACTCAGTAAGCATAATTCACCCACCTTGGTGTGCATAGCAATTGCCTCAAGTGACACTAAATGCTCTGCTGGGGAAACAGGGGCTCATGCTTAGCAGGCAGCAGATTTTACTCTCAAATTTGTCTTGTTCAGATGCATTTTACCTTTAAATGGCTTAGAGTTATCAGTTTTATTTAGAAAGAGCACGTGTTTGCATCATAGGGCCCTGAATGAATGAATCAGTGATCAGTATGTTTGTTTCTCCCTGGGATTTCAGTAAGAGGGTTTTCCTAATTTCTTTACCTTAATCACCTGGAGATGTGTTAAGGATGTAAGTAGTAGTATCGTTGTTCTAAACCAGGCATGATCCACTAATTAACATGGCTCATGTTGTGCATAAGCCTTTGCTGATGATCTTGTGGAAGGTCCATGAGCTGAATGGAGCTTGGAGTTTGATTTACTCTGGAGAAATGTCTTACAGGAAGACAAGATGCAGACATGCTAGAACAGAATTGAAAAGAGATGCTCTTTGTGCTCTGTTTTTCTGGACAATTAGCAGTTTTCTGTAGTCAAGTTGCTGAGCTACTGCCTCTAAACACCACTGAATTGTTTATATAAAATCACACAGAAGCAGGGAATGGTGCATGGTTGGAATCTAGTATGTGTTATTTGGGTTTTTTTTTCTCCTGCAACCTTAGAAAATACTTTTTGATCTCAAAGGTAGGCAGACTCTTCCATTCATTTTTGTGTCTGCACTCTCATATTGCTACAAATAAATAAGTGTCAGGGCATAATTTTATAAGTATATATATAAAGTGCACTGGGAGGATGGAATCTTGAGCCTTCATTCTTCTAAGCAGATGCACATTTTACTGGCTTTTATCAGGAAGATTGCCCTTCTGCCTTAAAGCAAATATAATTTCTGGGACTTCTTCCCCTACCTTCCCTCCATAGAAAGCACCAAGGTAGTGTCCACCAGAACAGCTGATGATGTTGCTAGGTACTTGCATTTCTAGCATAGATGTGTTGTGGAATCCAAAATAAGCTTGAGATAACGGTAGCAGAATCAAATATTGTCAGAGGCTGATGTCTCTGTAGCTATATTTAAAGGGCATTCAGGCTGTCAGTGTTTACTTGACAGAAAGAGACATGGATGCTGTAACAAAGCTTTGTTAAGGTGACTCTTTCTATTATACGAAATGATTGGCATGTGTTTCCTTGCTTCAGCTGATGAATGCTGGTGCAGAGGCAGAAGCTACCCACTCTGTATCTTCATTGATCTTCTGTTTTCAGATGTGTTTTGAGAACCAACTCAGGGCAGGCTGCAGCCAGTTACATACCAGCTGACCATGCCAGTAGGAGACTGGACAGATGATGGCAGCTAGGTCTGGGCCATTGACTTGTTTTTTCAAATGTAGTTTTCTGCACTGTGTGGCCAGGCATTTTCTTCTAGTGACTGGCACAGTCATTCTGTATCACTTTGGGCTCAATTTTGTCTTTGTGCACATGTGAACCGTTCACAGTGAAGATGATAAGTTGTGTATGTATGTCTTGTAGTTTAGCCCTGACTGGGACCAGACTAAGCAGTCTCTCTCTCACTTCCCCCACCCTCTGAGAGAATAGAGAGAAATAATATAAGGAAAAAGGCTCGAGGTTCGAGATAAGGACAGGGAGAAATCCTTAAAGTTACTGTTACGGGCAAAACAGACTTGACTTGGGGAAAAACAATTCATTTATTACTAAAAACAAAGCAGGATAATAAGAAAGACAACAAGATAATCTCCCCTCCCCCTTCCCTCTTCCGGGGCCTCTCTACTTTGCTCTGCTGAGACCCCACCTGGAGTACTGCGTCCAGTTCTGGAGCACCCAACACAAGAAGGACATGGACCTGTTGGAGAGGGTCCAGAGGAGGCTATGAAGATGATCAGAGGGCTGGAGCACCTCTCCGATGAGGACAGGCTGAGAGAGTTGGGGCTGTTCATCCTGGAGAAGAGGAGGCTCTGGGGAGACCTTATAGCGGTCTTCCAGTACTTAAAGGGGGCCTACAGGAAAGATGGGGAGAGGCTGTTCAGTAGGGCCTGTTGTGACAGGATGAGGGGTAATGGTTTTAAAATAGCGGGAGGTAGATTTAGATTAGATATTAGGAAAAAAATTTTCACAATGAGGGTTGTAGAACCCTAGAGCAGGTTGCCCAGAGAGGTGGTGGAGGCCCCATCCCTGGAAACGTTCAAGGCCAGGCTGGATGAGGCTCTGAGCAACCTGATCTGGTTGGAGATGTCCCTGCTCCTTGCAGGGGGGTTGGACTAGATGACCTTTGAAGGTCCCTTCCAACCCTAACTATTCTGTGATTATCGATCCCACCTTCCCCCCACCCCGAGCAGCACAGGGGGGAAAAGGGAATGGGGGTTATGGTCAGTTCATCACATGTTGTTTTAAGCCACTGCTTCATTGTCTGGGGAAGAACTCCTCACATTCCTCCTCTGCTCCATTGTGGGGTCCCACCCACAGGCCACAGTCCTTCGTGAAACTGCTCTGGTACGGGTTGTTTTTCCACGGGGTGCAGTCTCTCCAGAATGGCTGCCCCAGCGGGCCCTCCATGGGCCACAGCCTCCTTCAGGCATCCACTTGCCCTGGCATGGAGTCCTCCACGGGCTGCAGGTGGATCTCTGCTCCTCCATGGGCCTCCATGGGCTGCAGGGGGACAACCCGCTCCACCATGGGCTGCACCACGGGCTGCACGGGAATCTTGGCCAGGAGCTGCATTACTCCTCCCCCTCCTTCTGAACTGACTTTGGCGTCTGCAGCCGTTCCTCTCACAAGAAATTCTTCACAATAGGCAGGCAAACTCCTCTGAGGTTCTCTTCACTTCTCATCTCCTCTCCACTTCTTGCAGCCGGGCCGGGCCGAGTTGGACCCAGTCGGCCGCCCGGCGAGAGGCCAGAGGGTGAGGCCTGCAAGGCCCATGAGGCTCGCGCCTCCCCCTCTCTGCCCCTGCTCAGCTTCTTCACATCTTCTCTTCTTTTTTTTCTGTTTTCCCCTTCTTAAATACGTTATCGCAGAGGCGTTATCAGGGAACATTCTGCTACCGATTGGCTTGGCCCTGGCCAGCAGCGGGTCCACCCTAGGCTCAGCTGAGTCCACTGAACAAAGGGGAGCGACTTCTAGCAGTTTCCTACAGAAGCTACCACCGTAGCCCCACTTCACTAAATAAAACCAGAACAATATGACTGCAGAAGCAGAATTCGGTTCACTTTTGTGCTAAAGCTGAGTGGCAGCAGTTGGTGAGAGAGTCAAATGGCCTCAGTTGCTTTCTGTTTTATTACCTAAACCACTGTGAGCTTGCTATGCTCCTTGCCATCTTTCCCTCACCGTCTTCTCCTTCTGTTAATTCCAGGTGGGCGCTAATAGAAGTGCCGTGCAATCTGTTAGAGCTTTGGGGTAACTTGGAGAGAGAGAAACTGCAATGTTAATTCAAGACACAGCATCAAAAGCTGGAAACATTCCCAATTGATGAAAGATTGATGTGTGTGCCTGTTTGTGTGTATATGTATATAGCCTGACTGGTTGATATTTGGGTTTTTTAAAATTCAATTTGAATGATGAACACAAAATATCTCCTGTTTCTGCTGCTGCAGAGACAATATTTACAGCTGAAACTTTTATGGTGACAGTCCCTCAATAGCATACGTTTCAGACTATTGCTGTGCTGTGACTACAGCCTTTTAAGTCTTTGTGGTAACAACCGCAGTAATATTTTCCCTTCGTTTATGCAGGTCCATTGTGCTTGAGGTCAGCTACAACCTTGTTAGCAGGTCAGAAATACTCTGCCTTTCTTGTATTGTTAAATGGAAGGGAGGCTCCCAGTGTTGTGTGAATAGTCTGCCATTAGTAAATGGATACAAATTAATTAAGCCTTTGCTCTTTTCTTGCTCACATTTTAGTTTGTCCTTTCCTAAAGGAAAGTTTACACTCTATATGCTGAATTACCAGGCTTAGAGCTCCTTTTCAAGCATTGTTTTGTTACTGAGTAATTCTGGATCCCAGACAAGGAGTTTTGCAGGCGTACATGCAATGCAGACCAGATGCCACAGCAGGAGTTCAGAGGGAAGGCCTGCTGACCCACAGCTCCCTGCTTAATTTCTGAACATGAGATTGTAGCCAGCTGTCCCTCTCACTGGAGAGGGAAGTTCCAGTACTCCCACTGCAGGTGTGAATCTGTATGAGAGACTGATCTTCAAGACTATGCTTCTGTATTTGTTTTATCATACAGTTGCTTTGCCCCTGCTCCCCAGGACTCATCCTTTTTTTCCTCAGCTAAGCTCCTACATGGTCCATACTCATGGGTCTCTCTTTTTCTCATGAGAAGTCCTGCTAATGGCCCTAGAGGATCTTGCCATTAAGGAAACACATGAATGTGTGGAGGGCAGGGATTTGCTGTGTGCTGAAGCCCTAGTGTTAATGTGCCACAGCTTTTCATAAGGGATGGTCTCAAGTGAAGGTGCTATCATGCCAATGCCAGGTAAATGGGATTTTTGTGCCTGATGTGTGAGTGAGTTGTCCACTGATTCAGCAGAGATGCAGATAAATGATGTAAGTTATAGCTAAAATGTGCAGGGACTATTTAATGTAGTTAATTACTGTGTAATGTAATTTGAAGGGTTAAAGATAGTTTTCTGCCTTCATATTCCTTCTGAAGACTTACAGCAAAAGAGGCTTGGTTACCTGCTGTCCTCTGAGTATTGGGCTTTGAATATTCATCCAGCCAATCTTCCTGATTGACTGAGAATCCCAGGCGGCTGCATATATGCTAACACTGGTTCCTGCAGCAGGTTTCCTAAAGGCTGATGCTGTCTGCCTTCATCTGCAACTGAGTAGCCACTTGTCCTCTGGTGGATTTGGAGGCCCACGTGAGTGACTTCACATTGGCAAAAGCGTAAGACACAGATTATGTAATTTCTTTATATAATGGAGTGCTCTTTTTGAGATGCTTTAGCTACCAGATTGCACTTGAGTTGGTTGACAGCAGAGAAATGATAAGACTCAGGAAGCATTCACCCTGCCCAGGAGGTGGATATTCAGTGGCACGCAGGATTCATACATGTGCCTGTTTTCCCAAGAGTGACCTCTTTTGCCTCTTTTTCTAGGTTATTCTTGTTCCATGCCAGTCTTTTCCCAATGTGGCCCTACAGCCAGTATCAGGCCTTTTCCCTATGGCTCTGCTTCAGTCCCTGTGCCCTTGGTCACTTAGCAACTTTTGTGTGCCTTCAACCTACAGTTTCTCTCCTGACTCCATCAAATGCAGTGTTTTCTTATCAGTTTCCCTGCCTTTGCCCAGCAAGTTGCAATTTCCCACTCACCCCTTTATTCTTAAATCTTAGTTTACTTTCCCCCAATCCTCACTCCCTTGTACAAGCTTTAAAAAAAAATGCTCGTGTTTTCATTCACCTGGCTGTCTCTCTCCATGGCTGGTGCTTAACTCCTTACCCTGGTTGATGTGCCGCTTTCTCTGCCTCAGTGATAGCAGGGAGAGCTCAGAGTACTCCCATACATTTCTCTCACCTTTGCAGTGTCAAGACTCGGGTATGACAACCTGAAGCTGCTGGTGCAAAGCATCCCGGCCACTTCCCCAGCCCGGTGCGAGCTTGCTGCAGCTGGACTCTTCGTAGATATGAGATATCGTAAAGCCTAATGAATGTTTGCAGAGCTTGTGCAGACTGCAGCATGTAATTGCAGGTGCGAAGCTGCAGTAGAACAGCTGGATAAATCCAGAGTGTGTAAATTAGTGATATTTGGGTGGTTTCTGGCTGCACACTCTTTCTTTCTAAAAAAAGAAAAAAAAGCTGAAATGCTACATGTGTGTAAGGTGGGCTGCTGCCTTCTGAGATAATGCAGCACTGTTGTATGCATTAGCACATTGTCTCATTAACACTGATGTTCTTTCTCTCCCCCTGCCGTTTGAAGACAGAGGGCCTGAGATACAGTAAATTGGTGCTTTAAGTAATCTTTTCCTCCTTTGTTAAATAAGATGATGACATGATAGCAATTCTTTGAACAAGAAGGAAGATAATGTAAGGCTGAGTAGTGAAATCAGCTGATACTAGCCCAGTGGACCGAGCTTTGAGAACTACCCTAAAAGAAGAAAAAAAATCAGAAACTAACAAGAGGCTCTTCCCAAGAAAAGAGATGGGGAATTGTCCTTATCTGTGGCAACAGAGAGGAGGCTTCTGTGACCCGTTGTTAGCGTATGCAAAGAAAGATGAAAATTTAGAGATTCCAGGCTGAGATTTGCTAGTGGCTAATATATGGCTTGCGGGTGACAGGTTGTCCAAGTTGCTGTTGCTGTTGACATGTGTAAGTTAAGGATCTGGCTAGCACACTTTGTTCTGGAGTGAGATGTAAATGAGGAGAAATTTGTAATTGAAGGATGGCTGCAACCAACCTGCATCCTGTCTTAGTGGCTGTGCACCACAATCGGAAGTGCCATCGCCATGGGAAGTATCCTAGAAGAGCATCAGCAAGCCTTGACAGGTGTCTTGGGGATTAGAGTGCCTCCTCTGACAATGTCAGTTTCTTCTTATAGTTGAAAGTACTTTGCCCAGGCTGAGTGAATCAACAGTGACCCTTGGTGGTTAGAAAGTTTCAGTGCCTGCTGATCTGTCACAAAAATCTCCTCTAGCTGGTCCAGTTTGCATGGGCTCTTAGTTTTTAATTGGGGGATTTTGACAAGACACGTACATCTCACTCTTAGACGTTTGGGATGTCACTTTGATGTGTAAATTCCCATACTGCTGATGTGACCATAGATCCATAGCATTGTCCTGTTCAAAGAAATGCGCAGACACTGATTCCCCATCCCTCACTCCATACAAAGAGTTTTGGAAAGAGATGTTCTTTAAGGCCCGTTTGAATTCACAGAGACCAGCTTGGTGAAATTTAGCATCAGGCCACAACCTGTCATTGTCTGTGATTTTCATTAGAGGCATCTGCTGCAGGAGACTTCCTCTCATTGCTGTGTCTTGGTGTATCTATAAGGCGAAGACTCTTAGTGAGCTGTTATTCTGATGGGTGTAGCTGTTATTCTGATGAGTATAACTGATGATGATGGTGATGCTATGTTTTTACAGTTCAGCAATCATTTCTATTCATTCTTGAACTTGGGCTGTGCTTCAAAACAGAATTTAAGTAGAGTCACCACCTGTTCATTTTTCAGCCAGACAATCTGCTTTTTTAATCTTTTAATAAAAAAACCCCCTCTCTTCAGCAGCAGTCAATTTGTTTCCCTGGCTGGCATCTCATTCCTGGCTCATTTTCTAGCCAAGTGGCATCTCTTCCTTCTCCTCCTCTTTAGATCTTTGCTTCCAGCTGCTCAGGGTAACACTTAGCACAGGAAGTGGCATCACTGGAAGCTGTGTGTAAACTATTTGAATTGAATGGTAGTAGGGTGAGAGTGGAGATACGGACTTGTGAGAAAATAGGATGCATAGGGAGAAGGCATTTCTATGAAATTTTCAACTGGTTCTTGCTCTTTAAAAATAAGTTGTTGTTAATTAATGTAGATAATACCTCTCTATGTTGCTAGAGGTTATACTGAATGTATACATGGAAGGCACAGACATAGTAAATGTGTATAATGGTGATTTCTGGGGCTGTGATTTCTGGTGCCCAATTTCAGACACTTAAAAGGAGCTACAAAGGGGACTTGAAGTTCCTTGATGGTGTTTCAGGACAAGCATTTGCAGTTGCTGCTATTATTTGAGGATACAGTTCTAGTATATGGTCTCTTGCATGTAGCTGTGTTTACATTGTTGGGGAGCAGGACGAAAAAACTCTTGAGACCTTTTCAACCCTCACCTTCAGCAGTGCTTTGGATGTGCACACACATACATCAACTGTATATTTATAGAAAAACTGTGGAGAGGTTTGAGTAAAAATCCATGTTTTCCTCTGATTTTCTTGAATGCTACTGCTAGCTGATTTTGGATATAATACAGCTTAGGCAATCATGGAGCTGGCCTGCATGTATCCATTCTTACTAAATTGCATTTAAAGAGGGCTTTGAGGCTTTTTAACCATCATCTGCTGAATGGTTAAAAAAACCCAACCCGTGTCTTTCACACCAACGACCATGTGAGTAATTTGGGAAAGCTTCCAAAGAGACTTGAAGAACAAGGGTCTTACCACTTCATAATTTGGTGCTAGTTTTCATTATATTTTTTTGCTACGTTTTTTTTTGTTTTTTCTTTTTTTTTTGCATTTCAGTCTAAACTCTCTCTGCTGAAGCTGGCTGCAGCATTTTGATCATCGAAGAAAATTAGGAGTTTGAGACTTTGCTGTCTGATATTGGTATTGCAAGCTGCTGTTTATGGTGGTCCATAAAACATGCGTGCATTTGCTGTGGCTCCAGTGCAGAGGTCTACAGAGTCCCATGAAGGTGTCCTGTATTCTGTTTTGAACTGTGATTTTTCAGCTGGATCACTTGCAATTTATGATTTTGTTGGGTTTATTTTTTTTTTATATGAATTATGTTGTTGTATGGTAGGGAGCCACTTAACTTTCAAATCTTAGAAATAACACTTAGACCACAACTAAAATTAAATAAGGAACGGATATGAGAGGAGTGCTTTCACCGGTGATTAAACAAGATAAAATTTTAAGATCCTACAGAGATGTAAAAATAATTGTCCAGGAGCTGTCTTTAGGCTTTTAGTGGTGTGAAGTGCTTTTATAGGACAATGCATATGTTAATTATAGAATGAATCATTTGTATTTATGTAATGCCTGTTGTCTAAGGGTGTAAAAACACTTAACAAAAGGTTATCAAGTCTTTTGCTCTAATTTTACAGGGAGATGTCTTGCCGTGTGTGTCGCAGAGCATGTCGACGGGGGTAGCTTTTTCCTTGGCGACATGTGGTCCATCCCCACCACAATTTATAACCCTAGGTAAAATCTCTCTGGGCCTCATCTCCCTGCTGTGCTAAGGGCAGGTGACATGTGCCAGCACTGCTCCTGGCACAGAAGTCATGCTGCATCTGTGCCAGGATACTCCTACCAGCTGAAAAGCGTTAGAGCTCCCTGATCTCCAGCAGTACCCTGCATTGTGTGGACATTAGTGAAAAAGCTTAAAATTTTTTGGGGAGGAATAATTTTGAGAACTTGTAACCTAATCAGTTTGGGAGTTCAGGTCAAATGTGAGCTGGTGATGTGACACCTGTCAAATAGGATATTTTAGCCATTTGTGTGCTTGAAATCACCCTGTGAATCTTAGCTTTCAAAGAAATGGGTAAATGATGGGACGCACTGTAGCCTTACAAGTCCTCTTACTGGGAGGAGAGCTCATCGTTTGGCCTCATACAGACAAATTGATGTGTGGGCTTTCATAAAATTGATAGAGTGCACTTGTAAGCCTATTGTCCTTGAGGGAGTTCCTGCAGTTTCTCAGCATCTTCAAACAGAACATGACTGGAAGAAATGTCGATTAAACTGAGGCCCCTCCAGGGCAACGCTTTTGTTTATTACAAAGCACTGATGTATGAAATAACAGTGCTATAATAATCTCTAAATGAACCACAAACTAGGAGAACATCCACGAGCATTTTATAATGAGGTGTGTGCTCTGAAGTTGCAGTTGGCCGGAATAAATCAATAACCCGTGGAGTGCACTCTTAGTCCTAAATGTGCGAAAGGCAGTTTTAAGTGGCTCTGCTTTTGAGAGCACAGACTTTAAAACTTCCTGACTGTAGTCATTTTCAATGCCTTAAGTTGTGCACTAAGTAAGTAGTAATAAATTTCCTGAAAATGTAGTAGGCCTTTCATCTTTATCTGCTGTGACTTATTCAAAGGAAGAAAATAATTACAACTCCTTGTTTCAAGGAACGTTGTTCAGTGTACCGATGTTTAATGACTGTTTGGTTAAATACCATTCCCAGCTCATCACTTTTGAGCCATTTGTTATTTGTCAAAACTGCTTAAGAAGGACAAAAGAGAAGAATGAGAAAAAGTAGAGTTAGCTCTAAAGTGTACATTGATTTTTTTCAGTGCAAAAAGTGGACAGTAGAGGAATTACTAGCTTTGTTGCTTTAGACATCTGCAAATAAGTTGTCATATCATCAAGGAGACTGCAGAAGCAAAGAATCTCCCAAACACTTTTGTGGTTAGTGTTCGCTTACCAGTTCACTGTCTCTGTTAGATGAGTGTCTTCTTGCAAGCCTTCACACTTTTCTGCTTATTGTGATCTTCAGCTGTTCCTTTCCCCCATCCTGTTCCTTCAGACCACAGATGGCTTCCCATAGTCGACTTGGTGTCTGTTGATTCATCTGTCCCTTTTCCCAGCTCGCTTTAATACGGTCCTTTCATTTTGCATCTCTGTATTGTAGGTGTAGTGAATCCTTTCCTTTTGATTGGAAGTGCATAATAGGCTCAGAATACCCCACACCAAATTAATTCCTTCTCCCTATGATTCCTTCTTGGGCCAGCAGCCTTGCCCCCTTGCTAACACCTCTCTGTTCATGGGGAAGCTTCTTTCTCACAACCCTCTTTTCAGCAGGGAACTTCGCCATAGTCCCCTGAGAGTAGCAAAGCAAGAGAAGATGATGTATATAGCACATCTGCATGGTGCTTTCCTAGGACTAGTGTACTGTGGTCCTACATAAGCCTGCAAATACTTGGTGGCCACAGCTGAGTTAACTGCCTTAAGCTTTTCTACTACAGAATATCTGAGAGGGTAGGGAAATGGTCTACTATGGATACCTGGGATGTTCAGTAGTATTATAGGCATTAGATTTCAATCAGTTAAGGGAGGCTGTTCCCCTTCATGTTACTTGAACCAGGTCAGATGGACTGGTCTGCATCCATGTTACATCCTGCCATGGTCTCTTTTTTTTTTTTTTGTGCCATGCAAAGGAAGCTCCTGTTTTTCCTCAGAGCTGTGCCAAAGCCTGTTTCAACTTACCCTGTACTAACAGGGCATCTGGTGCATAAAAGGCAATCCTGGAGTGGTGTTGGGTAACTACAATGGTCTGATGTCTCCTGAGCTTGGAACAGGCTTTGAGCTGGACTGATGGTATGTGCTTAATGCTGGCAAGGGTACAGAAAAGTACTTTGTACTTAACAGTAGAAAACTGAGAGGCTGCAGCAGATTTTAGTTGTATCCCTGGTGTTGCTGCATACCAGGATATTAAATGTTTCATTAAAAAGTTGCTTCAGTTTTTAGTGAAACTGTAAGGAGCTCTTATCTACCTACCTAGGATCTGCCTTTAACCAGATTGCTGAGGTTTTCTAGTCCTTTTAAATTTAAAGGTGTATGATGTTTATTGCAGAGGTGGTGGAAAATTGCTTCTCATCTAAACAAGTGAATTCCCTAAATGGCATAGATTTCCTACTCCTGCATCCTCATTGGGAGAATGTAAGTCAGAGCAAAGTTGCTGACAACAAATAAATCAGTTGATGACAGATGAATTTATGATCCATCACAGAAAGTAGAATGGGAGCTGTGATTTATATATTTATTTGCTTTAATAAATATGAAAAAAAAGGTGTGACATTATTCATAGGAGCCCTGTCAGTGAGTGATGATGGTGCATTCTGTACATATCTGCGGAGGTGAACAAGTCTTTCCTGTGAAGAGACTCGTGGATGGTGAGCAGCATTTTAAAGACACCTGTTGCTTTTTAAAAGTGTGTATGTGTATGTGAGGGTTGGTGTTTCTATGATTATATACCTTGACAATAAATATAAGCATGTATGAGTAGCAGACAGGTCACCTGTTTCTCTCAGATGTTTTAGGTGATGTTTTTGCTTTCTTGGCTATTGGTGTAAGCCACTGTGCTGTTCTAGTCCATGCTAGTTCTGTCATTTCTATGATACAGAATCTCATCGCTGATACAGCATACCTGGCATTTGAACATTGACCAGAAAGCAGAGGAGATGGAAATATTTTTTCCCACTTGCCATAAGAAAATTAAGTTGCTCCGATGTTTAGAACATCAGATGGGAAACATGCCAGCTCATGAACACAGAGTACGTCTAGACTGGAGTGACTTGTTTTATACAGGGCTATGGGTAGGCTGGCATCCTTTTGGGGCTGGTGTGTGCGCTCTGTGATGCGCTGTCATTGGGGAACATTCTGAGGCAAAGCATTCCTCTTGGGGAAAAATGGCAGAATCATTTTCTGTGTCCTGGATTTATATTCTGGTATGTGGGCAGCATACCTGTCTGTTGCAAGGGTTTTGGGATGGGAAGGAGTAGGAAAGTGGGCTGCCTTCTCTTAGAAGCCTGTAAACCCCGAACATAGACTCTGGTGCCTAGTTTTGCATTTTTTTGCACTGTTGCTGAATTACAAATTGAGAAATATCTGTGATACTGTACCACACCAAGAATGGAAGATACGAATTCATGTCTTCAGCTGCATGCTACACTTGATTTAAGTTCTCACACCCAGGTTTCTTGATAAAAATATATAGTACATTTAATCTGAGTTTTCCTAAATCTGAGGGAATTTGGTATTTTTGGCTCTTCTATGTTTGTAGCCACATAACCTGAATGGAAGAGAAGGTATGGGAAAGTTGCAAGGTGTTGGAAAGCGGAGACAACAGAAAAATCATGTGCTAGGAGTCACTCTACAGGAATTACACAAAATCTAGGGCTTATTTCCTCTGTGCTTAACTGGGATAAAGCTGTTTAGCTTCACTGATATCAGCTGTAGGTAGCAGTCAGTAATGATCTGGTCTTTTATTTGGGAGAGGAGGAAGAGGAAATAGAACAACCACCTTTATTGAAAGGAGAAGAGGATGCTTTTGTTCAAAAGGAATGATCTCAATCAATAGGGAACTTTTCAGCTGATGTCTTAACAGATTTTTGGGTCGCCTTCAACAGCTGTTGTCAGGTAATGATCACAGCAAAATCCCTCTGAGCTGATTCTGCAGTTTCTTGAGAGCTGCCATTCACAGATATTTCTTCTTGAGCATCTTTAGCAGAGACCATCATAATGTGTCTTGAGACTTTGCAGTCTTTCAGATGCTAGTGCTCTGCTGGTGTGGTTCAGCAGCAGGACTGATGCGTTACCTCGCCTTGTGTCTCGCTCGAGGTGTGTAATCACTGAAATGCCTTTATTAAATAGCAAAGAAAAGGCAGGGACTGGTACTTGGAGAGCAAATCAGGCCATAGGACCAGTAGCTTTCAGTTGTGACAGCCTCTCAGCACTGTCCGCTGCAGCAGCCAGGACTGTATCACACATGTGAGACCAACACATCTGGACCCTCCTCGTGAATTTTTCCTGTAATGCCTTCTGGTATTCTGTGTCTTTATACCCAGCACCATTTACTGGCCTGCTGTCTGCTGGGCTTAGAGAGAGAAAGCATGTGCTACCCCTCTGGCATGAAATGGGACATTTAACAGGGATGGTTTCTAGCGCTGATGCATAGTTTTATCATCAGCAGTGCAACTGAAGTTAGGGAGAGTGAGTGCTGTTTTAATTCTTGATTTGCAACCAGTTTGAAGGCTTAGGGCTTGTATGGCAGATTTAAGATGTAGCTCTTTATAATAAAAATAAGGAGGACATATCCACCTGTTCCTTCTGTGTCCAGATTTGAGCTGACTATATGTCCTATTTCATGGAGCACTTATTTCCTGGGGAATGATTTTTGTTATTGCCACTGTTAATAAGATATATGCTGCTTAGGGATCAGTTGCAAATGGCTGAAATACCTACAATGTCTCTTAGGCATCAAAAATCAACACACAAATCTTATTTATAAATTTTGTTTTGTGAAATCTAATCTTTTGCACACTAGAGCACATGTTACACTCGGCTTATCTGAAATGTCCCTGGACAACTCCAGTAGGGACAGCAATGGGTGAACTTAACGGACAGGCGAGCTGCGGCTCATGTTTTAGTGCTTTATGGAGGGGTGCTCCCCTGCTTGCACTACCAGAGCTTTAAAACAGTGGAGCGGGCTCGCCTGGCTTCTGCTTTCTGTACTAACTGAAAAGAGGTGGCTTCTGAATTGCATTACCTTTTGCAATAACATTTGTAAAGGACTTAAATGACACATTTACAGTCACTCTCTTCTTTAAATTTAAATCTTCCCTATTCAGATAGTCACAGCTCAAAAGTCCTGCTCAAGGCAAAAGCACGCCATAAAAACCTAATGCAAGATAAATGGGCCCTCCTGGCTGCTGAGTGATGAGGACTGGATCTGTTTGAATAGTTCACACAGACTGCATTTTTCCTTGCCTTTAGGCATCTCTTATAGATCTTTCATTTTCTCTTTTTATGTTGTTCTGTCTTCATGGTTATTAGACTCAAAAAAAAAAAAAAAAAAAAAAAAAAAAGCTAACCAACACTTATCTAAGGTGCAGATGCCACCATAACTTAGGATCTGTTGAGTTTCCCTAGCAGCTTTGACCAGGGTTGTTGTACACCTACATGTGTGGTTTAGTAGCTGGTTTTGCAGTTGACACCAGCTCCTCAGCATAGGAGTACTAGCAATATAAAGATAGGTGTTGTGAGTGTACCTCTCTTTATAGTGAAGAGTAATCTTGGAAATGATTAATGCCGGCAGGCTGACTGCCCAAGTTCATGTAGCTCCTCAAATCTGCTGGGGTGGGAAGATGAAGAAAGTCAGTGTTGGGAGGAGCCAGCTAATCAGTGCTTTCTGAGCAGTGAAGAACTCTGTGTACACTTAATATCTTTCTTGCCTTGACATCTCATTTCATGCCGATATTATGGGAGGAAGATTATTGGAATTCAACATGAGTGGCTCCTTTACAGTTCTGTAAAAACTCTGAAGTTTCTAATTGCTAATCACTAGTGAAAAATGTGACCAGTAATTTAAAATCCTAATAATTGTGCTTTCTCAGACTCATGTGTTCACAAAAACTGATGCGGTACCTGTAACAGGGTGCACTTTTGTTTTACGTACACGTGGCCTTGCACACTCTTAGTGCTCACGTGGGTGCTTTTGATGAAGCAGGCAGCTGTCTTTGAACTATTTGAAATAACTGAACAGATGCATGACTCTGCTACATATCAGCTTAGTGCAAGGCATCCCTCCTGAGCAACATAAATCAGGAGTCTTCAGGAGCAACTACACGGTGCTAGACTTCTCATTTCCTCATTTATCTTTCCCACATTGTACCCCCCTGGGGCGGATAATATTTTGATGGGTGAATAAAGTACGGTTAACTTTAACATTATCATTAGTCATTGTGACAAAGGAGGACAAGTAGTCTTTGTACCTAGTCTTGCCACTTGTTTAGTCATCAAATCGTTTGCAAAATGAGTGTAAAACGCTACTTTATTAAGGCTATGGTTCTATGATACAGGTGTTTTGAGAGCAATACCTGTTTTAGCTACTGCCGCCACTACCTTGGGCCCCTAAGGCGCAGCAGCATCTCCATCCATTGTTCTGTGCAACTGCACATGCTGCCACCCTGCTCAGGGCACCAACCCGGCTCACCTCTTTAGAGAAAAAACAACAGAAAACACATTTAGGGGAAGGGAGGTAGTGCGAGGGTAGTTTTTCTAAAGCTGCCTCAGTTCCCCAGTCCTGTTCACTGCCTGGCTTTGTGAAGAGCTGACCTGGCACCCACTGGGAGGAGTGGGCTGGGCTGAGGGTGGGCATACCCATCGGGTGGGAGAAGGGGTGGAATGGTTTTAAGCTAGCATTTTCAAAAAGCTATGAATTGTACTGGGAAACTAAAACCTTGTGTCGTAACCTGTGTAAGTGTTGGTAGTGGTTCAGCGCTGAGGACATAGAGTAGTCAGGATCTTTTGCCAACAGCTTTCGTAACAGTCCCTTTGTTTTTTCCTGGTTGAGACTCCTTCTTGAAGGGAAAAATATCATCACAAGAAGTGGGGTGTGTTGCACAGCAGCAGGGCACAGTGAGGATGTGGGGCCAGCACTGTCAGGGGAGTGTGCAGTTTAAGGGCCTGCTCTGGGTCTCCTGCCCAGCTGAGAATTGAGGCAGCGCCAACTAATTTTTATCAAGTGTCTTTTTCAACAGTAGCCTTTCACAGTGACATAGTTACGAAGAATTCTTCAAATAAATTTCCTCCTCTTTTTGCTTTCAGAAAGCCACTGTAGATGTGTCAGATTATGGCTGTGCTTTTCAAAGGGATTACTGTACCTCACAGAGGGGTAGATTATTCACTGTCTATTGACCTTGGGTTTTCATTTTATTTTTTCATTTGAACTATCATCTTCCTCAAGCATAGAAAATTTTCTTGCTTGCTCCTTGGGTGAATGTGCTGTGATGACAATCTTTAATCTGGTAGGAAAACAAAATGTCCTGCTTCCCCAGACTTCCTCCTGGGTGGCATTACTTTGTGCTCACTTATGTTCTCTATGTGCAGAAACACTTAGGAGCCCATGCAGCAGAAAAAATTTCCAAAATAGTGCCCCTTTATAATATGTTAGGAGTGCAGGTCAGGATTTGGCAACTAATTTCCAGGAGGCCCTAGTGAAGAAGAACTGTTTATCTGGCCATGTAATTTGTGGTGTTCACAAATCTCATTCTTATGCTAAAAAGGCATGAGAATGAAAAGAAACCTTCTGTGATAGGTTTGGAAGTTTTATAGACTATTCTAAGAGGACAAATAAGAAGGGATCGGGCCAAAGCAGAAGGCAGTAATTAATGGTATAAAGAAGGTAAATAGGACGAATACAGGCACCCGATTGCCTGACACAAGGGACGGTCAGTGAAAATAAGAAACTGGAAAACAATGTGAAGAAATTCATAGTCCTGCAAAGCAACTGGCCTCTGAAGCTCCTCACCAGCACCAGATAAGGAGGCCAAATATCTAGGACTCAGGAAGTCACTAAACCGTGCTGGATAACAGGCTCATCAGATGAATAATAGGAAATACTATGGCTCACCAAGGCTGTAGGAAGGGATATAGGGAAAAGGGATACAGTTTCCTGGGTTTCAGAGTCTGGGCTAAAGTCTTGCTGCTGTGGATTCAGAGGACTCTCCTGGGGAGTAGGTTATACCCTATTTGAAGAACTCTGGGATCTGCTCACGGTAACTGCTGGTGGAGGCAGAGTGCTTCCCAGGAGAGAAGACTTCCCAGGATCGCTTGTCAGCATGCAGCAGGGTAAGGATGAAAAAGCCTGGGATCCACCACTTCCTTTGCCACTGTCTCAGAGACAATCAAGGAACATGTGTCCTCCCCTATCTGAGCATAAGTCAAGCAAGAAAGTCAAGCAAAACCAGTAAGGTGACCTGATCTAGCTGGACCTGCTTTGAGCAAGGGGTTGAGCTAGGTAACTTCAGAGGTCCCTTCCAACCTAAATAATTTCACACATCTGAGCCTCTGAGTTACCACAATACCTTGGAAACGCTACAGCTGCAACTGCTTGCTTCTGACTAGGTTTGGGCTTTCATTTTTGTTTTGTTTCTTTGTTGTTCTTTTGAAGGATACCCAACTTGGGTCTCTCAGATAAGCCAGGTAAGTCAGCCACTATGTCCCTTGCCTCCCTTTGCTATTGAGGGAAAAGAGCTTGTCTACTCAAAGGAAGGGAGACAGCTAGCTGAGAGGCCTTGACCTTCCCTTTCCCATTGCCCACCATGACTTTCTTTTCTTTTGATGCACATTTTTTTTCTGAATGCTTTCTCTGGAACAGGAACATTTATCAACTGAGCCGTGTCAGACTTGCCATACTCTTTACTTTCTGCACATTCTTTCTTCCTCTCCCCTTTTCCCTTCTCTATCCCTTGTAACAACAAAATTAATATTAATTCTTAAATAGCAAGTGTTGAAATCTGTGGAATTGTCTTGTGCTGCTTTGTGTGTCTGGACAGCGTGTAATAACAGCTGACCAGGTTTTGAAATACTGAGCACTGATTGTTGAATAGAGCAACCTGGTTTAAGGGAGTGGTGTTAATCTGCTAAGGACGAAGCACAGGTTGGAACCAGAATGGCTTTGAGCAGCATTTCCCATCCTGGCTGATTAAATCTTTAAGGATTTCTGCTCCAAAGAGAGTAAAAAAAAAAAAAAAAAAAAAGAGAGAGAGAGAGATTTGTGTGCCCAGATGGGGGTATTTTAGGCACCGGAATTTCCGCGTTGAAGCTCATTGTTTCTGAATCAGCCCACAGAAGACTCTATGGCCAATTTATATCTGGCCGTAAAATCCAGCCTTTGAAGCAAATCATGCAGCACAAGACCCATCATGTGCTCTCACCATATGGCACGACAGAGCATTTTGCTGTGGCAAATCAGTATAATCAGCCCTGCAATACCCTGCCTCCTTCCTGTATAGTACAGTTTAATACACAGCAGAGAGGAGTTAGCTTCTCAGTGAAGATTTGGAAGAAAAACATTGGCCTTGCTGGAGATGCATGGGCAGCGATTATGAGTGTGCCTGATCCTGGATATTTCTCCAGTCCTTTCTGCATGTGCACCAGGGGAAAGCTTGGCAAGCGTTTGCCTGCATTGAGATTCAGAACCAGACTCACAGCCATTGCAAATGGATGATCTCAGTCTCTGGCTAAGCTGGCTGTGATGAATTGAAGCCCTTGAGACAGAAGACTAAACAGATGCAAGTGACCTTAACTGACACAGAAGTGAAGCCTTATCTGCATCAAAGAGGGGGTTCAGCTCATCATTGTCTGCTCTTATAAACAGCAGAAAAGGAGGCACAGAAACTAGCCCAGGTAAAGTTTACCAAAAAAAAGGCAGCTAGCAAGAAGCCTGGCCAATTTTTTGTTTTTATTTTTTGTTTAAAATACAACAAACAGAAGGCTGACAAACATCGAACATATCATGTGTCTCAGGTGGGGTTTTTTTTTTTTTAGCTATTCTTCCTTCAAGTGCTCTTTCCCTTCCCAAGGACAGTCTTTGCTCTGTGCCTGTTTGGGTTTTGCACTCTTTTCTGTCTTCTTACCATCCCCGTTCAGTATTTCAGCTTCTGCCGTTACTTTCTCTGTGCCCTGATGGGTCTAGGGCCTGGTTCTGCATACAGATGGAGCAGTGGGACGTTACCCAGGTTACTGGGTTGATCAGTCAGCACTGGGCACTGCAGGCTATCCTTTCTTCACAGGTGAGAAAAGAAAAACTTCCTTTTCTGTCACCAGCATGCCTAGGCCTTACTTCAGAGAAACTAGAGGAATTCTCACAAGTTTCCAGGTGCAGAAATTGTCTCTAACTTCACGTGCCTGTATTGTGCCTAGCAGAACAGGATGTTGAACTTGACTGGAGGTGCTGAGTATAATCAAGGTAGGAAATACTAAATGTTACTTTTCAGGCCAGAAATATGTTTGGGACATGCATGTGGTCTTCTGTGTGTTGATGGAAGCTGTTCTTGAGTTTACACAGGGTGAGGTGTGGAGACCAGCAGGAAAGCTTGGTTTGTGTCTTGTCTCTGCATGTATGTGAAAGCAGCAGCCTTGTAGGAATCACTGCAATACCAAAACTGGAATGTAAGTAATTATGCATGGTGGTAACTTTAAATTTCTGAATAGTCTCATTGCCTTCAGAATCTTCCCACAGGCATAAAATTTGGCTCAGATGTAAGGATTTTCAGAAATGTTCTTCTATTTAATGTGTACAGTAGAAACTGTAGTTTAATTTTGGGGCTATCTGCCCTGTGGCTGCTGGAGACTGGTGCTTATCTCCCTGATAATGGTAGCATAAGCAGTACTTTCCTGTGTTTCCTTGGATAACTGGCTTTCTGGCAAAGGCAAAGAGGGAAAGCAGAGGATAGAAATGAAACATGAACAAGACTGTGTTCAAAGTGGAAAAAAAAAATATGTTAAAGGATAGGAGTGTCATCCTTTCCCTCTGTGATTGATTGCTCTTCAGCACGTGGTCATGCAAGAGCAGGTCTATAACTCTTACACTGTGTGCTTTCCAGCACCCTTGATCTGAAGACCTCAAAGAGCACCATGAACTCAGATGAGTTGAATCTGTGGCAATTCTGTGACAGAGATGCAGTCATCTTTGTTCTACAGATGAAACTGAGGAAGAAAAATTCAGGTCCTTACCCAGAATCAGTAAGTCATTGACAAAGGTAGGAACTGAAGGGGAGTTCTGACTCCCAGTCAAGTGTGCAGACAGAAGTTAGCCGCAGTGAAGCCATTAAGCTAGGCTCTGCCCTTGCTTGTGTAGTTGAACAAATAAAACTTTTTTTTTTTTCTGAAGGATTGAGCACCCACTAGGTCCCATGGAAACCTGCTGGAGTGATGGTAGTTCAGCTGTTCTGCAAATCAAATCAGATTCTTGAAAAGCAAGAGATGTTTACAGTTGGTTTTGTTAGGCCTATTGATCTTTCCTAAAAGAAATGTTGCATTATGCACAATATTATACAGAAGAAATAGCCTCAAGAGCCTAGAGGGTTGGCAAGCTTTCTAAGGGCATTTGGATTGCGTAGAGCAGCATAGGATAAAAGAAGAGGTAGGAGATAAGGAAATGACCTGGGAGAAAGTGAGAAAGGCAAATGAGAAATACTGGAGAACAGTGGCAGAAGAGGACAAGTTTGGTCTCAGTGCAGAAGATAGCGGGAAAGTGTTTGCATGATAGTCTGGAAAAAAAAAAAAACAAACAACCCCTACCCTTAAGGAAGTACATGAATTGTGGAGTAGAAGAAAGGAGAGTTTTGGTGAGGGAGCACAGCCCTGAGGATAGGAGGGCTACTCAGGAGTGCAGGACCTTGCATTCTTTCCTCTGCTCCCAGTGAAGTACCAGTGTTGTGCCCTGCCTGTACACTGTGT
This sequence comes from Chlamydotis macqueenii, assembly GCF_036417535.1. Classification (NCBI taxonomy): domain Eukaryota; kingdom Metazoa; phylum Chordata; class Aves; order Otidiformes; family Otididae; genus Chlamydotis; species Chlamydotis macqueenii. Next base: position 53,199,068 of record NC_141560.1, on the reverse strand, counting down.
AATGGGGCTGTGGTCTCAGCTGAGTCATGCAGGTACTGCTCTAATAAAGTAAGAACAGTCATTTTTCTAAACCTGTCATCATCAGATTGAAAAAGGAGAGGAAAGAGTAAGAGCCGGGTGACAACTGCATAGTTTTGGTTGTGTTCTTTATTCTTATAACCAAAATTTTACCCTGAAAGTGTTCCAGAAATGAATCCTTGTCAGTTGACGTAAATCAAAACCATCTTGTTCCCCATTTTTTCCCTTTTCCACCTCATCACTAATATGTAGCAGATGTAAAAAGAAGACAGAATCATAGTGGTGTTAGCTGGTTTCAGACTCTGTTTTGCCATGACCTGGGAAGGGCTGCATAACTATCCTCTGTGAAGATAGTTGGAAAACCTTGACTGTCTTTTTTTGAATTTGTTGAAAGAAAAGTAAATATATGTATCTGTGAGAGAGAGAGAGACTGGGTGAGTGCATGTGTGAGGTCGAGGGAGAACTGAAACCTGTGTTTGTTCCTACCGGTATATCAGAGTTAGACTCCTGGGCTGTGATGGGAACCCTGAAGAAACCTCCTTTGAGGACTTCCTATTGGAGAACACACAGCATCATCCTGTCTTTGGAAATTTATCACTTGAATGGAACTCTTGTGTTGCTGCTGCACTTTATATAGATCTTCTTTCTTACTTACAGTAGAGCTTTATTACCAGGGAGTCCCTTCGTGGGAGTTATGTAATAGAGAAAACAGCCTCAGAAGAACAATTGCAGTGCTGGTGATGCAAGAACTCCAATCTAACATTTTTACTTTGTCTCGGGTTTTCCCATATGGCCTTGAATAAGTCAAATAGCCTCTTTATGCCTCAGGTTGCCAGGAATGAGATGGGGAAAGTGGTGTTACTTGCCTTGGTACATGTAGGATGATAAAGGTATTGTAACTGGTGAGATACAAGATAAAAGCTTTTATCTGAGCCAGTAAGTATGTCTGCCCACTCCCAAGATGCTTATGTTGTATTCCTCATTTAAGTTAGGTGTGGAGGCTTTCATAAACCAGTCCCTTGCAACCTGTGGAAAACCCCAGCAAGGGAACAGAAAGCTGCTGAGCGCTCACGTGGCAGTGCACAGATCTGTGTTTCTCCATGGGTCAGTACTGAGAGTGAGTGCCTGAGCACCCCTGGTACATAGGGACGTAATTGTAGGTGACTTTAGTAAGTCCACAATGAAATGCATCTGCATCACTGCTTGTGTAACCCAGGATATGGGGAGCAGGCACTCCTGCAGATCAGGACTGTTTGGTTTCACCAATTTGTGCTGAGGCTATCCTAGCTCTTGCTTGCTTTTAAGCCTGGCTCTGGCAAGTACTGTGTGATCTATTGAGTTATTAGAGAGCCAACAAGAATTCCAACCTAACATCTCAAGGCACTGAAAAAGAATCCTTTGTGCTTGTTAAATTATTTTAGGAGAGAAATTATTTTCCGGTTGACTACTTCTTTGCACAGCTCTGGTAAGTAGCTGATCTTCATAAAATATGGACAGATGTGATCTTTGTAAGCTCTTCTTCTTCCTAAAAAAGGACACAACCCTGAGTAGGGATGTCCCTGGGGAATGAACCTGGGAGCTCTGGATCAGAAGAAACAAATCTGCATTGCTTATGCTAAACGAATATGTGTGTATTAGCTAGAGGCTTGCCAGTGTCTGTGGTCAGATGACCCTGTAAAGAAGAGCAAGGAGCCACAATGTGGCGGTTCATTGGTGTCTCTGACTTGATTGTATCATAGTCTTTCAAACCTTCACCACCCTGGGTGCCACTGCTTTGTGTGGAGCAGATGCTAGCCTGAGCCCTTTGAGCTGGAATTCAGGAAGTATTTCTGTCTAAGCCAAAGTATACCTGGTGTGGTGACAGCTCATTCCTTAGCCCTGATGTGCATACTCTGACCACATACAGAGATAGCAGAGCAAGACTGTGGACTTATGAGTGATGATAGGATCTTTTGGGACCTGAAATGGCAGAAGATGCACTGGAAAGTTGCAGTGCTTTCTGATGGGATCAGAGATGCTCACTGCCTCTTGAGATCAGTTATGGACGAGTATAATATTTGCTAGGTAGAAAACTGGCCCGATGGCTGGACCCAAAGAGTTGTGGTGAATGGACTTAAGTCCAGGTGGTGACCAGTCACAAGTGGCATTCTCCACAGCTCGGTGCTGAGGCCAGTTCTCTTCAATATCTTTTATCAATGATACGGATGAGGGGATCAAGTACACCCTCTATAAGTTTGCAGACGACACCAAGTTGGGCAGTCGTGTTGATCTGCTAGAGGGTAGAAAGGATTACAAAGGGATTTGGACAGGCTGGATCGATGGGCTGAGGCCAACTGTATGAGGTTCAAAAAGGCCAAGTGCTAGGTCCTGCACTTGGGTCACAACAACCCCGTGCAACACTACAGGCTTGGGGCAGAGCGGTTGGAAAGCTGCCTGGCGGAAAAAGACCTGGGAGTCAACAGCTGGCTGAATATGAGCCAGCAGTGTGCCCAGGTGGTCAAGAAGGCCAATAGCATCCCAATTTGTATCAGAAACAGTGTGGCCAACAGGAGTAGGGAAGTGATTGTCCCTTTGTACTTTGCACTGGTGAGGCCACACCTTGAATACTGAGTTCGGTTTTGGGCCCTCACTACAAGAAAGGCATTGAGATGTTTGAGTGTGTCCAAAGAAAAGCAATGAAGCTGGTGAAGACTGGGGAACACAGGTCTTATGAGGAGCACCTGAGGGAACTGGGGTGGTTTAGTCTGGAGGAATGGAGGCTCGGGGGAGACCTTATGGCTCTTTAAAACTACCTGAAAGGAGGCTGTAGTGAGGTCGGTGCTGGTCTCTCTTTCCTAAGTAAAAAGTGATGGGAGAAAATGAAAAGACATCAAGTTGTGGCAGGGGAGGTTTAGATTGGATATTTGGAAAAATTTATTCACTATAAGGGTTATCAAGCACTGGAACAGGCTGCCCAGGTAAGTGTTTGAGTCACTACCTCTGGAGATACTTAAAAGGTAGATGTGGTGTTTAGGGCTATGGTTTAGTGGTGGACTTTGCAGTGTTAGGTTTATGGATGGACTTGCTCATTTTAAGGGTCTTTTCCAACCTACATGATTCTATGATTCTATGAAAGTATCTCCCCCTCAAAGTGCTTAGTGGCCAGTGAGCACTGAGGAAGAAGGTGCATGGCTCTTGGTAAATGATAGTTGAGCCTGCCAAGTTTTATGGGTGAATTGGGGAACATACTTGGACCTCATAATGACGTGGAGTGCATCCCTGTCCATCGCTGTGGCTTGGATGTTTGCTTTCTTACCTTCTGCAGTGGTATCAGGAGCTTAGGCAGCCTTTGGAGGAGGAGATCAGGCAGTGATGGAGATACTGCAGGAAAGTGAAGTGTCTCACAGCTGCAACGTCAAAGCATATATAGGAATTCAAGATTTCTTATGGCTAGGATCTCTGGCTCTGCTGCAGATCTGTTGTACTACCTTGGGCAAATCTCTTTATCCTCCTGGATGTTCCTTTTTCTCTTGTTTGTTCCTGTTTTACGACCAGGAGGTGACTGTATCGTGCCCTCTGTTTGTACAGCACCAGGTTGTATGAGTAGCTGAGATCTCCCAGCACATCCATCACACTAATAACAATAGGAAGGAGGGCGCCTGTCAGAAATTTCTCTTTACCTTAATACATTTTCCTTTCTCCTTCTCTTGTTTTTTCTTTCTTTCTTTTTTTTTTTTTTTTTCCCCTTGCTTGAAGGGAAAAAAATAAGTCAGCTATCTTTTATTCCTTCTAAAAGAAATGAGTCTTGACAGGTCTGGAAATGTTTTCCCTGCGTTTACTCTGTGCACACAGAGGCTATGCTGGCTCATTTATACACCCACGTACCGTAGCTCAGACATTTCATTAGCTTGGCATATATCTTTTGTTTGCAGTGACAGACACATCAAAGTACAACAGGGACAGGGCTGGAGGAGAGAAGAGGAGAGGGAAGGGGACACACTACTACTGCCTGAAAATTGCTGTCTCAATGTTTTATTCCTTGCATGTACAGGACAATCTTATTCTTTTTATTCTTCTTATTGCTTACTAGCAGTGCTTTGTGTACAAGAGCTGACATGGACCAGGATGAATGCGCTGTGGCCTCGATGACTGCTCGTGCCACTCAATGTTGATTTGTGATCTTGGCTGGCAGGGGAAGGCAGTGGGGCACGCAGGGGATTTTCCTATTGGTCAGGAGCAAGAGTGTACCCTGGAGAAAGGAGCATGAGGCAAATACCAGCCCTCTCCTTCTCCCCAGCCGTGTCTCTGGTCACTCTTGCTTCTGGGTATCTCCTCCAGCAGCAGCTGGTGCGCGTTGGGCCCTGCACAGGGACTGATGGCTGCAGGGTGACAGACAGGAGGAGAAGGTGGGGGCAGTGCTGCTGTCTGATTTACATGCCCACAGCAGGCGTTGTCCTTGGCCAAGTGCATCCAGGGTGTTTGTGTGAGAAATGAAATGCAGTTGAGGCTGGTTACATCAGCATAAGGCTAATTTTAAATCCCAGATATGCTGCCAGTCTTGCGCTGCATAGCTCCAGCCATACTGCTCCCTTTCATCTTGCCGCAACTTCATCTTTCCCTTTCAGAGTTGTCCCCCTGTTACTCAGTGCAATTCCTGGGTGACTGGTTTTTGTCCCTAAGCCCGTTTGTGTGCTTGCAGCTAGTGTCCTGGAAATGTTTGCCCTTGTCAGATCTGTCCTTCTCATTCAGCCAGCTACAGGGTCTGGCAGACCTAGGCCTCCTGCCAATGCTTTTGCAGTGCTGTGGTCTCTCAAGCAAAAAGCCACTCTCTTCTGTAGGTAGCACAGGCTAACAGATGTTTTGACTTCTGCTTTTGTCCCTGCCTGCCTGTCTTGGAGACAGAAAAGGCACATTGAATCCAGTGCAGATGGGAGAGATGTCTGCTGGGATCTACCAAAGGTCACATGAAAACTGTGGAAGGAAGATATTAGTGCTGTCTTTATTCTGTCCCTACCTCCATCCCCAGCCTGAGATGCTACAGGGAGGAGCTACTCTTAGTATGTCAGATCATCATAATATAATCTAGTTTTGTTCTGTCCTGGCTCTTCTTTCTCTTGAAGACTGTGTCAGGGCTTATGTTCTCCATGCCTACATTTAAACAGAGTCTTTGGGTTTCAGGGTTAGCGAGCTGCAACTGTTCATACTTCTCATTGCTTGCGGAATGACTGTCCACTTGAATGACGCCAGAGCTTGAACTCCAGTGCTTAGTGAGAGCCTCTGCTTTGAGCTAAAAAGACTGTTTTGCAGATAACTTTTACTGGGGGAAAAAAACAAACCGTAAAGATCCACAAACTAAAGGAGCTGCAATGACCTTGTGTCTTCTTTGAATATGAGGGGACCTAGAACACACTCTAAAGAGCAGGGATTTGGTGTGACTCCAGAATCATTGCCACAAAATTAATAGTGATGTTCTGTGTGCAATGCCATGGATTATTTAAGGTGCTAATGCCTATTTAAAACTGTTCGTTAATTGAACATCACAGAGTTATAGACCTGATCTGCCAAATGCAAATAGGGTAATAGTTTTTATTTATTTCACAGGATTAAATTCCAATCTTAGGTCATGTTTATTGACTGAATATCTCGAGGCTCAGAGTTTTTAACATTTGACAGTAAATTCTTAGTATTATGCTGAGAAGAGGAGGGATGAGTAGGATTCTTAAAAGACTTCTCTGTTGTGTCCTTATAATCTTTTTTGCACTGATGGCATTTGCTTCTTCACCAAATAGTTGTCACCCTTGCTCAAAAAGTATGTTTTGGGCAGTGCTAAATTGTAGCAGGTCCATTGCTCTTTGGTACTGATTCTTTTTTAAAGTGCTATACAAAGGGTGCTTAAAGCTTTGAATCAAGGAATGGTTTTTGGAAGTGCTGAAATGATTTAAGAGGATGGTTCGCTTTGGCTTCTAGTCAGACTTCTTGCTCTTTAATCTTATAAGGTGCTTAAAAGATATGCTTTCTTTCCCTCCCCCAAAGGTTTGCTGAATCTGTATCTCCTAAGTACACAGCACCTTTAACAACAGTGTCTTGAGTGCTGTCCACAGCCCAGTACAGGAGAAGAGGTGAGTGTCTCCAACTTACAGATGGGCAGTTAAGACGTGAGGAAGACGGAGTGACTTGCCCCTAGCCAGGCAAGGTTTTTGAAGCATAGATACCCAAGTCTCACACTAAATCCCTGAGCAGGAGATAGCTCGGCTTGTTTACAGGGAGGTGCTAAGCATTCTATGCCATGCTTTGCTAAGTCAAGGCCTCGGGCTCTTCCTGACACAGTCTGTTTGTCCACATATACATGTACTTGCCAAAACTGCTGAAGTTTTGCTATAAACTAAAATATTGGCATCAAAACCTCTCAGGATTGCACTCTGATGAATTATTCCGTATGCTGAGAAAAGGAAGATAAGGAGCTGGCAGAAGCAAAGACATTTAAATAGAGTGTTCTGCATATAGCATTTCACTCATGATGTCTGACAGTGGAAGAGCATACAAAGTACGAACTCACTGATCTTGGGCTCTTTCTCTTGCTAGCCCTTACGTTACTGGTGGCTCGGTCATAAGATCATGTTGGGTGAGCTTTGGACTGCCTCTCCAGGGCTCACTCATACCGCTGTTGTACCTTTGAGTGTGTATGGGGACTATAGCGAATTTAAGCAAAGGTGGAATGAGTTTGAAAATTTTCTTGTTTTGATTTTTCTTTAGTTGCTGCTTCTTTGAGATGCAGTGATGGCTTATAATTGTTTGGAGCAGTTGTAGCCTTGCTGCTAGGAGAGAAGTGGTGTTTCTGGGGAGAATGTTCTTTTGGGGGTGGGGGGAAAGCCTCGCACTGGCCTAGGTTTTATGTTTGATATTTTCTTTCTATAAAGACTGCCTCCCTGCAGCATCTTACAGCTTCTGCTGTGGACAGTCTTCCCATGGGAAGGAGGACTGGGTGGAGCATAGGAACATTTTGTCAGGTGTGTGTCCCAGGGACTGTGTGTTTCAATTATCTGGTCTGAGCCAACTGAACAGCTGTAATCCTCTGGCAGGATTTGTTCTTGAAATGAAAAATATGGTTCTAATTTATTTTTGTTTATTTTAAATCCTGTTTGGCAGTCAAAACTTCATACTTGCCACATTCTGATTATGGACAGTGGCAAAACTAATTTGGTTGAAGTTTAAAAAACCTGATGTGTGACTTTGTTTTGTACTTCTTTTAAAAAAGGAAAATATTCTTACTGTTTCGAAATATTTTAGAATACTTTTTGATTGTCTACTTTATGTTGCTTTATTTGAGATTATCAAATTTACTCCCTAGAGATGATCAGAGAAGCACTTGCATGCTAAAGCTGAGCCCATCAGCTAAGTTGGTTGTACCTTTGTTAAAACATATTTAAGAAAGGGCAAAAAACCACCAAAAGAGTCAGAAACAACAGAGGGAGCACCAAGGTGAGGGAAGGAGGAGGATGTTCTGCATAGTGGAGCAGGTATTACTTGCAGCCTGTGGAAGACCCACGCAGGAGCAGATGGATATTCTCAAAGGAACTGCTGGCTGTGGAGGGCTTACGCTGGAGCAGAGGAAAGGTGTGAGAAGGAAGGAGCAGCAAGGGAGGAACTGTTACGTACTGACCATATATCTTCATCGATGACATAGTGGGATTGAGCGCACAGTCAGCAAATTTGCAGATGTGAGACCAAGCTGAGTGGTGCAGTTGACACACCTGGGGGACGGGATGCCATTCAGAGGGACCTGGACAAGCTCAAGAAGTGGGCCCATGTGCACCTCATGAGTTTCAACAAGGACAAGTGCAAGGTTCTGTACCTGGGTTGGGGCAACCTCCGATATCAATACAGATTGGGGGATGAAGGGATTGAGAGCAGCCCTGTGTTCTCCACAGGACTTGGGGGTACTGGCGGATGAAAAGCTGGATGTGAGCTGGCAATGTGCACTTGCAGCCCAGAAAGCCAAATACATCCTGGGCTGCATCAAAAGAAGCATGGCCAGCAGGTTGAGGGAGATGATTCTGCCCCTCTACTCTGCTCCTGTGAGACCCCACCTGGAGTACTGCGTCCAGGTCTGGGATCCCCAGCACGACAGACATCGACCCATTGGAGTGGGTCCAGAGGAGGACCAGAGGGATGTTCAGAGGGATGAAACACCTCTCCTGCGAGGACAGGCTGAGAGAGATGGAGTTGTTCAGCCTGGAGAAGAGAAGGCTCTGGGGAGACCTTCTTGTAGCCTTTCAATACTCAAGGGGGCTTATAAGAAAGATGGGGAGAAACTTTTCAGTTGGATCTGTAGCAATAGGGCAAGGGGTAATGGTTTTAAACTAAAAGATGGTAGATTTAGAGTAGATATAAGGAAGAAATTTTTTACAATGAGGGTGATGGAGCACTGGAACAGGTTGCCCAGAGAGGTGGCAGATGCCCCATCCCTGGAAACATTCAAGGCATGATTGGACGGGGCTCTGAGCAACCTGATCTAGTCAGGGGTATCCCTGCTCCTTGCAGGGGGGTTGGACTAGATGACCTTTGAAGGTCCCTTCCAACCCTAACCATTCTATGATAACCAGATGTACTCAGCAAACTAATTTCCTGGTGTTAATTTTGCCCATAGCCATTTTTGTGGCAGTCCTGTCACAGGATACAGTTTCTGCTGAATTCTCGCCTGGGCAAGGGAGGCCGGAGTTAAGAGCTGTATGAGAGCAGGAAGGGCAGGTGACAGTTTTCAAAATCAGCATTTACAATGGTTAGGTGTTCCTCTAGTCTTCTGGAGCAGCTGCTGTGCTGTGTCGTGCTGCAGAAGTGGCACGTTATAAAGAACATTGTGATACTTTGTGTGTTTGTTCTTCTTTATTTTGGTATGAATTTTAAAATTCTTGAATACTTTCAAAATATAAATGACTATGCAAGTTGTTGAGTTGCACTGAAATTGAATGCTGTAATACATTTTAAAACAGTTTTGGGAAGCAAACCTAAGGTCACTCAGTGGACGTGGATATTTTGCTGCACCCCTGAGTGCTGAATCCCACCATGGCAGGGCTCAGTTCAGCAAAGTGGAATTCTTCTCACCTCTCTCTAGCTGGCTGAACTTAAAGCATCTAGACCAGAAAGTGCTTCAGTCCAGCTATTTTGGGTGCCTGTTTTGGGGTGGGTAGGCCATGCTCAGGTGATGTCTGTCTCCACTAGCTGCAGGTTACATAGCAAGCCAGTTTGAATGCTGTGCCTGAGTTCAGCCCTGGGGCAGCCCCACAGCCGGGGAGAGCTTGCAGCCTCTTCTTGTCATTTAAGACAGCATTTGTGTGCTCTTGGTTGATACAATTTCCACTCAGAACAGCACATGGGCACCTCCTCTTCCTCCTGAGCTGGAGTGTTTTCCTCGAATGAGGCCTCCAGCTCTTCTCAGATGTCTTCTTGTGGCTCCAGCTGTGTTAGCTAGGATGTCACTAACCCATCACTGCTCCTCAGGGCCAGTGATGATCTCACAGGGATCTGGCAGCAGAGCAGTTTGTGGGAAACTGAATGTGTTGGTTTGTTGTAAACAATTTGCAGCTTTTGGTCTGATCTGTTCTGATGGATTTTACCCAAAGCGGACCCAGTAGTGCTTGCATGAATGTTTCACCAGGAGAGAGAAGGCAGCAACCACTGGACGATAACTTCAGTGGCACTACAGCCTGTAAAGGGAATGTCTTTCTGCCGTCTGAATGGAGGAGAGAGGGAGTCTCAGCCTGGTTTACATCCCCTGGACTGTGCTGTTCTCTAGCTTGTGTCTCACATTAAGCGTCCAGTGATGTTAAAACACTGTTGTATCTCAACTGTGGATGCATGATAGAGTGTTGAGCTCTCTTGTTCTGCCACCCTTGCTCTTCATCCCTGAGTAAGATGAACCATCAGGGAAGATGGTGTGCTTTGGGGGCAGGTGTAATAGGTACTAAGAGGCAGTTGAGACATGATAGCGCTGAGGAGGACTACCCCTCTCAGATGTAGTGAGCACGTATAGATAACAAAAAGTTGGTTGTACCAGGGGAGATTTGTGAGAACAAACTGCAAGTTTACTATGAATGTTAGCAGACGTTCTGTGCTTGCACATATTCCTGCAGAGTAATTTTGTTTTCTCAGGCTTTACAGTCACAGATGTGGTGAGGCTATAAACACTCTAATCTCTCTCCTTCTTAATTCGGAATTTGGACTCTTCCCTGCTCCATTAAATCCCACATTTAACTTTATTTTGAAGAGTTTTAGTCATAGGAACAGTGTTGGGGACAGAAATGGTACATTTAGTTCTGGTGAATGGATGTAGTATGAGATTGACAGTCCCTGTCAGTGTGTAATTGCAGATTAATGGGATGTACTATGTCATTATGGCAGCTCAATAGCACAAGTTTTGGAGCTGCGCACAAGTCCAGGCTTTCATTTTTTTGTTAGAGGGGGCTACTCTGACCTGCCTTGCACAATTTTCTCCCTGATCTCTTGTGGCAGAGAATAAGGATGCTTATAGTTCAGGTACTTAATGACCCCAGGAATATGATGCTCAACAGTGTAATTTAAAGGGTATGAGGAGATGGGGAAGAACTGATACAATATGGGAATGACAGAATCCAACAATATGCTATAAGGAATGAGTTAGGTATGAAAAGCTTTATGTTGTGAAATGAGCACTCTTCTGCACAACATCTCTGACTGGATGTGAAAGCATATTTGCATCCAAAATGAACAGAGTTGCTGAGCTTTAGTAACCAGATCATGAAGTCAAGGGAGGGACCATATTAATGGACTGGAAAATGAGGACATTCTATGAATGGGTTATTGAAGTAACTTTCCTGGTTTTTGCTGAGTTGAGCCTCTATCAGCCAGTACTTTAATACTTCATGTCTTGTGGCAGATGCCTTATGCTGAGCTGGTTGATTTGAAGGTGTTCTCACTGAGGACCACCTTGAGACATTTATCTACCTGAAGAGTACTTTACACCATGAGCAGCCCTCCTTATGTCTGCAGATGAAAATAATGCTGTTTGGGATTTGAATAGATTGTAGTTTGGCCCTAGGACAGGAGCTGAGTAAGGAACAAAACAGATGTTAGGAAGGGCTTCATCACTTTAAGATGTAATAGATCTCCTTCAATTTGTCTTTCCTTGTGAGACAGCCTGCCAGTGTTGCTGTGCAGGTTGCAGGTACCTCCTCAAGAGCCACTTGTTCTTGGACTGCACAACTGACAGTCCTGCTTGTGCAGACAGTGCAGCAGGGACTGCCATAAGACAGAACAGATATTTTTCTTTGAGGTAGGGAAAAAGTTCCTGTGAGGGACTGGGCAGAGGAGGTATTTATCCCTCCCTGTCTGACTGGAGTCACATAGAGGAAACGCTAACCATCCCAGAATGAAAGAAATGGCTTGGAAACCTCTGTGGCAAGCACAGAACTGCTTCCTCCTTGACAGATTTCAAGGCATCAATTGTAGTGCTGGTTAAAGGACACTGAGGAGAAGAGGGAGCCCACGGCTGGGGAGTTTCAGATGTATGTGACGGATCCTCTGGGAACTTTTCCTCATGCTGTAAAAATTACGACTTCCACCACATTTGCTTCTGATGCACCATTTGCTTATGCTTCTCACACTAGTGTATTTTACATGTCCAGTTTGTTCTCTTCTGTCACAGAAGTGAAAACCAGCAGGGCTTAGCAAGTCTTTACTCAGAGGATATCAAGTCTGATGTTGAAGCTGCTGACACAGAGGGGCCAGAGATGCTTCTAGGCGGAAGAAACATGTCTCTTAATAATCTGACGTAGTATGACCTTGACTGTGCTTTTATGTGAGAGTGTTAGGGACTTCTGAAGAGCTCCATTGCTTCTGTGCAAAGAACAAATATGTTAGTACCATGCCCAAACCTTCATGTCAGAGTAGCAGCCCAAGGTTACTGCCTCTCTAGTCTGTGGACAGAGCAGTATGTGAGTACTGCCTTATCTGCTCCAGGCACAATCAGGTTGCCTAGCTCAGGTCAACAATTTGTACTGTTTTATACTAGCACTGATAACTTACTTTTCCTAAGTGTAAGTCAGCAATTTTGGCAAAACCGGCTTTTCAGGCAGCGCTGTGTGTAATAGCATCCAGAAAGGACTTGCAGTGAGTAGCAGGAAGATGTGAAACTCTTCTAAAGGTACATGAAAATGGAAGGAAGTCGGTGATGGCCTTAGATTCATAACTCTCTGCCCTTTGCTCAGAGCTTGTTGGACAGCAATGGGTGAACTAAATGTTTATACATTTACAGTTTGCAGAAAGTAGTGAGTTCTTAGACACAATAAACATATGTGGATAATACCACAGAACCACCAGCCTACTTCAAAAGAGTGGCAAGATCTTAATAATGCCTTTGTTTAGAAGGACTGAGACACTAATTCACCCGTAGAAGGGAAAGCATTTATCGTTAGTACCACGCTTCCAGATTTAGTAGTATGAAAATAATGCAGAGTCTCATCTGTAATGCAAATGTTGACATCTGATTAATAGAGAAAATAATATGAGCAATTAATCCATGAGGGAATAGATTGTTATAAATGTAAATTAGATCATCAAAGGATAAGCCACACAGAAATAAAACTACCCCAAAACATGATTAATTATTGAAATTCCAGTTAAAAAGGCATCTTTAACAATGGAGTCCTTGAAAGACGTGTCATGTAGTTCATCAAAATTCTGGACAAGGTTATTTTACAATCCTGAATTGATTAGCTTCATTATAAATATAATGGGGACATTCATTCCACCCAAGATAGCATGCTGTTTTAGGGACAGAGCACAGACTTAGCACTAAACTGACTTGATTCTGATTTGTGCACACCCAATTTTTGCTATAGTTATGTAGTTTGCATGGGTAAGTCAAAGGATACCCGCTTTTGCATTTTTTTCAGGGAGGAGTGTAGCTTTTTCGTAAATACATGTTTGTACCTGCATATGATGTTAATCACTCCAAGATACAGTCTTGGAGGAAAGAATGTCTTTCTGGTCAGGGCATAGACTTTTGTCAAAAACTTGTTTCTCTTCTCGCCTCTCAGAAATTTTCAAGTGACCTTGGGCAAATCACTGTATCTCTCTGTGCTTTGTTCTCTACCTTGATTTTGAATTCTTCAGCTTAATGATGTATAGCATGAAATTATTTAAAAGGTCTTCATTTCAAGAAATGCTAGCAAGCTACCCTTGTAAAATCCTGGTCACTTTTTAAAAGCTCAGTTAAAGATGTTATTCTTCTCAAACAAAATAGGGCTTATTGCTCTTCAAGTGCTTTTAAATACTCAAGTGACTTCATACTTTGAAGATACACAGTATTTTAGCACTGTTTGTAACATTAAAGGCCAAGATCACAATCTGCATCTTTCCTGAGGTTTAATTTTACATCTTGCTGTTATTAAAGACGTACTTAGGAGCCTGGCAGTCTTCCCCTTTTCTATTAAAAATAGACTCAATGTGCTTTACTGCAGTAGTTTAAGTGTGTTTTGTATGGCATCATGGTGGTGTGCTGAACACTCTGCAGAACTGGCCTTATACACCATCTTGCTCCTTATGCAAGGCCAGTTGGAGTCAGACCTGTTGCTTGAGTGAGTATTTAAAAGTGTCGGAGGGAAAAATAAGAGAGGCATCTCTGGAGCTGGTGCTGGCAAGAAGGCCTATGGGCAGTCAGGGAATTACTTGTAGCAAGGGTCCAGAAAAAGCTGACAACAAACTTCTGTATACCGGACAGGTTGCCAAGAACATTTAAATGGGGATAGAATCCAAACAACTGTCTCTTGCTGTTCAGTTTCTTCTTTATTTGAGGAAACAATATTTTCTAAGTGTTATTTTTTGAATAAATATTATCCGGGAAATGCTGTATCCGTCCTTACTTTCTTTTCTTAATTGAAAAAAAAATTGCATAACCCCAGTCTAGGTTAGCCTCTGGGTTAAAAAGTGTCTCGGAACAAGTTTTGTGTACTGCTATGCTTAGATTTATATGCTGCTTCATCTGCCTACATCTTTGTGTTACCCTATGGATGTGACACCTAGCAGAGAGTCCCAAGTCCTGGTTATGTTAGGAAGTCGTGCAGTCACCTCTTTTGAGCTTCAGTTTTGTTTTGGTTTGGCACCTTACTTTTCAATTTAGTTTTGCTACATTTTTTTTTCCTGCTTTGGAGGACAGCAAGGTTGAAATCTCTGTAAAAGGTGGGTCTCCCAAGAGCCTCTCGGCTGTTAACAAGTATTGAGTATGGACTGGTTCCCTACAGGAATCTGCATCCTAGCTGTTGGCTGAAGTTGTTCTCCAAAATGTTTGCCTTCACTACGAGCCAGAGCCAGTAGTTTTTATTATTCCTGAATATTATTTTCAGCCCTGGCAAGCTTACCTTTGCAAATAGCACTAGAGTGCTGACGCTTGTGGTGGAAATTTCTGTGGCTGAGAAGGCCACCTGATGGTAAATGTTTCTGCTTCTTCATTCAGGCAAATGCCTTTAAGGCATTTCTTACAGGAATTTAGTTGGAATATTGTATTAGGTACCTTTGTGCCTTTGAGGGTCCAACAGCTAGATTTAAATGCTGTAGAACATATACAGAAAACCCAGGAAATGAGAAACAAATACTTGCCAGGGGAAAAACACTTTTGCATCCTTATACTGCCATTATCTCTTAAAACCCAGCCCTTCTGGCCTGATTCCTATGTGCAGCACTCCTGTATAGGAAAGAACTTGGCTTTGTCTAACCTTTCATTTTGTGCTCCTGAGCCCTTGGTGGTACCAGCAAGTCACTTCCATTACTGTAAGCATCCAAGTTTAAATTGCAGCATTTTTAGCCTGTCATGGAGAGCGTCCCATTTGGTGGTCTTCAGCCTGAGGAGGGATAAGTGCAGCGTCTTATTCTAAGGACGTGGGAACATAAACAGAAATGGTAGAATATGTATTTTCCTGAGTTCCCTTAGGGCTGTAGAGAGAACCCTGGAAGGAGAAAGGCAGCTGAGAAGAAATTAGTGTTAGTAAATGATATTAAAAACTAGGAAACAGGGAGAGATGTATGAATGCAAGATGCACAGGGCTGTTAAGTGAGGGAGCAGATTGTGAACCCAGCTTATGCCAGTAACATGAGGAATGAAACAAGAAAGGTGGCACTCAGTAGGTTCCCTTGGCTCCACTTAAATTTCCAAGTGTCTGCCTTTTCTTTTTTAGTATCCTGTAAAATGCAACCCTGGACCTGTTAGAAGATGCGTTGGTGAAGGTGATAGGAAATGAGAGAAGAAATTTCCTTCTTCTGGCCTTCATTTCCTAGATCTTCAATGATTTGTTAGTCAATTAACTGAAGGTCAGATATATCTGTAGTTTGTTAAAGTGTTACACTCCAGTAGAGTATGTTATTCAACTTGTCTTGTCTGCATCTTTAGAACCACACTTGGTGTGACCATATTTTAGTTTCACAGTGACGAAGAAAAGGATTTTAATTTTTTAGCACCCTCTATGCAGAATGACACTTACACTTTGTATATTTCTGTATTTTTAGTAGGAATGTAAAGAAGTTGCTGTTTAAATTAATACTTGGAGGCCAGCTACTTCCTAGCAATCATTTTAATTAAAGGGAAGAGGAGAAAAGGAAGGAGAAGCAGGCTATGGATTAGTTGGCTTAAGTCTGAAGGGCCAGTGACTGGTACTTGTGATGTTCCTCATCAAGATCCTCATTCTCTTCCCTGTTTAATGGTTCCTCAGTCTGGAGACTCCACCAGTGTTGTAATCTTCTCAGGCTCTGAACCCTTGGGGAGTGAGACTTTTAGCTTTGTGCTCAGCACATATGCAATGTAAAATGGCCATTGCTCCCAGCGAGCAAACACAAAGTGCCAAAGAGAAGTTACCAGTGAGATGAGAGGAGCTGGTTTGCAAAGCAAGTAGTATGAATTGATTTTTAAACTTCTGCAGTCCTTTCCTCCTTTATCCTTGACTGACATGCAGTCCTCTAAATACTGAGGCCTGAGTTCATTTGTCATTGATTTCTCAAGTCACCCAGGAAGCCCGTTGCAGCTCTGTATGTTGTATACTGTGATCCTTCCTTGCAGGAGAGTGATGGGAGCACCAGCATCACATGTGAATTTGTTCTGCTTCTAAATAGGTGAAGATTGCATCTTGTGATCTGGTTGTAAATTCTGTGGAGGTCAGTGGAGGAGTTTGATAAACATCTTGACCTTTCCATGGGGATCTCCATATGGCCAATAGCTCAATTGAAGTATATATTTTTGACCAATTCTTCATGATCCCTAAGAGTGGCCGTTCTGTTTCCTGGCAATCTGAATTCCAGCCAGATAAAGTCTCAGCTTTCCATTGTCCTCTCTGTCCTTCATATGAAGTAGCTGTTTTTCAAGAGAGTGTTTTTAAATGGTGTCTGCCTACACAAACCTCCCAGGCACGGTTATCTACACATGGTAGGAGAAATCTCTTTTTAAAGGCATTAATAAAAGCAATTCCCTAACAAAATTCATTAACTTCAGTGAACTGTCCTCCGTGCCGTGTCTGTATAGATAAGACCTCGTTACCCTCAGGATTGCTCAGTGAGTGATTCCCGGGCCAACGTTAACTAGAATCCCCCTTTCTGTGACCTACTGGATTGGTTACGTATGGATTACCAATGCTCTGGCTCTTCCATGCCCACTGGAGACCTCTCATTCCCCAGGCGCACTCTGTTTCTGGTTGCCTGGAGGTGATGAGCTCTGCCAGCCTCGCTGTAGCCTTTGGTGCTGTACAGGCCTTGACATACTTCTGAACTCCTCCCTGCCCCCTGAAATGAAGGGGTTTTGTAGCCTATCATCACGGGAAACAATGAGACAGTTTAGGTGTCCTTGGCTCTCATGTCTCTACTCTGGACACTCTCCAGACCTCCAGGCTCAGGCTTTCTCCCAGGCTGGCAGTGCCCCATCCTAACTCTCTGTCTAGTTACAGACAGTGGCACCTCAGGCTGAGCTCTCCCTGTTCATTAGGAAAATGGTCCAACTCCTCCTCAGTGGTGTCTGATGATTGACCCATGCCATCCAATTGTTCTTGGCTGATCAGGAGAAGGTCAGTGGGAGTGCGTGCGTACAGGTAAGAGAATGTGCTGTTGTGGGAGAAGCCGAGCTGCTTCTCCAGAAAGAGTTCCTTGCCGTTGGCTGGATGATTTTGTGAGAAAGCCAGAAAGCTAGGGGTCAAGGATCAGAGTCATGCTGCAGTACAAGCTTGGCTGAGTCACTTAAGTCCACACTGATGGTAGGGAGTTTCAGGTGAGTATCTGAAGTGTCTTAAGTTCAAAGCTTAGATTAAGAGAGATCCTTAGGCTAGTCGTCTTCCTCTTGTCTTTTTGTGTGCCGTCTAGTTGTGTGCTTGTTAGAGAAAGTGCTATCTCTGAGTGTATGTGCATGTGTGAGGGTAGTCAGCTCCCACTGGAGTGGGAATCTCATCCTCTCCAGTACTGTCCCCGTATTAGTAGCAGTCATAGTATTAATGCTAGTGGAGGAGATGGGAAATATTTTATTGACTTCTAAACCAGTTAAACTCATTTAATGTAAGGGCAGCTGTTTCAAAGCTGTATGTGTCAGCCCTCTCAATTTCACTCCACTGGCATCACAGCTTTCTGAAAACGAAAGCCTTGTACTGTCTATGGAGTTTTCTGCTGAACTTCTAATAGCTTTGTGATGAGGTGCTGTGCAATCCAGCAGGTAATTGGCCTGTGCGTAACCCAAAATGTTTCTACAGGAGTGTTTAGATGAACAGCCGTTCGTACTAATTAAATAATTGCCTCCATTAAGCTGAACATAATTAATGCACTTAAATAATAGAGAAAGGTAAATTGGTAATTTAACCATTGTGGCTTTGGGCAGATTTTTCAGTGATTTACTTTGTGGCAAAGAAGAAAGCATTGGGAAATATTGCTACAGAACAACTTGAATGAAAAGGGATCACCTTGCAGTATTTTTTTTTTTTTTTTTCCTCAAGAAGCTTTCAAGGCTTAGGAAACTTGAATGTAGTTACAAGGTTGTGTCACTGCCCAAAGCGCCCCAGCAGTCTGCAGCCTCTCCTCTACTCCCTCTAAGGGTTTTAACTGCCTGGGGCCAGGGCCAGCTCTGATTCAGGGAGGTTCAGGGCCAGGTTCCGTGGTGCTTGGCTCCAAGCTTGAGCATAGGCTGCTTCGCAAGGGAAGGGGAGCCAGAAGCCAAGGGCGACAGTAAGGCAGGCAGGGCAGTGCACTCACTACCGGTATGGCAGGTCCCACTGCACCGGAGTGAGAGGAGCAGCGCAGTCCAGTGATGTTAACCAGGGCTGGCCAGGAGTGCGGTGATCCAACGCATAGAGATGAAGCAGGTCCAAGATCAAGCTAGGATGTTGCAGTCAGAATCAGCAAAGTAGAGAGGGCCAGGCACAAGCTTGTGTGAACTCAGGCAAGGCCCAAGGGCTTGAGCTTAGGTGCAGCTCCATAGCAAAGGGTTTTGCTGGAGGTATTGCACAGGACTTCCTCGCACTTAGCTGTTTCACAGCAGTCTAGTCTCAGCTTGTGGTTATGTCATTCTAGGGCTGGGCTTGAGCACAGGCAGCCAGGCCTTCAGGAGAGAGAAGAGAGATTGCAGAGCCTCTTCTGCACCCAGGTTAGATTAAAAAAAAAAAAAATTCGAAGATTTTTACACAGAGAAGAAGAAAGCTGTAGCCTTTTCACCTGGTGTTGCCAGTGGCAGGCTGGCCAGGGCACTCTCTGGGACTGGAATAACCACATCAAAGACTCAGCTTGTCCTTCTCACAGATCTCAGCTTGAACCTGTCTTTTACTCCAAAAATTAATATTTTGCTATTCCTGAGATTAATATCTCACTTACCAGGACTTTGGTTCTTACTGACAGGGGTTGATTTTTCTTTCTTTTCCCTATTCTTTTTTTTTTTTTTTTTTTTTTCCCTCCACACTTGAAATTGCAGCCTGGAGCTGGAAAAACTTAAAAACTTTATGAAAGTGAGTCAAATGGCAAAACCCTCTTTATTTTAATTTACTTCAAAGTTTGAGAGTGTTGTGTATCACCACAGGAAAGAACATGTTCATCTGTGGTCTGGTACTGTAATGCCTGTGAAAAACGTGCATGCAAACATAGGTTGAAATTTTTTGTGTTTTAAGTGCTTGTATGTAGTCCCAGAGCAGAGAAAGCCCAACCGAAGCAGGCGTAGCTGGAGTGGTTGGGGCAGGATGAAACAGGATAAAATCTTTATCACCAATTTTGCGAAGCGGAGGCTAGCCAGAAGGCCGTCCTCCAGGCACAAGCAGAAAGCATCAGAATTACAGAATTACAGAATTATTATCAAGATTGGAAAAGACCTAAAAGATCATCCAGTCCAACCATCACCAATACTTCTCAGCTAAATCATATCCCTCAACACAACATCCAAACGTTTCTTGAACACCCCCATGGTCGGTAACTCCACCACCTCCCTGGGCAGTGCATTCCAGTGCCTGACTACCCTTTCCGAGAAGTAATATTTCCTAATGTCCAGCCTGAATCTCCCCTGGCGCAGCTTGAAACCATTGCCTCTAGTTCTATCACTGTCTACACGAGAGAAAAGGCCGACCCCTAGCTCACTACAACCTCCCTTCAGGAAGTTATAGAGAGCTATAAGGTCTCCCCTGAGCCTCCTCTTCTCCAGACTGAACAATCCCAGCTCCCTCAGCCGCTCCTCATAAGCCCTGTGCTCCAGACCCCTCACCAGCTTCGTAGCCCTCCTCTGAACGCGTTCCAGGGCCTCAATGTCTTTCTTGCAGTGAGGGGCCCAAAACTGAACACAGTACTCGAGGTGCGGCCTCACCAGTGCTGAGTACAGGGGGACAATTACCTCCCTCTTCCTGCTAGTAACACTGGTTTTGATGCAAGCCAGGATGCCGTTGGCCTTCTTGGCCACCCGGGCACACTGTCGTTCATCACAACTCCTTCATTTCACAGTGCCTTGTATCTGAGAGATTCCCCGAAAACTCCTGTTGCCAGCAGCAGTGCTGGGTATTGTAAGACTGATGTTCAGTGAATTCCTGGTAATTTTGTCCTTGCCACTGCTGCTGTTGGGGATCAATCACAATCGTTCAGTTGTCAGTAGAAGATGGAGAGGAGGGCAGGTCTGGTCCTACACTAATTTCCTCCTTTTTCTCACCTGTGTGTCTGGCTCTGCTCTCAGAGGTCTGAAGTCGTGTGCTGGAGTGCAGGATTTACCTCCCTTGCCTTGTTATTTTAAATGTCTTCTGAGTATCATCTAAGATCAAAAAGCCTCAAATGTTCTTTAGATAAATGGCTTGCTCTTTGTAAGCAACAGCAAAAGATTGAATTGTCTTGACATTTTATAATCTTTCTGTTTTCACGTGTTGAAGCTTAAATGTATTGCAAAAGGCCCCTGTCATTTTTCTGAAGCCTGCTGGTCTCCGTGGACAGGAGGAATATCCTCACTTCCTTGCAGTCTCACTTCTGTATCTGGTTTTGTGACCTTCAGGAGCCTGATGGAAGGTTTTGTTTTCCTCAGGACTGTGCTGTCTTCTGGACAGTTTAGGCATACCGGTTACTAAATTCTGTCTGATGAGGGAATATGAAAACATCAACTGTGGCTTTGTTCTCTGGAATACCTCCGCTACATGAATTGCTTGAGCGTGGAACTGGGTGACTTCTTTTTAATCAATACTGTCCTGTTCTCCATGGTACTGCATCTCTGTTCGAGCTGCTGAAATTTATTATTTGTGTAATGAGCTTCCCAGCCTCAGCTCTGATCTTATTTACTGGCGGACAATCTGTATACAGCATAGACACAAATCATTTATATGCCAAGCTAATACGCAGTGCAAGGGAAAAACATATTTAGATGGCTGAGTTGGATTGAGTCTGTGAAACTCATCATTCCTGCCTCTTCGTATCAAATAGTAGGCTGCAGCATTCTGGTACCATGCAGCCTGTCAGGAGTAGATATGTTTCTGTCAAGGGAAAGAAAGGAAATTCTGTCTCTTTCTCTTTCTGCTCTGGTGCTCCAGGAGATGCAGAGAAGAGAAATGTTATCCCTGAAGATCTCCACATATAGTGAGAAGAGCATATATAAAGAAGGCAAAAATCAGCTACAGGATGCCAAATTTCAGTTGACTTTCGATACTTCAAGCTTTAAGCTGTCTTTTGGTAGCAGACATTGTGGATGATGCTGGCTTCAGGCAGCAGATAGCACCATGTCAGCTCTTCCAAGAGCATGGTGGGGGGAGGTGTGGTGCTTTGTCAACGAGCAGTCTAGTTCTTATACCAAAATTACTTTTTTGATAGTCACTTTTTCCACAGAAATGTCAGACTTAATGATTCTTTATTGATGATAGAATAATTTTGTCAATCATTCCCCTCTTGAAATGAAAACAATACAATTAATAATATTGAGAGGAAATGTTTCACAAAGGACTGTAAAAGGTACCCATTTATGAATGCTGGCCTTCAGTGTGCCAGTATTTTATTTAAAAATTGTTTTCTGACAAGTCTTTTCTTGGTAAGGAGTCTCACACACTGGGGAGACCGGGAGGTAGTGACTATCTGGCCGTTGCGTTGGATGTGTCTGTGTGTCAGACTGGTGGTGGTGGTGGTACATAGTCCTTCTTGCTTAAAGACACACTCCTAGGTGGGAGCTACCTGCAAAATGCTGCTAGTTAGAGCTTCTCTCCAGTGCAAGCGCAAGGGCTGTGGCTCACGTTGCTGGTGCTCAGGTATTTCATAATCAAAGTTTGGAGTGTTATGGACTCCGTTCAGTTGCCTGGCTGTCCTTGTCAGCTGGCTCAGATCTGTTCTTAATCCTGAATTTCAGGGAACCTTGGGTAGTAGTGCAGGGAGGCCTTGAGTTAGAGATGTCTTCCCTCCCAGGAGACAGAGTGCCCTGTCAGTTGCTTGTAGGGTGTGATGGAAGTATCACTTTGATTTGATCTGTTCCACCTTGGCCATCCTGCCACTGTCTTTCAGCTTTCTGGTTTGCATTTATGATACTTCTTTCTTCCCTCTGGAAACTGAGCTTGCTTCATCAGTGGGAGTGGCTGCTGAAGAGCAATTAATTCTGCTTTATACTAGGCTTTTAAAGAAATTATTTATGATTCTAAGATGATTGCATGTGTTTCAGGATCAGCACTGAGTATGCATTTTTAAGAATGCTGTTGAGACTTTCATTAAAAAAAAAATAATCTAAGCATGTTCCTAGGATGTTATTTTATAATATTGAAGTATTGAGTACAGTTCTATTAAATAAAGCCTTTAAATTAATTTATCAAAACACTTTCAGTGCTTTCTTTCTTCCAGGGCAGGCAGAATTTAAACAAACACCAAGGAAAGGAAGGGGGCAGAAACATTTTTTTGACCTTACATCTCTCTTGCTTTAACAGGGACTAGTTAGGTTGAATATATAATCATAAGCTCAGAGGCTTGATTTCTGTTGAAGGGAACTTTTGTAGCAGGAGTTTGAAAAGTCACAGTGTGATTAATGTCAAGTAAGCCTGAAGTTGTATGGACTTTGAGCTTGTTATCTGCAATACTGTGAGTTAACCTCAGTGAACAATGAACAGCCGTGGTAATGGGCTAAGAGAGCATCCAGATTTGAGGGGAAAAAAAAAAAAAAAAGTAGATAATGACACCAAAGAGAATCTTGGGTTTTTTACCCTTTGAAAGTTAAATGGAAAAGTTTGAAGAAGAACTTTGTGGTTAATATTTTGATGGGACCAGTATGGTTTAAAAAATTTTCAGTGGATACTGACATTCCTTATTAGTCTCGTTATCTGGCAGACATGAAAAAATAAGTTCATAAAACAAAAAGATTAAAACCTGTGAAAAGGGAAGAAGCCATTTCAGTAATGTTGCCTATAGCTATGTTTCATTAGGTGGGCAGTAGAGCTGCTCCTCTGCTTCAGGCAAAAGTCCAGAATTTATTTCTGGGCTATCTGCCTGGTCAGCTGTATCTTTATATGTAGATCTCTGTGCTGAAATGCAAAAGGATTTACAGCAGAGGAGTTAAAGATGGGGTGGTCTCTAAGAATATAAGTGAAACAAATTCTCTGTCTAAGAATATAAGTCAAGCTAGATCAAGCGATGCATAAGGCACAAAAGCACTTTTTTTTTTGGATTGGAAACAAGGCGGAAACTTTGGATAGGTACATTGTAGAAACAGTTCCTCCAAGTTTAATTTTACTCAAATTTTTGTTGATTTTGCTGCTTGTGCCATTTGAAACTGGAACAAGCATGGAATTCTGTTTGTTCTAATGAGCTGGAAATGAAAGCAAAGACGCATTTGTCCCAGTGAGGTCCTTTTAAATGTGTAGAGTTGTCCCAAGATTTGTGTTCATGCCTTACTTCTATAAAATCCTCCCTTGAAAGGTCCTGGGAAACAGTTTGGACACATTTTTCAAGTTGTGAATAATCTGTTTCTGTACTATGAATGCACTTTGAATTGAAGACATTATGGGGGAAAGCAGATTTTGTATCTTGCATGGCACTTTAAGCTCTATGCCTGATGCAGTAATGCTGTTTTAAGCAGTAGAAGTGTTCCAAAGAGGGTAAAGACACATCAGTGCAATCAGTGGTTCATCATCATCAGTGGTTTATAGGATTACCTCTTACTTGAAAGATCTTCTAATGCTCTACTTGAATTGTTTCATTTATGCAAAAGATCTTTTTTTTTCCTTCTCTGTACTTCTGCTGAATTGAGAGTCTGCTTCAATGGGAAGGAATGACCCTATTTCTTCTGTCTGTCTAAGCTGATTAATCTATCTCATTTATTCAGTAATTAGAACATAGCGGGTTTTTTTTTTTTTTTTAAACTCACAAAGTAGAAGATGGGACTGCTGAACATTTGTGTGTGTTCTTGTAGAGTCTGTCTGGTTGAATAAAACACATCCTCTGGTGCTGTCCTCTCCACTTGAAACAGGTGTTTTCAGTTCAAAGTCATCCAAAAGGGTGAACTTCAGACAAGGAAAGCCTACTGGAAAATAAGTGTCAAAGGCCTTGTAGGCCTTTTGGAAGAGTTAAATCACTCCCTGATCTCACTGGTTTCAGTCAGGCTATTAGGTCTTTAAGCATCTTGTCTTTGAGGATTAGTCTGAACTCTTAATTGTCCATTCCTGATGGTTTCTATCACTCGAAGTGCACTAATCCTGCCTTAAACAAACTACAGCAGTCATTACATTGGCATAAAAATTCCTCTTATTCTGCTTAGAATGTTCTCCACTTAAAAGCTTTCCTTTCAAAGCCTTTCAGCCAGTCCATAACTGGGGTGATGGGAGGTGAGAAGCATGAGCAAAGCTGAGCAGAACAATAGCACTTGATGAATCACTTGTTCTCAAGTTCTCTGGGCTCCTGGAGGAAGGGAAGTGTCACCAAGCCACCTTTTTACTAAAACCTGCTGGCAGCAAGTTGGCAGAGTGTTGATTCCTGGGCAGTTTGCATTAGAATGGGATCTAACATCTGCACCTGCCAAGTGCCCTGTGGGCTTTGAGGAGACTTCTTGTGTAGTTTAGAAGCGGTATGCCTTTGTATGGGATTCTCATCATGACAGAGGTGAAGGGCCAGGAAGATGATTAAGGAACCGGAGCATCTCTTACATGAGGAAAGACTGAGGGAGCTGGGACTATTCAGCTTTGAGAAGAGAAGGCTCAGAGGGTATATTATTAGCGTACAGAAATGCCTGAAGGGAAAATGCAAAGAGATTGGAGCCATGCTCTTTTTAGAAGTGCCTAGTGACAGGACAGGAGATGGTGGACACAAACTGGAACATAGGAGGTTCTGTCTGAACATCAGGAAACACTTTTTTTTTTTTTTTTTTTTTTTTTTTTCCCTCCCTGTGAGGGTGACAGCACTGGCATTGGTTGCTCAGAGAGGTTGTGGAGTCTCCATCCTTGGAGATCTTTAAAAGCTGTCTGGACGTGGTCATAGGCAACGGGCTGTAGGCAGCCCTGCTTGAACAGGGTGATTGGACCAGATGACCTCCAGAGGTCCCTTCCAACCTCAGCTACTCTGTGATTCTGTGAAGCTAAGTTTGAATACAGAGCATCACGTGAGCAATGATCTGACATGGAACGGAGGTTTAGTAGGTTTAGTTTTCTTACTGTCTTGTCTTCTCCAGTGCTATGTGCAGTCATCTCATTCTTTTGTACAGTATGGTCCCACTAATGACACCTTTTGCTGTTTGATCAGTTTTAAAAAAATATTTATTTTTAGTTTATTAAAAACTCTACGATTTCTATATACATGAGATTTTGGGGAGATCTCAACTTTCATTTAAGACTATAAATAAAAAAATTAGTCTCTGTGGTTAAAGAGAAAAAGATAAAAAGCATAACTTCCTAAAAATCTAAAATATTAGGTAATAAAGAGATTCTCATGCTCAGTGTTCTGTGGAAAAATTTTGATTTTAAGATGCTGACTTTTGTTTTTTCTTTATATTAACTTGGCAGTATTAGTTTCTTGTCCTTTCTGTTCTTCAACAAACTTTTTTCCTCCTAAAATAATGCATTTATACATTACATATTCTGGATGTGTAGAATTTATGTATGCATCTTTTTTGAGTCTAGAGTCTGTGAAGTGCTCATATCTGACCAAGTGTTTAATGTGATTCAGATTATGCAAAGAAGCTGATAATGCTACCCTGTTCTAATTAAGTGCTTGAACATGGGCCTAAGTAGAAACATGCTGTGTGGGATGTTCAGAAGTGCACACAGGAGAAAGGAGCTTAAGTCCCATTGAGACTGAAGAACTTGATCCCACCAGCTTGAGAACGTAATGTCTCCCACGTGCTCTGCTCCTGCTGCTGTCGAGTGTTGTTGTTCTGATGACTTCATGAAGCAAGCTATGGGTTTCATGCACGATCCCTTTTCAGTCACACTAATGAAAACTCTTATACCTTGACAGGTTTTTCTCTATTAAGTTTCAATCCAGTGATTTTAGTCCAGTTAATGAAGAGAGTCTCTCTTATTCTTCCCAAAAGACATGGTTAGAAGGAGTTGTTTTCCTTGTATTTTGCAAAAGACGTGACACACAGGCTCCTGTTTTGCAGGTCTGTGGTTTGCTGGTTGCGGAGAGGCCACCTTGTCAACTGGGGTCACATCAGGTGCTCTGAGGTCCCATTCCTGCATCAGGTACGTGAATGGCTGTGCTAAAATAAGGTTTTTGAGTAGATAATTGCATTTGTACTTAAAGCCTCAGTGAATGGCTTTTTAAAGTGTAGAAAAGACAATCTGCAGAAGCTATTTTAATTGGTATAATGGATCAGGCTGGTAGCAGAAATGTTGCTTACTGCTAATGTGGATTGTTTTCTTGTTTGCCTCAGAGAGGGATAGCCTGGAAATCCATTGTGCTGAGCCTTGTGGGCAAGGGGACTGAAGTTGACATTGAATTATTATCCCAGGATCCTCTCTTTTTTTCTTAGCATTACTGGCAAACTAATCTTAAAGTGATGTGGGTACTGTTTACCTGAATACAGAGAGCAACTGTGTTCTTTCCAAGCCCGATCAATTTTTTCCACTTGTGATGAAGGCTGATATATATACATATGGGACTTCATTGTTTAAGAAAAGAAAAAAAAAACAATTAAAAAATCTTGTCTACCGAAGTAACGCGTGAAATTTGTCCATCTTCATTCTTTCCTCCTTGAACCTGTGTCTTTTGTGCACAGCCTATGTATTTTGAACAGGGGAAAAAAACCAGCCCAGTCATTCAAGTCATGTCATAAAAATGGTGGAGGTATTGAAGAACACGCTGTGGTAAGGAAAGGATAGATAAACAAATCAAAAAAGAGGTGCTGCAGCATCTGGCACAGTTACTGTAAGTACGTAGTGGATCACCCACAAATGATTAAGAAACAGAGATGTACTTAGGATAATCTCACAGAGTGCAGCACTGGAAATGGGGAGAAAGGAAGAAGACGATACATTGGAGTTTATATTCAGTTCCTTCTAAAGCCCTGTAGGGAAAAATATTTCTGAATCTTCTGGAAGAATAAAGCTACGAGTAAAACACTATAATAGCTTCCAAGTGGGTAGATCTAAAGCGGTGAAGCGTTTAAACAGAGGGTTGGTGTTCCCCTTTTATTTGTCTTAAAAACTTCCTATTTTTGTCTCATTTAAACAGTTACAGTGGACATAGTGACCAGACCCAACCTCCAGTTGAAATTCAGATTTTCTCAGAAATCTGGAGAGAAAAATAATTTCTGGTCTGCAGTTGAAACAAAAATCTATGTGATAGCAAATGGCAAGCACTCACTGTTGACAGGCTACTGGAGACACTCAGAAAAGCAATCACCACTGCGTGGTGTGCCTTTTAACTGGGAGATGCAGCTGATCATTTAAATCCGTGTAGGTCTGTGGACTTCTGCAACACATGCAAACTGAGGATTTGACCAAGGTCTGTGGTGTGAAGTGGAGTTGAAGATGGGCATCTGATGTTAATTGGTGTTAACTTTTGAGTCTGGTATTCTCATACTCTCAAAAGCTGGTGTCTATCAGGAATTTTTATATTGCTTGATTTTCAGTGGCTCTTCTCCGGCTCCTAGCTCTCTAGTTCTTTGTAAGAAGAGGTATTTTATTTACTTTTGTATATGTCTATGACTTCCATGTTAGTTACAACTGGAATTAAGATCTGTACTGTGCAGTTAACATTACTTTAGGTTAATTGAATCAATAAAAGCTCAGCCATTTATGCCAGAAAAATAACTGTTTTTGTCATTTTTTCACCCTTTTTGTCACCTGTGAAGACTAAAATATCCGTTCTTATTACAGGCCCCTCAGAAAGGCTGTCCTGTCCATGTAGATTTTACATTTAAATGGAGCAGGTTGATTTGGTAGAATGGCTGTAATTTACCACCTAATAGAGTCTGTAATTGGGCTAGGGGTTTGTTTTCTTTTCTGAATTACTGTGTCAGAACTTGAGCAACTTTGCTTTCAATTCTCTAAGTGAATTATAGGTTTAGGCCAAGGAGATGCAGCAAACACAGACTTTCAGCAGCTGGACTGACCCAGTTTTCTGTATTGCCAGTGACGATTTTGTTGGTTTTGTGTGATAATATATTTAACTCAAGCAGAGCTTCCAATAGACAAGGATCGGAGAAGAATGGGAGACTTCTTTGTTTGCTTTGTTACTGTAAATATTCACACAGCATCACTGTATAATTTAGAGGATACAGCTCTTAGGGCCATGTTTACTCCCTCCTCCTTACAGCATTGTGCACAGCACTGCTGTATAAAGTGCACAGGAGAAAAACAACCCAAATCTGTTTCTGTGCAGAAAATTTGTATATTGAGTCTTTAAGATTGTCTTTACAGACTAAGGACAAAGCATTGTTTTTCCGTGGTGTAAAGGCTTCCAGTGAAACACGATGAATGAGTGCTGCAGGCGTCTGCTCAGGCTGATAGTGAATGTATTTGATTATGGATGAAGTGTTTGTACTTTAAATTATATGAAAGAAGTGTGAGTTTCCCAAGTAGTATATCACCACTGAAATCAGGCAGTATGAATTGTCATCTCAAGTGCAACATCACTGGGAGGTGAGATTTAGGCGAAACAATAACTTCTGGGGTACAGACGAGATGGAGTGGTGGAAAAATGGCACAGCATCGTCTTCCTTTCACTGACAGAAAGGGAGGGAAATGCCTGCCTGTGGCAGTGCAGTACTTTTACACAGCCAAGGAGTCTAGACCAGACTGTGAGGTTGAGGAAGGATCCTCTGAGGGGTTTCAAACTGTCTCTGTGCCATGAAAAGACTTTTTGCCCACATGCCTGGTGATAGAAGTGGAGTCATTGTGGAGGGGAGCAATGCTTTGCCTTCCCCATCAGTTTTTGTTTTTCTTTAGCTCTTCTGCTTCTTGCCTCACTACTGACAGGGAGACTGGTTTGCCGTGTTAAACACCTTGGGGCTGCCAGGATGGTGAAAACCTACAGGCTCCTTTGACCGCTGTAATCAGTAAGAAGTGAAAAATCTCACTTTGAGAAGCCCTTTTCAAACTATAAGTAGCAACAAATTCATGAAGGTGAAACCCTAATTTTAAACTTAACTGTGAAAGCAGAGGACCAAGAATCTCAGCCCAGGGAAAAGATTTGCAAACCAAGAGTTTCTCCCTGCTCATCTGCGCACCTCAATCAAGGAAGAAACCACACTGTAGCAGACAGTCCTCAAAAATTCCTTTCTCAGACAGCTCATAAGCTGGAGCTTTCCTTAGCACATCCCTGTGCTCTCAGGGCAGAAACAGGGCTTGCTGCAAGAGCTTTCATTATCGTATTGCAATCCTCTGCCAAGGCTCTCCTCATCTACTGAGAGGTGCTGAATTTCTCCAACTCCTGTGAGAGTCACTGGGAGATGAGGAAACTTTGTTAATAACATCTAGGCAGAAGGAGGGATCAGAATTAGCTTTTTAACCTAACAGGTCTGCTTTGTTTTTAAAAACAAGTAAATCGTTTTTATGGAGAAAAAAAAAATTGTTTCTTTCCAAACAGATTTAATTGCCAGCAAGCCACACTAAAAATGGGAATAACAATTTAATTATGATTAGAGATAGACAGAAATTCCCAGAGCACCTGGTTAATCAAAAATAGAGGCTGAGGAGTGCAGTATTTTTCATGCTGCGTTATGGTGACAATGAGAAGTCTTTCAGAAGGCGTAATAGGAAAAGTTCAGCCTAACTGATATGTTCCTGTTTTGTGGTGATGTGTAACTATTAGTATGGGATCTTGCTGTCATCTTTGTTTTGCAGAAAGCAATGCAAGCAAATAAATATGGCTGTATCACATACTGCTGTTTTTATGCACAACTCAGCTGCTTATTTGGTTGATATGGAGTATTTATTCCCTTTATGTTATGGTGCAGCTGGGAATTTGGTGGTAATAGAAATACAGAGCTCTTGCAATGAGCTTTGTGCTGATAAATCTCAGTGTTTCATGAAGTATGATTAACCCTGCATTGCAGATATGTAACAGAGAAACAAGGTCACACAGGCTCCCTCTGTCCGACAGTGCAGCCTCTGCCTTCGGTTTGTTAATAGAACCGTCAGTGGTGTCATTCCTCCTAAGGATGTGGGGAAGGTTCTACATTCCCCAGATATTAATTAGGTATTCTTTTATCAGCACTAAATTTGTTTTAAAGAAGATATACCAAAATAGCACATCTTTTTGTATTGGCTATCATACGTCCTCTGGAAGCATCTTTGCCAAATGCATAAAAGAATGCTATTAATGGCTACCCAAGAGATTGATTGTATTATCTTGACTAGCTTATTTCTAAAGTAGTTTGACATTTTATTTGTCTGACTTATCTGTTGTTGTAGGGAGGTTTTGTTTTATTACCCTTGAGAAGGCTGAAATGTTAAACAGGAAATACAGGAGCTCCTTTCATTACTTTTTTACTATGAAATGTGATCTCAGACTGGAGTGTCAGCTCTGTGGTAAAGGAGAAATCTGGACTCGTGGTTGGGACAAAATGGTGCTCAGGAGATTTAGATTTGATTACAAACAGTATCCCAGACCCTCTGTGGGTAAGCTGCTTATACCTCAATCCTGCAAAACACTTTTAAGCCCTGCACACCCTACCTCTCTCAAATGTGAAATTCAGGTTGAGCTTTGTCTTCCTCTGGCGCTGCCAGCGTCCCAGCGTTTACAGTCAGTGGGAACAGGCACTGCAGGGAAGGAGCGGAACACACTGGAGTGGAGCTGAGTTTCTGCTCCCAGAGCAGACTTAGCTGTAAACAGTAGGACAGATGTAATTTAAAATACCCACTGGTGCTGCTGCTGGATGTGTACTGATGGTAATGTGAACTGTAATGGTAACTGTAATAATATGTTAACAAGGAGTCCCTTTACCTAGAGGAGTAAGAGCCATTTTTATATGGTAGTCTTTTAAACTGAACTTGTTTCTTCTCCAGCCAGTCCAGACATGCCTGACATCAGCTGAAAACTCTTAAATTTAATGGCTTTGGGGTGTTTTTGTAATGATATTCTGGTGTCCAGTCCAGTCTGCATTGCTTCAGGATTTCCTAATTCCACCTTCATGTATGCACACACACTCTCTCCGTTTGGGGTCCCAAGTTAAATATTTGATTTGATTATGATCTTTGGGAGGCACTGTAAGTAGGAAGATTTCTTGAGTGGCTAGGAGAAAGCTCAGGGAGTCAGATCAGAAGCAAAGAAAACCAATTGAGAGTGGATTTGCTGTTTTCTGTGTGTGAGTGCACTGTTTACTTTACATTGCCATTTTGAGTCAAAGAAGATGGAAAGCATCTGATTAATAGAAGCCTGGATGAAGAGGTGTGCTGTTATAGTGTTTTTGGAGTCCTACAGATCTTGGGCTTGGAACCCAAAAAACCTGTCCCTTTATGAATGAGCTTTCTTCATATTAGAGAAAACTGCAAGGTAAATTAAACAAGCAAGTAGAGCAGGCATATATTACTAAGCATGTTTTGTGTGAGTAAGTTACAAAAGCAGTCTAAAACTGAGCCCTGCAGAAATAAACTTCTTTATCATAATAATATACAACATCCAAGAAAGCCTCTACTTTTTGAGAGAAAAAAAAAAAAGAGGAAACTTTAGACCCTTCTTGAAACAAAGATAATTTCACTCTTGCTTATTTTAATTATGGTATCTTAAGTAGGTCACTCGCATGCTTAGAACTGTGGAAAATTTAGGAAAGCTTAGGAACCTGGCATAAACGCAGAACCAGGGGACCTTGGTTCCGGTCTCCTTTTACAGATCAGTCCCTGTATTGCTCCAGCATCTGAGCGTGGGCTGCCTACCGTCAGAGAGAGCGTTTACTTGTATTTGCTTTTTAATCCAGACTGGTGTTAGCTCTTCTTTTCTGGGTCAACTGATTTCATTACAAACATGTTCGTTGCAGTCAGGCTGTCTTGTAGCAGCAGTGATAAAAAGATAAAATCAGCCTTTTGAGAGCAATGGTGACAAGATTGGCTTGGGGTGGATAAAGAGACTGAAAACAGGGACAACTTCATACAGCCAGAGATGGTACTGAATATTTGCTTTCTGATTTAGGATGTGTTTTATGACTCTAGAAGAATGAGGGGAAAATTACCAGCTCCATTAGTTTCTAATTCCTTGAATGAGTGGCCTCGTCTTCCAGATGCTTAGGATGCTGCATGTTCCTTGGGTACTGACAAAGTCTGACCTTTGATGTCATCTCAGGAGCAGCAGAGCTCCAAGCATATTTAAAAACTGCTCTTCCCCTTCTCAGCTGCCTAAGCGGTAGACCAGAGCTCCTCTGAAAATTTGAGTAAAACATGGAGAATACTAAAAGGAGGACTTCTGTCTGAGCTGGCTTTGCCCTACTTCACTAGTGTAGATACAAGCTGGTCTTTAAACTCCTTGGACACCTCCAAGGAATATGGTTATGAAGGTGATGCTAATGGGTATAATACTTCTGGAAAATACTAGCACTTCTGAGGTGATGGATTTTCAGACATGGCCTGTGTTACCAAAGGCAGTTAAGTGGGATTGCAGTACACAGAACATCTCTTTTAGAAAAAAAATCTCTGGCTTCTGCTTTTTATGCGTCTTCTAATGCTTCCATACTTGGTGAGCTGTTGGGAAGTCAGGTGAATTGTGCAACCTGATCAGTGTTATCACTGTTTTATATATATATATAAAGTTTATATATATATTTTTTTTTTCCCCTTCTTAACTCTACAGTTAATGGACAGGTCATGACAACTTTTTCCTTTAAGCAAAGGGGCCGAGAGAGACTGCTTTGGACCATCATGTGTTTGCTAGCTGGAGCTCTGCCAGTGTAAGGCAGAGGAGGTTGCCATGGTGGGGAGTCTTTCCTGGAGTTCAGGAAAAGATAAGGGAAGATAAAGAGCTCTACGATATGGGCAGAGAAGTTTGCATAATGCACACTCTGTGGTGAAAACAAGTAGTGCAAGGTGGTTAGCAGTGTGACTAACTCTTCCTTTCCTCTCTGTGAAGCCCAGCTTGCACCCCTCTTTAAGAACAAAAGACAATTATTGGCAGCTTGAACTTCTCAATGGTGTTCAAAGTAATAGGGTTTTATAGGCATGAGATAAAATGTTTTCCTTCTGTTACAATAGCAGGTAAGCTTCCCTCCCCCCCCGCCCCCCAGTTTGGCCAGGACTCCACCAGGCACAGAGAGGAGGGAGCAAGGTAGTAAAGAGGCAGGACCTGTGTTTTTATTTCTTGGCTGCTGGATGTAGACTCACAGTGAGGGACAGGAGCCACGCTAAAGTCCTGATCCACAGTCCTCTCAATTCAAAGACCCTCATCTATTCCAGCAGATTTGAAACAAGCTCCAAGCCTGTATCCTTCAATCCAGCTTGTAGTATTGTTGGCTGGCCAACTCAGAAAAAGAGATATTAAAATAATATTATCCTGGAGCATGCCTCTTCAGTGATACATGCCCTGTCTTCTGCTTGCCTGGTGTTTAGCAGCACTGAATCGCAGCCACGTTCTTTAGCTCCTCGCCTGGTGTAATGAGAGATCGTCCTCTGGTTTCAGCCCACAAATTGTTACGGCTGGTTACTGGAGGGAGAAATTCTGTATTCCCTTTATAGCCCTACCTATTCCTATCCTTATTTCTCCTCCATGCAGTGGATACTTTTCCTTCTCTGGTTTCTTCTGTAAGATTAGAGGTTGCAGTTGAGGTCACCTAAGTAGGCAGTAAAGACTTGAAATGAAGTAGAAACAACATGAGCAAAGCTGTAGGGAAAGTGAATTTGATCGGAAAGTTTTCTCTGTATGATCAGCCAAATCCTAAGATCTGTCTACTCCTGGACTTTTCCTAGGAGAGACTATTTTAGGTTAATTGTATAGATAGAATTCCCTATGAGGTCATTTGTTCTAGAGTAAGAGTGCCTATGTAGAAATTGAACTCTTGAAACCACTTGAAAGTATTCATTCTGCAGTAACTACTTGGGTTAATTTCTCAGCCTACCGGGACCTACAGGGATTACAATTGGCGTTGCTTCTGTACCTCACTGCTTGCTTAAAGTAGCTCTGAGAGTGTCCCCAGTAATGAGTCAGTTGCTGGTTTTGGCTGGGATAGACTAAATTTTGTTCATAGTAGCTAGTATGTGGCTATGTTTTGGATTTGTGCTGAAAACAGTGTTGATAATAATACAGAGATGGTTTAGTTACTGCTGAGCAGTGCTTACACAGAGTCAAAACCTTTTCTGCTTCTCTCCCCACCAGTGAGTAGGCTGCGGGTGCACAGGTGGTTTGGAGGGGAGGCAGCTGGGACAGCTGACCCCAACTGACTGAAGGGATCTTCCGTACCATGTGATGTCATGCTCAGTGTATAAAGCTGGGAGAAGAAGGAGGAGGTGGGGGACATTCAGAGTGATGGTGTTTGTCTTCCCAAGTAACTGTTATGTGTGGTGGAGCCCTTCTTTCCTGGAGATGACTGAACAACTGCCTGCCAATGGGAAGCAGTGAATTGAATATTCCTTGTTTTGCTTTACATACATGCACAGCTTTTGCTTTACTTATTAAATTATCTTTATCTCAACCCATGAGTTTTCTTGGTTTTATCTTTCTGAGTCTTTTCCCCCATCCCAATGTAGGGAAGTGAGTGAGCGGCTGTGTGGTGCTTATTTGCTGGCTGGGGTTAAGCCATGGCAGTCAGGTTCAGAATTGTGCCCTTTCATTTTATTGAAACTAGCAGAAGCAAACAATCTTCTCAACTCTTCGTCTAAAAATGTATAGCACAGATTGAAACACTGCACTGCATATCTGTGTGTTGACTCCACTAAACTCCCACCCTTTACCTCCATCTCTTTCATAATGCTAGAGTTTAAATGTGGAAACATCTCTTAAGTCAGACGGGGATATTTGGCCCAGAAAATGAGAGGAGGAGGTCAGTGCATCACATGAATGAGATGTGTCTAATGGAAAAGACTGGAAAAAGCCAAGCGAGGAGTACTGAGGGAGAGAAAGAAGTAAAGGGAGTGGAAACAGAGGAGAACATGCAGAGAGAGGCTGTAAGATCCTGATGAAATGAGTAGTTGTTAATACACGGGAATTACTTGATGACTTTGGATAGGCTGGGCTGGCCGCTCTTCAGAGCTGGAGCCTGGTAGCTTCCCTGCCACACTGTCCCAGTTCACTTCAGCAGAGAACTTGGTCTTCATCACTGAGAGGCTGCCATCTGTCACAGCCCCTCACTGGCCTGTGAATTATTTTTGCCTGTCTAAAGGCACTAACTGCTGAATGTGTGAGCTCTGCTGTCACTCCAGGATTATTGATGTAGCTCAGCGGAGGGCCAAGTGGTGGAGTCTTAGCACAAAAAAAAAAAACAACCCAAAAGCAGCTCCCACAGCTCTCTGCAAGGTCCCCAAAGGAAGGGGGCCGCCCTCATGTGTGCTGCAGCCAAGGCCATGGGCAGAGGAGCAATATTTAAAACTGCAAAAACCAAATATTGTTTACCTCTGTGGTATCATTTATCTAATGACTTTACAGTTTTATCATTGTCTGGATGAAGCTTCACAGAAATTTGATGAGATAGCTCACCTATTTCCAATAGGAATGGGAAAAAGATACCAAAGGCAAGTATCTACTGATTAAACAAGAGCTAGGGATAACCTTCAGCTTGCCTGAGCATGTGGCCCCTGCCCCTTCCCCTGAGCAGTGTGCACAGTTGCTTCTCTATCAAAAAAGTCTCTGCATGGAGCTCACGAGTAGCCTTGTGTTCTTTGGTGTGTTGGACCACTGCTTCCTTATGCTCTGCTTTCTTTTGGATCATTTCCTGCAGTTTTGGTGAACCAGCATCTTTTACTTGGCCAAGAGCTGACCTGGCTCGGCTGCGTGCCAATGCCTGTGGTCAGTTCACAGAGGATCTGCTTTGACTCCAGGTGGAAAATGGAGCACTTATGCTATCATTGAAGGTCTTGGCTTCAGGTCAGCCCCAAGAGCTTGATATTGCTCTCTTTTCTGGAGTCTACAGAAATTAGTTAATCCTTATTTGGTCCCAATTGGTTCAAAAGGTCTTCCTGTCCACGACTGTTTAGCTGGATAGGAGATGGCTAAAATGAACTGCCTGCAAACAGATGTGAGTTCACCCTCACCTTGCATTTATGCTAAGGGGGAAATATGATACATAATTAGACTATAGCACTGACAAAAATAACTCCAACACTGTACCCAGTGAGCAGCTGATGAACATGGTGGTCTGTTTAGATGTTGCTGTCTCCCTGCATTCACTGTTTAGACCCAAATGATAGAACGCAAATTCCTGATTCAAGAAGTAGTTACAGTTCAACGTCACAGGGTCAGATTCAAAACTGGTGGAAGTCACCATAGCTTCATTAAAGTTTAATTTATTTATATTTGCATTATTTTAGCTGCCTGATTTCACAGCTCTAATTTAGAGCGTGGCAATGCAAGTAACTGAATCAGCTTAAGCTGTGAGGATTGTTGCACTGGGGGGGAGAGTTAGCCCTCTTAAATCAGATGTGCTGTCAGTAAAAATAATTATGTGGAACTACAGCCTTAATAGAGTGATGCAATTTTATACCAGCTCCTGATATGACTGGTAAATTGTAGCTAAACTTTAATTTACCCACCACCCTCTGCTCTTCACGCTGGGTATCATAATCATGAAAGCTCCTCTCATCTGAAAATGGTATTGAGAGTTATCAGCATGAGGGCACTAAAGGTAGGCCAAGAGCAAGTCGTATACTCAGTAGCATGAATTCACAAGCTAGTTATCTCCTGCCAGTGGAATTATAAAAGGAAGTCAGCATTCTGGAAGTCCTTTCCGTAGTGCAAGTGCGTATTACATTTCTATTAATTTAGTAATTTAAGCCTAACTTTTCTGAAAGTATGGAGATGCTGTTTGTAATGGTTTTGGAAGATGCAAGGCCTATTTGTGGGCTCAGTCTCAACATGTCTTTCTGTTGTTATAGAGCTGTTTCAAATTTAGTTTGAGGTTAAATCTGTGTAATTGAATAATGCTTCTAGTGTCTCTGAGCTATAGGAAAGTTTATTTTGGCTAATTTTCCCAAATGTTATCTGTTGCTTTGTAGTTTAATAGAAACTTCCTAAAGGACTGAAGGGAGCTTCAGGTAACAGTATTTTTTAAAATTTTGATAGTGTGTAAGTGAAAGATACTTTATCTGAGATGAAGGGTTGTCCTGGTTTTTGGTGTTTAGTCAGCCCTTAGGTAGGATTTGTGGCTATGGATATGGCAAAGATTTAGATCTTTGCCATTTTGAATTTCTTTAAGTTTCTTTTGACTTCAGCAGATACTAAATCTAATAAGGGCAGGCATGTCACTATAAAATTGAAGCAGAGACAGAAAATAGATGTTTGTCATATGGATGAATTTCAACAAGCTTGATTTCATATTGCTTTTGGAAAAGCAGCCTGGTATGATAAGTGACAGCAAATGAAATTCTGCTTAACAGCTGCTGACCTTTTTTTTTTTTTTTTTTTCTCTTTTTTTTTCTTTTTTCCTCAGTAGTATTCCTGCAGAAGACACATTATTCAAACATAAATACAGAAAATAGACTGCAAGCATGTTATGAAGCTTTCTGTGTATATATAGAGTGTTCTCCAAAGCACTTTGAATAACAAGGTCTTGCTAAGTATAAGCACTTTTGCCATTGTATGGTTCTGTTACAAATGTGGAGGGATAGAAAAATGGATTCGCAGATGTTAGCCATGCCCCTTGATGTGCATCTAGAAGGTCCTTGAACTTCAACTGAAATGTCCTCACAGACATTAACATTTGTTGGTTGATCACTAGTTCTCTGCCCCCTCTCTTGCCAAACACATAAATAAT
Organism: Chlamydotis macqueenii; assembly: GCF_036417535.1. Taxonomy (NCBI): domain Eukaryota; kingdom Metazoa; phylum Chordata; class Aves; order Otidiformes; family Otididae; genus Chlamydotis; species Chlamydotis macqueenii. The sequence goes on along the minus strand of NC_141560.1, from coordinate 53,161,285 downwards.
AAAGCTTGTCTCCTGACCACAATGGGTAATCTCTGTAATTCTAGAAGTATTTATTGCCAAGGTCAAAATGAAGTAAGCTGCCAGCAAAGCTGAAGGAGAGGAATAGCTCTTCTTTGGAAAGAGAGAAAAGGATGGCCAGATTATTTAGCAGGAAGTGTTCAGTGTTGGCTATCTTCATATCATGCCTTCATTCCATGACACAGAAAAGGTCGTGGAAGGGAAGACTTTCAATGACAGGAAGTCTTTCCAGCCATGGGAGCGTTCTCTTGCACTGTCTGGGTTACAGAGCATACAGCATGTATAGGAGGGTGCAGATTGTCTCATCTCACCTAGTGCATGTGGACACTGAAATCCACAAAGGTATCGCATAATCCATGGAGAGCAGCCCATGGAGCTGCTACTGCCAGCTGAATCACCTCCTTTAAAATCTTTTTGGGGCACATTGCTAGATGCATGTTAGCAGAAATACATTTATTAGTAGAAGGACACAGAAAAACCTTTGAATGTACTCATCGAGATTAGTCATTCTGAACAGGGAGAAGTCCAAGTATTGTCTCTGTCTCCTTGTTCTATAGAAAGTCTGTGATAGACCTAGTTGTGACAAAACCAAGTGTTTTAACCAATTCAATATCACATCTGGAAAAAAATCAAGACACTTTACAACCTTATTTGTAGTCAAGCAAGCATAGTGCAAAAGTTTGTATAAGATGACATACTCTCTTTATAATATATTTGTATTTTTCATATCTGTATATACATATCTTTATTCCTATAGAAAAGCAGACTGTGAAAAAACGACGTTCATTTCTTACAAACCCTGAGTACAGTGGTCCCTCATACCCCTTATGGTTTCTGGGAGTATTATTTCTTATTTTTCTATACTCTTTTGTGCCTCTAAGCAAGAGGAGCAAAGACCAACTTTGGCAGCAACCACTTCCCTTTTGAGAGCCTCTGTTCTTTGCTGTGTGTCAGAGGGTGTTATGGAATAGTTTTTAAACCAAATTAATTGAGTTAAAGAAAGTTCCTAAGCTTTGCAGAAGCTGTCAATTTGCATTTTTTTTCCTTTTTGACACAATCTAGTGTCAAAAAGAGTTCAAACTCCGATACAACTGCATGATGGAAAGGTGTTGTGCCTCCTTTCCAATTTAGAAGGTTTGCTCTCCAAGTGGGAAGATCTCCAGCATCTCCTAGTGCTGTGAAGAACGCAGTAAGTACAAAGGTGCTTTGCGGTACATGTCTCCAGGAGGCCTGGTGAAGCCTGAATTTGAACATGACTGCGCCAGTTGAGACCCTCCCACATATGAAATGCCTCTCAAGGTGGAACTATGAAGAGCAATTAATCTGCAATATTTAATTTACTAACAAGAAAACTGTATTTGCTAATGGTTAATGACTTGTTGCGTTATGTTTCCTTGCAAATGCTAGTCTCCTGTCCAGTATTAGCTTCCTCTTGGGAAGCCCTGAATATGAAGGGAAATTCTATCTGACTAGTTCTTTCCCTTGGACACAGCTGCAGAGTTGCTCTCTCTGTGTATAGTATTAATTCCTACCTCTTGCTTGGAGTGGGATTTAGGTCCCTCCCAGGGTGCATCTCCTGTTCATCCCTGTCCACCTACAGTTGTTGGTGTGATGAGGCATTTGGGCATAGTTAGGCTCACTGAAGGAGTAAGTAAAGCTTCCTACAGGTTCTGTCAGTCTCTCATATACCCTCCACAAGCTAACTGCTCACTTGACTTACTCTTCCTCAGACTCTAGACAATTTTGAAATCCCTGTAACTTCAGATCTGGGTTTCAGTGAAACTGTATATGCAATTTCTTAACCTTGAACTGTTGTTTAAACTTGTACTTTCCTAACGGAGCACAAACTCAGGCACTTAACTTTATGAACATACTTGTAAGGCTTGAGTGCCTATCAAATCAGATTGAGTGTTCTGTCAGTTTTAAGAATAATTGAAGGGTAAAGTTTTACTTACTTCCTTTCCCCTCCCCCCTATCCCCCCAAAAAAGCAATATCTTGAAAGTATAAGATTTCTTACTAGGCTTAGGAAAAGTCATATTTTTCTAAGAGTTTACATTTCTGAGAGAATAATGGTGGAGTAGGGGGAGAAGTTTTGGGGTGGGGGATGGTTGCTTTTAACTTTGCTTTTTAGCTTATATCTTCTATTTTAGAAGAAATGTATATACTTATACTTCTAGCCTTTAGACTATAATGACAGAATCCATCAGTCATAATCATAGAATCATAGAATGGTTTGGATTGGAAGGGACCTTTAAAAGTCACCTAGTCCAACCCCCCTATAAGGAGCAAGGACATCTCCAACCAGATCAGGTTGCTCTGAGCCCAGTCCAACCTGGCCTTGAATGTTTCCAGACATGGGGCATCCACCACCTCTCTGGGCAACCTGTTCCAGTGTTCCACCACCCTCATCGTAAGAAACTTCTTCCTTATGTCTAGTCTAAATCTACCCTCTTTTATTTTAAAACCATTATCCCTTGTCCTATCACAACAAGCCCCACTAAAAAGTTTCTCCCCATCTTTTTTATAAGCCCCCTTTAAGTATTGAAAAGCTGCTGTAAGGTCTCCCCGGAACCTTCTCTTCTCCAGGCTGAACAGCCCCAGCTCTCTCAGCCTGTCCTCATAGGAGAGGTGTTCCAGCCCTCTGATCATCTTTGTGGCCCCTTCTCTGGACGCACTCCAACAGGTCCATGTCCTTCTTATGCTGGGGGCTCTAGAACCAGATGCAGTACTCTAGGTGGGGTCTCACAAAAGTGGAGTACAGGGGGAGAATCACCTCCCTTGACCTGCTGGCCATGCTTCTTTTGATGCAGCCCAGGATATGATTTGCCTTCTAGGCTGCACACACATATTGTCAGCTTATGTCCAGCTTCTCATCCACCAGTACCCCCAAGTCCTTCTCCTCAGTGCTGTTGTCAGTCCATTCTCTGCCCAGTCTGTATTTATGCTTGGGACTGCCCCAACCCCTGTGAAGGACCTTGTATTTGGCCTTGTTGAACCTCATGATGTTCATTCACATGGACCCGCTTGTCGAGCTTGTCCAGGTCCCTCTGAATAGAATCCCATCCCTCCGGTGTGTCAGCTGCACCACTCAGCTCGGTGTCATATGCCAACTTGCTGAGAGTGCACTTGATCCCATTGTCTATGTCATTGATGATGATATTAAACAGTACTAGTCCCGGTATGGACCCTTGAGGGACACCACTTGTCACCGACGTCCATCTGGACATTGAGCTGTTGACCACTACCCTCTGGATGCGACCATCCAACCAATTCCTCATGCACTGAACAGTCCACTCATCAAATCCATATCTCTCCAGTACAGAGAGAAAGATGTTGTGGAGGACCATGTCAAAGGCCAGAAGTCCAGATAGACGACATCTGTAGCTCTTCCCTTCTCCACTGATGTAGTGACTCCATCATGGAAGGCCGCTAGGTTGGTCAGGCAGGTCTTGCCTGACAATCCCATTGTGCTTGGTATTCTGGATGATGCAGAAGCTGCCATAGAAATCCTTGGTTTGATAACAGAAATGCCATCCATTTATCTCACTGGCTGATCTTTATTATACTTAATCTAATTTTCTGATTTAATTTCAGATTTGCTAACACCTGGTCTACACGTGGTAATAACAACTATAGATGTTTACAGGCGTATAGACATATCTGTGTGTTTAAATGCATGTATGTATACATACTAAATGCTTTCACAGTTCTATCACTTCATGAGTTGTCATCATCTGTGGGAGTGGGTTACAAGTGTTTTCTTTCATTGCATTGATTCTCAAGGTGCCCTAAATGAATGAAAGAGAACGCATTGTCTCAGAAGGCGCACATTCTAGAGATTGTTCAGAAGTGAACCGGTTGACTTGACAAGTTCAATTTTGAAAGCAATCTTTTTCAGGGCACTGAAAGATAACAAGTGAGAAATCCTGCCCAGGAAACAAGAGAGACTCAATTTACCAACTGTCAGACACATGGCATTAACTTTGAACAAAATGAACACCAGATTCTCTGAGGCTTGAGGCTTCAGTGGAGCCCAAAAGTCAGATACAGGTATTCGAGTGATGCAGAGGAATGGCCTTTGTGTGGCAAGGTTGTTTTTATCTCCTGAAGTAAAATAATGGCAGCCATAAAGTTGACTTTGTGACAGGGAAGACTTTAGATGTTAAAACATGTATCTTCTAAGATGTGGAGAGCTGTGAATTTTACATTTGTGATGTAAAATCACATGTGATTACATTCCTCTTTTCCCTGTGAAAACCTCCTCCTGTATTTCATAGCGTATTTCAATTCAAATGCTGATCCTATTGGAGGATGTTTCCAATTTAGTTTGAGAAAAGAAAAAAATGATGACTGTTGAGAAAGACATAATGTATAGAGATATAATATTCTTTCTTCTAGTCTTCATATAGCACTTTGAGTGTTAGAATTAAAAACCCACAGGTTTGTAAAGATTCATTAACTTGTTGAGCCGCAACAGGCAGAAATGGCAAAGTTTACAAATGTTGTATCAGTTTTTATTTTTTTTCTTTGTTTTTTTTTGTTGTTTGTTTTTTGGGGGGGAGGGTTTTGGGTTTTTTGTTTGCTTGTTTTTTTTGGGGGGTGTGTGTGTTTGTTTTTTCAAAGCCTCAGCAGTCTGGCTGCTGTGTTAGATCAGTGTCAAAAGCTTTTTAGGTAAGCTGACACATTTGTACCTCCCAGCTTGGAAGCTGGGTCCGTACCGTTTCCATCAGTTAGGGGATTTTGAAGAAGCTCCAGGCAGGTACTTTGCAGAGATACAAAGAGAGAGGATGGCTGCAGGGCACAGCACACTGCAGGTAAGAGCAGCTGCAGAACGGCCCCTGTCTCTAACTGCCCGCTGTGTCCGGCGGAGATGTTGCTTTTGCTTTGACCCAACGGCGTTGCTCCCGGCGTGCGCCAAGCCTTAAGCCAGGCCTGAGCAGGAGCTGAGCAAACAGTCACAATCTGCCTCCAAAAAAACCATGCAGGCATGCTAATTCTGCCAGTTGCATTCCTTGAAGTATTGACTTCCATGACAAAATTAGGGGTTTACCTGCAAAAAGCCATACTGGCCACTCAGTGGCACTGGGTACAAGGATTGTTCCCCAGCGTGTGCCTCCTGGGAGTCCTGTCCCCGGTGATATCCCTGCGCGTAAGTAAGGAGCAATTACTGGCGATGCAGGTGGTTCCATTTCAAATTCTAGTAACGCTTTTAAAATGTCATTTTACAAGATTAGATTTTAATTAAAAAGTCAAAACAAAGCAGACAAATACAAAGGGAGAGAAATAGGAAAAAACCCTGGTATTCAGTGGAAGTTTAGATTGTGTTTTGATTTTTATTCTTTCCTCTGTTTTCAGCAGGAAAAACCTCCTACTCACTATGGGGGAAGGTGTTTTTCAAACCCTGTCTTGCAAGTGGAAAATTTAAATGCAGCATCATTGTGGGTGCAGCTGACACTGAAAAAGTGGAACAAGACTTAAAATATGAATATAAAAGACCCTTCATGAAGCAGATTTAGGTAAAAAGTAGAACTCCAGTCCTGTATGCTGCCACTTTGATCTTCCTTATGATGGAGATTACACTCTAGCAAATTCAATATCAGAATCAGATTATAATCTATGGGTTTTAATTTGCTTCACTGTTTAGCATGTTGTGCATCTTCTTGAGCATGGCAGCTCATTCCAGTTTTGATGTAGATATAGGAGGTACAAAGTGAGTTTGCTGTTAATAGACTAACAGTATAAGACAAGAGAAAGAGAGAAAGAGCTATTAATTTGTGATACTTGGGAGTGTGCTTGAAAGAGGATTACGTGAGGTGGTTAAAAAAGTTATTGTGCGTTCTTCTGCTGGTTTCCTGTGACGACTGGTAAACGTTTACAAGATATGAGATAGCCACCGTGAATCAGTAGTAGATTGACTGCAACTGCAATTAAAAGAAAAAAAGTTAAAATATTTTTTTTTCTACCCATTTCTCTGAGAATGAGTTGGGGTGGATTTGTGATAAAAGGCTGTATTTGGCTCCTGATGTTGTGGATTCTCACCAGTAGGTCTTACTGTGCCGTGTTGAAGAACCATTCCTGTTGTGTAGGGACTAAAATCTAGCGGTGCAACTGAGGGAAGGACCTGTGTTGGTAGGTACAGTAGAGATGAAGGAGGCGGCAAAGTAAATAGATGCTTCTTCTGCAAACCGTATCTTCTCTCCCAGTATAGGCACTAAAGACACTTGGGGTATTTGGAATGCTGATGAAAGAAGCAGCAATTTTTTTTCGTCTGTTGAACCTATGTGACCTCTAGAATGAAGCACATCTCACTGTGTTGCTGAGTCTATATAAAACTCTGTCAACTTTTTAGCCTTTGATCCTGTAGTTTACAAAGGCAGCCGTCACTCCCAACTGTGCCAAACACTGTGGTTCCAGGCACTGTACAGACATACGGTTATGGAAGAGCTTTGCTTCAGAGATCTCATTTTGTAGGCAGATCAAGGCACTCACAAAGTGAGTAAATGCAATTGAAATCTAATGCTGCGATTTCCTGGACACCTGCATGATTTTGAACAAGGATCTTGCGTTCCTGGATCAACAGGATGGAATTAATCTGAGCCATCTGAATAGGCTCTGCCAAAGTAAGCAAGCACTTTGTTCAGGAGGGACAGGCAGGGCAGGTGGAGGTGTCGCGCTATACATAAGAGAGAGGTTTGATTGTGTAGCCCTTACAGTTAGTGATGATGTGCCTCTGGTGAGGTTTAGGGGGATGGAAAACAAAGGAGATGATGTAGTGTATGTCTACTAGAAATCGCCCAGCCAGGATGCAGGCACTGATGAGTTATTCTATAGGCAATTGGGAGAAATTTCTGGCTTGGTAGCCCTGGTCCTTCTGGGAGATTTCAACTCCCCAGACATCAGCTGGGAACATCATACCGCTCTGACGAGCAGGTCTTGGTAATTCTTGAAGTTTGTAGGAGATAACTTCTTGTCGCAGGTACTTAGTGAGCCAACTAGGAAAGACGCCCTCCTAGACTGGCTGTTTGTGAATAGAGAAGGACTTGTGGGGAGATGTGGTGGTAGGTGGCCGTCTTGGCCACAGTGATCACAAAGCTGTTGAGTTTAAAATTTTCAGTGTAATAACAAAAAAGAACAGCAGAGTTGCTACTTGAGGAGAGCAACCTTTAAGCAATTCAGGGAGCTATTTAGCACAGTACCCTGGGAATCTGCTTTTGAGGGCTTAGGAGTCCATGAGCGCTGGTCAGTCTGTAAGAACCAGCTTTTAGATGGTAGGAGCAGGCAATTCCACTGTGTCCTAAGTCAAGCAAGCAGGGTGGAAGACCAGCTTGGCTGAACAGGGAAGTCCTTGTGGAGCTCAAGAGGAAGAAGATCCTGTATGATCTCTGGAAGCGAGGCAAGGCTTCACAGGAAGATTACAGAGCTGTGGTTTGTGTCTGCAGGGAGGAGACAAGAAAGGGTTGAAACTGGCCAGTGTTGTTCCAGATAACAGGAAAGGGTTTTTCAAGTATGTAAATAGCAAGAGGAGGTCTAAAGAAAACATTGGACCTGTACTTGTTGAAGATAGTAATCTGACTAATAGGTATGAAGAAAAAGCAGAGGCATTCAATGCGTTTTTTGCTTCAGTCTTTAGTAATAGTGATAGACCTTGGGCTGCCTGAGTCAGAGGACCACGATTTTGGGAACAGTGACTTTCCATTTGTGGATGCTGAAATTGTAAGGGACCAACTGTATCAGCTGAATGTTCGCAAGGGCCTGAGGGGACTCATCCCAGAGTACTGAAGGAGCTAGCAGATGTTATGGCAGATTCCCTCTCAGTCACCTAAGAAAGGTCTTAGGAGTCTGGGGAAGTCCCTGCTGACTGAAGCTAGCCAATGTTAGTCCAGTCTACAAAAGCGGGGTTAGAGAACTACAGGGAACTACAGACCTGTTAGTCCAACCTCAGTTCTTAGAAAAATTATGCAGAAGATCACACTGCATACTATTGAAAGGCATTTAAAGAATAATGCAAGCATCAGGCACAGTCACACAGGTTCACAAAAGGGGAAGTCCTGTTTATCTAATTTGATATCCTTCTATCATAAGGTCACTCACCTAGTGAACGAAGGGAAGGCAGTGGATGTAGTTTTTCTGGATTTTAGTCAGGCTTTTGATACTGTCTCCCACAGAAGCCTTCTGGAGAAGTTGTCCAGTTGCGGGATGAGCAGGTTCACAGTGTGCTGGGTGAAGAACTGGCTGAAGCGCAGAGCTCAAGGGGTTGTAGTGAATGGGGCTACATCTGGCTGGAGACTGGTCACCAGCAGTGTTCCTCAGGGTTCAATTCTAGGGCCAGTGCTGTTCAATGTGTTTATTAACGATCTGGATGCAGGAGTTGAACGCACCATTAGCAAGTTTGCTGATGATACCAAACTGGGAGGAGCTGTTGACTCTCTTGAAGGACAAGAGGCCTTGCAGAGGGATCTAAATAGATTGGAGCATTGGGCTATGATTAATGGGATGGAATTTAGCAGGTTGAACACACCTAGGATGGAGTAACACTGGGCACAAGTGTAAATTGGGAGAATAGTGGCTGAGGAGCAGGCCTGCAGAAAGAGATCTGGGGGTACTGGTCAACAGCAGGCTCAATAGGAGTAAGCAGGGTGCTGTGGCAGCCAAGAGGGCAAACCTCATCCTGGGGTGCATCAAACACAGCATAACCAGCTGGTCAAAAGAGGTGGTTATCCTGCTGTATTCAGTGTTGGTGTGGCCTCACCTTGAGTGTGTGTACAGTGTACAGTTCTGAACCTCACAATTTAAGAAGGATGTAAAGGTCCTTGAATGTGTCCAAAGGAGGGCAACAAAGGTGGTGAAAGGACTGGAAGGCATGTCCCATGAGGAGAGGCTAAGGACTTTGAGCTTGTCTAGTTTGGAGTAAAGAAGGTCCAGGGGTGACCTCATGGCTCTCTACAGCTTCCTGAGGAGGGGAAGTGGAGAGGGAGGTGCTGAGCTCTTCCCCATAGTATCCAGCAACAGTACGCATAGGAATGGTTCAAAGCTGGGGCACAGGAGGTTTAGACTGCGCATTAGTAAGCGTTTGTTTCCCGAGAGGGTGATCAAACACTGGAACAGGCTTCCTAGAGAGGTGCTCAATGCCCCACACTTGTTGATGTTTAAGAGGCATTTGTACAATGTCCTTAACAACATGAATTTGTCAGGCAGTTGGACTAGATCGTAGTTATAGGTCCCTTCCAAATGAAGTAGTCTATTCTATTCTATGCCCCTTGCTTGTTATCTCTCTCCTCTTACAGACAGGATCAAGAACAGATCAGAGGAATTGTCTTGAAAGGTGCTTATTGCTCAGTGCTGAAAAGAGGAACGGGAATAGCAAGGAAAAGCTTAGACTGGACATCAGAAGTTACGTGACAGGAGACTCACCCCATCTGTTTTTTGAAACACTATTTAGATGGTTGAAAATGGGAAAAGAAAAGAGAAACAATAAGACAATATGCACAGTCACCAAATGAGCAAAATAGTTTGGGAGAATACAGTTGTCATAGTTTAGCCCCAATCGGGACCAGACTATGCAGCTTCTCTCTCTCACTTGCCCCACCCTCTGAGAGAATAGGGGGAGATGATATAAGAAAAATGGCTTGAGGTTTGAGATAAGGATGGGGAGAAATCCTTAAAGGTACATCACGGGCAAAACAGTATTCATTTATTTCTAAAACTAGCAGGAGAATGAGAGAGGGAATAAGATAACCTCCCCTCACCCCTCCCTCTTCCCAGGCTTAACATTATGTCTACTACCTTCTCCCCTCTGAGCGGCACAGGGGGGAGAGGGAATGGGGGTCGCGGTCAGTTCATCACGTGTTGTTTTACGCCGCTGCGTCATTGTCAGGAGAAGAACTCCTCGCATTCCTCCCCTGCTCCTTTGTGGGGTCCCTCCCACGGGCCACAGTCCTTCCTGAAACTTCTCCAGCATGGGTCATCTCTTCCACGGGGTGCAGTCCCTCCAGAACAGCTGTCCCAGCGGGCCCTCCATGGGCCACAGCCTTCTTCAGGCCTCCACCTGCTCCGGCGTGGGGTCCTTCACGGGCTGCAGGTGAATCTCTGCCCCTCTCAGGATCCTTTTTACATCTTATTCACTTCTCATCTCCTCTCCACTTCTTGCAGCTGGGCTGGGCCAAGTTGGGCCCAGTCGGCCATCTGGCAAGAGGCCAGAGGGTGAGGCCTGCAAGGCCCATGAGGCTCGCGCCTCCCCCTCTCTGCCCCTGCTCAGCTGCTTCTCATCTTCTCCTTTTGTTTTTTTCCTGTTTTCCCCTTCTTAACGCCTCTGCGATAATATATTTATCACAGGACATTCTGCTACCAATCGGCTCGGCCTTGGCCAGCAATGGGTCCACCCTACGCTCAGCTGAGTCCACTGAACAAAGGGGAGCGACTTCTAGCAGTTTCCTACAGAAGCTGCCACCTTAGGCCCCCCCTCACTAAACAAAACCAAACAACAGTCTAGTGCTTGAATCTGTGAAACATGCTGTTTGTCTGGAGTCACCCAACTGCCTCACAGCAGCTGGGCAATCCTCTTCAAACCATAACCTCGTGTGAAGGCCATGCCAGCGGCAACAGGGAATGAATTGTCCAGACCTGTGTCCTGACCGAGTGTAAGGCAGAGACATGAGAGATCAAGGTCTCTTGGAGGAAGGTATATTCTGAGCCCTTTTAATCCTATATGTCCAGAAAATGTTTCTGAGAAAACCCTGTACTCTTCACTTTCCTCCACTGTCAATATTTATTTTAATATCCTTTTTCTAGAAAGTTACAGTTTGTTCAGCTGTATCTTGGCATTGGCTAAAAATTCAATGATTTTGGTGCAATGACAAAGGCAAAGGAAGATCTGTGGAAAAATCTGCCAGAGTTGGACTGAAATATGAAAACACCTCCGTGCCTTGTATACCCAAACTTATTGATATGTGGAGGAGTCTAATAGAAATTGTGTCAGCTGGGAGCTGGGGAGTCATTACACCTTAATCACTCTTTGTTTGCTTTGGGGAAAAGAAACAAATCCTCAACTGGTCATCAGTTTTCTTTAACAATTTATTTTAAAGAAAAAAAAAAAACAAAACAGAAGCAAAGGGAGATCCAAATTTAAGGGGGAAGTAAGGTTTTTCAGTATTATTCAGATGTGTGTTGATTTGAATGTGTGTGTCTTTGCAATTTTTGGTTTTGTTTGCTTATTTTAAATTAGCAGTATTCTAGAAGTAAAAAGAAATCTCAGCCCAGAAAGAGGCAAATAAGCACGAAGTTGTTATTGAGGGGGAGGATGCATGTGGCTCAAGATCAGCTTTTTCCTTACGGACCAAAGAATCTTCTCTTTTTTATTAAATGAATGTGGTTAATGTATGACAGCTATGGCATTGTTTTGGGAAATATAGCCCTTAGAGTTCTTTCTGAAGGGAGGAAAAAAAAAATCCTGCTTGATTTATGGAGAAAAAAGCTTTAAGCTGTAGGTGACATTAGCAATGAAAATGTCAGGCTCTGTAGTGTGTAATACATGACTGTGCTGTGATTTCACTGTATTTAATGTTATGGGACAATAACCAGGACTTCTGCACTTCTGATTACTCATTTTGAATATAGCTTTTCTAAAGAGAGTGACAGTTTTGTATTCCTAGGGAGCAAAGTGCAGCTATCTTAACTGCTGCAAACTTTGACCTTCCTCTACAAGTCGGTAGGATTTACTCATCTCCTGTGGGAGAACCTTAAAAATATATTTGAAGAGGGAATTTTCAGAGAAAACTTATTTTATTTGTATCAGCTTAGTTACCAAGCTATCTGCTGGAAAGCTCTTCTCCGTTCCTAATTACAAGCAATGTCTTTCATTGTCATCCAAAATCTGTTTACATACTGCACAAATATTTTGTCCTTCCACTTCTGGTCTTTAAAAAAGACTAAAAAAACCCCCTAAAAAATCTGAAGATTTAAAGCTTTCAACACAGGGGCAACAGCAAAAATACTTTACACTGAAGAAGGATGACTATGATGGTCATAAGTGTCTTGCACAATTGACTTTTTTGCATGGTGTGTTTTCATTTTTCAGCCCCTTATTTCATTATGACTGAGATAAATACTGCTGAATATCTTTGCTCTTATTCATCCATGCATCAACAAATGATGAACAAACCAAAATTGATTTTGCCTGGGAAGAAGTCTCCCTGTTCTTCAGCAAGGGTTGAGGTGGCTGGTGTGGATCAAGTCATTACAGGACCTTGCATTAGGTTAATAGAAGATCATGGAAGTGACTTAACACTTCAGCAATTTTATTACTGGAATTGCAGAGCTGAATGTTCAACAGCGAGATGAGATCATCTCAATCTGCGTCTGCATCCACTCCAAGGTGGCAGAGCATCAGCAAGAAGAGGAGAAGCTGCAAATGGATGTGCCAGAGTTTCACCTTAGCCAAGAGATTGTGCTTACGTAGGAACAGGCAAGTGACAAAAATAACATTCCAGTAAGTAATAATGGAATGACATTTTGAAGTTTCTTCTGACTGTCACCTGCTGACTTCATGGAGGCTAAATCTGTGTAGTGGATGGCAAGTTACACCCAGCTGACTGCTCTGCTAACTGACCTTGCTGCTTTCATTTTTAGCTTTCCCCAGTGCCTTACGTGGCCGTATAACAACAGCAGGAAGTCTGGTCCAGTTGGTTTAATACTTTTGTATAAGGTACTGCACAGAGTTACCATTAAATCTCTCTTTATTCCTGTTTTTTATTTTGGTATTAAAACAGTGAAACACTGGTTCAGTTCTGCTTGTCCATTAAACCCTGTTATGATACAGGAGCTGAGTTCTAATGAGCAACTTGGCCAATACATTTGCAGGCACCTTTTATGGGAGGAAAAATGTGAGTTGGAAATAAAATTTCAGTCTCAGGCTGCCATGGGCCAGTCATTATAAAGATAGTTTAAAAATAATGAAAACATTCTCACTGGATAAAAGTTTTGAATGAGTTATATGAATTTTAAGTGTTAATGCTGGGTTTCCAAAGTCACTTAGGATCACTTTTGTGAAGATACTGCAGTATGTAAAGTTGCAGGTAGATATTTTGTGGAATTAGTAAGCTTAAATATCATTAAGGGTCTTGAAGATAAGATTTATTTTATTTATTTTTTTTTAAATTAGCTATTTTGCCACTTGGCATGAATCTTTTTAATGAGACACAATTTTCTAAGGAAATGAAGTAGCACTTTTAAATGTTGAAGTCTGTGAACTGTTTGAAACTGTACATGAAGAATAGAGAGACATATTACAGCTGTACTTGTTTCTAAAAATCGTACATTTAAGGCACTTCTGAAAAAGGAAAAGGGAAAATGGTATCTGGTTAGAATCGTGGCAACAACTTTAAGACCAGTGGGAAAAATCCCTTTGCAGTAATGAGTAGTGATATGATCTGTGAAACTGGGATGTGGATGAGATTTCCTTATTCCTTTGCCTAAAACAAATGTTTGTATTTCTTCTTATTTCATTGGTTGAGCTGAAAAAATTGAGACTTCTCTTTTTGCATTTCAACTCAAGCTATGTAGCACAGCCTCTGAATAGAAAGTAGAATAATATAAATGTGCTAAAAATAAAATTAAAGTCATTTCCAGCTAGCTCTATACAAGCACTAAAACCGGAAATAAAGGAGATTTCTTAGTTTCGCTGTAGCGTCCAGCAATAAAAATTAATCCATTTGAACCAGGTTCATAGTATTAAAACAAACGCATACCTCATAGTAGGAAGTAAAATCAGGTGCAACATTCACAGTAAGGATAGCAGATGGAAAGAGTGAGCAGATTAATGGATGTATTTCAAATACATTTGTGTGTGTCCGCAGTCTTTTGTTACGAGAGAAAATCCAGTCAAGTTTATATTGTTCATTGAAGTTCAATTACATGTACTACACAGTGGGAACGTGTGGTGGATTGACCCTGGCCAGCAACTAAACACACACCAGCCGATTGCTCACTGCCTGCTGCCTGCCTAGCAGGAGGGGGGAGAGAACTGGAAGAGCAAAAGCGAGAAAAAAATCAGTTTAATAAGTGAAGCAAAGCTCTGTGTGCCAGCAAAGCGAACTAAGGAAACTCACTACTTCCCATGGGCAGACAGATGTTTAGCTGTTCCTGCAAGCAGGCTGCAACAAGCGTAGTGCTTACTTGGCAAGACAAATGCCGTGACAGCATCTGACCCTCCTTCATCCTCCTTTCCCTGAGCTTTTATTGCTGAGCACGGCATCATAGGGTGTGGGATATCCCTCTGGTCACTTGGGGTCAGCTGTGTCCCTTCTTGACTTCTTGCCCAACGCTCCATGAGAACATTGCCGTTCAAGCCTGCTTTTGCCGGATTGTACTCCAGTGTGTCTAGTTGCTGCTGGAGTTACTGTGCCTAGTGGCGACCATTCATGCTGGTCAGAAGAAGATGCTGCTAGTGACTGCAGCTGCTAGAGTCTTCTTCAGAATGACAAGGTACAGCAGACATCCAAGGGTTTCGCTTGGCCAGACTTGAGTTTCCCTGTTTTCTCGGATCAACGGAATTCCGTGATAAATCCATCAAGACATGTATCTCTCTGATCGCAACTGCAGGTACTTTGTTGTTTTACTACTGGAGAGGCTTGATTTTTGTTGTTAATTTATTTTTACAGCTGAAGTTCTGTAGTTTTGTTAGAAATTAGTTCCCAGTGTGTACATTGCTAATATGGGATGGCGTATTCATCCCTTCAGCTATCAACAGAGGCCACCTAGCTGCACTTGAAGTTAGTTTAACCCGTTTCGATTGCAAAAGGACGCTAAATCCTCAGCATTGTTGTTGCCTTCATTTTGACACACTGAATTCCACATGCATATGAATCTCATCTTTGGAATAGCTTAATTTTGGGAGTTATAGAGATGCTCTGTCTTTCAGATGGTGGTTGCCACATAAGATGAAACTGACCTGGACACCTGATGCCACTGAATACTTTTGTTTCCAGTGCACAGGCTGTGGCTGTGCTCAAAGCATGGGAGTGAGGGCGTTTGATCAGTACTGGAAATAAACAGGAGGCAGCTCTGTGAGTTACACATCAACATTGCATTCAAATGAGGCATTTGCTAATTTTTCCACTACTGCTGAAAAAGCCCAACCCTAATGGTAGCTTTGGTTTTAAATGTTTGGGTTTTTTTTCCCCTGTAATTACACACTTTTGTTATATATATATATATATATAAACTTGAGTGGACATCTATGCCTACCTTTAGCTTGTTTCTTTGAGAAAATTATTGTTATAGAATGATAAACTGTATAATAAACAGAGATTACTCATAACTGGTACAGATTGCCACTCAGAATACCAGAAATACGGAGCTCTTGAGAGCTGAGAACTATTTTTACACCATGTCCTTATTAATATCTTACCCTTGCCCATGGTTTTAATGGAGGAGATCTATTTTAAAGTTTCAAACGTGAAGTTACTATTTCAGTATACATTTTCGTATTTCCCTTCTCCTGAAGCAGCTGATGTCCTCCTGAATCCTTGACAAGGTATTTGTCTGTGGTATTGAAGAAGCCTTATAGCTCTGGCTGTATAAACACAATTCTGAATGTGTTCGGAATGCCCTAGCAGTGTGTCAGAGTTAGGTAAATAAACTAACTACATTAATTCCTACATCCCTTGAGTGCTTCCACTTTGTGGGTTTTACAGTAATGTTAATGTATTGTAATCCATTATTATCTGCAAAATTAAAATTTCTTTCTTTGCCTACATCTGCCACTGTTAATTCAGAAGCTCTAATAAATGCATTAAAAGAGGGAAGTAATAAGCAAAAGAAAGTCCCTCTGGGAATATATAATTTCACTTTTACTCATGACTCTTTGTGCTGGGTTGGAAGAAAATAAACAGTGTAAGCATGCAAAGTTAGCACGCTGCTAAAGTGAGACTACAAAGCAAAGTCATAAAACCCTTCTGTAGCTGTTGTACTTGCATTTATTATAGAAATGGGAAGAATGAGATGAAGTAAGTGCAGGGATGCACTGAAAGCAGGTCTCAGTCTTGCGTCAAAGGACTGGGGCTCATCTGTAAGCTGTGAGCAGTGTCATGCATTGGAATGGGAAGCTACCCAGTGGGGCACTCTGGGTCAGTCATTTTTATAATGAAAAATAACAAACCATCAGAAAGCTGAAATTCATCAAGGAAAGAAGGAATATCCCAGAGGGATCTGTATGTGGACACAGCATATCAGTAAGAAAAAAGGTGGCTGAGTGAGCAGATGAAGCTTTATCAGACCCAATAGTTTTGATTTGAACACCATTGCCTTACCGCCACTTGGGAGCTGGCCAATACTAAATGTGCATTTCTCCTAGTAATTTTAAGTGCCAGAGGGCATTAGGAGATGTCAGACAGATATTTAGTTTAGCCATTGTCTGACTTCAAAGAAGTAGGTGAGCATGAGATGGTCCATGACATGTTGAATAACGGGGATAATTCAGAGATTCACAGAGATTGAGGCAGAGTAAAGGAAGAAATCAGGATGGGAGCAAGATGGTGAAAAAGGAGGAAAGAAAGTGGAGGGGTAGTGGATATTTTGGGAAGCCTTTATATTTAAGAGATGTTTTGCAAGCCTAGGCTTAGGCAGAAATAGGAGAAGCTGAGCTGCCAGGAGCAGAAGAAACATTTGAAAGCAGCATGGCCACCCAAGAAGAGCCCTAGCAATAAAAGCTCAGGGAAAGCCTGTTTCACAATGCCCTGCCCTTGCAGAGGTTCTCCTGGCTTCTCTGCTGAGGAGGCAGCCACGGGAACGCTTGCGGGCAGAAGCGCCAGGGCACAAGCTGTGCAGGGCCCGTAAGCAGCAGCCCCGGGGATAGGAGGTGGGCCTTTCCCCGTGAGTCGCATGTGACAAATGTCCCGTTGTTTCCATGAGATAATCTTCTGCCATTAGTCTAATAACTGCAATTAGTCATGCGATGTCCCCTGGGACGTGTTTGAAAAATTTCCTCCTCTTGCGTGCCTGATGGGTGCTGGATTTGGGAGTAAAGAACAGCAGTGCTGTTACTGTTATCCACCACAGCAGGAGAGATCTGAGCCAAGGAGGCAGCTGCAGAGCACTACTTTCATCACTCACAATAAAAAGATATGCACGGGGGAGTGGGGGTGACAGTTGGGAAAGAAATAAGCTTCTTGTGCTGGATGGGATGTATATATTTATACAGGGGCAAGTTAGCCCCTCTTGGGTTATTCGTCTCGGGGGGTTTCTGCCTTTAGCATACGTTCTAGAGGAAGAGTGTCGGTCTGCAGCTGCTAGGGTACTTACATATCCATGTAAAGTTCAGTGATGTGGTTTTTATGCAGACATAAAGCAATTGTAGTGAAATAAAGGAGGTTCTTTAATTTCATGAGGCTTAAAAATGGGTATGGCCCACAAGGCTGTACAAATCCCTCTTGATTTTCTAATATGCAGCATCGTTGGGCTTTGCAGAATAAATGGAGCTAAACATTTGTAGGAGCTGGTCTGATCCATTGTTTGAGTCAAAAGCTGAGAGCTAGGTCTTGTTCCCGTGAGTCAGTTGTAACTCCTTTCTTCTGTCTTAAAATGTTCATAGACAGAGCCATGGAACTTCATGGGTGTTTGTAAAGCTTTGTGTATTGCTGCAATGAAAGACTGGCCTCTGTTAAGTATACAGGGTTATTCGTAGGCTCCTGTGGGGTAGAGTCCCCTCTTTTTTTTTTCTGGACTTAAGGGCTGAATAGTAATTGTTGAAGCCTTGGAATATGTACAATGAATTGTGGAAGAAGAATGGAAGAACAGATAAACTTTCCATTAATGTAGGTAAAAAAGCAGATATGCGTTTAGTGAACAGAAATGTGTATTTGCCAGGCTTTCAAGGATGTAAAAAAGGCTATTAAAGTAGAACAGAGCAACTTTAACTAACATTAAGTAGAGCTTCTCTGTAGGAATAAGATAAATATCAGACAATAAATAACTGCAAAGCTCCTCAGAAAAGCAACACTCCAGAAATAAACACACACACACTTTGCCACTCATGTCCTATGTTCATTAAAAAGCATCAAATGCTGTGAATGTGCTATCAGCAACATCTGTTTCCTGAGTTTGCATATTAGAGCATGCTGATCTACACTTGTTTGTATTATTGTGTCACTTCCAGAAACCTCAGATTTCTGCTCCTTTGAAGAATGTACCAGCCATGCTTTTGGTTTCAGAGCGGTACTTACTCATTCTGTAGTTTCTCTGCCCCTCCCACTGCCTTGTACATATGATGCAAAATGTTTCTTGCAAGTTCAACAGCTCCATTGGTTTGTTTGCAGACTGCAGATTCTAGTAGGCAGAGGAGGTGCTTCTAAAGAGGACCTCTAATTTTTAAAAGGAGCTGCAAAAATGATGGCAAGATTGTCTGTATTTATTGTCTCCCAATGTGGGTTTTTTTTTTTTTTTTTTTTGTTTAGCCAGGAAAAAAAAAGAAATATATTCTTATCCTTTTAGTACGTTATAAAAATTTTATACCAATGTAATTCTAATGAAATCAGCAACAATGCAGTGCTGTAAAATAAGTATAACAAGATGGAAACAAGCATAGTGGTTCTTTTTACTAACTCAGAGCTAAACTTTTAGTGTGAGCATTAAGTTTGGTATTTTTGGTCCATCAATGACAATATTTTGTATTTCAAACTTTTAACATTAGAGTACTTCTTTTAGAGACTTCTTTTCATATCTGGCACTGTAGAGATCTAATGCTAGTGTCTAACTGATGAATTGGATGCTTCTACATGGTCGTTACATATATCCCATCACTGCTGCTGTATCTGTAAGAGTAATTCTGGCAATAAGCATTACGTGATATTGTCACTTTTCCAGGTAGTCTCAGGAGAAGCCAAAGGATGATGTCATGTCTAAGCAGTGCTTTAATCCTAGATGTATCTTTTAATGCCCCAAGTTACATGGGTTTCAGCAATAGTGTGAAGAATCATAGCCTATATTTTTTTTGTTGTTGAGCTGTCAATTTTTCAACTTCAACAGTATAAATAAATATGTTTCAAGAAAAACTATGTATTTTTTTTTAGATTGATCTCCATATATCTGTGTACATATGCAGACCATATAAATGTATGTTTGGTTTAGCTTTTATAATTCAGCTATTTTTTCATGCCCACATCCTAGTCCTAGAAAAGGCTTAGACAAGATGATGTCAGAAGGGTTTCCTGGATTGAGTGAGTTTTGTTGTGATTTGTTTGTTTGCTTGTTTATTAGAACTTTTCTGTACTAATAGCAGCCTTAACATAGTTGTACTTCTGTTGCCAGAAATACCCTTGCTGAAAGAATTGACTTTTTAAAAAATGCTACACTCTAGTATAAATTATACCAACAGAAGACAATGTCATTGCTATGGGCTGTGCCTATGATAGAATTCGCTGCTTCAATTCTGCCAAGATGGGTTGTACTTGCATAATGATACCAGCAAACCATTTCTGAATTAGACCTTGCCTGAGGCACATACTTAGCTTCACATGCTGCAAATAATTTCACTGATTTCAGAAATTATTTGTAAGACAAAATCTTGGCCCCCACATTCCTCAGACTTCAGTGGAGCAAGAAGCCACCCACGGACTATAAAGCATTTTCAAACTCTGGACTAGAGCTTGATAGATTCCCTGGGGCTACAACAGAGGTAGAAATTGATCTTTTGATATTGAAGAAGAGGTGAGAGAGACTTGTGGGTAAACTGCGGAAAACTTAGCAATGATACATAACTTATTATTGATGTGAAAGAGAGAAGGGAATGAGTAGAGGCTTGCATCGAAAGTAATAACATTGCCAAAGGGATGGTCTAGGGAAGCAGCCTTTAAAGCAGCATTTTGGATAAATAGCTGTGGAACAAGATTGCATTTGTCAAGAGAGTTTTATCTCTGCAGATGAGAGGATGCTATGGATGGCCTATTAGCGACACTATGTGGAAACCATCTGCCAGGCTGAGGTATAGATTAAATACAAGATACAAGAATCAAAAGTGAGCTCCAAGATGAAGATAATATTCAAGTTGTAGGCTGGTGCAACAGGAAGATGCTGTTATTGCTTACAAGTCACGAGGAAAGAAAATAACGGGCAGGAGAGTCTTGGGAAGAAAATTAAGATATCTGCTTTAGCTGTGATGAGTTCATGTTAATTGCTAAACATGCATATAAAAATATAAGAAAACAAACTGAGATTCCCATTTGAACAGAAGATGCATCATTCTTTAAGTCATCAGGATAGCTGAATTTGTGTTTACAAATGAGATGAAATGTGGAAGGGAAAGAGAAGGAACAAACAGGACAGAGGCCAATGGAACTACATAAGAAAACTGAAAAGATGTGGAGCATGAGGATAGTTAAGGAGAGGGCACACTGAAGGAGCACCCAGAGAACTAGGAGAAGGATTCAGGGAGTGGTATCTCCAAAGCCGTGAAAAGAAACACCACAACAGCAGGAGCATGGCCAAAGCTACTGAAGGGCCTAAGAAGTTGTAAAGGTATTGTTAGACGTTCTTCCTGTTAACTGTAAGAGCATAAACAAGATGTTTCTAGGCTTTATTTGTTTGAAAAGAATGCTAGATAATTATTATAGTGATCTCAGAGTGGCTTATGTGTTTTGGCATGGATTTTTCAAGATGGGAGGGAGTAAAGTATATTTGAAGATTTTTGTATTATGAATGGAAGAGCTAGAAGGAGAGAAGGTTGGTTTCAGGGAGATCTGAGAACAAGAAGAGAATCACCCTCATAAACAGAGTTGGTTAGAGGAGAAGACCCTTCTCATGCAACCATCAATGAATGATCCCTGGAACAAGAAAATTAATGATTTGAACTGTAAATGAGATAGTCACATTGGACTAGTCATGTAACCCTATGGTCTACAACATACATTTAACAAGAAGTTGGCCCTGTAAGTTTGACTACTTTTTATGATCTGTTTGAGGGAATGTATGTCTAACTCTGGATGCGTTTAAAAGATGTTTATTCCGGCATTCGGAAGGCATGATGGACATGTATGGGAGATCTAACTATGTTGCGATCCTGAGGGCTAAAGCAGTGTGAGAGCAATGTCTTCCTCATGTTGTGCATCAAATATTGCATGGGACAGGCTGAGCTGCTGCAAATGTTACATGAAGCTCTTAACCATCCAGGAATTATTCCATGCCTTTCTGGTATCTTAGGCATGCATTCATGCCTTAGCTGAGAATGCTTGTCCTGTGCCTCGGGAGACACATGCTCCTGGTTCTTCTCAGCCAGTTTTGCGCTCCCTTGCGCAGTATCACTGGTACAAGTTAGATTACTTATTTTGCTGCTGTTGTCCTTTTTAAAGTCTGTTTTGCAGTGATTTAACCAAAATTGTCATCACCTCTTAATATAGTCAACTTGCTGTGTTCAGATGGGCCAGCTGAGGCATTGCGTTAATGCTGATACAGATGGGGAGTTGTTGAATGATAAGATAAGGTGACTGTTTTCAGCTAATTAGTACCTGTGCTTCTGTTCAATTTTATTTTCTCAAGTGAATGCAGTAATGGACTGTCCCTGAAGTTGTTGGAAGACTAGTAGATAGCAAGTGTTTCCTGTCCATAAACACCACGGTGAAAATGCAGTGACTGTTCTGCTCTTGCTGAGCATGCTCAGCGCCTGTTAGCTTTCATGGGACTTACATACGTGCTCCGAGTGCAGTGTACCCCATAGCCTCCGGGTAATAGAAACCCTTATCTTGCATTTCCATATTGCTGCATGGAACAAAAGCCATTGTCAAAACAAATCCACCCCATCCCTCCGTGGGTATTTTGTCCTGCTTCTCCCTTCATGAGAGCTAATTCGCAATGAGACAACCCAAGACTGACAAAAGAGAGCTTTGTTATTTTCTGCTTGCTTGAAGGTGGGGGGGAGGAAACTTCTTGACACACTGCTGTCACTGTCCTGACCTTTTCTAAGCTTTATTTTCTCCAGCTGCAGAGTTTGTGAGGTGAAAATCACCTCTCCTGAAAATGCCATATAGTTTCCATAGGATGAAATCACTGTTTCCAGGTTAGAATGTGGCTCCTGATTTAAAAAATGTCTCTGTATCCAGGTGGCTTCAGATACTTCTGAATTCTAAAAGCTGTGATAAATGCCGGTACTGGCAAAGAAGCCAACCTGAGCACTTACCTGCCCTACACTGCTGTTTGCTGCCCTGCCAGTAATTCTGTACTTTGTGAGTGAGACTGCAGAAGTTGCCAATGTCCATATAAATTCTTGGAGGGAGTTGCTCTGGAGAAAGTATCCTTTGCTTTATATAGGGAAATCAATCCTCCAGTAGTTACGCATTTGATGTGGTTATGACTCCTCATCTTTATTCTATATGCTGACAATCTCTTGAGACTGAAATGTACCACTTGTTCACCATTTAATGTCAAGATGCACATGACGCTGCTGGTTTTCAGAATGAGGGGACGGGTGGGGGGCAAAGGAAGTGTTTTCTTTGTAGGTGTCCCTATGGGAAAGAGCCATTATGAATGTCTTTGATCTTCTCTGGAACTTTCCATAGGCATCTTGGTTACACAGTACTTCTCAACGCATTTCTAGGTCAAATCAATCTTTTTTGTACCAGCTTTGACCTCACTGTTATTTATATATATGACCAACTGTTCTCAAGATAAGTGATATGAAAGAGGTAAGGAAAGGAGAAAAAGAGCAAAGGGAGGGAGCAACTACTTTTCTGTCTCTTCCACCACTGAGAAGGAAGGAGAGTAAAGAGGGAGAGGAGGAGGACATGGCTGTAGTTACTTTAACCATCCTATTACTACATTGTGCAGCAAATAACCTGAAGAACTGTTTGTACTTCCCTCACGAACTAAGCTGCTACTGGAGGAGATGATAGCTGACAGGAATAGTCAGTCATGACCGCAGCTAGCAATATTTCTCTCATTCCCTTTGCAAGGAGTGGAATGGTCCATGGCTGTGCAGAGTCCTGCAGATGCTTTCGGGGGCAGGAGCAGACAAGTGCTCTTGCCAGCCATTGCATTCTTGCAGGTGTGAGATTATCTTGATGCTTTTCAAATGTTCCTATTATCATACTCTAATCAGACATGTTCATCATACTTCCAGTTTAAGAAATGTGGTTGTAGTGCATGGTCTCTAATCCGTATTACAGAACCATGTTCCTCCTCCGTCTTGTATCCTTGGAGAATGTACCTTGTTTCCTCCTACAGAAGTTTCATACAAGTTTGGTAAGGGTATTAATATGTACACTGACAATTCTTAAGATTAAAGCTATCCATTCATGATGGATTTCTTAGCAGGTGAGGAGAATGAACACTACTAGAAGTCCATAAAAGCAGGCAGATTCAAAAACTGTTAGTTACTCTTTGTGGATGGTGAAATTAGCCTCCAGAGAGCTATGTGCTGCCCAAGATAACTTCTGGTATCCAAGCTGTCGTACCCTGTTCCCAAAGTGTAAGAAAAGGAAATAGGATTATCCTGACTTTACAGATTAGATTGGAAGCAGAGTAAGTGTCAGTTAAATGATTTACCCAAAGTTAGCGAAGTGGCTTGTGTCAGAGCCAGGGTTTGAATCATAATAATCTGAATCTCAAACTGGTGCTTTAGCCTCCAAAGTAGACTGTTGTTCTGGAAAGGAAAAGCCTGCAGTCAGTCGCAGTAGCAGCTCTGGGGAAGTGACTGCCCAGAAAAATGAGCGTTTTTCATTTTAGTGTTTGTGTGAGAGAAGCTGTGTGTGCTCTAATTTGGTAAAAATTCAACTTCATCTCTTAATTAGAAGTTGTTTTTATCTAAAAACATTGCAGCACTCCCACATTTCTCCTGACAGCTTGGGCTGTGTGGCACAGACAAGCTAGGATGGCTTTAAGTGTCAAAATATGCTTTTCATTCTTGTGTGTATATATATATCAATGCATTATCAAGTAAAATATAACCCTACAGTGTGACAGATTATGTTTCTTTAATTGTCATCACTCTTTAAATGAATTATGGCTGTCAAGAGAAATTTGCACTTCTAGAAACATTGGAAACCTTGAATCATCTAGGCTGAAAAGAAGGTATGCTCTGCATACCTTTGGCTGGAACATGGCTGGAGGTGGCACAGCTGATCTGAATACATTTGGCTTTGAATGCTTTCTCTCGCTTTGCTAATTACATACCAGATTGTGTTTCCTGCAGAACTCTGACCATTTTCCTCAGCTTTTATCAGTGACTTTTATTGTTCGTGGGAATAAAAAAGTGGGAAACTTGTCTCCTGAGAATGATGGTTTTTCATGGTTTCCTGCTGGGTGGCCCTTGCTGCTCTGACGTTTGTGGCACATGAAGCCTATGCACCCTGGCACGTTAGAGGTTTGTGTTCCCTGTTCAGAGGTGGGCATGAGATAGCAGTAGACTGGGGCTGGGAACCTATTAGCTACATTGTGCTTAACCTGGACAACATGGACCAGCTTAGCAGAAGTTGAAGGTGCACAGGCTTCTCCTGGAGACCACTTCCAGATCCTTTTCCACCAAGCAGCTTTCCAACCACTCTTCCCCAAGCCCTATAGCGTTGCGTGGGGTTGCTGTGACCCCAGTGCAGTACCTGGCACTTGGCCTTGTTGAACCTCATACAATTGGCCTCAGCCCATCTATCTAGATCCCTCTGCAGAGCCTTCCTACCTTCCAGCAGATCGACACTCCTGCCCAACTTGGTGTCATCTGCAAACTTACTGAGGGTGCACTCGATCCCCTCATCCAGATCATTGATAAAGACGTTAAACAGAACTGGCCCCAACACTGAGCCCTGGGGAATGCCACCTGTGACCGGCCACCACCTGGATTTAACTCCATTCACCACCACTTCTTGGGTCTGGCTATCCAGACAGGTTTTTGCCCAGTGGAGAGTACACCTGTCCAAGTCATGAGCAGCCAGTTTCTCCAGGAGAATGCTGTGGGAAGCAGTGTAAAAGGCTTTACTAAGGGCCAGGTAAACAACATGCACAGCCTTTCCCTCATCCACTAAGTGAGTCAGATGACACAATTTGTTTCAAAATGGCACTTTTTAACCACCAAAAATAACTTCTTATAGTAAAAACAAGAGTCCAAGCCCCAGATGTGCTCAGGAACGTTTCTGTGAAAGGAAATGGCATTCAATCCTTGCTGTTTCCCCTCACAGGTTTTCAGGCCTTTTCTCTGTTCTGCATGATAACGCGTAGGTGTATCTAAGGCCTATGGTTAGGAAAGCTTCCTGCGTTCTAAGAAAACAAAGTTCCTGGAAACTCAGATTAAAGACACTAGACAGGCCAGCTTCAGTGGGATCAGGCTTCCCCAAGGGAGGGGAGCCAGCTGGCTGAATATGAGCCGGCAGTGTGCCGAGGTGGCCAAGAAGGCCAACAGCATCCTGGCTTGTATCAGAAATAGTATGGCCAACAGGAATAGGGAAGTGATTGTCCCTTTGTAGTTGGCATTGCTGAGATTGCATCTGGAATACTGTGTTCAGTTTTGAGCCCTCACTACAAGAAGGACATTGAAGTGCTGGAGCATGTCCAAAGAAGAGCAATTAAGCTAGTGAAGGGTCCAGACAACAAGTTCTATGAGGAGCAGCTGAAGGAACTGGGGTGTGGTTTATTCTGGAGAAAAGGAGGCTCAGGGGAGACCTTATGGCTCTCTACAACTACCTGAAAAGAGTTTGTAGCAAGGTGGATGTTGATCTGTTTTTCCAAGTAACTAGTGATGGGACAAGAGGAAATGGCCTCAAGTTGTGGCAGGGGAGGTTTAAATTGGATAATAGGAAAAGTTTCTTCACTACAAGGTTTATGAAGCACTGGAACAGGCTTCCCAGGGAAGTGGTTGAGTCACTACCCCTGTAGGTATTTAAAAGATCATAGAATCATAGAATGGTTAGGGTTGGAAGGGACCTTCAAAGGTCATCTAGTCCAACCCCCCTGCAAGGAGCAGGGACATCCCTGACTAGGTCAGGTTGCTGATGTGGTGCTTCAGGACATGGTTTAGTGGTGGACTTGGCAGTGTTAGGTTTATGGTTAGACTTGCTCATCTTAAGAGTCTTTTCCAACCTACATAATTCTATGATCTTTCCCAGTTCCCTTAATTTGGGATTTCTATGGTTCAGCTCATGGAGAAAGAGGATTTTTTGTGAAAGAAGCTTTCAGGTCAGGGATTTAACCTATGAAGTAAGCCTCCAGAATAAAGGTACTTCATAAAAGACAATGACCTGTGGTGTCAAGAAAGGCATTGACTCCCCTGCCCTACCCTGAGGTGTTAGCTATAGCTGTTTACAGCTATAGGACACGGCAAAGGATGTCATTTTAGTTAGTCTCAAAGAGAGCTGGAAATGCAGTATTTGATACACAAATTCAAACTGGGAACTGGGTCCAGATGACTCTAACTTTTAAGTACTTTTCATGTCAGTGTAGATATTCAGGTGAACAAAACTTAAACATACATTTAGACCAGTCTGAAATTTTCTAAAGTGGCATATTGTTTATTTTTAGTGTCTTGAAGTTCTTTTTATTTCCCCCTGTCCTTTTGCAGAGGCTTGCCTAGAGAGTATTGCAAGACATAAGCAAGCAGTGGAAGCAGAGGTGAATATTTTCCCTTCCCTTTGACAGTGTATGCCCTTCTAGCTCTGTCTTGATTTTGATGTTTTCTTTTCCTCATTGTTGCTTGTTTGGGATAATGCATAGTTATCAGAATCCTCTCTGCTGTGGTATGCCAAGATGATAGAAAGGCATCTCCTTGAAAATGTTTACAAAGACAGCCCAGCATCTGAAAATTGATGCTTCCCATATAGTAAGAGCTGCAGGCTACAAGCAATCTTGTCTTACTTACAGCATGCCTGTGTTAAATAGGTATCTGTAAATATTTCAGATTCATTTATGGTGAAAACTTGAATTTTCATGAATTGTAGTTTAAACGAAAAGAAAAAAGTAGTACGGACTGGCTGTTGTGAATTCTGAGAATGTAGTGGGGTAAGGATAGTCATAAGGCTGCTAATGTCTCTGACTATAGAATGAAAAGTGTATTTCCAGGCTTAATACTGTGTTGGGGAAGGTCTTTGCAAGTTAGGAATCTTAAAATTGTTTGTATTATTAGGCTTTGTATTGTTCTATTACGTGTGTGTTGGGCAGGCTAAAAAGATGTATGCTTATCAGCTATGGATATGTTATTACAAAGTTGCTACTAGGAGCCACTGAAGGATGTGAGAAGGAGAGCATGGGAATAAATAGAGGGAGATTGAAACAAAGATAACTCATCTGATGCCTTAAACATGAATGCCACCAATAATTTCTAGCTAGGCAGAGCTCAACAACTGCTGTTCCAGAGGGCTGGAGCACCTCTCCTGTGAGGACAGGCTGAGAGAGTTGGGGCTGTGCAGCCTGGAGAAGAGAAGGCTCCCGAGAGACCTTACAGTGGCCTTCCAGTATCTAAAGGGGGCCTACAGGGAAGATGGGGAGAGACTGTTCAGTAGGGCCTGTTGTGACAGGACTAAGGGTAATGGTTTTAAAATAGAGGGAGGTAGATTTAGATTAGATATTAGGAAGAGGACAGTGAGGGTGGTGGAACACTGGAGCAGGTTGCCCAGAGAGGTGGTGGATGCCCCATCCCTGGAAACGTTCAAGGCCAGGTTGGACGGGGCTCTGAGCAACCTGATCTAGTTGGAGATGTCCCTGCTCCTTGCAGGGGGCTTGGACTAGATGACCTTTGAAGGTCCCTTCCAACCCTAATGATTCCATGATTCTATGATTCCTTTAAAAATTCTTAGTTTTGAATTTTGTTTATGATGCAGGAGCATCGTTTTGTATGCTGCATAGATCTAAAGTCGTATGGTGTCATTCAAGGGTCCCCAGCAGGGATACTGGAGGTGCCAACCCTGACGCTAAATTTTCTACTGTGATTAATAAAGCTCAGACTCTGGAAAGGTTAAAACTGTGTGGCCTGCTTGTCAGCTGGATCTCTGGGGTTGAGAGAGGCTGTTCAAATTGCAGTTGCAGGGAGGCAATTGCAGACAGACAGCAACAGAGACTTCAGCATCACCTCAAGTTCCACTTAAATGCCTGGTCTTTTTTTGCAACAGACGTATCACATTAGTTAGGGATTGTTGTATTTTCTGCCTTCTGGTTTCCCCAGATTCATTTACCTGGTTAGATACTCTGTTGTCTTGAGAGAAAATTTGTGAGTTAAACGCCAGGGATAGAATTGCCTTTTTCTTGTGCTGCCCTTCTGGATGCAGATGAGTGCCCTCTGTACACTCACAGCAGCGGGAGCCAGACAAACTGGTAGATCACAACACTTTTCTTCTGCCTGAAATGAAAAAGGAGAGACTGGTTCTAATTAAAATGCAGCCAGAGCCTCTAATACTGTAGTATTAATAGTGATGCTGGCCTTGACAAAAATAGCTGTTAAATAGGGAGTAAAATGCTTTCCATGTTTGCCAAAGTTGTAATGAAAATGGTAGAGCTGTCATAGATATGATGTTCTTAGCTAAAATGATTATGGATTAACAATTTTCCAATGCATTGAACCGGGTTATTTCTAGCACATTCAGATTTTAGTGTTGTAAAGGTTTAATAGAGAATCTTGACAGTGAGTCTGTATCTTTACCAGAGGAAAAGGTAGGCAGTCTTTGTGAAATCCACTCATATTCTTTACTCAACACCTTGATGCTGCTCCCATGGTCGTTTCTTGTCATCTTCATATGTGTCTGACTCTCTCCAGAAACACTTGATGCAGTGCATGGCTGTGGATTGCTGAGTTTGGCTGCTGGTGTGATGCAAACTACATGAGCCTCACAGTCCTCGTAGCCTCTAAATACACAGGGGAACTCCTCAGCAGCGTAAATCCATGACGTTCTGCAGAAGTGGCTGGACCTGTGCCAGTCTATAGTGCTTGAAGACTGAGCACAATGATGCGTCTTCGATGCAGTTTACTACTTTTAGGAAAAACTAGGTTTTACAAGGAATCAAACATGTGTGAGTTAATGCTGAACTGTGAAGCAAGACAAGAAGTTACATTTGACAGATCTTTGTTAGATGCCAAGGAACTCAGGGAAAATTTAAATACCAGCCTCTTGTGATCATGATAGAGAAATAGTAGCTGAGAAAATGTACAGAAGTATTTGATTCCAAATGGCGAAATGACTAATGCTGTTCATTTATGATCCACACAGTGGGAAAGTGTGTTCGCCTTCATGTAGCTCTGATTTCAGTTTGTAGCAGCAACTTGACTCAGTAGCAGAAACTTTGACATTGGGTGGCTCCAGCTTTCATTAATTATCAATTCTGTTTCTTATTTCTCCAGAACAGGGGCTGAACGTTCCTTGGCATGTTTTTGCCGATCCCTAATGGGTTTTGTAAATGGAGGCAGAAACATACATGTTTGGAAGTTCTTCTGCTTGCCTGCGGAAGCATTACTTTCTTTTCATTTTTGTGTATTCTGAAGTAAAAGAAGAATAATAATTAATTTGTCCCGAGGCCAAGAACTGCACAGAACCCAAGGCAGCATAATGATCTTTTTAACTGTAGAGAACATGTTACTGAGTATGCAGGAGACCCCAGAAATAGTGGACTGCTAATCCTCAATAGAGATTGCTTGTTTAACTCATACTAAAGAGATTTGGTCTAGAGGAGCATTCCCATTTGCAGTTAGTCAGTGTGCCAGGAAATATCCTGCTTTTTATCTTTGGGTATCTCAGATGAGGAAAAAAAGCAGCATCGCCTTGGCTAGCCTCATCAGACAGCAACGGAGAGCCGCCTGATCCTCGCCTCTGGTTTGCTAGGGTTGTGTATGAGATGAGGCTATTCAGTTGCTTTGTTAAGTATATGCTAAAGTGCCTTTCTGAATCCATAGCCTTCTGTGTAGATTACTTTTATGAAGAAATAGTAATAATAGTCATAATAAAGTATTATCTGCACTCCTGTGAAAAATATGTATTTTTTGCAGAGAAGGTGTATGGCTGCACAAGCTAAAGAAATTGGATGTTTATGTTGTTGCCTGTTAGTCAATGGCTTTTCCAAAGCTTATAAGTAAGGCAGGTGTGTAATGCCTTCCGAATTCCTATGTTAGTAATAGTGTTCAATACAAACACCTTAGTAATTGTGTTTTGGTAGCTTTGGGGGTCTAAAGACACAGGTCTTTAGGGAAGATTGTTTTAGTACATCAGCTGATACACCTGGAGAGAACAGACAATCTCTGAGAACCAGTAAACTTCAGAGGGGGAAAAAAAAAAAAAGGAGAGTAATTGTGATATGAGCACTTTCAGAGACTGGGTCCTAAGAACAGTCCGATACAGGTGGTAAACACTTGGAAGACAAAAGCATGTAGATACGTACAGGTCTGAATAAATAGCACTTAAGCTGCTGTTCTGCTGGTAGCTACAGTGAGTGTCTGGGTAAGGCTGTTGTGCCCTGTAACTGTGTGGTGTGTGTGCAGTGATGTTAACTTTTAGGTACTCCTTCCAGTATCTGCCCCCCTCACTAGCTGCTGTTTTGGCGTCTCCAGGTAGCAGCTGCCTGTCTGATCGCCTAAACCGACTGCTGTTGGATCTGTCTTGAATCCCACCTCCAGATGATCAGACCTTTGCAGAGTCCTGCTGAATGCTGGATATGTCTCCCAGATTTCTTGCTTGGGTATTAAGTGTTACATTGTGTGCTGCTGAGAAATTAGTGGAATCCAACGTATCCCCTTGTAGAGATAGCCTTTCCGGATTTGATCCATCAGGTAAAAGATGTCTGGCTGTGATTGGTGAAGGCTCAGCTCTCTCCTTTGATCACAGCTTCAGTTATTGATCCCCGTGTCTATGCTGTACGTAAACCATTTAGCTTTCCCAGATAGGAGCACCTTGTACCAGCTGCCGTTCTGGTACCCTTTGGTCAGAACTGAGGGCGTTGGCTGTCCTGTTCTAGAAGCATAGCTGATAAGCCACAAAAAAGTCGCAACTTTGAGCTGACACAGCAGCTGTCCTCAGTCTTCTGGCCTACTCTGGAAAATGCTGGGCTAACTGCATGCTGCTGTACTGCGCATGCTGGATGCGGTTAGGACTCCCAGATGTGCATCAGCCCTGGGTAAATATGAAATATTCTACTGGATTTGCCTGGGGAACAGCTGAAGTATGGAAATGCTGCACTGAATCAATGGCTGATTCTCACAAATACAAAAAAGATATATCACTTTCTTAGTCTTCCTCTCTGTAAAGCCTGGAAGTGCTGAAAAATGTTTTAGCGTAGCCACTGCTACTTACAGAAGGAGACTTTATGGTAAGGAAGGCACCTGCTACAAGTCCTACAAGCTAAATAGCATTTTTTTACATGCATTGTTCAAAATTGAATTACTTGAGTAAGAAGAGTACTTTTTTTTTTCTGTTGAATGCTGCATGTGTGATTCCATTTAGAAAAGTTAAAATGCTGAACATTTATGTTGCTGTCTTATTGTTATGTTTGGTCCTCCATTTCCTGCCAATTTGCATTCTACGAAACCAGATGAGGAGCAGTTACATGAATGTAGTAACACAGGAAATTATTATTTTTTTCAGTAGGTGCTATGGCATTCCTTATTTGTATATATATTTTTACAGAGATTGCTGACATTTTAGCTCTTGATGTAGGAGAGTGAAACAAAGAGAGGGCATAAGGGAAGAAATGAAGAGGGAAAACACAAGCTGTGATCTAAGAAAGAATTTAGGGAGAGTATCTACAAGGATTTCTAAATGAAGCCCCTGATTTGATTCATTTTGCATAACCTGACAAGTAACATCTAACAATAAAAAAGCGCCAGAATTATAGGTAAACACATGGGAGGTGGGCTTCAGTACTGAATTTGAAGTGTTGGCATTTTCTGTTGCTGATTTGACATTCTGTTGTAACAGGGAATTTGGTGTTTTTGTTGCGAGTAGAATTAAGCTTTCCTGCTAACATATGTAACAGCACCACATGCACGCCCTCAGCTTTCATTGATGGACAATTCTCTTGTACACAAAAATGAGTGTCCTTAATACTACAAGCACATGCAGTTTCAATAGCTGCACCTCTTTGTGGCAATACATTCAGATAATTTTTATATTAAATAGCTGTGTTGCAAGGTCTTGAGCTCATAAAGGAAGGCTGTTCTGAGTCAGAGCAATGTTAGCACAGCGTCCTTTTTCAACAGTAGCTCAGAGCATGTGCTTTAGGAAATAGTAAAAGCAGAAAGTCGTATAGTAATAGTTCTTGAGTGTGCTGACTGTACTTAGAAGCCATTGAGCAATATGGCTGCAGCCGTGCAGGCCCTAAGAGGCTGAGAGATACCACGTCCAGTTTTCCTCTTTGAAACAGGAGTGAGTATGAAAGTCACCGCTTGAGCTTTTTCTTGTTTGCTGTCTGGATTTGTGTAAGTGCAGGTGGATCCGTTCTTGGCCTCTGCCTCACAAGTGGGGTTGATTTTGTAAACATCTCACCCCTGTGAAGTGGGTAGGACTTCGTACAGCACTGGCATAGCATTGCAGTGACGTGAACACAAATTAAGCCTGCAGCTAGCAGTCCTGCACTGTGATTGCAAAGCTGGCTCTTGGCAGCTATAGAGGTGTTTGTCTCTCGTGTGTGTGCATTTGGGATGGACAGTAATGATAACTATTTATGATTACTAGCACTTGAGGCTGCTGAAGAAGAGGGTTTGTGGGTGTCTCCATGTTTGGTTTTTCTGCATGTAAGTGCAAAAGGCTTATCAGGCAGTTAGCTTGGTATCTAAGCTAGAAATACACCTCTTTTTTATGAAACTCTTCCTTTCCTCTCCTTCCTTTGCAGTCTCCCCAGAGTGGTGCTAGGAAGTGGCAGCAATTGGATCAGCTGTCAGGTCATTCCCCTCACTTTCTATTTAAGCAGGATCCACAGCCTGACTGTGCCTCTTGAAGAGTAACAGAAAGACCTGGAGATGCCTCTGAGTTTCTGCATTATAACTGCTATTTATAAAAATTTGATATTCTCCCTGAAAATTGAAACGATAAAATTGATGAATTTGTTTCAGATTCTTTTTTCTGTTGGTCTTCAGTTGCAGGGACTGTTTACCACCAATGATCGATATTTCATTATAGCTCTTCTCCTGTAGCACTTAGGATCTTTATGAAAAAGTGATTTGTGATTTCCTCATTATGCCTGAAAATGTCTGAAAAGATACCTTGCAAAAGTGAGATGAGTAGTGTGGATTTTCTGGGGGAGCAAAAACTTTTAAACTTCTTGGGAACAGACACCTTTAACTGCTACTTTTTTCTTCTGTTTCCTCTCCTTCCTCCTTTCTTATATATTAAAGCCTCTTCAGTAATTGTCATTGTGACTGCTATATTATTTTTGGTGATTTCTTCTTTTCATACCTAAATACTGTTTGCTTTGTGTAGGTTTGTTTTTTTTTTTTCTTTTTGACCATTGAGTCCAAGCCACTTCAATATGGCATATAATCAAGGACAGAGGGAGAAAGATTGGCTTTTAAAAGCAAGTGTGTAAATAAATATTTTAAACCCTCCATTTAGAAGGAAATCAGCAAATGTGGAGGCCCTCACAGATGGCCTCATATTGCTGCTCCCAGTTTTAGACACTCCTCTGTCCATCCCTCAACATGACTATATGAACCAGTGAGTTGAGCTGGGAGAATGGTGAATAGTTTCCTATCAGGTGTTGGCTGTCTCCAAGGCAGCCTGGTTAAAAATTCGTGGAGGTTATCTTGTTTCTTTACCTCCTGGTTTTCAAAAAGATTGAATCTTGCAGAACAAGGTATTGAAAGCAGAAGGTATTATTAGACAACCTCAGATTTGTGTTAGTGTAGGCTTTTTTTTTTTCCCCTTTGAATTCTATTTGGTTAGTATGCAAGGAGAACCTTAAATATTCTGCTGATAAGGAACGGGTTTTGTACCAGTCTTTCACACTTTATCTTATTTTTGAGGAGCCAATAATTTGAGGCACTGTCTGTTTTTGAACTGGTAATAATTTAGTGGGTAGGAAACCTATACTTCCAAATTCTTAGGTGAAAAGTGATAGAAGCTGTGAAGCTACTTGCATAGGGTTTTTGTTAGCTACTTAGAGACTTACTCTCTCTTGCCTTTTTGTAGCTGATGGGGTTTCTGGTGTCTCGCTGCAAATGAAAGGGACTTCTGGAGAGTCAGCTCATTGCAGAAATAGCAGAAGGCTGTTCACTGAGAATAATCTCTTACAGAGACACGAATTCACAGCAACAGCATTTCTTCTGCTTTATTTCCCACAGCACTAGGCTAAAGTGGCTCAGCCTTCCGGACATTACAAGCTTGTATTGCTCCTTTATTTGTTTAACACCTTTTCTGAGCTATAGGTCACTGATGTCAGATCTGACCCACTTAAGGTATGTTTCATGTTCTTCTACACACTCTAATTGTAGCTTTCTCGTTCCCCAAGGGGTCTCCTTCATTGCTGTTTTCCTCACACTCCCTCTATGCTTTCTTAATAGACTCTCTGTGAGTATGAAACAGCAAAGGATAGATGCCCAGTACAAGGTCTTGCTTAAAAGGGCCAAATCCTTCAGAGCTGCAGAATCAGTCTGCATGATGCTAGAGGTACTCAGTTGTGAATGATCTGAGAAATATTCTTGTAATTATTCCATTACTTCTTCATAAATGGACTATTTCCAGAATGCCAGTCGCCACAGCTTTGGGTAAAGCTGATCAAGAATTTGTCTTTGGGTTACGTGTAGCCTTGAGATTACTCTAGGTATATGTGTGTATTACAGGTTCCATTGCAGCTGCTCTTTGAAGGGTGCTTATTGGGATTTCTGTCCCTAAAACTCACTAGGAAGCCTGATAGGTTATGGCATCTGCTGCTTAATGGTGATCATAACTGTCTTCCTGTGAACTTGGCAGTCTCATCCTTTGCACGCTAATTCTTTCTTCGTCCTGGAAACTCTAGATGGCAGGGACTGTTTTTAGTATAAAATGTGATAATGTTGAGTAGTTCTTACCCAAGCCTCCGCATGCTTCCACAGGTTAAGAACCAATAATTGACTGTTGTCGGTAGTTCTGTCAGTTTTGTATTGTGCATCTTATGTTTTAACCACGTATTTCTGAGAAATGTCTACAGTTATTTTTCATTGTCTAAAGCCACGTATGAGCAATGTAAGTCAGTGAGTCTTCTGGTTCTTAGGTACTTGGATCCCTTATGTATGCCCAGCTTTGCACTTGCTTGTGGGCTGTTCTCTGCCAAAGTGCTTGTATATTGTGTTGATGATGCAAAAATCCGATTAGCTCTTTTTTATTCTTATTTATTCCTCCACAGTAAGACTAGATTACATTTTTTTTATTTCTCAAGTACACTTGTAGAACTTGTAGGTTCAAGACAGCACAGTTGTAAAAGTTTCATGTGGCCAGTATTCTCTGTATAATCTTGAAAAATTAGTGCAGGTGTCTAGTTCTGATTTGTTGCAAATTATTTATTAAAGATAATTCCATATTTCTCGATGCCCTATATAAAAAGCCATTCCTGTCTGTTCTGTTATTTTTTTAGAGGTTGCCTTGGCCTTGTAGTTTTCCTTAAAATATGTAGTGATTTCATTTGACATGTAGTGGTTTTTATTTGTGTCTGCAGTCTGTCAGTTAGCCGAAGATGTGATTACATATTTGTTAAATGCAGGCTGAGGTTGGTGTTGTACAAGACAAGCCATATCGACAGTCATTGCTGTGAGCTAATCTTATCTCCTGGAGCAAAGCATTTCTGAGGAATTTCTAATTTTGACAACTAGGATCAAATGTCTGACTTCTGAGGGCTGACAATAACGCCAGGGGCTGAGCTGCTTTGTCCTGTTGATAGCAACTGCGCGGTTTAAAAACCACACTAAATGCCAGGGAACCATGCTTCTTAGCTGGTTAGGTTCAGGGTGTGTGTGTGTTTAGGGTAAGGCATTAGCTTTAGAAGTCTTTATGGGGGCAGAAACGCTGCGGCTGCTCAGGGGTAAAAATAGTTCTGGGTTTTCAATGGCTGCATTCCATGGCTGGAGCCTGAAATCATGAATCAGGCAGGGCTCAGCTCTCGGTCTGCGCGAGACCGACTGCAAGAGCTCAGCAGACAGACACAGAGGGGAGCCGCTAGCTGAGATGAGTCCGGGCCCAGCACCGCTGATACTCTGGGAGGGACCTGTGTTGCTTGTACACTCTCAGCAAGGTATCGTACATTAATATTTTGATTTCCAGTAGGAGTGTAATTACTTGAGTGTGAATAATTAAAAATCTACTGAACCGTGCAAGCTTTCCCACTAAACCAACGATGACTTTAAGAAAGTGTCTGTTCTGTGAGAATTTAGCTTCACAGACACTTGTAGCTTCGCACCTTACAACCTTCCAGAGACCTAGGATGATATATTGTGATTGGAAGGGCGTGCTGCTCATTCCCACTTGAACACTGGTTTTGTGTGAGTGTTTGTCCCTGATTTTTGTATGGCAGTTTTTTTTTCCAGAAATTTCTAGCCTGGAAATTCCTGGGAATTTAGGTACATGAATAGTTAGTAGTCTTTCAAAGCTTTTCTGCAATAGTCCTTTTAAAAAATGCTACCTAAAACATGGATGCTTAACTCAAAATGCTAAAGGTTCAAACTCTGTCGGTGTTGTGGCTTGAAATCTATGCAGGTTTAAATCCCATTGTGACAGAGTTCAGATGATTATTCTCAGTGGTTTGAAACGTGGCACAATTTCATGAAAGAGTGAATTTTGTACTTACAGTCAGGACTTTTTGTTGAAAGTGTTGCTAGGATGCTACCAAAGATTTGTGACCAACGTTATCTTTGAAAGCGGTAAACAAAAGCCTTTTTGTGGTGTGTAGTGGGTTTTTTTTGTTTGTTTTTGTGGAGGGTTTTTTTTGTATCCCTGAGACTTTTCAAATATGTATCCTCCAGGCCATTGCTAGTAGGACCTTGAGAAATTGATGTTCCTGCAGTTTTTGGCATGCCCTGTGAGTGGAATAACTGTATGATCCTCCTTCTGGAGCGAGTTGCTAGATTTCATGTTGCTAGAAGTACCCATGCCAGCCACGTGTGTCTGTTCCATTATTGCCCAGGGCAAAACCATGCAGATCCACACATGGTAACCTCGCAGCCAGGCTCAGCATTCAAGTGTATTCATCCGTTTTCTTTCTAGGCCCTGGGATGCAGCTGCACAGGCTTGTCTGACACTCTCAGCGTATCTACTTGTGCGGATCTTCTCTGTGCTACCCGACATGCCGGGTGCAGCTGCAGGCACCTGCCTTTTGCTTTGCTGGCACTTTACCCATAACACGGTCACCTACAGCTGTGCCGTCCCCAGGTACTGCTGGATGGGCTTGTGCTGGAAGAACTTGATAGCTTTGCGTGGTGCTGCGTACCAGTGATCATGCTTTAGCAAACCCACTGCCAAAGCTATTTGTGCCTCATCTTTTTTTTTCTCTTCTAGTGCACTGGCACAGCTTACTTCCCTGAACAATACTGATCTTCAGAGTAGAAGATACTGTTTTCTCACACAGTTCCCACACTGTGAGGCTGGTCTGTAACAGATAACCAAAGTGAATTTGGGAAATCTCACATGAAAAAACAGCTTTGTAAAGTGAGAAGCATATTCCTCTAAGATGAGGAGTAAAACTGTCGAAGTCAAAGTAGTTTCATGCTGTAAGCTAAGTTAGTAAGGTGCTAGGTACATTTATAGGATATTAGCAAACATCAGGAATTTACAAGTCTGTATAGTCTTATTTTACTTGAGACGTCTTAGTGCGTAAGGCACTGCGCTTGGGTGCAGGACCTGGATTCTATTTCAGCCTTGCTGATGGAATTGAGTCACCTAATTTTCTTGCTTTTTGATTCCCAATCTGCATAATGAGAATGATTTTACAACAGAGGTGTTATGGGAATAAAATCTATTTGTCGCGAACGTAAGTGGTAATGCCATCTTTACCCCTTCAGATTTGCCAAATTAACTGCCACTGCACCACTCCTGCGTGGCCCATCCCACTTCTGGAACGGGTTTTGTGTTCTTCTCACTAATGCCGTTTTGAGGTGTATAAAGTCCAAGGACAAGAATAGATGCTGTAATACTGCCTACCTGTGTCCTATGTGCTGGCCTCACTCTATGCTCCCCTTTTGGGAGGTTCAGTAAGAGTTAGAAATATGTCGCAGGACGTTAGGTTAGTCATCAGCCCTGCACAAAAATAGTTGAATGAGTATTTTAAAGCAGTGACATGGCAAAACTGTTGGTGTAACTGTACCAATAGCAGAGCTGCCTAAAATAACAAGAACATGAGAAAGTCCTTTCTAACTGCAGCACTTTATCTAATGCCATTTTTGCCTACTGTGAATAAAGCAATGAGAGGTATCTCAAATATTTAGTCAGTGGTCCCAGATATTATGTGCCTTTGTGTTAGGAATTACAACACTTCAGACTATCTGCCAGAGTTGTCAGCTAAGGTGAAATAAGATTTGGATGTTTGCCCAAGCTGTCTGGATTTAATTATCCTGTGAAACCTCATTAGAGTTGAGCTGCACCTGTGATACTAAGAGAGAACTATTTTGAAGGTAGTTCAGACCCTGATTCATAGCTCAATTTAAAAAATACTCTTTTAGAATCTGAAAGTTTGTGCATCTCCATATACTTTGTTACAAGTAGTGGTCAGTCCTGATCTGATTTTCTGAGGGGGCAGGAAATAGAGAAGATGCATTTGGTAGC
Organism: Chlamydotis macqueenii; assembly: GCF_036417535.1. Classification (NCBI taxonomy): domain Eukaryota; kingdom Metazoa; phylum Chordata; class Aves; order Otidiformes; family Otididae; genus Chlamydotis; species Chlamydotis macqueenii. The sequence continues at coordinate 53,122,612 of NC_141560.1, read as the reverse complement.
CAGAATGATGTTGACAATTTGGAGATACAGCCTGAAAAAAAAAGGGTAAATGCAATGTATTTCACTTGAGAAATAATCTACTGCATAAGTACAATAGACCTGCAAGAGAAGATCTGGGGGTTATTGTGGTTCACAAGGTGCATTTAAGTCAGGAATGCTGTGTTGCTACAAAAAAGAAAAGCCAAGCAATGCAAAACCAGAACATATTGCCTGTGAGACCTGTGAAATGATCCATCTCTTTGGCACTTAGTACAGACTCAGCTGGGGTATAGTTCAGATTTTGGGAGCTGCAGTTGAAAGATGTGGATCAGCTGGACAATTTGATACGAGTGTGGTGAGAATGGTCAAGGTCAAAATAAAATCTAAAGGGAAGATTGCATGAACTGGAGTTCTTTGGTAAAGAAGAGATTGCTAAGGATATTTAACAACATCTTACAAACATAAATGGCTGCTGGAAAAAGGAAGGGTGTAGGGTAAGAAGTCACAGGATAGAGATTTAGGTTTGTTAATAGATGAAGTAAATGTCTGTCTGGGTTGACATAGATATGACCTCTTCTGCTGTCATCCATGTGGTCCTTTCAAGTCCCTCCCAATTCTATGATTCTGTAATTCCACATGATTACATGCTTTGAGTTGGAAACTAATGTCCTTATCCTCTGCAGCAGACAATGTGCTCAGTGTCTCCCAGAGGCTCTGTTCCTGAGCGAGGGCTGATGCTATGATAGATCATAGTAGCTGGGCAGAGAGAAGGGGTTGGGTGGATATGTAATTGTTTGACAGTCGTAAATAATGAGGAGACGTGAGTCAGGAACGATTGGTTATCCTCAGTTTCTCATGGTACAAAAGCTGTAGGACAACCACCTGAATTGTCAGGTGGTAAATGCAAAACATGGAAGGAATTTTTTACACCGTGTTTGGTTAACCCAAGGAACTTATTGCTGTTAGATATGTTGGGTGCCGAAAGCAGTTAGACACTATTATGCCAGCAGATCTGTCAAAAGCATTTAAACATAGATATAGCAGTTCCAGCTTGGGAATTTCCTGAGACACATATTGCTGGAGGCTGGGATTGTATACCATGGAGGCTATCGCTATGTTTGTCCTCTGTTCTTACACTCTTGGCACTTGCGAGTGGTGTCTGTCAGAGTCTGAAGAGAGAGCTGGGTCCAAAATTTATTGAAGGAGGGTTTTCTCTTTCTCCAGTCTTCAGCGCACAGCCTATGGAGGCATCCACATGCCTGATAATCAGCACATTTAAAATAGCCTTTTGCCTGTCAAGATCTGAGAAGAGCCCTGACCGGGATGACTTCTGTTCCCATCTGAGAAGCATTTTGTCAGCACTCCCACTTCAATCCGAGAAGTGCCATGGAACAGCTGAGGTGGAGTGGGAAGAGGCAGCAAAAATTCAGTCCCAGGCATCGGGCGTTCTCATATCTTTGCTGGGAATTTCAGGGCATGTGCTTCCTAGATTATTTCCAGCCTGAACTCTGCTGTGAAGTATCAAGTCTTTGCTGTTCAGGATAAGTTAGGAAGCCCATCATGAGAGACATTTCTGAGTATGGAGCTTGGCATGGCTTATAGGAGGAATTGCAAATAGCCAAGAGGTATGTGAGCAAGGTCAGATAAAAAGTGCATAAATGCTATGTGTCAATTTTTGTCTCACAAAATTGCCCTGTCTTTTGATGATATTATGAATGATCCTAAAATAATTTCTGTAGCTGACACGCTGCCATTCTGTTAGGATTATGTGTTGTGAGGACATGACTGTGGGATTGATATGCCAGGAGGTGACATGCGAGCAGGAGACTCTTGGTGCTTTTCAGCCTGTAAGTTTTCCTCTGCTGACACTAAAGCCACCATGTTGACAAGAGTAAGCTATGAATTTTACCTGTGGGGCAAACAATTCAAAGTGTAGATGGAAGAGGATTGAGTACAATGGCAGAGGCTGTCTGGCAAATGAACACAAGGCCAGGAAAGGCCATAACGAGAGCTAAGCACCTCTGGTCATGGTCAGCTTGTTTCAGAATAGGGTCTCATGGGTCAACCTGCTGGAGCATATTGTTGGAGGGAATATTCCTGGCAGACACTGTGCAGATTGATAACAAAATGGAAATCAGGCAGAATAATGTCCACATAAGAAGTCCTTAGACCAACAAAATGCGAGCCATTTTGTACCCAGTAAGGTGTACTACAGCACAATGCCTTGATCAGTGAGCAAAAAGACCGGGTTTTAGATTTGGAAATGTATTGCAGTACCTAGATCTTTTATTGGGAAGCTAAAAATACCTTTACGAATCTGGAACAAAGCTATAGGAGACAAGAGTCCTTTGAGGGTTGGCTGCATTGCAGGGCAGTTGTACTTGGTAATGGTTGGAAATCATTTTTCAAGTAGAAAAATTATATACTTGTGAAATCATCCCCAGAAGTTCATTAATGTCTTTCTATGTATTGTTTCAAGATCCTCTGCTCTGTTTTTCTAACCTTAAACCTTTTAAGACAAAGCAAAAGCATCCCATAATCTACAGCCCCTGAAAAAAGATTCTTCAAATTAAAATTGAAAAAAGAAAACATCACTTTAACATTTTTTTCTGCGGATTTCACTGCAAATGATTCCCAAATCATGTTATACATCTTCTGAATTAAAAAGCAGCAACACTCTCAAAAGTGGCAGTACTTCATAGACACGACAAAAAATTACCACACCAGGCCAAAGCATTGACCCAGCTAATCTGGACATTGGCCAATACTGCATAGCTTAGAAGCCCCTCAGTGGTTGGTTTCTCTCATCTTTTAGAAATAAATTTTAAATCCTATTTAACGTAAGTGTGAATGTTCTTACGAGCCGTGTGGAGGTCCAGTCCTAGTGCATGTCCTGCAGAGGTCTTGGGAAGGAAGGCCCTTGGTTGTGATCAGGTGGTGTAACTATAGCCAGAACTGATGTTGCACAAGAGGAATTTTTATCCTTTGCAGAATTTAGAGCAGGCTGTGAGCTAATTTAAGTTAATGCTTTCTGAATTAGTCCCTGTAATAGGATCTCATCATAGACTACTTGACTCAAATCACCTGAACAACGCACCCTCCTGTGGCCTACCTGGCTCTACTCGCCTATCCCTGCCCTTAGCAGCCCTATATCCATTTTACACCGTCTATACCAGAGTGATGCTGTCTGGGACAGAATGTGCCTGATGCTGGAAAATCCCCAAATTGTTTTGATAGCAGCTTTGCAGTTGCTTTGTGTGTTCTGAACAGCCAAAGCAGTAGGATGTGGAACTGAGTAACTGACCTTTAATGTTGCTATCATGTGCTTACCTTAAAAAAAATTCAGCCTGAAGGTTAATAAAATAAAATTTAAAAATAATAATAAAATAAAGCATTTTTATGCAGTACTTTTAGTTCCCTTGGTAGTCCTTGTGGAAGTGACAAATACGCCCTCAGGGTTTGCAATATGTATTGGGTGTTGCTTATACCTTATAATGAATATTCTAGTGGCTCTTCTACTGTAGTTATTTCTGAAGTCCCAGCCAGAATGGGAGATTTTTCTGCAGGATGTTGTACTTGTTGCACACTAATTCTTTCTGAACTTTCGATCTGCTTTGCTGAAATAGAATGTCCCTGCAGAAGAATTTGCCTTCCTGATATTGAACTAATAATATGAATCTGTATGTGTGTCCATTTGAAAGGATTGGTAGCCACAGAGCACAACTCAGTTGTAATAGTACTCAAGTTATTATTGTGAAATTCATGTCAAGTTGTTTGTTTTCTTTTTTTTTCCTGGAGCTGTATTTAATGATATTTTAAATACAGCAAATTTCCACTCAAAATGAAGAACAGCTGGTCTCAGTGAAACATAAGGAAATTCTTCCTTATATTCTCTGTTTCATTACTAGGATTTCTGCAAAGTTTATTTGGAGTTGTTTGTCTCCCTAAGCTATTTTATTGATGCCTATGCCAAAGCAAAAATCATTGGTCAGATGAGAGGAAAAAATGCATATTTGTACAGTGACATATCTACAGCGATATCATCTGCTTTTTGGAGAAATGCCTTTTAGTTCCTCTTGTACATCTGCATCCGTAGCAGCAGGTGCCATTGCCAGACAATTCATCAAAGTTAACGTGATTGCCGAGAAATGCTGAAGCCTTTCTTTTTTATTGCTGTGGGAGGTGGTGTAAAGAACTATGTACTCCGTGGGAGGTGGAAGAAGTTATAATGACAAACAAGCTGGAAAGGTGGGTTTTTCAACTCTACTTTGTTGAGAATTAAGTGTAAAAAAAAAAAAACAAACCAAGGGTATCCTCTCCGCGGCTTGTGATGGGGAGCAAATGTGGGAGCAAATGCAAAGAGACGGGAGCGCAGATTCAGCGCGAAGGGGGCCGTCTGGTAGACGGGGTGGAACACACTTACAGGAAGGACAGGAATGAGAAGCGAGTTGGGATTTTTTTCCGGTTGAAATACTGCCGACTTAGTCATGCCGTCAGCAGTCTGTACGTTTGCGTTTTTCCCTTGGCAGGCGGCTTTAAAAGCAGCGCACTCTGCTTCGCAAATTGTACTGGGCAGCTGCACCAGCCTGCCCCACAAGTTTTTGGCTTTACTACTCATAGCTGCTGATGCCTACTCACTGGTGAGCAGCAGGATTTGCTGAGGTTTTATGTCCGTCTGAGCTTTTGCCCCAGGTTGGCAAGACTGATCTGGAGACCAGTGGAAATAATGAGTTTGCACATGTGTAGCTGGATAGGGAAGTAGCCAGGTTTGGGAGGAGGGAGCCTAGAGCTGTAGTAAACAAACCCCAGGAGCACGTGTGCTGGTGCTAAAATGAGAAATGCCTAGGAAAGAATGCTCTGTCGCTTGAGAGGGTGGAAACGTTAGCAGAGAGCTAATCTACAGGAAAAGAAAACAATGCAAAGCAGACAATGATAGCATTAAGAACAATAAATTGTTAGCAAGAGATATTCCCATCAGCAGGCATGGAAATGAGGATGGAGCGTGCAAGTGTGAATGGTGGCATGCACACACACAGACAGTCCCTTCAGTTAGAAGTATGTGATACTCAAAACCAGGATAGACCCTAATGCAAAGAGGGACGCAAGTTTAGGAGCTGGGAGGCTGTGACCTTCCCTCTGAATATGCAGCTACACATGTAAGAAGCATCTGCATTATGGAAAGGACAGCTGAGGTGCCTTTTCCTTGCATCAACACTTTCACACACAGAAAACAGCAGCAATGAGACACCCGAGAAGTTGAGCGTGAGGTAAAGACACTTGGTGGCAGAGCAGCGATGGTGGGTAGTTCAGAGAGTGCCAAGCTGAGAACAGAGTAAGCTGGATAGCAGGACAAAAGTGACCATGAAACGGTGAGGTCTCACAGGTGTTCATGGGACAAAAAGCTTGGGCGTGTGTTCAGCAATACAATTAAGAGCTCAGGACCTGCAGTATGATCATATTAGTAAACCACGCGATGATTAGATTGACCTTTGCAGAAAGTATGTAAACAGTATCACCTTGTGATTCTGCCATGCTCTCTGTGCAAGGCCAGAGCTGAATTAGGAATCAACTTAGTCTCAGGGCACCAGATTTAAATCCTATAACCCAGTTTAATTGCTGTTCATAGCTAAACTTGTTCTACATTCTGCAGTGATGCCAGCGCAATGTTCTTTTCCTTGTCCTTCGTATAACCTTTCCTGGTCCTATTTGAAATTGGGAAGTCTGGGTAATATCTACGGAAATTGTTTGGTTTATTGATTTTTTTCATGCCCTAAAGTGAAAGGGCTATCAGCACAATAACTTGGATTTATGAAACAAAGATTTGAATTTGAATTTGTTCAATATTTTAGAAAAGTTGTGTTTTCATTTTTGTGGCCAAGTTCTGACTGTGTTTGAAGCACAGGATTCCCCATAGATGAAACTTTAACTTCCTCATTTCTTTGTGCTTTTAAGTAGTTTAAGCTGATTTGATGCTTACCTAAGCGATAATAGTCTTTGCTGGTTTTTCAGGAGAAACCTTTGTTTCCTGAAATGAGCTCTGGCTGGAATTTTGGACCCAGGAGTGCAATCTCACAAAGTTGTTTTCCATGAAAGACATAAATGAGAGAGCGCCTTCTTTGACAGAGGAGCAAGAAGTGACTATTTATTGTTTGCTGAAAGTGGAGCGTTATTTATGAAGGCTCTTAGAGCTTCGGACATGTTGGTCTTGTGTTGAGTAGCATTTGTTTGTGCTTGTATATACCACTCTTCCCACAAGTTCTATTAATGACTAGATTGAACTCTGAAAGGATCAACATCTTGTCTTTTCACTGAGTATCAAATGTTAGAGGTGTCTCATTAAGGCATGTAACAGCATTCTTAATGGGAAGTTCATCCACAAGGTAGGACGGGTTTTGTCCATCCACTGGTGAAATCTGACCTTTAGAGAAGTTCATCTTCTCAAGTGTTGTAGGTACAGGTTCCTCTTGAGATTCTCATTGGGTTTCCATTAGATTGCATGTGAATACTGACAGTTTTGGGAACTTTCTTTTCCTTCTAAATGGAATCTCATGGCCAAATAAAGTAGCATAAACAATTTGAAATGCAGGAAGCAAAGTAGGGTTCAAGATGTAAATTCAATTCCCAGTTTAAATAAACAACGCAACCAACAGAAAGTCCCATAATGTGGTTCGTGTGAGCAGATGTTTGGCAGGGTTCAGCGTGGTGGGTTTGCACTCTGCTTATCGCAGAACCAGGACTGCATGCATCAGTGCCACATGCTTCTCTTTTTCCCTTCATCCCAGGGAAACTAATCTTGTCAAGAAAAGAAAGTGGGAGGAGGAAATGTATCATTCCAACATAAGCTGGATACAGTTCTTGTGCTCAGTGTTTATTTAGTGGAGGCTGGGCTGGGAGATGCCTTACATCTTTCAGACAGTTTATTGCAGATATGAATTTCAATGTCTGATCTTACTTTTAGTGTAGTGTTTGGTTGGTTTTTTTTTCTTTTTTTTTTTTAACATATATGACTTATAAAGCTATTTTCTTCAGCAGACTCAGACACTAAAATGTCTGGCACTGAAGCATCTCTCCTTTGTGTAGCATATACAAGTGACTCATTAACTGTCCAACTGTAATTTCTATTTTATCATAAATGAAGAACAGGAGAGACATGTTGGCACCAGAATCTTCCTATAAAATGGAAAATTTACTTTAAGATGCCTAAAAGTAGCGTTTGATTTGGAAGCATTTCCCTTTTCTGCTAGGTGGAGAAAATCTTCTTTCATTGAAGTTTCAACCATGGTAGTAACACTGTGGGTGTTGGTATAAATACTTTGTCAGGTGTATCTATCCTGTTAACCTCCTTGGACTAGCTGTTCAGTCCTTACTGCCTGAGCTGTAACAAACGGAAATTCACGAGCAGTGCTGCAGTAGCTTTTGATGGAGAAGTTCCTCACTTGGGATAACCTGCAGAGAGTCTGTGGCCTGAGTAGGAGCTGAATATTACAGAAATTGAGGGTGTGTAGGGAAATGAGTGTAACAAAATTCAGTGGGAGATCTTAGGGAAGGGGAAAGTAGTATTTATTCAAAAAGTTTTGAAATGAGTTGATTTTACCTGCCGGCGCTCGTTTGGTCATACATTTCATTCATCTGCATACCCACATGCCCACAAGCACCAGGATATGTACGTCCAAGTGGTCTGGCTAGGATCACTTGTGTGTGATGTAGAGGACAAAGGATGCCAGATGTCAAGTCCCTGGGGTTCCTCCTGATGTAACACGCATGTTTTTGGACAGATCTTTTATTCCCTTTAGGATTCAGCAGTGGTTGCAGGGTAGTGCTTTGCTGGAGAGCCTTGCTTACTCCATCTTCTGTAAACTTTAAGCCAGCCCTTTGCCTGTTTTCCTCGTGGGCTAAGGGTGATAGGAGTGGTGGATGTGACACTGCCACTACCTTGGTGTGGTCTTTGTTTGCAATACAGACCCTTCTTTTAACCCTTTGTGCTTCTTTTTCTTCTGGTGCTTGCACCTACACATTTCTATTCAGACTGCCTTTATGCCAGTCTTCATATTTCTGTATCAGATCTCTCCCGGTGGAATTTTTAAGTGCATCCATTGTTGTCCAACTCTTTTTGCACTGAAGTTAGCAGTAAAATTCTTGTGAGTATCAAAGAGAGTGAGTTGTGTTAGTGCTCAGTACTTTGGGAAATTAACTCCTTAGAAATCCAGTTGTATACCACCTCTCTCCAAATGCATCCCCAACATCAAGTTCAAGCTAGGTAGAATAATGTTATGACCATGCTGTAGTTCTAGAAATGTCGTGTTTCGTGAGCACAGAGAAGCAGTTAGGCTTTTGCCTGAAACTGAAAATACCTTTTTTTTTTTTTTGTGATGGTGTTTCCAAATGGCACCTGTTTTCAGTTTTTTGTCACTTGAGAACAACTTTGTTTCTTCATGCTTAGCAGAAAGATTTAGACCTCCAGAAAAGTGAACTTTGCTCTGGTGTTACTGTGCTGTCAGGGCTCAGCACCAGATTGCTTGTTCATTCAAGTTGTTCTGCATGGTTGCTGCATCTTGGACACCTTTAGCCTTTGTACCCCTTGGCTGACTGCAGGAGACAGCCTCACTTCTCCGGAGATCCAGAGAATAACTGGAAGAGTGAGTACTTTGATGCGGGACAGCAATGCTGAGAAGAGCTAATCGCATAGCTCGAGAAGATTGTGGTTCCAAGAATCCATTCAGTGAGACTCACTCATGCATACAGAAAAGAGGTACTGACCTTGGGCTTCTGGGAAATTTTCTGTACCACTCCCCTCTTCCTCCTCAATTTAGAGTCTTGTGGTGCATTAGAATTATTAATACTAAGTTTATCTGTGCAGTATAGGTAGTAATCTTCTGTGGAGAGTCCCTGGTGATTGTGTTGCATTAGTACTTCAGCTTTTGCACAGCATATGTGAGTTTCATGCGTCGGTGGCTTTCGTCACAAGAGTGCTTGGTTATTGAAGCTGTCGAATGAGCCTACCTGCAGTGACCTGAATGCTTGATTGAAACTTGATTTGATTCCTATATCTGGGCTGAATATTCAGCAAAGAGTCCAAAACACCCCCGTGGACTGAGATGAGGGGAAATGAGAAGTGAGAAGCAGGGAATAAGGGTAGGGGCAGAAAGCAGCTGCCAAAACATTCTGCAGCCACTTAGAACTACAGTTTAAATTTGGTATCATTCCCAAGCTAAAAACAATCTTTTGTAAAATTCTCAACTTACTCTATGTGTTGTGGGTGGTTATGAAGAATATTGCCTTTTAAAGAGTTGGCAGTGGGGTTTGGCAGAGGGGAGGATATAGAAAGCAAGTTGTTTTTGCCTGCAAACCCAGTGTTGATGAGGTCTCTCTAACACAATTACCATGGAGTGGATTAAATAAGTATTTGAGATGCCGGCTTTGAGGTGGGATGCTGCCCTAAATTACCTGATTTGAGGGAACACGTGCATGATTCCCTTTTCTCCACAAGCTGAAGAAGAAGCCAAAGGCTGTGGAAAAAAGAGTGAGAAAGGAACTAAAAATATTATGAATGTTAGAAGGAAACTTCCTGCTTGTTAGCACGATATCCTTGAATATATAACCCAGTTTGGAAAGATATTTCGTTGGTACTGGAAGCAGCAAGTTTCCTAAGTACTGAATTTGGGCCTTAGCCTGTGGTGGGATGGGTGTGAGAACTCTGGCAAGCTCTAGTGAGTTGTTGTAGCATCAGTATGGAAAGTCCCAAAGCCCACAGAGCAGATACAAATTAAATGTCACCCGTGGTTTATTATGTGCTTGCAGCTGTCTGGCTTTTTCACCCTACCACACTCTCTCCAGATTTTTTCCTGAGACTTGTAGTGCAGCACGGAAGGAAAACACCACTGCACGATCACACAGGTGTGTTTGAATAAACCACTTCTGGGGGCTGGCACCCAGCAATGAAATGTCATGACATGGTTAGCGGTGAGCCTGGAGCACGATGGCCAAGCCACTGCGCTGTCAGCTCTTCAGGGGTCCTGGGAGCAACCCTGGTAATTGGTTGTGCTTTGTGAGACTGTTCACAGAGTCCTACCTAACTTGGTCTGCCCTCTTTGCGTGAACTGGAAAATCTCAGTCAGCAGTACTAAGGAGCTCCACTTTCCTTGGGAACTTAGCGCTAAGTCTTATTTACAATGTGGGATGGATGCCTGGAGTGGCAGGGTAGGGAGAGCGTGTTATCAGACCGCCTGGCACCTTGTATCTTGAAGTTACCAGCACTTGGGAGTGCATCACTGACTGCTGATGGCACGGAAAAGCCAAAAGGCTATTTTCTTAACTCCTGCTGTTCCCCTCCTGCATCCCCCTCCGTGTCCATCATGTGGTGAAGTTAGCAGATGGGCTGCCCCCGAGGTGACACATGCTTACCTGCAGGGAAGAGAAGCTCTTGTACCAGGTCCCCGGTGAAAGTACTGCTGCTGGCAGGCGGGCAGCTCTGTCACTTGGCAGCAGGCCTCAAAGAGATTACTTTGTCCTTGTTCTTAGTCCTGTTTGCCAGGTTCCCTTCTGATTGCCAGGCTGGTAATGCATGGGGGAGATAACCCTGGTTCAGTGAGCAGAAATTCAGTCTGCCATCAAACAGAAAATACTTGGGCAGAATTAACAGAACCGTGTGCTAAGCTCCTTTGGTATCCGGCTTGTGGGTGTGGTTTTTTGGTACAAGTATTTTTGCGTTTGTCTTTCTGGAGAGAGGACTGAAATCTTCAATCACAATGTCCCTCTGTCCCTTACCAGCCTGTTCACAACTTTCACTCCACGCTCTTTACCTCCAAACTAAGCTGCTGCCTCTCGTCTCTCTCCAAGAGGCTTCTCAGCAGCAGCAGTTTTGTTCCTTTTCCCCCAGCACTCCCATCACTACCTCTACAGACTGGGAGACTTGTTTGTGCTCTCATTCTCCATGGCTTGCTGAGTTTCCCAGACACTTCAGGTAGTCCCGCCAGTCCAGTCCCATCCCTCCCAACCCCCGACCTCCCCCAAAAGAAATATACACATCATTGCGTCAGAGTGATGTTTGTTGTTCCTTTGTGAAATCTGGCTGCGTTCTCTGTTGAAAAACAGGATATATCTTCCCTATTTTGTTTCTTGTCTTATCATTTTTCCCACCTTCCTAGCTGTTGGTAATGGCTTTGACTGTGCCTGAATGAGACTCCTAATCACTGAGGGCATAACTGGTTGAGATCCAGGTCATGAATAGCACTTGGGTTCACAGGACCTTTTCTAAACAACCTTCTGTGCAGATTCCTGCCATATGGCTTGTTGTGCAAGAAAGAGCATAACTGTGCCCCGCACTGGTATTAAGACTTCCTTGTACCCAGGAATCAAGATGCCTATAGATTTCAGTAATATATCTACAAAGGATCTCTTAACCCATTTTACCATGCAGATTCCCACACATACTTGCAAGCATTGCATACCACCAAATTTTTTTGTTTGTTTTCCTATGACAGAGCAGACCTCATGTCTCTGTTACTTCTTGATTTACTTTCTTGTCTATCTTGTATAGCAAATATAACAGGTGATGCACACATGTATGGGTATATCCTGTCCACCTAAAGCATTTGTACTCCATGGCCAGGGTATCCAGCTGTGAAATCACTGGATTCATTATTTGGTTCAAAGGCCATTAGAAAAATTTACCATGGTACTAATGTGTGTGGGATTTACTAAGTGGTAAGTATGGAAGAAAGCACACGTTTTTGCTTGTTGGCTGTCTTAAGTGAGCTTCCAAAAGCAATGTTTTCTCCACTGTTTCAGTTTAAAAGAGTTAGCTGGCCTGATGTTATGAAGAAATCACTCTTCCTTCACCCTGTGCTGTAGGTATAAAGCAGGAAATGAAGGGATAAAACTGGACACGGAGGAATGTGAAGCAGTTATGATGGCTGCATGGGGCATGATAGACAGCAGCAGGGTTCAACAAGGAGAGAGGTTTATAGCATCACAGCTGCTGGCTGCATCTTTCCGACACTCAAACCTGGGTCGAAATCTCTCTATGCACTCTAAAGTCTTGCTGTTGCTGAACTTCAGGAAGGCATCATGTTCACAAATGCTTTATTTGTATGTACATACCAGGCATATAGAGGGGATGAAATTGCTAATTGAGTGTGACTGTGTCAAAGCAGATCTTGCTTCTGTACTTCTTCATGATTTGGCAGCCTAATAGCGGGGTTTGTTTTGTTGCTGTTGTGTTTTTCTGTAGCCATTTGTTGCTGAGTTGTCATTTCCATGTGTCTGTCGCAGCAGAATCCTCAGATGCACAAGGGCCAGGATTTTCACTCAAAAATGTCACAGAGGAGACAGTAACCCAAGCACTGAGCGAGGGTCCTAGGCAGTGGCAGTTCTCCTTGTTATAATCTGCTCTGGCCAATAATTTTCTATTTTGGCATAAAAACAAATACAGAAACCCAGCCAGATTCCTTTTATAAGGCATTGGCTCTATTTGGCATGTTTTAATATGCAATGATAGGGGTGATCGCTCAGGGATGTGCTGGCTGGCCTCTGCAGTGTGCTATCCGTTCCACTGCAGCAGACACCGAGGTAGTTTTAGTGCTGCCCATTTGGTTAGCATGTGCCTAAAACATCCCAGACCACTGAGATTCTTAGCATGCAGAAATTAGACATTTTCACCTTTGTGAAAAATAGTTTGCTTTCTCCTCTAGTAACTTGCTGCTGTCTGCTCTCCCATGCAGCTGCTGCTTACTTGCTGTCACTGTTCATCTCATCCAGGGTGACATTGTCCTATTGTTTTGACAATGACCTTAATCTATTTGTGCAGTTCAAAGTAAAGGATGTGTGGCCAGAGATGGAAACGCATGGGCTTAGGCAGCTTATAATGAAATAGGAAGTCTTTTACTTCAGCTGCTTTGAAGCCACTGCAAATCAGTTGTTGGATTTGATGTGTCTTCGGGGATGTGAAATGAATTTAGTGGCTTCTAGCTGGTTGTAGAGAATCAGATGTTCACATCATGAAATGCTCCAATATAATCAAGCTTCGTGGGTAGCAGGCTTAGCAGGTATGCAAGCGGTTATATCAAACTGGATGTAGCTTACTCTGCCGACAGGGATTTTGATAAACCAAGTTGGAGGCAATTTAACAGGCAGATCATTGAGAAGGAGGTTCCTTCCGTGGCTGCCTGTACTATATGGGTTGTAGACACAGAGGATAGTATGACTTTGAGTAAATGTCAATGCAGAGCTGAGTTAGGTGGTAGGATCAACAATTTCCTGTTAGTTGGTGTCTCTTAGTGCTGCTGGGGTGGGGGAACTGCCTCAGTACAAAGTTAGCATTGTGAACAATCAAAGTCTGGGCTATCAATCTGGTGCCTTTCAGTCACGATAGATTGAAAGTAGCTGTACAGAAGAGCAGATAGCAAGTTACTTAAGAGAAGACAATTTCTGTTGAATTTGAAAACACTTGATTTGTCCTTGCTAAGAAATGGGAACGTGTTTTCTGTCTGAAACACCTTCACAGAAAAACTTGGCACCCCTGGGAGCACTGGCAGGGGGGAAATCGCTACAAACCCTCCCTTCATGCCTCGTACCATCAGAGATGTCTGCTGCGAGGGTGAGACTGGAGTAACGCACGTTGCTTATGCTATATGGATTTTTAGATCAGCAGTGTCTCTAAAATGTAGCCAATTGCATTATACTTTGGAACATACTTTGTGGAGATCCTAGGACTCTGTTTGGCTTCTTAAATGGAAGTAGCTGTGCACCAAGTATTAACACCAGAAAACTCTTGTCAGAGGCAGCAGGTGCACAATATTTCACCCTTGCTTGGCAAATTTGCGTCTTTACTTAATACTAGAAGTCAGAAATGGCACCACATTCTTTCCTTTGCCTTTTTGGGCTTGAATTCTCTGGACTCTGTAAACTAATGTGTAGCTCAGCATCTGTTTCCAGAAGTCATACATTTCCCTTGATTTACATTGTTAAATCAGTGAGGATGCGGTGGATGCGTACGCTGTGAACAAGACGATCTTTATTGCAATCACTTTTCTGACTGCAAGCCTCAGCTTTCAAGGCAATTAAAAGATAAGCTCACAGGTATGTAAAACTGCCTCCTGCTTGTTACCCTGATAGTGTTTTCTCAGGATATTTTTGGTTATTCTCTGCTGCCATCAACACATTAGCTGCTAGTATTTCCTGCTAGTCACCAGAAACTTAGCTGTATGAATTCCCTTCCTTCTCCTTCCATTGGTGGACGTTTAAGCCAAATCAACAGGGATATTAAAGTTCTATCTATGGATTAATGAGAGTTGAGTGGTTCCTGTGTTATGGGAAAAACAGCAAAAATAAGGACTTGTTTATCTGCTATGGAGTTTTTCAGTATCAGTGCAGCGGTAGAGGGAAGAGCCTAGTCATACAGGAGGTATTATCAGTAGGCATTGCCTGAAATATAAACACAACCCAAAAAGGTAAGCTGTTGTTGGACTGTCTTTAGTCTGTATTCTTTGTGGATCTAGACTAATGATAAAGTGATGAACAATCAAGTGTGTTGACCTAAAGAATAAGAAATGCTGCTGAGATACAGAGTACTGTGCTCTGCTGAGTAATCTTTCCTTATTTGTGCTTCAGGGCCTTTATCTGTCAGATGGCAATAATAATAATAATCTCAGTTCTAAAGCTTGTTTGGGTATTCCAGTGAAGAGCATAAATAGGATCTGAACACAAACGGCTTTTTATTTTCTTTACCACAGGCCACGAGCGAGAGAAGGGAAGACATAGTTGCTACCTGAAAGATGAGCATCAGGGACTCTAGATGCATTCTGAAATATATTAGAGCTGCCCTGTCAACAGTACTTTTTTGAGGACTTGAGGTCGGATAATATCCCAATTTGTATTTTGTCACTGTGATATTTCCCCAGAAGATTTCAGTGCTTTGTAAGAAACTGTCATTGTGATTTCAGGCCCCCAGTCAGTCGCATCTGATGGCCTTTTCTTGTGTTTTGAATCACTTTATTTTCATCAAGTGGAAGAGGAGAGTTTGTGATGAAACATCCTTTCTCTTCCATTTCTTATGGTCATTATGTCTGGTCTTTTATAGATTCTTCAGGAGTGGAAATGACTGAAAAACTCTGTGATATTTGTATACTCTTCTCTACAACTCTCTCTGATCTATGGTGGTATTACGTCTCTGCTATTTATAGGTCATACTTTTGCAGAGCTATCAGTGCACAATGCTTCTAACTTTGTCAGTTTGTACTTTATATACATCTCAGGTCAACTAAAGTACATCCATTTGTAATGTGATTGATAGTCCTTTAGGCCTGGCCCCTCATCCTACATTCAGGCTGTTCAGCTTTTCCACCATATATCTTATTTTTTAACGTAACTGTGTAAATAGCCTGTGCCTGTGTGGCCATACTTAAATTCTCTATGTCTCTTCCTTGACAAGCCACTTATAATTTGTAACCATGTTTCCATGAATTTTTGTAAAAAATCTCTGTATATTTTCCCCCTACTGCTTAGGTCTGCCAATGTATCTTTTGTCTGTGGGGTGACTTACAATCAGTAAAAATATTTTCCTCATTTAACGTTTGGAATGCAATTTGAGACACAGTAGGTCCATCTTCCATCTCTCAGACAGCCTGTTGTCTTTTTACACTCTTCTTCCAAAACACGGTGATTCTTGTAGTGTTTCACCTCCTGCCTTGCTCTCAATTTGCAGCCTATTTGAGTTCTGTCACTGCGTTACACAGCCCTGACTTTCCTGTGATCATGGAATCAGAGAATAATTAATGTTGGAAGCGACAACTAGAGGTTATCTGGTCTGATCCCTTGTGCCCAGCAGGGCCAGCTTTGAAGTTACATTGGTTGGTCACTCGGGACCTTTTAAAATATTTAGTTTTGTCTTCATCTCCAAAGATGGAGATTCCCCATGTTTCAGAGCCCCTGTTCCAGTCACCTCACAGTGATTCCTCCTTTCCTCCTCCCCCCAATATCCAGTGAGAATTTCCGTTGTTACAGATTGGGGCCATTGTCTCTCCTCCCGTTACTATGCAGCTCTGGAGAGACGCAGGCTTAATCTTCTGTGCAACTTCCCTTTATGTAGTTGGAGCCAGCAATACCATCCCGTAACCTTCTGTTAAGACTGCTCGAGCCCAGTTCTCAGCTTTTCATTTCTCACATGCTTCAGCTTCTTAATCATCCTGGTGCCCCTCTGTTAGTCTTGCTCCAGTGTGTCAATGTCTGTTTTGTACTGGGGAGCCCTAAACTGGCCCACTACTGCAGTCACAGCCTTGGAAGTGCTGAGTGGAGCAAGCTAATAGCTTCCATTGGTCTTCTGGCTTCCTTTCTTTTAATACAGCCTAGTACAGAGCTGATCTGAATTCACCCTTGAGAACAACTGCTGATTTATTTTTAATTTGTTGGCCACTGGAACCCCAGGTCCTTCTCCACAAAGCCATTTTCCAGGCAGTTGGCTGGAAAATAATCTACTGTGGTAAATTATACAGAATATAATAGGATGGTATTATATGTTTATTGTCTTAATTGTATTTTTGGTTTTTGAACTTTGTTTTCAAGAGATTAGTATTATTCTCCCATGTTTCTTTTTTTCCAGTATTTTCTTTACATCTTCATTTTTAACCCAAGGCTCAGCAAATACTTGTAATAACCAGAATGTTGTTATCCTCTTATAAATTATTAGAGGGTCTTTATTTTCCAGGCACTACTAATCATTCTGCAAAGCTCAGTATCGGGAAATACCTAACTAATGCTTCTCAATATTTGGAACCCAATGTGGGACAACTTATCAGGGTCTGTTTTTCAGAATAGGTAAAAATGTCCTAAAGATACAGCATTGAATCTTGGCGTCAGGTTTTACTGGAGATTTTTTCCTCTCCCCTTTGTTACCACTGCAGAACAAATGGAACTAGCAGGGTGAGCTATGTTTTGGTACAACCTCTGGTTCATTTCTGTGTTTATTTCCTAAATTCTAATCTGCTTTTTCTGTGAAAGTCCCTTGAAATCTGTTAGCAAGAAGGAAAGAACTCAGCTGGAATTTTGGGACTCTCACAGCGAGTTTGGGGAGTAAGATATTCTTTCTTGCAAATTTGAGGCTATTTGAGTTGAAATTCCTTGAAGAGCATCAGCAAGAGAATACCATGGTGCTGCTTTAGAACGAGCTTTTAGATGAGAAGGCTTTAAGGAAACATTTTCTGAAGATTTTGTTCTGAACTCTTCTTTGAAATGACTTTTCAGTGCTCTGGTTCTTGGTTCAGTTGTGGGCTCTTGCTGTGTTGGTTGTAGAGATGTAAAGCTTGGAAAGCTCCAGGTACTGCCGTGCTGGGAGGAAGACTTGACAATGCAGCAACTTTGTGTCTGAGTAAAAACACTATTTTTGCAGGCTTTCTTAAAGGATGTTATTATTCTGCTTTACCACTGATGGAATGGTACTGAGCTGGAATGTGTTTTGTAAGTGTCAAAACAAAGGCATGCTGCGGTTCTTATGCTGAAGTGCCAGCTTTTCCTCCCCCGCTATCCCTTGCATCCTGACATTTTCCGTGTCCAAAACCAAATGTCTTTCTAGTCGTGCTAATGATTATGGGTCCCATTTGACCAGAATATGAAGGTCAATTTGATTTCCCCTCTGGAAGCAAGGTACCCTGCAGGTTTCTAGACCAAACAATTATTTCCCTATCCCATCCAAAAAGCGCTTAAATATAAATACAGCAAAGGCTGACAAAATTAAAACCTGTCATCCGTGCAGATACCAAACTAGTGCAAAATCAAAAAGGTAGCCCAGGAGTCACTGTATCTATTCCACACGAGTAACAATAAGCACTAGGCTGAAACAGCTTTTCATGGATGGCCTGAGATTTTTTTTTTTTTTTTTTTTCTCCAAACAGCATTCCCTACCCTATGGATCAACTGCAAGAAGAGAAATCACAGTCTGCAAAGATACAGTTGGTTCCTGGTCCTGAAGCGGTGGCAGGCTGATGTGCTCTGTCATCAGGAGAGTCACTCGTGTCATGACACATTACATGAGCAGGGTTTTTATGGCTGCATCCATGTTGCTAAACATGGGACCCACCTTTCCTGTTAGAATCCTCTTTTCTGGGTTAGCTTAAGCTGACTGCTGTGTGCACTAAAACCCCAACCAAGTTTAGCAGAGCTGCAGCGGTGACAAATTACGGAAATTAAATTTGACCACAGCTGTTAAAAAAAACAAACAAACAAACAAAAAAAAAAGGTGTCCTGTTAACAGTCCTGTTCCCCCAAGAGCTGTGTCCATAACGGATAGCCCCAAACTACTTTATTCCATCACCCACCTACATAGACAGAGTTATTAAAAGCCTTGTTTAGTCATGCAATCAGAGTAGTAAGAACAATCTGTTCTACTGAATATATATCTCAGTTAATCAGGTATGATTTAACAGCTGTGGTCTTCTGATTGATAAGGCTTTTTTTTGTAGGTTCATCAAAGATTTTTTAAACATAATGAATGCTGTCCTATTAAACTTGACTTCAGGAGTACAATGCCAAGAAAGGCGCCTCTTTTCCTGACTAAGTAGTCAATGGCAGAAATGTCAATATTGAAGTTCACTGCTGGGTGGGAGAGCGCTGCAGCTCTGTCTCTATTTGCCGGCAAAGAGCAGAGGAAGTAAGGTGAAGCTAATAGGCAAAGACTGATTAAAATTTAGTCCTGCCTGAAAGCAAAAGTGTAGCCCTAGCAAGGCATCATCTTGAACTCCTGTGGTGTTTCAGTGAAGGGAGCACAGAGGAGCACACTGCCAGCAAGAGGACCCTGAACCACAGGATGTAGTTGCTTATTCTTTGTCCTAAATGAGTCTGGTGCCATGTTTGTCCTCTTCAGTTCATGAGTGCAATGACTATTTCTTCATGAAGCAGGTTTTGACATTTTTAGCTAGTGGTGTTTTATTATGTGGTTCCTTTTTGTGCACACCATGAGAGGCAGGGGTGTTTCTTCTCTTTCTCACAGCAGCACTTGTTAACAAACATGCTTGAAAGGCTTTCCTCCCTTAGAGAACTTAATGGAAACTAGGTTGCTTTGTCAGGCCTGTGTCTTCAACAGCTATTCTTCTGACTGAGCTTCTCCATGCAAACACATAATCATGTCTTTCAAGAAGTCAGTGATTGCTCCAGGCTATATATTTCTGATCTGTATTATTAATTGTTGGTGTTTTCTGATACAGCAGCGTAGTTGTGAACACGGAATTGAAAGATAACTGTAAAATATCATCAGACACAATGTCCTCATGTAACTGAAAGGTAATGGCAAAGGAATAGTAATTCAAAGCCAGAACATCATGGAAGTGTAACTTGGCTTTCTGTTCTACCGGTTCCTAATTACTTTTTCAAAATCCTAGTGGATGGTTAAGGGAGATGTTGGAAATAAGGTGATCATTCCATCATGCTTGGAAATCCACTAGATCCAGGTTATTTTGGGCAAAATGGTGAAAACAATTCAAAAAATGCCTAGCACTTTGTTCATGCTGCTACAGCTGTAGCCCTGTACTGCATCCGGTGCTGGGGGCTGGTGCATGTGGGGAGGGGCAGCTTGGGTTGCTGCGGCCATGTGATTGTGGCTGTGCCGTAGCTATCATGCTCACTGCGATGGCTGTCACTGTGATGGCTGTCACTGCGATAGCTGTCACTGTGATGGCTGTCAGTGCGATGGCTGCGCTGCCTATTGTGAGACAGAGCGTCGCTGGGGGTAAAACTCAGCCAAGCATTCTGCTTGTGGATCCCATGGCCGGAGGATGGCTGAGTTCCTACAGCCCTAGTACTTGGTGGGAAGGTAAGAAAAACTTCACAGCAGCTTCCTGAAAGCAACTGGTCAAAATAATGAGGGGTGATGATCCCTAGAAGTTAGTGGATTTGAAAATATTTTCAGCTGTACTTTCCAACTGAAAGACAATGTACCCATGATGTTTGCAAGGAGCACTGCAGCACTTGGGCTTCTGTTGTGCTTGGTTAAAACCAAGCAAACTTGGGCATTAAAGCAAAGCTGGAAGAGGGTAAATTTTTTAGAGCAGATATAAACCCGAGATATCTTCAAATTATAAAACTTTAGAGTTAGTTTTTTGAAAGGCTACTTAGGAACAGGGTGAAATTCTTAGTAATACTGACAGGTGCCAGCAGAGGGCATTTGGAAACTTGGCTTTTCTGCTCATTTGTATTCTTACAGATTAGAGTCCCAGTGCAATTTCTGTGTGAGGCTGATGTCCTGCAGTGCTGCTGGCTTCTGTGTTGGTACAGGCCTATAGTGAAGGAAAAACTTAGTGGCTGGTTTGTTTTTGTTTTGGTTGGGTTTTTTTTTTTATTTTTAGTTGACGTACAGAATATCATCAGTAAAATATGCATTTCTGAGTAATTTCCAATTTAGCAGAAGCATTGAGCCAGAAAGCTCTGGCTTCTATCAGGAGGCAGTATTTGAGTACAGAGTGGCTCAAAGGCTGGGAGGAAGGAAATAGAGAAATAGTGTATTCTTGTTTCTTCCAGTGTTTGTTATATGTAAATTAGCAAGCTAAAGTGGAACTTGATTGCTTGATATGAATTACCATATTTAGATATTAATTACAACTCCTCTACCCTACTATCATCAGCACAAGGCTCTCAGCCGTGACAATTTTATCCCAATACTCTGTCTTGAGTACCAAGAAAATTGCACATGTAGGCAAAGTAAAAAAAGACCAAATAGCGACTCTTTGTATTCATGACCAAAAATCCAGTTGCATTTCTGTTGATCAAGGCTTTTGCTGTTTGCCCCGAGGTGTGTAACATGGTGCAGTACAGAACAGGTCTCTCGACAGCAATGCACTTGGAGAGAGCTGTTGTTAAAGCCCAGATCGTTGAGTAAATGTGCAAAGGCATTAAAGTATAAGAGCATTTAATAATAATGCTTTTCTGTCCTGAGGCTTTGGATCAAGTGATTCCTATCCATCATCTTTTATTCAGGCTCTGGCAGCATCTTTCTTGAAAAGACACTCACTGGACCTTTTAAAAGATAGTCTCAAGGTATCTAGTAAGTGAGGACAGGATTGAACCTCAAGACTGGTTTGGCCCTTTCTGTTTCAGTTCTACAGATTGGGGTCTGAAGAGATGGAAGCGTAGGTCTTAAACCAAATGTACACACAGGAAAAATTCACTGCATTTTGCATAAAGCCTTTAGTAAAGCGTGTAGCAGAAGTGGCAGTAAGACTCAGATCTCTGAACTCTGCATGCTCTGCTTCGGTCTGCAGTCAGAAATTAGCCTTCATTAGTTTGCTCTGAAAGCCAGAGTATACTGCTAAATGTGCTTGTGAAACCAGCTGAAGTGCATTTCTCACCTTTGCAATATGATTTATGGCTCCAGCACTGTGAGGCTATTCAGGCTTTCAGCTTTTTTAGCCCTTTGGAAAAATGTTAACAAAAATTAGGGAAAGATATTTTTTAAACTGTGTAAAGATGCATTAAGTGGACCTGTTTGTGATTCCTTTGTTTGTTGTCATGCATGCTAAAATATTACAGCTGTGAATTTTAGTGTAAGAGGTGGCTTTACTGCATATGCTAAGCAACTACATTTGGACATTAGTCTTTCTAAATCTCATTTGTGCTAAGGTATGATTTATGCTGCCAAATATGATTTATTAAGTATGTCTTAATAAAGTGTATGGAACAAGATCTTTCTGGGAGCTAAAAAGATATTGATTTATAATACAAGTGTCAGTAGCAAAGACAGAGAAAAAAAAGAGGAGCTGAAGGGTACATTTATTGATATATATTTCATATATACTTTACTTGCTGTAACATTTGCTAACAAAATCCACTTGACACGTCCTTACATTTTGTTGTATCCCTGTGGCAGAGCTTTCCTTTGGCCTTTTGAAAATGCTAGCTTGTTAGTGAATGTCAGTTTGTACTGCAGTACCTATCTACATTGTGCATGCTTCCACATGCACACGGTATAAAATAATTCATTGACTTCATCTGAAATAACTTGCAGAACTCCTAAACTTGATTATTAACATTTGGGTAGTTGGTTTCAAAGGTGTTTGCTTGCACCTTTTCAGCACAGATATCTATCAGATATAAAAAGTGAGCTCTTCCTTTGTGGGAACTTGTCATTGTAGCTGAAAGACAACTTGTTCCCTTCTTGCAAACATGCTTGAGTAAGTTGAGAGAGGGGCTGTTGGGAGATAGAAGGGAGAGCAGGGCTTAGGGTGCGCTCGCTGCTGTGAAAACAGCACAGAAGAGGGGAGCAATTTACTCAGACCTTGGACAAGTGCGTCCAATGCTGTAGGTTTGCATCAGCATGATGGGAATGCAGTGGTTACCTCTATGGAAAAGCTGTATGTTTAGGAAATGCAAAGCTGTTCACTACTGCGTGCTGAAATCCAACAAAATTCTTGGCTCTGACTGTGTGGCTAGCAGCTCCTTTTGGTATGTAAGATGTGATTTCTTTAAGCAAAGCTAAAATACTCCTTATGTGATGACAGTGTGTCTCCTTCTCACTATCACCACCTGTCCATTCTGTATTTACCCATTTCTATGTTGTCTTCCCTTGCCTATACTGAGTGCTATCTGTTAGTGAACTACTTTAGGACAATGCCAAGATTACAGAAATGTGTCAGACCAGACTTGTCTCAGAGGAATCAAGTCAACACATAGGTTGTAATACTTGTTCTGGTTGAAGTGAGTTTTGAGCCAGCCAGTGTGACAATTGAGGACAGAGTAAGTAACATTGGAATGACTTAGCCACATGTAATTGCTGTTCTAGTAAAAGCAAAAAAAAATGCTTTAGTGATGACTGGTAGTTTTTATAATGGTAATTAACAGTAAAGTTGACTTCTTGCTCAGAAAAGCTCTTTTCCTGATACTGATACCATTAAAAAAGCACCTTAGCATACATTATGTATTGATGAGTTTGTGTTCATGTTCCTTGCGCTCGTAGTTGGCTTTCAAGTTTGTATTGGGTACCTCCTGCTTATCGTTATCATTGTGCTGTTATTACTACTATCACAGAGCACATCCATTGCCGTTAGTCTTGCACTGATACCTAGAAACGTCGACAAGCCAGTGAGAGATGGTATTAAAAAAAGGGCTGGAGAGCAAAATGGAAGCATGGGGATTGAATGACCTACCCAGCACTGGAGGTCTGTGTCAGAGGTGGAATGGGAGCTTTACTTCTGGCTTAAGTCTGAAAGCCTACTTAACTTTTAGGGGCAAAGTCTTAGTCCTTCTTGTTTCGTCTGTGAAGTAGACTGACTCCCATTTTTCTTTCCTGTCTTCTAGCAAAAGGACAGATCTAATCCTTTCGTTCAGCACATCAGGAGGCATATCAAGTTTTTCAAGGCTCAGTGTAGAAGGCCAGCTGTCAGTGAAGTGGCTGCAGATGTCTGATATTTAGCTATTTCACATCAACAGAGAGAGGGCTTTAAATTAGTCTTTAAATGAAAAAGTTTGTCAAAAGTTTGCCTCTGTGCTCTTCAGATTCATAGGTGGACCTCCCACTGGCTTCAGTGGGTGCTAGATCGGCCCACACAAGAAGAAGGAAAAGAACATTTGAATTTCGGAATAAACACCAGCTGAGTTGATAAATCCCAATAGCTTTCTCATTGCTATGGCTGCGTGGGTCCCTCCCCCAGGGAGCCATTCTGCCTCCTAGTCTCCTCACGTCTGCTTTAGGGAAATTTCCATGCAGTATTGCACTGTGCCTCTGTCCTGGGCAGTCTTCATTCAGACCATGCATCTTCCAAAAACACTTTGAAAAACATAAAACAGGGTTATGATGAACAGCCTGATACAGAATAAAGTATAGCATTCAGCAGCGATGGGAGGCTATAACAAAACATGTATTCAGCAGCAGTGTCCTGCTACTCCTTTGCCTGGGAAGAAAAATAAATTTAAAAGCCAGATTCTCAAATTAAGCTGGCTTGGGTACATGGGTTGGCAGGTAGCAAATAACAGTGTGAAGTGACTTCTGGCCCTTACTGGCTGCTTGCCTTGATAGAGAAAGGAGCCAGCCGTGCTCCCAGATGGAGGAGCAAGAGGGAGTCTAACATCGCAACACGTGAGGTTCCTCCATAGGTGCTGAGACCTGGCTGGCAGCTGATTCTCCAGTGAGGCTGGTGACAGCTTGAGGGAAGGGCATCTCACCTGTGCCGTGGCAGCATAAACTACGTGAGCCGAGCCTTGGCACGCGTAGCTCAACTGAATCAGGAAAACAGAGGCCCACCTCAAAGAAAGGGGAAAATGTAAGCAAATCCCAGAAATGCTGCTGCAGATATTTTCCACAGCAGCCACAGGAATGAAAAAGGCAGCATATACATGAGGGAGAAATACTTCAGCAGTGGTGCTTGCCTGAGCGGAAGCCTCTACAATTTTAAGATGGTTGGCTGGGTTCTCAATTGGTGTAAACCCATCCAGTGCTTTTGATTTCCTTGTAGTTTAGTTGTTTTGCAGTGGCTAAGAATCTTGCTTATACATCTGAATTATGACTGAGGAGCGTGAACCTCTGAGGGATTCATATCAAAACTCGATGGTTAATTAGCATACGGTGTTAAAAGCAGATCTAGTTTAAGGGAGCAGCACTTCAGTGCACCAGTCTAGATAGAGATTTGATCCTTGATTGTAAAGAAGAAAGATGAGTGGGTAGGTCGCAGCTCAACCCTGATAAAGTCCAACCCAAGAATAAGAAGTTTAAAAATAAACATAAAAAACCATGATATTATTCATTTCTCAGGGGTATCAGTGAAGTTCTTAAGATTCGGTTTTTATGTGGAATTGTATACACTGACCTGGGCTTATTAATATAGATACTCGCTGTAAGTGTGCGTACCAGAACCAACCTGAAAACTCCTAAAGTCCCAGGGAGTAATCCAGTCAGGGAGAAGAAACTGCCAACTAACGTAGGTAATCATATCGGAGAAGAATAGCAAATTGCAAAGCAAATGCTTGAAACAACATTTTTTTTTTTAACTGAAATATGTTTGCAACAGACTTGTGAAGAGACAGAACATTTTCACATGTATAGAAGGGAAACAGGCACCCAGCTTCCACTGAAACCCATCTTCCCTATTTAATACATTCCCTGATTCTTTTTCATTAAAAATTATATACTGATGAAACCCAGTCCTCTCATACATGATCTGTAAATGGTAACGTACGACTTTTAGTCACCACTACATGCACAGTAATTGGCTGCATTGAAAGTCTGCCTTGTAAATACAAGATTGTAGTTTATTTGCTGTGTAATGAGTTGTTTCGTTTCCTGCGATGCCAAAAGCTGTTGCCATGAACACTACAAAGTGCTGATTTACTTGCTGTCAAGTCACTCTGGTTATTTACAATCCTGAAATCCTTGCCTCTTCCTCCCCTTTACATACAAAGGGAGAAAACTGAGAAAGTGGGAGCATTGTTTTCTTACCCGAAAGAGGTGAGGCCTGCGCGAGTGAAATACCGATTTCCACGAGCAGCTATCGGAGAAATCTGTACAAGCAGTGCGCAGCAGCAACAGTGCTTTGCCAAAACTCCCCAAAACTTCAGTGATGGGGTGGGAGCAGCGACCTTCAGGGTTGCTTGGGTGGATATGCGGGGGATTTTGGAGGCAGTGCATTTTTGGATCTAGCCAGTGTCAAGGGCACTGGGCCTGCTGTCACACTGTACAGGGATCAGCTGTGACCTCTACCCAACGCGGTGTGACAGAGAGGGCCTCTTCCAGCCCCACCGAGTGCAGGTGGTGGTCCTGGCTTCCCTTGCTGCTTCATGGGGGCCAACTGTGGTCTGGAGAAGACCCAAATCCTCCTCTGTTCCAGCCCTGTTGGAAGGGGGGATGTCCTGATGATGGACCCGAGGTACAGGTGCAGTTAAATAGGTCCTTTTCCCCCAGGATCTTTTCTTTCCTTTGCAATCACAGTTGTGAAGCCTGCAGGGCTGTCTCGTGTGCTACGCTTCCATGACAGCTCAGACTGTTATGACAGTAGCGCTGCCTCTTCCAGAGTTTCCCCCTTGCAAGATCCTTATTTAAAATCCTAGCCATCAAGCAGTCTGGTTAGCTAATTGTCAGAGCTTGTCATGCCATGTAATTAATTTTTGGACAGCATTCAGATGTCTCTTCAAGAGTGCGTCAGGGTAAGTGTGGAACTGCATCTCTTGTGACCTGTTACTGCAAGAATTGACTCACACTTCTTACTGGCTCAAACAGAGCTGCAGACATCATCACAGTAGGTTTTGTGGAGGATTTAATATTAGGAGCTTCTGTAACCTGATCCCACAGAAAAATCCCAGTTAACCTTGCTGCTAGCGCAGGGATTTGTTCACAACTGGCTGGGGATGACCAAGGGGATTCTTTTAGTCTCATCAACCTGCTGTTAGGAGCTTGCTTATTACAGCCTAATAACTCTGTCCTGGAAGCACTGAGATGAGACAAGCAGCCCTCAAGTTAAGGTCTCTGTCTTGGATAGGAAGCATAAGGCTTCAGCATAATGGATTTGAACAGACCATGCTGCTCACTACTTCTGATGCACACAGTTGTTCAGGTAAACAGACTCCTCCTCATGCCTAAGTGTTCAGGCACTGCAAAGACCAGCCTGTCCTTTCCTTTGGCTGAGTGAGGTGGCAATAAACCCCGGAGCTTCACTGATCTTGCAAAAAAGTGCCTGTGTGTATACATGCACATATATATATTTTTTTGTCCTGGGAAAAATGCCAACATGCTGCTTCTAATTTTGAGGCATTGCCATCCTGGGTGCAGTCTATTGAATTTTGGGGTTGTTTTGTTTTTAAAGCTGTGTTACAGAAATTAAAGTCAACATGGAAAGTGTTTTCTTTTTGTTTAGAGCGTAATAACAAAAAATCCTCTTTGAGGTCCCCTAAATGCTCAAACATTATTGCAGCAGAATGTTTTGCTTTTAAGCTCTGTGTGCAGCACCTGTGCTGCCCTGATTCATCCCAAGATTTTCAATAGCATCCTAGTGGAGGCAGAATAAAGCATGGCTCTCACTGGAGCCTCTCTTCTGTCAGAGCTCAGCATGGTCGAAGAATAAACTTAAATCATGGCAAAGTTGTTGAAGCCAATTCCTTTGAGCTGCTCTCAAACTGGGAGGAAATAATCCTGTAACACACACACACACACACACAGAAAATCTTCATCTGCTTTTATGGTACTTCAAGAAGTGTAGACAAGCAGGGATCCAGAACTGAAATGTTTCTCTTAGAGGAATGCAGACTCCATCAACAAAATCCTTGTTTGGGTGAATAAAGCAAGATTAAAACATGCCAAAATGGAACTAGTAATTGGCTTCTGAACCCAGCCATTTCTGTTTGTTGTGCACATCTCTCATTTACTAAATACTGGCTCCTGTGCCCATAGCTACATTGCCTTTCTCTGCAGCAACTCTCAGGACTCAGGAGGCCCAGGTGAGTTTTTATATATATTTATATATTTTTTTTTTAATAGATGTATTTTTATATATGTATATGACTGCTGAGTTATATTACTGCTCATCGCTTCTGGTGACAAGAGCCGCTTGTCTTGAAATTTCATTGTTTTCATCTAAAGGAGCAGACGTCCCTTCTCTTGATTGCTCTCCAACAATCTTTAATTGACCATGTTGCAGACATGCCCAGTGGCTCTTGGAGTTTCCTTTTTTTTCCCTTTTGATTTGTTTTAAGAGAGCACCTAGAAGCGCAGTTCGTCTTCCTAGGTGATAAATAAAAAGGGAGATGGAAGCAGGCTGTGTGGATGTGGATATGAAAGGCAGTGGAAAAAAATGCTTTTCTCTGTGCTAAGAACTAGGGCCACAGAGAGATTTTACAGCTATGCTGTACAATTACTGGTAGACTATGGCAGAGTGCCGGCTGAATTTCTGCAGTAGTTCCCACTGATACGATGCTCCTGGTCTACCAGCAATGGCTTGTTCTTTTTCCCGACAGGCGATGTGCTTCCCCTTAGTGCTTACTGGCTTTCAGTGGCTCCAGCCCCATGTAGGTCACTTCCCAACCAGCTTTCCCTGCCGTTTGTGCTTCTCCACCACTTCTCGGGAGCTTGGAACGTTATGGCCTCACATACTATTTTAGTTGACTGTTTCATAAGAACCTTAACATTTTGCAAACTTGGATGCAGAGTAACACATAGGCTCTGTGCGTTGATCTGATAGGTGGGGCCAGATGATCTTGACATAAGCTCTTTGACAAGGTGGGTAAATCCCACCTGCTGTTTGGCAGGAGCAGAGGAAAACCTGCGAGCTGGTATTTCCCTGCTGGGGAAAGCAGCTGTAAGGGAACATTGCCAGGTTGAGCTCGAACCAGTTATCTTATTATTGAGAACCACTGGGACTCCAGGAAGAAAAGAGAATGCTTTTGAAGTCAAGTCTGTCTGTTTATGAGCTTCAGTAAGCAGCAGAGACCAGACTGTCCCGAGGGCCAGGGAAGGGGGAACCTCTTGTGTAATTCCTCTGATCTGCAGGTTTTGTTATGTGGATTTTGTGATTTGTAGTTTAGGATTAAAAAAAAAACAGAGACCTGTTAAGTGTGGATTTCATTCTGCTGATGGTGTCATCGTCCACAGATGTGGAGGCAGCCAGTGTGCAGCAGACCCTTCATCAACTAATTAACTTGAGTTGTCAAGCTGCAATCAGTGAGCTGCTCTCATACTAAAATAATAATGATAAATTCCTCTCATCTGAAGCTGTCAGCTTCCAGCTGCATAAGGCATGAGTTTGCAGAATCTGTAACTTACTCTACGAAGGAAAATCAAATTTGCACCTCTGTCTTGCCAAAGCCAACTTTTGCTTGGTTCCCTTTCTAGCGGAACTTGCTGTTGGAGGAGCAGCTAAGGCCAGGCCAGGATTATGCCAGGACTCATAGCGGGGCTAATAGCTGCCATCAGACTGCCAGATGTGTGAGTCCCGCTTGTTTCACAAGGAGTGTAGGAGTGGAGAATGTACTAAAGCCAGAGGACTTTCACACTGCTAGAGCTCATGTTTTTCTAGTTTCAGTTGCTTATTGATAAACTGATGTTTGTTAGTTTCTTTTGGGTTGCATTTTTAAAAATTTGTCTGAAAGGGGTATGGTTTTTTTTTAAGTTCTTCCTGTAGTTATTTTGTGAGGCAAGAAAGGTGTTGCACATTTCACTATAGACAGGATCTAAGCCTGGCTGAAGGAACAAGTGTCTAGAATGCTTTTGGGACCACGTGTCTGACCCACAGAGCTGGCAGGCCAGCAAAGGGGCCTCGCAGGCTCTGCTGAGGATGTCAGCCCTTCTCCTCTCCGAGTCCTTGGGGCTTTAATGCCCTGTTACATCTGTCCTGTCATACTTATCATATCTATCCTGTCTTAAACAGATCAATAAAGAAATCCCATTCTACAGTGGTGAAGGCAGTCCCGGGTTCAACCCTCCTGCCTCTCTCTCTTGCATAAAAAAAATGTAATGCCATCTCATCTGACTACAACCAATTTATAGCAGCCCTGCTCACAACAGTATCCAGGCATCAGTGGGGGCAGAAGCTTGCTCCAAGATTTGCCTGGAGTAAGAGCAGTCAGGTTTTTGAGGTGTTGAGATTGGAAGAGCACTTTGCAATGGTTTCAGTGTGTTTTACATCAGGCTTCAAACACAGTACGCTGTTTGAGCCAGGCAATGAGTATCATTATCTTCTGAGGATTTTCACTTTTTGCTCTTGCAAATACATTCAGTATCTTGATTCTTGGCATGTGGAAAGCAGAGGTACAATTTTGGCTTTGTAGTGTTTGACCCCTGTAGAAATTGGGAGAGTTACATTACAGTTTAGCTTTTCTATTTCCAAGTAAAATGGAACCAAACCAAAAATAATGATTTCTTTGTTTTATCCAGACAGACTTTGACCAAGGAATCTGTGTAGTCTTCTAAGAAATAATAGACTAGCTTTTAAAGTAATGAATTTCTTTGCATAGTGTAAACATCACAAATAGAAATTAAAAGTTTGCCCTACAGCGTAGGTTTGGGTGACACTTATAAAAGGCTGTAAAGCATCTTAATTAAAGTTTTATAGGCTCATAATTATGCATTATTTGAGAGAAATATCATTAGCACTACCAGAGCTATGCAGAAATGTAATATGGTCTTCAGATATCTGGAAATATGTGTAAAATAAGAATGTTTCTAAGGAGGTCTTCTTTCCCCATCAAATAATAAATCCTGTCTAAAGGCAGAAATACAGAGTACAGAAATAAGTAGGGCTGGTTCTTTTTTTCTGCATTCCTTGTCATTTCTGAAAACCATCATGGAATAGGTATCTTTTTGTGGAAAGACTCCTAATCACTTTTCAGTTGGCTTCTTGGTGATCTGATGCAGAAATCATTTTTTTTTGGTATATAAATCTGCCTTCATAAAAATCCCCATAAATATAACACAGTAAACAAACTGCTTGGAGGTCAGACTGCAGAAGAGGTTGACCTTGCATTTTTAGCAGTTTAATGTATGCTGGGGCTTAGATTTAGCAGGATTATATTTTGCAAAGGTCCTGTGCCAAGCATTTCTTACATTGTGGGAATATCTAAAAGCCAGTGCAAACCCGTAGGAAACATTGAGCACAAACACTCAGGTGAAATTTAGGCACAAATTTTGTTTTGATTAAATCCATAATCTTAGCCAGTGTGTAAAACAGGTGATGACTTTAAAGACTGAACAGATGCTTTGGAAGTACCTTTTCAATGAGAGCATCTAAATTCAAGCACCAATTGTCTTTCATTCTTTATCATTAAAGCTCTACGTTATGTCGTTATTTCTATCCAAACAAAGCCCCATGATTAAAGTTAAATATTAAGTGCCTTAATAAATAAGGATGAGTTTCTTATTTCTTTTAGACAACTCAAATTATCTGAGTTAGGGCCTCTGTATTATCTTTACTAACTGAGTTTAGGTATGTTTTGCAAAAAGGGTATCATACCTGTGCTACCTTAAAATACAGGTGCCTCTTCTTTCTGTGCATGTGCACCCTTCCGTAGGGAAATGAGCTTGTGTACAGATTTTCACAGTGACATATTGTGGTGATGTGAACAATTAAATACAGATACATGGTTTCCAGTGCAGGTGATACTTTTTCTTTCAAAAGAGCATTTTTATTTCAAGCATTATCACTATTGTACTTGCTAATATGACTTTTAGGAGTGTAAATCCTAGGGTGTTGTTTTAAATTGTTTACTTGTATGTGTTATCTGTTCAAAAAAAGATATTTGAAAGTATGTCTGCTGGTAGCATTCCTGAAGTTATTTTTGACTATTCATTGTTATGAATGCTCAGAATGGCAAAGCAGAAAGCCAAAGCTTTCTCCTGTGCTCCTACCCAGATTTTTTTTTTTTTTTTTTTGATAGCAGAAGCTCCTTTCTTTTTGTTTCAATGGTTACAGAGATGTCAGGGATAAGAGATCCACTGCTGTGTTTGCTTTTACTGTTTTGCTTTTTATTGTGGGATGATACAAGCCCCGTGATTCCTTACAACATCAAGAAAAGGAATAATAGCTGATAACATTTTATATAAAAGTATATATGACCAGCTGCATTTTCTTTATACAGGACTATCCCATTTTAATACAAATATTTAATCATCACTTAGTGTTTTTGTTTATTATTCCCTCTCAAATACTATTTTAATTTGCTGCTGGCTCTTTAATACTTCAGTTTTAATTTTAAGCTCTCTCCAGCACAGCTTGCATTGCAAGAAATGTGTGTGGCAGTACCTCTATGTCATAAAAAATAACATCCATTTGCTTATTTCAAGAAGTTGTTATCTTTCAAGATGAAAAGGACATCTATTGCTCCCTTAGGGGTATTATTTTCAGTCCTTTTTTTGGAAAAAGAAGTATATTGATCTTTAAGCTAGGATTTTGGAAGGGACCTAAGGGAGCTAGGAGCAAATGGAGGTCTTTTGGCTATGAAGAGAAAGACACAGAGCCTGCAATGCAGCAGCAGAGATCACTTCTCCGAGATGTTGACAGAGATGCTGGTAGGAGAGCTCCTTACTCTGTTTCAAACCACCTGAAGTGACTTTGCTTGTTTTGGCTGAAGTAATCTCCCAGCTCTACCAGCTCTGCAGGTAGATCTGCGAAGCAGCAGCCTCGAAGATGCGTGTTCAGGGAGTAATTCCTTCCGCTATGGCAGCTGTATACAGAGTCCACCTCCATCTGCAGCCTTCTAAACACTGCATTCCTCATCCTTACATAGAGTCTCACTCTTGAAAGCGTTTAAGTATGTGCTTACTATTTAAGTACATGAATATCTCAATGCAGGGAAAACTATGGTTGAGTACTTTGCTGAAATGGGCTCTCCGTGACCTGATTCTCTAAAGTGCTCAGCACTCTGATCCCTGTGAGGTCAGTGAATGCTGCTGGGCCTTCATTGCTTTGGAAATGGAGCTGAAATATGGTTATATGAACTTCACTTCATGCTCATGTGCTTGCAGAACCTTGGCCCTGTTTTTAAGGATGCACAACAAGAAGATAATCCGTTTTGACTTTTCAAGGAAAAAGTCCATGAAGATGTTAAAAGGCAGACGTTAGTTGGGGAACATTAATGAATCTTTGAATTTTTCTAAGTCATTGTTTTGTTTGCTTCTGCTTCAAAATACCTGCTTTCACAAATGATCAGAACTGTGTAGTTTAAAGATTTTTGTGTCTGATTGATTGCTTTATACTTGACAGAAAGATCCTGAATACCACGTGTGCCTTTGAAGTGGTATTTCTTTGAACGCCAGCTGATCTCTCAGGTTAGAGAAAGTAACCTGATTTTAAGAAAACTAGCACATAAATTGCATTTGTGCTGCGAAGACCTGCTGACACTGCAAAGATAGGTCTTGACAAAGATTTTTATTTGGGCCACAACTCATCTTGTACAGGGTGTCAGATGGGTTCTTTATTTCTCTTCTTTCATTCTTTGTTACTGAGGGCATTGGCAGAGGAACAGGACTTCTGCTTTTCCAGGAGTTCAGTGACTGGCACTGCTTGTTGTTCATCTGCAGCAATAATCCTCTCTGTCCAGGACCTAAATACGCAGCATTTGGTGGGGAAACAGGGAATCTCCTCACTTAAAATGTTTATTATTGGACAAAAGAAATTATTAGCAAAGAACAGGGTGACAAAATCCCAGAAAGCAGGGACTGAAGGAACCGCCCACTGTATTCGAAGAGCAGGTTCGGGAACATCTGAGGAACTTGAAGGTGCACAAGTCCATGGGACCTGATGAGATCCATCCGCGGGTCCTGAGGGAACTGACGGATGAAGTTGCCAAGCCACTGGCCATTGTATTTGAGAAATCGTGGTGGTCTGGTGAGGTCCCCGATGACTGGAAGAGAGGGAACATAACCCCCATTTTTAAAAAGGGGAACAAGGAGGACCTGGGCAACTACAGGCCGGTCAGCCTCACCTCTGTGCCTGGCAAGGTCATGGAGCAGATTCTCCTGGAAACCATGCTAAGGCACATGGAGAGCAAGGAGGTGGTTGGTGACAGCCAACATGGCTTCACCAAGGGCAGATCGTGCCTGACCAATTTGGTGGCCTTCTATGATGGGGTCACAGCATCGGTGGACAAGGGATGAGCAACAGATATCATCTGCCTGGACTTGTGCAAAGCTTTTGACACTGTCCTGCACGACATCCTTCTCTCTAAACTAGAGAGGCATGGCTTTGATGGACGGACCACTCGGTGGATAAGGAGTTGGCTGGATGGCCGCACTCAGAGAGTGGTGGTTAACAGCTCGATGTCCAAGTGGAGACCGGTCACAAGTGGCATCTCTCAAGGGTCCGTGTTGGGCCCGGCCCTGTTCAGCATCTTTGTTGGCGACATGGACAGTGGGATAGAGTGCACCCTCAGCAAGTTCGCCGATGACACCAAGCTGTGTGGTGCTGTCAACACGCTGGAAGGGAGGGATGCCGTCCAGAGGGACCTTGACAGGCTGGCCCGTGCCAACCTCATGAAGTTCAGCCAGGCCAAGTGCAAGGTCCTGCACCTGGGTCATGGCAATCCTAGGCACAAATACAGGCTGGGTGGAGAATGGATTGAGAGCAGCCCTGAGGAGAAGGAGTTGGGAGTGCTGGTGGATGAGAAGCTCAACGTGAGCAGGCAATGCGCTCTTGTGGCCCAGAAGGCCAACCACATCCTGGGCTGCATCAAGAGAAGCGTGGCCAGCAGGTCAAGGGAGGTGATTCTCCCCCTCTACTCTGCCCTGGAGAGACCCCACCTGGAGTACTGCGTCCAGTTCTGGAGCCCCCAACATAAGAAGGACAAGGGCCAGTTGGAGAAGGTCCAGAGGAGGGCCATGAAGATGATAAAAGGGCTGGAGCACCTTTCCTATGAGGACAGGCTGAGAGAGTTGGGGCTGTTCAGCCTGGAGAAGAGGAGGCTCTGGGAGACCTGATAGCGGTCTTCCAGTACCTCAAGGGGGCCTACAAGAAAGATGGGGAGAGGCTGTTCAGTAGGGCATGTTGTGATAGGATGAGGGGTAATGATTTCAAAATAGAGGGAGGTAGATTTAGATTGGATATTAGGAAAAAATTTTTTACAATGCGAGTTGTAGAACACTGGACCAGGTTCCTCAGAGAGGTGGTGGAGGCCCCATCCCTGGAAACGTTCAAGGCCAGGCTGGATGAGGCTCTGAGCAACCTGATCTGGTTGGGGATGTCCCTGCTTCTTGCATGGGGGTTGGACTAGGCGACTTTTAAAGGTCCCTTCCAACTCTAACCATTCTATGATTCTATGAAATGGTGAGGGAGCTCTGTAGTGCACAGGGTTTTGGAGCCCAATCCCAAGTAATTTTTCAAGGAGGTTTTTTTTTTGTTTAGTCTGACTTGCTCTTCTGTGTGGATTTATGCTCTCGTCACTGTTTGAACATGTAGATGCTCAAGTATGGGTGAAGGAAATGGCTCCAGTGCGAGTAGTGCATGTACCAGTACCAGTGTGTCTGAATGCACAGGCAGAGCTGATGAAAACTGCTATGCAGATGAGAGCCCGTAAAAAGAAGTGAGGTTTCTGCAAAAGTAACTTGTGCACAAGCTTAAATAAAGAGCATTGCAAATCATACCCCAAATATTTTTCCTGTGTCTATGAATATGTTATTTCTATAGCAACTAATTATGCCATAAACCAAAGATCATGACTTCAAGTGGCATGTGAGCAGAAGGAGATGAGCTATTAAGTATTGAAGATCCTTTTTTTTTAATGCAAATTTCCGTATTTATAAAGGAAAAAAAGAAAGAAAATGAAAAAAACACCAACCCTGAAGTCTGCTATATGTGAAATTGCTTCTGACTGGAATGTTTTTTTTCAAAGTTTTGTTGGAGGCATCAGTAAATCTTGAAAGGAGTTGCAGGTACCACTGTGAATATCAAAAGATACGGAAGGAAACCTCTAGAACATCTGACTTTCTCCTCCTGCCCATGCAATCCAGGAGTCAACCCTGCAAGGAGCAGGGACATCCCCAACCAGATCAGGTTGCTCAGAGCCCACATCCAACCTGGCCTTGAATGTTTCCAGGGATGGGGCGTCCACCACCTCTCTGGGGAACCTGTGGCAGTGTTTCACCACCCTCAGTGTAAAAAATTTCTTCCTTATATCTAGTCTGAATCTACCCTATTTTAGTTTAAAACCATTACCCCTTGTCCTATCACTACAGGCCCTACTAAGAAGTCTGTCCCCATCTTTCTTACAAGCCTCCTTTAAGTATTGAAAGGCTACAATAAGGTCTCCCTGGAGCCTCCTCTTCTCCACACTGAACAGCCCCAACTCTCTCAGCCTGTCCTCATAGGAGAGGTGCTCCAGCCCTCTTATCATCTTCATGGCCCTCCTCTGGACCCTCTCCAACTGGCCCATGTCCTGTACTGAAGACTTCAGAGCTGGTCGCAGTACTCCAGGTGGGATCTCATGAGAGTGGAGTAGAGGGGCAGAATCACCTCTGTCGATCTGCTGGCCATGCTTCTTTTCATGCAGCCCAGGATGTGGCTGGCTTTCTGGGCTGCAAGCGCATATTGCTGGCTCTTGTCAGTTTTTCATCCACCAGTACCCTCAAGTCCTTTTCCACAGGGCTGCTCCAATCCCTTCATCTCCCAGCCTGTATTGGTACTGGGGGTTGACCTGACCCAAGTAAAAGGTACAGGACCTTTTACTTGATTGTGTTGAACCTTATGAGGTTCACGTGGGCCCATTTCTTGAGCTTGTCCGGGTCCCTCTGGATGGCATCCTGTCTCTCAGACGCATCAACCTCACTGCTTGGTGTCACCTGCAAATTTCTAAGGGATGCGCTCGATCCCACTCTCTGTGTGACTGATGAAGATACTAAACAGTACTGGCTGGGGGTGAGCAGAGACTGCAGACCTATGGCAGTGTGAGGCAATCAGGTTAAAAATCATATTCTCACCCCCTTTTGCCTTGTGCTTTTAGTCAGTTATATTCATGCAAAAGGAATATACAAAAGCAAACAAATCAAAGACTCCATCACAAGAGTTTCTTTTCTCTTAGCCAAAACAGCCAGCCTGGCCCTGAACTTTGGTTCACCCTCCAGGCAGAAGAGGTAATATTTCTCTTAGGCTTTGTAAGAGGTACGTTTTTTACAAAGCCTGCATTGCTGAATGAAACATAACCGAACAGTAGCTGCAAACAGCGCGATGGGGGAGAGAGAAGGGATTGCTTACTAGGCACATCGCTGAAGAAGGGGAGAGGCAGTGCCAAACAGTTTTGATTAATGCTTTTATGTGGTGATCTCTGTATGTGCATGAAATTAAAAAGTTAACCATTTGGATTGTATTTATGAATTGATCACCGTTACCTAATTGTAACGCTGTGGTGTGGAGCAAAGTTGTTAACCCACAAAAAGCTCCCACTCTTGTAGTAGTATTTGGTCTTAGACATTTTGTTTGCTGAAACTACTGGGAAAGGCTGTCACCTCTCAGGGGCACACATCCCTGTTACAGAGTAGGAGCAGCTGTCACAGACATACCCTGCATTTATATAGTGTATTTCAGTAATAGCTTCCAGGAGAATTTTAAAAATTTATTTTGTTTTGTCGATCACTTCTTAACAGTTCAATGAGATGCTTACAAACAGGCTACTGGAGAGAGTGCAAAGTGGGTTATTTCATTAGGAGGATGGAGCAGCTATGCAGGGTTTTGAAGACAGTGTCAAGAGGCATTAGAAGAGGGAAAGCCAGTGGAACCATTAAAGGACTAACGAGACTAAATGAAGAGGTGAGTTAGTGTCTGCATTTGTGTGATCTGAAGGAGCTGGTGTTTTGTGATCATGAGAGTTAAATTCTGGAGCAGGAAGAGAAAGCAGTATTCAAAATGGATACAAGGAAGTCCTGATTGAAAGCGGTATTGAAATACCCACTGGTTTCAACTGATGGTTCCTTTGGGTTCCGAGTGGTCCCACACAATGAGGCATGAGGAGAGGAAGCCCTGGACATGGAACAGGGAAGGAAACAGCTGAGTCTGGAAAAACATAGTGCCCTGGAAGAGGAGCCAAAGGTGAGCAGGGGACCAAAGAGGCCTGGAAAGCAGCTCTCACTCCAGCTCTGGGGACAGGCAGGTTCTTTAGGGATCCTGGTAGAACATTTTGGCACATTAACCACCACATGAAGCTCACTTAGGCCTTGGCAATGACAGTGTTCCTGTCCTGGGGATCAGGGAGCAGCAGCAGTGCCTGGCCTCAGCCCCACCTGGGACTCACTCATAGGTACCTATTCTGCCTCAGGCCTCATCTGGACACCCACGGCCCCGCTAAAGGAGGAATGGGGCCATGACCAGCCTGCTCACAGGTAGTGGCTGCTGCCCCGCAAGGTGATGCAGCAGGGCTGGGGGCAGGAGCATTGGTCACAGCAAGAGGAACAAGCGAGGGAAGTGGGAACAGGTTTGGCTAAGGGAGGTGGGAGCATGGTGCGGGGCCTGTGGTGACTGGAAGCGCAGGGTGAGGTGGCAGGTGGAAAGCGTGGGCTGAACAAGTAGGTGTGAATCTTCAGGTGATAGATGAAGCCTTGAGTGAGGCTGTTCTGAGAAAGGGCAGGAGGGATAATGCGGTTAACAGATCTACCACTGACACCCAAACCTTTTGCAGTTTCTCTGTACTGCCTGGAACTCATCTGGCATCGTTAGAGTGCTGCCTTTCCGCTTTCAGGGACAGCGTTTTGGCTGGAGCTGTTGAAGGGTTACCAGCCCTCCACTCAAAGTGGCAGAGACAGAGTTCTCACAATGTAAATGGTAGCGCGCCACCAGAATCAATACGAATTGAACCTCTGCTGGCGAGGCGGCACAGTGCTTGCTTTCTTATGTAGAGAAATCAATATGAATTGGCCACAGGATAGGAATATACAGCTGCAGTTGGGGAGAGAAAAAGTAGATGGAAAGCTGAGGAGAACAGACATCGCTAGGCCCAGGCTGTGATTTTAGACTCAGTCATTAACAAGAAGTTTTGTGAAAGCTGTAATTCACCTGCCCCTTGAGTCACCCTCATGAACATAATGGCTTGACACAATGCTTCTGAGGTTTATCCTTCATGGTTCGTCTAAGTATTACTTTATTGTAATGGCTTAAATGTTGACACGAGTCCCAGCACATCCCTGCCCCTTTCATCCACTTTCCACCAGGGATGAGCAAGAGTAGAATACATCAGCCCGTCTCTTTTTATTACTTTTCCCCAGTTCCAGGCAAGGTCTTACTCCTTCATATAAGCAAGTCATCCAGGCTGAGGTCAGCTTGCCGGTGCAATGTTGCTATCTCAAGGATTTGCCATTTAGGCTAGTGACTCTGACTGGGTTTCCTAGTGTGGAAGATTTAATAAAAGAATGATTCTGGAGCTGTATAATGTCTGAATCCCAAATGACTCTGTTTCTAATTAGCTGTTGATATTGGCATGAGAAAGGAGAATGGTGATGACTGGAGAGCTGAATTTTACACTAACCTGCCTTTGCAAAGTTGTCATTTCAATGAGGTGTGCTAAGGGATGGTGGTGAAAGGATGCTGGGGAGAAAGTACCCTTTATTGTAAGGGTCGCGTGGGACCTCTGCCTTCCTCATGCATTTTTCTGTATCTGTCTGAAGTATACACACTATGTGTCGGTGTTTATTAAAAGCAGCATTTAGAAACTCTCCCATCTACCTCAGATCTTAGCTTTATAAAGTATTCCACCCATATTAAGAACTGAATTCTCTTGGGAATTAATAATTTCTTGACTTAAGGAAAGGTGAAATCAAGTGATTTCTACTCTTTTTCTTATCCAGATAGCAGTAAGTAAGCTGCTTTTGAGCCTTCAGATGTCTTGTTTACAGTAAATATCCCAAATTGGCCTCTGTTGTGTGCTTGCAGTACCGTGGGCACCCTTGCTAAATAATGATTATCTGATTTGACACTGTTTCAACATAACCTGTGTACAGCGCTGTACCCAGTTTTTCTTTTTACCATTTAATATGGAGCTTTGTGCATAGGTGTTTCTGTATACTGCCAGGGGACATAAAAAATATTTGAATCACCTTTGGTTTGGTATCATAGGAAAAATAAATTGTGTATTGGAAACTCAGACCGGGAACAGATCTGCTTGCATGAGAAAGGAGTCGTCCCTTCTGGGGACAGAGTTTATACTGTTCAGGGAAGGGAGGGAGGAAGAGTAGAAGAGTGAGCCCCGTCATGGCTATAAAGTATCTCTGTTCTTAGAGGTAGGGAAATTAAAAAGTGGAAAAGTTGTAAGTCATCCAAAGTTGTTGAAACAGATGGTGCAGGAGTTATTATCCTTGTCTTTTGTGCTCAAGTTCTTTCTCTCTAAAGCTTGCACCAGGTATGCGCAGTGTATTTATAGTTTGCGGAGGAAATGAAGGGAAATAATTAGACTCTAGCTTTGCAGTTTGTAAATTAAGAGAATTAGAGGGTGGTTTGCAAGGGTGAACTGCTCAGGCTATGTGCAAAACCAGCTCATTTTACTTTTACTAATTTGTTCTTTAATTAATTGGTGCCTATGTCTCTTGATTTGTGCTGAGACTGGCAAGATGCTTCATGCAAGAAACCTGTTTTCATCTTGATTAATTCTCTGCTGGGGCAAGCCTTTTAAAAAATATTAGCCAGCCGTCTTCTAACTTAGCTCCAGGAGCTCCCAGTCAAAATCATGAGGCAGACAGAGGATGAGGGAAGGCAGGCAGGGACAGGCCGTCACATTTTACAGATAAGGATGTGGCGCGCAGGAGACCAAGTGAGTTCCTCGCGCAGGGAGTTTAGGGCAAAGGTGGTAAATGACTCTTGCTTTCCTGGCGTTAATACTGTAATTACCACAGGTTCAGTCAGATTTTTCCTTTCTGAAAAAGTTGTGTGTGGCAGGTTTGCAACTCTGTGCTGCCTGTGGGAGTAGCCAGGTTTCAGCGTACGGAGTGCGATGCCCGCGGGGGGAGATCGGCTGCTAGAGAAGCAAGTGAGGTGCCCGTACGTTCTGCTGGGTGGTGATTCCGTGGGACGGAGTTAATTAGGGAAATCCAGGCGCTGGATCTGCAGCGGCACGAACAAGGCTTCCGGAGAGGCACGCACGGCCTGCGCTGACCCCGCTCCCCCCGGAGCACCCCGATCGCTTGCGCGTAAGAAATTGTGACAGCGGTTGCTTACTCCCCTGCCTTTCGGCAGCGCTGCCTGTGGCTGCGGGCAGCCCTTTTGAAGCCAGCAGCGCGTCTGGCTCCATCTCTGTGCGGCCCCTCCGTTGTAGGAGTTTCGGGGAGGGGGGGAGCGGGGGGAGCGGGGACAGCGCGCGGGCAGAGCCGAGCGGCTCCCAGACCTGCCCCGGAGGGGAATGGGGGGAGGGGGGGGGGGGCGCTGCCGCCGCTGTCCCCGCCTGCGCGCCCGCCCCATCCCGCAGCCGAGGGGCGGTTTCTTATCGCAAAGGTTTAAAGGTTTGGGGGGGGGGGGGGGGCCGCGGGTGCGCGTGGCGAGGCGGCCCCCTCCCCTGGCTCGGCGGGAGGCGCGGGGCGGGGCGGGGCGCGCGATGGGCGCGGCGAATGGGGCGGCGCGGCGGGCTCGGGGCGGGCTCCCCGCGCGGGAAGGGGCCGGGGCCGCGGGGGTCCGTCCGGTGCGCGCGGCGGCTCGGGCAGAGCAATGCGGCGGCGGGGAGGGGGCCGCGGGAGCCGCTCGCCGTTTGGATAATCCCTGCCCTCGCCCGCCAGTCTCTTGTCTGCGTGCGGCATGTGGAGCTGGGGTTTTGTACGGCATTTGCCATCCAAGCGAGAGCGCGCTTCCTTTTTTTAAAATTAATTGCTTTGGGTACAGTATATCTCTCTCTGTTGTTTTCTTCTCTGGTAGTGGGGTGGGCCGGGAGGGACGATTGTGACAGCGCAGGGAGTGTTTACTTGTGCAGAAATCTTTCTCGTGTGGAAGCACGCTGCTCCCTAACTCGTGGCTAACAGACTTCAGTTCGCCAACTTTGCCGCTGTACAGCACGCCTGGCTCCTTGGCAGGATGGCAGACAAAAGAACAGCTGGTGCAGAGCAGTAGGGGATTCACAGCAAGGAGGAGGAAGGAGAAATACAAACCTTTCACCCGCACCGTTGACGCCGGGGGATCATAAGAGCAGCAGTTGCACTGGGACGAGCTGAAGCCACCATGCGCAGGTCCAGCACCGATGAGTCGACCTATCACCGGAGCCCTTCCCTGGACAGCAAGGATTACAGTTTCCCAAATGGCACCTTTCGTCGCTACAGCAGCATGTATGGTGGCCAGTTTGGGGCTGCCAGCAACTCTTTTTTTGGATTCCAAACCAACCCAGGCCCTAAGGCCACCAAGGCTAAGTACACGTCCCCCAAGGGAAACAAGTACGTTGTCTTTTACCTGGATCTCTCGTTTATTTTTCTTCTAGAACTGAAGAGGTGCAGCATGGCTCACAACTGCCTGCAGTGTATCAAGTACCTAATGTTTGTCTTCAACCTTCTCTTCTGGGTAAGTACGCATTTGAAACTGCGAGACGGTTCGTTTGTGTCTGATGAGTAAGATGGAAGGTGAACTTGTTGCTGCTTTTAAACTTAAAAGTTTTAACTTGGAAGTTGAATGAAAGGGTGCCTCGGCTGCCCTTTCTGTGGCCTTGTTAATTCGTATGGACAATATGCTGAGGGTTTCCTTCACCCTCTCATTTCCTGGCCTTCAACTGTGTTTCAAAACCACGATACATGGCAAAAGCTTGTGTTTATAGAGGCCAGTGGCTTGAATATCTTCATCACTTTGTTTCAGTGAGAGCTGTATACACTTTTTGTGGCCCTGATCTTTCATTCTCAGGTGTGCATAGTCTTAGAGAAATCTAAGTCTCAAACGTCGTGCATAGTCTTAGAGAAATCACTGAGGCTGTTCGTGATTCGAAGGTTGAGCACATGCTTACATCCATTGCTGTATCACAGATGGCACACTCGGTACATCACAGCATTAAAGCTGGCATCAGGAATGTCTAGGTGATCATTCTCTGTCCCAGTCAGCGATGGGTCCTAGCGTTGCCATTCCCTCCTGAAGACGTGGCTCTGAAGGGTGGAGGGAGACCAGAGCCCTCATCACTTCTGGGGCTGCTACTCTGTGGCAAGAGCTTATCAAATCACTAGTAGGCACATGTGTGTCAGCAGGACACCCTGATGGGACATATCAGTGTTCATCTCCACATCATCTTTCTAGTAAATGAAGTGGCTGTCAACAGCAGGGAGGTTGGGCACTTCACTGCCGTGAAGTGGAGCATAGGCTGTAGACTAAAGAAGCCCAGTGGCGGGGAGAGGGTCAGTTTACAAATACTGTTTGTCCTGTAAAAAAGGGAGTTGTGTGAATGCTAGGGGAGGGGAGGAGGTGATTTCTAGTTCAAAGTCTGGTCCAGATTCATATGTGGGAGGGTCTGTTGTGAGGTCCTCAGGAGGTACCTTTAAATGCCTTGTTCTTCCAGAGTGGTTTATTAACATGCTGAGGGAAATAAGGGGTACTGTGAAGTGACACCAATTCTCTGCTGGGACTTAAGGAGAGGGCGTGTGTTTGCAGTTGGATGTTACCATGTCCGTGTTACTGATTGCCTGTGCTCTCATGAATTGTCAGAGGTTTGCAGAGGGCTGTGAGTGAGATGGAAAGAGCTGTTCTCTAGTGTGCGCTGCTGTACAGCTATTTAAAATCAGACATGCTGCAGTGCTGGTGCGTCTGAAAACACAAAGTGCAGGCAACTTCTGTTGACTTGAGTCATACCAAAGAGTCGGGATGGGATAAACTGGTGCAAGTCCACCAAATTGGTGTGGTACTAACCAGAGCTAGGAAACACAAGGAGGGTGCTCTCTTTACACCCTAGATAAGCTGGTAGATAGAGTGTTGGTAAAACTGCAGTTTGTCTTTCAACTCTGACTGTGGTTGCTTCTGCATTCCTAAATATTGTCTAATATTTATTGCAGCTTACTCCAGACCTTTCTGAAAAAGACATATACTATCTTTCTTGCTCCTCTAAGCCTTGTGGCTCTACTGACTGTCCCTGGTCAAGATTATAGCACTGTCAGCTAGTTGAAGTCTGTGCTAGAGAAATGTGATAGGATGCTGGTGTTAATAGCTTTTTTCAGGACTATGCACGGCACTGCCACGAAGAATACTTACTGCATTCTGATTCCTTTTACAATATGCATCTTCTGCTGAAGCATGTGCGTCTGATAAGAAGAGGTTTTGCTGCAAGTGATGTGGGTATATTTACAAAGGGAAGATGGCACATAGTAATATATCTTTGGCATGCTTTTCAGTACAAAAACCTTAATCCTTTCAGAGAGAAGCAAAGTTTTTTGTCTTTCCCCTGAAATTATAAAGCTATTCTCAAATGCTTGGGGGGAGAGCAAAGACAGGGGTCCCAAAAAGAGAGAATTAAACATATAACAACTGGGCCCTTCGTGCGCTAAAGCATATAAGCAGGGGAGTGGGTGGTGTCAAATACTGCAGCACGATTTCTGTTTTGCTTCCCTTTCACATGCTACCTGCACAGCAGGAGTGATTGATGATGATCATGTCCAAATGAGGTTTGCACAGCATGTACTTATAATAGATGCAGCTCTTCACCTTCTCACAGTGGAGAAACTAACTAAAACCAGACGATTTTTAAAAGTACTGACTTAAGCTGACCTATCTTTAATAAAAGCAGAAAAAAATTTCCATTACTAGTGATCAAAAATCTTGGAATGATTACAGGTTGATGATGCTGCTGTTTTGTTTTTCATGTTGTTGTCAGTTATCTGTTATGTTTTACTTTGTGAAATTAAAGGAGAAGCATCTCTGGAAGAAGACAGGATTTCTCTTTGCATACATGCTCGCAGAAGTTTTGCTGTCTCCACCTTTCCCCTCCACCTGTCTCTGGGTAGTTTGTTAGTTACAGACGGCAATAAATAGGAAGAGGAATTGTTTTTTTCATGCTTTGATCTCCAAATAAAAACTGCAGTTATTTCCATGTATAGAGAGCAGTCATTGCATTAAATGAATTAAATGCCTATTATAGGTTGTTCCTGCTTTTTATTCTGTTTTGAGCAAATGCTTTGACTTCCTTCAGAAATCATATTTCCATTTTCTTCTTCCTGTTCCTATTCATTAATTCTAGTCATCTTGTGCATCCCTACAGCCTATTTCCCAGTACTTTCAGTTGTCTTTCCCCCAGTGAAAATAGTCCTCAGCCCTGTGCAACTCCAGTGGTGTTGGTGCTGCATTTCTTAGGAAAAGACCCTTTTCTTATAAGTCTGGTGAATTTATAGGAAACAAAATCTCAGAGACCTTGATTTTAAATGTTCCTGGCAAGCTTTATTGGATTAGGTGGTGCGC
Source organism: Chlamydotis macqueenii (assembly GCF_036417535.1). Taxonomy (NCBI): domain Eukaryota; kingdom Metazoa; phylum Chordata; class Aves; order Otidiformes; family Otididae; genus Chlamydotis; species Chlamydotis macqueenii. The sequence goes on along the minus strand of NC_141560.1, from coordinate 53,077,877 downwards.
TTATGCTGTAAAATTTTTAAAAGCTGTCATATAACTGTGAAAACAGAGTAAATTTCTCTTCCCCTTTCTGATGGCTGAAGGGAACGCAAAGCTCCTTCACAAGTATCAGAGGCTGACGTGCCTTGTCCGTGTTGGTGCTGAATCAATCCATTGGTATAGCAGACCAGCAGCTATTAATGAAGAGAAAAAAAAACCTGATAGTCCTAGAATAGCTCTTTTCTCCATGAAGAGTCCTGCACAAATTGCTCTTGGTGCGTTTGCAACTACTCTGGGGTATTAAGGAGCTGAAACATGGACAAAACATTATTACACGGCAGCACTGCTGCTCTAATGGGAATTGCCATTCAGAGGCCATTTCCTGGAATATTGCCAGATGCAGAGGAGCCATCATTGTATCACTGCACTGATTTGTAAGCTCCCAAAATAACTTTTGTTACCTGATACACAGTACTTGTCTGACTTCATTCATTTTTATGGACTTCGATTTTCTTTTGTTGAATTGCTGAACCCTTGAGACTAAAGATCACCTCAGGTGATTGCAAAGCAGAATATTTTTATATCATAATGAAATATTTGTATTTCACTGTGAAATACCCAGGGAAGAATATTTGTTTTCCACATTCTGGCCTTGAAACATCTAGGGTTTTTTTTATGACAGTCAGTAAAATGAACTATTTTATTTCTTGTGTTTCTAATGCAAGGCTCTGCTTGCCTTGTCTTTTCTTTTTTTTTTTTCTTTTTTTTGTTAAAAAAGGTAGGAGATAGCCTAAAGGCTGAGAGAATGCTATAGAAAAAAAAATATAATCTCCTTAATACCCCTTGGTTTATGCCAGCATTCCGTAGTGGTTTGGCCATCAAAGAACTGAATACCTATATCTGACTGTTCAGGTAATGTTTAACTGATAGAGAAATGCGGTAAAGCACAGGATTTGCAAAATGCTGTTGTTAGAAGACTAGTTATAGAGAGGAGACAGCAAAAAAAAAAAAAGGAGACAAAGAAGTTTGTAATTTATCAAACTTACCATTCCTCATGTCTCCTTTCCATTGTTAAAACATACTGAAGTTGTATGTACTATAAAGAAGTCAAAGTCTTCAAAATAGTTTACAAAGACTCTAATTCCAGTGGGTAGGCTCCCAAAGACCCAGGGGAATATTCTGTTGTCACTTGGAAGCTTGGGAGTTGCCATCTGCTGGGCACTCTGTGGCTGGGATGAGCTGCTGGAGCTCTGCTTTCCAGCTTTCTGCCTAAAGAGATGGGGCAAGGCACTTGGCCTGCTGCTTTGTTTTGCCATTTGGTCCATATAAAATTCCCAACTGATACAGCCCTGAGAATGATGTGTCTTGGCTTCTGAGACATAAAGTGCAAATCTGAAATGTATGGAAATACAGAGCCAAGGAAGGGGCAGGTAGCACTAGTGAATGCACTAGCATCTATGTGGGAAAAACCAAGAACCTGTTTAGTCTGATTCCAGGGACCAGCTGTGGGTCTCTTGCTCTGGCTTTGCTGCTGTTGGTGATTCATGGCCCACAGTTTGGGAAGCTCTGCACTAATGAGTACTGCTGGCCTGGGGCACTAGTGATACTGCCAGCAGTCAATCTTCATTACTTGAATGTAATTGGAAAGAAGGACAGGAAGTAACAAAAACGAGAAATCTTTCATTACTGGCATAATTTTCCTTCCTTCCACTTCAACTTCAGTGGCACAGGTATGTCTTGTAAGAACTATGCAGATGTTTGCAATATCTGGAATACTGAGAATGCAGGGCAGCTGGAAAAAGGAAGAGCTTGATCTGAAAGTGCACCATGGGGCATTGGATGGTATTTGAGAGATCCTGGCCAAATATGGCCAGAGGGTGGAGGCAGAGGGATGTCTCTCTGTTTCTTTGTACCTCGTTGGGAAACCATCTGACCTTATTAGCTTGAGAGGAGAGCTGTTAGCTGAGCTTATTCCCAAAGCCGGGGAATTTTGTGAGAGAAGCAGCTGATTTTGTTGAATTGGGTTCCTTGTCCTTCATCTGCATCCTCTATCCTCCATCAGTCAGCTGAATGAGATTGATGGCTGAAACAGCCAGAAACTCTACAGATTGTTAGTGGCTGAGGACAGCAATCATTTTGTAGTTATACTTGGCTGCAGTCTTAAGTTGGTGGAAAAAAATTGCTAATAGAGCAGTAAGCCATTTTAAAAGCAGACCCACCATCTCATCACAATTATTTGTGCGTGTTCTCCTCTGATGGGCAAGGGTTGCCACTCCTGCCATAGAGCTGAGCGTATCAGTTGGAGCTGCTGCGTGCTGTTCTGCAGGGAAGGCAGTCACTTGTCTGCCAGCTGTGTGGTGCCCTGAGAAGACAGCTCGATTAGAAATAAGACAGCCGGTGTATTTTCATATGTATAACAGGTGGATAATCTAGGACAAAGAAAAAAAATTGATTAACCAGCAATACAGACTTTGCTCCTGTGTAATTAGAATATGGGACGTTTACCGCAGAATGTCATTGCCTCTAACTGCCTCCCAGTCTCTGATTTGCGTTTGTAACTTACCTCCTCCAGAAACTGCTCGGTCTGATTGACATCTTATCTCTGCCTCTAACTTGGTGAGGCCTCTCTGAGGATGTGTTTTTAAGGAGCATTGCTTTCAAAGAAAGGAGAGTCATTTGATATGGGAATTACAGACTTCAAAAAATGGCGTTTCTGTGAGAAGCGGAACTGTTGAGGGCTGATATCAAGTGTGAGAGAGAGATGATTGTATTACCTGATGTCTGATTTATATGGGCACCACTCAGAGCTTTTCCCATAGCGCTGCCATTCATACCATCTCTTTCCCGTGTGGATTCTGATGTCTAACAGGGTTGGGGATCATGCTGGAGTCTTATCTCCCAGTGAAGGCGTTGCTAAGGGCTGCATTTGCTACCTAAATGCATACCTTCTGAAAACCTTTAGGAAGTTAATGAATTTGAAAGGGTGCATATCTGTCAAACCAAGCTGACAGTGACAAATGGACTCAGGAGTTGTTCGTGGGATACTCAGCCAACACAGCTCAATTCCATAGTTGTCTTTTCCTTAGGAAATCAGGCTCAGAAGGCTTTTAAGAGAGGAGAAAAAAATTGCCTTCAAGTTAACTGTAGAATAGATACCATCTTCAAATTGCTCGCTGTGGGCCCGTTTCTGCTTCTGTTACTCATGACAAAGAGTAGCTTTGTTGCTTTAGGTGGGTTTGCTGACATATTGATATGCTTTTGGCCACGAGTATTGGCAAGGACTAAGCACCTCGCCTTATAATTTTTCCTGTCAAGAACATCCACTGTACCTAATTCAGACTTACAGGTAGTACAAAAAACTGAGGAAACCCATCAGTGGATAAACCCACAGGATATGGCATGTTGCGGTTGTGGACAAACTGGCAATTTTAAAGCAATGAGTGTACAAACAATGAGCTGCAAACATTATTCCCTCTTCTGGACAATGATAGATACTCAATCTGTTGCAGCCAGAACTTTGAATTATACAAAGGAAGACAAAAGGCGGGTGAGATAATTTCCATCATGATTCCTCCTCCTCTGTATCTTGGCTTAAAGATTTTTGAGAGCTAGCCGGTGCTGCTTTGTTACACGTGATTTCTCATCATTGGGGCGAAGACCAAAGTCACAGTAACTACCACAACATACGCTGTCACCTCACAGTTCACACTGCCCTGTGTATGAGGTCCTTTTCACCACCTATGGGCCGTTATTTTAGAATGTGAACCTTTTGGCCAGAAGATCATTTGCAACCCTGTACCCACAGAGTATCCAGAAGAATAAAATCCCGGACTCTGTCTCCAGACACTATTGTTTTATAGCTATTAATACTGCTGCGTGATTTATTTATTTAGAACATAAGTTTTGGCTAAGGTAGCAAATCCGTACAAGTTACTATATGAATAATATACAGTATCTATATGAAATATATAAAGACACTTCTCTCTGATATTTAGAGTGTAAAGTGAGCACTGCTAGGACAAAAATGAAACGTGGAGTTGAATGGAATGACTTCTGCATACTCATGCAGATTGGAGACAGTAAATTGTATTTCTTAGTACTGTCCTGTAATTGTTTCTCCAGGAAATGTTAAATCATCACAAGATGCAGCAGAAGTAAATGAAATTGAAATTGCAGTCTGTAATTAGACTGTCATACTGTAACACATCTTAAATCTGTCTTCAATAGAAAAACTAACACCCTCCAAAAACCTCTCCCAACCTGCTTCAAGTGTGAATGCATGCAGAGCCTTATAATTTAACACGATTCAGCTGGGGCTTGTTCTAAAGATGCCTTACATTTGAAATAGTAGTTTGAATGAGACAGAAGGTTGATGTAAAAGGACAAAGGACCAGAATGACTCAATCTTGTAAGTTTTTTATACATAGACCTTCCAGACTTTTGGATGTTTGGTTTTTTGTTTCTGTTTGTTTGGGGTTTTTTTCTGCTTACTTTTCCAGATTGCTTTTATGGACCTTTTTATTCTTTCCTTGGCCACGAGACCTTTGCTTGTTCTCAGATATTTTAAAAATAGTGCAGCAGCAGCTATTACTCTATGTCATCTTACTCTTGGAGTCCCTCTGAGCTGTACGCTAAAGCTCTAAATCTGTATCACCTTGATCCATACTGGCTTATTATATTATTACTTTGTCTACCCTTGTTTCTGCTCTGCATGCTATCCCATACTTGATTATCAGCTCTTCTCACAAGCTTCTTTGTTTTTTCACCCCAGTCCATCCTTTACAGGAAAATCCTGGTTGCTGAAGCTTCCCTTTCCCCTCCAGCTATGTTTTGCAAACTCCTTTTTAAGAAATCATCCACTGTGATGTCTGTAAACACTGCATCTGATGACCGTGGCATGATAGTGCTGATTTTGTTTATTACACGTGTTCACTGTGCGTGCTGAGTAATCTGTACTGGCTCTTATTTAATGCTCTTCCTCCTCCAGCACCCAATGCTGATGCATTTCTTTACATGAGGTGTTCAGGGAGGAACTTTTTTTTTTTTTTTTTTTTAATCCTATATATCATTCCTCGCTCTGTCAGTGGTGACTTTGATAATGTAGAAGCCTCTGGATATAACTTAGAGTGGGATGGGAGTGAGCTTTCTTGGCTTCTGCTTGTAGTCATTAGTAGATGCTTTGTTGGTAAAACTACAAAGTGTCTGCTCCCACTCCATTCAGATATACAGCCATCTTCCCCCTGTGCCTAACAGGATTATAGTTTGAGACCTGGAGAACAAGGAAAACTGCTGTGAGGAAGAGAAACCCAACCAACCACCACCCCTTCATGCAGATGCCAATTTGCACTTTATTTTATTATGTGATGTTTACTTTCTTTTTCCCTATGTGGCTTTGTCACAGTGACCAACTTTACTGATCAAACAGCCAGCACGAGGTGCAATACCTGGAATTAAACAACTTAAGTCTCTTATTTAAAACAAGCTTAGCACTTAGGAGCAAAAATCTCATTGGCTTAACAGATGACTATGTGGCAGGCCTACGGTGGGATTACAAAGCCTTAATGTAAACTGGAGTTACACCAGCAAAATTGTGCTCTTGCCAAGAAAGCTTGTTTTGTTCAGCGGATTGGTGTAGGCTGTAATGGCAAACAGTGCTTTTGCTGGTATTAGTTGTTCCCTGAGTAGGGGCTTTGCTTGTGTAACATGCTGAAAATTTTTTTGTAGCCCACAAGGCTTAAAAGCAGTGATGGTCCCTCTGTGCTGCTGTCAGACGGCACTGGACTCAAAGAGGCAGAAGAGAGCAGGGGAAAGGGAAGGCGAATGTTGGCTGCAGGAAGTGAGATTTTGTTGATTCTCAGTGGCTGTAGGCTTAAACTATGCAACAGCACGAGGAGGCACTACCATCTGAGCTGTGAGCAAGGTGCTTCCCCCAGGAGCAGAAAGGAAAAGCAACAGCTTAATCTCTGTGAAAAGATAGCAGCCAGCGGCTACTGTGGCAAGATTAGATAGTGGCTCCAGCTTGTTTTATACCTCCTCCTTCCTTCTTTAATTGCCAGTTGTTTTGCCCTTGCTGTCTATACAATATTTAGAAGAGAGAGCACAGAGAAGGAGCCAGATTCTTGCTAAGTCCGTTCATTCACTTCTCTAGAAGCACCAACACCAGGTACCTCTTTGTGTTGCTATGCTTGGGAAGGCTCATCTGATGGCTTCCTCCAGGCATTCTGGAGGCAATCTCTTGGGCTTCAGACCTTCTCAGGGGTTTTTCCCCTCCCGTGCTGTGGTCTCCCAGCAGTGGTACCTGCAATTTCTGGTCTTGTCACAGTTCCTGTGACAACCTGGGAGTCACCTGTAGTAGCAGCAAGAGTACAAGTCTGCTTGGGAAAGGCCATACATGAGTATGTTTGCTTCTGCTGAGCATCTGGATTTTTCTCTAGGTCATCTTACTATATGACATTTACTCAGGATTGTAGCACAAATTGTTTACTTATGCCTGAATAAATCTTTTCACTAATCCACGTTTGTAAACATTTGTAGACGGACTGCCTTCATGTTGACCAGTTGAAAATTTGTACTTGTTTTTTATGTGACATTTATCCAGGGTTGTAGCACAAATTATTTACTTATGTTTGAATAAGTCTTTTCACTAATCCGTTTGTGGCAGCATGGGAAGGAGCTGAGGTGACACATTTGATACCATTTTCTTCAACAAAACAACTGGAACTCTGAATCTGAATTGAGCTCCACTGCCACGTGCAATCTGTTACGAGCTCCCATCCTTGAAGGCCAAAGTTTTTAACAAACACGTCCACCATCTGCTCTACACTTGTTATATTCATGCAGAATATTTGGTTGGTTTAGAATGACTTTGCAAACTAAAATAACCCAGAAATGGTCTAGTGCATCCTGTAAACATACTGCTGCTACCAAAGGATACAGTGAAGGATCTTTGGGCATGAAGGAGCAGACATTTTTTTGTTGTTTGCTCGTGGGTCACTCCACAACCCCCAGCCACGAGGCTTTTGTAGTGTACTAGTACTTTTCTGATGTTTGCAAGCCCCAAAATGTGTAGCAATAACAGTCTGGTGCAAAAAAAGGAGGCAACCTTTAGAGCTTTTTGCCTGGTTTTTCAGTGCAAAGAATACAAGGAACAATTTGGGTGTGCATGAGTCCATTCATTGTAGCTGTGTGTGTTTTAACTGGTAAGAGCACATTTTCAGGTTTTTGTTGTTCCTTGTCTTTTGTCAGTGGTGGGATTTGGTTTGTACCATGGAGAACATGCTCATTGTATCTTGTGCTACTTTGATGCCCTTGCTGTCCTCTCCTAGTGGCAGATGTGATAAGGGAATCTCTGTTTCCATCTTGGTTGGTGTGTTAGAGCTCGATGTCACAGCATGGAGCACCCAGGTATACTACACCTCTTTGTAGTCAGCCAGTTGCCTTCCTGATGCTCCTTAGTATGGAAAGCTGAAACCAGAGGTATATATCATCACATTGTTTCTGGTAGCCAAAGTGGGAAGCGTCTTTAACGCTCCACGCTGAACTCTTGTCTCCCTTTTCCATATCAGCATCACTGCATGCTGCGAAGGCATGATAACACAGCAGCAAAACAACAGGCCTTTCAGGGAGATCATATGGCAGGTAAAATTACTGCTCCGGTGCCACAGGGAGGTTCAGATTCAAGTCAGAGGCAAAGAAACAGTGTAGTGAGTTAGGATCTATTGATTTGAAATGAGCATCATTGAAATTCTTTGTGTAATTTATAACCACTTCCCTTTGTATTCCTTGGGTAAATTCACTCAGGACCTGAAACATCTTTACCATACTCTTATCAGTCTGTCTTGTTGAATGTGCTCCTGTGTGTTAGTTACAACATGTGTCCGTTCTCATGCTCCAATTTCCATTTGTAAATAGGTTTTAGGTAGATAACTCTTGGAGGAAAATTGACTAACAATCACTGAGAAAAATGTCCTGTTCCTAAGGAGAGAGTATGTCTCTACTTTTGGTACTGGTTAAACTGTAATCCTGAAAAACACAGACTGGATGGTCCCATTTTTTTCCACTGCTGACACTAAAGGGATGTTTCATTGTCCTAGTAAAACCTTAGAAGAAATTCTGGTATTTTCTAAGTACTAAATATCTCTCTGCCTTAATTTCTCAGCAAATACTCCATAGGCTTTTCAAAATTAAGTAATTGGTCATTCTTCAAGCACAGATTTTTTTTTTTTTTTTTTTTTTTTTTTTTTTACTTTGCTTTTTTATCTACTGGGACCTTTTTCTAAGATTCCACTTGCTCTACCCAAAAGTTGCAGTGGGTTATTATTTTGAGGCTGCAGTTTGGAAATACTTCATGCTTTTTCACTGCAGCTGAGATTTCTCTTTCCCAAATAATATCCAACCCTTTCAACTCCCGGCTTAGTATTTTCTGGCACAAGCTGCTTACAGTTACATGTCACCTCCTCTGTAAGAGCAGTGTGGATTTCCCCATGCATGTGTTAGTAGTGCTCCTTTTTGCTACCTAATCTGCTTTAGTAACTTGATAATTCTGGTGTGAAAGAAGGCTCTTCATTTTAAATTTCACCCCTACTAGCTGGAGGAGTACACGTATCTATGTCTATATATATATATGTATAAAAACTTTCTTTGTTGTCCCCTGTGCTGGATACTTGTACCTATTTTCCATGGACTCCAAACAGAATTGGCCAACTAAGAAATACAAAATTCTCTGACATGTTCTTTTCAAATTGTTTGTACTTTTTCTTGTCACTCTTATTTCTTTCTAAAAGAACATGATTTTCCTTTTCATTTCATGAGATTTTTACAGCTTCTGTAAACACTTCCATTTTTCAGAGTCCCTGCAGGATTTGCCTTTGACCCAGAGTTCATTTGGGTTATGAAATTATTTGTGACACACAAAGTACACCCTCACATCGTTTTCTCCCTGACGTGCTTTTGTTCAGGAAACATGCTTGTGAGGGTGGACATATTTCAGTGATGATGTTACAACTCCCTGGCATATTTGTAGGATGAAAAGTTACTAAGGAGAAGAAAAAAAATGAAAGTTGAAAGCAATAAGGAATGTTGTGCTTTGTACCATTTGCTGCAGCATATGCACTCACCCTCCATCACGTGGCCGAGCAGCTGCACAAACGCTCCATCCTGCTGGTGAGATCTGAGCCAGACCTTGATGCTCTAGAGTCACATTTGATCCCATCAATACCTGATTTTGGATTGCTTCCCTTTGCTTACTGCTTGCGACATAATCCTCTTCGTGCATCATCTCATTTTGTCGTAACTGGCAAGGCTCTGTTAATTTTTTTTTTTTAATTCCAGCCACATGTTGATGTTTGGAGGTTTTTCCCCACCTTTTATCATGTCTGTAAAAGTAAAAATGCTCTGTAGCCACACGGTGTCTGTGGGCTGGGGACTCTGTTGGATTCACACAGTCTTGGCACATGCTTTGCTGTCTGCTGATATAATAGGAGCTGTTAAGGTTGCACAGCAAGTTTTAGACTTCAGTCCCCATTATACTCAGTAAAACAGCCATCTTTTTCTCATCACGGATATGATTAGCTATTATGTACAGTTTCAGTTGCTCAGTAGAGGTGTCAAATCTTCCACTGAATTACCAAACAGATCCATTTTCCCCAAACATCAGTCCGATTTAACCCTTTTTCTGACTGCATGGTAGGTTGCTCACAGGTCCAGTGCTGCACACAGTAGTTTTAGTTTGATTTTGGTTTTGTCTTTGCAGCTACACCCTGCTTTTTTCTGTTCCCAAATTAGATTTTCACCCCTATTGCCAAACACTTTGTCCGTTCTTTCTAAACAATACCTGTAAAGTGGGGAAGCTGCAGGGGCATAGTTGGTTTCCCAGTAGCTGTAGCGTGTTAATTTGATGCAAACCTTTAAGCCTTAGCTGCCTGTGGACTCTGCTGCAAAGTTTATGTGGCTTCTGCTGCAGAAGACAGGGCAGAGAGTGCCAGAGGGCACAGATGGTGCTTAAAAGCCTGTCACTGCGTGCTGCACTGAGTTGTCCAGCCTGTAGCTCCTGAGCCACAGGTGCGGGTGCCTTAGAGTTTCTACTGCAGGGGTTGTGATGGGACAGCAGGGATGCCAGCATTGCTAGAGTATCTCTAGGACCGCTGTGTACCCTCAGTTCAGCCCCAGCCTCTAAGGAAGTGGTGGGACCAGGTGGAAACCCACACCATTGCTGTGGTAGGTGGTACATGTGTTGTGGCTTTCAGGCTGGTGCCACATCCTTGTGACAGTTGATACTGGTACCTCCGCGTGGGCAATGGCGAGAAGGAAAGCAAGCAGAGCCTCCCTGTGGTAGTGTGAATACAGGATGAGGTACAACCTTCCTCATCTTGGCACTAGTGTTACCGTTGGCATTTGCGCTGAGAGATTTTAGTGGGAATGTGGTGGTGTGTACTGGTATGTGCAGGTGTTGTGGAATGAGGCGATTTTCCAGTATACAAGGAAGCAGGATTCATAAGGTAAAGCTGGGCTTTATAAAAGGCACAGTGAGAAGCTTTTGCAAGGTTATCAAAGTCTTAGATGCGTGTTCTGGGATCTCCACAACCTTCCAAAAGGTTTACAAAAGCTTTCTTGTGATAATTCAGTGCTGCTACTGACTTTGTCCTGAGCTGGAAAAGCAGATGCTTAAAAAAAATGAAGAGCTATAGGAAACAATAGCTGGATGTTCACCCTAGACATGTTCTTGTTTTGTGCGGAATGTAGAATCATTTGTTTCATCTGAACGGTTTCATCACTGCATGCATGTATGTATGTATGTGTACGAGAGAATGAGATAACTGAGTTTTTGTGAGTGGGTGTTCAATTTTGGCTAACAAGATCCTATTTCACTTAGAATTTGAAATAACAAGTGACAGCTGTGGGACTTAAAGATCTGTCAGGTTTGGAAATTGCAACAATTACACCAGAACAGTAGATGTATATATTGGACAGGCATATTTTGTTCGGGGGGGGGAGGGAATATACAACAAATTATATGAATATTTCAGGATATTAGGAGAAAATCATATCAATTTCCTCGAAATAAATAGTACAAGAGGTGGGAGTTGCGAGAGATACTGTTTATATTAGAGAGATAAAATACAAAATAATTACTTCAACAGGATCCATAGATTGTGGAACAGAAAGCCTCAGTAGACTCTTTTGGCAGGTTACCTGTTAGGGAAGGAACTCACAAACCAGACTGTTTACTTACTGTGGAACTATATTTTAAACGCTTTTTGATAAAATAGAAGATTATCCCTAGCGTTACTGAGGAAATCTCAAAAGATTTGAAATAAACAATTTCACTGTACTATCCAATTAAAAACCAGTACCTGAGACATGGAAATAAATAGTTTCATTCTCAGAAAACCGCTTGAGCAACATCATCAAAGAAAAGCCTTGTTTCTATATAGTTGCTTTAAAATCAATACGGTGAGCTCAGTCTAGGCCTTTGCACAGCCAGCATCACCACGTTGGCTTGGGCTGCAGGACCTGATGCTCATCTCCCTTGCTGGAGAGGCGTTTAGCTTGTGTCAGCTTAATTGCATGCAATTAGGTGTGAAATTGTAAAATTGTGTTGTCTAATACAGACATTGCCTTTAAAAAAGTTGAAGGAAGGTTGAATAAAAATGAATTACAGTAATATTTTAGACTGGCTTTACTTGTAGAATTTTCTTAATTTACTTTTCTACTTAAAATTGAAGACATTATTTTTTAAAATTTCTGATATATAAAATGCAAAAGCATTCAGCAGCGGAGAAGTTTTAGTCTTTTGGAAAACAACATCTCCTTACAAATTAAATTATCCAATAGCAGCCATTCCAGGCTATTGGGTGGTTAATAGGTGTGCCAGAAGAGGAAAAACATTGTCAAATGTTACAGCTGGAAGTGAAGGGATTCCAAAAGAGTAGTGCTTTGGGTCTATGACAGTATATACATGTGGTAGGTGGAAGGAGAAAAGAGGATGTTTGAAGAGCCTGTTGTGTTTCTTAACTTTTTCAAGAAGTTTCCACTACTTGGTCATTAATTACTATATAGTTTGTGTGATCGAGAATGACTGAGTCATCTGTACTGGAGAGATTTTATGACAGTGACAGTTTTGAGCCTGGTTTGTTCAAAAGGAGTAATATGACTTCGATATCCATGTCCTGTTGAATTTCTGTTACAGCTGAACATCTTTTAGATCCTTTGAAGTTTTATTCCAAGTCTCTCTCTTCAGACTCTTCAGTCAGTTACAACTTCTTCCAATCTGTGCCCCCTACTTCTGCCTGCAGAAGACGGGCAGAGCTTTGCCCTTGAGCAAGACGTCTGAGACATGGATCTGAGAAAGCCGGTCTTCACCTCTCACACTCCAGATTCATGTGATTCTCTTAGCAAATGTCAAGACTGAGCAGAAGTGTTAACCATGTCATGTGTGGTATCATATTATCCAGGATTTATGTGAGAGGCAGAAGGCTGAAGTAATTTCAGTAGTCTTAGATGCTCTGCTGCTAGTTGTCTGATCAAGTCCCTTTTTCCAAGTGAGCTAAACCGTGAAAATGGCAAAGCAAGACTGAGTTTTCTTGTAACACTCTAGTAACCTTTTAGCAGATTGCATTTAGTTTTCAGCCCCTACCTCTGCACCTACTGCTGCACCTCATATTGAGTTTGGTTAGTTTGGTGGTTGTTTTTTTTTTTTTTTTTGGAAAACTAGAAAAGAACAACTAGAAAACTAGAAAATAAACAGCTACAGAGGGTTTGGGCTTCCTGAGTCTTGAATAATTTGGGTAACTTTTGTAATCTGAGAAGAATAGATCTGCAGTTTTACAAAATTACCTACAGTAGAGAAGTACAACTTTTGCCCTGCTTTTGTGGATGTTGCTGGGCTTGCAGGCATCCGTATACCCCTCCACAAGTTCCTGCTTTGTGATTTTCCCTTTCTAGCATCAGTTTTTGGTCTTCTGCCTCTGTTGGCAATTCATTCCATCTCGGAAATTACCCATGTAGGTACACACTGGTAGGTTCATTTTTTTCAGATGAATGTTGCAATTGTGTAGATAGTGTTGACAGGGATTTTCTGGTTTTCTTTTTTCTTACTTCATTTGTATAGGCTGTACTTTCCTGAATCTTCAGAAGAAGCACCTGGGGCCATTGAACCAGAGGACCTATGTAAACCCAAGAGGATTTTTTCACCAAGGAAATGTTATTAATGAGCTGTCTCTTAAGTCTTCCACTCTGCCCTGGTTGTTTGTCTCTCTAATTGGTAGGTGCACTCTTCCAGGAAGCCCTAAACTTGCTGCCTCCTTTTTTTGAAAATGGTATTAATTAAGCAGGAAGTTGTATTAGTGGCTTGAACTTTATAGCTGCCCTTGACACTCCAGAGAGTTTTTGCAGTGATGTAGATATTGTTTATACATGGCAGTCTTTTTTAATTACCCGTGATCCTAAGTTTTTAACAGTTCCTTCTGAACTACTACCTGTAAGCCTGACAGAAGGATCGTGCAACTGTGAGAGTTTAGTTCTAGTATAAGGCAGAGCTGAATAAGCTATTAAAAATGTTTACTCATGAGTTATTTGACCAAATTCGTAAAATGGGAGAGCAACTTTACAGAAACAATGTAAAAATGTAGTATTAATTTGGAAACCTCTGCCATTGCTGCTCCCACTTCAAACTGAGTGTTTCAGAGCAGCATGTGCCTGTTAAGAAGTCTGCCTTGTTTGTCTTCAAAGATTTAAACATACCAGTTCCTGTGGAGCGTTCTTCCTGTTTCTTTTAGCAATGTCATGTCTGTGTAGAAGTGCCATACCAAACCATGCTCTTTTAGTTGCACATATGATGCAGCTGTTGATTATGGAGAAATGATGTCACTAGCTAGAGCTGCTGGAGCCAGACGCTTTTGCTGTCACTCATTGCCTGAAGAAATTGTGGGTGGTAGGAAGATCTCATGCGTGTACAGACGTATGTGTTGAGGCAGTGAGGGGGGGCAGGAGCCCTGAGGACCTGTGTGGGAATTTGCATGTATCATTCACAATTGGAAAGTGTAACTTTAATTTGTATGTCTTACAAAGCACCATTCTTATTTATAATTTCCAAACCTTTCATCAACAGTACTTATCGTAGCTCTTGCCTGCACAGTGATTTCCTCTCAGCAGATCTTTGGGCAGAACAAGTGCTGCCACTGCAGTCTGCTTGGATGCCTGCTCACTGCTCTGAATTGCCTTGATTCTCTGTATTTTACCCAGTATTTTCCCTATTGACTTCAGCTTCTCCTTATCTTCTTTAGGGAAAAGATGCTAACCTTCCCAGTGGTTATGACCTAACCTGTCCTTCCTCAATGGTATCCCATTGAATTTTGGCACTCTGCCATGCTTAGGAAGTACTTCTTTTATCAAGGCTCTCTTTTACTGGCAGGTATTCCGACTCATTTATTTTAGCACTTGAGCTTCTCATATTGCTGTACAGGCCCTTATCGCTTCTATTTCTGGGCTTGTTCCTTTTTTGTCCCCATCCACCTGGTTCTCCCACTTTTTTTTTTTTTTTTTAATTCAAGACCCCTGATACCCTGAAAGAATCCAAGATGTACTTCTGTTATGTCCATGTGTTCAGTTATCTTTTGATTATTGGCTCAATTTTAGAAATTGTCTTGTCTTTAACATTGCAAAGTAGGGAATTTTTGGCAAACAGGACCCATAAACCCACTCAAATATCTTACCAACTTGGCCCTTAAAAGTGAGCACTTGCCTGTGCTAGGAGGAGTTTCATCAGCCCCTTAATGATCACCTGTTTTGCTGGTATACACAGGAACTAGTGACTGCGTTATCTGGCAGAAGCGTCCTTCAGTTGGTGTCAATTGCTGCATTCACCACCCTCAAACTAGTCAGACCTGATTTAACATAAACCCCGCGTGTCTGGAGTCTGAGTCCAGGATGCACATGAGAGTCAGGTCAGGGAAGATTGTCCACAGTGGGTCTGAATAATGCATGCTTTTTAGCTTGGTCAACGCTCCTGGTTTTGTAATGGGGGTTGCGATTGATATATTGTAGTTCCTTACGTGTAAGGAGCTAGTCCCTGCAGGCCTTTGTCCGCACAGGTTTTATTGACAGACTTCCCCTTCTGTAGTCAGATATGGTTTCACTAAATGTGCTTAGTTATAGTGAAAGATGCTGGGTATTAAAATGTGTTCAAGCAATGGTTGTGTTTGACTCTGCAAAATCCAAAGACAGTTACTTATGTTTGCCTCCTCCTTTCCCACATCTCCACCTTCATTAAATATCACTGATCCGCGTCTATTCAGGAAATAGCAATTAGGCACATTCATCTGGTAAGGCGACGAGCTTCTGATCAAGGAAAATGCTGCACGTCTGTGAAATTCCCAGTCGTGCAAGTACTGCCAGTGCTGTGGCAGCAGCCTGTGTTGTCATGATGCTCCTGTGGTGCCGTCTGCTGCCTGGTTGCATGGGAGAATGCAAGGGCTGCTTTCCTGTGGCAGCTGCCAGTCCTCATCACATCCAGTCGGTAACGAAACCATGTGTTAGAGTGCACAGGAGAGTTGCAAAGGGTCTCCAAAATTTTGCAGTACAACCCTAGGTGGTAGAGTTGCCTGTAGCTGCAACAGGCTGAATAAAAGGGAAGTCTCAGACTCTTCATTTATTGCTACTCTTCCACAAAAGTGATTCTGGCTTCTAAGAAACCCTAGTGTTGTCTTCAGCTATTCCTTTAAATCTGTGTTCTCATTACAATGAGACTCTGCCACTGCCACTCGTCAAACTGAAATACTGCAGTCTTATAATTGGAAAAAAATGAGCAAGCCTTTTTTTTTTTTCATATGAGGCCCTAAAGAAGAAATTGCATAGCCAAAACCTAATCTGTGGGGTGGTTTGTTTGGGTTTGTGGGGTTTTTGGCTTTTTTTTTTGGTTTTGGTTTTTTTTTGGCCAAATTTATCAATTACCCTAGTAAAGGCTGATAGTTTTTCTTACGTTCTTGTCCCAGTTATGTCCTTAGACTGTCATGGCTGTGTGACCCATTTTAGTATAGTAATACCTCTACTTCTACGTAGATAGATAAATTGGTGCAGAAGTTTCACTGCAACGTATTTTTCCTAAACTGAAGCCTCCCTTGGCCTGGGGACTCACATAGGTTTGCCAGAAACATGTTCGGCCGCATCCTGGAGAAGGACTTTCCTTTCGTTTTGCCTAGATTACTGCCTGAAAGATCATGTAAGAAAAAATCTTTTACATGCTTTCTGCATTAAATAAAAAGCTTTCCCCATGAATTTACATCTCCTGTAGCTTAATTCTTATGATTCAGTAGTGAATTATATTTGGTTTATATTTTGTAATTAGAGGGCAGAACAGACGGCAAACCCTCTGTTTAAACTGAAGTGTACTGAGTAACCCACCACAGTGTCTGGTGCTTTGTGTCTTGCTAACCAGAACTCGGAGAAAAGTTGTGCTAACTTTTTGCAACCTTGCTCCCAGAGCTTTATGTGGAAACGGTATTGGCAGAAACAGTCACTAAATCTCACTTAATAGCAGCACCATTTCTGCTGCTACGCAGGCCAGTGAACTAAATCTAGTTTGGAGTAGCTGGGGAGAATGTCAGGAAACATCAAATATCAGAGCAGAGGCATCCTTATGAGACAGACACTATAAAGTGTCCAGTTTGGCAGCTGGTGCACAAATACGTCATTAGAAGTTAAGGCTTTAACCAAAATATGAAACCAGTTTAGAACATTTCGAAAATTCTTAAGTGACAGTCTTTTAGTAAAAGAATGATCTTGATCCTTGATGAATTTCAGTATGTGATACAGCTTGACCACTTCAGTATCCGTGTATCTTTCGATGACATATGGAATTTTACATTCCTTTTGTGTTTCTGTGTTGGTTCGTTCCATGGAATAGATGCAAGCAGGACTCCATTTCAACTGTAGGTAAGCTTACGCATTTCCCTGCTTCAGCAAATTGTTAGGAAGCTTCTATTCATGAAGTACTTGCTTTTGATACAATACTTGCTTTTACTTCTCCTACAGAGAAAGTGTAACGGAGCTGGTAGGGTATTGGACATTGCAATACTTTGCCTTTGCTTTTTGGAAGAGTTGCCAGATGGACACTTATTCCAGGGATGTAGACGCATTGCCTTTCAGAGTAAGTAGGAGCAAAGAAGTGGGAAAAGACAGTGGAAAACGTGTGATGTAGAGTTCCTTGGTGCTGACTTTCTGAGATTCCTTTCCCTTATCACCCATTTAGAAGAGAGCTTTATCTGACGTTGGCTATAGGTCTAGACAGACAGGTAGGAATTATTACCAGAGATGCTCTTGCATTCAGAGTTTACCCACAGGCTAAAATAAAGGCCAGTTCAAAGCTCTCCATTCTCTACCTCTTTGAATTTGTCTTTTTTTTTTTTCTTCCATCCTAACATTAATCTGGCTGTTTCACCATCATCCATCTATTCCCTTGCCTATGCTCTGTACCTTTTTAGCAGCAGTGTGGTCTGTGAAGTCTGTATAGTATCATGATAAGAATCAGAACGACCCAGCGCTGTTCTGTACTCTTCCTCCTGCCCCATCCTGCTGCTGCTTCTTCATTAATTTCCCGTTCGTTTTCTTCTTTCCTTCTGCCAGTCTTCCTTTTGCGTCTAATTTTTTGTTTTGCGTCTAAGCTGGTCCTGCTTTGAGCAGGGAGTTGGACCTGGTGGCAATCTATATAATTTAGTTCACCAGAAGCATCCTTTAAATTGCAGAGTGCACCACTAGCACTGCTAATCGTAATTCTCTTCTGTGGAAACACCCACATTTTCATGTCACTGTATAGTGGTCCTATTAAAAGACAAAACCCCCCAAACCTGGAATTTGTTTTGTACCTAGGTGGCATCTTGAATTAACAACAATGATGTTAGTTTGATGCTATGCATCAGCCTTTATATCATAGTGGTTTTTGTATGTCTCTGTTAAAATTTAGGCCTTTGATGATGCATGATCTAATGATCATGTCATCTGAGTGCTGATGATAGTCTACGTATACACTTAAAATCCATGATATATTTGAGGTAACCCTGCTTAGCTTCACTCGTAATGAAAAACTCATATTTCTTGAAGTTGCTGTTGCTGAAAGCACACAAGCGGTGTCACAGCAGATGAACTGACAACTAGTAACCATTTAAACTAAGGTGATTTTATTGTGGATTGAGACCTTAGTTCAAAGGTACTAGGTTACATATTCTGAATCAAGCAAGGTCAGGCTTTCAGTGACCTAATTTCTGTGGATAGATATTATTTTCCTTATCTGCACTAAATACTGCTGTGTTCAGTTGGTGATCGTATTGATTTTTGTGATTTTGTTTCTAGTGTGATTTACTAATCTATATGAAAAGGCATCAGAATCTGGTCTGACAAACAGAAGACAGCAGTAGAGGCTTCCCTTCTTACCCTTATCTTGAGTTCAAGAGTAATGGCACTTTACTCTGAAAGTAAAATATTTGCTGTGTTTAAGATTGCACTTCTTCCAGAGACTCCTTGCCTCAAACTGCTTGTTCTTGTTACCTTAAAACCCTAAGCCACTTGCTTAATACAAATGCTTAGTCAATAATCTGCCTCTGAACACGCTTAGCCTTGGACAGAAAGCTTCAAGAAACTCATAATGGTAAGCAGACATGGCTTGGAAGCTAGGTGACATATCCATGATCCCATCCCTTCTACAGCTTCAATAAAAACGTCCCAGTTGTATAATTGCATGCACAAATTACACTCCTACTGCCAGGCAAATATACTTTTCCCCAGCAGCCTTGTGCTTATTATTCTCTCTTCTTTTTTTTTTTTTTTTTTTCCTTTTCTTGGACAAGGGGAGACAGCAAGGAGAAAAGGTTGTAGCAGCATTTCAGTCTGACATTCATGCAGCTGTAAGAACTGTGTTTTGTCAACTGCTCTCTGAGCTCCACGCTTTTTACATAACAGAGTCTCGGGCTAAGAGAAGCTGGGGGAACACTAGAGTGTTTCAATGATTAATATCACTGCTGGGCACTGGGATGTCAGATTGCTGCTGCAAAAAAGAGATTAAAAAAGGAGATTGAGGCCAGTTTTCTGCTGGATGCCCAAAGGAAAGCCAGGTTTTTAAAGGTGTTGAGGAACCAAAAGATAAAGCAGGTATCTTCATGTCTGCCTGTATCTTTAGGGGCATAATTATTTTCAGATAAGCAAACTCTTTTTACTATTGAAAGATGCCTATTATCCTATAGTGATTACAGAGTTAAGTAATAGTTTTGACTTCAAAGAAATCTGTTCCTTTTTTATGGTGAGGAATCAGCAAGAAAAAAATCCCTGTTATTGTAATAGTAGGCAAAAAATCCTCAGATCTGGACAAAGAGTATGAGGAGCCAAATCCCTAGCAGTATGCACAGCTGTAGTGGTCTTGAAAGCAGTGATGCTCTGCTCTGGGTTAGTTGTGGAGGCTGTTGTGCACAAGGCCAGGAAAATGATGAGGCCCGTTTGAAATGGTGTCTTGCAGGAGTACGCCACCTGTGTTCGCAGTGTTCGTCTGTGAGAGTGCAGATGACCAAGAGATTAAAATGGACTTGCATGCTCAAACCTTCTTCCTATAACGGCATGTTTTCTGCAGTACGAAGTGGTTAAAGAAGTTGGAAGTTAATTTTATTGATGTCTTCTATTTTTAGCAAGTAATCAGAACCACTTTATTCTCCGTGATGGGGTAGTGTGTGAGAAAGCAGAGGAAAGGCATGTTTCTCCTGATATTCCAAACATAATTTATTTAACTGTTTGTGGTGTTGTTTCTCCCTTCCTTCACTTCATATTGTTAAAGCCATGTTATTGAATATTACTACTGATCGGGATGCTGTTAGGATCAAAAGTATTGTAGGCTACAAGAATGTGATTACGACTGTAGTCCCTAAGAGTTTTCTGCGACACCATTTTCTACAGGCTGCTGTTCCTGCAAAGTTGACCTAACTTCCAGGACAAGAAATCTTCTATAAAGCTGACAAATGCTCAAATGACTCGTCAAGGTGTTTATGTAGGAGTATGATGCCTTCCAAGTACTTAATTAACCAGTGAACACCTGTACACACCCTGGTATTTTCTGCCAGTTGGAAACTATTCATGGATGGGAGAAAGAAAATTGCTTGTACTGCAGTTTTGCATGGACCTGGAAGGTGTGGGGCTGCTCAGCTCTCTAGAGGAAAGACACTGTTCTCTGCTTCATTACTTTCATTAAACTTCATTACAGACCTTAAGTGTCTGCAGCAATGCTCGGGAATCAATACTGCTCTGCGTTTGCTCTGCAAGAGTCGTTTTCTGAGCTCTACGGCACTCTACGGTATCACTGACCTAATCCAAAAAGGGTAAGAGATACTTACTCCAACAGCTTCTTTATCTTTATTGCTCCCCGCTAATCATGAAGGCCAAGTTCACCCTCAGGTTAAAGATCAACCTTAAAGATGATTTCTCTGGGAATGCAGCCATTGCAAAGAATTGATTTTGCCTGCCCTTCAGAATCCTGGGCTTCGCCTGGGTACCAGCATCCTTCAGTCCTGGCAGAATTCCTCCTCCTCTCCAGCCTCACTTCTCATTGCAAAGCTATTTGTTTCTATGATAAATAATGCTGCCCACATGCTCGAGTTTTCCCCTGTCCATCTAATAAGCAATCACTTAGTGCTGATGACAGGAAACTGCCTACAGAAATCAATAGCTGACATGTGGCAGCCCTCTTCAGGTGAAGGCAGCAGTGAATACAGATGAGGAGAGCAAGTCCCTTGATATGAAGAGGAATTACAGACTATATTGATGTGGCTAGAAAAGAAAGGGCTTAGGAGAGGGTGGTATTCGGGGTGAAAAGATGGGATTGTGGATTTCAGTGCCAGTAGGTCTAAGAGCTAAACAAATAAGGCAGTGTAGATTTGAATAGGTAACCACTTAGCGTGTGAGACTTAAAGTTTTGTTTAAGAAATTGTTACAGAGGAGTTAGCATCAGTCTTCTGGGGTATGAGTGTATGTTTTCGGTAAGGGTTCTGGGGCAAGCGCTGGAATGAACTGAAGAAGCTCGCTCTTTCATAGCACAGCTAGCATGGTGTCTGTGGATGTGAACCTTGAAGAGTACAACGCTACTTGTGCCTGGCATGACACACGAGTTCAGGGTCTGGGTGATTGTAATGATCTGTTCTGACAGCCAAAAATAAATCTCTGCCTGCTCACTGAAATAACTGTTTAAGATACTGGCCAGCTGGTGTAGAAGAGAAGAGGAGCTAGAAAGCAGTGTTCCCCTCTGATAGAATTGTTTCTATTGATACTTTGATGCCATTGGATTATTTCCATTTGGCTGAATGCTTGTTATTGTTGTGGAGGAAAAAATCCTTCAATCTCCACATGACGATGCATGCTACTTTTTTAGCTCACACACTAATTCCTTTATTCTTCCAAACTGACCCTAACATGTTTGACATTGTTGGATTTTCTTTTCACAACACTTTTTCTCTCTCCTCCTCTCTCAGCTATTTCCTCTCTACTTATCCTTCTGTAAAACTTTATAGCTCCCTTAGGTTGTGATTGACTCTCTTGCAGAAAAGTGTTTTACAACCTTTTGCAATGAGCATGTTATATAAAAATTAATTGTATTCAGTTCTACAGTCTGGGTTGGGTGAAGTCTTTTTTTGCTTTACTTCCAACTTTCCATTTTTCCTTCACCTTCTAACCTATTCTATTGTACAAAAATAAATACTATTATGAGTGCATATTATCCACTCCAGATAAGATCTTGTGGCCTTTCTTGTGGACTCTAGCAAACTATTTATTTGTTCTGTGTAGTGTGGACTGATTTTTTTTCTTGTCTCCTAGACTTTTTTTCTTGACTTAGCGATCAGTCTATTCTTCTTTAACTTTTCTGATACTCTGTTCAGTTTTTGTCCAGTTCTCTGATTGGATTGGATGGGGCATTGTTCTACAGTGCCACACTGTAATTTCTTACTCCTTTTTTTTAAATTATTTTTTCCCCTCCCGAGATGCAACATAATTTCCTGTGAGGTCTCCACAAGTGGTTGCCATGCTGTGAGCCCATAATTCAGCTGGAAATGAGAATGCCCTGGAGCTTCTTTAATGCATATTTATGCATATTTTAACCAACACAAAGTCTCATGACATATCAAGAATTTCACTAAAATTTCATCAGCTCTATCTTAGGTTTTGATTTGTTCTTGTTGCCATGTAAATATTTTCAGGTCCCTTGAAAGCACTTTTCCTCTGTGATATTCCCAAAGAATGTGCTTTGTATTTCCTTGCAGTAACTGGAAGCAGTTGGGACTGCTCTGTCAGATTACACAGGCTCTTTAAAGATTGTACTGCATAGTTTAAATGCACAAGATCTTATCCTTTACCTGGTTCTGCATTTTCAGGGAATGGGGAAGATCACAATGACTGTGTTTTACTTTATGCCCCATGCTATTCATTGCAGAGCTTTTCTAAGCAGCTGTTCGATAGCAGCTAGAGCAGAAATATATTTTCTCTTCCTGTGGATACACCTGGCTTTCAGGTGGCAAAACAGCAGATATAGTGTGGATCATCATAAATTATCCTTCTATCTTTTTCCTTTTTTTTATTCTATGCAAAACTTTGTCAAGAATGCTTTTGGTTTTGTTTGCATTATGCTTAAAGCAGTGGCGTTTCATTCTTGGTTGGTCCTCAAGCACTACTGTAATGATCCTGATTGTTAGGAATAGTAACATCTAAAAGCTAAGCCTCATCAAAAGCCAGTTAAAGCAATTGCAAAGAAGCTGACTTAATTAGCTTTACAGCAGGCCCTTCTCCAAGTCTGCCTATCTGCTAAATAAAAAGCAATAGGGAAAAGCACTTACAGATTATTTTGTTCTTTTCTCTCTTTTTTTTTTTGTTTTGGCCACCATTTACAAGTGTCTACCTGTCTAACTGTCTATTTTCTCATTGCCACCTCCCTTCACTAGTATTTAGAAACCCCATACAAACTTGCAGGGGGTATTTTGCTTTCCTTTCCCCTCCTTACTGAAAGCCTGCAAGTAAAGGCAATGTAAAGCACTGTATTCTCCTTCCTTTACATGTCCTTTCCCAAGTGCAGAGTGAATAGTTCAAAGACAATTGTTTTATGTCATTTAGCTGATTTTTCATATGTGCTAGAACTGCTGGAACAAGTACATCAAGGTTTTGATTCTGCAAGTCAATAAAACTGATTGTGTGCTTGCACACTTCTGTGGAAGCCAGAACTGTCAGGGCTGGTGAGAGAGCAGTTTCTCTGCCAGCAGGAAGAAAGGATTCTGTTTCTTGCACTGGAGTCTCAAGGAAGTTATTTTGGGACCTAGTGTTGCACCACTGATTTCGAGGATCTTTTTTCAAATGCTTCAGTGGATGCATGATTACACGTAGCCTTTAGATTCCATTTTCCTGCACTTTGTAAATCACAGCTTTTACTGCCTCCCATTATGACAGTACACTTCTCCTAAATAGTGAAAAATGGCATGAGTGGGTATTTGGGGATCTTTACCAACTCTTGAAGACCTTATGATCTCATTTTAGACAAGGTAGATTATATTGTAATACTAGGCATTTTCTGGAGTAGCCTACAAGAGGAGGCGTATTTGGTGGAGGTGATGATATAGGATCCCCACACAGTGGGATGACATTCTTGTCCACTGTGACAATTTTGCTTACAAAATTGTATTCCTAGTCTTTGTTGTCAGAATTTAGCTAAGGAGTTGATGGAAATTTGTAAGGCAAAGGAAGATCCAGTTGCTCTGAGAGTGTTACATTTAGCTGTGCCTTAAGGCATGTAATGAATGAAAACTTGTTTGCAACTGTAAAGTAAGCAGAGATGCTTCAAAGACGAGCATGGAGCAAGCATATGGAATTGCTTATCAAGAGTTAAGTCCTGTTATTTTTCAAGAGGCTCATGCAATAAATTACCTGTCAGTGTAAGGCAGTTTTTTGATCCTCCCAAAGCATGCTATGTGTTTTTCTAGACATTACTGTTCAAAAACAGAGCTCCAGGTGAGCGTCCTCCACGGAAAACCAGAGGCTGGCAAGTTTCTACTGTTGATAGCTAATTGACTATTCTCATCAATATTTTGCCTTTATTAGAGGAAAAACAAGTTTCCAGTATTTTGTGCGCTGACCTTATAGTGGATGTATATCAGTCTCTGTGTGTTGTTTGAATTGTCATCAGTGATGACAGTGGATCCTAAGAAGAAAGGATTTGAGAAAGAGCATTTGGTTGACATCAGTAAGAGGGAGTGTACTTTACAGTCCTACAGTGCTGCCTCTTGCAGTGTTTTTGGCTGGATGAAGTAGCTATAATGCTATAATATGTAAGAAGAGTTTTCTACTCGCAGCTGTCACCATTTCCAACACTCAAAATTAATCAGGCTGGGCAAAACACTGTTGTAGATGATTTGGGAAACAGCTGAATGAAACTGGAACTCTAGAAATGCATTGATTAGGTCGCCCAAGATCTGCTTTACCTTAGTGACTACAGAGAGCACATCCCTAATAGAAATGGGAAAAAACCTTTGAAGTTTTTTGGACTAGCAAGTTCAAAAGCACTGACTTTTAGGAGATGATGGTTGTATGCAACCCTGGAAGGCACTGAGCAAGAACAACATTGTGCCAGGGCAGTGTGGACCACTGTCTAGTAGTTCAACAGAAGGAAGGAGGATGACAAAGACCATTTTCACATGAAGAGAGCAAGCCTCATCTCACTGCTTTGAGACAAGAACTTGTTTTGCTTTCAGAGACTTATTGGCAGAATCTAATTAAGCTACAGCAGAAAAAGAACTAAAAAATTCCCCTTAAGTGGATTTATTTGCTGGCAATTTTATATGAAATCAGGGGTCTAGGAACAGATGATTGACTTTTTTTTTGTTATTGTTTTTTTATTTTGTTTTAAGAGATTAGGAACTACAAAATGCGTAATACAGACTTCTGGCATCATTAGCAATTCCTCCAGCTTTATTTTCCCTGTCACTCTGTAATGAGCAATGAACTAAGCTGGTATTAAAGCAAGCTTAACAAGCTATTGCTTTTTAAATTGTGAGTCTCCCCATATGTCCCTCTCCTTATTACTAATTTTAAATAACTCTCATTTTTGTTACTGCCTTTCTGTTTCTTGTGAATTTTGCATAACGTTTGTATTCACATACCTTCAGTCCTCCCAACAAAGATGCAGTGATTAGACTCTCTGTTACTACCTTCTAGGACATAAGAACAAAGGATGTTCTTAGGCAATGAAAGGTCAGAAAAAAGAAGATGAAAGTCAGAAATCTCCTTTAGAGGCAAGATAGTCTGTGAAATGCACTACTGCTTTGAAATTGCTGAAGTTCCTGAAAGGCACTCAAAATTTCATGTCTGTTAACAGCATTTGTAATTGAGCTGCTGAAAATAGTGGTGAGAGTAAGCCTGAAGTTTATCTTCCTTGAGAGCTATCTCTGGCCACTTGGCTTTAAGGAGCCTAGGGTTGAATCACTGACCCTGTTCAACTGGCATTTCCATCCAGGTCAAAAATTGTTTTATTGATGAATGATGCAGATTATTGAAGTCAAAAGACATCTTGGCGTGCAAAGAGCTTAACATAGTTTGATCAAATTATCCTACTTGTGCCTGCTATAGGTAGAAAGACCATTTCTAAATGTGAAATTTGAGATCCAGTGTTCCTGTTCATTTTCCAAAGACTTAGGCATTGAGGATACTTATGTTTCTTGAGTCTCTTAAATTCCTGAGTTTTCTGCACATAATAAAAATTTAAATCTATTAAGAATTAAAACACTTATGGGATTTGGAAGATGGTTTTTATGTGGAATATATTATTTCATTGTGCACTCTAGAATTTACCTTCTCTGAAGCATCTGCCTCTGTCAAAGATAAGTTATAAGAATAGGTAAGCTGCTTATCTAATTTGAAATTTCCATATGTAAAAGATAGTAGTGTGAAAAAAATTCACACTACTATAAACACGAATGAATTCAAGGCCAAGACTTTTTTAAAAACACAAGTAATTTTTGGATGCTTCTGTTCTGTTGTGCTTAAACTGTGAGCCTGCTTTGAAGGGCATTGATCTCTCAAAAATAAGATACTGATGTCTTGAATGTTGTGTAAAGTTCTGATACCTCTCATCTCAAAAAGCCTAGAATAACTCTAAAACATTCAGAGAAGGGAGATGGGAAGATATGAGATAGGGACTGGCTTCTAGATGATGGGTAGTTTAATAGAGTAGATCTCTTCAGTCGAGGAAACAGATGGCTGAGGATGGACTTCACAGATTTTGTCAGCATAAAATTAGGGATTGCATGGAAAAGATTGAATAAGGAACAGTTTTTTGAAGAATATGTGGCTAAGCCTGTGGATGTTGTTGCCACAGGACATATTGTGGGCAGCATGAGTTCAAAAACGAGAAAATTGGGAATAAAACCTATTAAAGGCTATGAAATATGAAGATATTTTAAACTCAGGAAGTGTCCAAGAGTTGGAGCCTGAGGCGGAACTCTGGGGAAGTGTTCCTGTATGCTGCCTCTTGTCCTTGCCCTTTTTCTTTCCTCTGGCATGGGATGTGGTTAGAGATTCACTGCTGTTCTGGATGGAAGCTTGTTCTGATGTGATGCAACTATTTCTGAGTAAAATATTGGGCTCTCACCTCTTGAGAAAGAGGCTGTTTAAAAACATCTCCCTTTAGGCACCAAAAAATAGATGGTTTCAAATCCCTTTTTG
Source organism: Chlamydotis macqueenii (assembly GCF_036417535.1). Classification (NCBI taxonomy): domain Eukaryota; kingdom Metazoa; phylum Chordata; class Aves; order Otidiformes; family Otididae; genus Chlamydotis; species Chlamydotis macqueenii. The sequence continues at coordinate 53,051,180 of NC_141560.1, read as the reverse complement.
CACTTCAGGCCATAAAATGCCAGATTTCAGAGCATTAATTGTAAAGAATATTACCTTGCTCTGTGCCTGGCTCCAGGAATATGGGATAGCTTGTAGATTAAGGTATTATTTGCTGCAGGCAAGAGGATTGGAATGTAGCCATTATTTGAGCAAAAGATAATACTATATGCCAAGTGACAGCATTAGGTGAGTGATGCCATCTTATTTCTTGATAGGCGTGTAAGTGTAAATCCATCTAAATATGGTTCTACATGATAGAGCTTAATGATTTCAGAGAGGAGTCATTACAGATGATCAAGTAAATAGAATGTATTTACAAAAAAAAAAGCCCACGAGCTTGAATAGTTATTTACCCAATGGCTTAGTGCACATAGGCAGAGGAGTGGTTATCCTGTCAGGCTTCCTATGTACCTGTCAGAGTGTTTTCTGTTCCGCACTATACATATTTATACAATCAGATTGAAGACTTTAATGCGAAGGAACTATTGCCGGCTGCGAGATGTATGTGCTCTCTGATGACAGGAATATCTTTTGAAAGAGAAAAGCAATTCCTTTAAAATATGCAAGGCACAAACTTGTTTTGTCTTTGCACCTTTAGCCAAACATGAAAAAGGAGGGGTGGAAAAAGGAAGGGGAGGGTTACTCTACTTCTTGGAAGAGTTCCCAGGTCTGTTCAGCCTGCTTTGCCCTCGGGCTAATGGAGCTTTCCCTGGATAGAACCCAGCAGCCAGAATGCTTAGGAGAGTCAGTCTGACAGCGGCGCTTGCTCTGGAGATGGACTCTTGGACTGATGTCTCACTCAAGGTCTCTGGTTCCTTTGAACATCAATTTTCAAGAAGGTCAAGGTAGCAGAAAGTATTTCACCTCTTCCTCGGCATTTTGTCTTGGGGTTTGGTTGTTGGCCTTTCACTCCGCAGGTGCTTTATGCCCGTGCAGCACAGTACCTGGTTGTTTTAGAAGCAGATTCCTCACATGGAGCAGATTAGCTTAGAGTTAGTTTTTTGGTGCATTGCAGCATCATTGAGGAGTCTCAGCTGAAATTGGGCGATGTTGTGAAAGGTACAGCAGAAACACTTAGGAAGAGAATTTGATAGAAGCTTAGAATGGTTTGCGTTGGAAGGGACCTGAAAGATCATTCAGTTCCACCCTCTCTGCCATGGGCAGGACACCTTCCACTAGACCACATCACTCAAAGCCCCATCCAGCCTGGGCTTAAACACTTCCAGGGACGGGGCATCCACAACTTCTCTGGGAAAAATGTTCCAGTGTTTTACCATCCTCACAGTAAAGAATTACTTCCTTATATCTAATGTAAATCCCCCCTCTTTCAGTTTAAAGCCATTACCCCTTGTCCTGTCGCTGCATGCCCTTGTCAAGAGTCCCTCCCCAGTTTTCCTGTAGGTCCCCTTTAGGCATTGGAAGACTGCCGTAAGGTCTCCCCAGAGCCTTCTGCTCTCCAGGCTGAACAGCTCCAACTCTCTCAGCCTGTCCTCATAGGAGAGGTGCTCCAGCCCTCTGATCATCTTTGTGGCCCTCCTCTGGACCCTCTCCAACAGGTCCATGTCTTTCTTATGCTGGGGGCTCCAGAGCTGGTTGCAGTACTGCAAGTGGGGTCTCACAAGAGTGGAGTAGAGGGCAGAATCACCTCCCTCGATCTGCTGGCCATGCTTCTTTTGATGCAGCCCAGGATGTGGTTGGCTTTCTGGGCTGCAAGCGCATATTGCTGGCTCATGTTGAACTTCTCATCAACCAACACAATTTCTGCCCAGGAAGATGTAAAAAGGCAAGAAGAATTAGAAAGGGAGTTTCCCTCTGAGGGAACTGAGCCTTGTGTGGTTAAATAACTTGCCTAAGTATCTGACAGGGAGCATGTTCCAGAGGCAGCTTTAATACAAGATTTGAGTGCAGTGAAAAGACAAGTGCTTGTTTTATATTTGCTATTGGATGTAGGCAAAGTAACCTTGCTACAGCCGAACCGCTTACATTAGACATCTAAGCACCAGCATTGATCCCAAAGGTTCTAAGGAGTGCTTGGCCTGGCACCTCTCCTTGCATCATTTTTATGCACTTTCCTTAGGTCCATTGACAGATTAGTATGGCTCTCAGTCTCCGCTCAGAAGAACCTGTAGTGGTAGGAAGAATTGTGAATCTGTTCTGAGGGTTGTCAGCAGTGTTGTATTTACACCCCTACACAAACACTTCTCTGTGTTCTGCCTGGGTACAGCCACTCTGTTTGGCCTCAAACTTTGCAGAGCTCTTAAATTCATTCCCATGGAGAAAAATACACAAATTAGAAAAAAGAATAAGCATCTATTTGTCCATAAATAAAGTCAATGAGGATCATTAGTATATAACAATTTAGCTTTGCGGTTGCTGTGATGCTGGCAGACGCAACCTCTTGGTCTCCAACCTGGATGAGAGGGGATTTGAAGGCATGGGCCTGCAGTGTGGGCTGCCAGTGACAACAATCTGTTGTGTCACTGCCTGGACAGTGTGGCTGAAAAAGCAGCCTTAGAGGCCCACACACTGAGTCCAAATCGGCTTCTGCCAATTTTCCCACCTGCCACTGTTTCCTGTTATTGCAAGCTTGTGTTGATATTTGTGTTTATCAACACTCTCTCCAGATATTTAGGCATTGGTGCAGTCTCCCTTCAGCGCTGCTGTCTCTGATGAGTTACATGCTGTGTTTCAAAGATTTTTAAACCTAGAGAATATATATTTTAAAGTGTGGTTTTAATGAGGAAAGCGACTAAGTAAAAATAACTCCATCCTTATTCTGGAATGGTTCCCTAGTGTATTTTCAAGACATTTGATTGTTTTGACAAATACAAGTCCTTATGCTGCTTCTCGCTGCAGACCTTGTAAAACTATGGAAGAGTGGCCTGCAGTCTTTTCTGCCTAGAGCATCTGCTACTTTTAACTCATGGGCACAGTCCTGAATACGCCGTTCAGAGTCTTTGTTACCTATGCTGCTGTTAGAGTCAGGAGAAACGTAGCATGATTTTTTCCAATCTCAAAATTAGATTTCTGAACTGCTGGGAGAAAAAGCCTATCACTGAGCTGTAATCCGAGCAGTAATGGAATGAATGCAGGCTGTCTGCTGCCACTTCTTTATAAACTGAATGCTCCAGTGGTGGGCCTGTTGGTGCTCGCAGGGTTCAGCATTGACCCACATCAGAAGATAAGGGTAAGAGGTACGTCTTATCAGAGCAGAGCAGTGCATAAAATATGCATCTGTGGTAAACAATTTGCTTCTTCCTCCATGTGTTATCTTCTCGCTCCTGTCACAGAGGCTGGTGTTTCTGCACCTTATGTAGTCTTGTGCTTCTGGAGAACGAGCATCCGTGTCCAGTGGTTATACTGACAGAAAGCAGAGTGGGAGACTCTATACTGTGCTCTTTTTTTCACTCCTACCACATGCTGCTCAGGCACGCTGAGGCTTAGCTGCTACATTGCTGATTTGCGATGGAACTGAAATGTAAAATTTCAATTTCAGCCTGGATTTCAAACCCCAGGAATTTGAGACTCCCTTGATGAAGGGTTTTGTTTCAGATCCTTGCACAGATGTGATGCATGTCCAAACGGCTTCTGAGTCCGAGACTTGGCGTGACCCTTCTGCCTGTCTGTGAGTAGGGAGGCAGTTGTCTCCTATTGGCAGCAAATTTGGATCCAAAACTTCCTGAAACTAATAACAAGCTCCTATTTAGTATGTCTGTGCTAAGAGAAGCATGGGGTTTTGTTCTCTGCTGAGTTAGCAAGCTGCTTCTGAAAATTTTGCAGGGGCTGGGGGAAAGGCAGGGCTGTGAATCCTCATCTGGATTGAGCCAACTGAACACTGTAACTGAGAGTACAAACTAGGGCAAAATGCTGTGAAGTGGATATGGAGAGGAGCTGTTTCTTTTAATTTTACCTACTGTGTTACCCCTAGAGTCTGAACTCTGAAGCTAGTTGGCAGCTTCTTCATCAGCATTGGGAGATTATATGGAGAGGATCCATGCCTCTTGCACCATCTGAACTCCCTCTTAAGAAGCACTTGCTAGAGCTGGTTGGGAATGGGTTTTTGTTTTCATGAACAGTCTCAATATAGATTAAATGGCTTTTAGTTACATTTTCTTTCCTGTGGTTTTCTTTTGGAAAAGGTATGGGGAAAGGGTTTTTTGTTTAAAAAGGAAGCTTTTAGATTTCGTTTAGACTGTGACTTAGTGTTTCGCTGTATTAAGATACAAACTAGTAATGAAATCTCTGTCCTGGTTCTGGCCAGGATAGAGTTAATATTTACCTGAGCTGGGTGGAGAACTGAAGCTGGTAGCCCCTATGGCTGGGATAGTTAACTAATTAGCTAACAGCTGGGGTTAATTTACCCAAATTAGCCAAAGGGCTATTCCATCCCATCTGACATCATGCTCAGTATATAAGTGAGGAGGGTGTGAAGGGCGGCTCCCTGCTACTTGGAAGAGACTGGATGTAGAGATCTGTTGTGAGCTATTGTACTGTATTTGTGTTCCATCACTCTATTGTTTTCTTCTGTCATTACTGTTAAATTTACTTTTTGTTCAATCTCAACCCACGTGTTTGGTTTTTTTTTTCCTGGTTTTCTTTTGTTTGTCAAATCTCCTCCTATTCTCTCGGAGAGTGGGGGGAGTGAGAGAGAGACTGCGTAGTCTGGTCCCTGTTGGGGCTGAACTACGACAATCTCCTATACAGTTTTGCTGCCTTCCTCATGCAGATGTGGACACTGCTGTTCTGATACTTTTGCATCTATATGATGCAAAACGCCAACCAACAAAAATGACAAACAGATAGGAAGATGTGCAAAGAAGCAGCAAGCCAATTAAGATTAGCATAATAAGCAACGCAATGAGGTTATTGTAATACTCAGTAATTACACCCAAGTAAGAAACTGATGGGTGGTGAATTTCTTATTTTCTGCTTGAAAGTGACTGAGTTGTTTCGTGCTGTTCTCTGCTGTCTGTGTGCAGGAGTGTGTGTCTTTTCAAAGCTCCTTCCTACTTCTCAGGTGTGGAAACTTCAATGTCTGGGCATGTTTTCTTGGGCTGCTGGATACCCAGTTTGATGGAAGCTGTATCCAGAACTGTGGGTGCTCTCAGCTTGTGGAAAGCAGTTCCCAAGATTATTTCAGACATTCTTTTGAGGCTTATTTTGCCTACTTACAAGTCAGTGAACACATGAAGAGTCTGTTGCTACTGGGAGAGAAGTGAAATACCTAGAGTGATCCAGAGAGAAATGCTACCTACTCTGAATGCAGCTATCCTTCCGTGGTCACATTTGGTGGTGTGATCTGCCAGGAGTGATGCTCTGGTCAGAATGCAGCAGCGCCAAGAAGGGAAGTCTGTCCAGTAAATGAGGCCACGCATGTGAGTGACTGCAATCAGAATGTGCTCTTGACTCCATAAACAGCAGGGCAGATGGCACTGAAGTTTATGAAATCAAGTAATAGGCTCTGGTGGAGAGAAGCATGCTAAACACATCTATCAACCACAAATGTTAAAGCCCCCATCTGACTACTTGAATAATCAGAGCAGGTTCTCCCAGTGCTGACAAGTTGAAGGTTTGTCATAATTTCCTCCAGGAAGTATAAAATACATAGTAGTAACGAACCTAAGAGGGTATAATTTTAGGGAGAAAGTGAAGTACATTCATACTCCCTTTGATATTTATGGCTGTGGGATGAGTTCCCTTAGGTCTATCCGCTGTGCTGTGGACTCAGCAAAGCCTGACCCTAGAAATCCCAAGTTCCTGCATTCAGGTTGTAGTTGACGTTAGTTCCTTGGAAGTAAGGTTGACCTGCACTGGCTTAGAGTCTCTGAAGATCTGCTCCCCAGTTTCCTTGGCTATGTAAAATGTGCAATTTATAGCTGTGTACTGGAAGAGCATTTTTTGAATGAGGGAAGACTGTTATCCTCTCTATTTTTGGCTGTATTTTTGTATAGCTGGCTAATGAGTCCCAGCTTGTGCAGTTATTATAACAGAGACTTGCACAGGTGGAACTTCGGTCAGCTGCTAAGCTGATGCTTTTCACGAAAAGGAACAATTTCTAAAGTTCAGCAAAGTCTTAGGACAACAGAGGTTCTCTAAGGAAGTTCCATTGTCTCCAAGACGTGAGTAGTTTTCTCTTCTCTGGCAGTAGACTCTGTCTTGGCTTTAGATTGCTGACTGCCTCCCTACCAACTCCCTGCAAGCCAGAGAGAAGCGAGTGTTACAGCAGAGACACGGCAGAGAAACTTCATAGGACAGAGTCATTTGTGAATTTCCTTCTAGTGCAAAAATAACATCTGAAGCGTACTAGAGGTTTTCTTTCTCACCTTCTGCCTCATGAATGTCTATTTTATCCAATTCTTTTTTAGCACGTGGCTTGGGCTTGTTTTGTTCATGTAATAGGTAAATTCAGGATATGTCACCTCTGATATGAACGTTGGGTGCAATGAAGGCCAGCTGTGCTCCTTAAGAGATGAGGGTCTGGCACCTAAGTACAATAACACGGCAGGCAGGGCAGGGGTCTGCCTGGCCAGGGTGTATCTCCACTTTACTCCAGCAAGGCAAGCAGGGCCAAGGCTGGGGATAGCAGTCAGGGTCCTCCCAGAGTCTGGACCATTAGACATGTCCCTGGTAATGAGGCTGGTCTGAAGTCAAGCTGAGAACGCAAGTCAGGGTCAGGATCGCTCCAGTGACACCAGACAGGTCCATAGTGGTGAGTGAGGCAGGTCTAAGGTCAAGCTGGGAAGTCAGTACGCAGAGCAGGGTCTGGATCAACAAGGTGCATTGCCAGGCACAGGCGAGGCTGGAGCTGGAGAAAGGCATGTCTCTGCAACAGCTGACGCAGGGACTGAAGGCTCAGGGCTGAGCTTAGAGTGAAACCCCTGGGCAGAGTGGGTGGGGGGAGGCCCTAGGGGTGTCAGAGTGACTCAGACCTTGGCTTTAAATTTGTATTGCAGCTTTTTGTGTTAGAAAAGCTGTTTCATGCTGGCTTTGCATCACTGTGGGGAAGAAGAAAGGTTCAAAGGAAATTATGGGGCCTTTGCAGTTAGTACAAACTCCACAGCAGTGTAGATGAGAGGCAAAAGCTACTCTCAGATTGGAGAGGGAATCATTCCCTTACACAGCCTATGGGGCTGGCGGCATCAGGGAATTGGAAGAGCTCAGCTGGCTGAGATGGACCTTGCATTGTCAGCTGGAAACTGATGTAAGTAAGCTGGTGCTTCTTTCATAGGAAAAAAACAACCTTCCAATCTCTTCTCTTGCAATAGTTGAGATAGTGGGACTGACAGAGCTTTTGTCCAGCCCGTTGGGGTTTGAGCTTCGCTTTGGAGTGCCTTCACGTGCTGTGGCAGCAGGAGTTTAAGTTGTTCCTCCATTTCCATTCATCCTTCCCTCAAATGCAGGAGTAGTTTAGGCTCCGTGCTAGCAGCCGAAGCAGCATTTCTGTGGTTCATTCCAGGGGAAGTTGGTAGGCTGAGTGGAAGTGTGCATGTGTGCTGCGTGGTTGGGGATCTCCGGTAGCTTCATGCCACTTTAAATGCCAATCACTGTTTTTGGCCGGCTCTGAAGGCTGATGGCTTTAGCTTGAGTTTTTTTTAGAGCCATTCAATATCCTCATCCTGTTCAATCTCAAAGAAAGGGAAAATATGCACTCTAGATAAGTGGTATGTGGCAGAGATAAATCAGCTATAAATTGCTTGATTTTCTTCCAGAGAGTAGCTGCATTTGCATAATTTTTTCAAAGAATCTTGAGGGGCATGAGGAGGCAGGGACTATACCACACTGTTTCTGTAGCACAGAGACACGTTGCCCTTTTCTCAAGACTGAAGTGCAGACTTGCATTTTGTTGTGCATTGCTCAGGAGCTGTCTGCACCGGTTTTACCAACCTCAGATGAAGGAAAGCAAACTACAGTCAGACAGATGACCTTGAAACAGTCAGTCAGCAGCAACTTTGTCTGGGCTACCTACAAGCCTGTGGCTGGACTATATTCACTACTCTTCATTCTTAAAAAAGTTACTCTTTCAGGGGTTCCCGACAAATCTTGTTTGCCTTAAGCCATTTTTTTTTAATGTGATTTAAAGGGCAGTGGGCTAGAGGAACTTAGAGAAAGGTGGTTGCTCGTTTCCTGTGAGCCTCTGGTCTTCAGCGCCTTTGCTGAATCTGTCCTCAGTGTTACCATGGCAAATAACTTTTTTTTTTTCTTTTTTTTTAATGTAGAGGCTTGTCAGCTAGAAATGTGACCTGAACCAATAGTTCATTTCACAGAGTAGGTACTGCACAGCAGTTGGTATGCTAACTATCTGAGCCTGGTGGCAGAAGCCGAAAACAGAGAGTAACCTTCCATCTGCTAAGATTTTAAGAAGAGAGGGAACCTAAACACAAGCGTCTTCTGACATCTGATGCAGAGATGGGGAAAGAGGAAACTGAGTGGGATCCATAGTGGATCTGAAAGAGGTTTTATTGTGTTTTACAGATGTTTTTTGCAATGAAGTCTACATTGTGTTAGCCTGATAATGAGTAATGTTTGGCAGTGCAGTCATGTTACAGGTACAGTCACAGGTCAGGTTGTGTTAGCTGTAAGAATCTTTGATCCAAATCCAATTTAGCTATTCATTGGGAATAAAGAGTTAAAACCCCTTCCCTTTCCATAGCTGCAATGTAAAATAAAATGTATATGAAAGACACATGATCTTGAATAAGAACTTCACTCGCACCATCCCTGTTTTTTCAGAGCCTTGAGGTCATTCTGGTTTAACTGAATAATTCTGCAATGTGGTCCACTGCTTTTACTATTGGTTAGTGCTTTTAAATGGTTAACCATTGCATACCTGTTGGGCTTAAATCGCCTGATTCAGGATGGCAGGCAAGCCCTGTGTCTTTGCAGACCATCATAGGAAAAGTGTGTCCCCATGAACCAAAGTGGAATCAGCACTTTTTGGTTTTGTTGATTACCTCGGAAGAAAATCCCAAAGGGACTACCTTTTACTTTAATGAGTCAGTAAGGCAGTAAAAATTCTTGGGATGTGACTGAGTATCCTAAAATGCAAAGAGTTAGACAGTAATGTTATTTCCGTTTCTAAAATATAAGCTTATGTTAAAATTATTGGCATATAACATGGACAGAGTGGTATCAGGAGGTGCTACTTGGTTTTGCAAAGTGCAAGATGCCCTGTGCTTGTGGAAGGCTACAGTGATACAGAATCTAATAGGCAGGTCTCTGGGTTTGTTTTTTTTTTTTTTTTTTTTTAATGGAAAGCTAGAGCTTATCAGCAGAAATACAGTGTCTTTTGGGAGAGGTTCTTTAATGCTTCAGAGGCATCCCAACCCACATTTTAGATACTAGCTGCTGTGTGTGGCTTTTCCTGCTTTATAGCATGTGTCCTTTGAAGTGGATGCTGAATCTTTGGCTAGATGTATGGGAATGTTTTTCTGCACACAGCAGCAATATTGCTATCCCTTGGGAAAATAACTTTCCCTCCAACATTTGCTCCTGAGAAAGATGCTTGAGGGACTTAACACCTTGTGTTTGGGAATTGCAGTTATGTTGCTGGAGCTCTATTATTTTCTTTGGAGTATGGAACCATTTTTTAAAAGGAAAAGAAAAAGGGAAAGCTATAGCTCTGACCAGTTGTGGTTGCAAAGCCTCAGAGATGCAAACTGTGTGTTTCTGTTGATAGTATGCCAGAAGGAAGAGTTTCAGCCCAGAGGCATCTTGTGAAGCCTGAAGGTGGCTTCAGACCTCTTAATAAGGACTGCAAAATTCAGCTCTTGCAGCAGAGTAACCCTGTGTATCTGTACAGATTGGAAACCAAGTGGCTGAGTAGCAATTCTGCTGTGAGGGCCTTCCAAGTTTTAAGGGATGTCAGGCCGAATATTGACCAACAGCGCACTCTATAAGTGAATAAGGTGAACTACGTGCTGGGCTACATGCAGAGGACTGTGGCTAACAGATTGAAAGAAATTTATTATCCCTCTCTATTTGAGACTGGCGAGGCTTTGCCTGGTGTGCTGTGTCTAGTTTTGGATCTTCCACTTCACGAAGGATGACAAGAAACTGAAACAGGTCCCACAAAGACCTGCTGGAATGGGTAGGGACTGAGAGCACATGAACTATAGGCAGAGTTTGAGAGAAATGGGTTTGGGTACTCTGGTGAGGGGAAGCAAAGGGGCCATCTAATAACAGCCTGCAGCTACTTGAAGGGAGTACAAAAATGACAGCGTGAAACCCTTCCTGGTAATTGCAAGTGATCTGTAAAGGACGCTGTGGTTGCAGCTTGGAAGCTTCAAACTACTTAGGAAGAACTTTTTATTTTGTTTGGTACTGCAGCTCTGTAATAAAGTACCTGGAGATGATGTGTCTCCACCCTTGGATGTTTTCAAGACTAAGATAGACTGAACTATGGCTGAGCTGATCTAGAGTGGCAATAGTCCTTCTTGGAGAATGACATTGGGCTAGAGACCTGCGGAGTGCCACTAACACTTCTACTGGCCTGTGTACACCTTGACTCCTGGCCAGCTCCCTAATTTAGAGAACTATGGTGAAGTGGGGAGCAGCATCACTGGAGCGATGCTCAACTTCGTCTTGGAGCACTGTACTGTTCAAGGTTCCCCATGGATTTAATTTCTGTACCACAGGACTGAGTTTCTTCTGGGCTTTTAAAAGTACAGAGTTATTAGCTGATATATAGTAATTTCCACTGCCCGTGATAAACTATGGTTTCTGTGATTCATAGAATCATAGAATCATAGAATGGTTAGGGTTGGAAGGGACCTTCAAAGGTCATCTAGTCCAACCCCCCCCTGCAAGGAGCAGGGACATCCCCAACTAGATCAGGTTGCTCAGAGCCTCATCCAGCCTGGCTTTGAACGCTTCCAGAGATGGGGCCTCCACCACCTTTCTGGGCAACCTGTTCCAGTGTTCTATAACTTGCATCGTAAAAATTTTTTTCCTAATTTCTAATCTAAATCTACCCCCCTCTATTTTAAAACCATTACCTCTCGTCCTATCACAACAGGCCCTACTGAACAGCCTCTCCCCATCTTTCTTGTAGGCCCCCTTGAGGTACTGGAAGACCGCTATCAGGTCTCCCCAGAGCCTCCTCTTCTCCAGGCTGAACAGCCCCAACTCTCTCAGCCTGTCCTCATAAGAGAGGTGCTCCAGCCCTTTTATCATCTTTGTGGCCCTCCTCTGGACCTTCTCCAACTGGCCCAGGTCCTTCTTGTGCTGGGGCTCCAGAACTGGACACAGTACTCCAGGTGGGGTCTCTCCAGGGCAGAGTAGAGGGGGAGAATCACCTCCCTCGACCTGCTGGCCGCGCTCCTCTTGATGCAGCCCAGGATGCGGTTGGCCTTCTGGGCCGCAAGGGCGCATTGCCTGCTCATGTTGAGCTTCTCGTCCACCAGCACTCCCAAGTCCTTCTCCTCAGGGCTGCTCTCAATCCATTCTCCACCCAGCCTGTATTTGTGCCTGGGATTGCCATGACCCAGGTGCAGGACCTTGCACTTGGCCTGGTTGAACTTCATGAGGTTGGCACGGGCCCACGTCTCCAGCCTGTCAAGGTCCCTCTGGATGGCATCCCTCCCTTCCAGTGTGTCGACGGCACCACACAGCTTGGTGTCATTGGTGAACTTGCTGAGGGTGCACTCTATCCCACTGTCCATGTCGCTGACAAAGATGTTGAACAGGGCCGGGCCCAGCACGGACCCCTGAGGGACACCACTCGTGACCGGTCTCCACATGGACATTGAGCCATTGACCACCACTCTCTGAGTGCGGCCATCCAGCCAACTCCTTATCCACCGAGTGGTCCGTCCATCAAACCCACGTCTCTCTAGTTTAGAGAGAAGGATGTTGTGCGGGACAGTGTCAAAAGCTTTGCACAAGTCCAGGTAGATGATGTCAGTTGCTCGTCCCTTGTCCACCGATGCCGTCACCCCGTCATAGAAGGCCACCAAATTGGTCAGGCACGATCTGCCCTTGGTGAAGCCATGTTGGCTGTCACCAGCCACCTCCTTGCTCTCCATGTGCCTTAGCATGGTTTCCAGGAGAATCTGCTCCATGACCTTGCCAGGCACAGAGGTGAGGCTGACCGGCCTGTAGTTACCTGGGTCTTCCTTGTTCCCCTTTTTAAAAACTGGGGTTATGTTCCCTCTCTTCCAGTCATCGGGGACCTCACCAGACCGCCACGACTTCTCAAATACGATAGCCAGTGGCTTGGCAACTTCATCCGCCAGTTCCCTCAGGACCCGCGGATGGATCTCATCAGGACCCATGAACTTGTGCACTTTCAGGTTCCTTAGATGATCCCGAACCTGCTCTTCCAGTACAATGGGCAGTTCTTCATTCTCGCAGTCCCTGCTTGCACCTTCCATCTCTAAAGTTTCCTGGATTTTTAGTGCTTCTTGAAACTTCCAAGAGACTTCAGGGTTCAAGGATAGAGTTAACAGAATGCTTTGCCTTGCTTTAATGTGGTTGTGCTCAAGTATTTTATGGTGCTTGTGACCAACAATTTCAGCGGAAGCAAAATGCGTCGTCGTCAGTTGGTTAGGCTACTAATGTACTGTAAGAAAAAATATATCTTAACAAGAATAAATAGGACCATCTTCTCAGCTTGGTTAGACTGCCAGGGCTCAGTTCATTTCAGTGAGGTCATTATGGTAAAAATCGTATCTTCTGTTTAACTCTTTTTAACTCTGTATTGTGTGTTGGATGGCATTGGGTGGGGAAAAACCCCAAATAATTGTATCTGTATTATAGTGGAACAGTTGGTAGAGTACTTCAGACAAGACAATTTGCTGCATTGTTATTAGTTAGATTAAAAATTATTGAGAGAAATGTAGGTAAGTGCTAATAAGCAGAAGCTTGGTACGACTTGCATCTGTTGTCTTCCATGGAGTTTTCCTATTTTCTTAACAAATAATTTCTGTTATTTAAGATCTGGAAGAGTATTATTTGGAAGTTTCATTAACTGTCTGGAAGAAGTGATAAGGAAGAGAAAAGTTGTGAGGTCCCCTGAATAGTGAGGAAGATAAAGAAGTGTTTTAAAGATACTTGGAAAGCTAAATATGGGTAGGAATGACAGTGCAATTCATCATTGTAGAAGTCAAGCAAATATGTCTGATAAAATAATTTGCACTGATGTTTTAAGGAAACAAGTAATTTCAGAAGTGGTAAACGGGATATAGCAGGCTGTACATGTCCACAGCTTGGTATGGCAGTAGAAAGCCCACGCAGGAGTGTAGACTGAATAAATTCTATCCCGTAACAAAGAGGTGGCAACTTCTCTGTTACCTGCCTTTCAAGTAAGTTCTATCAAATCTGGTTCTGAATCCTCTGATACCATTGGAGGTTCAGATAGTGTATGTAAAATTGCAGGTGAGGAATGGAAGGGTAAGAAAGAGCATGGTGGTCTGAGCAGTGTGGTTTAAGAGTCTGGCAGAATATAGTGGAAGAAGACAAGTATGATAACATGGAGGCTAAAGTGAGAGAAGAGGGAAAGGAATTCTTTAACAGTACAGGAACGAGTTTTAGAAAGGACAAGTTACTGGGGGAGAAATGTCCTTTTCATCTGTGGAAGTCTTGATGTTGCCACCACAGTAACATGAAGCAGGGTGACTAGGAGGTAAAGTGTACTGAACAATTCTGCTGTGGCTGAGGTCATTTAGGGTGAATTAAATAGCTTGTGCAAAGTGAGTTCAGCAGTAAAGTTCAAAATGAAAGCAGTAGTCAAGCCTCAGAGAAGAATAAACAAATCCAAGATGTATGTGTACCTTGCTAACTACGTATAAGAACTAGTTCTGAGTTGAGTCTTTGTTTCTGACTTTGGCTTGAGGGCACTGGGTCTTGCTTTTCCATGAAGAGGCAAAAATAATTGCAGGTAATTTTCTACTCTGGAACACTGTGACCTACCTTCTATAGACCTTGTAACTTACAATAACTTCCAGCTCATTACGTGCATTTTAGCGCTGTCCTGGTCTGAGAACACTTCTTGGTATCCACAAACTCCAAAGAGGTACTTGCTGCTGTGTTAAAAACATCACATTAGCACTTTCTTTTATCCCGAGTTCTGATGAATTTTGCACTTGAAAATATCTAGGTGTAACTCTACTAAAAGGATAAATACTTTTTAATAAAACCAGAAGATGTGTTACAGCTTTGCTTTAGATAAACTCTTCCTCTGCATTCTTTAGTTAATGTTGTTCAGAACGAATGTGAAAGGAGCTTAGAGAATTTATGACCTATTCTTTATGGTTTCTGCATTCACATTTTCAATTTATAGTATTCAGCGTAAGGTTTTTTGCATAAATAGAAAGTTCAGAATCCTACATTTTTTGCTTTGTCAGACAAAAAGTATATGTAAGAAATTTGAAGTTTAGAGTTGTAGTTCAGGCACTGTATATGAATTCCTTCATTTCACATGTTGGGCTTTGTTCTGTCTTATGCCTATGAGATCTTCAGATTTTTGTATTATTATTTTTTATTTGTCTACTCCATTTTTGAAAATGGTTTTGTTATGTTGAGTACCAGCAGATCTCATAGTCTTTCCTATTCACAGAGCCAGATCTGGGTCCAGCTGAATTCTGTGTGAGGCACTGAATAACTCTAGTAGAATCCACCTTACAGAATGGAGGCAGCCTTAGGGCATTCATCATCACAAATGCCAGCTACATTCCCCTGCTGAAGGAGCTGCATTGCCACTCTGAAGCTGATTACTTGAGGAACAAGTGCTCTCAGCTGCCTTGGACTGTAGAAGAGCAATGTAAGATAATCAATTGCAGAATTAGAATAATTTGGGTTCAGAAGGATCTTTAGTGATTATATAGGCCAGCTGAAAGCAGGTCTTACAGATCAGGCTGCTCATGTCCTTGTCCAGATGAATTTTGAGTGTCTTCAAGGATGAAAACTCCTCAGTCTCTCTGTGGACCTCTTCCAGTGGTTGACTGCTCTCAGACACGTTAATTTCTGTTTCTATTCAGTAAATATGTGACTACAAAAAGAATGATGCAACGGAAAAGCTCGATCTGAGACATCTGAAAGTCTAATGAGAACAGAATGACTTTTCTTGCTCTCATCATTCCCTGTTATGAACAAGTAGTAACAAGCTGGCTATGAGGCAGTGGGAAATGTCAACATATTCACAATATCTTCGCTAATTAATGACTACAGAATGGTCTTTTTCTTCCATCAGCTTTTAATTGGATGGAAGAGTCAAGAAGAGGGCTTGGATGATTCTTACATTTAATATATTCTTTTTCCATCCATTCTACATAATCACATATGTGTTTAAAAGAGGGGGAAAAAGCTCTTGCATCTTATACCAACGAGAGAGAATCAGCAGAAGCAGAATATTATTTCTTTGCACTACAAGAACCTTCCTCATGATTATGGGCAAATCACTTAACTTTTGATGTCTTAGCTTTTTCATGGATGTCACACTGCTTGGTGTTCCTTTGAATTGATGGCTTCATATCTACAGAAGTAAAAAATGAACAGTGGATCATCTACCCTGATCTCCTGTATATCCCGCCCTGAACAATTTCACCAAGGTAGTCTGGCTTTGATCTTTTGTTTCTGTAAATTAACTGTGAAGTACCTTAGGCAGCATGGTGGGGGGCCTTCTATAAGTCATGTATTTTCAGTGGCTCACAGAAACAAGGAGTGTCTGATCTGATAGTCACTTTTTAAATTGTTCTCGTTTAGCCATTTCAACAACTTGGTTTCTCCTTCCTTTGGAGAAGTTGGGCAAATCCTGAAGTCTCTGACTTTCCCTTCATCATCACTTTACATAAAATAACCTTTCTTTTCACACAACTTAAAATAGGTCTGCTTGCAAACCTGTTTAATTATATCACCTGTTAAGCCTAATTAACAGTATCTTTAGCTTGTGGTTTTGGGTCTGATGTACAGTGACTTTATTAGCATGCAGCTTTTTGTCTGAACTGACAATAAGCCTGCGTTATCATGGTGAAGGTTCCAGTGTGGATTTTATGTGTCATCCTATGCAGCATAGTCAATATACTCAGTAAGATGGAGAATAGAAACCCACAACCACAACTGAGAGGTTAAAAAAGCTGATAATGAACCTAATCAATACTGAAAAATAACCCTTAGGGGCCAAGCTTCTTGCTGGCTGATGGGAAGGGGGAAATGAACCATGTGAATAGAAAAAATAAAGAATCTTTAATTAAAGCCAATACCAAAAACAAACAAGCAAAAGTCCTTGAGCTATAATCTCTGATTTCTACATATGTTTTCTCATATGCTTTCTCTTTATTTTGTTTCTAGGGTTTTCCTGCTGCCCTTACTCTTCTGCAAGATTTTTTTTCCCTGAGATTTGCATTTAGAATTAATTTTTGCTTCCTTTTCCCATGTGCGCTCAGGAAAGAAAACATTTTTATTGCTATAGCTGGTGATACCTGCTCATCGGTAGGATGTGAAAGGCCTTGCATATTTGATTTGCTATTTTTTTGTTTCCCCTGGTGCCAATGTCAAACTTTCAGATACAGAATGGGCTGGTGGAAGAGAGGCTGTTTGAAGGAGTTGTGACATGGAGTAGGATTGAATTCTGCGTGCTAAAAGCTGACTATTCTGCAGCCCTGCAAACTGAAACCCCAGGTGATTTCAAGTTCTGGAGTCCCTTCCCTTCTCTATTGCCAAGGGTACTGCTGGAGGAGATGGCACAGCTGATAAAACCAAATGTGTTCTCCAACTCCTGTAGGGTTTTGAAATTGTATTTCTGTTCTGGAAAATAGTTGTGTAAAAGGTGCATTGCTGTACTGCTTGGACTGTATTGCCTGTGGCATTGGAATTTGAGGTGTGGAATATAAAGAGACATTTTCTTTTTACCCTTGTTATGCTTACAAGACCAATGTAGCAAATTGACAGCATTATCCTCATGGAATTTTCTTGTGGTACTTACAATATTTGCTATTTTTCCTAAAATCCCAACTTTCATATTCCTGTTAATACTTCAGAATATTAGTTTTCATTTTTCGGTGAGCATGTTTGTAACTTCATTTTTCCAGAGGAAAAGGTATCACTCAAATGTCACGTTTCCCAGAGTCACTCAAATGTTCTGGAAGATTTGGACTCCCAACATTTAAAAAGAGGAATGCATCCTGCATTTTAATCCAGCTTCACAGTTTTAGGGATTTGATTCTGGATTTCTGTATGCATAAGATGAGCAGTATTAAACTGAGCTGGATTTTATTCCTTTTGTATCTACAACACACTGTTTTAAGAAATGCAGTGAACTGACTCAGCCTGTCACCTATAAATCAGAACAAACCGTGAGAGGTTAGTGGGGTTGCCCAAAGATCGTGTGGGCATAATGGGAAGTTGTCATGGCTCTGTTGTTACTACTTTGGGTCAGCTACATGACTGATAATGTGAAGGATGACTGGAAGGTGTTATCCTTCTTAAACCTTTGAGGAGAAAACATTGCATCTTCTGGAATAAATTGAGAACTGTACTCTCAATTAAGAGAAGTTGAGACAAATGGGGGGGATGTTGTGTCAGTTTTGCAACATTGTATTTCATGACACAGTAGCAGGCTAACAAATCCCCATCGTCAGAGTTTGGTGATCAGTACCTTCTTCAGCTATATCCTTTCTCAGACATGGTGGTAGTTGGAGTCAGTAGACAATAAATTCAAGGAAACCCTTACTTGGCATTGAACTTAGAATCATAGAATCACAGAATAGTTTGGGTTGGAAGGGACCTTTAAAGGCCATCTAGTCCAACCTCCCTGCAGGAGCGGAGACCTCTCCAACCAGATCAGGTTGCTCAGAGCCTCATCCAGCCTGGCCTTGAACGTTTCCAGGGATGGGGCATCCACCACCTCTCTGGGCAACCTGTTCCAGTGTTTTACCACCCTGATTGTAAAAAAAATTTTTACTAATATCTAATCTAAATCTACCTCCCTCTATTTTAAAACCATTACCCCTTGTCCTATCGCAACAGACCCTGCTGAAGAGTTTCTCCCCGTCTTTCCTGTAGGCCCCCTTGAGGTACTGGAAGGCCTCTGTAAGGTCTCCCCAGAGCCTTCCCTTCTCCAGGCTGAACAGCGCCAACTCTCTCAGCCTGTCCTCATAGGAGAGGTGCTCCAGCCCTCTGGTCATCTTTGTGGCCCTCCTCTGGACTCTCTCCAACTGGTCCACATTCATTAGTGTTTTAAGTAGAGGACTGCATTGCACCTGGGTCTGAAGTCCAGTGATCAGGTGCTCTGCTGGGTGTGTACTTTATACCTGGTTTTATCTTTCTCTAGCCGCTTGCATAAAATAATATAATAATTCTTGGCCTACTTCTTCTCTTCCACCATGTGATCTCCAGCTTAGACTAAACTGTTTCAGAGATGTATTTGATCTCCACTACTACAATTAGGATCCCTGAAAGTCGTTACGACAAATTAATCTCTTGGATTACCCACATGCCTTGTTGCTTTTGTCCTGCATTGACTAACAAGTTTTGACAAGTAAATTACCAGGTCAATTGCCCTTGTCAGATGAGGCTGATTGAGAAAACGGGAAGCAGTTTCAAAGCACAAATGGTTTATTGTCACAAGAAACATAGCAGATCTTCAGGGATGTTGAACCCAATTATCCATATCCTCCTTGGATAATGCCAAGTTGTTTCAAGCTAATTATCCAGAGTTTAGACCAATCTGGATATGAATTTCATCTAGTTCTAATGAACTTTTATTCTTTGGCTTTGCTCATTTCAACTGCAGTGAATTTCACTTTGGAGTTAATGTTGTTTTTGTTTTAATTACATTGCAGCAGACTAATTGGATGGCTTGGGACTAGATGCTTAATAACTTGATATTGCATATTATTAATGCTGTCATTTAATATTAGAGGATGAAAGAAAATTATTACTAAGTACAGAGGGTTTGGAGCTTATTCTTCCAGGAGAAGCTTCTTGGATTTTTCCACTTCTTGGTTCAGTCTCCTTTGACTTAGTGACTGATAGACCTCTTAACAAGGTCTATAAAAAGATTCCAATTGATTTGAACGAAGCTTTTATAGATGCTGATCTAGGTCTCAATTTAGAAAAGTACTTTAGCAGGTGATTAAATAAGTTTCCCTGTCAACAGAACTTAAGCACATGTAAAAAAAAAAGGTACTGAAGCATGAATCAAGACTTAAAAAGGGTAATTTATTCAGAAATGCTTTCCATCTCACTCACCAGAAGAAAATACTAAATCATTTTAAGGGAGGGATAACCTTCTAGTGTTCACCTTTCTCTTTTAATTTTGACGTTATAGTCATGACTGATTTATCTTTCCCATTTTTACTTTGGCTAATTAGGGAGAAACCTCAAAAGCTCATTTCCAGTTTGTCTGCTACCTTATTCACCAAAAGCGTGTATTTTTCAAGTCTGCTTCTGTTCTCCCTTACATTTTAAACTTCAGTTAACTGGCATTTGATCTTTCTAAACTGAATGGGAGTATTACTACTTAATTCACAGGGGCTGAGATTTGTACCTGCTGGCTTCAGAGAGATGGTTTGTGTTACACAGTTGTCTGTGAGCTCGGGATCAGGTCGTTGGCGTACTGTGCCTCCATTTGAGCACTCGGTCTTGCATTCAGCAAAGTACTGGCAGTGAAAGGTACCTTTAAGAAGCACCAAGGAAGTCAGTGGGACTGTCATTAAGACATTGTTGGAAAAAAAAAAAATTGCTCTGCTGCTTTGCTTTCTGCATTTCTCTTATTCTAAGGTAATAAAACCTAGTGGGTCAGTTACGATTTTTGTGTCTGACTAGATTGGCACAGTGCAATTTATTTGGAATTCTGGAAATAGAAAGACAATGTGTTTTGAAAAAAACTCTGTTCTCGTCTAGAGGAAAGATGTTAATGTTTCTAGTCATATGATAACATTTCTCTTTAATAACATTTCTCTTAAGTTCCAGTCTGCAGCTTAAAACTTACAATGCACATTGAGACCTGAAGATAGAACAAGCAGAACTTTAGGTGCTTTCATACTTCTTTGCTTGATGGAATTTACATTTTAACGAGGCTGGTCGCAAGCTTACGTTGCAGTTTCTTTAACTTATGATGATGAGCAAAGGCTCAACTTGTTTGGGGAGTCAAACGTTCTAGTCTCTACCTAGGAAATTGTGAGACTTTGAGCAGAGATCCAAATGCTTTTGTTCCCATCTTATTTTCTTAAGTCTTAAAAGTCTCATGTTTTCTAGCTATTCTTTGAAACCATGACTGTGAGTGATTTTTGTCATTAGCTGAGACTCCACTGTTATCCAGGGTTCCAGGAGCTAGAACTGTAGGGAAAACACTAAACAGATTGTGGATGTTAATAATGCTGATAAGCTGAAAGTACTTGTTTTATAAGTTATTAGAAAAAGGGAGACTTAGTATTTTTACACAGTATTTTTACACGCCAGATCTGTATCATCTGTTGCAGTAACTTTATTATAACTGGCTCTGTTGCTATTACACTGTTTTCTGCTAACGATGTCATCTGTACCTAAGAGAGAACCCAAATCTATATTTCTACACCTGATTTAAATTATTGTTCTTTGCATGCGCTAACATAATGGGGAATGTGAAAAAGACATCCATTCAGACCCCTGCCTTTCCATGTTCAGGTGGTCTTAGATTAAGAAAGATGGCATCCCAGAGCGGTGACTGAATAGCAGAGGTGGCTATTTAACTGTCCTCTTAAAAAAAAAAAAACAAAAAAACAAAACAAACAAAAAAAACCCCACCAGCCAAAACCCCAAACAAAAACATAAATAATAAATCTCACAGGTGTAAGCAAACTAGTGTAAATGAGATAAAAATGCCGCACTGCGGAGTTACTCAAATAGGAGGAAGTATGAAAGACTGAAAATGTAATGATACATTGCCAGAATGTTCTCTCTTCAAGGTTCTTGACAGGTAATGCACTGAATAGAGTGCAAATAAACATGTTTTAAGTAGTAATCAACAGATGATTGTGTAGGGGTGGAAAAAAATTACTATTTGGATCGCACATGGTGATTCTGCATTATGTAGCCGTTACTCTTTAGAAAACCTTCTGCAAATGCCTACTTCAATGGGAAACCACAAGAGCTCTGCATGCAGATGTATATTGCAGTCACACCCCACATAAAGCTAGGCATACAGACCTTTTGTAAACAGTGCTTGTGTCAGTGTCTCCTCAGCTGTAGCTAATGTTGGAAAATCCTTGCTTTTTTAAGTGATCCCACTTAGTTAATATTTATCCCAACCCCTTTGTGAAAGCAGCATTGAAGATAGGATTTCAAAGGGGTTAAGAGCTGTGAACTGCTGTATAAACATTCTTGTGCCAAACAGGTTGCCGGATAGTGGCCTTGTACCAGGTGGTTTTTCAGGAAGGCCAAGAGGCCGTGCCCATGTGGCCGTGCCCATGCTGGTTGACCGACACGAGCCAGCACCAAGAACATGCAGTTGGCAGAAATGTGGGGAAATGTGAACACATTTCCCTGCATTTTGATTTTGTAGGTCTTTGATGGAGGTGGGGAGAGAGTGTAATCCAAGAGACAGTTTGGTTAGTGGTTGTATATATAAGCTATATGGCTGCTCAGTAAGGATGAAAGAGGAATTGGTTAGAAGATAACTAATTAGAGTGATGGATGACATTCTGTATCCAACAAAGCACAGGAAATCCGTAACAGTCAAATACTGAGCCCTAGTTTTAATTTTCTGAGTCCTCAGGCCGGTTCTCTAACCACAAAATATTGTTAGTGTCACCACAGCTAGTTTTATACCAGATAGACAATATTAGAAATTATCCTTGTGTAGCACATTATACTATGAGTAAGAGCGAAGCCTCTAAGACTTTTTTTTTTAATATGCCTTTCAGAGGATAATAGGAACAAGAATAATTTTCCAGAAATTCAATGCTCTTACTTTAACATTTCTTTCAACTCCTATTACTACTGAATTGCAGAGGGGGAATCAAACCTTTTCTCTACCTTTTTTCTTTTTACAGTACAATGCAACAGTAGCTATAACTTATGTGCACTAGTATGAAAAAAGCACCCCAATGTTTTAAACAGCTGGCAAGCAATTATAAACTGGACTGGAAGTTTTGTATTTCTGAGAAAGCAGTTATTGTAAATTAAGTCAGGTTTATTTATGAGACTTATTAATGTGAAATATAGAATCAATATTCTATGGTTTTCACAGATGGCTACTCTCTTGAGAGACAGAGTGATTATAGTCATAAATATTGTATGTAATCCTGATGGGTAGAAGGAGGGAAGGAAAGGGCTGTGAATGGATTTTGAGGGGGTATGCCATTGCCCGTTGGGGTTTGCAGTCTGGCTGGAAACCTGGTTAGAAGTATGAATGCAAAAAAATCTGCCTCACCAGCAATTGATTACTAGAGATTTCTTCTTACTAAGTATTTGGGGGAGAAAAAGATGTTTGAAATAGCTGTGCTTCGAGTGAAGACAAGGTAAAAATTATGTTGTTCTTCACAAGTAAGAACCCTCGGCAGGCCTGATGCCCAGTGAAGGCCTGCAGAGCCCCTCTCGGGGACTGCCCAGCTGCAGGCTGAGGTGCAGCGTGGGATCCTTGCAGGGCGGCACGGCAAGCAGTGGCTGAGGCCCGGTGCCCTGCCAATGTAATACAATTTTCACAAGAGCAGACAAGTTTGTTCTGACATGGCTGGAGGCAATAAGGAGAATTACTGAGCCGCTAATCCAATAACTTCAGTTCTGGTCCTGCTGCTGGGCCTGTTGCCTGCTCTAAACAGAAAGCTCAAAATCATAACGCACCTCTCATAGTGTTTGCAAAACATGGAGGGAAGCATTTCAAAGAACTCCCTGTCATATTCTGTATATGCATTTTGAGACCAAAGCTGATACATCTGTGAACAAGGCATTTGGTGGACGCAGAGGGCACCAAGAGGCCTTGCTGGCCCTGCCCAGCCGCCTGGCCCCGACCCAGCCCCATTTTGGCTGGAGCGTCCCCCACAGGGAGGCTAGCGCTCAGCCTGGGACCCAGCTGACTGACTGGTTTTCATGTAGAATCAGAAATAGGGTTGGAAGGGACCTTTAAAGGTCATCTAGTCCAACCCTCCTGCAAGGAGCAGGGACATCTCCAGCTAGATCAGGTTGCTCAGAGCCCCATCCAACCTGACCTTGAATGTTTCCAGGGATGGGGCATCCACCACCTCTCCGGGCATTGTGTTCCAGTGTTCCACCACACTCATTGTAAAAAAAAATTCTTCCTTATATACCGTCTGAATCTACCTCCTTCTATTTAAAACTATTACCCCTTGTCCTGTCACAGCTGGCCCTGCTGAAGAGTTTTTCCCCATCTTTCTTATAAGCCCTCTTTATGTACTGGAAGAATGCTATAAGGTATCCCTGAAGCCTTCCCTTTTCCAGGCTGAACAGCTCCAACTCTCTCAGCCTGTCCTCATAGGAGAGGTGCTCCAGCCCTCCGATCATCTTCATGGCCCTCCTCTGGACTCTCTCCAAGTGGTCCACATTCTTCTTATGTTGTGGGTTCCAGAGCTGGACACAGTACTCCAAGTGGGGTCTCATGGGAGCAGAGTAGAGGGGCAGAATCACCTCCCTTGACCTGCTGGCCACGCTTCTTTTGATGCAACCCAGGATGTGCTTGGCTTTCTGGGCTGCAAGCGCATATTGCTGGCTCATGTTGAGCTTCTCATCCAGCAGCACCCTTGGGTCCTTCTTCACAGGGCTGCTCTCAATCCATTCTCTGCCCAGCCTGTATTTGTGCTTGGGATTGCCCTGACCCATGTGCAGGACCTTGCACTTGGCTTTGTTGAACCTCATGAGGTTTGCAGGGCCCACCTCTCCAGCCTGTCTCTCTGTATGGCATCCACTCCAGAGTGCCACCTGCACCACACAGCTCAGTGTAGTCAATGAACTTGCTGAGGGTGCACTCTATCCCACTGTCTATGTTGCTGACAAAGATGTTAAACAGGACCGGTCCCAATACCAGCCCCTGAGGAGTGCCACTCATCAGCGGTCTCCACTTGGCCATTGAGCCATTGACAATTTGAGTGCAGTCATCCAGCCAATTCCTTATCCACCAGGTGGTCTGTCTGTCAGATCCATGTCTCTCCAGTTTAGAGACAAGGGTGTTGTGCAGGACAGTGTCAAATGCCTTGCACAAGTCCAGGTAGATGATGCCAGTTGCTCATCCGTTATCCAACAAGGCTGTCACCCCATCGTAGAAGGCCACCAAACTGGTACGGCACAATTTGCCTTTAGCGAATCCGTGTTGGCTGTGACCAGTCATCTCCTTATTTTCCATGTGCTTTAGCATGGTTTCCAGAACAATCTGCTCCATGGTCTTGCTAGGCACAGGGATGAGCCTGACTGGCCTGTAGCTCCCCAGATCTTCCTTATTTCCCTTTTTAAAAATTAGGGTTATGTTTCCCTTTTTCCAGCCAGTGGGAATCTCACTAGACCACCACAGCTTCTCAAATATGATGGACAGTGCTTGGCAACTTCATCCGCCAGTTCCCTCAGGACCTGCAGATGCATCTTATCAGGTCTGATGGACTTGTGCCCCTTCAGGTTCCTTAGATGGTTTCGAAACTGATTTTCTGCTACGGTGGGTGGTTCTGTATTCTTCCAGTCCCTGCTTTTGCCTTCTGCAACTTGGGCAATGTTGCTAGAGTGCTTGCTGGTGAAGACTGAGGTAAAGAAGTCATTGAGTACCTCAGCCTTCTCCATATGCCAGGTAACCAGGTCTCCCATTTCCTTCCAGAGAGGGCCCATGTTCTCCCTGGCCTTCCTTTTATTCCCAATGTACCTACAGAAGCTTTTTTTAGTGCCCTATCCCTAGCTAGATTTAATTATGTAAGGGCTTTATCCTTCCTCACCTGATCCCTGGCTGCTTGAACAATCTCTCTGTATGCTTCCCAGGCTACCTGTCCTTGCTTCCACCCTCTGTAGGCTTCCTTTTTTTTTTTTTTTTGAGTTGGTCTAGGAGTTCCTTGTTCATCCATGCAGGCCATCTGGCATTTCTGCCTGACTTCCTCTTTGTTGGGATACATTGCTTCTGAGGTTGGAGGAGGTGATCTTGAAGCTCAGGAGTGATGCATCCCAACAAAGAGGAAGTCAGGCAGAAATGACAAGTGGCTTGCGTGGATGATATCTGGAAACTGGTTTTCCTCTATGGGTGCTGTTGGAGTGTAGCCTGAGTGTAGCTTCAGTGTAGCCTGATGGAGTGCCGTGTCTTCAGCCCATCTCCTATAGGTCCTGACTGGACTCCTTGGGCTGAACCCAAGCTTCTCTCTTCACCTCACATCATTGAGGATGGCCAATGGCATCTGCTGGTGTCCCCAGCCCATTCTTCCAACCCCACTGGGGTGCAGTGGGATGGCGTTGAGGGCAGCGTCTGGCTCCAGTCGGGTTGCCTGAATCTCCTGGCCAGTTCTAGCTCGTGTTGTGCAGCACCCTGCTGCAGCGGGTGCACCACAAACCACATCTGTTGTGCTCGTTAAATGTCAAATGCGCAAAACAGGTGAGAATGAAGTTTGACAGGGGTTCCTGTCCATGGGTGCATATGTACATTTGTACCCCCGAGGCTCTCACCTTTCAATGATCTTCAAGTATGGGAGATAGCTGTTGTGTTCAGATGTTGCCTCAGGTACCTGTCAGTAATTAGCGTTGCTGTTACAGCATCCAAAGTGCTCATCGCTGAAAACCTCCCTTTGTGGCTGTTAAGTTGTTTAACTGCACTGCCCACTATGCAATGAAGTCACAGTTATTTTCAGGAGATGCTTTTTTTCCACCCATTTGCCAGAAAAGTCCAGTGACCGTGTACTGGAGAGGAGTAGGGACTACAAATACATCAGAGTAAAGCTATACCGGAGAAAAGGTGTTGTAAAATAGAATTATTTCTGTGAGTAAGTAGCCAAACAGGAGCTGCTGTAAGTCAGACCTGTAAAAAGAAAAAAAAAAGGGAATTTTTAGCAGCCCTTAAAGTTTCCCACAATAATGCTGCCTCCTTCAGAAAGAGGTTGGTTGTTTTCCTTGTTCTGCTGGTTGGATAGCTTTAGTATAGCTGGACCATGATGATGTGGTGGTTCCAAGCGCTTTATCCTTGCATTAGTGCTACTTTTGGATGGGCATTTAGTTGGCAGTAAATAAATGCTCCATACAGTTTGACTTATTTCTAGCAGGTTTCTTATGAACTACTAAATAACCTTCAGGGAGTAACAGACTTTCTGCTGCTTTAGACTCTGGATTTGGTTTGAACCGGTAGCCCTAAGGTGAGCGGCTGCTGTTTTTATCAGCCTGATTCATGCCTTTCCCCCAGGCTTTTCAAAAAGGTAGGGAAAGAGTAAGAGCCACTGACTCTCGCTAATTGACTGCCTCTGATTTCAGTTCGGTGCTTCCCAGTCCTCTCACAGCTCATGCGGTACCATTTTGTGTTGGATGTTTTTTCTCAAAAGGTAAATGTGGTCAGTGCAGCGCAACTAGTTTATAATACATGAGTAAATGGAGATAGGGGAGCAATACTCTTTCTCGTGGTGATTCCTGATCACAGCCTGTCAGCAGAAATGTGCAATGAGGAACCTGCCATGCAGCCGTTAAAATCCCAAAAGGGAAACTGCCTTCAGCCAGAAGAAAAATTTTCCCTAAGCTACTGAGTGTGTGACGGGCACTGTGCCCTGGTAATGCAAACATATGTGAAAGTGCAAACCTTAGCACAATAAATACTTCAGGGCATCATCTGATTAACAGCTAAGATTAAGCTGAAATTTCCCACACGACTTAGTGTTACCCAGGACTGTTTGATATAAGGTAGTGCAGCAGTGGCTGACTCGGCACGCCGATGCTAGCGTGGGCAGAGATGAGGATGCAGGAGTATGGATGGCTGGAGCTCGTACGCCTACTAGATGGAGGAAGAGAGCTGGATTGGTGATTGTGGTGATCATGATGAGGTGATCTTGTTGGCTGTTTTCTCTGGCAGTTATTATAGATGTTTAGTGAGGGAATTCTTGGAAAGCGAATGGGTAACAGATGCAAGGCCTGATTCATTAGCGTGATCTTGCCTTGTGTTCTGCCAAATACACCAAACAACAGCAAATTCTGTTCAACTTGCCCAATTTACCGATACATTATATAAGTAGCATAACCATGCGGAACTGAATGGGCCTAGAGTGCCCCTGTGATGGTATTTGTGGAAGGGGCTACGATGCAAACTGTTAGGCTATGCTGCCAGCAGTTATTTTTCATCCTTTTCATATAACTTTTCTGTACCTGCCAAGGGGGGTTAGAATATCACATCATCTCCAGAGCCACCCTGAGCAGCAATTTCAAGTAAGCTTTGACTTTCTGGGGATAGAAAGCTTTATAAAACATGGGACTAAACACTGCAGAACTGAAAGTTTTAGAGTTTTTTTCTCTATGATATGAAAATTGCAACTTTGTATTTATGTGTTGGTGGATGAGGGAAGAGCAACTGATGTCATCTGCCTGCACCAGTGTAAAGCATTTGACACTGTCCTGTACAACATCCTTGTCTCTAAATTAAAGAGACATGGATTTGACAGATGGACCACTTGGAGGATAAGGAATTGGCTGGATGATCACACTCAGAGTTGTGGTCAACAGCTCAATGCCTGAGTGGAGAGTGGTGGTGAGTGGCATTCCTCAGTGGCTGGTATTGGGACTGGCGCTATTTAACGTTTTTGTCAGCGATGACAGAGTGCACCCTCAGCAAGTTCATTGACTACACTGAGCTGTGTGATGCAGTCAATACGCTGGAGGGAATGGATGCCATACAGAGAGACCTTGACAGGCTGGAGAGGTGGGCCCTGCAAACCTCATGAAGTTCAACAAAGCCAAGTGCAAGGTCCTGCACATGGGTCAGGGCAATCCCAAGCACAAATACAGGCTGGGCAGAGAATGGATTGAGAGCAGCCCTGTGAAGAAGGACCTAAGGGTGCTGCTGGATGAGAAGCTCAACATGAGCCAGCAATATGCGCTTGCAGCCCAGAAAGCCAAGCACATCCTGGGTTGCATCAAAAGAAGCGTGGCCAGCAGGTCAAGGGAAGTGACTCTCCCTGTCTACTCTGGTCTCATGAGACCCCACTTGGAGTACTGTGTCCAGTTCTGGAGCCCCCAACGTAAGAAGGACATGGATCTGTTGTAGAGAGTCCAGAGGAGGGCCACAAAGATGATCGGAGGGCTGGAGCACCTCTCCTATGAGGACAGGCTGAGAGAGTTGGAGCTGTTCAGCCTGGAGAGAAGGCTCCAGGGAGACCTTACAGCGGCCTTCCAGTACCTCAAGGGGGCCTACAAGAAAACTGGGGAGGGACTCTTGACAAGGGCATGCAGCGACAGGACAAGGGGTAATGGCTTTAAACTGAAAGAGGGTGGATTTACATTAGATATAAGGAAGTAATTCTTTACTGTGAGGATGGTAAAACACTGGAACAGGTCGCCCAGAGAGGTAGTGGATGCCCCATCCCTGAAAGTATTCAAGGCCAGGCTGGATGGGGCTTTGAGTGATGTGGTCTAGTGGAAGGTATTCCTACGTATGGCAGGCGGCTTGGAACAACATGATCTTTAAGGTCCCTTCCAACCCAAACCATTCTGTGATTCTAATCAATATAGCATCAATCTTATCACCTTTAACCACTTGTGAGAACTAACAAGGGTCAAGAAAAAGAGTTTAATGTAATTTTTAAGATCATCACCCTGAAAGATAGAGACTAACAGAAGCTCTCTGATCTCTACATCTAAGATTATTCATAGACTGTCTCTGGACATGGTGGATCCTAGTTAGCTCTTAGGAAGTTCTATTTAATGCAGAAAGATCTTGTGCTATTAGCAGTGTGGGGAGTGGAAAAGATGTGACTTAGGGAGCTGGCATCTCTCTCTGCTTGCCCACATGAAATATGTAGTGTTATTTTGCTCACTGAAATCAGCATTTGAGTGTTTTGTTAGGAGTACTCTAGCTCATCATGCATGTGGTAGCTGCTTGCAGCTGCTGCTGGCTCCCTAGCTGCACGAACTTGCCTGTGTGTCAGTGTTGCAGGTTTGTATGTACCGAGTCAGTTGGTAGCTGAGAAAAATTCATGTACGTGCATGGGACAAGAAGGGAAGGATCCACATAATGTACGCAGAAGAGCATGTCTGAGTGAGCGGTGGTGTGTAGACAGTTCAGAAGAGGAGGATTTGAGTGTCGTAGTTTTGCTGAGATTTGTCTTCTTTCTCTTCTGCAGTCCAAGGGAACTATCTGATCATAGTTTTTCCGTGTAGAGTGTTAGTATTTACTCATTAATGTGGCTTGATCTTCTGTAGATGACCTGTTGACTTCTGTCTGAGCTCGGTGCCTTGACATGTCCATATACATTTGATCAGCATCTAATAGTGGCTCTCCGAACTTCACTAGAAGCATTCATGTTTCAGAAAATTGAAAGGAAAAAGAAAACCACAAGAAGAGGGCAAATTACTCTCCTTACACATGACTTCAGGGTTGCCTTTGAAATTAAAGAAGGGAATTAACTGTGATTATAGCTGTGCAAAATTTGAAGTTTCCATCAGAGTCGGAATGCCTGCATTTGAATATTTGAGTTTGTTCCAGGTTGGTATTAAATGTGAAATAGGACATTTTAATATAGAGGGAATTCCAAAACACTCATTCCATTTGACTTTCCTTTAATCAAAATGAAATATTTTAACACTTTTCAGGTTGAAAATGCTTTATTTCTTATTGATTGGCTCTGCAGTATTTCATTTTGAGCCTGTTCAGTATTTAAGCTACATACAAGATGGGGATTGCAGTTAAGACGCATGATGTGTTTTCCATTCTCCCTTTTGTGCTGGCCTGCTTTTCTGGACAACATCTCCAGGGATTATTCAGAATTATGCAGTTTCTATAATGTATCATACAGATCCCTCAGAGGAAGATCTGCATTGCATTATAGGAAATGTAATCTTCTGGGCCGTTCAGTTTATATTAGAAAATGTGGGCTAATACTTCAATTTAGAAAAATAAACATGCTATTAGGAAAATGCAGTTTAGTAATTTCTTAATCCAAGTTCAAGGAAACATTTTCGGTTAGTTTACACTAAAAAAAAAACCCTACAAACACCTTTGGGGCAAGGAACTCTAATGAGCTATTTCAGCTAAATTTTTCTTAGATAGTGATAGGAATAGTATCTAGTGTTTTTCAGGAAATCAGTTTTCCAGTGGAAAATACTGGTTTTGTGAAGTTGCATATTTGATTAGCAAGCTCTAGTATTTCTAAAATTTGTATTTCTACAGGTTTTATTCAGTGACTGAGATCTTCCCTCTGCTGATGACTGTACAATGTACCAGTCAGACCCTATGAAATTTTGCTGTAGAGCGTCTATGAGTGTTTTCCAGTTCCTCATTGCCTTATGAAATTTACGAGTAACTAAGATTCAATAATGGTTTGTTTTACAATCGTCAAATCAAGAAAGAAGAAATTTAAAAAACCTGCTGAATGGAGTGCTCAGATGGTCAGCATAGTCCTAACCCTCTGTCCTGGTTCTGGCTAGGATAGAGTTAATTTTCACCTGAGCTGGGAGAGAAACTGGAGCTGGTGGCAGCTGTGGCTGGGGGACACAACTGGGAGAGTTTACTAATTGGCCAACAGCTGGGATGGTTTACCCAAATTGGCCAAAGGGCTGTTCCATCCCATGTGACATCATGCTCAGTGTATGAAGTGGGGACTGTGCTGAGGCTCCTGTCACTCAGGAGGAAGCTGGGCATCAGGATCTGCTGTGAGCTATTGTACTATAAATTATGTGCTTCAGTATTTTCTGTTATTAGTTTGTTTTCTTCTGTTGTTCTCTTAAACTTTTTTTTTTTTTATCTCAACCTATGAGTTTTGCCTTCTATTCTTTACCAGTTCTCTTTCCTATCCCACTGGAGGGTGGGGGGAGTGAGCGAGACACTGCGTAGCTTGGTCCTGAGCAGGGCTAAACCACAACACCCTCCATCCCTGCACTGGACTGGGTTTTGAAGTAGTAAGTGCCCAGATTCAGATAAGGCTGGAGAAAACAGCTACCACCTGATGAGGTGTCTGGTATTATCTAGTCCATGTTAGCCTTGTTAAGCAGCTTAGTTTAGGCGTTAGTATAGTCAATCCTGTGAATGTAGCATGGGAAGTATTCAGGGATTTCTTAAAAAATTTTGTACTTCCTTTATAGATGCTGCTTTTGAGTTCTCTCTTCAAACAAGGTACTATCTGACACACAGGCAGAGGGTGGTGGATCAAAAAAATCCCAACAGCTTTTCAGAGTGCCAGAAGTGATTGGGATGAGATTTCCCTTAACTAGCTGCAGTCCAGTATTTTCTGTTTAAAGTTGTCTTTGAGTGTTGTGCTCAGATGAGATTAAGAGAGGGGTTTAATTTGAAATGAAATGTCATTGTCACTGCCTGTGTTGGCAGAGAATTTCCTTTTTGTTCAGTTTTTTTCTGCTTTCTGAAAGCATAAGTCTGAGGAATTTCTTTCCATCACTATTATGTCACAGGTACACTTGTTCTTGTACATAGTTACTTCTTCTGAAGGTTGTCCAAGGTCACTGCTTTCACAAAGCAAACAAAAGCTGACTGTTGGGAATGATGAGGGATGCTTTGCAAGCTTCCTCATGTTGTGTTCCTAACAGGAAACAATACTCTGTTAATGCAGACTTTGCCATATTGAATTAGCTCATTACCTCCTGTGGCGTATCCGCACACCGCTTGTAACAGCGATGGAGCTGTATCAAGGTGACTTGCAGCTCTTTCAGTAATTTATCTAATCAACTGTGCAGTAATTTACTTAAGGATGAAAAGGCAGAGGAGTTACTTCATGACCTTTGTATTTGTCAGTTCATACTCCAAAGTGTGATTTTTTTTTTTTAATTTTTTTTTTACTACCCATTTTATGTGAGGTTGCATAATGATAACACTGGGTCCTTCTTAAAATTCATTACCTGTACCTGTCTTTAATGAATTCTAGCGATTATGTATTCCATGAACTCCCTCTGTGTTGCCTTAAGAAGTCTGCCTTTGTATTGATTCTTAATTCACTGCCCTTTAGCTTTATTGATGAACCTGAATAT
Organism: Chlamydotis macqueenii; assembly: GCF_036417535.1. Classification (NCBI taxonomy): domain Eukaryota; kingdom Metazoa; phylum Chordata; class Aves; order Otidiformes; family Otididae; genus Chlamydotis; species Chlamydotis macqueenii. The sequence continues at coordinate 53,019,122 of NC_141560.1, read as the reverse complement.
TTCAAAATACAGAAATGCAGATTGTACAACCCAAGCATACATAAACCTTACGGCAGTGCCTGAGAGCACTCTTATGTCAAATTTAGTCAGACACAATAAACAAGTGTAACTCTCAGTGACTACAAAGGCTGGGCCTGACAATTGCATTAAAGTAATCTTAATGCATGGAAATGTGTAGTCTTGAAAAAAAGACTTATTTAACTAATTCTTCACCTTAAGATTAGCAAAATAATCCTTTTCCAGAATTCATTAAGATCCCACATGCCACCAGCTGTACAAGTGTCATTAATCAGGAAGCTGGTGTATCTGCCTGGACAAATTTTTGAGGCTCAGTTCATTAAATTAAGGGTAGTTCACAAAAGGAATAAAAGGTTGCTGTAATGATGAAACATATATTAGAAATACAGAGATGAAACCAGTGTTTTATACTTTGTGAAGTATTTTATGCTTCGTAACCTACTTCATAGCTTACACTTATCAAAATCTATAGTCTAGGCACATCTCAAATTTCATCTGGCCAGCGTGCTGGGAGCACACCATCAGAGAAGTCCAACACCAGCTGCTGCTGGTTGTGCCTTGTAGCCCTTTTGCCCAAGGGCTCAGTGGCCACAGCTTCTGGCCAGGGTGCCAAAGTTCAGTTTTCTTCTGTATCTCAGGAGCTTTGGATGTGCCAGTTCCTGTGCAATGATGTGCTATGTTTTATGAGAAAGGGCTGCTAGAAACTCTTCTTCGGGGTACTAGGGTGCTGGTTACCTCACTGCAACTTAAAGTCTCTTATTGCTATTGAGGAATAGTGGTGTTAGGTGTCATGGTGAGTAGGTGAGCCAAAAATGACATGAGGACTCTGCAAGCAAACATGTGCCTAAGAACCAGTGTCCCTTGTTAGGTGTGTTAGGTAATGGGATATGCCATGTATATACATTAGAGAAAATGTATTCCTCACAGTGTAAAGTGTTAACCCTGTATGTTTATCTGCTCTATCCCACCAAGTACAAAAACCTGATAATAAGACAAAATAGTCTAATTTTGACACTACACATAGTCCCTTAAAAGTAGTTATGGGTACCATCTAAGTATGCTGTACCATCTAAGTAAAGAAAGACTAGCCTTGTGGCAGTAGCCCATAATTTTTAAGGAATCATATGCACTTGCTGGAGAGAGCAAAGAGAAGCTGCATAGATTCAGAGATCTTGTGTTTCCTCAGAAGTGCAAGAAGGTATTGTTCAAAGTTCTTCAAAAGGGCAGAGGGGCTAAGTCTGGTGCAGATCTGTCAGGTCAGGTCCTCTATTGCCTGGCAGATAGGACACAAGTAACGTTTCACACCCTTAATCAGTTCAGCATAATAAAAATAATAGGCTAGTCTAAATAGAAATAAAAGTTAGCCAGTAAAGAATAATCTCTGCCCAAGCTTTTATAGAACAGCCATTTTACTTACTCTGAATCTTCTAAGAGTGTTATTGTGCCTCTTTATTCTCTCCTTACTCCCCTGTGCAAAGAGGAGTGGCTTGGACCTGTGTGTAAATACAGGTGACAGAGAGGAGAGTTCTGTACATCTTGGTTCTGTATTGCTGAGAGGGCTTGGGAAATGCTGCGTTAACCACAGCTCCTGACTTAGCTTAACTAAGCTCCTCATTAGCTTCTTTCTCTCAAATTAGAATATATTAAGTGAAAAGTGGAAGCAAAGTTGATAAGTAAGAGAGTGCCATTGTTACAAAGTGCATCTCTATCTTCTGACAGTGCTTCCCACAACATTGCCACACAATTGTCTTGTTAATATGAAAGCTTTTGCTTTATAATTTTTGAGAAGGTGCAGATAGCTGCCATAACCACAAAGAGCTGTGCATGGGCAGTCATGCCATGTTTCTATTTCTGAGTTGCTCAGAGGCACCAGGCAGTCTCCGACATTGGTGCAGTGTGGTACATCCTTTAACGCCTTCATTTTCACTTCAAACATGCTCCCGCTATCCCATTAAGGCTGGCTCCAGTGGTTTTTGTTATGATCAGCATTAGCACCTCGTTTCCTCCTGCCATCTCAGCCTCCCTTCAAAGCTCCATAAAATCCATCTCATCTCCGGTACCTGACAAGTATTTCTGGACACCTTGAAGCGCTGTCTTGTGAGATGGGAGGCAAGGCTCAGGTGCAACTGCCTCTGTAAGCCAGCTAAGGGCATCATTAACTCAATATAAAACCTGTGAATATGGTATCCATCCCTCCCTCCTCTTCTCCTTTTGTCTTCTTCATTCAGACCTTTCCTTTTACTTATTGCTGATGGTTTTTTTTCCTTGCTTATAGAGCCTAAGATGCAAACTGCGCTGGGCCTCTGCATTTGCAGAAGCTCAGCAGCTCCTCTCTAATCTGCTTGGATTTGATTTGTGTCTGACAGCGATGGGGACCGATGTCCTTAGCGGTAGGGAAGCTGTTAGTTGGGTGTGACTATCACTGCTGTCGTGAGGAGGAACTGCTCAGGCTATTTCAAGGTCTGAACATATGCTCCTATTGGATTTTATGCACTGTCTCTTGCAAATGTTTGTGAATTAAAGGATTCTTACCTGTGTATGTAGGTAGTCATTAGGATAGTGATGAAAGCAATATTTGCAGGTCTGGAGAAGGCAGGAAACCTTCACTTTAACTGAACTTGCACTTACTGGCTTTCTGACTGTGTGTGCCTCTTAAGAGGTTTCTCTGTTACACAGTCAGCAGGTGGCTGAGTCTTTGCTGCAGAACTTTCTAGCGCTCTTCATGCACATCTATCTCAGCTTATTCCCTCCCTGCTGTTCCACAAACATCTGTATTATTACTGTAATTACTTATTTTTATGGTGTTAGTGGCTGGAGATCTGCAGACAGTGTCACATCAAGCTACAAATGTTAGTCAGATGTGGGTTTGTACAGTAAATGTGTGTTTCTACCCAAACAGGCATGCAAACTGATACATTTTAAGACACATGTTATAGTATTTTAGCCTATGAAGTTCCTTTGTACTTAAGATTTGCTTCCTTCTGCTCTCTCTAAGTCCCGTCAGGAGCCATAAGTATCATATATTTGTGGTGGCCTTAGTTTGTCTCTCCATCACTTTACAAGTGTTTAATAGCAACTAAAATTCCCATCAGTTGCTTCATCCTCTTGTGCCAGATGCTATTGACAGAGTTAATTTTCTGCTGAAACAGAAAGTACAGATGGTCCAAAGATGGGACAGGCTTGAAAGCAAAGAAATAAGAATGGTCATGGAGCCTATGCCTTGCAATTTTAATGGTGTACTTGACTACATATGGGAGAGGAGGCAGCAGGTGAGCAAGGGAATAGAGAGAAGGAAGCAAGGGGGCTAAATTATACGGTGAGCAAGGGAATAGAGAGAAGGAAGCAAGGGGGCTAAATTATACAAGAAAATGATGTCTAGACTTTTACTTGATACACTTGCTTGTTGACTTCAGTAGTGCTCAGGATAGCGATAGACAGCCCATGCACTGCTCAGCAACTGCTTTTGGCTAATTCTGCAGAAACCTCAGCTGTTTTGGAGAAAATGCACTACTGCGATCCTTTTAGGGAGCAAGAAAGGCTGCTGCAGACCCAGCCTCTGATGAGAGAGAAAGTTGCTCTCACAGACATCTCTCTTTACTGAAGTCTGGCAAGAGGGGAAAGGAGGTCTTCCCTTCTCTAGATGCTTTTGATTTGAAAGTACAGTAGACTCTTCAAGTTCGTTTAGCTCTTCATATGCAAAAGGGGTTGCTATCCATTTTGTTGAACTGTTTTAGCAAGCACATTTCCATTTTACCTTTCCAGTTGCAGATGAAGAAGTGGAATTCTCTGTATACGAGTTGGCAGGCCTGTGTTAAATCTTTGGTTGAATAAGCTGGGATGTACAGATATCCTCTAAATGTAGTACTGGGAGAAGGCTGAAGGGGTTCTGTGATTCTAAACTAGATCTGAAAATGGTTAAATGCTGTTTGAAGTAAGGTAAGACAGACTAGCTTCCTTCAAAACTCTGGATCACTCAAGGCAAGGAGCCTCCAGCAGCCAGTTTAGAATAGTAAATCAAAGCATGTTTGGAGGTTTGAAATTTGCTGTTGTCTACTGTGATGTATTTCTGGGAAAGAGTAAAGCATGCTCATGGTCAAGAAACACAGTTCAGTGTAAGGTTAAGTGAGAAAATTTTGACCCTTCAGTTATCTTAGTATCTTAGCTACCTTGCCTGCAGAAAAAATGTGCCTTTCTCCTATGCTGTTGTTTTAAATCCAGCCTTGTCGATTGATCTCGAGAAAATGAAAAGCGTGCAGCTCCTACAGAATGCTGGTAACATTTGGACACTTAGTTCCCTTCATCCACTTGGGAAATCTCACCTGAATGCAAAGGCATTTTGCCAGGTCTTCTATGCTGTGCTTTGAAGGGTGTTTCAACAATTGATGCATCTTTGTGGATTTTAGTTGGTGATTTTATTCCTAGGAATTGAGACAATTGTGCATTGTATGAGCTGTATTTGCTGTAAACTGAAGTCTAGAATTAGGATAGCTTATAGAGTAGCAGATTAGGTGCATGCCCTTCTATGAATGACCTTTTAAAAAGCAACCAAGCATCCAATCCACCCTCCTAGTGCCACACATGAATTAGGAAAAATATGTTTTCACTTTTTTAATACTGAAAACTCATTTGTCTTCTGTCTTCTTAATCAGAAAAAGAGATATAACTTAAGCAATTTACGTTGCAGAATGAGGCATTAGCAATTTACTTGATTAACGACATGTACTAGCTTTTGCTCTGAATTTGAAATTCCACAAAAATCATTTGACCTCTTTTTACAATTAGTTCTGTAGTGGCAAGGGAAGCCAAGCCAGAAAAATGTGTGCGGTGTTCCTGAGAGCGCCAAAGGCTCCAAGGAGGCTTCCTGTTTCTGCCCAAGAAAGCTGACAGGTCCTGTTGAGCTGGGCGTATTTCTGCTCAGTGGTTTCCTTTCATGTTGTGTTTTATTTTAAGATCATAATTGTCTTAGCCCATTTAAAAAAACCAAAATTTAGGTGTCGTTTGGATTTGTCTTCATTAATTAGGTCTGTCACAAAGTAGTGCCCAAAAGAGGGCTATTTTATCTGTTACTAAGCTCGTGTTTGAGCATGCTGTTTTATGCCAGAAACCTCATAATCTAATTAGTTGGATAGAAACAGAGCGAAAGTGTTATTTTAAATTAATTAACAGGAAACTAAAAATAAATTCAAATGAAAAATACTCCAGGATGTTCCAGGAGAGTGAGGTTTTGCTCTGTAGAGGTTTTCAAGGACTCCTGATTAACAGTTTGGACCAGCAGTTTGGCTGGTGGGCTGATATGCAATACAGAACTGACAGCATTGTGCTGGGTACTTCTGCTGGTTTCTTGAGTTAAGGAATATGCAGGTCCTGAGTTGTAGGAGGCTGCTCTAAAAGAAAATAGCTTGATTTTATGGAAACAGAGATAATGAAGACAAAAATGCTATCTCTGTTTTTCAGAAGGAATTTTGTTAGAGAATTGTATGTCTGAGCCAGAGAGGAAGATCTATAAGGCCCAGTGCTTTTGGCCAGGAAAATAAAGTTTCCAGATCTTTCTTCTTTTTTCTTCCTCAAATTCTGGCTTACTTTCCTGTATCTGCTTTAGGGCTACCTCTGATTGTTTCTAACATGCATGTTTCCTCCTATATATTTGTTTATTTCAGCATATGGGCTCTAACTTAAGTAATTCAATTAATGGGCTTATATTTCATATTCATTACCCCATGCTTAATTGTTGCTAAGCAGGAGTTAAGACACTAGAACACCAGTTTTAGACCTTTATTTGGTTTAGTTGTCTTTGAAGTGCTGGAGTACCTTCCAGCTTGGAAGTCACATGGGCTTTGTCCTCTGCCTAATTTTATATCAATAAAAGCAAAATTACTGAGGAAAGCTCTCTAAATTAGTAGTCAATAAGGGAGGAGTTTTAATACCAGGTAACTATGTATCCCCCAAAACTTCAACGATAGCTGGGGTTTGTAGGGGTGGATTTTTTGTGTCATTCGTTTTAATGTCAAAATGTCCTTTCGGTAAAGTAAGGACAACTAAGTGCCTCCACTTGGAAAATCAATAGCAAATCTCAGATCCCATCAGCAAGTGCACAAGAGGCTGCTGTTGCTCAAATCCCTTTTATTTTCACCTTTAATGAGGTAGAAAGTAATTCAATTGATATATTGTGCCCTGGCCTTTTCCCAGTAATTGACCTAGACCGCTGGGCCGTGCCTTAATAAATCTGTTGTTTGAAGGGAGGGAGGGAAGAGGAGAGGACCAGTGAGTTTGGTCTAGTCTTGTCTTATAGCTCTGGGTTTTCTCATTAGTAATTTCAAGGATCCTTCTTGTCTGAACAAGTTTGCTATCATAGCATAAAACTGACTGGGGCGGGGGGGGGGGGATCTCCCCTATCCTTCAGCAGTAATGTTTCTTCTCAGAAACTCATCCGTTAGTCACCTATAGGTGTCTTTCCATAGTAAACGAACTGCTGTAACACCAGAGGTTTTAGTGTGAGCTTTTGGATGTTGATTCCATTTGAAAACCAAGTCAGCTGTATTTATATGCCAATGCAGAGACTATGAAAGCGTAACTGAAGCACTCTAGATAAGTGTTTTCAAAAATGTGTTTGTAACTGAACCACTTTAATAGTTTATATTCCTTTGAATATTATGTACTCTATTTTGAAGATCTTTGTTAAAGCATGCTTGTTTGAACACATAAGATAGGAACAACATTTAATTCAGGTTGTCTGTTTCAAAATAAGCAATGTCTACATTATAAAATATTAGTCAGTAGCTGCGTAGGTACATTCAAGCATTGAATTGTTACTGTGCTTGCAAATGTTCACATACACATGTGGAACCATAAAAGTACTTAGAACTGCTAAGAGCTGTCGCAAGATTGGAAGCATGTCAGAGGGGACTTGCACTTCAAATCTCTATAAAAGTTAGTGAATTGATTATATCTTTTTTTTTTTTTTTTTTTTTTTTAACTAATGCACAAATGGCAATTTCAGAATGTGACGTTGTTACTGTTTCACACCTCCTGCTCTTAAAGCTTTCAGCAGCTGCATCTTTCACATGGGTGTAAAAACCATAAATGCTTGAGTACCTGTGGCTGGCACACTTGAGGAACTGGGTGCCAGACACCAGCAGATGAGCTGGAGGTAAGTCAGAGGTAGCCGGTTTTCCCATTTTGTAAATACTTGAGGAAAAACACTTAAGATCTTCTGGGTTCCATAGTTTTGGTTTGACTGCTGGGTTACACTTCAGTCCTACAGTTGGTTCATTTCCGGCCCCTTGGATTGGAATGACACAGGTGCTTTTGGTGAATATTCCCTATCAGCAAACAGGATGCTTTCATTATCATCATAAAACTATGTGTAAATACCAACAATTTCCATGTGTATTTATGTGCCAAAAAAAATCTCCAAAGAATCGTAATAAAACTGCAAAGTGCTTTAAAATTAAGAAACACCAGAACTGGAGTAACCTATGTAGTGTTAGTTTGGCATTTCTGTGTCAAATGATTTATGGTAAAGATTTAGTACGTACATCCTATAACAATGGCAATCCTGTCATGTGTTAGTGAGCAAGATACTTCATGTTCACTCAGTTTTCTACCAATTTTGTTAATGGAGTAAGTGAAATAATAGTCAGTTGGGGTTTTTAATGGAAATAGGAATAAGACATGCATTTTTCAAATATGTTACATAGCTATTTACTAACAGGAAGAGTATTTCTGAAATGTTGAGATTTAAATTTTAGATCTCATGCCAGGCTTTGGAGGTTCAGGGCTTTTTTTAGCATGCAAAAATGTTTCCTTACCTCATCTTCATAACCATGGATGCTTCTCTGCTTTCCATGCTGATCACCTCCTCGCACCATTGTTCACACCTTTACACCTTATGTTTTTTTTTTTTTTCCTCTGCCCTGCCAGAACCAGGGGAGGAACATCTGTTTATGTGCTTTTGATGCTGAGGCTGAGTGAGGAATCTGCATGTGTAGTAAAACCTTGGCTGCAGCGTGCTCGGGGTGAATGGAGCCTGCAGCAAACTTGAGTATCTTTGCTAAGGAGGACTTGGCTTCAGTCTTTCTAATGGCTTATGGGTTGTTATTCTTGGAAAGCAATTTCCTTGCCAAATTGCACTTCCACACTGCAAATCTAGAGCTCCTTAAAGAAAATATTTTTTCCTTTTGTTTTTAAACATGAGCAAAACAATGTATTTTTCTCTGACCTCCTTCTGAGAAATATCTGAACTGTTGAGACTAAAATTTTCCAAAACAGCATAGCTAGAGGCATGTTCCTAGGATGTTAAAGTCTTGGAGATTTGAATGTGTTCTACTTTGGTGCTAGAAACAGCCCTGTCCTGTGCATGCCAGCCTTTTAAAACCTTTCAGCATCAGTTCCTCTGAGCTTGCTGCTGCTGCCATTGTTTGTCAGAAGTCAACTTGACAGGGCAGACAGTTTAATAAAGCAAATTTCATCTAGTTGAAATTGTTACTCATGCTACTGTATACCTTTCTAAATATGTAAGGCTAAATATCACACTGGCCTTTTACAGAAAACTATCATTTTGGCCTTTATCGGTTCTCCGTTCCCTGAGACATTTATTGTTTGCCTGAGAGACCAGAGGTCTTGCAGAGGGCGTAAGCAGTCAGTCTGGAATTAAAAAGTCACTTCCTGGCCAGAGCAATTCACAGTGAACTCAACAGATGTTATTAGATAAAGAAGCTCTAAGTTAGAGAAAGGACAGTCATAACTGTTTGGAAAGAATTTCATTTTAATATCATCCTTACCTGCATTTGTTCTACTTCCTTTTTTTTTGGCATTGCATTGTGTTTATTTTGTAGACATTCTCTTCAGTGTCTTTTCTGCTTGAATTCTTCAACTTTTTAGCTTAAAATTTTTAGGGTTGGGTATTTTTTATCATACGTGAGCTACAAAATTTATTTTTTTCTTGTAAAATACTCTAAGGCTTTACTTTGAAAGGAACTACTGGACTGTATGTGAGGAGTTGTTCTTGTGGGAGCGTTTGGAAGAAGAAAGGTTTAATGATGAGTACAGTCTAGGAACACGGTCCATTTTCATTGTTGTCTTTCCAACAGAACCCTATGTATCTCTGTGTGATGTTATGGTCCAAGGGTAAAGGTGACATTAAAGTTTTCTTCTCCCCATCTCTGATTACATAGTTGTATTTTTAACATTTTCTGGAATGCATCAAAAAAAAGTAAAATAGCAATATAGGTGTCATCCTGCCGGTCTTTATCCAGTCAGTGAAACAAATTGTAATGTCAATAAATCAGTTTCAATGTAAACACCATTAAATTCAGCTGAGTAAAATACACTTGTTTGTACTAATTACAGATCTGCCCAACTTTATCTGTTCAGTGATAACCTACATAGGCAAAGAATTTGTATGAACAACTATAATGATACTTAATTTATTCCATAAATGCATTTTGACATGCATTACTCTGAAATTTCAGTGGAGCATTGTCAAGTAAAATAAAATTTAATTGTGTTCCACAGGCAGGAATAGATTACTAGAAGGACAGATTGCCCATAAACTGACTGCTATGGTGGCCTTAGTGTTTACTCTGCTACATGTTTTTCTCAGCTCTGCCATTCTGAGTTTTTCTGAATGTAAGGCATCAATTCTGTGCAGGACTAATTTTTTCTCTTTTCAGTAGTGGATTTTGTCCTTAGCAGGTAGAGACGTGCTGAAAAGTGATGTGCAAATGTGTATAGTGATGGAAACAAAAACCTCTGTGCATTGAACGATGGAATAGATTATTAAATTGGGAGTAACTTACTAAATTTTGTTCTGTATAAGAAGCTCAAATTAGATATTAGAACAACCACATTCTGGGCTGCATCAAGAGAAGCGTGGCCAGCAGGTCGAGGGAGGTGATTCTGCCCCTCTGCTCTGCTCTGGTGAGACCCCACCTGGAGTACTGCATCCAGCTCTGGAGCCTCCAACATAAGAAGGACATGGACCTGTTGGAGAGGGTCCAGAGGAGGCTACGAAGATGATAAAAGGGCTGGAGCACCTCTCCTGTGAGGACAGGCTGAGAGAGCTGGGGCTGTTCAGCCTGGAGAATAGAAGGCTCTGGAGAGATCTTATAGAGGCCTACAGGAAAGATGGGGAGAAACTCTTTAGCAAGGCATGTTGTGAAAGGATGAGGGGTAATGGTTTTAAAATAGAAGGAGGTAGATTCAGACAGGATATAAGGAAGAAATTTTTTACATTGAGGGTGGTGGAACCCTGGAACAGGTTGCCCAGAGAGGTGGTGGATGCCCCATCCCTGGAAACGTTCAAGGCCAGGTTGGATGAGGCTCTGTGCAACCTGATCTGGTTGGAGATATCTGTGCTCCTTGCAGGGGGGGTTGGACTAGATGACCTTTTGTTCTTGTTTTGTTAGTGAGGGGAGGCCTAAGGTGGCATCTTCTGTAGGAAACTGCTAGAAGTCACTCCCCTTTGTTCAGTGGACTCGGCCGGGCTTAGGGCGGACCCACTGCTGGCCAAGGCCGAGCCAATTGGTAGCAGAATGTCCCGTGATAACGCCTCTGCGATAACGTATTTAAGAAGGGGAAAACAGAAAAAGAGGAGGGGAGATGTGAAGCAGCTGAGCGGGGGGCAGAGAGGGGGAGGCGTGAGCCTCGTGGGCCTTGCAGGCCTCACCCTCTGGCCTCCCGCCGGGCAGCCGACTGGGCCCAACTCGGCCCGGCCTGGCTGCAAGAAGTGGAGAGATGAGAAGTGAATAAGATGTAAGAAGGATCCTGAGAGGCGTCTGCCAGCCTGTTGTGAAGAACGGCTGCAGACACCAAGGTCAGTTCAGAAGGAGGGGGAGGAGTAACGCAGCTCCTGGCCAAGATTCCTCTGCAACTCGTGGTGAAGACCATGGTGGAGCGGGTTGTCCCCCTGCAGCCCATGGAGGTCCACGGAGGGGCAGAGATCCACCTGCAGCCCGTGGAGGACCCCACGCCAGAGCAGGTGGAGGCCTGAAGGAGGCTGTGGCCCGTGGAGGGCCCGCTGGGACAGCTGTTGTAGAGGGACTGCACCCTGTGGAAGAGATGACCCACGCCGGAGCAGTTTCACGAAGGACTGTGGCCCGTGGGAGGGACCCCACGCTGGAGCAGAGGAGGAATGCGAGGAGTTCTTCCCCTGACGATGATACAGCGGCGTAAAACAACGCAAGATGAACTGACCGCAACCCCCATTCCCTTTCCCCACCCCGTGCTGCTCGGGAGGGGAAGGTAGTAGAGATAATGTTAAGCCCGGGAAGAGGGAGGGGTGGGGGGAGGTTATCTTGTTCCCTGTCTCATTCTCCTGCTAATTTTAGAAATAAATGAATAGTTTTCCCCAAGTCGAGTCTGTTTTGCCCGTGATGGTAACTTTAAGGATATCTCCCTGTCCTTATCTCAAACCTCGAGCCGTTTTCCTTATATCATCTCCCCCTATTCTCTCGGAGGGTGGGGGGAGCGAGAGAGAGACTGCGTAGTCTGGTCCCGATCGGGGCTGAACTACGACACCTTTGAAGGTCCCTTCCAACCCAAACTATTCTATGTTTCTGTGTGGTAGTTACTAGATCGTTTTTGATCCAGTATTCTCTAGTGCTAGTGTGGCATTGTGGTAATTCTTGGTAAAGTGTTGCAGTAGTTATCCCTCATTGAATTTGGAGTAGAAAGAACTCTTACTTCTTCCAGAGGTCTCTAAAATTGAAAATTCTGTTCCTAATTTTTCCAAATCCAATCTGATGAGGTTAGTTGTCACCCTTAGGTGGAAGGCCAAACTGAGGTCTGTTTGCCTTGCATGCTCTAAAACCAGTATAATTTGGGACTTTGGTGGCTTGTAAATTTTGTGGTGATTTTTCTGAATTAATTTAAAAGTGGATTTTTAGTGTTGTAGAGAAACTGAAAGACTGTGGTAAATAAACATGTATACGTATAGGTATCCTGTATTCAGAGTTTATGCTACCTGTTACCATCAGTTCCTGCTTGTGGAAATTGGCATTGTAAGGAACACTAGCATATTTTTGTAAATGTAAATGACCACTTACCTGTCTTCAGGCATATTCCACCTAACAGCAGGAAACCCCTGAATCTCCATTATCAGTTTAATTCATAACCAATATTAATTTTAGTAACATTTTTTTTAAACCTACAGATTACTCTGTGGTTTTGTTATTTTGTCGTTTAACTTTTCTCTACTACCTGCAAATTGAAGATAATGCAAGAAAGGGGGCTGGATTCTCAGTGTGCCACATGTATCCAGCAAGCTGGAAAAATGTTTATTATTTGCTGAATAATGGCACAATAACTGTTTCGTTGCAATGAAGACAGTTTTACGTTACAAACTCCTATGGCAGCTGTGTTCCTGTACGTTACGTAAGTCACTGACATATTCAGAGTTGCGTTTGGCCATTCTAGAGCCAACATGATGTGAATATTTTTGTAAAAATTAATGGATTTGGGGTGAGAGACAAGTATGGTGGGTTAATCTTGTCTAAGAACCAGGCTGCCACCCAGCCGCTCAGTCACACCTCCTCCTTCAGTGGGAGAGGGCAAGAAAATAGGAAGAACAGGAACAAGAAAGCTTGTAGGTTGAGGTGAAGTCGGGGAGATTGCTTATCAGTTACTGCTCTGGGCGAAACAAGCTCGACTTGTGGAAAATTAATTTATTGCCAATTCAAATAGGTTTGGGTACTGAAAACAAAAACCCAAACATTAAAAAACTTTTCCTCCTCCTTCTCCCAGGCCAACTCCACTCCAGACTCTAACTCCTCCCAGCCAAGCAGCACAGGGGGACAGTTGGGAGGGTATGGTCAGTACATAGTGGTTTCTCTCCTTCCTTATCACAGTTTTCCTCTGCTCCAGCATGGGCATTCCACACGCTGCAGATCCTGTCAGGAAAATCTGCTCCAGTGCCAGTCCTCCACAGGCTGCTGGGAATGTTGGCTCCACCATGGACCCCTTCTCCTCCTCCAGCCTTGGTGCTCCTTCTGATGTTTCCCCACTCCTTTTGTTTCCTGCCTTCTGTGCCCATGTGCCATTTTCTGCCCTTTCTTAAATGTGTTTTCCCGGAGGTGCCACCACCTTGGTTGATGGGCTCAGCTCTGCCCTGTGGTAGGTCCGCTGTGGAGCTGTCTGGAACCAGCTGGAACCCACCGTGTCCAGCATGGAGCAGCACCAGCCTCTCCTCATGTTGGCTGCTGTGCACCCCCCCACTGCCAGCACCTCACCAGGGACACCCAGTACACATGCAGGCGACTTTGTGAAAATGGATCTAAAAGCTTAAAATATTCAGGACCCCAGTCATTTATTCTTACAACCAATAGTTTAGGTTTTATACCATCTGCATTTATATGATTTCTGAGCATTAGTGATTTAGCAAATAAAATTTTGGAGTGATTTTATATATGCTAAGTAAATCTCCATACAGTGCCGGCTCACCTGTCAAGTGAGTTGTGCGTGTGTGAGAACCGGGCTGGAGGGCATCTGGTAAAATTCAGAGCTGAATACGTGCTTTTTGGTTATCCAGTGTGCACATTATATGCAGACAATGATTAGTTGCTGACAAAAAGATTGGCTGATGTTGTTTTTCTATCCTTTCCTTCAGTGCCGCCACAGGTATGACTTTCACTTCACAGCTGTGGGTTTTCACAAAACTTACTGGAACTTTATTGTCTTAGAAACATCTACAGTTGCTGTCTGAATTTTACAGGCAGAAAGCTCAGAAAGTTAATGAATTCAGAAATTGTTGGGGAGGAGGAACAAAGAAATACATGGATGGACAGGTAGATAGTGTGGTCACTGCATAAGCCTCATCTTCTTAGGAAAGCAAGCTAAACCATTTAATTACATTTACATTTAATTATAAACTGTTTTGTAAATCAACTGTTTTTCATCTCCTGACCTTAAGGAGTTTCACCTGCCAGTTTTGACATCTTTTAAATGTACACAACTTTTATTCTGGCCATGGATTACATTCTGCTTATTGTATCAGGTCTCCTCCTGGGTGTCTACCTGTTTACACTAAAAAAATATTTTACATTTATTTCTGCTTTGGTATAGAAAATCTTACAACCCAGTTTCTAGTGGTGTATTTTGAACTACAGAGAGCTGCTTTAACTTCTTGAGCTTCTTTCAGATATCCTTTGCCTTTTTTTTTTTAGTACAGATCTTGGTTAGAATCTATGAAGTCTTTAGAGACGACTACCTCAATGTGTCCAGTTTACTTACCTTAATAACACTTTCTAGAAGGAATGTACTTGTTTAGATTAATCCTTATGTTTATTTGGTTAATAAAGTATCTTTTATTTACAAAGGTATACGTCCATAGATCACAAGTATACCATTAAACAGAACTAGGATGTTGACAATTGCATTTGACTTCGACATCACCTTTCAAGATGATGAATAAGGAATGTCTTTAGAAGGGGAAACAGTGGAATTGCCTATTTGAAGTAATTCATTCCTCAACGGGAGAGTTGAGATCAGATTTACAGCCAGCCATTCTTCCCCTGCATCATGTCATCACAACAGGACATATAATGTCCCTCGAGGGTATTTTTCCTAATCGGAGAATCATAGAATAATTAGGGTTGGAAGGGACCGTTAAAGGTCATCTAGTCCAACCCCCCCTGCAAGGAGCAGGGACATCTTCAAACAGATCAGGTTGCTCAGAGCCTCCTCCAACCTGGCCTTGAATATTTCCAGGGATGGGGCATCTGTGACATCTCTGGGCAACCTCTTCTAGGGTTCCACTACTCTCATTGTAAAAAAAAAAAATAATTCCTTATATCAAGCCTGAATCTGCTTCTTTCTATTTTAAAACCATTATCCCTCATCCTGTCACAACAGGCCCTGCTAAAGAGTCTCTCCCCATCTTTCCTGTAGGCCCCCTTGAAGTACTGGAAGGCCGCTATCAGGTCTCCCTGGAGTCTTCTCTTCTCCAGGCTGAACAGCCCCAACTCTCTCAGCCTGTCCTCACAGGAAAGGTGCTCTAGGCCTCTTATCATCTTTGTAGCCCTCCTCTGGACTTGCTCTGACAGGTCTGTGTTCTTCTTATGTTGGGGGCCCCAGAGCTGAACACAGTACTCCAGGTGTGCAATTCATTATATTTGTGAAGCTTTATAAAGGCCATCTTGTAAGAGCCACGTTTGTAGTTTAGCATCTTGTGCCTGGCTCTGGATCCCTCCCGGTAATTAAAACAGTGCTCTAGATTCTATGATAAAAGACTTCTGTTCCCAAATCTATGCAGGTTTTGTGACAGAGGAGGGGAATGGGTGGGCCAATGTATGTCACACCAGTTGAAGTCAATGGTAGTAGTTCACTATCTTCCCCAAACTGCCAAGTTCCTTCCTGACACCTGTGGGAATAGCTTATTTCTAGACCTGTAGGACCTACAACCTGACATACACAACCAAATTAAAGCAGAGGAAAATTGTTTCTATCCTAGAGCATAGTCACCTTGGCATTCCTTCTCTTCTTCATTTGCCAGGATACCTTTTTTCCTGCTTCTCTCACCGTGCCTCTTTGGCAAGAAGTACGTCATCATTTCTGAATCACCGTAACCTTGTCTGACTGATGAAGACGGAACTGATTAATATTTTCTGCTCCTTGGGATGCTTGAGCCTAACATTTACTGAAAGCATAGCTCACTGGAAAGAAAACTAGGATGCTTCTATGGTGAGGAAATCTTGCTCTAATGGGGCTGCGTCAGCACTTCGAGTGCATTAATATTTTTATTGGCCTGTATAGCGAAGTACTGGGAAGTAAGTGCATTAGTGTGGATCAGCATTTCTGAGCTATGGCTGTGTTTTATAGAGGTTATCAAGAAGACAGTACATTTGAAAGCTTTGTTGATCTGGATCAGCAATTCAGTGCATTAGTGATTCATGCAAATACTTAGGCCCTGGAGCCTAAGGAGAACAGGGATGTGTTGCTATGTGTCACTAATCCAAATGTTATTATTAGCCTTTGGCTTGAAGCTGAAGTTCAGAATTTGGTGGATATTGATTATCACATTAAAACATTCTTTTTGTTTAATTTATTTTATAGTGAAAATAGGGGAATGTACATGGCAGTGAGTGATTATTTTTACCTTTGAAATTTAATTTATTAAAAAGGGAATCTTTTTGGAGGAAGGTAAAATTGAATTCTAATAGCAGCTATAAAAATCCACTCAGCTTTTAATGGCTGTATATGGCATGCAATCAAGTGGAAGCAGAACCAAAAATTCAAGAAGAAATGTTTCCATTATTTTGAAACAGCAGTATAGACCTGGTGTTATCTCTGGGCTTCTGTGTCTTGTCCCTCTCCCCACTTTTTGATTCTTCTGGTTTCTGTCTGAGAGCACTTGAGGCAGCTCAGTCCTTTTCTTGCAGTTGCTGGATTTCTCCTTGGCTCCTCCTGACCTGATGGGTTTTCCCTGTTTCCCTGGTCATCATTCTCTTTGAGTTTTAACTACATTGGAGCTAGAAGAGGGATAAGCATCAGGATTGGAGACCAGAGGAAATTGGACTTCGGTCTTGAGAAGGGAGGAAAAGTGATAAAGCAGCATAGGTAAAGTGAGTGGAAGAAGATACCTGAAGTCACTGAGACAGGTAATTGTTTAGATCTGAACTTGAAGGACAGGTCAACTGCATGTTGAGTTTCATTTGTCTAGGGTTAGGGAGAAGGTGCAGAAAGGAGCAAACTAACACCAGAATATAGGGGAGGAGGCAGAGGTGAATCCTATCCGAAAAGACTCTGGTTTTAATTCACACATACAGTGTGGTTGATTATATCTTGCAATAAATATATTCTAAAGTTATAATGGTTTTTGTTCTTTCGGCTGTTACAAAGACACGTAGTCATATAGGTACCTGAGACCAAGAGAAACTTAAGTCATTTATGTTTTCTGATGTAAGAGATGCAGTGCACTGTTAGGGAATCAGGGATGGATAGCACTGAATTCTGTCCCCAGGTATGGACATGAAGGTCCTGTTAACAGAGATATTTTTGCTCATATCCAGAAAATGTTTACAGATTTTCTAAGAACTGCAGCATTTTGTTCTACTTTTGCTAATGGCTTTGACATATTCCGTCCCAGTGAGCATCACATTGGCAGAATGCGGTGTGCAAAAGAATAAAGTCCATTGAGGGTGAGTGCTACAGATCCTTCACGCTTTGCCTACCCAAATGAGAGGATGCACTTGCAATTTCAGTGCAGATTTTCAACACAGGGGAAAACCAGAGGAAATAATTTCCATTTCATTTTATTCCTCCTTTTTCAGTCAGCTCTAAAGGTAACATTGCTGCATTCTGTGATTTTTTTTTTTTTTTCAGAACTGCAGTACAGTTTCGCCGGTCCCAGGTAGCGTCACAGACTTCAGTATTAGTTTTAATTTAAATGTGCTCATAGTATTTGCTCTGTTTCTCTTTATCAACTCTTTTCCTTAATAGTTGCTTATTACATAATTTCCATCCTTCCTTTCAACACCCAGGGAAAAAACACAGAGTATATTGACTTGTACTTTGTCCATATTCTGGTACTATAAACAGGTGCACAAGCTTTATATTCTGTAAAAATTTTTTTGGTTCTTGTGATGCAAGGGAAATGAAATTGTGTAAGCTTTGTAAGGAAGACAACTGGGCGATCGGGTAGGCTGCATCTTGAAGTGGTTGCATTAGTACTGTTAATTTCGCTCTCAGGCTGGTCCTACTAATACAGATTAACTTTGTGGGTCATGACCTAAAGAGGTACCTAAGAATCGACAAGTTACTATTAGAGATTTTGGTAAGTGCTCTCTCAGATGCGTGTTCTGGGGCACAGAAATTTAGATGTATTGCTGCTTTGTGGAAAACAGAGAGCTGATCTGATGGTCTTGTCTCTAAAGCAGCTGTCATCTGTGTGTGCTTTTTCTTTTCCTGTCATCAGTCAGAGTAAGCAGCAGCAACAATGTCACTCAGTTTTTTCTTTCTCTTCAGCCCCTTTTTTTGTGCTTTTGGGATCTCATTTTCAGATACATATTGGATATTCAGAGAAAGATGCTGTTGGCATGCTGTTCAAAAAGGTAGAATGAACAAATGCACTTACCTTCATGTCTCTGTATCAGCACGTCGCCTGCCTCTGTATTGTCAAGCCCTCAACAAAACAAGGAGTGTTTTTCTCTGGTTCTTCTTTGCAGCCACATGGAAGTGTCTGGTTGCAATGCTTATCATTTTAATGTGCTAGCAAATTGCTTCTGCAGACAGAGAGACTCTCTGTAACCCTTCCTCTAGTAGGTCACTTCTGTTTGGGCATTTTTGTGCAGAGAGACTGTGCAAGCAGAGTATATGTAATTTAGGAATACACAGTGGTAATTTATTGAGTAATGCATATAGTAGTCAGCTGGGACAGAAGTGGTACCAGGCTAGCAGAACATTCATGTGTTCTCCATTGCAGATGCAGAGACCTAATGGTTAGTGGGTTAATTGCCAGTTAGTCGTCAGTCAGGTGAGAAAGGCCTGGCCTCTACTGCTCCTTCAGTCAAGCTGATCCTTGACCATTTGTGTTGAATTGCTGTCTCTGATTATCCATTTTTTTTTCTTAGGCCTTTATAGCTTCTCATGTCAGTGTTTTTCTCTAGATTCAATGACTGATACTATCTCAACAGTTTCATTTCTGTCTTGCTTAGCTTTAGCTTATGGCTTGTCTCACAACTCAGTTACTGGGGTTTTTTTTTTTTTGTTTTTTTTTTTTTTTTGTTTTTTTTTGTTTTTTTTTTTTACAGTAAAGCTGTCCTGCAGCATGCCAGGTATTGGATTTCAGACAACTGAACTCCAGGGGATGTGGTGGGTCTTTGGGGAAGTGCTGACAATCATCTGTGATAGCGCTTCTTTCCTCTGGAAAGGGGAGACACAAGTGGGCTAGAAAAGTTTTCTCCCTAACTTAATTTTGATGTTTTGGTTCAATGGAGATAAAACTCTCTTCTGAAACCAGAGGTGTGGGTTAACTGACCTATTGGTGTGCCTGCCTGTGCAAAACACCATGCAGCTTGACTAACAAAACTATCTGACTGCCGACTTGCTACCACTATCTGATAACATTGGAATTTTAAATTTTGGTTTTTTTTCATGTGATGTGTTTCGTGATATTTAGGGGCTACCACTCATGTCCATTGAAATTATTTCCTGATAAGTGTGTTCTTGTTCTCGTTCTAAGTGAACTACATCATCAAATCTTTTCTGGTGTGTGTGTAAGAGCTGGCCTGAGTCTCCACTATGAGCAAACAGGTGGAGATATAAACGGCATGAATATCAATAACGAGAATGAAGGAGTGAAGTTTAGAAGATCATGGGCAGACGTGAAAAGGGATGCTTTAAAGTGTGTCTAGAGCAGTGGGACTGGAGAGAGCCTTTGAGCATCTCAGATAGCAAGAATCCATTGAAAGCGCTCAAAGACTTGAAAAAAGGAAAACTGCTTAGGGTCCTGTGCTTGCAGGAGAGAGACTGTCCCAGTGAAAATTCTGAGTGAAGGCCTCCAAATGCAGAAATCAGAATCAAACCTTACTTATATCTCCTGGGTTTTGCCTCTTATATCTGCTGTTGTACTTTTAAGGATGAAAAAATACCATTTTGTGGCTGGAGGTGACCCTGAATACTTAAGCTCTTTAGCATCACCCACACCTTGTGTTTTTTTTCTGCCAGATTAATTTTTTATTGAAGCAGGATTTACATCTTTTGAGCCAAGATTCTCTGAAAAGCTCTTTGTCTTTTCTTTTTGGTCCCTATACTGTGCCAGTGATGAGTGCAGCCTGCTCTTCCACACTGTGGAAATGTCAGCTTTGCAAAGGCAGCTCTCTGGGATCTCCGCAGGTGAGAACATTCCTGATGCTGCTGCACTTCTTAAGGGAAATACTGCCAGTCAGTTGGTCACAAGGGAAATGATGACACAGAATAATCTCCTCATACGAACTCATGTCAGGAAAGCTTGGCAGCTCCAGAAAGTATGTATGAAACAGAGATCCTGAATGAAGAATAAAAAATGAACCTTTAATTTGTACAGCCTTGTTTTGGCTGCACTTAACCTGTCTGTGATAGCTTTGAGCTTATCTTTTGGCTTAGTGTGAACTGTAATGTGGTAGTCAAGAGTCCAAAGCTCATGTACGTACGTGTAGGCAAAGGCACAAATGTACCTGTGTGCACACACATGCACTAATTAATGTAATTTTACATGGGTAGACTGGAGTTAATGATGGTGGATATACATAATTACAAGCCTAAACTTCAGCTCTTGTGTGCGTAAAGCCAGGCAGTGTGAACAACCCCGGAGGCAGACCAGAAGGGTCACAGTGTTTCAGTCTGTAGGCCATGACTATGACTTAGGAGAAAAAAAGGACTGTCAGCCTGCAGAAACAGATACACCTTCTGAACTTGTGTGATTGGTACATCAGACCTGAGTAACTGCTCCTTGTTCTTCCTGCACACTTTGTTAATACAGAGAACAAATTAAATACCGAAAAAGGAGGTGGATAAATTGAATTGTGAAACAGTGATTCTACTCAGCCCAATCTGTTGTCTGTTTTTAATTCTGTCTGCATAGTAAACTGAGTTTTATTTACATGCTCAAGAGCACTAAAGGAAAAATATGGTAAATAATTTTGTACTTGGATGCTCAGTCACAGTTCCCTGTATTAAGCTCTGTCACGGTTTAGTCCCAGCTGGCAACTAAGCACCACACAGCTACTCACTCACTCCCCTCCAGTGGGACGGGGGAGAGAATCAGAAGGGTAAAAGCAAGAAAACTAATGGGCTGAGATAAAGACAGTTTAATAAGAAAAGCAAACGTGAAGCAAAAGAAGGAATTCATTCACTGCTTCCCATCAGCAGGCAGGTGTTTAGCCATCTCCAGGAAAGAAGAGCTCCATCATGCACAACGGTTACTTGGGAAGACAAATACCACCACTCTAAATGTCCTCATTTTCCTCCTTCTTCCTCCAGCTTTATATGCTGAGCATGGTGTCGTATGGTGTGGGATATCCCTTTGGACAGTTGAGGTCAGCTGTGTCCCCTCCCAAGTTCTTCTGCACCCCCAGCTCACTCACTGGTGCGGTGAGAAGCAGAAAAGGCCTTGACTCTGTGCAAGCACTGCTCAGCAGTAATTAAAGCATCTCTGCTTCAGCACAAATCCAAAACGCAGCTCCATACTAACTGCTATGAAGAAAATGAACTCTCTCCCAGCCAAAACTAGCGCAAGCCCAAAGATCAGGTAGTCTGAGGAGTTGTTTTTCTCAGGACTTTAAACTGTGTTCCAGGCAGAGAGCAGCAGAGACTAGAAGCACATTAATTGAAATATGTCCACATGATTCTAGCAGGCAAGCTATGCACTGTACAAGAGACAGAGGCAAAAAAAAAAAATCTCGCAAGGGCCTCAGAAAATTCCTTTTCAACTTTGCATCAAGTGATCTGCCTGCTCTTGAGCATCCAAGTGACACTCACTAGTCAGCTGTCAAGAAAAAGAACTCTTATAGCACAGCAGTAGCTCTCCATCCAGTACCCACAGCTTTAGCTGCAGCTGCTCTCGTGTCTCAGAGAAAGAAGAAATATTGAGACAAGGGAAGGCTGCAGTGGGCATGGCCAAGCATACATCAGTGAAAAAAATCCTTCCTGATTCCAGCCACAGAGCGCCCAAGGCTGTGCAGTGAGGTTTGACTTTGCCCATGCTGCAATACAAAACTACCAAATGAAGACAGTGGAAGTAAACTTGGTCCACTTTTAGGAGAGGGTTTATGGAGGTCAAGGTCAGGAGGGTTCTGAAACCTTTAGGCCAATTTCCTTCTCTTCTTTCCCAGTTGTGTAGGGCATAAAATTTCTCCTAGGAGCAGCAAATTTTCTCCTTAAGTCTCCAGATGTAGGCAAGCCTATCACCTCTCCTGGTAACCAGTTTTAATACTTAATTACACTTTCCCTAAAGAAATTTTGCCTTATTTCAAGGTTAAATATATCTCACTTTAGCTTCCAGTTAGTGGATCTTGCTATGCTGTTATCAGCAGCAGTAGAAAGGCTACTCTATCTGATCTCTTTTCTATGAAAACAGTTTCACGGTGTTCATGTCACCTCTAGGTTTACTCTTCAATATCCTAAATACATCAAAACCTTCTTAGTCCTTACATTGTCAGGATGAACTTGGCAGTTCCTGGGACACTTCTAAGATCCTCCTTTGCACTTGCTTTAAGATGCCCACGGCCACCTTGGTACGTATAGACCAGAACTGCACACACCAGTTTTGTAGTGATGTATCCAATGCAGAACACACAGAGCCAGGAATTGCTTCCCTGGATCTCACTCTCTTTAGGGCTGAAGTTGCCCTTTTTGTAAATATGCTGTTCTCTCTGATTGTTGCCTAATAGTTATCTATTAAAACCATCGAGTTCTTTCCTTGGTTACTATTTCTGCAGACAGCCTCTCATGATATAGGTATAGTTGTATTTGTTGTTCCCATATACAAAATCTTCCTGGAGGACATTAACTTCAGTCATGTTGAATAGTGACCGTATATTTAGGTCATGGCCAACTCAAGGCTCTCAACAGTCTGGGCAAAGTTACTGCTCCAAGAAGAAGGCCTGTGCTGAGCTTGAGAGTGAAGGGAAGCATGGAGAAATAGAGCAAGAAAACCTCACTAGGAGTGAGGCTGGGAGAGCTGCCTGCTTTCCTCTATACCTAGAGCAGGGCGCTCTAGCAGCTGGCTTAGGTGAGGCTTTGACTGGTTGTTCTGAGTTTCTTCCAGGACAAATCTAGGGAGTAAAGTATAGTAAGGATAGAAATACAAAGCAACGCACATCGTAAGTCCGTAAAGATAAAGAAAAACTGCACTGGCATGATACTTGGTAAAGCTATCTTCCAGAATATATGTAGAACTTACTAAAAAATAGGTGAAATAATGGGAAAAATAGTTGTGATGAAAAGTCATACCCATTTGCAAATCAAATATTTAAAGGTTTAGCAGATAGGAAAACTAATCACTGCTCAAATTGACTTACCCAAAGCTGTAAGCATCATTTATGCAATGATAACACATGGTTGGAATCAGCGATGAAGCAGAAACATAGTTTGCCAGATTGAATGCAAACATTCAGCGAAAACCTTCTGTGCTAAGAATTTTTTAGTCTCTTTGTTATGTTATAGTGGGAGAGAATGGTCACAAGTCTGGAGTAAAGGACTATCTGGCTGAGCTAGTTGATACTCAGCTCTGAATTTTTAAATAGGGAACAGGAGGCACTAGATGATTATTGCTAATTCCACACATCCCCATGTGTTTACCATGTCATCCAGTGTTTGCAGGTTTCTAAAGAATTGTAGGTGTCGTAGTTCAGCCTGGATCGGGACCAGACTACGCAGTCTCTCTCTCATTCCCCCCACCCTCCGAGAGAATAGGGGGAGATAATATAGGAAAAAAATGGCTTGAGGTTTGAGATAAGGACAGGGAGAAAATCCTTAAAGTTACTGTTACGGGCAAAACAGACTCGACTTGGGGAAAACTATTAATTTATTACTACAAACAGCAGGATAATGAGACAGAGAACAAGATAACCTCCCCCCACCCCTCCCTTTTCTCAAGCTTAACATTATCTCTACCACCTTCCCCCCTCCCTGAGCAGCACAGGGGGGAAGAGGGAATGGGGGTTGTGGTCAGTTCATCACGCGTTGTTTTACACCGCTGCTTCATGGTTGGGGGAAGAACTCCTCACATTCCTCCCCTGCTCCGTTGTGGGGTCCCACCCATATGCCACAGTCCTTCCTGAAACTGCTCCGGCGTGGGTCATCTCTTCCACAGGGTGCAGTCCCTCCAGAACGGCTGTCCCAGCGGGCCCTCCACGGGCCACAGCCTCCTTCAGGTATCCACCTCCCCCGGTACGGGGTCCTTCATGGGCTCCAAGTGGGTCTCTGCTCCTCCGTGGACCTCCGTGGGCTGCAGAGGGACAACCTGCTCCACCATGATCGTCACCACAGGCTGCAGGGGAATCTCTGCCAGGAGCCACATTACTCCTCCCCCTCCTTCTTCACTGACCTTGGCATCTGCAGCTGTTTCTCTCACAAGAAAAGTTGTTCACAACAGGCAGGCAGACGCCTCTCAGGATCTCTTAACATCATCCATCTCATCTCCTCTCCACTTCTTGCAGCTGGGCTGGGCTGAGTTGGGCCCAGTTGGCTGCCTGACAAGAGGCTAGAGGGTGAGGCCTGCAAGGCCCATGAGGCCTGAGCCTCCCGCTCTGCGCCTCTGCCCCTGCTCAGCTTCTTCACATCTTCTCTTTTCTTTTTTTTTCTGTTTTCCCTTTCTTAAATACGTTATCGCAGAGGTGTTATCACGGGACATTCTGCTACCAATCAGCTCAGCCTTGGCCAGCAGTGGGTCCGCCCTAGGCCCGGCCGAGTCCACTGAACAAAAAGGGAGCAACTTCTAGCAGTTTCCTACAGAAGCTGCCACCTTAGGCCCCCCCTCACTAACAAAACCACAACAGTAGGAAACTGTAAGATAGTGGATGTTTCTTAAATATGTTTATTTTCCTTTTTTAAAAAGTTTCATTTAAGAAGTCAACAGGTGAAGCCCTCCTGTGTAGTAGACGCAGGAATTCTGAGTTAAGTCCTTGCAGCCTTAACTCACGCTCTTTGTGCTCATGCACTATGATATAATCTTTAGTTAGGTGCTCACATACTTTTTTGTTCCACAGGGTGCCTTCCTCATACAGGACACATGGGAAAGTTGCAACGTTGTGCAAGGAATGAGTGTGATCTTCGTAGAGTCCTTATGTTGTTTGGAAACTATGCTGTGAATATGGCCAGGGATTGGTGACAGGCAATGAATAAGGCTATGCAGTGCCAGAATACACTGAGCTGCAGTTTGCACATTTCTAATTATGTGGGTACTCGGTAGGATGCATGTTAGGCCAGATTTGCATAAATGCTGAGCATTCCCAGCTGCAACCGTGACCGCTTGGATCTGTGCTGTGCGTGCATGTGGTGCCATAAAAATGATAAGTACTTTGGAAAATGATGCTCTGGGGATCTCAAGTTTTTTCCTTAACTGTAGAGTTTTAGCTGCTTCTACTTTACTCATGGCTAGCTTTAGTTTCCTGTCTGCCAAAAAAAGATGGTAATAATGCCAAATGTTGTAGGAATAGTGAGGCAAAATGAGAAATTTTGTGATGCTAGTTAGCATCACAAAGAAAGGCCTGGAAGTGTGATGCAATCTGTATAGGGTTTATGGGTGTACAGAAGTAAGATGTGGTGCAATGTACTGAATGTGGAGGTTGAGAAGAAATACCAAGTAAGTATATGGAGTTACTAAATAAGCTGTATTTCCTGTGGAAGCATGAGTTTTGGCAGTGCATCCCAGTACACATGCACTGGAGAGAGACCTGAAGTGCGACAGGCAGCCTATTATTGTCTGGCTTTGCAATCTTAGCTTTCATGTGCTGGAGGGTTTTCTGATTTGTTTTAATTTAATAAAAATACGTCACTGCACTTCACTGGCTATTTGTTTGATAGGAAATAAAGACATCTGAGCTATTAGTGCTTCAGGCAGGCCAGGTGCAGCTATGTAAGGAGGTCATATATCTCCGTGAGCCTAATGAGTCATTCAGGGAGATTACTGTACACAGTGTCATTCAACATCACTGCTGACGCCTGATGGAATTAATAATACTATTTATATCAATAAGATTAGCAGCAGATAGGTTCGATGTTATTAATAGCGTAATTAGCAACTATGAATTTGGACCTTCTACGTTAGCACATCATAAAAGCTATCACTGTTAGGAAGTGCTGAGTCAATGAAACACCTGCTTACAGATAATTATAATTTAAGCAGCCACATTTAGTGGCTGAATGTAATTTTTTCTCTGTCTAGGGCATACCTAATGTCACAGATCTAGCTCTAGGGATCTTGCAGGTCTGCTGAGGGCATCTTTCCCACTAGTATCTGATTTTACCTGCTCTTGGATATTTACAGTAATGGTTCCTAGCCAGCTTCCCTGGAGACACTATTCACTTCCCAGCTATTCTTTTCCTTAACTTATACTACCAACTTACCTGCCAGCTTCTGAGACTGAGTAATTCCCATCTTTCATTTATACATTTATGTTATTGCCTTGAAGATATTTATAGACTATGGTCACATTCCTCTTTTCTAAGCTATTAGTTTCTCCAGCATTTCCGTACGTGCGACCTGTTTGTCTAATTTTCTGGGTCACTGGTGGAGAAGGGGAGCTGCCTACAGTGCCTTAATAGAGTATGGGTCAAAGGAGAAGAGACCCTCTCAGAATTATTGTAAGTGTGAGATGCCGGAACTTGCTATCTCAAATCCTTTTTTTTCAATCTTTGATGAAACAAATGTAAATTTAACTTGGTAACTGCTAGTTCACACTCTTGGTTCTCAGTATAGCAAAGTTAAACATTGAATGAACCTCAGTCATTTCAGTTTATCTGTGTTGAAATAGGTGTCCACAGCCGTACTGAATTCAGTAGTGTACTGAAAAAAAAAAAAAAGCTTATCACCTCCTCAGGACTCTTAACTTTGAACGTATGCCTGTTGTGCTAAGGCTGTTTTTACAATACAGAAACAATGTAGTATAGCTGGTAGGTACCTGAACAAGCTTCTTATCAGTTAGATTGGGTGTTGCTGCGATGGATCTCAGCACAACTGAATTATTCTAGAGTGAAGGTATGCTGCACATACATATATATATATATATGTACACACACACACTATACTGTAGCTAGCTTGATGCTAGCACAGAATGTTTTGCTGAAAATAAATTCTAGCTATCCCATGTAAATAAAATTTACGGAGGGAGAGGGCAAGATCTATTTGCCTTGTAAAAATCAAATTTTAAGGGCACATATTTTAATGTTTCAGGACGTACTAATTTACTCTGGTATCCCTTCACTGTATGCATTCACTATGTTCCAAATAAGATCAAAGCAAATCTCTATCATTCTTCAGTTAAATAAATATTTAATTTCAAACTAATAAAATAATAGGACAAGCAGTGCATTAAGCATGTCATTCAGTCTGTATTTGATGACCTGACCTAGTTCATTGTTTGCACAAAGTTCTACTTACGGAGCATCCTAAATTACAAATATTCTTTGCTTTGGAAAACTCTTCAGCGGCAGTATCATGTCAAGTATAATAAAATAATATGATAGCTCATATAGGATGATACTGTCTTCAGGGGACTCATAGAACACCATCTGCCATAACACTGATGTATTTCATAAATTGCCTGTTCTTCCTTCAGTTCTAATCTGCTCTTGCAATAGCCTGCTGGACGATCAAGTCATCGAGTACTAGCCAAATAAGTCACAACCTCGGTTTACAGATGGCTCTTTCAAAGTGGCTGCTTCAGCTCATGCAACTTCATCTTAGAAGATTTTCCAAGTTAGTTTTTCTTCATATTTAGAGCAGAATCTAAAGTAAAGTTTCCAGCCGTGGCTGTATAAAACATTTCATGCATGGTAAAAAAGCTGTCTCGCTTGTGCAGTAACTGGCATTGGGCATTACAGAGTGCCGTAATCCTGGTACTTGTGGTGTCCCTCGGGCAGAAACAGCCATTGCTGTCAAAACCGTTCTGAATCTACAATATGTACATAGAAAACTAAATGGCTGGTAACTGCCCCCATCAATTTTATGGTGATTGTCTCTATGGTTGCAATTTAACAAAAAGGCAAAAGCTCAAAATACTGGAATCAACAGTTTTGTGTTTTGTCGGTTACTTATTCTAGCACTTGGTAGACCCTCACAGTGTTTCTAGACAAGCTTTTGCTTCAGTCTGGTGTCCTGCAGAAGTTGGACCTAGCCTGGATTCTGGGTTGCATATAGAAGGATGCAGTACAATTGGCATTTCTTAATCACTGGTGGGAGAGAGAGAAGAAAAGAGTCCCGTGAGGGCAATGTCAGTGTAGGAACGCTGCTTGTGATTCACTGAGGGGAGCTTTGGGTATTATCAATAGGGAATAAAGAGAAATGCTTAGTGAAACAGTAGTACAGCTATGGAAACTTTGAATTCACTAATCAATGTACTAGAAATCTCCACTTCCAGACAAGTGAGATACTAAAATATAGAGCCAAGAAAATGAGTTTGCATCACGAGGACACTTTTATAAATAAAATGTTGCAAAGAACAATGGCTTTAGACTCTCCTGACAAATCTTGTAATAGTGTTTTGCTTAATTTCTTTAGGGAAGAATTATCACAGCTTAAAAGTATAGGTAAGCATGAATGCTATTATTGTCATCAGTGTGTATAAGTATAATGAGAGATGCAAAATGTATATGAAAACCAACTACTGTGCACATGTACACCCTCCAGATTTTACCTGTTGTGTATTAACTTCTTTTGCCCATTAATGCTATTTGTGTCCTGAGTACAAGTGCAACCTCGTCGTGATTCTTACATAGGTTAAGGATCAGTGAAACAGAAAAACTCCTCACAACACTATCAGAAATTATAAACCTCAGAGCAAGAGTAACATCATAAAGTGTAGCCTGCTTCTATGGATGTTATTCATAGGAAAATATCACAGCTCTTCACACTATGTTATTTGCTGTGTATGAAAACCTATCTATTTTAATTTAGATTCTGTCCTCCTCTTTCCATCAAAGGAAAACTAGATTTTTTTTTTGAGAGTTTCTTCTTTTTACCTATTTATTAAAATACATTAGCAAACTTTAACACTGTTATAAACAAACACATTGAAGTCTGTCTTCCCCTGATAAGGATTAACACATGCCAGGTGTTCTTTCTCTGTAGCTGCCTGAGAAAATAGCCTTTGTGGCAAACCTAGAAAAGAATGATTCAGGCTGCAGAGTGCTGTATCTCCTACTGCATTATCTGGGAGTGTAGCTCGTAAACCTATTCCTGCTTCTGCAGAACTATAGCAGGGTAGAATAATCTTTAAAGTTTTCATTAACAAGGTGGATGTATCAGCAGCCCAAGCCAACAGAAGAATTATTGAACAAATTAATCCAAGCAGAGCACAACTATCTGGAAGGCAGCACAGATCCAGGGACCTGAAGGTATAATGGAGAGCCTGCAGAAACATTAACAGGTGGCTTGCCTCTGAATGAGCTGAAATTGTTGAATGGCCTTCATGTGCATCACATCGCGATGATTATTGCTGTCAATCATTGACTTTGTCAGTGCTGCAAACAAACAGTGACAAGGATGCAGTACAGCCAGGGGTGACAAGGCAGCTGGGGTGTTACCTGGGCACCTGGCAGTATCTAAGCATCTCAGAAAACACTTCTTGTTTGTTAAAATGTGACTAAGCATTACACATAAACTAAGCCTTGATGTCAGCTACCCAGTGTAACATTTCATTTCCATATTGTGGTGCAAGTTTCGGCATTCCTCAGGACCAGCAGAGAGGCAAAGCTTTGGAGGAGTCTAGAGGCACTGTGGGCATTCTCTGTTGAGGTAGAAAATGGTGCTGAGTTGCGCTGAGTCATCTTTGTAGCATCAGTGATGTAGCAGATTGGCCACCCCAGGGAGCCAGAGCTCCTCCATCACTGTTGTGCTCGTTCTGGAGAGCAGTTCCTGCTCAGAAAGAAGATGGAAAAGGGAAAGGTGAGGAACTAGCTGGAAAGTTTTACCAAGTGCAGTTCATTCTGTGCTGGTTGATACTAACAGGTTAGTGGCCTGGAACTCCCACTCAGGTGTCAACTGTGAGCAACAAAACTATGTGCTACATCTGTATGCTGGTGGAGACGTTAATGAATCCACACATCTTAAGTACTATCCATAATTTTTTTAATCTTAAGGAGTAAGGTCACTAAGGGCTTTCTTTAAGGTGTGTTTCTGGTGTTTTTCAATATTTTGAAGTCTCTAATAGGCTGTGTTGGTTTTATATTGGGGGGGGGGGGGGGAGGGCGCGCGGGCTACAGTGGCAGCTTCTGTGAGAAGCTGCTAGAGGTTTCCCCTTTGTCCGGCGGACCCAGCCGGGCCTAGGGCTGGACCCACTGCCAGGGCCAGGGCCAGGCCAATTGATGACAGTGATAATGCCTCTGTGATAATGTATTTAAGAAGGAGAAAATAAAAAGAAGAAGGGAAGAAGCAGAAGTGGGGCAGAGAGGGGGAGGTGCAGGCCTTGTGGCCTTCAGCCTCTGGCCTCCCACCAGGTGGCCGTCTGGGCCCGACTCAACTTGGCCCGGCCCGGCCCGGCCTGGCTGCAAGAAGTGGAGAGGAGATTAGATGTGAAGAGAACCTGAGAGGCATCTGCCTGAGCCGATTGTGAAGAATTTCTTGTGAGGAATGGCTGCAGACGACGCCAAGGTCAGTGAACAAGGAGGGGTGGGAGTAATAATGCTCCTGGCCAGAATTCCCCTGCAGCCTGTGGTGATGACTATGGTGAGGCAGGCTGTCCCCCTGCAGCCCATGGAGGCCCACGGAGGAGCAGAGATCCACCTGCAGCCCATGGAGGACCCCACGCTGGGGCAGGTGGATGCCCAAAGGAGGCTGTGGCCCATGGAGGGCCTGCTGGGGCAGCCGTTCCAGAGGGACTGCACCCCGTGGAAAAATGACCCCATGCTGGAGCAGTTGGTGTAGGACTAGCCCATGAGAGGGACCCCACAACAGAGCAGGGGAGGAATGTGAGGGGTTCTTCCCCCAAGGAGGAAGGAACAGCAGAAAACAATGTGTGATGGACTGACTGCAACCCCTATTCCCCGTTCCCTTGTGTGCTGCTCAGGGGAGGAAGGAGGTAGAGATAATTTGAAATGAAGTTAAACTTGAGAAGAGGGGAGGGGGCAGGGGAAGTTGGTTTTGTTGTCTCTTGTTATCCTACTTTGGTTTTATTATTAATAAATTGAAATAATTTTCCCAAAGTTGAGTCTGTTTTGCCCGTAACGGTAATTTGAATGATCTTTCCCTGTCCTTATCTCAAACCTCAAGCTTTTTGTTATATTGTCTCTCCCCCATTCCCTCGGAGGGCTGGGGGAGTGAGTGAGAGACTGAATAGTTTGGTCCTGAGTGGGGCTAAACTATGACATAGGCTTTTAAAGCCAAATACTCTAGACATGCACGAGTGAAAGTACAAAACGAGTAAAAAAAGGGGGAAAAGTTGGTTGTGATTACAAGTT
This sequence comes from Chlamydotis macqueenii, assembly GCF_036417535.1. Taxonomy (NCBI): domain Eukaryota; kingdom Metazoa; phylum Chordata; class Aves; order Otidiformes; family Otididae; genus Chlamydotis; species Chlamydotis macqueenii. Next base: position 52,988,015 of record NC_141560.1, on the reverse strand, counting down.
GTAGTGAGGCGGTATTAGGCTTACATTATTTTCTCGACATCGTTGCTTTTATATTGAGCAGACGAAGGCTTCATAGGATGAGGAGACTCCAGAGGTGATTTAACTGTGCAGGACAGGCTGAAGCAAAGGTTTCTTTGCTGCTTTGCACTTTCAAGAAGTGTGTGATGAGTTGATGGTTTGGGAAGAGAGCACAATTATCAGCACCAAACTCTCAAAACCTAGTTAATCTCTTCAGACCACTGGTTTGTTTTGGTGTAGCAGAGGGCTCCTTGTGTTCAGTGTCTTCTCTGCCCAGGACTAGTCAAAACAGCCTAAAAGCCTCATGCATGGACTGAGGGATGAGAGGCATAGAGGCCATCCAAGGGAAGCATCACTAGCAGCATTCAGCAACATGGCTCCTGTGAATGCAAGGAGGATTCCTTGCTCACTGTGACGGCAGCTCCTGGCAGAAGGCGTAAATTGAGGCATAAAAGTCTCTGTGTTCGGTGAGCAGATGGAAATGTTTGGTTGTTTTGTGGATTTCTTCTTGCCGTCTGGACTGGAATTGCCCTTGTTTTCATACCATCCAGCATTAATGTTTCCCAGACTTGCCCCTTAAACAGAGCAAAAATACTCCACAGCATATTAACAACACGCGCATATCACAGTAAGTGGCTTTATACATAATGCAGCATGGTCATTAGCCAGCTGGGTACATAAAGCACCAAGTGGAGGCAGCAGGATATAAACCAGGTTCTTCAGCTCTGAAGGCATTAGTCTCCACACGGAGGGCCAATGGAGCTCTCCTGGCCTGCATGTTGAGAGCGCTTTTCCATCAGCAGTAGTCATCCTTCCCTAGAGTGTTTTACACCATTTCAAAATGCCTGTAAGCCATGGGCTAGCTGAGTGAGAACAAACTAATTACACAGCAAGCAACAACTCCTGCGTGATACTTGTAGATCTGTTGGCCATGATCATTTTTAAACATTCCTAACTTACTGCCAGTCAGATTTGGACAGGTTTATATCTTGTGATTTACTGCGGTTAGAAGCATAACACACTGGCTTGATGTCTGTATCTACCTGTTCACCATATTACTGTATTTCTATATAATTAGAGAAAGATAAAATACTTGATCATATAGCATCAAAGGTTTTTATTAGCAAAAGTTTATGGACGCAAGTTTTATTGGCTGAAGTTTTTACATCCACACCAAGTAATGTATGTCATCCTTAACAAGTGCCAATAAAACTTTTATATTGTGCCACATACACTCTCATGTATTCAGAACATAACTCAGGACCACCATTTCTGGTTTGGTGTCTGCATTGCCTCTTCAACAGTGGAAACACAAGAAATGGGTCTGATGGCCCTTATAGCATCCTTCAGAGCTGACACACCTCTGCTGGTGAAAACTGGTAGGCGGGCACTGGTGTGAATTCCCCATTGTCTTTGTCACCTACGCACCCTGAAGGTCTCAGAAGTAAATAAGGATTAGTATATTCCATATAAGAGTGAGGTTGAACTCTGAAGATGTGGCTGGCTGGTTTCTGAAAAATGAAGTTGTATTTTCTGTTACCCAGCAGGAGGGTGGAACTAGGCAGGTAGAAAAGACACAGCCTGTGATATTTGAAAGACAGATTTTTCAGCAGTGTTTTTGGCTTGGTCGGTTATTGCTTAGAGAATTGAATTGCAGAGAGGTAGGGAGAGATTTTTCTGAAAGCTGAGTGTCAAGTCAGTGAGCAGTTAAATAGCAGAAGCAGATAAACAGCTTTAAAGGGGTGAAAGTGTTTCCTGATAAATACCTGTAAGCAATGAGGGTGGACCAGTTTTCTGTAAGGCCTAACCTTAGCTACTGTAAAGGAAATGAAGCAAAAGTTTCTGTGGTTGTTTCATTTAAAGAAGATTTGCCTGTCTTACTTTACAGTATCAGAGCTCATGCAGTGCAAATTAGAGAGGAAACAACATCAGATTCAGATTTCTGGAGCATTTGAATCCTAGACTTTGCTGTAGGCTGAAAAAAAGATAGAGTTTCCTAACCCTCTGATATGGAGGTGCACTTGCTTTCACACTTGAACTGCAGTGGATTTAAGTTTGATGGAGTACTTAAGTTTATCTCAAGCAAAGACCACTCTGTCTTGTGGGAAGAAACCCAGTGTCTGAGATACCCATGCTGTATGAGATCATTGTAAGAGCGAGAAGAAAACAAAACGGGAGTTGGCTCAGAGAGAGATTCAGCAAATAGCAAGCTGCCAAACGATCATTTTGGTGTTACAGTTGTTTGCCTCTGCAAAATTTCAAGGACATCCATCAGAAAAGCTTGCTGGGGAAAAAATCCTTTTAAAAAGGAGTATTCTGTGGTGGCAGTTTCAGTTTGGAAGGGCTGTGTTTTAAGACAATGCAGTATTTCTTTAATAGGAGAAAAAGTGCAGGTTTTATAATAAGCAATTCCTGTATTTAGTCTGCTATTATTGCATCACCTTTTACAAAGCACTCCCATTTAGAATTATCTCATACCAGTATGCTCTTCGTAGCTCTGTAGGAGCCTGAGATGAAGTTTACTATGTATTCACTGTATTTTTGTATCAGTTCTCTCTTCGGTTGAAAAGATGCAGACAACAGTGAGCAGCTTTACAAAAGAAAAGCTGTTGTGCTTCTTATTGTAGTGACAAGGGAGGAAGAGTAATCAAGAAGGGTAAAACAAAATGCCTTTTTTATTTAAAGGATAGTGAATACGTTCCCATTTATCAGTGGTAACAGGCCTTGCGTAGAGAAAAGGTTTCCAAGTTGAATGGGGTGTTTCCGAAGGACATGAATATGACTAAGCTGTAAGTAAATGTTCCCTGAAAACTCCTTTCAGCCTACAGGGTTTGTGTTATTGTTCTTGCTGGTTTGTCCTATAATACCTCCCCTTTCCCCAAAATTGATTGACTGTTATGTTCCTATGTACGAACACCCCCTCAAAGTCTGAAATCATCTGAACAAGCAAATATTTGTGGCAGAACCATTTCATTTCAAAGATTTGTACCCAGTGTCATATTTCAGCCCTGGTTCGCTTGTGCTTTGGCTGAGGCAAGGACTTTTCTCAAAACACTGAGTCTTGAAATTAACTTGGCTTCCCTCAGTCCTCCTCTTTTTGGGTATTTGTTCTGATGCTGTCACCTCTGCGTGCTATGTGAATGCTGAAATAGAGCAGAACTAATGTGGTGCTTTACTGTGGTAACTTTACATATAAATAACCCACAACTGGAGAGGTTGTTACCTGGCATTATACATTCAGTTGTATGATAAGTGTATGCTCTTGGGGACCTTTCCACAGCAGTCCTGATGGGAAAGAGTGAGGGGACAGTATTGTTTTGGGTTTTTTTCTGTAGCTATGGAATTTATACTATAGGACAGTAGTTTTTCAGATACTAAGACTACACATTCTTGGTTTTATGTTTATGGGAAGGGAATCGCAGATTCTGGGGCCAAGGACTACAAAAGATTTGGTTTGTGTTGCAAAGAATGCAGTCTGCTATTGATCTCAGTGCATTATCGTTGTTGGCAAACTAAGAGAATATAAAAAACCTTGCTCTCTTAAATAAGGTACTGCATTGAGTTAGCTCTGCTTAGTACCATTGGATGAAAACTCACGATCGATTGACTTGTAAACTCATTGTTGCAAAGTACAGACATTGGCTTGCTACTGCTAAACTGGTTAATCATAGATGAGTAAGAATCTGGGTAAGTCAGCTTCCAGGGCACACTGCCATCCCATTTTATACAGCTATGAACTTCTCCTCATGTTGCTGGAGAAGGAATAAAGATTCCTTGCAGAGCACCAGGAGAATCAGCTGCTTTATCTATAAATTCTGGGACGTTTGCTATTCAGACTATGTCTGTGCCCCATCACAGTACGCTCATTTTTCTGTATTACAAGGCTTGCTTTTGCCTGGGCAGCTACTTCAGCATGCAGTAGCTGTCTCCATTCTGCTGTGTTACCAGTCACCATAACCAAACTTCTCCTCATACCTAATTTTGGCTTTCAGCGATCAGGAGCTGCTGCTGAAATATCCTTTCAAAATCTTTGATATTCTCCTATTACATCCCCCTGTACTAACAGTATAGCCTAGGGTTTTCACATACTGAGCTTGCTGAGATATCAAAAGCAGAGATTATGGGCTACTACGTGGCAGCAACAGCAGTTGCGGCTGCAAATAGCTTTTGATTCCATATCAGGCCATGTACAGAGGCAGATGGCTACTGCAATAGCCAATACTCAATCTTCTCAAGAGAAAAAGATGGTCATCCCAATTCCTGTTTGTGTACCATACTTTGGGAACCTTTCAGATGGCCACAAGCACAAACAACTCATCACAGATCCTAGAGACTTGGATTGGCAGTGGCTTGAGTTTGCAAAAGGAATATTGCAATTTGTCTCCGAAAATCTTTACTTGATGAGTCAGTGGTAATGATCTGTTACATTTTACAGAACTTTTTCTTGCTGCCACAATACTGTGTTATTGAACATATTGCAGAACAGCTATACCTTATGTCTCTGCACCCCACCTCTCCGCTCCAGTTTGGTATAGGCAAAGATTGCTAATTCATTAGCATTGTTGCCAGATCTGTGCAGGCCCAGCGTCAGTGATGAGGGTGTAAAACGAAGCAGTCGGGCGTATTTCACATTCTGTTTTAGGGGAGGAATAAAAAGCCTGAAGCCTATGTTGTTTTCCTTCCTCCATTACACTATTTTACATAAACTGCCTTTGCTTTTTTGCCACGTCAAGTTCAGTAATGTAGTAGAGTACCAGGCCCAGTATGTCACACTGAAAGGGGTAGGATTATTAGCAAAATAAATTAACTGAAGTTTCTGGTCATTGAAACATTGCTGTTGTAACCAGACTGAAAACTCTGAAGTAACATCTTTTTAAATAATTGAAAACCATCTCGAATTGCTCAAAAATGTCTCCTGTCCCTGAGATGTTCTTTTTACTTGATGGAAAATTGAATCGAGTTGGACAGTGCTGGTGTCTTATTTATTTTACTTGCTTTAAGAGTAACCTTTAATCTCATTTATCCAGACCATTTATAGTTTGCTGAGGAGTGTGCTTGGCTGACCCTTGGCAGTCCCTTGTTTTGAAGAAGCACTTATTAAATCAAATGTGTTTCCATTAGAAGCAGAATATTTAGACAAAACGACCCTTGTCATTAATGTTCCTGTTCGTATGGAGCCTACTTATTAATTTTGATTGAATGAGTAAATGCTCATTTTTAAAAATTACTATAATTAGTCTTTTTCTCAATTCTTCTCCTGGTATGTGGCTAGTGAGGAGAGGAAGGGCATTATTTTCGGTGCTTGTACAAGAGAAGTATTTTTTGTAGATACAGAGAAAACTGTGGACTGTTGCTGTTTTTAACTTGACCTGTTGGAAATGAGAGGCATTATCCACATAGTTTCAAAGATTCACAAAACACATGGATCCTTTTCCTCAACAATGAATTAAACATTGATGTCTCAAGAGCAGATTTTCAGACCTCCAAGAGCAGTTAATACCAAATGCACCTTTACATTTCGTTATGCAAGACTGAGGAGGGTAGAAAAATAGTGGCTGAGGGCAAAAAGAGGTAGCCTGCTCTCTGAAGTTTTCTCACTGGTAGCAGTATTTCTCAATTTAAAATGTTTCTTCTTCTAAATGCTTATTTTTCTGATAAGTTAGTGGCTTTATTAGCTAATCTATTAGCAACAAAATAGTAGAGACATGTCAAAATAAAATGAAAATTGAGAAGACTAGACATAAAAGACTGTAAACTCTTTGGGCTGAAACAGTTTTGGGATAGCTGCTATCTAGTAGCAGATCCTATGCAAAGCAGAAGATCCAAATTACCATTTCTAGTTGATGCCCCATTGCAGTAATTTTCTGTTTCCTTTTGGTGTGTTCCTACTGTGATGTAGGGAACATGGTTTTTGAAAAAAAAAACCCAAACCTAAAGATTTCAAGATATATCCTTTGTCTAGTTTAAGTTGATATAATCTGCCCAATGCAGTACAGCAATATCTGTCACTGTCAGGCTGAGAATATGTAATTCCATCTGTAAGGGAGATACTTCTGCCTCTACAGCAAGACACTAGAGAAGATGCAGGATGATGTTGACATCTCCAGCTCTCAGCAGAAGACGAAGACTTGACAAAATAAGTCTTGCTGGGAGTCAGGGAATGTCTTTGCAGGATGTTCTTTGAAAGTGATGAGCAAAAGGGGGAGGTGGTGTTAGAATTATGCTGTTTGATGAGGCACTTCAGGGAAGGGGATGACAGAGCTCTATATTCCACTTGGCTCTAGGGGAGGGGATAAGACGTTTCACAGTGTGTGTGGTGGTGTGTTAATAGCATGAACCCTATTCATTTTAATACTGTTCAGTGTTGCAAGCAGCAGCATATGCTGTCATTGCAGCACACAGGCAAATGTTTGCCTGCAAGAATACTGTTTTTGAAGAGGAATTGCCTAGAAAGCCGAGAGTTGTCCTTGTAGGTTTACTGGATCACACAGTTGATGAACACTGCATGAATATTTCAAATCAGTTATATAGAATCCTTTATGAGCTTCACTGAATCTGCAAATGAGGAGAAAAATGGTTTTGGATTATATATGCTAACCTACTCAGAGTATTACATACTGGTCTACCACCAAGAAAATACTATACCTGAAGTCAAGACATTTTCTCACCTGGCCAGGCAGTAGGGTTTCCTTGCACCACTGAGCCTAGCACTGTGCTTGGTAGTCCTCCTTTTCCTCTGATGGTAATTCAGAATTAAGACACTGCTATGATTTAAACATTCTCACTTGTTTCTCTTATCACTTCTGTTCAGACCCTTGCTCCTACTTAAATGCTTTCTTCTATCAAAGGTGCCATATAGCTTGCAAAATCAATCACATTGCAGCAATGTCATCATTTTCACAGAAGAAAAGGCTTCTCGGCTTTTTTTTATTGCCCTGTATAAGACTTCTTGCATACTGAGACACACAGCAAAGGGAATTTACTCCTCTCCTCCTCAGCCTCGTGAGAAGAGGAGGATTTCAATGTGAGCTTGCATTTTGAGTCCCATGAAGTTGCACCTGGCTGCTGGCTGTGACCATCACATTCTGTGCCATGGCCTCCATGTGCTGGACATAGCTAGTTGGCAGAGCCCATCAGCAACACTGGTGCAAGGATATCTGGCAGTAGGGCACAGCACTGGGCTCCCATTTTCTAAGCACCAGATAATGGAGCCATAGAAAATGTGAGATTTTCCAAGCCTGGGAGAAACATTTTCATCCCAAACAGGCCCGCAGTACAGTTGGTGGGGCTCAGAAATGCAGTCTGTCATTGCTTTGGCCTTTTAGTACTGTGGCTGCAATTTCCTTGTATCCACACTCTGCAGATTTTAATTGTGAGTTCCCATGTTGGTTGCCAGCAGCGCAATCTATTACTGCCATAAGTTGCAGAGCTATTAAACTGGTGAAGAAGGTCGTGGTGATGAGGGCCAAGCAGTGCTCATTGGGGAATAAAGTTGTCGTAGGCTATACTACATCATTAAAAACAAAGACATTGGATGACAACTTATTCAGATCCCACGGGTCACATTGATTTGGATTTTCACTGTATTTGTATTTGAAAAAAAAAAGGACCCCTGAATGCTGTCTGCTGCAAGCGGGCTTTTGACAGTTGTTTGAAAGAAGCAGTCAAGACTTTCCATTAATTTTCCAGGATAACAGCCTAGCGATCGTGCTTTGTGACAGGCCTCATGTTTGACCTGTGCAGTCTCAAATATTTTGCTCATGTTCCTGCAAATGAGATGGTTGAGTCAGGAGAACTCCTCGGGCACGGGAGGGAAATCACACCTTCCCTAAACACGAGCAGAGAAGGAGGAAGGGAAGGGACTTTCAGAGACATTGAGTATGGGAGGCAGGAGAGTCACTGCATGGAGCCGAGAGCAGCCACTCCAGGGGACAGAGAAAACTTCTTAAGGACCATGTTCCTTAAGGACTTCTTAAGAAGTGGGCACAGTTTGCTGCAGAAAGTGATTGATGGCAAGAATAAAGCTTCGGGGCAAGGAAACCATGGGTGAAGAGAGTATCAATTATAATCCATTTTAATTTCTCTTCTCTCTGAAATAGTCTTTTTTTTTTTTGAGTTTTTTTCTTTAATTAAAATGTTAACTATTCTATTTTATACCTTAGCAAAGCCTGTTTTTTTTTTTTTTTTCATTTAAAAGCCCTTTGGTCTTTTTTGAAGAAATGTCCATAAAAACAAGGCTTTATATCTTTTTGCACATTGAATATAAGTTAATCCTTATCTCCATCTCTGCCTTCTGCCACATGGAAGTACTAAAGGGCAAGGTGGAAAGGGATAAAGGTCTTTATGCTGCGAAAGGCGAAACAGCTTTGACCTTATGCTTGGTAGTTCCCCTGACCATGTGGACTGCAACTTAGAACAGAAAAATCAGCAAAGCTCTTAGGAGTGCGCAGGGTTAAGTATCAAGCAGATCGTGTGAGGACAGAGAAATTAAAAATGGTGTTCACTGCTCAAGGACCAGCAGCACCTGTACTACTGGAAGTGGTGCTGCTCAGCCGTTGCCCGCAGTGGACGTTGCAGGAGGGCTGCCTGCTGGGCTCTCTGATTTAAATGCCATCCCATTTGCTTCTCGGCAACTCAGCGCCCTACACACAGCACCAGGTACACACAGGATTGCATATGCATGTGTATATAACTGCAAATATGTTCCATGTATCCATTCAATTAGTTTCTGCAGTTGTTTGAAAATGTTAAGAGAGAGTTTAACAAAAGGCAAGATCAGTATTAGTAAAGCGTTATGTTTTGTTTTTCTGTTATCCTTGTCACCTTAAAAAGCTGCAGGCCCCATGTTTCTGTGTTCCGTTAGATCTCGGAAGAGTGTAAATGTTTGCAGGAGATCCCTAGAGACAGGGCAAAGCACTAAGGTTGTAAAGTTGTGCTGTTTTAATTTGAGGAGGCAGAAAGCTGAGTTAGATTGACAGTTTAAGTACTGACAAAATAATAAACTAAATGCAGATTCTGTGTCCAAGCCTCTTCTGCTTTCAGTTCCCACTGGGACACTCTGTTCCAGTGCCCTTGTTCCATTCGACTTTCTTGCAGAGGAATTGGAGAGTATCCAACTTTTAAAATTACCTCAGTTTTAATTTATTCCTCTTTTGATCTTCATAGCACCATGTATCTAATGATCCCCAAGTCCTTTTCTTAGTTTCTGAGGTTATAATTTACCTGCCCAATGTCTCAAAGGCAGATACCACTTACTTTAAAAGCTACGTATAATTTTAATATCTGTATGTTTATATAATATATGAAGTCTGTGGGGTGAGTGAGGAAGGGGGATATTTATGCTTCATGAACATTTCCAGCCATTTAAAAGACAAATGAATTTCAGTTTTACAGAGGCACCTTAGCAGAAATCTGCACAGGTCCAGCATATTTAATGCAACTTACACTTGGAAAAAAAATGAACAAGCTATTCTCCCTTAGGACTTAGTACCAACCTCACAGAACTAGGCATGATCCAGCTAAATGTATTCCTTTTCCATCACAGATTTTTTTTAAAGAAAACACTGAGACTGAGGGATATGGGAAAAAGGTGGGTGAATTAAGAAGCACTGAATCTTATATGTCAGGATTTAGAAATAGAGAGCTCAAGTCCAGTTTCTGCTGAGACACCTTTATGTAAACCTGGAAATGCAAAGGGAAATAAGTGAAACAAAGCTGTAGCATCAGTTAAGGCCCCTTTTCAGAGTAGGTTAAATTTAGATAAAACTCAGGTCTAAAGCCATGTGATTGCAGGACTGTAGGAATGGGAGCTGTATATATAAGTAGAAGAGAACTATGGTGAGAATTAAATTCTGAAGACTGGCCACATAAGGGCACAGAATGGCTCAGGAAAGCAAATCTGAGCAAGATGTCCTATGATTGCATCGCAGCTGGTGAAAGTGAGCTCCGGTCCAAAGCAAGCACTGATTCCGGAGCCCTGTGGACACTCACCCGCTGACTGCCGCATCACCTCTCGTGGCTCCCCATGGCTGGCCAGGACAGAACATGGATATTGATTTCCTTTTACATATAAGCCTGGTGTGATCTCTGTGCACTCCCACTGCTCTCTTGGCATTATGGAGATCAGACATGGTGGAGAAGGAGATTAGCCAATTCGCCTCAAAGAAATTTAATACCTCTTCTGTCACACATCTATTAGTTTCAAACGTATCATCTCCTTTTATTTTCACCTGCATATATATGCTCAGGCAGAGCCAGATGCTCACTTGGTTCATGTTGGTGTAACTCTTAAAGCCTGGTGGAGGCAAAAAGAATTATAGAGATCTGGAACCATATTTGACTTTACAAATACTGATTTGAATAGAAAGGCAATGAGTATAGCATCCATTAGCCATAGAAACGTAACCCTTCCTAAGAGTCAGATGAGTATCTCTATTCAGTCTATGCTTGAAGCAAGTGGTTAGACTTGTGAAACAGGTAACTCTTCTTACTGTCCAAAATGGACTATTTTTTAGGGGAAAGAGGGGATGCAAAGACACTGCTTGTGTCATGCCAGAGCTGCCCAATAGGTCATCCTAAACATGAAATGTTGCCTTGCATCTTTCTAACAAGCTGTTTGTTCCTTTCTTGCTCCTTTTCCTCCATAGATGATGAAATAGATTGGCTCCAGCTCTCCCCTCCTGGCATGCCATATGTGCTGTGTGATGCCCTTCTTTGCTAGATTGTTCCAGTCTTTGGAGAGGTGGGAATTTATTCCTGGAATCCCTCCAGTGTCCAGATCACTTTCATTGTCTTTATTAGTATGGACTACAGCCCATCATCATTGAGGAGAGCAGTTGGTGGGGAGCATATGAGATAATTGCCTAAAATGAACTCTACCTCCGTGGGGCACAAAATCACTCAGTGGCATTGCAGTTTTCTTATTCCGGCTTAAGTCACCTTCCTTCCTCTAGGCACCAGCTGGTTCTTACATATGTTACAGAGACCATATGCTCAGCCTAGACCAAGTCCCAGGCTTATACAGTCTGCCTGTAAAGCAATATACATTCTCTCCTGCAGACCTTTCTAAGTGGCATCCCCATCCTTCAGGTGCAGGATGGTTGGCAGCAAAAGAAGTCAGCTTTTCTGCATGCTCATTAACTGGGCAAATGCTCCGTGGGTCTGAAGGGTTGAACCCTTCCTATCTGCTCATTCCCAAGGCTGGCTCAGCTCTGTGTGGTACGGCCGGCCTCTCCAATATTGCTGCACCTGACACAAAGGTAGATGACTTTCTTGTCAGCTTAAAACAGCATGCTGCACTGCTTCATATGGGCTTTAGGTTGGTGATAGGTCACGACTCTGTAAGTATGGTCCAAGTCTCTGAAGGTTCCCTTTCCTATATTTGTAATAAGATGAACCAAATCCCGGTTTTGTTTTCTCTGCCAAGCTTATTGAACGGGCAGTATGGTGTACCTGAAATGGTCAAGGATGAGCCTTGCTGCCTCCTCAGCTGGAACCAGTTAGCTGATGAAAACTAGGGGCTGCAAAGTACCAAGGAGGAGGTGAATGGCAGGAGAAAGCCAGAGGTGCAGGTTTTGGAGCTACAGACTGAGAGGAACTGTGCAAGGAAAAATGTAAGAAGGGGAAGACTAAAACCAGGTAGGAAGATTAATGAGGGGTGTGTAAGACCATTGGTGCTTAATGCATGGTTGCTGGGCTGGAGGTCAGAGGAGGGACTGAGCTTCCCATTCCCTGAAGAAGAGGAAGAAGCAGCCCTGGAAGCAAATAAGCAGCAGAAAAGGGAGAAGTCCAGTGCTGGTTTATGTAGTATGAGATTTTGTTGTTTGGAAAACAAAGAGACTGCTGTAGCCTGGCAGAAAGGTCACATCTGCCTAGTATAATGTGTAGATTTCTCCAAGAGTGAAGCACACGGAGTACTATGGTTGTGGTAGTAAAATACTTCCTCTGAGTAACTTTGCTTTCCTAAAAAACTGTCTGTGTTAGCCTGATTGAAATAATGTAACAGTGTGTAGCAGGCTTCCTACACTTGTATTGTCTCACTGAAAGTTAGCTTTGCTGAATTGCACCACGTAACTGCATACAGAGTGTTGAGACAGTTATCTTGTATTAGTGGGCACTTTGTAATGTCTGTCTTGTGGCAATTTACACCACATCAGTGTTTTTGAAGTCTCATGCTGAGTGGAGTTTTCACTTGAGGTTTCTTCTTGGTATCAGTATGGCTGAAGCAAAGATAGGAAGCAAAAACTCTCTTCTTAGAAGCGGCACAACCCCACAGTTCTTCCCTGCCTTGGGGCTCCTTTTAGGAGCTGGATGTCTTCTCTTGACCCTCTGAAGGGAAGAGACCTTGGCTCCTTGTTAGGCTCCTGTCTGCCCTCTGCCACTTGAATTTGTTGGGTTGGTGTGGAGGGGAGAAGGCAGTAAGCTCTTCCATTGAACCCACTTCTGGACATAAAATTGTAACCATGGCCTGAATTAGGAGTATTAGGACAAGAACAAAACCTCACAAACCAGTGAACTCTTTTCCAGCCTGCTGTAAGCTTTTTTTTTTTTGTCCTTCCAAAGGGAAATAGCCACACAATTCTCTGCCACTTCAGCGAGCAGGAAGCTTTATTAGAAAATGTTTCCTTGTGTTTGTGTCCTGCTTGGTTTGTTTGGTTCTTATTAGTTAGTAATTGTTTCATTACTGTAGAAATAGATGTCACGTTACTTCTTCATGTTGGTATTGGGTTTTTTTCCACCCTGTTGTTGAGTGAACGTTTCTTACAGTTACTTGCTGCAGGGAAAATGTGAAAAGGACTGTATAACAACAGCAGGCAGAAACTGAGAAATTGCCTTAGCTTTGGAAAAGCCTTGCTTCTTGCCCTCAGCTGGCATCAACAAACGCATTAATATTGTGAGGCAAAATAACCCAGCTTTACAATTACAAAGGAAGGAGTGGGAGGAGGTTGAACCAGGGCAGATTAAGAAGTGGAGAAGAGTAGTTTGGAGGTTTGTGCAGCTGAAAGTGCACTGGTTTCTAGTCATTACAGGTTGAATAAGGGAGGAATGGAAGTCCTGGCATGTTTTATAAGGTTCTTTACTCCATTTATACGTTTACTCTTTCCATTGGTACTGGTTTCTGATCCATGGATCTCCAGTAGGAGTTGTCTTTGTTGGCCCTGCCTCTGCAATAGGGTGGGATGAGAAGGCAGTGTCAATGGGTGTATGTGAGTCTAATGTTGTTTAAAGACTGATGTTGGTGCTACTAGATTTTAGCGGCTGAAGGAGACTGGTATTAGCAGCTAGTCTGTCCAGCCTGCGTACCAGAAGCCGTAGGTCCCAGCCAGGAATTACTTTCTACCAGCAGCCCAAACTGCAGTGCTGATAAGACACATGTGGCATTATTTATGGTGAATAACAGAATACTAAATAGTTTAATATGTTATGCAGTCATCCTGGATGGAAATTTAAAGGTGTGGGATAAGGGTCAGAGAGGACTTCAGAGAAGCTGCCCCTTCCCCACAACCTCAGATTTTCTGCAGCAACTGGGAGGAGAGAGGCAAAATTTCCAGGGCTTTTGGAGGAAATATATTTGAAGGAGAGATGTGGAAGAGATGTTGGATGAAGAACAGCAGGAAGATCCAGGCTTTTGCAGTTGAAGGGAATAGGAAAACTGCATGCATGTGAGGGTAGACGCGACGATCGTGTGCTGTTTGGCTGCAGTGGAATAGGTGAATAGAAGGAAGCAGTTAGAAATTGTCAGTTGGCTGCATAGGTGGTTAGCAAGGGTTTAAAAGCAATCTGAGACTCTACCAAAGGCTAAAAATAGTTAAAAGCTCATGAGGGTCTTTATGTGCACAATACTGTCATGCAGTAACTCTGCAATATTGTTCCATTGGAGCTTTTGGAACACAGAGCATGCTGCTGGGAGTGTATTGCTTTCACCTTTGCCTTATGCATCTTGACAGCAAAGGCTTTTGAGCTATGAAAGATAGTTTTTTAACAGAATTAAGTGCAGGCTGTACAGCCATGGCTGTATTTCCTATGGCAGAGCTCAGTCTTATATCCCTGTGACCTTCTGTGGCTCTGTCCCACCTTGGACCTTGCAGTCATGGAGACACTGCTGATACTTTTGTTTTTATGGTAAATTGAAGAAGCCAACAGACACTTTAAAATTCTCATATCCTCTTAATATTTCAAGCAGGGGCTGGACGGACACTTTTTTCTCACAGATAACTAATGCAGAGAAAAGAGCTGCAGAGGAGAGCTTTGCACATTAAGGAACTTGATGAATTATGCATGAAGCACAGCAGTCTGGTATCAGCAGTGCCTGCTTTATGAGAGGAAGGGAGCGGTAGTAACAATTTACATCATACACTAGCTGTAGTTTTTCATACTGAAGTAGTAATGCAGGCTGCTGGGCTGAGAACGAACAACATGGCTCCTCCTTTGAGCCCCTGGGGGCTGAGAAACATTATTTGGCAATGGGAAGCAGAAGACCTGTTTTGAGCAAGCGCGGAGAAAGGGACGAGAAGGCAGGGAGGGCACTGATGTGCAAGCCGCTTGGCAGAGCTGTACTGAAGAGCGGTGGAGTCGCTGCTACCCAGCATGTGTACATTAAATTCTGCCATGTAATGGGACAGTGAAACTGATACTGGAAGCATTGTATCAGGGCTTGCTGTCCTGCGAAGCAAAGGTGAAAAGAGAAAGAGGAAGAAGTGGTTAAAAGAATCTCATTTAAGGGTAAAGGTTGACTGCAGAAGAATAAAGGGATAATACTTTGCAGTGCTTTAATGCGAGGTCTGTTGCTGTGCCTGACAGCAGCCTTGCAGAGTTACTGCGTGTCAGAAGCTGTGGAGGAAGTGCTCTGTAGGTAACTGGTTCAAGCGATCTGCCAGGAAATGAAGTGCCCTAGAAGTTCTCCAAGCCTTTGTGATTCAGCGGCAAAAAAAATTTCTGCACTTGCTGACAAGCTGTGACTGCGTATTTATCAGGCAGCTGCTGCTTTGGTAGCGGCAACGGTAGGAACTTCCGTTTCCTTGTAATTGTTTGGGGTGCTCTCTCAACCAGATCAGCGTCTGCCATTGCTCTCCTTAAGTTTTGGTTTTGGCCATTCATGATTTTGAACCCTTTATTAGGAAGAGGCAGTCTCTAGAGGTGTTGTAAGTGGGCTGTGTTGTTACAAGGCATCTGGATCGCAATAGTAATGATTTTTCTTTTTATAGTGTTGGTTATTCTCCCACTTCAAAAGAGCTTTGGAAACAGCAAGGAAGCTGTATGCTACTCCTTCGTGGTTGGAGAATGCAAACTGAGCATGAAAACAGATGGAGAGACTGACACACAGAGAAATACAGTCCAGCATTTTCAAAAGTGTCTTGTATTAGGAGGAAGACATTTCCTAAGATTTTCAAAAATGCTGATCACATGGAGCCTTCTGGGCATCAGCTAAAGTGCTTGGCATTTACAAAACTGGAAAGCATTTGATACTGGACAAAATCTGAGGCTATTCTGAAAAACATTGACCTAAGAGACTTCTTTGGGCTGAAGGGCCCAATAGGAATTCTCGATATTACTGTGATTCCTACTTCTCTGCTTGCTGCCGTACCATAGATTCTTCTTTATACTTGTTATTCTTTAGACAGTGACTGTGTTTGTCTTGGCCCTGTCTTCCTAGTCTGTATCAGAATCCTTTATGTGATGAAGTTCTGTATTTGAGTCTTGCATTTTGGATTTGTTCTTCTGACCAGCTTCAAACATTAGCAGCACAAACAGGTTTTGTTTTGCTTCAGCCTCTCGTAGGGCACTCGGATGCAGAAGAGAGCAGAAAGCCCAGCACTCTCAGAGAGCACTCTTTGCCCTTGTCTGAGTTCCTGCAGAATTTCGATTCACAGCTATCCTTGATGTTAAAAATATTGATTTAACCATTTAACAAAATGATTAAAGAACACTGATCAAATTAGAGCTCTCTTGCCAATGAACTGGCAAAGCCTTGATTCCGACTGTATGATGTCTCTGGTACGCACATGACATTGCAGTATCTCATTACTGTATTTCCAATCAAGGTTCGTTGAATTGTTCTATTTTGTGTTTACTGGTGTGGGTATGCATGAAAAATGAAACCACCCCTCTTAACTGTAAGCAGTAAAATATGTATTGTGCTTTAATTGTTTTCATTTTCAGCAGAGCTACTTTATAATACAATTATATATGTGCCCAGGGGCATGTGAGATTGAATTACAGGGTGCCTGCCTTCCAGCGCTCACTCTCTTTCAGATGCCCCATACTTAAATTATACAAACCTTTGGGAACCAGGCAATTATGTAAGTGTTAGCAAAAATCATCTGAAGTTACATACAAACATACTTCTCTCCAGAGCCATTTTGTAGGTAACATTTCTTTTTATTAATCTACGTGCTTTGAGTATGGGCTTTAGGTTTCTGCTGAAGTGACTTCTTATGTTCTTCTGTGTGCTAGGACAAGAGACATCGAAGGAAAATGTGAATCACCTACTCTGGCCAAGCATGAAAAAAGGAAAAGGGAAAAATAAGTCTTTTGGGAAAAATAAGTCTATTAGCTGAAGTGCAACTCTGGTAATCCTTACCCAGACAAAGCTTTTGTTAATATTCCACAATCTTCTGTGTTTGCCTATGGGGTTTTTTTTGTGTGTTTTCTTTTAATTTTTTCGACACTTTATGGAAAATGAGTTGTGTCTGACGTTCTTGCAAAGATGCCTAGGCAGGAGCTGCTTGTTGCTGGGGAAGAAACGAAGGCTCGTATCATATGCAACTTGTGTCAGTTTGGCTAAGGCTTTTTTTTTGTTTTGTTTTTTAAAGTATTCATAATTAAGCAAAAGCGAATTTTGTGTGGCCATTCTTATCCTGGCTTGTCCCTTTTTCTCAGATAATCTAAAATGCTATAAACTGTTTAAATAGAAGTAAGTGCATGCACAAAGGTGTTTACAAGAAGTTATACAGAATAACTTTGAGCCAGCTTTAGTATAAATTTACTTTATAAATTTACAGTAGTAATTTATATATGGGGGATGATACAAAAAGGTTTGAAGAAAGTTCTGGCATCTCTGTAACCTCAGCTAGGTTGACTGTTGCAGATATTTTACCATTCAAATTCTTGATTTGAAATCAGATCCAAACCATGGTGGTATGTTCCACCTCCTTTACTGTTGTAAATGGTCGCAGGATGCACAAGGGAACAGTGAATGCATACCCAAATTTCCACAAGGGAGAGAGACAGAGAGATATCTCTCCATATGTACCTGTGTCTATAGAAATCCCTTCTCCTTTAACCAAACAAAGACAAGGACACTGCTTCTGAGCTGGACCTTCAGATTAATTTTGTGTGACTATTTAGCAGATTACTTCTTCGTTGTTTCTTATCAGCTTTCACAGATCTCCATTCCTCTGTTTTAAGTATAAAACACCTTGCTCTATCTATGCTTAGAATATGCTCCTGGTTACTAAAAAGTATCTATTTCTTCATAAGCCAGGCTGATGATTCAACCTCAAGATTTGTTCATGTCTTGGGCAAAATCTTTCCCTTCTGGTGCTGGTCCAAGCCAAGTTTCTGTGGCTGGGTCTTTCCTTACACACAGAGGTGTGCTTGTGATTGCTGAAATTACACATTGGTATTTACCTAAGGATAATAATATGCACTGTGTGTGACCTCTTCCCTTGGCTTTTCTTTGAATACTAAGAGGAGAGAAATGCCTAAAGAGGTTTCCTTTGTGTCCCCCGCCTCTCTTTCAGGTGGAGCGGGGTGGGGGGACGACACCCAACTGCCATGTTCTTTAGCTAAAGCTCTTTCAAACAAAAGAAGCCCTGAATCCATATTAATCACTGCCACCTTTAATTTTTCAGTCACTGCTTGATTAAATTGCTGCCTAGATTCATCCTTTCAGTGACAGGGCCTGGTGAGCGCTCTGCGGTGAACTCAGAGAAGTAATGAAGTGCTTTCTGTCATAGGCACTCCCCAAAGCACCAGACACAACACAAGTTATTAAAAAAATATCAAAGACTGAGCTCCTATAAACTATGTGGAGAGGAAAAAAATGATTGTCCAGGGAAGAGGAAGAAGATTTTAATTTCACATCTGCAATTATAAACGCAAATACAACTGTATAAAGGGTATTTCAAAGTTGGAAAGAAATGAGCAAACTCGAATGGTTGGGCCTGTGTCAAGAGCTAGGTTTGTAGTGGTTTTACCATTGTCAAAAGGCAAGCACCCTTTTTTTTTTTTTCTTGTGGTATGGTTGTCAGCATAGAGCATGTCTGTCAGTTAGTAAACTTGCATTGATCCACAACTGCCTGTAAATCTTCTCACCAGTAACGCAGATGTTCCCACTCCAGACGTGCCCTGATTCCAGTCAAGGTGGGGTTCTGCTCAAGCCTGCTTACACTGATGCACAACCCTCTTCTGATGCTGCACAACCCTCTTCTGATGCTGCACAACCACTATGAAAATGACTTATCTTGCTATACGACTCAACGGCAGACCTGTGGCTCTTGAGCCACCTTCCGCTAGTGAGCAGTCAAGGTGCCATTCCCATGCTGGGCTGCTGTTTGGAGTCTAGATTGGTACCGAGGTTGCTGTGTAGCCTGACATGAGCCAACAGGTCTTTCCTGGCCACTTTCCTCTGGAATGGAGCTGTGAAGCTGGCTGTGGTGTTATGTTATGATACAACTGGACTTCCGTGTGCTACAGGATGACTGCCATTCAACACACATTAAGTCAGCGTAAGCATCTCCTGGTGGCTTAGCACAAGGGAACAGTCAGAGTAGGGTATTTTAAGAAGAGCCTGTCTTTCATCTGAGTGTGATAGCTGCCAGCACAAACAGTGATCCAGTAAATACAGAATAAAATGGACAAACCGAAGCAAACAGGCTGAAAGTACTCACTTCTGGCTTCCCTGCCTCAGTTGAGAAGTCGTCACTTCCAGATGAAATGGGTTATTTTATTTGAAATGCAATCTATGAATGTTTTGCAATTACATGAGCATCCCCTTGGCTTTACATCTTGTCTGTGACAAATCCATAAAGCTTGATGCTGATAAGAGCATATATTGGACAATTTTGTTCTTCGTGTTAGGATGTTTCACAGGACACATTGCTGTGTTCTGACACAAAGAACACTTTTTTTTTTTTTTTTTTTTTTTCCTACTATGGCCACAACCTGAGTCAATAACAAGTCAACATAAGCTAAATCATTATGAGTCAATCTTAAACCAATTCAGGAGTGTCCACACTGGGGTTTGTGTGGACAACAATTTAGTGAAATCAATTGAAAAATCAATGTTCAGCATCGTCTATGTCAGTTTAACTAGCTTCCTTCCCATTCAGCTGCCAGCCAACTAATAGCTGGCAAAAAAACTACAACATAACGTTATCTTAGGCTTACACAATCTTCATTGACGAAAGGATTTTGGAGGTTGAACTTGGCTCCCTTAAGTTTCTATTGTGCAGATCTTTACCCAGCTAAGGGAGTGATGGAGACAGCCTGTTTCATGCTGAAGAAGCCTGTAGCTACAGCTTTTTGAGAGCAGAAAAGCTTTGTAGACAAGGTACCAGAGTAGGAATTAAGAGAGCTGAGTACTCATTTCTACCGCTTCTACTTTATACTTCTATCTTTTCCTTCCCCCGAACAGCTGCAATAATACAAATCTTGCACGTGGTGTATGTAGCTTATTATCATTCATTTCTTCTTTGGAAACTATTGAAGGTTCGGTGATTACAAAGGTAACAAAAATACACTGATGATTGTAGTCACTGGATGTTTGGAGTAGTGTTGGCACGTTAGTAGTGTTTTCCTATCGTGCCTGTTTCTGTCGGCGTGCTCCGAGGAAAACGTGGGGCTGCTGTTGCAGTGATGAGGCTGGTCTCCTGGAGAAATCTGTCATCATACAAAGCTTCATCTAATTATTTATCAAGTACCTTTGAAACATCAGAGGTAAGTATGGATTCCTTCTAGCTAATATGAATATGATTTCTGTGGAAGATACATTTCTTCCCTTAGTTTTCTTGTACTGTTAAAGATATCCTGGTATTGCAGTGGTTTTGGTCCAGTGCTAACCACGATTGCAGGAGCAGCATTGCCTCTGTGAGAGTTTCAGACCTGAAATAGGGTTGCCACATTAAAATTCTGACTTTCTGTTGCTTACCTGTTGAAAGATTCAGGAGTGAGGTGTATTTCTGTACTGTGGTACCCTTACACAGTCATCAGTTGCCCTACATCTGGCTTCGTGGCGCTCAGATGAAGTTGCTGCCAGAGTCCGAAGCGTAGCGACAGGAAGCTGGGGTGGGTAATTGCTATGGTATCTTACTGCATGGCAATGTATGTACCCTGTGCCTCTCCTGAATGAACATCTCTCATACTGCTCTGCAGGAAAATGCAATCATCCCACAATGAGCAATAACAATTCAAAAACATTTCATAAACATTCTGTTTTTAAAGAAAAAAAAACAACCCACAAGACAACAGTGGTATTTCATTTTCACAAAACGACTTGGAGAGCTCTTTCTGGACTGTAGTAGAAATATTATTGGAGCGGTGGGCCTGAGACTTTCATTCCCTGCTATCTTTCCATTTAGCATCTAAATACATTTGGGCTTCCTTCTCTGCTTAATACTGTTTGCAAATCTGTTTCTTGTTTATGCTCTGAAACGCTTACTGAGACAGCATGGGCTGCAGGCTGCTTGCTTGACAAAAGGATTCCAAGGCAATAGGTTGGATGTTGGAAATGTCAGCCAGGATATCTGTGCTTACCTCTGTTTTTCAGAAAGCACAATCACAGTTTTTAATTTCTGTAAGTCCCTGAGGGAATCCTACTACAAAAAGCTGATAAGGGAAAATTTCTTCTAATTCTGCAGCATTCTCTGTCCCTTTACTTGTCTAGTTATTATTGGATTGTGGCAACAATTGATGGCACATGTTCATTGCTCCCTTTCCCCATCATGTGCTGCATTTACTTTAGACATTTCACTAGACTAACTCAACCACAATCGTCATTCCCTGGCGATGTAAAGTCTTGGGATACTGAAGTCTTTAGGCAGGCATGGGGTTAATCTTGCATCCACTGTAATTTGTGTCAGCTAGTGGAAATTATTACAAGACACAAGCTTCAGAACAGACAAACAACTGTAGCCAGCATTTTTTAACCTCTTGGGCTGACCCCAAGCAATCAAGTATCATATAGCCGAATGGCAGATGCCCACTTTGTCAGTGAGTCATTAGTTTAGCAGGGAGATGGCATTATAAAATGTATTATTTCTGTACTGTGTGAGCAGAGTAATTTATAATTTGGGTGAATGATTAATAGAAAATGAGCTTTAATAGAAGTGAGGTCATTTGTTTTCAATTATAAAAGCTGGAGTTATAGTATGGGTCAAGAAGGGCGCAGCACGCAGAAAGGTGTGCCAAAACAGCACGTTATGTAGCATGACCAGACTGTCGGTAGAGCGTCTGTGCTATGATCTGTCGAGTTACGTGGCTATCTGCAAATGGCGTTTTGGGCAGAGCAAGGGGGTTTGTAGAGAAGTGCTTTATCAAGATATAGCATTGGCCAGCTACACTGGGCTGATTGCTCTGGATTCCCAGAAATGACTGTTTCAGGGATAGCATTCCCTTACATCATATATGATCACTGTGAAGGGCAGCAGTTTCACCTTTTGCATTTGCTTGACAACCTTTCAGCTTTCTGGTTTGGCTGATAACAAATACTGGAGTTTCTTAGGAGAACATACGCTATCAGCTTTGATTGACTTCCTTTGTAATTTTGGCAGGCAATGTTCCCTAAATGTATGACACAGAGGATTACTTGGTGAAGACTGTCACGTACTGGGACAAAAGGATTTTAAGAGGAATAAAGACAAGTAAACATTCATCTTTGGTGGACTGTTGTTAAAATCCTTTGAGAAGGCAATTCATATGAAGAGTGTAACCAGAATTTTAAGAATTGCTGATGTCAAGAATAAGGAAGGGTGAATATGATTTTTAGTGATTAAGGCAATTAAATATGATGCAAAGGTTTGGATTTTTTTTTGCTCCTGTTCTTTTTTTCTCCTTCACTAACAGAGGATGGGGGAGCTGAGCGCTGCCGTTAGGAAGATGCAGGTAGGATGAAAGAATCGGACAGGATGCAGAACAGCTAAGAGGCAACAGTTGTATTTGCAGGGTGGGGAAACAGCCAAGGAGGTGACAGGTAAAGCTCATTTGTACAGCTGGGAACTGCTAACTTAGATGGACAAAGGAAAAAGCATGGGCCTGGAATAGAAACCTTCAGTGAAGAGGAGCTGATAAACAATGGTACCGGACCTAAATTTGATAAGTCCGTGGACCTATGTGATTTATAACAGTGGAAGATCTTATATGTTCTGTATATCTTTTTTCTTCTGCCCTTTTGCACACAAAGTTCAGGTTTGTGTTTTTGATGTCATACGGGTTTTCTCTTACTTATTTGAATTTTTTTTCTGTATTTGTATGTTTTTAAGTGTTGGAGGATATCACAGTTATTTCAGGCTTGCTAGTTTCCATAATATACCATCAGAGGGCTCTTTGAGAGCATGGCATTTACTGAATGGCAGAGAGCTTTTCCAAGGCTGTGAAGGAACCTTTGACTCACTCAGCTGTTACACCTTTCTTCACGTAAAGCCGCATACGTTGGAGTTCACAGCTCAGTGACACTGGTGCCTGTCTTTAGAAACACTAGGTTGCAGAGAAAAGCTGCGCCTGAGCTCTAATTTTGGTCAATTCTGTTGCTGGTTTGTTTTCATGTAATATTCTATGAACTACCAGTTTTGTTGGGTTTTTTTTTTTTTATTTTTTTAAATGCCGTTGTTGTGACAACAAAATGAAGAGCTCTCCTGGCCTTTGTTATTGAAATGTACTTTTTCAAGAAGGGAAATAAAATAAACATTAGAAACAGAATCAACAATAGCAAAAATGTGAGATAGGAATAAAACCACATGATTGTTTCCTTCTTTCTCCATCCTTCAACAAAAAGGGAAGGTGAACCAAGGCTGAATAGACTCTGGCCTGCTGTGGGAAGGCATGGCAGCCTTCTGGGCCTGTTTGCTTTTATAGCAATCAGTAAATAATCATAAAGCGCTTGAACACGGTGTATTTATGTGCAAGTAGGTTGTGCATTCAAAAATGTCAGGAATTTGTATGAGTGGGAGTACTCGTTGTAAAAAACTTCAGAGCCTGACTCTTCAGTTATCTGGAGACATTTCTATGTCTGAAAAAGAGCCCTACCAGCTGAAAATACCTGTAATAGCAGGGGGAAGAAAGGAAGGCCTTCAAGTAGTTTTCTTCAGAATTAAGAAATTTGTCTTCAGTGTCACTCATTTATTTTTTAAAAAGTTGCTTTGAAAATACTATGTAGTGGTGTTAGGACCATAAAGTATAGGACTGGGAACCTGAATCAGAACATTTTCAAATTAGAGGAACTTTGGGAATTGCTCATGGCCATAAAGAGGGCAGGGAGTATGGCATTGGGTAAGTACATACACATACATGCATTAAAAAGTATGCTCTTAGCATCCCTCTTTAAAAACCATGTATTAATCTCAGTAATAAAATTTTACAGTCAGAATTTCTGTAAGTGTGTCACTGTTCCCATATCAGTCAAACGTAAGACCTCTGCTACAAGATTTTGCAGCATGATACAAAAGAGACCCGAAAGCGGCAATGTTGCTTTTTCCTCCCCTCCTCTCATCGTAATTCAGTAATTCAGTCAGAGGCACAGTTGGTGAAAAGCCCTGAAAAGGTTTGTTCCTGCTTGCTCTCCCTGGCCGGGCTCAGATACACTATTTGTATGTGTGTCAGTCTTTCACACCTGCTTTGAAACAGCAAGGGAGGATAATGTGACAAAAGAGAGAGAACTGTCTTATTCTTTCCTTTTACGCAAATGCTCGGGCTTATCCAAGCAGGAGTCTTTCAAAAGACAAAACTTTATCATGAGCCAGCCTTGCTGTCCCTTTTACGCTTGGCATTCTAAATTAGGCCTTTGTTTTGGACTGATAATCTTCATTAACAAACTCAGAAAGTGGAATTTAAAAACAAAAAAGGGATTCAATTATTTTACCTTCATTACAGTTCATGCTGCTGCTGCTCCTCCCCTTGGAGAGCACTGAAGAGGCTCTCTTGCCGTTTCAGACTCTTCTCATTTACAGAGCGCGATTGTGTGAGTTGACCACATTTTCCAAACCACTGATCTTGCTGCAGATGCTCTGCTGACTTGTTTCTGGCTTATGTGCAGAAAGTTAGCCAGTTGTATGGAGTTGCCAATAGTTCTTTTAACTGAAGACAGTTAAGGGGTCTGTGTTTTGCTTTTCTAAATTACTAGCTGTTATGTTCCCTATGCATCAGGTGGAAGGGGGAGCTATACCATATGGGAAAAGATTCTGCGTATTTGCATAGCTTCTTAGAAGTCTGTGAGTCTGTGCTGTATTATAGGAGCTGGACTTGGCTGTCATGTGACTCATGCTTTTAGGCAACTGGAGTACTTTAAATTACATCAGAGATTTGGTCAGTGAGTACCCCGTTAGGAGTATGCACTGTGTATCATGTGCATGTGAATAAGCATGTATAAGGGCAGACAGCTTGTTCTTTTTTTTTTTTTCTGTTATAGCAATTCTTTTTTCCTTTCCCTTAACTCCTGTTGTATCACATGTGGCTTTACCTGATGTGTTCTGCAGCGCAGACAGACTTAAACTAGTTTCTTTCTTTCTCTCTCATTTAGTCTGCCGGACTGCAGATTTATCCCATTATAACACAGACAGCAGAGACCATCCATCGGTAGCAGATTAGGGTTGGATAAACTTTCCTGGGCATGTTCAAATCCTATCACATACCCATTATAAAGCAGCTGCAGACCCAAGGAAGAGGCATTACACTGATCAAAGTCTACCTAGCGAGCTCTAAACCTTGTGGTCTGTATATGTGTTAATGTCACCACACTGGCAGCTTTTCACTAAATCTTAGCAGAGAACAGAGTGTGTGGATGCAAAAAGTCTTTTTCACAAACTCCTCATCTGAGGTTGGTCCAGAGAAGATACCATGGGGGCGGAAGGCGTGAGCAACACCTGTGTGGAATTTAGCTGTGAATAGCACGCTTGTAAACAAAGCTCTGACTTCAGAAAGGTAGACGGCATGTCTTGGTGCAGAGCGTTATGTCTGAGTGGTTCTTCCCTCTCACTGTGGCCATCCGGCATCACATAGAAATCACCTCCTCAGATCTGAACCTGTTGAAGAGTCTCAGATGGGCCAGATGAGGCTGGAATTGCTTCAAACTTCCTCTATCTGCTGCTTGGCTGAAATTTCACCCAGTCTATGCCAGAAGGACTTTGGCTGCCCTTGTATCAATCTGTTTGCTGTGGGACAGGTGGTCGTAAGGCATTGTGGTCCCTAAGCGTGAGACTTCCTGTGGCCAGTGCCATCAGGAACAGACTGTAGTGACCATTTGTGGAGGTACGGTTTAATGGTTGGGGCTGGAAATTGCACAGGAGGCAGCAGAATAGTCTTGTAATGTCCCCAGAACAGCTCAGAGATAATAACCTTAAGGCCTGGGGACAGGCAACAAGCACTCTTCTGTTGGCACTCCAGCTGCAGAGCTGGAACAGCCTCTCACTTCCCTGTGGCCAGTGCTTTGCAAAAGATGATGCCTGGGTTTTGCAAAAGGGTTTGGCACCTGTTTAACCCCGCATCCAAATGCTTCTGCCTTAGCTTTTCTTCAGAGCTGTTGTATATGTCCATACTTTGAGAGGCACCTGGAGAAACGTTGGGCTCTCTTTTCCATCTAGAGCCTCGGAGGGTCAGTTTTACAAAGGAGAGCAATAGGGGGATGATGTAGGGAGAGGAGAACCATTTCTCACTGGCAATGCTAAGCATTTCTCCTTTTCATACAAATATTGCCACTACTTAATTCTGCAGTTCAAGTTGGCAACATCAATAAAGTCAGCAAGCAGATGCTTTGCAGAGAGAAATTATTTCTCTGCCATTGGTTTTCCTGCCCTATAGCAAAGTTTTATTGTGATTTGATTGTGTCTGTAATAAGCCTGGCTTCCTGAGAGCTGCTCTTGGGTAGGAGACACAGAAGTTTCACTGTGAGCCTGTTGTTCCCTTTGTCAGAGTTAATTTCCCATTTCTATCTGTCTTTAAGGTAATGCTGTGCTTGTTTTATCAATTTAATAGTAAGGGAAGCCAAAAGTTTTATTTGTCGAAAGCCCTTTTAGGGGAAAGCCCTAAAGTGTGTTCAGTATGCAAAGTGCCCGGTACTGTTGTACCACCAGCATCACTGGAGTCTGGGGATGTTCTAGTACCTGTAGCCATTGCAGACTCACTGTGTGCTTTGCCCTGGATTGTATTGGTTTAAAGAGAAAGGACCTGACTTTGAATCTATTTAGAGTAGAACAAAGCAGGTAGGATTCCTGCCTGAGCCAGGGATTTTCCTCTTCAGTCTGAAAAATGTTGTATTGCCTGGAAGTTTCTGCTGGACTTCTGTACCGAGTGAAAGCAAGCATGACAGAATCAAACCTCTACCGAATGAGAATTTCTTTCAGTGGGAGCAATGGCTAGGAAGTCACTTCTGAAGAAAAGAGTCTCACTGCAGGGCAAGCCATTTCTGCTTTCTCTCTAAAATCTCTTCTACTCTGCCTCTTCTAATGTGTGAGTTTGTGCAAGCATGTCAAACATGCATAATTATACTTATAAAGCTGTCAAGGTAAGCTTGACTGTGCTTTCCTTGGGCTTGCGAGAGCAGGACGATATTTTACATAGAAAGCCTGAAGAGAGTGTGCCATGCTTTGATCACAGCTCCTTGGAGGTCCTGACAGGAGTATTTATTTGAGTATTTCAGAAACTAGCTCTGTGGCCTGCACCAGCCATAGCTACTAAAGATTACAACTGAGGATAATTATTCTTTGTAAGAACTGGTTTTTATTAGAGAGGACTGATACACAGCCCTGGTAGCACCGTGCGTGTCTTGGTGGTGCTTCAGCACTTCCTCATAATCATTCACACTAATGCTGCCCAACTGAGCAAATCCCATGCCCATTTCATTCAGATAAAATGGAGAAAATGGATGAGCTTTTCACTACCCCTGGAAGGCTGACAGCAAATCTCAGATTCATCAGACCAAGAAGGAAGCAATTACCCAGACAGCAGCTTGCCAGTAGCAACTTTCTCCCTCAAAATAAAGGGGCACAATGACATCATGTTTTCATCCGCTCTTCCTGTGCTGCTGCAGTGACGGGAAGGCAGAGGCTGGGTCTGAGAAATCTGCCTGTTCCTCCAGGGCTTTCCTCTGACTTTTCTCCTTCTAAACCTCCACTTTCTTTGTTACTGTATGTCCTTCTGCCTTGAATGCACTTTATTCCCTGCCACTTTGTACCAGAACAACAGCAAGACAGACATTTTCTTAAATTTCCTGCTGCTTTGTGCAAATTCATCTGCACTGGCACTTACACTTTATTTCCTCCATCATATGTTGAGATCAGCTCAGACACAGGATATAGATGATGCAAGTGACAGCTGAGGGAAATGTTTTAGGATGAGAAGAGAGGTATTTGAAAAATGAGACCATGCATCTCAGATGTGGTCACTCAGAGTTGATGTACCTGAACCCGAAGAGAGAGCAGCAGCGTGTCAGTAGCTGTGTGAAGAGTATATTTTCACCAACAATTGCGATGTCGACAAGATAGATAAGAAGACTGTCAGCAGGTCTGTTTGTCTTGGAGGCTATGCAAGTAAAGTGGAAGGATGAATTCCAGATCTCTTCATGGCATATTGTTGGATGCATGGTATCCAATAGCTTGGACAGCAAAAGCTCACAGAATGTACGTGGGGAATGCCTTCTAGTCCCGTGTTCCTTTAACTAGTCTGGAAGCTTTGGAGCTTTCTGGTTGTGGGCAAGGGAGATACCTTTCTGTTGGTTTTCTCTACCAAGTGTGTGCAAATTGCTTCTTTGCGTTTAGAATAGAGTAGACTGTTTCAGTTGGAAGGGACCTACAATGATCATCTAGTCCAACCAGAACCGACTCAGGGCTGACCAAGTGAAAGCGTGTTGTTAAGGGCATTGTCCACATGCCTCTTAAACACAGACAGGTGTGGGGCATCGACCACCTCTTTCAGAAGCCTTGTTCCAGTGTTTGACCACCCTCTCAGCAAAGAAGTCATAGAATCATAGAATGGTTAGGGTTGGAAGGGACCTTCAAAGGTCATCTAGTCCAACCCCCCTGCAAGGAGCAGGGACATCCCTGACTAGATCAGGTTGCTCAGAGCCTCATCCAGCCTGGCCTTCAACGTTTCCAGAGATGGGGCCTCCACCACCTTTCTGAGCAACCTGTTCCAGTGTTCTATAACTCGCATCGTAAAAAATTTTTTCCTAATTTCTAATCTAAATCTACCCCCCTCTATTTTAAAACCATTACCCCTCGTCCTATTGCAACAGGCCCTACTAAACAGCCTTTCCCCATCTTTCTTGTAGGCCCCCTTGAGGTACTGGAAGACCGCTATCAGGTCTCCCCGGAGCCTCCTCTTCTCCAGGCTGAACAGCCCAAACTCTCAGCCTGTCCTCATAGGAGAGGTGCTCCAGCCCTTTTATCATCTTTGTAGCCCTCCTCTAGACCTTCTCCAATTGGTCCATGTCTTTCTTGTGTTGGGGGCTCCAGAACTGGACACAGTACTCCAGGTGGGGTCTCACCAGGGGGAGAGGGGGGAATCACCTCCCTCGACCTGCTGGCCACGCTCCTCTTGATGCAGCCCAGGATGTGGTTGGCCTTCTGGGCCGCAAGGGCGCACTGCTGGCTCATGTTGAGCTTCTCATCCACCAGCACTCCCAAGTCCTTCTCCTCAGGGCTGCTCTCAATCCATTCCCCGCCCAGCCTGTATTTGTGCCTGGGATTGCCATGACCCAGGTGCAGTACCTTGCACTTGGCCTGGTTGAACTTCATGAGGTTGACACGGGCCCACCTCTCCAGCCTGTCAAGGTCCCTCTGGATGGCATCCCTCCTTTCCAGCGTGTCGATGGCACCACACAACTTGGTGTCATTGGTGAACTTGCTGAGGGTGCACTCTATCCCACTGTCCATGTCGCCGACAAAGATGTTGAACAGGGCCGGGCCCAACACGGACCCCTGAGGGACGCCACTCGTGACCGGTCTCCACCTGGACACTGAGCCGTTGACCACCACTCTCTGAGTGCGGCCATCCAGCCAACTCCTTATCCACCGAGTGGTCCGTCCATCAAATGCTTACTAATGTCCAGTCTAAACCTCCCCTGCTGCAGCTTTGAACCATTCCCACATGTACTGTTGCTGCATACCATGGAGAAGAGCTCAGCACCTCTCTGTCTGCTTCCCGTCCTCAGGAAGCTGTAGAGAGCAATGAGATCACCCCTCAACCTCCTTTTCTCTAAATGAGACAAGCCCGAAGTCCTTAGCCTCTCCTCATAGGACATGCCTTCCAGTCCTTTCATCACCTTTGTTGACCTCCTCTGGATGAATTCAAGGACCTTTACATCCTTCTTAAATTGTGGGGCCCAGAACTGCACACTGTACTCAAGGTGAGGCCATACCAACACTGAATACAGTGGGATAACCACCTCTTTTGCCCAACTGGTTATGCTGTGTTTGATGCACCCCAGGATGAGGTTTTCCCTCTTGGCTGCCAGTGCACCCTGCTTACTCCTGCTGAGCCTTCTGTCAACCAGCTTCATCAGATCCCTTTCTGCAGGGCTGCTCTCAAGCCACTCTTCTCGCAATTTACACTTGTGCCCAGTGTTACTCCATCCTAGGTGTGTTCAACTTGTCAAATTTCATCGCATTAATCATAGCCTAATGCTCCAATCTATTTAGATCCCTCTGCAAGGCCTCTTGTCCCTCAAGAGAGTCAACAGCTCCTCCCAGTTTGGTGTCATCAGCAAACTTGCTAATGGTGCGTTCAACTCCTGCATCCAGGTTGTTGATAAATATACTGACAGCACTGAGTACTGGCCCTAGAATTGAACCCTGAGGAACACTGCTGGTGACCAGTTGCCAGCCAGATGTAGCCCCATTCACTACAACCCTTTGAGCTCTGCACTTCAGATAGTTCTTCACCCAGCACACCGTGAACCTGCTCATCCCACAGTTGGACAACTTCTCCAGAAGGTTGCTGTGAGGGACAGCATCAAAAGCCTTACCGAAATCCAGAAAAACTACATCACTTCATCCACTAGGTGAGTGACCTTATGATAGAAGGATATCAAATTAGATAAATGGAACGTTCCCTTTGTGAACCTGTGTGACTGTGCCTGATGCTTGCATTATTCTTTAAATGCCTTTCAATAGTATGCAGTATGATCTTCTGCATGATTTTTTCAAGAACTGAGGTTGGACTAGCAGGTCTGTAGTTCCCTGGGTCTTCCCTCACCCCCTTTTTGTAGATTGGAATAACCATCTTCAACAAGTACAGGTCCAATGTTTTCTTTAGACCTCCTCTTGCTATTTACATACTTGAAAAACCCTTTCCTGTTATCTGGAACAACACTGGCCAGTTTCAACCCTTTCTTGTCTTCTCCCTGCAGACACAAACCACAGCTCTCTAATCTTCCTGTGAAGCCTCGCCTTGCTTCCAGAGATCATACAGGATCTTCTTCCTCTTGAGCTCCACAAGGACTTCCCTGTTCAGCCAAGCTGGTCTTCCACCCTGCTTGCTTGACTTAGGACACAGTGGAATTGCCTGCTCCTATGCATCTAAAAGCTGGTTCTTAAAGACTGACCAGCACTCATGGACTCCTAAGCCCTCAAAAGCAGATTCCCAGGGTACTGTGCTAAATAGCTCCCTGAATTGCTTAAAGGTTGCTCTCCTCAAGTAGCAACTCTGCTGTCCTTTTTTGTTATTACACTGAAAATTTTAAACTCAACAGCTTTGTGATCACTGTGGCCAAGACGGCCACCTACCACCACATCTCCCCACAAGTCCTTCTCTATTCACAAACAGCCAGTCTAGGAGGGCGTCTTTCCTAGTTGGCTCACTAAGTACCTGCGACAAGAAGTTATCTCCTACAAACTTCAAGAATTGCCAAGACCTGCTCGTCAGAGCGGTATGATGTTCCCAGCTGATGTCTGGGGAGTTGAAATCTCCCAGAAGGACCAGGGCTACCAAGCCAGAAATTTCTCCCAGTTGCCTATAGAATAACTCATCAGTGCCTGCATCCTGGCTGGGCGATTTCTAGTAGACATACACTACATCATCTCCTTTGTTTTCCATCCCCCTAAACCTCACCAGAGGCTCTCAAGCACATCATCACTAACTGTAAGGGCTACACAATCAAACCTCTCCCTTATGTATAGTGCGACACCTCCACCTGCCCTGCCTGTCCCTCCTGAACAGTCTGTAGCCCTCCATCCCTACACTCCAATAATAGGAGTCATTCCACCAAGTTGCACTAATGCCAATGATATCACAGCTCTGGGAGCTGACCAATGTTTCCAGTTCATCTTTTTTGATTCTCATACTGAATGTGTTGGTATACAAGCATTTCAAATACTCTCGTGAGCCCTCCGTGCTCCCAGGAACAGTGTGA
Source organism: Chlamydotis macqueenii (assembly GCF_036417535.1). Taxonomy (NCBI): domain Eukaryota; kingdom Metazoa; phylum Chordata; class Aves; order Otidiformes; family Otididae; genus Chlamydotis; species Chlamydotis macqueenii. The sequence goes on along the minus strand of NC_141560.1, from coordinate 52,956,442 downwards.
ATGTACACACCAGGATTGCCACCGTCTGGCGATGCCATGCCAACCCTTGGCTTACCTACTGCAGTCCTGTTGGTATCCCCTCCCCTCAACAGTTCTTTCATTCCCCCTCCATAAGCAAATCAGAGAGCAGAGTCATTGAGCAGAAAGGAGTTTTGGTTCAGTGAACACAGAAAATCTTCAAATTAGGGATGAATGCAGAGCTCCTGTATAATAACAAAAATTACTGAGACAGCGTATCTCAGGATGAAGGTCAAGGACGGAGAGGGAACATTCATCCAGATCGCTGAGTGTGGAGGGAACTAGTTAAGGAGAGCAGGCTGTTTACTCAAAGGATTTTCCTTCATATTTCTCTGCTTTATCTTTCTGCTTTCATTTGTGGACTCTCATTCATCCTGCTGTGCTTTCCTCCTTTGCAATGTTTTGTCCATGTACTTTTGATACCTGTCTTTCTCTTCTTAATGGCCAGTGACACCCTTAGAGAGCCATGGGAAAGAGAGGAGGTGAATTGAATGTTGGCTGCTTTTTTTTTTTGTTGTGTTTTCTGTCCTGGCAGAAGCCTATTGCGTTAGAACAGTTCTTGAGCTGTGCCACATGCCAAATAAGATCTCACCATTCTATACTATGCACCAAGCATTGCTGTTATGTGATGGGCAAAGCTCCCTCACCCTTGGGAGAGTGAGAGACCATGCTGGGACTGAAATGTCAGGAAAAGTACTGAAGGGAATGCCTCTTGGGGATTCACTTCATCATCTGAAGACGAGCTGTTAAAGGCAGGCTCTGGCAACAGAGCTTTCTGTCCCTGTGATTGAGTTATGCCTCTTAAATGGTTAATGGAATGGGAATGGAGACTGCTGAAATAATCTTGAGATATTTTCCTGTTACTGAGTTGCTTGTTTACAATTTGAAATAAGTCATTTAGCTTTAAGTGGCCACGGGTCATTAATTATGACCAGGTTCTCTACAGTACAGCTGCAGACTGGAAGTGGCCTCATGATGAGTTATTAAATAAGACTTTTTCCTTGATTCACAAATATGATTTTTATTATGAACTTAACTGAGAGATATCTTGTTTGAATAAAGTTATGCTTCTCAGTGTTTGACTTCCTTTTCTATCCCACTCCCACATATCTCTCTGATTTTATTCTCTAGTCAGACCTGTTCCACCCAGCACAGACACGTTGCAACAGTCTCTGCCCTGAAGCTCATTTATTCTCTTGCATATTAAATTTGCATGAAATTCCACCGTTTTGTTTCGGAGGACATCCTAGAATTAGTACGCAGCCTGGTGTCACGAGGCGGTTCTCTAGATTTCCTCTCTTTTCTGAAGGCTGTAACATTTACATTTGAAAGCCTTTTATTTTTCCACCTGTGGCATTTGAATTGCAGTACACCCTGTGGACATTTCAGCTTTGTCAGCTTGACTGTTGTTAGGCTGTAATCATTTATCATCATTGACAATGATTTTATGTCTGGTTTTTTTAGCAGGTATTGCAAATCATTTGTTGGTAAACTACTGTGAGCGTGCAAAGACTTAAGATATATAATTTATAAAATCATATTTATGTAGCCGTGCTTTATGATGGAAAGTTTTGGTGAGAAAGCATTTGAGGTGACAGTTTATTTTTAGATGAGCCAGAAGTCTCTGTTTCCATCTCATTTCAGGCCCCAGCACAAAAGGACTGAGGTTCTGCAGAAACCCAAAAGCTTTTTCCCCTCTAATGGCAAGAGAGAGTATGTAAATAAAACTGACAAACATAAAAATGCAATAAACTACAACTGTTTCATGAATTTATAACGTGAGGGGGAAAGGTAATAAAAAAAGCTATAAAGTCCTGTCAGTCACACTCCTTTATTATGAGCTGCTAAGCAATACGCGTGCTGGGCACTGCAAGAATGTAAGTGTAGCTGAATGCTTTCCATGAACATTTTCCCCCGTGGAAGGGACTTGCTAAAGTGAGATAATTTGATTCTTCATGCACTCTGTGTGTATTTGCACACAGATGAGGCTTTAATATCTGTGCGATAACATGTTTTTATCCTAAGGAAGAGAAAAAGCAATATGTAATTTTAATTAATAAGGGTAGATGAGTTCATTTCCAAATTACCTCAGGGAGGATTGTGAAGTTTCATGACCTGACATTTGGAGAGAAAATAATCTTTTCTCTCTTTTAGGTAACACGGTGAGAGAGGGATTTTATGTGTAAGTCTATGCTGTTTGCTCTGACTACCCTGCAGTCACTGCATAGAGTAGGTTTCCCAAGGGGTGATTTGTCCTGGATGCATAGTCTAGAATAGGCTGGAGTGACCTTTGGAGATGCCTGTTTCTTTCCAGTGACAAAGGAAAGTCTGGGCAGATGGATTTGAGCTGGGATCCAGGTTGCCCTAACTCTAGGCATCTGGGCTACGTTTGCAGTCAGGAGAATTCTGGTCAATGCCATTAATGGTGTCTAGGGAGCTATTCAAAGGCAGGCTTGGACTGTGATGAGCCACATTGATTTCTAGACACCACTAATAGCACTGACATCTAAAGTTAAGTGACCTGAATCCCAACTTATATGTCTGAAAGCTGGTCATATAGACCTGAAGTTAGAAGAAATATTTGCAATCTTTCTGGCTTGTCTCCTGTAGAAGAAGATGGAGTTTAGTCAAGAAATCTTCTGAAGTTCAGAAGTTTCAACTGTACTTATGTGACCAGAGGGATACTTGTAGGTAGCCCTTAGTGTAAGTTCATTGTTTGGATGGTCCCAGTGGGAATGTTGGTTTTTGGGTTTTTTTTTGGTTTTTTTTTTACGTTTGTACTCTTTTTTTTTTTTACTTTGTAGTCTTTGTGCTCATTTCTGTAGATCCCTGAAACAGAGAAAGCAAAATAAAATGTGAAAGCAATGGATTCTGTGGGCTCTCCTATCTGTACATTGCAATGAAGCTGCTGATCACAGATCTGTTTAACTAAATGTGTTTATTCCAAAGCATCTGAAATGCTTCCATAGCAGATATTTGATTGGTGATAAGAAAGGACTGTAGTGTTTCCTTTGTGGATAACTAGCGAAGAAAATAAGATTATTTGAGGTGGCATTCACTACTGATGGCATACTGCCCATGCTTGGAAGTGGCTTGGGATACAGGCAATTGTATATAAATAGAACTTGTAAGAGTGCAGAAAAGCCTCAGATGTGCTATTGCACAGCAAAGCCTAATATAAATAAACAATCATTAAAAATTACTAACATAAAACAAGGGAATAATCTTTGCTTTCTCTTGTACTCTTGCCCAATTAGAATAGTTTTCTTGACAAGGCGTTTGAACTGTTGTAGTGAGAGATGCTATTGCAGTCATAATGCTGGTATTGTTACAAGGGAGTACTTACATGGTGTTGTTAGGCAATTGTGATGATAGTAAATATTTTGTTTGCCTGTACAAATATTATTAACAGTCCATTAAAAAGAATCCATAAAAGATTCAGAATGCGTCTTACTCAGCTTTCTGATAGTGTTCAGTGAAAGAAAATAAGCTTTTTGCTGCGAGGCTGCTTGTTATTACGGTGTGATTATTGCTCACAAGTCTGTTATTGATCAGGGGATCGATACTGAATGTGGTAGAAGCCCTTCCTATGACCATATGAGCTGCTTATTGATGGAACTGTTTAAAAAAAGATTTCTTATTAAAAGACGGTTGTGGTGTACAAGTTTGATCATTCTTCCCATCTCTGTGGAAAGCTAAACCTCAGAAAAGGAAAGTCTCACTGTGACTTAATGTATTTCACATTTCATCATTAGTGTTGCTATTACTGGTATACTTAGTTGTTCTCCAAATCTTTGCATTTGCATTGTGGATAACCCAGTTTGTTTGGGTGTTTGTTGGTTTGTTTTAGTACAGGAAAGAATGTTAAGACGGTGAGCGTTCATTTTACGTGTGAGCTTTTATGGCAGTCAAGGGGTTAAGTTGCATCCTACAGAGTCATACCTTTTCACTGTGAAATGTAGCAGAGAGGCTGACGGTGGGGAGGGAAAATAAAAATAAAAAGAGAGGGTGGGAAATGGTGTTACAGCGATCTGAACCAGTCTTTCATTGCACAATTGTATTTTATTCATGACACCTCAGCACGCCCACCTTGTACTCCAGTTGTTTTCTAGTTCGTTTTATTCCCAACACTAACCTCACACCTTGTGTTCCTTCCATTGATTGATGCTGTAGTGTTGGTGTGATATGGACTGGAATGTGTCTTTAGCTTTACTGGAAGCATGAATACGAGGAAGACTGTTAATAAATAGCAAGTACAAGGTTTTCATGCCTGTAACTCATTCACATAGGAAGGCTGTGCTGGAGTCACGTCCCACAGCTTTCTAGGAGCCAAGATATTCTGTAAAAGTTCTACTGCTTCCCACAGTCTTCCTGGGACTTGCTGGTGATGGGCTGGATTCCTGAGCGGGGCTTCAGCTCCTGAAGGAGGCAGTTGGGTGTGCCAGGAATCAGACCAAGACTCCTGTGCTTTTTGGTGAGGGACTTGGAGAACAGTGAGAGGGGACTTCCGGTAATACAGAAGATTTGTCTGTCCTCAGGTGTTTCCAGCACCTGGTCAGAGAGAGCAGGTCGCAGGTGCAGTATCTGTGACGGGACCAAGGGATGGGAGTGCTGTATTGCTGGTGTTCCCTCTGACCCTCACCTCCATCCCTCTGCTGTCAGCTGGTGGGTTTGAGACCAGTATGTGACCCTGTATATCCTCGTTGACACTGTTACGGGCTGCTGAGTGAACTTCACAAAGATGAATGGGAGAGAAGAATGTCACATGGCTGCGTTGGTACTGGAGCAATTGGAGAAGACCTGTTCTATCGTGTAGACCGTAGGTTTGCAAAGAAAACCAGTTTCTCTTTGAAAAGGTCTCCATCAGGAAAATTAACCGAAATCACAGTGAAATATATCAGCACAATTTTGGACCTGTGGGAAGGATGCTCTTAAAATCAGCCTTGAGATGTGAAGAGCCAAACACGCTAGTAAAAGCTACCTGACCCCCATTCCAGGACTGAAACCAGAAACTTTTTGTGATCTGACTCAACTTCTAGAAGTAAGTTCAGCTTCTGCCAGGGTGCATTGCGGGAGATCCTTTGTTCAGGCTGTTTAATCAAATATTGGTTTATATAGTCAAGACTTTTATTTTTTGAAAGCTTTTTTTGAAAGCTTTGGTGAGGGAGGATATCACCTTTAGCTGTTGTCATTTTTTTTCACAGTATCAGCAAGTTTCTTTTTTAGATACACAACTAATTTTACATTTCAACTCTAGTATCTATATTCTATATGGACGTTTCTATAGCAACCAGCCTTGTGCTATCTACATGCCTCTATGGATGGATTAAACATGTAATATAAAAAATGTTTTTCATTTTATTTTTCTACAGACTGTGCCTGTTAGCATGTGTTTTAAAAACTTTTCGAGTAATATGAAATAGAAAGATCATCTCTATCATCTTTGTACGCTTTAAGAAACCTGTTTATTTATCTTTGCTTTTTATATGACCCCTATCTTCTTATTATTTCTCTACCTCTTGCTCTAAACACATCCAGTGCCTCTAGGGGAGGGAAAAGCACTAACGACACCAAATAACCTGGGGTTTATCCAATGCAAGGAATCTGTGGTAAACTAGGGAACTGAGCTGTGGCTTCTGGAGTCATTATTTGATCCTCATTATCCTCAGTTTCTCCCAGAGTCTCACCAAACGGTTTAGGTAAAATTCTCTGACAACAATCTCCTTTATAGAAATCACAGATTTTATATGAAAGACCAAACTTTTCCGTTTTATTTCCTTCTATTGTTTTCAGTATTTAGTGCTATGTATGTGACAACAAGTGACTAAAATTGCATTTAGACCTCCAGGTCTGGTCTTTTGCCAGTTTATGCTGCGAAGTCATTTTAAAAGTTGTGTATTATTTTACCGATGGGATAGTACAGGGACTCCAGAGCACACCCAGTTTTCTTCCATTTCTGCTTCTTTTTAAAAAGATTTAACTTCCATTTGATAGATTCAGATTCCAGACTTCAAGCATGTATTCCTCTTTACAGCTATATCGATTTCATTACAGTCATCCCAGGTGGATTTAGAAATTACATTTGAGGAACAGATGAGAAAGCTTTAACACTTTCAATTTGGCAGCAGTTAAAACTAGAACTTGAAAAGAGATATATTATTTTCGTTGTTGTATATTCACCCCTTTCCCTCTTCTAACTCGTGCACTTACTCTGCATTTCAGTGAGTTGCCATTAACTCATTACTTTACTCATAATCCTTAATTTGAATTAGAGTTTAGGCAAGTTTCCAAATTAGATGTTTGTGACACGATTTTTTAATGTTCTGTGATCATGTTGAATCTTTTATCAGCAATACTGCCTTAATAGGTCATCTGCACTTGTTCTACTTCTGCAAGTTTTTGCATCCTCAATGATACGACTTTGCAGTGTGGGACAATTAAGTGCACTACAGAAGTGACTAATTAAAGTCAGTGGCAGTTAAGCACGTGCTTTAAATGCTTTGCTGGATAAGGGTCTGATTTAGCAACATTGAAGTGTTTCAATGAATTTTGACCCTGTGAAAGGAAAATACCACTTCTGGACTGAGTGTATGAACTCATAAATGTTGTAGTTCTGTTCTTTCATAACTGTAGTTGATAGGTAACTGTGATTTAGACGAGCAAGCGCGTAGGAGAATGCTACTCATAAAACAGCAGGGATTCACTGGATGACTTTTTATTCACTTTTCCATTAGCGAGGTGTCAGCACAGTATTCTGTCTTTTGATGTCTTCAATTGTCCCCAGATTTACTTTAGTTATTTGAGAGTGCAGTTTAGTGATGGAACTAAACTGGGGAAGAACAATGAATATCTTAAGGCTTAAGCTTTTGAGGCTCGATCCTCACCAGGGTAACTGAAAAAGGATTTTGTATATTTCCATTATTGACACTATGAAAGTGAATGCCCTTCTTGTGATTTCTTTGCCCACATAGAGCTTCAAAGTCATAGAATCATAGAATGGTTAGGGTTGGAAGGGACCTTCAAAGGTCATCTAGTCCAACCCCCCTGCAAGGAGCAGGGACATCCCCAACCAGATCAGGTTGCTCAGAGCCTCATCCAACCTGGCCTTGAATGTTTCCAGGGATGGGGCATCCACCACCTCTCTGGGCAACCTCTTCCAGTGTTCTACAATTCTCACTGTAAAAATTTTTTTCCTAATATCCAATCTAAATCTACCTCCCTCTATTTTAAAACCATTACCTCTCATCCTATTGCAACAGGCCCTACTAAACAGTCTCTCCCCATCTTTCTTGTAGGCCCCCTTTAGGTACTGGAAGACCACTGTAAGGTCTCCTGTTTGTAGACTTTCTAGGTGTGATGAAGTTGCTCTCGGTATTTGTCAGGCTCACGCACTGGGTGGAATATCCTAAAACAAAGCCTATTTGTAGGAGAGAAGTGTGTAAAAGGAAGGACAGCACCAACCTGAGCTATTGAAGTGTGTTTCTTTGAACTTGTAACAAGACTACAGTGCAGTTAGAGGGCTGTGAGGGTGGGAATCCCAGGATGACATGCTGGCAGCCAGAACACGGGTCAGGATTGTAGCCCTAACCTATCTGTGTGTGAAACAGTTGCTTGCCTGTCATACAGGGTGTCAAGTTCAGGCCCGTGGAAGATGGTGCGTCATGTCTACTTTGAAATCGTGTTGAGTGCTATACACTGTGTTGCACCACTGACAAGAGAGTGGCTTGTAAAGGAGAGGCAGACAGCATGGGAGTCAATTCATTTGAAAAGTCTGGTATAACATGGAGGCTGGATCCTTGGCTGTTGTTGATCACAGTGGTGACTGATCAGTCGTGGTGGCTGATACCAGTGGGGGATGTAGGCCTGCAGCTATTGGAGGCGTTTGGCTGCTGCTTGTGTACATAACGGCCCATATTGCAAGATGTTATTTTTGTATTTTAAATTAATTTTTAAGCAAAATCAAAAGAATATGGAGTGGCAAGGCCAAGCAATTAGTTTCATATAGAGTTTAATTTTTAATTGCTTATATGCAGAGCTGAAGAGATTGGCATTTGAAATGCTTTCTGCTTTATTCACTTGTGCTCTTTTAAAGCATGTTCTGTAAGTCATAGAGATATTAGTGAGAAAGTTCAAAAGTGAATTAAGTGACACCAGAGCAAAATAAAATTTTGTCTTTGAGAGAGTATACCGCAGTGAGTAGATGTTGTTCTAAAAGAAAGCATTACGTCTGGGAGTAGAGCAGCATCTGTTTGTGATGTGTAATTTATGTGGGATAATGTCTGCCTACTGGGTGCAGCTAGCACTCCATAGGAGTTGAGAGCAGACGTGTCTGTCTGAGAAGGAACACAACTGAGAGCCCATCTGAATTAGATGAGGAAAGGATTTTGTGAGTGGTTTCCTTTTACAGAGGGGCTTTGCAGACTGCAGGCGTGGAGGTTTCTTTTCTTGCTTTTTTTCTTCTGTACAAACCTCATGATGTGCCCTACTGTTGAAATCCTGAGTCTCAACAGACTTTTGAGGTCTATCGCAAGACTTGATAGATTGGAGACTTTTCTGCCCTTATTTATGCTTCCCTGAGAAGACTTCTTCAGGGGACTGTGCTGACTCAGCCAGCCTGACAGTCAAGGTGCTAAAGATGTGTGGATGGAGTATGGGGTGCGAAGGACATGGTGCATTCAGCCAAGCTTTGAAAGGCTGCTTAGTCCCTAGGCTGGGAAATCAGGCAGACTTTTTACAGTGACCAAGAGGATCCATAAGCCCAGTTCTCACTGATTTTTTTTTAATGCAAATTATGAGACAGCTGAAGTGCTCTGGAGTGATGGCAGCTAAGAATTTGCTGGCAGCTGCTCAAATTCCTTAAGCAATACTGAAAACTTGGGCCGTGGCTGCAAGAGCAGAAGGCAGCACTATGGAGGAGAAGGAAGTACATGGCTGCGAAGAGCTGAAGTGGAGGTATCCTTATTCTGCTTCAGAAATACAGTTAGATAATTTAATCCTTTTTTTTTTAATATACTATATTAATATACTTATACTATAGTATAAGCACTCTGTTGTTTCTAATTTTGCTATTGATTGCACCAACACAAGAGTCTGTTACATGTGAGCATAAGTTCTAGGATTTCCCTGCATCTATTCTGTGTCAAACTGCAAAAACACGAGTGCATTGGGTGTGTAGATGTTAGCAGGTCTTACGCCAGATTTGCTGAGACTGAGAGAGAGGAGTCTGAATAGGATCTATATGCCCACTGAAAAAGAAATACAGCTTTTGTAGGTTGAATGGATCCATGGGAGAGAAAGAGATTTTGAATTTGTTTATAAAATGTATGAATTTGATGAATGAACAGATTTCTAAATTTTGGGTTGAAGTAAACTGTGCTTTCATTGATACAAAGAGTATGATATGTAGGTAAGGAAAAGTAGGGACTTAACTCTTTGATTGTTGTCTGTATCTGTAACCCTGTCTCTGAAAATAGGCTAATGCCAAGCAAAGCAAGCAAGGGAAAAAAAAATAAAATCAAACTGTAAGTGAACATTCAAACTAGGGAGAGGAAGAGGGTGAAGTAAGGAGAACATACCAATGCCTGTAATGTTGAAAAAGTTTCATCAAGCAGAGTACCCTATTTTTGGTCATGTCACTCCAGGATGCTTAGAGAGAATAGGAGAAAAAAGGAGAGATAACGCAGGATATTTTACCAGCTGCTCCAATTAATGGTTTAAGGTCTTCCCCTGCAAGGGCTGCATGCAAATACCAGTTTTAATAAATGCTAGGATATCTTGCCCTCCTTTGATTTGTGTAATCCCTTTTTAAAGCTACTTATATTTTGACATCTTCAAAACTCTATGGGAATGAATTCCAGAATTTAATTAAATGTTTTGTGAAAAAGTACTTGCTTTTAATGGTTTTCAACCTGCAGACCAAATAACCTCTAGCTTTTTTTATCTCAAGAGAAATGAATAATGATCCTCTATTCACCTTTCCCATCCCACATTGGCATTTGTGGACTGCTACTGTTCCAGTCTCTTCACTCCCAGGAATGTGGTCTCTACTAACGGATCTTTTTTTCAAATATTTTTCCTAGTTCTTTTTAAATTGTTACTAAAAGGACATAACTCAGATCATGGCCGTTTTGGATGAGGTTTCCTCATATCCTTCGGATCTGCACTGCAGAGCTCTAGAGCCCAAATATTCTAAGAGTAGCGATGTGCTTCAGTTCCCCTTTTGCTACTTCATTTAACTTTTTAAAATCAGAGGCAAAAGGCAATTAAATTTTGTACAATCCTTTATTTGTTAAATTTCTGTATACCATCTCATATTCGTTAAGTTCCAGACCTCTGACTAGCAGAAGAAATGCAGCTTGTGCTACACTGAGGTGATACTACTATTATATGTCTCATAAGCTCTGCTAAAGTGTCCATCCATGTGGTGGGACACCATCTGCAAATTCACTCATCCTGCGTACTGGCAGTCAGCAGTGGTAGTGTGGTGCACATGGATGTCTATGAGGTCTTCAGTAGTCTAATGGCCATGAACTGCCGGCTTGAAGGTGTTTTCCAGAACTGGCACTCGTTCCTCTAAGATAGGCAGCAGCTACATCAACAGGTTCTTTGCACGTGCTTGTATAGAGCAGCGTGGTCTCTGCATTAGCACACATGCTTTTACTTTTTCCATGTGAGATTCTTGATTCATTTGATCCTGTCAATGTATGCATATATTCCATTTCCACCTCCTCTGTGTGTCTAGCTGAAAGGAACAGCAATTTAAGTATGTCTTACATTTGCTGGGTAATGTTCACATGAGTACTATTAATACTTTGATGTTGATTTTTCCGTTGCGTACTCTTTCTCCATAGCCAGAGGGGGAAGCATATTCACACAAGAGTAAATGGATAGCGAGTGGGATTGAGAAAGCCCTTCTAGTTTGGTTTATGTGGAGACTAGGGGAGAATATCCTTCCAAGTCAGTTTAACTACAAAACAACTCTCATACCTTCCACTTGGATTCCGTTACCAGGGCATTTTTTTAATACATGAGGAATTTTTTTTATCTAAAAGGGGAGGTATGACGGGTAGATCCTAATCAGTTACAATATGAGAGGCCTCGATTTGATGGATTTTCTGTGTAATAAAACCAATTAAAAAACCACTTAAAGACACCAACACCATTATCATGAACAATGAGGCAGTTTCTCCTGCAGTATTTGAAGTGCGTAGCTGTAACTTCAGAATAATTTTCTCCAACAACATGCATATATCTGACGCTGTTTGGGATTACTTTGTTTACTGTGCTGTAAGATCAATTCTAAATGTATGCACTGAAGTCTGAATAATTTATTTTCTAGCGCATTAGAACAATTTGGAGGATCTAATTCTGTAGGCAGCTTTTCTGCCAAGAGAGCAAGAGCAGACGTGTCTGTGTATCTCTTAGGGAAGGAGAGACAGACGGAATCTGTGCTTTTAGAGTAAGCCACCCACTTTACTGTTTGACTCTGCTGTTTAAATGCCTATGAGCAATTTGTCTTGAGCAGAATAAATCACTCCTTCCACAGCTGATTGCAAAGTCCTGGGCTTGCAAGGAACCTACTGCTCGTGTCTTTGTACTCATGATTTTGCAATTCAGGCGCAGACATACTAAGCAACCTATTCGAGATTTACACTGAGGTGTGTCCTGGGGCAGACACTTAACTCAATTCTCCTAAATCTTAGGGCTGTGACAGTATCCTTTCTGGTGTCCCACTGTTTTGACCTTAGAAAAAAAGATTTTACAAAAAATGCAAACATTTATTGGGAAAAAAAAATGCTAAAGGAAACTGCATTGTGTTTCAGATTTTGCCATGGGCTGCCTTGATTGCAAGAGAGTGAATTGTCTTGAACATTTCACAAGGGAATTTTTAAAATGCTGTTGTCAGTAGCCCGACATCTTTGAGGGGAGATTTGGTGGGTTTTTTAAAAAAAAGTCAACCCTGCACTCATCACATGGAGTCAATACAGACTCATATTTGGCTGCCCATAGATCAGATTCAAGCTGTAGGCGTCTCCATAATCTTTTTTGTTTTGATGTTTACTCTTTTAACTTCACTGTTTGCATGGAAGCCCCCAAATTGCCAAGAGTAGCCTTGTTAATGGCTTTGGTTTTGTTTAATTTCACGTCTTGGCAAGCCCTGAAAGCTGTCAAGACTTACCATCTCATCACTCTGCTTCTGACTGTTTGGCACAAACAAGGACTAGGGGTTGGGGATGGGGTAGGGAGAGAGAAAGTGGAGGAAAGGGAACATCATAAAAAAACTAAGTAAGGATAGCAAGAACAAAGAAATCAAAACAGACAGGCAACATAGAACCTACTACGACAGTTTTCTCTTCACTCTGATCCAGAGTGTGATCCCTCTGATCTCTGGATCTTAGACTGGGAATTACGCTGCTGTTCAGTTCAGAATGGGGGGAGCGAGTTTTTTTGAATGCTGGGGAACAGAAATGCTTGGAAAGGCTCCTGTGGCTGTCTTGGTGGGTCTGGGTTCCCTTAAGCATTTCCTTAATCCGGTGCTTGAATATTATTATTGTTGTTGGACGGAGACTTACGGGTGTTCTTCACTCCTTGCCACAAAGGGGGCTTTAAAGAGCAGTTTAGACTAGAGTTAAGGGCAGCCTCTGTTTCCCAGTTGTCCCAGTGACAACTTTGCAACTTTATTCACGGAACATGAGGGGATGTTCTGGTGCAGGAAAAGGAACAGGGCTGAACTAAGGTGGAGCAACCCTCAATAGTGTGTGTTGACATTTCCTAAGCAGCACTTCATGAAATCCAGTTTGAGCCAGATGGTTTAATGCTCAAAGGAACCCTCTGTGTGTTTCAGGGTTTGGTCAGTCAATCTAAGGAAGAGCTGTACATTATCCCTTCAAAAGTAGCAAGATAATGAGCTACTAGAGAGCCTGATATATTAGAGTATCTCTGAATCAAGGGCAATGGAGTGAGATACTCCTGCTGACCAACTGGTCTAAAATATTCTGCCCTGATCTAAATGGGTACAGCCACAGTCGCGGCATTTTTCATTAACTGTCTCCTGGTTTTCTGGTATTTTGTGCCAGTGGTGAATTCCCGGTTTCTGCAGATAAGAATGACTTTGGAAAGAGAAGACACTGGACTCAAATGTCCTAAGGGCAACAATTTCTCAAGCATTATGCATTGTACGTCCTAAAGAATTTAATGGGCGGTGGAGAAACAGGCAAGCAGGTCTTGCCATTACTGAATACAGCAGCATCCTCAGCGAGACCCACCTCCCGTAATGCAAATGATGGTTTGTAGGACCGTGTTGATAGCTTTTGCTTATATCCCCTCAGTTACGCTGAATTATTTTCTATAGGTTACCGTCTTCAGATATTCCTCCCCCTCCTCTCCCCTGGCTATTCTTCCATCATTTTAGACCACGTTAAAGATCATGGTCCGTAAGTGGACGTAGACGGGAGGTGTTTCCCCTGTATATGGTCAGGGCATGGGCTGTCCTCTGTGGTGCTTGCAGAGGGTACTTTGTGAAAGGGTGAACACGGTGATAAGGGATGCCTGTATATGAAAAGGTTACTGAGTGAGATTATTTGAGTCCCTTTGTCCTGGAGTCTGCCTTCTCTCAGTGAAGGCATGCAGGTTGATGCATCTGTGGTACGTTTCAATGAGGTATACTTTGATTCCTTACTTCTGAACAAAATAGACTGGTTTGCAGCTGGGATGGGGAGTCCTGCCTTGAGACACATTTGTATTTGTTGCCCCTTATTGAGGGGGAATTCAGTAGCATGCAGAGGCAACCTTAGCAATTAGTATAAGAAATTGCTTTGGCTTTTGTGTTTCTCTTCTGTGTTTCATTTCTGAGGCTCAGCTCTGTCCCAAGATTAGCTCTTTTTCCTTCCCTGGTTCATGAGCTGCCTTATGCTCACCCACTTTGTGCAGACATTTAATTGATACGCTCCTCTGTCTGGCTTACTACTCTATGAACACAATTTCTTTCCTGGCCTTTAATTGATTTGGATAATGAAGTGCAATTATAAAACTCAGTAAAACCTGGTTATTTTAAAGGGAGAGCAGGAAAGAAAGACGCCTAAGTGATGCTCTGCTGTGTGACTGTATAATAATACAAAATCCCCTTTGGTTTAATTCTATTTAATTGCTCAGCTTTACTCAGATTGGTACAATTCTGCAGGCTTTCTCGCAATTATAAGCAGCACGCTTATAAATGTTTGCATTTTTTAGAAGTTCCTTGTGTATATAATAATTGTAAATTTTATGGTTTTGTGGTGGCTGCTGCACTGGCATCCTCCCTTCTCCTTACTCACGTGCCTGGGGAACCTGTACTACTGCTCCCCTGTCAAACTTTCCCTAAACCAGCCAAGTCGTCTTCTGATAACTGAATTACCAAACCAGTGGCCACATTATAAGTAAACATTTATTTGGTGTTTTAGTGTTATGGGAGGATTCTCCCTCCTTCTCTGGCCCCTTTACATCTCTAAATGCTCTCTTGCTTCCCAGGGGGACAGGAACTAACTAAGAAGAGGTGTGAGATGTCCTACCTTGCCATGCTTTGGCAAGATTTGTTTATGGCATGTGCTAGGATGGGAGGAGTAGGGGATCAAAAGTGCTTCAGCCATTCTGGGCAGCTCTCTGAGGTACCTAAATAGGATATGGATTTTTTTCCAATCCCTTTGAGATCTGAATCTTTGGGAATTTCTCCTTTACTTAATGTGCTTTTTCACTAGAGAGGAAATGACCTGATATTTGAAGCTGTGTCTTGGATTTAGGAAATCTGGGTCTTTTTATTGAGTGTTACATTTTACTGAAGAGTTCCCCCTCTATAAATTCTTTTTCTTTCTCCTTTGTCTGTTTTCCCGGCTGAAAGTGCCATAGGGAGAGATCATTTCTTGTTAGATGTGACTGCTGGGTTTACCCCAGCAGAGTCATTCTACCACTGCCATATTGATATGGATTAATATCTGAGATTTCTTGGATGTAATAACTGAGTTTGTTTGTTTCTCTTTCTTTTCCCAGTTGGGAGGCTGTGGAATCCTTGGAGTAGGCATCTGGCTGGCTGTTACCCAAGGGAACTTTGCCACTCTCTCCTCTTCTTTCCCGTCCCTGTCAGCTGCCAACCTACTGATCGTCACAGGGACGTTTGTCATGATCATTGGCTTCGTGGGCTGCATAGGTGCCATCAAAGAAAACAAGTGCCTCCTGCTGAGTGTGAGTATTAAGCCGCTATGCCATTGCAATGTTTGCTGTCTTGAAGTGCTGGTGCTATTCCAATGCATGTTACAGTGTCCTGTGTTTCAGCAGAAGTCACCCACTTGACATGGATGAGATGAGAGTCATGTTTGAATCAGTCTTTGATAGCTCTAAGGAGCTGCTAGATCATTCCTGACTATACTTTTAACCTGTCCTCTGAGGATGAGACTGCAAGAAGGGAATTGTTAGTGGTGGTGTGGATTTCCTTGAACTTTGTGAAAGTGTCTTCTGCAGTGTACCCTTGAATTAGTTTTTACTCAGCTTTGGTAGCTCTCTACTCCAAATGTCTACCCTGGTGGGACTGATAGTTTGAACTCCTGGGCAGAAAGATCAATGTAGACAGGAAACATTGTAAAAAGCTTGATTTTGGTTTAAAGTTGGAAATGAAGTCCTTCAGATTTGGCAGTGCTGATTTTGTCAATGATTAACTCGCAAAAGGTGGAGATATCAGGAAGCAAAGGTGCCAGCACAAGGAAACTGCTGTGAAATCAAAGATTAATAAGGTGCCAGCTGTACATGATTTAGCAGAGGCTTGAGCCACATCCCTGGTGTATTTTATCAAAATGTAATTTGATGCTACTCACAGCTGGGCTTTATGAGTAGTGAGTGTCTGCTGTAGTTGGTATTAGTGTGTATTTTGGGTCCTGTTCAGCTAAGATGAGCAAGTGAGATGACGTTGCTGCTCAAGTCCAAGACTTCACCATGAGGTTCAACAAACCTCAGAGTGAAGTGAAGCTGGGGTTTAGTTTTGTGAGATGGTGCTTCCTTTGTAAAAGGCTGTTCCTCACTATGCTTCACATATTCATTTTACTCTCCTGGGAACTGCAGAATGAGTCGAGGCACATAGCCTCCAAGAAAAATTCACCCTATAACTGTGAGATTCCAAGGCTCAAGAGAGGACTCTTTCCAGACCCCTGCCTATATCAGTTGTTTGTATGGATTTTTAACCAGTGAAAGTCAGGACTTAGTCAGTCTAGGCTCGTAAGGGTTATTTATGGGGTAAGTAGATGATTTGAAACTAAAATAAAAAACATAAATTGAAATTAAGGCAATTTAATGAGTGGAAATTTACACTGGGAAGACTGAAGTCTACTGAGGCTGAAAGTCCCTGACAGTTTTAACAGTTTTATAAATACCCACTTTGTGGAGGAAGTGTCTGGCCAGACAGATGTAATTACTGGATTACAGCTTCAATGACAATGCAGCAGGAGTCTAGGTGCTGAGTCTAAGGCTATAGATTATATGTGCAAAATCGATAACCTATTTTGTTCTTTTTTCATTGAAGTCCTAGTTCAGGTGTGACCAGCAATGAGTGGTGTCTTCGTATGTGTCAGGATGAGGTCAGGATCTGGCAGTCAGTCCTCAGTACTGGAAGGGTTTCAGCCTTTTGTCTCATATGGTTTGTTGGTCCTCATCATTCATAGAATCATAGAATCATAGAATGGTTAGGGTTGGAAGGGACCTTCAAAGGTCATCTAGTCCAACCCCCCCCTGCAAGGAGCAGGGACATCCCCAACCAGATCAGGTTGCTCAGAGCCTCATCCAACCCAGCCTTGAATGTTTCCAGGGATGGGGCTTCCACCACCTCTCTGGGCAACCTGTTCCAGTGTTCGATAACTCGCATTGTAAAAAATTTTTTCCTAATTTCCAATCTAAATCTACCCCCCACTATTTTAAAACCATTACTCCTTGTCCTATTGCAACAGGCCCTACTGAACAGCCTCTCCCCATCTTTCTTGTAGGCCCCCTTGAGGTACTGGAAGACCGCTATCAGGTCTCCCCAGAGCCTCCTCTTCTCCAGGCTGAACAGCCCCAACTCTCTCAGCCTGTCCTCATAGGAGAGGTGCTCCAGCCCTTTTATCATCTTTGTGGCCCTCCTCTGGACCTTCTCCAACTGGCCCAGGTCCTTCTTGTGTTGGGGGCTCCAGAACTGGACACAGTACTCCAGTTGGGGTCTCACCAGGGCAGAGTAGAGGGGGAGAATCACCTCCCTCGACCTGCTGGCCATGGTTCTCTTGATGCAGCCCAGGATGTGGTTGGCCTTCTGGGCCACAAGAGCACATTGCCTGCTCATGTTGAGCTTCTCATCCACCAGCACTCCCAAGTCCTTCTCCTCAGGGCTGCTCTCAATCCATTCCCCGTCCAGCCTGTATTTGTGCCTGGGATTGCCATGACCCAGGTGCAGGACCTTGCACTTGGCCTGGTTGAACTTCATGAGGTTGGCACGGGCCCACCTCTCCAGCCTGTCAAGGTCCCTCTGGATGGCATCCCTCCCTTCCAGCTTGTCGATGGCACCACACAACTTGGTGTCATCGGCGAACTTGCTGAGGGTGCACTCTATCCCACTGTCCATGTCGCCGACAAAGATGTCGCCGACAAAAACTCCTTTTGGCAAGGGCAAATTCTCCCTTGATCAGCTGTCATTGCTGTGCCTAGGGTGAATGTACTCAGCCAACCCTAGACGGACATCCTTTTAGGGAGATGCAGATGTTTGTGGATACTGCTTCTCCTGAAACAGTGCACAGTGCTCAGAATCTAATGCCCTTCAGTGCGTGATGTAAGGACTGTACTGGATGGATCAAGTTAAGAAACGCAAAGGAATCCGAATTCGTTTAGGAATTCTTTGCGTGGGAGAATTGGGAAGCTTGATCTGATTTGGCAGCAGCATTTCACTCTGTCTGCCTGTCCTTACCTTTGTGTACTGTAGCTATTCAGCGTGGCCTTTATTTTACTCAATTTTCTTCAAAATTGAGTTATGTTAGAGCTGGTAACAGTTGCTTTAATTCTGAATAAGCCCCGCTGTAGAGTTTTGAAATACAGTTTCATTAGTCTACGTTGGATTCACTTTTTGTTTAGTCTACAGTAACTTTCTACAATGTGCATTGGTTCTTACTTACCCTCATTAAATACATGTGAGATTTTTGAACTCTTGTGATTTCTTCTCTTGAGTCTATCTGTTCGGGAGGGAAATGGATGGTGGTAGGAGCTTCTGTTTCTGGGAGCAAAGCCTTATCATGTAGGTTTTTTCTTAGTCTTCCTTTCCCCAGATTGCTGGTTCTGTGTGACTCGTGTTTGAAATAGTGCTTTTAAGTTTAGGGCCAGGGCATTTGATTTTGGCCAGGTCACATTTTTCTTGGTAACGTAGGTAGCAAAATAAATGCTTGAATGAAAGAACTTAATGAATATCAAACTAAGGCTGTTCTTAGGGTGTGTGGTTGCGGCACCTCTTTATCCTTCTCTTATTTCACAGATGTTCCCAACACTGTGTTCTGCCAAAATGAAAATAAACTCTTCCCGTAGTATCTTTGTTTTCTTTAAAGATCCCTGAGAATGCCTCTTCTCTACTGCTTTTTAAAAGAACTGTTTTGTTGGAGCTGGTATGGCATAAGATTTACCATCTAAGTTGTAAAGGGAAAGGTACTAAGCAGTGGCAACCTTGTGTGTGTATGATGCACACTGTGTTTAACAGTCACTGCAGGATCACGTCCTTACTCTCCTTTCTGTATCTCCCAGGCCACCACTTAACGTTTGGCTTTGTTCTTTGTTCTTCTTGTGCAGCATTTGGTTTAGCTAACTTTTCTGAACTTTTTCTTCCAGTTAGAAATAGGAGCTTTGGTAGTACACAGAGAGAAACGGAAGTCTGGCTGCACAGGTGTTTAAGATGGGCTGATGGAGGCTATTTGGTTGTCTGAGTAGTATATTCTGTTGCACTATTCACTGGATAATGTATTTGGTTCTCTTAATTTGCTGTCCTTTCCTGATATTGGGCCAGCCCCAGCACTAGACCAATAAAGAGGCAAGTGCTTAACAAGCTTAAGGAACTGGGATGGACAGGAGTTAGACAAGGTCTGCAGGCAGTTGAAGCAGATTTATGGTGGACTTAAAAGCAATGAAAAGCTATTAAAGGAGTACTAAAATGAAAGCAAGAAGTAAAAGCTAGGATGTTGTGTGCCTTGCATGTCTCAGTAGTCTGTATGCAATAGTCTGATGAAGTGAGGCTTGGAATGGACAAAAAGAAAAGGAAGTGGAATAAACCAAGCTGGAGGAGTACCCAGGGATCCTGTTGTGGTAGGATGGCAGATACTCAAGTTATAACCTACATCTATGAGACCAAACATTGCTCCAGAACATCACTGTGTATCTCTGAGTACGCAGCAGGTTGCACTGACCTCTCCCTTTCCTCTGCTCGATACAGTGTGAGAGAAACTCTGGGGTGTATGACCATAGACAGTAATAAAGATAATATGAATGTCACCTGGTTCTCTATATGCCCTACCTGTACTGTATTCCTGTCACCTCTTGCTCTGAAATCATGCCCTTAAGATGTCCTTGGCATTATAAGCATACAGACCACGTGGACATGCCTGGTTTAACCAAGAACAATTTGGACCTCCACTTGGTGTTATCTCCTGTAGTGCACCCCATCCTAATTGATTGGTGATAGTCTTTAGACCTGCAAGGACTGGAAAGACAAATTTCCTGTACAACACGAGTACCTCTTGTTCTGCTTCCTAAAAGCAGAAGAAAGAGGAAAGAATGTGGCAATTACAAGTTGGGGAAGGATGTAGTTGGGCTGATGTGCTGCTGTTATTGGGAGGGGTGGTTTGGAGGAAGACATTGGAGAAACTGCAGGAGGCATGGAGCACCACTGGAATCCTAAAATGGACTGGGAGGGAGCAGATATTTGTGTATGGTCTTGCCTTATGCATACTGCTACTGTTCGATGATGTGATACGGGATGAAATTTCCTAAGGAATCTGCTTGAGTAAATGAGAAATGAGCAGTATCAAAGAGACATTTCATTCTATTTATATTTCATACACTAGGTTGCAGAGCAGATGAGACTGTGATCCCGTTTCTTTGTGTTCTCCGCGTATGACATTTGTATTGGGTTATCACAGCAAAGCTCTTTGGTATTAGGCTGCTGTGATGTTAGGTGCAAGTGATATTAATTGCTTACCTCTAGCATTAGGAGAATTGACTACATGTTTCAAGTAGCAGGGGACAGATGGAGAAAGAAGATCAAATGCAGAAGTAAAGTTTAATTTGTAAATGAGATTTTTTTGCATAGCTGTATGCAATAGACATGATCCACGTTAACTCTCTGAATAGAGTGTTTAGCTTGCCTAAAGCTTCACAGTTTTACTGACTGGAAAGGACTTAACCTGGTGTCCACCAACTAAGGAGTTAGCAGATATTCTTTACTCAGTAGCAATGTACCATTAACAGGACAATGCCTCATTAATATCTTAAGAAACAGGCCCATTCCTATTTCTCTGCATTCGGAGGAATAGAATAATGTGAAAATCTAAAATAGAATGTGAAAAAAATTTAAAAGGAAACCTCAATCATCCTATGTGTTCTGCAAAAATACGCAGGTGAGGTGAGTTGTGCAGCTGTCATTCTAAGATCTCGGTGAACAAAGAATCAATATTTGCAATGGTTCTTATTTGCTCCAGCTACAGCGTGAAAGAAGATAAACTTTTCCATCATTGAATTTCCCTAGGGAAATCAGAGCAACTACCATTTCTTGAAATAAGTGTACAACCTGTTGTATATAATCCTGCATCTGAATGTAGATGCAAATTGATGAGTGAAGCAGATGAACAATGCTTTCTTGCTTCAGTAAGATTCCTTTGACATTTTTGCTATTCTTGTTGCTCAAGACTGTGGAACAGAAGTCCCTCTGCTACAAGCTCAGCTGTAATTAGAAAATAGCAGCTTTGTTCTAATGGGTTGAGTCACTGTCTGAACAGGTGACAGAGATAATAAGCTAAGAGTGTGACTTGAGAAAGTTAGTTTATGGACTTCCATTGATTTTTTTTCATAGATATTTGATCCTGTGTCACAGGACCATCTAGCTGTACTGCGTATCTCTATAGGCCATCTTGAAACAAAATTAAGAATCTATTTTTACTCCTTTCTCCTTTGCAAATGTGTTATAGTTCTAATGTGCATCAAAGCTATTAGCCATATCCATCATCGTCTTGAATTTTAGCAAAATGTATAGCTTGAGCACTCTTAACCCCATTGCCATGCACATGCTTTTCAGCTGAGGGCAGGTCCTTGCAGAAGATGAGGCACCAGCTTGGTGTTCCACTCTAGCATGATCAGTTATGATGACTTGATCATAGTACTGACTGTACGAACATATGCACATGCCATTGCTCTATGCTAAAGAAATTTATTCCTGCTTAAGTACTTTTTTTCTCTTTCATGCTCAAATGTTGACCTAGCTGATCCTTAAGTGTCTGTGTAAACATTGTCTTTTAGGTTAATTGCTTAAGATCCTTGTACGAGGAGCTAAATGGCCTAAATTCTCCGCCTTTCATACGTGTTTAGCAGAGATCTGTATTTATATGATTGTGCTGGAAAAGGTCATTATTGCATGGATAGTCCAGGTTAAAAATCTCGGTTTTAGATGTTAAATCATGATGGATTATGTTATTTATTGTCTGTATTACAGTATCCCCTGCAGGCAGCCCATGAGATCAGGGTGCTTGTTCTGTAGAAAACTGGTAAGAGGAGATCCCTTACCAACAGAGCTTACCATCTAAATAGATAAGAAAAATGGAAGGGCTGGAACACCTTTCCTATGAAGACAAGCTGAAAGAGTTGGGGCTGTTCAGCCTGGAGAAGAGGAGGCTCCAGGGAGACCTTATAGCCGTCTTCCAGTACCTCAAGGGGGCCTACAAGAAAGATGGGGAGAGGCTGTTCAGTAGGGCCTGTTGTGATAGGATAAGGGGTAATGGTTTTAAAATAGCGGGAGGTAGATTTAGATTAGATATTAGGAAAAAATTTTTGACAATGAGGGTTGTAGAACACTGGAACAGGTTGCCCAGAGAGGTGGTAGAAGCCCCATCCCTGGAAACATTCAAGGCTGGGTTGGATGAGGCTCTGAGCAACCTGATCTAGTCAGGAATGTCCCTGCTCCTTGCAGGAGGGTTGGACTAGATGATCTTTAAAGGTCCCTTCCAACTCTATCCATTCTGTGATTCTATATTATTATCCTCATTAGACAGATGGGGAGCTGCAGAAAAGTGAAACTAAGTGCCTTGCGTAGGTTGCACTGGGAGATTGTGGGAGAGCTACGAAGCAATCCCAAATTGTCTAACTCTCAACTTGGTGCCCTTGTCATCGTTCTCTGATTACAGCAGAACATGTCTAGCTGTCCTGTGTGCCACAATGACCTTTGAGAAGTTTTTAGTCCATGTTTCCATAATAGTAATGACAATTTTTATTTATTTCATCATATGTGTTATCTCCAAATGATAAAATACCCCAAAGCAAAGTTAGTTCTCAATTTATATTATGTTGAAGGTGCCTAATTGGCACAATGAGCTCGTTTCCAGGAGCTCCACTCAGGCTGTCCCAGCTGAGCCGATCAGCCTGTTTGCAACATTGCCTTCAGTTAAATGGGACATTCAGAGAAGCTGCCAGAAAGGGCATGTGAACATGGTCTGATGCAAATTTTATGCAAATAGAAGCTTACTTTTGGTCCAGGAAATCTACATTATGTTTGCGGAAGACATGAAACAACCCTTCAAGAGAGTCGAAGGCCAATGAGACCTTTATTTGTGCTAAAGAATAATAATCTGTGATCTCTTATATGGGCCTCTACCCACCTACTGCTGTGATGTCAGAATGATGCCTGGCTAATACTTGATGACGCTTCATTGATTTTGAGTCAGTTTTTGAAGAAGATGGAAAATTACTAGAAACGCCACAAAATGCCAGTTAAAAATCCTATGACACAGATTGGGAATGTCAGGTCTCTCAATTCTCACTTGCTAATGCAATAAGAGTGAATGATTCTAGCTGAAAGCAGTAATGAGATGAAAATGAAACACTGTTGATGTGGTAAAACTACATATGTTGTATATCTTCCTAGGAATAATTACTGCAGATTTCTTTGAGCCTTATTGATCAGCAGGAGTTTTTGCACGTTCATAAAAGATATAGTCCAAACAGAAACAGAGCTGTACTATATATCCAGCAGGCATAAAGCATGCACAACTTTGTCACAATCACAGTGAATTCACTATTAAGGCTTTTAGAGAATAATAGCTGATGAACCAAATTTAGATACATGCCGTTTTCATAATGGAGTTTCTGTTTGTAAGTTTGCTCATATACATTACTGCCTTTTTACAGTTTATGAGCAAACTTACCATTTTTAGGCTGAAAAAAAAAAATCAAGAAGCTAAAGAGATTTACTTCCGAGGAAATATTAAAAGAGCTAAATATGCACAACGTGGCAGAGAGAGGGCTCAGGTGGGACACAAGCCTACAAATATTCAAGGACTCTAAATACTATAGTCAAAAAGAAGGCATGCGTAGTGCTACAAAGGGAGCAATGGCGTGGAACTAACAAAGGGAGAATTCAAATCACATGGCAGCAGAAGCTTTGATACTGAGATGTAGACTCAAAATACACTGTGATGGAAATTGATGGAAGCAAGCTGCCCTTTCCCTTTTGTTGTGAAGTTCATGTGGTAGATCACTACACTGGGATTTTATTGACTGTAATTCCAGTTTTTGTTACCATCTGGGCTCTGTCCTGTCATTTCTCATTCGTTGCTCTGTCTCTTTCTGTACAAGTCTTCCAGGCTGCAGAAGAAGTCATTTCTGAGATGCAAGTACAATTCCCATTGCACATTTTGTTCTATTCTCTCCTTGCTCAGTTCCTTGGAAAAGAAAATCAAAGAAAATTTTAAAAAACTAAGCAAGCTTTTCATAATGTTCCTACTTCCTATTAATATATCAGATCAAAATGCCTTTGGAGAATTGTGTTAAATCAAACTTCTTGTGAGAACTAGTGATACATTAAACACTTTTGCTTTCAAAAGAGGAAGAAAGTTTCAATTTTTTTTTTGTTGTTGTTTTTTGAGTGCTGATAAAATCTGTACCATATCAGTTGGTATTCTGTGGAAGGCATGTACCAGGGTGTAATAAAAAAACTGTTCTGGGAAACCTTTTAAAATGCTTGGTGATGACCTTTGTCTTGCTGTGCTTAGAAAGCTGGAGCCAGCACTGGGAAGCATTGGTACCTGAAAGCAGGTGCAGGCCCCCTATAAAGAGCAGGTCATTCTCCAGTACCTGGAGCTCAGTTTTCCAGTACCTCAGTGGAAATTCTTGCATTGATTTTCACTCTTCATAGGTGGCTTGATTTTTTCCAAAGTGTGGAATATGCATTAAATTTGGCAATAGTTGGTATCATTCAGGAGCTCTGACAGTGTTACCCCTTTGCATGCTTGACTTTATGCATCTAAGTTTGTTGGTGCATTTGGTTAGCCATGGGGATGCTGCACCGCTGCAGGGGAGGGAGA
Organism: Chlamydotis macqueenii; assembly: GCF_036417535.1. Lineage (NCBI taxonomy): Eukaryota > Metazoa > Chordata > Aves > Otidiformes > Otididae > Chlamydotis > Chlamydotis macqueenii. Next base: position 52,931,840 of record NC_141560.1, on the reverse strand, counting down.
TGCAGGATTTTGACAATGACAACCATAGTAATGAGGCATCTCCACTCAGTCTAGCAGATATTATTTCAATATAAATACTTTAATTTATGATAACAGAACAGGAAAATTACAAAGCATATTAAATTCAAAGAAAGTTCTTAATTTTGGGGCAGCTTGGTAAGGTGTGGCTGCTACAAAATCTATTAAGTTCTTTTGACTTTAATGGAGCTCTGTGAATTTGTAGGTAAAGGTTTTACTTAGTTTATTCAAAAAAAGAGAGATACTGTTTACACCTTCAGGATTAAAGATAAGATGCTGTTCCTGCAGAGGAGAAGGTTATATGCAGAATGTGATGTATTTTTTCCTAGTATTTCTGCTCATATCAAATTATAATCTAAAAATCAATTTTAAAACATTATTTTCGGGCTGAAAGTTTAGGTCTAAAGCACAGTGACACAATCTGATAATCTTCCTTTTAATTCAAAAATAAATTACCTTCCCATTTTGATCAGAACAAGCAGAGATCTTTCAAATTTGTGGAGAGCCTGCACTTTCATATATGCCTTTGTTTTAAATCAGAATTAAAAGATAAGTGTAATAATTGGGTAGTTGTGGGCCATACCAAGCCCCACATTCACTTACATTTCTTGACACTGAGGAAGAGTAACACCTTCTTCCAGAATAAGATAAGGCTGCATCTGGAGTGCTTAGCCCAATTTGGGGCTCCCAGTAGATGAGACACATACATACCAGAGGGGAAGGAGTCCAGTGGAGGGCCACCATGATGTGTAAGGACAGATTGCAAGAGCTGAGTTGGTTCTCTCTTAAGAAATTAAAGCAAGGAGAAGATTTTATTCGTATCTTTAGCTACCAAAAACAACTTTTGGAAGCATTCACAGGGATCGGGCAGGAGGTAGAAGACACAAATTACAACAAGGGAAATTCCTGTTGGAGATATGGAATATTTTTGTTATCATGAAGACAGTCAAATATTGAGAAAAGGTGTCCAGTGAGGCTGTGGATGGCTGTCCGTCTTCATCCCTGGAGATGCTTAGAAGCTGACTGGGCACAGCTCTGCACAGCTTCGTCTAGATGACTGTGCCTTTAGCAAGGGGTTGGGTCCGTCCGGGATCCCCAGAGGTCATTGCCAACGTGTATGTTTCTGTGATTCTAAGAAACTCTGTCTTCTAGCAGCTAGAGCTGGAGTGTTCTTGAAGACGGAAGTTATATATGTACATGTTCGGACTAGGCAGACAAATTAAAATCCCTCCCAGGCTATGAAGTTAGAGTTCTCTTGGAAGACCAACAATTTTAGCCCAACCAATTCCATATAATTTCTTCTCCCTGAGGTACTTATGAATTAGGAATTGAAATGTAATACTGAAATTAAAGCTGATATGTGAGGACATGGCAATCCAGCCTAACTAAAAGGCAAAATGCCTGACTGTATCAAACTTGCAATTGATGTTACAGAGGAAAGATTGCCTGTAAATGTTGTATTTTTTTTTCTCTTAATCCTGAGAGCTTCCGCAGACCAAGAGCGGTTAGCTTGCTGGAGCACTGCTGGAGCAACCCTCCTGCTCATGTGTTTTACTTCATATTGTCTCTGTCAGAAAAGAAGCTAACTGTCCCGCTTGCAGACAGATTAACAGTGTAGACACTCCATGATGGAATACAGCACAGACTGACTGTTGAAGTTATTTGTCCAGTTTCTAAGGTAGAATATGCTAACTTGTAGACTGTTTGGTCTAAACAAATTATTTGCTAAGCCATGAACTTTAAAACTACTTTGAAACAGCATGGCGAGCAGGTCGAGGGAAATGATTCTCGCCCTCTGCTCTGCTCTCGTGAGAGCACTGCATCCAGCTCTGGAGCCCCCAACATAAGAAGGAGATAGACCAGCTGGAGCAAGTCCAGAGGAGGGCCACAAAAATGAGCAGAGGGCTGGAGCATCTCTCCTGAGAGGACAGGCTGAGAGAGTTGGGGCTGCTCAGCCTGGAGAAGAGACTGCTCCAGGGAGACCTGATAGCGGCCTTCCAGTACCTAAAGGGGGCCTAAAGGAAAGACAGGGAGAAACTCTTTAGTAGGGCCTGATGTGACAGGACAAGGGGTAATGGTTTTAAAATAGAGGGAGGTAGATTTAGACTAGGTATAAGGAAAAAAAAAATTACAATGAGAATGGTGAGACACTGGAAGAGATTGCCCAGAGAGGTGGTAGATGCCCCATCCCTGGAAACATTCAAGGCTGGGTTGGATGAGGCTCTGAGCAACCTGATCTGGTTGGGGATGTCCCTGCTCCTTGCAGGGGGGTTGGACTAGATGACCTTTGAAGGGCCCTTCCAACTCTAACTATTCTGTCATTCTATGTGTCACTATGCCAAAGAGACTGCTGGCTTTTGGGTCTTCCTACTACTTTCTTGCTGTTTGTTGAAGAGGTTTTGATTAATACTTTGCAAGAAACTTCTGTGTCCTGTCATTAGCTAAGTTGAGAATAGGTTCTGGCACACTAAGATCTTACTCTTTCCTTCTGAGACAGACTCCCATCAAATTAAAAGCATTATTTCACGGATCAGTCTAAATACAGCGTTCTCGATTTTGCCATCGGTTATATCATGTTTAGTCTCATACCAAAATGTTAGGTGACTAACAAGATGATCACAGGTTGATTTTCATTGTGCTTTTTCACTTTTTTTTCTTTGGGAGACTCTGAGAAGATCAGTTACTCGTGACATGAAGAGACGGGCAATTTGAGAAACTTGATAGAACTACTGAGAAGATTTGGAAGGAGAGGCAGTGGAGAAGCAAAGTCCCAGTCCTGTGTGTTAGTGTGTGATGCTCAGTCATCATGCAGAGAGATAAGTGTCTGTAACATCTGGGAAACCAGAGAATCTTGTTTGTTTGGGAAGAAAATAAAATTAACTTTTTGCTCTGTGCCTTTGAGAGCTATGACGGAGATGTGCTTTAAGTGATGTACATAGGGAACTGTTCTTGATTCTTCCACTGCTATTAAGAGACTGGTTGCAGGGAACTGGACCTAGTGGGTCAAAAGTCTAGTACAGCTCCAATGGGGCAAGTTGAGACCTCTTCTTCTCGAATAGATTTTTCTCTCTCTGACATCAGGAGGGTGACGCATAGCTATGAGTTAGGCTTGGTAGCAATTGCATACTTTTTTTTCTCTACTCGTTTAATCAGAACCTGTGAGAAAGTCATGGGCTTTGTAGAATATGAAGGTAAGTACTGAGAAACTGGCCTTAGTTTTCTTATGAGTTGGAAATCAGCAGTGGTGGCTAGACAGAAAGGTGTCATCTTGCCTCCCTCCTCATCAAAACTTCAGTGGAGTTATTTCAGGTGTAATTTATGAAAAGCTGTGCAGTAGGTACCTTTCCAGTGAACCTCTATCAGGTTGCATCCCACTGTTTGACAACTAGTGTGGTAAAGCATCTTTCTGTACAAGATCTTTTTTTTTTTTTAATGGAGTTTTACATGAATGCTTTGCTCTGGGATTGTTGTTTCTCCATGCATAAATCTTTATTATACCAACAGCGTGCAGCCCCAGTGAACCAAAGCAAAACTCGTTTTTTTTTCTTCTCTGTATTTATCACCACAGTGAGAGAACACATTTGAAAAGGAGCTGTGAGAGTTTCCAGCAGGTGTGGTAGGGATTTACGTGCCGTGAACCTTACGTTTCTCCCTTTTAAATTTGAATGGGATATGCTAAGCTGGTTCTGTCCCCAGATGGAGCATCATTCCCTCTGGGATGATACCGAGGATAGAACGGAAAGTGAACTTGTATTGGAAGGTGCTATGGGAATAGAGGAACAGGTTGTGCATGTGTCCATGCATGCACTTTGGTGAATCAGAAGATGTGCTAAAGTGTGCAGGTGATGCTTTTCAGCCAACTCAATCTGAAGCCTTGATTTTTACTTTCTGGCATGTTGGTTTGGATTCAGGTAGGTTTCTTTAGAGGGGGATGATAAATATGCTGACATGTAAGTGCTTGTGGTTTTTACCAGGTAGTGAATTTGAAGCCTCCACCTTGAGGCTGACCTCATCTAATTTACCTTTGCAGTAAAAGATGTGTGTCTCTACTGCCTGCACACAGTGGAGTTGCTAATACGTGGTAGCTATTTACGATATAACAGTGTACTTTTTGTCAATGAATGCAAATAGTAACAAATATAAAACTAGAAATTCTATTTAAAATAAAAAATGTTTTTCTATGGAGAAAAAGCATAATCCTACTTATCTAGGTTTTTACTTTCTGAACAATGTACATTAATTTTGGTTCACTGTATGACTTCCAAAATCTGTAATGTGTGAAACCAAATTCCCACCAATAATAGCTTGGAGAAACCTCTGAGCCTATGTAGGGAAAGACTTAGACCTGGTATGTAACTATCACTGAGAGGACTTTGATTCTGAGATTTCCTAAATTTTGAGTGCTCAGCTTCTCAATTTTAGCATTTTTACGATGGCAATGTCATACCTGTTTCTCTAGGATGAACTGAAGAAGGCAGGAGCACCATCATGGTCTCGCCAGAAGATCCACCCCACAACCTTCTGCTGCTGGACACAGAGGCACAGCTGGCAGTAGCAGCTGCCTGCTCCATTCCTAAGATGGAGGGCCATTTAGCAGAGTTGTATGATTTGATGTTGTAGGGGAAAACACTCTCAAGTTGGGAAATTTCACTTACTTTATTACCAGTTAAGAAAAACTTTTAATTACTGTTTCTGGTATTGAAAAATAATGACAATTACACACTTGAGAAAACACCTCAACTTCCCTCCAGTCCACTCCCCACGTGTTATACTCAGTCATGGGGGTCAGTGCAGGCTTTCTTTTTCCTGCCACTCTTCCTTTCTTCCTCTTTTTTTTTTCCATGGCTTCAGCATACAGGCCGCCACCCTCCACAGGCCGCCACCCTCTCAAAGGCATAGCTCCTTCTGGGTATCCACGTGGGCAGGCATCCCCTGCCACGGCACAAGGCTTACCTTTCTATCTGGTGTCTCCTGCCCCAATCAGCTACTGCCAGCAGGTCCAGTTTCTCTAAAACTGGTAACCAGATGATATCCTAAACCAAACTATTCCCCATCTGCTGTTAAAAATGTTCTTCCTCAGGTTCCCCTTTCTCCTCCAAAGCCATTCCCTGGCTTCATCTGTACTGTCTCCATGTTGGTGGGTGCAGAGAAGGGAGGAAAAGCTTTCTTGAGAGCACAGGAGAAACACGTCCCTGAATTTTACTCCGGTTCCTGGCTGTACCCGCTGTTCCAGGTCATGTCCCATGAAGTGGAACTGGAGACCATCGGCTCTGAGGGGACAGCAGAAGGGCATTGCGAGCATGTGTGGGCACTGCAGGAATGGGGAAGATCCTCCATGGGATGGTTTGCGAGTTGTCGTGTCATGTGTGAGCTGTGGGAAGGATGTGACCAGGCTTTTTGTCATTGTAGACTTTGAAGGTTTTAGCTGTTGAGCCCTCTTATCTTTACTGGATGTGTGAAAGTTTTTTGAAAACTAATGACTTTCCCACAAAAATCCACTCGTCGTTGGGTAACACAAAAGGCATCTGCCTGAAATGGAGCCGCACTTTGTTTCAGGTCTCTACTCTAAACACCAGTGTGAGAGGATTTCAAATTAAGCCAGCAGAAATTTAACCTGGGCAGAATAACGTACTTTGCCCTACTTCAACCTTAGGAGTAATTAAAGTAAAATTTTTTGAAGTTCTTCCAAAAGCTTTTATATTTTAGACAGAAACAAGCTCAGAGTATATAAGCAGAGACAATTAAGGTTTGGCAAAATGATAAGTGGACAAAATTGGGGTCCTGTGGTAGGAAGTGCTGATCGCTGTTTCTAATGGGTACTAGTCCTTTCTTTGTTCTGGAAATTGCCTAATATAATCCAGGCTATGCCAGTGAATTTCACAGGGATACAGTGATGTTCCTGTGCACATTTTGGAAAAGCCATGCTTTATGAATGAGCAAAAAAGTACCCCACCAGCCAAAGAAAATAAAGCAAAGTATTTGTGCATCTTTGCAAAGAGAGATATGCTTTATCCTGTTTCCACTAATGCTATGCAGCAGCAGGCTAAAATCATAAATGTTAAAAATAAGCAAGCTGCACGAAGGCTCCTTTGCAAAGCCTCACAGAAGGTCAGTGGTGGATAATGCTATGGAAATCAGGTTGGATCACGAGCATGAATGAGTTCTGTGATTCAAAACTGGGCAGTAATAGGATCCAGTATTAGGGTCAGGCAAGTGTGAAGATACTAGTGATGAGGAACTGAAAATAAACTTTAATTTAAGACTTGCAGGGCAAAATGCAATGAGTTCTGTAGACAGTGTAATTGTACTAGTGGGGAAAGGTATTTTCCCCTTCTTGACCTTTTGCCCTCCATTCAATCACAGAAATCCAGAGGGTCAAAGGTTTGTTTTTGACTTACCAGGCAGCAAAGAAGCTCTGATAAGACTTTGCAGCTATTAAACTTTCATATGTTTGCAGCCTTGTGGTTGAAGCTAAAGAGACAGTAACTGTTTTTTTTCTCTTGGGGATGGAATTTCAATTAAACTGGTGTTGCTCAGTGTTAGAATTCCAGCCTTGCAGGCTGCTAAGTGTATGGAGTTTGTGTTATAGGGAGCAGGACCTTTGCCTGAGCCTGAAAAGTTTCCAAAATTACTTTCTGTCCTTTACCCATCCTTGCAAAACTCAGTTTCATTTAATGCTCTGATAGCACTTGTTCTGAAGTCAATGCAACCGCTGTGTTGATGTTGCTGCAGACCCGTCCAGCATCTTAACAAGAAGCAGGGGATATGGTTTTCAGAAGTGTTTGGCATTGCCAACAGTTCCTCTCACTGAAGTCGGTAAGAGCTGAGGGCTTTAGAGAATCTACCTGAAATCCCTGTGTTACAAGTTTTTTATCCAGTCCTTTGAGCTTTTGACTACTGGCTTTTAGGCAGTTTGTGGCTTATGAGGAAAAAAAAGAGATGGACCAACTTTGCTTTGATGTCTTCAGTTCAAATCAGCCCCTCTCAGTTGAAACCCATGGGTGATTTGTGTAGCTACCCAAAACTGCTCAATAGCTAACTTGGGATACAAGCTTTCTGGTGTGCTTCCACTTCTTCCACCATTCCCGTTGAAAGGAGCTATGACTTTATGGCTTATGGGCCTGGCTACCTTCTCTTGCAATGAGAAGTCTAAGCTGTGGATTTTGCTGATATCTTGTTAATTGGAAAGATCTGACGGGGAGGGGTGGGCAGGGAAGAAAACCTAGCCTCAAGGGTTAATGTCAAATCCAGCACTGGCTTACTGGGGATGCAGATTTTCATGGGGTTTTGTGCTGTTCTACTGAAATCAGTGATATAAATGAGCCATACATATCCACAGATACTGTTGTGTTTCCTGACTACTCCTTTACCTGCTTTTTCCGTTGCTGCGTGTCGCGTGCATTCTGTTTGGCGGTAGCACAGCAGCTTTGCATGTCGCTGCCTCCCACTCCCCATTCTGTGTGACCTGCTGAATGTACTTACTGTGCATCCAGAAAAAGCTGAAATAGATATTGATGGGTTTTACTTTTTGTTTTTTTTTCCCCTGTCCCTTCTTCTCTTGACAGTTTTTTATCATGCTGTTAATTATATTTCTGTTGGAGCTCACTGTTGTGATTCTATTCTTCGTCTACACTGACAAGGTAAGTCAGATTCTTCATTTTTCTTTCCCCTTCAGCAAATTTTTATTCCCCTTTTCCCTATAAATAAATCATGAAGCACTTGGCTTGGTATGCACGTCATGCTTTTGTCTTCCTTGAGACACCCCTCTCAGAAGGAACTCTCTCAGAATGCTGAAACAGCCTTGCAGGACTGGGCTCTCTTGCTTGCTCATGTGTACAACTCAAGGTCACAGATACTGCCAAGTGCGTCTGCCATTTAAAAAAAACAAACACCAGAAACCCCCACAAAGAAGCGCAGAAGCCAGCGAACCTTACTAGGAACAAGTAGGAAGAGACACCCATCAGAATGAGTAGGATTTTTTAAAAATACCTTTACGATTTAAGAGCCACATTAATGTTGTTACAAAGGATGTTTCCTTAGCACAGACAAAGGCACACAATTCATGATCTTTCCAAGTTGCTCCTTGCAGCACATTCGTACTTGGGTTCTAGTGGAAAGCCAAGGTAAATGTATAAAAGTTTAATAAACAAAGCTTTTGTTGTGGTTTTGTATTTTACTTATGTTTGACCTTTGTTCCTGTGCTTACTTAGGATTTGTGTTGTAAGGGCAAGACTGCCTGTCTGAATTATCCTAAAAATAATTTTTCTTAAAAAAAAAAAATTTTACAATAATAAACCCAAAGCAAGGGCATAACTATGCGTAACCTGCCTATTCAATCAAAATTGTCAAAGTCTCTTACAACCGAAGACTAAGGGAGCTTGAAAATCACAGGGTAGGTGGCAAAATTTTGCCATTAATTAACAATCATCAGGTACATGATCAAGAAAAAGCTTCTTCTGGAATTGTAAGACAAAATAGTAAAAAATAAATAAAAATTTAAAATAACTACACAAAATATCAAAATAAGATAAAGATTAAGAGTAAACGTAGTTATATTCAGTATGCTTAGCAATAACCTGGACAAGGAGCAGATAAGAGCCTTCTAGAAAGGCTCCAAATTATTTAATGAACACTGTGAGTGTTTGGTAGGTGCGCTCCTGAAGGTCTGAAAAGCACTAGGCTGCCGGACAGCATGCTGTAGCTGGAATATGGAATTAACTTGCAAGGTAATTAAAGCAGAAGGGACAATTTAAAATTGCTTGTATGCATTATTGGATTCTGAATTGCTTGTAACCTCTTGGGAGAAAGATCTACACGTCATACATGACAGCTTAATAAAGGCATCTACTTAATATGCAATGGGCCTCCAAAACCCAAATACAACACTTGACTATATTTAGAAAGGGAATCAGTTAGAAAATATTATCATAGCATTGTATAAATTGGCAGATTCGCCTCGCTGTGAGTTTAATACTGAGTTTTGGTTATGGAAACAATTAGAAGTGCTAGAAAGGTGGGAGAGAGCGGTCATGAAGAGGGATTATGAAGACTACCCTGATTCAGTTTGGGAAAGGAAGAGAACCTCTGCTTAAGAAATCTTAAGAAGAGAAAATATAGCAGTTTCTAAAATAATGATGTACTAAAGACCTGTCCTGAACACAAAAGAAATATTTGAAAATACTAAGGAGTATGTTTAAAAGATGAATGTTTCTTATGCTCCACATCATCATGTTGTACAATTCACTATTGTTGACTGTTGTTGAGGCTGATAGTCTGATAAATATATGGGTATAGAGGAAAGGAAAAAAAACCAAGGAAACATTTTTATTTGTAAAGCAATCAGTGCTGTTATGTTGACAAGTGTGTCACAGAGAATGTTGGTCTTCACTCTTCAGAGGTAAGAATAGTGCAAAAGTGTCAGGAAGGATTCCCTCCCTCCTTCAGCATGTTGGTTTGCAGTGGTTTTTATTTGTTGTTAATAAAGAGATCAGGAAATTTAATTTCCCTCTGAGTCATGTACTGTAGGTTGATGCAGGAGGTACACTACAGTCGTCTATAAGATCAAAACAGAGTCTAAAATTTGGGCTCCAGTTCAAGTGCAGTTTTACTGAGTTAAGAAATTGCTATAGTCTGTGTATTGCAGATGTTCAAATTTGAGACTCTTAATGTTCCTGTATGACTTTAAATCCTTGGTATTATACTGAGGAGATCAGTAGTTTGTGTTACACTTGCAGTCCTGCCTACAGAACAAATAAACCAGCAGCAGCCTAAAACTGGTATTTCCGAACAGCATGCTTAGCATTTGTGCGCTGGCTTTCCTGATGTAAGAACAGTATGGCTGTGCGTGCTCACGCAGGGAAGTAGCTAACCCGGACAAGTCCGTCACCGTAATTCAGTTAATGCATTTCCTTGGAAAATCAGTGAAGGAACAGTCTACAATAACAGTTGCACATCAGGAGAAAGTAACATTAATTTTGTGTGCAAAAGCAGAAAAGGACTCTGCAGATTAAGACTTTGAGGGCTCATGTGTCATTCATATGTGTGTATATATATATATATATAATCAATTTTTTCAAGTAACTGGTAGCCTTCTGTTAATTAGGAGTGTATGTACATGTAAAATTCTTCCCAGGATAAAATGGGGGCCAATTATTATTTCCTCTTTCTGGCTTGAGAAGAGGTTGAATAATGGATTCCCTTGCAGTTTTTCATTTACTCCTACTTTGTCAAGTGGAAGGACCTTGGAGTGGGTACGTCATCCCTTGCTCCAAAGTTTAATCAATGCTCTTCTCTTTCCACGAACTAGGGCAGTGTTATTACCCTCTGTAGGTGGAGAGGCAGGGGCTGGGAGAGTTGCCCAAAACTCTGCAGGCAGCAGGGGCCAATTCTAAATTTAGAGCTCTTGGTGTTTTGGCTCACGGCAAGGGATTTGGGAGACTGAGCTGTGCTGACAGCAGGGCTGGGTATTGCAGCTGACTTAACAGCACTTGTCCAGTGAATGATGTCCATTTTATTCCTTCTGCTGTAGCATGGGCACAGTAGCAAGGTGATGCTCGCACTGTGATATCTGCCACAGGGTGGGTGTGCGCCCAGGTGCACGTGGACACACCGTGTGGCTCCCAAGCTGTGAAGCAGTCTCTCTGTATCCATTGCTGGGACTGTTGCTTTAGTAGCATGTTAACTATTAAAAAGCATCACGACAGAAGTTATTTACAGCCATTCACAGATAGGTTTCTGGCACGGCACTTTTATTCTTTTACTGTAGAAGAGCGTGCAGCTGTGGTTCGACAGGATGGGCTGCTGGAACTCAAAGCAGCCCAGACTGACCCGTTCTCATTCATCGTTTTGGGAGAAGCTCAAAAATTGCCTCTGCCTCTCATTGTAGTGACTTGACAGCAGCATGTCTGAGCTTTTAAGCAGCTAACTTGCTCCCGTGCTCTAGAATGTCATCTTCCCTTTTCTTCATGGAGAATTGTTTGTCTTTATAAATACTGCCCTAGACTTTACAACTCTTTCTCTGAGCTGGCTATGCAGTCTGATGTTGTAAAGAGAGAAGGACTTGAAGAAAGCTCAGGAGTATGTAGTTTAGGAAGGAAAAGGAGTAACGCCTGGCTTCTTGGAGCTGCACTCTGGATCTCTTTGGCAAGGCTTGAGCTCACACCTTCTTTACTGTTCCTCCAACCGTCCTGGCTGGTTACATTGCAAAATATGAATCCCTTGAGTTCTGCAGAAGTGAAATGTGGGCTGTGTGGGAATAGGATGAGGAAATGCATTCCTACAGGATGGTTGTCAGGAAAAATATATAGCACTTCTATTTTGTCCTAGCTGTTCCCAAAGCAGCAGAGTAACTGGTTCATAGGCTGTCTTCAGCTCCAAGTGGGCACCTAAGGGACTTGGGATGCTTCTGTTGGTGTTTGTGCACGCTCATGTGCCCAAAGTGTAGTGGTTTTTTTTTTTTTGAGAGCAGAAATATCAGCCCGAGAAATGTGGGTATTGAATGGAGTTTGTGTGATGATGAGAACTGAGGCAGTTTGTTATCACTCTGAGAGCACTAAATTTCAGGCTAAATTTGTGTCCCGATTTGAAGCAGTGACATTGCTAGAGTCATGTGAATGGTGATGAGAATGGCCACATATTTATAGCTTGAGTGTTCCTTGATATGTTCTATTTTGTTTCCGTTAGTACAGAGCAGCATTTGACATTTTTATAAGTTGATCATATCTGTGTAAGACTCTATATATATTTATAAGAGATCAATGGAGTACTGATAGGGTTAACCTTAATTTTATTGTGATAAAGAGAAAGCAGCAGGGCCCTATCCTGTGAGAGGCTGGATACTCCTTAAATTTCTCAACACCAGATTGGACACTATTAGAATATAAATTATGCTAATAAAATGCATAGTCTTGTACCAGTTCTAACTTATATAATCCTTCTGGTTTTAGCATCTGTATTTATTTTTACTGTGATGATTCTCCTGGAGGCACAGGAAAAAAAAGCCCATATTTACTTTTTTGCAGCTGTAATACATGAATTTTTTCAGTAGGTTTGTTTGTTCAGATGTCTGCATTTTTTCTGATTTATGGGCAGAGCTATGGTGCTGCTGTTTAATGCCACAAATAAAAGAACATAACTAAACCACCATAATATGCCTTTTTTTTTTCTTTTTGAAATGTCAAACTGAATAGCATAAGCCAGTTTAAGGAACAAAAGCACTGAAGGATCACTGACTATGATATCTGATTATGAGAGCAGTTACTGCTATTGGCAACTCAAAGTTAAGACCAGAATTTTCAATAAAGATTAGGCCATTAACTCACTTGGGGTGCCTGTGAAAATTACAGCCTAAATTCCATGCCTGCTTAGCTGTGTTGAAAATGACCCACGGAATGGTAGAGGATTGAAAAATAATGGCTACTTCTGTTTTTCATGAGATGTGTGAAAATGCTTTTGTTTTCCATGTCGCAGTAAATTGTAATGAGTTCCTCTATAGCGTTTACTGCTAGCTTATAAAAAAATATGGTCTGTAGATTGGTGTGTTTCTTGCTTTGTTTCTCAAAACATTTTACAAATTATTGTAATTCCAGATTGATAATTTTGCCTGATCCAGATTTTGACCGGCAGACTGGAATGTAGTGGGTATGCTTTCAAGTCCTCGTGACCTCTTTCACATTTGGCTTCAAAGACAAAGTGGAAAAACGGCATCTCTTCCACCTTCTGCACCCCTGAGCAGCTGATCACAGAAATGATCTGATGCTGCTGAGCCACTTGCCAATGTGAGGAAGGGGTTCACAATCAAACTGGATAAATTATTCATACAGAAAGATTAGTTCAAACCTACTGCAGAAACTGTTGTTCTCGTTGAGCTTCTGTCCAGAGAGCTAAAAGTTTTCCATGTTTGTCTTTGACAGAGCTTCAGCAGAGCAAGATGTCTGCTCAGGTAACAAAATGCCTTGTGTTCCTAGTCAGCCTAGCACACAGGGCTGTCCAAGGCGCACACAGAGAAGACATTAATCTTTTTGAAAATGGAGAAATGGAGGCAGAAGTGAAGGGACAAGATCATCCAAATTGTATCCAGTTTACAGATAGTCTTACGTTATTGGAAAGCAACAGGTTTTGAAAAGTCCTGCAAAGCTGGCAGGGTCATCACTCTGCACCACTCTTCAGTCAGAGGGCCTGACTTTTCTGCTGGTGTTTCTTCATTAGGATTTGACTTTGCCTACATCGTCCCGTTGTCATATGTTTTAAAACTTCTTACTGTTGAAAATTTTGAGCAGTGGTAGAAATATTGAGTCCCTGTATCCCCCCTCGCCACAGTGAACATAGCTGTTCCTGCTGCTGTGCAAGGCTGGGAGAATTTCAGAACAACATCTGTGTGGGTAGTATCTGCATTTGTTTGGCATGCAGAAGGCTCTCAAGAGGACAAGGCTATTTTTAACTCCCTGTGATATTTCTGTGGGACTGTGCTGCATTAACATAACATGTTCCAGAGCATGCAATTCCTGGTATGTGTACGCGATGGTTTCTGAGCAGCTTGTGTGTTAATGCTTCGTTGTTCAGTTAGAGTTCCATTTGTTTTGTTTTTAAAAGAGCTCTCCACACACTGAGCAGCTCCTGGCATGTAGCACTTCTCTGGCAGTGTTCTGGAGTTAGGGTTTTGTGTAAGTGCTGACATAGCTAAAAGCTATTTCTCGGATAAACAGGAGCAGCATTGCAGGTGGATGTGGAGGAATCTGTAGGTTGTCTCCTGGATTGCAGTCCACTGCAATTATTGCTCTGTGAGGCCGATGTGTTAGCCATAGTCAAGTATTTTATTTCTCTAACGCAAAATAATGTTATGTAGATGGTGGTATAAAATAAAAGAAGACAGAAGTATCTCTGTGGTTTATTTTACTTGATAATAAGCTTAATTTTAACTAGTTTATTAGCATTTCTGTACTGGTGTCACACAATAGGGAGTTGCAGAAATTTAATCAAAAGAATTTAATTATAAACAATTCATTTTGGCTTCTTTTCAGCAAAGCATTCAGGCATAGGTTTAAATCTGTCCCTGTTCAGCAGATAACTTAAGTGCAAGCTTAAATCCATGTGATTGACTTAATCATATACTGAAGTCTTGTCAAAGTTGATATGCACCTTTTGTGTCTTTCCTTTAAAAGAAATACTGCGAGGGAAATGCTAATGACAGTGAAAAATTCTGGAGATGAAAAGATACATCACATCTTTTACTCTATAGGGAATTTAATGAAAAATAATGAATGTTTGCTTTAAAGCATTATTGGCTATCTTCTTCTATTTGTTCTGAACAGTTTTCCATTTAGTATCTTGAACTCCAACACATCACTTTAACCTTTTTTTTAGGCAGGAGGAGGTGAGGTGGATGGAACTTATTTGCCTGTGTGACTGAAAAAAGCAAACGTACCAAAGGAAATCCCAGTAGTTTCACTAATTTATTTGTCAAAGGAGGATTTCATTGAAAGCGCACCTCCAAAATGCTATTAACAGGCTTGTTGAAAGATTGCACAGTATTGATGAAAAGCATTAAGTGCACACTCAGAAATAGATGTTACTTAGGAACTATAACTGCAGATAAAATGCATTAGGGCTCCCCATTGGGGACTCTTGATCAATGGTTGATCAAGGTGTAAATGGTTCCGTGAATAAAGTGTTAGCAGGAGAATGAATTCAGGGAAAGGAAAATCAAACTTTCCTAAATTAAGCTCCATGCCTAACACAAATACCCTTTATAAAGATTAGATAATGCAGCGGCTTGTCAGCTCTTTATGCCACCTATTTTCCTATTTTGGCTGAGTTCAGAAATTAAGATGAATGTAGATGTCTCATCCTAGTCAGTAAAGATTTTTTTTGTTCATATTGCAATGAGTACAATATCTTTCATGTTGTCCTGCTGCACAGTTTGGAATAGTGCTTTTTCTCAGGAGAAACCCAGTTCCGACCTCCAGCCTGGCTGACTGGGAGATTAATTCACAGATCTGTATCGATAAGTTGAACCGACTGAATGCTGCCATCATGCCTGGCTTAAAGACAGCCAGATCTATCTTTTCTTTTTTTTCTGACATCACTAAATTCATCTGAGGGTCTCCTGAAAAATACTTGGCAATGTATCTGGGCTTCCTTCTTGCTGGTTTGTAATCCTTAATTAGAGGTTATCTCATAATCTCAGGAGCCACGCCAGAGTGTATCTTTGTTGTGGGAGCACTTTTACGATGATTTGTTTCTCGTGCCCATGTGTCAAGTTTCAGGTTTTGTACTAGAATACAATAATGGTGCACAACTGCATGCTTTTTGTCCAGGCATCCTAAAGCATGTTACAAGTGATTAGCAAGTAGTTCAGGTCCGCTTTTGCTGACTGGGAGAAGTGAAGGTGAAGGCTAAATCCTAAAGGTGCAGTGTCTCCTGGAAAATACTTGGTGCTTTCATGTCTGAGTGAATTTAGTGGAACCCTACTATTCCAAAGGACGATTTTTTACGTGACTCATCTGTGGTCAAATAAGAAGTGGATCAGGAACTGAACGCATCCTGGTATTCAGTGCTAATAGCACTCAAGTGAATGGCACTCATTTACATACACCTCATCAACACTAGTTTTTGCTGGTTACTGACCCCCAGTTTTGCATCTGTTCTTACTACTGGTACATGTTTTATACAATTTTGTTGGAAAAAGGGAAGAATAGCAGAAAGAGAAAAGAATGTTTTAGAAAGGCAATGAAATAAATAATTAAGGCAGCTTTAGACATTTAAATTCAGGCAATATCAAATGCAGAGGAATGACTGAGGTAGTATATTGAAACAGACAGCACATTTTTTATTCATTCTGCAAACATTTTTGATGTGCCACAATGTATTTCAGACAACATCAGAAAGTGACAGTAAACTAAATGTTTAACATTTTTTACATGTACAAAAAAAAGAAAGGAAGATGACTTTCTGTGTTCCCAGACTGCAAGCAGGCCAATAGCATACAGACCTTGTGTTGGATTTGTCAGCGGCAGCTGAAGAATAATGTGGCAGGCAGACCACTTTATTAGGTACAATTTGCAGCTGAAGTTCTTTCAACTCCTTCCTCTGGTAAACAGAGAATGACTCCTGGTTGAAATGAGGAAAGACAGATCTGTTGATCAGCAGCTCTAAACTGTTACTAGTTCTGGGTTCTCTTGGGGTGGAATGTGTTGACTCTAAGGCCACAAGTCGTGTTCAGGTGCTTTATATTACCCAAGCTCCATGATACGTACAAGGCATCCACTGTATGGCATAGCTTCTCATTGGAAATATTGCTGCACTGCAAGACAGCATTGTCTTCCCAGTCAGCTGAGTTGAATCCTTACTGTGAAGTTCAGGAAGGAGGTTCAACAAGTGTTCTGGACACCAGCCGTTGTACCTTTTGAGATATATTCCCAAACTTACAAAACCAACATAATCAATGATGATTGCCAGTAAATGGTAATCAATATCTGCTTGCTGTTTTACGGTCTGTGCCAGTAAAACAGCGACCAAGTATATCTGTAATCATCTTTAATACAAACTAATTATCTTTAGTCATTTGGGACCTTGGACTCCCTGAGTCTTTTTACAAAAGAGCACCAAAATCAGTGATTGACTTGACAGGAGAAAATAACTGGGCTGCCAAAGAGACAAGTAGGTTTTGTGAAAAGGGATATATCTTAGCAGGAAGGAGAAAGAGAACTTTATTTTAAAATTTCTGAGTGCACACATTTCCTACTTGACACTTTCAGTACCTCTGCTAATTTGGATGATGGTAATATAACACCATTTTGCTACAGTGTCCTGGCATTAGCAGTGAATGAAGCATGTACAAAGATTTTTTTTTTAACCATGGCATAATCTCAATTCATTTTGTTGTACTGCAGTTATTTTGTGCCTCTTCTATGCCTTTAAATTGCAGGGGAATGTCGTGGTTTTGTTAGTGAGGGGGGGCCTCAAGGAGGTATCCTTGAGAATGGAGAATTGTTGTATAGGTTCAATTCTTTCTTGCTGAAACCCTTCATCTACTTACAGTCCCCTTCCTGCTACTGTCTTTGATGCGATTTCTTAATGAGTTTTTTTCTGTGATATATTATTGAATTATTATACAACAATATATGTTTAGATATTCTTGCTTGCTCCATTTTGCACTTTACGGCCGTAAGCCAAGGATGTTTTGCTCTGCCAGACGTTTTTGCCATCTGCACCTTGCCACTCTGAACCACAGGAAAGCAGAACAATGCCTGTCATCATCTTCACTTATGCTGATGTTGCCTCTGTTGACAAAGTCCTAACCTCAGCATTTGGGAAACCTTTTCAGAGGTCACCTTGGAGGGCATATTGAAGTGCAAACTGAATTGCATGTTAAAAATTGGTAAATTATGTAAATGAAGCAAAATGGAAAATATTCAAAAGATCATTTGAAGATATTTAAGAAAACTGAAAAGTCTTTCTCTAGAGAATAATGAAAGTAGAAAATCATGAACCATGTAAGAGAAAAATATTTTGATTCAAAACCAGATGTTTGTTAGATTTATCACACATTTATTTGTCATTTGAAAATTCCAGACCAAAAGAGTTGCAATAAGATTTGAATTAATCAGAATTGTTAAGGGATATTTTAAAGCTCTAAGGAGACTCAACATTACTCTATACAACACGCTTGCACAGGAAAACATCCTGCAGCTTTCTTTCAGGTCCACCTTTTTCTCAGTGAATAGAGAATGCATTGTAGTTGGCAGAAAAGCAGCTGAACACATTCAAACAAAGAGAAGCAGTGGTTTTTTTAAGGTCGGGTAGCTTGGGGGAAAAAAAATTGATTTTCTTTTGTGGTCTGTGAAGAATGCAGAAGGAGAATGTGTTGCATACCTTGAAGTGTGTTGAGACAGAACTGGTATTTAAGTAAATGTCAGCACTTGCTGCTGCCACCGCTGCTGGTGGCCATTAAGTGGCCAAGTGTGGCATCCCATAGCTGGGTGTTCTCAATGGAAACCTGGTTCATGCTGTCTTTGGCACTGATTTATGGACAAATGGCAGAGGCAGCTCTTTCATAATGACTGTTTTTACCGTAGAAGAGCACTGAGTGGTGAGGATTGCTTTTCTGATTGCCTGTCATAACTTTTCTCCCTTTCAACTCTGTTCATGTGTCCGTTTTCATGTAAGAGTGTCAGTAAGAGACAATTAGATGAGTAAGATGAGGGTACTGGGATGGCTCTCTGCTATTGGATATCACCGTTTTGCCGTATCCATTTTAAGCCATTTGGAGGTTTAGGTACATGATACAATATCAGGTGTCAGCACAGAATGAATACACAAGTTACCACTTTCTATGTGATAAAATCCTAGCCTCAGTGAAGTCAGTGGCAGCTGCATGTTGTCTTCCATGGAGCCAAGCTATTATCCATAATTTTAGGATTTTTGAAGCCTCCTTCCCACTTCCCACATGGTGATCCAAATAATGCTCACTTGAGTGTGTGAGGTGGTGTATTACAGTGCTATGGGAGATTCCACTGTGTGGCAACTGCAAGGGAGTTTTTTTTCTCCAACAAAATGTCTTAATCTTGCAATGCAGAATGTGTGGGATGCTGCTGCCTGCTAAGAAATTGATTGAACTTTGGCTGCAGAAAAATCATGCATTTCCAAGAGAAATGAAATTAACGAAATCTAGATTACTGTGGATATTTGTTTCCTAATCTCTACTGTGGTAACTTGGCTTTGCCATCAATTACTGTCCAGCTTTCCCTTTCTATGGTACAGAATCACAGACGTGTTTAGGTTAGAAGGGACCTCTTGAGATAGGTAGTCCAACCCCCTCCTCAAGCAGGGCCAGCTAGAGCAGGCTGCCCAGGACTGTGTCCAATTGGGTTTTGAATATCTCCACAGATGGAGACTCAACAATCTCCTGGGCAACCTGTTGCGGTGTTTGACTCTCAAAGTGAAAAAGTGTTTTCTTGTATTCAGATTGAATGTCCTGCTTTTTAATTTGTGCCCATTGCCTCTTGTGATCTCAGTGGGCACTACTGAGAAGAGTCTGACTCCCTCTTCTTCATTCCTTCATATCAGTTATTTATACATGTTGATAAGAACCCCCCTGAAATTTCTTTTCTCCAAGGCTGAGCAGTCCCATCTCTCTCGTTCTCTCCTTATATGAAAGATACTCATCTTTATAGCCCTGTGCAGGACTTGCCCCAGTAAGTCCATTTCTTTCTTGTACTGGAAAGCCCAGAATTCGACACAGGTATGACCTCGCCAGTGCTGAGTAGAGAGGAACAGTTGCGTCCTGTGCCATTAGGAGTGCTCCTAATGTAGTCCAGAATACTATTGGCCTTCTTTGCTAAAGAGTACATTTCTGGCTGTCGTGGTTTAACCCCAGCCTGCAACTAAGTACCACTCAGTGGTTTGCTCACCGTCCCTTTCCCCTTCCCCTGGTGAGATGGGGGAGAGAATTGGAAAGAAAGAAAAACTGGTAAGTTGAGATAAAGACAGCTTACTAGGACAGCAAAGAAAGATATAATAATTATATATCTATCAATAATAATAATAATAATGTACAAAATGGATGATGCACAGTTTCTCACAGCCTGACGACTTGGTGACCAATACAGCATGTTCCAAGCAGCCATCATGGAGCAGAACCGAGAGCAATCTCGGAATGATCCCAAGCAGCGATCTCAGAACAGCAGTTTCCAGAGAAAGAGAGTGAGGTACTCACCAGCCAAGCCCCATTTATATACTGAGCATAATATCTGTGGTATGGGATACTTACTTTGTCCAGTTTAGGTCAACTGTATTGGCTATACACCTTGTAGCTTCTTGCTGCTTCTTGGGAAGCTGGAAAAAGTCCTTGATCTCTTAGCATCAACTAATAACATCAGTGTATTACCAACTTCTTCACATACTAAATCCCATACTAAATCCAAAACCCAGCAGCTACTGGAAGGAAGATTAACTCCATCACAGCTGAAACCAGGACACTGGCTCATGATTAACTTAACGTCTGCCAGTACTCCAGGGTCTTACTCTGCAGAGCTACAAGTGTTAAAATACATACTAAAGGCAAGATAAACAACATCCGCTGCTCTCCCCTCATACACAGAGCTAGTTACCGTATTGTGGAAAGCTATTGTGTTAGTTAAGCATTATTTCCTCTTTGCAAATCTATTCTGACTACTCCCAGTCATCTTGTCCTTCATGTATTTGGAAATGGTTTCCAGGATTAGTTACTCCATCACCTTCCCAGGGATTGAGGTGAGAACGACAGACCTGTAGTTCCTGGATCTTCCTTATTCCCGTGTTGAAGATAGGAGTGGTATGTGCTCTCTTCCAGTGTTCAAGAACTTCTCACTGTCCTCTAGTGGGACAGAGAGTCCTCTCTTATCTTGGATGGTATTGCCATTTTTTCTCCAGTACTTCCAACCACTGCACTGGCAAAAAACCAGCCCAAGTGCTGACTGGCAGGGCACTATATATTCCAGAGCAGACAAAATGTCTATCTGTTACACTCCCATTTCAGCCTTTTTTTCCTCATTCTGGGTACTGACTTTGGGTATCTGCTGCAGCTAGTCACCAGTTTTCACAAAAATTGAGTGTATCTGAAATCAGTGTGTCTACCAACCATTTGACTTTTTTTTGCTTTATGATTATTTGTTGAAGGCACATAATGGCAAGAACTTTCCAATGACAAAATGCTTCCACTAGTGCCTGCCATAGATTTGCAGTGATTAAACAAAAGGAGAATAGTTGAGTTAAAGGTGATAAGCGAGTTATAGCTTTTTCTCAGTGATACTTACTGAAACGAGTGCTTTTCCAATTAGCTTTCCACTGTCATTTATTTGAAATTACATTTTTGAGTACTTACTTTGAATTCCTAGAATGTTCTTGACACAAAACTGCTAATCAGGCAGCAGGGAGAGACCTCATTCTACGTTGAGCTGGACTTTTTGAGGATTTAATACGTCCCTTTCCCACTTGTTTGTTAGATTTTATGATTGAGCGTGGTTATATTTTTGTATTCATCCCATAAGGATCAGCTAGTGCTATGTATGGTAAAATGGAGAATGTGGCCTTTTGCTTCCACATCTTTGGTGGGGCCGTGTAGATTCCATAGAAGTCAGATTCTGGACTTAGGGACTGCAGAACTGTCAACATTACTGTGTAGCTTTCTGAGGAGATTAGGTCAGGCACAGAGATGCAAAACTATTCTCCTGCTTGATCTAGGAAATACAAAGGCACTTCCATGGTCTAAAGGCCTTCCTCCACCCTTCCAGACATATTTTGCCTGTATGTGGTCCCTGCTGTGTCCTGTTTATCAGATAGATGCTAACAGCCAGATTTAGAGATAGACAAATGAACCCTTTCCACATGCCCTTATGAAACAATTTCAATGCAAATGAGCAACATGGTATTTTAAATCACTATTTCACAGACGGTGCGTGTATTCCTGGTCTCAGTAGGATGCTGAGCAGAGCCATAGCCTGTAAGGGTCACTCAATAGGTCCTTATCTATTCCACAGCTTTTATGTTTAAAGCTGATACATCTCATTAATCTCTTTTTTTTTAATAGCATATTAAATTCAAAGACTCAAAGATCACTCTTTCTTGAGATTTTTCCATGTGAACCTTTCTAGAGGAGATTAATTTATCAGAGAAGGTTTAAGAAGTCCTGTTCTATAAGATTTTTGTGAAAAGTGGTGCATTTGGGGACTGAGAAACAAAGCTGATGAGGGTGTAAAATGCACTACCTGAAGCATGTTTCTTGAGTCACACAGTTATTCTCTTTCTCCTCAAAGACTGACTGCCTCATTCAGCTTAACATCATGAATCTACAATTTAAGTAGCATGAATTAAGAGAATCAAGTTTCTGATCTCTGAAAGCTTGCAATACCTTGGTTGCTCTAACCTTCCAAGAGAAGAGGACGTTGAGATGTTCTCATGTCAATTCTGACTTGCAGATTACTTCACCTTCTGTCCTTGAAATAATTATCCAGTGGGAATTTTAGGTTGCACACAGACAACTTGTGTTCTGATTGAACAAAGTTAAGTGGAGTTAAGTAGGCAAAAATTTGACATTTGTTACAGAGATTGCCCTTATGCAGCTTCTAGGTGCTCTTTGAAGTGGTGGTGGGGGAATCTGATAAAGAGAAAAAATAATACTAAAGGAAAATGAGATTTAACAGACAGTTAACCACAACCTGCATAACATAAACGTCGTTTTAAGCTGAGAGTGATTTGGGTGTTTCTGCTTTGCTGACTCATTTGAGATAATTTAGAGAGCTTGAATTTTGACCCTTCATGAAAATTAGACCTGCCAGTCTGTGAAGTGGGGTGTCCCGAATCCCCTCTCGTGTCTGCAAGTCATCTCCGAGGTCGAGTGACGCTGATCAGCAGTACAGTGGTGGGACGTGGTTCCCCACACTTTAGAAGGGGAGAATTCCTCAGGTAAGAAGGAATCTCAACATTCCCTTTTTTGTGTCCTGTGACCACAGCAATGAGCCTCTCATATACCCTTTGGAATATGGTTGTGCATGGAGGGTAAAAATGCATTCGTATTGGTAAGTATACAGGTTTGGATCACTTCCTTTGGTTTATCAGGAACTAGCAGCTGACCTGGTCTTCCATTTCAAGCTGAAATGGAAGAATAAATTAAACAAGTTTTTTATCTCAGCAGATTTTTATAAAGGTCAATGTGGAATGAAAGGTGAATTGCATTTTATAAAGTAGGAGATTAAATTTTCCTTCCCCCCCCAACTCAAAAATCCAGGGGAAGTCAGGAAATGTTCCTTGCTTTCAGGGTGTCCAATATCCCTCCCCAGGTCTGAGATGTCTCAGAACATACAGGAAGGGCTTTAGGATTTGGGAAGGGTGACTAGGTGAGTCTTTTCCTGCATATAAAGCTATTTCTTGCAAGAAGCGTGTACGGCACCTGAAAGTGAATTTCTTGATTTGCAACAAGAGAAGAAACACCCAGGTTGATCCTGCATTGCTCCGTGGCTTCACCTCACCCACAGGGTCTTCCTTTATGGTCCGTATCAGGGATGAGTTCCCTTTTCTGGCCTCTACAGCCAGCGACTTAGGGCAGCAGGATTTGGTGAGGGGAAAGCAAAGGTTTTGTGCTACTGCTTTTTTCTCAGGGAGCACAGTCTGCTTCACCTTCCCACATCATGCCTGGAACAAAGACTGGAGTTGCTGATGAAGTAGTGTTTATTACTAAACGTCAGGCAAATTGTGGCAGAAATGGCTGTTCAGGATTCTCCTGGAAGCATTTATTCTGAGGAACTTATTCTAAGGAATTTATTCTGTTTATTCTCTGCTAAGGAACACAGACCAATGGCACGAGTAATTTAATGCGATTAAAAGCTTGCCCCCAGTGAAAGGAGTGATGAGGAAGATTCTTTACTTATTCTCCATTAGTCCTGAGCAGGCTCGCTCATGAATCCTGTAACCTTGGCAGCAAGAGAACCTCCTTCTGCTTTGCTGTCTGCAAGGAAATGAATTACACAAGCATAGAAATTCACGAATGCTGAATACTGCAATTAATTTTGTTAAAATCTCTTTATATATTTAGTTTGGGAAGAGGAAGGAAGGAGAAGCTTATCACCCACTGTGAGTCTGAAGCCACAAATCTTGCACAGCTTTCACTTCCAGATAAAAATGAATCTATAAGGAATCCAAACCCCCTGTGTTTATTTTATATATTGTAAGAGTGAGAAATGGCGAAGGCAGTAATGTAAAGTAGTGTTAACATTGCAGTCCCCATATTGAGTTGATTAACATGGAGAAAACACATTAATAGCTTTTTTATTACTAGTCTGAAAACTTTATAATGGCATTTATTGAAACAGAACAAAAATGTGAATGGCAGAACTTTATAAATCTCAGCTCATACATGGTGGCCTAAACACTGTCTGAAAACTTTTTTAAAAAAGCGACCAGACTTTGAACCTTGCCAGTTTTTCCCATTTAATCTTTCATTTGTACATATTAAGCAGTTGTATTGCAGAGAAGTTGGATGTAAAGCTGTATGCACTGGATGTGCAAATTTTCTCTCTTTATGGCCAAACCAGGTGCATGTAAATGTTTCATCAGCACACCCATTAAGTTCCCAGTGGTAAATTTAGCCACAAGCATTCGAGGGGTGCTTACTTTGCATTTAATTTAGATCTAAAAAAAGAAATAGTATGTTTATTTAAAATGCATTACATTCAGCTTATTTAATATTCTTATTCTTGTGTATTCTTATTCATTATATATATAAAAAAATAAATGAGAAAGTCACAGAAATCCCCACACAGCTCAGAGCAATGAGGGTAAAATAGGTAACATCCAGCTTAGCAACCAGCCAGTCATTTCATGAACTCTGTTTGAGTCAACTTAGAAATAACCTCACTAACTTCTCCTGGACAGAGCAACCCCTTTATCCTCTCTTTTTAAGTTTCATCAAATATTCTTAATTTTTCATGCTGCTGCATAGTGCTAGCACTGTAGGGAGTTGTGGTTCTTTTTAATCTTTCTTTTTCTTACCCTTTCTTGTGGGCAGTGTCAATCAACCTGCAAATTGCAGCATGCTCTCATCTGATTTCATTGGAGGTTTTGTTGCCAGTACTTACAGACTTCACAGTGGTAACTCTTGCTGTGGCACAGCTTCACTCTGCCACAGGTAAGAAGTTGTGGGGACTTCTGCTTGTGCATCACTCACCTTTCCGTGGCAACAGAGCTTTGCACCCCGTTAGGAGTTGTGTTTTCTTTAGGAGTTGCATTGAAGTCACTTAAGTGAAATGTATTTTTTATCACATCGGTTCAAAATGGGTGGCCAGAAATCATAATTGCTGGATGAGGGGAATGATGGTATGACACATAAAGTACAGTAAATAAAACTGCTATCTGGAATTTAAAAGAAATATATTCCTGACTGTCTGGCAAGTTGCACTGAAGGGAGATGGCTGCAAAGCATGAAGGAGATTTTTCTTGGTAGGATCAGATATATACAGACCTCTGAGAAGTGTACTTGAATGCTGTTTGTTTGAAAAATATCTACTTGGTAAAGTTTGGACTCACTGTATACTAAATCCTTAAATATAAATCAAAATATAATAATCATCTTTCTAGTGTTTCAACATGTCCTCAGCCAGAATTACAGGATTCAGCATGGGGAGGGATTAAATTGATAACAAATATCTGGGCTTCTCTGCTGTATTTTACTTGCTTTGGCATGCTTTTATTTACATGCTTCTCTTTCAGAGGATGGAGTTTTATTGCACTCCATCCTTACAGTATCTCTGTAAATAAGAAGAAACTAGAAAACTTATTACTTATACTTGTTCTTGAGTTTAGCTTGCATCTTCTTACTCAAGTTTTAGAAGATAATTTTAACAACTTCAAAAACTCTTCTTAAATTGCCCATTAGGTAGTGGGACGGAAAGAAAAACTAGGTTTCTTCCTGTATGATTTTTTTTTCTTCCTGACAAAATGGTCTTTTGTGGCAGAAGGGAGCACATTTTTCCACCCTCATCCCTTCCTATCTTGTTTCATCACAAGTCACACTCGGTTAGAGTCTTAATGTTTTTATCAATAAATGATGGATTTGCCAATGGTGATTTAAGTTTTAAATTACTTGCAAAAACTTAATGAAGCCTGCAAATCATGAATTAGATTTCAAAGAAATTGTCTCTGACAGTTAAAAAGTATAGGGCCAAAGTAATTTCAAGAGTGGCATTTTTTCCCTTCTATAAATTATGTATTAGGTCAAAACAGAGGTGGTTCTGTAGTAATTATTATTATTTTTTTAAAGCAAATCACAATTTGTCTCTTGCTGCAGGAACCTTCTCGTATTGGGATATAGCAGTGACATGCTCCTGCAGAAACAAAAATTGTCTCTGCTGCAGCTCCACTGTTGTGAGCACCAGTCTGCTTCTCATCTACATTTTCCAGTGGTTTGAACGATGATTTCTAATTCTGCTTCCCAGGCTTGTGCCCTCGTTACTTAACTGATCAGACTGCTTGTCTGCTGTGGACAAAAATGATACCCTGAGGCTCTCAGCCATTGTCTTTCTAAAGGGGGGGGTGTATTTTTGTAACCCTAGGTGTACTTTGCAGGTTTGAGTGTTCTTTGCTGTTCCACTTGGCAACCCCTTTGCCTGGGTAGGAGAGGATGCCTGATGCTGGTTTGCAGTTTCACGAGGAACAGAATCTCTTTACTGAAAAGCACACATGGGGAATTGGCTGTTGCTTGCAGCACATTCATTTAGTTAATTAGATTTGTGAAAGATAATGAGAAGTTTCCTGTCCTAAATTCAGAATATTTAATGCAATTTGGAAACTGTTATAAATCTGTCTAAAATAGCCAGAACAACTGTAGTTTTCCTACTGATTCTCTCCTGTCTTTATTTTCTCCTGCATCCAAGGAGATAAGAGTAGTCAAAACTATTTCAACCCCCTCCCCCTGAAAAAGGGAGAGTGAGGAGAGTACTTCAAATGCTTTAATAACTGTGCCTATAGACCTCATTTAGATTGGATTATTTTCTCTGAGCTGCATGGTAACAGAGTGGTAGTCAGCATGTTTCTAAATGCTATTGGTCTCCCATTTGGTGATGGGAGCTACAATTTTACAGACGTAAGCTAAAAAGTTTTCTAATACAGCTCAGAAACCAACAGGAGGTGATATACATTGTTCAGATGTGGTGTATATAGATAATACAAATTCTTTTCCTCTCTGTTAATTTTGTTTGAATTGACCCTGCAAATGAACCCTTTCTTCATCAAACTTTAGGTGCTTCTTTTCCGTTATTAATATTTACATTAGTTGTTTCAGAAATTGGGATTTTTTAAGCCCTCACGTAGTTTTGGTGCAACAGTCATCCACTGAATACCCGGCTTTCACAGTTTTCCACTACTTTTTTCTAATTTGTTAAATGATTATTTGTTTTCCCCCCATGTGTCTGCATAAGCTGTCTTGGCGAGAGGAAGTTCAGCCCTGGCCGATTAATCTAAGCATTTCTCTTGTCTTGTTTATGTTCTACAAAGAGGTGAGTGCAATGGGTTTAGTAATTGGAACTTATTTCAGTCCTCTTGGTTAAGGATGCCAGGACTTATTTACTCCATGTATGCTGGGTGTCATTTTTTTCTGCAAAGCTGCTTGATGCAAAACCTGAATATCTGTTGCTTTTGATTTGCATGGTTTCAACTCTGTTTCCAAGATTAGGTTGTCTGTGGCACACTTATCTATTGACAAATTGTTTGTCTACGTGATGAGACATTCCCTTTTGCGAGGTGCATAGTGTTCCTCACAGCTTAGCCTCCACCTTACAGCACTTGTGATTCTTGACTGAATGCTTCTCTTACAGACTTCTGTGTGGATTTGGCTGTAGGGTCAGTTGTTACCACTAATGTGAGGTTAGCAAAGAAATCATTACTGCTCAGTGAAATCTGTTCTCAGGGATGTGGCCTTTGCAGTTGCAGAACAACTGTGATCCAGTCCCTGTCTCCAGGCTTTCTGTAGTGCTGTTGTGGTCCTTGTCATTTTAGCTATGCAAGTCTCTTAGCGGTGCTGATGAGCTCTGAAGGATCCTTGTCTGTGTTGACAGCAGAGAGCATTGTCACCTTTCTCCTTCAGTGGAGCGTTTTGCTCTTGCATGTGGTGGTCGCATATCCAATTTCTCAAAGCCTTTCATCCTTCAAGTGCACTCTGACTCCTGTGATATTTATGTCCTGGATTCTCTCCCAGCGATTTCTGAGTTTTTCCTCCTGTCAGATTTGTTGCCACCTTGGTGTTTTGACACAACACAGTTTGAGAGTTGTGGCTTTTTTTTTTTTTTTGCCAGTGTTAATATGCTGTAGCCCTTCTAGTGATGCTGACTGTGTTTCACCATTGTTAGTTCTCTTGATGACTTCCAAATCTTCCAAAATCTGGAGATACGGACTTTGACCACTGACCTGAGTAGCACTCAGAAGACTATTTCATGTATTTCTGTCCCAAAGCAATACTAGATTGGATGGGGTCTTCTGAAATAACATAGTCAACGGGTTTTCAGTGTTCATTAGAAAGATAAGTGGAGCCACTGGCTTTTCTTTCCACTCTGTTTGTCTTCATAGGTGTGATGGCAAAAATTTCAGCAACGCTATGTCAAGAAGTTTAGTAGTAGGGAAAAAAACCTGATACTGTAACTTTTTTTTCTGTTTTGGAAAAGATACCACAGGTAAAAAAACTTTATCACAGATAAAGAGACTATAATGTTTTTTTTTTTATTATTATTGCATTTTCCAGCAGTCAAACCCAAGAAGGGTGAAAGTTGGCGAGGAGGTGAGGATAATAAACTCTGTTGGGTCCCTTGCTGCTCACATGAACAGCATGTGCATTTTTTATGCTGGCTTTTGTTGACTTTTCCAGTTCGCACTCCTAAGTGTCCTTGCCGTTCATTTGGGACCTTAGCAAAGACTTCCCCAGCTGTTCTTGTCAGTGTGTTGCATAGTCAAGCAGTTCTTGTGTGACCACTGGAGAGCTGCTTCTGCTGGTCACAGAGGTTCGCAGCTAAGAGGATGTGATTGCTGCCTCTTGTAAAAGCGGTCATGCTTTGTAGAAAAATGAGATTTAAATAGGATCTTGTTGGGAAAAAAAAATCAGAAGTGTATCATAAGAAGGAAATGGTCTTTAGTGATTAATAGAAGTGCTTTTGATGCTCGGGTAAAGGCACTGTATATCCAGTACTGGTTATTTTGTTAGATTCTGAACTAGTGGTGCTATGCCAGAGCTTTACCAGAGTTCAAAAGCTGCCTGCGTTCTGTGTATGAAATCGTGCAAGATAACATTGGTGGTGAGGCAGAATGACAAATACAACTCTCTTACTAAGCCGGAGAGGGAGGGAGGTTGCCTCTTGCTTTTTTAATATTTTTAAACTGTTAGCATAAACCATGAGGCCTCAACATTGTATAGTAAACTCTTTTTTAATAAAAGCAAAAATTCTCAACTGTAGCTGCTGGATTCAGTAGCTGGAGTATTATACAAACCCCATGGAAGTACTATGTGACTTCTCAATGTATCCCAAAAGCTGGCAATATTGCTAAAAGTACAAGGTTGCTCCTTTGGATTAGTGGCTCCTGTGCAGACTAATCCTAGCCTGCAATTTCTTCAATGCGGCTGGTTTAGTTCAGAGTTTTTGGTTTGTTTTTGTTATCTACAAGTTTTTCAAAAAGCATTTCCTTTGACTCTTTGCTATTTAATATTTAGGTTGTGCAGTTTGTCATGCTGGCCAAATAGGGCATTTTTAATTCCCCGATGGAATGAAGAAAATGTATTAAAGGAAAATTATCAACAGTGAATAATAAATAAACAGCAGAACAAGTCTCAGATTTTCATTGTTGCTAAAACTGCCTTTTCCATCTTTATAAACGTTGTTATGAACTCCTCACAGCATTTCAGTACCTCAGAAAAGCTTCACAAGGCACAAAAACCTGCACTTTGCACTTCAGTATGTATGCATTTTATTTTCACTACAGCAACACCTGTGGGCCTCCACTGTTGTTTTTAGGCCTACTGGATCATGTAAGGAAAATTGTGGTCCTAGCTCCAAACATCTTTGAATCCTATAGAAGATTTATTGCTGTTGATTCAGATGTATCTATATTAAGTTTTTAAATAATTATGGAAGCATGTTACAGTCACATCTGAGTGAATGTGAGCTTTTACTGTGTTTTGGGTCGTGAATGGGCCAGCACTTCTGAGTATTGACAAGGGTGAGGAGGTGTGGATTTGGCAGATAGGGAGCTCATTCAGAGAACCTGGGCTTTCATCTAGGTGAATTTGTGCCCCAAAATCACAAGTACCAGTTAGAAAGGAGCAATGTCTGAGTCTCCAAGATGACGTGTGCTAAATAGACTGATATGTTTTATGTCAACTTTTCTTTCAGGATGGATTTGAAGCAAAGTTCAAGGTGCAGGGCATAGGTGACATAATCTGGCATGAATAACAAAGTCTCTATCTTTGGAAAACCTTGTAGCCCTCTGGAAAGATTTATAAATTTTAAGACCAGGTGAAACAGTGGTCCATCTATGGTCCATAGCATTTCAATCGATATTCTTGTCATCAAACTAATTATATCTGAGTTATAACTTTGCAAAATTCTTGAGCCTCCATTTAAAGGCGTCAGTTGACTGCACCTCATTCCTCAATAATTTGTTCCAAGGATTTTTTTTTTTCTTCACAGTTAAAATTATGCCTTGTCTTGTATTTGTCTAGCTTAAACTTCTAACCATTAAATCTCATTATGTCTTTTTCTGGTAGATTAAAGTGCTGTCTGCTGTTGAGAATTGCTTCTCCATGTGGGAACCTGAGGACTGCAATTAGGCTGCTTTTTAACCTTGTCACTCTATTTCGTTTATCCAAGAGCGTTAGTCATGAGAAGTAAAAGATGCTTCTGAGTGATTGGCTTTTTCTTGTAGGTATTCTCTAAAATCTTTTAAAATTTTCAGTAGATTTCTGAAAACATGGATATCGGTACTGCAATGTGGAGATAATGATAAAACTCAACCTTTATAAGCTTATGTTGAATATACCCGTGACTCTGTTTCCTCTGTAAGTTGAAAGTGTTGCCCTCAGAGCATGTCCATCTCCATTTCCTCAGTCCTTTCACAGATTTCCTGCTTTCCAGAATATGGTTTCCAGTCTTGTAGTGTGATGTTTCCCCTTTATTACTAAACATCTGTTCTGATATTTGGCTGGATAAGCTGCGAGGCTCTGTAAGCAAGCAGGCCAAGTGATATCAGCAGATTATTTAATTCACAGCAAGTTTATGTGTTATCTACAAAATTCCATTAGCAGTGATTTTTATACTACCTTCCCTAGCAATGAGAAAAATTCCAAATAACTTTAGGTCAAAAACCTACTAAGAAATCTCACTGAATGAATACCTTATTTTAGTAGTGTTCTTTATTTGTGAATTTTATGTTTAAAAATGCATTCAGTGTCACTGCACTGACTTTTCTTCTCTTCTCCCCCCATAAAATAGCAAATTTCAGTTAAATTTGAGCTCTTTAGATGTGTCAAAAGCAGTTAAGTTTAGATAGGTGGAGAGACCTAGATGAACGCCTCATGGAGAAAAAGGTCTCAGAGCTATCTCAACCAGTATCATTAGACACTAGAGAATCCAAGGGGGATGAGAAGGAGGAGACAGTTTCCAGGTTTAAGAAGAAACTTGGGATCAATGCATCTCTTTGACAAAAAGTCATTGTCTTAATTAGGAAAGAGGGGCTCGTTTTGAAAGGTAGAAGCACGAGCAATAAATACAAAACAAGTCAGAAGCAGCTGAGGAGCATCCTCAGAGGTGTTCCGAGATCGTTGTCATATCTGGCATATTTAACCTTTCACTTTGATTTCTGCTCCTCTCCAAGGGATAACTCGCCCTTCTGAGAGGCTGTTTCTGAGTAAACTAGATCATCATTGACAATAGCTCAGTCTACCTGGATGACTTCCAGGATCGTGATGCTATTTCTAGAAAGGGCGCTGGCAAATGGCAGAAACTTGTTTCAGGTCATTAGGTCGAACACTACCTTTTTGAAACAACAGAGCCTCTCCTAGAAGGCTTGTGTATTGTGTGAATGAACACAGAGTAGGTGTAAACTACAACCAAAATCTAAAAAAAAATTTTAAAAAAAATTTAAAAAGCAGTATTTTTGTTCCTGACAGCTTGTAAGACTTGAGGGTTTGTGGAAGAGAGAGAAAGGTGACGGATTACCATAGCAGGTTGGTAACAGGATACAGCCCGTACCCGTAGGCTTGTACTGACGACAGGGCGAGGTTGAGCTCCAGTTGATTGACAATAAGGTTTGGATGATTTGCACATTTTCAAAGACAATTCTGGACGCCAGCTACATGTTTGAGCCAAGCTAATATTACTGTAGCTTGATCTCGGAGGCA
Organism: Chlamydotis macqueenii; assembly: GCF_036417535.1. Classification (NCBI taxonomy): domain Eukaryota; kingdom Metazoa; phylum Chordata; class Aves; order Otidiformes; family Otididae; genus Chlamydotis; species Chlamydotis macqueenii. The sequence continues at coordinate 52,899,916 of NC_141560.1, read as the reverse complement.
AACCAGAGGTGTTTGGAGATTGTCCAAACTAACCTTTACAAATATGTCAGTGACCTCTAGGTGACTGGCAGTCAATTAAATCAAGGTGAAATTACCCAGTGGAGATAAGTCCTTTAAGGATCCTGATTAAGAGGCAGCTTGTACTTAGAACTGATTAAAAGTGATTGCCATCTGAAGGAGATGGTGGTGTGACCAGCAGTGATTTGCCTGAGGCTGGATTATTGTATTATTATTTCTCTATATACTTTTAGATCTGACCTTGTTCAGTTCCTGTGAGGGAGGCAGGCTGAAAATGTCTGCAAATTGCCTTTGTTTTTTTCTAAATGGTGGCTCCTTTGGATTTGGACTGGGACTCATCTCTGTCACAGCATGGGCGTTCCCTTTCACTGAGGAGACTAGTTACCTCTAGTCATAGAATCATAGAATAGTTTGGGTTGGAAGGGGCCTTTAAAGGTCATCTAGTGCAACCCCTCTGCAAGAAGCAGGGACATCTGCAACCAGATCAGGTTGCTCAGAGCCCCATCCAGCCTGGCCTTGAATGTTGATGCAATCCAGGATGCGGTTGGCTTTCTGGGCTGCAAGCGCACATTGCCAGCTCATGTAGAGCTTCTCGTCCACCAGTACCCCCAAGGCCCTCTTCTCAGGTCTGCTATCAATCCATTCTCTGCCCAGTCTGTATTTGTGCTTGGGATTGCCACGACCCTTGTGCAGGACCTTGCACTTGGTTTTGTTGAACTTCATGAGGTTTGCATGTGCCCATCTCTCCAGCCTGTCAAGGTCCCTCTGGATGGCATGTAGTCCAGCTACATGTGGTTCAGTGATCTTCAAATTCTTACTAGTATGTTGGTTTTTGTCGAGTTAGGTGAGGGTAATAATCTCTGTTGGGTCCCTTGCTGCTCACTTGAACAGTATGTGCTTTTTTTTGTGCTGGCTTTTGTTGGCTTTTCCAGTTGACACCCCTGAGTGTCCCTTCCCTTCGTTCAAGACCACCAGGCAGCTTTGGAACTGAGACTCCTTGGTCTCTCCTGACTCCGCTGACTGTGGATAGGGAGTGGATGACCGCTGATATCTAGATACACAGATTGTGTGTCACGTTTACATGATGATGCAATTACAAAAGAAGCTGCTGCATGCCCTGGGTGGTTTGAAACACTGCATCTGGCACAGACCAGTGGTGCTGATGCTGTACTCCACTGCTCACCTTGATGGGGTCTGGGAGGGGAGCCAAACCTCTTGCCAATTTGCAGCTGAATTTGACAGCCAGGATGTGCACATATTGTCTTCTGGATTCCCTAAGAAGCAGCAGTGTGAGTGAACCTTTCTTCAAGATTTTTGGTTTCTTCTTTCATCCAGCTTCACTGCCATTTAGCAGGGTGTCTCCTGTTCTTTTGGTAAACGCCACTTTTTATGTGAAAAACCAGCATATATAATTCTGTGCTGTGTGGAAATACTGCAGTCCTGCAGCACCTTGCTCAGTGCAGTTACTGTCACTTGTCCCAGTTTAAGATACGGGGAAACAGCCACGTTTCTTTCTCCATTCAACCTGTGTGACTTCCAGTGAGAAATGTTATTTTTCTCTGGGTGTTGGAAACTTGCATGTAAGTGTGGCTGGCAGTTTGTTTACTTTCCTGTTATTATCGAAAGCAGTCTCCATGTAGTTTATTCATTTGCAGTGACTGTGTCCCAAATCACTCCGCTCACAATAAAATATGTTTTCAGTGAAGTGCAGTGAAGAGCTGCAATTGTTTGTTTCATTAAAACAAGGGAGACATTTAATAGCAGTTATTCATTTCTGTTGCTTCTGTTATCTACTAGCTTTCCAAGACATTTTACTTACCAGTATATAATATTTCCACTGAAAGGCTACCTGAGGATTAAAAACAGTAATTGCAGATCCTGAAGGTCAGAACTCCCATGGTGTCAGAGATGTTGTTCTGGAGAGGGAATGGTTTACAGCCTTGCATGTACCCCAACAGAAACATGGTTTTGAGCCACTGGAGACAGCATGTGATGATGCCAAGTTGCTAGAAATGTGAGCAACTGCATTGATGGTACTGGAGCCCAGCAGACTGCTACTAGCTGAGGAGATGGCATTTGGCATAACCTGTGACTCTTCCAGGTACACATGCCTGTGTGATTGGAAGAAAATCACATGTTTTCAAGGAAGAAAATACAGGTAAGGATAGTATTGCCTTGTTTGGCGTTTAGCCACAAGGATATTGAAATCCTGTTCCATTTTCTTCAAAATAGAGCCAGACAACTCTTCCAATGGTCTTGCTGAGCTTCTGCAAAGTAGCCAAATGTTCCTCCAAAGCCCTCTGTCTCTTCCCTGGATCAACAGTGTGTGCTGCCTTCTCTCTCTGGGGGTGCGTTCTGCGCTTCTTCTGCTTTTAGGCTGAGCAACGATCACCCTGCAGTAGGCATAAAACTCGCTGTAGTGAGCCAGGCTTTGCCTGCTGGTCTGTTCTCTCTGAGGACACTGGTGGTTCTCCTCACAGCATTGTTTATTTAAAATGAGTTAATTTCAGAGAAAGCATATCTTAAGAATAATAAAGCAGGCTGTGTGCAAATCTCACTTTTCCCTAAGGATTAACGTTCCCTGGATCTAGGAAGACATAGCTTCTTCAGTCAGTTTCCACAGAATCGCTCTTTCCAGACAAGTTTCTCCACGCAGAGTAGCAGATTTTAACCCTTCAGTGGGCTGATTTGGTTTGGTTTTTAGTGGGTCTTTTAGTTCTGGCACAGAGAAAGGTGGCTTATCAGCAGACATTTCCTCTCCTTGTTCTAAGGAATCAGGGAAATTTCTTCCCCTGAGGACATGATTTAACCAGCCCTCTCCCCCACTTGCTTTACAGGTTGCCCTGGTTGTTTCCAGTTGCCAGTGGAGCTGACAACGCTGTGTTCAGCAGAGCAGCTCTGCCACCAAGAGGTGGTGATGCCAATGCCTGTGATTAAACGTGGGGAGCTTACGTGCCTCTCCCATGGCTCCCAGCAAGGTTCAGGTGCCACCAGAGGCCTGATCTAGTTAGGGTGTAATTGTTTTGACTTTCACAGAGATATATTTACCTTACAGCAGTGGACAAATTCTGTATTTTGGCTTATGTTTTCCTACCAAATTCATGAATTTAAGAGGAAATGAATGTAAGTTACTTGGATAAATGTATTGGCAGATAGCCCATGCTTACATGGTTTGTGGGACTCATTCATAGTCTCTTACCATAGTGGGAGTTTAGGGTATGGTTTGCCTTTGCTATCCCTCCTCTCCTGATATTTTAGTAGTGCTCTCTCTTATTTGAAAGCTCTCTCATTCACCTTTAAACTAAGTAAATGAGTGCTGTAAATAATTAAAGCAAAGGTTGATCCCATTGGAGGGCTGCAACAAATGGCTTAGTGGGCAAATGGCCAAGTCCTTCATCTCTGCGAGTGAACTGCTGGCTTCCCCTTTCCCAGCTCACAGCATCTGTGAAGGAGTCTGTGTCCAATGTCACTGTTCCACCTAATATATAATCACACAACGGTCATTAGTTCCTACAAGGAAAGTGGCTTGTCTCCCAGCTTTAATTTGCCTCTGCACGTCCCGAAGCTTTAGTGGCAGCTAATTGGATCTCAAGCTCTATTGACATGTGCATCCCTAGGTGGCTGGGGTTTTCTTTGCTTTTTTTTCCTTGGTCTGTATAGATGGAGATAACAGGTTGTTAGCACTTGAAACACAAATGCAACCCACTTTTCATGTCTCTTGGCAAATAAAGGCTCAACAGCATGTATCATGTTAATTAGCATCCTTCCCAATTTATTTATCTGAGATTATACTGATGGATGTTGAGGACAAATGAAAGTGATTATATTTAAAAAAAAAGAAAAAAAAAGGCAAAAAAAAGGCAAAGGGCTGAATACAGGTATCCTGTGAATATTCTCAACATAATCATAGGTTTTGAAAGAACGGGCGTTTCCTTTTTCTGCTGGCCTGAATTCAGTGTACATGGGATTTCAATACATGAGCGTAGTTCAGGAGTCTTTACACCCTGGCACAGGTGCGGTCCTGTTGCCCCTAGAGATCAAGGCAAAATTACCACTTACTGGGACATGCAGGAAAGGAATGACTCGTTCAGGACCATGTCTGGGAAAAGACAATTCAAGTGAGCAGGAGGGATGGCACAGGAAGGAGACGGGGGCTTTGAGGATAGGTTGTGAAATCTGCGGGACACGAGGCTGCTGCGTCAAGACAGAGGAGCATCGCTGAGAGCAGCAGCTGGTGAGGTGCATAACTGGAGAAAGGGGATAGAAGCTGTTTTGTGTCAGTCATCTTTGGAGCAAGCATATGGAGAAAACCTAATACAAAGGAAGCTTCATTCTGGAAAAGAAATTACGATGTTAGGTCATGATGGCACCCAGCTTCGCTGGTGTCACTGCTATTGACGATGTTAGTATTATCTTTTCCCAACCAGCTTTATAATCTGAAGAAGAGCTTATTTATGTGTAAACAAAAGGTTTCTTCTATGGAATCAGCATAAGATGTGTCCTGACTGCTGTATAAATAATTAGATGTGTCACAAAAACCGTTTGTTCACTCACCTGAAATTCCTTCAACATACTGGTGAGGCTTTTGTCATTCAAAATGCTTAATGTCCAAAAAGAATTGACTTAATATCCTGGTATTTAATTTTCCTTTTGTATATGTAATTTATTTTATTTTACCTGCCTAGTTATACCCACCCTTTCCCCATGTTTGCTACAGCATTCAAACTCCTTTGAGACAAGAAGCAGCAAGCCAAGAATTCGTGTTTAAAGTTTTTATTCCTAGGTTCACTAAAAAGAAACAAGATTTGGGTTTTTTTAAGGACTGTCTCATTGGGAAGTGCCCGTGCACAGGGTGCCATACAAGACAGAGAGCAGGATGTACGCATCCTCCTCAATAAGCAGCCAGCTGTGCTATTGGCTTAATTCTGTATGCAAGCAAAGAATGTGCATAGCTGCACCTTAACATTTGAGCCCGTGTCTCTGGGCTGGTTATGATGTACTTTATTGAAACAAGCTTGGGGACTGGCTGCACAAGTTATTCAGCTGCTGCTGTGCATAAGAACAAGTTAGATGGCAGCGGCCTCTCTGGCTACAGAAAACATTTTCTTTATATGGAACAATTATAAAATGCCTGTCTCTCCCTTGGACTTTAAAGGACTCATTTGGACAAAATTAGGTGCAGTTTGCTGAAAACATTGGATTTTGCTCTTGCATGAAAAATTTTGAGTTGCAGAGCCTAGTGACATGACAGACTTATGATCTCTTGTTTAAAACAAAGCGGCGCTAAAGCTGCTCTTGGGATTCATTGGCATTTTAATAGGATGACTAGAGTGAGAATGTTTCAGTGGCTCTTTTCTTGCAGACTCAGCTATCTGCCGTGTCAGGTGCCTTGACCCTCTCAGGTTAGTAACTCCATTCCTTGTCTAGGATTCTGTACAGTGCTTCACATCCCAGGTTTGTTTTGGTATTCAAATAACTACTCCAAATTATATTATTAATTCTATGGCATGAGTGGAGTCAGGGTATTCCTATTTTACAAATAGTAACCTGAAACACAAGAGAAACAGTCACGTTTCAAGTCTGCGTAGGACGCCTATGGCACAGCTGAAATGTTTCACCTCAGTTGACCCAAGGCAGCATGTTTCAGAAATGTTCATTCTTCTTCCCGCTCCCAGACCATCTCCCACAATCTTCTGTTCCTGTATTCTCTGCTTTTCCGCTGAAGTTACACAGCCATTGCCAGTGCATCTCTCTTGGTATCAAACACTGCTAGAGCCAATAAGCATTTCAGCTAACTTACTGAAGTTTGGAAGATCCGTAAAATGTTTGACTCCTGATGCAGGCTTTTTGCAGTCAAACTAGGAAAAGAGAATTCACTAAGCAAGTTGTTTGCTGTGTTTAAGGAAGCAATTAGAAAAAAAATGTTAAGTCCTGGAGTTGTTTCACATTTGGGGGTGAAGTGAGGAAGAGGGGTTCCCACAGAGGTGAGCAAACTGTCCTGGAGATGCTGCGTAACATCGATGACACTGACAAGAAATTAGTATATTGTCCCTTAACTGCCAAACCTCAGCAAAATTCATGCAATTTCTCTGACTTACTAAAATCTCACAATATTTCTATTTGTAGGCAGATGATATAAGGAAGATTTCAGTGGTGAGGGTATACATACTGCTCTCAGCTTCTTATAGACAGGCTTGAGGACATCTCATTTAAAACAAGCCTTACCTGTTGGTGCAATCAATCTCATCTCTTCTTAGCAGGCAAGAGGGCTCCCACAAATGACCTTATAGATTAGGCTCTTTCTGTTTACATTCGATTTCCCACTCACTGCTATTTGTAGAGAATGATTATCACGACGTTAAATTAAAAGTTTTGCCTGGTGGGAAACTATTGGATATTTTGTTATTTTCTTACAGCCTCTCCTGCTCTGGTGGAGAGGCAGAGGCAGGGGAAGCAATCACCAGAAAGGTCAGGAATATTTACTTACCGATATTGAAACACTGTTGAGAGGCTTTGTCCAGTTTCGGGGGTTTGTTGGGTGGAATTTTTGCTTGTGGTGTGGTAGGGAAGCACTGAGGCTTGAAATTAAAAGTCTCCATTCGCCTGCAGGTTAGAAAGCTGGCGACGCTGCTGGCATTCTCTGGCCTTTGCCTAAAGGCTATGCCAGCATCTAAGTGACATCTCATACTGCCAGCAAGTTGAAAAGGAGTTAATAAAGATCTCCTCAAGAGCCTTCTTTTGGCCTTTCTTCCAGAGAGCATTACAGCAAAGCCACCTTCCCTCTCAGTGTGCTGGCACAGTGGAAGGACATTGGCTCTTCAGTAGTGGTATAGCTTCAGTTTAATCCAAATCTTGCATCATATAAGCCATAAATATTGATAATAGCTGTGTTCTGCACAGATGCAGCTTTCTTCTTTGCCCGAAAATTTTTGCTCCAAAGCATTTCCTCCTCCTTATCAGCAGCAAAATTACAGGACTGGGCTTCGCAGGAAGCAGTACTTGTCTCCTGTTTCATGCCTTGACGGTAAGCAGATAAACTCCAAAGCCTTTCATTTAGACAGAGAGTGAGAGAGCTGTCAAACCATCCCCAGGAACCGAGACGGCTTCTGCAATCCCCCATCTGTAATGCTGACATGGAAATAATTATGAGCCTTGCTGGGTTTTTGCGGTGCAGAATGTTTATGTAGTGCTTTCAGCGTGTCTGTGTCTGTGCTAAGCAGGGTTTTTGTTGTTGCTGCTGTTACACGGTTTTTATCCCAGCCTCAATTATTCCTAGGTTGTCTTATTCAAGGAGGCAAGGCGGAGTGTGACAGCTCTTGGTCCTCTTGAAGGATGCTGGTTTCTGTAGCTGGGTTTGTCAGCCAGCCAGCCACAATTCTGCTTGAAGGCTCCGGATTTCCGAAGCAATGAGGGGACAAAGCTGACAAGTAAAACAAGCCTTACGTGTAAATTGCTACAGCTTAAGTAGATGTCTCAAGGGCAAATGTATTAAGAAGGAACCATTTTTTAATTTGGCCTGAATTTATATACAGGCTTAAGTAAGATTTTTTTAAGGGATGTTTTGTCACAGTTGTAAATTACATGAGGCTCAGATAGATCCCTGCCCGTTCTCTCTCACTGCATCAGCTGTTTCCAGCCACTTTTCCTGACCTCTGTGGCAGTTTCTCTCCAGTCCTGCTGCATCTCTTGTAGCTTTCTCTTCTCCAGTTCAAACACTGAGTTTCCTTCATTACCTGAAAATCTCTGCACATGACTTGTCTACCTTAAAGTAGTATATATATTTTTAGAAAGTCTTTTTACTAGAACAAGGAGAGATTTAAGAGCCAGATTAAGGCCTAATGGAAGTCAGTGAGAAATTATTTCTGCTCATAGCAGCTGGAACAGGATCTTACCATAGATAAAGTGCTGGTAGTATACATGCTCCACTCTAAGAAGTGGCTCTCTGGCAGTTGTGGATTGTAGTGGATTACCACACTAAGCACCAGGACATGTTTAACTTCTGTTGGTGGAAACACCACTGGAATCTGATGGCACTGATAAGCACGTTCAAGCCTCCAGTGTGTCTGAAGCCAGAAGTCATAGGAATTGACATGGATGGGGCACCAGCATGACGCTTACTCCTCTCATCTGTTGGCCAATGAATCCCAAGGAGGAAGAGAATTTTTCTCTGCTTCACTTCCAGATTGATAAAAGGTTCTTACTGCCTAACCTTTCAGAAACTGTTCCTTCTGAGGAAGTCTCTGGTATTCCACATAACTTAAAATAGGCGTCTCATTTAGAGTAACAGTTTGCCTGCTGAGAGTTGCTATTATGCTTCATTGTGCTCCTTCACTAGATAGAGTTGTGCTTTGTGGAGGGCTTAGCTTGCGTATGGGAGAACGGAGGAGATTCAAACTGCAGAACATTTAATATAGTACTTGCAGTCCCTCTTTTGCCATGGACATTTTGCCTGGTTGAGAACTGGTAGCACAGAGACAAACAAGAGAAGCTGACAGATTGGTGAATGCTGGGTGGGATCCTTTGTCAGGAGACGTGATTAATCGCTGTGGTACTGCAGCATTTAATTTTCAGAAAGATCATTTTCTGAAAAACTCAAATTGAAGGCAGAAGAGACAGCTGGGGATGTTTTGTGAGTTTTCATTTAAATAAATTATACAACTAGAATAAAGGCACATTGAAAAGTTCCTGCTATTCTAAAAATGTTTTGGGAGGAAGCAAAGTTGAGGTTAACAGAATGACCTGGAGGAGCATTTGCCACCTATGCTCCACAAATAGATGTTGAGTTGTACTTATCCCTCTCTGGTCAAAGCCAGTAGGAATCATATGTCTAGAGCTTCAAGGAGTGCTTCAATTAGGGGGAAAAATACCCATCTTATAACTTTGTACAGAGGTTATTCAAGCAGAGGTCAATGTGCTTTTAACAGGACTGCAGGTAGACACTGAACTCCTTGCAGCCTGAAGGAGAGAAGTCATCTGAGCTCTTGGAATTGCAAGGCTACTTCTGCATCAAGAGTGATTCATTCATGCAAGACAACACCTTAATAAAAAAGGCTCTATGTAACTGGCTGGAAACAGGGGAGACACAGACGGTGGGGGACTTCATGCTGGTACCTCAGCTGCAGGCACAAGTGACAGGAGACCAAAGGCCGATTCCTGCTTCCCCTGTCTCCTGGTGCCAAAGGGCCACAGACTCAGTTCTGCTGGACAGGGTTATTTCTGGGTGATGCTGAAGACCTCTTTGACCCTAGCTAAGCAAACAGGACAGTGTGGATGCTTTAAGGAGCAGCTCTCTGAAAAAGATGTTTTAAATCAACTGCTCTTCAGAGACTGGCACTCTTCAGTGTATTTACAGCACGCTTGGTTAGAATATTAGTTAGAAACTTCAGCAAAGGAGAACTATGTAAAATCCTACATTTACACTCACCCAACTAAATACAAAGCTCTGTATGTGTATATTTATATAAAACTGTGTGAGATTTCCAGGTACCTTCCCGTGGCAGTGGACACATGAAACAAAAAAAAAAAGTGAAGAAATGTGGAGATGGTGTTTCACAGCACATGTACGCCTCTTTCAAATTTCCAACTTGTATAGGGATGAGAGAGAGAAGGAAATGAGACACACACATGGTGTGGGATTATCAAGAGCTTATATCCTCTTCCAAGCAAGATGCAAACCAGCACTTTGTTTTTAAACTAACAAATAATAATGGATCATACAGTGTTCATGACTTGATGTTGAGGGACTTATGTTGAGGCTTTTTGAAATAGTGAGAATATTTGAATAGTGAGAGAACTGGTCTGCTTTCTTGAGCAATGCTCTGCTGTTTACTCAGTTTCTGAACTATGGAATTCTGTTCCCAGTTGTGTTCCCAGTACAAAGATCTTGCACCCTTTGTGCAGGGAGAAGTGGTTAATTTTATGAGGAGGGGAGGGCTTGCTTTCATTTTGCCTCAGCAAGTTGCTTGCTAGTGCATCTTCTCCAGGTAAAAGGAAGAGCAGGAATGCTTGGTGAGGCAATCTCTTGACATCATGTGTACTAACAAAATGTTGTTCCTGATCTTGAAGTACTTTCTAAATGTTGGTTGTAAGTTATTAAATTATCATTAAGTTATTATTAAGCTATTATTGTTGTTGTTGTTGATCTCAAAGAGGACATGAAGGTTCCATTAACAACGGCAGCCTGTGAGCCCTGGTAAAAAGGATTATCATGCTGAGCCACTGCATTGGGTGGAGAGCAAAATTTGAGTGAGGAAATGCAAACTTTGCCTTTTGCATCCTTTTGGTAGCATGGCATTTGCCCTTCAGATAAGCATCACTGTTTCATTTGACCTTATCTCCTCTGTTCCAGATTAGTGGTGATGTGAACTGTAGGCTGATGCATAGCGCTCTCACTTTACAGGGCAGTTCTTCTCAGGTGTGATAAATTAATGTTCCAAATAGACCTTTCTCTTTGCCTTCAAGGCCACAGATCTACTAGCACATTTCTGTCTCCACCTGCCCTCAGCTATGCTGTTTCTCTTCACCTCTCTCCCATTCTGAACAAGAATTAGTTTTTCAACAATTAATTACCTCCCTGCCTCTGTAGCACACTAACTAAATCTCAAAGCCTCTCTCAGACCAGCAACACTACCGTGCCCTTCCATCCTGATTGATGGCTGTGCTCGAGACCGCAGCAGGTCCAGTTGAGACACAGGGAGCTGAGGATTAGCGAAGAGCTGAAACCCAGTTCAATCTAATTCTTAAATGAATGCTAGGAATCCCCCTCACATATAAGTTCATCATTGATTGCCTGTAATTTTCTCAACTAATTCCAAATTTAATGATAGCTTTCAGCGCTGGATTTCTCTTCTAATTAATGTACCAGGGACTATGTATAATCTCTGTGTAAAGTCAAAAGCAGTCAAAACCCTCCTCAGCTGGAATGACTACTGTCAGAGGGGCAGGCACTAGAGAATACACCGTGCCTGTTTGTTATCCGATATGGAAGAGACTATCTCCCTGAAGCAAGTTGTGAACTTAATTTTGGTTTTCTTTTTGACTGCTGCAGCAGAAAGATGTCAGAGTGGCACTGTGTTTTGCAGTCAGATTTATAGCAGATTGATGGGGAAGAAAATGGGACAGCTCGGCTCACCCTTCTTGTTGTACCTCTGATGTCAAACAGACTGCTAACGTTGGCACCCAGGGGAGCGGGATGAGTACGGGCATATTTGAGCAGCACTGTTCAGTGCTTTTCATTTACAGTAGAACAACCGTGAATATCCATTTATTATTTGCTTCCTTCTTTGCATTTTCTTGATCCTCTGGAAGTGTGTATGTATGGTTAGACTGGGAGAGAGGCACCTGCAGTCATTTTGGATACTACCTGGTGGTGACCAGTGGATCCAACAATAGCCTGCTTTACCAGCAGAGACTCTCAATAAGAAAGCACCATCTTTGATTGCAAAAGCCTCTAAAACAGAACCTTGTACTTTCATTAAATCAACAAAAATGCATTTATTGGAGAGCAGCTCCATTTAGTAACTAAATTCTTAAATCCTCTCTGTCGTGAATTTTGGATAGCTCATTCCCTGCTGCTTCAATATAACTTTGTCCATCCTGCTGTAAGAAGTGGGGTACCCTGGCCGATATAATGAATACAATTCAGAGCATCAGTACAATGTCAGTGCCACTGTTGTTCTCTGTGATGGTTGAGCCCAAATTACCACACAGTTTCTCACTCACCCTTCCCCTCCCCAGTGGGATGGGGGAGAGAGTTGGGAAGGAAGGAGAACTCCTGGGTTGAGATGAAGACAGTTTACTAAAATAACAAAGGAAAATTGCAATAATAACAGAATATAAGGATACTAAAATATACAAAATAAACAACGTATGTTTTCTCACTACCTGATGTCCCAATGACCGATACAGCCCGTCCCGAGCAGGGATCACAGAAACGAAACCGAGCGGCAAGCAAAGGAGCAAAAGGGAGCCAGCAAAGTAGAGGGAACGATGCCAGCAAATGAGCAGGAAAGATGGATGCCAGGAAGGCAGATACCCACCCTGGCCAATCCCCACTTATATACTGAGCATGACGTTTATGGCATGGAATACTCTTTTTGGCCAGTTTGGGTCAATTATTCTGTCCGTCTTTCTCCCAGCTTCCCACATCTGCAAATTAGCGAGACTTGGAAAGCGGGGCGGTGTCCTTGGTGTCATTCACAACAACTCATATCATCAGGGTGTTTATCTACATTCTTCATACACGAAATCCAAAACACACTGGCTACTGAGAGGAAAATTAACTCCATCCCTGCTGAAACCAGGACAATCTCCCAGGAAGCATATGGAAGATGCTGAGGGGTACTTGGTCCCAACTGAAGACATTAGGTTAAAAGAAAATGCTGTGGGTAGATGAATATTTTCATATATAAGCCTCATTTGCAAAAAAAAAAATGAGTGATTAAACTGAATCCAGTCTTTCTCTGTAGTACTTTAGTGGTTGCGTGAGAAGGGAAAAGATGTTCTGGAGGTCTGTGATGGAAAACATGATCATTTATCTCAGAACAGGGACTCCTCGTGTTCTTTACGAAATGCAGATGCCTGTGACAGATACCAGCTCTACTGGAGAAAGGCTTTAGGAAATGTCAGATAAATTTTTATTCATTTCAGTGTAGGACTGTTGTTCAGCATCTCCCTGCTCTGTGCACTTTGGGTCTGAAATGTGGTACTCAGCAAATTTTGAAGTTTATGTCTTTCATTGTTGATTTTAGATTGACAAGTATGCTCAGCGGGACCTGAAGAAAGGGCTTCATTTGTATGGGACAGATGGAAATATTGGCCTAACTAATGCATGGAGCATCATTCAAACAGATGTAAGTTTAACTTTTTTTTAATCCTTCTTCTTTACCTCTGGGTTCTGTAACATTACATCATGGGTGTGAACCTAATTAAACCTCGCGATCCCAAGCCAATCTCTTCCTCCCACCCAGTCAGCACATTAGCGACTAAACTCTCTGGTTTTTTTTAACAAATGGTAATTTTCTTTATTTCTTCTTTGACCAGGATAGCTTATTTCTTTTAAAAATGTATAGTGTGTTGACACCTAAATATCATATAGTTCTGTGCTGTGTGAAGGAGATGATCAGGCAGGAAACCAGAAGTACCTTCTCTGTAAATTCAAAGGGACCGCTGATGTTGGAATGAAGAGCAATGGCGTAGTAACAAAGAAACACTTCCACACCTTTTCATTTCTGTCCTGTCTCCTTTTGTTGCTATTGTTGGTTTCCACTAGCGTAGTAAAAATGGAAACTGGCCGTGGTGCTTACAACCTCCTCCTACAGTCAATACGTTTTTCCCAGCAGAATTCCATCATCCTCCATCACAGATGGGCTGGGAATGCTTTTTGCTATGTTGCCATCACTGTTGCATTCTTCTGATTCTCTGACAGCACTCTGCCAGTGTTTGTCTCTTAAGGAGTGTTGAATGCTACAGGTGGCTTCCTCCTTTTGCCCTTGTCTGGCTTGGTGAGGAAGCACCATTGCTGACAGTTCAGGTTTATTAGCTCTGTCCTTCTCTTTGCGTATTCAATTTAACCAGTTCTCTTGGGGATGATCTTTCTGATATGATTTTCTCTGCTTCTCCATGAGGAAAAAGTGCTCCAACTTTTCTTCTGCTTTAGCACTTGTTCTGCCTTGACTTCAGTATAAAAAATCCTGCATAGCTTTCTCAGATTCTCCTCCAGAGATGCTAGCATGGTACACAGACAGGCAGGGCTTTAGTCTTGCCTTGTCAGAAACTGTCTTAAATCAGCCAAACATGATAACCTCTCCCAGTGCTTCCAAGGTTATATGAACTATTTGTGATGATGGATGGGCTACCTACCACATTCTGATACAATAAACCTGCGCATTTACCCTTTACTTCCTCTGTTTGGGCTAAAATCCTGAACATCTTTCAGTCTGGGAATGTCAAGATTCACATACACTCTTCTGAACTATACAAGATAACAGGAGTGACGGGCTGCTAAGAAAAGGACTGAGAAATTAAAAATTTGAGGTCACTAACAGAACAAAAGAACTGGTTGGCCAAACTCCACATGCATCTTTGGGGCTGCGGGAGCTGTCTGTATTGAGTGCAGTAGGTTGACAGCAGCAGTACTGTGTGTGAAAGACAAACAGCTCACGTCCAGCAAACGAGCTTTCCAGTCCAGCATCCTAACAACTGCGCGTAGAAGGCTCTAATGTCATTGCTTATATCAAACAGTATGAGAAGTTTCGCTGTTTTACACTAACTTAAGTCTGCTTAGTAAAAATATAGTAAAAACTACTAATATTAAGATGTTTGGAGTAAATATTAATCTGGTTTCAGTGACACTCCAAGAACTGTTAAAAGCATACAGCAAAGATGGGGGGGAAAGCATTATTTGGAGGAGTTATGGGATATAAACCCTGTGCTTCTGCTCCCCTTTCTGTAAAATAGGTGTAACAACATATACTATGTCTGGTTCAGCTAGTCACATTTTTTCAAGATGTTCACAAGTTGGATTGGATTCAGAAAAGATGTAAAAGAATAATGAGAATTTTGGAAATTTAAATTATGGTGAAAACTTTAAAAAGCTTTATATAACCAAGAAAAATGAAGTAGGGATGTGATTGCAGTCCTTAAAAAGAGAGCAGGAAGTGAAAAGGGTTTTGAAAGAAAAGGGCTCTGTAATTGATCCAGGAGCTAAAAACTCAAGATACAGATGTCTGATGGTAGGATGCCATTCTACAGCAGGATGGTAGATTCTTTTTCTGTAAAGTGAAGGTTTTTTGTCTCAAAGAAATGGTCTTGTTCAGTGACAAGCTTGGGTTTGAGGCAGGACTCAATAGTCTGTGGTCTGTGTAGTGCTACAGAAGGTGCTCGATTGTCTTAATGATTCCTTTAGCCTTGAAACCTGTTACAGTTTAAAGAGCATCTTAGAAGTTTCACATGAAACTAATGTTAGTTAGGTCTTAGAAGCCCAAAAAATAACGGGAAAGTGCCATCTTGCAAGCCATGTACAGTCAGGTTACATCACTGTCTTTTCTAACATGACAGCTATGAAATTACCATGCGCTGTCTTGGCAGCACCGTAGCGTTAAAGTCTCCATGCTTTCCATGCTGGGCACTGAGGAGAAAAGCAAAGAGCTCCCACAGATCCATTTTTACTGCTCTGCATAATTGGTTTTCACATGTATCTTTCAAAACTATTTAGGAATAGAGTGCTGCAGTGGTGCAGAGAAGGCAATCCCAGCATGGTTAATTATGTAAAACACTTTGCAGTTGAATAGCGCTATGTAAATGCCAAGTATTATTTTTTGTGTTTGGTAATAATCGTTATTCCTTGCATCCCTAATCAGTAGAGTGTAATCACTGATAGGAGGATTAGGACAATACAGGGCACTTTCTGAAAGGAGAGTCCCAGCCCAGGCTTGCTTTTGCATTCTGGCTCCTAAGAGACAGCTCTCAAAACCTCCCACATTAGAAGTAACCACGTTGCTATATAGGACAGTGTCTCAGCAGACATCGGTCATTGCTTGAGCTATGGGCCGTGTCTGTATGTGCATGGGAAACAGCAGCCTCAGAAAAAAAGCATGATGTGAAAAACATGACAGTAGCAGAAATCGTAATGTGTCCTTCTCCCTCTGTCTCTCTGAATTCACACTCCTTTCTTTGCAGAAGTATTTTTCAGATTTTGAGCAGAAGGATGGCCCCATGGTTGAAGTAGTAGGCTCAGACATGAGGGATCTGAGCTCTGGCAGAGTTCTTCATTTCTCCTACTGTTAGCTTAGATAGAGAACATCCCCACCCTGAGTTCACCAAGTACAACTGTGTATGGCAACTTTTGCCTAAAGAAGGGGGGGGGGAAGTTTTTCCTGAAACAGAACCCCATTTAGATGGCATTTCATTTCTGTAGGACTGGCTGGTGACAAATCGGAGGAGAGTTTTGACTGGGAGTGTGGACACCCAGTGCGCACACAGTGACTTGTGAATGATGATTACTGTATTTCTTCCTCAAGTGTGAAAGGCCTGAGCACCTTTTTTTTAGGGGGGGCTTTCAGCTTCAGAGAAGCTGAAGCCTTTGTGCCTTGAGAAATGGCTTTCCTCTTTTTAATGAAACATGCAATTCCTAAGTAACTGGGAACAATTTAAAAACAGAGTTTGTCAGGCCCGTCTTCAAGGAGGAAGGTGTAGTTTTGGTCCGTGACTGACCGATCTCTTCAGATTACCGATAAAGGAGTTGGGCTGAGCTGCACACGTGCAGTGCATGTTAGAGGAAAAGCACCAGCCTCATTGTGTAGTCGTATTAAGACTCTAGGTCAGGGAGCTGTTTCAAATTAGAACATTTTATTGATTTCTTTTTAATACCTTCAGCTAACCAAAATCACAACCTTTCTCAATGGTGTTTCAAACCTTAAAAGGATCAGAAACACAGGCAGGTGACTTTTGCGTGTCTTGACTGAAGAGTGTGAAAGCGTACAGCGATTATAAACATTACTAAAATTCTAATAGTTGAGGATGTAAGTTACCCTGAACTGCATTACACGCCTTACCAACCAGGACTGGTTAAAGTTACAGGTGGAGATCATTAGGAAATGAGAAATAGGCATTAATTTTTAAAATGTTGCTTCATCCCCACCATCTTTGTGATCAATATTTGAACACTTCTCCTTTTAACTAACCAGGCAGTAATCCGAGAGGCATCCAGCAAACGCATTAGCTTCACTAAAGTGAGCAAATTCAGCTCCCTTTTCCTGCTGTGTGGTGTCTTTCATGTCTACTTAGGCCACTGTAACTGAGAACAAAATTTGACCCATCTCCCTCTACCCCGGTCATTGATTCTGTTAGATCAAACCAGGCTTTAGGATTACTGCTGAAGTAATCCAAACCACCCATTAAACATGATTTTAGAATAGAACTCTCTTATTCACCACTTTTTACAGTGATGGAGGAAAAAGGCATGTTTTGTCCCTAGTTCTCTGTCACATTCGCAAAACTGGAAAACCAGGAATTGCTGAAACCTGTCTGCAACACAGTTTGGGTGTCTGTTTATTTTCCTGAACCCTATCCCAGCCTGGCTGATTTTGCAGGAATTTGGTAAAGAAAATAAAGCCTGCTTGGCCTTGAATACTGGAATTGCCTGTAAAATACGTACAAGAATCCAACTCGTTACATTTCTACTGCATGAAGATAGAACTTTGTGTTTAACATTAATTACCAGCCCCAGCCACCTCATGCTACAGCAGCAATTACTTGTTAACACAAAAATAAAGCTGTTTGCAAGCAGCGTTGCATTCCATAAACGCAGCACAAAGACCTCAGTGCTGTTTGGTGCTGCTTGGCTGGGAAAAGCGCTCCTCAGCAGCTCCTCAGCAGCGTGACCTTTGCCTGCAGCATCACGTTGAGCAGCCCGTGCGTGTCCTGAGCTCTTGGGAACTGACGAGCCGCTTCAGAGCCCCATGGGTAACCAAGATGGGAATGATTTATGTCTCTTTAACAAGGGAGGGAAAAAATGTGTTTTGACACCTTGGGAGACAGAGCCTCCCGTGTGAAATGTGAAACAAACAGCAGCGTATCATCAGTATTCCTGGAAATGTTCAGCAGCAGGAGCCTAGATACTCAGAGGCATTTGACCAGGTTTTGCTTGTTTGAACAACTCTGCCAAACTCCGCACGAGTGCCCCCAGAACTACTACCCAATTGTCACCTCATGTTGTAAGTACCCACATTTGTTCATGTGGGCAGGTACAATGGCATCTAATCACGCGTGCTCCTTCCCAGCTGCAGGCCCTAGAATCGTGACCTGAGGTGTCCAAGTCAAGGTGTCTTAAAGTTATTGCTATTCAAGACAGTAGCTGACATTTTCTACAGATTATCCACTTTTAAAGTGTATAAGTCTGGGTACCCCAACATAAGCACTGTTAGTTTGTAATTGGTTCTAAAAAAACCTAAGCGTGTTGTTTCCTGTTGAAACTAGGAACAGAACTAATCAGTTAGGCAACCTTGTCTGATTTTATCACTGAACTAGTGAGGGGAGCCACCCAGGACTGTAAATGTGACCACAAAACGAGTGCGGCTGTAGCAAGAATCAAGTCTGCGGTTGCTTCGTGGCAGTCAGGCAGTTTAACTTTCTGGCATTGGCAGAACATCGGCCTTTGTGGAAGAACATAAAGTCTGGTAAAACTGGCTACAACAAACTGCTGGTGACAGAAATTATCCTTCCTGTGACCTGAGCTTTCTCCATTCCCCAAGGGGGGCACTGTCTCCAGCTATCCTTGCTCAGAAACCTTGTAAATTTTAGAAAGAGAACATTGCCCTCAAATCTAAGAGGACTCTCAAAAAATCCTCTTGTTTTGCTATCTGTGCTCAGTATTCCCCTTTCTTCTAATAATCCCTCATCTCCCTCAAGAGTTTGGCTACTTATTGTTCAGCTTCATGCACAACAGATAAATCAGTCTCTTGTCACATGACCCAAAGTCACTCCCATACTCTCTCTTCTCTACCTGGGCCTCCATAATGAGGTCTCTGAGTTTACTGAGCTCTCAGTTTATGTCTTTTTGGCTTCTAGCTGGACCCCTTTGCTGAATCTGTACTGCTGACCCATTCAGTGCCACTGCTGCTTGTGTCCTTGGTTTTGCCTCTTTGACGCGCCGCTATGGATCAGTGCCTCTGCTCCTGATGCCGTTCACCTGACTTGGTCTTCACTGACCACTGCTCGCTCACTTGCTGGTGCGCTCTCTGGTCTCTGTGGTGTTAGTACGCTTCTGTGTTCCTTACCTCCCCTCCTTTAGGATTGTGCATCATCCACTGCTTAATTCCATCGCTTGTCCTTTCTTTATCTTCCAAAGACATGACATGTCTTACAGTTATAGTTTCAGATGTTATTTCTTCCAGTCCTGAAACTATTGATCCTCATGCCATTACTTCATTCGTTTTTATCCCTGATCTTTTATTTCTCCTGTTGCTGGGAGTACCTTGTCTGCCAGCAGTGGCAGGCAAGCGTCA
This sequence comes from Chlamydotis macqueenii, assembly GCF_036417535.1. NCBI lineage: Eukaryota > Metazoa > Chordata > Aves > Otidiformes > Otididae > Chlamydotis > Chlamydotis macqueenii. Next base: position 52,880,894 of record NC_141560.1, on the reverse strand, counting down.
ATGTGTAATCCTCTGCCCTTGTACAATACGCAGAGGATCTGCGTGGGCAGGCCATGTGTGTCCAACTGCAGCTTGTCTTTGCAACTGCATCCCCTCCTATTCCCACCTTCCAGCTTACCGGGAAATTTCATTCTTTGGAGTCCCAACCCTAGATCATGGCCTAGCCACCTTCTGCTTTGCAGGCTCCGTAGGAACAGCTGTCCTCAACACTGTTAGTGAGCCCTTCACTACAAAACCCGTACTTCATCTCCTTAGTTGGTCAAGCTTTGACACCCTCAGGCATGCAGTATTACAGAGAGAGGGGGTTCAGTCTTGATTTATGCAAACTTGTGTCACTTGTGTTTGGCCGGAACATCACTCAAATGTCTCAGCCCTTACAGTTGCGCTCTCTATTTCGCAGATGAGCTACATTTTCAAGGCTTGCTATTTACAAGCTGTCACTTCTCACTGCCTATCAAAGAGCTGCCTCCAGACTCTAATGATGACAGCCTGCAAGACCTTCTTGTTAGATTTCTGGATAAACCAGCTTTCCTCAAATGCATGCCATGTGTTCTGTGCCGCTCCTATCCGCTTTTGGGACCTGTTATGCATGGAGCTCGTGTCTTGTGTGCAGGAACACAGAGGAAAAAAAGAAAGTCTCAAACTTTTTTTACTTTCAAGTCAGTTTGTAGAAAATGAAACCTGTAAACTCACAAATCAAACAGTTGCAAGGTAAGGATTGATTCTTGCCATGGACCAAGTCAGAATTCTGAGCAGAACCTTGAGGGGGATAGATGTTAGTCTGGGAAAGCTTTCTGACTTGCTTGACAGAAGAAAAACAGTGCTGTGAGCACTGAAACGTCTCTATTGCAGACTGATTTCTGCGAGTGCTTGAAGCAACATACGTTGTGTAACGCGTGACACCTCTGCCCTCTATTGGTCTTGAACGGTGGATCTTGGGTGTGCAACAAGACCTGAACACAAACCTCCGTGCCAGTACTCTATAGCTGTTATATTCACAGGGAAAATTCTCCCTCAGGGCAGTGTAAACATCAGGATCTGAATTAGGTCCTTGGTCCTGGTGGTGTAGGTGTCTGCATGATTATGAGTCTATCAGAAACAAGAGGAATGATCTCTATAAGGATGTGAAAAATACCTTACATGCTTATATAAAATCACATTTTAAAAATAAGATCTTGGCAAGTCATTTTGGGGCTAAGTAGGTGGCTGGCATAGCCTTGAAAAAGTGTGAAGTACTTCCAATAGCAGAGAGCAGTTCTGCAGCCTAGTGTTGTCTTGTTTTACTCATTAGCGGTAAAGTGTCTAAATACCGACAAATTTGTACTTTTGAGTTAGCACAGGAGTGACAGATGGCGTATACATCTATATGGTAATGAGGCTTAGCTCCTGTTGCATCACAGGAATACACCGGTTCCCAGCGGGGGAAGATGGTCACAGAGCCGTTCCCTGGTAGGCTGGTACCCTGTGGTAGGTACATTTCCTGGACCTTTCGTCCTCCTACCAATGTCGAACAAACCTTCTGATTTAGCTCTAGCGTAGTCATTGTACGCTGCCTCGGTGGATGCAGACACTTAAAGCACCACTGTTCAGCAGCATCAGATGATGACATTAAGGAACTGCACCGTAGAGAGAAGATGAGTAAATAAATCTTTTACTGACTGACAAAGACTTTCAAAGGTGATCAGTAATTAACAGCTTAGAGAAAAAATTACCCTGTTAACTTCAATCATGATTTCAGAAGTAGTGTGCCATAGAGATCTGAGTATCTTCATCTCCAGGGTGCTGTATCTATATCTTAAATAATTTTTCTCCTGACAACAGGCTGCAAACGATTGTTATAATCCTGCTCAGTCACATCAACTCTTAACCTCAGTAGTTGGCTGGGGTTGTCCTGTTTCAGCTCCTGCTGTGTCTGGCCACTGCAAAGAGGTGCCTTTGCTTCTTGTATCAACAGTAGCTACATGCAAGACCATATTTAAACATATATTGGTGGGGTAAAGCTGAGGAAACACTGTATTTCTTTAAAATTTGAAGCCCCTGCTGGTGTAATTGAAATGCCCTGAATGCCTCCAGCTCCAGGAGAGCGTAGGCAGAATGAGCAGAAGTCAGTGACAGATCATATGGTATCGTCTCGGTTCTTCTCTTTCCAGTTCAGGTGCTGTGGAGTCTCCAACTACACTGACTGGTTCGAAGTGTACAATACAACCCGGGTGCCGGACTCCTGCTGCTTAGAATTCAGCGAGAACTGTGGCCTCCATTCCCCAGGGACCTGGTGGAAAGCGGTGAGTAGCTCTCCAGCAGCAGCTGCCTTGCAGCCCAGGTGAAGGGCAGGCAGCTAGTCATTGGCAGGGCTGTACAGATGATCAAAGTATGTTGTACCCTTACTCTTCTTTAATCAGAAGGTTTCAGAAGGCTCATGTTGAGCTGTGGCTTTTGACCTCCAGTGAAACTGCCAATTTAATTATTTCTACGAGCTGAAGGCTTTCCTTTCAGTAGGCTCTTAGTAAATGTTTCACATTGCAGACAAGTACCTTCCAACACTGATCCAGAGCACAGTCTAGCTAGAGCTAGCTAGGAAGTGACAGGATTGTCCTTTTTAATGTCCCACCTGCTGGAGCCAGGTAGCAATAAAGGCAAATGACACGCCCACCCACCCACACCCCTCCCCTGGAGCAGCAGCCATGGCTTATTGTGGTCCAGGCAAGAGGACTGTGTGAGCCTGGAGCTTTACTCATTGTCATCACAAACCATTAGAAGCAAAACTTCCTTATAATTCCACTTTTTTCAGTTGGCCTTACTCCACACCCCTCCTGGGTAATTGCACTACTTGTAATTAGCACAAAGAATTGCTGAGCTAATTTCAGAGAAGAATTTAGGCTCTGTCTGTCTGCTCTAGAAAGATCTTCCTGAGGACATTGTAGGGAAATTATCCCATGGAGTTTTGAATTCGATTACAGGCAAGTGCAGAAACTCATTGCAAAAAAAAAAAAAAAAACGCTGCTGGCAATTCAGTGGAACAGTTCTGTCTCCTGCTGGGCAGTGGAAGCCCCCTTCCAGTTAGATTTCATACGTACGGACTGGCACTGGCAGAGGCTGAGTTCCAACCAAACATGGCTCCCTTCTACTTTTCAAGTAGCTGAAAGTCAAATTTTGAATTTAAAGTTCTTCTGTTTTATTTGGGTTACCAAGATGATCCATGCAGGTTAACACCATGACTTCTGGTGAGCATCAGTAGTTTTTCCTTTATACATTTGTGAAAGCCACTACCTGAAGGCTGAGTGATTCTTGGCCACGTACATTTACAAGACAAAGAGCACAATATTTGCACAAGGTTGTCTTACAGACAGACATTATTTATTATTTACACATTATTTAAAGAAGGATTTCACTGGGACCAATTCTACCCTCCCCAAAACTGGGCCAGGGACATCAGGTTACAGTTACCGCGGAATTTAAAGCAGGAAGAAAATAACGGAAGAGTGTCTACACTGCAATTTGAAGTGATGGAAAATGGTATGTACTAGGCCCATGTGCAGCAGGAGTGGCTACTGAGCAGCTCTCACTGGATCTTTTGGATTTGATATACGTATATTGTAATAAATAGTTTTTTTCCTGAAACATGGAGAAAATGAAAGGCTCATTCTGAACTTCTAAGTGCTTGTAGTTGGTTTTCAGAGGGCAGAGAGAGCCCAAATCCACTGCTTGTTTATTTTTAGTTACTGGCCCAATTTATATGGAGCAGTACTCATGCAGCATTTTGGAGGTGCACTTTTTTGTGAAATTACAATTAGTACTCCATGCTCAAGCTTCAACCCAGAAATACACCGTGGTTGCACCAATGCTGAAATGATAATCCAGGCTCCATAGCAGCTTAGTCTGATCTGACTCTTTCCTGTCTGTATATATAGAGCTCTGTGTTTATGGCTAATACAATATTCTGGGGGTTTTTTTCCAGCCTTGCTATGAAACAGTGAAAATATGGCTCCAGGAAAACTTACTAGCAGTGGGAATCTTTGGATTGTGCACAGCTATGGTACAGGTACAGTTTAATAACAGTTTTTCAAATCCTAATTAACCATAACTAAATAAGTAACGGTAGATCCAGATATACTTTGTCCAAGCCTGTTTTAATAATTCTAAATTTTGTATCATGTTGGAGTAAAACTTGGCAAGATGTCTTTAACTAAATTAAAAGAAGTACTATATACAAGGTACAGAACTAGGAATGTGGCACACATTTTCTATTTTATGATGCACTGCCAAGAGCAAGCACTTTACCAAATGGTTTATCTAAGGCTTAGACTGGATACTGCTCAGTGGAGAGGTCGTCCCCATTATTCAAAGACAGACACAGGGGAAAGCTGTGCTGGAGCTCAGGCTGTTTCAGCTATGTATCAGCTCTCTGTTTATGGCCCAAAGTCCCATTCCTGAATGCAGTGAAGAGGGAGCTTTAGTTTCCAGCTCCACCTCTCCCTCTCACATAAGCAGAAAGGATGGCAGCGCTAAGCTAATTAATACCGTGTAACTTCAGATTAACCCATAATTTAAAAAAAAATTTTGCATAGTATACCACTAGCAGCAGCAAGAGAGAGCCTGGGATCAAAATTCCACTCATGTTCCCACTAAGGTCACATTAGCCAGAATGGCCCATATCTCAGTCTCTTCTCATATGTCACATATTGGCTGCACCTTACGAATGCAAGTGCCTAACTCCTCGTAGGCCAAAAATCAGTAGAGTTTTGGATTGGGTGGTTAGGCGGTTTTTTTGTTTGGTTGGTTTGGTTTTTTAACCAGTATAGTAAGCAGGTATGCTTGGGAAAAAAAGATAAGCAGAAGACCATATGGCAGAGAGACAGTGTAAGACTGGAAGATTGATTGAGAGCAGCCCTGAGGAGAATGACTTGGGGGTACTGGTGGACGAGAAGCTCCACATGAGCAGGCAGTGCACGCTTGCAGCACAGAAAGCCAACTGCATCCTGGGCTACATCAAAAGAGACATGGCCAGCAGGTCAAGGGAGGTGATGCTCTCCCCCTCTACTCTGCGCTTGTGAGACCCCACCTGCAGTACTGTGTCCAGTTCTGGAGCCCCCAACATAAGAAGGACATGGACCAGTTGGAGAATGTCCAGCGGAGGGCCACGAAGATGATAAAAGGGCTGGAGCACCTCTCCTATGAGGACAGGCTGAGAGAGCTGGGGCTGTTCAGCCTGGAGAAGAGGAGGCTCCGGGGAGACCTGATAGCGGTCTTCCAGTACCTCAAGGGGGCCTACAAGAAAAATGGGGAGAGGCTGTTCAGCAGGGCCTGTTGTGACAGGACAAGGGGTAATGGTTTTAAAATAGAGGGGGGGTAGATTTAGATTAGATATTAGGAAAAAATTTTTTACACTGGGGTTGGTGGAACACTGGAAGAGGTTGCCCAGAGAGGTGGTTGATGCCCCATCCCTGGAAACATTCAAGGCCAGGTTGGACGGGGCTCTGAGCAACCTGATCTAGTCAGGGATGTCCCTGCTCCTTGCAGGGGGGTTGGACTAGATGACCTTTAAAGTCACTTCCAACCCTAACTAGTCAGTGATTCTAAGACTGTTGTTACTATATTTTTTAAAAACAGCTTTTGAGCATCTATTCAGAATTTAGGGAGTTTTTAAAAGCTACATTAAAAACCCAGTAGCCCATGTCAGAGTCCTCTTCATAGACCTTGATTATATTTAGGGTATTTAAGAGAATATTATCTTTCTGACAAAAAAAAAAAAAAGACTAGGTTGCAGGTAAGAAAACACTCCAGACAATTAAAAATGCTAATTAACATTCCTAGTAAATGCTGTGAAATACAGAGAAAACACCTGGACACAAAAGATTTTTGGTGTGTCTTCCAGCTTCACTATGTAGTTGAATCTAATTGATGGGGAAAGTTTTGGTGCACTGTCACCTAAAATGAATTTGGCTCCCTCTGTTGTTGCTGTTACAGTGTTGTTCTGGCCCTGAGCACCTGACAGCTTTTGATTTTCATGTTAACAATCTCATAGTTAGACTCATACAGCACATGTGGCAGAAGACTCCTCTTCAGTCACACATGCTCAAAATTATAGAACAGATTCAGCCACGGAGGTTTCATTACGCAGCTGTCCCTGAAGGCAGCGTTCAGGGGATACTTCCAAAAGGCCCGTGCTTACTGTAAAACAGCGCACTAAAGCCTAACAGTGTTATTTCACCGTGGAAGAACAGAAAACAAATAAGATAACAGCTTTATAACAGGGGTTTTTTTTCTTTATTTGTAAAGTAACATGTTATTCATGTACTCTTTCAAAATACTTATTAACAGAAACTACTGTTTATGTAAAGAGTAAATTTGAAGTGGTCAAATTTAGTGCTTAAAATAGAATTCATACAAAAAAAAAGTTTCTACCTGGCAAACCTTTATTTCCATGACAGTTTTTACAGTGGTGTTGCAAAGGAACAGTAACCACTTAGTACATTCATATAAGTACTTCAACTGGAAGGAAAATAAGACTCTCTTCCCCATCCCCTTTTCTGATGAAATAATCTACCAGAGGTGGCACAGCAGGTCAGTAGCTGGGCTGGGAGAGCCAGCACCTCCCTGCTGCTTCTCTTGAATAGGCTGAGTAGAAAGACACATCCATTGTTGATGAGGCATGGATGGTTATGATTAATGCATGGCCAGGCTCCAGCGATTCCCCCACAGGGACCTGTGCACACATACACTTGGAAAAGTAAAGTACAGTAAAGTAAACCACAGCACCCTTTGGGTCAGGGGTGAACCTGATTGTCTTTCAAAGGAACTGCTGCAAAGATAACCACACAGCCCCACAGCTGTGGGTTGCTACTATAAAATATTTCTGAGCAAAAGGCACCCAAACATTTCTTTTCAGTCTACCTCTTTCCAGTGTCTGGTGGCTGCTTTTCGTGAAGAAGTCAGTTCTCCCGTGCTCTTATTGTTCATCCTGTAAAACAGCAATGCATGTAAGGACAAAAGGCAGACAGAAACTAGGAACAGAACAAGGACATGAGCTGGCAGGAAAAGCAATATGTGATGTGTCTTTCTGTGCGTGAACAAAACCAATGTAAGGATGCCTTTCTCTCTCTTTTTTGTTTTTGTTTCAGTAAATAGAGGGTTTTTTACCTACTGAAAAACGATTGTGTTTTTTTTTTCTCTTAGATTCTCGGACTCACCTTTGCAATGACCATGTATTGTCAGGTAGTCAAGGCAGACACCTACTGTGCATAGATACCATTCCCAGTCTTTCTGCTCCTCCTCAAAGGACACAGGAGAAATCTCCTTCATGTTCATTCATCTGACCTTTTTTTTTCCCCCTTTGTACTATAAACTGTGTATAATGCTATCTTTCTGAAGATTTTGTGAATCACCCCACTTTACTGAAGGAGGAAGAAAAGAAAAAGTCAGTACTTGAACTGGCACAGGTAAGAAGCAGCCTTGTCTTTAAACAGAAGAAAACCTCCACAGAGCAATGGTTCCTTTTCCGTCACCTATGGCAAGGCAAAGGAGGCTGCTTGTGAGGGGCTGCTCTGCAAACCGATGGCAGGAAAAGATTGCACTGAGGCAACCTCTGCGAAAGCTGCCAGGTTGCCTTCCCACATTTCACGGTCTGGAAGAGAGGGCATAGAAAATGAGTATTTTTCAGCATGGAAAGAAGGTACAGAGTAGCTACCACTGAATGCAATTGTAATTTTACTACACAGTTTGCACACAACTAAAATGTCAAGATCAAGCAGCCCTGCCTCCAAGTGTCTCAAGAGGATCCTCTTCAGAAATATGTTATTTTAAAGGATTATTTTTAATCTTACGTGCTGCAAAATCAGGCTTTTAATCAGAATCTGTACAGTGAGATCTGGCTGTTAAGGGAAAACAACATTGGACATTGTCTCACTTACTAATTGCCAGCGGCATATAGATGGTTGATTGTGTATGTAATAGATATTACATTCATATACACATACCGTTCTGAAAGGAGGTGAAAATACCCAGCATCTAACCTCAGAAGGAGGGAACCTTTCTATCCCATTTTACATTCCAACTGAAATAACCGAGTATTATTTCTTGTAGGAGGCACTATCACTTACACCTCTGGGAAACAAGTAATTACTTTCAGCTGTATCTTCATTTCAGTAAACAACTTGTGAGTGGGCTCTCTCTGTCATTCTACTATAGTTTTATTTTTTTATCATCCCTATTTCAAGTTAGTCTGCCAAAAAATATCACTCATTTCCACACTTGAAGATCCTTACAGAGCTGTCAGCTGTTCCTTCCCTGAATGTCACCATTTCATTAATTTACTTTGGGGTATCATCATCTGCAGGTATGAGCCTTGCTGAGGAAAAAATCTTTTGCACATTGCTTATTTTTTATGAGAGTTATTAAGACTTCAGATGTTTTTATGCTTAGCTTTTTTTTTTTTTTTTCTTTTTCCCCAGCTGCATGCTTACAACAGCCAAGACACATCAGTCTGTTAGAACTGGAGTCACCTCTCAGTTCTGTTTTTCACACCCGTCTCCATTCACCTGGCTGTTGGCTAGAATATGCCCCACACTTTCTGGAATTAGAAGAAATCAAAATAAAATCTTTCCTTAGCCAGAAAAGAGCCACCAGTTGCCTGATTTCCCCACCCTGCATTGGTAACTGAAGTGATTTACGCAGTAACCTTCTGGGCACACCACCTAGTTGTTAGGCTAAGAATCAAACGTTTCCTGTTCTTCAAAGAAACAATTCCCCATCAGCAACAGCCGCAGATAAAGCACACGTGACAGGGAGAAGCTGAAGCACCCGAGGGAAAGGACACAGCAGGAAACAGGCAAACAGGGCAATGCAGCTGGCCTGCTCCCTGCAGCCAGCCTTTGAGGACCTCTCAGCCACTGACAACAGACCAGAGACAACCATGGTGCCCTGTTGTCCAGAAAGCTCAATGCAGCTATTCTTACTGTGACAGAGTAGGAACACGCATCAAGTTCAGGCAAAAAAAAAAAGTTACCTTTTATTGTTAGTGCTTACAACAGCAGGTCTAAGCTATGAGTGACATTTTGCTTACTTTGATATAAAGGCAATTTCCAGCAGCCAAGCTGGACTCACTGACTCACAGCCTGTTGAACAGTGTCCTTAACACCCGTAAGGAACCCTCTTCTGGACCTGCACCATTGACAAATACTATTCTCACTGCTTAGGTTTGGGGTTTTTTTCCTCTTTGCTGATTTCCTGCAGTCTTCTCACCCTAGGACCCAAACTACTCCATGTTTTGTGGGGAAGTACTTGGGACAGTCTGGTGTGTGAAAGAGCAAGTATCTTCCAAAACCTGACCCCCTCAACTTTATCCATCAACCTCTATCGCCTGGGACATTTGGCTGCGCAGACTGAGTTGAAAGAAATTTATTATTTGTGTGCATTTTGTGTGGCTCCCTAATCACTCGCTATCACAGCAACCTCACCACCATAAAAGGATTTTACTGCCATGCTAACAAGCCTTGACAAATGTTAGCAGACCTCGACCCGAGACAGAGGTTAAACCAAGGAGCTCGCACACAGGCACCCTGTACCCCAAAAGCAAGAGACTTATTCTTGGTGTTACAGTCATCACCACCGTCTCGCTGCTTCCTAAGCCCATGCTGACCTGTCAACAGTCATCGTCAAAGTTCCTTCCTTCCCTCTCTCCACTGTATTCCTTTCTTACCTGCACAGACACAATTCCAGCTTAGGTGTGCCGTTAGTTCTTGCCGTGGTTTATAGGTTGTATACACAGGTGCTCCTGCTGACAGCTCAGAGTTCCCACCACTGAAAAGCAGCATAATAGCGTGATGAATACATTAATAAAACATTGATTTTTAAGAAAGATAAAAGCTAGACAAGTCTATTTGTAGCCATCCCTGCCATCAAAAATTAACACAGAGACAGCAGGCTGATGATGGCTCAGCTGATAAGAGCAAACCGTTGTGCAGAGCTCCCACAGAGGGCAACTCTCAGCAATTTGCCTGCTGGTGTAGGGAGAAGAGCCATCACAAACCCTCATCCTGTGAGTCTCCCAATAACATGTGCTAACCTCAGAGAACACTGATAGACTTCAGCTAAACCTACAGAAGAAACAAAATGAGTAACAGAGACTGAAGACAAGTCACACTTTGTGGTTCCCTCTAATAATTTTCTACAGTTTAGGTGTCTTTACAAAATGATAAACTGCCTCAGTTTCAAAAAATATATATGTATCTATAGAGAGTATAAGCAATACTCTGTAAATCCCAGTCACTGCAACAGAAACATACAGCACTAACTGCTGAAAAGAAGGCAAGAAAAAGAAAAAAAAAAAAAATCAGACCACACATCGCTGCTGCTAATTATTTTTTAAACACTACCCTTACACTGCCAACTGAGATGCTACTGCAACTTGTTTATAATTTGAACTGGACTATTTTCTATATTTGATGTTATTAACTCTCTTCACACAGGCCAAACAGATGTTATGGTGCTTAAAGCATTACCAGCACAATCCAATTTCAAACGTCTGAACATACTGCCTATAACAAGCCTCAGATTTCTCATATTTTCTTTTTAAAAGCCTTTTGTGATATGTAATAGCAACATTTAAAAAAAAAACACACACCAACCAAAAAAAGATAGTTCCATATGATGTATAAAAATTCATGTTGAACTGGTTGATTATAAATACCCTGTAGTACACAAAACCTATTTAAAAGGCTGCTTATATCATACATATGCAGAGCAACACAGGAATCATTCCAATTGCTTCCATTAGTGTTTTCTCACTTTTAGTAAAATCTTTTCTATTTATTACTTTCATTTCTTATCTTTAAATGTGGAGTCGATACATTTAAATTAAAGACAGAACCAAAGGCAACAAAGACATTGAAGGAGAGCACTCCTATTTTATATCATTGCTCTTTCTGCTTAATAACAAGATGTGAAGGCACAGGGCACAGAGCTGGACCTACTGAACTGAACAACATCAGGATTTAGCTTTTAGATCCAGCCCCATATACTTCTGGCTTTTCATCTTCACAATTATAATAGATACACACACACACACATATATATGTATATTTAATAGAATATGTTTTATTTTCCTGTACAGTAATTGTCAGTAGCAGCCAAATCTTATTGCTTGTAAAACAGAATTATTTAGCTCCACATCTTATCATGCACAATCACTGAAATTCACTCCAGTTTCTGTTCGATGACTCCTTCTTTGTTCCTCCCCCTCAAATAAGACAAACCTGTAAAGGTTTCTTCTTCCATTTAATAATTACCATTTGGATGCAGCTTTGTATGGTTACAATATGGAGAGGAATAAACTGCACGGAAGCTGTAAAAATATTTTATCTTGTGTCAGCAATGTGGCTGCTATGCGAAGGCAGCCAAAGCCCTCACTTCTCACCAACTAATTAAGAACTGCACGTGGCTCCTGGCGGCCTCTTCCTCATGCACAGATAGGACAGGAGGTTGTAAGCATGGAGAAGGTCGAAGCCATTCACTTACCCCTTAGCTTCATTGTTGTGCTATAAATGTGGCACCAAAGGTAAGCAACAGAAACGAGCAGTTGACTGTGGCGTTTATTTCAAAGCCAGACCCTTTATTAACTTTGTCTGCAAGGATTCTTGCTAAGTGTGAATGATCCTCATAGATACCAAGTTAGACAATTCACAGTAAGAAAACAAGTCAGGATTTGCCATGGGAAATTTTGTTTGGATTCCTTTCTGAAATCGCCTAGATTGTCACCAGTACCTTACCACAGTGGGCAGGTCTGCTCAGTTCTTTGGATTTTGTTGCCACAACTATAATGATACATTTTTGTGCATTCATATAAAAGAACAAAATTTAAAATATACATTTTATTTTTAAAAAGTTATTAAATATTCTTTAAAGTTTACAACAGAATGTCTTTTGTATTCTTTATAATTGACAACACTACCAGCTACACAGTGAGTATATACATACCCAAAGATGTGCCTGTGTGGAAGTGCGCGCACACACACACAGAGTGTATAAAATTTAAAAAAAATACACAGCATACTTCTTTTTGTCATTTCTCATAACCTGTCTTTGATTTGATCATCCTTATAGCTTTTTTTTTAATTATTATATAAGTGGTTTACCCATTCCCAGGTAAATTTACATCCCTTTCTGCTTCCTCTTAAGCGCAGTCTGAAATGATGTCATGATCTATAGCAATTCAGAACATACTGGGGGACCAGGTTTACTGTGTAAGAAAGAAAATACTTAGACTTGAAACTAGTTATTTTCTGTTTAGAACTTGTCTGTTACTGATAATTTTAAACAAAAGGACTTTTATTTTTCTGATGTAGCTGCTTAGATTCAGAAGTTACATAGAAAACCTTAGAAAATTAACACCAGACTGTGGCAAAATGGAACAACTATGAACTCCTACTATGTCAGGTCAGAAAAAGGTCTGGTGCACCAGGTATCTTGTCTGAAGTCATGTCCAACGCTGCCTTTTTCAATACTTTTCAATTATTTACTGTACCCTCCAGGTCAAACAGCTTCACAAGTGAAATTGCCTCTAACCTGGCTGCATTCTGAACACCACCACAGGCATACTATTGAAAGCGTAAGGGTAGACGTGGCCTAAAGCGGAGACTCAGAGGTTTTAGAGGTTGTTGCAGAAAAGGTCATAAAGGATAACCCAAACCTTTGACGGAAGTTTCTTAAAGCTCCCTCAGTTCAGTAGGCACATTCATACTACTTGAATTTTCTTCATCCCATTGACTGTACCAGATGTGCCTTTACTCCCTTTCTGACTTCATGAAACTCCACGGCAGACTTACATTGTGGCAGTGAATTTCACAATTTACAGGCTGACAGAGTTGGGGTTTTTCAGCCTGGAGAAGTGGCCTTCCAGCACCTAAAGCGGGGCTAAAGGAAAGACAGGGAGAAACTCTTCAGTAAGGCCTGTTGTGACAGGACAAGGGGTAATGGTTTTAAAATAGAAAGAGGTAGGTTCAGACTGTATATAAGGAAAAAAAACATTTACAATGAGGGTGGTGGAACACTGGAACAGGTTGCCCAGAGAAGTGGTGCATGCCCCATCCCTGGAAACATTCAAGGCCAGGTTGGACAGGGCTCTGAGCAACCTGATCTGGTTGGAGATGTCCCTGCTCCTTGCAGGGGGAGGGATGGACTAGGTGGCCTTTAAAGGTCCCTTCCAACCCAAACTATTCTATGATAATTTCATCATGCCACATACATTTAAAACAACCCTCCATATATGGATTTTAACGTGTTGCCTTTCAATTTCATTTATTCACCATTGGTTCTGTACTTCAGGAATGCTAACTTCTTACAGACATATCAGCACAGAGCAACTGTGTTAACTTTATAGCCTAATTTGTCTTTCCACTAAAGCTTAAACCTGGGTAATAGAGTATGCTATTGATTTTCAAGATCCCATTGTTTCAAAAAAACTAAGCCCAGTGTACCACCCCCCCTAGCAGCTATCCTGGTTCAGTTGTCTTTGCTTTTTGAACTCCATGTTGGCATAGACAGAGGTGTTGCTATTTTAATCAACAAGTAGTCTAGTATTTCAGCTGACATCCTGCTACTTTTCTCAACTATTCTTAACACAGCCTGGGAATATCAGGCTTAGCTGACAATACTAGCTGTGTAATACAAAGTACTTTCAGTCTGCAAAGCGATAATTTTCAAAGCGATTTAAGGGAAACCTATGAAACTTCATCCAAAGTTGTGTCTTGGCACGTCATAACGACAAAATGCAGAGCCTTAAGTTTCTTACCTTTCCATATGTTAAAAAACCCAACTAAATAGAGAATCTATCATTATTAACTCACCTAGTAAGTGCAATTTCAAAGGCTGTTTCATTGAAATCCTATCAGTCATCTATGTAGGTCATTTTACCCTAGGGCTTGCCTTCCCCACCCCCCTTCCCCAGCTGTTTCCCCATAGAAATACATAGTACATTGTTCTGTTAGCTAGAAATCGTGGGTTTTGTTGACCTATAAGAACAGCTTAGTTTATGTTCCTACCTCCAACAGAAAGCATTCACTGCCAAATCTGCACCAGTGCACGTTAGACAGCTAGATAGATAGAGCCTATAAAGCATCTTGCAATTCGCCTTTTTTTTAAATGTAGAAATGGCTGATCTGTTAAACTGGTTTCTCCACCAACTCCCTGGCATCTTTTATGCAGAAACTGTTTAGGCAGAACATATTGTTACTACAGAATTGCTTAAAAGAGACTTCCCTGTACTTGTGTTTACAAGAATGATTTGAAAGGACGGGATATAAACCTATAACTATAAACCTCCCCTTACGTTCCCATGGCACTGCTATTACAGAATATGGTTCAAGTCACAGTCAGCAAAATAAAATATATAACTGTATATAATTACCTCTATATAAAAAACAAAGTACAACATAAGAAACAACTGTTAATGCGTATTGCTTTTATGTGTTATTTTTCCATACGGAGAGGAACAAGAGTTTCAGGTGTAAAACATTCATCCTGAAGATACTAAAAATTACAATAGAAATAAAAAGATTTCAGGAACTACTTTGGGAAAGTCTATTCAGATGCACCTCATCATCTCCCTCCTCCATGCACAGCTTTCCTGGGCTGTAAGGCTCCAGCCCTTCCACCTCTACTGTACCATTTCAGTCTGCTCTTCTGCACACAGGATACTTGGTTAATCAAGGTCCCAGTCTGCCAAACGTGGAGGGGATTCAGTTATTTGTATTTTATAACTTTAAGTGGCCAAGGACAGGCATCTGGCATGGCTTTATAAAGTTCAGGTTTGACACTGAGTTAGGAGACCATAGCCCCTACATAGCAGAGAAAAGTGAGTACTGTAACCAAGTCATTCATGTCAGCCTGTTGTGGACCTAACCAGTGAGTAAATCGGAATTGCTCTCAGTGTCCTCAGGTCCTCGATGCAAGCCTGCCAACTGCTAGATGAGCATTGTTATCAAGCAGAGCTGTCACTAGTTGTTTAGCATTCTCCAGAGAGAGTAATGCTGCAGGGATTATTTTTCTTTTTTTTTTTTCTTCCTTTTAACCCAATTTACCTTGAAAATTCACTCTATTATTGTATCATCCACAGATGGAATTGATTCTGATACTATATCTCGGCTTGGATAGTAAGCACTCAGAATATTAAGTTAAAAATGCCTCAGCCTAGAAAGGTTGCCAGTGCTGTTCTTTTGAAATGCTCACGTGCATCCACATACCACTGAAGCGACTGGAGGAGTGTATGCATCCCCACATTTTGTACTGTGGCAGCCTAACTGTCCAAGATAAGTCTAACAAAAACAAAACAACAAAAAAGGCGAATCTCAGTTCTTTCATTTCTCCCATTTTCAGGCTCTCATTTCTCAAGGAACTGAACCCTCTCCCTCAAGGGAGTTAAAGCTGTTTACAGACTCTATTAAGATGAAGCATTTGCAAGTACTCCAGGAAAAGAGGCACTTCAGCATGGTGCTGCTTCTGGTGCTTTCTTGGAACCCCTCCCATCACTCTATGAGCCTATACCAGATCACTTATGCCAAAGTCACTAAAAGCTTCTTTATAATCCTCACAGCACTGCACAGCCCTCCTCCCTCCCCTGCAATGGTCGCTGTCTTTGCACCTGTATTAATTCATTTGAAAGTCATGTGGGCATTAGTCAAATAGGGAGGCTGCGTGGAGCTACAAGTGAAGCTGTTTGGGAAAATACTTCATGCTGTGAGCTCAGTTGTAGGAACTGGACACACAAGTTTGTTAGAAAGAGAAACAGAAATATTTCCCCCTAGAAGCCAGAGGTGCTTTGACTATTCTCCCGGTGAGCAGCCAAGTTATACTACTTGGTCTCTCAAGAACAGAGATGCCTCGAAATCTCATGGTTGAAAATATTACTTTTGGGGAAAAAACAGAAATTGTTGACTTGGACCTGTGCACAACTGAAGGAATTACGGATTTGCCAGTGCAAACACAAGAGAGTACATAAACTGAATTGATGTGTCATATAATTACCAACTCACTTTCCCTAAACAAAACTCACCAGCTTGGAAGTACAGCTTGTTGTCATGGAACTTGCTTGATATTTGGTGCTAATAAAACTTGAAGTTTTAAATCTCCTTCCTGTGAAGTCCATGCATTAGAGTTCTTCCCTATTAAACACCTTCTTATTCCTAACTGTGCACCACAGCTGGTAACCCTGACACAACACAATCTTCATTATCAAAAGGTCCTTTGAAATAAGTGCTAGCAGGTTTACAAGGAGAATTATCACATGAAAAACTGGCACAATTAAAAGCTTGCTGCAAATCGCACTCGCTTGTTCCTGATGGAATCAAGAGTTAATGTACACCCAAAAATCTATGTATGTGTATTCTCAGAACTAGAAGATTCCAATGCAAGCAATCTTTGCTATGCATGACACAGAACTCCAGTTTATCCAGACTTCTGCACCAGGAAAGGTGAGGAAGAAAAGGGAAACCAAAAATGACAGGTATGAAAAAAGAGATATGAAAAATATAGGAGAAGGTTGCAAACAGACAAGAGTCCTGGGCAGACAACACTTGGCACCTGAGTAGATTAGATTGTTTTTCCCTGCTGTAAGGTACAAAAATAGAGCAGTATCCCATGAAATACATGGTCAGCTCATTCACAACAGACACTTATTTTAGAGAGATGCTCCCAGAACTGAATCAAGGCTACAGCACATATAAATTCCCTCCCTAAACTGTTCCTCCTAATCCCCATGATTTAGCAGATTTGGGGTTTTTGAGTCTTGTGTAGATCAAGTCCCAGTTCTAGGACTAACGCAGTCCTTCTCCGTAGCACACTGTGATTCAGATCTGAATGACAAAAGCTGTGATGCCCTACTGGTACAGCAGCCAAGGGCAATCAGTCCGTCCCCTGGACACAGTCTCACCACCTCTGGCAGTCATACAAGTAACCTCCTAGCAGAGGCACTGCAGCTGATACTGTCACCAGGAGAAGGGAGGAAGTCACCAGTTCCATCTAGCATATACAAGGTCAAACGTATGCATATCAATGTTCAGTGCAATTTTGTTTACCTTTTTCGCCTGATGCTGCTTTCATCACGTTCCAGCTGCTTTCCTGTCCTCCTCAGACTGCAATGCCATCTACTCCCCTCCTAGGCGCTGCAGGTTCACAGAGCTACTGAAGGTCAATGGGATGCTCAGATAATGAAAACAGTTACCAGGGGTACAGACACCGATTTCTCATATATCCTGCAAACTTCAATACTTCCAGCCTCACAGGAGATCAATCCAGGGAGCAGTGGGGGTGAATTTATATGTAATCCAAACATTACTGAAAACTGCTGAGATCCATGACATTTAGAACTCCGTGTGTCACAGCTGATGTGTCACTGGTCACATGGAACACAGTGTCCTGCAAGTTAATTGCACTGAGGTTAAGAAAGCTGCGTACACAGAATGTAAGGGTGTTCAGCTGCACAATCAGATCTGGTACCAAGCAACTGAGTGCCCTGCTGCTTTATTTGCACAAGCAGCTCTGGTGAAGTATAAACAGAAATTCAGGACAACACTGCCATTCTTCGTGCTGACGATGCACGCTTATTTCATTTTCATTTTAATTTAGTGAGCTCTCACTGAAAATTAAAGATTCCTTGAGAGCTTTATAGCATGAAGTGGCAAATTAAACTGAAATTGAGATAATCCTCAGAAATGTGTACACAAGTAAAGCAACTTTAAGTCCAGACACCTTTCATCCTGGCAAATTCTTATATAAGAAAAAGCAATCTCCTACAATGAAAATATTCTCAAGCCTGTCAATTTGTCTGTACACATCCCAGAATGCATCACGTTGTGTCTACACTGTCATTGCAGTGGGACTACTCAGATGTCTATCAGAGAATGAAGTACTATTGAAATGGCTTACATGAACCAGAAGCACCACAGAATTCCAGACACAGGAGTTTAAAAGGAAGGAGGGGAGGAGGGGGGGTGGGGCAGGAAGTCAGGCAGCCAGCTGAACCAGTCTTTTTCAAATTTCCTCTGGCTGCCTTATTGAGAGCACATGTCACAAGCCTCAACATAATTCTCATTTCAGTATTTCCAAATAGCAATATTTCCTTATTTGAAAAGCCTAAGCAAGATCTCTGTTCAGGTAGGAAAGTTGCTCAGCTCTGCAACTCTTGTTTTTTAGGTCTGTGTAAAATTTTTCCAGTGGCAATGATGTAAGTGAAAACCCACAAGGAATGAGACCCTGGGTGTACAGACGTACACAGAAGGAATTTATGCCCCAGGAATGAAAGCAGATTTGCCAGTAGGCAAGGTTGTGCTGTAGTTTCAGTTATGTCTTCAGTGCAATTTTTGAAGCAGAGAATATAGTTCCCCAGGGAAACTGCACAACCACAATGCCTAAGCATATTTAAATTTCAGCATTCAGGGCTTTTAAATCCAGCTCTATGTTTCCATTAATCCACTGAGCTGCCAGTCCGATCTCACATTGGCAAGCTCGCTCGCTCTCTAACAATAGAGACCTTATTAAATATTAAGGTCTTAATCTTAAGGACTTCTGTACTACTGAGAAACCCTAAACAGTGCACTGAAGATAGATAAACATTTTCCCACTAAAACATATGTGTATATATACACACAGTGGTATTAGATAAAGGCAAATGTCCCCAACACTAGCAGGAGAAGTGTGTAATAAACCCACTCATTTCAAAGCAGCCCGTGGGTCCCCACGTGACGTTCTCTCCCACTTGTCTAAGACCCAGGGTTCATGGGCTCACCTCTGAAGGACAAAAGCTCACTCTTCTCCTGCCTTGAAATGCCAACATAGCAAATAAATAGAAAGAGGTTCACGGCAGGATTCACACTACTCTGATAATGCTGCTGGTAAACACTACAGGTAAAGAGACAGATAAACAGTCGGTTAAAGGGAGCAGGACCAGCAGCACCTCTGATACTTGATCTCTGCTGCTTTCCATCATGTAATGTAAAAAAGCATTCAGCCAAGATAGCTTTTGCTTAAAAATTAGGCTAACTGAAATGCATAAGCTGGATATGTGTCCAATACAAGATCTTCTGAAAAATCATTTTCTACCTAACAGGGAAGAGGGAGCATCTAGTCAGATGGATTACTTTCCTCCTGTATTTCATCTGGGTCACTTCAGATCTAGCACAACTCGCGTTGCGGCAAACCAGGAATGCTTTCAGCTGAGATTTTTAGCTTTTCGTCCTGTTAAGGCATTCCACTGGACCCAACAGTTAGACAGATGGTCACCAGGAAATGAGCGTCCTGGGACCTCTTGTGTGGAAAGAGATGGGGGTACCCACCAGGGTGCTGAAACCCCACTTGTCTCTTGGACAGAAGAACAACAGAGATCTGCAGCACAAACAGTCCTGCTGCCCCCTGAAGCAGCCCAGTGAGCTCATGGGGAGTGTGGCTTGTTACACTGTCTGAGGAACTAATACCTGCCCAGATTAAATAAATCTTCTGTCTTTTTTCCTCAGTGCCCTTCCCTCCAACCCAAGTTTTCTACTGTAGCTCGATCTGCTTCTCTCTGCACAGTATCACCATTCCCCTACGGGCTGGCATGCTGAAACCCCTCTGCCAGGAATCAGAGGGGCAGCAACTTCTCTAGATACAAAATATAAACTTTAGTTTCCCTTTCTAGACTCTAGACAGGCTCCAATATCAAGCAATGGTCAAATAGGCGTTACACTCACAGGGATATTGCCAAAAAAAAGAAAGAAATAAGGAGCTTAGAGTCTGTATGTACATATGAAAACCTAGAGATGAATCAAAACTAGAATACTGGATTTAGTGCCGAGATAAAACACAGTAAGAAAACACCAAGCAGCTGCCTGAGGTTCTTCCAGCATGCCTACACCAAGGACCTCAGCACTGACTGGTGGAGACACCGCCCTGCTCTGTGGTAGAGGGACATGACTTTGACATGGGTAGCACTCAGGCACTGCATTCCTGTTACATTATTTATACATGGACTCAAGAGAGTAGCTGCAAAACCAATACACTCACAAAAAATTTTCATGATGCTGTCATATCTCAGAATGCAAAGTTACTTTTCGGATGTATTTGGCTGGAGGTTTAGCTGAGGCTCAACCTTGTGTGTCCCTGACCCATGTCAGGTACAGGCCCATCAGTATGGAACAAAGTATTTCATTATTCATGTTTGAGGACCATGATTAATATTTCATAAAAAAAAGTTCTGCAGGTATTGCAATAAAGTGAGGCGGTACTGAGGGCTAGAAAACGCATAAGGCTTCAAAACCCTGGGAAGGGATAATACAGCATGCAGAATTACGTAAGTTGTTTGTTTTGTACTGCAAGTCAATCCTTTTATTAACAGGGATTGCTGTGACTGACAACAGCCACAGCATTTGGTAGCATTCACACACACAACCCATGCATTAACTCCTAGATATGCAAAACTCAATTCAGTGATACACACCTGTGGTGTACTTCTCCCGCAAGCTTTTTACCTATAAGAATGTCAGTATCCCAGATTTAAATTTCTAAAGCTGTCCTGGATTATCGCAGAGCATGGCCCTTCACAAGAGCCCAGAGAAATGCGGTTTCTATATTTACCCAGAACTCAAGAATCGTTGTCCTTCTTCCACTAGTGTCCCATATGACCATACCAGGGAAACGGTAAGGTCTGCTAACTGACTGGTTTAAATCAAATAAACAATATTCAAATTCTGTTGTAAGACTTACAGGCCAGTCCCTGAAACAATTGCAGATTTGGTAATAAAATGATCTTCCACTTATCAGTTCCTTTTGTGTGTGCACTAGCTCTGTTTGTCCATGCTTTATTCCACACTTCGACGCCTATTTTATAAGAACAGTCTTTAGAAATAATCACTATACATGCTCACAATTGCTTCTTTATGCCAAAGTATAAAGATAAAACACAGAATGATTTTAATGGACAAAACGTTTGAGGTGCAAAATAATTTAAAGAAAAATAATGTGTCGCTTATGTAAGCACAGGAAGTAATTATGCTGATAATGTGTAGAACAATCCATGAGACATTAAAAAAAAAGAAGCGTTTCAGCTTCTTTCTAAATAAAGTATTTTATAATCTCCTTGATAGGTAAGCCAAGTTTGCCTTGCCATAAATTATATGTGCCCTAGTATAAAGCTTGGCAGAGCTATCTCATCATAATTTAATTTATTTTCTTATCCTTCTTAATTCTTAAAGTTTAATTTAACATTGAACTATTCCAGCTCATTTCTGTCAATTTAAGTGGAGAACAGCCATTATTATGAATGCACATTTTACCAGTCAGTTCCAAGTACCAGAAATAAAAGGGATTTATGCTCCAAAGTGCTACCAGTCCTCAGACCAAGATCCTGCAGACACATCTACTAGCACCTAATTTACATTTTGAGACAGACCATATATATGGGACACAACCCACAATGGAGTCGCAAAACCAGGGGTACTTTTAAAGTGATTCAACACAGCATTGTAGAGATCTTTAATTTTGTGTAAATAATTAACCTTGGCTTTACTTTCCTAAATAACTTCTGATGCATTTTTGGTAGTGGTCAGGCAGGTGGACTAGGTGATCATTGTAGATCTCTTCCAACTGGAACTGTTCTATTCCAATAGAAATTGCAAAAGGATGAAACATTTATCAGGACACAGATAATTTTGAAACTAAACCAAACATCCTTCCTCAGGGTGATGCACACTCAAGGGGCTACTTATGAAATCTTGCCTTTCAGCTGAGCATCGCAAGTTTTACTGCCTGACAGAAAGCAAAACTTTGTGGAGAAAGAAAAGCACTGGATTTCCATGCCGTTAGAGAACACAGAGGGCTTACACCAGGTGCTGCTCACTTTCAGCACTGTGTTTCCAGAACACTCCAATACTCTCAGAAATTCAAAAACATTTTCATGTACAGTGAATCAGCCCATTATCCTACTGCTTCATTAGCAGCTGCAGTCAGTCTGGGTGACATCTCCCCATCACCATGAAGAAACTGCTCAAATTTAAGTGCCTGACACCTGCACTATAGAATGCTTCTCACTAAAGCAAAGCTTTCATTATTTTGGGTTTGCTCTGAAATTAGAAGTAAATTCTTTCAGATGTAACCGTTTACTTCCAGAAAAGCCCTGAGTGAGTTATTTGATGCTGCCAGTGGAAATACCTTAAAAAGCTACAAAAGTAGCATTATCAATAAAAATAAAACGGCTGAGCTATACAACTTCACAGCATAGCTCTGTTCTCAGAAGTATTGTCCTCTTCATCATTCAGAACCACCATCTACTCTGCCCTGCCAAATAATGGTTTTAAATTTTCTATGGACAGGAGAAAGGTATTATGACTTCTTTTGGTTCCTCCTGTTCTCACTGAGTCAACACAACTGCAGGAGATGAAGCAGGATTATGTTTGCATTTGAGATTCATTGAAAGAGCTGCAAGCAAGCTGCAGCAGCACTGCTAAATTTTGTTTTAATTATAAACAACAAAATTCCTAGAAAACAAATGGGCTCCCAGACACACAAGTCTGTGGCAAAATGGAGCCTGTGGAATCTTTAAGCAGCAATGGTGCCTGAACAGCAACAGCACTTGAATGCCAGGAAAAAAAAAGAAAAAAAAAAAAAAAAAAAAAAAAAAAAACCAGACAAGCTTTCACTTACAAAGAAAACAGCTTGGAAGTGAAAGTTGAGCAGCGGTTTGACTCAGACATCACAGAAACACAGAGACCACGCAGTCACTCTCAAAGGAGAGAGGTGTATCTGCTGAAGTGTGTACACAAGCAAGATCAAAAAGCACAAAGAAAGCCATGCAAATGTGATCCACTACAAATCATTCTTTTTCTTTTTTTTTTTTTCTCCCCAGCTAATCCAGGTAACATGCAGAAAATGCCATAAATACCAAGGTGCTGGAAAGAATGTTGAGGCGCAGGGGGTGGAGAGAAGATGTCTCACAGAAGTAATAATTTAGGTAACGGCAGGAGGAGACTAAAACACCATTATTCTCCCTTCAAAGTATACAATCATGATTTCATGACTAGGAAAATATTCAGGCCTTTTAAAGATCCAGATCTTGTCTGTGGCTTTCTGACTTACTGCAGTAGTTAATTCCCACCTGATTGCATCCTGTGGAAATGACTATTGTATTTATCCTTTGTAGAGTTACTTGCCTCCATATCTACAAGCAAAGCCATTTTCCCTTAATCTGTGGTGGAGAGGGCAGGGACTCATCACTTCTCACAGTATCACTCTGAACAGCAGCATGCTCTGTTCACTTAGAATGCACAAAACCCCAACTTATTGTCAGATTGTTCTGCGGCAAATGATTCTGGGGAGACTCTCACAGTGTCAGTGAGGAAGGGACCCTACTTTGCTCTGGCCTGGTCTGGTTTCTGATGACTCAGCAGCAGGGTCTGGCCCAGGAGGTGATGCCAGAGAGAAACAGAACCTTGGCTCCCGCTTGACTTTGTGACAGACTTACTACCTGACACTGAAAAAGTAATTTTCTCTTTTGTTTCCCCTTCACCCTTTTTCTGCCAGGTCTGTTCAAGGCAGACAAAGGCTGTGTGCTCTTTGGAACACTGTCCTCTTCTAACTCTTTACTCTGGGAAGCCTACCTGTTTTCTCAAAGCAGTTATTATCCCTAACAACCAAGGGCTCCCAAGATGGACCAGGAAAAGGCCTCTCATGTACCTGATAAATTGGTGTAATACTGCACACACTTGAAATTCAAATTATAGGCCAATATGCTTACCTGGGAAGGCAATGAGTATGTACAATATTCATGTTATCATCTGCAAAATTCACTCAATAACTTCTCTACCAAAGAGCACTGTTAGAAACCATCAGAACAGTAACCTTCATTTTTACAAATATATATGCCAAGAATACAGCATTTACTCTGCCAAAGTATTTCATATTCCTTGGCTTCAAGACAGACAAGGCTCAAAAATGCACGACAAAAAGAGACAATCTTGGGAACACAGGGGTTTGGGTTTTGTTTTGCTAAGTCTAGATCTCCACTGCTCCTACAAGAGGGGAAAAAAAGGAGAAAGTGTGGTTTTTTCTGAAAGTAGTTGCTTCGCCCCATTCCCTCCCTCTCATCTTCCTCAAGCAGCCACGAGCACTGTTTCCCTGTCCTGCCCTGCCCACCACCTTAGGAGACACCAGCAGATCAGCTCAATAGCGACTGCCAAGGGGAGAATACAAAATCTGAACACAAAACTTAGACCTTGCTCATGCCAAAGGTTTATGCACTCTATATTAGAAAGAACAGGGAAGTCTTCATTCTGTGGATGATATTTTCCCTGCCACTTCATTTTTTTTATATATATATTTTAAGCTCTCTTATTGAAACCACTGAAAACAACTGGCTTGGCAAAACCCAAAACTCTTAGAACTTACTGCCCATTCCCTCTTGTATCAAAGGCAGTAATCACAAATCCTAAAGCAGATACTAAAAGTATAATTTAACCCTCAGTGCTTTAAAATAGTCAATAAACTTCTAAATAGGGCTTTCAAGATGTGAGCTCAGCCAATCTCCGGTGTGCAATTGCATCCTTGCATCCACCATAATTTCAGGGTTGATGTGAATGAAGAAAGAATTAGACGAATTCTGGCCCACTGACACAGAAAGTCCATCTAAAATACTTCCAAGCTAACAGCAAAAGCGATTTGATTTTAATAGAAAGTTCTGAGTTAACAAGCAGAAGCAGCATGCAAAAGCCTGATACAGCAGACAACCATTTAGTGCTGTGATTCTAAAAGAATCACTGAATAAAACACCTTCTAATGTCAATTCCAGCTAATGATACCAGCAAGCTACCCAGACTCAAAAGAAAAAAAAAAAAAAAAAAAAAGAGACTGATTTTAAGATATATCTACAGTTGCAACACATGAGACGATGCGCTTGCAAAGAGGGGTGCTTGCCATTTATGAAAAGAGGGGTGCTTGCCATTTATGAAGAAACTATTCTACTTGCATGAGCAGAACTGCTCTGTATGAACTATTCCAAACACCTCCACCCGGCTCATCACCAGCTCCAGCGCCAGCACAAAACAAAGGCACTTTGACCTTCACTTCATTGGGTTTATCAGTTGTTTTAATTAAGAGCAAAATGAAAAAGATTATTAGCACAGAGGTTTTTTTTACATAAGGATACGAAACAGCAGAGCAGAAATATCACAGCCACTTGTTTTACACAAAAGCTTCCATCACAGCAGCTGGAACAGCAGTTGCATACAAGCAGCCCAGAGATAGCTGCTATGAGCAGAGCTGAGCCTTGCCACCCTACCACAGTATCACCGTACTAATTGTAGGGACTAGGGAGCCAGCTTTCAAAGGACACAAATTAACCCTTTCCTCCTCTCTCTCAGCATGGTCACATAACCCTCCTGGGCATCTTTTCGCTAACTTCCATAGCACAGGAATGCTGACGGTGCTACTGCTGGGCCTTTATCTACTCATGATATACACATGTCCGCTCACAGCATTTGTTTTGTTCAGCCCCCAAAAGGAGTGAAAGAAAACACAAAAAGGTTGCAAAAACTGTAACAATACTCAAATAATCTACAGCAACTTAACTTTTCTGTCCCACATGAGTTCACCTGAAAAATCAGAGAAGAAATGTTAATGACTGGGTGAAAATGGATATACCCAGTCCTAAATAATTTCTTACATTGGGTAGTAACTACCTGCTGGCTACTTTTAGTCCCAGTCTCATCCTCCACAACTGCAAGCATAGTGGAGTCTATGCTCTCCACTGCTGCACTGGAATAAAACTCACTGAACTATATCAAAAGGTCTACCTAGATTGTTCCTAAGTGCAGATCGTAAAGAAGAATAGAAGAGAAAAGTAATGTTTAGTGAAAATTGGTGATGTCTGTAAGGTTTTTTGGAGCTGCTTTAAGATTTGCAAATGTACACAATAAACAAAAAGAAAACCAACCAAAATTCAGTATTACCGTTTTGAGTAGGATGAGCAACAGAGGTAACCATAGCGTACAGACTTTATATGCTGGAGGAAACTGGTGAAACACCATAATCTTCTGCCTTCTATTCCACGTGCACTGACCTTTGAGGAAGGTGAGGTATATCACTCAGGCAATCCCTGCTGCAGCCATAGGCATAGCAGGAACTTCACAAAGAAAGATGACAGAGCTAGAACATCAGACAGCCCTGCTCCAAGAAACTATGCCTGGATTTGCACAAAAATGCAACAATCCCTCAAGCCTTACGGCAAGTCACTTATGCAAAAAACACATAGTATACAATCTAGAAATTGGTGGGTCTGTGCCCTTCTACCACCACATGTATGTCTGTTGTGATTAGCAGCTTCTGGTAAAAGAAATTAGGAGAGTTAGGAAGTCTCTGGAAAGTCAATATGCTGCTTATCTCCACTAAATGTTTTCACCTGAGCTTCATTACTCTTCTTCAATAAAGCAGGGGGGCAAGGGGGTCTAGTTCTACTTCTACCTAAGCAGCTAGCTGAGAATTCATACACAGAGGGGCAGCTTTTTAGTTCATTTTATGTTTTGCCTTCCCACACTAACAATTGCTAAAGTTTACCTTACCTTTACTTTATGCAATGGATAGACCAAAATATGATAATGCATGTGAAGGAAACTCAGAAGTGCCTCTCTGCTTTGCTCTCAGCAGTTGACTGGAGAATTAGTTCTAACATGTTGGAAGACAAAGTAAGAGCTTATTTCATTAAAAGCCTGTAAGAAACATTTTGTTTCTATTTCTTTTGCTCAGTGAATGCAAGAAAAATTGTGTAGAAAAATGTATTTCTCTTAACTCTGCGTGAGTCTAACCCAAAAAAGTAAAACACAGGGAAACACAAGAGCAAAGGTCAGTTAGAAGAAAGTTCTGCTTGGCATAAGGTAGCTAAAAGACAGCTTTACATTCATAGCACCTGAGATCTTACCCTAATATACAGAATTTTTTCTTGCAACAGAGCTAGATTATAGAGCACAGGTTCTTTTTCCTTAAATGTATCTTAGAAAACTGAATGTTGAAATTAACACACTTCCATTTCGCCGCTTGCTGTACTAGATTAAGCTCTTTTAACAGGAACTCTAGATATTTCTCCCCAGTCATACCCTTGATTCTTTAAGTCCAGTATCTTTGGCCTTGCCCTGCAAATATCTAATTTAAGGAGTACTTGCTTCTACGGAAGAACAAACACATATACTGTTTTGTTTTGTTTTTTTTTTTTGCTTGACAGAAAAACATTTCTTTGCATTGTAAAACATTCCGTTCTTTTTGTAATGAGGGAATGAAAGTCACCTGCCGTGGTCCTTACAGCAGTGCCCCTCCAGCACTCCCACTCACCTTCTGCCCTTTGCTGAGTTTTGCCCACTTGTCTGAAGGAAAGTCATAAAAACAGACGCTCTGCAGAACCCACTTTCATCTCCCTCTTGTATCATCTTTTCATACATGCAGTGAGGTGCAATTTCAAAAGAAACCTATTTTCATGGTGGCTCGCTGATGGCACACTGCTTCGTAGATTCTCTGATACCTAATAAAAGACAACGTGACATTTCCACATACTGAAAAATTAAGAAAACACAAGACCAATCTATCAGAAGACAATCTTCATTCATTCTGGAGCTCACATGCCTTCTGATGATCTTTTTTTTGTTTTACTTTATCAGATAACTTCACAATAAAGAATTATGCAGACTTTGCATGTTTTGGAATATTATTTCTAAAGCAACCAACATGTTTTGCCTGTAGAGACAAAAGGCAATATCCTTGGCCTCAAGCACCTATATATCATGGATGGCTCAAAATCACAATGTACTTCTCATCTGGTACTTATTTTTCATGATACAGCAAGGGTTAGTTTGATCTTTTTGAAACACAGAGGTATTCATTCTATCTCTAGGGGTGGAAAAGATACTTCTTTCTCACATAGCTGTACTCACTGACAAACAGAAATCTTGAACTTCACAGAGAATCATAACAGAATATAAAAAAAATATGAAAAATGAGATAAATTACATGTATCTTTTCTACTGAGAAAACAGCAAGCTAAAATGAAATACTCTCTTCTTCCCACACCGAATTTTGAAAGCTTCCTACTGGCTGATACAAAAATGGATGCCATTTCAGATCTCTACCCCTTCCATTTCTTACAGACCATTTTTTTCTGAGACATTCTGGTTCAGTAGTGCCACTGAAAGTATTAAAAAGAGCATAATAGAATTTAATTCTTGTGCTAGTCTAGATACCAGAATGACTTTAAATTGCTTTTGAACAAACTAGAAAGCTGAAGTTAATTGAACACAATGATTCACGTAGCAAATTATCTTACTACTAATGGTATGGAAGAAAGAAGCCCGATTAGTAAACCCTGCTGGATACTTGCAATGTGAGAAGTCGAGAGATGCCAGAACTAAATCAGAGAGGTGAAGATCAATAGTTCTTTAATCAATGGTGGATTACAGTGGGATTTATTCTGCTGAAAACAGCAGGGGCAGATAAATTCCCCACTGAGATTAATTACTGAGAAGGGGGGATGCAAACAGAGGAGTGTAGTTATCTTTGTGACAACTGCAAGTGGCAAGAACACCACCAGTGGGAGTACAGAGCTATTGCCTGAGTCTCTGCTGGTGACCATCATCACCCTCATCAAATTCGCAGCACCTCTTAGTTCCTTAGAAGAAACTGCCTTGAAGCCTGTGTATTTCTACAAACACAAATACTGTGAACCAAAAAGCAAGGACACCATTTTTTGGCTTTGTTTTTAAACCGATGAGTTGTTATAGCTGTTGGATTAATAAAAATTCCATGTTGCTGAGATGAAAGCGCCAGTGTGTACAGCTAAAAAATGACAGCTTCATGCACAAAGGTGCTTCATGCACAAAGGTGCTGATCACCCTCTTCTTAAGCCAAGGGGTTGTCAGAACTGCACTGGGGCTCTATTTGGGCTGTCCACGTAATCCATCATTACCAGTAGAGCCCTTGGTGCTAAACATTACAGTTCCCACAGGCCGATCACTAATGCATAATGCACTGGTGCTAAATGCTGTAAACTGAGACATTAAGCAGGCTAAGCAGAAGAGAGAAATAGAATCATAGAATGGTTAGGGTTGGAAGGGACCTTCAAAGGTCATCTAGTCCAACCCCCCTGCAAGGAGCAGGGACATCCCCAACCAGATCAGGTTGCTCAGAGCCTCATCCAACCTGGTCTCGAACGTTTCCAGGGATGGGGCATCCACCATCTCTCTGGGCAACCTGCTCCAGGGTTCCACCAACCCTCATTGTCAAAAATTTTTTCCTAAAATCTAATCTAAATCTATCTCCCTCTATTTTGAAACTGTTACCCCTAGTCCTGTCACAACAGGCCCTACTGAACAGCCTCTCCCCATCTTTCCTGTAGGCCCCCTTGAGGTACTGGAAGACCACTATAAGGTCTCCCCAGAGCCTTCTCTTCTCCAGGCTGAACAGCCCCAACTCTCTCAGCCTGTCCTCATCGGAGAGCTGCTCCAGCCCTTTTATCATCTTTGTTGCCCTCCTCTGGACTCTCTCCAACCGGTCCATGTCCTTCTTATCTTGGGGGCTCCAGAACTGGACACAATACTCCAGGTGGGGTCTCACCAGGGCAGAGCAGAGGGGCAGAATCACCTCCCTTGACCTGCTGGCCACGCTCCTCTTGATGCAGCCCAGGATGCGGTTGGCTTTCTGGGCTGCAAGCACACATTGCCAGCTCATGTTGAGCTTCTCATCCACCATCACTCCCAAGTCTCTCTCCCCAGGGCTGGTCTCGATCCATTCTCCGCCCAGCCTATGTTTGTGCATCACAGAGCATCTCTTGTAACAAAACCAATTTAGATACAAGTAATAAATTGACATTTCTGTGACTTTGAACTACTTAAGGAATTTACTAACATTAAAAAACAAACAGAGCTAATAACTTTGCTTGTCAGTACTTTATTTTCTACCAGCTGAGATCCATTTTGTCTCCCTCCCAACATGTGATGCTGACTTACCTTATCAGAAGATAGCAAGACGCAGAGGGTCCAGCAGATACTAAATTTGCTGAACATAATCTGATGGATTTATTTGTTTACTTACTTTCGTTATTACCAGCAATTGTTTGAGAGGTCTCAGTCTTAAACTTTGATCAGATGGCATCAGCTTGTCCATTTTATTTCTTGTAGAAAACATTTCAGAAAATATTTTCAACTCTGACGCTATCCCAGCTATGTTGGTTTGTTTTCAATGACTCTGAATTCAGAACGTTTAAAAGAAATTTATGGTTTTTTTCTTTCTCTGAATTTTATCAGATATCAACAATCCCATCTGTGCAGCAAATCAGAAAAGGTTCTTTATTGGGAAAAATGCAAGTTTAATACAGATATGACATAAATTACAAAAAATGTTTTAAAAATCACCTCTCCAGGATACCCAAATTAATTGAAGATGGAGTCTCAGTGAAGCAAGCAAAGTCTTTCCCAGATCATCTCTTGTTTTAAAGCAAGTCATAAAAATAGTCCAGGCCTTGTCCCAGTTCCCAGATGGATATTCCAGTGCCCAATTCTTTTGCAAGCTCTAAGCGCAACTGGATGGACTAAAACAAAGGCACATAAAGCAGTTACCTTTTAGTCAGAGACATTAGACATTCCATGCTGCCATCTCTTCATGCCATTATCAGACTTTTTAAAAACACCTATCCTTAAACTAGATACTGTAAATCCTAGTCTGTATTTCAATTACTCTCTGGTTAGCAAGCAATCATTCAGTAAGAGACGGTTAATTGCACAAGTTAATTCAATGACTTCATAAAGGATAACCAGCTAAATAGAAAAAATGCCACAGAAATAAATGAGATTTATGAACTATGCAAAGGACTACTGTAACTTAGGCTATCATTTCACAATGTACAGAAATTCTAATTCTTCCCAGAAATGTCTCAGGGGTAAAATAAAACTTTATCACTGAAGACAATTAGAACAACTTGTCAAATACCATCAAGATGTCTTACCAACCCTTGCCTTCTCCTAGGACAGAGTCACAATTTTCATAATCACAATTCTATTTTAAAGAGATTCTGGGAGATTAATATTCAAAAGTATCCCCATTGAGCTCCAGACATTAATTTAGAACTAGTTTAGCCATTGGTTTACAAGGGAAGCAATGCCACAATTCATGTTCTGCACTTCTTTCAGTTCAGACAATAAAACTAATTATTTTTCAATGTTTTACTTTCAGATTTTCTTACTTTGAAGTGTAGTGCAGCACTGCAATATTTAAACTGCTCACACCAGGGATATGTTTAAAAATAATTTCCATAGAAAGCAGAACAAAGTATCGAGGCATCATTAACAATACTCTGGGCCTGGCATTCATGACTACTTCCACTTAATCATGAACAAGCCAATTTTGAGCAACCTGCCAGTGATTATAACATTCAAAGGGGGAAGAAACACACTTGTCACAGGGTAATAAAATTAAGTATTCCCTGACCATCTTGATCATCATTATGTGAACAACTCTTTGATTTGCCCCAGCATACAAATCTCAGAATATTTAATTACAAGCTTGTTGAAATTAGAAAGAAAACTTGTTTCCATAAATCCACCAGCCACCACAGCTGAGTATCTGTTAGAGAAGAAGTAATGAAAGAAATATACAGGAATGATTGTTCTTAACCTGGTTAGTACTGACAATAGCAGGGTGAAATCCTTCCATAAGCCAAAGAGAACGTAGCATAATATGCAGCACGATGTATCTTCTCTGACAGGTTTGTAATGAAACTTTCTAACACTCTAAGAGAGGTGCTACTAGCAAGAACATCGTTAGATGTGGTAATTACTATCCCATATGTGCTCGTACTGTCACCAATATTAGAGTAATGAAGGGAAATATCCTTGTACTAATGGAGCTTAAGATAGCAATGCTGTTCAGAAAAAGAGAATCTTGGATCATTTCACACTAGTTTAACCAAACAAAATGTCTCTCTTCTCTGTAAATATGATATACTTTCACTACAGTAGCAATTCCTTTCCAATATTAAAAGCCAGCAGAGGCTTAACATACTACCTTTAGCTTAATTTGAGAAAATCTAAAGGTAGATTCCTAGGAACTAAGGCCGCAAGTAAGCATTTTATCCTGTATTGTGGTATATTGCAGAGTACTGTGTAGACAGAAATTACATGTCCTGACAAAGGACTTTAATAAGGCCAAATGCTTAACTTTTCAAAACACTAGAATATGTTCCACAGAAACAGACCTGAGGAAGACAGGGTGATGCGGGCTGACAGGGAGAATCAGGACCCTGTTATAGAGGAAGGCAAAAGTTCCCTAAGCTTCCAGCCTACATGATCAGATGGAAAATTTCTTCTCTCGTCTGATAATCAGCATGTCTGTTAGCACAGAAACTGTGCACTCAAACAGATCCTCTCAGAGCACTGGTTTGCCCTGGTGAGTTTTATCTCTAGACACGGCTAAGAATCCCAAAACTCTGTTATGCATAAGAGAGAAAAAAACAATATTCTTAAACAGGCAGCTGAAGCTTTGAATCATAACAACTACATGAAGGTAAGCTTCTTTCACAAAACCCTGTTCAACATTTTGTGAATTATCTCAATAAAGCAACAAGTCAAGTAAACATCTCTTTCCTCTTACACCCCTCAGATGTGAAACAGTGGCACCTACCTTCAGTGTCGGGTAAAAGACAGCACGTTTTCCTCCTTTATTTCTGCAAAACAGGAAAACTAAACAGTCACAATAGCTTGATAGATTCCCAAAGGATTTTTAGCTGAGGTTAGAATTCAAAACCAGTTTTGTTTCTTCCCACTAAAGGGAAACAAAGACAGTGCTGAAGAAAACTGTCAATTTTATTTTGAAGAAGTTATTGATGTTAAAAATAAGATAAACTAGTACGTTCAGCACATGAGCATTAACACACTCGTATCAAAGACAGAGACTATTTGCCATTTAGTAGCTTGTATCTTTGAGATTTCTTACCCAGTATTTGTTCCACTCTGGAAGCTGAGGCACTCTGTCTCTGAAATCACACACATTTGCCATCCACTTCCATTCATTCCATACTTGTACTCTGGCTGCTCTATCTACTGAGGGCACACTAGGATCAAAATCTTGTCTACTTCTCTTCCTTTTCTACTGCAGATAAGAGCTTCTACTCCTGCCCCTTTTCTACTGTAAATGCAAACATATTGCAGCACACAAATCCAAAGTGGTAGGGAAAGAAAAGCCATTAAGAGAAGGTACAGAACATATCTAAAAGTCAAGTATGCAACCGTGCCACTGTCCTGCAGGTATCAGATACAGGAATATTTGTCAGAAAAGTCTTCCTGACAAAATGATCCTACTTAAATGGGTTTTGACAACACCAGCTGCTGGAAAGTTAGAAAGTTCAAAAGAGAGCCAAAGACCTGCTAAAGGACTCTTCACATAGCAATTATGGCATGCCACAACAACAAAAATCCCTGCTTATCTAAAGGATTCCTTAAAAGGCTTCAGGATAAGGCCTTTCAAAACATTTAAAGAACAGAGCACAGTTTCCTAATAACTAACACAAAGTTTGGGAAGAAATTAGGTAATTTTCATGACTAACGTGGAAGTCCCAAACTTCTGTGGATGTAACACTTTGTCCAAGAACTGGTCACAATGAAATACAATACAAGCAGAGTCAGACAAGATACTTATTTACTCCATACTAGTGGCCTTTAAGGAAGACAACTCTTAAAAGAGGTGAAAGGGCTAACAAGGAAAACAGAAAATCCAAGAAGACATCTCACAAAAGAGATGGTTTGATACTAGACCTAAGTAAAGTCACTGGGGTATCTTGTTGCAACTGGATTATAAAACTGTCAGATAATAAAAGACAGTTGCACCTACTACATGTGCATCTGAAAAAGATGAAGACATTTGGTTGTCAGATGCAAACTATTAAAGATTTTCCCCAATTCCCCAAATTACTATATTTCAGGTTAAATTAAATTCTAGCAGTTATAAATTATACAGACAGGGCAAGCTACACTGGGCACAGATACCAAGGCTGCATTTTAAACCCCTAATAAGGAGAAGGATGAGTTACAGGTGGTCTCACAGCACCACTTTACCAGTTACACTAGGAGGAAATGCAGAGTGCATGTAGGTCAAGCAGGAATTGCTCCTACAATCTCCCAACTTATTTAAATGCATACTTATTTTATTTAGTTGCATTGGAACAAGCACTCAGAGATAACAGATTTCTGTAACTATTTGTAATAGTTAGTCTTTGCCTGTTATATGAAAACCATTAGCTGTGCTTTGCTTAAATATTCATTATTTGATTTCTTAGCAACTGCAGGCATGCAAGATTTCCAGGTGAGATGCTTTACCAGTAAAGCATATTTCAGGCCTGGCTGCCATCCCCATGCAATGTAATAGAACCTTTGCAAACCAAAGTGGTGAAAAGAGTTCCCTTAAATAACCCTCCCCTGCAGCCGGTTGAACGCAGCGAGCCACGTGGCTGCCTGCCAAGCACAGCACAGCGAGGGAAGTTTAGAGTGATTTTCAGATCTGCTGTGCTTTATGCATCAAAAATTCCTCCAGGAAGCCCACAAACAAGAATCTCCAAAGACTGGCTTTCAAAGACAAATGATGTAGTACTACTGACAAGCTGTCCCTTTTCTACATGCTCGGTTCACAAGGGGACAGGCAGGAAATGTGTTTCAGAAACGAATCCCAGAAACATGCCATTCAAACACAGCCCTCAGAGCTACTCCTTTGAGAGCAAGTTTTGATCCAGTGGTCATTGTGTCTCCAATTGGATGGTGCATTAAAGATCAGTAAAACAAAGCTTCTAATTTATTCCTCTATAGTTAGCAAGAAAAACCTTGTGATTATTTGGCACAAAGTAGTTTAGCAATAGGATACCAAAGAATTAAATATGAAGGACACACATCCCAGTCCTTTGATACAAACACAGAAAATAAAAACATTGCTGACCAACAGGTAATTTTATTTTTTTTCTGATAAGAAATACATGTCGCTGAGAAGTCAGGATAAAATTATGGGCTGAGAGAAACCTTGAAAATGAAATTAAAAATATAAAAATAGGACATTTTTAGTTTGGTGGTTTTTTTCCACATTTAAAAATATTTAAACGAAGAAGGTATTTTGGAAATAACAAAGTAGTTCTGATTATGTCTGTTCTTAAAGCACCCTAAAACGTGTTTTACTCTTGTTTTCAGTGGCGTATCTTCACATTACTAATGCACTGAGGAATATACAAGACACAGTTTTGTAGAAGTACTAGGATGTTGTTTGTGTAATTTTACTGTATTTTTGTCTACTTGCATACAAAAATAGCAAATTATCACTGAGGCTTAATAAGATGTTGCTGTTTTTTTTTTTTTAAATCTAAGTAGATTTTTCCTAGCATCAGGAATCCTCTTGTCATTTCATTATGAAAAAGGGAGGACAGAGAAAGTTATTACCCTTTCCCTTCATGCTCTCAGTCCTTTTAAAAACTTTATCTGGAAGATACTTGATATTATTTGCATTACGTTTCTCTAGCTCATTCTATTTAGTGGAAGTCTGTTGCTTGACCAGTCTTACCACTAGCACTTGTAAAACCAGGCTCTTGTATTACAGATTTTTCTCAGAACTATTTTTGGCCAAGTTATTGGTAATCACCCAACAGCTCACTGTACTAATCTCAGAGCCTCTGATTATCAGCAGATACCTTTGATGGATAACTTCTAAAGATATGACTCATCAGACTTCTTTTCTAAAGATTGTTTTAGCTTATGTTATTTCATTAATCCTTCTCTGATTTACTTCTCTCACGTGAAGCACTCTTTTATGCTGCAGTTCAGAATCTCCATTTGCTGAATTCATTTGCATAATATAGTTAACTGGTAATTCATTGTGTACTGGGCCATGCTCAAAAATACTTGCAGAATGGTAAGTTAATAAATGTAACTCACTTTTTGTATTCAAAGTAGTGTTCAGCAATTTGTTCATTCCAGACAATTTTTGGTTTGTGCTCCTTCAAGGTTTCAATGTACCTAGAAATTAAGAACATAGATATGGAATTAACTTTTCTAAAAAGCAGTTATGAAATTACATTGCAGAGATTTCAGAAAAAAAAAGCAGTTTTACCATGTTTAGATGTTGAATACTGTATCAAAAATATCTTCTTGCTGACAATTAATTTCCTCAGCTACTTTACAATATGCCATGTTCACATTTTTAGGCTTTTTTTTTAAAGCAATGAATTAATTAACATTCCTCAATTCACAAATTTCTAAAGGTATATGAAGGTAGTGCTTCAATATTTCTACAGTCTGATTCCTATATGCCAAAGAATAGGAACTGAAGTAATCCCTAGGCTGTACCTAATTGTGCCCTGCCAAGCTAATTAATGCAATTCTTAATTACACACCACTATTCTCACTATTATGTGATCAGAAAAGTTCTTCCATAAAGGGGGCTTAGTTAATCTCTAAAAATGAAATTTAAAAAGAGCTTGTTTTCAAAGAAAAGTTACTGCTAAGTAACTCTGCATATGAATTTTCTCCACCACTAGCTTCTTGGCATTATTCTCTTGCATGGACATTTTGAACAGGAATGACCTACCGCATACCTACTTGATGCAAAGTGAGGACAGAATACTACTTGTACCAAAAAGGCTGCACAGGGAACTGGTGTGGAATCGTTAGTATGCTGTAGATTCATGCTCTTGGTTAGTTCACAGTATCATCTCAGTGTAGAGACAGTGTCTCCTTGTGTCTGCATTTCTGACTGCACAACAGAAACAAAGCTGCTTGCTGCCTCATGTAAGAAGGCCAGAAGATGGCAAGCTACTGCCAGTGATAGGGGCCACATGGGTGTCACAGAAATAAGAGAAGTCTCTGTCACATGTTCCTCTGTCTCTTCTGTATCTTTTTTAACCTGTATCTTTGGCCAGCAAGAAGGCTGAACTGAATTCTGCTGACAACTTTCCTGACTAAACATTAGGGGGCTGATCTGGCCACAGGCCAGTCACCACTAATTTCATTTTTTCTTTGGGGATTGTTTTGAGAATTTGAATTAAAAGTCCCATTATCAGTACTCTATCATGATTATATAAAGCTATCACAGGCAAACACTGTGATCATAAGATAGCATTAAAATTGTTTTTCTATTTTTGCAAAATCTATCAAAACCATCTCTTCCACAATATGTCTCACTCTTGCAATAATTTCTCTGCTCATGACAGGATTTGCATGGAGAAATTTGCCTTCAAATCATCTTATTTTTAAATAGGAAATTCCCATCTCCTATGTAAAAGATGTTATAGCTGATTTTCATCAGCCACTATCTGGATTCACTATATACTTCAAAAAAAAAAAAAAAGAGAAAAAGTTAGTATTGCTTAGTTTGAAAAAGATTTATTCTCTCCTTCAGTACTATTCTAAACACAATTAGAACATTCAGCATTGCAGGGAATATCTTCTCTCTTTTGCCATGGCTTGCTCATTCATATATTGGTAAATTGTTGCCTACTGCTAGAAGTTTTAGAAAAGATTTTCATTTTCTATTTAAGTCAAATGAACCTGAGCCAGGCATGCTATTTAACTAACTACACAAGCAAACACATGGTAGCAGCTATTGCACTCTTCCTTAGTACACACATGCCCTGGAACAATGCACCTTTTCAAATAACGCGAGTTAAACTTTGGAACCTGCCCATCCTTTTTAAAGATATAAAAATTTTAAGTTGCACCAGTAGAAAAAAACACAAAGACATCTGGTTTTGTATATTTAAATTTTAAGAATAGCCTTTAACATCTTGTCCCATTCCAGAATGGCCACTTCAGTAATGACAGGAGACAACACTCCTGTAGAAGATGAGACCAAGACGTTACAGCCCAGAAGATAAGAATTACCCATCAAGATGTCCTGGCACGCAGTTTTATTCCTGAACTATGATTTTAGATGGGAAGTCCTAATTTTGCTTGCTAAAAATCCCAACACAATTGAAGAGTGTTCAACATACATATGAACAAGCTTTAAAATTAGAAATGCAACTTGAAGCAGTTATTATAGTCTATGATATACAAGGTATATTATTATTTTAAAGATGTTCAAGCACACACTAATGAGAACCCATCCTGACCAGGCACAGGGAATTTATTTCCCTTTCTCCTGCCTCTAGACATTTATCACCATGGTATTTAAAAGCAAAAAATGAACAAGTTCATCTTCAAATCACATCTATGGTGATTAGACTAGCTCCAAGCTTGAGTTAGGGAAAAAAGAAATATTAGTCCCAAAATTGTCACTACTATCCATTAATTTTTGGGGGGCTATCTGAAACATATTAACTTAGTTTTTACATTGTCTCTATTAAGGACAACAAAAATTCAAAGTACAATGTACAATACACTCCCGTGTACTTCAATTGCAACTGCAACTCAACACTTCTGAAAGTCAAGTTTTATATTTTTCAACCAGACAACAAGGTTGCTGTGAAGAGTCTGGAACAGGTGCAGCACCAAATCAGAGCTGTTTCACATGGGTTTTCTGTCGCCCTAACCTGGGAACCGTCTATTCCCTTCCTGTAGTCATCTGCCCTCATCACTATTCATTTTCTTGCAGTAAAACATACAGGACCTTTACAGGCTACATCTCCCAGATACGCCTCGTTTCCTGTTATCTCTTACGATCCTACTACATGCACCATAGGCAGAAGGGTTCCTGTGTAAAACTGCAGCACCTGTATCACAACACACTTGCTTGACTCAAACTAATGCTCACCCAGGGACTCTTGACATATTATCTCCTAGCTGAAGCAGCACTTAATTCAACAAATATTTTATACAGGTTTTTTTTTAATTGTTTTAAATTGAAAAGATCAATTTTCCATCAAACTGAACCAGATAAGCATGGGATATTGGTTTGCCTGGGGTACAAGAAATCTAGATTAATTTCCAGGTTCTCAAAGAGGAAAAAGGATGGGCAAGGAGCTCATGAAAGCCAGCCTTCCTTCTTTCTAGCTCTCACCTCACTTTTCTCCTTTTGACTCATATTTATTACTATTTTTCTCTCCTTTTTTTCTAATTTATCCCTCTTTCTACTGCCACTATGACAATTCCCATCTGTTTTTATACTCCTATCCAGACTAATTTATTTGCTTCCTCATCCATTAGCTCCTAACTCACCTGCTGTCTTTTACAAAGCTGCCTCAGCAGTTAGGAGTATGACACTGAACAGCTTCACTGCCTTGCACTATGTATTTCCTGGGAAGTTTGTGACCATTTGCAGAGAAAGCCATGCTGTTTCTCTGGTCCTAGCCTGAAACAAGGCTGGCATGGCTGAAGTATCTGGAGTGTTGATGCTAGCCTCTAACAAAGGCGCCAATACAGCATGCAAAAACACCGTACATATTATGGAGTATCTGTAAAGTCAGTCCTGCCAAAGATATGTTTCTATGAACAGATGCAGAAAGGCAACCAAGTATTCCTACTTCACAGAACTCTGGAGACACAGAAGACAACGTCAAGCTTTTCAGAAGCATCCTCTTCTTGCTCTTGTCTCAGGGAACCAACGAGCATTAAAACCTTTCAGTGCCTTACTACGGCTACAGAAGAAAGCACAAACATTACAGCGGAGCTGTGTATACAGGTTTACATGTTAATAGTGCCCCTTAGTCTCATTTAACTTCACAGAGGCTCTATAAAGAAAAAGCCCCATCTGAAAGTGTGTGCAATGATGTGCTGGCAAATTACCCTAGGAACTGCAAAAGTACAGCTGAAAGTACTCTAGTGCATGTTAACTTTTCTCAATATAACCAACACAGTGTTACTTTACAAAAAAGAAATCAACGTTACAGTTGGATATTGATCAAAGAATAGGAGTAATCACACACAGGCAGAAAAAGGTGTGAACACTTATACTTTTAAGGTTTTGACTCAAACGGACAAATAGGAGAGAAACATATGAGAACCTCCTTACGAAAACAAGATCTCTATTTCTAAGCCAATAAATATTTCTCAGACAATGGAGACATAACTAGATTGAGGAAGAAGGTTTGCATATCTGTTTGTACACCTTCAATAGCACATGGCTGTTCATCAGCTCCATTTTATTTTGTAATGACATAGATTTTTGTTGTTGTTGTTCTCATTTTCAAGACACTTGGAGCTATAAAATATGAACAAATAATTTTTCCAGTGCAAATTATTTATGATAACAACTGCTTAGTAAGTTGCTTTTTGTTCACATGCATCACCGTTGCACATTTTCTATCAGAAATCTTTATTGTCCTTGACCACTGCCAAGTCTCAATTTTCTAGCTAAAGTACAAGACAATCTTTTTGTTTGTATTTGCTCAGTTAGACATAGACCTTTCTTTCCGATTCATCCAATCTAACACATGACAGGTCGCTATTTATAGTGGGGTTTGGTTTTGGCAGCTTTTGCTGTCTTGAAAGAATGAGTTTGTTGCCTTTAAAGGCCTGCTATATCGTCTGGACCTCTCTATCTGCTCTGGCCAAAGTGCACACCCCTGTCAGTTAGAAGAGAAGTTAATGGTAGAATAGATTGCTGCACTAGAACAAAAAGCAGGATTCAGGCAAGCTCACAGTAACAAAAAAAAAAACCACAAGAGAACTGAATGAAATAGAACATACCATTACAGACTAACTCAAGGAACTAGTCTATTAATATAGTCATACTAAAAAAAGTTTTGTCTGACAATGAGCTAGAGGTTCCATAGGCAAAGGATTTTTGAATATTTTTTTAAAATGAACTCTGTATATTGGCCCATTTGAAGTCTTTGATAACATCATATCTTCATTTGGTCTTGATTGCCTTTGCACACACTTTAAAAAAATGTGACTATTTAAGAAATATGTGATGAAGTCTTTGGTATTCATCACAGAATTAATATCAAGTAGGCATGCTACCAGGCAAACAAAGAGTGAGAATATTCTCTCTTAAATTAGAAAACAGGTAACCTCAAGGGTAACATTTTTTCTGACTCACTTCAGTTATGAACTATACCAGACAGGACTCCCTTTACATGCTCACTTCTAAGCAAGAATCTTCCTCCTCTTCTCAGTTCTAAGTTGAAATTAAGTAGAAAAGTGAAAAAAAATAGCAGATGTGTAAAACAATCTAATACAAATAATTTAATAATTTACAAGTTGTTATGAAGTAGATCCTCCCTTCTCTCACACTTCTTATTTCATAATTAAAAATGTTTTCATTAGCCATCACAACTGTCTCTGCTAGACTTCAGGGACAACCTGAAAAGCCTTGTTTAAAGCAGAATGTCAGGCTATATTTTGCAGCTCTAAAATGCAGCACACTGTGAAAAAAAACCCCTGATTTTCCTGAAAATTCATACCATTCACCATCACCAACACAAACCATAGCTATATTAAATCTAATACATAATGTACAGGACACCCTAATGACCATCACCTCTAAAAAGGTGAAAAAAAAAAGAAACCCCTTTTCCTCAATTATTAAAAAACATTGCACCGTGGAGGTTCACTGGTCCACACAGCTTGATAAAACCACTCTTATTGATACAAATACAATACTGCATGCTTTCTCTGTTGATAACCAAGTTGATTCACCTGTTCTATATTGTCTAAATCCCACAATATAGTTTGCTTACACTACATAGGAAAGTGGCCGTTCAAGTGTTTAATTGTACCAGCACAATGTAGTTATTCCTAGCAGGGCCGACCAAAAGCCAAGTGCTATTTTGTGAGATATTTAACATCTGCATGCCTGCAAATTGTCCTAAATGGACTTGAAAACATATTGCTACATTACTAATGAGAAGACAGTTTCAACAAAATATGTGGACGTGTGAACAGCAGTGCTCATTATACCAAATCATATCATTTGTACTTAGTTATTAAAATACTACATTAATTTTATACTTTATTTTAAAATCAATATAACGTTTCGACTATTTGTTCTGATACTAGGGAAAAGTAGGAGAAGATCATTTTGTTTTTACTAACTCTAATCACAAAAGTATTAGCGTAAAAAAAGTATGAAGGAGAATACTCAGTGAAAAAGGACTGTCAACAATTACCTAACTTTCTTGCAGGATGTAAAATTTAAGCAGAACTTCCCCATTCTGAAAAAAAAAAAGATAAAATCATAGCTTTCTTTTCTTTTTTTTTTTTTCAAATCACTTGCCTCATTAGGTCTCTGTGTAGGTATATACCTGGAGTTTCTTTACTCTTCCCTCTCTGGATAGGATTTTCATGGCATATGGAAAAGAAAGGAGACAATGTGGAGGTCTGGGAAAACAACACTGGGAAAATAACCCTCTTTTCAGGACAAGCCTCAGACTACCCATGCTGTCTCTGAATGATTATACAAGATGCTGTACTGCAATGCTAGATTTGCTTTGAGCAGTGAAAGCACTGCTTACTCCTACCATACTAAGGTAGTTTCCCTCGTAATCCAGGATAAGAATCATCCCTACAGACCTGTTTCAAGAATCGGCGGGTTCATCCTAAAAAAAAAGGTCTTTGAAGATGAAATTGCTAATTTAAAGAGTACATTTTCTGAAATGCTTAAGTAACACTAAGTACAACATTGTGCTCCATTCTTCCAAGAACTGATGTAACAGGCAATGCATGTGAAAAAGTGAGGCTGTGTATCTTTGGATGTGAGGCTGAAAAAAATTCAGATACACTGATATCTGCTGTTCAGCTTCAGCTGTAAATAACAAAACTTAAAACTATGCTAGTTCTGTTGCATGTCAGGTTGGGTTTGTTGGAGTTTCTTTACACACATTATAAAAGTTTCCCAGACTTTCCTCTTGCTCAAAATACACAAATCAGCTATAGTCATACAACGCTAAACAGGTTAGCTATGAAAACTGTGTTATACTGGATTTGGAGCCTGGTCAGATTCAAATTATCTTAATTTATAGGGGGATATAGGGGATTAAATTTGATCCGGCTATGAAAATGAAGGTTGAGTGCACAGTCACCTACTTTGATCTTCTTAATTCTTCCATGCCTACTTCATTAAAAAAGGTAGATAGATATAAAAAATCATTTCTTTTCTATCCTTGCCTAAAAGGTCAGATGATCTTAATATGCCAGTGAACATCACTACCAACTCTTCCATTTGCTTCCTGCAGCTCTCTTCAATCATTCCTGAATTAAAACCATCCCAATACAAACACAAGGTCAACAGCAACATCACCCAAGAGATCTAACAACCACAAAAGCCAGCAGGAACATCTTTTCCTCACCCTGTGTCAGGAAAGGAGCAGTGCAGTTCTTCTTCCAAGCACCCACCTCAGTCCTGTCTGGCCTGAGTCTGGGGTACTGGAGGACAATTTTTGTGGTTCCCAGGAGGCCTGGTAGGTGCATCAGATAGGTGCTCAAGCCTGCTGGTTCCACAGGGTTGCTGAGAGGCCCTGTCTGAGACAGACAGGCAGAGGCCAAGCCCCATGCAGAGCATGGTTACAGAAAGGTTACACTTGGTAGCAAAGGAGAATGAAAGGGAACATACATTGGGTGCAAGCAGCAGAAGGCACCAAGGATGAGAGAAGGATGCTGTGACTGAAGGGGAAGATCTGCTAGCAGCATAGCTCCCAGATGACCTCTAGTCAGGCAGAGCACAAAACGTGCAGGCTGCGGGGCTCTGGTTATGTAAAAATGACCCAGGTCAACAACAGCCTTAGGAGAGAAAGGCTGGCTCTATTCTCTCTCCAGAAACAGGAGAAATAGTTTAGGCCAGACAGAAGCAGTGTTGTCTTCAAGGAATCAGAACTTCAGGTGATGAGCAAAACTAACTACAGCAGGAGATTGTAGCCTGAGAAAGCTGACTGCCATTTGGATTCCATCTGCTTCACAAGATGCTGGGAATGAGACACAGAAACAGATCTCTACTTCCAAGTAGCCTCAGAAAAGTGTTCAGATTCCTTAGCTGACAATCATGTCAGGCCTACAATTTCCACCACCAGTGTTTCTGCCTGCTCTGCCCTGGCCTCATGGCTCGTGGGTTTTCAGGAAAACCTGTGAAAGCAAGGTTGATAAAAAATGCTAAACCATAAAAGTGATCCAGTTGTTGAACAGCCCTTTCCTTTCAAAGCAGTGGGAATATCCATATCCTTCAAAGCTCTTGAAGGCAGCCTCTGCTACCACAACCCTGCACTTCAGCATATAAGACATGCTTCATTCTTAAATATAGGATGAACAGTCCATGAAGCAAGAAGGCAGCATTCACCGCTGTCTTGTGCAGCTCTGCTGCAGATCCTTGAGATCCCTAGCATCCTGCTGAATGCAACAAATCAAATGCCTTTGAGAATGGTCTTAATGTCAGCCCAACAAACAAATTCATGGTATTATTTCCTCCATCCAGGACACTGCCATAGTCCTAGCTATCAGAGCCCTGGGACTGTAATTTTCAATGCTGCTATGACAAACAAGGACAAGATATCCACCATTTACTTGTACCTATTTCTGTTCACTTGAAAGTATGTAGCAAATGCTTTTAAAATGCAATAGTATTTATTAAAATAACATTATTTAAGTAATTCCTTACAAAAAAAAATCAATTTCATAAGAGCAGTTGTGATAAACTCTCTAAAAAAAGCTATGAAATTACAGAGTTGCTCAAGCTTTATGTATCTTACTGTGCTGCTCTCATTTGCTGATAAATGTTACCTCTGGTCTCTTAAAACTAATGCATTCAAAACCTATTTCAGGTTATGTTCCTAAACGGAAGCATATTGTAGTATTCTCTGACTTTCATAGCTAGCAAAGACCAAAATCCAGCAAGTTTTGCTCTTACATCTGAGGTTAATCTGCCAAATTCTCATTGCTGATAAATCTGAATAAAATAGGACTTCCAGGTTATCACACATATAGTTTTTGAAAATTTTCAGGGTTGTTTTGTTCCCATTTTTACTTTGATTAGCTGGCATGTAAATTCAATTTTGGTATTTCAAGCTAGCTTTCATAAATCAGAAATATTTCAAAGCTACTCCATGTCTTTTAATTATCA
The DNA here is from genome assembly GCF_036417535.1 of Chlamydotis macqueenii. Taxonomy (NCBI): domain Eukaryota; kingdom Metazoa; phylum Chordata; class Aves; order Otidiformes; family Otididae; genus Chlamydotis; species Chlamydotis macqueenii. The sequence continues at coordinate 52,835,897 of NC_141560.1, read as the reverse complement.
CCTGTCATGTCTCAAGTTCAACCTCTTAAGACATGAGCACCAAACACTTTCTAAAATATAAAAGAAACAGAGTTCAGGGATAGTTCTTTTTGGCTTGAACTAGTTATAACGGCACAGTAATAAATTTAAAAGATCAAGTGCAATACAGCAGATAGTTTTACCTTCATATGAAAGAAATAATAAATTCAATCCCTGGCTGTGAGGATTGTAACTAAAGAAGGCAAGGCAACTACACTAAAGGAAAATCTATGGCAGATCAGTAAACTCTAAAATCCTCCAGTGTCCCATGAAGCTATGAACTATATACTCTCTCTCTATGTATATGCTACATACTTTTCCACCATTTGAGACCAAGTTAAGTGAAGAACGAAGAACATTTCTGCTGACTTTTGAGTTCATTTTTCACACTTGGCAGAGGGATTTTTCTCCTCTCAATTGGCCATGTTTTAGTCTTAGTTATATAGATTTATTCTGGATTTACACCAATAGAACTAATATAAGACTTTCAGCTTTTGTTCTCTGAAAAGATAGAAGATGACAAATTCATGCAAATGACTATTAATCTCTCATAAATAATGCAAATCTCAGAGGGTTAGTACTTTTTTAACATGCCTTCGAATAATCTGGATGGCATATAATTCCTCTATTTTTGGCATGACTTGAATTGCAGAAGGGCTATGAAGTAATAAATTATATTTTATCCAATGAGAGCAGAGATTTATGCCCTTTTAAGAAACTGCCTTCATCAGGGCAGTTAAGTAAATACTCGAGAACAAGGATTTTAAATCTCTTGATATTTAGTTAAACTAATACATATTCATGTGCCAGTGTTCTGTTTTAAAGAAAAGCCTGGTACTTTTCATCATGAAAAAACAGCAGAATATCTTCCATTTCTTTGCTGTAACTCCAACAAGTATTTCTATATTTTTCTCTGTTTAGTTTCTACTAAACAAATACATCTTTGCTGGCTGCTAAAATTTGTTAAGGTTAAGAATAAATTTTAAAGCAAAAAAACCAATATGCATATATTTATTTGAAATTCCTTCCAAAAGAACTGTTACTTAAATCAAATGGCAACACTTGGAGTGCAAATCAAGGGACAAAATGATGGCCATCACATTTATTTTCCTTTAAGTTGACTGGAAATTTCAAAACGCAATACTATTTTACCTCTAACAGATATGTATATAATTTGGTTTTAATCTTTAAATAAAACAGCGATACTTTTCACATTAACCATAACTACAGCCTTCTACCAGTTCAGCTCTCATCCTGGTACACAAAGGATCTTTGGTTTGATGAAGAAACTGTTGATTTAGAGTTAAAAATTTAACTAACTTCTAAGGAAGTTAGAAAAGAAATCCTTTTGCTATGTTTCAATTAAAGAAATTTACTTTTTGCAATTATTTGAGCAAATTCAGACAGTAGGTGTTCATAAATTATCCCAGTACACTGCTAAAGGTAAAACAGTAAGCCATTTATGTATCCAAAGTGGTTCCATATGGAAATACATTAAATTGCAATAACATTTTCAAAATACTATTGCTTTGCATTCCCTAAACAGGTCATCCAACACATGGAGTAACCAAGTAATCAAGTAATTAATAGAACAAGAATATCCTTTAAACACTTGCTAATGGTAAATCTAACCAAGTTTAAATATTAACAAATACTATTATATGAAGAAACAATGTCTTTTTTTTTTTTTTCCAAAAAAGTACAATTTAGAAACAACTGTTGGGGAAAAATGGTTATAATTTTCCTTTTTTCTTCTCATTTCATCAGTGAACATTGCTTTTTTCAAAGGCTTAAGAAAGCATTTGATTGTTTTAATTTTAAAAAATAATTCCATTGAATTAAGTCTGCAAATATACTGAATAGGTTCACTTGCACAAATAAGCCAACTTTTCTACTTCAAGGCGGAACTGAGGGGAGAAGTAAATCTTTACTTTCCACTGCAAACAGCCATTTCAAAACCACATAGCAGAGGTGCCACTTGGGAATAACTCCCTGTGCCCCATATACCTAATTACCACAAGCTCCTGCTAGAGTCGTGTGCACAGAGATGATGTATGAATTACCCTGTTAAGTAAAGAAATCATAAAAAGAGAATGATAGAAAAGTTAGAAGATGAAGAGAAACAGATGGGACTGTCAACTGTAAAATTGCAAAGCCCTACAATGCAAGAACATGAATAAATGAAGAATAGTGCTTGGATTAGATGAAAAAGTTCCAAAAAAGTTCCAACAGCAGTCACTGAACTGACCTATGTTTGGGATTGGTAACGCTTTTGCTGGGTATTATTTTAATTGTGCTGATTTTTACATAAGGTGGGCTGTAATCTATTCCTCTTTCATTTTCCATTGCAGCTAATAACCCTCAGTGCTGCTTTATGCACAAGGTAGTCTACAATACAGCTATTGCACCACTTCAGAAGCTCTTTTATTTCAATCCTCCCCTCAGGATGGCAGAGTTTTCTCTTTAAGCAAAGAACTATTACTGCTGGATGATGGATTCTGTACTGAGCATCCAAAAATGGCTGATGAATCAAATCCAGAAGTCCTGAACAGAAATAAAAAATACCTCCTCAGACTATGAAAAAAAAAAAAGCAGGTTCTTGGCTCTTCAATAGGCTCTGATTCGATAACCAGGATCAGTTGAACTAGTTTTTCTGATTGATTTTGGCCCTTGCTGACTTGAAATCCTAAGTTCTATGTTGTGAGTAATCTTTTCCCCCCAAAGCTCCACATTTGGGGACTATTGCAACTGCTGTCTCTGATCAAACGCTCAGAACGTTTCCATGCAGAGGACCAAATTAGAAAGAAAAACAAAAGAACCTGCAGCAACACATGACTAACAGCCAAAATACAGATAAACATGCTGAAAAGGCCAAAACAGATTTTATTGGGCCATTGTCTGTGGATATAACATCCATAGGGATGGTCTAAGTACATCATACATGTTACAGATTTCTCAAGCTGACAAGAAGAGAAAAAGGGAAAATAAAGAGTGGTGCCAAGGGCTAATTTTTATCAATTAATATTTCTGAGCAAGAAGCAGCAATTAAAATATGTTGGATACTTTTTTTTTGGATCCTAGGCAATGAAGAGACGGATTATTAGACCTATTAATTTATATTCATAAAATATATTCCAATTACAAGTAGTTTTTGACCCTTTCTGGCCCCATAGCCATTGCAAGAACCTCTTTAATTACTTGCCTCTTTTGCAATAAAATACAATTAAGCAGAACTAATCATTTGACACAAGGTATTTGAAGGATGGAAGAGGCTAACCAGTTGCTATAACAACATAATTTAATGAACTTCACCAGCAGGTATTACAGTTTCTCCTCCCATGGCAGAACAGTTCTGAGCTGCACTTCCACTTTCAAACCTATCATCTTTGTTGCAATTTGTACCTACAATAAAATAAGAACATATTGAATAGAAGAGTGCCGAAAGAATTCATAAAACCATCAAATTGTCACAGCATTTCACACTTCAGAATGATGCATAAACATTAAGCAATTAAGATAAGAGGTGGGAAGGCTACTGATTAAAGTAAAGAATCTATTTGGAAACAAGTTCTTCCTCTGAAAGACAGAAGTCTGGGATAACATTATAAATTAAACTAGATGAAAGCAATACCAATCCAGTCAGTAACTGTGGGGATTTTGTATAATAAACCAGCAATTTCTCCCTACAAGGGCAACAACTAAAAATGCCATGATACATAAATATTTCTTCAGAAATATTGCAACAGCATTAGCAGATGTCTAGAAAAAATAACTTTAGATAGATATCAGAAAATTACAAAAACTCTTGAAATTTCTTCACATGATTCCAGATAATCTTCATCATGTCCCTCAAAAAGATGCCTGGTCACAGAGGGAAAGTGGAAGTTAAGTTACTAAGTTAACAGAAGAGCAGATTTAGGGAAGTATATGACAAGATTGTATAACTCAGGAGCACTTCACTCTAGCTTATAGCTAACACAAATTATACTGTTTGCCATTTGAATTTGGTCAATCATTCAGATTCCAATTCTTTTTTTAACACAATGAAAGGATGAGTAATTCAAAAGAAATTCAGAAAGGTGCTCAATTTTTACAGATACAGAAACATTATCCTTAAAGAACTGGTTCTATAATTTTGAGTGCAGAAAGACAATACATAAGCTTCACAGAACCAGAGATACTGTTTCATTCCAACAAATAGATCTACGTTGTTTATAATAAAATACAACTAACAGATCCAAGTTTTCTTAACTTTTCATTTGAGTTACTGGATACTCTAAATTTAAAGTTAACATAGAGTATATTCATGTTTGCTTTTACTGAGAGGCTATAATATAATAAATAAATAATAAAAGAATAAATAATGAAATAATATAGAGGAAATAATTTCTTGAAAAGGTTCAGCTATAATAAAAATTGATGGAAATCACTAGAATTTTATAACTGTATTATCTGTCATGATCTACAACCTCTAACATAACAGAAGAAAAAAATCATTGATGGATGTCTGATATTCACCTTCACCACCAAATCTTCCTTCTTGACCTTATCACTTCTTTAGCACGTCAAACCAACTTGTGAGTCAAACCAAGACTCACAAGTGCTTTAGAAAGCAACACATATCTACCATTTTGCCAGTATCAGATCAATCCTATCTCTCCTTCCTTGAATAAATAGCAAACCCTACCTCTGCTACTCAGTGTTAGGAGAACACAAATATTTGCATTTGGTTCCACAAATATTTCCAAAAGAGAGTTTAGCTAAATCACAAATGAAGAAACTACTCAAAATACTAAGTTATTTTAGTAACATTTAAGGAAATACAAAAATACAGAAAAAAAAAACCCAAATCTTTACTTAGTACTCAAAATCCGTTATCTTTCGTTGTGTAAACAGCAATAGCTTTTTTTTTTTTGTCGTTTAATTTGATTTTCAGATGTATCTCATGGAATTTACAAGTAAAATCATGTGTCTACTATTAAGCATAACATTCTGATTCTATAACAAAAAACATCTCCAAGGTTTTGCTTTGTTTTCAAAAGATTTTAAATCTTACATAAATTTAAGCTTATTTTATTCTTAAAATGTATATGGAGTTTTAAAGATTCATATCTTAAAGTCTACGAAATATTTCAGTATAACATACTTGACTATTTTAATATGAAAGCTCTTAGGAGGACATATTGTATGAACTTCTAGAGGTAAAAATTAGGGCAATATCACCATCTTTACCACTCCAGCATTAGTATGGAAGAACAGCTGATAGAACAAGTGTGTCAGAAGCATTCATATACATGTATCACATTTAAAGAGAGGGAAATAAATGAAAAGGATCAAAAAAAGGGTTTTAAAAAGACTGAAATACATTACGGTTTGAGTTGCCTCTTAAAGTATTTTTGAAGTTGGATAGAACACTACGTGATCTGCTGTTTAGTTTGATTTTCACAACTTCTAAGAAAACAATACATTCATTAGTTAAGATTGGAAAGTCACATCTCAGAGGTGAGATCTGTTAGAGTGTAGGATGCTGTTACTGATGGCACTCCACTACACCCCCACAAACACTGAACAATATAGTCCTTACATATGGAAAGAATCTTTCTCCATGGGCCAGTACTGAAAAATTGAAAATGGAGCTTTATATCTTTTTCTGAAAAGAGCAAAGATTATGATTCTCATTAATGCAAGCAAACACAGAATAATTTAACTTTAGCACCTCTTAAACTTGACTAATTGACTGCTTAACTTTAACTGCGCTGAAAGTGTATTTTAATATAACTACACAATCACTGTATGCAAAAGATACTAATAAATGCCGTAATTTATGTATTCCATAGCATTACAAAGGCTAATGAACCTTGCTGTTTCGGTTTATCATACAAGATGACCTCGTTAGATAGTTAGTCATTAAGAAGCTGATTTCTCATAACACAAAATATAAGTTTTTGCTAATGGAGAAAATACCATAAAATACCTCTTATATGCACATAAAGACTATTTTAACCATTCCAGAATTTTCCATAAAATTATGAAAAATTCAGAAGTGTGAACAATTATTTGTCAAAGGTCTCCTCAGATTTTTTTTTGAAGGAGAGGTGGAATAATTCTTATTTTCGTAATGCTGTGGTATCTTCTAAATGGCTCACTGGCATTATCCAGTTAACCTTCTGAACATCTCATCTTCCACATGAAGGAAAAGGCAGAGATGTTAACTTATGTCACCAGCATGAGTGATGTATTCAAAATCACCACAGGAACAGAAATCTGCCATTGTAGTGGGTCTGTATTGGTAAATGACTGATTATTATCAAAATAGTTTCTTGAAGCAGATTTAATCCACAATTTTTATACAATTAGTGAAAAATTAAGTAACTGCCTACCTGAATAACATTTTTCTTCATCAGTATTTACAAGAGGCACAACTCTTGATTAGTACCCAGACTGTACACCAGTTTGACCGTTACATCAGAAGCCATGGTTGTAACTAGATTCCAACTTACAGAACAAGTTTATTTCCTGTTGAAACTAAATGAGGATGAAGTTTAATAGGTGCCATGGAAATTTCAAGAGTCTGTAGTTAGCTTGACATGCTCTACAGATAAAGTGTTAGGTGGATTTCAATTTAAACAACAAAGTTGCTTAATCTTTGGGTAAGTTTGAGAGCTTGAAGGTAACTTGTAAATACATTTAGTAAAAATAAATAGACATAGGAAACCAAATTAACTGTAGAAGCCCGAATTAAAAAGCAGTTGAAGTTTTTGCTTTATAGGTACAAAGGGCTGTAAATTTGAAGTCAGTTATTTGATCCACACTCTACTTTTCTTTGGAATCTTGTATTAAGGAGAGGGGAGGGGGAAGAAGACATACAAATCTTCAAATTACTTGAGACCTGTGAACCTCAAAAAGCTAACTTGCTTTGATATATGTAGAAGATTACTGTGAAATAATTTAGTATTTTATGTACCATACTGTGAGAGATGCTAAGTGCCTTGTCACCTTGTTCTTGTCATGAGTTCAGAGGCAAAAAGTCTCAGACTTTTCTTCGGTCTCCACATGCACTCCCACAGAAAGATTTATTTACAAGGACTGTCACCAACACATCAACATCCTACACACAGTTGCTTCTGTGAAAAAATAGGCTCTTCCTTCCGCTGTGTGATACGCACAGTGAAACAATTGGTGCTGAGGATTTTCACTCAGTATGTGTTTCAGGAGGAGTTCCTTTGGATTAGCCCTAATCTGGTTTCACAGACTCAAGATTCATGAGGAGAGTGAACTAAATGCAGTAGTGAACTCACGCGGCTCAGCTTTCATTTCAGTCTTGTCCAAAAGCAATTCATTTTGTATATCCCAAGACTACTCTGCAATGTGAATTAAAGTAACAGAAATCGGAGTTGACTTAAAAAGTGTATTCCAGAACCAAACTAAAATACATCACGCTATTTTAAAATGTTTCTCACTAAAAGAATGATCAGTGGGGGTTTTTTCATTGGCTGGGTTTTTTAACAGCCTATACGCAGTGTATCTTTATTTTTCTTCCCCTTATTGCGTATTTAAAAGTCCATTATGAACAGCCACACTGTATGCCAAGTGTCAAGTCTAACTGAGTAATAATTATTATGAGGAATTATTACCTGAATAATAACTTGTCTGCCAGGAGATGAGTATCCTAAATACGTGCATGTAAGATCTTGATTCTATTGCTAAATGGTGTCAGAATTGAGGGTATCTAACAAAGCTGAAAAGTCAGATTTAGCTGCATTACAGGAAAGTGAGAAAAACGTTCATCTTTGGAAGCATGATACACACAACAATGGTGATATCTGAAATACTTTGTTTGGGCACTCCACTAAGTTCTATATTAATTCATAAATAAGAGGGCCACTTTCAGTAGCTTATAACACTTTTAGATTCTACAAAGTTCAGAGATTATACAGAAAATGCATGTGCTGTCATACAATACAAAAGTATATATTTCACTTTTTTTCACAGGAAAAAAAAAAAAAGTAGGTCCTGAGCACATTTACTTGTTTTGTTTATTTCAGAAAGACAGCAACTTTCTAATTCAGGAAAAAAGCTTCACAGAAAGGGTCAAAGAGCAATTTCAAAGAGTAGTTTTGTACTTAAAAGAAGGCAATTTGATTTCTAGGAAACTTAAAATATCCAAGGCAAGGGTATATATTTTAGATAATACATAAGAGGGCTGGAGCACCTTTCCTACGAGGACAGTCTGAGAGAGTTGGGGCTGTTCAGCCTGGAGAAGAGGAGGCTCCGGGGAGACCTTATAGCGGTCTTCCAGTACCTCAAGGGGGCCTACAGGAAAGATGGGGAGAGGCTGTTCAGTAGGGCCTGTTGTGATAGGACTAAGGGTAAGGGTTTTAAAATAGAGGGAGGTAGATGTAGATTAGACAGTAGGAAAAAATTTTTTACAATGAGGGTTGTAGAACACTGGCACAGGTTGCCCAGAGAGGTGGTGGAAGCCCCATCCCTGGAAACGTTCAAGGCCAGGTTGGATGAGGCTCTGAGCAACCTGATCTAGTTGGGGATGTCCCTGCTTCTTGCAGGCGGGTTGGACTAGATGGCCTTTGAAGGTCCCTTCCAACCCTAAGCATTCTATGATTCTATGATTCTATGATTTTAATATGCTCTATGGTAAAACAAATGAGTGCATACCCCACTGATTTCAAAATTAAGTTTATCCACTTGTGGACAGAAATAATTTGGCCTAAATGTATTAGTTACTAACTTCATTCTGCAAATTAACTTGATTTGATAAAGCCCTTAATATATGCCTGCTTTCATGCATCTTTCCTTAATTTATCCTGAGTTCTTAAGATTTCTGCAGTTTTCAGTCACCCAGTCCTAATTTTATAATGCTTAAGTGTTTTTACTGAATTTAGAACTCCTGTTTATTTCTGCAAATCAAACAGGTGTTTATAGCAGTCACTATTTGCAGGTGCTTAGTCTGAGTCTTCTGCAAAAAAAAAAAAACAAAGTGAAATACAGCAGGGTACAGATATCACTGTAATGGTACACTCCTCTGTATCTCCTGTTCCTTCTCTCTCTGTTCAAACAAAATCAAGTTTGACTCTCACAACTCCACCTACATTCTAAAGTATTCCATAAAATTTTAGCTTCTTCTCGTAAGAATTTTCCTAAATCTCTTAAGCATTTTTCTCAAAGTGTTTTTGCAGTTTTAAAGAAAATACATTTTCTACTTCTAAGAATGTGTGCAACACTTCAACCTTGTTTAAAATGACTATATTTTTTAATGCTAAAATTCACAAAACACTAAGCATGTCTTGGGAAACCTCTGGAAGAGCTTAAGAATTGAGATGATTAGTAAACCAAGTATATTAGAAAACAGTGACTGAACTATTTTGAGTTAAATTTTGCATGTAGTTAATTTTGAAAAAAGTATGTACTCTTAAAAAGAAATACAAAGAAAAGCACAGTATAAAACCAAGGTCATTACATTTGTAATAATCTAGGAGAGCTTACTAGCCTGTAATCAAGGAGAGAAGAAACTCATGGAGGAAAATTAGGTATGGCATGAGAAGGAGGAAAAAGAGATCAGAAAAGGAGAGAACTGGGATGTTGAAAATGGTAAGAATCTTCAGAACTCAGAATAGATTAAGGAAAGATGAACTGTACTTAAGACTTAAGGACCAACGTAGAAACATTAGGACTGAAAAATAATTAAAATACCAATAAGCGTGTTTATTAAAATATCAGTACTAAAAAAGGCAACATACATACCCCATGTATTAAAAATGGAATGCAAACCAACATAATCACTCTTCAAATTACAAAATTACTCAATTGACATTGTGGATTATATTTGAAGAGACAAAGGAATAAAATACCTTTTTCACTATACTACTGATAAGAAACATTAATACCTAATTTGTGTGTGGAAACTTGCTGGAGTTCCTGATGATTTTACAAGGCTGAACTGAATGTTGAGAACAAGTGTTGCTAGAATCATTTTAGTAAATCTTGAGGGAGCAGGACCTAGGAATTAGCACATAGGACAGCTATCAGAGGTAAACACTGTTGCTGGTTTGCTACTCCTTCCTCTCTTTTATGGTTACAGGCAGTCATTTATGAACATATAATATACTCGTCAAAAAACAAGGTTGTACCTGCTTTTACTAGACACATTGAAACTTCAGACTGATTATCACACCCACATGAAGTATTTCCAAAGTTCTTTTAGAGGGTTACAGAAAGAGACTCAGGTCTAACTTGTATGTACTGTTCACAAAGAAATTCTGCGTTTTTTTTTAACATAGGAAAGGACCACAAATGATTCAGCAGCAATCTGCAATTGGCAGAAGCCTGATTTCACCCTGTTCTTCTATCTGTATAAGCCAAATAATTTTAAATTCCTTGCAGTATGTAAATGGCAAGCTAGCAACCATTAGAAAGTACTCTCAACTAAGGAACGAAGCTGTTGAAGGGTCTAGAAAATAAGCATTACAAGTGGTGGCTGAGGGAACTGGCATTGTTTAGTCTGGAGAAAAGGAAGCTGAGGGGAGACCTAATTTCTCTCTACAACTACCTGAAAGGAGATTGTAGTGAGGTGGGTGTCAGTCTCTTTCCCCAAGTAACAAGTGATAGGACGAGAGGAAATGGCCTGAAATTGCACCAGGGGAGATTTAAATTGGATATTAGGAAAAAATTTCTTCACTGACATGGTTATCAAGCACTGGAATAGGCTGCCCAGGGAAGTGGCGGAGTCACCATCCCTGGAGGTATTTAAATATGTGCAGATGTGCTGCTTAGTGACACAGTTTAGCAGTGGACTTAGCAGTATTAGGTTTACGGTTGAGCTCGATGATCTTAAAGGTCTTTTCCAACCTAAATGATTCTATGATTCTATTCTATCCTATAAAAACAATGTGACTGATATTGATCTTTATACAAAGGGGTTTTTTTTTTTTGTTACCTTGTTGCAGGCATTCATTGATATTTACACTTCAATAAATCCATGACTTAGTATCTTGAAATACCAGCTACCTCCTTGAAATTTGAGAAAAATTCCAAAGGTTAAATAAGACACTGGAAAAATCAACATTCAGGAAAGACATGCTATCTAATGAACAGCAACACTACCATCTCCTGTTAGAAAGAACTGAGCAAACAAATATTTGGAAGACAAAGAACAACACTGGACACAGCAGTACTAATATCAGTCTTTTAAGTTATGAGCACGTTATAACTCCAGAGTCATGTTGAGCCAATAAATGAGACATGGGAATTATTTTTGGTTTAAAGTCTGAAAGAGAATCCCAACATAGAAGGTTTAACAGAATATAAAAATTAAATATAACATTTTTTCTTCTTGCACAGTGCTACCTTCTATCTTCTTTTCAAAGGCATTAGGAATAGGTTAAATACCCCATTAAAAAGCCCAAGATTGTGAGGCACCTAAGGTAATGCCTGATGGTAAGATACTTGATGGTTGCAAAGCTTTTCAGATTTTCTTTGGCCACAAATAGCCAACTAGAGAATCTCTAAAATTAGCCTTCAAGAAAAAGCTACCAGTTGTTGATCAAGCGTTTCACAGCTGGAGTTGAACAGTAAAGGGGTCTGGTTTAGCACATTTTCACAGCAGAGGGAAAGAAGTTTGATTCTCATCAAGCCTCCCAGATGATGCAAAGTAGAATTGTACAGCAAGAGCCTTGTTACAGAACCTCAAAGTGGCCCCCAAGATATTCATTATGTATTGAATGTCAAGCTCAGCTTTAATTCACTACAGAACATTAAGTACATGAAAGAAAATGAGTGACATTCTGGCACTGGCCATCCTGGTGAGGCATGTGAGCAAAGAGAATGAAGTAATTTGTGGAATGCTCCCTAGCTAGCTGAACCAGATCAAATGCAGAAGAGAACCTTGTAAAAGTAAATATGTAGTCTTGTTAAGACTGATGTGTCAGAGAACACAATGAAATATGATTTCAGGGGAAATAAGAAACTACTTGGGAGGGCACACTGTAGCCTAGGGTTACACTGTGTTATACACTCATTCTGTGACAGCATTAGTTGCTGCATTTGAACTATCTGGACTCCAAAATACTGGGCAGCTCCGCAGCTCCCTTCCTATAGTGACAGTACATTGAGTGAAAGGAACATTACTAAAATTTTTAACAAATAAATAAGATTTTAAAAATATATTTCCTTGTGTCATAAAATCAGATGTACAGGAATAAGTGAACAAAGACATCTACAACTGTACAGGTTCTCAAAGCCCAGAGAACAGTCCAAGGCAGGGGAGAGAGGAACACAAGCAGGCTGGAAGAATCTTGCTACTGAGGGTGTGTGCAGTTCACAACCTTGAATCGGAAAAAAATATAACATTGTTAAAAACAGTAAGTAACAAATTTAAAGTACAGTCTTATCTCCCTAAATCCAGCACAATGTCTTGCTAAGTTATTTCAGGCAAATCAACTGGAATCATCATGGATAAGTCTCAACCATCATCATGGTTGCTGTAAGGGTACACATGGTCAAGCTGGTTCATTTTAGGAAAAAGAGAGCAGGGGCAGGCTGATGCAATGACAGCCCAGCAAGCTGAAAGAACCATATCCTGTGGTTTGCAACTTACTGTTTCAAAACCAGTGTGCGCAGCCTCCAAAGAACTGACTGTCAAAAATATCAAGTCTTTTAAATTGAAACATTTAGGAAACAGTGTTTGAAAGACGTACTTGAGGATTTCTCTCAGGGAAAAGGTGAAGCCCTATTAAAACCAAACATACATCACTTTGTCTCACTTTTTGATTACTCAAAATGGTACTTGGTACAAATCTTCTCCAAGTGTCCTGTTTAGAATGTTATCACAGATATAACATGTAAAGCACATAAATTGCACAAAATAACTTTACAGGACCTAAAGCTGCATTCATACAGGAGATGTGAAAGAAAGTCAGAAGCAGTACATTGCTATTCTCATTTATCATTTGGATGTAACAATCCAGATCTGAGAAATCATGATTTATTACTGATTTTTCTTAAATCTAAATTTCTATTCTTCCATGTCAATTATCAAGATAAATGTTCTTTTTAAAAAATCCTCATTGTCAAAATACATAAAATACTGATTATAAAGAGGTGGTTGATGCCCCATCCCTGGAAACGTTCAAAGGCCAGGTTGGATGAGGCTCTGAGCAACCTGATCTGGTTGGAGATGTCCCTGCTCCTTGCATGGGGGTTGGACTAGATGACCTTCAAAAGTCCCTTCCAACCCTAACCATTCTATGATTCTATGATTCTATGATATACAAGGCTGAGAAACATATATTGAATGCTTCTATCTCCGACTTGCGCATGGCACAGTAACACAAAACTTGCATGCTATGTCTGAATCTCTAACACACTGAGCACTGCCTTGCAGGTGGTGAAGCATAGATCCTCAAACATTTTCACAGGTTTCACTTCTATTAAGATCCTTTGTTATGGAAGACTTTAGTCAGAACTAAGTGTCCAATACTTCGGGCAACCTGGCTTGCAGACTTTAGAGCTTGTATCTAAAGTGACCAGGCAAAGAGAAGACTCAGGCCTTAAGAGTTCCAAAACTTTTATTTCAAGCATTGGAAAGGGAAAGGGTGGTCATCTATCATGTCATTTAAATATACTTACAAACTTTAAAAAGCATTGAAATTAATAATTAACAAGATCATAAATTTTGCACTACAAAATGAATGCACTTTATGTTTTTCAAATATAAAAGAAATGCATATTTCTTTACAAAATAACATGGATTGTTGGTGGCAGTAAGAGCTGGGTTTATGCATTATTCACTCACGAAAAAAAAAACCATTAATTCCAAAATTGCCTGATGGCGCTCATGCCCTTCTGCAATGCTAAGCCTGAGGAGGAATGAAAGTGTTTCAAACTCAAAACTTGCATGTCACTTGCTTTTGCTGGCAGCGGAACGCTGGGAAATACCTGCATTCCATCCAGTCACTTCCAGTTACACGTTGATCTGCAGTCTACAGAGGGATCAACATAAAGAACACGGCAAAGCTACGACTGGTGGGCAGTGTTTCTCCAAGGTTCTCAGCCCAGCCCATACACAGGAAAGAGCTGCATAAGCATTGTGTGAGATCTGAGCGTTCTCAAGTTCAGCACTCAAGCAAGTATGTGCTGTCACTCACAAAGAACTGTAATGTGTGGGCCCGTCAGCCTACAATTTTCTGCTATTCATTTTCTGTTGGCAGGCAAATGGGAAGAGAGCGTGGTGTGCAGATTTAATTGTTAGCAAGTGAAATTACAGAATAGGAAGGCAACAATTGCTTTAGGGTAAGGAGACTAATCCGTGTACCAAGGGACATAGGCATGTATCTCCTACTAAGGGCAATGCAAAGGTGGACTGCAACTAATATTCGGCAAACCTATGCATCCCTGAAAGAGAGAACAGCTGTTGTAGGAACTTTTGCCATGATTTGATATTTCTGATGTCTCAGAAGCCTGGCTTTTTCTGACTTGAAACTCTCTCAAGATGCAAAGAAGATCCAGCACGAATCCATAGTTCTGAAGTGCATAAGGCTTTTCATCAAATTAATAGACATATGGACTTTTTATTTGGCGATAGAAAGTGGTTGTTTTTACAACAGAACGAAGTAAGCTACATTTCATAAATATCTGTGTTGTGACCTTTGCTGTTCAATCTATATACATAAAAATCTGAAAAAGGAGCAATTAGCAAGGGTGCAAAATTTGCTGATGACATGAAAATATTCAGAGCCAACAAAGCAAACTTGACTGAAACGAGCTGCAGAAATTCACAGCAATGAATTATGTGGCAGTAAAATGGCAATCAAAATCCGATGCCAATAAACACAAAATAACAACTATGAGAAAAGTACAATATTGGTTCTGAATAAGCTGTTATCACCCAGAAAAAAAATGACCTTGATGTTTCTACAGGTGGTTCGCTGTTAGCACCAGTCTAGCACTCAAAAATTGTCAAGAAGTCAAACAGAATATTAGAAATTAGTAAGAAAGGACTGCAGAAACATAAACAACAACTGATAAACTGTTTCTCTCTCTTTATACAGTATTTTGAATGCAGTTTCCAGTTCTGGTGCTTGGAAGCTTGTGATATGTATCAAGCACATTTTGATAAATCATACAGCAACATTCAAAGGGTCACATTTAACCAGACCGACCAATCTCCAGCCAATGCCATTATCTGCTACACATCCCCTTGAACCAAGAAATAAATAACAAACCAAAAATCATTTGTGTTACTTTCCCCATAAATACTGCAATTAGTTAGGTGACTGTAAAACTTATTTTGGCTTGAGCACCTATTTCAATTTTGTTTTCCCACGGGCCAAGTAGGTGCCATTGCAGTAGATGAGGGAGACATCTAGGAAATGAAAAAGTCTGGGGCACAGTTCCGTTAGTCATAGTTTAATCTCCATATGGGAACAAGTACTAATAGAACCTGACAGTCACCAGAAAAGGTTGTGGGCTAGGGAGGAATTAGAAACGAGCAGATGAGATACTGGAACGTATTCCAACAAGTGCTGATTTGGTGTATAAATCTTATCAGGAGACATACCACACTCCAAGGTACATCTAAGTTTTAAAGTATTTAGAAAAGCATTAGAAATAGAATCAGGTTATTAATTTTATTTGCAGCACATCTGGCATCTTAAAGATGGAATTTGCCAACTTGATTGTACAACATACTTAGAGGATCAAGTGTTTTGAAATATGGTAGAACATTTGCTTTCCAGAAACACACACCATGCAAATACGCTGAGAAACACTTTAAAAAGAGAGTAAGCCTCGATTTATTTATATATGGGTTCTGTAACAATAACTAGTCATTAAACATGAGCATATTTTTTTTCCAAATTAAAGTCTGTTAATCCCTGGAATTTAAGATCACTGACAAAATAGCTGTTATTTTTAATCACCACTATGGTATTTTAGCAAGTCAACTGCAGATAGAGATGAGCTACATTTTCTAATCATTTGCTATTTTTTACTCCCATTATGAGCGTTACCAAGTTTCAAAATAGACTGGTTACCACTGAAAATGGTACATATTTAAATACTCAAAGTAACTAGCATGTCACAATTTAACTCTACTTTGTCATCCCTCCAAAATGAAAACACACCCGTAGGACTGACACAGTTTTAAAACAGTTACTCAATCAGAGTAAGTAAAATGGGCAAAAAGATAAAAGAATCTGCACTAGGGTTTTGTTGGCATAAAGCTTTGCTAGTTGAAAGCATAATTTTCATCACTCTTCATGCTACTATTTTAGGCAAATACCAGCGTAAACATTCTACATCTTAAACATCACCTGGAGTAACAATTTTTGCATCAGTCCTATCTAACTAGTGCAGACTGTACAACGTAGATAGAATAATAGCAAACTCAAACTATGTCTTATCTGTAAAACTGAAGTATTTCAATGCAATTCATTTGCTCCATTTCACTATAGCTGTGTAAAAAAAAAAAAATCACAGTGATCTGAAGCCACATGTCATTTTGTGCAAGTGAAAAGAGTAACAAAATAGTTAACTACATAAATATACAAAATGAAGATTTTCAAAGTAGAGAAATAGGATTTATAAATGTAATCCAAATGAAAACCAGAAGTTGGACAACCCAGTGCACCTCATGTTTCTTTTCTGCTTCTGAAAGCACATTTTTGCTGTCTAATAGTAATTTAAAAACTAGATGCATGCAGTCTGTCTCCTCATAATGAAGTGCAATATTTATAGACTTAAACAGAAATGGATTCCAGAATCCTTGCATTGATAAACTTCATTTTGTGAAAGTAATAGACGTGTCTTTATTTGCTTCTTTCACATCCATGCCTTTGCAAATACCATATTGCTTTCACTTGTGTTAAGAAGTCTTTGCATTGCCATTTCATCCATGTTCTATCCAAAAGCAACATCACAATGAGCTTTTCAGAACATTTTCTCATTACTTCTGCAGTACAAGTCATAGAACATACCCCCTAAATAAATATTTTTCATTTCTTCAAGATGCATTTCCATCTACTACCTCTGACAATACAGAGAATGTCACTAAGTTATGAATTTTGCTTAAGGTTATGAAAACATCGCACCACTTAGGGCCTCAGGGTACACACACTCTGCAGTTCTCTATCAGAGCGGCATCTGGTCTCCCAGGTCAGATGCAATAAAGAACCATTTCCTGACCAGCTATTCCGATGGAGCAACCTTGGAGGAGGGCTTGCTACAGAAGACAAAACTCACTTTGTGTTTAAATTCTAAGAGGCTCTAAATACACGAATGAACTTTGATCCTCAGACAAGGCTGCCTGGGAAAGAGAGACAAAAAGAGACAAAAGATTATAAAAGCAGGTGTTACATAATGGCTCTTTGGGAAGAAAAGAGCAGAGAGAGATTTTTTTTTTTTTCCTAAGCAGAAGAGTAAAAACTATGTGCAGGAGGGGAATAATGAACTTTTAGATGCTCTGATGTCAACTTCAAATAATATTGAGGAAAGTAAAACCATAAGAAATACATAGACATCTATTATTTTGCCCTCTGCATGTTTCTTTTTCTAGATAAAGTGTTCTAGAGTGTTTGTTTTCTTGGACCCATTAGCAAGTCCCAGTGGGCACTTATTTGTTTGTTTTTCCTGTGAGTATCACAAATATCTGATAAGACAAACCGCAAAATAAAACTGTACAACAGAAGCTCAGAGAGAGTGTGTGCTAACAGTGAATTTGCAGAATCCATGCTCATCTAGGAACTTAATGAAGCCAGTTTCAAGGTACAGTCCATTACCAGGCAACAAACAAGGATCTGCCTCCAAGAAAACTATCAGGGAAGCAAGGAGAATGACAGCACCATAAGCAAACAAGACCCAGCAAAGGTATGAGCACAAGGATGATGGTGAAATTCAAACCGAGCAATCTGCACATGCAGCAACAGAATCAAGTGGTGCTTGTGCCATCGCTTCATTTGCTCGCTCAAGCTTTTTGTTTCCAGCTCCTGCAAAGAGTTTCCTAGCTAAGTCCCAACCGCAGAAACATAATTTTTCTGTGAAATCTCTGAGGAAACCTCACACATTAACTACATTAATTGGAACTGCTGCAAGTGGAAAACAAACAACTTATCTCAAAGAGTTGGATGAGTTGTTCTGGAGAACTTATCTAGGTACTCATTGTATTTCATAGGAACAGGCTATTATAGGTGTATTTTTCTTCTACTCCACCTAGCTGCTCATTCCAGTATTTTGTGGAATACATGCACCAGACAAAAGATTTGGTCATGCTCACCTTAAAAAGTTTAAGTACTTGACTGCACAGCAGATGGAACCATAATTACCATCACATTTAATTTTACATGCTTTACTGTTTTGAATTTAGACTGTTTATAGTGACTTTGGAACAAGAAAGACCTGCTGAAGTAAATTGAAGCCAATACTTTATTGGTTTACCTACAGTCTCTGTATTGGTTCTGTTCATCCTGCAGATAAGTCTTAAGTTCTTGTGGTAACAGATTTCATTCCAAACCTTTCTTAGTAGAGTGGCTTTTATTTATTATTTATTTATATCTTCAATTAAGTCACTGCCAAGAAAGCAGAGGTAATTTTCTAGCAACAGCTGTAGCCTAAGTGAAGTTTTTGCTCGGACAGCCGTGACGGTTATAGGTGTGATTCTTTTCTTGTTGCAGTATTTCTCATCTGGTAAATGAGGGGTTTTTTTTGTGTAACTATGTCTTTCACATACTTTATACTGGGAGTTTTTTCTCTGGTAGCTATACCTACAAACATTTTTATTGCCAACTCCAAACATTTGCAGACTGTAATAAAGATTTATAAAGCATTCAAGCAAATATTTACAAAAATACTCTGAGATCATCAGTTACTTTAGGTGCAGACAATTGCCATTAGAATGCTGTACCAATGAGGAAGATAAAGAAAAACTCTCCAGGACATGAAATAACTCTGTATTAGAGACATCATACATTACATATGAAGCTTACATTTTTGTGCAAGAATTTCATGTTTGAACTCTTAATATACGGGCTTTATGTTACCTTGAGGTAAGTGCTTTTCATGCACAGAGCTAAAAAGAGGACGTAAATGAAGCAAAATTATTTTCCGTCTTTAAGTGCATAATTGGATGTACATACATGCAGACACATGGATGACAGCAATTTCCCTGAAAAACAATCTGAATTTTCAGCTGAACTGACATTTCAGTAATGGTATCACTGAAATAACAGTGCTGGATTAACCACAAGTACATGTGACACCAGAAATTTAAAAATACAAACTATTAACGTTGACACTGTTTGGAAATTTGGCAAGAACCTCCCAAGAATTCACAGTGACATCTTCTATCAGTCACCCACTTGAAATTCTAAGAATCCCAGTTATTTTAGCCTATAACAGTAAGACTGATTAAATACTTCTAGAGTTCTTTACTATGTCTGGTATTTTTAAACTTTAAGTAATATCCTATCTCTCAACATTTTAGTTTCTACAACTTCTTAATCCTTAAATATCTACCTATTAGCTTTCTATTTATTTATTCTTAAAAACACAAAGTGCCAGTGCATAACATTAAATAAACATTTTAGATGAGAAAAATAACATTCAGTCAATCAGATAAAAATATAGTACCAGGCAAGTAGTTACTAAAGTTACTTAAGCCCTGTGGTTTTGAATGTTTTTTTCCCCTAAAGATGGTTTTGTGTCATATGGAACTAGAGAAAACAGCCCCTTATCCCCCCAAATCTGCCTGGTCTTCTTTATCAGCTTTTCTGTGATTGTGCTGTAACTCTATAGCTGGAAGTCTCAACCTTCGCTTAATGACATGGCAAGCTAAAAAAATGCTCCCAAACTCTGTTTTTCAAAGAGATTACTTTATCTGCTGAAGCAAAGTATAAATATTCCCTAAACTATCAGAATGTATTTGGATTTATGCCTCCTCCACTTTTACCTTTGGTACACAGTCCACTTACTCCTTCCATTTCCAAACAACAATGTTACTTAGAATTAACAAGTATTGGTTATGATCCAGCCTGTTAATAGCAAGATTGATCCATGGGGTGTTTTATAGCTTGTTAAAAGGTTATTAGCTATCTCAGATCATCAGTAAAAATGATTTAATTGGCTAATTGCTACAGCTGCTTCTGTCAGTGATGCTTGTGATTCTTCCCATGTATACAATAGATCTACTCCTGAACACTGCCTGTCTGATATTCCTCTTACAGGAAACTCTCCATATCATGGAGTACAGTTTTGTACTCCATGATAATGCAGTAGTTTTTACTTCTTCACAGTTACTATGAGAAACACTAGATTAGGTTACAGCTGCAGTCAGAAGAATCTTTCTAAAATGTGCGGAAAAATTAAAAATTAAAAGTCTTTCAAGTGTCTTGGTTTGATAAGTAGTGACCTCAGATAGTCAGTGCTCTGATGAGCTGGCTAAGGATTACTACAGCATCTTTGTTCAAGCCTTTATTGCAGTTGTTTCACAATTTCACAGGGCTAAGCAAGTATTTCCACTGAAAAATACCTAGCAACCAAACATTTGGCCAGCTGAAATTGTAAGAATGATGATATTTCACAATTATTATTAGATATGATGATGAATTTTATTTCAAGAGATAAAATTATCATGTTTGATGTGCAGAAACTTTTCCTTTTCGCCATAAACAACTTATCCTAATCGCTTGTAATATGAAAATTGTGTATAAATACATCAAGAGTGTATTTTTGCTCACTAAAACAGCTCTTCACTATGGCATATGAACAGCTGACTGCCATGCTGTACCACAGATGTCTGTATGAGATTATCAACTCTTCCAATGTTCTCAGAGCGACCCAGAAAGTCAATACAACATAAGGAATATCATCAAGATTTTGCTTGTTAGAATCTGTTGAATACTGTATATATTTCAGGGTTTCAAACCTACACTAACCAAGCACAGCTATTTTACCAACAATCATTCTGGGCAGCAGAGCCCAGGCTTTCACCAGTGAAGAGCACAGGCCAAGTATTCTTCAGAAACAGGGTTATTCTTGCAGAAATTCCTAAGAAGCAAAGGTATATAGTGTTTATTTATTCATTCATTCATTCATCTATTCCTTCTATAGATTTTCCCTCAAGCACTGCTCTAAAGTAGGTATTTCTACCTTAAAGGTTCTGAGTGAAGGGCAGTAGCACAAGAGCTGAGAACAGCTTGTTACGTCTCTGAATTTCTTTATTTGTAAGTGTGCAAAGTGAAAAAAGGGAGGGAGTTGTTTCTAGCAACAAGTCCCTCGAGACCTTCCAATTATCCTGCTGCCGAAGGGTAAGGTAAGACAGCAAAATACACACATACACACGAGACGGATCTAATTTCAGTTATTCTTATAGGTCATCTAAGGTTCATGTTAAAACTGTACGTCCCTTATGCAGTACAGCTACACATTCCTGACATTCAGGTTCTAAAGTGAGTGTTATACATAGCATATTGCATTTTACTTTGCCTTCCAGTACCAACTTGATATTAATATGACACAAATATTACACTCTGAAATCCAGCAACACATTATCTTTGCTTGTTGAACAACAGTGCAGTTATGACAATCCTTCTCTTGTGGCCTCTCTCTGCCCTGGATTTTGTGAGACATCAGCACAATAGTTATGCAAGAGAGAGTACCGTCCTAGAAGATTGCTAGATTTGATTGCTAATTATACATTAAGCATTGATCAGTGCTGAAAGTGAATTAATGCATTACAAATACATTACATGTATCTTAAGCTACTATTAAGGGTACAGTCTTCTGAAAAATACTGAAGTAACAAAGAATTTTAACCACATTTCAACAGGATAATCACATTTCAGAGTAAGAGTTTATGGTACGAAAGCTTGAGTGCTTTCAAAGCCAGTACGAGCTTATCAAGTCATAAAAAACTAGGTCAACTGCAATTCCTATTACTGCTTTAGAGTCTTACACATATCACTTAGATCATCTCTGTCCCTAAATGTAAGCATTCTAATAGTGTTCCAGTATTTCTTACCCTTCAAATAGGCATCTTTAAAGCCTACGTACATAGAAAGGCAAGAGAAGAGGAAGATGTAATAATTAGATATATGATTAGCATTGCAACCTATAAGTTGTAGACAAAAAACCAGATTCATTTCTCAGTGCTGAGCTGCTGCGTCTGCTCCAGACCCTCTTATACTCTCACTTGTTTTCTGATCATTTCCTAGAATTCCACCACTGCAGTGTACAAATTTAAGATCTTTACCATACTAGTTCTGCATAGACACAATGCATCAGAACATAGGAAGAGAATACTGTCTACAGTTCTGCCTCTGAGATTTAAGAAAATTCACATTCCTGGATCTCAGTTCCATGTTTGAGATAAACAGAAACTCTTGAAGCTGTGATGGTTGCTAGATGTAATTTATCCCGTGCATGGTACCAATGTCATGGGGCACTTTTTGACAGCTTTTGGGATATTTTGGCCAATCAACATCCTCTGTTCTATCCAATCAAAATAACCGAAAAAAATACGTTGTATAAGAGAATTTAAATCAGTATACAAAACAAATATTAAGATAAAACATATCTTGATGTTTCCTTCCCCCTTGTGCTTTGTTTCCAAGCCTCATAAGTCTCCTGGATATTCACAGATATGCAAAGTTTAAAAAAAAAAAAACATTGAGTGATTATAGCACATCAGTACTGGGATGCAAATAATAAATAAATTCTGAAGCAATATGATGGTCAACAGAGAATTCATAAAGCCAAAGAAAAGGTCACAGAATATGTACAGCTATACAACAAGGCTGAATTCAGAAAACATCTAATTGCTTTGTGGGGACATCTGAAGATGAACTAAAATTGACAAAAAGATGTAACTTCCATTGAAAGTTTTTCTTCTAAGACTTAAGAGAACATGCCTGCTATGCATCAAAGACTATGGATAAGCTCAGAGCAGAGCACACAGCCACTGACTGTATGGGTTACACTCCAGTCTATCACCAGCCCTTTTAAGGCAAAAACTCTGAGAGCTTTGTGCTTTCCAAAGTCTTCTACCAGGGAATGGGAACCTAAAAACAAGGATCCCAACAGATGGCATCTTGAGAGGGAACAGCCAGCCTTATGCTATGTGTCAGAATCGGGGTTTTGTCAAACTTCAACTTTTAAGTCAAATTTCTTATGATCAAGTTTTGCCAAATAGGAAACTAAGCAGAGAATTTTTTTTTTCTAAAGTAGCAGTCAGTAAGCCTTATGAAAGACCATACTGAACCTCTTCTAATACCATCTCTTAATACCAGATAAAGATGTGAGTACTGGATTTACACTGGCAATCATTGTTTGTATGTTGTTGTTGTTGTATGTTTTCAGTTGTACCCTGATAAACCCCACATGTTGGTTAATGACATAGACCATCTGCAGAGTACTGAGTAAGTCCAGCTGGGCTAATTAAGAAAACCCAGATCAACCTTTCATACCATTGTAGGTTTTAAGAGGCAACCATTTTCCTTTAAAACAAAGAACTAAAAGACCTAATAAGATTGGAAACATGAGCAAAACCACAAGCCAGTATGAAGCAAAGATGCAACCAAATGCATGAAGGTTTTGTTATGATTGACTGAAAGATAGTTCTTATCTAAAACAACATCAAGCTGTTTCAAATGCAAGATGGCCGTTCATACAGTTCTTTACCAATAACTTGACCCATTATAAGGTAATATACAGCAGCTCTTCCTGGTGACTATCTGAAACTAAAAATAGTATCTCTCTCAAATTTAATGAATACAGCACTGTTGACTGGTACAAAAAGTAACACTGCCTTCAATATGACTAGAGAAGAGGAAAAATACATGGGTTTTGGAATAACTTCTTTAGCTATTAACTCCTGATACAAGAAGTTACTTGCTAATATCAACCTTTATCTAGTGAAAGAGAATAAATTGTTACCCACTGTGGGACTGTCAGTGTTCTTCCTGTAAAATGCTTATCATGCTACTGAAGATAATCATTAACCTCACTGGTGCCTTTATAACTTCTCAACATCAAAAAAACAGAGCTCAGGAAATACAATTCATCCAACCTCTTCTGAACAATCCTTTTGGCGATGACAGCAGATTGGATATCAGCTATTTGGTTAGAAACATTAATGCAATATAAAAACTGAATACTGATGCAATGAATAGTGATTTTGTGAGCATGTTACAGAAAATTCTCTACGAACCACTCTAGTAGCATTTAGAATGAAAGTTTAAGGTATGATATCTGGGTGCTGAATATTAACTAATTATAATAAGATTACAGGGTGAGAAAGATTGCTGTCATCCTTGGATACCAACATAAACTGTGTATGTTTCAAAAAGTTCATTCAGGCACTGTATAAACAGCGACAGAATCAGCACAAATCATTTAATCACCTTGATGTAAAATACAGATTAATTTGCATGATCTGTTCATAAAACCAACCAACCTTATACCAATTAACAAGTTGGAATCAGTATTTTTCAGTCTGTGGCACTGCAACAGTTTTTGTCAGAATGTAAAACTATACTTTTTCTTAACCGAAACAGTCAAACTGGTATTTTTCAGTTTATCAATCAGAGACTTAATGCACTGGTTATGAGATTAAATTACATTATATCAGTCATTATTTGTGCCCTAATGTTTTTATTTGTCATACTCAGCTTCAGCATTACTGAAAACCCCTCTCCACCCTAGAAAGCCTTGAAGTCCTAAATAATAGGACAGTACTATCACCACTAAATGATCATTGTGCCATCAGCTTTGCGATACCCTCGCATGCTAGAACATCAAAGTCTTCACATCTAAACAAACATTTCAGAGCATTAAGAGGTTTTGTTGTCGTTTTTGCACTGAGGGAGGAATGGGGAACTCAGCTTCATGCTCAGATGTCAAGTTCATAGCTGAAGCGTGAATTTCACAAATTAAAGTAATTTGAGTTGGTTACAATTCCCTGTGCAAGCATATAATTAATAAAATGGGAATAAACCTTGCTGTACAATTTGTGCCAGCACTTTCTCTAATTTCCCAGACAGCCACAGCCTCATTACCTCCAGATTTGTGCATCTTATTATGATGCTGACACTCACACTTGTGTGATTAGTGCTGAAATTACAGATTCATCCTGATTTAGTGTGGCCTTTATTGCTGTTAATTAGGCAATGAAATGTGAAAACTGTTACAGCATTTTAATTATCTGAATGCAATGAGATTTGTATACAAAAAAAAAAAACCAAACCCAGAGAGAATGAAATCTTTTCTTTAGAACAGTTGCTGGTTTTGATGGAAACAGCTGATTGACAGAAATTTGACAATTTATTTTGCTGTTAGTTGAGATGACCCCTCCTGTCTGTATCTACGATGTACAGTTTAATTTTTTGGAAAAAGACAGATCAAAAATTCCCTCTTATCAAATGGGTATCAAAATGTGCAGTAACAAAAACCTGAATGAAATACAGACAGATGAATTGCTTAATCCAGGTAAACTTTTTGTATTATTTTGGCCAAGATCCTTCAAAAAAAAAACCTGGATGAACATTCACCAGTAGGCACGGCTTATGTGTAGAAACACAACCTCAAGGGAGACAGCATCAAAATCCCAAGGGAAGAAGCACTGGAGTCTCACCCTTGTTGCTGAAGCTAGGTTGGAGTAATTTTATATACTGAGTGGTCAGTATGACCCCATCCTCACCAGTTATCTCAGCCACGATGGGTGCCCTCCTGCAGTCACCTGTCACAGAAGGTGCATGGGAGTACAGCGTCTCTGGTGCAGCCATGGTGTGGGCTATACACAGCACGTAACTGTAATGAGTCACGTGTGAGTGAGGTATGTGTCTCAGTGTGTCTCCTACTATTTGATCTTCTCACTGTCTAAATAAATATTTAACTGAGCTTTATTGCTTTGCTTCACTAGTTTTAATTATTACCGGTTTATTAATTTTTGCTAACATACAGTAATTGATCAACTGTCATAGCACATTGTGAAGGAATTTGGTTCACAGGCAGAAAAAGGCTTTGAAGAGACGGAGAGCCACATATCCTTGCATGCTGGCACCATGACTGCCCTGTGACAGCTTGCTAGAGAAGGCAGGCAGCAGGAGGCTGCCCCTCAGAGAGAGGACTACTGATCTCAGTCGTAGTCCTCCAGTGGCTGCGTACCTCTAGGCTTCACTTACTAAAATGGCATTTTAGGCAGACAGATCACAGGTGGGCACTTAAATATACACACAAATGTACATGTCTGAATCCTGAACTGCACCGCGTATTTGGATTTCTCTTAATTACAGCAGAGCCTGTCTTTACAAGCACCCACAAGAGTGCAGAGCCGGGCAAGCCTGCAGACAGCCGCTGACAACACACCTGTGGAATTTGTAGAAAAGCACTGTTGCCCACACTTTTTATTATAGACTCAGATTTGTATGACATTATTCTCACTATACCTATTTAAATCATTCTTCAATAGTGTAACCTACATGTTATGTTATTTGATTGCAATTAACTTCTTATACACAGTACTTTTACTTTGATAACTCTGATAAAGCTCTCTTAAACCTGTCCGCTCCTTTCAAAATTTATTGGATAGAATGTTGTTGTTTTTCTTTTACAAGTTGACATACACAGATAAACAGTATTATGTTTATCTGCAGAAATGAAATTGAACTGGTGTCATAGTTTTTCAATAGCCATGAGATTTCAAATAGATTTTAAACAGACAAGCATCAGGAAATCAGAAAAAGAAGGCTCTCAAAGAAATGTAAAATTTAATAGATTTTATGTGCATGTATATGTATATATCTCACGCACATCCATCCATCAGTAGTCCATAACATTAAAATATAATTGGCACGGTGCTGCACTGGGAACTTCTCTGATCTCTCATTTACATTCTCATCTTAATTTATGTAATTATATATTTTGATTGCTATTTTTTAAATGAAATAGCCAATGAAAATATTCTCAAGTAAGGCTATTTTACTGTTCTGTATACCTAAAACAGAAATCAAATTCAAAACACTATGGTGAAAATATTGAAGCACTTGCATTATTGCTACTACAGACCCACTAACTTTCACGGTGTAAAAACCCTGTATGCCTTTATTCAGGTATTTAAGTGTTCAGGAAGCATGGAAAACTGTTTCAGAGATACTTCATTCCTTGTTTCTCTCATGTACATAAAAAGATCAGCATCTTTTCTAGCAAAGAAATCAGTTGCTTTCCATGAATACTCATTAGCCATGAGGACCAAATTTTACTCCAATTAACAATCAAAGGTCATTACTTCAATATTTGGGTTAAAATTCTCCTTGAAAAACTATATTCTCTTACTTTCAAGCCAATATATTTCCCAGGGTGTTTCCAGAGTCATAAGAGCTTATCTTTTCCTTCCATTTCCACATGCTCGTCTGAACATTCTGCTGAGAAACAGAAGCACCACTGTACTTGGAGCTAAATTCTGCTCTACTGGGTGGCAAAGTAGGAGTATGTGAAAAACATATGTGATGCCCTGCCTTCTACCTCCTCTCTACTTTCAATACCACAATCAGTCCCCTGAAAATAATTTTGGGAACTGTACCAGAAATAAGATATTAGTGAATTAAGCATCTGCCTGAGGAACTATATATGGAAGAAAACCTAGACTGATGAGTTTAATATACAGAAACAAACATGAATGTATCTGCCAATTTTTCACTCTAAAGCTAGCTTCCCCCAGACGCACTATACAAGAATAAGTACAAACATTTTTCAAATACTAGAAATGCATATATGAGGCAATTTGCCAAAGGCTACACAAGTCAGTAAGAGAATCATGAGCAGAGTCCAGTCCCTCACTGAATTCCCTAAGCTGCTAATCAGTAAAGTCCTTCAAGTCAGGGCAAGCAACACATATTTCTAATATAAGCACAGAAATGATGTTGACAGAACACATATAAATATGTGCACACACTCAGTGTGACAGTACTGCAGCCCCTTAAGCTTCTTGAAAAGGCAGACATCAAAATCTATAAAAGTAGAGAGTCATCTTTATCTTATCTTCTACTCAATGATACTGCATAGTTGCCTATTCCACTGAAGAAAGTGCTCAAGTTCACCCCTTTAAGCAGTGTTCCACAGGATTTATCTTCTAAATCAGAGAAAGTAGACAAACTTCATGCACGCATAGTTAATAAACGTCCTTTCCCCCTTGTCCCTACCTTGAAATTATTTTACTTGCCAACCAATCTTTGCTTTTTTTGACCATTCATTTGCACACAAATAATGAAAAATCTCCAGCTGGATACACACTTCAGAGAAAATTTTACAGCTGTCACAGAACAGTAGAAAGGATGGTACTAGCTCCACGAGGCCAGCTGACTGTGCCAGCTCAGTGCACGTGTTCCCAGTGAAATGGATACAAATTCCTATGAATATGATCTTTTTGGCACACAAGGATGAGTGCAGCCAATTAACGTAAAGCAGTAAGACAGACTCCCAAATGTTAAATCATAGAATCATAGAATGGTTAGGGTTGGAAGGGACCTTCAAAGGTCATCTAGTCCAACCCCCCTGCAAGGAGCAGGGACATCCCCAACCAGATCAGGTTGCTCAGAGCCTCATCCAACCTGGGCTTGAATGTTTCCAGGGATGGGGCATCCACCACCTCTCTGGGCAACCTGTTCCAGTGTTCTACAACTTGCATTGTAAAAAAATCTTTCCTAATATCTAATCTAAATCTACCTCCCTCTATTTTAAAACCATTATCCCTTGTCCTATTGCAACAGGCCCTACCGAACAGCCCCTCCCCATCTTTCTTGTAGGCCCCCTTGAGGTACTGGAAGACCACTATAAGGTCTCCCCGGAGCCTCCTCTTCTCCAGGCTGAACAGCCCAAACTCTTTCAGCCTGTCTTCATAGGAAAGGTGCTCCAGCCCTTTTATCATCTTCGTGGCCCTCCTCTGGACCTTCTCCAACTGGTCCATGTCCTTCTTGTGTTGGGGGCTCCAGAACTGGACACAGTACTCCAGGTGGGGTCTCACCAGGGCAGAATCACCTCTCTCGACCTGCTGGCCACTCTTCTCTTGATGCAACCCAGGATGCGGTTGGCCTTCTGGGCCGCAAGGGCGCATTGCCGGCTCATGTTGAGCTTCTCGTCCACCAGCACTCCCAAGTCCTTCTCCTCAGGGCTGCTCTCAATCCATTCCCCGCCCAGCCTGTATTTGTGCCTGGGATTGCCATGACCCAGGTGCAGGACCTTGCACTTGGCCTGGTTGAACTTCATGAGGTTGGCACGGGCCCACCTCTCCAGCCTGTCAAGGTCCCTCTGGATGGCATCCCTCCCTTCCAGCGTGTCGATGGCACCACACAGCTTGGTGTCATTGGTGAACTTGCTGAGGGTGCACTCTATCCCACTGTCCATGTCGCCGACAAAGATGTTGAACAGGGCCGGGCCCAACATGGACCCCTGAGGGACACCACTCGTGACCGGTCTCCACATGGACTTTGAGCCGTTGACCACCACTCTCTGAGTGCGGCCATCCAGCCAACTCCTTATCCACTGAGTGGTCCGTCCATCAAACCCATGTCTCTCTAGTTTAGAGAGAAGGATGTCGTGCGGGACAGTGTCAAAAGCTTTGCACAAGTCCAGGTAGATGATATCCGTTGCTCATCCCTTGTCCACCGATGCTGTCACCCCATCATAGAAGGCCACCAAATTGGTCAGGCACGATCTGCCCTTGGTGAAGCCATGTTGGCTGTCACCAGCCACCTCCTTGCTCTCCATGTGCCTTAGCATGGTTTCCAGGAGAATCTGCTCCGTGACCTTGCCAGGCACAGAGGTGAGGCTGACCGGCCTGTAGTTACCCGGGTCGTCCTTGTTCCCCTTTTTAAAAATTGGGGTTATGTTCCCTCTCTTCCAGTCATTGGGGACCTCACCCGACTGCCACGATTTCTCAAATACAATGGGCAGTGGCTTGGCAATTTCATCCGCCAGTTCCCTCAGGACCCGCGAATGGATCTCATCAGGTCCCATGGACTTGTGCACCTTAAAGTTCCTCAGATGATCCCAAACCTGCTCTTCAAGTACAGTGGGCAAACATATTGGAAGGTCCACCCTGACAAGCTTCATTAAATCAGCTCAGAATCATGGGCATCTTTAAACTGAAAGCTGAATTAATTCTAAATAATTCATAAACAGTATTTAACACATAATTTCATACAGCCTTTTTCAATGGCAACTAAGGAGAAAAGTAATGAACTCATTCCTCCCCATCCCCTTATTTTTTGTGTCTGTGTGGAGAATGAGACATTGAACTGTAATTTTTCTGGCTTAAAATCTAAAGGTTGATGTGTTACACCAAGTCTAGAAGATGCTTCCCTCAATAAATTTGCAAGTTAATGGCTTACATTTTCATAATCTAGCAGACTGCTATATAAGCGTATTTTCCACACAATAATACATAATTGGTACAAGATGATTAACTTTATTAAATATTTTTAAGTAATGGAAGAATTGGGGCACTCATATGAATTCTAACATAAGCACACTGAAATATCATAGAACAGTTGAAAAAAACACTACTGTACTGCCTGGGAAAATTACACATATTATCATTAAAAAGTATTTGCTGAAAAAATATTGTTAAGAATTTATCTGCAGTCCTCTGCTTAGTAGGAGGGACTGTGTCTGTCTCCTGTAACAGCTCACAGAGCTAGAGACAGTGGAACACTAACTTGACCTGAGATTACAAAAAGCTCTGCCCGTAGCTGAAATACAGCAACATCGCAGCACTCCAAAAGAAGTATTAAAAAAAAGAAGGAAGTTGCATGTGCTACACTGCACTGACATTGTAACAGAACACTGAAACAGTTCAAATTAAGTATAGAGCAGCCTGCTTTTAAGAACTGCTGTAAATGATGGTGTATACGTCTGTCCCTTTCCTCAGCCCTTCAACATGATGCTTCAGGCATCATCAGTACAGCACGCTTATGCTTGGTTAATAGAGTACATATCATTCCATCATCCAGCATCCCCGTACACAGATTTTATTTCCTCAGAGAGGAAGGCTGCTTAAGAATCCCTTTTAAATCCTAAGCATACATGTTCTGCCACTTGTCCTCAGCCCCAAGATGACTGCTACATCTTTCATTGTATCTATGAAATTTGAAAGAAAAAAAAAAGAAAAAAAAAAAGAAAGAAAAGGCATGTGAAGCCTGTGATTTAAAAAGAAAACACACAGGAGCAAAAGAGATGGAGATGCTGGTGAGAAGCAGTCAAGTATCCATGCACTGTGCAATTGTTGCCAAGGTGGCCAAGAGGGCACTGAGAATACCGATAGACCACAGCAACTACAGGGAGGCAGTACACATGAGTTCTTTGTAAGTGGTAAGCATCACCGTTAGATCATAAAGCAATGGGTAGTTGTCTCCTGAGTCTTTTTATGAACACATTAAGTTATAAGGTTGACTTACAAAAAAACAGTGTGACCATGTAAAACACTTCTAATAAGTAACAATCATCTCAGACACATCCACAATGAAGG
The DNA here is from genome assembly GCF_036417535.1 of Chlamydotis macqueenii. Classification (NCBI taxonomy): domain Eukaryota; kingdom Metazoa; phylum Chordata; class Aves; order Otidiformes; family Otididae; genus Chlamydotis; species Chlamydotis macqueenii. Next base: position 52,804,357 of record NC_141560.1, on the reverse strand, counting down.
TCAAAATGTCCTAACACATAAAAAGTCTACATAAAATTTTGTGGCCAGTGTTATTCAAGATGGTGACTCAGATACAAGAACTCATTGTCTTCTGTAAACCTCTTATTATCTGAAGGCAAGCTAATTCTCATTTTACAGAAGTCAAAATATTATGACTTAATAATATCTCCTGGATCTTGAAATACTCTTTTGATGTGAGATAGTTATGCTTCTGTCAGTCCATCACAAGGATTGTGCCCTTCTGCCTAGTACTGGCTCTCTGGCATCACTCAAGGACCATCTACTTAACATCACTTAAGAAATGTTGACCCACCTTTCCCTGGATACCACTTTCAAAATTGCATCATCTTGAAAGAATATATAAAATGCCAAGTATACTCTCTGCTAATAGCCACTGTTAAAGGAAGTATACTTATTATCTGGTGTAATTAGCTACAAGCTTCTGAATGTCAATTTACCACAGAGGGCTGAATGACAGGAGAGGAACAGTCAGTTTGACCACTGAGGTCTTTATGAATTGCAGACATTAGCAAATCTCAGTAAGAAAAAGCTCTGAAGTGTGCATTTGCAATTTCACTGCTATTAGAAGCATTCAAAGTTATTCATATGCCACAGCTAGAATGAGATAAAAATAGAGAGCTTACATAAGCTTCCATTATGAAGAATGAGTACTGAATGTAAAAGTAATTGAAAATGAGATTGTGGGCAGCCACTGGAAGGTTAGACTTCCCTTAGCTCTAAAAATACATAATACATAATAATGTATTTGCTGGTTAGCAGCTGTAAAGGACATACAGCTGATCCACATCCATTTATAAACACTACATAGCCCAAACTGGCCAAAGAGAATATTCCATGCCATAAACATCACGCTCAGTACTTAAGTGGGGGGTGGGCCAGTGAGTGGGCTCTCTTTTATCTTTCACTGTTTGGAATCGTTCTGAGATAGTTTACAGGGTTTTTTTGGTTCCGTGATTGTGCTCGTGGCCTGTATCGGTCATTGAGTGGTGAGAAATTGTGCATCATTTGTTTGTTTCTTTTTTTAAATCATCATCATTATTATTATTGCCTTTTCATATTATTATTATTATTATTATCATTATTAAATATATACTATTGTCTTTTCCTTTGCTATCCTAGTAAACTCTCTTTGTCTCAACCCACAAGTTTTCTTTTCTTCCCAGTTCTCTCCCCCATCCCCTGGGGAGGAGGAGGGCGACTGAGCAGCTGTGTGGTACTCAGTTGCTGACTGTAGCTAAACCAGGACACTTAGTAAAAGAGCTCTTCAGAAACTATACAGAACCATTGGATCAGCAACAATTGCCAGGTTATGAATCAATCACCCAGTAAACATCACTGATTGAAATACTGGATGTCTTAAAGCTCCAAAGTTGCAAGAATTATTTTGCCAAAGTTGGAAAGGGAAGATCTAAAGTACGGTAAACAACTAGGAAGGAGTTTTCAACTTTCAGCTAGGCAAAAAACACTGCAGCGGCCTGCTAAGCAACGACGGTTTGAACACAAGTAGATTAACTAGCAGTTGCTTTAAAAGAAAGTTCTCCTGCAGGTGAAGGAAGCAAGATTAAGTTTAGCAGAATCGCTCAGTAAGATCAGAAATGGAAATTGAAAAGCAGCTAACACATAAATGCTGACAAAGACATCTTTAAGAAAGCACTTACTGTTATTTCAAGTAGAATGTTAAGTATCCTGAAGTTTCCCTTAGGAAGCCTCTTTTCTCTAGCATTAAGAGTTTCCAATGTTCAGTACAATATATGGATTCACTAGCTTGGATTATTCAAACAGTGACTTAAACTGTTCTGCGCAACTAACTTAAATGTCATGCCTCTTAACATCAATATGTTCTAGGCTTGCCTAACACTTGCGGGAATATGTATTTAAAGAAAACATCGATCTGACAATTGTTTAAACGAAAAAAGATATTTCCAGAGGACAACTCTTCTTTCTCAAACCCTTCAAAATAATTGTTATATAAGGCGCTGTGAGGTCCTCTCACATGTACATAAAGCAGACTTAGCTTTCATGGGAATTAATAACAGCAGCCACAATGTATGATCAGCAGTCTATACTTTCACCAAATTACACTGCTCACTGTTTCACTATCATCAGTTAAAGAATCTTCCTAGCTGCAAAAACGTGCCACTAAAAGAATGAGGTGGTAGAAGGAGAAAGAAAATTACGTGGCCCTGTGATATACAGAGGTCATGGCAAATTTAATCAGCATGTATCGTCACCAGTGCTGTATCCAGGAGTTCAAGCTATATGGAGATGAAAGAATATAAAACTAAAGTTGAACTGTGACTAAGTAGAGATGTAAGAAACAACCTCCTTTCATTTTCAACTGGCCTTTTAACAAAATGTACTATGTGTAATGGAGACCTTTCCCCCTAAAGATGATGCAGTAGACACTGCCCTTTGTGAGAATACTCATTGCAATTTAAGAAACAAGTTATGTATTAATCAGTGGTACATTGGTTTGTTTTATATGAAAACAGAAAAAAACCTAAACCTCTAAAACCCAACAGAGAAGCCCATCAGCTTAAAACGTATCTCTTCAGTGCCAAAAATACAGAAGTAGAGCACCAGCAGGTGTTTACAGTTAAAGAGTTTGAGACCTAATGTCCTTAAAATCATATTAGCGATAATGTCATTCAACATAAAATCTCAAAGAGCTTTGCAAATTATCACTCTGAAATGCAGCACATCTCTGCAAATGAATACATTCAGAATAATAGACATAATCCTGTCAACCCTGGGAGAAAAACACTGCCCACATAACGCCACAGGATACTTTGTGTAAGTGGAAAGCAGCTTTGCTTTTCAGGTCCTATGCAAGCTCTTAGTAAACTGCATTTTCTAGAAAGTTACAAAGTGAACAAAAGTTTCTACTCGTACATAAAAGTAGACAAGTATGATGATAGTGTGGAAAAGTACGATTTTTATATGTCATTATTTTTAAGTAGCATGCTACATTACCTCTGGTATTTACCAACAGAGAAAGAAAAAGTCTCTCAAACTAAAACTCATCACAAATCTTATGGTATTTCCACTTGGGTGTACAAAGGCACATCTCACAGGTGACTTTCAAATTGTGCAGGTCAGGAATTCCACACACTGAAAAGCATACACACAACTAAGAACCACCAGCAGAGAGAAGACAGCTGATCCTTTATAGCTATTCTACTGAACAGCTGCTCTTCAGTGTAATATTCTAGGAAAAAGTTCCTTGGCTTTTTGCAAAGAATAATAGTAAAGTTGCTCTTAAAATAAAACAAAACAAAACATATCAAACAAACCCACCCAAAAAAATCCCCCCTACAAATGCCAAACTCCTGACAAAGAATTCTCTAGGTCGTGCACAATAGAACCCAACCGTGTCTCAGCAACCAAGGCAACTGAGATGTATTTTCGCACTTTGCTTTCTTGAGACAGGTGCAACATTCTGTTGCAGATATCAACTCTGTGTTGTGTGATGAAATCTGTAAAACAAACTCAATTCCTGCCCTGCATTTCCTTTGAAGAAAACTTCTCTGACATCTTTAAATACAGCCTGAACATCTAATATTCTAACATCTATCTCTTCAAAATAAAATAGTAATTTATATTGACAAGAAAAACCTAAAATTATACTGACAATGGAAGATACATATTTAAAACATTTCTCCTCTACTGAGTGTGATTCTGGAATCACTCAAGCATTTTTTTTTAAAAGTATTTTAAAAAAATTATGCTGCTGATAACTTCTTATTCCATACATTGATTGTTTTGTTCTTATTACCTCAGTGACTGCCATTATACCTAATAAGGACAGTTCAACTTCTCTACCACTATGTTTATTGTTCTTTTGAGGCAATTTATCAGATGTTTTCTAAAAGAAGAAAAAAAATCCAAATATAAAAGAAATTATTACTTGTAACATACCTCTTCCAAACTATTCTGGCAGGCAAAAGGTCACAGTTTACTCTTACAGAAACCATGGTGGCTATTCGTTTGTATTTTAAAGACCTATTTTTCTAGTGACTTGATACATTTAATTTCTGTGGAAAACACTTCCACAAACCAAATACTTTTATGTTTTCTATTCAGATGCTTGATTCAGTCTTGCCCTTCCAAGACATCCTACATCCTAATCAGTAATCTCACTGAAATATATGTTCTACGTCGTTCCAGTGACTGAAGATAAAACTGCAGTGGTCTTGTTCTGACATGACTGAAACACAGACTTGACATCCAGAAGGAGAACAACCAGGTGCCAGTGGCCAAAAGACTTACTGAAATACAATGATGCAACATATTAGAAAGTGCCAAGTGTGCCGTCAGTTGTACCAATGCTTGCTAAACAGCATTCCACAAACCCTTTTTAATGGATACTGAAGTACTGACATAATCTCATATCACTCACTTTTGTTGTCCTTACACCATCCTCTTCTAAATTCAGTGCCTGTCGGTTTGTTCCCATCCACTCCATAACCTCAAGAAGACATGTCAAGGCTCACAGCTGTCTAAGAGCTGATCATCACAGGGAAGTTAAGCATTACCAGCACACAAGACATGCCAATCCCAATAACATCTTTCTCGTAACAGTATTCACAGATCTGATGAATATGAGGCACTGAAAGAGTCATGAAGAGCTCTTTATCTGAATACGAACACAAAAAGAAAATGTTGTCTTGAAAAATGAATTTATGGTGAAGATGTCATGTTTCCCTAGAAAATCAGGGAAGAAAATACTGCTCATTACAAATCAGTAGTGGTTAATCACCTCAGTCAAAATTCCAGAAGTCTACATTGTCCTACATTTCTTTGCTCTCTTTCTAAGATAACATCTGTTAGAAGCTTCATTTTTTAAGTTAACTGAAAATGTCAGAAATACATCTTGGCACAGTGAAATCCTGGTGAGTAATGTTGAAATCTCTAGGGCAGTCTGAGGAGCTTGCTATAGGCAAAAAAAACCCAACTTCAGTGTCTTTAAAGATTGTTCTGTGACCTCATTAATGTTTCAAATCAACGAATTATAGATCCTGAGTCAAAACATATAAGTCTGGCTCCATAATAACGCTAATTAAATGCATCAATCACCTAGACGTGGCACTTAGGGACATGGTTTAGTGGCGGCCTTGGCAGCGTTAGGTTTACAGTTGGAGTCCATGATCTCAAGAGTCTTTTCCAACTTAAATGATTCTATGATTCTACATATTGGTTACTTCAAAGAAGCCAAGAACCCAAATGATCTGAGCATGTCTTTGAAACTAAAAATTTCACTTCGCTTTGCAAACTCAGACGAGAGGCCCTCATTGATTAAAACAATCATCTGGTTTTGATTCTTATCAGGGGCTGGGTGTTTCTTATTTTATTTCTTAATGATTCTGAAAAATCCCATGAATCTCGAACACACAAAAAAATCAGTCTTAACAGCTAAACTTGGCACTATAGAAATCCCTCTGCTTGTTTCATAAAATAGGCTTCAAAGGTGATATAAGCCAAAAAATGCAAATTCAGGCTTCCCCAGCCATTTTGTAAATGACTTATTGAACAAATTTCACATGTCATTTTTAAAGAATACTATTTTTCATGTCTTAGTTTGGACTATGAAAACAATACACTTTCATTTTGACACAGTGTCGCTTTTGCTCTCTGCTCCTCTGCAGTAGTGAAAGTCTGCTAACAGAAAACATAAAATGGTATTTAAAGTTATTTAGTAGCTTAAGTGGAAACGAAACGTCCTGGGATTTCACTTTCATTTGCCGTTTTGTTTTGCAGAGGACATAAAAAGGCTACATCACTAGTCAAATATAACCTTATCATATCCTGCCTAAGGTAAGTGATTGAAATTATCTAAAGTGCTGTAGGATTAATCCTAGTAACAACGGAAAAATAAAGTGAATCTGCAGAATTGATTTGCTTTACACCTTCTGGAATCAACTTACATATTTTGGATTCCCTTTTTTGTTAATAAAAGAGATAAGATACCACTTAAGTCTGCTCTTATTAGCAGCAATCTCAAATCAAAGCTGGAATACAAAGAACATTTTGGCCCTAAATTCATAGGCTGGCTACAGAAATTAAATTTTCATTTAATGATCTATATGGGTTATGCACAGTAGCATGTTTCACAGAAAAAAAATCTGAGTTTGCATAGACTAAGTGTGTACTAATGAATGCCATATGTACGTTAATACTTCAGTCCGGCAAAACCCTATCAGTGCCTACTACTTTTAAACATACTTTTAAGGCATTTCATAGAATCATAGAATGGTTTGGTTGGAAGGGACCTTCAAAGGTCATCTAGTCCGACGCCCCTGTAAGGAGGAGGGACATCTCCAACCAGATCAGGTTGCTCAGAGCCTCATTCAACCTGCCCTTGAACGATTCCAGGGATGGGGCATCCACCACCTCTCTGGGCAACCTGTTTCAGTGTTCCACCACCCTCTGTAAATAATTTCTTCCTTATATCTATATAGTCTGAGTCTACCTTCTTTTAGTTTAAAACCATTATGCCCTGTCCAATCACTATAGACCCTGCTAAAAAGCCTGTCCCCATCTTTCTTTAAGCTCCCTTTAAGTACTAAAAGGCTGCAATAAAGTGTCCCCAAAGCCTTCTCTTCTCCAGGTTGAACAACCCTAGCACTCTCCTAGCCTTTCCTCACAGAAGGGGTGTTCAATCCCTCTGATGATTTTTGTGGCCCTCCTCTGGACGTGCTTCAACAAGTCCATGTCTTTCCTGTATTGAGGACTCCAGAGCTGGATGTAGTACTTCAAGTGAGGTCTCACTGGAGCTGAATAGAGGGGTAGAATCACCTCCATCGAATTGTTTGCCATGCTTCTTTTGAAGGAGCCCATGCTAAGGTTGGCTTTCCAGGCTGCAAGCACACATTGTTGGCTCATGTCCAGCTTTTCATCCATCAGTACCCCCAAGTCCCTCTCCACAGGGCTGCTCTCAATCCCTTCACCCCCTCACCTGTATCGGTGACTGGGTTCGTCAGGCAACACTTGCCTTTGGTAGAGCCATGCTGGCTGTCTCAAACCATCTCCCTGTGCCTTAACTCAGCTTCTAGGAGGATCTGTTCTGTGATCTTCCCAGGCACAAAAGTGAGGCTGACAGGTTGGTAGTTCCCAGCATCCTCCATCCTACCCTTTTTAAAAGTGAGTGTAATCTTTCCCTTTTTCCAGTCACTGGGGACTCTGCCTGACTGCCATGACTTCTAAAATATCATGGAGAGTGGCTTGGCAACTACATCAGCCAATTCCCTCAGGACTCTGGGATGCATCTCATCAGGTCTCACAGACTTATGCATGTTCAGGTTCTTCAGGTGGTCTTGAACCTCATCTTCTTTTACAGTGGGAAGCACTTTGCTCCCCTAAATCCCTGCCTTCAAGTCCATCCAGTTGAGAGAAGTGGGAAGAGAGGTTGCCAGTGAAGACTGAGGCAAAAAAAGCTGTTCAGTACCTCAGCCGCCTTCTTGTCCGTTGTTACCAGTTTGCCTGTTGTGCTCATCCAGGGGGTACACCTTCTTTGACCTTTCCCTTTTCTGTCTGACATACCTATAGACACCTTTCTTCTTATTCTTTGCACACCTCGCTAAGTTCAGCTCCAGCTGTACCTTGGCCTTCGTGACCCCACACCTGCAAAACTGAGCAGGTCCCTAGGCTCTTCTCAGGATACCTGTCTCCGCTTCCACTGTGTATGCATTTCCTTCTTGCACTTTAGTTTAACCAGCAGCTTTTGACTCAGCCATGCCGGTCTCTTGTCTTCCTTTCCTGACTTCTTACACATGGAGATCAAGAGCTCTTGTGCTCTGTGGAAAGCATCTGTGATCTGCCAGCTCTGTTCTGCTCCCTCGCCCCTGAGGGCAGTTTCCCAGGGAGTTCTATTGACTAACTCCTTGAACAGCTGGAAGTTTGCTTTCCTAAAATTCAGCATGCTGACTTTAGTCTTTGCCTGACCCATATTCCTCAGGGTTGCAAACTCCACCAGTGCATGATCACTGCAGTCCAAGCTGCCTCCAATCTTGACGTCACTAATTAGCTCACCTGTGCTGGTGACCAACACGTCCAGTAACGCTTCCCCTCTGGATTGGCTATAGATTACCTGGCTTAAGAAATCATCCTCAATGAACTCCAGGAGTCTCCTGGATTGCCTACAGCTCACTGATGCTTCTCCAGAAGATGTCAGAGTAGTTGAAGTCCCCCAGCAGGATGAGAGCTGGCAAGTGCAATACTTCCTGTAGCTGGAGTAAGAAGGCTCCATCAATAGGTTCCCTTTTGGTCAGGTAGCCTGCAGTAAACACCAAACACAAAGTTTCCTTTGTTGACTCTCTCTGATTCTTACCCATATGCTTTCAACCTGCTCATGGCTCTTCTTCAGAGAGAACTCTTCACAATCTAACTATTTCTTGACGTAGAGTGCAACCCGTCCACCTCTCCTTCCTCTTCTGTCCCTTCTAAACAGGTTCTTGCCATCGACAGCCACACTCCAGTCATGGAATTTGTCCCACCAAGTTTCAGTAATGATAACTAGGTTGCAGCTTTCTAGCAGCACACCTCCTGTTCATTGCTTATGCCGTGTGCATTGGTGCAGAGGCACTTCAACTCATCTGTAGGCTGTGTCACTTTTTCAGAGGAACACACCTTAATTCCTTTGAGGTATTTCACTGGTATTTCCCTGTTGGCTCCCATTACCTCAGGAGCCCCTGGCTCATCTCTGTAAGATTTCGGGTGTGCTCCAGTGTAACCAGTAGGTCTCAGAGCAACAGGCTGAGAGCCCTCACTAGCATGCCATTCCTCTAACTTTGGTGTGTCATCCTATGCCTGGTTTAAAGCTCTGTCAGTCAGCCCAGCTAGCTCATGAGCAAATACCTTCTTCCTCCTTTGAGAAAGGTGAATCCCACCTGATGGCAGCAGGTTTAGTGCTGTGTAGACTATCTCATTACCGCAAAACTCAAAATTGTGTCAGTGACACCAGCCACGGAGCCATGTATTAATAGACTGGGTTCATCTGTTTCTTCCAAAATCACTGCCTACAACTGGAAGGACAGAGAAAAAAACTACCTGTGCTCTGGATTCCCTTACCAACTGCCGCAAGGCCCTGAATTTTCTTTTGATCACCTTTGATGTGTTTTGCCTTTATCGCCACCCACAGAGAAGTGCAATAACAGGTAACAGTCTGAGGGCTAAGAAGTTTCCTAGGGATGTCCTTAACCCAGGCCCCTGGGAAGCAGCAGACTTCCCTAGGAAGAGGGTCTCTCTGGCATACTGGACTCTCTGTTCCTCTCAGAAGCAAGTCACCTACCACTATAACCCCTGTTTTCCTCATGGAGGTGTTTGTGATACAGGGGCTAGTCATTTCTGACCTTGGCAACACCTCTGGTGTAGACGGACCATCATCCACACAGTCTGTTGATTGACCTTCCACATCCAGAGCCTCATACCTGTTGTACAGAAGCACCTGGGAAGGCAAGGTGGGCAAGGATGGGGTTTGTCTGCTACCCTGAGCATGAACTTGCCTCCATTCACTCTCTTCCTTTAAGCTAGTGCCTTCTGGCTGGCAGAGGAGAACACAAGATCCCCCTGACTTTGTGTTTTTTCTGGTGCCTGTTCCTGTTTCTGTCTCAGGGATGGCAGAGTATGGTTCCATCAGTCTAACTCTTTATCATTTCCCTACTAATGACTCTGTGTTCAACTCTTACATACTTTGAAATAGCAGTCAAATATCCTAATAATGGTTGCTGATAAGTATAGCTCTGCATAACAAAGTGCAATGTCTTGAAAATATTATTTTCCATGTCAAGCAATGACATTAAGTAATTCAAAAGCATTATTTCATGCTTTTTATAATAACCACACAAAATGGAAATTTCTTTTTTTTTGCAGATGAATATACACAAAAATGTACTGCTAGTAAAGGGTCATTTGCTACTTGTTTTATGGCTTTTAACTGGCATTTGCATCAAGCTTGAACAGAAGCTATGTACTGTGACTGATGAAGAATGAATTCCATTTTACTCAAATTATTTTGCAGTGCTTATTCTCATTAGAGGAGAAAGCTCCTTAGGTCAAAAGGCAATGGAAAAGACGTTTCATTCCACCTCATACTCTGAACTCTACTTGGAATTAAACACAGTGCTTTAATATCTGGATGCATTTGGATCTGCTCGAATAGGATTTAATATCCTTCTATAAATAGCAAGTTCTGTCTAAGTTAAAATATCACTCATACGGGTATAACTTTTGCAAGTGTTATTACATTTAATAACAGGCCAAGTGCAAGATCCTGCACCTGGGTCGTGGCAATCCCAGGCACAAACATAGGCTGGGCGGAGAATGGATCGAGAGCAGCCCTGAGGAGAAGGACTTGGGAGTGCTGGTGGATGAGAAGCTCAACATGAGCCGGCAATGTGCTCTTGTGGCCCAGAAGGCCAACCGCATCCTGGGTTGCATCAAGAGGAGTGTGGCCAGCAGGTCAAGGGAGGTGATTCTGCCCCTTTACTCTGCCCTGGTGAGACCCCACCTGGAGTACTGTGCCCAGTTCTGGAGCCCCCAACACAAGAAGGACATGGACCAGTTGGAGAAGGTCCAGAGGAGGGCCACAAAGATGATGAGAGGGCTGGAGCACCTTTCCTATGAGGACAGGCTGAGAGAGTTGGGGCTGTTCAGCCTGGAGAAGAGTAGGCTCCGTAGAGACTTTATAGTGGCCTTCCAGTACCTCAAGGGGGCCTACAAGAAAAATGGTGAGAGACTATTCAGTAGGGCCTGTTGTGATAGGACGAAGCGTAATGGTTTCAAATTAGAGGGAGGTAGACTTAGATTAGATATTAGGAAAAAATTTTTGACAATGAGGGTTGTAGAACACTGGAAGAGGTTGCCCAGAGAGGTGGTGGATGCCCATCCCTGGAAATGTTCAAGGCCAGGCTGGATGAGGCTCTGAGCAACCTGATCGAGTTGGGGATGTCCCTGCTCCTTGCAGGGGGGTTGGACTAGATGACCTCTGAAGGTCCCTTCCAACCCTAACCATTCTATGATTCTATGATTTATAGGTAAAATATATACCATATTCTATACATGCAATAGTCCCTATACAGATATTTAGAAAATGTAATAATGAAACAAACATTTTTGAACTGGAAGTGCTTGTCTTTCCACTATGATAAAAGCTTTTTTATCTTTATCAGTTCTGTCTCAAGCAACAAATTTTCTGCTAATTCTAAAGGAAAAAGCACCTAACAAGTTACCATATCAATTAAATGGAATGGAGCCAAATGAGGATTCTAATATTAACTTCTGGAATAAGAAATGTTAATTCTTTTATGTTAACTGGCCTTTTGGGATTTCTAATAGGCTGAATCTAGCGTACTGTGGGATTTTAGCATTGACATGTTTCTAATGAGAGGTTAATGAATCTAATCTCTCATATCATAGTAAAACACAAAACTGGGATTCAGGGAGCCAGTTCTGACAGTGTTTGGCTGTGTTCCAGTTGAGTTCACTTATTCATGAAGAAGTTTCCATTAGATGCTCCACTTCTTACTGAAACACAAAGTGAGTTGGAAAAGAAAGGTCCCCGTGGTGTAAAAGGAACTGTCAGCAACCCAAGGAAAAAGTCAAATTAAAATTAAAATTAATTAACCTTAGCATCTGTCAAAAAGTTTTGAAAGGAAGAAGGAAAAAAAAAGAAAAAAAGAAGGGTGAATACAGTAGCCTGGGACAAATAGAATTAACATTATTTACCTGTTTTCCAGCAAACTACGTACTACACCAATAGCCTTAGTTCTTCAAGAACAGTATCTCTGAAAAATAGAAATGATGTAACCTAGCTAAATAGCATCCTTCCCTGACAACTCCCTTCATCTACCTGGGATTTGAATGTGATGAGAATACCTTTTTCAGTCTTCCTTTTCCTGTTTGTTTGTTTCCCCCCCAAAAAATCTACTTTTCCACAAATTCTTTCCTTACGGAACATAAAATCCAGTAACAGTTTGCAGTCATGTAAGGTAGAGACCTTGTCAAAAAAAAACATGAAAAAAATGTGAAAGATTACTCAGAGCTAATGAAGCATGTATACAGAACTGAAATCACTAAAGCTGAGTCAGTCCATTTTTAATTTGTGCTGTGCTTATGGAGTCCACATCTGTGTTTCCTACATGCTACTGCAGTGCAAATAATGTATCATAGAAGTCTGGCAAAAAATCTTTTGCTTTATTCAGAAATTGTTTTTTAAGTTTTTGGTAGGATTTAAAGATGAAATATTGTAAGGAGAGAAGCGAGACTTAGTGCTTGTTGAGACAAAAATTAAATAAGACCAGCAATACCAATGCAAGAGAAAAAGAAAAGGCAGGCATAAATTTAAAATGTTTCCTCTGACATATACTGACTATTAGATATCTCCCTAATATTGCATCTGTATCTATGAAATACATCTGCACCTACGAAATAAGCCATTTTAAAGACCTAGTTCCCAAATGTGAGAGGTATAGTACATTATCAACAAGCTTTAGAATTTAAAGAGCTTTGTAAAATAACTTGGCTTGTTTCGAGCAGAATTGTTAATATTGAATAAAATTTTATTTTTACTCACTGTTGAAACATTGATGTGGATAAACTAATTCCACTCAGCTTGAGTACTAGGAAGAGCTGACAGAAGTAACATATAAGGACTCTCTTCCTCAGGTGACAGAATAAGTTAGTGATAGTCCTTGAAAGATGAAGTGTGTATCTGATACAGCAGCTAATAAAGGAGGTTTCTGAGGTAATCCTAAATATGATTATTGAAACCAGTTACCATTTACACAGGCTTTATGATTTAGGTATCATTCCTATCAGTTTAAATAGTATTAAGAAAACAAAAGTTTACATACCCTGTTTCCAGTAGGACATTGCTTGCTGTGCAAATTGACAGCAAATACACTTTTATCATCTTTTTGAATCTCAGATCAGTGTAAAGATCACTTCTTTTTCCCAAATTTATGTACGGTCAAGCAGAAAGCATCTCACCAGCCAAGTCTACCTGTCAAAAAGCTGTTGCAATATTCCATGCAACCCACATCCAAAGAATCACAGTGAGAAATGCACAGACACAACCTACTCTAGCCCAACTAACTATACCGTTCACAGCAGATGGAAGGAGGCCCTAAGTACTGAAAACAGTGAAGTTTCCTACAACTTTTCTCCCCCAAAACGTCAAGGTCTACCGTTACAGCAAGCAATTCCATGCACAGCATAACTCATAAAATTTGACTTCCTATGTCTAGCTGGATTTCCCTCTACCTAATCAAATGCAACTGGGAAAAGTTTGAGCTTTACATGGATTCTCTGGCAACCAGCTTACGGTAGGAAGGCTTACTCTCTTCACAACCGTAACATACAATTTATAGCTCTGCTAAGCCACCTACATTCAGAAAAGTTTTCATATATTTGAGAACTTTGATCTTTGTCAGACTTGGTTTAAAGTAGTTCAGATATCTAAAAGGCACTGCAGAGAATAACTGCATGGACAAGCTGACCAGCAGAGACAACATGAGTCATTCATAAAACTTATTTTCTTAAGAAATTAAGAAAAGTAGTAACAATCTGCATGACTGAGTGTAGAATATTCAAGATATTAAATTTATCAAAGTGAAACCAAACAATGTATTTGAACACTTATATATATGAAACATGCATAAGCACCTCAAAAGCAAGTAGAACTCATTGAAACTTCAAGCAGTTTCTAAAGAGATATTATTTTTCATTACTAGTCCAAAAATTACTCCTTGGCTTCTCAATACATAATTTACTTCAGCTCTGTCCTCAAAACCGCCTTTTTTTTTTTTTGCAAACTACTGTAATGAATACTTGGAATTTGTTTTTATACAGTTTACATTTCCTAGCAATTGGAAACACAATTCTGCAATTTAACAGTGCCATAACATAGGTAAATAAATAAATATATTTTATGCAAGTTATTCAGCCAGTCTTACTGCTTTTCAAATTTGGCTATATTTCTATTATGCAACTCTGAATGATTAGCATTCCTCCGTCATCCCTCTCTGCTTAGCTTCATTTTAAGTTTGCTCTTGCCTAAAATAAAGCTCTTTTACAATACAAGCAGGACAAGGTGATCAAAAGTCCTGTAATACTTGAAATATTTGATTTATATTTCAAATTTATTTTAAGATTAACATGCTCTTCTGCTCCCCTCCCAGATCTTGAGTTGAATTTCAGATGTTAATCTAATTCATTCTCTTTGGGAACTCTGGTTTCTTGTTTGGATTAGCTAAATTCCAACTCTGGCACCAGGAATGCCCCTTTTTGGTGCTGCAAAGAGCAGCTGGTGGTGGGAGAAAGTTTAAGCCACTCTGAAAGCAACAGACTCAATACCAGCTTGAAGCATTCTTATTTGAGAACCTTTTATTCCACTGTGTCAAAGTTTGTAAAGTACGTAGAATTTGGAATTATAAACAGAATCACATTTTAAAAATATGCTTTAGCACAGTGTAGAATGAGAGATTGTGCATGAGTATGGTGAACATTCCATTAAGTGAATATATAAATTAAAAACATGTAGTAGAAACATTAAAGATTTTGAATAAATGGCTGAAAATTGCACATCAAATAAAATGCCTAAATAGAACAGCAGGGCAAGTACGATGATATTTTCAGCACTGGTAGAGTTATTGGACTGTTATTTTTTTTTTCCAGTGCAGAAAAAAATCCATTACAATGGGCCTCCGGTACTGCTACAAGACAGTATCGTATATCCTTCACTGACAAAGATTATTCTTTCTTGAATGGACAACATTCAAAATTTTTACTCTGTATATTAACATAGGAAAAAAAAAAAGACAAATAACTTGCAATCTCCTTAAAGTAATTTCAAAGTAGGTGAAAATACTATAACATCCCCAGACTATCATCGAACATATAGTTTTGAGACAATCTTCTCTTACTACAAAGAGGACAATGACCTTGCTGCAAGTTAGTATTGTGAAGGAAGAGAAAGCATCAAAAGTCAACACTTTCAAAAGCGTATTTCCAAAATCCAAACCAAGATCTCTTGTTGCACAAGGATGTTGTGACAGGACTAGGGATAACAGTTTCAAAAAAGAGGGAGGTAGATTTAGATTAGATATTAGGAAGAAATTTTTGACAATGAGGGTTGTAGAACACTGGAAGAGATTGCCCAGAGAGGTGGTGGATGCCTCATCCCTGGAAACGTTCAAGGCCAGATTGAATGAGGCTCTGAGCAACCTGATCTGGTTGGGGATGTCCCTGCTCCTTGCAGGGGGGTTGGGCTAGATGACCTTTGAAGGTCCCTTCCAACCCTAACCATTCTATGATTCTATAATATTCCAGGATTATTCTTAATAAAGGCCAAAAAATCCCCACAAGAAAGCAACCCACTTGCCAAACTCCGAACTTATTTCATTCTTTTAAAGGCTGTAAAAATGGTCAAAAAAGCTCCCCTTCAGCAAGCTATTAAATAAGGCAGAATATTCTACAACTTCCCTTTATTTATTCTCTCCCAGTAGCTCTGGCAACCACAAAGAGGAGGGAACAGAAGGTAGAATTGTTATCCACTGGAGGGCTGGAGAAAGGCTGAGTTCTCTGGCTCATTTCATGAGATGATTCTTGCAGTGTCACTTGCATGATAAAAATTATTTACCTGCATCATTGTTAGTAATAAACATGTTTAGGAAGCAAAAGTTCTATTTATTTCCCATGAGAGTGAATTACTTTTTTTCCTTGACTTCACAGCAATCCTGGTAGAGGTTTTGTTTGTTTAATGGACACTGCATTTACCATTTTTTCTCCCCGTCAAAAATCTAACCCCCAGACAAATTGTCTGGAGAGAAAAGGCAAAGCAACTTCTTTCGTGAAAATATTTAACAATAAACTAAGACAAAAAACTAGCAAAGGGTCTGGAGGTGCAGGATATGATTCTGCTCTATGATTCTATGATACAAGGCAGTGAGTGAGGGTAACAGGAAGAACCTTTAAGAGAAATCAGAGGAATCAGAAATCAAGAAGAACAAGAGAAAATGTCTAGGACTCATTAAATAACTGATTAAATGTATATGATTAAAGTAATACAAGAAAATTGAAAATATTAAAAGCTTCCGTCTAATACCTCAAAAAAAAAAAAATCACAAAACAAAACACAAGCACAGCCGAGTTAAGGTCCCTAGCTGACACCCAAATATGTACTATTACTGCTGAGTGTTCTTTAATTTTGCATTACCTATATTCACCATTACTCTGAACAATGTACCATCCTCTTTTTATGTTATGTGGTATCTTTTCAATTTTAGACACAGAATCACTAGAAAAGCATAAACTGCATATTGAAATTAACTCCAAGCTGTTTCATCTGTACTAATAATCTTAAAACTTGCACAAGTTCAAATGTAGATCTCTTACTGGAAATACTCTTAGAACTTAAGAGTTTATCTGTTTATCTGATAGTTCAAATTATGGGGAATAGGTTAAATAAACTCCTAAGGTTTCACAGTAAAGTCAACAGCAGAATTTAGAAAGAAAATGAAAAAAAAAAAAAGTAGTTTTAGCTCTATTAAAAAAAAAAAATCTGCCTTTTCACCATCACATTTAGAATCATAGAATCACAGAATGGTTAGGATTGGAAGGGACCTTCAGAGGTCATCTAGTCCAACCCCCCTGCAAGGAGCAGGGACATCCCCAACCAGATCAGGTTGCTCAGAGCCTCATCCAACCTGGGCTTGAATGTTTCCAGGGATGGGGCATAAACCACTTCTCTGGGCAACCTCTTCCAGTGTTCCACCAACCCTCATTGTCAAAAATTTTTTCCTAATATCAAATCTAATCTACCTCCCTCTATTTTGAAACCATTACCCCTCATCCTATCACAACAGGCCCTACTGAATAGTCTCTCACCATCTTTCTTGTGGGCCCCCTTGAGGTACTGGAAGACCACTATAAGGTCTCACCAGAGCCTCCTCTTCTCCAGGCTGAACAGCCCCAACTCTCTCAGCCTGTCCTCATAGGAGAGGTCTCCAGCCTTCTCATCATCTTCGTGGCCCTCCTCTGGACCTTCTCCAACTGGCCCAGGTCCTTCTTGGGTTGGGGGCTCTAGAACTGGACACAGTACTCCAGGTGGGGTCTCACCAGGGCAGAGTAGAGGGGCAGAATCACCTCCCTTGACCTGCTGGCCACACTCCTCTTGATGCAGCCCAGGATGCGGTTGGCCTTCTGAGCTGCATGGGTGCATTGTCTTCTCATGTTATACTTCTCATCTACCATCACTCCCAAGTCCCTCTCCTCAAGGGCTGGTCTCGATCCATTCCCCACCCAGCCTATATTTGTGCCTGGGATTGCCATGACCAACATGCAGGATCTTGCACTTGGCCTGGTTGAACTTCATGAGGTTGGCACGGGCCCACCTCTCCAGCCTGTCAAGGTCCCTCTGGATGGCATCCCCCCTTCCAGCGTGTCGACAGCACCACACAGCTTGGTGTCATCGGCGAACTTGCTGAGGGTGCACTCTATCCCACTGTCCATGTCACCGACAAAGATGTTGAACAGAGCCGGGCCCAACACGGATCCCTAAGGAATGCCACTCATGACTGGTCTGCACTTGGACATTGAGCCGTTGACCACCACTCTCTGAGTGCGGCCATCCAGCCAACTCCTTATCCACTGAGTGGTCTGTTCATCAAAGCCATACCTCTCCAGTTGAGAGAAGGATGTCGTGCGGGACAGTGTCAAATACTTTGTACAAGTCCAGGTAGATGATGTCTGTTGCTTGTTCTTTGTCCACCGTGCTCATCTCTTGCCCACCAAAGTTTACTAGAATAATAAAGCTCTTTATCTGGAGTTGTTGTTCCACTACTTTCACAAAAACTAACAGCTTCAGGTTGTTCTGAAGTAGCCATCTAATTTAAGAGATTTCTTACCTTTCCCTTCAGAAACATGACCTTGAATATTTATCTCGCTAGCCGAAAGAACAAGGGTGTCTCCCCACAGATGCCTGACTGTTTTGAATAAGCTTTTTCATAATTTATTTTCCAAACTCCACAATAGTTCTAGTCTTATGTTACAGTTTGCTTTGGAGGGGATGGGGAGCTTCGTTCCACCATGGCATAGCACCATTAGTTATCAGGCATATTGACTGGAAATACAGATTTAGCAAAAATACAGACAAAGAAAAGGGAAAACATTTACACAGCGCTGTTCTCAGATACCATGTTGGCAGTAGCCAGTAGTGAAAGACGCCTGCTTCAGTCTGACAGCCCCAGCCAAAAAAAAAAAAGCGTTCTGAAGGCGGAAAGTCCTATGTCACAAGGTCTGGTTGTTTAAAGGATGGCTTCAACTCAGAAAAACAAAAGCTGTATTTAAACATAAATAGAAACTGTTCAGTGCAGGTGAAAAGACAAGGCAAATCATCTGGTTAAAAGCACAGCTTCAGGCGATGGGATTAGAACGTTCTGGTCCAAGGTCACAAATGCATCCCTTAAATTAGATGGCTACTTCAGAACAAACTGACTATTTGAAGCTGTTCATTTTTGTGAAAGTAGTGGAACATTAACTCCAGATAAAGATTCCATCGATCAGTGATTGCTTTATTATTCTATTAAACTTTGAAACACGGCTGCAGAAAAGTAGTCAGTACATAACAACGGTTAAAATGGCAAAACACAAAAGGAAAGAAACAAGGGAAATTGAGGACATTTTGTGCCATTGCACTAGAGCATAACTAACCCTAACCCACCAGCATTTTTCACATTATGCATTTATATAAATGAGGGAAGGTTAATTTCAAAAGCTTTCTCTCTTTTATTACTCTTCTTGTCTTTATGTCTGATTTTGTGCTTGGCTGTTGACTCATTTTCATGAACCAGTAGTTTTTCAATTGATGTTAATTATCTGAGGTGCAGGTTTTATGTATAAAACAGGCTAAAATAGATAAATGTTAAAATGTGTTTCTCATTCCTAATAACAATCAAAACAAAGATTTCAAGCTGAAAATTTAATGTGAAAATAAACTCTGAAAATAAATTTATTATCCTGTGCACAAAAAGCTTTCTTGTACAAATCAGCAGCTTTTTAAAAATTTTCAGCTCAAGAAACATCCTATCACTAAAATTCAGATACCAAAGAAATTAAAGCTGCCAAAAGAGACATTTAAACAGTAGATAAATAAGTGTCAGAATCCAAGAAAGATTCAGGACAGTGGACAAAATACAAATAGCCAAGCAAAAAATGTCACCTAAAGTAGCTAATACTACTCTAGTGATCTGTGAGCACATTTTGGAATATACGATATTAAGGAGGTTGAAAAAAAAAAACTTAGAAATAACCCATTCTTAACATTTTAAAGCCTCTATAGGTATCAAAGTGAATTACAGTAGGCTGCTTCAGTGGTTTTTCTATACAGAATGTACAGAAAAGAGAGAGTTAAAACTTCAAAGATAGCTTCCCATCACATCCACGTGAACAGAAACACTCTAATTTCCAATGAGAATCTGTTAACATGTAGCAGAGCAGAGAGGGTGATCTTAAATTGTGTCCATTCCTAAAATGGAAATTCTAGTAACTAACTGCAGTAAAGCTGGAGAAAGTGAATGGAAATTAATTAATTATTCAGAATGAATATCTGAACAGCACATGTCAAAATACATACATTAATGTCATCTGAAACAAATGGCTCCATGTCAGCTCTAGAAAACAAAATCATTTTCATGCTCCAAAACGACTACTGTTTTTGAAGACATTTACTTTTCCTTACTGCAGCTAAAAGATCACTTATTTTCCTCTTCAAGTACAAGATTACTGAGGAGTCCTTCAGAACAAATTGTTTCACCTGCTGCCACAGACTCCCTACTTCTTAAATCAATCTACTGATGCACTTGAAGATTTTAAGTTTTTGTTCCTTATATATACATCTCTTTCTCATGGTTCTATAAAACAGATTCTAACAAAATATTACTTTTCCTGGAAGATCTTACTGTACATAGTAGTGCATGCCATCACTCCTTTCTTATGCAACTTGATAATTAATATTGCACACAAGACTAATGGTAAACAGTTTCTCTGCAAATTATCAGTGTTTTACTTTAGGCAAGCTCATGATTCAATATCAGGTTTTTGCTTTAAAAACCTACAGATTTTCAATTATTCTTAACTCAGTTGCTAAATAAATGCTGACAGTCAACTATAGGGTTCCAGGCATATCTTACGCTTAATATACTATTCTCAAGGAAGACCCTAAGGGTAAGGAGCAGGAAGAAAACTCTTCATTTCTGGTGAGGTTTTCAGATCTGATTGAAATTTATTGGTGGGGCTCTCTGTAAGCTTGACACAGTCTGAGGAGAGACTAAATTTTCTGTACATTTATCAAGCACTTTAGTTTCTCCTAACTTAAATTTTATTTTATTTTCTTACGACAAAGCTAGTTTTGGTTGACAGTTTCCATCACCAGACTGATCAGTTTTCTTTCATTGTTAGATTTGTGTGGAAGACAAAAAGAACAGCTAAAATATTCTTGAGTATAATTTTCTCTAAATCAGAAAACGTATCACTATACTTGGCTATGCTTTTAAATGGAAGCACTGTGTCTGCTGCCCTTATCAACTCATAGTTCTAAAAATCTTAGAGTTGGCATCTTCATGTAAGGCTTACGGAGACATCGACACTTAAGATTTAAACCTTTGCAACATGATATCCACTTTACACATACAGATGCTTATAATATTGGTTTCCAGGTCAAACGTAACAGCAATTACAAATGACAAACAATTTACCATTCATCTTTAACTATTCTACACATTCCCCTGTCTTCTAAATAATTTTCCCAAGGATACATACATCAGCAAAAAGAGAATTGTTCAATTGAATGGCCTTCAATATGCAAACCCAAGTACAGAAACAAAACTAGGGTAAACTAAACACTTCAGAATTCCTGGATCCAGCTAAGACAATGTTAAAAAAAAAAAATTAAAAAAAAATTGTAAAAACAGTGCGGTCCCAACACAGAATAAACTAGATTTTAAATTTGTAAGTAAGCAGTAATCCAGGTGATATAAAGCACACACATCATACTTATAACTCAAAATTTCAGTGTTAACTGCAGAGACACGATGCTCCCCATGATGTTCCATCATGTATTCACTGGGTAATGAGGGCTCAGCAATGCCAGCTTGCAATGATCATATTAATTTCCCAGGTTTGGTACATAAAGGTTTCCTTAAGGATGGAGGTCTCATTGATTTCTCTCCATATGCTCACAATCCACAAATGCTAAAATCTAGGATTTCTATAGATAATTATTCCCAACAGCAATCATAACTTCACTTGCACTGTCAATACTAAAATACATTCCACTTCTACATTGAGTTTTCTCAAACTGTCTAGTGCCTCATTACTATAAAACGTAGAATCCAGTGAAATATAACTATATCTAATCCATTAAAACTAATTCAAAGTAGTGCAAGAATATGGAAAGTGACAGCTTTGTTGACTTTCACCTTTTCAGGTTTAAGGCTCCAAGTGATGAGCATATTGAGCACAGACCTCCAACCCACAACTGCTCCTCAGCTGGAAACTTCTTAAGAAGGTAAGTTAGTGGGACTCAAAGCCCAGGACTCAAATAGGAAAAAATTAATCTTGTAAAACACTGACATCTCTAAATTTTGGTAAAAAAAAAAGGAAACACTAAGGATAAGATTACCCCCTCTCAGTTTTAACCATTGTAGCAGATAATTTTATATTTAAGACTGCAAGCACTGCAAGGTTGGCAGTAGGACTATCCCCAGTCTTATAGAAAGCAAGTCACAGAACTTACAAGCTCCATGTCAACCCTCTCGCCCAATCAACATCCCCAGTCAGAAACTGGGAAGCACACATACCTGCTCCAAAAGCCTGGCAATATAGCTATCTTGAACTTTACATGAAATACCATTCTAGATGAGTTTTCTTTCCCCTCCCCAATGTTAAGGGCAGGTAAATAACAAAAGGCAGAAACTATTTGCAAAAGGTTTACAAAGATGTAGTACATGTAGAAATTTTATTTCTAAAATAGGGTAACAAACCCAACATTTGAATTAAACATGGAAATAACATGCATAAAACTATTTAGGATATATTTTATGCATAATCTTGTAAATGTTATTGAGTTTCCAAATAACTATTTGTAATAACTTTCATAATACTGTGTTTTCTTCTTAAAAGTAGATTAAGTATCAGTCTGCCATGATTTCTATTCAGCAATGAACAACACTATGTTCCAGTAACATTCTGAAACGCAACTCTCCTATTTTTAGAGCACAAAATCAAAAAACTATTTTAGCTAAAATTTATTAATCAACATTTCTAGATCCATTTTCCTAAAATAGGCATGAATTAATCAGGGGGTGGGGGGAACCCACCTCCCTCTACTTCCTGGTGTTAATAATATACTGAAATCTCTCATAAAAATGTAAAGAAAAAAAGTTATTGGACCTTACACTGCTACTGAATGTTATCAGCAGAAACCTCATTCTATCGCTTGCTGTATAACTTCAAGTGTAAACAAGTTGTTTGCACAAATCAAAAGCTGCTAATGTTGTGGAACATAGTTGCACTTCTATTACTTCAAGGACTGTGTAGCTATACATTCCATTAGTATTTTCTGCAAGTATTACTTCAGGGCTTCAAGCCTGTTCCTAAGTTTTACATATTTCCATGCTGGCTCTTGACTCAGTTTATCAAGTCCTTCCGTCAGGAATTAGATCACTCTGCATATTTTGTTGCTGCAATTGCTACTTTTCTCTAGAATGGTAATAAACATGCATATTTATTCGTGCCATCTGAAATGACCGTGTACAAAAAACAGCCTTGAGAAATGTTAAAATATTTTAATAGAAATTTTTCCACTGCCTTCTGCAAAGAGTAATCAATACGTTTTGTAACTTTACCTTTTTTTTTTTTAAATTGTACCATTTAAAAGCATTGTGTCAAAATGAAAGGAGGCATTTAGATGATGATTCTGCCTACATCAAACTTCTAGTTCACATCAGGATTGAGCTTTTACAAGAGAAACCTACACCATACTTTGGTCTGCATCATGGACTATCTCAAAGTGCATGAAATGGATGCTTTTTTTTGGATGAAATAACACCAGAAGAGGCACACTAACTGCTAATGAGTTTCAGACCCCAGGACCAGACTAGAGTCATCCCAAAGACTCATTTTTGTAAGCACTGCATTCTCAGCACCACTTTCGTGCCAGCCTGCTTGACAGCACACACATAGCCAAGTAATGAACACATGACTTCAGCAGATCAGAAACAAAGCAAAGAACTGGGCTTTATCAGGATTTACCCTGAGTTTCAGAGCTTGCTAAATAAAGCTTTGAAAGTGGTGCTCTTTAGCAAATGAAGGAGTATATAATTGTCCTATAGATTAAATCAACTTAAATTATATTTGAGTTACCAAGAAAGTTCATCCCAACTTTTAAATCTACACTAATGATATTCAGATTAGTTTCAACAAGCCTATAAGAAGTCCTATGTTGATTCGAACCCTGATTGCTCTCCCAGCAATCATGGCAATTCAATTCACTGAAAAGACTAACGCTAAAACTAGGTAATGAGGATTGCAAAGTCAGTTGAAGTTTAGAAAAACACCAAGCTTTCAAGACTTAAAAGAAAAGCCTGTCTGTCAAAAAACCCAAGCATATACTACACATCAAACAACGCCCCTCCTTCAACAAAATACAAATGATCTCATTACTGTCCATTTTCTAGTAAAGAGAATAGACAATCAGAGCCTGGTTCTATTTAAGTTGCAAGATAAACAAGCCCTTTCTAACAGTATCTGTATTCAGAAACATGTATGCCATTACTTTTCAAGCCAGCCCAATTTTTCAATGATCTGACACACCAATCAACAAAAAAAACCCATGGGAGAAGTAACTTAGACACAAGACAGTCGGGGGATAGAGGGGGACGACACACCAAGAAAAACAAAACAAAACATAACACTAAACAAAGAAACAAACAAAAACCCCAAACCCCCAGGATGTATTTTTCTCAGGAGTAGGTAAAAAACTCTCCCAGGTTAGAAATAAGAGAAAAATATACAGCTGCCTGAAGCCAGCACATGAAGTTCATGCATCCCCATCAGTGGTGGCTAGGTCCCATGGTAACTGATGAACTTCACCCAGGCTGCTGTCTTTTGGCTCAAAAACAGCAGGACTTCATGCCTTCAGAATCAGCAGCTTCCCAGAGGAATCTATACTGCATACGATCCAAAAAGTCAGCACAGTGCACTTAGCCAGCTCTAGGCTAACTCATATAAAGACAGTAAGCATTTTCAGGAGGCCCTTTTCATGCTCCTCCCCAACTGATTTGCAACTGAACTGAACACAATGTGTATCTTGTTGAGGACGGTCAACATGACGCAAAAATTAATCACTGTCCTTTCAAGCACTGAGCATGAAAGAGCAAGGGGAGCTAAGGGATTGACAGCAGAGGAATCTGGATACACAAATAGCGTTACCTGTTCTATGTTGTCTGTTAATCACCATATATTTGAAGAGATTCAGTCAGGGCTAGTAGTGGTTTTAGGTCCACCACTAGTGATCTCACAACCCCAAATAAGGCTTCCAAAGCAATTAATTTTTTTAATTAATTTTTTTCACTTTACTTTGCAGACACTCAAATGCAAATCTATGAATGTAAGTAAATTTAACTTACAGTAAGGGTTTCTGGCTCTTCCCTTTGTTTTAAGCCACAGAAGTATTTTTCACAGTTCTATCATGCTATCTTCTAATGGTCAGAGTACAACAATGAGACAGTAAAGAACTGTATCATTATTATTTTGTCAACATTTGACTGCCTAAATAATGCCTGTAGCAAATGTACTATTAAAAAAGATCCTGAGACAGAGAAGAGCACATTTCACAGTAATATGCCCACCATTTAAAATGTACATCACAACTGACTACATTTTTTTAAAACGATGCACTGAGATATACAGACTTACCCACAGCCAATATACCATTGTACAACTGAACTTCAGAACCAATAATTTGCTTAATAACACAAGCCACCTTTCCCTTATTTCAAAAGAAATAATGAATGTGTTTTACATAAAAACCAATTATAACAGCTTTTGTATTTAATGTTATATTTACAACTTGGACAAGCTGAAATATGATAATTCTACTTCATAAGATGTTCTATCTACTTTACATGAATCAACTAGTCTTTCACTTTCAGCTAACAGCTCACGCTCACTTTCCATTCCTAAAGGGAGGGAAGGACAGATACACCATGAAAGCCACACATAACAGAATATCCCAGGGGGGATTTAATAGAATAAACCTCTTGAAAAACTCCTGAATTACTTAGACATTTGTAATACAGAAATAACTTCTTTCCAATTCTAGGACCAATTGTAACTTCCTCCTATCTCTGCCATGATTTTACCATCTGACCCAGCAGTACAATTTCTCCAGTGAAGTGGAGAAGTGCACAACAGATCAAAAAGATGCTCAATCCTGTAGAGCTAATTGGTCCATTAGTTTATTTGAAATATTAGTATCTCTCCAATGTCACACAAACTATGAGCAAAATTGATTAAATCAGAAGATAGACTCCTAGTATGCAGGGAAGCAATGGAAATCCTGAGAGAATTACAGCATGAAGAGAAATGTTGCTAAAGCTTTGAAGCTTGAAGAGTAGAAGTGCCCCTTGCACAAGTCTTTTGCTACCTTTTGTAAGACAAAATCATGAGTCACAGTTGGCACAAATCTTCTTAAATTGCTGCTAATAAAGGCACTGCCATGGTAATTCAGGGAAAAAGCTCACCTCTAACTGTTTCTAAGTACCACTTTTCATTACCTGCTATTTACAGAATGGCAGGCAGCCAATAAAATTCTCAGTAGAACTCCAGATCCTCACATAGCTTGCAAGTCATCTTATTTTCTATCTTTGAATAGCACAATACATTGTCAAAATAGTTTCTCCCTTGCTTCAACTGGCAATTTATTATATCTTAAGTATTTAAAAACCAGCATAAAAATCCCTATTCAGATTCCTCTAAATAAAAGGGAAGCACACACAGCATTGTCTCACAACAATGGAATTATTCACATATCTATTTTCAACAGCTACATTTGGAACAAAAGCAGTTTGGATGCAGAATATATTCTGACCTTCCATGAGAAGGCAAAAGGAAACAATGGTCACTACTGCAACTGAAATATAATGCCCCAATAATTAAGAGAGATTCTGAAGAGTAGATAGTTAAAGATTTTAAAAGTACATTGAAAGTAAGAAGTTCCTGAGATTGAGGAGCTTGCTGGCCTCCTACAGGTCTCAAAAAGGAATCAAAGGTAAAGATTCTGTAGAAAAGCTAAACAATTTCTTAAACTTCAGGGTATATTGAAGAACTATTTACCCAAGACATACACTTTTGAGGTGAAGAAGAAATATTGTCAGGTTGCAGTATCAACAGAGGACATGCTAGAACAAACTGATCATTAGAGCAGCAAGTCAGTAACACCAGATAATGAACGCGTATTAGCAGTTCAGACACCTGTTTCTTAACAGCCAGAGGGCAGAAAACATTGCCAGAAGCACTAGAGGTGATTTGGGGAATCACAGGCACACCACCTTTATTTCAGGCTTAGCATTTCACATAAATTATGTCAGAATTAAATATACACAGGAATGTAGTTTCCCTGCAGCTAAACAACAATGGTACTTGGTTGACTAAAGCACCAGAATGTGCTATAGTCTCTGAGATCGACTCATCCTATTAACAAGTAATACTCGTGACCAAGCTGCAAGATGAACACGTTACTGCAAATGCAAGATGTAGTTCATACCGGAACAACACTCAAAGACAAACCACATAATGTTGTAAAAGAAGAATTGTTTTCATTTCATATAATCCTGAGATATATATATATACATACACAAGCACATACACATATACATATTACTTTTTATGGCATGTACGAAGGAGAAAGGATTTTACATGTAAAGGCTATATATCTTTTCAGCAAAATGGTAACCAAGTTCTTCTACCTTTATATTATTCTGCAATAAAAAAAACACTGCCAGATAACATTTTATGCAAACAAGAATTCTATTGAAAGTTATTTTATGAATTTCTGGACTGAAAAAATATTCAGTGGATGACATTACCTACAGTCATGGCCTCTTTGCACCACATAACTCCTATCCTAAAGAAAAACAGAAACATGAGAGCAGCATGCAATCCTATGTATAAGGTATACTAATAATCAATTTAAGTGCATACTATGTTTACCTCAAACAACTTGAGAAATTACAGTTTGCCACTGAAGATTACAATTCTCCAACTCTCTTATTAAAGATGATTCCGATGAATACGCTTCAACAAGACAGTGTGCAACTTAGAGTGTGCCAAGAAGCACTGGCATGTTGGAGACCTGTACATGCAATAAATTTCACATGCAAAAACCTGAAGATAAACCTACAACAAAAAAGTCGATACCCACCATACTGCACTTAACTAAATAAATTTTGAATTAATTTTAGTTCAAAATTAAATTTAATAGCAGCACTTTAGCTTAACATCATTATCACTACAATGTGTGGAGGGTGCCTTAAAGGAGCTATGATTCAACCCTTCAACACTTTTTTCAGGACATGACTAACACTGGATTACAGTCATCAAGAAACTGGAAGCTCAAATTCACTAAGGAGCCAAGGTGAGAAAAATAGATAAATAATGAAGCCATCCACTTCTACACTGGACACAGCTTCTGAGCAGCCTTTTTATGTAGTATGAAGTAGATAGAAAAACGAGAAGGAATAGGATCAGCCTCAGCCATGTGTTTTACTATAGAATGAAAAAAAACCTGATTTAGCCAGACCATTAATAACGGAATAAGAGTGAAGGTTTTTTGGAGGGAGGAAGAGCATCTCTGAACAAGCTGTGGCCAATCTGGGATTCAATTGGATGTGATAGTGATAGCCTTCAAAGGCTCACAGATGTTAGAAACTAGGACTTTCTTACAAACACTGTGTTACCAATGAAGTGGCAGAAATCTTATTTTACACTAATAACCTGTTCTCTGTTGTCCTTACGTCAGAAGCTTGGCCTATTTTGAAGCTGGTTTACTTTGAACCTATTTTACTACTGTGTTACTACACATGACATACACAACAAAGACTCATACATAACCATGCACGCTCAAAAACATATTTCTGTAAAAATAAACTTAATAATTGACCGATGTTTAATAAGTAAGGCAGCAACATGAAAATTAATGTGTTTTATGTATAAGCTCAAAGTCTCTTAAAGACTTTGTCCAGAACCTTGCTTCTGGTAGATATCTGAATAATTACAATATCAACTTCTGTCAGTGAAGAATTTGTTAACAGGACCATTCTCTGTACAAAACATATTATCCTGTACTGTGAGCCAGTGCCCTACATACAGGTGAACACAGCCTCCTCAGGTAAAAGTTAGATTAACCATACATGACACTTAGCTAGGATATTTTTGCCATTAATTAAAAAGCAAGATGAACTGATACTATAATACAGTCCAGAAGGATCTATGACAAGTAAAAACGGATGCCATCCTAGTGTATGGTATGTTTTCAAGTGGAAAATTAATTCCAAAAGTTACCGTTCAGAAAAAAGCAAGATCCTTTCATTCTGCTAGATAGTGCTACCTGCAAAAGGAATTGTAAATATTACAGTGAAGCTACATTAAGTGTGCTGAGCTTGTATAATTAGGCTTAGAAATCAACAATGCTTTAACTATTGAGTATTTTTCCTGCCTAACCACTACAACTAACTTTACAGAAGCTATTCTGATAAACTCACTATACACCTTTTACTGTAGACAATGCCTTTATTTTCCCCACCCTGCAGTCATTTTCTGTTATTCATCCAGATTCAGACACGGTTCAGCACTGGGAGAAAACTGTGTCTACAGTATTATACCCCTGCAAACAGTCAAGGTGAAGCAGGAAGACAGCAGAGGAAAGTGCAATGATGACAAAGTGTTTGTGTAACTGAAGGCTTGGACGTAAAAAATTCAGACCCTTACCTCGTACGATCCATCTCAGATAGTATTTCAATCCCTAACAAGCAATCTGTTACTATATTGAAATATCCCAGTGTAATGAACTTAGTAAGCTGTTAAAGTCAGAACAGTCACCTTTTGTACTCTAAGTTTGTTTACACTTGTCTTGCTTGTATTTTATACATTAATAACAAACTCCTGAACAAATCTGATTTTCCTGACAAATTCACACTGGTTTTCTTGCTTTTTCTTCTGGCTTTATGTACCAATTATACCATTATATATGGTTATTATCCATAAACAACCATTTTCCTCTGAGAATCAATATAAAATTTCAGGCTGGCTTTGGAATACTTCCCTTTATCTTGTTATAGATTTTTGTCTCCAGGTGAGTTTATTGCAGCTTCTTGCTACTCAAAATAAACTTGGTGGCATATTGCTGTTCGAAACCAATAGCAAATTTCAAAGTAAGAGGTAACAACTTCAGGAGCTGAGAGAAACAATCTTTAGGACAACTGCCTGACCTCCCAAAATGACACAGAACATAAGAGAATACTGCAGAACATTTTAACACAAAGATGGCAAACCACACGTACAAACATGGATGAGGAAAGAGGGAAAACTACACAAATCATTCTTCCCTAGAAGTTCTGACAGGGTAACTGTGCCATCTATCTGCACTCCTGTACAGAGAAGAGAAGTTACAGGTCTTACCCTAACTGGTGAGCTACTCTTTCATGTGCAGACTTATCACTTTCGACATTTCTATGTTACTAACACATCCATATTTCTAAACAAGAATACCTGTGAATTTGTAAGTTTTGTGAGAATATACTATACATGAGTACTTACTATCCAGAGAAGTCTTACCTGCTACCAAGGATTGGCTCCCCAGAGGCTCCCAAAGTAGAATAGTCCATGCCATAGAAATTCAGCCCTAGAAGTATTTTATTCCTCCATTTTGAATCAGGATCCAGTAGTTGAACACAGGCTTGTACCCAGGGAAGAGGAGAATTCGGACCAAGTCTGTCAAGTTAGCAAAAATCAAACAGGTTGTCAGAAAAAAAGTACACATTCATTCTCAGCCTTCTCTTTTTGACTACTGTAATTGTAAAGAGCAAACTATGGCTCACAAAAACCAGTGAAGGTGAACCTACAATCCTATGAAGGTTCAACGCACATTCTTCAGTGGCTTGAAGTGCTGATGCACTCTTGACTTTGTGGTTCACTTCTAAGGTGAAGGGACACAAAACTTCTTCCAGTGGGTAAGAAAAGGTTTCCATTTAGCACATTTTCTCTGTCAGTGGGCCTGGCACAATGCCCATATGATGATTCAAAACTCAGTATGACTTCAGTTGTTTTCCAATACCATTCTCATGTTTTTACTGTAAACTAGCACAACACACTGGGACCAAATACACCATTTACTTACAGAAACAACTATGAAATCAGTGACTGGTAAGCTAGACAGGCTTCAGTGACAGTTTAACACTTATTTATGGATAAAACCCTAAATAGGCAATTACCTAACAAAAATACACATTAAGAAAAGGAGTAGAGCCTCAATACACAGTGACTGAACTGTCATACACATAGTATCAGGATATTGTCCTCGTTCCATTCCTGTCTCATCAGAGAGCAGAGCAGGCTTTATTGCAAATGCTACCTAATGTGATAAAAGGCACTCACTAACATGATAAAAGAAAAAGTATATTCTAGTCTTAGAAATATCAATATCTGCTCCCTACTAATTATCTGCCTCAAATCCTTTGGGGTATCTGTGCCATTAAAACTCAATGTACTAATACAGTACAGGAATGTTACTGGAAATTGTGTTCATATTTAAAGGCAAAAATAATGTGAGAACATCTATGTAATATCCTGTATTTCATATACTCAGACTAACCAAAGCAAATTCAAGCTAAAATATTGGAATTATTTTTATCAAATCCTTTCTCAGACTAAAATAATTACATCTCAGAAACTACATTTATTTCTAATACAACGGGTGTGAACTGAAGAACCCTTCTCTCTCCTTTCAAGTAAAAAAGATCAGCAGCTCCAAGTCAGGTCTAACTTAAAGTGTCAGTGAAAGCATAAAGATGTGACCATACCATGACAGAATCTGTGATTTTAACATTGAATGAAGCATGGTGCAGCTTCGTCACACAGGAAAGATGTAGTCTACAGCACAGTGTTTCAAAATGTATTCAGAGTTCCAGATGGGTTTGTATAGCCTGTACAAAAGCCCTTAGTACCTCATCTTCATAGATACCAGATTTACCCAGAGGAAAGCTAAACTGGATACATCTATGCCTCATATTCCAGTAGGAAGAAAAAAAAAATAAATAAAAAAAAAAAAAAAATCAAAAAACTGTTCCAACTTCAGAACACATTACTGCCTATGTTTGTTCTCCCTAAGGGAGACCTAGGGTCGCTAGGCTTGAAGACGCAGTGACAGGCTTGGGGAAAGACAGGAAAGAGGCATATAAATTATTGTCAGAAAAGACAAAAGTTCCTTTCTGTTAAACCTGTCTAGACATTTTTAAAACACTAATGTACTACAGGTGATAAAGGTTTTAATGATGTAATAAACACAAAAATGATGGCATTTCTAAATCTGCCAGTTTACCACAAAGGCTAACTCTGGACAGCCACCTTGAAGCAAGATACACAGAATCTCTCAGGAATTCCAAAAGTATACCCTTACCCGCAATTTGGAGGTGAAATCAAACATACTTTTGGAGAGTCTCTGTAGTGTTTAAGGACCTCTCAAATACATTGCTGTTCCACTGTCAGATAGTTAAAAATATTAAGTTCCTGAATATGAATATTCAAGTACAAGAGTGGGAATTTGTGTTATTTTTCAGTGGATCAGCTCCCTGATCTGGTTTGATCAACTGCTGCATGAGCAGCTGTATCTGTATAATGGAGGGCCTAGTGGAAGAATGGAAAAATATATTCAAGTATGTCCACATTAGCAGTGCTGCCAAAAGGCAGTCTGCTGCCTCAGGATGAAGCAAATGAGTTGTCAATTGTGCTTCAAAGCTAATTTGTTCGACAATGACATGTACTAGATTATTCATGTACCTGTCCTGCAGAATTGTGCTAAATAACCAAAACAAAAAAGAATCTGACCTGAAAAAGAATAAGCGTCACAGAACTGGCAAAAGGATAATTTTTTAGCTTTCAAAATATCTGGGTGCCAAATATATACTTCTGATACACAATGTACTGAGTTATTGGCTTGTTCAAAAACCACCTATCCTGCTTACTTACCCAAAGCTTTAGTAATCTGATACAGTTAAAAGACATTATCTACTTTAGTAAAAGAATGAACTCATACTGTAGATTTAATAGTGACTTAACTTTCAGCAATCTTTTTGTAATATCAGATGGAGTCTTACCGTTGTGGTGTTGAATAGTCATATGTCATGAGACTGAAGCTATCTACTGTTGAGGCCAACTGATCAAATTCTTTCTTTGTGAACATTCCCAGCTGGTTAGTCCTTTTAAAACAAAGCAAAACAAGAACAACAGGAAGGGATAAATTACTACAATAACCTGGCTTATTCTCTCCTTCAAATTTCATACAATTTGATCAGGTAAAAAAGAAATCTTTCATTCTGAGGTGGCA
Organism: Chlamydotis macqueenii; assembly: GCF_036417535.1. NCBI lineage: Eukaryota > Metazoa > Chordata > Aves > Otidiformes > Otididae > Chlamydotis > Chlamydotis macqueenii. Next base: position 52,771,683 of record NC_141560.1, on the reverse strand, counting down.
AAAAAAAGACATTTCAGTGCCATTCTTATAATAAATGTCTAAGAAAAAAAATTCAATGCTACTTATGTTACTAGTGAGAAGAATCAGACTTCCACAGCATACTTGCCAACTAAGCATTTCCAGCACGGCTACAATAGTACAAGGGCTGTGGAGTAATCAAATTGCCTTAGGTAGCAATCAACTGAACTCTAAAAGCTTTTACAAAACCTTTAATTGCTTGCCCTGTGAAACTGTTCTTGATAGTTATAAAACTAAGTTATCTGAGCCATACTCATATAAATGGATGGTTGTAGCTGTTGATACAAAAACATAAACCTGTCATGTTCCAATTTCGGATGAGAGGAAGGCCGCCTTGCATTCTAGCCGACCTCAGACGAGTCTGGGAGGCTAGGGGCAGCTGGACCAACCTCTCACACACCGGATCACGGTTTTGCTCGTATTCTCAGGAACAGAATTAAGACTCAAAACGGAGTCAAGTGCCAGGTAACTTTATTAACCTGACAAGAAGTTCGCAAATGCAAGAGAAAAGAGAGAAAGAAAGGAAAGAGGGAAAAGAGTTTCAGTTGCAATAGCTACCACCACAGAGCTGTGGTGTCCCGACAGTCCAGTTCACTCTGTGCGGGAACGTTCCATCCGATGTTGGTCGTTTCTGTTCTTTTGTCGTTCGTCTTATTCACGTCACATATTCCAAGAGCGGGTTTGCTTGGCCGTACCCCTCACCTGGCAGTGATAAGCATGCCCAACACCATCTCTGGGCCCCTCTGTTTTTCTGGCCTGGATCTGGGCGCATACGTAGGGGTAAGGCTAAATTTTGCAGAATCAGCTCCGCATTCAGGTTTGCAGGAAAATAGGAGGAAAAAACAGGAAGCTTCTAGTCCTGTGGCTTGACTGGCTTGCAAAATAAGGGAATCATCTTGCAGGAAAACAGGAAGACTCCAGTCCTATGGTCTGACTGATGTTCATTGTTTAGGTGGTGGTTTGATGCTTCGATAATGTTGAGACAAACATTCGACACAGTCTCTCACAAAACCAAAGGTAATTTTTTTTTATTAATCTCAAGAAGAATTATAATTTCAGCTTGTACTGTACTTAAGAAATTTTCTCTTACTGGTGAAAAATACATTAGTTTCTTTTCATTCCCTTCCGAAAAAGACTTAAAAAGCAGAAGGCCAAAATGGCTGCCTGCTTTTAGCAAAATACTATGCAAACCTCTTCTCTTTAGAAAAAACCACATCCATTTCTTTCTTCTTTTGCAGGGAGCGGGGGATGGGAGGGAGGGGAGAATAAATCCATTCTATGACCTTCTCTAGACAAAAGTCTAGTTATGGCTTTTGCATATCTTTGTATGAACTATGGAATACTAGTCTTACTTCCCCCTTTTTTTTTTTTTTTGCTTATTCTTGCTTTACAAAATCTAGCATTGGTTAACATCTACTTTAGCTTCATGGGTGAGTTTTGGACTCAGAGACTACTGACTTCCTTCAAACATTCAAAACATTGATTCTGTTTCAAAGAGAATTCATAACATCCAACTAGCAGCACACATAGCACAGCAGGGAACATAAGGTAGCCTTAATCACATTGCAAAGATGGGACTGAACTAAAAAGGAGAAGCTGCTGCCAAGAGAACCATGTCCTCAGCCAGAGGGCTCTGAAGTACATTAATATGAGACAGACAGATAGAGAAGTAGCATATTATCCTAAATAGCCTGGGAGAGCAAAGTTGATAGGGGAACATTATAAAATAAAAGAAAAAGAAAAAAAAAAAGGTGGTTTAACAGCTACAAACTCTGTGGTGTTCTTCTGGAATTCAAGAGGCAGACTTAGAGGATTGTACAAGATTCCTCTAGAGAGTTGGGAGGAGAGACTGAAGAATCCAAACCTTCCTAGTAATATCAGAAACTACTACTTGATCTAGAAATTACTAGGCAATCCCTGTCTAGACAAGGTACACACTGGAACCACTCATGTTCCATCTTAAACATGAAAAACAAAAAGATGCTCAGTGATAGATACAAGTAATAAACCGAAAAATCACTCATTTTGACCCTTATCACTTTTGGATCAGTGTGCAAATACTCCATCCAACTATATGTGCTGAGTGGATCACCAGAGCATAACAGCATTCATTTATCAGTTTACAAGGACACTTTCTGTTCTATCACGTTAGGAAAGAAGTTCACAAAGTGCAGGTTACAAAGTGGGGCAGATTAAATCGTTTAACATGCCTGTCAAGTTATAAAGGAGCAAAGAATGAATGATATCTGCAAGTCAGGTCAATGAATCTGACCAGACATACACTGGATTATGTAGCTGTAATTAGTATGAAGCACACTGGTGCTCTGCAAGTCTCAGGTTTTCAGAACCAGTGATATACATGTCATACTAAGGAAAAATCCCATCCCTTTCTTTATAGGGTTTTAAGAAATTAAAACAAATCTTAACTTCTGGAATCTATTGGTGGACCTCGGTCTTTTGCATATTTATCTGCTTGTCATTTACTGCAATTGCAAACTACAGTAGTTCTATAAGGATAAAGAAAATGAAAGACATCTTTGAAACAACGTCATGGCAACTTGGATGTCTGTAGGCAAAGCAATTCCCCAACGCAAACTCCACCAGAACATACTTTCAGTAAATTGACTGTGATTACCCATGAAGGGAAAAGCATAAAAAGTAATTATAATGTGTATTAGATATTAGGGCAAATTGGATTGCTTTTGAGATTAAGCTGGGTAGTACTTTAACGAAATGTGTATATGTAACTTGCCCTATACATCCATTTTTCATACATATTGTCAAGGAAAATTGGAAAAAAAAAAAAACAACAACCAAACAGGTTAAAATGGAAATTGTCAGAATTTTCTCCAAAGCAGGCTTGCAACTGAACTACTTCTGCTACAAAGGAATGCCATTTAAGTAGCAAGGTCATAAATTTCCAACTTGGAACAAACCCAGCAGCAATGAATACACTTTGCCCATTCATGGATAGTGTTAAAACACCACTACTCTTCACAGAAAGTAAGCACCACTCACCAGCTCAATCAGCACCACCAGTCAATTCTGCTCTAGTCAAGCACTTTGGGAAATTGTCCACTGGAGCAAAACCAAGAGTATTTAATAAACACCTTGAGAATTGTTCTGAGCCAGGAAAAATTAGTACTCAAGGATAAAAACTAAGTGTTTTCCAACAGCTATTATGCTTCCCATTCGAGGTCTTCCAATCTTTCTGATACTTAATCATAAGCTTAACTCAAGGACAGGTATGTTCTGCTCACTGCATTGTTGAGAAAGTCAAGAGACTTGGCACAGAATATGCAAAGTCCATGAGAATAAAAGTTTCAAATTTAAGCCAAAAGTATGTCATTCTTCTAAGCCTTAAATACCATTTCCAAAACATTCAGAGAAGTGGCAGAAACTTCATAATCATTTATCAGCACTGTATAGCATCTATACTAAAGACACCTTGTTATTAAATTGTCAGTAACTAAATCTTGGGGATTTTATCTGCTCACTATCATCAACATTACAGATGTGAAGGAGCAGAAGTCAGGTGTATGAACACAAATAACAGGAAAAGTAAATTATTTAACATATGTGAAAATTCTCTTCGCATGGAATTAACCCTGACCTCTGAACTGCTTCATCTGCTTCACCTTTGAGTTTACCATAAGACACAGTTCAAAAATTACATCTCATTTGGAGTCTAACAAATGTACTCGTTCAACTCGAAGTTGAACACTGAATACAAGAGAAATCTGCTGTTTAAAGAAACCTGCTCTCCTACTGGCCTAAAAATGTACTGAAATAATGCAACATGCACTATAAATATGAAACAATTTTGATTCAAGAAATAAATTTAAGCAGAAAAGGGTATTCTTTTTATGTTAGCTTATATTAAATCCTTTTTATCGTTGTTCTAAGAGCCAGACACTTCATATGATATTTGCATTAGTATTTTTCTAACTCAATACCTTAAGCAAATGTCATTTGGTCTCCTTAACACTCTGCACAAGTGTTCTTATGTGATTCTTACATCATTGTTCAACATAGCCAACTCTGAAACTTACTAAATACTATTAAAAACCCCAGCTATTCAGGTTTGGAAACGGCCATCTAATATTGGCAAAATTTGCATCTATATGGAATGTAAAAGTTGCTCCATGAGGAGAAATTCATAGAATCATAGAATGGTTAGAGTTGGAAGGGACCTTCAAAGGTCATCTAGTCCAACCCCCCTGCAAGGAGCAGGGACATCCCCAACCAGATCAGGTTGCTCAGAGCCTCATCCAACCTGGCCTTGAACGTTTCCAGGGATAAATTCACCACAGAGATGAAATTCATGGCACTTTAACTGCAGTTTAAAAACCACCTCTGAAACTATATAGGCAACAGATCATTCGTTTCAGCTGAGGTCTGGATATAATGTCAAATAGGATGTGTATAGGATATTGTCCCAGGTGCTTATGCTAGTCGACAGCAGGCTCAATAGGAATCAGCAGGGTGCCCTGCCAGCCAAGAGGGCAAACCTTATCCTGGGGTGCATCAAACACAGCATAACCAGCCGGTCAAAAGAGGTGATTATGCCACTGTATTTGGTGTTGGTGTGGCCTTGAATATAGTATGCAGTTCTGGGCCCCACAATTTTTTGCCCCCAGAGGGCAACAAAGCTGGTGAAAGTGCTAGAGGGTATGTCCTGTGAGAAACGGCTAAGGACTTTGTCTGGTTTGGAGAAAAGGAGGATAAAAGGCAACCTCATGGCTCTCTACAACTTTCTGAGAAGGGGAAGTGGAAAGGGAGGTGCTGAGCTCTTTTCCCTGGTATCCAGTGATAAGACGCATTGGGATAGTTCAAAGCTGTGGCAGTGGAGGTTTACACTTGACACCAGGAAGCATTTTTTTCCCCAAGAGGGTGGTCAAACACTGGAACAGGCTTCCTAGAGAGGTGGCCAATGCCCCACACCTGTCAGTGTTTAAGAGGCATTTGGACAATGCCCTTAATAATATGCTTTAACTTTTGATCAGCCCTGAATTGGTCAGGCAGTTGTACTAGATGATCATTGTAGGACCCTTCCAATGGAAAATATTCTAGTCTATGTCTCCTGTCCCTTTGTAGGGAACCACTGAGAGAAAAAGCACTCTACTTTTTGAGCATAATGTTTAAGACACAGAAATATTTCTAATAAGTGATACAGTCCTTTTGTTGTAGAGAGAACAGCTGTCCCTGAGGCACATCAACACCTTTGCTTTAGACCAGTCCATTTCCTTGAGAGGTGACGAAGCTTCGACCACACACTTTTAAGAGATTGTTCTGGTTTTGTTAGTGAGGGGGGGCCTAAGCTGGTAGCTTCTGTAAGAAACTGCTAGAAGTCACTCCCCTTCGTTCAGTGGACTTGGCCGGGCCTACGGCGGACCTGCTGCTGGCCAAGGCCAAGCCAATTGGTAGCAGAATGTCCTGTGATAACGCCTCTGCGATAACGTATTTAAGAAGGGGAAAACAGGAAAAAAAGGAGGAGAAGATGTGAAGCAGCTGAGCGGGGGGCAGAGAGGGGGAGGTGCAGGCCTCATGGGCCTTGCAGGCCTCACCCTCTGGCCTCCCGCCGGGCAGCCGACTGGGCCCAACTCGGCCCGGCCCGGCTGCAAGAAGTGGAGAGGAGATGAGAAGTGAACAAGATGTAAAAAGGATCCTGAGAGGCATCTGCCAGCCTGTTGTGAGGAATGGCTGCAGACGCCAAGGTCAGTTCAGAAGGAGGGGGAGGAGTAACATGGCTCCTGGCCAAGATTCCTCTGCAACTCGTGGTGAAGACCATGGTGGAGTGGGTTGTCCCCCTGCAGCCCATGGAGGTCCACGGAGGGGCAGAGATCCACCTGCAGCCCGTGGAGGACCCCACGCCGGAGCAGGTGGAGGCCTGAAGGAGGCTGTGGCCCGTGGAGGGCCCGCTGGGACAGCTGTTGTAGAGGGACTGCACCCCGTGGAAGAGATGACCCACGCCGGAGCAGTTTCACGAAGGACTGTGGCCCGTGGGAGGGACCCCACGCTGGAGCAGAGGAAGAATGCGAGGAGTTCTTCCCCTGACGATGATACAGCGGCATAAAACAACGCGTGATGAACTGACCGCGATCCCCATTCCCTTTTCCCCCCCCGTGCCGCTCGGGAGGGGAAGGTAGTAGAGATAATGTTAAGCCCGGGAAGAGGGAGGGGTGGGGGGAGGTTATCTTGTTCCCTGTCTCATTCTCCTGCTAATTTTAGAATTAAACGAATAGTTTTCCCCAAGTCAAGTCTGTTTTGCCCGTAACGGTAACTTTAAGGATTTCTCCCTGTCCTTATCTCAAACCTTGAGCTGTTTTTCTTATATTATCTCCTCCTATTCTCTCGGAGGGTGGGGGGAGCGAGAGACAGACTGCGTAGTCTGGTCCTGATAGGGGCTGAACTACGATGATGCATTTTCTTTTATAAAATACTGACTTTCTTGTTGAAACCTTGTTTATATGGCCCAGTATTAATTTTTTCCCATTCTTAGCTACATCATTTTTTATTTGACTAAGAAGCTTCTTTACTTTGTTGATTCACCATTTCCATTTGCAGGCTCCTGATCCAAATTTCTGCTAGACAACACAGCAAGACAGGAAGAACTATTCCCCTGAGACCATAGATCTTATGTGCACATATTCCTGACATTTGGTCAGTATTTTCTGATGGTATGCTGCTATATGTATATACAGAAACTACTACAGGGTCAACATCAGAGAAGTTGTCGCTTGTTTTCCTTGGTATTTCCGTACACACAGCTTAGAATTTCACAGTCCCTTTTTACCATTCTGTCCTTTCATGTCTAAAATAAGTGCAGGGGAGTTTGTCCCATAGCCTAGAATGTCTATGACCTGAATCTTCCAAACAGCATATGGTCATATGTATCAAAACTCCCATTAGTGCTTTACTGAAGTATTTCTATAAGGTTTTGACTTTGTAGTCTTTCATGTTAAAACACTGAAGAAAATACTTCAACCATGCAAGCTACTTTCATTTACTTTCAAATGAATCTACATTCCCAATTACTTCTTGTCTCACTATGATTACTCTGAAAATGAAATAAGAAAAACAAAGGTCTTGTAACTGACTGCTATTCCCTGCAAGTTCGAACCACATTCTTGTTTGGTTACCTCACCTTCTCCCTCCCTTATAAAAGTGAAGTTTTCTGTATTCTCATATCTTTGAATAGTCCTTCATGATGGAAAATTGATTGATTTTCTGTTTCCTGTATATATCTATTTCACAAGTCATCTTCTCAGTAATGACTTAATTTTCTTGTTATGTACAACTGTTTTTTTTCTGCAAAGCAACTGTTTGCAAATCTTCCCTTCTCCCATCTTTTTTCACTATCAGGTATTACTGGTTTTCATAGCTCCTTGCTGTTAGCTGCACTGAAGTACAATGATATTGAATTTTACGAACATAGACCACTGAATTCAGTTAATGCACAATCACTGAATAAAAATTAACTGTTTCTTCCTGCATACAGTCTATTTTACAGCAAATAGGAGAAAGAGCTAAAATCTCTACCCTGTGCATCACACAATGTCATGGTTTAGCCCCAGGCAGCAACTAAGTGTCACACGGCTGCTTACTTACTCCTCCTCTCCAGTGGGAAGGTAAAAGAAAGGCAAGAAAAGAAAGGTTGGGATAAAAGCAGTTTAACAGGACAGCAAAGGAAGAGGAAAATAAGAAAAAAAAAAGTAAGAATAATAGAATATACTAAGCACATGATTCACAGTACAATTGCTCACTGCCAAGAACCTGATGCGCAGCCTGCTCCCAAGGAGCGATCCTGCCCCCTGGCGCTGTCCCCACTTTATATACTGAGCATGACATCATAGTGTATCAAATATTCCTTTGGTCAGTTTGGGTCAGCTCTCCTCTCAGCTTCTTATGAAAATTAACCCCATCCCAGATAGAACTATAACACACAATTATAGGCATTGATAATGAAGTAGTCAAATGCATAAACAAGTTAAATCTGAAACCATTTTCTCTTCAGTAAAAATCCTCCTGGCAGTTTTGTAACTACCCTATCTCTTTTTAGGTTCTCCAAAACTCTGTAAAGACGGCAGCTCACTGAAGTAATTCTCCATTATTAGTATTTAGAAAACAGTTCTATGTGGATCCTGGTTTCCGTGGATGTTTTGCAACTAGATTCTCTGGTGTCTTATAGATGTTCCATTTACAGTGCCCTCTCACTGGTGGGTCTCAGGAAAAAAAAAGATGGGTCACCCTCTTCTGTCCAGCTGCCTTTTTTTCACGAAGCAGCAGTCATCTGACTATTAGAAATTAATCAATTTTGTTTGAAACTGGTCAAATTCTAAAAAAGCTTTTGTGGAGAGACAAAGAACAGAAGAGATAAAGCTTACAAACCTCTTGTTTCCTCGTAAATCATGCTAGAATTAGAATTAAGGTCTGTCTGAAAAAGTATTGCATGAAGCAGGCAAGCCAACAACAGGACTTTGACACAATACTGCTGTTCAAAGCCATGAACAATAATTACAGATCTAATCCTCGCTGTTAAAAAAAGAACGTGACCATACTGAATAATGAACCAAAAAAAGAGAGATTCTTAGACAGATGAATATAAATTTAATACATAATGGGGGCTGAATTCCATGCAGTTGATTGCAGATTTTAAAAAGCACAGCATGATCTCCATCTCTGACCTCTCCCTCAGTGAGCACATCATTGCAGACATCGTATTGAGTCTTTTACAGAGATGCTTGTAACTCGTTGAGCATTTCAGAAAATGTGCATGCTTAGTATTCAAATATGTTCACGTGCATTTGCAATATAGCATTTTTTTTCTGTTTCCTTTCTAAGGAGAAAAAGGTGCAAGATTTGAAGAACTGCATGCAATGATATGATCCAAATCTCAGTTAAATCAGAGCTTAAATACAGTATCTGATTTTGTGGCCTACAAACCCAGATTGATATGACAAATCAGCAACCGTACACTGCAAAACCAAAAATGTTAGTCCGTTGAAGCATAGTGTTGAGGACAGTCTATTGTAGGAGAAACAAATAAAACAAAAAAGTTAGTATAAATTTCTTCCTTTTTATACAATCTGTATGAAAGTATCATTCCTCTTAAAATAGAAATAAAAATCAAAGGTAACTTCACAAAACCAGTGCAATCACCACTGCTCGCATACACTCTTCCATTTGTGGCTTTTCATCTAGTTTTACTCTTAGAACATTCTCCCAATTTCACACACAAAAAGTGCTCAGATAGATGAAGACATAGACAAAAGCTGGAGGTTCCCTCCCCTCCCAACTAACTCCCATCTTCTTAACATCTCCAAATCACATTTTGCTTATGTAATATGAAAGACTACCTTATTGTTAATAAGTCAGAGAAATATCATCCCAAGAGATAAAAAGTATGAAAGAATAAGTAAATGAAAAAAAAAAAAGGGGGAATTTTAATGGAAACGTGGTAGTTTTTTTAAGAGCTTATGAGATAAACTTCTATCAAAAGTCACAAAGTTATACTTTATTTCGCCTTAGGATAATGCGCCTTCCAATACCATTCAGAAGAGTAGCTTAAATTTAGAAATAAATACCTGTAACCCGACTTACGAACTGTCTTTTACTGCTGCACCAATTTCATTATAGGAATGGTAAAATTCAGATGCCTTCAAAGAGCATAAGGGCTATCTGTCAGTTGTCCACAGACAAGATCACAATTTGAAATTTAAAAATATCTCTACCAAATACATCCTAAAAACACAAACCTGACTGATTTTATTAGCATTACTGATCATGTTCAAATTTTCTTAATGGCAAGAATGTCTTTACCAAATTCTCAGATTAGATCAGGACAGGCATTTAAAAAACAACGAAATCTAGCCAGTTTGACAAGCAAGAAAATGGTAAACCAAATGCTACAGATTGACAATACAAAAAAGCTGTGAGTGGTTACTTCACACAATATGAGTGCTCCATGTTACTAGGGGACTGTAAATGATAACAGACTGACAAGTGAAAACTTGCTGTATTTTCATTAGGAAACAAAATGGTATTTACATACCAAATTAAATTTTTTGCAGAACATTGAGGGCTGGCACTTTCCTTTAATATTCATATCGCATCCCAGCTGTTGCCTTTGCAGTACTTGCTCTCCAAACAGAGAGAAACACGAGATCTCTTCTTGTCATGGAGTAGCCTCCACAGTTTTTACTAAGCCAAACTAATTACCTGTGGCCCATCTGGTTTAAACCAGTAACAGAAGTCAACAAGGAGAAACATGCCAACAATTATATGTGCTGAAAAGAAAGCATGAAATCCCAGCAGACACCCAGGGACAAATGAGTGTGAAAACTGCTGTCCTCAGAGCTGAGACACACTAGCAGACCAGTTTGCATCACTTACATTATTATTTTTCAAGTAACTTAAGAATTTGTATCAAAAACTCTTAAGCCAACATAAGAAATTAATGTTTGACTAAAACAGACAATCTGAATAACAAAACGGATAAAGTTTCTTTTGATACTTGTCACTGTATTTACTGTTTCCATTTTGGGGAGGTTAACTGCTATCCTTTAATGCTGTTTCTGTTACGTTGCTTCAGCCTCTTCGGAGGAGTCATTTAAGCAAGACTATCCATAAATGAACATCCGCTGTGTCACCATTTGGTTCTCCTAATTTCCAAGCTATTCTAATACCTTTCATGCCAGGGCTTAATGCCCAGGCAAGCCATGCTCTGATAGCAGAACATCTCACAAAAAAAGCTTGTACCCTGGAGCATATGAGCCTAATTTAAAAACTCTAACACAACAAATGTAGGCTTAATTCCTCCTTGCAAAGATTAAAATGCTGATAATTTTTATCTTTTTTTTGTTTGTTTTGGAAAGTTTTCTGACTTCACACTAAAACTTATGCAGTAATTGCTCTACAACAGCTGGGTCAGAATTGCTAGAGCTACAAACATCAGACATGGTGAGGAATATATCCTGCTCTTTCTTCGCTTCCCCATCATTAGTTGACCTACATATTATTTTAATGGCTCTTCCTACTGGGAATTCAAAAACTGATATGTGCATCTGCTTCAGCACGTGTCAGTGCAGTTGGACCTCAGCTGCATTAATTTTATATAGTAAGGCGTAGTCTTTAAAAAGCCACTTCTAAGAATAGATTTGTTCCTCTCAAGTCCTTTCTGAATCAATACAAAATACCTTTCATGGCTGCAGTCAGAGCCACGCTGTATTGAGCTGGCAGCCCAACAAACAGCAGCAAAACCAGGGGAGTCATTGGCGAGCGAAACAGATGCAGTTTAGAGACGTTAACAAACATCCAGATTTACTGTAGCTAACAGAATTCCGTTTAAAAAGAGATGCGACTAACAGACCTGCACTTCTTAAGGAAGAAACAAAACCCATGAGTCCAACAGCATGACTCTTGAGTATGATTTAACAGTATTACTAAAATTTGGATAAGTTATTAAACTTTCTCCAATAACTGTTACTCAGAAGTAGTCAGTAGTCATGTCCTACCCATTTTTCTGCTCCACTCAATATAAACTTGTATCTCAAGTTCTATCTTGTGATCCGAGTCACATACATTTCACAAGTTCTCTAATATGCAATAAAAACTATTATGCCAGCCAGCTAGCCTAGACAGCCCACTTAAGACTAATTTCTATGCCTTCTTGAGTGCTGCATTTTACACACAGAGCCCGATTTAAAAATCTATTGATGTACAACTCTACTCTCCATATTCCTGACAGTGTCTTTTCCTCAGGATACTCATAGGAAAATTGATGACTATGGGAACAATAGAGGGCAATGTGTTATTATCAAGTAGGCACAACAAATAGGAAACTGTGCATAGTTACAGTTTTCAGATTTTCCTTCCCAAGTCCTATTTTCTAGATATTGCTTGCCCAAAGAGATAGTCTTCCAGCATCAAATTTATTTATTAGCAACAGCAAGCATGGGAGAGCACACGTGGTGTATACACTAATTCCACAAAGAATGCACACCGATCATTTTTCTAATTGCTTGCTTTTATGTGGCATCACTTGTCAAACTGGAAGGAAAAGTAAGAAAGATAATCAGACATGCAGAAAGATCAGAAAAGTACAGAAAGAGTATTATTGATTCCAACAAAATAAGATTATTATGGCCAGGTTTCTCACAAACATTTTAACCTTTCATAACATTAAGTGTAGATATTGGTAAAACAGAATACTACCTAATAAACACTGCTCTACAAAGGTGTTTTGCTAATATGCAAGGTGACAGCTTCGATGACAGCATGATCTGCAGAGGAGTATCACAGTCCAGTGCACAGGGGCGTCTCCCAAACTAAGGAACCTCAGGGGGAGCTGAGAGAGGCGCCAGGAGCCCACAGCTCGTGTAAGAACTGCTTACGAAACCTGGGTGGGGCCAAGGGCAACAGTGGCCAACCTTGCCCCCACACCTATAAAGCCAGCCCTTAGGGAGCACCAGCGACCAAGGTGTGACACAGCAGCAAGGGTTGTGGCATGGCAGCTTGCACAGCAGTTTGCGCAGAAGGGTGCACAGGAAGGGCTCCTCCTCTTTGAAGGAGGCACATTCCATTGGGCAAGTGGGAGACCTGAGGTACACATAACCCAGCATCCAGGCACTGTTCTGAGACCATCTGCACAGGCCGAGGGCATTCATCCTACCTGACGCTCAAGGCACTCCTCTGAGAGCAAAGGCTACAGCTCTGGCTAGGGGTCCTACACCAGCTACACCAGCGGTGGCCTGTGTCTCCATGCAGATGGAGCTGCAGTGCAGACCTCAGGGCTGCAGGAAGTGCCTGGACCTTTCTCCTGGGGCAGGGACACCCTGCAGCCCTGCCTGCAAAAGGTATGCCCAGGTGGAGGAACTCTTGTAGCAGGTGGCTGAGCTGCAGGAGGTGGTGAGAAGGCTGCGTGGCATCAGGTAGGCTGAGAAGGAGTTGGATAGCTGGTTCCAAGTGCTGCCTGCAGTGAACCCACAGCCACATAACCAAAAAACTCCCCCAGCAGCACATGCAGAAGGTAGGGGAGCCAATGCTATGGAATAATGGAAGCTTGCAAAGGCAAGGACCAGCAGGAGGAAGAAACTTCCCCCGAAACCTGATATGCCCTTCCAGAACTGCTTCACTGCTTTGCAGACTGAAGATGAAAGACCCAGGACATCAGGAGAGATGCTGGAGCTGAGCAAGGCAGCCCAAGCTGCTCCCTGTATAATGACCAGTGCAACTAAGAAAAGGCAACGAGTGATAGTAGTGGGTGACTCTCTTTTGTGAGGTACAGAGGCACCCATTTGCCGACCTGACACACTCTCTAGAGAAGCATGCTGCTTACCAGGGGCTTGTATCAGGGATGTGACCAAGAGACTACCAAGCCTGGTATAGCCCACTGACTATTACCCACTGCTGCTATTTCAGGTTGGCACCAGTGAAACAGCCAGAAGCAGCCTGAAAACTATCAAGAAAGATTACAGAGCCCTGGGAGCAACGGTAAAGGACTCTGAAGCGCAGGTACTTTCTTTTTTCATCAGTCCTCCTAGTCAAAGGGAAGGGATTTGAAAGGGCCAGTCAAATCCGGCCTATGGGAATGGTGCCACAGCCAGCGGTATGGCTGCTTCGACCATGGGACTCACTTTGAGAAACCTGGTCTACTGGGAGCGGATGGGGTTCACCTGACAGACAAGGGGAAGAGTGTCTTCGGCCAAAGGCTTGCCAAGGTGATAAAGAGGGCTTCAAACTAAAGTTGCCCGAGGAGGGGAAAGTCAATCCATCCCACTACTGTCAGCTTGATGCCAGTGCCAGCAACAGGTGCCCAGAACCCGGAGAAGGTTCATCAAAGGATCAATCTAAATGTCTCTATGCAAATACATGTAGAATGGGGAATAAACAAGAAGAGTTAGAGATTTGTGCACACCTGTAGAGCTATGACGTTCTTGGCATCACAGAGACATGGTGAGATGGCTCCTATGACAGGAGTGTTGGAATGGAGGGATACAGGCTCTTTAGGAATGAGAAGCAGGAGAGATGAGGAGGGGGTGTTGCCCTCTATGTCAACAACCAGCTGGAGTACAGGAGCTCTGCCTGGGCATGGATGATGAGCCGACCAAGAGCTTATGGGTCAGGATTACAGGGAGGGCAGGCACAAGTGACATTATAGTGGGAGTCTGCTACAGGCCACCTGACCAGATGAGGCCCTCCATAGGCAGGTAAGGAGCAGCCTCATGTTCACAAGCCCTGGTCCTCATGGAGGACTTCAGCCACCCCGATATCTGCTGGAAGGACAACACAGCAGGGTATAAGCAATCCAGAAGGTTCCTGGAATGCATTGATGACAACTTCTTTCTCCAAGTGAGAGAGGAGCCAATGAGGACAGGTGCTATGCTGGACCTTGTTCTAACCAACAAGGAGGGGCTGGTGGGGAATGTGGTGCTCAAGAGCAGCCTTGGCTGCAGTGACCATGAAATGCTGGAGTTCAAAATCAGGGCAGCAAGGAGGGTGCACAGCAAGCTCTCTGCCCTGGACTTTAGCAGAGCAGACTTTGGCCTCTTCAGGGATCTGCTTGGTGGAGTGAGTACCATGGGATAAAGCCCTGAAGGGAAGAGGGGCCCAAGAAAGCTGGTTGAATATTCAAGGATCACCTCCTCCAAGCTGAGAAGCGATGCATCCCAACAGGATGTCAGGCAGAAGCACCAGGAGACCTGCATGGATGAACAAGGAGCTCCTGGACCAACGCAAACACAAACAGGAAGCCTACAGAGAACGGAAGGAAGGACAGGTAGCCTGGGGAGAATACAGAGAGATTGTCGGAGCATCCAGGGATCAGGTGAGGAAAGCTAAAGCCCTGACAGAATTAAATCTGGCCAGGAACATCAAGGGCAACAAGAAAAGCTTCTATAAGTAAGTCGGGGATAAAAGGAAGACCAGGGAGAATGTGGGCCCTTTCCATAAGGAAACCAGAAACCTGGTTACCTGGGACACGAAGAAGGCTGATGTCCATGGGACCTGATGAGATCCATTTGTGGGTCCTGAGGGAAGTGGAGAATGAAGTTGCTAAACCACTATGTATCATATCTGAGAAGTCATAACAGTCCAGTGAGGTTCCCACTGACTGGAAAAGGGGTAACATTACTCTCATTTTTAAAAAGGGAAACAAGGAAGACCTGAGAAACTACAGGCCAGTCAGTCTCACCTCTGTGCCTGGCAAGATCACGGGGCAGATCCTTCTGGAAACTATGCTAAGGCACACAGAAAGTAAGGAGGTGATTAGTTACAGCCAACATGGAATCACTAAGGGCAAATCATGCATGAGAAATTTGGTGGCCTTCTGTGACAGTGTTACAGCATTGTTGGATAACGGATGAGCAACTGGCATAGTCTACCTGAACTGTGCAAAGCATTTGACACTGTCCTACATGTTATCCTTGTCTCTAAACTGGAAAGACATGGATTTGACAGATGGACCACTCTGTAGATAAGGAATTGCGTGGATGGCCACACTCAGAGAGTGGTGGTCAACGGCTCAGTGTCCAAGTGGAGACTAGTGATGTGTGATGTACCACGGGGGTCGGTATTGGGACTGGCACTGTTTAACATCAGTGTTGGCAATGTGGACAGCGGGATTGAAAGCAATCTCAGCAAGTTCACCGACGACACCAAGCTGTGTGGTGAGGTCAACATGCCAAAGGAAAGAGAAGCTATGCAGAGGGACCTTGACAGGCTGTAGAGGGGGACTTATGTGAACATTATGAAGTTCAACAAGACCAAGTGCAAGCTTCTGCACATGGGTCAGGACAATCCCAAGCACAAATACAGGCTGGGTGGAAAATGGATTGAGAGCAGCCCCAAGGAGAAGGACTTGGGGGAAATGGTGGACGAGAAACTCAACATGAGCCAGTAATGTGTGCTTGCAGCCCAGAAAACCAACCACATCCTGGGCTGCATCAAAAAAAAAAAGCACGGCCAGCAGGTCAAGGGAGGTGATTCTGCCCCTCTAATCTGCTCTCATGAGACCCCACCTGGAGTACTGTGCCCAGTTCTGGAGCCCCCAACACGAGGACATGGACATATTGGAGAGAGTCCAGAGGAGGGCCACAAAGATGATGAGAGGGCTGGAGCACCTCTCCTATGAGGACAGGCTGAGAGAGTTGGGGCTGTTCAGCCTGGAGAAGAGGAGGCTCCGTAGAGACTTTATATTGGCCTTCCAGTACCTCAAGGGGGCTTATAAGAAAGATGGGTAGAAACTCTTCAGTAGGGCCTGTTGTAATAGGACAAGGGGTAATGGTTTTAAAACAGAAGGAGGTAGATTCAGACTGTATATAAGTAAGAAATTTTTTACACTGAGGGTGGTGGAACACTGGAACAGGTTGCTCAGAGAGGTGGTGGATGCCCCATCCCTGGAAACATTCAAGGCCAGGTTGGATGAAGCTCTGAGCAACCTGATCTGGTTGGAGATGTCCTTGCTCCTTGCAGAGGGGTTGGACTAGACGGCCTTTAATGATCCCTTCCAACCCAAACTATTTTATGATTGTATGATTTGACATAATCTGATAATGTAAAACTCCATTTGAAACAAGCAGTAGGTTTCCTGCTGTTTTGATACGTGGCATTATTTACTTACCAAGATTTCAAGGCTTTATATTCTGGCCCACATAGTCCTGCCTGAGAATGATGTTAAAAGTAACTGACAGTTCCCATTTCACTCCAAAACAGAGACATCTTAGAATCTGCTCAGAATCTAACTGCATTTTTTACCATATATTATCATAAAAATTACCATGTTGTTTTCTTGCATATTCTGAATCAGAATGACTACTTCCTAGAAATGCTTCTAAGAAAAACAGTGCGTATCTACCGAAATAGTTAACCCACAAACACATCACTCTGTATACACAAAGTTATGGCAAGACAATTGAATCTGCAGCAACTTCTGAAGGTGACAAACTCCTGTTGAAAAACACAGATTACTTTAGTAATTACAAGTATCCATTCATAATCAACTTCTAAACCACTGTTTTCTTTATTCACATATGCAAAATACTGGTCAATGGTGGCATCCATTGAGCTGGGCAACTGTGAGGTCAACAAGCGATTTTCCATCATGTTCCTACTCTTCAGTCAAGTATGTACATAAATTTATAGGAAAGGAGGGAAAGAGCACGACAGTACAAAGTAAAAGGAGGGACAAGTTGTCTGCCTTGTTGACAGTCTTTTCCAAGCGGCAGGGTAGCAAAACTAAGCTGATATCCACTGCCACTGGATAGCAGTAATGAAGACTGCATAGACTCTGGTAATTTTCATTGCAGAGCAGCTCTGGAAAGAATGAGCTGAAGCTACTTAAGACAGTTCTTCATTTCCACAGTGTTTCTACAGCAAGAATAAACTGAGTAGCTAAAATCTTAATTTTGGAGAAGTGCAAGTTTAGAGGTGGAAAATACTGACAGTATGTACCTAGAGAAGCTTTAACTAACGTGGAGAGAGGTTGTAGTTTTTTTTACTCTTACATATGCAAATATGAACATCCGAAGTGAGGGGTGCTTGCTGTATTTTTTAATGGGGAGCACACATTATAGTCAAATATCTGAAGAGACAAAAGTGGTTTGGGTTCCTGTGGCTTTCACATGAAGGCAGCTGCACTACTGCTATGCATCTCAAGAAGGCAGTACACACAGACAAATTTTATATGGATTATTTGCCAAGACCGCAGTAGCTTTAATATGCACTTTTCAAAGCCTAGAATCTAAAAAAAGTGAAAAATTAAAGACATGCCCAACTACAAATTTAACTGCACATGTTTCATGAGCAAGTAAAAAGTTGTGAGCAAGACTGCTGCATAACAGAGAAGTATTTTGCAAACTCTCTAAAGAACAGTTATTAAAACATCATTAAAGTGGAGTAAGCTTAAGAACCTGAATATCAAAACTTCCGTTTTGCAGGATGTTTTGCCACAAATTGGAAATCCTGCTTTTCAGCCATGTCTGCTTCCAGCTGCTTAACAAGTGACTTTCCTTAATTCCGTTCTCTGGCTTTCTTTTAAGGTTCCGAAAGAAAGTGTAGATTGTTTGAATATTTTCTTCTTGTATTTATCTTAAGATATTATCCTAAGTTTAGCATAACAAAGGCAGTAATAACTTGAACTTTAGCAAGAACTTTTAAAAAAAGATGAATCACCTCAAAATGTTGTCCGGCTCCCAAATTCATTGTCACATACCTTGCTGACAGCATACAGAACAATTCTAGGAGTCTCCCTAACACAAAGGTGGATCCTGATCCATAAAACTTATAGTGAGGTCTAAGAGACAGCTGACACTCACAACTAATGAAAAACACAAAGAAACATCCACTTATTCTGAACAGGTTTACTGTTCAGTGAAGGTCTAAAGGAGGAACTAACTAACTGTTAACAGTTCAGTTAGCTGTCTAAAGGAGGAAAATTCTGTTACATAAATATCTCTTCATAAACAGCAGAAACACTAGGAAAAAAAACTTCCCAATCTCTCCAGAAAAGTTTTCTCTTCACATTCTACTCAAAAGAATTGTTTTCAACAAGGTAACATCTTGTTTCCCTGGAAAAACTATTTCATCCTTCCCAAAGAAAGTATTCGTATACTTTAACCTTTACAGCCCCCACACAGTCCTCGAAGGATTTCAGCTACTTGTTTTTAGAAAAGACTAAATATTTGTCCAGATCACTATCAATCTTGTAATAATTCTGCCTAAGCAGCATGACACTAAGTAGGAATCTGTGTTAACTGCCTTTTTTTTTTTTCTCCCCCACAGGAATATCCTAAAAGAAGCCAGGTTAACTCCATACATTCACATCTCACCATGGCAAACCTTATTGTTGAATGAATGAAGAATGCCATTTTGAAGCCGTCAAACAAGACGGGTAGTCTTTTCATGACAAAAATATAGGCATTTAAAATCAGTCCTGTCTACACTCCACCCCCACTACTATGAAACTAAAGCAAAACCAGTACAGAGCATTCCTCCTCACCTTGTTCAGCAATGTCAACAGATCCAGCTCCTAGAACAACAAAGATTTTCAAAATAGCACTAGTGCCATTTGAACACAAAATACATTCCCTTTAATGGCTTAAATCAAAAACACTTTGAGGCTGAAACGAGGAAAATTGCTGAATCACTGTAAAACACTGTCAAGGCTTCATAATCTCCCTACTACAAAAAAAAAAAGTAGTACAGTAATGGCTCTTGAGATATTTTCAGTTTTTCTCAAAGTTCTTTGTTTTCCAATGCATACATAAACCAAAATTACCCTCTGCCAGCAACTTCTCATTGCTTTTAAAAATGTAGTGTCAAGAACAATTAACCTCAGCATAACCCAAATCAGTTACCAAACCTTAAGATTTCAGATTGTTTGAAATGTAAGAAGTGCTATGATTTTCAGCTTTTTTTTTTCCCAGTCAAACAAGAGATTAGCCACAGTAAGAAGCAGCGGTTAAAAATGATGGTTGGGATACAACTGCACTTAGCTGAGAATGGATGGGAAGCAGAAACACACTTTGAGATGCTGTGCTTCACATACAGATGTGGCAAACTTTTCAGAGCAAGGAGAAAACAGCCAGTACAGTATCTGATAGAAAAAGTTTTGTCATAGGCATATTATGTAAATTTTAGACAACTTGTGAAAATTCACATAAGGTTATAAATTTAACAGTATGGGCCTCTTCAGTGTTTTAGAGATTATTTTGGAATTTTTTAGCTGTCATTTTAATTCACTGAGGCTAAAGCGCTCTCCATCCCTTTGCTGTGTCTGCCTCACCATCCTTTTTTAATCACAGCTAAAGGAAAAACTTCTCTAGATTTCTAGCTTACCTAGAACTTTAGGAGGAACATTTAACAATGAAAGCCTTCAAAGGTATCTCTTCAAAAAAAGAATAAGACCTAAAGAAATTATTACAAGTGCTGCTCTCCCTTTTCTCCTTGCACAGCTGTGCATCATCACATCAAGTTCAAAATGCATATGAAGATTGCAAAATTTTCCTAGCTGTTTCTACAGTGTTTTGCCATCCGATGTTATTATTTCCCTAGTGTTCAACCTAAGAATTCTTTCTGATGAATTAAGAGTATTTTTATCCTTTTCTTCCAAGCTGATGTAAAGACCAACGTATCACTGTCACTTATACAGCCTCTGCTGACACATTTTTAGACTTCTTATGTCTCCTGACACTTTTTTCCTCTTTTTAACATACTAAATGCAGTTTTTCAAACTTTCCTCAAAGTAAGCATTATCTACACTTCTAGCCATTTTGCTTGCTTTCCTCTAAATACTCTGATTTTTCTACATCCTCCTACAGAAGACAGTGTTCCTGATACAGTTTTCCATGAGATCTGCCTAGCACTGAGAGTATAATAATTACCTTTTGCACCCTCAGAGCTCTGTGCCAATCATCTAAAAATGAAAAGTGTCCGCTTTCCCTACATCTTACAGTACTGTTTCGTTGACATTTTGAAATCGTCTGATCCTCCTTCAACACAGTTCTGCCCAGAAAGTTTCCATGCATTTCCATATTTTACTTCTCCGTTATCAAAAGAGTATTTTACACTCATCTTCAATTAATCTCATGGCATTAATCTCAGGTAATTTTTTATATTTCTGCAATAATTTCAAGATTTTATCACTTCCTGTTAAATGTTTACTTACCAATCTGGTATCTTTCACAAACTTAATCCACCAGCATTGCTATTTTAGAAAAATGCTTTAAGTCACTTTTGTATGAGATATATTGCTCTACTACTTCTTTAGCCCAGATTTTACGGAGTTCCAGCAGCCTCTGCAGAGGACTAGCAAAGATT
Source organism: Chlamydotis macqueenii (assembly GCF_036417535.1). Lineage (NCBI taxonomy): Eukaryota > Metazoa > Chordata > Aves > Otidiformes > Otididae > Chlamydotis > Chlamydotis macqueenii. Next base: position 52,750,848 of record NC_141560.1, on the reverse strand, counting down.
TATCTTTATACTGCATATACAACAGGTCTAATCTATCCAGATTATACTCGACTTGCTAGGCATGTGCTACACAGTTGATCTGCGCTGTCCTATACATTCTGCTGTACACCATAGAGACACAGATTTCTTCCCAGAAAATATAAGGGCCAAGGCTTAAAATATATGGTTCAGAGAACCATATATTAAGGAAGATGTAGGAGATTCAGAGAGAGTCCAGAGAAGAATGATCCAAGGTCTAGAAAATATGAGCCATAAAACATTGCCGATGACACTAACCTGTGTGATGTGGTCAAGATACTGGAGTGAAGGGATGGCATCCAGAGGGACCTTGACAGGCTTGAGAGGGGGGCCCATGTAAGTCTCACGAAGTTCAACAAGGCCAAGTGCAAGGTCCTACACATGTGTCAAGGCAATCCCAAAGCACAAATACAGGCTGGGCAGAGAATGGAGGAGAAGCCTTGAGAAGGACTTGCGAGTGCTGGTGGGTGAGAAGCTGAACATGAGCTGGCAATGTGTGCTTGCAGCCCAGAAAGCCAACCACATCCTGGGCTGCATCAAAAGAAGTGTGGCCAGTGGGTCAAGGGAAGCCACTCTCACCCTCTAGTCTGCTTTCATGAGACCCCACCTGGAGTACTGTGCCCAGCTCTGGAGCTCCCAACATAAGAAGGACATGGACATGTTGGAGAGAGTCCAGAGGAGGGCCACAAAGATGATGAGGGGGCTGGAGCACCTCTCCTATGAGCAAAGGCTGAGAGCGTTGGGGCTGTTCAGCCTGGAGAAGAGAAGGCTCCGAGGAGACCATACAGCGGTCCTAGAGGGGGTTTACAGGAAAAACAGGGAGAAAGTCTTTAGAAGAGCCTGGGTGATAGGACGAGGTGTAATGGTTTTAAAATTGAGAGAGTTAGATTTAGACTTGATATAAGGAAGAATTTCTTTACACTGAGGGTGGTGGAACCCTGGAACAGGTTGCCCAGAGAGGTGGTAGATGCCTCATCCCTGGAAACATGCAAAGCCAGGTTGGATGAGGCTCTGAGCAGCCTGATCTGCTTGAAGATGTCCCTGCTCTGCAGGACGGTTGGACTAGATGATCTTTAAAGGTCACTTTCAATCCAAATTTTTCTATCGTTCTATGATTAACAGACTTCGGTTGATTCATTCCATACAAGATTTGCTGATGGGTCCCACCTGAAATGTCATCCCTCTGACAGTTGTACATCTGCTGAATGAACTATTTTAAGAAAGCTGGCACTCCAATCAAATGCATACTGGGAGCCTGTGTTTTATAGACAAGGAACCATACTTCATATTTCCACTAAACTTTTCAAGTCTTTCTGCCAGATGTGAAACTGTGAGGTTAAGTGGACCTTTTATCAGACACAAACATGTCTTCAATTTAAATACTACTTTGTTATATTCTATCAGGAACTGTTGAGGAGATAATTTATTCTAGCTAAACTCTATGCAATTTACCAGTAGTAGTATTTTTGAGAACTTCTTGAGGACAGTGATATCTCCAGTGACATGTTTATAATGCGCTTCATTCTTGCTAATAATCCCAAACACCATGTTCCATAAGGTTAAATGAAAACATACTGCTCAATGACCTCTGCTTTGTACTGGTAAGCATGTTATTAAGACATAGGTAAGAATAGCACCTATTTTGCATACCATTACTTAAGTCAAGGATCAGGATTTGATCTACATCTACTATTATCATGATAAATTTGATGAAACTACTAGCTAGAGCCATGTTGGCTGCCACCAATCACCTCCTTACTTTCTGTGTGCCTTAGCATAGTTTCCAGAAGGATCTGCCCCGTGATCTTGCCAGGCACAGAGGTGAGACTGACTGGCCTGTAGTTTCTCAGGTCTTCCTTGTTTCCCTTTTAAAAAATGAGAGTAATGTTACCCCTTTTCCAGTCAGTGGGAACTTCACTGGACTGCCAAGACTTCTCAAATATAATGGCCAGTGGCTTAGCAACTTCATTCTCCACTTCCCTCAGGACCCATGAATGCATCACATCAGGTCCCATGCACTTGTGCACCTTCAGGTTCCTTAGATGGTCTCAAATCTGTTCTTCTCCTACAGTGGGTGGTTCCTCATTTTCCCAGTTCCTGCATTTGCCTTCTGCAACTTGGGTGATGTGGCTAGAGCCCTTGCCAGTGAAGACTGAGATAAAAAAGTCTGAGTACCTCAGTCTTCTCCATGTCCCAGGTAACCAGGTCTCCCATTTCCTATGGAGAGGGCCCACATTCTCCCTGGTCTTCCTTTTATCCCTATAGAAGCTTTTCTTGTTGCCCTTGATGTTCCTGGCCAGATTTAATTCTGTCAGGGCTTTAGCTTTCCTCACCTGATCCCTGGATGCTCCGACAATCTCTCTGTATTCTTCCCAGGCTACCTGTCCTTGCTTCCATTCTCTGTAGGCTTCCTGTTTGTGTTTGCATTGGTCCAGGAGCTCCTTGTTCATCCATGCAGGTCTCCTGGTGCTTCTGCCTGACATCCTGTTGGGATGCATCGCTTCTCAGCTTGGAGAAGGTGATCCTTGAATATTCAACCAGCTTTCTTGGGCCCTTCTTCCCTTCAGGGCTTTATCCCATGGTACTCACTCCACCAAGCAGATCCCTGAAGAGGCCAAAGTCTGCTCTGCTAAAGTCCAGGGCAGAGAGCTTGCTGTGCACCCTCCTTGCTGCCCTGATTTTGAACTCCAGCATTTCATGGTCACTGCAGCCACTGCATGGCCACTGCGCACCACATTCCCCACCAGCCCCTACTTGTTGGTTAGAACAAGTTCCAGCTTAGCACCTTCTTTGTTGGCTCCTCTCTCACTTGGAGAAAGAAGTTGTCATCAATGCATTCCAGGAACTTCCTGGATTGCTTCTGCCCTGTTGCGTTGTCCTTCTAATGCATATCGGGGTGGTTGAAATCCTCCACGAGGACCAGGGCTTGTGAACATGAGGCTGTACCCTATCTGTCCATAGAAGGCCTCATGCGCTCAGTCTTCCTGGTCAGATGGCCTATAGCAGACTCCCGCTATAATGTCACTCCTCAGTGTCACTCCTTGATACTCCTCCACACTCAGTGTTACAAGGAGTGCCACTCTTGGGTACTCCTCAGACTACTCCTGGCTATATCACTGGTGCCCATGTGAAACAGCAGCAGTGGATAAAGAGGAAAACAGGCTTGTGATACAATCATAAAAACATCCACATAGCTTTCCCCAGGATAAATTTCTGCAGTACAATAATCACTGAAGTACACACGTTTAAGCCAGGAATTTAATCAAGTCCAGGATTAGTCAGCCCAAATTGACTTAGTCACCATCACCCATGGGCAGAATTTACCTGGCTACACATTGCCATTTTAGAAAAGGTACTCGTACAGTTTATGCATGCATCCATATCCACGCATGTTAAAAGCAGTAACACACTAACATTTTGAGACAATCTGTGGAAAGACCAGCTGGCAATCTTCAGCAAACCATCTGCTCTAGCAACCATTTACATAACACAGTAATCCTAGCACCTCTCTTCAGACATATCCAACCACAAGTCTCCCATTCCAAATGAGAGTCGCAGTATAACACACACTTTTTAGAGCACAGCTTTGGCTCCTTCTGTTCCTCTCTTGCAAATCACCTACATTATCAGGAAAATACGCAATTCCTGGACATCAGATGGATGGAAATATTAACTGTCTCAATCTGTGTTTGCCACCATGGTAGCTGTACATGCATTCTCTGTGACACAAAGCTTGCTAGAGAGATTCCTGCCTTTCCGATCCGCCTCTACACACATTTCCACCCCTTGATTATGTCAGTGCAACTGTCTCTGGAGAATGCTGTAAACAGATATGCAAAAAATGCTGTAAAGGAATTGGGTTTTGAGTGAAGTTTTCTTTTAGCCCAGAATACTTCACAAGCAAAACCAAAACCAAAGGCTTCACTGGATCCTTTAGTTATGAAAGCAAGCTTCAGCTAGAGGATCAGTCTCACTTAGTTTTTGTTTGTAAAAGCTGACTTCGAGAAGTTAAACAGATGACCCAATATGTTTCCTTCCTCCATCATGCACTTGATCTCATGTGCAACGCTGCATTTTCAAGGCTGTTTTTCCCTAAGCAAACCAGTATTTTTAGCTCTTAAAAATATCTTCTTTCAGATAGCATTTGCTGCCAGACTGCTTTGATCTTAACACATATCAAAGGAGTCTAAATTACAAATTCCTAAATAAACTGCTTACATTTAACTACGCTCTCACTTTAAATTTTAATCAGAGTAGGACACAAAAGGAACAATGTTTCAGCTCCTAGCATCCTAGCTGGCTAGGGTATTCCACATACAGATCACGTCTCCTTTATCAGTCTTCTGCCAGCTGATGAACTCTAAAATGTTATTTGATTCTTGATGGTACTTATTTCCATGCCTTTTCCTGTATTTTCGATTATCAGACTACAGTGATTCCAAGAAATAAAGAATATAAAATACATTAAAGCACACTTTCAACCATGTGTAAGTGTTAAAACCCAAAGTGAGTTTCAAGACACAAAGTATTTGATAACACAAGATATTTAATACACAATGGGAAGCACATTTCAGTTGAAGCCTTGTTATCCTACAAATCAAAAATTTTCAAGCACAGCTAGTATCTAAAAAGTCAAGAAAGGTAGAAAGAAAATTTCAGGATTCTGCTTACTGATATCATTAAATTCAATGTACTTCTAAGTACATGTGGATGTTTTAGGATGTTTCTGTAACTGATGAATGTACCTTCAGCTACCTATTTACTTAAGACATTAAAGTGTTTTTTTTCTAGTTAATGCAATAGGAAGACAGACAGATGGCTTATATAACAGTATTAATTGAAAATAATATGACTACTGCATTATCCTGGGAAAAAAAAAGGTTTACGAATAAATCCCAGAAACTTTAGGAATGCATAAAGAAACAAAATATTTGGTTTAGAGGAATGAGACTTCAGGATTCTTTCATATAAACTACAGGTATTATTTCCCACAGCTAGAAAACAGGAATACTTCACTACTCCTCTACAGATAAGGCATTTAGGGACATGTATGTAATACATATTTCAGGTTAAAAATTGCGCTTTGGACAGACAGCTCTTCCCAGCTCTAATAGGGCATCTCTAAAACCCAGTTCAGAAAGGTTTTGGAACTGTCAACCCACTGTCCTGTCAATATGTAGGACAGCAGCAGAAGGGGCAATGACAACGCAAGGTCCAAACCTCAATGTGATGTTCTACTGCAAAAAGGTCCTGAAAGATACAGTTACCATAACAAAGCAAATTCCGGTCAGGGCAAGATATTTTTAAGAGTCCAGAAGGCTTATAGTGACTTCAACTCTTGTTTTGGGATTTCAAAAAACTAGACAGTACAGCCCCATATGACTTTATATAAACAAAACAGATTTAGATCCCTCTGGCTATGAGACTGAATCTGGTAACGTCAATAGGCATCACGATGAACAGGAATCTTCGCTTGTAGCATTCTCTGCTTTCTCCCTACCACCAAAAGGAGCAAATTTACTTTAATGTGAACACTGTTTACAGCAATTACTTAAATTCTACTGGAGCATGCATTAGCATTTTAAAAAGCATCTTTGTGATGAAGTGACTGATAAAGCATTTTAGAAAAAATGTTTTAAAAGTGTTCTCCTTTGCTTTATCTGTAATAGACTACAATTAATAGCAACAGAAAATTACTTTTAAAAGGAACTATCAATTGTGATGAAATGTAGATCATAAGAGGGCAGCATGAAAGATTGGAATAAATGACAGACAGGAGAGAAGACAGTAATTTCTCATTATTTTTGACTTCATCAAAGCACGAGAATCTCAAAGTATTTGTTATCACCATTGAACATCAATGTGACACAAAGGCACACCAGCCCACTACTTTCCAGAGAAATCTGCAAGAAATTAGAGTAAAATTTAAGGAAATTTAAGGACTAACTTTCCATGTCTTTATGTTTAAAGAAGTATTGCAGTTATTGCTCTGTAGTGCAATGAGTTAATATAACAAGGCATATAACACTTTGGCTTACTGGAAGCCATACTAGCATTTCAGAGGGCAATAGCTAAAAGTATCATTCAGTTCCTGGAATCTTCCCTATAGTAGAAAGTTTTACCAGCAAAGCCATCCATGCATCAGAAGCAGCTCCTAAGCATTTATATTCTGAAGCAAAACAGAATGTCTCTCAACCTTCTCTTGACAGAGGAAGCTGGATTCCTAAGACTCAAGTATTACGAGCCACAAAAGCCAGCTCTCAACAGCCATGCAAAGACATCCGTTACAGTAAGGAACAACATACCTGATGACTCTGATTACTTGCAACACATGTGATGCCTCATCCTGAGAAACAGTGCTGATTAGAAGCTTCCTCCTTTTTAAATCCCCTGCATCTTATGGCCTGAATTCCTTGCAAATAATTGTGTGGTGGTCAAGTGACTACTGCCTCCAGCTCTGGAAATACCGCATATGGAAAAGGTCTGACTGGCCTGAAATATTTGCACAAACTTCAAACTTCAGCTGAAAGCCAATTAAGAGGAAGCAGATTGTGGTAAGAAAACATGAAATAGCCCCACATGAAACCCAAGGCTGACAAAGAAGAAATCTCCAGCGTGAATACCACATTGTTCCTGAGAAAGATGATGAGTCATCTTTCTGCTCAAGGAATACTGACCGTCAACCTCAGGACTCAAAGGAACAGTGGGAGGGTGAGCACAACACCAGAAAAAAAGGAGAAGAAAGTAGGAAGGCTCTGCATAACAATTCTAGCTGTAATGTTAATGAAGCTTTTCTGTATTAACTAGATAATTTGGACTATCAGACTATTAAAACATGAAGTGAATAAGCAACAAATTCTTGATCCTATTTATATTGTGCATTCCTTTTTGTGCATTACAAGATTCGGAGTGTAGCAGCGCAGCAAACTGCCTCGGGATTATAGGTCGTGTATTCTGACATGGGAAAACCATAGAAAACACAGAGCATAGGGAGGAAAGGGGAGCAAGCCACACCAGGTCTAGAGAAAAAGAAACAACCACACAAGTCTTGTGTGTTGTTCTGAGACTTGGATCTTCTCTCTTAATCCCATAATGCACTAGAAACGAGTCCTGTTCTAAGTATCTCACGAAACAGGATGCAAAACCAGCAGAACTGAGGTAGAAACAGAGGATAGGAAGGAATCTCCTCTGTAGCTGGGCTGTCAGAGCCCTTCAGTCCCTAAAGAAAAGGGCTCTGCACAGGTATTATTTTACAAGACTGTCTACTTTACCAATTTACATGGAATTTACTTCGTTTGCTTTTGCCATAGTCTTCAACACATTGTTTCTCCCTCTCTGCCTATCAAAGTCTGGTGGCCAGCTGCACATGGAAACAAAGGGATTTTTGATTAAACTAGTTAGTTCATTTTAGGGATATAAAATAGTTATACCATGCAATAGAGGAAAATATGAAGCAACAAACACCATCCTGAAGTACATAGTTTAAAACAAACAAACAAACTGACCAACAAAACAAAACTGCAATCAGATTTCATGCAGCTATTGAAGAACAAAATTACAGGCAGGTATCATTCTGAGCTTACAGTCTTAAGATGGTAGAAAGTACATGTCCTGTATTTAGGAATTTGTTTGGATGAGGTTACATCACTAAACTACAGAATAGGTAACACCACAGTTATAGCGTAGACACTAACTGACCTCAGCACACAGACAACTTTTTAGTCACCTACTACAGGGACCCTGAATCTCTTCAGCAGACAGCACTTAAGCTCTGCACAGATATGTGTAGGCAGAAATGCTTTGTTTCCCCCTCGTGCTATCAGATTTCCCCACAAAACTCAACAAAAATTTGCAGAGGACAGTCTAGCCGCAGAGGAGGCATTTACAAGCCTGCTCAGGCCTTCCATTTTCTCAGCCTTTTTGGCACCTTGAAAATCAAGGTACACTGAAAGATTGTGACAGTTTACAAGAAATTTAGGTTGTAAAACACCATCCTGAAACTATGCTGTTAAACTGTCATAAACTGTGGTGGCTGTGAGCCTGCCCATACTGTTACACAGCCCAAGATGAGAAAAATAAGACATTAATATTTTTCTTTAGCTGCCTACTAACTTTCATCTGAAAAATATCTAATAATGGCTCACCATTTAAGATTGACTTACATTACTGAATTTTCATGTGCAGGCATAAGGTTGCTGAACAGCTTGAAGGAAAAAGGAAACTTGGAAAAAAAAAATGATCTTGCAGTGCTGACTATGCAAATATTACAAGTCTTCCCCAGTGATAATGATCAGCAAGTCCAGTAAGCCAAAAGTATCTGCATAACCAGGAGGAGGTACCTAATTCCACTAGGTAAACTCAGAGATAAGGAATAAGCACGTGTGTGCCATCTGTCACCTCTTCTGCAGTAAGCAGAACCCACTGCAACATACTCAATTACTTTATGAAGACTGTTTCGTGTATGTCATCCTCTACAACAGGTTATGGTTAATTATCCTGCAGTCCCATATGACAAGAGCCCCCTTCCAAACCTCTTAGAAACAACTAACAGATTTGGAGCTTCTCACTCTAACATTAAAAGGCCATCACCCATGATATACACGTAACTAACATCTGGCCTATCCACATTGTAAGAGGGTCATTCATTACCTTTGAGAAGTAAAGGGGAGAGTGGAATACAGAGATTCAGAACCTAGTAGTTTTGAGGATAACTCTCAGTACCACAGTTCTCTGAAAGGCATGATATATTCCTTATATATCCTTGTAGCACTACTCTATACCATAAACACTTTTCCGCAAGGTAGCACAACAGATAGCTATGCTCATGATGCAAGGATACCATGCATCTTTTGACCTGCAAGGGCATTCACATATGAACAAATGTTACCAAATGGCAGATGGATACCAGCAAAACTCTTGCTAATAAAGCTGTATGGCACTGGCATAGCCCACATTTCAATTTGAAATGACAATAATGAAGTCAGATCACTCTGCTGGCATTCTGAATCACCTTTTACTCTTGTCTTCAGTTCTATCTGCCAGCTTTCATATGGATATAATCACTGATTGATCACAGGAAACCCTGAAGGAGTAGACACAATCTCCTTGAAGCACAAATACTGTGCCATTTTCTTTCCGGAAAAAGATTAGAGATACAGTAAAATTGAACAGTTTTACTATATATCACTTAAAATTAGCATAGAATCTTTTCCTAAAAAAGTAAAAACTTAAAGAATATTAAAATTCCTTCCACATATAATGAAATTACATTCTTATTTTCCACATGGGTTTTGTTTTTTTCAACAAATACAATCTTAGGAAGTAAATGTGTCTCTGCTATAAACACTGAAAGATCAGAACTGCTGTTGGGCCAGAAGAGTATATAAACAGATACATCCATCAGATTCATCATATTCAAACCATTGCACAAATAAACAGAATCATTAACAATTCTAAATATCATCCTCTCACCAAATGCATTTTCTGTACATGTGGACTACTAAGTCAAAATAAGTAATTTTGAAACCCACAGCCCTATTATAGGTATAATTCCTTCCTGTAACTCTGTTTTTCTTACTTAAAGAATAACTATTATCTATCATAGCTGAAATTGTGCCCAGAGACTCGGAAAGTTCTTTTATATGCCGTCTTTATGACATCTTTTTTCACTCCTTGGCAACATGTCATTAAGCTCCACAACCGTTTCTGCCCTTGTTCTCCTGGAAGTTCTTACCAGACATTTCGGATTTACACCACTTTAGGAGGTCCCTCTGCAAGTTATTTGACATCAAAAGTTATGAGGTATATATGAATGCACACAGTTACTAAGACTATTCAGTGCAATATAACAGGACTACCAAACTCAAATAATTTCTTATTCATTTCAGCTGCATAGCTATAAAAAAAAAAAAAGAACAAAAACCTTTGAATTTATTGTGTATCAGACAAGGAAGAATTTCTTATCTGGAATCTACCACCTAAACAGGAATACTTACCCTGCTGTAACTGCAGGAGGGATGACCAGTATGAGTTTAAGTTGTGCTTCGTGCAGAGCTTCAGAAAGGTGAATGAGCAAGTGAATCAACTCCCTGAAATATAAACATATTCTTAGAGGGAAAGGCCATAGACCTGGTGCTATACATTGGCAAGAACAAGTTAACAAGTAACAGCAGACATAACTGAAAAGATGCAGCTGGCAAGAGCGCCAAACACAGTTTGTAGTCAACGACCATAGAAGAAAAACAAAATTAGGAAGGCTGATAGAGGTTTACCCTCTTCCTGGACTAAGAAACATTGCACTGCTGGCATTAGTCTTAGTTTTATTGGAACTGGTGATCACCTTGAGGCTAAAATGTTTCCTAGTTTTATTTTAATCTAACTATGCAGTACAGCACGTAAAATCGGCATATCTTATCAGAGCAGTCACCTCTTGAGGTCACATTCAGTAAAAACAATTACACCAACAAAAGAACCAAACACTGTTCTGAAAAAAGCAGCTGTTGAGTAGATGCAAGTTGTTACTGTATGACTACATCTGAGGTCTGAGAATTTGTAAAGATGCTTTCACAGCAAGACACACAATCTTCAGTTTCTGAGGCCTGTATTTAGAAACATTTCTGCTGCTGTTTTTCTCTGTATAAATAATCCTTTTGTTTCTCAATACATTACTGTATAGCTACAAAATAAGTGTTTGAGAATATTATATCTGGAAGTATCGGCTTCCATATGCATAATTTAAAGACTTTCACAAAAGTTGATTTTCATATCCATATTCTAAACATTTCAATAGGAAAATAAACTCAAAAATTCTCATGTAAACCGTATTTAGTCTTCATGATTGGAAGGGTGATGTTAATAGAAAATCCTTCAGAGATAGACTGCAGAAACAAAAAGTTTAATGGTTATTGTTATCTTAAGAGGAGTCCAATATTACCTTCAATTTGCACTATAAATACGGCCCTTCTGTGTGCCTTCCTTAAGTTATTTGATTTTTTCAGAACAAAGTCAACTTTCATATTTACCCACTGGCAGGGTAGGTCCACAAAGGCAGTCAGATTATATTAGCAATAGATCTGCTCAGAACTGTGCTTAAGCCTGAACCAAGTAGAAAACAACTTCACAGCCCATTTCAGTAGGTAAAAAGTGCTAAAGCAGGAAAGGCAGGATATACATAAGTGATTACCCAAGTTCTTTGCTCCACTTAAACTGGATTAGACCTGAACTCTCAGAAGCAACTTTTGGTACTGACATGCCTTTCAAGGCAGTATCATCCTGAGATATTCTTCTGAAATAATTTGTCTTTCAATATGATTATCGATCATAGTAATAATGCTCGACTTGCACACCGTGGACACTATCCAAAGGTAAACAAGTATTTTCATTTCCCCGTAATGGTTTGATGCCTGATGAAAACTTCCTGAGGATGCTACAAAAGCCATTACTCTCAAAATCCTGGCAAACAAACAAAGCGAGTTTTATCACTTTCCCAGTACCATCAGTATTTTGTGCTTCCAATTTGAGAACTGTCTGTGCTGAACAGCTCTTGACAATGAACTGTCACACTGCCACCAATATTTCTCTTCCTGGGAAAGACATGAGATTACAGGAATCAGCTTTTGGTCTGTCTGCAGCATGTACTTCTACCATCCTTGCTCTGGGAAAGTAACAGCTTTCCCTCCCATTTCCTTATCATATGCATTCCATATTAAGAGTATCGCTATTCAGCCAAATCAATTATAGCAAAGAAAAATCCTTTTCCGTAGGAATGCATTAAAAATTACAATACTAAACAAAACACATTTATTGACTCCAATATATGCATCATGGCTCCCACACGACATAATTTTATCAAAACCTATAATGACTATTAGAACTAGCTAGGCCTTGTTTCCCACTGATTTGTGTCTCATGGCTAAGTGACCTTTTTAACTAATTATGCCCAAACTGCAGTATGAGTGCACCCTTTATCAGATGTCATAAATGCTATGTATAAGATGAATTTGACCAAAGAATCAATTCCTCCTCACTGAGATTATTCTACACTGTTCATCAGCAGGGATCTCTCTTCTCTGCCTGGCTGCCTTTGTAAGCTGTAGGAACTTTGAGACCTCTACACCATGCAAAACATTTGCTGACTTTAAATTTAACTATTTAGAAGGTGAGGCAAAAGAAAGAAGGACAGAATAGGACAAAAGAACCTAACACAGGTGCAGAGCAAGATAATGACTTTTTCTTTTTTATTTAGAAACAAATTAACACCCTCACTCCCACTCTGCATCTTCACACATCTGCCTCAGCTCCTAAAATTTTGCTATCCAGAAAGCAATGTTTTGAAGCTGAAGAAGATAAGAAGTTGGAATTATTTCAAATCAGGTGCAGAGGAAAAATATATTCAAGAGAATAATAAATTCAAGGTTTCCCCCTTCCTCGCAATGTCAGACACTGGTGGTTAGCCAGCAGAGGTATAGATGTATCCACAAAAGTAGTCCTATTTTAAAACTAGGAAGGCATAAGCGTGGAACCACAACCTACAACTGTGTGAAGGACAGAGATTTGTGCCCTGATAAAGGGACAGAAGGGCAGTTTGGATTGCTGGTTTTATTTTGTAGCTCGTAGACAGAACTCTAACTAAAAACAGACTCTATCAAAACAGCCACTTTCTCTCCTTTTGCCACCACATCCAAGTAGTATAGCTCTGGCCAAAAAAAAAAAAAAAATAACTACCTTCAACTTGGAGAAGGTCAGGAAGAAAAGGGGTAGCTGGACAACTGCAGATTCAGATTAACATCTACTCACTAAACTGTCAAGACAGGTCTCTGGGCCCCGAAAACTTTCTAGCAAATCAGACAGGATTAATGGTTAAAGACTTACTTAATTTAGGCTCACTTCCATTTGTCAGTCAAGACACGTTATGTAAATCAAATGTGCACTCTTTCCCTCTCCCCAAAACAGCAACAGCAGAACGCTCATTTATTGTTTGCTATAAATTAAAACTTTACGGTGTCCCAACAGTGCTTTCCACAATCTTTTCCCATATTACCACTGGTAATTTTGAAAGAAAAGATACTGACATTTTAAACATTATAATGAAGTGCAGGAAAGTAGAAATAGAATCAGTCTTCCTGAAAAGGCTTCATTAAATATTTACCAGAGACTTCACCATTGTCAAATTTAACTTCAGAGTAGCTACTAAAACACTGGCAGCTTTCAGAGTCTATCTTGAGCTAATTAAGGTCTATTTCATTCCTACTGTTTCAGGCCTCTATTATCATTACCATTTGGTAGGTCAATTTTCCAAGTGTTAGGATTTCAAAGTATCTTGTCCCTTATATAGTATGCAGACCTTCAAATTTTCATCACCCAAAGTTTGAGGGAAGCTTTTTTTTTTTTCAGAACTCCCTTTTCCAGCATTGCTGGTCTATTGTGTTTGGGATACCTTGTAGTACAGCTTACTTCAGTGCTCAAGATGGGCTGCAGGTGTATTTGAAAAGCCTTGCAGAAGACACTTAAGGCTGTTATATCCTGCCCTTCAGTTACATGACCCTTCAGAACTCTGCAACTTTCCAAGTTCTGTCACTTTTTTGCACAAGTTGATAGTCAGTACTCCCTAAAATTTATGCCTTGTCAAGAAAACTGGACAGAATAAAGCTGTCTATTTAAAGAAGAAATTGCCCTTTTGTGCCATTTCATTGCGTAATTAATACCAAGAAACTGGAGTGAATGATGGCAAATCTTTGATTAATAGATTAATTTTTCAGGGACTAACGTGAAGGACAGAACTGCCAGAAGAGCTTTTTGCTCCTATACTCCTACCAACATTAATAAGATGTCTGAAGGTCATCTTCTACATGACACCAAGCGCCTGCAGCATGTGGTGACAAAGAATCACATTTTTCAGACTGATTCTGTGTGATGGCAGTGCCATCTGTCAGCTGATGCCAGACTGATCAGAATAATGTGTGCACTTTTATGTACGCTATGAGATTCCAATGGGTACATTCATGTCTTTTTCACAGCATGACCCAGGTTTCTGGAGAAAACAAACACCCAATAAACACACAAGTGAGATCAGCAAGAGAGATATTGCCCTGTCTAGCTATTAACTAAATAAGCAGGAGAACCTTTGCTTGCTCAGTTATCTCAGCATTTCTGTCATGTATGTTTCTAAACTTAAATGCCATGGGATTAATAACTTGCAATATTTTATTGCAAAATCAGTCAATAAAGTTTTAGATAAAAGAGAGTTATTTAATTAAGAAGCAGGCTTAAAACTGCAAGAAGCAGCAAAGCACATTAGAATTGAGGTGTCATCTGCACAGGATATCTTGGCTGATTTAGATTTTTGTTAGGAGACTAATTTCCTATGCGTTAGAATAAAAGATGGGAAGCTGAATACTTTTTCACTGTGCAATGATTATCAGCATGAGAGGAAGTAGCATCAGCTAGATGCAGTCTTTCATCTCACATTACATTTGATCTAATAGTGATTTGTATATCAATAACTCTATTCCCAGAAATCACAGGAAAGAAGTAGGTACCAGTACTGTAGTGGGTACTTTGAAGTACCTGCATTAGACATCTACAGGAGTCTGAACGGGTCAGTATAAACCCCCTGAAACTTAGGTCCAAACACAGATATCAAGACAATTCAGGTTCCTCAAAAGAACAAGTAGTATTTCAATATCTAATTATAAGAACCTAATGTCATTTTATACATCCAAAGGTATACAAAGCATGCGTACAGGATTGCTGTGTAAGACTCAAGGCATCAAGGACCCACATGAACAGCCAGAGATAAGGCTGCTTAGGATATCTAACATGAAACCAGGTACATAATTCTCTTATATAAAATTCATACTGTTGGTAAAACCAACACTTAAATTAATATGCAAAAAAAAAAAAAAGGCAACACAAAGGATTGACATAATTTAAGACTTTAGTCTGCTGAGCATTACAGAGCAATTCTAACCCCAAACCAGAATTCTTAGAAAATTTTTTAGTCTTGAAAACAAACCAGATTAAGTTAGTTCTGCTTAAGAATATGTAAAACAGTAGATGCATGGTGAGCATGAAAGCACAGAGTTTCATGTCTTAGTGGGTGCCAGCAACAACTTTTCAGCAACATTTCACCTCATCTGAATGCCAGCTAAGATAAAAAGAACGTTCAGTTTCCTGTTTAGATAACTCCTCAGGCCTTGCAGGAAAAATTTTCATTCATTTCTAATGTTGAAGTGAGTACCCAAAAAATAAAGATTTGCTACAAACATGCAAAGGGCTGACAGGGGAGTGTCTAAACTTGCCTCACTGTAAAAATGTTCAGCAATCACAGGTTCTTAAAAGAGGCTGGTCATAGGATTTATGGGTTACAGAAGCTTTGCACAGAGCTAACATTGTTACTCTGTTAAGTAACTGAAGATACTTACAATATTTAATTGTCACAAGGTCTTTAGGCAATTCAATGTTTCAAGCCTCAACATCAATACAACAGGGAAAGCAGGTGTTCTGAAGATGTAACCATGCCTCTTTAAACCAAACAAAATTCATGTTCAGCTGTTGAAAAAAGGTATCTCATGGGGACATTTGCTCAGCTGAGGTCTACCGAGAAGAAAGCTTCAGCTGCAATTAATCCAGTTTTCTAATATATCAAGTAGTACTTAAATCATAACCCAATTTATTAGTGAGTGTTGTAGTTTAGCCCCACTCAGGACCAAACTATACAGCCTCTCACTTACTCTCTCCACCCTCCAAGAGAACGGAGGAAAGATAATATAACAAAAAGCTCAACATTTGAGATAAGGACAGGGAAAGGTCATTCAAATCACTCTTATGGGCAAAACAGACTTGACTTGGGGATACCTATTTAAATTTATTAATAATAAAACCAAAGCAGGATAATGAGAGAGAAAAAAATTCCCTGCACCCGTCCACTCTTGCTGGGCTTAACCTCATTCCAAATTACCTCCATCTCCTTCCCTCCCCTGAGTGTTACAGGGAAACCAGGGAACAGGGGTTGAGGTCAGTTCATCACACATTGTTTTCTGCTCCTCCATCCTCCTCGGGGGAAGAACTCCTCACATTCCTCCCCTGCTCCAGCGTGGGGTTCCTCCCACGGGCTACAGTCCTTCACCAACTGCTCCAGCGCAGGTCCTTTTCCACGGGATATGGTCCCTCCAGAACGGCTGCCCCAGCTGGCCCTCCACGGGCCAAACCCTCCTTCAGGCATCTGCCTGCCCTGATGTGGGGTCTTCCACTGGCAGCAGGTGGATCTGTGATCTGGAGCAACTTTACTGCTCCCCCTCCTTCTTCACTGACCTTGGTATCTCCAGCCATTCTTCTCTCAATAAATTCCGCACAATCAGGCTCAGGCAGATGCCTCATGTTTTTTTCCACATCTTCTCTCTTCTCTGGGCTGGGCTGAGTCAGGCCCAGACAGCCACCTGGTGGGAGGCCAGAGGGTGAGGGCCCTAAGGCCCACAGGGCTCATGCCTCCCCTTCTGCCTCTTTTTTTTTTATTTTTCCCTTCTTAAATATGTTATGACAGAGGCATTATCACTGCCACCAATTAGCTCAGCCCTGACCAACAGCAGGTGGGCCCTAGACCTGGTCAGGTCCATCGGACAAAGAGGACACTTCCAGCAGCTTCTTGCAGAAGCTGCCACTGCATGTCCTCCCCCGCCACCCCCACCCACCCAGCCCCAACCACCCCAAAACCAGCACAGTGAGTTAGGACACTCATTTACAGGTTTTCAGATTCTTTTGCAGACTCACCTGCCTCAAGAAATATCGACGCACTCTGCTAAATATTACTGCACGTTGTCCTTAGAGAGTGAACGTTGATTTCATAGCTGAAACACCATATCAAGCACAGATGTTCCATAAGCAAATCCCACTCTCTAGTCATTTTAAGTCTGATAAAGAAACCTGTGCTATATTAAGTGTTTCTGCACCACTTAGGTAGTACACTGAGTGGGATCACGGGTCTTTTCCACAAGACTATTAAAAAAAACCAACAGGTTTCCCCTCAACACAGATACATGAAAGGATGCACTAGAATAATTGAGTGCCTTTTTTTAATTTATTAATTTAATAGCTAGGGATCCACTTACTTTTCTAATCCACCATTGTGGTTTTGAAAAATGAAAACCACAATGATTCTAAGTGAAGTATTTTTTACTTAGATCCACACCACCACTCTGTCATTTCATAAGGCAAGCTGGCAGCTGCAGCATACCTCCAGACATTTTTATGCACCCGTGTTAAGTCTCAATAACCTGTTGCTAACTGTTTATGTGAGACTACTCCTTGTATTTCAGACAAAAAAAAAAAAATCTGATTTTTTATTTTCTTTTTAAACTAAAATATGTTCTCACTAAATAATAGGAATAAATTGTATTAACTAGACAGGTCTCCTTGTATAGTCAAACAGTTCTGAAAGTAATTTGAAGGTAGACTATCTGTTCCTAGGAGTATCATTATGATCTTTTGTTCCTTGACCTGGAAGCATGTTAAGCTACTTTCAGGTGTTTGACCTTGAAGGATCTGAATCAGGAAGGCCTACACTATGTACCTAACAGTTAATACAGATGCATTATACGGAGCATACACAACTGCTGTTCTACGAACACTTCACATCTCCAAAGGCTCAGGGGTCATCTCTGTGTTGACACCTATCTGTCAACTGACCTCCACCCATCCAAGGTTAAGAAGATGTTTTACTGCTGATGTTTGTCACCGTCGAAAGACACAATCTGACAAGGAACATCAGGTATGACTCATGTTACAATACTGCCACTCTGTGGGCTACAGAGCTCATGCCAATTATTTTCTGGCAGCGACAAGTGAAGCGAAAGACTGTCCATGCTTACCCATTTATCAGGAGTAACTCTGCTTTGCTATTCAAAAGGAAATTAACAGATCTCACCATAACAGCACTGAATGTGCAATAAAAATACAGGCTTGCCAAGGTGCTAAGTCCACTTAATTCTGCCCCTTAAGATCTGTTCAAAGCACCTGTTCACTCCAAAAAAACATTGATAAGGAAAACTCCTAGGCCCCCAAGCCATCCAGTTTTACAGCAAGTGATAGACAAACTGACTTAATCTCAAAACGAAGACACTGGCCCTGTAACTTATAAGCATCATGAGACAAAATTTTAATGTAATGATGTGTTTCTACTTTCACAAAACAACTCTAATTCCACACAATTCAGCTTGCTGTCTAGATTAGCCTTATTCAGAATGCTTGTCTCTGAGGAGGCAAGCTCAAAACAAGGTATTTTGCAACTTAAACACCATAAATATTTCTAGGGGAGTGGCAATAAAGGAAGGAAAAAAAACATAGATGAGTTTACAATGAAGCACTTAAATCAAAACTGGTCTTAAAGAGGAGGAAAACCTGCAGTTCACAACTTTTGTCTCTATTCATGTTTTTCGGCCAAACATCATCTTTCACATTTTTAGTTAGGATAATCCTAGTCTTGTTCACAGGTGGCCACGTATGATCAAACATTACTGACTTGGAGCAAAGGAGGCAGTTATGATTCTGTTCTATAAAAATAACCCTTTCCTTCTCTGAAGTTATGGAAAATACTTCCTGCTCCTGTCTATCAATAACAGACAGTGAATATGTAAGTGGTGCTTCTATATTTCACCTAAATAACACTCAGGTACTGAAGGCCAGAGCAACTACACAGCAGTACCTCTTCTAGTTCAAACAGTTCTTATGACATAAGCTGAGACAAGCAATGCTGTCTTGAACCAGCATTACTCTTGGGCAAAGCATAACATATTTACCATGCCGCAAGTGTAACCCTGAAGCTAATTAAAAAGTATGCTTTGTTCATGTGAGTCATTTGCAATACAGCACTTCCATGCTAGTGTTCTTAAATTGGTCTTCAATGAGTCTTAAAATTACATTAATACAGTCTGTCTTACATTCATGTAAGTTAACTGATAGGAAAAGCATCAATTTTACTGAAATACAGTAAGCACAATAGATAAACTGACCACTACACCCAGCTTCCGGATAGCAGTTACTAATTGCTTAAATCACCTTGCTGGCTGTCTTAAGACATTGCAAAAGGTTCAGAGTTCTAACAACAGCCTGGCAAATTACCTAATTATGAGCAAGACCATCTAGCTTAAGGATTATTTGTCCCAGTGCAAACAGTGGAGCCCCTGACAAGGCTACAATGATTCTGCAGTTTCAGTTCTTTGTTCCTAAATGTTGGTTTTACTGGCAAAAGGTAGGACTCGGTTAATGGCACACTCAGTTCCAGAAATAACTATTATATGCCACCAGTCAATAATATTGCCCTAAACAGAATAACCTGAAGTAACCATTTTTGAAAGGTTAAAGTCTTTCATAATGAAGTCTGCATTCTGTGCCACTTTCTTTTACACTATTTCCCCCAAAACATTTTAGGCAATAGAGAGCTGGTAGGAATACTGTGCTTTAGAGAATGAATGCCTGAATTTCCTGAATCATTCATTACACCACATGTTCTGTCTTTTCCTCCTGAAGCAGCAGTTTGGAGTTTGCCTTACCTTGACTCTGTCCAAGATTTTAAGACAGTCAAGGGGCTTTTGCTCAAAGAAAACAGATTAGAACATGTCAGGAAACTATTTAATATGGATAAGGTCTTTAGTTTTAGCAGCTACAATAAATTCAGACTCACTGAAACTTCATAGCAGAGCTACTCCAAAGTTTAAGATACACTGTGCTTGCCAGAACAGGAAGCCAGTTTCTCCCTATATTTGCTTCAAGTTGAGGATTTTGGTTTTAGTTTCAGTATGTCTACAAGATCTTTATGTAAAGGTTTGGAAGGTCTCCTAATCAACTGAAATTGGGTGGTCTTGAAAGCATCCCATAATTCCAAGCTTCACCTAGTAACCCAAATCAATGTTATAATAAAGGCGAGCGCCAACATCTGAGTAAGGATGCAATTGAGGTACCCTCTTCATCCTTGTACAACGGTAACATCTTGCAGACTCAAGTATGAAAGGCTAATGTGGTCTAAGGTGAAGATTATTACGTAATCTTTGAGCTCACACAGAGTAGAATCGACTTTCCTACTTCATTCTGAGATAAGTGGAACAATCTTCAGTTGTCCTAGAACAAAGTGCATTTATTTATAATAGGAAATTCAAATCAACACGGATAAATTTAAAAGATGCTGTAAAAGAGTTGATTTTTAGGAATTGCACCCTATAGACTTATACTCACATTTGCTTTTGATTTCCCAGCTGACTCCAAACTTCAACTACAAAACCATCAAAATGTTCATTCTAAATAAAGCAAATCAACAACAATATACAGTTAATCACCACGCTTATTCATTAGGCCTGTATCAGAGATGATAGTACAGTATCAAAGCACACAATTACTGTAGTTTTTCTTGTACTATTACAGACTCAACATGCTTTGTATTCTTGTACCAGCTCTGTCTTTAATACAGCATTTCATTAAGAAGTCAAGAAAAAGCACAGACTATTTAACAAAAATCCAAAGGCTGAAAATCTCTATTAATTATTTATGACTTCTAGTCTTACAGGATAAACCAGTATCAGACTGGGAAAGTTCAGCCATTGATGAAAGATCATAGAATCATAGAATAGTTAGAGTTGGAAGGGACCTTCAACGGTCATCTAGTCCAACCCCCCTGCAAGAAGCAGGGACATCCCTGACTAGATCAGGTTGCTCAGATGGTTGTTAGGCAGATAATTTGACAGACATATACATGTATATTGGAAAAAAAAAAAACCTCATGAGCTCTTGAGGCTAAAGATGTAAATGCTAACTTTGCATAGGCATGATTCCAAACATCTCCCACAATCTGACTTGTGATAATTTATGTTTAGCATGATCAAGGATAGTGGTGTACTTGAGAACCCTTTCCTTAAGAGGCCAGCTGTTACTGAGGACCTAAAATTGATGTATCATTTAAAAATGTTAAGAAACTATCCAGTTTACATCTACATCCATCTTCCCCTAGAGCACATCAAGATTTCTTCACATCCTGTAGCAAGTGACAAAGCTTATGCTGTCATGAATCAATTACTAAAGTTGAATGTCTTTTGGGTGCAACTTGTCTAGTCCTACACACGCATAGCTCTAGAGCCATTGGCTTCTGGTTGCCCAGAAAACCTTAGCAAACAAGCAAAAAATAACCATTCCTTAAAGGAAATCCTCTTCTCCCCCCAGCTTCTTGACATTTCAAGGAAACTAGTTTATCAGACCTGAGCAAAACCTTACAGTAACACATATCCCGTGACTTATTCTTGGTATTAAAAGTGGCTTATTAGCTCTAGCACACCGAGTCTGAATGTACCCCTGTAACACAGAAAATAGCACTCGTTACACTTGTGACTCATTTTCTGCCTATCAGAAAATGCCACTAACCAGTTTAGCCCATGCTTAATAGATTTATTTTTTTAATAGAAATTAAAAAGAAAGCAGTCAGCTCACTAGGCAACCTTCACGAGAAGTTTATCAGGTATCTACTACTGCCTCAGAAACATTCAGCCTGTTAGCTGTTTGGAACAGGTTTTATCAACCACGATTTATAGCAGGAAGAAGTCACCAGTGCAGCTGCCAACAATAACTTAACAAGGTTACGTTGATCAGACTATCAGACAGATAGTCTCACTTTAGACTTGCAGTTAACCGCACTTCAGTGTTGCTATACTTCGTATTTACAGGAATTGGATACATACTAGTATACACTCTTAAGAATCCTGTCTCGTGAATTCTACTTTGTAGAATATAAAACTACTAGAAATGAGAAAACACCCATTACACAAAAGGAATCAAATATTATCTCATGTTATTTTACAAGCATTAGCAAAAAGTCGTTTTACCTTGGCTAGCAGAACCATGTTCTTGGAAAGCTCCTCTATCTCATCCTCACTGCCAAAAACACTCTCGAAGTCGTGATAAGTCCAGCCATCAAACAAAATTCGAGGCACTGTCAAGCAATGTCATCAATCAGTACAGGAAATTAAGAATTTATTATCTACACTGGAATATTTCTGCAGAAACAGAATACAGCAGATGCAAGCAGAGATTCCACTGAACAACATATCCCATGACTGAGATCACTGCTTTTTTACTCTGAACAACTTCAGCAGCACAGATAAATTGACACTGTAGAACATTCTTCATTTTATGTTTAGTTAAAGGTCAGCACTGATGCAAGTTTTAGAAAAGAAACCTTCCCTTGATTGAACTGTCTTAATTAACTATCACTTAGGGCCCCAAGTAGAGTCTTAAAAGAACATCAACATGAAACAGCAATCTTTCTGTAAGTTGTGCATCTCTTCTACCACAAGAACAAGGTAGAAAAGTTCACCTCAAATTCTTTTGTACACAGATCTATATTACTTCACTCTTCTACTCATTTCAGGGCCCCATAACAAATTTTTATTTTGGAAAACACGGGCACTTCAGGTCACATAATTTTTTTTCTAACAATATACTTAAAACATTAAAAACATAGTCAGACAAGAATCAGGAAAACTGCTGTTGGAACACTTGAAAACCATGCACACGGGAAAAGCCAAGAACTCATACAGAACTATGTCTAAGCCCTTTCTAACTATCAAGGATGTGAAAGAGTATTTTAGAAGAGTCTAGAGAGATTTCAAAGGCTTTATCACCTAGTAGCTGAAGTAATTTAAAATATCTGACTGAGCATTCCATTTTTCTAATGCATTTCAAGTTTCACACTCCTTTCTGAATCAAGAAGAGTTTCACAGTTTGTGTTGTGTTTGTGTAGCAGGGGGTGGGGTGGGGAGGGTGGTTACAGCGGTGGCTTCTGTGAGAAGCTGCTGTAAGGTTCCCCTTTGTCCAGTAGACTCAGCCAGGTCTAGGGCAGACCCACAGCTGGCTGGGGCTGAGCTAATCAGCAACAGCGATAACACCTCTGTGATAATGTATTTTAAAAGGGGAGAATAAAACAGAAGTGTGGGCAGAGAGTGGGAGGCGTGGGTCTTGCAGCATATAAGAGGTGTCTGCCTAGTCCAGTTGTGAGGAATTGCTTGTAGAGGAGCAGCTGCAAATGCCAAGGTCAGTGAAAGAAGGGGAGGAGTAAAGTTGCTCCTGGCAAGATTCCTCTGCAGCCAGTGGTGAAGACCATGGTGAAGCAGGCTGTCTCCCTGCAGCCCATGGAAGTCCACAGAGGAGCAGAGACTCACCTGCAGCCCATGGAGGACCCCACACAGGAGCAGGCAGATGCCTGAAGGAGGCTGTGGCCCCTGGAGGGCCCACTCTGGGGCACCCTGTTCCTGTGGAAAAGGACCTGCACTGGAGCAGGTCGCAAAGGACTGCAGCCCATGGGAGGGACCCCATGCTGGAGCAGGGGAAGAACATGAGGAATTCTTTCCCCAAGGAGAAAGGAGTGACAGAAACAATGTGTGATGAAGTGATTGCAACCCCCATTCCCTATTCCCCCTGTGCCACTTGAGGGGAGGAGTTGGAGATAGTCCAGAATGAAGTTAAGCCCAGGAAGAGGGGAGGAGTGGGTGTAGGTGTTCTTAAGGTCTAGTTTTGTCTCTTATTATCCTACTTTGGTTTTATTGTTAATAAATTGAATTTGTTTTCCCCAAGTCAAGTCTGTTTTGCCCACAACGATAACTTGAATGATCTCTCCCAGTCCTTATCTTGAACCCTGAGCCTTTTGCTACACTATCTCTCCCCAATTCCCTCAGAGGGTGGGGAGGGTGAGTGAGTGACTGCATAGGGCTTAGTCCTTAGTGAGGCTAAACTATGACACAGTTCCACAGAACTCTTGCTACAGACAAATGTAAGAAGTCTAGCACAGTACTATCTCTACAGCAATGTTTGCCATTATCCCTAAAGACACACACTGTGGCACATTCCTTGAGTTCCCACCTTCAAGGGAGGAAAAGCCAAAGGAATATTTTTCTGTTATCATGCAGGGAAGTCTGACTGACTCAGATTTGGATTTTTTTTTTTTAATTTTAACTAAGCAGAACCCCTGAGCAACAAGTTCGAAGGCTGCTCCCCCAGGTAAGCATGTACTGCTATATACAAAGTACCCCTCCAGAGAGGGCCCTGTGACCCGGGGTTTATCCAGAGACAAGAAGTTAAGGCAAATATTAGGGCACCAACAAGACCAACACTTCAGTTACTTAACTAGCTGTAGTTAACAGCTTTTATTTTTCTTCTCAGACTTCTACCTTCATTCTAAGGTAACCTCCCTTTCACCCACATACACCTAGAACAAAGCCTTCTTTTGCTCTACTAGCAGTTAAAGAAGATAAGAAACAAATAAACATAAAACAAAGGCTCACCTATTTTAATGTTTTTGGAGGTTTTTCTGACATCTTTCATCCAGCCTATCAAACAGTATCAAGTAAGAAAACAAAGATATAAATATAACTATAAATATAACTATAACTATAAATATAACTATAAATATAACTATAAATACAACTATAAATACAACTATAAATACAACTATAAATACAACTATAAATATAACTATAAATATAACTATAAATATAAATTATGTTGACAATGACAATATATTTTCAAGTACTCTTCAAATAATGTAGTACAGTTTCATTATATCTGTCTTCCTGCCACAGAGTACTAGTTCATAACCAACACAGACGAAACATCTTCTGATGCACAGAATTTGAAACTATTCACCTCCACCACAGCAAAAATAGCATTTACTACAGTCTTACAATAGTCCCTACCCAACCCCTCCCTGCTGCTTACAGTTCTGCCACATCATGGAAACAATCTTACTGCCTACTCAGAAGACAGTACTTTCAAATGTCTCATCCACTCCTTTTAGCAGTCATTGTACTAGAATGAATTTGCTAGTAGGCACCAATAAGGATTATAGCTGTTTTAAATGAGATTCCACAGACAAATGTTTCAATCAAGTTCAAAACCATGAACTACTTAGTTATTATTTAAAAGCATACTAGCTGAAATCTGAACTTGCTGCCAGTTTCTTGACAGTGAAGGAAAAAATTATCTTCAGATTAAATGTATCTTCCATTCCCAAAACAAATTCACCCAAAGATTTTTGCAGAGGGAGAAAAAATCACAACAGGTAAACAACTGCACAGTGTAAACACCAAAGACTATTTCTGCCTGTATAGATTCTTTGTCTCTTCCTTTTTTTAAGGGAGGCTTTGTAGATAGCCTTCTGGAAGAGCCAATCTTTCTACTTATTCTTTGGACAGACAAATTATGGACACATGTGGAAGCAAATGGGGACAAAGAAGTTAACAGAGGAAAACTTCCCCCAAAATGTAATGGGTGAAAGTACTTCACCATAGAATCATAGAATCATAGAATGGTTAGGGTTGGAAGGGACCTTCAAAGGTCATCTAGTCCAACCCCCCTGCAAGGAGCAGGGATGAGGCAGAGCCAGAAAAACCCACATGCATATATTGCCAAAGCTACTCAGTATGCAATGAGACCAACTTGCAATGCATATTAAAATAAAAATATAACACCACCTTTATCAACATCATGGAGCCCAGTGAACTGGAACCTTTCCTTCCCTCTCCTTTTCACTTGTAACCAGACTGGTGAGATTAGTGTAAATTTGTTTCCAAATATTTTAGCAATGTCATAGCCATGGCTGTTCCACTTGCAAAAGAAAGGAGATAAAAAAGTGAGAGACTCAGAAGCAAGATATCCAGTTGACTTTACATTTGACCAACACAAATTCTTTAAAACAAAGGTAATCACTTGCTAGATTCCCCTTTGTTAGTTTGAGGAAACCTTCCTGGACATATTTTTATTTAAATAAGAAAATACTTAAACTCTGATAGCTGCATGAAGGGCACTCACTATTCAAATTGTGCAA
Source organism: Chlamydotis macqueenii (assembly GCF_036417535.1). Taxonomy (NCBI): domain Eukaryota; kingdom Metazoa; phylum Chordata; class Aves; order Otidiformes; family Otididae; genus Chlamydotis; species Chlamydotis macqueenii. The sequence goes on along the minus strand of NC_141560.1, from coordinate 52,724,978 downwards.
ATTCATCTGAACTACAGGAATCTGCATGTAGATTCCAACATAGTTTTGAATTTACAGACTCTGCATTTATGTTCAAGAGAACTTGAGAAAGGTGAAAAATTATAGGGCACCTATTTCTCTTTTGAGCAGTGTAAGACTGAAACAAGTGGAAAGCATCCTCTAAACAAAACAAAGAAACATTTATTATCCAGGAAAGGATGCTTTGAATAATAGTAAGACTGGATAGCAAGTTGTTTGACAGCAACATAAATTTTTTACTGTTTATTTATAAGGTTCATGTTTGTAGCTGCATAGTATGAAGACACTTAATAGCCTTTTTGGTCTGACTTTACTGCAACTTCACATGGCTCATCAAGGACAAGAGAATACTATCACCTCTGTTTTACCAGTGAGAAAAAAAATCCAATATGACCTAGACATCCTTCAAAAGATAGATGGGAGAACAAGAGTTTGAGACTACCCAAATCCCAAGCCAGCTCTCAAATAATCCTCTGGCTATTTGACTGTATTCAACCAGAAGTTTTCATTATTATAAAAATGCTTTTAAAGCAGGGATATAAGATAGCAGATTAGCACAGTCTGCTTCATATTTATTCAAAGCACCACTTTTATTCATTTTATTAACTTACAGGAGTAATATATCCCAGAACATCTCCTGAGAAATGTCTTTCCTTTATCTTCTTGGAGCAGTAACTTCCATGTTCCAGTATAATATCCTTTGCCTTTGGATCCACAACTACCAGACCCCGGTCTTGCACATTTTTATCAGAATGCAGCATCTGGGGGGAAAAGACAGGTTTTAGAAATAGTTATATGAAGCATCTACTTTCAAAATGCAATATACTTCAAAAAGAAAAATAAAAGGAAAAAAAAAATCACATTATTAAACTCTGAGCATTCCTTTTAAGTGATACAGAGCAGTTTGATTTAAAACTGAAACAGGAAAGTGATCAGAAATGACTTATCATCAGTAAACTTACTTTGTTTGGAAGGCAAAAAAAATACATAAACAAAAAAAAAAAATCAAGAAGTTAATCTTAAGAACATCATTCACCTCAGCCCTGTTCTGCTCTGCTCTCTAGTCATTACTTTCTGGCATATTACTCCAAAAATAATAGAAAGGAGTTAGGAGTTCTTAACCAGGAATTTGAAGACAACTTTTAAACAAGATAAATTTCAGACAGAGTATGCTACGTTGCGTTTACTGAAGGCCAAGGTTCTCAATACCTTTCTTTAAGGAAGATTCACTTCAACTAAACCAGTACAAACTAAACCACAGAAACAGAATGAGAAGGTCTAATAAAGTGTGTAGGGTGACTATGCAGAAATCATCTATTGATTCAGCATAACGACTTTAGGAATAAGGCCTGTCTTAACACTTTGTATTATCCTCACTACCTGCAGACTAGATTTTCTTCCTGGTAGATGCTGAATAAGCAAGACAAACAATGAGTGCTGTATCTGCATAATGAAGGATTACCTATACTCATAATTTAAGGAGAGGATTTTGAACATGTCTTTTTTTTACCTAACATGCTTAGCAACACTAAGTACATATACTTGATACATGCACTGGTAAATATACTTCCTCTCCATACACACTTTCCCTTGCGCTGTTGTGCCTTCCTGCAGTTTTGAAAGAAACCAGGCAGGAAAGAAGAAGATGCTCAGCAAGTTAAGATAGACTTCAGCATGTTGGTTTCACTTGCTCAGGTTGCTACGGGACTCTGAACCATTTCTGCCTGCAAAGAAGCTGCTGGTTAGAAGGCTCCTCAGATTTTTCTGTCAGGATACAGTCTTCCCATTGGCAAGGCTAAGAACACCTTCCCTTCCACCAGTAAATGACCTAGCACTCTTGACCCAAACTATTGCTCCCTGCCCCATCTTTCCAAAGGAATGGAACTATGTCTCCTTTAGCAATCCAGGAGGGGACAAAAGCTTCCTGCTTCTACAGCTTGCATGGGGGATAAAACTCTAGAAACCTACATCATATTTGTTCAAGGAGCGAACCATTTGTGACACTCATAAAAGCTGAAGGAAAGGACAGTTTCAGGTAGTCTTATTTGTGAGCACAAGCTTAAATGGAAATGCATAGTTGCTGTTAACACAGTTTTGACAGAATGAGAGTCTCTTTACCAAAGTTAGTTCACCGCACATGTTAGATAAGATAAGCATTTCAGTTATTTCTCTTACCTTTTCTTCCAGCTTTTTTGCAGCACCTTTCTTTGTGTCTGTTTTTGATAAGGTACCTTCAGCTAGCCAGCAAACCACAGTAAGAGAAAGAGAAGTACAGAGAAACCTCATGGTGGTTTTCCCTATGTCAAGATTCTTCTGCAATGAAAACTTAAGGGTTCAAATCTCTGTGAACAGAAGAATATAACAGTTAATTCAATTTTCTTGTCTATGAAAACTCAAGCAATTGTCTTACCTTCTTCCCTCTAGAATCAGAATTATTAAGGCAGTACTCTGGCAGCAAAATAGTAGAGTATTTTAAGACATCCATAAGCTCAAACATGGGTTTTGTCCCTTATTTCAGTAGGTGTATCACAGAGAAAGTGGGTTGGACACATTTAAAGAATCTGCAAATAAGTACAACAGTTTACAGCTGAAACCGAGATAAATGTCTGCTGCCTAGAACAATTATAGTACCACCTAACCTTTTCTATAGCAAATAAGAGATATAATTTGTTTCTGCTCCTGCCTAACCCAGTCAGCAAGTCACAAAATAATTAAGAGACAGAAAGAATTACAGCTACATGCTTATAACAATGTGCCTTTACTCTAACAGGTGAGAACTTTGCTTTCCATTCCCTGCCAAGTTAGTGATAGAGACAGAATTGAAAAAAAAAAAAAAAAAAAGGGGTCCTTTTGGTCTAGAAGAATGACTTTGACAGTTTACCCCAGCTCCAGATAAAACAATTGAGAATTAATAGAGAATAGTTCTGTTCAGTGCTATTTATCTATCACACCTTAGTTCTGTCAGAGGAAAGACTTTACAAAAAAAAATTCCACATACAGAGCTTGTTTTTCAACCTCTACCCATTTATAAGTTGCACTGGTTTTTCAGACTAGATCCCAGAAGCAGACAAGAAGAAAACAGAGAAAAAATATTTAGCATTAGGAGAACCAAAGTGAAAGGAAATAAAATATCAAAAAGAAGAAAAGCAACTTGTTACTAATCCTGGGAGTCCTAATTATCAAACTGGGACTAGCTTTCATCTATAATAAACTAGTGGCTCTAGATATGTATCGGGATGCTTCTCATAATCATGAGATCCTAATGGAGAAGAAAAAAAAAAAAGGTTACGTTTTCCACAATTTTCTGAAGTTTTGTCAAACTTAAAACATTCTCGTGCTTCCTGTATTACCCTGAAGTAATATTTGAGTATTTTGCTTCTGTATAAAACATGAGGTGAGGGATCCCACAAAAGCAGTCTAAACACTCTAAAGGAGTACTGTGGCAGTAACATGGTGGCAGAAGGAACCTTAAAGGTTAAATGGAAGCGTACTGAATGAAACGGCAGCTATTTGAGGCCAACAGCGGTAAAGCAAAGAATGAGATCAACAACCCAATAAACAAGCATATTTGGATACGGCTGGCTGTGAGGTTTTTAAAAGCAGAAATATTTATTGCAGGAGTTAGAGATTCTGCAGGAAAACAGACAGGGATTAGGGAATAAAGCAAAAGGATGATGGCAGCAGAAGTGCTGGAAAAAAAACAATGCCACTAGCACCAAAGAACACAGAGCATCAAAAATCTCATGTTGAAAATTAATTGAAAGCTTTAGTTAAGTCTTATAAAGACTGAAAAATAAAAGCAGAAAGCCTTCTAACACTTCTTGGATCTAGAGGGCAGGACAAAAGCTAAATTGTTATAACATTTGAAATTCACTGTTATTAATAGTTAAGGTGTTATGCTTCTACTTTGACTTCAAGGTCACTGGTAACTCCCTTGTTTTCCTCATCCTGAAAAATTACACAAAGCAGGTTGCTCTTGATAGCACCTATTCTGTTTCACCTAGCTTGGCAGGATCTATAAACCACTGCAGAGAGTAACAACTGAGAGCCTGAATAGTCAATACAAGTCTTAACTATTCGGACAGGATATCAATTCTTCCAGAAGCTAGTATATATTGATTTGAAGGTGTTTGATTTCACTTTCAGAAACAATTAGCAACAGCATCTACTTCCCTGAAAAGAAGTTAATGTTTAACAACTGAAGCACAGAAGTTTAAAAAAACCATCACTGAACTCTAATTAGACATCAAAATGTGCTCATTTCCTTGACATGATCATATCCATCTGCCAATTATTGTTAAGTCAACTTTCACTACTAGATCTATAGGAAGCACTGAGCCTGTGGCAAAATAGTTTCTGCCAGTGACAGTCCAATATCAGCACTTGGTTGGAACCTTATTTTAATAATTTGTTCTTTAACAACATCAGTTTAGGGAAAATGAAGTAGACAGCATCAGTCCACTACATGAAGATGAATTAGTCAAACTTCAAATGCTGTTTATGGAAACTATAAGTATGAATTTTGCAAGCTTTGCAAAACCAGATATCCATCAAGTTTTTCTTCTGCAAACCTTCCTTCATAATTTTTTAATTCTCCTCAAACTAACTAAACTGAGTAGACCTGTATGAGCTTAGCATTCTTGTTTATTTCCTGTATTACTGCAAAATGTAAGCAAAATTGAAGGCTGACTCTGATTGTATCCTTGTTCAACTGATACTATGGACAATTTAAGGTTTAAAACATCTTTTGACAAACTGATCTGAAACCCAGGTTTCTCTTGAAGACAGGTCACAAATTTTTAATTTGAGTCCCAACAGGAAGTACTTTTATACTTTTAGTTAGCAGTTTTAAATGCTTTTTTTTTTTTTTTAAGAGAGAAAAAGCTGGCATAGATTTAGGCTGTCCAAAAGAAGCAACCACAGAAACATAGAATGGTTTGGGTTGGAAGGGACCTTTAAAGGTCATCTTGTCCAACCCCCCTGCAAGGAGCAGGGACATCTCCAACCACATCAGGTTGCTCAGAGCCCTGTCCAACCTGGCCTTGAATGTTTTCAAGGATGGGGCATCCACCACCTCTCTGGGCAACCTGTTCCAGTGTTCCACCACTTTCCTTGTAAACATTTTTTTCCTTATGTCCAGTCTCAATCTACCTCCTTCTATTTTAAAAGCATTATCCCTCATCCTGTCACAACAGGTCCTACTGAAGAGTTTCTTCCCGTCTTTCTTATAAGCCCTCTTTAGGTACTGGAAGACCACTGTAAGGTCTCTCTGGATATAATCTTAGAGGCTGGCACAGTAACTATTTGGAAATCAGAGTTAACATCTATACTTTAGTTCTAAAGAAGAAACCTGATTCTAACTACTGCTGCTGCAGGAGTCAGCATCACTTAGTGAAGGAAGCCCAGGAAGCATGTTGTTGTTGTGTTTTTAAATTAAATCAATAAAGCTCCTAGATTCAGGAGTGAAGAGAGTGAAAATAAACCCATTTCTAACCTGTGTAAACGTTACTCCCTTTCCTCCTGTAAGGTGCTCTGCTTTGACAGTAAGAACTGCCTCCCAGTCTCCTCTGACTCTCTAGATCCCAAAGCTTTCCACGCAGGCTCAGAGACCCCCAGCAGCCTGCAGGCGGGCAGGCTCCCTCAGAGCAAGACCCCGCCGCGGCCTGCCCCGACCTAACACCCTCTGGGACCACCCCCGCCGCCCCCAACCGTCGTGTCGCACCCCCGCCGCGCCCTGGGCCGCGGGGCAGGCCGAGGCCTACCACAGCGCCGCAGCACGGCCGCACAGCCTTGCCGCCCGCCCCTTCCCCTCCCTCCCCACAGACAGCCCTCCGCCACCGCCTACCGCCGCTTCGGAAGGAGAGGCGGGCGGCACCACCCCACCGGCTGACAGAGCAGCGACGGGGCGGCGGGAGAAGGGGGGAGTGGTGGCGGGTGGCGGTTAGCGGCCGGGCTGCGCCAACGCGGCGGTGCGGCAGTGGCTGTTGCTTGGTGGCGGCTTCCCGGGGCGGGGCTAGAGGCGGGGAGCAGCTGCCTGCTCTGGCCCGGCCCCGGGTGGAGAGAGGTCGGCGGGGCTGTCCCCGAGTGCGGACTGCGTTGGTGCTCATCGGTACCCGGAGATAGCAACTGCTAGTCACAGTCTGACCGTAAATTCCCTTCGAGGGTCTCTTGGTTTATTCCAAGCTGTAGCAAATAGCGTGGGTAAGTAGGAAGTTGGGGCTAAAATACAGGCGCTGGCCTCCAGACAGTCAGCGATGCTGCTGACCCCGGGCGTGTGGAAAGCAGGAGTCAAATCTCAGATGTGCGTTAACAGGCTTTAAAATAAAAGTTTATGTTTTAAATTGAAATTTTCATTATCTTTTTTTTTTTTTTTTGACCTTCTACAGTTTGTGTTTTTACATTTAACATGGCTGTGCTACTTTTCCGGCAGCAGAAGTTTTTATGTAACCCTGTTATTTCATGGGCTGCTTGCAGGGACTAAACACCATATCAAAAACCTGATAAAAATGGATGTGTTATGCTGCGATGCAGTGCCAAGCCTAGCATATCCTGGCAGTGCGCTTCCCAACAGAAGCCTTTCTGTGACCTGCTTTCTGTGTTGGTTACAGCTTTGTGTGGCCTCCCAGAAGCTGAACTGGAAGGTTACTTTATTTTCTCCTGATCTGTCCTCCTCTTTCATTCCCTCTTGTGTAACAAAGATCTTTATGAATATTCCTTAGCACTGAAAAGAAAATCATAAATATTTTCCCTCTGCCAGGGAACCAGACGTATGGTCTCTGTGGCAAGTGCTAAGAATGTATACACTTTCTCTGTGTACTAAACCACCCCAATTTACATTCTAGCAAGGACCCCAGAAAGGAAAATGGTACTCACTAACACATTTGGTCCCAGACACTTACAGACTAAAGAGCAGGAAAAAGAAACATCTCATCCAACTTTTTAGTGTCACCAAAGCACCTCTGAATCCTTCAGCTTTTACTCAAGAAAAGGTGATCTTTTTCATCTCATAGGACTGCTTGATAGGCGCGTTTGAAACACGGTGCATTTCCATGTATAAACTGCCCCAAATTTAAAAGATGCATAATTATAGTATCTAAAGCAATTCACAATTGCTGGTACCAGATTTTCTATTGCTTTATAACACACCGTTCAACTCTTGCAAACTTTAAATGCTTCCAGGTCACACTTCTAAATAGCAGGAACAACAGAGATAAGGCACAAGGATATGAAAAATCAGTTTTGTTTCCAGTCTCTCTGGAACAAAATCTATTATTTCCTGTGCTGCATTCCTATCACATTCTCCTGTTGACTCTGTTCCTTGTAGCCTTAGCAGTACTGATCCAAAGGTTTGCTGCAGGTAGTTGACAGGATGCATGCTGCCATTGAGCAGACCTGTAGCTATCTGTGAGGGAGTCGCAGATACTATTCTTATATGTAAGGAAGCGCACAAATTTTTAACACATTTACAAGGCTTTGGGCAGACCCCACCAGAGGCTGACATTCCACTAAGCAATACTAAAAGGTGATTTTTATGCTTCTACATTTTCAATGTCCTCCAAAGAGACAAGAATCTGTATCTGTTCTGGGAATCATGAGTGTACCTTGTGTAACTCCCACTGTCTACCCCCTGGACTACTTACCAAATTCAGTAATTGAACTTGGCACTATGAATTCCTTTCCTACAGCCAGATACTTGAAGGCTGGGTGCCACAACGTTGGGCGTCTCAACACCTAAGTTCCAGTTATGTAACTGTAACTCATTAAATTTCACTTTGTTTTTCCTGGAATTATATCTCATGCTTCTTAACTTTTCATTTTTTTTTCCTATAAACTAAAACCCCCAAGTTTCAAAGGTGAGTATTTTACGTAAAATACTGATCACTTTTCTGTTTGTTGGTTCTTCATACTCTAGCAGTTACTGATTTTGATTATTAGTACTGGCAGTAAGTCTTCTGCTTTAATTCTATGTATTTGTGGCCAGTTCAAAGAGGTGAAGTTTAAAAGCAGGGTATGGTTGCCTGTGATAGACCACATCAGTTTTGTTTCTGTGTTTTCAGTCTGTACACTATTGTTCCTTTGAAAATGCAGTACCTAAGTAAGGTAGGACACTTGAGGGAGAGTAGGAGTGTGCTGCTTTCCTGGCAGGTAACTGTATATACTCAGAAAATAAAAATGGTGTGTCAGGAAGAAATGAGTGAAAGCCTCCAGTTAAGGAGAAAGAAAGGTAAGAGAAACAGCAGAAGGACCTCAGAGTAAAAAAAAAAAAAAACAAAAACAACTCTTATGAACTAGAAGGAATTATACAGAGTTTATTGCAACTCACAAAGCCACCCAGCTGGCCAACATTACTCTGCCAGCATGCAGATGGCAAAGGGGATCTTGTTTGTAAAACCTTTATTCACCCTTATTTTATCTCATCTACTCTATTAGAGTTTATTTTAGACTTTAAGTATTCTATTCTAAATTTTAATATAAACCTGTTGTTTATATTAAACATCTACCTGATGTAGAGTGTAAACCCCTACTGGACATTGAAGAGCCCACTGGAAAGAAAAGGTCTAGGCAGATCTGTCACAAATTTTGGGAAGTTTAGGGTTTCATGATAGTGATATTATCATAACTTTGTGTTTCATGATCTTGAACGCAGCACATCTGATACTCTGACATGGCAGAAGGCGTTGCTGATAAACCTGTGCTCTCTGCTAATGGATAATGAATGCTAGATGTCAAGTAGAGAAACACGATTGAGCGTACATGTGGAGGAGCCACCGATTCTACTTTCTCCTTAGCTCTTTTTGCTTCCAGCAATGGTTAGAATAACCATTAGGAACAGAAGAAAGCAATAACTGATGGGTGAGGGACAAACCTGACAGGAGTAACAAAAGGAAAGGTAGTTTCTGTAGTTCCCACAAATGGATACTCACCAGCTGAATCCAGTTTAATGGTAACAGTTTTATGAAGATCAATGTAATTTTTCAAGTCTTTGTACCAAAGTGCAATGAATTTCTGAAAATTATTAAAGAGACCAATGTATGACATAGGAAAGAAGGGATAGACATTGTGGATCTGTTGACAAATGTGCTGCAAAACATTTTGTGTATTAGGAAACCATTTCTTGATACTATTTCCCTATTAATGCTGATTTTACAGTAATTAGAAATATCTTTAAAATCACGACCTCTTGGGATGGATGGAACTAATGAAGTTTATTTTTTTCACAGACTAGTGTTTTATAGATGTTAAGCTCAAACCAAAACGTTTTCCAGATTCATTAACTCAGTGCATTTGTGAAGGGCTGTGCCTAGTGTGAACTCTGTGCTGCATGAAAAACATCTGTGCTCATGTTACAATGTTTCTTTTGATCAGGACACATCTAGAGACCGTTACAGGGTAACTGTTTATTCACACAAAATTTTTATCTCCTCATACCAAAACTGTCTGAAATGGCTAATAAGTTCTAAATTATAAGGCAGTAAGGGCAGACATATAAGCTACACATTCACCACAATTGCATAAGCCTTTATTGAAGCAAAAAGAAGACACAGAGCAAGGATTAATGTAGTAAACCCTCAAAAGTCAGTCAAAGGAAACTGATGTAAAATAACCAGGGTATATGCACTGCATACTGAGCCACTTCAAATTAAAAATTTAGCAGTATAGTTACAAAACTAGAGAGCTCTACATGGGTTAACTACTTGAATATGTAGCCCAGTTCTCAAGCAGAATTTGCAGCCCATACTGTGGCTTGGTACTGCCACAGCTATTCTGCTAGCAGTGTTTAAGCCACCTCCTAAAAGGTGCTTTAAGTGTACCTGCGTGACTTGCAGTACTGACTGGAATACAGCCAGACAGGACTGATATTTAGATATCAGCTTTAGATATCTAGCTTTTAGATGTCACTGTGCTCTTAAGACAAGAAATCAGTTCAAGATTTTGGCTAGCTCAAAAAGCCATTTTTTTTTTTTTCTGAAAATGTGCCTCCTACATAGTGACATCTTAAGTTTTCAGCTTCAAAGGTAAATGGAAATTACTGTTAAGCATCAAAATCTGTTTGTGAAGCTATGAAAAAGGAGAATTTTCTTCATGTAAGCCTAAAGATGCAGAGAATCTGAGTTGAATATGACTAGTTGTGCATGACTGCCTGGAGTTGCACTTGGTCTACAAAACGGACCCAGGGAGAAACAGACATATGTGTGACTACCACACGCTGTCATCTTCTCCTTCTAGTAGATACTTACACAACTAAAAAGCACTCATGTAACAATGTATCCTGAAAACATTCAGAAGAGACACTTGAATGGTGACCAGAGGTGTACAGCCACTATCAGAAAGATAGTATCAAGTGCTATGTAGTAATTTATCTGTGAGAGAAAAATGTATCATTAACTTAAAAGCACTGGAGCTTGATACATTTTAATAAGATGCAAGCTCTACATGAGGAGGGTTAACCTTGGGAACAAACTATCCTTGGAAACAATGAATTCGATGTTGTCAGATCAAGACGAAGCGCCTTTCTGTTAAGATAGGCTATAGCTAAAAGCTAGATACTGGGCTTAATTTGCTGGGGCGGGGGAGGGGGGGAGAATAACAGGTGAAATGAAATGGCTTGAAGTATACAGGAAAACAGTTAAAATGACTGATTGATCTCCAGTAGCCCTAAACACCATGATTCTGTAGGTCATGATAATCCACTAAGCACACTAATCACTTGCATTATGACTGAAACTCTCAGCATGCTTTTTGTTAGGCAGACTGGGCCAGTTTTGTCACCCTTTGAATCTATTTTCAGCTGATGAGATTAAATGCTCTGTGCAGTCCTACCTCTTTGGCATGTTTAAGACAGTTTAACCTTGAAATGTTTTCAGTCTCAGGAGCAGATGTGGCATGGGACTATCTTGCTCTGTATGCTCACAGCCGTCATGAAGGTTTGTATGCCTGTGTGCCCAGGCAATCAGAGGAGTGTGAATCACCACATGTTACACAGAGCAACTGCATCACTTACACAACTGAGGGTATGTGATAAAAGAGGTCTCTGTATATAGTGGTTGATGCCCCATCCCTGGAAACACTCAAGGCCAGGTTGGATGCGGCTCTGAGCAACCTGATCTGGTTGGAGATGTCCCTGCTTCTTGCAGAAGGGCTGGACTAGATGACCTTAAAGATCCCTTCCATCCCTAACCATTCTATGATTCTATAGTAGCTCCTGGGCTTGCAAATGTTCAGAGTAAGTATGCAGGGTACGTGAAGTAGATCCCGAGCACTGTTTTGGGGCCTCTTTTGAGATGGAGGATGCACAGCCTCCATCAGTCCATACCATACAGAGTTTGTACCCTGCTCTCTACATTTTAGAAATAAGATCCTAGATTAACAGACTGCTCAAAGCTTACCGATGGCGTGAAATGTTCTTGTCTCCTGATCTGCTGCCCCTCTTCTTCTCCCTCAGAAGTGACATCCTCTGAGGCACCTGCAAAGCCCAATATTTCTCCTTCAGAAATCATAAAACTTCTCAATCTTTAGGGGGACGCGGAGAGAGGAAGGGATTCGGCAGCTCCTGAGCAGGGAGTATGCAGTGATGCAGCGGCTCAAGCCGCCCTGCCCACCCCTCACGTCGGCCTAGGCCCGTTCGCCCTGCCGGCGGTGACTGGGAGTCGCGTTCCAGCAGCGCCACCGCCCATCTCCGGGAGCCTCCGGGCAGCCGCCCCTTCTGGACCGCGGCATCGCCCGGCCTCCTTGCGGGGATACCCGGGGCGCCGAGCGAGGTGCCGGGGGACGGGGCCGGGGGACGGGGCCCGGCGCGACCCGCAGCGCCCCCGCCCCCGCGCGCCAGGGGGCGCCAGAGCCTCGCGCGCAGGCCCGCCGCCCGCGGGGGCGCGGGAGCCGTCCCGGCGCCTGCGCACTGGAGAGGCGGCGGCGGCGGCGGCAGCAGCAGCAGCGGAGGCAGCGGCCTGAAGAGCCCCGCAGGAAGAGCGGGCGGCGGCAGTTGCGGCGGTTTGCTGTGTCGCTGGGCGGTCGTGATCGCACGCCACGATGCCTGCGGTGTCGAAGGGCGATGGGATGCGGGGCCTGGCGGTCTTTATCTCCGATATCCGGAACTGTGAGTGGCGGCCGAGGCGCGGTGGGGCTGGGGCCTGGGCTGGGCCGACCGTTGCCGTGGGCCGTTGCACCGTGGGTCCGGGCCTTTTCCCCCCTCAGTCCCCTCCCCAGTGCTCTCTTCTTCACCCTTTCCCCCGCAGCGAGCTGTTCGGAGCTCCTGACTCACGAAATGGCGACGCGCCCTGGGGGGCGGAGGCGGCGCGGCGAGGGAGGGGAGCAGCCTAAGGCTTTTGGCTGTGGGTTTGGGTTGGTTTTTGCGTTTTGGGTGGGTTGGTTGGTGTATTTTCGTGCCTCTCCTCCGCCACTGCGGAGGGGCTTTGGGTGTTGTGGTCGTTGCCCCTGCCGAAGGGGATGCCGAGAGGTTGATGTCCGCCATCGTCCTTGTTTATAAGGCGCTGAAGCGAAGCCGGCGTGTGTTAGGGCTGCGGGTGGGTCTGTGGCAGGCCAGAGAGAGGCGTCTCTGGTCTCCTTCCAAATCTGTGAACGGCTTTCAATTCAAAACATCACTGACGAAAAGCAGGCCCCTCTAAGGGTGTCTGCGAGCAGGGCCTTCTGTGGCTGTGCCTAGGCTTGGCTTAAATTGGCTTTAAAATTATATTTTGACAGAAATCAGGTCTTAGGATCTGTGTAATTAAAAATGGGATGGAGAGGGGTGCTGGTAAGCGTCCCCCAGAGGGAAGAGGGAGGAGCATGCCTATGAGTGTGCAGGGCAGAGAGATCTGCTGCTTGGTGTAGGGGGGAAAGGTGTGTCACTGGGAGCAGACAGCAGTGCTCAGGTTTCCTTTTTGATTAGGAATTGCGTGTGATAGCAGCTTAATATTAATCTGAGTTAGAGATCTAAGTGTATGATGTGGCAGGAATTGCCTGCGGAAGGGCTAAGGTCACTGTGGTTGGTGTGATGAAACAGTTCTATTTTGTCCACCTGTGAGTCTCTGTAGATTACTTGAGGCTATATTTTAAAAGCAATAGCAGTAAGGTTTTCTCTCTAACAGGTGAAAGTGTTTTTGGATAATTTTTTAATGTGTGTTATGATGATAATATGATATGTTCGGAAAAGAACTTTAAGATCATGAAGTCTGACCGTTAACCTAATACTGCCAAGTCTGCCACTAAACCATATCCCTAAGCTGTACATCTACACGTCTTTTAAATATCTCCAGGGATGGTGACTCAACCACCTCCCTGAGCAGCCTATCCTAATGCCTGACAACCCTTAGTGAATAATTTTTTTTTCCTAGTATCCAATCTAAACTGCCCTTGATGCATCTTGAGGCCATTTTCTCTTGCCCTGTTGCTTCTTATGTGGGAAAAGAGACCAATGCTCATGTTGCTGCAATCTCCTTTCAGGTAGTTCTAGAGAGTGATAAGGTCTCCCCTGAGCCTCCTTTTCTCCAGGATAAACAGCCCCAGTTCCCTCACCTGCTCCTCATAAGACTTGTTCTCTAGACCCTTCACCAGCTTTGGACACACTCAAGCACCTCAATGGCTTTCTTGTAGTGAAAGGCCCAAAACTGAACACAGGATTTGAGGCATCACCAGTGCCAAGTACAGGGAGACAATCGCTTCCCTACTCCTGCTGGCCACCCTGTTCCTGATACAAGCCAGGATGCTGTTGGCCCTCTTGACCACCTGGGCACACTGCCGGCTCATATTCAGCCAGCTGTCAACCAGCACCCCCAGGTCCTTTTCTGCCAGGAAGCTTTTCAGCCACTCTTTCCCAAGTCTGTACCATTGCTTGGGGTTGTTGTGACCCAAGTGCAGGACCTGGCACTTGGCCTTGTTGAACCTCATACAGTTGGCCTCAGCCCATTGATCCAGCCTGTCCAGATCCCTCTGTAGATCCTTTCTACTCTCCAGAAGATCAACACTTCTGCCCATCTTGGTGTCATTTGCAAACTTGCTGAGGATGCACTTGATCCCCTCATCCAGATCATTGATAGAGATGTTAAACAGAACTGTCCCCAAGACTGAGCCCTGGGGAATGCCACCTGTGACTGGCCACCACCTGGATTTAACTCCATTGACCACCACTTCTTGGGTCTGGCCATCCAGCCAGTTTTTTATCCAGCGAAGATTATGCCCATCCAAGCCATATGCAGCTGGTTCCTCCAGGAGAGTGCTGTGGGAAATGGTGTCAAAGGCTTTACTGAAGTCTAGCTAGGCAACATCCACAGCGTTTCCCTCCTTCACTAAGTGGATCACCATGTCATAGAAAGACATCCGGTTAGTCCAGTAGGACCTGCCTCTCATAAACTTGTCCTAATTGGGCCTGATGACCTCGTTGTCCTGTATGTGCCACGTGATGGCACTCAAGATGATCTGATCCATAGTCTTCCCTGGCACTGAGGTTAGATTGACAGACCTGTAGTTCCCCAACTATGGGAACTAGCCTGATCTAACTAGGCTTATATTGGGATAACTGCACTGGCTTGGAAAACTCTTCATGTTGATGTCATCTAATACAAAAAGCTGGGTAGAAAGTTATACTGATAAAATAAGAGAGTTTAAATGCAGTGTTTCCTTAAACTAAATTCAGGTGATTTGGACTTCTGGCCATGTAAACAGAGGCCTTGTATGTAAAATTCAAGGTTGTTAAATCTTCCTTACAGCAGAAGCTGTCTATGTTTTTTTTATAGAACAGAGTTGCACATCTTTAGGGTTCTTCAGACTTTACTCTTGTATGTGTAGAAGGTGGCTTATAAAATGTGTTGTGTATCAGTTCAAGGTTACATGAATGCTCTTGTGCTTTGTCTGGTTGGCCCAACTATTTACTCAAAATTTTCCTGTGCCCTAGTATTCTATGCAAGCTGGATGCATAACATAGTTTCACCTGGTGTCATGGCATTTAAGACTTGCTGTCTTATCTACCCACTTTTAAAAATGATTGTTTTAATTCATTTAGCTAGAAGTAGTTTGATTTTATTCAATGTCTCTTATGTCTTGCAGTTAACACATTTGTCTGCTCTTGTTTTCAGTGGAATTCAGTAGAAGGGAATACAAGAGAAACATTCAAGTTCTTAGGTTCCTAACCTGTGTTTAGAGGAGATGTGGAATAACAAGGTTTAACGTAGTAGGATAGAGCAAATTAACTGCTGATTTCCCCACAAGCCTAGGCCGTGTGAGGACTCTGGTGGAACAACCACTTCTCTGTTCAGATGGGACAACAAACCTCTCATGCTCTCAGTTTCTGCAAAAGTGACAAAGATGTAACTGGCTTGTGAAACAAATAAAATGTTAACACTTTCACTGTTTAAACAAATACTGATTTCTCAAACGTTTTGTCCCTGTCCAGACAGCTATTTGGGAGCCCTAATTACCTTCCTATCTTTCTCATCTTCATAATGAAGAAACTACCTACATCTTGCAAATAGCTGTGAAAGAGCTGATAGTTCCCACTAGCAGGTAATCTCTGCAGCTTCCGAATAGCTGTCTAATGGTGTTTGAATCTTTTTCCTTTAAGGGAGCTCAGAGTGTTGCCAACTAACCATGGGCTGGCATACGCTGACTAAGATTCACAAAAATCCTTGGGAGTAGTCTTTAGAGACTCTGCTTTGTAGGCACTGGTATTGGCTTAAGTTCCATCTTCCTCTCTTCAGAGTGGGGAGCTAGATGTTTGTTAAGAACAAAAAGTAACAGATGTTTAAGAGAACAGAATCATTTGACTTGTAGGTCTGAGAAAAATGTTCCTGTTCTGGATGGGAGGGAAACTAGACACCAAGTGCAGCCCTTAACCTCTGTTCTAGCCTTAAATTCGGACTAAGTATCTGACAGTTGTACTGATGTGCAAAATGCCTGCTGGCATTCTGAATTTCAGTTGTAATTTTGGCTTTGGACTTGTTTATCTCTTTGTAATACTACCATAAGGGCCTGATGTTTTTAATTTGCCTACAACCCTTTCAGATTATGAGTCATGTTGAAATACGGTGTGAAAGATTTTGCGTAGATAAGGAATCTACATTATAGATGCTGCTGAATAATGAAAATGCAGTTGTTGTGTGCAAACTGTGCTTGGGTGGATGCACAGGATGTGATTTCAAGGTAATAAAGTAACCTAAACTTCAAGGAGATACTTAAGTAAATTTAGCCTGTCTGCCTTTGGAAATGCTTCATCTTCTTACATCAAATCTTACTTTTTAGTCATTTGTGCCTATAATGTCTGCAGCACTAAATAACGCATCATTCTCTTACTAATTTATTATGTTGCTAATTTGAGAGTCATGCTTGTCTTGACTGTCTGTTTTTACCAGTCTGTTAGAGGCTTCAAAGAAGTCTAACTTGATAGCAATTTTCAGTATTTACAATTGTAGCTGATTGTGAGTGAATGAACAGCTCACACTGCTAGTATGTATTTAATAGTTAAAAGATTGGTTGTCACTTCTGTGTCAGTTAGCCATATTTCTTGTGCTTGAGTTATCTGTTAAACTTCTTGATCTGTGTGTTAAATGTCTCTATACCACATATGACTTTGAATGTAAGAATTACTTTCTATATGACTTTAAAAAGTCTGCTTAAAATATGCCAATTTCTCAAAAGTCTGTAAAGCTTTTTATAAAAAAAACCCCTCATATTACTTGGAGCAGAAACTGTAAAATACTCTAATGAGCAAATGTGCTTCTTAATGCTTTGACTTTAGTCTCTGTGAAACTAATATTGAGTGACTTTTTCAAAGCAAAATATTCTTTATTTGTACAAATATCAAGTAATATCAGAATTTTCAAAATCTGATAATATCAGGAAATGAATTATCCTGCAGTTCCTGATAGCTCTCCAAAATTTTGTTTCAGGGCAGCTTCTTGTTATAAGCTCTGTATTTTGCATATAGAGGTCCTAGTGCAGATGGCAGGAAAAGAGTTTTAAAGAAAATACCTCTCTTAGATGCCTGACAACTTTCCAGTAGATGTATGGGCTTTTCTAGAAACTTGTTCAGTTGGATTATTTTATAACAAGCCAAAAAGCTATTTGCTGTCCTATCTTTCGTAGACACCAGAGACAAGAAAACTGAAGACTGAAAGCTGAAGTACTTGGTTAAGATAGCCTAGTTAATTAGCACTTAGTTAATGTGGCCCACTGAGAAAATAGCAAGGTGTGGCTATGCTGTAAAATAGATTGTGGTGGCAGTGGAGCTGAAAAGCTCTGAACCCTGAGGTGTGGTGAAGTGCTATCCAGATTTAGGAGTTCAGGTCGGGAAGAGTCCTTGTCACTGCCTGAAGTGCCTCATGAACTAAAACCCAACAAGATCCGTATGTGTTTATAAGCATGTGAACTCCTGCAAGAAATGCATATTCTTAAACAGTATGTTAAATATTTTCTGTGCATATATTGCAGAGCTGCTGAAGTGATTTGTCTTATTCAAGATGGTGCTTTATAAACTCTCCAGCTGTCTTGGCTGACAGATACATCATCAGAAGTCTGTTTTCATTTTTTTTTTTTTTTTTTTTTGGAGAACAGCTTTATGCTTATCTGGTGATGAAGTACTTTTAAGTCATCTGTCACTCAAGCTATTATGTTGCAACAAGAGTATTATCTGCTGTTCACCCTGAAAACTAGGAAAGCTTGCTTCTCTCCTTTATTTTGGAGGTGTAAGAAATAGTTTCCATTACAATATTAAATGTACCCTCTGCTCCACTGTAAAATCAGGAAGTAATTTACTCTTGGATTGATGAAACTGGTCTGCACAGAGTCAAAAAACCTGCTTTTGCCACAGCTTGGAAGACAAGACAATTCTTCATTTCCCTTACTACTTTAGATAAGGTGACATTGAAAACGTAAGACAGTTAAAGGTTGGACAGAGGAAGGAAGGATTCCTTTAGTTTGTCTCCAAATTTTTCTGTATATGTTCTGTTCCAAGATACTGTTCTTTTCTCCTCAGGCTATATTTTTTCCTTAAATAAAACCCAACTGATATATTACACAAATATCTGTCTCTTCTAATAGAATTTAAGGCATTAATTCTTCTTTGTACTGGGCAGGGAGAGTGTTCAGCCTTTTGAAGTCTGATATCAGTAGCTTTGCTTCACTGAACTGGGGCTGGCATGTAACGTTATGGATAAGCAAGTGGAGCTTAAAAAAGGCAAGTTCATGAAATTTGTCATAGCACAATCACCCTTTTGACTGGATAGTAGATAATGGAGTGCATTACCTGTGTACATGAGAGGGGCATGCACATGAATTAAATGACTATGTGGGTATGTCCTAAAGCTATTTGTTCTCAGTGAGAACAGCCATACAGTGAAAGAAACTTCACATAGGGTTTGTTGGGAACATACAGCTTGTTTCAGTGCTATATGTTAGTAATATGGCTTTCGGAGTGTGGGCTGAAGCTACTGCATTGCTTCTCTGAGGTGTAGGTTCTTGTTTGCACTGGGTATAGTTTTAAAGTAGGACTTGAGTTACTTCTGTAGACAGTTACTTCTCTTTATTTGGATTCTTAGATGACTTATCTCTTTGAAAAAATTTGAAGGCAAGGCATCTGATTTGGTCTCCTGTTTCTTCTACAAGGCTATGGCCACTCATCCAATATGGACAGTTTCTGGCCTGAAAAAACCCTGAGTGTGCTGCTTAGAGCTATAATAAGCACTAAGTCTTGCATCACTTGCTGCTATTTGCAGGAGAGTGATTTAAAGAAAACACAATTAGCCTGCCATTAATCTGAAAGGATGTATAAACTAGTGTTCTGCCCATGGCTTCTCTGTCTTAGCTTTCTTCTGGTCATTTCATGGAACTCTGAGGGACTGGGGTTTTTTTTGTTTTGTTTTGTTTTTTTGTTTGATTATTTATTTTTTTTTTACACTTGTTGAATTTGTGCATGTTTGAGAAAAGAGGAGAGTAGGCAAAGATGATAACTAATAGATGAGAGGCAGTAAAGAGCTAGAATCTTTTGTGGGACATCCAACCTCTCCGTTAGAGACACTGGAAAACATAACATCTGCTGAATTTAAAATCCTTTGCATAAAGGCTGCCCACCAGGACTGGTAAGAGGAAGTTAAGGACTATTGCAGAGACTTACGTATCTGTGTCGATTAATGAGCTCATACAGGATTTTTTTTTTAAAGGCCTCTGAGATAGTAGTTTGGATGTGATTAAGTTAAACTAGGAGACTTTCTATTATTTGAATGTGAACTAAGCTAGAAAAGAGTCTACAATGATTTGTACTAAATCAGTGCAAATGCCTTACCCCATTGAAGAGAGTGTAACTGTACAGTGTGAAAATACTGTTCAAGGAAATGACTACTTAAATGCTACTCAGTCAAGGAAGGAGGAGGAGCTACTTTATGTAGTAGCCTAACCTTGCACTTCTGATTTTGCATATCTTCTTAGCTTAAAGTTTCTCTTTAGATAGAAGTCAATGTAATTTTGTCAACTAAACTGCCAAAAAGATATTCTTTATGTCGTAAAGTCGCTCGGATATGAGCTTCCAGTAAGCTTAAAGTTCAGTTGGGGAAAGATCTGGTCTTTACCCTGTTACCTAGTTACTCCTCAAACTCTTTCAGTTTGAGCTGTAGTGTTTTTCTGAAGTTGTGGTGCCTAGTTAGAAAAAAACATCTGTGGTAGGCATCTAAAATTATTGAACTTGTATTAATTAGAGTATCTGAATTGTGATAGGATTTGGAAGCCACTGTGTGCTCTTTCTTAATTTATTTCCCTTCCCTTATGAGGACAAGGAGTTAATGGATTACTGGATTACAGTAAAGCCTGTGGCTGCCTGCTGTTTCATGAGAAGTGTTGTTATAGGGACAAATCTCTAGTAGTATACTGGAAGAAATTGTCAGTTCTCTGAATAGTAGTTCACTTACTGTGCAGAATATTAGAAAATGTACTCTACGGAGTTCTTAAATGTGATCTGTAGGTCACTGATCTTTCTGTCTGTAGTAATGGATATCTAACCACAACAGGATCCTCCCAAGGCACAACCATCTTCAACTGCCTTTGTGCCATTCATGATCTTCAATGTAACAGACAGGCACTTTTTTTTCTGCTGATTAAACATATCTGAAAGGACAGCATGCACTCATGTTTTTGTTCATAACAGGATGTTAATACATTACGCAAAAAGCTTCTTGTTCTGCAGCCTTCAACTGGTCAATTTCTAAACAAATCCAAAGCCATACTAACAACTTGTGAAGGTATTGTGAAGGTGAACAGTATTTTATAGTAGTCTGTTTGGATTAGTTGCACGGTGAGTTTGTAAGCAGTAGCACCAGCATCCTCCTTCAGACATACTCAGGTGGACCTGGAACTTGCACCTTTATTGTGGTGCTCCAGATAGTTTACCCAAATTAAGGAATTTGTTCAGACAAACTCACATAATGACCACTTTAATGTATTCCTGTGTAACCTGCCTCCCTTTTGGCTCTCTTCCTTGCTATGCTAAAGCTGTCTGAGAGATTAAGAGGAGGTGGAGGATGGATTTGGTGTTTTACTTCATGAAGCTAATGATCTGCATAGCAAATGACTAATCTATACTCTAGAGCTGTAACATGAGTATCTGTTCTGATGGCAGGTAAAAGTAGTTGTTTAATGTACTGATATCACATCTAAATACTATAAAAGCTCCTTCACAAAGGAAAGAATGGATGCAGTCATTACTTCTATGTGAATATTTTCCTGTAACTATTTGCATCATTTTTACTGTAAGGATCCTAGCGTTTGTTTTGATTTGGGCTCCCTCTTTCAACTAGTTGCTTTCTCTGTCCCCTGACAGAGCAGAGTTTCAGAAGGCAATGTAGTCTTAGGATTGTGTAAGCTGTTTTAGCAATGGGAAAGGCACGTGGGTAATTTGATTGTTTTATGCCAATTTAAGTGTGTTTGGATGGTGAATGTGGAGACCTTGGTCTCTACCTGGTCATGTATTCTGCTGTCTTCTGCTGGCATTATCATATGTAGTAAAGCTGGTATGACTTACCCTTTGGATATTAAAGAAACCAGTTTTGCTTTCAGCTGTCTGGCTCTCTAACTAACCTACAGCAGTACAAGGTAGTAGCAGGAATGTGTATGCCAGGAGGAGAGCAGTGCTAAGCAACAGTCTGGAGTTGTTGTCTTTTAAGAAGTGTAGCCTTGAATCAAACTGATTGTGAAACTACATCAACATATTTTGCTACAGGGAGGCTAGTAGCAGTTTGTCTCTCCTGCTGAACTCCCCAATCAGCTTAGATGCTCCTAATGTGGAGGCTAATGAAAACGTAACAAAACAGCAGTTCTTATGTTTGGAAAACAATGACTCACAGCTCTCAAGGAAGAACATCTAACAACATATTTAAAATGGAGAATTTATCTCTTGTGTAAGAACTGTGTTCTTCCCAAGTAGATAGTCCGAGCCACTACAGAGGTCAGAGGAGAAGCTGCTGCTCTTATCCTGGCAGTATTTGTATTACTGCTCTCCTAAACAGAAACCTAGAGTTGTCCTCTCTTCAAGGCCAGTTTGGTAACTGGATATCAACAGAGAGGCATGCTCTGTTAGACAAATGGTAGAGCCACAAATAGTGACTGACACTACTACTTGCCTTCAAGAAGCATGATGGAATGCTGTCAAAACTTTTTCTTATGCTAATAGAGCCTCCTACCCAACATGCTTTGTAGTTCTTTATGCTAATAATGGCACATGTATTGTCAGGTGGCCACAGGGCAAGTAAGGCTAGGAGGTAACCCAATGTAACATTTCTGACCTCTGCAGAAATTCAAAATAAATGCATTATTGGGTGGGCACAATTACATTAGCTGCTGGCTATAAGCAGATTGGAGCCAGAACATCTAAACTTTTGTGAAACAATTTTTTTTTTTTTTTGCTTTAGTTGTTGTCAGTACACCTGTCTCTTGAACTTGCCTGTGGACATCTACCCTGCTCAATATTTGTGTAGAAATTCATATAGAACAAACGCTCCTCTGTTCCTTTGGGAAATAAATGTGTAGGCTTGGTTGGAAATACGCTGAACTCTAAATGGCTTGTATGAAAGCTAAGGACTTGTGGCAGTTCTAGTTAATCAGCACAGATGTGCTTTTGTGCCTCAAACTTGGCTTAGGCATTCTACAGTTAGTATAGCAACAAGTTAATCCTGATGGAGCAGGTCACTAAGTGAAGCAGCCCACTAATTCCAGCCTTCAAGCACTCGCTTAGTCTTGTAGCCCTGCTGCCAGGTTAATATTAAGGTATGTCAAGTGTTCTCTTCAAATGAATTAACTCAACAAATCCCTTTCCTGTAACTCCTCTTTTCTCATTATTCTGTAGATTGTAATGCAAAACTCTAAACTGAGACATGGAAGTGTTGTTATTCATGCAGTACTGAAGCTCTGACTGTAGTCTGGATTACTGGGAGATTTAAGAATACTAATTGGCTCTCTGAAGAGCTGGATGACTTCTGATGTTCACCAGTGTATCTTTGTTAAACAAGATAGTAATTAAAGATAATAGTGCACTGCAGACTAAATTTATCTTGTTAACGAAGGCAGTAGGCAGTGCAGTGGAGTCTGAACGCTGGCAAACTGTCAAATATGAAGTAATCCTCATAAGCGCCTCAGACAATGTTGTGGCTGGGTATCTGTTTGCTCAGGTACTCATCTTGGGGAAGACTAACAGCAGTCATATACTAGGGCTGTAAGACTATTAACAGTATATGCTTTCTCTGCAGGATAGCCAGACAGAATTTACTGGTTTGCAATCACCTCTTTTAATAACTTGTTATGGATATTTAATAATGGTCTTCCTAAATTGGAAAAAGCCTGAATAAGTGAAAGGATGTGGCCTGAACTGATATAGAACATAGCTTATGTTGTACTCTGGCTTAAATATTGTCCTACCCATCAGTTTATATACATGCCAGACCTTTGTTAAGCCTCTCCAAGTTGCATAGCTTGGCTACTGAACATTTTGTTGGAATACAGTTCTGATTATTTCTTGAAACTGGAAGCTGTGGAGGAAGTGTGGGGGAGCAATTGCCTTTGCAAGCTTTGAAATGTAAGCCTCTAGTTCTGCAGCACAGCACTCCTTCAACTGTCGCCAGTAGTGGTCTTATCTTCCTTTTTAACCATGCTTAAGGTTACTTCAGTGTTTCTAGTGATGGTAAAATCAAATATGCTTGTAGAAATGTAAAGTGTTAGCAGCCTCTACCACCCTCCCTGCCCCGGCCCCAGCCCTTGCTTAGTGGGACAGAGGATCTAGCTAAAATTTTGTATTTTATTTTTTATTTATTTTTATTTTCTTTTTCCCTCTACCTGGAATAAACTGAAGCTACCTGCCACTGTGAGGTTTTGTTTGGCTTTGTCATCCTCTAATATAAACAATAAATTAAGTTTGAGTAAAGTTACCATGCAGTATAACTGCTGGAGTTCAGGAAATTTGTTTTTAGATACTGCAGCTTGGTTTTAACTCATGAGGTATCCTAAGCATTGTTATATGACTATCCTCAGTGACATTTAACACCCAATGTGCTAGTGCTGCTCTCTAAAACTGCAGCTGCAGTTTCAGGCACCTATAAAGTCAATATTATGTCTGCAATAAGGAGACAACTTAAGACTTAATCACTGAACTTGATTTCCAGTGTATGGAGTTAAATTTTTATCACCAGCTAGTTGCTATGGTATTTATATTTGGTCAGGGTGGTATTTATATTTGGTCAGGGTCTAGATGAGATTATATACTGCATTCAAAATAGAACAGCCTGAAGGAATTATTCAAAACAGGCTTTTGTTCATATGCTGTGCAAGTTTTTAAGAGATGTGAATTTGCTGTTTAATACGGATGTTCCTTTTGACTTGCTGCTACAGCTGTGTGCACAGAGGGTGGGATTTTGATTTTTGTGTTGCTGAGGCTGCACTCCATTTCTATTGAAGGTGCTGACGTAACAAATTCCTGAAGTATTTTAGTCAGGCTTCCCTTAATGCTTTGTTGCTTGTTTAGAACACAAAGAACCCAGATTCTAGCAGTAACTGATAATCTGTGAGCGTAATGGATAGATAATGCTCCCTGAAAGGTTTCTTAAGAGGTTTTGGTGATTTAAAAAAAAAAATACAGCCTTGATTTCATCTTGGGTTAAGAAAAACAGGCTGAGATGTACTTACTCCTGTGTTGCGCTGTCCCCAATTTTTTAACATCAGTGGTTACTGCTGCTCTTGGTGAGATGGTTGAGGTTAGAGAAATAGTTGCTAATAATGCAAAGTAAATATTGCAATGTGCTTTCCTTACGCACAGAACCTAAAGATAGAGAGCAAGGACCTAGCTTCCAAACTTGGGTAACTAAATATCCTACTCAGGTTAGCAGTATCCCAGACTGAGGTCAATGCTTTCTGCTCCGTTCATCTAAATGAAGTACAAAATCTCCAGACTCAGTGGTAATATTTTAATGAGATGTGCCCTTCACTTGGTAAAAGGGGAAAACAAATTAAGTTTTAGAAATTAAAACTTTCTTCTGGAGCAGATGAGTAGCTGAAAATATAGGAAGTATTTTGAGGTCTTAAAAAAGAGTGCTTAGCAAAATTGGAGTGTTGTTTATTTACATAAACACGTGCACCCTTTTGGCATGTGTTACTGTGGCCCTCTGTCCATAGAGTATGGACCCAGGAGCAAAAGACTCGCTTCTATCTAGTAGTGAATTCCTAATGCTGGTAAGTATCTTAGACATGAAGACTTGAATATATCTGCCATGTGCACAGGACATATAATCTAATACAATTAAGACAAATCTAAAATCTATAGTGGAAGACACTTCACTCCATGCCTTAGATTGTACAAGCTGCTGCTTATTTATGCAGCAAATAGTGTTACTGCTTTAAAACCAGCTTGATTGGCAAGTTAAATTAGAAGAAAAATCATAACGTGTTGCATGATGTATTAGTGAAAACTGGTTAAACTTGGATCCCAACAGATGTATCTTATAAACTGAGGGAAGTATACTGTGATCTCTAGCCTTGTCATTCTAGAAGTTAATTGGAGTTTCTAGGTCAAATTAAAACTATGGCCATACCTCCTTCTTTATCTGAAAACCAAGATGACTACAGATAGCATCTACAAGTTATGTTACAGAATAGACACGGTGAACTCTTGAGCTCTGAAAACGCCCAACTTTTTACAAGCTGTAAGTGGACGAGTAGGTACAAGTAAGTAGTTTTTCAGGGCTGGGTATGGGGGAAGTTGTGGTTTTTTTTCCATGTGGAGTGTTTTGAGCAGTACCTCTTATAAAACAGTGTTGTAGAATGGAAAAATCCAATTTTAAGCAAATCTGTAGGTATTTTGTTAAAATGACAAGGCAAATCGAAGTAGTTGCTTCTATTTTGGGCCTAACTTGGGCCCGTTTGTACGGTATGCTAGTCTTCCTATGTGTCTGTACTCTTGTAGCCTTTATTATAGGCATATTAATATAAACCAGTTTTTGCATCTTATGCAAGAGTTGGTTTTGAAAGTGTATAGCTTTTTCTTTTTTTTTTGAATCTAGATCAAGAAATGACAAAATCTTGATTTACTTTTATTTGGCGTGGGATTCCCTTGAACTTTAATAAGTACTTTGCTGTTTACCTGTCCTGAGGCACTTGTTTCCTTGAGTTACTTGATCATCTTTAATCATGGAATGGTAGAGGGTGATTAACAATCACTGGGTGATGTAGGAGGTTTGGACATGCAAATGTAGTAGGATGTTTAAACGCTTTGAGTTGCATTACTTATGGCAAAGAAAGGAGTGAGACTGGGAATTCTTTGGAATGCTGGTCCTGATCATGTTCTTCAGGCCTTGTCACATACTCTCCTGGCACTAACATAGCTGTAGCCATGATTGGAGTGGTGTGGGGAATGTGGGATGTGAAAGCAGGGCATCTGATCCCCACTACTGACAAAGCTGGACCATTTTCAAACAGGGTCAGGAAACTTTTATTCATAACCTTGTAGCTAAGTATATGTGATGAAGAGTAAAGGCAGCTGCCTTTTTCTGCTGCTAGTTGATGTTTTGGGAACTGCTTGGAACTTTGAACAGGTACAGGTTTGAATTTCCAGAACAACCAGATGACCAGTTCTGCATTGCTGAAGTGGACTTCATTAGCTTTCATCAAACTTCAAGCAACTGAATATAATACTTGAGTTGGATATTTTACCGTACCACACTCACTCATGTAGGAGATAATGGACCCAGACCTCTAGAGTCTCAATTACCAAGACCTAAAATGCTGAAGAGTAGTAAGCTGCTTTGTTTTGGACAACACAATCATTACTTTAAATTCTGATAATGCAAGCTTATTCAACTGCATCTTATTTTTCTGAATATCTAACTTGAATTTGCACTAGAAGTCCTAATACCTGTTCTTGGAATCAAAAGTTGATATGAAATATAAACAGTGCTGAAAAGCCTTAAGGTGGTAAAGTTGCCTAATAAAATATGAATCTTAAATACTTCTTTTTTTTTTCATGGGCCATGTTGGAAGTCTGAACTTATGTATGTATGATATCTGTCTGAGGTCTTTTGAGTGTTTGGTCTGCTCCTGAGTTTACTGCTTCTCCTCTCCAGTATCTGTTAAGAATGTTTTTGAAGCTGTTGAACTGAATGACCATTCAGTAGAGAAACGGTAAATTGGCTTGTCCTTAAGGTGAGGAATAACACAAGCTGCTCGTGCTTAGGAGACTCTCCTTCAGCCAACTGTCAATGTAGTAATCAAATTGGAAGTAAATTTCAGTTTTGCCAGTTTAAGGAGTAGAAAAAGTGAAGCATTTGTGAAAGTCAGTATCACTTGCATACAATTAATCTGAGATGCCTTTATTACTATCTGAAGTCTGCAAAGCTTCTTGAAACAAGGAGGTCCTTCTAGCTTCTCACATTCCCCTATGAAGCGATGTTTGAGTTACCTCTGTGACATTTGCCTTCGTCTACTCTTAATACTGGAAAGGGAGAGTAATAATTTCTCCTGATGGTTATATGTTCACAGAGCATGGTTGGGTGGAAAGAAGGCTGTTAAGGTGAGAGAGGGCTGTCCGAAGCACTGTATCCTGATGTCTGTTCTTTTGATTTCAGGCAAAAGTAAAGAAGCAGAGATAAAGAGGATAAATAAAGAACTAGCAAACATTCGGTCAAAATTTAAAGGTAAGTGACTTGATCATACTGAACTATACATATTTCCTCATGTAACATTCTTCTGTTGTTTTTTGTTTTGTTTTTACATGCTTAGACTTCTTTGTCAACTGCTAATGCAAAATTCTAGAGCAGGCTGTTAAAATAACTATTGAAAATGTTTTCTTAACTAAAGAACTTTCTGACAGTCCTGTCTCTCTTGGCCATAACAGAAGAAAACTCCTTCCTAACAAAAAATTGAGCTACTATTCACGAACTTTTTCTAATACTTTGCCTCCTAACCATGTGACTGCTTAGCCTGCTTTCTTTCAGAAGGCCATGAATTAGTTTGAAGAAACATGAGTAGATGTAATTATTTCTAGTGAGAAAGAATCTGTTTAAACTTCTCCTCCTTTCCCCTTCTTCCCAACCCCCTCCTGACCTCTTTAGGGAAGTAGTATGTTAGGGTGTCTTCTAGCAGAATTAAGATAAAAATGTCTAGTTGATGAAGCCATGCATCTTGACCGCTACCATAAGCAATAGATTATTCATACAAAATAAAGGATATGCAGTGACTAATTCCATCCTTGTATGTTCCAAGAGGCAGCAATTAACTTTTAAATGACAGATAGTAAAACTCATGCTGTAACTGTATTAAATTTGCGTATGTGGCTTCAAATTTTAAAGATTCTGAGGGGTAGTTGAGATGTTTTTGCATGGAGTCGTAGCAGTAGTGGTTGTAGCAGACGTTCTGTTTAAATAGATATGGGGCTGTGTGTGTAGCTAGATAAGGCTTTGGAGTGTGGAGGTCATATATGTGGCTTCAGAATCTGCTGTATTCAGATTAAACCTATTTATCTTAATTATCTATCCTGACTTAAACTCCATGGAATTGGATTAATGCATTGGAAAACTCAGTGCACTAACAAAGCCTGAAATAGCTTTCCTGAACTTCATAGGGATCTGTTGCTACATTTAAGTGGTATGTCTTTTGAAGGCATATGAAGACCTGCAAAAACTTGAGTGTCAACAACAGCTTGGAAGGGAGAAGTTGACCACAGTGCAAGACACTGAAGAAAAATTAAGAAATTCTTCTAACCTAGAAGCCATCATGTGCCTCTGTGCTAACATTTTTCTCTTAGAAATTTCAGCATACCATGTCCAGATCAGTAACTTCAGTTGTAGAGTAACTGAGGAAATCTTAAAGGCTATTTTTCTAGGGTAAATAGATAAAGGAACTTAATTTAGTCATCTCCTTATGCTGTCACACTGTTTTTTCCATTCCTTTTCATTGCAAAGCTTCCCTCTAACACTACTGTTACCAGAAGTAGCAGGCATTGCATAGTCTGATCCACAGACTATTCTTCGTCACCCAATCCAAGTCTAAAGCTTGTGTCCATTTTCCAGTCACAGTGACCACTTGTGTCCATTTTCTGGACAGTGACCAGCAGATATTGCCTTCATGTACTAAGTATGCATGTACACTGAGGAGCTAGTACATAGTTCAAGGGTCTACTAGAAACCTGCAGACAAGAGTAACAGCCGTTTTCCTTAGTTCCAGCTGTGTGATCGAAGTGGATAGATCATCTTATTGCCTAGAAAATTTAAGCATGACTGTAACTTTTAAATAAAGCAACTTAATCTCCAAGCAAGACCTATACTAGACAAATTAAGTGTATTTTTCAGATAGAGACTTGAATTTTAATAAAAACTGTTTAAGAAGTTTCTGTACACAGAAGAAGTTAATCAAAGCTTCATGTTACTTTCAACTAATTTTATTAAGCTGATTAATCTGGAAACTAAAACCAAAAAGACTGTTTGATTTCTCTTGGTCTGTCTTTGTAAAACTACTTGCTGTCAGTTAGCAGCGTTATTGGTTACCAGTTGTTGCTGAAATTCATTTCAGCACTTGAATTCTTTACTTAATTGTTTACACAGGACAGGTTTTTCTAGAAAGCAGTATGTCACTCCCTGTAGATATGTTAGCAGTTACTCCACCTATGCCCTTCTGTCATCAAGAACAACTAGAGGTTAATGCCTAGCTGGAATCCTTGCTATAGTCACACTAACACAGAAATCTAGTTCTTTCAGCAACTTAACTTCAGGCTATACCACCTTTTTTATCTTGATTTTTATTGATAGGGAAGCTTTAGTTTGTTTGAAACTGGAAGCTTTAATCAGACTAGATCTTCAGTTTACAGTGAAAGTCTGAAAACTTCAAAAGGCATAAAAAACGAAGTTTCTGAAGCTCCTGTAGAACCTCCCTGCCTACTGTACATTCCAGTGTGCTTGAAGCATGAAGGAGGTTCTGTCAGACCTACTTACTTCAGTGCTAGAGTTAAACATGCAAGGAATGTAAAGGAATGCAATAAGGAATTGCAGAAAAGTTCATAATAGTTAAGGCTGTTTAAGTACTGACTTGCAGGGATATAGTCCAGTTCTTGCTGTTTGACTGTGGTCAAATCCTATTAAGTAATCCTCTTTAGATAGGAGAAGTTATATCTTGCTTGCTGCTTACTAGCCCAACTCTTTATGTTTGCACCTGACATGAAAAGCTTTGATCTACAAATTGCAATGAGGAAGCCAGATTCAAACCTCTATTCCATATGAAAGCTAAGCGTTCTAGAAAAAATGACAGCTTCCATGTTTTGAGTAACGCAAGTTAAACTCCATTTGGATCAATCTGCACCCACTAACCTGTATACTTCTGTAAACTTCTGAGTGTGAAAGAATTAATGCTGATAATAATAATGCTTCCTGAGTGCACTTACTGGTAAAGTGCAATAAATCCTTTGTGGGGATCACAGAATGAATGATACACAATTCAGTATTTTGTCATTGTCAGTTGTCCTGAGTCTTGTCTACAAACCTGTATTCAGAAGGATGCTGATATCCTCTCCAGTAAAAGGCTACTTAACACATGGTAGAACTAGTCTTTGGTGTTCTTTTTAAAAGCTGCACTATAAACATAGTAAAGTATTACTAACAAAATGTGACAGTAGTGAAGCTCTAAGTGAGCTGAATTCTGTCAGAATAGCATTCTCTGGTTAACATAGGTAGGTTGGTAGCCGTGTTTTATCACTGAATAATCATAGGTTAAAGAGCTGCTAATGGCACAGTCCATAAAAACCATTTCTGTTCCTCAGTTTTGCAAGGTATTTTGTGTCTTAAGTAGAAAAATAGTTTAAATTATGTATGCAGTAAATTCTTCTCTGGTTAATAGTGATGCCGGGGAGAAATGATCGTAGGAACCTTTGGCTGTGTAGAACCATGAATCAGGCAATGATCAGAGAACAGAGATGCTTTCAGCAAAGTAGTGCAATAACTTAGCCTTGTGTGGCATCCTTTAAACACAGTTTAAATAGATTTGAATAAATATCAGTGCGTGCTTATTCAGTAGCTTGTGTGAAAGATGACTAAACCTTTCCCATAAGCTGATCTTCATTATGGCTACTTTATTACTGAATTTGTATGGATTTTAGGTGAAAAATCTTACTTAACTGAAGACATTAACTTGATCTAGCCCAAATGAAAACTAGACATAAATGTCTCTATTTAGAAGAAGGTGAGTTTGGACAACTTGTTGTGTAACTGTGTGAGGCCTTGGGAGTGTGAGGGGGCGATAGCTGTGTATCTTTCTGCTGCAGAAGTTCCACGTGGGCTTTGTGCTGCGTGGTTTTCCCTTGCAGAAGGGCTGTATAAAAATAAACAGACCTTTGTAATGCATTTTATTCTTGGTTTAAGTGAAGATCATTTGGTTTAACCTAGTTTCTCTTTATCTACCTCTGACTCTTAAAAATGTTTTAAAACAGTTTTAATTCAGACAAATATGTGACCATGAACTTAAGATGGAGTCCCTTGCTAAATAATTATGGTGAATACTGGAGGTCTGGGTTAATTACCTGGCCAAAGATGCACTGGTTGGACTGGCTGCATTGCTATAAGCAGGGAAAGGTCTGACTGTAAGAAGCAAGGCAAGTAGTGCCTCTTGACACAGATATGGTCTTGCTTGATACCACAAGTATCCTTTCTTTTCCTTCCTCTGGACCTTTATACTCTTCAGCATACTCTGTTGCAGTGTCTGGACCCCCACTCCATGTAATCTGCAAGATATATTCTTACACTGTTACGGACAGGTGCTAAGTATTTCTACTTTTGTTCTATCATGGAAGTAGCTGGCAAGCCTGTCACCTGTTTGTGTAACCTGCTATGTAAAATACCCTTATACTTAACAGGCTGGGATGAGGCTGCACATCTCTGGAAAAGCCATACTTTTCTTGAACTGATAGAATGTACGTGATGGTGTTGACTTCTGATCTAGCTTCTGTGCTTCAAGCTCAGAAGGAATCTAGGATCTCTGTTCTTAAGCTGACTGTCTCTTGTTTCAGCGTGAGGAAGCTCCATTGCTGAGGTCAGTGTGCCATTGATGGTTGTTTTAAATGCTTCTGCATTAACTGATACAAGATGCATGTAGCAGAGAGAAACTACACCAGTGTAATAAAGCAGAAGTTGTGGGAGTTGAGTGTGAAGTGGAGAAATACTATTTCTTTTGTTTTACGTGTTCAGATTGCAAGCTGATTTTGCTCCCATGCTTGAGCCAAACTAGAAATTTGGCTGTCAGTAGTAATTCCTTTGTAAATAATTGAAAAAATATCCAGTTTATGAATTTGTTGCATCATTTTGATCTCTCAGAGCAGAATTTTTGTACTAATGAGACTACCCACAAAAGCTGTTTCTGCAGCCAGAGGAACTGTGTTCTCTGCTTGATTCAGGCTTGTTCTTTTTTTCCAGATCTGGCGTTAGATTTTAGTTTTGTTCTGATTGCTTAATAGGGTTTGTGTTACAAGAGCGGCTGCTAGATTTCAGACATGCTAGTATATTTTAGTTCTGGCTTGTGCAGAAGTGCCCCAGTGTCAGCCAATAATATCTCCTTTTTTTTTTTCTTTTTATTTCAACTCTCTTGTTTTCCCAAATTTGAGCAAATCTTCTCTGTTTTCCCAAACTACACAGTAACCCTCTGCAAGAAGTTCAAGATAAGCCTCTAAACACCTGTTTAAACAGAAGCTATGTAACAATAAATTGCTTCCTGGGCAGGCTGTGAAAGCATAGTCTTTATACTTAAGATGGGTTTGATTAGTCACCCAGTCTTCTGATCATCTAAGAGATGCATGAAGGCGATCATACAGTAAAATAATAAAGTGTCTTCACTGACAAAGTGAATTGTTGGAAGTAAAAACAGGCTTCAAATATCACCAGAGTTGTAGGGCTGCTCTAGTACTACTGTGTTCTGGTGGTAGTACTGTAACTAAATACTAGCTTATGGTTTTGTATGGGTTGTCTGCCACAAATATTCAACCCTTTATTTAGAGAGCTTGGACTGTCACTCTCCTGGAAAGACAAATCTCTTCTCAAAGTGTAGATATATTCATAAAAAGCAACTTAATTTTTCTTAGCCTCTAACCTAGTAGTAGGCCTTCTGATACAGTATAGCACTGGATTGCTGTCAACTGCGTCAACGCAGGTCAATGCCAGCCTAGGAAGGAAGCACACTGAATGCAAAGGAACACTTAAGGGTGTTGTTTGTTCTTTTTTGCATAGGCCATTACTGCAGTTTTAAAAGCTAAGATTGTATTGTCTTTGAGACAGCAATCAACCATCTGGATGCTAATGAGACTAGGCTTGTCAGGCTTCCTTACCCTCTGCCCCTTAGTGAACATCCCACAGGACTAAACTGCCTTCTTGTCTGCTCTGGCTGGTAGCAGGCTCTGTAACTATACAGCAGGCTGGATTTTAAGTATACTGAAATTGATTCAAAAGCAGGTGCTGTCTTTTTCACTGATGGTCCAAATGAGAGACAGAAAGTGCTGCCTGGGAAACAATGGGTCTCATAATGCATCTGTGCCTTATTTCTTCCCTTTTGGAAAGCTGTGTGAGAGATCTATGAGCAATGAAAACCAGAAGTTCCCTGTTGAAATAGTAGAGAGGTGATACACAGAAATGTGACAGTAATAATTATTTCTTAATAATAATACTATGTGCTGATCAGTTGTTAATAATTTCTTTTTTAGAAAAATGACTCATAAGCTTTCCAAGGAAAGCAAGTAGCCTTTGAAATGCCCACTGCGCGCAAAACCTGCTGATGTGTGTTCTGAATACTTCCTGTTTCTGCTGACTTGATTTGCAGTACTTGCAAATGTTCCCGAAAGCATTTAAAAATGAGCTGAGTTAAAAGAAATGATTGTGTATTTCAGTAAAGATAACAGAACATGTGAAATTTCCTTCTGTTCTTGTTTGGATGTTTGCTTGAGGCTGGGGGAAGCTGTACTATTTTAGCACATACTTAAGCAATGAGACGTGTTAGTAATATTTAAAATAGAACCTTTATAAATTTGTAAATGCTGCATAGGAGGGAGAGGAACTGAATAGTTAAAATTGAAATTTCAATACGAATCTGAATCAAAGACTTCTGAAGAACATAGCTGGAGTTAGACAACTACAGTGAAATCCTTGCAATGCTCTCTCTTTCAAATTGCTCAGCTAATTAAATAATACAAATTTTAAAAAGACAATGATGTTCTATTATTGCTGGGAACTAATATGCCTTTAAAGAAGAGTTCTAGTGGCTATTACTTGTCTCAGTTTGTAAGTTTGCCTGTTTATTCTGAACCTTCAGATTGCCTTCAGTTCTGTGTACAAGGGACAGAAGCTTGAAAGCAGCTGGTGAACTATTTTTCTCTGTGTTAAGAGAAAATGTTTCAGGTACCAATTGTACAATACTGTTTTTTGATAGCATGTGATGGAGAAGAAAGCTACTTCTTACTTTTTAGTAAGATGATGATATGTTTTGAGCTTGATTGCATGGCATAGCCTCCATCAAAAATGCTTCTAATACAGCATGGTCCAAGGACTTTGCTAATCTGAGCTCTTAAAATACTGGTATCTTGGAAGGGTATTATGCTTTAAATAGCTGAGTCCTGAACCTGAAAAAAGGAATTGCCAAACCATGACACATACTTTGTTGTGGAGGTCCATGTGGTTCAGAGTATATATATTTTCATCTGCCTGTGTTCTTCATTAAGCAGCTGGGTTGCAGTATTCTATACTCCCTCTTCCCTTCTGATTCCACAAAGTCAACACTAAAGTCATTTGAGAGATGAGAGAATACAGTTTATACTTATGACTTTTATGTACTGCTGATGAGTTGTAAACTAACAGGCAGCTGGAGTTCAATCTCTTGGACTTCTGGGAAATCCAGTCTTGGAGACTAGTTGGGAATTTTTTCACTTATGGTGAAGGTAGACATGGCTGAGTATCTACATTCCCTCTGGTCATACTGCTTCCAAAGAAGGAAAACAAACAAACAAAACTGTCTTCCCTTCCCTTTTCCAGTCTGGACATTTTGCTCTGGTTCTTCTAATGTTAATTCAGATGTTTGGTAAAGCAAACTGCCTTGGATTCATTTGACTGCTGACTTGGGAGGAAAATAGCCTTATGGCAGCAAACTGTAAATGTGACTTGAACAAAATATGTCTTTGGGCAGCTTTCTGCAGAGCTGTCTCTTGTCAGAGGATCTTGACAGGATCCAGTATAGCAACATTTCACTGTCCTAAGTACATTCAGTAACACTGCTTCATGTATCTAAGTAAAATGTGACATGTATTGGCTTCTGTGGTATGGACCTGAAAGCAACTTTTATTTGTGAAGCATGAATGGCTTTAAGGTAAAGCTTCTTTGGGCCAGCAGCTGATACGCTGTGCAAGTTGGGTGTGGGGGGAAATCAATGAGTATCTAAAGATTCGTATTTGAAGGGTATCATTGTATTAAAATGGCAGTTGTGTGCTTATTTTTTTTCCCTCAGTTGAAATAAAACTAAATTTCAAAAGTTTCTAGAGTCAAAATAGAAAGCAGCTGCCCAAAGTTGCAGCCTGTAGATAAAACCTTTTATCATTGTCTACTTCAATGTGCCAGTGTGCTTTCTCTTGATTGAGTAACGTTACATGGCTTCAGATACTGATAGTAGTGTTCATTCCTTCACAAACTGTACATTTAGTTTATAGTAGCAACATTTCTGTTGTTTTTATACAGTAAGTGAATTTAATGTGAAATCTATGGGAGGTGTAGATGTATGTGGCATGGGAAATCTAACCTGCTTCTGCACCAGTGGATGAGAAGGAAGGAGAAACTTCTGTGGTATTAGGATTCTTCATTATATAATTAGCTGCATATTACATAAATCTGAAGTTTAAAAAAAATGCAACTGGGAGCTTTTTTTGGTAAGGGCAATGAGTTGGAGATATCTTATTTAAGCTTTATTTTATGCAGTGCTATTCTGACTGAACTTGCCCATCACTAAGGAATGCACACTCATCTGACAGTTAGTTATTCTGGGCCCAGAATGCAGAGGCTATGGACCTTATATAGCCTTTTAGGCAACAGCATCTATCAAAATTTTGCTACTCTGACTGAACTCTCTGGCAGACTGAACTCTAGCATTCTAAACTCTAGCATTCCGGCTTGTCTGATTTTTAGGAAAAAAAAATTTTTACAGTGAGGGTGGTGGAACACTGGAACAGGTTGCCCAGAGAGGTGGTGGATGCCTCATCCCTGGAAACATTCAAGGCCAGGTTGGATGGGGCTCTGAGCGACATGATCTAATTGAAGATGTCCCTGCTCCTTGCAGGGGCGTTGGTCTAGATGACCTTTAAAGGTCCCTTCCAAGCCAAACTATTCTATAATTCTATGATTTGGTGGATACTTCTTTATCTCCTGATTTGTGGTAGGGAGAGAATGTTCTGCAAAAGTGTGTGTTCATATTTAGCCTGTTTCTTCTGGAAAAGAAGCGTTCTGCCTGATAAGCTACAAGCTGCTATACTGTTTCATGTAGCTCTTAATAGCTTCTAAAATACAGCAATACTGCAACACAAGGCCAAACCTATTTAAGGTGCATTTTTCTTCTAAAACTGAAATACTTCTGAATACTTCTGTTTTACACCTTTAACACTTTAAAGCTCTCATGGTAATCTCATTTCATGTGTTTTTTCAAGACTTTGGGATATATCTCTGTCATAGAATCACAGAATGATTCGAGTTGAAAGGGACCTTTAAAGGTTGCCTAGTCCAACCCCCCTGCAAGGAGCAGGGACATCTCCAACCAGATCAGGTTGCTCAGAGCCTCATCCAACCTGACCTTGAATGTTTCCAGGGATGGGGCATCTGCCACCTCTCTGGGCAATCTGTTCCAGTGTTCCATCACCCTCATTGTAAAAAATTTCTTCCTTATATCAAGTCTGAATCTAGCTCCTTCTATTTTAAAACCATTACCCCTTGCCCTATCACAACAGGCCCTACTGAAGAGTTTCTCCCCATCTATCTTCTGAGCCCCCTTTAGGTATTGAAAGGCTGCAATAAGGTCTGCCCGGAGCCTTCTCTTCTCCAGGCTGAACAACCCCAACTCTCTCCACCTGTCCTTACAGGAAAGGTGCTCCAGCCCTCTGATCATCTTCGTGGCCCTCCTCTGGGCTCACTCCAACAGGTCTCTGTCCTTCTTATGCTGGGGGCTCCAGAGCTGGAGCACATGTGTGCAGAAGACATATAGCTGCTTTTAAAAGGAAAATTAAAATTGAGTAAACAGGTATGTACTGCTTCTTTGCAAGAAAATACCTTAAGGATATAGCAGAATAATTTGAGGACTAGATGATAGCATTATTTCATTAGTATACTTTAGGATATAGATAGTGGTAGATGGAATTAACACTAAAATATTTAGGTTTTGTGCTTTTTTTTTTTTTTCTTATAAATGAATTGCAGAGTTAGATAAATACTTAACTAGTATCATATGAATGTCTTGTTGGTTCAGTGACAGTACACCTTTTTCCGGGTTATGCATTTTTCTGTCTTGGACCATTAGGAAGAGCTACAAGCTACCTGTGTTCTATGACTGGGAATAAGTTTTTTAAAAAACCCAGGAGTTGTTTGTCTGACATCTGTTGGTGATGTTTGTGATAACTTTCGTGTGTTTAGCACAAAACAATGTAAAGACTTATAGTCTTTTAAGTCAGAGATGAGTGGATATATTTAGCATTTTCCTCACTGTAGAGTGAATAAAAGCTGAAATAATAGACTTAACATTTGTTAAGTTAAAGTACTGCAATAGCTGAAACCTCAGTTTGTTCCTCTTGTGTAGGGTGATACCTGGTGTATCAAGTGTCAGTCCTAATCAGTCTTGTTACTGTAAGATATGATGAGGTACATCAGTGGAGCTGAGGAGGCAGGAGAAACGGATATAGGAGCAACATAGGATTAATTGTTCTTTGTTTCCTTGCTTTTCAGGTGACAAGGCTCTGGATGGTTACAGTAAGAAAAAGTATGTCTGCAAACTGCTTTTCATTTTTCTTCTGGGACATGACATTGACTTTGGTCACATGGAGGCTGTAAACCTGCTCAGTTCCAATAGATATACAGAGAAACAAATTGTGAGTAACTCGATCTGTACAAAAGATGAACTCTTCTGTCTGAGATCCTGCCTCAGCTGTATAGTCTGTAAAGGACTTAGCTTCATTTCACTCCCTGCCCAACACTCCGCCCCCTCCCCTGTCTGAAAGCCTTATTTTGGATCTAGCAGTGATTCTGAGATTAAACACCTTTGTGCACAGAGAATCTTGTACTAACTGTAGAAGCTAAAATGTGCACTCTCTGTAAAATTATTACTCTTGTTAAGAAATTTGCCTTGTGTTTTGCAGTAAAAGGTAAGTAAGCTTTTAATTTCAGAATATCTCTTTAAATCTTCCTAGGTAAGTTTGTGTTTGTCCAGGTACATGTAACTTACTAGTTCCTAAATAATAAACCAAATTCTTGATTTTGCTCCTATTAATCCAAAATGATCTTTTGAGTATATGCTGAAATAAATTGAAGAAGCACTTAACTGATAACTTAAACTTACTTATTTTGTTTACTTCACTTAATCTTTCTAGCCTTTGCTCTGGTATCTAAGTATCTATTTCTGCCTGCATGTTTGGTATTTGAGGACAACGGTATGTCTCAAAATTACTCGTGACATTAACTGAAAACATAATTTCAGTCAGCTAAAATAAATTTTCATTTTCCTTTTTTTGAATCACAGGGATATCTCTTCATCTCTGTACTAGTGAACTCTAACAGTGAGCTGATTCGCTTAATAAACAATGCGATCAAGAATGATCTGGCCAGCCGCAACCCCACCTTCATGGGCCTTGCTCTGCACTGTATTGCTAATGTGGGTAGCCGGGAGATGGCAGAAGCATTTGCTGGAGAAATTCCAAAAATACTTGTAGCTGGGTAGGTATGACATGCCTCCTTCAAATTCAACACCAATAAACCTTTTCAGCAACTTGGTTCCATTGCAGCAGCTTAATCCATACTTAGATCTATACAGCCCTGGGCTTGCAGTGCAAATAGTGACAATTTTGATTAACTGCAGATACTTTGATATATCTGAGCGCAGAGTTGCTTATATAAGTGTACAAATAGAACACAGAAATTAAGACTGTATCAATATCTTGAATAGGGTTTTACAATCAGGATTTTGTTTTATATAGATGTGTGGCAGTGGACACCCCTGAAATGTGTATGTTTTCAACAGGAGAGATACAGAAAGTAAAAGAAGAAATAAATGAAAAGATGTTTACATTATTATTTTTGTTATAAACTAAAGCTCTTACATAAATGGTCCTGACTTCATAAGGAATGTGAGATGTTCTGTAGTGTGAGCTTTCTTGCTCACACTAGCCATGTAAAGAGCAATTCCAGTAAATAGCAAATAGTCACCATTACCTTTCAAACTTTACCTTTCTATGGCTAGAAGTCTCTAAACAGACCTGGCAAATGTCTGGAACTGTAATTAAGTAAATCTAAAATGAAACTTATGATTGCAGGGCTAATTTACTTTGAAACTTAAAATGTCCAAGTTCTAACAGTGCATTTAAACTCTGTTATGGGTATGAAATGGACCACTTGGTGGGTAAGGAATTGCCTGAATGGCTGCACTCAGAGTTGCAGGCAGAGCATAGCACTTTCAGTTCAGACTTGTTTGAACTTTGAGTGGTGTTTATGTTCTGAGGTTAGTGTTCAGGTTACTTCTGCGTTCCTAGAGAATATATATAAAATGTGTATACCTACATGTCATATCTAAGTGACCTGTGCAGAATCAGCACTGTCAGTTACATTTGTAACGTTAGTTGTGCTAATGCTCTGTACATTTTTTAACTGTTGTTTGTGCAACATTCGAAATAGTTTATCAACTACTTTGTGAAAGGGAGTTCACTGAACTAGAATAGTAGCATACTGCTCTTAAAATAGTCCATTTATGTGCCAGCAGTATGAATAGCAAGGTGAATAGACCTGTGGGTCGCATGCTTGGTGACAGCTAGCCAACTTGCGTGCTAGCTGTAGGTACTGAAGCTGTTAAGTAGTTAATGATTTGTATCTGATATGCAGGACCTGTCAGGAGATCCAGCTTTGATAACATGCATGGTATAGCGTACCTTAACTGTTTGACTTGAGTCAGTTTGGAAGACACTTGTTCTTGTGATTAGATGAGCTTTTGCTCATCTCGTGATGAACTTTCAATTCTAATAAAAAGATGTGAAATGTCACTGTAAATTGCAAAGACTCACAGAAGTTACTAGACATATGTAGTGGTTGAAAATTTGACTAGTTAAACTTCCTGGACAAAAGTAAGAACAACAAATACTATAGCATAGGAAGAACTTGGTGAACTTCTGTTTCAGCTTCTCTTGAAAAGATGCTACCTGGCTAGGGATGCTGAGTCGATACAAAGACTAGCATAATGCTGGCCTACAAGTATTGCTGTGACTTAACCACTGTATTTTAAATCTACGTGTCTGTCTTGCAGAGATACTATGGATAGCGTGAAGCAGAGTGCTGCCTTATGCTTGCTGCGTTTATACAGAACTTCTCCTGACCTTGTCCCAATGGGAGACTGGACATCAAGAGTGGTGCATCTCCTCAATGACCAGCACCTGGTAAAAGAGCTTCATCTTACTTCTTGGGCCTACACTGTATAGAGAATGATATAACTTCTGCTGTGAAATACACTATTAATTTATTTCTTCTCAACTCTTTCAAGGAAGTGGGTTGCTGTTTCTTCAGGCTTGGGGGAAGAAATGGGAAGAGTTGTTTTCCTTTTTTAGTTGCTGTATATGTTAATTTTTAATAAAGCTTTGTTTACCTTCTTGGAGATACAAGAATGGTATGTACAAGTTCTTTTGCTCTAGCTGTCAGTTAACACATCTCGTGCCTTCTGATCCTAAGTCATATTGCTTAGGTGTAATACTAATTTTCCGAGGCCTTTTAGACCTGCACTAAAAATAGAAGGTCTGGTTTGTCAGTGCTTCGACTTCCTTCTCCTATGGTGTCCATTCCTATCTTGGTGGTTCAGAAAAACCTATTGTTCTAGATAAAAGACACTATTTTTCCCCTGTGTAGTTACTTTATGAAAGTAAGACTGTTAAGACCTGTGCTTCATGAGTAATAAGAGTGCTTTAGTCTGCAGTAATATAAAATGACTGTGTTATACAAAGCCCTCTCTTCATGTTGGGTTGTCAAAATTCTTTGGATTCTCTGGATGATCTGGTGCGTCCTATTTATTCTACTGTGCTTCTCTTGTGTAATAAGACAATTTTTGTCCAGGCTTTACTTTAATATAGCTTTCTGTTATTTTAGATGTACTATCCAAACATGAGATGAAGCTAACACAAAAATAGCATGAAATGCTCTGCAAGCGTGGCAATATGTTGAAAATACAGTTGGATTTTGAAGATGTGTAATTGGTTTAGCTGCTAGCCAAATAAAATACTTTTTCTTTAAAACCTTAGTTTTATTGTATATTTAAAAATACTTGAAGTGAAAGGTATTAATGGACAGCATCTTAAACTGTTACAGAATTGACTGTATTGCTTTGTTTTTTTCTAGGGTGTAGTTACTGCAGCTACAAGTCTGATCACCACTTTGGCACAGAAGAACCCAGAAGAGTTTAAAACTTCAGTCTCCTTGGCAGTGTCTAGATTAAGCAGAGTGAGTCCAATGATAACCCTGATAATACTTCACTGTTGCTTAATTTACTCAGCTTTCAAGGTCAGGTTAGCTTACTGTTGCTTTTGTATTCAGCTTTCTAGGTCAGATTACTTCAGTGTACCATTAAAAGTGAAGATGGCTCCATTTCACTTCATGTAGCTGGTTGTCATGGTTTAGCCCCACTCAGCAGCTAAAATACCAGTCTCTCACTTCCTCCCTCCCTCCCCCTGCAGTGGGACAGGGGAGGAGAATTGGAAAAGAAAAGAAGGCTAAACTCATGGGTTGAGATAAAAACAGTTTAAGAACATCAGAGGAAAAGAAAAGGAGATGGAAAACAAACAAAAAACCTCAGAAAATACTTAAGCGCGTAATCATGGTGGATCCTGATGCCTGGCTCCCTCCTGAGTATAGCAGGAACCTCCCCCTCAGCACAGTCCCCACTTTATACACTGAGCATGATGTCACGTGGGATGGAACAGCCTTTTGGCTAATTTGAGTAAACTATCCCAGCTATTGGCTAACTAGTAAACTATCCAGTTGTGTCCCCCAGCTGCAGCTGCCACCAGCTCCAATTCCTCTCCCAGCTCAGGTGAGAATTAACTCTATCCTAGCCAGAACCAGGACACTGGTTCAGCTAATCTGTTTTAACACTTGTTGCTATTAGCTTGCCCAAACTTTCTTGCTGTAATCTTTGTTATGCTCCAAGTCTATATAGCAAAAAGATGCCTTTCTCTCTCTCAGCTACTTGTATTTGAAGGGAT
This sequence comes from Chlamydotis macqueenii, assembly GCF_036417535.1. Taxonomy (NCBI): domain Eukaryota; kingdom Metazoa; phylum Chordata; class Aves; order Otidiformes; family Otididae; genus Chlamydotis; species Chlamydotis macqueenii. The sequence goes on along the minus strand of NC_141560.1, from coordinate 52,683,019 downwards.
CCTCACAATGCAATTGAGGTTGGTTTGGTTTTTGGTTTTTGTTTTTTGTTTTTTTTTTTTTTTTCTTTACCTCATTTTATGTTACTATAGCACCAAAGAGTAGTTGGATCAAAGACTGGTTCTGCAAACTTCTGCACAGAACCCTCAAAAATAGAGACTGTACTTTTAACTTTATCTAAGCTTCTTGCAAGATGAGTTGTCTTCCTATTTTGTCTTCTGAGCTGCTGCTAGGTTAATAATCATAAGTCTTTGATATTCTGTAAATAGGTGTAGGGGGTTAAGCAGGGGCAAGGGGTGCAGGGAGGAGTGGAGAGACATTTCTATAAGTTAGCATCTTTATGCTAGAAAACTTAGGTTACTGTTTTGGTTTTTTTTAATTTTATTTTATTTTTGTCTTTTGGAAAGTATGCAAGACATGGGCGGATATTACAAATGTATTTTAGACACAGATTTATGTGGCATACCCCAAATTACTTGTAGTTCAGAGAAACTTAATTTCTTTTTCAAATGCAAAGATTTTGTCTAGTACTTAAAAGCAAGGGAGTGCTGAGGGAAATACATAGCTGTTCTGTAATGGAGCAGCAAGAATTAAATAGAGTTTCTTTGAGCAAAGCTAGTGCCAAACTCATGCTTACCTTAGAATCAAAGGGAGAAAAGAAATCCATGAAGAGGGGTACTCCCCTTTAAACCTAATCTAATCCTTATCACATTTCACTGTGCATGTAAACTTCTGTGAAAGCTATCTGTTCTTTGCTCTGGTGTATGAATATAACTGAAGGTGTTAGTTGGTCCTTCTGCTTTAATTCAGTCTGTCATAGCATCTTGTACTTGAATTCCAAGTTCACCTGTCAGCAGTCCACTGTAACACTATATTTAGGCTTTCTGTTGGCTGAATCTATGAATTGCTGAACCAAAGAAAGTCCAGTTTCTAGTTAAACATTTTGGTGTTACAAGATGGTCATCTTCGTTCTTAAGAAAAGCAAGTATGCTTTCTGGAAGAGACTTCCTAGACTACTGAATCTGTAAAACTAAATTTCTGTTGCTAGGGAACCTGATGATATACTCATACTATGACAACTTGCACCTAATTAATCTACTGAAATAAATATCACTAGTGACATAGTTTTGTAAGCCACTGTCAACGGTGACCTACAGTGTTCTTTGGGTCTGTTGTGGTTTAGCTGTAGTCACGACACAGTTTCTCGTTCACCTCCCCCTCCCCAGCAGGATAGGGGAGAGAATTGGGGAGAAAAGAAAACTTGTGAGTTGAGATGAAGACAATTTACTAGAATAGCAAAGGAAAATTACAATAATAACAAAATATAAGGATACTAAAATACATAAAATGAACAATGCACGATTTCTCACTACTCGATGTCCCAATGACCAATACAGCCCGTCCCAAGCAGCGATCATGGAAATGAAACCAAGCAGCAAGCAAAGGAGCAAAAGGGAGAGAGAGCAAGGGACCTGGAGATGCCCCTCCGACCCCAGGCAACCCCCACTTATATACTGCTTATGATGTCTATGGCATGGAGTACTCTCTTTAGCCAGTTTGGGTCAACTATTCTGACTGTATCCCTCCCAGCTTCCTGCACCCACACAATTAGCGAGACCTGGAAAGCTGGACAGTGTCCTTGGTCTCATCAGCAACAACTTGTATGATCCGTGTGTTTATCAACATTCCTCATATATGAAATCCAAAACACACTGGCTACTGAGAGGACAACTAACTCCATTCCTGCCAAAACCAGGACAGGGTCTTTCTCATGATTGTGCATCACTTAACTTCAGTAGCTGACATGCTGTCTATTTATTTTACAGATTGTAACTTCTGCATCAACAGATCTTCAGGACTATACATACTACTTTGTTCCTGCTCCTTGGTTATCTGTGAAACTTCTGAGACTGTTACAGTGCTATCCACCTCCAGGTAATGCACAAATCATAACAGCTGTCATCTCTTCTGTGCAGTACGCTATCTCTAAAGAGCTACTGTGCTGTAGTGTAACCATAACTTGGAGTGCAAGCACATTGTCTTAAGGCAAGGATACTGAAGTCTATACTCTAGAGTGTTTCAGGTTTGTCAAAATTAAACACAACATAATTCAAAAGGCCACATAGCTTAGAGCAAGGTGTCAAACCAGCATGCATCTCACAAACCAGTTGCAAATGCCATTTTAAACATTCTTTAATGTTATCAGCTATATTAAGGCCTTGAAATATACTACAGTGCAGATGGCATTTGGCTTTTGTTCTCGCCTAACAGAACTGTGACTTAGAATTCATTTGCCAGCTGTATATTGGGGAAGGGTGAACTGTTTTTAATATATCAGAATACTTCAGTTTATTCAGATTTAGAAAGGTGTAAGGCCTAAGGTAGGGATTAGGGTGTTGAGCAAAATGAAGTTGTCCAACGGCTTGTTCTTCTCCAGAAGACCCCGCGGTACGTGGTCGTCTAACAGAATGCCTGGAAACTATTCTTAACAAAGCACAGGAACCACCAAAATCAAAAAAAGTACAACACTCAAATGCAAAGAATGCTGTGCTGTTTGAGGCAATAAGCTTGATCATACATCATGACAGGTGAGCTGTGAGAACACTTCTATTATGAGAGGATTTTTTTTTAAGTGAAAAGCCATGGCTTTCTCTTGAACACTAAATGGAATTTTAGTGGAGGTGGGGGAAAGGGGAGAGAACAGAAGATGAAGTTGCTTGCTAGATTGGAACACAACCACAGCAATGGAACTGAACAGTATTAATGAACTGTGTCACTGTCAGTATATTTTTATTGCTTTGTTTCTTGCTGCCTTTTTTTTTTTTGACTTTTGTGTTGAGCCCACCACTCTAATCCAATAGAGATTATTTGCTCACAGTGTCTGAATGTTCATTTCACCAGTGGGGCATTCTAGCAGACACTTTGAGGCATTTTAAGAAATTTCCACTGCAGAAACAGTATTCTGTATTTGATGTTCTCAAACCTGTTGCTTTTAACCCTTTCACTTTCTCTTCTGTTCTATGCAGTGAGCCAAACCTACTAGTCCGTGCCTGTAACCAGCTAGGTCAGTTCTTGCAGCACCGAGAAACTAATTTGCGTTACCTAGCACTGGAAAGCATGTGCACGCTTGCAAGCTCTGAATTCTCACATGAGGCTGTGAAAACACACATAGAAACAGTTATCAATGCATTGAAGGTAAATATTTGTGTGCAGTCTGTTTTTAAGTGTCATCTTCTCCCCTGCCTCAATACCTTCTCCCCCACTTCCCCAAGCTCCCCATTCTCAATTAAGCTAATAATACTTGGGGACCAAATGAGTTATTCTCAGAAGAGTGCTTTAGGTTTTTTTGTTAATCCTGCAAAATCATGCTGTGCTGGCAATGATAGAGATCAGCTGCAGTTTATTACTGCAGCCTGCTAGTAAATCTGATACTTGTAGATGTGGCCCCTGTAACACTTTGGTATCTCCTCAAGCTGTAGACTGAAGATGAATAATTATTTCAAAATGTGGATTTTCAAAATGGAGAATGCTGGGAAGACTTACTTTTATTACTGTCTTACTGGTACTGGGCACCATTCCTTTACTGCGGTAGCTTATGGGGAGCAGCAGAGCTGCTAACTTCCACTGCAGAATCAGAAAGTCAAGAAACCAAAATAACACATTCCCAGGCCATCTTTATGTGAAAAAGCAGAAGTCAAAAGAGGAAGACTGATTTACATGCAAATCGTACTTGCACACTTCAGTCCTTACATATATTGTTTTCTTCCCTGCTCATGCTGTAGCATATTAATACATTTGTCTGACTTTAAAGTACGTATCTGTTCTAGCTGGGCTTCTGTTGCTAGAAGGCAAGCCTAACACTAAATCTGCAGGTAGCTAATTTCTCATTGGCCTGGTGACAATTTGAGAATTTCAGCCAGTTATTAGAATCATCAAATCATAGAATGGTTAGGGTTGGAAGGGACCTTCAAAGGTCATCTAGCCCAACCCCCCTGCAAGGAGCAGGGACATCCCCAACCAGATCAGGTTGCTCAGAGCCTCATCCAACCTGGCCTTGAATGTTTCCACGGATGGGGCTTCCACCACCTCTCTGGGCAACCTGTTCCAGTGTTCTACAACCCTCATTGTAAAAAAATCTTTCCTAACTTCCAATCTAAATCTACTCCCCACTATTTTAAAACCATTACTCCTTGTCCTTTTGCAACAGGCCCTGCTAAACAGCCTCTCCCCATCTTTCTTGTAGGCCCCCTTGAGGTACTGGAAGACCTCTATCAGGTCTCCCCGGAGCCTTCTCTTCTCCAGGCTGAACAGCCCCAACTCTCTCAGCCTGTCCTCATAGGAGAGGTGCCCCAGCCCTTTTATCATCTTTGTGGCTCTCCTCTGGACCCTCTCCAACTGGTCCATGTCCTTCTTGTGTTGGGGGCTCCAGAACTGGACACAGTACTCCAGGTGGGGTCTCACCAGGGCAGAGTAGAGGGGTAGAATCACCTCCCTCGACCTGCTGGCCACACTCCTCTTGATGCAGCCCAGGATGCGGTTGGCCTTCTGGGCTGCAAGGGCGCATTGCCTGCTCATGTTGAGCTTCTCATCCACCAGCACTCCCAAGTCCTTCTCCTCAGGGCTGCTCTCAATCCATTCCCCGCCCAGCCTGTATTTGTGCCTGGGATTGCAATGACCCACGTGCAGGACCTTGCACTTGGCCTGGTTGAACTTCATGAGGTTGGCACGGGCCCACCTCTCCAGCCTGTCAAGGTCCCTCTGGATGGCATCCCTCCCTTCCAGCGTGTCGACAGCACCACACAGCTTGGTGTCATTGGTGAACTTGCTGAGGGTGCACTCTATCCCACTGTCCATGTCGCCAGCATAGATGTTGAACAGGGCCGGGCCCAACATGGACCCCTGAGGGACGCCACTCGTGACCGGTCTCCACATGGACATTGAGCCGTTGACCACCACTCTCTGAGTGTGGCCATCCAGCCAACTCCTTATCCACCGAGTGGTCCGTCCATCAAACCCATGTCTCTCTAGTTTAGAGAGAAGGATGTCATGCGGGACAGTGTCAAAAGCTTTGTACAAGTCCAGGTAGATGATGTATCTTGCTTGTCCCTTGTCCACCGACAATTAGTGCATTTGTGACCAGTGGTGCCAGTTAGCCAGTGCACAGTGGACTACAAACTCATTCACCCTTGTCAGAGTAATAGCAGAGCATTCTGTACAAAATCCTCCATCCTTTCAGCACTTGCACAGGTTTTAATATGCATCGTACAGTAACAAAACCTGACTATTTGAATTTTTGTAATACTATCTAAAAGCAGGAAGCTGGCTGAGTCTTCAGTGACCTCTTTCTAAGTGACTGAAACTGAGAAAAATGAGAAACTCCTAGTTTATGTGAAGGGTATATCTAAGTTTATCCTGCACCTGAGAGGTTTTAAAAATTCATTATTTTAAATTTGACTATGGATTGTATTACGTTTCATCTCTGCAGTGAGTTGGATGTGCTTTCCAAATAAATCTTGACCTTTGCTCTGTGTCCTTTTGCAGACTGAAAGAGATGTAAGTGTACGACAAAGAGCTGTAGATCTCCTGTACGCAATGTGTGACCGAAGCAATGCTCAACAGATTGTGGCTGAAATGCTGAATTACTTGGAGACTGCTGATTATTCCATTAGAGAAGAAATTGTGAGATATTTGTGTTTCCTTATTTTTTTCATAGCTCGCTTTGACACCATATGTATCACTTACTGATTGAGATACTGGATAGTCTATGATAGGGATTCTTTTTCATGGTGGTTTTTAAAAAGCAACCAAACAAAACCCCAATAACAAAAAACCTGCTAAGTTTGTAGCCTAATAACAAAAAATGTTTGTCATTTAGATTAAAACTAATGGGATGGGGTGGGGGAACCCAGTGGAAACTAGGAATTCTAAAACCTCATCTTGGTCTCAGGGCATTTCATATAGAAAGTTAAGTGAATTTTATCAATCCTTGAGCAAATATAATCTCTAGACCTTAGAGTTATGTCCTGCTCTAATCAACTGTTTAATAGCTTCAAAAATTAGTGTGATAAATACTTATTTGTAGGTAGAACTTCATACTGTGTAAGCTGTGAGAACATTCTCTGAGTCTAAGCATTCCTCAAAACAATACCTTATAATCAGGTAAAGTAGAGACATAAGATCTATCTCCTTCCTCCTAGCAGGAAAAAAATGCAAAAGTTGAAATACTCACTTAATGACTTTCCTAGGATAGTAGCCTAAACCTGTACTTCCGGTAATTATTTAGCTTAGTTAGGTGCTAAAGTTTCTTAATCTGAGAAGTTAACATAGAATACAGTGTTAGTTGATTTGCCTCTTGTACTGTATTGTTGCTGTTGACAGTCTACCCTGACTTGGCAGATAATGCAAATTTCATTCTGTTAATTTACTACTCCCAAAAGAACAGGTCAGCATAAATGCAACTGATAACAAATTATGTGGAGGTCTCTTCCTATACTGATACTTTTGCTTCAGGATATAGCAATCTTAGTATGACCTGAAAAAGTTGGCTACATTGTGGTGACTCTGGTCTGTCTCTGCTACTTTGAGTTTTCACTTTTTTTAAGAGGTCTCCAGTTTCCTACTTGGTCCTGTCTCAGTGATGGTGTGTTTATAGCAAACAAAAACTGTTCAATAAATTGCTTTTCATTGCTTAGGTACACAGTTGAATAGCCACAGATGCAACATATTAAAATGCATTATGGGGAAAGTATTATGTACCTGGCAACTGGTGTTTTCTGGCACAGAACTTCAATGTGCCTCTTTCACCTTAGCTGTGGGAGCAAGTGAGCAAGCTGATGCATCTGAAACTGAGGCTTCTGGGCTACCGTGGGGTATCACTGGGTGTATATGAAAGTGAATTTTTATATGCTGCTTATAATAGAAGCTAGTGAACCTCCTTTATTCTATTATGTGTGTTCAGGTTCTGAAAGTTGCAATTCTGGCTGAGAAGTATGCAGTGGATTATACCTGGTATGTGGATACAATCTTGAATCTGATTCGCATTGCTGGTGACTATGTCAGTGAAGAAGTGTGGTACCGAGTTATTCAGATTGTCATCAACAGGGATGATGTTCAAGGGTATGCAGCAAAGACTGTTTTTGAGGTGAGAATAACTGTTTTCAATTCACTTTCAAAAAGAGGTATGAATTAAGTAAACACTATGTGATCTAGCAGGTGTGTATGCTTCTCCATGTTAGGGAGGAGTAAAAGTATGATCCTGAATATTTCAACAAAACGCTGTTGAAGCTTGCTGTAAAACCGGCATCATAGACTTTCAGAGCCAGAGACTGTATTAAGTTGATGAGAAGCTTCTCTGGCTTCAGTAATGTAGAATACATATGGTACTGTTCTGGTTTTGGTGAGGGAGGGCAGGGTGGGCTATGCCAGGTTTTTTGTTATTTTGGTGGGTAGTATTAAAGGATGGCTTATTAAGGAAACTTCATTAGTTAGAAAACTACTGAAATGTAGTAAAATTAGAAGCCTTTTTACAGGACAGCTTGCTGCTGCTTTTTTTTTGTGGTTTTTTTTTTTTTTCTTCTTCCCCTCTCCCTTGAATTTTCTGCATGCAGGAATCCAAACCACCCAAAATGAGAACTTGATGATCATTCTGGAAGCATATACCCGTTGCTTCTGTTCAGGATCTGAGAAAGCTGGAATTTGAACTACTAAAGGAGAACACTTTCAAATATCTGGCCTTTTTGCTCTGACTTTGTTTAGATTCTTCCTATGGGGTTTCCACTTTTTAAGATTTCCTTTCCTGAATGTTTAAGTTGACTTTCAGAACTTGTCCATGCTTTCTTCATACTCAGTAAAGACAGTATTTTTATCTTGGACAACTTCAGCACATTCTTGCAAGATTTAAATTAAGTATATTAACATCTTTCTGACACCTCTAAATAAGTAAGGAGAAGCCTAAGCAGCTGTATCTGTCCTCAGAAGTCCACAGTGCTGCTATATGGGCCTAAGAGTGCTCCTATGTAAAGAATACTTAAGTTAGATATTCTTCTATAAAGTCATACCACCTATCATGCTTTTCTCTTAAGTGCTTTGTAGTACCTAGACTTACGGTCTGCTCTTACAAGAAAGTATACTAGGAAACTGGACATGGAATTGACAGGAAAGATCTCTTTTGATACAGTACAGATCAATGACTATTAACGTGCTGTTACAGGCCCTTCAAGCTCCAGCATGCCATGAGAATCTTGTAAAAGTAGGTGGCTACATCTTGGGAGAATTTGGAAATCTGATAGCAGGTGATCCAAGATCAAGGTAAAACACCTTCTAAAATACTGAATTGAAGTAGTAACAGTTTCTGTAAAGAATCTAATGTCTGTTTAATATTCTTAAAGGCCAATTAACAAATGATTCAGTTCTTGCTAGTAATGCATTAAGAATTACCATGTCTACAGAGACTGAATAAATTATTTTTCTTCCTGTCTTTAAAGTCCCCTCATCCAGTTCAACTTGCTACATTCCAAGTTTCATCTGTGTAGTGTTCCTACTCGAGCTCTGCTTCTGTCTACCTACATCAAGTTTGTGAACCTGTTTCCAGAAATCAAAACTACAATTCAAGATGTGTTGCGCAGTGACAGTCAGCTAAAGAATGCTGATGTTGAGCTGCAGCAGAGAGCTGTTGAGTATTTGAGGCTCAGTACTATTGCCAGTACTGATATATTGGTAGGTATAAAGATAATTTTAAATTTTTTTTTAATTATGCAGAATTCTTTAGCTGTATCTTCTGTCAAGAAGTAAATTCCACTAAACCTTACCTGATGGCTCAGAAATCTTAATGCAGAATTAAGGATCCACAATCTGAGTGCTGATTATTTTAGTCTACCTAATTCAGCTGCAGTCGTCTTTAATTTAGAGCTAAAGTCAAAGTTGTTATTGCTTTAGTGGGACAAATGACCATTAAAGCATGCTAATCTGGAGCTGGGAAGTCGGTGAAAGGTGGTGTAGTACAGGATCCTACAGTATTCAGATACCAAAAGGCTAGTGCTTTGTTTTTAGGACATACTTGATGGTAGGCAGGAAACTTGTAATTGTGGTGAAATTTTTATTTTAAATTTTTAATATTAAAAAAAAACAAAACAAAAACCAAACAAACCCAAACCAACAAACAATACCCAAAAACAAAAAAGTCCCCCAAAAAACATCTAGAAGCTCACTATGTTTTAACTTGGTGCTCTCAGGTCTGGCCAGAGCATAGCACTCTTGATCTTGACAGCTAATAAATGCTTAGGTCTGACTAGGTCCTTGGGTAATCCTCTGGTTTCAGTCTAGATCTGCTTGACTGAGGGACCATTAGTTCTGCTATGACTGATTTACTTATTTATTTTATTTCATAGCACTATATCAGAGCAGTGATCTGCTCCTGTGCTCCTATTCTCTTAAAAAAACTGCTTTTGGAGGACTTCAGAAAGCTTTAGGTTTTTTGGGGTGGTTTTTTTTTTGTTGGGTTTTTTTGGGTGGTTTTTTTTTTTGGTGGTTTTTTTTTTTTAAAGCAAGTCTACTCCATCCCTGTACAATAAACGGCATATTCATTTTCTGTGTGCATAATTACTTTTGCTTCATGCAATCTGTAAGGGTGTATCTCTTCAAAGACTGAGAAGCTGGTTTGGCTTTTTCTGTAAGTTTTAACTAGTATGCTTTTTTTCCTGTGATAAGGCTACAGTGCTGGAAGAAATGCCTCCCTTTCCAGAGAGGGAATCTTCTATTTTGGCTAAACTCAAGAAGAAGAAAGGCCCAGGCACAGTTACTGACCTGGAAGAGATCAAAAAAGAGAGGAGCTCTGATATGAATGGAAGTGCTGAACCTGCCTCTGTCAATGCCAGTGCTGTTGTGAGTTTAAAAGCTGTTATTTCACCAATTTAGATGGTGTACAAGTGAGAAAATAAGTGGCTTTTTAGGGGTTTAAAACTTCTGATCTCAAATTTAAGACTATGAGTGTTTGCTGTAAATAGTGGAGGAACATACAGCTGCTTACCCTCCACCATATGCATGGATGTGATTTTTTTCCTTTGGAAATCCTATGCAAATGCAGACAAAGTGTCTGCAGCCTAAGAAAGTCTTTTTCATGTTGTTAATTTAATAAATACTGCTGTAAACTTACAAATGAGAATTTCCTTGCTGGTGAAATTGCAGTGAAGATGAGATGATAAAATTAACACATTTAAAAGAAGTAACTTGAATTTCAGATACCAAAAGTATCACCTGTTCTTCTGCTCTGTCTAACATGGTAGATATTTTGCATCTTGTTTTGGGTTGTCATTGTTTTTTACTAGAAGTGGACAGTGCCTGTCTTAACACAGGATGCCCTTAAATCAATATAATATTGTTACTGTTTAGTTGACAGTACTATTTGAGTTCACTTATAGTAGACAAGGCTATAGTCTTTTTTTTTTCTGAGCTGAAACTTTTCATTTTGTTGTCAACTAAAGCTGGTAGGATGAATTGTTCCCATGTAATACTTGTTTCTGATTTTAATGACTAGCATAACTCGTAATTACATTTGAGATGTAGTAGTAGATTACCCAAGAGGAGGAAATATTGTAGGACGCTCCCTGCCTAGCTTATTAAAGCATAATCCTTTAACTCTTAGTTATTGCAGTATATAAAAGTAGATGTTCCAAGTGGCCAAATTTCTTTGCATGCCAAGTTGACTGAGGTGGCTGGCAGTTAAAATTGCATTATGCTTTATGCGCATCACTTTATGGGTTGCACCCATGTAAGAAACTCCACTATGTTAACTTCATCAGTGGCTTTGGTGTCACCCTGGCTTAGATGCCAAGAATGTGTTCGAAATTGGAGTTCAACTGTTGGTTTTCAGTAGTTCTTACCGATTGGTTTCTGAAATCTTTTTGCCAGGGAATTTTTTGTTACACTGTATCAAATGCAGTCTTTGATAACTTTTGAGTTGGCTTACAGAAACAAAATTTCCAACTCAACCCAAATGCATCTCATGACTTTAATCTTCAGTACATCTGCCATATTGTAGGCTGCTAATATCTAATACATGAACATTTTGTTTAACAGTCTATATTTTGTCCTTGCATGTTACTTGGGCACATGTATGCAGCCTCTGTTGCATGATTCTGTGTCCTGGCTACTTGATTTGTTCTGTTTGAGGGGGAAAAAAAACAATTAAAGGTGCAAACACCTTTACTGTTTGCAGCTTGAACTAGCTACAGGCTCTGCTGTTTTGTTGGCTAGGTTTTACATTGTTTTTAATGTCTGCCAAGTTTCAAAACAGCCAAGGGTAAACTGATAGTCAGTTTTAAAGATGCTGTGATATTTTAATTTAGGTTTGTATAAAAGCCACTGCCTTTCTTACTGGATTATTCTTGAAGGAAAAGCAACACATTTGAATTTTGTTCCCTACAGTACACGATTTCCCTGGAGACTAAGGGAGAAGAGAGGGAGGAAAAACATTGTCACCTGTCTTCTGCAGAGTCAGATTCTAGGCAGATGAATTTTGGTTTTTTATTTAACAGTTAGATAGACATAACTCTCTCTCTTCAAAGGAAAAAAAGAAAACCACATCTGTAAATGACCTTAAGTTGAAATACAAGGAGATAACTGCATTCATGAAGCCTCCAACATCCGTTCAAAGCTTTATTTGGGGTAGGGAGGGGCACTTTGCCATAGCTTAGTTATCTATACAAAAAAGAGAGCTTTGTTTTAGTTTTGCTGTATTGTAACCCCGAAGTGTCTTGTCTTCCCTAGTCTACTCCTTCTCCATCTGCTGATCTGCTGGGTCTGGGTGCTGCCCCTCTCACCAATTCAGCTCCCCCACCGTCTTCTAGTGGTAGCCTGCTGGTGGATGTATTTTCAGATTCAGCTTCTGCAGCTGCACCTCTTGCTCCTGGTTCTGATGACAACTTTGCGAGGTAATTAAGTCACCCTGTAAGGAATCTGAAGAAGAATTTGTCTCTCAAAACAGGATTAGAGGAAAAAAAAAATCAGTAACTTTTGATTTTTGTTCCAGCTTATTGAACACATTCCTGGGTGGCAGCTGTGCAGCAAGAGGTGTTCTTGAACTGCGGGATGTGCTATCTTTATTGAATACCTCTGCTTATGGGAAAGCTGAGTCTGTAGGAACCAACTTGAGTATATTAGCCACACAGTATCACCTAGTTCTCGTGCCGGTTTTCTTCTTTCTTAAATTGAGCTGCTTGTGCAGCTCAATAGTCTTGAATTTGGGGGTTAGCTGGTCTAATACGAATGCGTTTAGTCTTATCTTAGTTCCATAAAGTATTCTTGTGTCTCTCCACTTACGGCAAGCTGATCCCGGATCTGTGAGATAGATTATATCCAGAGATACTGGTTCTCAGAATTTCGAGATATGCTTAAATTGTTCTGCTACTGTCTGACAAAGAGATGTGAAAATGGGAAAAACTAACAAGTGCTTTTCTTTGTTTTAAGGGGATTTGATACAAATATCTTCCTAATTACGTTACCTAGCTGAGGTGCAATGTGTTATTAATCCATTTAATATTAAAAGCCACTGTGACTACACTCAAATGTTATTTGGCTAAAATTTTGGAAATAGGTAGTATAAGATCATAGAATGTATTTAAAAATCTGTCATCTTATTGGCCAAAGAACATGTTACTGTTGTCAAGGTCCAAATTTTGAATGACGTCATTACAAATTTGCAATGCATCTTAATATAAAAGATGCATTAGTGAAACTAATCTGCCTGGATCATTGAGGCTTTCATCAAAATTTTATACTATGCAATGCATTGTTGTAGGTTTGCAGTGATTAAGACTTGATCCTGTGTTTCTCTTGGAAGGCAATAAGCTATGTTTAATTGTCCTACAAAATACCAAGACTTTAAGAAGCTACACAAGCTTGTTGCAGATGGTTTTTTTTGTTTGTTTGTTTGTTTTTAAAGAGGGGAAAAAAAAAGAAACCAGTACTAGGAGCTTCATAACCAAAAGTTACCTAAAAAGAGTTTTCTCTTTCTGCAGAAGAAAGTATAGCATTGCCCAACCTCTTGGTCTGTCTGTAGATGATGAAACGCTTCTCTAATGATACTGAGAAGTTGCCTTTTACAGTTTCCTGCCTCTTTTTAGTGCTGTTGTCACTTTTGTTTCTAATCTGTTACTTGGGTAAGTCATTCTCTGTGTGCCCATGTATTCTTGCCTACACTTAATACTTGTGGTTTTTAAGAACTGATCGTGCAGGTTTAGTTAGAAGTGCCACTAACATTGAAGAGGCCTCTGCTTCTAAGCGCACATTTGTAGTAGTTAATATACACTCACATTTATGGTTTTGGGCTAAAAATTCTTTGCTGTCACAATGAAACACCTAAAAGGACTTGGTTCTCTAAGGTATAAGCTTAAGCTACGGAATGCCTTCAGCTGTCTCCTGTCTTCAGGAGGAATTGCTGGTTCCTAACAATCAGGGAGGGGTGGGGTGGGGGAGAGAAGCATGGGAATACATTGCCTAATGCTAAAACCTTTCTAGGTGTACTGAGCTAGGGCAGCTAATAAATCTTTAATGCATTAAACTCCGCAGTGCCATTTTTGAGGAAGGAGGTAAAAGAAATTACTAAGCACTAAGCTGTCTTTACTAACTCCTGCTATCTCTGTCGCTACTGCCTTTCTTCCTTTGTGCTGCCTGAACTAGCCCTGACCTGGCTTCATCTGAGGTAGTTTCTGAGGAACCAGCTGATACTGTGCATGATGCTGATGAGCTTTTTCACAAGTAAGCAATACTAAAACCTTGCAAGGCTGGGCAACTTCCAGAATATAGTTATAAAGCAAAACTATATTGTGCATTAACCTAATACCAGCAAAACTAGAGAAACATGTACTGTCAGACTTGTGACTAGAGCACCCCTCTAAATGCTGTGGATTTTAAGCCAAGCTCATGAGTACACAGGTTAGAGTTGCCGTTACGAGCCAGTGCTGTCACACACTGCTCTAAAGTGAGGCAATGCCAGTTGTATATTAAGTTTTGCAACTATTCACAAATAAAGGAAAAACATAAGAGTAAATTGTCAAAAGTACTGATATTTGGGAGTATGTTTTAAATGCCTTGTATGCAAAAGGCTGATGTTTGACCACCTCTTCTATTTTCAAGTGAAGGGTGACAGAAGGGACTGAAATCACTGCAGAATGCACTTCCTCTCTCAAAATGGAGAAAAAAAATACAGCTCTCAGTTGACTTATGTGATACAGAACTAATTAAAACAAGGGATTCTTTTTTCTTTCAGGTTTAAACAGTCAAAGCTTCAAACTTTTCAATTCTGCACCAACCTAATGAGTTTCAGAAGTTGTCAAGAATATAAATAAGAAAAAATCCTAGTCTGTTGCCTGGTCCTTTTATAGACACTGTGTGTGTGTGTATAGCATATTGTGGCTTCCTTCGTAGTTTCTCAGACGTCCTATCAAATAGAAATTTCAGTTCTTTTACTGTCCTACAAATGGTGGTTTTGGTTTTAAAATTGTCTATTCTAACTATGCAGTTTTCTGCAAAGGCCTCTCTCACAGATTGATGCACTCTAGGTTAACCACAATCTTCATCCTCTGTGTAAACCCTCAATTTTGTGGTTCTAAATATTGTTTAATATGGCTCAATTTAAAACATGTTTTCCATCTCTTCCCCTAGGTTTGTGTGTAAAAATAATGGAGTCTTATTTGAAAATCAGTTGCTACAGATTGGATTGAAATCTGAATTTCGACAGAACCTGGGTAAGAGCTTTCAGGCCAAGTGATTAGCTGTCTGCATTGTCAACCCCAATGCCAGCATAATATTGCAGATAGGACTTAACTTTTCAGCTGTGTAAGAGGGAAGTGTGATTTCAGGCCTAACTTGTCTTAAATCTTCACTGTTTGTGTGTCCCTGGCTTTTGTGTGAGTTGTTTTTTCTTTAAACTTATTGGTTGTTTTGGTAGCTGAGATGAAATGGGTACTGTAATGTCCAGCTCTTGCTTGCCTAGTTGTAAGGCTGGTATAGCCAGGATTATAAAGGGCCATTCTCCTCGATTTCTGTATTTTACAGTATTATCATAATAATATGATACACAATACATTTCAGACATGTCTGTGATGATACATTAATGCACATGATACTGAAAACGTCTAGGAAAGAGCTGGGAGTTGAACACGGACCAGTACTAGGATTGCTTGCTTCTCCCCTTCTGCATCACTTTTGATACCATAATAGCTTCTTTACATAAAAAGTCATGTTCTCTGGCAGCTGAAAGACTCCCACTCATTATTTAACTGCCTGTGTGACAGCTACTGTGGGAGAGATCTGATGGTTGGTTTTAATCTGTTATTTCATTGTGAACTGTGACTATCTTGGTAAGATAAACCATGTAAATTATGCTTTCTTTTTAAAGAAAGGTAGAAATATAATGTATTAGACACTTGAAGTGCAAGTAGTTCAATACGATTACATGTGATGTACCTAAAAATTCTGATGTCTTTTATTCTTTTCTTTCTAGGACGTATGTTCATATTCTATGGTAATAAGACATCAACGCAGTTCTTGAATTTTACTCCAACAGTAATCTGCTCAGATGACTTACAGTCAAATATCCTTAAATGCAGCAGCATGTGTCTGTTCTTATTTGGGTTTTGTGTTTTATGCCGCACAAAATTATAATAAAGCTGCTGGATCGAGGCATGGTGTCCTTGAACATGAAGAAATAAGAAACTTGCTGATAACTTTCTAAAGTTATTGTAGAAAGAAAAAGTCTTGAGCATAGATGTAAGATTCTCTCCTTAAAGCACTGACTACAAACACAAATTTTACTGTTGAAATAAGGAGAAATTAGGCGGAATAAATATGTAATGTAAATCTAGCTTTCTCCGCTGTGAGAAAAGTAGCAGAAGTATAGATGTGGTGTCCTTCAAATGCTGCACTAGCAGATAACCTCAGACTTGAGATGGAGGTAGAAGAATACATGTAAACAAAGATAATAATAATTTAAAATAAGCTCTTAATTTACAGTTTGTCCTTAATGCCTGGTATTGCAAATTTAGTATTTCTGGGAGACTATGTAATCAAGCTTATTTGACTAGCCTGGAGAAGAGAAGGCTCTGGGGACACCTGGTAGCAGTCTTCCAGTACATAAAGGGGGCTTATAAGAAAGACAGGGAGAAATACTTTAGTACGATGAGGGTTAATGGTTTTAAAATTTAAGGAGGTAGATTCAGACTAGATAAGGAAGAAATTTCTTATGAGGAGGGTGGTGAAACACTGGAACAGGTTGCCCAGAGAGGTGGTGGATGCATCATCCCAAATTGGACAGGGCTCTGAGCGACCTGATATAGTTGGGGATGTCCCTGCTCCTTGCAGGGGGTTGGACTATGACCTTTGAAGGTCCCTTCCAACCTTAACTATTTTGTGATTCTGTGACTCAAAGCATCACTGTAATGTTCACATCAAAATGACATAGTCCAGAAGTTTTTATTGTGAAGACTGATGTGCCTTCATACTTTTTTAGAACATCTTTCTTTAAGAATTTTCTAATAACTGAGAATTGTGGAAATTATTGCTTCTAAGTGTGTCAGTATGTAAAAACCTCCCTTTTTGGCTGTACAAGAATTGAACTTTGACTATTCAGTAGCATACAGAGCATGAGTGGACACAATGCTAATTCCTCATCTAGCTTATTGGAGGATTTGTCTTTTTTTTTTTTTTTAAACTTATCAATTCATTGATGAGTTTCCTTAACCTCTTCTTATGCCTGAATCTTCAGACAAAACCTGTTGACCCCACAGTGGATGGAGGTGCACAGGTTCAACAGGTTGTGAACATTGAATGTGTGTCAGACTTCATGGAAGCTCCAATCCTGAACATTCAATTCAGGTAAAACACAGAATTCAAATGCTAGTGAATTAATTACATGAAAGATGTTAAATTTGTCCTGGTCCTCTGACTGAAGTGTAGAATATGGACATATAAAGCTGTCTTGGGTAGACATTACTTGAAAAACAGATCTAACAGAGCTTTAAGCTACTGGAGGAGGTAGGGAATCCACTTGGAACAATGTGGTTTAAAAAAACCAAACAAACCAACCCCCCCAAAAAAACCACCAAAGGACTAATCAAGAAGCAGTGACTGGTAAAATGTCTCCACGACTTCTCTTTCTGCTATTTGTGTAAAACAGCAGTCTTCCTGTTTGCTTAAAAATCTTGACAGGAATATACACAGTAACTCCTCCCTTCTGGAAACCAAGAACACTTCTGCAAACAACTTGGATTGGAAATGCATGCAGCCAAAAATAGAATCTTGTTATGTCCGTACAACATCAGCCTTTGGGAAATCCTGATTTCTAGGCTATGTTCCGTTATTCTAGTCTAAACTGGTTCTTACTAGTATACTTTCACAGGGATATATTTTCACTCCTTTGATGGAAGCTATCTAGAAGGAATAACAACCTATGTTGAAACAGAGAGATCCTTATTAGAAGTTCTGCCGATTGGCTTTCATGTGCCATCTAAGCAGGGCAAATGAGTTCCTGTAACTGGATTAAAACTGTATCTTAGAAATAACATTATCTTCAGCTGATGGATTTTAATCACAAACAGTTGCACCTTAGTGTTCATCCTCAGTTGCTTTGTTGATTTAGACTGAGAGACTGCTGACACTGTGCTGCACACATCATATTTTTCCTATTCCATATGCAGGTATGGTGGAACATTTCAAAATCTTTCGGTAAAGTTACCCATCACACTGAATAAATTTTTCCAGCCAACAGAGATGTCTTCTCAAGACTTTTTTCAGCGTTGGAAGCAACTGAGCAAGTAAGACTTCGTCTATACTTAAGCTTGGGGCTCTTGCGGTGGGTGTATTGTGAATGTAGCAGGTGCAGTGCCTCATCCCATGCTTAATCCTGTGAGTTATAAACTCTCTCAATATAAATAGTTGCTATTGAACAGTGCTGTACACAATACACGTTATATGTATGCATCTTGCCTTGTCTTGCAGTCCCAAACAAGAAGTACAAAATATCTTTAAAGCAAAACACCCAATGGATGCAGAGATCACAAAAGCAAAGGTGGGTGGTAGTCTGGTATTTTTAATTCATAGTGTAAGGGTAGTGGTATCAGCAAAATTTGTTCATCTTGGTTTGTATGGCAACTGGATCATCCTGTAAAAGTGCAAGTCAGCGTTGTTTAACAATCCTTGGCACTGCTGCTTGAATGGACTGTTTCTCAGTGTGGCTGATTTAGACATAATCTTCAATAGCAGCTGGAAACTCGAAGCTATTTAAGAAAACACCAATTCAGTGTTAAAATGGAATTGGAAGACACTTTAAGCCTTAATTTATTCTGGAGTTACTAGTTAGAAAAGAAAACAAACAACATATTGTACAACTGGCTGCTTTAGGCAAAACAGAAGTGACTAGTGTATGACAAGAATGGCTTTATCAAAACCAGGAGAGACTCCTTTTGAATCTAATTTACTTCTCAGTTGTTCTCAAGAGGAATTTTTTTTTCAGGAACAGCTCGTTATCAGGGTCACTCGGTCAGTTCAAAAATTTGTTGTAATAAAATTCTTTAATGTCTTGGACACTTACAAAAAAAATAGTCTCCTATTTGTTTTGCTAGTTGGTGGTGGCTGTGCTTGGGTAGACTTGGTATTGCTGTCCTGCTGTCTTCACATCTAAATCTTCTGGGTTTCTTTCATAGATAATTGGCTTTGGATCAGCCCTACTTGAGGAGGTAGATCCCAATCCTGCAAACTTTGTTGGTGCTGGTATCATACATACAAAAACTACTCAGATTGGATGCTTGCTGCGCCTTGAACCCAACCTCCAGGCCCAGGTATCTGTTTAAGTATCTACAGCTTAAATTCAAGTTATTGTTCGCACAAAATATCTGCGTATATCTCAGTCTCCTTAAGGTATTTATTTAAAGTCAGTATTGCGATAGCTAATTGTGACTGCAGACTCCAACAAGAAATCAAATTGTAGCAGCTGGTCCCGGCCCAGTTTGGTAAGCTACTTCTTCATAGGAATTCTCTTTTGTGGTGGAAGAGATTATTATATTATTCCAAACTGTCTGCAGAGTTTCACCTTCTCTTTAAGGCTGGAAACATTTAGTGTTTCTGTTTTGTGCACCATGGACAAGATTAAGTATAATTCCCTTTGCCACTTTAAATTAATAAAAGAATGATTGGCTAAAAGAGAAAACATAAGCAAACAAACACAATTTTAAGACTCTTTTTCCTCAAGCATTTTGTTACAGGTTTTATCAAAGTTAACTGAGGAGTAAAAATAAGTGTTGGGTGTTTGTCTCCTGTTTTCTGAAGAAGTGATGTCAGAGTCTCCCATAATATTTAGACGTCTTAAAGAAGAGTTTTGGAGAACACCTTGCTGTTAAAGCCTAAAAATATTAGAACAATGGTAACTCTCAACAAGGGTTTGAAGGTGTGCTTCAGCCTATGGTTTGAAAAAGCTGTATTACTCAGTGGCTGGCTGGCTTTGAATGTTTTAACTTGAGGTCTTTTTCCTGTCAAATCAACAAAACAAGTAAGAGGTAACTGTTAGTGTTCACTAGTTGTGCATTCATTTAATACCAAACTGTGTTTAAAAAAATGATTAATATTTTATGTTCTTTTTCAGATGTATAGGCTTACACTACGAACAAGTAAAGAAGCTGTATCTCAGAGATTATGTGAATTGCTGTCAGAACAGTTTTAATATTAACCGTGTCCATTTTGGTTTTTCCATTTATATCACTGTTATCATACTGCAAATAAATGTCTTGTACATCACTGTCTGAGTACTGCAATGTTAACCAATACCAGCTCCCTGCCTTAATAGGACTTGACCCTTGGTTGAAATTGACTACAAAATGTACAGTACAGGGAAGTGACTTCTGACATTAAAAATGAGAAATGGCTTTTAGTGTGTTATACAAAGAGTGTGAGGGCTATCTTGTGCTCCTTTTTTTTTTTTCAATTTTTTTCTTTTTTCTTTTTTTTTTTTTTTTCCAGAGGTTAGGCTTTTAAACTTGGAAAATTGATTTAGATGTGGTAACCAAGGATTTCAACTGTAAATGGCTAGTAACATTCTGCCGTATATCTTTAACGGGTGCTTCCTGACGGTGAGCTGAAAGAAACCAGTGCAATGCTGCTCAGTAAGGCTGAATCAGATGTTAGTGTAGAGTCAAAACTTTGTAAAGTTGAACGTTGTCACAAGTTTTGTACTGGATGGAAGGGCAGATTCCAAGATGTGTTTGCATCTGATTCAAGTGAGTATCACCAATATTTGTATTTGACAAATGCCACAGGACCAGAGTCTTAAAGTATTAGTCTGGTAATCTTTTACATCTTATATTTTCTAGCTTTGGAAAGTGGATTGAACACAAAAGCTATTCTTAATCCTTCTGCTTATCTCAAATAATGAAGTGAGCTTCTCTGGTGGGTGGTGAATGAGTACATGCTTGTACATTGTTAGTCAAACTGAAGTTAAATATTCTGTGCTTTTTCTGTTTCCCATCAGACTTAGCAAGTAATAGTCCTAATGTTGTGATATAACTAACTGTGATGTCTAGTATTAGAGTAGAAGAGGAAGAAATGGACCCTTGAAGCACTGAGGCATGCACTCTTATAGATGAAAATGTAATTTTAAACAATGCTTTTTCCCTGGTGTACAGTAATGTTAAAACTCAAGAGGTTGAATAACTGGTATCCAAACAGCTTCTGTCTGTCAGTGGTGGTAAAAATATCCAACGTGGTGTAGAAGACTGGTGTGGAGACTGAGAGTAGAAGGCCCAAAAATGTTCAGCTTTTCTAGTGGTTTTTACAACCAAAGCCTTTGTAACTTGTTCCACATCAGCAAACTCTTTGCAGCCTTTCTGCAGAAGTAAGTGGGCACAACTTTGGCTCACACTCTTCAAGCCTTGAGATGCGACAAAGGCTGCTAAAAACAAAGCAGGTGAGGTAGTGCTGACAGGAAAAGTGAACGTCAGATGAAGATTTCCTCAAGTTTATTTAAAGGAAGCCTGAGACTGGTGTCTCTCAACACATACAGCCAAGTATGCCCATGAAATAAAGGTTTTGAGTGATAGAGATGACATTGAAAATACATTGAAATGAGGCTTCTGTCATGCTGCCCAGTGCACAGCAGGGGACGGGATTCTACACAGTTGAGTGTGCCTTGCTCTTTTTCTTCAGTGTTTTGCGTTAAATGATGGAACTGGGTGATTATAATTTGATTTGGCTCAAGGCCAGTAATTGTACTTGAGTGCAAGTGAAAAATGAGGAACAAAGGTTTGGCTGTAGTGTGTGGATTTCGCGAGTTTCTTTTTTTTTATTTTTCCAGAAATGGCCGGTAACTTTGGATGTTAAAACTGAAAACTTGGCTATAGACCTGATCTTTCTGCAAAAGTTCTCTTGAACAATTGGTCCTTTTATGGCCTTTCAGGTAGCTAATCAAGGCTCTTTGATCATAAACATTGTCTTTGAAAATCTTCATGAGCAATGCCTGCAGTCAGGCTGGGCAGATGGCAAAATACTACCTGATGTTTTGGCCTGTGGATGCCATGGGTCTCTTTTAGTTTTGTTACCTTAACCATGCTGTTGGCTGCTCTGTTAAAAATCTGATGTGCTCAACTAAAGGAAGTCTTAGCAAAGACGGGGAGGAGCTTCTATTTCACTTTTTCCAGATCCTGATGTATATCTGTCCCCTGAAAATGTTCTGTGCCCTCATTAAAGGACACCTTGAGACGCGCTGCTTTAGTTCACTTTGCTTTGGTTCAAGCTGTGCTAAAACTTGTGTTTAAAATGTGGGAAGGAGGGGGATAAGGGAAAGTGTCTTTTCAGTAGTGACTGTGTTAAGCTTATGACTGTTCACACGTTGTACAAAGTGTCAGCTCAATTAAGTCATGAGCAGAAAAGTGAACAAATTAAGGACAAATACTTGATTATTTTTTTTTGTGAATGATGGTTAACTTACCAAAGTGATGTATCCTGTCAAGCAGACAAAGTAATTTCTGCAGTAAACAGTGTTGTTGTTGAAGTACAGTATTTTCAGGCATTGACATGTGAAAATAACTGAATAGCAAAACAGGTAGCTTATGTTCATTCTTGACCTACACTCCAGTATGTAACATTTATGGTGATTGTCTTATTTGTATAAAACAAAGTTCTGTCAAATTAAGTGGAGAATTTTCATATAGAAAACTATATATTAGACTATATTCATCAGAAGAACGTATTAAGATTAAATAAATGATTAGAACAGTAATCTAACTGTCTTTTTTTTTTTTGTCTGGGGGCATGGAAAAGTAAAGAATACTTGTATGGAACGATTGTTATCACCAGCAACTGATGTGTAATGGTAAATTATTTCCTGCAAACTACTGGTGGGTTGTGTTCAACTGAGCCTTACTGGGCCTGCAGACTTCTGCTCCCCTGCTGAGTTTGTTTATGGCTTTTTGGTGGTGTTTTTGGTAGCATGTTACAAATACTTTGCTGCAAAAAAAAAAAAAAAACAAACCACCCTCTTGATGTAAATTCTTTCTTCCTAGAGTGTTTAACAACAGTAAGTCTATTAACAGTATGTGCTGCAGTAAACTAGTGTAACAGCGGGGTTGAGGCTGTGAAGCACACCCCTGTATTACACAGGCAGGACTTGTAAAAAAAGCTGATGTTGCTGTAAAAGAAAGGTATCTGGACTGCTACATAACCTCACTCCCACTTTATGCTTTGGGTTCTTAGTACTTCTCTAAAACTTGCTAGAAGGGAAAAAAAAAAAAAAACCATAAACCTCGGGACTATGAGCTTTGGTGCATTGATGCAACTTTTTCTTAAATTAATTGCAAACAGAGTAGTAAAGAATACTCTCTACCAGCTGCAAGTAGAAATTTCTTGTGAGTGAACTACCTGCATCCTGTTGGACACGTATGGTCTTTGCTTTCTTGCAGAGAAATGCCCTGCAAATTTCTGCTTTGTCCACAGCCACTACATGTTTCTGTTAATGATGTTTCTAGAAATGTCCTGCTGTATTAAGGGTGCATGTGGAAACCTCACAATTAACTTTTGGTTCATGTCGCACCTTGCTTTCTGACAGCAGCTGTGTATGGAAGACAAGCACAAGCGCTGTGTCTGCTGTCAAAGGGAAGGAACCGGGTCACCTCGGTTGTCTCTTCTCCCACTGAAGTAATGGGCTACTCCACAGGTCTGAGTTCAACTGTAGCAAACCCAGCAGACTATTTTCAGTTAAAACAATTGGTCAAATAATGAGAGTTAAGCTAGCAAATTAAATTCCTTCTACTTTATTTCAAAGTCAGATTTATGTTATTGCACAGTGCATTGGCCAGTTTTTAGCCTTTGGATACATACCACCCTGAGCAAGGCCAGACAGTCTCTGACATGGTCTTCCCTCCCAACTCCCACCCCTGCCCAGTGTTGTTTTGGTTTGGTTTGGGTTTTTTTTTGTTTTGTTTTCTCTTTCTTTCTTTCTTTCCTCCCCTGCATTCCCTCCCCCAGCCCCCTCCTGATTAGGAATAATTTATCAGTGGAATTCATTGACACTCCAGGTAGCTGCTCAGGAAGCCTCACTGCGAGGGTGTCCTATGTAATCAATACAACAGAACTCCCAGGAATGAGCAGTCACTCTGGAAGTATTAAATTGTGATCAGTGTTTAATTTAAAAAAAAAATATATATCTGAGGCCATCTGGAGGTCTGACTAGTGTATGCAACTGTCCAAGTGACAGTCACAGCCGCTAAATACAGTTATTTCTGTAATGAGCCTTTTCCCAGGGTTATCTGGGTCTTGGCATGGCAGCTGGAGTTCCTTCTTAAGAAGCTGAAGTGGCCTACAGCAGCCGCATGCTGTGGTGACCGTCATCATCTCAACATTCAACCTGTTGGGAAGAGAGGGAGGAGCAGTTAGGATTTGTGTACAGCCTTTTAGGCTTACCGCTTCTCAGGTGTTTTTCTTATAGTGGAACATTTAGAGGAAAGAGCACAACCCTTAGAGTTTAATGGTTCTATCAACTTAAGAACTACAAACAGTGCAGCAATTGACTCTATTTTAAAGTTCTCCTGATGACTGCTGCAGGAGTTCAGGTGTACTGAGCTGCTCCCTTCCTTTTTAAGCCTGAATTTTCAAAGGGCTGGTAGCTCTAAGGCCTCAGAGGTCACTGGAAAACTAATAGGATTAGATTTCCTCATTCTCCTTTTGCACTTCTGAAAATCATAAAGTGAATATATATTTACATTTTTTTTTTTAAAGCTGTGCACTGGACTACTTACAGTTTCCAAAAGGTCTCTGGCGTGATCTGTTATGTTAACAAAGATGCCAAACCGTGCATGTTCCTTTTGCACAGCTCATGCAGGAAGGAAAATCCCTTTCTTCCTCTGAGCTGCTGGCACCAGAATCTAAGCTGATGACTGCATCGTGTCAGTTCTGAGCTGGGAGGTCAGTTAACAAAGCAGTCAGGCTGGTGAAGTGATAGCTCGACTAAACATGTGAGATTTAGATTCCCTCCTGCTAGTACTGTTGTTCTGTTACACTGTTCCTTTTCTGACCATGTTCAGCTGTATTGGGTTTGCATGGCAAGGTTTTGGTAGTGAGGGGGGCTACAGGGGTGGCTTCTGTGAGAAGCTGCTGGAAGCTTCCCCCATGTTGGACATAGCCAATGCCAGCCAACTCCAAAATGGACCTGCTGCTGGCCAAGGCTGAGCCCATCAGTGATGGTGGTAACGCCTCTGTGATAACATAATTAAGAATGGGGAAACATTGCTGTGCAACAGCAATTGCAGCTGGGAGTGAGAAGATGAGAGAGAAACAACTCTGCAGACACCAAGGTCAGTGCAGATGGAGGGGGAGGAGGTGCTCCTGGCAAGATTCTCCTTCAGCTCATGGTGAGGCCAGATGTCCCCCTACAGCCCACAGAGGAGCAGAGATCCACCTGCAACCTGTGGAGGACCTGATGCTTTGGCAGGTGGATGCCTGTTGGAGGCTGTGGCCCTGTGGGAAGCCCGTGGCTGGAGCAGGCTCCTGGCAGGGCCTGTGGCCCTGTGGAGAGAGGAGCCCACATTGGAACAGGTTTGCTGCCAGACTTGTGACCCTGTGGGGGACCCACGCTGGAGCAGTGCATAAAGAACTGCAGCCCATGGGAAGGACTCCCCCAGGAGAAGTTTGTGGAGGGCTGTCTCCCATGGGAGGGACTCCACACTGGAGCACGGGAAGAATGTGAGGAGTCCTCCCTCTGAGGAGGAAGGAGCAGCAGAGTAAAGCCTGAGAAGAAGGGAGGAGTGGTAGAAAGGTGTTTTAAGATTTGTTTTTACTTTCTCATTATCTTACTCTGATTTGATTGGTAATAAACTAAATTAATTTTCCCCAAGTCAAATCTGTTTTGCCTGTGATGGTAATTGGTGAGTGATCTCCCTGTTCTTATCTCGACTCACAAGCCTTTCTTGGATTTCCTCTCCCCTGTCCAGGTGAGGAGGGGAGTGACAGAGTGGCTTTGGTTGGCGCCTGCATCTAGCTGTGCTGCTGGACTTGTTCCTTTTTTTTAAAAAAATTCAGCTATGGGAATAAGAGTAATGGAGAAAATATTTTTTGTAAAAATCTCCAAAGGGGAGAAAAGCCTGCTTGGTTTCAATTAAAAAAAAAAACCTTATTTTTTAACCATGGTTTTCTTGGTGATTGTGGTGAACCTTAATAACTCTAAAAATCTTCCTCCAGGCTTAACAGCCATTTTGAAAACTCTCAAGATACCAAGTCTGTCACTCAGTTTTCAAAATGCTGGGGGA
Source organism: Chlamydotis macqueenii (assembly GCF_036417535.1). NCBI lineage: Eukaryota > Metazoa > Chordata > Aves > Otidiformes > Otididae > Chlamydotis > Chlamydotis macqueenii. The sequence continues at coordinate 52,657,243 of NC_141560.1, read as the reverse complement.
CACCTGAACTCACTTTGAAAGGGAGACCGTTTAGCTTCAGGATTAATTTAAATTAGTTACTGCAAAAGCAAAACCCTTCAATGCTTTCCTATCCTTGAACAATTGTATTTGCTTGGATTGTCTGGAATATAACAATATTAATTTATTTCCCAAATAACCGTGAACTCTACTACTGCTGCAGCGAGTTTAGTTTATTGAAGCCTTGATTGCCTGTCTGAACAGTCTCTTAATGAGCAAGCAGAACTGCACAGACTGAAACAGCACACTTGTAACAGTAAAATATCCCTGAATTACACTATCAGGAGAATATTAGGAGAACACTGAGACAACTGAAGTGACATTACACATTTAGATTAGATAAACGTCTTCGTTTTGCTATCTTGGCTATTTGAAAACAGGTATTTGTAGTTTAACTGACCTTTTCCATCTTAAAAAAAAAAGTTACCAAACAACAACAACAAAAAATCAAGACAACAACAGCAAAAGCCCCCAAAACCTGCAGCACTGATGTCTGGTTTTCTTGGGGGGGGGGGGGCGGGGAGAACACAAAAAAACCCAAAACCAACCCTAACCCAAAAAACTTAAGGAAGTGAGACAAGGTTCCTGGTTTAAATTGTAAATCCCTGTGTACTAAATGACCTTAGTAGCACTGTTTCGAGTTCGCTGGCTTATACTGCAGCATTACATTGCTGGGTAGCTGCCAACTACATCTTTTTCCCTGAATTAAAAAGGAGTGACAGTTAACAAATGTCACTACTTACACATGGCCAAATAAGAAAAAGAAACAACTTCAGTGCTATACAACCTCTCAACTATCCTTACGTTGTAGAAGATGGACATGCTCCTTCACATCGGCTTAAAGTGACATTTGTAGTACAGCCTTTGTAAGTTATTTTTTCTTCATATTCAACTTGTCTGCAATGTGCTGTCAAAAGTAAAAAAGAAATAATTAAAGCAAAAAAATTATCTTAGTTGTCTTAAGTGACCATTGCTGGATGCCAAAAGCCTCCATACTCCATTTTATGGAGAACCATTCCTATTGCCTGGGACAATTCACACAGCAATAGCAGGTTTTAAACTACGCACTGAAGATTCATGAGATAGTTACTCTGGAGGACAAGTAAGAAAATGCAAGTTGCTGGAACTACAAATGAGCAAATAATCGTGTTAAGAATATAGTGCAAATCAGTCCAGCCAGGAAAAAACACTAATCCACTGATGAGAACACAAAGATGCAAATGAAGCAACCAGCTGGCTACTTGTACTGGAATTATTTCTGATTCACAGACTTCGTAATAGATTTTACTTATTTGAAAAATGCTTAATTTACTCATTCTAAGGATTCATTTATTTATAGGCAGCCAGAAGTTCACAACTTAAATGCCTGCCCGCAGTCTCTCTTCCCTTGCTAGATAGAAATAGCAGGGACCAATTACATGTATTGATCTTGCATTTTCTCCTGACTTGAAGCAAGACACTAAGCACTTCTATGAAGTAAAAAGCTGATTGAAAATAGGTTTCCAACAAGTTTAAAGATTGTGTTTGAAGTTTATGTTAAGGACAACAAAGGTCTTGAATACAATGAAGGCAATCTTTATGCCCCTCTCATACTGCTCCTGTACAATGCTCTTTTGAGTGCACCCAAGTTCCTTGCTTGAAGAAGGGATATGGATGAAACCCAAGCATTGTTATGACAATAACCTGCTGACAAGGTTAACAGTGAAAATGGAGATGAAAGGTTCTGCTGCAGGGGACTACACCCACTGTTACATATTGGTTCTTGCATCACTGTTTGAGAGTAGTAGTAAACCACAAATACTATGTGTAAAACAGTCTTCTGGAGTAAGACTCAGCAGGTGATGTCTTGGATGACTTGAGCATGGTGTTCTGCTTTGTTCATTTTTTGATAGAGATAAGCTTCTGCTTCTGTTGATCTGATTGTAACCACAGAATGAAGGACTTTGTGTGAAGATACACAACAACTGAGGTCTGTGGAAAAATTTTGAATCCATGCTTCAAAGATAAAAAGATGCAAATACTCATAATCTCACTACTAAGCAGGGTAGAAAAGGGCAGGCCTATCAGGATGCTGCATATCCTTCCTAATTCTTGAAAAATATAAGACAAGTGAAGGCTGTAACTTGCTGGAGGTGAGGTTGCACTTTCTTTAGGAATTAAATGCACAGAAAAGGAGAACAAACAATGAAAGTGGTATGTGGCAGTGGAGAAGGCAATAAGAAGGAAGATAGTATAATACAGCTGAAGTACACTTTCCAGATAGTTTCTCCTTTCTGTGTTGAACTCACCCAAAAGAGAACGCAAAGTAGCTGAAACGGAGATGTTAACTCTTCTCTGCGTCCTCAAAGAGTGGTTAAAACAAACAAACACACAAAAAAAAACCCCCAGCTAACAAAGGAAATCCACCTTCCATTCACAGACTGAACAAGGCATATGTCATTCTGATTTATTCTTAGAAGGGTTAACCATACCCTAGGAAGCGCTGAATAAAAACTGTCTGCCTCACAGTTTCTAAACAGGACTAGAAACTAGGCCGCTGCTACATGCACAGAATATGGTTAAGAATGTATAGGTACCTCCTCTGCATTCACACCAGTATTTCTGACTCCTATACTGTAGATTCTAAAGTAGGACTGTTCCATTTAAAACCAGCAGAGAGGATGTTGTTTTGTTGCCTCACTTTACATTAAGTTCTGCAGAAATTGTAGAATGTGGTAATCTTTCAGTCAAAACATACCAGGTTTTAATTATGCACAAGAGCCAAAAAACATTACTGTACCTTGAAAACTGAGAAAACAGTGTCCTGCAGAAAAGGTACCCAAAAATGCTCAAATGTGCAGAAAGAGCATGACAGATCTAACAACAGGAGGACTGTGGGGCAAGTCAAGAGGTAACCTGTCCAACTCTTTCTTACACTTCTTAACTGGGAATTTAAGATTAAGAACCAAATGATTCTGTGACTCTCCTGCTATGCATCCTGTCAGCCTCCTTAACTGACACGTTTTAATGTTTACATCAGTATATAGCAGGGAACCTGCTGTTATGAAATCAAAGGCTTCAGACAACTACTCTACAAAAAATAACTGCAGAAAGGATAAAAAGATGGACCCAATGCATACAAGCGGTGTCATAGCCAAAGAATAAGTAATGTAAGAATTCATACTCTCATGAAAGAGAAGATGTGCTAAAACCAAAAACAAGGTATAGGAAATGACACGGATATACTTTACCTTCTGTCACTGTTAACGGTACAACAGAAGACAAGGATGTTGAAAGCCTAGAGGTGAAAGCAGGAGCTGATGTAGTGCGGGTAGTGGTTAATGTAGTTGTCCGCAGAGAAGTCCTCTCAGCTGACTCTGTAGAAGCAGTAGTAATAACACTGGGAGCAAAAAAAGTTGTTGTAGACAAAACGGTGGGGACCAAAATGGGAGTGGACTTGGGAGAGATACTGGTAGGAATGACTGATGAAGCTGTTTTGGCATGTGGAGTAAATGTTATATTTTGGGGGGGGAAATATGTAGTACTCTCAGCAGACTTAAATGTGGACGTAGTGAGGGGAATAGGCATACGCATTGTGCTGGTAGTTGGGGCTGAGGTGGAGGAGACTGTGGAAGTGGTGACAGATGGCAGACGTGTGCTCAGGGGGCTGCTGGGGGCAGGTGCAGAGCTGGGAGGTGAAGACGTCCTTGTCAGAGGGACTTGTGTGGTGCTAATGGGGCTGAACTCCCTGGAGACAGAGGTCTTGGAGGTGCTGCTGGCAGAGGTGGTGGCGGTGGTCTTCTGCGTGGTGAGAGGCGGCACAATGTGTGGCAGAGTTGTCCGTTTGTGGGTGAAGGCTGCTGGGAAGAAAGCACAGGTCCATTGAGGAGGGCAAGAGGGGAAGGCGAGGGACGTGGGCAGAGACCTGGAGTTAGAGGCATGTGCAAGACAGGCAGCGCTGTGCTGCACTGTGTCTCAGCGGGCAAGGACGACGGATGGGCTTCTGGCTCCTGCCATCACACTCCCTGTCTGACTTCTCCTCATCTTATTACTTCCCCAAACGTGGGGAGAAGGAGAGCACCGAAAGGGTGCATGCCAACAAGTAAACACTCTCTTCCTCTCCCTGAAAGAGGAGTCTCTCTGGGTACATGTGCATCTCCCCGCAAGGAACAGTCACAGCGTAGTGTCTGCACCTTGTACACAGGCAGGGGAGGCTCCACGGGAGAGAGCTCTGCCTCAGGGCTACACCAATGTGGGGATGCTAAATAAAGTGGGAACGGAGATAAAGTGCTAAAAAGAAAAAAAACCAAAAACCCGAGCAGCATGCACTGCTTGGAAGGAAAGCATGGTAGGGGCAAGACATTGGAGGAGCAGGTAGACTGGAGGGAAGGGCAGGAGGAATCCTTACCCGGGTGTGAGGAGCTCAGCCATGTTGAGGACAGAGTTGAGGACGGGGAAGTAGGAAGTGATGGCAGCGGGCTGGTTTTGGCTGTGGAAGTTGTGGAGGACTCCGTTGCAGGTGACTCTGTTGCAGGACTCATCGTCGTGGGAGAGGGTTTGGTCTTTAGGGTTGTAGGCGTAGGCTTGGGGCTGCTGGTTGGTGCTGAGGTGGAGGAGACTATGGAAGTGGTGGCAGATGGCAGCCACGTGCTGGGGGCAGGCGGAGAACTGGGAGTTGGAGACGTGCTTGTCAGAGGGACTTGTGTGGTGCTAGTGGGGCTGGCCTCCCTGGAGACAGAGGTCTTGGAGGTGCTGCTGGCAGAGGAGGAGGCGGTGGTCCTCTGCGTGGTAAGAGGTGGCACAGTGTGTGGCACGGTTGTCTTTTTGGGGGTGAAGGCTGCTGGGAGAAAGCACAGGTGACTCGTGGATGAGGGCAAGAGGGGAAGGCAAAGGAGGTGGGCAGAAGCCTTGGGCCGGGGACACGTGCAAGACAGGCAGCGCTGTGCTGGACTCTGTCTCGCTTGGGAAGAGGGAGGGATGGGCTACTGGCTCCTGCCCTCAGCCTCCCGTGTGGTTTCTCCCCGTTTGCAAGGGACAAGGACAGCTCCTGAAGGGTGCTCTCCTAGAAGCAAGCACTCTCTGCTTCTCCTGGAAAGCGGAGGCAATCTAGATGGACATGTGTCCCTCTGAGGAACAGAGAGAGCGTACTGTCTGCCCTCTTCCACACAGGCATGCCAGGCTCTGTGGGAGAGATGTGTGGCCCAGGGCTATACCAAAGTCAGGCCATACCAAAGCACGATGGCGAAAGGAGTGGGAAAGTGGGAATGAAGCTAAAGTAGCAAACAGGTGTCTGAGTGGCATGTGTGCAACAGGAGGAAAAAAAGGAATGAAGGAAGAAACAGAGGAAGGATGGAAGCGTGAGAGCCAGGGAGAGCAGGCAGAAGCAGCTTGAAGGGTAGGAGTGTGCCTTACCGGGGTGCGAAGAGCTCAGCCACGTTGATGACAGAGTTGAGGAAGGAGAAGTAGGAAGTGATGGCAGCGGGCTGGTTTTGGCTGTGGAGGGTGCAGAGGACTCTGTTGAAGAAGACTCCGTTGCAGGACTTGTTATAGGGGAAGAAGGCTTTGGCTTTAAGGTTGTAGGCGTAGGCTTGGGGCTGCTGGTTGGTGCTGAGGTGAAGGAGACTGTGGAAGTGGTGGCAGATGGGAGGTGCGTGCTCAAGGTGCTGCTGGGTGCAGGCGGAGATCTGGGAGTTGGAGACGTCCTTGTCAGAGGAACTTGTGTGGTGCTAGTGGGGCTGGCCTCCCTGGAGACAGAGGTCTTGGAGGTGCTGCTGGCAGAGGTGGTGGCGGTGGTCTTCTGGGTGGTGGGAGGCAGCACAATGTGTGGCACGGTTGTCTTTTTGTGGGTGGATGCTGCTAGAAGAAAGCACAGTTGACTCGTGGATGAAGGCAAGAGAGGAAGAAAAAGGAGGTGGGCAGAAACCTTGGGCCGGGGACATGTGCAAGACAGGCAGCGCTGTGCTGCACTGTGTCTCAGTGGGCAAAGACGATGAAGCCCGCACAGCATGCACTACTTGGAAGGAAAGCATGGTAGGGGAAGACATTGGAGGAGCAGGTAGACTGGAGGGAAGGGCAGGAGGAATCCTTACCCGGGTGTGAGGAGCTCAGCCATGTTGAGGACAGAGTTGAGGACGGGGAAGTAGGAAGTGATGGCAGCGGGCTGGTTTTGGCTGTGGAAGTTGTGGAGGACTCCGTTGCAGGTGACTCTGTTGCAGGACTCATCGTCATGGGAGAGGGTTTGGTCTTTAGGGTTGTAGGCGTAGGCTTGGGGCTGCTGGTTGGTGCTGAGGTGGAGGAGACTGTGGAAGTGGTGGCAGATGGGAGGTACGTGCTCAGGGGGCTGCTGGGGGCAGGTGCAGAGCTGGGACTTGGAGACGTCCTTGTCAGAGGGACTTGTGTGCTGCTAGTGGGACTGGCCTCCCTGGAAACAGAGGTCTTGGAGGTGCTGCTGGCAGAGGTGGTAGCAGTGGTCTTCTGTGTGGTGAGAGGTGGCACAGTGTGTGGCACACTTGTCTTTTTCTGGGTGAAGGCTGCTGGGAGAAAAGCACAAATCCACTGCAGATGAGGGCAAGAGTAGAAGTCAAAGGACTTGGGCAGAAGGCTCAGGTTAGGGCTTTGGGCAGGGAGAGCTGCCCTGTGCCACATCGAATATCCCTGGGCAAGAGGGATACACAGGGCTATGCCTCCTGCCCTCAGACACCCCATCCTTCGTAGACCCAGTCCGGGGCAATGTGTGTGCCAGTCAGCTGTGGGCTGACCCTGGGTGGACGTTAAGCACCCACCCAGCCACCCCCTCACTCCACCGCAGCGGCAACAGCGAGAGAACTGGAAGTGCAGAAGCAAAACACCCACACATGTCCACATACAGATGGTTTTCAGAAGTGAAGAAACTAAAGGAAAAACAAACGAAAAATCACACACGTGACGCATAGGCAATCACTCACTGCCTCCCACCACTGGCCAATGTCTATCTCGTCTCCACGCAATAGCTACTTGGGAAAAACACCCCCATCCCATATTACTGCTCAGCATGATGTTCTGTGGTATGGAGTATATCCCTGTTCCCTCACTTTGGGTCAGCTGTCCCTGACCAACCTCTTGCCCCACTGCTTGCCCACTTCCTGGGGCAGAAGGAGAAACAGAGAAGGCCTGGATGCTGCACTAGCACTTCTCAGCAATAGCTAAAGCACTTGTGTGCTGTCAACACTTGCTTGGACACACATCTAAAACACAGCACCAGACAACCAGCTAGGAATAAAAAGTAGCTCCATCTGTACCGCAGCCAGTACAGAGGCCCAGGACTGCACCAGGTCCCAGGCTGGCCAATGCCAAAGGCAGCAGGAAAGGAGAGCAAGTACCAACATAAATGCACAGGCAAGTGTCTGGTGCTTGGAATGGAATGACGGAAGGATGGATCGAAACATGGGAGCTGCTTAGAGGAGGCAGAGCCACAGGAAGGGCAGGAGGGAGCCTTACTAGGGTGCGAGGAGCTCAGCCATCTTGATGACACAGTAGAAGAGGGAGAAGGAGGAAGTGATGGCAGCGGGCTGGTTTTGGCTGTGGAAGTTGTGGAGGACTCCGTTGCAGGTGACTCTGTTGCAGGACTCATCGTCGTGGGAGAGGGTTTGGTCTTTAGGGTTGTAGGCGTAGGCTTGGGGCTGCTGGTTGGTGCTGAGGTGGAGGAGACTGTGGAAGTGGTGGCAGATGGCAGCCACGTGCTGGGTGCAGGCGGAGAACTGGGAGTTGGAGACGTGCTTGTCAGAGGGACTTGTGTGGTGCTAGTGGGGCTGGCCTCCCTGGAGACAGAGGTCTTGGAGGTGCTGCTGGCAGAGGAGGAAGCGGTGGTCCTCTGCGTGGTAAGAGGTGGCACAATGTGTGGCACGGTTGTCTTTTTGTGGGTGAAGGCTGCTGGAAGAAAGCACAGGTGACTTGTGGATGAGGGCAAGAGAGGAAGGCAAAGGAGGTGGGCAGAAGCCTTGGGTCGGGGACATGTGCAAGACAGGCAGCGCTGTGCTGGACTCTGTCTCGCTTGGGAAGAGGGAGGGATGGGCTACTGGCTCCTGCCCTCAGCCTCCCGTGTGGTTTCTCCCCGAAAAAGCAAGGGACAAGGACAGCTCCTGAAGGGTGCTCTCCTAGAAGCAAGCACTGTCTGCTTCTCCTGGAAAGCGGAGGCAATCTAGATGGACATGTGTCCCTCTGAGGAACAGAGAGAGCGTACTGTCTGCCCTCTTCCACACAGGCATGGGAGACACGTGTGGCCCAGGGCCATACCAAAGTCAGGCCATACCAAAGCACGATGGCGAAAGGAGTGGGAAAGTGGGAATGAAGCTAAAGTAGCAAACAGGTGTCTGAGTGGCATGTGTGCAACAGGAGGAAAAAAAGGAATGAAGGAAGAAACAGAGGAAGGATGGAAGCGTGAGAGCCAGGGAGAGCAGGCAGAAGCAGCTTGAAGGGTAGGAGTGTGCCTTACCGGGGTGCGAAGAGCTCAGCCACGTTGATGACAGAGTTGAGGAAGGAGAAGTAGGAAGTGATGGCAGCGGGCTGGTTTTGGCTGTGGAAGTTGTGGAGGACTCCGTTGCAGGTGACTCTGTTGCAGGACTCATCGTCGTGGGAGAGGGTTTGGTCTTCAGCGTTGTAGGCGTAGGCTTGGGGCTGCTGGTTGGTGCTGAGGTGGAGGAGACTGTGGAAGTGGTGGCAGATGGCAGCCGCGTGCTCAGGGGGCTGCTGGGTGCAGGCGGAGAACTGGGAGTTGGAGACGTCGTTGTCAGAGGAACTTTTGTACTGCTAGTGGGGCTGGCCTCCCTGGAGACAGAGGTCTTGGAGGTGCTGCTGGCAGAGGAGGAGGTGGTGGTCCTCTGCGTGGTAAGAGGTGGCACAATGTGTGGCACGGTTGTCTCTTTCTGGGTGGATGCTGCTGGAAGAAAGCACAGGTGACTCGTGGATGAGGGCAAGAGGGGAAGGCAAAGGAGGTGGGCAGAAGCCTTGGGCCGGGGACATGTGCAAGACAGGCAGCGCTGTGCTGGACTCTGTCTCGCTTGGGAAGAGGGAGGGATGGGCTACTGGCTCCTGCCCTCAGCCTCCCATGTGGTTTCTCCCCGAAAAAGCACGGGACAAGGACAGCTCCTGAAGGGTGCTCTCCTAGAAGCAAGCACTGTCTGCTTCTCCTGGAAAGCGGAGGCAATCTAGATGGACATGTGTCCCTCTGAGGAACAGAGAGAGCGTACTGTCTGCCCTCTTCCACACAGGCATGCCAGGCTCTGTGGGAGAGATGTGTGGCCCAGGGCCATACCAAAGTCAGGACATACCAAAGTATGATGGCAAAGTAAGGGGGAAAGTGGGAATGAAGCTAAAGTAGCAAACAGGTGTCTGAGTGGCATGTGTGCATCAGGAGGAAAAAAAGGAATGAAGGAAGAAACAGAGGAAGGATGGAAGCGTGAGAGCCAGGGAGAGCAGGCAGAAGCAGCTTAAAGGGTAGGAGTGTGCCTTACCGGGGTGCGAAGAGCTCAGCCACGTTGATGACAGAGTTGAGGAAGGAGAAGTAGGAAGTGATGGCAGCGGGCTGGTTTTGGCTGTGGAAGGTGCAGAGGACTCTGTTGAAGAAGACTCCGTTGCAGGACTTGTTGTAGGGGAAGAAGGCTTTGGCTTTAAGGTTGTAGGCGTAGGCTTGGGGCTGCTGGTTGGTGCTGAGGTGGAGGAGACTGTGGAAGTGGTGGCAGATGGCAGCCGCGTGCTGAGGGAGCTGCTGGGTGCAGGCGGAGATCTGGGAGTTGGAGACGTCCTTGTCAGAGGAACTTGTGTGGTGCTAGTGGGGCTGGCCTCCCTGGAGACAGAGGTCTTGGAGGTGCTGCTGGCAGAGGTGGTGGCAGTGGTCTTCTGGGTGGTGGGAGGCAGCACAACGTGTGGCACGGTTGTCTTTTTGCGGGTGAAGGCTGCTGGGAAGAAAGCAGAGGTCCGTTGAGGAGGGCAAGAGGGGAAGGCGAAGGACGTGGGCAGAGACCTGGAGTTGGAGGCATGTGCAAGACAGGCAGCGCTGTGCTGCACTGTGTCTCAGTGGGCAAAGACGACGAAGCCTGCACAGCATGCACTACTTGGAAGGAAAGCATGGTAGGGGAAGACACTGGAGGAGCAGGTAGACTGGAGGGAAGGGCAGGAGGAATCCTTACCCGGGTGTGAGGAGCTCAGCCATGTTGAGGACAGAGTTGAGGACGGGGAAGTAGGAAGTGATGGCAGCGGGCTGGTTTTGGCTGTGGAAGTTGTGGAGGACTCCGTTGCAGGTGACTCTGTTGCAGGACTCATCGTCGTGGGAGAGGGTTTGGTCTTCAGCGTTGTAGGCGTAGGCTTGGGGCTGCTGGTTGGTGCTGAGGTGGAGGAGACTGTGGAAGTGGTGGCAGATGGGAGGTGCGTGCTGTGGGGGCTGCTGGGTGCAGGCGGAGAACTGGCAGTTGGAGACGTCTTTGTCAGAGGAACTTTTGTACTGCTAGTGGGGCTGGCCTCCCTGGAGACAGAGGTCTTGGAGGTGCTGCTGGCAGAGGAGGAGGCGGTGGTCCTCTGCGTGCTAAGAGGTGGCACAGTGTGTGGCACGGTTGTCTCTTTCTGGGTGGATGCTGCTTGGAGAAAGCACAGGTGACTCTTGGATGAGGGCAAGAGGGGAAGGCAAAGGAGGTGGGCAGAAGCCTTGGGCCAGGGACATGTGCAAGACAGGCAGCGCTGTGCTGGACTCTGTCTCGCTTGGGAAGAGGGAGGGATGGGCTACTGGCTCCTGCCCTCAGCCTCCCGTGTGGCTTCTCCCCGAAAAAGCACGGGACAAGGACAGCTCCTGAAGGGTGCTCTCCTAGAAGCAAGCACTGTCTGCTTCTCCTGGAAAGCGGAGGCAATCTAGATGGACATGTGTCCCTCTGAGGAACAGAGAGAGCGTACTGTCTGCCCTCTTCCACACAGGCATGCCAGGCTCTGTGGGAGAGATGTGTGGCCCAGGGCTATACCAAAGTCAGGCCATACCAAAGCACGATGGCGAAATAAGTGGGAAAGTGGGAATGAAAGTAAAGTAGCAATCAAATGTCTGAGTGGCATGTGTGCATCAGGAGGAAAAACGAAAAAAGGAAGACAGGAAGGAATGATAGAATCGTGGATGCTGGGTAGTGTAGGCAGAAGCACTGGGAAGGGCAGGAGGGAGCCTTACCGGGGTGCGAGGAGATCAGCCATGTTGATGACACAGTTGAGAAGGGAGAAGGAGGACGTGATGGCAGTGGGCTGGTTTTGGCTGTGGAGGGTGCAGAGGACTCTGTTGAAGAAGACTCCGTTGCAGGACTTGTTGTAGGGGAAGAAGGCTTTGGCTTTAAGGTTGTAGGTGTAGGCATGGGGCTGCTGGTTGGTGCTGAGGTGGAGGAGACTGTGGAAGTGGTGGCAGATGGCAGCCGCGTGCTGAGGGGGCTGCTGGGGGCAGGTGCAGAGCTGGGAGATGGAGACGTCCTTGTCAGAGGAACTTGTGTGGTGCTAGTGGGGCTGGCCTCCCGGGAAACAGAGGTCTTGGAGGTGCTTCTGGCAGAGGTGGTGGCGGTGGTCTTCTGCGTGGTGAGAGGCGGCCCAGTGTGTGGCACGGTTGTCTTTTCTTGGGTGAAGGCTGCTGGGAGAAAAGCACATCTCCACTGAGGATGAAAGCAAAAGGGGAAGGCAAAGGAGGTGGGCATAACACTTGGGCCTCGGGCATGTACAAAACAGGCAGCGCTGTGCTGCACTGAGTCTCAGTGTGCAAGAGGGAGGGATGGGCTAGTGAATCCTGCCATCACGTTTCCCGTTCAGCTTTTCCCCATCTGACTACTCCCGCAAAAGTTGGCATAAGGACAGCATCTAAAGGGTGCATGCGAATAGGCAAACAGCATCTGCCTCTCCTGCTAAGAGGAGCCTCTCTGGATATCTGCGTGTGTTTCTCCCCACAGCGAACATTCGCAGCATATTGTCTGCACACTCCCAGACAGACAGGGCAGGCTTTTTGGGAGACACCTCTGCATCAGAACCCTACAGAAGGGTGGATGCTGAAGGAAGTGGTAACAAAGGTGAAGTAATAAAAAAAAAAGCCTGAGCAGCATGCGCTGTTTGGACAGAAAGCATAGTAGCGTCAAGAGCTTGGAGGAGCGGGCAGAGCGTCAGGAAGGACAGGGGTGAACCTTACCGGGGTGCGAGGAGCTCAGCCACGTTGAGGACAGAGTTGTGGACGGAGAAGATGCAGGCGATGGCAGCAGGCTGGTTTTCGCTGTGGATGTTGCAGAGGTCTCCGGTGCAGGTGGCTCCGTTGGAGCACTGGTCCTCAGTGAAGAAGGCTTGGTCTTTAGTGTTGTAGGTGTAGGCATGGGGCTGCTGGTTGGTGCTGAGGTGGAGGAGACTGTGGAAGTGGTGGCAGATGGCAGCCGCGTGCTGAGGGGGCTGCTGCGGGCAGGTGCAGAGCTGGGAGATGGAGACGTCCTTGTCAGAGGGACTTGTGTGCTGCTAGTGGGACTGGCCTCCCTGGAAACAGAGGTCTTGGAGGTGCTGCTGGCAGAGGAGGTGGCAGTGGTCCTCTGCGTGGTGAGAGGTGGCACAGTGTGTGGCACACTTGTCTTTTTCTGGGTGAAGGCTGCTGGGAGAAAAGCACAAATCCACTGCAGATGAGGGCAAGAGTAGAAGGCAAAGGACTTGGGCAGAAGGCTCAGGTTAGGGCCCTGGGCAGGGAGAGCTGCCCTGTGCCACATCGAATATCCCTGGGCAAGAGGGACACACAGGGCTATGCCTCCTGCCCTCAGACACCCCACCTTTCATAGACCCAGTCCGGGCCAATGTGTGTGCCAGTCAGCTGTGGGCTGACCCTGGGTGGACGTTAAGCACCCACCCAGCCACCCCCTCACTCCACCGCAGCGGCAACAGCGAGAGAACTGGAAGTGCAGAAACAAAACACCCACATGCCTCTACATACAGACAGTTTTCAGAAGTGAAGGAACTAAAGCAAAAACAAACCAAAAACCACCCATGTGATGCAAAGACCCAGGGCTGCACACGTCCCAGGCTGGCCACTGCTAAAGTCAGTGGGAAGGGAGAGCAAGTACCCAAAGAAATGCACAGGCGGTGTCTGGTGCTTGGAATGGGAATGATGGGAGGACGGATGGAAGGTAGGAGGCATGGGAGCTGGTCGAGCAGGTAGAAGCAGCGGGAAGGGCAGGACGGAGCCTTACCAGGGTGCAAGGAGCTCAGCCATGTTGGTGACACAGTAGAGGAGGGAGAAGATGCAGGTGATGGCAGTGGGCTGGTTTTGGCTGTGGAGGGTGCAGAGGACTCTGTTGAAGAAGACTCCGTTGCAGGACTGGTCCTTGGCGAAGTGAGCTTAGGCCTTAGTGTTGTAGGCGTTGGCTGGGGTCTGGTGCTTGTGGCTGAGGTGGAGGAGACTGTGGAAGTGGTGGCAGATGGCAGGCGTGTGCTCAGGGGGCTGCTGGGGGCAGGTGCAGAGCTGGGAGATGGAGATGTCCTTGTCAGAGGTACTTGTGTGCTGCTAGTGGGGCTGGCTTCGCTGGAGACAGAGGTCTTGGAGGTGCTGCTGGCAGGGGAGGAGGCAGTGGTCCTCTGCGTGGTGGGAGGCAGCACAATGTGTGGCACGGTTGTCTTTTTGTGGGTGAAGGCTGCTGGAAGGAAGCAGAGATGACTCGTGGATGAGAGCAAGAGGGGAAGGCAAAGGAGGTGGGCAGAAGCCTTGGGTCAGGAACATGTGCAAGACAGGCAGCGCTGTGCTGGACTCTGTCTCGCTTGGGAAGAGGGAGGGATGGGCTACTGCCTCCTACCCTCAGCCTCTCGTGTGGCTTCTTCCCCATAAAGTGGAGGACAAGGACAGCTCCTGAAGGGTGCTCTCCTACAATCAAGCACCATCTGCCTCTCCTAGGAAGAGGAGGAACTCTAGATGTACACATGTTCCTCCAAGGAACAGGGAGAGCATATGGTGTGCACTCTTCCACACAGGCATATCTAGCTACATGGGAGAGATCTGTCACCCAGGGCCATACCAAAGTCAGCCCATACCGAAGCGTGATGGCAAAAGAAGTGGGAAAGTGGGAATGAATGTAAGTAGCAAACAAATGTCTCATGCGCATCAGAAGGAAAAAAGGAAGGAAGGAAAAAAGGAAGGAAGGAAGGAAGGAAACGTGAGAGCTGGGGAAAGCAGGCAAAAGCAGCAGGAAGGTGGGAGGGAGCCTTACCGGGGTGCGAGGAGCTCTGCCACGTTGAGGACAGAGTTGTGGACGGAGAAGATGCAGGCGATGGCAGCAGGCTGGTTTTCGCTGTGGATGTTGCAGAGGTCTCCGGTGCAGGTGGCTTTGTTGGAGCACTGGTCCTCAGTGAAGAAGGCTTGGTCTTTAGTGTTGTAGGTGTAGGCATGGGGCTGCTGGTTGGTGCTGAGGTGGAGGAGACTATGGAAGTGGTGGCAGATGGCAGCCGCGTGCTGAGGGGGCTGCTGCGGGCAGGTGCAGAGCTGGGAGATGGAGACATCCTTGTCAGAGGGACTTGTATGCTGCTAGTGGGACTGGCCTCCCTGGAGACAGAGGTCTTGAAGGTGCTGCTGGCAGAGGTGGTAGCAGTGGTCTTCTGTGTGGTGAGAGGTGGCACAGTGTGTGGCACGCTTGTCTTTTTCTGGGTGAAGGCTGCTGGGAGAAAAGCACAAATCCACTGCAGATGAGGGCAAGAGTAGAAGGCAAAGGACTTGGGCAGAAGGCTCAGGTTAGGGCCCTGGGCAGGGAGAGCTGCCCTGTGCCACATTGAATATCCCTGGGCAAGAGGGACACACAGGGCTATGCCTCCTGCCCTCAGACACCCCACCTTTCATAGACCCAGTCCGGGCCAATGTGTGTGCCAGTCAGCTGTGGGCTGACCCTGGGTGGACGTTAAGCACCCACCCAGCCACCCCCTCACTCCACCGCAGCGGCAACAGCGAGAGAACTGGAAGTGCAGAAACAAAACACCCACATGCCTCTACATACAGACAGTTTTCAGAAGTAAAGGAACTAAAGCAAAAACAAACCAAAAACCACCCATGTGATGCAAAGACCCAGGGCTGCACACGTCCCAGGCTGGCCACTGCTAAAGTCAGTGGGAAGGGAGAGCAAGTACCCAAAGAAATGCACAGGCGGTGTCTGGTGCTTGGAATGGGAATGATGGGAGGACGGATGGAAGGTAGGAGGCATGGGAGCTGGGTAGAGCAGGTAGAAGCAGCGGGAAGAACAGGAAGGCTTACTGGGGTGTGAGGAGCTCAGCCATGTTGATGACACAGTAGAGGAGGGAGAAGATGCAGGCGATGGCAGTGGGCTGGTTTTGGCTGTGGAGGGTGCAGAGAACTTTGTTGCAGGTGACTCTGTTGCAGGACTGGTCCTTGGCGAAGTGAACTTAGGCCTTAGTGTTGTAGGCGTTGGCTGGGGTCTGGTGCTTGTGGCTGAGATGGAGGAGACTGTGGAAGTGGTGGCAGATGGCACCCGTGTGCTGAGTGGTCTGCTGGGGGCAGGTGCAGAGCTGGGAGATGGAGACGTCCTTGTCAGAGGGACTTGTGTGCTGCTAGTGGGGCTGGCCTCCCTGGAGACAGAGGTCTTGGAGGTGCTGCTGGCAGAGGTGGTGGCGGTGGTCCTCTGTGTGGTGAGAGGTGGCACAGTGTGTGGCACGGTTGTCTTTTTGTGGGTGAAGGCTGCTGGAAGAAAAGCACAGGTCACTTGAACATGACAATGTAATATGGGAAGGTTGTTAATGTGGATACTTCTTCAGTAGAAGCTTTGTCCTTAGACACAGGCAAAGAAGATAGGAACAGTTCCCAGTAATTGTGGTTGTTTTAAACATGAATGGATGGGGCCATGGCCCTCAATATTTCCCTTCATTTCCTGCTTCTTATCCCAACTGCAAGGTAGTGATGGTTTTGAATGATGTACTCTAGGAATCTGTCTTTACTAGTTGGAGTCTTATCTCTGGTTGGCTTCCTTGCTACAAAGAAAGTGACAAGAGAAAAGTATGTTTGAGTCTTGGGAAGGATTCTAAGCAAAGTATGTTGTGTCATCTCCTCAAAGGAGTCTGTCGTGTTCAGCACCAAGACAACACAGGCATATAAAGCCCGGTGTGTCTGAGTGGGAGAACTTCAGCTTGGAATTTAGTGTACACCTTCTTGTCCACCCTCCACAGGTGACTCTTTTGCATGAAGTGAAGTGGCATTTTTTGACCCACATCTCTGTCAGACGTGAGTTTGCCAGGGCCTGGGCATCCATTGGATGGAAAGCATGTCTTGTGTTCTGTCTCTCACTCAAAACTTTCCTGAGGTGTAAACTGGAGATGTGTTTTCAAGTTCACCGCCTTCTGTGCAGTGAACCCTCAATGTGCATTCTCAGAGCACCACTGTAAGGAGAGGGAGTGTGTGTTAGCTTGCCTGATTCTTAGTTGTAGGGCAGAAACTCATACATGTCTGTACCCTGATAAAGGCTTGTGCCCCAGAGCCAAACTCGTGAAATGGCAAGGGAGGAGAACGCATGCAGGGTCATGTGCAGGGCAGTCTCAAGACTTGCCTGTGTCCCAGGAGCCCCACGGCAAGGGCAGTGGGAATTGAGAATGAATACCAAAACTGAAGCCTGTGCGGGACCTGCTGCTTAGGAGAGAATGATGGGAGCTGGAAGTAGCAGGCAGAGTAGCAGGAAGGGCAGGAGGGAGCCTTACCAGGATGTGATGATCTCAACCATGTTGAGGGGACAGTTGAGGAGGGGGTAGAAGCAGATGGGGCTGAGGTGGCCATTACAGAGCTGGGGCTTGGAGACATCCTTGTTAGTGGGACTTCTGGGGTGCTGGTGGGGCTGGCCTCTCTTGGGGCAGAGGTGCTGCTGGCAAACGTGGCAGGGGTGGTCTTCTCTGTGATGAGATGCTGCACAACACGTGGCTTTGTTGGTCTTCTTTGGGTGACAACTACAGAGAGAAAAGCACAGGTTGACTCAGGGTGACAAGGCAAGAGGGGACGGGAAAGGAGGTGGGAAATTTTTAGGCAGAAGCCGTAGGGTATGGGTGGAGGTAAGAAAGGCAAGACAAGACTTCACTGAGTCCTACTTGGCAAGAGGGAGAAATGGGTGAATGGCTCCCACCAGCAAAATACCAGGCAAGAACTGGGTGTGAAGGCTGCCTTCTGATTATTCAGCAGCCCCTCCCTCTTCCTGAGCTCCTGACGGAAGAAGAAACTCTCTGGATGTGTGTGTTTCCCCTTCAAGGAATTCCAGAGCGGGCAAGAACATCCTCTGGGAAAGCCGAGGTAAGCAAAGCAGTGAATTAAGGCCAAGGGCATCTGTCAGCTCCCGCTTACTCACCTACTGGGACTTCGTGCAGAGTGGTTGCCTGGGTTCCCTCACTCTCTGTAAAGTAAGGAAGAATGGACACTAGTCATGATTGGGCACTAGCAAGGTTCCTAGTTAAAGTGGGTTGGGATATTTCCTCAGAGGAGGCTGTAATTGCCAGCACAGGAAGACTCAGATTTGTGCACACCGACAGTACTTTGTGGGAGATTAATCATTTGGGAGAGAGTGTACACCTGCCCTCCAGCTACAGTAAACTTCCCCCTGCACACTGTCCCAGCCTCTGGTGTCAGTTGCTAACCTAGCAATTCAGGGTGTCATACAGCCTCGGAGGAGACTGTCCTTGTTGGCATATGGAGTACCTGACATCCCAAAGTGTAATTTCCTCTTTTTTAATATTTGTTTTTGGGAGAATTTGTTACAATGGCTAGGAAGAACACATATTCTGCCATTTGTGAGCTTTCAAGAACTCGCTTTGAGGCACAGAGAGGCTTTGCCTAAATTTGGAGGAAGTGTAGAGTATGGCCTCAAAGAGAAATGTAGGTTTAAGATTGTATTTGGATGTCAGATGCTTGCTTCATTGGCAAGACTTATAAATTTCCATTTTTATCACACTTTTTCAGTGTTCCATGTCCTTTCCTATCTATTTGCAATGTTACGACAACTAGTAAGAATGCTTGCTTTTTTTTTTTAAGGAATACATTGGCATGGGTTTTGTGAGCAATGGCTTCCTCTGGCAGATATCAAAAAGTGATATTTACCTACTGTTGTTAGTTTAGGCTTGCTGACAGTTGTGATCTGAGATGTAGTTTGAGTAGGTATTGAGGTAGCTGTCGTTTCCTTTTCAGTAGTGGTCTTGAAGGGTGGTATGGTGAACCTTACTTTTTCCGTCTCTGTTGAAGTAGCTGTTGATGAGGCAACAGGTGTAGGCTTTGGTTCAGTGGTCATGGTTCTTTTTGTTGTTATGGAAGGCGTGGTGATGGATGTAGTCATGCTTGGTGTGGTAAAAATTGATGAGGTATGTTCTTTTGGAGTAAAGGTAAATAATATAATGTGAGTAATCAATTCATTTAATAATTAAACATAGATAAATTATGATGGAGCTACCCATATTCTAGAGACAGTTTTCACTCTTTATCTTTTGAATGTTTTCTGTGTAATTGTTTGTATTCATGTTCTAAGCTTGACAAATCTTTCTCTACACAGATTTATTTTCTATTGTCTCGTATCTTTCTTTGTTCTCATTTTCTGTATTTTTCCTCTATTAGATTATTTTTATATAATTTTTCTAAGAAATTAGCTTTGTTGTCACTTATTGGCTAAAGTCTGTATGGGCTTTGCCCAAATGACAGGTTTTGGCTATTCTTATGTTCCAAATCAGACACAGGTTCAGCTTTCCATAACTGGCATTACAAAGCTAAATAACTTCATATTATAGGACTTCCCTTGTCCCAGTGCACAAATAATCTGTCACAATGGCAGCCTTTGAAGTTGTGTTTTGACTCCTGTGGGACCTCATTTTAACTCTGATAGCCTGGGTCCAGGATGGCTTATTAGCTGAAGTACATGTTAGTGGGAAGCTACATGTTATTATGAGTCTCTACAAGCCATAGAATCAGGAAGTAATTTATGCTGGAAGAGTCACCCTCCTGAGAGCAAGACACTAGAATCCTGCATAAAGCTGCTGTACTGATACCTGTGTGATTCTGCTTTGGAGCCTGCTTAATTATTCAGAGTTAATAGGTTGAGCACTCCATGAATATGACTGCATAACTGAACTGGTTGTGGAACAGAGGCTGAAGCTGAGCTATAAATCCAACTGGAGCTGAGCTGGCTCACTCTTTATAGAACTTCTAATATGCTTTTCAGATGAGTCACACAAGTGATTTTTCATCATATTTTTAACCTAGTGTCTATATCCTTTCTGTTTCCATGCACCTCCGACCTACACTTCTGAGCACTTCTGGTTTACAAACTCCTTTCTGGCAACCTGCTTTGCCTATTTCATGATTTCAAGCCTTATGCTTGGATGCTGAGACAGCTTGCAATTCTTTCTGAGTACAGTGAGAGCTGAAGTATGTATAGAGTGGGTTTACTATAAACTATTTTGGACAGTAATACTAAAAACCTACCAGTTGTTGACTTCATTGTGACAAGGTGTGATGCTGACGAAATTCTTGGAACTGTGATTTTTGAGGTTATTGTTGGATTTGTAGTCTCAGTTGATATAGTAGCTGCAGAAGAATAAATGCTAGGTACAGTTGGTGGAGTACTTGCAGTCGAGCTTGGTAGTGTACTTGGGGTAGAGCTTCTCATTACTTTAGGCTGCACTGTTGTTACTAAGAGAAAAAAAAAACGACTAAAGGATAAGAAATTCTTAATCTATTCATAATACACTTATATAAATTTATAATTATTTTTGAAGTAAAAACACTGTCTTAATAACTGTTAATAGTAACTACTATTAAAAAACATTACCTTACTTTTGGATGAAACATTTGAGAAAAGTTATGTACTACACATATTCCTTTGCTATTACGTGAATACACTAAACAGCAATTCTTGCGGAAGCTTTATACATTTTTCTTCATCACTTTAAAGTGAATTTGACATAAATACTTCTGCATAGAAATAGAGATGGAATTGTACAGCTGATGGTGTAAAGTTTTCCCATACCACCTGTCTTCAGGAAAATTCATAGAATTTCTAACAAATTTAATATCAGTATGTATAGATTCCTTTCCTGGATACGGCTATAGGAGTTTGGTATAGTCAGTCATACATTTCCATTAAGACCTTTGTAAATTGTCAAAGTATTATATAGCCAGTCACCACTAAGAACTGTGATTAATTTTTTGTGGGATTTTGTACCTCATAACCACAGAACGGTTTAGGTTAGAAGGGACCTTTAAAGGTCATCTAGTCCAACCCCCCTGTAAGAAGCAGGGACATCTCCAACCACATCAGGTTGCTCAGAGCCTCATCCAACCTGGCCTTGAATGTTTCCAGGGATGGGGTATCCACCACCTCTCTGGGCAACCTCTTCCAGTGTTTCAACACCCTCATTGTAAAAAATCTCTTCCTTATAACTGGTCTGAATCTACCCTCTTTAGTTTAAAACAATTACCCCTTGTCCTAGTGCTACAGGCCCTGCTAAAAAGTCTGTCCCCATCTTTCTTAGAAGCTCCCTTTAAATATTGAAAGGCCACAGTAAGGTCTCCCCAGAGCCTTCTCTTCTCTAGGCTAAACAACCCCAACTCTCTCAGCCTTTCCTGATAGGAGAGATGCTCCAGCCCTCTGGTCATCTTTGTGGCCCTTCTCTGGACTTGCTCCAGCAGGTCCGTGTTCTTCTTATGTTGGGGGCTCCAGAGCTGGACGCAGTACTCCAGGTGGAGTCTCACCCAAGTGGATTAGAGGGGCAGAATTACTTCCCTCGACTTGCTGGTCACACTTCTTTTGATGCAGCTGAGGATATGATTGGCTTTCTGGGCTACAAGTGCACATTGTCGGCTCATGTCCAGTTTTTCATTCACTAGTAGCCCCAAGTCCTCCTCTGCAGGGCTGCTCTTAATTCCTTCATCCCCTAGTTCTCTCAATCCTCTCATCCCCCAGTCAGCATTGATACTGGGGTTGCCCCAACACAGGTGCAAGACCTTGTACTTGGCCTTGTTGAACCTCATGAGATTCATGTGGGCCCACTTCTAGAACTTATCCAGGTCCCTCTGAATGGCATCTCATCCTGCAGATGTGTCAAGCGCACCACTCAGCTTGGTGTCATCTGGAAATTTGCTGAGAGTGCACTCAATCCCACTGTCCACCAGAGACATGACAGAAGTCCTTATTCACTAACAGATACTTCATTACTGATACCTGGAAGTGCCTATGTATACTCAGGAAACACCATTCTCTCAATAATCTTTTTTTCTTAAGATGTCTAACAAATATTTCTGGGAATATTTTTGTGCTAATTGTGATACCAAGTTATTTTTCATCATTGCTTCGTATGCATATGAAACTGGTGATGCCACTATATCACGCAAAAAAAGGATATTGTTTACCTCATAAAAACGTATCAGGACATATATCCATTTGGAAATACTAGTTTGTCAACTATGTAAACTAACCTTTTGAAGGTGAAGACATTTCAGGTGTGGTACTAGTTTCATGTCCTGTTGTGTAAAGGTAGAACAGGTTAAGTTTGTGAATGAAAGCATATTAAAATATTCCAAATAAGGCAAATTTCAGATTTGATTCAAAGGATTGCGTTAATTAGTGAGATATTCCTGAGTGCTTAATATTACATATTTTAGTGGTAAACTTCACAAAGGACTTACTTAAACAATGACAAAGAAATCAATATATCTCATAATAATAATGAACATACATAGGTAATTTTTTGTTACCTTTTTAAAGATTTTTATGCTGAATAGCACCTCACTTTTCAGGGATAATGGAAACATGGGGGTTTGTATGTAAATGTGATTACTATCTGAGATCCCGGTTACATAGATTAAAACTATGTAATATAAGAAAAATAATCCTTAAGTTTTTTTACATCTGCATGAAAAGCTTTGGGAATACACAAATGTTTTACTATTGTTTTCCAGTTACTGTAGAGAAAGAGGATCAGTATGTAGTTCACTGCTTACCACATGGCATGCATCTTTCCTCCTCATAGTCAAAGTACTCATCATGAGAGCAATTGTAACAGCCTGAAGAAAGGGGAAGACAAGTTTGTTTTATATTTCTGAGAGAATAGCATTTAATTTATACCGTCTATAATCTAATATCTTACATTTCTGTTATTAAAAAACATTTCTCAATTGCAACATTGTCTATTCAGGTAAGCATATCCACTGTTATCCTCAGAATGAGGGTCTGCCTCTGTAGGATTTTTTTTTTTTTTCTTTCTCCAACTATATCTGTTTGTCTAATTAAAATATTAAGTGCTTTCTCCATATGTTTTCTTACCTAAGTAAGTACAGTGTATTCCTTTGATTTGGTGCAAGTCAGAGAATTTCTCTTCAAGACAGGCTGAGTTCAAGATATAGCTAGATGTAGTACAGGTACTGAATTGATTATATATTTAAAGTAGTAGTGGTAAGGTAAAGATCAGCAAAACTGCTACAAAGATAGCATAAATTAGAATATCATTATTTCCCTGTGGAATGACTGATTTAAAAAACAGCATTTAAAATAATTATTATGTTAGTGTTTTGTGGTTTACATTAGTATAGCTCATTACCTTCAATGTTGACGTATTTGTAGTTTTGATTTGGACAATTACAAGGCCTGTAATGCCAGGTGCAGTTGTCACTGTTGTAGCCATACGAATAAGTATCACCACTTCCTATTTTTTTATGAGAATTGTAATACTCACAATAGACAGCTAAAAAAGGTGAAAAAAAAGAGAATCAGAATTTTTCAAATTAATGGCAAGTTATTTTCAAAGGACTAAAGGGAGGACAAAATTAATAACAGTTTCAATTAAAAAAATTTCTCCCTGAAGTTATTAGCTTCTGATGTAAATTGAAATTTATGCTTCAGTGAAGTCAGTTTCTTTTTCATATATGCACTATACAGGCATTTCCACAAATTTTAATGCATAATATAGTGAAATGTTGAAAACAAACCACTCAAGATGACAACTCTATCACTGATTTATAGCACACTCATCCTCTTTTTTACTCCATATTATGGTGTCCTGGAACACCTTCATATCTTTTTCCTGTTTTACAGTGTTCCAGCCAACACAGCTGTCTTTATTTCCTTGACATCCACACAGAAGGTGATTTCATCACAGCTAAAATGAAACATAGTTCTTTTACAATTTCATACTCCCTCTGCTGACAAACTGTCAGTTTGCTATACAGTGGCAGCAGAAGAAACAATCTGCCTTCTGTGACCACATTATTTTCCCTCTCATTATTACATGGTAAAAAGGTATATTTTTGGTTAATTTATCACAAATGGAAACTACAGATTTCAAAACCCAAATGATTGAAGTCAATTACTTGCCCATAGAGAAAATGCAACTTAGGAGGTGCTTATTAAGCAATTACCTATGTTGCCATATTAATATACTTACAGTAACGATAATAATCTCTAAAACCTGTTTAAAGAGAGCTTAAAGAAACTTACGACAGAACTCAGGGGTCCTCCAGTCAATGCAGATACCTTTATCTAAGCATGCCATGGCATACACTGCAATGGCATCACACATGCATTCACAGTCCCCTCCAATGTCACAACCACAAGAGTCTCGGACACAGGCCTCATAATAGGGCATCCGATTCACCTGCATTGGAAAATGAAGTAATGAATTTTCTAGGATTCTTTTGTGCCTATTTGTTAAGAAGGGGTTTTATTCTGGGCTAAACAATACATGTTCCATCAAGTGAGAGTAACTAGTATTTCTTCTGAACGCTTGTCAAAGCAATTACAATCCCACTTCATACAAACCTTTTTGGCAAGAATGTAGGTGTCTCCAGATCAACAACAGAAACTGATGATGTTTTCCCAGATATGTATTTCTAAATTCATACTAGTTCTGGACATATTATGTATAGTTAGCTAAAAAAAACCCCAAACCCCTCACATCCATTTAGGCAAAGTGTAGTTTGTCAGCTGTATACCCTCCACAGATACACATGAGCACTGCAGCATTATCCACATTTCTCACTTGTTTCCACCTTCTGAAAATGGAGATTTTCCTTCAGCAGGCCTAGTTCTGAGGAACCTTGTGGTATTTTCATTTCTACAAAGCGGGCAACTTAAAACAAATAGGAGGGTTGATGATATCTTGCTCTTGGGCTGATCTGCATCCTTTAAGTAATGCTGTTGATTTACTGATGAGAACAAGGGTTTTCAGGCTTTTCCTAAGTTTGGTCTTTTAACAAAGGCTAAAGGGTTTCAAAAGAGTAAACAGTGCATTGATCAGTATCAAGCATCATCAATAGACTGACTAATTTCTGATACTTAAGTCTTCATTCTTTTTTCACTTTGATATTTTTAACCAATCAGTTAATGCTATACTTAGCTTTTGTGCTTACAAAAGGGCTCATGAAGTGCAACTAAGAAAGGACAAAGATTAACATAAATTAGAGCAATAAAACATTTTATATAGATTTTAATAAAACATAGCCATAAAACATTCTCAATATATTTTATTAAAACATTTTGGGGAAGAGAAATCAAGTGTTGGAGTGTAAGCATTTTGGAAGAAAACAGATTACGCCTACAAATAAAAAGAAGGCCAAATAAATTCTTACCTTATTGTGACAGGCAGAAAAGACTTGGCTGTTGATGATGGAACATGTCTTTTCTGCCCATGCTTTACGATAAGGGTTCTTGCTACAGGGGTCTACTACAAAGTATACATCCCCACAGAGAGGATTCTCTTTCCAAGAATTGACAAATTCCAGTTCATTTGATGCCACATACTTGCTTCGAGTTTCAAAATCATCCTTCATATTGCCATTATAGTTCCCACACAGACCACATATGGTTTCCTAGATTAAATGAGAGTCACAGTGTCAGTTCAGCAAGTTACAATTTCTCGCCTTCCCTCGAGTACTGAATGTGATCTACAAATGCCCTCTCATGCATCCTTAGTGTCTTGCGCATGAAGTTCTGTTCACCAGTCTATGAATGTGTTTCTCCTCTAAACTGCAAACTGTCATCATTTAGATATCTAATTCAACCATGCAGTCTCAAAAATTTCCTGAATGCAGCAGGGTAATCACTTAAAAGTCAGCCTCTAGTGAAAATCTCTGCCATTTTGGAGATAATTATGAAAATAAATTGCTAGTAGCATATCTGAAAAACCTTTGCCATCATAAAAAGTCAAGGCAAACAAGATGAAATAGCAGTTCAATCTGAATTGAAGGACAGTTTACTGAGGAAGTTGTTCTGCAATACCTGTGTTTCTCTGGAGATCTTGATAAAGAAGTTCATGTGCTTATTCCAGATAAGGGTCATGTTGTATTTTCCTGGGATAATGATATCAAACATCAGGTGAAGGGCATTCTTTTTTGTGTTATATCGTACTCCAGGATTTTCCCCAGAAATAGTGAAGGTTTCATCTCGCAGTATGAATGTTAAATTCTGGAAGAAAATTTATCTGAATGTTATAACTTAAGGTTCAGTGTTTTCCTTACTCTGTGTCACATTGCTGAAGATCAGATGCTGTGCTACTACAAACTGTCTTGACCTTCCCACTTATTTTTGAAAAGTCATGGCAGTCAGGTGAAGTCCCTGGAGACCGGAAAAAGGGAAACATTGCACTCATTTTTTAAAAGGGTAGAAAGGAGGACCCTGGGAACTACCGACCTGTCAGCCTCACCTCTGTGCCTGGGAAGATCATGGAACAGATCCTCCTAGAAGCTATGCTAAGGCACATGGAGGACAGGGAGGTGATTCGAGACAGCCAGCATCGCTTCACCAGGGGTAAGTCCTGCCAGACAAACCTAGTAGCCTTCTATGATGGAGTGACTACATCAGTGGACAAGGAAGGAGCTACAGACATCATCTATCTGGACTTTTGTAAAGCCTTTGCCACGGTCCGCACAACATCCTTCTCTCTAAATTGGAGAGATATGGATTTGATGGATGGACTGTTCAGTGGATAAGGAATTGGCTGGATGGTCACATCTAGAAAGCAGTGATCAACGGCTCAATGTCTGGATGGGACCTTTAAAGGTCCCTTCCAACCCAAACTATTCTATGATTCTATGTCCCTGCTCGTTACAGGGGGGTTGGACTAGATGACCACTAAAGGTCCCTTCCAACCCAAACCATTGTATAATTCTATTCTATTCTACAATTCTATTTCACAGGCTTTTTTACCTCCTTGGAATTATGTGTATGCATATGCAAATCTTCATGGCAAACAAAAATATGTCATTGTTCCACCCTCATTGTTAGGTGTGCTAGCACTCTAACTGCATTTGGTGGAAATAATATTGTCATCTACATGCAGCCAGCAGAGTAGAGGAAGTATGTTTTCCTGTGTTGCTCCGAATAATCAATAAGTTTTAGAGAAAACAGCTCTCTGTCTTGAGCTCTTTCACTACCTCGCACTCTTACGTGTACTCTTACAACTTTACTCCCGTCATACTGCAGTGTTTCAATGTCTAGATAGTCAAGCAGAAAGGTTTGTCTGAAGCATGCATTTATGAAAGTGGATCCTAAGCAAACTAATTTTTTCACCACGGCACTGATCAGCTGAAGCTGCCAGTATTTAGCTAGTAATATGGCACTACTCCTTGTGGTGACTGGTCCTTGAAATAAAATCTCATCTGTCCATTTTCTTCTCTCTGCCAGATAATGAAGGACTCTAAGATGATCGGAGACTACTGGGCATTACTGTCCCATAGAACTGAGAACAGTAAAACTTATCCAGTTTTGGAAGCTGTCACACAGCAGTGGAAATGAGGATGACTGCTCATTGCTGTCGTTTCACAGATATATCTCAGGTAAGATCTGAATATATTTTGAACTCCTGATATTACCTGTATTTAAGAAAAATTTGAAGAGGTTTTGATCATCATTCATTATGAGAATTCCTCAATTTTATACTATTGTTTTCCTGAGTTTGGCAGGCGGCAGGGGGGAAATCAGTTTCTTTTGACTGAGAAATTAACTGCTGAGTCAGTAAAGCTCAAAATTTTACAGCTTCTAGGTAAGCAAGAAGTTTAGGGGTTGAAACATTGGCATGAGAATTGAAAAAACTGACAGCAATTCATACTAAAACTGAAGCTCTAGGTTTAGCACATAATTTCACTTACAAGACATCACTTCAAAGACACAGCTAAAGCTTCCAAAAGGGAAGCAAACACAAGCCTAAAATAGCTATTCAGCTGGATAACAGCAGAATGAGGATCTTACCCCAAGGTAAATGCTGATGGATCTGGAGCATGTAACCCCTGATCTCCCACAGATGACATTCTCAGTAACAATTTTGAAGGAGGAAATAGGTCTATTAATACTGCAGCCATCCTAGAAAAACAATAACAAACCACAAAAAGCACAAAACCCGAATAGCCTCTGTGTCTGGAGTCTTCCAACTTCAAACATAAAAGCATAAAAAAAAGTAAAGAAAACGTAAACATATCATGACTCTGATTCTATCTGTTTTGGGAGGTGATGACCTCTGATTTGGTAGTCAAGCTGACATCACTCCCCTAAAAGACAATAGTTGGCTGATACAGAATGCATACATATCCATCACTATTTAAACATGTTATTAAATCTAAAATTGGTTGTAACTGCACAAAAAAAAAATTGTTTTGAGAAGTAGCAGAAAATATAAAAACAGGTTAAGTATTTAGAAAGATTCAAAGTGCTCTATTGGTTATAGATGCATTCTAGGATATTTTCATGACTCATTTAAATCAAGATATTTCTTGATGCTAAGATACTGCCAAAATAAGCAGTAAGAGGCAGATTACCATAGCTAATATGTATTCACAGTTGCCATCAAACACAAAACGCTGTCCATCAAAAGTGGTGATGTGGCCTTCTCCATACAGATTACATGTTGAGGAACACTTTGATTTCTGAACACATTTCCATTTGCCTTTTGTACAAGTGCTGGGAGTGAGAAGAGAAACCATAATCAGATTTCAAAGAAATGCCACTTTAATCTGCTTTTTTTTTTTTTAATATACATGCACTTTTATAGATAAATGTTCATTTAATTGAATTGTGTACACTGTGACCAAGTTACAATTAATGTAAGAACCATAACTAAAATTCATTATAAAGAGAAATCTTAAGTAATTTTGCTTTTTTTTTTGTGAAAGGAAGTATATAATACTCGTTTATTTTTGCTCTTAATGAGAACAGATGTCACTGTTCTGTGTAGTTTGGGTGGTGGTGGTGGTGGTTTTTTAATACTAGATTAGTAACTGGAAAGGGAATAAAGTACTTACTTTGAGAATGCTGCTAAAAAGATGGAAACAATCTTTTGGGGAAGTTGCTTTTATCTACAGAAAAGATGGAAGATTGTGCCCTCATCTTTATTTTTGTGGAGCTGTTCATCCTTATGTACCTTATGTACTTTACAGTTACAGGCCCTACCAGATGCCCTTATTCCTGAATATGCGTATGGCAGAAATTACCCCTGAAGCCAGTACCATGACTCTTTTATCCCTACATACATCGTCAAATGTTAAGCTTCTCTTTATCACCTCTGTACTTTGTCACTATATTCCTTCTGTTCAGCTGTTGCCATTTCCTACTCTCCTGTCAACTACACGTTTTTGTTATGTAGTTGTACAGTTTAGTGAAACAGAGGTTCTGCAATGGAAAACTGATTCTTACCAGATCTCGCATTCAGTTTGGATTTGTTCACCTTTTCTATATGCAAGACCACCATATTCACATGGACACTCCTCAGCTGGAACACACCCACCATCAAGATTTTCATATAACCCATCAGCACAGACACAGCCTGATTCGCATTTAGTAGGTATCTGGTAAAGATCAACAGATTGCAAAATGAAAGGAAATGTGAGATGCATTTTATCTTGTATGAGAATGATATCAAGAGTGAACCTGTGCTATGTTCTAGTTTTGACTTGAATTCAGCTTTGTGATTTCATCATACTAATACATGAGTCAATGGAACTAGTTTCACTGCAGTTGTAAGATACACCTATTGTGTGAGATAGTAAACATACTTGAAGACTCTGAAAAATTTATCTTTCATTGCTACCAATCTTTCAGACAGAGTACAACAGAAGTTTCTTTATATCAAGGAAGCTTATTACAATTCTTCCAATTAGTTCTTTCCTTAATATAAAGGCATAAGAAAACCCTATCAGGACAGACCAGAAGTCTACCTAGTCTAGGTGTCCTGCATCCTATGACCATCAGCAGCAGATAGTTGGGAAAGAACAGAACAGGAAGCATCCACATATTCTATCAGTTTCCAGTGACATGAAGCTTATGGAATAGAGTCAGAAGTGATAGCCGTGCAGTTAAGAATCCTTAATGGATTTTTATTCTATTCATTTAATATAATTTAATTCATTAATTCATGCAATTTTATTCCTTTAATCTCTTCTGAAATATATATAAAACTTTAGTGTCCACAGTCTGTGGAGAGAAGTCTGATGTTTAATTGCACATGTTAGAAAAAATATCTCCTTTCATTTTACTAGAAGGAATGTAGTCCAGTCCTAAGTAACAGCTAGAACATTATTCCTCTGGATAAATATTCCAGAGCTGTGAAACTCACACATTCAATTCCAGTAGCCAGCATCTGACAGGTAGGGGCACATGCAGCTCCATACTTGTTTGCTAAACTATTAGAACATGATACATATTTCTTAGGAGCTTTGCAGCTTTCTAGGAGAAGAAGAAAAACAAACATTGGAGAAATTGTGAAGTAGCAATTTTACAACACAGGGGAAAAGGGTATGTTTCTAAGTAAACCATATCAGACCCATACCTGCAGGATTTTGAGGTTTGCCTGTGCAACTTAGCCTCCCATTAACGCAGTAGCTAGGGAAAAGAAAAACAAAAAACAAAAACCAAGCAATTTCAATGCAATTGTCTCCTAAGAGAGGAATTTTTTTTTTTTTTTTTTTGCAAAATGGCTTCACGTTTCTCAGCATTGGAAATGTTTCATTTATGTTACCAGCTCCTCCCCATCCTTC
Source organism: Chlamydotis macqueenii (assembly GCF_036417535.1). Taxonomy (NCBI): domain Eukaryota; kingdom Metazoa; phylum Chordata; class Aves; order Otidiformes; family Otididae; genus Chlamydotis; species Chlamydotis macqueenii. The sequence continues at coordinate 52,627,266 of NC_141560.1, read as the reverse complement.
AAAACGGAATGTGAGTCAACTTGCCTCTTTACTTTTTGTAGTATACACTAACATCAGTTTTGAAAGCAAATAATAGGCCATTCGCTATTATGATGGCCTTTCAAGTCATTCTTGAGGTTTGTATATAGCTGTTCAGATGCTGTTGGCAAAACCTACTAAAAATAATCAGATCTTACCTATTTTTTTTCTAATTTTTTCCTTAATATTGCCAATCTTAAGATAAGTCAAATGTTTTTTGTTCACTTAATCTTTCTATTTTAGGAAAGGGCAAAAAAGATGTCTTAAAAAATAAACCTTTGCTATTAAAAGTAAAGGCGACTGTACTGGTTGTGACTGGAACGGAGTTAATTTTCTTCATAGCAGCTCGGTGGTGCTGTGTTTTGGATTTGTGACCAAAACACTGTTGATAACACAGTGTTGTTTTAGCTATTGCTGAATGGCGTCAAGGCCTTCTCTGCTTCTCATGCTGCCCCACCAGTGAATAAGCTGGGAGTGCACAAGAAGCTGGGAGGGGACACAGCCAGGACACCTGACCTGAACTGACCAGAGATATCCTATACTATACAACAGCATGCTCAGCAATAAAAACTCAGGTAAAGAAGGAGGAAAGAAGGAACTTCAGAGTTATTGCATTTGTCTTCCCAAGTAACCAGTATGCATGACAAAGTTATGCTTTCCTGGAAATGTCTAAACATCTGCCTGCTGACAGGAAGAAGCAAAGTAATTCCTTACTTAACTTTGCTGGTGCATGCCACTTTGCTTATTAAATAAGCTTATTTTTGCTTATTAATAATGAAAAAAAGCTATTAAACTGTCTTTTTCTCAACCCACAAATTTTCTTGCTTTTGCCCTTCTGATTCTCTTCCACATTCAGCTGAAGTGGAGTGAGCAAGTGGCTGTGTGGTGCTTAGCTGCTTACTGTCCTTAACCTGCAACAGAGACACATGAAGATCCACCTTCATCTTCATTTTCAGTTTGTTAATCTTTAAACTTGACACACTTACCAGGTAATCCCACCAGTTATTGTTGACTGGTCAGGCAAAATGAATTTTCTATCTTCTAAATAGCAGGGACAATGAGATTTACGAACACACTCATTCTTGTGGTTCAAGTACATTCCTTCAGGACAATGGCAGCCTTCAATAGGGATGTCAGTTGGATGACATTCCAGGGCTCGGTTGGAGAGTGACAAACATGTCCTGTCACATGCTTGAGTGTTGTAGCTGAATGTTTGATTGCCAGTACAAGTAATGGCTGTAAAACAAGACACGAGTGTATGTTAAACTTCATTTTCTTATCCTCTTCCTTGTGAAAGATAACTGTGCTCACAATGTGCTGCATATATTGTGCCAACAGCTTCAATGCTTAATGCTTCCTATTGCTTCTCTTCCTGTGGATGTGGAGCTCTAGCAGAAAATATTGCTGACCAGAGCTTAACACCAACCATGTGGCTGTTTGGAATTTTTATGAAGGTTAAATATCTTATTGCTTCTTTGTGTATCTTGGAAAAAAATAACGCAAAGAGAAGCTTTGCAGAAATAGTGAAACCTGTGCCTGTATCTAAGTTACATAATAGCAAAATCATATTTGCAAATAGAGTTTTTCCTAGTTCTTTCTCATCTTAGAGTACAGTGTAGCTTTATTTATGTGTCTATTCTGTCACTTAATTATCAAGTGCTGGAAGCATCCACTTGCTCATCTTAAATCATATGAGTAATCTCTTTCATTTAGTCTTAAAATAACAATCCTTTTCTGAAACAGACCAGAAGGGTATTCCAAAGTTGGATATCTGTTATCCCATTTCTGCCTTCCTCTTCTTTCCTCATTACTCTTAAGATTATTTGGACACTGTTTAGAATACTGCTTTACCATTTATGTTTTTTGTTATGTTATGACACATCTGTGAAGTTAGCAGCTCCTGTGAATATGGCTTTTATACCTGCTGGTTAGCACACTTGAACAATAAGTAATTATTTTCTAATGACTGACAAGTAGTTTTAAAATAAGTTCTTGCTCTTATTCAGTTTTGTCATAGGTGAATCAAACACGAGAATATTTGAAATGGAAACAGATAGACCTGTGTGCATGCATGCATCTCACAGCAAACTATTACGAGTTAGCGCAGTTACTTACTGCAATTGTCCATACTGTTTCTCCAGTTCTCAAGGATTAAACCCATTGAGCTGCATGTTCGTGCATACGATCCCAGAGCAGCACAAATATAAGGAAAGGTCTCTTCATAATTACAGGCTTGGTAGACACATCTCTGAAACCCAATATGTGGAGAGTACTCTGTTACTGGGGAGTAGACATTTGGAAGCACTAAATATGCTGAATTGCAGAGGTAAGTCATGCAAAATACATATTATTGCATAACTAAAACTGATTAATGATCAGATCGTCTGATTGACATGAGTAAAATACACTTAGTACCTTAAAAATGCTTTTGTTTACTTGCTGCTTTTCATTTTTAATTTTCAAAATGTTTTGTGGAGATTGGCAAATATAATGAGCTCAATTATGCACATGGGAAAATCAATACCTTGCATAGTTAAAATTGTCTACATGGAGAACTGCAGCACGAGCAAAAATATCTTCTGACTCATTGGGATGGGACTGGCGCTCATGAACAGACTTTTAGTGTGGTGGAGACATAATTTTCAAAACCACACTTGTTTCTTACCTTCTATGCATTGCTGATCCAAATGAGTGGGATACTGTACATGAGTACATTCTAGTCCATATTTGGACTCCCTCTGTACACTGTCTATCATAATTTCCTACCTTGTAGAAAGGAAGAGGGTTCACTACAGCATGGCATTTCTCGAACACTGTGCCCTTCTTGGTAAGAATAGAGCAATGAGTCTCAGCAGATATTTCTAATGAAAGTAAATCATGGACATAAAACAGAAAGTTAGGAAAAAGAAATGAAAAAATGAAATTAAAAAAAGAAACCTGGACACACTACTCTAGCTGAGCTTTTGGCAATGATGAATTGAACAAAAGGACAACTTCTTAGCTTGTTAGCTTGCAGACTATACGTTTGTTCAAAGAATTCAGTAGGGCGTTCTTATTTTTTGCTGTTTTGTTTTGTTTTTTTTTAAAGACGAATAGCAATAGAGACCTGAGAAGGGAAAGCCTGGATTTCAGTCACAGCACTGCTGTGCAAGTCTGAGATATCCACAGACATTGCAATTTCACTAGAAATATCACCAAAAAACTCTAATTCATCATCTCAATCCCAGGTCTCTAGAATGGGATCTGACAAGCTTTCATTAGATATATATTCTAGAAATCAGAAATGTCTTGTTTGTGACAGAATTTCTGATGTTCAGTCGTCTCAGTCTCTGCTTCTTTCAAACACTCTCATTCGCTTGGTACAGGCTTATGGAAGTGTCAGACAAAGCTAGCTGGAGAGATCAGTTACAGGATCATCTACTTACTGTTCAGTTGACTCAAAGCGCAAGGGTCAGTATCTCTCTCTATAGCAGGATGGCAATTTCCTGCCCTCCAGGAATCTACAAACAGGGAGGCTGTCCCTTCAGTGATATCCATGCTAGTCATGAAGTCATCTGTAGTGTCTCCATTGTAATTGCCACACAAACCTAATAACATTAGAAATGCAAGGGACAGCTGAAAATTGAAGAATGTGTACATAATGGACTGTGTTTCATCCTATAATAGTGAGAAAATTGATTCAAAAGTTCTACATGGAGTGTCAATGAATATTATAGGTTAAGTAGCCAGAGATTCTGGATTATGTGCACATTCAGTCACTAAGCCTCTATCTTTTCAAGTTAAGGTTTTCCACTCCTATTCAATGACAAATTCATACAGAAGTTTTTGTCTTGTTTTCAGAAAAAAAAAAAAGGCTTTTTCAGTGCTTTTAAATAATGTAAAAGAGAAAGGTCATGAAATACTTTTGCAGTTACACGTGTTTTCTTATGTATATAAAATCTGTAATGACAAAGAATATAAATTTAGACTTTTTTTCAAAGCTAAAGCCTCTCTGTAATTCCCCATAGACAATTAGAATGGAGGGTATGCCTTTGTGGCTAATGTTGCTGTGCAATAAACATAAACATCTCCATCTGGTGCTTATCAGCTGAGGACCTTTTAGATTCTTAGGCTCATTGTGTTTAGAATGATCACACACTGCATTTAAAGAACCATGTGCTCCAAGATGTAGAGGCCACACAGACTAATTCATTGTCCCCTCATTTTGTAGTAAAGCATAAACTGAAAAAGGCACACATAAAACATGTGAAGAATAGTATTACATTACACACGAAAGAGATCACCCACCTCCTTTATTTTATTAATTTTTTAAGTTATTAGTGAAAACCAAATTCTTAGCACACCAATTTTCCAATACAGATATTTTTGTTGTTTTTACTTTGAATCCAAAGAAGAAAGTTTGTTCCTTAAAGGATGAGCACTAAGCTTTCAAAATCGTACTCCCTACATTTTCTCCTTCACATGGGGACTAGATTTCTTACCTAGGGTTCTGCTTTTGAATTGTGATCCAACTTTCACATAAGCCTGGAACACAGGTGATGTTTGAACTACAAGTTCCAGCCCAAAGGCTGTATACATTTGAATGTACATCGAGGACTGTCTGAAAATAGTGATGTCTCCTAAAAGAACAAGAATATTTAGAAATAGATATTTTGATGCATAGTGTATTGCAAAGTAATGATTTTAATGCATATGTAAGTGCTCTAGCATTTGGTCTACAAGTCTTCTCCTTGCACACACAACCCTCCACAGAGGGACAGATGCAACGGGAAAGATTTTAAGCTTCCTCTAAAACCTCTGTTATTGGCAATTGTGAGAGAAAAGATGCTGAGTTCCGTAAGCCAGACACGTAATGTAATTTGGATTTTATGTATATTCCCTTTTCTTTACCCGATCTATAAGGAAGCCGCTTAAATTCATCATCATCAGTAAGGAGTTCCTTCTGAGAAATCACAATTTTGTCCTGCAATAAAAGGACATGGAATCAGAAGTACTTATCCATACTCATGGTATTTTTATGTTCTTTAACTTAAGCAACTATTGTTGATGACCTACGTAATAGGAAAAGATAGATTCAAGATTTTTCTCACGTTTTTCCACACTGCTTTCAATTTTCAGTTTGAAAATACTCTAACTTCCTGAGTTGATGTGGAAACTAAGATCTTTACTTGGTATGCATGAACTTGAACATATCTTTAATATCTATTCCCCATAATTTTTCAGTTCAGGCTACTAGCAATGCTTTAAGTATTTATTTTGCTAATCTTGTTACTGAAATGCTGGATAGAACCTCTGGAGGGAATACTTGCCTTGGTAGATAGGTAAATTACAGCACTAAGTGATGTCTCAGAATGAGAATAACCAGACTTTTCATATACAGCCATTAGGGTTCCATTGTGTGGCAGGCTGGAACTCTGGAGGAAAATAGTGAAAAGGGAAGTCTATGTCAGAATAACAGTAGCTTGTATTATAAACGTGTATCATAGGAAGACCTCAGTTTGTATTCCAATAGGAAACTGAAGACAGACTAAAATATATCCATTTTATATTCTGTATTTTCAGACTGCAGGAAATTACCTTCATAAGAACGTAAGTGCAAACCCCATGGAACCTGTATGATCTAGAATCAAATGTGGTAACAAAGGAGCCTCCTTCCAGTGAACACCTTCCAGGGCAGGGCAAGTCTTTGCAGTTCCATTGACCCATCATACATTTGCTGAGGAAAATAAGAAATTCTGTGTAAAATTATTCTCATACAAAGCCACTATTTACCATCAGAGGATTGGATCCTCCTGTCCGGAGGTTTTGCTGTAGCAAAATTGGTTAGTGAACACATTCCAATTTATTTTTTTAATCGTTAAAACCTCAGCTACTTCCTAATAATGGAAGATGTCATTTCTATCACTTTTTCCCTTCTACTTTCTATGCTTTGATTTTCTTTGTCTAAGTATACCAGTTAAAGTTGTTCATCTTAATTCAAAGTTGCTGAGCTCTTGTATGGCCAGTCAGTAAAGTTTTTTGAATAGATTAATCACGAAAAGTGTGTTCATTGTTACAGTTCTGAGGATCAAATTCCATTATTAATCCTTTATTTTATTTATTAGAATTATGACAGCAAGAGAAGTACACAAAAAACAATTATTCCAATTTTCTTTGAAAAAAATGTCCAGATTTAAAAAGTAATGTCTTAAATGTTTGTTTTCTGTTGCAAAACAGAAATTTAATTTTCAGTACTGATCTGGTGATCAGAAATGCTGAATTACCAGAAAGAAATTGTAAATACTGGATATTTGTTTTATACTTACAAAACCTTGTTACCTCCACTTTCATAGTGAAGATAAAAGTGCTACTGTTTGGTATGGCCTGAAGGAGCATTTATATTTGTACAGATCAATAAGGAAATGAGATATGTACACCTTCAATTACAAATGTATGATTTGTGGCACTCAAAGAGGTGGCCTCAGAGATAGTATGACACATATGCAGCTGCCCTCTGAAAAGTTGAGCTGAATTTTCCTCACCATTTCGTTTGTGAGGATACTGTCCATCCTCTCATGAAAGTACCTGTTGCTACTCACCAGGTCCTACATGCTGCTTTCATTGTCTCTCCAGGAGCATATATTTTCCCATTCAGTGTACATGGACACTGCTTAATGTGAACACATGTTCGATTCTTTGAGATGTCATCAAGAACAGTTCCTGCCAAAGAAGATAAACAAAATAAAAACTTTTCTATATCTTACTTAGCTCTAAAGCTCTTATAGCTTACATGCCTTCCAAAATTAGCTTGAGAATGCGATTCTTGCACAGCCAGTGCCCATACTTAGAGATATAATGTGCAGGACATTGTCTCTTAATTAAAATAAAACTGACTCTTTACAAGTGATAACAGCATTTGGCTACTTGGTTATATGTAAGTGCAAACAATTGTCTTCATTGGAAATTTGAACTTAATTTATAATAACAGCAAGCTTGAATGTTATTTTTTCAATTTTTTAAATTTGCTATGACACTCTAATTAAGTTCGGAATTTTGAAGAATGGATACATCCTATTTCCTAGAGCTCTAGGAAGTTCTAAAAGTCTAGTTTTAAATATGTAGCTCACAACACATTACTTTTGACTACTATAAAAAGATTATTATATTGATGTAAATACACACATCACTGTAACCTTGGAGGATATTTCAGTCTGAAATGTCAAGAAACGATGCAGATGATTATCGTAATTACAACTTTTGTTGGCAGTTCATCTTGAACTATTTTAAAGGGATTTTACAACACTCCGGTAACATTGCAGAACTTCTCTGAGTTATGCTACCTCTTGCTGGTGCCCTGAAAGGCTAGATACCTGTTTGGGATAGGAAATTAATTAAGCTTATTCAATGTATATTATAGTACAGAACTTTAAACAGGCAGCTTATAGTGATCCCATTACGTATCACTGTCTTGTGAGGACAATGTTTTCACAGCACTGTTCTTGCAAATAGTGACCAAGGATCACTAAGGACCATGACTATTCAAGACACCAGTTACATTATGTTAGCTGAGAAATGGCAATTCTAGCAGCACAATGCCCTGAAATGCACTGCTAGTTCATTATTCAGAAGTCTACTCCACTTGACTGGATATATGCCAAAAACATTTGTATGGGCCATTTAGGATATGATGAATACAGAAATGATACCTTCTGGACAAAAGCAACCATAGGTACAGTGACTGGAACAGCTGTACTCTGGGTTGGAACAGGTTTTAATACATGGAGAACCACATTCCTCATAGATTTGGTTAGCAGAACATTTTCCCACAGCTGCAACAAACAGTGAAATTGTTAAGATTTTTAAGGTGTACATGTAGAAGAATCTCTCATCTACCACCTAGGATGGAGAAGACCTTGTGATTTCTGGCTCTAACATTCTCTCATCCTGCCTTAATACTTAATTAATCATCTGAGTATTCATCATTACCATCGTATTCACTCTAGCTTTTATTCATTTTTCATGCCCTATTTATTAGAAACTCCTTTCAGAAGCTTGAAGAATGGCAAACAGGCTATATTGCAGCCTAATAAACTACCACAAATGAGATTTTCTGTACTACTTGAAGGATTTAAAGAATATAACTCTTGATCTTCTGTATAGTTCCTGCTTCTCAGACATTATCTTCTTTTCAGAATGCAGCTACCTAGCAATTCTAACATATGGATTTCAGAATATGTTTTATTATGTGATAAATTCCAGCAGAGATTTTTTTCTTGTCTGAAAGAGTAAAAATAAGTGAGGTAGAGAAATGGAGGTAGTTAGAGATGAGGCTGACAAAGAAACTAGAAAGACTAAAAAGTTCATTACCTTTGCATATTTGGCATTTATTGGCAAATTCTTACAGTATCAGCTTTGGTTTTCTGGGAAACAAGCGTTCCCATTCCCTTTTTTTTTAAGCTTTGCCTTTTATCACTTTATTACGAGTCCTAGTAATGGTCTACTGGCAACATGAAAACTGTTGTGACATGGAGAAAGCCAGGCTGCTATTTTCCTGTGATTAGTAAGAATTACTGAACAGTTCCATGAATGCACACAAGTGTCTTACTAATGTTTATCTGCATCTATAAAACGCTACGAGGAGTTTACAGTTTTGAAGGATTAAAAACAATTGCAGACCAGCCAAAGAATAAAATGGATTACCAATTTATGTAAGACGGATAACCTTGGAGAAGAGGGGGTGGAAATGATTTTAGGAAGAAGTGCAATTTTAAAGGGTCAGGGATAATAATGAAGCTTTGCAGGGAATGTTTTCAGTAAGTATGATGAAAGAATGAAAGAAAATTCAATGTTAAATACAAAACAATAAATGAAGAGTGGCACCAGTATGTGAAGATCAAGAGGAGAATAGAAGAATATGGCACTGAAGATACAGGGAGGGCAAAATAATGCAAGGCCTCCTAAGTAACAACAATGAGATGATAGACTACAGCAGCTTAAACAATGACTTCAGGAATATAATTCAACTGGGATTTCACTGTTCTTATAATAAAATCTAAATGGTAGCCAATCTTAAAGATTTTTGAAACAGAATAAGAATCAAGGGATAAGGAGAAATATTTTCCTCTCAAAGCTATTTATTTTACTAATTTGCTACCCATTACCATATATTAATTGAAAGGATAAATAAAAACATGATTAAATGACATGTTTCTGAAGGACAATATAATATTAAGTAAAGTCATTTTGAAAGCTCCTCTTTCCTGACACGAGACGCATCTCTGGTAATTTAAAGTCTGAGTTGCTTTAATTGGTTGGTTGGTTAGTTGGTTAATTAATAACATCAATTTAAGTTACTTCCAACTTTTTTAATGATCAGCATGTTCTCTCATAAAACAATGAATCCTGCTACATAACACTGACTATATATTAAAGTTTCAGGTAGATACAAAAAGACTTCAAGAAGTGAATCAGAACTTTGATAAGAAACAGGCACTTGAAAAAAAAGTGTGTCTAATAATGTACAACTTGGAGAATAACGGAAGATTTGCTTTCTATTTATTTCCAATCATTAGTTGTCATTAAGAAGGTTGAGCATCTGAAAATGTAATACTGAAAATCTCCTGTGAATAAAAGTGGCTATGGCAATTGTTAGCAAAAAGTTTCAAAGACTTCAGAGGCTATTTGAAAGTTCTCTCTCTTCACTGGCTAATTTGCTAAGTATATTAATTAAAAAAACTGTACTAAGAGAGAACAGTCTTCTGTTGGAAGTCTGAGAAGTTCAGCAGTTTTCACTTGTGGATGTTTCTTTTATGGTCACTGATCTAGATGCAGGAGCTACATTTCATGCTTCCTCCTTCTTTGGGGTTTCCATGCTGTCCTTCTTAATGCTTTACTAAAGGCCACTGTTGTTCTCCTAAGAAAATAATTTGTTTGATTCAAGACAGTACGGACTTTTCTATCAGTCAATTTAAATTCCAGTTAATTACCATTCTCCCTTTATGTAAGATATAGCAAGGTTAAGTACAATCTCTTATGAATAAAACTTTTGAACTTACAGCAGAAGTTTTCAGTTCTCCAGTTGAACACTATTTGATGGGACATAGCACATTGCCTTGAATACTCTGACAGCGTAGAGCAAGTGCAATTGTTTTGTCCTGGCTCACTGCAGTCCTGCATATCAAGCTGGCAACGAATGACAAACCCATCCTTTGGTACACTGCACGTTGGTGACACCAAATTAAGTAGCTGAGAGCAAATCTTGGCCTAAATAAGAGAAAGAAAATTGTTTCTAGTAGTGTTTCACCCATGTGAAAATCACAATAGAATGTCACTGCTAGTTACGAGGTTCTTGCTGGTTTGTTTGCTTGCTTTTTTTCCACTACAGTTCAGTAATATGTATTTGACTTAAAATGCATGAGAAATTCATGAATAGAAGGAAATACAAATCCATTGTCTAATAGAAGGAAACTGGTATGTTGAATTAGTTCCACTTCTCATTAAGTTGAAACTTAAGTCATTCTTTCAGTATCAATCCCCCTAAAAATGACAGAAAACATTACAGGCAGCGAGTATGTTGTCTCATGGAGATTCAGTTCCAGGACAAACATCCCCAACTTGCAACACGCATTCCACCTGGAGCAAGCATTTGATATGTTTGTATGGCCTATCATGCTGCCTATGGCAGTATAACATCTCAAATAGAAACAATGTAAAAAGGTTAAAGCTCCCAGTCAACAGAAGGTCTCTAGCAGATCAAAGTAATTTTTCAGTGTAAATACAAGTAATATCTACCAGCCTTTTCTTCAGAAAAGTATCTTCCTCACAGGACCCACAGAAACTCCTGTTGTTTATTCCTTCTCTTCTTGTTAAAGAGATGCTACAAAACTAATGTTTCTCTGTTTTTCTGTTCTGGGAAAAGGAAACTCTCAGAAGGATTCTAGCTGGCTCTTCCTCTGTAGTATGAAAGCTAAACTTCTTAGCAAGAGGAATGTTTTCTGTGTTCAAACTAAGAGATTATTGGGTTTCCAGAAATACAAGATAAAACTATTAAGGGAAAAAGAAGAAAAATATCCTATTTCAAGAGAAAATTTTTAAATCATTCTGTAATTACTAGTAACCTATATACTGTATACAAATAAGTACATGAGTACATGAGAAGTAGAATCATCAAATCATAGAATGGTTAGGGTTGGAAGGGACCTTTAAAGGACATCTAGTCCAACCCCCTTGCAAGGAGCAGGAACATCTTCAACCAGATCAGGTTGCTCAGAGCCTCATCCAACCCGGCCTTGAACGTTTCCAGGGATGGGGCACCTACCACCTCTCTGGACAACCTCTTCCAGTGTTCTACCACCTTCATTGTAAAAAAATTTTTCCTAGTATCTAATCTGAATCTACCTCCCTCTATTTTAAAACCATTACCCCTCATCCCATTGCAGCAGGTCCTGCTGAAGAGTTTCTTGTCTTTCCTGTAGGCCCCCTTTAGGTACTGGAAGGCTGCTATAAGGTCTCCCCAGAGCCTTCTTTTCTCCAGGCTGAGCAACCCCAGCTCTCTCCACCTGTTCTCACAGGAGAGGTGCTCCAGCCCTCTGGTCATATTTGTGGCCCTCCTCTGGACCCTCTCCAACAGGTCCATATCCTTCTTATGCTGGGGGCTCCAGAACTGGAGTAAGATGATATTCTTTTGAAGAGGAAGAAACGAAACCAAAAACATAATCATTCTATGTAAAGTGAAATGCTTTATAAAGGATAGCAATGAGGACTTGCCATTAGGTATATTGTGAGTATCCTGGGGATACAACAGGATCATCCTAAATAGGATTTGATTCCTGTATCTGCAAAATCTAAGAAATAGAAGCCCTTTTGTCCTTTGCTTCTACCAAGCTTCCTCTTTCAACCATAGTTACATGGATGCATCATGTTTCAGGTGTGCTGATTTTATTTTCATCTAGGACTGGAAGTGACAGCAGTTGATAGCGGTTGGCCCTGTTATGAACGTTGTTATCTGGCAATATGTTTAAAGTATCACTGAATGTCTTCAAATCGGTACAACTTATAATGTCAGGTCTCTAGTTGTTAAAAAAAATACTCTTTAAACCTTCACTGGTTTTCACTGATTTCCTGCAATGACTTGCATGAAATTTCACGAAGTTGTGACCTAAATGCAGGTAGGTTTATATGAGTGGTATAAATCCAGCCTTAATAATGCCCATAGGCCTTTTTCAAAATTTTAATGCAAAGAACTCATTGTCTTTCTCGTATCATGCTATACAACTTTTGACTTTATCCGTTTTCATGGAAGTCAGTATATGAAACCATTGCCTCTCCGTTGTTGGTCTCCGTCTATCTTTCCACCTTTGTTAAGAATCATGCTGCAGAAAAGCCAAGATGATCTTTCTTACGTATTTTTTGTGAGGAATGGTGGAAATTGGTATCTCCTCAGACAAGCAGATCTCTGATGGATCATCCATTTTTTGTAATGCAGCAAATTTATACGTATCCAGCAATTTACCTGTAAATCAAAGGGTTATAATTTGTCAGGAAAAAGTCTACATGGATTTATTTAATTGTTGCTGTGATGTAGCAAAATTCAGACTCTACTCTTTGACTGTGCAAGGTCCTACTAATTAATCTTCCTGATGATAACAACTACATCTTTTGCCCTCTACCTGGAGTCTATTCAGTAAAGTGTACCTTTATCACCTTGATAATTTCTCTGAGATATTTCCCAGTCTATCACATCTACTACATTACGTGATATCAGCTGCTTCTTTTTTTTTCTGCCAGCTGTGTTGTCTTTTGCCAGCTACTAATTCATGCCTCTTCTCCTCATCCCCCATTCCTATATTTTCCCCTGCATATGGGGTTAAACTTCTCACAACGCAAAAAGTACTGTGTACTTTTTAGAACTCTTTTCTGTGATGTGCATATAAAACTGCATCTGGCTGTGTTGATCTGAGATTAGTTTATGTGCAATTTAATATCTCCCCACTATCTGTAGTTCAGATTAGCAGTGTGCTTTTAAAGCAAATCTTCCAAACATCCCAACTCCATACAATTTGATTTCCATTGTGGAGTGATCTTGGCATACAGAGTTCCTTTAAGACGAAACCAAGCCAGAAGATGTGCTCCAAGAGCATGTGTAACGAGTTCTAACTGCTAAGGGGCATTAGTTCAACAGATCAGATTACAGTGACTCTGAAGTAAACCCCCCAAATGACATATAACACAGATGTTAAGTCCTCAGCACCAACTACTCTGTTCTAAAGATCCACCCTTATTGGGACACACTACTTGTTAATGTTCTTGTCCACTATGTTCTTTTCATTATAGCCTCATTCTTGCTTCTCCCTAAGGTAATCATTTTCCTCACTGTGCCTTACTATGAACCTAGGCTGTTCTGAAAGTCAAGCGAGAGAGTGTGTGATCCTTACTATCTCTTTCTAAAGTATAAGACAGTTCTTATCACTCATCTGAGGATTGATGTTATGATATTATCATTGATGTTATGATGTTATGATATTATCATCATAGCAAATAATAATGATGTGTAGAATAATCATATGACAGATATGTTGGTGACCTATGGGAGTGCTTTAGTCAATTCTGAAACTGAGTGAGCAATTTTAGTACAGTGTTAAATTTCCACCTTGACTCAGTTTAACTAGTTCTCCTTCCATCTGATCTGTCCTTAGATCTTACCTTCACTCACAAATTCATTCAATTCATAACCATCATAATTTCCACACATTCCACAGGTTTTCCCCATATATTTTTTTTCAGTCAAAACCTAAAATAAAATAAAACAAACCAAAATATTTAGAAAGGATCATCCTAAGTAAAATTATCTTTACAGCATTATTTTTTCAAACAAATTCAATTGAAGGATTCAATTAAAGGTGATTCTTCTCATTAATTTCAGTGACTTGACTGGAGGAAAACTTTCGGAAGTGGTAACTTCGTTTCCCAACAGGCAAATAGTTGTGATTTTTTGGTTTAATAAAAGAGTTGCAGGGAATTGAAGGGAGATAAGGAGCCAGGAAAAAAAACAGAAAAGGCAATTATGCTGTTTCCTTGCTCATATCTTTGTTGACAAAGCACAAATTTCAGATGTGTTGTCTTAAGAAATTTAAGGTTACAGAATGATAATCTGTTTTCAGAAGAAGGTTATTCAATTATCTATTGCTCTGGAGAATAAAGTAATATTATTACTGGCTACAATCAAGGAATTACTATGAAAATCTTAGATTTGTGATAGTAATGCTGGTAAACTCCTAGACAATTTATCACATAACAATATCTCCGTTTTAGCAAACTTACTAATTTAGAATTCAGTGTCTTTTGTGGCATTAATTAATATTACAGGTCACGCTGAGAAAATGTATAATCTTCTCTAAAATATATCAAGGATTTTTGGAGCGAAAACATGAAAAGATTCAGAAAAAGGAAAGAATCAAAGGAGCTGGTAGAAGCACCATATGTTCAATACCAAAAAGATGTCCAGGGGAAGCACAGTAGAAATTATAAAACTATGGCATCCACTATTAAATTCTACACAACTTTAAACAACTTCAGCATCCTTTCACAAAACATTGTAGCTTCCTGAATAGCCTGAGGAAAGTTTAAAACCTGTGAAAGTGTTCACAAATCTCAACATTGGTGGCTTTAGTTAACTACCAATGCTGAAAGGGAAAGGAAGACACAGGAATAAAGAGTAAAGTTCCTTATTTTAAGAGGAATGGATGAAGCAGGAAGAGAATGAATATCCAAATAGTAAACACATGCAAAAAGAACCCATTAAGTCTAAAGAGATCTTGTTGTTCCAGTAAGTCACTGAGAATTTTCTCTTCTGCTTTATGAGAACATTTTACTAACCATGAGATAGTCATCATTGTTCCACATGACAACTAGCTCCATCTCCATCAGCTTGGCCACCAGACGGATGTTGCGTCCATAAGGTGCTATTTGAATTCCATTGCTGGTATAAGGCAACTTAATGACACTGTAATAAAGTGAGAAGAGAAACTGGCCTCATACCAATATTATGCAGGTATTAGTTATCTTTTTTTAGATAAAATACACATACAATCTGAGTACTTGCAGCAACATGAAATATAATCTTTTACTTTGTAACATTTCAAGACATATGAAAGCTTGTGTTGACTGAAAATCAATGTCAGCAGTTTCCTAGAATAATCACCAGTAGATGGTTGCATACTGATTATACTAGTGAAGATGTCTGCACAGGACTTGGCATCTTAAGCTGGTTTGGTTTTATTAGGGTATAGTTATATGTTTCAAGAACTTGTAACAGCATAGTTTGTGTGGTGTAACTATTGTTGATTATCCCGAAGAGCTTCTATGGACTTGTTAATAATAGGAATTACTGCTACAACTGAAAACTGACAAGGTTAGAGACACTCATAATGGGAATGTGGTAGCAAAATTGGGTTTTCATCATTGCAGCTGAATTATAATGCTGCAAACTAACAACATTAAAGAACAAATATATTTTGCTAAGTTCTCAGCAGGTATGCCATATAGTCACAGAAAAGTTGGCTGGAAAGGACCTTCTAAAGTTGTCCAGGCCAGGCTTCCACCTGAAGCGGGGCTATGTGCAACACTAGACTAGGCCAGTCATGGCATTTTGTTCTTGTGAATGTAGGACAAAAGCAGTTTAAACACTTTTCCCCCATTCATCGTAGATACTTACCCAACACTCCTGACAAAAATGCTGCCTTTCTCAACAATGACAACAGAAGGCCCCAGCTCAATAATGATCCTCGCAATTTTTCTGTCCAGCCCACGGCGGAACTGAATGTTGAAGTCTGGGCTGGTTTCATCACATACAGTCGCAAAGATATAATTGCAGGTCCCAGTGAAGTCATACTGGTATTTATCAAAGGTTGAAAAATGCCCTCCACCCCAGGTCGAACAGGAATCTTTGCTCAAAACTATAAAAGTGAAAGAGAGAAATGGATGTAGGTCTCCTAACAGGATATCTGCTCATTTCGATTGCCTCTCATTTCAAATATAAATAGCAGGAAAAGCTAGTAACTTTCTATTCAGATTAATTATGTAAACATCATCCTAGCCTTTTTTTTTTTTTGTAACCTTAAAACTGTATCTCAAGTCAGGAAGCGAAACAACAGTGGAGTTAGAGCACTATTCTTATTTACTGTAAGCAGAGGAGAGCTCCCTAGCTTCCTAGCTTGGGAAACACCCTTCCATCTCCTTTGTGGGCAATATGAAGGTTTACCTTTTCATTTCAGTCTGCTCCATCTGTTTGCAAAGGCAACAGCTTGCTACTGGAGAGATCTTTAACATCTCAGGCACAACATTTACGAAGCCATCTACGGCATTATTATATCATGACTTATTGCACAATCAGATCATTAGTTATCCAAAGACAGTCTTCAAAGCCCAGCTTGTAAATCCTCACTTTTCTGGCTCTGTGTTTGTGTGACAAAGTTCCAGCCAGCTTTGTAAATATATGGAATGTTTTAATAAGTTTTCATTTTTAAAAAGTAATCACCTTTCATGTGAATTAACAGATTTTTAGGATGTGGAAATGAATCACAAAAAAAGACATACAACTCCAGCACTTGATGTTAGATATTTCTACACCTACTTAAAGCATTTGAACAGTCCCTCTGAAGTTGATCAAACTACTGAGGTAACTAAAATCATGTCCTTGGTTATATATTTCCAGACTTAGAGTGTTAATTTTCCTTTTTAAATTATTTTTGCTTATGGAGTTATATGAAACTCAGGTATCTTAGAATATAAGTATCAGGTAAGTTTTGCAAAGTCTACCTGCAATTTATATTCACTGCTTTAAAGCCAAAACTTTTGTTTTTACTCTTAAAGAGTGATCAAATGACTACAGAATGCTACTGGTTTTATTCTGGTCATGTAGAAAATACCGTTTCCTAATGAGCTGTTACCTGTCGGTAAAAAGTACTCCTCTTCCACACTTCTGTGCTGTCCAGAACGTCTGACTGGAAAATATGAATTGGCTAATTGTTATCATTGATCCTTCACGCCCAATTCCAGCTAGTTTAATATACTGTGCTTCAATGACACTGACCAGCAAACTCCAGCTTTTTCAGAGTGTGCCAAAGAATGATTACATGGAGTTGCACAATGCTCAGAGTGCAATTGGTGCCTCTTTCTATAAATATAGGTGCGCCTTCAGTGTATTTGTTTGTATTTAAATCTTATCAGAGGACAATAACAAATGGGAATGTCAATAAGTCAGGAAAGTTTAAAACTAAATTATATATTTGTCTTTTGGGTTCAGTTTTAATTAAGTGATATCTAGGGATTCTCTTTTAATTTGTGTATATCCATGCACTACTGCTCCTCTTGTAAGAACAGACAGAAAATAGAGATGAGTAGCTCAATATTTATTTTTTTTTCTGATCACAGGTACTCAACTATTTTTACCTTCAGGGTGAACTTCATGTAGCTTTTCCATGCTTATGCTGAATGAGAATTCACCTAATTCAAGCCACTCTCTGCTGCTTCTGCCTAAAGAAATGCTTCTCATTATACTAAATTTGCATTTTATGTCATTCATTTTGTTACATACCTCTGCATTTTCTCCAAACTGGATTAAGAATTTTATTGTCAACCACTGAAATGCAGCAGCTTTTGGAGTACACAGAGTTGCTTTTTAACAGTATGCAACAGAGTATTTTAACATAAAACAGTAAGGTTATGGATTAGTAGGAAGAGTATCTGTAAACAGAATATGACAGAAAAATTGTTCAGAATACTAGGACTGATATCCATATTTATTTTAGAAATAATCTAGTGTGTTTTTAGAAAGGTTATAGCCTTCTGTATCCTGTCTTAGCAGAGGAACAGCACATCCTGTAAAATACAGTATATCATATTAGCATGATGACATTTATTCATTCTTGTCATGGATGTGGGAAACGAAATGTTTAATGAACGCAATTTAAATTGAAAAGTCAGTGCCTCACATTTCTTCAAAAAAAGAACATGTGAAAAGTTGTATTGATTCTGACCAAGAGTTGATGTAGCTTGATATTTTATTTCCAGCAGTGATCTTTAAGAGACTGCCCAAGGGAAGAGTACCATAAGGTCAAGCATGTATAGTTCCCCAGATACTCTCTCAGTCTCCAATTTTTTCAATTCAGGTTATTTCGTGAGGTTACTGGGATTTTCTGCTTACCCTCTTTTTGTCCAGCCTCCTTTTTAACCAAAGTGAAATTTCTTTGTAACAGACACCACCACAATCACTGCTGTCAAAAGCTACCATTTTAATTACGACTTAACATTTTAATGATATCCACCTTTATAACAGTACTTCTGATAGCTAATATTTTAGTACTTTAAAGCTATAATATGCTAATTATTTTGTGTTTTGGCATGGCACTTGTTTTATTGCAAGTAAAATACTACTATCTTCCTATCTTTTATATTTCTTAGACTCAGAAGGACTAGCACAAATTTGCAGTGAGTAGGTGGCTGGAGTAAATTTTGCTTACAGATTTGGGTGCACAGACACAAGCCATTCTTAGGAGTTAAGGGAAAACTTCTGGGAAACTACCAGAACTGTGGCAACAATAGCTTCAGCTGGCATAGATGGATGTTGAAGTGGAGGTCTGTCCATACCCTGACTCCCTACTGGCTGCGGGCTATAAAGGTGGGAAAGAACCATTCCATATTCTGATCTTTCACTTGCACATAAATTTGTTTTAACCCATAGTCTTTAAAATAATCTCATAGACTTAGCTTATCCTCTTACATAGAGAATCAGCTTTATTTAATTTCCTGGATTTTGCAGTATCAAACAATCCATTTCCTAAATTCTTAGATAATACTGGGCAGTAATCTGCAGGAACAAAAATCAAAGAGATCCCACAAGTGACCTTAATAGCAAATTCTAAATATGGAAGGCTACTAAACTGCTCAGTTTCTATCCTTAGGCATCAAAACCTCAGCATGGCACACTAAAGCACTTTCCAATTAATGTCAATCTTACTAGAGTGAGACAACATATTTCACTGTCTTTTTATAGGCAAACTCTTCATTTGGAATTAAAATGTATGCCCCTTGAGGTAGGGCCTTATTTTTATTGTGTTTTGTACAGTGTCTTCCGCAATACGGAACTGATGCTGAAAGGAGTTGTTACTCAGAGTTGCAATGTGAACATTAAATACCAGATCAGGCACTTACTGCTTTGCAGAGTTTCCTTCTGTTTTTGGAGAAAAAATTGGGGCCAATAATTTCCTTCAAAAGCTGTGAAAGGAAAAAGACAATAGGAAGAAGTCATCCTCTGAGCACAAGGATGTTGAATATTTGTTGTTGGTTTTTTTTTAACATGGTACAAGTCAATCCAGCGTCAGCACATGTGAATTGTGTCCTGCCACACAAAAGTAAATGGAAATTACAGTGGAAAATCACATGCTTCAGGTTGTAACAAAAAATTCTTCTGTGACTGATAAAATGTTACCAAAAACTTCCAGAAATCCTATGCGATATGGTATTTCCTGTACTTCATTCTCAAATCCTATATTCCTCATTAAAAAAATGTGAGATAAATCTTTTCTTGTATTTTTCAATTCTTATTCCACCATCTGGGTAGAAGTAGCGGAGGGAACAACCACAACTAGGAAAATATGGGAAAAGTAGTGTCCCATGTGTTCTTCACAAGAATCATGGGATCTGTAGCTGAAGAGTGGGAAATCCACAGGCCTAGTTGTTGCTTTTGCTGCTCCTGCAAAGGCAGAATGATGAAAGCTATTACCTGCTCCCTTCCATAAACTTTCTCACAAAGTATGTTCTGGTTATAGGAAACCAAGGAATGTTTAGCAAATGTGGAGTACAATATGGTCCTGCCTCCGTCACAGACCCAGACCTACTGCGTGTACACAATTGCACCATCTTCTCATACACACCCAAGGTTCGCTTGCCTAGTAGCTTGCTTCCTGCCCAAAGTGCAAAGAGAGTAAGATAGATATTGAAAAGGGCTGCCACAGCCAATCTACAAGCAGTGAGCCCTCTGCAGGGCCAGAGGTGGTGCATGTGTGGAGTGAGCTTTCATGCAGTCAACAGCTGCATGGTAACAACGAAAGCAAGCTATAAGAAAAAGGACCCAGGATGCTTCAGAAACATGCTACTCATTTTTCAACTTTCAACTTTCAACAAATGTCCAGCATTTCTTGGACAGCAGGAGCAAATATCCTGTAGAAACCATATAATTCTCTATTATATGTTCAGGATCTTTTGCAACAGATTTCTTTAATCACATACACCAGGCCAAGTCTACACACATATCTGTATATACACTACAGCTCTGTAGGCTTCTGTTGTTTCCTTACATACTGAAGAGATAAAAATCCCTAGGGAGCTCACCAACTGTAATAGACCCTCTAGCCAATTCCATGCTGTGCTGTTGAATGTGAGGTAATATTTATCATGTGGTATCTCAGGGATTGTAGGAAAACAGGTGAGGTTCTTCCTTGTATGTGAGGCTAGATTAAGGCACAGGAGGGCAATCTGGAGAATAAGAGTTTCAGGACATGCCTTTGCTTTGCATCTGAGATGAAGACATTCCCCAATTCCCTATCAGTCTATGCCTCAGTTCTCTGAAATAATACTTCTTGAAAAAGATGTTATCTAGATAAAACTAATCTGAGCTTTTAAAAGCTAAAATACTACACTGGTAAAATTATCTACAATTAATATGTAGATAGAAGGGAAATAAATCAAGGATGTAAGTTCAGTGACAGAAGTGCTCCCATCCCAAATGTTGTTCTAGTAGCTTTAAACGACATTCATCTCAGCCAGCTGTCTAGGCTCTTTTACAGACAGGGAAGTAAATGCAAATTTGCGGAGTACAATTTGACTTGCCAAATATGTGTCTTACGTGGAACAAATGGATTATGCACACAAGTTTTATTTCTCTCCACTGGTGTAAAGGAAACCTTTGGTGACTATCAGTGGTTTAAATGCCAAGGCAGAAGTTCAGTGAGATGTATTCCCTCTGTCCTTCTTCCTGGATATTGTGTTCATTTCAAGAGGAGAGTGCTCTACAAACAAAAAATGAAACCCAAGAGTACAACATAACATAATTTTTCTAAGTTGGAGTAACTTACCAGCATACTAACATCTTGATAAACCAAACAAGAACATTTCCACAAGAAGGAAACAGCACAAAGCTATCTCATTAGCTGTTGTGTTGCAAACCACTATACTCACTGCATGGCCAGCACTTCAACTTCCACAGTTGTCTGACACGTTCATCAGAAAATCATTGTATATCCTACTCATGCTGCCTTGTCCTCTGTCACTGGTCAGCACTGGCTAATAATTGTTTGAAATTTTGCCAGTGTTTCAGTACAATCTCCACGGTCAGCCTGCAACTCAGCAGGCATCCCCAGAATACAGCATGCTTCTTCCTCTGTCCTTCCAAGTTTATAGTTAGCCACACATCACAGTAAGTGCACCACAAAAAGTAAGAATCCGTTTGTGTGGCTATTGAGCTAGTACTCTTTACACCTAGAGCTGCTGCTGCCTTTTTTTAACCCCTTGATTTTAGTATCTCCATTTGTTCGGTAATCTATTATTGTTGGTTTAACAGTTTTGCAATCGCTACAGTTTAATCCCAAACTACAAACACTACATTAATGGGATTTAAGAGTGTGTAACAGCTACCTTCAGAGGATATTTGATTTGCAGGAACTGAAGATACGTCTAAAACATTATTTCAAGTGAGATCTATCTAGAGAGCTTGATGTAAAACAAGGTGTCTAATATTTTATGGACAAATATTTTAGATCAGAACAGACAATTTAGTTTACAAAACTTATTTGTAAGCTTTTCAGACTCAAGATTCGCAAGTCTAATCATGCCAAACAGTTACCAAATGTTACAAATACTCCAGGTCTGGTATTTAGATGAAAAATTGAACGTAATAATCATCCTGGATTACATGGAGGTCTGCAAGAGTTACACTGAAAATAACTAGGGATATGAAATCCACTTTAACATTTCGCTCAAAGAATGGCTAGTAAAACAAATACAGAGCCATTTTCTGACTATTTGCCAATCACTCTGTATCCTGTCAGATCAGACTATTAAACTAATTACAGTATGGTAATTATTCTCAGCATTTCCATTCTTTCTCTCACACTTAACTCTGAAAGATTAGTAAAATCATCCTGGCAATTTTATTAACCACTCACAACCACATGAAATGTCAGATTATATAGATGCAGCAAGTGCTATGGCTCCATGTAGAAGCTGTATCTAGCAACCATTTAGGAATTTTTCATTGAAAAGGGTGTCCTAGTGGTAAATGAGACTTCTAAACTAGTGAAATCTTCCTTACTGACATATTACTGCAAGTAGTCTGTTTTCCTTTCAGTAACTGGATGATTTTGAATTGACATGAAATACTTAATTTTCAATTTGCTCAACAGAACTTTAAACAGTCTTTCACTTTTCCTAGATAAAGGAAGTTTTACTTTCAGTTCCTACTCTACTCTAGTTGGCCCAACTTCCTTGAGAATTATATCTGTCAAATTGCAGTTTCTGTGTGGTCAGTCTGTTGAGTTCATGACAGCAATACAATTCAGACAGGGAATCTGACTTCCTGTGAAGAAATAAGTTGGTTTTTTTTTCCTATACTGCAGTTACTATGAGGCATCCCTATGGGAAAACACAATTTTATGCTGTAATGACTTCAATCAAAGTATTTCGCATCAGCTGAATTAATGCAAACAAAACATTTTTGTTTGATGTAAAACATTGAAATGAAAGTATTTTGTACCTCCAAACAGAAATAACTTGGAATTTCTGTTCTGTAAAGGGTTCAGTTTTTATCTTCTCATTTGGGACAAAAAGGTTGAAATGTTAGAAGTTCTGGAAAAGTCAAAAGCTTTAAAATATGTTATATAAGCCTAAAATGAAATTTAACAGCAAGGATAGTGCTAGACCCATAGCTGTAATACTAGTAATTATGTTCATGATGATTTGACTTCAATAGGAAAATAACTCCCTTCACCTCGTGCAAATGAAGACAGATGAACAGCATAAATCAAGATAACTTCCTAGTTACATACTTTGTAAGAAAAAAAATCATAACTGTACATAATTGTATCTTAAAGATCCATGCACAGTTTTGACTATTGAAATATCTGAAGTGGTGAAGCCTGAATTTAATGAATCAGAACCTCTTATTAAGTAAAAGCTAGAACTAACAGTTTTAATCTGGTTTTAAACATCTGCGGGTTTTTTAATCAGGCTAATGCATACTTACTGAGTTTTTTGAGTTATCAAGGAAAAGAGGAAGCGTATGTTCTTACAATGAATATTAACATTTCTAGTTGGAGATAGGCTCAAGGTACAGAATTTGTATGCAGAACCATGATGAGGAGAATTGCTTTGATTTAACTCATTCTAAAGAGATAAGACTTGGATCTAGAATTCAAAGCAATGCACATCCCACATGTTAGCCAATTTTAGAACATACAGATAATCTATTATGGTTCAGACAGGCTTCCAAAAATTGCCTGATTTCAAAATCTTACTTGACAGAATGAAACCTCTATTTGTTGTCAGTCTCCAAACTCACATGGCATTTCAAGGCCCCAGAATGTTGATACATCCCAAAATGAGAAGATGGCTCTTTAAGAATTTTCTAGGTCCTACTTTTAGACTTTTACATTTAAATTCAACTGAAGTTCTATCCTAGACAACACAGTCCTTTTTAGATGAGTCCCTATTTGTAATTGCCAAGTTTATACATAAAGTGGCTGAGTAAGGGTCGACAATAATTTTCCATTGATGACAATATTAGTATTTATAGTAATACATCTACTAATCTAACATATGAAGTCATGCAGATGAAGAACTTGCAGGCATCTGTATTTGAGGTTAGGACCTGCATTCAAGTACTTGACTTGACCTTCGTTACAATGCTGCTAATACAGTGAATGGAGTTATACTTGATTTATAACAATATAGCTGAGATTACAAATTGCTCTGAGAGTCTACAAAAGGGTTGAGTTGCTTATATTTTAATTTTTTTTTAGTGCTACAGTTTAAGTCAGTGATTTAAGAGTAATACATGTCCTCATGTAATTTGAACTACATGGTTCATTAAATGTAGTAAACACAATACAGAAGAAATAAATTTAACTTTGTTCAAACCAAAGCAAGTGAAGTAGGCTTTTCAGCAACTTGCAACATGCTCTTGAAATCAGAACTGTAACAACTGATAACAGAGATATACAGAAGAGATAAAAATAAACCATTATCTTAAGCAACAGCAAACCATGGCAAAAAAGGCTCACTATCAAAGAATCCATTGAAAACACTATAGGAAGAGGAATGAATAAGGCAGAGTAGCTACAGAGTCCATGAACTTACTTGTCAAGTCTTTTAAAAAATTACACAGCCATCTGATATTTAGATTGCTTGGATCAAAAAAGTAGGACAGAGACCTTTAAAAGACTAAATAATTATATTGAAAAACATATGTAGAAATACTTTAAGAGTCATGTAAAATTTTTAGACTGGAATTGTTTTCTAGCACAGGATTCTATCACATAATTCTTCAAAAAAGTAATGTCATCCCATAGCCCATACTTAAACCCTTTTGCAGTTTGTATAACAAAGGAAGAAGATTTTGATCAGCACTCTACAGTGTATATCAGAAGATATATAGCTTCCAAAATGACATCACTAGAGCATTGCATCACGAACATCTGAAAAATTAAGGCACTTGGCAGCTTGGAAACACAACATATGTCCATTAAAAAAAAATATTCCCTATATCTAGGGAACCAGTTTTAGGGAATGACCCAACAAATCAGCAACCACATTTCTAAAAAAGTTAAAATGAAATAGTTCTATTTCAGTCACGTATTTATTACAGATGCAGTTGAGTTTTAAGAGGCAGCGAGGGAAAAGAAAATGTGTAAACTTAATTCTGATGCTTGTGGGAAAGGAAAGCAAGACCTGAACCTCATGCGTTGTAGTATTACAACGAAGTCACCCACTCTGTTTTAATGCATGTGTATTTTCCTTCAAATCATATACCAAGAGGGAGACAGGCATCTTAGACTTACCAGCAGATTGCAGAAAACTGCAGAAGATGAGCAGTATAATTGTCGGAAGCATGATGCATGCCCTAACTGGGGAGTTTTTTTCAGTACTCTCCTCCGTTCCAAATAGGCAGTGCTGCTGCTGCCACTTTCTAGGCTTACCCCTTCAAGCTTGGATGCTTTATATATAGAATTGCAATGCCCTCCCTCATTCCCATGGCTTTCAGAAACTGCAACAACAGAGCACCCGCCAAACAGGATCTCCTCTTTATTACGTTCAACACACCTAAATGCCATTTAGAAAGAAAAGAAAAAAGAAAACACAAACCTCCTCCAGTTCATTATCATTCTTACAAGGTTTTTATAATGGGTTCTATTTGTTACAACTCAAACACATTTAACTTCATTTACTGAACAAATTTGGTATTACACCCAAAAGCAACAGGCAAAAAGACAAATAATGCACAAATTATGATCACTATCTGATAAGGAGAGGAATAATATTGGACCAGTACACAAAGTGGAAGAATGAAGTGCAGGAGTTTTGGAACTACTGGAAAGAATTTGTGGATAAAAGATGGTAAGGCATGAATGAACAGAGATACAGACTTCAGACTTTTTTATTAACTCTTCTTTCATTAACTTCTATTCGCTCTCCTGAGTGACTGTGTTCATCTCTCCCTTGTGTGACTCTTTAAGCGAAATGATAAACTTTGCCTCCGTAAAAAGGTCTGTCTGTGGTACAAGCACAGGAATAATTCAGCTTCTTCCCTGAGTTTGCAGGGGAGCTAAGTAAGCTCTTGCCTACAACCTCAGCACTACCAAGGGCAGAGGGCAATCCGTGTTACAAAATGGGAATGGCTATGGCATCATGGTACTCTAGTGACTCTGACAAGTTCATCTCCACCTTACCACCAACATCCCAAAAGATCAATTCCAGTTCTGTTACAACACAGATCTCTCCACATCAGAGGTGAAACGTCGAATGGACTCGATAAATTCACTGTATCACTGCCACCATGGAACTGACACAATACAAGAAGAACTTAACTTGCTTGATTCTGTCATTTTTCACTAGCACAGTAATTACTTCAGGAAAAAAATAGTCCAATTAGAAGACAACTTTCCCCATAAAATATAAAAGGTATGGATTACCTCTCCATATGAACATCTTCAGCCTTTCCTTTTTCACCTATGCAATACATATTTTAGGTAACTAATTTCTTTCCTGGATTCTTATTGTTTTGTCCTTCTCTGGTGTCATTCTTCTGCTTAAAAACCTGCTCCTCACCATGTTCTCAGAGTCATCCCTTCTGAGTGGTGTGAAGAAGCATAGAAGAAACCATCCTTTAATGTAATTTCAGCTCTGGCTTAACCTGGTTGTCACTAAAATAAAAACATTAAATTTTAATTGAAATTAAGGTCTGTCTTATTTCTTTTGCCTTCCCCCCTCCCCCCCCCCCCTTAGCAACTGAAGGGTAAAGTATATGGTTGCTGGTAACAGAATTGTGACCCTAAATTCCAAAATATCTATTGAAAATGTTCTGCATCTGCCTTATAACAAAACAAAGTAAATGAACAAAATAAAGAAAAATTATTTTCAGTGAGAAAAAAATCTGTTCAGTTAAATCTCAGACATTTAAGAGAATTTTAAACTAAATATTTGACCACATCTACATACTGATCATTGACATATCCCATGGTTTCAACTGGATTGTGAACATTTAATATTAAAATCCTCCACAAGGTAAGATAAGAACAATCTCATCATCTTTGACTCTGCTGCACTTGATGCATCACTTTTTTGTTTACAGATCCCTTTCACAGATTTCACCTTAATGTAGTTAAAATAATTGAATTTTTAAAATTAAAAGTAATAATGTGAGAATTATCATTTGACTCCAATATTTAAAGCCTGTACGTGACTTTTACATAGCTCCCTTCTGCAATGCAGTTCATATACTTTAAAATAACATGACAACAGCTCAGCACTTCCTGAATAAACAGGACATTTTTCCAAAAGATGTCAAAATAAATACCTCCTATGACTTGTCACTTCTGAAAATCTTGATCAAAGTGCAAAAATATTAAGTCCTCAAAACAGCCTGAATAATTAGATTAATAGTACAATACATCTATAATTATTAAGGTTTCACAACTATATATATTACATCAATTTCTGGCAAATCACTTCTAAGTTCTTAGTAATGAAATCCAGACAAGAATTTCATTTTTTACGCTCTTCTGAAATCACTGCTCTATGAAGATCAGGAACTGTAGTACTCTCCATCAACTCAAACTTGATCACTGATAGTGTCATACAGAAATTTACCTTCCTCTGACAGAAAAGATGAAAAGAATTTCATCACTGTTGTCAACTAGGTATTTATTTTCATTTGTTACACATTTACATAATCTTTCTGTCAAGCTGTAATAAATTAAACCAGCTGGTATCAATGAGCATGCCATGACTTGATCATTTCCAGAGCTGGGAACTTGAGGCAACATTTTTGTGGTCAATGGTACCAGACTGACATCTCATGGAACCAAGATCACCAGTAATGCATAAGAAGGTACCAATGCCTTTATATATCACTTATTTTCCTCTTCCATTACCCTGCCTTTAAGCTTTTCTCTGCAGCCTTTATGTTTACCAAAAACTTTTATGCCTTTATTACATGAACTTTAAAAAGAACTCATGAAATGCAAATACTAACAGAAGTTATTACAAATACTTATAAAAAATATTGTTATTTTGAGTTCCCCATATTTGTAGCCATGTGCTTAGCTGACACTTATTGTATCTGAGAAGTCAGGATAAAGATTTTACCTTCAGCTGTCCTGGAAGGAATTTCACTCAATCAGCCTAAATATTTATGATTCAGCCAGTAACTTGTTATTTTATAAGGACATTAAATGGTGATACAAATACAATTAATCAAAAAAAGCCATCTATGACTACATTTAAGTCAGGACTCCAGACCAAGAGAAAAGCATTTGCGGCAGGACTATGAGAAGTGACTAAGTCCACAGTACATGGACAATTATTTTATGTGGAAGAGCTTTGTGAAAAATTGTCTGTAAAGCTGCAGTGAGAGAATGATGGGGTTTTTTACATGCCATGATTATAATTGATTTAGTAACATCATTAACTGTCAGAAACCGGCATCATGCAGGGTGAGTAGAGATTATTGTGGCCATATACATCTTCCAGTAAAAGTTTCTCAGTATTTAGGTTTAGTTTACTTTCTGGCATCATGTATACTTCTGGAAGATTTTGAAATGTGAAAGGAATTTATGTTAAGCCAGAAATTATGCATATTGAGAGAGTCATAACACTTTAACTAAGTAACAGACCATCCTGCACAGTTTAACTTTCCTAGGAAATTACATCAGTTCTAGAATATTTTGATGCTTTTATGACGATCCCTTAAACATTCCACTTCCAGTAATATACTCCTCCTTTGTGTATGATTTTAGCAGCCTTACATATATTTGGATAAATAGCTACATATCTTTGTAAAGTTTCAAACTAAAATATAGCATTTGATTAGCCCTAGGCCTTGTGGGTGTTCATGTAATTATCAACTTTTGAAGTTTGCGCCTGTAAGATTCTATCACTCTCTTTGGTGTCTAAAGATACTGGCTACAGCTTAACAGCAGTCTGATACAACAGCTGATCTGGTGGATTTTTTTCCTTTGAACTCCAATATTTGTCTATCTTACTCAAATTTTAAATCATTGTAAGATATGTTGTTTTAACGTGAACTATTAAAATCATACATACTTTAACTTCCAAATTATTGTAGATGACTGGCCTTCAAACAAATATTTTAGAATATTTACGATAGAATAATTTATGTACAATTAATATAACATTTAATATCTTAGAAATGTTGTAGCAGAATTAGGTAAAATAAGGCTCCTGAATACAAGTGGGTTATCTTTACGACTGAGACATTTCACTATGACTGGTGGGGCAATCTCAGTTTCCATCTGCCTTAGATATTTCACAAATTTGCCTTAGAAATTTCACAATAAGTGTGACAGAATGTTTCCTTCATTATCTAACCCACTTTAAAATTTTGGTAAGATCACATTGTGGAAAATTAAGCACTGTGCAATAGTCACAAATGGGGAAGCTCCTCAGAAATACCACACTTTCCTTAAAGAATTTTGCAGTTGAAGAGAGCAGAAGTACATCTGTATCACTCAAGATTTTGACTGAACAACAGTATCTCTGCTGTATAAAGCAGAATCACTAAATCCCTACAGAGATAACTAAATATATGCTGACTGCACCTCTCATGAAAAATTTTCAAATTTTTATTATAGTTATTAATATAATTAGAATTTAGCTACAGATTGGAAAAAAAAAGCTTTAAACAATGAATGAATGAATAAGAATTTTGTCCTGGACATGGACAACCAACAGAAGAACTGTGTAGCCTTTTCTCTGGACTATTGTGGAAAAAAATGGAGTATATTTGATTTTTCCACTTCAGTGGAGAGGAGATAAAAGGAAATATTCCTATGCTGTAATATATGCAGTAAATTTTACGTCCTGGTCTTCTGTTCTTACAAAAAAAAAAAGCTTAAGTGCAAAATAAAAGGCAGGCAAGTAGTCAATGCTAGGTATTTTATATAAAACACTTTAAATAAAGGTCAGAAAAATCAGTATTGTGAATATATGACAGGAAGGAAAAGAGGGATGCAATGACTAGTCAAGTCAGAATAAGATGGGGAAGCATTAGTGCTTCACCTCACACAAGGTAATTTCATTACCATTCCACTATTTCTAAATAAACCAAAACCTCAACATAACTGTCATTACTATGTTAAACATAAGAATACAAGCTCCCATTTTGTCTGCCTGTTTCTCATTGTTATCTTTCAGGTAATTCAGCCAGGGAGCAAAGGATCATACGCGCTGCTGCTTCTCTAGGCTAAACTTACCGCGTACACCAGAGGCTCCTGTCTAGTTGTTTGAGTAGCTGGCAGGCAATCAGGCACTACAAGCCAGCTGGCTGCCTGTGCTGCCAAGATGCTTTCCAAAGAAACTGTCAGTAAAAGAGATGCATATTCTGAGAGTGTTCCCATTGTGGTAAATAAGAAAATTTTGGCCGAGAAATAGTCACAAAAAACTCATAACCAGCTATGCCCTTATCCTCAGTCTGTGTCCCACCTTTAAAATCCCTCAATATTAATATTCATTCCGTGTGCCTTTCTACCTGTCTCTCTTCATGCTTTTTGTACACTTAAACAGTACCTAAAAGAAGTCCAGTGTGACTGTGTCATCAGACACTAATTAATCCACCTTATGGTTTTAGGAGAAATCCACACTTCCTGCTTTCCTTTTGGTCAACAAAATCAAGAGAATTCTCTTTCTTAGTACCTAGAAAATGGTCTATAGTTATGGAATTTATCAGATG
The DNA here is from genome assembly GCF_036417535.1 of Chlamydotis macqueenii. Classification (NCBI taxonomy): domain Eukaryota; kingdom Metazoa; phylum Chordata; class Aves; order Otidiformes; family Otididae; genus Chlamydotis; species Chlamydotis macqueenii. The sequence goes on along the minus strand of NC_141560.1, from coordinate 52,596,752 downwards.
CAGCCTTCAAAATAGATGGCATACCTCACACACAACCAGAAAAAATATTGCTGAGTAGACTGTTAGAGCTGCCATTCACTTAGAGCCAGCTCTGCTGTCCTTGGGTATCTGACTACGGATACTTAAACGTAAAATTTCATTTAACAATGTAAATTATGTTTTGTTGCAATGTACATAGACACAGTGTCTATAGGTGTTATGGAAGATTTAGTTTCTTGTTTTACAGTGCATATAGATGAAAAGTGAATACAAACTAAGAAATAACTAACAGCACTCTTTCACTGTTTCAAAAGTACTTTTGTACTTCAACAACTGTAAAGTCAAGTCTTCCCCATACACTCGTTAAGCAAAAAAATGTAGAAAAAAATTTCAAACACATGCCTCTAAAAGTGGTAAAGACTTCATCAATTAGTATTTAACTTTTAATTATAATCTGTTGGGGACAATGGCCTGAGACCTCCTCGTCTTGCCTTTATGCCTCTGGCATTCATAGCTGTGGGGACCTTGGCTGGTGTCTTTCACTCTTTGTACCCTGCCAACACAAGAGGCTGAGAAAGCCTGCCACTCCCACAGTTCTCTGAAGCATATCTCTGCCCTGAAGACAAACTTGGATGAAATATTTGAAGTGTTTCTGGAGTAAAACCTGTGGGGGAAAAAAAAACCACAAACAAAGCAAGGCCCATCACTGTGCGACTGTGCTCTCACATGATACCACGTTATCCTTCCTGTGCACAGGAACACAGAGAAGGCAAATTCTGTTGGCTCTCTTCTCCCACACTCTCTTCTCCTGCTCCTGAATTCTGTGTTATTCATGCTGGACTCAAACTGGTTTGCATTCTGATCTCCAGAGTGGTCTGGGCTGCACAGTTTGTCCTATAACACTTAATCTTAAATTATGGTCATTTTAGCTATAGTGCTGACAGAAAAGAACAGAACAATACAGTTGTGGAAAGAGAAACCATTGAGGGAATGTCTCCTTTATTCACGTCTGTCTTCTATCTCTTGGTAATTGTGTACGACTTTTTAATTAAGATTTCCCTCAAACTCTATCATTGTGAACAAAATCTGTGCAGTATCTCTTAAGGCCAAATTTATCTTCTAGTGATTAAGTAGCTTGTAGAGGAAGACATTGATTCTCTCATTTTCATTTGCTTCTAGTATAGAGAATACAGGTATTCCTTCTAGCTATTTCTTGACTATTCAGGATGACCTTATATCAAAGTCTAGAGACTGATTAGACTTTATGCTGAACTAAATCAGAAATGGGTGTGCTCCTTTTTTTCCCCAACTAGAAAATGTTAATACCAATTTTTTTTTTTTAATTCATAACATATTTTTTTTCTTCTGGGTTGTATTATTAGCATGGAGAACATTTAACCTATGAGCAAATATTTGGGAAAGTACAGTCTTTTTTTTTTTTTTTCAGCTTTTAGGCTTTAGCAATTAATTGGTATTCCTTTTCTAAGGGAAAGTCAGGAATTACCCTGAATTACACATTAGCAGATCTCCTGGGCAGCATACATTTAGAGTACATACAACACAGCAAAGGAATGGAAGGTATTACACAGGAAAACATCTGTGGTACAGGTTTCTAGCTTAGTTAGAACACAGTTTATTAAGCCACAAGAACAGGAAACAGCCTAAGTTCTCCTAATTGCTGTACTCAAAATTGCCATGCAGCTGAGCTAAATCTGTAGTTTGCAATTAATGTTCAAACTGGACTTAGAAAAAATAATTTGCCACTTGTTACATCATGGCTCTATTAATTTATTAATCAGATAGATTTTATTACCAGATATAGAACAAAAAGCAAATATGTTGTGTGAACCAGTAATCCATTAAGTACAAGCTTTGACCTCTACTGGTAAGGAAGTAAAATAAAATCTGTATTTACACAAATATTAAAAGCTAGGAGCAGGAAGTCAGTGGCAATGACATGTTTAACTTGCCCTTTAATGTGTGTGCATTTTAAAACAGATAATCTCCAATTGATGCTAATATAATATATCTGCTAAGATAATACGGTCAAATACAGTCAAGCATACACTTTTATTTACCCTTTACTTGACACATTCTGATTCTTTTTCTTTTTCATGCATTTTGGTTGACCTGGATTTAAAAAAAAAAAAAAAAAAAAAAAGAGAAAAAGATATTCACTTTGCCAAAGCTCTTAGACTTCTGAATCATAAGAGAACAGATCTGAAAAACATGACTTACATCTTGTTCGGAAATTTGGAAATCTCTTTCCAGTTCTAAAGAAATTAAGTTATTGGGCGAATGAAACAAAGTTAAGGGTGTAAAAAGCATGAAGGGATTAATGAAGGTAGTTTCCATGCATACAGTTTCAAGAACAAAGGACAATATGGCTATTTTTCCCATGGACAGAGAGCACTATGTATGGATACATGATGGAACTGCAGCTGCAACTTGCAACTATTATTTACAGCTGCTTGGCCTCTTAGTCCAGAGAGCTATGTTTCTGTCAGTTGATCATTTAACATACTAAGACTTCACTGCATTAAGAGACTGGCAGCCATTTTGTGTTTATTTTAATGCAGAATAAAGATGTCAGCACTACATTTTCTAACAAAGATTTGCCATTTTTGTCCTCATTTTTCACCCTAATACATGCTATAGATTCAGGCTGGAAAGGCCTCTGTGCATGCACAATTAAATAGAATCGAATCTATATGCTATTATCAGTCACACTGTTAGAGTAAGAACAGTTTTCCTTATGGGGAAAAACCCTGCTACCTGAAAGTTCTGTGTAATTAAGTGCGCATGCACTTTTAACACTCTGAAGAAGATTAAACATAATAAAGTATGAAGAACCTGTTGGAATATGAGAGCCGAATATTAAATCGCCTTTATTTTGCAGTTTCACTTTTCTGTTTTTAAACTGAGCATAATATAGCACTGGTTTGCTGCATTGTGTCATGTAGTTATACCCTTAGTATCTCAAGCTTGGATTTTCTCCCCTTGGGTCAGGTGGCGAGTGTCTCATATGCAAATATACAGGACAAATATAAAGAACAATTTCACAGACCTTAGGTAGCATCTGGACTCAGCTTTAGTCCTTGCACTTGTGAGTATGACTACTCCCTTGTGCTCCTTGTTAATTTCTAAATTAGTAGTAGGTACTCTCAATTAGTTATTCTCCATCTTTTTTTATTCTAGACTGTCTTTCCTTTCAGGTACATGTCCCACTATTTTAATTATTGACTTGAAATCTCTAGTTTCTCATGTTCAGTTTAAGAACAGGCAGAGGGAGGAATAACAAGAACCTGCACGTATGTTATGTATCTACAATACAATACAAACAAGACATTTAAATGTATTTACTATCTAAGGTGCAATATGCTGATATTTTCCCAAGAAGTCAGACCATACATTGCTAAATGCATCTAAGATCTTATGCAAATAAGCTAGATGACTTAACTATTATAATAAGACTCAATATATTTTCCACCTACTAATACTTACTGTGTATATAAATGTATATACATAGTGTATGTATATACATATATATACTGTTCTTTTGACTCTATTCAGAACTGAAAACTTCGATGAATCAGTCCTTAATGTGGCCTAAAGTATGTGAAAAAAATGTACAGCTAGGTTTTGTTCTACTGATATAATTCTGGTATGATGTCAGTAATTCCATTTGAGTTAACATCACAGTTGTTCCAAGGCCTATGAATGCTAAGCTGTATACAGTATACACTTTTCTCAACAGAATATCAGCAAAGTACTTGAATATCAGGTATATGAGAACTTGAAATTGCCTCTGGAAAATCTGGCAAGCTGAACTACTCCTGTGTTTATATATTTTCAATCAAACAAAACTAATACACCCATGAATACTGGCAGTTGCTGTCAAAGATAAAAGTCTAAGATAAAGCTCTCACACACTTTAAAAGTAATATTCCCCAAGTCTCAAAAGCAGTGAGAAATTTGTATCTGAGAAGTACAAGAACGTAAAGAAAATTAAAAAAAAAAAAAGTAGAACTTCAGCTTTTCCTTTATAATCTTTTTTCAAAGGTCATCTAGTTCAACCTCCCTGCAAGAAGCAGGGACATCTCCAACCAGATCAGGTTGCTCAGAGCCTCATCCAACCTGGCCTTGAACGTTTCCAGGAATGGGGCATCTACCACCTCTCTGGGCAACCTGTTCCAGTGTTTCACCACTCTCATTGTAAATAATTTCTTCCTTATGTCTAATCTAAATCTATCGCCCTTTATTTTAAAACCATTACCCCTCGTCCTATCACAACAGGCCCTACTGAACAGTCTCTCCCCATCTTTCTTATAAGCCCCCTTTAAGTATTGAAGGGCCACAAGGTCTCTCTAGAGCCTTCTCTTCTCCAGGCTGAACAGCCGCAACTCTCTCAGCCAGTCCTCATAGGAGAGGTGCTCCAGCCCTCTGATTATTTTTGTGGCCCTCCTCTGGATCCGCTCCAACAGATTCATGTCCTTCGTATGCTGGGGGTTCCAGAGTGGGCATAGCACTCCCGGTGGGGTCTCATGAGAGTGGAGTAGAGGAGCAGAATCACCTCCCTTGACCTGCTGGCCACGCTTCTTTTGATGCAGCCCAGGATGCCATTGGCTTTCTGGGCTGCAAGTGCACATTGCCAGCCCACGTTGATCTTCTCATCCACCAGGACCCCCAAGTTCTTCTGCTCACACTGCTCTCAATCCATTCTCTGCCCAGCCTGTATTTGTGCTTGGAATAGCCCTGACCCATCTGCAGGACCTTGCACGTGACCTTGTTGAACTTCATGAGGTTTGCATGGGCCCACCTCTCAAGCCTGTCAAGGTCCCTCTGGATGGCATCCCTTCCCTCCAGCGTGTCGACTGCAACACACAGCTTGGTGTTGTTGGCCAGGTACTGGTTCACTCTCTTATTCTTTCACCAAGGTGAGAAAGATATATGCAGTGGGGCTCTTGTTTAAAGAGTTGGTGTTTATAAAAACACCATTAAATGTAAAAGAAATGTTGAGGTTGATGCCTTGCACGTAATGCAGCAGTGAGCATATGGCACTCTCCAGCTCTCTGGAACAAGGTAAGCTTGTTCCTCTTATAGGTTAGCTTATTGAAAAGACTATTAGTTTGCTAGAAGAGCATTGCTGATAACTACAGCCTTTTTCCAAAGTTTTCAACAGACTTTAAGAATACTGAATTCAGACAAAGGAGGCTGCTGAAGATAAGGACTGGGTCTGGATTTTAAATTCTGTGAGAAGGCATCATAGATAACAAAGGACATGCATGATATACCTGTAATGGACTGCTGAGAAGGTACTCTGCAGCATTTTTCATTGGCGGCCATTTCCCATATGCTGAAAACTTCATGTCCAGATATACGCTGTTTCTTCCAGTCAAGCAATAAAAAGGCCATGTCATTGTTAGGAAAAATATTCAGCAGCCTTATATCCTTATATCCAATGAGATACAATAGAAAGAATTGTTTGTAGACAACAGTTGCTATCTGAGAATACACATCCTACACTGACAAATGGAGGTAGTTTTTCTGAAGAAAGGAGAACTTCATGAGGGCTGCAAGGTACAAACTGTTATATTAAAATGTTGCTAAGCTGAAGTACATTAATAAATGTCAAAACACTTTTGTTGATTTTGCCAGTACTAATCGTATCTTCTGCTATCTTGTTATGCTTGCAATGATGATGAATACTGGTGAGAGAGATGAAACAGTGTTTTCCTGCAGTTTTTACAGTGGCCAAACCTGAACGTATTTTTTTGTAGGATCTCTCTCCTCATATCCTATTTGGGGTGCAAGCACTGAGAATAAGCAATAAGAACAGTGGAGTGGCTGCTGTTAGGAGATGTAGGCTTTCTATTGTTTACTACAACTTCATGTGACAATGCTAGAATCAGCTTAAGGCAACCTGTATCATGGGCTCCTTACTTGGAAAGAACTTTATCTTGCAGTAAGAAGGTAAACAATCTTGGCCATTCTCTTGACAATCTGTGCTGAGGACATTTGTCATTTATATACAATTGCTTTCATAACACTAAGTCAGATAGGGAAACCACTAGGTAGCTGAAGGCACATTTATTGCCTATACAGTCTGTCCCTGCATGAAAGTTCTTTCCAGTTTCACAGATAAAAGCAGCACAACAGTTAGGACATTGCTACCCGTACTGCTACACTGAGATTATTATTCTCAATATTGTTTTGTTAAGAATACGTGAAAAATCATATTGTGTGTGATGTTCAAGACTTAGTACTTTAATATTATCTACTTGCTGAATAAAATTTTAAAGAGATCAGCAGAAGGTAGTTAAATGGCTATGGTACTGTACCCACTGTATCCAATGTAGCAATACAAAAGTGGAACAACAGCATAAGAATTCGTGGAAATTATAAAGGCTCTATTAATAAGGCAGTTACAATGTGTCTGTGAGTTGTGATCTTAACAAATTAACTTCTTATTGCTTTTGCCAGGATGAAGTGTCCAGATGTGCCAACAACTTACCATCAGTAAAGACACTGCAGATGCTCATGACATCATGAGTCTGAGATAGACACCTCCAAATGAAAACTCCCATTTTAGTTGGGATTTTTTTTCCACTACTCCATGGAAACTTGTTTCCAAAATCCATACGGTGTCATGCTTTGTTGATATCCTTACTTTGGGATCATCTGAGAAAGAAACTTCCGAGAAGCTTTAAGAAGTTTGGAGCTATATGGCATCCACCTGAGAGGAGATCAGATAAACTCAACTCATAATGCCCCGGAGCCAAAATCCAAACATTAGGCTTGTACATTTTTTTGATTCCTCAATTTTTACGAGGTTTCTACTTCAAATTACGAAAAAATGGTGAAGCTCTCCTCTACCTCTCTGACACTGAGGTTGTACGGATGCCAATGCAAAAATAGGCAGAAGCATTCAAAAACAGTAATACGTTATAGAGATGTGATTCTGTCCTTTCTAATATGACAAACAAGACTTTTGGTGATTATCTGTGACATTTTGACATGTGACACTGGAGCTGTTCTCAGCCTTGTCCAACTTAGATGGACCTGAAGCACTGAAAGCCTACTATCCAATAACTTTGACACTAACAGAACAAAAATATACAGAAGCAGATACATAAGTAGTCAACAATGGAATAAACAAAAACCCAAACCAAATCCTGTAATTATGGCTGTAATAGCTTGTTTGTGGTTTACATGGAGTGAAATACAGTGCTAAATATTATCTCTCTCTCTCCAATGACAAGTTAACTCTTTAATTTGTACCCTCCATGCTAGTGCATGTTACACTAAATACTGGTCATTCATTAAAGGCTTACTTACAAGCCAAGAAAATAGATCATGAATGTGTTGTGCTGGTTGCTGTGGCATATCCAGAGAGCCTGAAGTCTTGAAAATTACTCTCAAAGTTCTAACAGCAATGTAGGCTCATGCAGGAGTGAAGGGGATGTCTGATTAAGAGAACCATCTGATGAGCTCAAAATGTCTTTACAGCAGGCTATCCTGAAAGGTTAGACGATCACTTTAGCTACATTAAAAGCAGCACATCCAGGTACCAAACAAATTGAAACCCTTAGCCAGAAGTTACGTCTAGCAACTAAGAACTACTGCAAATACACAGAACATGATAAACAACAAAATTGCTTCTCAAGATACACTGAGCCATTTAATTTTTCAGTGTTTCCCTTAAGATCTCTATTGATTCCAGACTATTCATAGGCTCCTTTTGGGGGGAGGGGTGGAATGAACTTCCTACTAGTGTAGTCTTACTTGAATTTACTTACTAATTTAGTGTCATTGCACATCTCCTGTAACATTCCCCAACCTTCAGCAATTGTTTCTGACTCATAGGGTGGTGCGTTCAGTAACTGGAGTGCTTTCACCTCTTGGACTCAGGAATTTAACCAAAACCAGCTGCATCTGAGCCTTCAACATTGAACTGTGGTAAATGGAGTAAGACTTATGTGGAGGCCTTACAGCAGCCATCTCAATAAAACTGAGTTTTCCTCAAAGCCAGACTAGAACAACTACTATTTTAAATGATAAGGCTCTGACTGCCTTCGATTTAAGAAAAAAAAAAAAAAGTAATAGGGAAAAAAATGAGAAGACACCAGACACAACTCTCCACCCACAGCATCCTCACAGCACCGCCTTTAACTTGGGGCACGTTTTTCCCTCAGCAAACCTCCATGGCCTCAGCCGCCTCCCTGTCCACAGTCCCCTGCAGTCTCTCAGGACTCTCACCTCTGGGAAGGCATACCTGCTCCTTACAGCAACATGTCCGCGCCCAACAGCACCCTGCCTGCCGCACTGCATCCTCCCCCACAACGCTTTCCACACAGCTCAGCAGCGCCCTACCCCGCCCCTCCCTCCCCACCTCCCGTCTTCCCGCCCTTCCAGAGCCTTCCCTCTCCTGCGCATGCGCAGATGCCCTCAGGGCGAGCCCAGCCTCCCCGCTCAGGGCAGCACCTTGCACAATAGGCGGGTGCTGTGAGGATGAGGGGGATAGTTTTCTCCCCTGCGCTCAGCTGGCCTCTTTTAAGGCAAAATGCTATAAAATACAGGCTGAATTGCAAGCAAGTAGACAAGAGATGTGCTGTCCCTTGTACTTAAAAAAAAACCAAAACAAAACAAAACAAAAAAACAAACCCCAAGTGAGTGGGGAGATGGGCTGACATGGCTTGCCAGGTGCTGTGTTTTGTGACATGTCACTTGTGCAAGTACTAGAGAGAGCCTGGATGGTCAGTTCCGTGAGGAAACGAGCTGAGGTACTATTAGTGTTAAAATCTACCTCCTGTTTCTGTACATCAGGAGGATTTATGCTTTGTTAGAAGATAGGGAGCTGCCTGAACATGAGTTTCCTGCGGCAGTTCCTGGCCACTGAAGGGTGAGTGGGTCTCTCCCCTGTCAGCTGGCCAAGGAAGCCATGCTCTGAAAGCTGCCTGCGGTCACAGCCCTCTGGTGTATCCCTCAGACACCTCTTCTGGAGTCAGTGATTGCCCCGTGATCTGTAAGGCCTGTGGTCAATCTGTCAGAGCTCCCTGAAGCCCTCACTCAGAGGGGCACTTAGAATCATACAATGGTTTGGGTTGGAAGGGACAGTTAAAGGTCATCTAGTCCAACCCCCCTGCAAGAAGCAGGGACATCTCCAACCAGATCAGGTTGCTCAGAGCCCTGTCCAGCCTGACCTTGAATGTTTCAAGGGATGGGGCATCCACCACCTCTGTGGGCAACCTCTTCCAGTGTGGCACCACCCAGTGTCTTCACCACTTACTGCAAGTGGTTCAAGGAGTGTGTGGTGGGACTGAGTGTGCCCTGGCTGGCTGGTTACTGCATGCAGCAAAGTGGGAATGACATGTAAACGCTGGGCAATAATGAAGTTTTCTTATACCAAAGTATGAGTGTTGTCAGTGATGCTGGCCTGTGTGATCCCAGTGGAGTTCGTTTCAGGCCTGGGTCTGTTTCCTGTCTCAGTGTTGTGTATGTTGCCACTGCCTGCAGCAGTTCTGTTTGTTCTCCTCTATGTGCATGGCAACCTGACCGATTTTTAACAAAAAATTTTACTACTGTGGTTTTAATATCTGTTGTGAATAATTAGAATATTGAGATGTCTCAAAAAAAAAAAATCTTGGTAAACATTGAGTACCTGCTGCTAGAAAACGAATTATCACAGCTATCAAAGACTGTGTTGTCTTTACAGCTGTCCATACTTTGAAGGACAAAACATCCATGCATGAAAACCTCCCCCAGCCCTGTTTCTCCAGTTTAGTTGGAACCTAAATCTGCTTTATTTGTAGACCTTCAACTCTCTGTTGAAGTATATCACAATAATTGAAAAACTAATAAAACACAAAGGTCATTTATGTACGTAGTGTATCAAACTGAATTCAGCTATGGGATTGATTCAGTCTATTTTGATTATTCAAACTTTAGTCTTCATTTTCCTTAAACTCTTTGCTGTAATTTATTCAAAAGTATATATACTCTGCTTTAAAATCCGGTTACCAGTGAGATGTCAAAGAACAGCGACTTTTTGAGGTAATTTAGCATGCTAAGAAGATATGTTCAGCTCATACATTCTAGGCCAAGAATCAGAAATTAAATAATAGAATTAAAAAAAATGTTTTTCATTTTGTAGATCAGTAGTAATTCTGTGCGTTTGGTTTCTTTTGGGGGGTGGTGGTTGTTGTTTTTTTGATTTTTGTTGGCTGTAAGCATTATTATTTTAAATCTTAGAAGGTCAACAGGCACTTTGCTATCTCTGAAATCCAGGATTCTGCGTAGGTTAATAATCTCCAGCATCACTTTTATATCAAGTAATCCAATAATATTTAAAATGTTTACTCTTAGCTGAGTTTCCAGGACGTTAACTACGCAATTAATAGGTAGAGAATGTTTACATATTGCTAGCAGTTAGTGAGTCACTAGTATTTGCATTCAGTGATGATGATATTAATACCAGATTGTGATATCTCTGCAAGTTCCATACAGCTTTTTTCACACTGCTAGTCTAACAGCCAAATTTATCTCATCTTGTACCTACAGTATCTAAATAAATTTTCAGGATGTTTTTATAGATTTTGTTGGAAGGACCTAATTGCAGGGCAATTTGAAGCAGTGGAGATGTGTAGAAAATGGCTGCTTGACGTCTTTTGGCAGTATTTCTTTCTGGCAATTGCAGAACTTACAGGAGAGCTTTCAAAGTGTTACCTGTCTGAAATAAGAACTAATTAAAAGGAAGGGGTTTTTGTCATGTTTAATAAGTCTTGCCAGTTAATTTGGACTCTTTGGATCCACACAAATTCTCTACTTCCATTTAAAAATAAGTGTGAAAAAAGAACGCTATTTTTCGCTATATATTCCTATATATAGCTATATATATTTCGCTATATATTCCTAAATAGCAGGCATTATCTAGTAACTCGTATGAGATTTGTGAGGATGGAAACTTTGTTTTCTTCTACCACACAATAGAAAGTTTATATTCAGGGTCCGTTCTCTGTTAGAAGGATTAAAAAAAAATCACTTCCGTTTTGCTGTGAGAATGATCTTGATTTTCTTCATAAAGTGCTATCCAAATAGGTCTTAGTGAATAATCTTAAACAGTGCATCTTCACATTTTTTTTCTGAATTTCAGTTCAGCATGTCTGTCATTTCTTCCTGCTTTCATATTTTTCACTTATATTTCCTTCCTATTACAAAGGCTATAAAAGTAATGCTAGAAGGTGAGTGAAAACATCTAGGAATCATGGAATCATTAAGTTTGGAAGAGATCCAACTCTGCTGCTCAGGCAGGGACACCTGGAGCTTGTTGCCCAGGACCATGTCGAGAAGGCTTCTGAATATATCCAAGGATGGAGAGTCCACCACTTCTCTGGGCAACCTGTTCCAGCGTTCACTCACCCTCATGGTAAAGAAAAAAAATTGTGTCCTTATGTTTAGATGAACACTTCTGTTCTTCAGTTTGTGCCTCTTGTCCTGTCACTGGGCACCATTGAAAAGACCCGGCTCCAGTCTTCTTAACATCCTCCCTTCAGCTATTTATATAGATTGCTAAGATCTCCCCTCAGCCTTCTCTTCTCTAGGCTAAACAATCCCAGCTTTCTCAGCCTTTCCTTGTGAGATGCACCAGTCCTTTAATTATCCTTGTTGCCTGTTGTTGGATTCTCTCTTGTACTGGGGAGCCCAGAACTGGACACTGCACTCCAAGTGTGGCCTCACTAATGCTGGATAGAGGGCAATGATCACCTCCCTTGACCTGTTGACAATACTCCTCCTAATGCAGCCCAGGATATCATTATTGCAAATCTGTGCTGACTACTCCTGATGACTTCCTTGTCCTCTGTGTGCCTGGAAATGGCTTCTGGGATTAGTTGATCCATCACTTTTCCAGGTACTGAGGTGAGGCTGACTGGCCTCTAGTTTCTGGGGAATGTCCCTTAGAAGAAGTACCAAGATCTCACCTTGTATATCAAGTGTTCCAATTAGTTTGAAACAGTTACTTTCAAACAAATGTTCCTAACCTTACGTTTGCTACTGGAATAGCCTAACCCCTAAGAATCTCTTTCTGTTGCTTAGTGGAGTAATTCTATTTTTATTCCGTAAGTATTGGTTAAAATACTGGCATCTCCAACATTCAAAATGTTTCAGGAATTAATATATTAAGTTGCTCTGATTTCCTTGCATGCCTCCCATCAATTGTCTCTGTTTTCTTCAGTACAACAAAACTAGTTCCTTAAAGAGAATCATTACTATTAGTAACCATTAGTAGTTCAAATAGCTAAAACTAATTGTGTTTTATTCTAGTGATCTTTCCTTCCTGCTGTCTGAGGACATGACTTCTGGCCAAGATCCCAGCAATCTTCCCTCAGCTCTCTCCTCTCCTCACCCCTTTCATGTGCCAAGGGCTGCCTTAGCTCTGGACCATGTGAAAATATGAGATGCTCTCTGCTACTGCCTACTGTGCAAGTACTCTGCCCAAATGCCAGGCAGGACTGCAGTCATTGGGAGGCTAGCGATTAGGAAAAAAGTTGATGTCTCTAGTCCAAGGCAAGGAAACTTTCAAGGCAGACAGAGATGGTAAACAGCATACTGTGGAAGGTTCAGACCTAGAGGTCTCCTACAGGGCTTAGCCTGGATTCCTAGCTCTGAAATTATGGGATGCAGAGGCTGTTTCTGTTTTAAGGTGCGCTTTTCCTGCAAAGGCTAAAATGCTATGATTAATTTGCAAGATCTCTTTTCTCTAGCTTCCCTTGAGTTGCACAGACTTCTGCTTTAGGGTAAGGAGCTATCGTTCAAACCCTTCTATTCTCTGCTTCCATTATTAACTCCGCACTCTCACCAGCACTGTTCCTTTATATTTCCTAAGCAGTGTGTGGTTAACACTGTTCTGCCAGGCAGGAAGAAACTTATCTGTGCCAACTCAAAGATGAGGATACTACGAGAGTAAAAGATAGCACTGGAATTAGATCTGGTTTTAGTGATTGTTTGACTGACAAGAGTTTATGGCAGGACCTGTCTCTCTCAGAGTACTCCTAACAACCATTTGTCACCGCAAACTGACTGCTTGCTCTGCACCAGCCTGTATTATAGAAAACTAGATTTGGGTCTGTGGTTGTTCTATTCAGCTTTAAAATCTGTCACTCTGAGTAACTGTCTGCTTTATCAATGCCAAAAGCAAATCCTGATCGATGAACCATCTTCTTACAGTACTCTGCTTCTGTCACCATGCATTGTCTCTGCTGTGTAGGCTGTTGTGTAGGCAGAATAGGCATGACAGAGCTGCAGTTGTTTCTCCTGACAACAGCTTTCTGCTGCTAGAAGCTAATTCCCACATCTTCATATGAGGTAGCAACTTTGAGGAAATGATGACCATTTTGAGGTCTGGCCCCTTTAAGGATACGGAGGATGGCAGCCGTTCTGAATAACAACATTTATGAATAGCAGCCTATTATTGGGTTTCTTTGGGATTAGTTTATAACAAAAGGTTGACAACATTAGAGTGCTACACAATTAATAAACCTGTAGAGTATGTGAAAGCTAGGGTGGAAATAGACTAATTTGTTGTGCACTACCCGCTCTGAAAAGCATTGCCTCTGAAGAGAATCATAGAATCATAGAATATATGAGTTGGAAGGGATCTTCAAAGTTCATCTAGTCCAACCCCCCTGCAAGGAGCAGGGACATCTTCAACCAGATGAGGTTGCTCAGAGCCCTGCCCAGCCTGTCCTTGAATGTTTCCAGGGATGGGGCATCCACCACCTCTCTGGGCAACCTGTGCCGGTGTTCCACCACCCTCATTGTAAAAAAAAAAGCCTTCCTTTTATCTAATCTGAATCTACCCTGTGTTATTTTAAAACCATTACCCTTTGTCCTATTGCAACAGGCCCCACTAAAAAGTTTATCCCCTTCTTATAGACACCCTTTAAGTACTGAAAGGCTGCAATAAGGTCTCCATGGAGCCTTCTCTTCTCCATGATGAACAACCCCAACTCTTTCAGCCTGTCCTCATAGGAGAGGTGCTCCAGCCCTCTGATCATTTTTGGGGCCCTCCTCTGAACCTGCTCCAACTGGTCCATGTCCTTCTTATGTTGGTGGCTCCAGAACTGGACACAGTACTCCAGGTGAGGTCTCACAAGAGCTGAGTAGAGGGGCAGAATCACCTCCCTTGGTCATGCTTCTTTTAATGAAGTGCAGGATATGCTTGACTTTCTGGGCTGCAAGTGCACATTGCCAATTCATGTTGAGCTTTTCATCCATCAGTACCCTCAAGTCCTTCTCCACAGGGCTGCTCTCAATCCCTTCAGCCCCTAGCCTGTGTTGATACTGGGGGTTCCCCTGACGCAGGTGCAGGACCTTGCACATGGCCTTGTTGAACCTCATGAGGTTCTCATGGACCCACTTCCTGAGCTTGTCCAGGTCCCTCGGGATGGCATCCAGTCCGTCAGATGTGTCAACCGTACCACACAGCTTGGTGTTGTCTGCAAACTTTCTGAGGGTGTATGTAATACCGTACAGCTGCTTCCTCTCTGTGAAAGAAAACTCCTAAAACTGCAGGAGAGGGAGGTCTGCTATGCCAAGCAAGTAGGTAATTTGGCAAAACAAATATTCCTTTCTCTAACGTAGCAAGTAATTACAATGTGAAGTGTCAGGATATATTTTTACTCTTCTGGCCTAATGTGTACAAGACAAATACATAATTAAAATGGTACTTAATGACCCTTCAGATTCACATTAGCTTTATGTTTGGGGGTCTTCATTTCTACTTGAAAGGCTTGGACAGGACTTTCCCTTACCAAGCAGCCTAGGAGAGGAGTATCATTCTGTGTCTTGGTAATTGATATGAAAATGCTATCTTCAGAAATTTGGAGTGGAAATATACAGATGACCTCCCACATACCTAATCATGTATTTCTGTGAGCGGAAGTCAAAATTATTTGGTAAATGGTGTAATAGCATATAATAGATAAATGGTGTAATAGCAAAATTTACTCTTAACTGGCTATAGGCAAAAGTTTCTCAGTTTCCCTCAGTGTGGGACCGGAAATCCGTTTTATCGTACAGAGAATCCGTGTGCCTTGGCAGTTCTGCAATTTAAACTTGATTGCCCACCCAGAACTCCCTATTGTAGTTCTCTGGTAGACTTGGCTGCTTCTACAAGCACTCCACTGTCCCTTAATTGATTAATATTGCTTCATTTATAATGTTCCGTAGACAGAGATGACATTTGTATGGTTACATTTGGATGGTGTTTGAAATATTGCTGAGTACAGAATGGCTGTCACATTTGACAGCACAGTAACAGCACTACCCATATTTTATATGCAATTGTGCAAAGTGATTTGGGCATTTCTGAGTTTGAAAGAAAAAAAATTCTTCTTCAGTCCATGTACAAATTAATTATTTAGAAAAAAAAGGGTCACAAGTTTTCACTTTTGGCTTTACATGAAGCAGGAGAAAATTGGACCTGACATTCATAGACAAGCTCTAATGCTTCATAGGAGTCATTCCCTGGATTTACACAGGTGTAGCACAGCAACATTTATCTATTTGTAAATATATCTTTACGCATATTGATATATTATATTTGTTGATGTAAGAACTGCACAAACATGACTGGTACATTCCGGATGAGCAGCAAGCAAGAGTTTACTGTGTACGTTATTGGCAGCTGAAGAGCAGGTGTGCTTAGTGATAGGTGCTTGGATTTTTTTGCATTCATGCATATACCTGAGCAAGGAAGTTATTTGTAGAAATCTCGTTATCAAATCATTTAATTTGTCTGCAGAGAATTTATCTTATTTAATTTAAATGTATCTATTATTAATTAGGTGATAAAATGAAACAAATAGCTGGGGGGGGAAAAGTAAATTCTTTTTTTTTATTTTGCCCTAATTCTTTTTAAGAAAAGTAAATACACAGTTTCAATGAAAGTTATCTTTTCCTGATTTTTAAGATTTTAGATATTTAATGTGATGTATTATTATGATTTTAGCAAATGTCTTCTTCACATTCCCGTGTTTCTTTATCTGGCATTTTTAAAAGAAAACTTAAAAGCAATAAATCAAGGCCTGTTTTACATCCAAATGCAGGTTTTGGAGTCAGTATCCCTTAACTATTGGACTCTTGGACCCAGACAGAGTTTCAAAAGGAGGATGTAGCTTCTCACGTCTGAGGCAGCATGGAGTGCCTGGCGCTGGGCACTCGGTCTTCCGGCCTGCCAAGTGTTGTGAAGTTGTGGAGGACCTGTGCCTCCAAGTGAGAGAGAGGAGGTCAGCAAACTGTGCAGAATCTAAAAAGATGAGAAAGCAATCAACTGGCACTTCTCTTAGACCCTGCAGCTTCACAAACCTCAACCTTCAGCTGTAGCAGAGAGATGGGAAGAGCCTATGCCTTTGCATTTGGAAGGTGAAAACTCCCATAATGCAAAGGCTGGAAGCTGGTGACTTCTCACACTGGGAGGAAGGCTTCAGCCCCACCTCATGACTTGCAGTTATGGAATAGGTTCACTGCCCTCATAGCTGATAAGAATCTGGGAGTGCCATCAAGTGGAGCGGCTCTGGTGGCTGACCCTGAGCCACTCAGGACCAGTAGAAGGAAGTAGCAAATTATCATGGTTGGAGACTCCCTACTATAGGGGATAAACATCTCCATCTGCTGACCTGGTTTGTCATTTAAGGAGGTTTGTTGCTTGCTGAATGCTCGAATTTGGGATGTTGTAGAGAAGCTACCAAGGCTTGCCTCACACTTCACCGACTACGTCCTGCTGCTCTTCCACATAGGTGACAAAGATACTGGCAGGGGTGACCTGGGAAGTATCAGACATGACTGAAGGGCTCTGGGATGGTGATAAGTGCATGGGGATAGAGATGGTGTTCTCCTTGATTCTGACACTGAGGGGAAGGGTCTGAGGAGGACTTGATGGATCCTGCAGGTTAATAACTAATTGTACAGCTGATGTTGGCAGCAGGGCTTCAGTTTGTATGACCACGGGACCCTCTTTGAGGGTCCACAGCTGCTTGTAAGAGATGGGATCCAGCTGACTGAATGGGGAAAAAACATCTTTGCCAGCAAGGTGGCCCTTTTGGTAGGCAGACATTTAAGCTAGAAACAATGGAGATGGGATTGATTCCTCAAAAATCAACTAGGGAAGTTAGGGAGAGAGTAGGCAAGCCAGCAGTCTGGGTGATGGGAACTGAAGGGGCATAGCAACCATGGAAACAGAGCTGCAGTGGAATCTTGAGCTTAGAAATATGAAGAAAAAATGCCTGCAGAGCAGCCTTATGGTACATGCTGTCTTGCCCGTTCTGAGAAATCAGCATGCTTGGGCGCTCTACGCTGATGAATGCAGCATGAGGATCAAGCAGAATTGACAGTCTGAGTGTGACAGGGCTGTCACCTCATTTAGATAATGAAGACAGGGTGGGCTAGCTCACATGACTAGAGTGTGCCAGTGGAGGGATCCATCAAGGCAAAATCCAGCTGTTGATGCACGTAACTTGTTCTTATAAATCCAATGCAGTCTCAAAATGAATATCATCCAGTGTCATTTCCCACTGCTGTAAAAAGAGAACTAAGGTTATAGCAAAGATGAGGCAAATAGTGATGATAAAGGAGGAAGTGGCAAATTTAAGAAATCAGAGAATCTTACAGTCAGAGAATCATAGAATGGTTTGGGTTGGAAGCGACCTTAAAGATCATCTAATTTCAACTCCCCTGCCCTGGGGCAGGGACACCTTCCACTAGACTAGGTTGCGCAAAGTCCCATTCAGCCTGGCCTTGAACACTGACAGAGATGAGACATCCACAACTCCTCTGGGCAACCTATTCCAGTGCTTCACTACCCTCACAGTAAATAATTACTTCCTTATATCTTACCTAAATATTCCCTCTTGTTTAAGGCCATTACTCCTTGTCCTGTCACTACATGCCCTTGTCGGAAGTTCCTCTCCAGTTTTCTTGTAGGCCCCCTTTAGGTACTGGAAGGCTGCTATAAGGTCTCTCCAGGGCCTCTTCTCCAGGCTGAACAGCCCCAACTCTCAGCTTGTCCTTATAGAAGAGGTACTCCAGCCCTCTGATTGTCTTGGTGGCCCTCCTCTGGACCCGCTCGAACAGGTCCATGTTCTTCTTATGTTGAGGGCTCCAGAGTGGAGGCAGCACTCCAGGTGGAGTCTCGCAAGAGCAGAGTAAAGAGGGACAATCACGTCCCTCAACCTGCTGATCATGCTTCATGCCAAGCAAATCATATTAATGAACTGGGTTTTGTGTCTGATTTTTCAGTGCCTGAAAAGTTTCTGTTAGCAAGCAGCAAAATGATTTTTACAGAACTCAACTAAAACCTGCTTTTGAGCCACCCTAGTAGTTGTTAAGGCCAATCTATACTTTAGAAAGAAAGCCCAAATGACTATTACCTTTTCCTTCTCACCTCTCACCAACTGCACTAGAGAGCTATCACAGTGAATTTGTTAGATTCTTGGCTAAAAATCAAAGAGAATAGTAGTGTAATGCTAACTAGATAGAATGAAGTATGTTCTAGACTTGATTAGTAGTGAATAATGAAGACTGGTATGTCTATAATATGGTGTACACACCATCATGCAGGAGATAGGAAGTTTTTTGTGTTAGCATTTTTCACAGTTTGAGCAAGTCTTTCATGACATCCTGTTTGGCAGGATTCCAAACACCTGCTCTTAAATTTTCAATATCTGGTCTTATGTAGCTTTGTATTTGTTCATAAATTAAGGCTTTTGTTACAAGATGTAGACTGCATTGAGAATGTCAGCTAGAAATACACCTTGGATTTTTTTTTTTTTTAATATGATAGTAATCTCATGGGTGAGTCATTTCTTTTTGTCATTTCAAGAGCTTAAGAGCAACATTAGGTATCTGGAGCTGATATTGAGATAGGATTTTAACCTCTTCCCCATGTGTTTATTTCTATTGCTTTAACAGATAGCAACTGTTCTCTAATCTTGGAGTCCAACATGATAAGATTCTTTAATTTTCCCTAACCAGCCTGGCCATCTAGCCTGCAAACTCTGATTTAATGTACAGAAAAAACTAGAAAGGAAAATATAAGAACTGTACTTGTTTTCGTAGTGATAAAGTTTTATGGATAAACTCCTGCTGTGTGTAGAGTTTGAGTGAGCACACTCTACGTGATACGTTTTTGTGGAAAATGGGAACGAGCTCTTGCTTGCCAAGCAATACAGCAGATCAACAAAAACCCTGCTCATTTATCAGAAATTATGGAAATGCAGATGAAGGCATTTACAATAGGAAATTCCCAAATGTAGTCCAATGAGCAGTCTTACCACACCTAGAAGGGACAGGTCACAGATGTGCATTAACACTTCTCGGTGTGTACCGTGTGCATGGAATAAATGGGGAAAGCTTAGTCGGAATCAAGCAAGGTGCACTGCATTCTTACTTAGCGTTTTAAAAAAAGGCGGTTTACAGGTTCTGAAAAATGTAGACTAGATTTCTGTCAGCTAGTAAGAATTATGCTGTTACCTATTGACAAGAACCCATTTTGATGTTAACTTCAGCTCAGTTGAACAGGATTTTAATTGCAAATAGTATTTCTAAATAACAAAAGTTACAACATTCTGCTATTCCTGTTTGTCATTTAATAGGGCCAGTAATCCACACCAGTATCTTATTTTCTATGGGATGGCAGCTTGGGAATAATGAAAAGAATACAGGACAAGGCGGAAAAGATCATTTTATCCAATTACTATAATTAGCCCTAATAAACAAGCAGAATGAGTGTTCATAGTGTCAAGCAATGCCAGGCAATGTGTACTGGGGCATGGAATAACTCTGTTGTTTTTTCCTGATGGGAACATTTGTCATTTGCAATTGCCAGACTGTACGTATGTTGACATTACATAAATTCTCAGTATATTCCTTGAATATTTCCTGTCTACCAAATGATCTGTGGTGGAAAGTAAGTCTGAAGACCTCTTGTCTTCTCTAAGAAGTTAATCAGAAAGAGTTCTGTTCCCTCCTCAGTCTGTGGGAATACAAATACACATCTCTTACGTTTCACCAGGGTGCATTGATCACCGTTAGACTGCCTCCAGTCTGTGCAGCAATACTCCTTTTTCCTGCCTTGTTGATGCTGCGATGCTGTGCAGCAAGATCAATGGAAACAGAAATAAAGCAAATGAAAAGGAGTACAGTCCTGTAGCTTCCTGGGGTAGGACACTTCTCTGGGAGGTTGAAAGATCTATATATTTAGCCCTCCAAAATTCTAGTTTGGTGATTTTATAGTATGCTGTCATTTAAAATGAGGAATAATTCTGGAATTTGTACCTGTGTTACACTGTCATCAGCATTATTATAATTTCACACATACTTGGATGCAGTTTAAAAAGGATTAAATTTTATGTTGTACTTGACTTCGCATAACACCAGACTAGGGATGTTCATAAGCAAGGTTTGTGGGAGGTTCATGGCCATATTCCTGTGTTTGTTCCAATCCTTTGCAAAAACAGAAATACTAAATGCTTATGGATCCTGATGGTTAAAACCTGAAACCAGTAAGTTGAAAGATGTGTTTACAGACTTCTTTCTCATTGTGATTGACTCTGAATAGAAGTGGTTTTTAGTTCTATATGCACATCTACTTTCCACCAATCCTTACCTCAGGGAATTGGAACTTGAGATTTCTGAAGGCTGCATTGTAAGAAATGACTTGTGTAATCAAATCAGCGCAGTTATCTTGGTGGTTTTTCTGTCATGGTAGATTTTTCTGACTGACAAAAAAAAGGGAAAACTTATTCCTGACAGTTATCTGTAATACATTATCTTGTTCTGTGTTCATTAAGTAGTCCCACTGTGGTGTCTGTGACTTCTGCCTGTGATATGCCAGGGCATGCAGCACATGCAAAGGTGTGGTAGGAAGTTGTCTTCATGTCATTTTCTTTCCATCTTCATTCAAGATCAGTGGTGTTGCTGCCTTCTACAGCTCACTCTCTGAGCTATTTCTGCATGCTCACATTGCTTCTAACTTTCTCACGGTTTTTAATTATAGGTTCATTGGGTGGCAGTAGAGTTCCTGCCCTTTTGGAATTGCTATTGTGTTGCTGTTCCAGGCATGTCATGATTCCTGAAAGTAAACCCCATGCTTGCTTCACTCTGGGAGTAGCAGTTCTTTCCTGTTTTGGAGTAAAATCAGTCTCACCTTTAACCAGTTAACCACCTTTAACTCCAGTTTTGGAGTAAAATCAGTCTCACCTTTAACCAGTGCAATGCTACCAGTACAGTAGCATTGCATGATTTTCACAACCGACATTATTTGCTTTCACAGTTTGATGGCTCCTTTTTTTTTTTTTCCCCGTGAGACATGTTCCCCTTTCCTGGGAAAGAGCCATCCTGCATTTCTACTTACTGTGTCAAGTAGAAGGAGAAATTTACAACCTTCCAGTCATCATTATTATTCCATGTTTCTGGGGCAAAATTGCACTGGATTAACTTAAATACTATAATTTAAAGAAAAGAGTCCAAATTAGATCATGAATTCTGAACACTTAATTAGGTGTCTCATGGTATTGAATCTGAAAGATAAATCCTTACATGGGTAAGTGTCTGGAAAGCTTAACTCTGCGTCCTTAATAGGCCATATTTGAAGCCATCCTGTTATTCTTATTTCTGAGAAATTCATGTAAACCAGCTTTTCCTACTAGTAGTAGTCCGGAGTAATTTCCTGAGATAGGCTGATTGCTGGTAACTGTAACAGGCTCCCAGCAGTTCTGTGGCTGTAGAACGGTGAACAATGCCAGGAGAGAAAGCTGGTTAATAAGTTACACTGCCCTCGGGTTAGTTCATTGTGAGTGACCTGGATCATGGTGCGTGCTTTACAATGCAGTAGTTCGCAGTGTCTTGTTTTGAGTGCCCTCTTTGAAGTATGTTGGAATATACGCAGTGAAAAGCCAACGGGAAACCAGCAGGTCATGTACATTACTGCAGAAAAGTAAACAGCAAACTTTCAGAGGTCATAGACTGTTTTATTGCTTTTTTTTTTCAGGATTCTGGAATTTGAGCAGCACAATTGGCTGACAGAGGACCTAATTAGAGGTCACAGAGGGCATGAGACTGGCAACTGTCACCCTTCTGTGGGAACAAGCTTGGGTCTGTTTTCTTTGGGCTTGCCCGGGAGTTAAAGGGAGCAAACATGATGATGAAGAGAGGCTGGTATTACTGTTCACAGACTTCCTGCCCTTCCCCCCCTTTCTTTGATCAATGAATTCCTACCAAGGGAAGGTCCTTCTTATTGTTTTCCATCTCCTGTGCACTGTCTCTATTTTTTCAGCCCCACCATATGCTGCTAGTGAATTTTGATAGGATACTACTGCTTAATGTTTATTCAAATAGTTTCATCTTTGGAACACAGTATAAAGGCTGTCTACCGCTTGCACTTTCTCACAGGGATAGGGAGTCACGTGGTGTTAGTTTTACTGTAAGAAATTAAGAAGTGACTCATCCAGGATTGCAAAGCATGTTGGCATTACTGCTAGAGAGAGAGCTCTGTACAAAATTGTCTCTGAAAATGGTACCTATAGGAGAGGAATTTACCTTTTCATTAGGAAAGTAGTGGTGTTCTGATCAGTCACTTAGAATAACTCTTTTAAGCTCCTCCTCTCCGTCTCCTGACTAATCAGCTCCATCCCCAGATGGCTGACACAACTAATCCTCTGCTGAAACTGGGCCTTCTGCTTTCTGTGATGCCTTTGGCATTTGTCTTCTTCCAGTCAACTTTTTAATCCATCTTCACTTGCTTCACGTGCTCACTTTCTTCATATCTATTGAGAAGAGATATATGCACTGCAGAGTAGGTATCTGCTAGATGTGTGTGCTGGGGTGCATCAGATGACATTGCTGCTTGACCTGGATTCTTGGAGATCACGTGCCAAGCTGGGAAGACCTTCTTTATTCTTAATTTTACAGTTTAGAAATAAGGTTATAATTTCAGCAATTCAGTGTATCTGCGCATATCAGCTCATCTTTGAAGATCATGTTCCTAGGTTGTGGCAATGTGAGGTAAAACAAATTTGCTTGAACTGCCTCATAAATTGTAGAATTTACTGTGCAAGTTATAATGCTATATAAATTACAGGGTTTTACCTACCCTTTCCATCAGTCAGTTACTGCAGCTCCACTAATTCAATTTGTTCTGTCACCTAGCATCTGTTCTTTTTTTGCTGATGCCGTGTGTGGGAGAGCTGGATGAGTGTAATGGGGAAGTGGTGACTGAAAAGCTGCCTATGAGAAGCTGGAAGCAGCTGCTGCTGTGAACACAGTGCCGCAGTGAATCAGTGAACAGCACAGCTTATCACAGTGAAGCACTGTGTTTTTGGACTACGTGTGAAGATCCCTTCACTCAGCTGCAATTGTTGAAGGAGTTCTAGTTCTTACGCAGCAGAACTGGAAGCCTCAGCTCTTGCCTCCGCCTGCGCAGTGGGTCCTCTCAGCTTGCAGAGACAAATCAGTGTGGCTGCGGGAGAGTTCAGTTTGTGAGTCAGGAGGCTGTGTGGGTTTTGAGAACCGTTCCTCTAAGTGGCTCAGCTCTGGAGCCAGGAAGTCTGGGGAGGAGCTGCAGATACTCCCGTTCTGGTATGCGGAGACAGATGGAGCTGATTGCTCAAGCACCTTTGGCCTGGAATGATCTTTAAACATCACAAATAACATGTTTTCTCTCTGAGTAGTGAATTAGTGTCCCAGTGTAGTGAAAAATAGGCCTGACAGGCTTCTGTCTTTCAAGGGCATTATAGTCTTCTGTCAAACTAATCCTGCGGTTTTCATATTACTGCCAGAATTGTTTTGTATTATTAGGCTTAAATAGCTTGCACACTTCATACCAGATATAACTATATTTCCATGGTGGGTAAATAATAATTTTAGAATACAAGAACTATTCCTAGCATGAAGTGTACTTTAAAACATGATTTCTTTCTTCTTTCTTGATAGGTATCCTAGTATTTGTAAACAAAAGTAGTGGCAGCCTGGAGTACTACTGGAGAAATCCCAGTTATCTGGATAAAAGATAGTATGTAGATGGATTCCATTGAACATCACTGCAGGAGTACGTGCATGTATATACATATGCATACACACTTGTAAAGCAAAAAAAAAAAAAAAAAAAAAAAGAAGTAGGAGTTAATCTAAAAAAGACTTATGATTTCCCTTGCATTAGCTTAATTTCTTGGCCCCACCCATAAGTTGAGCATTGAAAGCAAAAAGATTCATTGCAGCTGTGTGCCTTCAGATTTGGAAGTACGTTTCCTAGGCTGCATGCATGTGTACAGACTTCTTCTGTGCTGTACAGTTAGGAAATTATTTCAGTGCTGAAAACCAGAAAGCTTTCTGGTAGTTTGTATCAGATCAAATTAGCATTAATATAAAATGTTTTTTCTGGAGAGTGTGGCATAAAAGCATAGTTCTCCCACATCCTTTTTGTGCAAACTGTCTTGCTAGTTTGTTTTTATTCTATCTTTCAGGGAATTTGGCAGGCCCAGGTCTCCACACCTCTTAGCTGAGTATTTGAACAGATTCAGAACTGTGTTGTGGAACAGTCATTTTGGGATGGCTTTGTGTATTTTCACAGGTCCAGTTACAGTAATTTTTCTGGTCAGTCTATGATAAAGGAAAGTTAAATATAAGGTAGTAAAAGGTGTGCTGATCTCCACTGGGTTCTGTCCTTGGCAATGGAGGGGACTAAGAAGCAGCATTGTATGTTTGGTATGTAAGCAATTTAGTGGGACAGATCTTGAATATTGCAGGAATACTGCGTGGCTACATCCCTAGCAAGATATAAGTTATTCCCTGTATTTGGCTTGGTCATCCTCTATCGTCATTACTAAGATACAGGATAAAATATCTGAATTCTAAGGACCTCAGGAAAAAATGTCAGCTGACTGTCTGTAGATCATAGAATCATAGAATCATAGAATGGTTAGAGTTGGAAGGGCCTTCAAAGGTCATCTAGTCCAACCCCCCTGCAAGGAGCAGGGACATCCCCAATTAGATCAGGTTGCTCAGAGCCTCATCCAGCCTGGCCTTGAACGTTTCCAGGGATGGGACATCCACCACCTTTCTGGGCAACCTGTTCCAGTGTTCTATAACTCGCATCGTAAAAAATTTTTTCCTAATATCCAATCTAAATCTACCCTCCTCTATTTTAAAAGCATTACCCCTCGTCCTATTGCAACAGGCCCTACTAAACAGTCTTTCCCCATCTTTCTTGTAAGCCCCCTTGAGGTACTGGAAGACCGCTATCAGGTCTCCCCGGAGCCTCCTCTTCTCCAGGCTGAACAACCCCAACTCTCTCAGCCTGTCCTCATAGGAGAGCTGCTCCAGCCCTCTTACCATCTTCGTGGCCCTCCTCTGGACCTTCTCCAACTGGTCCATGTCCTTCTTATGTTGGGGGCTCCAGAACTGGACACAGTACTCCAGGTGGGGTCTCACCAGGGCAGAGTAGAGGGGTGGAATCACCTCCCTCGACCTGCTGGCCACGCTTCTCTTGATGCAGCCCAGGATGCGGTTGGCCTTCTGGGCCGCGAGGGCGCATTGCCTGCTCATGTTAAGCTTCTCATCCACCAGCACTCCCAAGTCCTTCTCCTCAGGGCTGCTCTCAATCCATTCCCCGCCCAGCCTGTAATTGTGCCTGGGATTGCCATGACCCAGGTGCAGGACCTTGCACTTGGCCTGGTTGAACTTCATGAGGTTGGCACAGGCCCACCTCTCCAGCCTGTCAAGGTCCCTCTGGATGGCATCCCTCCCTTCCAGCGTGTCGACGGCACGACACAGCTTGGTGTCATTGGTGAACTTGCTGAGGGTGCACTCTATCCCACTGTCCATGTCGCCAACAAAGATGTTGAACAGGACTGGGCCCAGCACGGACCCCTGAGGGACGCCACTCGTGACCGGTCTCCACATGGACATTGAGCCCTTGACCACCACTCTCTGAGTGCGGCCATCCAGCCAACTCCTTATCCACCGAGTGGTCCGTCCATCAAACCCATGTCTCTCTAGTTTAGAAAAAAAAAGCTTTGCACAAGTCCAGGTAGATGTGATGGTTGCTGAAAATAAAGAAGACAGTTGAGATACTGAATTTAAAATCAGGATGCAAAACTTGTGGAGATGTGAGCAAAAAATGGAGATGCTATCTTGTATGTAGTTTGTTTTTCTCTAACCATTGGTTACAAGGATAATTTAGGACTATTACATCTCCTAAATCAAGTGTATTTTTTTACTCTTTCACCACTTGTCATTATAGACTGCATATAGAAGTTGCTGAACAGACCATCACTAAAGTTTGCTTAATTTTGTATGATGAATAAACCAGGAAACAACAGACCAATGATTCTGCAATGGTGCAAAAAATAGGGCATTGTGTACATTATGCCAGCTGTAAACTGTTTATTGTATTACTGTAATGTACGAGACAAGACCTAGAACATATTAAAGAATTGCTATCTATCAGGTATAAGAAATGTTTGTGTTTCAGATTGAGTGGCAAATACCTTTATCCTAAAATCTGTATCTTCTGTGAAGTAGCGGAGAAAAAAAAACATTTTAAGCAAAAATTCCAAACCAATGAGACAATGAAGTATGTTACGCAGTATAGGTATTTTTGTTATCCAACTGATTCTGAGGTCGTATTTTATTTCATTGCTACATATATATAAACATTTCTATTTCCAAAAATACTTTTCTTTATAGAATGTTGTTTTATACAAGACAAACTTAGACATTTCCAATTTAAATTAACCTATACTAGAAGATTGTTGCAACTCTCTTTAGCTGTAGAGAGCTGTAGTTGCCTAATATGTAGTATTACATAATAAACACACAGTAATACATATAATAAAATCATGTGCTATCTTGAGTTGGAAAGGACCTGTAAGGACCATCAAGTTCAACTCCCTGCTCCTTGTAGGAGTACCTAAAACTAAACCAGATGACTAAAGGCGTAGTCCAGATGCTCCTTGGGCTCTGACGGGTTTGGTGCCATGACCACTTCCCTGGGGCGCCTGTTGCAGTAACCATCTTCCTTTGATGCGTCTTCATGTCATTATGTTTTATGTAGGGATTGTAGTTCTGTTTAATAGGATTATTCATGAATTATTGCATCACTTAACACCTATTAGTGAAATAGAAATGTTGTTTAAAATTACTGTAATTCAGGGCCTGAGTCCATCTACACAGGAGGATTAAAAGAAAAAAGTGTACAATATAGTTTTTGTATGTTAAAATGTTATAACTAATTATTCAGTATCTAGAAATTTGTGCAGGCTTTTAATGAGATTCAGGACTGTCTCTAAATTCTCTCGATGCATCCTTTTCACAAGGATGCAGATCTTTAGTTTGCCGTTACAAGGAGATTCAGTATTTTCTGTCTCTTTCTGTTACCCTTCTGGTGTGGTCACTTATTTTTGTCTGTCACTGTCCACTGGAACACAAAAAATAGCACCTAAGGCAAAGGATTCTATTTTATGTGAAAACAAATGAACAAAAATATCTACATAGTTGCCACAGGTTTTGCAGATAACACAGATGTTTTTCCGGGATCCCTTTTCTTAAGGAGAAGTAATGATGCCATCTACTGGCAGAGGACAGACTGCTTCTGGGATCTGGTACTTGATAGAGCTTGTGTCTTCCCCTTGTGACTTACAAATCCTTTTTTTGGCTCCCATGTTTAACTAATTGGTCTTGGTCATAAATACCACACCGAGGCAATTATTTCTGTGTAAGACCCGTGAGTTATGAAGAGTAGAATCAGTAAACTGTGTATGCAGAAACTTTTCCTTCCAAGTACCCATTGGCCTTGTCTTAATAAAGGAGTTTAACAAAACATTAATAATATGATCCTCATTATAACTTAATTAATCAGTGAAACAATGTTAATATATTTTTTCTTATGAAAAATGGAATAAATTTATGGCTTTGCTGAAAGCAGGGTGATCTTTTTCATTACCACCTAGATAGTAAACTAAATTTCCAGACTCTTATAACCTCAGTCAGAGGTGTCAGCAGTAGAGCCAACAGGTCCCTCAGACCCTGCCGGTCTTTCTTTTAATGCCTAGTTCATGAATGAATGCCGTAACATACTCTCCAGGAAGGTGTGACTATGTTGCTGCTTTGCAAAGACAGGGACACCAGAACAAGATGCTGATTCAGTGGCAGTTGTCATGTTCTTCTTTGCTATTGAAATATGTACTCTTTAGATATGCCTGAGCAGTGTCATTGTCTAGAAAGACACAGAAAAAAAAAATTACTGTCTCTCTGACACTTTTAATATGGCTGATGCCATATCTGGCAGGTTAATCCTAGGGTTCTCTTATTTTAGCTTGGAAGGGTGGTTCACATTCCTCTTCTCAGTTTCGGGGAAACTTCTTGAGGTTTACTCTAGTTCACAGAGACTGTCAGATTTTAAATGTTTTCTCTCAATCACTGGCCCTTTGCAAAATGACTCTGTCTTTAACTCATTTCTTTATCATAAACTTGGATCCGTATTTTAATCCCATTTTTCTTATTTCCGCAGATGCTAGCTGCTATCTCAGTACGATTCCTGGAATTGCATAAAAAGTGAAAAAACCTGTGAATGCACTGGATGACTGGGTCACCAGAGAACATCTGAAATTCTGTTAATGGTGCTGTACTCACAGATGACCAGGTGAAGTTGGGAAACATTGAAAGGAAAATTTATAAGAACTGTATTAAAAATAAAATTATTCAGTAGATTAATATTTGTAAACAGACTTTTCTCCTTATCTGAAATACATTTTATGACAGTCCCATCTGGCTTCCTTGTTTTCTGCCTTCTGAATACAAAGTAAATGATACTGTTCTTCCTCTTTTCAGAAAAGTGCTGATCCTGAGGAGACAGATGGAGGAAGTTTCCTGTTTTGACCTTGCTTAATTTTACAGATTTTATGTAGGTCACAGGATGCTGGTGGTTGAAGGCCCAGGCCTTTTGAAGGCTATGGGAATGCTTTTTCATAGTAAGCATATAGGGGTCTGAAGGGTGCATGATGTTACACCATTCTCTCTGGAAAAAAACAGTACTTCTGATGTCAATAATCTTCAGCAACTGCAGGATGAAGAAAGGTGCATTTTGATTGGAAGTGGAGTGTTATAAATTTCTCCTTTCTGTAAACAAATGCTATGTCTCAAGCTAAGGCTATTAAGAATTGCTTTAATTGTTGTTGGATATCCAATGCTGTGAGCTAGAGGAAGCTGTTGCTTTTCATAAGATAGAAATAATCTCATTTGTATGATAAGGTTGTCTTACAGGATGGTGAATGAGAACAGCACAGGTGTCTACAGAGAAAGGATTCTGGCTTCCTGGGGTTTTGGCAATTAAAAGCCAAGTTGTAGTAAACTCTGCTTAAGTTCAAGGAAGGAGGAGGAAGGAAACATGGTAAGAATTTCCAAAGAACACTCTTTTGTTTAAGCCTATGCTGATGCCATTGTAGCCAGATCTTGAGAGATCTCAGATCTTGGTCTTTGCGTGACTTGCAGGCATTGTTTTAATTTAAAGCTTTCCTCCTTCCCTGTCTCCAGAGAGGAGCAACCGGTTAGGGTTGCTGCAGATGACAGAGCATATCTGGCATTTTTCTAATGAGCAGACTAGTGTTTGAATGACTGTATACTGGAAAGTATTTGTCAAACCTCCTGTAGTGGAAACGAGAATTAATGCAGAAACTGAAAGCTAATCCTCCCTGCCCCAAATGGTTGAAACTGGATGAGACTTCCAGTTGCTTCTCTATCTTCTCACTTTTGTAACAGCAGGAAGGGAAAGGGGAAGAGGGGACTCCCTGGACATGGTTGAGGGACAAAGCTGTCTCCTGCCATTTCATACCTAGGCCCAGGAAGAAGGTGTATGGTCTTTGAGGTTGGAGGAGAATAACAGGAGGATGCATTAGAGTTGAAGCAGGAAGCTAAAGCATGTGCAGTTAATTTGGATACCCTGAATCCTAGGGCAGACTTTTCTGTAACCTAGATTACTTCCTGTAACTTAATTTTATGTTAAGAGCTCTTGTATTAAAACCCAAATCACCTTAATTCTCTGTGTTTTGGAGAGTTGGTTGTCCTGCAGCCATGTTAAATTTGAGTACTAGGGACTTGGGAAAAATAAGGATAGACCAAAACAGTGATTAAAAACCCTATCTGTGGACTTTTGGTGGTTTGCGTTTTCAATAGGTTAGGCTGACGATACCATGTAACAGTGAACTGATACTGCAGTTGAAATCCTTGCATAGCCTTATTTTCTGGTGATTACTTTATAATTGCTCTTGTTTTCTGATGATTTTCTCACTGTCTCAGCTGGAGGCACAGCTGTTTTGGATTGGTGCTTTTCACTCAGATTTATTGTTTGTTTTCCCATTCAAGAAAATTTAAACTTTTAGAGACACTTACTATTAATTTTCTGAAGGATATGTGACCTTAATATGAAGTCGAATGGGATTACTTTCATGTGTCTGTAGACAGGATCTTTCCAACGGTTAGCAGTGGTAGTATCTATTACACTAGCAAGGAGGTTGAGAACTACAAACTCAGTGAGCAGATTCTCTATATTAATCTTTTGTGAAAGACAAACTCTTGTGAGAAACAACCAAAATGTCTTAATATGAATGAAAGACAGTTAAATCATATTACCTATTTTTCTGTTATTTTATTTTATATCTCATGCCAATGAGATTTTGACCAGACTTTGTTCCTGTTTTGTCTGCGTCTTTCAGAATTGTAGAATTATAGAATCATTTAGGTTGGAAAAGACTCTTAAGAACATGGAGTCCAACCGTTAATCTAGCATTGCCAAGTCCACCACTAAACCATGTCCCTAAGCATCATGTCTACATGACTTTTAAATACCTCCAAGAGTGGTGACTCAACCACTTCCCTGGGCAGCCTGTTCCGGTACTTGATAACTTTTTTGGTCAATAAATTTTCTCTAATATCCAACCTAAACCTCCTCTGGCGCAACTTGAGGCCATTTCCTCTTGTCCTATTGCCTGTTACATGGGAAAGGAGATCAATACAGAAGGGAATCTATAGCTGACATCAGCAGGGCATGTTTAATACGCGGACTCTTTACCTCCTTTTAGAGGACACTATACTCAGTAAAGGCATCCTCAGTATCATCCGCTTTGCTATAACAGTAAGGGAACTGATTATCACTTAAGTACAACATTTTAAACAGTTCTTTCTTGGCAGGCCAGCAAATAGGCTTATTGTCTTCATTGGAAATACTGTACTTGTTGGAGTATAGTGCTAAAGACCTTACATGGTGAACAGCAACACCCAATTATACTCTATTAAGGTTTGTTGTGATGTTATAAGATGGCATTAGAAAGCAGAGGATGAACTCTAAAATAGCACACAGACCTTTAAATGAGATCAGTCCAAAAAGTGCTGTCTGAAATGCTGTGTTGTGCTTGAGGTTTCCAGCAGAAAATTCCTGAAGTGTTATGTTAATGTACATGCTTCATAATCAGTGACTTTGCTTTAAACTAACTGTCCACATGTCTCATCTCCTTCCTGGCACTATAAATCCAGGAACTAAGTGACCTTGCATTTGAACTCCCTGAAGATACTGGTATGTTCAGCATGCTCGGAATATACCGAACTCCGCCTAACTGTGCTGAGTCAGACTTAGCCCAACACTGACTCCAAAAATGTTACTTCAGCCTGAGAAGATTTAAACATAAATTTTGAGGGTGACTTCACCACCAAAATTGTGGGAATGTGATGGTGGGTATCCCTCCATTCCTGCTGAAGCTAAATAGCTGTGAGAAAGTCAGCTAGTAAACCAGAGGGAGCCCTGGTAGGAAAGAGGGAGCCCAGTCAGCTGGGAAGTTGAGAGGCCCTGAACACAAAGCTTACATTGTTTTTTCGTTCAAAACCCTCCTGGTGATCATAACATAATGTACAATAACTGCAAGTGTCTAAGTGACTCTGTGAACCTATCAACATGATGATTTATGAAAAATAGTCTGAAACGGATTTCTTAGTTTCTATATCAACTTTAATGTACTTCTTAATCATATTAAATATCTATGTTTACGATTACACTTCTCAGATGGTTAAAAGCAATTGTGTCCTACCTGAGTGGGACTTCAGTAGTAGCATAGTTGTGGAACAGTACAATTTACTTTACTCTGTCCCTTTTTTGTCAGTATTTATTACATTGTATGTAAACACTCAGAATTTTAATTCTCTACTATACCGTCTCAAGCCAAAATCTGTAGAAGTGTGATTTCAAATTGAAACGAACAGCTTTTTTTTTTTCAAAAAGTGGTGAAACAAAGTAGTAGAATCAGTGTATGGCTTGTCAAGAGAACTTGTTACCGAAATTGTTATTCCTCCAGATGACAAATGCTCTTATTGTGTAAGATGTGAGAAGTTCCAAAATACACTATATTTTTGTTAGGGAGATTTCTACCACAGTTCCTTACATGGCCTCAGATTTCCAGGTTTCTTCTTTTACTGTATTAATCCTGAATCTTTTATAAAGTTTCTCAGCTGTCATTCTTGGCCACAACAGCTAAACTGCCTTAGATAGATCTAAGCAAAATACGGTGCTCATTCCTACTTGAGCAAAATAGTTTGTTTTTAAAAATATAAGATTTTTACTGGATTATCTGGAATGTAAAAAAGTTGCTTTTTACTCAGTGGTAAGAGTTGCCGTAAGATTAATGAATTAACATTTATATTTAAAATGTTACCTATATGTAAATGCCATTAACTTTAACATTGAATTAAAAGATCTTTGACTTGAGGATTATAATTGAGTAAGAGGTTATTTAGTGCCTATCACAACAGGTTCATGTTTGGGTGGCCAGATCCATACTACTGCTACAAAATGGGAGAGCTAGATCTTTAAAAATTCTTTGTCTTGGTCTAAGTCTGTCCCCAACAGATGTAGTTACAAAGAACTAGTTAAAAAATGGTGGCAAATCTCCCATAAGCTTAATAATATAAATTATTTTAAATTAATAACAATAAGGCACATCGATTAAAACATTGGAAAACAAAATATACTTATGCACTTAAATATATTAATAAAATGTATTTAAGTGGACAATATATTGTACTATTGAGCCTAAGTGTAGGAACATAAACTAAATAATAATGAGGTTTTTTTTTCACATTTTAAAGTTCTGTTTGTGGCTCTGTTTTCAATCCAGATGCTTTAACTGTCACTTCATTTCAGTATGATAATTATAACAAAATACACTGTTCAACAGGATATGTGGCATTTTAACCTATAGCCACAGTCAAAACTCATTGACTTGGTCTGTTGCCTACAAACATGACATACTATCACTATGTTATCAAGTATGAGAACGATGTAATTTTATGTCACAGGAAGAGGCTAATTTTCTTAGGAAATAGTAGAATCCTATATTCATACTGTTGTAAAAGGGCATTTGTTTACAAAACCGGAACTCTTTTTCCTCGCACCAGGAACTTGCCATAAGTCAAGTCACAATGTGAAAATAGGTACAAACTCCACATGTATGCAATCTCTTAATCATTTTTTTTTTTTATCAGCTGTGGCAAGCAGCTGTTGTTAATTCAATTCTTCAGCTCCTCCCGGAATGTTTGTTGTTTGTTCCCTTCAGAAACTGGGCAGAGCTTAAATAATGGCTGTCCTTACTGGATGTTTATCTTGGGCCAGGCAGCTACTTTAATGAGAGTGCTGTTCTTTCTCTATTGTCAAAAGAGTTTTCATTTTCAGTATCTCAGTATTACTACAGTGTTTCAAGAATTTAAAACTACTTCTTCAGAACCATCAGCTTCTCTTGTTCTTCCCCAGAGCCAGTCTGAGTTTTCTCTGTACCAAAGTGATCCAATTTAAGAGATGTTTTCCTCCACAAAGAACAATCACTGGCTATTAATGACCTTATCTTTTGATTGAGGTTCCGGTTAATGAACAATAAGTGTGTTATATCCAATAAATTGAAAGTGCATGTCTGTGTTGCAATGAATGAAATATAATTCACATCTTGAGTTTCATATTCATACAGCTTATTACAATACATTTCTGGAAGGCAGAAGTCCTCTATTGAGGATAGAGTTATGGCGTTTGGTAAGATAGTTGTACAAGTAGCAGGTTGTAATTGTGAGAATGGAAGAATACTCACTGCATAGAGTTGGAAATTATTTTCTAATTTTCACTATTCTGAAAATCAATGTATGCACTGAAACATGGTGTGAAGTATCTATTTTTAAATTGAAAAAATACTTCAGTGCTTAAGGAATGGAATAAATGTCTACACTTGGGGGCATAAAGCACCTGCTACAACCACAGAGCTGATATAACACAGTCAGTACCAGTTTGTGATTCTTCACCTTGTCTCATCATAGCTTTGCTGATGCAAAGTGACCATTGTCAGTAATGAAAAATATACAAATTATTGCTGCATTTGATTATTATTTGAGTCAGATGAATGCTTGCCTATAGAAACTAGAAAGAAAACGGCACGTTCATATGTGTACTACTAAAATTATAGAGAGGTAACCTCAGTACCATTATCTAAGTTGGTTTTCAATTTCTGGCCAAGATCTAAAAAGGCTCTAAGTCCCATTAACAATTATTAAGATTAATAGATTAATAGTACAGTACTATGCAAACCATGATACTTGTTTCAGGCTTCATGCTTTTGCTTCTTATGTGCAACCTTTCTCGGTATTTATCTTTTAAACTTTTTTCCAATGATACTTGCTTTTATGTGTGATCACTAGAAAAGTTGCCATACTTGTGAGGGTTTCTTTTCAAGCTGAGTGTGCAGAGACTTTACTGTGACTTTAAGATGGCATAGAAAAGGAAAAGGGTAAGCTGTAATGACATGCTCTTATTTATTACCCCTTAAACTCTACTTCCCACTCAATTGTTACTTTTAAAAGTTGAGGTCAGTAAAATGCGCTAGAAGGCATGTGAGACTAATGGTACCAAATGTGAGGGGCCTGGTCAATCTGTACGTCATATACATGTATAAATACATATATAATGACTGGAGGGCTTTTTTTTTTTTCCTAATAATTACTATCCTGTTGTAATTCAGTCATCAATGTATTTCCTTCTTTTTTTTTGATGAAGAATATTAGATTGTCCCTGACAATCTATTGCAATGCATATATTGGCAAAACGTGTATGTTTATTACACAATAAAGATGGCCATACATTTAAGAAGGGCATAATTATTCAGTGTACAGGCATGATTAACTCATGAATAAGGAAAAATTAGAACTGCAGATAGCTACCAAGGGAAATTTAACAGTTGTTCACACTTACTCAGAGCCTATAGATATCAAGAAGTGGAATATCATTTATTTCATAGAATCATAGAATAATTTAGGTTGGAAGGGACCTCCTCCCATGCAAGTGGGAGGAACATCTCCAACCAGATCAGGTTGCTCAGAGCCTCATCCAACCTGGCCTTGAATATTTCCAAGGATGGGGCATCTACCATCTGTCTAGGCAACCTCTTCCAATGTTCTACCACGTGCACTGTAAAAAAAAAAATTCCTGATGTATGATCTGAATCTACGTCCTTCTGTTTTAAAACCATTACCCCTCATTCTTCCACAACAGGCCCTACTAAAGAGTCTCTCCCCATCTTTCCTGTAGGCCCCCTTGAGGTATTGGAAGGCCACTATAAGGTCTCCCCAGAGCCTTCTGTTCTCCAGGCTGAACAGCCCCAACTCTCTTAGCCTATCCTCATAGGAGAGGTGCTCCAGCTCTGATTATGCCCTCCTCTGGACCCTCTCCAACAGATCCATGTCCTTCTTATGTTGGTGGCTCCAGAACTGGACACAGTACTCCAGGTGAGGTCTCACCGGAGTGGAGTAGAGGGGCAAAATCACCTGCCTTGACCTGCTGGCCACACTCCTCTTGGTGCAGCCCAGGATGCAGTTGGCCTTCTGGGCTGCAAGCATGCATTGCAGCTCACATGGAGCTTCTCATCCACCAGCACTCCCAAGTCCTTCTCCTCAGGGCTGCTCTCAATCCATTCTCTGCCCAGCCTGTATTTGTGCTTGGAATTGCCCCAGCACATGTGCAGGGCCTTGCACTTGGCCTTGTTGAATTTTATGAGGGTTGCACAGGCCCACTTCTCCAGCCTGTCAAGGTCCCTCTGGAAGGCATTCCTTCCCTCCAGCGTGTCGATCACACCACAGAGCTTGTTGTCAGCAAACTTGCTGAGGGTGCACTCAATCCCAGTGTCTATGTCACCGACAAAGATGTCCCAATACCGACCCCTGAAGAACACCACTTGTCACTGGTCTCCACCTGCACATTGAGCTGTTGAGCATAGCTCTCTGAGTGCAGCCATTCAGCCAATTCCTTATTCACAGAGTGGTCCATCCATCAAATCCATGTCTCTCCAGTTTAGAGAGAAGGATGTTGTGTGGGACAGTGTCAAATGCCTTGCAGAATTCCAGGCAGATGACATCAGTTACTCATCCCTTGTCCACCGATGCTGTAACCCTATCATAGAAGGCCACCAAATTGGTCAGGCATGATTTGCCCATAGTGAAACCATGCTGGCTGTCACCAATCATTCCATGTGCCATGAATTTTGGAACTCCAGAAATTCATTTCTGGAATTTACAGCTAGATTTAAGAAAATTAAAATATACTCCAGATAGCAAGCATATCTGCAAGAAGCAGAGACAGTAAAAAGAAGTGTATGTCTCTACAGTCACAAAAATTAGGCAATGTCTTTTATTTACATTTTTCTGTATTCTTTAACAGAAAAAACAGTGTGTGTGTGATTGATCAAATATAGTTTTATGTTCACTCTTTCTTAATGTGTCTTTTGTTTGTCGGTCTTTTTTTTGCAATAGCTAGAAACAACTCTTATGACGTAAGAAGGAACTAGCACTAGCGTCTATAAAACTATTATGTACATAAGCAGTTTAGTTTGTAAAAAGGATACATTTAACTAAAGTAGGTAAATAGAGGTGAAAAGGCAAGTCTTATCTGAGAAATGAACCTTGTAAAAGAAGTCTACCCATATTACATAACATCTCACTGCAAAACTCATAGGAAGAGACGCTAACAAGCAGTAAAGCCCTCAGAGTGAAAGGATTAGTTAGTGGTTCCAATTGTGGGGCAAATTGGAGTTTTATTTCACAAGTCCAGTCTTGGCACAAAGTGCTGAGTATTAGTGTATTTTTCGCTTCCTACATGTTATATTTTTCTGATAATCCCAAAGAGGAGTTCAGAACTTTTTCTGCACTCAATAATGGCTAAAACTGAGCAGAAATCACTGTACTAACAGAAGTCACAGTGCTAACTCTAGACACGGAATTCTATCCTACTGGCTAAGATGCTGGTTATATGCTAGGGCTATGTTAACACACGTTGATTATGCGTGCAACATAGGAAGAGGTAGAAGTGGAGGAAGGAGTCAGAAGAAGGAAAGAAAGCAGGTAAAACTGGGAGAACAGAGTATGTGTCTGCTTAGTAGCATACATGCACAGCAGTTATATGTTCAAAAGAACTGTCACTGTTTTTCTTACACTTTTTGTTTTCACATATGGTGAAATGACTTTTAAAATATACACTTGGAACCCCCCCCCCCCCGACTAAATAACAAACCTTTTAAATGTGTTTGAAAAAATGAATTACAGACTAAATATGCTTTCTTGAGAATGTTCATCTACTCAGTGAGTTCTCAAGCCAATCAGACTAACTATGGGACTGTACTACAAAAAACTACAATGCTGTATTCTGGCTTGCTGAGGAAAAGTGTTAAGGAATAGCAATCAAAAATCCCATTGTTATATGGAATAAGACTGTCCCAAATATTATGTTACCCTCTTAGAGTGTTAGTACATATCACCACCTTTATTGAAAATCTGTGGGGTTTGCATAAACAAAAATGTCCAAGACAGGGTACTTAGAGTGTGTTGAATTACCTCTAGTCTTGCAATGTTACTCTTTCTGTGCAAGTGACTGTACATCATTCTGAAGTCTTCCTTCAGAATACCAACTAGACACTAGCAGCATGTGCTTAATGTGTGTTCTTAAGACCTTTGAATGTGGCATATTGTGGAATGGTTTTGATCCATTGAACATTACTGTTTTACTTCTGTTGAGATTTTGGCCCCACACCTCCACAGGTGAGGAAGTTATGCTCCACTCTTGCATAATAATAGAAACATTTGCCTGAGCCGCTGACTGTTTTCAGCACCATGGCCAGGGCACAAAGTAGGGAATACGCTACAGCGGCGAGAATGCAGAAATCATTTGTCATAACATCTGTTTTCTTGGCGAACTGGTGGGAGAAGGAATGGTATATGTAACATGCTGCTGCTTCATTGCCATCCTCCTGATATCAGGATGCAGGATCTTCTGCTGTCAAGTCATCTGTGCTGTGGTCTTAGCAGAGGGCAGGCCTTTTTTTTTTTTTTTTTTCTCTATGTAAACAACACTCTTCCACTTTATCCCTGGAAGCAGTCTCTTGGGAACAGTGTTCTTCATTATAACTGTCAGCTGTTCTTTCAACTGTTGTTCTATCGCTTCTTCCAGTGCTTAAACACATACATATTTCCATTAATACTGCATTCACATTTATACCAACCACAAACCATGTGTCATTAATCCTGAAAATGTAATACGCTGAAATGGATCTTCACTTTCATCTGTCATCTTGAACAGTTTTTTTTCAGAGTCATAACTAGTTGTGACTAAGTGGACATTTCTGTTTTGATTAGGCTTTAGAATTCATCTGTCTCACATACACTGTTGTTAATGTTGGCTGTCCATGGCCAACAGAAGCAAAAAGCTGTGTGAACAAATGCAGTGTCACAAATGCAAGAGCAAGTCTGAGGAATTTGCTGATACTTTTATGATACCTTTCAGGATAGAAACATCATTTAATCATTGTGGGAGTTCTCAACAAGAGATATTCTCTTTCATGGTGAGCAAGCCAAGTACATAATAAGATTTTCCAAAGCTTAATTTCCCTGTTTTAAATATGTTGTTTAGTATGCATCCCTTGTCCTGGTGGCATTACTTGATGAATTAGTAATTTTGTTTCAGATGCATGACAAACGATATTGTTTCTCTGCCCACTAGCCTGCTGTGTCCTACACTAAAGTGAATTTACTAGATTTTAAATTTCTTTAAGAAAAAAATTCTTTAGGGACCAATACCGTGGTTTTAGAATACACTACCAGAACATTAGCAGATCTCACCATTATCTAGTTTTGGAAATCATTGCCTTTTAATGATGTCATCCACCCTCCACAGCACTTAGCAATGGAAAAAATGTAGAAGAAGACAGGTAGCCATAGTCATCCATGTGCATAGCTGTCCATGTTTTGTTCATGAGATGCATCTGAAGACATCCAAGGTCCTTACAAATGGTTAGCAGATCATCACTACAAGCTTACAAGTGAACTTTTTGACACTTTGGGGAATGCATCCCATCCTGACTTTTGTTTTCCTTCTCTACCTTTTCTAGTTTTAAAATGTGCTTCTTGGAATGGACTGACCAGAATGGGAGGTAATTTTTTTTAAATGTGATCCCTCTATAAATGCACAAAGAGTATTACAGTGTTACTTCATGTTTTGTTCTTTGTGCCTTTGCTAACATTGTATTAACATTTTGACTGTCATTAGTCACTTAGATGGTATTATTCTGATACTTGTCACATTGGTTTCAAGATATTTTTCCTGAGAGCTGATGACTAACATTGTGCCCTTTGTTTGTGCATGTGTGCAAGGTAGGAAGACTGTGGGCACATTGGAATTCTTTTTTTTTTTTGGCATTCACTGCTTTACACTAGTAGTTGCTGACTTTCATCTGTTGTTTTATTCTCTCTCAGTGTTACAGGCTAGTTGTGCAGTTCTCTTTCAGTTTACATTTGGCTCTTCTGGATAATCTAAAATCTTAATAAACCATGTAACTTCACAGTTCACCACTCTTAAACCTTGATGGAGTCCATCAGTTACTTCTGTCTGTTGTGACAACTGGCTTTCCTACAGTTTGTTTAAATCCCTGAGAAAGTTGCTAGTCCAGGAGGTGACCACCTATGGGAGCTTGTCCACTTACAAGTTTTTGTTGAACTTTAGCAGTTTTATACTTGAACTTCTTTAGAACAATTAAGGAACACTATCCAGCCTTGGCAGTTTGTTTACTGTTCATTTTATCAATTTATTCTAAAATCTCCTGTTCTCATGCCTTGAATTGCAAGAATACCTCCAACTTATACTCCATAAAAAGTGGCTGTTACGTAGGAGTATTTCTCCATAGTGAGTTATCACCCCTGTAGTGAACAGTAGTAGAAAAACATCATTTAACTCTTCAACTGTCGTAGTTTCTTCCTTGAATGTTGTTTTTGTAATCTCCCACTTCATTAAGTAAAAGATTTCCTGCTTCTAGTGGAATTGAATTTTATGTTATTGTTTTCTAATGACTCAAGGAGCTAACTGCTCCTTAAAGTCTTTGTAGGCCTGTCTTATGTTAAAATACTTTTTGTTATAGAATCATAGAATAGTTTGGGTTGGAACGGACTTTTAAAGGTCATCTAGTCCAACCCCCCTGCAAGGAGCAGGGACATCTCCAACCAGATCAGGTTGCTTAGAGCCCTGTCCAACCTGGCCTTGAATGTTTCCAGGAATGAGGCATCTGCCACCTCTCTGGGCAACCTCTTCCAGTGTTCCACCACCCTCATCGTAAAAAATGTTTTCCTTATATCTAGCCTAAATCTACCTCCTTCTATTTTACAACGATTATCCCTTGTCCTATCATAACAGGCCCTGCTAAAAAGTTTCTGCTGTGTCTCATGGAAATATGTTTGCAACTAGAAATGTTCAGGATTATTTGAATATTTTCATGTAAAAATGAGTGGAGGCGGTGTCAGAAGCACTGGGTCCCACGCAGAGCGTCACCTCTGGGGCAGCTCGACTCTGGCACCGAGCCTGCCCTGCCCTGGCATGGCGGTGCGCAGCCACGCCGCGGCCTCCCCACGCTGGCCACCATTCCCTTGTGGTCATCCCTGCACGCAGCAAAACGCAGCCCCCTCCCTGCACCCACCCACCCAGCATAGGATCTATGATTCTATGATTCTAATATTTTCATTAGGTGTTCCCCAGAGTCAAGAAAAAGGTTCCTGGAAAAGTGTGCTGATTTTGGCTGGGATAGAGTTAGTTTTCTTCATAGCAGCTAGTATGGAGCTGTGTTTTGAATTTGTGCTGAAAATAGTGTTGATAATATGGAGATGGTTTAGTTACTGCTAAGCAGTGCTTACACAGAGTCAAGGCTTTTTCTGCTTCTCACACCACCCCACCAGCGAGTGAGCTGGAGGTGCACAAGAAGTTGGGAGGGGACACTGCTGGGATAGCTGACCCCAACTGACCAAAGGGGTATTCCATACCATATGATGTCATGCTTAGCAATACAAAGCTGGGAGAAGAAGCAGGAAGGCAGGGGACATTTGGAATGACAGCATTTTGTCTTCCCAAGTAACCATTATGTGTGATGGAACCCTTCTCTCCTGGAGATGTCTGAACACCTGCCTGCCAATGGGGAGTAGTGAATTGATTCCTTATTTTGCTTTGCTTGCATGCATAGGCTTTGCTTTACCTATTAAACCATCTTTATCTCAACCCACCAGTTTTCTCACTTTTACCCTTCTGATTCTCTCCCCCATCCCATGGGGGCAGGGAGTGAGCGAGTGCCTGTGCGGTGCTTAATTGCTGGCTAGGGTTAAACCATGGTAGAAATACAGCTTGAATGCCCTGTGGTTCATACTATTTTACAGTTCTGACTAGATTTTCTTTTTCTTTTTTTTTTTTAATAGCTCTTGCTTTTTACAGTTCTTTTGCAACTTTTGACTCATATTGGTTTAGTGATTTTTGTATTGAAGCAGTTCCAGACATGAAGTAGCTTTTGTGAGATGTGTTTGATTACTACATGGGGTAATAGGAAATGAGAAGATGAATCGTGTCAAAGAAAGATATGAAGGAACCAGTGCATTTTTTTATCCAAATAACAATATTTAGACAATCATTATTCTAACATAACTTTCTTGGGTTGAATGCAACTATCTGTTTATGGTTTGTGTAGAAAGTTAGAAACTGAAATCTATTATTTTCATTTTCACTATGTATCCTTGCCTCTGTTTTGTTATCTGCTCTTCCAGCAGATGAAATAGGAAAGCTTTTTCCTAAGACTCATGTAGACTGTGCATATATTCTTGCCTAACTTACGCTCAGTGACTCAGTAGTATACACTAATCTTCTGTTCACATCAGACTCCTTTTATATTTTAAAAATTTACTTTGTGAAATGGGAGTTACCAGACTGCCTGGTAGTTTCTCATGAGTCACACAAAGAGGATACACCTTCTTAGTCAATTAGAGAGCTTATTATGGAGGCAAATGCCGTAAGTTAAGCATCAGTCGCTTCCAAGTTCATTCAGGTGTGCTTTGTTTACTGTCTTGTTTTAATATTATTTATATAATAGGAGTCAAGATAACATACAGGATTATAAAAATACTGTTTAGCTTCTTAAAGCTAAATTCTGTTAGTTCAAAATTACTACCTGCACCCTCCATGCAAATCTCATGTATGCATCCCAGTTTAGAATGAGGTGAATAGCTCTTTCCAAGTTCACTGAATTCCCCTCAATTAAAAATTGCTTTTTCTGTTCACAGTTTATTTTGGCTGTGTTCCACATACTAGCTTGTATGAGAGAGACCTGGCAAGCATAGAGTCACAACATGAAAATGGCAGTTTCATCAAAAGAGGGTTTTTCCTACAACAGCCAGCTCCTATTAAAACTCAGATAATCCATGTTGTGTAATCTGTAGGTTTAATCAGTTCATATTCTGTGTGTTTGATACAGTTTTGTGTATAATCAATTCCGTCCCTTGTATAGTTAGTAGCAAATTAAAATCTCATACATCCTCAGTCAATTCAGGTGGATTTTTTGCTTTAATTTGAATGAC
Source organism: Chlamydotis macqueenii (assembly GCF_036417535.1). NCBI lineage: Eukaryota > Metazoa > Chordata > Aves > Otidiformes > Otididae > Chlamydotis > Chlamydotis macqueenii. Next base: position 52,553,783 of record NC_141560.1, on the reverse strand, counting down.
CCAATCTGAAAATATTCCTATAATGACAAAGTGAAATCAAAGAATTTAGGACAAGAGATGAAAGAGTTGAAAAAATGGGTTTTTCTTTTATGTATCTGTATTCCCATAAATTTCTTAAAAAGAAAGGGAAAAGTTTACCCCCAAATGGATGTAACATTAACAGAAAATAATTTTTCAGGTGATGGCTAGAAATATGATTTACATTTTGTTTTATTATGATAGTCTTCTTCAAGAGCTCATGTGCCTGTCTAGTTGTTCAATTTCTGTAACATCTTAAGTTACCTTGAGCACTTTGCAATAAATCTTCATTGAAGTCTGAACATTTTTTAACATTTTTGTTGCTTTAACACCTTTTTGGAATGATGGATGATTTATAGCAGAATGCTCCCCTGTTGTCAGGCAATGCTAGCACTTAGAATCAATGCCTGTAGAGTAAATTTCTAATTGCATTGTTAGTTTATAGAAAGCGTGTTCAGTCTGGTCTAAAATACCAGAAAAAGAACATTTTTGGAACATGTATCTCCCTGAGGTGGTAAAGAGATGCTTTTGTAATAATTTATGTGCAGGTGCATTGGGTTTACGTGGCAGGATTTTTGTAGCATGGAAGCTGCAAGGTGGGTCTCTGTAGGAAGAGACTGGGACCTACCCCTTACTGGACACAGGCGCTCCCCGTTGGCTCCAGCAGACCCACCTCAGCGCACAGCTGAGCCCATCAGCCAAGCCGGTGATGCATCTGTGGAAATATACTTAAGAAAGGGTAAAATGCTATGTAGCAGTGAGAGAGTGGAGGGAGGAAGCAAAGTCTTATTGAGGCGAGGAAGTGAGAGAGCTGCTGGGTGAGGGTCTTGCAGCTGGCCAAGATTAACCCACCAGAGCAGGAAAAATAAAGCTTTTTATCTAACTACAGGTTTGCCTGGCTAGAGAAACACTTAAAGCAGTGTGATGCAGTACTGTTCTGAACTGGGAGCTTTACTCTGGCATCTCTCTTGGGAAAGTACAGAGAAGATATTATCACTTATCTCCTGGACCTGCTTTCAATTTAGCCTTTTTATTAAGCTATTTGCTTACAGTAAACATCTCTTACAGAGTTGTTATGAAATACTTTTTCTCTATAATGTTTCTAACATACGGAAGCATTGCCAGAAAAGTAACTGTTCTTCAGACTGGGCAGAAAAAGATGATTTTACTCTGTTATCCACATTCTGTATCCTCTTACACATCAGCAACATTCTGCTGTGGCATGTTCAACTAAGTCTTACTGTCCAGGTCAAGATAAGAAATTAACTTTTCTTTTAAATCTTTCTCTTTGCAAAAGCTGAGAAATATCTTTGTAAATGACCTTAAACAGCTGGAACTTATGTCCATACCAAAGTTTCTATTCCCAGGATGTGTCCTGAAACCAGGACAATATCAAACTCTTGGATTAAGTGAGACCATGCCCCTCCTCTCTCTTCTCATCAGGAAGTCCCTCTAATTTCTGCATTGTAGAGTCACGCTCACTCTGACTTTCCTTGTTTTTGGAACAATGAAACTCTTAAGTATTCTGTGCAAAGTTAAAGAGTTTTAAAAGGAGGAGGGAGCCTCAGAGCTGAGGGATTCAGATATTAGAACAGAATTGTTCAGTTGGAAGTGACCTACAACAGTCATCTAGTCCAACTATATTCTCCCAGGAGATGTGAATGTGAGTTGCCAAGACAGATAGAGGTATGTCACCTCTTACTGAATGGGTACTGAGTTTTTTCCCTGAGATTTTCCTCTTGCCTGGTCCAGGCAGCTCCTTGTTCAGAATGCTGGATGTGTACATCCCATTTTGAGCCCTTGCTGTATATTGCCTAATTGCTTTTGTGGTTCTGTATGTCTGGCTGTATCTTTAGTTCTGCAGTTGTAAATGTTGGGACAGCAGTTTAGTGGAAACACATTGTCATGTTCCGATTTCAGATGAGAGGAAGGCCCCCTTGCATTCTAGCTGACCTCAGGCAAGTCTGGGAGGCTAGGGGCAGCTGGACCAACCTCTCACACACCCGAGCGTGATTTTGCTCATATTCTCGGGAAGAGAATTAAGACTCAAAACGGCATCAAGCACCAGGTAACTTTATTTACCTGAGAAAAAGTTTGCAAATGCAAGAGAAAAGAGAGAAAGAAAGGAAAGAGAGAGAAAAGAAAAGAGTTTCAGTTGCAATAGCTACCACCACGGAGCTGCGGCATCCCGACAGTCCAGTTCACTCGGTCGGGGAACGGTCCATCCGATGTTGATTCCGTTGATGTTGATTTCCGTCGATGTGTTGTTTCCTTGATGTTTGTTCCTCTTTTTCATGTTGGTTGTTTTTGTCCTTTTATTGTTCTTTTCATTGCATATTCATTGTATTCCAAGAGCTGGTTTGCCTAGCTGCACCCCTCACCTGGCGGTGATATGTGTGCCCGTTACTGTCTCTGGGCCCCTCTGTTTTTTTCTTCTGGCCTCGGGTTTGGGCTCATGCTGGGGGGTAGGGCTAGATTTCTCAGAATCAGCTCTGCATTCAGGTCCACAGGACAACAGGAGTTGGCTTGCAAGATAACGGGAATTGCCTTGCAAGATAACAGGAGCTGGCTTGCAAGATAACAGGAAGACTCTAGTAACTGAAGTTCCGTTTTTCGGGGGGTGGTTTGATGTTTCAACAGTGTTGAGACGAATTTTTGACACAGTCTTTTACACACATACATCAAAACTGTGAGGTGTCCTGATACTCTGCAAAACTGTTTTTCCGAATATCAATTACCTATAATTTGATGTTATAATCAGATTTTTTTTTTCCGAATTGTTTTTATCCAATCCTTCCAAAATTTGAATGTAGGTAGTCCTAGTAGACACCGTACATCACTGGATAGCATGGGATCTCAATCTTCCTGCAGGCATTTTATCATAGAATGGTTTGAGTTGAAAGGAACCTTAAAGAGCATCTAGTTCCAACCCCTCTGCACTGGGCAAGGACATGTTCCACTAGACCAGGTCACTCAAAGTCTCATCCAGCTGGGATACTTCCAGGGATGGGGCATCCACAACCTCTCTGGGCAGATGTTTGCTTCTGAGAAATGAGGTTTTAAAAAGTGGTAACTGAAAAGGAGAAATATTAAGGAATGCTCAAAAGTACTTTTTGTTTTTCCCCTTGGTTTTATTCTCTGGGTTTTTTTCCGTTTCAAAAGACAACTTAATGAGTGATCCAATCCAAATTTTGAAAATACATGGAAAATAAACACAAACAGTGCAAAGTATCATGGAAACATAAATAAAATATTTCTCAGGTTGTCTAATTCATCCTTCCCTGTCCTTTGCTGTGTGAGAAGTAGCAGCTCTCAAAGTCTTCTCCAATGTACACTGTTATATTCACAATGTTGCTGTGATACAATGCTCTGTATAGACAATGTTGTCTTTTTGATGATTCAAAAGTTAATTATAAAGTAATGTTTTTAGAAAATGTTCATGGCAGCTGGAAGACTTGCATATGAGTCAGATGTATTCTTGCATTTGACGTAGTTTTTCCCTCTCACAGACAACAGAAGGCGCTATTAATTGTGTAACTGCTTATTTACAGAACAGAAGAAAGTTAAAGTTTACCATAACTATGGCAAGTGTAGGAAATTGAACCAGCAGGATCATAATAATGTGGTTGATAAATGATGCAAGTGTTGATGCAAGCAATAAATGTTGATGCAAGTGAAGTCAAGTTTACATAGTGTCCTCTCGAACTATTACCATAGTTATACCATGGCTCAGGATATTGTTTAGCTCAGCTATTTGATATTAAATCTTAAATTTATTAAATTCTGTGACATCAGTAGAAGTGTTGACTAGATGCCAGTAAGTAAGTCATTACATCAAGAGTTGAGCAAAATGGGAAAAGTTTCATCTATCAGCCAAGTGAGTAGACTGAACATTTAATAAAATAGGAGAATACACTGCATTAAGCAGGCATTCAGTGCAATATTTGGAGGGTCATTCAAAAATTCGGGTTTTGAAAGCTAAAAAATAACTCATAGCAAATGTTGACTTGGAGGCCGTATCCATATACTGCTGTAAAACCAAAGCCAAGAGCGAAGTTTTATTTGTGACGGTAAGGTGAGTCTGATTTCCCATATGGCACCTGAAAATAGTAAGTAATTGCAAATTTACTTCCATTCCACCATCAGTGTCAATAGGAATTTTGAGAAAAGGAGATGGTAGAAAATATTAGTAGAGGAAAATTGCAATTAAAGCAAACTCTTTCTAACATTTCCTTGAAGCTGGGAAATGTTCTATTCAACTGTATTTTCAGAAAAAAAAACTTCTTCAGAGGACAGAGGAAAAAATGCACATTTTGCCAGTATTTTTCTCCCAATGTTTCCTAGAGAGAAAATAAAAGATTTTTAAAATCACACTCCACTGGGGTAAAATTGCCAGAGACAAAGGAATGTGGAGTGTAATTCCCTTGATGTCTTTTCTATGTTATCTCTTCTTGACTCTGTCCATTTCCCTGTAGAACTGTTCTAATCTTTTCTTAAATAGTGAATTAAGTTTCCACGGGAATTGGTATAGAAGCTGTCATGCTGAGGCTTTTTCGCAGACATACCTTTTCTAGAAGGTGTTAGTAGTAAATTTACTAGTTGAAGTTATTACTTACTACATCCATTCCTAACCTCCAGTAATTGTGTGTCACATGTTTATCCCCATTTCTACTTAGCTGGAAGAGAAATAAATGTTTTGCAACCTTAGTCTCAGAGTATGAGCTACCAACAAAAAGAAGGAAGTAGTATGAGTGGAAAATGGATGCTAATCTTAAAATTTCTATGCCAAACCATTTAAGGAAGGACATGTGAGAATGTTACACTCCAGCTAGCATCAGCAGATACCTTACACTATTGTATTTGTTTGAATAAAAAAGAACACCAACAACCCAAAGACTTGCTCAAGGTCACAGTGATGAAATTAGTGGTAGAGCTGAGATTAGTCTAATCAGAAATTGATACCTTAGGGTAAAATGATAGGATAATATATGAGCCTGTTTCCAGAAGGCACTTAGGATCAATCAGAAGTATGTGGGTTTTTGTGACATTTCCTTAAATAAAAACTTGACTGTTGAATAATTTAAATGGACATTCTGTAAATTAATGTTCTTTTTGTAGAAATAGTAGTTAGTGACTCTCCATTAGAAAGTCTGAGAGAGCAATAAATTAATAATTTCTGTTATTTTGTGCCAGTTGTACATCTGTGTAAATAACTGGCTCCTTTTGTAGGACCTGATGTGGGACAATAGACTGTAAGTTTATCATTGTTGTAGAAGGTAAGCAGAACGACCTGTTTAGAGGGATTCTGTCTGAAAATTGTTGTTATTCAGTCTGGACAGTAATGTTTTCCTCTTTTTTTTTTTCTTTTTTTTTTTTGTTTGTTTCCCTAAATCTTAATATGTTGTCAGAATTTCTAAAATAATTTTAGGTTGATCTGTTGACAGCATACATATCAAAAGGAAATGCATCCCCATGACCTCTATGCCATCACTTTAACACTCTCTTTCATGCACTTGCTGCTTGTCTCTGTGCTTTCTTAAGTTTTTGTCAAGGTGTGCTATAGAGTGTTTACTGGTGTCTCAGTCAAGGACGTGCCGTGGCTGCTTGTCAGATATCTCTTAATTGATAATCTGTGTATACGTTGCCAGAGTTATTTTAGAATGGCTTCCAGGGAGTGCAGACAACCCATCTCTGTGCTTAAGATAAAGGGAGTGATGTGTGTATTGGGCAGTTGGATGGTCATGTGGAAGGCTTTGTGTGCTCTGGTGAAATGCTGGCAGGTGGAATAGTAGCAGAACAAAATCCCATGGCTACTTCTGCAAAGCAACATCTCTGCTAGAGCATTGCTTCTTGGTTTGACAGTCTATGGTCAACAGCAAGTCAGGAATACAAAAGCAAATATGGAGAAAATTTCAGTCACCGATATAATCGTACTTTCTGACGTATTTGTGCAGTGGTCATCCTGGGATTGCTGTGACAAGATTGGAATGAGATTTCCTCTGGATGTGTTAACAGATAGAAACAGACTCAGAATTCTTGAAAAATTATTTATTCTTCCTAAAACAATAAGCCCCGTCACGTCTCTGCTTAATTTTGTCTTAAAACAATATAAATTTTCCATATAGACCATTTTCTTCTGCAGCGTGAGTAAAAATGAAGATAATCTTCTGTGTAGGTTCTCTTTTTAATGGAAAGTATACTGCAAAATAAATTTACACTGTAATTAATAGGAACACTAAAAGTTAGCTATGCTGATGGAATGATTAGAAATAGTGTCATAAAAGTTTAAGGGTAGGGAAACACTCAATGCATTGACACAGCTGTGACTCAAACCACATTTTTTATCTCTCCTTCTGCATCTGCTGCTGTAACAAATGCACTTGCCATGCAATCAACTTTTTTTTTTTTTTTTAAACTTTGAATTTTAGCATTGGCTGTTTTAGCACCGGTGTTGAGGCTTCTAGGTCAGGCGTATAGTGAAAGATTATGGAAACTTGTATTTCTACTCATGGACTTCAGGAACTTTTAAAAAACTGTCTCTCTTAAGACTCAGTAGTGGGAACTAAATATAAAAACACTCCTTCTCATTGCTTCTTCTGGGGATGCCACTTGCACCGTGGTAGCTTTTACCCAGTTAGGATTCCATATGTTCTCAGTTGTAGTGTCCTTACTGGGAGAGGATTGAAGTGCATGCAGAGGTATAAGAAGTGTTATTGGTTTTAAAGGCAAATGAACACCTGGTATTAGAAAGAGGAAGATGACTTCTGATTAAGATGACCAGAAGCAAAGAGTGGCATGATCAACTCAGTTGTAGAGAATTTAAGTAAGCAAAGATGCTAATGCTAGAATAGAATTATTTTTGTTCCAAAATGGAGTGATTACTTCAGGTTGTCAAACAGTTTATAGCAAATGAATTAATGCATACATATGGATGCAGAGTTAATTGTGCATTAACAGTAAGATTCTTCTATTTTAAAATGCATAATCCAATAAGCTGTAAGGTAGCATGAAATAAAACAGGCTATGATTGTCTACGTCAAAAACTGGTTATTTCTGAAAGGCATATAAAGCAGCTGGTAGACAGGATCATTGCCCTTCTGGCAATAAGGAAACAGACATCTTATAGCTTAGGAGACTTTCTAATGCTAGCAAAAGTACAAATACTCATGAAATGTGAAGATAAGGATCTGTACTCAGTTCTCCTCAGATCAGCACAGTCATGTATGCTAGAGTACAAGTTCTATTAAGAGTGGTCTTAATGCTCAAAGGCATGTTGTTTTCCCTTGTTCTCCAGTTTAGTATGTCACAGCAAGCCACAGCTTCCTATATGTCAGAAAAAGGGACAATGAGAAGCTGTTGGCCACTCTGAGAAGACTGGAGAAGGAAAATAGTGCAGTTTTAACTTTATAGCCAAAGTTGGAATAATGCTTCCTGTATAGGCAGGCCAGAGCTGGAGCAGAGAAAATCAGTCACTAAAATTTAGTGGTGCTTGGTTAAGAGTAGCTTTAGACCTATATCACCCAAAGAAAGGTGCGTCTCTCTTCATGCATAAGAGAAAAACACCAGCGTATTGAACTGAGGGATGGTGCATCTTTAGGTGAAGGACAATGACCTTTCACAATCCCAGAAAATTAATGAGGCTCGTTCCAGATCTAGAAGTTTCATGGCAAAGAAACCTGAATGGAAAATATGCAAGCTTCCAACTTACACTTGTGAGCATACACATCCAATTTAACCTAAAAAGGGGATTGGTCTGCTGTGTATATGGAGTTGCTGTTACAGTTTGCAAAGACTGTGTATGAATTAAGTAATGGAAACTCTTTTTTTTTTTTTCTAGAGCAATAGTAGTTCCAGAGAGGAGACTATCTGGAAAAACACAGGGAGGAAAAAAAAAGTTCAAAATAAAGTCCTTCGGGAATCTCATAAGTATTTTTATAAAACATTTCTGAACTAAGAAGTGGCATAACAGAGAAAATTCCAGGACAGGAGATGTCTCTGAGGTGTCATAAGAAGTTAGACCTGCTAAAGTAACTATCAGGGAAAGGTCTTTGTAGACAGTGTTTCTTTTTGCTCTAAATGGTTTGTTCTAACTGGTTATTATTGGTTTTATTTTTCTTTTCTGAGAAGGAAAATCTATTTTATATTCTTCTAGTGGTTGACTCTCAAAGGAGAAAATTACTTAATTTCACTCATGAGTGTTGAGTGAATGATACCCTATGTAGGGGTGAGAGAAGTGCAAATCTGTATCCTCAAATAGGAAAACCAGAAAGCTGAAAACCTTTTGAGATGTATTGAGGGAAAACAGGAAGATGTTCAGGTTAAGGCTAGGCTGTACTTCAGAAAAAAAAAAAGCAAATAAAAGAAAACAACAGCTAAAGACCGTTTCTTTATGACAAAAGGGTGTTTCTAGTTGACTATTGCAGGTAAAAGGGCTAAGTGATGAGTTCCCTTGGTGTTTTGCAGAATATAAAAGTTCTACTTGTAATTTGAGCAATGAAAGTAAGGAACACTCTGAACAATTAAGAGGATTAGAGATTTCTAGACGCTGCACTGGGAAACTTCTGATGAGAAAATATAGAGACTGGCCTGCGAGTAAACCCTGTTAGTGCTAGGAGGCAGTTGTGTAGAAAGATATGTTGAAATAAGTGTATTTTATCTCAAGAAGCCTGTGTATTGTCTTCTGAAAAGAGTTGCAGAAACACCTTCTCAAATAAATTTTTTTTGGAGTAAAAGTGCATGTGGAAATCTTGTACTTCTGAAGCAGCAGTCTGAACTAGTTCCTGGTTCTGTATTCAGCTTTCTTCTCCCAAGGACCCTCTTCATCTTTCTCTGCACAAAGCAAAGCCAACCCTATGGCGTTTGTAGGATCTGATGTGGGATAGTAAATTTACCATTCATGTAGAAGGTAAGCAGAACAAGCTATTTAGAGAGATTTTGACTGACATAAAGCAGTTGTTATTCAGTCTGGACAGTAATGTTTTCCTGTTTTTCCTTTATTTCCTTTTTTTTTTTTTCTAAAGCTCAATATGTTGTGAGAATCTCTAAAACCTTTTTGATGGACTTTCTGTTGCATCATGGTGATGTTCGATAGAGAATCTCTCTTGCTGTGAATTCCTTGAACTTACCTTGTCATCCCATCTCAATTATGTTTTGGACATAATACACACTATGGGATATACCTTGTTTTAGATGCTCCCCAGAGCTTTACAAATGAAAGGAATCCATTAATTGGGTGCAAAATTGTCTAAAAGGAACTTCACAAGCATCGTTTAATTTTTACAGAAGTCATTCTATGTGATGGTGAAAAATGAAAAATCCTTTGGCTTTGAAGCCATTGTTTGAGAATATCTCATCCTAAACTTCCTTCAAGGGATTTCTTTGTTCAGCCACTCCAAAATTCACTATTTGTTATAGGAGTTACTTAAGGTTAAAGTTGGTATGAGCATTTGAAGGATTTAAAAGCATAGCATCCTGTAGACGAAATAGAACAATAAAAAATTGCATGATTACTGAATCAATATTATACCATTTCCTGCATACTGAATTCCTTCATTTATGGTGAAAAATGCCTGTCTATTTACTTCTTATCTTCTGTAAATATCACGCCTATTTTTTTACCCCTCCTCTTTCCTCCTCCCTTTGTATCTCCTCCCCTGTGATAGAATTGATTGCATCAGTGGATATTATATAAATAAAAGTTTTCAGTGGAGTTTCCAGTTCACCCACCTTAGCCATCATGGGGCTAAGAATTGCCAGCTTTTTAATACTCTGGCTGGCTCTTTCCTGTGCAAATGAAATAAGAAAAGGTAAGCTCTAGAAATGAAATGATAGCAGATTTCTTCCTGGAAAGGGGGGAGAGAATGAAAATACCACTGCAGAGGTAGAAGGAGGCAGTGCATTTAAAAAATGCTTTAGAGTTTTAAGGTACTTTAAATTTCTTAAACTTTCAAATACTGAGGTTACGTGACTCAACCAATACAGGTGGATGCTACTCTCTTTGGAGACATTAGTACCTATATCTGCTGCATTAATATCTAGTTTGATGTGCTTGGAAAATATTTTCAGTGTTAGTCTTCTTTCTATATGTTGAGACTTTCCTAGATATGGCCAGTACTTGGCAGAAAGCAACTGTATGAGTTTGGGAGGTTCATTGTTACAGCAATGAAGAAAGTGGATGATTCTCCCTTCCGTTACTTTGGAATGATACTTTCTTCAGAAGTGAATGTAGTAACATTGGACAACACTCATTTTGTCATTCAGGACATTAATAATCCTTCTATAAAAGCTCTAATTTACTCTATTTGTTATCAACTTTGTTTGAAGTGTTGAAATGGAGCTCTCACACCAAAAAATATTTTTGGAGGAATAGGTGATTAATTTAATTATATTACCTGTGAAGTAATCAAGTTTGGGGTATTGGTCTTGATCTGCTGTGTCTTGAATTCAGCAGTGGGAAGAAGGCATTATCTTGCATTTTATATACCAGCTGTGAGCTCTGGGAGAATCTCTGTGTAGCCTTCCTTCTGGGAAGAAAAGCATGCTAACTTGGCTGGATGTATCTGGTATGGCTGATACCATCAAAGTACAGTAGCTTAGAGGTCCCCTTGGTAGTTTTGCTTCCTCAAATTAAGCACTGCAAGAAAATCTTGTGAAGATCTGTGGCATGTGTGCTCTTGGTACCTTGACAAACTTCCCAAGTGTGTTTGCTTTTGTGTTCACCCCTAATCTACAGTATCTTGACATTTAACAGATACTATGTCAATTTGTTGGTATAGATGGCTGAAAAGAGAACAAATATTATAAACTTCCTCTTTTGCGATAGCGAATTTTTTTTTTTCTCCTGCCATGGTTATTTTCTGACCTATCTTCTGAAGAATTTCTGTTCTGTAGGAACAGAAATTACTACTACTGTTAAGAAAAGAAGGCATTATTTAAAAACTCCTATTGTGCAGTAGTCCTTTCATAACATTTAACCCGTTTGCCTTCCAGAGTAGGAGTGGTACTTCCTTGGTTTCCTAACTCTGCTTCCTTTCTAGTGCATATTGTATCAGGGAAGCAAATAGCTCTTAGAAATATTTAATATCGCTGAAAATAATACTGTGATTCAGAATAAATTCATGTTTTTGTTAAAGCAGCTTCATGGCATTGAAGCACCAGCTTGTTAGTGGTCAGAGGGTTAAGTTTTCCCACCTCGTGCAGACAATTTCCTTCACCTCAGTGAGGATTATAAGATATACTCAGGTCTCAGCAATGTTTGTTAATGTCTTGTTTTCCATTAGAGATTCAAATTTCTTCTGTTTAATAGGCAGATACTTGATCAGACTTGAGGTCTGTGGAATCACTGTACCTGTAATTGCAAATGGTTTCTACTGTATAATACAACACTTACCTTTTCTTGATGCTGGCTAGTTCACTTCACTTTTTTCCATGCCTATTTCTTTTTCATCACTTAACAGGAAGGACAAGAAACCATGGCCACTTTGTCTGCAGCACTTGGGGAAAAAACCATTTCAAAACTTTTGATGGAGACATCTATCAATTCCCTGGCATTTGCGAGTATAATTTTGCTTCTGACTGCCGAGAGTCTTACAAGGAGTTCTCTGTCCACATTCAGCGTGCTCTGAACAGCAATAACCACCCTGAGATCCAGTATATTCTCATAACAATCAAGGACTTCGCGGTGCTCCTCAGACCAAAAGTGGCTGTGGTGGATGGGCGGGTGTAAGTTCCTTTAGTATAATAGTATTTCAGAGAAATGTGCTGGGAAGATAAAAGCAGGATTGATTCTTTACACAGATGTCTGTATACTATTAAGGTAACTGCTACAAGCATTTCCATAAGCAAAAAAAAGGCCCTTTGAAATCCAGCATAGAAATTGCTTTGGGAGGGGGCTTTCGTATTAAGCATCATTTCTACACTAGCATAAGGGATGATTTAAATGCAAGTCAGGAAGAAGTTTGAGTGAAATGTTCTTTTTCTGTTTGTGCAGGAAACAATGCAGCTCATGAGCCAGATCTTCCACTGACATAAAATGATGTAGTTCCATTTGTAGTTTCATTTTGGCATCAGCTTGAGTTTACCTTAGCAGATGGTCTAGTAAATCCTCAAAAATGAAGATTTATTTCTCTAGGGTCTTTTTCTCTCATTTTGTAGCAGAAAATAAGTGTTTTTTTTTTCTGATCTACGTAAATAATTCTTTAAGGTCCTATGGCCATTCTTCAAGGGATTATAACAGATATAATGCAGGTCAGAATTTACACTTACTCGTATGTGGCAATATATATTTTTTTCCCAGTGAGCTGTGGTATTTTTCTCCTCCTGTAGCGTGGTCACACAAGGAACTAGTCTGACACCATTACTGGTGCCAAGTAGTGTCTTAATCTAGCCTTTCCTCTCATCAGCCTATCCTTTCAGTGTGTTTCACTGAAACAAGTGAAGCAACTCATAGGTTAAGACATAGTTCTGCAGGTGGAAGGAACTGACCATTAGTATATCTTAGCGTAATTAAAAAAAAAAATAATTTCTATTGTCATTATAGGACTGTATTTTGTCCAGAACTCAGCTTTTGCTCTGAAGTTTGGAAGCCAGTGCAATGGAAATATGTTCAAAGATGGAAAATAGCATTCAGTTTTCCGGGGATCGTAGCAGAACGCATAACAAAATGACATGACATTATTAAAAATGTCTTCTTGCCCCTAATTGAAAAAGCTCTTTGTTGTATACTCAGGTCTTAAACTGAAATGAATGAAAAACAAGTTTAGAAATCCTTTAAAAATTGTTTTTCTTAAACCAAGCCTCTTTTTGTCTTAGATAGTGTTCATAAAACAATAGGTCCCTTCTGAATAGAAGGCTTGTAGAACAGGTTTTTGCTGCATGGAGAATTTAGTTTTTTGTAGAACTTAATTTCCCATATTGTTCTTTAAATGGCGTATGATCCATTGTCATGTAAAATAGCATTTCACACTACTGAAGTGAAAAGTGTAAAGTAGAAAAATGTACGAATATGCCTTTTGATATCTGATCCACTGATAGATTGAATGTCCTAGTATTAGGAAGAAAGATAAATATTCCATGCAGTGATAACTGAAAGGTGAAAAGCTGCACAATGTTTTATAATCCCTCTCCAAAAACATGATCCCTTAAGGCCTCATTGTCCAGTGGATGAACAATGCAGCCAAACGTAGAAATAATGGCTTCTTAGTTCCTGCCTAGAATTTAGGTGTGTAAGTCATTTGGCCACATTAAAAATAACCTGAGGTAAATATTTGGGAAAATCCCGGTGACAGGAAATTAGGAGATGAAATTCTCCCAGTCAAGAGACCAGTTAAGAGGGGATGTGCATAGACATACATGAATCCTGATAGGTGACAATTTGTAGAAAATGAACTGGTTATTTTGACTGGATTCCAGTTTACACTGCTTCTGTTAGAACAGACTCTAATTCTTTAGATTTTACAGGATGAAGTTGCTTGCCACAATCCCTTTATTGCTGAATGAAATCCAGCAGTGTGACTTGTTACATAGTGCACTGTAAGAAAGATGTGCAAGAACAGGAGAGAGATTTGGTGAACTGATTATCAGACAAAAACTTCTACACTCAGCCTTCTGTGAAATACCTTCTGTTACATTAACATGCCTTACTGTAACCATTGACAAGCTTGGTCCTGTCAAACAAAAACTAATGAACTAACTACTGAAACAAACTCCTGAATTCCCTTTAACGTGCTCCTTTTGTTTCAAACTTTTGCTGGCAGTGCCTGTAACTGCCTGTGCTTTTTGAAATCTGTCTTGAGGAGGAGGGTCCTTGCAAAGGAACATTCATTCTCTGAAATGGTTCTCAGACCTTTTGGTAAAGAAAAGCTTCCATTTATGTTGTTACTTCTTTCATTGGAGTAAATTTTTAGTGAGTGTTTGAATATCCTCTGTTAATACCACAATAGTGATGGCTTTTCCTTTGATTAAGTTGAAGACATCTGATATTTTGGCTTTTTTTCTTAAAGAACCCATACCCTTGGGGAAGGTTTGTGTCTGAAATTGCTTTACCTTTTAAAGGCAGTGAGTTATCACCTCAAGTGTCAGAGAGAGATAATTTTATTCCTCATTAAAACAAGGCTTCCTGTGCATCTAGAGGCTGGTTTCTCTGTTCATTAGAGTATTTGGCTTATTGCAGACGTTCATGTCACCCCTTATGTTTCTGTACTAACGCAAAGTGTCTGATTTTCTTCCTAGTGTGAAGACACCTTACTACAGCTCTGGTGTGCTCATTGAGAGCAATGACATTTACACCAAGGTTTATGCCAAATTAGGCCTAATTCTGATATGGAATCAGAAAGATGCACTGATGGTGTGTATGATCCAAGTCTTTTTTAATGGTGTTTCCTGAGTTTAACAGATTACTGTATAGTGAACAAAAGTAGAATCTCACAAACTGAACAGAGCTAGAGTGTTAGGCTGACTCATCCAACTGGCACTCATAGTACTTTATTTTAAAAACATAAGTTTCCTTTCTCTGCAATGTGATAGAGGGAGCAGTATGGCAAGAAGATGATCTTACTGGTCTCAAGAAAGTGAGAAGGAGCTTTCTGAGAAATAGCTAATGGTTTTGCTATGGCAGCCCCACAATTCAATCTGCTTTTTCCTTCATTTGTCTTTTAAAGGACTGCCAGCAAAACTTAAATTCTATCCCAGTAGGGTGAAAAAAGGAGAAAAAAAGGTCCTGTGATTTTAAGAATGCTTTCCCTTTCATCTTTATCACCATAGTTGATAACTGTCATTGTTGAAATACAGAAGCTTCACTCACTTCTTTCTGTTTTCTGTGTTATTTTTTGGATCTAGCTGTGTGTTTATTAACTACATTACAAATTATTTTGCAGTAGCTACTTCTCTAAGAGTTTTGGGTTCACCATCATTTCTGTCATTTAGCAACTTCCCTTTTGAGTAAATGTATTTACTTTGGAATGTCTTCATGCTCCAGATTATTCTTTTTCTGGTTTTTTTTTTGTTGTTTTTCTTTTCATTACCTAGGTGGAGCTGGACAGCAAATTTAATAACCATACATGTGGTCTCTGTGGGGATTACAATGGAGTTCCAATCTACAATGAGTTTATTAAGGGAGGTGAGTCATCCTATGGTAGCATAGTGACAGTTTTCACAGAAGATAGACTCATAGAATCATAGAATGGTTAGGGTTGGAAGGGACCTTCAAAGGTCATCTAGTCCAACCCCCCTGCAAGAAGCAGGGACACCCCTGACTAGATCAGGTTTCTCAGAGCCTCATCCAACCTGGCCTTGAATGTTTCCAGGGATGGGGCATCCACCACCTCTTCCAGTGTTCTACAACCCTCAGTGTAAAAAACTTTTTCCTAATATCTAATCTAAATCTACCTCCCTCTATTTTAAAACCATTAGCCCTAGTCCTGTTGCAACAGGCCCTACTGAACAGCCTCTCCCCATCTTTCTTGTAGGCCCCCTTGAGGTACTGGAAGACCGCTATAAGGTCTCCCCGGAGCCTCCCCTTGTCCAGGCTGAACAGCCCCAACTCTCTCAGCCTGTCCTCATAGGAGAGGTGTTGCCGCCCTCTCATCATCTTCATGGCCCTCCTCTGGACCTTCTCCAACTGGTCCATGTCCTTCTTGTGTTGGGGGCTCCAGAACTGGACACAGTACTCCAGGTGGGGTCTCACCAGGGCAGAGTAAAGGGGGAGAATCACCTCCCTCGACCTGCTGGCCATGCTCCTCTTGATGCAGCCCAGGATGCGGTTGGCCTTCTGGGCCGCAAGGGTGCATTGCTGGCTCATGTTGAGCTTCTTGTCCACCAGCACTCCCAAGCATTGGCTCATAAGCATTGTGCTTAGGAGCATCACAGGAGAGCAAATTTCACCTGAGAAATTTCTGTCGTTGCCTCAAAATAAACATTATGCATTCCTGGTCTAAGCTTATTGTATTCCAGACTAATCATCTTGTTCTTTTCTTTACTGGCCTTCTATTCTTGTTACTACTTTAAATTATTAAGCGCACTTACACAGACATAATTCAGAGCAGAGACCTATGTCTGACAGACATATTTGATACCATAGTGACTGTTTTCCTTGATCAGTAGAGTCCTAGGAATCAGATGATCCTTGTTGTCAATTTTGGGGGCTCAACAAGTCCTCTTTGTAATTTTTTTTCTCATAGATGCAAGCTACAACTCAATTACATATGGGAATTTACAGAAGATCGGCAAACCCGGTGCCAGATGTGAAGATCCTGATGAAACTCAGGCTCTTCCAAGCTGTAATAGGCATGTGAGTATTCTCAGTGGTGAACTTCGCTTGCATGGGCACATGCACATCCTTGTACTGTGAGGAGTTAGTGTATGAGTAGCTGGGAAGACTTTGTCCCTTCCAGGGCAAATAGTTTCTTCTTCCTTTCTTGAATAGCTATTGCTGTTCAGAAGACCACAGTTTTTATGACAAGACAGGAAGTGTGTAGAAGCTCAGATGCTTATAAATCTCTTAAATATTATTACTCTTCCTCCTTAGCGTGATGAGTGTGAGAGATTGCTGACTTCCTCTGCGTTTGCTGATTGTCGGTTACGTCTTAATTTGGAAACATACATCCAAGCCTGCATGCAGGACAAGTGTGCATGTAATGGAAATGAAGATTCCTTCTGCCTCTGCAGCACCATCTCTGAGTATTCTCGCCAGTGTTCCCATGCGGGTGGCCGGCCGGGTGAATGGAGGACACAGCACTTTTGCCGTAAGCAGCTATATAAATTTTACAAATAAATAAATATTTTGTGGATGTAGCACATCAATGAAACATTTCAATTCGTTCCTTCTTTACGAAACTATAGGCATATATTATAAATTTCATACCAGTAGTGCAATAAACTACATACTATGTTCCTCCTTTCTTCTTCTGTTTCCTTTGTTATTAAGAAATCTTTTTCAGTTAGTAGAAATTCTATTCCCGTTAAAAAACTGTGAGGCCTGATGTTGCAGATGACTGGGATAATTTGCATTATTCAAAATGAAAAGAAAAAAGTACCAAAAGCAAGGAAAGTGGTTCAGAAACAGACAAATATGCTTTGCCAGATGGAGACTGGCTTGGGATACCACTGACTTGAGGGGAGTAGGGGATATGATCTGTAGTTTCTGAGGAATGATGGACTTTACATTCAAATAACTGGTGGTGTCTTTCTCATTCTTTCAGCCAAGACCTGTCCTGATACCATGATCTATAGAGAAAGCGGCTCACCCTGCATGGATACTTGCTCACACTTGGAGGTCAGCAGCCTTTGTGAGGAACACTACATCGATGGTTGTTTCTGCCCTGAAGGCAAGTGTTATTCTAGCTATTGCATATTGAACAGAATCAAGAGCCCTGGCAAAGGAGGTCATAACTGAAATTTAAAATGTAGTCAAATTTATCTTAAAAATTAGTACTGCTGCTCATTATTTTCCCTCCTAAGGTTTTTCAAAAAGGGGGTCATAATTGATTTTATAGTTAAAACATATTAACACAATGACAGGTAATAAATATACTTTTTACTTCTCAACAAATAGACTTCTGCTAATATATAAAAAATCATGCTTTTTACATTGACTAATTCTGAAACAATGGACATTGTTTGCTCAGAGAGTGATAATGAGGGACAATGAGTGAAATTATCAGACTTAGTGTCAACCTTAGGAAAGAAGATTACGATGATAGTCTACAGAGTATGCCAGAAGGACTGAAAATCTAAACATCTAAAAGTCTGAGATTGTTTTGTGTACTTATATTAAACTTTTCATCTATGTATAGTTATATAAATGAATAGACTTAGATTTTCAAAGCTGGATAAAAGTGTTTTCCATGTATCTTATATTACAAAAAGTAGAAACAGTGTTCTTCACTGTTTTGATAGTGTCAGCCTCTGCTTTCTGTGTCAAGTTGAAACCATGCCTCCCCTGAGAGTTGCTCCTTTGTGGAAATGACTTATTTCAGAAAGGGCTGGAATAGTTTACTGTTGTGCTTTACAGGAACTGTGTATGATGATGTTACTGAAAAAGGCTGCATACCTGTTAGCCAGTGCCACTGCAAACTCCATGGAAAGGAGTTTTCACCTGGAGAAAGCATTACCAATGAATGTGAAGAATGGTAAGGATTGTGGCTGTTTGTATATCTTTCTTTGAATAATTGTAAGTGAGTCTCCATTTTTCAGTCTTCCAGTTGGCCATAGGAAACTTCCTGAAAACATTCTGAACTTAACTTTTATGTTGCACATTTATACAGCCAATTTTCTGAAAAGTTTTCTTGTATCTATGGCATATGGCAGAGGAGAAATCTTAAGGAAGTGGTCAAAGATACAGTTTTAAAACACCTGGGTATAATATCTTCCTGTTTTCTAGGTATACAGATACTTTCATTGCTCTCAGCTCCTGTGATATCTACAGGCATTTTTAAAATTATTTTTCTGTTTGTAGCACCTGTGAATCAGGCAGATGGATGTGCAAAGATTTACCCTGTCCAGGCACGTGTCTAGTGGAAGGAGGTTCCCATATTACCACCTTTGATGGGAAGAAATACACCTTCCATGGAGACTGCTACTATGTGTTGGCCAAGGTACTGTGTATTGTAGGGTTTTTCTCTTGCCAAGAAAATACCAGTGTCCGTGCACTGATATGTAACAACTGTGAATTGTTTTTTCATTCCATTTTTATGGGATGAGGGAAGCAGAAATGCTAAAAACTGTACTGGAAAATTCAAGATGGGCTGTGATAGCCCTAGGGGGCAGTTGGGCACTTATCACAATGAGCCAGTGCTGAAATGATGGTCTTACTAGCTAAGTTCTATAGTAATTGTTATTGTAACTTATTACTTTAGTCTTTGTTTTGGAAATCATCTTGCAAGATTTTTGATTGGACTAATGGATATTTATTTCCCTGTGACTGTAGGGTACTGTAAATGACAGTCATGCTCTCCTGGCAGAGCTGGCTCCCTGTGGCTCCACAGACAGGCAGACCTGTTTGAAGACTGTTGTGCTGTTACTAGATAACAAAAAAAATGTAAGTGTTTTGTGGATTCTGCTAGATATGTTGAAAATTAGCATGTTTCCCTTACTGTGGAGCAGTAACTAATTCTTCTGAAGTTGCGATTGTGGATAGAGAAGACACCTCAGACAAGCTGAAAAATTGTGCCTCGAGCACTCAAAATAGGCCTAAACTAAACAAAAGATGAGATTCACGTAAGCTGATGTTTTTCCCTCTTCCCTTCTCTGCTCTGTGTTATGTGATTATTCTCACTGTATTCCAGGCTGGCTGGAATTAAGAGTACCATTCTTCCTCCCCTCACAGTATTTTACTTTATCAGATATAATTTTATAGATCTAATGGAGTCTTTCTCAGAAGAGATCCCATCTTTGAATGTTGATACAATCCAACCTTCTTAAATATTTATATTTTCATTCACTTTAGTATTCCATTTGGTTATGGGAATATCTAGACTATATTTATATATAATTTTACATAGTTGTGCACATCATTTTCCTCATGTGTTTCTGGTCTTCCATGTCCTTGCCAGCATAACTAGAACAAAAGCAAACCAAACCAAATCTGAAACCCATCGTTTTGTGTTTCTGTATGGGCAGACTAGAGTTTTATGAGGAAGTTTAACAAACTGCTTTCTTACCATGCCATAATCATACTAAACCATTACATTGAAGCTGTGGCATATGCTTTCATAGGGAATAGGAAATTGCTATAGTTACTGAAAGCCCAATATTCTCTTACTTGTTGAAACCAAAGTGCCCAATGTAAATGAGCTTTTCATTTCATTACTGCTACAAATTGTTGTAGACAGGTGTAAGTGAAACACCGAATAGCAAAACCAAACCTTACTTTTATGCTATAGGTCTGCTGCCACATTAAATTTTCAGACAGATTCTTCCTTTCGAAGATTTTAAGTTCTAGTCACAGTCTAAATGTGCAAAATGTATCCCCGCTTGATTTTCTTTTTATTAGTTCCTTTTCCTGTCAGTACATGGAAGCTCACTGAGTCTATTTGCTGTTATACAGGTGGTGGTTTTCAGATCAGATGGCAGTGTGTTATTGAATGAGATGGCAGTGAACGTGCCCCATGTGTCAGGTAAAGAACATAGCCTTGTGTGTCATGTGCAACACACCTGACTTGTCATGTGGGGGTGTATTTCTTCAGATGCAAAAGTGGAAGAGAGACGTATGAAATTTGTTCAGATTTTGGAAAAACTTGGGAATAAATGTGATTTAATAGTCCTCACTGAGAATTTCATGGACAAACTGATTGTGTATACAGTGGATGATTGAAAAAATTGTTCCTTCACTTTTTTCATACATCTTGAATATGCTTCAGCATGTGGCTTGGGAAAGAGGAATTGTCATGGCTTAATTTAAAGCAAATAACTTAACCTGCCTATAAAAAGGGGTATTTAGCACTTTCCAAGCCTGGCTACATGGTTTGGGCATGTTCTGGCTCTCAGTCATGGTGAAGCTAAGGCCTGTATACTCCATCCCACTTCCTCCCCATGCTTTTTTTTTTTCTCTTTCCTGTGGGAAGAAAGCCTGGCAGAAGGTAACTGCTGTATTTTCTGGTCAGGAAAGGCAGGAAAGAAGGGCAGGAAACCAGGGCAGGAAAGAAGGATGCACTTTGTAGCACCTTCTCATCTCAGCTCACTTGAGACATCAGCATCTTTTTACATAATCACTTGATTTAGACAGACACTTTCAGAGGCTGACTCAGATCACCTAATTTACAAGCCTAACTTCTGGTGGAAGGTCACAATCAGACAGCAGCTGTGAGCTCTGGGAGTAGCTTTTGAAATAAATGTAGAACGTCTCTTTATCACTCCTTTTTAAATATGTTCAGTACACTGTTTAGATATGTGTCAGTACACTGCCACAGCACGTGTTGCTTCTTATTTAGCGGCTTATCTGCAGATGGCAAGTTACTTGCAAGAAAGTAATTATTTATCTGAAACAACAAGTATTCACGGGATGATACATTCACGGGATGATACATTCATGAATGCTTGTGCAAAAGCAATTACAGTGTGTAGCTGAAAGTTTAGAGAAATTAAAGTGCTCTGGGCATTACATAGACTATCTAATAAGTAGAATAAATAGATAAATAGGGCATACAATAATCGATTTGCTGTAAGAAGTTGGTTAGCCAGTAGATGTTGGTTTTTTGGACTGTAGCAAAGCTTTTGATACTGTCTCTCACAGTGCTAGACAAGTCCATAATATGTTGGGTGAGCAATTAGCTGATGGGTCAGGCTCAAAGAGTAAATGGGACTGCATCAGGCTAGCGGCCAGTCACCAGTGGGTCTCCCCGGGGCTCAGTTTTAGGACCATTGTTCTTTAATGTTTTTATAAATGGTCTGGATGCAGGAGCTGAATGTACATTAAGTTTTACGATGACACTAAATTAGGCAGAGTTGTGGAGTCCCTCAAAGGTAGAGAGATCTGGATAGACTAGAGAGCTGGGCAATCACCAACCGTATGAAATTTAACAAGAACAAGTGCTGAATTTTGCACCTGGGACAGGGTAATCCTGGTTATACGTACAAACTGGGGGATGAGAGGCTGGAGAACAGCCCCATGGAAAGCAATCTGTGAGTCTGAGTTGACAGCAAGTTGAATATGAGTCAACAGTGTGCCCTGGCAGCCAAAAGGGCCATCCTTAGGCACCATGACCTAAGGTGCATCAAGCACAGCATAGCTAGCTGGTCGAGGGAGCTGGTTGTCCCACTCTGCCCTGCACTGGCATGGCCCCACTGCGAGTACTGTGTGCAGTTTTGGGCACCTGAATTTAAGAAGGACATCAAACTATTAGAGTGTGTCCAGAGAAGGGTGACCAACATCATGAAAGGTCTTGAGGGCAAGACATATGAGAAGCAGCTGAGGTCACTTATTTGTTCAGTTTAGAGAAGAGGAGGCTGAGGGGTAACCTCATCACAGTCTACAACTTCTTCAAGAGAAGCAGCAGAGAGGGAGGTACAGATCTCCTCTCTCTAGTGACCAGTGATAGAACATGAGGAAATGGAATGAAGCTGTGTCAGGGGAAGTTCAGACTGGACATTAGGAAAAAGTTCTTCACTGAAGGGGTGATAGGTCACTGGAACAGGGTGCCAAGGGAAGTGGTCGCAGCACAACCCTGTCAGAGTTTAAGGAGCATCTGGATGACGCTCTTAGTTATACAGTTTAGTTTTAGGTAGTTCCACGAGAAGCAAGGATTTGAACTTGATGATCCTTGCAGGTCCCTTCCAACTCAATATATTCTATGATTCTGTGATTCTAATTAGGAAGCCCAGTTCCTCCACTATGCTGATTTTGCATGTCAGTTCTGCTGAGTTTTCTATAACTGCTTGATTAACTTATGTATAAGCATCTAGCATTTTATTAGTAGTAGTATTTAGCTATTTATTGGCTTGTAGAGACATGCCAATTGCTTATTATATGCAACAGTGCTGGGATAACACTTTCTTAGAAAATCCTTTGCTCTTCAGATTGCTCAGCATTAATGAGTTAGCACTAAAGCTGTACTGCAGAAAATCTGAGTTTGGTTCTCATTCCAGGGATGAGTCATTATAGGTAATCAACTTGTTAAGTTAGTGGGGACCAGCATTGTGTCTAGTTGGCCAATGATTTTTAGAGGAAAAAAAAATGATTCATTTGATCCTGATCTCAAAGTTTTCATGGCAGGTGATACCTTAGAATCTAAGAAGTGTTTCTTTCAGCAGCCTATGTATGTGTTTACTGCACAATTCATGTTCTGTTTTTCAGCCAGCTTCTCAGTATTCAAGCCATCTTCCTACTACCTTGTTGTACAAACTTCTTTTGGGCTTCAGCTGCAGATCCAGTTGTTTCCAGTTATGCAACTCTTTGCAACTGTGGATCAATCAGTTAAAGGAAAACTTCAAGGCAAGTCTCTATTCAAATGGAAAGCAAAACCATGATGTTCCACAGCTGAAGAGTCATGTATTCTTTACATGGGTGATAATTCATGCAACTTACTGATTCAAGACGAGGAAACTCATGAAACCAAGCAGAAACCAAAACGTTGGAAGAGAATTGACTCAAGCAAACTAGAAATGTGTTTTTATTATTTCATTTTGAATGACCTATCACTCCAGTGCCAGTACATGAATGCTTCTTAGAATATTCCTTACTTTTGTATTTAGCTTAATTTTTAACTGTCCACAAAACCAAGGTTTTGGTGCATTTTGTGGTTTTAATAACATCAGAAAGCGTAAAAATTATAGGTTGTGGCAGTGATCTCCTGAAGCAGAGATATCTTAATGAAGACTATTCTTCTCAAGAAGTTACAATTTTAAAATGGGGCTCCTGAATCTTCAGTACTTTTAGTATGCATTAATATTGAAGTGGAATAATCAGCTATATGAACTGTTTCTAATGTTTATCATCAGTTGTCCTTTTCCCTTTGACCCTTTAGAATGAGAATGAGTACTAATTAGGTAGAATTTTTACCTTCTTTTTAAATAGGTCTTTGTGGAAACTTTAATGGAAAGGAAGGTGATGACTTTAAAACAACCAGTGGGCTGGTAGAAGCTACAGGATCTGCCTTTGCTAACACATGGAAAGCTCAATCCACCTGTACAGACCAGACAGAAAAGCTGGAAGATCCCTGCAGTCTCAGCATTGAAAGTGGTAAGCACACTAATAAGTTAGATGGTCAGCTTCTGCCACAATGAGCAGCAATTGCAGTGTATTACTGCAAAAGATGTGTAAGAGCTGTAGTGTGGCATTGCATTTTTTTTTAGAGGACTATCAAATTAATAATTAATTTCTGAAAGTACATATACATACAACCACTGATTTCCCATCAAACTGAAGTGAAAGTTTAGGGGGTAATTGTAGAAGAATCTTGAGCTGGAAGATAGGGAAGCAAGGTCAGTAATTTATATTATCTGCAAAGGCAGCTTGTATTTCCTAGTATTATTTATCCTTATGTTTAACTTAGCTTTATGGTCCCCAGATGGAAAGGGCTGTCAGGATTCCATGTAGACAATTTGCAGCAGTAAGATATGATTTTGGATTTTATGATTGTATGTCTACTGCTAGATAACTGAATCAGAGAATAGAAATATATGTACAGTGATTGCATGTAGTTTCTCCACTCCCCAAAGTGCACACAGTTCTCTCATTTGTATTGTTGTGTTGCATTTATGTGACAACAAAACTAGACACAGCACAAGGAAGATAAGTCAATGTAATTAATATAATTATATAATTCAATTTTTCTCCCTTTTGCAGCAAATTATGCTGAGCATTGGTGTTCTTTGCTGAAAAACTCAGAGGGTCCTTTTGCAAGATGTCACTTAGTCATTGATCCTTCAGAATACTATAAGGTATTGTAATCTTGCACTCTTTTTAGTACTGCTTTATTTCAGATGGATGACTGTAAGCATTTATCGTTATTCAAACCTTTGAGACATTATTGAGTGGCTTGACCATAAGAGCTGGTGAAGTTTTTACAGAGATTAACTGAGGCAGCATAGCATGCATCCAAAATATCTCCTATGATGAGATTCTTATGGAGTGCAGCTGAAGAAAAAGTTAAGTTTGTTCTTCTGGTTTCTTATGTTTTGTATTTAATGTACATTTTTATTGCATTGGATATTTGAACTGGAAAGAAGATTCAAGAGATGCAGGTGTGCACAGAAAGTTTAAGCCTATTAAGTCAGGGGAAAAAAAAAGTTTCCTGCATTTGTTGGAATGTAATACCAAATCCTTTCCATGGTGTCTTTTTCCTCTGTGTTCATCACCTGTTGAGTGGTAAGTGAGGCTTACCTGAGCATAAAAGAAGAAATTCCTAAGACTTTGCTCATACCTGGAACTCAGTCTGAGCTCAAATTTTGTGAAGATCTTCATAGGTCTGGTTAATAATTTGGCATTATGATTTTTAATATTTATGAGTCTCTGCATTTCTAAGTTGTAACTCAGAAAGAATGGTATCAAAGTCCTTTAAGAAAGGTGTTGTTAGGAGGCTGGTTAAAGGTTCAAGGCTTAGCTTATGTTAGGATAAGCATCCAAGCATTTTCATTGTGTATGAAATGAAGCAGCACTGTCAGTCTCTGGTCTTTGTCTATTCCTTCCATTGTTCTCTGATCATGGGAATTAATAAAAAAAAAATGTCAGAAAAAGGACAAAGGATATTTCATAGCAACTCGGTTGCAATTGCCCGTTGGTTTCCTGTGGGCTTAGTAACCCTTTCATTCTTTTTTTTTCAGAAATGTAAATATGATGCCTGTCTCTGTGAAGACAGTGAGGAATGCTTATGTGCTGCCTTGTCCTCTTACTCAAGAGCCTGTGCTTTCAAAGGAATCATACTGGGAGGCTGGAGAGAAAGTGTCTGCAGTAAGTAGTGGAATGTTAATCCCCGTGGAATTAATTAGCCAGGAGAAATAAGTGGGTTCTTTCTGAATTTGGTTGTCAGTGATCTCAATGTAAAAGAGACAATGCTTATAATGTTTAGTAATTCACGTTATATTCTTTAGCTGTCATTTGTTCATGACATATTTAATAGTAGAAAACAATATTTTTCACTGTTACCTTCTTTCCGCAGTTTAAATAATAATGCTGTTTATATCTTTGACTAATGGAATGCCACCAGCCATTATAGCTTTTGCATTCTTTTTGCTTATCGATGCCTTTTTTTCTCATTGTCCTTGCTTTTCATCCATAGTAAAGTATCATTGAGATTAGGAGTTTTATTGTTCTCTCTCTCTGATTATAAGTATGTGAAACAAATATAAGTATGAAAGTAGAAACTATTAGTAACAGTTAAAAAGAAATCTTCAACTGGTAACCAATGTTAGGCTAGCATTACTTGTGACTTATGATATTTTTGTACTTCAATAAAATCTAAGGGAGTATTTTTACCATTACATGCTATACAGCCAAAGAAACCAAAACAGAAATGTCAAGTTTAAATTGTTCATCCTACATCCCTGATTTATAATTTTATTTTCACTCCAGCCAGTGAAGTGTCTGCCTGCCCAGGAAATCAAATCTTCCTTTACAATCTTACAATGTGCCAGCAAACCTGTCGTTCCCTTGCTGATAGTGAAAATCATTGCTTGCAAGACTTTGCTCCTCTGGATGGCTGTGGCTGCCCAGATAATACATACTTGGATAACCAAGATACCTGTGTGCCCATCTCCAAGTGTCCATGTTATTACAAGGGATCATACCTGGAACCAGGGGAATATGCCACAAAAGATGGAGAACGTTGGTATGGTTTTTTTGTGGCTTCTTGTTTGTGGGAATGAAAACCCCTTTACAATTTGGTTTTTAGGTGTAAGATGCTTAGCTTTTTTTTGGTGCTTTAATGAGTATTTGTGATAGATTTCACACCATCTTCATGCTGAGCAAAGCATCATCCTGTTGCAATGTAATTTATTAAGAAATGAGAAATGCAGCTTTATTTGGAGGTGTGAGTACTAACCTTCATAGATAAACATTACTGTGAAGCTATGTTGTGGTTTAACCCTAGTCACCACACAGTTTCTCACTCTCCCTCCCCCAACGGGATGGGGGAGAAAATTGGGAAGGAAAGAAAAACCTCATGGGTTGAGATGACGGCAGTTTACCAGAATAGCAAAGGAAAATTACAATAATAACAAAACATTTTCTAAAACATTAGAAGTTATGCAGAACATAAATACTCTCGGATTTATATTAAAAAAAAATCCTTAGGTTTAAATTTAAGACACTGAGCTTTTTTTTTTTTTAATTTCTATTTACTTCACTTTTCTAGTGTTTGCCGAAATGCCAAGGTCCAATGTACTTCAGTGACAGTAAAACCAGAAAGTAAGTGACATTCTCTGAAGTAAAATAAAATGAAAACAGTAACCCAACTTCCAAACCCAAACCTACATTTTCCATTTGAATTCTTTACTAATTTGTTTTGCTTGTTTGTTTTTTCTCTTTCTGTGAAACAGTTATGCACATTCACTTTGTTTTGTCTTCACAAAACCTCTTTTTTTTCATAAGGATAGACATACCCTGAGATTTCTGTCTCAGTAACTGCCACCTTTCTCACGCATTTCTTTTGCCTTTTCTTGATGCGTCTAAACCAACAATGTACCTTTCAGATGCAACAGAATGTTCTCACAACAAGACCTACTTCAACTGCAGTGCGTCCCCAAAGTGGACTTCACAAACGCCTATACAACTTAGCTGTCATACTCCTCGAACTGAGCATGTATGTAATCAATTTTTCTCCATGTTGTGTTTCCTTTATTCTGTATTCTTTATACAACACAGTGCAACACAAAAAATGCAGTTATCATTAACAGTTTATGTCCCTTTGGTTTACTCTTCCTTTCTTTTCTCCCCAGTGATAGTACTCTTTTGCCAATTTTATGATTAGTCACCTTATGGTTTCCCTGTATTTTTTCTTTTTACTGTGTCTTCAGTAAAGTTGTACCTCTTGAGCGAAATATTATTTGGGTTCTTAGACAATCAAAAAAGATAAGAAAACCTTTAGAAACCTAGAAAGACAGACCTTATAAAACTAATCATTAGGCTGTTTGGTTATAAATGCAGTTTTTACCGAAGTGGAGGAAATGTGCAGTGCTTTTTCACACAGTAACAATTTCTCCTTATATTCTTTAGTTCCAGGCAGAGTGTGTCTCAGGCTGTGTGTGTCCTGAAGGTCTATTCGATGATGGGAAAGGGGGCTGTGTTGAGGAGAAGGACTGCCCATGCATTCATAACAACCAGTGGTATTATTCTGGACAGAAAATAACAGTGGACTGCAACACCTGGTAAGTTATAATTTCATATTCTCTTCTAGAATATTTTCTATGCAGTAAATTAATAGTCATGTCTAGGCTTATGTACTACAGTGGCTGAGACGACTGCAAGTATAAACCTTTGTTTTCAGGCATACTTTCCTATCTGAGGAAATACAGTTTTTCCTGAAAATATTAGGGTAATAGCTACCTCTATTTTCAGTAGACATCTCTTATTGGGAAATATAAACACTTTCAGATAAAAAAAAAAATGTAGTTGTCCGGAGTTAAAAATCATGTTACAGGCTTAAAAACAGGCTAAACTATTGAAGTTGAGACTTAGATGCTCTGTAACACTGAAGTTGGTATTGTGCACATTATCACGTTGTATCAGGTAGCTACTTGGTTTGTTCTGCAGTTTTCCGAACAGCACACTCTTGGTGAGATCTGAAAATTCAACTCCTCTGCTCTCTTCTAGTACCTGCCAAAAAGGGTTTTGGAGCTGCACTGAAGATATCTGCTTTGGGACTTGTATGATATATGGAAGTGGCCATTATATCACCTTTGATGGAAAATTCTATGACTTTGATGGGAATTGTGAATATGTGGCTACACAGGTAATGCTTATCAGGAGGGCTGAAATGGCATCCAATTGCCTCAAAGATCTACTTTCCTCTTTGGTTTTGCCATTCCTTATTGCCTGCCATCACTGTTCCTGAGGTGTTCACACATTCTGACAAAATAAATTCTGTATTTGCAGTGCAGGCAAGCTGTATGAGTGAGTTTTTTCTGATACAGTGGTCATAAATTGCATGTAACGAGACTGGTTTATTTTATAGCTAACGGCTCATTTTACATTGTGAAATAAACCAAAATTCAAAGTTTACAAAACAAAGATATTTATATTTAAAGATACATTCCTCATTTTGTTTTATTGTCCCACTTGTTTCCCAGGTTTGCCACACATGAGACTGCATTAACTGTTTATGTGTACGCAGAGATATATGTGTGCATCTTTAAAAACGTATGTTTGTAGGATTTCACATATGAAGCAGCAGTAACTATTTATACATTGTGGAGCTTTAAATTATTGTTATTATTATGAGATTGAACTAAAAATAAGTATTCTACTTAATTTTCTTATGCTTCTTTTTTTCCTTTTTCAATAGGATTTTTGTGGTGACAAAAATTCCAGTGGCTCGTTCAGTATCATCACAGAGAATGTCCCTTGTGGAACTACAGGAGTCACCTGCTCAAAGGCTATTAAAATGTTTCTAGGGGTGAGTAATGATACTCAGTGAGTATACATCAGTATTCAAGTATTTCAAAAAAAGCAATGTGGCTCCAAAACCACATCCCTAAAAGCAGCTAGAACAAATAAAGGTTAGAGGCCCTATCAAATTAATCTGTAAAGATGTAGATTCTTAGGTACTGAAACCTCTCTCAAACAAAGGTGCTACACCACTTTCTGTCATCTTGGAAAGTCATCCTAGACTTTCAGCTATTGGTTTCAGAATGAGCTGTAATATTAAGAGCGTCTAATACTTTATCTTGTCATAAAATTTCTCTTTTTATCTTTCAGAAAACTGAACTGAAATTGGAGAACAAAGATTATAAAGAAATTCAGCGAGATATTGGTGATGATGTGCATTATTGGAACAGGACAGTAGGCCTCTACCTCGTTATCGAGGCTAGCAATGGTGTGATGCTTATCTGGGATAAGAAGACTACTGTTTTCATCAAGCTGACCCCTGGTTACAAAGTTAGGACCTGTCTGTTTTTTTTCCGAAGTAGTAGTATGAATAGATAAATGAGATAAGGAAACAGAAATGTTCTTTTATCCTGACTCCGTGTTTAATTCCTATATCCTCTGCACATTGATGATTGGCTTGCATTACTACTATCACAGCTTGCAGAGGTGCTGTTGGATTTCCTTACAGTCCATCATAATGCGTTGCAGAGGATGCATACCATATGATTGCAATAAAGCTAAATGTCTAAGGCATTCTGAGTTGGTGAATATTAAAAGCTAAACATCAAAAGCAATTTAGGGGATGCAAACTGTCTGTTCATGCACTTGAAAACCTGCATGGAATCTCAGCCCCGAATTAAAACCAAACTCTCTATGCAATGTGTGGAGATGGTTGTGATTTCTGAAAATCAGCATGCTGAGAGTACTGAATTAATTGGGCTGAATGAGAAGGTGCAGGGTTGTATAAACAGGGGAATACTGTTGCTTGAGGGGTGCTGATGTACTTTAAATAGCCCTGCCAAAAATTCACTATTGTGGGGAAGTTGCTAAATTCTTTCTTTTGAGAAAAATGAGTCCCTGTCATGTTTTTTTTTCCCATGGATGAAGAAATGGTGCTCGTTATGTTAGAAGCCTTTAATAAAAACAGTTTTAAGCAGACTGAAATTCCCTCAGGCTTATATTAATAGCTGAGTTTTGATAAATTGAGAAGAATGGAAAATAAATTAATTTTTCTCAGCTGAAAGAGGCTTAACCACTCTTTAGGGTTATAGTCTGAATGAACGGCCACCACAGAGACATGGAAATACACTAGATATAATTGGTTTCAAGGAGAGAAGACATGACAGCTGAATAGTTTGCTGAGTACACAGACAAATAAAAGTTTACTTTTGGTACAAATAATTTGGAAGTAAAGATGAAACTACATCATTTACACAGAGTGTCTTTTTTAATGTCAATGTTCTGCTCTTACTTTACTAGAGTCTACTTCTTACTTCCTTAGCATATTTAAAAGATGTGGATATGTTAATTTTCTTTTCCAGGGCAAAGTGTGTGGTCTGTGTGGCAACTTTGATGACAAGTCTAACAATGACTTTACAACAAGGAGTGGGCTGCAGGAGACTAATGCTCTGAAGTTTGGGAATTCCTGGAAACAGTCTTTCATGTGTCCAGATGTCACACAAGAGATTAAGCCCTGTGATGTGAAACCACATCGGAAGTCCTGGGCAGAGAAAGAATGCAGCATCATCCAGAGTGAAGTCTTTAAAATTTGTCACTCCAAGGTTTGTGGAGGGCAGTAAGTGATGGGACAGCACAGTGCATTTCTGTTACTGCAGATCATCAGAAATGAATGAGGAGATCGTTAAAGAGTGATCTTCATTCAATTAAGTCTTCAGTACAGCTACAGCTGTCAAAATATTTCAGCTAGCCTTAGTCAAATTAGTTTGACTATCTGTGGCAGTGGGGCTGTGTCAGTAATCATACCAGCCCCAGCTGTACAAGCCTGTATTCTTCACCACAGTTTCTCTGCTACTGCTGTGCAAGCCAGCTTCATAAATCTAGCCTGAATAGGTTTGTGTGTGCTGTAGTTGCAATGAGGGTGGTGAAACACTGGAAGAGGTTGCTCAGGGAAGTGGTAGATGCCCCATCACTGGAAACTTTCAAGGTCAGGTTTGATGGAGTTGCTCTGAGCTCTGAGTTGAAGATGTCCCTGCTCATTGCAGGGGGATTTGACTAGATAACCTTTAAAGGTCCCTTCCAACCCAAACTATTCTATGATTCTGTTTCTTGTTGAGGGACTGTCAATACTTTAAGTTCTGAAAGGTCTTGCAATCATCAGACCCATCCTCTCACAGAAATGCATACTATACTTGAAAGGTGGGTATTGAAGACACCGCTGCTCCATGTAATGTACAACCCCGAGAAGGGATCTTCTTGGAAACCACTGACATTGCAGTTTAGACAGGCTTAGTTGCTAGTACTGTGCCTCCAAATTGTCATAGCGTACACTATGCCAGGCCTACAGCTTCCAGAGCACAGTGCACAGAGAATATTCCTCTCTATTTCTTGTCTCTTTCCTGGATTATGGTAATGTTCTTAACTCACAGTGGAAAAGTCACAAGTAATTAGTAATTTAATTAACTTAATATATGTGTCTATGTTGATTCCTTCAGCACCTAAAATTCAGTCTAAGTTTCTCCATTGGCAGTCCCAAGTAAAAAAGTGGAAATGTTTTGCTAACGTGTCATTGGATGAACTCCAAAAACTAGCAAGCATGAAGTTCTCTGCTTCATATTTGCTGTGAAGTTCAGCCTTTCTGATATTGCTCGCCTCTTGGTTGGAAAAGCTTGCTGGAAGATAAGACTTCATTAGCATCAATCCAACTTGTTTTTGAGAGCAATAAAATGGAAGTCTCTTAGAAAATGTGGACACTGCCAAGGACTTTTATTTTATTTTTTCAGTCATAACAAATTATGAAGCTTCTATATTACTTGAACTCTGTTATTATTATCCAAAATATATTAAGCTGATTCAAGCTTATAATGTTTGTTTGTGATTTAGCAATCCTTAGAAACAGTCTCATTGCTGCTCAGGTCAATTCTCGTATCTCAAGAGATGTCTCAAGCTTACCGGTTTGAAAACTAATTTGGAGATGAACTGGGACATAATTTCTTTCCCCAACAGGTGGACCCAATTCCTTTCTATGAAGCATGTGTTCATGATGCCTGCTCTTGTGACAGTGGTGGTGATTGTGAGTGCTTCTGTTCTGCAGTTGCTGCATATGCTCAAGAATGTACCAAGGCTCAGGCCTGTGTTTTCTGGAGAACTCCTGATATATGCCGTGAGTAACAGTTAAACACAACCATATCTTTCTTGCTACTGTCAGAAAGCCTATCAAACAAATCATCAGTACTTTCACTACAAGGTTGTGCTGGCTATGCAATGCAATTTATTTTTGCAGTGTATCAGGCAACAATCAGAACTAGTAAATCTGTATATT
Source organism: Chlamydotis macqueenii (assembly GCF_036417535.1). Taxonomy (NCBI): domain Eukaryota; kingdom Metazoa; phylum Chordata; class Aves; order Otidiformes; family Otididae; genus Chlamydotis; species Chlamydotis macqueenii. The sequence goes on along the minus strand of NC_141560.1, from coordinate 52,521,252 downwards.
TCGGTTGTCTTTTATTCACTTTTTCTTTTTCTTTTTCTTTTCCTTTTCCTTTTCCTTTTTCCTTTCCGTTTTTCCTTTTTCCCTTTCCCTTTCCCTTTCCCTTTTTCCTTTTTCCTTTTATGCCTCTTCTTTTAAAAAAAAATGAAGGCTAGGCTTCAAATCATCCTTCCATTTTGCTAGATAATTGGTGAACAGCAATTCCTGTTATCTTTCTACTCTCTCTTTTTTTCAAAATATTCAGAATTTGGTTTTAGAAATGTACATAAAAGTACTCCTGTGTAGATGAACCTAATCAGTATTGAGTATCTTAAGCAGTGTCCATTAGTGGTGCTAATGCTCATACCAGTATGTAATAAAATCATGTAAAATAATATTTAAATTAATATTTCTGGTAAAAGTGCTCAAAACACAATTTTGAGATTCTAAGTTGCAGAAATGTAAAATTTTTTTATTTTAATAATTCCGTCTGATTTGGAATTAAGGCTAGTTGTCGTTTTTAAGTGTAAGAAGTCAGTGAAACAGAAGTTATAAGTTTCAGTCAATTCTGATATATACGTTTATAAAAGCTCCTTCCTCTGTCCATAGTCATCTAAGCTGAATTCTGTTTTAAGTTGTATCCGTAATGTCTCATACTCTTGATCTTGGCCTGCTGGAGCTGACATTCAGTCCATGTGATACAGCAATGCAGAACAACTTTGAATATATTGCAAGAGTTTTTAGGAGCTTGCTAGTAGCTAGGGAAGAAAAATACTCTCAGAAATGTACCATGAATTTTAAACTAAAATTCACACAAATTCTTTAATTTTTTTTTGCCTTTTTTTTCACCCTGTGGCTTGAGTGTTTAATAAGAAAATCTTGGACCCCAGATTTTTTACCCCAAATTTTGAGGTACCCTGTGTTCAAGTATAGAAGAAGAAAGTCCAGGTTTCATACCTCAAGATAAATTTTGCTGGCTTAACATGTAGATTCATTTAGCTTGTACCTTTAAAGACCTACTCAGGGCTGCATTCCGGCAACCATGTTTTTAATCAGCTTCTCTTTTTTTTCTTATCAGCGATATTTTGTGACTACTACAACCCTCCTAATGAGTGTGAATGGCACTACGAGCCTTGTGGCAGTAATATCACAACCTGCAGGATGATTAATAATGTCAGCACCAACTTTTCAGTACCATACCTGGAAGGTAATAAATTCCTTGCCATTTTTGTATTTTATTTCATATAACTTTGTCCAGGTATCATTTAATGAATATGGAACAGTCAGTCAGCTTGACAAGATGTTCCTAAATCTGTTATGTTGAATTTGTCTCTAGTCTTACATAAATGTTTCCTATAAAGTAATTTATTATTTATTAACATCAGTGTCTGATAGTTACATTGCTGTCAGTCATGAAACTAGGTCTCTGCTTGGGTAGTATCCCGAATCATGCAAGATTATTACACCATTTTTATTCTGCATCTCATCTTAAGGGCATTCCAAAAGAAGAAAAACCTACATGGCAAAGAAGCAAGTTACTGATAGTTGGGGTTTTTTAAGCGTATCATTCTTTATGCATCAGATCCATCTAGACTTGATTAATGTTCAGCATCCTCCTATCTTTACAATGGAAAATATGTTTGATGTCAGGCACACTGATGCTGCTGTATATTGGTTTCTTAATGAAGATCACAAAATATTGTCAGAGGGCTGCTGGGGGGCTACCTCTATTTTTACTATATTTAATTAGTAGTTATTGTTTAGGCTTTAAGACCAAGATATGAGTCTAAACCTGGTTATTCTGCATTCCATGGCACTTAGGGGATGCACAAGCAACTTAAATCCCATTGAACCCCGCAAAGTAGGTAGAGATATGATATTAGTAGGTGAAAGTCCTTGTGCTTGATAACTGAAAAGGAATTTCATGTTATGGGGACTGCAATGATCCAAGGATGTGAATAACTTCACAAATATCTTCTGTTATACCACGTGACAAAGTTGGAGAAAAAAGCCACGTTTTTGGTCAAAAAGTCTTTTTGGTCTGAATTGGAAGTAGTTATCTCCAGTTCAGGGACTCAAAAGAACTGCTCAGAGTTTGACTTTGCTATTTTAATCCTTGAAAAGCTGGTAATAAAAGAAAACAGAACAAAACCCAAAAACCTAACCAAAGTATTAAAAAAAAAAAAAAGTTAACTCTATGTTTTGAAATAGAGAGTCTTAGATTATTAGAAAGATTTAGAAAGTCTAAGCAGGCAGATTATTATATATCAAATTATCTTTCTAAATTATTTTTCTTTTATATCCTCAGTGGAAATATAGACCACACTTACTTTTGTTAGGAAATCTTTAGTAAAGTCTGGCAGTGTGAAGTGACTTTCAAGTATTAGTTAATTACATGCTCATTCAGTTTATAGGCTAGTTAGAACTCACAGTATAAAGAGGACTTTATGTAATTAAGAATTGGATTTTATGAGAGTTTATTTGGAATCAGGACACAATAATTTTTAAAGCTGTATTTACCTGAAAAATGCAATGAGAATTGACAGACAATTAATCCCTTGCAGATGGGGTTTGAGTTTTGACCAAGGGTATGGAAAAATGGAGATAAATTACCTGTTTAGGGTAGAGATACTTGGTGTATTAAAGGCACGTAAATAAGATCTAGTGTTCCAATAAATGTAGTAAAAAACCTGTTTGTTAATGAATCCACTTCCATATTCTTCACAAAAGTATTATTGATATAGTGATCACATTTCAATATCTGTAGAAAAATTGAGATGTTCCTTTGTCTTAAAATTACTAGCTGCAAATAGAAATTAATATAAATTAGGGATTTCTCCAAGATCTTGAACTAGGAAATAACAACTTCCCTAGTTTTCATGACTAAACTCTTATTTAATCCTCCTCAGTCCAGTATTATCAACAATAATTGTTTAAGTCTTTTGAAAATACTAATTGTCCAAAGATTAATTTAAATTTGAAATATTTATTTTTTTTCACTACGCTTGAGTCAGTGAGAATCGTTTACCTTCAGGAGGTATCCTATCATTGAGTTAACTCATTACACTTTTTCTTCATCCTATATACTGTTGTACTTGTCATCAACAGGTTGCTACCCCAGATGTCCTGAGGACAAGCCTGTTTATAATGAAGAGACAAAGGAATGTGTGCCTGAAGATCAATGTTGGTGTTACGTTAATGGAATTCCTATTCTCCCTGGGAGTGAAGTACCCACAGAAGAGAACTGTACTAAATGGTATCTAAAAAATGCAAGAACATTTGCAGTAATTCAGGAAAGAATTTTTGTTTGCTGAGCTCCTCATTTACTTTGCTGGGCTGCAAGCAAATAAGAACGCAACTTCACCTGAAGAGCTGGTATATTCTAGCATTAATCTATGTAGATCAGAGGAACAATGCCATTTATTCCAGTTGAGACTTAAGTTCAAAAAATACTGCACTTACAACATGTATAGACTCTAAAATTTTAATTCATAATTTTCCAAACCCAAACCAATCCAGATTTCAGGTTGATAGTGTCCTTATAGTAAGTGTATTAGCAAATTCATTAAATATACGCTTTGAAGTGTCATAAATGATATAATGGCGTAAAACCTGAGTGTGTCTCTAGAGCAAGAGAGAGGCTAGTCTGCCTTGCATTCTCACTTAAAGTTGGGATTTCAAAATCATTGTAATCTGAAATGATCTGTACTAACCCTGAAAGAGATAGTTGAGTCCTAACTGCTCATTTCTAGAGCCTTACTAATAATAGCACTGACATCTATGACTCCACATGGTGACCAGAGACAAAAACTCCCTAATCTAGCTATAAGTTCACTGCTCCAAAAAACAGTTGTTGTTATTGCACTATTGCAACTTGCACCACAAAGCGGACCATGACAGTTTTAAGATTTTGTACTTAAAAAGTGAATGGTGACTTAGTTTAAATGAGAAAATGATAGGCAATATTGGAAAATATTGCACACAGAAAAATATCCAGTAGTATCAGTGAAGATCAAGTGACAAATTTCTACATTTCTGTGCTCTTAGCTCTGCTAACAGGTGCCATAAGACATCTAAAACTTTTTAATTTTTGAACATTTTGCTTTTAGTGTATGTGGCCCCTCAGGATCCATAGAGTGTACACCAATCCCAGGTAAATAACGTTTAAGTTTTTCTACAAATAAAAAGAAAAAAATGCATAGAACTTCTGTATCTGTCTCTGAAAAAAAAAACCTTAGTACTGATTTGGAATAATTCTTTCCAGTGCAAGTTAAAGTTGTGGACAAAGAAAACTGTGCAGCACTTTTTGTTGAACCTTGCTGTTACTAATTCTTGTTCAACCTTTTTCTCATGTTCCTTTATTCTTTCTTCCCATGTCTCATATACAAACTAATGGATTTCACTACAAGAGTTTGCAGTCCCAGAACATGTAGTGTTACAGAAAGGTGTCAAATAGCAGATTGCAGTTGTTATTTCTCTCAGAATATTTTAAAACCTGGTTTGTAAGTCTGTTCTTCCAAGCGTTTTATACAGGGCTTTATTAGATATGTTTTAATGTTCATCTAACTGTAAACATAAATTAGTGCAATGTATTAGATCTAAGCTCCAGGTATAGCTCTGAAAGGAGGATGCCCGAGTCCTATAAATGGTTACTTGTCCATAAGTATTTTGCCTTTATCTCTTCCTTGGTAGTGGAAAAATTGCACAGTAAAGATTTTTCTTGCAGGATGTCCTTGTGTCATCAATGGAACGAGTTATGACGTGGGTCAAACAGTGGCACAAATACAGAATGGCAGCTTATGTATAATATACGTTTGTGCCGAAAATGGTTCTGTAGTTGTTGAACGTACTTATCCTTGTCCAACATCTACTTCACCTACAACTGCTTCAACCTCCTTTCCTACTAGTACTCTTACCACCACAGGTAAATCTTCAACAAAGATGCACATCTGAAAATTATTTTCTTTAAGGAAAATATTTTAAAGATAGAATGTACAAGTATATGGGCTTATAGTTGACATAGATAGAGCAATACTTATGAATAGTTTTATCGCACTACACGAAGAAGGATTTTTAACTCTTTGAGTTGAGTTACTTCTCATGGAGGAAATTGTAACTATAAATGTACAGGGTGCCTTCCTAATTCTGAAAAACATTTTGCATCTCAATATTCTGCTAGGACAGTAGAGATTTTCTCAGTAGTCTCAGAAAAAAAAATGTAATTAGGATTTTTAAACTACTGTTATTTTTTTTTCTAAAGCTTGCAGATAATGGAGTAATCTTTTTTTTTTTTCTATTTCAGTTACCACTACAAGCTCTTCAGTAATTACAAGTAAGTTTTAAATAGAAAACTAAGTTGTTAAAAAATGTCAAAGGAACATTTAAAAGAAGAGTAAATTAAAGACAACCACTACAGGAAAATATATTTAAACTAAAAATAAATAGTTTTTTTAAACTGCAAAAATGTGGTAAGTATAGACAGAAGAAAGACCTTTAAAGGCTTTAATTTGGTGATTTTATTTTGATGTGAAGCTTCCTGTTGAAAAACCTGGTAATACAGAACCAGGTTCTCTTGGAAAAATAACAAGTTGCAATACATTGCTCTAGTCCTTAATGGAATAGAATACAAAATTAACATTCTCAGAATGTTCTCTGTAAGCTCAGGTGCTGAATATCTGTCTTCTCTTGCAGCTCCGTGCTTTGAATTAATCTGTGATTGGACTGAGTGGTTTGATGTTAGCAATCCTGAAGAAGATGGTGGTGACTATGAAACCTATGATGCAATAAGAAACGAATATGGAAACAAAATATGTGAAGCTCCTGAAAAAATTGAATGCAGGGCTAAAGATAATCCCGGTGTGAGTTTAGAGGAACTTGGCCAGAAAGTAGAGTGTAATGTTACATATGGACTAATCTGTAAAAATGAGGAGCAAGATGCAACTATGTGGCAACTTTGCTATAATTATGAAATCAGAGTAAACTGTTGTGAGTGGCGTGAAATTCCCTGTGAGATTACAAGTACACCAAGTCCAACACCAACTGCAACTTCAACCACCACCAGCACAACAGTACCCATTACCACTACAACCAGGCAGCCAACAACAATTACCACCACGTCCTTACCCACCCCAACCACCACAAGCAAATCCACACCATCAGTCACCACCCCAGTAACTTCAACGTCTCCAGGTATTTAGCAAACCAATACTCTCTGCTCTTGCTTTGCTATGGGAGAAATAAAGGGCTGTTGGCTACTAAAGGCATGTGCTCTCCATAACAGATATTGAGCTGGCAGGAAGTCATACTTATGCTGGTTTGGAGCTTTATCCTTCTGCTGGAGAGAAGATTCCCAGAAGGAACTGTTGTTCGAGATTAGAGTAGGCCTTTAGAGTACCATCATTTTAGGCATTGTCTGAGTGAGACTGCAGAATTCCTTCCCTTTCTCCTCCTGCTTTCCCTCTATCAGTGGTAATGTTTATCAGTGGTTATAGATTTAGGAAGGAGGGACTACCCTGGCAGGCTTTTGGGAACAGTTTCACTCTGCAGGCTGCCGCTTGATGTGAGCTGTGGTCTTTGGCTGCTGAGATGCATTAGTGCTCTGTGAACCCCTTCCTCAGGCTAACATTGTGCAACAGGAAAATTACATGACAACCAGATAGGAACATATTCCTTCCTTCCCAGTCCACAGCTTCCTCACTCAGTTCTTACTCCATGGGATAGCGAGGTGTTCTAAGTAATATGGCAGAGACAGAAAGCCTCACAGAGCCTTATTCCTCCTCATGTCATACTCCTTGGTACACATTTTCAATTTAGTGAGAAGCACATTACAGCAACAAAACTAGTCTTTTTGCTAGGAAAGGATTGTCATGACGCTGTCTCTGCAGCAGAACTCGTCTGCTTTCTGGGGCCAGAAAGGAAAGCCTAGTAATATAGGTCTTTACTGTGGTAAGAGTGGGAAACCACTATAGATTTGTGGTGGCTGCCTAATCCGTAACTTCTGTTCAATGCATATTGTGTCTCAGTTATGCATCTTGCACCTTTCCCTGTTTTCTCTGTCCCTGATGTTTCTAACAGCCACAGCTTCGTCCACAATCAGTACAGTGTCCCCTTCACCCGTATGGACAACTGCTCCCACACCAACGCCATCAGAGTCTCCCAGCAGCACTACCACCACCGCGATGCCGCCCAGCAGCACCACCAGCAGCACCCCGGAGACAGTGACGACTGTTTCTGTCCCATCAACACCCACTCCAACTACTACAAGCACATCCAAGCCCACGCCAACATACACCACCACTCTACCAACTACAACCGGCGGACCTATAGGTATTTGTCTGGTGTGTGCTCTCGCGTGTTGCCTTGCTGTGGGAAGAATGCAGATATGTGAGCACATCAAGTTGTGCCTTCTGAATGGGATCAGGGGTGGGAGTAATTGTGTGTTCCCTGAAACGGCGTGTACCCAGCGCTAGGCCTTGGGCTGGCTGTTTCAGAACTGGGGAAGGTGCAGGGGCCCTGGGTAGAAGGTCTTGTGTTCCCTGACTCAACAGGGCTCCCCGAGGAGGGGAAAGGTTTCAGACTGTGGGTTACCCCTTTCTGTGGGCCAAGGGTGTGGGCAGCCAGGTTCTCCCAGCATTCCCATGAGCATTGTTCTCCAGCTGTCTGTGCGTTGCTGGGAAGCAAGCCGGTGTTCTGGCAGCGGTGTGTGTCCAGTGCCTGCTTCCTTTGTGGCCACAACCCTTTGGTTTCTCCCTGAGATAGTGAGGCGGTGTGAGTGACAAGAGAAGGTGAGAGAGTGGTGGGAGTCCCTGTTTAGCCCTGCTCCCCATCCTGTGTTCTGCTTACGTGAGTGGTTTTTGCACACGAGAAGCCCAACACAGCAACGTGCCCTAGCTATGAGGGGGAGACACACACGTCTCAGCAGTGCCTGTGTCCAGATTTGGTCCTAGTGTGCCTTGCAGGTCCAAGAAAGGGAGGCCTGCCCACCCAAGTGAGCTTTGTGTGGCCAAGGTTGGCTGTCTGGTGGAGCAGAGCCCAAGGGGCACCCCTGTGTGCAGTGGATGCCCAGAGCACCTCCCACAAGTGTGCTGGTGCCTCGGCTTGTTGTCTCTGTTTCTGCTGCTTTGAATTGTTCCTCTTGTTGTTGTTCCCCAGTCTGTAGCTGCGTCTGGACGGAGTGGATTGATGTGAGTTACCCAAATAGTTCGGACAGAAACAGTGGTGACTACGAAACCTTTGAGAATATTCAAAAGCACAACTCCTCCTGGGTCTGCGCAAAAGCTGAGAATATTTCATGCAGAGCAACACGCTTCCCTCACCTTCCCATTGAAGCTTTAGGGCAGACAGTGCACTGTAATGTTAGCACAGGGCTCATCTGTAACAACTGGGAACAGCACATAGGAGGACCGGCAATCATACCGGTCTGCCTCAATTACGAGATCAGTGTCTGCTGCGTCCCCAACATACCAGAATGTATTCCAAGTACCACGGTGAGCACCACGATAGTCGTGCCTTCGTCCACAATCAGTACAGTGTCCCCTTCACCCGTATGGACAACTGCTCCCACACCAACGCCATCAGAGTCTCCCAGCAGCACTACCACCACCGCGATGCCGCCCAGCAGCACCACCAGCAGCACCCCGGAGACAGTGACGACTGTTTCTGTCCCATCAACACCCACTCCAACTACTACAAGCACATCCAAGCCCACGCCAACATACACCACCACTCTACCAACTACAACCGGCGGACCTATAGGTATTTGTCTGGTGTGTGCTCTCGCGTGTTGCCTTGCTGTGGGAAGAATGCAGATATGTGAGCACATCAAGTTGTGCCTTCTGAATGGGATCAGGGGTGGGAGTAATTGTGTGTTCCCTGAAACGGCGTGTACCCAGCGCTAGGCCTTGGGCTGGCTGTTTCAGAACTGGGGAAGGTGCAGGGGCCCTGGGTAGAAGGTCTTGTGTTCCCTGACTCAACAGGGCTCCCCGAGGAGGGGAAAGGTTTCAGACTGTGGGTTACCCCTTTCTGTGGGCCAAGGGTGTGGGCAGCCAGGTTCTCCCAGCATTCCCATGAGCATTGTTCTCCAGCTGTCTGTGCGTTGCTGGGAAGCAAGCCGGTGTTCTGGCAGCGGTGTGTGTCCAGTGCCTGCTTCCTTTGTGGCCACAACCCTTTGGTTTCTCCCTGAGATAGTGAGGCGGTGTGAGTGACAAGAGAAGGTGAGAGAGTGGTGGGAGTCCCTGTTTAGCCCTGCTCCCCATCCTGTGTTCTGCTTACGTGAGTGGTTTTTGCACACGAGAAGCCCAACACAGCAACGTGCCCTAGCTATGAGGGGGAGACACACACGTCTCAGCAGTGCCTGTGTCCAGATTTGGTCCTAGTGTGCCTTGCAGGTCCAAGAAAGGGAGGCCTGCCCACCCAAGTGAGCTTTGTGTGGCCAAGGTTGGCTGTCTGGTGGAGCAGAGCCCAAGGGGCACCCCTGTGTGCAGTGGATGCCCAGAGCACCTCCCACAAGTGTGCTGGTGCCTCGGCTTGTTGTCTCTGTTTCTGCTGCTTTGAATTGTTCCTCTTGTTGTTGTTCCCCAGTCTGTAGCTGCGTCTGGACGGAGTGGATTGATGTGAGTTACCCAAATAGTTCGGACAGAAACAGTGGTGACTACGAAACCTTTGAGAATATTCAAAAGCACAACTCCTCCTGGGTCTGCGCAAAAGCTGAGAATATTTCATGCAGAGCAACGCACTTCCCTCACCTTCCCATTGAAGCTTTAGGGCAGACGGTGCACTGTAATGTTAGCACAGGGCTCATCTGTAACAACTGGGAACAGCACATAGGAGGACCGGCAATCATACCGGTCTGCCTCAATTACGAGATCAGTGTCTGCTGCGTCCCCAACATACCAGAATGTATTCCAAGTACCACGGTGAGCACCACGATAGTCGTGCCTTCGTCCACAATCAGTACAGTGTCCCCTTCACCCGTATGGACAACTGCTCCCACACCAACGCCATCAGAGTCTCCCAGCAGCACTACCACCACCGCGATGCCGCCCAGCAGCACCACCAGCAGCACCCCGGAGACAGTGACGACTGTTCCTGTCCCATCAACACCCACTCTAACTACAGCAAGCACTTCGCCATCACCAATAATCACCAAAACCCCACAGCCTCCGTCTTCAAATCCAATAGGTAGGTCTCTGGATATGTTTTCATTTGTTGCCTTGCTATGGAGAAATCAAGATTTATTGGCAGCAACGCATACAGTTCCTGAACTTGGAGTGCAGTTGATGTATATTTAAAAAAAAATCATAGCATAGTTTGTGTTGGAAGGGAGCTTTTTAAGGATCTTTTTGTCCAGCCCCCCTGCTATGGGCAAGGACATCTTCCACTACATCAGGTTGCTCAGAACCTCATTGAACCCGACTTTGAACACTTCCAATGTGGAGCATCCACAACTTCTCTGGGAAACCTGTTCCAGTGTCTCACCACTCATTTTAAATAATTTCTTCCTTACGTCAAATATAATCCTACCCTCTTTCAGTTTAAAAGTGTTGCCCCTTGTCCTGTAACTACAGGCCTTGGTAAAAAGTCTCTCCCTGTCTTTCTTATAAGCTCCCCTTGTATATTGAAAGGCTGCAATAAGGTCTCCCGAGAGCCTTCTCTTATCCTGCCTGAACAACCCCAACTCTCTCAGTTCTCTTCACGAGGGGAGATGTTCTAGCCCTCTGATCATTTTTGGGGCTTTCCTCTGTACCCGCTCAAATGTTTTCATGTCTGTCTTGTACTGGGTACCCTAGAGCTTGATGTTGTACTCTGGGTGGGCTTTCATGAGAATGGAGTAGAGTGGGTCCTATACTGAACTCTCCTTTTAGAGTTTAGGAGGAAGATTCCATAACATGTTTCTGGTTCTTGGCTCCATTCCTATGATTGTCGGGAACATTAGGTTTTTCATCCTGTTGCCTCTGCTTGGCTTAGACAAATACTGAACTGGCAGGAAGTCTTGCTTTTGCTGCTATTGGACCTCGTCCTTTGGCTGGGGAGAATATACTCAGTGAGACGCATGGTGTGCAGTCAGAGTGGGGCTTGGTTTTGTGGCACTGTCATTCAGGCACTGTTTGGGTGCAGCTGTGCACCTTTCTTATCTTGCATTGCCTCTGTGGCCACTGTTGTCACTCACCTGCAGTTCTGGCTGTAGGAAGGTTCAAAGGTTTTCCCCAGCAGGGTTTAAGGAAAGGTTTCAGACCACAGGTTGACGCTTTCTACAGACCAAGGCTTTGGGCAGTTGTGTTCTCCCAGCGTTTCCACGAGTGTAGTTCTCCAGCTGTCTGTGCATTGCTGGGAAGCAAGCTGACATTTCAGCAGCAATGTGAGACCACCCAAAGTCCCAGTGAATCTGCCTGTGTGACAGTACACTATCTGTTTCTGTATTTCCTTCTGAACATGAAGGAGGTTGCCTGTCCTTACCCAAATTTGAATTGATTTTAATTGAAGAACTGTCCTTGTGGACTTTCTGGGCGGAAGCAGTGTAAATTACATCCTCATATCCTCCAGCATTATGACTGCACTCTTATTATGTACGCAGTGCTTCTCTGTCTACCATGTGTCTCTTACGTCATGCTGTAAAATCACAAACAGTTCTGAGCCTGGCCTCTGAGTATCATGAACAATTGATAAAATGCTAATAAAAATGTTTTAAAGGAGCCTGCTTAGGGCTCATAATGAAAACTGGCTTGGCCAGTACGAGAAAAGTGAATTTGAGGTTTCTAACACGCCAAAACAGCTTGTGAGTAAGCAGTCTTAAAGACCTGAGAGTTCAGTATGGCAAACAGATCGTTTCAGCAACTGCTCAGTTTCAGTAGAATCAAATGACTCTGAGCATAATCAATGCTGGTATGAACATACCACATGAAGTAGGACAAGAAAGAGTGGTCCATCCATAGAATATAACTTGACAGCAATGGAAAATTAACCAGAAAATTCACTGATCAACTCAATGAATTCCCCTGGATTTAGGATTGCTGACATCTTCTCTGCAGTGCAAAATTTTAAACCTACAGACAGCTGCTCCATCTGACATTGATCATTGATAAAGTGTTTACAGCAAGATCTCCCATGCTAGATGTAGGAGATTTTTTTAATAATTTCTTCCTTATGAAAAAGACAGTAATAAAATAGATTCTGTTTATTCCTGTCTAAATACCATGCACTTAAGTTTGTTGAATTTAATTTGCTTATTAGAAAATGAAAAGAAGCAAATAACAACTGCAATTTGCCTACTTAAAATACTGTGTTTTCTCCCTGTCTTAAAGAGGGTACAACAGAAACAGGAACAATGCAAAGATGATTACTCTTTTTGTTTCACTACAGTTTCTCCTTCACCTACCCCACTGCCAACAACTAGAACGACAGAAATAGAAGGTACAGTGTCTACAATAGCCACCACTACTCAACAGGAAACTTCAATTGTATCAACAAGCCCCATGACTGTCACAACCTCTGAAGTCACTGAAACAGAATCAACCACCAGAACCACCACTTCGGGCCCCACACCCTCAAGAACCTCTCCCCACAGCACCACAAGAGTAACAGAAGCGCCTGGCCCCGAGACCACTCCCACCGTGCTTGGGAGCACTCCAACAGGATCACCTAGCACCACCATCAGCACCTCTGGAGTCAGTGAAATAGAATCAACCACCACAACCACCACAACCACCACAACCACCACAACCACCACTTCGGGCCCCACACCCTCAAGAACCTCTCCCCACAGCACCACAAGAGTAACGGAAGCGCCTGGCCCCGAGAGCACTCCCACCATGCATGGGAGCACTCCAACAGGATCACCTAGCACCACCATCAGCACCTCTGAAGTTGCTGAAACAGAATCAACCACCACAACCACCACAACCACCACTTCGGGCCCCACACCCTCAAGAACCTCTCCCCACAGCACCACAAGAGTAACGGAAGCGCCTGGCCCCGAGAGCACTCCCACCATGCATGGGAGCACTCCAACAGGATCACCTAGCACCACCATCAGCACCTCTGAAGTTGCTGAAACAGAATCAACCACCACAACCACCACAACCACCACTTCAGGCCCCACACCCTCAAGAACCTCTCCCCACAGCACCACAAGAGTAACGGAAGCGCCTGGCCCCGAGAGCACTCCCACCATGCATGGGAGCACTCCAACAGGATCACCTAGCACCACCATCAGCACCTCTGGAGTTACTGAAACAGAATCAACCACCACAACCACCACAACCACCACAACCACCACTTCAGGCCCCACACCCTCAAGAACCTCTCCCCACAGCACCACAAGAGTAACGGAAGCGCCTGGCCCTGAGAGCACTCCCACCGTGCATGGGAGCACTCCAACAGGATCACCTAGCACCACCATCAGCACCTCTGGAGTTACTGAAACAGAATCAACCACCACAACCACCACAACCACCACAGCCACCACTTCAGGCCCCACACCCTCAAGAACCTCTCCCCACAGCACCACAAGAGTAACGGAAGCGCCTGGCCCTGAGAGCACTCCCACCGTGCATGGGAGCACTCCAACAGGATCACCTAGCACCACCATCAGCACCTCTGGAGTTACTGAAACAGAATCAACCACCACAACCACCACAACCACCACTTCGGGCACCACACCCTCAAGAACCTCTCCCCACAGCACCACAAGAGTAACGGAAGCGCCTGGCCCCGAGAGCACTCCCACCGTGCATGGGAGCACTCCAACAGGATCACCTAGCACCACCATCAGCACCTCTGGAGTCGCTGAAACAGAATCAACCACCACAACCACCAGAACCACCACTTCGGGCACCACACCCTCAAGAACCTCTCCCCACAGCACCACAAGAGTAACGGAAGCGCCTGGCCCCGAGAGCACTCCCACCGTGCATGGGAGCACTCCAACAGGATCACCTAGCACCACCATCAGCACCTCTGGAGTCGCTGAAACAGAATCAACCACCACAACCACCACAACCACCACAACCACCACAACCACCACAACCACCACTTCGGGCACCACACCCTCAAGAACCTCTCCCCACAGCACCACAAGAGTAACGGAAGCGCCTGGCCCCGAGACCACTCCCACCATGCATGGGAGCACTCCAACAGGATCACCTAGCACCACCATCAGCACCTCTGGAGTTACTGAAACAGAATCAACCACCACAACCACCACAACCACCACTTCAGGCCCCACACCCTCAAGAACCTCTCCCCACAGCACCACAAGAGTAACGGAAGCGCCTGGCCCTGAGAGCACTCCCACCGTGCATGGGAGCACTCCAACAGGATCACCTAGCACCACCATCAGCACCTCTGGAGTTACTGAAACAGAATCAACCACCACAACCACCACAACCACCACTTCGGGCCCCACACCCTCAAGTACCTCTCCCCACAGCACCACAAGAGTAACGGAAGCGCCTGGCCCTGAGAGCACTCCCACCGTGCATGAGAGCACTCCACCAGGATCACCTAGCACCACGATCAGCACCTCTGGAGTCGCTGAAACAGAATCAACCACCACAACCACCACAACCACCACTTCGGGCCCCACACCCTCAAGAACCTCTCCCCACAGCACCACAAGAGTAACGGAAGCGCCTGGCCCCGAGAGCACTCCCACCGTGCATGGGAGCACTCCAACAGGATCACCTAGCACCACCATCAGCACCTCTGGAGTCGCTGAAACAGAATCAACCACCACAACCACCACAACCACCACAACCACCACAACCACCAGAACCACCACTTCGGGTCCCACACCCTCAAGAACCTCTCCCCACAGCACCACAAGAGTAACGGAAGCGCCTGGCCCCGAGACCACTCCCACCATGCATGGGAGCACTCCAACAGGATCACCTAGCACCACCATCAGCACCTCTGGAGTTACTGAAACAGAATCAACCACCACAACCACCACAACCACCACTTCAGGCCCCACACCCTCAAGAACCTCTCCCCACAGCACCACAAGAGTAACGGAAGCGCCTGGCCCTGAGAGCACTCCCACCGTGCATGGGAGCACTCCAACAGGATCACCTAGCACCACCATCAGCACCTCTGGAGTTACTGAAACAGAATCAACCACCACAACCACCACTTCGGGCCCCACACCCTCAAGTACCTCTCCCCACAGCACCACAAGAGTAACGGAAGCGCCTGGCCCTGAGAGCACTCCCACCGTGCATGAGAGCACTCCACCAGGATCACCTAGCACCACCATCAGCACCTCTGGAGTCGCTGAAACAGAATCAACCACCACAACCACCAGAACCACCACTTCGGGCCCCACACCCTCAAGAACCTCTCCCCACAGCACCACAAGAGTAACGGAAGCGCCTGGCCCTGAGACCACTCCCACTGTGCCTGTGAGCACTCCACCAGGTTCACCTACTAGCACTGTGAGCACCACCACCTCAGCAGCACCCTCCCCAGAGTCTACAGCCAGCACTACTACATCGCCACTGGTATCAACAAGCCCCGAGATAGTCACCACTTCTGGTACAACTGCAACAGAATCTTTTACCACCACTTCAGGAACAACCTCTAGGAATTTTACTACAGTCACTGCAACTACCATCACCACCACCTCTGAAATTGTTTCACCTGGCTCAACTAGTACTTTTGGACCAACTGCCACATCAAGTGCTGTCACCATTGCTGGAAGTTCTACGTACAGTTCAGTTACTCCACTCAGTACTTCAAGTTCAGCTACAAGTCTATCACCAACCTCTCCTGGAAGAAATTGTTCTATCTTACCTAATGAATCTTATGCAGTGAGTAGATTTCATGAGGTTTTTTTTTAGCATTCTGGTTTGGGTGCAGACTAGGCATATAATTTCAATGTTAATAACATATAGAGTAGATTTTAATCTGGGTAGAAAACGAAGTATCACTCCATTCTACTTATTTTCTTGGCTATCAACAAGATTTCCAGTGGTATTTGGTTTGATAGTTTATATACTGCTACTGGTTCTTGAAGGATAGTTTTCAAAATACTTTCTTCAAGGAGTTAGATCACAGCTTAGTGTTTACCTTTATTGTAGGACAGCTTTGATGAGGAGGTAACCAAGGGCTAAGTAGTGCTAAACTGTCTTTTCTGTTTCTGCTTTTGTATAGGTCCAGTGTGGGGAAAAGTTTGTGTGTTTACAGTGCAGCCCAATAAGAAACCACAGGGCTGATCTGGTTTGGATGTGGAATGGGTCATACTTGGTCCTAGTCTGGTTTCGTGAGAGGATTGTGAAACAGGCCACCATGTTGAAATGCTGGTGAAATTTGCCTCAGAGTTCTGAGTTTTTTTGAACCCTCCACCTCTGACACAGACAAACTGATGTCTTGTATATTTCTAAAGCCTCCTCACAGCTTAGGTGTCTACAAACTTGCTCAGAGATCTGCAGGGATAAAAATTGTACATGGCTGAAAAACTAGTGGAAGATAGAAAAAATGCATACAATCACAATGGATCACAATGCAAAAAATGTGCACAATCACCTTAAACATTACTCCCCAAATAGCTGATATTCACTGTAGCTTTACCTTTTAATCTGTTCTAGGCATTCATGGAAGGGGATTGATCATATATTGCTCACTGATATTGATCAATGTATTTCACTGTTAGAGAGGGAGTCTAGATGATGAGATTAGATAAGACATCTAATTTTTAGACAGCTGAAACTGAAAAACATAATTTCCAATTCGGGTTACTGGCTTGACTTTTGTAAGTAGTGCTTTTCACTTAGCAGCTGTCAGTAGTGCTAGCTTATCTTGCAGGCCTTGATGGCTCTGACTGCTGCACTTCCTTCCCATTTTCAGACTTCTGGTAGGTAAAAAATTGTCAATAAACATATGATTTTTTAAAACTCTGTAATTATTCAGGCATAACTGTTGTCAATCTGACTGCTTCGTAAGGTTTCTTTTTCTCTTCCCCCTCCCCCTCTCTTTCCAAACACAGCCAGGTGAGTGGTGGTGGATCTGTGAATGCATCAAGGCAATATGTATAGAAGATGATATAGTCCAGGTGGTTCCTGTAATCTGTAATCCACCTCCTAAACCTACATGTGCCAATGGGCTTTCTCCTGTACAAGTCATTGATGAGGATGGATGCTGTTGGCACTGGGAGTGTGATTGTAAGTATATATTTTGTTGAATATTTTATCTCTAAACTAGGAACAATACTCGTGTCTAGAGCAACAATATTTATCAGGGGACAAGTATCATGCAAACCTGTGACCCTCAGGCTTCCAGTGTTGGTCTATTTGGAGAGTTGAATTGATTCTTTTTAGCTAATCAGGGGCTCTTACTTAATTTGATTGCCATCATTTCTACATAACTGTTGTGTTAGTAGAATACATTGGTCTCCCAAGGCAGGATTTAAATGTCCAGATGCAGACATCTATAGGCTAGAAGCCTATACAAGTTACTTGTTCAGACTATCGGTAAAGGTATCTCTAGGGTGGAGTTAATCCTGTCCTCAGCTATCTACCAGAAATGTCAGATGAACTGTGCCCTGAAAGTGCCTGTTTTTCTCTGTTATAGATAAGTTGTAGATAATAAACTCATGCATTAACGTACACACTTTAATAAATTAAATGCTTAAAGTTTGATGAGATTAATCCCATATGTACAGATTTTGTTTGTTGTCTGATCTGATCCTGTATGTTACCATAAGAGGCTAACCTAGCTATATGTTTTTATAGGCTACTGCACTGGCTGGGGAGACCCGCATTACATGACTTTTGATGGACTGTACTACAGCTATCAAGGGAATTGTACATATGTGCTTGTAGAAGAGATTAATAAGAAAGTTGACAACTTTGGAGTCTACATTGATAACTACCATTGTGATACACGGGATGTAGTCTCCTGTCCTCGAACGCTCATTGTGAGACACGAGACTCAGGAAGTGCGCATAGCAACAGTCAAACCAAATACTCTACAAGTAGAGGTATTGAAGAAAGTAACCTTTGATTTCTTGATTAATATATTAATACAGCGTCAACCTGACAATTATATTCAGAATGTTAGGAGAAAAATTTAAAAGGCATTTTTGGTTTAGATTTAACACTAGTTTGGATTATAAAATAGGACTGCTTTGGAGGACTACTTTTAAAACTCTGAATATAGGGAAGAGTTTCTACGACTTCTTCCCTTTTTATCTCAAATATTTGCAGCGCCTTATCTCTTCTAAGTTCACAAACATGGACAAATTGCTAAGAGTTAAGGATATAAAAGAAATTAATCTATAATTAATATTAGTGTAACAAAGGAAAAGAATAAATGTTGAATGGGAGTATACAATGCACACTTAACATAACAATTAAAGTACTGGGCTTAAGTCTATTTAAAAAGTACCATTACTAGCTTTGAATGGTGTCACCTTATCAGAATAGGGGCTCTTATGTGTTTATTTCATTTATGAACATAAGCTTTGGGGCTTCAGAATTGGTTGAGAAGTGTTTGGTTTTAGGCTATTATGAGGGTTGTTTGCTTTATTTTTCTACATTACTGTGTGGGAATATTACAAGTTAGGTTGCACCGTATTGTTGAAAATTTGCAACATTTAGACATGAGGAAATATACTGTTGCTGATTAAGAGTAGTAGTCTTAGTTCCATAGGTGTATCATGGCTACTGTGTTTAAAGAAAACATACAGATTTTGCCTTATTTCTTTCATTTAATTTTCTTACAAGCATATTCCCTTTATGCAAGAAAGTTAAAACTTTGTGCACTAGGAATTTAGGAGAATTTTATATTGCACTTTCACATGTTGTCCTCAATACCATAGTCACTCTAATAAATCTATTGAATGTTAGAATTTAGCTGGTTTAAACTCTGAATTTTAGACAAGTTTATCAGTGGCTGATAGGCCATTTCTTTGGCTCAGAGAAGGCAAGTTCAGCTTTCCAGTTACATAAAAGGAAACACAGGGACACTCATGACAAACTAAAAGCACGTTATTTGCCTTTACATTCTATCTCAAATGCAAAGTAATGAACAATCAATTGTTTTCTAAAGTCAAACTAAATATATGTCTCTTTTGTTTTCTTTTATTTATTAGGTGACAGTGAACAGACAGGCAGTGGCTTTACCTTATAAAAAATTTGGCTTGAACATCTATGAGTCAGGCATAAATCGTGTAGTGGAAATTCCTGAACTAAAAATGAACGTGACCTACAATGGCTTGTCCTTTTCTATCAGAATGCCTCACAGCCTGTTTGGTAACAACACTCAGGGACAGTGTGGTAAGGCCTACTCTTATAATTTTTGTACTCTTAGAAAACCACAAACAGGTGAATTAGAGCCCTGCCACAAAGGTGGATGGAATTTGATAACAAATCTGTGAGTGAATTCTTTCTCCCCTTACCGATTTTAGGTACTTGCAATAACAACACGGCAGATGACTGCATGTTGCCAAATGGAAACATCGCAAAAAGCTGTGAAATCATGGCAGATCATTGGCAAGTTGTTGATCCTTCCAAACCACAGTGCTCTCCAGGCTTAGTTCCTACAAAAGTACCTAGCACAACTCCAATGCAACCTTGCAAAGAATCTTCCCTCTGCGAACTTCTTTGGGGAAGGTAGATATTCCTCTCGGGTTTATAAACCTTTGATCTTCTAATTTGAAGAAGTGGCAATTTCAGGGTTCATTTCTCAATAAAAAGTGTTTCTAACTATTTCTTCATTTCTTGTAGCTTTGTGGGTTGCTTCCATTTCTTACACTGTTTCTAGATGTCATTCTTTGCTGATAGTTTGCTTCCAACCCTCTGACTGCTTCATTAGCCTTTCTTCATGTTCTTACATTCTTTTGTGCTCTCTGCCTTCCACTGACCTATGCTCTTGCCTTTTCCCACACTCAACAGAAAATGGAGACCAACTGAAACGGGGTCTTCATTTTTAGAACATAGTGGCAGATTTAAAACAAAACAAAACAAAATCTCTTCTGAAAAGTAGTTCATGATTACACTCGGTAATATTCATGGAGCTCCTAGATAGAAAATATTGATGCCTGAGTGTTTTGTAGGTAAGGAGAGAATACTTTAAAATATGTTGGAAGTTTCCAATCTAGATAAGTGATCTTAGTGGAAATGTCTCCATAATAATCCTTGTTCACATCTCCTTAAGTGCCACTGTTGCCACATTATAGCATGTTAAGCATATGAAAGAATTCATGGATTATTCAGTTACTAATAATGATATACATTTCTGTTTCTAGTGTGTTTGAACCATGCCATAGCTTTGTCCGGCCTGAAAAGTACTATGCAGCCTGTGTATTTGATAGTTGTGTACTCCCCAACTTAGACCTGGAATGCTCAAGTCTGCAGATCTATGCTGCCACCTGTGCTGATCAAAGTGTATGCATTGACTGGAGAAGTCATACCAATGGTGTTTGCTGTAAGTATTTGGCCATTTATCTTGAACTGTTAGGGAAGATCATACGGTACTGTTTCAGCAATAATGTCTTAACAGTAAGTCATCTGGCTTTCTGAACAATGAAGACACCAATAAATAATGCCAGCTGCTTCCCTTAAGTAATTTTACAGGTAACATTTTTTAGAATGGAAATGATAGATGTGTATTTTTGCAGGCTCGTTTATTGACTGCGCCAGCAACATCTGTATCAGTAGATACTTTTTGTTGTACACAGGCAGTTTTGTGTTTTGCAAGCATCAGCAGATCATTCTGAATTTAGTGACATGTGCATTCATTTTCAGCTATAGTAAGAGGAGGATGGAAGGTAGGGATACACACCCCTTTGAGAACTTGTACGAAAGATACAGAAATTCAGAAAAATTTACTTTTGGCTTTATCTCTTTAATGTAAAATAGGTGCTATATCTCTATATCTAAATTGTATAAAATAATTCCACTCAGAGGCATGAGCCTGATATCTGTCTTTTTTCTCTTTGCTTCTCAAGATTGTCAAAGATACATAGGAAAATGAGTAGTCAGTGTTTAATTTCTTGGCATAAAGTCATGCAGCTTTTATATTATATTGTAACTGAGCTCTTCCTCCTTTTTATTTTCCTATTCCAGCTTATAAATGCCCCTCAGATAAAGAATACAGAGCATGCGGTCCTGTTAAAGAAATAACATGCAAATCAAGGTAAATAATTAATTCACTGTTAGTTATAGCTCATACAACTGTTTAGTCATGTCTAATGCATGGGTGGATAAGAGAAATCAGCTTTCTGTCATGTCTTAAATTGATTGTCAAATTTAGTACCACTGATCTCTTGATCCTAAATCTGGGTGACTGTACTGTTTATGTTGTTTGGCTATACCAAACGTGAACACTAGCAATGCCTAAATTGCAAATGTGCAGATCATTTGCCACTGTATCTTCAGTGAAAGGTTATTTGGCATAATCTTCCTCTGCATGCCAACAATAATGGTGTTTGTCTGAACATTTTGTCTCATACAGTCAACAAAATGAAACTTCAACTAAACAAATGGAAGGCTGTTTCTGTCCTAATGGAACAATGCTGTATGACTCTGGTGTGGATGTCTGTGTGAAAACCTGCGGTGAGTTTACTGCTTCACTTGGATGCATGTTTGTTTCTGCTTTGTTGTTTCCTTCTCATGTATGCAACATAGATCTGACTGTATGCAGTACTCATACAACATATAGTAGATATGTCTACTGTTATATGAGTGGTAATGGAAATTTATTCTGATGTTTTTGCAGGCTGTGTTGGAGTGGATAAGATACCAAGAGAGGTATGCTGCCATATGCTTTTGTATTTCAAGGAGAAGCTGAGGGTGGGGAGAAAGAGTGGTCTCTGCTGGTGCAGTCTTGTTTTGTGATCTTCTGACTTTTCATTCCTGTTTTTACTTTTGTTCTTTTAATCACTCTCTTTATTTTCTTTAATGACAGTTTGGGGAAAAGTTTACAGTAGACTGTCAGGATTGTATTTGCCTGGAGGGTGGAAGTGGCATTGTATGTAAGCCTCATGAATGTGCCAAACAAAATAAGCCTCATTGTGATGGAGAAGGCTTCCATGAGGTCAACGAAGTCAATTCTGAAGATTCCTGCTGCCCCATTGTCACCTGCAGTGAGTTTATACTTTTGTTTCTAGTCTTTCTATACCTTTTAGGAATAGAAAGGAAAAGAGAACTGAACTAGTTTAGCATTAGAGATCTGCAGTAGGGAGTCACAAAATAGTATCTTTCCTCTTGCTTTTTAAAATCAACTTGCCCAGTGTTAAGGAAAATTCATTTTAATATTGCAATCACTCAGCATAACTGAATTTACAATTATGAGACTCAACTGAATAGGTAGTTCTTGAGTTCAGGACCACATTTTATTCAAGTAAAATGCAGAGAGATTATGGAATTCTATGTGGGTTTTCACTTTGCAGCAGTTGCCTACAAGCTTGGAGAGAGTAACCGTTGTTCATTACTTCTCTGCAACGAATTGTGAAACTTTTAAAACTCTTGCTAATTATATAATAGAAACTTTTCCATAAACTAGTACAGTCCCCCAGTCCAGTGCCTGGATTCAGTAGGAAAAATGTATTCTCTTCCTGCAATTTGTTTTCTTGGAGAGGACCTAGACTGTTTCCTAGCAATGGAAAGTCTATCCCAAATGCTTTGATGGATGCCTATTTCTAGTAGCTATTATTTAGTGTATTTTCTGGCTTATTCTTTTTTTTTTTTCAGGATGCAATACAAGCTTATGCACAACTAAAGCCCCTAAGTGTACACTGGGATTTGAAGTTCAATCTCATATTCCCAGCGGTCAGTGCTGTCCTGTGTACCAGTGTGGTAAGTCTCTTGAAAATACATTACAATGATTAGAATCATATATTACATAATTTAGCATCAAACTTGGTAAGACTGTATGCAATAGCCCATTGAAAGAGGTAATAAACACAGTCAGATACTACAACTTGTTTACTATTAACAGTGGTTACTACTGCTATGGTTATGATGAACAACTGTGAAATCAGATTTAGCTCAGGTGGCTCAAGTTCTATTTTTCTGGTTGTAGGTAACATAAGAATAGCTACAGAATTAACTAGGACTGTGATTTCAGCTTAATCTAGCAAAATGTCCCTGTAAGCATCCCTAGTAGAAGATAGCTTTACAAAGTCTGCTTTGCTCTTAGTGACTGAAACACGTAACTATGTGTACCTGTTAAGTGGATGTTCTTGGCTATGAATTGGACTGCCTATATCGGGCCAAGTCTTCTTCCCTTTTTGCACATGCAGCATTTGTTCCTATACTTTATATATGTCATATCTGCTACCAGAAATGGAGAATAACCAGTGTATTTGACCATATACATTGTGATTCATTGTGGAAGAAAATGGTTTGACTAGAGCAGGATGAAGACCTTTTTTTTGTTTCCCCCCTTGTGTAACCACATAACTCCTTGCTTGTTAACAGTTCCCAAGAGGGTTTGTGTACATGAGAATGCAGAGTTCTTGGTAAGTTACTGTTTCAACAGTCTTCTGAAAATGCTTAAAATACCAGTTAGTATACTTCATCAGAAGTGCTATGAGGAGGTTTAGAAATTTTAGAAATTTTCCAATACTTATCAGGAGTTCATCAGTTTCACAAAGCCCAAATCTTTTCTGAAAAGGTTGCTGCGTATCAAAGAGCCTGAAGAGTTGTTTGTCTGTCAGTATCACAGAGAGATTTTGGTTTAGAGTTAAGTGTGTATGCATTTTAAAAAATCAGTCCACATTTACTGTCAACACATTATTGCAGTTTTAAGATTCTGCTTTCAAAAATGAAAAGATGTGTAAATAAGTATTATTCTAAACAGACTTAGATTCCTAATAAATTCTGTTGGGTCTAATAATTGTTTTATTGCAGATATTTGTATCACACCTGCCTTTTTAATATCTGAGTTTATCATTGCTATATAGGACTTCAGTAAAGACACATGTTAAATTAAAGTCAGTATTTAAAATGTTGTCTTAATAAATGACTAGCCAAATAGCTATCCAATAGTGTTTATGATTGTTTCCTTCTCCATTGCGTAGTTCACAGATTTTTTTGAAATTAAGAAATGTCTGTCACACATGTCATATCGCATTAATATATGAACCTTTTTTTCTTAAAATTTATAGCCTAATTCCTCAGTCTTTGTTGATAAGTGTCACAATTGTTTCTGCACTAACGAAGTTAATGTCAGCACTCAACTGAATATCATCTCATGTGAACATATTCCATGCAACCCATACTGTGAACCAGTAAGTGACAAACTTAAAGTAAACCCCCCTCCCCCAATACCTATGTACATGAAAAGCAGTTTGATCAATGAGTGGTATAAGGAAAGGACAAGAAGTAAAAATCCAGAGTCCAACTCCAGCATGGATCCCAACTGTCCTTGAGCAATCTATTGTGTGAAGCTTGACTGGTTAACTTACAGTATTCAGTTCACATTGGGAGGATTAGCCGGGAAATTTCTACAGAGCACTTAATGGAGTGGTATTTAATTATTAGGCATATTTATTATAGTGCTTTAATTTATTCAATCTGTATCCTGCTTTTATTACTTGTCCTCTTTTGCATTGGAATACAAAAAGGCACAAATCTAGAATGCGCTTCAAAGCATAATCAATTAATGGGTTTGTATGTTTTCATTTATTTCTCAAAAATGCATCTATCATAGTGCTTTCATTTTTAATTACTTTTATTATCTAGGGATATGAACGTCAACCAGTGAAAGGTGAATGTTGTGGAATATGTGTGCAGACTAAATGTGTTATACATACAGCAAAGAATTCCAACCTCATACTGAGTGTAAGTATGCTCTACATCTTACATCTCTATCAAATTTGTAAAGTTTCTCCTTTCACAGAGGGAACACCTTCTTGTCAGACATAAGGTTTAGTGTAAGTTTGCACCAAAAAGGTCAGAGACTCACCTAAAGCAAGGCCTATCTGCAATTTTTTGGCCTGGAGGAAGGACTCATTAGATAAAATTGTCTGGAAGGCTCTTCCTGGAATGACAAATCCAGTACCATTGCAAGGTTTTTTCTTGCGATGTATGGAAGCTTGGGCTGTTCTATATTATTTGATTTCTCTGTAACAAAAA
Organism: Chlamydotis macqueenii; assembly: GCF_036417535.1. Taxonomy (NCBI): domain Eukaryota; kingdom Metazoa; phylum Chordata; class Aves; order Otidiformes; family Otididae; genus Chlamydotis; species Chlamydotis macqueenii. Next base: position 52,496,203 of record NC_141560.1, on the reverse strand, counting down.
ACACTAGTAAAGCCTATGTATGAAACAATTTTATTGCCCCTGTAGGGTGAAAATTTAGGATCATTCTTAATTACTATATACCAGTTTAGCTTTCCGTAGGCAAAATCCATTGGCATAGATGATTTTGTTAATAACTCTAATGTACTCTGCATACTTCAGAGACATTTTTCATTTCCAAGGGAAATCTCATGTAAAAGTAAAGATACTCTCCACGTATGGCATACTGTAATACATGTAATAATCTATATCCAAAATGGCTGTTAACCTAAAAATAATTGTCTGGGAAACAAGAGGAAAGTTGTCGTCAGAGGAAAGGAAAATTTCTGTCTGGTCTCCCTTCAACTTTCCTTATTACATTTTGTATTTCACTTGCAGCCTGGAGAGTTTAAAAATGATCCTGACAACAATTGCACCATTTATAGCTGTGTAAAAGTCCGCAATCAGCTTGTTTCTTCCACATCTGAGATTACCTGCCCAGCATTCGATAAGGACAACTGCAAACCTGTAAGTAAATATGGAAAACTTACCCTCTACTCAATGCATAGATTACTTCAGCTTAGTTCAGCCACCTAACTAGCAAAAGTCAAATTAAGCTCTGATGACTTTTCACCAAAGTTTCTCAGTTGCAAGGGCAAATGTTTCTGCTGCATCCATGCACAGACCTATAGACTGTATAAAATAAGATATCTGGGTGAGAGTTCAAGGCTTATAACTGACAGCTGTAAACGCTGGTCAGCACTGAGATAAAAAGTCCTTGCTGACTGCTTTGTGCGGGGTCCTGTCTGAACAAGAACCATGTTTTCTTGAACATTACAGAAACACCAGCTGTTCAGCCAGTAGGCTGCCGGTAACACCATACATACTCCCCATTCAAATATAGAAGTCTGTGAGAAAACTTTTTTTTTAATTGTTTCTGAGGAAAAATTGCATGATGTTAACTGTAGAGTTCCTTCAAAGCAGTATCTTTATTTTCGCAATGCTTTGTAAATTGATAGATAACAAGTCTGGAGGAGACCATTATCTTTGTTTATTCAGATCAATGCTATGCAGTTTTTGCTTGTTATTTCCAGCCATCAGGGAATTGCTCTCCACAGTTACTGGCTTAAAAGGCTCTTTAATATTGGGAAATGAAATAATATTATTTTTCCTGTTTCTTTGTTCTTTTAGGGAACAGTTACATTGTTACCTAACGGTTGTTGCAAAACCTGTAAGTATGACAGTGTACCTGCATCAACAATACAGAGGATGAATTTTCTTCTTAAATCAATCCATTTTCCAGCCATAAAGGCTGATATGTTTGTAGTTAAATAGATACTTTTATATTTATGTTCGTTATTCCAAGCTTTCACTGTCCGATCTCCTTGGGAAAGTTTAAACTGGAGCAGAAAGATCATTTAAAACAATTCTTTGAGTGCACTAGTGAAGCCCAGAGAGTGCTGAACTGCAAGGAACTTGTGGAGTTATTTCACTGAAAATATTTTCTGATCTTTCTTTATAGGTGCACCTCTGGATAGTCCCACACCGTGCTCTGTCCATCAAAGAAAAGACTTTATCGTCCATAAGGGCTGCCGTTCTGTGGACAGAGTTGTCATGACTGAATGTCAAGGAACATGTGGAACCTTCTCTCTGTAAGTAAACTGATTGGACAATGAGATTTGAATTCTGCTGGCACTGAACTTGTTTATATAAAAGGAACAATAAATAGGTAGACTGCAGAATTATAGAAGACCTGAAACTCTCAGCTTCCCAAATCATGGGCACAAAATCACAAAATCTGTGACTGAAGAGTTGATTCGTCTTAATACAAAGCAGAAAAATGTATTAAATTGCCTTGTGATTGAGATAAATATTATAAGGTCTATTCATCCGTTAAGAGCTGGTTTGTCTGTCATTTGTATCAGATCACGTTGGCTAGAAATCCTCACAGAAGAACATGGATTATTTCCTGTAATGAGCCCAGAGAGCAGCCAGATCTGATGCTCATAAGCTGAAAAGCTGCTTCTCAATAATTAACATCTAAAATGAAATACATATAGATCTTTTAAAGGAAGATTCAAAATGCACAATTTTTATACAGTAAAGGAATTAGAAAATGAATGCTTTAGAAGTGGTGTTAGTAGAGTAGTTTCACTATACATTTTTCACTGAAATGAGAAAATCTGCAAGAAAGTGGCTGTAAGAGAGTGGCTAGTAGTACACCAGCTACTGAGCTATTAAAACACTGGGAAAACGTAATTCTGACTCCCCAAAGAAATGGTCATTTGCTACCTATCACCGAGTATGCCACAGGGCACCTTATGTGGGACAAAACTGATCTTTATCTCAGATTAAACCCCAATTGGCCAGTGGGTTTATTAGTATTTTGAAATACCTTATTATCTTAGAGTCTTGCTGTGGTTGCCTCTGCACACAAATACAAGAAAAAGATGGCTCTTGACACTGTTTATAGCCTGATATTGACACATTCTACAAGTTAGAAATGGTCCTTGGAAAGCTGATGAACACAAGGCTGCAAAAATACTTTGCTTTGAGATAGAAACAGAAAGAGCTGCTGCTTCCTCTTCCTACTAACACTGCCTGGTTTGGGATATGCACTTTGATTTGCGTGATGCAATTGTCATCCTTGTAGCCAATCGATTGATGTGATGCCCTTGTAGATGGCATCGTAGCCACTCATCTATGCAGTTTTCTTATTCATGTCAGGGCTTTGTCTGGCCTTAATCGTTGATCTGCTGTTTAACACTCATCAGCCCTGGGATGATGAGAGGAATCTAAGGAAGCTGAGCTCCTAGAACTCACTGGTGATTTTACTAGGACTTCGATACTAAATGTTTTACCAGAAAAAAAATCTCAGCAAATGCAATGAATTTTTAAAGCATATTGTTAAAACCACTGTTCTGACAGATGAGCTTAGCACTTACTTTCAGTAGACACAACTACGGCTCTTCTACCTACTATTCCAAACTCCTCTCATGAGTTCTGTACCTAATTTCACTCTTTCTTCTCTATGCTGGCTTCTGGCACAGAGTAATGTTGCCATTTTCCATGTTAACAGATACTCTGCTGAGGCCAATTCGATGGAGCACAGCTGTTCCTGCTGCAGGGAATCAAGCACTGCTGTGAGGGAAGTGGAACTGAAATGCCCCACTGGGCATTTAATTTCATATAAGTATATATATGTGAAAAGCTGCAGCTGTCAAGGCACTGAATGCAGCAGCTCACAATCCAGTGAGTTGCAGAGCACAGAAGAAAGCGACAATGTGAGCTCTCTCAACCGTATCAAGAGGGCCATCAGCTTAATATCAAAATGAAGTGGAAAAAACCTAGCAGCATTCAACTAAAAGGACTATGCGCCATTCTCATCTTCCTTGACTACTTTTGAACTTTGCTTTCCCCCGTTACTGTGTCCTATTTGTTCTCTGATTATTTTTAAAAGTGCTCTATTTATTTGTGCATAGTATAAGAACACAAATTTGTATTCTTTCAATTGTGCAGCCTTTTGTGTCCTTTTACAATCATCTTATTTTCTCTGAATGATTAAAAGCACATTTCAAAAACCATGAGTTTTGGACTGATTCACATGTTGTCTTGATAAGCCTGAGTTTTAAAAGAGAAGAAAAGTTCTTTTTCAAGTTATAGGAACTAATATTTCCTAAATTTTGAGGGTGTCTATTTCTGGCTCCTTAAAATCTGAAATATCAGAAGGTACTGTCTGGAGAACCCAACATGTAAGGTGGGGCAGAAGTTGATGCTGTCTGCCAGAACAAAGCCAAAGATGAATAATTCATTATGATGTGTTTCAGATGACTCAGAGGAACTTCTAGATAGCCAGCAGATCTCATTTTAGCAGGACTGTGTATGCTAGAACTGTCTCAGTTCATCACAGCTATGTATGTGCACCAAGAAAGTAGTCCTGCAGCTATGAGAATATGAAGTTAATTCACAGTGCTTGAGAGATGCATAGTTAGCTCTATAGTAAGAGTTCTCCAAATTCCAACAGTTGCAAAACTGATAAGCTAGTCTCTGAGCTAGTAATCCTAGGCTTCCTCTACAGGAAATGGAGAGAAATAGCCATTTTTGACATTCATTTGTCTCACAACAAAGGACATATCCAAAGGAGGTTAGCTGAATTGCATTCTAAAGCACCTGTTTGTCTGACCTTACTGTAAGGGGAGCTGAAGGAAGAGATGAGTTGAGAGATGGATATCTCTCTTGAATCATCTGAAGTACAATGAGGGTAATCCACACCTTCTGTCATGTGTGAAAAATGCTGTTGCTATTATTTTGTCTCTGTTGGCAGCACTAATTGTGCTTTATCCTTCTGAGAACTTAAAGTAACTGTTTGAGCCACAGCCAACCTGAATATAAGCATTTTGCTACCTAAAGAATCGGTGGCATGCTTTTGTGATACTACTAGCCCTGCCAAACGTGTTGCGGCTTAGAATGCAGATACTGGTAGGAATGCACAGAAAATGAAACTCCAGAAATTTTGCAGCTTTAGAATACCATGATTAGAGAGCTAATTTCTGTGGAGAGGGAGAGCTAGCTGATCTAAGAAGAAGGAAGTTTTGTCAGTGTACAAAGACAGCTCCAGAACTAATGAAGCCTGGTTTCTGCTTTAGTATGGATTTCTAAGGATTTCTATCTCTATGTTCGTTGTGAGATGTGACTGAGACTTTTCTGCTGGGGCATTTAAAAGGTTACTCTCCTCCGTGGATTCTTTGTTGTCTAACAATTTCTGTGCTGACACTACAGCCAGAAGTTTTCTTGACTTGTTTGCAAAAACATTTTTCTCAAAATCTGTTGACATTTAGCTGTCTTTGTGATCTTCGTTTTTGCAGTTAAATTTGGCTGAAGTCAGCAAATAGCTTCTGGAGACAAATAGATACAAAGTTTCCTATGAAAAAGACAGAAAATATTCCAAGTGAGTAGCAGCATTTTGCTACATACTGTATTTACACTGAAGACTAAAATCTCCCTGGCTTAATTTTTTTTGTTTGTTCCATAGCTTGCACGGGCTCTTTCCACCTTCTAGTGATGAACAAGCTACTTATAAATAAGGAAGTTAAAAGATCCTATGTAAGTCAGTAAGCCTGCATGTTTTGGCTTTGCCACTGCAGGGCAGTCTATGGCTAAGAATGTAAAATTACTTCAGACACAAAAAAGCAAGCTGGCTCCAAAAGGGAGTTTGTACTTCATCGAGTAGATGGTTTTACATCTGAGTAGAATGAGTGCTAGTATTTCCCCACAGACACTTCTGTGCTCTTAATAAGCACAAAAAAAAAAATATATTCTGACAGGAATTTACATGCATGCACAGGATGGTTTTCCTTACAGTGCTCTTGATTATAGCAGTCCCTTCAGATCTGGTGCTGGGTCAGTGCTGCCCATAAGCAGGCTCCCAAGCGGGCGCTGTCAGAGAGTTCTTATTTACAAGTGCTTGGCAGTTCCAGGTCAAACTGTACGTGCCAAACCTCCACACCTTTCTGCACTCTTAGTCACCTTAGAACTTTGCAGTTCAGTTTGCACATGTATTTCCATTGGAACTGCATGAAAAAAACTGAACAGATTAAACTTTTTTCCAGCAGAGAAATCCACAATAGTCTTTTGGAGAGAAAGGAAGGAAAGAAGCTCTAACTGTGTATCCCTAAAAAGAGAGAAGTAGTGACAGTGAGCAGCACTTTTGCTCCTTTCCACAACCCTCTTGGAAGTAAATGTAGACCTGTCCTACCTGATTGCATGGAGCCTTTTTATTTCTTAAGCACGAGCTGTTGGGTCTGCAGATCACAAGCAGAGATCAATTTGGAAAACAAAGAGGACAAACAGAATAAATCTCTCATAAGGCAATATCAGCCCTTTAGGGGCTCAGAGGAGATGGTGGAACATTCTGATCCCATTGTGTCCCAGGCAGGTCCTACTGCAAGGAGCACCAACAGCTTCATAAAAAGCATAGGTGCTGGAAGGGAATGGGCTTGACTCTCTCTGTTCTCCAAGAATGACTCTATTCTCCAGGAATTTCCTTGTCTTCTGGAGTCTAACAAAAAGGGCCCAGTAGCAAGAGCCCCAGCAGAGTTCAGCTGGGTGGCAGAGTGGCTAAAGTACTATCACATTTCCGTGCCTGAGTGCTGTGTTCATCTTCTCTTAGACTTTCTGTCTAGCCTCCTGTTCTCATTGATGGCAAAGAGTTTCTTTTCAGTTTGTTTCTTTTTCTTCATCTCCAGTTACTTAGCAGTTTTCATTTTAGTCACTCAGCCTTCTTGGGAGGCAAGTGGGACTTAGAATCATAGAATCATAGAATGGTCTGGGTTGGAAGGGACCTTCAAAGGTCATGTAGTCCAACCCCCCTGCAAGGAGCAGGGACATCCCCGACTAGATCAGGTTGCTCAGAGCCTCATGCAGCCTGGCCTTGAACGTTTCCAGGGATGGGGCCTCCACCACCTTTCTGGGCAACCTGTTCCAGTGTTCTATAACTTGCATCGTAAAAAATTTTTTCCTAATTTCCAATCTAAATCTACCCCCCTCTATTTTAAAACCATTACCTCTCGTCCTATTGCAACAGGCCCTACTAAACAGCCTTTCCCCATCTTTCTTGTAGGTCCCCTTGAGGTACTGGAAGACCGCTATCTGGTCTCCAGCCGGAGACAGAGCCACATAGCCTTTGAAGGCACCAAAGAGGAGCGTCCTAGCTCTTGCTCTCCAAGAGCTGCTTGGTTTGGCCTCACTTTTTCAGATTCTCCCTAAGCAAGGGATGAGCAGAGTTCCTCTAAGCATGGGGTTTGAACATGCCCCTGAGGCCCTCAAAGAAGTGCTTGAATCTGCTTGGATATTCTGGTGAACAAAAAAAAAAACAAACCAAAACAAAACAAATCATGGCCTTATTGCAGCTTTCCCTAAGGGAAGGAAGGGTAGATGCAGGCAGGCTGAAATTCCCAAGTGCAGGCTGGAGCTGGGATTTACCTGTAGCATAATTATTACCTTGGTTGGCAGAGGCTGTGATTTTGAGTCTTTGCCTCAGGTGCAGGCTCCTTTGAGGCAGCTGGAAACTCAAGCAAATCCTTCCCAGGCAGCTGCAATCTTACAGGCATAGAGCTAGCTGTAGGCGACCACTGCCAGATGCAGGAGCAAACCTGAGTGTGTTTGCTGCAGCACAGGGAGGGTACTGTTGCTTCACAAGTACAGAGCACTGCAGCAGAGGGCCTCCAGTGCGGCTCTTGACACACTTGCCCACTTTAATAAGCAAAAAACCAAAAAGCTCATTGTCCTAGTGCATTGTGGGCCATTTAGAGGGGATATACACAAGTATTCCCTTAGATGCACCCTGAGCCTTCCTTATGGTAGGTTACATGCTTCCCTAGAACCAAGATGATTGTGGCGTGCACCTTATCTGTGGAACTACATGGGTTTCATTCCCAGTTGTATTCTTCTCTAAGGTAGTTTGAAGCTTAGACAATTTCTTCCTAATTACCTGGAGATGCACTGGAAACTCAGTGTTGTTCAGATGACTCTACAGTAATACAGTGAGAACTTTCATCAGAGTTAAAAAGGAGTTCTCAGAAGATTTGCTGATAGAGTGAGCATAGTTCGTTTATGAACTGTTACTGGATAAGTTTTTTGAGAACACCAGGGGCAGGAAGGAAAATGTTTGTTAGTAATACGGAAAAATCACTGTTGCTATCTGAGGTGAGGCAGGTGGGATTCAGAAGAGGGGAAAAAAAGACAGATGCAAACCAAGAAGAACCCTTCCCAAAATAATACAAGGTAGGGATTTCTGATCTAATAACTACTTTTTTTTTAGTAATTTAACTATGTCTTATAACATCATTTTGTGCTGTAGGAGAAGAAGGGTAAGATAAAATTTTCAGTATATTTACTGTTGGACTGTACTTTGCTAAACCACACTTCACCGAACCAAGCACAGGCAACTCTGCACATAAACCCTAATGAAAGGACTTCAGCAATGGCAAAGCCTTAAGTAAATAATCATGCAGTTACTTGTGATACACTGTTTGAATGTGTGCTTGTTATACACTGTTTGAACTTGTGTAGCAAAGCAAACTCAGATAGTGGGAAAAGAGGCAGAAACAGACTTGCGAACTAAGTAAAGATCATAGGAAAGAAAATTCTTGTGAACTTTAGATCCCACAAGAACTGAAATATATGTAAATAACTGTAATATTCATATACAGTTTCTGAAATTTCATCTCCCAGCAGAAGCTTAGAGGGGTAGTGCTATTTTAAAACAGAACAAGTTCTTCAAGTTAAGCAGCCCTCTTCCTAGGCTAAATTTCCTAAATTAACTCAATTTTCTCATGCTGCCACGAAGAACTGTATTCTTAATTGACAGCCTCCCAGACTAACTTCCAACCAGGCTACGTAAGCTATACTCCCATCACTAATGTAGAAAATCCTGTAAGTCTTTTTTTCAGCATCACCCTTTTCAAATCTGATGTGTTCAAACTGGACTTCATTTAATGTTCCAGTTTTCCAGCATTCATATGCAAAATGCTTGAATTCCTTTCACAAACTTGTCTCTAAAACAGTGAAAAACACCGCTGTCATTTTTTCTTTACTCCAAGAATTTAAGGAAACTCACCGAACATAGTAGAACTCATAACGTATTTTTTATATTGCTTCAATGCAACAGCTTCCATATCAGAACATCTTTCTGTTGCAGAATGGTGGAAAGACAGAAAACACTTTGTATGGACTTTTACTATGCTTTTGGCTGACCTCCTTTCCATGTTTGACAAAGAAATGGGTTCTCCCAACTGCCATTGAACTTCCTTAGTTCTAGAATCATCCAGTAAAAAGCAATTACCCCTGCAAAGGGTACCTTCTAAGAAGTAGCTTGGAAATATGTTCCTGGTCATATTATGTGATATATTCAACAGGTGAAAACCTTCTCATTTGCTTTGAAGGCTAAACAGAAGGACTAATCCTGACAGGCTAATTCAGTTAGTCACACAAATGCTGATCATCACACATAGAAGAAGCTACTGCCTGACCATACCAAGGCTGTTAATCTCAGTCTGACCTAATGACAGGAGAAGCCTGACAGATTTCCAAATCATGCAAAGATTAGCATGTGGGCAGCAAGCTAGAAAAGAAACCTCAGACGCTAAGTGAAGAAACAGACATGCAACTACCCTGTTTGGCAGACATATAGTAAAGTATGGGAGAGCTGGAGTTGAGAAGAAGCACCTTTGCTTCATGCAGCTCTCTTTTAGGCAGTAACAAAAGGCAACAGGAACTGTGATCAAGGAACGTGGCTTTACACAGTGCCTGTGACCTGACACAGCAGTGAAATTTCAATAGTCCATTCCTTTGGACTAGTGTAGCCAAGCACTTCTTGCACTTTGTTTGCAGCATCTATGGGAGCTGTATGCTCATTCTTCTCCTTCTCAAAGACACAGGGAGCCTGAATTAAACACAGCACACTAAGGGAAGCTAGCTGTTGGGTGGATAATTCCAGCTTCCGCAACATGCTAAGCAGAGGCCTAGGGAAAGACGGTGGCCCCATTTGTCTTGTTTTTCCTCTCTTTGGGTAGTCATCTGAATTTAAAAGAAAATTAGTATTCAGCCATCTAGAAAACTGCTTTGGTTTTAGTGGCTACAGCATTCGAGGCAAGGAAAGCTCTGAAATTTGGATGACACAGAAAAGTTAGCTGCTTACTGTGAATATCATGGTTCATGTTGGAAACACACAATCTCACGAGTCTAGTAGAAATGCTCTGACAATTTTAGATGAGGTCCTTAATAGGGACATAATATAAACCAAATTTAGGAAAAAAAAAACAGGCCAAAGTTGCTTGGCTGCTCACCTCAAGCTGTTCTCTGTCCCATCTCTCTGCCTTTCTTTTGACTTGCAGTAACTTTCAGCTACTGGGTATGTAATTTCACATAATTTCAGAGTTATACAGACTTTGGTATTAAATATGCAGTGGCCTCTTCTGAATTGTCTTGGCATCCATGAAATAAGAAATTGCTTTTCAAAAAAAAGGGTGGAATCTGCTCTAGCCTGAAACCCATAAAGCTGTAATTCTTCAAGTAGAATGTTCATGTCTTTCCCCACATGAAGCCCAGGGTTCCCTTTGTTCTTCTACTCCATATTTTTCACCAGGAAGATTGTTTAAAGAAAAATCTTTCCAGCAGAAAAAAACTCAAGGGCCCAATCTCCTGACGAGAGGGCTTTCTATGCAGGGAGTCTTTCTTAGGTGAGGAAGTGCCAGTAGGTCAATGAGACCTGTGTGCACAAACACCAATCAGCCGTGTCATTACTCCTTGTATGTGGATTTTGAAAGACCTACATCTTCTTTAAAAAAAAAAAATAGAAAAGAGTATCTGAAGTGGTTCCTTGCAAACAGGAGTAACTAATGCCCTAATGAACTAATCAGTTCAGGAAAAATCAAGGAAGCCTATGGCAAGATGAGAGGTTAAGGGGCTTTGTGTTTGTTCTAGGGCAAAATGTAAGAAAACACCCAACTGTCTCCTATCAAAATTAAAAAACTGAAAGCATTCTTCATGTATTTTAATTGACAATTAATAACAGAGATCCATTCCCTGTTTTTCCTCTGCCTGTTACAGATCACCTCATACATACTGCCAGCCATTTCAAACTGTGTGGTGGATACAAATCAGACGGATCAAATAAAACTTTGACGTGGATTTCCTAAACTCTGTGGGATTATACCAATGATGAAAATACAATCCCTGTTGTTCTTGAATTCTTCTAGCAATTTAGGATGTGCAAAATAGTGTTGTAACCATCAGTTATGTAAAATATTTTGCCAAATTTACTTCCAGTGTTTTTATCATGTGGATTATCGGCACAAGAAGGCTTGACACCAAATCCAAATTAATCATCTTCCTAGCTAACATGGTGACAGCATTTCTCTAGAATTATTATCTAGGCAGTGCTTGTAAAACAGCATTTTATAGTAGATTCACATTTTAAGAAGCAGTAACAGCTTTGCCTGAAATAAACTGGAATGTTAGAGAATTTCCAGACTGAACCCCACCAATGCTTGGGCTGACCCAAGATGGTGTGTTACAAAAGTCTTGGTAGCCTTGACACTTTACAGTACATATGGGATCACCTTTTGACAGAAGGGTATGGTACAAGTGCAACTGCCAGGCTTCAGTATAGTCGCTGGCTATGAATGGTATTAATCTACCAGATGCCCCCATTTTGAGTGCCTCTTTACCAAGTTTGTATAAAAAAAAAAAGAGAGATGTGAGTCACTGGTGTATTACATTAGCTTCGTGACGATTTATCTCCAGTGAGTCAGTGGTGATAAAGAAGCTGAGTTAATATTTACCTATTGTATTTACGAAAATCACATACCCTTTAATGGCAAATGATCCATGAAATGGGCTGTAAAGGGGCCAAGAGGAATTGTTCTTCTTGCTAGTACAGCTGCAGCAGAGTGAAGGTCTCTTATGCTGCAGGGCCCAATAAAGGGAAGAGTTATTAATCCCAGTATGTCACTGCAGGGGTAATAGTTATAACTTGCGTGCCTGCAATAGCAATGACTCAATGGTAAGTGATCAACATGTTCACAAGCTCCCTGACAGTTTGAATTTCCTTCAGAAAAGTGACCATGTTTTTCTTCTGAAACCTCAGTGTTGTCACACTTGAATATAAAAAGTTCATTTGAATGCAAATATCCTTTCCCTGTCAGTAGCCTTGAAATCATTGCAGAGGACTGAAGCATCCAATGATTTCTAAGGAGTGTAGCCAGCACTCTTTGTGAAGAAGCCAAAAGCAGCAGCCCTAATTAGTCACTGACAGGAACTCTACTCCCCAAGAAATGGCAAAGGAATGGCAAAAATGACAGAGCAAAAAAAACAGAGGTAAGAAAATGGCTAGGTACAGAGCAAAAGGACTGGGTTTCCTCTTTCTCTGAGTAGGAAGAGATATGCTCTTGCTTTTGTCAGGGGAGGATCCCAGATGACTGAAATTACTTTCTCTGCTGAGTAGAGCATAAATGGGTGGTGGTTCAATGGATTATTTGTTTTATTCTGTCTGCTCCTTGGACACAGTTATAACATGCGCTGTTCATGTTCTTCCCAGGCCGCTAAGTGCTAAGTGGGGCTTGCAGGGGAAAGTCACGCCTTAGCTCATCCCTCCTGCCCACCCTGGCATGCCCCTGAACCGCCACCCCACACATAGAAGACAAGGTCTGGGAGTTACAGTGGTCAGCCTCACCATATCTTTGTCAACCTGAAGGGTATCTTTGGCAAGTAGTTCATAGCAGGTTCCTCCTGCTTTTGTACTGCCCACTGAGAATAAAGGGATTCTTTTTCTAGGGTCAGGACTCGTACTCCTAGAGTCCTGTTCCACTTTCTACTCTCATAGCAATATGAGTGAAGTAGGTGCCTCATTTGCCTAGGTGGCAATGGGAAAGGAAGAGGACCATGATTAAGAGAAAAAAAGGACTCTATCTCAGCAGAGTTCTGCATTTGGATTTTGATGCTACCTTTGATTTGGGAAAATTAATACATTTCATCTTTCCACCTTTATCCTCAACTAAGCTCTCTTTGTCAAAGTCTGTGGCCTACTGATCTATGTGCTTTTTCTCCTGGGCTCCGCAGCCCTTCCCCACACCTGCTGTTAACACTGTTCTGTGGCCTGAACAATAACTCAATTTGAAAGTTACCATTGGAATCTGCTAAATTTGAGTGTTTCTATTGCACCGTATTTGATTTCAGATCATCCTCATATCTACAATGTTATGTTCTTGTGGTTTGGTTTATCTACCAGATATTCCGGTGGTTTACTTTGTAACTCCTTGGGTGGAGATCAGCAGGGAAGATGCATTGAGATTAAAAGGAAAAACAGCAGAAACCTATTACTTCCATCACTGGTGCCGTAAAGTCTGTTGGTTCTGTATTCCAGCCAAAATGGCAACGCTTCAAGAACAGACTTTACCTTCCAGTAGTGCCCTGCCTCAAGTGTGAGTGACAATGGAATTAATGGGGCACGGACAGTGGGAAAGGGGTAACATGAACTCATGTTTCATGTACTGCACAATGCTCTCGCCTGCTAGCACAGGATTTTCTTGAGAGCAACAGCAGCAGCAAATCTGGCAGACATTTGCACCTGCAATTCTGGAAGCCACTTAGCAAGCAGCTCCTAACTGTGCAGGGGGAGCAGCTGAAAGAAGCAGTGGGCCAGCTTTAAGACGCTTAACTTTGTAAATGCCAGAAAGCTTTGTAAAGCAGTAAGCAAGACACAGTTCTCAAAGACCAGCTTACTCTGTCAACCAGATAAAAGGGCGTGCACATTCCCCAGTGAGTGCATGGACAGACTCGACCTGAGGACTTGCAACAAGGGTGAAACCTAAGTCAAACTGTATTTGTGCCTACCTACTACTGGCAATCATTCTGCTATTAGTGTATTCCCAAAGGGGCATGGAGCAGCTGAAAATGTGGAAAAGTCTGCTTCGCATGTTTGATTTGCTGGGACTAGGTGAGAGCCTTCCTCTGTATCAGAGGCAGTTCACCCACAGCAGGTGAAGCAGCGCTAGGTCAGCTTGTGCCAACAGGGCAAGTAAATCTCTAAAAGAGACCTTAAAATTACTGACATCAAACATCTATGACAGGATGTCTAAGAGTCATCCTACAGTGGAACGTAGATCAGCTCATGACTGAGCCAGCTGGATTGTTTATGGGTATGTGCTAGGGTATTAAAGCACTCCGGTAGAACCAAGAGACCCTTTTGTAGCAGCGTAATTTAGGAGGTGAAGGAATGAATTGTGGTCTACATTTAGTGGGACTTGGGAACTGCTTCCTTATGCTGCTTGGAGAAACCACCACCTCTGTGCACATGAAGAATTAGCTTCCCATGTCTGACTGATGCGATTAAATCCCATTTGTGTGATAGAGGTGAGAAGTTTGCACTTTGTGGACTAATGTCATTCCAGGTCTGTTGAAGCAGTAGATATTTTGGATACACTTCTTAAAGGACATTGCCTTCCTGCCAAAAGTTTTTGCTCTAAATAAACCATACATTACTCCTGACCGTACAATATTTTTTGCTGTAGTGTTAGAAGTCGCCATCAAGCTAGCAGAGACAACAAACACTTTTTCTTGAGCTAGGGGACTGTTCTAATGTGCAAGCCAGAGAAAAGCTCTGAAGGAGGGCAAAAATTGCTTATTACTAATCAGATGTTATGAGAAAGAAAAACTATTGCTGCCAAAGTAAAAGCAACACTGTAGGGGTGGGGAGTGGGAGGAAATAAGAAAAGGACAGCTTTCTGTCTCCATGTAAAGCATAAGAGAACTGGATAGTTGTCTTGTCTGAAAGAAAGGAACTTGCTGGGTGCTAAACATGAACCACTGAAACAAAACTGAATGAAGCTCCACCTTTCAGGGACCCTGCCATCAATGTTTTGTTCTCATGCCAAATTCCTGGACTATAAAAATCTGCCTATAAGCCAAGAAAAAAACACTTCCCTGGAAGGATTTTCAAGTTACTGCTTCACGGCAAGATGGAAATAAAGAAGGGGAAGTCATTTTGGATCTTCTATCTAATTTGGAGTTGTTGTAAGGGCAAAGAACCAGTTCAGATAGGTAAGAAAAAAATCTAATTCTCGGATTTTTTGCTCACATATTGCTCTACATAGTTGACAAATAGAATTGTCAAATGAAAATCTGTAACATATTCACCTAAGAGCTGTAGGCATGCCAGATACTGTTTAACACTGTACGTTTTCATCCTTAATGTCAACCATTTAAGTATTTTGATTGACTGGTATGAAATACTGCATTAGGGGTAATCACATTTTTTGTGGTCTACTGCACTGTTACCCCCTGGTCTAGTTTTGAATGTCTTACACTTTTCCCAGTTGCTTAGTATACAAACAATTGATGTGACAGTTATCACTGTCTTAGTAATTCTAGCAGCTCCCCTTCCAAGAATAGCCAAACTTTCTCATTTCCTCTCACTACTGTAGAAATGTGTGTATAGAAATGTATGTGTAGAAAAGTGCTAAGTTACCCTACTCCACTTTAGTGCTGCAAATAACTATGGCAAATTAGAGTCTCTTTAAAAAGCTGTTTCTATAAGGCGCTTGAGTTTGTGTTGCACATTTCTACACATCTGCGTTTTCATCAAGATCTGAATTTTTCTGTGTTCCCCTGCTAATTCTTAGACAGTAATATCCAATAATATTTTAGATTTCACTGAGTACATTAATGACTTTTTAAAATTTGATCTGTGATGGATGTTGCTATTGATATTCTTAAATGTACTACACAAACATCACAAAGAAATTTGCCCATTTTACTTTTGTCATTCTTTCAGATGGGCCTACAAGAAATACTAAAAGAATTTTTTAGGAAGCATATCTTATTTAATTCAAGGTGATTTATATTGACTTTGTGCAGCTCAGTGGTATGAAAACTACTTTCCGAAGTGATGTCTGATAGGCACTTAAAGTATGTATCAATACCTTCGACAGAGATACAACTCAGAGGTCCAAGAGATGAGTTTTGGTTGAGATGAAAAACAAGTAGCTCTGAGCCGACTGCTGAAGCTGGTGGCACCCTCAACTGCTGAGATCAGCGGCTGCCATTTTGCTGAAGAGTCACGCCACCTGTGATATCTCCTGGAAGGGACTCGATTCAAGACTTTGACCAAAGTCTTGCCTGTATTGAGAAGGAGGATTTCAAAAGTAGAAAAGAGTTTTAGGCAGCTAGGATGAGATTCCCCTGACTTCAGTTTAGATATCTACAGTGTAAATATATCTATGGTGTAAATGCTGAGGAGTGCCTTCTACACAAGCTAGTATCTTCCTTTTCCCTTTGAAAATCTCTCCTTTAATGTTTTTCAACAAAAAAAAAAAAAAAAGCAAAGTATCTCATGTGGAGTGAATTTCTAAGATCTCCTCCTATGACTCTTTCTTCAGTCCAGGTGTCTACTGTCAGTAGGAGTGAATGTGCCACCTGGGGCAATTTCCACTTTCATACATTTGACCATGTTAAGTTCACTTTTCCTGGAACCTGTACATATGTCTTCGCTTCACACTGCAATGACAGCTACCAGGATTTTAACATCCAAATCAGGCGCAGTGACAAGAATAGCTTCCTGATTTACTTCACTGTCACCATTGATGGAGTGATCTTGGAGGTGAAGGAGACAGGTATCACAGTGAACGGGAACCAGTGAGTAAATACCATACTGTTGTTTTCTTCTCCAGCAGTTTTTATTGCTATATATTAGCAACAGGTGATCTGTCTAGAATGTGGTCCTGTTCTGCAGAGATGCAAATGGCTGTGTATGATGTGTTCATCACTACTTTGAACACGGTATCGTGAAGAGTCCACCCCATAGTGGTGGAGGAGGCAAGAAGCACGTAAGCTACATCTCCCAGGGATCAACACCAACACGTGAAGCCAAATCAATGTGTATATCATAAAAACAGAAGGTTTGATTTGGGAGGGAGAGGTGGAGGGAAGGAGATAAAACCAACACTTTATTTATAGAAGGTTTTGGTTCTGTAGAAACTTTGTATTTTTTTTTTCTCAAATATTATTTCTGTGGTACTAACCCTACTATTGCATTTTGCTATTCAGGAACAGATGGTCCTTTTAGAAAAAGTTTTCTGTTTCCAGATAGATTAGCCTAGAAAATTGCACTGCTTTGCAGGTCACAGCTTGCCTTGGAAACTTCCCACACAAAAGAGAGAAGTTTCAGAAGTCAAAATTCACACCTTTAGTTCCAATCTGAAATGAACAAGAAACCAAACTGCAAACAGAAGTGTAAAAATATTCTGTAAGTAAAAAGTCATATGCAACAGTAGCTGAAAGTTAGGAACAATTTTCATGAAAAGTGCAGTGACCTGCTCCCAGCATATAGGTATGAAAGGCCAAGGCAAGCTTTGACTCTGGGAAAAACCCTCACAATCTTGTGGGAGAGAAAATTGCAAGCATATGGGCTGTCTTCTCTCAACAGCCTTTTGGAAACAACCAAATATAGAATAACATCACTCAGTTGTAATTATAGTAGCAAAGCCCAGATTTATCTTCCGAATCAAAGGGGCAAGAAATCTCCTATCTTGTAGCCATTTTCTCATTTTCTAAGTTTTTTAGACCCTGGGAAAATGAACAGTAATTGTCTGGGTGAGATGAAAAAGTAATATAGGTCAGAGTCACATCAGTACCTGAGGAACAGAACAGGCCTCTTTTCACACCTCTGTGGATTCCAAATGTCAAGGAACGCCTGGAGGGATGATGAGAACCTGCAGTATCCTCATGTGGAGGACCATTTTCCCAGTATTGTGATCTTGCTTCTTATAACCTTTAGAGTTAGGTCTTCAGGATGTGTAAACAAGCAGAATTGTATTGGTATCAGTCAAGTGGCTAATGTGGTATTGACACGCTCCTGACCAAAATACATTGTATTGTGGATTAAGGTTGGTAAAAGGTCACGGTGGACAAGGTGATCTTATCTAAATTTAATGCGTTGTGTGGATGAAGACTGACCTTGAAAAGAATGTCTCCATGGCTTATACAGCTCCTTTTGACTCTAGTTTTTCTTCCTCTGCTCTGAGAGGATTTAATCAGTCTTTTGTTCAATGCAATCTGTTTTGTTCCCTCCAATTTCCAGGATCCCGATGCCCTTCAGCTTGAAGAGCATCCTGATTGAGGATACCTGTGCTTACTTCCAAGTCACTTCCAAGCTGGGCCTGACACTCAAGTGGAACTGGGCTGACACTCTCCTAGTATGAACAGCCAGTTAGTCATTTTTCTCTTGGTGAACCTCATGAATGATGAAAAGCAGAGCTGGATGCAGGCACTGTGTTGATATAAAAGATTGTGGGAGGGAGGTGTCACTGTATCCATAAGGTGACAGGGACATACCAAACTAGCTAATAGTTTCACGGGGCAGGGGCATGGAGTCACAACCCTCAGGCATTCCCAACTAATATTACATGAAAACATGTCACTGTTAACCCTGGACATAGCACCTCTGTAGCTATCTGCTTCCTCCACGGGGCACTGGCAGCAGCACAGGTAGTTCCTCCAGCTCTGACTTGTTAGCTACCCTCTGTCTCTGTGCACATCTTGGGTGGGAAACTAGTCTGTGTGGTCAGTTCAGGACTTGGCCTTTCTCATTCCAAAGTCTTGCTATGCAGGAGTTCCCCTCTATACATCCACCCCAAAATATCATCTTCTGCAACAATGTATTTACAGTTTTGACTGTGAACACTTATCCTCCACAATCAGGACTGAGATTACATAAATGAAAGTTGTATGTCATGTTTTGCAGTTCAGAGAGACAGAGAGAGGGTGGAAGGTGAACAGAGAGAAAAAAGTCAGGAAGCAATCAATTGATATTTGCTTCCCTGCTTCCCCACTTCCCCTGTACTAATTAATACATGAAGTAATAGAGGCACCACCTGTAGAGTGCACGCAATTTTAGGGTGACACACTTGTAGAAAAAGCACTGCCGTTTTTTGGTGGACCTGAGTGATACCAGCACTATTCTCCAAGCATTTAGGAGTGATTAGGTGCAATAGTTCTATCTAGCAAGGTAATCATGTACTAACCTGGCTCTTTATTGCCCCTGAATATGGGCAGAACAAGTTACACTGGACAGACCCACTCCTAGAAATGCTATGAAGTTTTCCATTTAGCCTATGGATTAGAAAAAGCTTTAGATATGGCTAAAAACTGACCAGAAGCTGCTGTTTCATGGCATCCAGCATCAGAGCAGTTATCTGACCTACCCAGAGTGGAGTTCTGGTGCCTTGCAAGAAGTACCACATGTCTATATACCAGTGTCTCTACACTGGGAGACATTGGTCCAAGGATTAGTCCAGTATTCAGCATGCTTCAGTTAGCTCTTTAGTAGGTAAGAATGACAATTGCTAGAGGATTATCTTCCCATTTAAATTCAGCCTGTCTGCAGGTAAGTTTTATGGCAGGTTTGTAACAGAAAAGCCACTGCTACAAACTGGTAATGAACATTGCTGCTGCTGTGCTTTTCTGTTGTGAACCACTTTGTAATATGTGCTGCTGTTGTGGGGAAAAGCCTTTAAACTTTGGGTTTCCTCTTTCCTTTTGTTTTGTAGCTGGACCTGGAAGAAACATATAAAGGGAAGATATGTGGCCTATGTGGGAACTACGATGGCAAAGAGAAGAATGATTTGATTTTGGATGGTAGGCCATTGTCCTGGTTTCGGGACATATACAATACAGCATATTCCACATAGAACAGAACGATTAATAGGTGATGCGAAACTTGATACCTGTTTCCCCTAAGTAGTTTCAGATTTCCTGACAGACACTCTGAAATACATCAACATTTCTGTATACAGGAGGTGTATTTTAAGAGGTTCTGGGATGATCTGGGTTCTTCTGCTGTTTGCAGAGTCTCAAACTTCTCTGACCCAAATTAATTGCATGGCTATCATACAGCAACATTGCCAGGTTTTCCTGGAAACTTTAAGAAACTTGTAGTCTCAAATGAGGCACAGTGCATTTTCTGTCCTTCCATTTTCATAATTTTGCAGTTGGGTGTCAAGTGTGATTATTTTTGCCTCTGTAATGAAACGAAAGCATCATCACTGAGCCAGAGAGATTTCACTGAGCATCTTTGCAGAAACCGTGGTGCCATCCACTGACATCTTCAGATATAGCGCTGAACTGGAAAGAGGCCAACACAGCAAACAGCTGAGGCTACAATCCGGTAACAGGTTGTATGAGTGGAAGGAAACCTACATCCTGGGGTGCTAGCTGCGTGACTGAAGCCAAAGTTATAACATAATCCCTTTATGTAATACCTGGACTTTTAAAGTCATCATAAAAATATTGTCATCTACCTCACCCACTCAGAAACAAACCTGAGATTTGATTAAAAATGCCGCTTGTAGTGATAGATTGGGGTTAATTTTCATATTTTGTATTAAGCTTTTTGTATGCATCTTAGTCATGTTTCTGCCCTTTACTTCACAAACACAATCAGTAAAAACTAGAGTTGGATCAAAATTTTCTGAAGAATCAGTTTGCTACTGAGAAACATTGCTCAAAGAAAAACAAGCTCTTCTTTTATGTGTCTGGTTCCACAGAAAACAGGTTCCCACACCTGGGGACCAGATGGCCTCCCACATCCCTCCTTTCTGCTCTGAAAACATCCTTCTTTCTGGGCTGAGCAGGCAGCAGTCAGTCTGCCTGGCCAGGCTAAGATACACTGCATGTAAAGGTCCAAAATGTCTTCTCACTTTCAGACTATTTTCTCTTGAGGAAAAAAAGTTATCAGGAAGAAAAATCCCATTTCTACATGGAACAGCCCTTCTTGAAACATTATTCTTCATATTCTTTAATGTCAGTTGAGATCCCTGGCAAGTCACATGGGTCCAAGAGCTCAGGACTTTAAAAAGGCTTCTGTTTCCAGAAAAGTTGTTAGTAAAGCACCTGAAAACAATGCTTTTGTGGAAGTCATTCTCTCAGGCCTACACTTAGTTAGTATAGGATAATAGACCTGGTCAGAAGTCTGTCTATTAAACCTTTAGAAGAAATAACATCAGTGAATGGCAATTTATGTGTACTCTCCATGAAAGTATATAAATTTCAAAATTTGCCAGAAGGATTTCTCACATCTAGGATGAAGTTTCTGGTAATGCCTAGGGAAAATGCACCCCTCTAGCTAGCGTAATGGTTACATATATGTATTTTGTGCCTGTCTTTCTCCTGCTCCATCTTCCCATCTTCTCTAGCCTGTAAAAAGTAATAAATTTCCAGATTATTACAAACATATGCACCTAAGGCTGTACTTTAGGTTGTGATAGTAGAATGCAAACTAAAATGTACGACCATTACACAGGCATATATCAAACCCTGTAAGATCAAACACACTCACAATAAACAGAAGTCTTTGGAAGTGATGAGGTGCAACAGAAAGGTGAAGAGTCTTGTGATTATAAATGCCCAGCCTGACAGCAGCCCTTGATTCAAGTGTGCCAGATTCCTGGCTCTAGCTCAACAGAAGTTATACCAGGCTGTCATCCTCTATAATATGGATGCTGTGGTTAAATTTGGGCATTTGGTGAAGAGCATACTGCTTTAGAGCCCAAAGATTAAGTGCATTTTCATAACACATTAACTGATCAAAAGAATTGCAGGCAGTTACTCAGAGGCACCTTGGAATTTTGCAGGGTATAAAATGCATCCGAGGCAGTTTGGGAATTTCCACAAAGTAGAAGATCCATCAGAAAAGTGTGCTGATGTGAGACCAGATGACCACACCGGAAGGCATCCTAGGAGGGAAGATGATAGATGCGGTAAATATGTAAGTATGTGTGGCCAAGAAGTATAAACCCTCCTGAACTACAGCCCTGGAGAGACTGTGTTGAAATAAGTGTTAATTATAGAGCGTGCACTGAACTTAATTTTTCAGGAGTCTACACATGAATCTGAACAAAATGTTGATCTTACAGCTGAAAGAATATCCTATTATAGTGTTAAAGAAATAGATAGTGGGAAAATGCACAATTAAACAACAGCTTCCGGTTGAAGAAAAAGGACTTCATGACAGAAAGTTAGATTGGTTAATCTCCTGAGGTCCCTTCCAACTTGAATTATCCTGTGATCCTGGAATTCTGTCATCAAAAATTGAGATGTGCATCCATAAACTTGAAAGTTGGTAAAATGTCAAGTATTGCTTTTCTTTTCCTTCTTTTATTTTTTACAGAAAAAAAAATGCAAGAAAATTATGTCCCGTTTTGGAAACTGCCCCAAAGTGGTTGCATTTGATGACTACGTAGAGACCTGCACTGAGGATATGTGCCACTGTGCAGTTAATTCTTCCCACTCTGATTTTGTTTCCAGCTGCATATGCAGCACTTTAAACCAGTATTCTCGAGACTGTGTCCTCAGGAAGGGAGACCCTGGGGAATGGAGAACCAAAGAACTTTGCTGTAAGTAACTACTGCTCTGTAGATTTCTGATCCCAGCAGAACAAAGCTAGGAGCTCTGTTAACTATTGTGAATCAACCTGTAGAAGTACTTTGACAGAAATATTGTTAATGGAAAAGCTTCTATTCAAATTTAATTTGATTTTGCTCCTTAAATTAGAACTACCTCTTAATATTTCCCCCCTCTTCCTTATGGCTAAGTTTTATCCAGTTTTTTTTTCAATTTTACCACACATAGCTAACTCATAAATAGTCTTGTTTTAAATGTTGTCATCTAGTTAGAAGTCACTGAGAAGTTTAATGTGTTTGTCCTTAGCTTATCCTGTGCTTTTATATTCAGTGGTTGCAGCTACCGAGCAGGAAATCACTGTAAATCTGGGGGAAGGCTACAGGTAGTTCTCCCAAACTTCTGGTGTAGATTGGGATAGAAAATTAACGCCAGAGTGACTGATGCTTCAGGCAAAAATAAACTGTTATCACTCCATAAATGATTACAGTGTCCTTTGCTTGTATCGTGGCTTCAGCCAATCTTGAGCTAGTAAAATAACGTGAAATAACATGCAGTAATGTTTTCTCCAAAAATGAAGTAAAAGTGACCATTAGAAGTTCCTTTAGATATTAAACAAACATGACACATCTGGATGGAAACTTTTGCAAACAAGATATGGGGGAAAGGAGGAAGGAGTTGGGTAGTGATAAAATTATTAAAGAGCTCTTATTAATACGTTATTAACGTATCCCATTTTCATTTGGTCTTGCAGATCAGGAATGCCCAAACAACATGGAGTACATGGAATGTGGAAACTCCTGTGCTGACACATGCGCCGATCCAGAAAGGAGCAAGATTTGTAAAGCCCCATGTACAGATGGCTGCTTCTGTCCTCCTGGTAAGGCTGTTCATTTCTTCCAATGGGTAACAGATATCAAGGGACAAAGAGGGAGGTTGTTCCCTTTCAGTTAGTGGCTTTTTTTTTTCTTTAACATTTTACACTAAAACCAATGACTATACTGTTTCTTCTAGCATAACTTAACAACTTTCTTCTTGGAAGAACCAGATCTCTAAAGATTCAAGATCCTGACACTGGAGAATGGGAGGGAAAGATTTCTAAGGACTAGACAGAAAAAAATGGTACAGATGTGGAAAGAGGAGAGGTGTCCGCTAGATAGTAAGAACGTGAAGACATCTGGTGAGGTGCTTCCCTGTTACAAGGCTAGATCTTCCTGTAGCTTAAGTCACACATAATATAAATGCATTGCCACGTATGTGCATGTGTCAGTTTGCACATGAAGTAGAGGCTAAGATGAGGGCTTCATTTCTGTTAGAAAAGGATGGAAACTGGCTCACAACCTTGCAATCTGGCACTTGATAATCCTGCTTACAGTGATAAATTCCAGTAACATGAAAAGATATTATTTGGATTTTGCGTTGCTTTCATTTGAACTTGTCCTCGTTCTGGCTAGGATAGAGTTAATTTTCACCTGAGCTGGGAGAGGAACTGGAGCTGGTGACAGCTGTGGCTGGGGGACCTAACTGGGATAGTTTACTAATTGGCCAACAGCTGGCACAGTTTACCCAAATTAGGCAGTTGGTTCCATCCCATGTGACATCATGCTCAGTGTATAAATTGGGGACTGTGCTGAGGGAAGGTTCCTGCTGTTTGGGAGAGAACTAGATAATGGGATCTACTATGAGCTATTGTACTGTATATTATGTCTTTAAATATTTTCTGGGGTTGGTTTGTTTGTTTTTCACCTCTGTTTTCTTTTCCTCTGTTGTTCTTTTATACTATTTTTATCTCAACCCAGGAGTTTTGCCTTCTTTTCTTTCCAGATTCTCATCCCCATCCTATTCTGGGTGGCAATGAGGGGGGAGTGAGTGGCTGTGTGCTATTTTAGCTGCTGAGTGGGGCTAAACCATGACAGGGCTGTATTAAGAAAAGTTGCCAACCCATTAACACCTGAAAGGGCCTGGTGTGGTGTTTTCCTTCAAACATATCTCATTCATTCACAGAAATGCTGAATATTCCAGAATTTTTCTCTTACTCTCATCTTCCTTAGTGATATTTCTCAGACTCATCAAAGGAATATTAACTAGCCAATGTTTCTGAACAGGAACTATCCTTGATGACCTTGGTGGCAAAAAATGCATCCCCAGAGACAGCTGCCCCTGTATGTTTCAAGGCAAAGTCTACACATCTGGAGGGACTTACTCCACTCCCTGCCAAAACTGGTACTGTTGTGAGCTTGATTGCACTAACAAGGCAGAGGCATTTATTTCAGTGTTGATGAATTGCATTCTGTTCTTTTCTCTTTTTTTTTTTTCTTTTCCTTATTCCTAACATTTGTCTTAATAATGCAAAACCTGGATCTGAATTCCAACAGTACAGGAAAACTTAGAGGTGTTCCTCAACTTCACATAGTTACCACCCATATTTGGAAAAGACAACAAAAAATGAGCTCAAGATTTCAGAATGCAGAAGAATGAGACCCTTTGCTGGTTAGTTCAGAGGCATTGGCTGCTAAAGTGAGGCAAGGAGTTATAACATATTAATGAGTTACTATTCCAACCACCTCTATATCTACAAAAGGCTGTTTCAAGGCCTGCATCCTCAAAAGTCCTGATCCTTGAGAATGATTTGATTTAGAAAAAACCCTGTAGCTTGAACCCATCTGCACTAGTGAAAGGTGATAAGACCTCAGGTAAATTATTCTCAAAACAGTTTTATTTCTTACTCTAATATTTACCAAGTGAATGAATAGTTATATTTGTTATTTGAGCTTTTGTGACACAGCATTGTTTCTTGACCATAGGCCTAACCTTTAATATAGTGAGGAATGAAATGTGCTGTGGTGCATGGTGGGGTAGGCCAGATGTTCCGCAAACCCCTTTGGATTGAATATTTACTATATTTTCAAGATATATTCCTCAAAACCTACAGTTTTGAGGAACTCAACTTGATGGGCTCTAGATAGTTCCCATCTGGCCACTTACTCCTTGAAAAGCCTGACCTAAGGGTTGCTCTCTTCTGTGCACAGCTCTTAAGAATTTTAACTGGTCATTATCTCAGGTTCTCCACAATTAGTTGCTAAAGTGTTGCATGTACAACTTGCTGAACAGTTGCATCAGCAGCATAAAATGTTGCGAGATCCTGCTTGAAGAGGTTGTTTTTTTTTTCTTTAAAAGCCAAGTAAACAATTTGGGCCCTGGAAAAATATTTCTTGCTTGACCAACTCTGTGTTTCTGAAGGAGCTAGCTTGAAGCCCAGTGCAGTTAACCCTCTAACTGAGAGGCATTAAAACTTCCCACTTCAAACTTCACATTCAAACTTCAGGTCCTACTATAAAGATTTCCTCCCACAGGGATTTAATAAGTAGCCGAATAACCAGCTAAAAAGACAGAGGGCGTCATCTGTACAGATTCAGATGCAGATGCTATCTCACCTTTGCTCCTTTAAAGCTATATTTATTCTAACTTCTCCTTTTTGGGTTTTGTACAGTACTTGCAAAGGAGGCCACTGGAGCTGTATCTCTCTACCCTGTTCTGGAAGTTGCAATATAGATGGAGGATTCCACATAACAACATTCGATAACAAGAGATTCAATTTTCATGGTAACTGCCATTATGTCTTAGCTAAGGTATGAACAATCTCCCATTTCACTCCTAAATCTCTTGAGCAGCATGAGGCATTAAGCTGTGCTAGAGCTTTATATGACTTAATTTGATTAAATGGCACCAATCCAGCAAAGCACTTAAACACATGCTCGGTCTTAAACCACATAAATTTTCCCATTTGCAATGGATTACAAGTCAGTTGCTTGATGCTTAGTTTTGCAGGTTCAACATAGTTTCACGGTTTTTTCCCCCTGTTTAATTAATCTTCTTATTGGATGCATTAGTGTAGATTTAAGCATTTCTTCTGAAGCTTTCTGTCAAAAGGAAGTGGATGAGCAAAAATTCCTGCAAAAAGATTGAATTCCGCATTACTGTCTGCAAAAATGTGATCAATACAAGTTGATAGCAAGGAAACAGAGTGCAGAGGAAAGAGAGTGAACATCATTGATTTTGGCAATGAAATGAAGAAGTTTGCAGTTAGAGATTAAATGCCCCAGTTCTTTTATTATTCCGTGTTAGCCTCTCAGAAACACCTTTTTCCCTTCTAGCTCCCTTCCTGTAACATGCTAACAATGTCTGCCCATCCCTTGTCTCACCTCTTTTCAGAATACTGATGACACATTTGTGGTGATTGGAGAGATCATCCAGTGTGGGACATCAAAGACAATGACTTGCTTAAAGAATATATTAGTCACACTAGGAAGAACTGTAAGTAACTTGCTTTAATTAGTGACACACAATATGTCACTTTCATTTAGGTTCAAAGATGGTTTCTCTAACACGGTGGACTCATTTTCATCTGCTGCAGTCCTGAGACTGCAAGATTAATACCAGTAGATGGTGCAGTGCATGTGTTTACTGGTTTTGTTCTGCAAGAGTTATTTCCTTTCTAGTTGTTTTGGATTCTGGCTTTTCCATGTTCTTTAGAGTTAGATGGCTAAAAACTATCCTTGTCAACTTTCCTTCTCTTTTTTGTTACTTCAAACTTTTAAACTTGATTATTTTTGAAAGACTGAGATTTTTGCAGGGAAAGATCCTGCTCTTTTTACAACAGTTCTGAGTACTGAGGTTTTTTTCCTGATGTGATGAGTGAAGTAGCAGAATTTTCCAAATGAAGGCCAGAGGCTTCGCTTACTGAAGATTATGCTATCATTCAAACTGAATTCAGTGGAAGTTGAGTTTGGGCTGGTATTTACGCACTCCTAAAGTTATATAGATTCATTTTGTTCACCTGGTATTTAGCTGGTGCAGTTCTAACCTTGTTAGGAGATATAATATCCTAACCTCCTTCTATAGTCAATAAAGGAAGATTGGGATCTCCTAAGGACAAGTCAGCCCACCTAAGGTATCAGGTGTTCTTGTGGAGGGGCCTATCTCCCTCCATTGAATGCTGAGGGAGTTTGAGTCAGATAGCTCTCATTTTGAGTGTGTTACATTTCCAGTGAGATAGATCCAAACCGACATGTAAAATCTCACATGCGGTTCTCATGAGGATGGTGAAACACTGGCACAGGTTGCCCACAGAGGTGGTAGATGCCCCATCCCCAGAAACATTCAAGACCAGGTTGGGTGAGGCTCTGAGCAACCTGATCTGTTTTAAGATATCCCTGCTCCGTGCAGGGGGGATTGGACCTTTAAAGGTCCCTTCCAACCCAAACTATTCTATGATTCTCAGAAAGATAACTAACCTCTTAAGTATGTGAGAGTGCTCGATCAAAGCTGTTGCCTGTGGAGAGGTTTTTTCATTTTTTCTTATGGCCTAGAGATTTGCTCTGAGTTGCTGTATGGCACCCAGACACTGAGTTACTTTAACCCCCGAGGTGATAAAGGTTTGAAGACACTACTTCTTAATGCTTAATGAAGCCTATCAGGTTGCTGTTATCTGTATCATGTCATATGCATTCACTACTGCGGGCTTTTTATTTTTTTCCTTTTCCCTGCAGACTATTAAAATATGTTCCTGTGGAAATATCTACATGAACAATTTCATTGTGAAGCTGCCAGTAAGCAAAGGTAAATGTCCTTCTTCACTTCTTCCCCAGACTAGCCTACATCCATTTACAGAGGATTTTCTCTGAAAATAACACGGTCCTGCTCATTGTTAGGTCATTTGGCTTAGACAGATACTAGGGCTGGGACTCCCTGGGAATTCCCGTGCTATGCTGGATGCACTGGTAAACTGAAGTTACTGTTTACTCAGCTTCATGACAATTTGCAGGTACATACTTTTTTTTTTCTTTTTTTTTTTCCTCTTTAGATGGCATCACGATCTTCAGACCCTCTACATTTTTCATCCAAATCTTGAGCTCAACTGGAGTACAAATTCGAGTGCAAATGAAACCTGTAATGCAGCTCTCCATAACAGTCGATCATTCTTATCAGAATCACACATCTGGTAGGACACATCATGCTCTTTCAGTTTGCTCTTGCAAGCAGTAATAGCTGCTTGTCTATCACTTTAAGTGAACAAATTATTTGATTTTGTATTGACTTCAGTATGTTAGAACCCCTGGTTAAATCTGTAGCCTTCCTGAAACAAAGCATTGGCTAAACCCTTCAATTTCCTGAAGTAAATTAGATAATCTTTGTGAGGTTTAGTGTGTTCAGGTCTTTTAGACTCTACCTGTTAAAGCAGGCCTTCATCAGAGACTTACAGGACGCTGACTATGTTCTCGGTTTTGCCACCAGTCTCCTGTTTCTATCCTTTAAGCTTTTTGTGCTTCTGTTTCCTATCAGTGTAATGGCATTACGTCCTGTTTGTCAGACCTGTTTTGTTTGCTTTTGCCATTTCCTTTACTTATAAGCATTTGGGGAAGGCACTTCTCTGTCTGCCAGTGTTTACTGAAGCATATTTAAGCAGCTTCCAATCTCAGTGCTATCACTAAGTGCTACTGTAATGCAGAAAAATAATAATTACATTCTAAAGACAAGTTCCTCTCTGATTTGTGGGAACATAAGGAAGTCTCTGAAGGAAAATGGGCTTCTCTCAGGAAAGGTTCATTATAGAGCTAAGAGTGTTCATCCAGAAGCCAGTCCTTTTTCCATTCATGTGATGATTTCTTCTCCCCCCCGCCACTCACACAAGGTCTTTGTGGCAATTTCAATAACATCCAGACTGATGACTTCAGAACAGTCACTGGAGCTGTGGAAGATTCAGCTTCTGCTTTTGGTAACTCATGGAAAACTAGAGCCAGCTGTTTTGATGTTGAGGACAGCTTTGAAGATCCTTGTTCAAACAGTATGGATAAAGGTAGCGGGTTTTTCATCTCTGGATTATCAGTGCTAAATAATTTTCACATGATGGATAATAAAAAAGCTTTAGAAATCCCATGAACATCAAAAGGTCTTTAAGGTGACAACATTGCTTCTAAAATAAAAAGACTGCACTCCTGGAGAAAGAGCCAACATTATCTTCACTTTTCCTGACTTGAAAAACACACATAGCATCAATAAGAACAATTTAGGTTTAAGGCAGAGCATACATGTTTGTCAACATTTGAGCAACATCTTCGTACAATCCAGGTTGTTACAGCTGTGCTGAAATCAAATAGAGTAAATTATTGACAGTACTGACTTCAGCAAGTATTGTACCATACTAGGTGCTCTGTCTGATTTCTCACTTTGACTGAGTTTGGATATATAGAAGATTCAGACTGTACTCTCCTAGGTATTGCCACATGTAATTTAAGCTGCAGTTCATAGCCACACAGCTCACTGATTATTATATGCTTGATGTTATAGCTTGACCATAAAGAATTGCCTGACTGTAGAGAATTACGAAAGTTTGATGGAAAACGATGAAAATAGGGAGTTTTTGCAGATGTTCCGCAAATCCAGCCACAGGAATAATGTTAGTACTTGGAAGGTTAAACCTTTCTTCTAGGGAGACAGCTGGTCACCCATCCAACTATGCTTATCACCTCGGTATGTTAATACCCCATATTTTCTTCCACTGAACACTTCAGTACATTCTAGTTCTGTGTGATACCTGGTAAGAATATTGATTCGGATCCTAATGTGGACTATGGATAATGATGTTTTTTTCCCACTTCAGAAAAATTTGCTCAGCATTGGTGTAGTCTTCTGTCTAATACAAGCAGTGTGTTTGCTGCCTGTCATGCTGTTGTAGACCCTTCTGTGTACATCAAGGTAAGGCACTGGTCTAAACGGGTGGTTTAATCTAGTGCAGAGACTCATCTGCCATGAAGGTAGTCTGGCCTAGGGGAGTAAAACTGGTTATAGCAATGCCTGTTTGCAAAGAAATTTACTGATGCCAATGAAAAAAATAACAAAATGAGAGTTTATGCAAGGTACAATGGGCCTTTTTAGTTGCAGCCCTGAAAATATTAAGTAATTGCCATCACTGATGGTTCTATTGCATGATCCAGAAGAAAAATAGTAAAAAAATTAGTTTACTCTTTTGAAAACTGTTCACTCTTTGAATAGCCAAATCAATATTTCCACATGGAATTGAACTGACAGTTGTTTCAACACTATGGATTCCCTCTGACTTGGTTTAAAATTCACATCTAGAAGGAGAATATATATTATATTTATGTTATTGATATCCCGTTTATTACTATTGAATCACGTTAGTCTCCTTGTATTTAGAATGCAAGAAGCTGCCCATAAATACTCTTGGTATACAGATCTATAATGCTGTTGAGGAAGTTGGCTGAGCTATAGAGTTGCCACATTTATATGAATAGTAAAGAAGTTTCAGCAAAAATGGAGAAAATTAATGTAGGAGATGGGAGTGTGTGTGATGCAACTTACTGAGAAAATTCCTGAAGCTGAAATTTTGCCTAAAATATAGTGTGTCTTCAGGTACCTTTAAAAATATGATGTATGCTTTACCTCTCTCAGATTTCCCTCAGAATATATGTCTGCTTAAGAATTCATGTTAAACATAAGTAAAATAGGAATTTGCAGTTTTCAATTAAGGAAAAGTAATAACCAGTTTCTTATGGATATGTCTGTTACTCCTGCTAGTCTAATCAGTTTTTATACCATGACTCATGGAAGCATTTTCCACACATCGGTAATGGCAGGATAAGTCACTATCTACGCAGTACGACACTACTGCTCTTGAGTGACTGGCTATATCTGAGTTTTTCTGTCTGGACACTCAATTGAAAAAGCTTGAGCTTTAAATCCCCTTTATACTTACCTAACTAGCTCTTTAGATGTCATTACGTATTATTTCCTATTAAGCCATCCTCTGTTATGCATCTGTCATTTAATTGGATGTATCCTATCTCCGCACTGGATAGGTACACAAGTACCTGTGATCACTGTGCAGTATTTTCGGTTCTGTATATTTTCAGATTACATATTTTGACATGTTTTAGATTGTACATCCTCATAGAAGGCTGGTATAGACATTTCTTAGTGTTTCAATGAACTATAGGTGCCCTTATCATTCTTATTATTCATCTGTTAATGAGTGCTAGACATAACATCATTGCAGTTACATGACTGTAATTGATTTCCTGTTTCTCAGGTCTGTATAGTATTTCATTAGCAAACATTTTCTCTTGGAGATATTACAAATTAAGTTTAATCAGTAATAATACTTCTTCAAAGATATATTGATTGACTATTTTTTTAATTGCCATGTATTTCCCTGTTTCTTCTGTGGGCTGGGCATAACAATACCCATGTCTTTTTGTGTCCCCTAGAAATGTATGTATGACACCTGTAACGCTGAGAAGAGTGAAGTTGCTCTGTGTAGTGTGCTCTCTACTTACTCCAGAGACTGTGCTGCAGCAGGCGTGCTCCTGAAGGGCTGGAGGCAGGGCATCTGTGGTATGGATCCTAAAATACTCTGGGCAGGGATATGGGGGAACAACTTCAGGAGAGCCCAATCTGTGGCAGTCAGTATCTTTTGTGCTTAGTCATCAAGTTAGCAAGTCTTTAAAAAATAGAATAAGAATATACTTCTGCCTGCCAAAATCAGTTCATGTCTACTTCATGTTCTTATGATGCATATTCCTTGTATAAAATATTAGGTGAATTCAGTACTCAGAGAAGCAAAAGCGTATAAGGTGTTTTAATCAAATGACAACAAGGAGCTGCAATTAGGTTAGTTTTGAGCACATAGTCCTCCTTCCCACGTACTTTAATTATGATACCTTTTTTGCAGTTCATCTCAGCCCTCTTGTCTCAGACATTGCCAATACAAATGGTATCACTCATTAACTGCATTTTTCCATGTTACAGTGAAATAGTAATGATTTTAATAACTATATATTGGTGATATCTGAGAAAGTGAAAGTGTTTAAAGGCATTTTCAGCTCTGGACTGCCTAACAAATGATTAAAAGTTTATCGGACATCCTAGGTTCAGAGTCTACATATGTATATTTTTCTTTGACCCTGGTATCAGAGCTGAGAACATTTCCATTTTTCCAGTGACAATCAGATAGTTCAAGTGTGATTTGCCTATATCAACATGAAAATAGATGTATGGGTTTCTTGATTAATAACACATCTGAGTAGGAAACATAACAATTATTTTTATGCAGGTATGATTTATTTAATTGCGTGACTTAAAGGCTACCTAGGATACTTTATTAAATATTAATATTTAAAAAATTAACCGATACGGAACTTTGTCAAAGATATTTAAGATTACAGAAGAACAATTTGACAAACCTGTGCTGAAATAATTCACAGGGAACATAGTGTAGCCCACAGCAAATTATCCTAGAGTCATGCAGGTTTATGTAGTTCCTGTTTATTGAAAGCTTCGTTATCAACAGAGAATTACTGATATCTTTTATGACAAAGTGAGGCTGGTTTGCAGCATGGGTTAGACTGAAATCTGTAGACTCATGGCACCGTATGTAATATTGACTCAAACAGTGCAGTAACCTTGGGAAAAAAATGCTAATTACTTAATCAGCACAATCATTTTAGACCTTATTTAAGAAGAAATAATCTTTCAGGAACATGCCAGTGATAAGATTGAAGGTTGTGCTATTCATGAGTGAAAGAATAAACAGGCCAGAACACCCACTCTCGGTGGTCTGTTCCCTTGCGGGGGCTGGAAAGGCTCTTCCAGCTCCTGCAGCTGTGTCCAGCTGTATGGGGCTGCTGGCAGCATCCAAGGCAGATTATATCCTTAGGGGATGTCCACATTGCAGTCAGTAGAGTGTATGAAATAAGTAAACCCTACTAGCTAGCCGTTGGCAGTGCGTGTATGTGACCCAATCTTTAGTGGAAGCATGAACCATTACTTGGGTTACTGGTTACCCAGAAGATCCTTGGGGTTAGTAGCCTCATGGCACTGTTTTTCTAGTGCTCCTTGTGTAAGCTAGCTTGAAGCTATCTTTGGTATGCTCGTGTTCTCTGCACTCACGCCTCAAGTTTTGATGTTTTTAATCTAAGATTACAAATCTGTGACCATGACTACTATAATCAAATAACCTTTTCCTTACCAGATCTTGCTTTACGGAAATTGATCTTTTTCCTCTATAAAAAATCAAAAGGAGAAAGTAAAAACATTATTTTATTGCATTAATTGCATTAACAGCTAACAATTGAGATACCTGTTCAGGTAAATCTGATGTAAATTCATGTTAAACTTCTTTATTAACAATCTTTCTTATTTGACCTATTTTGATTTACAAGTACCAGTTGCTGCATCTTCATAGTATACCTATAAAGTAGAGGAGTATGGCCTGCCTGATTTATACTTGGGATATTGTATCTGCTCCTGCTAAGATCAGGAAACCAACTGTTTTTTGTTGGTGGACGTGGTGGCCTTGAATGTGTACACAAACCTAGCACACTGACTAATCTAAGAAAACATACTATGGTCATGGACTGGAAAACCATACAGAGCTTTGTTTAAGCATGACACATATTGCCAGTGTGGTGATAACATTGCTGCAAAATTGACTAGCACAATTACCTGTGAACAACTACCTTGTACCTTCTAGTAGATCTGTCTGGACCCGAAAAACAGCTGTGGGGTTAAATCTGTGGATATGAGATAGAAAGAGGTCCAAGGTTACTAGATCCCCTGTTCTCACTGAATTTCAGAGGAATCTGGGTGTCAGGCTTTCTTGAAAACCACAGCCTCAATGCAGGTGATATTTCCTGATAAAATTTCATGCTATCCCTATGAATCACTACGGCAGATTTTATGGCAGAGTTTTGAATGTGTTGTTTCTAGACAGCCTCTGAAAATTAACCAGCTTTTTACTGTCTTAGAGGGTCAGTTGAGCTCTTTAGATTTTGGTATCTATCCGTTTGGTCCACCCAGAAGTTTTAGAAAACATTTCTCATTTCCCCAGAGGATGACAACAAGAGTTTTCCTCAAGACATCTATGAGAATTCAAACACATTTTCTTTGGTAGCATTAAATCATCAGCAGAATGCCTTGGCACTGCCCATTTAACAACAAAATGTCTCTCTTACAAAATATAGTCATTTCTTAAATTATTCCCAGCCAAAGAAATCATTAGTACTGGACAGAAAATTAGTTTTTAGCTACAAGGACAAGTCAGAAGTTATTGTTTTCAGTTTTTGACATAAGACAGAAATGTGAATTGTACAAATTACAAAACTATACTGATTCCCTTATTTAGTCAAGACATCATCTGCTGAGTATTTCAGTATTCAACGTCTTGTGACGTCTATGTGAGCAGACTTCCCCAGACCACTGGGAGACAAGATCTTCTAGTTTGAAAAAAGCACATTTATGGCTGCTACCATGCAAAAAGCTGCATTAACAGCCTGAGTGATGATTGCACAGAGAAGGACATACATCCATTTTATTTCTTTTGCAAAGATCCCTCTGAGGAGTGTCCTGAGACTATGGTTTATAACTATAGCGTGAAGTACTGTAACCAGTCTTGCCGCTCGCTGGATGAACCTGATCCACTGTGTAAAGTCCAAATTGCTCCTATGGAGGGCTGTGGTTGCCCTGAAGACACATACCTCAATGACGAGGAGGAATGTGTAACTCCAGATGACTGTCCCTGCTACTACAAAGGCAAGATTGTTCAGCCTGGCAACTCCTTCCAAGAGGACAAATTGATGTGGTAAGTTGCTCTGATGATGCAAAGACTGCATAGCCGGAGGATGTCAGGGCTCACTGGGGAAGTCCCTGCTCTAATCATAGAATCATAGAACAGTTTGGATTGGAAGGGACCTTTAAAGGTCATCTAGTCCAACCCCCCCTGCAAGGAGCATACATCTTCAACTAGATCAGATTGCTCAGACCCCCAACCAACCTGGCCATGAATGTTTCCAGGGATGGAATGGTGTTATTTTACCATAAAGAACAATGACAAATTTCTCCTGGATTGCACCAAAGCAAATATTCTCCTGGGAGGAAGTGCAGCCATAGCAAGGGTTAAGACCCTATATTGCTGCTAGCAAACCTGAAAACATGTTAAGTAGAGTCATGTTTGCAATCTATCTTTATGCCAAGTTCATTGTTGTGTAAAAAATATCCATATACAGTGGCAGCAAGTTTTCTAGAAGACAAAGAGCTTGGGGGAGTTTCTGGTTTGAAATTAAAAAGCAAAGTGAAAAACACTCCCAACACACTATCCTGCGGACTCTTTAAAAAATAAAAATTGTCCAGGAAAAAGTCCCAAAATCTCAGTTTTTAAACTGAGTGTTTTAAAAAGAGAGAGAGAGAAATTTTGGGGAAAATACTAGAAATAACATAATTGATTTGTGTCTGCAGTGAAAAACAATTGTCATTTTCTCATTTTCAAACAGTTCAGGGCAGCAATGCAAAAAATATACTAGGGGAAGGATATTTTATTCAAAGAATCTATTTGTATCTTTAGATGTCTACACATTCTCTCTCTCTAACTCTTCCAAATACTGTATTTTTTCTCTGAAGATTTTAGACTATGCTGTAAACACAGATTCATTTAGTAATTTAAGAGGTCTCTAATGTAAGAAGGTATTAGTTTTATCTCATGGAGTTGAAATAGGTGCTTAGGAAACACATGATTTAGGGAAAACACACAGTAAACTAGTGGCAGATGAAGGAAGAGTATTTAAGAGCTGAGTGTCTACACCTTCCTTCTGGGGATGGTAATTAATGTCTGTGAACCTGATAGCTGATAAAAATATGTATTTTTATAGTAATTTGTTATTTGTGTGACTAGTGAAGCTTTGCAATGCCTTTCTAATGAAAGACACGTGCAAAGACCTGATGTGTTTCATTTTATGGAATCTCTTTAGCAAATGCATTCAAGGAAGATTAGACTGCATTGGAGAAACTGTCCTGGTAAAAGGTGAGATTTTGTTAAATAATGGCATTGTCATGTCAGCTAGTATTGATAATGTTTTTCTGTGTTATCTTTCATTTTCTGTAACATTTTAGTATGCTGCATATTTTTGTCTTCTCCCTGAAATGTGCTGGTTATTGATAATAGTTGTTTTTTTAAAAATGTCCCCAGACTTGCTGAGTTCTTTAAAAGACGAAGATATTTCCCAAAGCTTAGAAATTATCTGGCTCCTTCCCTCTGCCCTGTTGGCGGGCAGAAGCAAAAGCTAATAGAAACTCTAAATGAGAGACACATGCTGCCCTCTGAGATGCTCCCCTCTGTTTTACAATTGCTAACGACATCTTTAGTACTTTCACTAAGTTACCTTCCTAAAATGTTCTCTTCCTCCTGTAGATTGCCCAGCTCCTATGTATTACTTCAACTGCAGCTCTGCGGGTCCTGGTGCGATTGGATCAGAGTGTCAGAAAAGTTGTAAGACACAGGACATGCACTGTGTAAGGACTTCACCTCCTAGCAGGACCACGGGACAACATGATTGTGCATGTATGATTGTCCCTAACAAACGCTGGTCGTAACATGTTGCGCTGTTCAGAGACCAACTACTTTACTGATAACACAGAAGCTATAGCTACCCACATAGCTGTGATGCTCGTAGTTTGATTGTCATTAACTTACAGTTTTGAGATTTTAAAAAAAAAGAAATCCAAAAGCTAGCACCTTTGCAGGTTCCCAGTACTTTCTGTGCATTAACAAGTTGCCTTGTGCTGTATCCTTCTGTACACAGTATGTCACAGAATGTGTTTCTGGCTGCATGTGTCCTGATGGGTTGGTATTGGATGGCAGTGGAGGATGTATTCCCAAAGATCAATGCCCATGTGTCCATGGAGGACACTTTTATAAACCTGGGGAAACCATCAAAGTGGACTGCAACACATGGTATGTTATTCTAGGGAGCCCTGTTTTATAGCAAAGGCTGTTAAAACTGCCAGGGCAGCCTGCACTTGGGGAGAACAGGTACCAGGATCTTCTGTCAAACAATTTCCATTCTTTTCGGCAAACTGCTTCCACCCCAGCTTTAGAAGTACCAGCCTCATCCAGGTTGGTCTGTGGCTGGTCATTCTACAAGAGGGAATTGAGTCTGTTGGGCACAGCTAAACCCCAGAAAATGAGTGAATTAAGAGGAGGGAGGAATCCCAATGATCTTCCAGTGACTTGCAGTGCTTCTGGGTGAATAGTTCTCAAATAAGATAAATGAATGCTCTAGGTGCTCTACTTGCTGGTATAGCTCTGTCATAGACTTCATTGTTATTACTGATCATGGTGGGTAAAATGCTTTGAATCCTTACCCATTATTTAGTGAGGATGAGACTGTACAGTCCTGCTGAAAGGATGCACAGAAACTAAGAGTCAGAAACACTTTGGTGTGATCACCACTGGTACAAGCAGTCAAGTTTAACATGTGAAGCCAAATCCTGATAAGCAATTGTTGATATTACAGAGGCCATTTAGAGGTTTTATTGTAGTGAGGGCTTTGTTTTCTCATGAGAACAGGACACACATGAGAAAAAAATTGTGGTCTCTGTCAAGGGATATAACAACTAAAATTTTCTGTCTGTGGTCCCCCTGAACTAAAGATAAATTTGTCAAGGGAAGACAGGGATAATATTGGTTCTCACCACTGTAGTCAGACACAGAACTGAACAAAGATTAATATTCAGAAATGGTTGAAATGTTCAGTTCTTCACCTTGTATTTACCCAAGTCCCTAGTGCCTGCTGCCAGGACTTAATGATTTAAAAGGTATTTGAAGGAAAAAATAGAATAAAAATAGGCAGACTTCAAACATGTTTTGGTAGTAAGCATGAACTTACTTGGTAGTAAGCACAATTAGCAAGTAATCTCATGGCATGGTCTCAGAACAGTTGAAAGAGTAAACCTAGAAGAGTGAGAGATGATTACTTTCTTTGAATTACTGCAAAAGACAAACTTTTGAATTACTCTGCCCCTGTTTGGAGTTAAGGAAAAAACATGCTTCATACAAAGATTGTAATTCTTTGCATTTCTCCTCCCAGCACCTGTAACAAAAGGCAGTGGAACTGCACAGACAATCCCTGCAAGGGAACCTGCACTGTGTATGGAAATGGGCATTACATGAGCTTTGATGGGGAGAAGTTTGATTTCCTGGGAGACTGTGACTATATTCTAGCTCAGGTATCATTTTTTTTCATTTTCCTATCCATATGCTTTTCACAGCTTACACTGTAGGGTTCAGTCTGAGTAATTAAAGAGCTATCCCAATGCAAAATATTCAACACTGATGAGTAGAGCCTACCCCCTCTTCTTGTACCTAGAGCAGATAGCGTGAGATTTTCCATATAAAAGCAAAGAAATTAACCCTCATAAGTAACACAAGAGGGCACTGTGTGACCCTAAACTATTAACTCCTGGGCGGGACAGCCCTTTCCTGATGTAATTCCAGCATCTGCAAGGGAAAGGAATTGGTGTGGTGTTGAAAAGACAGGTGTTTCTCTCAGCCATCCAAGACTGACAGTCATTTTATTGTGACAGAAGCACGCAGAGCATGTGTGAGCCTTATGTATAATAGTTGCATGTATTGAGACATTTTGTCATCCCCAAATTACAGTTGGTTTTGCTAATTTTAAGAAAAAAAAATATTTGTGCCTTTTCGGCTGTGCAGGACTGGTGCTATGAAAAGCTTAGTTTTTTCCCTTAGCTTTTCTCTTTGAAATTCCTGGTCAACTATGAACCTGCTATCAGGTCAGCTGCCAACATATTCTTCTGAAATGCCCAGAGTTTTGGCGAACAAAAACCTGACAAAATGGCAGAAGTCAGATTGGAATATCATTCATTTAGAGCTCCTGAAAATGTTTAAGACTAGTCTAATTGCCTGAAAAGATCTAATACAACATTATCTATTTTTTTCTAAGGATTTTTGCCCCAATAATATGGATGCTGGCACCTTCCGAATTGTAATTCAGAACAATGCCTGTGGGAAGTCACTCTCCATCTGCTCCCTAAAGATCACACTGATTTTTGAGGTTTGTCTAGAATTGGTTATAACTAAGGAGCTGTAATCTTGATTTTGTAGCAGTTAGTGTAGTATCCTTTTATATTCCAACTCAGTTGCCGCTAGAGAGTACCTATGGGAATCAAACAGCCAGAAAGCAGAGGCAGACAAGCTGGGAAAGGTTTAGGTGTTTGATGTTAACAGGGCTGGCTGGGCACTTCTGCAGGTGAGGGGATAGATGCAGGGAGTCAACAGCACTCCACGTTTGTGCATACGTGTGTGTGTATCTGCATCTGTGACATTAGTGGTGTAGGAGTAACAGTAAAGTTTTCAGAGAAGCATGTATATGTACCATGGTTTGAGCACAGGGCAGATGTAACTGCAGAGGGAAGAGTTTCTTTCCTCCAGCTCAGGCTTAGGATTTCCCCAAAGTGGACACAAAAGAGATTTCTCCCATAGTTAGGGGTGAGGGAATGGTGAAACAAAGCAGCGTGACAAGGGATGTTCTAGCATGCCCAATTGCCCATGCACTCAGGAGCTGCTGTGCCGGAAGAACAGATTTCATCTAGAATAAGAACAATTTCTGTGGCTGTGAGGTAAGTCTTATCATGCAAGAGTAGACATTTCCCATGGAACTCAGTGGGTCTTGTCTGTGGCTCACATGTCTGGCAATAGACCAAGATGTAAAGATTACAGAAAAATGAGATGAAGGACAAGAGGCAGAATACCAGTGCTGTTACAGTAAGTTTTCTATTCAAATTCCGTCCATGCAATGTATTTGCTCCTTGTAGAGCAGTGAAATCAGGCTCTTGGAAGGAAGAATTCAGGAAATAGCCACTGATCCAGGAGCTAAGAAGAATTATAAAGTGGATCTCAGAGGAGGTTATATTGTGATTGAAACAAATCAAGGAATGAACTTCATGTGGGACCAGAAGACTACTGTTGTTGTTCACGTGGCACCATCTTTCCAGGTAGGTATGGGATGGACTGAGAGTTATGATTTCAAACTCGAAGTTATGCATCTAGAACTGCAGCCCAAGTTTGAAAAGCAGGGCTTTGAAAAGTGTTCACTTCATTGAACAAGAAGCAGCAAGCAGGCCATGTCTTTTGTTTTATTTCATTGTTCAGCCAGCACGAATTACTCCAGAATATTTGGAGATACAAGCAAAGCCAAACACTTTGCAGTATTGCAGGGCTGACAGTGATCTTGTCACTTAAGTTCAGCTTTTTCTAAGCTGTATTTCTATGACTGTTTATAAATTTATCTAGTTTACCTTGGCCTGTTCTATAGTTTATTTCTGTCAAACAGTGGGCTGCACTCAAAATAACCAAACCATTTACTGCACCTACGCAAATTTCCCAGGGAAAAGTCTGTGGCCTTTGTGGGGACTTTGATGGCCGCTCAAGGAATGACTTCACAACCAGAGGGCAGTCCGTGGAGATGAGCATCCAGGAGTTTGGAAACAGCTGGAAAATAACAAGCACCTGCTCAAATATAAACATGACAGACCTGTGTGCTGATCAGCCTTTCAAGTCTGTCCTGGGACAGAAGCACTGCAGCATCATTAAGAGTAACATCTTTGAAGCCTGTCACAGTAAGGTAATCCTGTTCTCTCATCCCCAGTAGTTTCACACTAGGTATTTGTTGCTGTTATGCAGCACATTCGCACACAAGCTTTTAGTATTAAAGGCTATTACACAGCACCCTCGAGTGCAAGAGCTACCTCTCTCAAAACCTCACTTTGCAGCCCTGCCAGTTGAATCCTGTTGCACGGTATTGAGAAAACAGCAGTGCTTGTTTTGAGCAACTGATAAAGCAGTCCTCTTGAGCAAAGAGGATAAGAGTTGGGCAGCAGAAGTAAAAAGTTAGATATCCATTTGTAAAATCTAGAGATGTTAGTGTAGGATGGCTTGTATGGGGATCCCTGGGAAAGTTTATTCAAATTACCTAAAGAGATTAATTATCTGATTTATTTAAGACACAAATTGAATTAATCTGAACAGAAACAAGGCTACTAATTCTTAATGAGAATGTCTACACAAAGCTTCAGTGCAGTTTAATAAGTCATTTTAAAAGCAAACTTGTCTTGATTTCCTTAGTTAGCTCATGTTGGCCCAGGTTAAAACACAAGAAACATAAGTTCAGTGGTAATAGGATTTCCTTTTATACTCACTTAGTCACTATCTCTGAGTTAGGGAGTGTACACACTGTATAGTTCTGCCAACCCAAAGCAGGTTAGTTCAGTCCTCCAGAAATTACATTGCGAAGACATTTGGAGTGTAAATGCAAGTATTACTCACATGAAAATGAGAAGATTTAGAGTCCAATTCTACCAGGCAGGTGAAAATAGTAAACTACCTGTCATAAAATGTCATAGCTCCTTCCTGACTATCCCAGTCTGTCAGACTCAGCCTGGTTCTGCCAAAGAAACTGCCAGTGGATGGCAGAAATTCAGAGCCCTTTCTCTCATTGAAACACAGTGCAGCAGGTACGTCTATGGTAACAGATCTGTTGGTATTTTGATAGGTGAACCCAATACCATATTATGAATCTTGTATTTCTGACTTCTGTGGCTGTGACAGTGTGGGAGACTGTGAGTGCTTTTGTACCTCAGTTGCTGCTTATTCAAGAAGCTGTAGCAGAGCTGGTGTCTGTATTGACTGGAGAACACCTGCCATTTGCCGTAAGTATTTACTGAAAATGCACAGTGCAGTGCTCCATGTGCTCAGGCACATGGGAGATCAAAGAAGAGCAGAACTCTGACATCACTGTGCATGTGTGACTTAACAAGCTCTTGTTTACAACATTTAGAAAGTAACCCCTGCCCAGTGTCTGAGACTTGGAGGGTTTTTTTTTATTCTTCTGTTCCAGCTGTGTTCTGTGATTATTACAATCCACCTGACAAACATGAGTGGTTCTATAAACCCTGTGGAGCCCCTTGTCTGAAGACCTGCAGGAACCCACAAGGGAAATGTGGGAACTTGCTGTACAGTTTAGAAGGTAATTTTTGCCTGACTTGGATGTAGTTTATGGGAGTTGAAGCTATTAGTCTGGTCTTAAAGGTCTCAAGTATCAAGACTGTTGAAAGGCTATCCAATTTGCCTCAGAGACTCATTGACCGTGCCTCACCTGGGCTAATTCCCTGTATGATGGTGCTGCTCATAGCACAACTAGCCTTTAAATCTGGGGAGAGATGAAAGTCTAAATTTGTGAAGAATCATTACCTGTTGACAAGCAGAGGGAGGGAAAAGAGGACATGGAAAAATAATTGGTAGTATAAAGAACATTCATACTGGGATCACATTAATTCTGGGATCAAATCTGCAACTGAGAGAGATGTTTGTGTGTTTTCCCTGCGTCTATGTAAAGCAGACTAAGAATGCTTTGTTTACTTTAACTTTTCAGGCTGTTACCCGGAATGTAGTCCTGACAAGCCATATTTTGATGAGGAGAGCAGGGAGTGTGTCTCCCTCCCCAGTTGCACTTCATGGTAGGTCAGTCGATGGTGAGAGAGGTAGAATAGGACTGGAAAGGACAAGCTAGGCCACGTTTGATTTATATCCATAGACAGTGGCAATTATCATTAAATCCTCCAGGAGTAGGTTTTTATGTAAGAGCAGGTGCCATTGCAGACTTTGTTTTTTTCCACATACTGATTCAAGTCAATGAAAGAAATCTCCTCCTTTTCTCTTTATCTTCAGCGATCCTGAAGAGAAACTATGTACTGAAGACTCCAAAGGTAACTTTTCACCATCCTTACCATCCACTGAGTGATGATAGGGCTGAAACAAACCTACATCACATGTTGCTGCAGGCATAGTAATAGGACTCCAGCTAGCTAGTTCGATAGATGGATGCACAGAAGGACAGATGCACTTTGATAAGCTAAATGCAGCCTTTGACCTGAAGAATTGTCTAAAGGATAATGATAAAGAGGAAGGAGAGAGGTGTGAAATGCGAGATTAATCTCATCCAGGTAAATACTGCTTCTGCACATTTATACTTCCCTGGTAGTCAGTGAAGGCAAAGTAGTCTGTAGCAGACCACTCATGGTACCTGTTTTAATGAGCACTTTCAGAACAGAGCAAATCTTATAGAGTTGCTATTTCCTGTCCACTAATTTCATAAAAAGCCTAGACAGCTAGCTTGAGAGACATTTTTTGTGTGCCATAAAGACACACTTGTTTAAGGTATGGTATCTGTTCATTACCACATCTGGGAGAAACCACATTCCAAAATGCCAGATGACCCAGTAGACAACACATCTTCAGTTTTGCTGGTTTTGTTACAGTAATAGATATATTCCCTTGTATTCCTGGATGCACATTCTCCAAAACCTGGAGAGCTTCTCTTATATTTAAAGGAAATTGTTTATCCCTGCACGTTTCTCATCAGTGGATGGAAATGGCTGTGCAACACCTTCTGAGACAGTGTTTTATCACTCAGCAAAGCAGTAATCCCAGTCACATACCCTGCCAAGAGGGAATGCACTTGCGCTCCATGCTGGGTGAGGAGAGTGCCAGTTCTGATGCTTTCACCAGCCAGTAATTCCTCTATGCCAGCTGACTCTAAGAAACAGCAGCAGCAACCAAAATCCAACCTACTTGAAATAAATGAGGTCTACTCACAGTGCAACTTTTCAAGTAGAAACTGAGAAAGTGTTTCAGCCAGGCAGTTTGTGTTTGATGACATGAGCTACAGAAGGGTAAATCCAGATTTTGGTTTTCCCTTAATTTGTATTTATATTACAAGTGTCCCCCGTTACCATGGTATTTGCTCTTTTGATGCCTCAGATTGCCTTTGCTGCTACAATGGAAAGACCTACACTTTAAATGAAACTATATACAGCCAAGTATATAAGACTGAGTGCAGCGATGCTGTCTGCGGCCCTAATGGAGAGATCATTAAAACACTCATCCCTTGCAGAACACCATCCACACCAGCACAAGGTAGTAGATTTGTAAGAGACTTGATGGTGGTTTTATGAAAGTCTGTAATGGTAATAAGATTCCTCCATCTTGGAAAAAGACTCCTACTGCTTGTCTAGGATAAGCACAGAATTTAAGGCAGTTGAAGGTTCAGGAATGAGGGGTCCAAGCTTGCGGGTCTCGTGGAGGGGACCAAAAGTATGATTCTTATAGATTCTTACTATCAATGGGGTAAAGAGAGAAAAGAGAGATTCAGCCATTTTTCCGTACAGCTTTTATCGTAACCTTGGGCATACCACAGCTGACACTCTGGTGTTGTTAGTCTCAATATTTCATACTTCTAAATCTTGTTTTTCTCCTTCTCATTACCTGTATCACACTATGGTTTCCTATTCCAATATTTTCTGCATTGGAATAACTCCTCTCAAATGGATCACTACAGCAAGAAAATAAAGCTGCCTGATGGTTTACTCTTTTCCCAAAAGAGAAGTTGCAGGGTGAAGGGGATGTCAATGAACAGAAA
The DNA here is from genome assembly GCF_036417535.1 of Chlamydotis macqueenii. Classification (NCBI taxonomy): domain Eukaryota; kingdom Metazoa; phylum Chordata; class Aves; order Otidiformes; family Otididae; genus Chlamydotis; species Chlamydotis macqueenii. The sequence continues at coordinate 52,451,930 of NC_141560.1, read as the reverse complement.
CTAGGAAGTAAAAAGCAATAAAGAGAAGGCAGAATTTTACCACAGGATAATAGCAAAGAAAAATAAGTAGCTAAAAAAATTGTGTTTAATTCTGGTAGCAAATTATACAAAGCAGACCAGGAAAATTAAAAGTTATCCTATCTACTAAAGTGAGTGGAAGAGCTAAAGACCAGATGATGAGCCCATGTGTTTGGTATTTACTAAATGTGTTAAAAGTGGAATAAGAAGTATAATGGAGTAATAGCTAGGAAAGGAAGGACTGTTGAAAGCAGAGTGTAGATGGCTTAGTAAAATATCTCAATGATCTGTCTGTATTTAAACCAACAGATTCTTTGCAACAAGAAATTACAAGGCAAAATGGAGCGCCAATGGAAATCACTTTTCCAAAGTCAGGTGAAGTCCTGCAGTATTAGAAAATTCAAATAAACCTTAAGTTGAAAAGAATAAGTGACAGTAGAAGGGTGGTGGTTTACTGTATTCTATGTTGGAAAAAACTGACTACAAGGGAGAATGTGTGTATATTATTCTAGTAGCAAACAGTGTAATAGAGGAACGTATATTCTCTACATCCTCAATACAGAGAGGATGCTTTTAGTGTGTACCGGGACAGAACATGGTGGGGGTATAAAAATTATTATTTTTAAATTCTATTTGGAATTGTAGAGAATGTAATAGATGGCATAGGGCTTGAAAGTAGAGTAGCAGAGGATTTGAATATTAATTGATTTCATTTCCTGCAGAACCACATATGCAACCTGTAACATCTGCACCTCCATTGTCAATGGTAGCCACTCCCTGCTTCTGCAATGACAATGGACAATTGATACAAATGGGTGAGAAACCAAGTAAATATTTTTTTTCTGTACCATTGATGTGGGAAGATGTACTGTTAGATAAAGCTGCTTCAGCAAGTGCTCATTCAGCCTGCTGCAGTTACACATTACCACAAGTTGTTTCATCTTTAAACTGTAACTAATACTTTCGGAACTACAGCTCTCCCATACCCTGAAACTTTGTCGTGGTCTGGATATCCCTGGTGTAAGGAAGCTTATACCAGATGCTAACTTCAGTGGACTCCAGCACAAAACCTGAATCCCAAACTGCTGAACATGGGCTTGTAATCTACAGTCATATTTCAAAAACAGAGGAGGGAAGACTCTTCTTCATCTCCTAGTAGCTCCTGAACCACCTATCTCCTGGTCTTTGTGAAGACCAGAAGCACTCACTGATATATTCAGTATTCTCCCCTCTTGTACTCATTTTCAGTTACCGCTAAAGTACTTAAGAGCAGAATTTCAAACTATTCACCTGTGGCTCTCCCTCAGCCTTTACCATTTGGATGAACTGAGCTCTGGTTCAGTTATTGAATTCAAGGAGTTACAAACAGACAGTCACACTTGAACATGGTTGTTGGGTACAGGCAGACCCAGCTAGTTAAATGCAGGGCTGAGTATGTGGCCAATCTGTGATGCATAGGCCTTGAGGGTTACCAGTTTCATTCAAACCAGAGCTAACAGTTGGGTTTTGGCCTTGCAGGAGAAAATGTCTCTCTGTCAGTGAACATATCAGGTCATTGTGCTTACTCCATTTGCAATGCATCGTGTCAGATTGAATTAATCTGGGCAGAGTGTAAAACTGGTCGTACTGAGGCCTTCAAGACCTGTGATCCAGACTCCAAAGCCTGTCCATCAACATCTGCTCCCAGTGCAACAAGCCAAGTTCCTGTTTCCACAGGGACTCCTGTAAGCGATTGTCTCGGGCTCATTCCTCCCAGAAAGGTGAGAGACTTGAAAGAAGATGATGTATTTCTTCAGCTACAGCATTGCCTGCAGCCAGGATTTGGTGTTCTCTGATGCTGGTAGCCACCACTACAGCTGGAATGTAGATGTGACTGAATTAGATGATTCAGAAGTATAAAAGAAGCCCCCGAATAACTGAGGGAATAAGTTGAAGATTATTCTGTTTGCCTGAAACATCTAAATGATTGTGCATGGGCAGAGCTACTCAACTGAACAGAGGCTAGGAAACAACATCTGGCAGTTTCCCATCATTAGAAGTGGTCAGGACATTAATATTTTGTGCTATACAAAATGTTGTAGAACAGAAGTAGATATCAAGGCTCTGTTGATTGCTGTATGTTTCATATTGCCTGGTTTTCAGAGAAAGAGTAGATAGCAAATAATGCCATGCTAGATGATTAACTGAATGGAACATAGCTGCTGTGCATGATTTAAAAAAATTTTGTTACATTACTTTATTATGTGCCCCTCCTCTTCTTTTTCAATCCATCAATAGTTTAATGAATCATGGAACTTTGGAAACTGCCAGATTGCCACTTGCCTGGGAGAAGGAAACAATATTAAACTGTCCAGCATGACTTGCCCTCCTCAGCACCTGAAACTCTGTGTCAATGGTTTCCCATTCACAAAACACTACGATGAAACTGGCTGCTGTGAGGTCTTTGAGTGTCAGTGTAAGTACTGTGGCAGGAGAACTCCTGAATTTATGTTATGTTTAGCTGGACCTCAAGAAAGATAAGTCTATGTGGTTAACATCTATACTGTGTTCATATTAATTCAGTAGGATGTAATGGAACAGAAGGCCCATCTAAAACATCGGCTGTTAAGAGCAGATAAGAATGTCCTTGCTAGGCTAATTTTTCTTTATTGAACTGGTTATTTCAGCTCTCGCTGAAAGTGAGTAAAAGAATTAAAACTAGCTTGTACTTACAGGAAGCTCAGAAGCCAAACTTGAAATCTGTCACTTTTTCTTCCAGGTATTTGCAGTGGGTGGGGAAATGAACATTATGTGACTTTTGACGGTACATATTATCATTTTCAAGAAAACTGCACCTATGTCCTTGTGAAGTCAATTCAACCTGCCTTGCACAACTTCTGGATTCACATAGACAACTACTACTGTGGTGCCATTGATGGAGCAATTTGTTCAATGTCCCTTCTCATTTTTCACTCCAACTCTGTTGTTATTCTGACACAAGCAATGGAACATGGAAAAGAAACAAACTTGGTAAAGTATTGCATTAAAATGAATTCTCAATATTATTTTTTAGTAGTTATATTACTGTACTTACTGCTAAATGTCCTGTCACAACAAAGGATGAAGCTTGTAAAAAAGAGAATGGGTAGGAAATACAATTACATTGCTTTCCTCTTTCTTTTTTTTTTTTCCTTTGTATCAACAAAAAAATAATATATTCTAAAAACTTGGGAAATTATCACATTATTCAAAGTTGTATTTTTCTTCCTGATATGAGTATTCAAATATAAATTACAATGTATTAAAAAAGGAATCATAGAGAACTACTTAAATGACTGCCTTTGACAGGCTTCATTTGTTGCGCTTGAGGTCTGAATATGTGCTGCTCTACTTTCAGTTGCACAGTTTACCTTACTCAACAGAAAGATGTCCATAGAGACCTTTTGTTTATCTTCTTTTTAGATTTTGTTTAATGACAATAAAGTTGTTCAGGACATTTACAAGAATGGTATCAGGATAACCAGTTCTGGCCTTTACGTCATAGTTGAAATACCTGAATTAGAAGTTTATGTTTCCTACAGTCAACTTGCATTTTACATAAAACTCCCTTTCAGCAAGTTTTATAACAATACCATGGGACTGTGTGGTGAGTATCCTCGTCAGCTGACAGTAATGAATGCAATGAATTTCCTCCTTCTTTCTCTCATCTTCTTGTAAACATCTCTAAACACTTGCAATTCCACTGATTTCTATTTCTCACAAATTTAAACAAATTTATCTCTATTTGTTGGAAAGACACTGTCAGGCAACAGAGTTTAAAGTATTTTCCTTTCATTCTGTTCACAGTCTATTGAGGGATGCAGGTAAGCTCTTTCTAAGCCCTCTACCACATCCTCTCTATCATATCTACTCAATATGGGAATGCATGAAATCTGGAGAGTCCTGTGTTAGACAGTGTCGTCTTAGTTCCTTTAGCCACCAGGCGAAATGCATCAACCAACACGTCTGATTTTCATGAGTAACTGGCAAACTATTTCTCCTACCCTTCTCTTCCTACAAACAATTCTTGTGAACACATCCAGGACCCATGTGTTGCTACCTTCCCACAAGGAGGAGAACTTCCCTCCAGCTTTTCTCTAAAAGCATCTTTATCAGCATCCCCTGTCCTCAAACTGTCACTTTGCTTTTATATTGCTACCAGGTACTTGCACCAACCAGAAGTCTGATGATGCCATGAAGAGGAATGGTGAGGTTATCGAGTCCTTCAAAGAGATGGCATTAGATTGGAAAGTACCAGATCCTACCAACAGATACTGTAATCCAGGTGTCACAGAACCAGCTAAGATTGAATATCATCAGCACTGTGAGCCTTCCAATCTGTGTAAAATCATCTGGTAAGACAACTCCCAAAAGTGCCAGAAAAGTAACTCCACAAGATAATTTTGTGCTTCACTATACATGACTTGGGTGAACTGCTTATAGGACATGATGAGAATATGAAGTCTAGCATACCTTGAAAAACTGAGCAGTGAACTGATCATAAAATGATATGTGAGTGTTCCTGAGTTTGGCAGATATTTTTCAGCTGCATCATCAAAACTAGTACTTCCTTAGTAGTGTCTGCTGCTTGGCACTCCCTCTGCCTGTCAGTTCTGGAGAAGCCAACTAGGAACTAGCTATAATTCAGTATCTGAAAGCTCTGGATGAAAAAAAACCACAGTCAGACTATAGTAAGCAAATGTGTGTGTCTGCTTTTAAAATAATTTTGTGGTTTAGAACAGGATTGTCAAACGTGCTGACATAAAAATGACAGCATATAGAATTATAACTGTGAGCTGTGCAGAAGACTTTTGTTTGCAGGTGTCAGTCTGACATAAAACTGCTTCCTTTTAAAGCATTGTAAAGAACGGGAGGTAAAGCTCATTCTTAATTAAGCTCTGTGGGCATATTGCCTATCAGAACAATCTGTAGTTGTATCTTTACCTTGAGGCTTTCTCTGGACGGGGATGGGTTTGGTTCTGAGTTGAATTCTTCCTCGGAAGTACCACAAGGAAGTGAAATGCCGTGTCTGTCTCCTTGCTTTGTGAAGGAACCTGACAGAGTGCCACAGCATGGTCGCCCCACAACCCTACTATGAGGCATGTGTGGCCAGCGGGTGCTCAGAACAGCACCCAAGCACCCAGTGCCAGAGCATGCAGACGTACGCAGCCTTATGCGGGCTTCATGGGGTCTGCGTGGACTGGAGGAGGCAGGCGAATGGGCAGTGTGGTAAGCCTGGGAAAGACCAACCGGTGGTGAAGCATGTCCTGTCTGTTCTTTCCTCACCTACATGCCTGTTTGTGTTCTTCCACATCATCAGGCTTCAATCTTTCCTGAGCTGCTCTGGACCTGAGAAAAGGCAGGAACAAATCCAAGAGATTGTTCCAGTCCAGAACTGGTGCAAAACAAGTGGGCAACAGAGCCATAGTATCTCTTGAGCAGCTCAGCTGAGGAGCCCTGTGTGTTACCTAGATCTTCATCACTAGATGGCAACACACAGCTGCTCTCCTTGTGCTTTGCCCTGCTCAGGGGGACCCAGGGATTCAGTGGTAAACACTGTTAGTCCTGTCACAAGAACCTTGCTGAATCTGTTAATCTCCTCTTGCTGAAGATGCAGGGACCCCCTCACTGAGCAGGAGCCTGGGCTGTGCAGACCCGTGGGGCGGGACCTATGTTAGCATGCACAGTTCACCTATTGTTCACCAAAGGGTATACGTGGGTCTGGGCTTTCTAATCTGTTCTTGTGATGCTCCACAGAGGCCAGCTGTGCTCAGGATCAGGTATACAAGCCATGCGGGGAAGTGAAAAGAAACACTTGCTTCAGCAGGTGGGTCATTTCCTAAGGCACTTTTCAAGTCCGTAACCTGAAAATTGCCAAGGAAGGCTGGAAGTACATATTTCCCTGGGGTTTAGGTGTCTGATAACTATGGGGCAAACTTCTGCCTCTCATTTGTTCCTGTTTGTATTCTAATTGTGCAGAGAAGTCGTTACGGACACCCTCCGCTTCCAAAATAACACACCTGTGTTTGTTGAGGGATGCTACTGTCCTGATGGAAAAATTCTGCTGAATGATCATGATGGCATTTGTGTTTCTGTCTGCGGTAAGAAATAATGTAAATGGCAGTTGGGGAAGCAGTGATAAGACCCTGACTAGACTTGCACATTAAGGGTGATGTTCTGGGTATACAGGAAACAGGGGAGTCCTCGATACTGACCCTTTCTAGTTAGGCTGGAAACGTTTTAGGTTGGCAGTTTCTGCCTGCTCTTAAGCAGAAAGTGCAACTTTGAAAAGAACAAAGAGGAGAATCTTTACGATGTTTTAGGTACACAACCTGTGACTTTACATTCTGGATCTCTCTTTCTCTTTGTGGCCCTTTCTCAGATTTCAATATCTTCCTTCTGTTCCTGTACTCCTGCTTCTGGTTTGTTTTTTTTTTTAACTCTGGTTCTGTTATCATTAAAGGAATCTATAATTCATTTTATAGGTTGCACTGCACAAGATGGGTCAGTGAAACAGGTAAGAAAAAGGAAAATACTCTCTTTACACCATAGCTGAGTGCTATGACCTCCTGTAAAAATGCCTGCATAAGTTTCTTTTAATTTTAAGCTTAAATACTAGTGACAGTGATAAAGAAAATAACAGATTTTATTAATTCCAGAACTTTATTAATCACTTGAGGTACAGAAGCAGAAATAGCAGTTTGTGGGAATCACTGTTTCCTGGTAGATCTACCAGGCTTCCCTTCTGGAAACACATAAACCTGCAAAGGAATGTGGCAGATAATAGCATTTTTTCTTACTGTTCACTTCTCCTACATCTGAGACTTGAACTCAAATTTTCCTACATAATAAATTAGGGCAACCCAGCCCTGTACTGTCTTGCCACAGGCATTCATTAATATAACGCTTCTAGTTTTTGTTCTCTGTACTACTATCTCAACTGTTTTTACAGCCTAAAGAGGCTTGGGAGCATGACTGTCAATACTGTGCTTGTGATGAAGAGACCTTGAATATCTCTTGCTTCCCCCGCCCTTGTCCTAAATCTCCACCTATCAACTGCACTAAAGAGGGCTTTGTACGCAAAATAAAAGCACGTCTGGATGACCCATGCTGCACAGAGACAGTTTGTGGTGAGTATATAGCTTAGATGACATAATGTGGCATAATTTGCCTTTGGTAGCAATCCTCACATAAGATCTGCTATCCCGCAGGTACCAGATTCAAATAAACACACTAGAGTGGTTGTTTCTTCCATCTACATGCCAGGAGCTCTTGCTATCAGAAGAGACCTCCTCTGGTCCAGTTTGTGTTCTAAACTAGTGCCATGATCTGCCAGATACTTATATTGGAAAATCCTCCATGGACCACTGGGACCACCAGGTGCTTCACAGGATCCTCTGACTCTCGTCCCTTCTGAGATGAGAGGGTGACCCTTGCAGAGATCCATCCAGGAAAGGAGGCTGTGCTCAACCTCCAGGCTCCCCCAAGGCCTCCTGTGGAAGTTCTTGATATGTTTTCCCTCACTTCTCCATTAGCATCTTTTCAGTCCCAAATGCCCACCACAGCACAGGACCTCCTCATAGACCTGCTCCTAACCCTGGCCATTCCCAGCACCTACAGGAAGACGCAGGACAGGGGATCCTGGCAATGGTGGTGGGATGTTTTTCTGTTTCTCATCCTTTTATGCTGCCAGACAGAGGTCCATTGGCTCTTTGGATGCCTTCAGGGAGCAGTGGGCACTGTCAGGGTGCTTTGCCTTGCATGTCCTAACCTTCAAAACTTCGACTGTGATCCACTGCGTCTTCATTTTTTTTCTTTTTTTTTTTTTTTTTCACACTCTGACTCATTTACCGTTACCCCAACTTGTTCCTCTGTAACTTCTTTTTGTCTCTGAGATAAAGGTGTTCAGGTTTTTTTTAGAGATGAGAGCTGGTGGAGAAAGAGAAGCAGGAACTAAGGCCAGAAGTATATGACCATGGAAGAGCTTTACAGTAGAGCAAGCTTAGAGAGACTTCACCTGAACATGTCCTAAACCCAAAAATGTGTGATTCACAAATCACCTATTTCTACCCAATTTCTTGGATATTCAAGCTTTGGTCTGCAAGTAACAGTGCTGGACAGGATACTTTGTCTTAGTTTATCTCTGTTGTCTGTTGTAGAATGCGATATAAAAACCTGCATTATCAACAAAACAGCTTGTGACATAGGCTTCCAACCGGTGGTTGCTATATCTGAGGATGGTTGTTGTCCTATCTTCTCCTGTAGTAAGTACCGTGTTTCCTTAAGGTGTTTTGTTTATTCTTTGAACTATTTCTTTTTTTTTCTAAATCAGTCAAAGTCACAAGAAGTAGCCTTTCCCATTCCCTTTCAGCCTTTGCAATCAGTGCTTTTTATTTTTGAAGGTGGAGTAACTAGTGCAGGTTCTCTGTAGCTAGTGTTCTGTGAGTGTAAGTTATTGATCAGATACTGAATGTCAGTTACATTGAACTGACATCCAGAAGCTCTGCTGACAAATTGTATTTCTAGACTGACATATCTGACCCAGCTTCCCATTGGCTCTGTTACCAGCAAGATGGTTAACAATAAAGAAAAGCTCAACTAATTTCAAGTATGGGTGAAAAAACATAAGGCAAATAGATTTTCCATATGGAAAATACCAGGATAGAAAATTACCCCCAACTTGATGCATAACATCTGAAACAGATGTTACATGCAAGCTTCCAAATAGCAATTAGCACCACGTACTAGTTACTTTTTCCCCCTTTTGTGCAGGCTATTAAGGCTAGTGAATAAGTTCAGTTCTACTCTGTCTCCTCCACATCACTCACAATTCAGAGATGAGTACAGTAACTGTTTATGTCATTCCTAGCACATCCTCTTCATCTTATTTTTCCTTACAGTACCAAAAGGTGTATGTGTTTCTGAAGGAGTTGAATTTAAGGTAGGTCATCTTCTAGACACTTCTTTCCACAGATTAATGCTGTCTGAGTCAGAATTTTCTGAAATTGTTATTGCCAACAGTTACATAAAGAGCAGGATTACAATGGCCTGTAATTTTTCCCTGCCAGTAGTCTTAAGTAGTACTGGAAATGTTACTAAATAGGTAACACTAGAGATGAGTAGCTAGCTTACTAAACAAGATCTTACCTATGTTTTAGAGTCAAGAAGTCAGAATTGTGATTGAATACAAATTTTAAATCTCGTTGGATATGATAAGATTAATTACTAGGTCAGACTGAGCGAATATTGATGCATGGGATTTATGAGATGATGTAATAACTTATTTAATGTGATTGATGCACTTGGGAGTGTCAGCCTTGTGTTCATTTTGTGATACTGACAGTGTGAGGTTTTAGAGATCTGGAGGTATTAATTTCAGGAAGTTCTTCCAGCAATAAACCCCAAGTATAAGCATTCATTTTTGATAGTCCAAGGGATGTAGGTTTATTCTGGAACCCACTGAATTCTTGCCATGAACTGTCTTCTCTCTCATCTATATTTCCAGCCTGGGGCAATGGTGCCTAAAAGCTCCTGTGAGGACTGTGTGTGCACAGATGAGCAGGATGTTGTGACACAGACCAACCGCATCCAGTGTGCTCCAGTGAAATGCCAAACCACCTGCCAGCAGGTCAGCGCTGCATATTCAGCCTCCTCAACCGCGAACAATGGCTGTTGAGGGGATGTACTGTAAAACTGAGATAGTATAACTGCTTCCTCACTGAAAGATAGGAGGATATAATCTTCTGTTAAATTATTTGGAAAGTCCTTTTCAGGGTGCTTGTTATTTTTGCTTTAGCAAATTTAAGAGGTCAGTCTTGGAAAGAAGCCCTGAGAAAGAATGATTTTAAACCCGTGTAAAGGTAAGTCCAACTGCTGAGAGATAACGTTTGTGCCATTCTATTCATGTTGCCCATTTTCAGCTCAAAAATTAAGATCGTAAAAACTGTACAGTGATCTATATGTTTCCAGACACTTCTCAGTACTCTTGAGCTGAGAGTCTGAACACAAACTCTTCAGTCTTTTAATGAACGTAAGCAAAGAGTGATTTCTTTTCCATTCTTGCCCAGATAAGGCCAGACCTACCACCAACCCTAAAAACGGGTAAAACAATTATCCTTTATCCTGAAGCCAGCCACACCCACACACACCAAAAGACCGATGGATACCTAAAACACAGAAGAGGAAATACCAATGCATGATTTTCACATGTCTGACAGCAGCAGTTCTTGTGGGTAATGATATCAGACCAAGCACTGGTGGTAGATTATGCAAGTAATTGTATACTGAATTCATTTATTTGGTCTGACTTGTGTGTTAGCCTGAAGAAGAATAGCCAATGATAGGGTCTTCATGGTAACTGAAGTGCCCAGAAGTCACTATTCAATAAGGGAAATAAATGGTCAGCTTTGACTGCTAGGCTTAAAGTGGTTCCAACAGGTTTCTAAAGACAACAGAAGCGAAACCAGAAAGCTGTCTTATTTCCTCTGCCATCTCCAGTGCAGCTTTGATCCAAAGGTTGTTCATGAACAAGACACCAGGTAACACGACTAAATGGAGACTTTATTCCAGCAGGGTTTCCGCTATGTGGAAGAGGAGGGTCAGTGCTGCAGCCAGTGCCAGCAGGTGGCATGTGTGGCAAATTTTCCATTTGGCAATGTGACCATTGAGGTAAGAACTCCCTTGCTCTGCACACAGGACTGAATTATCAAAAAAGACCTTAGCATTTTTTGAACCAGTGTAATACATTTTGAGGCTGAAAAGACCTCTAGGAGATTTAAAAATGTCTGTCTTTCCAAAGTAAATGTAGATCTTCATACAGCTGCTCTCTGCTGTGTGTATCTCACAGACACCACTGAGTTGAAAATTATGCATCACTGGCAGGAATGGAAATCATGTCACTGTCCTTCCTCCTGCCATGCAACAGAGAGAAGAATTCGCAGGGGACGATGATGTTGTGTTATACTGCTCTTGTAGAGATACGTGAGCTGGCTTTACCTCATACTGCTTCGATCTGGAAACAGTGTCGTTGTCTTGCCCTAGAGATACTCGGCTAAACAGTGTGAGCGAGTGGTATAGCTGTACTACCACTAGTTCTGAATTTGCTGAGGCAGAAATCAAAAGTGGCATAGTTGCTGTAGTGTAGTGTGACTTGGTAACACACTCGGGTAATACAGAATGTCTTGTGAGCATGTAGTGTTGTGCAGTTTTATTACAGACTGCTGCTCCTGTGAACGGTTAATGATGCTGTCTCAGCCAGTGACTATATTGTCTTGCATGCTGTTGCGTCTCTGGTAGCTCTTGTATTCTGCATCTCTTCTATTTCATCCTTATCATATTCCTTGATAATTTCTCTTGCAAGCTAGCTTCTCCTGTGCCAATATACAAGTTTTATGTTTCCATGAGGAGGCTTTGCATTTATCCATTGACTTCTACTATGAAGAATTTTCTCCTCTTTCACACTTTTTGCTTTTCTTCCATCTATTAAAAAAGAAAATTGTTGAAATCCTTTGAAGGAATTATTTTTATTTTGTGTTTATTTTATTCCACATACATTAACACACCTACCTTCTGGCATTTCTATTCATACGTTTATGCTGATTCGGCCACGAGCTTTTGTTTCTTTCCACTTAGGTGGCCACAGAAGAGATTTTGTGTAGGCTGGTAGTGGATGAGCTTGGTACATAATTTGCAGAAGTGAGTTCCAGACATCTCAGCATTTGGAGTGATATAGAATCATAGAATCTTTAGGGATGGAAAAGACCTCTAAGATCATCAAGTCCAGCCATCAACCTAACACCACCATGTCCACTAAACCATGTCCTGAAGCGTCACATCTAAATGATTTTTGAACACCTCCAGTGATCGTGACTACACCACTTCCTTGGGCAGCCTGTTCCAGTGCCTGACCACTCTTTCAGTAAAGATTTTTTTCCTAATATCCAATCTAAACCTTCTCTGCCACACCTTAAGGCCATTTCCTGTCTTCCTATCACTAGTTACTTGGAAGAAGAGACCAACACCCGCCTTCCTACAACCTCCTTTCAGGTAGTTGTAGGGAATGATGAGGTCTCCCCTCAGCCTCCTGTTCTCTAGACTAATGAACACTCCTCTTCTCTAGACTAATGACAAATACAAACAAGCCAGTTCCTCTGCTAGTTAATTGACCACATTACTGTCACATTATTCTGTTTTTATTGCTATACTCTATCGGGTTGGGTTTTTTTTTCTTGTTTTTATTCAGGTTGGAAAGAGTTATAAAACTCCATACGATAATTGTACTCAATACACATGCACCGAATCGGCGGGCCATTTTTCCTTGACTAGTACAGTAAAGGTCTGTCTACCATTTGAAGAATCAAACTGTGTTCCAGTAAGTATTATAGAGCCAGAAAAAAAAGCCTTCTGGAATGAGCACTGCTGCTGGTCTGGGAGTTTACTGTTTCAAATGAGCCACTTCAGTATTTCTTGAACTTTCTGAACTGATCATCCTTGTTTGAAGGAAATGTGCTTTTTCAGCCCTGAATGGAGTGTCCCATGGAAGTAAACCACAATTTTTTGCAAACAACCCACACATCTTACTCGTTGTGTGATAAGCATTAGAACTTGAAAGAGAACAGTATTGGGGCAACAGCAAGATGGGATTTTTCATCACTTGAAAAATGCCAATGTTATGAAATGCAATGGAGCAAATGTTAACTCACCACAGACTCCTGGGGAAACCAATGAACAGAGTGTCTTTTGATATGTGGTGCATCACTAAGCAAAGAAGTGGTACATGAATGAGAAAGGGCTATTACTCATGCCTTGGCTTTCAGCAATTAATAGTTTCCAGTAACTTTCAGAAGTGTTGTTGGGCTTCGTTCTGTGGGGCAGATCTGAAAACCAAAGCAGAAAACCAGAAAGCTGTTGACTTGAATTAGCTTTAGGGTAGATTCTGCTCAGGTCAGGCTGTTCAATTCCAGGAGGAGTTGTCATTCTCTGGGGCTGGGTTTATTGTGCTGGCTTCAATAGGAGCTACATAAGGTCAAGCAGGTGTTACAGGACATCTTACCTGGCTTGTGGGAGGATATATAGTTTTAAGAAGATTTACTCCCTTCCTTGCTGGATTTTTTTTGAGGAGTTTTATATATAACTGGTACACAAATAGGTCTGATGAGGAATCTGTGTTAGTTAGAGATGGGGGAATATATCTGAACTCTCATCATTGCTACTAGCTGCTTAGTAATATGTGCGTCTGAACTGTTCTGGTTATGTTTACTTTTGATACAGGGGACAGTTGATGTGACTTCAGATGGCTGTTGTAAGACATGTGAGTGCATTAAATCACTGATTACCTATTCCAGTACTGGTGGGTTCTCCCTTGCTTGTAGAACTGTTTCTGCACGCATGGAGAGTCTGCAGCTTCCACAGACTGGAAGACTGTTTGTACAGCAGCAGAGCCATTCTGTACCTCACAGCTGAGGCTAAAAATCTGTCTTGTTCTCCCAATGGGGACACTAAAATTATTTTATCTCCTTTGCTATGTTTTTAATAACTGAAATAGTGTTAGTTTGAACCATACTCCTGATAAAATCTGTAGAAAATCTACTCTGTATTCCTCCATCTGGAAACCGCATAGAAAAAAAGGGTCTTTTTTCCCTGTAGCATCCACCCATAAATCATAGGTTGTTATAGAGTCACGAATGTCACTTATAGCAGTTTTTAAAAAACCAAACACTTCATGTCTCCTTTAGGTCTTGATTCAACAGTATATTTACATAAATTTATACATAAGTCTTCATTTAAGCTAGTCCACAAACAGAAAAGTGTCTTGACCAGCAAGAAATTGCTCTGCTGAATTAGTGCCTCTTTGCATTCTCATTTGGTTTTTTTTGTTTTTTTTTTTTTTATGCAGCAGAACTGTAAAAAATTTTACTAGGATGATCTGCCCTTGGTTTTCTAGTAGATACTTTTCAAAACATTTACTCCCTAGTCTGAAGAAGTCTAACAGAAGCGTTCCCCTACACAGGTATTGACCTGCCACATAAATGCAAACGCAATGTGAAGGAGCAGTACATCATACATGGCAACTGTAAGTCAGCTGCTCCGGTCCCAGTGCCCTTTTGTGAAGGAACGTGTAGTACCTATTCTGTGTAAGTAGGAAACCTTTCTCTGTCCTCCTCCATATCTGGTCTTCCTGAGTTCTTGTCACCAATGGGCTGCAGCTGTCTGTCCCCTTCCTGCTGCTTAAGAGGACCTGGTTGGGAAACGGGGTGTGCAGAACAACAGTCATTAGCGATGTGACTAAATGTCTTTAGTGTGACAGGAATGCCTTATCTTAGTTAGGAAAATAGGTCCCTTTGAAAATACATCAGCTAAATTTATTAACTCCCTGTTCTTAAACATATCCTTACGTGGTTTTTTTAACAGCTCTGGTATTTAGGGTTGTTTTTTTTTTTCCTGCTCTATAGTGTCTGCGTGAATTGTTCCTTTCTGTCTTGCCAGAATGGGCTTAATCCAAAATCCACTGAAGTTACTGGGATTTTCCCCATTGATGTCAGAAGTTCTGGCCCTGCATGGCTAGTAGCATTCTGAGGAAAGACTGTAATGAATAAACAGAAAAATAGATAGGAAATTTTGCTCCTCTATTCCTTAGAAGTGCCTTTATCTGGAGCAGTAAATACAGATCAGTTTCGGAAGACAATAGGCAGCAGACTGATGTGCAAATATAATTTCTACAGGTATTCCTTTGAGGCCAGTGAAATGGAACACAAATGCATTTGCTGCCATGAAAAAAGAAGTCATGAAGTGAAGGTGGAACTAATTTGCTCTAAGCATAAGACAGTCCGATTCACATACGTGCATGTAGATGAATGTGGATGTGTGGAAACAAAATGCCCAAAGAGGAGATCATGAGCATAAACTAAAGGGAACATTTCAGCTCCCATTTAAAGCTTCCCTAGCAAGTGTGTATTTTAGAAAACAGCTGTGAGTAATCTTCAAATGACTGTACTTCTCTCTTGTGCTTTTTTCTTCTGGTATTATATGCAGCTACGGAAAATAGCTAAAGATTTTACTCCAGATGTTTGTAGAATAAACTGCATTTCAAAGAGGACTTGTTCTCCTGTTTCGGTGATGCTGCCAATGGGGCAAGGTGACTAATGTCTTTAATCCCATAGTGGTGTATAAACCAAGGTTATTACAAGACACTAGAGATAGCTGATGCCTTTCAAAAGTCGTAGAATCATAGAATGGTTAGAGTTGGAAGGGACCTTCAAAGGTCATCTAATCCAACCCCCCTGCAAGAGGCAGGGACATCCCCGACTAGATCAGGTTGCTCAGAGCCTCATCCAGCCTGGCCTTGAACGTTTCCAGGGATGGGGCTTCCACCACCTCTCTGGGCAACCTGCTCCAGTATTCTACAACTCACATAGTAAAAAAGTATTTCTAATATCCAATCTAAATCTACCTCCCTCTATTTTAAAACCATTACCCCTCGTCCTATCACAACAGGCCCTACTGAACAGCCTCTCCCCATCTTTCTTGTAGGCCCCCTTCAGGTACTGGAAGTCCTGCCTGATGAAAGTGCACATTGTAAAACCATAACCACATGCATCACTTAATTTCCCTTACAAGGGAAACAGCAGTCACTTCCACAGCTGCAGTTCAATCAGAGAAGCAGGACTCAGCTCAAGGGCACATTTTCTTTCTTCCCCTCAGTGGTCCTGAACCTACTTTGTCTGTGGCTCTGGGTCACTGGAGGAAAGTAAGGTGCCTTTTTTCCTTCTGTACAGTGAGCACTACATCAGGAGTGTGAAAACATGCTTTACATACACACTACAAAATTACTATATTTGCACCCTTATTGTGAGTCCTTATCTCTCTGGTGTTTTTTATTATTTGACAACATTAAACTCTGAGCTGTGTGTCAGGTGGGAGACTGATGTTCAGTCTCACTGCTGGTTACATTACTACAATTTGTATTATAAATGATTGACTCCCAGCTAGCATGTCCAATGGTACTGGTGACAGTATCTTATGTGGACAGGGATCAAAATGGTCCAACAATACCTTCAGAGGATGCAAGGAAGGGCAGATGCTTCTGCTACTTGAGCAATTTGCTTTTTTTTTGTGATGTGAAAGAGAGATGAGGACTCTGACTATTTTCAGAGTGCAGTATTCTGCAGCCTGCTGTATGTGGGCTTTTGGGAATTGTTTTGAAGCGAATGCTTTTGAACAGACCAAGTAGATATGAAGCGCATTAAACTTGAGCTTTCCATTTAAAAATACTGCAGCTATTGAGCCCCGAGTAATCTTTAATTTAATTTTTTTTCATAATAAATAATTTCAGCTGATATCAGGTTACTGCCATGTATATGGTTTCAATGGTGTTACTGATCTTAAAATTGTGGGAATCCTTGACTTTGAATCAGCACAGGAGTTGAATGGTACATGTTTTTCTCTGCTTTCACCTGAGAGTCCTGTGCTTATTGGGTTATCACTGTGATGCAATAGGGCAGTCCATGTTATGCCTCTGCAGGATTCAGCTCAGATTTTTTTAATTAACCCATTCTATATCCCCTTTCTGGTATGATTTGTCTCAGTCTAAGCTGAGTGTAAGAGCCCTTGGGAAGCTATCAGTTTCTCAGCTCTGGATATTTTGAGAGTCAGGATAGCCAGCTTAGCTGAAGTCAGAGGAGATGAATTTCATTCTTTGTGTTTATTCTGTTTCCTCACAAAAAAATGAAAGAGATGCTGAATGTACTTAACCATCATACTGGGAATAGATGCACTGCAGGTATCTTTGGGAAACATGGACACCAAAATGCAACAGGTTGTTTGTGCTGGGGTAACGAATTACAGAGTCATAGAACATCTCATGTTGGAAGGGACCCATAAGGATCATCGAATTTAACGTACCTCTTCCATTATCAGCCTCTGCACTAGTCAATGGACCAGTACACTTGATTATATATTACAGGAACATCCAAATAATTTGCTAACTGTCAGTGCAATGCAACTCCCTTGGAAGGTATGCGTTGCATTTGCTTGACAGTGAGGCTCGTGTATAAACTTCACACTAGCCTAGGAAACATTCTTACTAATAGAAAATCAAGTGCATGTGTGCTTTTACAATGCAAAGAACAGCAGCAAAAAAAAAAAAAAGGACATTCCTTTCTTTCCTCCTTGCCTTTCCCTGAGGGGGAAGAAATCATTCTTGAGTGCTTTTGTCATCTGGAGAGTAAGCAGACTCTGTAAGTAGTCAGATACACACTCATGTAAACCCTGCAAATCAGTCATTCTCAGCAGGATGGCTCAGCAAGAGCACAATCAGAAACTTTTCCCATGTCTGCATTATCTTCAAGTGGGAGAAGGGCATAAAACACAATCTAATCTTACCAGGTGTACTTAGATTTCTGTTCTCCTGTGTGTTTTAGTGATGATGAGTCTTTATACAGAAGCTGAGAATGGCATTGATTTAAAAGTATACTTTCCCGTTCATTTTTGGCATGCCTTTTTGCTTTTCATGCAAATGACATGCTGGAACCAAAGGCATATTCCCATCTCCAGAGTGCTTCTGAACAGAGGATCACGTGAAACCTCACATGTTCCTTCTCCATTCAGAGTTACACCTGGGACTTCATTCACTCACTCAGTCCAGTATCTAACTGGCCTAACACTATTTACAGCTCCAATGGCCAGGTATTAAAGGGAACTCATTGGTCCTCGGTTCACAGGTAGATTTCTGTTTAGCTGAGATGCAGTCAGCAAGGCAAAGCCTTTCCAATGAGAACATGCAGCTTTCTCAGGTCAGAGACAGTCAATGGGTCAAACACCTCCCCCCACACACATACACACAAATGCACAGAAATAAAAACCAGTCTGAATGCTGCTTGATCTTGGGAAAGCATTACACTGAAAGTAAATAGATACAATGACCCACTTGCAAGCTGGCCTTTCTTGCTGAGGGGTTCTGCCTCTGCACGCAGCAGTATTACTGCTTGCACAGAGCAAGCTGCATTGCAGCTGAAGTCTACGTGTGCTTCTTTAGGCTGTTGTCACAAGCCCCCCACCAGAACTGGCAAAACTGAACATAGACAGCTCTTCCAGGAAAAGCTTCCCTGTGAATGCTTCACTTGACCATGATCCTGCTGATACTGCTGTCTGGCTGCTTCTCACGTGTGCACGGTCAAGGCTTCAGCTGTAGCCCCAGGCCACCTCTTCCAGTTCGTGACTAGTCTGCGCAAGTCAAGCGTTTCCCCAGAATAACTCAAGAAAAATCAGTGGCGTTGCTCCAAGTACTGTTTCTTCCTTTTGCGTGAATTCTTTACACCAGCATCCACTTAAATAAGGTAACTCCAGGAGAACCAGCGTTCCGCTGAGCCAGTTGGGCCGGGGCTCAGCTGGTTTTAGCCTGTAGCCATTCTTTTCTTATCATGCAAGGATGGTACTCCCACTCACTGAACAGTTCTGAGGCAACACACCAGGAAGTACTGTCCCATATTGCTAAAATAAATATTTGCCAGAGAAACTGCCTTGTGTCAGGGGAACAAGTCCTGAGACACTTTATCATGTCACTGGTGTGCTCTCAGCCTTGATTGCCATAATGAGATGAACTCTGACTTGCCTGTTGGTTTGTGGCTTGGAAAGGTCAGTTCCAAACACTACTTTGACGTAGTTTAGGCTAAATTTTTGTTTGCCTTTTGTTACCAATTATTGATGTTTGCAAGGAGGAAAAGAAAATTAAAGAGGTGCTCTGGATTTTTGTTTGGGGAGAGGCACTGTTCTTTTACAAACTTTTCTACTGACTGGATCCCCGGGCTGTGGAATTGGACCTCTACTGCTGTCTACAGAGTGCTGCACCGATACCAATCTATTCTGGTATCTAGAATCTCCAGCTGAAAACAAAGACTGTGAACTGTAAATGCCCTCTAATACAGAAGGGATTGTTTAAAAAAATGCTGCACCGATTTTGTTTCAGCGTACTAGCTTAACAATTAGAATGAGAAAGTTGCAATGGAAACATGAAAAAAATTTATCTAAATATCACTCAGGAAAGTTATCTGATTAGTAATGAACCAGAAAATAAAATCATCTGTCAAATTCGATGGATCATCTTGCAAGTAAGGGGGAGACCCAGCACTGGGTGGTCTCAGAGCTGTGCCTGACTGTTCTACAGATTCATGTGCTCAAATACATGTTCTTGGCCTTGTTTATATTTCCTTTCTGATCTAAGGTAAGGATAAAGGTAGGCCTTTGTTTCTTTTATATGACTGTAACATTTAAGTTCATAAAGCCTTTTTACAGTAGTATATAATTGGCTATTTGCAAACCTGAGGTGGCTACACTCCTTTTCGTCAGGCATCCTAAACATCCTTAAGGAGAAAGAGCTGTGACAATTTTCCAATGATACCAAGACAAAGGTATCGGTTGTGAAAATCTTTTTGGTTTTTACACTTCAAAGAATCTGATTATTCAGTGTCTTTCAGGTAACAATGGAGTCTCAGTTTACCTTGTACAAGGCCATTCTCACATTTATTTAATTCTTTGACAACAGCAATCCCTCTCTCAGGAAAGCAACCCCGTGGGCTGAGTGCCCAGGCAATTGGCTTTGTGTCAGAAGTAGCCCGGGGTTTGGTCATGAAGCTACAGAGAGGTTGTAGTTTCTTACGCACTTTACTTTTCTCTCGGTGTGAAGACTCATTTTTCATCATTAGTCTCCAAGGCAGTTTAATTGATACTGGCTGGCTTTAATGTAATGATTTTTTTTTTAATTCAAAGGGAATCTGTCCCGTGGCTTCCTGTAACTGTAGATGAGCACCTCTGTTTATAGATATGCCTGTTTCACTTGAGCTTGCTTTCTGTGAAGGCCTGTTTTCAAAATATCTTCCTTGTTGGAAAGAAAATTATTTTACTACTGATTCTCCAGAGGATCCAGTCCAGTGAGGTCTCCCATTGATATAAGTGAAGAAATCAGAGACGACTGGGTGGGTAGGCTCTGGTTTATCGCATCTACTTAAAAAACCATATGTATAAATTAAGACTTGAGGCACTAATCTTTCTGTGTATTTATTGAAAATTGCTATCTATCTTATCTGAGAGCTCATCTGTCTTCTGGAAATGTCCCCACCTCTCCCTCTTTTGACTTCATAGGCAGTCTAAGGTAAGTACAGCCCCATCTCATCTAAATCCTTTAAAGCAATTTAAGAAGTTGATCCCAAATGCCAATTTTACGTATTTGTAATGGGAAGTGCCAGATAGTAACTGCAAATTCTGCCAACCCTATGTCCTTCCTTGAACATCTCAAACATCCTCAGGACTTTCAGTGAAAGAGCTTTTCACTCTGATTTCTAATAAGAATGATGCTGAGCACAGTTTCATTATTTTTGATAGGTTCTTCGGCAAGAGTTTCATCTCACTTACTTTTGATATTTGTAGTGGTCTTGTGAATTTTCCCTTTGCTCCCATTTGGTTTTTTAAATGTAGTGCTTAGTAACCGGTCTCATTCTCAGCCTCGGCAGAGTAAGTCATATTTTGACCTACACCACTGTCCCTTAGCATGACTTCAGCAAATCAAAGGGAACTTAAAACTGGGCTAACTTAGTAGACAGGGAGTTTGCTGCCATGCCTATGTTTTTTGTATGTAAGTTAGATTCAGCTTGAATTTCTGAAGGCCACTGAAGTGGTGAATAAACTCTTCTGTGTTCCAGCTCGGAAATGTTTTTTTCCATGTCACCACCTGTCCCTACACTGCTATTCAAAAATAGTCCTGAGTTAAGTTCGTTGCCACTCCTTTCCAGCATCTTGCCTTTACTTCTTTACATATCCAGGCATTTTTCTATATTGTCTGATCCATTTCTTGTGATTCCATAAAAACCTGGCTTAAAACCAGAGTTTCATCTGACCTTCAGTGAGTATTGTTCTATAAACAAAAGGTTACCAAAATGCAATGTAGCCATACCAGCTGCTACTTTATGGCCTGGAGTTGGCTTTTCCCCCAGGGCTATTTCTCTCAAAGACCACAGCAGATACCTTTACATCTCCAAGCACCCCAATTTACTTCTTGCCCACTTACACTTTCTGTTTGCTCTTGATGGTGTTCTCTGGCTTTTTCAGATGCAGTCATTTCAGGTTAGGCATGGAAAAGATTTACTGGATATGTGTTATAGGCTATAAATCCATCTTTCTTTACTGTTAGCTGAGGAAAATTTTCAGGAACTGCTACAATTCCTAAATAACGAGTTTGGGAAATCCTTCAAAGAATTTTTATAGTCTGCAGTGCTTGCTCTGTATGATAAAGTGCCTGTCTGGAGGCTGTTGGCTGAGAACCAGAATAGCCCCTGTAGCACCAGTGTGGATGCTTGTTCTTCTTAATCACCAAATAAATTGGACTGCACATCTTCCTGAAGACATTTGTGTCTTTCCAGCAGCAAGTAGTTGATTGGGTGACTTATTTGTATCCTAGGTTATAATAATGACCCTTACAGCTTTTCAAAAAGGAAAAGCAGTTTCACGCACATCCTCACCCTACATCCACACTTTCAGGAGAGGATAATTAGGTATTTACTACTGGTCATGCAAAGATTTCTGGCAGAAATTGAAGCTATGCCTATTAATTCACCTTTCCCTCAAGCTCAATGCCTTGAAAAACATCTGAAAAAAACACCCAACCCACCCACATTAAAAAACAGTATTTTTTCCAGCAGTCTCATATTTTGCTCTCTTGAGAGTGTGCTCAACTTCCTTGACATGTTTTTTTTTTTTTTTCAAACTAATGAATTAAGCTGCTCGCTTTTGATGTTGATTTTTCATTGCAGAGTAAGACTCATTGAAAAGAGTTTCTTTGCATCCTGGACATAAGTGTTACTGCTGTGTCTTAGGTCTACCAGACTGATATTTGTCCTGGGATAGCATGACACTTCTGAAGACAAAACTGACTGTTCTATAAAAATCCTAAAGAAATTACTCATTATTTTATTTGACGAACCGGTCTGCATCACTGCATAGTATCACATTATCTCGTAGATACTGGGGATTCCATAATATAGTTAAATTTCACTGGTATGGAATCACTTTGAATTATCTGGTTTCTAACAGCTTTGGGCCTGAATATCTTCTAGTTTCTAGTTTATAAAAGTTTATAAATGGGATAATTCAGGTATATATTTTTTTAATCACAGTTTTTTATTACAGCTTTAAAACTTAACTACTTTTTTAGTTTTTCTTTCCCTCATAAGGTGGGCTGCCTTGCCTGAGAAAGATTCTCCTAACAAAAAATAACTAACAAAATTTTTCACTATCATCAGCAAATATGAATGCTTTGCACATGTAGCTTGTAAAGGTCTCCAACTACTTTAATAAACTAGTCTGTTAATAATGCATGCAAGGGATTATTAGTAATTAAGAACTGTTTCTCCTTGTTCCCACAGTCAAAACAGCGGAGCAAACATTGAAATATGTAATCTTTGTTGCTACTGGACTAGCAGGTCCTGCTTCGTCTACACAGCTTTCTTTAAAGGAACTACAAATTAGTTATGTGTTCAGTCTGCACTACAGCTGGAGACATGAGATGGGTCAGTACTGCCCTTTAGAGGGAAATACATGCTTACACCAGCAGAATCTGAAAGTGGGAAAAGCCCTTGCTGTCTGTGAAAAACCCAACCTGTCACTCGATACAAGCCGACATGGAAAGCGGTGTTATATGATGTGACAGAAACTTGGTGTGACAGGATCTCTAGCCTACCAGCTCACTGAAGTGGAATGTTTTTAAAGTTAAAAGGGCTCTCCCATGCCAAAAATATACCAGATACTTCCAGTCAGTCTCTACAGCTGTATTTTACTAGAGTACAAAATAATAATCTGCAACAGGGTGACTCTCAGCAAAGGAACTACAGAGCTGTTGAGGAAATCTGATTTTAAAAGGTTTGATTAAATCAGTCCCTGGTCAGCTGTGATCATGAAGGCTGGGTTCTTTTCCCCAGTCCACCTCCTTCAAGGACCACTGGGGTTGCCAGGTCTCTTCAAGGGTCCCTGCGAAGCCTCCTTCTCTCCCTTGCCTCTGAAGTTTGGCTTTGAGACTGCTCTCAGCTGCAGAAAGCCCCTGCTCCTTCTCCTTTTCTGCACTCCTGTTGCAAGCTCATCCCGTAACTTTCACACCCCCTCCCAAATCTTCTCCCAGCTAAGCCTGTGCAGTTACTCTCAGGAAAGGAGCCATCTCACTTTTCTTGAGAGGGTCTACTTTAGGCTGCAATAAGTGTTGTGCAGCCCCCAGTATCAGTGTAGACCGAGTGATGACAGACTGAGAGCAGTGCTGCAGAGAAGGACTGGAGGATACTGGTAGATGTAAAATTGGACGTGAACTGGCAATGTGCACTTGCAGCCCAGAAAGCCAACCACATCCTGGGCTGCATCAAAAGAAGCATGGCCAGCAGGTCGAGGAAGGTGATTCTGCCTCTCTCTCTGCTCTGGTGTGACCTCACCTGGAGTACTGTATCCAGCTCTGGAGCCCCCAGCATAAGAAGATCACGGACCTGTTGGAGTGAGTCCAGAGGAGGGCCATGAAGATGATCAGAGGGCTGGAGCACCTCTTCTGTGAGGACAGGCTGACAGTTGGGGTTGTTCAGCCTGGAGAAGAGAAGGCTCCAGGGAGATCTTATAGCAGCCTTTCTATATAAATATATAAAGAGGGCTTATAAGAAAGATATAGAAAGGGCCTGTGGTGACATTGGAACAACAATTTTAAACTGAAAGAGTGTAGGTTTAAATTTGATCTAAGGAATATTTTTTTTTTTTAATTACAACAGTGGTACGACACTGGAACAGGTTGCTCAGAGTTGTGGATGTCCTGTTATTGCCAGTATTCAAAGTCAGGTTGGCTGGGGCTTTGAGCAACCTGATCTACTGTTGGACTAGACAATCTTTGAAGGTCCCTTCCAACTCAATCCACTCTATGAATCAATGATTCGATGTTTTCTTCTCTACAGAGACAGACCATTTAACAGATTGTGCAACAAATAGCAGTTACTTTCACCAAACGGAAAGTTTGTAATGGTTATTCTGGGGGCTTTTATTTTAAACAAACACAAAGACCAGTGGAAAGCATGGCAGTGCTCTGCATCCCTCTTAGGCAGAGGAAACCACTCTAGTACCTCCCACCACCACCAAAAATCCCTCCTTGCTTGTTCTCTGGGCCTCTGTTTCTAACCTGGCAAGGCACACCAGCTGGCTTTCTAGTTGTTTAACTTGCAGCTGGCGTCAGCCTTTTTGCAGGCTTTTGTCTCACAAAAATATTAGCAAAGTAACTGCAAGTTGTAGCAATTTCTGCTGTTAAAAAATTTCATGTATAATTGCATCACTGGAACAGAAACCTCTTGCAAATCTGTCTTTCCCCTTCAATGACATTATTACTCCTGTGTTCACTATAAATACTCAGCATGACATCTTATTTATTTTATATAAATGCTGGTTTTCTTTGAGCAAAGATTTGCAATACTGGGTCAGAAAATAACCTTGGTCTGAACCTTTTGCAGTATTTTAAAATGTGACAGATTGCCAAGGTGAAAAAAATCCAGAAGTGATTTTTCAAAAAACTATTTGACTTAGATTAGATTACTGTACTGCTATATTCATAATATTTGTGCTCTGACTTTTAAATTATACCAGGGGTATTGTAGGCCTTCCAGAAATGAAAATTTATAAAGTGCCAGTTCACTCTGGCAGGCCTTGATCCTTTCTTCACAATATCTAGAGAGCACATTTAATACAATGAAGCTATTAATAGAACAAATTAAAAGCCAAAAGTCTATGTTACACCTGAAAGTACTGAGATGCTCTCTCATGTATTGATAAAGGTTTTAGCTGAACTGCATCCACAAAGGCGAAATTTTAAGGAAAAAAAGCCACAGTTTGACCATGTGTCAATCCTAGGTAAACATCTTCTTGATTTACTGGAAAATATTTTTGGATTTAAGGGAAACATGAAGAAAAAAAATATTTTTAAACCAGTTCTGGAGATAAATTACTTGATGGTCTTCCATTTCATTAAATGTCAGAATATTTAGCATGATGAGAATTTTATTCATACTACTTATGACTAAACTATTCTTAAATGGTTTTTCATTTTTTTTTAGATATAATTTATGATTTCATGCTGTGTATTTTGACAGCCTTTTATTTTTCTTCTGCTTGCACCAGGGTCTAATGCAGTCATATTACTAACAACATTCTTTCAATACATTTATTTCATCAGTTTTGTAACATCTTATTGTGGGTGACTTAACATCAGTTTTAGCATAGCATATGCGTGCATAAAGAAAATGTCAAGTACTGCTGATTGCATTACCCCTTAAGTTCACTAGAAACAAGTGGACTATGTTGCTATTGCAGCTGTTACTGTTTTTACTTATGCCAGTACAAACCAGAACAAAATTCACTGAAGTCAACAAATCTTTAGTGAGACAATTAAGAAATTATGTGAAGAGTTATTCCTATATTTACAGTAAAGCATTTGATTTGCTAGTATTACATCCATTTGGTTGTATACCAATCCTACTATTTCATATATCCTGTAATAAAGTTCTCCTAATTCCTACCTACAACCATAGTCCTTCTGTCTGTAAATATGAATGTTTGTTGAGAACCGAAAAAGATCTGATGCTATCAGAGCTTTTTCAGTTGAAGGATAAGGAGCCAATTTGCATATTTTGGTGCACACACCATCTGCACCCAGAAAGTCAATACAAGAAGGGTGGAATAATCAACAGGTTTTACAGAGGTATTTGCTTTTTCTTCCTTAATCTGAAATCTGATATAGTTTGTAAGCCATCAAAAGTAAGAGGTCCTATAACAATTTTTCTTTTGCAAAGGCAAAAAAACCTACTTGGTTTGAGGTAGAGATCAATACATTTATGAAAGATTACCTGATATTATTCCTTCTAGATACCAGAAGTGAATCTGCTGACCTGAGAACTCTCTTCCACTTTGAGGTTCTTAACAAATTTCACGGATAGACCAGGGACATGGGTTTTAGTGGTATAAGTCAGGATGGCCATGTTGATGCATTGGTGCACTTTAAAGTCCATACTGCCTGTTTGAACATGTTCCTAACCGTTGGTGTATTTCTGTACAGACAGCCAAGTTAAACTTCATCCTCTTGCTTCCAGCATGATTTGACATAAATCATGGCTGCAATGGCAGGTCCAAGACCTTTGCCAGACTGAGCATTTAACATAGCTTACCTTACCCACACCGTTTTTTTTAGCACTAGCTTTATGATTTCTGTTATAATTGCAGTGATGTCTCCAAGTGTCACCTTATCTTATCTGTGACCCTTTTGTCACTGTGAATGTGCCAATCTCAAAGCCTGAAATTAAATCAAGTAGCTTGGCTTTTTTTTTGCTGTGCCTGACAGCGAGATGTGAAGGCTTTGTAAGACTGTCTTCAAACAACACGTGTTGTTTGAAATTCACTGTCACAAATTCAGATTCTCTTGGGTGTTCATATTGGAAAAAAAAGGTGACTTCATCCTAGCTCAGTCATAATTTCTTTTTAGGATACCGTATCCTGTGGGACCAAGCGTTACTCCAGTGGTATTCTCCCAGTGTTTTAGGAGGTCCCAAAGTAAAACACTAGCGAAGCAACCTGCTGTGTGTCACTAGTGGTGTTCTTGCACCGGACAGTGTTTGCTTTTCAAAACCCGTGTTCAATAGAGGCAATAAATCATTTAATTGCTTTCCACATGTCTGCTGCAGTACAGCTAACCTCCTGCTTAACTGGCCAGGCGGATTTCAGCAAATACTGTACACAGGAGAGGTGAAAAGGGGCCCAAACACAATGGCAGGAGAAAATTTGTTTCTGTGTTGGCAAAAACAACTATTTCTCCCTAAATCAAATGCCAGCACAATGGAATCACCCCCAAATACAGTATATTGTGCTGCTCTTGGGTTTTAGCATGGGAGTCTGTGCCCTCATTGTTCTTTCCAGTATACCAGCAAGCAGTAGTGTTTATTGTACAATTTCCATGGGTTCAGCTTTTGTGCTTAGTTAATTACAAGGAAGCAGCCACGATTTAAAGTCATTGCATTTTTCAAAACAGGACAAAGGGCTACCAGGCAAAAGTTTTATGTTCCGTAACTTACAAAGCACTTTTGAACCTATTTTAAGGCACTATGGACTTCATTCTTCCTATCCATGTTCAGCCCTGAATCTTTTTCACCACATACGAGTGAGCTCCATGTCAACAGTGAACAAATTTACATGTTTAGTAAATTTGCAATGTCAGCTTAAGTCACAGGAGCTACCTTGGGAGCAGCAGATGGTCTGGAGTAGTCCTGTGGCCTGTCACTCAAAACATGTACAGTGGAAGATGACAAGGGCCAACCCTGCAAAAAGGTATTGATGCAAAAGGCTTTTGTGTTCATTGGAGATGTTAAGAAAGCAGTAAGTTTGTCTAGCAGACAAACCCAGGTCTGCTAGATCAGGACCACTGTTTTCGTGTAAAAATTACCCAGACTTAAAGAAGCAACTTAGCTGCAAAGATGGTAGACCTATCTCCTCCATTTTAAATTGTACCTCAGGTTCACGGTCTGGATATGCTCTGTCCAACAAACTTCCTAAGAAATGGGCTAAACCTAACTGCATTCACATTTTCTCCCAGGAATGTGGGAGATTCCTTATTTTTGGAGAAAAATTCAGTTTCTTTTGGTGACCCACCAAAGGAGAGTCTCTGCAGAGCCAAATGTTAGAATAGTCACTGGAGGATTTAACTCTAAGCTTGTCAGATGTATTGCATATCACCCAGTGTCCTGAATGGTTCCCATATACAGTAAAACACTCCTAGTGACACCTGTGGCTTTGGAAAAGCTGCTGCCTAGTAGGGTTCCTCACTTTTTTTTTTTCCTTTCCTTTATATTCAACCTGTCATTTTCAATGTTTTTTTTTATAATTTGGCAACCATTTTATGTCTTGGTTTTCAGTTTATTTTTTCAACTGAGTTTATCAGCAAATGCTGGCTTGTTAAAAAAAGAAACTTTTCTGATGGAAACTAGTATGGGAGCACTTCTTTCATTTTACCTTTGACTTAAATTAAATGTAAATCCTAGAAAATAAACTAAGTAGTGAAGCCACACCTCCCGTCCTGCTTTCTCCACTTACACTGGTTGATCAGTGAACTTACTGAAAGCTTATCTCCTTACGGAAGTGAATTTGGACTAAGGGTGTGTGTACGAATTTAAACTGTGCTCCTTGTCATTGATTGGCTTCCTGGGTGATTGCTCTTATCTAGGAATTGAGTGGTCTGTCCACAAAGCCAATTCAAAATAAGACACACTTTACAGCTTCAGAAAGCTTTTGTTTCCGAATTATGTTCGTCTGCAAGGTACACCTATTCTGGGATAACAGGGCCACACAGGGAGTGAGTGTCAGTCCTAGCACCAGATGTTCCAAAGAGGCAGGAAGAGTTGGAAGACAAGAGCTATGCTATTGGCCATATAGAGCATCAAGCGTGAACCCATCACCTTTTTCATAACCCACAAGAGCTGATAACAGTTGAGACAAAAGACATGTATTTGCTGCTGTTTGTTAATTCTCCGTATGACTTCTGTGAATAATTTGGAATCTTGGACAACATTTACAGTTCTTCCTTATTCATGGGCAATACAGTATTTATAGTATTTTTCATAGAGATAGAAGTGTTAACAACCTGGCATCCCGGATATATTCCAGCACACATACTTCCATTTTGCTTACTCGTGTTAGCCTTGTAGTTTCAGCTCCTATAGCCAAAGCATTTACTTCTTCTTGTTCTAAACAGGCAAATAATAGCCATGTTGTCAATTTGTTGACTCACAGGGTGCGGCATTCCTAGGGCTTGCACTGTTACTACATCTGTCTGGTAAAGACACCCATGCACAAAATATTTTCACTAACACCATCTTTACCTTGTTCTCTTAATTATTAAAACATTTACGTAAAGAATAGGCATTTTCCATGCATAGTCAACAAGATATTGGGGTTTTGGTTTGGTTTTATTGGAGAAATAGTTTCCAGTCTTTGTTTTTCAGAAATGCAGTTTGACTTCTTCCTCTGACATTGTTTTCATCACGAGTGATTGCCGTTTTTTCTCTTTTCCTTATTTTTCTGATCTTTAGATATGATTAAAAGGGCCAATAGCTACAATTAGCCTACTAACTCCAAGAACACAAATGAAAATCTACACCAAGAATAACAGAGATTGATTAAACCTAGACAACAGGATTGTAAGCAGTGCCAATATGGACTACTTTTACTATCTACATTGCCTAATAATATACTCACAGATCCTAACAGGAAAAAATAATAATAATTTCTCAGCATTCTCAGAGAGTAGCACAGATTCTGTGCTCTTATCCCCGTTGCTCAGGTAGTGAAGGCAGTGATGGGATACACTCTATTTACAATGGCTATGTGCCATATATGGCGAAAAGGATTTCACTGTCCAGTTCTTGACAAATTGAGTCAAGAATTAAGAAGACTTTTTTTTAGCTCATCTACATAAAGACGCAGGGATTGTTTCTTTATTTTTGAGACACCTAGCCTAAACTGCCAAGATGTATAGTCTAATGATATTAACCAGCATGAACTACTTTTAACAGTTTCTCCCAGGGTTGACCTCACACACCTGTCTTGAGTAAAAACAGCATGCACCTTCCTGCTTCACTCAAGACTGGGCAATGAGGGCTTACCTCATATTTTCCACACACCCAGAGTGTCAACAGTAATGGCTGAATGGAACCATTGAAATACTAATATGGTTGATTAAGGAGTCTTTTTTTCCCACTACTGATTCTTGTCTTGTTTTTTTTTTAACAAATCAAGGGAAATTAAACTTAACTGGAACAGCTGCATCACTGAAAAGAAACTAAGAGTTCCTCTAGGAAGATTGCCTAATGCTGCAGATTTCTTATACACTTATTTTGGTGGAAAATGTTTTATAAACTCTATGGAGGAACAAGTAAAGGCATATTTAACAATATAAAAGGCATTGAAAAAGCAATGGATACATAGGAAAGTTAACCGTATATTTTAAAGCATGATTTACAGCCCAAGCTGTGATATCGAGTATGTTTTCAGTTAAGATAGCATACACACAGCACAATCACTTTAATTCATAAGAGCATTAGGATTCTTGGTGAAGAAAGATGCTATTATAGTGCAATACATGATTATAATTATTAATATGTTAACAATTGTAAGAATTATTGCAAAGGAAGTGAGCTATTTGTTCAAACAATATCATTTTGTCATCAATTCCTATCTATGTACAATATAAATGGGATTGAATCCAGTCCACAATAATGTTGAAGTCCAACTGAATTTCATTTACAGTGCATTAAGCAGGAAAGAAAGATAATTTGGGAAGTGTGGGATGTTTGGACTTTGCTTACTTTGGCAAAAATCTGTTCCTGTATAATACATTCCTGGCTCTCCCACTTTTGCAGTCAACATCTATTCTTTTTCAGTGTCAGATCAGTGTGCTTCTTACAAGACAAGGTTACATAATGCTCCTAGCACATGTGAGCCGAGGGGGAAACCCCTCTATTCCTTATCCTACAGCCTTTTAAAGCCAGTGTTGGCATTTTTTTCTCTCTGCTGTATGTGGTTAATTTTTTTTTTAACTTGTTGCAAGTAGAAAAAAGCAGCCCAGTGTTTTGAATGAGTGCATCTACCACAGAACTAGATAATCCCCAGCCTGATGCATTTGGGCCCTACACTGAGCCCATTTGCCTCTAAGCTTCCCCAGGTAGATGGGGATTTTACTGCTTTTCCTTTTGTCCCTTAACTACATGTTCTTGGCACAGCTTCCCTCCCAGAAGGAGTGAAAGAACTTCAGCGCTGCTTTTTCATCACCACCTCCAGTGTCACCATCTGCTCTGCAAGATCTCCAGCCCAAGGGATGCTCTGGATTTACAGCAATCTCAGTCAGACTTTCCTAAGACTTGTCAACACATTTCCTCTTTAAATAGCACAAAAAGCTACATGCCTGGGGGAGAGGGGGAGAGGGGGTGCATCCTAAGTGATATTGCAAAAGCCTGCATGGATTGCCCCATCTCCTTTCCCTCATCAGCTGGGAGCACTCTCTGAGAATGATTCCTGCATCCAGGGTGCCTTGTTTGCATGTGGTAGTGTTTGGTGGGGTGGGAGAGGGAATCCAAGATTATCCTAGGACCTTCTTCCTGGCCATGGATTAATTTCTGTCAGCTCCACATGTAAGCAATACAAGCCACTACCTGCAGTCCTGTAGGCCATCTCTACACCTTCACAGTATGCACCTGCATGGAGACTTCCCCTCACCCCACCTTTTTTTTTTTTTTTTTTTTTTTGGCATTTCATATGTTCCCCAGCCTAGGTAGCTGCAGGTAGAAATTGCTGTGGAACAGCTAAAGCCACAACTATGGACTCGCTGCCTGCACACTGGCTCACATCTTGTGGGATTCCTAGTCACTGGGAAATTAGGGAAATTACTCCTTTGTAAACTTACGTCCTCTTCCCTAGGTAGGTAGGTCAGGCAACATAAGGAGGGAGGAGTAGGAAGAGTGGAGAGGCAGAGAGTCGCTCCTCCAGTTTGAGAAAGCATATGTGTGGTGGGATGCTCTGGGCCTTGTGTAGCCAGTCCTACTGGAGGGGGTCATCAAAGTTCGGCTTGCTAGGGAACTAAAGTTCGAGCCTCTCCACTGCAGCATGTACAGGATCTGCAGCTGATCTCTTAATAATTGACTCACTGACCTCCAAATAAATTTTATTTGACCTTAGTTGGGTTTGTACTCAGAAACAGGCTTCTGCATGGCTAAAATTTGGTTCCTCTTGCTCCCCTTGCTGTCCTCAGACATTCAGTGTTACAAAACTTCTCACACACACACATCTCACGATTTTTGTTCTGCTTTGGGAAAATTCCACTGCTCCAAACTCTAGCCATTTTCAGGAAAGTAAGTGAAAACTGATTACCTTTACATTTTAGTCATTGTTTAGTCTGCTCTTGGACCAGTCACTAATTGATAGCTCTTTATGCCAGTCTCTTTCGAAACCAGAGTTGTAGCTGCCACTCCTTTGCTGCTTAGCACAAGAAACAGGAGATAGGAGGAGGAGGTAGAGACAGTTTTAAGACCAAAAAAAAAAAAAAACCAAAAAAACCCCAAACAAACCCTGTTACATTTACAGAGAAATTTCTCTGTTGCTTAAAGGGTATTTTTTTCTGTTGCTTAAAGGGTCACATCATGGAGTTCTGGGACTTCGAAACACACACAGTACCAGGAAGTTAATTACATTTTTGCTGATACCATATTCAGTGTTTGATGGACCATGTCTGTTCTAATAATGAAAAATTCTTAGTTTGCCAACCTATTGCCTTTATAGATCCTAAAGCTGTGTATATTTCTGGAAAAAAAAACAGGACATTTTTCTTTAAAAAGTTAATTACTGAGCTTCAAGCCCATCCCCTCTTGATTGAGGTACATTCAAGAGTCATGGAGGGCTGGTCTTAAACAAATATTCCAATGAATTTATTACGTCAAAGTCATTTTTGCTCTATTGTGTCTAATGCCAAAGGTATTGAGGAAATTCCATCAACAAAACTGTTTTTCAGTCTCCCTGTATTCATTGCCAAAACAGCATCAGCACAGCTGATAACAGAGCTGCTATTGGTCTGTAGCATTCTTTTAAAAGGAAAATCATAGTAAAAAGAACAGAGCCACTGAAATACAATCTACATCGAGAAAAAAATGAGCTTAAAATATCACTTTTTTGGTCCTCAGTTGAACGAGACTTTATGGGAAGTCAGTGGAACTTAGCCCTAAAGTCAAACAGATGCTAAAATTTTCTTCTTGAATAAAAACCCTGACCTGAGTGGGACCTGCCCATCTTTGGTGTAAATAGACCAGGCCAAGGATGTTCAAAACAATGCTTTAAGTGAGAGGCTCCTCAGGGTGCAGTGCCGTTCCCAACTCATTTCACACATGGTCATTACCTTTATGTGATATGAGAACCCCACACACCCCATACAATTCTGTT
Organism: Chlamydotis macqueenii; assembly: GCF_036417535.1. Lineage (NCBI taxonomy): Eukaryota > Metazoa > Chordata > Aves > Otidiformes > Otididae > Chlamydotis > Chlamydotis macqueenii. The sequence goes on along the minus strand of NC_141560.1, from coordinate 52,418,873 downwards.
CTCCAGTTGCCATTCCTGTTGTTTTGGTCACTTCCATCTTTGCAGATGAATAAGAAGGCTGGAGTGAGATAGATAATATTCCTGTATATCAGCTGGGATTTCTCTCTAGGAAAGTGAAAGAGAAGATTTAAGACTCGTAAAATTCTAAGTGAGAGCAATTAGGATAGCTTTCACTACTCACCGTCTTCAGTTACTAAACAAACAGAGGCCCTGTGTGTACACACACTGTTCCTTATGTCTAAGGTCAGAACGCGTTCTCTCCCTCAAGCAAACAGACAGACTTCAGGTATCTGTCAAACCAGACCCTGGAACCAAAACCAACCAAACTTTAAGGTGTTCAAATTCTAATTCTGATCTTCCATATGGGACCTTTCCCTATTTCACAACTCCCCTAAAAGAGAAATGGCTTTGCATTGCAGATGCTAAGCACCTTTTGAATTGCCTCTCCCACTGCTTATCTTCATTCCTCTGCTCATTCTTTCCCATATCATGTGCTTGTGATGCAATTGCAGGAACAGCACATGGCCTCACAGCCCATGCTCACAGCAGAAATATTATAGCCCCAAGATTCCTGCATTTGTAGAGCTGGAAGAGTTAACGAAGAGTAAACGGCAACAGGCAACTTGAGAGGAGGGAGAGCTGTTAAGAATTGAGGCATTGTTTTCTGGATTAATGATTTGTAAATGGAGAGGAAAGCCAAAACTTTTCCTGTTAAAGGCAGTCCGGATTGGTAGAGTCTGGTCACACCTGCAGGAAAAAAAAAATCTTAGCAATTTATTCCAAACAATTCCAAGTAAAACAAAACTTTCGAGATTGTTAGTTGTCCTCCTGATAGATCACTGGGTGAAGATTTAACATCTGTGATTGGAGTTGTCGCAGTGGAAAGCGAGAAGTGTGCTGGATGGTAATATGTAAGCTTGAGTCTTCCTGCTCTGCTGACCATGGAGGATGGCAGGAGGTGACTGGCCAAAGCTGAAAGAATTGAGTGTTTCGAAGAGTAACCAAAACACCTTGAGTTACACATAGAAAACCCAGTCTTAACAGTGAATAACTAAAAATACTATCCACTGTTTTAAAATCCTCTTAAATTACTCTTCTAAGAAAGATGTTATCCAGTTGGTCAATACAACATTAGCTGCTGTGCAGAACTATCTGGAAAAAGAAATTTATCTCCAGAAAAAGAAATGAGTGTAACTAGGAGAAGTAACTCCAGAAAAAGTGTTATGCAGATTCCCCAGTACCAAAAAACACATCAGTGTCTTCACTTACTTCTTGACCAGTAAATTTCATTTTCATTTTTTTATCTTTTCTCTCCTACACCATACCTTGTCTTTCCTAGATGACTACTTCTTCCCAAGGTAACTAAGATGATTTATAAGTACTTGTGTTCTTCATTAAGGTAGTCAGTAGTTCAGTTCCATAGGAACACTAGTTTAAGCTCATTTAATGAGAAAAAACAACCTGCTGCATAGAATCAGATTCATAGAATGGTGCCTCACCAACCTCACAGTAAAGAATTTCTTCCTTATAGGTAATCTAAATCTACCATCTTTCAATTTAAAACTGTTACCCATCATCGTATCACTAGTCTCAGTGATAAAGAGTCCTTCCCTATTTTTCCTGTAGGCCTCCTTTAGGTACTGGAAAACAGCTATAAGGTCTCCCTGGAGCCTTCTCTTTGCCAGGCTGAACAACCCCAACACTGGCAGCTTGTTTTCACAGGAGAGGTGCTCCAGCCCTCTGGGTCATCTTCGTGGCCCTCCTCTGGACTCTCTCCAATGAGTCCATGTCTTTCTTATGCTGGAAGACCCAAGGCTGAACACAATTCTCCAGATGACAGAGTGGGAAAATCACCTCCCTTGACCTCCTAGCCATGCTTCTTTTGATATAGCCCAGGATATGGTTGGCTTTTTGGGCTGCAAGTGTACATTCCTGGGTTATGTTGAGCTTCTCATCAACAAATGCCCCCAAGTCCTTCTCCTTAGGTCTGCTATCAATCCATTCTCTGGGATTGTCCCGACCCATGTACAGGACCTTGCACTTGGCCTTGTTGAACTTCAGGAGGTTCGTAGGGCCCCAGCTCTCAAGCCTGTCAAGGTCCCTCTGGCTAGCATCCCTTCCCTCCCATATGTTGACCACAGGACACATTTTGGTGTTGTTGGCAAACTTGCTGAGCGTGCACTTAATCCCACTGTCCATGTCACTGACAAAGATGTTAAACAGTGCTGGTTTCAATACTGACCCCTCAAGAACACCATTTGTCACTGGTTCCCACTTGGTCATTAAGCCATTGACCGCAACTCTTTGAGTGTGACCATCCAGCCAATTCCTTATCCATTGAGTGGTCCATCTGTCAAATCCATGTCTCTTCAATTTAGAGACAAGGATGTTGAGCAGGACAGTGTCAAATGCTTTGTATGATTCCAGGCAGATTATGTCAGTTGCTCTTCCCTTATCCACCAACACTGTAACCCCATCATAGAAAGGCACCTAGTGAAGCCATGTTGGCTGTCACGAATCACCTCCTTAATTTCTGTGTGCCTTAGCATAGTTTCCACGAGGATCTGCTCCATGACCTTGCCAGGCACAGAAATGAGACTGACTGCCCTGCAGTTCCCTGGATTTTCCTTTTTTTCCCTATTTAAAAATTGAGATTATGTTTCCCCTTTTCCAGTCAGTGGGAACTTTACTGGACTGCCACAACTTCTCAAATACAATGGATACTAGCTTAGCAACTTCATCCTCCACTACCCTCAGGACCCGGGGATGCATCTCGTCGGGTCCCATGGACTTGTGCACCTTCAGGTTCCTTAGATGGTCTTCAACCTGCTCTTCAGCTACAGTGGACAGTTCTTCATTCTCCCAGTCCCTGCCTTTGCCTTCTGTGACTTGGGCGATGTGACTAGAAAGCTTGCTGGTGAAGACTGTGGCAAAAAAGTCATTGAGTACCTCAGACTTCTCCATGTCCCAGGTAACCATCTCCCATTTCCTTCCAGAGAGGGTCCACATTTTCCCTGGTCTTCCTTTTATCACAGACATACCTATGAGTCTTCTTTTGTTTTCCTTGACATCCCTGGCCAGATTTAATTCTATCAGGGCTTTTGCTTTCCTCACCTGATCCCTGGCTGCTCAATCTCTCTGTAATCCTCCCAAGCTACCTGTCTTACTTCCACCCTCTATAGGCTTCCTTTTTGTGTTTGAGTTTGTCCAGGAGCTCCTTGTTCATCCATGCAGGTCTCCTGGCATTTTTACCTGACCTTCTCTTTGTTGGGATGCATTGCTCCTGAGCTTGGAGGAGGTGATCCTTGAATATTAACCAGCTTTCTTGGGCCCTTCTTCCCTCCAGGGCTTTGTTCCATGGTACCCTACCAAGCAGATTCTTGAAGATGCCAGTCTGCTCTCCTGAAGTCCAGGGTAGAGAGCTTGCTGCATGCCTTCCTCACTGTCCTAAGGATCTTGAACTCCAGCATTTCATGGTCACTGCAGCCAAGGCTGACCTTGAGCTTCACATTCCCCACCAGCCCCTCCTTTTTGGTGAGAACAAGGTCCAGCATAGCACCTTTCCTTGTTGGCTCCTCTATCAGTTGGAAAAGGAAGTTATCATCCATGCATCCCAGGAAACTCCTGGATTGCTTCTGCCCTGCTGTGTTGTCCTTCCAACAGATATCGGGGTGGCTGAAGTCCTCCATGAGGACCAGGGCTTGTGAACATGAGGCTGCTCCTATCTGTTCATAGAGGGCCTCATCCACTCAGTCCTCCTGGTCGGATGGCATGTAGAAGACACCCACTATAATGTCACTTGTCCCTGCCCTCCCTGTAGTCCTGACCTATTAGCTGTCAGTTAGCTCCTCATCCATCCCCAGGCAGAGCTCCATGCACTCCAGCTGGTCATTGGCATAGACAGTGACACCCTCTCCTTGTCTCCCCTGCCCGTCCTTCCTAAAGAAGGACATATGTCCTTCCATAATCACAGGATGGCGTAATACCAAAATTGGTCACAGATTTTGTGCAGTCTGATAAGCAGTGACATACAGATCCTTGCTCCATCTGTTCCTATGCTTACATGAGCCAGGTGCCTAAGAAGAGCTGGAGCACAAGTTTGCTTGGTGAAGAAGCTTGCCGTAACTTAGCATGATGGAAATGCACGCTATATCATAGGTCTGTGAAACAAGAGGCAGCATCTATTACATGTATTATAACAAAGCTTAGACATGAAAGAAACTCCTAGCAGCTCAACTGTCAGGTCTTAGACAGTAGTTCACAGCTACAGACCTCAAGGAGACATCCCTAGTTCAATGGGACTTCACATAAATACAAGTTTTTTGAATGTCAGAGGTTCATCAAGTCAGATCTTGGTTTCTATGATCCTCTTCGAGTTTTAGTCTGTATAGATGAGGTCAGCTCCTGAATACCCCAAATCTCACTTTGGGTTTATACTACCTAATTTCATTCGTTTAAGTGTGTTAGTGAATTAAGACCCTTAGTTGCCCACCAAGTCAATACCCCACCAAGGTAATTCAGCCCATTAGAGATACCAAACTCCTTATGTTACTCTCTGTTGACTCAGATCCTAATTTAAGTGCCTCAGTTAAGTGCTCATGTAAGAATAACTGTATTTAAGGCCCTCATTTTATTGGCAGGTAAGCTTTTGGCATCCATTAGAACTAGAATTTGCTGTGAGTAACCATTTAAAGATGCTCAGTAGGGCACCAGCCTTGACTTATCAAGCACGAAGTGTTTCTCAGTCTCTCTGCCTGTTACCCCTCAAATGACTGTGGTCTGATATGGAGAAAGATGTCATCAGGAAAAGGTCCTAGATTTGACCTTCCATTCTTTATCCTGCAATTTATTGCCCAGATAATAATTGCAACTTTTTCTGTGTGCTCCTTGGAGGAACTGAATGCTTTGTAAATCCTCCTGTCCACAGAGCTCACATTCTAACCTGCATTTACATTCAGTCGTACAACAATAGAAAGAACAAATTCTGAAATGGATCTGCTTGGAGATCACAGACTCTAGGTGGAGACTGGAAAGACAACATAAAAATGGCAGTAACTTCATGATCAAGGAGATTTTCCATAACTTTGGGGAAGCAGAGTTCAGTTGTGCTGCCAACAAATATGAGGTTATATATTACTTTGATTTCCAAAGGCAGTCACTGATTCCATCTTTTAGTCCTGCAAAGCTGCCCAGTCCTAGCATCACCCTTGTCATACATGCTTTTGTGATCAGGGGCATTTCATGGAAGTCAGTTCAAGCCAGTAGACATGTGAGCTTCCAGAAAGGACCATATTTCAGCATCCTGAATGAAGCAGTCCATTTAATATGAAGTGTCAAATCTCAAGGGCAGGGAAGTCAAGGGAAAGATCCTCACTGACTACAGCTGGGTATGGATCCCATCTGTCATCTTCATTTCACTACCTCTGGTGATTTTGTGTATCAGCTAACAAAAAGGGAAAGCACTCCAAAATAAGGTAGCTACGTGTAATATAGGGTGCCAGGAGGGAAGCCCTGCACAGGAGCTACAGGAAATCAAAGGATCTTCTTCAGCGAAACAGCAGGAACAACTCTGCAACAAAGAGGGCCACCCATTAGTCAATATGGAAAGGCCTTATGACTCCATGTCTGCACTTAATATCTACTGCTAGTGAACAGTGATAGCAATTATAAAAATGTAAGAACTTCCTAAAACATGGTTAAAATTAATTATAAAGAATATTTATTTTAGCAAAATGTCAGAGGTCTCCACCTTTATTAGCATCATTTCATCCAGCTTCTTTGTATCCCATGAAGAACTTTGCATTGTGAATTTCCCTCCAAGCTCTCTCTCTTCATCCCATCCATCACAGCAAGCTTACACTTACTCTGTTGATGTTGTCAGGACACTGAGGATCTTCGTACTATATTTCATGTTGCTCTATGAAGCGTCACTTAATGAAGGCTGATCATTTTTTAAAATATAGGACCTACCTACTAATTCAACTGCTGGAATTTCATCCTGCTTTTGGCCTCTACCTGTTTACCAACCTTCCACAAAGACTTTAAGTAAAATAGCAGGGACAGTCAATACTACAAGACCTAGGAAAATGAAATAATTCTTTATGGATTAGGTTTTCCTATCAACTCTGGGAAATAATACTGTAGGGTACTGTTAAATTGTTGGACTTATAAAACAATATTATTAACCCACCATCTTTACATGTTAGGATTTTGTTGGTTCTTCACCCACAGTTTCAGAAGAACACTTCTTTCTTCGACTGTTTCTTAGATTAAAACCATCCTGATTAAGTAGAACTTAAGAAAATATTCCTATAGTTTTACGTCATCACTGAATTGTTATGCAAAACTAAATGTGGATTGATTAATGTTAATCACTTTCCTTTGGAGGAAGATGAATAAATAAGTAAATAAAGGGGAATAGTTAGGTAACTTTTCCACAGTAATCAAACAACGGCTGCATGTTTGCATAGCTGTACTCATATTGGAAGATCTCCTTTGTTGGAATGCTGTTACTTGTTTAAAAAAACACTTGTTCAAGTCTATGCTAAACAGTCTGCTTTGACTGACTGAGAGCAGAGCCAGAGGTAACCCCAAAGGGGTGATCTGGGTTGCTCAATTTAGACCTAATCAGTTCTTATAACTGGCCAGGGAGGTGGAGGTTTAGTGAGGTTTGCTCTACCACTTTGAGTGCCTTCCCTATCTTACTTCCCCTGATGCTCGTGAGGATACATACATCCCTCCTATCCTCCATCCTGCTTTTATATAGGGATTGGTGAGGAACAGAGATTACTGTGCTCTAAGTATCAGGTTTCTCTTAACAGTGATTTTTCTCTATATAGAATTATTTTCCTAGCAGGTGTCTCCTTAATTTTTAAGCTCACACTTGTGCTGCCAATGAGGAGCACAGCAATGTTCGCTGGACAGGACCTTTGCAGCCATGGGTCAAGGTTGGGAATTCTTTCAATACCTACGGAAGGGATTGAAAAGGGTTGAGTAGTATCAGCAAAGAGGAATATGGAGCTCACTGTGGGACAGTTCTGCCAGGAAGAAATCCTTGGCTTCTACTGCAGGAATGACTTTAGAGTAGGCAGGCTGGAGATGAATAAGAGTAGGGACAGTGGTCAGCTGTTACGCTAAAATCCGTCAGACACCTGTCCCAGAAAATCAGAAGTGAAGGAAACGTGATCTATTGTAGGTTAAGGAGGTTACTTTTTCCCCCAGGGAAGCTTTCACCATAGCCTAAGTAGTTAAAATGCACAGCATATTGTTTGCTTCATAGGGCCTACTTACGTGACAGCTCTCAGGGTTCAAGTACCATAAATCATCAAGTTTTTTTTTTGGTCAGGATGCTTACAAATCTGATATAAACAGGTTCCTGACAAAAATGTTACATCACTGGAAAGGCCACGACTCATTGATTTTATACGTTTACAGCTTCTCTCCCCCATATTCAAAACAAAACAGTTTACAGCTAAATGCAAGTTATCATGGGAGCTGTTTCAAACTTTGAAAGCCAATTATATCAATGGCTTAACAGATTAGCTAGCTAAAGGGAACTGGGGTGCTTATTCCTCATGATAATTTCCGATGATCAGAGGGCTGGAGCACCTCTCCTCTGAGGACAGGCTGAGAGAGTTGGGGTTGTTCAGCCTGGAGAAGAGGAGGCTCCCGGGAGACCTTATAGTGGTCTCCCAGTACCTCAAGGGGGCTTATAAGAAAGATGGGGAGAGACTGTTCAGTAGGTCCTGTTGTGACAGGACTAGGGGTAATGGTTTCAAAGTAGAGGGAGGCAGATTTAGATTAGATAGATAGTAGGAAAAAATTTTTTATAATGAGGACAGTAGAACACTGGAAGGGGTTGCCCAGAGAGGTGGTGGATGCCCCATCCCTGGAAACATTCAAGGCTGGGTTGGATGAGGCTCTGAGCAACCTGATTTGGTTGGAGATGGCCCTGATTTTTGCAGGGGGGTCAGACTAGACGACCTTTGAATGTCCCTTCCAATCCTAACCATTCTATGATTCTATAATATTACCCATTTCATTCCAAACTATTTTTCCAAATATTTATATAAAACCATTAACCAAAAGGGTAAGCTTCCCCCTTACCTCAAAGCAGTCTCAATTTATCCTGGAGCTGTCATAACACCACTGTGGAGCAGGACTAGCAAGTCCACAAGGAGATGGGAGAAGTAAACCAGCAAAATCCTGATTACAGAGCAGCCGAAAATTTTACCCAAAAGATCTCCTTTTTTCTTGATCTAAGAGGCAGGATCCTATTTTCTATTAAGCTTAATAGGAGGTAGCAGTCCAAAAGAAAAAGTACCCCAAAATCTGCTGGAACAGGTGCACTAAGGCTATGTTAGATGAATGGGTTAATTCTACATGTGAAAGTCCTAGTCCTGCAGATGCTAAGGAGTGCATGGAATTGAACAAAATCTTAAAAAGTTAAAATTCAGTATGATCAGAGCTATTTTGTAGATTTTCTTCAGCAACATGAAGGGGGAGGGGGAGCACAGTTCAGCCCACTGCTGTCAGCATGGTGCCAGTGCCAGCACTGAGGGTCCAGAAGCTGAGGAAGGATCACAGATAAGTGCAAAAGAACCTAAACTGCGATCCAATAGCACCCCCATCGCTCCAGCCAGCAAGCCGGCTTTGTCGGGGGCCCAGCTGAAGTGTCTCTATACCAATGCACACAGCATGGGAAATAAACAGGAAGAGCTGGAGATGCGTGCACACGAGCAGGGCTACGACCTTGTTGGCGTCACGGAGACGTGGTGGGATGACACATACGACTGGAGAGTCAACATGGAGGGGTATAGGCTTTTTAGAAAAGACAGGAAGGGGAGACGAGGAGGGGGTGTTGCTCTCTACGTCAGCAACCGGCTGGAGTGCGTGGAGCTCCGCCTGGGGATGGAGGAGGAGCTGACAGAGAGCTTATGGGTCAAGATTAGAGGATGGGGACGGACAGGGGACGTTATGGTGGGGGTCTGTTACAGGCCGCCTGGCCAGGAAGACAGAGCAGATGAAGCGCTCTATAGGCAGATAGGAGCAGCCTCGCGGTCACAGGCCCTGGTCCTCATGGGGGACTTCAGCCACCCTGATATCTGTTGGAGAGACAACACGGCAGGGCACAGGCAGTCCAGGAGGTTCCTGGAATGCGTGGACGACAACTTCCTCCTGCAGGAGACAGAGCAGCCGACAAGGAGGGGTGCCATGCTCAACCTTGTGCTCACCAACAGGGAGGGGCTGGTGGGGGATGTGAAACTGAAGGACAGCCTTGGCTGCAGCGACCATGACATGGTGGAGTTCAAGATTCACGGGGCAGCAAGGAAAATACATGGCAAGCTCTCTGCCCTAGACTTCAGGAAGGCGGACTTCGGCCTCTTCAGGGACCTGATGGGCCAAGTCCCATGGGAGGCGGCCCTGGAGGGAAGAGGGGCCCAGGAAAGTTGGTCTATATTCAAGAAGCACCTCCTCCAAGCTCAGCAGAGGTGCATCCCGATGAAAAACAAGTCGGGCAAAAAGGCCAGGAGGCCGGCGTGGATGAGCAAGGAGCTCCAGGACCAACTGAAAGTAAAAAGGAGGCCTATAGAGGGTGGAAATGGAGACAGGTAGCCTGGGAGGTCTACAGAGAGGCTGCGCAAGTGGCCAGGGATAAGGTAAGGAAGGCCAAAGCCCTGGCAGAACTGAATCTGGCCAAGGATATAAAATGCAACAAGAAGAGCTTTTATAGGTACGTAGGGGACAAAAGAAAGTCCAGGGAAAATGTAGGTCCCCTCCGGAAGGGAACTGGTATCCTGGTTACCCAGGACATGGAGAAGGCTGAGGTTCTCAATGACTTTTTTGCCTCAGTCTTCACCGACAAGAGCTCTTGTCCCACCACCCAAGCTGTAGAAGGTGCAAGCAGGGACTGCGAGGATGAAGAACCGCCCATTGTACTTGAAGAGCAGGTTCGGGATCATCTGAGGAACACAAGTCCATGGGACCTGATGAGATCCATCTGTGGGTCCTGAGGGAACTGGTGGATGAAGTTGCCAAGCCACTGGCTATCGTATTTGAGAAATCGTGGCGGTCTGGTGAGGTCCCCGATGACTGGAAGAGAGGGAACATAACCCCAGTTTTTAAAAAGGGGAATAAGGAAGACCCAGGCAACTACAGGCCGGTCAGCCTCACCTCTGTGCCTGGCAAGGGCATGGAGCAGATTCTCCTGGAAACCATGCTAAGGCACATGGAGAGCAAGGAGGTGGCTGGTGACAGCCAACATGGCTTCAACAAGGGCAGATTGTGCTTGACCAATTTGGTGGCCTTCTATGACGGGGTGACGGCATCGGTGGACAAGGGACAAGCAACTGACATCATCTACCTGGACTTGTACAAAGCTTTTGACGCTGTCCCGCACGGCATCCTTCTCTCTAAACTACAGACATGGGTTTGATGGACGGACCACTCGGTGGATAAGGAGTTGGCTGGATGGCCACACTCAGAGAGTGGTGGTCAATGGCTCAATGTCCATGTGGAGACTGGTCACGAGTGGCGTCCCTCAGGGGTCCATGCTGGGCCCGGCCCTGTTCAACATCTTTGTCGGCGACATGGACAGTGGGATAGAGTGCACCCTCAGCAAGTTCGCCGATGACACCAAGCTGTATGGTGCTGTCGACACGCTGGAAGGGAGGAATGCCACCCAGAGGGACCTTGACAGGCTGGAGAGGTGGGCCCGTGTCAACCTCATGAAGTTCAACCAGGCCAAGTGCAAGGTCCTGCACCTGGGTCGTGGCAATCCCAGGCACAAATACAGGCTGGGCGGAGAATGGATTGAGAGCAGCCCTGAGGAGAAGGAGTTGGGTGTGTTGGTGGATGAGAAGCTTAACATGAGCAGGCAATGCGCCCTCGCGGCCCAGAAGGCCAACCGCATCCTGGGCTGCATCAAAAGAAGCGTGGCCAGCAGGTCGAGGGAGGTGATTCTACCCCTCTACTCTGCCCTGGTGAGACCCCACCTGGAGTACTGTGTCCAGTTCTGGAGCACCCAACACAAGAAGGACATGGACCAGTTGGAGAAGGTCCAGAGGAGGGCCATGAAGATGATAAAAGGGCTGGAGCACCTCTCCTATGAGGACAGGCTGAGAGAGTTGGGGCTGTTCAGCCTGGAGAAGAGGAGGCTCCGGGGAGACCTGATAGCAGTCTTCCAGTACCTCAAGGGGGCCTACAAGAAAGATGGGGAAAGACTGTTTAGTAGGGCCTGTTGCAATAGGATGAGGGGTAATGGTTTTAAAATAGAGGAGGGTAGATTTAAATTGGAAATTAGGAAAAATTTTTTTACGATGCGAGTTATAGAACACTGGAAGGGGTTGCCCAGAGAGGTGGTGGATGCCCCATCTCTGGAAACATTCAAGGCCAGGCTGGATGAGGCTCTGAGCAACCTTATCTAGTCGGGGATGTCCCTGCTCCTTGCAGGGGGGTTGGACTAGATGTCCTTTGAAGGTCCCTTCCAACTCTAACCATTCTATGATTCTATGATTCTATGATTCTATGATATTGATTTGGCTGAGTTTGTGGCAGTGTAGTTCACCTGTGTGTGTTTGGAGTTGGGAGGGATTGGGCAGACAAAACCTAAGCAATAAATTTATGTTAAAGAGCTAGCAAAAATATGAAGACCTTAACTACGTAGGAAAAACAGCACATTTTTGAAATTGCTAAATGCCTGTGTATTCCCACTGGGACTGTTGGAAACCTGGCAGCTGTATAAGAAGCTCTTTTTTTGTGTGTGTTTCCAACAGGAAAACACAGATTGTTTTATTATAGCTAACACAGAAAATTCATTTGGAACCAATAAATAAGTTTCAGAGTCTATCTGATGGTGCCATAACAATATTACAAGAGAAAAAAGATAAGACATTTATAACAAGTTACATGCCTCAGTGGTGCCTTATCAGGTTATGTGAATAGCAAAGATCAGACAAGTGCCAGTTAAGAGTGTAATAAAGTCTGTACAATACTAGGCTTTAGCAATGTTGACACTTGCAGGAAAGCAGAAGGTAGACTGTTTTATATATCTTAATAAATCCTGTTTAGTAAGCACTATTTGCTTGTCATAAAACCAAATCACTAACACAGCTGTCTGTGCAGAATACTATCCACAAAGTTTTGGATAAAGAGGGCTCAGTTTTCCTTGACAAATGGACACAGCCCCTCTTCAGCAATTTATCTTTTGTCAACACCTTCTGAACCATGGAAGTTTATAAGCGACAGAGCTGACGGGTTTAGCTGCTGGAATTTCAATGGGAAAACTAAACCAGGAGATACTCAACACCTAGGTTGGCTTAAAATGAGTTCTTCGATAGGGGAAAAAGGTAATTTTTTTTCTCAGTTTTCAATTTATTTGCTATACTATTATTGTCTTAATTTTATTTCTTTTAGTATACAATATAGTCCAGGTATTTTATATTGATATTTTCCCATAACATAAAACATAACCAAGAGTTAATGCAGGTTAGAGGCACAAAAAGTAGATCTAAAGTGGCATTTTTACCTTGTTGATACAATTTTTTTTCTTGATTAAAACTGTAATTTTCTTTAACATGGTCTTGCAAAATATTTCCTTTCTTTTCCAAGAGAAAAATGTTTCAATGGCATTTTCATTAATATTTTTCAGATTAGCTCAGTTCATGACCTTTGAGTGATTTTGCCTTTAGTAGTCTGTATTTACACAGCACTTTGGGTTAAAATGATAGCACACTACTACTATGTACCACATTTGCTCCAAATGTCTACTAGATCTTCTGAAATCGTAACCGGTAAAAAACAGAAGTGAATTATGATTCCCAATGGAAAAATAGATGGTTTATGCCTTAAAAACACATTCATTTAATTTATCATGGTAACATAATAATTTATTCAACATTATTCATGAGTAACTAGTTCTCTGATAGTCTACTAAAACGCCCCAATGTGCCTGGACCTAATATGGGGTCCACTAGAGTGAGCAATAAAGCTTCATGTCGTTCTGTAGCTTTCTCTTGGTTAGGAGGAAGTCACCTGATGTGTGCACATCGTCTTTGAACATATTTCCCAAAAAGTACAAATCTTTAAAGTTAATATTGGTATTGGGTGTTGATTTGTTTAAATTCCCCTAATATGCATACAGTTGAATAGATACAACTTGGTTTACATTTATCCTACACACAATGAAGAGAACTAGAGTTAGGAGCTTACGTAGACCACTGTATAATCATTAAACACTCACTACAGGGATTATAGAGATTTCTATGGAAACCAAAGGGTAAGTCAGAGGATCTATATCAAATGCTGTGAATGTCTGCTGCAGTGTCTGATCAGAGAGCTAACTCTCCAGCTGTTGGATACAAGAAGATAAGAAAGGGCTCAAGCCATAAAATAAATCAGATCTGCATTTCAGACACTTTGGAAGTGGAAGAGTTTATTTTCATTTGGCTTATTGCACTGACAGAGTCCATGAACAAAACAAATGAACAGACAAAACCTACCCAGAGCCAAATCCAGATTCAAACACTCCTGGCTATGATGTGGGTTAAGATAGAATTTTTTTTTTTTTTTTAAAAAAGGTAAAACCTCAATGTGCTCTCAACTAACACCATTCCTGTGAAGATACTCATCAAAGTTTCTGATTTTCAATCATTGTCCAGAAAGAAAAAAAAAAATAGTTTGCCTCATGTAGGTATTTTCTCACTGCATATGAAATCAGAAACTTCTTGAATTGTTGCTCTTGTCTGGACAGAAATTACTGAAGGGTAACAAAGAGCTAGGCAGTGATTCTGAGTATCTTCTAACATTACAAATGTACATAATTTCTTGTCATACTAAACCATAATGTTCTTAGTTTTTCTGTATAATAACAGATTGAGACAGTTCATTGTGTAAAATCTCTGTTTATATGGAGAGAAAAACAAATGTGTGCATAAATGCAGGCATACATACACATATCCATATTCATATGTGAATATAAATACGGATGGCTTAATTTCTTTCACAGGTCTTTTACTCAAACCTTCACTTGTCTAATCTGCTTAATCATTCTCTTTTTCTATAAAATACAAATATTTCAGCATGTGTTCTCTCTTCTCTTGAGTCTCGTTGCTCAAAAGGAGTAAGGAGTACAAAGCAGTTTGTTAAAATAAGTTAAAAGAGCATAGCTTATTTGGCCAAAGAATCAAAGGAGGTTATGACATTTCTTTGTATACACATAAAAGGTTTCAATCTGAAGTGGGGAGAAGAAAGATGCAAAGAGAATGATGCAAACTAGAAAATGCAGTAGGCACAATATCAGACAGTGATAAACTGGTCATGATCTTGAAAGTACCAGATGTGGCATTGGTTTACCAAAAGGTTATTAGAAAACTAAATAACTTGATGACGGATCTTGATCCCCAAAGAAGGGTTGAGGTAAGATTGGAGGAGAAATCCTGGAAATAGACTTTACAGTTGTGATACCTCCCCCTTCCCATATCCTCGCAATATCTCCAGGGACAGGAAGAGTGTGGAAGGACAAAGTAGGAAGCAATCATTTACCCTATGTTCCTTCATGCATGATTTGGCTTCCAGGTGTGTTTCACAGACTCTGAAGTCCTGGAGATTGGGCACAAATAAGAGAGTGTAGTGGTGCTTGTGTGGCATTCCCCTCTAACAAACACCCAGCTGCTGTAACTTGTTTGCACACAGAGAGTTAAACCAGATCTTGAGCAGAGAGGAACAGTTTTCTCACAGAAGTATATCGGAAGGGGTTGTTGGGTTTGTGGGGTTTCTCCTCTTTCCTCTGAGTGTGATTCGTCAAAGTCCATATACATAGCAAAACCTACATCCATTCTTTTCTGTATCCTTTGCTCTGTTCCTCATTACAGGATGTCTTTAAAGCTACAGGCTCTGGCTAGACTGTTTTGTTTATGCTTTCCTGATTTATGACCTCCAGATGAGTTTTCTGTAGGAAAGCATTTTTTTTCAAAATTGTGCCTTTAATGTGATATCCATTCAAGAGGCAAAGCAAGTATTTTTAGGAAATAAAAGAAGACTCTAAGGCTTGTCATGAAACAATGAATGATGCCAAGCCTGGCTTTAAGCATATAGACCATTTGACATGAGGAAATTTTATGCAAAGGAACCTATGCCCTGTTTTCTTGGCAGATTTCTGGTAGGTTCACTGTGCTCTGATTGATTTGTCTTTTCTTGTGCATAACAGTGTTCTGGTTTTGTTTAGTGAGGGGGGGCCTAAGGTGGCAGCTTCTGTAGGAAACTGCTAGAAGTTGCTCCCCTTTGTTTAGTGGACTTGGCCGGGCCTAGGGCGGACCCACTGCCGGCCAAGGCCGAGCCAATTGGTAGCAGAATGTCCTGTGATAACGCCTCTGCGATAACGTATTTAAGAAGGGGAAAACAGGAAAAAAACGGAGAGAAGATGTGAAGCAGCTGAGTGGGGGCAGAGATGGGGAGGTGCGAGCCTTGTGGGCCTTACAGGCCTCACCCTCTGGCCTCCCGCCAGGCAGCTGACTGGTCCCAACTCGGCCCGGCCTGGTTGCAAGAGGTGGAGAGGAGATGAGAAGTGAAGAAGATGTAAAAAGGATCCTGAGAGGCGTCTGCCAGCCTGTTGTGAGGAACAGCTGCAGACGCCAAGGTCAGTGAAGAAGGAGGGGTAGGAGTAATGCGGCTACTGGCCAAGATTCCCCTGCAGCCTGTGGTGATAACCATGGTGGAGCAGGTTGTCCCCCTGCAGCCCATGGAGGTCCACAGAGGGGCAGAGATTCACCTGCAGCCCATGGAGGACCCCACACCGGAGCAGGTGGAGGCCTGAAGGAGGCTGTGGCCCATGGAGGGCCCACTGGGGCAGCTGTTCTGGAGGGACTGCACCCCATGGAAGAGATGACCCATGCTGGAGCAGTTTCACGAAGGACTGTGGCCTGTGGGAGGGACCCCACGAAGGAGCAGGGGAGGAATGCGAGGAGTTCTTCACCCGACAATGAAGCAGCGGCATGAAACAACGCAAGATGAACTGACCACAACCCCCATTCCCTTTTCCCCCCTGTGCCACTCAGAAGGGGAAGGTAGTAGAGATAATGCTAAGCCCGGGAAGAGGGAGGGGTGGGGGGAAGTTATCTTGTTCCCTGTCTGAGTATCCTGCTAGTTTTAGAAATAAATGAACAGTTTTCCCCAAGTCGAGTCTGTTTTGCCTGTAACGGTAACTTTAAAGATTTTTCCCTGTCCTTATCTCAAACCTTGAGCCGTTTTTTCTTATATCATCTCCCCCTATTCTCTCGGAGGGTGGGGGGAGCGAGAGAGAGACTGCGTAGTCTGGTCCCGATCAGGGCTGGACTACGACAAACAGCATTACTTGCAGCAAACAGGCTAGTCTATACAAATAATTTGCTACATGTTCTTGGAAAGATGTCAAATCCAGAAAGAAGTTTAATTAACCTTTGCGGTCAAGCTGATAAGGCACAAACTTGTTTGCAGCAGTAACACTGGCTAAATACAGATGGTTAATCTTGATGAGGACATGAGCCGTCAATATGCCCTTCAAGATTTTACTTCCCTTTACGTACCATTTTGGCAGTTGCCTTTTATGATATCTCCCCTGCTATGAAATTTTAGATAGATGCAAATTCCAGGGAGGTCTGTGGCATGCAGTTTAAATTTCTGCATATTTCTACCCAAAGAATGAGAAATTATCTGATGTATTTCGCTGGCCTCATTCTGGTGTTTGAATGACAATGCTTCTGGCACACATGTACTGGTGAATCCTCTTGGGAATCCTTTTGGATGAAAAGTATTAACCAAATGTAAATTTTGACTTGTTAGAAATACTACTTCTAAGTTTGTTTTAGGAATTATGTGAACAGATGTTTGAAAAGCCTGGCTAACACACTTTGAAATGCAGGGCAAAAGCTAGTGCTGTTACCTGCCTGGTTTGAGTCTAGAACAACAGGAATTCACTCATTTTGCACCACTGAGAACAGGACGCTGCTACATCTGTATGTTTGAAAAGACCTGACTTGTTCCAGAGAGTTGAGTCATTTTTACTATTTTAGGAATGCATATACTGATTTATAAACAAAGGACTAGAAACAATCTGTGTGCCAGCACTGTTTAGTCTTATTTTGGAAGTAGATTAGAACCTGGCTTCAATGCACACCCTTTCTGCAATTGCCAAAGAATGAAGATCACTTAGAAGTTGTCTCTGCTAATGTTCAGAGTAGGCTTGTTTTGTCTTCTACCAACCACCCTCCCACATTTAGAATTATAGAACAGTTTAGGTTGGAAGGGACTGTTAAAGGTCACCTAGTCCAATCCCCCTGCAAGGAGCAGGGACATCTTCAACCAGATCAGATTGCTTAAAGCCCCATCCAACCTAATCTTGAATTTTTCCAAAGATGGAGCATCTATCACCTCTCTGGGCAAACCCTTCCAGTGTTTCACCACTCTCACTGTAAAAAACTTCTTCCTTATATCCAGTCTGAATCTACCTCCTTCTATTTTAAAATCATTACCCCTCATCCTATCACAACAGGCCCTACTAAAAAGTTTCTCCCCATCTTTCTTATAAGCCCCCTTTTAGATACTGAAAGGCTGCTGTAAGGTCTCCCTCCTCTTCTCCAGGCTGAACAACCCCAATTCTCTCAGCCTGTCCTCATAGGAGAGGTGCTCCAGCCCTCTGATCATCTCTGTGGCCCTCCTCTGGGCTCACTCCAACAAGTCCGTGTCCGTTACATCAGGTCCTATATCCTGTATTGAACCTGTATACACTACATGTATTTCTTAAGTCAGCACCAAAATTCCTTCCAAAGGCCAGATGATGCCAAAGGGGCATAATCTTGCCATGTGATCTTCATTTCTGTAAGGAACATCTCTGCAGACACTTGCTTCTCCTCCAGACATCTCTCTTCTCCATGCAGAATGTGAGAAATGGTATGCTGACGGGTCAGAAGCCACGAACGAGGAATTGTGCAATTCATGTCCGTCGGCGTTCTGTGCTAAGATCTGCATGTGGGTAGACTCCAGCCCCACAGATACTGGCTGGAAAGTCATCAGCAGCTGGATCAGTCTGCTACGTGGAGGTGACCAGGTCTCCCACTGTGGTCAGGCTGCACTGTTGTTTGAGGTCAAGTAAAAGAACTTACGGTTGAGTTGAAAGGCAGATAGAGGCCCAAAGCCAACACCAAGGACAACGTAATTTCAATTGCAGCTACAGCTTTACTGACATAGCAGAATTACGCAAAACCGGGTAAGAACACACGTACACAGATTTTTCACTGAATGCATTCATTGAGTCACCCCACTATTCGTAGTGGTTAAGCTTTAGGCAAAGCAGCAAGGTGTTGGCCTCCTCCAGAAAAGTTCTCCCAAGTGATAATCTCTGCTGTTGACATAGCTGCAGAAAAAAACCACTGGTCTTTCACTTTCCTTAATCCTGCTAGTTTGTAATGCTAGACAGGACAAAAATTATCCAGAATGAGAATGAAAACTACTGGACTAAATGTTTCTACTATCTCACCTGCAATATTCTCTGCACTTCTAGCACATACACACCCCCAGTAATAACACTATCTCACATTAATTCAGGGCCTTTCATCCTCCTCAGTTTCACAAACTGTTTTAAGAATACTGTGTGGATAGGTGATTTCCATTTGTAGGCAATGCAGAGAACAGATAAATGCCGTGGAATAGAGAATAATAGAGAATAATGTTTAGCTGAAAATATAAGGCAAGTTTTCCAGCCATGAAAATTCCTCCAAACTGGAATCAGACCACCATGGGATTAGTATCTTCTCCTTTACTGAATTCATTTTGGATCATAATTTTTATCTGTATAATTGGTTTTTTTCAGCAAAACATCATCTTCAAATTATATGCATGATGTATGGGAGACAATGGTCTAATGCTGGGATAAAAGGTGAATGAGTCACCTATTGAATTGTTTATGTTACCCAGTAAGGGTCTCTGAAAGGTGCTATTTCAATGCATAATAACTGAGATTATGCTATTAAATTGTATCCAGAAAAAGTAAGTACAGAAATCACAGATGTCATACACACTTACTGGCATTGAAAACTAAAGAAGTAAAATATCAGAAATCTTTGCTAAATTCAGATATTAAATTGTTCTCTGAGGTTACTGTCCTGAAAGTATATATATATATATTATTTCTCCTTTAGTAAGGTTTTTATTAAAACTTCATTTCTTTCATGACACTGGGAAACTCACAAATACATGGACGAAGAGATACCTAAAACAAAGCTCTTATGGGCTAGTCTTATCAATCAATACCTGAACACATCTCTCAGCTCTTTGTTCTTGTAGAGTCCTTTAAAAACCTTGCGGGTTTTGACAGTTGCTATGATAGTGGTTCTGTGAGGTCAAGTGGAATTTTTCCATTTATTTTATTGGCATTTTTATCAAGATCACCACACCGAAAATTTTACTGCACTTTCTATTGGAACAAATCAGAAAGTATGTGATTTTGTACGTACATTACTAACTTTTCGATGGATATGAGCCAATGGCCCCTTCTGCCTTGCTTGCCCATTTTTTGGTACTTTGAAAGTCAAGACTCCTCGTATTTTTAGCTGCTGCTTTACTAGGAAAAAAAACCCAACTACATGGCAAATTACTCTACAGGTTGGAGTACTGTTCAAAATTTTAAAAGTATTACTGATATAGTAAAACTGTACTTAGGAATGTAGAGATCATCTTGAAGATATCAGGCGTTACCCCACTATATTCAATGATTGCACCTTAGACACCGCAGAAGAAAAAAAAGCCATATGGTCAAAACTTCTTTCTACAGACCTTTCCTTAGTCTGTACTACTAGCATTAATTTTGACTAACACACACTGCCATATAATCGCTATGGATATTTACTTAGGCCTTGCTGTTGGTTCACTGTTTTCACCTAGACAAGAAGATTCATGGAAACATTTGCGTATCATAATCTAATCACAGAGGAGATACTGTAAATGAGATTCGCCTGACTGTGCTGGAGTGGTTTTGGTCCATGTCTAGTTCTGAGTGCTTTTGATTTACAGTGACATCCCACCAGATTTCCATCCAAAAGGGCAATCTAATATTGGTTTGGAAAGTTCTTACAACAACCAGTTTCTACTTTGCCTCATCAAATTAGTCCTATAATTGTTTTATTTATTTGTTTATTAATCATATACAGTAAGTAGTGTTTTGAACAGTTTGGAAGACCGTTTATTGTTTGGTTTTGTTTTTTTCTCAAATCAAAGTAACCTGTCAGTGAATTAACTGGATGCAACCTTCTTTGTAACTGTGTGACCTGTTTTCACAATAAATTTTGAGGTGCCTGCCTGTTGTTGACCCAAGGATGAGAAACTGAGCTTTACTTCTTCAGGTGCGACACGCTCCAAAAAAAAAGTTACTGTGCATCTTTCCATTGACTTCAGTGAACTTCCTGTACATCACTCATTCATTGTCCATGTCTGCTTATTGATCAATGCCTTTAATATGCTACTGAACCAAAAGGAGTTAGCAGCTGGTCTGTCTACATCCATACAACCTGCTAGTTGTGCATCAGGAAGATGAAAATTTATTCAAATAGCAAATTTTTTTTGCTGAAGTTAAAGAATGCTGCAGTATTATCTATGTTAGAGGAGTTTCTCTTTTCTGTCCATAAATTTCAATGTTTCTTAAGACCTAACTGAGATCCAGGAGGCTGAAATAAGTTCAGGGAAGACTGATGCTCTGGAGAAATTACAGAGAGATTTTATTTGAGGAAATGGAAGTTTAGGTCGCTTTGGAGATAAACTCAAAAGTATGATTAGTGTAAGATATAAGCAGATGTAAGTATGTCAACAATCACTGAGGAAGCTTGGATCTACCTCATGTGAAAATAGTATTTTTACTGCAGACCCTTAATCATCAAAAAAGATAAAAAAATCATCAGCAGAACAAACTAGATAATTGCATATAAAAGGTCTCTGTTTGTTTCATTAACTGCACTTTCATCTAATTCCAGTTTCTTGAATGATATGGAGACAGGACAAAAGCGTAACAAGATTTCACAGTCTTTGAGAAGGTCTAGCAGTACTGCACTCCTTACACGACCTCTTTTCCGTGAGCCCTGAGACCACAACTTCGTGATAAAGTTCATCCAGCTTCCTTTCAGCACTGTTATGAATCGTATTGTGTGACTAGTACTGTAAAAGAGCCCATTTCTGTCCAGACATTGCAAAGAGAGGCATAGGTATCTGATATAAACACTGCAGATATCCAACAGGGGGTAGGATGAAGTCCACCTTTTTTCTTTTGTCTAATTAATTACATTATAGAAATAGTAGCCATACGTCTAAACTGTTATCATTATTACACATCTATTGGGAGGTGCTCCTTTACGTCATACCCTTTCATTCAATATTGTTCACGTAAAAATATGCAATACAATGTATTGAGGTTTGTTATGGTTACTAAAGATAACGATCTACACACTCACCCCCTGCCTTTTTTGAGGTAATTTTAGCCTGATGGTTTTGTTCCTCCATGCAGGGGTACAGTATCTCTTCGTACTAGTGAGGCAGTGGGGTAAATACTACACCAAAGGGAGAATGATTGCTCTATGGGACTATCTTTAAGTGTCATGCACAGTCAGAGAAGCAAGGGAGAAGTTGTATTTCCCATCTGCACTCCTAGCTCAGTGGATCACCAGGTCTGCATTGGGCTGATCTGGTTTACAACAGCACAGAGTAATTTGTAAAACCCCATATTAAATCACTCCACTAGGAAGAATTTTTGACAAATATCTGAAAGTCTGTAATGCACATATGACTTCATCACATAGAAGCTGAAACATGGACTACATTGAAGATGTGGTACAGAACAAATTTTCAGGATTTTCTTGGATTACGTGAAATATGTTCCTCCAATGAGAAGTAAATATTATAGATATAATAAAGATAAAAATCCAGTGCCCACCTCAAGGGCTGGACCATGAGGAGTAAAGATATGCCAGATGAGTGACTGCCCAAGTGAACTGCACTGTAACCTCTAGATAGGTGAAAATTCATTATTCATAAGTATGTAAAATCATTTACCTTTTTTATAAAACATCATCAGTTCATCTGACTTGTAGGCAAGTTCCTGTGGAGAAATACTCATCACTTCAATTAAGAAAAACAATGGTCTGTATTCTCCTGTGGCATGATTTGTCATTCCTGAAGTGGTTCAGTCCATAGCATGACCATGATTATAGCAGTACAGAGGTATTACACTCTATTGTAAGTGGTTCCCCTTAGAGCAGAAATAAACACTATGAACACACCAGATGTATACCACTCAAATTACAGCCATGCTACATTTTCAGTTCTGGTAAAGGTGTATGATTTCTATATATAGACAAAGCAAATCTGAAGCAAAATCAAGCAATCAAAAACCATTGTCTGCTTGGAGCTATACCTGTAAAATTTAGCAAAATATGCAAGGCTATGAGGAAAAAACCAACATGTTGTATGAGCTCTGGAACAAGAAGGCCTGGTTTACAAATCTGCATTATTGGTGATTAGTTCATGGCTTCTTTGATAGATAACAAGGGTTGAGCTCACATAATGGCCTTTCTTTTAATAGGCACATTTTTTTTTTCTTTTGGTTGTCCCTCTATTTTCTTTGATATTTGCAAGAATCTAGGACCTCTGGGGTCACACACCTCTGTCAGATTTCACCGAAATCAGCCACTGACCTCAGCTGTTGTCTGGGAACAGCAGATAAATACAGAAAGACCCACACTGCATCACTAAATTACCTTAACTCCCACAAAAAAAAAAAAAAACCAAAACCAAAAAACCAAAAAACCTGAAGCAAGGAGAAAAAAAAGATAGGTTTTATTCAAGCCAGTAGAAAGATGGAAGCAGCAGGTTTTTATACTCACTTAAATGTGCATTTGTCCAATATTCTGCTTTTCTGTTCCTCCTTCTGCCCCCAAGTCTAGTACATCATTGAAATGCAGGCCTTAAAGGTAGAGATGCAAAAATGCCCTTAGGAATGCTGAATCTCCAGAAAGGCCCTGAGGCTTTCAGCAATCCACATTTTTTGACAGATTTTGCAGTAGGGTCAAGTAAGGGGTGATCACTGCTGAAGAGTGAGGTGTAGCACTGATGCACAGCTTTCTCGCCAAGCCTAAGGCCATCCTATAGAGTAGCAGGGGAGAGAAGTCTACAGGTGGCTGAGGAGCAGTGAAGCAAGAGAGCAATGAAAGCTCTGTTGCTTTGCCTGTGGAAGAAAGGAGCCCAAATTTTCCTCCAACACCAACTCTTTGTACACTCCTGAGCAATGAACTTAATGCACCTGTACAAAGAGTCCCTTTACCTGGAAAATCACACAGCGAGCTTTCCTCTCCCCCCAGGATCAATTGTCTTGTGGAAAAAAGCAATGGTGTAAAAAGCCTTGCTGGAAAGAGAAGGAAACGTTTGAATGAGAGATTCCTCAGCAAAGGATGATGACACAGTCAGCTCTGTGCCACGTGCTTTGCATACCTGGTGGGTGCATCTATTCCAAACGCTCCTGTTCCCAGACAGTATCTTGACTCACAGTAACAATGATCAACTGGTATATGTTGGAGCAAAATAAATCAACTGTAATGTGGCATTTCGCTCCTAGCATTCCCTTCAGTTTTGTGTGGCACAGAAGCAAAACAGACCCAACAATGAGGACCACTCCTTTCAGTCCATCCTCAACAAATAGCTTCAATTTGTCTTTTGTTTCCAAGATGTAGAAGGGACAACACCTTCCAGGTGGGAGCTGCAAGATGATACCACTTTGTGTTCTGCCACCTGGGACTGTTTCAAGTGCAAATCAATTAGAAGTATTTAGGTTGTTTAAAATAAATGAAAAAAAATATACAACTTCAGCCTACCAGTTCTTCATATCTGCTTAGAGTACAGAAGTAGCAAGCAACCGTATATATCCCACGCCAGTTTTAGAGCAAAAACTTGCCACAGCTTTCCAGATGCTTTAAGAAGGGACACAGAGTACAAGCTACTGAAGCTGATCTTGCTGAATGAGCCCTTTTAAATCTAAATGGGATATAAACCCTGAAGATCTTGACTAGATCTTACCATCCTGCAACACACTTTCCATGAGAGATTGCCTCAGTGTCTTACAATTTTCTGGGGAATGGGATGCAGTTGCTGTAATTTGATTTGAGGACTGTCAATGACCAGCTTTAGGACAGAAGAGGTGAGAGTGGGAAAATTATTTAAAAAGTCTATTATCATTCTCTTGATTTGGGATTTTGATTTAGAAGTACTGCAGCAGGTGTCAAGGATGAATCTCTGCAGAGGCACTGAACCTATCGACTAAGGACATATTTATTGCTGGGCTGTTAGGTTACAGTTAATAGAAAGGAAGGAATCCGTTTTTCTGGTCAACACGTAACAACCTTTCTACTAAGACATAAAAAAAATGCTTGTGCAATTGACAAGTGACTTTTTTTTTTCCCCCATGTCTGTGAAAGCATTTTGAACATTACAAGTGGCCACTTTGCTGACATTCAGAAATGCATCTCACTGAAAACTGGTGGTCACTACTGAAAGAGCAAGCAAAGTTTTGCTTGGGCTTCCATCCAGCGATAAATAGAGGAAATGACCACATGGACAGCATGGCTCTATTTCTTGAATGATCCACATCTAAGAATGGCATTAAAAAAGGAGGACTGCAGTGAGAGGATCAGAGTAGAGACTGATTGAATGTGACTGTACCAGGTACTTCCGTGTGTAGGTACTCTATACAATAACTTACAATAATATTGTTCCCAGCTTTGCTACTTTGTTTTCTCTGCTTTTCAGCCAATATACCTAAACTGTCACCAGAATACAAATATTTTAAGTTAGTATCTCCTGTATATACCTAGTTACAGATTTAATACCTCTTTGGAAAGAAAAAAAATCAGCATCAGGCCAGTGACTGCAGTGTAACTCTTAGTGCTGATAAAGAGCAAAGGGAAAGTTTTTTGACCAAACTGATCAAAAGGAAAAAAAAAAAAGCTGGAAATGCAAAGAAAACTATAGTTCATAAGCTAGCACACCATGTTTTAAGCATACTAGCCTGTTCCCAGGATGCCACAGTTACTCAGTAAAAATTATGTCTAGGAATGCTGCGGCTTAGCGGCTTTTGGGTTTCTAAAGCCTGGGGCTTTGTTAGAAGCAGGACTCCCCCTGCCAGTTCACAGGCACTGACAGATCTTTCCAAAGAGCTTCAGGTTTACATGAAAACAATATACTATACTATTTGCTTTGAAATGTTTCAGAGTTTGGTTTTGGATTGGAATTCTTGATCATTAGCTTGTCAAAAAACAGACTTTGGAGGTAATTGTTAAACTTTCCAAGTTAAACATTTTACCTGCACACACAAAATAACAACGGTCATGAAAGCACACAAAAACATCTGCTAAAGTGCATATTAAAGGTCACAGTGTCAATACATATTGAATATTAGGGATATCAGGAACACTCCACTTTAACAACAATCTGAGATTACCAACATAGACAATGTAGAGTAAAAGCTATGCATTTAAATAAGGCTTTCAAACTACTCAAACTATTTAAAGTCAATGATCTAGAAATTCATGCATAGAATGTTAAATAGTTAAAAATCAATTTTTAAAACTCAGTATCATGTTTCAATATGATCACAACATTAATTATAGTCTAACAGGAACTATTTTAAGCAGTCCTGATACTCTAGAAGCTTTCCGTAATAACAGCGTATCACAACAGTTTTTCTTCTCATACTCACAGTTTTTTTTTCTTTAAGAAAAGCAATAATAGCAGATGCTGGAAAGGAAGAATTATTTGATTAGTTGTTTTGAAGGAACTTGCATTGGTTCTGTATTTTATACCCCTTATTTTACTGGTTAACACAATAATTACATCACTTTTATATTATTAATATCACTAGAAACATAAAGTCAAATATTAATTTTGTAAATGTCTTTAAAAACACTGCTGGACTTAAAAGGATATTTGATGGTGAAATACCTTTACTGTGTAATTTATAAAGATTTCAATCTTACCACATGAAAGTACTACAAGATTAATTGCTCGCATTATTCCTTGAAAGGCAGCCGTGTGACTGTTCTTATATTAAGGTAAATCATAATATACTTATTTTATTTTCGTGTTCAATGCTCGTGCCTTTTTTTTGTCTGTCCGAGCAATTATGCAGCTTCTAGCAAGGCCTCTCAAACACTTACTGGTTTCTGTTTGCACAGCTCTACAGCCATTAGAGGTAAAATCTTTAATATAGTGAATAAATAAATACCTCTATATGACCAGCTGTCTTCTACATTCATGTACTGATGTATTAAAAAGTCTGACACAGGCCACTAATTTCAGTTCTCATTTTGTGTGTGCATGTCCTCAGTGTTGCATCAGACTTTGTTCTTCACAGAGCCATGTTCGGTGGGGACAACAAAAGGGGCCTTACTGGGCTCTTGTGTCATATGAAAAAACAGTTTAGTCCCGGTTTGGAGGGATGTGTGAGTGCACAGTAACTGGACAGAAACACAGAGCAACCACTTTGCAGAAGACTCTTTCAACCTAACCTTGGAGATTTGAAGTTTGGGCACATAAGACCACATAAACATCTCACTTCCCCCATCCTAGTCACCCCAAGAGAGATGAATCATCTTCTAGAGGTGACCATCTCTCTCTCCAGACTAAGGGAGATCTATATGAACACAAAAGGCCAGAGAGCTGTCTTCAGATGGCTCAGGTTAAGTGGAAGGATTCCTGCTTAACATGACAGCATATATCGCTAGAGATTGTAGCTTATGTAAACAACACAGATACTTCTATAGATCAGCTGCAGCAGTACAGGCTAATTTAGATACATTTTACATAAGTTTTGTGGTATGTCTGCACTTTGCTGCTGTTGGAGTGACAGCAGGGTAGACATGCCTTTAGGAAACGGGATGTCAGTTTGTTTGCTGGTTCATGCAAGACGTTGAGAGCCTTGAAGCCTTGACAGTGAATGTGCTGAGTGTAGGCTGGGTACCAGTGGGTGTACAGTGTTCAGTACTACTTGAGTGTACTACTTGTTTAGTAATTTATAATGCTCTTTTAAAGTAATATAAACAACTGAAAATAAAGCCATGAAACAAAGAGACACTACATAATGAAAATCATTGTGTTCTAGATTCTTTCTGAAATTCTCAGATCTCTCATTTTTAAAAAATGCATCTGGTTTCTATACATCAGCTATATTTTCTTAAATAAGTGGTACGATTAAAAAGGCAGCACAAGATCTTGAAGACATTGTTTCTCTTCCTTGGTCATTATGTCGAAAGAATTAGAAACTGTCCCTGTTTATCTGGTGTTTATCTCAAACATGCGTGAACTACCAAAAGTAAAAAGAAACTATTTGTAGAGAGCAAATATCTATTTCCTTATCTACTTTTTCTTCAGGCCACCGAATCTTAACTGGCAAACAAAAATGGTTTTGTGGCTCTGAGACTTATCAGTCTTCATCAGAAACGTTTATTTACAAGCAGTTTCTCAAAGTTGACCGTATTATACAGTAAATTCAGGTGTTTTATAAGCTAAGAGTCAGCACTTAAGCAAACTGATAAAACACCATTTACGTGAACAGTAGTACATCTATGCTTTTGACCCAACATGTTTACTTACAGCTGGAGTATTAGTCTAAATCTAGAGGTTTTGTTACACTACAGCAGCAGAATTATTTCTGAGGCTGACAAAGCTAGCTCAGTCTAGCCCCAGGGTAAAATATCAGGGATGCCCTTGGTTCATTAGCAGTAGATACAGAGGTTCATACAGAGCATGCCGCGTCTCCATCCTTCCTCACTCACCACCCTGAACTCCACCAGAATTACCAACCCCTGCTGCAAGCATGTCACCCTCTGTTTCTCTACTGCTCATTTGGATGTCTTTAAAATCCGTGTATTTTCCTCACTTTGTAATATCACTGAAGGTCCTTTAGATAGGTCAACTGCTTGGCAGGCACGTCCACATCAATAGCAGTAAACAAAAGCTGCCAGTTCATCTCGCAGCCCCTAACCCTGTGCACGGGTGGCTAGGTCTCTCTGGCTGGTAGACAGATACTGAAGATACCCTTACACAAACCTCCAGGCTCCATTCCCTGAGAAGAGATAATTTAGAGAGTTAAAGGATAAAAAATAGTCCCCTTCATAATCTATTGCCTTACAAATATGCAGATCAAAGGCATATAGACTGAAACTAAAGTAGTACGCAAACTGATGTTCCTTAGAAGCTTTGCCTGTGTATACAGTTTATCACAAATACAGATCCAAATCTATCAAGACACTGAAATTTAAAAAATTCATGAGAAAATGAAAACCCAGCTTGAATAGCTAATCTAAGAAGAAAACCCGGTCTCTTCACTTTTATTTTTTTGGATTTTCAGTGGAAAAGCTTATTCATATATCTCCTTTTTCCCTATATTTACCTTAAAATCCATCTCCCTAATGTTTCTCAGGGGCTGCTTATATTCCTAAATTCCAAAATAAATGATTGGTCTTTTTCTGCCCATCTAGACATAGTTCAATAGTATTTTAACAGACTTTTCAGTCTGTTAGCACTGCCTTGTGAGCAATTTGATTGCAGAGGTAGGTGGCAGAGTTGCTCCCCTACTTGTTTCAGTGTTACAGACTTTTTCTTTAATCAATACAATTTCTAAGATACATAACATATTTATTAGAGACTGTGTGTATCTTAGTCTTAGAGCTGCGGTTGGAACTTACCTTAACAGTCACACAAACAGAAAACTAGAACCAGGAAAGATGTTGTGCTTTCCTGTTACACGGTTTCTCCATCACCAGCAAACCCTCACAAAACCTCTCAGTGGGGGGTTAAACTTTGACATGGAGCGTATCTCCATGAAACATTTAAAGTTAGGGAGTTAATAGACCAGATCCTCCACTACCTAAAACTCAAGGTAAGCCTAGTGAAACTGAAGGAGTAGGAGTTGCTGACAACAATAGCAGATACAACCTATTCAAGGGCCTCCTTCACAAGGCATGCCAATTTTTTTTTTTTTTTTACATTTTTGATAGAAATGAGTTATAGAGGCCATATAATCCAGGAAGGATCTCGAGGATTCCCGTGTACCAAATAATTTTATTTCACTGTGGCAGAAAAAAGGGCAAAGGACAAACTAGGTAAGGGTTGTAGAGTTGCTTCCACCTAGGCATGCTGGAGATTAAGTTCAGTTTTGCGTATCTTTGTATCTCCTGTGTTCACTTCTCTCATGTAATTTTTGCAGCCTTTGTCCATTTAACTTGTTTTCTGTTTAGTAACTTGTTTGATGTATTGCCTCCTTAGGTAAACATATAGATAAAATGAAAAGTTGAGAAGAATAATATAAATTATTATTAAATAAGTGAGTCATATTTATATGAAATATAGGGTCATGGTGGCATCCGCTATGTACAAGTCAGTAAGGCAAATACAATCTTAGGCTTCCATTACACTAAGAAGAAAAACAGTATTAGTCACTTCCCTCCTACCAAAACCAGAAAGATAATATTTCATATTAAAATGAAACACATTTCACTATAAAGTTTTCTAATTTTTTGATAAGCAGAAGGTTCTCTTTTGGAAAACCAGACTTCTAACTGTTTCATTTACCTTTCTCAATCCCATTCCTGGAAAAAAAAAAATGTTCCTTACAAAGGCCATAGCTTACAAAAAATCTGAAATAGGGAAGCTGTAAGGAAACATAATAAATTCTAAGTCCAGCTCTTCCAGGCTGCTCTTCCTCTCAAAGCTATGGCATCTTTTTTTAAAACCGTCATACAGTTTTCTTTAAATATAAGTGACACAGAAGAGTTACCCAAGCCAAGTGTGCAGAGGGACTTGTGCCTCACTCTATGAAACTGCAAACTTCAGAATTTTGAATCTGCTCTGGGAAAGAGAAACACACACTATATTTACTACAGGTTTTGGTCTCTTCTTTCAATTAAAATGAGTTTTGAAACAGCTTTCTTAATTGGCTCTGAACATGTCCCATCTGTCCTCAGTTACTTGGTTCCCAACATGCTTTGCTCCTTGTCTGTATCCTCCAAAAGCAGAAAGACCAACAACCCTTGTTCATTCCCCATTTGCCCCTTCCCACCTTCTAACACCACAGGCTGTCAGACCACACACTCTGCTACAGTGCTAATGCCAAGGGAGCTTTGCTTTAAAAACAAAATCAGGACACCAGATCTGGAAATGTTTCTTGGAACACGTCTTTAATAAGTTAACTGGAGATTGAGAAATGAACTGAAGGCAGCTAGAGCTGAACATTACTCATGCTGAACTTGTGGAGTTAAAGTAGTTTCCCAGGAAAATGAAAACAAATAAATGGTATCATTTCCCATATTGTATTTTCCAGAAAACCTTTTTGTTGTGACTGAAACACAACTAGAGACTTCCTTTTCAGCTGCTGAAGGACTTACTGAAGTGGCTCTTACAAATGCATAACTTTGCGGAACCAGGAAGAGAATCTGAATCCCCATGTCACACATAGTCTACAGTAAAATTTATGCTGCTGGTAATGCAATTCAACACCCCCTCCCCACCCCCACTCCAGGAGCATGACAAAGACCAATAACTCACGTGGTGTGATGCAATATGTCACATTACTTGACAAATGCACCAGAAGGACTGACGCTTGCATAGCACTTTGATAAATCATTTATGAACATACTTTCTTTCTCCTTTGCATGTGGATTAAGAAGAGGGAAGGAAAGGGGAAAATGGGTGTCATACCAGGAAAAACACAAATTAAATTATTGTTGCATGGAGAGCTAAAATTCCCCAGTCTGCTTTCCTAATTTCTCCAGGAGCTATACATGCCTTTGAGAAGGTGTGTCTGTTTGCTGCCTTTTCCGCCTGGTATGCCAACTGAAATGCCTGCATCCTGTTCACCCTCCATCAAGCACTTGACTGAGGAAATAGTACCTCTTCACCTACAGGCATTGAGATCTGAGTTACAAAGAAAGTAATTTCCCATGCACTATGGGGATGACAGTGCAGTCCCTGTTTCCTGAAAATGTTTGCCAATATGACTTAACTTTCAGGTAGCAGCATGTTTCTTGTACAAGGCTAAAGACTGGCAGAAAGTCACCTATGGGATTGGGCTTTGAGTATGTGACAAAGCCAAAATACTGCCCAGAATATGGCTATGAGCAACTTCAGCAAGAAAGGGAGACCCCAGTTTGCAAGGAGACAAGGAGGGCTGACGTAGAACCCTTCTGTACAGCAGTGTGTTGTGCAGGTTTTTGGTTGGGTGAATGTCATGGCAAACACGTTTGTATTTTCACCTGGGAAAAGCTGCCTGGGAGATGTGCAGAGGCTGCAGAACCTGTATGTTGTTCCCAGAGTTCCCCCTCTACCAGAAGTATCAAAATGTGTTCAAATAAAGACCAAGCTTACTTCCAAAGGTCCCAAGTTCATGAGAAGAAACGTTGTACCAGGTTTGCAATGCACTTATCCTAGGAGGGGGAGCAGCTGTTGAGAGCTCCCTCTCTCAACACACATCTGTAAGAGGAAGCAGTGCTCGCTCTTTCCCAGACAGGCCTAATGGAGCCTCCTCACATCTGATGTAGTTCTATCATTATTCTTCTTATTACAGTTTGCACCCTCATGGTAGTGCATCATATTTTGCTCCTCAATATTTCACCTTGAAGCCCATTCTCGTGATTTTGTGCAAATGATTACTTACTTGATGTGCAGAGAATCTGCGATGGTGTTTCTGAGAAATGCACCTTTCAACACATAGCTTAAGAAGCAAAAAAAGCTGAGAATGGTCATGGCAGATGCCTCTATCCAACTGTCAAAAGTCACTCTGAATTTGACTGTATTTAGGTCTGAACTGTTTCCTGAATAAAATGCATAGTGAAAAATAAACAGAAACAAAAGAAAGTGACCCCATTGTGGAAATGAAGTGGTAAGACTCTCTATAAAGGTGAATGAAGAGATTTCAAGAACATTTCTTTCCTTAGCTACAAATTGTGGAAATGAAGTGGTAAGACTCTCTATAAAGGTGAAAGAAGAGATTTCAAGAACATTTCTTTCCTTAGCTACAAATGATGAGGGACAGTAGAAAGCAAGACAATGAGAAAGCAAGTTTGGATTAGCAGCAAGTTTGGATTCCCTGTGTGGGTTTTAACCCTGTTCATGAATGCAGCTGGAGAAAGCTGGCTCTGAAACTGTACTGCTTTTTTTGTGGGATTCCTCAAGTTTTGTATCTCTCAGATAACCTCCTAAACACACTATTTTTAACCTTGTGACACAAAGAGAAAACTGCAGAAGAACTAACTGAATACTGAAGAAACAATTTTGAAATTAAGAGTTAAGAATTAACAACAAATGTTTTGCCAAACAAGAGAAAAATTTGAAGTTCAGACTGAAAGACATGAGGGAAGCTCTTGAAGTCACAGACAAGCAAGAACATTATTCTGGTGTGTACAGATGGTAGATCAGAGCACAAGAGCTAGTTCAGACAACCAGGATGCTCTCAGTCTCAAAGAGAAGGAAGAATAGGGAAGAAAGGGCAGGAGAGTTGAAAGTCGAAAGTGCCTTCATGACTCACAACTGGAAAGTACATAATTGCATTAAAAAGTAAATCTTTTTTTTTTTTTTTTTTTTTTACAGCTAAAAGGGGAGCTCATTAATTCTGCTCAGAGCAGTAATGCACAATGGGGGGTGACCACAGTGGATTCATTCAGTTCCACGGCAAAAAAGTCTCCTGAACAGTAGTTCCACATGCATCAGACATCATAAAGTCTGGTTTCCTAGAGGGTTCTGTCTTCTTGATTGACTGAAATTTTAAATTAGTTCCACTAAAGGGAATTTTAATTGAACTACACTAACATTATTCACCAAGGCTAAGAATGTTATGAATGCACCATCTTTCAGTCAATATATATGTCATAGCAGACATCACAAAATCCACCCATCAGATAAGAGGCTTTTTAAGGTGTGGGGCAATGAAGCCTTCTTTCCAATTTTGATGTTACACTGTCATGCTGATTCCCTGTGCAATAAGGGGTAAATTAACACTCAAGCTTCTCCTGCAGTGGAAGGTCTTTAACAGAGATAGCCTAACAAAGTTTATTTTCTTTACTTGGCTAACTAATTTCTCTAGCCTTACAGAAACTTACAGAAACTTGAGACATCTAGCCATCTGCCAAATTTGACTGAAACTGGCCAAAGGTCCAGAAAATGCTCTAGGGAACAGATAGATGGGGAACACATTATTATTATATAACCTATTGCATAAACAAGAGGTCATTATTTAAAAAGGGGATCTTTTCTGCCAACTCCTGATGGTAAAGGTTGGAGTGATTTGACTGACCAGAAATATTTCTCTTTTCTGAACACATTTACAAGACTTTTGCAAGTGCCGTTAGTAAAGCAGAGCACATGTCTGTGCATACTCAGAGCTGCTTCTGGAAAATACTGTTTCTGCAGACACAGGTTGGCTTGTGTTCAGCAATGTCAAAAACACAATCAATTTTTGAATGTTCACAGGGTCAAACATTTGCATAGCTGACATATTACTCCAGAGGGGGCAAAAAAAAATGTGAAAGCATTTGCTGGAGAAACAAAGCTGCAGGACAGGAATAATGTGCATAATTTGTAAAGATATCAACAACTTCTGGACTCCCAGTCTCTAGTTTTGATTAAGCATTTCCTTACTGCTTAATTCCAGAGACAAGAAATATGGTCTCAGTTCTGTATTATTTCCATTTGCTGCTTTTGCTGTAAATGTACATTGGCCCTCACTCGCCTGATACAAGGTCCTATCCTGACTCTTCCCTGACATTTACTTCTTGCAAAATGGAAACTCTTTATGTCTGCAATATTCTCAGTTCAGTTTACACTGGAACGTCTCTGGCATTGGTTCATCACCCACAGCTGATAACAAGTGAAAGGTATGCCATGAATGGCTCATCTAACTTAATGTGCTGCCACCCCCTCTGGACATTTTGCTCAGGATAAATCAGATAGTACTTCTTCTACCAGTAACAACTAATGACTGCTTTTCAACGCACTATAAAGCAGTTTAGGATCCGTGCAGACTTGTGGTATACCTGGAGGATTTCCACCACTACCAGACTATAAATTTACCAATGTGACCATGCTAACTGGGGAAATCTTCCTCTTCTTTACGGATTTGCCAGTACATTCCTCTGTAGCTTTGCTTGGACATATTTTTGTACATATTTACATATGTCTGTTAGATACGATATGCAATAATATGATTAGTATAATCTCAAAGATGCCTTGTCCTAACTTCACCAGACTGTCTCTGTGCCGTATGTCCTTGCATTCTGGTACAATTCTGGGCAGGGCCCATCATTATGGTACTCGTGCCTCAGGTCTTATATGGATGTACTGAGTTTGAATACAGTTTCTGTTGTGTTGCTGCCCAGTAGTGAGTGGTACTCTTATCCAGAAGGGGCAATGTGAGCTGTCTCATTAGCTTTCAACTGTATTTGTCCACCGTCTCAGAATGCTTTTATTGTACACTGCCCCACCTATTCACGTACTGCCAGTACAATTTACGTCTTATCAACCTCCTGGGCTGCATTGGGCAGAGTGTTGCCAGCCAGTTGAGAGGGGGAGGGATCCTTCTCCTCTACTCAGCACTGGCCAGGCACGTCCAGAGTGCTGTGTGCAGTTCTGGGCTCCTTGGTACAAGAGAGATATGGAGCTACTGGAGCAAGTCCAGCTAACAGAGACGATTAAGGGACTAAAGCACCTGTCATGTGAGAAGAGGCTGAGAGAGCTGGAATTGGTTAACCTGGAGAAGAGAAGGCTCATGAGGTGCCTTAGTCTTGTGTATAAACATCTGATTTTTTTTTTCTTGCTGTTTTTCATGTTCCAGGAAGTTTCTAAACTGCTTATTGTAAGGTATGGCTGAGATATCCCAGAGGAATAACGTATCTTACACATCCTCTGTTCTCATAATATTCTGTATAGCACCTTCTGCTATTCACCCAGTTATTCACACATTTTGGGTTCTTATATTTTCAGTAGAATATTTGTTGGACCATGAAGTCCACATTCTTGGTGTAGGTCTCTGTTCCACTTCTGGATATCCCACAGATGTTCCCTTGGTCTGCACTTCTACCAGCAATGGCACGTG
This sequence comes from Chlamydotis macqueenii, assembly GCF_036417535.1. Lineage (NCBI taxonomy): Eukaryota > Metazoa > Chordata > Aves > Otidiformes > Otididae > Chlamydotis > Chlamydotis macqueenii. Next base: position 52,383,730 of record NC_141560.1, on the reverse strand, counting down.
GCTCTTTAGATCCCACCCCTGCCTGATCTACCTAGACTGTAGTTTGTGTCTGACATCCTGCTCTCCCAACACTGCAAGTGCTTTTCTAGGCATTCTCTTTCTTCAAGATCTGCTGGCACTATCAGCTTTTCTGCCTTCAGGCTCTCACATAAATTATTCTGAAGGCTGTTGTAAAATTATGTACTGTTCAAACATTTTACTGAGGCAAGATTGATGTACAAACATGGAATATTTAAAGATTATTGTATAGTTGTATATATTATTGTATATATTGTTATAACTGCTACTTGTCTGTTAACAACCACTTTTCTGATCTGCTGAGTCAGCTAACGAAGATTTTGTGCAAGAAACAACGATTCTAGTGTCAGACATCTACAGGTACCTATTCCACCTAAGCATTGCTTGGGCAGTGCAAAAGTGAATACACACAGTTCAGGAGATCTGCAAATAATGCAAGGAAGTAGAGGTAAAAAAGCCGGCTCTGATTTAGATGAAGGATATGACCTAATCCACACTTAATCTATGAATGGACGTTGATTGAAATAGGGAGGTCCTCGGAGGACTGAATTTTTATCCAACAGTCTTTGCCTAAGAGAAGGAATGTTGTTTAGTAGCTTCTAGAATAGTTGTGAAAGGTTGCTATCAGATGAGACATCCTTTAAACTGGGTCTCAGCTCATGAAGTAAAACCATAGTTATCCCAACAGTAAAAGCCAGCTCAGTTACAGGAAGGCTTTAAACAGATGGGCTTGAATTTAAATAAATAAATAAAAAATAAATAAATAAAGGAGCAAAGGAGCATGGTACTTTCTGTTTTGCCTGCGTGCTGTTAGGCAGGGTGGAGGCAGGGTTATCCAGAGCCCCAGTGCTCCACCAATGGCTTCCAGAACCGCCTGGAGCTCCTGCTGCCACCACAAAACACTGCTTGTTACCAAGGAGCAAAACCTCACTGCTATCCACATCAGTGCTATCAGAAGTTTTTCTTGTTTAAACTGAAACAGAAAAAAGGGACGTATCTCCTTCCTACACAGGTGCTTTGTTAACAGCCATGTTAATAAAAGTTCAACACTGATCCTAAGATTAGACATCCAAAGGGGAGCAACAAAAGGAGAACCAAACTATGAAGTAAACTACATGGCATTTTTTCTGTAGATGTTTCCACCCTTGGAAAAGGGAACGTAAGCCCTAACAGCATACTCTTACAACACATATCAAATTTTCCATTACTTTGTGATAGTGACGCGTGACAACGGTTTCACAGAGAGAAGGGTTTGGTCATGCTGTGGGAATAACGAATACCTCTTATGATCTACAGCTACTGCATTATGTGGATAAGGAAAACCTTGCTTCCAGTACTGAATTTTGGAATTTTTTTTCCCCAAATTTTATATAAATCACTGATATTTCTGGTCAGAGAACTCATAAACCAGCATGTACACCTGTAATCTTAAAACTCAAGTTTCTGCATTACTTTTTTTTCTTTTCATTTTTTGACTTCTAGGATGGCAAAAATACAAAAGCCCTAAGGACACTCAAATGGAAAATGAACCTTCTGATATTGTCTTTAGAAAACTGATCCCTACAAGCAGATGGGCCCCACCTTACAGCAAATTGAGCAAATAAAGAATAATTTATCTTTAGGTGCAATAAGCATCATACGAAAGTTTGCCAAAGGCTGGATAATTCCATAAAGCTGCTCAACGAGAAGCCAGAAGTGATTAGAAATGAAAGGTCTCACAACACCACCCTGAGTACTCAGCTCTAATCAGGTTATCAGAGAGCAGGGCTTTTCTTAATTGATATAGCCATTTATCGAATGAGAGTGTTATCTCATTGGTGAGGTCATAAAACATGAGTCACACAGAGTCAATAGGATATCTAGCACAAAGGCGGTGCTGTGCATTATAGAGGCTAAAGATATGTAGGTATTACAATCCCTGCTATTTACTTAAAGGCAACTGGTGAGCGTTGTGGCCCTCTTCAACCTTCAGAAAAAAAAAAGCTGTTTTAGCCTCTTTTTAAGTGATGTCTACTGTTCAGAGCAATTCTGCTAATCATGATTTGATATTGTTGCCTTAGCAATGCTGTGTGACATTTTGAATCCAGGGCCTAATTTCTCATAAACAACTGTACTTCCACTCATTTTCAATTGCCACATAGCTGAGATTTTGATGTAGCTAAGCTGAATGTGTTCTCTGAACACTGAGTTTTGTGTGGTTAAACTGGCAACAAACTCACTCATGTTAGGTAAGAAAAATTAACATTATGAATGAAGTATTTAAGAATTTTACCAAAATTTTATCTTCAGAATGGCTGCCAGTTAGCACTGGACTTCTTATCTTGGAGACATGGTGGTGATGACTCCTGGTTTCATACCCAAATTCTTCTATGACATTTGTCAACCCTTTGGATTTGATTCTCTAAAATTCTCAGGTACCTAACTTTTTGGTGTTGTACTACATGAAAACCATTGCCTTAGAGTTTTCTTAGCTTCCTTATTTTTTTGTGTATTTGTCTATAAATTAAGAGAGAACTAGTCCATAAACAAAATCAAAGCATTCAGCTAACACTTAAAATAATATCACTCATAAAAAAATACTTCAATACTAGTGCTGTCATCTAGCTGCTAATGCTTTAAGTCAGAGAAAACAATGCACTGTTACAAGAGCCAGCCACAAGATTAGCATGCAAATAATTTTCTTTCTGAAATTATTTTTTAAACCAAACAAAAAAAAATCTTTAAGTTGGTTAAAATATCTTGTGTACATATTAGAAATGTTTTGTTTCACTTTCAAGCTCCTAATAATGCATTTAAATATAGAATTATGCAAATATAAAAGGCAGAAAGAAAGGGGAATTTTCTTATAATAGAATATCTCAAGTTGAAAAGGATTCGTAATGATCATCAAGTCCAACTTATCAGTGGTGGTAGTTAGACACACATCTTTCAGGAATGAATTTCAACATGACAAATACACACAGGGCAGAAGTGCCCAACTTGTTATTACAGTGTGCTGAGTTTCACTGTACAGCATCCCTAGCACAGAGAGTACACAGCAACTGAGCTTCACTGTTTCATTACAAACACCATCAGGGGTTGGTTTATCAGGTACATAGAGACTATGATTTCTCCCATCTTTCTTCCCACTTAGTTACCTAATGCAACAATCTGGTCAGCCACATTTAGTGTAACGTTTTGTCTTACACCAGAAATGGTGTTAAACATCCCTGGAAACATTCAAGGCCAGGATGGACAGGGCTCTGAGCAACCTGATCCAGTTGGAGATGTCCCCGCTCCTTGCAGGGGGGTTGGACTAGATGATCTTTGAAGGTCCGTTTCAACGCTATTCATTCTATGATTCTATGATGTCCAATGGATAAATAACTATGTTCTGTTAAAAATGAGCAACAGCAGGAGGAAAATGCTTCCAAGCAGCAATGCAACAAGAATGGCCAGAAGAACAGAAGGTATCCGCTGATACAGGAAATTAATAAGCTTTAAAGATTAAACTAATTATGTTCATTATCACTTTGCAAGAAAAAAAAACTCTCCTGGTGTACTGTACAAAATGACCTGAAGCTTCAGCTTCAAGTAAGATAAAAAACTGCAAAAGAAATCCCACATACTACTAAAGACAACAGGCTGCAAAGGAAGCATTCACAGTTAACTTAGGTGCCTCAGATCCCTGATTGTATTATCAGAGAATCTAAATGGTCTTAGGAGAATCAGAAACCGTAAGCAAAGAGCTTCTCCCTGTCATTGACTTTGAACAACTTAAGGTTATACTGAAAAAGTTTCTACCCTCCCAGACAGAAATAAATCCCAATTATCACCTTACTGCCTTTGGATCCATTCTGTGCACACTGCCCTCAATAGATCAAGTAGCAGAGCACTGTTAAAGTAAACATTGACATGACTGATGAAAAGATGTTGTGCAACAAAAAAAAAGAGATAGAATAATAGAATCATAGAATGGTTTGGGTTGGATCAGACCTTAAAGATCATGTAGTTCAAACCCCCCTGCCATGGGCAGGGACATCTTCCACTACACAAGGTTGCTCAAAGACCTATCCACTCTGGCCTTGAACACTTCCAGGGATGGGGCATCCACAACGTCTCTGGGCAACCTGTTCCAGTGCCTCACCACCCTCACAGTAAAGAATTGCTTCCTTATGTCTAATCTAAACCTACCCTTTTCCCGTTTAAAGTCATTACCCCTGGTCCTACCACAACAGGCCCTGCTAAAAAGTTTTTCATCATCTTTCTTATAAGTCCCCTTTAGGTACTGGAAGGTTTCTATAACGTCTCTCCAGGCCTTCTCTTCTCCTGGCTGAACAGCCTCAACTCTCTCAGCCTGTCCTTAGAGGAGAGGTGCTCCAGTCTTCTGATCATCTTCATGGCCTTCCTCTGGACTCACTCCAACAGGTCTGTGTCCTTCTTATGTTATGGGCTCCAGAGCTGGACACAATACTCCAGGTATGGTCTCATAAGAGTGGAGTAGAGGGGCAGAATCACCTCCCTCGACCTGCTCGCCACGCTCCTTTTGATGCAGCCTACGAAGCGGTTGGCTTTTTGTGCTGCAAGTGCAGATTGCTGGCTCATGCTGAGCTTCTTATCAACTGACACCCCCCAGTGCTTCTCCTCAGGGCTGCTCTCAATCCATTCTCCGCCCAGCCTGTATTTGTGCTTGTTAAGTCAAAGTTTAATTTGAATGTTGCTTCTTAGATTTGAAAGCTCCGTTGTCCTTACAAAAGCACTCCAGCAAAGCTGGAAACTGATTACTTGTTTCATGACATATGCATATGCACAAGAGTTCATTGTATCACTGGCTAACTCTATCATACTAAAGACCAGTGTAGTAATAAATTTGAAAGAAGATTAGTTCGCTTAATTGCTGTATATGAGATAATAAATAAAGAGTATATTGTCCAAACGATAATTGGATAAACTCAAGTTGCACAGGTTTATCCTGATAACGACGTACAGATATTGAATGGCTTAGAGAATTAATACTGAAATGTAAAGTCTTATTTCTACCAACACTGAGGCAATGCTGAGCCTTAGCTCCATTGACTGCAATTTACCATCTCCTGACTGCTACATGGTACAGTTCAACCTATGCTGTAGTTTAGTGGTTTCCTATTAGGACAACTGCCATCAAACCACAACATTGCTAACTGCAACGTTGCTGCCAGAAAGGCAGCTCTTTATATGGTCATGTAGAATGGCATAATTTCCAGGTTTCTGAGGAGGTGAATGGACTTCACCTTTTTAGGTATGTTGCTCAAACTGTATGTAAAAGATTACACTGAGAGAGGCACTCAACCCACAGATAGCATCTTTATGCCAGCAGAGAAGCAATGGATGTGTTTCTTGGAGAATTGCAGGCAGATTTTGAGCCCATTGTCTGACTGGAAGTCACACAGTCTGTGTTACTTCTCATCACAAGTACAAGCCCACTCCCTCTACAGTCTGGGAAATCCCTTCTGTAACAAACAAAACGGCAGTATCTTCTCAATTTTTGGTGTGTATTAAATTTTTTACCATTAGGTAGCTAGGAGATTCTATAGTGGTCTAACAAATTCAACATCCTTGTGCAAAAACTATCACATCAGCCAAGTACAAAATAGCTCAAGCACACTGTAAGTTTCTATCAAATTCCTATCAATTAATAATGAGCAGATGTTCTGAAATACGATATATATAGCTTACCTAACAGAACCAAAGACATATTCATTTTCCATATAACTGAACAATTAATGTCTTTTTGAATTCTACCTTACTTGTAGATCTGCCTTTTCTATCATAGCAAACATTTTCCAAATTGTATCTGACTTCATGATATGAAAGGGAACCTTCAGCTGCCACTAATGCCTTAAATTCTCTGTGTTGGTGAATAAAATGCCAGGTTTTCTTTTTGACTGACTCCTGTAAGTGTATTTTAAAAAGGAGGAAGTCACATTTTATGGATCTATAACTTTATTTTTCACTAGCTTATTACTTTTGCCTTATCTGTATTTATTCTCCTCTTTATGGAAAAAGATCTCATTAACTCTGTATAAACACTCTGTGACAACACCTTCCTATGTGATGACAAGGCAATGTACTTGCTCTTGGAACCATAACAATTTACTGTATCATCAGAAAAGCCAGTCAGATAAAACAAAGACAGAATTCCCATTTCTCTGTGAAATGTAATGGTTTCTTAAAGATCAATCCAAGCAATTTTCCACCAAAATGCAGTAGCTTCAGCTTTTAGAAACCTATCCACACTTCAGTGATATCTTTAATCCTGTGTTCACACATATCATCTTGGGTCGATTGGGTGCTGGATCTGACTATGAACTTTTCTCGTCACTAGAATAAAGATTGAAATCCACTGTGAGGCATGAACATTGCAAGCACCTCAAGTTTGAAATTAACATGAAATCACAAAATTAACATTCTTGTTAAAGGAAAAATAATTTCCTTTTGTTTTCAGGTGGGCTTGCAGGTAGGTAAAAGAAAAGAATTCAAGCTAAGAAACTAAAGAAGAAAAAAAAGTCACAGTAAATGACTGAGAATGAGAACTGTTCATTTGAAAACTGCGCTGTTATAGAGTTAGTATATTTTACCACATCTGCAGCCACTAGAAAAAAACTACAGGTATGTGCACTGTAAAGCAAACTGGACCTTACAAAATATCTCCCCATTTGCTACCTCATATGGCATGCACTTTATAATGAAGAACTACTGAAGCATTTTTTAGTAAAGCAGTATATGTTTCTTTACTAACCGCGATTCAGAGCAACAAGCTGTTGTAAGAATCTATAGGATCTCATTTTCACATTTCTTCAAATATTTGCTCATACTTTGACCAAAAAGAAATGGGAGTTTCCAGGCAGACAGGTACTGCAAAAAACAAGACCATGTTTAATGGTTTGGTATGTTTGTCACCTGGACAAAATCCACCCATGGATTTGAAAAGCCCTTAATTACAGTTCAGCTTAAAGACTAATAGCACTCTGCAGGCCAACAAAAGCTGGCAGGTGGGCAGTATGCCAAAAAATTCAAAGCAGAACAGAAAAAAAATCAGTATTGAAAATATATATTGGCAAGTCTAATCATTCCACATCCCTGGTGCCATGAACCTGGGAAGTCAGACATTAGTTCCTCCTTTACAAGAAATCTAACTCAGCTTTCACACCCTGATACTCATTCCTAAGTCCTGGTTTCAATTGCTTACTCATGTTGCATGTACGCCAGCTTACACCCAGGCTCTTTTCAGAAACAGACTAACTCCATTCAGGGTGAAACCTGGAATGAGGGATACATCCATTTGGGAACTTCCCTCCTGAAGCAGAATGGAGTAGCTCATGTTAGGATCAGATCTCTCTGACCTATATGGTCCTTTAGCATTATCCAACCAGGTCTTAAGTCATCAAATGTCCTGGTCCCATGCCCAAGGTTCACAACTCAAAGTGTTTGGCGCCATTCTTCAAGGCATCTTTCCCCTTTCATTGATTTGTGCACTTTAGACTGAAAAAGGCCCAAATCAAACACAAAATAACAATGTTTTAGTGCCACAGAAGCCCCACCTAGCACCCGGAGGAAATCCAGCTCAAGAGTTTCCAAATATGAATGTGGCCAGCCTGCTTCAGAGGAAACTAGCCTTGGCAGTCAGAGGTTATTTGGATGATGTCTTTAGCTATGAAGGCATAGTATGGTGTTTATTTCTACAAACTAATTTCATTCTTTTCTAAAACTTGATATCTCCCATTAGCTTTTGATTTTCTAAAGCAGAATCTTTCCTTTTCCTATATTAATTGATTTTTACATATTATTCTCCACAGTTTTAAACATGCACGTGCACACACATGCACATGTAAACCTATCAAAAATTGGACTTCTAAAATTATTTTACACTGAAGTCCAACATACTTCCATTCCTTCAAGTATACTTCAAAAATACGATTTTGAATGTTTGAAATTATCAGATTTTTGTTTCCTCTTTTGACTTCTTTCCCTTCCTTTCTGCATCTCCAAGCCCTTCTTCTCTTTAGGACAAATATAATAATTAGGCAGGGTTCTTTTACTTTCATATTTTGTCTTGTACTCATGAGTTTATATCCTGTTACTTTTCTGCTCAGTGTTGGCATAATGATGTGTCACAGAAGGAGTTTCACTTTCCTTTTGAAAGTTCCGATAAGTGGCAAATGGAAAAATCAATAAAGAAACAACCCCATCTATAATGAATTTCAGAATAATTGATGGAAAAGGGCTTTAAAACTTTTTGTAATGGAATTAAATAACTGATCTTTTTAAATATTTTGATAGAAAACCATAACTAACTCTGTTTTCAGACAAGAACAACAGCACCATTTTTTTTTTTTTTTCTTTTCTCTGTGGGGCTGCTGCCTAAGAGATGGATCTGTCAAGTTGTCATTCACAAACCTCTGCAATATTGGCAGTTGTGGAGGTCAGATCCTAGCCACGGGACACCTCCAGCCTGCCCACCAGTTGTGGCAGCCCTCATTTGGTGTCATGTGGTAATGGACATGTGGAGAATTCATTCCCGCACTACTGTGTGTGCCTTTAACCAGGCTGTGTAGTTCACCATTTGTTTGTACAGGAGGAAGCATTAGGCAGTGTGGGCGTCACTTACTTCCTGCACAGCTGTTCCTCATCTCTTCAAGGGAATGGAGCCAAATAGGAACAACCATGCATGTGGACTGTGCCAACAGGATGCAATCGGCCTACCTCTGGGGATATAATTATTTTTGCAGGGAACTGATGTATAGTCAGTGTTATCATAAAGGAATAGGCTTGCCGCTGGCCATGGACACAGACAAGTTGACCAACTGACCTCATAGGCTTTGAGAGCTGACACCAGCCATGCAGAATTGGAACTTACAGTCTCCCAAAAGACTTCCACCTCCCTGTTAACCCTGAGCAATAGGGGCTTTCTGTGGCTGGGCATGCCCAAGGGTATCAGTGTAAAGATTCTTACAGACTTCTTGAATAGAGTCCCTAAAGGCATCACGAAGGTGAAGCATTTGGTAGTTTGGAGCAAATAAGAATATGTAAGAGTCCTATAATTGACTTTCCCAAGGCTTCTCTCTCTTGAAAAAGTCAAGTTAATACTTTAGGGAGATTATTTTATACAGCTGGTTAAAAAAAAATCTCATTAAAACTTTTACTTTCTTTTTGTGACCACAGATGTCTATTTCCTGTAATACATTTTATATGCTGTCAGAAATACAGACTTATAAATGGAATAATAGAATCTTAAGATAGTTTAGATTGGAAGGGACCTTTAAAGGTCATCTAGTCCAACCCTCCCTGAAAAGAACAAGGAGATCTTCAACTGCATCAAGTTGCTCAGAGCCCTGCCTGTCCAACCTGACCTTGAATGTTTCCAGGGATGGGGCGTCTACCACTTCTCTGGGCAACATGTTCCAGTGTTTCATCACTCTCGGAATAAAAAATGTCTTCCTTCTATCTATTCTATATCTACCCTCTTTTATTTTAAAATCACTACCCCTTGTCCTATCATAACAGACCCTGCTAAAAAGTTTGTCCTCATCTTTCTTATAAGCCCCCTTTAGGTATTGAACTGGAAGCTTCTTCTGGGGCACAAGGAAAACATTTGTAAAATCCCAAGTATTCTGTCCAAAGTGTGGGGGGCTCATCACCTTCTTTAACTATACCATTTGATGCTGTGATGTAGCTTGTCCCTACCTCACATGATTTCCCCAAGCAGGTATTTCCTCTGATGTGTCTGAGTGTAGACTATCATTGCTGATACTCCTCCCTTGCTTCCAGGAAGAGGCTGAATGGGCACACAAAAAGTAGCCTAAGTTGCATTCCTCTTTCACTATATCACTTGCTTCGACAGACTGTTCTGCAAGAGACAGTGTGGGTAATAGAACCATGTAAGTAGCAACAGGAAGTAAAGGCGGGAGAGGTTGGAGGGGAGAAAATGCAGGCTGACTTTTTTATCAGTTCATCTAGCCAGGGCTGTCAGATAAATATAATAATTGACACAGAGATTGGTCAAGTTGGAACATCATCCAGACTTGGGTTTTGGCACCAGTATAGGAAGAAGTCAGATTGTCTGACTCAGTAACTTTGACGGGGTTGCTATTTTTTCTGGCTATAAACTGGTATCTGAGAGCTGCTAAATCAGTACATTGTTAACATATCTGGGTCTGAACTCAGCAAGCTTGACTTGCTCATCCAGTTACTGTTGCACGTGCTTTGACATCAACTTTAGCAAGGAAGAGGATCTGAACCAGGAACTCCTATAAACAATTTTTTTCTTGGAAATCAGATTAGCAAGTCAGAAATGCCAAGTGATAAGAGAAGACTTTCCCTCATAGACTTCCTTAGCAGTTCTGAGCCAGTGGCATCAGGAGGACACTGGCCTTCATATCCATGCAAACAAGTAGAAAAGTTGATTCACTGTCATCATGAAAGGTGTAATTTTAGCTTCACTTCAGCAAGCTACAGAACAAAGTTAGAAATATATTAAAATCAGACATACCTTCCTGATTCAAAAAAAAAAAAAAGAAAATGGCATAATGTGCTTGGAGGAATCGTTCATCCCAAAAGTGTATTAAAAAAAAAGTTAAAATATATGACAGAGGGAATCAACCTGTTATGTCTTTCCTTGTTGGTTTTGACATCAAGGTTCTTTGCAGGCAAAGAGTGAGACTTCCAGTCAAGCAGATGGAGAGCTGCTTCTTTTGCCTGAGGATGTCGGGGTGTGGGATAAAGGGGGAGAGTTGTTTCTTTTCTGGAGTGGTCTGGTTGCTAGAAAGATCTTTTTAGCAAAATTATCATGGTATAATGTTCGCGACCAGTTCTTCTAGTAGCAGCCCTTGTATTGATAGGAATCTAGCAACTTAGAGATGCTCAGCAAGAGACTCAGAAAGGCCTATGCTTTGAGGTGTGGTATGCTCACTACATAGCTCCACATTGGCATCACACCTACAAAATATACTCTTTGAAGAGCCAGATACACTGAAGCCTGTTGTTCCTCATCAAGTGGGCATGCAAGATATACTGAGGAAGGAGTATTTGGTGAACGTGTGAGAGGGCAATTTCTGTTCTAAATATAAGAGAACAGTTTCCCTTTCTTTCCCTCTGTTGAACTATAATGATACTACCCCATCTCAGGCTCTACATCCTCTTTTTGGGCTGGAGCTCCAGTTTGAAAAGGCAGATTGAAAGCAGGAGGATATTATAAGCGATTTAGGAACCTGCAAGGATCCAAACTGCTCCCAACTGAAGAAAGAGCTGTCCAACCTAAGAATTTTCAGCCTTTTGTCTGTTTTTTTTCCATCTTCCCCCCAAAAATTACCTTACAAATCTCTTCAGACCATTGCCATTATAAAAACATTACTGCTACATTTTCAAACTTCTCTATATAGCAAAAATTTGACAATAGTAATTCCCAAATGTAGGGTATTTCTACCACAGACATCACATCAAAACCTCTAGCATCTATAAAACTAAACGTTTGGTTTTGTTTGTTTGTTTTGTTTTTTTTTTTTTCCAAAAAGCAGTTCATAGAAGGCATTTCACAGGCATTCTGGTTTTCACTGGTCTAACAAAACCTCTCACAGTTAGCTTATAGCATCCTACCCAAAATGGAATCGGGAATTACACAGAAGACTTAAAAAACTCAGTGTGAAATGCACTTAACTGAGTCTCTTGAGTCCAGCACTTAATTTCTTGTTCCTCCTCTATTAACAGTGGAGAGAGGCACCCCCAGGATGTCATTCAGCCCACCTAAAATCTGACTGCAACATGTAGTACGGCTACACCTGAAGTTACCATTCTGAAGCAAACACCATTAAAGCAACATTCAGAAGTGGCTTCTGACACCTGATCCAGGAAGATCAGTGTTGCTCCTTTGACTTGATCAATTTTAACTCAAAAGAAGAAAGCATGTTGTACTGCTGGAAAAACGGAGTTAAGCCTTGTACATCCAGTATTTTCATGCACAAGCTCTAGTTATAGCTGTGATCTGTCATCAGTGTGGTGGGTCATTACCCACAGGTACAGTGTTTCTTCTGTCAATATTTGTTCAAGTCTGCAAATAAGTGGATTACCTGCATGTATATGTCTCTGTGATGGTTTGCAGGTTAAATTTGTTGTTATCAGATTGCAGAGGGTGTAACACAAATTTGACTACATTAATTTCAAAGTGCTAAGATCCCTTCTCACTCTGGTGATTTACCACAGACTATTCACAGTAATATTGTCTCCAGGACAGAGACAAGATTAAAAGACATAAAATAAATGACAGACTAGGAAAAAAATTCTACTTCTTTTATTTTTTTAGCTATACTATACAATAACGTAGCAAAAAGATTTTTCAGCAGAATCAGTTTTAAAATTAAAAATGGCTTTTTGAGTAACTGTGAATTCACTTAAAGAAAAAAAAAAACAACAAACCCACAACAACTTTAAGGAAATGAAGAGAAAAAACTCAAGAGAAATTACTTCTTTTCCATTCTAATTTTCATAAACATCTGAAAGGTCAGGGAGAAGAATGTACTTAAGATACTAATTTGACATCCCTTACACATCTTTATTACCTATATGGTGGAAAGGTGATTCTCCGCCATGCTTCTTACTCACTGAATTTTCTTACAGAAGTGGTTCCTATTTTAAAGTGAGCTTTAAGGGGAAAGTGTCACAGAGGTGAACACAGGATTATGAATTTTTCTATCTGGCCTGGAAAGCAATCTATAATACCTACCTTACTAAGCAGTCATGGAAATCAAGATTGTGTTGACTCATTAAATCAGGATCTTCCAGACAATAGGAGAGTTTAGTTTCCTTTGAAGTTCCTGGTTCAGCTTTCACATCTCCATTTTCAAACAGAAAATGGTAGGGCTTCCTTACTTCAAAGGAAATAAGTATTTGCATTCATATCCTAGTGTAAGAATGGTATATTCCACTGATGGGAAGGGAAACTCTATTTGGACTTGATTGTGAGTATTCATTCTTTCAAACCTATAAAGGAGACTTACAGAGATGCTCTCAGTCTAAATGCTTCCTTGAGCAACAGTTGCTTTAACTCAGAAGTAAAGCCAGGGAATTTGGCTGAAATGCTGCACATGAAATGAGCAGCAGGTTGAGACATGTGGTGGCTGACGAAGTCCATTTTTAATGCTACACAACACTACAGTTAGAGCTACCAGTAGTGGGCTCTGGAGAAGCACTTGCTGGTGCTTGCGCTATGTCATGACAGTATTGAACATGAAAAAAAAAAAAAAAGGAATAAAAAATTATGTACTTCAAAAACAATCAGGTGAAAGGTGTGGATGAATGGGGAATTTTGCAAGACTGTAAAAGAGAGATAACCATAATTATAATGATAATCTTTATACCTGGATATTATTTTTATGTATTTGCTTTTAGTTTTTCTCTGCTTCCTGTTAATATGAAAATAATCTTTCACAAAACACTTCCATTAGTTTTGTCCCCAAAGGAATTTATTTCAAATTAAAATATATTTCTCCTTCTTTTACCCTTTTTCTTTCCTCTGTCCATATTTTTCCTTTAAAAAATTATGAATTTATTTTTCAATTTATTTAAAATCAGGCAACTTTCTGCTTGATATTTTCTCAGCTAATGTTAACTAATTTTTTTTCCCTCTTCCTTCTAAGTCACTTTTTGTTTTCATGAGCTTCAGGCTATCTTTCTTCTGATATACCTATCTCAAGCTGTCTGTTATAACATTTATGGATTTCATACATGTGTACTCTACTTTCTTCATATCTTTTTTGTGTTCTCTTTAAGGAAAAGGACTTCTTTCTTTACTTTTCAACACACTGCTAACATTTTTATGGGCCAGACAGAGAATATGAGCTCTACTTAAACACATTAGTGTGTCAAAGGGAAGAGTAAATGAGTTTGCTTTTGTTTTATTAGATATTAAAAATGGTTTACCTCTTTCTTTAAAAAAGTTAACATATTTTTCTCTATGCCACATCACATTATAATTATCTACGAGGTGTCCATGCTGCTATGGTTTCATATCTCTTCTGTTTTTGGCTGCAATTTTAACATGCAGATGGCTAAACAATCAACTTTTATTCCCAGAAATCAGGTGAACCAACTGCCTACTGCTGGTAGGCAGTATAACTTCTATCCTTTCAAAGATATTTTAGTACATCGTCAAAAGCAATTGTTCAGTGGAGGGCTTACATGCTTCAAGATTTTTTCTGCTTTCTCCCTTCCCACTAGTGGTGATGCAGCTATCCCTCCTCCCTGGACACACACACAAAACCCAAACAGCTGTTATGGGTGGGCTCCACGACCTCTAGGATAGCAGGAGCCTGTCACTAGATGCTGTGCCAGGTAATAGGCTGAAGTGTCACTTCTGCTCCTCTGCACAGTCAGTACAGAAACACAGCACAGTTCTGCATTCTTGGGAAGGTAAAATTGTTTTATCTAATAGCTTTGAGCTTTGGATCTGAATTTTGGAAGGACTCTAATTTTAAGAAATGCAACTATGAAATCACAGGGACTTCAGACATAGTTAAACTGAAGTGTGTTACATCTGTTAAGGTCTATATGTCTTTTTTTTTTTCCATGGAGCATTACTTGGGGAGGGGTGATTAGTCCAAATTCCAAGGGATAAACTACCTGCAGAAGCTCAGTTTTCTCCCAGAGCTCTGTACATGATCTACCACCCATCTGCATATGCACAGGACTAACAGGAAGATAAAGACTGGTGTTGATACAGGGCATTGATTCTTATTCAATTCTAGAGATGATATAATGTTATTTCAGGAACAGAGCAGAACAAGGATCCCATACTGATAATTGGTGACCTCTGACTGTATCTCTGTATATAGGTGGAGATGAGTTATTTCTTTATGAGCTGTTCTCATAATTACTCTTTACCATCAAAAGGTATTGTCAGAGCCGACTGGTCAATGGTGAACAAGGTCACTGCATCTGAAATAGCTGAGTGCGGGTGCTGAATCAAAGTTAGCTGTGCGAAGACTCTCTTAAGGTAAGAAGTTACTATCACAAAAAAATCTAGACTAGGAAGGGAAATTAGAAGTCATGAGATTTGATCTATGGACCATGAAGAAAGTCAGGGGAAGACTGGGAAAATATATAGCTGAATACTAGTCTCAAGCTAGTAAGAAATGTAGTCAATTGCTAGCCAAAGATCTGTGATTTTTAAACATTTAAAGACATGTAATTGTGAAGGCCAAGAAGAATTTTCAGTAAGACCTGCTTAAATATTAGCAATCCACTAAACTTCAGAAATTAATCATAACATTCTGTAATAGTAGAACTTTTCCTCCTTTATAGCATGGGAAGGATAGAGTAGGATATCAATAGGGAGAGGAAATCTGGGAAATTTTGCAAACTAGTGGCTGTAACCACACTAGGAAATCTGCAGTCCCTCCCAAATTCCACCACAGACTTATGTAAGGGCAAAGAACAAGATACATGACTGTTCTTTCTCGGTATCATATCTGTTCAGAGTGTGAATTGGACTAGAAAGGGACTAAATTTCACTCTATACATGTGCAGTGCTCAGCATTATGGAGGTATAACCTGTAGGTCTTTAAAAACATAACAACAAAAAAATAATATACTGTTATCCTTCTTACCTGAACTGAACTCTATTCTGTTCCAGTTGCTGTTTCAAACTGCCACTCAGCAAGATCGAAGAGCTTTTCAGCAATTTATTCAGAACTTCTCCAAAAGTTTTTTACCTGTTTGCCACAAATCAAAAGTATCACACTAGTAAAACACATGTTCACAACTCTTCAAACAACTATACACGGAAAGCCAGCAATTTCATTTTCAATGTAGCTTTTGAATCCTTTTTTAATCTGACATCTTAACTAAATGTTTAAAGACATATCAGTGAATCCTACTACACTTAAAAAAAAACCTAGCATCTTCTCTGTTATCTCACTTAAATCACATAATCTTTCTCCACACCAGTATAAAGCAGCTAATTTCCAGCCTTTTTCATTGCTGCTACGTTCTTCTCCTCACTCCTTCCAACCCAGTCACGGCTTCCTCCCTCTCTCTCACTTCCTGGTTATCTTCCCCTCAGCCCAACATTCTCCCTGCTCCTCTGACCCCCACAAACTCACCGCAGCTGAAATGCCTGGAAGCCTCATGTCAACCTCCCAGCCTGCACTGAGAAGATCAAAAAGTTTATGATGAGATTGTTCACTGCTCCAAATCTCATTTTTTCCTCTTGGCACAGCAAACTTGTTGGGAACTGATGATCTGTGTGGCACTGTCAAATCTGTTTTTAAGAGCATTATTGAAAAAAAAAAAAAGAGGTCATTATCAAGACCATTCTTCACTCTGAACGTTGCTCTCTGTTGATATGGACGTTGAAGTAATAAACAGTGGTTATTGGTGTGAGCACTGGTTGAGAGCCTCTTCCATCAGCACCATGATACAGTGAATATGCCTTGAAGCAGATCCTTGTGGACCTCCTCATTCACTAAAGAGCTGTTTCTACAAATGGTACATGTCTTGTCTAGCTCAGGTCTATCACAACAGAGAGAGAAATAAAAGGAGAAACATTAGCTGTGGGTGATTGACTGAACACAAATAACTGGAGGGTAAAGAGGTTTAAAACGCAGCTCATTTCCCTCCTTGACCTAGTCCTAGCCTTAACTGTAGCATCTTGGAGGTAAATGTTCAGGGGGGCAGAGGTTTTTCCTGCAGGGTATTTTCATTCTGCATGCAGTTTCATTAGTTTCTCCTTTTATGATCGTCTTATGCAATGCCGTGAGCCTGGCAGAACAGGCTGTGGCAGGGTGTTTTGGCATTTCAGTCTTGCACTTGCTTCTTCCAATCGAACAAATGCCTCCAAGAGAACAGGTGTGTAGTGGCTAAACTGATCAGCTGATTGCACATGCACATCCACTTTCATTGGACCTGGATAAATACCTGCAGTAATTCTTTGCTAATATTTACTCAGAGTTGTCCTCTGTGCATGTTCCATAGAACAGTTGCACTATACTCTGCTTTCACACTTTCTAGCCTTTGCATTTGTTTATAACTAAGACCATTTTCCCATACTTTCCCATATTACTTGTGTGTCATCCACAGCCTGCTTTGCTCTCTGTTGTTTTGTTCTTTGATTGCAAGACCTTTGTGGCAGAGAGAAATATTTTGCCCTGTAATTACACATCTAGCAGAGCAGAGGTTTGGCCTGAGACCAAGAGATAGATAGATAGATAGATAGATATAGATATAGATAGATTTAGCTATAAGAAGGACAACAGTTCAGCTTCTCTTTATATGGTCACGACTTTATACCACCTTCCACAGCAACTTACTCAAGACTTGTTGTAGATCACCCAGCTCCTCCTCCTTTTTTCTTGATTCATTGTTCCTATGCTGGGCCATTTTCCCTCAATTCCCAACACTTATTTTTACAAGACACATGGTCTGAGCCATGCATTGTAAAATAACACACCTTTGCCTGCCTTAAATGTGGAACATGCAAAGCCCAGTCTGTAACCAGAGGTAAGAGAAAAGAGTGTGATACAGATCCAAACTTTCTCAGGCTTTTGGAAGATGTAAACTACAGTTTCAGTGTTAATGTTCAGGTGTACATCTGAATTGTCACAGCAGATGGCAGAGACTCCTAGTTCAGCATCTCTTTTAAAGTTCAGCTCTAGTGGCTGTGTGCTCCTCTTTTACAGTACGTCATAGACCAGACCATTGCTGCCTCCCTGTAGCCCTCCTAGGAGACGTAGTCAGGACTCATCAGCCAAATTTCTGCCAAATAAGTGGGAAATCGGCCTTGGAACAAGGCTTGATTTTGACTAAATTTCACAGGGACAGCACCAGAATATTTTCTGAATTTAAAGTACTACTTTTCCATGCAATGAAAATGCACAATCTTGTCAACAGGAAGTTGCACAGTGCAGGTCTTCAAGTTCTCAAACAGTCAAGCAAACAATCAAAAGTCACAAGATAATTACACAGATGTTTGATATAATTAATTACAAGGACTATAGAGTCAACATATTTCAGTACTTCAGCGTAGATTTTATTACAGTTAAAGACAGAATATACTTCACAATCTGGAGTTTAATCTGACCATGGTGTTTTGGTTCAAAACACAGTTCAAGTTCCTGACTGAAATGTGCTGATCTGCAAGTGAATGGATTTATGGAAAGAGCCCAGGACATGCGCAGTGGCAAGACAGATTTCTGAGGACTCTGTTTATTTCCTGTTGTTGCTTCACCATAGCTATCTTGGCTGAACAAGAATTCCAAATCTGGGACCTGTATGGTTATGGGCTGTATGGTTACTATAAAGAGAAAACCTAGTATTTATTTGAGATAAAACAAAGTTGGAGTTCTGTACTTTGTTCTTACTGAATATGAGAAATTTCCTTTCAGATACCTGTCTGCACAGCACAGCTTAGTATTAGACCTACACTTCTGGGTGGAAACCAGCCAACAAATGGTATTCTTTGCTATTGTTCTTGTTCTCCTAGATAATGGTTTGAACAGGCTAGTCTTTGTTTTCACAGATGCTTGGCTCAAAGTTGTTGAATTAGTGTTTTGGCACCAGAGAGAAGAACTTTTTGGCAGGGCTGTGCATTCTCTATGTCTGTATACTTGCTAAATATTTTGTTTAAAAATGCTGTCATGATAACAATCCGCTCTTCACTCCAATACAAAATACTGACATATTCAAACTGCATAGATTGTTCACTAATAACTAACAAAATAGGAAATTGCTAAGACAGAAATTCTATACATTAATAATTTATTAAAGTAATATAGCAAATTACTAGTATATATTATATTAATATCACAAATCATTCTAGTTCTTCATATGAGTATGCAAATTGGTGTCTGTTCTGGACATAGTTCCATTCAGTGTTTCGTTCATGATTTGCATAATTACATTCTTAATGATACCACCCTTGGTTGGGCAACAAGTATTCTGGAAAAAAAAATGGCATCAAAATAATCCAGATAAACTGGAAAAATATCTAAAATCAAGACCAGTACATGGAAATTATTTGAGCAGTTGATTTTGGCTTGGCAAAAGCAATTTAGGAATTGCAGAGCGAATTAGGTGCCAAAAGCCAGCCAGGAAAGTGGCATAAAATTTGCTGTAATTTCTATTTATCATGCTAGTAAAATAGCATCATATTACTTCCATTCAATTATTCTCTGCTCACTATTAAGTTTGAAACTCTTATGTTTCCAGAGCACTGCTGCACAATCTTATGTATGCAAGCTGTCATGAATTTATACTGCAGCTTCATCCTTATTAGAGAAATTCTCAAATCAGACTATAATCTGTAACTACCAGTGGTTCTTACAATGATTACATTTCCTGCTAGCAATAGCAGAGCATCAGAAATCACCATCAGACTTATGGCTGTCCTTAAATAAAGGAGTCAAGGATATACAAATGAGACCCTTGTCTTCAGGGAATGGCAAAGGGAAGAGTGATCAGATTCACAGCGTGTGGGCACTTAAAGTCACGATCAGTGTTATAGCTCTGGCTTCCGTTCTTTCTTAGCACTTAACGTGCCATCCTGTGTTATTAAATATTGAGCTTTGTTATGCACTACCCTGGACAGGGGCTAGGCTTGTTGTGTATTTAAGATTTTAAGGGGATTTGTCCTGGTTAATCTTATATGTTGAAACTGTACAGTGCAAAACAGTCATTGCTCTTGACACAGGGAAACTGTTCTTAAACACATTTATTTACCTATTCATTTACAATTCTGGCTCTGACCAGGTTTCTCAGGCATTTCTACCCTATCCCTTTATTTACCAAGGTGGAATCCAGCACAAATCATCATCCTTTCAATGCCTCTGATTTTTAAACTTCTAAACTAGCAGCCAACTGTGCTGTCTATTTTTACTTACCATGCAAACCCCCCTCACATTTTGCAGCTGAGAATTTTAAAAAGCTCATATGGCAAGCCCATGGAATTTCCCCTAGCTTATGTAGTGAAAAAGTGGATTGTCAAAGTAGCTTGTTTATCAAGGTGGATCATCTACCAGGACCACTGAATTTAATGGATTGCACAACACAAAGATAATAATTACTTCCCGCAGACCTGAAGGTAAGATGAGAAAAGATTTTGCTTTTGCCTTTGAGAGCAGCATAATAAGTTTTGTAAGTATCTGCAGAGGAATCCTTCAGTGGACAAAGTTTAATCAAATTATCATAAGATTTTATATGTCAGATACACGGAAATCTGTTTCTACTACCTGTGAATCTATAATGTTGCATGAGAGAAAATGTACAAAATTTGCATTATGAGCTCTTAGTACTACTGATAAGTTCAGCTTGGAACCACTAGAGGGGAAAGTTATTGCAGTAAGAAAACATTGTGTATTTCCTCAGCTATCTTAATCAGTGTAAATACGGTGAGTTCATGTGAGCCATGGCAAGCTGGTTCAAATGGGGGTCTAGCTTGATGGAGACTCAAGCCATAAGGTGCATAAATAGCTCGGTAATTACTAAGCATTAGAAAAACTGTAAGATAAAACCGAAAATCATTTAAGCCTTTTGTTATGCAGCAGTTACAGCAAAGTCAAAATACACCATAAAGCCTAAAAGAGTATGCTGAAGTGACCACTGTGTAGCTCCAGTGTGGTCAAAACACCTCTGGTTACATGCAACTCAAACGATTCCTAACACAAATGAATGGCTTCTCTCACTTTTTTCACCTACAGGCAGTATGTTGTCTTGATTTGATCCACCTTCACTTGGTGTGCGATAAAATGGGACTGAGTTCCTGGGAGCCGAAACTCTCATTGAAAAACAAGGCAGTCAAACCTATTTTAGCCAACCTTTAACATCAGTCTTCCAGCAAACTGACTTAGTGATCATCTGGGCAATGCTTCTGCTGCTGATGTATGGATGTATGCTTCCTCCCTGTGACTCTTCCCTTAGAAAAATAAGACTGTCATCTACCAATGCTGAGTACATAACAACTAGAACAGGTTATCAACAGGTGCAGACAATTCTTTGTCACTGGGAATCTCTGAGCCGAGAGAGGATGTTTGCCTAAATGATTTGCCCTAAGGCAAATGTAAATTGGTAAGTTACATGAAAAAAGTACAGGATAAAAACTGCATGAGAGTGCAGACTGGGTCATAGAGGAGGTCTGGTTCAACAAAAATTATCACAAGGATCTCTGATGGCTTTAAATCTTTGAGTCTTGAAATGTACCAGAAGTTTTTCTGAATATCATTGAAAGAGCATGGAACTCACATGCAGGTTTACTTCTGTGCAGCTCAACTGAGTTATGCTGAACTACTTCGGGAGTATAACAGCCTAAGAGACTTGAGTTTCCTGGAGTCTTGAATTCAATCCAAAATCTGTAAGAAAAGAAAGCGCTCCCCACCTGTTTGCAAGAATGATTCACAGAGAACAAATGAGCATACAAAGGAGTTCCAAAACTGCAGGACCCACACCATAAAAACAAACTTACTTTTCCTGTTTCTCTTCTTGTTGGATAGAAACAGAAAATGGAGATGCACAGTCTTCTGGATTATGCTTGCTTTAGAAAAATTAAGAGCTTGCTATCTGCCATGAAACACATGTCAAATTTTTATATTTCTTTCTAAGGATTGTAGTAGACTAATTTATGTGTTCCTTCTTATAAAGACAGAAAAAATGTTTCCTCATTTAATGACATTTTATCTATCAAAAATGTCATTGCATTGATAAGGCTAATAACGGAAGACAACCCTTTGTGTCAATATTAATCTGAGATAAACTTCAATAAGAAACTCTACTTCACTTTTAATTTCCAAAAAAGCCAGCCTTTTACAGAACGATGTTTTGCAGCCATTTTCATGATGATGTAATTTATTCTACAATGGACAAGCTTTCTTCAGATGTCTTCAGCATCCACTGCATAGAGGTTGTAAGATTGTCAGTTCAGATCTGCATTTGATGCATACATTACTGCATATCTTATTTGCCCTAATGCAGCATTTTCTATCTGTAGTGTCCAAAACACCTTCCAGAAACAGTAACAATACTCCTATCCTAATGGATAACTGCTGAGTCTAGTTTGAGTCAACAGTCAACAGCTTGACGTCCACAAAACTATTTGAACTTATTCAACAACAGGGCTTAGTGCTTTCACCAATAGTCAGGATCTACTATTATTTCAGTCATGAAATTGAAACACACACAAATAATATATTGCAGCCAATAAGTTTAATACATTGTAGCTCAAATTACTCTTGTTCTATCACATACCATATCCTCAAAAGAAGGAAAAAAGGTACCAAAGACACATGAAGAACTGGCAGAGGGTGTTTCCCTAAACCTAGCTGAGGGGCAATATATGCAAGAGATAAAGGTGCTTTGTTGTGTCGTCATAGCTCTTCTACTCTGTACCTGTATAATGGCTTCAACCCACAAGCATGTATCAGAACTAACCACACACAGAATGAGTCTTAAGATAACACAATGTAGGACAAAAGTACCAGGAAGATAAAATTTTACCAAAAAATTCCACACATTCCAACTTACCACAATGGTCACTGTATTAAGGGGCAGATGAGATACAGAAGACGACCAAGTGTTTGAAAATCTACAGAAGTCAAGGAAAATGTAAATCTATCTTCTAGAAATTAAGTACTTGAATGTCATTTTATTATGAAAACTAGGTGAATTTGATACTGTCTGTGGAATCTAGAAATATAATTATTTTGATTTCTAGAGTGACTATAAAGAGTTTATAATTTAGTCTTACTTTCCTAATCAGCATCTCACCTTCAGCTGAGCTCTTCAGCTTCAGCTCTGAAGCCTATGTGGGATTCTCTCTGTTCACTTTATTACTAAAAATACAGACTCTACCTTCATTCAGTCAGAAATATTGTTGGCACTGGAAGGAGTTGCAGAGTTAGATGTACTCTGTCAAAATTAGACAATGGCTACAGCAGCCACCACCAGCTAACAACATCGTACTCCTACTGAAGACTGTTTGACAGTTGAACTGCCATTGATAATGTTTGCCTGATTATGACAGTAAAAGGAGCAGAACCATCTTCTACTCATCCATAACTCTGTCAGTCATTTCAGGTCAAGGCGGGAAAATGCAGTCAATACAGTTCTTACTAACAAAACATGAACATGCAACACCAGTTTTCAGTCACTTGCAGCAATGGATCAAAGCAGATAAGGATTTTCATAGTTTTCAGATCAATAAAACCAAAACCTGACTATAAAAGAGGTCAACAGACAATTCATCCACTGACGTATTGAATGTTCAATACAGTACAAGTCTAGCTGCTCAAGTTTGACAGCATTCTTTTTTTTATATCATACTTTGGCATTCCAAAACGATAAGGAGGTTGACAGCTCAGCTTAGCAAACCGTACAGACCAATTAGTCACCTCCATGATGCGTGTTTAGAGAATATATCTAAAAACCACGGTCTACGATAACTTACAACATACAGCCTGGAGAAAAGAGAATTTCTCATGAGAAGTTCTCTTGTACCCGCTCAGACTAAAATGAGGAAGGATTACTTACATGAGTAATGAGTGCAGGCTATCTGAAGTCACAATGTGCCATCTTTGTGCGTATGCAGTATTACACAATCTCTAAGTATATGATTGGATCCTGCTGTTCTCCACTGGGTTTCTGTTTCACTGGTTGCACATCGAGCACCTGCTGTAGGGAGAGTGAACCCGGATTCAAGGTTGAAAGGAGTATGTTGTGAGCATGATAGTTGTCTACAGTCCTCTCTCTCATTGCCTAGAGAATTTGGCTGTACAGAGTGAATGTGGCACACAGATGTTACCATGTTGAAATGGATTAAATTTATCCTTCAATGTGAATAGTCCTTTTTGGTGCTGCATATATCTGTTTAAACTGTGATTTTCACAGTCAGTGTTTTATTTTCTTCTAGATACCATGCTGGACACTTCAGCATCTCAGCTGCAGAATTGCGGGACCTTCACAGTTCTACCTGAAGTTACACTCCAAACGTGCACACTACCAAAATAAAGCTCAGCACTTTGAAAAATCAATCCTAGAAATGTTAGACTGTTCACCCAAAATTCCTGTATACCCATAACTTTTCTATGCCTCATGTAGCAATATGTAAAATAAAGATAATAAACCCCAAGTATTTCCAAGCATTTGTTCAAAAACAATACATTACTGTTGACGAACTTCTTAGGTACTCCAGTGATGGGCACCACAGAAAAGTAACTGAGGAAGTTGATGAGGCTATATTCAGAATAAGGTTTGAATAACGCACAGTAACATAGTGTTAGGACACATAGTCTAAAAAAGCCAGAACTCTCTAAGAAACATAATATTTCGCTCATGTAATCTAAAATTATCTCATGAAACTGCACTGACGGTCTTAACACCAATACCTCCCAGTGTTTTGACCTTGTAAACTTAATAATATTTTATAAAAATTAATAGAAGCTTTGCATAAAATTTACTAAACTAAAAATGAAGCAGTGGATGAAGACAATGTCACTATAAAGCATCATACCAACAACCACATGTACTTATGGACCTGCTACTGATGGCGATCCTGTGACGCTTACAAACCTTACTGAAATTCCCAAGTGAAATTAATTTGTGGCAAATTTGTACCTCCTTGTACATTGTCCAATATTTTCCATTACTTTAAGTCCTTCTGCAATATAATTATCTAAGTTTGCAAACTGGAATACTAAATGTAGAAAAGGAACTTTAAAAAGTTATTTTACAATAGAGATTCAACACACACAGACACAGACATACCTCTTCATGCAATATGTTCTCTCCTCAAGGAGGAGGATATAATAGAAACTTTACTTATTGAAATGAATGGCAATATTTAAATTGAAATACTAAAGAGGTCTCTGCTAACTTTTATACCACAGCTATAAATTAAATTTATTTCTCAGTCTTGTATCATGCATGGAGTAAAGGATTTTGTTTCCTTCTCCATGTTTGTCTTCGTTTATGTACATCTGATTATATCTTCTATGCACTTTTTGGATACAGAAAATCGGCTATGGATTTAAACTAAGGGTATATTTGCAAGGGTCCAGTGGGGGAAGAACTGTACAACTTCCACTGGTAACAACTTCTGACAAAACTCATTAGTTGTAATGGTATAGATATATCCACTTCTTACACAGTCTGTTCTTTATATTATTTCAAACGTATCTGAGCGTCATTCAGCACAATGATGCCCACCAGAGTACTCTAACATGTAGACATTTTTGAGGACGTGCATCACTAATAGGTCCCTTTCAGGGTTTAGATATATTGCTCAGCTCAGCACTCCATTTCACCTATTTTTTTACTAGTTGTACCATTTGTTTCTCTGAGCCTGCAAACACCAATTGCTTCTAAAGACTGATTTTTTTTTATTTTGGGGCACTATGGCACTACATAACAGAGTCCAGCTTTCAGCTGGCTTTAGGCAGTGCTGCTATGACCATATGGCACAGTACATCCCTGGGTAGAAATATCAGCTCAGATCTAAAACACAATGTAGCAATGTCAGTGCCTCAGAGAAAGGCAAATTGTCTTAGCTGCAACTTCATATCAATGCAGTGACATATTTCCTATTATAGGTTTACCTTGACTGTTGTTAGCAGAGGGATCTCTGCAACATGCACCACTGCACAATGTAAATATGTCCTCAAGCATGTGTGTGTACATCAGTTTTTTAGTCTGTAATACCAATCTGTGCAAATATTAGTATGCACAGTTGCGGTGTCTGCGTTTACAAGCTATAAAGAGGCTTAAGTGTTTATCCCCTTTATCCACAGAGATATCCTGGACATGTTCAGACAACATGGAAACCTTGCTCTGGCCCCTATGTCCATACTCCTCTGTCATAGTTCAGTCCCAATCGGGACCAGACTACGCAGTCTCTTTCTCACTCCCCCCACCCTCCGATAGAATAGGGAGAGATAATATAAGCAAAAAGTCTCGTGGTTTGAGATAAGGACAGGGAGAAATCCTTAAAGTTACTGTTATGGGCAAAACAGACTTGACTTGGGGAAAACTATTCACTTATTGCTGAAAACAAAGCAGGATCATGAGACAGAGAACAAGATAATCTCCCCCACCCCTCCCTCTTCCCGGGCTTAACATTATCTCTACCTCCTTCCTCATCCCCAGCGGCACAAGGCAGGAAGAAGGAATGGGGGTTATGGTCAGTTCATCACACGTTGTTTCACACCGTCATCGGGGGAAGGACTCCTCACATTCCTCCCCTGCTCCATCGTGGGGTCCCACCCACAGGCCACAGTTCTTGAAACTGCTCCAGTGTGGGTCATTTCTTCCACAGGGTGCAGTCCCTCAGGAACGGCTGGCCCAGCGCAGGCCCTCCATGGGCCACAGCTTCGTTCAGGCATCCACCTGCCCCAGCGTGGGTTCCTCCACGGGCTGCAGGTGGATCTCTGCTCCTCCGTGGGCCTCCGGGCTGCAGGGGGACAGCCTGCTCCACCATGGTCATCACCACTGGCTGCAGGGGAATCTTGGCCAGGAGCTGCATTACTCCTCCCCCTCCTTCTTCACTGACCTTGGCGTCTGCAGCCATTCCTCACACAAGAAATTCTTCACAATCAGGCAGGCAGATGCCTCTCAGGTTCTCTTCACATCTCATCTCCTCTCCAGTTCTTGCAGCCAGGCCAGGCTGAGTTGGGCCCAGTCAGCTGCCCGGCGGGAGGCCAGAGGGTGAGGCCTGCAAGGCCCACAAGGCTCGCACCTCCCCCTCTCTGCCCCCACTCAGCTGCTTCACATCTTCTCCCTCTTTTTTCTTTTCCGTTTTTCCCGTTCTTAAATACATTATCGCAGAGGCGTTATGACGGAACATTCTGCTACCTATTGGCTCAGCCTTGGCCAGCAGCGGGTCCACCCTAGGCCTGGCTGAGTCCACTGAACAAAGGGGAGCAACTTCTAGCAGTTTCCTGCAGAAGCTACCACTGTAGCCCCCCCTCACTAAATAAAACCAGAACATCCTCATGGTACAGGATGCACATTATTTGTTCAGCAGAACTTTCTCTTACTCAGAACATTGCAAGGATCTTTCTGGTAAAATTGTCTTTAAGATTTCCTGCTTTGTTTATTTGTTGTAGAACTTAAATTTGAAGTCAGTGAATGAGGGAAATACTGAAAAGAGCAAGGACATATCAAGCTGCTTGAGTGCCACAAAGGTAGTTTGTGATAACAGTTAAATTATTTATATCAAATTATAATAGTGGGTTTTAACTGTATATTCTTCATTTTCTGGACAATCAGCTTGAACCACTGAGACTGAATATGTGGAAGTGCTGAGCATTCAGTTATTGCTGAAACCAGTGGGAGTCATACTCTCAATGTATAGTACCGTATGTAATGCCAAATGCTCTGGAAAAAAACCAACCAAACAGATCCCAAGTTGTCTTCAACTGGATATCTCAAAAAGAAGATAAAGGACATTGGAGGAAGAAGGGGAAGAGAAGAATGCAGAGCAGCACTGATTGCAGGTAGATCTGAAGCACAGACATAGTAATGACACAGATGGCAGAAGCAGCCAGTCATGAGAAGGGTTGTTCTGTATGCAAAAATCCTGGGAATGACTGCTTGAAATTTGGCATCGGAGTTGCGGAAAATGTGTGAAGGACGGCATGGGCTAAAACAGTACTGTGCAACCTCTGAGTGTTTTATTACAAGGAAAACACTTCAGACCAGTGCAGGGTTACTCTGGGAACTTGTGGTAGTCTCACATTATTGTGCTAATACTAATACTGTTGTCCACTTGACCCAGTACACACCAGTCATGACATTTCAGATCTTTCCCAGGAAAAGGAATATGGTTAACATAAGAGCATGAGTGTATTTGACATGCATTACTTACTAAATGAGGTCTCTTTACTAACTTTGCGTAAGTGGAATGTCTTAATACAGGACTCTAAGATGTTCTCTGACTGAATTTCTTCCCAAAGGAAAACTGTTAAATAAAATGAGAGATACTATACTCAATATATTTTACTTCCTAGTCATATTGGTGTAAACTAGCCTTTTATGTGGCAGCTAGAAACTTCCAATGCCTGATTGAACTTGTTATGCTTTGCTTGGATTCTTCCAAATGACACTGCAACCTTAGAAATTAACAGATAATAGAAATAAAACCAGAAGCAGATCCTAATCATATTACATATTACCTCTTTTACAGTGAAGCATAGAGGCTGCAAAGGAGATCAAAGCAGTGTCCGCTTAGTCCTCTACAATGTACACACAAAAAGACAGCAGGAGAACTACTTGTGTTAATGAAACAAGGTTTCAAATCTCAGGTATTAATGTGATTTGATTTTCAATCAATGAGTTTTATCTAAGTATTTGGAAGTAAAGGAATGGATCAACGGCACCATGTTTAACAAGATCTAGTAAAGGACATAAAAGGAGTTGTACCCCTATTTTATTCTTTAATTATAGCTTTATTTCGATAGACTGTATCATATCATACTATAAGATACCTACTGCAACAGTTTGCTATTTCACCTTCACATAATTAGACAACACTTATAATGTTAATAAACAACTTTTGAGTAGAAACTGATCAGTTGCCTCACTTTTCACACAGAAGCTTTCACATAAAAATTGTGGGTTTGAATTTGCACAGATCAAAAACTAGAGACAATCAGAGTGGTACTTCAGCTGAATGCAAAGCCTAATGTCCCAGCACCAATTCTGGAGCTTAAACTTGGTCTCAGAAGTGGGCAAATGACCAGTCAGAAAAAAGCCCAGCAGACACATCCTTGTCAACTTGCATTTTAGTACTGGCACAGAGGAAGCAGCATAGTTTCTACCATTACAAATATTTTCATCCTTCCCTCAAAATGAAGCTACTCCAATGTAGCACTAGATGGACTAGTGGACTAGACACCTTCTGCAAGTCTATATCAGTCCATCATTCTATGTCTTAAAAATATAAATGGATAAACTGATGTCAATCATTACTGCATCCAAAAGTTAAACAAATTTGCTATGACATTTTAGTTGCATTCTATAGAGAGGATGTATGAAAATAAGATATGATAGTCTCATTTTTTTCTTATTAAGAACAAGATTCAGAAATCATGAGTAAGATGGCATGAATAACATTGTCACTGTGGAGCATTTGGTCGTGTAATATTATAAATAATGGATCTGAAAATGCTAGTAACTCTTTTAATGAAATGTTTCATTCAATTTAATATTGGAGATGCAGAGAGTAGGAATATGATCCCGTGAAAAAGAAAGAGAAGCTATAGAAAGAATTATCAGGGTTTTCAGATCAAATGCAATGACAGAATCTCTTATCGTTTCAGTTTGGTTTTTTTTTTTCTAAAACACATAGATACATTTTTCTAATATATTAATACTTCTGCTTATGCAGTCAACTGTACACTGATTTGAAAATAAAAAGTTACACAAATCTGGACATGTTGCTCCAAATCAATCTTAAAAAAATACTTTCCCGTGTCAGCTATGTAGGTCTATGGAGTAAACGGAAGTGAAATGCAGTTTGAAGAGGAATTATTTCTTTGAATAATTAGAAATACTACTAAATTAATTTATCATAAATATTTGGAAATTATTTTTGCAGGTGTCATCTATTTTGACACATTTTGTAATGATTTCTGAAAAGAATCAGCACAAGATAATGGAAGTTAACATGACAAGAGGATTAATCAATGAAGTAACCATTTAGGAGTGTAAGAACAATGTGATCCATGATGCATAAGAGATTTGAGACTTTCAGCCAAAAATGCTGGTATAGAGAACCACTTTTGGTAGTAATTTAAAGCTCAGTAAAAGGGGTTAAATTTAACTGTAAACCAGTTTCAGCCTAATTTGTGGTGGCCATGTGAAGGGAAATATCAGTATTGACCAAACTGGCATCTCTGAGAGGTCATAGTACTTTCCTGAACATGCAGGAAATATTAACTTGTGTATATGATACCACAGCATAGCAGCTGTTGATATGAATTGATTATTCTGTGCCAACAATGTAATGATTCATAAAGCATATTTTTCTTTTCACTAACAGAATCACTTAATAAGCTTATGTGTGTTAACCAGCTGGGTTTACCATACTATTTTATAATTACTTTAATTACGCACCAGTCATATCCATTAAATTTTTTCTTTTTTAGATCTTCATCCTGGAACTTTGATAATAACTGTTAGAGGCGATAACATTTCCCTTAAATTTTCAATGCATGTATTTTTATATATAAAAGTATCTTGTAATCATCTTCTTTTCCTCATTTAAATAATACTAAGCAAAATTCTACAGACGTAGACTCAATGAAGTTGCCAGAGGTATCACTCATGAAATCAACCAATTATTTTCCTCAACACTTGCAATTTTATTTAGTTATGTCACTTTTATTTAAATAGTAATAACCAGTTGTACTTTTAAAATGTTCAGGAAAGATATTATCTTTTCTTACTTCTGTTTATTGCTTAGGGGAAAAAAAAAAAGTCTTTTATTTCTCTCTTAATGTTGAAGTTACTTCCTCAAATGTAACTCCTCCAACAGAGAGAATCCTTCTTTACAGGAACTGTTTGATCGCACGTGGGATTATGGCATCCATCCTCCCACTGAAAGACTGTGTTTCTCTACACCCTGGAGTAAAACACTATAAAAGGTTAATTCACCAAAGTAATGTAGCTGTAAATAAATATATTAACATATTCACAAAACATTGTTCACTCTCTCATCTCTCATTGTTCCTAAGATAAGGAACATTCCAAAGGATATTCTTGCAAATCAGTCTTTTTGTGTCTCTAGGAACAGCAATCACCAAGAATATCTTTATTTTTTTATTGTAGGTAGAATCAATCTAAGTTGTTATGGTGAAATCGTGTTTACTTAGAAGGGAAACAGCTGAAGTAGCACTAAAACTGCCTATGTGAGACGAAGAATCCCTCAAGGAAAGGTCCATATTACTGACTCTCCAATGCTGGTGGATTTTCACTGTGTAGTTCTGTGTTGTGTCTGGCCTGTGGATAAATGCTGACCTTAGATGGCATTTGATTTCTTGGTTTTCACAGGCAAAGTAGCTACATAGACAGGTGCAAACTCATTTTAAAAAATCTGTGTCAGACTGAATTTCCTTGGATTTTCAGAGAAATTAATTTGCCATCATTTACCATAAGGAGGAAAATTTTTCAAAGTGAACTAATTCATTCCAAGCTCCTGCTCGAAAGTCACTTAGAAGTCCCTTAAATTGCATTTATCCCATAATATATAACAATTTAGAAAGACTAGGTCTGAGCAAAAATTCTTCCTGCTCACTTCTTGACATTTCATCAAAAAAGACCTGTAGAAAGAAGACTCCTCCTAGAGTGCAAATACCTGAGGGAAAGTCAGAGCATCCTCTATTTACCTGTGCACTTGCAAAGGAAAACTAAAATGTCTGAAGCCCCACCTATTAAGAACCTTGTGAAACAATCTGGGAACTGAGCCAAAACCTACTCTCTCACTATATAAGACTTGGGAGCAGACAGGTGTTTCCTTAGAGGCAGGTTGTTCGGTAGTTTATACCGGACTTCCAGAAGATGGGCACAGGTGGTGGGACGCGAATACCACTATGGATATCAATACTAGCACTTGCCTTCATACAGCTCAAAGGTAAGAAGATTCACTTGCTTGGCATTTTTACTGTTTTAAAGAATTTATAACTTGCTTCAGAGTTTGAAATGTTTTGTTTTGTTTTTTTTTTCCCTTGGCTTTGTGAAGCTAATAAACCTGTTACCTTTATGCAAGGTTTTCTTTTCTGTTACAAATACTTTCTTTCCTAAGTAGAGAAAATTAACTATCTTGAAAATTTATATTGTAGTCCATGCTCTCATCCTATTTTCTCCAGTTGAAATCTGGAATAGCTCCACTGAATTCAGTGGAACTCACTTGCAACTCACATTTCTACCGAAATGCCTCAAGATTTGCATTTAGCTTTTGATGTTCACTTCGAGGTGGTACAGCATTTCTAAATGCACAAACCAAAAGGTTCAAAAACAGTTTTAGGACGGAACAAATCAGTGGAGCTTGTCTGCATGCATTATTATAGATTTTTGTTTTATCAGTTGATGATGAAGTGTTGAAAAAAGGAGAGAGATTTCGTTGAAAACATTGTAAAACAGATTTTAAAAGTTCCTCTATTCTTGCACATGAGATTGCACAAATGCTTAGAGTATAGGGTTGGTTTTGGATGGGGTAAAAGAAAATGAAGTTGCCTTAAATAATCTAAGAGGGCACTTACTGCTCACAGATGAGTGGAAATCTTTTTTACATTAATTTCCCTTAAAGTTACAGGTATGTTACCTAAAGGTAACAACATTAGTTTTTCATGCCTTTTGAACTCAGATGCAGATCCTGTTGTATTATTTTACTTTTTCCTACTTCCAGGTAATTCCACACTAACTTATGTTAAAAAGTGATAGTGTGACAGATTAGCCCATCAACAGACAAGGTGTAGCAATGCACACAGCATGAGGCAGAATGTTGGAGGCATACAGTGCATGGACAGAGGAGCAAAAAGCTGTCTGAGGCTAAGCAGTGGAGAAGAGGAGCCCAGAAGTGGTTCATAGCTTAAAAGCAAGCACAAAGCGTCCTTCCAATGCCAGCTGCAGACCCCGAGCTGGTGCAAAAAGGCAGGGGCTTAGGGAGCTCCCTGCAGCTCTGATGTCAGCACTAGCCCCTTTAGCCGTGCTGCCCACCGGCTGCCCTTGGGGTAGGATGCAGCAGAGGGTGAGCCTGCTTTTTCAGTTTTCTCTGGCCAGCATAGCCTCCCCAACAACCTGCCCTCTGATGAACTCTCGCTAAGCTGTGCGTTAAAAGCCCCTCCGGCCTCTGCAGATTTTGTGCCTATTCCTACTCTGACGCTGCAGTGGAATGGAAATGAAAAATGTTTTTTTTTTCTCTGGGAAAAAAAAAGGTTTGCTTTGGGGCAAAATCAACAGTCACAAATGTATCTATTGTAAAGATCTATTTCTTTCTGTGTGGCTTGTCCATTTATTTTCATTCTGCTTATTACAAAAAGTACTTGAAACTGTAAAATACAGAGAAACTTTGGCTTTCAGTAAGAGAAGACAGAGATTAGTCCTCTGACTCTGAAATGGATTCTTTCTGTACAGAAGCAACCTATTTTTAAAGCCCTTTGGCTAAACAGTGGGTTTTACTGATGCTTTAAGCACATGGTAATAGTAAAATTAAGAAAATTAAGTCCTTTATCTGAAAAGCTTATGAGGGCATCCAAGGACAATAACGGAATAAGGATCCGCTCAAATTATCACAGGGGTGTTTTTGATGGCCTCCGTGTAGTAATTCGTTAGCAAAAAACTCAAAATCAAAACCTGAAGGAGTGGTATATGGCCATCATGGTTGCGTGTAGCACAGGTCCTAATGCAAATCTGACCTCCTGTACATGAACATAGCCTTGCTGATTTTTGATATATGGAGTGTTGCATGTTTAAGCAGATATAATTGAGAAATTATGAAGAAACTCAAGAAAATTAGACATTAACATTTTCCTCCTCCACTCTTCTTGATGCAGTTCAAGCCCAGGATAATGAGCAACAAATAAAATCAAATTATGTTTCTCCATCGATCCTGCAGCGACAAAAACGTAAGTATTTAATGCTGATATATTTCTAGGATTTTGTCCCAAATGAAATTGATAAATAATAAGATTACTAGAATCTTATTATCCCTAGGTAGAACACACTTTCCTTTCCTGTTCTCTGCTCCCTACCCCCCTGAAAAAGAGGGGAGAAAAATCCTCTGTACAATATATCCAATTCCCAGCCAATCTCTGAGTGCTCTAAACTGGAGAACTTCCTCTGAGATCTGGCCCAGTGGATCTGGTCTACTGATATGATACAGTTATCTAATCTTTAACTTCATGAAAGGTACATACCTTCTATCAAAAAGTGTGTTTTCAGAAGAGGTGTGTGTATACACACATATCAGCAAGATACTTGATAGTAAGTAATAAAAGATACATTTTTTTTTATGCTGTGTCAAGATGACTGCACCACTCACAAAAGAATAAGAAATTTGTAAGTACCTTAGAATAATTAAGCACTACAAGATCATGCATGACACATAACTGTACAGAGCAAAAAAAAAAGGTGGAAGGATATGACATTGACCAGTATATTAGTGATGATGGGCTGAAACAATTAGTCATTAAGCCTACCCTGCAATCTGCAATTTGTGAGGTCACTAGCTAGCAACTGAAATAGTGATAAACCCGAACTGGAAGTGTACCATAAATTATTTAATAATAGTGAGTGCATTTACTGGAACAGATTGTCAAGGAAGGTAATATGTGTACTTTCCCTTAAAATCCTTACATTAAGACTAAATTAGTTTGTCTTTCTAAAACATGTATTTGTTTTAGTGATATTTTCTGGTCTAAATGAAGAAGTCAATGCTTGATATTTCACAGTCTACAGTTCGGAAGTAAACATATTCTATGATTTTAGTAATTTCAAGGGAAAAACTGCATCAATTCCTCAGACTCTCATGTTAAGAAAATCACATTGTAGGTTTTCTAAGTATTCTATCCCTTTCATTGGTGGATCCAAAGAGAAAGCATTGTATTTGGACATGGAAAATTTAGAGTTGGATCCTACCAATAGAAGTATTTGCATGAAAAGCACATTATTAAAGTTTCACAGAATTTAAACTGCTTTTTAAAAAAATCTGTTTAGAGTTGGTTGTGCAAAAGCACATGTCTCAGCACAAAGAAAGAGATGAACCTCAGAAAAGAAACAGCTCCTGTTTCTCATCCTCAGCTTGTAATATTCTTCAGTAACTTTTTGCTTCTGAGTCTTCTGAGGCAAAGGTTCAGACATCGTAGACATTAGCATTGCTTTTTCTGCATCGCTATTACAACACTGTGTTCTAAGGATCAGACTGCTGCCTTTAAGTTCAGAACATCAGGCCAGCATCAGATGGGAGTCTTGAACATATAATGGAGGAGAGTACTACAGCCAAAGAGCATGGCCTTCAGGATTTGGCTGTTAGTGAAATATACAGAAAGACAGAAGACAAAGCACTGTGTAAAAACTACCAATAAAACCCTGTGGAAACTTTGCACTAGAGTGCAACCAGTAGTAAGAAATGTTAATCACTAAAGAGACTAGGCAACCTCTATCCATTTTTTAGGACTTCTAATAAGATTAAGCTTCATTGTTTTTCCCACCTTAGGTTTTTCGTCATCTTTGAAATCACAAGAAGTGACAATCATTCCACCTTTCCAGAACACACTAAAAGTAAAAGGTAACTTAAACAAATGTCATGGCTCAGATGTCTGTGTTCTTTTTGATCAAAAATGTAAAGCATAGAGTAAATTATGAGATCAATAAATTGTGTAATCTCCTTTAGCATCATAAAATTAAAAAATGAACAAAAAAAATAGTCAGTTGATCAAGTAACAACGATATGACCCCAGTACTCAGCCTGCATTTGGTTAATATGATGCAGCTGTAAAAAAAAAAAAACAAAACAAGAATCAAAAAACCAACTGGGATAAATCATGCACAGTATTTCCAGTAAAGAGAGGGAAATAATAATGTGTTCAAGACACTAGTGAGACATATTATCTAGGGTATAGGGTACAATTCTGACTATCCATGTTCAAGCAGAGTGAGTATAAATCTGAAAGAGATGCAGAGTGGGACTGTGAGGATAATCAGGGAGATAGGAGGGCCTGCTTGTAAGGAAATTAAAACTGAAATTATATGATTTCTGTAATGGGCAGCGAGGTGGAAGCCCTTCAAGGTGAAGTATAACACTGGCACAAAAGCAACCAGGCATACATGGGAAAGGGATATGTTTCAGAAGATGCTGGCCATCCAAAGAGTGCAGCTATGAGTGGAATTCCCTGGTAGGAGTATCAGATAGTTTTAAACTAACTTTAAACTGGTTTAATGGTGAAATTTCAGAACATTCATACATTTAGGAAAGGATTTATAGAATATGGCTGTTAGAGCATTGGACATAGTTCTCTTCCAATCTCAGAACCTATGTCCCTATGCAAAACAGATTAAACAAAAAAGATAACTGACTGAAATAAATAACAGATTGATAAACAAATAGCTTGACAAGAAAGAAAACAGAAGATGGGGTTTTGAACAGAGCCTAGTGAAAAAAAAAGGAGAAAAGCAACTAAAGGGAGAGTATCTACAGTAAATTACAGAAAATTCTTACTGCTTGTTTTGAATCCACAGCTGGCAACCCCTCTCACAATGGCCGTGTGTGCAGCACATGGGGCAACTTCCACTTCAAGACCTTTGATGGGGACATCTTTTACTTCCCTGGGATCTGCAATTACATCTTTGCATCCAACTGCAAATCGCCCTATGAGGACTTCAACATCCAGATTAGGCGTACAATGGCGGAAAATGCTACCGTGATCACTCGCGTCATCATGAAGCTGGAAGGAGCAGTGATTGAATTGACCCGTGGCTCCATCCTGCTTGATGGCAAATCGTATGTTCATAACTTGAAACTGTCATCACTGCTCTTGCTCCCAGAGGGCTCTTTGAGTGAGCATCCCTTTCCCTCATCTGATTTCACAATGCTCCCAAGCAGCTGGAGGGCTCAAGTCTTTCCTGAAGTATCAACAAAAATAAGAGGGCCTGAAAGTGAGCTAAGTGCCACTTTGCAGATTATCCTTGTGCTCATTTTGTTCAGATGAGCTGTTATCCCAGACGCTGCCCTACTGCTACAATTGTGTGTGTACATATGAAGTTGACCCAATAAGCTGTATTCTGTTAAAGTGTTAGGTTTTTACACCCTTTAAATTTCTACTTTCCATTAATTTTACAAGAATAGGATCCTTGAGAGGAACTTTTGATGGCTTTTGTCCTTGAACTGAACAGTATGCAGTTAAGCAGTGACTGTAGGTTGCACCTGCCCTCTTTTAAAATGGGCTAGTCTGGAAACTTGCTATCTGTGTGGCAATGGCAGCAGTGACTTTGGCACAGGGTGTGAAACCTGTCCAAAAGGCTGGGTAAATATTTGGGCAGCTATCCCACGGTAACTTGTGCATTATAGCAGGTATGTGCAGCGAGCTGGTCTAAAGGTTATCTTGGGTACACCTTTGTGAATGGCACTCATCACAGAAAGCCTAAAGAGTCTGTCCCTTTATTATCAAGGGCTTTAAGGAGTAAATAGCAATATCCTGAAGCATACTGCCTGCAAAACAGAACCTCCCAGCACTTTTTTGAACAATACAACCAAAGACATATGCCAACATTTTACCTAGCAAAACACCATTAACAGAGATAGCCAAAAGGAGCAACAGGGAAAGCAAGGCTGATCCATTTGCACAATGAGAAGCAATTGCATTGGAAACAGTCAAAATGTTACAAACTTGTGTCATCTGTATTGAACTACTCGTCTGACTAATTTCCTCACTTATACATGTTGAAGGTTCTCAAACAGAATGAGAAAGGATATCAGTGGATATTCAGATATCAGAAAGGATATTCAATGGATATTCTGTCCCTACCTCTGCTCAATTATGTTGATTTTTCCCCAGGATTCAAATGCCCTACAGCCATATGGGAGTCTTGATAGAGAGAAGTAACAGCTATTTGAAAGTTTCTGCCAAGTTAGGATTGATCTTCCTTTGGAATGAAGGGGATGCTCTCCTGGTAAGAGAATATCCAAAACATGTCAGAAAGTCTGTATTTTAAAAATAGTCTGTTTACATCTTTGCAGTCTTAATCAGCTGGGCAGGCATTAGTTACTCTTGGATTTGTGCATTATTCTTTCAGTGCATGATTCTATCTTCCAGTCTTCTCTCAATTTCCCTTTTTTTTTTCCCAAGCTCAGCTCAGGATCAATAGGCTCTCAGTTATAACATCCCCACCTCACAGTGAAGTACTCCTCAGATTCCAGATCTGGCAATGAACTCATGTTCACAGCCTCAGAGCTAGAATAAGACCAAGTTTTCCTTGGTGGTCACTGACTTTCCCAATGGTGCCTACCTTGTTACCACACGACACAGTCTGCACAGCATACATGTCAGATTTTAAGTACATAATCAATATTGATGTAGGCTGTGTTCCTAACCATCAAGGCTGACATTACTATGAACCTAAGCTCTCTTTCCTCCTCTCTTTTAGGTGGAACTAGATAAGAAATATGCCAATCAAACTTGTGGACTTTGTGGGGACTTCAATGGAATTCCAATTAGCAATGAATTTTTTTCAGAGAGTAAGTAGTAAAAAGTATTATTAAGTATTGGTGCTTTGTTTTTCTTTCTTCTAGCAGTACATTGTAACACAGGTTGTGGGTTATATTAACTGCAAAACTAGTGATACTTCTTTATGCATTTCTATGATGTCAGTTATGTATAGTCAGGGCTTTGAGATGTATTAGGCTACTTCCATCACTGTTAGATCTTTTAAAACCTGCCACATGCAAATTTCTGTTTGTTTTCAACAGTTAGGATGCAGTTCTTTGTATATCTTCTTCATCTTCTTTTGCTTTTCATATTATAGTCATATTATTTGGTGATCACAGTTCATGTCATAGGAGAAAAAGTCATGTCATGTCATGTCAAAAAAGAAAATATCTTTATGCAAAAGCCAGTAAACCAGTAAATATTATTCTAATATTTTGACTACTTTTTACAGGGACAAAACTGACTCCCATACAGTTTGGGAATAGGCAGAAGATGGATGGGCCCACAGAGCAGTGTGCTGATCCCATTCCTCCTGCTGTTCTGCTGAACTGCTCAGCTGAATTTGTAAGAACATCTCTCTCAACATTTATTTTCTCAGTGTAAAATACATTCTCCTTGTCTTTGGAGAAAAGTTGTTGAAATTGGAAAAAAAATATAGCATTAATATGACTCAATCATAGGTTTGGAAAGAAATTTTTTAAAATTAATTATTTTTTTTTATTCTTTGCTAAAATTAATGCTGAAAAGTTGCATTCCACTTCCAAGAGAAGAATGGATATTTTAAGGAAAGAGGAATTCACTGAGGATGTCTTAATACAAGAAACTGTATAATGCTTGGGAAATCACCTGCGCTGAAAGTAACTCAAGATATGAGAAGATATGGAAGTTATTCAAAGGAGTTCCATGTGTACTTGCCCTATTGTTATACTTTTCCCTAAACACCCACTTATGGATACTGTTCGATGGGTTTCTGGACTAGTTGGACCTTTGTTTTTTTTTTCCACCACATGCCTTAAATAATTAGTTTTGTATTTTCTAAACACTTCTTTTACCTTCTCTGTCTTCACTCCTAGGCTTCTATCTGTGAGACAGTATTAACCAGTAAAGCATTTACAAGCTGTAATGCACTTGTGAATGTTCAGGACTACATTGAAACCTGCATACAAGACCTGTGCCACTGTGATAGCTCTATGGCTGACTTCTGCATGTGCAACACCTTTGCTGAATACTCCCGGCAGTGTGCTCATGCAGGTGGACAGCCTCTGAACTGGAGAACCTCAGAACTGTGTCGTAAGTATCTCAGCAAGGGACTTTCACCTGTGCTTTCTACCCATATCTAGTAAATATCAAATATGTGATTTTTTTTCCTGAAGACGACAGCCATTTAAAGGTACTTGTAATTTTCATTACATGAGTTTTAACGTGACCATACCCAAGACTTTGGGAATATGGAAGTTTAGACGATTTTGCATTACTAAGGATTTTCAATATATATCAGAAAGTCTAAAATGTTGCAGCCTCCACTTGGAACAGGATACTACATTATATCTTGACAGAAAACACTCTAAACTGCAAATATCGTTTTCTCAACATTTCAAAAGAAAAGTCAGCATTATGATACTCTTTCTACTTTCAGCCAAATCATGTCCTTTCAACATGCAATACCAGGAGTGTGGCTCCCCCTGCTCTGACACGTGCAGCAACCCGGAACGATCTGCACTTTGTGAAGATCATTGTACAGATGGCTGCACCTGTCCTCCAGGTAAGCTTTTTCCCTGCCCTTTTCTCATAGCCAAAATGGCTGGAACACTTACCTGTATACATTTAACAACTTTCCTACTCGGGTATCATTCTTATCACATCATTGCTGTTATTACCGTCAAATAACTAAGTTTCTTCCTTCATAGACATGCACCATGTCTATTCAGATTACTAAAAATGCCCTTTTGAAAAACAAACGTGCCTAAGACATGTACATAATGACGGAACAGAGAATAAGATACTTCACTCCTAACAATATGGGGAAGTCATCTATTCTCAGCATCCATATTCAGTTCACAGAAAGTACGTAATATTTAATCAATTTTTTTTTCCCACAATGACAACTCCTGGTGTTAGTAACGATGTGGCTGATTCCCCAAACTACTAAACTTTTCCTGGCCAGTCTAAACATGTCTAAACAAGATGTAGCTGAGAGAGCACT
Organism: Chlamydotis macqueenii; assembly: GCF_036417535.1. Taxonomy (NCBI): domain Eukaryota; kingdom Metazoa; phylum Chordata; class Aves; order Otidiformes; family Otididae; genus Chlamydotis; species Chlamydotis macqueenii. The sequence continues at coordinate 52,343,323 of NC_141560.1, read as the reverse complement.
GGGCAGTGTGTAAAATCCGGTGTTTTAGAGAATTATGCATGACAACTGAGTATCAGTACAAGATAAACAGTGCAAACATGTTCTCTTTGTGCACACATACTTCTGGAGCTAAGAATTGTTGCTGTTGTGAGTGACTGTGTGGTAGGATCTTCATCCCTTGCAGCTCTCTTGTCCATCCTCCATGATGCCTCACAGAATTCACCATCACTTGTTTGTATACTAGCATTGTCTTCTCTTAGATAATCCCCTGTCTTTAGGTATAAAAACATTTACTGTACAAATATGTCCCTGGGTAGTCTTACAAATGATTCATCTATTCCACCCATTATCTAGAAATTTTAATCTTAATTCCAACCTGACAAAGTCCATAAGAGAAAGGTATTTCCCTAGAGGTCTCTTTTGATAACCCAAAGATTTTTCATAGGCTTCAGTTGAATATGGCCCTTCGATCCCTACATAGCTGGCATCCTGTTATTTTAAAGTTATTTCTATTATTTTTTTTTCTGTGTAACAGAGAAGAAATGGAATATGCTTTCAGACATCTGCCAGATACGTGTACAAAAGCGGGTTCTGCAGTGCACAGAATGAATAACAGATCGTTTCTTTCCCCAGGAATGGTATTTGATGACATTAATGGTGCTGGCTGCATTCCCCGTAAAGAGTGCCACTGTACCTATGAAGGTGAAACTTATGCTCCTGGTGCCTCCTTCTCATCTAAATGCAGATCATGGTAACATACTCCCTTTGTCATATTTCTTTTTTTTAGGTGCATGGCCTGAACATTTTGAGGACAGGGAAAAATTACTAATTTCCCCTTAAAAAGAAATTAGGAACTACTTATTAACTGAAATTCCTTATTATACATTTTTAGAGAATACTTGCATCGCTGTTTTCTCCTCACACTCGGAAGCAAAAATTTGAGTTTTGATACAGGTTTTCCAATTTCAAGATCAATCAATTAAAGCAGACAATCAAATTAAAACACCAGAGGTGTTTAAAAATATGAATTAGTGTGATAAGTCCTTTGCAGCACTCCAGTGTAATACTAGGATGCTCATGTAAATACTATGGAGGATGTGATATTTAGGGACATGTTGCATTAGACAGAGTGAGAGATCCCATTTGAGAGGCATGTTTGACAGATGTGATATGTATTTTTTCAATATTACTATAATTACTGATGTACTATTACATAAGTGTATGCCAATGTACCTATCTATCTATGAATACGGGAACCACAGACGTGCGTGTTATTTTTCAAGAAGTACTTAACATCTTTGAAGCTTGAGCCATGCTAATGGAGATGAGGGGCAAACATGTAGCAGAATGGATGCCAGGTTCACTGGGAGTGAATTCTGTCCAAAGACTGGAAATAAACAGCAATATATAAAAAAATATCACTAATATAAATGTGCCTGCCCCATACTTATTCCGAGATTTCAAAGCTATGTTGGTTTCTTTGACAGTATTATCAATGCTTCAAGAGGAAAATTAAGGCATCAGCTGCCCTTATTGTGTCTTACCTAATTTACACTTGCATTACCCAAGGTTACTGAATGCCTTTTTCATTTCAGTACCTGTGCTGGAGGTGAATGGTCTTGTGTCACCCAGTCATGCCCCGGGACTTGCAGTATTGAAGGAGGCTCCCACATTTCAACATTTGATGAGAAATACTATTCCTTCTTTGGAGATTGTAGCTATGTCCTAACCAAGGTAAAAATGTGCCACAATCCTTGCTAAAGCAATATGCTAAAAGAAAATGTTTTTGTTATATATTAATATTGTTTAATTAAAACTACTGGCAATCACATCAACTTTCTGAAACTTAGAGGGTCAAGACGGAACCTTAAATGGATTTCAGGGGGCTTTCTGTTAAGGTTATACTAAATAAAAATATTGTAGTAGTTTTGTGTTCTTTAGTCATCATTTAAGAATTGCACTGAGTTTTTAGGTTCCATGAAAAAATCTCCATGCTTCCCATTAATTTTTAAATTAAATATTCCCTGTCTGGTGTTTTATAACTACTTGTTTCTGAGCAATGTGCTTATTATGTCCATTGGCACTGTCCTTTTTGTCATAGTTAATATAGTTCAATGGCTTATTTGATTAACAGTATATGTAATGGAATTATTATTTTGCAGAATTCATGGGAGAGGAGTCATTTCATTAAGATGACCAGCTTTCCAAACAGTCTTTCCCAGTAGACATAGAAGACTCTAGAGTTTAAAAGCAAAAAATCTATGAAGTCTTACATGTATTCTGAAACCTGAATTAGAAATCGATGATTTACAAAAATACCTAAGATTTACTGGAGTTTTCAGATTAGTAGGAACTGAATTCTGAGTAGATACGTCTAAAATTATGACTACAGAATTGCAGATTTCAGAGCGCTAAGTATATTTATTGTTTATTTGTATTGGTTGAGTGATATATATAATTTTCATAAAGACTTCGTATTAACTAAAATCTCTTCTCTAAACACTCAAACCGAATGTTACCAAGAAAGACAATCATAAAAACTTAGAAATTAGATACAATGATGTAATTAAGAAATAGATTAGACTAAATCAATTAAGGTTTTTTACAAGATTCCAAGCACCGGACTCAATCCACAATGGGAGCATAGGTCAGATTTATATATTAAACTCCCTTTTTCGCACCAAAATTAGATTCTCAGAGGCTTTGGAGGTACAGAAAACCCCTAAACTTGGACACTAAAGGTCAAAAAGCCCATAATTTTGACATTAAATTTCCAGATGGCTGTAATTCTGTATCTCAGCTGTCCTTAATTTAATCTTCATTATGGCAAGAAAGTCATAAGACATGTTCAGAATCACAGTCTTCTGTGTGTTTCCCTGTAACGTCTTGGCCATTCGGCACACTTTTAATACAGCTCACAGAACGCAGTCCAATGAAAACTAGAACTAAGAGAAAAATTGAATTTTGCCTTTATTCAGTAGCTTAGTGAATAGTGATTTTATTTTAATTTTCTCCTCTGAGAGGATATTTAAATGCATATTTCCTACCTGTTGAAAAAATGTCCAAATCACCAGACTCTTTCATAATCTATTCAGTGCAGAAGAGACTGGAAACAATTTCGCTCCTCTTCCAGGTAAACACCATAACCAATGGGGAAAAAAGGCACACTTCCTTCTTCTCTAGTGTATTAAACTAATGTTACCTAAACATTAGGACGTTTTTATGATCAGCTTAATATGTCTAACTTTGCCTTAAGTGTCAGAAGTAATGGGTATCTTCCACCGTGCAAACTGCATGAATGCCAGCTTACTTGGTGACTGTATACACATATGTAAGAACATATGAATAGGAAGAAAAGGAAACAGTATTTTAAAAGACTCACTTTACTAAGAATGCCATCTGAGTGTGAACCTTTTTTAATATAACAATATTTTACCATAACAATATTTTACCATAACAAATCCTTTTAATGGTATTTTTTTTTCCTTCTAGATCTGTGGCAGCAATGAATTCACTGTTCTGGGAGATATCCACAAATGTGGCCTGACTGACACTGAGACATGTCTCAAGGGTATAGCCATCAGCCTAAGTGGAGGACAAACTGTAAGTAGCAAGTGGAGACACCTAACATTCTGCAGGGATGCCTTCAAAACTTCATAGACAAGTAGTCTGCAAATGAAACATAACAGCACAGACAGGGAATCTGCACGGATTTCTTAATCTAATTTGAACATTATTCAAAGAAAAATTAAGAATAAAGTATATATATTGGAAGTCAAGATCCTAGTAGTTTTCTTTCATTTAGTTATCTTTGGGCTTTTGCTTTTTTTTTTGTTTTCACAGTTAAAGGACCACAGTAACAAAGCTTAAAGAAATAGTACAGGAATGAGAACATTGTCATAGTCTCTCTCCACTTTCTTTTTTCCTTTCTCCTGAACAACACTAGATAGAAAACATTTGGAAAATGTTTTAACTTTCCTAAATATGCTTGATAATAATTGTGTTTTCTTGTGGACAGAATATTGTGATCCAGCCTTCTGGCAGTGTATTTGTGAATATGATCTACACACAGCTGCCATTCTCTGCAGGTAAGTTCCTTCAGAAGACTTCTGCAATGTTTCTCATTTTTTACTTTAAAATGTTATTTCATTGGTTAATCTAAAGCAAAATTCTACCATTGCTTACTCTGCAGCAAACCCAAGTTACTTTAATAGAGCATACAGGTAGCCTGGGAGGACTACAAAGAGGCTATGCGAGTGGCCAGGGATCGGGTGAGGAAGGCTAAAGCCCTGACAGAATTGAGTCTGGCCAGGGATATAAAAAGCAAGAAAAGCTTCTATAGGTATGCTGGGGACAAAAGAAAGTCCAAGGAGAATGTAGGACCCCTCCGGAAGGAAACCGGTGTCCTGGTTACCCGGGACATAGAGAAGGCTGAGGTACTCAATGACTTTTTTTGCCTCAGTCTTCACCAATAAGGGCTCTTGTCTCACCACCCAAGCTGTGGAAGGCACAAGCAGTGACTGCAAGGATGAAGAACCGCCCACTGTACTTGAAGAGCAGGTTCGGGATCATCTGAGGAACTTTAAGGTGCACAAGTCCATGGGACCTGATGAGATCCATCTGTGGGTCCTGAGGGAACTGGTGGATGAAGTTGCCAAGCCACTGACCATTGTATTTGAGAAGTCATGGCGGTCTGGTGAGGTCCCCGATGACTGGAAGAGAGGGAACATAACCCCCATTTTTAAAAAGGGGAACAAGGAGGACCCAGGTAACTACAGGCCGGTCAGCCTTACCTTTGTGCCTGGCAAGGTCATGGAGCAGATTCTCCTGGAAACCATGCTAAGGCACATGGAGAGCAAGGAGGTGGTTGGTGACAGCCAACATGGCTTCACCAAGGGCAGATCGTGCTTGACCAATTTGGTGGCCTTCTATGATGGGGTGACAGCATCGGTGGACAAGGGATGAGCAACGGATATCATCTACCTGGACTTGTGCAAAGCTTTTGACACTGTCCTGCACAACATCCTTCTCTCTAAACTAGAGACATGGGTTTGATGGACGGACCACTCGGTGGATAAGGAGTTGGCTGGATGGCCGCACTCAGAGAGTGGTGGTTAACGGCTCGATGTCCAAGTGGAGACTGGTCATGAGTGGCATCCCTTAAGGGTCCATGTTGGGCCTGGCCCTGTTCAACATCTTTGTCGGCGACATGGACAGTGGGATAGAGTGCACCCTCAGCAAGTTCACCAATGACACCAAGCTGTGTGGTGCCATCGACACGCTGGAAGGGAGGGATGCCATCCAGAGGTAGCTTGACAGGCTGGAGAGGTGGGCCCGTGCCAACCTCATGAAGTTCAACCAGGCCAAGTGCAAGGTCCTGCACCTGGGTCGTGGCAATCCCAGGCACAAATCCCAGGCAGATGATCCCAGGCACAAATCCCAGGCATCAAGAAGAGCGTGGCCAGCAGGTCAAGGGAGGTGAATCTCCCCCTCTACTCTGCCCTGGTGAGAACCCACCTGGAGTACTGTGTCCAGTTCTGGAGCCCCCAACACAAGAAGGACATGGACCAGTTGGAGCAGGTCCAGAGAAGGGCCACGAAGATGATCAGAGGGCTGGAGCACCTCTCTTATGAGGGCAGGCTGAGAGAGTTGGGGCTGTTCAGCCTGGAGAAGAGGAGGCTCCCGGGAGACCTGATAGCGGTCTTCCAGTACCTCAAGGGGGCTTACAGGAAAGATGGAGACAGGCTGTTCAGTAGGGCGTGTTGTGATAGGACGAGGGGTAATGGTTTTAAAATAGAGGGAGGTAGATTTAGATTAGATATTAGGAAAAAAATTTTTACAATGTGAGTTATAGAACACTGGAAGAGGTTGCCCAGAGAGGTGGTGGATGTCCCATCCCTGGAAACGTTCAGGGCCAGGCTGGATGAGGCTCTGAGCAACCTGATCTAGTTGGGGATGTCCCTGCTCCTTGCAGGGGGGTTGGACTAGATGACCTCTGAAGGTCCCTTCCAACTCTAACCATTCTATGATTCTATGATTTTTAAAGTAATAGGGTTTGCCTATTCAATTCTTATAATTTTAGCAGAATTATGGTCTAATTTTAGCAATATATAATTAAATGGAGATTCAATTCAAGCAAATAGTATCATTGCACACTTCCAGATCCAAAAAATGCCATACAAGAGGAAAGAAAAACTCTGATATGCAACAGGGCTCCAATATCTCAAGTTGTTTAGTTCCCTGTGTTCCCTCTGTCCCTTTGCTTGGTGCACATCCATCACTGGAGAGTTTCTCTCACAGCAGTTCTTATCAGATACTACTGCACCTGAACAAACCATGCAAACCATGAAAGGGCAGAATAGGTCCAGGTTGGACTCTACCACTATATCATTTTCGTCAAGCAAAGGTGTTTTTTTAAATAGCAACAGAAGTGTGTGTTCTTCCCTTTATTTTAAAATACCTCACAAAGTGGAGGGGTTTTATACATTTATTGTTTAGGGTAAAGACAGCCTGTTTTGGTGCTGTATTTGAGATCCTATTTGGATCATTTTTCCCCAGTTCTTCAGAAATTATGAAGACCATATGAAAAACAGCTGTAGAATTCCTCTGTGTAAGAAAGAGTTATTTCAACTGCTCATCTCATATGAAATTATAACTCTAACATTCTTATGTTCCTAGCAAATGTCACCATCTTCAGACCATCATCTTTCTTCATCATTCTGCAAACAACCTTTGGTCTTCAGCTACAGGTTCAGCTTGTGCCTCTCATGCAACTTTTTATAGAGTTAGACCCATCACATAAAGGGCAGACCTGTGGTAAGTGATCTTATCCTAGCAACTGCCTTCATCATTACACTTCATTCTGCAGGACACTTTCTCAGCCCACCTGCTTATCTGCTTCCTTTTAGGTCTCTGTGGAAACTTCAATGACATGCAGACAGATGATTTCAAAACCACCAGTGGTGTAATAGAGGGTACTTCAGCTGCCTTTGGCAACACTTGGAAAACTCAGGCTGATTGTCCTGATGCCAAAAATACCTTTGAGAACCCCTGTACCGTCAGCATACAAAATGGTAAGCTCAGCGTATAGTAACCTCTTCTACTCTCATTTAAGCTGATCAACCATCAAGCATTTAGCCAAAATAACAGTGACCATTTGCACACACACTGTTTTCCTCAGTTGACACTAGAAGTCTTCCATTAATAAATAATAATTAGGATAATATTTTGGATCTTCGAAAATACTCCTTTGGATAAAGAAAGCAAGTATCTTTGCCAGCTTACTTAAGGGAAACTGGAAGCATACAGAGTATCAGAGATCCATTCCTGGAAAGGACTGATTGTCATATAGGAAAAAATCTGTGCTTAGCTCCACAGAAGGCTGGACTCAGTGTGGTCCTTCCACTGCTCAACTGAGAACCAGACTTACAATTCAGAGCATCATAGCTTTCGGGCTCAATTTTAGGCAATGAAATACATAATTTTTGAGCATTCACAAGCCACTCTTCTGTTTTCTGAGATGAACTAGCATATTTTAAATTCACAATGTAAACCGTCTTTTTCAAAATTCAGCTAAGGATGCCTCAGTTTATTCCATTACAACTGCCATGAATTAAGAACATTTATGAAGAGTTCATATTTCTGTGTAGAGGAAGTGGAAGACTGTATTTCAGCAAATGCAGAGCTGAATTCTATTGCAAAGTTAAGCTTCTGCAATTTCCTGGCAGGAAGTATGGCTACATTGAGACAAGAGTTTAGACAATGAAGTGCAATAGAAATTCTTATTATGTTTTCAATTCACAGACCAGTATGCTCAGCACTGGTGTGGACTGCTCTCTGATATCATGGGACCTTTTGCTGAATGTCATTCAACAGTGAATCCTGAAGTTTATGAGAAGGTACTTTGCTCTTAACTTTTTCCCATTTAAAAGAAAGATTCAGATTTCTGATACTAACACCTGAGAGAATAACTTGCTAACTGGGAAGAGATGCATTCATGATAGTTCTTTTCAAGCCAAGGGTTCATTTTTGTCTACACATCATAATAATTACTCCTTCATAAAGGTAGATTTCTTTCAGCTCCCAGGAGGATAAACTTACAGGTGCTTCCCATGTTTTTAGTTACTAACCTAAATGCCTAAGCTAGGAGCCTGGACTCCCTAGACTACTTATCAGGCCAAGGGACAGAAGCCATCCCCTCCTGAAATATAACGAAAGCTTTAGTCAAAATCTTAACTAGCACTTTGCTTAGTTGCTCTAAACTGCTCTCAGAAGTAGCAGAGAAATTTAGATAAGATGTTAACAAAAATGTTCCAGGAATTCAAGGTGATGAAGCTCTGGAATAGACTGCCTGGGGACTTTACAAAGCCTCCCTGCTGTTGGAAATCTGTAACATTATGTTCAACAAACATCTTCTGGAATGATAACATCATAGTGACCTTGCCTGGCACAGCAATACATTAAAAGACTTCTTGTTTTCTTCGTTTCTCTGATGCAGAAAGCCCAAGCTCCTAAGACTAAGTTCGAGCCCTAAAAGTTGGGTGACATCAAATGCCCTCTACTTGTTCTAGGTATATATGGCATAGTGGGTACAAACTGGCAGTTTGGGAAATGTATCAACACCTGAAAAAGTAAAAAAGAACAAGAAAAAATTGTTTAAAATTGTGGACCTCTAATTACTCACACTCCTTACAAAGAATCTTTTTTGAAAGTGCTCAATGAAATCTTCAAATGAAAACCAGGCATATGTTTACTTATGTGTGTGGATTACACTCTTAGCTCTATTGAACATTACACTTTAAAGAGCACAGAGTACCATGGCTTTGACATGACAATCTGATGATCATATGGTATCCTCTCTCCCTAGAACTGCATGTTTGACACATGTAACTGTGAGAAGAGTGAGGACTGCATGTGTGCTGCCCTTTCCAGCTACGTCAGGGCCTGTGCTGCTAAAGGAGTTCTCCTCACTGAGTGGAGGAGCAAAGCCTGCAGTAAGTACTACATCCCTTTGCCTCTTGAAAATGATCATCCAGAAGGCCCCACACAGTGGCTCTCATGGATTCCCACAGCAGTTGTGTTAAACTGTGTTTTAAGTGTAGCTTTGACTTTCAAGAATTTGAGCAGGAGTGGAATACCATAAAAGACAAGCAGTAAGCAGGAAGAAATATAAAAAGATGCTTTGTTAGATTACTTGCTCAGAAACTCAATTCCTTTGCAAAAGGAATAAAATAAGTAGAGTGTTTCTCAATTTACTCTGACAAAAAAAAAATAGCAATAAAAACCCCCACACTATGTATTAATATACTTGAACTTTTTCTTTTTTTTTAATTTGGACAAAACTTTTGTATTCATGATACATTTATAGGGGAAAACAAATTACTCTACCTAGGATATCAGGAAAACTACATGTACATACGTTGCCATGTTTATCATATAGGCTTTACCTCAAATACTGCATTTATACCTACATTGATTCTTAAATGTAACTCACCTTTTTACTCTCAAGCAAAATACACCACCTTGTGTCCAAAATCCTTGAAGTACACTTACAATGTTGACTCCTGTCAACCCACCTGCCGGTCCCTGAGTGAGCCTGATGTCACATGCAGCATCAAGTTTGTCCCAGTTGATGGTTGCACCTGCATAAATGGAACCTACATGGATGAAAGTGGCAAATGTGTGCCTGCTTCTAGCTGTCCTTGTTACTACAAAGGAATGCCTCTGTCTTCTGGAGAAGTTATTCATGATAACGGTGTTGTCTGGTAAGAGATTGGTAAAGAAAATAATGAGACTGGCTATGGGCAATCATGAATCAATATATACATTGTGCAATCTATTCAAATAAAATGCATTTTCCTCCCTAATAATTTCAATACAAAAAAAAATCACAGATCCTTAAAAATTGTTAAGGCTGTCCGTGTTTGGAAGATTGTACTTAGACTACTACAGGACTTCCACAAACCATACCGTGGTGCGTTAGCCTTGGTTAACAGCAAAACTCCTGGCCAGTCACTCCCTCCCCACCACACATACTTTTCTTACCCACGACTGTAAAAGACTTGTTCCATGGTGACAGATGCTTGATAATCCCATTACAGATTATTCCCATTATGAATGGAATCTGAACTATTCTGAAGGACAGGCAAATGGACAGAGCAAGACTATCTTTATATAGAATATACCTGTACTTTGGTCTGCTATAATATAAAATATTTTTGACTAGTACAAACTATTCTGATTAAGGACACATTTTCTCTGTTTTATCATACAGAAATTTTTCATTATTTCAAATTCATTATGAAATAAACAGAAACTTAATGAGGAAAAGCAAAAACATATCCATTATCTTTTTTTTTTAATAGCACTTGCACCTATGGAAAGTTGAGCTGCATTGGAGAGAAACCTGAACCAGGTAACACATCACTTAAGATTTTCTTTAATTCTCCCTTTCCTTCTTCACCCTTTTCAGTTCTCTCTTTTTAATCATAATGGTGCGAATGCAAATTGTATGAGGCTGAAATCAAACAAGAAAATGAACTGATGACTTCTTTAATGTAGAGGATATTGCCAAAATATAAAGAAACACTGTCTTAATTTTCAGATTGCTGAAATAAGTTATAACCCTTTGGGTTACCCAGGGGAAAAGAATACTTGTCACTTCACTGAACATGAAGAGAAAACCATCCACATTTTAAATAAAATAGAAGTATTAAAAGCCTAAAAAAATACAAAGTAAACCAGGATCTTTGTTTTCCTGTTTTTTGTTGTTGGGTTTTTTTTTTTTCTGAAAGGAAGTGTTTCGCAAACTAACTAAACATTAATTTCCATGAGTAGTCCAAGCATATGCACAAAAACCAGATGAGCATGACTTCAAAACAATAATAAGTTTCTCCTTCTGGTCAAGTGCATTATATTAAGCTACACATATCTTACAAAGGAGACCTTTTGTCCCCCTTTGGTCTGCTTTAAGGAAACACAAAGATATAAATACATGGTTCATCTCACATTTCTCATGGCTTTTCGCTCTTTCAGTCTGCATACCTCCCATGGTTTACATTGACTGTGGCAATGCCACTGCAGATGTGGTAGGAGCAGGATGTCAGAAGAGCTGTCAGACTCTAGATATGGAATGCGTAAGTATAGACTCTTTATGCCTAGTTGAAAGTGTATTAAAAGAGATCTCCTTAATAATTACCAGTTGCAACTAGACTCTTCTGTCAGGGATATGTTTCAAGTCATGTATTCTATATGGTCCTTACAGTACAGAACCCACTGTGTCTCTGGCTGTGTATGTCCTCATAACCAAGTGTTAGATGGCAAAGGTGGCTGTATAGCTCCAGAAGACTGTCCATGTGTTCACAATGGGAATTTCTACAGTCCAGGAGAAGTAATCAGAGTTGGCTGTAACAACTGGTAAGACCATACTGAAAAATATTATTTTCAAGCATCTGATTGGGAATAGTTTAAGCTCTAGGTGAATCACAGCATTCACTCTAGCAGTATCAAGATTTATAGGAAGGAATCCTACAGAAGATGATCCACTTAGTACCTAAAAAGCAAGCTCTGTCTGTTCTTTACAATGGCATAGAGTTTGCAAGTGGTCAGAAGAACAATACAGTTTGCATGTTGTCATCTTCATTCAAGCCAAGAAAGCTTTTTTCCTTGCAGGCAATCCCTTTATTTTAATACATCCAACAAGATTTGGAGATGTGAAAGATTTAAAGTATTTTCTAACCCAAATTATTCATGATATCATGAAGTAACACAGTCTTTGGGCAAATCCCAGAGGCTCTTGAGCTGTGCTGCATTTCCAAGAATAAGCAAACCTTATTTTCTCATTATAGGCTTAACACGTTTAAAATCAGATTGATGTACATGCAGGAATGTATATATATCTATATCGTGTGTATATCTGGTTTTTACATTTGGAGTGCTTTTCATCTTATGCAGTACATGTAGAGACAGAAAATGGCACTGCTCCAAGGAACCTTGCCTGGAAACCTGTTCTGTTTATGGAGATGGGCATTACACCACCTTTGATGGCAAACGCTTTGATTTTGAAGGAGACTGTGAATATGTTCTGATTCAGGTAACAGAGTTCTTCACAGATTTTTGCGCTATCTATGTACCTTGCATTTTACATATGACCATGTAGCATAGTAAACACTGAATATCATTCCCCTGTTTCAGAATTACTGTGGTCGACAAGGTATGAATCAGGGAACCTTCAGAGTCATCACTGAAAACATTCCATGTGGCACTACAGGAACCACCTGCTCTAAGTCTATTAAAGTTTTCCTGGAGGTAAGTATTTTCTCTAATAAGTTGTACTCTGAGCCTAATGTGCCAGGAGGTTGAAACAAGCTGTTCCAGACAGACTGCATCATAGAAGTGTCCTCCAAGACAGTGAAAATACACTTCTTTGCTCACGGCCAATGATTCTGCTCTCTGCTAGAGAAAGCAAAGGAGGGAATTCTAAAGAGAAATTGCATAACATGAGCTTGTTGAACAGAAATGCTTTCATGAAAATAGAGTTATTATTTCAATAACAGTTACTGGCAATATATAGAACTGTACCCAATAGATGAGTTTTAAAATTGGCCTCTAACTTTTTCTTTTCCTAGAACTATGAGCTGGTACTCAGTGATGGAAACTCTGATGTCATCCAGAGGACACCTGGAGGAAAAATGCCATTCCAAATCCGTTCCATGGGCATCTACCTGGTGGTTGACACTACTGTTGGCCTGATACTCATGTGGGACAAGAAAACAAGTATATTCATCAAACTTAGTCCCAGCTTTCAGGTACATTTAAATATCTGAAACCTGGATAAAATGATTTCTGAAACATATGCATGTTAACTCTGGCTGTAACCAGAAAACTGAAAGAGCAGCGATTGCATATTATTATCCTTGTAGTGATAGATTATGTACTACATATTTTCCTTAAATTGCATTATTCAGTAATGGCGTAACAGCAACTACATTGTAGCTGTCTTCATAAAAAGCCCTCACTGGAGAGGTATGTTCAGGATTAGAGAAAACTAATTAGCTCAATACTAAGAATAAAAACATGAGTCTGCTCCGCTTCCTATCCTTATCCTTCCTAACAACAAGTTAGAGATGTTGAAAGATATTTTATGAAAATGTCCGAGGCTGTTACTGAAGAGGCCTAGATAATCTTAAATAAGATTCATCCTGAGATCTGTTACTTACAGATACTGAGAAACTGTACCGTACTGATCTTCGTAATTTTGTGTTTATCCTCATGCAGGGACATGTCTGTGGACTTTGTGGAAACTATGATGGCAATGGAAATAATGACTTCACTACTCGCAGTCAGTCTGTGGTAGGAAATGTGCTGGAGTTTGCCAATAGCTGGAAAGTATCTTCTAGTTGCCCAAATGCCAATCGTACCATGGATCCATGCACTGCTAACCCATACAGGAAAGCCTGGGCACAGAAGCAATGCAGCATTATTACCAGTGAAGTGTTTGCGAAGTGTCACTCCCAGGTACAACAAAAACTTCAGTCTTAAATTGTCTTGAGCCAGAGATTACATTAATTTTTATGTGAGATAGCTGAAAAATACACTAAAATACACTTTGTCATGCTTGACAAAGTGAAGTTAGACTAAGTTCCAGGGAGACTGTATAAAAAGTATTTTCACTTTCATTTTCTCAGCTTGTGCCTTGAACTAGTACACCAATGAAATTGATAGTTGGGCTTTTTTAATAGAAAGGACAATCCCAGATAAATCTCAGGATATGTTTATTTTCTAATGGTGTCATTTTATACTAATGTAAATATCAGATATATATGACTGTGTGCTAGCTTGTAGTAGTCTAACAGTATTCTTTCTGCGAATGTATCTCCAACATCAAATAGTTCTTAGTGTTATGACTTACTAGTAATAGCTTTATTCTTCATTTTCCTCTTGATTTTTCAAAGCATTTTCACTATTTCTTCCTTTCTTATCTTTCTTCATACGTACAGAGTTGTCAGTTTCAGATATTTTATTCAGCTTTTTTAGGACAGTAAATGCCTTTTCAAAGAGAACAAGTACATGAAAACTCAAATGTTTTCTCCAATAGATTGAACCAAATGAATATTATCAAGCGTGTGTGGATGATGCTTGTGCCTGCGACACTGGAGGAGACTGTGAATGCTTCTGTACAGCAGTAGCCGCCTATGCTCAAGCGTGCAATGAGCTGGACATCTGCATTTCATGGAGAACCCCATCCATCTGTCGTGAGTCTCACCCTACTACTTTTTGAAGGAGTCCAGAGGAAAATAAAACAGAAGAAAAAAAGAAAAACAATTAGAACAAAGAAAGAAGGAAGGATACAATTGTATTTGTAAAAGGCACTGCTGTATTCTAAAAACAGCAAAAAAAACCCCACAAAGCAAGTTGGGTAAATCACTGGAGGCCAATCTGTCTTCTTAAAATGAAAACACTGATAGTAACTTTACCAAGGTGTCATTAGCGTCTGATTTACTTGTTAGTCATGATACACAACTGGTGAACTATAATACTATATTACACTCCCACCTGTCTACATCACGCTCAATGTAAATAAATATTAGTGCATACTAGCTAAAATCAGTGATTCAGTTAATTGGTTTTTCATGCTTAATGTGTAACTATTCTATGCTTTATAACTTTATTGGTGTCAAAAGCTGGTAGAAGTGTAATAATTGTATTAAATTAGAAATAAGACAATATACTGTTCACCACCTATGTGATTATACTGATCACATGGGATTTTTACCCAGCAAAACTGAAAGACTGTAGAGCAAAAAGATCAAAGGTCTTTTTCTGTAATTTCTTTTTCCTCTAGCTCTGTTTTGCGATTACTACAATCCACAAGGGGAATGTGAGTGGCACTACAAGCCATGTGGAGCCCCTTGTATGAAGACCTGCAATAATCCAAGCGGGAACTGCCTTCATGAGTTGAGAGGTTTGGAAGGTAAACATAATTATGCATATCTCATTCAACTTATAAAAAGCTAAAATGCTATATTACTAATAAAATTTATATTACTCAGTATATGACATGCTTATATTGCAAATTATAAGATGAGATTTTCTAATTAGTATCTTACTCCCTAATAGATCATGAACTTGTTTGGAGTGCAGATGAGGACAAAATGCCCCAAAGTTTAATGTGCAATTCAAGGAATATTAGTAACAGAGACTGAAATTCCACTTACCATATGGGATAATTTGGGGAATGTAGATATAAACAGAGTATAGAGTTGCTTCTAATTGTGGAAGTCCTAGTGTCAACATAACTTTGATTTTTTTTTTATTGCAGGCTGCTATCCACACTGTCCAAAGAATAAGCCTTATTTTGATGAAGAAACCATGACTTGTGTTTCTAATTGTGGTTGTTACGAAAATGGAAAAAATTACAAACCAGGAATGCAGATGCCTTCAAACCAGAATTGTCAATCATGGTAGGATCAGTAAAGATTTTTAAACTTTGAGTTTAAAGTTGTGTAGCATAATTCATGATGCGTTAAGTTCTCTGTTTGTGAGTAGGAGATAGGCCAGTCATAGGCTGCTAAACAATGTCTAATTTTCTTCCATTCCCAGATGACATGGTGAAATATTTTACCATATGATGACGTGGTGAAATATTTTACCATAGAGAGATTAATTGACTACTTATTCTGTATTCTTATTAAAGTACTCTTAAATTATTATTATCATTATTAAATTAAGTAAAACCAAATTAAAATAATAATACTTATGGCAATAGTCTGAGAATTTTGATTAACATATCCTTAAAATCATTATGTTAAATTATTTAGAAGTTACTAGGCAACTAATCTTCATTGTTTTGAGCTTGTTTCTCTTACTGTACTGGTACTTGTGTATTTGCAACAGTCAGCAAGTATTCCCACACCTTCTGTCAGAACTGCTGACATATTGGGACAAGTGCCTTCTATCAAATAGCACAAAGTTAGCACAACCAGTTGTGAAGCAGTTAACACCTGTCCTAAGGTACCTTTAAAGTAGCTACACCTGAATACTGTAAGCAGTGCAGCCAGAATAGCAGAGAGGTTAGCACGAAGCCCATCTCAGCTAAGCCAACTTTCATGGTATGTTTCACAGTTCATAGACAGCTTTGCCTGCATCGTCTTTATCATTAGCAGCACTAAACCTAACCTGTTAAAAGCATCTATATTTACTTAGGTTTATTCAGTGTACGGATATCCTTCGTCACTGAAAATAATTATATCAATATTCAGTTCTTAACAGATAATATAAAAATTCCTGTAAAACCAGAATGCATTCTTACATCTTTTGGAAGTCTGATGGAAATTCTCTATGTAGATAACCTCAACATCCGTGATATAGTGATCCTTTCCCAAATGATAAATTTACTGCACTTTCCCTTCCAAAAAAATAAGTGTACCTATCAGGGAAAGAAAAACATTCCAAATCACCCTCCCCATATCTTTGTCCAGCCTCCAAAAGCACCAATAAGGATACTGCATGTTTAGTATGCTGACATAGAAGAGTCACCTTTCTTGCCAGAAAACTGAGTGATCCTATCTAACCTGAACTTGTACAGCAGAATTGAATATCTAACTCAGAGAAGATAGGGTCTTTCTATGTTTAAACACACAATGAATAGCAAAGGATCAACATAAAAAACTGGAACAATAAAATGAATCAATATACTCACATTCATCATCTCCTTTTTTTTCTCTTTTCCAGTGAATGCACAAATCATGGCAAAACATGCAAATATGATAAATATGGTATGTTGACAAAGTTGTTTTTATTTGAATAGGATGCATTGGAGGTACTCTGCTCTGTATTTTGGGTATGAAGGAATAACACCCACTTTTGATTTACAGAATGTGTCTGCATTTATGAGGGCCAGAAATACAACTATAAAGATGTGATCTACAATACTACGGATGGCACAGGAGGATGTATTGTCGCAACCTGTGGTCCCAATGGAACACTTCAAAGGGTTGTCTATGAATGTCCAATCTCAACTTCACCCACAACAGCAACAACGTTTCACTT
Source organism: Chlamydotis macqueenii (assembly GCF_036417535.1). Taxonomy (NCBI): domain Eukaryota; kingdom Metazoa; phylum Chordata; class Aves; order Otidiformes; family Otididae; genus Chlamydotis; species Chlamydotis macqueenii. The sequence continues at coordinate 52,326,295 of NC_141560.1, read as the reverse complement.
CAGCACTATGCCACCTGTCACTACTTCCACAGGTACATCCTTTATAGCCCATTCTGTGCATTAGCAAGTAAAATATAGCTACGAAACATGCTGACACACAAAATCTAAATGGATTAATACAACCTCAAACTAAATAACAGTAAGTCTCATTTGTTACTAGCAGTTAGTTTCAGTTAGCATTTGGCAACCAATTTCAAATAAGGAAATAAACATAGAAAATAAAACCACTTCCGAAGCATCAAAATGGAAACTACTGCACACTGATTTTATACTATTATTTTGCTTATCTTCATAATGAATGATAAAAAAACAGTATCAAATTTATTATCTGTAATAGTAACTATTTCTGTACCTGGAATAATCTTTAGTGAGCAAATAATTAATTATTTTTCCTATTAAATTTCATAATTGTTACTTTCTATAAAATTCTTGGTAGGGTTCATAGTATTTATAATGACGGTACTAAGTGGATTGCTGAGATACTGGTGCTGAGATACTGAAATTTTCAATTCTAAAATTGTCATTCAGCATTCTTCAGGTTGGTAATCTTGAATTACTGTGGGCACATGTTTAATGAAATAAGTATTCAGTACAAAATTTAGAGCTACAAGTTTTGAAATCACAGAAGCCATCAGCACTGCTGGAATTCATTAGCCATTTTCCAGCCATTTCACAATGAGAATTCACGTGTGAAAGCTTACGGACTGCTCTCAAACCAATGAACGGTGATAAAAATGCTGTATTAGGCACCTTTAACTTCAAATGGAGGAGCACAGACAATGCCGAGTATTACATGAGGAGTCAACTCATTTGGAAGAAAAAATTACCTATGAATCTTGATGCATAGACTAAATGTTATTATTTCCACTGGATTTGAATCTAGGCTTTGACATTCCAGAAAGACTAATAAATACTGAAGCAAGGTAGAAACCAAGTAATTACACTGAATCAAACACACAAAAAAGTAATTTTTTTTTTCCTCAATGTGTATAAATTATGACTGAGACATGTTTCAGCACTTCGTAAAAAATAATTGGCGTTCTCTTGGGAAGTGACAGTTCCAAGCATGTCTGTACATTAAATTGCTAAGTGATGCATGGTCTTTTCTTTTTCTCTTTCACAGTGTCACCAACTACATCAGTGTGTGTTCATGAAATCTGTGAGTGGTCAGAATGGTATGATGGGAGTCTGCAAACCCCTGGCTACGATGGTGGAGATTTTGAAACCTTTGATGATTTGAGAGCTAAAGGTTATGAAGTCTGTAAATCTCCACGGGCTGTTCAATGCAGAGCAAAGAAATTCCCTGATATACCACTGAAAAAACTTGGCCAAAAAGTAGAATGCAGTACAACAGCTGGGCTTCTATGTTACAACAAAGATCAAATTTCAACAATGTGCAACAACTACGAAATAAGAATCTTATGCTGTGTTTTTGTACCATGCTCTTCTACAACATATTCCAGCACATCATCAATGATCAAGACTGTAACTAAGAGCACAGAAACATCAAGTTCAACTGAAGAAATTACATCATTTTCAACCACAACTTCACCATTAACTACAACTTCTGAAAGTACAACGTTCACAACTTCAACCACTACAGAAGCAACTACAAGCACAACCGAAATGAAAACACCTTTCACAACTACTCCTTCAACAACTTCTCCTTGCACTAAAGAGGAATGTCACTGGTCAATGTGGTATGATGTCAGTTATCCAGGGTCTGGATATGATGATGGAGATTTTGATACAATAAAAAACATTAGAAAAAAGGGATACGAAGTATGTGATAACAGAAAGGCTGTTGAATGTAGAGCAGTAAGGTTCCCAAATACACCGTATCCTCTCCTGGAGCAACACATAACATGTAATACAGAGGAAGGGTTGATATGCTACAACAAAGATCAGCTACCACCCATCTGCTATAATTATAAACTAAGATTTAAATGCTGTACAAATATAACTGTACCGTGCCAACCAATGATATCACCCACATCAACAACACCACAAATACAAACCAAACATAAGACAACCACAATATTAACCGCTCCACCACAAACAGAATATATTCATACTAGAACAACATCACAAACAACAACACAAACACAATATGAAAGAAAGACTACAACAGTGCCAACAATAACTACGCCAATCCCTACGACATTTTCCAGCATCATGACCTCCACCAGCACCCAGTCCACCACCGCCTGTGAGCCCGAAGTGTGCTCCTGGAGCGAATGGTTCGACGTCGACTTCCCCTCCTCGGGGCCCGGCCAGGGAGACTTTGAAACCTACCAGCACATCCGGGCCGCCGGCAAGGAAGTCTGCCAGCATCCAAAGGAGATCGAGTGCCGGGCAGAGCGCTACCCCGAGGTTGCCATCCAGTACGTCGGACAGGTCGTGCAGTGCGACGTCCACTTTGGACTGGTGTGCAAGAACGAAGACCAGACCGGCAACCTTAAGATGTGCCTCAACTACAGGATCCGCGTGCTCTGCTGCAGCCCGAACTACAATTGCCCAACCAGTAGCCCCTTGCCCACCACCAGCCCCACCACCATCACCACCAGCAGCTCAACCAGCACCGCCCTAACCTCCACCTCGGTCACCACCTCCACCTCCACCTTCTACCCACCCACCACGTGGCCCACCTCCTCAGAAACCACCTCGCAAACCTACACCACCACCACCACCAGCCCCACGCAAACACCTACCATCGTCTTGCCCACCGTGACCTCCACCACCCAGTCCACCACCGCCTGTGAGCCCGAAGTGTGCTCCTGGAGCGAATGGTTCGACGTCGACTTCCCCTCCTCGGGGCCCGGCCAGGGAGACTTTGAAACCTACCAGCACATCCGGGCCGCCGGCAAGGAAGTCTGCCAGCATCCAAAGGAGATCGAGTGCCGGGCAGAGCGCTACCCCGAGGTTGCCATCCAGTACGTCGGACAGGTCGTGCAGTGCGACGTCCACTTTGGACTGGTGTGCAAGAACGAAGACCAGACCGGCAACCTTAAGATGTGCCTCAACTACAGGATCCGCGTGCTCTGCTGCAGCCCGAACTACAATTGCCCAACCAGCAGCCCCTTGCCCACCACCAGCCCCACCACCATCACCACCAGCAGCTCAACCAGCACCGCCCCAACCTCCACCTCGGTCACCACCTCCACCTCCACCTTCTACTCACCCACCACGCGGCCCACCTCCTCAGAAACCACCTCGCAAACCTACACCACCACCACCACCAGCCCCACGCAAACACCTACCATCGTCTTGCCCACCGTGACCTCCACCACCCAGTCCACCACCGCCTGTGAGCCCGAAGTGTGCTCCTGGAGCGAGTGGTTCGACGTCGACTTCCCCTCCTCGGGGCCCGGCCAGGGAGACTTTGAAACCTACCAGCACATCCGGGCCGCCGGCAAGGAAGTCTGCCAGCATCCAAAGGAGATCGAGTGCCGGGCAGAGCGCTACCCCGAGGTTGCCATCCAGTACGTCGGACAGGTCGTGCAGTGCGACGTCCACTTTGGACTGGTGTGCAAGAACGAAGACCAGACCGGCAAACTTAAGATGTGCCTCAACTACAGGATCCGCGTGCTCTGCTGCAGCCCGAACTACAATTGCCCAACCAGCAGCCCCTTACCCACCACCAGCCCCACCACCATCACCACCAGCAGCTCAACCAGCACCGCCCCAACCTCCACCTCGGTCACCACCTCCACCTCCACCTTCTACTCACCCACCACGCGGCCCACCTCCTCAGAAACCACCTCGCAAACCTACACCACCACCACCACCAGCCCCACGCAAACACCTACCATCGTCTTGCCCACCGTGACCTCCACCACCCAGTCCACCACCGCCTGTGAGCCCGAAGTGTGCTCCTGGAGCGAATGGTTCGACGTCGACTTCCCCTCCTCGGGGCCCGGCCAGGGAGACTTTGAAACCTACCAGCACATCCGGGCCGCCGGCAAGGAAGTCTGCCAGCATCCAAAGGAGATTGAGTGCCGGGCAGAGCGCTACCCCGAGGTTGCCATCCAGTACGTCGGACAGGTCGTGCAGTGCGACGTCCACTTTGGACTGGTGTGCAAGAACGAAGACCAGACCGGCAAACTTAAGATGTGCCTCAACTACAGGATCCGCGTGCTCTGCTGCAGCCCGAACTACAATTGCCCAACCAGCAGCCCCTTGCCCACCACCAGCCCCACCACCATCACCACCAGCAGCTCAACCAGCACCGCCCCAACCTCCACCTCGGTCACCACCTCCACCTCCACCTTCTACTCACCCACCACGCGGCCCACCTCCTCAGAAACCACCTCGCAAACCTACACCACCACCACCACCAGCCCCACGCAAACACCTACCATCGTCTTGCCCACCGTGACCTCCACCAGCACCCAGTCCACCACCGCCTGTGAGCCCGAAGTGTGCTCCTGGAGCGAATGGTTCGACGTCGACTTCCCCTCCTCGGGGCCCGGCCAGGGAGACTTTGAAACCTACCAGCACATCCGGGCCGCCGGCAAGGAAGTCTGCCAGCATCCAAAGGAGATCGAGTGCCGGGCAGAGCGCTACCCCGAGGTTGCCATCCAGTACGTCGGACAGGTCGTGCAGTGCGACGTCCACTTTGGACTGGTGTGCAAGAACGAAGACCAGACCGGCAAACTTAAGATGTGCCTCAACTACAGGATCCGCGTGCTCTGCTGCAGCCCGAACTACAATTGCCCAACCAGCAGCCCCTTGCCCACCACCAGCCCCACCACCATCACCACCAGCAGCTCAACCAGCACCTCCCCAACCTCCACCTCGGTCACGACCTCCACCTCCACCTTCTACTCACCCACCACGCGGCCCACCTCCTCAGAAACCACCTCGCAAACCTACACCACCACCACCACCAGCCCCACGCAAACACCTACCATCGTCTTGCCCACCGTGACCTCCACCACCCAGTCCACCACCGCCTGTGAGCCCGAAGTGTGCTCCTGGAGCGAATGGTTCGACGTCGACTTCCCCTCCTCGGGGCCCGGCCAGGGAGACTTTGAAACCTACCAGCACATCCGGGCCGCCGGCAAGGAAGTCTGCCAGCATCCAAAGGAGATCGAGTGCCGGGCAGAGCGCTACCCCGAGGTTGCCATCCAGTACGTCGGACAGGTCGTGCAGTGCGACGTCCACTTTGGACTGGTGTGCAAGAACGAAGACCAGACCGGCAAACTTAAGATGTGCCTCAACTACAGGATCCGCGTGCTCTGCTGCAGCCCGAACTACAATTGCCCAACCAGCAGCCCCTTGCCCACCACCAGCCCCACCACCATCACCACCAGCAGCTCAACCAGCACCGCCCCAACCTCCACCTCGGTCACCACCTCCACCTCCACCTTCTACTCACCCACCACGCGGCCCACCTCCTCAGAAACCACCTCGCAAACCTACACCACCACCACCACCAGCCCCACGCAAACACCTACCATCGTCTTGCCCACCGTGACCTCCACCACCCAGTCCACCACCGCCTGTGAGCCCGAAGTGTGCTCCTGGAGCGAGTGGTTCGACGTCGACTTCCCCTCCTCGGGGCCCGACCAGGGAGACTTTGAAACCTACCAGCACATCCGGGCCGCCGGCAAGGAAGTCTGCCAGCATCCAAAGGAGATCGAGTGCCGGGCAGAGCGCTACCCCGAGGTTGCCATCCAGTACGTCGGACAGGTCGTGCAGTGCGACGTCCACTTTGGACTGGTGTGCAAGAACGAAGACCAGACCGGCAAACTTAAGATGTGCCTCAACTACAGGATCCGCGTGCTCTGCTGCAGCCCGAACTACAATTGCCCAACCAGCAGCCCCTTGCCCACCACCAGCCCCACCACCATCACCACCAGCAGCTCAACCAGCACCGCCCCAACCTCCACCTCGGTCACCACCTCCACCTCCACCTTCTACTCACCCACCACGCGGCCCACCTCCTCAGAAACCACCTCGCAAACCTACACCACCACCACCACCAGCCCCACGCAAACACCTACCATCGTCTTGCCCACCGTGACCTCCACCACCCAGTCCACCACCGCCTGTGAGCCCGAAGTGTGCTCCTGGAGCGAATGGTTCGACGTCGGCTTCCCCTCCTCGGGGCCCGGCCAGGGAGACTTTGAAACCTACCAGCACATCCGGGCCGCCGGCAAGGAAGTCTGCCAGCATCCAAAGGAGATCGAGTGCCGGGCAGAGCGCTACCCCGAGGTTGCCATCCAGTACGTCGGACAGGTCGTGCAGTGCGACGTCCACTTTGGACTGGTGTGCAAGAACGAAGACCAGACAGGCAAACTTAAGATGTGCCTCAACTACAGGATCCGCGTGCTCTGCTGCAGCCCGAACTACAATTGCCCAACCAGCAGCCCCTTGCCCACCACCAGCCCCACCACCATCACCACCAGCAGCTCAACCAGCACCGCCCCAACCTCCACCTCGGTCACCACCTCCACCTCCACCTTCTACTCACCCACCACGCGGCCCACCTCCTCAGAAACCACCTCGCAAACCTACACCACCACCACCACCAGCCCCACGCAAACACCTACCATCGTCTTGCCCACCGTGACCTCCACCAGCACCCAGTCCACCACCGCCTGTGAGCCCGAAGTGTGCTCCTGGAGCGAATGGTTCGACGTCGACTTCCCCTCCTCGGGGCCCGGCCAGGGAGACTTTGAAACCTACCAGCACATCCGGGCCGCCGGCAAGGAAGTCTGCCAGCATCCAAAGGAGATCGAGTGCCGGGCAGAGCGCTACCCCGAGGTTGCCATCCAGTACGTCGGACAGGTCGTGCAGTGCGACGTCCACTTTGGACTGGTGTGCAAGAACGAAGACCAGACCGGCAACCTTAAGATGTGCCTCAACTACAGGATCCGCGTGCTCTGCTGCAGCCCGAACTACAATTGCCCAACCAGCAGCCCCTTGCCCACCACCAGCCCCACCACCATCACCACCAGCAGCTCAACCAGCACCGCCCCAACCTCCACCTCGGTCACCACCTCCACCTCCACCTTCTACTCACCCACCACGCGGCCCACCTCCTCAGAAACCACCTCGCAAACCTACACCACCACCACCACCAGCCCCACGCAAACACCTACCATCGTCTTGCCCACCGTGACCTCCACCACCCAGTCCACCACCGCCTGTGAGCCCGAAGTGTGCTCCTGGAGCGAATGGTTCGACGTCGACTTCCCCTCCTCGGGGCCCGGCCAGGGAGACTTTGAAACCTACCAGCACATCCGGGCCGCCGGCAAGGAAGTCTGCCAGCATCCAAAGGAGATCGAGTGCCGGGCAGAGCGCTACCCCGAGGTTGCCATCCAGTACGTCGGACAGGTCGTGCAGTGCGACGTCCACTTTGGACTGGTGTGCAAGAACGAAGACCAGACCGGCAACCTTAAGATGTGCCTCAACTACAGGATCCGCGTGCTCTGCTGCAGCCCGAACTACAATTGCCCAACCAGCAGCCCCTTGCCCACCACCAGCCCCACCACCATCACCACCAGCAGCTCAACCAGCACCGCCCCAACCTCCACCTCGGTCACCACCTCCACCTCCACCTTCTACTCACCCACCACGTGGCCCACCTCCTCAGAAACCACCTCACAAACCTACACCACCACCACCACCAGCCCCACGCAAACACCTACCATCGTCTTGCCCACCGTGACCTCCACCACCCAGTCCACCACCGCCTGTGAGCCCGAAGTGTGCTCCTGGAGCGAATGGTTCGACGTCGACTTCCCCTCCTCGGGGCCCGGCCAGGGAGACTTTGAAACCTACCAGCACATCCGGGCCGCCGGCAAGGAAGTCTGCCAGCATCCAAAGGAGATCGAGTGCCGGGCAGAGCGCTACCCCGAGGTTGCCATCCAGTACGTCGGACAGGTCGTGCAGTGCGACGTCCACTTTGGACTGGTGTGCAAGAACGAAGACCAGACCGGCAAACTTAAGATGTGCCTCAACTACAGGATCCGCGTGCTCTGCTGCAGCCCGAACTACAATTGCCCAACCAGCAGCCCCTTGCCCACCACCAGCCCCACCACCATCACCACCAGCAGCTCAACCAGCACCGCCCCAACCTCCACCTCGGTCACCACCTCCACCTCCACCTTCTACTCACCCACCACGCGGCCCACCTCCTCAGAAACCACCTCGCAAACCTACACCACCACCACCACCAGCCCCACGCAAACACCTACCATCGTCTTGCCCACCGTGACCTCCACCACCCAGTCCACCACCGCCTGTGAGCCCGAAGTGTGCTCCTGGAGCGAATGGTTCGACGTCGACTTCCCCTCCTCGGGGCCCGGCCAGGGAGACTTTGAAACCTACCAGCACATCCGGGCCGCCGGCAAGGAAGTCTGCCAGCATCCAAAGGAGATCGAGTGCCGGGCAGAGCGCTACCCCGAGGTTGCCATCCAGTACGTCGGACAGGTCGTGCAGTGCGACGTCCACTTTGGACTGGTGTGCAAGAACGAAGACCAGACCGGCAACCTTAAGATGTGCCTCAACTACAGGATCCGCGTGCTCTGCTGCAGCCCGAACTACAATTGCCCAACCAGCAGCCCCTTGCCCACCACCAGCCCCACCACCATCACCACCAGCAGCTCAACCAGCACCGCCCCAACCTCCACCTCGGTCACCACCTCCACCTCCACCTTCTACTCACCCACCACGCGGCCCACCTCCTCAGAAACCACCTCGCAAACCTACACCACCACCACCACCAGCCCCACGCAAACACCTACCATCGTCTTGCCCACCGTGACCTCCACCAGCACCCAGTCCACCACCGCCTGTGAGCCCGAAGTGTGCTCCTGGAGCGAATGGTTCGACGTCGACTTCCCCTCCTCGGGGCCCGGCCAGGGAGACTTTGAAACCTACCAGCACATCCGGGCCGCCGGCAAGGAAGTCTGCCAGCATCCAAAGGAGATCGAGTGCCGGGCAGAGCGCTACCCCGAGGTTGCCATCCAGTACGTCGGACAGGTCGTGCAGTGCGACGTCCACTTTGGACTGGTGTGCAAGAACGAAGACCAGACCGGCAACCTTAAGATGTGCCTCAACTACAGGATCCGCGTGCTCTGCTGCAGCCCGAACTACAATTGCCCAACCAGCAGCCCCTTGCCCACCACCAGCCCCACCACCATCACCACCAGCAGCTCAACCAGCACCGCCCCAACCTCCACCTCGGTCACCACCTCCACCTCCACCTTCTACTCACCCACCACGCGGCCCACCTCCTCAGAAACCACCTCGCAAACCTACACCACCACCACCACCAGCCCCACGCAAACACCTACCATCGTCTTGCCCACCGTGACCTCCACCACCCAGTCCACCACCGCCTGTGAGCCCGAAGTGTGCTCCTGGAGCGAATGGTTCGACGTCGACTTCCCCTCCTCGGGGCCCGGCCAGGGAGACTTTGAAACCTACCAGCACATCCGGGCCGCCGGCAAGGAAGTCTGCCAGCATCCAAAGGAGATCGAGTGCCGGGCAGAGCGCTACCCCGAGGTTGCCATCCAGTACGTCGGACAGGTCGTGCAGTGCGACGTCCACTTTGGACTGGTGTGCAAGAACGAAGACCAGACCGGCAACCTTAAGATGTGCCTCAACTACAGGATCCGCGTGCTCTGCTGCAGCCCGAACTACAATTGCCCAACCAGCAGCCCCTTGCCCACCACCAGCCCCACCACCATCACCACCAGCAGCTCAACCAGCACCGCCCCAACCTCCACCTCGGTCACCACCTCCACCTCCACCTTCTACTCACCCACCACGCGGCCCACCTCCTCAGAAACCACCTCGCAAACCTACACCACCACCACCACCAGCCCCACGCAAACACCTACCATCGTCTTGCCCACCGTGACCTCCACCAGCACCCAGTCCACCACCGCCTGTGAGCCCGAAGTGTGCTCCTGGAGCGAATGGTTCGACGTCGACTTCCCCTCCTCGGGGCCCGGCCAGGGAGACTTTGAAACCTACCAGCACATCCGGGCCGCCGGCAAGGAAGTCTGCCAGCATCCAAAGGAGATCGAGTGCCGGGCAGAGCGCTACCCCGAGGTTGCCATCCAGTACGTCGGACAGGTCGTGCAGTGCGACGTCCACTTTGGACTGGTGTGCAAGAACGAAGACCAGACCGGCAACCTTAAGATGTGCCTCAACTACAGGATCCGCGTGCTCTGCTGCAGCCCGAACTACAATTGCCCAACCAGCAGCCCCTTGCCCACCACCAGCCCCACCACCATCACCACCAGCAGCTCAACCAGCACCGCCCCAACCTCCACCTCGGTCACCACCTCCACCTCCACCTTCTACTCACCCACCACGCGGCCCACCTCCTCAGAAACCACCTCGCAAACCTACACCACCACCACCACCAGCCCCACGCAAACACCTACCATCGTCTTGCCCACCGTGACCTCCACCAGCACCCAGTCCACCACCGCCTGTGAGCCCGAAGTGTGCTCCTGGAGCGAATGGTTCGACGTCGACTTCCCCTCCTCGGGGCCCGGCCAGGGAGACTTTGAAACCTACCAGCACATCCGGGCCGCCGGCAAGGAAGTCTGCCAGCATCCAAAGGAGATCGAGTGCCGGGCAGAGCGCTACCCCGAGGTTGCCATCCAGTACGTCGGACAGGTCGTGCAGTGCGACGTCCACTTTGGACTGGTGTGCAAGAACGAAGACCAGACCGGCAAACTTAAGATGTGCCTCAACTACAGGATCCGCGTGCTCTGCTGCAGCCCGAACTACAATTGCCCAACCAGCAGCCCCTTGCCCACCACCAGCCCCACCACCATCACCACCAGCAGCTCAACCAGCACCGCCCCAACCTCCACCTCGGTCACCACCTCCACCTCCACCTTCTACTCACCCACCACGCGGCCCACCTCCTCAGAAACCACCTCGCAAACCTACACCACCACCACCACCAGCCCCACGCAAACACCTACCATCGTCTTGCCCACCGTGACCTCCACCACCCAGTCCACCACCGCCTGTGAGCCCGAAGTGTGCTCCTGGAGCGAATGGTTCGACGTCGACTTCCCCTCCTCGGGGCCCGGCCAGGGAGACTTTGAAACCTACCAGCACATCCGGGCCGCCGGCAAGGAAGTCTGCCAGCATCCAAAGGAGATCGAGTGCCGGGCAGAGCGCTACCCCGAGGTTGCCATCCAGTACGTCGGACAGGTCGTGCAGTGCGACGTCCACTTTGGACTGGTGTGCAAGAACGAAGACCAGACCGGCAACCTTAAGATGTGCCTCAACTACAGGATCCGCGTGCTCTGCTGCAGCCCGAACTACAATTGCCCAACCAGCAGCCCCTTGCCCACCACCAGCCCCACCACCATCACCACCAGCAGCTCAACCAGCACCGCCCCAACCTCCACCTCGGTCACCACCTCCACCTCCACCTTCTACTCACCCACCACGTGGCCCACCTCCTCAGAAACCACCTCGCAAACCTACACCACCACCACCACCAGCCCCACGCAAACACCTACCATCGTCTTGCCCACCGTGACCTCCACCAGCACCCAGTCCACCACCGCCTGTGAGCCCGAAGTGTGCTCCTGGAGCGAGTGGTTCGACGTCGACTTCCCCTCCTCGGGGCCCGGCCAGGGAGACTTTGAAACCTACCAGCACATCCGGGCCGCCGGCAAGGAAGTCTGCCAGCATCCAAAGGAGATCGAGTGCCGGGCAGAGCGCTACCCCGAGGTTGCCATCCAGTACGTCGGACAGGTCGTGCAGTGCGACGTCCACTTTGGACTGGTGTGCAAGAACGAAGACCAGACCGGCAAACTTAAGATGTGCCTCAACTACAGGATCCGCGTGCTCTGCTGCAGCCCGAACTACAATTGCCCAACCAGCAGCCCCTTGCCCACCACCAGCCCCACCACCATCACCACCAGCAGCTCAACCAGCACCGCCCCAACCTCCACCTCGGTCACCACCTCCACCTCCACCTTCTACTCACCCACCACGCAGCCCACCTCCTCAGAAACCACCTCGCAAACCTACACCACCACCACCACCAGCCCCACACAAACACCTACCATCGTCTTGCCCACCGTGACCTCCACCAGCACCCAGTCCACCACCGCCTGTGAGCCCGAAGTGTGCTCCTGGAGCGAATGGTTCGACGTCGACTTCCCCTCCTCGGGGCCCGGCCAGGGAGACTTTGAAACCTACCAGCACATCCGGGCCGCCGGCAAGGAAGTCTGCCAGCATCCAAAGGAGATCGAGTGCCGGGCAGAGCGCTACCCCGAGGTTGCCATCCAGTACGTCGGACAGGTCGTGCAGTGCGACGTCCACTTTGGACTGGTGTGCAAGAACGAAGACCAGACCGGCAACCTTAAGATGTGCCTCAACTACAGGATCCGCGTGCTCTGCTGCAGCCCGAACTACAATTGCCCAACCAGCAGCCCCTTGCCCACCACCAGCCCCACCACCATCACCACCAGCAGCTCAACCAGCATTGCCCCAACCTCCACCTCGGTCACCACCTCCACCTCCACCTTCTACCCACCCACCACGCGGCCCACCTCCTCAGAAACCACCTCGCAAACCTACACCACCACCACCACCAGCCCCACGCAAACACCTACCATCGTCTTGCCCACCGTGACCTCCACCAGCACCCAGTCCACCACCGCCTGTGAGCCCGAAGTGTGCTCCTGGAGCGAATGGTTCGACGTCGACTTCCCCTCCTCGGGGCCCGGCCAGGGAGACTTTGAAACCTACCAGCACATCCGGGCCGCCGGCAAGGAAGTCTGCCAGCATCCAAAGGAGATCGAGTGCCGGGCAGAGCGCTACCCCGAGGTTGCCATCCAGTACGTCGGACAGGTCGTGCAGTGCGACGTCCACTTTGGACTGGTGTGCAAGAACGAAGACCAGACCGGCAACCTTAAGATGTGCCTCAACTACAGGATCCGCGTGCTCTGCTGCAGCCCGAACTACAATTGCCCAACCAGCAGCCCCTTGCCCACCACCAGCCCCACCACCATCACCACCAGCAGCTCAACCAGCACCGCCCCAACCTCCACCTCGGTCACCACCTCCACCTCCACCTTCTACTCACCCACCACGCGGCCCACCTCCTCAGAAACCACCTCGCAAACCTACACCACCACCACCACCAGCCCCACGCAAACACCTACCATCGTCTTGCCCACCGTGACCTCCACCACCCAGTCCACCACCGCCTGTGAGCCCGAAGTGTGCTCCTGGAGCGAATGGTTCGACGTCGACTTCCCCTCCTCGGGGCCCGGCCAGGGAGACTTTGAAACCTACCAGCACATCCGGGCCGCCGGCAAGGAAGTCTGCCAGCATCCAAAGGAGATCGAGTGCCGGGCAGAGCGCTACCCCGAGGTTGCCATCCAGTACGTCGGACAGGTCGTGCAGTGCGACGTCCACTTTGGACTGGTGTGCAAGAACGAAGACCAGACCGGCAACCTTAAGATGTGCCTCAACTACAGGATCCGCGTGCTCTGCTGCAGCCCGAACTACAATTGCCCAACCAGCAGCCCCTTGCCCACCACCAGCCCCACCACCATCACCACCAGCAGCTCAACCAGCACCGCCCCAACCTCCACCTCGGTCACCACCTCCACCTCCACCTTCTACTCACCCACCACGCGGCCCACCTCCTCAGAAACCACCTCGCAAACCTACACCACCACCACCACCAGCCCCACGCAAACACCTACCATCGTCTTGCCCACCGTGACCTCCACCAGCACCCAGTCCACCACCGCCTGTGAGCCCGAAGTGTGCTCCTGGAGCGAATGGTTCGACGTCGACTTCCCCTCCTCGGGGCCCGGCCAGGGAGACTTTGAAACCTACCAGCACATCCGGGCCGCCGGCAAGGAAGTCTGCCAGCATCCAAAGGAGATCGAGTGCCGGGCAGAGCGCTACCCCGAGGTTGCCATCCAGTACGTCGGACAGGTCGTGCAGTGCGACGTCCACTTTGGACTGGTGTGCAAGAACGAAGACCAGACCGGCAACCTTAAGATGTGCCTCAACTACAGGATCCGCGTGCTCTGCTGCAGCCCGAACTACAATTGCCCAACCAGCAGCCCCTTGCCCACCACCAGCCCCACCACCATCACCACCAGCAGCTCAACCAGCACCGCCCCAACCTCCACCTCGGTCACCACCTCCACCTCCACCTTCTACTCACCCACCACGCGGCCCACCTCCTCAGAAACCACCTCGCAAACCTACACCACCACCACCACCAGCCCCACGCAAACACCTACCATCGTCTTGCCCACCGTGACCTCCACCACCCAGTCCACCACCGCCTGTGAGCCCGAAGTGTGCTCCTGGAGCGAATGGTTCGACGTCGACTTCCCCTCCTCGGGGCCCGGCCAGGGAGACTTTGAAACCTACCAGCACATCCGGGCCGCCGGCAAGGAAGTCTGCCAGCATCCAAAGGAGATCGAGTGCCGGGCAGAGCGCTACCCCGAGGTTGCCATCCAGTACGTCGGACAGGTCGTGCAGTGCGACGTCCACTTTGGACTGGTGTGCAAGAACGAAGACCAGACCGGCAAACTTAAGATGTGCCTCAACTACAGGATCCGCGTGCTCTGCTGCAGCCCGAACTACAATTGCCCAACCAGCAGCCCCTTGCCCACCACCAGCCCCACCACCATCACCACCAGCAGCTCAACCAGCACCGCCCCAACCTCCACCTCGGTCACCACCTCCACCTCCACCTTCTACTCACCCACCACGCGGCCCACCTCCTCAGAAACCACCTCGCAAACCTACACCACCACCACCACCAGCCCCACGCAAACACCTACCATCGTCTTGCCCACCGTGACCTCCACCACCCAGTCCACCACCGCCTGTGAGCCCGAAGTGTGCTCCTGGAGCGAATGGTTCGACGTCGACTTCCCCTCCTCGGGGCCCGGCCAGGGAGACTTTGAAACCTACCAGCACATCCGGGCCGCCGGCAAGGAAGTCTGCCAGCATCCAAAGGAGATCGAGTGCCGGGCAGAGCGCTACCCCGAGGTTGCCATCCAGTACGTCGGACAGGTCGTGCAGTGCGACGTCCACTTTGGACTGGTGTGCAAGAACGAAGACCAGACCGGCAACCTTAAGATGTGCCTCAACTACAGGATCCGCGTGCTCTGCTGCAGCCCGAACTACAATTGCCCAACCAGCAGCCCCTTGCCCACCACCAGCCCCACCACCATCACCACCAGCAGCTCAACCAGCACCGCCCCAACCTCCACCTCGGTCACCACCTCCACCTCCACCTTCTACTCACCCACCACGTGGCCCACCTCCTCAGAAACCACCTCGCAAACCTACACCACCACCACCACCAGCCCCACGCAAACACCTACCATCGTCTTGCCCACCGTGACCTCCACCAGCACCCAGTCCACCACCGCCTGTGAGCCCGAAGTGTGCTCCTGGAGCGAGTGGTTCGACGTCGACTTCCCCTCCTCGGGGCCCGACCAGGGAGACTTTGAAACCTACCAGCACATCCGGGCCGCCGGCAAGGAAGTCTGCCAGCATCCAAAGGAGATCGAGTGCCGGGCAGAGCGCTACCCCGAGGTTGCCATCCAGTACGTCGGACAGGTCGTGCAGTGCGACGTCCACTTTGGACTGGTGTGCAAGAACGAAGACCAGACCGGCAAACTTAAGATGTGCCTCAACTACAGGATCCGCGTGCTCTGCTGCAGCCCGAACTACAATTGCCCAACCAGCAGCCCCTTGCCCACCACCAGCCCCACCACCATCACCACCAGCAGCTCAACCAGCACCGCCCCAACCTCCACCTCGGTCACCACCTCCACCTCCACCTTCTACTCACCCACCACGCAGCCCACCTCCTCAGAAACCACCTCGCAAACCTACACCACCACCACCACCAGCCCCACACAAACACCTACCATCGTCTTGCCCACCGTGACCTCCACCAGCACCCAGTCCACCACCGCCTGTGAGCCCGAAGTGTGCTCCTGGAGCGAATGGTTCGACGTCGACTTCCCCTCCTCGGGGCCCGGCCAGGGAGACTTTGAAACCTACCAGCACATCCGGGCCGCCGGCAAGGAAGTCTGCCAGCATCCAAAGGAGATCGAGTGCCGGGCAGAGCGCTACCCCGAGGTTGCCATCCAGTACGTCGGACAGGTCGTGCAGTGCGACGTCCACTTTGGACTGGTGTGCAAGAACGAAGACCAGACCGGCAACCTTAAGATGTGCCTCAACTACAGGATCCGCGTGCTCTGCTGCAGCCCGAACTACAATTGCCCAACCAGCAGCCCCTTGCCCACCACCAGCCCCACCACCATCACCACCAGCAGCTCAACCAGCATTGCCCCAACCTCCACCTCGGTCACCACCTCCACCTCCACCTTCTACCCACCCACCACGTGGCCCACCTCCTCAGAAACCACCTCGCAAACCTACACCACCACCACCACCAGCCCCACGCAAACACCTACCATCGTCTTGCCCACCGTGACCTCCACCAGCACCCAGTCCACCACCGCCTGTGAGCCCGAAGTGTGCTCCTGGAGCGAATGGTTCGACGTCGACTTCCCCTCCTCGGGGCCCGGCCAGGGAGACTTTGAAACCTACCAGCACATCCGGGCCGCCGGCAAGGAAGTCTGCCAGCATCCAAAGGAGATCGAGTGCCGGGCAGAGCGCTACCCCGAGGTTGCCATCCAGTACGTCGGACAGGTCGTGCAGTGCGACGTCCACTTTGGACTGGTGTGCAAGAACGAAGACCAGACCGGCAACCTTAAGATGTGCCTCAACTACAGGATCCGCGTGCTCTGCTGCAGCCCGAACTACAATTGCCCAACCAGCAGCCCCTTGCCCACCACCAGCCCCACCACCATCACCACCAGCAGCTCAACCAGCACCGCCCCAACCTCCACCTCGGTCACCACCTCCACCTCCACCTTCTACTCACCCACCACGCGGCCCACCTCCTCAGAAACCACCTCGCAAACCTACACCACCACCACCACCAGCCCCACGCAAACACCTACCATCGTCTTGCCCACCGTGACCTCCACCACCCAGTCCACCACCGCCTGTGAGCCCGAAGTGTGCTCCTGGAGCGAATGGTTCGACGTCGACTTCCCCTCCTCGGGGCCCGGCCAGGGAGACTTTGAAACCTACCAGCACATCCGGGCCGCCGGCAAGGAAGTCTGCCAGCATCCAAAGGAGATCGAGTGCCGGGCAGAGCGCTACCCCGAGGTTGCCATCCAGTACGTCGGACAGGTCGTGCAGTGCGACGTCCACTTTGGACTGGTGTGCAAGAACGAAGACCAGACCGGCAACCTTAAGATGTGCCTCAACTACAGGATCCGCGTGCTCTGCTGCAGCCCGAACTACAATTGCCCAACCGGAACACCCTTGCCCACCACCAGCCCCACCACCATTACTGCCAGCACTTCTTCTGCCCCTGTATCAAGACTGTGTTACTGTAAAATTGGGGATGCCATTTTTTCACCTGGTTAGTTTTCCTCTTTTTCTTTGTTCATATGTAGCATATTTAATGTTTCTTGTTTATTTTTTCCATAACTGTTTTCCTTGCTTTCATTTTTTACATAGTCATACTTTTTTTTCAATTTTTTTTTGTTCCTCTTTTATCTTTTTTTTTTAATTTTTTTTTTTCTGTTTATCTTACTGTTTTTTCTTTTTTTTTTCAGGTGAATTGATTTATAACAGAATGGATAGTGATGGTTGTAGGTTTTATGCCATCTGTAGTCCAACATGTACAATCGAACGACACACTGTAGATTGTAACATTACTACTCCTCTAACCACAACTTCAACTGAATGGTCTCCTGTAACATCAGTTCCTCTGCTTTCCACTTCTGGAAGAGTTCCTTTTCATGGTTGTGTTTCTGCCACTCACCCTCCCCTACAGGTATGTAATTTCTTCATTTTAGTCTTCGCTTCAGATTTGCAAAACAAAACAGTTTCTGATCCTTCATATCATGGTTAGAATATGAATCCCTCTAGTCAACATTACAAGTCATTAGTACCACAAATTGAAGAGAAGTAACACATACTAATTTCCTTTCCAACACCACCATTATTGGAAACAATATATCATTAAAGCAGAAATATGAGCAAATATATTTACAAACTCCTGTGACGGTAATTTTTGTTCATTTTGCAGCCTGGACAAAGATACAAGTTATCCAACTGTACAGAACTCATCTGTAAGGGAGACAACAAGGTAGAAGTAATTCCAACGCACTGCCCACCTGTAAAGGAAATTACCTGTGCAAACAAATATCCAGCAATACTGGTACCAGATGAAAATGGCTGCTGTTACCGATATGAGTGTCAATGTAAGCACCAGTAGATCAAGGAATAATGTTTTTTGAAAAAAGCAAAACTTTGCACACATTATAGAGGCATTTTGTTTCTTAGGGTTGCTCTATAAATTGTAGTGTATTCATGTCAGTTTCTAAATTACATCTTCTATGTTAAATTTAATATTAATCTTCTAAATATTTTCTCTCTACCAGGTGTGTGCAGTGGATGGGGAGATCCTCATTATATTACTTTTGATGGAACCTACTATACTTTCCTTGAAAACTGTACTTACGTCCTAGTGAAACAGATCATACCTAAATATGACAACTTCCGTGTTTATATTGACAATTATTACTGTGATGCAGAAGATGGACTGTCCTGCCCTAAATCCATTATTATTTTCTACAAATCTGCAGAAGTGGTGCTGACGCGTAAACTCATGAATGGTGTGATGGCCAATGTGGTAAAATACACATTTTTTATTTCTATATATTTTGTAAAAAAGAAAAAAGTTCCATAGGCCTTACTTATTCTCTTTTAAAATATAGTCTGTTAGAATATCATATCATGGAGGTGATGAGGGCATGGGGTATCATTGGGAGGAAAAAAAAAAAAGAGTTACACCAGTTTCTAAGAATAAAATGTCAGAAACAGCTTAGCACTATGCAGATATGAATATACTATGTGCATGTATGTATATACATAAATAATACTAGGAAAGAGACTAATACAGCCAATAGAGAAGACAGAAAGAATGCTTATACTGGTGCTTGATTCACATTTCATGAAAACTTGTATGTTGTGCCATTCACTTACGTAAAAAAAAAACCACATTACAAAGAAACAGATGCAAATCACAAGCATGATTCTTCTCTAATGGTGAAGATGTATATATATGCCTTATCAGCTGGATAACTAGGGACTGCTTCCTCTGAAGGGGGAACTTCGGGCACCAGAATCATGACATAATTCCCTCTCCAATTCCCTGCTGGGAAGAGAGGTATAGATGAAGAAAAGGTGTGACTGGGGGTGTCACTTCACCTTCACAATCCTAAACTAGTGCTGGCGAGTCAGTGAAAACAGAAAATCAGTCCCACTGGTACACTGGGGAATGCATTAGTTGATTGGAGAACACAAAGAGGTGGAAGGAAAAGTTTGTCTCAATATGCACTCTCCCCCTACAAAGCCATGCCAAGTTCTCCTTACCAACAGTCAGAAAGGCATGCTGAAACAATTAGTCCAGTGATTCCCTGAGAAAGAAAACAATAACTGACAGTTTTAACTCTTACTTTATCCCAATTCAATGAGAAAAAAGTTGCAGAATAATTCCTGACAAAATGTTATTAAGCAAATATGTTCATCTTCATTAGATCATATAAGATACAGGCTGCAAACGGAACAGCTTAGATTGATGAACAAATAAGACCGCTACATAAAGCTGGTGCCAGGGACATTTGACTTTATTTTGAATTCAGACAACTCTGCCAATGGCAAGCAACATATAGTATAGTGACAGTGCGATTTTGCAGAAAGTTATCATATAACGGCAGAAATATTTCTGTAGTTAAAGAAAACTACCATTTGTTTGCATACAAAAAATGTTTACAGTGAATAAAATGATAAGGGATAAAAAAAATACTTGGATTTAGAATGCTGTGCATTAACACACAATCTACACAAACACGATACATAGAGGACACAGGTTATTATCACATTGTAGCAATATAGCAATACAAGCTGAGACATTAATGCAAATATATGTTGTATTGTGATGGCAGTGGGCACTGGATGTGACGCACAACAATACGGAGTTATGCATGATTATGAAGATTAGAAAATACATTATTTAAAACAATCAGGCAGAAGCAGTGCTTATTCTGAAGCTGTGTTTTTTTTAATCTTGCATTCAGATGTACTTCAACAAAAAGATTGTCAAACCAGGCTTCAAAAAAGATGGCATTTCTTTCTCCACACTTGGCATCAACATGATTGTTGAAATACCAGAGATTGGTGCAACCATCACCTTTAGTGGGCTGATTTTCTCCGTGAAACTCCCATACAGCAAATTTGGCAACAACACCGAAGGGCAGTGTGGTAAGACAGATGCACTAATTGGAGGTGGGACTCTTTCCCTACCCTGTGTGGTTATTCTCACCCACTCTGGCTATGCAGTCTCATGATTGACAGACATTTTTAATTAGCAGTAAAATGGAAATGAAAACAGTTCTGCTTTTCCACTTCTGTAGGATCAAAAGCTCGATATTTCAGCAACACATTTTTCTTTTCTTTCAGGCTGGTGATTTGGGTTTCTTGTTTTTCCCTAACCTAAACTAAAGTTCATATAACTTTAAAGAAAGCACTCCTTATGAAGCAAGACACCTTATACACTTCATAAGCACACCACATGTAAATGTGATATCATGCACAATAGTGTATTGTGCATCTCTGATGTGGCTTTTGAGACTTACATAGCTTGTCTCTTCCAGGAACATGTACAAATAATAAATCAGATGAATGCCGCTTACCAAGTGGAAAGATCATTTCTTCCTGTCCACAAATGGCTCATCACTGGATCGTTGATAACAACAAGTCATGCCATGGAGTACCAATACCACCAGTTGTAACCACACCTCCACCAAAGCCTCACTGTGAAACGCCTCAGCTCTGCAAGCTTATCTGGAGCGAGTAAGAAAAAAACTGAATGAATTCACTCTTTTTAGACAAAACTGTCTCAGCATCTTACAAGAAGAGTAAGAACTATAGACCTAGCACCTGATAACAGCTGAAAATGTCAGCTTAATGACAGGATATATACAGTAAAAGGCTTTCGCAAAAGACACCACTCTTCTTGGATGGCTTGCATGCCAAAGATAACTAAGCAAGGAGAGGTGAAGTTAGAAAATCAGGGATGCAGCAAGCACTAAAATCCATACTCCCTGGGTTGCAACCACACAGATTTATGTTACCTTTCTCCCTCCCTACCTTCCACAGTATACTCACTCACTCTTAGTTACACTATTAAGTCAAGAGTAAATGCTAAATTTAAAGTGGGCCTTCAGTACAAATCGTAAAGAACCTGGTTACCACCCAGGTTAACAAAGCAGATAGAAACATCTTGGCCAAAAAGCGCCCTTCATTCTTTGTAGATTTTATGTAAAACAGGAAGCTCAGTATTTCCTACACTTATGTGAGCTCTGACAAAAGCTTTTTTTCAGCTCAGTCACTTATAAAGGCCCTCTTACACACATTTGCTGCAATGTCTAATAAGTTATGAGTTATTGTATGTGCAATTTCACCATCCCTCAGCTACTTTTATCATCCCTTTTTCCTCAATCTAACGCAGTTGCCTTTTCCATTAAATTTCCAGTGTCAGACTGATGAAAAGTTGTGTATGCAGATAGAAACACTATGACCATTAGCCTCTCTAGAAAAAAAATAGAGCGTCAATTTTCCTAATCTTTGCTTTCTGAATCTACCTCATAGATTATTGGCCGTTCTTAGGGTTTTGTTTCTTGTAATACATTCCTTCCTGAAGCAGAGAGTCACATGCCATTAACTGGGAAGTGCTGGATTTTATATAATGACTGGTTAACACAAAAGGGGTTTGGTTTCTTGTCTGTCTGCAGGATTTTTTCAGAATGCCATGCCGTGATACCACCAGAACCATTTTTCAAAGGCTGTGTTTTTGATGGATGTCGCATAGCCAATGAATCCATGCAGTGCTCCAGTTTGGAGATATATGCTACAGAGTGTGCTGCTAGAGGTGTCTGCATTGACTGGAGATGGAAGACCAACAATATATGCCGTAAGTATTGCAGAACTCAAAAATGTATGTGAGAAATGGTAGTAATTAGTGTTTTATTTAGTAAAAACATTTTACACTTAACACTTGACTACTGTCTAGAAAAATATAGCAACATCCTTACAGAAATTGCAGATGAAGAAGGCAAAGCTGTAGTCACTTTTGCTGCAAAAATGCATCTACTGTCAATTTCTGAATCTTTTTTCTTCTTTTTCCATACAGCATACAACTGTCCAGCAGGCATGGCATACAAGCCATGTGGGCCCGTTAATCCTGCAACCTGCGAACCAAGGTATGGGAAACAAAACAAAACAAAAAAATAAAAAACCTACCCCAGAAATAACTGCTTGTATTTTTCTTTTTTTTTTTTTCTATTTTTACCTATATACTCACCTTAGAAAATCGAGTTACTTCATAATGAAATGTCTTACGGATTTTTATACGTTATTCAAGATTCATGAATATCAATCAGCTGTACGAATATACATTTCCTGTTGCACTTCAGAACATGTTAATTCTTTTGTCTTCCTTGTATCTGACATGGGGACCTTATACATATGCTGCTCTTTCTCCTGCTTCTCTGCAAAAACATTGTACTCAAACATATACATTCCTCTCGCTCTAGCTTTGTTGAGTTTCCCAGCTATGGAGTAAGTGAAGGATGTTTCTGCCCTGAAGGAATGACACTGATGAGTGAAGACAGCAACATCTGTGTCCCTGAATGCTGTAAGTAATCTGTAGCTAGTTTGGGAATAAATAGAGATTAGGATTGATAGTTAGGAGGCCAGTATTCTACTCCCATCTTCTACATGGTCAGATCATGGGCAAATCAGCCTCTTTAAGCTCCTTTATTTTCCACATCTAAAAATAGAATAATAATCAATACTACCTTTTTTTTTCAATTTTCCCTCCTTACATGAGATCTATTGAGATGGCAGAATTCTACATTTCAGAAGAACTAGTCTGCATATTCATTTTCTTCTTAGTTTTATCTTCACAGTATTTCTGTTTGAAACTGCAAAATTTACTCCTTTACATCAGTTTTCAGTGGTGTAAATGTTCATTAAGTGGTTTGTTTTTTTTTGTTTGTTTGTTTCCAGCTTGCAGGGAGCCAAATGGAGTATCCAGACGTGTGAGTATCACAAACAATGTGGTTTATTAGGCACAGATAAGTGAAATAAGAGGATATTTAGTGTTTCACAAAAACAAATTTTGGTTAGACTGAGGGAGACTTTAGGGTTTTTCCAAGTGTTCTTTCCCCTTTAGTCTTAAAAATAATTATGAGTTCCAGAGCACTAACCACATTACTCCCTAAGAAATTTAACAGTAAGTGATGGGATATTCTTTCAATAACCATCACCTCACATACTGGGGTAAAAAAAAAAAAAAGAGAGAGAGAAAAATAGCTAGATGGTAGTAGGGGAACTTTGGCATATGTGCTTCTTTTATTTCACAAATTTGGCTTACTAAAGTTACTATAGATGAATGGGTAGATGGATAATAAAGCTCACCTGTTGCTGATAATACTGATAGTCTGCGTTCTTAGTTCCTCAGCTGCATACACATAGAAATTTCTCTTTGTAACCTAATGTGCAAATGACTATGTCATATGGTCATTTCTTATTCAAAAATGCATGAAAAGCTCAATCGCTTCTCCTTTATACCTCTTGTATACCTCATACTAACACTACTGATAAATAGAAAGTGATAGCAATATGAACATGCTCAGAACTTTCAGTGGTCTCCAGTATCTTCCCCTAATTAGCTTCAGTTTGAGGGTTTCTTATAAAATCTAAAAATACTAGAAATATGAAAAGGTTGATGTAATCAGATATCACTGTATCCATGAATAAGTCAACTAGAAACAAACAGAAACATTTTTATTTGAATTTATATATAATTTTTTCCTTCCTTTTGCTTCTTTTTTTATATAGCCAGGAGAAATATGGACAGAAAATTGCCAGGAATGTGTCTGTGACAAAAATACTCTTCAAGTGCACTGTACAAAACACAAATGTCCTCTGACACAGCAAGTATTTTGTGATGAACCAGGTTATGTGCCTGTTAAGATACAGATACCAGAAGATCCATGCTGTACCAGGACTGAGTGCTGTAAGTATGGTCTTAGTTCTTTAACATGGGGAATATTCTATGTTTATTTTGGGTAACTACAGCAATAATTTCTCATTTCTTTAGTACTTTGCATTGATTTCATAATGTTTTTCTCCCTCATCTCACTCCTTAAGACCTTCTTGCACAGCATTTACTAAATGCCTGAAGAAAATCAATTTAAAGATGAAAACATTTTATATTATTAGACATAGAAAAGTAGCTGGAAATCTCCTATACTTTAACATTTAAAATCTTTAATGCTGTCATCACTTGAAACAATATTAAAAAATCATTCAAAGCATTTTCTGTTTCAAAGAACAGTACCAAAAAATGATCTTAACTTAAAAAAAAAAAGTGTCTTGAACTTTTAAAAATTGCTCAAGAAAGTTTCTGAACCCCTGAGAATACATCAGATTTCCCAATTGGTACAAATTCTCTTTGGAAGTGTCTCTTTCCAGCAATCACCACTCTGTTCTTCTCAGACAATGCTTTGTTTTACAAAGGTTATGGAAAACCTCATTCACTTTAAAAATAGCTGAGCAAATAAACTGAATTAGTCATTAAACTAGCTTGTGTAAACAAGACCATATTTGCCCCATGGGAAAACTTCTCAAGTTCATGTAAAACAAAATTACTTTCATTTAAAAATTCTAAGTTCATTATTTTCTGTATTCTCTCATATTAAACAGACTGCAACACTAGCCTCTGCCCTGAGTTGACACCCCAGTGCTTAGATGGACAGGAAGTAGTCACAATAATGCAGCCTGGAAAATGTTGTCCTACCTTTGAATGCAGTAAGTACTATGTACCTTCTTCATGTGTTATTCACAACTATATTTTTCTAAGTCTATGAATACAAAAAAAAAACCTTAAAAAAGAAAGATGCAAGTTATCTGTGTTATCATATTGGGCCAACAAAGCAGCAGTTTTATCACATTCTTCTGCTTCCTGAAACTTACACTTCTATGACACCATCCTTCTTCCTTCTTTACAGGGCATGGCTGTGTAGTCAATGAAACCTACTATGCAGTAAGTACACAGAGTAACTCACTATAAAAATACATCTTCACATAGGTTAACAATGCAATGTTTTTGAGACTCCTGTCATGGACCATACTTTGCAGAAAGGCCTGAGATAAAATATTATTAATTATTTAATCGAGGACAGCATATCAGCACCCTCTCTATAAGCAAAAGTATTTTCTGCTCTCCTTTCTGCATTAGGAGAATTTTATTCCAAAATGGATATTACCAACAGCAGAAACTCTGCTTAAAATAAAACAACCGAAGTCATATTTAAGGATAGCTTAGCCCATACGTAGTTCTGCTTGTATTGTCTGTGATGTACACACAACAAGTAACTTGCTTTTACTGGCTAATAATGACTTTTTTTTCTGACTTCCCCTAGCCTGGAACTGTCATTCCATCAGGCCCCTGTGAAGAATGCATGTGCTCTGAATCGCCGTACTCAAGCCCTCACCACGCTACTGTCAAGTGCGAGCCTGTTATCTGTAATACGTACTGCCCAGCAGTGAGTGCTATTTTGCTGTCAGTAATTCTACCCAACTCAGTTGAAACACCCATCAGTTAAGGTCAGCGTCCCGAATCAACGTCATGTCCTCTCTATTTCTTTCAAAACAGGGCTATAAGTATACAAAGAAACCTGGACAGTGCTGCGGCACGTGCAAGGCAGCAGCTTGCGTAGTGACTGTGGGAGACAACATTACACGCGTGCTCCAGGTAACTGCCTATTTTCATTCACTTTTGGTGAACTCTGCTGGTCTTTTCACTCTTTCCCCTCCTTGTCTTTGTTGCATTAATTTGCCACATCTTTTCTTATGTTAGACAAATGCTAATTCAGGCAGGGAATGGACTGTCTCATATAGCTTGAACAGTACCTTGAGCCATGAAACTCCAGTTCTAAGAATTTCAGAAGCAACTGTGACACTGAACAATGGCTTTCAGAAATCAACATAGAAAAATACATAGGTGAAAGCAATGGGGACTTATTTGCCTTCAGCTCTGAAAATATAGCCTTCATTTTGCTTGAACGATAATTTTATCTGCAGAGGCAGTTTTCTGCACCAAACAGCCAATCTCAAGTTAGCTGAGAGCTTTAGGACAGGATAAGTCAGTGAAGCCAGTAGAAATTCTGCCATATATTTCAATGGACATACCTATAAATTCTGATGGCAAAACCACTGAAACATAAATTAATCTTTCCAAATGAGTCCACATACTTATCCTATTCACACAAAAAGCACGTCCATATCCAGATAAAAATATAGCTTGGTTAATGAAAAAGACTTACAGCAGTATGATAATATGACAAGTAACTATCAGCTGAAGTTCAAGGAAATTATTCAGAATAATCAAAATGCAATAGGCAGCAATGGTAAGACGTGACAGGGAGGGGTAGGGGAGGATGTTTCATTCTTATGTGCAGATTTTAATCACTTTAACTACTTTAAGGTTGGAGAATTCTGGAACCTACCTGGTGATAACTGTACAACCTATACATGTAAAAAATACGATGACCAGTTCATTCAAGTCATCTTAGAGAAAAGCTGTCCTCCTTTTAACCCTGATGAGTGTAATCCAGTAAGTACCCTTCTACCAGTTCTCATATTTGAAAAGGTTGCAATGGTAGTGATAGAAGGATTATGGTGTCCAAGCAAAATTCCTAGCAGAAGCATCACAATCACACAGGATGTAGCTCTCATTTTATCCTCTCTGAATCTGGTTCCCATCAAATTTCATTTCAGAAAAGTAAATACAAATTAAAATGGATGATATATCAACCCTCATTGAGGATTGGGCACTAGAGAAAATGGTACAGCATAATGTTTTGGATTCCTAAAAGTGTGACCTAGAAGTAAGACTCTTATTGAAAAATAATGGGGTTTTTATTCCTAAATTACTTAAGATTATGAATTCTTTTTTGGAACTCACTTACTGAGAGCAAAGGTGAAGGAAAATAAGCTACTTCAGTTCACAACATCATTCAGCTTAATACAGCTCAGGGTAGATTAGGACCAGCCCCACACATCTGGGGAGTGAGTTATTTTGTTACTTGTGTTATCCTGTCTGAGATAATTCTTCACCTGTATTGACTTTGGTTACTCAAAATACCCCACATACGCTATAAGCTTTACTTCTGAAATTTTACTACTTGGACTCTGATGACAACAAACCAGTTACAGTACCCTCAATGTCAGCTTTCAAAGAACTCTTGTTAATATTAGATTGAAGTAGTTATGTGCCCTAAATATTTAGCCTTGCTTGAAATAATTAGATTCTGTGTCAATACAAAGAACTTTCTGGTACCAGAGAAACCTAGGAAGCAGGGAAAGTCTGTGCTTTAGTATGCAAATACAAAACTTGAGTTATCTTTTTCTGTTTTTCCACTCAAGGATGACATCAAGCTATCTGAAGATGGCTGCTGTAAAGAATGCCAATTGAAGAGTAAGTAATGATAATTTTGTTAAGAGAAATATGTGCCTTATTAGGTATATTAGTCCATTTTGCGTGGTAGATGCACAGATGGAAGAGATAAACAGACCAGATTTGGGACCACTGCCTCATACTGAGGTGAGAAAGGAAACAGGTGGATAAGGAAAGGAACAGAACACTTCCAGCACACACTTTAAGGTCTTGGAAAACATGGATATAGTGAACTTTTCCATCCCCTACTGTTAAATGTTAGCCTTTTTGTGGGAAGGAGAAGACTATTACTATTGTCCAACTTCCATAGATACATCTCTTTAAGGAAGAAAGTGAAGCCAGTCCTGGAAGGTGGGTGTGCATTGAGCAGTTGCCACAGTACTGCTCTTTATTTTTGCATCCTGTACCAAAGTTGCATAAGCAAAAGGGAATTTTTCATTCATTGATAACACAAGCAGCAAGAGTCATAATTTGGCCCTTAACAATTACAAGAGAAATGCACTGGGACCCAATTTTCCTATTTCAGCTCCATGCATTTCAGTTTTCCATTACAAACTATCATACACATATATCTACTTAAATGTACATATATTTTAACCTATTTTCCATTGGTTTGTGACAACCTCAGGTTGTATGAAGCACAATACTACTACTGTCATCAAATATCATGGATGTGTGTCTCCTGCACCTGTTGAAATGACATATTGTGAAGGCAGCTGTGGTGCTTACTCACGGTAAGTGGCATAGAAGATAATCACGGTCCTTTGTCTTCTACTCTTTACACTAGTTACATAAAGTAAATCACAAGTGATTTTCTAATATGTCCAACATCCACCCAATCATCAGCTGTTTCCATTGTGCTAACTAGAATTTTTAACAGACATTATGTTGTACTAGCTTAGTTACCCCAAGACTCACCATGTTTTAACAGCCTGTTCAGTGTCATAGTGAATAGACCTGAGTTTTGATTTTGCCCATGTGAAAGTGAGATTATTTGTTTCTCACTATTCTCTCATTTTGGACTGGGTTTATATGTGATCTGGATTAATTGATTTACTTTTTCTGTGTCTTAATGAAGGGCTAGATCCATTCATTTTTACAATGAGGAGCAGCAGTCCACATGAAAGCAAACAACTTCTGGTTATACTTAGCAATGGGTATGAGTGGTAGTGGTATTTCTAACCCAATTTCTGAATCTGTCTTGGTTTTGCAATCAGATATTCTCCAGAGGCGAACACAATGGAACATAAATGTTCATGTTGTCAGGAAATCAAGACCAGCCAAAGAAAGGTAACTCTGATGTGCAGTGATGGAACCTACCTTGATCACTCATACACCTATGTGGACAAATGCAGCTGTGTGAGTGCTGAGTGCATTCCCCAAGCCGGCACCCAACAGGCAACAAACCAGATAACGGTCTCTCAGGAACAAGCGGATGTCTAAAATTATAACTAAACAGAGGAAGTCAAACAAGGGTTGAACTTAAGACTAAATAAAGCTTTGAAGAAATACAAAAGTGTCAAAAGCAGCTAAAATTCTGGATGAACAGATGATATTTTCTGCATGCAAACACAATATGTCTGTCTACCAATATATCTCCCATTGTTTTTCACATCTTTTCTTTTACACCTTTAGAGGTACAGCATAAGGTCATTTTGACATTGTTCATTTGTTTGTCTTCTGAGAAGTGCTGTAGCATAAGACTGAGTTGGATTTACACTTGCACAAAGTCTATTACAAGAATAACATTCTTTTCTGGCTTGAAGTTTGCCTGTGGTGGCATAACATAGACACTTGACAATATCTAATACTTTCATTGATGCAGACTGACATTTTTTACAACATTTTCATTTCAGTTCATTGAGGTAAATCAAAAGCTAAAGTCCAGAAAACAAACAAACAAAACCCAAGGAAAACTGTACCTCTTTGTTTCTTTATTTTTCTCTTTGCATTAAGGAAAACTTAGACTGCAGAAAGCCATACCTTCTCAAAACTATAAACTCCAATATTTTGAACAATTTATGATGGACATATTTCCCTGTATATTCTTATGGGAAAAAGAAGGAAATCCTATAATAAGAAGCTGCTGCACACTACTCTTTGTTTACATAATACCATCCACATAGTAACTGTATGAAAATATGGATTATTTTTTTTGTTTGTGGTTAACTGTTTACAGAAGAAGTATATATATATATATTTTTGCCAACAGGGGCATATGAAGGATTTTTGTAAACAAAAGTTAATAATAATAATAATAATAATAATAATAACAATAATAATAATATATGTAAATCCTTTCCTCGGAAGCTTTTAAAAGTTGAACCATTGCTATTTATTTTGGTTTTGGAAAATTGATTTATTGAGTCATTTCTTTCAGAATTAATGTCATCCCATTTCTTAGTCTTAGTCGTGTTATCTGGGTGTGGTACATTTTCTCCTGTTTTGTTTTGGAATATAATTTTATTTTTGTTCCTTATGAAAAAAAAAAAGTAATGATGATTAATAAATTCTAAGCATTTTACAGCGTATCTCCTTTGACTTTTCACTGAATTCCTCACATGAGACTTGCAATCTGTTGCTTCCCATCCTACTACAGCTCTTTCTCAATAGCTCCAAGTCAAATGTTAATCTAGATTGTGGTAGCCAACCCCCTATAGATCTTTGATAGTGCTTTGAATGAAAGGCACTCAAAAGGAAATTGTTCCAAGCACATCACTTCAGATGCTATCAATTAGTGAGCTTCCAGTAAGCAAGCACATCTTTGAGTCTGTACCTACCTTGTAGCTCTGAAAGTTCTTTACCTGACAGACAGAAACTATCCAAAGTATCCCAGACCAGTTAGTCTCATATTTTAGAGCCCACTGCAACATAAATCTCAAACCTGAAACTGCCCAGCTGTAAATTTACAAGTTTTGACAGGTTACTGTGCAGCTTTAGTTACACTACACTTTGAACCAGCAACCACAGATCTGATCGTAGATTGTATAATGCCAAGAAACATATTTTACACAATTTACAAATGACTGTTCTAGGGTCAGTAGAAAGAACGGTAAAAAAATTTAAAGATTATGACCTTTCTCCTAGCCTACAGTTTGGACAGCTCAGAAGAAGAAGTAACAGGCTAACAACATAGGCTTTCTGCAGGTGCCCTGCAGCAGCTTAGGCTGCTTTCTCACCCATTTTTCTTTCACAGAACAATAACAACCCATATACTCCCCCACTCAGAGGTGAGCATGGAGTTCTGACTGAGGATCACTAGTAACATCATACTTCCTGGTGGCTAAAATCCCTATGTCTTCCCAGCTTCCTCTTGACAAATTGTTACTTCATAGTCAGTTTTTCCCAGTCCTTAGGCTCTTCTGCTTCCCAGTGAGGTCCCATGTGGCGTACTACTTTCCACCTAACCCACCAGGCTTCCCAGTGCAGTACTACTGAATTCATGACTGGTTTGGTGAGTGACAGATATTCTGGCCTTCCCAGGCAAGCTAGGAAATTATTCTTCTCCCACTCATTCTGCAGAAAGGAAAGATATTATCTATAATATAAAATCAACTATTATGCACTTCTTTGATCCACAACAGCTCCTTGTCCAGTTAACCCACTGAAATAACAAATTCCCTGCAAGTTGCTTCAAGATCGTTAGTTGTTCTTCCATGCAAAGCCTGTATCTCAGCATTCCAGCAGCTACACTCTTCCCTGGAAAACTCTGTGTACGTTAAGTCTCTGCCACCAGCCACTTCATACACCTCACTGAAAGAGGAAAAACTAACATGATGAGGAAGAAAGGAATAAAACACATAATATGTGGCATATGGAAAGATTGAGAGTTGATAATGGGGACAGCAGAGGCCAGAACTAACCTAGACTTTGGTGGTATAAGGAGGAAAAAAAAAAAAAGAGAGAGAGAGAGAGAAGCAAGGGAATGGACAGACTTTGGTCCTGGCATGGGGAGACAAGGAGGCAAGGAAACAAGGAAGGGAAATATAAGCCAAAGCAAACCATGGAGGCACGCAGAATGTGTGGCTGAGGACGTACTGGAGATGCTGCCTTGGACAAGGAAGGATCTGTATCCCAGATACAGTCCTAGTGCTGGGAAAGAGCAAACAGGAACCCTCAATTCAAGAGAAGACCGACAGTGGACAATGTGCTTTGGGCATGAAAGAGGAAGTCGAAGGACTTGTAGGGACTCCCTGAAACAAGACTCAGAGTAAATGAAAAACAGAGAGCTGCAGTGGATGGATGTATCAGACCAGTCTTAGAGGTTTCCTAAACTTTTCTTTACATGGGACCTAGCTGTGCTCTGAGTTATTGCTGACACAGCCTGGCAAATAGCTCCAAAGTAAACCTTTCTAAAAACTGGGATGAATGAGATCACAGCTATATCTCTCAAAAATAAATGGACAATTTTTTAAACTGTAGATAAATAATAAAGTCAATAAACAATTAGGTGGAAGAAAGTGATTGGCTTGATAGGTCTTTAGTGATGTAAGCCAGAATATTGCGCAGGTCACACTGAACTATGCTAGTGTAGATTATGAACGTACATTACACCAACTCTAACACTAGAGGGCTCTAGGCCCACAGTCTACAAGGCTGTATGAAAAGGTTTTCTGTCAAAAGGGTTTCTTTAAAGGCACTCTGAAGTGAGCTTCATAATACCCATTGCCTTACTTTCAAATCATTAAGACAAACTTTGCTCTTAACTTACTCTTGAATCTACAGGCATTCATCCCACACAACGTACTAATACTTGTTTATACGTCACTTAATTTTTATTTTTTTTTTCCTTACCTGGTCATCTTTGGAGCACAAATAAATTGCAGCAGAGAAAACAATTCACTTAGGACATAAATTATTCCAGCTGCATAAAAAAAAAAAAATTCAAAGTTTTTGGGCCTAATTTCAACATTGACTTTCAGCAGTCCTTCCTTGGGCATTCATACACTTGCTCCCCACTCAGGACTCCTGTTACGTAGCCTAACCACTGCACAACAAGCTTATCTTTTTCCTTTTTCCACAGAGCATTTTAAAACTCTGCAGTGTAAATAACAAATTACTAACAAACACTTTTCAACTATGCTTTGTAATTATCAGTAACATATAAAATATAACCTGAAAGTATATGTCTACTCAGATTTACCGCCACTTCAAGCAATTAATTTGACTGTTAAAGAACAACAGCCAGCTTTTAAGCCACATCATGTTCTGAAAACAGCTATGGAACTATGTAGGATTTTTTTTGTGGCATAACTCAGGAGCAGGGCTGATAAAAGACAACTCAAGAATGTCTCAAATCACAATTTTTTATAATCACAAAACCCAAATTTAAAGGAAGGAGCTTTCTTCCTCTTCAATAGTTTTGTTCTACCATTGCAAAAAAAAAGAGCAGCTCTGTTGTGACTAGCCAAATTAAAACAGAGTTTTATAATAGAACAGGAGACTGGTTCTATTTGAAGTTATTAATGTAATAATAAAACACTTATAAATGCACAGAAAGTACATTTTTGCAAATGATGCAGTGCTCATGACTGTCACATTTTCTTTTGCTCCTTACTGTTTCAAAAATTATTTTCCTTCTTGAGTCTCAGATTTCCTTCTCTGTCTCTTATTTATAACTACAATTTGGTTATAAGGAACCAGTAAATGTTTGCAGTATTACAATAATTGTTGTCACTAACAATTATTCACATAGTTAAAATATTTTAAATAGACAGAAACTTACTCCTAACTAACTCCTCTTCTGCTGTTACAGCCATGCATGCAAATAAAATCCCACTTTTGCCTCCCACTGTTTTAAGAAAGCAAAGACTGTCCAGGCAGTCAAAAATGGTGGCTTTAAACATGAGCAATTATAGACTTCTTGTGCACTAAGTCTCACAAAATGCTGTAGCCAATCCTGAAACTAAATCGTTGCATCTGCACTTGCACAAGTCTAACCACAAGGATATCTCTGTGGCTGTTACTGATTTTCACTGACTTCAAAAACATAAATGCCAGAAATATTTGAGGGGAGTCTGATTCCAAAGCAAATTTGGAACTCACCTCAGTTTTGGAGAATATCAGATGTGGACTCTGCAGCTTTTCCCTCACTCAGCAAGGAGACAGTCAAAATTTCTCATTCCACTGCAGCTGATATCTAGGAAGGTTTCCGGTCAAAACTGAGGTTTATCGCATTGCTCAGCATCACACCTACTGAGGCACATGGCTGACACCCACAACACAGGCACAATATGAGAAGTGGCAGACAAAATATGACAGCAGGTGATACAGAATCTGCGGAAAAGGTGTAAAAAACAGCATCATGCAATGACCTCCTATCATGGCAGAATTAACTTTCTTAATTCACATTAGTTGGTGGTTGCTCTCATTTTGGAGAATGAGATTAATCACTTGCTCTGCTGTTAATGCTTTCTTGCTTTATGACCTCATTCTAATGGGAATTCAAGTCCATTATTCAGATATCTGCTATTTTACAGGAAATGAGCATTACAGTTGCACTGAATTTGTGTTGGCTGAAGACAATGCAAAACAATACTGAATCACATGCCTTGTGGCAAGGTCCAGTTGCACAGCTTTCATAATAGAGAAGTTGTCACAGTACACTTGATCTAACAGAGACATATAAAAAAACCTTTACCTTTAGCAAGGAAGCTATGGGATTAATATAATCCATCCTTCAGTAATCCTAGACAGGATTTTAATGACCAGTATTTCAACAAACTGTCTTTCAATCTCAGATTCCATCAGAAGTAATTTTTCAACCTAAACCATTCTCAAATTTCCAATATACTCTGGGCTTTCATCAAAAAAAAAATGTTTGTTAGTCATTGTAAATGTGTATTACATTGTTATAGATTCTATATTTATTTTTATATATTTGTGTGTGTGTGTGAAGACCAGCAAAGGTCTTCAAACAAACTCATCAATAATCCTACCTCCCATTTATCTTCTATCTTCAGACTGAAATGGTTAACACCAGAGGTTTCACACACTGTCATAGCTTAGCCCCTCTTGGGACCAAGCTACGCAATCTCTCTCTCTCATTCTCCCCACCCTCTGAGAGAATAGGGAGAGATAATATAAGAAAAAAGGTTCAAGGTTTGAGATAAGGACAGGGAGAGTTAAAGTTACCGTTACAGGCAAAATAGACTCGACATGGGGAAAACTATTTGTTTATTATTAAAACCAAAGCAGGATAATGAGAAAGACAACAAGATAACCTCCCCTCTTCCCATCTCTACCTCCTTCCCCACCCCCAAGAGGGAATGGGAGTTATGGTCAGTTCATAACATGTCACTTTCCGCTGCTCCTTCCTCCTCAGGGATAGAACTCCTCACATTCCTCCCTTGCTCCATCGTGGGGTCTGCCCATGGGCTATAGTCCTTTGTGAACTGCTCCAGCGTGGGTCATTTTTCCACGGGCTGCAGTCCCTCAGGAACCAAATGCTCCAGCGTGGGCCCTCCACGGGCCACAGCCTCCTTCAGGCATCTGCCTGCCCCGGTGTGGGGTCCTCCACGAGCTGCAGGTGGATCTCTGCTCCTCCGTGGACCTCCATGAGCTGTAGGGGGACAGCCTGCTTCACCATGGGCTGCACCACTGGCTGCAGGGGAATCTTGGCCAGGAGCTGCATTACTCCTCCCCCTCCTTCTTCACTGACCTTGGCGTCTGCAGCCGTTCCTCTCACAAGAAATTCTTCACAACAAGCTGGAAGATGCCTCTCAGGATCTCTTCACATCTCATCTCCTCTCCACTTCTTGCAGCCAGGCCAGGCTGAATCGGGCCCAGTCGGCTGCCCGGCAGGAGGCCAGAGGGTGGGCCCCAAGCCCTACAAGGCCCCTTCCTGCCCACGCTCAATGTCTTCACATCTTCTCTTTTTTTTTTCTTTTTTTTTTTTCTGTTTTCCCCTTCTTAAATACGTTATTGCAGAGGCGTTAGCAGGGAACATTCCGTCACCAATTGGCTTGGCCAGCAGCAGGTCCACCCTCGGCCCAGCTGAGTCCACCGGACAAAGGGGAAATGTCTAGCAGCTTCTTGCAGAAGCTGCCACCATAGCCCCCCTCCCACTAAACAAAACCAACATACACACACAGAGCCTGTTAATTCAGAGCAATTACTAACCAGAAATAACAAGAGTATCCTGCAATTTTGTTTCAACCTAGAAAGCTGGAGGTCCTGAAGAAAAGACACCTCTGAAGCAAGCTTTCCAGCAGAATACAAACATTTAGCAGAAAATTCACATTTTTATATAAACAAATAGCCCCTTACCATATTAGCTTATAATTGATTTATTAGATCTGCTCTTAAATTATTTCCTGAAGAATTCCTCTATTTCACTTTCTTTGCAAGAGGAACAGTGGACTTGAGGTGAAAAGGAGGAAAGCCATCAAAAAGCCTATGAACTTCAGTCAGCCATCAGACCACACAAATTCGCATGTGCCTTTCCACCAGTGCAAGAACTCACCCACGAAAGGAAGCCCTTCCACAACAATGCGCAACCAAGACCTCAGTGGTATCTATGTAAAATCAGCACAGTCACTGCTGAATCACACCCTGGAAAAGAGAGGAATCTTCTGTGGGATTACCAAAAAAGCCAGGTAGCAGAAGGAACACAATAAAAAAGTACATCTTATGGGAATACTTGCTCTACAGATTGTCTTTATATGTTAAGTGCAGAGATTTATTTGTGCAAAAATCTGGGCCAAACCTTTGCTTGTAGTTAAACTCCTACAACTTCTGTGACACAACTGCACTATAAAATTGATTTAAACCATCAGCCACTTATTTGGCACAAGGAAGACTTCAGCTGATTCAAAGAGTACATGATCTACTCTAATCCGACCCTTCTCAGCTCTCCAGGTTAGGAGTACACTGCAGGGACAGGGTGAAGAATAGCTCGAGCCTGCTCAACTCCTGCGAACCTCACAAAGCTCATGACCTCTTCTACCTCCGTATCAAAGAAGCCATTTTTGTACCCTCAGAGAAGAAATTCACACAAAACAGCAATTCTGAGCCACAAGGCCATCAAAGCTAGCCTACACTCCAAGTGACACAGAAAAATCTGTCAACATTACACTGACATAACTACAGTGGACATGATGTAAGCAGGATCTCAATTTACCTCACAGGAAAATACAAATATGCACTGTGACTAATCTATGAGACTTTCAGGAAACTA
This sequence comes from Chlamydotis macqueenii, assembly GCF_036417535.1. Taxonomy (NCBI): domain Eukaryota; kingdom Metazoa; phylum Chordata; class Aves; order Otidiformes; family Otididae; genus Chlamydotis; species Chlamydotis macqueenii. Next base: position 52,289,453 of record NC_141560.1, on the reverse strand, counting down.
CAAAAATGGCTTAGAGACTCTTTTTTACAGTTCATCCACCTCAATTGAAAAAATTACTGAACATCCCAAATGCCTCAGTAAGCACACCTCACTTAGGCGATTGAGGAAGAACAATTGAGCAACACACAAGGGTTAGAAATAAATAAATAGACAAAAGTGACCAGAGAGAGACAGAGATTTTCTCCTACCTTGGTTCAGTCATTTTGGTATAGTCACACAGGTGTTATTCCATTATTTTTCTAGCACACGTGACAGGAGTATCATGCCTTTGTATGCTGGGAATCAAACACAAAGAGAACATGAGATTTACTATCTTTCTTGCATTTATGATAGTAATGACAAAGAAGGGGCCATCTTTAGGTTTATTTTTTCAGGTTGTCAATTCACTTCAAGCAATTTGAGATTAATCTGATCTGGTGATGTGGCCAAGCTAAGCTTTCAGGAACTGCCCATTATAAATCCACCTGGTAGCGAATTGCTTCAATCACGGTGACTATGTTTTTTAAAAGTTTATCTCAAAGACAGAATTAATGCAATGCATTACAAATAATTTCTCACACGTAATTGTCATTGAGGCTAGGTAAAGCACCCGGGCATGATGTGCACCCAAATGTGGGGTGTTGCCTGCCTCCTAGAGAAAGCACAGCCCTTCGTGGGGGCTGCCGGGCACCATTTACCTCAGCCCAGCCCCCCACACAGAGGGGTGACTGGCACCACCCAGGCAATGCCCTGCACCACACAGGAACGGTGCCTGCAGGGCAATTCATCCTCATCACCACTTCTTCAGGACAAAGGCAGAGAGGTATGTCCCTGCAGGACGTACTGGAGCATGTACTCCTGCCCCTTTGTGAAACCTGCTCTGAGACGACTTGACAAGTTTGCTGTATTTCTGCTCGGGACAACAATAAAAACTGTGCCTGAAAGGCCTGGGACTTTCTTTTCATTTCTTTCAAGACCCCCCTTTCTTTTAATTATTTCTTCTTTTTTTTTTTTTTCCCCTGACAGGAATTTGGGGCAGAGCAACCCCATCCCCTCATGCAAACAGACACCACAAATGAAATCATAGGCTTTCCACCCCAAAATTACTTAGTGGAGCGCAAGCTACTCCACCTCAGAAAAGTAAGCTTTTAACTCATACTCAAGATTAGATGTAAAGGGCGGAAAAGTGTTGGTGGCAAACTGCCCCCGCAACACCCCCCAGGCCCTTATGGGCTGCCCTGGCCCTGCTGCAGCCCCAGGGCCAGCCTCCCTCAGCCCCTGCAGCCAGGGCACGGTGATCCCTCCTGCATCCTCTGTGGCAAAGCACAAACCACGCAGTATTTATACAGGTGGTATAAATACACGGTATTTATACACAGGTGAACAAAGCAAGTTACTCTACCATTCTCCATGAAGTCCGGATCCTAACTTCACTGGGAATGGTTTTATCTTTAAAGGTTAAAGAGAAGAGAGAGAAAAATGTCTCCAGCTGGTTTTTGAAAGTATGTCCTTTTTCCAACCTCTTTGTTCTTTTCAGCACGTTTTGCTGGTTGATCCTAGTTTCCTGGCAAAGCAAAGTTGCGTAGGTTCTGCAATTTACAGCCATCTGTGTGCCTTAGCAGATGCTCCCCGTCTCTGCCTGGTGCACATTTCTGCTCTGTTCACAGGGCCATCAGGCAAGGCTGAGAATTCTGTTAGTTTAGACAATGGGCTGAATCAGGACAATGTGGGAAAGGCCCAAAGCTGTACATATTCCTCTACGTAAGGTGTGCCAAACTGTGTTCTGGCACTGCTGAGAATCTCGTGTGTCACACCATTGAACTCGTGTATCCTGGCTGCAAAAGTAGTGACCATCGAGATCAAACAGGTCACTTACAAGGAAACAGCAGAATGTATGCAAGAACAGCCTGTTTGTCACCTTACTAAAATAGTAATTCTATCCTTGCTTATATTTCTTGGGGCTATGTCTGTCTTGTTAGTTATCCTTTGTTTCGTTCTTAATATCCATTGTATTATGCAGCTTAATGCATATTTGTACTGATGATTATATTGCATTTCCTCTGTTACGTGATATAAGCTACTGACTGTTTCCTTCTGTTTACTGACATGTATGTTTTCTTAAAATTTCAAAATACATATTTTAAGCGCATTTTTAAAAATAATAATGTGTATTTATATTTTAAATGAAATCTATAAGCTTTAACTTTTCTGAAGTAACTGTGTTATTAATCTCTGGGAAATACAGCTAGCTGCTTTCAGAACCACACAAGAAGTTTCACAGCTGTGCATTTGACTTATTCACCTGTCAACATAGAAGATCATTGGTCTATCTTGTCAAACTTAAACTTTTGTAAAATACGACCGTAAACAGTGTTTTGCTTGAGGCAACAGGTTATTTTTTTCCTTTCTCTCAAAAAGTTTTGTGTCATCTAGTGTGTGACTCAGATATTTCAGCTGTGCTAGGCAATATGCATTGATATATGTATGAACTCTCACGTTAAGAGTACTTTCTATGATTAGTGCACAAGGATCGCAAAGGGGAAAGGATCTACATGGAAAGTGCAGATTTCTTCTCTATTGTTGTTTGTTATTTCTACCAAATTTTTTCCTCTTATTTTCAATAATCAGTCTGGAGCTACTTATACCGTTATTCTCTGAAGTCTATACAGCCTTCTTTCTCTCAAATGAAGGTCATAGGTAGTATAAGCCTACAGTATAAGCCTACATTATAAGCCTGTATCTACAAACAGGTAGAGATAATGTTTTATTGGCTCAGCTGGCATAATTAGAAAAATTAAGCAAGATTTTTGGTACAGAAGCCCTCCAGTCAGATTCGAAAAAAGGTGTCTAAATATTTTGCCATAAGAGAGTTATTTCTTAGATAAGCCTACCTAAGGAAGTGGTGAAATCCAGCCAAATTCTATTCTCCTAGCCCATTCAACTGAAGCCAGGAGGACTAGATTTACAGAGTCAGGACAGAATTTGGCCTGCAGTCAGCTTCAGGACTACATTTGCGTTATTGACACTTGAAGAAAAATCTTGCATTATTTTAGCGATATGTTTAAAGGCTTGCTTTCTCCATGTACTTCTACTCCTCTATAGATACTCTAAACAATTGGTACTACTACTGTAATATATAAATGTTGCTAGACATGAAAGGGACTTGTAGGACTCCATCCCACTAACTGTACTGGTACACTGGTGGACTGGTTTTTTACTTCAATTAGAGCATACTGCAGTGCTATGTTTACATGTCTTGACGCTGCATATAAGACTCAAACATATGCAACAGCCATGTAGACAAATTCTAAATAAGCAGTCAATATTTTGCCTGTAAACACATCTCAGCAAAGCTCCTGGGTCTCGAGGGCTTGTTCCCACCAGAAGGGATTGGTCCCTCTGCTATTAACATTGGTGAGTTTGGGGCAGTGGTGGTTGCTTCTTTTACTGAATCTGGTTTCATGATATGTTGCTTCAGGGCCCTTCACTTCTGTCTACACATGTGACACCATTAGTTGCTGGTAGTGGACAAAGTCCTCCTCCTAACCAAAAAAAAAAAACTGGTTTGCCCTTGAGTTCTTCAAAGGTTGAGAGTAGTCGTCATTTTATCCCTGATAATAAATCTCCTATTCATTTCGACAAAGGCTTAGATATTTAACAGGCGTCACACAAACTGAAACTATACAGAGCAAACAGTCAGACAGAGACTGCCATTGTGGATGAGTTGTATTACCTTCAGCCTTGTGCCTAAAAATGTCCTTGAGGTGTGGTCCTGGCTCTACCCCAACACAATGTACATGTTGACAGATCAGAGCCTTGTAAAATAATTGCTGGTAGATAAAGTAAATCCTCATCAAAAATGTACTCTCTGATGAAAAGATCAATATAAGTTACCAAGACACGCTGTTTGGAAGCCATGTGAAAGCTGCAGGAACACAGAACAAGGTCTGGGAGTTTTGGCTGAAATTTGTAAAAATCATGTAAAAGCATGAGTAACATTCCTTTATAGGAGGGAATGAGTAGCAAGGAAAAGGTGATCCTACTCTGACTACTCTGTTGCCCTCTGTTTTTTCTTTTTTTTCCCCCCTCCCTTGTCTGTTGTTTTTTTTTTTTTTTCTAGTTTTCTGATTGCATTTCATTAAGAATACTTGGATTTTGGGGCTGTGGGGTACTTGTTCTTAGCTGTCAAGTCAGTAACATTCTTGAGAATTTACGAAACTCTAAACTCATGAATAGCTGTGTTTGAACAACTGGTATTATTTATGTCTGTAAAGTCAGATTCCACTTAATACTCAATCCCTTTCCATATACGTATTCAGAAAGGTAGTTTAAGAACATCAGCATTTCAGAATAAACTAAATGCTTGTTTTGACATTAGTATTGCCCTAACAGCTAAGAATCCCACCAACATGGACCAGGATTTTCCTGTGCTAGGCACTATAATATACTATGGTCTGAATCAATTCTTTGAAATACGCACATACATGCTTTGCCAAACTAGATTAGATTTTCATTTTATTTACATCTCATTGCATTGTCCTACTATTATTTATCTAGATATCTATTAAGCCATAGTGGTGCTTGTAGTAGAATAGCATAGAATTACTCTCTGCTGTGCTGTGCAAACATGAAACGTGAGAATTCTTAGAGATAAAAGGTAATATAAAGACACAGAAGAGAGGAGAGAGAGAACAGTAATAGGCATCTAAGGTTACCTGTGCTATTTATGAAGCTTAAAGGAAACAAACTGCTTGAAGCTGGGATTTTGCTAGTTATTTCTGTAGCACTGTGGCCCCTGCTCTGCTAGTTTTAGGACAGTAGTCACAGTGTTCATGGAGCAAACAGTAGTCGTCAAGCAGAGGGGAAGGATCAAAGCTGATGAGGGACAGAAACTTTTCTTAAACTCCAACAAGCAATGTCATTTAAAGGAGACTTTAAATACAAGGATACAAGGATGTCCGCACACCACCTCCAAGACAAATAAAATTCAGAAGCATGACGTCCTTTCTATGGCTTGCCTGAAACAGTACAGAAAGGAATTCTTTAAAACAAGATACTTAACTCTTTCAGTCACAGAGGCCAGACAGTATCTTTAGTTGTGTTTAATTTAGTTTACCTCCAGAATTTAGAGGTAAAAATAGTTATATTATCCCATTCATTTTTTCACTTTCTACCTCACATGTTCTCAACTTCCTCATTCATCCATATGTACCCACTTCCCTCTGACACCTGTCTCCTCTATCATTCCTTCTAGCTATTCCCCCTTTATCATCCCCAAATGCCACTTTCTTCCTCTCCCCTCTCTCCGAGTCAGTGCTCCACTTTCCGTCTCTCTTTAGCTTCTGTAAGAGGAAGCTATCACACTCATAGTACAGGAGCAGCAATAGCAAAGGGTATAAAGAAAAGGGGCAGTGAAGAGGAAACTCATCTGCTGGCAACAGCTGAGCTGCAACAGAAGTCATGAAGAGAACGAAACTGGTCAGTCTTCAAGGTCTTTTACCTTCTATTTTAAGTTGGCTTCTTCCCTGTACAGACTGCAACCACGATCCATATGCCCTTTTAACTTAATAACAACAACAAAGCTATAGAGCTAGTGAACCCAAAGGCATTGCATCAGGATCCCCTGAACCACATATTTGTGGAGTATAGGAGGCTATTCTTCAGAATTATCACTTTGTGCTTGCTCAGCTCTTTGTTTGACATGCTGTGTTGGCCACTGCCACAGACAGGGTATTGGGTTAGATGGACATTTCCTCTTATCTACTGTAGTCGTTCCTATACTAAATGAACAGAGTGGAAATAGTTCTTGTCTGCGTAAAACCAAGAGCAACTTACCTACTGTTCTTGTTTTACTTAGTGTTGGGGGAAAAAAAAACTCCTACATATTAGCAAAGCAAACACATATTTATCAGAAAGGTTTCATTCTCTTTCCCAGTATCTAGTTTACTTTTTGGCTGAGTTACAGAAAGGTTAAGAGTTTGATTTGGCATTCATTAAATGTTTTATCACACAATAGAAATACCAGGATCTCGCTGAGCTAAACATAACACCCTAGGACGGCATCAGCAGTTGTATGAACAACTTGAATTCCAGTAAAATCTAATGAACAGTGTTTTCCTTTTCAAATGTAGTTGTCAACATACGCTTTTTAAAAAGAAGCAAGATCCCCTCAAATTCCCTTATATTGCAACACGTTGATTTGTTCAATGATGTGTCAAGCAATTTATTCTCTTGCTACATTCTGAACAGCTGGATCATTCTGATTGAAATACTTCCACCTCCTCCTTCCAAAAATACTTGGCATAGGCACGTGAAAAGTCTGTAAAATGTCAACTAAACAATTAAAAGATTGACAAAGTCATAGCAATTGGAAAGAGGGTCTTAGCATGAAAAAGTTGTATAATAATATCTGGCAGTGTTATAAGGTAAAAATACAAGAAAGATTCAGGAACAAATCAAAACTAGAGTTTGTCATGTTCTAGCTAATGTATAACTAATCATTCAGCTTCCATGATTCTGCATTACGCACTGCCTTGGGATAGGAAGTATTTTGCCCACTTAGTAAAACATCATGTGAAAGGATACAATTATTATCAAAGTATACATTATTAAAGGATTCATAAAATTTATATGAAGTTTTACAGAAGTCTCTTCATTTATTTCAGTGGGAGGTGAATAATATTCTACATACATTAAATTCTTACCCAGCTGTGAAGAATAGAGGATATCTAAGCTTAATCACTAAAATACAAGTGCAGCTTCTTATGGTTTAGCAAAGTAGCATAGTTTAAGAAAAACATTAATTTACATGGATCTTTGTCGTCACTTTCATTATCTGGATCTCTGGACCGCAGAAAAAATAACCAAAGACAGTTCTTTTCCCAAGGTGTTCTTCAAAAATCAAAAATCTTTGAAATCAATTCAAATAATCTTCCTTCCTGTAAGCCCACAGGAACAACTTTCCCACCTTAACATTCAAGGGCTATTGAATAAAAAAAAAAGCTCTGAGGAGCATGATTTTTGAAATAAGTTTTTATGTAGAACTTACTAAATTACATGTACTTATTACACGTACTAATTAATGTACTTACATTCCTTCCTTTTTATGAGCAAATATTAGCTAGAATAGTGACTAATTAGCCGGTACACCCAAAAGGACATTCTATTCTATTCTACTTGGTTTCAAAATATAACATACCAAATGTTTTGCTCTTCTCAAAACTTTTATATGGTTTTGATTCACAAATATCCTAGCAAATAATTCTAGAGTCAAATGTCTTATTGGGTACAGCTAATGTCTCTGGCGTACAGAATGAGCTCATTCAGGTCTTTCATGAGTGTTCAAACTGGAAATTCTTTCCCAAAGTCCTACTTGTTTTTGATCTTTATACATACAGGATGTTGCTTCTGTTAGGAGCAAAGTAACACAAAATGAAAAATCCACTGGATTGTCCAGGGTGTGTATACAGCATGCTCTGTGGTTGAGACCACTTTCGCCTTCACAATTAAGGTGTATCTGATATTAATCCAACAATAAGTTTTTATTATGTACAAGAGTCCCAAAAGTTTGCCTCAGGGTTAACACAATTATGTTCAAACTGAATACATCGGAAAAACTCCTTATCAACTTGAAAGGGAATAGAAAATAAGTCAGTTTATCTCTTAAAGGTATAAAATGAACCTAGAAAGTCCTTGAGTTGGCTACGTTTGTGGTTTGAAACTTTAAATGTTACTTTGAAATTATCATTTGAAATGTCACGGAACTGCTGTACCAAACTCAGAGCTACTGTGATAGTGACCTGTGAACCACAAAAGATAGACGTAAGGCATTGCATATGCCTCCATGTATGGAAGGATAGGGCAGAGCAGATGTTTGGCCTCATTGGAGCATTACTCAATACAGTCAAAGCCGGAGGAGAAACACTGCTTCCGTTAGTGGAACAAGAAAGGACTACTTCCTTTGCTCAGATTAAGATGACCTGAAAGATACTTTAATTTGCTCCTAGTGCCAAGATATAACAAAGTCATTGCAGATGGAAGAGCCCATACCTAAACTCTGTACACCAAAATCTGGGAAAAAGGGTTAGCATTTTTAATTAGCAATTTTCAATAATTAGGGTTTTTTTTTTACTTCAGTAGCAACGAGTATCAAGTTCCTATCATACTAGTATATAAATGGAGAATTTGTTAGTACCTCCTTGAGATATTTATAATAATATTATTTTAGCCAGGCAAAAGATAGAAAGGAAATCAGACACAGAGAGGAATTTTGCACACTGGCATTCTGCAAGGAAAACAAAGCTGAAAATAAATCCAGGGAATGCTGATTCTCAGCAGACTGCCATAGCCACTTCTGTAAGAGACCATAGCCCCACTAGATTCCTGTTAATGATCACACAGCTACTTTGTTTGTGAATTAGAGACAATTTATTTTTGTATCTTTTCTAATAACATTTCTTGCAATACCCATCATGTTTCCTACTGTGAATTGTGTCCTATCCACGTTCATACTCAAACACAAGCAGAAATACCCAGCTTCTGTTTCCTAAGTACTCTGAGTTGGAAGTGGTTTGAAACAGTTGAACTGTTTTACCTACCCCATCAACAGGTGGGTTGGGAGAGCTTGACAGGTTGTTTAAAACACTTTATTTTAGTCCTAAGCACCGGGTAGATGAATTTAAATATTATGCTCTACGTAGACAATAGATACACTATCTCAGGATAGTATGGATATGGGATACTCTAAGAAGCATGTAATTAAAAGATCTGTATCTTCCTTTATTTATTATGACGAGAAATTTCAGGCACTTTATGTGTAATGCTATTTAATAAGCTACTTTGATATTTACTCATGACTTAGATACTATCAAAAGAATAAAGTTAACAGATCTGAGGAGTTACTTGAGCTACAGTAAGTTGCAACTGGGAATTGTTGTTATCAGAGCTGGAAGACGTGTCTCTGGAACACAGCTGTACTTCTGCTTCTCCAATTCCTTTGCCAATATTTCCTCTTCTATACTAAAAATTCACCCCTCTCCACTCCCCCTTTTCAGAAGGGCAAGACATGCTTCTCCAGCCAGAAACAGTGACTGAGAAGAGAGGCTGCTTCAGGAGGACACAACAAATGTGTGTCCAAAGAGCTTATTTCCATGAAGGGTCAGAAAGCATGAGATGCTCTTGTGTGGAAGGGGCTTATGAAGCAATAGGCAGGGTAGATACTGGAGTACAAGTAGTGGTGTTGCAAGTTGCACAACTTCCTTAAAAGGAAGTTGGAAGTCCATTTGGTAGCACATTTAGGTGAGTACAAACACATTGGAGTTGTAGAGGAGGCTGTTTGCTGTCTATGGGTAACAGTGGGATTGAAAGGTTAGGCACAAGAGTGAGAGTTGCTGTAGAGTACGCAGCTGAGGTGTGTAGCCCTTCACACCATTGCCTGATGTTTCCTGACAAAGAACCAACAAACTCAGCAATGAATGGCGGAAAGATTTGTATTCCCGGGGATTGGTTTTCATATTAAAGTTTACCCTTCCTCCATACCTTAACCACAAATTTTAAGAGATCCTATGTGCAGTGACATGGGTTTCATGAAGAGCCTGTGATAGGCAGGTATTTGGATTATGACCTTCAGGATCTCAGACCACCTCTTCAGCATTGTGTAACCCTCTGTCTCCACTAAGCCACTTTAACACCACACTATCTGCATTTAATCTGATTCTCAACCTTCTTATCTGTAAGCAGGGTACCTGAGTATATTTGTCTATGACATGCAGGAATGTAAATGAGATCAGAATCTTGTTCATTATGTCCAGAAAGCTGCGAGAATATTTTTTACTGTTCTTCACATGTTTCTACAGATTAGTCAGCACCATTATTGAGTATGGTCCTAAAATACTGTTGAATTTATTGAATAAAATTGCAAAAGTTGTGGAGACTTCCCTCTTCTTTACAGATATATGCCACAGAAATGAGAAGAAATGAAGCCTGGTTCATTTCAAATTCTCTTTGGGAATTTGAAACTAGAAATGAAGAAACAAACTCCCTTACAGCTATCAGGATCATCTCTTTCAGTAGTTGCAATATATTCATTATGGTAAACCAGCATGCATCTACGTGCATACACCAAGAGGTTATGATGTGCAAATAATAAATAGAATGGGTGACTTGCAGCCTCTCCCAGAGCAAAGCCTGACTGTATGAGATCCTTTAACATTCTGCTTTGACTGGCCCTTAAATACCGTATGCACAATGGCAATTAATTTAAACCAAGTATGAGTTGCTCTGTGTGTTCGTTCTGTTTGTAAGGAACATACTTAAAATGAAAACTCACCTCAGCAGTAAAAGAATAACAGTAATTAATACAGCTCTGTTACTCTGAAGCGTTTTGCTACAACTAGAAGCAGTTGAACAGTGCAGTCAGAGAAAGAAGAGATTCTTACCATGAATTGTGTCCTATCCAGATTCATACTCAGACATAAGCAGAAATACCAAGCTTTTGTTTCCTAAGTATTTTGAATGAGTTGCAAGTGGTTTGAAACTCAGTTCAACTGCTTTACCTCCTCCAGCAGTGGCAGTCAGCACTTTACTGTCCCATAATTCTTGCTTGGTCTTAAAATAAAAGATGATGCTGCAGTCTGTGGAAAGCAGGAGCTTGCTTACCCCTGTTCCTGCCCAGCTTCTTTGTCTGATTAGACTGGGGCAAGAGAAATAACATCAAAATTACATCCATTCTTTGCCTCTCTTATTCTCTTGCTTGGCTGCAGAACACCCTCAGATAGCAGGTGCTGTACTCACCACCAGGCTGGACAGTGTTTTTAATGTCGAGTCCATACTAGTGTTATGACAGCTAACATATGGAGAACATTGTAATGGGATAATATAGTCACAGCTACACAGCTCACCGCCCCTCTCCTCCATGGATATGGCAGCCCTTGTGATGTCTTATATACAGAACAATGCTGAGAGGTTCAGAAAATCCTACTTTTTGGAAGCATTTGATGAAAGATTACTATATATAGAAAAAAGAATTAAACTAGAACACCGATTGCCTGTCCCTGAGCAGACAGAAGTGCATTTAACAATCTCATGGTGATTTTTAAACATTAGAGAAGGGGTCTGAAATTGAACTAAGAATGAGTAGGGGAAATAAAGACTGAAACAGAATTAGTACAAAGAGGGGAAAGGCTTACAGGTGCTCCTGCAGCATCTAGATGTGCTATGAGAAGACAAGGAGGGTTTGTATGAAGTCCTAGAAGCTCCCTCCAAAAAATTTCAAGCCACAAATATGTTATCTATAAAAGGTGTGTTTTCAGTTCATGCACTCAAGAATTTGGAGAAACAATAGATCATCAATCACAAAAAAAAAATTATTCCTATAATTGCCAAAATTTTAGAAAATAATTAAATTCATGATAGATAATCTTGCACAAAAGTGCGATGAAATTTTGGAGCTGGGTCATTCATTAACCTTGTTCATGATGGGGGTCATAAGAGTGTCAAGGCTGGAGTAAGGGAAGGAATGGACGTGTAGCCAGTGTAGGGGAAAAGGAAATAGCAGCAGCTCTGCTTTAGGTGAGTTTGACCTTCTTGGCAACCACAACTTTACAAATGAGGTACAACAGGATGTCATAGAGGACAGCAGCAGGAGGAACTGCTGTTCTTGTCTGCACTGACCATTAGCACCAGCCGTCCCAAAACAGAGGGACTCTGCTGCACACTTGGTAGCCCACAACAAAACTATCTATGTTGAGGCTTCATTTGCAAATTGAGCTATTCCAGGAGTTATTCTGTGCAAGACTTTTATCAGCTTGTAGATCTGCCTCATATTCTTTATTAGTGATAGAAAAGGAAAGACGGAGCCGAAGAGCCGCAAATTGAAAACTGAATTGTTGTGGTGCTTAGGATGGATGCTGGGTAACTTCCATTAATCTGAAGAATAGGGCAGACAAGGAGATAAGGGACAATAAGCTTGACTCCTTAGGCAGAAACTCAGCTGAGCCTCTAAACTCACTCAGAACTGCAGGCAGGAGTTAAACTTGGAGGCTGGTCCCCACATACAGTCTTCAGACTGAACTTAAAGTTATCTGCCAGTATGGGCATAAACTTAGTCTGTCAAGCATCAAGGATATGTGCAGCACTAATGAGCATACTCAAATCTGAACTGTCTTTCATGGAACAGATGCAGAAATTACTCAAGTATCACTGAGAAAGTTTCACAATACAAGAGAAAATACACCAAAATGTGTTCAAGAGTAGATTCTGAAGTAGATAAAGAAATGCAAATGAAAACTTCAGAGTGTTTTGGAAAAAAAAAAAAAAATCATTAAAATAAGGGGATACATGCAATTATTGGGGCAGGAGAAATAATTATGCCAAGCTTGTGGAGAAGAAAACAAAAGGAAAAAAATAACTATAACTAAGACTCTCACCAAGGATTCATGTATGTTATTAGTATCCCACAGAATAAGCAATTTATGAAATGAAGAAAAAATGCACAGATAAAGTAAAAGCACAATAACATATGGGATAGTGAATACCAAATAGATAACAAAACATCAGTGGTGATATTAGTCCAGAAAGGCATACTCAGCACTATGCAGAAGAGGAAAACAAAGCTAAGTCCAGCCAGATCAACCAAATGAGAGCTATAAACACCATTCTAACACTGTGAGAACCGAGTAAAAACTAAAGGTGAAAAATCTACCAGCTGAATTTTCAGATAGCGTGTACAATGGAAAAGTTATGCTTTCAGCTGAGTTAAGTGCACAAGGAACTTAAGGATATTAAACCTGGTAAAAATTATTCACCACATATGTATATACATTTTCCAAACTTAAAAAAATAGCACCCATCAATCAAAAATACTAAGAAAAGACAAGGTATGGCAGCTTTCTGTCAGCAAAGCTATTAAATGTTTTTCTGGATATTTTTAAAGGATGGCAATTAGATTTTTAAGAGTTAGATTAAAAAAAAAATTATTCAGCCGGTACAGCTGAGTACTGCTATAGTTAAAGACCAGGAGCAAGACTCACATGAGAAAGAAGGTGTTGAGCTCACTTGGATTATATTCTGACCTCGTAGAAGTCAAGCAAGTTTCAATTTGAAAACCGCTACACTAATGACCAAATTTCATCAACTCAGTTTGAAATGTGCAGAAACTATTGTTGCCAAGGTATTAGACATGGATTTCATTTATTTTTCTTGCATGTTTCATTCCCTTTAGTTAAGGTGAGCAGAGCCTCCTTGCCTACCAGCAGTTCAAGACATCATTTACAGGCTCCTATTCCAAATCCTGTAAAACAGAATCAAGAAAAGGGACGACAGCACAGCTGTGCACTTAAGGTGTTACTCTAATTAAGGAACTATGACTAATGTCACTGACAAATGAGGCAAATTACTTAATTTTCTCTGACCTTCACTACTTTCAGCTCTCACTTATTTTCCATTTAGATGATCTAATCTCCACGGCCAGAGTTTTCTTCCACATGCCATAGTACCTTGCATAACTCAGTTCTAAAGTTCCTGTAACAAACCAAAAAGCAGTAACTACCATATACAACACAGAGCTCATCTGCCATTCACTGCAGGGGTTTAACACCCTCTCCACGTGCTTTCCGCCATAAAGCTGTGTGCAGCTTTGTTTTCCATGGAGAAGTCTCTCTGAGATTTCTCAAGTGGTGTGACATGTTACACTAAACAGAAAACAGACTGTATCATCTATTGCAAGAACCAGGGAAAGGAGCCCATGGCCAGAGTGTGTCCACCATTTCCTTCCATAGTGGCAGTGCACATATTTACTACGGGGAATTTAACGGGCCATTGGAAAAAAAGGGTGTAGACTGAGCATGAATCCCTGGGCAGGGCAGGAAAGCAAAACTCCGGTAAGTCACCTGTAGACAGACGAAAGGAAAGAATGGTTGAGGCTATCAGAGAAAGGTGAGAAAAGCATGAGCAGGACACACCAAGGAGAGCAACTAAACCTCTGCAGAGCCAGGTGGAAAGGATGTACCAGATCCTCTGCTTAAGTTAATGTCAACTTGGTTTACATTAACTGCAGCCTGTCATTGCTTTATATTACTTTCCACACCACAATAAATAGTCTTTTCTCTGACCAGTCCAACTATCCATTCATTTTCCCAATTCACATGGCAAGCAAGGACTTCACAGATCTGAGGCACAATGCAGCTTTACCCAGGTCCCAGCTATCTCTGGTTTATCACACTTGTGAAGAGGTAGAAGTTCTCAATACTAGTGTAGTTTTAACTTGAGTACAGAAGGCAGACGAATTCTGGTTTCATTAATAGCCTTAATACTACCACCACTTCCTAACTTCTGAATGCTTGCCTTTGCCACTCTCATGTTATATGATCTACTTTCCAGTTGTAATTATAGTATTTATAGTATATATGAAAACCAGGACACCATATTTTCTCTTGTGTTTGAAATTTTACATTAAATTTGTATAATCGATGTCTCAAATTTTGTCCCTACTTCTACACAGGAAGCCAAGAAGAAAAGGTAAAATTGGAGAGATTCTATTCATTGTCAGAATTATGGGTCAAATAACACATACATTGGATTTATTCTTACAAGAGTTACTTTTAGTGACCAACCCATTAGTATAGATTTTTGATACAAGATCAAAATAAGAGTCAGAATAATATTTGTCAGCCAGATTCTCAGCTGTTTTAATTAATTTTCAATAACTTCCTATCAAATGAGCTGGTCTATATCAGCTCTACAGATCTATCCTAAACAAACTTCCATGTTATTTGACACTGAGATGTCAAGATAAGCTTCTGGGTTTCACACAGCATTAAAACTGAGAAAACCAGACAAAAATGCAGGAAAGAAACAAAAATGCTTTCAGCACCTCCCTCAACATTCCCTCTTGCAAGTAAAAGTGGGGGTTTTTTTTGTAGTGCCAGGCAATACCAAAACTGTGGCCCCTTAGTGGATTCTTTGTGTACATTAAAGACAGTTGCTTAAGTTTCTGTTACTAAAATACTTCAAAACTTGCCTCTGGGGTTTCTCTCCCCTCATACAACTGAAGAGGGGAGCTTGCTCCTCCCTGACTGCATAGGTAGGCTCTTTTCACTGTACTGCCTGAGAAACTCAGAAGTCCTCCAACTACTTTTTTTTTAAACCTACAGGAACCACTCGGAGTAACCACCCATGTGACTAATGAACATGTTTACTTAAACCCTTCTGGGTTTTGTGATACTCTCATCTACAGATACAATCCCCCAACAATCAGTAAAATCTCACAGCTTAATAACTTTCAAAATTTCATAAGCCACCTAACAGAGTGACATGAATTTCTTCTCTACCTGTTTTGTTACTGTCAGTTTCACCCAGTCTTTGTGGTGGAGAGGGACGAAGAGAAAGAATCTGTGTGGTTGGATAAGCTGAAAACTGGAATATCATTTGAATGTCACTACTGCCTGGAGAGCATAACTTTCAGCCTAAGCAGTAGCAATCATAACAACCCCAGAATATGTAAAGCTTTGAGAAAAATATCTGAGCAGTATCTTTTGAAGAGCACCTTCGAAAACAACTAGGAAAACCTTCACAGCAGCTATATAATACTGTGCACTGGCAAATGCTTAGTGAAGTAGTATATTCAAGTTTTATATGCAAGGTTCTAGTCACAAAGAGTGATAATGAGTGAAAACTAAAAACTGCCTTAGAAGAAGAAAGAAGTGTTTGATATTAGCACTCTGCTTACCAACAGCTCCAGTAAAAGAGACAGGGCAAAGGAAAAAAACAGCCTTGACCCCACTGACACACCAAGTCATCCTAGGTACAGACACCCTCCTCACCTTCACCAAGTGCGTATCAAAGCTCTAAGTGCCCCCTCAGAAAACTCCTCCCTTTTTCAGGAGTCCTTTGCTCTAATACATCCAATGGGAAACAAGAAACTCTCTCCAAATGTTTTAAAGTAACACAAGAAGATCCTGGTATTGAGTTATTCCCCTCATGCAGAGGTGGATCACGTGGCCCATTGCTAAAGATATATGCACATTAGTTGCTGAAAGCCTGGCTTATTGGATGGCTTGTTTAATTGCTTAAGTGAGACTAGTGTATATTGATTTAATATAGCTAACTGGTCACGTAAACAAGATGTCATTTGCCTTCTCTATGTACAGATGAATTTATATTAGTTATGAATCCTGGCACAGAATAAAAAACGTTCTATGGGCAGGAAATCCAGTCTTGTCTTTTCTCCTGGTCTGCTGAAGCATGAAGATACAGATCTAGGGTGTGTAAACAGCTTACTACTGAATATGAAGATGTAACTTCATTAAACATCCTGGATATTTTGACAGGGAACATGTTTCGTGCTATTGCAGGCCAATATGTTGACTTAAGTACCCCAACCTTGCAATAGTAAGTTACCACTGATTTCAGTCCAAAAATAAAATCCAGACTGATATTTCATAAAGGAACTCTTATTTTTATTTATTTGATAATTCTAAATAAGTGAGGGTATAATATATGTAGTGCTAAGCAAAAGTAGAAATAAGGGCTGAACTGAAACAAATTGAATAAAAATGACACAGTTCAATTCAGTAACGCCTGAATGGAATATTGTATTACACTCTCCTATTCTTTTACAGAAATATTTTTAAATCTATAATTGTGGGGTAGGATTTTGATAAGAACCCAAGGGAATTAGGCATCCAGCTGTAACTAGGACACTTTCCTAACTTTGTCTCCTTCCTCTGCTTCCACAGAAATGACAAACTGAAAATGATCACTGGGGACTGCTGAACTGAATCTTACCAGACATGCAGAAGACAATACTGTCCCATTTTATGCAAAGAAAGTAATTTTTGCATCTCTACACATCCTAGTATACATAATTTTTAAAAAAATTCTTCTCCTGTGGCTCCCCCACACCAATTATATATATATATTTTCCCCAGATGCCCCTTGCTAAATCCCCCACTGAGCAGCATTTCTCATTTCATTTCTCACGATGAAGATTTTTTGATCCATCAGGGACCTGAATTCTTGTAAACTGGTAGTAGGCTGAAGATGAAGATGGACTGAGGGCAGATGTTAATTTGTACACCGAGTGCTGGCCTGTGCATTGTTTTTACCAAACTTAGCAGTTTTAAAAGAATCGTTTCACTAACTTTGAACATTTTTGTCCATCTTTTACCATATTAAAGGAACATCTATTGACCTTGGACAGAGATAGAAATCTGCCCAGAGCAACTCATCCTGACGCCAAGCTAAAAAAGAAGATAAAAGAAGGATAAAGTAACAGGAAGTAGCAGTATTGTCTGTGTTTCTTGAAGTATACAGTCATTCCTTCTTTTGAAATTATAATCCAACACAACTGCAAAAAGACAACATTTAGGAAAAAAAGTACATTAAACATTTACTGGCAGGCCTTATAGGCCTGATTCATTGCCTGTTTCTCTAACTTGTAGTCCTCATAACTCCACGGATGACAATGGAATTACACAGGAATGATACTGAAACAGTGTGATCCCTAGGTCACAGGCCATTTTTCCCCTACAAAACTGGTTTAAGGCTGACTGACTATTTGAAATTACTCCTGATATTTTCTATGAGAAGACAAAATCAGATTACACAGAGAATTCAGAAGTAGATTTCAAGGTTTAAGCCCATCTCTAATATATGTAGGATATAGGCTGGCTTAATGTTCCTTAGACAGGTGCCTAATGTTTGTTGGTGGCACACAGAAGTGTTTCCATGGTGTACACTCAGTGTGGCTGTGTGATGGTACAGGAACCTTCAAGATCATTAGTCTGTTCTTTTTGCAAGAAGATTAGCTGCCCCAGGAGGCACAGAGTGACTTCCTAACGCCAAGTCCCTACATACGAAATACTCCACACCTCATCAGACTTCAGAAATCTGCAGGGTTTTTTGCCAAGGAGCTGCCTGGCATCAGTTACAGTATTCAAAAACTGAGATTAGTCTCTTGCATGCCATCTGCATAACTATAACAAAACAGCAAATTAAATTTGTGCCAGGACCTCTAATTTGTAGAGGAGGAGTTGTGTTTTATTTGCAATCATGTTATGTTTCTTTCTTAGACTGAACCTTAACAAAATATACGCACATAGATGTATATACTCCTCCCAAAATGCAAATACCATTGGCTAGTTCCTGAGGAAGGAAAAGCATCCTCTGTTTACCTGTTCATTTGCTAAAATCCCCCAAACCCCACCTTTCTAGACTCTCTGAATCAATCTGGGACTGAAGCCAAAGTCACCTACTATATAAGACTCACAGAGAACAGGTGAACTACTCCTCCTGACCAACTTTAGACCCAACATCCTCTGCCAGACTCCACTCAAGATGGGGTTTGGAAGGGTGATATGGGTACCAGCATGGGCTTTCCTGTTAGCAGTTTGCCATATCCATCAGATAGGTAAGAAGTTCTCTTTTTTTACTGGGAAAAGAAAAACTATTCTATTTAGATCTGGTAATACATTGTAAACAACTATACTAATTCTATTTTTTCACTTATCAGATTGTTGCATTTAAATAAAATTTCTTGGTATCTTTTTTTTTTCAATTTTCATCCAATATTTGTTGTCTGTCTATTAACTAGACTGATTCAACATAATATTGCCTCAAACTACTGCATGTAACTACATTTGGAAGGTAGCCTTGAAGATTAAATCAAAAAGAACCTTTGTTCATTCAATACCAGTTTCTCAGTATCATTTATGCCTTCCAAAAGAATTTTATTCCTACTACATTTTGTATTAGGATTGATTATGAATGTTATATTTTTTGTGAAATTTGAAACACTACATTTTCTAGTTGCTAGATCAAAGCACTGGTCAATATTTTCCAGTATCTTGTCACCTACCAAAAGCTAATACCAGGTTCCTCGAGTTTTCTTGCAACTTCTTTTGCAAAAGAGACTAGAAGGGAATATTCACGTGGCAATGATTTTCAGTAACTAATTGTGCATTGATAATACCCTATGCAAAATAGTTATATGAATTACTGATATTGAGCATGAGCAGACTGGGGGATTTATCTGACTCATGCAATCCATTATTTTGCATGGGTTTTTTTCTCCTGTCAATATTATATCCACCAGGGTTGGGCTTGGCAGTTTTTGTTATGAGTAGCCCTATTAAGTCAATGGGACCACTCAAATTGAAGTTACTTGTATGACTACAAGCTTGCTAAGTCAGTCCCATTCATGTACAGCACTTACTGCCCTGTCAGCTAACATTTGAAAAACTTCAGATTGCCTATGTAAATTTATCTTGCATATAATTTTCAAAACATTGACAACTGCACGTATAATTTTAGGCTACTTTATAGTTTGTGAAATAAACACTAAAATACTGGCAAGTTGATTTAAGCACAAAATACAACAGTCATTTAAAGTATAAGCTTACATTTAGAGTTATGCAGTGTCGGTCAAAAGCATCTTCAGCCGTTCATTGAACAAGAAAGTTACTTGTACTGTGCAATGCTAACCTGATAAACTGCATTGAAAAATTAGTAGTGGTTAGCCAGTGTCCAGCAAACTCCTCTTTATTCAAATCACACTCTGTGGAAAATATTTTTGGATGTCCTGAGTGACTAAAGAATATCGGTCTGATCCCATGCCGTCTCCACAAACATTCTGTGCTTGACTTTATATTTTGAGTCAAATACTAACTTTTATAAATTTATTGTAATGATAATGGCATATGTGGATTAGCAGCTGGATATAGACTTAGCAATGTGCATCCAGAAATATTCTTAATAATTAGGCCAGTTCTAAAATTATCAAATAGTAAATTGTCTTGACTATTCTTACAACTGAGAGACACTTATTTTTATAATGGTGCACAACGTGGCATTGTGCAATTGCTAAATAAACCAAAGTAGCTAGAATTTCTTTGGGAATGATGTATTTGTTAAGTAAACAAAAGCCCCTGCTGTTTCCTTGAGAAAAAATAACAAAGCAAAGTACATGTATACAGTATTTTGCTCTGTTACAAAGGTTGTCATGCTAGAATAAACAAACATTCTATGTTTCTGTGTCTGCTGAGATTCCTATAGGTGCGTTGGGCGAGAACAAATTCTGGCCTATTATTAAGACTTAGAGATACATTTGTCTCACCTGATCAGTATCAATTTGTCTTACCTGATCAGTATCAATTACAATTATATGAATGCACTTACCTAATGACATTATCTGTGATACTGAAAAACTAGCAGGAAACGGAAACCAGTTAAACTCTGCCCTAAGTTACTTCTTTGTACAGAATTAGTTGTCACACATAAAGTTAAATGGGAAAAGAATTAAAAGCTTAGGTCTGAAAGAATCTGCAAACACTACAGCAACTTCTACATATGGTGGGGCTGCCCAGAACCTTTTTATCCAAAGCCAACAGTCTCTTGGGCACCTCTTTGAGACTAGGGGCTTGACTCCCTTCAAATAGGCATCCTTCAGCTCTGGGATCAAGTACCCAATCTGCTTACATGATGGGCACAGCCAAAAGTTATACTAGCAAAATTAAATTTTAAAAAAGTGCTCCAGATCTGGTTATTTTTAAGGCAAAGGTAGTTGTCCAGCTTTAGTGGAGGTATCTGGGCTGTGGTTCATAAGTGGAGGAAATGCTCAGCAAGGAATGTAAGCACCAAAGGGAACTGCAGTTTATGGGACACCTTTGACTTCAGCATTTCCCACTCTTCCATCAATGTGTCTCCCTGTTCAGGGAGATGGGTGTTATGGATCCAATTCTGAGTCAGGGAACTCTTCCCACCTATTGTAGAAGGAAAGAGGGGGCTTAACTTAGGACTAAATTACTGAGGCAGTTCATTTTTGGCTGAGAAATTTGCTGGACACCTGGAGTGCTCATTCACATAATCCTGATCAGGATTCAGATATCAGTCATATCATCACCTAAATCTTGAGGATTTAGACTTGGTAGGCTGATGTTCCTATGGGCTCTGTATTATCACTTGGAGGTACCTTCTTGCATCCAGCTGTAAAGCAAATCTAGATCCCTGATTTAGGCTTTAGGTTTGCTCCAGAAGAAAAGGGCCTGTGCCTGAGCACTAAAGAAACTTCCATGTAAATATCTGCAGCCATTACTGGATCAAGCCATAAGTCTCTTGTTTCTTTTAAATAGTTCTGTGTAGCTACTACACAGCAATTTTAATAAATTTCTTTCTTACATTTTGTAAATTCTTCCTGTAATTGTGTCACATGTTAGTGAGATTCAGTGCAGCAGTGAAATAAGGGCTGTCGTCCAGTCATTACAATCCCTTGTAGTGACTTCTAAGGGAAACAAAGAAAGCAGATACACATGAAATGCTATCTGGATTTCAAACTTTGTATTTTTAATAGAAAATCTCTTTCTATAATTACATTTTACTTTTGAGGGGGCCTGTTTCATTTTTTTTGATGTGATAAAGGACTCTCCCCTTTATCTCACAGAGATGTATCTGGATCCTTTGATCCTATCTAAATGCTTTACTCTAAAAGTTCACATACAGGTCATTGTACTTAATATGCTTTTTCCAATTTCTTCACAGGAGCCCAGATTGGAATCCGACAGGAAATAGGAGTCAAATACACTGATGTTTTTCAGCAGAACCAAAACAGTACGTTCATGTATACTGTGTATTTGTATGTGTATCTGTGTTTACTTGCTACATCTCTACTAAACAATAAAAATGCCTAAAAAACTCCTTAGCATATTGCCGATAATGTCAAATAAAGAAAAATGTGTATTAACAAGTCTCTCTCTATGTAAGAATAGTAATATCTTTATTAGATACTAAACACTCACAGTGTGGTTATATTTGTATAATAATAGATAATTAAGAAAACAGAGGTGTGTTTGTAGGGGCTGTATGCATATATGCATTAATATGTATATATAAAATAAAAGTGGAATATATGTGCAAGATGATTGGTTCCTTATAAACAAGGAAATGAGAACAGTTTGGCAAGCTGTAAAGTCAGTGTCTGATGCTAGGAAATCAAGACAGCGACCCAAATTCATTTATTTTTACCATGTAATGATTTGTGATCACCCTGTACAATGGATTTGTTGTCATTTCTAAGGGTTTTCAGCCCCTTAATAGAAAAATATTAAACAGAGAGCAAACAAGATAATTAAAGTTTTTATTCCCTCCTTAGAAAGATGAGGTTTAAATAGAAGGCAACTATGAGTTTCTACCAGTAACAGGCTAATTTAGTACAAACCCTTTGTATTGTTCAGTGTGTCTGAAGCACTCCAATATGCAGAGCTGTGAATTTCTGCCTTTCCTGCCACAATACAGAGTTTCATAAAAGGGTGAAAATTAAAAGGTAGAAAATGCAAATCATCACTGTTGAGAGTGTTTTCTTATGATTCAACTATCCTGATTTTGAATTTTAGTACACATTTTTAACCTGATCTATGGCCTGTGTAAAGCGAAATAGGCTTAAAATTGTTTGGTTGCATCTGGCATATTAACTTTCTAGTCTTTTCTAGGTCAATTTTTGGTGCAAATTTTTGTATTGTTATACCAGCTTTTGTTTTCTTTCTTACTTTTTTTCTAGCTTCTATTACAGTTTCAGCTAAGGTGAACATCATCCAGCCAATGCTAACAAATCCAGTAATAACAGGTAAGTAAAGGAAATTAAATGTATTCAATAACTTTTCCGTTTTAGGGGATGCAGACAGAGGATTCAAATACAAATAGGGAAAGGCACTGGTGAAGGAAGTAATGGATTATTAAGAGGAGAAAGAGGGCGGTTAAGAAACATAATATTGAAATGTTATTTTAGCTGAAATATGGACAACTAATAAAGCTCTAGCTGAACATAACTATAACCATTTATAGAGTTACATAACAGGAGTAACAGATACAAGACGCATGAAGAATTAATACAGTTTTATAATGGATAGATGAACAGAAAATAACAAATAAAGGTAGGCAGGTGAAAAATAGTCAATACAAAATGAAGCCTTGGTGGACAAGAAGCTCTACATAAGCTGGCAATGTGCCCTTGCAGCCTAGAAGGCCAGCAGCATCCTGGGCTGCATCAAGAGGAGCATGGCCAGCAGGTCGAGGGAGGTGATTCTGCCCCTCTACTCTGCCTTGGTGAGATCCCACCTGGAGTACTGTGTCCAGCTCTGGAGCCCCCAACATAAGAAGGACATGGACCAGATGGAGAGGGTCCAGAGGAGGGCCATAAAGATGATCAGGGGGCTGGAGCACCTCTTCTGTGAGGACAGGCTGAGAGAGCTGGGGCTGTTCAGCCTGGAGAAGAGAAGGCTCTGGGGAGACCTTACAACAGCCTTTCAAAACCTAAAGGAGGCCTATGGGAAAGATGGGTAAAAACTCTTCAGTAGGGCCTGTTGTGACAGGACAAGGGGTAATGGTTTTAAAATAGAGGGAGGTAGATTTAGATTAGATATTAGGAAAAAATGTTTTACACTGAGGGTGGTAGAACACTGGAAGAGGTTGCCCAGAGAGGTGGTTGATGCCCCATCCCTGGAAACATTCAAGGCCAGGTTGGACGGGACTCTGAGCAACCTGATCCAGTTGGAGATGTCCCTGCTCCTTGCAGGGGGGTTGGACTAGATGACCTTTAAAGGTCCCTTCCAACCTTAATGATTCTTTGATTCTCTGATTCTATGACAAGTTAATTTTTCAGCATGTTAAGGCTGGAAATTTTAAGCCATGTTTTTACAGCTAGTTTTAATTCACAGCTTCCAATCCTGCTCACAACAACCGTGTGTGCAGCACATGGGGCAACTTCCACTTCAAGACCTTTGATGGAGAAATGTTCACCTTTCCTGGGCTCTGTAATTATGTTTTTGCATCCCATTGCAATGCTCCCTATGAGGATTTCAACATTCAGATTAGGCGCACAATGGTGAACAATACTCCAACAATCGACCGTATCACCATGAAACTTGGAGGTGTAGTTGTTGAACTGACAAAGAATGCTGTCATGATCAACGGTAACAGGTTAGTTTATTCAAAACATTTGTTATCTAATCTAACAATTTTACCAACATAAATAATGAATAAGTTGCTATTAATTTCTTTCACAGTAAACCAATCCTTCCTTTAAAGATTACCTCAAAAAAAAACTTAGATGAAAAATCCTGAGAGGTTAGATCCAAATTCAGATGCGTATTTCATGATGTTGGACCGTCTTATTTTTTAATTGCTTTTCTTTCCACACAACTGCATTACTTTAAAATCTCTACAGATGCTGGATGCCACAAGTCTTTTTTTTTTTTTGCACTTTGTCAAACATCTAGATCAGAAAATACCTAGCATTCTTTCTGCCTTTTCCCAGAGTTGAACTGCCATACAGCCAATCCGGAATTATGATACAGAAAAGCGGCACTTATGTGAAATTTGCCAGCAAAATGGGTGTTGCATTAATGTGGGATGGACATAACCATGTTATGGTAAGAACTGCTCCTGGCCCTGTTTACACCTTCAGAGACCAGAGCTAATGATGATTAGGCCAGTTCCTATCTGTTTAGGGGGTTAGTACTGCCTTCCCATCTCATACTGTTGAACAATTCTTTCTTAATAAATACAGGTTTGCATCTATGTAGTCCTAAAGAAAATTACTTCTAGTGGATAACAGACATCTGCTTAGAAAAGGATGAAAAATCACTTTCGTTATATCATTAACGTATTGGCATTGTTATAGGGCCTACTTACCCCTTCAAATATGATTTTCGAGCAGAATTTCACTCTCTTAGGACTTCATTTTTTTTCTGTGGATTTGATTTTCTTTCTGAAGAATGGAGAGAAGGAGGCTGAGAGCAATATAGATATTACAGCAAAAACTTAAGTTTGCATCAACAGTTTGGACTCTGCATTGCAAATAAAAGCCAAGCCAACTCTTCATTCTATCCCACAGGTTTGAATGGGATTGCTAAATAAAATTAGACAGATCTGACAAAAAATACTTGTAGGCAGCAGGTGCAGGTGCTTCCAGTGGTCTTGAAGATATTTTAGAATGTTTTTACTAGCTTCAATCAACTTACTCTCCATCATTTTAGCTGGAATTAAGTGGGAAATATGCCAATCAGACCTGTGGACTTTGTGGGGACTTCAATGGCCTTCAAACTTACAACGAGTTCTATTCAAACAGTAAGTTTTTTAAATAAAAAAAAATTGGTTTCTGGAGTCTCCAAAATGCCTTTTTTTTGTATTTTTTTAACACCATCAGCATTCCTCCTTCCTATCCTGTTAAATGATTTACCCAGAAGATATGATTCAATCTCTGTTGAAAAATATGTAGTACAGAGATCAGATAATATGATTTAATACTTTAAGTATAAATATAGTACTGGTGCTAACAACTGATTGCATATTTCTTGTATTCCATGGTTTTATTTTCCTAATCAGCTAACCTCATAAAAACGAGCCAGATTTTCACTAATAACATAAATAAATCTAGAAATATATTCAATAAAACAAAAGGCAAGTGTATTCTCTAGTTGTTACATTTATTGTTTCAGTTCTGTCTTCAATCGGTATATCCACATTCAACTGCTGAATTGCATAATCTCTATAAGATCTTATCTTCATCATTCTATCTATTCCTAGCTTGAGCTTTTTCCAAAACCTTGTCTCACAGCAGTATCCGTTGTCCAAAGCACCACTGACATTCTTTTCTCTCTTCCCTGCATGGGCTCAATATAATCTGAAAACAGTTCGTTATTCTTCTGGTAAAAATCTTAGTTTGCATCTAGATGTAATAGGCTGAGAATTGTTTCCTAATGTGTACTTTTTCAAGGGTGCTGTGCAAGATAAATTGAGACGGTGATCTAGTGCTTCCTATGGAAAGGGTGATGATTAAATTTAAAGACTTAAGGGAACTTGCTGCCTTGGCCAGTGTTGAGCAGAATACTTGAGAGGAGAAAAAAGGTTAACAGGCAGTTGCATTGAACAAAAAATCACAACCTTCATTATTAAACTTCTTTTGTACAGATATTAAGATGACAGCCTTGCAGTTTGGGAATATGCAGAAAATGGATGGGCCAACAGAACACTGTGAAGACGTCACTTCTACTCTGCTAGATAATTGCACCGATAATTTTGTAAGGAACTTTTGACTATTCTTTTATTTTTTATTCAAATTTCTCTGTCCCCTTCTACAGCTTTGGACAGCTCAACAGGAAAAGCCCGTGGGCAACAGCAACTTAAAAAGTGATATGAAATTCTATCAGAGAATAATTATACAAAGTACGAATAAAAAAAAAATGCTCCTTTCTATTTTCTAGAAGTTTATTTTGTTGTTTTTTTTTTCTCCTAAGGATGACATATGCCAGAAAACATTGACGAGCTCTGCATTTGCAGAGTGTAATGACCTAGTTGATGTTAGAGACTACATTATGGTTTGCCAAGATGACTTATGCCGCTCTGAAGAGTCTAAAAACACCTCATGTATCTGTGACACCTTTGCTGAATACTCCCGGCAGTGTGCGCATGCTGGTGGGCACCCTCTGAATTGGAGAACCTCAAAACTGTGCCGTGAGTATCACTGGAGGTAGCCTTGCTTTATGCTCAGTAACTAACAAACAACAAGCTCAGAAATGATGCTGAGGATGCATGACGAATTACAGGCCATTCAAGGCTGTATTCTTGAGAGAGTTCTGATGTACATGTTCTAGCGTGAAGACTTCAGCAAAAGAGCTAAGAGTTTTAATGCAAGTTGGATTAAACACTATCGAACACTTGCATGCATACTTTAATTGAGAGTCAAAGTGTTATTTAATCAACTGGGGCAGTAAAGGAAGCAAATAAAGGAGAAACAGACAGAAAGAATGAGACTTGCTTGTATCACTGTTTCTCTCCTGTTCTTGTGGTGGCTGTAGCATTTTTTATTCTTCACAGGTGTTTCGCTGGCTAAGCACTTATTTATCTCCTCTTGCTTAGTAGTCAGGAGTTCACACCACTGTAATCTCCATAGAAATTCCACTGAATTAAACACATACTAGATTATGAGGTGTAGCTGTTGATACTGTCACCAGTATTTGCTCCAAAACAAAACCCCATGAGGTTCTATTTGCCATTCCAATGGTATCTGAAAAATGAAAATATACTCAAGCTTTAGGAACTTAAGTCTTACATTTCACTAGCAATACAGGTGTTCATGAGAAACACAGGCCTCGCTGACTTTGTGGGGTCGTTATGCTGTCCCCAGAAATCCAGTCATTGAACCAGTTCAGCACTGGATAGTCATGGGAAGCACATCTCAACTGTAAAATATGGACCTAAGTGACTACACTAGCAAATTTTGAGAGCTGGTGGTGAATTTGCAATTTAGTGTGGTTTTACATCTAGTTGAAAAACTTGAACAAATATAAACATTTTCATATATAGTGCACTAGAAACACTTTTGACTAAAAAAAAATCTCCTTTAAAATTTCAGCCATGAAGTGTCCTTACAACATGCAGTACCAGGAGTGTGGCTCCCCCTGTGCTGACACCTGCACAAATCCTGAACGATCTCAATTTTGCGAAGAACACTGTATGGATGGTTGTTTCTGCCCCCCAGGCAAGTTCTCATGTACTCACATCTCTGATCTCAAAGAACAGCAATAGCCTACCTGTAGGATCTGGGCAGGTTCCCTGGGCTTTAAGTATTTGCATTTTTCACAGCTGCAGGTGACAAGTATTTGTCATGTCTCAGCTGAGAAAAGGTATCTGAATTAATTGCCAATACATGTGCAGTATTCAGAAAGCAAGAAAACAGACAGCAAACAGATCAAGATAGTCTCTCAACAAGCCACCTGTGCTGCAGTAAGTCCCTCTTTCAAAGCAGGTGGAATTTAAGAGCACAAAGGTTGAATCCCTCACTGTGCAAACTGGCATAGTCCTACTGTCCTCAGCATAGATATGTCCATTCACAACAGCTGTGGATCTGTCTCTAATACGGTATTTAGGATTTGTAACAAACAAAAACAGTGAATAGCAAATGCCTCTTTAATTGATCAAGGTTGTGCCTTTTTTTTTTTTGTTTGTTTTTAAATCTAGGAACTGTATTTGATGACATCAACAATTCTGGCTGCATTCCCCATCAGCAGTGCTCCTGTATTTACAATGGCAACACCTACGCTCCAGGAACTTCTTTTTCAGACAAGTGCCATTCCTGGTAACCTTTGTTACTTTTCTATCTTACTATTTCCTCTCATATATTCAATGAGTTTAATGGTTTATTAGATGCAATTGCATCATTGGTAATTGATAGGTTTGTTTAACTGACTGCTACAGTTCCAAAATACCCCTAAAGAACTTTCTTTGTTTTATTTAGCAACAGCCTTAACTAGCTTTGCACTCTTACTCAAGGTGATCAAAGCAAGGATTTACAATGTTTAGATTTCTCACCAGTCAGTTAAAATGCTTCCTCTTTGTTTATTTTGTTCAAACATTGCGACTTCTCTAAGGGGAATGAAGTTGCAGTCATTTATGTATTGGCAAATATTTATTTTCTCTGGAGAAAGTGAGGGATGACACAATACAACATTGATTTCACAATTATTAATCCTGTACCTGTGCTCTACCACATCACCTTAGAAAACAGAGCAGAAGTGGGATAACATTTCTGTTAGTTTCTGGCACATTTGTATAACAAAACAGAAGATATTTTAATTTGTCATTGTGCTTTATGTTAGCTGCAAGAACCAAGTAATTACTCATGCAATACTTGTTGCTGGAGAGTTCACCTGTTCAAAGAAGGAAAACAATTAAATAAGCACAGTGAATGCATACCAGACTAATTACTTTTACACACGTTCACAATGTTTTGGAAAGTCTTAAGCCTAGATTTACTGTGTGTCCAGCTACTGCTTGAAGGGAAAAACAGTAGCAAAAATAGCTGAACCTAATGTCACTGTAATTCCTTTTACTCTGGACCACTGTTACTGATTTCAGCTGACTTTATTCTCTCCCTTCCAGTACCTGTAATGAAGGCCAGTGGAGCTGCCAAGACATGTCATGCCCAGGAACGTGTTCAGTAGAGGGAGGTTCGCACATTTCCACATACGATAAAAAACATTACGATCACCATGGAGACTGCACTTACGTCCTTTCTAAGGTGGGAATCAGATTTTGCAAGGCCATAAAGCCTTATGCATTTGAAGAAAGAGAAGGTGATCTCGATCAACACTTTTGAAACTGACTTCTTTTGACATACGGCGTCGCTTAGCCAGATGTTTACTAGAACATCTGCTACTATTCAAATGACAATCATCAGTTAACTATTAGGATGTCACGCAACAGTATACGGTGTTTACTGAGGAGTTTCCAGTTCTGCGATGTAGTAATTGCTGAAGAGCACTGCCTTTTTTAAGAACTTGCTCAGTGTACAGCCTTCAGTGCGATTAATCCCGCTTTCTTACTGAGTTGCATAATTTTTGCCATGTTACTGTACTATAAGGTATTGGGCCAAATGGTACAAGTCTGAAAAATCATACTAACAGTTCTGGAAAAAAAAAAAACAACATTAATTTGTAAGACTAATATTTTTATTTAATTTCTGGGAAGTTCAAATGCAGAAAATCAGTTCAAGTCAACTAATAAATTTCAATTAGGTTTTGAACATTTTTAATAGATTTTTAAACAAGCCAAAAGAAATAGAAAAATTAAAAGTTAATTATAAGAAAATACAATAGAATGAATATAAATATAAAATATATTAAAATTTTAAAAGTTTATATATTTTATTTTTATATATAGTATAAAATTTTATCTAAAAATATAATAAAATGAAAATAAATTTATAGTAGACTATTTTATATATTATATATAATAAATTAAATTAAATTTATAAAATTATAATAAAAATATTAAATTACAGCAACATGCAAAGTGAAATGTTTTGATCTTTTAGGGCCTTTTTCTGTTTGTTCTTTGCTTTCCTTTTTCCCCATCTACACAATTCAGTGGGGAAAAAAAATTGCTGTATATAATCATTCTCCTGAAAAATATTTTATCTGAAATTTTTGTCTAGCATTGATACAAGCTACAATTGAATCAAACATTAGAAGTGGGCATGAATAAAAACTCCAAATGTGGGTATCATCAATAAAATGCAAAACTAGATTCTAATTCACTCGTTGTTCCTAATCATTACAAAAGCCAAAACTGAATCTTAGGCCAAAGAGGGCCTGCGATGTGGGAGAGTCTGGATCTCCTCCAGAAACAAAAATGTTTTTTCAGAGTCGAGAGAAAATTTTACAGGGGAAGCGTCTGTAATTTGCCTTTCATGAAATAACTGTCGGCTTTTTTTTTCAGCACTGCAACGATGAAACATTCACCATCCTGGTAGAACTACGCAAATGTGGCCTGACAGACACTGAGACATGCTTAAAGGCAGTGACCCTCAACATGAACAAAGGACAAACTGTAAGAATGCAAAATAAGTATGGGAAACGACCATTAAAAGTATGGGGAGCAAAGAGGCTAGGCCTTAATCAGTCAGGAAACTACATTTCTCTCTCAAATGGTCAGCATATGCAATAAGTACACGTTATTTTTAACTAAGTGAAAAGAAATTGATTTTGTTAGGAAAATCAGATCAGCTATAAATTTGGCTTTGTGGAAGTTCCTTAAGAAAAATGTTGCACTTACAAAGCAGAAAAAAAAAGCTATTTTCTCTGCCAATTAGATGGAAAAAACCAAGAGCTTTTAGGTTAGAAACTACAAATAAAATGATAAGGGATGTAATTTGTAACACAAAGTTGTGTTCAAAGAAACCAAGATGATATAATGCCCTAAGGAGCTGAGAAAGTCTCTTTAAAAATAATTCTTTTATGGCAGGGAAAATTAGTAAAGTGTACAAAGTGAAAAGAGGGAGGAGGTGAAATCACAAAAAACTCTACTTTTTATTTAATATATTTTAAATTAATACCACTGGAGTAATCACCATTATTACTCTTTGAACTAGAGTTCTCCTTCACACAATTGCCTCTTGTTCCTCTTCCTTACCAGCTCATTGAGGTGAAACCTGATGGTGGTGTGTTTGTGAACTCGATCTACACCCAGCTGCCCATCTCAGCAGGTATTTTTTCCTCTAACTGTCCATGAGCAATAAGCTCAGAACTTCAGCTCCACACGTGCTTATTTTCTTGAATTATGGAAGATATAAGGACTGTCAGTTGTTCAGAACCTGCATGTTCACACCTCAGTTCTCTTTGGGATATTTCCTGAGTCATGCAAGTGCTTTTGAAGTAGAAGTGGGAAGATTCTACAATTCTATAAAGAAATGGGAGACAGTATAAGCATAGGCAAGAGTTCAGACAGAAGCAAACAGCATTTACACTCTCCTGATTTGATCACTGTAAGGTTTACTTCCTTCTCACTGCCCAAAGTTGAACACAGAAGACATCTGTTTACCTCTCCTACCACGTTTTTTTTTTTAATTTACCACGCTTATACTCACACTTCCTCAGATAGAAATTTGATTTTTGCTCTCTGTCTCAATGATTCTGTGTGATATCTCTGACCTCCAGATCTGCTTCGTTTCCTTCTCCAGTGGAGTGTATGTATGCCATACAAGCTTAGAAACAAAACCAGAAGTATTCTTTTTAACACTCATTACCATACAGTTTTTCCTTCTTATTCTCTTGGAAAAGCTAATCTCCAACTGCTTGATGCTGAGACAGCAAAAAAAAAAAAGTTAGCTTGTTAGCTACCAGCAAATTCTGAACTGTAAATTTTTATTTATATTTCTGAGTCATTTTCATAAAGATTGGCTTCATTTTACCTCAGAATTAGTGACAATTGTGATAGAAATTCAGGAAGAATAATATAATGATGCACTGTTTCCAGCATTCAGTGTCATTCAGAAGGTGATCATTCTGTTTTTAATCTGTAGCTAACGTCACCATGTTCAGACCTTCATCATTCTTCGTCATCATACAGACAAACTTTGGTGTCCACCTTGAAATCCAGATCACACCCATTATGCAAGTGTTTGTGCGGCTAGATCCTGTTTTCAAAGACCAGACCTGTGGTAAGTGAACGAAATATAAGAAACCTTTACTTGATTTCTTTTGTTTAGTATGAGCAGTATGAACTTTTCACTGCCTTTCAACAGGTCTCTGTGGAAATTTCAATAATATCCAAACTGATGACTTCAAAGCCATAAGTGGAATCATTGAAGGAACAGCAACAGCATTTGCTAACACGTGGAAAACTCAGGCTTCATGCCCTAATATCCAGTACAGTTTTGAGAACCCTTGTGCACTCAGCATTGATAACGGTGCGTGCTTCTTAGAATGTTTTCTAGGGGTTTTTTGCTCATCTCTAAGGAAAAAGGATCCATTGGAGAGCAAAGATAAGAGAATAAAGACTTATATACTTGGTAAAAACATACATCTGAAATCAGAAACAAATATTAAAAATAAAAGCATTAGAGATATGTAACAAAGTAAAGGATGAGTCATAGAAACCTAACTGAAGGAAACTGGTGGTTGAGAACAGAGAGGATGTTGAAGCTGACAACTTGGTGTGAGAGGAGAGGATTGCAGGAGTATCTTTGGAAATATTTTTTTTGTCCCCTTCAGCAAGTCCTCTTCTTTGGTTTTAGGGACCTTAGCCCACAAGCTGAGTGAAAAAATGACAGGAGTAGGAGAGATTTGATGTAATTTCACAGACAAAGCAGTGTGGTTTTGTGACTAATGAAACACAAAGAGTGATGTGCATTTGTATTGTTTGTTCTCTTCACAGAAAAATACGCTCAGCATTGGTGTGGGCTACTAACTGACAGCAAAGGACCTTTTGCTGATTGTCACTATGCAGTGAATCCCTCTGTTTACCACATGGTACTTTGTTAGAATGTTTGGGTTTTTTTCTTTAGAAACAACAGAAATAGGATAATTACAACCAGCTATCAGAAAAGGACTGTTCCAGGCATGTCTCGTTTTACGCAATGCCTGTATTTTAATTTCCATACTGCAGCACTTCCTTCTATCAATATATGTTTCTGTTTGTGTTGTAACATTCCTTATTTCAATTGTCAGTCTTGGCTTCAAGATCCTGACTTGCTTGCAAATGAAAATGCAGCTCTTTACTCCTGGATGGATACACACATATAGGAGGAAGTGTATGTAAAGGCATGCCAAATGCTTGTTTGAATATCAGCAAATTGTTGTCTCGTCTGCCTTGTATCTCATTAATAACTACTTGACACAGAAAGCCCATTAGCAAATTATCATCATTCTCCTATCAAATTGTAGCCAACATTTCTTCTCACTATGAATCATCCAAGTATGGACACTGGTAAAATGATGTGTCTATGCTCATACTGTGAATAGAGCTTTGTAGGCTATTTTACAGTATATTCCTAAATAGGCTTCAGAGGACCACAAAGCTGTTAAATGCATAACAGACTTTAAGACCACTATTTCCCAACAATAACTGCAGACACTGACTGAATTTCCATTACGTTCATTCTCCCTTGCCAGGAAACTTAGACAAAGACTGGAAAGTGATAAAGTTCTGTTAGTGTTGTCTATGAGTCAACAATATCTGAAGAAGGATTAGTGCATAAGACCAGAAAGATAATGTTCTTTTTTTTTTTTTAGAATGACAATATTACCAGTGCTGACTTTATTTTTCTCTGCATTCTTAGAACTGCATGTTTGACACATGTAACTGTGAAAATAGTGAGGACTGTCTGTGTGCAGCCCTGTCTTCCTATGTGAGAGCTTGTGCTGCGAAAGGAATCGAGCTGCATGGATGGAGGACTCAAGTCTGCTGTAAGTGCTCTTAACTGTTCCCTTTCCTAAGGACACACATCAATAAAAAATGCTGGTCAGAGATTATTTTATACAGATTTCTAGACAAAGATAGTAAGTGTTGAGGCAAGGATTTTGTTAAGTGCACTCCTGGAAGTAATTCTCTGCTATTCCCTTAAAATCAATCCGTTGCTAGCAAGAGTGAATACAAATAGCTGGGAGACATAGCTTGCTTAGGAAAGAGACTGCTGTTACAGAAATGCCTCCACCTGTTTCTGTGCAACTTTGAATTTCAGAACAGCTTTATGTATCACAAGCTATTACAGAGAAAATGTGACATATTAGAATAACAGTACTAGTAATACTAACCAGAACACTTGCAAATGAAAGGTCTCTGAAGCTGCGTGCTGGGTTCCACGGGTTCCACGGGTTCCAGCAGGTCTGTTTTCAGCATACCAGGAAACAATCAGGGACACATTTTGCCTCATTTTTGAAAAGGCTTTGAAGTCTTAGCAGTGAATAGCAGCACCAAATGGAGGTTTCTTTGAAAAATTTCATTTGAAAAAGTATTTTCTTCTTTGCATACATCACTTATTCCACATGTACAGTAGCTTTTCAGTTCTAACTCTGGAAGTGTTCAGAAATACATTTACATGAAAGATGCAACATAGGCAAGGGTGTACAGTATTGTTTACATGTTATTTCTACTGCCTAAGGTTTCTTTTTCTCCACCAGAAATTACCATCTGGAACTAACAAACCTATTTTATTTTCCTCTCTCAAGCAAAATACACCACCTCATGTCCCAAATCCCTAAGCTACAGCTATGCCATCTCTTCCTGTCAACCCACTTGTCGGTCTCTGAGTGAGCCTGATGTCACATGCAACATTAAGTTTGTCCCAGTTGATGGCTGCACCTGTGTAAACGGAACCTACATGGATGAGAGCGGCAAATGCGTGCCTGCTAATGAATGCCCCTGCTACTACAGAGGATCTCCTGTACCATTTGGAGAAGTCGTCCACGAAAATGGGCTTGTATGGTAAGTGAATCTTTTGTAAAACACTCAAGCAATAGTGTATGTATTTTCTCATTAAAATCTTCTGCATTTAAACTGGTCTTGCCCTGCCTTGTGTGAATTTCAGTACAATGCTCTCTCATTTTTTTCAACTTCATTTTCAACATTTGAGAATTGTACATGTTCCCCTGAGCTGGAGGACAGGAAAAGGGAGCAGCATAAAGCTCCTGTAATCCAAGAGGAAATGGTTAGTGACCTGCTACACCACTTAGACACACAAGTCTATGGGGCCAGATGGGACCCAGCCAAGGGTGCTAAGGGAGCTGGAAGAAGTCCTCAACAAGCCAACTGCCGTAATTTATCAGCAAACCTGGCTAATTGGGGAGATCCCAGTTGACTGGAAATGAGCAAAAGTGATGCTCATCTACAAGAAAGGCCGAAAGGAGGATCTGGGGAACTAGAACTCAGTCAGGCTGATGTCAGTCTTGGGAAGGTTATGGAGCAGATCACCTTGAGTGCCATCACATGGCACATACAGGACAACCAAGTGATCAGGCCCAGTCAGCATGGGTTTATGAAAGGCAAGTCCTGCTTGACTAACCTGATCTTCTCTGACAAGGTGACCCACTTAGAGGATGAGGGAAAGGCTGTGGCTGTTGTCTACCTGGACTTTTGTAAAGCCTTTGACACCATTTCCCACAGCACTCTCCTAGAGAAACTGGCTGCTCATGGCTTGGAGGGGCATACTCTTCACTGGGTAAAAAACTGGCTGGATGGCCGGAGTTGTGGTGAATGGAGTTAAATCGAGGTGGTGGCAGGTCACAAGTGGTGTTCCCCAAGGCTCAGTCTTGGGCCCAGTTCTGCTTGAAATCTCTATCAATGATCAGGATGAAGGGATCAAGTGCATCCTCAGGAAGTTTGCAGATGACATCAAGTTGGGCAGGAACGTTGATCTGCTGGAGCATAGGAAGGCTCTACAGAGGGATCTGGACAGGCTGGATTGATGGGCCGAGGCCAATTGTATGTGGTTCAACAAGCACTTGAGTCACAGCAATCCTACAGTCTTGGGGAAGAGCAGTTGGAAAGCTGCCTGATGGAAAAGGACCTGTGGGTGTTGGTCAACAGCTGGCTGAATACAATCCAGCAATGTGCCCAGGTGGCCAAGAGGGCCAATAGCATCCCAGTTTGTATCATGAACAGTGTGGCCAACAGGAGTAGGGAAGTGATTGTCCCTTTGTACTTGGCACTGATTACAGTTAGACTCGATGATCTGAAGGGTCTTTTCCAGTCTACATAGTTCTATGACTCTATGATATTTCCAGATTGATAGATCAAATGTATTTAGTTACATTTTCTATTTAATTCTATCATTTTTCAAACATAAAATTATGATAACACCAGCAAGGAGAGATCTTATGAGAAAATAACAAGTAGAGACATTTACTCATTTCAAGCTATGATTTTTCCTGTTAAGCTATAATGGATGTCATATGAAAGCAGCACTGGTAGTGGTATGGAGGGAAATTCTTTCCTGAGATTGCAAAACAGCATTCGGGAATTCCTTCAAAAATTCTGAAACCTGACTAGAGTGAACTAGCGCTTAGTCTTAATACGTGGTTTGAGAGGAAAAAAAAAATGTTTTTCGCTCTCTTGCAGCACTTGCATCCAGGGAAGACTGGATTGCATTGGAGCACCCAATCCAAATCCAGGTAAAAAAAAACAAAACTCTTCACTTATCTTTTTTTCTGTGCCAGGTTTTAGACACAAATAGTTGATAGAATTTATTTTTCTTAATGGATTTTTTACTAACAGAAGTATTTATCATTTAGTTATAGAGCAACAGTTATCATAAAAGGCAGGAGTGAACCTAGATTAGTTATAAGATCTTTTTTCTG
The DNA here is from genome assembly GCF_036417535.1 of Chlamydotis macqueenii. Taxonomy (NCBI): domain Eukaryota; kingdom Metazoa; phylum Chordata; class Aves; order Otidiformes; family Otididae; genus Chlamydotis; species Chlamydotis macqueenii. Next base: position 52,252,854 of record NC_141560.1, on the reverse strand, counting down.
AAATACTGTGGACTTTTTTTCTGGGAATTCATTGCTCTGAATGAATCTATTTAGCAGATTGAATAGTGACAGCAATCCCTCCTAACTGAAATACACAATTTCCAAAGAATTTCTAGATTATTTCAATGGCTGCTGCTGTGGTATAAGCCCTGTGTCATTTCTTACTGCTCTCAATTCTTTCCTTCCTCTAGTTTGTGAATTTCCCATGGTCTACTTTGACTGTAGAAACATCACTGTAGGAACAACTGGAGCAGAATGTCAAAAAAGTTGCCAGACTCTAGATATGCAGTGTGTAAGTATGTTGTGACTGGATGGAATGTTGTTTCCAGGTTTTGTTTGCGCTCTTGGTGATAAAGTAATTGATCTACTCCAAATCTACCACATAGATACTTTGATCTTGTAGCAAAAGCCTAAAACCATGTTCTGAAGCATTAACAATGAGACCCTTGGACCAAAATATACTAAAGTAACATCCAATTTAATTCATAAGATTAGTGTCTACTTTTCTTCAGCTACTTTGGTAGGTAACAGCAATTAGTAGTGAAAATATCTAGGGCTCTGTCACACATTTTACTTCTTTAGTAGAAAATCACTGGCTATAAACTGGCTAGGAGAAATCATTCTTTCTCATACCATGATGCAATTTTAACTTCTTGCACATCTAATTATATTACTCCACCTAGGTGCATGGTAACCACTTTTGTGAACAAGTACCATATGAGATAAACAGATTTAAATGTAACTCAACCAAACTGAAAAAAAAAGCCCATATTTTCTTTTTAAAGCTACATTCAATCACAAACGATCCACTACAAGAAGCAAGGCTTCTTCATCTTACACAGAACAAGAATTAAGATTAATGTGTTTCAAATTTCACAGACTTCAGCAGAGAAATTATGACTGGCATACATAAAACATTTACCTTTAACAGACATATTCTATTAAATCAATGCCTAATAATTTCCTTTTTGTTCCGTTGTCCTGTAAGTACTTCGTAGTCTTCTCTCATTTAAGCTGGGCAGCAATGAGATCATATAAAGACATTTAATGAGAATTTAATCTTCCTTTTCAATTATGATTATTTCATTCTGAAATTATATTTTCCTCTTGACTTTACCAGTACAGCACACAATGTATATCTGGCTGCATGTGCCCAGCTGGGCTTGTGTTAGATGGGAATGGTGGTTGTGTTCATGAAGAGGAATGTCCATGCATTCACAATGAAGCCATGTATCAGCCTGGGGAAAAGATCAACGTTGACTGTAACACCTGGTAAATATTTCCTTGGAAGTAGCATTCCTGCTTCCATCATTTGCCTTTCCAAATATCTTAAATAGTAGAGCACTGAGGAAAGATTTGGATTGCACATTTCACCAATTGATGGGTCCTTTAGTTGTGGATTAAACAGTACAAGCAGGTTTCCTTCTAATGTAGGCAGACAGCCACAGCACAGAATGAGAAGAAATCGTTGGGACTACAGGGTTTGTTAAGTGTTATTCTGTTTTGCAGTTAATGCATTCAGAGTAGAAGAACAGAACTTTGCTTTAATTCTTTACATGAAGAATGTAAAATACTATTTTGACTCCAGAATCAATAAAACATTTACCAGGGATGAGTTGCCAAAAAAAATACTGAGTTGTTGGGATATGTCCACACAAAACAATGAGTTGTTTTATTATTAAAATGTTTTATTCTCATTCCTAGTGTATGCAAGAATAGAAAGTGGGAATGCACTGAAGATCAATGTCTGGGCACTTGTGCTGTTTATGGAGATGGTCATTATAACACCTTTGATGACAAAAGGTTCAGCTTCAATGGAAACTGTGAATACACACTAGTCCAGGTACTGATAATTAGCAATAGGAAATGAGACATAACCTTGGTCATGTCTACAAAAACAATACATTTTAAAATGTTATTCTCTACCCAGGACCACTGTGGGAAAAGCGGCATACCCAACGGGACCTTCAGGGTTATCACTGAAAATATTCCCTGTGGCAACACTGGGACAACTTGCTCAAAATCGATCAAAGTTTTCTTAGAGGTAAGAATGTTTTGCATATAGACTAGTTTTGTTCTATATCTCCTTAAGGCTTAGGAGAAGCCTAGACATCCATGGATTCAAGGAAGTTGGAAAAATATTTTTACAAGCAAACTAACTTGTAAATTAAGCTTAAATAATTTTCAAGTGAAATATTTAGTAGAGCTTCCCAGCTTCCTATCTTTTCCATTTCCCACCCTATCTTATACCATTCCTAGGCAAGCTACAGATCTACAGGAAAATTGTCTTTAGCAGAAATTTATTCTATCATGGCAGAAAATTATTTTATTCTGTAAATAATATAGTTCCTCCATGACTACCAAAACACCCTTTTTTTTTTTTTCCCTACGCCATGTTAAATACCTTTTTACCACAGTTCCAGGAACTTGTGATGTGAACTATGTAGTTTTGATTTATCATAGAATCATAGAACAATTTGGGTTGGAAGTGACCTTTAAAGTTCATCTAGCTACTGAGTTCATTTCTAATCACTTTTCCCTCCCGTTTTAGAGCTATGAACTGATACTTGGTGAGGAGCACATCAGTGTTGTAAAGAGAGGACAAGATGATAAGGTGCCATACACAGTCCGCTATATGGGTATGTACTTGGTAATTGAGACCACAAGTGGACTGATCCTCACGTGGGACAAGAAAACGAGCATCTTCATCAAGCTCAGCCCTGATTTTAAGGTGTGGAACTAGCAGTTAAATGGCAATTTACAGTCCAGATTTGGACTTGGTGTGAATCTGCCAAGATCCCAAACTTGTGATGTCTCCAGCACTCCTGCAGGACATTCCGTGTTAGATTTCATTCCTCTGGTGCCTCAGGAAACCATGTCATCCCCCTGCTGCTATTCTGAGCTCTGAAGGCAGCTTTCAGTGCCTATTTGGCCTGACAGAACTTGAGTTGGCAATCAGCTTTTTTTAGACTTGACTTTGTTAAAATGACCCCCTGAACCTTGGTAAAGGTTATGAGACCTTATTAAAATTATGTATCTACATATGCAGAAATCAATTAAGTAGTCTTTATCTTGAAAGCAATCTATTTTTTCAATTTCTCATTGACACACAAATCAAATTATCATACGTCAAGAAGAAGGAAGTTAAATATTATGTGTTAAAGCCTCTTGTAAAATGCTACTATGTATTTTTCAAGCATATATCTGCACAGCAAAATGTATTCCTGTTGTCATACTCCTTCTCCTAGCTTATGATATGTATGTACTACGAACTGCAGTATATAAAGAATTTGTTATCCTGTTGTATATCACAGTAACATTTCAACTAGGTATATAAAGTAACTGTGATTTAGAACTATATATACAAATTTATTTCAGTATCATGGGTCCATTTGCTGCCTCACCCACTGGCACTTTATAAAAATAGTAGTAATATGGAAAGTACACACTTTAATACAGAGAGCATAGCATCTATTGCAGCCTATCACAGTTTTACAGATGCATACATTTAGACTGAGGGATACTTCTGGATGTGCAAGGGAAACGTAATTTCTTTTTATACCTGAGAGCAGTCATAATAGTAAAGACTTAATGACTTTGTGGCTGGACTGGTAGTATTTTTGACAGCTTTGCAAGGCTGCTTTTTGTATGTACATCTATTGTATGAAAGAAGGCTTAGATTAAAAGCTTAGTCAGCTAACTGAGAGTCCTCATTTTCTTGTTAAAGACATACCTCAAAGGCAGAAAGTTACAATGACAAAGATGGTTTTATTGTTCAGATTTAAAAGAAGAAAAGTCAACAGCAGTATCCTTCTAACGTTAGTGGTGATGTTCTGTTGCTGAGGAAACAAAGGATAAAGATGTTGAGCAATGTTAGAATAGAATGGCACCATGCTAAGAGCTGAATTTCAAGTATTCTTTCTGTCTCGGATATTGTTTCAAGTTTTCTCACATCCATTATTATTTTATTTACTTCCTTTTGCAGGGCCAGATTTGTGGCCTCTGTGGAAATTATGATGGCAACGGCATCAATGACTTTACTACAAGGAGTCAGTCTGTGGTAGAGAATGTCCTAGAGTTTGGAAACAGCTGGAAAGTATCCTCTACATGTCCTGATGCTTACAGCATAAAGGACCCGTGTTCTACCAACCCTTACCGAAAGTCCTGGTCAGAGAAGCAGTGTAGTATCATCAATAGCAACGTCTTTGCTGCCTGTCACTCTCAGGTATTACCAGGAGAGAAGTTTACTGTGTGAAGACTAGGTCTGTGTATTATTGAAGCTGCTAACCTCATACATTTTAACATGCATGCCTAATTCATTAGTATGTTTCACTTTGAATTGTGTCAGGAAAAACTTCAATCTGAATCCTGCTCAGTAGGATAGATTTATAGTCCCTACCTGTAAGAAATAAAAGGACATTTAGTTCATAGGAAATATTGACCTATTACCAAGGAATAATAATTTCTTAATTGCTATGTGTTTTCTTGTAGTGTGAATTGAATAAAAATTCTCATATACCACGTACAGAACACAATCTCAATGAAACATAGTAATGAAGTATCAGCATAGTCTTTATTTGACATGAAGTATATATCAAGCAATGCATGGCAACTTTGTGCTCTTCCTATTACCTTAACTCTTTCCAAAGGCTGAGACCTTCATTTTCAAGTGTACTTGCCTAATACTGCTTGGGAACATGAATCTAAATCTTCCACTAGGACACAAGTCTGAGTGTCTGAAAATCTGTCAATACACAATTTGGATGCATCATCTGGCATCACCTCTGGTGTTTAACAGTGTATACAAACAGAAGAAAAAGAAATTACTCATGTAGACCTTTCTTCTGAGATACTATAGTTTTAAGAAAATTAGCCTAGCAAAGCTAAGAAACAATTCAGAAGGCAGGATGTATAATATTACATTTCTTTTTAATAACAGGTTGAACCAGCAAAATATTACCAAGCTTGTGTGACAGACGCTTGTGCATGTGACACTGGAGGAGACTGCGATTGCTTTTGTACAGCAGTAGCTGCCTATGCTCAAGCGTGCAGTGCAGTTGGCGTCTGCGTAGCCTGGAGAAGCCCATCAATCTGTCGTGAGTTTTATGTCATAAACACCTCTTCTGAGAGTGTAGTCAAATGCATAGTGCCTTTCTGATGTCCATGAACACACACTCTGGGTGTCTTATGTATGTGCATTGTACTCGAAGAGCAGGTTTGGGATCATCTGAGGAACCTGAAGGTGCACAAGTCCATGGGTCCTGATGAGATCCATCTGTGGGTCCTGAGGGAACTGGTGGATGAAGTTGCCAAGCCACTGGCTATTGTATTTGAAAAGTCGTGGCGGTCTGGTGAGGTCCCCGATGACTGGAAGAGAGGGAACATAACCCCCATTTTTAAAAAGGGGAATAAGGAAGACCCAGGTAACTACAGGCCGGTCAGCCTCACCTCTGTGCCTGGCAAGGTCATGGAGCAGATTCTCCTGGAAACCATGCTAAGGCACATGGAGAGCAAGGAGGTGGCTGGTGACAGCCAACATGGCTTCAACAAGGGCAGATTGTGCTTGACCAATTTGGTGGCCTTCTATGACGGGGTGACGGCATCGGTGGACAAGGGACGAGCAACTGACATCATCTACCTGGACTTGTGCAAAGCTTTTGACGCTGTCCCGCACAACATCCTTCTCTCTAAACTAGAGAGACATGGGTTTGATGGACGGACAACTCGGTGGATAAGGAGTTGGCTGGATGGCCGCACTCAGAGAGTGGTGGTCAACGGCTCAATGTCCATGTGGAGACCGGTCACGAGTGGCGTCCCTAAGGGGTCCATGTTGGGCCCGGCCCTGTTCAACATCTTTGTCGGCAACATGGACAGTGGGATAGAGTGCACCCTCAGCAAGTTCGCTGACGACACCAAGTTGTGTGGTGCCGTCGACACGCTGGAAGGGAGGGATGCCATCCAGAGGGACCTTGACAGGCTGGAGAGGTGGGCCCGTGCCAACCTCATGAAGTTCAACCAGGCCAAGTGCAAGGTCCTGCACCTGGGTCATGGCAATCCCAGGCACAAATACAGGCTGGGCGGGGAATGGACTGAGAGCAGCCCTGAGGAGAAGGACTTGGGAGTGCTGGTGGATGAGAAGGTTCAACATGAGCAGGCAATGCGCCCTTGCGGCCCAGAAGGCCAACCGCATCCTGGGCTGCATCAAGAGAAGCGTGGCCAGCAGGTCGAGGGAGGTGATTCTCCCCCTCTAGTCTGTCCTGGTGAGACCCCACCTGGAGTACTGTGTCCAGCTCTGGAGCCCCCAACATAAGAAGGACATGGACCAGTTGGAGAAGGTCCAGAGGAGGGCCACGAAGATGATAAAAGGGCTGGAGCACCTTTCCTATGAGGACAGGCTGAGAGAGTTGGGGCTGTTCAGCCTGGAGAAGAGGAGGCTCCGGGGAGACCAGATAGTGGTCTTCCAGTACCTCAAGGGGGCCTACAAGAAAGATGGGGAAAGGCTGTTTAGTAGGGCCTCTTGTGATAGGACGAGGGGTAATGGTTTTAAAATAGAGGGGGGTAGATTTAGATTAGAAATTAGGAAAAATTTTTTTACGATGCGAGTTATAGAACACTGGAACAGGTTGCCCAGAAAGGTGGTGGATGCCCCATCTCTGGAAACGTTCAAGGCCAGGCTGGATGAGGCTCTGAGCAACCTGATCTAGTTGGGGATGTCCCTGCTCCTTGCAGGGGGGTTGGACTAGATGACCTTTGAAGGTCCCTTCCAACCCTAACCATTCTATGATTCTATGATTCTATAATCTCACTGTGTAGACTTTTTCGACATGAGCCAAAAAAAAAGCTCTTTTTTTTTTTTTCTGAACATGACCAAATTTCTATTTCTCCTTAGCACTGTTCTGTGATTACTACAATCAACAAGGGGAATGTGAATGGCACTATAAGCCTTGTGGAGCCTCCTGTATGAAGACCTGTAGGAATCCAAGTGGAAAATGCCTCCATAATTTGCCAGGTTTAGAAGGTAAAAAGAGCTCCAAGTACCTTTAAATGGGTACATTTTATTATATTTTAATAGTCTTTAATACCATGTATTTCCCCCATCAGCTGCATTTGCACCACTGAATTCTCTTCACCATCTTTGCATCCACAGGAATGGAGGCAGAGTATGGAAACTGAAGTTAAAAACACCTCTAGGACTAAGTCCTTCTGGGTGGGCTCTGGTGATCCTAGTACTCTGCATTATTTTCTAGAATTATTGGAAAAAATCAAGTAGTAAAAATTATGACTATTAAAAACAAGACCTGCAAATGCATTCTACACAAATAATATTTTTTCTGACCATATCTCATTCTCACCTTTTCTACCTTCTATATGCCCTTTTCCTTCTTGCAGGCTGCTACCCTAACTGCCCATCAGACAAGCCATATTTTCATGAGGATCAGATGAAGTGCGTCAGTCTCTGCGACTGTTATGATAATGAAGATGGAAAGATATATAGACGGGATGAATGTCTTTTATGGTAAGACTTCCATACCAGCCCAATCCTGCACAAGGAAAAACGTTCAAAGTAGCAGTGGGAAACTGCACGTTCCTGTTACATGACAGGGCTAGTTTATACTACTGGTGTAAAAACAATCCCTTAATATCTAATGACAGTTTTCTTACAACATTATCAGTAAGAATTTCTTATGTGATTTTATGTTCTGTTGAATTTGTTCCTGATTGTGTTGTAAATCCTCAGCATAAAGATACAACCAGTAAGTTCTTTATGACCATGCTTTCTCTATTTCCCATTCTTATATCAGGAAAAATATTGTTCAAGGAGTATAGATATCTAACAAGGGTCTACTCCAACTAGCTGTTAGAGTGAGCCCAGAGGAGGGCCATGAGGATAATCAGAGGGCTGGAGCACCTTTCCTCTGAGGACAGGCTGAGAGAGTTGGGGCCATTCAGCCTGGAGAAGAGCAGGCTCCAGAGAGACCTTATAGAGGTCTTCCAGTACCTCAAGGGGGCTTACAAGAAAGATGGGGAGAAACTCTTTAGCAGGGCCTGCTGTCATAGGAGAAGGGATAATGGTTTTAAAATAGAAGGAAGCAGATTCAGACTGGACATAAGGAAGAAATTTTTTACAATAACGTTGGTGAAACACTGGAAGAGGTTGCCCAGAGAGGTGGTGGATGCATCATCCCTGGAAACATTCAGGGCCAGGCTGGACGGGGCTCTGAGGAACCTGCTCTAGTTGAAGATGTCTCTGCTCCTTGCAGGGGGGGTTGGACTAGATGGCCTTTAAAGGTGCCTTCCAACCCTAACGAATCTATGATTCTATGATTCTGCTTTCAAGGATTTTATTACATTCTTACACTGCTTGTAGCATTTAGACTCGGTTTCCCTTTTTAGCCTGCTTTTTAGTACAAAAACTTTGCAAGTGCAAGGAAAGTGATGAGGAGGAAAGAAGGAAAGTCTTCTTTAAGACTCCTACATGTAGCTTTGCATAATATTTAGAATATATAGTTTCACTTCTATTTATAAATTTAGGTTTAATATAAAGAAAGATTTTGGAAAGCAAAGGCAGAAAAGAGGCCAATATGAACCGGACACTCAAGGAATAAACACAAATAAAGTGTCCAGTATTTTGATGCTAGTATCTGGCAGAAAGATGACTAATAAAATGATCTCATAGTAAAAAAAAAATATGGGGTTTTTTTGTGTTTTTTTTCATTTCAGTGAATGCACATCAGAAGGTTTACAGTGCAAGTTTGATGACAAAGGTAAGATAGCCAAGAAGAATTATTAAGAAAATTAAATGCTGGATATCTTTTCATAGATGTCTGACAATAAACTTCTTCTGAATTACAGCATGCCACTGCATTTATGAAGAGAATAGCTATAAATATGGTGAACTCATCTACAACACCACAGATGGAACTGGATGGTGTTTCAGTGCAACATGCGATGTCAATGGAACAATAAACAGAAATATCTTTAAATGTGGCATATTTACAACCCCGTTTACATTTTCTTCAAGTCAGCCCACAACTACTGTTTCAGGTAAACATATATACTCTTTTAAATAATAGAAAAAATCACTGGAAGGGACTGAAAATTGCCTGAAAGGGAGGGCCTTTTCATCAGTTAATGGCATACAATTTTACTTGAAATTGTTGACTTCTGCTGGAGCCACCCATTCATCTAGCAGCTTCAGCTGCTAAAAAAGACCATGATCAAGGATGTAGAAATCAGTACAGCATTTCTTAGAAACTGTCTCCACTATTTCACCATGTATTTTCCAGGAGAAAAAAAAATGCAGCTTATTAATCATCGTACCCTAGAGAATCTCCTTTTTTCCTTGCAAACAAAACTAGTAGTTCTAGACCAACTTCTGAAAACATAGAAGACTGCCATTTTTTAAATTACTGGCCACATTAATGCAAACTGAAGATAAGAAATCTAGTTTGAGAATATGCTCAAATTATTTAAAACCATTCTTTGGAACCTTTCCTAATTCTATTTAATAACCAAATCAACAGTTTCCTTCTACTCCTGCAGTGAATTTATTATAGTGACTATGTGATTCTGAGAAATTCTAAGAAACATTTCCACAGGATTATACACTACTACAGCAAGAACTAAATATTTCCCTTCAAGTCTTCTAATAACTAACATTCATATTAAGAGAGTGGTATATATTCTACATGGTTATCTTCATAATGCTAAGAATAGGAAAAGAAATCATGTTAAAATAAGTAGAAAATGCTTATTAGACTGTATATTTCATATATATTGTATATGTGTATTCTATATTATAATGTTATTTTATATATAATATATAAAATAGTATATAATATAATAATTAAATAATGTTACAAGTGTTACATATGTACTTTATATTTTATATTTATAAATATATACATATAATAATATTAAAATAAGTAGAAAAGTAATGAACCTGTAAAAATATTTTAAAGCCTGTGTGATTACACAGTTAAGTGTAAAAAAGTATAGAGATAATACCAAGGAGGTATTATCTCTGTATCTTATTTACCAAGGTATATTTCCTACACCGTGGCAATCATGACATCACATTATCCTATGTACTGACAATCCACACAAAGGGTATCATATGAGCCATATTTAATTACAATTTTTTAATAAATGTCATATAAAGTACCACTAGAAAATAATACCAATGAGATCAAAACCTATCTTAGAGATTACATTCAAGACTCTCAAGCAAGTTCATTAAAATTAAGATACTGCATTATCATATATAATATTACATGCAACATTAAAATGTACAGAAGAAGAATATTTTTCCTGACACTTACTTTAATAAAAATAAGCAAGACTTATATTTCCTCTTTTTAATTACAGAAATGACAACTGCAGCACCGGTGACAACTGTATGTGTGAAGAATGTATGTACATGGTCAGAATGGTACGATACAACGCAGCCCGAAAACAAAGAGGATAGTGGAGATTATGAAACGTTTGAAAATCTCAGAGCTGAAGGACACAGTGTGTGTCAAAATCCAAACAGTGTTCAATGCAGAGCCAAAGAACTCCCAGACAGAGAAATAAATAATCTAAACCAAACAGTAGAATGTAGTCAAAGCAGAGGATTAATATGCAATAACAAAGACCAAGAATCGAAACAGTGCTATAATTACGAAATCAGAGTATCATGCTGCACCTATGTACCATGTGCAGAAATACAAACTACAACAAGAACCACAGAAGAATTCACAACTACTGCTGTAAAATCAACATCATTTACATTGCAGACAAAGATAAAACTGACAACACCCGAAAAAATAACTGATATGCTAAAAACTGAAGTACCAACACCAGAGGAAAGCACAGCAAGCACAACTCAGACTGAAACAACTACGACAACACAAGTCTCAACAACCCCTTATCAGACCACGTCTGCTCCACAAGAACCCTCCACTGTGCCACCACAGACTCCAGCATCACCCACTACCACCTCCACTGCCCCTTCAACAAAAATAAGATCCACCCCTGTCACCACAGCTGTCCCCAGTACCACTGCCCCACCAACAGAGGGCACAACCATCATCACTACCACCAGCACGGCCAGCACTGCCAAGACCTCTCCCCCTCCAACAAAAGGCACAACCACCATCATCACGCCAACTATAACAGTGCCCACCTCAGCCAGCAGCACTACCAGCACCTCCAGCACCACCGCAGGAAGCACCACAACGTCCACAACCACGTCTGCTCCACAAGAACCCTCCACTGTGCCACCACAGACTCCAGCATCACCCACTACCACCTCCACTGTCCCTTCAACAAAAATAAGACCCACTCCTGGCACCACAGCTGTCCCCAGTACCACTGCCCCACCAACAGAGGGCACAACCATCATCACTACCACCAGCACAGCCAGCACTGCCAAGACCTCTCCTCCTCCAACAAAAGGTACAACCACCATCACAGCTACACCAACTGTGCCCACCCCAGTAGCCACCATCACTGCCAGCACCTCTAAGACCACACAGAGCTGCCAGCAGCAGTGTGCCTGGACGCAGTGGTTCAACGTGGATTCCCCTAGCCCTGGGAGTCAAAATGGAGACATCGAGACCTTTGCAAAAATCCGAGCTGCTGGTTATACACTTTGTGACACGCCACAAGACATCAATTGCCGTGCTGTAAATTACCCTAACAGGAGTCTGGACAAACTGGGACAGACATTTGTGTGCAGCCTTGAAACAGGACTTGTGTGCAGAAACCAGGATCAGATCACAAAGTACCCCATATGTTTTGACTATGAGATAAGGGTGCTGTGCTGTGACCGTAAGCACTGCCAGAAAACATCACCAGCCCCAGGCACCACTGCAGGCTCCACCTCCACAGCCTCTGCTGCACAAACCTCCACCACACCAATCAAAACTTCAGCACCGACAACTTTGACCTCCACCCGCCCACAGCCACCAATGACAACCAGCACCGGGACCACAGCTGTCCCCAGTACCACTTCCCCACCAACAGAGGGCACAACCACCATAATCACGCCAACTACAACAGTGCCCACCTCAGCCAGCAGAACTACCAGCACCTCCAGCACCACCGCAGGAAGCACCACAACGTCCACAACCACATCTGCTCCACAAGAACCCTCCACTGTGCCACCACAGACTGCAGCATCACCCACTACCACCTCCACTGCCCCTTCAACAAAAATAAGACCCACTCCCGGCACCACAGCTGTCCCCAGTACCACTGCCCCACCAACAGAGGGCACAACCATCATCATTACCACCAGCACGGCCAGCACTGCCAAGACCTCTCCCCCTCCAACAAAAGGCACAACCACCATCATCACACCAACTACAACAGTGCCCACCTCTGCCAGCAGCACTACCAGCACCTCCAGCACCACTGCAGGAAGCACCACAACGTCCACAACCACGTCTGCTCCACAAGAACCCTCCACTGTGCCACCACAGACTGCAGCATCACCCACTACCACCTCCACTGTCCCTTCAACAAAAATAAGACCCACTCCTGGCACCACAGCTGTCCCCAGTACCACTGCCCCACCAACAGAGGGCACAACCATCATCACTACCACCAGCACGGCCAGCACTGCCAAGACCTCTCCCCCTCCAACAAAAGGCACAACCACCATCATCACGCCAACTACAACAGTGCCCACCTCTGCCAGCAGCATTACCAGCACCTCCAGCACCACCGCAGGAAGCACCACAACGTCCACAACCACGTCTGCTCCACAAGAACCCTCCACTGTGCCACCACAGACTCCAGCATCACCCACTACCACCTCCACTGTCCCTTCAACAAAAATAAGACCCACTCCTGGCACCACAGCTGTCCCCAGTACCACTGCCCCACCAACAGAGGGCACAACCATCATCACTACCACCAGCACAACCAGCACTGCCAAGACCTCTCCTCCTCCAACAAAAGGTACAACCACCATCACAGCTACACCAACTGTGCCCACCCCAGTAGCCACCATCACTGCCAGCACCTCTAAGACCACACAGAGCTGCCAGCAGCAGTGTGCCTGGACGCAGTGGTTCAACGTGGATTCCCCTAGCCCTGGGAGTCAAAATGGAGACATCGAGACCTTTGCAAAAATCCGAGCTGCTGGTTATACACTTTGTGACACGCCACAAGACATCAATTGCCGTGCTGTAAATTACCCTAACAGGAGTCTGGACAAACTGGGACAGACATTTGAGTGCAGCCTTGAAACTGGACTTGTGTGCAGAAACCAGGATCAGATCACAAAGTACCCCATATGTTTTGACTATGAGATAAGGGTGCTGTGCTGTGACCGTAAGCACTGCCAGAAAACATCACCAGCCCCAGGCACCACTGCAGGCTCCACCTCCACAGCCTCTGCTGCACAAACCTCCACCACACCAATCAAAACTTCAGCACCGACAACTTTGACCTCCACCCGCCCACAGCCACCAATGACAACCAGCACCGGGACCACAGCTGTCCCCAGTACCACAGCTGTCCCCAGTACCACTGCCCCACCAACAGAGGGCACAACCACCATAATCACGCCAACTACAACAGTGCCCACCTCAGCCAGCAGAACTACCAGCACCTCCAGCACCACCGCAGGAAGCACCACAATGTCCACAACCACGTCTGCTCCACAAGAACCCTCCACTGTGCCACCACAGACTCCAGCATCACCCACTACCACCTCCACTGCCCCTTCAACAAAAATAAGACCCACTCCTGGCACCACAGCTGTCCCCAGTACCACTGCCCCACCAACAGAGGGCACAACCATCATCACTACCACCAGCACAGCCAGCACTGCCAAGACCTCTCCCCCTCCAACAAAAGGCACAACCACCATCATCACGCCAACTACAACAGTGCCCACCTCAGCCAGCAGCACTACCAGCACCTCCAGCACCACCGCAGGAAGCACCACAACGTCCACAACCACGTCTGCTCCACAAGAACCCTCCACTGTGCCACCACAGACTCCAGCATCACCCACTACCACCTCCACTGCCCCTTCAACAAAAATAAGACCCACTCCTGGCACCACAGCTGTCCCCAGTACCACTGCCCCACCAACAGAGGGCACAACCTTCATCACTACCACCAGCACGGCCAGCACTGCCAAGACCTCTCCCCCTCCAACAAAAGGCACAACCACCATCATCACGCAAACTACAACAGTGCCCACCTCAGCCAGCAGCACTACCAGCACCTCCAGCACCACCGCAGGAAGCACCACAACGTCCACAACCACGTCTGCTCCACAAGAACCCTCCACTGTACCACCACAGACTGCAGCATCACCCACTACCACCTCCACTGCCCCTTCAACAAAAATAAGACCCACTCCCGGCACCACAGCTGTCCCCAGTACCACTGCCCCACCAACAGAGGGCACAACCATCATCACTACCACCAGCACAGCCAAGACCTCTCCCCCTCCAACAAAAGGCACAACCACCATCATCACGCCAACTACAACAGTGCCCACCTCAGCCAGCAGCACTACCAGCACCTCCAGCACCACCGCAGGAAGCACCACAACGTCCACAACCACGTCTGCTCCACAAGAACCCTCCACTGTGCCACCACAGACTCCAGCATCACCCACTACCACCTCCACTGCCCCTTCAACAAAAATAAGACCCACTCCTGGCACCACAGCTGTCCCCAGTACCACTGCCCCACCAACAGAGGGCACAACCATCATCACTACCACCAGCACGGCCAGCACTGCCAAGACATCTCCCCCTCCAACAAAAGGCACAACCACCATCATCACGCCAACTACAACGGCGCCCACCTCAGCCAGCAGCACTACCAGCACCTCCAGCACCACTGCAGGAAGCACCACAACGTCCACAACCACGTCTGCTCCACAAGAACCCTCCACTGTGCCACCACAGACTGCAGCATCACCCACTACCACCTCCACTGCCCCTTCAACAAAAATAAGACCCACTCCTGGCACCACAGCTGTCCCCAGTACCACTGCCCCACCAACAGAGGGCACAACCATCATCACTACCACCAGCACGGCCGGCACTGCCAAGACATCTCCCCCTCCAACAAAAGGCACAACCACCATCATCACGCCAACTACAACAGTGCCCACCTCAGCAGGCAGCACTACCAGCACCTCCAGCACCACCGCAGGAAGCACCACAACGTCCACAACCACGTCTGCTCCACAAGAACCCTCCACTGTGCCACCACAGACTGCAGCATCACCCACTACCACCTCCACTGTCCCTTCAACAAAAATAAGACCCACTCCTGGCACCACAGCTGTCCCCAGTACCACTGCCCCACCAACAGAGGGCACAACCATCATCACTACCACCAGCACGGCCAGCACTGCCAAGACCTCTCCCCCTCCAACAAAAGGCACAACCACCATCATCATGCCAACTACAACAGTGCCCACCTCAGCCAGCAGCACTACCAGCACCTCCAGCACCACCGCAGGAAGCACCACAACGTCCACAACCACGTCTGCTCCACAAGAACCCTCCACTGTGCCACCACAGACTTCAGCATCACCCACTACCACCTCCACTGCCCCTTCAACAAAAATAAGACCCACTCCTGGCACCACAGCTGTCCCCAGTACCACTGCCCCACCAACAGAGGGCACAACCATCATCACTACCACCAGCACAGCCAGCACTGCCAAGACCTCTCCCCCTCCAACAAAAGGCACAACCACCATCATCACACCAACTACAACAGTGCCCACCTCAGCCAGCAGCACTACCAGCACCTCCAGCACCACCGCAGGAAGCACCACAACGTCCACAACCACGTCTGCTATACAAGAACCCTCCACTGTGCCACCACAGACTGCAGCATCACCCACTACCACCTCCACTGTCCCTTCAACAAAAATAGGACCCACTCCTGGCACCACAGCTGTCCCCGGTACCACTGCCCCACCAACAGAGGGCACAACCATCATCACTACCACCAGCACGGCCAGCACTGCCAAGACCTCTCCGCCTCCAACAAAAGGAACAACCACCATCATCACGCCAACTGCAACAGTGCCCACCTCAGCCAGCAGCACTACCAGCACCTCCAGCACCACCGCAGGAAGCACCACAACGTCCACAACCACGTCTGCTCCACAAGAACCCTCCACTGTGCCACCACAGACTCCAGCATCACCCACTACCACCTCCACTGCCCCTTCAACAAAAATAAGACCCACTCCTGGCACCACAGCTGTCCCCAGTACCACTGCCCCACCAACAGAGGGCACAACCATCATCACTACCACCAGCACGGCCAGCACTGCCAAGACATCTCCCCCTCCAACAAAAGGCACAACCACCATCATCACGCCAACTACAACAGTGCCCACCTCAGCCAGCAGCACTACCAGCACCTCCAGCACCACCGCAGGAAGCACCACAATGTCTACAACCACGTCTGCTCCACAAGAACCCTCCACTGTGCCACCACAGACTGCAGCATCACCCACTACCACCTCCACTGCCCCTTCAACAAAAATAAGACCCACTCCTGGCACCACAGCTGTCCCCAGTACCACTGCCCCACCAACAGAGGGCACAACCATCATCACTACCACCAGCACAGCCAGCACTGCCAAGACCTCTCCCCCTCCAACAAAAGGCACAACCACCATCATCACGCAAACTACAATGGTGCCCACCTCTGCCAGCAGCACTACCAGCACCTCCAGCACCACCGCAGGAAGCACCACAACGTCCACAACCACGTCTGCTCCACAAGAACCCTCCACTGTGCCACCACAGACTCCAGCATCACCCACTACCACCTCCACTGCCCCTTCAACAAAAATAAGACCCACTCCTGGCACCACAGCTGTCCCCAGTACCACTGCCCCACCAACAGAGGGCACAACCATCATCACTACCACCAGCACGGCCAGCACTGCCAAGACATCTCCTTCTCCGACAAAAGGCACAACCACCATCATCACGCAAACTACAACAGTGCCCACCTCAGCCAGCAGCACTACCAGTACCTCCAGCACCACCACAGGAAGCACCACAACGTCCACAACCACGTCTGCTCCACAAGAACCCTCCACTGTGCCACCACAGACTCCAGCATCACCCACTACCACCTCCACTGTCCCTTCAACAAAAATAAGACCCACTCCTGGCACCACAGCTGTCCCCAGTACCACTGCCCCACCAACAGAGGGCACAACCATCATCACTACCACCAGCACGGCCAGCACTGCCAAGACCTCTCCCCCTCCAACAAAAGGCACAACCACCATCATCACGCCAACTAGAGCCAGCAGCACTACCAGCACCTCCAGCACCACCGCAGGAAGCACCACAATGTCTACAACCACGTCTGCTCCACAAGAACCCTCCACTGTGCCACCACAGACTCCAGCATCACCCACTACCACCTCCACTCTCCACCAGTCAGAAATTACAAGCACCATAGGCAGTACGGTTACTCTTTCAACATCCGTTTCTTCTACTCAACAAATTACTGCCACTACTGTTTTTCCCACAGGTTTCACTACCACAAGCAGCCCAGGTATGTTGTTGTCTAGCTCTGGAAATTTTACAAAGAGCTATTTCCGTACAACAACATCGGTTTCACTGTCTTCTGTAACTTCTTCCACTATCATTTCTATTTCTTTCAACACATAAAACACTTTTTCATCTATCTGTCCCTCTGCTACTAGTATCTGTGTTAGACAAGCATGTGAGTGGACCCCATATGATATCACTCATCCTAAGTTTGAGGGAGACAGTGGTGACTTTGAAAGTTTTGAAAACATTGGAGCTAAATCTTTTAAGATTTGTCAGATCCCTAGATGATAGTCAGCGTAGAGCTAAAGGACTTCTACAATCACCACTTAGCAGTAGGTCAAGTAGTTGAATGCACAGAAATGTTGGCTTGATTTGCCAGAATGTTGAACATTCCTCTCCAATATGTAAAAATTATGAGATCAAAATTCACTGCTGGAAACTAAAGTATGTCTTCTGCTCAACAGTACCCACAACTGGTACATCACAATCAAGTCACGTTACAACAAGCACTTCTGCAATCTTCAGCTCTTCCTCCAGCACACCTGCTGTAACTGAATCAAGTACATCAAGCAGAATAACTCTATGTTTTTGTCACGTGTTTGATAATTTTTTTTCTCCTGGTAAGTGTCTTTTTTTATGTTTATAAAAATGTTCGTAAGCAATATAAACGTTTAATAGTCTATTCAGTTAAAGATACCTACTCAAAATCATCTAAAAAAAGAACTTCTTACACACAAATACACTTTACATTTCACAATATTTTCTTGTTTTTTTCCCCTAAGTATTTTATTGGTCTTTTAATTTCTCCTCCAATTTTTCTCTACAGGGGAAGTGGTATACAACAGAACAGATATGGCCGGCTGTAATTTTTATGCACTTTGCAGCAAGGAATGCGAAATTGATGCATATCAAGGCCCATGTCCTTTAACAACTCCTTTCACTTCAGTCACCTCAGAAACTACAACGCAAGTCGCCCCATCCACAGAACATATATTTTCTTCTGTCTCACCAACCACAGCAACGTCCCTCACAACTTCAGCAGAAAGAAACTGTACTGATGTCAGTCCTCCACGAAAGGTGGTTCCCCTCATTATTTTCTAATATATCATCGTTGCAAAAACAGCCCAATTTCTATCCTCTAATAGCCAGTTTAAACCAACTTTTATGTATTTCAATAACAAAGTTGGTCATGTTAAAAATGACCTGATAGCACACCATTCTTCAACCTGGCATTAGCAGGCTTTTAAGTAATCTGGAGATGGAAAAGTTCACTAATACCACATAGTAGAGACTTTTTTTTTAAATAAGAGACATATAAGTGTCATAGAAATAAGTAGAACAGTTATGAAACTGCTAAAATCTCATTCTTTCTACACAGAAGACAATTCTGTGATTGCTCTCAGCTTGCCTGCTCTTAGGGCCTGAAATCATATGCTAAGAAAACTCTAACCTGAACTCCTTACTCATTTTGAGAGTCTATCTCAAGGTGACACAGAACAATTAGAGTAAGAGAGCACTTAAGAATAAATCATTTCCGTATTTTCAGCCCGGAGAGAACTGGATCAGTGAATGCCAGAATTGTGTCTGTGACCCTCTCACTACTACTGTACAATGCAAGCCGCTCCTATGCCAAACAGCTCAAACACCAACTTGCGACCTAGGATTTGTTTCCATGCCTGTACTGCCACCAAAAGACCCATGTTGTCCTGAATTTGAATGCCGTAAGTATTAAAAATACATATATACACACTAGGCTACACAGTCTGGTAAATTAGATTTGCACTTCTCTTAATAACTAAAGCAAGTTCTTAATCTTTCACAAAATCAGCAAAATCTTCCATAAATTGTTCTGGCTCAGTGAACACACATCCATTTTTTACTAAATACGCATTAGAAGTTTATTTAAAAACAAAAGGTTATTTTCAGTGACGTTTGCTGAGAGAATTAGAATGGGTGGGAGAGCAGGATAATACTTGGAACCTTCAAGTGGTCTATGTAGCTCAACTATCTCTGTAATCATAAAGGTTATTAATGCATTTTATTTCCTGTTATTTATGTAACATTGGAGCACACTAAAATTAGCCTAACTGTAGCTAAACTAAGATGCATAATCAGCCAGCAGAAAGCTTAACAGATAACTACAAAACAAGTAAGATAAAGCAATAATACCAAGTGAATTGTAATCAGTAACTGAATTGTTGATGTATGAAAAATACTTACACTGTTGTTGAATGTTCATGAAAATTTTAAACCTCAAGTTGTATATGTTTATTTTTATATATATTTATACACATATATTTATACAAAATAATAAAAAGGAAAAGGTAGCCATAAATTAATCCCAAAACAGGAAGATCAAAACAAAGGAACAGCCAAGTTTGAAGTAGTTCTGTGAAAGATACAAATGGGCTCTTCCATGTTGTCAAATTATTTATATGACTATTGTAAGAATACCTCCACTCAGAGTCAATCCTCCATCTAAGCCATGTTCTGAGAGGTCATAAAGCATCAATTACAAAGACATCTTTGAAATTTACTGGACTTCTAGGGTTCAAAGAGGAGATAACAAATTTAATTTGATGTGAACCTGATACCAAAAGGGCAAAAAAGGGATTTTTCATGTATAGCTTGAGTTTGAAGCCGTTCCTCCTCAACTCTTCTAGCTAGTTTCAAAGATGAAACTTTACTTAAACATCCAGCTGTACTGAATATGAGCTCTAAGCATGTATTCCACAATTCAAGTTTTCCATTATCTCTGTGTTACTAACAAAACTTGATAACATCTTGACTTCTCAGAAAGTTTCACACTTTGAGTTTACTCCAGAATTTTTTTTGTTGTCATTTTTCAGAACGAATACCTGATGACATCTGTGTGATAAACAGTACAGTGTACAAGGTGAGAATGTTACACTTATAGTGGTGTATTGCTGGAAGTGAAACATGCACCCTTTCTACCAAAATAAACCTCTGAGAATGTTCTTTTCCTAGTTCATGGTTTTTCACCTCTAGCCCTTAATAGAAGTTTTTTTTTTTCTAATGTCAAAAAAAAAAAAGATCACAGAAGAGTTCCCCAACATGTAGCATAAAACAAGTGTACCGTTTTTAGTTATGTACTTTCTTTTTAAACTCTATCCCACTACTGTAATTATTGAATTTTCCAAACTGATGAATAGCTCAAAATCAACCGCTCTTTGAAATAAACCCAGAAAACCTTCAAAAATAAAGCTAGGATCTTTGCTTTAATTGATACCTAAATCTTTTGCTAAAATTGGTACTTAGGTCATTTAGTCAAAATTTAAACATTAGCACCGGAGCCTTTTAGGGATATATTTCAGAAAGACTAAAATCCATGTGTAAATTTGTATTTCTGCTTATGTATTTGCATATGTATCCAATTATTTTAATCTCCATTCGTAAATTATAATTGTTTTGTAACCACTGGACATGACTTACAGGGAAAAAAAATCTTAAATGGAGGATTGAAAAGCTGGTGAAACAATGAGGTAGTATAAACCAGTCTTACCTGCATTTTATTAATTTACGTTTCTCTTTTATATTGCTTCATTTAGTCTCCTCCTAACGTGTGCTTTCTTGCAAGGCATACAGCTAAACAACTTTATGCTCGATGAATGTTGAACAACTCAGGTGCACTTGCATTTCAGCAACCTTAGCGGTTCTCAGCAATGCTTTCAACTCTGCATATATGTTATATAGAAACTGTTGCCATTTGAATTTCTTTTCTGTCTTCCAGGTTGGAATGTCAGTAGCAATCAATTCATGTGAGAAATGTACCTGCACATCTGAGAAAAACCCAGTGACTAAGGAAAATATTGTGCATTGTGAAACAGTTCCATGTGAAACATCTTGCCCACCGGTGAGTTCAGATTCGCTAGACTGCCCAGTCAGCCCTCAGAGGAAGTCTGCAATTCTCCATCACCAACTCAGCATGCTTTCTCTTTCATCTCCTTGCGAGTAGGGTCATCAATATATGACTGAGGATGGCGACTGCTGTGGGAAGTGTATTGAAGTAGCTTGCAAAATCAAACTAAGTAACAACACTGTTCACGTGCTCAATGTAAGTCTTTCATTTTCAGATCTCTCTATCAGCCAATAGGTTAGAACAGCTAAGAATCAACTCATGTCCCTTACTAGCGAAAATCTAATTAAAACTGAAATTACTCTAAAAAGAACACACCAGTTCTCTGAATTGAATGCTTACTTGGAATAGCAAAATCTTGATATGTGTGGTTACCTGGGCAACGGTTTCTAATTTGTAGTCCGAGTGTTCAGATCCAGGATTTAAATGTTCAAACTAGTCACAGTTTGCAAAATTTTGCTTTTGCTACTTGAAAGAAGTTCAGAAGCATCAGAGAATTTTTGAAGTGTGAAAACTCAATTAGCTCAGACATTTTTTAAGTGATAACACTATACCTGATGATAATGAAAAAAAAATTGTTTTATTTTCTTATAAAATCTTAGGTTAATGAGATCCTGCTACTCGATAATTGCAGCCATTACAAATGTGAAAAAATTGAAGATCAATTTGTTGCAGTCCAAACTAAAAGAATATGCCCTGAGTACAACCCAGGAGAGTGCGATCCTGTAAGTTTTAATAAATTCTTCATCAACTGAATGCAGTTTTAAAGAACAAGGAGGCGTAAGGAAGACTATAACAAATCACTTTCACTAAAGTTGCAGAAATGTCTTAAGAATGAAAATAATCTTGCTATAACATTAATAATAAGAAAAGCATAGTATTTTTTACCATGAGGCTACAAGGATTCAAGACTTCTATGGTGGGGGCAGTAAGTCATCCAGTGTTCATCACAGAGGAGCCTTTTGCCGAGTATCAGTATCAGTATCATATTCATACTCATGGTTGTCATCTGCTCATTAATATATCATCCTTCTTTACTTTTCAAAGGATGAAGCAGAGACTACTCCTGATGGTTGCTGCAAAATATGTAAACGTAAGTGATGCCGTGTTTATGTTTTCTGCTTTAAGAGTGCTGTATTCAACTTCTAACTTTCTTTGAGTGGATGGAAGGATTCCTCACTCCCTCAGTTTTCACTTACTCTATTTATCAAGACCCTATGTTTCACTATGTATTCAAAAGGAAAAAGCAAATTTGTTTTCCTGATACTGAATACCACAACTCTGCATTATCTTCCAAAGACTCTGTAGAGCTGAGATCAAAGAAAAACCTAAAGCCTCCAGATTACGTAGTAATCTGCCCCAGGTTACATACTGCAGATGCTCAATAATTAGACATTATGCACTTTGAAATTGTTTTAGCATTCATTTAATTCTGAACTAGAGATCTGAAGTATACTTTTTTCCCTCTTCTCTTTTTATGAAGCTACAACCTGCAAACCTTACAGCAAAAAAACTGTGATCCATCAAGGTGACTGTGAATCTTCTGAACCTGTTGAACTGGCATATTGTGAAGGAAGTTGTCCTGGCTCCTCAGTGTAAGTTCCGAAAACTTAATTTAGCATCTCTATGGCTTTACTTATACTCCGTTTATACTGGTTTCTCAAGTTAATCTATCACCCTGCTGAGGGAGCTGGAAGAAGTGCTCAACAAGCCAACTGCCGTAATTTATCAGCAAACCTGGCTACCTGGGGAGGTCCCAGTTGACTGGAAATGAGCAAAAGTGACTCTCATCTACAAGAAAGGCCGAAAGGAGGATCTGGGGAACTAGAACTCAGTCAGGCTGATGTCAGTCTTGGGAAGGTTATGGAGCAGATCACCTTGAGTGCCATCACATGGCACGTACAGGACAACCAAGTGATCAGGCCCAGTCAGCATGGGTTTATGAAAGGCAAGTCCTGCTTGACTAACCTGATCTTCTCTGACAAGGTGACCCACTTAGAGGATGAGGGAAAGGCTGTGGATGTTGTCTACCTGGACTTTTATAAAGCCTTTGACACCATTTCCCACAGCACTCTCCTAGAGAAACTGGCTGCTCATGGCTTGGAGGGGCATACTCTTCACTGGGTAAAAAACTGGCTGGATGGCCAGGCCCAAAGAGTTGTGGTGAATGGAGTTAAATCGAGGTGGTGGCAGGTCACAAGTGGTGTTCCCCAAGGCTCAGTCTTGGGCCCAGTTCTGCTTGAAATCTCTATCAATGATCAGGATGAAGGGATCAAGTGCATCCTCAGGAAGTTTGCAGATGACATCAAGTTGGGCAGGAACGTTGATCTGCTGGAGCATAGGAAGGCTCTACAGAGGGATCTGGACAGGCTGGATTGATGGGCCGAGGCCAGTTGTATGAGGTTCAACAAGCACTTGAGTCACAGCAATCCTACAGTCTTGGGGAAGAGCAGTTGGAAAGCTGCCTGATGGAAAAGGACCTGTGGGTGTTGGTCAACAGCTGGCTGAATACAATCCAGCAATGTGCCCAGGTGGCCAAGAGGGCCAATAGCATCCCAGCTTGTATCATGAACAGTGTGGCCAGCAGGAGTAGGGAAGTGATTGTCCCTTTGTACTAGGCACTAGTGACGCCACACCTGGAATACTGTGTTCAGTTCCGGGCTTCTCACTACAAGAAAGACATTGAAAGACATCTACCTGAAAGGAAGTTGAGCAACGTGGGCGTCTGTCTCTTTTTCCAAGTAGCAAGTGATAGGACCAGAAGAAATGACCTCACGTTGTGCCAAGGGAGGTTTAGATTGGATATTAGGAAAAATTTCAAGCACTGGAATAGGGTGGCCAGGGAAGTGGTTGAGTCACCATCCCTGGAGATATTTAAAAGACGTGTAGATGTGGCGTTTAGGGACATGGTTTAGTGGTGGACTTGGCAGTGTTAGGTTTACAGTTAGAATCGAAGATCTGAAGGGTCTTTTCCAACCTGATCACAGAATAGCAACAAAGTTAATGTGTTTACATGATTCCATTAAGTGGAATCAGATCTATAGAACAACAGTTTCACTTCTGAAGAGATAGGTAATTAAAATCACATTTGTAAGTGTGTGTTGGAGGGAGGAAGAGAGGATGTAGAAAAAAAAAAACCAAACAACAAAAACCAACCACCACCACCCCCAAAACTATCAACAAACACCAAAACAATGTCATTGGGGGGATTTATGTTTGTCAGGTTTTAATGAGAAGGTCTATTTTCTTTTCCTGGTGGAACACAGATATTCTCTTGAAGCAAACCAGATGCAACACGAGTGCAGTTGCTGCCAGGAGTTCAGCAGCCAAACAAGAGAGGTGACCCTGACTTGCCAAAACGGGACAAGCATAAATTATAACTATATCTACGTGGAACAATGCCAGTGTATGAATGCATGCACTCCAAAAACTACAGCATATGATTCCCAGGTGAAAACATCTGCAGCATCTGGTTCCCAATGGAAAATCAGCAGAAGAAAGAGATGATCATTCGAAAAAGAAAGCAGAGACCCTAGGGAAGCTGGAATTGTATTTTCCCCAGAATAACATGTGCTCCTTCTTTAACAGATCTTATTTCCATTTCTGTTATCACCTTTTTTTCACTTCTTACTTGTAAAAAAAAAAAATAAAAGTCAAATAATTAAATCTTGTTGGTTTTTTTTTAAAGTGATACAATATTCAAGAGTAAAAATAGATGACTGTGTAAAATAATTTTGTGTAAATTATAGAAATATGCAAATACGTTTCCATTCAATCAAAAAAGTTACATTTGGGGAAAAAAGGTTTAAGGGGTCTCCGAAAAACAAAATCAGAAAACATTGTAGCTACATTGCACTTAACTCTTGTGCCTAGAGAAAGCTGGGTGTAATAGTCCTAATCACAGTAACAGGGAGAAGACTGTCTTCTTGTTCATTTTGTCTCTTAAAACTTTCAGCATTTTTCAGTTTCAGTGACTGTTTGATATCCATCTTTATTATCTAAACGACTGAGAGTCCAATGGCATCAGGGTGTTTTCTAACTCAGATGGATATATTCTCTAGCAGCCCTTGGGAATGAAGACACTCTCAAAACTCTTTTCCTGGATGAGGTTAAAATCCCTCACCCAGATCTAAATAGCTCTGCTCACTGGCATAAAATATATAGAGATAAAGAAACTCTTCTTATTTGCTCACTGTATTCTAGTTGCCAAGATGGTGCGATAACAGGCAGGCTCCAGTTTGTTTTCCCTGTAACTAGTTAAGAGATCCAGAAGATGAGTATTAAAAAAAAAAAAAAAAAAGGAATGGAAAACTTGATTCATCACTAGCATTTCGTGTTCCAGATCAAAAGGCATCTGGTTGTAGAAATCAGCACATGCTTCTTCAGTTGAAGAAACAAATCTGTGTGTCAATGAAAGCTCTAAGTAGTTGAAGAATACTTAAGGTGAAATCAGTGAACTTTGTAAAATCAGAAAATTCTCCTGCCCATAATTTTAACAATATTGCAAATAAGTTCAGGATATAAAGTGAGCATGGGAAAAAAAATGCTATCTAAGAAATTTTGAATGGATTTACACTATTGAGAAAATTGGCTGCCTTTTCCCACAGTAGTTCATCACGTTTACCTAAACTGCTGGGAGCATTTACCTTATCAGTAGCTGCTATAATACAAAGCCTGAAATATGCCCTGAAGGCTTGGCTGAAAAATAAACAAGGAACTGTTTGACCAAATAATTGCACATTTTATGCATGCTTATTTTGAAGTGAAATTCAGTCCCTGAATAAAATCAGTAGAGCCCTATCTATTGTCCTTTACAGGCACAACCTGATATCATATTAGGATTAACCAGTGGGGAGAAGTAGGCAGGTTTGTAAGCTTTGCATTTTATGGCTGAACTCCATTCAACTCCCGAGTACTCACAGTTTTCCTGTTCCACAGCAGGTACACAGGCTTCAGACAGGGTTACCAGCTATGACAGCAGAGCAGACAGCTTTACCACTCCCTGCACCTTCTCTGACCCAGTAATAAGCCACTTTTCATTGGGAACCTGGGCTGAAGCCAGACCAGCTGCACACCACCAGTTTTACAATTCCACCACTGCATCCTCAGACTCTGAACATCAGGTATTGCTATGAGGAGACATCCAAACAGTCCTGAACAGAGTGACCAGTGGGTCAAGCAGTTTGGCAGCTTCAGTATAGCTTCCAAAGTTTCTGGCTTCCAGAGGGTTTAGCACTTTGGGCATAGCACTACGATGGGATGGGATTTAGAATTGTGCCGCAATGAAAAACTATGATCTAGAACTGTACTGCAGTGAAAAACCAGCACTGCTGGCTGCAGGAGGGCTTCCTACATGAGAGGTATTCATGTATGCCAGCCTTCTGAGGCCTGGCACTAGAACACAGAGCTAGCAATATTAATTCAAGATAGACAAATTGATGCCTGCAGAGCTGATAGGTCGGGGTGCAGAGTGTAAAAAACCCAGTGACACTTATGTAACATATAACAAACATCTGTAAACACTTCTAAAGTTGACTTTGAGTTCAGGCTGAAGCCAAGGAATTCAGTGTGCTTTTCCTTCTCCCTAACTCCCTAGTCCCTATATTCTGAGTATTTAGTACCATGTCCACCAGTTACAAAGCTTCCCTAACTTTTCTGGTCTGCAGGTTTCTCTGAAATGTTTTAAGGACTATATTAACATGTTTAGCAGTACATTTCAGTTCAAGTCTTAAGCTGCCCTCTAACGGTCATTATTTGCTTCTCTAAAGAAAACTAAACCAGGAACTATTCCCTTAATTCTACTGGAAACATTAAGCCTTACAGAGCATGTTCATTCATCAGAGATCAATTACATTAGCACACAAAATTATTTTTTTTTTACTTTAAATTCCCAAATTATGGAAGATATAGAGGCTATTTCTCAAAGCTGAACACCACATTATTTCCAGGTAGCTGATCAGTTATCCATGAGTTTAATTTGAAGATGCCATTGCAATCTTCAGTGTTCATGTACAGCAATCAAAAAAAAAAAAAAACCACACAAAAAAAACCAACAAACCAGCACCACAATTCACTGCTTAGAAGAAATAATCTTGATTAGTGCATTTTTGGGGGGTTTGGGTTGTGTTGTTTTGTTTGGTTTTTTTTACTTTCAAAACCAGCCCACTGCAAAATGCTAAATGCTCTGCTCTCCTTAAAATACAGGTTCCACATTTATTTTTTTTTAAGTCATCTATTTTTTACCTTTTTTCTTTCAAGCCTAAAAAAAAGACAATCCAAGGGATTTGCACTTTAAGTAAACAAGATTGAGGAGGAGACAAACATGTAGATTTCTCTTTGGAACAAATACTATACTACAATTACAAGTCCAGGGAATCTCTAGTAATTACTTTAAAGTAGAGAAATAAGCAAAACAGGAAAACATGAAGATATACATTTGTTTGATATATAAGAAGTTACCATTTATGTTAAAATATATCTAGCTATTGTGTACTGTATCAAGTTCCTTACGACTTGAAATGACAAAATGCATGTACTCCTTAATTTTATAGCAAAATTTCCAAATTTTATAGCAAAATGTACAATCATAGCAGCAAAACAGCTCCAGTTATAGAACTACAGATTAATAAATAATATTTTAAACAAGAAACACTATATAATATAAAATGAATCCTGAGCTCTTTCCTGTCATTTCCATGGGGTATCAAATTCATCAGAAAGTGCTGATTTTTCATCCTGTGATATTTACCATAATCAAATACATTGATGCTTCACTAAAACTTACCACAGAAAAGCATTTACTGACATCAGGAAATAGCACACTCATTTTTCTGTTCCACTAACTAGCCAATTACAAGGAACTACTGCATTAGGAAATGTTACATAGCAATACACATGTATATATGGTGAAACCACCCAGTTAGTGCATTTTATTGATGTGTCCACATAATGCCTTTTAAACAAATCTGTTGACCACAGTGAGATTCTTAAACAGCTCACTGAATAAAATGTCCCATTAGCAAATAATTTACAGGTTTTATTGTCTGACGATCTAAACTGGGCAAATATGAAGCTTATGCTGGTTTTGTGCAAACGTCAGTGCATTTGTGGAACTTAAATACTTATTTATAGGAAAGACATTTGCTAAGTTTTAAATTAATGTCTATAATATATAAAACCATTTAGGTTGGAAAGGACCTTTAAAGGTCATCTAGGCCAACCCCCCTGCAAGGGGCAGGGACATCTTCAACCAGATCAGGTTGCTCAGAGCCCTGTCCGACCTGACATGTTTCCAGGGATGGGGCTTCTACCACATCTTCAGACAACCTGTTCCAGTGTTTTACCACCCTCACTGTAAAAAATCTCTTCCATGTGTAGTCTAAATCTACCCTCTTTTAATTTAAAATCATTACCCTTGTCCTATCAAAACAGGCCCTCCTAAAAAGTTTCTCCCTATCTTTCTTATAAGCTTGTCAGATGGACAAAAATAGCACTTGAAAATATATTATTTAGGACAAAGAAGGAAAGGAGTTCTCAATCTTTCTGCTACAAGCCACATACTGATTTTTAATTTGAGCTGGGAAAAAAACAACAGTAACAAAAAAAAAAACCCACATCCTCCCTTCACAACTTCTTCTTACCAATACTATAAAAAAAAAACCCCCAAGCAAGTACCTTGGAGGGT
Organism: Chlamydotis macqueenii; assembly: GCF_036417535.1. Lineage (NCBI taxonomy): Eukaryota > Metazoa > Chordata > Aves > Otidiformes > Otididae > Chlamydotis > Chlamydotis macqueenii. The sequence continues at coordinate 52,223,735 of NC_141560.1, read as the reverse complement.
TATTTTATGTGCAACGATCTCAGTACCAGTTTCTCCCAGCAGCAGTACGTAAGTTAGACTAATTGATAGTTGATTGTCTATTCCTGTTAGTAGGACTTGAATCAAATTGAAACATCCAAATGAATTTATATTATAGCTTTACATACATGGTCAATTAACAATCAAGGAAATGCACAGTTGATCACTTCCTGGGGGAGCTTGTTCCAGTGAAGAACCTTTTCCTAATGTCCAATATAAACCTCCCATAACACAGCTACATTCCGCTTCCCTGTGTCTTATCACTGATCATCAGAGAGAGGAGATCAGCACCTTCCCCTCTGCTGCCCCCCTTAAGGAAGTTGTAGACTGTAATGAGGTCACCCTTCAGCCTTCTCTCCTCCAAGCTGAACAAGCCAAGTGACCTCAGCTGCTTCTCGTATGTCTAGCCCTCGAGACCTTTCAAGATCTTGGTCACCCTGCTCCAGACACACTCTAATAGTTTGATGTCCTTCTTATATTGAGGCACCCAAAACTGCACACAGTACTTGAGGTGGGGCCGCATCAGTGTGGGGTAGAGTGTGACAATCACCTCCCTTGACTGGCTAGCTATGCTGTGCTTGATGCGCCCCAGGCAAAGTTAGCCCTTTTGGCTGCAGGGCACACTGTTGACTCACACTCAACTTGCAAACAATCCAAACTCTTAGATCTCTTTCTGCGGGGCTGCTCTCCAGCCTCTTGTACCTCAGCTTGTACGTATAACCAGGACTACTCCGTCCCAAGTGCAAAACCCAGCACTTGCTCTTGTTAAGTTTCATAGGGTTAGTGGTTGCCCAGCTGTGGGATATTTGGAAAGCAATGGACACGTAGTGAACAATCCAGACACAATGGGACTGTTTCAGAGGCCTCTGCAGGCAGTAGGCCCTCGATGTAGTAGATGGGAATATGAGCAAGTGTATCAATGTACGCGAATGTAGCGAAGTGAGCTATGCGGATGGGAATATGGGCGAACGTATCGAAGTGAACAGGACCTGAGCACAATGGACAAAGCGAGTATACATGCTGAGAAGCAACGGTACAATAGACAAAGTAAGAAATACGTGACTATATCCAGTACACATCTTTAACCAATCAAGTTATGACTTTAGGAGTACGGACAGCACATACTAACCAATCAATGAATGACTTGCTATGTCTATATAATCTGAGCTATCTAGGCAATAAAGTGGCATTTGCTTGATCATATTGGTCGTCAGCAGTGTCCGTGACTTCCGCGTCGACAGGTGGTGCCCGAACAGGGACCCTTGGAGAAAGGGTTCGGGGACCCTCGGATCGGTGTTGAATTTCACGACAGAAAACCGACGGAGTGAGGGGACGGAAGCCGGCCGAAGTCGAGTGCTGCCCCGGCATTCGGAAGACACTAAAGTGCAAAAAGGTACAGTGGGAATCTCGTCTTGGCCAGGCGAGCGGCCGGGGAGGAGATGGGGTCCACGCTGACCAAAGAGGAATCAGCAGTGGTTAAGCTCCTCCAACGTATGCTCTCTAAGAGAGACTTAAGATATGACTCAGCCTTCCTAGAAGCTTTGCTGTTTTGGGCAAAGAAAAAGGACTTGATCCTCACAGTTGATGCTGCTTTTGAAATCCCAACATGGGAAAAGATAGGGGCAGAGCTGTAGGAAGAAGTATGTAAGGGATCCAAGGAGGCGAGTAAGCTTTCTGCTATGTGGAAGTTAATCATAGAAACTTTAAAAAATATGAAGGCAGAACGTTTGGCAGCAGCTTCTGCTTTTGCCGCGTTAACTCCGGAAGATTCAAAAGAAACTTCTTCTGTGACAAGTATGCTATTCACAGATCCAACTATTCCAGCTGTTGTTCCCGCCTGTGTAGCTGGAGAAAATGGAGTCTCCGTAAGGGTTTGTGCAGCCAAAAAATCTGCAGTAGCAGCTCCAGAGCTTGGGGACCAGCCCTTGGAAAAAGCCAACAACCTGGTAAAACTTCCGCCGACAACAGCAGAAGAGACGGGATACAACTCAGTCTCTGGCTCTCATTTTTCATCACCTAAACCAGTCAGCACGTCTCTGTATCCACTGTTGCCGCCGTTTGAGGGAAAGAAGGAGCGGGCGACAGATATGGGGGATACGCAAGTGAAGCCTGTGCCGGTATCATCTTTCAGCGCAGGAGCGTCATCACTCCCGCAACCACCTCCAACGAACACTTTTATCTCCAAGGACATATCGGGTGAGATCGGTGCCACAGCACCTTTGCCGCCACCTCCGGCGACCTTATTAACGGGGAGCGGGGTGGGAGATCCGGCAAATAGGTGGAGGGGGGTAATCAGAGATGCTATATCTGAAGGTCAATTTATTCCGTCTGCATTTCCGGTTGTGAGAGGTATGCATGGGGGTCCTGTTTGGGAAGCAGTGGATTGGAAAGTTTTAAAAGAGGCTAAGGCAGCAGTTACTCAATATGGGTTAAAATCACCGTACAAGCAATCTATTATTCAACATGTATTTTCTACGTATTTGCTGACACCGTATGATGTTAAAATGATTGTGCAAATGATATTGCTTCCATCTCAGCAAATCCAGTTTTATCAAAACTGGCAAGCGGCTTGTGAAAGTGCAGCCGCTATCCCAAGACAGAATGGGGATCCTTTATTTGGAATACAAGCTCAAATGTTATTGGGCGCAGGTCCTTATGTCAGGACAGACTGGCAAGCACAATTTGCCGCAGAAGTTTTACAACTCATAGTTTCTGATCAGAAAGAACCATTAGGGCATGGCTGAAGTGCATTACTATTAGGTCGTTCTTCTGTTTCTCGGAAAGGCATTTTTGTAGTGCCAGGGCTTATTGATGCAGATTATTGTGGTGTGATAAAAATTATGGTCTATACACTGACTCCTCCTGTTACCATACCAGCTCAATCGAAAATAGCTCAGTTGGGGCCATTTTCGGGCATGTGTGCCCAAGGCGCAGGCTGTGGAGCGAGGCCACGGGGGCTTTGGTTCCACGGGTCAGCCTCAGGTGCTGCTGGCTGTTGACATCGCCAGAGGAAAGCCTGAGGAAAGCGTCACAATGGCGTACCCTAGTGGACAATCCCTGACAGTGTCAATGCTGATAGACACTGGAGCTGACGTCACCATCATCCCTGCATCCAAATGGCCTGGCGAGTGGCCGCTAGTACCCGCAACTACAGGGGTAGTGGGAGTAGGAGGTGTCCAACCAACAATGATCAGTAAAGTACCAATTTCCTTTTATTTTTCAGATGGCACTATGGTAACTACTCGACCGTATGTGCTACATTTACCGATAACTCTAATTGGTCGGGATCTTTTATCCCAAATGGGTGCTCGTTTAATTACACAGCCTTTTTAGGAGCGGCCTCTGAGAAGCAGCCTGTATTAAAACTCACTTGGAAAACAGACGAACCAGTGTGGGTGGATCAGTGGCCGCTAAAACAAGATAGGCTGCAAATAATTCAGACATTAGTGAATGAACAATTGGTAGCAGGACATATTGTACCTTCCACAAGTCCATGGAATACACCCATTTTTGCAATTCCTAAAAAATCAGGAAAATGGAGGCTATTACATGACCTTCAAGCAGTAAATGCGGTCATGCAAGACATGGGTGCTTTGCAACCAGGTTTGCCTTCCCCCATTATGATTCCAGGACATTGGGAACTGTTAATTACTGATTTGAAGGATTGCTTTTTCACAATTCCTTTACATCCAGGTGATGTTGAAAAATTTGCATTTACTGTGCCCTCAATTAACAAGCAAGAACCAGCTAAAAGGTATCATTGGGTGGTGCTACCACAAGGCACGAAAAATTCACCTACATTATGTCAGACGTTTGTGTCCTGGGCGTTACAGTCTTTCAGAAAAAACAATCCGGAATTGTTGATATATCATTACATGGATGATATATTGATTGCAGGAGAAAATATGGACAAGAATAATACTTTAGCAAAGATCACCAAAGCATTGGAGCCTAAGGGTTTAAAATTAGCCCCAGAAAAAGTTCAGTGTTCAAATCCGTGGAAATATCTAGGCTGGATCATTACAGAAAGTGTGATACAGCCTCAGAAAATTGTATTTAATTCCAGAATTTCAAACCTTACAGATGTTCAGAAATTGATGGGAGACATTCAATGGGTAAGACCTGTTATGGGAATTACTAATGATGATTTAGAGCCTTTGATGCCATTGCTAGGAACATCAACAGGAGCAAATGATTATCGACAATTATCATCTGAGCAAAAAGTTGCACTTGATAAAATCATTGACAAGGTAATTTCTGGTAGTGTGCAAAGAAAAATAAATGATTTGCCATTGCAATTTTTGCTGATTAACAATTCTGCTGAATGAAAACATCTTATTGGGTTGATAGTTCAAATAACAAAACAGAAAATTGCTATTTTGGAATGGGTGCTTTTACCTTTTCAGTCTAAAACTACTGTATATACTAAAATTGAACAACTAGCGCATCTGATGATGAAGGGCTGAAAAAGAGTTTTGGAAATTTCAGGAGACGAACCTGAAACCATGTTTGTGCCTGCAAAGCAAAATTATTTGGATTGGCTGATGGCCACCTCAGAAACAATTCAAATTGCATTAGCAGAATACCCAGGAAAGATTACAAATCATTATCCCTCTGATAAACTGTTACCATTGTTACAAAATCAAGAATTTGAGGAAAAACCAATCAGATCAGAAACTCCTGTTGATGGATTAACAGTATTTACAGATGCAGGAAGAAAATCAAAACGAGCTTCTGTAGCTTGGTATGAAAATGATCAGTGGCATCAACAGCTACTTTCAGGACATGCTGGGGATTCTTTACAAACTCTAGAATTACGAGCAGTTTTGTGGGTTTTTCAACATTGGTTTGACATACCTGTCAATGTTGTATCAGACTCCTTGTATGTGGTGGGAACCACTCAGAGAGTAGAGCGAGCAATGATTAAGCAGATAAAAAATCCTGTCTTATACCTGTTACTAATACACTTATTGTTTTTGTTAAATCAGAGACAAGAAGAGTATTTTATTACTCACATTCGCAGTCATCAATTTCAGCATGGACTGTCTATTGGCAACAATATTGCAGACAAGTTAGTTGCTCCTGCATGGCAGCAGCAAGGAATTAATCTGTTTGAGCAGGCCCGAGTATCACATGATTTTTTCCATCAATCAGCAAAAGTTTTAGCGCGACAATTTAATTTGAAAGTCTCTGATGTGCAAGGTATTGTGCAGTCGTGCCCAGCTTGTCAAAAAGTTGGATTTGGCTTAGGCATTGGAGTGAATCCTCGAGGTTTAAAGTCTTTTCAACTGTGGCAGATGGATGTCACCCATGTGCCTGAATTTGGCCGTTTAAAATATGTTCATGTTTGTATTGACACCTTTTCACATGTAATATGGGCAACTGCTCAAACAGGTGAAACAGCTAAACACGTAGTGAAGCACATGCATAGTGCTATTGCAGCTTTGGGTATCCCACAAGAGCTTCAGACGGACAATGGTCCTGCATATGTTTCAACTTCTTTTAGCAGGTTTTGTACCTTATGGGGGAGTCGTCATCTAACAGGAATTCCTCATTCACCCGCTGGACAAGCCATTGTGGAAAGAGCTCATGGAACTCTTAAATCGCTTTTGCAAAAACAAAAAGGGGGAGAACTGTTACCGCCTTCTGAAAGACTTGAAAAAGCGCTGTATGTGTTGAACTATTTACGCTTGACAGAAGGAAGAGACTCTCCTCCTATTGTAATTCATCACATGTCATTGCAATCAGGGATTCAGAGAGAAACTAATGCAATTAAAGTGCTATACCGAGATCTACGAAGTGGAGAATGGAATGGTACAGCAGAAGTGAAATTAACCGGTCATGGTTATGTTTGTGTTTTAACAGATGAGGGACCAAAATGGGTACCAAGTAGATGGGTAAAACCCTGGAAACAAGGAATCTGATTCATGACTTTATCATTTTTGTTTTTAACAGAAACCTGGATGGGCAGTGATCGATCTTATACCACCATTTTCGCCAGATGCTTGTCTTCAGTAACAATCAAGCCAGACGATCACCGTGTCCACGCAGTCATTTGTCGTTATTGTTAACAATGCTGAAGTGGTGTTTTGTTGTTTTAATGCTTTGTCACAGTGTTGGAACATTTTGGGTTCCTTCTTCACCCAGAACCAATGTATGGCTCACGATTGCTAATCTCACCAGACAATCAACCCTGTGTTTGTCTATGACCAACCCTGACAACCCATTTTCTACATGCTTGGTGGGAGTGCCTTTGGACAATGAGATATGGCCGTCGCTAGTTACTTCATTGCCAAGCATGGGCAAGGGAAGGGTTGACAACTGGGATGCGATCATGCCACATTTACCTGGAGCAGTTGTAGAACCCCAAGAATTAGAACTTTTGGGTTCTATAAAAATGGATTATTGTGTAATGTTTAATTATAGCAGTAATCATAACAAGAAAGGACAAGTAGTCAATGCAACATTGCCGGTGTATCGCAATGCAACTGATTGGTGCAATTACACTAGTCCAAATATCTCGAAATCTAGCAATACACCAATACAATTACCTCCAGGGGTGCTTTTGATCTGTGGAGGCAGAGCCGGGCCTGGTATACCCTCTTGTTTGCAGGGCAGGCCGTGTAGTTTGGGTCGTTTGACTCTATTACTTCCCAATGACACTCAAATTTGGCAACGTAGAAGAAGGCACAGAAGATATAAACGGAAAATTTATCAGCATGCATTTCAATCAGACTGCAATGATCACGCAGAATTTTGGTCTCCTGGTGAAATTATAGCAGCCAGCTTTTTAGCCCCAGGAGTAGGGGTCGCAAGTGCTTTAATTAATCTGCGAAAGTTGGGGTGTTGGCTGGCAAAACAGAGCAATCTAACTTCACTAGCCCTAGACGGTTTGCTTAGTGATGTAGATAGCATACGACATGCAACACTGCAAAATCGAGCTGCTATAGATTTTTTGTTGTTAGCACATGGACATAGTTGTGAAGATTTAGATGGGATGTGTTGTATGAATTTATCTGATCACTCTGAATCAATCCATAAAGCTATACAAACGATGAAAAACCAAGTTCGAAAGTTGCAAGTTAGTGATGGTCTAGGATGGCTAGATAGGCTGTTTACCCAGTGGGGAATTATGGGATGGGTAAGAGATGTGTTAAAAATGCTGGGAATTGTTTCGTTGGTATTATTGGTTTTGTTACTAATTGTCCCTTGCATACTCAATTGTTTAGGAAAGATGATACAGAATGCAATGGCCAAAGTCTGGATTGTTCAAAAACAAAAAGAGGGATTTGTGGGATATTTGGAAAGCAATGGACACGTAGTGAACAATCCAGACACAATGGGACTGTTTCAGAGGCCTCTGCAGGCAGTAGGCCCTCGATGTAGTAGATGGGAATATGAGCAAGTGTATCAATGTACGCGAATGTAGCGAAGTGAGCTATGCGGATGGGAATATGGGCGAATGTATCGAAGTGAACAGGACCTGAGCACAATGGACAAAGCGAGTATACATGCTGAGAAGCAACGGTACAATAGACAAAGTAAGAAATACGTGACTATATCCAGTATACATCTTTAACCAATCAAATTATGACTTTAGGAGTACGGACAGCACATACTAACCAATCAATGAATGACTTGCTATGTCTATATAATCTGAGCTATCTAGGCAATAAAGTGGCATTTGCTTGATCATATTGGTCGTCAGCAGTGTCCATGACTTCCGCGTCAACACCCAGCTCTCTAGTCTATCCACATCTCTCTGTAAGGCCTCTCTACCCTTGAGGAAGTCCACAGCTCCTCCTAGTTTAGTATCCTTGGTAAACTTACTTAACATGCATTTGACTCCTGCATCCAGACCATTTACAAAAACATTAAAGAACACTGGTCCTAAAACTGAGCCCTGGGGAGACCTACTGGTGACTGGCTGCTAGCCTGGTGTAACCCCTTTTACTCTTACTCTTTGACCCCAACCCATCAGCCATTTGCTCACTGAATGTATTATGGACTTGTCTAGCTGTGTGCTGAACACTTTGTCCAAAAGGATACTGTGAGAGACAGTATCAAAAGTTTTGCTGAAGTCCCAAAACACCACATCTACTTGCTTCCCTTGGTCAACCCGATGGGTGGCCTTGTCATAAAAGGAAATTAGTTAGTTAAGCAGGACTCTCTCCTCATGAACCTCTATTGGCTGAAACCAATGATTGGATTGTCTCTCAAGTTTTTCAGTAACTCCTAGAATAACATTCTCCATAATTTTACCAGGCACTGAAGTGAGACTGACAGGCCTGTAATTACCAGGGCCTTCCTTCTTTCACTTCTTGAAAACTGGGACAAGATTTGCCAGCTTCCAATCGACTGAGACCCCTCCAGAATCCCAAGCCCACTGAAAAATAATCGAGAGAGGTTCCACAATAACGTTGGACAGATCTTTCAGTACCCTGGGATGAATCCCATAGATTTATGTGCATCCAGCTCATAAGGATAACAGTAGTTGATCTAGAGGTACTCCTTCCTTTCCTGTACAATACTTCACTAGTGTCATTGTCGTGGCTGGGTGGTTGATAATAGACTCCCACAACAACATGCACTGTATTTGTTTCCCCTACATCCTTACCCTGAGGCTCTCAATCACGTTGTAGACAACTGTAAGCACCATATAATCAAACTCCCCCTTTACACACAGCACTGCCTCCCCCTCGCCTCACCTGTCCTACCCATCCCTCCCGAGGGGCCTATAACCATCCATCATTGCACACCAATCACAGGACACATCTGACCAGGTTTTGCTTAAGCCAATGATGGCGTAGCTCTGGCACTGGGCCAAAGCTTCTAGCTCCTGTTGTGTGTTCTCCTAATGTACACATCAGTATAAAAACATTCCAAATGCGCTTCAGTGTACTCAGCACATTGTGGAGCAGACCAAAGGACCCTGCTGGCACACTGTCCCTTAAACACCACATGCTGCCCCCAGGCTTATCTCTGGCAAGCCTAGTTTTATCCCTTTCCCCCTTCAAATCTAGTTTAAAGCTCTTTCAATGAGCCCTCCTAACTCCTCTGCAAAGATCCTTTTCCCCTTTTGAGACAGGTGTAGCTCCTGTCACCAGTAGGCCTGGTGTCATGTAGACTGATCCATGATCAAAAATCCCAACATTTTGCCAGTGACACCAGCCTCAGAGCCAGTTACTGATCTGCTGGGTCTTCCTGTTTCTTCCCTCATCACTGCCTGCAACTGGAAGGGGAGAGAACACTACTTGTGCTCCTGATCCCTTAATCAGTTGTGCCAAGGCCCTCAAGTCTCTTTTGATCACCCTCAGACTTCTTGTTGCAACTTCATTGCTGCCTACATGAAAACGCAATAACGGATAGTAATCCAAGGGCTGTACCAGTGTAGGGAGTTTCCTTGTCACGTCTTTAACCTAGGCCCCAAGGAGCCAGCAGCCTTCCGTAAGAAGTGGATCAGGTCATCATATTGGGCCTTCTGTTCCCCTCAGAAGAGTCTCCTATGACAATAACTTGTCGTCTTCTCTTTATGGAAGTAGTTTTGATGCAGGGCGTAGGCCAGCTTAACCTTGGCAACACCTCCACCTAAATGAACCATCATCCTCATCATTGTTTGGCTCCACTTGCAGAGCCCTGTACCTATTACACAAGGGGACCTGGGATGGTGACGCAGTCACAGAGCTGATTTGCCTGCTGCGCTGGGCAGGAACCTGTCACCACCCCCCCCACCCCACCATGTGCGCTTTTATAATTACTTAGTGGTTCATTTTAAAAATAGTGTTAAGCATTTCAAATCAACCTCAATGCTCCACATTAACCTGATTACTATTACAGAAATTATGCATTTAAGGGGCAAAAAACATTGTCCGGTGATGTAGTGCCAAGCTGAATCTAATCCATAAAGAAATATAGACAGCACAACCATGGAAGGTAAGTTCAGTGTACTTTTTCCACTCACTGTAGTTATTTTGTAATTGGAGATAATTTTAAAATAAATGGAATCATATTTCATTTTCTTACAATGATAAATGCATTAAGATTACAAAGGTTGTCCACTGGTATCTAGTCTGCTTCATGTTCCAGATTAGTACACTTAATGTTTCAAAAACACATTCTAAGTGAATTCTTTGAATACTCCAAAACAGTGGTACTTTCAAAGTTCTCCCACAGATGGAAACACAGACATAGCTAAAATCAACTTCCATCTACTTGCTTTCCACAAATTCGCACTTCCCTTCTATATTCAAATTTTACTTCAAAAGTTATGGTATACCATAAGTACAGACTATTTGTTCTTACAAAATAAATTACACTTTCTGGGAAGACAGTAAAGAAAATCCTCCTAAAATATAGTGTAGTATGAAAATAGATCAACTTGGGTTTCTAAGTAAGCTTTCTGAAGATCTAGGAGAGAATGTTGAAGTCTTCAGTAGGCTACAACTTAAAAGTGCAGCAGAGAAAATTGTTAATAGGAGTTTTAATTTTTCCTCCTTATTCTAAGAAAACACATATTTGCATTTCTTCCTATAGGCCCTGCTCTCATTGATGTACTTAAATGTTTTAATAATTCAAAATACACTGATTTCTCTTTACACTCCCACACATTATCAGTGGTTGATTAGCATTGAAATGAAAAAGCTAATAAATATTAAAATGCTTAACAGATGCTTTACCAGCCACAAGAACACGAACATTTGCTTAAGTAAATGATTTCTCACTTTTTCTCATCTCTCACAGTGCACTAAAGCAAACTGTAAGCTTTAGATAGAAACTGGCACTCAAAGGCTAGCAGAAAGCACAACTTGAACGCAATTTCATTTCATAGTAGGTACTAAGTACATTAAGGAAACAAATCAAAGGAAATTCAGTTGTGAAAGACTCCTCTCAATTATAATTTGTTAAAAAAGAATTAACTCATGACAAAAAACACACTATGAACTGGACAGTAAAACCCAAAATGTTAGCTTGATAATACACCAAATACTACAGACTACCAGTTGATTGATAATCACTGAGCATAGATAGTAATGCTGTCAAATAAGAAAGAGGACATCAGATAGCTCTGTAGTCAATCATAGAATTAAAAAGAGATACGATGTGAACCAAATCTTTTTAAATTAATTTATTATATATCAGCAGATAAAGCCAGCTCTTATTGCATCTAAAATAGCATATAACAAGGTCTACTTCATAACTCTTCACTTGGACATCACTCTCATCTACAGAGTTCTCTGTCCCCTCATACTGCAGGGCATTTCTTCCATACCCACACGCTGTTCTTCCCTCCTCCCTTGCCCCCCAACATTGTGCTTTGAACAATGGAACCTCACAACTGCTTCATTCTGTCCTCTAGATCTGCAATACTGGAACATGTTCTTGAGAAAGTAGCAAATAGAATAGTTAGAAAGAGACACCTACCTAGAAATGAATGCTTAAAATACTTTTGAGCATTTACTCTACTAGTCACATCAGACGATCCCATTAAGAACCAGTGTAACTTGTTAACTAATGCACAAGACTAAATAAAAGACTGTAATTGATATTTGAATTCTAGAGGAGTCTATAGACAAAGACTCAAAATTGTGGTGCTGTCCAACAGAGACATCAAACACTTTCATTTAGATAATACATTTATTAAATTAGAATGAAAAAGTTAATGTACTGTAGAGTGCAAGAAACACATTTGGACAGTGGACCTCAACCCAGAGAAACAATGTCTTCAGAACTATTACAGCAAAATACATCCTCTGTATGGTATTACATATCAACCAAACAAGCAATAACATTTGTAAGGGGGAAAAAAAACCCAAAACATTCAGTACCATCAGCAGAGGCTAAGAGCAGTAGAGAAGAAAGTAGCAAGGATCTAGCTACACAAAACAACGTTCCTACCTTTAGCAAGTTTAGGCTCTTGGCAGGACTCAAACTAGTACTAAGAGCACTAACTTTTAGCAGACACCAGTCTTACACAGCTGGCTTGAAGCTGTTGAGCAGAAGAGCAGCATAGGACACAGTATTATCCCATTAGCATTTTGTCAAGAGCTACAATCATAATCAGTGACAATTTATGTGTTTTAAATCAAGAAACAGACTTTCCATTCCAATGGCTTAATTTCTCAGACCCTAGAATAATTATACACTCCCTGTCTTTTTTCATCCCTCCAATTCCAACCTGACACCGAACAGCTTGACTAAGAGGATATGTATGCTGAAAAGCTAAGTAAGCTTATGATCAATGTTCTGTTCTTTTTAACAAGATGAAGTAGCACATCTTGACACAAGAGTTTCAGCTATAATGCTTAATTAAATCAAGACAAAAAATCCCCAGAATAATATTTAAGTATAGTGTAACATGCTGAAGTCCATCTACTGGCCATACTGCTCCTACATATCCCATCTTCAACTCGTACATCTACCCTGTTTTGTGTAACATTTGCCTAGGAAAAAAAAACAAAGAAAAAAATTCTAAGAACAGAAGCCTCCCTCAGAGGCCCAGAGTCTTGTTTATGAATACATCTGGCTAACCTAACATTTGCAATTACCCCTTCTGGTGGTTAGGATTGAAACATGTTTATTCTGTACTTGAAATTGAGCTGTAATAGGATGCAGTACAATTTACCAGCCATTAAGTTGAATCATGACCACTTGCTTTTATAAAAAGCTGTATTATGGATCCCAACGTTTTAATATAAAAATTTAAATATATACATTTTCCCTGAATTGTTTCATATCTAGCAATTCATGCTATGTGTGTAAAAGTTAGAGCAAGGGACATTTCCTGGAGATATCCAAGCATTAGAACATTACCAAGATTCACCCTTTTTGGTGACCATGTCACAAATCACTATGCTATAAAGACCAAATGCCTCTGTATTTACTCAATCACTAAATTTACCATGATTGTAGGGAAGGAGCAAGACTAGTATCTTGATGAACACTTGTTTTATTTTAGAAAATAAAAGCGTGGTGACTCTACAACTAAAGAACACAGAAACTATAGCCTCAAATCTCCCTATTGAAAAGCCAATTGGAGGACATATAAAGACACTTATGCTTTCAATGGTAAATTTAACATAAGAGATTCATAACAAAACTTAAAATTGTACATCATGAAAAGACAACTTTAAAAGGTCAGAAACTAGGATGATTTTTGGTGCTGTATTTTAGAAGTTTTAGTATCACTTTAATCATTAAAAAATAAATACTCATGCTCTACTGCCAGTGCTACCTAAAGGCTTCTTGAATGTAGAGGGGGCAGAAATCGGCTTTTCAGCAAATAATAAAATATTTTAAGCATGGGAATGAAACAACATGTGGGGAAGAAGAGCATACAAGTCTTTTCTCCCTATTCCAAATTTGGCTTCAGTGTTTTCACGAATCACTCAAGAGCCTAGATTTCAAGTGTACATTCATTCCAACTCTTGAAAATATAAAGGTCTATGGCTCTTATAGAAAGTATTTGAAATCAAACATTAAAAAGATAAAACAGCAACATTGCACATCACTGGAAAAAATAAACTGGTGCATACTATTTAAAGTGCATTACTTTACCAGCTACAAAAACAGATTCCGCAGAAATTTATCCAACAGGTGTAACTGGTGCATACTGTAAGATTCTGCAGCTCCAAGATGAACTGTTACCTGAAAAAATAACACTAACAATAAATAATCTCCTCTGAGGATCAGACTATAACTCAGATATGTTAAATTTTCTCTCTCGAAGTATTTATTTCGATCTGTATCAAATAATGACTACAACAACCGTAGTCTAACAAGTCACTGAGCAACTCATAATGCCATTCAAAGATTCTGAAGCTACTTTTTGTGCTTCTTATTTCAGATTACAAGAAACAATACAGTAGTTTTTCCACTCATATGAAACAACAATTTTGCTGAAATACAGATGTAAAGAAAGAAGCCTTATAACGAGATCACAGATTTCTGCTTTTTTTAATGTAAGACAACACCTTAAATAATTGTTTACGGCTTCAATAATTTTCCAGATATAAAAATCTTTCCTTCTGCACTTGTCTTTTGAAGTAGTCATGAGCATGCAGAAGCAGTAATTGGAGTGCAATTAACTGTGGGATTACATTAGGGCTCAGTCCAGTTCTCTGCTACAGCAATACATACTGTACATGTTAAAAGTTATTTCTTAAGATTTTACAGATACATAACAATACTATATGGGAGGATAAAGCCCCAAATGCATGCCAGATAATATATTGCTTTGGTGCCTAATGATTATATTGATAGAAGATGCTCATTACAAATACCAACAGCACAACCTAATATATTTACCTTACTAAATTAAAAATCTTCAATCAGAAACAGCTGAATGTATCGCAGCAATAACTAAACACCCCAGGACAAGGAAAGTGTCTTTCTTTTAATTTCTGGCAGAAACAGGCTGCTTGATGAAACCTAAATACTTAACAAATCAGTTACGTTTAAAGAGCAAACTCTCCTCCATGGAAAAAAAAAAACTTTTTCAATCTAACAAACAGTAGTAAACCTTGTACTGCATAGAGTTACTTTGTAAGAACAAGTTTATGAAAAGGGAGAGAGAAAGAACAAAAAGCAGCATTACTCCCCACCCCATCAGAATATAGCCACAGAGGGCACAGCTGATAGTAAAGATGCTTCAATGCTGTATTGTAGGATATAAGATAAACTGAGTATGTACAAATTGAGAAAGAAAGTGAAAAAGATCCAAATGTCCAAGGACAGAAGGGGTATAATCTTTCACACAGGATGCACTAACAGAAAGCTGTTGGGAAATTTTTCCTCTAGCTAAATCCCTGGCTTGGCAAGTAAAAATAAGTGGCATCAAGGACGGCGACTATGCAGGAAGTGGGGATCTATGATTCTTCAGCCATCTGAAGCAAGGAGTTGATAGCTGCATCCTTGTTCCCCCTCTGAGCTTCTAGCACTGAGCGGATTACTTCCCTGTCCATGTTCGGAAACATGTCCTGGATAGATTTTAGGTCCTCTTCATTACACAGGTGCTGAGGGTTGACTGCAGGAGGTGGTATTGCCACTGGTACCATGCCTGGATTACAGACTGCAGGCAACCCTGCAGACAAAAAAAAAAAAAACAAAAGAAGGAACATTTGTTTTTATAAAATTGAAAACAGGTATACATCTGGAATCTTTTGTTATCACTTTGGAAAATGGCCTATCTTGTTTCTTCTCTAAGTAGTTCCAGACCCCTGATTACCTTAGTCCCACACCTTTGTGTGTTACTTTTCCAGTTCTGCTGTATTGCTTCTAAGGTAGGGTAAGGAGAACTACTTGCACGCAGACATGGCACTGCTTCATACAGCAGTATGATAAAGCTTCTGTTATTTGTTCTCTATTTGCTTTCAAGCATTGTATCCACTGTTTCAAACACTATTCACCTGGTATTTTCATAGCAGTACACAGTAATTCAAAGCTTATGTGCAGTAATGACCAATCAAGAAATAATCACCACGTATCATTAAAGATTTTTCTTTACACATAATACTTTAACACCAGCCTTAATATGCGATTTTATTTCCATTTACTATAACGAGATCCTTCTGCAACCTGCTGCAGTCAGAGTAACTTACAAAATTACTAAGAGTTTTTGACAAAACTATTAGCCCTTTCTTCTCTCCATTATTTTTTTAAAAATACAATGAAAATACAAAGGCCTCCCTCCAGCAGGTGATGACTCATCAATTATTTTCATCTGTTCATCAGCTTTTCAAAACAGCTGTTAAACCACAAGACGACCTTTACTGTATCAGAATATCATATGATAGGAAGAGTCCTTAGCAAATAACATTTTCATAATGCAGCTGACAAGGCGATATACACAGATCACATAATTCTTACCCACATATTCAAACATCTGTAATTTCTAAGGTACGAGCTTTCCCTACATCAACGTGTCACCTTCCTCTAAAGTTTACCTGCTTCATTGTTTTAAATCAGCTTGTTCTAATCTCCATAGGTTTTAGTGAGTTTATGCAATAAGGAAAAGTTACTTCAGAACTGTTCGGTGTTTTTTAAAAAAAATAAATAAATAAAAATATTAATTTTGCTATCCTCCAGTCCTCTGCAGACAAAACTAAGCAATAGGTTACATTTCATTTGGTGAAAAAATTCAAAATACAAGACTGGGAACAAATGTTATCTTACCTGCATTTTCTTAACCATCATCTTAACAATTAGTGTTAAACTCTAAAATTACAATCTGAGGCTCCTTCTCCATACAAAAACAGCCTTCCTTCCTAAGAAGGACAAATCCAAACACTTTCTTCCTTCCCTCATACTGGGCTCACATGCCAACTGGCTTTTTTGTACTTGCTTATATACTTGTATCTTTAAGTCACTTATTACATAAGTGATTCTAGGTTCTCTGTTTCTTTAAAACAAATAATTCTCAACACCTTATACATTTGATCTTTAAGTGCTTTGTTAACCGGTCTTATTCCCAATTCAGATTTAATACATCATGTAACTCTCTCACATTCCCTTATTTGGGCAGATCTACCAAATTTTGGCTTTACAGTTTTACTGCAGAGACTTTTTAGGATTCTCCAAGAGTCCTTTAAAATAAATAAATAAATAAATAAATAAATTTGCATACATTCACCTTTGAGTAGTTAATAACTTCGGGTTTTTTTTAACATAGTTTTTAGTTTACCTGTTTGGCTTTCTTTCCCTCACCTTAATTACTTCTCCCTAAGTTACACAAAGGATTAACTATTTGCATCACCACTATTACACATCTTCAAAATAAGGTTCTTTTTGGACCAGGTTTCATCTATTACTCAGGAGCAGATGAAAAGATGCTTCTCCTTTATCGAATTTTGACTAACTGCTGAAAAGCATAATAACGTAAAGTAGATCTACAACTGACATTATTTTCAAGTGTGACTCTTTGCAGCCTCATCTCTTTTAGTATAATGGCTAAAGCACTACTAAAGTGACCAAATGTACTACAACTATATTATACTACCTCTATTCAGACTTAACACCTTAAAAAAAGAAAAAAAAAAGAGCAAAAAGAGCAAAGAGCAATTTCAATACTTGCACTATCTCAAAGATTTTCTTTAACCTCCAACTATTTAATCAGTAATCTCTATGCTTACTCTGACTTGCACAAGTATTTTAGCATCTCAGTGATTATCATTCTTTTATTCAGCTTTAATAGTGCTATGCTAAAACTCACATTCATGCTTGGATCAGCTAAATCTATCTTAACTTACATCAACTCTGGCTGACAAGGTACTGTAATTCAATATAGTTTGATTGTGAGCATCGCAACTGAGATTTTACCTCGTGTACTATTTGCTATTTCTTTCTTCAATCTGGACTTGTGTCCTATCTGAAAGGATGCATTACTGAATTGTAAGCACCTCCATACCTACCAATGTTCTCTAAGTTTGACTTTAAAATTGCAATAGTCTTCAGTTTAACAGAAGCAAAAAAGGAACCTAGATGCTTTAAGTCTAATGTACAGGCTGCATCTATTGGAAAAGGTACACACAAGTAACTAAAAAAAGGTCCCT
This sequence comes from Chlamydotis macqueenii, assembly GCF_036417535.1. Taxonomy (NCBI): domain Eukaryota; kingdom Metazoa; phylum Chordata; class Aves; order Otidiformes; family Otididae; genus Chlamydotis; species Chlamydotis macqueenii. The sequence goes on along the minus strand of NC_141560.1, from coordinate 52,206,171 downwards.
CTGACCATAAATTTATTACCTACACACTGGAGCAATGTCTCTGCCTAGCCCCTTATATCCATCACTACCAAGGATATCTATTGTCTGTTTGGCAACAACGTAAAGTTCAGCTCTAGAGCTTCTTATGTCATCTAGACCACAGTCCCTGGAATTCTGTCTGGCACGATGTGTCTGAACATCTGCCAAACCCGACCATGTGTGCACCCTGGAGACAAACCACCATGCAGTCCTCACAAACACTGCAAATACACTTTACTTAATAATCATATCCAGCAGCAATACAGATTACCTCTTCTATAACTACAATAAGTCTTGACTCATTCCTCACTTCCTACAAACAATCTAGGCATTTACAAGAGATGCAGAAAGATTTATGGTCTCAAAAAATAAAGTTGCAAAGTACCTGAAAGAAGAGAGCAACAGAAGTTATGTTTTACTTCTAACACAAGCATCCTAACATTCTTCGATAAGTTATCAGCAGTCTAAGATTACCTATCAGCCTAAATTGTGTAGGAACTGTCCATACAAGAGGTTAGTTTAAACTATTAATCCAAATGAAACACGAGGCTCACTTCTTGAGTGCCACAGCATCCTACAGCTTACCAATAAAAGTTTCAGCATCTTGTCAATGTCAGAAAAATCAAGAGCAGCAAACAGTTTTTCCTACTGCTTTCATCAAAACAAGGAAATTATGAAGCCAGACATCTGCACAGGCAGTGTTCAAGAAGTATTTTCAATCTAAATATTCAATTTTAGAGACAAGTGATTTCTCAACAGTATTGTTTTTCAGTAATTATTTTCAAAATCAATTTTCTCAGCTCTCATAGTTCTACAATTAGTTTATGCTGTCTATAACTACACTGTACACAAATGGAAATTAGTATCACAGTGATTTTTTTAATAAATATTTCCATTGATAAATGCTCACTTTTCTCCAAAACTCAACATTCAAGCTATATAAATACCAATTTAAAGAGTACCTTAGTGTTTTTGCTTTGTTCTGCAAAGCATCCATAATTGCTGATTTACAAAACAGCAAGCAAGGCTCAAGCATAAAGAACTACGCACTAAAATTTAGCAAATATACATATATATATGCAGTTAAGAGAAAGTTATAATAAACCTCAAAATTATCAACGTTCAGTAAAAAGCTGCCTTACAGATTAAGCATCACATTTTACTAACAGGTGAAAACTGAAACTAAATCACGTAAGAATCCACTACAAATGGAATTGCACACTCCTGAGTGCTCTCAGGTATTAGGTGTTATAAATCAGAAGAATGGAACACTCTTTTCCAATTCAGTGAAATGGCAATGACAAACATGCTGGCATAAGCAGTGACATTCCAATACAGGAAATGAGTATTTACAATAGCAACTCAATTACTACAAGCAGCAATGGAAGCATCAAAGCAGCATTACCAGGGCAAACTTTTTCTAACTGCACACAAAGCATTACACACTTTTTATTTTATTTTCTTGTTCAGTCATGTGCCCTATGCTTTATTTCTCAACTCATTATTATTCTGTCCCATGCACAGACCCTTTCAGAGCAAACTCAGGAATCTTCTCAGTAAGAATTCCTTCCTTTAAAGGAAAAAAAATAGTATAATCTTTTTTAAAATATACAAATAGGTCTTAATGATATTTGCTTCAGAAAAAAAAAAAATAGTGCTAAAATATGCATGCCATCACCTCAATGGTTTTAAAATGTTGCTTCTTTGCAAACTATTAGAAAAATGAAGCATGAACAGAAAAATTCTACAATTCCACTGCTCTGAATAAACCAAATGCATTGCGACAATCACATCAGTTTTATTTACAGCATCTTTCTGCAATTCAGAGTACCTAGAAATGAGATTTTATTTCACAGAATTCCAGAATTTTCTGAACATACTTGATTGAAGACCAACACTGTTATGAAACTTTAGGATGTCACAATACCTTCGTACAATTCAAAATCAAAGGTGACACAGTAAAGTCAGTCTAAATTGAAGAAAAACTGATTTCCTGTAACATAATTTGTCTTTAGAGTTCAAGTCAAACGCTCAAGTCGGCATGGATCTAAAACAGATGTGCAAAGAAACACACCGATGAAAAAAGTGTTATTTTTTTAAAAGGCTTATTTGAAGATTAACAGAAGGCAATTGGCAGGCTATCTTCTCAATGTCATTGCAGAACTGATTTCTTCACTTTCAAGTTTACAAAAAGTTATGATGTTACCTGCTTCTCCCCAAATATTGCAGTAGTAGAACAACTGCAAGATTAAAGTTTCTCTTCTACGAAACCAGTACCATCACCTAAAATAGTTCACTGACATACAACAGTTTCAGAAGAGTATTAACATCATGTTTTAGCCACTAAAACCATTATTATCAATTACTTTAATCATTACAGCTTGAAGCTGAGTAGATGCCTTTAGAGACTTTCCAACAGGTTAGAGGGGCTTTAACAATTTGCAGGAGATGCATTAAATTGTTCTATTGTGACACCCCAGTGGTAATACCTTGTGATACAGTTTGCTGTAAAAAATAAAGCTGTTTAGATGAGTTCATGCAAAGACTCTCGAGTCAATGAGGCTGGCAGTGAGAAAAGAGCTTGGAAACTTACCCAGAGCAAAGTACTCAAGCCCTAAAGATAGGTGAAAATGAAGGAGGCAAGGGGAAAGGAATAAGACATGGGAAAGAAATATTAATCTATTTTTAAAAGGAAATGAACCATTTAGATTCCAAAGATGAAAGTCGGATAAACTGAGATAACTGGGTAAAAACTAAACTACCTAATATAAAAAACTAAATGCTGCTAGGATTTAGTCTCCCTACTAATTTCCTTCAGGACTCTGAACACATTTCCTAAATATACTGGTTTTACAGAAGTAACAATTAGAGGAAATGTTTTCAAAATAAGTAAGCCACCAAGTGTTTGCAGCAAGGACTGTTTTATAGCCCACAAAGGCCAACATACATCCATGGTTTTCTGAACAAGTACCAATAACATCACAAGCTTACCTATGAAACTCAACAGACACCTGAAGGATTCACGCACATATACACACACCTTTGCCTCAATGAAAAATGATACTCTGGACTCTGACAGAGCACTGAAACACATGGGTTTTCTAACCTACGTTTTACACAGGTGTTTGTAAGTTCAGTACAAGTAGACTTCCTATTTATCCCATGAATACTTAGCTGATAAGAAATACAGCTCGCTTCATTGAACTGATTTTTTAGCATAGTCTTTCATACACTGTCAAGAAGATCAGCTTGAACTGTAACCAACCACTATACCACAATATTCTACAGCCTAAATTAAGTAATCTTTAGAAAAAAGAAATTGGAAGAAATGGTAGATAAACTCAACTTTTAGAAGAGCAACAGGATCGACAAGTTCAAATTTTCCCAATCCATAGACATCACCTATGGCAACTGTAGTCTGTAGCAAGTAGCGCTACTGCTAGCTATTTTTAATTTTTAAAACTTTTGGAATCAATTAACTTGTTGCAAGAATATTCTAGGGCTATTTCTGCTTTCAGCATAATTCTGTAACATCTACTATCAAACGTGAGGAAAAAAAGCATTACATGTGTTGGCATTTCAAGCTTCATCTGCTTACCACAGTGACTGCTTGCTACTACTATTTACCTCAGTTTACACAGAGATGTGTGTGAGAGGAATTACTTGCTTCAGCAAGGTAAGTTATGTAAACTAAGTTTTGAACAGAAATTTTCTGCTACAGAAAAAAAAAAAAGCTTGGTTTTCGTGACAGCTAAATTTGAATTAACATCATCTCTCTTTAAAGTGAAATTATTTTGGACCATTAACAAATAACTGCTAAATTGTCTGGATAAACATTTTCGTCCACCCACTGTGTCCATCATATATAAGACTTAGAAGAATCTCCTCCATTTCAGATATGAATTATAGCATCACAGATACATTAGGGTTGGAAGGGACCTTTAAAAGGCTATCTAGTCCAACCCCCCTGCAAGGAGCAGGGACATCTCCAACCAGATCAGGTTGCTCAGAGCCTCATCCAACGCGGCTTTGAAAATTTCCAGGGATGGGGCATCCACCACCTCTCTGGGCAACCCCTTCCGGTGTTCCAACACCCTCATTGTAAAAAATGTTTTCATAATATCTAATCTGAATCTACCTCCTTCTATTTCAAAACCACTATCCCTCATCCTATCACAACATGCCCTGCTGAAGAGTTTCTCCCTAGCTTTCTTGTAAGACCCTGGAAGGTACTGGAAGGTCACTATAAGGTCTCCCCACAGCCTTCTCTTCTCCAGGCTGAACAGCCCCAACTCTCTCAGCCTGTCCTCATAGGAGAGGTGCTCCAGCCCTCTGGTCGTCTTCGTGGCCCTCCTCTGGACCCTCTCCAACTAGTTCACGTCCTTATGTTGAGGGTTCCAGTTAGATGCAGTACTCCAGGTGGGATCTCACCAGAGCAGACTAGAGGGGCAGAATCACCTCCCTTGATCTGCTGCCCATGGTTCTTTTCATGCAGCCCAGGATGCGGTTGGCTTTCTGGGCTGCAAGCACGCATCGTTGGCTCATGTGGAGCTTCTCACCCACCAGCACTTCCAAGTCCTTCTCCCCAGGGCTGCTCTCAATTCATTCTGTGCTCAGTCTGTATTTGCGCTTGAGATTGCCCCGACGCATGTGCAGGACCTTGCACTTGGCCTTGTTGAACTCCATGAGGTTCGCACCGGCCCACCTCTCCAGCCTGTCAAGGTCCCTCTGGAGAGTATCCCTTCCCTCCAGCGTGTCGACTGCACCACGTAGTTTGGTGTCATTTGCAAACTTGCTGAGGGTGCACTCTATCCCACTGTCCAGGTCACCAACAAAGATGTTAAACAGGGCTGGTCCCAATACCTAACCCTGAGGAACATCACTCATTACCACTCTCCACTTGGACATCAAGCCATTGACCACAACTCTGAGTGCCACCATCCAGCCAATTCCTTATCCACTCAGTGATCCGTCCATGAAATCCATGTCTCTTCAGTCTAGAGACAAGGATGTTGTGTGGGACAGTGTCAAATGCTTTGCACAAGTCCAGGTAGATGATGTCAGTTGGCCGTCCCCTGTCCACCGATGCTTTAACTCCATCATAGAAGGGTAATAAACTATTTAGTGCTGCTTTTCCACTCTTCTGAAGGAAACAAATAGAACTTGCTTATTGATTACATTCATTTAACTGGATAGGTAAAAAATCTCAACTAAGAAGATGGGAAGAAGGTAAACATATTCCTGTGGAGCATACTGATGTCCTACCATTGCTCTTTTTGATGTAGTCTCAAGAAAGAGGGAAAACCCTGTACAGTGTTCAAAAAAAGTGTACCAACAGCATTTCTCCAGAAGATACAATCAACTCAGCTGGCCATGGAAGGCCAGTAGTTTGCATGCACCTTTCTGAAAGAGCTTGCAGAAGGCAGGAGGCGTATCTAGTTCAATATATAGAAAACATTCTGACAATACTCCATGTCTTTCAAGATGCACTATTGGTTCCTTTTATTATTCAAAATTACTTTTATTAAGCCATACAATTAAATGTATGAAACAGGAAGAGTATTCTGAAGTCAAGCCACTTTCAAAGTCCAATCTTAACCATTCACCTAATTGTTATGAGTGGGTCATTGATCACTGAATAGGAAAAAGCTTTAAAACTCATATGCTTTAAGAAATTTTGATGTTGCACACAGAAATTCTAAAACCACAAACATAAAGCACAGGAAAATTTTAAAAATACTTAAAAATCTAAATATGTCAAAGGTGGCTTGTAATAAGTTTAGCATTTATAAAGTCAAGGAAGTACAGTCAAGCTTTCACAGGACAAAAAGAAAAGTTCACACTGAAGGTGGGACTCTGCAACACTTTAAATATACAAGTCACTGAATCAAGAAGAATTTTCAATACAGAATACTAGCAGTAATTGAAACAAACATGCCAGATCTTTGCAGAAGGCCAATGCTCCAACATACAGGTCAAGAATATTGTTACATAAAGTGACATTCTTATATGCTAAAATGTCAGGCATTACTATCATTTGCTAAATACTAGTTATTTCTTCACTTGTCCAAGTTGAGTTACTAAGTATCACTGAAAATATTCTCAAGACAAATACAAAATTCACAGAACACCAAGATCTGAACATCAAGATGCACCACTGCACTTGTTCTTCAAGTTTCAAGGTCTAGTATCGGTTTTATCTGTTCAGTTCTGTCTAGTTTCAATTATACTTGAAACTAGTCTCTTCATTTCTACTGTTTGTACTCTGACTGGCACAGTAACTTGGCAATACAAATATACACATTTTGACCTGTTCAAGAAATTTTATAGCATCTTCTATTACATTGCTATATGTATCATCCCAGCTATTTTTTTTTCTTTTAACCATACACAAGATAACTACGTTTGAAGATCATCAACTGCTTCAGCATATAGGGATGTGATGAACCTACAAGCAAAAAAGATATGGCACCTAATTCAAATACGGAAAAGCTACTCAGAAGTCTGGCTTACCACAATGGAATCACACTTCAGGACGCACACAGAAACTGAAATTAGTTCGTTGGCAAAGCAAACGACTTAAATCCTGAGAATTAAGCTATAGAGACAAAAGCACTTTAAATGAAGCAAACTGCATGTTTTCACCAGGAAATAAAGTATAAAACTAAACTTTTCCATGTTTTGCTGTAACTTAACTCTAAAAATGAAACAGGGGTATGATTCTTCAAGTTACATACACAGCATTCTGTTGAGTAGATTTGTTTTTACACAGAATGAAATTTTAAATTTAATTAGGAATTGAATCTTTAAAAAAAAAAAAAGTTAAATCTGTTGTGTCAGCCCTCCTGCAATTACATCCCACATACTCTATCACTCGTTCGTACACTGGTATGCAAATAAAGTCAAAATATGTAAATTTATATCTTATTTTCCCTAAAAAGCGCACATATTACTGAATAAATGTCCATACAACAAACTGGAGCTTTTAAGAACTGTAAGGGAAATGTATACACAAAAAAAAAAAAAAAAAAAAAAAAAAAAATCAACTGAACTTTACTTATCAGTTATCTAAGCAGGGCAAATTCAAGCTTATTTACATACTTTAAACTTTTAATCCTTGACAGAAAAAAAGAAAAAATACAATACCTAAGTTAACATATCCATATACAAGTCCAAAACTTACTTTGCACAGACTAAGAGAATAATACTCGCTTTAGCTCTTCTTGATATATTTACGTAACGATCTCGGAGCTCCCTAACATTCTTTCATTCACTGTGCTACACAATTCGCATGTTGTGTAGCAAGTTTCCAACAAAGTTTCTTCAAAGACCACAGAAGAGTCAAACCCTTTACAGGTTATTTAAGCTGCAGTCCTGACAGCACAAGTCATTTGGCGCACTTTCTGAAGTCTGAAGTTTTATACATGGATTGCCACCATTTAAATAAGCACACATTATACTAGAGTGCAGTCTGCTACATATTTAGTTATTCAGTGATCTGACATAAGTCTAAAATAAATACACAGAAAGAGAAGCCTTCAAGCTACTTGTTCCAACTTGAGAGTAATTTTAATCCATTTAATCAAACTCATACAGCTCCCTTAAACAAGGTACAAGACTGAAAGTAGACCTACACTTCACTTGCTCTCTTCCCAAAAATGATTCATGGGAAAAGTGGTCACAGATGAAATAATTTAGTTTCCTTTACATTCCAGAAAACAGGAGAAATTTGGTAGGTATTTCTGCAAAACCCTTCATCTGGAAGTTTTAAGAGTCTTCAAGGACAGAAAACATACCTGCTATAGGCACATATCCAACTCCTTGCTGATATACAGTGGGCATCAGGACCACTGGCTGCGGCTGCATCATCATGGCAGCTGGCAAAGACTTGACAGCAAAAGCACAATAGACAGATTAGAAATACTTAAGAAAAATTTTTAAAAAACGCTAAACCAACAATTAAAACAGTATTTGCAAAAAATCAGCACATTGCAAATCCATGTTCACTACTACAATATGACTATATTAAGTGCGAATCTATATTAAGCAAAATCTCTGGCAAATAAAATGAACTACCACCCTTTCAAACGACAATTAATTTGCCTATAAATCAATATAAACACATCATGTCAAACTAGCTTTTTGCAACAGTTTGATAAATTTTGCCACTGAAATTTTGTTACTGATGTGAATTATTTTAAAATATAGGTTTAACCACCGTTCATGCCTTATTCTTGTGAAATGAATATACAACATATGAGTTGAAAATGAAAACTTAGAGCAAATCCAAATTTTATTAAAAGCAGTATACTCTTAGTATGCAGTATGCTCTTAGAAGCAAATTCTAGTTCAAACCAATTATTTTTTAAATAAACCACTACTTCAAACAAAATATCAATTTAATTCTATTCCCTTTTACTACCACAATTCCTCTTCAGTTTGGTCATTGAAAATATGAAAAGGTCAGATTCTGTGCACAGTACATTTACGAGCAGAGAGTTTTAACAGCTAATTACAAACCATTTCTCCTATGGTTAATGGAATAACTGTTCAGATGTGGGGCAGAATGTGAATTCCAAAAAGCATGGAACATCTGTTCCTACTTAGGCACTCAACAGCAATTTGGAACTTTTGATCACGTACAAGCAGAGCAAGACGCATTCAGGGCTGCACATACTACACCTGCTATGCAACAGCTACTTAAGACAAAACTGATAGATGACAGAACACTCCATGAGCTGCTAAATGAACCAGTGTGTAAGGCAGCAGTTCACGACTAGGAGCACCAAATGAACAAGAATGGAAGAAAAAACAAAGTAATCAGAAGGAGCATTCAAACTATCCAGAAAGTTTTGTTAGATTCCATGAACCATTTAAAAAATCATTATTATTATTAAATTAGAAATGACAATGGACCATTTGACTGAGGATATCTTTTTTATACTTCTATGAGCACAGGAATAATCTGAATTTTTGTCATTGCAAACCCAGATAAATAAATACCTATTTACTATCTCACCAAAAAGTATTTACTGCCTTAACTGACATTTTTACTGCTGTTCCCAAAGTTATGTATAATTATTTTAAATGGTAACACACACAAACACCCAGTAAGGTACAACGGTACTTCTATCTCAAGCTAAAATATCTCTCCCTCCTACTACCCAAGAAGCTTCTCTCCCTTCCTCCTCCCAGTCCCAGACTTGGCTTACCGTGTATGACATAACCAGATTAATCATTCCTTCTTTGTCATCACCTTGTCTTCCGCTCAGGCTATACCACTCATCTTCCACATTTCCTTGTTTCAGAGACTCAGGAATTGTAATATGTGTCCAAGCAATGCGGTCATCCATTGAAAAGGCCCGCTAGAATATAATTAAAAAATATTACCAAGTTAATTGTCCTGAAAAAAAAAAAAAAAACCCAACAAAATTATTCTTGACTAACACTCCCTTTTCAGAGTTTTATGCTCTTTCATTTTCCCAATTTTAAGTTATCTGTTTTGAAATTACTAAAACGTCAGTAAATATTTCAGCCATCTCCTTTTCAACAAGGATGAACAACACTTTAAGTGGGATGATAGACTGATGACAGATATTTAATAAGAAGAAATGGAAAACCTGAAGCAGAATACTCCTAGAAATACAACATTCTAACGTCAGCATAGTCTGTGTGAATATAGTGACATCATATCAGAGGCCATTAAACGAACGAAAACAGCTTCTATTCTACTACAACAGGCTGTGAACTCCAGTAATGCAAGAGTAGATACAAGTACTGATCTGCCATCTCTCTTGCAGCAACGAAACAGACACTTCAACTGATCAGCTAAGCCCACAAAGTAGCACCCAAAAATCTCACTTGTGTAATGACCACACAGTTGGTGCAGTGTCAAGTTTTACCACACGCAGTAAGATAAGCAGAAAAAAAGAAAAGAAAAAAAAAAAAAAAAAAAAGGCAAACCACACACCTTAGTCTCAGTTGTAGTCTCTTAGCTTCAATTGTTCAGGAAGGCATGTTTGTGCTAAGTCAAAGTCAATATCCTGAACTGGAACAGCTGAGATGTACACACATTTTTCCCTACTGCCAACAATAACAACATCTAGTAGAACAACATACTAGAATTCAAGATAGCACTCTTCTAAAAAAACTTTGTAGAGCAGATTAACAGCTCTGGCAGGTAATTAGACCCATTCAGTCCCTAATAAAAGAAGATTGTTCAGAGATTAGGTATTTATTACCACTGTGTCTTAAGTAAAGCTTAGACAAGTGCCTACATGCACACTTGGAATGAAATTCAGGCAAGTACAGATTCAGTTATGTTTCTGCTAATAAATCCTAGTGACTACACACAGTCTGTATCTGATAGTTTTATTTGACAGCACTTCTGAGCTTGGGAAAGCTTCCAAGCTCCTCCTGGGTTAGAATAACACTGAAGAATTTCTGAGTAAAATAGCATTGTATAAACGAGCTATTTTTAATAGGGACAGCACAGAATATAAGGCTCCAGGGGATTCTGATAGCAACGACAAGCTTAAACATCACTCGATATTTTTGCTTCTCTTCCTTTGCAGGGAACCCTTATCAGCTACCAAAGGAAAAGTAACACCTCTGACATTCTTGGGGAAGAGTGAAGCCTTACCCCTTGCTGCTCTTGGGATTATGAAAAATTGTCATCTCACAAAGAGCACAGCTAAGAAATAGCCTTTATTAACTCAATCCTATTTTTGCAAGAATCCGCCCAAACCTCAGTCCAAACAGGACACAGGGGGGTGGGAAATATATATATATAGTAGTTCTGACCTCATCGAATATCTCCAGATAAAAAGAGTCCACACCGGGGGGAACAGTGCACTGAATAACTTTGTTCCAGCGGGGGTTCTTGGCTCCGTTATGTGCTGTTGGAGTTTCATACACAGCATACCCCAGCCGTATTCGACAATATGGATCCATGCGGGTCATCCCATAGTTCTTTGCCAATTTTGCCTGGAAAGAAAAGAAGCCTATAAGCATGTAATATTTATATTAACTCAAGAAGTTAATTATTATTAGTTCCAAAAGAGATTCAGATACTGAACAAAAAAACTAAATTCAATTATGAGGCAGACAGGATGGAAAAAAAGAAAAAAAAAGGAAAATAGCATTTAAATTAAAAAATAGAACAGCCAGTGACACCATTAAATATCTCTGAGACCTTGAAAAGGGAACCTCTTTTTAACCTGTCTGTTGTAGAAAATACAAATCTTCACCATAGCTAAAATAAGTTACTTCAGACCAAACCAAAAAAGACATGATTACAAGGAAATAGTAGTAATTCAATCTTTGCCTAGGTATCTGGTCTCCTATATACAATCATAAACTTCATAGCCTGTCTTCTTTCACTGAAGTATTTTTAAAGGACGAAATATAGAAATCCAGTAGCCTGAAGAACATTACACAATACAAAAGCACAAACTTCAAAAGCATTTCAATTGAGGTAAAATCTAGTAGATCATACTTTTAAAAGTTATTTCAAAACTTAATTCAGTGTTTGCATTTGATATTACTTAATTCAGTGTGCAGCTTAAGTCCTATGCTACTATAAAAACAGATGCTGTATAGAATCAGAAGATATCCAACGTACTTTTGATGTAACATCAGAGGAACAGAACAAAAAAGTTGACAACAGTCCTGAAGATAACACCAAGTACTGTTGCGTAGCTACACCAAAGTAGAAATTGGACTTTTGGATATGTTGTTTCTCTGACCTGTACAAAGCAGTCTATAGTTCTTTTTATAGTAAGACAAGTGACAAAAATATGGTGCCTAGGATGCCTCCCACCTACAGGACATTTAAATAACTGGAACAGTTGAGACTTGGATAAGATTTAATCACAATGGCTGCAGCTCTAGCCTGGAAAGCCTTTTCTCCTTCAGGGCACATGCTGATTCAGTAATTTGTATAATAGAGCTGGCAAGAAAAGCCTCAAACTGTTCCTTGTAAATGTGGGCTTAACAATTAGAAGTAGGAAAGTTGGCACCTAAATTATGCACTCTCTGGACTGTGAAGTCCTGAGAATAAGCAGCTTATCATAAAATTTCACCAAAAGAAAAAAAAAAGTATATAAATCGTCTGCCTAGTAATTTAAAAGGACACAATCAACTGTGCTTAGATAAACTCACCACCATATATCCGCAAGAAAAAAAAAAAAAAAGCAGTAAATTACCTTCCCCAAAACATTTTCTGATCTTCTGATCTTCCACCAGTTTATTAGTAACTGAATTAAGGGATGACTGCTCTATATACTTTGCCAACACATATTTAAATACAAGAGACTTTAACCAGCTTTTCATGTTCCACAGGTTAACCATGTCGTGGCAAGTCTCCTATACAGAATGCTGCATGCCTCAACATGCAGCCAAGATTCCCACAGCACTCTTGCATAATCTCTCAGGCAGGTACAGAAGACTATCTCTTGGGACACCACAGGGTTGTTCTGCCATTCAGAGGGACCTTGACAGGCTGGAGAGGTATGCAGACAGGAATCTCGAAGTTCAACAAATGAAAGTGTTCTGCCACTGAGCGAGGAATAACCACATCTACCACTACAGGCTGTGGGTCAAGTGGCTGAAGAACAGCTTTGCAGAGAACGACATCGGGGTCTTGGTGGACATCAAGCTGGCAATAAGTAAGCAATGCACCCTTGCGGCAAAGACGACACACAGCACCCTGGGCTGCATTAGGAAAAAGCACAGCTAGCAGGTCGGTGAAGATGATCCCATCTGCTCAGCACCAGTAAGATCGTATCTGGAGTACTATTCTCTTTACTTCTGGGCTGCCCAGTAGAAGACACAGTTGTACTCAAATGAGTGCAGCAAAGGTCCACTAAGGCAATTAACGATTCCACTGAATCACACAATGGCTGAGGTTGGATGGGATCTGTAGAAATTGTCTAGTCTAAAGTCCCTGCTCAAATCAGGGTCAAACGCTCAGGCAAGTTCTGAGTGTCTCCATAGATGGAAGCTCCACAACACCTTTGGGCAACCTGTTCTGATGTCTGACAACTCTCAGAGTGAGAAGGTTTTTCATATATTCAAATGGAGTTTGCTGTATTTAAATTTGTGCTCACTACACCTCTTCCCTTTCCTCTAGGCAGCACTGAAAAAAGCCTAGCTGTTGTCTTCTTAAATATCTGATGGCAGGGACTACTTGTTGCTAAGATTCCCCCTCAAGACTGTACCCTAGCGCTCTCAGCCCTAGAATCATAGAATGGTTAGGGTTGGAAGGGACCTTCAAAGGTCATCCAGTCCAACCCCCCTGCAAGGAGCAGGGACACCTTCAACTGGATCAGGTTGCTCAGAGCCCTGTCCAACCTGGCCTTGAACGATTCCAGGGATGGGGCATCTACCACCTCTCTGGGCAACCTCTTCCAGTGTTCCAACACCCTCATTGTAAAAAATTTTTTCCTTATATCGAGTCTGAATCTATTTCCCTCTATTTTAAAGCCACTTCCTCTCATTTTATTACAAGCCCTACTGAAGAGTTTTTCCCCCATCTTTCCTGTAGGCCCCCTTTAGGTACTAGAAGGCTGCTATCAGGTCTCCCTGGAGCCTCCTCTTCTCCAGGCTGAACAGCCCCAACTCTCTCAGCCTGTCCTCATAGGAGAGGTGCTCCAGCCCTCTGGTCGTCTTCGTGGCCCTCCTCTGGACCCTCTCCAACTAGTTCACGTCCTTATGTTGAGGGTTCCAGTTAGATGCAGTACTCCAGGTGGGATCTCACCAGAGCAGACTAGAGGGGCAGAATCACCCCCCTTGACCTGCTGGCCATGCTCCTCTTGTGCAGCCCAGGATGTGGTTAGCTTTCTGGGCTGCAAGCACACATTGTTGGCTCATGTGGAGCTTCTCACCCACCAGCACTTCCAAGTCCTCCTCCTCACAGTTGCTCACAATCTGTTCACTGCTCAGACTGTATTTGTGCCTGGGATTGCCCCGACACATGTGCACGATCTTGCACTTGGCCTTGTTGAACTCCATGAGGTTCGCACTGGCCCACCTCTCCAGCCTGTCAAGGTCCCTCTGGAGAACATCCCTTCCCTCCAGCATGTCAACTGCACCACGTAGTTTGGTGTCATTTGCAAACTTGCTGAGGGTGCACTCTATCCCACTGTCCAGGTCACCAAGAAACATATTGAACAGGGTCGGGCCCAATATGGACCCCTGAGGAATGCCACTCGTCACTGGTCTCCACCTGGACATTGAGCCATTGACAACCAGTCTCTGAGTGCGGCCATCCAGCCTTCCTTGTACGTAACATCCTCCTTAATCCTCGATTAAGGGACTGGCCTCGGGGTGCCAGAGGTTGGATGAGGTTTGGACAAAATAAATTCCAGTGGTGCCCTCTAACCTCAACTAAGCACTTGTTGTAGAATCACAGGATACTTACAGACATGGCATCAAGAACAGCCATTAGGCTTTACTCTTCAAGCAAGATAAATATTTTTTTCTTGTCTGCACAAGTACTTAAGAATAAACAAGGACTGAACCTGATGAAGACCAGTATCAACTCCATCAGTTCACCCATCCAAACAGGAACCTGGATGTTTCTGTACAGAGCCACTCAAATTGCAAAGCAAAACTCCTCTTGAACACTATACTGTCTCCCCCCTTATCTGTTCTAGGAACTTCTACCATCTATACTGACTGGATCAACATCCTGTGACAAAAAGGACTTTCAGATGTCCAAGCAAATAGTCACAGATGAACAACCTACCGAGTAGCATAGAAGCTGTTAGAAACAAAGAGTTGAGAGACATGGTGTGTTGTTTGATAAATGTTTTGTTTCCTCATAGGCCTGAGGTTTAACCTGAAAAAGATCTGTTCGGAGCTCTGGAAAAAATTTTACTAAAGCTTCAACAACTATGCTATACAAGTGGTAACATTTTTCTGCTGTTCAGAGTTGCAGAAGCAGCTTCCAATCTTACATTTTCTGAACACAGTCGGGGAAACTCCTCCAAACTAGAAAGAGGGCTGCAACTGAATGCAAAGAATGAGTTAAAGTGTCTAGACCTTAGAAGTAACAAACTTTGAAAAAGCATTACCTCCAGTTTTCAAAGGAAGAATACTGTCTGTGAACAAGCAAACTGATCAGCAAAAGCCATGGAAAGGAAGCATCAGTGCCTCTTTTCCTGAGAGGCTCTATATAGGTTTATTCTCCAATAAGGACCTCACCATGGAAGCCATAACCATACACGTACTATTCCATGCTTGGTGCTAAATTTGAGGCTAAGTATCTCTTTGGCATGTTTTTAGAGAATGACTTGAAAACAGCACTTGTAAATAGACTAGGTGTGTTAATATGGAGGACATCTGGTATGCTAAAGTAAATAAACAGAATTGCGTTAAGACAGACAAGTTTTAAAACCTGAAATCTTATGCATAATGGAGTAATACAGTACTGCCAAGAGATAAAACATATATATAAAAAGGAAAAAGAGGAAGCAGAAAATAAAAGAGCTAGGACTATGCACTTGTGATTAATAAGAAAACCTGCAGAAAGCACTAGGAAAGACAGCAAGTGCCTTAAAGGAAATGAGGATGGAACAGAGCAGTCACTTCAGGAAAAATACGTAAGGCAACTGCAGTTCCCTACAATATTCTCAAAATTGCTAACGTCTTCCAATATTAAGTGTTTCCACAGGAAGCCTCCTTAATAGAAGTTTTCAGAGAAAACTGTTCACTGTTAAAAAAAAAAAACAAAACAAACAAACAAAAAGTTTATTTGACTATGCACTACAACAGCAAGGTTTACAGGAAGTTACTGACCATGCACGATGCAGCTATGAAACATGAAACTGGAAGGCATGTCCATATACAGAAACATGAAGCCAGAAAGACTTTTAAAATTACTCATTCCCTATACACAAGTAATTTAGTAACCCAAATTCCAACAGAAAATCTTTTTCTGAACACGAATCAAAAATATTATTTGTATTAATTACAATTACTTAATTGTACAAAGATGGTACAATTTATACCTGTACTACTGTAATGCTGAGTCTGCCTACTGTACCCATCGGTCCTCCATACTGTAGCTGCTGAGCTGCCTGGGCATCCAGCTGGATTTGCTGTTGCTGCTGGGTTGGGGTAATGCGAAGAAAATCTTGAGGAAGCTCACCAACATATACCTTAAAAAAAGAAAAAAAAAAATTTCAAACTTAAGTTTTGACTTTCAGAATGAAAAAGACAGAAGAATATAAATCAAAGAAAAACTTAACAAAAAACACTCAGCAGAATTTAGTCTAGTTTTAATAGTATGAAAAAAGAACTAATTAAGTGACAAAACTGTCAAATCACAGAGAATGTTCTCATACTCACTTTCAAAAAAATTAATTTTCAACATAAACCTCTGAAAAAAAAAGTAGGACATACAGACTCAAGGCTGCTCTGCAACTAAACATTTAAGTAGTCCATACAAAAGTCAGAGCTACCATGTATTACATTCCATTCCAATCACACACGATACCTGCTCTTTCACTTACTCATTGCTCACGTTGCATACATTCATTCCTGTGACAAGGCACAGCAGACTGCTTTCATTTGAAAGGGTCACTTTCTCAGACACCTTCAAGACAGATCATAAAGACAACGTCTCCTCGAAACCAAATCCTTCAACACAACTAAGAATTCTTCAATGTAACAGATGTCCTAATACTTTTCTAACATTAAGCACGGCCAGCCTACAACTAACCGTGGGGACAATTCGGGGACAAAATCCCACTATATTCAAAACAACAATGGAGGAATTCAAAATCTGATCTATTACAAGAAAGAACCATGATGAAAAAGTCAAAGTAGGAAAATCTTAGAGGAACTCTGCCACACGTGCCAGCACAGATCAGCAGTCATCATGTATTTTCTGTTAGCTTTATGGTAAAAGAAGGGAAAGTTTCTACCTATTACTTGTCAATTCTATTACCGTCAATTCAACAACTCAGGTTCTTTCTAGGTTTTAAATGCTAAGCAAACATTAACAATAACACATTTAAAGAGATCATCACATTAAAAGAACAAGCATACTATAATAATAGATTTTAAAAGGCAAGTAAAGTGGCATAGAAAATTCATAATTAAGCTGTACTTATTTCTGTTGTCTACAGTTGCTTGCATATTTAACACAGAACTGTCCACTGCATCAAGACAAAAGACAGTGCAATCCTGCTATCCCAGGCAAGATTACCCAATTGTGCATCTGGCAGATGCATGCCTACAGAACATACTTTAAGAAGTTAACAGGCCTCTAGGACATAGCTTTTGAAGACTAGACAGCACTTGTATGCCAAGATTGCATCTTAGAGCTAGCAATAGTCATACCAAATGTGATTTGGCAGGAGCTGCAATTTCTGTCTGAGAGCCTCAGGATCCTGGCAACACTAGGTGTTACATGCCAGAAAGGAAGTTTATCAGAAAAGCTAAGGAGGAAGTACTGAATGCCTGCTGCTAGGCTATTGGGAGGGAGGAAAAAAGAGGGCATCAGTTTTGCTTACAAGTATCTTAAAATTTTACAATTAAGAACTTAAGCAGCTTAAGTTTTAAAAAGTGGGGGTGGGAAATCGGGGGCAGCAAGGGAGAAGACTAAGCTAAAAGATAATGCTAATATTAAAAGAAAGCTTATTTAAGTCAAGATGGAAAGTAGACAGGGTCTTGTAACAGCCTTCTCATTAGAATACATGTTATAAAAAAAGGAGCTTATTTTGAAATAAAATATAATCCATTTAGGAAAGATTTGAAATAGCATCAGAATTATCAAGGCAATGGCATTTACAACACAGCAGGTCCCCTCCAACCCTTGACCTTCAGAAAGTTTCAAATCTGGTATTATTAGCATCTCTAAGAATAGAAAACATAAAAGTCTCCCACAGTTAGAAGCAATGGCTGCAGCCCTGAAATTACATTCCCATATGTGCAAGCTCCCTCTGCCAATTTCTCAGAAAACAGGATAGCATATTTTGTCTCAGTCATCTTAACATGGACATCAGAAAGCTTAATTCATTCACAAGTGAGAAGTCTAATAGTACCTTTCACTTTAATTTCATTTAAACCACTCAAATACTGCTCCAAAATAAAACAGACTAGTTTCTGCACTGAGGTCCAAAAGGGACAAACAATCTGTAAGGCAGACCAAATTTTTCTTATAACATCTAAGCTGATTTTATGTCATTCAGTTATCTTGCACAAAGCTACTTTCTTATCCTGGAACTGCAGAGCAGACGTACACAGAAACTGAAAACAGGCAGTGTAACTTCCAAAAGGAAGGGCAGGGAACAGGAGATGCAAATGCTCCCATCTTAAATGTTCAGCTCTGACTGAGATCCGGTACACAAGTCCTGGTGATACATTCAGTAAAATATCCAGGAGAGATGCTTACTGAGGAAAATACACTACTCAGAAAGTTCTTATGCTCAGCTCATTCCATATTGATGGAGACAAATCAGTAGCCTTGTCGTAGTTCAGCCCCGATCGGACCAGACTACGCAGTCTCTCTCTCACTCCCCCCACACTCCGAGAGAACAGGGAGAGAAAATATAAGGAAAAACGGCTCAAGGTTTGAGATAAGGACGGGGAGAAATTCTTAAAGTTACCGTCACGGGCAAAACAGACTCAACTTGGGGAAAACTATTCATTTATTACTACAAACAGCAGGATAATGAGACAGAGAACAAGATAACCTCCCCCCACCCCTCCCTCTTCCCGAGCTTAACATTATCTCTACTACCTTCCCCCCCCGAGCGGCACAGGGGGGAAGAGGGAATGGGGGTTGCGGTCAGTCCATCACACGTTGTTTTACGCCGCTGCTTCGTGGTCGGGGGAAGAACTCCTCACATTCCTCCCCTGCTCCATTGTGGGGTCCCTCCCACGGGCCACAGTCCTTCGTGGAACTGCTCCGGCGTGCGTCATCTCTTCCACGGGTGCAGTCTCTCCAGAACAGCTGTCCCAGCGGGCCCTCCACGGGCCACAGCTGCCTTCAGGCATCCACCTCCCCCGGTACGGGGTCCTTCACGGGCTCCAAGTGGATCTCTGCTCCTCCGTGGACCTCCATGGGCTGCAGGGGGACAACCTGCTCCACCATGGTCGTCACCACAGGCTGCAGGGGAATCTTGGCCAGGAGCCGCATTACTCCTCCCCCTCCTTCTTCACTGACCTTGGTGTCTGCAGCCGTTCCTCACAACAGGCTGGTAGATGTCTCTCAGGATCTTTTTTACATCTTACTCACTTCTCATCTCCTCTCCACTTCTTGCAGCTGGGCTGGACCAAGTCGGGCCCAGTCGGCTGCCTGGCGAGAGGCCAGAGGGTGAGGCCTGCAAGGCCCATGAGGCCTGCGCCTCCCCCTCTGCGCCTCTGCCCCTGCTCAGCTTCTTCACATCTTCTCTTCTCTCTCTTTTTTTTCTGTTTTCCCATTCTTAAATACGTTATCGCAGAGGCGTTATCACGAGACATTCTGCTACCAATCGGCTCGGCCTTGGCCAGCAGCGGGTCCACCCTAGGCCTGGCCAAGTCCCCTGAACAAAGGGGAGCGACTTCTAGCAGTTTCCTACAGAAGCTACCACCTTAGGCCCCCCCCTCACTAACAAAACCACGACAAGCCTGCAATTTTTTTATCTCTAAAGAAAACAGGCTAATTTCTGTCTTCCTCAAAGCATTCAAAAGCATGCATATAATTGCTACCTCCAAACTTGAATCAAAAATACAGACTTACATAACCGGAGCTGAACCAGTTTTTGTTTTTAAAGCAAAGGTAACATAAGTGACAAGTTTGTACCACTGATCCTACTCAACACCCACTTTACAACAAATACACTTCCCTCTACCATAACAACATTTAAGGAAGAATGTGAAACTCAACCCCGCTCTGCCATTAACTGTAGAACAAAACAAAATAATTCCATTTAACATCAGAATTTTACTCAAACTTGCTTTTTCAGCAAGACAGCAATATGATAGTGCTCCGATAGAACTACAATTTGGAAGATACATGTTGAGCAGGCATTCGTAAGAACAAGCCTGCCTTGTAATTACTTCTTAATAAACTTTGACAGCATTGCCTATAAAAATAAGAATTATCTAGAAACAGAATAATATTGTCCTTCCTACCTGCTAAAACCACCTAAGAGCTAGTTTTGAGGATCTTCAAAGTAAAAAGCTACAGGTATAAGAACTGCATCTCAACTAATTCAATATGAAGGCGGTGTGATGTTCAACAGCTATTCGAGCTAATTTAGGACTGGGCTGTCTCAGTTTCACCCTCTTGTTTCTTCTTACTCGTGTTTCTTGTGCAACATTAAAGTATGCTAGTGCAGAGGGCTGGCTGATCAGAAGAAAATGAAACAAGGGTTGGAGGTAAGGGGAAGAGAAGGAGAAGCCATCGGGATCCTTACCTCACTAATTGATCATGTGAGTACTGGTTCCTATATAATGGAAGGAAAGGAACTGCAGAGCCAAGGACAACCACAAATGCCCTGACTTACCATACGCAGAGACATGACACCTTCAGGGAATCGTTACTAAGGTTTCCACTACGTTTCAGAGAATTTTCATGTTAAAGAGCTTTAAACATCTAGCTACTCAAGGGTTCTAACCATTCTCCTTTAAACAGTTTTACTGTTTTTAAGAAAGAATGAGAGAATGAGAAAGAATTTTGAACTATTATTCTGTGTTTTGCACACTAAAGATTGGACCAGATAGGATGCATCCAGAGGCCCTGAAAGAGCAAGATGATATTTTTTTCAAGGCTACTCTCTATAATCTTTGCAAGGTCATGGAGATTAGAGGAAGTCCCCTATAACTGGAGAAAGATATAATGTCATACCCAGTTTTCAAACGGGCAAGAAGGATGATGACCCGAGGAACAGGCAGGCCAGCTTCACTTCAGTTGCTAAGAAATTCACAAAGCAAGTTCTTCTGAAAGCCATTTCTAGACACACAAATGAAAAACCCAAGACTAGGAAAATCTAGCCTTTAACAAAGGTTTTTGGTTTTGTTTTGTTTTTTAAAAAAAAAAAAAAAAGCCTAATGAGCCCAACTGCCTCCTACAATAAAATTATTAGAATCCGTGAATTAGGAGAGAGCGGTAGGTATCAAAGCTGGGTCATTACAACTCAAATAAGTGGATCACTGTATGGATGAAAAACTGTTTGGATCATTGAGCTCAGAAGTTCAAGTTCAGTGGTTAATGACACTGAAGGTTGGTTAAAAGCAAAGTTTCTCAGAAGTCTGTACTGAGACTAATTTATGCGTCTAATATTTTTCCTTATCAGTGACCAGAGATGAAGACAGAATGTACCCTCATCTGTTCTGAGGACAACACCAAATTTGGCAGGGAAGGACTGGTATACTTGAGGATGGGACCAACAACCAGAGAGCCTTAAGAATTCACTGGCAGGAATCTCATTAAATTCAACAAGTGCAAAGTCCTGTACTTTGGACAGAAAAATCCCTGACATCAGTACAGACTAGAGAAGAACTGGCAGGGCTGCAGCTCTACAGAAAAAAAAAAAAAAAAACCAAAACAAAACCCAAAAACATGTGGGTTCTGTTGGAAAGCAAGCTAAACATGAATGAGCAGAGCACTCTCACAACAATGAAGCCTAACAGCATACTATACTGGATCAACAAAAGCCTAGCTACTAGACTGAGGAACGCTATTGTTTCCCTTTACTCAGCACTCATTAGACCACATCTGTAATACTGTAACTTGTTTGCAGCCCAGCAGTACATAAAAAAAAAAAATAATAAACTTGAGCAACCCCAGCAAAGATCCACCAAGATAGCTCATGAAAAGGCCTGTAGCACAAGACTCGTGAGGACAGGCTGAGGATTTGTTTAGAAGTAGAAGAAACTTAGGATGCACCTCATAGCTGCTTTCTGCTGTCTGTGAGGAGGGCATTAAGAAAACAGAGCCAGGTTCTCTTCTAAGATGCAAGGCAAGAAGAAAGAAGACATCAATTGTCAAACTGAAACAGGAGAGGTTTGACATGAAATAAGGTGGAATAAGAAATGCACCCACAGAGACAATCACCGATAGGAACAAACTGCCCAGGAAGACTGCAAAAACTCTCACCTTAGAGGTTTTGAAGATCCTGCTGGACAAAGCCCTGAGCAACCTGGTCTGAATTAAAAACTGACCATGTTTTTAGCAAAAGATCGGACTATATGACCTCCTGACACAATTTCTAACCTGACCCATTCTATGATTCTATATAACTCACACCATAGCATGACAAATCCCCAGTTCAAGTTCTGTAGAATTGTACTCAAAGGCTCTACTTCAGCATTTCAATTTAGAGATTGACAAAAGAAAGAATATAATGGCAATTAACTTTATTACATTTACAGATTTTTGCTGTTTGGTTTTGTTTGTTTGTTTTTTTAAATGTCACCAAAATTAAAAAAAAAAAAACAAAAAAAAAAACCAAACTGTCATGGACTACAAGGTTCAAGACATTTCTTCTCCTGTTCTCACGATTTTTTCTGTTGACAGAAATTTCCCACTCACTTCCATACATATACCTGTAAGGCTTTATGATTCTATAGTCAACACCCTAATGTTATTTTCCCTTTCTCCCAAGTATACCACCTATATATTGTCTTGACTAAGTATTTTGCCACAAGCTACTTCCTCTGGATTTTCCTAGCACGTCTAAATTTGCCCGAGACATTAACATTTAAATATTTGCAAAATACATTCCACAGTGCAAAAGCATAACTGTTAATAAAGAAAAAAAAGTTTGGTCTTACTGAAGAAGAAATCAATATGTACTATTATTACAATCAGAAAATATTGTCTTCTTCACTAAAACAGTAATTTGAATTCTTGTTAAGTATGGCAGGAACTATCGTATTCAAACATGAGCTAAAAATTAAAGACAGAATGAGTGTCCATAGGCATCTCAAATTTAAGAAGCATTTACAGCATATCTGAGCTATGCTGATTTGGTCTGCACTCAACGTAACAGAGAAATAACATCAGGAAAAGTCATAGAAACAGGTCAAAATAAGGAAACCCACAAATTCACATTGGGATTAGCATTAAGGAGAATAATTGCCATCAATTCCAGGAACAGGCTTCTGACTTTTTCTACACTACCACTAGACATAACAGTACAGATCTTTGTTTCCTCCAAGTCTTGGTTAAAAGAAAATGCCATTGGATGCAACAGAACATAAGCCACTTAGTGCCTTAAGGGACTTCTCTCATCTGTTAGAGAGCAAGAACTTCAAAGCATTACCAATGCTGCCCTCAACACTTTCTGTCAGAGGAACATGCTCCAGAGATCAGATCACAGCACTTAAAAATTTCACATTTTGCTTAGAAAGACTCAAAGTCATCTTACTCCCTCAACTTCTTAAACAACTTCTGAAATCCAAACTGCTTGCAAGAATGTGCCTTTAAGAGATTTCCAACTTCACAGATCAGGATTTTAATACTACATATATCCACACTCTAATAAGAAATAAAATATCTACTACATACTCAATTACACCCAGAATTATCGACACAATTATTTTGATGATCAGATGTTGTATTCAAAATTGCTCATGTAATATCTCAACATGTATTGATACTGGACAATGCAAACACAAATCGTTTCTTTGGCACCTTTGTTTGGAAAAAGATATTAAAGTTTTGAAGAGTCACAAACCAAAATTTCAAGTAAAATCAGAGACAACAAGACTTACATAGTTAAAGGACGTATTAGTACAAGAAAAGAGAAATAACCATAAATATAGTTTAAACATTAGAAGATTTCCAGTCATCAAAGTGGTGATTACCAGGGAAATTAGGAGCAGAAATCTAAATAGTCCTAGCTTGGTACTCAATCTAATTTTGAAGGACCTGACATATTTGCCAGCATGGTGAAAAATCATGGAGATTTGGGTGTGCTTGGCTAGCTAAGGAATCATAAATACAATGTTCTGGTCTCTCAGACTTAACCTGAAGCCTGATCAAACTGTTCATTAACACCTCTCACTTAGAAAAGGTGTCATTTAGCAGCCCTTCCATATTCAGTTATAGTTTAGGTTTCAAAAGCTGTTTAATTCTCAAAAGATCACAAAACATGAAAATACAATAATTCCATAACATCCTGAAAACAGTCAGAGAAATCTATATTCTAGCAGAGTATTTACCAGTAACAGATAAGATGAATTCCAGTTCTGCTTAATCTGAAAAACTAAACAGCAATCAGAAGGTTTTAATTAGTCACCAAATAAGCATCATCACAAACTAGAAAGCACAGGTATAAGAACAAGACTGGCAACAACAGTATATCAGTATACTTTATTTTCTTACCTGCATGAAACAACCTTGAATATTTTCTTCCCTGTTCAAATGGAAAGAGACAGAACTGTTCTCTGCAGCACTAAAGAGAAAGTGTTTCCCAATCCTTTAGCACCATTCAGTGGCTATTCATTTGTAATGCAGTTGTATATATAGAATCAAGTACAAATCTATGTGCCACTCTAGAGAGAGCTAAGAAAGGCAGGCATCTATCATATCAGCATTCACACCTGTGAACGGTAGCTTAATATCCCATAATTTATTAATTCACTTGAAAACAGTCAAGTCTCTGAAGTTGTTAAGACAAGGAAGAAAAGCATACACAACATTAGGAACATATAAGAAAAAAAATCAAAAACTCAAAACAAGCCAAAGTTGTACAAGATAAATCATAATAAATCTTTCCATTTGTCAGGCTTAAATAAATTTTAAGTAACAAAACATTGCCAAGAGATTATATAGGAGTACCTGGATAATTCTAAAATAACACATCTAGAAGAATAACATTCTAAGGACCAAGAGGCAGTTCCTTCAAAACATTTAAGAAAGACTAGGGAAGTTACGAGATTCAGACATCTGCAAGATTATAACCACGTCCAAGCCAGTTCTCTCTAAAATCTCATATTGACCCAAGAAGAGGATTTCACCACGCTAAAAAAAGCAGGTATTGAAAGTACTCTATTCAGTACCAACAAGGTGTTTGGTATCACAGGCAACTAAAATTTCTCTCAGAAATGCTCCCCCATTTCAGAGATAAAATATCTGCATAATTTCATCTTTCCACAAATTAGGACTGCAATCAAGCCTACCCCTCAGCTTTAGCCAAACCACTTACTTTGTTACTGTTTCCTTCTATCCCTACTCACACACCTACTCCCTCAATCTCTCCAACCTTCTCCAAACATAAACTAAAGGATAACTAAAAGTGAAGTTACTTTCAAACAACCTCTTACTGTTTTTCAGGTATTTACATTATTTCGAGCAAAATCTTTTACATATTGACAGAATTCTATTTGGGTGTGATCACGGCATCAGCTCTCAAAGATCAAGCCTTCGGGGACAGCAGCTACCTAATTCACCACAGATTCAACCAAAACAGCAGTTGTATTTTCATGATACCATCAAGAGATTAATTCACTCTTCTTACCTTAATTCTCCACTTAAAACTTTCATTCCAACAACAGAACCATCATCATAATCTATTGTAAAAGGAATCTATTCTGGATGACCAGACACGTAAGGCATTTTAAGGAATTAAATTGATAATCATATAATATTACTGTCATGAGATAACAGCAGACCATGATGCAGTTTTTCCAGATTAGCAGTTTAATAAGTCACTCCTCTGATCTTTCATCAAGGCTGCATAGACACACACACAAAAAGCAGCTGTTTCTAGCAAGTAAAATATAGCAGTTTAAACTGATTGTTTAAGAAAATCCTACTTCACCTGGAGAGCAACATCATATTGTCAACTACCACCGGATCCTTCCAGACAGGAGAGACAGGAACAACATATCAATTGAGAGCTGATGTTATACTGGAGTTATACAGCGCACAGCAGAACATCCCGGTGTGGGGCAAGTTTATTTCAGGGTAAAACTAAACTATAACACATTCCAAACACTAACTCCGAGAAGACTGTTAAATTGCTTGTAAGACTGTTCAGTTCCTCCCTTGCAAACACACACGCCTACATACTACCGTTGAATGCGTCTTTCAGCACGTTTCACGTCCCAGCTTTCAGGTAGCAATTTCCTAGACAGCTACCTGAATGTGCCCAGCCCATCCATGCAAACCCAAAGCTCTACTCTGCTTTAAAGAGAAAGAGGGTTAGCTTGGGTTTAGTTTAAGCCGTTCGCTCCTTTGGAAGGCCCTTAAACAAAGAACAGCCAGAACAGCCTCAAGCCCTACACGCAGATAGGAGGGACTTTCCCCTCCCCTTTCCCAAAGCCTCTTCCCAAGGCGGAGAACCAGGAGAAGAGGCAGACTTCCCTTCCCCGGCGCCCTCCCCTCCTATCACGGCAATCTGAAGCTTTTTTCTCTCCTCGCTGCCACAGGTCGCGAGCGGGGGAAGGGAGGGAGACAAGAAGGGTGAGTCACTCTCCTGCCGAGGCCCACTGGCAGGAACCGGGCCGAGCGGAAGAGGGACAGAAGCTGAAGCCCAGAAGGGTCCAAGCTGGGCCTCAGCAGCCCAACACGCTGCAGTCGCAAGAATTAACAGGAGACAGCCCTCAGAGGTCCCTGCGGTTCATCCTCACCCAGCAGCACTCACCGGACCCCGCTGAGTGGTGACGGTGGTCGCCATAGCGCCCTCCCTCGGGCCGAGACCCCTCCTTCCGCCCCGGCAGGCGACCGCCGCCGTCGCTACCGTTACTGCTCCAACGGCCTCTGCCAACCGTCACTCAGCGCGAGGTTCCTCGGTCAGCTGACCCCGGCCCCGCCCCCAGCGCCAGGCGTGCCATCAGCAACGCATTCTTCGCCCGCCCCTTCTGGCGCTTTCCAAAGCCGCGCCGTGCGCATGCGCCAAGGGAAGGAAGGGGGGGAATGCGGCGGCGCCTTCTTGCGCACGCGCCTATCGACCTACTGGGAGGGGAGCGAGGGGGTGGTGCGGAGCGGCTTTTGCGCATGCGCCCTTCAGCTCTGCGGCCGCCGCAGCGGGGCCGAAAGCTGCGGAAGAGCGCCGCGGCCGCTAGGGGGCGCTGTGGTGCTGAGAGGCGCCGAGACCCGTAGGAGGGCTGGGAGCGGGGGCCGGCGGGAAGGGTCCCCGGCGGCCTGAGGCAGAGCTGCCGTCTCCCACGCCGAGAGGAGCGGGGCAGAGGTCTTGCGGAGGAGTCCGTGGAGCTGTCCCCACTGGTTTTACTGCCAGTGGGCGCGGTGTGTGTAAGGAAACGACTTTTTGTCCCGCCCGGCCTGTCCTCTGGACAGCTGGCCCGGTGTCAGTGGTGTGGCAAAGCGGAGCGCGTGACCTCCTTCAGCTTGCTGAGCAACTGCAGCCCTTTCCAGAAGAACAAAAGCGGCTTTAATATTCATCCGAGCGCTGCTCTGGGAGATAAAATCTGATCATTTCAAAGCCTATTTAAATAACATAACTGTTTCCTGTTGTTAGGATCTGCTGCACGAATTTAGCCCTTAATTAAAATTCTAGCGCAGATTTCGGCAGCTGGAAATAGAACAGTGCAATTAGGAATGCTCCAAATATAGCACCAGCTTTTTCTTCCACACTACCCTAGCATCTACTTGGAGTGGGAACGGACTCATCTATTTTCATATGTCTTGGTACTCAGAAGAATGACTACTACAAGATATAATTGATTGGGAGCCATTGAATGAATGTACTTGCTGCCAGCTGTAAGTCAACCAGCCAGCTGAAGAGAAAGGCGGTAACATTCCCTCTTACCCCCATCAATGCTCCTCTGCTGGAAGCAGAATTCAGGCAAACCTACAAAACCATTAAAGAAGCAGCAAATCATCCTTGTCTTGTTCCTAACGCTAGAAAAGAAACTAAACCTGAAAAGACATGGATTTTTTTCTTTAAAAAAGAAGGGAAAATTCACTCTTTTTTTTTTTTTTTTTTTTAATGTTTAAGTCTCTAAACAGTCTTTTGACACAGGGTTTTTTTTTCAGGGAGAAGGGGTTGTTTCTAGGAGGAAGCTAAAGGGACTAGATTTTTTTTTCTTGGTCTCTTGCATAGGCCTTTCAGCAGAGATAGTACAGTATATGAAGGGGCAATGCAATTTAAAATTAAGCTAAGTGATTAAGAACATTCAGCATCTTATAATGTCAGGTATGTACCCTGTCTGTACAAAGCCTTTTGTATTGATACAGATACATTAGTTTATAACAAATGCTATCCAAATGTAGCCTCTTTCAGGAAACTCTCAATTTTTTTGTACTGTATATACATGCAATCGCGCTTCAATGATAAAATGATAGAAGTTTTTTGAGCCACCATGGTTAAAACAGTAAGTAAACCCCATAAAGCTAAGGGAAGAAGATCAGTGCTTGTCTACATAATTAAAATCTTGGCTGCATGAGGTCAGGTTGGAGGGAAAAGGGTTTTAACAAGCCTCATTGCTATTCTTATGTCTATAACCACTCAAGCTAAGAAATTAGTTTTAGGTAAGTCATGGGCAGTTACAGTTTTAGTTACCGTGGATTTCATTCTAAGACCTGGTCTAGTCACAACAATTTCGAAGAGATTAGATGTGAGAAAACCCTATTGTCTCTATAAAATTTATATAAACAGAAAAATATTTATATATTTATATCAAAAGAAAAATATTAACACAGAGATTCTTGAGATTTGTTTTCCTCATACAGAGATACACAGGGACTAGAATGAACATTGTGCGTTCCTGACAGCACCACGATTTTCTAATGCATGTTTTATTTTCCTGTTTTATTATTATTATTACCAGAAAATCCACACAGAATCTAATTGGTTATTTTTAATCACCATTTTTAGTACATGCAGTAAAGGATCTGTTGTTAAAAAGCCCCCACAGTCCCTAGGGTAAATTAGTATCTGAAGGTGGTCTGGAAACTCAACAAAAATACCGGCTTTGCCATCTGGTGGACGTCCACAAGAACAGCAAGTAGCCTTCGACCTGCAGAGACAGGTGGTTTGGTTTCCTCGAGTGCGATATCATCACAAATAGCGAGCCGTGGTGCAAAAAACATTAGGCGAGACATCTGATGTCAATGTAGTAATTAAAGTGGGAATGTAAGCCATGGGAAAGGTGAGAGAACAAAAGTCATAAAACTCTGTTATTTGCAACATATGGGCATCATTAAAAAAAAGGTTGGAAGGTAATTAAAGAAGCTATAATGACAATAAATTGCATTTATCTTGTAATAAAAATTTAGATGGCAGTTTCTCCTGTATCAGTCTTTTATTCCGATTCCATTCTTTTCTCCGTTCTTCCCAATTTTTCATCTCTCTGTCCCCTACCCAAATCTGCCCCTTTTTTCCATTGCCCCATCTATTTTTTCCTAAATGCTTCTACCCCTTTTGCCTCTCCTCTCCATCCTCTCTTTTGCTTTGATGCTCTACTTCCTGCATTTTTCTATTTATCTTTGCTCCCTACAGATTTGTCGTAAGCCAGATATTCCCTGAAGTTTCACCTGGAGCTTTCTGTTCACGCTTTTTAAAACATCTCCTTGCTCCCAGCTACTGGCTGGGTAAAAGGCAGCGCATGTTTCTGAGCTCTCTGTTCTGCTTCCTCAATACTCGGCCAAATGGTAAAGATTACTATTACCTTTGCTGAAACCTTTGCCTGGTGGGGTCACTAATATGGTTTGTTTTCTGTAACCGGTTGCCTATTTTTATGAAATTTCTAAGAGCTTAATATCTCTGAACACAGTAAGTAAAAATTGATTAAAATTGGACAGCAGGTTGTAGATGTGTAGAGACAACCACATACAGTGTGGTTGCTCAAAAAGTATGAAATAGGTATTGCTCCCTAGGCTGGCTCCAGAGTCTGAACAAGCAGATAACTGTCTATGCTTTTCTTCATGAAACCAGAAACTAATGTCTCGTACAGGAGAGGGGGGGAGAAGGAGAGTAATGCACATCATACTGTCCTCACTGAAGAACAGTTACAGCAGGATTCCTGCCAAATTAATTTTGTGCTTTTTCACAAAACCAGAAGGGACATTTCAAAGGTTGAGGAGATTCTAATGCTGTGGGGGGAAGGAGGGAACACAAAGCTCAGTGGGATAGCGTCTAACTTTTGATGGGTATTTATTCAGCATTAGGGTCTAACTCTAAAACTGAAACCTGTCAGAGCTACAAAAATGTAAACAGTAATAATTAGTGTGGTGAGAGGACCAAATAGTGCCCTTTTAAGGAAGGTCAAGCCGCCTAGTTTATTTAGGTAAGATAGAATAGAAATAGAATCCTTTAGTTACAAAGTGAACTTCAAACTGTGTGTTAGGCTGGTCGCTTTCCCAGGGAAAGCTCACAAGTGAATTTGGTGGTTACATTTTATGCCATTTTTGAATCAATAATGAGTATCTGTCATGATACTGGAGAAGTTCCCACAGTCATTTAAACCCCATTTGTTTATTGTGGCTTACAAAGACAGAGAAGTCACAGGAATGTGTTTTAAAAGGCACTCTTAGCTGAACTAAAGCTGTGGATAAAAGCAGAGTAACAAATCATGGTTGTGATTTTTCAGTTCAGAGATATTGATATGGCCCTGCAGAGACTGAAGGATTCCCCAGGGGACTAGCAAACCAGGTTTTGGGTTAAGTTTTGTAGATGCTGCAAGCATACAAGGATATCGTGGGATGGCTATGCATCACTTACATCACTGGCTTGGGTCTCAGGCAAGATCAGCCCTTTTCACCATGTTCCTGTAGGACTCTAGATGCCACACAAAGGTACAATTCTGTTGCATAGGAGAAAGCATCTTTTGCAAAATGCGGAGCCCGATTCCACCATCATTTCTTATGCAGTCTCCCAAAGCTGACTTGAAGTTAATAGCAGACAAGGGTGACAGTGCAGAAGGCCAAGGAGATCCACAGCTCTGTGGATCCAGCTCATACCAGAGTGGAAGTACGGAAAAAGGAAAGGGATGTTGCAGGCTTCAAGCTACAGAAAAGCCCTTGGAGTCCCAGCGTGCCGAGCACAGCTTCTCAGGATGTATGTGGCCTTATATATGTATATATATACACAAGCACACAACAGAGTGGAATGCTAATCTTTTGTTCATGGTACCAGCTCAAGCATGGTGATGTCCGACAGAGCTGAAACAATAACATGGAAATCCCAGATGGCATTCAGACTGGCTGTAGCAAACAGTAATTTACACTTCAATAGCATGCAAGGTACTCACAGGACACTGCAAACTTTAATTAATCCTCACAGTCCAGTTGGGATGCAGAAGGATTACATCCCTCAACACAAAGGAAAGATAGCTCCAGCATGAAACATGTCAACTCTGTAAGAGCACACAACGACATTACCCAGGAATTTCAGCCAGGATGCAGACTGCATTGAAACTACAAGGGAATACAATTGGGTAGACTGAAGAGAGAAAGAATTAAATACAAACCAAAGCTCAAAATCAGTGTTGCATCCCTCCCGACACCAGGCCATGAAACAGAGATGTTAAACAGCAGGCAACTTACCACCACCGCAACCACCGCATAATTTCGTACCCCAGCGTTATAGCTACTGATTGAGCTACATGAGTATTGGCAAAAGTGTTGTTCGAGCAATTGCGGGGGATTCTAGCAGAAAAGCTGAGAGCACTGCCGAGCAGCTAATAAGTGGCTGTTCTTCAGTCATGCTGCCCTCAAAATAGCTTTCCAGCAGAGGAAAGGCAAATTCTATTGGCTTCAACACCTGGTTGAGCAACATAATAAGGACAAAATTGAAAGTTAGAGCTGAATCATTATTTATTTTATAACTATGTCTTCATCACACAGTCCACTCCAAAATGGGAGTTATTTCATTTCAAATCAAGCTTGTGCCAGGTTTTTCTCTAGGCTCTTTCAGCACAGAGGTGAGGAGAATGTTCTTTGAAAACAATTTCAGACAGCAGCTGCTTCAGAGGAGGAGAGCAATCTACAATGATAGGAAGATTTTTTTCCCTTTTCTCCAGTTCCGCCATGCTTTTCCTGAATTGTATTTCTTAAGTGTATTTTTAATGCACCAGGAAAATCATAGCAGTGCAGAGATTATATTTAGTGTTATTTGGGTAATGTTGATTTCCAGATAGCGCTTCAAAAGAGATGAGCAAACATTATGAGAGCAAAATGTCTCTGTCCTGTCCACAATAGACGGAGAAAACAGCTTGTTCCTCCCTTTGAAATTGCTTTTTATATACTTGAAAACTGCTATTGTTTTACCTCTTAGTTTTCTTTTCTCTGAAGTTCACCTGTTCAGATGAATGTCAGTCAGTCTAAACTTAGCCCTTCAGCCTTTCCTTGTAAGTATACTTTTATGAAGCCTGATAATTTTTGTTGTCTTCCTCTGTTTTTTTCCCCAATAGGACTACAGCTTCCTTGACGTATCCGAAATCAGACACTGCATCCCAGCTGGGGCACAGAGAGCTCCAAGGAGAGCTGAAGAATTACTAAATATTTTGTAGGTGATAACACTGGCTATAAATTGCAGTAAGAGTTTGCCCTTTTTTACAGCAGCATAACATTGTTTACTCCTGTTCAGCCTATGATCTATGTTAACATCCAAATCTTTTTTTTTGCCATGCTGTTACTTAGCTTGTCCTTCCTTGCCTTACGTTTTTGCAGTTCATCATTCTTGCCTAAGTGTGGTGACCTGTTTGTTTTTACTGAGTTGCATCCTCTTGACTCCTCTTGAAGTTGTTCTACAATGTATACCTGCTATGTTTGATTGGCAAAAATACCTACCCACAGGAACTGTGAATAAATAAACATGTTTGTTTATTTAAAAAGAAGCTGCTCTCTTCTCTAGAGTGAAGTCTAGCAAATTAAATCTTCACATCTTTTTCATTGAATCAGATTATCCTTTTTTATCTAGATTATTTTTCAAATAGGTAAATTCCCTGCTGCCTCATTTTTAAAAAGGCAGAATTCAGAAGTTGCTATTTGAAAATAAAGACTAAGGCAACTTAGATTTTGGCATTCTAGTCTCACAGAAGGAGGACATGCACCATTCTCAGGTGTGATATGCATATTTGTACCTAGTACCATGCCAGTCTGTGAGTAGATATTGTAGGAATGTGTTCATGTGCTATACGATTTTCCATGTATTTGTTTCAAATTTTGTTTGCTCTTTTCTCATTTATTTTCTTTTTTTTCTCTTTTCTTATTTTTCCTTCTTCTCTATTTTCTTTTCCTGATTTCTTTTCTCCCTTCCCTCCCCTTCCCTTCCCTCTTCTCTCTTCTTTTCTTTTACTTCTTTTCTTTTTCTTTTTCTGCAGAAAATAAAATAAGTATGTAGAAAAATGAAGGAGTTGGTTTGTCTGCTTATCAAACTTCCCCTCACCAAAATATAAATTATATAAATTATGACATGGAAGGAAACGAACGATGAAAAATAAGAGTGAAATGACACACGAAGCAGCAACAACTTCATTCAAGAAGTTAAGGATATTATTTTAGAGAAATGCTAAGAAGACCAATTTTTTTTTCAAATTTATTTCAAATACTTCATACTCAATTTGTTCATACATTTTGCATTTGATCTAATATTTTGTGTAAGCACAAGTACTGCAAATGTGAATCTCTGCTCAACAAAACAAACATTTCACGCTGGTTCAGGTAAGGTACAACTCCCCACACGCGGAGTAATGGGCAGAAATTCTTTCTCTCCCACTTGATCTCTAGGCAAGCAAACATCATTTTTTTGCTTATTCAAGTTCATTACATAAATATTTCCTTATATGCAGAAAAACACAGTTTTTATCCTTTGTAATTTAGCTAATTTGTCGCTTCTCCTCAATAACAAGATATACATGCAAATCAATAATCTATCACTCTCCTCTCTCCAACTGCTGTTTTTTTACAGAATAAACACTAATTTTTTACGTGTGTAAAGTGATTGAAGGGAGAAAGAATTCTGCAGGTTAAATGTCGTACTTTCTCCCACTGGCTACTTCAATTTTATAGATATTAGTTTTTATAATTAACAGTGAATATTATGAGGACTCTACAACAATAGTGGCTTTCAATAGTGATATTTAGCAGGTTCTTTCTCCCTCTGTGTCTTTATATTTGGTGCCTAAGTGCCTGCAAGGAAACCATTTTCTGTTAGATGTTTAATCACAAACCTTGCAAGGAAATCTGCTGTTTTCCAAACAGTGCAGAACTAACTTAATTACCACATTGACACACTAGATACACTTGTCAGCTCTGAAGTCCCATCTTCTTAAAAGTCCCTAGCCTATGTTCCCTTTGGAAGAGATTATTTTCGAATACTGCAATAGCCTGATTTACCATTTCCATCTTTCCTCCAGAGCCTTTCCTGCTGAATGTGACAGGTTATGGGGAACAGGGTAGGCTGCAGAGAAATACACTTGGTCCCTGCAGTGAAAGGATTCTTACACATACTGGCTCTGGTTTCTTGGTGGTCAGATCCTCAGTCTCCCTTGGAGTCAGCAGAGATGTACAGAGTTTGGAGCTCTGTCCAGTTTTGCTTCTCTGCAGAGCTGCCTCACCTCAGCCTCAGGGAAGTCAGTAAGAGCTGCAGGAGCGCAGCACCTCTGAAAATACAGCACGTTTGGCAACTTTTTAGCAGGTTTCTTCCAACAACCTGCAAGTTGTTAGGGTACTGGAGATAGCGCTGAGGAAAAGCAATTAAATAGTCAGCTGTAGCTTCAGAGTTCTCAAACATCTGTCCTGGATGGGTCTACAACTGTAGCTAAATACTTCAAGCATTTCCCACCTCCTTCTTCTGTCCACTGATCATTAGGTGTCACCATATAAGGTGTCACCTTAGTGTTCAGTCACACAAGTATCTGAGTGAAGAAGAAAATTAATTTTTTCCTTACAAGGGAGACTTCTAATTAGTCTTGTATTTAAAGCTAATTGCTTTAAACGCAAGAGCAATATTCATCTTGTTAGACTTGCTGAAGCTCTAAGTTCAGTTTCCATAGGCTCTATGATCTCAGTAAGTAGTCTGAACTTGCCACAGTGCCTCTCCACTCCCAA
Organism: Chlamydotis macqueenii; assembly: GCF_036417535.1. Lineage (NCBI taxonomy): Eukaryota > Metazoa > Chordata > Aves > Otidiformes > Otididae > Chlamydotis > Chlamydotis macqueenii. The sequence goes on along the minus strand of NC_141560.1, from coordinate 52,171,196 downwards.
ACAAACTGTTATTAACACATCTGTTTTGTGCTGCAAGGGCAGGATCTCTGTGTCAATAAACATGCATAGAGTGTTCAGCACAAAAGGTCATTTAGGTCAAGGTCTTCGGCACTTACTGCAATATGTAATATACATACTGTAATTTACAGGAAGAAATTACGAACCCGGTGTTTAGAGAGTGTACTTCATTCCTTTCTATTTTCTGAGAGATTGGAGAAAGACTCAGAAAAGTGCCAGTGTGTTTTAAGATACAGGACATGCAGGTGGTGGGATCACTGGTGCCACACGGGAGCTGCCAACAGGCTGCTTCATCACAAAAAGCAGGCTAGGTTTCCGCTGCGGCCAAAGGATAAGTGCAGCACACCACAAGCCCAAACACCAAGCTGAACGCACAGCACAGCACAGCACAAGCCTGCACCTTCTCAGGTTAACTGTCCTGTAGATGACTAACTGGTTAACATACAATGCTCTTCTAGGCCGGGTAACTGTAGAAGTATGTGTGCATATGAACCCTCATGAGACCTCATGTACACCTCAAGTTGTCTGCAAGAATGCACTCTGGAAAGAGTGAATGCCAGAAAAAGTAATGAATCGAATCGAAGACTGAAAAGGAAATAAGGCAGGTAAGAAAAGCTAGTTTTCATCATTTTTGTATGTAAAGTTTTCAGATTAAGAAAACTTCTGGTTAAAAACAATGAATTGCTGCTGGAAGTGCTGTTTTAACTGAAGTTGTAATAAGCTGTAAAGAAAGCAAAAGTTTTTATAACACACAGATATAACATGTCTATATAAAACATATGCTCCTATACCTGTTTCAAGTCACTTCTTGCTCAGCTTCCCTTCTGCTGCTTATAGCATTCTATAGCACTTTCTGGCACATATGGTGTCTTCAACAGAAAGGTGTTGTCACCTGACTGTAATTGTACAGATTTCCTCTGCAATAATTCAGCCCTACAGCTATATTCAGAAGATGAAAAATGTGTGAATTAAAAATATGACTTTGCTTTTTCCTGTGATAACCAAGCACATTTTTTTTTTTCTAAAATAAAGATGGGAGAGACAGGAAAATCATAGGATTATCTGAGCCTTCTATAAATCATTCATAAATACTGCAAATTGGAGAAAGGACAGTGCTGCATATGTGATTTTTTTGCCTCATTCTGGTTCTTTATCCCTGGTTTAACAGAAAAACCTTATTTTTGTATGACCGGTAAATACTGCAATTGAAACAGTTTATCAAAACAGAGAGCGATTCGTTTTCTCTCTGTGCAGAATTCACCACATATTTACGTGTTATGTGAAGTAACAATTCTGTACTATAAATACATTTGCAAGCTGTAATGCTGCTGTTGGCTCCTACAGAAGCCTCTAAAGTTTTATGTAAGCCACCCTCAGATTTCATGTGCGTTATGCACACAGGACAGCAGCTGAAGCTGGTTGAGAAGATCTGTTGAAAAATGAGGGCAACAAAGCTGTCTACCTCATTGCAGAGTTATCTTCTGTGACTCTTCTCAGGATGTATTTCTGGAAACCTTTCTTTGTGGCCATGTTTGCTTTTTAACTTTGACTCCACCGACCATTTGTTTTTCTCATGGCTTTCCCTATGGCACTGGGCAACAAGAAATAAGTAACATCAACCTGAATGATGTTGTTGACCCAGGGTAAGAGATTCCCACCCTCAGCCTTTGCCACAACTCCTCTTTTGCCCCCTTCACTTTGCTCTTTCACTATTTATTTCACCATTCCCACCCTCAGTTCTGTAAAATTATCCTACTTTAAACAAACAGAGAAACAAATGCCCTCAAGTATGAGAAGAAACACATTATTTAGTATTACTGCCTCATTATTCAGTTGGGGACTCGAGGTACTGAGAGATTAAGTGACTTGCCAGAGGAAAAGGAGGAAGGATGCAGGAAGAAAATTTAGTTCCTCTGAGTCACAGTTCAGCATCTTAAATAGAAACCGTCTTTGTTCTGACTTCGCCTTACCTCTGAGCGTTGCCCGATCTCTTTATGTTCAAACTTTCCTCTTCTAGACTATATCTCTTCTGATTTCAAAGGGTTACTTGCCACACAGGACAGGTATGAAGGAGATTAAGGGGTTGTTCTAGCCTTTTCATCTCTGGAATTTTTCTCCACTGCCATGGGTACAAGCTACAGTGAAAATGATGTCCTGGAATCACAGCTTTCCCTTCACTGTCTAAGATTTTTTCCCTGTATCATACTTGTTCAGTGCATTGTTTGTTTGCTAGCTGCTGCCTGGCAATCTTCATCTACCTGCTTTATGCATAAATGTCAGGGATAATTCTGAAGGTTCAGCATGACTACCAGTTGGCCAGCTGCCATGTTGGTCTTTAGGATTTAATTTTTCATCCACAAAATGGCATGTATTTACTTACTTGTGTTTTAAAAGTTCCTGTGCCTATTGTCTCTAGGTGCATAAACAAAAGGTTTTAGCCAAATCTAAATATGCACTGTGTGAATTCATGTCCATTAATGAAAGCCCTTCTTAACCATTCTCAATTAACACACTAAACCTTCCCACATCTTTAAATTCCTCCATGCTTTTTGTCAATGTCTGGAGAAAAAAAATATACTTTGCAATATGGCCCTTAGGTGAAAAACCTTAAAAGATGGCAGTCTAGTAGGGAAGTGGATTCCAGGTTCAAGTACTGCACTTCGCCCATGTTCAGTCAGATTAACACAAACTGCAATTTTTTTTTTGTCTTCTTTGCCTGACACAGTGAGTTCTCTGTTGGGTTTTACTACGTGCACTACTATAAAATATATTGACAGTTAACAATCTAATTTTTTTTTTAAAAAAGCTATGCTTAGAACCCAAAGTTTACTTGATTTCTAAACAGCCACATGAACTCATATATTAATGCACAGAAGAGGTGTTGTTATTTAACCCTGGTAGGCAGCTCAGCACCACACAGCTGCTCACTCACTTCCCCTCCAGCAGGATTACGGGTAGAATCAAAAAGGTAAAGTGGGAAAACTTGTGCCTTCAGATAAAGAGCATTGACTAATTAAGAAAAAAAAAAAAGCAGGAAGGGAGGTACAGACAACAAAGAGAGAGGAGAAAAACCACAACAAAACAAATTGTGCCTGACAAATTTGGTGGCTTTCTATGACAAGGTTACAACGTTGGTGGATAAGGGAAGAGTAAATGACGTCATCTACCTGGACTTGGGCAAAGCATTTTACAATGTCGTGCCTGACATCCTTGTCTTTAAATGGGAGAGATGTATGAACCACTCAGTCGATAAGGAATTGGCTGGATGATTGCACTCAAAGAATTGCAGTCAATGACTCAATGTCCAAGCGGAGATCAGAGACAAGTGTCGTTCCTCAGGGGTCAGTATTGGGACTGGCACTGGGATTGAGTGCACCCTGAAGCAAGTTTGCTGATGACACCAAGCTGTGTGGTGTGGTTGACACACTGGAGGGAATGTATGCCATCCTGAGAGACCTTGACAGGCTGGAGGGGTGGGCATGTGTGAACATCATGAAGTTCTACAAGGCCAAGTGCAAGGTCCTGAACATGGGTTGGGGCAACCTCTGGTATCAATACAGGCTGAGGGCTGAAGGGACTGAGAGCAGCCCTGCGGAGACGAACTTGGGGGTACTAGTGGATGAAAAGCTCAACATGAGTCAGCAATGTGTGCTCGCAGGCCAGAAAACTAACTGTGTCCTGGGCTGCATTAAAAGGAGAGTGGCCAGCAGGTCAAGGGAGGTGATTCTGCCCCTCTACTCTGCCTTGGTGAGACCCCACCTGGAGTATGGCGTCCAGCTCTAGAGCCCTCAGTACAGGAAGGACATGGACGTGTTGGAACAAGTCCAGAGGAGGGCCACAAAGATGATCAGAGGGCTGGAGCACCTCTCCTATGAGGACAGGACCATATGATGTTATGCTCAGCAATAAAACTGGGAAGAGTGGAGGTTGGCATGGGCTGCTGTTGTGCAGGGACTGACTGAGCATCAATTGGTGGTGGGTAGTTGTTTTCTTTTGCATCACTTGTTTTCCTTGGTTTTATAGAATCATAGAGTAGTTCGGGTTGGAAGGGACCTTCAAAGGTCATCTAGTCCAACCCCCCTGCAAGAAGCAGGGACATCCCCAACTAGATCAGGTTGCTCAGAGCCTCATCCAACCTGCCCTTGAATGTTTCCAGGGATGGGGCATCCACCACCTTTCTGGGCAACCCCTTCCAGTGTTCCAACACCCTCAGTGTAAAAAATTTTTTCCTAATATCTAATCTAAATCTACCTCCCTCTATCTTAAAACCATTACCCCTTGTCCTGTCACAACAGGCCCTACTGCAGAATTTTTCCCCATCTTTCCCATAGGCCTCCTTTAGGTTTTGAAAGGCTGTTGTAAGGTCTCCCCAGAGCCTTCTCTTCTCCAGGCTGAACAGCCCCAACTCTCTCAGCCTGTCCTCACAGGAGAGGTGCTCCAGCCCCCTGATCATCTTCATGGCCCTCCTCTGGACCCTCTCCAACTGGTCCATGTCCTTCTTATGTTGGGGGCTCCAGAACTGGACACAGTACTCCAGGTGGGGTCTCACCAAGGCAGAGTAGAGGGGCAGAATCACCTCCCTCGACCGGCTGGCCACGCTCCTCTTGATGCAGCCCAGGATGCGGTTGGCCTTCTGGGCCACAAGGACGCATTGCCGGCTCATGTTGAGCTTCTCATCCACCAGCACTCCCAAGTCCTTCTCCTCAGGGCTGCTCTCGATCCATTCTCTGCCCAGCCTGTATTTGTGCCTGGGATCACCACGACCCAGGTGCAGGACCTTGCATTTGGCCTTGTAGAACTCCATGAGGTTGGCATGGGCCCACCTCTCCAGCCTGTCAAGGTCCCTTTGGATGGAATCCCTCCCTTCCAGTGCGTCAACGGCTCCACACAGGTTGGTGTCATTGGCGAACTTGCTGAGGGTGCACTCGATCCCACTGTCCATGTCGCCGACAAAGATGTTGAACAGGGCTGGGCCCAACACGGACCCCTGAGGGATGCCACTCATGACCGGTCTCCACTTGGACATCGAGCCATTGACCACCACTCTCTGAGTGCGGCCATCCAGCCAACTCCTTATCCACCGAGTGGTCCGTCCATCAAACCCATGTCTCTAGTTTAGAGAGAAGGATGTCATGCAGGACAGTGTCAAAAGCTTTGTACAAGTCCAGGTAGATGATATCCATTGCTCATCCCTTGTCCACCAATGATAACTCAGGCGTCTGCCTGAGTCAGATTGTGAAGAATTTCTTGTGAGAGGAACACCTGTGGATGCCAAGGTCAGTGAAGAAGGAGAGGGAGAAGTAAAGTTGGAGCAGGGGAGGAATGCAAGGAGTTCTTCCCCTGAGGAGGAAGAAGCAGCAGAGAATCACGTGTGATGAGCGATGGCAACCCCCATTCCCTGTTCCCCCTCAAGGAGGAGGGGAGGTGGAGGTAGTCCTGAATGAAGTTAAGCTCTGGAGGAGGGGAGGGGTGAGGGGAAGTTGTTCTTAAGATTTGGAGTTTTTTCCCTTTCCTTATCCTGCTTTGGTTTTTATTGTCAATAAATTGCATTAGTTTTCCCCAAGTTGAGTCTGTTTTGCCTGTAATGGGAACTTGAATGATCTCTCCATGTCCTTATCTTGAATCTCAAACCTTTTGTTATATTATCTCTTCCCTTGGAGGGTGGGGAGAGTGAGTGAGCAACTGCATAGCTTGGTCGCAAGTGGGGCTAAACTAGGACACTTATGCAGTAAGGAGGAGCAGGTCCAGGATTTGTTCTCATTCACTACGGCCAAAAGTGCAGCTTTCTCAGCTAATTCTTCAAGTTGTCCTTTCATCTCCACAATGTAATTCCTTGAACTTCCTTGAATTTGTCAAGTTCTTTTAATATGTTCCTTAACTGGTGGGCTTGAAGCTTTTCTTGTTCAAACACTTTCCCCTTCATTTCCAGTCCGATTTGCAAGCATTTCAAATGCCTCTTATTTTCAAACATAGTCCTCACTTCTAATATATATATCTTCTGATATATTTTATTATCTCAGCATGCAGAAATCTGGCAGGACATTTCCATGACCTCTGCCTTCATTTGTTCATTGATTTAATCCAAATTTTTATTCTGCAGTTCTAATTATATGATTTTGTTTTCTTTGTCTTTCAGTGCTTCCCTGGCATCATCCATTTCTCTGTGTAGATATCCTACTATTGTCCTCAAACAGCTTGCACTGGCCTGCAGTCGCCTGTTCCCATCCTTCAAACCTCCGAGAGCTTCCAGCCTGCCCAAGCGTGACATAGTGCAGATGTCACAATCCCATGGTTCCCAATTGCCTGCTCCCATTGGGCAGCCACAGCTTGCAAGATGTTGTGATAAAAAATATCAGAAGGTGTTATTAAGAAACTTAAGAGCTTAAGGGTAAAATGCCTTCATTAGAAACGAGTTAAGAGTTAAAGCGTGAGCAAAAATAGATCATTTTTCAAAGCAGCTAAGTACTAACTGAGAGTGGTGAAAGGCACCATGCTAGGACCGACACTTTCGGTATATTTACTGAATGAATGTCCAGAGAACTGTAATGAACAGTGAAGTGACTCCATTTTTAGATGACATAGCATTCTGTAGTACCATGAAAATGAAGAAATTTAAAAGGTAGCTAGACAGATGATGTAATGATAAGTACATTTTTGATAGATAAGAAATACAGCATGTTAGAGCAATTCCAGCTGAATTGTACACCAGATTCTCAGATAACAGTAACCATTTAGGAGGCAAACGTGGAAATCATGGTGGATAGATCAATAAAACAACAATCCTTATACCATTAGCAGCAGCAGGGAGAATTCGTACTGGATTAAAAAAAAAAATGACAGGGTGAACAAATGCCCTAGGGAGGCATTCTTGCAGCAGAGCTCCTCTACCCCTCTCTCCTTGGCTCTCCCACCCATCTTTGCTCCTATCTATGGCAATTCTCCTCCTTGTTTTTTCTCTCACACAAGCCTTTTGGTAGCATACCCTGTTCTCTTGGTTGGCAGCATATTTTATCTGTGCCTCTACTGTGGCTATTTTAAAGTTAAGGAGCAGCCTAGAATAGCTGTATACAGCACTGAGTAGTGTCATTGCTATTCTCACACTAGTCCCATCCTCAAATTCTCCAACACCAGGACCAGCAAAGTGGGCTGTATAGGACTGTCTACCCTATTCTCCAGTGGAGATCTGTGGCACCTTTGGAGCATCCCTGTGATGGAATAATTAATGAGGTTTCCCAGTCCAGCTAATCAACCAAGTTTCTTTAGTGTGTCTGTCAGCAGTTCTTTTGCTTTGCTGGGGCAGAGCCCACAGCTTCCATTAAGTCGGCACACTTTCACACCAAATCCTTAGTGCGGTGCGTTGTGCCTCTCCCAGCACTCAACTGTACTGCTCCTGTTTGACATGACTTGTAACAGGCTGTGCGCATCCCTGCACCAAATGTCTCATTCTTCATTGTCAATGGCTGAAGTACACCAGTGACACCAAAGATACCGTTGTCACAGTCTGTAATACTATGGAAAAGAAAAGGAAAGGAGAAGAAAAAGCAGGCATTCATGAGATGGAGCCTGGGCAATACAGGAGGATTTTACTCAGCTGCAAGATACCTTTTTGTCTGAGTGAATTTGGGTGACCTGTATTAATACCAAGCTTTTTTCCTCTCTCTCTTTTCTTCTGCTTGTTGGCAGTGTATCTCCCTGTTTTTTGAAACCAATTAGCAGGTGTATGGCACTGCAGAACCAGCAACACGACTTTCCAAAGGATCTTCACTGTCTCTGCTGATTCTCATTCACTACTGTTACATAATCCCTTCCTTCTGGATGAGTTATTCTTCCATTTTCTGCTGTTCTAGCATGAAATTACAAAGCCCCATGCTGCAAATTAGATTTCTGTAGAGATATCAGGTGTATCAATAAAGGCAATTCCAAGTGGCCTCAAAAACCCTGCTCTTTTTACATGTCTCTTGAATGGGAGAGTCCACTAATCTTGTAGGGAAAAGAGGGGGAGAAGAGCTAAGAAAGATTGTGGTATATTTTACATTGTAAAGTTTAAGCTTGTTAGCTCATGTTCAGTGTGTGAAATCCTTATTGTTTCTGATCAGTTTGGGACATGTAGCAGCTCTGCATATAGAGCAACTCACTTCTATTAAAATATCTTTGGACAATGTCCCTTTAAAACACACTTCACTAAGAAGAAAAAAGGGAAGAGAAAAGGAGATTCAGAAATGTGCAATGAATTTCTACAGAAGGAAAATCTTGTTAGCAGGATATGAGGTTATGTCCCAACTTATTTTAACCCATACAGGATTCATTCATCACAGCTAACATTCACTAAAGCGGCACTCCACCAGCTGCACAAAACTCAAGGGAGTCTGGAGAGTGATAATCACTGAAAAACCCTGCTGAGGACTCCTCACATGGCTTCAAGTTGCCTCCTGAAGACTCCGTGTGGCTGTTTCAGAAGTGCAGCCTCCCTGTCTGCGTTATATATTGATGCAGCAGAGAAACTCCTGTGGACAACAGTGTGGGAATACTACAATTTCAGGAGGAATAAAAGGTTCAGCCTTCAAAACTCAAAGAAGATATTCCTTGGACCACTGTGGCTTGTCATAAATCTGGAAAAGAAATACCTACATTCAAAATCAATTACACTATTGGTTATTACTAGAACAGAAGTCCAAAATTCTAATTTTCTATTTGAAAGGAAGTTGGAAAGCCAGAGAGTTAGACCAGCGCCAAACTGCTGTATTTAAGGGAGTATTCGGAAGATATTGGTGGAGGGAGGAATAAAATGCACAAAAGGAAAAGGCTGTATTAAATAACATGGAAATACTCTATAATAGGTAAAATCATAAAGTCCTTGTATATTTTTAACTCATTCCTTATTCAACAAACTGACTGTTCATGTCAAAAGGAAGTTGGTGAAGGAAGGAAATGAAGATTTGGCCCTAAGTTAATTTCATGCTCCCCTTGCTTTGGACTGATAAGCACCAAATTAACTTTGTGCTAATCAAGAGGATAGAAAACATTGTAGAGATGGATGATTTCTGCTGATTATGATAAAAAAAAAAGTATTTATTACATTCTCACAATACAGCAGTGCATTTATCCTATAATAATTAAGTTTACAATATTTCAAACTTTTCATGCACAAAAGTAGAAAGCCTTGAGAAGCCTTTTTTTTCTCTCCTCTTTCCAGACCCCTGTCTGCCCAACCGCCCTCCTCCGTGCTTCACCACTTCCATTCAGAGAACAGCAGGAGGGAGAATCAAACAGAAAATCATGTTGTTCAGCTTTCCCTTTTATCATATTCAACACTTGACCCAAGCAATCAGGAAGCAATTAAAAGCTTCTGTTTCAACTCCCCATCCTGTTCAAATTCTTGCTCTCATTTTGTCTGAAACTTTGCTCTTTTAAAAGCTTGCCAGTGTGTGTGAATGTGAGTATGTGTGTGTACTTATACATATATGTATGCCCTTGTTCTTTCAGTCAAGTGATACTACAAAATGTCTTTTCATTTCTAAGAGAGTTCAGTCATCTTTGTAATAAACACGTCCTTTAACAAAATTCTCAACCTTAATGCTTTTCAAAATGTCTCTAATGATTTCTAATTTACTGACATTTTCCCTAAGCCCCTCATCAATTTAGCTATTCAAATTGCTAACACTGTTAATAATTCCTCTGTCTCCAGCGGACCCACTGCAGACCTTGAAATCCCTCTGCTGCCTCTGCAGACAAGAACACATCTGGTTGTGCATCCATACCATGCTGGATCAGAGTATTTATTAGCCTGGCAGCGCAGTCTCATCACCACGCAGTATGATGATTAACAGCTTCATTTTCACCATTGCTATCCAGAAGGGCCTCTCACGGGGCCATTTCCTCCCCTCACTTCTCTCTTACAGTGATGTAATTCCACTTATTTCAGCACATAGAGAACAGCATGAGCACAGGGGTCTGTATTTGTAAGGGTTTGTGGGGAAGATTTTGAGTGACATTTGGAACGCCATGCCAAATTGCCTTCTATGTTTTTGAAAAAGTCCAGATGTCTGTACTTTGGGGGACGTTTGAAGGGGAAGCAGATGAAGACTGACCTGTCTTCAGATAAAAGCCCAAATTTTCCAAATGGCCCGATGCATGCTTTGCTGGGACTTTAGGGCTGAAGATACTGAAACGAGCTAAGCATGACCTTGCTGCACATCAGCTGAACTGTGCTAATTGTTCTTACCCTGTCATATATAAAAAGCATTTGAAAATGGCTTATCTGCCAGAGGCAATTCAGGTCTTGGACTGTTTTGCATTCCAGCTTTCTAGACAAAGCTCCCATGCAGAGGCAGCTCGTTAAGTGGCTCACCTCAAAATTTCCTGGACACAAGTACTTGTATCTATGGTGGCACATGCAGCTGGCAAGTGATACGTAACAGCTTCCTAGAAGACCCTCCTGCTTGTACATGCAGAACAAATAGATGAACTGCCTCTGCTGATGATGCCACAGCCAATGAAAATAACCAAATTAACTCAGACAGGGACCGGATGGTCTGCAGCAGATAGCCAGGAGAGCAGTTGTAAAGTAGTAGTGCTTCGGAAGTGCAGCCCAGTAATTAGAGCATGAGGAACTTGGTAAAGATTTCTGAAGTCTATGTTTTAACCACAAACTTCCTGTTAACTGAGTTACATAAACCTTTTGGGTCTCGGTTTCCTTGTTTGTGAATCTGCAGTTTAGATACCCATCCTTGGGTGATGTAATTAGCTTATGTTTACAAAATGCTTTGTGATACTGCAAGGGATGTTACTGGCTGCATGCAAGGAGTGGGTTTTTTTTTTGTATAGGACAGCATGCACGAGTTTTTCAGTCTGTCTTGACAGCTGCAGGTTCTATAAAACTGAGGTAATAAAAATCACTGAGCTGCTTGAATGAATGGTCTCAGTGTCCCTGGAGTTATGGGCAACTGAGAAAAGCTGTCCACAGAAAACAGAAGTCTACCTCTCTGAATAGTGTTTGCTCCTTCAAAAACAATTTTGCTCCCATGGAAAAGAAGCTTAGAAACAAATCTAGGAAAATAATGTCAGAATTAAGTTTGACATCTTCACTCAGGCAGCTTTCTCTGAGTGTTGTGGTTTAACTCCAGCTGGTAACTAAACACTACACAGCTGCTCACTCACATCCCCCCCCCCCCACTTCTGCAGTGGGACGGGGAGAAAAATGGAAAAAAACACCTCGTGGGTTGAGATAAAGACAGTTTAATAGGACAGCAGAGGAAGACATAATAACAACAACAACAACAACAACAACAACAGAGTGATGCACAATACAATTGCTCACCACCTGCTGACTGATGCCCAGCCCATCCTTGAGCAGCTGTCACGGCCCCCCCGGGCAACTCACCTCCGTTTATATACTGAGCATGACGTTGTATTGTATCCTTTTGGCCAGTTTGGGTCCGCTGTCCCGGCTGTGCTCCCTCCCAGCCTTTTATGCATCTCCTCGCTAGCAGAGCATAGGAAGCTGAAAAGTCCTTAAGTTAGTATAAGCACTACTTAGCAACAACTAAAGCATCAGTGTGTTATCAACATTATTCTCAGACTAAATCTGAAATGCACTATACCAGCTACTAGGAAGAAAACTAACTCTGTCCCAGCTGGAACCAGGACACTGAGGAAGATAAAATCCATTATTTTGTAGTGCTGATGACTTCCTATGTGGACTCCAAATTTCATAATAAGGCCCTAAATGAAAGTCTCTACATGGAACTAAATTAATCCATTCCCATGTAACACTTTTGAATCATATTATGTAGGAGTAATTTGAGCAGAACTTGGTCCTGTTCTGGTTTTGTTTAGTGAGGCGGGGCCTAAGGTGGCAGCTTCTGTAGGAAACTGCTAGAAGTCGCTCCCCTTTGTTCAGTGGACTCAGCCGGGCCTAGGGCGGACCCGCTGCTGGCCAAGGCCGAGCCAATTGGTAGCAGAATGTTCCATGATAACGCCTCTGCGATAACGTATTTAAGAAGGGGAAAACAGAAAAAAAAAGAGAGAAGATGTGAAGCAGCTGAGCAAGGGCAGAGAGGGGGAGGCGTGAGCCTTGTGGGCCTTGCAGGCCTCACCCTCTGGCCTCTCGCCAGGCAGCCAACTGGGCCCAACTCAGCCCAGCCCGGCTGCAGGAAGTGGAGAGGAGATGAGATGTGAGTGAGATGTAAAAAGATCCTGAGAGACGTCTGCCAGCCTGTTGTGAAGAATTTTTCTTGTGAGGAATGGCTGCAGATGCTAAGGTCAGTGAAGAAGGAGGGGGAGGAGTAATGCGGCTCCTGGCCAAGATTCCCCTGCAGCCTGTGGTGCAGCCCATGGTGGAGCAGGCTGTCCCCCTGCAGCCCATGGAGGCCCACGGAGGAGCAGAGATTCACCTGCAGCCTGTGGAGGACCCCACGCCAGGGCAGGTGGAGGCCTGAAGGAGGCTGTGGCCTGTGGAGGGCCTGCTGGGGCAGGCGTTCTGGAGGGACTGCACCCCGTGGAAGAGATGACCCACGCTGGAGCAGTTTCAGGAAGGACTGTGGCGTATGGGAGGGACCCCACGAAGGAGCAGGGGAGGTATGCGAGGAGTTCTTCCCCCGACGATGAAGCAGTGGCATGAAACAACATGTGATGAACTGACCGCAACTCCCATTCCCTCTTCTTCCCTGTGCCACTCAGGGTACAGAAGGTGGTAGAAATAATGTTAAGCCCAGGAATAGGGAGGGGTGGGGGGAGGTTATCTTGTTCCCTGTCTCATTATCCTGCTAGTTTAGAAATAAATGAATAGTTTCCCCAAGTCGAGTCTGTTTTGCCCGGTGATTTTAAGGATTTTCTCCCCGTCCTTATCTCAAACCTCGAGCCGTTTCTCTTATATCATCTGTCCCTATTCTCTTGGAGGGTGGAGGGGGAGTGAGAGAGAGACTGCGTAGTCTGGTCCCATCAGGGCTGAACTACGACAGTCCTCAATCAGATGTTTTATGAAAATATATAGATACAAATAACGAATTTCAGGCCTAGATCAAAATCTATTAATAAAGTCACCAAAGGAAAAAAAGTAAGTAAAGGTAAGTGAAAGCAGCCACACCTTAAACATCTGATAAGAAGGCCTCTGAGCTGTGAAGGAACTGCTAGTTGTGGAATAAAGAGTGTCACTGAGGTATTCTGATGTATTTAACTTCTTTGCAAGGCCAGCCCTATCAATGGGGCTGGCAAGTGCAGCAAAACAGTAGGGACAGCTAATTGTCCAGTAAAGATGCGTGGGTGATGCCTCACCGGAGATTTGCTGCTTTGCCTGAGGCAACAGAGCCCTTAGAGCTGCCAGCCCTGCTTCTCTGCATCTTTTGGTCTCAGATGCTGCTGACCCTGTACTGCTGAGAGGATCTCTTTCCCCATATGTATTAATTTGTAATATTAAAAATAGCTCCTGCATGCATAAAGGCTGAGTGAAGAGGGAATCATTCTCCTCTTTTCTTCCACTGTGTCTGGAGATTCCCCATAGCCATGCTGCCTTTTCAAACAAGTTCAGAGCAACATGCCTGAACGTTAATTAGAAACTTATCTTCACAGTGTAAGGAAGCAGTCAACACAGAAGATGAAGATGTCTTAGAAAACATAAGATCAGGGTTTAAAGCCCTTGATGTTGCCATTGCATTAGCACAAAATCTTGATTCGTATCCCTTACTCTGCCAATAGAAAGGAGAAAAGGAAAAGGCACATTCCCTGCAACTCCACATTGGCCACACTCAAATTGTTTCCCTAAAGACATGATGGAATAGAATAGTTTAGATTGTAAAAGTCTCTTAAGATCATTGAGTCCAACTGTAAACCTAACACTACCAAGTTCACCAGAAAATGATGCCCATAAGCACCATATCTACACATCTTTTAAATACTGCAGGGATGGTGTCTCAACCATTTCCCTGGGCAGCCCGTTCCAGTGCTTGATAACCCTTGTAGTGAAGAAATTTTTCCCAATATCCAATCTAAACCTCCCCAGTGCAACCTGAGGTCATTTCCTGTCATCCTATCACTTGATACTTCGAAGAAGAGACTGACATCCATCTTGCTGCAACCTCCTTTCAGGTAGTTGTAGAGAGGGATAAGGTCTCCCCTCAGCTTCCTTTTCTCCGGACTAAACAACCCCAGTTCCCTCAGCCGTTCCTCATAGGACTCATTCACCACACTCTTCACAAGGTTTGTTGCTCTTCTTTGGACACACTCAAGCACCTAAATGTCTTTCTTGTAGTGAGGGGCCCAAAACTGCGCACAGTATTCAAGGTGTGGCCTTACTAGTGCTGAGTACAAAGGGACAATCACTTCTGTAGTCCTGCTGGCTACACTGTTCCTGATACAAGCTGGGATGCTATTGGCCTTCTTGGCCACCTGGGCCCATTACCGACTCATATTCAGCCACCTGTTGACCAACACCCACAGGTCTTTTTCCACCAGACAGTTTTCCAATTGCTCTTCCCCAAGCCTGTAACATTGCATGAGGTTGCTGTGACCCAAGTGCAGGATCCGGCACTTGGCGTTGTTGAACCTACAACTGGCCTTGGCCCATTGATCCAGCCTGTCCAGATCCCTCTGTAAAGGCTTCCTACCCTCCAGCAGATCAACACTCCTGCCCAATTTGGTGTCATCTGCTAACTTCCTGAGGGTGCACTTGATCCCTTCATCCAGATCATTGATAGAGATATCAAACAGAACTGGCCCCAAGACTGAGCCTTGGGGAACACCAGTTGTGACCGGCCACCACCTGGATTTAACTCCATTCACCACAACTCTTTGGGCCTGGCGGTCCAGCCAGTTTTTTACCCAGCGAAGAGTATGCCCAAGCTGTGAGCAGCCAGTTTCTCCAGGAGAGTGCTAAGGGAAATGGTGTCAAAGGCTTTACAAAAGCCCAGGTAGACAACAGCCACAGCCTTTCCTTTGCCTTGTCATAAGAAGAAGATCAGGTTAATCAAGCAGGACTTGCCTTTCATAAACCCATGCTGACTGGGCCTGATCACTTGGTTGTCCTGTACGTGCTGTGTGATGGCACTCAAGACGATCTGCTCCATAACCTTCTCCAGCACTGAGGTCAGAGTGACAGGCCTCTAGTTCCCCAGATCCTCCTTCCGGTCCTTCTTGTAGATGGGCATCACATTTGCTAACCTCTGGGACCTCCTCAATTAGGCAACACTACTGATAAACAGTGGCAAGTGGCTTGTTGAGCACTTCTGCAAGTTCCCTCAGCACCCTTGGGTGGATCCCATCTAGCCCTATAGACTTCTGTATGTCTAAGTGGTAAAGCAGGTGCTAACCATTTCCTCTTGGATTACAGGGGCTTTATTCTGCTCCTTGTTCCTGTCTTGCAGCTCAGGGGGCTGCATACCCTGAGAACAATTGGTCTTGCTGTTAAAGACTGAGGGAAAGAGGGCATTAAGTACCTCAGCCTTTTCCTTATCCTTTTCCACCATGTTTCTTCCCACATCCAATGAAAGATGGAGATTCTCCTTAGCTCTCATTTTGTTGTTAAGATAATCTGCAGTAGCCAGATTAAGTTCTAGCTGGCTTTGGCTCTTCTAATTTTCTCCCTGCATAACCTCACACTATCCTTGTAGTCCTCCTGAGTTGCCTGCTCCTTCTTCCAGATGTCATAAACTCTCTTTTTTTTTTCCTGTGTTCCAGCCAAAGTTCTCAGTTCAGCCAAGCCAGTCTTCCCCTCCAGCTCGTCTTCTGACACATAGGGACAGCCTGCTCCTGTGCCTTTAAGATTTCCTTCTTGAAGAATGCCCAGCCTTCCCAGACCCCTTGTCCTTCAGGATTGCCATCCAAGGGACTCTGTCAACCAGGGCCCTAAACAGGACAAAGCCTGCCCTCCGGAAGTCCAAGGTGGCAGTTCTGCTAATCCTCCTCCTTACTTCTCTGAGAATTGAAAACTCTATAATTTCATGATTGCTGTGCCCAAGATGACCTCCAACCAGCACATCACCCACAAGTCCTTCTCTGTTTGCAAACAACAGGTCCAGCGGGGTGCTTTCCCTAGTTGACTCCATCACCAACTGTGTCAGAAAGTTATCTTCCACACACTTCAGGAACCTCCTAGACTGTTTTCTCTCTGCTGTATTATATTTCCAGCAGTCATCTGGCAGGTTGAAGTCACCCATGAGAACAAGGGCTAGTAGAGAGTGAGACTTCTCCTAGCTGCTTTAGAACAATTCACCTGTCTCTTCATCCTGGTTGGGTGGTCTATAACAGATTCCCACTACTATATCTGCCTTGTTGGCCTTTCCACTGATTCTTACTCATAGACTCCTTCATCACCATTGTCAAGCTCTAGACAGTCAAAACACTCCATAACATATAGGGCTACCCCACCACCTCTCCTACTTTGTCTATCCCTTCTGAAGAGTTTATAGCCATCTATTGCTGCACTCCAGTTGTGTGAGTGATCCCACCATGTTTCTGTGACTGCAATTACATTATAGTTTACAGCTGCACAATAGCTTCCAACTCCACCTGTTTGTTGCTCATGCTGCATGCATCGGTGTAGACACACTTCAGTTGAGCTATTGACCCTGCCTCCTTTTCTGGGGCAGAAGCCCTAACTCCTCTGTGATTGTTCTCTGGTGCTTCTGTGGTTTCTAACACAACAACACCACTTGCATCTTCGCTGCTGCGTGGATCTCCATCCACTATCCCCACTGAGATGGCTAGGGTGCTGTGCGCATTAGGATGGGGACATTTCAAATGTGCTCCAGTGTACCAGCAGACCAAAGGACCCTGCTGGCACACTGTCCCTTAAACACCGCATGCTGCCCCCAGGCTTATCTCTGGCAAGCCTAGTTTTATCCCTTTCCCCCTTCAAATCTAGTTTAAAGCTCTTTCAATGAGCCCTCCTAACTCCTCTGCAAAGATCCTTTTCCCCTTTTGAGACAGGTGTAGCTCCTCTGTCACCAGTAGGCCTGATGTCATGTAGACTGATCCATGATCAAAAATCCCAACATTTTGCCAGTGACACCATCCTCAGAGCCAGTTACTGATCTGCTGGGTCTTCCTGTTTCTTCCCTCATCACTGCCTGCAACTGGAAGGGGAGAGAAGAACACTTCTTGTGCTCCTGATCCCTTAACCAGTTGTACCAAGGCCCTCAAGTCTCTTTTTATTGCCTTTGGACTTCTTGTTGCAACTTCATTGCTGCCTACATGAAAAAGCAATAATGGATAGTAATCCAAGGGCTGTACCAGTGTAGGGAGTTTCCTTGTCACATCTTTAACCTAGGCCCCAAGGAGGCCTTCCGTAAGAAGTGGATCAGGTCATCATATTGGGCCTTCTGTTCCCCTCAGAAGAGTCTCCTATGACAATAACTTGTCGTCTTCTCTTTATGGAAGTGACTTTGACACAGTGCATAAGCTGGCTTAACCTTGGCAACACCTCCAACCTAGATGAACTATCGTCTTTGTCAGTGTTCAATTCCTCTTGCAGAGCCCTGTACCTATTATACAAGGGCACCTGGGAAGGTGGGTCAGTCATGGAGGAGCTGCAGCTGCTGTGCCAGGCAGGAACTTGTCGCCATTGCTCCCTTAAGTCACCATGTGAACACATAGGGAGTATGTATTTCTCCCTGTTATGAGCAAAAAGGCAGGGAATGGAAGAATCAGGCAAAGAAGGCTTTGCCTCCAGTGGGTGTAAGGTACTCCACAAAAGGGGCAAAGCAGCTTTCTTCACTAAGACACAAAGAGGATATTGTCTGGTGTTCAGAAATCAGACCATGACTGCATAAAAATGTTTGGGTGATAGAGTGGGTTGCCCTTGTGGATCTTAGCATATAAAAGCTATTCCATAAAAGCTATTAGGAAAGGGTAAGGGAACTGGGCTTTTTTTTTGTCTTAGGAAGAGAAGACAAAGAGGAGATCTTATGGCTATCTGCAACAGCCTAATGGGAGGGTGTAAAGAAGAAATGCCCCCCATCCTCAAACTCAGGGGCAACCACTCTGTTGTGGGGTGATAAAAGGAGATGGGGACATCAGGTTACTGAGTCCTAGCCACTCCAGGTTTATCTGCAAGAAGGCAGATAAAGGTCCCTTTCTCTGACAGCCATTCCTTGCAGACACAGGGAAAGTAGTCATTAATCTTCCTCTATTTGATTTCTGTATTTCTGGGGAATTTTAAAATGACAAGTGGGGCCTTTTGACCAGTTCACTTTCCCTTGCAGGGTATTTTCTCAATTCCTTTTTACCTCTGAGACCTTGTGCACTCGAGCTATTTGCAACATCTACTTTACACTACATTCAGCTCAACTGATTTGGCGTTTCAGGCTTCACAGCTCCTTGCCCATATCCCAACTCAGGAGCCCAGACTTTAAAACAGTCCTCAATAGTATGACTGCAAGTAGAAATTACCTATGACTTTTTTATTCTATCTCTATATAGTCTATATCTGGACCAGCTTAGTTTCTTGTCCTGATTCTCTTCACACCCCTTAAAATAACATTGTTTTTTTCTGTCTGTAAAATAGGACTAGTAAGAACGACTTTTAAAAGTGGGCTCCGCCTTGACATTAACAATGAGAAGGGTCCTTGTCATGATTAAGCATCCTGAGCTATAAACATGCTGCTACCTGCACATGCCAGGCAGATAACGAACAAATACAGTGTAAGATTCTGTTGGAACTGTCTCCCTCAGAGACCATTTTGATGATGTGAAACATCATCGTGTTAACTTCAGTGGAAAGGGAAAGAGAGCACCAGTTCTGTTGCATATGACAGAAGTGACATTGGGGACTTGCAGTTTAACAAGCCCAGTCTACACAGAAAACTAAAGTAATTCCAAATTAACATAACTAATTAGCAGCCTCAGATAACATAATTGCTATGCAGAACTTCCCAGTTTTAGTTAGCATTCTATATTAACTACTATGTAATTATTAAGGCACCATACTAACCACCAGCAACTTAATTATCTTTAGTATTGCTCTAGTCTCAAGCTTGAATGCAGATGATTAATAAACTACAATTATTTACATTGTAATGGTGGCATTTTAATTAAGCTGAAAATGCACTTCGTATGCTTTTTGCCACAGCGTTAATTTTTTAAATTAAGGTCAGATCTTTTAATCAAGCTCTTTTTTTATCCCTAATTGCAAGTTAGATAGACTGATCTCATGTCATCTTAAGAAAACATTGTGACTGTTGGTGACAAATGGGTCTTGGGGTAACAAAACAGCCTCGTTGCTCTGGAGTTATATGTTCCCAGTGCTAATAAACAATACCTTTGTATGTTATTTCCATGATTCTTAAGTAATTTCAGTGTATGTAAGTCCCATTTAATTTTCTTTTAGAATTAGTCTTCGCAAGGGTCAGTTTGTTATTACTTACGTTATGGCAATACTTAGAAGGTCCTCTTGAGACCAAATAATTTGCAGACCAACAAGATCAAAGGTGATAGGGGACGTGTTGGCTTACAGAAGTGAAATGATCTGCTCATTGTCACCTAATATGTCACTGTCAGAGCCAGGAATATAGTCAAGGCCTCCTAGCTCTTATTTCTATGCTCTGCCTGCTAGATCACATTGCTCCTCATGTTAACAAGTTTAGAAATGCCAAATATGTGGAGGCAGAGGTTTAGTCCCTATTTTCATAACAGGGTTCTCAGCCTCAGTAATAATTAAATATTTTTTCATTAATTTTTGTAACTCCTCTCACTTCAGAGGATTTCCTTCCGATTTACACTAGTATAAGACAGATCAGGCCTGGGATTAATAGCTTTCCTCAGGGTGCCTGAGCACATAAGATTTGCTTATATAGAGCAAGAATGATTTCCCTGCCATTGCCCTGAGAAATTTACTATGATTTTGCAGCAAATTCTGCCCCAGTTTTTGCCCTCTGAGAGACTCAGTGCTAGCCACTAGAAACTTTATAGGTAAGCTTCAGTTTCTTTTTAGATAGCCAGAATATAACTTAACTCAAAATGTCAATGTGTTTGCCTCGGGGGAGAATAGGAAGGAAAATTAACTAGTACATTTCAGGGATTAGTCTTACTTGGGCTTGCTTTATTGCTGCATCTTCCAAGTCACAGGACTGGAAGCCCAGAGGTGAAATAGCTGAACACCGGATCAAAAGCCAGATTTTGGGGAGCAAAGTGAGAGAGGATTTGTCAGGAGGACTGACTGAAAGCCATGACAGACAGAAAATGAAGACTGGAAAAGATCCAGAGGGGAAAAAATATCTGCATCTTAGGAAAGAAACAGGTTGTGGAAAGCAGGATGCTTTAGGCTGGGTTACTTAAAACAGAAGCAAGGAATTAGCAGACTTTGGGAGCTAAAGAAGGTCAGATAGGAAGCAAACTTGTGAGCCAAGAAGGAGGAAGAGAAGAAAATGTTGTAATTGCAGTGCCACTTAAATGTGATATAATCTCTGGCCTGGGCAAATCCAAGACCTGTGTGTCTGCTCAGCCCAGCACAACAGTGAAATGACTGCCAAGAAAGGGGAAACCAATTGCCTGTCTATAGAGATAGTGCAGATATCTCTGGAGCGGTACGTTAAGCACTTGATGAAACTCGAACAGGTAAAGAAACTTTCAGTCTATAGGGAAGAAAAGTCTATATTCACTACACAGATGCATAAACATGTGTCGATCATTTCTAGCTTTTACAGAAGTCTAGTAAAAAGGCTAACCCCCAAATCTTTTCCCCATATGGGACAAGAGTAGGTTACTAAGGTTAAAAAAAAAAAAAAAAAGACGCAAAAGTAGATCAACAGGTAACAGCAAAGATAAGAGCCTTTTGTAAGAAAACTGATATAAGCCATTCCATCCACTTTCAAATTCCCCTTCTACATTGGAGAAATCCTCCTTTTAAAAGATGTTATTAGCAATAATTGTAGGGGTGGATGCTCTTGCCATTTGATTCTTCTGCTGCTGTAACTTCTGTGAAGCTGCCATGGATTTATGCAGGCAAAAGAAGAGTCACAAAGCCCCCTACTCTAGGGATCAGTTGCCTATTGTTTTTGTTGCAGATCTCTTAATCTCTGGAGATTATTCTTCAGTTACTTAAGCGTTCTGGCTGAATTTCAAAACATTGTAATAATGAGTGGGGTGAGGACAGGGGATTTCTAGGCATTAAGAGAAGTACTTTCATTTTGTCCTGAAGCAGACAAATAAAGTTAAGGATGGCAGCTTGATTCCTGAAGCTATTGAAGGCTTTGGGAATGACAGTACTTGCCAATTTAGTGAGCTGATTTACACTAGCTAAAGACTGAGCTAGATTCTCTAGTGCTGCACAGCCGTCACAGAAGTGTCCTACATGATGGCCTCATTAGCTTGGAAAGATGTCAGCTGAATGCTACTGCTTAGATAAAACAGAAGGATGCTAAAGCTTTTCTCAGTCAGATTTATTATCAATATTCTCATCTCTATCTGGTGAGAAGAGTGTGATTCTTTCTTCCAGTGGTAATCCCTGACAGAGTAATCCCCACTTCCATCACTTCAATATTACTTAGCTGCATTACACTTCACCTTAACACCCTGACAAACTCAAGCTGAGGAACAATTCTATGACCAATTTTCAAAGCAGCTTCATGACAAAATTATTATTACACCAATATTTCTGGGTCTGTAGCAGTTGCCACTAGGTTTCTAAATGGAGTTCAAAATACTAGGATCAACCTGTAAGTCCCTAAATTTATGAGATATGGTTACCAGAGGGATTGCCTCTTGATTCCTTCGCAACAGTCATGACTGAGATTTCTAAGGGCACTTCAGTGGGAATTCTCTGACTATAAATCAAAGAGGTCACAGACAGAATGCTTTTCACAGGGATAGGGTAAAGGCTGGAGATACTTGGATGAAATCTGTATTTTGTAAAAGAGAAAGGAATTGGTTAGTGCCATTTTACAACAAATTACATATATCTGTAGTTCATAGGGTAGGAATGAACAGCAGGGCATGAGTCTCCTCTGCACAGGGGATTTTATGAACTTAGATTTATTTAGTTACTGCTAACTAGTTAGTGCTTTCGGGGCAAGAGGCAGAGCAATGCTGTTCTGGTGCACTGTCACCTGAAAAATTCCCATTTAGTTTCAGAGGCTCTAGATCAGACCTATTAAAAGAAACAGCCATAGCAAAAGCCCTTACAAAAAAATTGAAGCTGGTTAAATGTTGACAACTGCTGTATAGAATAATAATATTTTTACAAAGCAGACAGAGTTACAGAAGTATGATCTCCATGCGATGAATTAAGTAAGTCTTGAATGCTTTCTATAATTGTTCAATATTTCTCTATTACTTTCATTTAAAGAGCTCTTTATTATGACTATTTGCACCTCCACCTGTTATCTTTCTTATAATGTTTGGGATGTAATATACCTCTGATTTTTAAAAACAAACAAAAAAAAGCCTAAATCCAAAAATAAACGATCCCATTACATGGTTGAGCATATTCACCTTCTACTTCACAGAATTTCTTCAGAAGAAGGAGCACTGAAAAGGTCTCAAGATCCATATTTCATTTGAAAAGCAAATACAAAGACAGTCATCCTAAAAATGCACGGAATAGTAAGCCACATTCACTTGAGTATAAACAATATTAGGTTTTGATGTAAACCATGATCAATCAGAGAAGTATACACAGTCTCATTTATTTTATGCTCAATTGCTTTTGCCACAGTTCCTTTCTTCATTGATTCGGTTTTGGTGAATTCACAGGGAAAACAGAAAAGAAAACAAGCAGTCCCCACCCCTCCACCGTTACAGTACTTTACATGTGTTTCTTTAATTTGGTTCCATTTATGTTTATTTCAGTTCAATCTTTCCTTGTTTTCACTGATTTACAGTTCCTATTGTCCTGGCAATACAGCAGTCCTGCTCCATCTCTCCTCTCCAGTTAGCCACAGAGAGCATTAACACCAGCCATTGTCTTCCTGTGCGTGCAGTGGTCCTCAGGGAGTGTGATGAAAGTCAGGAGCTGAGTATTCCTGGGCCAGGTTCTCATGTCAGCAAATACTTAAATGAGACATAAATCAATGTGTCTGTTTCAAAGGATACTGTATACCAATTCAAGCCGAGATCTGGCCCCTTTTTGGCAATGCAGCTATTGGATAGCATATGAAGTAACTGGGGAGTTAAGAAGTCTGTCTTTTTTTTTTAGTAACTTTAATAAGTAATCCCTCTGGGCTCTTTACAACTAAATACTAGTATTTCCATTTTCTCTATATATGCCAGTTTGAATCTCATGGATGTTTCTTGGTTCCATGTGACATTCCTCCATTTGTTGCCAAGGCTGGAAGGTGAGGAGCAAATGGAGCTGGAGATGTTAAGAAGAGACAGCATGGGCTTGTGCTTAAGGCAATCACTGATACCCTGAGAAACAGTATTCTTTCCCTGAGACTGTGATAGTCCTCAGATAACATGCTGCAAGATAAGAAGTCACATATTTGACATGGTTCATTAATTGCTTCCTACTCCTTAAGTGTCTGATCAGATGTGCTAAGAATTTGCAGCTAAAATTAGAATAAATGATAACTATTTTATTTATAATGCCCAACACAAAGTCTGCATCTAAATCACTCTGTCTCAATTTCCATCTGGAAAATGTGAATTAAAATATCTAATCTAAAAAGAAAGTTATGGGGAAAAACATGTGAAGTACTGGCATACTACAGTGATGACTGCCACAGTAAAACCCATGGGGAAATTAATGATTGTCTTTTTGTAAGGATTTGATTAATATTCAGTAAATAAGTATGATCTGCTAATCAAACAGTTAGCAATTATAATGAAATTAATTTTTGTTAGCTAAAATTAAACACTCTAGCACTAAAAGAGGTATCGTCACATCCTGACGTGAGCTTGTGTTGCACTACAATCAGCTTAAACTCAGGAACTTCGCAGCTTTAAAGCTTTGTAACTTTAGTGATGAAGCTAGTGTTATTAATATGGAAAACAGCAAAGCCACTGCTGAATACAATTCCAAAACATTGCTTTTATAGAAAAAAAATAAGGAATCAGCCTCTATGTAGTAGGTAAAAAGACTCCATGTATCATCCTCAAAGCAGGCATATAAACTCTGAGTGAATTTTCTGATAAATTACAAGTAAATCCATTAAGTAGATTAAGTTAAATTAATTAAAAAGTGCCCTAACTGAGATTTGTCATCTATGACACTTTTGAATTGGACTTGAAGGACCTTCCTGACAAACAACACAGATACATCCAACTTTTTGGATAGCAAAAAACTACCAAAATCCCCTCTTTGAAGACATTAACTACGATTATTTAGGTTAGCGACAAGCTTGAGCTAAGTTAGCATGTGTCAGCATTTGTGGAGATCAAGCAAAGGAAAATGAAGAAGGGGTCTGAATGTCTTAGTCTGATCAGGGAAAAGTAACTCTAAGACTGTTAGCTGGCTTGAAGACTCAGGAGAGTATTGAAATGGCAGTTCAAATGATGATTAAGCTGAATAGACTCTGCCAGGAGGGTGCAGAAAGCTCTGTCACTAGGGAAGAAAAACAAAACTACAGCGTAAGAGATTGACAGCTCCTCATACCAATATCCTCATATTCTCTTTTCTGTATCCCCAGAAGACTTTGGAGCAATGCAGGCTTCCTCAGAGCACACCAAAGGAGGAAAAACTTGGGTTAAGCACTATGTCTGCCTTGAATGTCCCAAGAGTGACTTCTAAGTCGTGTCCTTGTCTGGAAATTGCTCTAAGTAAGCACTCCAACTCCTTAATTCTAAGCTTGCGCTTAAATGTGTGACTGAATTTATACCTGTAACTCTCTGGATCCTGAGCACTTTCTCATCCTCAAAATTTTTGACTAACTTCACCCTTCTCAGGCTGTTGCTCCTTAAGGTGGGTACCTTTAGACAAAAGCACAGTGAAGATGACATTCCTTCTAGAAAGACCAAGGGACTCCAGTTTGCTTTATGTATTTCCTGCTTTCTCTTCACGCTTTCCATAGCATCTGTCAATCTTTGCAAAGACTCTGCTCACTCTGTCTCATGCCCGTATGGCTAAGTTGCTGTGTTGAGCAAAGAGATGGACCGTGCCTTAGCCTCTAATGCTGAAGGGAGACACCAGCCCATTGACGAATCTCAGAGGCTGTAGAAACAGTCTTTTGTTCACATGCCAGGCATCCCAAGTAACACTTTTTGTTATTTGTGGTTTTGGAGAGGGTTTTTTGCATAATGTGAACTCATATATGGTTTCATATTGACAGCTGCAGAGGAGAAGTAGGGCTGTTCTTCTTGTTCATCACTGACTTGTTGGCCACAGGTCTGCCCACAAGTGATGGAGTATGAGAGCTTTACTGACAGGCACCTGGCAGCAGCTATGTTGAATGACATCCTTGTGCGTCTATCAGTTTGACTCCCCGCAAGGAACTTTGGTACCAGTTTACAGACTGGAGCTGAAAGTATTAATTTTTTCATGCAGCAAAAAGAGAGGCCTAAGTGCTTGTCTCCTTTCTGCCATCAGAAATCAGTGGGAACACAGTGCTGTAACTCAGACTAAGTTACTAATGAAGGAAGATGGATGTTTTTACAGACAAGTTCTAATCCACAAGGTAAATCAAAACTCCCGTAAGTGGAAACAGTGGCTGCGTTGGTTCAATGGGATTCCTGTGTATGCAAAACTCACTCAAGTCAATTATCTTTACTGGGTATTAGATTAGACCCTGCTTGCAAGACAAATTGCCTATATGTTGACTGAAACCAAAATTAAGGCTACTATGAAAGGTACTTTGAAATCTAAGATACCACATAACTGAAGAATAAGTTAACGTTAAAAATGTAAAGTGATGAAAAGAATTGTCATGAAGCACTGTATTGATAAACTCTCCCATTGTTCGACTTACATCTGTCCACTTATGCTTGCATTGCTATTCTACCTCTGTTCCTAAATGATGTTGAAATGTAAGGCTTCCATATTTATTTACATTTCTAAAAGACCTTGTGTGAGCAACTGAGGATGAAGAAGTGGTGACTATTGTCAGGCAATTGAAGGCAACTGATTCACTAGCTACCCCAATTTGCCTCTATTTATGTCCTTTTAAGTAGTCCGTCCTCACTGAACTTAAACTGCCATAAAGCAACACCACCACCTACAGCTCAAACATCAGACTCTCCACCATATGCTAACTGCACCTCTCTGTCCTGAGCTAAAGCCGTGTCAGACCTAAGAGTAACAGATTCCTTCTTTTTAAAATACATAATATCATTTTAATTTATCCAAAATTAGAGGTTGGTTTGGAAAAAAAACAAACAACAACAAAAACACCTCAATGCAATTTTTTTAAAAAGACAGATTCTTCTCTATGTCTTCATTCTGCACTCTGACTTCTGCAGTACAGGACTCCCCATGAAATGCCTTTATGCATTGTAAGCAGAACATTTTAGCTCCAGAGCAATCCAAGTTCCTCAGAAATTGGTGTTTCTGTACTTCTATAGAAAAAAAAAGCCTTCGTCAGCAATGGGAGCTCATGAAGTGAATGTTACAGAGAAAGACTTCTTTTTCTACTGCTGGAAATGGATACCACAGCATAAAAATCATTCTACTCCATTCATTTTCCAGTGGTTATTTCTTTGGTTCTTTGTCCCATGTTGCCAATCACACTGTGGCTTTGGCAGGCTGAAAGGGATACTTCCCCCTAGGATTCACACAGGTGGGTACCAGGCTGCGTTGTACAGTTGAGGGAACCACGGTCCCCATGGTGACAGTGATAGAGAAAGTTAAAATCTTGTTACTTACAGATAATAGGCGTTGAGGGGAAGTGAGAGAGCTCACGATGCTGTTCTGTCTGATGGCCATTACCTATTCCTCCCCAAATTAATAGAGCAAATTGGTTAGCGGCTTTTGACTCCTTGTTTGCCTTAGAAGGCTCTGTTAGTGTTTTTTTTTTGTACCAGTGTAGTCTGGCTATTAGAGGGAACCACAAAACCTTCGATATAGAAAAAGCCAGTGGTTACCTGAATTTATTGTCTGTAACCCTGGCGGTGCCTGTGTGTGCACCACGTTTTCAGTTGTCACCAGATGTACAGTTATGCAGAATAATGCATACAAATTGTTCTTAAGATGCAATGCTAAGCCACTCATGTAGCTGTTATAGCTTTCAGTACCAAGATATTGGTTTAGAGCTTTGGCATTAGTCCAGTCAAGAAAGTTCTGTTCAAGTCTTTTGTAGTGTCTTTGCATGATTAACCACTTTGTGACCAGAGGAGGCCTAAATATTCTCTTCAAGCATTTCAGAGAATGCAGGTAATAGCCATTAAAATTAAAAAAAAAAATGAAGAAAACAAGTGTGTGTCAATGTACTGGCAGCTTTGCTTAAATAGAGAGCTAAAGGTTCACTGGACAGGGGAGTTTCTTTTAGTTAAAAGGCACGGGAAGCTTAATAAGATTTCACTTCAGATATGATCCGTGAGGTCAGTGGTACAAATTTGCACTAGCTGAAGATCTGAGCTTGTCTGTTTATACTTCCAGACTCCTACAGTACTCATGCCATGCTATATATTACACTAATGCTTAAAGGAGTTAGAACCGATAATAGAAAATTACTGCTGCCAATGCTGAAAAGTGATCGACAGTGAGTATGTTTAGATGCAGCCATACAGATCTGTTGTGCAAACGCTTAAGCAATCAACAGAAAAGAATTTTGAAGATGCCATTCACAGGGGCTCCATTCTCTGAGGAGCCACAGATGTAGGCAAAGAGAACCCTGTGGCCTGTTTTAGCCTTAGAGTTATTACCTGTAGCTCCATCATACTCAACCTACTCCTGCAGGCTAGGAGGACCCATATCTGTGTAATGGATCTGTTCACATGCTCACAGGCTTCAATTCTGTTAGACAATGCTTTTTTTTTTGGGTGGATCTCAATAGCATTATCTGCAAAATCTGTCTGCAATCTGAGATCAGGACCCCCTACTCTAGCTGTGTTTAGTAAAAGGATTTTTAACTTTGCCACGTTGACCACCAGAGGGTAGTAACATACATTTGCACTAGGTGCCCTGCAATAGGAGAATGGAGTAAGATGCAGAAGAAGATAAAAAGGAAATCTGGTGTACAGAGAGGAGGTACCAGACCTCACCAATGCAAGTGTGTTTTGCCCTCCGTACATGTGTCACTGTATAGACAATCATTCTTTACTGTGAATCTGTGAGATCAAGGATTATTGGCCAGCTAGGAGAACCATGTACGAAATTCCATGTTTGAAGTCAAGTCACGTGCATATTTGTTTTCAAGACCTTGCCTTAGACAACACAGAACAAAAAGGTAGAACACTACATTATTTTCCACAGTTGTATGGGTAGCTGGAAATAGCTTCAATGTGTTGTACTGTTACTAATGCTGGCAGAGCTACCAGGGTGATTTCTGCATGAGAGGGCAAGAAGTTTTTGACTTGTAATGATTTAAATCTTTACAGGTGAGGTAGAAAGTTTTTTAAGCGATCTTGGTACTCAAACATCTGATTTAGGTTCACACAGAACTGAGTTGCTGTCAAAAAGCTCACCAGAAGTCTGCCGTATATAAACAGGTACATTTTGCTGATGGATCTCTCAAACAGTAGGATTCAGTATAGTTTGTTCACAGACCTAAATATTTTCCTGTCTTTACATATCTTATTCTCATCTGTCTGTGTGTCCCTGTTCCTGTTTATGCCATCTAGAGCTCTATCCAGAGCACCCCTGAGCATCTTCAATTGTTGAACAAGTATCTTCAACTGTTGTTACCGATAGCACAGGTTTTGCTGTAATCGGGAACAAGAACAGTATTTTGACCCTTTTGGTTTTCAACTCTTCGTGCTTCTATGTTTTAAAAGCAAAATTGTTTCTACTTGTCTCCTTTGAGACAGTCAGCTTGATTTCACATCATCGATAATCAGATGGACTTCATGACACATACTGAGTTGCTAAGGTTTAGCAGAAAGTATTTTGGATTTTTTTTTGCTTTTGAGTGTCCTAGGATTTTATGCCCGTGGCAAGAAATAGAGAAAAAAAAAAGCTGCTTTGTGGCTGTTGAATTTGGACTCCTAAGTTGTTTTCAACCCTGTTTCAGTCGTAGACCTCTCAAATGTTGCTGGCTGAATTATTTTATGTCTCTGTACCATAAGTCTGTCTTTGTGAACTGAGGAGAGTCATCGCTGGAAGAGAGATTGTCACATACTTTTGTCTGACCAGTACTACATCTCTTACTCAGGTTTGGACCTCTACATCAAATTGTAACATAAAATCTAATAATCTGTAAATGCTGACATGAACAACATACACGCAGTGGGAATTTCCCTTTTAAAAAATGCATTATTTTTTATAAAAATGTCCACCAGAATGGAAACGGTGTTAAGGTCAGGTCTTGACTTTACCACCACTGATGTTTGTTTACTTGGTACATTTTTTAAAAGTCTACTTCTATCTGTGCAGGACCTGTCTTTGGACTTTTAAGAGACATACGACACTATTCCTGTCTAAGCTCATTTTGCTTACTTCTACCACTCCAGTTCAGGCCTGTTTCACTAGTATTTACTTACACGTGAGTTGTGTGTTCTTTGTTTTAGGTATATTTTGTTTTTTCTTAATAAAAGGGGGATAAATGGAAAACCCAATGAAATAGCTCTTCTATGGCCTCTCTCATCCTGTGCCTTGCAAGTTCTGGGACTGCTAATGTCAGTCTCTGTGATTTATCTGCAGGGGTGAAGTTGTTCTGACCTGCAATAACAAAGTACATCATTGTTGGCTTGCATGTTATAAAAATGATGCACAATACTCACATCTAAAAGTCAGAATAAACCTTTTATGCAGCTCTTTGTCAGTTCTACAAATGGTTGCAGTTAATCGATGCTATAAAACTTTCCTTCGGGCACTAGTATTCAGCTTTCACACTGGGAAAAGCAGTTTGAGTGTGACATTTTAAATATTGGTGGTATTATCTAATGAAATAACTCGGGGTTTGAAAATTCCTATCAGTAAAAAAGCACAAAACTGCTGTTGAGTTAGAGTATTTAAAAACATCTTTGGGATCATTGGGAAAAAAAAATACATTGCACAGACACTATTATTTTGCTACTCTTTTCCTGCATGCATTCTGACTCGACCAGAGGTCTACTGTCCCATCGGTGCATCCATGTAATTTTCGTCAACATTAATGGGAGCAATGAGTATGAGCTGAGGAGGGCATACAATGAACTCAATTTTTTTTTTTTTTCTTTATTAACAAGTGTCAGGCAAGTCTTGTTACAAGGAAGGCCTTTGAGACTTTTTTTTCTACCTTGCCATAATGAACATTGTAGATTTAGCAAACATATTGGGATTTCTCCAGGATATATTTTTTTTTCATTTTGTATTTTACAGATTTGCCGTTCTGGAATCAAGTAGCTCCATCTCAGGGGCTGTACAAAGAAAAGAGGCAAAGGAAAGGAAAGTCTCCCAGGTGATGGCAAACTCTGGAAATTCCACAGGCTTTTATCCGATGGTTTAACAGTAAATCACTGCCTAGACATTTTCTTACTCACAGTTAGGTGTATAAAAAGTGAAGACGGCATTTGGAATTTTGTTTTTATGAAGCCCAGAAAAAGCAACATTATATCTATTGAGGCCATTTTCTTAGCATTTCCTGAAATTCTGGACATTAAAAAAAAAGACAACATAGAGGAAAAATTTGAAAAGATCATAGTGGAAAAGGCAGAGGAAAAAAAAAAAGCCTTCCGGGACTGTCATAGTACACACTGTACTGTATCCAAGGTAAGCCCGTGCCTAGAGGGCACAATCTATCTTTAAGTGTATCTGACCTACTAACCACAATGAAAAAAAAAGAGCAGGTGATTTGATTTATTGCTTTTCTGAGATAATAACTTTTGCATTGGCAGGAGAAATTTTAAGAAGGCACTCATGCTAACGTGTGCTGCTACTCCCATGGAGTTCATGGACAGAAAAGTTGTGTCCCAGCTTTTCAACAAAACTGTTGAAAAGGTCAGCACAAACAGACCATATTCAAAAAAGATGATCTTTGAGTGCTCGTGTTGGAGTGTTTGTGGTTCTTATTTCTAAGCGGCTGAAAAAACCTAAATAATATGCAAAGAATGCATTTCTGATACAACTTTACAAGAATCTTAGACTTTTCAAGGATCCTTTTCAAGAATCTCCAAGTATATTCTGAAGAATAGCTGAGTTGGAAAGATTTTTCCGAAAAGGAATGAAAAGGAAGCTAAAGGCAGTAATGGGATTTCAGACATCCCAACTTTTGGCTGCCTTCTTTTAGCTAATTTTAATATGACCAATGATTAGGAGGGCAGGAGCTCTGCATTTTTTGGTAACAGGCTGAGAGAGTTGGGGCTGTTCAGCCTGGAGAAGAGGAGGCTCCAGGGAGACCTTATAGCAGGAAAGATGGGGAGAGACTGTTCAGTAGGGCCTGTTGTGACAGGACAAGGGGTAATGGTTTTAAAATAGAGGGAGGTAGATTCAGATTGGATATTAGGAAAATTTTTTTTACAATGAGGGTGGTAGAACACTGGCACAGGTTGCCCAGAGAGGTGGTTGATGCCCCGTCCCTGGAAACATTCAAGGCCAGGTTGGATGAGGCTCTGAGCAACCTGATCTAGTCGGGGACGTCCCTGCTTCTTGCAGGGGGGTTGGTCTAGATGACCTTTGAAGGTCCCTTCCAACCCAAATTATTCTATGATTCTATGAAACCAAGAAAAACAAGTGATGCAAAAGAAAACAATTATTCACCACCAATTGATGCTCAGTCAGTCCCTACGCAACAGCAGCCCATGCCAACCTCCACTCCTCCCAGTTTTATTGCTGAGCTCATCTTTGAAGGTCCCTTCCAACCCCAACCATTCTATGATTCTCCCAGTGGA
The DNA here is from genome assembly GCF_036417535.1 of Chlamydotis macqueenii. NCBI lineage: Eukaryota > Metazoa > Chordata > Aves > Otidiformes > Otididae > Chlamydotis > Chlamydotis macqueenii. The sequence continues at coordinate 52,139,354 of NC_141560.1, read as the reverse complement.
GTCACAAATATCGGTGACATAAACTCACTGGTTAGTTGGGCAACTCTTTGTCAGAGTGCCTTGCCCAAGCTCACGCAGTAAATAAAAAGCAAAACCCATGTAACAGGACAGAGTCCTATTTTCCAAAGTTTGTTTATTCAACCAGTTCGTAACACTTTCTTCCTGTTTCAGCTGAACCACTTAATCACTACAATGTTATAGTTTGTTTCAGCTTTTTATATCGCCAACAGGTAGGGATTTAAAAAGCACTTTGCTGTTCACCTTTCAGTCAACCTCATAACTTTCATATGCGTATTGTTTTATTTTGCTAGAGGCTTTCCCAACAGGCTGGTGTTTCCTCTGAAAAGCTGGATCACCTATGGAGCTAGGAGCTGTGACCTTCTGTGCTTGAATGGTTCTACAGAAACTTCAGAACTTCCTTTACTTTTTTTTTTTAAAAAAAAGAAAAGTCATTAAAACATAGGTTTTAGACAGTCTGAAATCCCCTCCTACAATTCTTTGCTCTTTGGGGAGGCAGGGAAAGTGCTTCAGCCTTCAGTATTCTGGATTGCCCTGTTCAATACCTCATGGATTATAGAGTGGAATTTTTCAGTTTTTGATAAATACTAATTGTACTTTTATGCTAGCAGGATTAGCATAGCTCAATTGTCTAAATATTGTTCTTGTATATAGCAATATTGTTCTAATATCTAATAAATATCGCATCTGGTATCTGTTGCTCCCACTCTGAATGTTTTTGGGCCTCTTTACTACTGAGCAGAAAGGCTGTGAAGAAAATTCAGTTACTGAGGAAGGTGTTCGTATTTCAGTGTACATTTTTTGTTAGTTTTCTTGGGCTTTTTTTTTTTTCTTACTGAACAAATGATTGGTATAGTTAAGAAACACCTTTTAAGGTAAGTGATGTTGGTTTTCCTTTGTGATATAAAACCAATATTTTGACTGTTATAAGCAACCACTTGCACCAATTAATAGACCTCAGTATGTGAATCTTCAGAACAGCCTCTCCTTTCTTGTCCGTGCAACTGGTGGTAGAAGAATCCTGTAGCTGCTTTCGTTTTGTTGAGCCATATCCTATTGACTCCTCAAATTGTTCTTCAGTCCTTCACTTTATCAGATGAACCTCTTCCTCTTGCTTTATGCTTGATTCCACTGTCAGGTGTGCTGGCTGTTGCTAACCTACACCTGCCTTACAGTTTTCATCCCAACTACTGTCCTAAGTCAGGAACTACCTCATGTGATCTGTCTTAAAAGCTTATCTTTTGCACTTGCCACTGCTGTGTGTGGCAATTTGATGAACAGATATAGATCTGCACAGTGGTGCACAGTGGCCTCAGGTTCTTGGCTCCTTTGTTCTTTTTGCCTACTGCTTAGCTTGACACTCTTTTTTTTATCATTTTTGAGTAATGCCTTTTGTTTTCTGTGAGACTGATGTGAATACAAAGAGCAAAGTCCCACTTTTTCACCTCATCAATCTCTTAGCTCATCTTTTACCAAAGACCTGGGATAGTGTATTTTTATGGAACAGGGGACCCTTTATCATTTTTCCATTGCCATCAATTGCTTGCCTGTCTTTATCTCTAACTCTTCTTTTCAACATTTTGTGGGAACCTAGGGCTGGATGTCATCTTCTCAGATTCCCAGGGGTGCTAAATTGCTACAAATCTGTGCACTTCGCTATTTCCCACTATGTGTCAAATGGCAGGTAAACCTTATCTTTCAAGAGATCACAATTCCTGTCTGAGGGTCATTTCTATAATTGTCCCTGCAGTAGTAATGGCAGGCTAGAGTATCCAAGAAACCAAATGCTTCCTGTGGTTAAAAGACAAATTATCCAACAGCATAGTATATACAATGTTAAGCTGTATAAAATCCCACAGAGAAGCTCAGAGAGACAACAGGAGGGAGGTGCCCAAACAATACCCTACTGGCCTACTCCCAGGTCCATCACAGGGGCCATCAGGACAAGCCCAGATGAGCACAGGGGCACAAGCGCTGGCAGGAACCCAAATCAAGGACTCTCCAATCAGATTTTGGACAAATGGCTCATTGCCTATGGGTGGGACACATTACGAGATGCAACAGAAAAGCAGTTCCTGATTGCACCGGACTAATTAAGGAATGTTTAGGGGAGGAACCAAAGATGGAGGAAGAGAGAGATTTAGGTGATTTGGGGAGGGATACGAGTGGGAAAATAGAGGGATAAATGAATAAAAAGGGCTGGTTGCATATACGTAATTGGCTAGTCAGAATGCCTGTCTGGCTATGCCCTGTGCCTAACCAGTGCAGTCTGTCCTGTGTTCTTATTAAACTCTTTTCTAATTCTTTTCTAATTCTTTTCTGTGTGAGTGCTCTCTATTCTGTGTGCGTATGTGTATGGGGGGTGTGAGCGCAGCAGCTGGAGACAGATGACAAGCTGGAGGGCCTGTGTGTCTGTACTGCGGTGACTGATCGAGCATGGGGGTGTGAGCGAGTGTGTGATTGCTAGCAAAGATCAAGCCAAACCAGCTGGTGAGTAGGTGAGGTGACCTGGGAGCAGGGGGGTAAGTGGGTCTCTAAGGGACAGCTCTGGGTGTGACAGCACCTGTGCATCCCCAGAGGCAAGAGCACAGTGGAATGGAGGGGGTGCAGGGGAGGAGTGGATGTGGGGGCTTATATGTCCAGGTGCCAGCAACTGAGCAGACTAGGATCCAGAGGCCAACTACTGGGCAGAGTGGCTGCATGAGTCCAGTTGCTGGAGGCATCCACCTTGCGCATATATATATTCTCACTAACAGACTTCCATTCTCCTCAGCCAGAGAGGGGAGCAGGATAAGGCCATGAGTGCTGCCTATATACAGAAGTGCTCTGAGTGTCCTTCTAGGAACTATGTGTCCAGTCATGTAGATATGTAGTGTATATATGTGCTTTGTGTGTGTTTTTCTGCTGGTAATACATCTTCAGCCTCACTAATGGTTGGACATGGGCATACGGAGCAGCAACAGCCTCATCTCTCTCAGGTTGTTGGATCGAGCATGATATATTTTCCTCTAGTATACACACTGCATTGCTCCAGTTCACTTGTGTGTTACTGTCAGCCCAATAGATACATTCCCTGTCTTACCTCATGAGTACCTCTTTGTGCACACATGAAACATGCATCCATCCATGCATCCATACCCAGTTGTACAGTACCTCCTGATCCCTTTTTCATCAAAACTTTATGTTGCATATATAGCTAAAACCACTATGCATGTTTAACTCAGACTGTATGCCTTAGTTTCTTGGTAAAAGTTCCCCTGTGGTCTAGGAATTAATATCTTTACTTGTTCATCCTGGTCAAAACTTTTCAGGCTACTTCAAATCTCTGCAGAGAAATGCAAGGATATTCTACGGTGTTGACTGAATGTGCCACTGAGCCACTTATAATAAAATCTAGAAAATGTGCTTTTATTCAGTGCATTTGACATCATACAATTTCACTGCATATCGTTAAAGCATCAGTAAAACATTCCTGATAGCTGCTAATACCTGCTTAACAGTCACTTCTTTATGATACAGCCCATCAGCTTGTGATCAGGCTGCACACGCCATTTTGTGGCAGAAGCTGAATTGGTGGAGTTGCTCTACAACAGAAAAACACAGACAGAAATTGTGTTTCTGTTTTCACATACCTATTTTCTACATCTTAACCACAAAATGCTCTGGTCTCTCAGCTCTACTGTTTCTAGGCTTCCTGAGCAGTCACTTTGCTGCTGGAACTGCTCCATACAGCTGCAGGATTTCAAGAACAGTGCCTCACTTATAATTTTCTTCGCTTTTTGAGGTTCTTGAGCATTGATCAATGGATATTACTTGTCTCAAGGTTTCACTGTCTTCTGAGAAGCATGCACATAATCTGAAGAGAGCTGGCCATCTGTCATGGTATCAAGTTTTTAAGGGAAGATAAAATCAAGCCCACGGAAAAAGAAATCTCTTGCATACCATGGCATATACAGAAACAACATCTGCCTCAGAAAGTTCCTGAGCTAAAAAAAAATGGGATCCTGAGAGATTCTTCCCTGCAGGGAAGAATCATATACTCTTGCCCTGGACTTATTCTTCCCTATGTTTGTGTTTACAGGCACTGTTAGAGACATGGTGTTAGGGCAGGTGGACACTTAACCTGATACCCAAAACAGACATCCTTTTGGTCCCTTGTACCTCAAACATAGGTCAGTTTCCACAGATCCATCCTCACTTTGAAGTCCGATTGCTTTCAAATTTGGTTTCCACCAAGACCCAGTCAAAAGCTTCACATATTGATGCTATGAATGTGTCTGCATAGAGTATTCATATTTTTATGAAATACAAAGATCAGTGTATGAAAAAAAACTTCACACAGAGGTTTTCCCATTGCCTTATTAAGCTGGAAAAAGCTTTTTGTTTCTTAATAGTTTAACAGTTCTATGAGGCACAGGTAATGACAGCAGTAGGCTTGAGAAAAGGACATTAATATTTGCAAACGGATAAAGAGAGTCTGCAGTCCAGAGGAAGTAATACTGGAAAGCAGTTATCTATTTTGTTACTAAACTGTCGTAGTTCAGCCCCAATCGGGACCAGACTACGTAGTCTCTCTCTCGCTCCCCCCACCCTCCGAGAGAATAGGGGGAGATGATATAAGAAAAAACGGCTCAAGGTTTGAGATAAGGACAGGGAGAAATCCTTAAAGTTACTGTCACGGGCAAAACAGACTCGACTTGGGGAAAACTATTCATTTATTTCTAAAATTAGCAGGAGAATGAGACAGGGAACAAGATAACCTCCCCCCACCCCTCCCTCTTCCCGGGCTTAACATTATCTATACTACCTCCCCTCCCGAGTGGCACGGGGTGGGGAAAGGGAATGGGGGTTGCAGTCAGTTCATCACGCGTTGTTTTATGCCGCTGTGTCATCGTCGGGGGAAGAACTCCTCACATTCCTCCTCTGCTCCTTTGTGGGGTCCCTCCCACGCACCACAGTCCTTCGTGAAACTGCTCCAGCGTGGGTCATCTCTTCCTCGGGGTGCAGTCCCTCTAGAACAGCTGTCCCAGTGGGCCCTCCACGGGCCACAGCCTCCTTCAGGCCTCCACCTGCTCTGGTGTGGGGTCCTCCACGGGCTCCAAGTGGATCTCTGCTCCTCCGTGGGCCTCCATGGGCTGCAGGGGGACAACCTGCTCCACCATGGTCTTCACCACGAGTTGCAGAGGAATCTTGGCCAGGAGCCGCGTTACTCCTCCCCCTCCTTCTTCACTGACCTTGGTGTCTGCAGCCGTTCCTCACAACAGGCTGGCAGACGCCTCTCAGGATCCTTTTTACATCTTGTTCACTTCTCATCTCCTCTCCACTTCTTGCAGCCAGGCCAGGCCGAGTTGGGCCCAGTTGGCTGCCCAGCAGGAGGCCAGAGGGTGAGGCCTGCAAGGCCCATGAGGCTCACGCCTCCCCCTCTCTGCCCTTGCTCAGCTGCTTCACATCTTCTCCCTCTTTTTTTTTTCCTGTTTTCCCCTACTTAAATACGTTATCACAGAGGCATGATCATGGGACATTCTGCTACCAATTGGCTCGACCTTGGCCAGCAGTGGGTCCGCCCTAGGCCCGGCCAAGTCCACTAAACAAAGGGGAGCAACTTCTAGCAGTTTCCTACAGAAGCTACCAGCTTAGGCCCCCCCTCACTAACAAAACCAAAACATAAACATTTTACAAGCTTTTACCTTAACCTGGCTTGAAACAAAGACAATATATAGATACTGAGCTAACAGCTCATTTTTTGGGTGAACCTTAGAAATGAGGTACTACAATACACAGAATGCCAAGAATCCTAATAGTAATTGCTAAACACGTAGTAACAAATAATAACAACAACAGAAAAATCTCCAAAGTGTTTATCTAAATGTCACCATGATATCACTCCACTGAGCAATGTTGACCAGTTTAGGAGCTGCTGAAGTGCTTTGTGGAAGTGCTGTCTTCCAGTAACCAATGTTAACCAGTTCAAGTTCCTCAGCACTTGGTGACTAGTAGAAAAAGTGTCTGAATTCTGAGGGTGTTCTAAAAACTTGAAACACCATCCACTTACTGAAATCTCTTTCTTTATTTTCTTAGGGTCTACCTGAGCTTCTTAGGAACATGGTAGGTATCTAAAGCAAAGGGGACAAAGTCTCAATTTTAGACTGTTAGCATTTGTTTGAAGATGTTGAAGATTGATATAATTATTCTCAATATAGGTATTATCAGCTTGTCAACTCTATTGGCAGCTAAATGTCTTTCAAATACCTGGCTCAGTTTATTATGGAGTATTTATACAATGAGTTTCACTCCCAAAATATTTAATTCCTAATACCACTTATCAAAGGGATGTCATGTGTTCATATACATATGGATGAATCATGTAATTCAGGATGAGATCATGGATCCTGATATTGCAAATGCAGAGTATTTTTGCCCCATTTATCTTTAATATGTCCTTGTCACTGGTATTAGCTATTAGGTTATCCTAATTGGAGACAAATTCCTAGTTTATGTGAAATTCTTCTTACTATGAGACAACTATTGACTCATTCTATGCTAAGTACACAAGTTTAGTGTGGCCTTCCCTTGGAAGCCTGACACTTTCTTTTTTTAAACTCCACCAACACATTCAACTGGACAAGTGAAAAATATTGAATAAAATGTCCTCATGGACTGGGTTTTTCCTCTAACTTCTTGGATCATTTCGTGATCCGTTTTGACCCTTAAGATTCTCATGGGAATAAGAAGAAAGGCAGTGACAAGCATCTAAGAAAACAAATGAACATGAGGATTTTTACTAGACACAAGCTAGTGTTAGTGGGAGTGGGTGAAAAATGCCAAAAAATGCAAATAATTTTGCTCTGCTTTCTTTCAGAAGTATGATAAAACTGAGTAAAATTCTAGGTCATTACTCTTTTAATTCACTCCTTACTCAAGCAAAACTTTTGCTGGCATCAGTGTTGAGTCCTTCCTGAGTGAAATTTCTGGGATTTAGTCGTTTAATGAGAACAATGCAATTAAAATAATAAATTGGGAAATAAGTAAAACTACTGAAGATGGTGGCAATACACTTACTATACACTTAAGTTTACACTGCCTGCTCATTTAAGCACAAAATGATACAGAATAAGGTCAGGGGAAATCACCCTATATGCATCCCCAAAGACATCTGATATATCAAACGACAGCAGAACCCTGTTTATTCAAAATACTTTTGGAACATCAAAACATTTGGATAAACAGGGCTTCAAATAATTGAGGGAGTTATTGTATAAGTAATTCACACCAGAGGGACATAACCTAGATTCAAAGGAGTGAGTTTCAGATCAAAGGGGTACAGATAAATGGGATTTTGCTCTATGTGAACAAATAAAACAAACAGCATTTGATTATTCAGGAATCAAGAAATGTCCAAACATTTTTTCAAAAAGAGTTTAGGATGAAAGGTCAAAATTGTTGCAATAGGCCATACAGAAGACTATAGAATCAAAATAACAAATAACTAAACGAGACAAAAAATGTGCGGGGGTTGTTTTTGTGTGTGGTTTTTATCGTTTTGTTTTTCAAACTCACTGATCTTCCAGCCACAATCACATGAACTTTACCAAGTGTTTTGATCCTATTCCAGCTGTGACACTGACACATATTTTGTGGCCGAAAGTGGGGGATTTGTAACACCTGTGGCTCTGTAACTCATTTTCCCCAATGCTCAACAGAAGCAAACTGTAAAATACACAAGTTGGGTCTCGCATGGACAATATTGTCTGAATGCTCGTCTTTCTATTAATGTCCTGATCCAGATATGATTTATCTACATACAGACATCGTAATCTCCTATCAAATGTCCTTTTAAAACACAGATCTTTGAATTTAAGAAGATGTTAAGTGTAAAGACCTATGTTGATATTCAACACACGCATTGTAAATATGGTGGTGTGGATAATTTGCTAGGTTAGACAAATGAACAGTCTTTTCTGTTTTCTGAAAGTTACACTCACATTCGTGTAATTCAGTGTTGCCCCTTACTGTCTGTGTAGGGACCGGGGGTGGCAGGGGAGAAGACAGACGCAACATTTAAAGGCGAGTTAAAGGTGTGAAAACATGACACATTTCAATTCCCCCCAACACCGAGAGCCCTGCCAGGAGAAGGCTTCTTCCGCTGCGGTGCTTCACCTTGCACAGCCCTGTCCTGGCTCGCAAGCCATCGGGAAAGGAGGTCCCCTGCGGGATGATGCGCGTAGAAGGCGCCTTCTGCCTCAAGTTTCAGAGACATTTTTTTCAACCTTGTCACAAGACATACCAGATTGTCCTGCTGAACCCATCCTGACTTTTCCGGGCCTTGTAGTTGGGTTTTTGAGCCCTGGGGTCGGTCAGCGCTGCCAGGTCCGGCTCCGGCACCATACCTAGAGCAGGTTCACTTCGTACCACGGGGCGGGCTGTGCCTCACCCCCGGCCGTCCATTCAGCCGTCGGTCCTACCGGCCTACCCTCAGCCTCTCCACAGCGGAACCCCACGCAGTTTTCCCTGCCTCCCCACCTCCTCTGCCTCAGACCCCGTCCCCCTTTTGGAGGGAAGAGCGGTGCCGCGCCGCCGCCACGTCGCCGCGGCTGCCAGCAGGGCCCGCTGCCTCCTCTCTCCTCCCCCTCCCGTCCCGCGGCGCCGCCGGGGTGTGCAAGGCGGAGGGGAGGGGAGCACGGCGCGGGGATGTGCAGCTCCGATTTTGGCATCGCTTTCCCCAACCGTTTTTGCTCCCTCCTCAGTGAGCGACTGCCAACTCAGGTGCGTGAAGCCACGCACCAGGACTCTGAGGAACAGGGGTGGGAGCGTGAGGGAGGAGCAAGAATTAAAGAGGAGCAGCTGTTGAGGTTGTGGTAAAGTAGGGGAAGAAGAATGCTTAATCAAAGATTTGGGGGAGCTTGGAGAAATGGCAATTTGGAGCTGAGTTTAGTAGAGGAGGAAAGTTAACACCTGTGTGGGCTGGAAAGGGCAGAGCTGTCATTGGCAAAAGGTAGAGGCAATCCTTTCACCAGAGGAGTCTTAGTGGGTGATTGCACGGGGTGAGGCCTGGAGGGGAGGTGGAGGGGCAGGGACAGTTTGGGGTGTTTTGGAGTTTTCTGGCAGGCTGCTGCAGTGGCATAGTCTGGAAGTGAGTAAAGATGAACCATAAAGAGCAAGGAGATGGTCAAAGCAAGTGTTGAGGTGTGGTTCTCTGAGGAAGCAGGAGGATACCTTTGAATTGGTTTGAGGTTTCAGTTCACTGGCCTGGTTTCCTCCCACCTCCTCATCTTCTTACTCCTCTACAACATGTTGGGTAGAGTTGTGTTGTCTATGATACAGGTAAAGAGCCAATTTCTAGTTTTATTCCAATTTACATCAGCAGCTGCTGTCTGTAGATACTGGCATTTAAAAAGGTAAACTTCCCTATTTAAAAAAACACAAACAAACCAACCTGAAATAGTCTTTTCTCTCAATGAGCAACAGGTAATGATAAGGCTTGTTCAAGTTTTGCCCTCTCTTTACTCTCCCTTCCATTTACAGGCTAGTCAAGGCTTCTCTCTCTGACTGAGGAATCCTTGGTGTGTGTTGTGCCTCAGTTGCAATTTGATATGAATATCTTGACCAGTTTTCTGTCTGGAGTGGTGCAGAGAAGAGAAGGTAAAAATGGAACTTGGGTGTGGTGATCTTTTCAGCTTGATAGCCCTAGAGTCTGGCTGAAACTGGTGCTGAATGCAGAAAATACATAGACTTGTGCCTAACTTGAAGTGTATCTGCAGAATCTTTTATTTCATCCAACTCCTTAAGCTCTGAAAGTTAAACATAGGCATAAGTATTTAGACAAAAATGGAGAAAGCTTTCTTACACTGCTAGTATGGGGCCTATGGATCTGGGAGTCAGTTCCTACTGCCATCTAATCCCTGGATTTTCTGCTCTGTTTCTAATTAAGATAATGGCCATGCCATTTTTTTATTTGTTCTTCTAAGAACCTGAAGTCTATTTGCTCCCATCAAATTCAAAAGCAGGTGTGTCACTGAGTTCAGTGGTTACAGGATTGACCGTTATTTTTTCCTTTCTTTTTGCTCTTTGCTCCCCCTTCAAAGGCTCTCTTTAAAGTGTAAAACCCACAGAGATGTAGGTTCTCCAAATTCAAACAAACAGATTCAATGAATTTCTCAAGCTCATTTTCAGAAGTAGTTTTTTTTTTTTTTTTTCTTATTTCCTGCCACAACCTCAACCTTTCTTTAACACCCTGGAAGCGTTGCTGCATATTGGGGTATAATTCAGAAGGGAAAAAAATGTGTATGTTTGGGTCTTAAAATAATATATACATTAAACTATATTTAATTGTGCTTTATCAATAGACTGATAAACTTAGGTGTTTGCTGATGCCATTGATCATGATGCTCTGTAGCAGGCAGAGGCAGTAACTGCTGCTGATGGAAAAGAAAAGGTAGTGGAAGGAGGAGGGGAGAAGGAGGTGGGAGACGAGGAGATTGGCTGCTTTAAATGTCAATCGCAGCTGCAGGCCCCAGCTCTTCCGCTGCTCGAGCTCTGGCTTTCCCTTGAACAGCTCCTAGAGAGAACAGGGCGTGCGGAGCTCGGATCACCAGCATCATGCTCCTTGGGCTTGGATCGTAGATCCCCCTCTTTGAACATTAAAATAACTCCTTCGTCCATCAGCGTCCCAGGCAGACCCAGCGAGAAAACACGAACGTGAGAGAGAGAGGAAAGAAAGAGGAGGAAGAGAAAAATCTGCAACCAGGTGGACTAAAGCAAAGAAAAAGAGTGCTTTGCTTGCATAGCTGCAAAGTGGGAATTTAAAGAACTGCAGTGAGAGAAATTTCGGCTCGTCGGCACATACACGTTGCAGAATTACAGATCCAGGTAGAAATGACATCAACAGGCAAAGAAGGCAGCGGAGCTCAACATGCACAATATGTTGGACCCTACCGTTTGGAGAAAACCCTAGGAAAAGGACAGACAGGTTGGTTCTTTTGCAGCAGCCCTGGCGCTAGGGGGAAGGTGCTTTAGCAGCCAGTGAAATGTTGGGGATGGGATATTTGAGGGTTCAGATTTTCCCATTTGCTGTTTTAATGGAGCTAATATTCATAGGGGATTTTTGCCTTTATTTTTAGTTTTCATTTTAAGTCTTTCTTTTCTTCCTTTTTTTTTTTTTAAAAAAAAAAAAAAAAGCCAGGATGCTTTATGTTCATTACTCCAGCTAATGGGTGTTGTTCTGATGACAGCCAGAGCGCATGCAGAGGAAAAAATAGATGATCTGCTGGTGGTGAATTTTCACATCAATTTCTTCCCTGCCCTACTTAGGAGCTTTTTCTTTTTAATCAAATTATATTGAAATGAAAGATTCACAGCCTGTAGTACTGAGGAGGTTGTGGTGGTGGGGGAGTCACCAGCAGTATTTCATGACATCATGATTGAAAAGGGTGTAGTCCTTAAGGTGCAGTTGGGGGGGTAGAAATATGTACAGTATGTCTGTGGCACTGACTGCTGTGGGTATTTAGCAAATATGGATGGACGCGCTGGTGGTTTTTGTGGGTAGGGTCTGAAATAAAAGAAAAATAGAGGATGGGTAGCAGAATTCATTCTGGTTATGCTGTGTTTTTGTAGGAGGGATTGAGGGGGAGGGGAGGTTATTTAATTATTTTTCTTAAAGCTTGTTTATGAAACTTGCCCCCAGCAGATTTTCCTGAATGGAACAATGGTAAGAAATATTAAAAAGAGGAAACCGAGTGGAGGGAATTAGCAGAGAGCAGGTGCTTTTGCCCTACATGACATAATTAGATCCCCTATATGCGTTCAAGATCTGGACTTACTGTTGCTTGCTTGGATAGCATATTCGCTTCAAGGGCAGGGGAGCATTAATTGTAAGAAAAACCCTTAAAAAGAAGCCCAAATGTCTTCCTTATTTAATTTTTTTTTTTAATTTTTTAAATTTTTTTTTAGTAACAGGTGCAATAAGCAATAGGATCTGGCAAATTCATTGGTTTAGGAGCCCCCCCCCCCCCCCGCCAAAAGTGGATTGAAACTCAAGATTATAATTTAGGGAAAGGGGAAGATCAGCCATAGGGGGGCTTCTTTGGGCATGTGGGTGTTAAGTGTTGTTCATTATGGTGGGACAATAAAACATGATGCATTGTGGTATATATTTTTTTTTTTCTTTATAACCCAGGCGAGCTTTGCCCATCTGTTGTCTAAAGGATTTAATAGGCGTTTCCATCCCCAGCTGCTGCCTCTGCTCTGCCTGCTTCCTCACTGCCCTGCGTGGCAGCAGCTCTGCAGTCCGCAATTTTCTTAGGGACACAGTCAAAATCCAGATCTTTCTCTGTAAGAAGCAATGCTCTTCTGAGATGATTGATTGTAACACCCCCCCATCCTTCCCCTCCTCTTCACAACCCCATAGCAACCATTCAGAGACATGGATGAAGATGACATTGTCTTCTAGTGAAAGTGACTTTTATTTATATTTCCTCTTTTTTTTTTTTTTCCAAATCTCTTAATTGTATCAGCTGCTAAAGGTAGCTCTCTGTCACTGTTTTGGTTAACACCTTTATTCTTTGCATAGCTCAATAAGCCCTTACTTCTGCAGCTGTATTCTTACTAAAATCTGTTCGATGACGATCATGAAAATACTCTGCCAAAAAAATTGCAGTGTATTGGTAATAAAACTGCCCTATTTCTGCTGGTAATCCTTTCCTGGATAGTCCAGGTGATCTGGTCCAGCCAGCTGTAGGTGACAAATTCTTTTTTGTCTTCATTACCATTTCCTTTTTTCTCTCTTTCACCTTCTTAGCACCCCTCCCTCATCTTTAAATACAATTGTGTCTGAGATTCTTGAAAATACAGCTGCATTAACCTTTTGCTCCATGTCTCATAGCCTGATGTTGTGGTCCTAAAGGGTTTTCTGCAGCTTTGGTTATTTTTTTCCTCTCTGCTAATCTTCCTATCTTCCTCCTAAGTGATTAGAGATGTGGGGGTGGAGGGAGAAGAGGATGTATTTAGAGGCTTGCTGCTGTTAGCCTCTGCGGTTATTCAACCAGCTGGACAAGGGTGAAAGTTTCCTTTTGCAGTTTTACCGTATAACTGATCTTTATAGATAAGCCTCTGCTGTTTGCACGCATGAATGCACATGAAATGCACAATGCATGGTGTCATACAACCTGGAGGTGAGAGGAAGAGGAAGAGAAATCTTAAAAGTAGCTGATGTCAGTCTGTGTCTTCCTTGTTATAGCAGCCCTTGATTAACAGAATAATACACTGAGGTGAAATCTAACTCAGTATGAAACATACATGGCTAAATATGGAAAGATGCCTTCTGGTCTTCTCGCATTTTCTGTGCTAATCACATTTGGGAGCATGCAGAATGGCATGAACAGTGTGTGGTATGTAGCTAGTCCTCATCCTCCTTGTTTTGGAGGGTAAGCAGGCAACTTGCAGCATTTTAGGGAGACGACAAAAAGTGCAATATGAGGGCCTCATTCACCATACTACGTTGTCATGATGTGTAACTTTGATTTTTGGGTTGCAGTGGCATAAAGCTGAAGAAAAACAGTGGTTGTAAGAATTCCTTTTGTGCTTTACTTAAAAGCTTGGAAGATTAGGAGGTAATGACTTGGAAAATACATGTTTTTTGGTTTTTGTTTTTTTTTTTTTTTTTTTTTGCTGAGGGGATGGGGAAGAGTGAGAAATAAAACCTGGCAAAATGTAATGATGAATGGAAAGAAATTGTAAGTTGTGTTGCAAAGTCCTATCAATTTTGTGATCTTCATGTCCATAATTTTTATTTTGAATAACAAATTCTTGACCCTATAAAGTTATTTCAGATGGGCAGCTGTAGCTTTGCTCCCAGATATGTTAGTATTATACAAATGTATTAATCATTCTTACCTGCTTTTACTGAGATCAAAAGAAGGGGGTTTTGGGAAGGAGTGTGGGTTTTTAGTTCAGGGCAGACTTAAAAGGGTGCCATGGAGGGAGAACTTAATGGTAGAGTAGAACTCTCCCTGGCTTTCTCTCCATGAAGTTCTCATGGATTGCCACCTTAATAGCTGCTAAAAAAAGTATCTGCTAACAGCAGTACGTTGGTCCTTGCAAAGAGGTCCAGTTCCCGTATCTCTAACATCCGGCTGTGAGTGGGCAAAACTGACAGAGAAAAGCCTTCAATTCAAATTGATGGCTAAGAACCATTGTTTAAAGTGTTGATTAGAATTCAAAATCAGGTATGCAAAATTTGTCCTGAGCAGCCTTCTGTGCTGGTGCGTCAAGCTTACTGAGGGTGACTGATGCCACAAAGAAAGGATTAGGGCCTCTTAGAGAAGTTGGAAAAGGGCTACGCACAGCAGTGCTGAAAAATATCTGTACTTAGCTCTTTGCTGTTAGTTGGAATGTAGAGGAACTAAGGAAAATTATTTTTAATAATGTAGCATACAAATGTAAAGTATAATTTGAGTACTGTAGTAAGGTCGTTTGCTTGTGTAATAGGTTGAATTCAGAGCATCTCTTGTTTACTGCAGCTGGAGGAAGAGCTGATGGAATCTGTATTTGAATGATTCTGCAAGAAGACAAGAAGCAACATAATCTTAATTATTGTACTAAGAATTATTTTACAAAGCTGTCAGTGTAAAAGACCATTACTATATATACGGGTGTATGGGGAAAGGTTTGTTTATGTAAGTTTCATTGATACATTCTTCTACAGTTAATTCTAGGAGGTTTTCATTGTAATTAACACTAATGAGCAAAGGTTGTGTGTCATGTTACAATAACACAAGTGGATACAGTATGCCTTGAGAAACCCCAGTCACACCTCGTCATGAGGTACTGTTTTAGTTTTAGATCAAACAGAGGCTTTTCTCTATTTGCCACTAATTCTGTGTGAAATCCGCTTCTTGTGTATTCCTTGCTTTATTTCTTTTATTTTATTTTTAATTCCGCTAATACTTTTGTTCGTATGTTTCTTTTGGCCTCGTTGACCCCTATTTCACCCTTGAAACTCTTAAAAGTGATTCAGATTGACTGTACTGCTGAAGATTTATTAATGAGTGCAAAGATGAGGAACTGAAGTATTTCTTCTGAAGGGTTTCAGCGTTTTGGAGAGTTTCCTTATGTTTTAATTTGACAGTCACTATACAAGCTTCAGCATCATTGTTTGCTATGGCACCGATTCAATGTCCAGTTGAAATTTCCAAAACACTGCTTTGTTTAGAAGCAATAAGACATTCACTCTAAGTGGGAGTTACCCTATTCACTTTGAGGTAAATTTGATGAAAAATTTAATGTTGCTGATCCATTTTGTCTTGTTCCTTTCATCCTCTTCAAGCCTAGTTCTGCAGGCATTCAGTACAAAGAATCCTACTCGAAACTCCTGGCACTTTGACCTTCACAAAAAGTGTGGGAGGTCCCTTTTCTGCATTGTATACCATATAATTTCAACTATTTTGATGTATAACATGTTAATTATATTTGAGCCATCAGTGAGGTGTTCAGCAGTGTGCTATTGGGTTGTGTAAGAACAGAAATCATTAAATGTGGATCTTAGTGAATTTAATAGCCTTTTATTCAGTGAGGGCTTAAACAGGATGTTTCTTTACAGCCTTAACCACCTGTTTCCATGACACCAGCAGAAACTGAAATGTGTTAGTTTTTTTTTTTGTTTGTCTCTGTCAAATTTGGTTGAAATGGAAAGCTTCAGATCTATTCGAGAAGTGTTTGGTAGACAATGTGATCTCAGAAGCCCGGTTTCCTTAGGTAAGTAGGCTAAACAAAGTGTATCCTTTTCATTCATACTGGTATAATTTTTTTTTTCTTTTCCCTGACCCAGTGTGTTGGATCTAGAGAGAATCTGAAGATTACAACTGTATTCCATTTAGCTATCTAGATTGATACATTGTTATAGAGGTGTAAATCATTATAGTTCCCCCCATAGCCTTTTGAAACAAACAAACAACAAACCGGTATATATTCTATTCATGTTTTCATATGTATGTTTCGCTCTCCTTAAAAAAGTTTCTTTCAAAACAGTGAATCCATACTCTTTGTCATGATGGTCTGTGAAGATTTAAACAGTTAATTAGTAATCATAGAAATAAAATATTGGAAGCAATACTGTGGCCAGTACAGATATTAAGAATGAAATTTTGCCAAGAGAGTTTATGTCATAGTGACTTAGACTCAGTGGGTTTTCAAGTAATGATTTGGTCTTTCTGACCTTTATATACCTTTTATCTGATTGTTCAAAAGTACTGTTTGCCTGCATTACTTACTGAAGTAAACTAGTGTTACCATGCCATGTGTCTGAACTGCAAAGTTCAGATATCCCTTTAATGACTGTGACTATTTTTAAAAGCAAATTCCTGTTTACTAACTACCATGAAAATGATTTTTAGCTTCCATCCCTCTGCAAACTTTGCAGATGCAAACCATTAGTCTTTTACCCCAATAACAATAGCAAAATTATTATGAACTTGTTGAAAGAGGAGCAGGCTCTGAACGATTGTTTTTCTTTGTAAAGCACAGTAGCCTTTCTCACCCAAGAGTTGTTAGAATTCAGATACTGTCAAATGAGTAGGACTATATGACTATTTATATACCTATATTTCAGACATCAGCAGGAACTATGGAAGCAGTGGTTTCATTAATCGAGTTCTTGCACTGCTCAAGCACTTTTCTACTTTCTGTCACGACTCTCATGTCATTTTGTGCTGTTACAGTGGAAGGACTGCATTAGGATGATGAGAGAGGTTGGAGAAATTTAAAAAAGCTTCTCAATAGAACTTGGCTCTTGAGAGGGGTTCTTTCTGATCTCTAGAAAACCTGTGACTCCATGAGAAGAACAAATGTAGCATTTTAAGTGGGTTCTTGCAATTCCTTTTGTAAATTGAATGGGGCAGCCAGTGTGTGTGTTGGATTCTCCAACACTGCAATATTTTTCAGTATGCCATAAATTTATTCCATATGATATATTTTGAGAAGTCATTAATATTCTGTACTTTAGAGAGTTATACAGTAGAATCATAGAATCGTTAGGGTTGGCAGGGACCTTTAAAGGCCATCTAGTCCAACCCCCCTGCAAGGAGCAGGGACATCTTCAACCAGATCAGGTCGCTCAGAGCCCTGTTCAACCTGGCCTTGAATGTTTCCAGGGATGGGGCATCAACCACCTCTCTGGGCAACCTCTTCCAGTGTTCTACCACCCTCTATGTAAAATTTTTTTTCCTTGTATCAAGTATGAATCTACCTCTTTCTATTTTAAAACAATTACCCATTGTCCATATCGCAACAGGCCCTGCTAAGCAGTTTCTCCCCACCTTTCTTATAAGCCCCCTTTAGGTACTGGAAGGCTGCTATAAGGTCTCTGCGGAGCCTCCTCTTCTCCAGGCTGAACAGCCCCAACTTTCTCAGCCTGTTCTCACAGGAGAGGTGCTCCAGGCCTCTGATCATCTTCGTGACCCTCCTCTGGACTCACTCCAACAGGTCCACGTCCTTCTTATGTTGGGAGCTCCAGAGCTGGACACAGCACTCCAGGTGGGGTCTCATGAGTAATTGCAGTGGTGATAATAAATGTTAATATCCATCTAAAAATTAGTAGGTAGGTAATACAGAACAAATGTAGGTGGTGAAAGAATTCCCACTTTCAGAAGAAATTTGAAAGAAAATGAGAAATTTGGAAGTAATGCCCTCTGAAGTAAGAGGCATTGCATGAGGAGTGTATTATGCACGAAGGAAAACAGTCAAAATAAGAAGAGGTAGAAGCCTGGATGTAGATTTCAATGAAGTTACAGTAAAGGAAGAGATGTAAATTAATGCTCAAGGAGTGCTCCTTTTTCAAATGCTGAGATACTGTAAATTGCCCTTGTGAACTCAGTCAGTGCCTTAAGTTGATCTGACTTCAATAGGAAGATCATCAAGCCCATGATAAATACATAAGGTTTGTTCTGGATTGTTCTATTAAGAAATATCCCAAACAAATTTTCTGGTTTTTAAACAAACTCAAGATGTTTAGCAACCCTAGTCAATAATGCTGTTCGTTCTGCTTATGGAAAATAAGGTGATTGTTCAATTTTCAGTTCATGAATAAACAGAACTGTTTTTTTTTTTTCCCTACAAAGCATCCATACTGATCTGTAGAGTAACATGAATAATTTGTTGTAAATAGTGTTCTTAATGAACTTGAACCGTCTTCATCTGCGGTGTCTGTAAGTACAAAGTGATTTCCTCTTAAGTCCTTATTTGTTTCAGATTTTCTGGCAAATGACTGTTTTTATCTCCTTTCCCCAACTGTCTTTACCTCACTTATGGAGGGGTTGCACTTAATATTCAAAGATTTGAATTGTACTCTTGAATGTAGTCTGTTGGATGTGTTGCATAAGACTGTTACATTCTACTTGGATAGTTGTGCGAGCACTTGCAACATAAATGTTTGCAGTTGCAAACTGAAAATTTTGTTTTCCTGGACAGTTTGGACATGATTCCCACGAGCACCCTTGGCTGGAAGATGTTTTCCAGAAAAGTTTTTTAAAAGGTGCATAAATGTGACCAAATCAAAATTATGTGATTTCAAATGCTTACTTTTAGAACACATTAATAGTGTTCATCCAGTTCCATTTGATTTATTCTAGATTTAATTTTGAATAGGAATATAACACTTAAAAAAAATCCTTTAATTCTATTTTCAGATTCGTAACATTACTGATAAAATTCTGATAAGAACAATGCAAATAATCCATCTAGAAGATTTTTTTTCATTACTTCACAGCTTCTGAAGATTGGGTTTACATGGAATTTAGGTGGAACAGAGGAAACTTTATTGATTTCTCTCATAAAAGTGTATTATTCACTCTTGATGTAGTTGCAAGCATTTTTTTCTTGACAAACGCGTCATGTGTGGCAGAGATGACTGTGAGTTTGCCCTTGTCCTGTGGACTGTATAAACAGAAGTATACTGTTTCTTTTGCGAAGACCCTGGGATACAGTTTTTAAAGGATAATGGAAGTGTGTTGTGAGCCTGAGGATAAGGAGCAACCTGGATAAAGAAGTTAAATGGTGGTGTCTGTATTTAAACACATCCAGATACATTCTCTTGCAGATGATACTGTTGCCTTCGTGCAGAGTAAGGTTCAGACTGGTGCAGGCAGCTGATGGGTAGTTACTTAGTGCTGAAGTGGGTAGGACAGAATACTTGCCTTGAGTTGTCAGCTCTCTGTTTTATTTTGAGAAAATTATTTTGTTATTTTCTGAAGGCCACAAAGATCATTGTCAACTGACAGAAATTAAAGTAGCCCCAAAGCTGCCCTAAATAACTCTTTCACAAAGTTCTAATGGCTGAGCTTACTGTTTTGCACCCCATGGCTGTGCCAGGCAGTTTCTGCCTTTTAGATTGTCGCTCTTCCTATTCTGGCTTCCTTGCATAAAGACTATTGGATACTTAGGAGGAAAAGAAATATTTTTTTCATTTCTTGTTCAAATAAATGTTTTTAATTTAGGGTAGTGGAAGGGGTGAGGTTAGAGTGGAAGGGACCATTCCTTGTGTAGCTTACCACTGATAATGAGCTGCTCTTCAGTTTCTTATCTAACGTTCACCCATTGATAATCAGTGATTTGATAATTAAGGAGTTTGGAGAAGAAAAAAAAAAAAAAGGAGAGAACTTCCCAGTTACTGACAAGAGGAGATTATTGCTGGTAAAAGCTTTGTGCCAGGATTTGCAACATCACCTGACAGTAAACAGGTTAATGCAGGGTGCAAGGGGGAATTGAGAAGAGATACCAGCATCAGGTGGCTTAGGGTGTGCGCTTACTATCTTTTTTGTTTTAGTGTTCCAACACTATGTGGGAATTATAGGCATGATAATATTTCCAGTGAAATGCTTAACTTTAAGAAAGATTTAAAAAAAGAAAATCATAGAGTAGTTTGGCTTGGAAGGGACCTTTAAAGGTCATTTAGTCCAACCCCCCTGCAAGGAGCAGGGACACCTCCAACCAGATCAGGTTGCTCGGATCCCTGTCCAACCTGGCTTTGAATATTTCCAGGGATGGGGCATCCACCACCTCTCTGGGGAACCCCTCCCACTGTTTCACCACCCTCATTTTTTCAGGCATCCATTTAGTACGTGCTCTTCTGGCTGCCTGCTTCTACTTACAAAAGAACATATTTTCTTTATATCCTGAGGCTCTTGCAATTTTGGTTTGCTGTGTTTTGCAGTATATGCTTAAAGTGGGAGGAAAAAAAAATCAATGTGACAATGTATATATTTTTAATAATGTCTACATTACATATGTATTAACAAGCTCTGCTTTTGTAGTGTCATTCCTCTGTGTGTTCAGCCTTACATGCCATAAGGTGACTGCCCTCATCATTTGGCTGTTAAAAGCACTATTGACTGGAGCAAGAACAATGGAGGAGATGGTTTCTGGGAGAAGGAAACTGGTCTGGACCAAAAATGTATTAATTTTCCACTGCCTGTCTGAAGCCTACTCTTAGAACTATAAGTTTCAGCCTGACAAAGGTTGACAGCAGTCCTTCAGGTGCAGATCAGATTGTACCAGGTCTTCATACTGACCCAGCAGGGAATGTTGATGGAATTACTTGGCTCTTTGTGTTCTTTCACTCTCTTTCTTAATTATTTTATGTGTTGCTAGCAATGTAGTCACTAGATTTCTACACAGATGCTTTTCTTGGAAAAGTGATTATTTTGTTGCTTTGGTCCAGGATGAGGTGCACCATAGCCCAGGTTCATAATATTGGCTCATCTGCCCTATAGTAATAGAATTTATGAGGAAGAGGGATCAGCAATAACGTATTTGCAGCTAAATATGAGCTGGTGATGTATCATACCCTTTTTCTGAGTTTTATTATTTAAAAAATGTCCTACTCTGATAAAGCTTGAGCTAAGCTAGCACAAGACTTTGCCAAGACTACCTTTTTTATTGCATTTGAATTAAAACACAAGTTTAAGTTGGAAAAGAAGACTTCAGATTCCAAATCCTTGTGATATGAAATGCGCTGTGTGGGATGTTTAAAAATTTCTCATGTATTTTACTGACTGTTTGCCAGCTGAGGACTGGGTTACTAATCATGCCAGCCATTCGCCCTGGATAAGTTTCGTTCAGTGACTGTGTAAATTCCTTTTAATAACTGTGGCCTGTCCCTAAGATTAAGGAATGGATTTAACTTTAGATTTTTACCTTATTAGAATCTCTTCATCTCTCCCAGTATTCTATTCCAAAGCTCTCATCTTGTGTTCAGGCTGTAAATGACGGGTAGTTTGGCTGTTGCATTGAGATGACCTACTGTCAGCAGGTACGCAATTGGTCTACGATTTTCCTTTGGAAGTTCTGGTAATCTGTTTTTTTTTTTTTGTTTGGTGTTTCAGGGATTTTTTTTTGTTTGTTTGTTTCTTAGTTTGTGTGTGGGGTGTGTTGTGTTTTTGTGGGTTTTTTGGTTTTTGGTTTTGGTGGGTGTTTTTCTTTGTTTTTTTTTTTTGTTTTTATTTTTAAGGATCAAAGTTACCTTGCCTCTTCAAACTGGAAACTGGTTCATGGATTGGCATCCTAATCTAGAGGATGCTAGACAGATATTTGGTTCTTTCTACAGCTGCACTCTCCTACAGCAAATTAATGAAGACTTTAGGAGGGTATTCTCAAAAAACTTTCAGGGATGTTATAGTTCCAAGACTGAGCCCCTTAGTCATTTCAGCTCTATTTAAGTAGGTTGATGGTTACTGCTGGTAGAAATACTCTAAGCAAGACAATAGTCTATCTCTAAATAAGCACATATTATTGTTAGGAATTTTATTTTTTTTTTAAACTGTATGGTCGTGGTAGACTGAAAAATAAGGTACTTCTAGGATTTTCTCCCACTTCTTATACAGATTGAATTGTCTTTGGGAAATTAATACTGATGCACTGTATGCCCCTGCAGAATTATTTTCTCTTGCATATGTTTTGTCTTTCGCATTTCGTGTGTCTTGCCTAGGTTGTGAACTGAGAGGAAGGATAATCTGTGTTACATTATCTGCATATAATCCCTTTCATGTTAAGGCACTAATCTTAGTCAGGCCTTTGTGTGTGTATAGGAAGTTCCATTTAAATAGAGGAAAAAGCTTCTCCACTCTGAGGGTGGCTTGAATTTGGCACAGGTTTCCTAGAGATATTGTGAAGTTTCCATCCTTGCATATATTCAAAAACATACTAGACACAGCCTTGAGCAACCTGCTGTAGTTGACTCTGCGGTGACCAAGGGTGTTGGACTAGATGATGTCCAGAGATCACTTCCAACCTCAATTCTTCTGCTATTCTGTGTTATCCTGGGCAGCCAAACCATAACTTGTTCAGTGAACTGTGAAACTAAGGAACTCTGTTTCCTCTGGTTTTGTACCATATATTCCCCTCCTTGTCCTACTCTTACTGTATGTCCCTTGTCTCTTGAGCTAGGTGAAGACATTGGTTGTAGCTCATTTGCAGCTGTCTCTGCTGCCTGTCCATCTTTTTTTTCTCTTGGAATACATTAAGCATTAAATCACAATTACTCTTTCCATGTGGGAGCAATAGTTTGACTCTCTCTCTTTTTTTTTGGTTTTTTTTTGTTTTTTTTTTTTTTTGTTTCCACCAGATGTTGAGCACTTTCCATGAAATTTGTAGAATCTTAGAGACTCGCCTTGCTCTTTCAAGCTTGGCTGACAGTTGCTAGCTTGTTCTGGTGTTATGGGGGAATTACAGCCAACCAGCCTGAAATTTTGTTTTCTTAAGAATTCAAGCTAAAGGACAGTTTCTCTAATCTGGATTTAGTTTTGATAACTGTGAGATGCTGCTATGGCAGACTGAAATTGCTGGAATACAGCTACTCTTCTGATATTGCCCTCACCTTGGTTAAGACTAGGAGGAAAAAGCTGTGCTAAACCACACTGTGATTCCCTAATGCTGGAGGAATCCCCAGCCAGCTTGATAAGCTGGATTCCTGCCTACTTTCTGCTGCCAGAGCAGTGCAAAGCAGGGAGGATGGAGGCTAGAACTTGGTCCTTTCTGTTTGCAAACTGAGCTTAGTGTTTGGAGAATGTGGGAAGAAGGGAGCCCTCTCTGTATTTCCTCCATGGATCCATTTTGGTACAGGGGCAGTATTTGAAGTAGTCCTTTCCTCCAGAAAGCTGAGAGGAAGACTGAGAGCTGTTTGTGTGTTTGCAATGCCTGTCTGTACAAAAATTGTCACCAAAGACAAAGCCAAGTATTATATCAGAACTTGGCAATGACACAAGCACTATAGCCCTATTAAATGTGGGCATTTGTTTTGTTGAAAAGACATGGCTATGAGTGGCACAGCTTTTAAGATTCCTTGTGAGCACCAGCCTGAAACAGTTTTTTATTAGCTGTTGAAAATAATTAAATCTACACTTTTTTTTTCCAAACTTCCTACTCCTATCAATCAATAAAGCTTGATTAAAATCAGTAATCATCAACAAGAATGAAAATCTGTCCTAGTGTTTCTGAGTTTTGTCCTGTGCTGCTTTTCTTCTGGGTCTATGGTTTGTTTCATTGCTCATGTTTGTGAAGTAACGTCTCTCTTGCTTCTAGTTGTTTCCTGATTGCGCTGAAGACATTACTTAGTCAAATTCTCCACTCAGTTACATCTGTGCAGTCCCAGTGACTTCAAGGCCTTGCACAAGTTTGTCTGAGAGGGGCATTTGACCCATGAACGAGCTCATTGATGGCAGCAGAGGCAGACCTCTGGCGGTGTTCTAGTTAAGAGCAGCCTAGGAATACGTCTCCTCTGCAGTGAATATTCAAGCAAATTAGAGCATTAAGTGGAATGATACTGTAAGCAAATTCAATTCAAACTGAAAATACAGGCCCAGCATTTTACAAATTACTATCTTCCATTCTTAAAGCAGAAGTCTGTCTGCTCAGTTAACAGGCAAATTAAGGCAAGCAAATGTTTTAATACTTTTAGCAGTAATTCTTCTCTAGTATTCCATACATACGTATACCGAAATCACCTGACCAGTTTAAATTAAGCTTCAAGATGTAGAAAATGTCCTTACCTTTATCGTTACTGCACCTTTTTTAGGGAAAGAAACAGCCATACTATTAGTGTGGTTGGGACAATTGCCATCTTGTTACCAGGTAGTTCTTCCTGCTCAGAGGAAATGCCACAAAAATAGGCATGGTTTCTGGATCTGTGTCATAATACTGTCATTACTATTACTCTTATCACCACAGATTCAGATGAGTTACAGCCTAGCGTCTCTTTAGCTCCACCAGTTCTGATTTATTCTCAGTGTTTTGGTGCCTGTGATTCTGTGGAACCAGGTGGTCTGTGGACTGCTTCTCAAGAATTCATAAAAAGATTTGTAAGAATAGCAAATTTCACATCATATTTACTGTTCAAGGGTCTACTTCTCTACTGCAGATTTCTAAAGAGTCCACCAGTGGGGAGAAACCTGTGTGTTGTAGGACTTTTTCTCCTTGTTGAAATGGTGGGAATTGAAAATATAACAAGGCAAAGGATCTTGATCAAAGGGTATGTCTACCTTACAATCAGAGGTGGAACTCTAGCACTGGTGGGTAACATTGTTATTTCCTGGCACAAGCAGTAGTGAAAATAGGGCAGTGCAGGCTGGTGAGAGTTGGAGAAGAGTAGCAGAGCACCTAGAAACCTTGCCTTGTGTAGGAGTCCAGTATTCCCCATCTTTACCTGATTATTTACTTGTAACAGTTCTGCCTTTGTTTTGCTGTCTTGGTAAACCCTGGATCAGCAACAGTCAATGTGGTATGTCACATGTGGATAAGCTGAGTGTTTCTATACGTAATGCACTATACACTTTGTGTAGGTATGACTTCATTTCAGAGTTGAGTTTTTTTTTTTTTTTTGTGTAAGGAAGATACCAACCTCGTGTGTGATCCTGTAGAGTTCTAATTCTGGTGTGAAAGATTATTCTGTACTTTCAAGGCCCTTTGGATTAAAGGTACTCCTCAAAGGACTGGGTCCCTCTTTGTACTCTTAAGGTCTCTAAAATGCTACGAGTTCTAGGTGGGTCATTTCTTGGGGGAAAAGTAGTAGAGATGTGTACAAAACAGGCTCTGTTCATGTCATTGTGCAGTTATAAGGCAGATTATTCAGAAACAATAACTATGTAGTCTTCACTGACCCTACCAGGCTCCGCCATTGACTTAGGGTGGAGCCTTTGGCAAGTTAATTTATCTTCCCCCCACCCCGATGCCCTGCTGTAAAGCTAAGATAATGCTTGACTTCATTTTGGGGACTGACAGGATTAGCCAGCTAGTATTGATGACTTTTTCAGGAAGAAAAAGCAACATGGGAAGGCCTGGGATAACCCCACTGTTTAGGCCTAGGGATTTTTGTTTGTTTTGTTATTTTTTGCTAGTGTTCATTTTTGCTAACTTCATTTTATTTAATGTACCTCTGTGGATTTTCATCTCCCGAGGGTAGACTAGACTGTACAGCCTGGTCTGTCCAGATGGTGATACTTTTTCATGCTGTATTTGTCTTCCATAGCTTCTCCTCTTGATTATTGTAATATTGATACATAAATGCTGAAATCTCTGTGGCTGCAATTTAAAGCTGAAGTTGTTTTAACTATGTAATAAAATAGAAAAATTATTTTGATGTTCCCATTTTGATAATTTGTGGCTATGCTGACTTTTGTTCCTTCTTTCCTTAGGGACATTTGTCCCTGATCTCTCAAACAAAATGTCACTGAGTAAAACTGTTTATATGATGCTGTGTGTTCTACTTACAAAAGATTTATAACTTGGTTACTTTTATTTATGCTCCTGTGGAGCTGGTAGAATTATACTGCAGTGTTAAAATGCAGCAGTTTCATTTTTCCTGCGAGCAGCAGCCCTCTGGTGCTATGGGGTTTTTTCCTCCTTTTTTTTTTTTTTTTTTTCTTCCTTTTTTTCTCCTCTCCTTTTTAAGTCATCTTTGGAAATTCTGACAGTTTGGTAGAGAAGCATTTAAAAATGCCTCAAGTTAAGCTGCCACAGAATCCTGTATCTCCTGTCTTTTCCTTTCCAATCCTCGCTGCATCACCACTTCCACCTAAATTTGGAAGTGGAATGTAAAAAGCAAAGCAAGGTTAATAAATGCACCCAGTTGATAATACCAGCAGTCTTATTTGGCAAAATGATATTTACCAAATGATATTTCATTAAGTTTCAGCTTCCAGAACTATTGCCTGGAAACGGTATAGGTTGGTGTGAAGTGGGTGGCAAGGCTAATGGGTTATTCTAAAGACTGGCTGAATTGTTAGGAATGCAGGCATTTCTGAGGAGGCTGCTGATGAACTTGAAAATTGAAATATCAAAGAATTTTTTTAAAGGAATGACCTTACTAGTCTGTTATATGGGTGTTAATGATAGTTACATGGCAAGTTACTGCCCGGAAAAAACATTTTGGCTGGTGGGGGATGAGAATCTCATCAGTGCCCTAGGAATGAAATTTACCCTTTTGCTAGTATGAGATTTACCTGTTGCTTGAGTCCCACTTAAAACATATTTTGAAGTATTAAGTTATGTATTAGGAGGTAAAAATGGGAGTTCAGAAAGCAGATAAAATAAATTATTACTCCTTACTATTTTTGAGATGGTAAGCCAGAGTAAGGTACAAATGTTTTTTTTTGTTTTTTTTTTTTGTTTTTTTTTTTGTTTGTTTTTTGTTTAATTATTAAAGCTGTGCTAGAGATGCATTTGACTTTTTCCTTTTCCAGGACTACAGTAAATGTCAAAATCATGCTGTATCTGCAACTGTGTTACTGGGGAAGTACTCTGTCTTTGTAGGAAGACATATAATTTTGTTATGATTGAAGCCTGAATTTGTATTTAAAAAAAAAAAAGAGGGCAAATAAAAAAGCACAAGCTTTTCTATAACTGAAGCTGCACAGAAGCGATAATACCTGGAGTTTCAGGTTTTAAGGCGAATAATTCCAGTTAAAAGTAGTTGTTTGAAAATGCACTGATTTCTGACTGTGATGTTTTAAACCCACTGTATGTCTGTAAAGTGAAACAAAAGTTGCTGACTAAGTTTGCATGTTTGTTTTTTAATTTTCTTTTTTATTTCTTTATTTAAATAAGACTAATGGGATTGGTAAATAGAAAGCATTAATATACAGAATAAATTCTATTACTTTAAATGATAGACAGGGATTGTGGTGTATGAGCCTTTCTTAGTATTTGGTTGAACTTCATACTGTGGACAGCACATAATACAAATTTGTGGCCTGACTGGATAATGCTTTAGGTCACTTGTGATATAATTGCTAATAATTATCAAGAGACATTTATGCCAGCTAAGCCATATGATGCAAAAGTACTGTTTCACATGATACCTTTGGGGGTGTAAGTTTTGGCTCTTTTTGCCAAGTTTACCTCAGTTATGAAGGCTGTCCAGCCTAGTGCATGTATCTGTTGCACAGTTTGGAGTCAGAGTCTGATCCACGCAAAGAACTCTCCCTGCACATAGGTTGTATGTTAAAGAGATAGTGTCAACTTCTGACTTTCAATTCTTGCAGTTAACATAGGGTGAAAAGGAAGTAAAATGAAAGAAAATTCCCTCCTCTCCCCCAGCCCCAGTTACGCTGTCACTGATCTTCCAAGTGAAAGCCTATTTGAGATTTTCCTGCTCTTAATTGTGAAGAAATAAATTTGGGAGTAAATCCACTAAACTGAGTGGAGATATGTTGGCACAAAAATAAGATTAACAAAGTGGGGATTTAGCATCTTTAAGTGTTTAAGATCCAGAGCTTTTGTCACGTTAGAGGTATTTTTTTGAATATTAAAAAAAAATGGAGAATCACAGTAGGTGTCACGGCATCACTAGTTTTTCAGATTTTTGTTTGTGATTTAAAACATACAGCATTATAATGCATGCTGCAGTAGGTTGCTGGTCATTTTTTTGGAGGCAGAATAAAAATGGATTATTGCCTGCCCAGGCACAGCTTAAAAAAAAAACAAAAACAAGACAAAACCAAAACCAAACAAACTACAAAAACAACAACAACAAAAAACCCAAACAAAAAAAACACAACCCAGCCTTTTGTATCCTTTTCCCTGAACATGTTTGTCACAAACTGGTGCTGAGAAACCTAAGCAAAACAACTTTCTGCCATTCAGTGGAGAAGGTTACAAACTTGTAAACTAAATCCGTAAAAAATATAACAATTATAACAATGCAAAGGCCAGGTTAAGAGAACTAACTTCTTAGAAAACTGAACTTGCCCTGTCTCTACATAGAAACAGTGCTGAGTCACTGCTATGTGAACAAAGCGGCATATGGTTTTGTGGAGCTTCCTACTGTCTTCTAGTGAGTTGACAGCACCAGTTTTAAATGAGGATTTCCAGTTTTTTTTTTCTATATTCTTTTACGCTAATGTAATAAACCATGAGCAAAACACATCCTTCTGTGGAAGGCCAATGCTAGGCCACTTCAGACGAATTTCAGCTCCCTGTATTTCTTTCGAAGAACAAAGTTTTGCCACAAGCCTATGGCAGTTCAAAGCTTTTTCTTTTGAAGAAAAAAAAAAAAAGAGTTACTAGTCTGGGGATGATGTGAAAGTGAGCTATATTTCAAGTACAAAAGCAAAGTGCATCCCCCCCCAACCTGATTGTTCTAAATACTTCTAGTGAAAAATCTCAAATTATATTTATTTCCAGCTTAAAAATGAATTCCAGTGGTTTATGGCCACTGTCGGAGGTACGCTGTTGACGTTGATAAGACTTTTGGTTTGATCCCAGTGTAGCTGTACATGTATCCTATGAGGAATTAAATCACCAAGACTTTGTTCCCTAACCTTAACAGAGAAGCAGCTATGATTATACTGTCAGTGGCCTGTCTCAAATGCACATTTTCTTCAATTTCCTGTTATCTTCTAGGCCACAGAGTACTGAAATTGGAAAGGAAAGTGTTTAGAATTCATCTGCCCTCTTATTGGCTCTGATTTTGTTCCTGAATGCATTTGATAATGTGGCCTTTGCAGTTTTTGTGATCTTTACATTTGTCCTGCTGTGAATTTGCAAGATGTGCTAGTTCACTGTATTTTGGAAGTTGTGTAATGTGGGCTAGTTCATATGCAAAATAGTATTTAAATATAGATTTTAACCTGACACTTCGCTGTCTTGGAGTGTTTTGTTTCCCCTGGTTATAACAGGCTGTTTTACATGACAGTCTAAACTTCTTCCTGGTCATCACATTTTTACCAATTGTCTTTTGTTCAGAGATTGTTTTTTACATGAAAATTCTCCAATAATGATGAGTCAGGTTTTTTGTTGTTGTTGCTATGCTTGTTGTGGGTTTTCTTTGGTTTGTGTTTGTTTTGTTTTGTTTTGTTTTTTTTTCTTCTTCTTTTCTCCAGTGTTTCATTGACATTTTTTTGAATTTACAGCAGTTTGACACAGCAGAGCAGTGTAATGAGTATAATGTCCTCCTGTGGACCTTATTGTCTTCCATTTGTCCGTATAAGAGTCACCATACTGAAGTGAGCAAATATGTGCTGCCAGAAAGCTGATTTAAGTGAGAATATTTTGTAGTTGCTGCTCCTGAATTACATGTAGACTAAACGGCTTCAGCAAAGACTAGAACATAAGCATTAGTATAGACAGAAATGTTAGTCAAATATAGTTTGATTATAAGCTGTACTGAAAAAACCCCTAATGCATTCTGTTATTGTCAGCTGTGATGCTTATTTAAAATGACACATGCTGCTGAAAAGAAGCATTTAGTAATTGAAATGTAAGTGGATGACTAAGAAGCAATACAAATGTGACAGCGTTTTTTTTTTTTTTTCTTCCAGTTTTGTGTTTCCAAAAAACTCCATCTCTGACTCTTGTAATAACAACTATTGACAGTATTGGAAGTAACTTTTTTAGTTTTCTTATTCCTTTGATGCTATATTAAGCCTTTATTCTTTGGCATTGAGCAGGTCAGTGGTATAGGATCATCTTACTGCTCAGCCTTTGATTTTTCACTCTTTCCCTGTGGCAACTTTCCCTGCTGGATGCATCTGGATTTAGCTTGATTCCCAACCTCGCCAGCAGCATTGTAAAATCGAACTGTAGCATTTGAAAAAACTGCTGTATTGAAAAACGAGCTGGAGCAATCCAAACTTGGATTTCAAAGGGAATGGAGAGATCTTGATCCATGCTGCTGTTGCAAGCTCAGCACCATGGAGTGCGATTGACTGTAAGCTTACTCACCATTATGGAAAACTGAAGGGTATTTAATGTAATGACGGACTGTAAAAGTGGGATATGTGAGGCCATGAAGAATCTCAGAGTCTGCCTCTCTCAACAGGCAAATTGGTGCTTTGCTTATGCTGTTCTAAAAATGGCATGCTGATTCTGAGGCTGTAGACTCTTACTTCAGATTTACGCTGCTGCACAGAAAACACAGTTTAACCATATGTTGCTCTGGAAACAGTCTGAATTTGTATCCCATCACCTTAATTGGAGTTGATTTGTCTTATACAGTGTAACTGAAAGAAAGGTTGGGTCTATGAACTAGATCCTCAACTGATGCTATTTGGTTAAGAGCCGTGGACTCCATGCTGCTCGGCTGACTTTCCCTGGTTGTGCATTTGACCTTCTATAAAGGTAGAGACTATAAATTTTAAATTTGGGAAAGAATATCTAGATATTGAATTTTTTTCCTTTCAAACATTGCTACTTGAGAGAAATAGAAAACCACATACACTGTGAAATGTTTCGGTGTCTAAAGTTTTAGATATCGCACCCTTTCTGCAAAGAGGTGTGCATTTGTTTCTCTCTTTGAAAAAGCCTTTCTATAATCTTTACCTTTTTCTTTACTTTCTTTCTGTAAGTAAATAATCTCTGAATTTATAGCAACTATATTTCTATGTTGATATAATAGCCACAGCTTGGATATTGCCTCTATTCTAAGCTATCCACAAGTGCTTACAATTCTCTTAGAAAATTGACTTTTGGGTTAAAATTCTTATGCTTGACCTCTAGTCCAGAAATTAATTCTTTGTCTCTCAAGAGATCTTGATGAAAACCTGTATGACTAGGTTTACTTTATCTCACTGTTGGCAGCAGGAGGTGGTAAGGAAGGGGAAGTCACTAGTTCTATTCCTTACTGGAATTAAATAATTGAGAAAATAAGGATAATGCTTCATTTGATGTTTACTCAGTTGGTTGCTTCCCAGTACTTAGCTTGCTACTCATCAGACTTCATAATTTTTGTACTACCTTTCCTTTTCATTAGAAGATGTACAAGTTGTTTATTTTGCATTAATACCCATTGATAAATAGTCACATAGGTGAAACATGCCCAGTTAAACAGAGATACTGTTATTTACAGGTGAAATTTTAAATCTGAAGTCTAAACATCTTTGAATTTCAGAAGAATGCTTGTAGCAAAAGTGATTTTTTTTCTTCCAGAACTGAACACAACCACATACTGACTTTTCATCTGAGTAAGATGCAAAACTGTAAAAGGGCCTGTCCTTTAGATCAATTTTGGTCGTTGTCCAAAATCTCGTGCCATTTGGCACTGTCCAGCCCAAACATCAGCCTAGTTCAACTTTGTGTATGTCTACACTGCGGTTACTAGCCAGGCAAGAAGGAGGGCCCCAGGCTGCTGTGATGAGTCAGGCTGATACTTTCCAGTTAGGAAATTCAGGTATCTTCATTATCTCCACACTGTGATCAGTTTTAGGCAGTTTTAGTTCTTGATGGGCACAACAGGAATGTTAGGATAAAAAAAGCAGGGTTTTTTTTTTTTTGTATCAGATCAGTGTTCTCCCTTGTTACAGTATGCTGTAGTAGTTGTTCCTGGACAGTTTTAGAAATGTTGCAGCAACTGACTTCAGAATCGTCAATAGATTATATTTTTTTGCCCCCAGTATCTGTTGGTTAGTAATTGCCTTCTATCTGAATGTGTCAAAGCTTATCTATTGATTAGTTTTTATTCTTATATAGGGATAGGCATCTATTCCCAATATCCATCTGTATTTCAGATATAATGTGTTTTTATAGTTTACAAACTGGCAAATGAATGAAAAGGAGCACATCAAAATCCTTTTCTCCTTTTACTTCCTTTTCCATTTAAAACTTTTGTTCCCTTTTACATTATGAAGATAACATGCATCCTGGTATTAAGAAAAGAGGGCATTCTTGATATATCATCTTTATACCTTTCATCATTCTGTGTTTGTCTAACGTTATTTAGTACGTCTCTTTTTACTCAGGTTTTCAAAACTGGCAATCTGTATATTTTTATTCTACCCTGATATGATCCTCATGCACTCATCATTTTTGCTGCTTGTTTTTTAATGTTACCTATTTCTGCTATGCATTTTCAAGGTCAGTATTCCGACTGAGGATGTATCATTAATTTATACATTGGCCTTATCTCATTCTCAAGTATAATTTTCGATTTCATTGTTCAACATTTTGTTGTCAGTTTTGATTACCTGTGCACATTGAGTTGATACTTCTATTATGCTGTCTGAAGTAATAGTCTTTTCTTGAATGACTCCAGTTAACTTGGGAGTAAAAAATGTTTATTACTACTTCACATTATTCTTTCCGTTATGCACTTATTGACACAATTTCATTGACAGCCACGCTGTCCATCCACCAAACTTGGATATTTCATTGTTTTAAGTGCTTAAGTGGGACTTAAGTAATACATTGGTCTTGTGCTAGCCTACTGTGCAAGGGTAAATTTCACCCTTTATGAACTGATACATCCTGTCACATTAATCAGGGATGTACTGTGTACTTCCTAGGGCAACATAAAGGATCAAATTCCCTATTAACCCCTTCAGAACTGAATTAAATCTTGATGCCATATGCAGAGTATGCACCACAAACAGGATGTATCATGAGCTGTAGTTCTGGTGATCTATGTTAGTGTGACCATAGGGGAATATAGAAGTAGCAATCTTCTGGATACTTGAGGAAGCCTGAGATTGAAAAGGTCCCCACTAGTGTCTTCATGTGTTGAGAGATTTATGACTTGTTTTCTGTTGCTCCTTTTATTTGTAACATAGCTTTTTTTTCAAAGCAAGTCCATAAAGGTTCCCCCAAAGCTTACAACATTAAGTGGAATTCTTAAGAAGTGATTGATTTATGCCCATCTACCACTTTGATTTTATTAAAAGGAAAATCCATTTCTTTGCTGTTCCATGAAAGATTTCCTAGGTAGATCAGCAAATGGCTGGATTCAAGCTTAGGGGGTTTATTTTCTTTAGTTATCTCTGATTTTGAGGCTTGTTTATTGACAATTCTGTTTTGTCACTTATAGTGTTCCTTACACAAGTTTCTTTGAGAGTTTGCAGACTCAGTGTTCTATAAAAGTTAGAGAATTTTTTTGAAGTATAGTGTATTATAGTATATAATAGGATTTGCTGATGTCTGCCTTTCTGCTGGTCACCAAAAATATCAACAAATTAACAAACCAAATAAAATGTCTCTGCTCTATATCCCTCAAGTGAGGGGAAAAATATAAAGCTGTGAAGATTATTCTTCTTCATACTTCTCAAAAATACCCAAACAAAATAAAACTGCAGTTTAAGGGGTATAAAAATGTGAACAGATGGAAGAGTTTTTCTCATCCCTGCAAGCTTATTATTATTATTTTGGTGCTTCTGGTTTGGGAAGAGAACTCGATCGGTTCAGTGATCACTGATTGCTGTAAAATTGGCAAACTGTGCCCAGCTGTTCAGTGGATGCTTGTCTGATCATGGAAATCCTGCTTATGAAGTAGAGCAGGGAGAAAAAGAGAGGAACATGCTGGTATCTTAGTGGATTTAGTTTTACACAGTAGCATCTGCTAAACATGCAGTGACTCTTTTACTTAGCAATTTAGGCTAAAACCCATAATTATTTAATGAGCAGCCTCCCTCTTTCTCTCCCATTTGTTTTGCTTCCCATCCCCCAAAAGTGCTGGCTTCAGGATCTGTGAGGCTTGGCTTAGTCTGTTTACCCATTGCCCACCCCGTGTTTTGTGTACATGGTTTTGATTTATTTATTAGTCTTTATTTTTTAATCTTTGTGAAATTGCAGGAAGGGGGGAAGAAACAGGACCTTTAAATGACAATCCACAACTCCTATTAGCTAGTGACAGATGCCTTCTGACATGACATTTTAGGGACTTGGAGGCTTTTGATAATAATAATAATTGTGGTTCAGGAATGACCTTGTGTATCAGAAGGTCTTTGCCTATCTTGCACGTCACCGTGAGTTAAACATTCTAGTCAAAGAGCACAAAATCAGTAAGTGCTGTGTCTGAGGCTACTGCACCTTATCTCCTTAGTGTGTTTAGGAAGAAAATAAAAATGAATGTATCTTTCTAGAGAATAAGGAAAAATTGTTGCTTAAAGGAAATAGTAATTTGTGTATGCTGTTTAGAACAGTTTACAGGCTATGCTGGTGCTTGACTCAGTTGTAGGCAGTATATAGGAAAAGAACTGCAAGAATTCTGGTATGAAGTCAGTTTGGAATCTTGCAAACAAACTTCTGGACTCAGTAAATCATTTATGTCTTAAGCTATTCTATTTAAACTATATTTGTCTTACTTATAGTTACCTTTCTATATCAACTTTTATTTGTGGTGCTAGATGGGGAGCCAAGTGAAAGGTACATTTCAGTTTTCCAAAATCAGCTTTTTATCCAGCTTACTGAAATAGGTCATGCTCGTTTGCACCAACGTTGCAATCAGTTGCTGAGGGAGAATGGTTGTGTCATCAGAACTGGGGATTATGATTTAGGTTCAGCAGTGGAGAACAGCAACATCTGGATTACGTGCAAATGCTCAGGAATACTGTTTTGTATCTAGAGATTTAAGGCTGAAAAAACAAGATCTAAAGGGCTTGAGATTTCACATGATGCATTCACTTATAATGAGATTGTGATATAACTTATCATAGTTGTTTTCCAGTGTTGCACTGTGAAGCTTTGTCCTTATCATGCTTCAACTATGGGATGGGTTCCCATCAATGAGAACTCCTTATCAGAGTTTTGAGGCTGAACCCTTGTTGTTACCACGTTGACCGAAATACAGTTCTTCGTTATGTGTCAGAGTTGGGCTTCTGGACTTTGCAAGGACTGAAAAGGCTGTTGCTTCTAGAGAACACCTCCCAGTTTCTCTGTGGTGCCATACAGAAATCTGATGGGTGGCTGGTGAAGTAGAAAGAGGAGGCTAGTGTAAGGGCTATGTACAGCAAATAAGCTCAGGAAAAGAAGTATTAAAGGAGCACCTAAAACTGATTTTATTAATTTTTCTGCAAGGGTTGCATCTTATCTGAAGCCTGGCCATTATTAATGAAACCTTTCCTGCATGTCATGTTGGATGTACTGGTTCTGCCCCCACTAAGGCTTCCTGAAGTCATGAATCAGAGAGAGCTTCAAGATTTTACCACTCCTTTTTCTTCCTTAGTGAGGGTAAGGGGAGGATCTGAAGCATCATCAGAACATTTCATTTGCTGCTGAGTTTGGTGCAAAGTAGTCTGATTTAAATTTTTTGGTCAACGGGAAGTTCCCTGTGGTAGTGAGAAGTCTCTGCTTCCAGTAGTGGAGTCCCACTACTGGAGATGGCTCCTGTGCAGGCCTTGCTATTTCTGTTGGCCCACTGTTATATATTGTAGAATGATAAAATGTACTGAAGGAGAGCTCTACCATGCCAGTCTTCCAGTAATACAGAGTCCCCCGGAGATTCAGTGACATATGTGCGAACAATTACAGCTCTTGCCTACATTATCACAGTCTGATTATCACAGGAAGGGAGCTGTAGTTGACTACTCAGTGTGGCTTATTTTCCTCTCTAAATAGAGAAGTGTTCTCTCAGTGTTCATTTAAACTGGCTGGTGATCTGATCAGCTGTAGCGCATGATCTTACTTATCGTTCTGCTATACGCATCTCTATTGTTCAGCGTTATGATCTGAAGAAGAAGTGGCTATGGCGACTAGTATTTTCAATGGTGAAAAATAGATGGAGTCTAGTTAAAAATGCTAGGTATTGCCATTTAAATCTCTAACTCTTGATGTGAGACATTGCATTAGATTGAGAAATTATGGTTTGGGCCTCTCTGTCTTTGTAGATCTTGCATACATGCATATAGAACGTCTTAGAACTGTACCAGAAGCCATCCTGACAGAGTAGAATACATCCTGTTGCTTGGCTTCTTTGGGTTTGACATTTGACGACAATGTGAGAGAAAGCATAAGTTTCAAAATAACTCACCAGTTGCCATTTATGAACAGTGATAGGTGAGAATCTCCTGACCAGTTTACTGTTTTAAACTAATGTGATTTGACTTCTGTTAGTACAGTATGCACTTAACAGTGCTGGAGTGGATGCTCTTTTCACAGAGGAGAGTTAATACAGAAAGGACTTTCTGAGAAGGATAGTTCTGCTCTTCAGTTTCCTTACTCCAGTTTTTAAAGTCTTATAGCTGCTAAATAACTCGGTTGGAGTCTCCAGTTATACCTAATTTTTTTTTAATCTTTGTTTTATACCACTACAGGAACTTTACTCTTTCTAGTTAATTCTCTTTTTGTTGCATAAATACAACTCTGATTCCTGTAAACTCTTCCTTCTTAGTTCATAGCATTGTGAGTTCAATGGAGCCATCAGAATGCCCCTTCCAATCTGACAGTTAAATCTCTATGAGGGATCATTGCTATGCCTTCTTTCTTTAGAAACACTATAGGACAAAACACAGGTTTGCTGCTCCTGTTGGCTGCATTGTCTGAAGTCCATGGGAGCAACTATGAAACTTGTAATTACATCTAGTTCTGTAGTTCTTGAATTGAGACCCTTATCGCTTCCTGCAGTGGTAGCATTTCTTTGTTGTCATGGTGGAAGGCAGATCGACTTTCTTTTTTTTGCTTCAGCTTAAATGATGAAGGAAGTCTAACAGAGATTCCTAAAAAGCAAGCCATACTCCCATCCAGTTTGGATAGCCAGGGGAGAGATTCTGCTTTCCTCTCTGTGTCGTGCAGCAGGACAAATAGCTGTTCTGAAAACAAAGCAAATATGTGCAGAAAAACTAGGTAAGGCTGAGAAGTCATACTTCCGGTGGTAGATGTGGAATTGCTTATATTTTTGCTATTCTGGGCAACTTTATTTTTGTGCCTCTCTAGATAGGAGCAAGCCATGTTAAAATGATAATACTGAAGTGTATCAGGGCCGTGGGGCCAATTCTCCCATTCACTGGATGTACATAACCCTTTCTGAAGTTGGAATTAC
Organism: Chlamydotis macqueenii; assembly: GCF_036417535.1. Taxonomy (NCBI): domain Eukaryota; kingdom Metazoa; phylum Chordata; class Aves; order Otidiformes; family Otididae; genus Chlamydotis; species Chlamydotis macqueenii. The sequence goes on along the minus strand of NC_141560.1, from coordinate 52,102,120 downwards.
TTGGTATTCTGGGAATATCAGAAACTGAATGACTGGACACCTCTTTTTAACACAGCTAGAGCACAGGTCTGTAATGTGATTATAATAAAATTCCTATCAACTTTATTCAATGTATAGAAAGGTTATAGCAAATCATATTGCAACATGAATGCATGATTATAATTGTAAAGGATAGCTGGTAGCTCATGGCTTGGACAGGTGTACCCTGCAATGAGTTAAAAACTGGCTGAATGGCCAAGCCTGGAAAGTTGTGATGAACAGAGTTAAATCCAGTTGATGGTTGGTCACAAGCAGTGTTCCCCAGGGCTCAGTGCTGGGGCCCGTTCTGTTTAATATCTTTGTTAATGATCTGGATGAGGGGATTGAGTGCTCCCTCAGTAAGTTTGCAGATGACACCAAATTGGGTGGGAGTGTTGATCTGCTCAAGGGTAGGAAGGCTCTGCAGAGGGATCTGGACAGGCTGGACCTATGGGCCAAGGCGAACTGTATGAGTTTCAACAAGGCCAAATGCTGAGTCCTGCACTTTGGTTGCAGCAACCCCTTGCAACGCTACAGGTTTGGGCAAGAGTGGCTGGAAAGCTGCCTGGCAGAAAGGGACCTGGGGGTGCTGGTAGACAGCCAGCTGAACGTGAGCCACCAGTGTGCCCAGGTGGCCAAGAAGACCAACAGCATCCTGGCTTACATTGGGAACAGTGTGGTCAGCAGGAGTAGGGAAGTGATTGTTCCCCTGTACTTGGCAGTGGTGAGGCTGGACCTCAAATACTGTGTGCGGTTTTGGGCCCCTCAATACAAGAAGGACGTTGAGTTGCTGGAGCGTGTCCAGAGAAGAGCAACAAAGCTGGTGAAGGGTCTGGAGCACAAGTCTTATGAGGAGTGGCTGAGGGAACTGGGATTATTTAGTCTGGAGAAGAGGAGGCTGAGGGGAGACCTCATTGCTCCCTACAACTACTTGAAAGGAGGTTGCAGGGAGGTGGGTGTTGGTCTCTTCTCCCAAAAACTTGTGATAGGACAAGAGGAAATAGCCCCAAGTTGCGGCAGGGGAGGTTTAGGTTAGATGTTAGGAAACACTTCTTTGCTGAAAGAGTGGTCAGGCACTGGACTTAATTTCTCACATCTTTCATTAACACTTCCAGTTTTCTCAATTGTTTAAGCAGCAGAGATCTAGAACCAATTCATTAAGCTGAGATAAATATCTAATGATTATTGTTACTGTTTTCATATTTTTTTATACACACACACACACACACACACACACCCACCTCCCTTGGAAACTGCTCTCTTGGGAAGCTTCATCCAGGCTGAGCAGTTGCTACCTTGAGAAACCTACATTCTGAATATTAAACTTCATGGATATTATTACTGCCACAGGCCAAAAAAAGTCATTTAAAAAGAAATGTATTTTTTCATTATTGCAAAACATATATATATTAAAAAACCAACACCCTTGCCTATTGATACCCTCCTCTACTAAATATTTCCATAATATAAATAACTGGCAATTTTAAACTGACTTTCTTCACAGACTGATTTCCCGTATTTTGAAACAGGAGTGTCAGTACTCTGAAAAAAGCATCAAAAATTTGCCTGTGTATGCACTTTTTAAGTCTTTGTCATACCACAGATATTATAGTAAAATTTTTATTGTAAAGATTTTTATTGTTTTCACAGGCAATGTATCCTTTAGGTAGACTTTGTGTCTGTTTTTTAGTCCACGTTGGATACATGCAGAGCATTAATACCAATTGTATGCTCCTGTTTGTTTAAAACTGACCTAAATGTACAGGGTGACACCATACGTAAAATTTATGTATTCTTAGCACAGTGATAGATTGAACTGTGTTTGTTCAGCTCCCAATTCTCCAGTGATGTTCTTGATCCTGAGGAATTAACCCATCTATGCAATTTTTTTTTGCTTCAGGAAACCCATGGGAGAGTGGTAAATCATTGTTTCTGGCAAACAAAAGGAACTGTCCAGCATTTTCTAAGCTGAATATATTAAAACACTGATAAATTTGAAGTGGCTTTTAATGTTGTTTTTCAATGCTTTAAAAGCCTCTCATTTATGAAATTTTTCTGTACATAGGATATGTGTCTTTAAACATCTGTGTATCTATGTTGAGAGAGACTGCAGATAATCAAAAAGACGCATACTTTTTGTAATTCTAGCAGTTCTAATTTACCAGTTTCTAATTCTAGCAGTTGCAGTGCAAAAGCAAGGCAAGCTTTAAACTTTTGAACTTCCTCATGAAACCTCCAAAAACTCAGCTTGTGAAAGGATAGAAAATGAAGAAAACTGGTTTTAACAGCAATGATAAACTATGATGCATCTAGATATTCAGTCTAAATAATAAAGAATTGTGTCTAAATTGTGGCACAGCTGAGAATATCAGTAAGGATGAAAGGAAAGGAGAGGCATAATACTCAGATTATTGAGTTGTTTGGTATCAAAAAACATCTTAAAAATTTCAAGATTAATGAGACATAAAATCATCTCCCTCCTTTGCTGCTGATTCTCATCAGCCAGTTATAAAAGAGCTATCATAGGAGAAGAGAGCATAGAAGAGAGTTGTTAATTCAGAATGACTCTGCAAAATAGTCCTTAAAGGTCTATTGACGTCTTTCTGACAATCTCTTAAAGGTCTCAAAGCTGCTAGTTGCTGCTGTGTATCAGGCTGTCATCAAACTTGGATCTGAGTTGTATAGCAGAAATGTCCTCACTCTGCAATTTGCTTTAAAGCAACGGTCTCTGAATAACATATGTCGAGAAGGTGTGCTTCCACAGGGGTCATCTGAGCTCTGTGTTGACCTGTGCAGCAGTGGGGTGATAAGTTTATCACTAACACAGTCATATTTTCTGCCAACAGGCTTTACTATTGGATCTCTACACTTAATATTTTGTTTGTAAAGAAAAAAAAAAAAAGGCAAAAAACCCCAGACATTCTGTTGTAGTTTAGCCCCATCTAGCAGCTAAATACCACCAAGGCTGCTTGCTCACCCTTTCCCCTGCCTGGGAGGACAAGGAAGAGAAAATATAATGAAAAGCTTGCGAGTCAAGATAAGGACAAGGAGAGATAATTCAGCAATTACAGTCATGGGCAAAACAGACTTGACTTGGGGTAAATTAATTTATTAACAATCAAAGCAGCGTAGGATAATGAGAAACAAAACCAAATCTTAAGAACACCTTCCCCCACCCCTCCCTTCCTCCTGGGCTTAACTTTACTCCCAAATTCTCTACCTCCTCCTCCCACAGTGGTGCAGGGGGACAGGGAATGTGGATTGTGGTGAGTTCATCACATGTTTTCTGTTGCTCCTTCCTCCTTGTGTGGAGTACTCCTTACAATCTTACCCTGCTCCAGCATGGGGTCCCTCCCATGGGAGACAGTCCTCCACAGGTTGCTCCAGCATAGGTTCTCCACACGTCCTGCTAGGAGACTTCTCCAGCGTGTCCTTCCCATGGGGCCACAGCCTCTTTGGCCACCTGCTCCAGTGTGGGGTCCTCCATGGGCTGCAGGTGGACCTCTGCTCCTCTATGGGCCTCCATGGGCTTCAGGTGGACCTCTGCTCCTCTATGGGCCTCCATGGGCTGCAGGGGGACAACCTGCCTCACGGGCTGCGCCATGGGCTACAGTGGAATCTCTGTTTGGAGCACTTCCTTCCCGTTCATCTTCACTGACCTTGGTGTTTGCAGAGTTGTTCTTTTCACATCTCAGTCCTCTCTCTCCACTCCTGGGCCTGACGCAGATAACTGCCTACGTAGGAGGCCAGGGGCAAGGCTCATGCCTCCCCCCCTCTCTCTCTCCTGCTGCTTTTATTTCCCCTTTCTTAAATATGTTGTTATAGAGTCATTACCACTGTTGCTGACTGGCTTTACCCCAGCCAGCAGTGGGTCCGCCATGGAGCTGGTGGGCACCAGCTCCACCAGACACAGGGCATGCTTGTAGCAGCTTCTTGCAGAAGCCACCCTTGTAGCTCCTCTGCCACCAAGACCAAACACACATCCTCACTGCATAGTAGTACTCGCTGACAAGTCGACTTTGTGACTTTTGGTATACGGGCTGTAATGTATTACATTGCTCCTGGCAAACTTTTTCTTATTTGAAAATATCTTTCAACAATATCTAGCCTTGAGTGTCCCAAACTGCCCACCAACAGTCTTCCATTATGTTAATCATTGTTGTATCAAAATTTTCATTACTGTCATTTTTTAATAACTGCTGTAGAGACTAAGGGGTGGAAGAAAGGAGATTTAAAGGAGTGGGAGCTGTATTGCAGTGAAGTTTTTTATTATAGGTTATATTATTATTATATTATTAGGTATTATAGGTATTTGAATGCGTTACATACAAATTATGTTCACTTGCAGTGAGTTACAACTGGGTGAGAAAAAGTCTTCTGAGTGCTCGGAAACATGTGATGAGCTGTCATCTTGAATGGTTAAAGGCAGGTTTGGAAAGTGGAATCCTCTCCCCCTTCCCACTTACCTCGTCTGAGCCAGGTGTCACGCAGCCAGCTGGAAAAGCAAAGTTGCCGTTAGTGCTCTGCCAAGTGCGCCACATTCTCTGAGGCAGGATGAGGCCATTTTTTAGGTTCATATTTTCATTTAGCCATTTATTTTTAGGACTGACAAGTAGCTTGGTTTACACATTTTGATCCTTGGTGTATTTTGACAATAGCCTTCCAGTCATTTTGAATCACATGTGTTACTTTTATATTAAATTTTTGTCTTATGAGTTCCATTGGAAATAAATGTGTTTTCTACACCCTGCAGTAAAATGTTGATTTGTACCAAAGCAGTCTGAGAGGCAAATTGGCTGCTTATTTAAGGATGTCTTAATGAAGAGTTGTGAGCCTAAATATCTTGGTTAGTATCAGCAGATTGTGTGAAGATAGCTAGCTATACTGTGTAACAGTTGCCACTGACTAGTTAGCAAAGTAGCCAGAATTACTAGGGGTCCTTTATTGTGCATTGCTATTTGGTGCTGATGAGAAAGTGGGGAACCACTGACAGCAGAGGACAGTGCTACCGACATATATACTTTTGGGCCACAACAGTTTTTAATAGTTCTCAGAGAATGTTTCCCTAGTAAATGACGAGGGGCAAGAGGAGGGAGAGAGAAAAAGGTGACTGGAATGATGGTGACATTTGAAAGGGGAAGAGCCTTGTCAAGGGCTTGACCTTGTACAGATAAGAAACATATTTTCTGATTGTACAGAAGTTTGGGAGAGGCTTCTGCACTGGGCAGATAAGAAGTGGGGTTACATGCTGGTTTTATCTGTAAGGAGACTGAGTGTTCCTCTCAGACTTGTGGTGTATTTAATTTAGATCAAAAAAATCCTAGGGGATTTACAGCTAATCATAAACCAGTATAGACTAAGAAAAACCTTCTGACAAATATTGTAGTGAGTTCTAATATGTTGTACATAAATGGATGTAAGTAATACATAAATATGTATTTCAGCTGAATTAAAGTCCATTCTGCTGTACTAGTGAAGGACTGTCAATGTTTCTTGCAGGAAATTAGATGTAGGTGTGTTAGGGAATCTTACTGAATATAGAGCAGGGCATGCCCTTTGGCTATAGCGTTGGCCCCTGCATGGGCAGCATGCTTGATGGCATGACATCTTTCAGTACCAGGCTGATCTGTGGTGGGAACTTGCCAGGACTCTGGGCTGCTGTAAATTACACCAGACCTCAGGCAGCCCTGGGCAGTATTTGTAATTTAGAAGATATGTGGTTTTGCTCTACATGTTGTTTGTTGCGCTTAGTGAAGGAGATGGTAATACTTGGTATGGTTTTTAAGTTTTTGTGTTTTAACTCATAGTGGTTGTGACAGTTGTTCAGTGGGTTCATCTGAGTTCTAAAACAGGTACTGTACAAGCAGCAATAGTATTTTTTTGTTAGTTTGTTTGCTTCCCTGCTAATATATTGGAACATACCAAAAGAAAAAAAAGAAACCAAACAACCAGAAAACCCCCCAAACCATTTTTAAGCTTCTCCTAAGTCTCCATGGCCTCTTCACTTCTGTAAATTTTAGTGCTTTTTCTGTGATGTACAGTACATCTATCATACCGTGGGAGCTATGACGGCAGTATGTAGGCATCCTTAAACTGTCTTTCGTCTTACTAGGTCAACAACCTGTAGAGCGAAGCAATGGCATTACAGACCTCTGCTGGATAAACTTGCCCAGAACCTTAAGTACTTGGATCTTAAAAAACCCAACCAATGCTGAGGCCCGTGCTGCTTTTGACTTGCTGCTGTTCTAATTGTGCTTGGGTAGGCAGATACCTGCCACAATATAGACGCAAGATGCAAGTCTTATGATGTCACTTGTTAAAGGTTGAATTGACCACATTTGAATCCTGAAAGCTGACAAAGAGCTACTTGTGATGACACCTTTGGTTGTGTAGGCATAGGCATGAGAGAGGGCTCAAATGGTACTGCATCTTTGGGGCGAGACCTGTTGTGCCATCCAGCTGCTGTTCTGGCAAAGCTTCATGATATATTTCTGTCTGCATGCTACATGGGAGAAAATTGAGTGTTTTATGTGAATATAATTTTAATTATCTTTTTGCCTTCTTTCTCTATTTGCATATGTTTTGTGATGTAATACCTTTGAACATATTCACAGATGAAGGTTTAACTATACAGCGATTCCGAGACTAATGAACCTGCATGTATTGAACTGTTGGAGCGCAAGACACACTACTGCTTGAATAAAACATCACGAGGTGAATAATTTTAGTGATACAGTGGGAGAACTGCAACTTTGTTTACATAAAGCCTGAATTTTGAGAAGTATATGATTCAGAAACAGATCTTGGTAAGCTTTTACAGAGCTGTCCCGGATGAGTTATGGAAAAACAAAGCAGTCTCTCAAACTTAGTAGTAAGACACTGATGTGAGTTTGTAAATGCATTTTTCTAAGTCATGCCTTCTTCCCAATTCAAACATAAAGATTCATTCGTTGCAATCCTCAGATGCTGGGTTCTGAACCCATTGAAGAATTGTCATGGAAGGATTCAGATACCTGGTGGGAGTTTCACTGACTCCATTTTGGCAAGAGAGAGCATGAGCTGGTCATTTTGCCGAGACCTTGGTGCAGTCCTATTCTTTAATGCTGCCAAATGGTTCAGAGCCAGCTGCTTCCATTACATTTCAAGCACACAGGGTGATAATGCAACTTTGTACTTAAGTAATAGTTGCATTTTAATTTTATCATCAACATACGTCATAAACTTCTAATGCTGTTATAGTCTAGAAATAGTAAAATAGTATTAATCATTTCAGTTTTGTGGAAATTTCTGTATTTCTTAAGCTAAGTTAGGTAAGTTGCCATTTTTTTTGTTTTGTTTTTGTTTGTTTGTTTGTTTTTAAATCTCCTCACTCATTCTACCAATCAGTACAAACTTTGAGTTATCTTTTAAAATCTCCTGTCTTTGGAAGATAAGTTCTTATGGATTAAGTGTTTATAGATTTACCCTTGCCTTTTGTGGGAGCTTGATTTTTATTTTTTGTTTTTAAAGAGGTAGAAGGTGGAGGATTAAGCAGGATATGAGTGTCACGTGCTGGCGATGAAGGCTGCAAAATGCGTCTTGAAGTTAAGTCAATATGTAAATGTATTAATTTGCTGAGTTACAGAATAGCCTGGTGTGCCTAGCAGAATCCCCTTCGCACGAGCAAAGGTGCCTTCTATTTCATTTCACAAACACTCTTTCACTTTCTAATTATGTAGGTTGCTTTTTGGTTTAAGGAAGAGAGAAAAGGGCATCCTGAATCCCTGCAATCTGCACTGTTGCTTGTTCCTTGGGACCCCACTAGTCAAAACAACGGGATTCATATGTTGACGACAGCTGAGAGACCAAAGTATGACCAGATGGCAAGGGGGAGCTGAGCTGTCTGTTTCTGCAAGCGATAGGCACATTATGGTTATTCTCTTCTGGGGACGAGGGGGTGGAAAGGAAGGGGAGGGGGAGAGAGAAAGAGAAAGAGGGAGATATTAGATAAACAGACTGTAGCCTGAGTACATATGACATGTGGGAGTAAAGCTTTGTTAAGCAAGAACTGAAAGCCTCTCGCAGAGCATTAAGCAGCACCGCCTGTGCATTGGACTGAGCCAAAGCAGAGGAAACACAAGCACAAACCTATAAAGCTGCTGTAAGGCCAGTGAGGTTCATCAGGCTTCTGCAGAGGTGCTTGAAACAGTGAAGTACTGGAAGGTTTTACTGTTTCCTTAGATCAGCTTTTTTTAAGTAGGAAGGAAGGGTCCTTCAGTCGCAGACATGCCAAAGGTGTTTTCCTTATATTTGTGATGTGCAAGCTATGTTTTGTGAGTCAGAGTTGATTCATAGCTTCATTCTGCTGGACTTTTTTTCATCAGATTCATACATAGGAGATGGCTTTATGGGGTTCTGGATATCTCCTCTTTGCACTGAAGGCACTGGAAGTTCAGTCTAGCCAGTGATGTGCAGGTGGTGCTCAGCATGCTCTGTAATTAGGGAATGCATCCTTGATCTACATCACCCTGAGCCTGATCTGAAGCCAGCTGAAATCCGTAAAAAAATTTCCCACTTGACTGTATTAGGGTGTGGATTATGTCTTATGAATGAGACTGAAGTATACTTTCTTTTATCAGTTATTGATAGTAGAGCTATTGTGTCTTTCCTTACTGCCTTCTCTTGCTCAGCAGTATAAGTGGTAATGTTTGTCCCATTTCTCATAGTTTTCTGACTGTTCTTCTTGTGGGACTTGAGTGAATGAGTAACTAGAGCAATTGATACTTGAATTACACAAAAAAAAAGAAAGAGGGAATTTTCAGTATTTTGCTCATGTGAGAATGGTATCTGTCTAAAAACTGATAAGAGACCATAGAGAGCATTTATTTGAGAAGGGTTTCATGTTCTTTTCCATCTACACATCATATGCTGGTAACTTTACTTCCTTTTCCCCCCTCTCTTTTTTGTTTTGACTTTTGCTTGTCTGATTTGCTGACCTTTGAATAGTTATTTCTGAAGTAAGGTGATACGAAAGCAGCCTCATACTGTTGTTTTCCTGATGAGCCACTCTGAAGCACTCTGCTTTACATAGGGGGGAACCATAACAGATTTGTTGGACTGTGACACCTAACACCGCTGCTCAATAACCTATTGGACTGTTTGAACATGGTCACCAGCTTGGCTTCCCTGCTGCTCCCTAGATAGTTGCTTGTGACATTGATCTGTGAGGAGTTGGGGCAGAAAGCTGATTTATAGATGCAGTCTATTGCCTGGAGGAGTGGTTTAGCTAAGATTGCGTTCTGCCTGGTTTTGCTCATGATAATACAAAGGCTTTAGGGGGCCTTTGCTACACAAAAAATGCAGATAGAAAATTGAAAATTTTGATACTTGTACATATATAACGAAAGCCTTAAAAGAATAAATAACATTAAAACCTAACACAACCCCCCCCAAAAGCCAAACAAGAAAACATTCCCCTTTAAAAAAAAAAAAGCAAAACAAACAAAAAAAAACAAAAAAAAGCCCCCAACAACAACAACAAAAAACAACCACAAAGAATCAAACCAAACCAACCAACAACCAGAAAAACACCAAAAACATTTAAACTCTTTTTGGAAAGATATTAAGTGCTGTATGCCAGTTTTCTATTCACTTCTTGGAAAACCTTTTGTGGTTCCATATGGGACACCATCTTTTAGAACACTGTTATTTTAATTAGTGAACCAAAAAAAGCATTTTGCTAATTACCATTGCTTCTCTAGCTATGCAGAAGCCCCTTCCACTGTATGATAGTAGTAGTACAACACATATAACTGCAGTGTATTGGGGATTAACTTTATTATTTTTACACTAATTATAATGACTGAACCAGAAATGATAGTCATGCCTCACTAATCAGATAGTTTATGACCCTGTCTTTCTACAAAACTTCTACCCCATTGTCAGGACTCATAAAAAGCTAGGAAAAACTTCATTTTGATTAGATGGAGCTCTTCAATACATGACCTTAAAAGTTACTTTCAAGTAAAGGGAAATAGTAAAATATTAAATTATTCCAAATTTACTTTATTTTTAAAATGTCTGCAATTATATTTGGAAAAATTTCTCTTTGTTGTAAATATGAAAGCCTGTTAAAAACTACTGTTTAATTTCTAATTTTAAATAATGTAGGAAGCCTCAGTTATTTTATAACAGATAAAAGTATGGCATGCGATTCAGCAGTAGCTATGTAATATATGCCATTGCTATTGAGAAGTATCATGTTTACATAAGATAAAGGGACACAGATACTAAGGAAAAGGCTGGAGGTTTCCTCATATATGTAATAATAGTAGCTAACTCTTCTACGATGTGTAGGATTTTTGGCTCTTAAATCCATATTAAGCCATGCAAATGCACCTACTTTTTTTTAAAAAAAGTCTAACTCTCAACATGAATTTGTCACATATGTGGGATCTGGTGCTGCCAGGTCATTTTGCAAGTTTTTGGGTTTTTTTTTTTTTTTTGGTTTTTTTTTTTTTTTTTTTTTTTAAAGTGTCTAAGGGGTATTGTGGTATACAGTTTTGGACTTGGGAAATAAAAATTAAAAAAAAAAATCCATTTTAAGCCAGAAAAGGTTAGACCAAAATATCTAATCCAATATGGTCTTGTTCTTCTGGAATGAAGTGGTATGTTTTGTCTTTGGCTTTGTTAGGAGCCGGACTGTGTCCATTCAGCTCTTCCGTTTTGGATGATCTATTACTAGTTTGGTGTTGATAGTTTTTCATTGTGATCTGCCTAATATCTGAGCTGGTAGAGAGGAATCTTAATACCAAGCTGTATTTAACCATGTAAGTTTGCTCTCTGTTTAGCCATTGCAATGTTCATGATCTAATTGGGACCTCAGTTTCCAAGCCAGCGAGGCAAGGAAGATAACAACTGTAATAAGGATCCAGAAAGTTAGATTTTGGGGTTTTATTCTTCTCTGCTGTTAAGTTACTTCAATGTTTTAAAAACCTTCAGGCACAGGAGTTCATATCATATCCCATTAATATTCAATTTGATTGTCTTTTGAGCACTTGTACCTAGAATTAAATAAATGAAAATAATAGGCCTTGAAAAATGTTCCTGATATGTCTTAGCATCAGTTTTCCATATATATAAGAAAGTTTTACTCATCTACCTCATCCATGTGTTGGATTGCTAATATGAGAATTGAAAAATGCTCTGCAATTATCAGAACAGAGGTGCCCAGTACTTATCTTATAAAAATGTCAGAATACACTTTGAATCTCATCTGTGTATTTTTCCTCTTTGCTTTTCTTGCTCTTTGAGTTTGCTGCCAAATACACTTGAATGTCACCGTATCCATGCTGTTACAATCGGAGATTTTTCATCCTGTGAATAAACTGGCAGCTATTAGTGGCAATGGAGATGTTTTTAATTTCAGCTCTTTAGTAGAGCACTAGGAGTTCTGAGTGTTAATGACTGCAGTCTTGGGTCCATCCACATACTGAAATGAAAGAGAGAGTAACTCTGATTTACAATGATCAATTTTCTGTATAGAAATGTCAACGATAATTGGGACTTAAACCAGTTCTTATTGATGGCTACTTTGATAAAAAGAGAGAGAGTGAGATCAGTAGTTTGTGGCTGGCAGTTTTATTTGAGCAAAAGGCAGGTTATTAGAGTTTTAATGTTCCGAATGTTACCTGAGTACAGTAGTTAACAGCATTTAGTTTACTGCTACAGACTTACACTTCAGTGTATCACCAGTGGATCACATATATCTTACATGAATACAAGTGTATATGAGATTAATTTATTTCTATACTGTTATTGAGTTCAGATAAGGATTTCCTACTCCGTGCATGAACTCATTACATTTTCAGTTTCTTAATCACAATTAATAATACATTACATATGTTTCTATAGCAACTTCTACTCAGGGATCTCAAAGCACTTTAGAAATGCTAGTCTTAGTTTCATAATAGCAGTCAGATAAAGTGCATATAATTATTCATATTTTGCAAGTGGGGAAACTGAATTGGAGAGGTTGAGCTGCTGAAAGATGTACAGAAATTGGTGATGGAATTAGGAGCATTATCTGGAGATTTGATGTAAAGCCTAATGAAAGTGTTCGGCTTGGTCATAGATTTCTAGTTCCTTTGCAGCATTGTATGCACAAAACTGAGCATCCTTCTGTGATAAGGCAGCCTTGAATAAAAATCATATTTTCCCATAAGTTTTCTATTTTACTCTACATTTAGACTACCTTACAAGTTTTCTGAAACAATCACTTTTCATGGTTGCAGATTTTTATATTTCAAAAACTACCTGATGCTGGAGAATATCCACATGGGAAGGGAAAGAATACAGGTAACCATCTGAACATCTTGAGCTGTGCAGACAAAAAACAAGACCATTCTCAGACAGCTTCTCAGAAAGCAGATAGATTGCTTAAAGTTGGTGTCCTTTGTGCAATATCATCGATTGATATCTCAGTAACGGTTGTACAGGAAGTGGTAGGAAATGGAGACATCTTATTGCCCTTTTTTTTTTCCTTTCCCTAATGCACTTAACTCTTTCATTTTGTTTGAAATCTGTTTGCAATTAAATCTGTCTTGAACATTGCACTCAAGAAAAGTATAGTTCTGTCTGAAATGCAGTTGCTTAGCTTTGCAGAAGCAGAGAGAGATTGGGACAGGATAAAAAAAGTCTTCATTTCAAATCTCTATTCAAGAAGAAAACTTTCTGAACTGAAACTTTCTGCTCTGTTCTCCTCCTTGTTGCCTCTGCTTCCCAATAGCTGCCCAGCAAACTAAAACCAACCATACAAAATTAAAAACTTTTTTTTTTTTTTTACTTGACAGTAATATGTATGGTGACCACAGAAATAATTTCTTTCTAGTGCACAAGTGGTATCCGTGACAAAAGTGTTTCTTGCTTTTTCAAAATTCTTTCTATTTCCTGCAGCAAAATGAGGTTGGAAATGCAGCATTCCTTTTTATTTTCTCAGGAGTTCTATATTGAGGTTTCTGTCTCTTCTACAAGCTGTGTTTGCTTGGACTTGCCTATCATTCTGTGCATCTTATCTTCCTGTCTGTGAAATGAAAGTTAATGAAATTTCCTTTCTTTTGCTTCTGTGTTTCCTCAGTGACTAGAGGAAAGAAAACTTGGTCTTGACTTAAGCTTTTCTAGTGTCATAACACAAATAATAATGAAACGGATGGAGGAAAATGAATCTAAGAAAGAAGGTAATAAGTCCTTTCTGGCTCTTGCTTTGCACCTTGCACTAGTCATGATGCTGGAGACTTATAAATCACACCTTTGACTCAGCAGTGCACTGCTGCTTTTGTCTGCACGAAGAAGGCAGGTTTTCTTCAATTTTGGATCCTTCAGAAGAGTTCTCTATCTGTAAAAAGCTTCTTTCCTCCCTATTCCCTCTCCCTCCTTCTTTTGTCCAGTTCCCTCACTTGTTATTGAAGATGAAAGGTCACTGACAGCCAGAGAACTGGAGGGCAGAATTCTGCAATTCATCTTCATTTTTATGGCAGTTAATGTAGGTGTTTGTCCAAAGTTCCCAGGAGAGCTTTGAGATGCAGAGCACAATGATAGGAGTTTTTATTTCAACTCCTAGCAGAGTCTATGGAGATCCAGTTTAAAAAAAAAAAAAAGCAAAACAAAAAAAACCAAGCCCAAAAAACTAAACTCACCCCCTTTATATTCTGCATTTGACAGGTATCTGGAAAAACAGGAGGAGTCGTCAATGGGATGAAACTTGAATATATGGCAGAGTGTGGGGAAGCTGAGTTGGCTATTAGTAACTGCTAGCCAGTGAGTGTTTGAGTGGGCCCACCCTATCTTTTACAGAGCCACTGCTTTCCTAGGTATTTAAAAAATCAGGACTGTTGTCTAGCTTCATCTTTTTATAGAGCAAAAGGATTATTTTGCAACGTTTTTAACAAATTGAATAAATCAATGTTGGAAAGGAAGAGTTCAGGAATACTTTTAGTGTTAGTGCTCTTGCGCACTGCTTAATTACACACCTTATTTAGTACCACTCTGTTGACAGCACAGCATTCAATTTATGTTGTTTACTCCTTGCAGTGGTATTTGAGAGGCTCTATCAGTCAATGTAACATTTTGGGATGTCAGTGCTGCAGGTTTGCACCTTAATACAAGGACGCTGATGATACTTGCCGTTGACTGCAATAGCTGCGTATTATTGCTGTCACCTTAGCATGAGCTGTGTTACAGTGTTGGATCAAATTAATCTCTTGTGCTGCTGAAACAAGGTGATTGTGCCTGTGATAAAAAATTTATTTGTTATCTCCTTGTGGTGTGTAAGCAAAGACTTGTAATGACAGTGACATCTGGGAAACGCCTATCGCTGCCCTAGTATAAATAGAACTTTAGCTGCTTTTTTTGAGTTCAGTTTTGTGGGTTTCAAAATTTCCTTTACTGTCATCTTGTTCCTGTCATTTGTAGTCTATTTGTCACTGTAGCTGTAGTACTTGGTCCAGGATCAATACTAGGTCCTGGACTTTTGTGACATCTCTGAAATACTTTCCTGTGAGTCAGTGTAAGAAATAAGGCTTTCTGCATGCCTCTAAGTTATAAACATGTTGGCTAGTTGCATAGGGAGGATGGAGAGGCAGTAGTGTCACAAATACTGAATTTCTAAAAATTTGTTGAAAATAGACTCAGAGGAAAAAAAAAAAAAAGAAAAAAAAAAGTTCATGCTCCATTTAAGGGAAATGTGGTAGTGGAAGCTCAGGGTTTTTTAGGTACCGGAGAGAGATTCCTCACACAGCTCAACTACAGAAAAGCCCAATGCAAGTTTGCCCCTTTTAGAAATCAAAGAATCCTGTATGAACTGAATACCTATAGGAGAGCAGGCTCCCTTAGCTGTGCTGCTCACATAACTCCTTTTTACCCAGGAGCAGGTAGATGCTGGCAGTTTGATGTGATCCAGTACAGGACCTAACCCCTCTCTGTAAACATTCAGGCAGAGTTTTCCAAGGTGGTAACTGCTTAGTTTATCTAGATCTAAGAAGAATGAGGCCCTTAAGAAAAATGCTGGGACTAGTTAGGAATGCCCACTATCTGTAACACAGTAAGAAATGCTGCATACACTCTTCATTCTACTTATTGAAGGTTGGGAGTTGTGCCTATTGGATAGCATCCAAATGTAATGTATGATTTTTGATGAAGGAAGATCAAGAGTTGCTCTTGACTGTGACATTTTTTGTATTCAAACATGTAGTTATCCACTGGAGACTTCCAAGGAACTCCAGGGATAGCTTGCATATTTGGTGATGAGTTGGGTGAGTTTGCAAAAATCATCTCTTCTCACTTATGTATTTCCAGCTTATCCTTTGAGGCTTGGTGATTGCAGTTTCTGTTCTTTACTGGCTACAGAAAAAAAAGGATTTTAAAAAAACCTCACTACAGATACCTACAATAATTAGGAAAAGTAACTTCTCCATGAAGATCTTCCAAATGTCAATGTTGCTATTGTAACTGTGGGCCTGTAGGAGTTTCCCACTGATGTTTTGGTGTGCAGATTTGCCAGTGTCTCCAAGAACTGCCACAAGAAGCCTGGCTTCCTGCTGGGCTTTCATATGGGAACTAGCAATTAAACTTTGAAGGGCTAAAGAAGAAAGATCTCTGCAGCTCCAGGTCAGCTGTGGAAAGCATAGTGTGCAAATATACTTTGGTAGGAAACATATGCAATAGGAAATCTATTTCTTGGCATCTTCACTGTCAATGCTCCCTGTGGTGGTTGGGCTTGTTCATTAAAAAAAAAAAAACAACCAAAAACAAACAAAAAAAACCCCTCTACCAAAACAACTACCTTTAAATTAATACCACTTCCCTTAGTATAGAATACTGACACCATAAAAACAGTATTGCTAACAAATGTTCCTGATGACAAGGATGGAAGTTTGCCCTGGAATCCGGCAAATCAGTTGACTTCTGTGACATTTGGGATGGAGTGGTGAGGAATTGCTTTCAAGCTGAAAGCTTGCTTTTGGCCCAGGAAACTCCATCATTTGTTAGAGCCTTCTTATCTTTCAGTCTCAGAAATATGTGCTGTGTTTGAGGAAAGTGAATGTGTACTTAAGTCCTTATCGATGCAAAGCAATGTTGTCTCTCCCTGCTGTATAGGCTTACACAGAGGTGTTCCAGTGCTTCACTGGGTTTATGAAATCTTATTTGCCCTGCCCCAGTCACTAACAGGACAGATAGGACGGATGTTTGTTACTCTGTTACAGGGTAAGGTTTACAGAGCAGCCTATGTCTGTTCTTCTCTGGCAAATTGTAGTTGACAAAACCTAGAATAAAATACTAAAGACATTTTTTCATCTGTGTATGTGGCTGTGGACAGATGTGTGTGTGGCCGTGGATAGATTCATAGAGGAGATTATACAAATCCGGTGTAACTATTCTTAGGAAGCACTGCAAAACCTTTCTACTTTGCTAAAGCTTTTCCTCCACCATACTGTTCACAGTAACAGTAGCCCTCTATGCTCCTGTGCTCTTTAGTGAAAAACACATATACGCTTTTATCTGTTGCATCTTTGAAGTCTCCAGGAGATTCATGTTGCTAACACGTACAGAACAGATGGATCGTATTCAGATGCTGAAATAATAGATGACAGGATGAAGCCAAATACAGGGGGATCGAGAAGAATACGGTGAATACATGCTTCTGGCTCCTTTTTCTGATCAGTAGGCTGGCTGTTTATGGACTGTTGTCGGCCTAATTTAGTATGGCAATTCTTATGTTCCCGAAGAAGTCACCTAGTTGCTATGTGCTTTCTGCATCCACAAGGTTATTTTACTTTGTGCTGCCTTTAGCTGCACCTTAAAACATCTGCAGAAAAAATCAGCACTACGTATATGAGTAGATTTTAAAAATAAAAGAGCCCACCAAACCTCTATCTCTTTGCTCCTTGTTTTCTGAATAAAACTGTGAAATTTCTCTCATTTCACTGTGACTGGTCTGTGAAATTGGGCATTGCTCTCTTTAGTTTACTGAAGGCCCCAATTTTATGATCAGGCTCTGGAACTGCAGGCTTTGCCTGGCATGGAAATTTTGTTTTGGAGTGATTTGTTTGGGTCTATGTGTATGCACAGGACGCAAAAGCTTTTTTATACTGAAGGTTTTTTCTGGAGCAGAAAGCCAACCGACCTTCTGATGTAATTATGGTATGTAAATTACCTGAACACATACATGCTGATTTTTCCTGAGAGGATGTTTAAAAAGTCATGATCTTACTACAAATGTTCACATTTGTTCTACCCATCACTTCACTATTATTAGAAGATAGAATAATTTTACAGGTGTGACCACAGGACTGATTAGAACTTTTCCTTCAGTAATCTTAAAGAACAAAGGAGGTATTAGTTAAGACCATTTTGCAACTGTTAATGAGATCTTAGAGGGTGTGAACCAATGGCTGATCCTGCAAAGCGCTGCAAACCATTTGGTGACAGTTGTTTCAGCGCACTAACCAACCTTAGTGAAATAAAACTTCCTCGATCTAGTAATCTATTGCTGTTGCAACAGTTTACTTGGAAATTTAAGTCTAGCCTAACCTGACCCACGTTACACAGTAACCGTAGGAGGTGGGGGGATACAGCCTCCACTGCCTCAGTGTGTCTGCTGTTCTGATTCCTGCCTCTCCTTCAGTGCAGTGTGAATGTTGGAGCCCTGGCTGTGTCTTCCTATTCATATGCTAAGTAAGATTTCTGTGTCAGTCACACATTCAGGCTTTAGTGACTAAATTGAAAACTGATGCGTTTATCCAGTACAACAGGTTTCATGCGAGTTTCTGGTAATTACATTTCACACAAATAAAGCTAACTTTTCTGTGACCAAGTACTGCTCTGAAGGATTTGGCGGTGTTTTGCTATTTTGTCCAGGTTTTTATTCTTCTTTAGTCAAGCCTTGCCATCAAGACTAAATCTGCTGAAGTTAGATAGTCTCTGTAGCGTGTCTTTATTACTAAAATAATTCCCTGGGGAGCAGGGTTGGCAAGTGTGATATAATCTGCACTGTCATGTTTAGGAGATTGCTGGGGGATTATTTTGACTTTCTATTTATATATAGATATATAACTTAAAAAATTAAAACAAAGATGGAGGAAAATTGATTTGCTGCAGAGAAGGATTCAGGACTTGCAGCCCTAGGTGTAAAAGCTTGCCTCCAGCAGTTATTAGGTGACTTTGGCAGGCCATTGAGACCCAGAGGTCTGTAGCGTATGCAGTAGAGATGGTGATTTGATGTCTTACCAGTAGAAATGAGATTTACTGGTGTTTTTGAAATGAGTCTCAGTCAATATTGAGTTCTCTAAAAGCAATCCGTGAAACAATGCTTGCAAATCCCCACAGAAGTTGTATTTCACTATCTTTAAAATATCTCTCTTTTTTTTTTATTCTAATTACTCAAAGCAAATGCAGACTATTAAAAAGCATTGTTTTGAAAAGTGTCCCTAGAGCTGTTTATCCAAATAGCAGGAAAATGTTTATGGCATTTAGGCAAGAGTAGTCTTCTGTATTATTTCAGATAACCCTTGCTGTATGTAATTTTGGGAATATTTTGATCCTCCTAAAAACTCTTTTTATTCCTTTGTGGTATATGTCACCACTGTAACTGTAGTCTATTAGATACATTAAGTTATCTAATCTATTAATATCTAATCTGTCTATTAGATACTTAATGTATCCATTAGATACTAATAAATATCTATTTCAGATGTTTTTCCTTAAGGAAGGAATAATAGCGCAGTGTTAACTGGCAAGCAGATCAGCTGTTGGAACATGCTGTTCCTCTTTAAAATGAGTTACAGTAGTGTATCAGATTTTAAATTTTCAAATACTCAGAGATGTTGAGGAAGAACATACTAACCCTCTCAGGAGAGAGGGCAAAAGATGTAACCTGTGAGTGGACTACAGTTTTGTGTGAACTACAGAAATACATGATAAGGGTAACTACAAATTAGTAATTATTCAGGAAATGCTATTAAGATGAGAAGGCTGTCTCAGTCCAAAATGGTTTTCAGTTAGATCTGTGGGTTTATGGTGGCTGATGTGGGAGCTGTAGGAAGTAAATATCACATAATGAGGAACTATATGAGTTTCTATCCCTCACTTGGCTGAAGGTATTTTGAACTGAGGATAGTAGGGAGTGGTGTGAGGAGTCATACACTGGAACTGTTGAAGCCTTTTGGGATTGTTCTATTTTTTTATTTTTTTTTATTTTTTTTTTTTTGCTACATTCCTGTTTTGTTTTTTTTTTTTTATAAGTAACAACCCAAACTTAGTTGGGTTTCTTTGTGCTTCAGTAATGTGAGATGCCTTGAACAAAATATGTCATATCTAATGTTTTAGTGCCTAGTAATGGGAAAACAAAGAAATTATTTGTGTTGGAAATCTCAGAACATGCAAAGACACAAAGGCCTGGCAATCTAATTCTGTCTAGTTTTCTTGCTGTACTACTGAATACATTTTAAATTATCACACCTTTCACAGGTGGCTTAACACTCTGAGTTACTCAGTCTTTGAAAGGCCTGGTAAATAGCTTCTTTTATAAAGTATGGAGGGGTTTTAACAAGATTTTGGGAATTATTAATGCCACATTGAGAGTGTTTCGGTTTGCTTATTACTATATCTAAGAGAAAACCAAAGAGTGAGAGAGAAAATACTTGAGAAAAGGCAAAATTAAAGTGAATAGAACTTAAAACAAGAAGTCGGTACGGACATTGGAGTGATCAGTTATGGGCCAGCTGGTGTGGAAGCAGAAATTTTAGTCCTGGATTTACTCTCTTTGGTAACCTCTGAGGCCATGTTAGGTAAGAGTGATCTTCAGAAATTAGCTCATTCTTGCTAGTGCTGTGCTGCAGCACTACATGAAGGCTCTTTGACAAGGGAGCATTTTCCTGAGAGATGCAAATCTGTATGAGATTATTTATTTATTTATTTTCTCTGGTTGTGACAGAAGTTAGGCTGCTCACAGTTCTAGCATAGCATCAGAAATACTTGATATGTTTGTAGTATTCCCCCCCATATCACCGATCAGGTCTTTTTTCTCTTTGCTTACCTGTTAGGGTAATACCATGAATGTTGTGATTTCACACACCAAACTCAGAGTGGTTTCCCTTTACCTTATAGTGGAGACAAAGAATGGAGTGGAGGGGGCCTGTTCCTACAGGCTCAATCCACAGTAGGGATGACTGCATTTGTGTTGAATTTCCACATATTTCCGAAGTGGCAAACATGGTGATTTGTGCTGCGACTGTTACAAAAAACCAGAGATCTTGTGATAATCATCTTCATCCTAAGTGGCATTCCTGTGGCTGTTTTGGGAAGCCTTCTGTTTTTAACTTACATTCAGATTGATTGAGTCTAAGGGCTCGCAGATTCTGGAGGCTTGTTCAGTAAACTGCATTCAGGTCAGAAATAAACAATTTACCCCCAAATCTATCATCCTTAGATAAGAGAGAAACAGATCCATTTGTCCATGAAGTTACTCGACACAGTCTTTGTTTTTTGCAGTCCTGCTTGCTTCTGAGATGTTGGAGCGATAGTGTGATTAAAACAATACTTGCTGTTGGTTTGATTTTAAGTGGTGGCAGGAGAGACACCCAATCTGCATCTTCTTGCTTGTGATATTTTTGTTTATTAAGTTTCCTTTTATGTCACAACAGAATGATCTAAGGCTGCTCTATGCTGTTCTTCTGACACAAACCGAGTTTTGTTTTGGCTTTCAGGTTCTGCTGTTGACTCACTTGCTCCGTGTTGTAATTGTTGCTTCACCTCCAACTCAGTGTGCGGGTCCGAATGACATTCCCTCTCAGCTCAGAAATGCAGAGTCACATAGGAAAACCTGAAAGGCATCTGGTCATGCTAATTGATCTTCCTTGTTTCCATGAGTCCCATATTTTTATCACCTTGCTCTGAGAGGAAATACAAGTAGCTTTGTACTGTGTTGGGTGGGGAAGGGGAAAGCAGAATTGTCTTCAGTTTGTAAATTGATGAAGCATGTATAAGCAAGACTGTGACCTTCCTCTGGGCTTAATATTTACAGGCCATTATCTCCAAGTACACTGACTATTTAAAATAAATCTCCAGTGCTGCTTTGGGGTACACAAAAGTGATGGAGTTTGCACCTTTGTGGATCAGTGACAATACCATTTTAAAACTGGAATCTTCTGAGAGGTGAAGATTTTGAAAGGAGGCACTGTGTAGAGGGCTGAAATGCTTTTGAAGATTGTGTCCTTGGGCAATTAGGTAAACTGGGACTCAAATTCCAGAGGTAAAGATTGCAGCTAAGGAAAGTAAGTATCTGCACCTATTTTTTGAAAGTCTCGGTTACCGTTGCTTGCAATTCTAATTGCACCTATATGTAAGATTCAGATTGTTTTTTAAAAACACAATGACAAATTAGATTGAAAGCAAAATAATCCCTTGGGGTTTAGTTAACCTACTTCTGATTGTTGGCTTGCTGCCACTACAAGGGATGTGGCTTTCCAAGAAGGGAAGTCTTGCATGGATGCTACAAAATGAAAAACATCTTATCCATTGCAGTCTCTCTTTTGCTTAACTACCTCTTTTTAGGATTTCTGACCCTGAAAGTAAGAGACTATGGTATAGAGAGACTCAAAATCATGGACCATGCAATTTTAAGGCAATTTCTTTGCTTTTAAAAGACTTCTTTTCATGTAATACAGCACTTGAGTATGCACCACTGTATGATATTATCACTGTATTTTCCAGGGTTTTTAATTTGTTTTATGTATCTCAACTTTTGTTTACATATGTACGTGTTTTTTGCATGCATGCATCTTTTTTTCCTTGTGTTTGTGTCAATGTTTATAAATGGAGATACATATAATTTGAAGCTGAAAAAATCTTTCTGGGAGTTTTTGTTGTTTCTGAGTGCTAGTTGTGGTTGTTACTATGTATGTGAGTTCAGTCAATCTACTTGTGGGTCCTCAATGCCACCACACCCCACACAACAATCAAGAAACCAATGGAAGGGTTGATTTTTGGGGTGGTTTTTTTTTTCGTGAAGGAGCTATTTGTTCTGGAGATCATTTCCTCCACTATGTGCTCCAGCTTTTATTGTCCTTTTGAGTTCTTCACTTAACAGAAGATTTTAAAGTGGCAAGGGGTTTGGAGGGTTCAGTAGTTAGTTACAAATGTGTGTTCTATTGTTGACAATGTCTATCTTTTTAATTAATTATTTTTTTATTATTGACATGTACTGTGTTAATGCGTTGCAATTGAAAATCTGAGCATGGAGAAGAGGTGAGACACTGCTGATATGTCATTTTCTTAAACTTGTCTGTACTTGACAACACTTAAAAAAAATAACAGTGGAGGGTAACTACTCATTAAAGAGGCTTGTACACCAGTGCTGCTGGTATCAGTAGCAAATCTCCTCAGTGAATGCAAGAACAAGTTCTATGAAAAAGATTTACCCATCTTTTGGGCACTGGATGACATAATCAGGTAATGTTCTGTTTGGCATGTGCGTCAGGGTGGCTGTGAAGGTTATAAACCAAGTATTAAAAACAGAGATGATGGCAGTCAATGTTTAAGAAATGCTCTCTTCTGGAAGTTGTAAAGCCCTGTTGAAAGCGACATGCTACATCTGGTTTCCAAGCCATTTGCCACATTTTGCCATTGCTTTGAAAGTTTCTTTATTGAGTTTTGCGAGCAGGACATTACTGAAATGTAATGAGAAATGGGGACGTCTGTGTTGTGCTGTCTACTGGTGAAGTTGTTCTGATTAGGTAAAACAGGTAAGAGCTTTAGGGTTCTGTTCTTTGCTTGTGGATTGTCTTCATCCTCACAAATTGTTTCAGTACTGAAGATCTCTTTGGAATTTACAGACTGAAGAATTGGGAATTACAGTGGAAATGACTATCTGATGGAAGGAGACCTAGTCCAGAATCGAGGGAAAACATCCCTTGAATAATAACTCCCACACAAAGGCAGGTTGAGTCTTTAAATTTTAGTGATTTTTGTCTTGGCTAAGCCTGTTAGATTAGGTTAAATTCCAGAAGCCTGATTCAGGTCTTACTAAATTCAGTGGAGGGACTGGAGATCCAAAATGCTTTGATTTGGATTAGACATCTCCCATGATGAGAAAAGCTGAATAGTATATATTATTCCAGAGAGGAGGTTTCTTTACTTATTACTGAGAAGGAGAACTTGTATTTGAAGTTGTGGACAGCTGACAGTAAGGAGAACTCTTAACAGAATTGTGGGTGTTGTGATCGTGAAATTTCTTTGCCTCTATGTAAAAGTATCCTTTAAAAATTTCACACCGCTGTTCCCAGTTCTCCTGCACCTTTACAATATTATGCAGTAACGGCATCAACCACATCCTACTTACTATTAGTATAACTTCCAAAGAGTGCCCAGAGTCTCAGTGAAGGTAAGTCTTTGAAAGTTATGGGCATGGGGAATGTGAGTAATTGTTTATCACAGGCTTCCTAAAGCATATGAATAGCCTTGTTCCTCTGAGAATCCCTCCCTTCTTCCCCCTTCCTCCAGTGAACAATGCTTAAACTTTACATACACAGCTAGAATACTGTGGAGGGCTTGATAAGCAGATTTCTTCATCCATGCTGTGTCTCCCCTATATCACATATTCATTCTATTATCTTGTGTGAAATGCTTATTGCAATTTCTTCCATTTATTCTCCTATGTACATTATCTATAATGTATAATGGAGGGTGTATATGAATAAAGGACAATATCCCATAAAGCAAGAAAATGACTTGTAAGTTGCAAGCAGTGGAGCCTTAATGATGTGATCTCATTATATTAGGAAAAAAGTTCCCTAATGTCACCCTTTATACTACAGAACTTGATTTAATTTTCTCTTTCTTTTTTAATCTTCCTCATATTTAATCAAATGATACTATAAAAGGAATAGATAATGATGTTGAAGTAAGCTATAGGGTCTACACCTTGAATTCTTTTTGTAAGTCTGCCAATTTAAAGGAACATTATGAACTTCCAGTGTATTTTTTATGTAGAAAGCATCAAATTAGGAACTTTGAAGTAGTGTAATAGTAGTAGTAGTAATACTACCATTTTTTTCTGTTCAAGAGTTGTGTTCTAAACTTTGAAATATGGAATGTAAGTATATTTTCATTTTTTGAGTCCTCCAGTTTACTGTATGTAGATGTTTTGTTCTGAGGTTATTCAACAGCATTATTTGTAAGACGGAAGAGGGATTAGACTAAGGTCTTCGCAAATACTGGTGTTCAGTTGCATTTGTGTAGTCTGCGATGCTCTTATTTTCAATCAAATAGTAATCAGCAAACAGGTGCTAGAGAAGCCACATTAGATTATCCAGGCAACACTGTCATTGCAGGATTGTTATGTATTGTCCATGGAGGCATTTCTTTTGGTTATTTAAACATTTTTTTGGCCTACACTTGTTTTTAAGAATTTTGAATATTGGAACTTTGTTATTTTCTTTTCCTCTGGAGACTGTTCTGCAGTTTCTGTTTCTTTCCTAGATCTTAGTTGTCTGCACTGCCACATTCTTCTCGCCCCCCTCCCCCCCCAACTGTTGTTCGTACTTGCATTTACTACAGTAGATAATTCCTTTCCATCATTGGTGTGTGTGTTTTTCTGTATTTCTAATTTTTTTCATCATTTCTTTCTTTATTCACTATTAGGCAAGCTCTGAATATCCAATCTTTTTTGTTTGTTTGTTTAATTTTAAATATCTGCAGAATAGTCTTTCCAAGCAGATACTGTTGCTGATAGCTTATATCCTTCCAGTTGTGCCAGTATCTCTTCTGGGAACGGAATGACTGGAACCAGATGAAAGACTCCAGAGTCAAACACAGACTCAACTGGACTGTGTTGCCAGTCTCTTTGTGGGACTTGCAGCCCCAGGACACGGCTATGTAGGTAGCGCTCAGACAATCCCTGTGCCTCCTGCCCTCACAACCTGGCTCTGTGGCCTGAGGAAACAACTTCAGGGAGCAACCAGAGACACCAGCTGGTACTAACAGCCGCAAAAGCGGCACAGCAAAGGCTGGAGGCCATGCAGAGAGCGGCCTGTGCTTCTGGCTGAGGCATTTGATGCCCTGTACTCACCAGTGATGCACTCAAAACTTATCTCAATTTCTCTTCCTTAATCCTGTCTGTTTTTTACCCTCCTCACCTTATATCACCTTATTCCAGGCTCCTCCCTTCCCTTAGCTTTGTGGTTAGATGTCCTCTTTGAAGTGAACACTGCCTCCCCCACACATTCCTCAGACTGTAACAAGGTGGTTACAGCCCTTGCCGAGCTTGTGCTCATTGTGTATCTTCAGCCTTTCCTCTGTCGTGCTTACTGTCTTCTCCTGTTAGACTTTGGGAGAGATCCCAGCTACATTTCTGCACTTGCAGAGTGCCTAGCACGGTAAGCAGGCACTGTGGCCATTTTTTAACCTTCAGGAACTGCAAGAATAAATACAGTTATAACTACTGCTAGTAGTAACATTAGAGACCTGAGTCTGGTTTGTGGTTGGCTATCTCCCATAGATTTAGCAATTTGCCACATAAATGTCTCCCTTAGCTGAGTATCTGAGTTTATCTCCTCAATACCCATCTGCCTTTCCTTCCTCCTTTCCTTCTAAATTATTTATCATTTGACAGCTTTTGGTGCATTGTTTCACCTTGAAAGCCCACTGTTTATGGGTGTTGATGGACAAAAGCCTTCAGTGGATTTTTGCGCAGAACCCTTAGTTTTGGTTTTGTAATTGTGACCAAACTTTCTGTTATATCTGTCCTTAAAAATAAACAAACCAAAACAAGTTCTTGTATAATGTCATATATTATTAAAGAGCTGTCAGGTGCTGCTTCGTGTACAACATTTCTGTTGTGAGTGACAATTGAAATGCCTATTGCATATGCAGCATTGAATTTTTAAAGAGCTTTTAGACGCTTGCTGAAGCACTGTTTTTTTTTTTGTTTTTTTTTTTATTAGAATGTAAGTGCCTTCAAGTATGCCAGAAAGCATTGAAGTGGTGTTTTGAATCATTGCAAAGTTCTGTTCTATAGTCTTGCTTTCTAAGACTTCTTTACTTCTTGAAATAGGTTTAGTAAATTCAGTGTTTCTAAGAGGCATTATCACCTTATTGAACCTGGAGCATAAGCTCCTAGAGATAGAGGAATTACCAAATTTTTGTAAAACACTGCATATTTATGGCACTGTAGATATAATGCACTGTTACAAAGAAAAGTTAAGCTTTTTCATGTGTATTTTCAGTAGTCTCCCCCATACCTCCTACTTTGATGTATGGAACTTCTCCGAAAACTAGTCCTGAATTATGTAGTCCCCTTTGGTTGTGGGAGGACCCTGTTATGTGCAGACCCCCATTCAGGTTACTGGATTTCTGTGTGCGTGTAAGACCACAGGAAGAAATGTACTGCAGGGCTGGCCTTCAGTGAAATTCTGTTATGTCTACGTTGCCTCGAATGATATATGTTTGCTCGCTAAGATGTTCAGAAATAATTCTGTAGATCTGCAGTAACTGTTTATTGGGATCATATATTTTCACCTCTCTGTATACTTTTTTTTTTTGCATGCAAAAACATCTGCATGCTATGTTGCTTATTTTAAAATACCTGAGACTGTAATTGGGTGTGAAAAAAAGGAAGTTCTATGAGGTGTTTTGGGAGCTCTCTAATTATTTTTTTTTAAGTGCTATAATATTCTCCACATGTGACTCTCATTTTTCTAAATTAATATAACTGCAGTGCGTTGACACTGCCTCACATCTTAGTGCTTGCAGAAATATTTGAGTGACTACATGAGTTAAAATCCTAGTGTATTTGTATTCAAACAGTGAGATTCAAGGAAGTGGATGTAGCATAGTTTGGAAGGACGTTAGGAATTCTGAGGTTAAGCCAGCCAGCATCTATGAAATGGAATTAGTGCTGCCTGCCTGGAGTGAGAAATATGACTCTTCTTACTCAAGTCGCCTTCCTAGCCTGTTTTTCCTGCTGTTTCTGTCCCTTTCATTTCTGACATGGTGACATAGACCATTAGAAGGACAAGCCAACATACTTTCCTGGACATATTCCTTTATGCATCATCCCTTCTCTTTTTGTGCAAAAATAGGAGCAGGGCAGTGGCAGGGGAGCTAAAAACTGTTCCTGTAAGCAAAAACTTACATGTTAACTAGAGTTTGCCATAAGATTTCTTCAAAGATGTACATTGCTAACAGTAATAAAAAGATTGTATTGTGTCTGCCTGCTTTGCTGGAGAGTTGCTTGGTAAGTGAAAGGGGGAAGAAATGAATGTTTTTGTTCTTCACCCTATCTGTGTCACTTCTGGCCAGAAGTGTCCTCTTAATTTCTTTCCCTGCCTGCATGGGCTATCAAACTATTTCAGCTCCAATATATTACCATTCACTATCTGTGCTTTCACTGCAGTTATCCTCCCACATTTTTGGGGTTTGGAGTTTACCAGCACAGAGGAAGGAGAAAGCTATAGCCAATGACTGGTGTCAGTATAAGCCGGCTTAAGAGGAAGGAGGTATCCTTTTACCCTGCAGTGATTGATTGCCTCCCTACTGTAAATTAGAAAACCTCAGGTTGTTAGGGAGGCGTCTGACAAACCAATGTAACTACTCTCCTGTGTGGAAAGAATTGCAAGCTCTCCTGTACGTAGAAGCCTACTTCAAGGGACTTACTCTACAGAGAGCTGCCTGAAGTGTGAAGCTTAGCAGGAGGTAATAATGTCACTTTTGTGTAAAAAGAAGTATGAAAATAAACATCATTACAAAAACTGAGGACAACTAATTATAAAATGTAACCTCTCTGGCTGCTTACAAACTGTGAGAAGTTTTTGAAGGGGGAAGTAGAGGCTATTTAGGGATATGTCTCTTCATGGGAACATGAAGGTTAGGAAGTAGTGATTGTTGTGCTCACAGTGGAGATGTAACAATGCATCCTTAGATGTACCTTACATTTGACTAGAAGCAGGCTTTTGTCCTTTGCTGTGTTTGAGGTAGAACAGTATAATCTCTCTCACCATTAAAATGGGGCATTAGTTGAAAATGGATTCAAAGGTGTGTTTTAAGGCACATTTCATAGAACACCAGAGTTTCACCTGCAAAGCTTGTCCAAGTCTCTGGGTTCTCTCTCTCACTGTTTTGTTGTTGTGCTGTGATGGGATTAAAAATGACCACAATGTGACTCCAGCTGAGCTATTGAATGAGAAGAACCAGAGACAGCTCCTCTTATTTTTATTCCAAAGCAGAAACCTTTGGTCAGACTGGCCTGCCATTAACAGCACCTTTTAAAAAAGAAGAGGAAACCACCCCCAAAGGTAACTGGGGATGTTGGTGTCACCTCTAACAAGAATGCAAAGCTTTTTTGCGTTGGGGAGTGGGGAGAAAATACCTCCTTTCTGGTCACAGTTCTTTTCTGGGTTTGTTTTGTTATGCAGACATCACTTTACACTGACATTCATCCTAGCCGTTTTTTTTAGCAGCTCAGTTTTCATTGCATTTGAGCCTGGTGCTAGAAATGTATAAGAAGGAAATAAGAGGTCTTTATCCACGTGCCTCTTTCCCCATTTCTCTCTCTCTTGTGTAGATAAGAACATAAGTATATGTGTGTACATATTTGTATATTTAAATGCATACATATATGCAAAACCCAGGTATATAACTAAACACATCCACCTAACATAAAAACTTGAAAGAAAACTTAAGATTTGAGAACAAATCATTTATTTGTTAGTGGGGAAAGATAATTTGGAGCTCTTGAAGAAGAACAACTACTGTACTTTCACTGAACTGAACTGCAAACAATAGGAATAGGTAAATGTGACACCTTGTTTTTTCCACTTTTCCAAAGCTTTTTCTGTTTTATTCCTAAGTGTTTTTTAATTAAATACTATTTTGAGGCATGTGACTTACAAACAGTGTCCAAAATTTGAGCACAAACAAGGAGTCATTTGCTGTGTTTACAGACCCTGAACTTATTTTGTAAATAACATGACAGTAGTAAAAAGGTGCTGCTTTGTCCACATGAAATTAGTAGTGAGCAGCACGTTTAAGACGATTAAATCTTTATGGAGTAGAGAGATATTTTAAAGCTGCTGTGTAATTAAAGTTTCTATTCATGAGTTTGAAGTACCTTCATTCTTAATTGGATACAGGAATGACACTTTTGTGGTGATAATAAGTGGGGAAGGTCTGCTGGTCTTACAGTTAAGTGCTTTAGGAAAGAGGCAAATTAATACATTTTCTGATACATTGAGAATGTTATAGCAAATATGGTGAAAATATAACTTCCGTTGAGAAAAATAGAGAGTGAATAATAGCATGTTCAGGAGTGAGCATCCGCAGAACACTACTCAAAGTAGTGTTTTTCAAGAGGAAACTAAATCATCATAATTTGCTGTTATTATTGGGGAGAGGAGAACGGTGAGAGTGGGACTAAGAGCCTCTGCTAGCTTGCTCCTTGGAGAGCGGAGTTCCTGAATGAGATGTGAATATGCCCGGTACAGATTCTAGGAGATTCTCACAGAGACTCAGCACTTTGTGAGTTTCTCTAGACTCCTTTTGTTACTAAACTATGTCATTCCCCCTTTTTAAGTGAGAGAAACAAGGTTGTCTTCCTGGGTACATTACTTAATCCGCTGGACTGTGGAATCTTGCCCTGAATCCAAGAAAGCCGTGGCTTTTGTTCTCTATCTAATACCATTATCAAAGGTTCAAGTCCTATTTCTGTGGTGTAAAGCTAATTCATAGGCTTATGCTTTGTGAGGAGTTACGCCCAAATGTCAGGATCTTCCTGAGAAATTGGGACCATCCCATTGTTGTTTTCGAAACAGAAGGGAATGATTGTGTCAAATATGCATTGTAATACCTGTAATGCAAGTTTATACCCTACTCTCTGTTATTACAAGCATGTTTTATCTACTGTCTGCACTAGGTTTAAAGCCTGACACTGAATTACAGAAAAAAATTTAATGCAACGTGTAAGACATTCGTATGACCAGCTCTAGTTTCAACAAAGGTTGCTCCCCTGACATGGTGAGCCTCAGAAATTGATTCAGGTGCACTGAGAATTGATTTGAGAAGTCTCTCTGGCCTTATGGGACAGTAGTGAGAAGAAAGCTCAATAAAATGATGTTGTAAAAGCAATCTGGAGTAATAGGCAGTAGGTAGGATCAAGGAAATTGGAATAGGTGAACGTTCAAGGGGCACTCTTACTTTGAATTTGTGTTTTAACCTATTAAGAAAACAACAGGATAGTAAAGGGCAGTTTAACAGTAGAACTTTTTTTTTTATTATTAGAATTTTTAGCTCTTTTATGCTAGGTCTTTTAGAAGCGTGGAAGCCACAATACCAAGACAATTCTCAGGTCTGTTCTTTCTTCTTTGTTTTTCTTCATTATGTCTTTCTTGCTGAAATGTCTTCTGTCTCAGTTATGGTGGTGTTATTTTTTATTAATAATTTTCTAATGTCTAGGAAAGCTTACACACTACCAAAGAAAATAGTGTAGTTGAAAAGAAAAAAACACAGAAAAAGTTGCTAAATGTGCCAAACAAATGAACTGAAGAATGAAAGAGAAGACAATAAAACAAATTTTAAAATCACAAATAAAATTTATCTTGTCTACTTCGTCCTGGTCAATAGTCTTAGTAATTACAGGAATAGATTTTTTATTTTCCTGGAGTAATGTGATTTTCAAATTGATGCCGTTCTTTTTTAATATCTTGGCTTGCTTACTGGAGGTCAGTAGAAGCTAAATCTGGAGGAGGTTATAGATAACCACCTGAGGCAGATCCTGGGCTAGAATACTAGACTTTAACATAGAAAACCACTGTCAAGAAACTACCATCAAGTAACAGAAACCCGTTCTTTAGGTAAATTGAAATTTGTGTTGTACAGGGCAATGAGCAAATTATTGTTAGTGTGGCAAATCAGAATAACTGAAAGCCATTGTGGCAAACTCTAGGTTTTATTCCATGTATTTCCTTAACCTGAATTGTGTTAGAGAGCTTGACTTGTTTACATGTCTGAAGTGAATGATTGGATTCTAGCAGGACTTCAGAACTAGATGGAGGTTTTATGAAAAATTTCCAACTCGGGGAAGCTGCACTTCCCAAGGCAATTCTTGAAGCAGGAACTGTGATGCAGTGCACCCCCTCTCCTTACAGAGGAGACAATCAAGACCCAAACAGGTAGCCGTTTCTGTTTAACATGGGTTGTTTCTGTAAGGGATTGAATGGATTAGAGGGACATTAATAGCACTAGTCACTTCAGTCCACTGGTTACAGCGTAGACAAAAATGCATATCGCTCTTTGGAGGTGTGACATTAACTAAGACTTACAGTAATGGAGAAAAACATTGGCCTGTCAAGTCCAGTTTATTGATGAAGAGTTCTTATTGTTATCTCTTTATCCTCTGGATACATCTTTCAATTTTGTTCCTTCCTTAGACACCTTTTTTTTTTTTTTCGGTTTGTTTTTTAATTCTCTCCTGGGATTTTTTTTTAATGAAGTTATTTTCTCCACTGAGCATTCAAGCACACTTGTTAGGATTTGATATAAGCAAGCCACATATTTTATTATGGTGGATGTGTTCATATAGGATTCTCATTGATTTTCTTGTGTTCTAGTCAATGATGAAGTGAAGTGATAATAAAGCCTGTATGTGCTGGGTTTGTTTTCTTTACCTCAGCTGTGACTTGGACACACCGTTGGAATTTTTTTAGGTATGCCAAATGCAGTGGATAAGTAGTCTTTCTCTCAAGTAATACAAAGTAGGATTACAGCAATAACTGCTGTTACCTTCTTCATTTGTCCTTTGTAGCTAACTCTTCTGTGCTGAGGATCATCCTCACTTCAGTTTTTCCTTTTACATCATACAAAGATTGTTTTGGATCTTTGTTCACAAAGGGCTTATTCCTGTTTATGGTGAAGCTGGTGCTAAAATTCATATTGGTTGAAGGGAAGGTTAGAGACAACCATCTAAAATAAATGCCATATGAGTATGAAACTATGTCAGAAAGCATTAGTTTTTACATGTGTGACAAAGTGTTGCTTATCTACTTACTGATATTTCTGAAGGAGTCTTATCATTACGGTATTAAGGTGATAGCATCTTGAGAATTCTTTGCTTGGCGTTGGAAACTTGTACTACCCAACCTGTTGGTGAAAACTGTCTTTTCTCCATGCTGCAAAAACTAGATACTTGCAACTTAATTGTACAAACATACTATCCTGTAGCATTTTATACAGGTACATTGTGTGTGCCCAGTAAGGCAGAATTGCCTGTAGAAGGAATTGCCAGCTGCTACTTGTCAAATAATGCTGTCATGAAAGGTGGTGAGTTTTCAGTCTAGTGATTACTCATTTTCACCTGAAGACCATTTAGATTTGTGTAGCATGTGTGTATGAACAAAATGCTCAAATATTGTGGTGCACATTTTCAGCCTTTGGTGAATGCACCAAAAAGGGAAGGGTTAACCTGCTGTGTTCAAAGGGCAGGGTTAAATTCCCTTCAGCGTTTGCTTAAAACTATGTGGTCATT
This sequence comes from Chlamydotis macqueenii, assembly GCF_036417535.1. Taxonomy (NCBI): domain Eukaryota; kingdom Metazoa; phylum Chordata; class Aves; order Otidiformes; family Otididae; genus Chlamydotis; species Chlamydotis macqueenii. The sequence continues at coordinate 52,069,557 of NC_141560.1, read as the reverse complement.
AATTGTTCATTTCCTGCTTTTCTGATATCTTGGATATTTGACATAGATCACCTGTTTTGGGGGAAAGCATCTCTTTAAAACCTCATTAAAAAAATAGAAAATAAAGTTGGAAACTTAGATGTTCCATCAGTTAAAAGTACAGTCTCACAGAGGTAGGTGAAGTTCCACAGTCTAAATATAGATATAAAGCAGACTGGAGGTGTAACAGCCACTGTCACCAATGACCACAAAGGGAATTTGGGGGGATGATTGTGATGAACTAGTATTTATTTGCACTTTCTGAGAGGATGCCTTACTTAGTATTAATTAGCACATTTTCAGTAAAATAATGATGGCATCTATGATTCTATAGCTAATTACCTAAAAATATTTTTAGACTCGGAAGAAAAAAAATGTTTAAATCTGGAAAAAGAAAAATCTAATTTGACTAATGGAAACTCACATATTGTCAAGAAAAAAACAAAACCTACAAGGACAATGCAAAAAGACTGGTGTGTGTGTGTTGCCTTCTTGAGGTTTGGACCAGTATCTTGAAATGCTGGCAGTATAACTCTACTCCAGGTGAGTCAGTACTGGGTCCATCAAGCAACAGAACTTAAATGCTCTGTTCCACCTGGTTATTGAAGGCTGGGTTTTGAGCTTCCTGCCTTTCTTGAAAGTATCTTTTTTTTTTTTTTTTCTTTTACTTCTTTGCTCTGTATCTGAAACTTAAAAAAAAAAAAAAGTTAAAATAAAAATTAACAAGTCTTTATTTCCTAGTGAATAGAGATTACATCTCTCCTTCCAGAGTTTCCTCATGGTCAGTAACAACTTCTGCGAGAATGATTTATTGATTTCTCTACTATGACCAGGATTAAAACTGTCACCTAAGGGCCTGTAGTCTGTAGACACTGGCTTGGCCTTCTCAGTCAATCTGCCAGAAAGATGGCTTTAGTTACATAGCAATTAAAAGACTTATTTCATGGTGAGTAACTAAAAGGAAGTGGAGAGCAGAGAGAGAAAGGTTAACACACTGAGGCAGAAATGGTACAGAGCACCAATTCTGTGCTTGTATAGAGGTCTCTCCTTTCTCGGAGTCTCTCCCTGCTGTTCATTTTCCACTTTTACTTCATCTATGTCTCTTGATTTATTGAACCATCTTTGGCAACGTTGAAGGCTTTATGAAAAGGGTTACCATTACTGGGCTAAAAATGCTGCAAGTTTACTTCATAGCATCTTAAACCTAGCTTTATGATGGATCAAAGCCCATGTGATGGTTAACAATATTACCATCCTTGGTTATCGTCCATCTTTTTTCACTTCCAGCTGTGGACCTGTTGGCCAGTTTAATCCAAGTTTGGCAAGAGAGGTAACAGCCTCCACAGTGCAGGAGAGGGAGAGCCCTTAGTGCTCTGCTGAGAGAGCAGCTTCACACAGACTACAAGTGCAAAAGCTCTGTTGTGAAAATTGTAACTTAGGAAGTTTTAAGTTCAGGTTTGTACCTTGTTGGAAACTGACTGGCGCACAAACTCATAGGAAACCTGACTTCATCACTTCCTTTTCTTATGGTCCTACTTGTTTTGCGATCAGCCAGCTGCTTAACATCTTTGGAAAAGAGCTGTTCCTGTGGAAATTAGTGCAATGTCTATGTGGATATCAAAGGCATTTCATTAATACAATCCTTGTCATTGGAACCAAGCTCATGCAGAATCAAAGCATTAGAATTCTTTGTTTTGCCTTTATGGTGATTTTTGAGAATTAATGTCTTCTCACGCTGTAATATTCTGCACTGTGATATGCCAGGCAGGAAACAATGCTTTTTGAATGGCTGGCTGAAATAATGTGCTTTTCTTACTGCTTATTGGTTTGTTGGCTTGTCACGTGGTGACTGGTGTATCGCATGACAGACTCCAGGCCTTCAGGTCTTGCAGAACTTCCTTTCTAGCAGCACTTAGTGATTTACACTAGGTACATGGTGCTAGCTTTGTGAATTCTACCTTGTCTGGCTGCAGGGGTGGGTTGTATCATGGAATTGTTCAGCAGACCTGAATATTTCCCTTTCTTATTGATAGGGCAGACAGCTTTTAACTGGGTTTGTAGAAGGACACTTGCAGACGTCTTTTTTTAGCCACAGCTTCCTCTCCCAGCTGACTTCTCATGGCAAAAAGCTGGTGTCAGAACTCAATACCACAGTGGCACTGTGAGGACTGAAATGTAATTCAAGCTCCATTTTGCTAGATTCAGTAATTGCATAAGTATTTTTATTCCAAACAGATCTTATAAAGAAAATTATGATAAACTTCATTGAATATGTTGATGACAAGGGGATTAAATAATATCTCAGACTTGCCGAAGAAGTCTGTGACATAGCTGTGAGTGGAACTCTAGATTTTTGCATCTCAGCGCAGTGTTTTAATGACCAGGTCCTACAACTGTTTTGCCAGGGAAGTGTTCATCACTGAAGTGTCGCTGTGCCAGCCTGGCCTTAGTATCATATATGGACTGAAAAGTAGATCTTTTTCTTACTAAATCCTCTCTATCAAATAAAATTTTGGTGGAGCTTAATGCCCAAGTATATTTGAGATTTATAGTAAATAATGAAGTCAATATGAGTTTCTCCTACCTTAATCTACCGGTGCTTCTTAGTTTGTTTGCTCCTTAGTTTGGAGCAAATGGGTCTCATGTCAGACTTGAGGGCTGTTATATCTGTCTGAGACAATTTCATATGAGGTGGACAAAGATCCTTGAGGCCAGTTTAAGAGAACTCATTTAATTTAATGTGTGTACTAATCTGAATTTGAAATAACTGTTACAAGCCTATTTTTTAATAATTTTTTTTTCTAGTGCACAACTTTACACATCTAACGAGTTCTTAGTGGAATGTCCATTTATTTCCCATTGATCAGATCACAGTAAGAAAGTGTAAAAAAAGTTCATGGCAAAGAGGAAAGTTGATGGCATTGTAATTAGAAGCCTTGGATAAAAATGTTAACAATTTGACTTACGGTATTGTCATTGAACCCAATTTGAATTTTTACTCACAAGAAATATTTTTAAAAAGCCTTTCCTGAAGATGGTGGTAGCCAGTCTTGCAGATTTTGGGCACCTTCCTGGCAAGAGATAAGGACTTCATCCTGCCATGAGAATATCACTGTAATTTACAAGGTCTGCGTAGCAAGGAGACTATGTTGTCAAACCTGAAATGACATCTGGAGTTACATTGAGTCCAGGATGTTTCCTGTTTTATTGAAGCAGTTTAATATACATTAAAGTCCTTTGGGAACTGGAAATTTCCAAAGCGTTTTTTTTTCTCCTCCAGTATCCAGTGGAAATGCACCTCTCTGCTCTGAATGCATTTATTGCTCTGAACCCCCCATATGTGTTTGATGCAGAAGTGATGTTTGAGATGGCAGGGTTTTGAGTCTTGGGAATCCTGATGCAGCGACCCCACCGAATGCTGTGTATCTGTAAATATGAAAGTTCATGTTAGCTTTGCCATGTCTTTCTATGCCATGGAGAGTCTATCAACATAGATCTAACTCTGCATATAATTATAAAGAAAGAATCAAGATTCTGGTCTCAGTTTTTATTCTGGTACTTTCAAAGACTATGTTCACATGCTGAAGGGCCAACACCACCCAAATTGTCACCAAGTTCAGTTAAATTTAATTGGTTTTTGTTTGAGGAGACAGCTCTGTCAGAGTTGTATGTTGGAACAGCTCTGAAAACTGAGGTTTTTGGAAGGGAAATGAAGAACAAACAGCACTTTGGGGGCATGATTTGTCCTGAAATGAAAAATGAATCAGAATCATAGATTTGTTAGGACTGGAAGGGGCATTAAAAGTCATCTAGTCCAAACCCCCTTCAAGGAGCAGGGACATCTCCAAGCAGATCAGGTTGCTCAGAGCCCCGTCCAACCTGGCCTTGAATGTTTCCAGGGATGGGGCATCTGCCACCTCTCTGGGCACCCTGTTCCAGTGTTCCACCACCCTCAGTGTGAAAAATCATTTCCTTATGTCTGGTCTGGATCTACCTCCTTCTATTTTAAAACAATTACTCCTTGTCCTATCACAACAGGCCCTGCTAAAGAGTTTCTCCCCATCTTTCTTATAAGCCCCCTTGAGGTACTGGAAGGCCACTATAAAGTCTCCCTGGAGCCTCCTCTTCTCCAGGTTGAACAGCCCCAACTCTCTCAGCCTGTCTTCATAGGAGAGGTGCTCCAGCCCTCTGATCGTCTTCATGGCCCTCCTCTGGACTCTCTCCAGCAGATCCATGTCCCCCTTATGTTGGGGTCTCCAGAGCTTGATGCAATTGTTTAAAAAAACCTCAAAATTCACAAAAAAAAAAATCTCACACAAAAAAAAAAAAAACCACCCAAACCAACCTCCCACCAAACTAATTGATTTGGGAGAACAGAATAAGTTAGAACATAATTCAGATTTTTTGTTAAGACAGCTTCTAGTGGAGAGGACCAAGAATTGCTCAAAATAAGCTTTAAAATTCCTGAAGTAGCACGTAAACTAAGAATCAAAATTTCAGGGTAATTTATTAGTGCTGTCTTGTAACTGATTAGTGAATCTTTGTGGGTTAGAGGTGTGTGATGTAGATGATGCTGTCAGGGATGCTCTCACCTTTCCCAGCTATTCTTTTTCAACATTTGATTGCTGCTTTTTTTTCCTGGGCAAATGGCTAGGTACATGTGTCTACCCTGCAGGTATGTTAATGTGTATTATACATGTCCCTAAAAAGTCAGCAATTCTTTATTTTCAGACTTGGACTAAAAAGTTGGTAGCTAACCCTGCTGGAGGAGAGAGCTGGTGTCATCAAAGCAGCCTGTCGCTTGATGCAGACCGTGGTTCTTATTCCAACTCACATATAGCTTGATTTGCTGTGGAGATAAAGAAGATAGTATTTGGCCCCAAATTAAGCAGGTTTTGTGACTTGTTAATGCTTGTTTATTCATCTTCACAAAAGGTGTGTGTGGGCCCTCAAATATGGATCCTCTCTAGGTCTTCATTTACACTCGGCCAAAAAAAGGCGGGGCTGGGCATGGAATTAAGGGAGAATTAAAAGATCAGTTCTGATCAAACCAGACTTGGAACCAAAACCAGAAAAGCTCTGCTTTCATCTTGTGAAAAGTACTGTTTCACTTGTTAGCACTTTTCTAGCTTCTGTAAACACGAATTTACCCAGCTTGTTATTTCTCTGTAGCTTCTATCATTGCAGCTTCAGCCTTGGATGAGACACAAGGCAAAATTTCTCAAAGGGACCATCCAACTTACTAGTAAAGCTGGTTGTACCATAAAGTTTCTTTTAAAATAAAGACCTTTCAAATTAATCCTGGAAGTGGATGATGATCGTCTTAAGTGGTCTTTTAATGAAATATGTTTCCTATTATAATTTTAGGGTTTCATCCAGACTCATCAGATTTTAATTGATTGGAAATACAGTTTTGACTTTTTTGGACAGTGGATGTGACCTTTAGTGAATTTTGTGCTTTTATGAAACTCGTGTTTCTCTGAATTAATAGATGACAGAAGACAGCAAGGTCTTTAATTTGTTATAAATTTTACTCTGAAATGATATGTGTCAATGATAATCCTACAAAGTAAAGGAGTCTTGGCAGCAAACGATAAGAAATGTCAAGGAAAGGGCAGAAGTGGGAAAGGGATTTTAACATACTGGTACCATGCTATGTCCTCTTTTTGATAAGCTGTAATGACAGTGGCTGTCAAAGCTGTCAGGGTACTGAAGGGTCCTTCTTGAGACGTATCTATTATTGACAGGCAAGGAAAAATGTCTGCATGTGCCTGTACACGTGTATGTGGAGGAATAGAATTTGATCCCTTTTATTCTGGATCAGAAGAAAAGATGAAATGTTAAGTGATATTCTGATTCTCATTTGTAATTACTGTACTTCCATAAAGTCTTTGGTGCTCTCTGCACAGTCATTTCTTCTGTGCCTGTGGTGTAATATTAGGGGGCTCGTGTAATTATAGATAAGTTAAAGGATATCTGTTTTGTATATATTATGTAAATGTATGTCTGTTACAACCTATCCCTGTGATATATGTACCTATGATATATGTATTAGTCCAGAGGGATTTTAGTTAACTGCAAGACTTTTTAAGAAACGGATGAAAAGAACCTTTGCTTTCAATTCCTTTCCAGAACTGCTGCAGTAGAATGTTCCAAATTCAGATATTGTCAGGTTTGTAATGTCATCTAAGAGTGGACAAGTTTTAGCATGGAAGCATGCTCAATATCCTGCCTTTACGTTGTGCCCCAGCTTCATGAGACGCTCATTAATTAATTGAGATACTGAAATGTAAACAAATGCTCATAATCTAATTGCATTTGGGATGAGACCTTTGGGCAATTTGAGATAAATGAGGGATGGAATTATCAAAATGTTGAATTTTTTGATTGGGTGGATTTGCCAGTTTCCTACTATATCCACACCCTGCCTTCTAGTGGGTCAGTGTCCTTTGTTCTCTTGTTTTGAGGATAATACTAAAATGTTCTCTGCTGACATAACTCCATGGAAATGAGAGAATTTGCAGGAACAGTTGGGTCTCTTATTTTTCAGTAGCGTCAGTGAAATGATCTTGCTAATCTTAAACTTAGGCTCATAGTCACTACATGAGTTTAACTTCTGGTTATACCAACTGAATTTTGCCAGAGTAAACAAAGTGAATCTGAGAAGTACATAAGCAGCATATATCTAGAGATTTGTAGAACATGAGATGAAAGTACCTGGCCTGTGGGGAGAAATATGACTTTAATTTTAAAAATAACTGCAAGGAAAGAAGCAGATGGAACATAGAGCTATTTTATTTTCCTTTTCCTGGTGACTCCAGTGGTGTACAATTGTTTTTGGTTTTTTTTAATGTTTCATTGGAAGTATATCTGATATGATAGGTTATCCACTCCCCTTACAAGTTAAGAACCATACACAGAGGTGAAAGAACAGTATGCATACAGTTTGGCAGCATCAGTATTCAGGTTCACTGGTACAAACCCCTCTGAAGCATTCTGCTTGATGACTGATTAGTCATTTAATTTCCAGCACCTTGTATGAATGGGTTCAGTTTTTTTTTTTAATGACTGCTGTGGTCTTTCCATTATATCCTGGAGCCCCAGCCATAAAACTGTTGTGAAGAAAACATAGAAGCTAAAATATAGCAGTGATACTGCTGGTCTGGGTTGTAAAAGTAGCATCTTTAGCTCTCAAATTACCAAATAGGTCTTAGGAAAGCTGGAAATTTTGACTAATTCTTTGGAAATATCTCCCCTAAATCAACTCTCTATTAATTCTGCTGTTTGATAGCTGCTGAAATAGCATTGCAGAGTATATTTTTTAATGGGAATTTTTCTGTCTTGCCCACCTCCCACCCCTCCTCCTTTTTCCTGATGCTCTAACATAACAGCTTTGCAAAGAGCCTGGGAGACTGGATGGCAAAATTTATAGATTACAATGCAAGAGAAATTATGCTGTAGCTAAAACTTGTGTAATAGAAAGTACTTGCTGTGTTTATGATGGTGGTTTGTCAGGTCTTTTGGGAAGTACAATTCCTAGTTTTGCACCAAAGAATGACTTCAACTCCTGTAAGCCAGAGGAAATACAAATGCAGTGAATCACAGTGATGCCCTTACTGCAGGAGAATGACTTAACAGTTGTTTAATACACCTACTTTGTAAAAAAAAAAAAAAAAATTAGAAACAGGATTTCACTCTGTTATGTTTTCCCTGAACATTTCTATATCTTTCTGGAGACTCATTTGGCCAGCTGCCCTCTAGAGTAGACCCACTCAGGCTGTGAAGTGCTGAGTGCAATCTTTACTTTGCAGTAACCTGGAGGGCACAGGGAATGGAGGGAGTTCCTCCTCTTCTCCTTTTCCGTAAGATGAGACTGGACTGGCAAAGGGAGGGTTCCTGCTGCTCATTCTGTAGCCTAGCCAGCCATCTTCTGCCTGCTGAAACACAAACAGCTGCTGTACATCCAGAGTATTCGTGCTCCTGCTGCTTAACAGTACAGCATGCTATGCAAAAGCTTGAAGAAGTGTTTAGGGCCCCTTCACTTAGCCTTCCTTCCTGCGTTTACATGACCTGCATGTGTAGAGATGAAGATTCCTACATTAAGCATGCAAAAGGGTTGTGACCTTGCTAACCAATAGGAGTGGAAGATGTGTGTCTAAGGAAACGGTTGGTGCTTTGCTGCCTAGTTCAAAATGTTGTTACATCCCAAATCTGGAGTCCAGAGGCTTGGCTGGAGTGCATTTTACTTTTTATTATGTGCAGCTGTATCTATCTGATGAAACAGAATAGTGCAAATGTTTCTTGGCACTGCAGAGCGTGGTGGAGTGGAAGGTTTTTATTCGTGGATTCTGGCCTTGCTACTGCTGTTGATGTAGGTGCTGTAAAAAAAGGAATAGGTGCTCCTAGTCATGCAAGCACAGTGGTTTAAGGAGAGTTTTTACAAACAAAGCTCTAAACCAATGCTGACGTAAGTAGATAATTTTAGAGGGGGTAACAAAAGTAGATTTAGCAAGAAACAGCTGTTAAAGCTGAAAGTATCGGATTAAAATGGTATTTGGTGAACTAAGGACACGTACTGGAGATGACAAGTCAAAAGGGATCACCTTTAATTTGGAGTGCAGCTTCTGAATCTTAAATGTGGCATGATTTTTATTTACATGCAACTTAATATTGAATCCTCTCTCTTTTTAGAATCCATTCAAAGATCTTTGGTTTGTTTCTAAAATTTTGTGTTATGTTTGAGGGGATAGTGGATACCTTATTGATTACAAATTTATTTGCAAGCACTAATGTGTGACGCAGCTCTTGAGAAGCTATACCAAAAGTGGAAGCTTTAGAAGGCTGAGTGAGGAGCTTTTAACCATGAACATCAGTGTCCTTTGCTGCCAGAAATCTTCAGCTGGTATTTCTTCTGTGGTACATAGCAACCATGCTGACTCCTAAATGTTTGATCCTTAGACCTGTGAAGTCAATTTTTCAGGCCCAGCTTCCAGAGGCATCCGGGATGTAGAATCAGGGCCTGAAATTGCAATTCCCTGCCTTACTGTCGTCATGTCAGCCTCTGCTACAGGGCAAAACAGGGGCATCCTCAACCTGGTTCTTAGTTCCTGAATAAAAGAAAGCAGAACTGTCTTCCTGTTTTGCATTAGTTTTGTGTTTATCAGTATTTTACACTTCTAGTTTGAAAAACTAACACTTTGGTTCCTTTTAATAATGGAAAACATCTATCTGAATCCATCATTTAGATTTTATTTAACAAACATTTCCTTCTCCCTCCACCCTTTTCCTTGTGTTTGTTGTCACAGATGGTACCAGGCTAAGGATGAAGAAGAAACAGTAAGTTATTGAGTAATCAGCCTGGGGCAGGTTAGTGAATTAAAATGCATGTGCAAAAGAAAAATATTACACCAACACTTTCTACATTATTGAAATAACAGGTTTTATTGGGCTGAATATGTCTACACTGGTGTTTGCATAAATAGCTGTGATGGAGAGAGATGAGTAGCTGCTTCTGTATTCCCATATTCTGTTCATTAACTCATTACAGTTTAACATGGGTTTTGTTACAGTGCTCGTTGTGATGTTTTGATATGGCATATGGAGGAAAACGGGCAAGAACAAACAGAGAAAGTGTCCTTAAGACTCAGCTAATGCAGCCATAGCAGGATGAGAAGGGGGAGTGTTTGCAGCCTCTTTTGCAGTTTATGACATAATTTGTTAAAGAAACAAGATTTCCTTGCTCCCTGTCTGATAGATAGGCCAGATAAATGAGAGAGATAATAGCTCATTGTTTCCTGCTCTTTGAATGACATTTCTCTATTGTCTTAAAGCCTCAGTGGAGTGAAGTTAACACAGTGGGCTTTGTTGAAACAAAGCACTTGTACCCCATGTCAGCAAGAGAGCTACAGTGGAAATGCTAATTTGATAGCACTGGAAGTGTTTGAGGTGGAGCCAATGGGCTAAATATGAGACCCTCAGCTATTTACAACCTTTGGTTTTCTGTCCTGGGTGAACAGCCTGTTTCACAGGAACATCAATTTTTGTGCCTTGTCATTTCACCAATTGCATCATGCAGGCAGATTCCAAATGCCTTAGGAGTAACCATAGTAACTGCAGGTCATTTAAATAAGCTGAAAGAAAAGGAATTCCCTCCCTCATAAAACCCTTCAGTCAAACAGTCTCCAAAGGTACAGCAAGATTCAGATTCTCCTCTGCTGAAAAATGGCACTGCTCCACTGGTTTTTAGTAAGGTTCTATGGATTTGCACAGGTTGATCTGGTTCTTAAAGTATCTACAGAGCAAATCAGCCTAAGTGGGTGTAGCTTCTGCAAGAAGACAGAGCTGTGACTGCTGGCACAAGGATAGATTTATCTTTGTGTATGTGCCTGCCTGTCTCCTCAGGAAAGCACAGATGTGCCCGCTCATTCTCTTCTCCGCTCCTGAAAAATGCCATGTTTGTTATCTGCCACAGAACTACTATTGCTCTTGAGCTCTTATTAGTAGACCTATGTCAAAGCCTCTGGTTTTACTTGGACAGGATTTCTGTAGTCAATTTAGGATGCATTATAAATCTAGTCCTAAATATTCTGAGTCAGAATTTTAATGCAATTGTGTAGGTCCAATTCCAAGTGCAACATGATAGACTTGGCTATTGTTTAATATCACAATGTCATCCATGCAAGAACACAAGGAGTAAGTCAGGGTTGAGCTGTCTTTTTGCTGTGACAGTGAGAAAAATCTTCCCTTTCATTCTGTGGTAGTTCGGCCGCACTCGAGACCAAGCTACGCAGCCTCTCACGTGCTCTTCCCCACCTTCCAAGAGAATGCGGTAGAGATAATACAACAAAAAACTCGAGGTTTGAGATAAGGACAGGGAGAGATCATTCAAGTTACTGTTACAGGCAAAACAGGCTCGACTTGGGGAAAACAATTTCAATTTATCATTAATAAAACCAAAGCAGGATAATGAGAGAGACCAAAACCAACTTCCTCCCATCCCTCCCTCTTCCCAGGCTTAACTTAATTTTAAATTATCTCTATCTCCTTCCTCCTCCTCTCAGCAGCACAGGGGGAGCAGGGAACAGGGGTTGCAGTCAGCTCATCATGTGTTTCTCTGCTGCTCCTTTCTCACTGGGGGAAGAACTCCTCACATTCCTCCCCTGCTCCAATATGGGGTCCCTTGCACGGTCTACAGTCCTTCACAAACTGCTCCAGTGCAGGCCCTTTTCCACGGGGAGCAGTCCCTACGGAACGGCTGCCCCAGTGCAGGCCCTCCATGGGCCACAGCCTCCTTCAGGCATCCACCTGCTCCAGCGTGGGGTCCTCCACAGGCTGCAGGTGAAGATCTCCATGCAGGAGTAGAGATCCATGGGCTGCAGGGAGACAGCCTGCTTCACCGTGGTCTTCACCACAGGCTGCAAGGGAATCTTGTCAGGAGCAACGTTTCTCCTCCCTCTCCTTCTTCACTGGCCTTGGCGTCCACAGCCGTTCCTCTCACAAGAAATACTTCACAGTCAGACTCAGGCAGATGCCTCTCTCCATCTCTACCCCCATTTCTATTTTATTTTCCCCTTCTTAAATATGTTATCACAGCGGCGTTATCACTGTCACCAATTAGCTTGGTCCAGGCCAGCAGCAGATCTGCCCTAGACCCGGCCAGGTCCAGTGGACAAAGGGGAAATGTCTAGCAGCTTCTGGCGTAAGCTGCCACTGTAGGCCCCTCCGCTACACAAAGCAGCACACACTCCTAACTTAAACTTACCCTTACCTACAGGTCTTGCATCTTGCCCGTTCCCTTTGTTTACTAAACTGAAGATCATGGTGTTGTATTATTACGGAGGCCCTGAATGTTTTATTGAAAAGATTTAGCCATCCATTCAGTTATTGATTTATTGAATAATTATCCCAGATTCGTGCTTACAGTGCTTTCAGTGAAAGATGGTGCTGGTGGTTCTAAATGTCAATAATTCTTATTTTTTTTTTTTTTCTGTAGGGATCTCTTCATCTTTACTCTGAGTTTATAATGCAACATTATAAACACATTTCATTTAGGTTAATCATGTAATTGTTAACTTTTCTGAAAAATACAAGGACTAAGCTAGGTAAAATTCAAGTAAACAGTTGTTCCTAACTCCTAAGCCGAATGTGCTAATGAAGCAACTGTGTACTGACTGGAGATTTTGGTGTATGTGCCAGTTGTTAAGAAAACTGTTTTATCTGCAAGAATACTTTATCTTGTTTGGTGTATCAGTGGGAATTTGAACGAAGGCTAAATTTTGAGTATTTATAAATTTAATAGTAAATAATCTTCCAACCTCTTTCATTCAAGGCTAGTGTTTTAAATCTTCCTGATTCTAAGTTATTAGACATCCAAAACGGAATCTGCTGATAAGGAGAGATTAAGAAATAGATTTAAGTGCTGGCTGTTGGAAGTTTATTGTTTCACCTTATAGCGTTAGCATTTTCTGTTCTCTGGAGATGTTGAGGCATCTTTTGAGGGGCTTGTGCTTAAAGCCGGTTACAACACCCATACTGAAATGTGAGTGTTCTCATCCTTTGTTGGGCTGTTGTGGAGACAAGTTGGATGTTGACTGAATTATATATTAGTCTCTTTCCTTTGAATTTTGTCACCACCAAAACAGCATGCATTTTTGTTTTGCATTATTCTTTCTCAAAATTCTTCTAATGAAAGGTTCTTCAAACCCTGTCCGTAATCACATTTTCAAATAATTTTTCCTGCCTACATTCCTCTGGTTGAGCAGTCTTCACCAACTAACTCTTTTCTAGAGGGCTGTCATTAACCCATAGTACCTCCTTACAACAGTGGGATTTCTGCTGGCTCTTTGACTGCAGTACAACTACAGAGATCAATAGTTTCTGTGTGGCAGTGTGCTGAGCAGGCGTGTTTTGGAGTCATCCCAGGAAGAAGGGTGTAAAGCTCCCTGACCTTGTGTAGACAGAGAAGGAAGCAAAGGTGACATTTATACCTCTTGGCAAGGAAGTGAGAATAAAAAGGAAAGATAATATATCTTTGGGATATCTTTATCAACAGTTACAGGAACTCTGAATTTGGGTCTCATTTTTCCTGTGTCAAATAATATTGTCAACTTTCTTGCTGTGTAGAGGTAGTGCTTTCTCTTGCTACTTCAAAAGTTTGCTCAGTTTGTGATCAGGTTATCTTTTTAAGTTCTTTGTTGTTCCATGTATTAGAATTTTTCATATTTTTAACTTTTTTTTCCTAAGCTACTTGGAGAAATATTTTCTATATTTTCAGATTTTTGATTGTGTAATATTACCAGCAGCACCTATTGGAATCAGTCCTTTTGCATTCTATGCTCTGTTTTATAACAATATAGCAATGGAGTAATTCATCTTTTAGTAGGGCACTTAAGCATAATTATTCAGTTCTGGGTGCCCCCTCCCCCCCCAACTCTCCTAGATTAACATCAATATTGTCTAAAACCTCTCAGACTCAGTGGTCTGAATTAATCGTGGGAAAAACTGGAGTAAAATACCAGTTCTGAGCTTGGGTACAGCATTTCTGGAATCTACAAATCCTGATCCACAGCCATTGGGCTCAAGAGATTGTGTTTTACTGACTTCAGTGGTCTGTCAGCCTGGACTGTTGTGTAAGCAGTCAAGATTTTAGGAGTTTGGAAGAGTTTTTATTGTTTTGAGAAACAGAGAGATAGTAACATTTCCTCTCCTATATTTCATAGGAGGATATCTCATAGGATCGTGATAGTTTGAGAGCTGAGGTGATCTTGAACTATTTCATTCAACGTTTAGAGAATTTCAGTTCATCTCCGGTCTCTTTCTTCTGTAGTGTAGCTTATATTTCTGACTAATACCGGCAAGCCAGTGCTACTTCTCTGACTACTGGAGACTGGCCAGTTTTGAAGCTAAAACATTAGATTAAGAACTTCTTGCAGAAGGAAATATTTATACAATGGGTAGCAATAAAGATATACCATGCACATTTTGATAGAGAAATAAAACCACACGTTTACACTTGTGGTCTCTGATTTTTTTACAGCAGTGATTTACAGCCCTATTAACAATTAGGAATCTGAGGTCTGACGAATAATATCAGGCCATCTGTTTGTGCCCCTGTAGGGCCGCTTGTAGCTGTGAGCCTGTGTTGCAATACATCACTGCAACTCACACGCTGGAAATCTTGTTGCATATCTTGGATATTTTTTTTTTTTTTCTTTTCCTCCTTTTGCCTGCAGGATGGTGGCAGATGTGCAGGATACACATGTGTTTTTCGTGCGATTGGCTATGCTGTAAATAGTTGAAATTACAGTCTGCGATATTTTTGGCTTTTCTTGGTATATAGCCTGAGAAAATGGGGAAGGGGCCTTCGAGGAAAGGCTGGCATGCACTAGAAACAAGATTAAATCTTTCTTAGAGAAGATAAATGCTATTTCCCATGAATAGTTTTTGAGCTAATTGACTTGCTAATTCTTCTCTTGATAACATATTCCTCTCTTATTGGCATCATACTTGGATTCTACACAGACTAATTGAGGACTTAACTGACTTCCTGCTGAATTCTTCACTATTGATACTATGCATACTATTCCACAGTAAATGTAAGTTAAGATGTGCCTGACCACTGAAAGTCTCTCTGTTTTGTTTTGGTTTTTTTTTTTTTTCCCCTCCTCTCTTGTCTGGCAAGTCTGTGAGGACTGATGCTGTTCTTCAGTGAATATCTTCAGAAAAGCAGATAGAGACAGACTGCAATGAATGTGGGTCACATGCAGGGTTACAAATCAAGTTTTTGTTCTTACCACGCTCCCAAAAACTGGTGAGATGTGTTTTCTATGGGATTAAGTTTTCCCATGCTTGGTCTGTGCTAGGGGGAACACTATTGTGAAAAACCTGAGACATACCCTTTTCAGACCCTGTGTAGCTACTGGGGAAGGTGCAGTTGCAAAGTGGTAGTGCTGCAGTTCCTAACTGGAGAACACTGCTGGCATTGCTGATGACTTCTGGTTTAAGCTATGCGTCATTATTCCTTTTGGCTCCATGTGTAGAGAGTAGGTTAAATGGGAGTATCAGTGAGGAGATGACTGGGCTCAGCAATACTGTAGGTAATAAAAGAGAGAAATGGGCGAATGATATAAACCCCTGTGTTCTGGTTATTAATGTGATATACCATGTAATCTAGCTGCTTTTAATTATTCATTATGTTGGAGAGGCCTACAATAACAGACAAAAAGACAGCATCTCAGAGCGTAGATTGTGAAGCCATTCTGAACTGCGGAGTGTGCAGGAATTTGCTCTTCATTTTGCCTACTTGTGTTTCTCCACTTAATGAAAATTTGGTCTGTACTGTCCCAAATATATCTTGTGTTACTATTATTACTCATTCATAACTAACTGCATAAATGAATACCTGGCAAGGAGAATATTCCTTGAAGGACTCTGGTCAAGAGCAGGAAACTTCTTTTGGGATAATTCTTGTTATGCCTTATGTATGCCTGAAATTACTTTAAAAATAAAAATTTGTTGGAAGCGGAGAGAGAATTGTAGTGGCAGTAACTGGATCTATTCAAGGTTGAACAGTGGATTTTGAAAGTGCATTTCAGTTTTAGGGATAGTTTCCAGTGTATACATGACGCACTATTTATACTTCTAAAGCTGGAATGCACTTCTCCTGTTTGTCAGTTGTATGTACAATCTGAGACCCCATAGTGAAACTTTTCACATTTGTGTGGGGTTTTTTTATGTGGCAGGAAGGTTTGGATTGAAGTGACTTCTGTTTCAGATGTAGATACTGCGTTCATGTCAGAGACGCAGTGTATTTGGAGGGGTTATGCTGGCAGAGTTTCACTTAGCATTTGTGCGGTGAAGAAACTCTGGAGGTTGCTGAGGTTTAGCCTGGTTTTATCCAAAATCTTCACACTGACCTGTCAGGCTAAACTGTTCAGTTTTGGATACTGAACTCAGTGGATCTTGTTCTCTGTCAGAAAACCACTCTGTTCTCTTGATGTCTTGATCTATAAATGCATCAGTAAACCTATGGACATAGCCTGTTAACAGAGGAAGGAAGAAATAGCTTTAATGGAATCCATCTACTTTCAAATATTGGATAGGAAAATAAGGATAATGATGAAGAGAGGCTAGGCAGAGACTTGGAATAGACCCTCAGGAGGCCTTGCAACAAGGACAGCAAAACTTGCTTCCTAAACTTGCTTCTGAAAAGAGGTTGGATGGAGAAACCATGCAGGATTTCAGCTGCCTATGTGGAATTGGTGCTGGTGGAGTGGCTATTCCTGCAGGGAAGCACCATCTCCCTGCAGAGCTGCTCCACAGCCCTACGTGGTCTGTTATTCCAATAGGGAGCTTGAATAGAAGTAAACATTTCGATGCAGCTCAGAATTGTTCTCCACATCTGTGTGCTTGCTTTGGCACACACGGCAACATGCTGACCATAATCTTATATTAGTGACATTGCCAACCATTCCCCACAGAAACAGACACTGTCACAACTAGGAGATCTGGCAGGAGAGAAAAGGCTAGATTAATAGGACAAGTAAATGAAGAGAGAGAAAATTCTTTATTAAACCCTAAACTTTTATCTAAATTTTATTTTCTCTTTCACAGAAGAGTTGACAACAAACTCAGACAAGAAGCTCATATAAAATTGGTTTTTATTTATTTTTGCAAGTCCGGTCGTGGAATCTATCTATCTGTGTATCTATTGATCTCACTTCCTCCTCCCCAAACAGGTTAATCCCTCTGGGCTTTCTTCAATATTAGAACAAGTTTTCTTCCATGGATTCATGGGACTCCTTGCTTTGTTTATTCAGTGTATTAAAAAATGCTCTGAGGGCCATGCGGTGAGGAATATGTAGGCATCACAGCAGTCCGCGTTTGGGTGGCGTGGAGTAGCGGCCCAAAGATTTCTTTCATGTAAACCGTATGTTCCAAGTTAACTAAACATCAGAACAGCTACATTGAGGTAAGTTGCTATTTGCTGGGGAAATACTGTCCATTTATACAATATAGTATTGTAACTGTGAAGATGATCCATTTTTGTATTTATATGTGTATGTACGCGTGTATCTCCTTTCAAAATCCTCTCTTATTTCCGGTCCAGTAGTTTAGTCTGATCAATTCTTCCTCAAATGTTGCAGGTCAGGTAAGGTATACTGTACATGTTGCTGTCTGAAAATTAAATCTGAACTCACTGCATCTGTGACATATCTGCAGAACCCCTCTGAATAACTCTACTTTTTTACCAGTATAACTGAGAGAAGGATTTGACTATCTACGGATTTTTTTAAGCTCCTGAGGGAGTAAGGTATCAGTTCTTATTGAAGGGCAATGGCCATAGGGTACTTAATTTTCTTAAACTGATGCAAAAAATCTTAACCCAGTGTGAATATTAACATTTGGGTAGGAAATAAGGATGAATTTGTAATCCTCAGTAAAGAGATTTGATTCAAAACTTACCAATGGGAGGAATAAAAAAAAAAAAGGAATAACATGCTTTGATACAAATTAGTAAAATTTTGTGGACTTTTGTGGAGCTACAGTAGTTTATACTCTCAATTATTTGGCTTAGAAAGTTTAGTTTTAAAGTTGAAGTGTGTCTCCCGCTAAGACTTTTCAGAAATTAAGAAGAGATCAAGAAGAGGGGAAGTACAAAGGAAGAAGGAGGAAAATAAGAAAGGAGATATCTGTATTTTTCAGACATTAGAATTACATGCTACACTCTGGCTGGAAAAAAAAAATAAAAAAGAAAACACAACAAAATTTTAATTTTTCAGTGTAGAATATGAGATCCCAAAGACTGATCTCCAGTCTTTTGTAGGGATTTTAGAAAAGCAATGATCTGATCTTGTAGCTGAAATGCAGAAGTATGACTGGTTTACTCCACACCTCTTTCCCACCTCTGTTTTTTTGTTTTGGCTTTCTGCATGTCACTCATTGTGACGTTGTGCTGCTGGCCTTGTGCTAAAAGGATTTGTACTGCCTGCGTTTACCTCATGATTTGGTTTCTGTTACTGATTTTTTTTTTCTTTTTTTTTTTTTCCCCCTGTGCATTAGCACAGTGCTCGTTTGAGATTTCCATCCACTGCATAACTAGTTCAGCTAGACCATTTGACTGTCATTGTGCTTTCAGACATGTCAAAGCCTGCTCCTTAATTTCAGATAGTTGTCAGTCACTCCTGTGCTAACTCTGCTTCCAGATCAGTTGCGTGGAGGTAGCCAAGCGTTAATGACTATGTGGAGTGATCATTGGGATAGATATGCTACTTATTTGTGAAAGTATTGACTTACACAACCAAATCAACAATATATTAATGACTTCAATCATGTGATTTTATTACCTATATTTCTTCTTTTTTTCATTTTCTCCTTGGTGTTTCTTTTAGTTTCTTGCTGACTGGTTTCAAATTATTGAAGTTTTCCTGAATGTTTATTAAATTTGTTCTTGTCTTTTAATATTTTTTGGGTTTTTTTGTTTTTTTTTTTTTTTTTTGCATATGCTTTACAAACGCACACTAGACTCTCTTGAGTTGTACTGGAATGCGTGCTTGTAGACAAAGACAGGACAAATTCTTGTTCAGGAGCAACTTTCAGCAAAAATACATTCACAAAATTTATTCCCCTACACATGGCAAGAAAAAAAAAATGATTCCTTGTGTCTGATTCATTCATGGCTAACAAAGCAAAACAGATCACATCCTAGATTTGGAATGTCAAATCACAGGAAGCAAAAATAATTATAAATACCACTGAGTAGGCAATAGGCTTGTAAAAATTATAGTATGCAGACACGAAGTGTGAACTTTGTGAAACGTCTTAGCTGATTGTGATGGTTCGCTCAGGTCTGTTTGCAAGAGGCTCGTGTTGCGTGCCATGTGGATTAGGGGGCTTAAGAGGCTCCAGTCCCTCTGGAGGTCTGTTATCTCATGCAGGCAGCTCTGTCTGCTTTGTGTACCTGCACGAAACGCATCCGCTCTAATGATGCGACCACATTAAAAAGGGTGCCAATGGAGCAGGAGAGAAACACTGACTTTACAGCTGGAAGGAGGAAAATGGAAAACAAAACAGAAAATGTGAATTGAGGGCTGAACAGGGTAGAGGGGGTAGGTATGTCCTTCTGCTTGTAGCTTGCCTGCATAGTCCTTGAAACCGTGATACTCTACATTGATTGCATACTCCTGTGTTACACTACATCTGCAGAACTGTAGAGGCAGCAGTGGGAAACCTTGCATTGCTTCTGTCCTGTTTGAACCGTTAGTTTTTTTGGCCTATTTTTGGATATTTACTTCCTTGAAACCACTAGATGACTCTGAAAGAAAACTGTTTTGACTTCTGCAAGCTGTGAGCACTGAACAGGTTAAAAAGGGAAACAAGCTAAAAGCTCTGTTTCCTTTGCCTGAAAATCCACTGATGCAGGATGAAATTAAAGGCTATAAATAGCTCCTGTCCCTTCAGCTTCATCATGCAAGCTTCGGCTGTGCACAAGGATTAGAAGAAGACAGAATGGATTTCTGTGTGGCGTCAACAAGAGTCAAGGATTATGCCCACTGTGCACATTGTATTGTTCATTTCTCATGGGCCCTTACAGGGAAATTAAATCCCTTCTGATGCTCAAGGTGCAGAGGGCAGAGTCAGCTTTGAGCAGGACACGTGCATTGCAAAGCAATTTTACACAGGAGCACTTAGCTTCCCGTGGGTCCGCAGCATCAAGCCCTGGCTTTGTTTTCGTGCAGACAGCCAGCCCAGCACAGATCATAGCAGCAGGGACTGGAGCTTTCCAGACTTTGAGCAGGAGCTAGTATCAGTTCGTTGCTGCTGAACACATTTTGAAAATGAGTTGTATGTCCGTTCCTCATGTTGCCCCTTCTTCAGTCTGTTCCCTTCTCTTGTGCAAACCCTGTGTTGTGCAAGTACTGTGCTGTAGTGACCAGTGTCGGGTGACAGAAGGCTTTCGCAGAGTTAACTGCAAATAGAGCAAGTAGACCCGTACAATGGGTGTAAGGCTCTTGAAGAAAAGATGCCATTTCTTTCAGTAAAGGAGCATTCAAGGTTGCCATGACCTTAGCAGTATGAAAAGTTACTGCATTGTTTCTCTCCTATCCACTTGCCTTTTCTGCCTGTGCTTGTGTCTGTCATTAGAAGCCATTTGTTTCAAAGAAGAGGATTTTAGTAAATTTCTCTTTACTATTTACCAAAAAATAGAAGTGCTGAGCAACAGTATTTGTCCCAAAGGTGGACAGGTAAATAAATAAACAAGCAGCCCCTTTTTGAAACATTTTACAGATCTTTTTACTTTTTCGGATTCCTGTCCTGTGACGTGAAGCCTGCCTGTTTGTGCGCCTGTGGGTTTAGATGAGGTTTGATAGTGCAAAGCATCTTTCAGAATTGGATCCTCAGCTGCATGTGTATTTAGAGCTGTATAATTACAAGTACTATTAATATCTGTGCTTTATGTACAGTAATTTAAGTGGAGAGAAGGGCAAGAGAAGAGTAACTTTGGACTGCCACCTTGTTACTTTAAATAGACGATGTCTTTGCTCTGAACACTTAAATAAGAAAAGAGTGGTAGTAAGTGTTACTGGCTGGTAACAAGATTTTATCTACATGTTATTTTTTTCCGTATCATAAACATACCTTGGGACTGCTGGGATTACAACTTTGTTATGGCAACGCTGTAATTTTTCCACTAAAATGTCTGCAAGTCAGCTTTTTGCAACATGAGAACTTGTCCCAGTACTCAAACCTCCCCCAACAACCTCCCTAAGAAGAAAAATAGTTGAGGATGCAGAACTTGCAGTAGTCATAGAAAGTAGGAAGTTTTTTAGCTTCCCATGAGACTGCAGCATCATTTTAGATTGAATAAAGCAATCTTGTTGTTAAGTCTTGTGGATACATCTAGTATTACAGCGTGCATGTTTAAATTGCTGCTTCTAACAGCTAAGAGCAAGAAAGATTGGTTCTTTTTTCAGACCTTGTAGTCCTGTTGACCTCATCTGCTGATCTGATGGAAACAATATTTCCGTCTCCTACTGTAGCATTGAGGAGAAGAGCGTCAATCCTCTGGACATTCAATAGATAGAAGGAAAAATCCTATCCTTTCCTGTATTTTGAAGCCTAAACTGCTGAGTGCTAACCATTGGACTGTGAACCTACCTCTTTTGCAGAAATGTGATTTTTATTTTTATTTTTTTTTAATGTGGAAAAAATTAGCACACTGT
The DNA here is from genome assembly GCF_036417535.1 of Chlamydotis macqueenii. Taxonomy (NCBI): domain Eukaryota; kingdom Metazoa; phylum Chordata; class Aves; order Otidiformes; family Otididae; genus Chlamydotis; species Chlamydotis macqueenii. The sequence continues at coordinate 52,048,318 of NC_141560.1, read as the reverse complement.
GGTGTTGAAACTTCCTTCAGTGGGACAGTGGATGTGAGTCTAATTAAAGAGAGGACTCACTAAGTGGTAGATCTCAAGGTCATTCAGTCAATTCCCCAACGCTTTTTTTTTTTTTTTTTTTTTTTTTTTTCCAGGCACAGCCATTATAGGCACAGCCATTGTAGCTGACCAGTTGTAAGTGTGTGTCAGTAATTGCTTTTAAAACATTAAAATAAAGAACAAACAGGAAAACAAGGAATGCAGAATTAAGGTTGTATATCTTAGAAGAGCTGTAAAAGCTATTTATTTCTGCCTTGAATAAGCAATGAGAAAAGTTAAAGGCTTTTGCTGCTTTATTAATTTGTTCACATTTAATGTCATCAAAGACTACTAAAAAAAAAAGCCTTGGTTTGGACCCCTTAGTTACTCTGAAGAAGTTGCAAAGGCTGCTGGATGCAGCTATACAGTACAGTTGGGCTGTGTTTGCTCTCTCATCACCTTTGAAAGTGGAAGCTTACTAGTGTCCTTCTGACCTGCTCTCCCTGATACAGCGATGCAGACTAACCAAAATAGTACTCTGGCTAACGCCTCCAGAGCTTTGAGCAACCATCCGCTTGCCTCATTGAGGCACTGCTCAAAGACACTCCAGTGATGCAGATTCAGCTCCCATTTGGTTCTCTCAAGGACAGTTGCTATTAAACAGCTCTTTCAGCAGCTGTGTAAAAAGCCTTTACTGGCCCAAACTTTCCTGCAGTTTGTAATTTGGAAGTTCTAGTGATTAGACCTTTGTGAATATTTTTGTTGTAATATATTGTAATATTATCTGCTCGGCAAAGGAAAGTTTATTTCTCCTCTCCAGAAGTTACTGCAGGTGTCTCAAGGGTGACATGCAATGTACTGACTGCAACAGAAAAACAAGAGCTATGTTGTCACATGTAGGTTGGAGGAAAGGTAGGAGGGCAGGAATGATTTATTTCGTTAGTTCTGAATTCTACCTGTTTCATCTTTCCATATAATGCGATGCTGTAAACCAGGAGTCCTAACGGAGTAAAGCAGTAAGTGCTTTAGCCAGAGGCATGTAAGAATATCAATTAAGCATACACTTGAAAACATCCATTGGGAGAGTAAGATTTAGTAGCTGCCATTGCAGCATGTTAACCTGCTTTCCCTCTCCTTGCCCTCACCTCATTTCTGGGCTTCCCTTCCAAGCTCCAGCTCCTCACTCCATGAACTACTATTAGAATGGAAGTTCTCCAAAAAGACCCCTCAAAGACGTGCAGTTTGGGGCCCAATTCTGCATCAGTCTAGAAATTAGCTAGCCCTTACTTCAGCTGGTGTAGATCACTGCCACCCCATTGACTTCAGTGAATAGGAACAGACTCAAATCCTTTAAACTGTGTTACTACCAGAAGATAAGGCAGCAACTATGAGCGTGAGCACTCCTCATGGGGTGGATGCCGAGTGGTGAAGGCTCTTTGGAGCCCAGAACTCATTGTATATCACAGCATTCTGCATATCTCTGATGTAAGGATGTGTTCCTGAACAGACAGATGGTATCACCCACCAGGGGATTATCAGGTCCTCCCTTGTGGAAGTAAAAATCTACATTCAGCACTTTCTGAGAAGAGGGAGGAAACAGTACAGCCAAACTCCTGAAGGGACTAGCCAGCTGCTGCCTTGCCGTTTTTGACCTTATCTTTGACGTAGCTCTTTGTGAAACAAATAGTGCAAAATGACATCATTTCTCCTCACTGAAACCTTAAAATATGTGGGATGTGGGCAAAGGAGTCGGAGCCATTACTATTCCTAGACATCCATCCAGTCAGACGAGCAGATGGAAAAGCACAAACCGTTCTCAGAGAGAGTAGGAAATATGGACCAATGCCTATAGCTCTATTTCTATGCCAAAAAACCAGTATGAAATCAGCGAGAGTAGGGATCCCAGTAGACAAAGCCACCAAATAATGCTCAGTATACTGTCTAGTAGAGGAAAAGATCTAAAATACTTTGACATAAAATATAGTTATATAAAATTTGTAATCTGAAGAATCTTCTTTGCTTTTTGAAAAACAAGAGAAAGTCTTGATCTGATGGCTGTAGAAATTTGACAGGTGCCTAGTTTGTAGAAACTGTAATCAGGACTCTCTTGTGACCAGGAAAACTTGACTAATCCTGCTGTGCACCAGACTGTACATCTTGCATGTTTGTGAATTGCAAGTGTGTATAAAGAGCGGCACTATTGCTTGTGTGTAGTGTTATTAGTTGTGTAAAGAGAGGGTAGGTTGAATGTGATGGACAAAGGCTGTGAGGAGATGACAGACTAAAGATACGAGTTGAGGTAACACACATACATAAGTGACCTCAGTGTTTGCCGTTGCTGAAGTCAGAAGCCTTTGCTAGGCTGGTTATATTTTGAGATGCTTATTAAGAGAACAGAGGAGGAAGAACCCAGTATGTGATAACTAGCTGTACTGTTAACAAGCTGTGCTATGCAAGATGGAATGGAAGAAAGGAAGAGTGAGGAAAGGAGGTGAAAGATGCAGAATAGGCAGAGGCTTGACAAGAAGGCATGGATTAACTATTGCCGGACATCAGGTATTTGTGGAACAGTTGTTGTTGCATGGCTTGAATAAGGTATAATTGAGGAAGAACATGTCGGCCTAGATGACTGAAGATACAGCTGGAGGGGAAAAAAAAAAAAAAGTCACTCTTGCAGAAGACAAGTATGATCATAACTCAAGCCACTGCTTCCTTACAGCACTGACCACTGTCTTTACAGGGTTCTCCAGAGAGTCTGAAGTGCAGTGAGGAGGTCTGAATTTCTCCTTCCAGATGGATCATACAGATACTAAAAGTTATTAATAAGAACTTCACTATATATCAGCAGTATTATGCTGCATGAGCATTGCCTGAGCCCAGTCAATTAACAGGGCAAGGAGAACATACAGTGTAAGGAGCAAATCCAAAGAACTCACTGAAGGTGTGAAATAGCTTTTGCCACAGGATTATTTTCTACATATAGTGTAATCCAAAACACTGTCCACTTGCTCATACCAGATTAGAGCACATGAATCTGTAGCTGGCAGGTCTTTCCACGTGAAGCAGACAAGAAGACAAGGTAATGTGAGAAAGGGACCATGTTAGATCATGTAATGTGACTCTTGGACCATTGGCAGAACTGTGAAACTATTTCCAGTAAAATAGGGTAAAAAAAAAAAAAAAAATAAATCTGTCATCAACTATGTTTCTGAAAATTTCAAACTAACTTAAAAAAAAGCAAAACAACAAAAAACAAACCCAAAAAAACCAAACCTGCGCAGATGATGTTGAAGGTGTTCCACTTTGCCTATGTAGAGCTGACATGCTGATAATTCTCTAACTGAAGTTTGACTGTAGGGTGGAAAAAAATTTTCAGTACATTTGCTTACCAGCGAGCTAGTAAGCAAAAGCAGTCAGAATATTTACATGTCAACTTGATATAAACTGATTATAACATGATGGAACTTGATCATAATCTGCAAGTGCCTGAAATGAGCATTGCCAAAGCTACATCAGAAAAAGTTTGAGACCAGAAAGGCTAGGACGTTTCCTTAAAGCAATGCGGTGTGCTGGCCAGCAGCAAGCATTGTAGTCTAGAAAACTGATCTCTAGATGAGTAGTTTTCTTATTTCAACTCAGTTAATTTTTTTTAAACATCATTTAAAAATAGTTGTCAAGAGTTAAAGCTTAATCATTTCTCTTGCGTTCTATCAAATCAAAGCCCTTTTCAGGCTGTTTTAAAAAGGTATTAATACATTTACTCAATATTTATGGTTGGTTTACAAGCTTTGAAGTGGGGAGCAGTGGAAGTGTTAATAGATGGTGAGGAAGGTTACCTGGTGATTTTGTTGTAGAGGATGTCTGCTGCTGAGACTCCTTAAATCAGTCATTCATAATGTATACCTGTGCTTCTGAGAGCAGCAGTGCCCCACCATGAGACTGTGTTTTCCCTCCCTTTGATAGAAGGAAGATGTTAGGCAGGCATACAAAGTCATGTAGCACCCATTAGAGCTGTACTTCATTTTTTAGGCTGATGTTTTAAGGAGCTTTTCATCTCAGAACAGAGAGAATCTGATCAGCACTCACAAGGAGGGCACGACCAAAGTGATTTTTCTAAATCAAGACAAGACCTGTGCACAGCTTCTTTGTTCATACAGGAGATCTGGTTTCTTTCATGGAATTACCATTAGGGTTAAGTTCTTCCTAAACACATAGACAATGTCTATCTTGGTTCTCTTCTATGGTGGATAATCTATACAGCCCTCTTGCTCCCTTTGTATGCCATGTCATGCAAGGTAAAGCCACCCTGAGACTAGATTCTTTTGTTTGTGATTTGTGCTTCTGAAAAAGATTACCCACAATGCAGGATTCCAGAGAGGTCTTTGAACCTACTTTTCATTTCCTTAGTGGTCGTTCTTTTGCTTCTTGGATCTACGGTTGCAGAGGAGGGAGATAGTGTACATCATTCTCAGACTGCATTGGCTGGTAGGAAGCAGGTGACAACCACACCAGTGAATGGGATGTGCGCTCTCTGGTCTCCAGCAGATCCCTTTTGTGATTTTTTTTTTTTTTTTTTTTTTCTTTCATTCTTCCACTTATTCACAAAATTTAAGACCTTGAAAGGGACTTAAGTCTCTGTCACCTATGGAAAACAGTGAGTCTCAGCTGCCTAAAGCACCTCATTCCCTATCTGTGAAAGAGTAAGTAAATATTATTTGCTGTTTATTATGAGCAAAATTATACTTAAGATTGTAAGGCACTCCATTACCCTAGCAGTGGCAAGGAGAAGTCCGTATTTATTAGAAGGACAATATAAGATCAGTATCATACCCTATAACACTGTTTCAGCCAACTACTGTCTCACTTTGTAAGGTACTGGAACAATAAACTGTCACAGGAGAGTTAATGGATTGTTGACCTGTTATACAGTGACCTTCTACATTATTAAAAACATAATGTTTCCTGTATTTTGTGGACTTTGCTGTTTGGGTGCAGAATGCAGGTGACCTTTTGGGAAAAGACCTTTTCTATAGGTGTCTAGAAGACATTTTTAGAAACAATGTAATACATTCTTATACTCTCTTTTGCTTCTTCAGACAGTGTATATCTGCTTTCTGTACAGTGTCTCTTCTGTTCTTTTTGTTTGATTTTGTTTGGTTTGTTTGTTTTTTTTTTTCAAATGGCACATTTACCAGTGAGTTTTTGTGTACCTGGAATTGAGGTCTCACCCACTTACAGTTATTAAAGAACCCATTGACTCATTTAATGAAAGAAGAGATTTTAAACCCAGTTTTCTGGGCAGAATTCCAGGCTGAGAAATCATGTTTTTCTCTTATTAATTTCTTGTCCTCATCTACTTAAATACCATGCCTTTCGCTCTGCGTCTTAAGTGCACTATTGCCCCATTTTAGTAAATAGCTATCATGTTTCACCGTAAAAGACACTGCATTTCAGTGATAGAAAAAAATAGTCTAATATTCACCTTTTGAAAAGTGCTTTGGGATTTGCTCAGATAGATCCAATTTAAATATATGTTTTGTCTCTGTAGTGATTTGCTTAACCACTTCTTCAAATTAGAAAACTTGTCCTGTTTCCAGGAAGAGGTGCCAGGTATGATTTAGGCTTACACATCCTACTGGATTTCAGATCTTTGTTCACTGACTAAGAATATATTTATGTAGGTTTTAAACATTGTTGTGTCTGTGCTCTGGGATTATAAATATTTCTGTTAATTAGTTGCCAGTGGGCAGCCTAACAATGTTCAGTATGAATTTGCTTGTTGTGTTTGCACATTAAAAATTATTGATTATGAGCAACTTGATGTGAGTATTCAGTATTCAAAATCTGATCAGGTTGTGTAATTTTACTTGGATACTTAAAGCAGTTTATTCCTTCTAGAGTGGGATTTATCTTGCGTAACTAAACATTTTAATGGAAATCTAGTTTAAGGTACTTGTGTAGGCTCCCATGAATAAAGACAAACATGAGAAGAATACACACTACCAGGAGAAATTATAGCACCCTCTAACAGTGAAGGGAAAATAAATCAGGAAACAAATAAAATATTTTATTTCACATTCACATCTCTGCTGAATCTTTTGGTTATTGGAGGCCGGAATATTACTTCAAGCAGTACTGTGTAAGATACTTTTAAACAGCAGTGAGATTTTTAATGTGACCATGTTCCTTTAAAAATGTTTATATCATTTCACTTCCCTACTTTAGATTTCTGCAAATAAAATCACTGCTCTTTCTAGAGACTGAACACAAAAGGGATGAGGAACATAGAATGGCAGAAATCAATTTATTTCGTTTGTGTGAATGTAAAGGCCAGAGCTCCATTTGTGTGTACAGCTGAAAACATGTTTCCTTTGGAAATAAGCTGTGCAACTTGATGTATTGTTTTGCACTTTGCCCGTAATTGTTTTGAATTAAAGGGTGGACGCAGCCTTGAAGAGCTGGAGAAAGAAACTTGCAGGTAGGGCTGTCCAGAGGATGAGTCTGTCCTGTTTCATGTGTAAGAGTGGATGATCAGAGAATAGCGTACTGCTGCAGCAGCTCTGTTTACTGGCTTCTGTGCTGCACGTCCACAGATGTCTGAGATGCTGAAATCTTAATAGTTCAAGGCTTTGGTTTCTGCTTCCTGTCTCTGTAATCCATTCTGATCTTTTTGCTGGGGCAGAGAGAGCAGTGCTCCTGTATTAAACCTATTTTGGAAGGAGCGTTTAGCGGTTGCTGTGCCCTCTAACTCATTAACTCAGGTGAATAGTAAGCAGAGGGAGAAGGTGGCTTTGCCTGTGGTGCCATACTGCAATCTTTCTGTGCTGCAGAGCCTGAATGAGGGAACAAGGGGAAGAGGCAGCTGTGTTAGCCTGTTGTCACTGCCATCGCTAATAGAACACGATGATTTCCATCTTTTCCCATCTGCCTATGGGAGGAGAGGCGCTGATACGGCATTGGGATTGGTTACAATCTACTGAAATCACAAAGCAGATGGATATTGAGCAGATAAGCGTTAATCTGTCCTGGGAGAGGATTAATCGGGTGAAAGATGGCAATCTATGTGTGCATGTGTGTGCGGGGGTGGGAATAGTGGGCAGCTGGTGCTGCTGTCATCTCTTTTGGTCCTGCTTTTGTCTTGCTTGTGTGCCATGATGGCAAATAAGGTCTGTTTCCTACAGAAGCCTCAGTCCTCTAATTTTCACTGAACTTTGACTTCGAAAGCTGGGGAGAATGTCTTATATCTTTTAAACAAGCTAAGCCATCTTTTTCGTCTCTTTAGCTTAATAGCTCAGCTTTTCTTTCTTCTCATTGCTGAAACAATTATGTAGCATTTGATTGTCTACTTTTCCTCTTTATTTTAGCCAGCATACTGTTTCTTCATAGTTTGCAAGCATAATCTGTTCTCCAGAACACATTCAGTGATTACGTGACATTTGATTTAAATTATTGTTCTGACGTCTACAGCGTTTTATCTGAGAACCTCTAAACGTTTTACAGACATTAGTTAATTAATCCTCACAACATCCCAGAGAGCTTAGGTAAGCATTAGAGATGTGATGTCTTCCTCCCCACCCTCGAGCATAAGAATACCTGTAGCACCTGTTGCCTGAATCTGGAGTTGCAGTGTTAAGCGTTTCTGAAATTCAGACATTATATCCATTATTGGTGGATATGCTGACACAGGGCAGTGAGATCAAAACTGGTGATACAACTGTATCAGTGCTACAAGATAGAAATAAAGCAATGCATCCAGCCTTCTCCTCCTCAATCTCTTTTTTTTTTTTTTTTTTTTTTTTTTTTTTTTTTTTTTTTTTCCCACCACAAAATACAGTGCTTTTCAGGTGCTGTGCGTTGAATGCTAGTTTTCTTGCGTCTTTTTCTGCCTCTCAGTTGCGGTTCTCATGGTTACTTTTTCTTCATATCCCTCTCTTAATTTGCCTTTCACTCTGAAAAATATGCAGTGCTGCCAGTGTCCTCTCACAGCTATCTTCTTGACATGCCTTTTCTTTTCCCTGGCTTGGTTGCCAGCACCTATGAAAGATCTGGCAGCCTTGTATAAACCCAGGAAACTATAAAACTACTGGGGTTATGTTGCATAAAGGCAGATTCTGTCCTCCTGTTCTGCCTCAGGGTTATCTCTCAGTGTCTACACTGACGTTACCGGTGAGTGGTTGAACAGCATGATGTGGTTTATGTACGAGAGGTATAATTGCATGCCATGGCCAGAGTTTCAGAGGGGCCCTAACTCAATGTCTTATTTTTATGTGCTCTGAACATTTATTTCCTTATGTAAATGAGCTCAATCACAAAGGAGCACAAATAAGACCCTTTTGTAGATTTAAAACTCAGCCAATCTGTCTATTTCTCTAGCAGTAGTGTGATAAATGAACACTGATTTGGTAAATTGTGTAGACTTTTAGAGGCTTATTTCATTCATCAGATCTGCACAGTAAAGATCTTTGAGGAACTGGAACCAGGTAGCTCTCTGACAAACGGTTTGCTTTGGGTGGACTGGAGCAGGCCAAGCAGTGTGCTGTGTCTTTGGTCAGTCCTGGGTTTTCCTCCTTCCTTTCTTGAAGATGAATACTTAAAATATTTTTTTTCAAGGCAAAGTACAGAGGTGGGTGCCAAGGCACGCTCTGCCATGTGCCCTGGAAATGTCAGTGATGTTCCTGGAGTACGGGCAACAGCAGTAGAATCCTTCCCACTGTAACCTGAGCAGGAGTTGTCCTGTCTTATGTCAGCTGTCTAAAGACACTTTCTGTTCCTTCTAGAAGCTAGTCCAAAGACAAAGCAATATTTTTGTTTGTTTGTTTTGAGTATGAAGTCAGGTTTCATTTAGTATTAATCACCAATATTTAGAGGAATTTGAGTGAAAGTTTTGATTCTGCCACATTTTTATAATAAACCAGTTGCTGTGGCTAGGAGAGGAATGCTGGTTATCTTTGTTCTGTCTTATTGGGGAACTTGCCAAAGGCATGAGAAGAGAGTCAGTCAGATGATTGTGACCTAGGAACAAGATGCAGTTTTTATTTTTATTTCTTTTTACAGTTGTTATATTTTATCAATGGTACAAATAGATAAGGGAGAGTTTCCCTCTCAAAAATGAAGACTGGATATCTTTTAAATTACGTTGCCTGTAGTCTTGACCACGGTTTGTGGGCTTTTTATGCAGGAGATTGAAGAAGGTAATCACGATGGTTCTTTCTGGCCTCAAATGTCTTACCTGAACAGAGGGAGGTCAGGGTGTCCAGACTGGAGATGCTGGTTTCAGTCATGTGATAGTCAGTTTGCCAGAGTTCACTGTGACATATGGGGTAGAAAAAGAAAACCTTTTGAGACATCAAATTATTAAAGCCAAGGGAAACACACTAGGAGAATAAATTGAGACTAGCGTGAGCTGCAGTAGAAATATTTGTTACCTTGCTGTCAGATGCGGATTTTTTTTTCTTTCCTATGAAAAAATTACAGACTCTTTAATTTTTCTTCCATGTATGTCATTTTTGTGATTATTTTTTTTACTTCCCTTACATTTTTGTTCTGCATCCTTTCAGTCACCTTTAGGAGGAGCTTTATCTGTCTCATTGTCATAATTTCCTTGGTTTGGAGTGCCTAAATACTTGTTTTATAAAAACTTATGTTTCTGACAGGCAAAAGGACACAGCAAGATGGGATTCTAGCAATAAAGATTGAATGTATAATGTTCATCAAAAAACCATCTCATAAAGTGCTGGATCCAGGGCTGCACTGGTCAAAGAAGACAATTCTGTTGATTCCTGTGGCTTAGGATGAAATGCAAAATGATGTTCTGCTAATTTTCTTTTTAAATAATTCTCCACCTTCTTTTTCAGACCCTAAATGAGAGGGCTCTCTTCTCTTATCAAGGCAAGACTTGGCAGAGCCTGTTTCACGTAATAGAGTAAAATAATAGTAACTTAAAAACCTACAATAGATTTTCCCTTCGTAATTTGTTCAACAAATTTGACAGAGACAAAATTTCCATTCTAGGTGAGAATGCATGAGTATATCCAGTGGTTAAGAGATGGTCTTAAATCAAATTCTAAACTTTCTTCATATAGCTTTAATGACACTCATGACAAAGTCAAAGCAAGCAAAAATAGAATAAAAATTGGAAATAGGCATTTACTGTCCCCACCCTCTTTCTTTTCCCAGTGAAGTTCAACTCTGAATGCTTTAGTTAATCACTTCAGACCGCTGAAGTGCAGCTGGCTGGTGGTAATCAAGGTACCAGCCAGATTACCTGTTACGCTGTTGTAACATTTCATTACCTTTCACACAATGAAAATTGCTCTTAAACATCAGGCAGGTAAAAACGAACCCTATGGAGGAAAGTGTTGTGTTTGGTTATATTGTACAGATTTCGTCTGGACTCTTGGATTCTGTAATCTGCAATGTCTTAGACAAAAGGAAGAGGGCTGTTTAATTAGATGTCTACATGACTTTATAAAAATAGACACCGTTACGGATTAAGTTAGTGCTTCCCATTGTATTTTGAGGGGTTATATGTAGTGTACAAAATCATGCTATAGATATGGCATTAGAACTCTCAGTGTACAAATAAATGTTCCAATTCATCTCATTTGAGAAAATTAGAGCCCATTTGACTGTGTTGGGATCAGTCAAGAAACTGAAATATAGATTCTGTTCCTATTTGCATGAAATGTTTTAATTACTTAACTTAGAGAGATGATCACACTGGGAAATACTTAATAAGATGTGCCAAATCCTTAGCAAATATAAATTGATACAGCTCCATTGAATTCTCCAGCCAAGGATTAGAGCTGATTGAAAAACAGGAAATGGCAATGAAAAAAATCAACCAACTGAAGACACCTACTTTTGATTTGGTTCTGTTTGTTCCCAGAGTTTTTATTTTGTTTTGTTTTTACTTTTGATATTTTCTTTTATGCTCTGTGGCAGACTTGTCACTTTTTTTTTTCTTCTTTAGGTTTGCCTTTCTGTTTTTGCTGATATAAAAGAGAATATGAAAGAACAGAGAATATCTATGACCAAAAAGATAAGAAGAGCTCAACTTGGAATTTTCCATTCCATGAAAGTGGCAGATTTCTTTTGTTACAGTTTTTTTCAGTATAAATGCATTTTTTTTTTTCCTGTAAACTTGCAAGCAAATCTGTTGAATGAGAATGTTGCCAATGTATTTTAAGCAAGTACCTTTATAATTTTCACTTCTTTACGGTAATTTTTCTGACCCTGCAGATGGTCATCTACCACTTCAGTCATCTCCCGTATTATCAGAATGATCTCATTAAGAGTGGAATAGGAAACTTGATACATGGCCACTCTTAGGCCTAGCAGTCCTCTTTTTCCCTGGGAAGAGTAAAACATCCTAACTTAATGAGATTTTACTTGAAGCAAGATACTTCCAGTCTGCTTTTTCCCTTCCCATAATGTCTTAATGTAATAGTTTCTGGTTTTCTGCCTTCTCACTGTTAGAAATGTCATGTTGTTCACTTACCAGCATGCTCATTTGGAGAAGTTTATTGAAGGCGACATACAGTTTCTGACATACTAGTGGCAGAAAAGTAAAATTAATTTCATGGCTCGTTTGGTAAAATGCTCCTTTTTGAACTGGTGGATTTAATGTGACTATTGTCTGCTTAAGAAAATTGTTGCCCAAAAGAGACAGAGTGCTTTGTGTGAAAGTAGTAATTAATGAATATAGAGTGGGAAAGATGGTTCAAGTGAATAATGCTGCATGAGATGATTTAAAGCCAGTGGAAATTTTCTTGTGTTACTAGAACCACACCACACTTTGTTGATTTGTGTTTTGCATAGTTGAACAGCATTCAGGTGTGTGGTCCATCTTTACTTTCACTGTCATACCTCAAATAGTCGAAAATGCCAGGCCTTTCCCGCATATGTGACTTCTGCTTTGTCCCTGTACTGCATTTTGCATGTGCAGCTGCAGTAAGAGACCCAGGTATGTACTGAAATGCATTAGTTACTGGTGCTCGCTGGCAGTGCTTTCTAGGATGTTCATCTCAGTCAAGCAGCAAATCTAGTTGGCTATAGCCAGCTTTTCTTTCAAACCAGAAACTCTTACTTCAGAAGTTAGTCCAAATCTTTTATTGCTTTACGCAAGTGAAAAGCCTAAATTTATTTGCTTGAGAGCATCTACTCAAAAATGTCGTGAGGGGGATGAGGAGGAGGCTTAAGTGCATAATGGATTAAAAAAAAAGGGAAGAATTGGAGGAATCGTTTTTGAAATATGCATTCTTGTTTGAGGACAGCCTGTTTTCCAGTATTTTGCCTTAAATCTTGTAGTGAATGAAGTTCACACCTGTAGGTGCAGGAAAGAGTTTGATGGTGCTTGGTACATTTTCACAGAATGCTTCCACAATGTTTCTCAAGCAGAAGTTTCTAATCTCTGTCAGAAAGCACTTTACCAAGAAATGTAAAGCAGTGGTTATTAAATTCCAACTACCTCTACCCAGGGTTTTTGGAGAAAAGAGAAACCAAGGTAGATAGTAGGAAAGACATTATAAAGACAGCTTGAATTTCCCATGCTAACGTTAGGCCATGATGCTTTAGAGACACAAAAATGAGTAAAACCCAGTCAGGGTTCCAGCTTTATATTTCATTAAAATACAGATCTGTAATCTGAATAGTGATGTCTATTGTATAGAATGCCTTTACCCTATGCAAGCTTTGGATTTCAGGTCCTCTGCTGAAATACTATCCAGGTATTTATTGTGTGTTCTTAAGAGGGAGACAGTTTTGGTGGAGATGCAGGAAAAAAACCCATTCTTTAAGGCAGATCCTGCCGTAAGGCAGTGATTAGGGAGGTGGCAAAGAGGTGGAGGAGAAGAATGCTGCTGCTATTGAGCTGGAGAGAGCAGCCCTGTTGAGATTTCACTGGAGTGCAGAGAAGCATGGCTTTCGATGAGTGGTGTACGAGGCCTGCACATGCTTGTGTACGCATCTGAACTCTCCAGTCAGGAGTTGTTCCTCTCAAGATGCAGCACAGTGAACTGTGGGGAGCAGAATTTCATAGCTGCAAAGTTGTCGTAGCTGCCATGCCAGACTCAGTAGCTGGTGCTTGTGTTTTGGGGAATAAATAATAAAACACTTTTTGATATTTTTCTGACACTATTTTATAGTGCAGTACAGATTTTTCTTTTCATCTTTTATTCTTAGAATTGATGCTGTCCCGAATGTATTGAATCATGGGCCCCTCCCAATCATCAGGATCAGGAGAATGGTCCATGATGATTCAAGAGGTGCCTCTCAGTCCATGAAATGACAGTTTGAAACCTCCTATTTTTTGCACTGGCAGATGTTTGGGGTTTGTAAAAGTACAAATAATAATGGGGGAGGTAAAGAAAAGGCTGCAAAAACTTACTATAAATATTTTAGAACTGCATTTCTTTTAAATAAATACTAAAAGATAAATTAAAGCAAATTAAATATTTTGTGTTCTGAAGGCGGTTGCTATTTTTGGTATCCAGACTTGGACAGTGATAAATAATTGTATTTTTCTGTAGCTAACAGCCACTATTTTAGAATTTTCTTTTAGGCTGAGATGATGGGAGAAATGGTGATAGAACAGAGAAGTACAGAGGAAAACAAACAAAAAAGTTGCAAATTTCACATCTCCGTTGATTTGGATGAGGAATGGTGAGAACATTATGTTTTATGTACAGAATGTGAATCAGACCTTAACGCCCATTCTACTATACCAAAAAGGAGATTAAAAATGTAAAAGCTGTCATAATAGGGAAAGTGTTTGGAGCACTAGAATGCCAACATGTGTTCTGGCAAAAGAAGTAGGCTATGCGGCTATGTGCTGCACTGGCAGAAGCTGTAAAAATCAACTAAATAAATCTGTTTTGTGTATGCACGCATGCACACACACACATGTGTCTTATGTGAAAGACTACTGGGCAGAATAGCTGTGCAGGGTGGAACTGGGGCAGGCTGTGCTGAGCTGCCTTTTCACTGTTGTTAAATTTGTAGTTCCAGCCTGCTTATTGCTGGTTTTGATCTTTGCATTTTGTGCTGGCAGTTGAAAGACTGAAGAAGAGCAAAAGAAAATGTATTAAAATACGTTGAGCTGTAGTAATAGCAGCAGTGATGCTTCCTGGACCTCCTCCATCTTGGGAGACTGTAGATGTTTCCAGGAACAACCATGGGTCCTGATCTAAGGCGTATCTTATTACATGTTTCTAAGACTCAATGGAGGCTGTGTGTGCAAGATCGGTCATTGCTTCATTGCTCTGCCCAAGCAGTGACGCATGAATGCAGACATTTGCATGTGCTGTCTTCCACAGAATCACAGAATTATCAAGATTGGAAAAGACCTAAAAGATCATCCAGTCCAACCATCACCAATACTTCTCAGCTAAAGGCGGCCCTGGAGGGAAGAGGGGCCCAGGAAAGTTGGTCCATATTTAAGAAGCACCTCCTCCAAGCTCAGCAGAGGTGCATCCCGATGAAGAAAAAGTCAGGCAAAAAGGCCAGGTGGCCAGCGTGAATGAGCAAGGAGCTCCTGGACCAACTGAAAGTGAAGAGGAAAGCCTATAGAGGGTGGAAGCTGGGACAGGTAGCCTGGGAGGACTACCGAGTGACTGTGCGAGCGGCCAGGGATAGGGTGAGGAAGGCTAAAGCCCTGATGGAATCGAATCTGGCCAGGGATATAAAAAGTAACAAGAAAAGCTTTTACAGGTATGTAGGGGACAAAAGAAAATCCAAGGAGAATGTAGGCCCCCTCCAGAAGGTAACGGGTGTCGTGGTTACCCGGGATGTGGAGAAGGCTGAGGTACTCAATGACTTTTTTGCCTCAGTCTTCACTGATAAGAACTCTTGTCTCCCCACCCAAGCTGTGGGAGGCACAGGCAGTGACTGCAAGGATGAAGAGCCGCCCACAGTGCTCGAAGAGCAGGTTCGAGATCATTTAAGGAACTTGAAGGTGCACAAGTCCATGGGGCCTGATGAGATCCATCCGCGCGTCCTGAGGGAACTGGCGGATGAAGTTGCCAAGCCACTGGCCATCATATTTGAGAAATCGTGGCGGTCTGGTGAGGTCCCTGATGACTGGAAGAGAGGAAACATAACCCCCATTTTTAAAAAGGGGAGTAAGGAAGACCCGCGCAACTACAGGCCGGTCAGCCTCACCTCCGTGCCTGGCAAGGTCATGGAGCAGATTCTCCTGGAAACCATGCTAAGGCACATGGTGAGCAAGGAGGTGGTTGGTGACAGCCAACATGGCTTCACCAAGGGCAGATCGTGCCTGACCAATTTGGTGGCCTTTTATGACGGGGTAACAGCATCGGTGGACAAGGGACGGGCAACGGATATCATCTACCTGGACTTGTGCAAGGCATTTGACACTGTCCCGCACGACATCCTTCTCTCTAAACTAGAGAGGCATGGGTTCGATGGATGGACCACTCGGTGGATAAGGATTTGGCTGGATGGCCACACTCAGAGAGTGGTGGTCAACGGCTCAATGTCCAAGTGGAGACCGGTCACGAGTGGCGTCCCTCAGGGGTCCGTGTTGGGCCCGGCCCTGTTCAACATCTTTGTCGGCGACATGGACAGTGGGATAGAGTGCACCCTCAGCAAGTTCGCCGATGACACCAAGCTGTGTGGTGCCGTCGACTCGCTGGAAGGGAGGGATGCCATCCAGAGGGACCTTGACAGGCTGGAGAGGTGGGCCCGTGCCAACCTCATGGAGTTCAACCAGGCCAAGTGCAAGGTCCTGCATCTGGGTCGTGGCAATCCCAAGCACAAATACAGGCTGGGCAGGGATTGGATCGAGAGCAGCCCTGAGGAGAAAGACCTGGGAGTGTTGGTAGACGAGAGGTTCAACATGAGTGGGCAATGTGCCCTTGCGGCCCAGAAGGCCAACCACATCCTGGGCTGCATCAAGAGAAGCGTGGCCAGCAGGTCGAGGGAGGTGATTCTGCCCCTCTACTCTGCCCTGGTGAGACCCCACCTGGAGTACTGCGTCCAGTTCTGGAGTCCCCAACACAAGAAGGACATGGACCAGTTGGAAAGGGTCCAGAGGAGGGCCACAAAGATGATGAGAGGGCTGGAGACCTCTCCTATGAGGACAGGCTGAGAGAGTTGGGGCTGTTCAGCCTGGAGAAGAGGAGGCTCCGGGGAGACCTGATAGCGGTCTTCCAATACCTCAAGGGGGCCTACAGGAAAGATGGGGAGAAGCTGTTCAGTAGGGCCTGTTGTGATAGAACAAGGGGTAATGGGTTTAAATTAGAAGGAGGTAGGTTTAGATTAGATATTAGAAAAAAATTTTTTACAATGAGAGTTGTAGAGCACTGAAACAGGTTGCTCAGAGAGGTGGTGGATGCCCCATCCCTGGAATCGTTCAAGGCCAGGCTGGATGAGGCTCTGAGCAACTTGATCTAGTCAGGGATGTCCCTGCTTCTTGCAGGGGGGTTGGACTAGATGACCGTTGAAGGTCCCTTCCAACTCTAACTATTCTATGATTCTATGATTCTAAATCACATCCCTCAACACAACATCCAAACGTTTCTTGAACACCCCCATGGTCGGTGACTCCACCACCTTCCTGGGCAGTGCATTCCAGTGTCTGACTACCCTTTCCGAGAAGTAATATTTCCGAATGTCCAGTCTGAATCTCCCCTGGCGCAGCTTGAAACCATTGCCTCTAGTTCTGTCACTGTCTACACGAGAGAAAAGGCCAACCCCTAGCTCACTACAACCTCCCTTCAGGAAGTTATAGAGAGCTGTAAGGTCTCCCCTGAGCCTCCTTTTCTCCAGACTGAACAATCCCAGCTCCCTCAGCCGCTCCTCATAAGGCCTGTGCTCCAGACCCCTCATCAGCTTCGTAGCCCTCCTCTGAACGCGTTCCAGGGCCTCAATGTCTTTCTTGCAGTGAGGGGCCCAAAACTGAACACAGTACTCGAGGTGCGGCCTTACCAGTGCTGAGTACAGGGGGACAATTACCTCCCTGTTCCTGCTAGTAACACTGTTTTTGATGCAAGCCAGGATGCCGTTGGCCTTCTTGGCCACCCGGGCACACTGTCGGCTCATGCTCAGCCGAGCATCAATCAGTACCCCCAGGTACACACATTTATAATTGGCGGTTTTGATTGAAAAGTTACTATTTTTTTTTAAGAAATTATTATTTCTAGTGGACATTGCAAGGGAATATATACCACATATGTGTACTACTGTATTAGCTCTTTTTTTTTTTTTAAGAGATAGGCCCAGCAAAGCTAATTTCCTTGGAAGTGGAGTCAGCTCAAGTGGAACCAAGCTGCAGGGAAGTGCTCATCTGTGTTATAGTCAGCTCTTTTGATAGATGTAGAAAAAGCTGAATGTCAGGGTTTATTTTGGGGCTCAAATAGTTGTACTTTGTGTATTCCTGTCTGCAAGACAAGGTACTTTAAGTAATGTTAATGCTTTTTGCATGGTAAATGTGGGAGACTATCTGAGGAGAGTGCAGGTGTGAAAGATAAGTGCCTGAAGTCACCTAGAAACCTAATGGCAGAATCACAAGAGGAATGCAGATCCCATGAGATACAGTCTGTGCTTAATATAATTTATTTTCATTGCTCAGAATATGCTCTAACTTAAATAGCAACTGGGGGAGGAAATAGACTCTCATTTAGTCTGACACATAGTGTACCACATCTAGCAGTGGTTGCCATTATTAAATGTTTGATCCTTTTTCAGTTTATATGTGCCCTTTCAAAATGTTTCAGGATGGAAATAGATTTGGACTTGATCCTTGTTTCATCTGCATCATTACAAATCTGAAGAATTTCAGCTTGCATCTTGTCCTTTCCAAAATACTTTTTCTGGGGTTTGGAGACATGTTTGCAGAAGAAGAAACAGCGAGGAATCCAAAACATGTTGGTAGAAGTTGTGATAGATATTTCATACCCAGGGCAGTGTTTCTGGAAGACTTATTCAGCAATTCTAAGCCTCTTTAACATAATAAAATTGACAATAATTAATAATGTCCATGGTGTCTGATTGCCTTGGAATCATTGTATCATTAGATTTTACATGCACCACTCTGTGACATGGGAAGACATTATCTGCATTACACAAAGAAGAAGCTAAAAGATGTGATAAATTAAACAACTTGTTCAAAATCACACAGAGAATCATTAACTGAAGAGGGCTTGAACCCAGGTGTCCTGAATCCTAACCCCAAGTCTCATTCACTGAGCTATCCTTCATAGCAGTTCATTGTCTCCTGTCATACTGGGCTTTGCCTTGAGGGCTTGTGAGTACTAGCCTTTTTGTAACAAAGCTATTCTGGTAAAAATATTATTTTACTTGGGTGAATCTGCTCTTTTGGTAATTAATGTTTTCTTTTGGTAACAAAGCTATTCTGGTAAAAATATTATTTTACTTGGGTGAATCTGCTCTTTCGGTAATTAATGTTTTCTTTTGGTAACAAAGCTATTCTGGTAAAAATATTATTTTACTTGGGTGAATCTGCTCTTTCGGTAATTAATGTTTTCTTTTGGACATACGAAATATTTTTTAATTAAATCAATATATATGTGCAGTAGGAGTATGAGAGGAATGCATGAACACATGTAAACACTAACTCATGGGAAATGAGTAAGTGCTCCACACCTTGCTGAGAGTAATTTAAAATAACATTGCCCTCACTGTAATTCATCTCATGGTTCCAATGGAGCAGACTAGCATGGGGTCATATTAATAATTTAAAGTTTTACACCTCAGCTGCCTTCCTCTTCAATAGAAGGATTAGCACTTAGCAGAACACTATTGTTTTAGCTTTTGAAGACTTTAATTGATGTTTCGAAGACTATGACCTTATTCACTCAGACAGCATTTTTCATTCATTTTCTGTTCTCTTCATAAATTATCTAGATTTCAGGTTTGCTGGCTTTTTCCCACAAAAATATTTATAACTAGTTTGGTGTATAACGGATTTTGAAAATTGCTATGGTGTCGTCTTCTCCATTATCCATTCAGGTCCAAAGCCAGTTGAAATAGCTTAGAGCACTCCTGTCCTTTTGTGCAGAATTGAATTTCTGGAAACCTACAGAAGCAGTAGTGAGAATCACGTAATCTTTATTTTGCTTCAGTCCTTTCTGAAACCCCTGTTTCACTGCTGCTTCTCACCTTTCTGTAGCTTCATTGCATCTGAAAGGGACCTTTATTGTTACCCTCTTCCAGGCAGCTCTGGAGCAGAAGAAAGTGAAGATAGTTCCATACAATATTATGATAAGAATAAAATACTTGAAAATCACTTCCTGTAATGGACAAAATAAAGCTTGAACAAAAATCTACAGGTTTGAAAACACAGACCCAAATTAAATTATGTGAACTAGTATATTTTAATTCATTTCAGGCATGCCATCAGCAGACCTGTGTCAATTTTTAAAATACAGCACTTCAATGTTGAATTGATTTTTGTAGAGTAGAACATCCTTATTGCATCCTGGAATGGAGTACCCTATGAAAATTCAGTGATGGTACTAGATGTCTTTTTTTTTTTTCCTGATGTTTGCAAAGTAAAGCAACAGTTTAGACACTGACCACAGCTGTTCTGCTCCCTGACTCTAACCGTAGTCCTGAATCTATAGAAAAAATATTTTGATGCCTAAAAACTAGGATGAAAAAAAATGTAAATGGTTTTACATTAATACTTGGCTTACTGTAAAAAACTTAACAACAACATATATGAGTCTTAGGGAAATTTTCAGACCTTTGTATCCTCATATCGTAACTTATTGCTAGCTTTAGCTGTCAATACAAACTAGGTACCAACTAGTGCTCCAACATTCGAACTATGATATACAAATTACATCTTTGTATCCTCCAAAATGAAACAATAATTCCAGTTTTTGTACCCTGCCATACTGAACCTTAATAGTAGGTGTTAGTATAAGCAACGTAACAACCTGATTATCCAAATTTAATGGTCATGTGTTTAAAAAAAAAAAAAACAAAACAAAACTTCTGACACCTGTCCTCATCTTTCTTCTGAAAACTTGGGAAAATTTAGTAGTAATTCACACTATAGTGCCCAGTTCCAAACCTTAATTGTAAATTTTTGAATATAAATTCAAATTGTTATAGGTGACCCAAATTTGTTGTTTGAATCTGCTGATATTGGCTCTCTGCTTGCTACTTTGTGTCGTGCAAAGGGAAGGAATCACTTCAGCTTCCTAGTTCTCACCAAAACCCCAGTGCTAACCCTAAGATTTAGTATGACATCAGTAGTTGTTGCTACCTGAAAATTAGTCATGAGTAATTCAGAGTCAAAATACCCACTTTTAGTTTCTCTCTGCTGCCCCTTGGAAAGCTGAGCGATAATGCCGGGGAGCTGCCCCTGGGACTTGGAATCCCAACCCCCAGAAGCTACTGAAACCTGGCCATGCTTGTACTTGCTTTACTGTCACAACTCTGGAACTATGTGTCAGTTGAATCCTGGTGTTTTCCCTACAATCCTAAGCACTAAGAGTTTAAAGTTCTGGAGGGTTTTCAGCTGGCAAAACTGATTTATTTGTACCCTAGCTTTCTGGGTTAGGAAGCAGCTTGCTCTAGTGTGAATTACTGAATTACTAATCTGGGGTAGAGGGTTGAGTTTTTTGTTTTGGTTCTGGTTTTTTTTAGAATATATATGCAAATTACTGGATCAGTAAGCAGAGGTCACTGTAACCCAATAAGTATTGTTCATGATTTTGCTTTAAAAGAAATAATTTAAACCGTAAAAACTTGATTAGTGCATGTATCTTGCTTATGCAGGCAGGGTTAAGAATGAGCCCCTGGGAAGCAGCCTTGAATTCCTTTCCAATAGTTCGATATTAAATGTGAGGAAGTCTGGTGTAATAATGTTAACTCTGTTCTTCCTCTGTTCACCAGCTCAGTTCTTGCATGTTCTTGCTCCCTTTTTCTTTGATATCTCATTATCTCAGGATTTCTTCATCCCCCTCCCCAATTTATGATTTTTTTTTTTTTTTACTTGGCTTTCATCAGATACTGTAATCTGTGTTTCACTCACTTTTTTCTGTCCTTTCTTGACTGCTCTTAACTTGTCTTTGCTCAACTCACCCCACCAACTCCATCCCTGCCCCTCCAAAGAACTGGATCTGGAAAAGCAGGAAGGAAGTGATTCTGTCAGGTCTTCCAATACATGCTGCTTCTGGCAGGGATTTGAGCTCATAAAGAAGGTGATGCCTTTTCTTGGAGCTTAGGGAGAAAGGCATTAGATGCAAGGACACAGGAGTGGAAGAGAGCTCTCTGCCTGGTGTAGAGAAGCTGGAAAGGTCTAAGTTTGAGGATAGAGGTGAGGTGAAATGGAATCACAGAATTGTTTAGGTTGGAAAAGACTTTTAAGATCATCAAGTCCAACCATTAACCTAAATCAAGCTGACAGTCTCTCCTGTGCATCAGGTGTGCTTATGGTAGTGCTGATTATACATAGGAAATAGGATCGTACTTTGACTGTCAGCCATGCTTTACTTGCATAGAGCTTAAGCAAAATTCTTTTGAACAGTATAGGAGTCCTCCCTTTGTTGACAGTGATCCTCGAATGAGATGTGTAGCAGGATGGCTTTGGATTCTGGTGGCATTTCAATGTTTAAAATTTTGTGGTCTTTCTTAAGAGAGCAGGCACCCTCAGTTTTTACAATCTGTATATTAAGTGAGGTTGATTGAGGTCAGCAGTGGCTTAGAATATCTTTCATCAGGGAATGCTTTGAGAGGGAGGTCAAGGAATCGGAAGGCAGCACTTTTTACACAGATTCAGTGTGACAATCTGATACAGGAGCCCTGGTACGTTAAATGACAGGCCGAGCTGAGGCACTGTATTCTTGGGCATCAAAAGGCAGTGTAATTTTGCTGGTGAGTTACTAACTTCAGTATCTAAAGCGAATCTGTTCTACCTGGTCAGACTCCCTCTCTCAGTTTCCTGTATGTAATAGCCTTTGATCCCAGCGTTTAAATGACCACGTTGTATTGCGGCACAGTTAAATAATTGCCATACTTCGTCCCAGTGATGGGAACGCTTTGTTGTCTCGGGCGTCGTGTGCATAGTGGCTGACAAACCAGTACGTTAATCCCGTTAATGCGTATGTGAATCCAGTAATTTTGACAGTGTTGCATTGTCACATGGTAACAGGATTGCATGGAGGACTCAAGTCTGTAGCTTGGAGTGAACTTTCTTGTATTTTCAAATAGTAGTTGCTATGATTAGTTTAGAATCTGTTTTTCAAGAAATCGTAAGATAGTTGTGATTCTCCTTAGGTTGCAGTTAGTGCACTGTGTCATGTTTTCTGCAGAATAGCTAGAGACCAAAGCCCAAGCACAAAGTCTTAACTGGAGTCCAAAACAGGATCAGTTTTGCTAGCAAGTCAGCAGGGGAGCTTACAGCATCCTAAATAATAGCAACAATAATAATTTTTATACTTGCGTTAGCATTTTTATCTTAGGTTTTTGAAGAGTTTTATAAAGATATTACATTCTCCATATTACAAATAGAAGAGCAGAAAGTTTAAATCCTGGAGGTAAGAGTGACTAGAGGGACCTTAGAGGGAAAAGGTATTATCCAAAATACTCCCTTCTATCACTTTGTGTTTTCCCCCACCCCATAAAACATACTATTAGTCTACACCAGTCTGACTTTGCATTCTCTCCACACTTAGGCTGTGTCACAGCTGGTCTAAGCTGGTGTGATTTCTCTGAAGTTGGTGGTTTTGCCTCTATGCTTAATCTGTTGCCTATGTTTTTCAGTTCACTTTCCTGAAGGTAATTTCCATTTGGTTTGTGCGTTTGTTTTGGCACTGGTTTTGTGCTTCCTCTCTGCTAGTGCTGTTTGAACAGCTTGGAAGGATGGATTTTGTTTAGATTCAAGAATGCCTCCAAGGTTTGTTTTAGAGGGAGGGAACCTGTAGGCACACTGGCTTTGAATCTGTCACAGGGGAGACGTGCCCTTGTCGCCTTTTCCTTCCCTCTGCAGGCTCCAGCAGAAAGGATCCCATTTGCGTTTCCCCCTCTCATGTCTGTGTGTCCTGTTCCTAGCGCAGATGCAGATGGTTAGTACTGACAGGCTTTGCAAAGATATCTTCAGATTTCACGTGGCTTTGAATGCTAATGAAAGGTTTGTTGTTTCATTTCTGAGTCTTGTAAGTAAACAGTTCCACTGTAGATGTATTCAGAGGAGGAAGTTGCTAATTATGTCTTGTGCCTTTCTTATCCCCTTTGGTACCTCTTTCTCCCTCCTGGTTAGGTGCTGTTGACATAGCAACCAACTGCTTATCTTCCTTGAGGGTGTATTCATACAAGTGTGTGTTTAGGCGGTGTAGATCATAGAATCATAGGAAGGTTAGGGTTGGAAGGGACCTTCAAAGGTCATCTGAAACTCCGTGAGACGTCAGGAGCTAGAAATCTGTCCAAAAGCACTGTTGGTAATGTGTTTGGATGAAAACACTGCAGAGGTCTGTTATAGGTGGCAACTTTATTCCTTGTGCGTGGTAACACAGGAGAAAGTCTCTTGGATTGTTTTTGTCTTGGATTTCTTAGAATGGACTGAGAACTTCCTGTAGTCTTTCACAGATTCTCTACATGCCTTCTTTGCCCTAAGCATTTATGCAATGTCAAAGCGTTGTAAGGGAATAGGAATAGGAAAGAGTATTTTCTCTCTGTAATGGAAATGCAGTGTTGTCATGGAAGTGCTCTCTTTTCCTACTAGGCCTCACTAGTTGTTGCAGTTTTAAGTAATTGCTTTAGCATAATCCAAATTTCCGAATATTATGGTAACAATCTTGGCTATTCTTACCGCTTAATCTTTTCATCAAGCTGTGACAATCAATAATAAAGAATGAATTAGGAACCTGTCCCCTCAGTATCTCCGTGTGATCTTTGATCTGGAAAGAGGTCACACAACAAAACATTAATTCTTTAATTTCTGATTGCCAGAAAGATGGTGTCTAGGGAATTTAATTTGCCTCCTGTTGTCTCTGTGCCACCTTATCTTCACACGTCTTGTAGGAAGTTGTTAGGCTGCCCCAATTTTCATACTGGCACATTGCCAGTCTTATGAATAACCTTTGTATCTTTGCAGCCAAGAGGGTTCAGAGAAAAGAAGGTAAATATTCCAAGACTGTTTGATGTGTGGAGAAGTTATGCAGCACAGTGGCAGCAGAAACATGTACTGAGCTACTTCCAGTAGCTCATTAAAGCTGTTCCAGTGAGACAAGGGGTCTTCTAATATCCTGCTGACATTACAAATGTGCTTCAGCACTTCACGCAGAGAGTTCCTAAATATACTCAGAACAATGACTTTAATAGTAATGCTTTTATGTAGCAGCTGTAAAAGGTAGTTCTCAAATCATTCAATATAGAAAGCAAATACTGTTAATTCCATTCTGCAGATGGGGGAACTGACTTATGGAGGGGAAGGGAAGTGAATTACAAAGATGATGCAGCAGGCCACTGACATAAGCATGAATGAAGCTTAGGTCTCAAGTCTAGCATCCTGTGCCTACTGACAGTACCACATTGCTGTGCGAAAGGTGAGCATATGAAACCAGAAGGTTATAAGGTATATTTTACTGTAGATTGGATATGTATATTCTTAACCACTGTCACAAACAGCTCAGTCGATTGCGTAGCCCTTTCTGATACATTGTTTGGTATTGGAATGGATTGGGGTGAATCTCTAAGCATTGCTCTTGAAGCTGCTGTGTACCAGACTCTGTCCCAGATTCCAGGATGCAGGCACATGACTCCACAGAGGTCAACAGACTGTGTGCATCAGCCTAAAAAAGCTCAGAATTTGGCCCATCCTCTTGAGTAGCAGAGCAGCGCTGCTGCTTACTCTGTCAATCAAAAATATCTGTGCAGGGTGTGAAGAATGACAGTCTTCCAGTTCTGCAGCAAGTTTGGACAATGTGCTATTAAACTGAGTGTGTCAAATAGTAGGAAGAACACAGCCCTTAAAGGGCAGAGTGCAGACACATTGTAAAATGATCTTTATGTATCAGAGAGCTACTGCTGTAACAATACTGTGCTTCTGGAAGCTGCCGGTGATGGGTAAAACCATGTGACAGAGATGGACTCTGCAGTAATTACTTCCTCTTATTGCATAATAAAAATTCTGTCTCATACATCTTTCCTTTTGTACTTTTTAAAGCACTGTTGTTGAATTTTGTTGTCTGAGGGATAATTCCAAGTGAAAAATATTTACTGTAGGTCTTTGCAAGGTCAGGCATACAGTACTGCAGGCAACGACTGTGCAAGTTTCTCTGCATGCTGTTCTGTCAAATATGTACTGTCCCCTGGACCTGCAAAATCCCTCCTGGTTATCCGCTCTGTGTCCTTCTGCTCTTTAGCAATAACGAGTGCTCACACTGAAGTATATAATGCTTCTTTGGTAAAGACTTTTTTTTTTTTTTTTTTTTTTTTAAGGGATATTGGACTAGATGACCTTTAAAGGTCCCTTCCAAACCAATCCCTTGTATGATATGTACACATCTTCCAGGCTGCAGGTCAGTGCCTCAGAGAAGCGTTTGAATTGTTTCCTATGGCAAACTTGAATCCAAGATTTCTGTAACGAAGGATGGGAAAGAAAACATTTAGTTTTCAGACATCTCGGGTTTCTGCTTTTATCACCAAGTTGAAATGATGTAGACAATGAATAGTATGTTTGCAGTGCTGGTGTGTCCATGCCAACTTCAACATACCCACTGGGGCTCTTAGGGTAATGAGCACGTGATTGTGCGGACTCTGCTACAGTCACACTTTCATTGTTTTGAGTTGATGTAGCAACACTAGATCTAGACAGAGCAGTGAGATACTGTAGAATGCAAAATCCATAAGTTATGGCTTGAATTCATTTGGTTACTCATCGTAATCCTTTTCTATACTTCTAGCTTGATGTGTGATGACCTGTTCTCTTTTCTCCTTTAAGCAGTTACAGCCTTATACAAATCTGCATGTTATAACCAAATAGATGTTGATAACTTTTATAGGAGAGAATCAGATTAAATATATTGTTCATGGCAAAGGAATACAGAAGGCGTTAGTTCTTTCAGGAGGTTACATGAGACTGTTTAATCAAAGAGAGCAGAGCAGAGTTAGCCTGTACAGCTTTTGTCACCGGTATATCCTTTCATGCAGTGATATTTTTGTAATGATGTTGCTTTCAATAAAAGGAGCCTGATAATCTCTACCTGACCAGTCCTCAAAGAATATTGCTTGATTCTTATAGTTGATAGAATGGACAAAAGTAAGTGATCATCAAATTACAAGCTCAGTCTGATGCCAATGTTTTAAATTAAAATACACAGTTTAGTTGGCATCATTGGGCCTCTCTCAGTGCCTTTGTGCAAAAGGTGCTGACTGCTCAGCAAGTAGTAGCAGTTTCAGAAAAAGAAACCAGTTAAGTTGACAGTGCTCAGGTGCTTACCCAGGAAGAAGTATGGAACTCTGGAAGAACCAAAGCAAGAGGCTTTGCTTAGAAAGAACACTTCAGTCCCTGTCATGTCGTGACAGATACCTGGTGGTGACCCGGAGAGGAACCTAGCTACAGGATTTGTATGCAGGAGGTCTGTTTAGTCCTACGGAGACTCATAGGGAAGTTTATATGCTGAAAGTCCCTTGTGTTGTACATAGACGGTGAAATACCCACTCCATCTCTGGGCAAAAGTGCAGTGTCAGGTGTTACGAGCACTCCCTAGCTTTTGTACTAGCAACAGCAGTCTTTGTAAGTGCGTGTCTGGTTTGAACAGCTGAAGGCTTGATCTGTGGATGGTGCATTTCATATCAAAGAAACCCCTGTGCAGTGAGCCCAGTGTATTCTCTTCATTTATTGACTTTCTGTGTGATCTTAAATTAGTGGTTGTCATTAAAATGTGGTTTGGAAGCAGATGAATAGATGAAGCACCACAGGTTTGCTACTTCTTCCTCTGGAGGATTTAAAATTCTACTTTTTTCCCCCTCATTTCCCCTTCAAATCTTTCCTGAAAATTATACCTTTATTAAAAAAAGAACAACAAAGACTTGAAACAAAACAAAACTCAACCTGCTTTTGACTCATCTCAGCAAAATAACTGAAGAGATGTGCCATGTTTCTGTATATGTCCATGAGTAGTTGCGGGAGAACAACTGTACCTTATGTTGTGGTAGGGGAGAAAGGAGTTTATGAAATTCCCCTCAGGAAGAGGAATAGGTCGGCACTAAAAAGCTCTTCTAGTGAATTTATGAGAGGATGCAGCAGGGTGGGATAGGGGCAAGTGACTCGGAATGAGAAGTGCAGAAAAGATTTTAAAACAAAATTAAAAATAAGGAATAAAAACAAGGCAAAGTCTACTGGGGGAATTCTGTGCTGCATTTGCTGTATATGCTGGAGTATTAAACATCTTCAGGCCGCACTAATGATGTTGATAACAAGCTTGATCTTTTGATGTTTCTGAAAACATCAAAGTGAAGGTCCTGGAAGGCCCCAGTTAATCAAAATCCAAAACCCAGACAAAAGGAACATTTTTTTAGGTTTGGTTTAATAGGTATGGATATTTTATTACACTTAATTTTATGTTTCCTGGGCCTTTGGGAAAAGGAAGGAGGAGATGGAAGAAAAATAAGCAAGAGTTTTGAAGTAGGCATTGAATTGAGCTGAAATGTGATTCAGAATAACACTTCAGAGAATGGTTAAAAAATCTTTTAAATGACTTTTTGCCTGTTCTGATTGTGAGATTCTGATTTGCCTGTTGTGTGAGAAGAAGGCAGAAACTATCTTTTGTGGCTTTTTGTTTTAGTGAGAAGAGCTCTGTTGATTAATGGGTCCATGCAGCCTATAAGAAAGCAATTATTTTTGCAGTTGCTTCCTGACATCTGCCACCCTCCTCCATTACTGAGACCAAGGAAGAGCCTTTCACTTCAGTATTTAAGCAATTTTAAGCTCTGGCTCCTTTGACTCTCCTCCTCTGACTACTTCCAAAGCACATCAGGTATCCAGCACTGATACTGTAACTTGCTCCTGTGTCAGGGCTGTAAAGAAGTTATGTAGACTGTAAAAAATGTGTAAAGGTACTGGAATGAGGTAGAATGGATTTTGTAGTTGGGATGTCTCTTAAGATTTTGCTTAATTTTGGTAGCCAGTACTTCTAATGATATGAAACACAGGCAAGATATCACTAGTACTTGTATTTCACACACCTTAGAACACCTAGAAATTATATTAAACTCAGAATTAGAAGGCCTCTGCTTGAAGTGAAACTGCTGGCCTGTATAAACAAAACATAAGGAAGAACTTTTCAGAGAACTTCAGGTAGAATAGATGCACTCTTGGGTGCATGAGGAACAGGAGCAGTGAAATGGTTTTGACTTTCGTCAGAACATCAAGCTCAGCTCTTGTCCCTTTTGACACTGATGGTTCTTGTGTAACATCTCTCAGCTTTGAGTCAGATGCACATCTGATCAGAAGTACTTATTGGGCTGTAGTTTGCTGTCAATAGGCATGAGACAAGAATTAAAATCTTTATGTAACTCATTTGCTGTGTAGCAGGAAGCTATTGAATAACCTCTTCAGATGTCATTGCTGCTATGCTCCCTAAAAATGGCTTTTGAATTCTTGAATTTAGGACTTCTAGTGCAAATCAGGCATTGATTCAGGGAAACTAGAAAGGAAATACACTTAGGTTAATCCATCTAGCCAAAGTCTTGCTCATGGAAGACTGTTTGCCGCTGTATATTTTTGAGGTTGCTGAAGTGACTCAGGATGAATGCTAACACTCTATCCAACGCTGTGCTGGCTTAGAGGGCTTCCTGTCAAGTTCATTCTTTTCACGATGGCCTGCATTGCCATGAGAACCCATGGGCTCTTGTAAGGGTGATATGGTGGAGGAACAAATGGTAAGCACTGTTGGCACTACAGTAAGACTGACAATTGAGTCAAATGCTTCCAGATGCTCATATGCTTATATTTTGAAGCTGAGGGCCACTTTTTTTTCTTTTAGTGGTATAATAATATATGGTATTTTTCTTTCATTGTTTAATTCCACAGATTTAAATGGACTTTTGAGGGACTGCCCTGCTCTAACAGCCCTTTCTGAAAAGTGGTTTCTTCTAGTGCTTTGGAGTCCTTACATAGTAGACTGGTCGTACAAGGTGCAAGTCACCGAGAGGAGATCAAGGACATGTCTGTTGCACGCTTTCATGAATCATGAGGGCAGTGGGTTCAGGGTCACACTCTTGAACAACACAATGTACTTTTATATAACCCCTGTGTGAAGAGGATGAGACCTAGTTTTGTCTTACTTTTTGACCAGAGTAGGAGGGAACTGTGGTTCTGATTCATACCCTGTCTAGAGTGATAGTATGTGTCTGTGAAGGTCACAGCACTACAAAACACCAGAATGTGGTTATTAATCTTTAGGGTAGGAACAGGCACCAGATGGAAGCCTAGGGATGCTGTGTACAGGGTAGGAAGTTACAAACTAAAAGTTTTTCATACACTGAAATTTTACCATTGACTCTTTTCTGCCCTTTTTATTGCAAACTTTCTACAGTTTTATGGTTGGCAGCAGTAAGCACTGCTACATGGGGATGTAAATAATTGCATTACA
Source organism: Chlamydotis macqueenii (assembly GCF_036417535.1). Classification (NCBI taxonomy): domain Eukaryota; kingdom Metazoa; phylum Chordata; class Aves; order Otidiformes; family Otididae; genus Chlamydotis; species Chlamydotis macqueenii. The sequence continues at coordinate 52,018,712 of NC_141560.1, read as the reverse complement.
AAACTTTCATCTCATCTTTTTTTTTCCTATCGTAATTAATAACTTTCTTCACCCCCACCATACTGATAGCTGCTACGTTGGTTCAGGTTTGCTCCTGATTTTGCTATGTTGCTACAGCTTATCCATTCTATTCTGATGCTGTTAAACTGCAATGTGTATAACAACCAAATTTCCTCAGTCCTATTGTCTAGCCTCTTTCCTTCTCCCCCTGCCCTGTCTTTCCAAAATGCATCAATTCACTTACTTTTTTTCATACTCCTCTCTGACTTTGTTTATCCATATGAACCACAGACCTCTAATATTCTTTCTTCTTCTACAAGTAGTCCATGTTTTATACATTTACTTCTAAAGCTGTATGCAGCTGCACTGTGATTCCAGCTCTTCTGCTTTTGCGTTCACCTCCTCTGCTAGTCCTTAGTCCTTATATTTCTTCCTCCTGCCCTTGATTCTTGTACACGCTGAAATGTACAGTAAGGCTGTAGTGCAGACAGGCTTAACCAAGCTGGCTTTAATCCATCTAGTTTGACTGGTGGGAGTGGTGAAGTCACACCGAGCGCATCTTTTCTGCTGTGGTTGTGTTCTCCTGTCTGATGGGAATGTGGACTGGACTATCTGAGTCTGGTCATCATCCCCAGTGTGCACTGAGCAGCCTGCTACTTCCCACCAAACAAGGAACTTCACTACTTTTTTCCATCAGATACTGCCTAAAACTCTGGACCGTACAAAGCCTCCTGTTGTGGCTCTCCAGGCTGAGGCTGATAATTTCATGTTGCATCCTTAATTTTCTTTACTGTAAAAGAGATTGTAGACTTTGTTTTCCTGTGAATGAATAGGTAGGTATACATAGGTGAGAAAAGTGATAATAAAAAGTTCTCATGGTGAGAGTAGAACCATTGTTGACTAATGACTGTCCAGTATCTTGGATTTGCTTTCCTTTGTGAGGAAAGCAAGAGGAATCTGTTCGTAGGCTCTTTGCCTGGGGTTGTGCAGATGAGCTGGCTGCTTCATTGTTGGACTCTCTCTCTACTCATGTGCACTGATATTTTTTTGATATTTTGTGTAAATGCCATCCCATCAGCAGTGTTAAAGGAGGCTGAACAACCACTCAGCGCAGAAGTTCCGTGGTCATGGTTGGATACATAGATGATTGTGGGCATGACATTCAGAGATGAGTTTCAGAAAGAAGAAGAGATTTTAAGAAACAAATAAGAGGTGCTATCCAGCAGTACCAGACACATACCTAGACAAGGCACTTAAAATCACTGAGCTGTTAACGGTAAGTTTGCCTCACTTCATCAAATGCATCAAGCACAGTGCTTCTGAGAGATAAAAGATCAAAATTCACTTTGCTCCACCCTCTCTTGGATTTCTTTTGCCTTTCTGGATGTTTTGTTGCTTTGCTTTCTTGGGTGGGGGCAGAGGGGGAGAAGGAGTGGTCTTTCTGCTGAAGGCAGTTTTAATTTAGTGATTGACAAACTCTCCCAAGTGAGACTAGTGTAGCCAAGTTAATAGATTAACTAGTTAAGAAGTCATTAGGCAGTGGTTTGCATTCCAGAAACCGTAGCACAATGAAAGTTATTCTAGTGGGCATAACAAATGACTCAAACGGCTATTCTATGTCTGTCAAAACAGTGTTGTTGTTTTCCACACGGTTTTTACAGCATCTGATAAGGGCTTGTAGTTTATTTTAACATACCAAGTCTGAAACTCAGGGTTCTACTGCACCCACAGTAAATAATATATAGTACTGTAAATAGTTTTAAAACGAAGAAGCAATAAAGGTACCATCAAAACAAGAGAGACAACCAGAAACAGACAGACTTGATTGGGATCCCTCTTGTAATAATTTCTCTTGAGAGATTATTCCAGGTAACTTTTTCCTCTTGTGTGTCTCTTAGGTGTCCATGGCACCGGCCTTTTTTTGCAAAATTAAACAGTATAGTCCTTGTGATTTCTGTGCACTTACTGGTTTGGGTATTGATGGAACTGTTTTCTTGGCAAATTCATATTACAGGAGAAAAATGAATCTTTGCTGCTTCTAGCTGTTATTCATATTCCATCACTTAAAAGCAAGAAGGCATTTAATGCAGTTGAAAGATCGCAGGCTTGAGTAAAAGGCATTTTTGCTTCCCATCTTATCTTTATGTATAACTTTTTGAAACAGTTCTCCACATGTAAGTTTGTTGATTGAGTTTTTTAGACTTCTGAACAACAGAAGTACACATAAAATGCCCCTAAGTTAGGTAACTCTCTACTAGCTCTCGTAATCTGCCTACCACCAATTTTTAATTGGAAGTTTTGTCTTTCTTAAGGCTTCTTAAGGTGGTGAGGAGATCCTGACATAGGGAACTTCTTGAAAATGCCCTGTGTTTCTCATCGGACAGGCATAATTAGGCAAATCCAGGTAGCTACACTCTGAGGAATAGCTTCTTCCCTTCAGCTGCAAGCTTAAGTCTGAGTTTCTGCCTGTGTTGTTAAAATCATAGCTCTGTTTTCTACCGCCTCATCCCCACCACACCCCACTAATTAATCACAGGAACCTTTTCCTCACTGGTCTCCCTAAACCCTCTGTAACCCCCAATTTGGTCCACGTGTGCTAAAATAGTCTACATTGCTTGTAACTCTGACGGTATCACAGTCTTTCCCAATTACTCTTTTTTATCATATCAAATTCAAGCTTCTGGTGGCCACCTTCAGAGCTCATTAGGTTTTATCTTTTTTTTTTTTTTTTTTTTTTTCATCCCTGTGTTTATCTGTGTCTTCACTGCCTATGGCACAGTGCCCTTCATGCACAGTTGCCGGCCTGACATCATCTCCCCTATTTTAAGACATCCTTAAGACTGGCTCCTGTTTAGTGTCTGGAAGCAATCAGCTTGCTAATGATGGCTAGCTTTAGCAGCAGACTAGGGATTGCTAATGGTATTTATTTATTCATGCTCCTTGTGGAAGATAAAACATGCAGTTGATTATGATTAGCTGATCTAGATAACCTTATCCTTATTTTCGTCTTCCCTCACAGTCTCTATCCAAGTCTTTTATTTGAATTTGTTTTGTGATTCAGTTCTGAACTTTTAAAGTCAGTAGCCTGTCCTTCTCAGCTTTTATACTGCAGCTTGCATAATGAGGTCTTCTTAATGACATAACTGATAACTATTGCTACTACTGTACAGTTTTAGCCTGGGATTTTTAAGAATGCTCAAGAATACAGGTGTATATGTGATCTTCTGGAATCCTGAATAAACTGTAGCCATAGTTGTTACATATAATGGGATTTTTCTTTGGAATTTTACCAGTTTGTCAAGGAGATACTTGTGGGATGGGAAAACAGTGTCATTTGGGGTGCTTGGTGGAGAATAAAGTCAGTCTTTGCAGTGGAGGTGAGGCTGTAGGACAGCACTAGCAGTGCACACTGTGCTCCAAGAAATTACAGGAGTCAGCGCTTCTGATGGATAACAGAAAAAAGGCTTGATTCCCTGATGTGTATGCTATGGTCATTGTTCACCAGCTACTTTGGGTTTGGTTCATTACCATTTTTCTAATCCATTTGGATCATTCTGCATGTCTTAAACTTCAGTGCTTGTGAAAGAGGGCCTGAAAGTGCAAATTGTATTCAGTTGCTGCTCAGGACGTCCAACCCGAACCATTTTACTGCTTTCCATCATAGAGCTTGCAGAGGTCAGCTGTTAAAGGTTTCGTAGGAAGTCTGAGAGGGACTTCAAGAGATACCTGTTGCATCTTTTATGCACACCATCTCTGGCAGACTTTGCCTATCTTCTTCTGAAAGACCTTCCAAACGTGGAGATTCCGTGACTTTTCCAGTATGTAGCTGATCTCATCATTAGAAAAATTCTCCTGTATGGAAACTTTCTTGCTGTAATTAAAAACCTTTAATGTCTTCTATGATTCTTTTATACTCCTTTGAATTCACTCTAATTGACCCACAACCTTCTTGAAGTATGATATGTGATGCTGTTGAGTATAAAATACATAGGCAAGACTGTTTCTTAAAGAGTCTGGTTTACAGGTGGTGCTTTCATTCATGCATCTGCTATGATTTAGTGATTAATGACTCTGCTGTGCTGTATGTAGCTGAGTCCTGGGCCACTCTGTGTCGTTCTGGAATGTAATTTAAGTTTTTTTTTGAGAGAGTGCTAATTGTCCCATGTTGTGAATTAGTTTTCTAATATGGCTAGTGTTATTGTTTGCCAGTCTATACCCTCTGAAGTGATATATGCCAGATATGAGCTCATTTTCCATATTGACCTTATGGAAATCCTGTTGGAATTCAGTGATTGACTCCCAGCTGTGAGTTACAGAGGCTGTATGAGCAAAACCAGTGTCATAAACAAGAGCACCCGTCCAGCCTTCTGAAGGATGAAGTAGCTAGGCATTTTATTCTTCTGTCTATCTCTGTATCTGTTTTACACTTACTCTGTTGGTAATCAGGCTCAGGTTGCTTGCTGCTCTGTAGTCTCATTGTGAAAAGTGTGTTGAGAAGAAAAGGATGCTTTGAATTACTCACGTACTGATGTATCATTTCATTTATGGATGTGTGTGCATGAGCTGTAGGCAGCTGGCAGAAGCAAAAAACCTTTTTCCTAGTATGCATTTGGTGATGAACCCTCTCTTTATCCTTCAGTTGTCTATAGCATTTGGTGTAGCACCAGTGGCAGAGCAGAACAGATTGCCAGAGACCATGGCTACTGAGTATAGCAACTCAAGCCAGGGGAGAAAATACAGTGAGAACCAGTCAAAGATATAGCCTTAAGGAGTGAAAAACAACTTCTTGAAACATTTTTTTTTAAGAGTCAAATGAGACTGCATTTTATTTTTGTCAAGACACCAAAAAATGCCTTATGTTGAATTTTTCTGCAGGAGGCTAATGGGCTGGTTCTTTCCTTAAGAGTGTAGCTTCTGGAGTGAAACAGAACAAGCTCTTCATTTTTCATGAATGCTGAAAGCTTTAAACTTGAGCACATCTCTTTAATACTTTGTTTTGTTTATAAAGGCCTGTATGTCTGGGATCAGATGGAAAGGAAAAAAGTTGTTGAAGAGTTGCATGCTTACTTTTTAAAAATGTTTGAATGTTAATAATATTTAATTTTGCATTTACTTCATTTGGCCCTCTCTCATTTTGCTGTGCTTGAATTATATGTTCAAAATGAAAATACCCCTCTTAGTTTCTAAAGACTTTCAATAAATTTGCTGCTTTTCTATGTACTTATTTATACCAGAAACTGAAGCATCTAAATACTTGTGTTTTCTTACCAAAGTCCTTATGTGGTTTACTTTGTCATTTATGATGTAAATTATACAAAATTAAACACCTTTGTTTTTTAAAAGGAAGATGATCTGTGCCATGTATCAAGTAGATCCTTGTGATGGCAGGGCTTAAGACGTGGCATCTTCTTGGCAAAATTAGATGTTCCCTTTGTTCTTTCCTTAAGTTTGGTGTCATTTCTGCACTTATTGCGCAATGGTCATGGACAATTGACATGTCACAGACATACCTCAAAAGTTGAGTTCTCAACAGAAAATCCTGAAATTAGGTTACTATATTCCCAAAGACCCTGTCACAATCAAGCTGTTATCTGTTGTATGTAAGTGGAAATATCCATGAACTTGTGCAGTGCATGAAGATAGGCATCCTCTCCTGAAGTGCTCACAGGTGAACTCTGGCAAATAATGCAAAAAAAAAAAGGAAAGAGCAGTGTTAGATGTAGGTGCAAGTATGACCATGGAGAAGATCTGCTTAGCAAATTTTCCATGTGAAAAACCAGGCCCTCAGATTGACAAGAATCAACAAAATGTTTCAACAAAAATCAAAATAATGAGAAAACACTTTTGTCTTCAAGGAAAGCCAAATAAGAGAGATGTATGTGTCCTGGAACAAAATCCCCATGCCGTTTAAATGCTGCTGGTTGTGTTTGGATGGGGCATCTCATCCTGCAATACTGACCTTTCTGCAGTGTCATTTGCATGAGTGGTCTCGGGAGGACACCAAGCTTCCATACTGTAGTCAGTATTGCAGGATCAGGCCCTTTGCACTGGGAGAAGGATGGAGTGCAGGGAGGGAAGCTGGTAGAGTAGGGCAGGTGTTGACAATTAATTCATGAATTAGAAGGGGAAACTCATAAGGTCATCGCATCCCCCACTGCGCTGTTCATATGCTTGTAGAAAATCTTCCCAATTTCCCCCTGCTGATGCAAGGCAAAGGGAGGTGTAGAGCTGACAGGATGAATGATGAAGGCTTCCCCCAACCCATTGCCTCGGTGTGATGGAGTGACATATTTAACCTCCCCTGATGCTACTGCTGCAGGTGAAATGAATTATGCGACCCTCTGAATCCCTTATCGGTGCTGGGCTGTCTCAGGGGCTGGATGCAGCTGCTATAATTTTGGATTTCTTTCCGTGCTTTAATGCCGAGTACAAATCATGCACATTTCTCTGCTTGAAGACCCCAGGCTGCTTTGAATATGGAACTGGGCTCCCTAGGGGATGCGAAGGGGGAGGGGAGAACAGTGATAGAAGATAGGAAACCTGCACAGAATTCCTAATCAGGTTCTGCCCTGTGTCTTCCTGGGCTGCAGATGGCTTCTTGCTGTGTTGCAAGCCTCGCAAAGCCAAACACCTCCATTGTCAGACTCAGAAAGTGCTTTAAGTGTCTGCTGCAAAGGGTGGGTGGAGAATGGATAGCCCCATTTTTAAGATTGCTGGAGGAGCCTAATTAAGCTGGTGATTTTCTTGTTTGGGAAGTGGTCACTGGTAGCCTTGAAGATAATGAAATATGTCTGTGTGAACCACTTTTCATCTCTGGAGCAATGAATTTTGCTTGTCAAATGGCCATTGCCTGTTTTACTGTGAAGGGTCAGAACTGCGAGTCTCTCTTGGCTTGACTCCCTTTTCTGTATCGGCATTGTTTGCTCATGTCTCTTATTTCCTTTTGCAAAGAATTGTAAGCTCTCCTCTTTCCTGCGTGTATGGCCAGATAGAAAGATGATTCTTTAAAAAGAAAAAACAACCCAACAGCAACACAAAAAGAACTTCACCACACTGAAGAAACAAGGACTATAGCATTACAGGACAGGCTAACGTTTTATGCCCTGAAGCACTGAGACCAAATACCTTGAAACACAAGTTCCCTGATGTTGGAAGATTAAAGAATCCGTGGGTGGGGATGTAGAGAAGGTGCTAATAGCACACACAGCATTTAATTATTAATACAGCCTATAAATCGCAATGGTCCGTTTATACTCATTATAATCCTTCTTTGGCTTCTCTTCCTTTTGAGATCAAGCCCTGGAGAATCTAGGGAGTTTTCCTGTACAGTGCCATGGGTTGTGGGCTCAGTTTCCTCTGCTGCACACACTCTTGTGGGCTGGAACTTAGTGGAAATTCTAGAATGAAAAGAAAAAATAGGAGTGAGATGGAGAGCGGGGAAGTGCTCACAAATACTCCTGTGCACAAGCAACAATTTGTGTCTGTGCCTAGGAGCTTTTGTCAGTATTTTCTGTTGTTGCTTAGGAGCTTGAGATATGCGGGCTGTGGACTACTACGAAAGGTTAATTGGTCACTAGGCTGTCATTTCAGTTTGTTTTGTGAGCTACCTCTGTGTTGCATGCGGGTTTTTTTTGGTTTTTTTTTCCTTGGTTAGTTATGAGAATTGCATGAGATACTGTACTGATGGATCAATCATTTTCACTGTCTTCTGTTCTGATATATGCAGTGTAAAAATGTATTCTGCATAAATTCAAGCATCATTTTTTATAGGAAATGTATTCAGTACTTTATTATTAAAGACAGTTCAGAAAGAGAGAAAAACATAAATACTTTAGTTGATTTATTTTGAAGAACCTGTGTAGGCTATTAGACTTCTATTAATTTTTTTCAGGTTATTTTTATACATTTTAATAAGTTTCCCAATTGCCACACTGCCTGAAAACTTCTGCAAGCCCTGACATAGGCAGATTTTACTAATTTCAGTAGTATAAATTGGCTTAATTGGAGAAACAGTCAGCAATAAACAATTAATAACCACAGAAATCTTAATAAAAGGAAGTGGCGTAGGAATTTGTTTCCTGAAGTTTTGTTAATGAGCAGAACTTCTTTCCTCTGAAATGAGAAATTGCTCTTTGCTCAACAACATCAGAAAATGCCATCAGAGATCATCCAACACTTCTGAAGTGTGTTATCCTGTTTATTTTCATGATTAAGAAGGTTTTTCTGTTCTTGTTAGTCTTCCTGCAAGCTATTGTATCTGATTTCACATCTGCTGGATTTCCACTAAATACATTTTTTAAAGTTGTTTTAGTGTATTTTAATATTTTGGTTTCAGGTTGTGATGGAAGCTTACTTTATGTGTATACACTGATCATTGTTTATCACTCAACTGTTTGGCACAGAAGAATTCTAAGTGTCATAAAACATTTACTTGCTTTTCATGGAAAACAGAAGGGCAGAAATACTCCATCCTCTTGCAAGGAGAACTGTAGATTGTCTTCCCTTAAGTTTCTGGCATTTCATCTTATTTCATAACATTCTTTATGGGCTGCATGTTCCATCTTGCTGCTCATGCTCAAGGATAGTTGGGGAGAAGACACAAAGGTGTCAGTTCCTATTTCTCTTCCCGGAGAAACCAAGGCCTCATTTTTGTGTCAGATGGGAATAAAGTACTTCATAGGATTGCTGCCAAACATAGTAGTTTTCTGTATTTTTGTTTTCATACCTTTCATCACGAGAGACATTGCACAAGTGTAGAGAATTCAATGGGCAAGAATAAATAGGTGCCAGCTTCGGTTTTGCTAGTCTGTATCTCTTTCCTATGAACTGTACAGGGAGGACATTTTTCTCCTGTCAGGTTTAGAGAATTTGCTAGATTAGGCTAGTCAGCATTTCCTTATCTTTCTAGATGAATGCTAAAGTTATTAGATTAAGATTTTAAGACACATTTACTTATACAGTCTAGCTCCTTTGTGTTGGCTGCGTGAAACAAGTGGGTGTGAATGTATCACCTCTGCTTCTCCTTCATGTTTGCTCCTAGCTTTCATTAATCTTAGGGTTTTGAGACTACTGTTAAGAGCACCCCTTATTCCAAGGCTGGCTGGAACGTGAACAAGCAAAACTGAGAGGGACAGCAGCAATTTTGAAGGCATTGGTATGCAAACTTCTGAAGGAGGTGCTGTCAGTATCAAGCACTGGAGCCTGAATCTTAGTTTCCACGTGTATCAGCACTTGCCAACTGCTGGTCTGTTTCTTAAGTGCTACATACATGGCCTTGGGTGCAAAACAGACTGGCAAACCTGGGCTAAGCCTTTGTTTGGAAGCTGGTGCTGTTTAGCAGAAGAGAGCAAAAGAAGATGAATGACTTAACACCAAGCGTTTAGGATCAGTGGCTCCTTGTCAGTCACCGGATGTCTGTCTCTGTACCAATAACGGCAGAGCTGGTGCCTGGCAGGCAGCCTTGCTGAGCTCTGACTCCCCATCCTCTGTGCGCTGGCAGTGGGTGGACTGGGTGAAGGTGTGCAGTTGCTGCTATGTCAGGGCTGGGCAGCAGTTACCTTTTCCCTGGTGCTGAAGCTGCCTTCTCCTGCTGTGATCTTGTACGTTTTGTGATGCCAGTGCTGCTAAGAAGTGTCCCACATTAACTGCTGGATGCACCAGCAGCAGGGTTGGAAGACATCAGAGCTGAGTCTGTGGTGAACACATTCATATCTCTTTGCTGTGCCCTTTCTCCATGGCACTTCAAAAACCTCATCACACATCAGGAACTCTTCATTCACTCTATCTCCTAATGTGCTGCATATCCTGAATAGTATGTGTTGGAAGACCACTGCAAAGGTTCAACCCCCAAGTAATTATACAAACAGCAGTGAATCATTATGTAGTATAGCAGCATCCTTTTCTCATCTACAAGTAGAAAGTGGACTGAGTGCTTGGTTTTATTTATTCATAATTACATTTCCTTTAGATCTCTCTCCTCCTCACTTTTAATGCTACACTTGAAGTTACACTGTGATCCAGGCCTTATACAGCTTTTTGTAGTATTTTTATTACCAGTTTTTAATTATGTTCCTGTTTTTTTTGTCTGTAACACTGCTAGAAAAAAGAGAATGTTTGAGTAGGGTGTATTGTACTTTCATCTCACTCTGCACAGTAGAGGAGATGGTTTAGCATTATGTATCATAAATGATGGACCAGAAGCAGCTTCCAGCATTCTGGGGCACAGGTCAAATAATATGCAAATCCTTTTGAATATGTATAGATGGCCTCTATCTTCCTGTGAAAGACTCCTCCTGTGAGTGTCTAACACTTTTTCTGTTTAATTAAGTGTTGATTCCATGTCTGTGCTGCTATACGGAAGCATTGTGGCTTTTTCTGGCAACCAGATGTATTTGTCACTTTTCAATGGACACCAGTGTGTTTCAGGACTTATCCCTATACTGAGTGTGTGGAAACTCTCCTGTTGGTGTCTCTGGACACTAGGATCAGACCCTTACTGACACATACTTCATGTGGTTTTGAGCAGACTATGAGTCAAAGGAACTTTGTGTATGTTCCATAATGTTTTCAAGTTTTAAGCTGTGCACAACCAGATGTACACTTCTGAGAGACTAACACTGCATTCCCAGTATCACAGGCTGGGACTGGAGAACTGCTAAATCATTATTACTTTGTTGTTGGACCTCTTCCTATGTCAGGTTTGAGTCAAGTCAAACAACAACTATGGGATGCCGTAGCATCTCAGTACTTCATATTGTTAAAGAACAAGGTAATAAGATATACCAGATGAATAATGTGAGTGGGAGATAAAAACGTTAGAGAGAGAAACTTCTGTTTAAGGGTAGCTGCTGTCACTTTTTCCCCTGGAATGTCTATCTATGCAAGAAAAGTGCAGCAGGATTTCATGATATATGAAAACCTTCTACTGGGGTCAAGAAAAAGTTGTGGTCATCAGCTGGTCATAGCCTAACTGATGGAATGAACTATGGCCACAACTGCTTCTATTCACACCTCTGTTGCCCCTTGAGTCTAGTATCATGATTAAATCTGCCAAACACTGCCTTTGCAATATTAGTCAAGATGTCAACTACTGCAGCCGCTACCAGGCAATGTGTCTAGATTTTGTGCCTGTTCATGTATCTTAGCAAGTTTATTTTTATTAAACTGTAAGAGAAACAAGATAACTTTCTGTCCATGTGGTGCTGGAATTGGAAACAGAGGTTGTGTTGCGTTGGTGTTTAGAATCCTCAGGGCTTCCTACCAAAGGAGAAAAAAAAAAAAAAAAAGTTGACTTTAGAACAAGAGATTATTTGAAAGATAATAACCATAAAAGAGTTGCATCAGAAACCTCACCAGCTATAGAGAGCGGGAGGTGTTGTGTTTTTCGCCTTCGTTTTATACTTTCCTATTCCACACACTTGAATGAGCACAGTTTGGCTTCATATTCTTTTAATGGAAAACAAAGAAGTAACGGTCTGTACCTTTCCAGGAAAAGACTTCCTTGGGTTTAATGCAACAGAGAATTACAGGCTTATAAAGTGATGCTGGTAAGTCTGGGAAAAGAAAGGCTTTGAAAGAGGAAGTAATTTCTGTGAATATGAGAACAACTTGCTAATTGTGGACAACAATTATTTTTACTTTGTAAGTTCAACTTGATCATTGCTGCAGTAAAAGTCCCTCAATATCAGTACGCCTTGTAGTGAGGTATAAATGTATGAGTCTGTAATGTTCAGACCTAAGTTCTTTGTGATACCTTTGTATCTTCATTTAGGATGGCAAGTTCACTCATTAGCGATTGCCATGTGATTAACTACATTCCTTAAGATTTGGCAAGCGGTAGGATAAAATGTTCATTTCCACCATTAGTTTTCTGTTTGAATTTTTTCTCTGTTTGAAGAATATAATGGTTATATTCTGCTGAAAGACATATCAAATTTGCCATTCAAGACTTAATCTTTTCAGTGATTAGGAATTGCTTGGCTACCATTTGTGTTACACAACCAAAAACGTAACTTAAAACCAACCAACCAAACTCCACAATCCTACTGTTGATGAGTTATTTGGGTCCAGGAGATAAAATTGACTGCAGGAAGTGGGTATGGATATTCCACGCAGGTTATCTGGATGCCTTATTATTCAAAGGCTGACTGTTGATTTAGCATCCTCCCATGCTCTATTTCTCCACAGAGTAGGCTTAATTCTTCTGTGGAGTAAATCCACTGAAATAGTGGAATAACAGCAACATTCAGTTGGCCTCAGACAGTCAAGTTCATTACAACCAAAGCATGAGTCCTGTCCTTCTCATTCTTTTACAAGTATTTTACTTGTGATTTCAGCAGAGCATCTTACACAGTAAAATGTTTTTTGGATGGAGGAAATCTGCACAGGATCAAGGCCTGAGCTAATGTATCCTGCCTCTTGATGTCCCATGTTGCTTAAAATACTTCAGTTTTTAACTTTATGTCTTCCATCACAGGATGATCCACCTTTTCTTTTACTTAATTTCTACCTGTGTGCAGAAGAGTGATTAGCAATAGTTTTAATAGTCCTTAAAGCATCATATCTTAAAACAAGCTCAGATGGATTTTTCACACTCCCTCTTGCTCACATCTCCTGGAAGCTGTTAATGGTGACTTGAGTTTGAATCTTTTATTTCCATCAATTATTGTGAATTTATGAGGTTCAAAAATAAGGTTCCAATTTTGTCCTTTCACTTCTTAATTTTGGAAGCTGGATTTTACAATAACTAGCCAAGAGGAGGGATGGACTAGTAATTTTCTTTCTCCTTAGCTTTCAGTTCCCTTTCTTTTCCTGAGAAAAACACGAGGGAAAAAAAAGAATTTTCTATAGTCAAACAAATACATAAAAAATAACAGCCCTTGCTGTCTCAGCCCTTGTTGCCTATGGAAAAGAGATTTCTGTGTCAAGGAGTTAAATAAAACAATCATAAAGTAGTAGTGAATTCCAGCTCCTAGGTGTTTCCTAAAGGCCCAGTGACTTTGATTTTAGGATGTGTTAATGTTTTTGGCATCAAACTATTGCACTTGCAAATGAGTTTATTACCAGCAGCCTTTATATGTAGGTTTCTCTTCACACGGGTTTGAAGAGTGGGAGTAACTGGCAATTCATCCGGGAACCGGCACTGTACCCTCACATGTTGCTGACCACTGTCTTCTGTCTGTGCCTGGAGCTGACAAGATCAGAAATTCTCTAACCCTTTTTGGTTGGGTTTTCTTTGTGTCTGTGTCTCTTCAGATCTTTATGGTGATATTAATTATGGATGCTCTAGAATTTTCCTGACAAAGACATATTTTTCTACCCAGTGTAATTAATCTATTCCTTGTCCTTCACCTTAAAGAGTGCAGACCCAGCCTTTTTTTTAAGCTCAAAGTAGCTGAACAGGTAGGTGGATAATATACAAAGATGTCTCTATTGATGAATTTCAGCAGAAATCAAGAAAATATCTGTCTGGAGATAATATCAACATCTGGAGAGAATTAAACCTGAGTTCTGATTATCACAGAAATTCCTCTAGAATTCTGGCAGTATAGCCCTTGCAGAGCAAGGAGACAATTACGTTGTCAACTTTGCTGTTTTTACAGGACCTCATAATCATTACACTATCATAGCTTAAAACAAGACATTGGAATGAATCTTTTAGCAATGGAAGTCTGCTTTTTCAGACAAAAATGTCAGCTCATCTTTTTCCAAAAATTTATCAAGCTTGAGCTTGACAGCCATTTGCTTACTTGATTGTTTGTCCACACCAGTGCTATTGGAAAACTGTTGTTCTAAAATCTTATTTACCATCTTTCCTTACATGATTTTGAACATTGTCTGTACTAGTCACTCTTATTTCTTTACTGTTCATTGTTAGTTTATAATACTAACATATAAAATTTTTTAAAATTTGAAGATATGCTAAATCATTTTGAGGGAAACTTGTGCCGTGAGTATCCTAAAAATAGAGAGATCAACATGTCCTTAATAAAATATTTTAGAGTATCTTCTTGGGCAATTTTTTTCTGCTGTTTTACTTGAACTAAAATATCTTGGTTGCTTATTTTCGTTACTGATACAATCTAAAAGCTGTACATTTGTTTCAGATCCTTTTCCTCTGATGTGACAGCTAGAGGGACACTGACATGTTACCTGTAGTGAAGGGACTCGGATAAAGTTTTTAAAGTATCCTGTGTTAATTATGGAAGCCCACTGGGAAAAGCCTTTTAAAGCATGAATAGAGGAATACACAAAACAACAACAACATATTTTTCAGCTCCAGAGAAAGGCAAGACAGACACCATGAGTCTTCTCACCAAGCGCTGAAAAGAAAACTAGCATTGGGATACAACAACTATGCGTCTTTGCAGCACCACTGAGCACAGCTGTGTCACTGAACACCCATGTGAGAAGAGCAGCCAACATCTGCCGTCGGTACCTTCTCCTACCTAACCTCTCTAAGTCCTCTGAACTGGTGGCAGGATAGCAAACATTATTGAAATAGTCTTATATGAGTATGAAATAATTCAAAACTTCTTGTTAAGCCCTTGTGCAGTTTAGTATGAAGCAGTTTTAAGTTCCTTGGAGTCAGGAGAAAAAAAACATTTGCGAATTAAATAGGGCTGTGCTGGTAGTTGCTGCTGTGGGCGTGAGTCCTTGCTCCACCTAAGTGGTGTAGTCCGTAGACTCTTGTGCAATTATCTGCTCTTCTCCTACCATCTCAGGGGAGGTTGACCCACTGTAGTCCATTTGACTTTTCTGCACTACCCATGGTGTGCAAGCACAGTAGTGTTTCAATTGGTGTTTTTGGTAAATAAGCAAGAGCGTTTGTACAGCAAAAGGCCTGTAGTAATGGGAGCTCCTGAGGGTTCAATTGCAATGCAAGTCAGGACTCATGGCTTCAGGAGGGCACTTCTGAAGGGTGTGTTTGCTAATACTGAGTTGCAGGAGAGTTCTGACACTGCACACTCTCTTCTGTCACTTACAAAACTGTAGAGACATTGTCAAGAAGTATATTTTGGTCTTTTTTTTTTTTTTTTCAAGTGAGGAAAGGCTTTCTAATGGTCTCTGGAAGTGTCACCTTTGACTACAGAGCCTATATTAGTAGCAATCATCACTTCTGTCTTATGTTGTTTCTTATTTCCATTAAGTTCTCTTTGCTGCTTTCCAGCCTCAACTGTTAGTCTTAATGGAAAAAAAAAATTAAAAGAAAAAATTTCCAAATTAAAAGATGCGATGTAACATATATACCCAAAGCACAGGAAATGGAAATTTTTAAATATGATGAAGCAAAAATTAGGTAAAAGCTTGGAAGTATGTCACACAGCTGTGTGGTGAGCAAAGGCACCTTTACAGTGGAGAAAGCAACGGTTCTTTATTAGTGCATGTAGCATGTCTAATAGTGCTAATGGTAGTGTCTATATCCTGCTGGGTTTTACTGTATTAATATTGGCATGCTAACTGTTCTGGGATCCAAAATGGTGAGTGCTGTTAATGTGCTACATCCGGCTTGTACGTAAATAGTAAATCGCCATGGTTCCTGCTGTCACAAACATGCCATACAAGCACTTAATCCCATTCTTTTTAAATGTAATCTGGAGACTGCATTAAATACTCGTAGTATTGACATTTCCCTTTTGAAACTTGTTATGTGGGGACAAAATTCTTTCATGTGGGGAAATAATGCTTTTGGTCTTTTTTCAAATCTTTGTATAGCGAAGAAATGACTTTTCATGTGTGTCGTTTCTACCTGACTCAATCCTCTGTCTCTCCTCAGCCAGCAGCCACTTTATCATTTCATTATAGTCTTGCTGTAGTAATACTGTGTTTAATGTTGAGATGGCATTTTCATCGGCAACCTTATATTCTCTGTCATTTACAACTTTACAAGAACAATGTGTTTCAAGCTGAAATTTCCATATTTGCTTTCTGCAAAGAAGTAGAGGTCTATGTAGGTGAGAAACTTATTTTTCTTAAAGATAGCAATTGTAATTTCCTTGAGTGATTTTTTTTTTTCTTTTTATTTCCCATGAAAGGGTTTGACTAACTCAGAAAATGTCAGAATTGCAATTCTGAAGGAAGGTGCACACCTTTCCTTTTTGTTAATACATTTCAAAATTGCTTAGAGACAAATCTTACCTGATGCTGTGCAGCCATACACACGTACAGAAATGAGTAAGAAGTTCCTCTACACTACCTCTGGTAAACTTTTTGTATCGGGGTTTTGCGTATGTGTGGAAGTTGCTTCAGCTGCTGAGCTAAAAGAGGCTAGGAATGAAAGTGCATAAGAAGCCCTGTCCCCATATATGTTTGCCACCTTCAGGTTCGGGATGGAGCGTGCCTTTCTTGAATTGGGGAATATGTGCGAAAGATCTGGTCTAGCTCTCTGTAGGTTATTTTCTGTAACTTTTGAAATCTTCATGTGACAGGACAGCTAATTGTGTATGGACTATACCTAAGTGCTTTGCTGAATGAAGTCTTAGTACCTGCTAAAGCCTGGCAATATTTTTTTCCTTTTACAAATATGTTTGTCATTGAATAAATAGAAAGAGGCAAGGAATGGATAGAGAAGGGTAAAATAGTTTGACCTAACAGAATTTCAGATCAAAGAACTTCATGCAGCCAGATTACATACTTGCAGACCTGCCTTGTCTCACTACTTGAAAAGTGCTATGGCTGGTCCTCAGGGGCTGGGCTCTACCACTCGTTTCTTGCCTGCTGGGATGTTGATGCTTGAGAGGTGTGGGCTGCAGGAAGTGAAAGGCAAGAGCAGAGGAGTGTTTGAGAGAATGAGACTGTGGTTTGGGCATCTCTGGTTTCTATTAGTTACAAAAGAAAAGCAATGTCTGGTCTAGACAGTACCTGGATAAGAAATCTTTAAGGTTTAAAAAGGAGTCTGTTCATATATGTAGCTTTTGTTCCTATTTTCTTGTTTACAGGTCTTGGATCTCTTACCAGGAAAAAAAAAAGCACATTTATCTTAGTTCAGCAGGTTCCTTCACTGCTTTTTGGATTCATGGGTCATGGTTCAATTTCTCACTGGAATAGATTCTTTACAAACAAGAATACTCCTTCATTTGATTTTTATTTTCTTAGTTACCTTTCAGAATGTTTTTATGTCTACATCACACTTTGCTTTTTTTTTATCTTTTCTGGATTGAACACATCTAATTATTATAGTTTTTTATTAATTACCTAATTATTATTAGTTTTTACAGTCAAGTTGACATCATAATTCTGAATCTGTAGTTTCTGTGGCATCATCCAATCCAGAACAAATGCTTTGATGTCCTAGAATTTTATTATTCTTCTCAGCAAAAAGGTGAATTTATGTTTTATATTTTTATTTATTTTTTTCTCTTCAGTGAAAGCAAAATTCCTAATTTTAGCTTGTAAATGCTAATATACCGTAGGATAGATATTTTGTTCCACAAAAAAAGTGACAATGATTTAAACAAATCACCAGTCTAGCTGATGTCACAAGTACAGCTTTATTCTCCTTCAGTTTTAAACATCAGCTTTCAAGCTTAGAAGGTCTAGAACATGAAAGCAAAGAAAAGCATAGAAGAAGTGTTGTGTATTACTTAAAATCCTGAGATTTGCAGTATTATTTTGGCATTGGAAGTGGGACCAAGACAGGACAGCTAGAGAGTCTGGTAACGTGTGAGAGAAAGGCAAGTGGTGCTTAATTAACTTCTAAGTTGAAAACTGTTTGCTTAAGATTTTATGAGAGTCCATTTTTTAATAGATTTTTCTGGACTTAAAGTTTTAGAATAACTTTTATGAAGAATTGTCCACGTAAGAATTTTTGGAGCAGTGTAAGTAAAGGTGTTTATACCTATTGAGACATCTGGAACACACAGATCCTGAGGACATCCAGTTAAGACCATTTAATGTAAAATGAGAGGTGGTCATTGTGCCATGGAGTTTGTCATGAACATACTGAGAACAGGCAGAGGAGGTGAGAAAAGGAACATAACCCTCCTGTGTAAATGGGAAACTGAAGTATCACAGCATTACCTACTTGGCTATAGTATCAAAGAAAGTAAACAGAGCTTCAGAACGAGAGCTGCAAAGACCTGTACCTATTCTTTAACCACCAGACTTTCTATTGTACAATAAAATGCAATATGGGATTGACCTTTCATAGTGAGAATTTAAATAAATATGCAGTAACCTTGGACGTATTTTTTCGTGCATGTGGAAATAGGTGGTGGTTACACAGAATTAGAAGACTTTGGAAGATTTTAGTCTAAGTATTTCTCTGCAAAACTGAAAATACAGCATAACACTTAAAACTAAATATTATATAAACATGAATTTGGCTACCTACTTCCATTGTCTAAATTGAGGGGGAAAAATGATAAATAATCAACTAGCAGCAAGTAAATGGTAAAGCATAATTATATCTTAATAGTTTTTCCATTTTGATAATGTAATGTGATGGTTGTAGCAGAAAGCAATTTTTAAAATATAGGTTTGGTATTGTGACAGTTTTATAGTTAAATTGTTCTGTGGTTTGGAAATCTGTAATAAAAATATTGCATTACAAATAAAACCCTAATGTTGTAAGTGAGCTTCAGCCCATCAGGCACTGTAGCAGTAAAAGAGTTTGGTGTCTTACCCTCATCTGTAGTACACAATTAGAGCAGGTAACTAACCACCAACAGAGGCTCGCAGCGTGAGAGCCGTTCAGCTACCAATCAAAGAAGTAATTTTGAAAATATATAGTTATTCAGAGTTTATGCCAGTGATTAAAATAAAATTATTGATTTTTGACCAACTGACCATAGATTAAAGAAAGAGGGAAGAAAATGAAAATTAAAGCTTCTGTTTCAAAGGAGCATGTTAAACCAGTGCAAAATGTTGATGTTATGCTTCGTTTGTGGGTTTTTTAATTATGGAATACTCAGAAGCTGAAATGCCCATCACAGCAAAAAGTTTACCCTGTGCACATCCTGAAAGTAGGGTGCAATTGGTATTTTTTGTGAATTTAAGATTTTTTTAAGAATTTCCAGTGCAGCATATCAACCTTGTGACTGAAAGATCTCTATAATTCACATCCCTACCCAAGTTTGCTATTGTGCCGGCACAAAAAAAAAACCAAAACACGTGTTTTAAATGCTGATTTATAAAAAGTTTTTTTAAGTCCATTTCTGTTACAGATCCTGTTACTTCATTTCTCATTCCTCATGCAAAACTTATCTGTGAGTTTTGCCTGTTGGTGATGTCAGATTTTCATTTAGGAGTGTTGTACTTGTTGATTACAGGGTGAAGGCCTGTGACCACTCAACTCGCATTGCTTTTAAATTGAGAATGGGGTTTCTGGTGGATGATCCGTTGTGGATGGCAACTGCTGAGTGACCTATTGTACAAGTCACTGCGAGAATTGAGAGAGACCAGATTACAGGGCAAGCTCTGACTTGAAAGCATGCCTTGATATTTCAGTGGCCCCTCACCACTGCATTGTCACCTACGGCTTTGTGAAATGCTTGTGATGGGACAAGGTTTAAAACAGCAGAGAAGTATCAGTTCCATGCCTTTCCCCAAGCCAAGAAGGTGATTCAGAGGACTAGGAGGGATGTGTTTAAAGAGAGGTACAAGAGGGTGGTTCATTCCCACAGTGTCAGCTGCGCATCGCGTAACCTGACTACACACACTTCTGAGAACGCGATGTATGACCATCCCTGCGGGCATTTCCAGAAGCTGGCTGCAGGGTTACCTTTCTCCCTTCATCATCAGTTAGGATAATGCACTTCTGGCTACATCTTAATGCTGTTTCTGTGCCATCGTTACAATATGAAGTTACTTAAGGTTGATTACTGTGCTGGGTGAAGCTGTAGTTAGTTCCATAAACCCAGCTCGTGCCGTAGGATATATTTTGCAACATTAAAACATCAAACAGTTTGGTGTTCTCTGAGCTATTTGCCAGAGTAAAAGGCTTTAAAAAAAAAAAAGTGTTGAGTTTTAATAGTTTTAATATGGCTTAGCAATTTTCTTGCTCCATACTTTAATACCCAGAGGGTGGGAAGTGGTGTCTGAGGCACTCTGCAGTAGTGAACAGAGATTTCCCTGGGTCTGTCTGTGTCAGAGATTTCTCTGCTTACCCTACAAGGCAAATAAAGAGAAGCTGTAGGAATGCAAGCCGGCTAGATCAAGGGGTTCGTTGTACATGCAACACTTCGTGATATAACGATGCATGAATCATGCAAGACTTGGTAGCCCAGGTTTTATTTCTCCTCGAACTGTAGAAAGTGGCCATGTGGAATGACAGGCTTACATAAGCTGCTTGGAAACAGATCTTGAATTACCTCTTACCTGTTTCCTGCTGCTTCAGTTACAAAGGAATTCAATAACTACAAGGCATGGATGTTAACAAGAGAAAATAATCCGGTGTGTTACAGTGGTAAGAGAGAAAACTTCAGCGTAAGTTGGTTTATTCTGCTGATGGCCTGTGAGGTTGTATTTCAGCTGTAGCATCCCTTCTCCCTCCTTTCTGGCAATGTTGCCTCATGAATCAAGACCATTTTTGCACAATTTTATCAGATATCAGTTTGATTTCATTCTTACTGTAGGTATCAATGCCCTTTTGGTGAAAAGTACAGTTAGAGAATCTCCTAGGAAATCTAATTGATTACTAGACTGATCCACTTAGGATAGAAAAAGGGGGTGAGAGAAAAAGAAAGAAAGAAATTTGTTAGGAAGGGAGGAAGATGAAGGTAAAAGCTGGGACTCTGGGGGTCCGGATTCTATTCTTACCTCAGGCACTGACTCCCCTGGGCAGCTTGCTTTGGCCAAGTCAGCATGTACATCTGTTCTTCATTTCTCAGCTTCTGTAATAGTGAAAGTCACAAATCCCTTCTGATAGGAAAAATACAAGGTTTTATTGATTGTGAGTACTGTAAAGTACTGAAATACTATGCTTCTGAGTGTAATAAAAAGTAGATATAAATAAATTAGAAATGCTCCTAACCACACATGAATCTTCGTTGCTAGCTTTAGAGTATGGCCCTGGGCAAGGCATCTAATCTCTCTGGGCCTGAATCTTCTCATATGCAAAATGAAGGTGAAAATTCATATGGCTATTGTGGAATTAGTTAAAATCTGTTGATGAATTTAAATAAAGAATTTTGCATTCACAGTACAATATTATTTTCATAGAATCATAGAATGGTCTCAGTTGGAAGGGACCTTAAAGATCATTCCAACCTTCCTGCCATGGGCAGGGACACTTCCACTAGACCAGGTTGCTCAAAGCCCCATCCAACCTGGCCTTGAACACTTTTAGGGATGGGACATCCACAACTTCTCTGGGCAACCTGTTCCAGGGCATCACCACCCTCAGTCTTTGCTCTGAGAGACTACTATATTGTGTTCTTCTTCGTTTTACACGTTTTTACTTATTTAATTAAATTTCATAGTTTGAAAAAAGGAATGTTTTTAGTAGGCACCCTACTTCAATGAATTGGAAAACAGAACATGGCACCTACAGCAAATAAATAATATATCAACTCATAGAATCACAGAATAGTTAGGGTTGGAAGGGACCTTTAAAGGTCAGCTAGTCCAACCCCCCATCAAGGAGCAGGGACATCTTCAATGACATTAGGTTGCTCAGAGCCCTGTCCAGCTTGGCCTTGAATGTTTCCAGGGATGGGGTGTCTACTATCTCTCTGGGCAACCTGTTCCAGTGTTCCACCACCCTCATTGTAAAAATTATTTTCCTTATGTCCAGTCTGAATCTACTCTCTTCTACTTTAAAACCATTACCCCTCATCCTATCACAACAGGTCCTGCTAAAAATTTTCTCCCCATTTTTGTTGTAGGCCCCTTTTAAGTATTGAAAGGCTGCTGTAAGGTCTCCCTGGAGCCTTGTCTTTCCCAGGCTGAACAGCCCCAACTCTCTCAGGCTGTCTTTATAGGAGAGCTGCTCCAGCCTCCTGATCATTCTTTTGGCCCTCCTCTGGACTCACTCCAAGAGGTTCAAGTCCTTCTTATGTTGGGGGCTCCAGAACTGGACACAGTACTCCAGGTGGGGTCTCACCAGCGAGAAGTAGAGGGGCAGAATCATCTCCCTCGACCTGCTGGCCACTCTTCTTTTGATGCAGCCTAGGATGCGGTTGGCCTTCTGGGCTGCAAGCGCACATTGCCGGCTCATGCTGAGCTTCTCATCCACCAGCACTCCCAAGTCCCTCTCCTCAGGGCTGCTCTCAGTCCATTCTCAGCCCAGCCTGTATCTGTGCTTGGGGTTGCCCTGACCCAGGTGCAGGATCTTGCACTTGGCCTTGTTGAACGTCATGAGATTTGGCCCAGCTCTCAAACCTGAAAATGAATAATAAATGCATATAATTTAATAGTATCTATATGTACATTGTGTGTATGTGTATAGTAAGTTGTTAATTCTGTAAGGTTCTTATACAGAAGGGCCTCAGTTTAGGAGAGCACAACAGGAAGTTTATTTGGCATAGAAGTTAGAAACAAGCTTAAGATGAATATATGAGTAAAGATCTGCTGTTTCAGTAAATTTGAATCAGATCCTTAAATCCATTCCTGGCCTGGGCAGTTTCTCAGGTAGAGTCCTAAAAAGCAAGAACAGAACAAAGTAAAAGACAGGTTCCTGCTAGGGTGCCATGAGTGTTGATTCACCAATGATTGGGCTGTGACTATCTGGCTTTCCAGTTATTTGAGGTGGAATATAATGCATACCCAAAAGGATTTTCTCCTTTCGGATTGTGAATCGCTCCAAGAGGATAAAAATGGAAGCTAGTTTAGGTCACCTTACTTTTGCAGGTGGTTCCTTATGTTATATGCTCCAGTGCCATCATCTGCCCTGTTTCAAAAGCAGGTGAAAAGGATACTACGTTTTCTGCAGGGAGTTTGGTTTTTTTACTCTGATTGATCTTGATGTTAGGAAATGATTCCTGGTACTTAACCTACATTTTCTTGTGCTGAATTCTATTGCATTACACTGAGCTATTACTCCAGACCATACTAAATAATTATTTTTCTTTGCCCCTGCTTTGTGCTGTTATATTTGAATTTGATGTACGTATAATTTTGAATACAAATAACTGTAAAATGATAAAGTTATTAAACAACTAGGCATCCAGTAGGAGAAAATAATGAAAGCAGAAACATTTCTAAAGCCTTCTATGTGATTAAGTACAATGACACAGGGAGAATGTAATGGGAAACCAAGCTGGAGCTTTCTAATATACCTCAACAGTTTAAGATAAAGATCCTTGAAGGAGAAGGGGGTTAATGTAACTGGAAATTGTTGATCTTCATAGTATCATAGAATAGTTAGGGTTGGAAGGGACCTTTAAAGGTCAGCTAGTCCAACCTCCCTGCAAGGAGCACAGACATCTTCAATGACATTAGGTTGCTCAGAGCCCTGTCCAACCTGGCCTTGAATGTTTCCGGGGATGGGACACCTACCACAGCTCTGGGCAACCTGTTCCAGTGTTTCACCACCCTCATTGTAAAAAATTTCTTTGCTATATCTAGTCTGAATCTACCTCTTTTAGTTTGAAACCATTACCCCTTGTCCTATCACAACAGGTCCTGCTAAAAAGTCTGTCCCCATCTTTCTTATATGCGCCCTGGGAGGTACTGAAAGGCTGCAGTACAATCTCCCCGGAGCCTCCTCTTCTCCAGGCTGAACAGCCCCAACTGTCTCAGCCTGTCCTCAAAGGAGAGATGCTCCAGCCCGCTGATCATCTTCATGGCCCTCCTCTGGACTCAGTGCAACACGTCCGTGTCCTTCTTTTGTTGGGAGCTCCAGAGCTGGATGCAGTACTCCAGGTGGGGTCTCATGACAAAGAGGGGGTGAGAGGTGGGAATCGCCTCCCTTGACCTGCTGGCCACTCTTCTTTTGATGCAGCCCAGGATGCAGTTGGCTTTCTGAGCTGGAAGCACACATTGTTGATTCATGCTAAGCTTTTCATCCGCTAGTACCCCCAAGTCCTTCTCGTCAGGGCTACTCTCAATCCCTTCGGCCCCTACCCTGTATTTGTGCTTGGGATTGCCCTGACCCATGTGCAGGACCTTGCATTTGGCCTTGTTGAACTTCATGAGGTTCACATAGGCGCACCTCTCCAGCTTGTCCAGGTCCCTCTGAATGGCATCTCGTCCCTCAGATGTGTCAACTGCACCACTTCAGCTTGGTGTCATCTTCAAACTTGCTGAAGGTACACTCGATCCCACTGTCCATGTCATTAATGATGATATTAAACAGTGTTGGTCCCAATATGAACCCTTGAGGGATGTCACTTTTCACTGATCTCCATCCGGACATTGAGTCATTGACCACTACTCTCTGGGTGTGACTATCCAGGCAATTCCTTGTCCACCAGACAGTCCACCAATCAAATTCACATCTGTCCAGTTTAGAGAGAAGGATGTTTTGGGGGACTGTGTCAAAGACCTTACAGAAATCCAGATAGACAACATCTGTAGCACTTCCTTTGTCCACTGATGTAGTCACTCCATCATAGAAGGCCAGTGGGTTGGTCAGGCAGGACTTGCCCCTGGTGAAGCCGTGCTGGCTGTCTCGAATCACCTCCCCATCCTCCGTGTGCCTTAGCATAGCTTCTAGGAGGACCTGTTCCATGATCTTCCCAGGCACAGAGGTGAGGCTGATAGGTCAGTAGTTCCCAGAGTCCTCCTTTCTACCGTTTTAAAAAATGAGTGCAATGTTTCCATTTTTCCAGTCACCAGGGAATTTGCCTGACTGCCATGACTTTCCAAATGTCATGGAGAGTGGCTTGGCAACTACATCAGCCAGTTTCCTCAAGATGCATCTCGTTAGGTTGAGTACCTTAGGTTTCTCCTTGTCTGTTGTTGCCAGTTTGCCAGTCATGTTCATCAGGGATGGTATGCTTTCTTTGACCTTCCTTTCCTGGCTGACATACCTATAGAAGCCCTTCTTATTATTCTGTGCATCTCTTGCCAAGTTCAGCTCCAGCTGCACCTTGGCTTTCTGACCCCATCCTTGCACAATCAGGCAGCATCCATAGACTCTTCCCAGGATACCTGTCCCGTCTTCCACTGCCTGTGCATTTCCTTCTTGTCCTTTATTTATGCTGATCTCTTGCCTTCCTTTCCTGACTTTTTACATGTGGGGATCAAGAGCTCTTGTGCTCTGTGGAAAGCATCCTTAAAGATCTGCCAGCTCTGTTCTGCTCCCTTGTCCCTGAGGGCAGTTTCCCAGGGGGTCCTATTGCCTAACTCCTTGAAGAGCTGGAATTTTGCTTTCCTAAAATTTAGGGTTCTGACTTTACTCTTTGCCTGACCCATATCTCTCAGGACTGCAAACTCCACCAGTGCATGATCACTGCAGCCCAAGCTGCCTCCAATCTTGACGTCGCCAAGTAGCTCACTTACACTGGTGACTAACAGGTCCAGTAACGCTTCCCCTCTGGATGGGCTATTTACTACCTGGCTTAAGAAGTCATCCTCAATGCACTCCAAGAGTCTCCTGGATTGCCTACAGCTCTCTGTGCTGCTTTTCCAGCAGTTATTGAGCTGGTTGAAGTCCTCCAGCAGGATGAGAGTATGAAGACTTTTCCTTTTGTGTTTTGTGAAGGCTATATATTAAACTTTTCTTCACTATTCTTTGGACATTTATAATAAGCTCAGAATGGAAAGGCCTCACTAATTCAAACTTCATTACAGTTAGTTCTTCTGCAAGCATTTCAGTTTCCCATTAGTAAAACCTATAAAGAAAATAAAACATAAATATAATGATGAGAAAATACTATTTCCTTTGGAAACCTTTTTCCATGGCTCTGGCTTCCTTATATTTCTCTCTCACGGCTGAGGATCTTGACATCCTTGCTGTAAACAGTGTGCTACCATTTCAAGGGGAAAGCCATAGGATCAGGTCGTTTCCCATTTTGAATGAAATGGAGTTAAGTGCCCATCACTAATAGGCACAGAGAGGGAGCCTGCCTGATTTCTGGCTGTGGCAGATTATCTGCCCTCTATCACAGAGTGAATTGGTGACAGTGGCTTTCAGCCTTGCCTCTGAAGGGCAGAGAATTCAGTACCCTGGTCTTCCAAAAGCAGCATGTGCCTCTGCTGCTTGAAACATGGTGCGTAGAGTGTGTAAGGCTGTAAGAAGTACAGCTGTTACTGCCATGCCTAAACTTATTGGCCAGGACTTGGAGAAGTGCAGAAAACTCAGGGTATAAATCTTTTACAACTGCATACACCCGAAAGGGCCTTAGCTGGAAACTGGAGGGGCTATGATGTGGCCTCTAGTCTCTGCACATTATTTTGAACCAATGTAACTCTTGTTTCTGTTTATTTTTTTTGTCATAATGATGTTCTGTCCTATAAGGAAATGTCACCCAAATGACCTAGTCCATTCTGCATCTAATAGCTGTATGATTCCAACGTTGGGTGGAAAAGGGATGAGAGGTAAGGCCCTCTGGCAAATGTCAATGATCACAATTTTATTTAAATTGTACATGTACATAACATAAAAACTGATGTAGATGATGCAGGATTCTTATTCCTGTTTCTAGTTGGCTGCTATAATAGATTTTTATAGTAAGGTGATGTCTAAACCTTCACAGGGAGAAAGCAGGGCTGTGTTATGTTAGGTGCTGTATGTATATTTAATGTCCCTGATCCTGTTTAGTTGTAACCTACTTTGAAGTTCTGCAGCATTTTACCTGCACGTAAGTGTCGGCCAGGGTAGGATGCCCATGCAGAAAGGCAGGTTAAAGCTGTGCTGGACTGATGAGGATTCCACAGGGCTTAGTGTGGGTGAACAAACGGCGTTGGGATTCATACTTTGGTGGCTATCTGGATTTTCTGTTTTGCTTCTCTGAACTGTTAGTATTTATGTTGCTACAGTGTTAGGAGTGTTAGGAGTTTGGTGTTAATTCTGTTTGTTTTAAACCACAATTGAAATGAGTTTAGTTTAACTCTGAGTATGAAAGTTGTCACAATACATCAGTCTCTGTGACAGTGACACAGGAGAACGGCACAGAGATACTTGCTCAACGACTGGCACGTAATATTTGCATGGATAACTTGTCAAAACTACTTTCTGCTACCCTCAGCCCTGAAGCACCAACGTGGCTCATGAGAACTGGGCTTTGGTCTTCCTACTTCATACTTCATTGCCAAATAACCGAAAAACAACCCAAAATATAACTTGGGATTGCAAATCATAATTGCTGATCAGGATATAGGAATCCAAGATTTTGTGTCCCTTTTGACGAGCTATTGTGGTGTCCTACAGGAGCTACAAGAACTGTGCAGGCAGCTTGATAAGACAGTCCATTCCTTCCTACTCTTAACACATGTTTATTTCTGTTCCTGTTTTCTGAAATCACTTCTCACCTCTATTTTTCCCCATATCCATGTTTGTATACCTGAATAATTTATTTGGACTCCTTTGCCACCCAGTTTCAGCGGCTTACATGAAGTGCCATCCAGGTCTGAAGAGCTTCTGTCTCTGAACTAGATTATTACAATTAAAGTAAAATTGAAGACTTTTGCAAACTTATTCATCCCCTCTCCACCTTTTTGCTGCCAGCTTAGTTTATGTGTATGTATCTGGTGTCAAGAGCAGGCCTGTGATGTGTCGTAGTCAAATCACGTGAGGGGCTGAGCTCTGCTTTCAGCTGCCGGTGATGCAGGGAGGCTGCAGTGGTGCTCAGAATTGCTGAGCCCCCCTGGAGAGCTTCAGCTCTCTCATCTCTTACTCCAGTGGATCTAAGGACCGGACTGTGAGATCCTCTCCATCTGGCTGATGCAAGATTCATGCTGCTGAGGGCTGGAGGGGGAAAACTGCATCTCGGTCAGATCACGTTAGAAGAGTTATGCATAAGAAGTGGGCAGAAGTCCCAACCGCATACTTCAAAGAGTTTCTCCTCTGATTTATGAATATCTTTTTGAAGGGGAAAAAAGAACAACACTGCTACCACAAACATAAATTCCCGCAGTGATAATAAAGGTCCTTAAGCCCCCAGTGTATTAATTACAGTAAAGAAAAAGCAAAATATGCATTTATTTTATTTTTAATTACATTTAAGAAAGCATGCAAAAATTGCATTTTGAAGAGTTCCTCTGAATGTTATGGACTGCCCTATGTTCATTACTTTATCTTATATTTTTGAAACCTTTCTTGACTTAAGTCAAGCAAACATGAATCTGTCTTATGATATACAAGTGAAGACAAATAGAGCAATTAGTTGCACAGGTATGTATATTTTATGTATGTGTACGTGTGTATATATATGCAGTTTGTTCATGTGTAAGAAAGAGAGCAACTGAGATCTGAAACTTGGACTGTCAGCTTCTTTACAGTAGAAACGATGTTTTTAATTTTGCCCCTAGCAGACTGACATGCTTTTAAATGCGTGGAGGTGTTATGCACTGTCCCTACAGAGGAGAAGATGGTCTGTGCCCCAGCCAGGAGCTTAGAGGGAAAGGGTCACTGTACTTCATGTGAATGTCTAGTTTTTCCTGTCAGAGCAGGGGGAATTGGGAAAACATAATTACTCTCTTAATCAAGGCTGATTCATTGGCCTGTTCCCAAAGCGGTTCAACCAACACTGTCCTTTACCCAAAGGAGTCTTAACAGTACAGTCCAGTCTAAGTTACTGGAGCCAGCAGGGACTTGCTGTCCCCAGTGTCATCCCTCTGAGGCACGTTCTTAGGAGCAGTGTTTCTGACTCGGACTGCGAATGCTGTGAGTTATCTTCCCGTTGGGTAACTGGGGCGCTTCCTATCCGTCCTTATGTCCCTGCTACTCTGTGCTGTTTTCATGGATAGAAAACACTGGCCAGTTTGGATTTAACACCATACTGCTCCTAAGGGAACTGATGTGGCAAAAGAATCAAGGAATTTATTAGCCTTGCTAGTTGAAGCAAAATTCAAAAGCAGATGGGAGTGCATCCTGTGGTATCTCAGACTTAGTGCAACAACGGATGAACACGTAATACTGGCAGTGTAGGATTCCCTGTGCTCCTTGAGCATATGGCAGAGAAGTGGAGTTTGTTTTGGATAACAAAATATAAGTTGGATTGAGTAAACGTCAGTACTTGCAGGTTTCAGGAATTTTCTACAGGAAATATGAGAAAGTAGTGTGTGTACTAAGGAAATACATCTGTTTCTCTTCAATTAAATGATTTCTTGGCCTTTAAACTAGTATGGAGATGTTTATGATCTTTGATTATCACTTTTTTCCTTTCGTTTTTGTTATCCTGAATGAAATGTATGTAGGACTCCAGAACATTTACTTAACGTGCTTTTTTTTTTTTGTCCGGAATTATTTACTGAGTGATATGCTTCCTGTGGGAGAGGGAATAGTGAGATGATAAACTTTTCAAAACCTGGCACAGGTAATTAGTTGTGCTAGACAGTAGCATGAGCAAGAGCACTGTGTATGTTTATTAATTACTTTGTGTCTCTGATGGTCATGATGGCAGAAAACTGCAAACCAGTAAATTCGATAATCCGCATAGGATGTTTTAACACAGCAGAGTTGTGCATGATGTATTGGTCAGATCAGGGCTCCCTGGGAGCCCTGGCACAGAGGCAGTTCAGTGGACATATCAGAGATATAAGAATACCCTTGCAGTTGCAACAGCCCAGGTATGTGAAGTGATTTTGTTTGGAAATTGCAAGAAGAAAGCCTGACCTGTATTCTTTTTTGGTTGACAACGTCTTCTTATAGCTCAGTGTTTTTTACAGTTCATGTCTTGGGCAAGGTACAGGTGACTAAGAGAAAAAAAAAGATTGAAAGTACTTTTAAATCCCTAACATGACTTTGTTTTCTACTTCTTCACAAAGTTGTACCTTTCTTTGAGAGGTCCAAAGGCCCAGATATTTCCTGAAGTTGTTCTATTAATTTTGAAAGCTGTGCTCAGCTGACTGGGGGAAGTAAGTTATTCTTTTATATCAGTTCACTAAGATAATCACAACTAACCAATATCTGTGTTTTATGTATCGTGTATCCAGTATTTGCTGCAAATTATTTTTAATCTTTGTGAAGTTATTAAAAATCTCTCAGAAATAATCCAGAGCTGATGCTGATGTCTTCAGTACTGCTTGCTTACCATCATACTTTAAGAGATGTCCCTGGGAATCTACTGGGGCTCTCCATGGGGTGAAACACAAATTATTTGTAAGACTGCCGACTTGTTTTTTTTTTTAGGAAAACTTTGAGTAATAAATAAATTGGAGGGAATCGCAGTCATCTCTGAAATGTTGTGCTATGTTTTGTAATGTGGTAGAGAGGCTAAATTTCTTGAGTTAGTTATGTAGGTGAATGACATGACCCAGTGACTAGATGGTGATACCTTTTTTTTTTTCTGGGTCAAGTAGTCATATATATGCAGAGTGAGCAGGCAGAATCTGTCCACATATTTTTTTCTTGTGTGTGTGTATGTTTGTTTACAGTTTGTCTCTCTAATGAATTTATATCCTTGGAAGAACTGCCTCCAAATTGGATGAGACAAGATTATGTGACCTAGATGTTTTCCACTACTATATTGTGAGGTGGTCAAGAGTTGGAGGGCTTGTTTTAAACTCAAATTAGAGTCAGATGGCTGCATGACCTAGAAGAAAAGTGCATCTTTCTAGGGAGAATGTTAATCCTCTGACATATTGCAGGGTGAAAAAAAGCCCTCTATCTGAGCTGGTTTTGTATTATCAGACACTGTACTAGCAACATAGATTATTTTTTTCCATTCACATCTGCTATTCTTTAGGCTTGTCAAGCAGAGCAGAAAGCAAAAATAAGAAAAGTAGTAAAATCAGACACTTTAAAACGTTCTGGTGAAAAGTCAGTGGCACTGACAAGCATGTTCTGGGCAAAAAGGAATGTAAAAATAGATTTCAGAAAGAACATGTTTTTCAATTTGTTGTTTTAAATAATGTTCTGAACTGTTTGGCAGAAAGATGCAGTTTTGAAAATATCTTATTGTTTACCAAGTCTGCACATTGGATTGTGAAAATAATCTTGACTGAAATGTATTGTCCATCACTAGCAATAGATCTCCTGCTTTGTTCTGATTTTAGAAAAGCAAATCTATTCATTTAAAGGGCTGCTTATCTCTAAGTACCATTGATTGAAATTTGGTTAAGTGTATCACTGAGTTAAGCTCACATTTATTCATTGATGGATAGGAGTCCCTCAGCCATTTTTGTTAACATTGGGTCAGAACAGGAGAAAGATTGAGAATGCTGATCTGTACTTACCCATCACCTCTACTTCATATTAGAGTTTCGAGGCGCTAAGTCCAGAAAGAGAATTTTTAATCTGATGTTTGATACAAATAAATGATGTGGTGATTTGACCCCCTTGTTCCTCGATCTGGCATCTCCACTTGCTAAACTCAAGTCTTTGTAGGCACTCTGATACTGCAGTTCCCATTCGTCTTTCTTTGTCAGCATATTTGGGAGGAGGCTGGGAGGCAAGAGAAAAAGAACATCTTTTTAGACAAAAATAACTTTTATTCATCAGAGATTTTAAGATATCTCTTTGAACAGCTACTGCTGAGTTGATTTTCACCCCACCTTGCTCCCTTCTTTTTTTTTTCGCTCCAGCCCTTGGAACTGCTCTTTTAGTTTGGAAAGTAAAATCCTGAAAAATTACTCAGTTGGCCATTCATCTCCCTGGAAAACTGAGCTAGATTGTTTCTTTCTGCTTCACACTCTGCTTATTAGTTGGATTTCATGTACTGTATCTACAGTGAGATAGGTGGATTAGCCCTGTTATATGGCAGGCAGTAGAACGGATGCCGTGCCTCTTTGCCAGAGGCAAATCTTTATTTCTGCCTTGGCTTAAAGAAATCTAACTTTGAAGCAATGTATTCTGCTTCTCTTTTCATCAGAGTCTGCAGCACCACCTTAATTTATTGGTATGATTTTAGAACCTTATGTTATTATTTCACTTTTCTTTCAAGGGGTCTTTTAAGCTGCTCTGAAAGCATCCAGAGTATAACTGGAGCAAAAGCACTGGTGTCAAAGTATAGTGGGGAAGACTGGAAGTGTTAGAGCTTTCTATTTGTAGAGGTTGGAAACAAGATGGTTAGGGAGGGGAGACACAAAAATCCAGTCTCTCCAAAGGAAGCACAGATGTGTAGCCTCCAGCTAAGAAGAGGAAAAGGGGAGATTGTGACTCCTGGACTGTTTTTCATGCTCTTCACTATGGAAACTGTTTTCATAGCTGCCTCTACTGCCTACTCACTGGCTTTTATTATTTAGGCACTTTTGTACAGAAAGCACTGAGCTTGGTAGACTGGCCAAAAGATGCTGAGTGCTACTGAAGTCTTTTAGCTGTGTTTGCCTGAAGGGGAGGTTTCCCACCAGTATGATTTCCTTGAATTGGACGTAGAGAGATCCAGCAAGGCTTGTAAGTTATGATATGCAGATCTCACCTAAGTCACTTTAATTTCTGGCACTTGCCAAGTAGGAGGATATTGCCAGAGACTGACTTTTTTTTTTTCTTTCATTTTTTAAAAAATGTAAACATTGTGCTAAACTGGGCTGAAATCAGAGAATTGATGGGGAATTAGATGGTATCCAGAATAGTGAAATGATTCAGGCATGACGTTGATTTTGAGGGTAACCTCCATCAGCAAACTTGGTTAGAAGTGGAAAGTTCAACTTCTTTTTTTTTTAATTGCTTTTTTTAAAGGTGCTCTCATATAATGCCTGCTTTCAAATGCTGTTCATCCTGTGGGATTGTTTATTTTCTCAGCAAAATCAAATGGATCTGGGCTGAATTTTGCTTTCTGAAATCCAGACAGGGTACCTTAGTAAGAAAACACTAAACCTCTTCCGTGGCAATTTAGATTCTTAATGCCCAGCAATTTACTAAGTGATATATCCTACCTTATGAGCTTGGGTTCATCTATCTTGCACTCAAGGTGTTGTCTCTGCCAGTTCCTGATCAAATTCTCAGGATCAGTCCTGTCTGATTTTGACAGATTTGAGTTAGAGCCACTGGGCTGAGACACTTCACTGCAGGGACTTAATTTCTTCTATGAGGCCAGATGCTGTTGAAGTCAGTGGAGAAGACTCATCCTAATTCTTACAGGTCTTTGAATATGACAGCCCATACTAAAAAAAAATGGCTTAATGAAGGGAAATTCTGCATGAAAGAGCTTTTGGCCCCAAAACTATGAGCTCAGTAATATGCTTTGGGGCCCATTAAGAAGCCTGTTTATGAACAACTGCAACTATTTTCATTAGAACTGTGTCATCAAAACTTGATGGTACCTCAGACTTGAGAGAATTGACATGGACAGTTAAAATCTTTCCCCTATCTTTGTCAATAAGAAACCAGCCTAGCTACTCTAAAAAGACCTAGAACTGGAGGAACAAATGATTTGGATGCTCAGAAGCCAGAGAACCTTCCCCAAACCTTTCCCCAAAATAAAGACCATTAATAATGATACAGGCATGTCACGTGCGCATCACTCCTAGTGTTAGGAATTGAACAAATTTGATATGAAAATCACTATCAGGAAACAGGGAAACGCATGATACTGTAGATAGTCTTTGTGAGGAAACAGGGAAACGCATGATACTGTAGATAGTCTTTGAATAGGTTCAATGCTCCTCTTCTGCAGACTTGGATAAACATGACTGGAGTTATTCTTGGTTTACACTGATGTAATTCACAGAATATTTTGGCCCTTATTGCCTCATGTTCTACAGCTCTGGTGAAAATTATGCTAGGCTTCTTAGGAGTAAATGGTCTTTAGAGCTGTGTTTGCGAATTGTTTGAGATGGGATGTCTGTGTAGCCATAGGACTCCCTTCAACAGCTCAAAAATGATGAAATCTTGGTTTTTAATTTGGTGAGAGTTGGGCTTAGCGTGATGTGTGGCTGTCATGAAGACTAACGTGAGCCTGTGTGTAGCAGAGTAATTGTTGTTTGCATAATCTAATGTTTTTTGATTTGCATAATCTTTTGTGTGTGTGCATGCACTCTGTATCCATCACAGGAAGCTTAGATCTTGACTGTCTCCAGCAAAAGGGATCCCAGTTATTAATTGGTGATGCCTTTCTGCTCTATAGACTGGAATGTATTTCCCTGGGTTTTTTTTAAATTCAAACTAAGCTTAAAATTAGCCTGTAGACTGAGCAGTAGGAAGCATAGGTCTAAAAGTAGATTTCCCATTCGTAAGTAAGTGGCACGTATGCACCTTTTAGCCCCTTGGCTTTCTCAGTTGGATACAATCTTTGGCATAGTTTCCTTCCACTCAGGAGATGAGTTATCAACTTGTCAAGCAGTGTGATGGTACTGTCAGTGTTCTCAATTGCTTACAAAGGGTGATTGTAGTCCTCCCTTGTTTGTACTGATTTAACTCATAAGTAGTTCCACTAATCTCAATTATCTTTCTCCTTGTTCACATGCTTTTAACCAAGATTAGGTTATGTGGGTTTTTTTCAGTCGCATCTGTTTTGTTTATTGACTTGAACTCGTTTGTTTTACTGCTGTCAGTGTCACCAACATACATACGTAGGTTATGAAGGCTGATACATCCTTCAGTACATAGCTGGAAATTCTGGTGTGGTATTTGGAAGGGAATTGTTTGCTGATTTCCTAATATGATGGGGAAGGACTTCTAATCTGGAAAAGAGGAATACATGGTAAAGGACAAACGACAAGAACATAGTCGTAGTAAGTTGCACGACGTGGTTATGGTTTACATAACTAGGGAACTCAGAACTGTGTCTGAAGGATAAAGGCAGAAGACAGGTTTCTCTCTCGTGGTGGTACATGCTCATACATGCCAGCCAGCACAGACTAACTGCCTTTTTATGAAATATACGTTTATTTTATAAAAGCAACTTGGAAAAGAAATCACTAAAGCAAACAATCCATCAAAGTAAACAATTACAAATGGCATGTGTATGATTAGACCTGACTTAGCCATGTTT
The DNA here is from genome assembly GCF_036417535.1 of Chlamydotis macqueenii. Taxonomy (NCBI): domain Eukaryota; kingdom Metazoa; phylum Chordata; class Aves; order Otidiformes; family Otididae; genus Chlamydotis; species Chlamydotis macqueenii. The sequence continues at coordinate 51,983,796 of NC_141560.1, read as the reverse complement.
AATCTAGCGGCACCTCTGTGATTTTTAAAGGGAAGAACAGTAACTTACTTAAGTGAAGTATAAAGTTTGCCAGAAGAGACCTGTATGCTTACTCAATTTGCTGACCCACTCTAGCCTTAAGGGGCACAACACATTCTGGAGGGTGTGGTGTGTTATGTAAAGATGAAATATGAATTTAGGGTGGACATGTTGCACGTTATGAAGTGCGGCCTGGTCGGTGGGAATTGATGGGTTCTCTACGCCTGCCGCTGTTGGATAGTTAGAAATAGCAAATTCAGCAAATTGTCTTTCCTACTCAGTTCTAAGGAGGAAGAAAAGGAGCCTTTACAAAAACACCTTAGAAGTACTTTTTGACATTTTACCAACCTGAGTACATTAATCCTTAGTAGTTCTGTGTGGTGGGTTAATATTACCAATGCGAAAAACAAAGACATAGGAAGATTGAAATCCAGATTCAAAAAGACCTCGAGATAGTTAGGTCTGTGTTGACTGGTGCACTTAAGTGACTGGTTCCACAGGACAATTTCCATAAGATTGGGAACACGGGTCTTCTGAGTTCCCATCCTGTGCCTTAGCAGATAATCCTTTTCCTGTTTATTGTCAGCCATAGTCTAGAAGAAGTGCCTTCTCTTATTTGACACCAGAACAAAAGATGCAAAAGACACAGCTCATCTCAGCTGTATTCCAAAAGAACGAGTATCACATCCATGAAGTTGCTATGGCCTTCAGTTATGAAGAGGAACAGCTGTCAGCTCTCCTTCTTTTGCTGTTGTGTCTTGGTTGTAATACAACAGCGCCTGCACTTTTTGGTCAGAATTGGAGATGTGTTGTACTTGTTGCCATACAGATTGTACCGACCTGTTGACCCAGTGCTAAAGCCCCTGTGCTTCAAGTAGATGGAAAGAACAAAGGAAATAGAGTTGTCACTGATAGGGAATCGAGGCTTGGGGAAAAAGTGATTGATCAGTGATGTGAAGGGAGTTTGTAATGGAGAAAGTAATTTAATTTGGACATTCTGGAGCTATACTTGTAGCATTGTGTATGTACGTGTCAGTATGGCTATGCTGGCATTGCTGTTAAGGGTAAGTGACCTCTCTTCCCCTGCAGGTTGTGTGGTTCTTCTGTGTGCTGGGTTTAGGTATAGACCTGAGTTAGTTAAATTTTATTTTTTTTTTTTTTTTTTTTCTTCCTGGATTGATTTTCACCTGCATCAGTTCTCCGAGCTGGTTTACTACACGGATAAGGAAACACTTGCAGGTGACAAGATTGAACTGCTGCTTTTGTAGCATTAGTGTTAGCTTCTGTGAATTTAAAGTGTATGTGAAAGTACAACATGTGACTGTCCAAAGTTTCAGGTTGTTAAACAATGTTTTCTCTGCTTTAATATGTATCTTATCTACCGAAGTACCCATCCTCCATGGAAACAGGCACCTGATGTCAATGAGATTCACTGACATTTTCACTGCTGCTAAGAATGACCCAGGTAATCCTGCTGGCAGAGAGCAGGGATGCATGGAGAAATTTTAGTTTTCTGCCTGTGTGGAACCCCTTGCCATCTCGCATATTCTGAAGGTACATGCTACCCTCTTCGCTACATGATAATTTATGGAGAACTCAGCAATGGAAAAATCTCTTTAAATTTGAAGCAGTAACAATTTTAAAATTACTCCCTGAAGCTCAGTAGCTTCAGTTCACAAACAAATAAACCTCTTATAAATACCTACAGGAAAAACAACCCAAACCCTTTATTACAAAAGATGCCTCTATGCCTTGTTTTCCTGTCAGGCCTCATTTCTACCCAGGAATCTCTTTCCTAAGGCCAGCAGGACTGCTGAGATGTAGGAGCAGATAAATACATATGACAAAGGATGTGAAGGGGCAGAGACCTGCCTTGACATTGACACAGATAATTGAGTTATTGAGGAGTTACTGTAAAAGTTGACTGTTTCTTGGGAGAGATGTCATGTGGCATTCTGGTTGTGGGAATGATAAGTATCCCCTGGCAATATCTATGCTAGCCAATTTTCCCCATTCCCCATGCTTCTAATTCCTTTTCGGCACTATTTTCAGCAAGTCTGGATAAAAAGTTCTAGATACATTATGGTATGTATCATCTGGTCACCATGGTAGAGATCACTGGCAGGTGGGGTTTTTCAAGACATTGCTATTTATAACAAGAACACCAATTCATATTCACATATGCTTGTGTAGGGTTGCCAGAGTTTAACCTTCTGTCTAGACACAGTTAGGAATACTCAGATACATTAGCCAGCAGTTGAAATGGAAATCTGGTATTCCTACATGGAAAAAAAAAACATAAATTTTTTTTGCTATGAAACTTGAATGCTTTGCATCTAATATGCACAAAAATGCAGATATAAATGTTTGATGTTCTGAATAGTGTCATTTGTTAAGGCACAGTGTTGTATACTAGTAATTACAGACATTAATTACAATGGAGAGCTGGATTATGACTTTGAGAGCCCTCATTAGGAGGGGACAGTGTATAAGCATTCCTAGCAGTCTTTGTCAGTCGGAGAAAACCTGTTTCATAGCATCTTCCTTGCCTTTTTCACGAGGAGTACTGCTCATACAAACACTAAATGAGTCACTGCTACTGCATGTCAACACTGCTGCTTGGTGAGAGGAGAAGTGAAGTGACTCAGCTTTGTTGGTTCATTTCCAGCCTTTCCCCACCTTTTGCTCTCTTCAGCCCTGCTTCGCTTCTGCTTTCCTGGATTTGGTTTGGGTTGTCTGTGTGGAGGTGTGTGCACGCCTTTGTGTGGGTGTGCATCCGGTGATGCTTCATCAAAGACTCCCTTGCAAGACCTAATAGTCACAGATAGCTTCTTCTGAAGTATCAAGTGTGTCATATGGCAGCTATTGACCACTTTCCATGTTTCTTTAGGAACCCAACCATACACACATTTACAGGCATCTGTAATTCTGAACAGATATATTAGGTGCAGTTATCTTGCAACTGGGAGGCCTTAGCATTTCAGGAAACTCAAATAACTCTTCTGTATCTTTAAACAGTAAGGTAACCACAGGCCCTCTGGAACTCTGAGTTGCCTGTGCATGCAGCTAATTATTTTGAGATTGAAACAGCACCTTTGAAGCATGTCCATGAAATACATAATTAAAGTATCTTGTGTTCGATCATACCATTGGACAGCTAATTGAAAATCACATTGTGTCTAAATGAGGCAAATAATATATGCGTTTGTGCATTGATGAAATGAATCGTCCTATAGTCTTTTCTCCTTTAATTGCTACAATGGCAACCAGCAGAAGAGGACCACGTGCTGGGCTGTCCTTGATCACCAAATCTAACAGACGCAGAGTTACTGTTAGGGACTCCCGTGAGTTCAGATAAATGAGGCTCTGAAGGATATGAGTCCTGCTTCCAACAATTTCTGTACAGATGTGTAAGTTGGGCACAACATGTTGGGTTTCCTGCTGTCTAGGAAGTCTGTAACTAGCACAGCATCTGCCTAGGCTTCAGAAATGAGCAGAGCATATGTATTTATGGTGAGGAATGGCTTTCCTCTGTGTGGTTTTGATCTGTGTCTGCCCGTAGGATTGTGCCATTCAAGACCCTCTGTGATGCCCAGTCTAGTTGGCTCTGCTACAGCAGTAGAGTTCCTGCAGAGCAGCAAGTGAAATTCTGGGGGTTGCCAAGCTCCAAATAGCATCCGGAAGTCTTGCAAGCAGTGAGTTGTCCTCAGTTGGTCTCTTGGGGATCTGGTGACTCAAGAAGTGTTAATGGCAAGGAGTACATCTCTCTTAGCCACATCTCTTGTGTGTTTTTTATTCCTTCGGTATCTATCTTGCTCCCTGTGGTAGGGGAAGTGCTGTGCTATGTTTTATCATCATGCCTTGGATATGTTTCTTGGAACGTAACAACACAGGAAGGATTACTTTGCCCTCCTCTCCACCGTATGTTGTACATTTGTGGAAGACAGGCATACCCTGGTTAGTAAAATAATTGGTTTGCTTATGTCTCTTGCTGCAGTTTAGAGATATAGGGAGAGATAAGATTTATTGTAGTATGCAGTACAGTTATTTGCAAGTTGGTAGAGAAGAAAATGAATTTAAGGGTAAACACCAGGCTGGTCCTTCCCTCTGAAATGCACTGATGGCAGCAGCCATAGAAAGGAGGACTCTGGGATGTAATTTCTTCCTCGAAGATTGAGCTGCATCAGGGCTTAACTACAGTGGCTCTTATGGTCTTATTTTTATGACGATGACTTGCATGATCTCCCTCTCATCATGGCAAGAACAGCTTTCCAGCTTACTGGGTCATTCATTTGGCATAGAATTGCCTGGAAAGAGCTAGTTATTTCAGGTTAGCATTTACTCATACGTATGTTCATGTACATGTTCTTTATGTGAAATAGATTAAGTAATTTTTCTCAGCCTACAGTCACGTAACCAATCGTAGCTTTCCTCTGTAGTTCTTGTACTTCCTCACATCTAAAAAAAGTCATAGTGCATTAGTGCTAGGGAGACAAAGACAAGTAAGGAAGTCTGCTGATGCTGCTTTTTACTTTTAAAATCATGCAACGTATCCAGGAGGTTAGGATGCATTTTCTCAGGGGGTTCCTATGACCTGAGCTCCCTGCTGTTTACCTTTTGCAGTCACAGTCTTCTAATTATGATGCCACGGTTTTAGGAAAGGTTATAGTCACTTTGACTGGCTTCAAGCCTTGCATTGCAAAATTATATTCTGCTGCTGCTAGTGCCTGACAAAGATCTGGCTTTCAAACAAAGGCAAAGAGGAAAGAATGAAGCAGCAGACCCTGCAAGAGATAGAATGTTGTCTGTGTGATTAAAGCTCTTTTATTAGGCTATGGTCTGTAATAGGAAAGAAAAAGCATGATCTCCACTGATCTGCATTTTAAACAATGTTGAGGATTAGCAGAGGGGCAGCAGATGCACCTATTGAGCTGTAAAGGAAGGGATTCAAAGCTGTATCATACAGATGGGAGATTATTGTACTGTACCTCCCCGGGTGTGCCAGTCGGTACTCCCGCTGCTCTGCAGAGCAGCACTTATCATCCCTGTCAGCCCGCCTTGTCCCAGAGCACACGCAGCACAATAAACCTGCCGTAGCCCTGCTGCCGGGTTGAGGGGACGCTAAACCAATCTAAACAAGCAGAAACCGAGCTGTGGCAGCCATTCTGCTGCTGCCGGTAGGATCGTGATGTGGGCACCGGATGATTATCGCATCCCTCCCTAACACAGGCTTAACCCTTTCCATTTGAACAGCTTGGTCTCACGATACTGCCTATCATTTTGCTACAGTCCCTTCCTTTTCTTAGAGAAGAGTGAGTAAAATAATTGGCAAGAGGAGAGAGATTTTACTTTTTTTTTTTTTTTTTTTTTTTTTTTTCCCCCCTATTCTTCTGTCATTGCTTCCAGGAATCAGCATCCTTCTCCTATCTAAAATACAGTGTTGCAATTTCGTAATTGCTGTTTTCATTAAATGGGTGATAAATTTGAAAGCTCTCTCACCAAATTTGTGCGTTCACATATAACATAGGAAGCACTCCATTTTTGCTCTCAGATTTTCTGCTGTAAGTCAAGAACAGATCCAGTGGCAGAAATGGAATTACTCTCTTTTTACATTGCTGTAGCAGGGGGTGGGTGTAAGGTTTATCTGGAATTTAATTAAAAAATGGTGTGCGGGCCAATTATTTCTGCTCTGGCATATAGTTTGTAGTTGAAAATACATTAATAATGGTTTTTTAGCTTTTATCTACTCCCATCAACTTAAAATGTGATTGTGGGATGTGCTTGGTTTCCAGCTCTGCCACAGGGTTTCCGTGTGACCTTCAGCAAGTTACCCAATTTCTTCATGCCTAAAATCTTTATCTTCAAACAGAGAAATAGTGTATAATTAGGTGTCCTTTTTGACTGCCTTATCTGTTTGGATCATAATCGTCTACCCCAAGGCAGGGCCTAGCACCTATTATGTGTCTGCGTGATGTTTATCACAGCCGAGTCCTAGTCTTGGGTTGAGTCTTCCAATACAAACAGCAATAATAATTCCATAGGGCTCTCTTACACATAATTAATTCTGTGTTCTGCTCTGTATTTTCTCCTTAAAAATAGTTTTCTCCATAGTGCTGAAATATGCTTATGAGGCTTGAAAATGACTAGAGAACAATCATTTTCTGCAGCATTCTATTCTTATTGTGTTAAATGTGTCATGAAGATGGGCTTTCCCAACAGCAGCCTGGATATTTCCTCCTGCTTTGTCTGCTCATATGCGGGCAAGACAGAGAGTGCAAATTCCTATATACATGCAAATATGAATATCTCTTTGCTTCTTGGTTAGCATTGATTCTACCTGGTTCACTTCAGTAGTTTTATCACTTTGTAGACAGTTCTCTGACTTTTGCATAAAGATTAAGCTCTGCTTAAAGCTGGAACTCACCTCAAGTACTGACATACTTCCCATAGCACCCCTATTTCTCCATCTTAAACAGCCGAGTTCCCACATTCAACAGGAGATGAGGAAATGCGAAACTCAAACCATGGAGCAAGATTCTAGATGCCAGTAAGTTAACTGCAGAAGTGGCAAGGATGCTGCCAAGGAGTTTGGATTTGGCTGCAGCAATGTGCTCTTGTTTGCACTTTTTTTAGATTCTGACGTGGGCCTGATCTACTAGCTCTGAAGAGAGTTATTATCTGAAGAGTGGGGCTGATTATTTATATAATTTATATTTAAATCAAGGCAATTTAAATTGTGGTGTTTTATTTTGGTTTAAATCAGCAAGGGCAAAACCTTGATTTCATTTATTGATTCCATACTTATTTGTCATTTGTACATTTTTGCTATTTTCCTAAAGAAAGGTTGATTTTCAAGTTGGTGGCCATCCAGGTATGTTGATTTGCAAAAAAAACTATCTTCACACAAAATCTAGTATTTCTTTTCTATGGTTAGCAACACTTTCTTTACCACTATCCATTCATTGAAATCATAATGTAGTTAATGTGCATTTACTTGCATCCTTTCTTTAAAATCTTTTGCTACATTATAGATTGATGATTGATGTTTTCAACTCACTGTAGATGGGCATGTATTCTTTATAGGTAATTTGCATCAGCTTCAGTTTGGTTTAGAAATTGAAAAGAAATTAAATTGATAATTTTTTTTTAAAAATCATTATTTAATATCCAGGTCTGCTAGTTCCATTTAAAAATAAACATAATGGAAAAAAAAGATTTTAAAACAGTTTGTTTTGAACAGTTGTGGCAGCACAGAATCATAGAATTATATAATAGTTTGGGTTGGAAGGGACCTTTAAAGGTCATCCAATCCAACTCCCCTCCAACGAGCAGGGACATCTCCAACCAGATCAGATTACTCAGAGCCCTGTCCAACCTGCCCTTGAATGTTTCCAGGGTTGGGGCATCCACCACCTCTCTGGGCAACCTGTTCCAGTGTTCTACCACCCTCAGTGTAAAAAATTTCTTCCTTATATCTAATCTAAATCTACCTCCCTCTATTTTAAAACCATTATCTCTCATCCTATCATGACAGGGCCTGCTAAAGAGTCTCTCCCCATCTTTTCTGTAGGCCCCCTTTAAGCACTGGAAGGCCACTATAAGGTCTCCCTAGATCCTCCTCTTCTCCAGGCTGAACAGCCCCAACACTCTCAGCCAGTCCTCATAGGAGAGGTGCTCCAGCCCTCTGATCATCTTCATGGCCCTCCTCTGGACCCTCTCCAACAGGTTCGTGTCCTTCTTATGTCGGGGGCTCCAGAGCTGGACACAGTACTCCAGGTGGGGTCTCACTGGAGTGGAGTAGAGGGGCAGAATCACCTCCCTCAACCTGCTGACCATGCTTCTTTCGATGTAGCCCAGGGTGTGGTTGGCCTTCTGGTCCGCAAGCGCACACTGCTGGCTCATGTTGAGGTTCTCATCCACTGGCACTCCCGAGTCCTTCTCCTCAGTCCCTTCAGCCCCTGGCCTGTATTTGTGCCTAAGATTGCCCTGACCCCTGGGCAGGACCTTGCACTTGGCCTTGTAGAACTCCATGAGGTTTGCATGGACCCACCTCTCCAGCATGTCAAGGTCCCTCTGGATGGCATCCCTCCCCTCCAGTGTGTTGACCACACCACTTAAGCTTGGTGTCTTTGGCAAACTTGCTGAGGGTGCACTCAATCCTACTGTACATGTTGCCAACAAAGATGTTAAACAGGGATGGTCCCAATACTGAGCCCTGAGGAACACCACTCGTCACTGGTCTCCCATTGGATATTGAGCTGTTGACCACAACTCACTGAGTGTGGCCATCCAGTCAATTCCTTATTCACTGAGTGGTCCATCCCTCAAATCCATGTCTCTCTAGTTTAGAGAGAAGGATGTCATGCAGGACAGTGTCAAGTACATTGCACAAGTCCAGGTAGATGACATCAGTTGCTCGTCCCTTATCCATCAACGCTGTAACACCGTCATAGAAGGGCACCAGATTTATCAGCCACAATTTGCCCCTAGTGAAGCTATGTTGGCTGTCACCAATCACCTCCTTATTTTCCATGTGCCTTAGCATATTTTCTAGGAAGATCTGCTCCATGACCTTGCCAGGCACAGAGGGGAGACTGAGGCACAGAGGGGAGACTAACTGGCCTGTAGTTCCCCGCGTCTTCCTTGTTTCCCTTTTTAAAAATGGGGGTTATGTTACCCCTTTTCCCGTCAGTGGGAACCTCACCTCAACCTCACTGAACTGCCAGGACTTCTCAAATATAACGGAGTATGCATCATACCTCTAGGCAGCTACTATACAGAGCTTTCTGCTGACTTCCCAGTTCACCTCACTGCTCACCTGATTTTTCTGGGCTCTGGAAAACAGACTGTTGCACTGGGTTGTGCAGTAAGTGGAGATCCTTACTTCAAATTAGGATGAGATCAACCAGACCTTAAAGCCAGGTCTCTGGAGGAGGAAGTCTCAGCTTCAGTTACATATATTGTTACTCTTCTTCCTTTTAACAATTTCAAAAGTTTGGTTTGCAGTGTTTAAGGTAGGGGTAAGGTTGACAGATAAACTTCACCAGGGTAGGGAAAGGGTAAGATATCATCATTGTCAGCAAGTTAATATTCTGTCCAGCAGTGGCTCTTTCTTGCTGTGTGGGAAGAAGTAGAGAGCAATTTATATGGCTGGGTGTCTTGTGAGGGCATGTAAGCTGAAAGAATCAGGAGGAAGGCTGGGATGGGGAAGAAGTTGTCTTGTTCAAGTGTGCAAGTACACTCTTTTCAGTAGTGCCCACTGACAGGACAAGAGACAACAGGCACAAATTAAAACAATTCAGTCTGAACACAAGAAAACACTTTTTTTTTTTACTGGGAGGATGATCAAACAGTGGAACAGGTAGTCAGAGAAGTTTTGGAGTCTCCATCTACAGAGGTATTAAAAACTCAACTGGACACGGTCTTGGGCAGCCTGCTGTAGCTGGTCATGCTTGAGCAGGGGCTTGGACTAGATGGTCTCAAAAGGTTCCTCAGAGCCTGCGTGATTCTGTGACTCTGACCAACAGCAGATACTAGATTATTTTTTCCTTTCTCCTCAGCAGCAGATTCTGAACCGCTAGCACAAATCAGGTAGCATTTTTTAGAGAAGACTTGATTTGTTTCTTTAACCCTGTTGCTAAATAACTGTCTATCTGCTGCCCATGATTTTCTTTATACTATTTCCAGTGCACTGCCACCAAGTGTGGTCTAGATATTCCTGCTCTAGTATTCACTCACCTGGTTGCCTCTGTGCTTTCAGAAGGCACCTTCTCTTCCCAGTCCAGCGTTAAGTACACAGCAACGTTCACATACAGCTACAGAGGTAGATTTTGAGTAGAGTACACTACAGAGAAGAGAGACAAAGGTTTTCAAAAGAACCTTTATTTTAGGCTTCTTCATATAATTGTTAGTAGGATTTACAGTTGATGCTGTGGGCAGAGGCATTCTCCTTCGTATTTGACAACTTATAATCACACAAGGCCACAGATTTGCCTTAATTCCCTTTAATCTGACCAGAGGGGAGCACCTTTGCTCTTCCTCAGTTCTGATTTTCTCAACTGCAACTATGAATATAAGCCTCTGTTTAGACAAACCTTATCTGAGAATTAAGCTTCTGCTTCTGTGTTTCTGTCTGTCTCCTGGAGCTTGCTGTCTCCTGAAGCTTGGGCTCCTATCCCAGTGAAAGAGAAGAGAAGAGATCTAGTGTTAAAGTCTTGTATCTGCAAGTAAAAATGGTCCCCCAAGAAACTTAGGGCAGATCCTTCTGCAGTTGAAATCTGTGGGGCTGGATCTGCTACACACTCTGCTATTGGTAAGGCTCATGGTACACATGTGCTTTCAGGCACTCTATTTCTGATGTATCTAGCCAGTCTGCTTGTGCAGGAGGCTTTGTTGACCTGGACTGGATCTCAGGAAGCAGATCAATGTGCTTCTGACAGTGCCGTTGCACCATTTGTGACATTGCATAGGCCACTCCAGCTCATGGTGTTTCCCATACTTGTTTTGTTTGTCGAGCTGACGGAACCGTGCTCGTTGGTTTGCAGATCGAGTTACCAGAATTGGACTTTCCATCTCTGTAGACTGAGACTTTTCTATATTTGTCCTTTGCTAGAGTTCCTGTTTCTCTTTTAAAAGTCTTTTTCCATCCTTTCTGAGAGTTTTTTAAAATATTCCCCTAATAAGATTTAGACTGCAACCTCTAACCTTTAGTGCCTTAAGCATAGAGGGTCACGGACAACGAATGTTTCTGTGGGATACCTGTCTTGCCAGAGAAATGCTATTCAGTTGTCGCTGGTTCTTGTGTTCAGGAGACACTCTTGCATACCCCCGTATGAGACTTGGCCATAGCCTTAATGTGTGAGTGGCCTGACCCCACAGTACAGTAAAGCATATCACAGCAATTTCTAGTTGCTTAGGAGCTCATAATACAAAGCCAAAGAACATAAATGTGTGTGATGTTCGTAAGGACAAGACAGTATTTTCTTGTGCTGTTTACAGGCAGCATCCCTTAAGGCCAGTGGCTTTGCAGAAAGTGATATGTGTCTAATGCCATTATTGCTGGGTAGTACTGTATTATCGTAGCACGTTTATCCCTCGTGTACGTCGGGACACTGAACGGGCACAGCAATCTGCATTGTTTCTGAGCCGCCTCCTCTTCTGAGCAGGAGTGGCTCCAAGTCAGCACTGAGCTCCTCTGTGGCTGTGGTTTATAGACTGCGCTGTGTTGTGTCACCTCCTTGGAGAGGCTGGGAGGGCTGCAGCTCTTCTCGGTCAGTGGGAATTGGGTATAATTCCAAGGAAGCCAATGGGATCCTGCTAGTGTATGTGCAGGGCAGACTGGGTCCTCATGTGGGGGTGTTGTTCTTGAGGGATGATATTTTTAACTTTCGCCCAGACTTTGTAGCTTGTAGGGTGATGATGCTCATTGGTCTTTTGCTTATGTCTGTGTACTGGTCCAGTCTTGAAACTTTTCTTAAGGTGATTTTTTTGACTGAACCTTTCTGACTCTTCTGACAGCTCATGCTAGCTGTGTGGGACCAAGATACAATTATTGATAGAATGGAAAGCAATCAGAGGAAAAACCCTGGGGATGAGATTCTCTGTTGACACCTAGAAAACTCTTCCACTCTACCCTTCCTTATTGCATCTCTGGCCTTGAACTAGTGTTTGCAGGGAGCCTAATTTAAGGGTTTTATGCTGACACTAAGAAATTACTGGTTAGAGTAAAGGCAGAACCCTTTCCTGTGTGGGGAGTGGTGCAGTAAAAGGTGCTATAGATTCAAGAGTAACAATGCCTGCAGATTTGTTTTGCCTCAGTGATAGTTAACACATACAGAGTGTTGTAACTGTTGAGAACAGCTGGTTCTGGCATAGCTGTAAGGTCTTCTACAGCCAGATCTTTCAGCACTTCCATCTCATTCTCTACAGCATCACCCGTTAAAGGAAGCAAGATTTGGAGAGCTGTAAGCCGCTGATGAAGAAACTAGTCTGCAAATTCCTGAAACAGACGAGCCTTTGCATTGACTTCAGTGGGCTTTAGGTCAGAACCCTTTAGGTTGTTCATCATCCTCCCCAGTGAATTCTTCCAGAAGAGAAAAATGCACTGTGGGATCTTCCAGCAACCCAGAGAGGGGTTGTTTCACAGAAAACCTGGAACAGAAGTGTGACACAAAGATATGTTTTGTCATGCCACTGTCCTTTCATAATCACCAGTTCCTGCCTGAGTTTGAAATTGAACTCTATTTCAGGACATACTTTGCCTTAGCCACTGTGGTGTGAATTTTCAAATGATGAAGCTGTGTATCAGAAGGTGGGTTGTGGTGTGTGTGTTTGTATTTATCTAATCACCTTTCTTTTGGAAAGAAATTAAATTCCCTTTATTTTCTTTGGGTTTGTTTTTTTTTTTTGCAGAGGCATAGCTGACCGTGCTCTCTAGGTATTACATTGTTTCTCATAAACATTACCTTAAATTAATGAGGTGCTTGGGTGGTTTTTATAATCATGTATTGAATATGACCCCCTGCTTTCCTCTCTCTGTCAGGAACACAGTGAACCAGCTGTAGTGAAGTTTGTACTATATGAGCAGGCAGCTCCTGTTCTTCTTGGTGCAGAAGTCGATAAATGCTTTCAGCTCCATGCTGTGACCTGAGCTGTTATTCTCATATTAAAGGAAATATTTCTGAAATTTTTTTAATACATCTGTTTCTTTTCATTAAAATGATAAGTCTAATTTTTTTTTACTGTGACTTTCCTTTTTGTAAGCCAGAAATTAAGACCCCCAAAACAGGTCTTTTTTTCCTGTTATCCTAAGCCAGAGGCTGAGGGTTTCTCATATTCAGTGTAGTTAAGAAAATGTGGTATTTCCTACACTTTTTACAGAGCAACATATTGCAAAATGGGAAAAGCAGTCTGTTACAATTGTGCCATGAGATCTCTGCCCTTGTGGTTTTATAATGCACAGAATCCACTGTGGAGGACAGGAAGCACTTTTGCTAAAATGGAGACTACGTAAACCCACATGTAAGGCTGTAGGAGTCATGAAAATACCAGAATCTTATTAAAATTATTTATTTCCATTTATTTCAATTTCCTCCTATGGAGCTGTGTTCTGTAGACCCATAAGTCTTATGTTATGTGTCCCCAGAGCTTCCCCCGACCTCTTGCCCCTCTAGTAGCCTCAGGGCCACCTTCTCTCCATCCCCCTCCCCTGTCCCCTTCTCTGCCCTGCGGCCAAGGCAGTACAGTTGGGCTCTGCTCAGGAGTTCATTCCCACGTTGACAGACCAGCAAGGCATTTTCTCTTAGCCAGACTGAAGGCTGAAGGCTAATCTGTATCCTCACCTTTCCTATACTGGGGCAACTTAACGAAGTCTCTCCATAGCCAACTGCTGCATTTTGTGGAAGCTCTTACTGAGGGAATTTACTTACTCTTGGGATTTAGTTGGTGTTGGCCAGTGGATCCAAAGTTGTTTGAGACAGAGGGTGTGTGGACAGCTAGACATGCAAGATGTCTCTGTTAACCTTGTTTCACTAGGAAGTGTCATGGTTTAGCCCTAGCTGCGACCTAAAAACTATGCAGCTGCTAACTCACCCTTTCTGAGAGGGGAGAGAGAATACAGTGAAAAGCTCATGGGTGGAGGTAAGGACAGGGAGAGATTATTCAGCACTTACCATCACGGGCAAAACAGACTTGACTTGGGGAAAGCTAATTAATTGATTAACAATCAAACCAGAGTAGAATACTGAGAGATAAAACCAGATCTTACAAACACCTTCCCCTCACTCCTCCCCTCTTCCTAGGCTTAACTTTACTCTCAGATTCTCTACCTTCTCCCTCCCATGGGCTGAAAGTGGACAAGGAATGGAGGTTGCAGTCAGTTCATCACACGTTTCTTCTGCCACTCCTTCCTCCTCAAGGAGAGGACTCCTCATACTCTTCCCCTGCTCCAGTGTGAGGTCTCTCCCTTGGCAGACTGTCGTGGTTTTGTTTAGTAGGGGGGGGCCTAAGGTGGTAGTCCTCCACTAACTTCTCCAGCGTGAGTCCTTCCCATGGGCTGCAGTTTTTCATGAGCTGCTCCAGTATGGGTCCTTTCCATAGGGTGCAGTCCTTCAGGAACAGTCCAACCCAGAGCGGGCCCTCCATGGGCCACAGCCTCCTTCAAGCATCCGCATGCCCTAGTGTGAGGTCCTCCATGGGCTGCAGGTGGATCTCTGCTGCTCCATGGGCCTCTGTGGGCTGCAGAGGGACAGCCTGCTCCATCATGGGCTGCACCACAGGCTGCAGGGGAATCTCTGCTGAGAGCACCTACCCCTTCTTATTTACTGATCTTTGTGTTTGCAGAATTGTTCCTTTCACATCTGCTCACTCCTTTCTCCCCACCTCTGGGCTGGGCTGGGACAGGCCCAGCCGAATCATATTAGCCACCTGGCTGGAGGCCAGGGCCAAGGCCCACGCCTCCCCCCTCTTTGTTTTCCACTTCTTAAATAGGTGATCACAGAGGCACTGCCACCATTGACGACTGGCTTGACGTCGGCCAGTGGTGGGTTCATCCTGGAGCCGACCAGCTGACCAGCTCCAACCCCCCCCCCCCCCCAAACTTGAACACAAGAAGCCACTTTTTTTTTTTTTCCCAAATAAATTATGCAGATCTCATACTTCCAAAAGGAATTGAAGTCTGAAACTGTACTTTTAAGCTTTGTTGGATGCTGTTGACTGAGTACGGGAGAAAGAAATCCAAGGACAGCACAGGTGTTGGATATCCTGTTTGGTAGATGCTGGTTGACCAGCAAGACAATGTGCTTACTGGTCTGGACTAGCTGCAGCCCCTGTTGTCTTCTACATAGAAGAAAGAAGAAAGTAAGCTATATGGAAGGAAACTGTGCAAGTGATAGGTGAATCGCAGGGCAAATGGGTAAAACTGGAGAGTGTTTCTGCAGGAGACTGTGCAGGAGACTTAAGAAGCTAGAGACAATGGGAGTAGAGATATGGAGGAAATTGTAGGTGTTATGACATGGAGGGGGAAGTAGGATGTCCATAGATGTGGTGACGACCTGGAGATCTCTTTAGGGAACATAAACAGGATGCAGGGTTTTGTGGTGGACAATGAAATGAAATTTAAGGTGTGGATCTGCAAGAAATCTGGTACAGAACAATTTTCCCTTGGGAAAAAAAAAATCTGTAGCTTTAGAACAATGTATGCAGTGGCTATCCATTGCTTTTCTCCCCTGGCTATGTATGGGCCATATCCCACTGCCATCAACAAGCCCTTTCGGAATTCATGGGGATTGGGATGTGCTACATGTGCTTGTGATGTACTGTTTGGCACCTTGTTCATAGCATGGGTGCAGGTATTGTTAATCCAAAACAGTTCTTCAGCCTCAAGTGCAGCGTATCAGCAGTTGGTGAAAATCCTGTTAGGAATCTGTCAGTGGGTGATTAAGAGATGTCAGAGGGCAGAGTAAGCTGTATCAGCACTGAGCCGGGTAGATGAAGTGCTCTGTGGTGAGCCTAATCTTGTGATGAGCATGACCTTTGTGTTCTGTATAAAGGTTTTCCATGGTAACCCCTCTTTTTAATTAAGTTCTTAATATACATATAACCTAGCTGAAACAGTCTTGGCTGATGGGAGGGTCAAAAGGGTGTGAGGAGTCCCTGATAGAGGAAGAGTGGCAAGGTGGGGTGAAGTGGAGATGTAAGAAATGAGCATAGAAAATGGGATTAACATCAGCTAAAAGCACGTGAAGAGCATTTTGTCTGCTGTTTCCCCTCCTCCTTCCTCACCTTTCTCTGCTGCACAGTGTTCCCTCATTTGTTAGTGCATCAGCCCTTCTCAATAGATCACTGGACCAAGCGGGGACGTTGTGGCTCATTACCCAGACGTTACCTAATTACAGCGACATGTTTTCTGAAAGATGTCTCAGGCAGGAGAGACAGAGCTCTGCTGGCTTCCTGCTGTACCTGAAAATGGCCATCTTTGGTCGTCTCCTGACAAAGGATTAATGAAGTCTGAAGGGGGACATGGATCTCATCATTCCTTAAAAGGAGTTTTTCAAGGGGATGTACAGCTCTTGGAAAAGCTTTTGACTAGGAGAGCTGTGAGCAAAAGCAGAGTTTTCCCATTACCCATCCAGAGAAGTAAAAATTTGAAGTTTTTTTCTGGTGCATCAATGGAAAGATCTGTTATATTTTAATTTATCTATTTCATTTGAAAACAACGAAACCACTTTTCTCTTTCCTTGACTACAGGGGATGGGGGTGCTGCCCAAATACTTGCAGACGTACACGTTATAGGCTGAAGTCTGCGCTTCTGCCGTGGCAGCAAAGCTTAGTCTCCCAAGTGTTTCTGTATGGGAACAAAGACTTCATCTGAAATACAAGCCCATCCCACTAGACATCACAAGCTGCTGATAGATCCCAGAGGACTTAGGAGTTTGTTAGAACTTGACTGATGAAATAACAGAGTTTTACAAAAGCAGCATCCAGTGTGTCCATCAAGGTTTGTGCCCTGGTTCCCTGGGGGCGGGGCTTTTTAGGCATGTGACTGCATATGATAAGGTAGGAAAAAGAGCGTGTCAAAAGGACTCAACAGTCACGTTCTCTGCTATATTCAGGGGGCACAAAGGGTTTCTGAGAAGTATTGATTTATGAAATATTATAAGAAAGAGACCAAGATAAAAATCAATAGAGGTGATGTTGGTTCTGTGTGTTTTGATCCTGCTGAGCTTGGAGGATGATCCTACCATAATCTCTGAGGCATACAGTGTGAAACCTGCTCCTGATGAGCTGCTGTGTGTATATATACAGGCCTGTGTCTCTTGTTCTCTACTATCAGGCATGTGGATCCAGTCCCATCTGAGCTGATGCATTGTCCTCACCAATCTCTGAGCTTAGGAGTGTGTCCCTTTGGCTGGCCAAGCCAGCATACGTTTGACAGTGCTTGTAGCTCAGGAGAATAGATCTAGGCTATAGCAACTTAGTGTGCAGTTTCCCCGTGCTCTGAGCAGAGGCATGTGAATCCCAGCACTGATGAATATCTCCTTCCATGCTCCTGCTGAGCATTTGAACTCTGGCTTTAGTCCTACTGTAATTACAGTTTATTCAATTTAGAAACAGTTATTGCGTGAGCCCTCAGAACAGCCTTTTAGCACTAGAATCTCTCTGTAGAAGAGCCCATGGTCAAATTATTTCATTACCAACGTGGGTATCTCCATCCTCATCCTTTTAGATTTCTAGACAACCCTATACCTCCTTTCTCCATATGCAATTATAAATTGATACTGTATAATTTGCCTGTCACTTGATATAAGGTTCTGTTTATTTTAAAGGCAATAATTAGAGATAACAATTGCTATAGAAAAATAAACATCTGTTCAATGAGAAGACTGACTAATTAAGGGCAATTACTGGTTTCCAGAAGTTCTTTCCAGTGCAAGTAAGAAAAGCATAAGATGCATGTTGTAGGAGACTAGAAATCCATGTGCTAGAAGAATTGGGAAATTAAAAGAAAGATGTTAATAAGAAATTATCTAGAGCTTTCTTTCCAGTTTGTATTTAAGATGCCATTTTCCTGGTTGTAATATGTAAAACTTGCATAGGGTTTAGATCCCTTGCCAGCATTCTTTGCAAGGATTAATCAGTTAATCCTTCTACAGCCCTTGCAAGGTAAGTAAGTAAGTGTCATTATCCTTATTTTACGGCAATGGAAATTGTGTTGCTGTGGGCCAAATTTTAATCCGTTTTCCACTGTTGTAGATCTAAAGCAACTTCACTGCAGTCAGCAGAGCTAGACACTGTAACTGAACTGATTTAACCATAATTGAAACTACAGCGTTTGTGAAGATAACTGCTTAGAATAAACAGCAAGAATATTACATTTTAGGCATTGTCCTATGCTCCACTTGATTTGTGTTTATGCTTTTGTTTGCTTTAAGGGCTGATTTTCTAAACTGGCATCCTTGAAGGTTTGCGGATCTTGCAAATGGTAGTGCATGTATTTTTCAGGAATGAGCATCCATAAATACTTTTAAGATTTACAACAGCAACCTCCAATTCATGGGATAAATTACATACTTGTGTATAAAGATTATATATACCAAGCTCCTATGCAGCAACAGTGTACACACACTAAGCTTTTTAAAGACCAGTGTACTTGGGTTTGTTCAGCCTAAGATTTCTGTTCCTCCTTTAATCCAGATAATTTGTTACCAGTGCCAGTCTGAGCCCTGAAGTAAACCACAAATGTCTATGTCCTGCAGTGCCTGGATTAACATTTGTAGAGTATTCATTGACTTGAGTTAATTGGCAATTAGCTAACTCGAGTTAAAAAGGAGTGATATTTCTCTGTAGATATTCTTTTAATTGCTCACCGAACCAACATAGATACTACTGGCCAGACCAGGGCATTCCACTCAGATTTTTAAAGAAGTTTTTTGACTGTGCACTCTGAAGTGAAATGGAGAGCAAGCAATATGAGATGTGCAGATGATCTTCTGAAATCAATGGCTAGTTTCCCTACTAGAGAAATTTGTCAATACCTACAAATAGGGCATTGGGTTGGTTTTATTTCAAAAGAAAATGAAAGACCTCCATTTTCCATTGAGAAAAAATCATACGTATTCAACGTAGCAAATGTACCTATTTTTTTCATTCCATTTCTAGAAGTAGTTATTTGCCTTACAGTTAAAAGTCAGAATAATGAGTTACTTGTGTTTAACATTTCTGAAAGACTGTGAGAATGTTATTCATTAACAATGAGTATACCATAAGTGCTGTATTTAAACAATGTTTCATTATTTATTAGTCTCTCTCTCCCTCTCTAAATGATAATTTGTTTCAGATCGGTGTGTTTGGCAGACTCCAAGTTTGGACAGGATTGACAAACAGTTCTCTCTTCTTCCCAGAATGGTTCTATCTCTATTGAAGAGTTGTAAGCACAGGGTCATTAGTAAGGTGTTACTGTCCACAGTTGTGTTCTCTCACGCTGCTGTTTACACAACTGTAAACTGGATGTGAAAACACACCAGCTCCAAACTCCTAGCTTTTTATTCTTATTACTATTTTTTTATTATTATTTTTGTCTGTGTAAGAGAAACTACTGCACAAAATTCAAGGCGAAAGTAAATCAGCCTCTTCTGAAATCTTGTCCTTGGCTGAAAAGTCATGGAGGTGATTGCCAGTTACAATGTAGGCCATGGAGATGACTTTCTGTGATCAATAATTCACAGTGAATATATTGTCTCAGCTGGAGAGAAGCTTTTGTTTCTCCATCCTCACAGTGCACTCTTCTTGGGTAAAATAAAGGATTCCTCTCTGTACTGCTTCAGGTTGGGCTGTCCACTTATCCAGCTCATCTAAATCTGTCCCTTGCTCATCACATAAGCTCCTGTCCTTTTCAGAAAAGATCTGTGTATCTTTAAGCATCTGCAGAGTGGGAGTTTACCAGCAGCAAAATACACAGGCACGTTTTTTAGCAGGTCAGTGCAGCATTAGGCTGTGTCAGGGCTGCACACTTTCCTTTGCTCTTCTTCCTTGCATCGTGTCTTTCCCCTATGTCATCTGGGGCTCCTCATGCTCATTGGTTTTCACCTTATGCCTTTTAATTATAAATGAAAAGACAATATTAGCTTACACATCTCCTTGCTTTTCAGCATCTTCATGTTTTCTTCTTTACTCCCCAGCCTGAAATTATAGGACTGGTTCTGGTGCAGTACAGTAGCTATGATCAAAAGCAGCCTGGTATTTGCAGCTCATAGGATGTAACAGCCTGTTTGACAGCCCCAGCATGTCAGTGCCCAAGAGCCCCCAGAAACCACCTGTGGATGGAAATCTAAAGTGCTCGGAGGAGTGAGTGTGTGTGACAGCTGTGTGGGTGGGTTGGAGGAAGATTCAAGTGCTTGATTCCCACAGCATCTCAGATTTTCTTCCAGGGCAGACCAGAGTTAACTTTCACAATCATGAAGATTACTTGCCTGTATTGGAGGGGTTAATTACTCATGAAGATTAAAAGTTCAAACTCTTATTTGTTGCCTGGCAGCCTTGCTCTAAGCCAAGCCAGTACAGAATATCCTCTTAGCAGCAGCCTTGTTTGTTTTCCTTTGGGGACCATGCAGGTACCTGTGCGGGCCTGAATGTATAGATAAGCTTTACCAGTAAGTACATAACTTACTGACACATTTGTATTGGAGGTTTGCTATAGATTTGAGGTGCTCATTAACAGCTGTGTGTACATAGAAGAGATTCACAGCCTCTTCCAGAACCCTGTAAACCTTGGGCACTTGTTTCTATGCAGGCATTTCTGCCACTTCCATTTCAATAATAACTCAGCAGTTTACTCACATAGTTGCTTCTTATTCTCTCTAAGGGTCTGTCATTTTGTAGATATATAAAACATCTTGAACAGTTTATGTTCTCAATGTCAGTGAAAGGGCTTCCTAAGCATCAGAAGTCCACAGGAGTTCAAATCCCCATGTAAGTTGCCTCTGAGTAGTTATACACTAGACTGGAATTACAGGACAGAAACAGAAGTTGTGAGTACAAGCCCTTCATGCCCAAGCTCAATTAGGATTTCCTTGTAGTAGCAGGAGGGCCTTATCCTATAGATGGACTTACTAATAGGAGGGCTGTTGTGTTTTTTTTTAGTGAGGAAGGGGATAAGGTGGCAGCTTCTGTAGAAAACTGCTAGAAGTCGCTCCCCTTTGTTCAGTGGACTCGGCCGGGCCTAGGGTGGACCCACTGCTGGCCAAGGCCGAGTTGGTTGGTAGCAGAATGTCCCGTGATAACGTATTTAAGAAGGGGAAAACAGAAAAAAAAAGAGAGAAGAGAAGATGTGAAGAAGCCGAGCAGGGGCAGAGGCGCAGAGGGGGAGGCGCAGGCCTCATGGGCCTTGCAGGCCTCACCCTCTGGCCTCTTGCCAGGCAGCCGACTGGGCCCGACTCGGCCCAGCCCGGCTGCAAGAAGTGGAGAGGAGATGAGATGGATGATGTGAAGAGATTCTGAGAGGCGTCTGCCAGCCTGTTGTGAATAACTTTTCTTGTGAGAGGAACGGCTGCAGACGGCAAGGTCAGTGAAGAAGGAGGGGGAGGAGTAATGCGGCTTCTGGCCAAGATTCCCCTGCAGCCTATGGTGACAACCATGGTGGAGCAGGCTGTCCCCCTGCAGTCCATGGAGGTCCAGGGAGGAGCAGAGATCCACCTGCAGCCCGTGGAGGACCCCACACCAGAGCAGGTGGATGCCTGAAGGCAGCTGTGGCCTGTGGAGGGGCCGCTGGGGCAGCTGTTCTGGAGGGACTGCACCCCGTGGAAGAGATGACCCACACCAGAGCAGTTTCAGGAAGGACTGTGGTGTATGGGTGGGACTCCACGAAGGAGCAGGGGAGGAATGTGAGGAGTTCTTCCCCCGACTATGAAGCAGCAGCCTAAAACGTCGTGTGATGAACTGACCACAACCCCCATTCCCTCTTCCCCCCTGTGCCGCTCGGGAGGGGAAGGTAGTAGAGATAATGTTAAGCTTGGGAAGAGGGAGGGGTGGAGGGAGGTTATCTTGTTCTCTGTCTCATTATTCTGCTGTTTGTAGTAATAAATGAGTAGTTTTCCCCAAGTCGAGTCTGTTTTGCCCGTGACGGTAACTTTAAGGATTTTCTCCCCGTCCTTATCTCAAACCTCGAGCCGTTTTTCTTATATTATCTCTCCCTATTCTCTCGGAGGGTGGGGGGAGTGAGAGAGAGACTGCGTAGTCTGATCCTAATCGGGGCTGAACTACGACAAGGGCTTTTTTGGTTAGACTGGCATGCAAATGTCAAAAGGAAGTGGCTAGGAGAGGTGAGAGGAGGTAAGGCAGAGCAACATGTTTTATTTTTATCCTAAAAATTCAGTGAATTTAGTACAGTGCACAGTGCTGTCTTGGGCTGTTCAGAGGATTGTCTTAAAGTTCTGTCTCCACAAAACAGATAGCGGTGACAGTGCATTTCTTTTCTTGATTTTTAAAATGCAGATCAGGAGAAGAGGAAAAATGCATTAATTCTTACATGTGTTTTCTCATTCTGTCCTCTGGTACCATGATGTAAATCAAGAATGACTTCTTGAGGTGGATGAAATTAATTAAACATAGTATCGGTATTATATGTATACATGATATCACTGATTCAGTATCAGATTTTTGCAAGATGGGCACTGATTTCTAACAGTTGATTAACTTTTTTATTGGAGTAAATAGAATGGTTTAATCCTAATTTTTGAGTTTCTGTGGTAGGTTAGCAGTAAGAAGGACAGAGGACACTGTGAAGATTACCTCTACAACATAGTGGTGTCCCAGAAGTTCATGGTTAAAACTCTTCTATGACTTAATGACAGGGTGCTTCAGGGAGGACAAAGGAAAAATGGCTTACAGATCAACCAAGATCAGAGAGGCAGATGGCTTTATTTGGGAGCAACAACATTTGAAATCAAACCCTGACATGTGAGATACCAGAAGCCTTTATATTTTACTTGGGGTGAAAGACCAGTTACAGAAAGCAGTTTTTTTGTCACCTTTATTGACCTCTTAACATAATTGATGTGCAGCATGTTGCAGTACAGCACCATGCCACAGATCCTGGGAGTCTAGATGAAAAGGACTGAGGTAGAAGTTCTGCTGAGATTTGAAAGCATAACTAAGAGCGATGTAAAGAGTGATACAGAGCTGTGATTTGTGCTGGAAGCAGGAAGGAAGCAATCGGCACGGATTGAAGCTGTGCACACTTTCAACAAAATGGTGCCAAGTAGCCACTATCCAAACACAGGACAAAGCCAAAGAGAAGAAGTGTAAGTAAGGCTGCAGCTGCTAGGAATGGTGAACATATAGCCAGTAGTGCTACGGGTAATATTATAAATTTATTGAATAGACAAAATCCAGATGTAAGACTGAGGATTGGCTGAACATCACAGCATCTTCCCCCAGCTGTGCTTCTTGGCCGCTTCAGGCAGAGGACAGGCTACTGCTATAGAGTTTCAAATGGATTTGTCAGTGTGCAGCACTCTTAATTTTTGTGACTTGTTTATGCCCTGGCTGAAAGTAAGGATGTCAGCATTTAACCAGATGAGACTGAGAAATTTTGTGACTGGAAATATCCAGAACACTTGAGCACACCATAAAAGAATTGTGACTGGAAGCGAGTCGGGAGTTTGTTTCTCAGCATAGTAACTAGTAATTAATGGTTCCAAATTTATAATGAACTGTGTAACAAAAAGATGGACAAGTATCTGCAGGAGATTGCTGGAGTCCCTAGTGAAATTCCAGTTCATTTCACTGGGGACAGTTTGTAGTAAGGCAATATATATTCATCCCTTGATAAGAAGCATGAAGTCCTGTGTTCATTGTTTCACTGGACTGCACATCTGTTTTGTTCAATTTCCAGATAAAGCAACGTGTTTGGGTTTGTGATTTGCGTCAGCAGATGGGGTCAGGATCTTAATTGCAACCCAACCTAGGTGCTGCAAGCTGAGCTAGAATTTTTCTTACTATGCGATGTCATTGCTCATAAATGCACTGTGAAGCCCAGCAGCTCTAAGTGACACCAGGGAGGTGCCATTTCTTCTTATTTCAGATATAAGTGAATTAAACTAAATGGCAATTAGACATATTATGTGTGGAGTGGGATGGGACCTAGCCTATCAGGTGTTGTGCTGCTTGTGCACATTTGACGAGTAAAGCTGAAGCAAACAGGATGTCACTTGACTAGACCTACAAAGTACAATTTTTCCAGGTACAAATTCTTAATGGCGGTAAGAGTTGAAAGCTCAGGGGACTATCTTAAACTCACTTGTGGGAGATATCTCTATGTACTTTCATGCACTTCAGCTGATTTAGGTTAAAGTTTTGCAGAAGGCAATGCTTCATGTATGTTACTTACCCCTTTCTTGGAGTTTTGTTCTGTACTTTGGTGATAGCTCAGACATCCTGATCCTGTCAGGGATATCCGTATCCTTTTGCCAATATAATCATTTAACAGCACTCTAAGTTATTTGAGGACAAGCATATTGTAAATAATAACAAATAAGAACTTGTATCAGAATATGTTGATGTTCCTCCATGCCACAATGGCATTCATAACAGTGTTACTTTATACAGCAGGGTAAATTAAAACAGTAATGGAAAGCATAATTAAGCACCTTTTTATTATGATCATGAAAGATTTGGAAGGAGCTAGAAAAAAAATGTAGAGGCCATGTTTGTGCTGCAGACATTTAACCATCTAGTTTTGTTAACTTCTGAGCTTTCGTTGATGTCAGGTGTCAGCAAAAACCCTTAGCCTGGTGCAGTTAAATTGGCAGAAGTTTACTTCTTACTGGTAGAATGCACTTTGAATGGTGAGAGCTGGAATGCAGTGCTTCAACAAAAATACACTTTTAATGGCAAAAACTGTAGCAGCAGTAAGGATGTTGTCAACTTCACTGCCAAATAGTCACAATGTGGGCTGCAGGGTGTTCATTGCTCACAAGACCTTATCTGGCTGGAGGAGGGACTAGTGGAAATTTGTTTGCATATAAGTTGCAACTTCTGGATGGTGTATTAATAGCAAAAATCTCAACAGCAGCTGTCTCTAACCAATTCTTCTTTTCTATTTTGCTCTCTTTCTCCTGTAGGGCTTGTGAAGTTGGGGGTTCACTGTGTCACGTGTCAGAAGGTTGCAATAAAAATTGTCAACAGAGAGAAGCTCAGCGAGTCGGTGCTAATGAAGGTAATTTTCTAATCGGAGATTTAAAAAAAAAAATTTAAAAAACAGTTCTTGGCTCTGTCTTCTGTTCCATGCAAAATTAATATCTTTAATTACATATAACAAACATCCTTGTAAGTACTAGGATTATGCAGAGCATAATAACAATAATTTAGTTATGGGGAGGCTTGGGCAGCTGAAATTAAATGGGAATATGCCTGTGTTTGTGAACAAAATAAACGGTCAGCTGCAGCGTTGTTTCTTCTCTATTGGGGCAGATGTGTGCTGGGCATCCGACTTCCATTGCTGTAGCAGTTCATAATAGTTGTGGTACATTGCAGACTGAGGTGTACAAATGTCAGTAGGAAGAGATTTAAGAGAGGCTGGTAAATCTGTTGTTTGAATACTTCTACTGCTCGCTCTGCTGCCTGTGTTTGTTATGATCTGATGCGCCAAGGCCATGAGTGTTTAAGGCTGTTGTAATTCTGTTGACAATCCACAGAGCTGTGCCACTGGAAACCATCAAATTGTGTGTCATGATGGTCCCAATGACTGCAGTGTTCAGAAGAGCTCAGTTTGTTTTTTACCTAGCCTTGTGATATCCATCTCCTTACATGAGTGTCATTGACTGATCCTGGAATCCTAAAAATAAAATAAATATATGCATAGAAGTTTATTCATGTGATTTGATGACTACAAAGGTTAAATTCAGCTTAATGAGAGGGTACACAACTGCACTGCAATCAACAGAATTCCAGCAAGCTCTCACCTGCAAATGACACAAACAGGTCTGCATGCAGGACAGAGCACTTTATTGCAGTAACTTCCCTATAAGCACATGGAGCATATATCTTTACACTGCTGTTTCTTGTGCGTACTTCTGTGTCAACTGTTTCCCAGCACAAGTAAATATAGTAACACTAAAAGACAGTAGATTTAGACTAAGCATAAGGAACAAATTTTTTACAATGAGGGTGGTGAAGCACTGTCACAGGTTGCCCAGTGAGGTGGCAGATGCCCAATCCCTGGAAACATTCAAGGCCAGGCTGGATGAGGCTCTGAGCAACCTGATCCAGTTGAAGGTGTCCCTGCTTCCTGCAGGGGGGTTGGACTAGATGACCTTTAAAGGTCCCTTCCAACCCAAACTCTTCTATGATTCCATGATTCTACTAGGAGCAGCAAGAAAATTGAGATTAAAGGCACATGCAGGCAGTGAATGTTATGCATATAATGTAAGTTTATTTTTTTTTCAGAGAAAGATTCTTAAAGTTTATATTCAATTATAACGTGTTCAGCCTTACCTTTCTGGAATTTCATTGAAATATTCCCTCTCCTGTAGTACTGTGGGTTCAAACAGTCTTCTAATACAGACCAAAAGTTAGAAAGTGAAATAGGTAAGAAAACTGCAACTTTAAAGGGAGATTCAGTGGATGAATGTAACAATGAAAGCAAACTAAATGTGTAAGTGGTAAAATCTTAATCAGACTCTAAACACTTTGAATATTTTCCAGAGTAACACAGTAGGAATATTTTTAAAAAAACATGAGCATTTTTTTTTGCTGAGAGACACTGTCTGGTATCTGTACAAAACATTTTATTTACCTCATTGATTTGCAGAGTAGGAGGCAAATCACTTAGCATAGCAAAGTAATCTCTCTGCTTTAGTTGTGTTGCATTACCTCTGTTGTAGTATGAAATCGGAGTAGTGAAATGGTGTGTTAGGCCCTTGTTTACACAGCTGCATGCTGAAGCATGCCATGTTTTCTGTAAGATTGTACAGCATCCTTCTCAGGAGGAAACCACGCGTTGCATCATGATTCTCATTTTCAGACTATACTTGGTGAGATTTTCTCTCTCAAGGATTCTGTCCTCTGTGCTCAGGAGATTGGAACAACAGATGGGATTGAAGTGGTTTGCCCAGTTCTTGCATAAACTCAGTAACCAGATGTCTTTTCAGGAATGCCTTGTGTCTAATGGTCACAGAAAGGGCCTGAGACTTCTAAGTGAATTTGGAATTGACTGTACTGTTAGCCAGCTTAATCCAGCCTGACCGAAGGAGAAAAATACTTGCGGCTTTTGGCAATCCCAGTGTGACTATTGCCAAGCATCCAGCTGACAGCTTGCTGTGTGGAGTCAGCAGCCACAAGGAAATAGCCAATAGTGAAGCCAAGTCATGGTGGTGTGGTGGCATTCCTACTTCGCAAATCTTCCCAATAGCTTATCAGTTCCAGTGACTCTCTCTGCCTATGGGCTGTGCAGGACAGGCCCTGGAGCCAGATGATTCAAGGCCACAGCTACTCTCCCAAGCCAGGCCCAGACTGATGGATTTTGCTTTAATCCATCCTTGGACAGAAAAACTGGATCTGACAAATACGCACACCTGCTGCATGAAGCTGTGACACTGCAGTGCTGTGGCCATTTATCCTCAAGCATACGGGAGAAGTCTGCTCATGGTCCTTTCAACATCTAAAATGACAGGCACAAGCACATACAGCAGACTGCTTTCACTGCCATCATTATTCTATTTTGACTTGCTGCTTATAGCCTTCATTTCCCCAGTGTTTTTGCAGTGTTTTATTCTGTACATTGAGGGAACTGTCCCTTCTTTCTGCAGCTGCTCTTCATCTGAGCTGTGCAGAATTGAAAGGCATTTGGTAAAGTGCTTTCTAATCATAACGTCGTAGTATTGATATTTCTGGAGAGAAGAATTTGGAATTGAAGCAGCTGGTCTCAATTAGCAGAACTGCTGCTATGGAGATGATACATGGGCAGGCACGATCAGCGCAAGCTGCAGTAAATGTATCATCCAGGCGCTTGCTGCCGTATCAAAGGAAACGGCTTCTCAATGCACATGTGAGCCTTTTGCTTTGTCATCCTCTTACTCACTAAACACAGGCTGGGGAGCAGTGTTCCTTTCTCAGCTCCAGCTTGGGACTGTTTGGGACCCTGATTTTGGGGCAAAGCTACAAATGTAATTTCACAGATGAGAACAGAAGGACTGGTTCTGTTCTCACTCCTGCTGTCACACAACTGGTGAAAGCTTCAGCTGGGCTTCTTCAGCCACCCTGTGGTAAGCCCCACTGATGTAGAGACCTGCCTCCCATGGTACCTTTAGCTTGCCCTAGCACAAATCGGCAGAAAGATTTCAGAAAGGAACACATTATAGGGAGCATCTTGAGATTGAAAGAGGGTTCATTAATTTCCCTGAATTACTTCTGGATCGCTGAGAGGGAAATTAGGCCTAGATTACAAGAGCTTAACGTGTCTGTGAGGCATTAAGCTTTCCTGAACAGGCAAGTTCACTATTGATGATTGCATTTTCAGTATCAGCACAAGTGTTTGGATTTTATAACTTCAGAATGTAAAAGTTAAAGCAAATCTTTCCTCTGGTGTGGCAAAAGCTTGTTTGGAAATGTTGAAGCATCTCATGAGCCGTACTTGGACAAGTCCTTTCCTCTTTACCACCTCATCAGTTCTCTTCCACTCCTTCCTTCCAAAGAATAAAAAACAATATAAAAGCTACTCTTTTGGTGAGCCATCAACAAAATACACTTTGGACAGACAGTGGCAGTAGAAGCAATGGCAGCATAAAGGGTGAAGAGTGAGAAGGGGACAGCTGGCCTTGGACTAATTACTTGAACACACAGGCATCCTGAGAAAGCCACAGATGTCCCAGGCTTGATGGCTGGAGCCCAGAGCTTCATACGTGTGCTTTGTGTGTATGTGCCTTTTGTTTGTTCTGACCGAGTCCTCTAGTGCTGGTCTTGAGGTAAGGCAGGTATTTTCAGGGTAGGGGAAGTGAAGAGACACAGTCCCTTCCACATTTCTCTTGTGGAGCTTGATTGAAGCATGGGTGGTGGGTTTGGGGGAGGTTGGTTGGTTGTTTTAGTGCCTTGTGGTGCAAATTAACTCTGCTTCCAAAAAGCTCTGCAAAGGTGTAGTGTATGTTATTAAGCAGGGAGAATCATGCAAGGATTACTGTCAGAGGTCACTGATTGCCTGAAAAAAATGAGTGAAGGGATAGGTAGCAGGATTGAACGTCAGCCTTTTGGAACCACCAAGATAACTGATGAAAGTGTACTTGCAAATTGACACTGCTTTGCATGGTCTTTTTCTCATCTCTTGCTTCTTCCTGAGCTTCTGTTTCAATAGCTACTTATTTCTTTACTACCCTGTCCTACTTTGAGTCTTTCCTTCCTTCTCCATTTTCTTTCAGTTGTTATTTTGCCTCTTTTTAATCCCTTTCATTCTTATTTTTTCTCCCATCCTGTAATTTATTCTTTTTTTTTCTCTGTCTTTTCCCCTTTTGCTACTGAAAGTCATGTAATATCTGTCATTGTTTTGTTGCAAAAACTGCTGAAATGCAGCATGTGTAGTTGAGATGCCCATTCTTCAAGGATAAAGTTTAGAAATTGTTCATGATTCACAAAGTATCTGAGAGAGTAAGTAAACAGTCAGAGCTCACGTTTTATGAGAGACACAAGGGACTCAATCTACCTAGTTTATTAAAGAGAACGTTAAGACATAACTTAATCATAATCTGTAAATACTGATAAGAAGGATAAACATTTGGTAATAGAGGATATTACAGTTGTGGGGACAAAAAGCTTATTGGAAACTAATAGTTGTAAACTGTAGGTAGACAGATTAAATGTAGAAATACTGGTCTATTTGACCACTGGATGAAGTTACTAATTGGAACAAGCCACCCGAAGCTCTGGTGAGTTTTTCCCCTGAAAAACTATTAAACTTAATTTTAAACTGTTGTTTGTTTTTCTGAAACCTAGATCCTAGTTCAGCTTCAGCTGCTGGACTTGCAGCAGGAAGGAGTTGAAGATGGTTTCCTGATCCATGCTATGCGTAGCTCTGACTGTATTAACACAACAGCCTCTCTGGCCTTAAAATTCATGGAGCTGTGAATTGCTAATCACACACTTGAGATCTGTAAAAAGTCACTTATCTCTGTCTGGACCATAAAGAGAGGTGCTTGTGCAAGGTTTCTGCAGAAGCAGGAATTTAGGCTCCTCCAAGTGAAGTTAAAGAAGGAGGTACTTGAGAGCAGCATCTTTGCTTTGGAATATCTCATTTTCAGACTTTTCAAACAAAAGACTGTGATATTGGCTGACCTAGCTGTCCTCAGCTGCTGACTGGTGGCCTGGTCTACAGAAATCATTACAAGAATATCAGAACAGTGTCAAGGAAAAGCTAAATCTGAGACAGAAACCAACTGAATAGTGTAACTTGGTTCAAATTGAGCTTTGATCGTAATGAGGGCAGTTTCCCTGACATTAGTGAAGCCAAACTCACCAACACCAAACCTGAATTTCACCAAATCAGAATTTTTTTTAATGTATTCAATAGTAGCCTATTTTTTTTTTCTAGCTGCCGTATTTACAAGTTTTACTATTGATTGCAATGGAAATGTTGTTAAGCTGCTGCTGAATCCCACGAAATACCCCTGCCGTTGGGTACAAATGAACAGAGAAACGAGACCCTATGATTTCACCAGTGAAATGTGGTTAGATTAATCTAGGATACTGGCATGCAAAATTTTGGAGATGGTCATATTAAAAATAGCAAATAGGAGGGAAAGTATTTACCTTTATTAAACAGATGTCCCAAAGAATAGATTTTAAAGCATTCATCAAACTTTCTAGGACTCCCTGATTAAGAAACACTGTGCTAACTTGCTGGTACTCGTTTTTTGTTCTTCTGGTTGATTGGCATATTGCTATGAGAGCAGAATAGCCCAGAGGACCTTGTATTCATGACAAAAAAAGATGAAAGGATAAAGGGAATTAAATCTCTCCAAAACGTGTACGTACTCTCTGATACTTGTATTTTTTACTTGCTCTTGAACATGCAGGTTGCATTGTACAAATGAGTATGTTCACACTTAAATGGATTGTCCCTTGCACGTTCACTGCATGTGCTTTTTGAAAACCACACTCTCACCCTCACTGTAGTTTATCTTTAACCTGGAGAATTACCACAGGCTTGTCTGCTTTTAGCACTGGAAGAGACCGGATTAGCAGTGTGTGCGTGTTGGTCTGTATGTTTGACAGTACCTAGGTGGTGAACAAACTGCAGGAATGGTTGGCACTCATCAAAGAACATGAGCGCACAAACACACGCTCACTTCCCACCTTCCCACCTCTGTGACCCTGGTTCGTATTCCAGTAGCAACACAGTTAGCACAGCACAGCTTTATGTGTGTGTCTCTCTTCTAAGTTCAAAGAGATAAAAAAGCACCTTGCAATATGAAAAAAACAGCGGAAATAAAAGGGGGGTTTTTTTTTTCCTCTAGTTTCCTTCTGCTATAGGGAATTTGGGAGTAGGGATCTCTTACTGAATGTATAATGCAGAGCGTTTTGTTTTAAACTGGAGCTGGTGGGGAGCACTGAAAGCCTGTTCACTTGTCATCTGTTTGAGCAGTTAAAGAAGTTGGGTAATTGTATTTTCCTTCACAGAAGAAGCGTTCTCCGCCTCCACTTTCCACCACACCCACAAGGAACACAGCTTGAGGTATTCTTAAAGAAGGAAATTAAACAGGAATCACGAATGCGTGATGTACCTGCCAGAGGAACAAACCTGTCAAGGGTACAGAGTTCCATTTGCTTTCTGAAGTTAGTATGATCAACTGAGGCATTTGGGCAACCTATAAAAATAATTGGCCCTATTTTTTCCACCCTAGTTTTAATTCCACAGACTTGTACTATAGCAGTCCGGCTCAAACCTGTATCACACCGCACATGTTCTACCCACAGCCCTGTGTATGCAAACACATAGACGCAGACAGTGTACCATCCTCGTGCGCTGCCTTGATTGTGTAGCAATAAATGTCCCTCATGCGCCCCAGATAGTGCTCGTTGAAGTCAAGGAATGCTTTTTCCATTCATTTCACTTGATCATAACCATAATGCTTGGATAGGGAAGTAACTGCTCCTGGAGATGAGATGTCTAAGTGTGCTCTGCCATCCAGTCTTCATCCACCTGTGAAGCTGCTGTCAATAATTTGCCTGTAAAAATCCTTTCTGTTCAGCTTTGTCTTTTAACTATTTCTACTGTAATTGCACCATGCTCACATTTGGCATGAGACAGACCATAGTTTGACTTCATGTTGCTTTCTCTACTGAAGCTTCTGGGAATTCTTCTCTTCCTTTGCCAAAGCTTAGTTTTATCAAAAGATGCTGATTCACTAAAATATTTTCTCTGAAGTAACTTTGGCTCAGTGAACTCCTAGTATATCAAAGACTAGGTTTCTTTTGAAGTCCCTCTGGATTCATAGCAAGCTGTTAGGGAGTCTTGCCTGCCATCTCCAAAACACAGACCCTGAAAAGCCCTGTCTCTGCAGGGACTCCCTCCATCTCAGAGCCCTAGGTTACCAAGCCAAGATGTAGGAAGTCTTGAGGCAGGCTCCAAGAGTCCACAGCAGTGGGGCAGACCCAGCATTCCTAGTCAGAGAGATGTGACCCTACAAAGCATTGCTACATGGGGGAGTGGCAGAAGGCACCGGGATCCTCAGCTGTTGTCAGACTTGATGCTCAGTTTCCTGGGAAGGATAACCAGTAGCAGTTACCCTGAAAGGCAAGGGGAACTGCAGGAGAAGGTTAGCTTCCAGTCTCAGTCTGGTTGAGTTGGGGTGTGGAGTGTGAAAATTCTGAGACTGATGTCCAGAGGTTGGAAGTCCTGGGTCAGATCTGACAGTATTTCTGGAATTTCTGTCTGACTGGACACCTAGCTGGTCTAGGAACCTGAGGCTTCAGAAATGCATGTTAGATTGTGGATAAAATAACTTCCCAAATCTTTTAAGCAAAAAAGGTGTTAGAGTGGCATGTTTTCTGACCTGAACTGCAAAGAGATTTTTAAGTTACACAGCTCCTTATAAAAAATAATTTTCTTTGCTCACACAATTTTGTCCTGGACTGAGAGCGCAACTCAGAGTGAAGCTCAGATGCAGTCAGCAGTGTGAATGCAATATTGACCGAACCATTTGAAACCCATGTCTATAAGCACGAGAGAAACAGCGTAGGATTTTTTTGTCGTTCCTCACCCCACTCTCCATGCTGGAATTGAATGAGCTTGTGTTGTGCCAGGATATATTCTGGTTTTTTTTAGAGACTATTCTATCCTGTTTTCATGATTCTGCTGTGCCAGTGTTTGCTCAGTGTCATAGCAAAAGCTTGTGAACACTTTAGGAGGAGGAAGATGCTGGGATGTCAGCGCTACAACACAGCAAGTGCTTTGCAGGCTGATTTCATTAAGGACCAAAGGTAACTTTGGCAAGTGTGGTTTAGGTTTGTTGTATATTTTCTATCTTAAACTCTTTTTTTTCTGGGTTGCAGATGAAAAGACTTCTGACTCCGTTTTACATTGGTTTGTATTTCACATTCCAGAATCTTGTCTGGAAACCTTTCAATTATTTTTTTCTTTTCTCTGGGAAAGAGAGCCAGCATTACATCAGAAGAGCTCTAGCAGTAATGAGACAGCAAGCCTTAAGCAACTTGACTGAGACCAGGATTGGCTCAGGTATTTGACCCTGCATCTATCATGTAGAATAAGCACCATAAACATCAATATACTGATCCATTCCAATTAAGGGATGTAGTCCATCCCTCTATATAGCAGGCAAACCATTTGAGCAAAGACTTTGTTCAAAGATTATCTTAAATTTTTGCTGAAACAACTAGGTAGTACCTTGTACACTAGCACTGCCTTTCTGTTAAGAAGCATGTCTTAGTCCCGTACAGCTTATGAGTTTCCCAGCTCAGACAAAATGTGTCACCTAATGGATATTCAACCAGTACAACTGAGAGCCAAGGGCTGGCATTGCACTGTCAGTTAGGGGATGCAGGCTCTTTTTGTTTGTTTTGCATTCTTCTATCCAACATGAACATTTTGCTGATCATTTGTTACGTGTAAACCAGGCCTCACTCTGTCTATCCCTGCAGTTCATGCTATTAAGTAGTTGGCACAAATTTAGGAAAAATCTGGGAAGGCTCAATCCCAGTGTAATTAACTGTTAGTTCCAGAGCTGTCAGAGAGAGCTGGATACAATATGGCATGGATTTGCTTTGCTGCTGTTAGAGCATGTTGATCACTCTAGTGGTAAGTTTTTAGATATTTGAGCATTTCCTCTTTTACCAGGTGGTATCTTTGAACTCACTGCCTTGCCTCCTGGCATCCTGAGATGCTGAATCCACGCTTAGCATGTCTTTAATATGCTGGTCTGTTCATGAAGAGCACTCCCATAGCAATAAACCATTGTGTGTGTTCCCCTGCTGTCCTCCCGTGAATGCACACGCCACGCATAGAGGAGACTCCAAAGGTTTAGCTCAAAATGATGTTTCTTGTCCAGCTCCAAGAGAATCTGCCAGGTGTGGTAATACTAAGAGAGCTCAAGCCTGTGCTCTAGTGGTCCAGCTACCATGCAGTGACAAAATTGCAGTCGTGTCGTGGTTGATTTTGCTCCGATGTGGGAGAAACAATCTCTGCTTTGTTAGAACACCTGATATTCTTGAACCTTGCGGTGTAATATAATATGGTATGCTCTGCAACTGCATGGGGAGGCAGCAGCTATGGCTTTGTGCTGTGAGGGATAATGGAGATGTTTCTTTAATTCTCTACAAACCATAGGGAAGGAGAGATTGAGTTTAATCTTGAACTTCTGCATCCGTTGCCGTCTCTCAGCGTGTAACGATTGCTCAGTAGCATCTCAGTTCTGTTCTCATGCATTGCTGCTGGTGGAAATAGGAACTTTTGAAAGTGGCAAGAAATACCAGGGAGCAGACTGACTTTTTCAAGAATACTTGGTGAAAACTCAGTCAGGCAACCAAGATCCTTGTCCCTCCTGGAAATTTGGGACTGATGCTCTAGATTATGCTAAAATTAACACATTCAAAATCTTATTTTAGAACATTATGGTAAGGCAGCAGCAAACAGCTCTCAACACTCAAGAAGGAGGATCTAACCTAATAAACATGGTTACTTTTTCCTGTTCCTGGCATATACCACTGGCAGAAACATTCTTATATTGTTCGCAGCTCTCACAACAAGTACCTTCTCTTCTGTACATTCAGTAGGAAAGTGGTGAGGAAATGTCACTGGAGCAAGGTGTAGCACAACAGAGTACAGTTCTGTTGTGGTTTTTTTCTGTTAGGTTTCCTGTTACTCCAGGAGACAGGAACATTCTTTATCATCCGTATCTCTCAGATGCAGGCCTAACTACAGGAACTAAATAATAGCCACGTGTGTAAACAAGACAGCAACACCTAGTTTCATCTCAAGTCTGTTCATAAAGAATGCTTCTGTTTTTTTAATGGGGTGTGTTTTAGCTTATTCCTCTATTTCTTAATAGTTTATTGTACCCTTCTGTACAGCTCTATATAACTAAGTAACCAAGGCTAGAAGACCTAAAATGAAGAAGAGTCACCAGAATATGCAAAAACTGTCATAACAAATGTACCAGGAGATGTTTATGTTGCTAGTTTTCCCCATTATGATTATGTTTATGATATGATGATTATGTTGCTAGTTTTCTCCATTGTACCTTAACTAGATTTTCAACAGTTGTGATACACACATATTGTTGTCCTATAAGAATTGCTACTAGATTGCCTTCTTCCAGTGTTCTGGAAGTCTGTTCACACCATCTGTCAGGAACCTCTCACTGTGGATCCTTGTAATAGACTGGAATTTACTATGGTTCCATTGGCAAAAATCGGGTGCGTATGTCTAGATTTGTGTGTGTGGAGACGGTCCAGCAGAAAGAACTTGCCGTCAATAGAGGCAGAATAATTTCCCCCAGCTGTGAAATACTTTAGCATAAAGTTATTTTTTAGGGATTTTTCTTCTTATATTTCCTTCCTAATACCTTGAAATAAATCCCCTCAGTCTAATGTTCTTATTGCTTTTCTTTGATTAATTTCCACTCTTCACTCCTGCTCCCTCAGCTGTCCTTGAATTTCCTTCCTAAATCCCTTCTGTCCTTTGCTAACCTCCTGTTGGCCCTCACCCTCCACTGCAGCACTTTCAAAGCAGAAAGGAAAGATGCACACAGCAAGAGAGCACGTTATCCTCTGCGTATTACAGATTCATTTTATCCTCATTTCCACCTCTTAAATCAATCCCTGATTTATCAAATCCAGAAAATAATAACATTTACTTAAGAACAAATGGGTAAGATCATTCGACAGAGGACAGAGTAGCACACAGCTGTTCTCACAGTCATCTGGGGTTGTGTTTTCCCTTTTTTTTTTTTTTTGTATAGGGGTGTAAGTTGCGAGTTTAGCAGCCACAGAGGAACTTGGATTAGGGAGTAGTTTTGTGAGGATACTCAAGAGTACCAAACCCCTTCTGGGCAGCAGTGCCATGCAAATTATAGATCTGATTGCTCTATAGGACCAGAATATCCCTGGTGTAAGAGACAAGGCATCTGGGCCCTGCCCAGTAGCCTAGCAGAATAAAAAAATGTATTTCACAGGGATTGACATGGAAGTCCAGCAACAGGTAGAAACATATCTAAATACTGCCTATGACAGTAAAAAAAAAACAAAAACCCTCAGACACCTGTTAATCTTAAAGCCTTTATTTTTGAGATAAAAGATGCCCTTGTCCACCTGCATGGCTGAGCAAGGCCAATAGTGGTGGGAACACTTTTAGGTAAAAGCCCTGCTGAAAGCTGCTTTACGTAGTGTTGAGGAGAGAGCAATGCCACTGACCAGCGGCTGAGGACACAGATCTGCTCAGTGCTGGGTAACAGCCTCTTGCTGCTCATGTACCAAGAGGGCATATAGTTTATTGAGCCATCCTGCCACCTGGCAACCTGTCACCCCTTTTTTTTTGGCAGATACCAATGATTCAATGTCTCTCTGCATCCGTTTGGCTGCAGATGCATCACAATACAAATTGAACCAGTGTTTAGACTGTCAAATGTCAAGACTGGAGCTGATGACATACTGCTTGAAGAAGATCGCATCTGCAGTTGGAGAGGGTCCAGAGGAGGGCCACGAAGATGATAACAGGGCTGGAGCACCTCTCCTATGAGGACAGGCTGAGAGGGTTGGGGCTGTTCAGCCTGGAGAAGAGAAGGCTCTGGGGAGACCTTATAGCAGCCTTCCAGTACCTAAAGGGGGCCTACAGGAAAGAAGGGGAGAGACTGTTCAGTAGGGCCTGTTCTGACAGGACTAGGGGTAATAGTTTTAAAATAGAGGGAAGTAGATTCAGATTAGATATTAGGAAGACATTTTTTACACTGAGGGTGGTAGAACACTGGAACATGTTGCCCAGAGAGGTGGTGGATGCCCCATCCCTGGAAACGTTCAAGGTCAGATTGGATGAGGCTCTGAGCAACCTGGTCTAGTTGGGGATGTCCTTGCTTCTTGCAGGGGGGGGTTGGACTAGATGACCTTTAAAGGTCCCTTCCAACCCTAACCATTCTATGATTCTATGAAAAAAGATATCAAGAACAAAGAAATCTAAGATTGCCAGATTGTTACAGGGTACAGGAGTGAAATATTAGACAAATGTGCAGAATCATAGAAATAAGGTTTGGAAGGGATCTCTAAGGGTTTATGTAGTCCATCCTCCCACTCAAACAAGGACTGCTGTTGACATGGGTCAGCCATGGCTTTGTCTGGCTTGGTTTTGAAAACCTTAAGGGATTGAGATTCATCAGCCTCTCTGGACAGGCTCTTCCAGTACTCCAGTACGTTACACTCTTGGTGATTTTATTCATCTCTAGTGTCTAACCTGGGCCCCAGTGTAGGTATGAGGAGAGAGATTGGCCAGCTATCATGGCCATTGCATTCAGTAATGAATAAACTTGTGTCAGTCATCAAATAAAGACTTAGAAAAATTTTTAAAAATCTATGGAGACAGTACTGAATGCTGCAGCCTCATGATAGGAGCAACTGATCAGTGAAATTAAGAGCCATATCAGGAAAATTTAGTATGAAAAGGAGCAGCAGAAACAAAATGGACTGAGAAGCAACAGACTGGCATATAAAGAATGGGGATCTCAGCAGGTGAAAATAAACATTACAGCAGTAGTATGAAGAGGGTTTAGGACTGTGGTTCAAAGGCTGCTTTACTGAGGGGACTCTGAGGCTTAAGCAGCCTAAAAGAACTCATGGTAATGATCACATCTTGTTTGCGGTTTGAATACCAACAGAGAGCAACCACATTAGCAGGCAAAGCAGGGATGCTTCTAAGAGCCTACTTGGAGTCTTGAGAGGAGATCTCAGTGATCTGTAGGAGGGAGCACTGGAAGTGGGATCGTAAATGCATTGGGCTGGAATAAAGGACATGATTATGGAATTTCTGTGATTTAAGTGTTAGTTATAAATCAATTTTTAAGTATAGATTAAGTTCTGTAAGTATGGTTTGAGGAACAACTAGTAGATGATAGATGAAATAATGAACGTATTGACATACCTTCACTGCACTGTCTTAGCTATTTCTGACTCTTTCATTTCTTACTCTCTCAAATTGCTGGTTCTCACAGAGGCTTGACCTCCATCCTCTGATATCATCTCTCCAGCTCTCCCTCTCATTATAGTTTCTATTTCTCTTCTACTTGTTTTCCAGGTGCAGATCCAGTAAGAGATGCTTGGTTTCTCTCCCCTTATTCTTGCACATCTTTTGAACAGCAATTCCATTCATATCCTTAATTTCTTCTTCCCTCTTGCCATAACTGTCTGTTACTACTGCAAATACATTTTTCTTCTTTTGTTTTGATTCTAGGTACTCTATGTACCTCTCTTCAGACTACCCCACAGCAGTCCTCCTTTGTAGCTACTGTAGTTAAAACTCCTCTGGCACTTCTGTATCCTCAGACCTCAGTTCAACCTTTAGCTGTGATCTACTAAAACTCATATGCATTAAGAGCTGTTAATTTACATTTTTTTTCAAAAGCTTATGGAACTTAAACAAAACTAAGGTCTATTTTGTGTGCACTCTTAAACTGAAATAATATGCCACAAATCCTGCCATCATGTCTAATGGTCTGATACCAACTCTGTGACCTTCAGTATGACTGAATACAGAATTTAACACAGCCTGATTTAAAGAAAATGCTGTTAATAGCCAGTCAGAATGATCAGCTCTTTTGTTTGCATATGCAGATACGAGTTTTTAAAGTTACAATGATTCAACCAGTGTATATCAACAGTTTAAGCATTATTCTTATGATCAGGACTATGAATACATAAACCCGCAGCACACAGTGTAACAGGAGAAGTGAGAGATCTGAGCAGAACTGAAGAATTCAGGGCCCTGCAAAAAGGTTACGTCTTTATAGATTTAATGCATATATAGATGTTTAGATAGCCTAAGCTTAAAGCCTATACTTAAACTCTATAAAAATTAAGAAGTGTTTCAGGGTTTTATGGGCCAGGCATATTCCTGAGAATGTGTTTTAATGAATTAGTTTTGGTTATGAGATTCAGGAAGCTAATAATGTATTAGTTGAAAGATCGAGGTTGCTTCTGTATGCATCAGAATGTATTGATCCTGGATGGGAATTTCTTAATGGATTTAGTAGACAATATATAGAACAGGTATTTGTTGCCCGGTGAGTAAGTGGCATATGATGTAGTTCTGCTAACCATCATGGAAATAACTTTCATTTGTTTCCAAGCAAGACTTCTGTGGCTCAAAATGTGCATAAAACATACTGGCTTAACCTCAGAGTTATCATAAGAGAATTCTACTCCTGTTGGAGTAGCTGCTTTCTACAGGTCTGAATTTGGCCCTAGAGTTTTATTTATACTGTGTTGTCCCTGAGATAAAGCTCAGAGGCTCCCCGATCCTCTTGCTATGCTCACCCGTGGGCATTTTTACCCCACCCATTACATGCATTTTCCAAGCCATAACCTCCTCCTCCTCAAACAGATGATTTGATTTTTGTTCATTTTATTTTTAAGTGATTTCCTGGGGATGGAGGGGATTTCTGTAGATGCAGAACAACTGTTAAACTGAATCCTTGTTATAGTAACATCAAGTGGCTGGTTTAAACTGCTGACCACCCATCTGAATCATTATGCTAAATGTTCTTTGCTTCTGGGCACCTCCCTCTCTGTGCGTGCCACAGTGATGTGAGAAGAAACACAGAAGTTTCTGTGGGATCTTGACGTCTCACTCAAAGCACCGAAGGGCATGGATTGCTTGGGTTTGTAAGACAGTCTCCTCCCATAGTCTTTAATTCACCCGATGGGTCTGTGCAGTCACAAAAATGTATAGATCAGAAAACCAAAATAGAACTGGAATAGGTTTTAATTGATTGTTTGTAAATGTATATGTATACCTTAAAAATTATACCTTTGAAAAAGCAGTATACTGGTAATATGGACAGCACAGTCTCCCAAAATACACTGCAGTATAAAACATACCCAGCATATTCTATCTGAAGCTATCTGTATAGCTTCAGTTCCTGGGGAGGATGTGTGCCTGCCTCATGAAAACCAAACTTTGGAGGTGGCAAAGATAATGTTATTTTATCAGAGTGGCTGTTGTCCTTCAGCCGTCCACAGTTGCAAAACCTAAGGCAGTAGATTTTTCCCCTCTTTATATAGAAACCTGCCTTTAATTTGTCTTTGCTGTTACGCACATCCCAATAAGTCTAGCACTTGCTCTGGGATGTCTGCTGGCCATCTGCTATGAGGGATGGGTAAATATATGGATACAATGCTTTCATTGCTGCTGTGTTAATTCGTTACTTATTAGGTACAAAATCTGAAAGGACGCTATACAGGTGCAGACTCATCAATGCCTGAACATATTAGGCAACAGTGGATTCCTGGCACTTCCAGGGAATTAGCTTTGCAGAATAAGTTAGTTGAAAAGTATATTTATTTTCAAATGATAACTAGAAACCCTAAGGGGAAACAGACTTTGTGGCAGCTGTTTTTCTCCCCTTGACTGCTCTGTTTTCACTTTGTACTCTAACTCTCTCTTGCCCTCAATTAACCAGTTCTTGATACCTGCCCACCTTTGCAGAATCAACCACTTAATCATAGACAAAGGCTAAACTTTCTTCTTTCCGGAACAGTTTAGCCTCTGAACCTTGTGCTCTGTGTGTCTTTCTCTTCCCATGCTTTTGCATTTCCCCAGTCCTGCAATCAAACTTGTCTTAAGTATCTGCAAGTGCACTGCATTTCTTTTCTTTATTATTGCCTGTGATGATAAATTAGCTTGAGTGGAAAATGGGGCCAGTTTTCTGTTTGCCCATTAGTATTCCTAGGCAGCAGCATTATAAACTGTTTGCTACTTCAGAAGACTGGCAGCTGCTGGTGGGAAGACCACACGTTTCACATTTGAGGCAGGATGGGACCGTTTTTTTGCCTTAATTTTGGAGAGCAAGATGCCAGGCAAGTTGAAATGGCTTTGTTGCAGTATTAATCTCTCCATGAAAAACAGGAAAAATCTGCTCCCTGTCTCGCCCTGGGCTCTGATAGCACATCCACGGCTAATTTCCATGATTTTCCTTTTCATTCTCTTTCCATTACAAGTTGAACAAATGATATACTTAATTGACAGACTGTTTCATCCTTTTCTGCTAGCCTTACTCTTTTTTTTTTTTTTTTGTGCAAATAACAGATCAGACTTTCCAAGTAGTTCTTCATGTTGCAACAATGTCAGAAATACTGAGAGTGACTAATTGGGCTACCAGAAGCCTTTTGCCCTTCTTTGGCTTCATGCAGCAGTCCCATCTCAGCCAAGACTCCCAGTGTTGTGTAGAATTATGATCTTCCAAGGTTCCATTATTATTCATTTACCTGTAGTGAATTTTTTTTTCATTTATTGTTTTCCCTCCTCATTTACGAACCTCAGACTGATCTTTTCTTCCATTTTGTTTTATCCCAGGGCTCTTTTTCTGCGTGGTGTTAAGTAGGTTGGGATGTTTCTGGTATGGATGTTTTCAGCTGAAGCTGGTTGACAGCTGAGTAACTGCAGGTTGCATAATTTGCGGTCTGGCCCAATATATCTTTTCATAGGAAAACTAAACAAAGCAGATGCCAAAAACAGGTGGTTGGTTTTTTATCTGTGGAGCTTCCCACTGTCTACAGCTATGCTTTATGTTATTGTAGGAGAGTACTTTCTGTTTCGGTGGAGTCCTGAGCTCACGCTGGAGGAGTGGTACCTTACACTGCTATGAGACGTCAGCCCAGCACTTTGGAGACCTCAAAGCTCTTACTGCTTAGATACTTTCTGCCTTTTTACTGGTCCTGAAACATGCTGAGATGAAACTTCAGGAGTTTCAGCTAGAATCGTGTGGATACGTGGGCAGTATCCACAGTGTTAAGGACTGTTCTCCTTGTGCTGTTCTAGCATCTTGGTAAAGCTCTTGCAATAAAGAGCCAGCAAAGAGTTAGCTTAGTGGAAATAAACTATAACCAATGCTGCCTTTTCATACTTTTCTATACTGATATGGGGTTCTATGCTTTCCTGTCCCTCCGTTTGGGGTGTTGAAAGCTAGAGGAAGTGTACTTTGCTGGAATGAGAAGAGTAGGATTGGTGCTGATGTATACCGATTCATCAAAGCAGAGCAATGACCAGCTTTCCCATTCCAATTCTCCAGTTATATATGAATTTCAGACACAGGGCTCAATAAAGCTCTTATTTATGTACATTGTTCATAGAGCTTGCTATTTGATTTAGGGATCTCCCAGTCATCTCATCTGCAATACAGGCTCTACTTTGCAGAGTTTAGCGCTATAGCCAGAAGGCAACTTATCTCTAAAAAGAGCTTGCCTTTGACCTTGAATGTTCTTGCAGTTGTTAAATGCTTGTTCAGGTTTCCTGAGGAGCAGAAAGAGCCATTTTTGCAGCATAACTCTGCTTCTAAATGTGTCTGTAAAAACCAATGGTATTTTAGGTTTTTCTGTTTGTATTTTCTCTCCATGGCCTGTAGATCAAATATGTCCAAGCTTGCGAGTGACAAAAAGGATTTTCTGATTGCTGGTTTCAGAAACTCACTTACTTGATAAAGATACCTGAAGGTAAAGCTTCTGCAGGTGAAGGTTAGTTGATGAGCTTTATTGATGATGATACAGGAACCAGAGCAGGTATTACTCCTTCTGCCATGGCTGTGCTTACTCTGCAAGGACGATAGAAGTGTTAAAACCTTGCTTGTGTCATTTGGCTATGCAGAATTGTCTATGAATATGCAATAGGGAGCAAGAGGAGGGTTTTTTGAAAGCTGTGCCAACTGTGCTGTCGAAATACTTACGCAATACCAGCACAGCACTGTTGTGGGGAGTACAGCCTTACTACTTACCCTCACCCTGCTCAAGGCAAGCTAAACCAGTGAGAACTGTGTTTTCATGCTGCCACTGCATTGACAGTAGGGCTTTCTGTGATCACAGCTTTTTTTAGCCACATATTGTCATGCCACTGTCTGATATAGCCATGTTGACAGTGCCCTGAAGTGAAACCACTTTTCTGACTGTACGTGTGCTTTTAAGCTCACCTATTACAGAAAGGCACTACCTACCCCCTCGGAGAAGGAGATAGATCTTTCCTGATTGTCCTGAGAGTACCAGAATCATTTAATTTGGGGAAAAGACAATCAAAATAAGATACTGCATGATAATCAGAAAATTCAGTCCTGCAATGCAGCATTATGGAAGGGAAAAAAAAAAAAAAAGAGGGGGAGGGAGAGAGAAAACAGAGCAGTTTGTCTCCCTGCACCAAATAGGGGAATTCAGAGGAAGAGAACTGTGTATTTGGGTCAGCTGAGTCCTAAAGGAGAATTTTCATGCAGTCTTTTCAACCCGTTTTCATACATGGTTGTTAAAGATGCCAAACCTTAAAGGGGCAAATATTAATAAGGAATAATCCTGTTATTGTGAACTGCCTGTTCTATTGCTGCTGCAATCATTTCAAAAGGGAAGCAGCAAAGCAGCTAGAGCATGTCTGCATGATGCAGTACAGGGTCCTGCAGAAACACCTCAGGTAGCTCTGAACGTGGCCATATG
Organism: Chlamydotis macqueenii; assembly: GCF_036417535.1. Classification (NCBI taxonomy): domain Eukaryota; kingdom Metazoa; phylum Chordata; class Aves; order Otidiformes; family Otididae; genus Chlamydotis; species Chlamydotis macqueenii. Next base: position 51,940,113 of record NC_141560.1, on the reverse strand, counting down.
GGGACAGAAACATTACAGCCGCATCGGGGCAGCACTTGGCTTGGGCTTGTTACGTGGCTTGTTTGAAGCTAGCTGAGACATCTCTGCCCAGTGTGGAAATTCCTTAGTTCTCCTCCAAATGAGCTTAGACTTTCTCTAGGCCTGATCCACAGCTCACTGAATTATGAGAAAGTCTTTCCACTGATTTCAGTGGACTTTGGAACAGACCTGGACATCGTTTTCAGAAGGATGTTCTTCAGCAGGGTTGTGCTCATGTCTGCCGTGCAGGGCACCTCTTCTGCATGGTGTTGTGCCAGTCGGAAAGAAATAAAAACAGCTCAGTGGCGACAGTGGGAATGTCAAATACAGAAGAGTATTACACTGAAAAAACATCACATCAGTAAGAAAGGTGCTTAGCATGAAGTCATCTTCTGGCACGTTCTCTGTGTGAAGTGAGACCAAAGTCAAGTACTCATTCCCTCAGATGTCTTCATGCGACTCCTGTTATTCCTGCTTCACTCCAGTAACTTCTGTTTTGCTGCTTTTGCTCCTCTCTGTCCCAGGCATTTCACATTGCCCAGGATGCCCTCCATACTACCACTGCCAGGGGCAGTTCCGTTTGAATTGGTCTGTTCTCTTCCAGATGTAGCTTCAGATTTTTTAATCTAAACTAAGAGATCCAGAGAGAGCAAAGGCTTGCCCTCGTCTCCTCTTTGTAATGACCACTTTTTATAGCAAGCCTGAACCAGAGCCGCTGCCCCCCCAACCCTTCATCAAGAATATGAGCATTAAAAAGAAAGAAACAAATTTTTTTTTTACAAATAAATAATCAAAACTTTACAAATAATAAAAAAAAAACTTTATTGTGTGAGGGTATTAAAGAATGAATTGATGATTGCACAGCATTGAATTTTCTAAAACTTCTGTGTTGTTGTGCATCAGTTAAGCAGTCTAGCCTGTGTGTGTATGTTTAAAGAAAAATTACTTGGGTTTTTTGACCCTTTTAAGACTAAGGGATAGAAAATGATGTCTGAGAAAATCTCTTTGATGTCCAGATCATGAGGTCCTAAACCAGACAGATTTTTGAAGAGGCTTAAAAGATGTTTTAATACACCAGCTACAACTTGGCCCAGATAAATTTGATTTGTTCACAGAAAATACACAATAGTGGTGCCGCAGGAGTGCTTGTGCTTTTCCTGCTCAGAAATGGCCATGATCAGTTTGAGCCTTTGGTGTAGGCTGTAGTTGTACCTCTTCCAGAGGGTCTTCCATGAGATTGCATGAGTATTGAATCACCTAGGTTTAAAACAGGCTATGCCATGTGCTTTGCTTGGTGATTTGTTCCTCGTCTTTATTGCCACAGTGTCCAAGGGGCCGCACTGTGCTTTGCCCGCTTCGCCGTGTAGCCTGACACACAGTGGGCAGGCAGCAGCTGTGAATTAGTCCTGGAGATTGTGACAGTGGAGTTAGGGGTAATGCATGTATGTGAACTGCTTGTGATTAATATCAAGTGTGTCTTTTTTTAGCAAGAAGCTGTCATCTTCAAAGTTCCCCCCACACACTTCATCTTGCTCATTAATTTTAATTTTTTTTCCAGTCTTCCTGTTAAAAATGAATTCTTAATGAGTGCTTCTGCTATTTAAAATGCCTCAAATTCCCTCCGTAATGATGCCTCTCCATCAAACTGAAAACACATTCTTTGTAAACAAAAAACAAGACCTTGTGGCATGCAATTTGCATGCCTTCTGTGGCATCTTTTAATTTATAGTATTGAAATTTATTTTTAATTTCTTTCTATCTATTTCATTCTGGCTACACGGAGTGAACACATGATGTTGATGGCTGGTTATTTATTTTTTTACTTGGCCTGTGTTGAAAAAATGTTCCTATTAAAGCAGCATTTGTAGTCCCTCTGAAGTTTGAGTAAACTTCGACTTGTTAGTAGCGAATGATTCTTCTGAGCACCTGTGTTTCGCTATCATTTGGAGCTTTGGAAATGTATTCTAATAATTGTTTTCAGCATTTTAAAAATCCGTTCCCGCACTTGGACAGAAGTTTTAATCCCATTGACATGGGCAAGAATAAAATAATTAACCAGTAGTACGTTCAGCACCGATTGGTGTCAGAGGAAGTTTTGCATTATGCATCTTTTTCTATCATTACATAAAAAGAAAAGTTAGTCTCTTTGTAGTGAATTTCTGATGTCTTTGCAGTAGCCATGATAGCCATGAACTGCAGTGCAGAAGCAGAAGGCAAAGCCTGGGATGAGAATCCAGCAGGAGACCGCCACCTTTCCATGCAAGTTGACTTCATAGTCGGTGCAAAGGCACGCTCACAATTCCTTAACAGTATATGTGTTACGGCATATATGCGTTACAGGCCTTTAGCATGGCCAACTCTCACCACAGTAGCTGACAGTAAAAAGAGGTAGGAACAAAAGATGGTTGACTATCTTTTATCCTGTTGTAGCCTCAAGATCGAAGTGGGGCAACCTCAGACTGAAGCATACCTTTCTCCATTGAGTTCAGCCTTGGTAGTCTGGCATCTCTACAGAAGTTGTTGAGCCTTAGGTTTCAGTCTGCCTTCTTTGATGAGGTCTCAGATTGGAGATTCAGATACAGTAGGCACTTTTGAAAAAAGCTCTGCTCCAACACAGAATCACAGTGTTGCCTCCTTAAATAGGTTATTTGTCCTGAAATGTTCAAGGCTAACTAACCTTGGGAGAGACCAATGTGTCTCATAGCTGAGCACTTAAATAGGTGGCATTAAAAGTTGCTGATCAGTTGAATCAGTGTACTCCAAGCTTTGGAGTTACAGTCTTCACAAACCTTTACCTCACTGCTTGCAGACTGTCCACAGAAACTTTCCCTGTCTTGATTTTAAGGAGCCATAGAACTAATATCAGCTTTTCTGAAAACACTGTGCTTTGAGCTCTTGAGCTAGAAGCTCTGTTGCAAGTGAAAATATTAGACACTTTGCATAGGAAGGAGCTAATTTCCAAAGCATTTTGGTTGTTTGAACCATGTCTACTACTCCATTTTATTATTGTTAACTGTCTTTTCCTGACTATAACCAACAGGCAGGAGATATTTTGCCTCTTGACACCAAGGGTAAACCAAGACCATTAGGGGAGAGAGGAATTGTCCATGTTGTTAAAAAAGAGTTGTTTGTACATCAACAAAACTGTGATAGAAACTGAGAGGATTCCTAATGGAAGCCAAACAATTATTCACGCAGCAAAGGAGGATGTAATTTCCAATCTAAAGCACTTTAGGGGCCTTCATCTGCCTTTTGGTGTGTACTGGCTGGCATCTCATTTCCAGGAGTTATTCTGCCTCTACCAGCACGACTGTAATCTGCACCCACTGCTGTGCTAGCCTGTAAATCACTGCAGCCAGTTACGTGCTCCAAGTCACTGTACACAGTCTGAATGCGCTACCACGGACCCTTCCTGCCAGCATCCAGGTTCCAGGAAATGTATTTCTGCTTTCCCTCTGTGAGACTTTCCTTTCTGATTTCCGTCTTCATTTCAGAGATGTACTGCCTGGTATTAAAGGGCTCTGTACAACAGGATCTCCTCCTTGCTTGGCAATCAGTGAGATACAAACAATACATTGCTTTTGTTATAATATACCCTGTGTAGTATTTAGGTAGGGTAGATACACCTGTCCTTTAAGTTAGGCTGGTGATAGAAAAACTGTGAAATGGGAAATGCCTTTTTAGTATCTCTTTTCTTTCCTGCTGACCTAAATGCAAAGTTCCCTGAAGTACATTTCTCAGCAAATTTGGTTATGATACTCATTTCAAATGAATTTGACAGTAAATTTAGGTGTCATTTCTGCTTCTGAGTTCATGATCAGGATGCTAGTTCGTGAACTTACTGAAGCTTCCATGAATCCGTTTGTCACTATTTCAGTGACTCATTTGGGATTAAGCAATCCCTCGGACAATGAGAAAACATCTTTGTCTAGGGGTCTTTAGGAAGATCAGATAGAAAGGGGCACAAACTTAGTGAACAAAGTGACCAGTAGGTTCTGCACAGGCATTATTTGACTACTTTATTCCTATGTAATAATAATGATGTGTGTCTCTCACTCAAAAGTATCTCCTAATAAAAAACCCAACAAACAAATAAAAAACAGGAACTAGAAGCATGCTCAAGCTTGGGGAAGATGGAAGGGCTACTGTAGAGCACATGATTACAGTGGCAATATTGCATTCCTGTCTGTATCATTGAGAACCCCCTTCTACTCTCAGTGCGATTTACTCTAACGGAGGTTACACCTGTGTTACAACAGTGGAGCAAGGCATATGTAAATGGGAAGTTGGAGGTGCTGTAGCGCATTCAGGTAGAGGTCGTTGCCAAAGAACTAGTGCCCCATCTTGCTGATATAAACCTCTAAGGCATAGCCCTGGTCTTGCTCCTTTTTAGTTGTTTCTTTTGTTTTAACTGTTTAGCAGCCGACACCGAGTGCGGTAATGACTGAAGATGCAGAAGCAGCCTTGTAGTGTGAAGGATTAGGGTAGCAGTCACCAGGAAGGACTGGAAGCTTTCCCTCATAGCTCATGGACTGTGCAGCTTAGGAGGAACTGAGATCTCTTCTCTTGCAGTGACATGCTTTCTGGTGGCATTTAGCTTTGGCACAGTGTCTTAAACTTCTGCTTCTCAGCTCTTCTCTTTCTCTTATGGATCCAAAACGTACTATATCAACATATGTTTTTTAAGGATGTTCTGCACAACACAGAGAAGCTGAGTGTGGGAGACAAGAAATTATCTCCAGATCTTTTACTGATAATCCAATTTAGGAGACAGTAGTCAGAACCTGCTCTTTACTGTCCCCACCAAATGGGACTAGGGGCTCTGGCCTCCTGCATCACTAAGCAAATGGCTGCAGTGGTTTAAGATATTAACGTCCTCTTTCTGCTTATTGCTGTTCCCATTGCAGAGCTGGCAGAAGAGAAGGTCCATCAGGCACATTAGCTTACCATTATCTGTTTAAATTGATATGCTGGACAGTGAATGGGAGTGGCCGAGGTGCAGGTGCAGGGTTCACTTGTGTTGATTCTGCTTAAGTACTAGAAGGAGTAAAGTGGGCACAAGTACAATTAACAGACCAGTGAAGGTAAGAGGGAAGTGCTAGAAGCCTAACCTTGTTATGGCCCTCAATGGTGGCTTGTTTTGGGAAGGTTGGGGGAGTTTTTTGACCTTTCTGAAGGTCAAAAAAGAAACCTGTCTAGAGTCTTGGCTCTCAGGTCTATGTTTTAATCACTGGAGTGGCACAGTGGCAGGCAAGAATAGTATTTCTCTCGTGGCTTGTTTGAAATATTGTGAGGTTACCTATAGGACTTGTGTAGATAAAGAAGCTGGCTAGAATAACTATTGAAACGTGAGTTTCTTGCAGCACCTCAGAACTAGCTCCACGTGTAGAACATCCCATTCTGGACCAAGAATTGGTTTTTGTCTTAGAATTTAATACCCTTTCAAACTTCTGAATGGAAAAAGACAGTTTTTCGTTCACTCCTTGTGCAGAGCAATTTGAGAATACTTATTTCTTTTGAAATTTGCTTTCTTGTGTAGAGAAGGAAGTAGACATATAGATGTAAGGGGAATGTGTTTTGCCCTGTAAATTCTAGAGGAGGAAGAAACCTGCTTTGCAAAACTAAATCCAACCCGCATAAGAAATCAAAGGCAAATTCAAAGATCCAGGAGTGTAAACACTACCAGTTGCAAATGAGTAGCCCTTTATGATAAGTTTTAGACCCTTGTCTTGTCATGTTCCCAGTTTCTAATAAGTGCGACCGTGTGATTGCAAGTACATCACGTTCCTGGGAGCACAGAAGACGCACTAGGAGGTACTAATCAGATGAAGGTAAGGGTTAGGACTGTGGTTGCAATTACAACACCTAGTAAATCTACTCCTAATTTTGGGCCCAAGGTTATTTATCTTAAGGAGAGAATAGGCTGCTTCCTGTAATCTGTTGTGGGGCTCAGGGAGAGTGAATAAGGCTTGGAGCAGGGCAGATTTGGCTTTACTTTGTATTGCCATCCTTCCTCCTATTTATTTGATAGATTTTGCATTTTTATTTTAAATAAATGGAGGAACGTATTTAGATGGGCTTTTCCTGAAAGGCAGGATAAGTCTCTGAGCACAATCTGTGAAGTTTTCTCTCCCTGTCACTAATAAAACCCGTAGCTGCAGAGTGATGCAGTTTCTACCTCTCTCTTTTCTCCATGTGAGCTGCTTTTCCTGTGAACTGAGGTCAGCCATTTGAGGAGTCCTCAGCATAGTCTAAAACCGATTTCCCATTGATGCTCACTGTTTTCAGGGGCTGTGAAAGGCACATCTTTAGCAAGCTACATGGATCTGCCTGTCCAAGGCTCTGATGCATACTTAAGTGTCATTCTTATTAAAGCTAATCAGTTATAGGCTCCGTCTGTCACCAAGAGCAGCTGTTTGTCTCCTAAATGAGAATTCCCACACCTGCACCTGCCCTCATTACAGCAACATCCTCACCGCACTGCCTCCTGCGCTCTTCCTTCCCCGCCTGTGCCTCTTCTAGCTGGAAGTCAGAGACAAAGATTCCTCTGGCCTGTAGTTGTTGCGTGCGCCATATGACAATTCAGAGGGAAGTCTCATGGTCCGGCGGCTGGAGCAAATATCCGCGGGACTGGCAGCGCCTGGGATGTAGTGCTGGTTAAGCAGCTGACTGTGTGGCCTTGGGCGAGTCACTTGACCTCAGCACGCCTCAGTTAACCCAGCTGGAAAATTGGGTAAAAAGCAGAAACCTTAATGCTGTGTCTGAGCTGAGTTCTCCTGGGGAAAGATATAAATGGCAGGAAGGTTGGTGGTTACTGCTTTAGGCTTATGAATTATGTGAAGTATTTGGATGACTGGAAGTGCCAACTGGTGTAAATAGCTGGTGCCCAGGTGTGCACAGAGAATGGTGACAGAAATTGATGGCAGTGCTCCCTAGGGAAAAGAACTCAGATTTTGTCTCAGGCCAGACACATGCCATGTTTGCATGGGAGGTAGTGGCCAGCTGTGACTAGAGCCTAGTGAATGGCTGCTATGCTCATCCTGGGACACTTTTTCTTGGTGTGTTCCTTAAAAATCTCATCTTCCCTGTTTGGGGCATCCCTGATTTTGCTGGAATATGGGGAGACTATGCGATGAATTAGAAATATATTGGGCAGAACTCAGTAGACTCCATTCCCTGTGATTTACCTATCACTGTGAATTAAAAAAAAAAGGGAAGAAGAGAGAGAAAGGGAAGGGAGTAGATGCTACAACTGGAGATGTGTGAAAGCAAATCTCAGGAAGAAAGGTAAGTAAAACCAGTAAATTTCAGACCCAGTGGCTGCTTTTTCCTTTGAAATATTCTGGCAGATTTGGCTGGTTTGTGTTTTAGGTAGAGCTAGACACACCATACTCTGGAGAGGCACAAATTCCCTTCAAACAGCTTCTCTTGTAGCCTTGCATCAGGCTCTGGGTCAGGAACGTCTCTGTGACTTCAGTCCTGTACTTCTGGGCGGCTGTTTACCAGCCTACCACAGTCCTTGCCGCCTCTCTCATTGAAGTCATGAACCTCCCAATAAATTGCACCATGCAGGTTTTTTTTTTTTTTTTTGTGAATTAAGATATGGGCTCTTTTCATCTTGTAAATAACTTGGTAGATGCATCTTAACCTATCAGGAAGAATAACAGGTAAGGAAAGGTCTTGCACGTTTGAACAGCTCCTCTCTCCACCCTCATTTTCCTCCACTTTCTTCAAGGAGCGTGACCGACTTGCTTCTGCCATTTATTTTTGCAACAGGGAGATGTGGTATCTGGTCCAGAGAAAGAAAGTCACACAGCATGAAATTCAGGCATAAACTTCAGCCCCAAACAAAATTATTTAAATGGCAATAAAGATTCATTCCACTCCTCACAGATTCCCCAGTGCAGCCTGAGTGGCATTTTTCGCAGTTCCAGTCCAGAGGGATTCGTATTAAGAGCAGACCCGAGCGTGCTCTAAAGGAACATTAATCATTGGCCAAGGTCAGCAGGACAGAGCTTGCAGTAGTGGAGTATGCTTAGCATGTATCGTCCTTGTCTTCTTTTTTTATCTGTCCAATTTGGTTCACCTGCATGTGTTCACCAGCTTGTGCCATCCCCGCTCTCCCTTCCAACCTTTTTTAACTTTGTGACAATTGACATTGCTGAATTTAGAAGCAGGCGCTTTATCTTGGCAGCTGGCTGCCAGTTTATCTCATCCCAGGCTGACGCATTTGACTTAAGGCTCTGCTGTCACTTGGCCCTGAGCTGTGCACCTGTGTGAGGTGCTCTGCCCAGCCGATTTGGGCTATCATCCCCCCTTTGCCAAGGCTTCTTGCATGTTGTCTGCTACGGATAAAGGAAAAGAGGGCCAATATTTGAAAGAACCTGCAGAGGGAAAAGAGGGAAGAAGAGGAAGGAACAGCAATAAATTAGGAACAGTCATCACTGTGAGCCATCTGCAGAAATCCCCGTGACAATACAGACACTGGGGATATTGCTTGTAAGCAGTGCTGTTAACACCTTCTGCAGAGGAAAAGCTTTGTGAACACCCACTGATCCCAGAGAAGGCACCCACTTGAAGCCAAGTTTGCAGCAGGCATTAATAATCCTATAGAACAATATGTGCCAGTTAGAAATAGCTGAGCTATTTATCTCCAGAGCTCTCCTTGGGCAGCTGCAGAGGGGCTGGATTTCTGGATTTCTGATTGACACTTACTAATCCAGTATCTTTTCTGTCTAAAATATATAAACAGAAGGATACAGCACAGACAATAGTCTTTGAAATTATTACGTGTTCTATTTGGCATAGACTTGGCTGAGGCATGAAAGTGGTAGGTTTGTGTTCCTACAAGCAGTAGGAACAGGCAATCCTTACTCCAAAAATTAACCGTCTCAATAGTCAATTAAAGGATAGATCAAATGAGGTGATGTACCTGGCATGACATGAAAGGCAGATAGCAGAGGCAGAGAAGACACCACATCTTCTCACTCCTGGCGTAATGCCTTTCCCCTGTATCACATTGAGTGCTGCTTTTCAATAGAGTTTCACCGCGCTTTGCAAGAAATAGTGAATGGATATCCACCAGAATCCCATGAAGAATTCATGAATGAAACTATATCCCAGTTCTACAACTTAAGTATTATTGTTCCCAGTTTGTAGGGAGGCACAAGTTGCTAAGCCAAAGTTAAAGAGCAAACAAACTCCTAAAGTTTTCACTTAATATTCTTTTCAGGTATTACTTAAAATGTTATCAGGTGATGGCAGACCTCTTTTTCATGTGGAAGGAATCAGTCAGCAATAGGCTACCATTATTCACATTTAGTGTGTTCTTCCTTATCTGAAAAACTGCCTTGGCACTAGAAGAGGACAAGGAGCCCAGATGCAGGTCTAGTGTGGCCCATGTAAGTCACATGAAGCTTCATCCATCCATTGAAATCTTTCCTAAAATTGAGGCTGATTTTTCTTCTGCTTACCTTTCTCCTTCTTGTTTCTGCCCCAGAAGCCCCAGACTGTTGAGGTTTTAAGCTGCACAAGGGCCCAAAAGCCTTTGGGGCATTTTGGCTGGTGAATTGTCATAAAGCCCTAAATTCAAGGTAGGCAGCTCAGCTTGGGCTCTGTGCCTGCAGTTAATGGGTGAGGGCAAACCACTGGCTGCCGCTGAAAGAACATGCAATGATAATTCCTGCTTGGAGACTAAAAGGTGTAGGTCTTCTCTCAAAGAAGATTCCATATAAATAAATCAATAAATAAATAGATGGTGGCCAGGCCTTCACAGATAATGCAGCTAGCAGGTGTAAGAGAGTGGTGCTGGTATCTCCATTTATGTCAGTGAATGTTTATCCAAATGGATGGACTTTCCAGGGAAAATGTGTGTTATATAAAACACCTGACATCTGCTGAGTTCCAGGTGCCTGCCAAATTCTGCCCTGTCCCAGGTGTGCTTATTCCCTGTGAAGTTTGTTGCTGCCAGCACAGTGACAGCATACCACAAGTAGAAGGGAAGATAGTGATGATCAGTCCCTCTGATAGCCGTTTTGGCTGAGTCAAATTGTGTTGCCGTGCACTCAATCCCCTGCTTATCATAGGATGCAGCTGTGTGCTTCTGGAACCAGCTCTAATTGTGTTTGTGGCTGTCTCCTGGAGGATTTTAATAAGCCCTGCAGAGTATATAGGAATTAGACAGTGTCTCTTTAAGCAATTTGTAAACCCCTAGGAGCATTCTTGATTTTTCTTGCAGAAGCCACCAGAACCAATCCACGTAGTGGTTCATGCAGGTAGTAAGGCTTTGCTTGTTTATATCCAGCAGAGACTGTAATTTTGAATGGAACAGTGGCCATGTGACGACTTCATGCTCCTGACATTGTATAGAGAGCAAGTACACGATCCCCTGGTGAGAAGCCTAGTCTGAAGAACCCTGCCTGTACGGCAAAGATGTGCAATTCCTTGGATAGACTATGATTATTCAGCTGGTGGTCTTCCTTGATGCTACCACCAATACCACGTCCCGCTGCAACCCTCCAGGGGCACAGCACAGAACTGACGGTTTTCAAATGGAGCATCCCTTTAAAAACTGTTCTCATATGTTTTAATTAAAGTAAAAAAGCAAATTTTCAGATCATAAAGGCTAACTTTATTCCTAAAAGTGAATACAAGCAGCAGGTAGTAAAAATAACTAGATCTTTATTGTTGCATTGTAGGTAATAAATATTTATCAACTTAATTCACTGGTATAAATATGAGCTCATTTGTGACTTTCCTCCACCAGTTGTCTTCCTCCATCATGACTGGACACAACATTTACCTGTTATCCATCCGTTCACTCCATTGTAATCTGCTGCTGATTACAGAATATTCTTTTCTTTCCAGTGATTACTTCTCTGGAAAAGTATGAGTGAAGAAAGCCAACACATTATCATTCAGAAACTTCCCGTTAATGAATGGTAAAAAGATTTCTTTGTTCTTACAGAGCAAAAAGAAGGAAGAAACTTACACAGTCATTTATTGTGTAGTTTCACCTGACAGAGCAGAAAACACTGCCGCTTTTAGTGAGTGGAGTTCTTGAAGTGAACAAACTCCTGGGAAAAAGATAAAAAATGGGTACTGGGAGGTAGCCTTTATCTCATTTCCCAAATAATCTTCAAAATCTGGGCCCTTGTCCTGGCTACTGTTGACTACGGGCCTGTCATGAGAACATTGGTTTTGACAAGTGTTTAGGGAATGACCTGCCAGAATTAGTGGGAAATCAATTAAATGATTGGGGTAGAAGGTTTAAAATTAACAAAAATCACAAAATGAAACTGAAAATAATGGGAGCCTAAAAGCGTGTATAGGTTCAAGAGTTAGAGAGCCAGTTGTGTAGATGTTCCAGATCAAGTATCCTTGCTGATTGCCAGAAGCCGAAGCAGGTAGATAAGCTAGGAAAGACTCACTCCGTAGTTGCTCCGTTTGTTAGTGTGTTTCCATGAGCAGTGGCTGCCAGCATCTGTTGGGAAACCTCTGGACTGGCCAGACACCTAGCCTAAGATCCACGTCTAACTGCTTTCCCAGTCGCAGTAAGGCTAGAACTGTCTATTTGTGTTCTTATGGGTATCAAAGCAAAACCATGATGTTAAAAGATGCCTTAGCAAAATATAAATAATAAAATTATAATTTATAAATATGTAAAAATATTATTTTATCAGCACAAAGAATTAAATTATAAGACCAGACTCAGATGAGTGAATAAATCTTACTTATTGTATGGCATTGATAAATTTGAGACTGACTTTTCATATCCAAGTTACAGGTACTACTGCTGTTTGGCCATAGCTTTAGGCCCTTTGTGCCTGTTCAGTGGTCTCAAGGGGATGGACTGGGATGTCCCACCAAGTGTGCACGCAGGCAAGCAAAGCAGCTCCAGCTGTAGAGGTGGGAGAAGGTAGCGTGCGTCGAGTGAGATCAGCGTCGCTTCCCTGTGGTTTCCCTGTCTTAGTAGGATGCTAGAGCACCTTATTCTCTCGTAGTGGAACAAGTGTTGAGTGCACATGCTCTTTGCCATTATGAAAATGCCCTTTGGAGCAGGTGATAACTTAAAGAGCTCCTTTGTTTGATAAAATGTGTTTGGGGTTTGGTTGAGCGGAAAATGTATTCATTGCAGATTAGCTTTCGGTCGTAGCTTTTTTTTTTTTTAGGATGTCGATGTATGGGAGCTGGGCTTTGTGTATAAGCCCTATTCTCTGTGAGAGCTCATTGAAAAAAAAAAAAATTAGATGTGTAATTTCCCATATGTGTTGTTTGAATGCCCTGAGGGCTGGAAATCCTGCAAGGGGTTAAGTTCCTGTCAGGCGTTACAAAGAGTCTGGGGGTTGTATCCCAGGCAGGTCTGCCTGGGCATTTTGGCTTTGCCTTGATCTCCCGTCCCCAGATACCTACAGGGAACCACAGATTTAGTTCACGTCATCCATCTAATCACCTCTCCTGATCTTCTCCCTTTTCCCATTGCATGGTCTGAACACCTCGTTATTGCTTCGGACGTTGTATCTCTGGTGATGTGGCTGAACCTCCTGCATGCCTGGACACAAAGTCACCCAGTTAATTTTGCTTCGCACTGAGGCTGCACTGAAACCTATAACTGCAGCAGGTGGAATGTGAACACACGAGGCTGGTACATCACCAGGGCCTTTGCGCCTGCTTTCCATATTTTCCAGGCTTCTTCCTATCATTTGCATTGAGCAAAAAACAGTACAGAAAACTTGGCAATCGGTTATAGAGAGAGATATTTTGATTCACTCCTGATCCTGATGCGCAACATTTGCAGAGCAGAGAGGAAAGAACTAGCTGTTCTTCTAACCTTTGTTTTGGTTTTGCAACCTTTGTTTTGTTTTTGCCTTTTCTGCTAAGGAAGCGGGAAGGCCCTTTACAGGGGCTGGGGGGCACTGCTCGGTGCTTTTTCATCCCCCTGGTGCACAGATGATGGATCGCTCGGCTGCGCATGCGCTCTCTCTCCAACGCATCGTTACATTATTAGCCCTGTGCTGGAGAGTAGCAGTTATTTAGGATTGGGCAAGGACGCCTTTAGGATCCATGTTTATTTGCTCATAAAACAGGAGGGATAGAGGGACTGAAAAGTGATGGAATGAGAATTGGGTCAGACAGAAGCTTCCAAAAAGCTTAGCTTATTTGGAGAAGAGAGGAAGCAGCCAGAATAACAAACCGTAGGACAGTGAAATTGATTCCCCGTTCGCTCTTCATCATACCCTCCTCCGGGTAAACCTGTTTCGGTTGATAGTGAATATTTCATGCAGTGCTGAGCGTTTTCCGAACTGTGGTGTCCTAGTTTTTCCACCTCCAGCCCCAAAGGAATGTTTTTACATCATGGAGCTTTATTTTTGGGAAGGGGAGGAGGGAGCGGAGGCTGCAGGCTTGCGAAGAGACGGCAACAAAGAGGGGTTTAGAGAACAGCCTGGGTCTGATGTCTCGGCTGAGAATCTCACCTTCTCTCCTTTGCTCCCTCCAGAAAGCTCAGTGAAAAGGGTCAACTCCCAAGGGGCTGAGGCATGATTCCAGTCAGAATAAAATAACCCTAAAAACGGCACCCTGCCTCTGCCTGGGTCTGCTCTCAGCACACTGCCATCATCAGAGCTGCTTCGTTAGCTGACAAGAACAAGCTGTTGTTACTGTCAGCGCTGCAGGTCCCTATAGCTCCCGAAGGGAAGAGCCGTGTCTGTTCTACCACATGCATCAGCACCTAGAGAACGGCCGGGTTCCTTGCGACACGTCAGCTGTCCCTTCAGGAAAGGGGAGGCACCAAGTCTCGTCCCTCTCTTCAACCTCCCCATGCCCCCTCCGTGTAGAAAAATCAGCTAAGAGTTTGCAGGTGTGGCAGTGCAAGTCCAAAAGCTTTGCAGGTCCTAATCCAGTGCCCTCCAGTGTCAGAGTCTTTCAAGTTTGTTGCAGTTGGCTTTAGGTTGGGCACTTTGTCCTTTAAAGGAAACCCTCAGGTTCTGTGGGGTACTTAGGGAGCAGGATAGGGAGCAGTATCATTCTGTCCCAGTGTTTTATTCCCTCTTTTGAAATCGGTCTTTTGAAAGTTTCCATGTACATTTTTATGAAGCTGGTGGAAGGTGCCTGCTTGAAACCGAGACCTTCCACACCACAGTGCCTTCAGCTGCCTCTGAAAGGACCACAACAGAATAAACTGCCTCACTAATCTGCCAAACTGCTTAGAGTGTTCTGTTATCCCCCACCCCAGCAAACCCTGAAGGCGGTTGGTATCCCAGACCCTATTGTGGATTTGCTTTTCACAAGTGCTTCTTCACTTTAGGACAGGTGGAACAGCTATGAAGCCTGGAAGAGTCCCAGGCCTCAATATGCTCGCTCGTTTTAGCCTCCTAAAAGTACACTTTACCTGAGCAGCTGAATTAGCATCTACTGTAACCAAGATAGCAGCACAGCAATTCAGAGTCTGACTCACCCCTATTATGGACTGCAAAGCCCAGCACTCGTGTTGCCTGATTCCCTAGGTAGCCTCTTTGCTCCTACCTAGTCACGCTTGCCCTCTATGCTCACTGCCCATTATTAAGTGGCACAAACTGGCAGAGCTTTTAACTCAGACCACTGAGCTGCAGCTGTAGATCCCCAGCTCGCCCAGCGTTAGTCCACGATGTGAAGCGTTTGCCGTGTGGCTTGTTAGTCTGCGGCGAGCTGTGTTCACGTACCCTGAAGGACGTGGGGCAGAAGCGATGCACAAAACTGCTTAGTTAATGCTTTAGATTTGCAAGATTTTGGTTGGTGCAAAAAAAAGCCTGAAGAAGGTGATGGTATGTCTTTCTTCCTTGGTGGTTCTTGTCCCCTTACAGGGAAGGAAAGATGAGGGGAAGGGAGAGGAAAAATGGTTATTTTGTGGTGCAATGGAGGCAGGGGGAGAGCTGTGGAATATCCCCAAAGTGTGCTCCACCTCCACGACGTTACAAAACAGCAGTTCAGCGGGGGACACAGAAGCTCTTAGGGAAACTGCAGCTGAAACTAAGTGAATCTTTCAGTCTACTTATCGCAGCATTTGCAGTCCCTGCTTCAAGGAGAAACAATAATAAATAAATAAATAAGTGATCTTGCAAAAGGAGCTAGTATCCATCTGGAGCACTGGATGAAATAAAAAGTGACAAACAAACAAAATCATCAGCTCCTGCTTTAGAAACTGTTGTTAACAATAAACCATCATTTGCTGCTGCAGTCCTGCCGGTTCCTCCCTGCTGAGAGCCGGACACCCAGAATACTGCCTATCTTTACATTCCCCATGCATGTTATATAGTCTAACAGCTCTCTCTGTTGTCACGACAAAGATTCCTTACTTTCAGCATGAAGCTTGCTCTATTATTTCTAGTCTACCTGTAATGCCACCTGCCCTCCCTTCCAGCTTACGAGGCACTGTATTTCCCTGTGCTCAGAGAATGCGTGGTGTCTCTGCTTGCTGCTGTCTTACATGAGGACAGTTGCTAACTCCCAGTTCCTTACGTGGAGCCAGGGTGGTAAAGAGGAGCACCAGCCCTAACCACAATCAGGTGCTCAGCCATGACAGCATGCTTTGAATTTGCATTTTGCTCCATATAACATATTGCAGACTTCACCCCCCACTGCTTCGTTCTCTGCCGGCTGTATGTTGAGTTAGCGGTGACATTCAAAACGTCATTTTTTGTCTGTGTTTGTCAGAGGGTGTGTCACAGCACGTGTTCTAGCATACTAGGCACTGTCGCTGCATTTGAAAACAAAGCAAGGGACCATCTCTGATCTGAAGTATTTACAGTCTAAATAGGCAATGCATGTAAAAGGGCAGAAAAACGTTGGAAAATTCAGATATCTTACTATCTCCATTTTCTAAATAGGGAACTAAGGCACAGATGGATTAAGTAACTCAAAAGAAGCTATCAAGAAAATCAGAAAGTGGAGCTAGACTTTCCGTATCTCAAATCAGCACCTCAGCTTCACACCCTCCCTTGTATGCCATGTCAGAGCAAGCCAGTATTGATGCCGAGAGGTTTGCCAGAGTCTTTCCAGACCCAGTGAATCCAGGCTAACTTATGAGATCCTGAGACAGCTTTGTGGTTTCCTGTGGATATAATTTCAGATAATCATTCCAACTTTTGCCCCACCCCATGAAACCTCCAGGTTTTAGGTGGTTATCATTTTGTTCAGAGATATGCCAAAGGTGGATTTGGATGCAGACCTCATTCAGATTCAAGTTTGGAACATGCAATAAAAGACATTGCACCTTTTATGTAATTTTAATATTCTCTCTGTTTTGTATGTGCATTTATGCCAAACAGTATAGATTTATCAGGTATTTGGGGTGCTTTTCCTGAGGAATATGTAGAAGACATTTACTGTAATGAGACTGACTACTCCCACCTCTGGTGGGATCCTGCATCAACCTCTCAGCACTTCCAAAATTAAGGACTTAGGCCTAGGCTTTTAGAGAGGCTCAGCTTCCATCATTAGGCCAGATTTTCATTAGACCCAGTCAACTGTGGAGTCTGAGCAATCCAATTTTTATATCATGCCTAACTGGAAAGGGGATTCTTCTTAAAATCTTAGCTGCAGGTAGTTCAGCAGCTAAAAATCTGTCTCCAGAGCGCCTAAGAATGGAGAACCCAAAATTACTGAACCTTTTGAAAATGCGGGCATTATCTCCTGCTGCCACCCACAGGAGAGCTGCCAGAGGGGCAATACCCTTCCTCAGGGGGATTCCAGGTGGGGGGAGCTGTCAGCATCTGATGAAGCTGCCACTGGCAGTACCTGAATTCCCAGAGGGAAAGAACTAGCTAACTGTAAGCAGTATTATAGGAAGCTTTTCAGTGTTTTTCACTGGTGATTTTAAAAAAAAAAATTATAATTATTGCAGTTTTGGAAAAAAAAAACTTATTTAAGAAGAGACTGAAAGCTTTTTAATCCTAATGTAAGAAAATCCCCTGTGCTCCGATTTAAAGAATATTTTTCTTGGGAATGAAAACGGTGCTAACACGTATCAAGGGCCTGACCCAAGTTACGTTAGCACCAGGAGACTGCTTCACAGTGCCTGACAGCAGTCCCCAGTGAGGAAGATGTGCCAGGGAGGTGTTCAGTGCTGATGCTTTCTAATACAGCCTGCCCGCTGACATGTGCCCCACAGGTCCTGGAGCTGCCGTCCATGTGATAGTGACACTGTTCTGAAGTGACTGCTTGTTCCAGGGACCCAAAGAAAAATTGGTTGGAAAGGATAAAAGAATGAAATACGAAAAGGATTATGATCATTCTTGAAAAGACCACCTTGTGCCTGGCTACTGCCAGAGTGTGAGGGAGTGGGGTGGGGGACTGTTTGCTGCGGGGCAGGAAAGGGATGCAGGTGAAGCTACCACCAAAGGAACATTAAGTTATTTCTTACTGGGTTTGAGTGGAGCTGTTGTAGGGGCAAAGTCCTGTGTGAAGGTAGAAGAAGCACTCCGAGTGCATCAGAGCTGTCCTAGGAGTCTGTGCAAAGCAGTTTTCTTCATTTCTCTCTGGATTCCTGCTTCTTTCTATTTGTCCTGCAGGACAAAATACCCACATTGTAGGGGTAATCTGTGACAGTGAAGGGATTGTTGTTGTTGTTTGTGCTCAGCCAGTGCTGCAGAGGGAATAGGAGCTCTGACATCACTGCATCTGCTTTGTACCAGCATATCACATCATTTTTCTATTGATTAGTTGAAAAACAGGAACATGCCTTACATTTTGGAAGTATTTGGCAGTCCTATTCTGGCTGTGAACTCATCTTTGGTTTGGGAAAGCTATCACTGAAAGAGGAGTTCCCTTTTGGTATTGCATACTGCATTTTGCCAAGCTGTTATGTTTGTCGGTAGCTTGAAGGGCACAGTCTGCTTTCTCAAGTCTCTCTGCTGCATTAGAGGGAGTGGAGATAAAGATGCCTGTCTCTAAGTGCAAGTTAGAGCAGCCTCTCAAATGCTCTGATTTCTGTTTTGCTTCCCATACTTTTGTCCTCCAGGGACCAAAGGAGAGTAGCAGCTGTGCTTCACCCAAGAGCTGGCACTTTCATGTGTCCCTGACATGTCTGGGTGGGAAACTGGCACAGAACCTTTAGTCCAACTCTGCAATGATTACAGTGGCCTTTTGCATGGGAGGTTGCTTCCATGCATATATTTTAATGCCTTGACTCTGCTGGAATGTCACAGAGAGCCAGCCACAGCCACCATGAGGACTGCAGTACAACTCTTTTTCCTGCTTTTAAGGTCAGAACTTACATTACTCTGTCACAGCACAACAAAAAAAAAAGTAAAAAAAAAAATGAAAAAAAAAGGATGTTTCCCTTTAAAAGCAGTTGGGGAAGGGAGAAAAGCCTTTCCTAGCGAGGAGGAGACAACATCCTCAGTCTTTAGATGTCTGCAGCGGTGGCAGTAGCAGCCGCATCCCGAATGATTAATGACCAGGCAGGCTGGATGTGAGGAGCAGAGCAGGAGCCCCGTTGCAGAGCTGGCTGTGGGGATCCCCCAGGGAGAGGCGGGCGGCTCTGATACGGCAGGGGACTGGGGGCGACTTACAGAGAGCTAACTGTGCAGAAGGCAGCAGCTCTTAATGGTGCTGATGTCTTAATCGTTGGTGGCTTTGGCAAAGACTTATCTTGCACCCCCATACTGCTCTGGTGAACAAAGGACTTGAGAAACATAGCTTGACCCCTTGGCATCAGGTGGGTTTGGAGCTGGAAAAAGCAACTCTATTTAAAGAGGTGTCATAAGGGGAGGAAGGGAAGAAGGGAATTCTCCAGCCTGGGTTAAAAATAAAATACAAACTCTATTTTAACCCCTTGCCAGATTTGTTCTGCTGGTTTAGGATCACTCCTGCAAAATGCAGGTCATGTTCCAAGCAAAATGAGGGCATTTCTGGAAAGGCGCTCTGGTTTTCTGTAGCAGAGGAACAGTATACATGCGCCCTCCTAAGCTGCACAATAAACTATTTGGCAGTGCTGGAGGCGTAAAGTGATTATTCAACTATGTAGCCTATGTGTCTGCTAGGTCCTCGGTGACTTGTGAAAAAGAATGTTTGCACAAGACTTGGAGACAGCCAGAAGGCCAAGAAAAGCAGCATGCAGCAGAGCAACAGAACCAAAATGCTTATAATAAAAGTTATTCTGCCAAATAGGACTTCTGGTAAAATGCACACTCACCCATGAAGTCAATCCCCTCAGGTTGTCTGGAAATCCTTTTGGTTGAATAAACAGTATGAGGGAGGAAAAATTTGTCTGGGCGGGCTGCTTCTGGCTTAAGTTTCAAAATCAAACTCATTCATTCATGTAAACCCTCTGTAGATTCTTGCAGTTCTCTGTCACCTCTGAGGTCCTGGGTTCAGTTGCAACATCAGACACTTCTCCCAGGAGAAGGAAGCCTGCTGCAAACTGAATCCTCAGGTCTGAAGGAGATCATCAGCAGAGTAATCCCAAGAGCTGAATGGAGGTGCTGACTCCCATCTTGGGATGGCTTGGAGAATATGCACACGTTGCATGGAAAGGGAATATGCACACATATTATGGAAAAGGATGAGGAAGAGCCATTACAGTTCAGATCAAGGAAAGGACATAGCTATGCACTACATATTTCCTTTCCTGCTAGAAGGCACATTATCTTACATGAAAATATTCAGACCACTTTTAAGGGAGGGCTGTTTGCTTTTGCTTTTTTCTCTGTTGCTTATTTCCTGTTTCAGATTTAAAGAACTGCTTCATATTTCCTTAATGAGAGTGTGTCAGAGCTTTACACTTGTATATATTTTCTCAAAGTGAATCTTCTGCTCATTTGTTTGAAGATAAAACTGACTTACTGAGGCCTTCAGTAGGTCGGCAGCGACCCCCTCTCCTGTGAGCTTGAAGTGACTGATCATTTGGTGATGATGAGCAGGATAAGGGATCAGAGAGACACACCAGTGCTTCAGGGATCTCTGTATGCCTGGAGAGTGCTAAATTATACCCCATGGAAACATCTCAGATTTCTCAAACAGGTCACTGTTCCTACAGAAGAAAGAGGGACAACAGTGCCTAGCTCCCTGGGTGAATGTAGACCTGTCCAAAGGAAGCTCATAAAAAAATTAGTTCTTCAAAATGTGTGTTTAATGGGTCAGAAGTAAGGACTATCCCCATTTCCTGGTTGGCCAGGAAAAACATTTACATTGGCCACCAAGAGCTTTCAAACTAAATGTGTTACTCTCCTATAGGTTTGCTAGAAGTTACAAGGTAATTTTTTCCTCACTTCGCTGTCATTCTGTTGCTTGCAAGTAGACCCTAGACTATATGGTAGCGGTGCAGACTAAAGCATGCACTTTGAACACTTTGTTGAAATGGAAGAAGAACAATTGCTACAAGTTTGTGTCGCCAGCCACCCTGAAGGGAACACGGAAGAGGTCTGGAAAATTACAAGGAAAATCATTTCTGCCTCAGAAAAAAAGTAGTACAGAGTAGAAAAGGTTAACAGTTTAGAAATGTTAGTGAGCATAAGAGTGCAAAACCAGAAGAGAAATTGTCAGAAAAAGGCTCTTACAAGCCCCTGGGGTTTCACAGAATGTGGTTATTCTTGAGTGGCTTCTGTGGTGGCATAAGGAATCCACTCCAAAATAAAGAACATGCTCCCAGTTTGGATGTGTAACATTACCCTGCTCTAAATTCAGGAACATGTGGGCAGCAGAATTATACCAAAGGACATGACAAAACTCTAGATAACCCTCAAGTCATCTACTTTGGATGGATTAAGGCTGTTACCAAGGGAGGGAAACTTGTTTCAACTGTTTTCAACGGTTACGTATATCTCTGCAGAGAAGAGGGCTGGCCTCCTAAAATCACCACGGTTCCGTATCAGCTGCTGCCCTAGCCTTCCTCACTGAATGGCACCCAGCAATAATTTTAGGACTCTCAGAAACAAAAGGGACTTGTCAGTGTTACTGTGTTCCTCTGGCAAACAAAATGTGAGACAGACTTGGAGAAAACTTCCACAGAGCTTTCCTGCATACCCTGCAAGGATACTTTGCAGACATCTTTAGTTCACCTGGGCTCCTTGGACCTGGCAAAAAGTGTCCGGCACAGAGCAACTGAAAGGAAGTGCTTCCCTGCTGTCCCATAGCGTCTATCAACAGAGTACAGAAGGAAAATCCTTTACCTGGAGTGTACATTTCCTACTCAGAGGAGGGACTTTGAATAGGAATTATTTCTGGTTTCGGTGTAGGAATGAGCTTAAAGGTAGGAGGCAGTACACAAATGAAACTTTGAACCCACACACAAATCTGTATTATACAGCAGTAGGATGCACTGTAATCCCTGCCGTCGTATGTATGTTAATGTAATGATCAGCTACCCCTAAATATCTTGGGGTTTTCTTTCCAAACTCACTGAGTTCTGTATGGTGCAAGGAGAACATCTGTGAAGTACTTTCCTCCGAAGTGCATTTGCATGTCAGGATTCAACATGTGAGCCTTGCAGCACAGGCACTGTTTCCTCCTATCTGAGGTTACTGCTGGGTTCCCTCAGCATGGCATCCACCTCAGCAAGATTTTGGTGGGGTTTTTGTCTGTTCTGTGTTTGCGTGGGAGGCAGTGTAAGCTTTTCATGGAGGGAAAGGCTTTCTCCATTGGAAAGAAGTGAGCTAATTATGTCTCCCATAAAGAGATGTAATTGGTTTTCTTTTCTGTAGAGAGAGGATGACATGAACAGCATCCCTTGCCTTTTCATTCCAAAACTCTGTTGTCACCATATTGCTGAGTCTTGGAAAACTCCCCGATTCACAGGTCATTTTCACATGTTCCAAACATCTGGGAACAAGATTCAGCTGACTGATGAATGTGATCTCTGGCAGAAAATGCTGAAAAGTTGGGGAGAGAGTGGGATAAATCTAGCCCAGATGTCCATTTCAAATATTGCTGGTTTCAAATTTAGCCTGCCATCTTCTTAGCAAATTGTTTGCGAGCACTTTTAAATTTGCACATGTAAGTGTTATCATAAGTATTTGGCAAGTGCAAGGGATTTTGAATTAGATTGTGAAAGGAGGATGCCTGTATATGTGCCTAAGCATCCCAAGGTGAACAGGCTTCAGATGGTATGATTAAGTGAACCCCAGTTTTCAAATTTTCTTCTGTTTTTGGAATGCTTGCTCTGCCACTTTCAGGAATAGCTAGAGTAAGCATGTCCAGCCAAGTCCATTCTTTTCAGAGAATTAAGCTAATTTGCTTATCGTTAGAACTTTCCTGTTGCTTCCTCTATGTAATTTTTGAACAATTAGTGCTGTCTTTAGTGATGTGTTATCACCTGACATAACAAAGTGTTGCTTTTCTTTGCTCTTCATCAGAAGCCAAATAGCTTTGAACTCTGCATTAGATATGTTGTATATGGCAGGTGCAAAGGAATGAGAAGAGACTCAGGTAAGCAGTGGCACTTCAAGGTGGCTATTCTGAAGACGCACAATGCACATCAATACCTTCAGAAATAATGAAAATACCACCTTCCTCAAGTTTTAAATGCCTTGAAGTCTTTGCTCTTCCTGATTTTCATGCAATAGTGCTGCGTTGGTGGGTGCATCTGCACTGCAGTATACCACTTGTCATAAATATATAGGTTGCTTTGGAGTGGCACAGGTAATTCAAGGCAGAAGTTTTCTGTAGTGCAGAAGTGATTGTCACTGTGTGGAAAAGATAATCTGTTTTAGGATAGGGAATGCTTTTAGCAATGATTTAGTATGGTGAAGCTGAAGAATTCACCCTTAGAACTCAGAAAGGCTCAAAAATAGTGCAGGATCTGGGAAGTAATGTTCAAGGCACAGGTTCATAAATAGTGAGACAGGCCTCGTGTTACAAGACCTGTCTCCAGGGACTTAGAACTAAAAGATGGAATTTGCTGTTCATTGCTGACTGACTCTGGTCTCATTTAGTAATAAGAATCTCATGAACTTTGAGATAAAGAGCTAATGCTAAGTGCTTACCAATGCTGAGTACTTCTGAAAGTCCAACCGGACTGAATAATGTATTTGAAAATATAATGAAGATGTGGAAAACAATTGTATTCAGCTCCAGAGAATGTGAGGGACATTTGGTTAAGGACATGACCAGAAATGTCTGAGCCCTCCTTTCTCAAGGAGTTTTGGACAATGTGGAGAAGGAATGATTTGTCTTGTCCTGATGGCCTGTTCTGAGATGCTCGAGAGCCTATCTTTACAATGTTGTTTGTAAACCTTCCTTGCTGAGAGGTTTCTTGATCCTGATATTGATGTTGATACGCTGCAAGATGTCATCAGCACCTCCAGCAACAAGGGGCTGGTGTGTGATGGGAAGGATATGAGAAGAGCAGAGAGAAAATAGCTGAGAAACAAAATGTTCCTTCGTTGCTGTCTTTGATCTCTTAACTCCCAGCTGTGAGAGATCCTGGATGCTGATGGCAGCAATTGATTAATTTTCTGCTGTTTCTATTGCTTGTACAAAACTGAGGAAGACATTGTCTTCTCTGAGGGGAGTACAAGTCTTCTGTTGCAGACCGAACCCGAGGGGAGACAGGGATTGAGCATAGGCAGCCTCAAGAATGAGGCAAAATACGCAGTTTTATGTCTTAGTTTTATTTCTTGCTCTTCTTTATCTTTCTACCTGTTTCTTTGTACTACAATTACTGTCTTATGAGCCATCCTTTTGCAGATTAAAAACCGATGGAAAGCTCCCAGTCAGTGTTGCTATCTGCTGCATCCCTGATGCTCAAGGAAGAAGTGGCAGGCACCACTGACAAAGCTGTTGCATCAGGACTAGCATCATCTTGAAAGTTTGCGTCATTTCTCAGCACTGATGTGTGGTAGTTGAAGGGAGGGAACAATTTTACAATAGCCATTTAACTGTCCACCAATAGTTTCCTCCTGACCTGGGTCCATTAAGCTAATTTTACTGTGTGAGTCACCAAAGAGCTGAGAGTCACAGGCTATGAGCCCATCTGCTGTTGGCTAAATCCAAACAGGTAGCCCAGAGATGTAGGTATTGAGAGGTCACTGATGATTTTCCGTGCTGTTCAGTCCTGTCTTGTAAGATATGAAAAGACATGCTGGTGATTGAGGTGGGTCTGCATTAAAAAATTATAATCTCACATGTAGATGAGTGGGCAGGGATGTTTGGAACTGAAGTGCTGGTTCATGTCATAGTAGAGATACAACTGTTATGGTCGTGTCATTATAGAGAGATACCAGTTATGGTCATGTCGTTATAGAGAGACACTGAAGAGGCACATTCCTCAAACACAGTCTGCTCAGAGCACTTGTTTGATGGACAAAGCAGACTAATTTCAACATCATGGATACGAATAAGTAGTTGTTGGGATCAGTGTCCCTAAGATGGGATGGACATAGAAGTGCTAATGTAGAGCTGGTGCAGTCAGGCAGGAGCTGCTGTTCATGCTGCAGTGTGATAGAAACTGTTGCTGACCTGCTGTGGTAGAAGAGCTGGGCTGAAGGGTTGCTCGGCCTTCCTGAGTATGCAGCTGCTGGCTCCGCAGTTTGGCAGAAAGTCAGCTGCTGATTCCTCTGCCTGCAGCTGCCAGGCCTCCCCTCAAGGCTCCCTCTTTATTGCAAAGCGAAGTGTAAACATGAACGTTGTGAGTCTGTGTTGCCCTTGGCCTTTTCGCAGTTCCTGGATGAGGTCCATGCTGCTGTTTGTCTGGAAGCATGTCCCTCTAGGAGGTGCAATTGTGCTTCAACAGCGTATTTGGAAAATGGAAACAAAGGGAAGAGCTGCAGGATGCTTCAGTCTGTGCTTCTGTCACTGCCAGCTATGAGGGACTATCAGGATGGAACATCCCTCCTAGATATCAACTGTTTGTATCTCGCTGAATTTATTAACTCAGCTGAAATGAGATCCTAATATGCAAGTACATACAAATATCCATCTAAAGAGTCAAGGGGAGCCCAAAAGTCAAGGACAGGATAATATAGTAGAATAACAAAAATCATATTATCTGTTTTCCACTCTTTGAAATGATTGATATCATTAGACTTGTTGTGGAGCAGGGCAAGGCAGGGATGGATTGTGGGATTCTGCCTCCAATCTCTGCAAAGCTCCAGCTATTCTGCCCTCTCCTGGAGTAGTTGTTACCTGCCTTATTTCTTAAGGAACCAGAGATGGCCATTAAGGAAAGATGTAGAGAAGGAAACAGCAGCAATCCTATTGATTGCTTCTGGAAAAGCATTAGAGAGAAAATGTAAAGGACATTTGTGTAAGACGATGCCAAAGAGCTGAACAAGGCCGGTCTGACTAATGGAGAAAAAGAAGATAGGGAAAGAGGCTAGCCAAGACACATAGGAAATTGTGAAGAGTTTATCCTTTGAAGCTTTTCCAAAATTGTACTCTTAAATTTCTCTTCCTACTGATGGTGGACTCCTTTAAGGATCCAGTCCATGGTACTGTCAGCATCACTTCGCTGTCTCAGTCCCTTTCCTGGATGCTCTGGGAACCCCTCTGCCTTATCATATCCTCAACCAATGCTCTCAGAAACTCTGCACTACATTTTTGGCAGAACGTTATGCTGTGCTGTGCTATACTGCCTCCTCTGTGCTTGCCCGTATTACCTTAATGGGATTCAGCACCTCCTGGATCCTTCACCCACTCTTTGGCTCAGGAGTTCCAATGTTGTGTTTGGTACTGCCCATATTAAATCTGTGATGTCTCAAATAATACAAGGAGCTCTGCACTTGTATTATTTGAAGTTGAACTCTATACCACTCGATTTTGCAGCTTGTTTCTCCTCTGTGTGTAGTGACTATGCTTCTGTAGCTGAGCATAGCAGCCCACAAGACATTAAGTGTTCTTGAAGATACCTTCTACCTCCAGTAGAAGTAACTTCTACTGGGGAAAAGTGAGTTAAGAATTGCACACCTTTCCTGAGCTGCTGCACAGGGCCTCCTGCTTTTGCATTAACATGCACATCCCTGAAACGAGCCAGAAGTTTGTTGGTCCTTCAGGGGGAAACAGCTGCAGGTGAGTACTGCCTACAGCATTGCTTGTGGAGTCCAAACTTAAATTTCTATATTTAAGGTGAGCACTGCAGGTCTGGCGTGGCAGGGAGGGCAGCTCGCATGAGAGGGACTGAGCGCGCTGCTCTGGAGCTTTGCTGTGGCTGCTGCTTGGGGGTGGCGAGTTCGTCATAAACACGGGGCTGGCTGCACGTGAATGCAAACATTCTGCTTTGGGTCAAAGAAAGCACAGTGCTCATTAACATTAAAAACCAAGATAAGGAGGGGAGAAGAAAGGCAAGTCATAGATCAGGTTATTTCTCCTGCAGAGCGGCTGTTGGTTTGTGCCCCGTGTCCTGCACTACTCGGCGATGGCAGCCAGGATGTGGCACTCACCGAAGGTGACAGGCTATTTGCCTTTGGGTGTAAGGGGCCAATTCTGCTGACTGCTGGCAGAGACTTGCATGTCAGTCACTCATTAGCTGTGTACCACCAGGCAGCAGATGATCTCAAATGCTGAATGAATAAATCCACTCCTTGTCAGCTCCCATCAGTGTCTCTTGCATGAAGCCCTGATACTTCTTAAAGAAGCATACGCTGCAGATAAGTCACAGTGCCTCGGTAGCCTATGGCTCAGTGCTGAGCAACACTGCAACCATTAACTACTGACTTAAACCGTGAAGTCCCTGGGTCAGATTTTCCATGGTTAGATAACCTGTAAGATCCAAACCCCATCACGTCAACACCTTGGAATCAATATGCCAGGCCAGGCCAAGAGTCCTCTCCTGTTGTGGAGGTGTGTTAGCTCCAGCAGAAAGGATTTCTGAGAAAACTCTCACAGAATCCATTCAGCTGACTTCATACCCTCAGACTTTATGCCAAATTTTGAAATTCAGTGGAGCTTTAGAGTTGCAGTTTTGAAGGGACTACGGAAAAATACTTGTTTCAATAAAGACAAGTAGAAGCTGACATTCTGTTGTAATAGTAGTTTGTAGAAAATAAATTTCCCCACTAAAGCTTCATGGTATAGAAGTTTACACATGCAAATTTCAACATCAAGTATGCATCTCACTTGCTTCTCACACATACCTATTTTCATTTTCATTTATAAGGAAATAGCTTTGAGAAGCACACATGCAAACAAAAATTGTAGTGGAATACGCTCATAATAGAGCTTTCAATAAAATGAGGAATTGCTCAGCTTTCCAGTAATTTTGTCTGTCTGTTGTAAGTATTTTGTACAGCATTGTCTAGCTGCCTGGTTCTGTGGAGTTCTAAGTCTGGTTTCCTCCCTCATTTATCCACTTTTTACAGAATCTTCTTGTAATTACTAGTACATGGCAGAAAACCTGAATTCATGTTAAAGCATTTAATTAGTCAAAATTGTGTAATAGAAGGTTTCTTCCAGATACCACTTAATGATCATTAGAAAGTGTGATTCAAAGTTCACTTAAGTCAATTGATATCTTTTGTTGACTTCAGTAGATTTTGAATCTGGCGCAGTATATTCAGAAATGTGAAGCTAATGGCTACAGTAGCAGCAGGACATACTCTCCACAGATGGACAACTTCTGTGGTTCTCCATTTGCTCCTGTGGCCTGCTGAAGAGATACAATTTCCTCTGAGGAAGGAGAGTAAAGTAGTGGTGGAGCAGAGGGAACTGGAGTTTTGCATTATTCCTCTAAGGATTGCGTTGCCCTGGTGTTGCACTTTGTCATTAGCTGAATCACTGGAGCATCCTGTCAAATCAGCCTCCTGCATAGATTTTTAAAAGTTCTAATTGACACCTGCAAGGTTACAAGTTAGCCATGTGTTCCCATTTGCCCTCCAGAGTATTTCGCAGCTCTTTCACCCAGCTCCAAGGTGCTGGAGTCAGTAACCTGCCTTGGTATAAGGCAACCCAGGCTGTAGTTGGGACCCTGTGACATGACCTGGCATTTGTGTGACAAGGAAAGCTTTGCTTTTTTCCTTCCTCTTTTAACTATTATGCAAATGTTTCTTCATGTTTCCTGTTTGTCACAGACTCTGAGCCTCCCTAGACAGGCTATTCTGAGCTTGGCCTGCTTTCTGATAATTGCATCTGCATTAAAGCAAACACCCCTGCAGGGTTTCTCCGTTCCCCTGTCCTTGCTGGCTCTGGGCTGGACAGCACTCTGTGGCTTGCAAGCGCAGGGATGCACAAAAAAAGCGTGCCAAGGGCTGGCCACGCTCTGGGGAAGAAGGCAAAGCTGCATGCTATTTCAGGCCTCTTTTATTTTGCTGGTGAGTTCAGATACCTCTCCTTTGTTAATGACATGGTGGCTGCTAGGTCCTCCTGAGTCATGCATCAGTAAAATCACTACTGAGATCTACCATCCAACCCATATCAATAACCGGCTTCTCCGTGGGGATATAAAAAATGAATAGGATCCGGGAGAGCCACCCGTCAGTAATGACTGCGGTAGTAATTTTGAGAAGGAGATATGTTGCATGGTTTTGTGAACTATTGTTTTTATTTGGAAGGGAAAAGAGGCAGGACGCTGCTGTAAGTTTTTTGAGGATGATCTTTATCAGACTGCTGGGAATCCCTAGTTCTTGAAGAAGGACAGCCACAGGTGTCTTGCTCCTCTACACAGGGCCAAGGCCTGGACTATGAGAAGTACAGTAATGACACTTTTCCTTCATAAAGCCCTTTTTTCACTGAAGGATTGTACAAAGTCTTACTGAGATGACTGAATTAGTTTTGTCCGTGGTTTACAGCTAGAAGAGGTATCAGACTATGGAAAGCTGACTGCTGCCTGCACTGGAGTTGTGCAATGCACCACTGAACTGAATACATCGTAGTGAAATGCGGCAAGGCACATCCAGACAGATGCTTTCTGCATACCTGGGATTGAAATCAAGACTTCCGAAACTGTATTTCCTCTCAGAATTTAGTTCCCAGGAAGTTAAAAATACGCACAGAACTTTCCACAGTCACACACTTGAAATGATGACAGTAAAGTAACTCAGATTATGTCTTTTTAATTGGTTCCTGGCTTAAATTTGTAGGTAGTAAGTAGATATTTTGGCTTTCTGGTCTGATTTTCTCTTACTGAGCATAGGCCATGCAGTGCCATAACTAAATTCCCTCCTCCAAGTGGTAGTCATAAATCACTGCCTCTTCTCATGCCTTAGGACAGTAACCAAACAAGACCTTGACTGGATGCTGCCATCCATCACTCAGTTGTCTCAGTGTACGTTGCCACCCCATTCACCAAGAGGTTTTTCAGAAGTGAAGCTCCAATGCAGTTAGACAGCCCATCTGCAGGGAATTTCATCTTTCACAGGCAGGATATCCCTCAGGAGGGAGAGAATAGGGTTGGATGCTACAACTAGTGCAATGGTCACATTCCCCATGAAATACCTGGTCTTCACCATCCAAAAGTGGAGACCAACTCCAGCTTTGTTGGAGTTCCAGTTTCTGAGCAGCTGTGGAACATGGTGCTTATGGTGATCCTCAGTGCTACTGAAAGAGTGTTGTGGGAGTCAGTGCTTCTTTTTTTCCTCTTGAAGCAAATCCAACTTTCTCAATTACAGGGCTGAACAAGCCCTCTGCAAATATCAGTGCATATCTTGTAAGAGGAAAGAGTAACAAGTCTTTTTGAAGAGGAGACAAAAATGGAATAAACTAGCTCTCCCCCTGGTTCCCCCTGTTTTTTTTTTTTTTGGGTGGAATAGCTGTACAGTTGAGACCTACCCAACTTTTGTTTCCTATTTGTATAAGCATCTTTCATCTAAGTGCTGGTCATGAGTAAGCTACACCTACAGAGCTGTCATCATCAAGTACTGTATATCACTGAATTCATAGCAGTTCTGGCAGTGCTGAACTGCGTACATACGTGTTTACATGCATCCTTCACTTCTCTGAAAGAGCTATTTCCAGAGATCCCAAGTGTGGAAGTGGATCCCCCAAAAGACTTTTGACTCCACAGAGAGCAGTAAGGGTCTTTGAAAGACTAAGATTGACACATGTACACCCTTTCCTCCATCTTGGTATGCGAGGAAGGCCAAGGGTGATGTGGTGCAAGAGTTGCTTTTGCTGGTTTTGTGTGGTGGTGTAGAGGAAGAGAGATCTGGGATGATAACCAGCATGCTGGGAAATCCTCCTCATCTACACAATGCTGGAAAATGAACTAATTTCCTGCTGAGTATCTTACTGGCATTCAAGCAAACTTGTCTGTGTTCAGGCTTAGCAGAGAGTGATATCTCAGGAAATTAAAGGACATCAAGAACTAGAGGTATGCTGGGGCAAATTCCTAATTACTCGTCTCATCCCTGCAGGGGGAGATGTTAAGGGATGGCTTTGTAGTTTGTTCATGTTTTGTTTGTTAGCACAGCAGCTCCAGGACAACCAGTTATTTGAAGAAGTTGAAAAAAACCCTACCTAGTTGTCCTTGTTTGCTTCTTTAGGTCTTTTTCCTACCTTTGTGGATTCCTGGAAATTTGTCGTGCCCGACTGTGCAATGCTTAGACTGCGTCTTGTTGCAGAGTTGATTTCAGTTATCTACAGTCTCTGTAGTGCTACATTAACTCCCTTCGAGTTAGCCTAGGTCAAATCAAAGTGGTCACAGTGTGGCTTCGAGCAGCACAGAGCAATTTTGCTGGCAGCTGAGGAATTGTACTGACTCCATCTCTAATGAAAACCTTCAGTAAATTCAAGTTAAAAGCACCACGACAGTCATGATAGGAATTTTTAGTGAGATCTGGCCTTTCACTAATTACAGGAATTTAGTCACAATCTGTTAACTTTAGTTGAAGGCACGGTCTTAGAAGTAGCCATGCTTGGACAGACTGGGAATTGAGAGAAAGCACAGTCTTGTGCTTAAGGCTCTGAACACTGCGTCTCCAGTAATCGGGTTTAATTTCTTGTTGTGCCTTGTGCTTCCTATGTCACTTTTTATATTTCTTTCCCTTTCTGTGCCTCAATTCTGCAGCTATAAAATCGCATTGCTATCTGCCTTCCGCTCTTTGTCTCCCCTGCATACACTGCAAGTTCTTCAGGATGGGAATTTTCCAATATTAATTGAGGATGCAATACATAGTGCAGCGTGGCCACATCTGTGCTTGCGAGAGGTCAGGAGAGCCCAGAGTGGCATCTTAGAGGTTCTGTACTTTGAGAATATGTCATTGGCTTTGGGTTGTGAGTCAGGAACAGCCTTGAATGCTCGTGTAATTCCTACAGCTAATTTTATTTGGTAGATTTGGGACTTTTCTTTCAACCTTGAAATTTTACTCATTTTCTGTCCTGCAGGGCAGGGAGTGCTGAAGCTGAATAAATTGAATTTTTCTTAAATTATTTGAGTGCTAAATATGATACATTGTTATAAGTTGCCATATCCTCTGCATGTAAAAAGGAGTGGAAAATTGATAAATGGGAAGTAAATGTGTGACGATATCTAATGTATTCTAAGAGCAAGCTTCTAATCTTCTTTATTTCTTTTTTTTTTCTTCCAGGTGGAGCGGGAAATAGCCATCCTGAAGTTGATAGAACATCCCCATGTTTTAAAGCTGCATGACGTTTACGAAAATAAAAAATATTTGTAGGTATTACTGGTTTTTGCCAGAGAAAGGGAAAGGGAAGGAGGAAGCAAGGGAGGGAGAGGAGGGGTTTGGAACTTGGTAACATTTGTGAAATAATGAAGAAGGGTATGTTTTCACCCTCAGCTGATGTCCGTGTGATATCTGGTACTTGGATGAGGAAGGAAAACTCCTTATTTCCTTGACTTTTCTCATTTTCTTCTCTGTACTTTACTTACATGCTGTTTCTTTTCCTACATAAAATGGAGGAGAGAGTACAAACCAACGTTTTCTATCAAACAGCAAGAGGAGAGGAATGTTTGTACCTGTAAGATCTGGAACCATTTTAAATCAAAATTGTAACAAACTGTTGCAGTGGATAATTTGGATAACTCCTCTTGCCTAATAGTTTTCGTTGAAACCCTTGACTCTCACTAACAATATTTTAAATTTGCCCCATCAATAAAAATTTTTGGTTTTAAGGGCTGCTGAAATCTCCTGATGTAGTAACATTTAAGTAGCAAAGCCTTTTTTTTTTTTCCAGATCATTGCCAGTGCCAGACAGGGATGTTGTCCACAGACAGAGTTGATTCAGCTTGACAGAGCACTAGATATGTTGAATCTGTTGTCAAGCAGGCCACATTAATCTTGGCACAACAGGAAAAAAAAAATCAATGTTCTCCAAATGGAAAAGGGCAACCCAGTAGGGAACTCAGTGTTATTTTCAGCTTTTTACCAGGTTATTGCAAGTAGAAGAGAGTGGTTAAAAAAAAATTAAACTATTTTTTAAAACCACCATCCATTGGTGACCTCTCCTTTATGTCACAACACAACTGTTTACCCAAAGAAAGTGTGCTGAATGGAGGTAACAATCCCTCATGGACTCTTCAGTCGGACTTGTTACTGGAGCAATGAATTCCTGTTCCAAGAAGCAAGGCCTCTGTGCCTAAGGGTTAGCTTAGTGGAGCAGGCAGTAATTTCTTTTGGATTCCCCATCCTACTCTGGGGCAGAGCCTGCCATCCGCGGTGAAATGCATTTGCCAGAGTGAGCTCGTGCAGGCCCTGAGTGGAAGCTGGCTCAGATGTTCTCTGAGCTGCATGCCGAGTGCTCTGTCCTCAGTGGCATAAATGGTCATGGCTCCATTAAGCCCAGTTTTCCCCAGCTGAGGACAGAGGCTCAAACCTAACGCAGCCTGCTCTGTGTGCAAAAGGAGGATTGCAAAGGGAAATGAGGCTTTACAGCCAGTAAGTTCTCCTTTGATCCTGAAAAGAGAGGCACCATTTGTAAGAGTCCATTCCACTGTATTCTGGTTTAAAGGGGGGTAGGATGAGGCCCCAGGCTTTCTTTTGGTTAAGAGAGAGGGAATATTCTTCTTTGTGATCCTTGT
Organism: Chlamydotis macqueenii; assembly: GCF_036417535.1. Classification (NCBI taxonomy): domain Eukaryota; kingdom Metazoa; phylum Chordata; class Aves; order Otidiformes; family Otididae; genus Chlamydotis; species Chlamydotis macqueenii. The sequence goes on along the minus strand of NC_141560.1, from coordinate 51,907,217 downwards.
GTGTTTGTATATTGTGTAATCTTAGGTATACAGGCACACTTGCATAAGCACAGCATACAGCTGATGTGTTCCAGGTAGGTGTGGTATACTCAGGCAATGTAGACAATGTATGAAGAAGAAAAGCCATGATCATCACTTGAGGTGAAGGGATGGGTTATAGAGGTGCCTAAGCTTCCTTCTTGCTCTGAATGCCTGTGAAGCCAGCAGCTGACCTAGGCTGTCCTTCTTTACCCCGAAGATTTGGGGGCCGTTTTGCTCCATGTGAAGCATATCTAGTGCTCAGAGGAGTACGGATGGTCTTTCACCAAGATTTCAAAAAAAAAAAATAACTGCATTGATTGGCAGGAAAATATCTTCCTGCTGAAAATCACTTTGAAAAAGAAAGCATCCCATATCTTTAAGCTACATCTGCATATCCTGACTTCTAAAAAATGTGGGGCACCGAAGTGGGCTTTGCCAGTGGCTGTTTAGCCTTTAACAATCACTGAGTCTTCTTTGTGCTGTAGCTCCTCTGCGTGTAAGACTGAGCTGGCTGCATCTCCCCACAAAGGCGCTGAATCCCTCTGCTGAAAGACACTGACTTGGTGGAAGAGCCAATGGCTGTTAATTATGTTTCATTTTTTATTAGTCACTATTTTAAAGAAAGGGCACAATGCAGAGTTTCTGCCAAGCCTCCGTGTTCAAAATTAGAAGTAGCCGTGGCCTTGGATAAATCTAAAAGGTGGAAGAGAGTGCCTGTGGAGGGGCGAAGTGTTACAAGCAGGGGGGGCACTCAGAAGTGTCTTATGTGTGTTCTTTCCCAAATAATAAGACACATTGACCTCTAGTTCTCACTAGCATTAAAAAAGGGGTCGCTCTCTGGTTGCGGCAGCACCTTTCCATCATGCTTGCCATCTCAGCAGTAGCAGTAGTGGCATGGTTTCAGAGGACCCCGTGAATTATGGGTGATATTTCAGATGCCAGAGACTAATCATGATGCAGCGCTGGGGAGGATTTCCTCGATAAATGTTAATTTCACAAATCATGTTTGACTTTTGGTTTATGATTTAATTTGTGACAAGGGGCTTTGGTTGAGTAGATTCCTAATGCAACCATGAATCAAATCCTTTTTCCACAGTTTATTTAACGCTGAAAATGACTTTTAAAAAAATAATAATAAAAATCTGCTAGCATATCTGTGTTAGCGTAGCAGTAATTTTCTGTTTGTTTTGGTGGGGTTTTTTAACCAAGATGGTTGGAAAGATGGAGATAATTATGACCTCTAAGACTTCCAGCTCTTTATCCAGCATTTTGAGTTGTCTTATTTAGTAAGACTGTGGACTGCAGTTCTAGGTGCACAGGGGAAAACATGACTGCACTGTGGCTCTCTGTATTTGTGCTAATATACCACCCCAGATATACATTATGTTGACTAAACTAGCAATGTCACTAACAGTTTAATTATTTTGTATTTGTTGTATGATCACACTGACAGCCTTCAAGCAAAATTGGAAGTCCACTTAGAAATAGCTATAGAGAATCTATGCCTCCCTCTCTCCCATCATAAAATCTTAATAGACAAAACAGCCAGGAAGGGGTGATCATCCTCCCATTTTAAAGATCAAGAATGAGTTAAAGTAGCCTAGTATGGGATAAGCCCAGAGTTGTTTAAGAACTTACATTGCTAATTCATAATGGGCAACGATCAGTGAGCTACCAAATTTGTGTATGCACCAGTCATTTTGACTAATCAAGTTCAGACAGTCAGGAATTTTAGGGAAATGTAAGTAAACTAAGGGAATGAGCAAGATGATAACAAAGCAGATAAAGTTTTGGTGTATTCTGTAATGCATATTGGAGGGGAGACACTCTTTTGGTCATATGGTTTCTGCATTGTAAATGAACTGTGTGAGCTAGGTGACGGTCCTCTTTTCTCTCTGCTATGTATAGAAAAGGTGTTTCCTGAACTGTCCCTAGGTAGAGTTTGTGTAGCAACCAGAGAGGAAGGCAGAGTTCCTACACTGTTAGCGGCACTACCACTGTGAATGAGCAGGAGGTTCTCGTTAGCAGACTTCTTGAGGCTTAAATAAGAAGAAACACACAAAGCCCAGTCCTTCATGAGTGAAGTGGTTGGCTGAGATTCTTTCTGGGAAGCAATCTCATGCTTTATTCTTAAATCTCTGATATGTACATTTACTGCATTTTGTGCAGTAAATTCAGCTTTCCTTTTGATCTTAGAAAAGCACTTGTCCCACTGTTGGAGAAGCTGTTAGCATGGCAACCTAAGTGCCATCATATAGTCCACAGGAGATGTACCTTCCCTTTCTAAAGCGGATAGAGCTGACTGAAACAGTTTTGCTGGAGAACTCCCAACAGGGCTGGCATTATCCATTTGATCTTGTTTGATTAGCTATTTAGTTTAAACCATTGGGGGTTTGATGGAGAGTGGAAATGAAACAGAATAAACACATCCTAGGACCACTCCGTGCACTTTTTTTTTAGATGTTTATACTAGTATTTCTTCATTCTCTTTCCATCAATGCCTGTGTGTATATATATCTGTACATTTCTATTGATAAGTGCATGCAGGTATTTTTATATAGATTTATATTGATTAATTTTTAAATCTTCACACTTAAGATTTCAAATTTTCAAGTTTTGTGTGAGCATTTATTTTAAATTTCTGTATTGTCCAACTTGATCAATATTTTAAACCAGAATGTGTTTTGAGAGAAGGAGTGGACATCAAAATATTCTTCTCTGAAATGCGCCATGCATTCATCAGCTCTTTTTCCAAGCACAAGTTCCTTTCTCATCACTGGACAAGTACCCAAGCCTCTTTGCAATGTACACAACACATCACCTCCTTATTTCAGAGGTGAAGGTGCTTCCCACTGAGCCAGATAACAAAATTAAAATGTCCTCCTGCCTGTGCACAACTCATGTTTCTGGCTAATACAAGATCAACTGACAGCAGGAGTCAAAGATTTACAGCTCTGGTGGTGTCTGCAGAGACATTCATGCTGCCAGTCCTCTCCTGCAGGATTTTCCTGTAATTCTGTTTATTTTTGTTGAAAACTAATTGTGAGGTGCCAGAGGGTGCGAGAAAGAGAAAAAAGGGTTCTTACATAGAATCATAGAATGGTTTGGATTGGAAGGGACCTTTAAAGGTCATTTAGTCCAAACCCCCTGTAAGGAGCAGGGACACCTTCAACCAGATCAGGTTGCTCAGAGCCTCATCCAACCTGGCCTTGAATGTTTCCAGGAATGGGGCATCCACCACCTCTCTGGGCAACCTGTTCCAGTGTTCTACCACCCTTATTGTAAAAATTTTTTTCCTAATGTCTAATCTGAATCTGCCTCCCTCTATTTTAAAACCATTACCTCTCGTCCTATTGCAACAGGCCCTGCTAAAGAGTTTCTCTCCATCTTTCTTGTAGGCCCCTTTAGGTACTGGAAGGCCGCTGTAAGGTCTCCCCAGAGCCTCCTCTTCTCTGGGTTGAACAATCCCAATTCTCTCAGCCTGTCCTCATAGAAGAGGTGCTCCAGCCCTCTGGTCATCTTCGTGGCCCTCCTCTAGATTCTCTCCAAAATGCATGTTCTCCCAACATGCATGTTCTTCTGCTATTGGTAGCCCAGAATTTTGACATTCGATCCATCTGCAGGGAAACCTGTCTAAAGGCAGAAGGACAATTCAGAAAGTTGGAGCATTTCCAAGGGCTCCATGCTGAAAATTAATTTTGTGGTAGGTATGCTTCTTGGTAGTCTGGTTGTGGAGTGTCAGATGCTGTGGATACAGGAAAAGAAAATAGAACAGGATTGGAAGACAAAATGATCTTCCACCTAAGCCTTGATAAGAATTAAGAGAAATATTCATAACCACCTGCTTTGATCCCTTTTCTTCTGCTGTTGACGTGTTTTAGTACTGTCATGAATTACAAGCTCGTATAGCCAAAGGAAAGCCAGTCAGCTGTAGTAGGGGAGCCAGTGCACATGAGGTTTTGAGTCAAGGGTGGGCCTGGAGATGTGGAGCTGGCTAGAGGCCAGGGGCAGGGGAGAGGATGCTGCACTGAGGACAGGTGTCACCACTTGCAGGACGGACGCCAGCCTGGCACAAAGGAGAGCTTGCACAGAAATGGTGGTAGAGATGATTAATACTACACTTGGTGCAACACGGTCTTAATAAGCTCCACCCAAAAACCTGGCTGTATCTTCTGCCTAGTTCCTGACACGTGCACTTGCATACCATCCAGGCCGTGGTTCTGGACTTGGGGGAAAGCAAACCCATAGTGGAGCAATTCTGTGATGTGCGCAAAGGTCAAGGGAAAATGTAGCTCCACAGCCACAGTGTATTGACACGCTTAATTTCTTTCAGGCTTCAGTAGGCAGCGTGTGTGTGTCTGGGCCCTAGTTGTTAAAGGAAGGGCCACTTAGCTCTGAAGAACAAAACCCCAAAGTATATGGTCACTAGCAGAATTGCAGCAGTGAGTTGATAGGTGTTGGTTCATATCTGCCCATCTTGTGCTGAGGATCCCTCTGGCTGAATCCATTCCTGTGCCCAAATAGGAGGCTGCTACAGTACCTTGCTATTCATGACTACACACCATGAAGGCACAGCTCAAAACATCTTTCATCCCCAATAAGTCAAAGGTACAGAGCGCAACAGTGTAATCTCATCCTACCTCTCTTTTCCCCAAAAGCCCCAACCTGTTTGTGTCCAAATGTAGTGAGAAATCAAATACAATCTCCATTCAAACAAGCAGACTGCAGTTAAAATTGTCTTTTGGAAAAAAAAAATCTAATGCATGCACATTTTCTTACAGGTGAGGACAAAATAATTTAAAAAAAACAGTGTTCTTGGGCTGGTGCCAAATTAGGGTTTAAAAATTCATGCCAGCCATAAGAATTTATATAACTTCTGAATAATTTATAGGCCGTGCTAATAACAAGGGGTTTAATATCTGATAGAGATTATTTAATCAATAGAAAAGAGTGCAACAAAAAAGCCATTAAAGAATTACAGCATGTCAGTCTTGGCTGGGCAGCTTTTAACCTCTTCCCTGCTACACATAGGTCTGTTCATATGTATTTATGGAAGGACATTTTTGATGTAGGGTGGTACCATGGAAGAGGAATCACCAGGAATTCTTTTTCTAGAGACTTTTCTTTGGCAATCTGCTGTTCCAGACAGATCCCTTACTAATTCACTAGAGCTTTGAAATGTTTTCTAACTCTTAGCTGAGTTGATCAAAAGGTATAGTTAGTTTCTTGCAAATAATCTGCTGGGGATTTTGGATTACTGTGAGATGGTTCAGACTTCATCAAGATTGGTGGCAGTGCTTAGCACATGCCATTTGTGGGACAGTTCTTTCCATGGACTGCCCTTTCCATTTTTGTTGGATACTGTGGCCAGACTTCAAGAGGTTTTTACAGATGTGGCACTAATAAAGATAGGGACAGAAAAGAACTGAAGACTTATCTGTCTTTTTAAGATTGCTACTTGACTTGTGTTCCTGGCCTCCATAATTGCTTAGACATCTGCGTCAACTCCAAAGTGTCTTGATCTGTGCCATATTCCCTGGTTTTAGAATTATTCTCATGATTTTCATGTAATATTCAACTCTAAGTGATAAAACAGAGTACTTAAGCTTCTCAGTGGGTGTGGTCATTTCATGAAATGTCTTACCCGTAGGCATCACAAAGCAGTACACTCTTGAGCATAGAGGAAACAAGCAGACACTCTCCTGATTTGTCTTGTCTTTATGTGTATCTCTTTCTGTATAGTTGCATCTGGGATTTACATCTTGCTGGAGTGCACACCTCAAGTTCTACATCTTAAAAGCTAGCCAGTGCCACATGAATGTCCAGTCTAACTTCTCACATAACGAAAGTCCTAGGACATCACCCAGTGGTGTATGATGGTACTCAGTGGTACATTCAGGCTTATGTAGAAGGCCAACCTACTTGTTTAGGTTTAAGTGAGATTGTGTGTCGTATATGTACATATCATACCATTTAATAAAAAATGGAATATAAACTGGTTCCCTAACAGACAGCTAATTGCATACCCTGTTATGAACAAACCTTCTATTGCTTAATCAAAACAAGAAGCTGTGTGAATTGACCACCATTCCTGGAGCACCAGAGAGTATTTGTTACTCTTATTTCTTTGCATTTATAATACTTACCTGAAATTCAGTATGAGCTTTCATCTAAAGACCTCTATCCATTTAAGTTTTATAATAATAATTTGTATTGCCCAAGAGGACCTAATTTGTGTAGCTGTGAATGTCTCATGAATTATCTTCATCAGTAAAGCTGAGAAAACAGGAGCTGCATACCCACACTGGGATGTATAGTGATGGGCTGCTGCAGGCGATCCTATCTGGCAAGAATTTTGGTATTTCGCACTATTCTTGCTAATGGCTTAAAGACAGTTTTTTATTCTTTGCAGATCGTAAATGGTATGTTTGTTTGGAGTTTTTCTGGCATAAATATCTGGCAATGCATGGTCCTGATGTTCTCTGTGCCAGTTAGTCTTTCTTCAACAACATTTTTATGGGCATTGCTCAGAGCCAGCCTGTTTCTTTTGTTACAGTCCTGCTTTGGAGGTAGCATGTAGCTGCCCTGCCTCAGTGAGAGCTCTGTGAGCTATTCCTCAAAGTCCCCTAGGGCTTGGGCAAAAGCACCATTAAATAAGGTGCAGCATAGTCCATCAGATGGGAAGGAGAAATCATCACCAAAACTGTCTTTGTTGCTGTTTTAAGTGATATTTTCATAGTATTGTAGTGCAAAGGCTGGTTGTGGAGAAGACCTTGCTGTGCTGGCACTGGACAAGAATGGAATGAAAACAGAGCCTATGCCCTTGTCAGTTTACAGTCCAAAACACAAAGCTTTTGGAAACACAACACTGTTGGAAACCTGTGACAGGGAAGTCCAAGCTACTGTCAGGCATCACAGCAAAGAACAGTCTTTAGGATGGGGCTGAAGAAAAATCATGATGTAGCTCTGTCATTAACAGTGATGCTCTTCCAAGTGTAGGGAGTGTGTTGTGAGAGCACAGAATCATTTTCCTGGATATTTAACAGGTATATGATGGAATCTGGCTTTAGAAGCTGCTCAGAGACAGAAGTCAACCTCAAAGGCCAAGGAAGAGATCCTAGATTGTTTACCAAAGGGCTTATAAGGTATCTAGAAGTGAAGGCAACTAGTTCATGTTAGATAAAGTATTAAAAAAGGAGAAAATGGAGGCATGGAAGGAGTGGTCAAACTGGAAATCTAAAAAAATTACATTGCAGTAATGATTTGATGTCTATTTTGAATTGCCAGCAATGGGGCAAGAATGTATTTATCAAAGTGAAATAAATGATGATGAGTTAATTTAGATAAAAGCTATTTAACTAAAATTAAATAAGACATTTTAGCCATGTGGATAGATAGGAAAACCATCATCTTAGAGGTATAGTAAAGAAAACATCTAGAAGATACCAGTACAGCCAAGTTGTAGGGAGCTGAAGAAAGCCTGAGTCAAAGGTAGCACCTGCACTACAAGCCTGAATCATAATCAAGCAAGCACTGTTGTCCCTAGGAGCAGAGAAAGGAAGAAGTGGAATGGGGTGGTGAGGCTAAGAGTTCTGTTTTAACTTTTTCTTGTTTGGGCTTGTGATAGGACAACCAAAAACATTATACATGAAAACTAACATCTTAGTTTATAGAGGAGAAAAGGAAGAAAATACAGATTTTTTTTTTATGTGAGTGCCTAGATTTTGCATTTTTTGGTGTGTTTTGGGGCAGAAGTCACAGCTCTCTTTTTTTTTTTTTTTTTTCAGGTTCTGGTAGTGGCATCATAAGTCCTCACAACCCTGTCAGATAGTTAGTGTAGTTGGATATAGCCAAAAAATATGGTGATTATAGACAAAATTGTTGATCATCAGATATTTATTGATCATTCCCAGGGGAAAATGGACCATCCTCTGTGTTTATAGAAGTCCTACTGACATAGAGGATTTGGAAAAGACTAAAATGACCTGAAGGATTGCAGGTCAAGTGTCAGGTGTAGGACTGATGTGAAACTGGTCAGCTGTCACATCTTGTGATCCTCAGAATACAGGCAAGTTGGGGTTATGAGGAGGAGAGGCACAGTCATTTTTTTTGTTGGATTTCCAGTCCAAACTACAGAACAACCCACAGTCAACCATGGGGAGGCTGCTGTGAATTAGAGACCTCTGGAGTCTGTGCTGGTTCCTAGTATAGCCAAAATCTGGGGGGCACAAAGGTGGTTTAAGACCACATTTCTCCACGTTCATCTTGGCTACTCCATCTCTTTCACATTCAGAAATCATCCTTTGCTGTATTCTTTAGTTTTCATTATTACTTCTTTACTATTTTGGTTCCTGAAAGAGTGAATTAAACAAACCAAAAAGAAAGAAAAGAACCTAGGATTATTCTAAGTTTGCTTTTATAAGCTGCACGCACATCTCTGATATGATATGTAGTGGGTCATTTGAGGTTAGGAACTTACAGCTTTTATTGTGGAAGTGGTGATGCTGGGCTAGAGATGGAAGAATGGCAAAGGGAACAGATAGAATGCTGCTGCCTACAATCTTTCTATTCCTCCCCAAGAGATTAATTTATTCTTTTATTAAGCATTCAACTTCTTTGTCTTTAAAGACCAAAGTCTTATCTCCTTCAAGCTCTGAAACTTAACCAGAGATATTTTGTTTCGTGTCTTGGTTTGTAGCAGGGACATAAGATATCATGTAAGACATGGGCCTTGGTGTCTTTTTGAAAGCAAGCTGTGGCCTGTGAAAACTTTTGCAACTGCTTAAAGAATATATCTAGTGAGGAAAACACATAATCAAAAATCTATTATTTTTAACACCACATGCACTTGGCTTCATAATGAGTTGCAGAAGCCAATGTTTTCTTGCTTTTCTGGTGTCCTGGCAAGCAGAGAGGAAATTGGTGGTGGGGACAGTATGGAGTAGAAGACAAAAGGGACCACGGGTGCTAATCCCAGCTCTGATACTGGGTGACTGCAACCCTGGGCAAGTCACTTTGCTTCACAGTTCCCTACCGGTAATGAACAGGATGCTAATACTTAGAATGCTTCTCTCATGTGAAATGCAAGGATTAGAAGAGCTGGTGTGTGTCCAGAGCATCCGAGATGTGAGAGCTATGTTCTCTTACAATCTTTTGTCCTAATACAGCTCCTCTCTTTATTATCACAGTAGGTAGCATGCATACTAACAGCCAGAGTCTGAGTCCTTCCTTTCCCCGAACCTCCTTGCAACAGCTATTACAGAGTAGGGTTTCCTGCATTTTTACAGTGGGAAGACTGATGCTGTCAATCTTACGTAGACATGATTTTTAAAAAAGCTTCATTCACCAGTAAGTTACTTTTCATCTCCAAATGTAATGCGAGACTAGTTCTGGCTACAGTTCTGGGATTTTTAGAATTCACTCCCCTGCTTAGAATAAATGGGAAAAATAGTATCATAGTGAGATGAGAACCTGTCACATCTGGGAAAGATAAAAGGGAAGGGGAAACTCAGAAAAAATACTTCTTATGGTTTTTCTCGCCTATGGGCTATGTGTTATTTACCTTCTCCTAGATCCTCCAAGAGCTAGCATTGGCATACTTCCAATCCTTTAGCACTTTGCTGAAGTAAAGGATTTTAAATGCTGATGTGGACTCAGGAAATCTGGACTGTCTTCTGTGCCACAGATTTAGGAAAGATGTAGTGTCTATATGCCTTATTTCCCAGCCTCTAGAATAAGGCTCTTTCTTTATTTTGCTTTTTCTGTTTGGCTTTTCAGTCTGTATTCTTTTATGGAGTCACTCGGACACACTCACACATACAGACATAGATGGACAGATACATATATACAGCTTTCAGTGGGGATTCTGTAAGCTGTACAGGGGTAGTTAGAACTGCTGCAACACTTGGAAGTGTTTAAACCCCTCTTGTTGGCTCATTTGGAAATAATGTGCCATGTAATGCACCAGTGAAACATTGGCTTGCACAGAGATGGAGGCAGGTGCTGAATTATGCCCTTGTTTAATCAAAAATCTCCTAGTTCGGGGCTATCCTAAAAAAAACGGCATTGTGCTGGAGGGAATAGGATTGGCGGGTGACTAGCTGCAAATCTGAACTCAGAAATCCTAGCTGCAGCATAACCACGTAGTACTTGTAGAATGATCCCTGCAGCATTTATTTGTTGCACTTGACCAGTGGGAAATGTGTTTGTCGTCCTTCTCGCTCCTGTCATGTTGGGGGCTTTGTCAGATCAGAATACATCGTCACTGCGCTTCTCTGTGTCCCTTGACATGTCATAGGCACAAATCTTTTTCAAATGTTCTCCCCTGTTCATTTCCATTATTACATCTGGTGCTTCTAGGCGGCAAGTAAAAATGAATAACCTTGTAAATGCTCCCTGTCTTTCAATTTGTTTTATTTTTCATACAACGTGTCAGTGCATTTTTGTTGAGTGTTTTTAATAAGATGAAGTTGATGAAAATAAATTGCTTTGCAGTTCCTGCTGTGGGTGACAGAAATGCTGGGTCTGTAATTTTCCAAAACTGTGCATTTGAAACCAGTGTGGAGGGTGTTCTGTATGCCTGTGACTGCAATCATCTTTGTAAAATACCTCCCAGGAAAAGAAATCAGCTATCAATTTGAATGTTGGGGGCAAGATGCGCTGCTGTATCCAGCTTCTGCTGGGCACAGTGAGAGAGGGAGCTGTCAAGGAGAATTTAAGGATTGATTCTGCACCAGGCTTGGGTCTGCCACATGGGATAGTGAGCCAGATCTGTTGCTAGCATGAGAGGGAGGATGAATTATATAGCAAACCCTCTTATCAGAGTGTCTGTTAGCCAAGGCTTGGAAAGTGAGGATTGGAACTTGAAAATGTGGACACCCCAGTGCCCATGGCTACTGCACATCAGCTTTCTTCTGAGTGGTTCAATGTCTTGCTCAAAAACTGTAATGCAGATAAACGATGATCTCCATATTACCAAAGTGAACTCAGTAGACAGTCTAGTAACTGCTTATCTCTTCTTGGAGAGAAGATAACCCACATATTCAAAATGTGATTTTCAAGTAAAGAGTTTTCTCTTTTTTACTCATTTTAATGAAAAAAAAAAAAAGGTAAATATTACAATATTTCTATTTTGATAAAAATTGCAGAAAATACCATTTTAATTCCTTATAGTTTAGAATTTCACTTTGTTGTCCGCTTTTTTGTGCTTACGTACTACTTACTTAGCTGGCAAGACCATATTAATGCCTGTCTCTTACGGCATTCTCTGCTGCATTTCTGTAAGGCAGGGAAATGCTTTCTCATTGTGCTGGCTGGGAGCTGACGCATGGAAGTCACACAGGAGCTGATGATGGACCAGACACTCAGGTCCCACTTTTGCAACTTCAAGGCTAATGCCATTACCATTAAGCCAATTTTACTTTCCTCGAAACAGCTTTTGCTCCTTCTACTGTTCCATCTTTTTGGAAACATTGAAAACAGGAATAACTAAGCCCCCACATTTATAATAATCTTCTCCTCTTTCCATTTCAAATTCACTTGGAGATTGTGCTGCTTGAAGTACAGAAAAGACAGTATTAATTATTTTCATTGTCCACTTAAATTTGAAGAGTTGGATTAATACTGGTAATAAAACTAGCTTGCTGTAAAGCAAAGCATTACAGATGGGGATAATACTGCACATACAGGTTAGCCTGGTCTGCTGTACTGTTGGGAGAAGACAACAGAGAAGCACACTCAAAATTTGGAAAAATACTTAATTCTTGTTTGCAAGTTTTCTGGGGATGTCTCTCAAACAGGCTGCTGAAGGTTTGAATGCCCTGTTCACCCCTGCATTGTTGCTTTACAGCTTTCAGGTCGCATGCCTTGCCGTGCAACCCTGAAACTCACTTCAAAGGAGTTAGGCAGTAAGGGAGGAGTGCAGGTTTCTGCCTCTCTTACAGGGTTTAAAACAGCTAACAGAACCAAAGAACAAAAGTGATTTTTCAATAACAAGAATAATAATTTATGTTCATACTTGTCGTTTCAGATTCTGAATAAATAATCTCACTGCGTAATTTCCTAATTCTGTATTAGAATAATATATGCTAGGCAAAGAAGCAAGGAGACAGTAGAGCACGAAATCACAGCAGAGATGGAAAAAGTCCATGGAGGTTTCAAGCAGTCCTCTTGCCAATAGAAGTCTATTGCTTAGTCCATATTCTATCTGGATTATTTTTAAAGGGTTCAGTTGACAGTGTTCCTACCACTTCCTTGGGGAAACTATTTCATTCCCACTATTAGGCAACATTTCCAGAGATTTACTAAGTTTTCCTCTGCCTGGCTGCCTTTCATTACACCTACTTACAACAAGACGGTCCATCCATGGCAAATCCTTCCCTTCCAGAAAATTTCACTCTCCTCTGTATGACTGCCGGGAGTGTTATGTGAGATCTGGGGTTTCCTCTCATGCTCCTAGGTCCCCATTGTGCCACGTTTATTCACTCAGTGTCACATTTTTCACGTGTGAGCTGCAGGGGAGGGCAGCTACTCCAGCAAATCACTGCTGTTCAGCAGCAAAAGCTGAAGCCCTTCCGTAGGCTGCACACATGTAGTTCTTTTTGTCTTTGTTCATAATTTAAGCTATTCACCTTTTTTTCAAATTCCCTCTTGTTTGTTGACATCTGTCTTGTTCTCAGGTGTCCAAGACAGAGCAATATGTGAGTGCAGCTTTGCCATAGCTGTTTTATAAAGGAACTGTCAGCTTGCTTAAGGGACCTGAGGCTTCCTAGTACGCAGTCTGACTCCACATTAGCTTTAAGAGAACTGATGTGAAAGCTTATACATGATTGTTCTCTTCTTCCCTGACTGGTCTTTTGAGTCATTTTTGGCTTTCGGATTATCTCTTACTATTATATTGAGCACTGAATCCAACAGTGGCATGTCTGAGGTTTGCAGAACCGCTGTTAAAAATATTAATCACTCCTAATTTTAAAATTCTAGCTCTTCAACTGTTCTTTCCAGAAGTGTTCTCCTTGACCGTGTGTAAGTCCAGATGTTTGTATATAACTCTGTGTGTGTGAGGGAGCTGGTATGATAATGTACTTACAAAATCCTGGCTTTGTTATTTTCTAGGTATTTGGTGCTAGAACACGTGTCAGGTGGGGAACTCTTCGACTATCTCGTAAAAAAGGGAAGATTGACACCAAAAGAAGCTAGGAAGTTCTTCCGACAAATCATCTCTGCTTTAGACTTCTGCCATAGTCATTCAATATGGTGAGTACAGCCATTTCCAACGGGAGTTACCTGTTACATAAAAGCACAGAATAAAGATATCTTATTTCTTGATACTTCTACTTACTAGTAAGCAACTCACATAAAGCTCTAAAGCATTGTGTAAAGTGATGATATATTTTTTAATTCTTGGCTGTCTGTGAGATGGTGCACCAGTCACGGATAGATGCTTCATGGAGAAGATTGTCCATCTTTTCTCACTGGAGGAGAATTCATTCACAGGGAGTGCTTTAACCAGGAAAACCAAATCGACCAAGGAAAAACAGTTTTATTTCCATCATTCTTGGGGTACTTACTGATAACTGAGAATTACATACACTATATCAAAATGAATCCCTGTGACAAACTTGTTACAATTACAAATACAGTAAAGTCATTTTATGGCTTCCTTCAGTTTTTGGAAACCTGCTGGCTTTTGGCAACCTTCACTGAGTCCCTTCTGGGCATTTGAGTCATTATTGCCTTTAATTTCCTTTCCAGTAGGGAAGAATTTCCTTGATCTGGCTGCTATTGATACTCACTAACTCCATCATATGATTTACCCATATGGTTTAACCTGTGCATTCCAGTGGTGTTTTAAATTGGACCACTTTCTCCTTCATCTTCAGCAAGTTTAGATAATTTAAATTATACTGAAATCAAGTTGTTATAATCAGTATGAGCAGAGAGTTTCTGTATAGCTACTGAGCCATAACTGCCTGCTTATTTCTCAGAGATGCAGCTTCTTGCAGTTAGATTGTCTGAGGGAGACCACTTAGATTATGTGTTCTTGGCTGCTTCTCCGTAGCCACACACACCTATAGATCCCCGCCTCCAGGAGGCCAAGGGCCACTGATAGATACTACAGGAGTTGGATTTGTATAATCACTGTGTGGTTACTTCTCAGTAACTGTACAGTGATTTTCGGTACCCCTGGTTTTGTGCTGAGAACTCACAAACCAGATGTCCACATGTCGTAGTTCAGCCCAGATCGGGACCAGACTACGCAGTCTCTCTTGCTCCCCCCACCCTCCAAGAGAATACGGGTAGATGATATAAGAAAAATGGCTCGAGGTTTGAGATAAGGACAGGGAGAAATCCTTAAAGTTACCGTTACGGGCAAAACAGACTCGACTTGGGGAAAACTATTCATTTATTTCTAAAACTATCAGGAGAATGAGACAGAGAACAAGATAACCTCCCCCCACCCCTCCCTCTTTCCAGACTTAACATTATCTCTACCACCTTCCCTGCCCCCGAAGCGGCACAGGGGGAAAGAGGGAATGGGGGTTGCGGTCAGTTCATCACGCGTTGTTTTACGCTGCTACTTTGTTGTCGGCGGAAGAACTCCTCACATTCCTCCTCTGCTCTGTTGTGGGGTCCCTCCCACGGGCCACAGTCCTTCGTGAAATTGCTCCAGCGTGGGTCATCTCTTCCATGGGGTGCAGTCCCTCTGGAACACCTGCCCCAGCGGGCCCTCCACTGGCCAAAGCCTCCTTCAGGCCTCCACCTGCTCCAGTGTGGGGTCCTCCACGGGCTGCAGGTGAATCTCTGCCCCTCCGTGGGCCTCCATGGGCTGCAGGGGGACAACCTGCTCCACCATGGGCTGCACCACAGGCTGCAGGGGAATCTTGGCCAGGAGCCGCATTACTCCTACCCCTCCTTCTTCACTGACCTTGGTGTCTGCAGCCATTCCTCACAATAGGCTGGCAGACACCTCTCAGGATCCTTTTTACATCTTATTCACTTCTCATCTCCTCTCCACTTCTTGCAGCTGGGCTGGGCTGAGTTGGGCCCAGTCGGCCACCCGGCAGGAGGCCAGAAGGTGAGGCCTGCAAGGCCCACAAGGCTCACGCCTCCCCCTCTCTGCCCCCGCTCAGCTGCTTCTCTTCTTCTCTCCGTTTTTTTTCCTGTTTTCCCCTTCTTAAATACGTTATCACAGAGGCGTTATCACGGAACATTCTGCTACCAATCGGCTTGGCCTTGGCCAGCAGTGGGTCCGCCCTAGGCCCGGCTGAATCCACTAAACAAAGGGGAGCAACTTCTAGCAGTTTCCTACAGAAGCTGCCACCTTAGACCCCCCCTTACTAAACAAAACCAGAACACCACAGCATAAATGGCCACTGAAAAAATGGGTGCCTAAATATTTAACTTGCTCTTCTTGCTACATCTCTGACCCATTTCAACAGGAAATGTTAATCTGAAAAAGAGCATATTTCTAGTAAATGGAAAGGAAAAGAAGAGCCTTTCCTGAGGATATATTGAGTATACTGTTAGCAGAAGAGGTAGTTCAAAGGTGGTGGGTCTGGGTGAGAAGGTCCTGAGGACAATGCCTACCTGGCACAGGCAGGGTTACAGTAGTCAAGAGAAATTCCCAGAGGAGCTGAGAGCAGGTTGCATGCCCTGACTAGAGGATCTAAGTTTTCTTTGTTGACAGAGACCTCTGACAAGTTTTATTCTGCAAATTCCACAATTTTTCCTCTCTGGTAATCAACTGGGTTGAGTGATCATGACCTTCTTATAATCAGCATAATCACTGATAGATGGTACAGGTGTTATTTTTTTATGTACACTGGGCAGT
Source organism: Chlamydotis macqueenii (assembly GCF_036417535.1). NCBI lineage: Eukaryota > Metazoa > Chordata > Aves > Otidiformes > Otididae > Chlamydotis > Chlamydotis macqueenii. Next base: position 51,891,364 of record NC_141560.1, on the reverse strand, counting down.
GTAACCACTGTGGATTGCATACATACATATTTCTGTTCCCTACATGGCTTAACACTTAGAAACGTAATCCAAGAAGATTCAAAAATGTTTAAGTACAACTGAAGAGAAATTATTTACTCTTCCAAGTGAATATTCCAGATAAATATGAAGCTCTGTTGGGACAGATGTTTCTATGAAAGCATGCATATATACACACACGTACTAGGCCTTTGGGCTTGTGATGGATACCTCTTGATATGACACACTTTGATGAACTGAGTGAGGATCATGGAGAGGCTGTCAGACAGAAAGCACCTCTGCAGGTTTAACAATATGTGGAATTTCCAAGGCAGAGTGCATGTCTCTCTTGAGGAGTTTATTTTCCTCTGTTAAACATATTGGATTGTGGGCAGTAGTCTTGTTTAGAAGTAAATCCCCTGTCTCCTTGTCAACTCCCACTCAAATAGCATCCAGTGCTGGATAAGTGAGTAGTAAATCATAAGCTCTCCCTCCTTTCAGATCACTCTGAGACTTGTGTGGTCTGTTATATTAGACTGTGTGCTGTATTCTGGACCATTATCATTAAACCCTTTTTGAAAATCAGAGCATGCATAAATATGTGTGTGTACATTTGTGTGAGTGCAAAGTTAATGTGCTTTTCCTAAGCAATGAAGCCTGACCTTGTCCTGTCGTGGCACAGTGAAATGACAAATCATCTCATCAGCCAGGTTATCCACTTATGACCACGTTGAAAAATGACGGGTTCTGCTTTGGTTAATGACTAAATGTGGGTGCCTCTAAACTACAGCAGAACAGATTGATAGCCTGGTGTCCCCAGCCCCGTATCATTGTCCCATCTTCTTCCTGTGCCACCCAAAACACTGTGAAATATCTGTGGCTTACTTTCACAGCAGTGCATAACCATATTCAGCTTTCACTGCTCAAAATGTATTGACGCATCAGGATTCCTGGATCAAAGAATCAGAAAGGATTCCCCAATTCTTCTGTCAGTAAAAGGCTTCTACTGCTACTGTGTGGAGAGACCGCTTCTGTCTGAGAGATGTTTTCAAACAAGCAGCTTGGACAAGGAAGCAGAATAGGCTTGGAGCTTGAGTTGGTTTGTGTGTTGTTTTCAAAAAGTAAGAGCTTTCGATTCTTATTTTATTTAATGGAAATAGTGGAGGAAAATTTAATGTACCTTACTCCGAGGTACAATCACTTACAGGATTTTTATGGTACAGGTTGCCCATGGGGAAAAGCTTATAGGTAGCCCACTGTGGGGTTCCCTAAGGACTTTTTTGTGTCCATAGCACCGTGCTGTGCTAGGGACTCACAGGCAACCATGGATGTGAACAGACAGCACTGTGCAGAGGTATTATGTGGGATCCTCCAAACAGTGTATTGGTGTTACCTTGCTGCTTTGCCTGAGCTGGCAAGCAGAGCGATTAGCTCCGTGATGCAGCATTATTGCTTCTGCTTCCAGCTCTTCCTCTGTGCAAGCTCTGAGGGCTCTGCACCACGCTGCAGTGCCCAGAGCAGACATGCTCAGCACTAGTGCAAAACATGGCAGAGGAACCCTGGGTTCCTTGGACATCAGTGTGAGACCATCCTAGCCTAGGAAGTTTCTGATGTTTTTTCCCTAAGCTGCCATTCACCTAATACTGGGTGTCTGCTCTCCTGAATTTGGGGCCTTTAAGATGTCTCAGCTGGGTGCCCCAAATCAGTAGTCCCTTTTGAATATCCTGCCTCCGTACTGTGGGAGAGCTCGCAGCTAATGCAGTGCTGGCTGTATTTTGTGTCAGAAACAACGCAGAAGCATGTATCGGGGTAGGCTGCAAATCCTTGCTTTCCTCAGGAAGAGTCTCTTTTATCAGGAGCGAGGGAATGCTGCAGCACCAAGGGAGGGTGGGAGACAGGCGAGGAGAGCTGGCGGGCGCCTCATTGGCTGGGTGTGACATCACCGACAAGACCTGGGATTGGCGGCGTGCGTATTTTGTGTGTCTTGGGTTTTTGCTTTGGTCAAGCTCGTATTTGGTGTGTGTATCTCACAGGCTGACAAATAAAAATATGATTATAGAAAATGCCCTGTGGCAAACCTTATTATGGCTTCAGAGATAACAGATAATGCCAATTACTGTGCAGGGCAGTGGTGACATTGAGAGGAAATCCCCTGCGGTAATGAGCAGCAAGATGATTATTTCATTTTATTTTTATTTTGGTTGGGTTTCATTTCGTGTTTTTTTTTTTTTCCAGAGCATGCACAAGAGGGGGTTAAGGCAGGTTCTTTATGAATATTGATAAATGACAATTATGAGGGCCCTTTCTCCTTTCATTGCCTGGGGCTGTGCCTGCTCGAGTACGCACAAGGCTCTTGCTGAAGTGTGTCTCTGTGTGCATGCGTAAGCGTGGGGGTGTGTGACTTAGAGGGCTGAGGCAATGAATAAGAGCTTTGTTTGACTTTGCCTTGTGTTCTTCCCGTCAGTGCAGGGGGAGGGAAAGGCTCCTTATAAAATAACACTTCAAGATTTCGCAGCAGTAGTGCCAAAATCTCTGGTATATTCCTGCAGGCAGGAGCTGCAGAGCACTGTCAGTAAAGGAAGCACAGAGAAATCTGGGGTGTCTTTGAGAAACAGAGAAAACTGAAGAATGCCTGGTGCCATGTTCTGTCAGATAGTGCCACCCTCCTAGTGACTCCTGCTCTGCCTTGCTTCATTTATAAGGAGTGTGCTGTGGTGTTCTGCAGGGATGGCCTGTTGAACATTTAAGACTGCAGCAGCTGGACGGTTTGAAATCATGACTCTAGACCTCCAAATGTGAAACTGGTCTAGAAATTGTGGAATTTAATCAGGCTGGTTTCTGGTGATGTATTTTTTTCTGGTCCTTGAGTCTTTAGGTTTTCAAGTTTTCTTTCAGACCATCAGAAGTGAGGAAGATACCTTCTTCCCCTGTTGAGAGCTGAGGTTCACCAATTATTGCCTGAATACAGGAGTTTCAGATCTCTGATCGAGACTCCATCTAAAACAGTGAGAAATTTTCAAATTTCTCTTGTACAGGGAACTAGAGAAAACCCATCAAGTACAGCAGCTGCAATGCTAAAGGCAAAGGTAGCAGCTAAAGTCAGAGGACATGTATTTTTGTAAGTTTGCTTCTTTGCAGAAGCCACTGGAAACTCAAAAACTGCATAGTCTTGCTGTAAGGATAACCAGGTAACATTCTCTGGCAAGTACAGCAGTGGTGATCAGGCCTGACATTCTGTTCTGGCTTTGCAATACATGAATATATGTTTTGAGGCAAGGTTGGTAGGGAAGAGCAATGTATGTTAATAGATCAATGGAAATAATTGTTAAAAAGCAATCAAGATTTTATGCATGCTAACCCTTATCCAGGTCTCCTGATATGTTTATAGATGTCCTTTTTCCTAGCTGTAACTATATTTATTTGTTCTGCAGAATTCTGTGAAAACTTACTAAATTTGAGCATAGCAACTGCGACTCTAAACAAAGATTCTTCTGTAGGTAGTTACAAATTACACATTTGGATCTGATCTGTAGAAGCAGGAGAAAATAAGATGAAAGGCTTTTTCTGTTCAAGAAAAGTAAAAATATTGCTTCTTATACTATTAATTATTACTGATAGAGTATTTGCATCATACCAGGCATTTTTAAGAGGCATACTGCAGAACAGTTATTCTGTGGTCTGGCCCTTCTGGGAGTTTGAGGTCAGTAAGAAAAGCATTTGCAAAGTAGCCAACAATTTGATTAGTACAAATGACCTGCAACTATTCCAATTAGGAGGTTTCTTGGGTTAGAAATCTGTGACCTACAATGAGTTGTCATAGAAACTGATATGAACGTTTCAGCTCAAAAATCACTTTAAAATAATGGGTTAGTTCATCTTCTTGTGCCAGGTGATGTAGCTGCTTTGAATCCAAGATCTGGAGTTTGTCTCTACACCAGAAATCTTCTGCCAACCCTGAGTGACAGGGAGAGAGTGTTTTACTTCTCTTTTTTTATGTATGCAGCAATTGCCTGCAGTACAGATACAGGGATATTCCCAGAGCAGGAGGATGGACTAGAAAGGCAATGGAAATAGCTAGAGGAGCTGTCTGCATAGCATCACTGGGAGCAATGAGAAAGCAGGCATGGCCAGTGTGTAAGAGGTAGGCTGGAGCATGTTAATGCGTATGTGTGCCTTTCATCTTCTGTGTGCCATCTCCAAGAATTGTACCCATTTCCATGGGACAGTTTTTTCAGACCTCCCTCTGTATCCATCTTGTGCTGTAAGGGAATTGTAAAGCCTTTGTTGTAATCTGTAAAAGAGGGACATTGCAGAGACAATGTGCTTCCTCTGTCATGCCTTATTTAATGGCTCCCTTTCACTCACAGCTCTCCCTTCAAAAGCCTGCTGTACGCAGTCTCCTGGAGCTAACTTCTTGCTCCATTGTCTTGGCTGAGGAGCTCTGGGCAGTCTGTGGCCACCCTGGATCAGGGTTACACTGACCTCTTCTGCAGTGCTGCATTTCTCTTTCATATTCTTTCTCAGCATATGCAGGGCTCAATAGGAGAGTTTGCCGTGTTTGTCACTAAAGAAGCTGCTTTCTTCTCTTCTGATTTTCCAGCCATGTGATAAAGCCCCTACAGCTTTAGAGCCTTTAGAACAACGAAAGGGTAACGAGTCCTCTGTTCACCTGCAGAGAGAGGAGTTGATGCGGTCGTATAAGACATGGAAAGCCAGAGAAATCAGCTGGAATGGGACCAAATTAAATGCATTTGCTCCACAATGTTCCATTAATGCCAAGTAATTACCACATGCAGTGGGATTTTTGTTTTGTTTTGTTTCATTTTGGCACAAGATAATTCTTTCCAAATACGAATTCATGCGGCTGGCCGGGCTGCTGGGCTCTTAGGTAAATTGTAACAACCCTTCCCTATTCCCACATGTTCCTCTCCCTTCCTTCTGGCATTTGAAAAGCTGGCAATACAAAGATGGGAGATGCAAATGCAGAGAGGAAGTCTCATTCCCAGTGGCAGTGATGCTGGTTCTGCCACTCTGGTGCAGACTCCTGGCCTGACTTCTATCCCCAGGATGCTGCCTCGGCAAATTCAAATTGGTCCAAAGATGGATAGCAGAGAAATGTTCCAGCTAGAAGAAAATTTTCTTTGTGGCATACTGCCTGATTCCACTGGCACCCTGATCTCTGAGAGGAGTGCTGGCACAATATGAAAAAAAAATACCCAGGCTGCCGTAAAATTCCTATGCTAACCATCCATACTGGGCACTAGGAAGTGTGTTGAAAGAGGTATGCAGAAGGGTCAGAGAGGCAAAACTGCGGTATGACAGTTCTTTTAGGGCCCAGTCAGCAATAAATGTAACAGTTCTTGATGGAGTCCACACTCTCCTCTCTGCTCAGTCGGCTATAATGAAGTGCTGATACTTTTTCTTGGTTTTATTTTGGTGAGTGTATGGAGGAAAAAAAAAAAAAAAAGGCTTTAAGGTCTGTTGCCACTCCAGATTTCCGTTCACACATAATATCCCAATCCCGCAAATCCCTGGGTTGCAACTTAAGGCTTTCAACTTAATGCTCTCTGGGAGCTGGGTCAGGACCTCTGCCTGCAGACCGCCGTCAGCCCACGTAGGCTGTTCATACATGGAAAAGCACGCATAGCACAGTGAGGTGAAGCTTACTCCATGTTTGTAATGTGGATGGTCGCACTCCCTTTTTCCTCTCTCTCTTGCAGTGGCTCTTCAAAAAAAAAAACCCTGAATATATTTGTATTTTGTTGGAACCTCGTTTTCCCACTTGATCCTCCCTATAAACCCAGGCCTAAAACTGTCTGTGTTGTGGATCCCAGCTGATGGGAAGACAGGATGGAATGCAGAGAAGGAGACTCCTTTCCACTAGTGAATACTGTACTCATTTTCAATGGTGTCGTTCTTTCCTTTTCATCGCCTCTCGGTAGTCAGGGAGCAGGGCTGGTTCAAGCTTCACATATGTTCTGCTCCAGCCAGGGCCGGTGGCAGGTCTCCTAAGGCATTTTTGGGAGCATTTTTGCATTTCCTTTAGCTGCATGGTTTTCTGAAATAACATGAGATGTTCTGTAGTGAGCATGCATCCAGGCTGGAGAAACACTTGTGGACATCCTGTGGTTAGGTCATGCTGTGCCTTGATCATTCCTTCAAGTTCTCTTCTCTCTAGAAAAAAACTACACAACTTCAGGATAAGGAAAGAATTTCAAATTTTAGGTACTAAAGGCACATGCCAGCCGTATGCCTACTACATGTACGAATGGTATCAGCCAGTGCACAAACAGTGGAAGAGGCATGGGCAGCAGCATCCTCAGCTTCTACACCATGTATCTGTTCAGCAGTCAGCCAGAAGCAGTTGCCAAGACTGAAAAACAAGCACAGCCGCTGAAAAACCACACACAGTAGAAGGACATGCACTCAGCTTGAGCTGCGGGGAAGTTTCTTGTTTCATAGCACAAACCAAGCACTGCTCACTCTACAGGGAGCTGTTACTTACCACTGAGCCCTAGTCCTCAAACAGAAAAACTTCAGTGCATCTCCCCAGTCAGATGAGGTCTTCCCAGCACACCATTAATTAAACTAGTTGTAGGATGAGAACTGTCCAGGATATCCACTGGAGGAAAGATTAAATCACACACTACTGTCTCATTAGTGTCCAGCTTTCCTAGCTTGCCTTAGGATTGTGGGCTCTTCGCTCCATTTGACTGCTGGGGCTGGAGCATGTTCAGATTTGGCAGATGCTGATGATTTTGCCTTTGTCCAGCACTGATGTCCTTGATGATGGCTTTCAGGGGTTCTTTTCGTGGCCATTAACTTGTCATTCACTGCCTTTGGAACACTTCCTTGTCACTCATCTCCTGCTTTTTTGTCAGATAAGTATCACTGTCTTGATAGTTATTATACAACTAACAAGTCTTCTGTCTCCAGTTACCTGTAAACTTTGATTTCTGTGAGAAAGATAGATTTGATAAAGCACCTTTTGCTTTGTCGGATGAAAATATGCCCAAATCTGAATCATACGGCTTCATTATCTACTAGGTTGTAGACAAGGCCACTTCAACATGCAGTTCATCATGTTTATACAAGACTGTAGACAAAACTTTACACTCTTTAAAAAGTGAGGGGGGAGGAATCATAGAACTCAGTGATTAGGTAAATGACCAGTACCTGCTCTGAATGTGTGCTATTTTACTGGAAATACCTATTACGCTTCTCAGGTGTCCTATTACAGTGTGTTCTGGTTTTGCGTAGAATTGACCTGCATTATTAACAGGTTGTCTCCAACGGATCATTCCAGATTGCAGATCAGAGGAGATAATTTCCAAGACATTGTCATGCCTCTGAGGTTTGTCTGAGAGGGTAGAGGCTGTCCTTTACAGTGGTATAGAGGTAGAATTACACTTGGGTGCGTGAGGAGTGCTTACAGGAATGTCTGAAACAGTGAAGAGGAAATGGCATGAAGATAAGGCTGCCTTCCATTATGGGTGTCACTGAACTAGACTATCCTAATGCTGATTCTGTTGCTGAGTTCAGTTTCTGGTCAGGGTAACTGGTTTTAGTGAGCCATTGTTGCAAACGGCTGTCGTTTGCCTGACACTTGCACGTGTTGTTGGCTGGCTGTTCCCCATAGGTTTGTGTTCTGCCTGGGCACTGAAGCTGGCTGTTCTGCCTGGAAGGTTTGAGTGCTTGTATTTGGACCTTTTATTAGCAAGACATCAAAGATTCATTTTGCCTGCTCATAAGCAAAAAACAAGAAAAGAGCTGCTTCTTTAATCTGCCTAAAGTGCTTCTGTCATCTCTGTGACTCTTCAAGAGTTGCAAATAACAAGAAAAAAATGCAAAGTCATCATAAATTTTGTGCAAGATTTTTGTCTTTGGGTATAAAATCAAGTAAACGTGATAGTTGTACAAAAGCACCTGAGTGCTAAGAAGCATACATGGATGCACAGTGGTGTTGGCTGTGGGTAATGGAGATTAGTAAATTAGTCAATATATGATATTTTTAATTTAAAGCAGGAGTTGCCATCCTGAAGACCATGGCTGCCTGGCTCTTCACATGTGTCGTAGTTTAGCCCTGATCGGGACCAGACTATGCAGTCTCTCACTCCCCCTACCCTCCAAGGGAACAGGGAGAAATAATGTAAGAAAAAAAAGGCTCAAGGTTTGAGATAAGGACAGGGAGAGATCCTTAAAGTTACTCTTACAGCCAAAACAGACTTGACTTGGGGAAAACTATTTATTTATTATTAAAACCAAAGCAAGATAATGAGAAAGACAACAAGATAACTTCCTCCCACCCTTCCCTCTTCCCAGGCTTACAATTATCTCTACCATCTCCTCCCCTCGAGCAGTACAGAGGGGAAGAGGGAATGGAGGTTACGGTCAGTTCATCATGCTTTGTTTTACGCTGCTGCTTCCTCATCAGGGGAAGAACTCCTCACATTCCTCCCCTGCTCCAGTGTGGGGTCCCTCCCACAGCCCACAGTCCTTCGTGAAACTGCTGCAGCGTGGGTCATCTCTTCCACAGGGTGCAGTCCCTCCAGAACGGCTGCCCCAGCGGGCCCTCCTCCTTCAGGCACCCGCCTGCCCCTGTGTGGGGTCCTCGCCAGGCTGCAGGTGGATCTCTGCTCCTCCGTGGGCCTCCATGGGCTGCAGGGGCACAGCCGGCCTCACCATGGGCTGCACCACGGGCTGCAGGGAAATCTCTGCCAGGAGTAACATTACTGCTCCCCCTCCTTCTTCACTGACCTTGGCATCTGCAGCCGTTCCTCTCACAAGAAATTCTTCACAATCAGGCTCAGGCAGACGCCTCTCAGGTTCTTTTCACATCTCATCTCCTCTCCACTTCTTGCAGCCAGGCCAGGCCAAGTCGGGCCCGGACGGCCACCTGGTGGGAGGCCAGAGGGTGAGGCCTGCAAGGCCCACAAGACTCATGCCTCCTCCTCTCCACGTGCCAGCTTCGTCACGTCTCTCTTCTTTTTCCATTTTTCCCCTTCTTAAATATGTTATCACAGAGGCATTATCACAGAACATTCTGCTACCAATTGGCTTGGCCCTGGCCAGCAGCAGGTCTGCCCCAGGCCCGGCCAAGTCCACTGAACAAAGGGGAAACAACTTCTAGCAGTTTCTTACAGAAGCTGCCACTATAGCCCCCCCCCCCCGCCACTAAATAAAACCAGGACAACATGTTGCCAAAGAATGAAAGAAGTGAGCTTTGATGGAAAGGAGGGAATCCTCTCTCTTCCTTCCCGTTGCTGGCACCCTCAGTTATAAGCAGTACTGAGTTGAAGTGATTTCTCCGTCAAACCTAATTACTCAAAATTATTTCAAAGCCATATGCCTGTGTAAACAACTCCTAATAGGGGGTTTTTGCAGTAGCATTTACACCAGGGATGTGGTTTGTTTTTTTTTTCTAGATATCACTAATTTTGTTTCCTGTTGTTGACAGAATGTATTGATGGTGTTGCCTCCTACCTTAAGGAGCTGGCATATGACAGAGTACATCAGCCCTAAATCCAAGCTGAAATCTCCTCCTGCCTATGCCCCTCAGTCTCTCCCTCAGGTTGTGTTGTTATCACTGGAAGTTGAAGATGACATTTCCTGTCAGGGCACTGCAGGCTGTAACCTTGCACTCATCGAGTGGGCATCTGGGATACGGTCTAGAGTACTGCAAAGATTGGATCTTGGATCTATGTGTGCTCCTCTCTGGGACAGGAGAAAAAATGAAATAACTTAAAATATAATAGGTTGGATGCTCTGCTGGATAAAGAACAAGTTTTTGAGTAGGAAAGCTGTTGTGGATAATTTAACTCACGTTTTAATCCTCTCTTTACAGCCACAGGGACTTAAAACCAGAAAACCTACTGCTGGATGAAAAGAACAACATCAGGATAGCAGACTTCGGGATGGCATCGCTGCAGGTTGGAGACAGCTTGTTAGAAACCAGTTGTGGGTGAGTGTTTCAGAACATATTGGAAAAATCAGTTATAAATTCCAGACATAAAAGTTGTCTACAGTAAGGATTTCAATAGAGACCTGCAGACTTACACCGTGCTTTGTTATTTCCCAGCAAGATAATAAATTGATGTGATGCACACAGTGTATAAGATAGCTAAAGAAGGGTTTTTTGCATGCTTTACAGTGAAAAGCAGGCCTCTGTAGGTGTTACACTGGAAAGAATTTCAGGTTTGGATTCATTTGCATATGCTAATGCGTGTTTCCTTTCACTGACCATATAATTTTTGTGAACTTGAAAGCAGTAGTGTTGGCTGTTTTAAGAAGAGGCTTTAAAAATATTAGGGGGTGAAAAAAAACCCAAATCTAGAGGTTCTGAAATGGAATTTGCATGTCCTGATTAGGCTGCCTGCTTGCAGCTCTTCCTGCTCCTGGTCCACAGTGCTTTGTTTCAGCTCACATGCAGGATTGACAGGGAGGCAGCAGGGTCCTTTGCATTTAGAAGCAGGGCATGAATGCAGATACAAAGGAGACTGCTTGGAGGAATATTGCAGGGGCAATCTAAAAGCATTTCCATGGCAATTCAGTTGCCAGCAAGAGCTTGCTAGGAATTTCCAAGGGAGCCAGCAACAAGCCCAACAGCTGAGCAAAGCCCAAGTGCCTGACTAGGAACAGGGGGGCAATGCCTTCTCATCATCATCACCTCTAGGGGCACCACTGGACCGTGTCCCCCCTGCTCCCCCATAGCTATGGCTTGGTGCCGTGTTGACTGTGCAGGGGGCTACCTCAGCAATCTGTGGCAAGGGCAGCAGCTGCATTGAGCTGCTGCAGCCTGGCACCACTGCGCCAGCTTTTAGCTGTGTCTGAATTTGTTACAACAGCAAGCTCAGCAACTGGAGTTTCAGATAGTAGCAGCAGATTTCTACCTCCTCCCATACAGACATACTCTTCCTGGCCTTTGGTAGTGTGAATCTGATGACTCCTGCCCAGCCCCAACCTCAGCTGGCTACTGTCCATGTTTTTTCAGTCTGTGCTGTGAGCCAAGGCCATTCAGGGTAGACATGGAGCCATCGTGGTTCCCTGTACAGCCACTGCCTCTCAGTCCGGAGCTGTACGGCTCTGCTTTCCAAATCCTGCATAATGGATAACAAAATTATTTTAAGTTCATGATGTGATCAAATGCTGGTTGGTGAGTACACTGAGACCCACCCATTCCTTCCTGTCCACGTCAAATCAAGATTTGACCTCTTAACAACACAGATGAAAAGCAAGGAGCATGTTACTTGCAGCTACTTTCAAGCCTCCTCTCTAGATTAGGAAATAAAGTCCTCCCCACAGTTACCACAAAGCCTCTATACTCTTTATAGAATCATAGAATCATAGAATGGTTAGGGTTGGAAGGGACCTTCAAAGGTCATCTAGTCCAACCCCCCTGCAAGGAGCAGGGACATCCCCAACTAGATCAGGTTGCTCAGAGCCTCATCCAGCCTGGCCTTGAACGTTTCCAGGGATGGGGCCTCCACCACCTTTCTGGGCAACCTGTTCCAGTGTTCTATAACTCGCATTGTAAAAAATTTTTTCCTAATTTCCAATTTAAATCTACCCTCCCCTATTTTAAAACCATTTTTCCTCCTTCCTTCCATGAAAATAACAGGAGGAAGTCTAAAAACCAACCCAGTCTCATGTTGCCCTCTAGGGTTTTTCAGACTGCTTGGGAACCTCTCAGTAGGGTTCCTGTTCTTTTCTACACTGAGCTCTGTCATCCAGGTCTAGAGTCTCAAAGAGAGACTTCCTTTCCATAAGCTGTGCTGGAATTCAAACCTCCATGCTTCAAGCAGAGCCAGCCTCCACATTGCAGCCTTAAAACACGCTAATAAAGAAATCAATGGAACGGAAGAGACGTGCCTGTAATAAACAGAACACAGCAGTAACGCTATGATCTCCTGCCTTGCAGATGCATTTTAAGTGTGGTGCCAATCACTAGGCCTCCGTGTGAGCTATTACACCACTTCATTAATTCTCCTGGCATGGGGCCCAGCATGGCTGATACTGGTGTCTTGTGATCTCTCTGGTTTAGGGGTTGAGGAGAGGAAGGAAGGAAGGAAGGAATATGTAACGATATGCCACACTGTTCACAAAGAAAGGCAATCAGCTATGACACCCTTTCCCTTGGAGCACACACAGTAACCAACCTCAGAGCTTTTCACAGCAACAGTTTTACCTACCCTTGTAGTTGGTACTTTCAGCCAGCACGGAAAGGAACAAAACAGAGTGAATCATGGCTGAGATACTGAGCTTTAATGAGATGCTCCTCCGTGCACCCAGAAGTTAATTTCCAGAATGGTTTTTTTCTGTGCTGTGAACACTGCTAATGAGATGAAACTGTAACATTTCCATTGACAGTCACTCAAGGAGTCTCCAGGTATTTCTGTCAGTCAGAGTGGGAGGATCAGATGGGGTTGAGCCGTGTGATGCAGCTAACTTTCTCAGTACAGCAGAGTACTTAGAGTGCAATCAAAAATTCTTTGCATTCACGAGTGAACTGCTAAGTTTCGTCCAAAGTTTGGGTAGGTCTTGACTGGCCTCATTAAGATAATCACATAGCCTGAAGTGTGCTGTATTGCATACCTCAGAGTCAGTGTTTTCTGGGAGCTGCTCCTTAGATCTGCACAGTTTTCTGTAGCACCGATGGCTACCTGGAAAAAACAATAAAAGTTCAATCCAATTGTGTTTGTGTAGGAGAGGGGGTAAGGATGGACTTGCTGTTTCATTGACATAATTTGTCATTGCACATTGGGCCTTGATTGTAATGAATCCTCATTACTGGAAATGTATATTGTGCAAATCCTGCTTGTACACAGCACAGAGGAATAAGCCGTAGTTTTAAGCCTGTGTCTTTAGACCTTTGATGGGAAGAGGAGCTGTGTGTAGGGTCTGCAGGAATAATTCTGCTTACTGCAGAAATTGCACAGCAAGGCAGTGTCATGGAGAGATGGTCTTTGAAATGCCAAAGTAACACCATGAGTCTCTGCATTCCTACAGGAACAGGGGAGGTCTGTAAGCAAACAGCAGACAAGGAAGGAAGCGGAAGATGTGATAGGATGCTGCTTCTGTTATTTTAGATCTCTTCAGCTCTTCCTCCTCTTTACCCATCCAGGCAATGGCATGCAGAGACACTCCCCTGTCTCTTTTCTCAGCGATTCTTCCCAGCATGCTGCCTTGCAGTGTTTCAGAGTGGTAGATATTGTCCAGTCCTGACCTGTCACTAGGCAAGAAGAGTGAGTGCCTTATGGTTAAACCCCAGGACAGGGACTCAGGTGATTTGAGCTTCATTTCTGTCTCTGCTGAAGGCATTCAGGGTGGTCTTGGACAAGATGCATTACCTTTCTCTGCTTCAGTTCTCCATCTTAACAAGTCACTGCAGTGCCCAAGTTGCTCTGAACATAAATTGCAATCATTTCTGTAGGAGTCTTGGAAAAGCAAGAAGGATTGGGGTGTTCCCTGGCCCTTGTTCTCTTTTCTAGAACTAACAGGGCTTATGGCTAAAATGAAGGATTGAAGGAGGGTACTGTTGAGTTACAATTCTTGGGAGCTTGTAAAGATCCTTCCTGATGCCCCATTGCTCCTTACAGAAACCTGGCAAAGTAAATTTTTGCCATTTCTTCACTTCTCTGCATTTCACTCATCACAGCTGAGTCCTACTGGATAGAGATTGCTGCAAGCTGCCAGGTGACTGAGAACCCACAGCAATGCTAGTCTTTGTGCTGCCTACCTCCAAATCTCTCTATCCCAACTGGGACAGAGCTGACATTTAAATGTAGCTCACTCCAGCACCAGACTTGATCTCTGCAGAGGCAGTTGGTATGGAGACTGACACCACTGCTGACAACCCCACAATTAACTGACTGTATACAACAGTTCCCCCATATTGGTGTCTCCATAGGGAACCCCTGCCCTCATCCAGAAAGCTGTGTGCGTGTGGGAAGAGCGATGCTCATTATGACTTTATTGACAGTGAGAAGAAAGCCTTGCGCCTGTCAGTGGCATAAAGGAGGAAAATGGCAACTTCCAACCCCAGCACAGTCGATTCCTCTGCTGTCAGCTCTCCCTGGAAATTCCTAGCAACACTTTGCAGACCCAAAGATTACCTGGATTCATAACCTCCCCCCCCCTCCAAAAAAAAGAAAACAAAAAAAAACCAAAAACCACATTCTCATTAGGACTGATTACTGGCTCTCTTTGAGTTCAGGGTATTTATAACAACCAATGCACTGTGTGTTTGTTAGAAGTGCTACCAGAAATCATCTAGCTCCTGATTTCATTACATCTTTATTTGGTATATCAGCATACCTGTGATGAGCAAATAATTCAGGTGGTATTCAGTTCCTTACACACCTCATTGTCCAAGCAACACTTCTGATTTTGATGACAAGACATGATGCTGCACATATTCTTTCCCCTTGATAATAAATGTGTGCATGTTGTCTAAAACATATGCAAATGTCCTGCATCCAGTTATTGTTAGAATTGCAAATTTAGGCTCTTAAAATTGGAAATGCCAAAATTAGTACTTTTTACCCCATCTCATCAAGAGCTTTCATTCCCAGCACTCCATTCCCATCTCCTTCTCTGATTTGCACTCTAGTCTTGCCAACTTCTCCCAGTCATTTCTGCTCCATATTTGGCCCCAAATCCCAGATCCTTTTCTCTTTTCCACTACGTTCCAGCTCTAGTTTCCCCTACCTGGTTGTCCCAGTCAGTTGCTGTCAGTCCTAGATCTATTTCTTCTTGGTCTTGCACTCACTTTGTTTTAAAGTTTGGTACCTTGTGATAATCCCAGTCATGGCAGCTCGTAGTATCAGTTCAGGTAGAAAAATTGTTCTGTGAAGTGTTACCAGTGCAGGTAAGATTTTGATCCTGATGCTCTAAAGAGTTTCTGGTAGTAAAGTCAAACTGCAGCTTCTTAGTGGCAGTTTGAGTAAATTTTTCTAGAGAATGCAGACAAATATTCGAGTTTCCCTTTGCGGTTGAGGATACTAGAAATTTTCCTTTTTTATGGAAAAAAAAAATTTAATTTAGATCAGTCTTAGATAGGGGAAATGTTTCAGGCACACGACATGCATGCACACACAAGCATGAAACCAGTCTGAGGCAGACGAAAAGCAAGGAAAATTGTTGTTAAGTTGTTAAATTGATGGTAAGGCATAAGCAACTTAAAATGGGGATTATAAAGAGAACTACCAGACAACCTTATTAATAACCATTAATACCAGCCTGGCCTATAATACATCCAAAGGTATGTTAAAAGAGCTCTAAGTCTGCAAAATCAAGAAGAGAGTATTCAAGATGTGCGGTTGTTCAAGTTGCCGGTATAATATTAACTTAGGATATGGCCATTAATTACAAGCTTGTACAGGTTTTTTCCAACAAATCTTTGCCTCATTTGATGTTTGTGGTGTGGTTTTTTGAATAAACAGCTGTTTAATGTTTGATTTTTCCTCATCATTTATTTTATGGATCCATTCATAATTTCTGCTTTCTGCAGTCAAGCCTTGATATGAATGCTAGGTAGGATTTTCATCGTAGTATCCTAGGTTTACAAATACTAATTATACTGTTTTCATATTATGTTTGCCACATTGATCTGGTTATCTACATTTAAATGAGGATACATGATTCTGCAAAATGAAACTCAAAATTATCAACCAGTTTTGAGTGTGCGGTTGGATGCTCTGGGGCCTTATATCTCAGAATACTCAGTGCTTGATAACAGTCCTTTATTTGGAGAGGAGAGTGCCTACCAACCGCAGTGCTGCTCCACACACTTACGAAGATGGTAAATCAAACTTGGGATGTATTGCACTGTGATTTTGAAAACTGGGAAACCTGCAACTCATAATTACCTGTGACTGTCTCAGTTTAAGGCACTTGTTAATTTTATTTCTGTGGCAGGGGCAGAGAGAGAGTTTGATTCTCCAGTATGTCGACCAGCTACCTCTATACAAGCTTGTCCTTTGTGACACTAAACTTCCCTCACATTGGCACAGACTTTCCAGCTTCAGCCACAAGTAAAACAGAGGCGCTGGGGACAGCAGCACATCCACCACCCCACCCTGACTTATCTGCAGAGTACAGGATTCTTCATAGTAGCTAGAACGGGGCTACGTTTTGGATTTGTGCTGGAAACAGTTTTGATAATACAGGGATATTTTCATTATTGCTGAGCAGTGCTTACACAGAGTCAAGACCTTTTAATACAGGAGTGTGTTTCATTTTTTCAAAACAGATATCTTAAAGGTTTCAAGTCTTAATAATTTGAACTTATATATTAGTTAATTAACTGATTTGCAGATTCCCCAAAATATAATTGCGCTTGAGGAGTAAACAGCTGTAAGATGGCTGAGGGCTAGATACTGAGTTTTCTCATATAAAGCTAAAGACTGAGTTGAAGTTTTAACAGCAAAATAGCACTCAGCCTTAACTATAGTTGCTACCTTAATTACAGCCTTACCTAGAGCTACTGTCTTCACTGCAGCCTTAACTACTCACTGCTACTGAAATAATTTTTTCAGTCTCTCCCTGTCTTACTTTCCTGTGTGATCTGTGGCTGTCACTTTCCCCATTCAGGATGCTCTAATGTATGTCCTTCTCCTGGAGAATTCCCTTTATCTGTTTTGCTACTCCTCTGGTGTTCCCCTTCATCTCAGCCCTTTGCTGCCCAGAATGGGGGGAAAGCACAGGCAGCTTTCTGTGCTAGTGGGTAACTTCTGTCTCTGAAAGCCAGCTTGGGGATGTTGATTAACAGGGGAGGAAGAAGGGACTCTAGCATCCAAGCAACAGCAAAACCAGTTAGACATGGGAGGACTTCAGTGTGCCTGTACACCTCCTGTATCAAGATAACTTCATGCATAAGAAAAACAGAGAGAAGAAGACTTCATGTTCCTCCCTCTCTGCAGAAACTTTGTCTCCAGCTGTGAGGCCTAAAGAAAGGCACTCAAAGAAGTTTTTCTTCTTCCCCAAGTAGTACCATCTTAAGGCACGGAAGAAAAGGACCCAGGCTTGGACACTCATCTTTGGTGGGACCAGGAACTCATCAGGCAGCATAACACGTGATTTGCCACACTGTAGAGTAGGATCACACAGCTTTGCCTCTGCTTCTTAATGAACTAACTGCTTCACTGGAAAAGCAGTTACAGTATTTTCCAGATAATCCATACATGGACAGTCGATTTGTTTGTGCACAGTGCAGGTCTCTTACCTACGTAATGAGGTTACAGGCACATCACATCTGCATGGCCCTGGTTGTCTCAGATCTACTGTAGCTGTTCTGTATCTTGATGTGCACAGACCAAGAACTACTTTTCTAATTTCTCAGATGAAATTCAGGATAGACACATCAAGGATATATACATTTCTTTCTGAATGCCTGACTTACCTGTCCAGAGCTGTCCTGGGTTTCACTATTGCACTCTGGCTTATTTCCTCTGGTTGAAATACCACATAAATGCTTTGCTAAGGTCCCCCAAGATCCTTAAGATTACTGTGTCCTAGAGTCATAGCTGTGAATGACCATTCAGAGAGCCCTATCTGCCCCAGGCAGACTAGCCTGGGAAAATCCACATCACCCTTGAAGTAAACACTGCCAACATTGGTGCTTTTTTTTTGCAGCAGTTCCCGCAGGCAACAATTGCTTCTTGATCTTGCTGAGCAATATACTTATTTGTTATCAGGGGCAGATTGTGGCTTTTGCTGCGCAGAGATGTAGCTGAACGATGAGGAGATGGCCTAGGGGAAGAGGCAGGGAATGTTGCTCTTGACACACATATATTGAATAATTAGTGATAAGAGCCAAAGAAATATTCATGACTCTGTAGAAAGATAAATAGATTTTTGATTGAAGTTGAGTTTTTTCTTTAAAGCAGTTGAAGTTTCTCTGTGATTGGCAGCATGGAAATGAGTTTTTTATGGATTCTGGCTGGCCAGAGGATCCCTTTTAAAGCTGTTAGCCAAGATACCTAGCTGGGGTGTGCTGGCAAGAATTCATAATGGCTGTGCCAGAAACCTGCGCTCTCTGGGCAGTTGCAGTGCAGCTGTTGAATGATCAAATCAATCCAACTTGTTCAAATAATTTATTATAGCATTTTCTCCACCCATTCTCCTAGATTTTAGCAGAATTTCAGTGGTGCCTTGTAAGACACCTAGCAGATTCCACTACACTCCAGCTGGTCTCAGGGAAGTAAATACTTTGGAATGCATTTGCTTGTGGGACACATAAATAGGTACATACTTATCTTGAGTTCTTTGCACACTTACATTCTTATTTTTAAGGATGTTAGCACAGGAAGCTGTCAAGGTGGTTTAATTGCTCAGCATCCACAATTAAGGGTTCTGAAATCTTTGTTGGAGTCATCATGTACAAGTGAAAACTGAGAAGCAGTCTGCAAATTGAGATACTGACTCTTCCAGTGCACCCCAGATAGTATGGTCACCCAAAAAGTATTGTGTTGAAGGATGATGATGAACTATACAGGGTACTGTGCAGGATTTGAGAGGTCTAACTTAAGTTTCTAGCTCACCCACAGACACCACCTATAGTAGCCATTTAATGTAACGAGTCTTTATCGCTCACCTTCTGTAGGAAAGGCAATGGTAGCGTCGTACCTGATGGAAGCTAAAATGCATGCAAGACTGAGAAACTCATACACACTAAGTGACAGGAGCTCAACAGTTACCTGGTTTATGTCTTCACTCCTTTGTAACCCCCGATATGTTTTCCGATAAACCTAACGCAACTCATTTGTATAGAATATGTTAGAACTGCTCTTTCTATGCTGAGGTTACTAAATTGTGTGAAAGCCCATGGTCTGATGTAATTCCTATACTCTTTTTGCTACCATGTTTTATTCCAAATTATAGTTGCATTTCTCCCTTCCCCACAGCTCCTATACTTTCACTGCTCTAAGCAGTCTGGCACTGGTGACAGTTGGCTATACTTGTCCAGTCCTGGGTTGCAGTCCCAATTCTGGTGCTACTCCTTAATCCTGATTTGTGATGGCCTGTACACTATACACTGTTTTTATAATACAAAAAAAAAGACACCACCACTAGTCAAGGATTCTCACAAGAATAATTTAACTTGTCTTCCAAAAGCTTGTAAAATCATGCATTAGTCCATTGACATGACTGTTTAGTGGTTAAGGCTTTGAGGTATTAAAATAAACTGGTGTAGAG
Source organism: Chlamydotis macqueenii (assembly GCF_036417535.1). Classification (NCBI taxonomy): domain Eukaryota; kingdom Metazoa; phylum Chordata; class Aves; order Otidiformes; family Otididae; genus Chlamydotis; species Chlamydotis macqueenii. Next base: position 51,872,173 of record NC_141560.1, on the reverse strand, counting down.
TAGCTATTGGATTGCCAAAAAGAAGCAAATTTGCAGGGAACAATATAGTTTGGATGGCTGGGAACACATGCCTAACATTGGGCAATTCAGTGTCTCACCTCATTTTCTCTCCCACAGTGGCAAGCAATGTGCTGCAAGTGCCCCATATCAGCTGCCACTTAGTCAAGAAGCAACAACGTTATTAAAATTTCTGACTGCTGTAGCTTTATTTCAGTATTGTTGCTATCACGCTCTTTGTTACTATAGAAGCTTTTACCCTGCAGGGTTAAAGCCTCGTACAAATCCCAGTGAAATCAGTCATACAAACTTTCGTGAGGTTTGAACACTGTGGTGGAATTGCTCTTGTTTTAGTCAGAAGAGTAGACTCATAGTGAGGTTCTGGTCACCTTTTCAAACTGTGGCCAGCTGCAGCTTTTAAAAATGTTGAGTAACCATGTCCATACGGCTGCCAGTGACAGAGCTGCAAAGAGAGCGCAGCTGGTCTGTCCTCCCCACTAGGCACAAGTCCATTCTTTTTGGTCTCCCAAGGGCCAACTCTGGCCAGCTCTCCAGGGGACGTTCTGCTTTTCATTATCTGTTTTGACTCTTGAATCAAGGTTTATAAAATCCGGTCTAAATTAAGACACTTGGGATCACTACTGAGCAGATAGACCTGGTTAGAATACTTGTGTTAACCTCGTAAATAGTGGGGTGGGAGGGTATTAAATATTGTACTAAACTTCTGAACACCACCTTTCCTAAAATTTATGAGGGATCAACAGCATTTGTCTCTCCTTGCTTAAACTTTGCTGTCAAGGTAGCTGCAGTCCCAAGTGTACCCTAAGTTTATTATCGTGGTCTGCCAAAAGCTATGGTACCAAACCAGGGTGTTCCATGCCCATGGGATGATATTTTGCCATAAGATAAGTGTAGTGAGTATGGAAATTCAATTAACGGGCTGTCTCACTGGGCATTAATGTAGCATGCTAGCACAAAGCTAACCTCACTGTGCTTCTGTTTTGCTCATTACTTTGTAAGACAGGTATTGCCCAGCAATGATTGCATTTGTCACAAGAAACAAATGCACGGATGAAGACACGGACTCAGGGACTGCTGGGAGGTGTCAGTATAAACAATAGCATGATTTGCACACAGATCTCAGACAGTTTGCATCCCTTTTACTTGTCAAGTTACTTTAATGAAGGCTATAAAATAAATAGCCATGGTTATAATCTTTAGGAATTAAAATTATTACCTGGCAAGTTGAAGTAATTAACTATTCTCAGCCAGGAATCAAACTAGAGATATATGGGTAGAAGGATGCTAAAAGAATACATTAATTCACTAAATAATAGTACTACTGTCCATCCTTTTTAGTTTTTTAAAGAAAAAAAAAATTGCATGTTGAAATCATGTATCGGCAGCTTTTATGACCGCTGGAGTAATTGAGAGTAATCTTAGCAGAAGAGATGGTTTAGGGATGCGTGTGTTTGGTCTGAAAATATTGTTCTGTCTTTTTTCTTATAAAAGGCTGTCCAGTATCCTTCTTGTTAGATAAAAGGCCAAATGGGAGAGTGGGATTAGAGGGCTGGAATTCTAGTCACAGAATATGCCTGGTTATCTCTTCCTTCCTCACTTTTAAGAAATTCATAGTAGGGCCATCAAATTTTGAATTCTGCTAGTTCTTGACTGTTTTCTGAGTTTATTAGAAATGTATTCTCGTTGAGATAAGGAGAAAAGTGTTGGTTTTGCACACTTGGATTCTGTATAAGTGAGCCAACCATGACTCTGCTAAACAAAATGGAAATGCATGTAATCCATAAATACCAGGCTATTGCATGCTCATTTGACTGTATTTTGTGTTTCAGATCACCACATTATGCTTGCCCTGAAGTCATCCGGGTAAGTTAGTTAACATTACTGTGTATAAATGTATTATTTAAAGTGTCACTCGTTGCAAATACACAGATAGGCCCTCTGTGGAGGAAATCTGTCCAAGGCAGACAGCATTGGAAAGAACACAAGGAATGTAACTACAGTTTTGTTTGGCTCAGCCCCGAACCATATGAGGGAAATGATTGTATGTTATTCTCACAGTACCCTTCATGCCATGTGATCAGACAGAAATACAGAGGCCTCATTTAACTTGATATTTCCACCCAGGGGACGCAGTCCTCTACGCTTTCCTATCTCTGATGTAGCTGTCATTTCAGTCGAAGAACCAGGATTGGATGTCAGTGATGTTTGTTTCCGTTCAACAATACAAACTGTCCTTTCCCTCTACTGTCCCTTTGTCCTCTGAAAATAAATATCCAAGATTTCAGTGGCCAAGATTCCCCTCTTTTAAAGCATATCTTTAATGTAAAGCCAAGTAGGAACAGTACAGAAGAGGCTGCTCAGACAATACTATGAGTTCACAAATAATGTATCTGGTGACAAGCTCCCTGAAGAACCAGGGAAGAGAAAAATGCGCCTCTGACACTGTTTAAGTGCCAGGTCTAATTATTTGTGTGCTGTCAACTATTCCTGCCCTGCTCCCCACTTCTGAGCCTGCTCTTGTATATCCCGGATAAGACTGTAAACTGATGTTCATAAAAATTCAATTAATGGGCTGTGCCATGGCCTTCTAGTTGGGAAGGCCACTTTAGGAAGCAGATGACTGAATTGAAATGCAGGGTTTCCCATTCTCCCACTCATGTTTCTTCAAGGATAATTAATTCATTTACTAGTGAGCAGTCTTTTGAACTTCTGTGTCATTGCTACGCAGGGAGAAAAATATGATGGAAGGAAAGCAGACGTCTGGAGTTGTGGAGTCATTTTATTTGCATTGCTAGTGGTGAGTCATCTTCCTTGCGCTAATCTTGAAAAAGAAAAGAAAAATCCGAAAATGCTGCTGTATTTAATGGTGATTCTATTGACATCATGTACAGATGGGTTTTTTTAGTTGCCCTATTTTTGTATCTCTCAGTTGCATCCTTTCTTCTTATTTCTACATCAGTCCCAAAGGAAAAGCATGAGGAATATTTCACTTTTCCTTTGAAATGCTGCTGCCCTGCACAGGAGAGCACAGACAAGCATCAAAAACTTGTCTCCATAAATGCTCTTTGCTGTGTTGTGATATTGCAGCACATTTTTTGACTGGAAAGGATGTGCAGGGTTACAACTCCAGGATAGAGAGTGTCAAGTAAGTTGTCTTTCACAGGACCAAAATATGGCTGGGTTTGGGAAGTGGTTGTTTTTTCTGCTGTAGATATGTATGTGTTTCAGTAGGTATATGCATACATTAACAGTAGTGTTTTATGAAGAGAAGATTTGAGTGCACCAATTTTGTTTCCTGCAAGTTTTGAGCTACATTTTAATTTGATACACTTGGGAATATAAAACTGAGCCAGTAGTACAAAGTTTAAATTAGTTTCCATCTGGCTCAGTAATACTTCCTTTAGTATTCAGAATGTGGTATCTTGTAACTTATCCTTCTTTCGATCAAAGTTTTAGTTCTGTCTGGAATTTATTCTGATTTGCACTGGCAATGTAATACTCCTAAACATGAAACAATTGGATGTTCAGTTAAAGGCAGACAGGCTTAGCATTTATTATTGATTTCCATTGCATAATGTAGGAAAATACAGTTTATATTCATATAAGCATATCTCATGTGCAGATTGAATACTGTGTTTGAGAATAGATTTTATGTGCTTGTTAAGTTTTTTATATCTATAGTAGTTCAGATTATCATCTACAATTACAAAAATAACAAGCATGAAATCAAGTTTTTATATCCTTGATATACATTTACTGGTAAACCTAATTACTTCACTTAAATGTTTTATTTTGACAAAAGCACTTGTACAATGTACAATCGAGAGTTAAATTCTGCACATTATTTTTGTTTAAAATACTTGAAAAATTTAAAATATTTTTATTTTTAAAATATGCTCATAATTTTTTAATGTCCCAAATCAAAGTAGCTTTATGTAATCTCAGTATGATGCTTTAATTCGCCTTAACCATCTTACTCTTTTTTCTTTTTAGTCATTACAATTCACCGGTATTTTTTAAGTTTTAGATTTTTTTATCCTGATGTTGCAAGGGAATAATTTTAGCTATCTCACTAAATAGCACCTGGTAATCTGTTACTCCTGAACAGCTATTTTCATGGCTGATAAAGTAGAACTATATAATATAACTTAATATAACTTCTTGAACTAGAAAGAATAGAAGAGAGAATGTGTCAAGGTGGTTAGGATTTGTAGGAGTGGACTCTTCATTTTCAGGGGGATTCTCTGTCAAGATTTGGTGTCTCTGCTGCTGCATCTTCATCTGTTCATACATATATACATGAGCCTGCAAAATGATTGAAATAAGGCTATTATTGACAGAGAGTGCAGAGCTCTTCAGTTAATTATGTCAGGATGAACCCTACGAAAAATCTCAAGCTGTAATAGCAGGTGGTTGTAATAAAAGAGCTGTAGTTGTTACCTTCAGGAAATGCCACAAAGCGGCCTTGCTGACTTCATCATGGCTTAAATTGTGTTAGCCAAAGTACTGAACTATCAGAATTGATCTTCCTTTAAGTCTGAAACAGTTAGGAACAAAGTAGGTAGCTCAGGAGATTGGTTACAGAAGACAGGGAGGTTCTCTCTTCAAGGCCAGTTGAATGAACAAACAACAGTAAATAGTGCCCAGTAGCGGTTGCCATCAGGTGGGCTTTCTGAGGTTTCTGTAAAGGTAGCTGTTGGTCTCCATAAATCATAGACACAGGATTGCTTATACAGATGCACTACTCACTGTAGTAAGAGCAGTGCCAGATTGACAACTTAAAGCTTCATTATCACAGCAGCTGACAGCTTGCAGCTTCCCACAAACCATCCTGGAAATCAAGGAAGCTCAGCACCTACCAGAATTAGGTGGTGAAAGAAAGAAGTGAGAATATCTAGGAAGGTGCAGACTTGCTATAAAAGGGTATCAGCTTCAGTTGGTGGAGTTATCCGAAAGATTTCAACTTCTTTTTTTCCTTTGTGTCCTTTAGCAAGGATAGGTCTTTTGCTGCTTTTTATGGCTATTCAAAATGTAATTTCAGCTAAAAAAAAACTCAAGCCATTCATGTAAGTGAGCTACAGTAGGGAAGCAATAGGAACTGATGACCTGACCACAGCATGGGAATGGGATGGAGTACATTAAACAGGTAGAATGTCTGCTGCTTCCAAAGGCTAATGTTGGTTAGACTTTCTTTCAGCTGTGTCATTTCACTGCTCCGTCTGAAAGAGGATGTTCTTGACTGAAAGTCTCTCAAATGCTGTTCACCTCCTTTTCAATGTCTGCAATAAATGTGTCTCAGGAAGATTAAAAATAAGGAGACGATAAACATTGCTGCTGTGAAAGTATGCCCAGGAGGAACACCAGCAGATCAAAAGCTTGAACTGAATTTAAGTGAATCCATGCATCTTTGGTGAATTTGCCTGGAAAGGCAATTTCATATTTTGTATTATGTTTTATACTGGTAGTCATTTTCTAATTAAAGGTCTAATATAAAAAAAAACCTATGTCCTCAGTTTTATTTCCTATGTTGGAGAAAATACAGCAGCGCTATTAAATTTTTTATTTTCAATGGATAAAAAGGTTTTTCATTTATTATAATAATTCATTATGAGCTGACTTCCTCTTTTTCATTCTCTAACCATGTTTATCCTGACTTTTCTCCTTTTGCCCTCTCCAATTTGCTTTTGCTTGTCTCTCCCATCGACCGCTCTGTCACATCCCTGCAGGGTGCCCTGCCTTTTGACGACGACAACTTGCGGCAACTGTTGGAGAAGGTGAAACGTGGAGTGTTCCACATGCCACATTTTATCCCCCCGGACTGTCAGAACCTTTTGCGGGGGATGATTGAAGTGGATGCCTCGAAACGTCTCACGGTAAGAAAACATTTGCTGCAAGTCATGTGAGCAAGGCTTCATTTATCACCTTGTTGCAGTTACATTTGAATAACTAAGATAACTTGTTGATTTACTGCCACTCTTGTGTGCTTCCTCCTGAGCAAAGAGTGAGCGGAGTTGGCGGAATCTTTGGGAAGAGGTTAGTTACCTTCTCTTTCGAATCATGAGGGCAGATTACCTTTGAGTTTCTTCTCTGGCCTCGTAATTCTCCTTCATATGTAACAGTGTGGATTTTGAAGAAATCTCTCATAATGTCAGCACAGTGCTGCTGACCCATTAGCACATTTTGGAGTTCACCTGATTTGTCTGGCTCTCCTGACTGGTACAGCAGTTTGTCATGGATGTGATATAACTGTTTGTAGGCCAAAACTGTTAGGACTGTTATTTGAAGCTCTGCTATTAAACTGAGTGTGATTTTCTTACATTTCTGACAAAAGTGATGACTTCTTACTTCATGCACACAACCTGCATTGTATTCTATCCTGCATTTGCTCTGCATTATCCTCTGGCAGCCTTCAGAGCAAGTGTCTTCCAGTCTACTCTTTCATCTTGTGCCCTGTGGTCCTGAGAATGATTAGGCTCAGAGTGCTGAGCTCCTGGCATTCGGCACCGAGTCTTTGCATCTAGGATACATCCCATCACTACAACAGAGACTGCAAGGTTGAGCACTGTGTAGTGATTGTATCCTTCATTAGCACTGTGTTAATGTTTTTGGGAATTAAAAAAAATTAGCAATTAAAATCATTTTGGAAAGCAAGATTGCCTGCCTGTCTGTGGAGGCTTCTGCCTTTATGGGTACATTGCCCTTGTAAATCCTATTGTCAGGCTGTGGTGATGATTTTATACAGATTTACTAAGCTCACAGATTCTGAGTGGGAGTATGTATAAAGAAATGTAAATTTAAAACTCCTCCTGGTTCTTCAGTCTGCTAAAATATTTATAAATAAACTCTCAGATCACTACTTGGCCTCTCTGCTGAGATTGCTAACAACAGCACCAGTCATTGCCAGCTGTGATGGTGCTTTTGGGATGCAGACACCTGTCTGCTAAGAAGTGAACTGAAAGTCCCTTCACAGTTCTCTTTACAGTGTTACCTGACAGCTGCAGCTGGGTTTTTCTTTCATTCATTACAAAACCAGATCATACTCTATTTTGGTGGCATAGGTGAAAAATTCCTCATGCTATTGCTAGTATCCCTACTTTTGCAAACCCAGTAGCCATCACATTTGCAGTACATAAGTAGCACTGATTGAAAAAAAAAAAAAAAACCAGCAAAAATATTAGACACTTTAAAAGGCCTTTTAAAAACAGATTTTTAAAGAAAGAAATAATATTTTTCCAAGTATTCCATGGAATGAACACTGCAGAGGTTAGGGCTATACCCTGAAACATAAGACAGCTCTTCTTCTTGATCAAGAAAGTCACCAAGTCCTTCTCTAGCTCAGTTTCCTTTCCACAATGTAAACATAACAGGTTTTCTGTTGTTCTTTTTTCTCTCCAAAATCTTAGTGGTGGTGGTTTGAGTATGCCAGGGAGCAGATCATCAGATGTTAGATCTTATTCTTCAAATTGTTCTGGCTAAGTTTTTCCATAGAGCATAGTCTCTAAATGTTTTGAATTGTGCAATACAGCAGAGAATGTGTGCGTGTAAGAGAGAAAACAGTGAAGGTAAATCAAGGTCCCACGGTGACATCATCCCCCTTTTCTTGACCAGAATTAAGCTCTTACTTCCTTAAGGAGGAAAAAAAAAAACCAGATCAGATAGTTATTGACAAGCAGTGACTAGTGAATTGTGAATAAGAACTTGAAATAAAACATATCCAAAAGCAGAGAGGAGGGAGGAAAAAATCTTTGTGGTTAGCTGCAATTTTATTTTCATTATTTTAGGATTGCTTGGTTTGCTGTCCCTGCTGCTGTCACACTTCCACGTTGTTAGCATGCCAGTTGCTTAGATTGCCAGGCAGAAGGGAGCTCTTTGTTTACTGCAGAGGAGCTGGGAATATACAGTTCATTTTGAGGAGAGATCTGAATTCTATTTTAGCTGTGTCCTATGAAGAAGGGTATAAATATGGGTTTATTTGGAAGCCTCTAGTCCTAGAAAATATCTCACTTGAATCAAGTTGGTATTTATACAAAGATCTGAGCGAAATTGTTGCTTGGGTACAATAAGTACAGATGTAGCTGTTACCATTACAGATCATTTGCTCAATATCTCACTGGTGAATTCAGCAGAAAAATACAGTGAAATGTAAGGTCACTAGAATTTTTTTCTTTAATTTTTCCCTTCCCCTCTCTGCTTTGTTCCTTTTTTTTTTTAAAATTTGTATCTCTTTTCCTTTTCATCCAACTGCATTTCCCTCCCTGCAGTAACTGCCATTTCACAGCACACCCACACCTTCCCCAGTCCATCTGTTAAAAAGATCAACAAAAACAGAACTAGCATTCACGTTTAACTGTCATCATTCGGCTTCAGTGTTAAAGCTTAAGAGGATTAATGGAGAGGAGAATTATTGTTGTTGGCCCTTTCCTGCCTTAAGAAGTAGGCATTATCTTTCTTTGTATATGATTCATTTATGGAAAGAAGAATTCATTATGTCTTAGAGGAATATTGTTCACGCTCACCATGTATTACATAGCCTCAAGTATGGTTAGTGGGATGTTTAAAATAAAAGAATCTATGTTTTTGTTTCAATAGACTGCAAAAGTTGATCCTAGCTGCTGGTCATGATATTTCTGACCACCCATATTAATGAAAGCTTAAATCAAAGAAAGAATGAGTACTAAGGTGGTCAGCATTGGAGAGAGCCTGCCTGAATAGCACAGCCTAAAGTCTACACAGAGGATGTCTAAGTCTAAGAAAGGTTGTACTGATTGTCTGCATATTCATTAGAGGTAATTACTAGGGAGAGAAGCATTATTTAAAATAAAGGAAGATACTGGCACGAAAACAAATTTATGTCAAATGGCCTGACATGAAAGTAGGCTAGAAATTAGAAGAAGCATTTTAGCCGTATTAGTGGGGTTCTGGGACAGCTTTCTAGTAAAAGTAGTGTCAGGAGGGAAAAGGGAACTAGTTTTAAGTTTGAGAAGGTTTATGGAAGAGAATGAGTGCTCTTGGTGCCTACAGTACTACAGGATGAGATTTGTTTTAGTTATGTGCTCTTTGGAAAGTGAAAGTTTTTTCCTTGGAGGTTCCAAATGATTCAGCATCTGTACAGCAGAGAACTACAACTCCTGTAGTGGAATCCATTTCCATTCTCAGCTGATATTTTCTTCTACAGCAACACGAAGGCAAAGAGGGGAGAGTAAGGAGCTTTTGGTCCACTTTCCTTTTAAAAATGGATGAGCATTATAGAAACTTTGTCTGTAGAGCAAGGTGGATCAGAGCAGATATTGCAGAATAAGCTAGTCTGATAAAGCTGTTATTGTTCCAATGTTGACATTTTATTCCAGAGTACAATGACTTATCTTTGATGTTGGGTGTCCACATAGTCTGAAATACTTGTCCCTGAATATTATCCAACTTAAATTGCACACATTTTCAGGATCTCCTCTCTGCTCTCTGTCTGATTTTGTTTTTTCTTGGGTCTAATGTTGGGCCACAGCATCTAAAGAGTGTTAAAAAAATGAGCAAGGGAAAACTCACCTGATTTCTTCTTCATTCTTCTAGAAGGTCTTATGGTAAGGTGCCTATCACATCATTTAAATTATCTCACTTCACCACCTGTAGAATGGAGGTAATTGTCCAGTTGATGTATTTAGGCTGTAAGCTTTTGGCTGCCAGGGGCCTGTTCATGCACCGTGCACATAGCAAAGTGATACTTTGCCCTTGTCAAGGTCCCTGGAGGCTGCTGTAGTACGGCTGCTACTACTGACACAAATAATGGTTCTACCAGCGCTGTTTGCACTGCCAGCTTGAATCCTTTGGTCAGGACAAGTCTCTATCTTGACATTATACAGTAGGTTTAAAGCTCAGACTAGGAGATCTTCTGAATGAAAAAGATTTGTCTGCGATTTAGTGCGCATATGGGTTTGAGACTATTCCCCTTCTGGACAGGGAAGGTTGAAATTTGATATGAGTTCACGCCCAGAAGCCCTCATCCATATCCACAGACTTTGAGAAAGTTTTTCTTCAGGTCAGAACTTTCCAGCTTGGCAATCGCTCTGCTGAGATCAGTGCTGAGGATGTAGACAGCGCTGTCTTGTTTTCCATCTGCCTGTCTGTCTCCATCTGTTGTTCCCTGCCTTAGAATTCAGACGTAAGCTCCTTGGGGGAGGAGACCTCTTTTTCTGATGAGCTTGTACAGCTCTGTATCACAATGGGTGTCTCATCTGTGAGCGGGGCTCCTAGATGCTAATTCAGTATAAAGGTTTAATATATAGGAAGTATTTTTACATAAAACCATGATAAAGGAATTCCCCCTCTCCTTCCATTACTGCATTTTAGCTTGCTGAAGTCTCTCCTCTGATTGTGCACGTGCAGTGGATCTGAGCATGTTTTGTTGTTTCAGAGATGGCGTCATGAGACAATTGCCTGCAGTGGCTAGGAGATATTAGGAAGCAGTATTTTTACAGCTTCCATAAAATGGCATTAAATTTGGCAAACTCATGTGCAAACAGCAAGAAGAGCCCTCTGGGAAGGGTTGTTAAATGCCTTCGTCACTTAAATGCATTTAAACATTGTGTTTAAATGAAGGCAGGAGCAGTGAGATTAGCTCCTACTGCGTATGTCCCTCCCCTGCATTGCATAGTAAAAAGCATACAGACTTCTCCTTGTCAAAACCAATCGCCCTCCCATAAACCTCCTGTCACTTTAATGCAGATGAAAAGCAACAAAGCATTAATTAATTACCTTTTAAAAAGCAGTGAAGATGTTTGCAGCAGCGAGCACACTTGTAATAACATTTCAATGCAATTACGTTTGAAGCAGAATAGAATTTGGTTTCGTGTAACACTTTTTGTATCTGGGATATCCCAGTGTACCTCAGCAATGGTTTTGATGTGGATCGAATGGCAGATGTGTAGGTAGACAGCAGCCATGAAAGCTCTCATGTGTATCAAGGTGCCACGGGACTTCTCTTTCAGAAAAATGCTATGCTTTCATTTTCTTAAAGGAGGTTGATCAGCAGGGATGGACAGAAGAGATTTCTCTTTTGACATCTACAACATCAAGTTGTGTGGTGTGGTCGACATGCTGGAGGGAAGGGATGCCATCCAGAGGGACATTGACAGGCTGGAGACGTGGGCCCGTGCGAACCTCACAAAGTTCAACCAGGCCAAGTGCAAGGTCCTGCATATGGGTCAGGGCAATCCCAAGCACAAATACAGACTGGGCAAAGAATGGATTGAGAGCAGCCCTGACGAGAAGGACTTGGGGGTACTGGTGGATGAGGAGCTTCACATGAGCTGGCAATGCGTGTTTGCAGCCCAGAAAGCCAACCACATCCTGGGCTGCATCAAAAGAAGCGTGGCCAGCAGGTCAAGGGAGGTGACTCTGCCCCTCTGCTCTGCCCTCGTGAGACCCCACCTGCAGTACTGCATCCAGCTCTGGAGCCCCCAGCATAAGAAGGACATGGATCTGTTGGAGAGGGTCCAGAGGAGGGCCATGAAGATGATCAGAGGGCTGGAGCACCTCTTCTGTGAGGACAGGCTGAGAGAGTTGGGGCTGTTCAGCCTGGAGAAGAGAAGGCTCCAGGGAGGCCTACAGGAAAGCTGGAGAGGGACTTTTGACAAGGGCATGTAGTGATAGCACAAGGGATAATGAATTTAAACTGAAAGAGGATAGGTTTAGATTAGATACAAGGAAGAAATTCTTTACTGTGAGGGTGTCCTGGTTTTATTTAGTGAGGGGGGGCTATGGTGGCAGCTTCTGTAAGAAACTGCTAGAAGTTGTTTCCCCTTTGTCCAGTGGACTCGGCTGGGCCTAGGGCGGATCCACTGCTGGCCAGGGCCAAGCCAATTGGTAGCAGAATGTTCTGTGATAATGCCTCTGTGATAACGTGTTTAAGAAGGGGAAAAACAGAAAAAAAAAAAAAGAAGTGAAGAAACTGAAGTGAGGGCAGAGAGGAGGAGGCACGAGCCTTCTGGGCCTTGCAGGCCTCACCCTCTGGCCTCCCACCGGGTGGCTGTTTGGGCCCAACTCAGCCCGGCCTGGCTGCAAGAAGTGGAGATGAGATGTGAAGAGAACCTGAGAGGCGTCTGCCTGCCAATTGTGAAGAGTTTTTCTTGTGAGAGGAACGGCTACAGACGCCAAGGTCAGTGAAGAAGCAGGGGGAGGAGTAATGCGGCTCCTGGCCAAGATTCCCCTGCAGCCCGTCGTGCAGCCCATGGTGGAGCAGGCTGTCCCCGTGCAGCCCATGGAGGCCCACGAAGGAGCAGAGATCCACCTGCAGCCTGTGGAGGACCCCACGCTGGGGCAGGCGGATGCCTGAAGGAGGCTTTGGCCTGTGGAGGGCCCGCTGGGGCAGCTGTTCCAGAGGAACTGCACCCCATGGAAAAATTACCCACGCCAGACCAGTTAGTGAAGGACTGTAGCCCATGGGAGGGACCACACGATGGAGCAGGGGAGAAATATGAGGAGTTCTTCCCCCGAGGAGGGAGGGGCAGTGTAACATGACAAGTGATGAACTGACCATAACCCCCATTCCCTTTTCCCCTCAGTGCCACTGCAGGAAGGGAAGGAGGTAGAGATAATGTTAAGCCTGAGAAGAGGGAGGGGTGGGGGGGAAGTTATCTTGTTCTCTTTCTCATTATGCTGCTTTGGTTTTAATAATAAACGAATAGTTTTCTTCAAGTTGAGTCTGTTTTGCCTGTAACTGTAACTTTAAGGATCTCTCCCTGTCCTTATCTCAAACCTCGAGTCTTTTTCTTCATCTCTCCCTATTCTCTCAGAGGGTGGAGAGAGTGAGAGAGAGGCTGCGTAGTCTGGTCCCGAGTGGAGCTAAACCACAGCAGAGGGTGGTGAGGCCCTGGAACATGTTGCCCAGAGAAGTTGTAGATGCCCCATCCCTGGAAATGTTCAAGACCAGGATGGATGGGACTTTAAGCGAGGTGGTCTAGTGGAAGGTGTCCCTGCCCATAGCAGGGGGATTGGAACTAGATGATCTTTAAGGTCCCTTCTAGTCCAAACCACTCTATAATTCTGTTATTTTCTCTGAAGGAGCCCAGAGGTTCTGTGACTAAGACATGAACTGGTGACCCTCCTTCCCCCTCGGACTCAGAAAATGAAGTGCTATTGTCTACTTCACCATGGCATTTCTGCATATCACAGGCAAAAAAGAACAATGTGACCCATGGAGACAGAAAATGCAGCAAGAGAAGCAAGCAGAGAAGAGGCTTGGACATCGCTTAGCTGTGCCATGTGCATCTTGTCTGAAAACATTAATGTTTCTAACGGTCCCTGTGGTGTATATGAAATAACGAGTAGATATGCATCTCATTGGGTGGTTTTATCAAGAAAAGGAGGTACAGTACTCATTAGCAGATCCTCACATACTATTGACCTGATAAGTAACCACGCTAAAATCCTGTCCCATGGAAACTGTACAAAATAGGCTCTTCTTATGTTTTGTGTTTGTACCTCAGTTTGCAAAGAAGCAGGAGGAAGAGGGCATCTACAGGCTGTTAGGGGAACACCCATAACGTGTACCTTATCTCCTTGAGTTAAGCTGGTCAGTGGAAACAGCAGCGTGTCAGGAATACTCCACCTTTCTTTTAGTAGTGCAAGGATGAAAGGACTACCTAATGCAAGGGGAATTGTGGTGAAGGGGAATTACTGTGACAGAGCTGAGGCCATAGCTGGAAGCTGTGGAAGTCTGCCCGGGCCCATGAATGTGTGTGCTGGGGGTGCATTGGTGCTTCCAGCACCTGGGCTGGTGAGAAGACAGATGATACAAGTACCAACTGCACCTCTGATTGCGGTGTTGGTACAGTCTTGCTTTTAAAGGAGGCTGTTTGTGTCTCATACTGATCCCTCCAGCCTCTTGTCATGCTTTCCTAAGCTGCATTCCCTTGTTTCTTTGTTCTCAGGAAAAGCTATCTCACTTAAAAAATGATCTTGTATAGAGCTGACCTCAGATCTTCCTGGTTTCCCAGGCACATACCTGTTGTTCCATAGCATAGAGGTCTCTGATTCCTTGCTCTCTGTGGCAAACACCTACTTTCTGTCTCAGATTTTGTTGTTTGTCCATTCCTCCTTTTTTTCTCTCTGATTCTCATTATTCTGAAATTGAAGTGGAAAGTAATAAGAGCAGGACAGCTGTCTCTGTTCTTCCTGACCAGTTTAATGGGTCTGGGATTTCATCTTATAGCTGTTAGCACTTGAGTTTCCTTGCAGCTCTCCCCTGCCTCTCACCTGCATGTTGCACAAATGCAAAGCTGTGTGCAGGGAGCGTGCATATTGTTCTACAAAGGTGCTTCATAATGAGGAATATGTGAAATATTATCTGCATAATGAATAATCCTTAGGCATCTGTGAAAAGTTCTTTTCTACTGTGATGGTGCTTCGAAAAAACAGATTAGGAGGGTTCTGCTGTAAGTATGTCATATGAACAGTTTATTCTCTCTACTGTTAGAGTTCCTCCTGGGAAAAGGGTCTTACTTTCTTTTCCCCATGCTTGTGGAAAACATGGTCATGGTGTAACATTTGCTGAGATCTGCCTTCCATAGGTGGACACAGCCACTGTTCAGCTTTGATGAGACCTTCATTACATAATAAAATGTTCATGTGTGAAACAGGAAGGAGGGAAGTAAAAGAAATTTGGTGTTCAGGTGCTGGAACAATAAATGGTATTATTTTGACATAGAATGTTATTCTACTTTGTCTTTAGATTTTAATGATAAATGTGAAGCCAATCAAGAATGGGTCCTAGGAGAAGGTCGTCTCACAAATGTAGAATTTATTTTATTTATTCATATTATTTGTTTGAACCTGTTTCTATTTCCTTCTCTCTCTCTCTCTCTCTTGTTTTCCAAAATAAAACTAGAACTGAACTTTAGGAGTAAAAAATCAGCTATTACGCACATACAGAAAGGAGCAGTTTGTTAGCTTCAGTTAGGTTATAGAGGAGAAGGGCTTAGGAAGGGAAAAACTTAAATTGCCAAAAAACTTGCCTGTGAAGCCTTGTACTTATGCATTTTCCT
Source organism: Chlamydotis macqueenii (assembly GCF_036417535.1). Lineage (NCBI taxonomy): Eukaryota > Metazoa > Chordata > Aves > Otidiformes > Otididae > Chlamydotis > Chlamydotis macqueenii. Next base: position 51,857,120 of record NC_141560.1, on the reverse strand, counting down.
GGGATTTTCTCCTGACTGATTCCTTATGTCGGGAATTATTTTCTCATTTCCAGTGGGGTGGGTGAGGATGAGCATGCTCTTTATGCAGTGTAAAGTTCCTGTTGTCTGCAGAGATCCATCTCTGGAATGTTGGACTTACTTGAATAAGGAAGTCTCGTGGAGTTACCTTTTCTGTTTTACAGCACTAATTCCTTGTTTTCTTTTCCTTTACAGCTAGAACATATTCAGAAACACATATGGTATATGTAAGTAACACTTTTAAAATTCACTTTTGCATGCATTCATTGTTGGTTCTGTTACAGGAGCTGATATTCTAGTGACTTCTGAAGAGGGAGACTGGAGTTTGAAAGCAGCTTTTGCACAGGTGGAGAAAGGAGCAGAGGACAGAAAAGCATCTAATGTGTATATATATATATATATATATAAAGCCAGGAACTTTTTATACACTGGCTAACAGTTGTTTGAAATAAGACGTTCAGTCCAGCAATTTGCTGTGTTAAAAAGATACTGCAAGTGATCAGCAAACCCCCCCCCCCAACTAACGGCCATATTTAGTTTGCTATCCAAGTGCTACAGACAATCCCTCGTAATACCTTCTTGACAAGAAAGCTTTCATTTGTTCCTTCTTGGAATCTTGGCTTTTCTCTGAAGTAGAAACAAAAGTGATGATATTGATAAGTAAGCACCTGTGAACAAGAGCTTTTCTGTCTCATAATCCCTACTCCTTCTGCTTTGCAGCAAGCTAAGAGGCTGCTTCTGACCTTGTAACCTGTTGATGTGAGACTGGTTCTGTGACTTGATTAAAAGCAGCAGTCTTGACAGTGAAACAGGAGGTCTGTGAGAAAAGTACGTGCCTGTCTAGTGGTTTGGGTATAAGGAAGATTGATGGCTTTTAAAAGTGACCTTGCACTTTGTGTAGCCTTAATAGTATTTCAAGAAATCTGAGTAAATAACATTGTTTTTTAATACTGGTGATATTCTAATCAAAGTAAGGAGAATACTTCATATATTAAACAAAGACATGATGCTTTGATACGTGCTTCTTCGGGTCAGCATACCTGCAGGTTCCCCAGGTGGGTGATAAGGAAAGTCCTGCCTTCACAATCCTATAATTGCTCTTGCAAAATACTTGAGGATGATATGAACTGGTTTTTAAGCCTGTCAACAGGAAAAAAAAAACCCACAATTTTCTTTTGATTTGTTTTGTTTTCTCTAATTCTATCGCATGGGCGATGTTCACTTCTGCATTTATCTGACTTCGGTAGGACCTGAAGACATTCAACAGTTTGTTGAATAACATGCTTTTTTCTTAGTTCACCTGAAATGGTGGCAGCGTTCTGCCCGTGGCTTTTTCATGCTCTCTACACTTACTAGTTGTCATGGCACCTTTTTAAGCCAAAGGAGGACTGGAGTGTTGTTTGCTGCAGGTATTTTTTTTTTTAACTCTCATAGATAAATGTAGGAGAAATGGAAATATCCCTCCTATTATGTCTTACTAGCAATTCCAGAAGTAAATGCTGTTTACATCAGACTGGACAGCTGATAAGCTTTGTTTCTTCATGAAGTGAAATCAGCTACTTTCTCTGTACTTTGATCAGAACTGGAATAGGAAATAAAATGAAATGTAATTAATCGCTTACATTATTATTCTAACCCTCCTCAAGATTTTTGACAGGAAGTTTTCATCTGTTGGAGGACTGTTGTCTCAGCCTCACATGCGCAATTACGCAGCTGTTATTTCATTATTTTATTCTAGATTTAGAATTTGAAGATTTTTTTCTTTGCAGACATAAGTATTGGAATGTTTTCATGTACTTCTCGATGAAGGTCAGACTGTCTGGTGACTGACACAGTAAATAGTTTTTTACCCCAATGGAAATAACATTTGAGGCTGTTTTCAGAAATAGAAACTGTTTTGGAAAAGCAACTCTCCCCTAGACTCCCAGTGTAGTCAATGTAGAGAGAGAAAGGCTTTTCCAGAAGTCTCTTCAGATTGCCTGAAGTGAAGTTTTTGCTCAAAATAGCTTTTATTAATGCATCTCTTTCTCATTTTGTCTATATGAGCCATGGATTGACCTAAGGAGGTTAACCTTCTTTAGCTAAATTTAGTCTGTGAATAACCCTACCACCTCCAAAACTCAACTACTTTTATCTGATAATGTTTCACAGCCTCTTTGCATTCATTTTGCCTGAAAATATTAGTGCTGGCTGAGAAGGAGGGGTTATTTTACTCTATGGCTGTTTTGCTCACATCTTTAGTTTTTCCTTCGTTTCATGTAACACTACTATTCTATGTAAAATCTTGATTCTTCATCATAGATAGGTTACTGACCTGAAAGTTGTACTCAGAACATAGGAATTATTTCAATTAATTCTTCAAATAAATATTAAGTCTACTGTAAAACTGATTAAAAGATTTAATTGCAGGCTAGGCACATAGAGAAACAGGTCTTGAAAGTTGAAATCATGATTCACAAGCCTGAAAAAAGGAAAAAATAAACCAAAGAAAAACCTTTCATCACCAGCCTCCAGTTCTTCTTGCTCTCCCACTCAGATTAATTCAGTGAGGTTTTTTAAGCCTTCATAATTGAAATATTTTATTTTTACCTCAGCACAGGTTGTCATAAATCAGCAAATAAACAGCAGTTATTTTCACATTTTTTTTAAATAAAGCAAAAGGCAAATAAAATTAGCCATTATTGTAAATACATACTCCTGTAACACTGTGTTATCGCCCTAATTGTGAAGGTACCCAATTTACTAAAATCAGAAAAAGAATAACTGCACCAGTTCTTCTTTGCTTTGCACTGATGCAAATGTACATCTCGGTGAGATTCACGAGGGAATTTCATGGAGAGACTGAAAAAGTCCGTCCTGGTCTGGAATCACAGCCATTGTATGCACTGATCCTCACAAAAGAGGACGGGGTTTAAAGCAGCAATTACATTCATGCAGGCCTTTAAAAAATATACGTGATTTGCAGCATTCATCATGTGACATTGTTTGATGTCTATGTGGGCTGAAATGCAACAAATTTGTCACTCTCTGCTAGACTGAGAATGGAACAGGCAATACAGTCGTGCCAATCACAGCCCAAACCCAGTGATTTTCATTTCCTAAAGCACTGAATTGCGTTGCCAAATGATGAGGCATCTCTTTGCAGATTTTGCTTGTACCTGATGAGGAGGTGTGAGAATTCTTTTCTATCTCTGAGGTTGGCCAGGTGAAAAGCCACTTCTCAATGCACAGAAGATGGCAAGCTGTGCTCTCTAGAAATGGCTTCCACATTGATTGATACAAAAGAAGCTTACAGTTGATATTCTGCTATAGACTAGGGCAACTAGTAGGAAACACATATTTTCTGGAAATTTTTAAAAACAATAGTTCTTTTTAATGTCTTTAACTTAAGGACATCTACTTGTAACATGATGAATGATTAATTAAGTCAGTACTTTTTAAAAAAGGGACTGCAGATCATTAAAAAACAAAACCACTCAACTGCTGTTCAAAGGTCCATCCTGCAAGAGTTTATCTTAATGACAAGATCATCACTGGTTTTAACAGTGCAAGGTTATGATCTAATCATTGCTTATTACCTGCTGAGAGCTAGAGCCTGATCTTGAGAGGCTAGGAGTAGCTAGCTACCTGTTACAGACAGCGTACTTAAGGAATAAGATATTTCTTTAGTTGAACAAGGATTTTCAAATCTAGCCCTTAGATTCAGGACCATGGTGTCATTGCAGGAGACAAAGACAGTTCTCAGGACTCCAAGGAGGCATCAGAAGCTGTGTTTTAGTGGTTTGACACACAAGAACGACTCCCAAGGGGCAGATTCTTTCTCTGTCCTGTGTATTCTGCTACCAGCCCCCTAAACTGAACAAAACTGAGCAGGGTATGTGTGAGTGGTTGGTGTAAGAGAAGTGGCATCTGACTCATGTTGTCATAACCCATGTAATGCACACCAGAATCTGACTCCATTACATCTATCAAGAAAAGGCTGAGCACATTTTCACTGCTTCAAGAGAAGATAAAATTAAAATTTCCAAGGAGTCTTTCTGCAAGCGGTGTCCCACAAACATGATTAGCAGAGCAGATGCCTCACAACTACATTTCAACTTGCTTAAAAAAAAAAAATTGCAAGGAGCACCCAGCAATCTCCCATGATTAAGGTGTAGCATGTAACTGTCCTGTCCTAGCATCAGAGCCCTGGCTGCATTGACTTAGTATTGCCTTCTTCCCTTGGGGGAGGTAATCTACACTGGCTCTCTTTTTGGCATGCTGGCTGAGACCTTGAGCTCATGTGTATGTTCTTAACAGAGTCGCTTTCCAACCTACTCGAGAAAAATTAGGGGCTTTTGAATTGGAGCTCTTTTTTCTGTGTAGGTACGTGGGTAGCTCACATCTGAGCCCAGAGCATTTTAAGCTGTGAAAGTAAGGTCACAAATTGTGTTCACCTTATTTCTGCCAGCATCAAAAGGAAGAATCTCTTGCCCAAACATAGTCTCATAAACAGCAAATGCTGACATCTGATGCAGTTTAAATATTCCTGATTCCTGTTGCCTACCTTGGGAGCCTGGACCCAACAGTCACACATTTACATCACATAAAGTGAGGACCTCACCCACAGAGTGGGAAAACCTCTACATCAGAAGGGAGTGCCTCACCTAAAAAGTATTAAAACCTTAACATGGCACAAAGCATCCATTGAGAAATAGCAAGGATTGAGGCTAAACCGTTTCTCCAACCAAAATACCATTGTCGCCAAACCCACCGCTTTGGGTGGATAGAGTTTACGTAAATTGCTTCCTGCCTCCCTAAACAAAATCAAAGGATATTCAGCGTGCCTGCAATATATATAATTCAATTGGTTATAGATACCCTGACACCTTGACCTGTTTCTTGCAGTCAGGGCCTTTAACTGCAGCAAATAATCAATATTTCCTGTGTCTAGTGAATGGTGTGAGATAATGATGCAGAGAGCTTGTGTTAACTACTTTTAAAAGAGCAATATGTGCAGCTGTCAATGGTGTATTCCTCGGCCTGCCACTGACCTCTGGCATCACGCTTCGGCCACAGTTTTTGAATTCACATGTCTGAAGAGAAGCAGAAGTTGTCGTATTTGGACATGTAAATAAACAGCCTGGTTTCCCTAAAAACCCTTTAAAGTGTGTCAAGTTGGAACCTGAACACTGAAGTCTCTTAATCGTGGTGGAAGCTTTTAACGAAATAAACTGATGCAATGCTGACTGTAACCAGAATTGGTGAAAAACAGTGATGGTTTGTTCACAGCTCCTTCTTTGAAAAAGAATCATTCAGCTCGCACTTTTCAGCCTGATAGCCTGAGGTCTGGCCTGCTGATGAGACAGCATCTCTAAAACCACATAGTATTTTATAAAGATTTGGCATTAGGATGCTGAACAGCTGCTTAAATTATGAGGGCACTGGTAAGTGAAGTTCCTACTGCCTTTCTGACTGAACACAGACATTTCTCATTAAAGACCCAAATCCACAAGGTGCTGTGACCACCATAGCCTTCATGGTGGTATTCTGAAAAGAATATCTGTCTGGTTGTGAGCTCTGGTCTCTCAGTGGGAATTTAACAAGCTATTTCCATCTGTTGCTGCAGGCTGTGTTTCAGAGTATGGGTTCATTTGTGACTCATGTTTATTTTCTCTCCTGCTTTCCCTGCCCCCTTTCTCTCTCTCATCTTCTTTCCTCTACAGAGGGGGTAAGAACGAGCCAGAACCAGAGCAACCAATCCCTCGAAAGGTGCAGATTCGTTCTCTCCCTTCCTTGGAGGATATTGATCCAGACGTGTTAGATAGCATGCACTCGTTAGGCTGCTTCCGTGACCGAAATAAACTCTTACAGGACTTGTTGTCGGAAGAGTAAGCACTTGCTCAGTCTTCGTATCAGTTGGGTGTCCATGGGCTGGGATGCTTATAAACCTGGGGAGAGGTAGAGAAGAGAAGCCTCCAGGGAGACCTTACAGCAGTCTTCCAGTACCTAAAGGGGGCTTATAGGAAAGATTAGGAGAAACTCTTTAGCAGGACCTGTTGTGATAGGACAAGGAGTAATGGTTTTAAAATAGAAGGAAGCAGATTCAGACTGGACATCAGAATTTTTTTTTTTACAATGAGGGTGGTGGAACACCTGAACAGGTTGCCCAGAGAGGTGGTAGATGCCCCATCCCTGGAAACATTCAAGGCCAGGTTGGATGGGGCTCTGAGCAACCTGATCCAGTTGAAGATGTCCCTGCTCCTTGCAGGAGGAGTTGGACTAGGTGACCTTTAAAGGTCCCTTCCAACCCAAACTGTTCTATGATTCTATGTCTCTCACTGTGAGGGATCAGTAGCAACTTCTCACCATCTGTCTGCTCATTTGCTAGTGAGGTATTAGGAGCAAGCACTGAGTCTTTCTTCCACTGTGTGTTAGAAGCTCACAATTTGACCAGCAATGGAGGCAGGGTGCTGTCTCTTCCCTTGCTGCCAGGCAAGGTCACTTCATGAAAAGATGGGTCATGCAGTCCAGATGGGGAGGTATCATTGCTGTTATTTCTGTTGGATATGCCTTTGTTGACAATTTTTTATTTCAAGCTTACGCCTGAGAGCTGGTGTATTTCCTGAGGTGTTAAAAGGGACATGTAGTGGAAAGAGCACTTTGAGAGTCAGGAGACCTGTCTTGCTGCCATTCTTGGTTTGGACTTCCTGTGGACATGTTACCACATCTATCCTGTGCTTCTGTTCTGTGTGTAACGTGGGAACCATATTTCCTTTTCTCATAGCTGCTTGTTGGACAGCAAGGTTCTCAAAAGCTTTGTGGGTTGTATATCTAGCTGGCAGGTATATGCCCATTTCCAGCTTATTTAGAATAATTGTAACTTTGTTTGATGAGTAGAGTTTATCTACATGTTGATGGGTTTTTTTCTCTTCAAATTTAAAGTTGTTTTTTTCTCTTTTTCAGAGAAAACCAAGAGAAAATGATTTATTTTCTTCTACTTGACCGGAAGGAGAGGTATCCTAGTCATGAAGATGAGGATCTTCCCCCTAGAAATGAAATAGGTACTACAGATATTACCTCTGTCACCATGAACCCATCTCAGCTAGTTCCCCTTCACCTTTTTATTTTTTTTAAAAATATACCCAAACCCTACCATCACTGGTACCTTCTCACAGAAATGGTGTACAGCATTGGTGAGAATCTTCAGCCTGAGGCAGGCAAGTCTATTCTGTGGTTAAACTCGAAGGCTTGATTTTTCCAAGTTGTTCTTGAGCCAGATCTTTAAAAATATAATGTGGACCCACAAGCCGGCTCTGTGCAAGCAAATGAGGTTTAGAAGCAGTATAGTCCAGTGGCAGAATTTTCTAATTACTAATCTACTTGTAGTATTGCAGTAATGTTGCTTCTGGACTTGAGCTAGTAAGACTGTGTAGCATTGCATCCCTATGAGGTTACATATGTACACATTCTCTCTTCTGTAGGTAAATATATACATTGTTGAAAGTATAAATAATGTTGCTTACCTGTTTATAGTACATACATCAAACTCCCATGTTTTTAGACTATCTTAGAAAGACTTTAAAAGATTAATCTGCAGTAAGATTATATATCTTATAAAGCTCTTATGATACCACTTTATTCCTGAATAATTGTTCGTTAGTACTTTAGGGTACTGCTGATCACCAAGGACTTCACTAATCTAGACAACAGGGAAAAGGCTTCCCTAAGGAACTAACTATGTAAGTGACACTTGCTGTGCAGAGTGACAAAAGTGTAACTAATAAAGGATAAGTCACTTCTATTAATGACCTGAAATAGCATTTTTACATAGTAGTGTTGTGATTTTCAAGTATTGTATTTCAGCACTTTGAAGGCTAGAAGCAAAGTGCTCTTTATTTTCACTGGAAAGCCTGGAATCTTCCAAGCCTACAGGGCAGTGGTACACTGAACTGTAAGTTTGTTAATATTCTGTTGAATTATTACCTTATCCAAGTTCCAGGCTCTGGGCCCTATAATTTTGCAGGGAAATCTCTTCTACAGGACAAGATATGGAAATTCTTAGTCAACACAGTAATTTTTAAACTCTTACCTGAATGGAGCTATGGAGAGCATGTTAGCAGGATCCTGAGGAAGATGGGTAGATGTGCCAACTGCAGGTCCTGTGGTCAAAAGCTCCTTGCTTAGTGCAGTTTGTCATCTAGCACTTTACTAATCAGCTTTTGACTCAAACAGATTATCCTGCCATGTAAGGACACCATCATCTTGTTTAGAAATGCTTTTGTCATAGGAAAAGAAGCAAGGTGACTCTAGAATCTTCATACCCAGCATGTAAGTGAATATGTAGCTATGCCCTAAATACATCATATATCTCTCTTCCACATGCCAAAGTATTTTCATGGTTTGAACTGAAATATTATGCTCCATGCTTGTATTTTTTTTTGTGCAAGGAGTAAAAATGTTCCCCAACAGGGAAACACTGCTCTGAATGTATTGTTGTGCCTCATCAGCATGTTTAAGACTCTTTGAGCAGTATTCTTTGAGTGTTTGTAGGTTGTATTTCCTCTTCCACAGGAGGTTTCCACCTCCTCTGTTCCCAGCAGCATCGCTGAGAACATGGGGCAAGATTTAATTAAGAGCAGTCATGCTTCTGATGAATATCTCATCATTAGCCATTAGCAATGGCCTTGCACAAACAAAGAACAGAGAAAAAGTAACAGATTTAATAACAACAGCTTGAAGAAACCACATTCATGAGAGTTGTGCATTGCCTAAGCTGTTGCAAAAAAAAAAAAAAAAAAAAAGAGTGCATCTCAGAGTATTTTGCCTTTTCCTCTTTCTTTGCATGTTAGGTCTCAGAAAGGATTGATGCAGGTAAAACTATGTTCAGCTTAGACTAGTACTCTTCTGGTGTCCCTTTTATCTGCTTCAGCTGTATGAAGCTTTCTCAAAGGGCCAGGGAAGGGCCACCTTCACCATTTTTTTGAGTCCAGTTCCATTTTCTTTGCCTGAAAACAGAGAAATAAGAAACTTCTCAGTAAAATGAAGGAATGTCAACTAATGTCTCCTTGAGGAAAAGGCTTTTATGGGGTGCGGTTTCTTAATAAACCAGAGAACAAGAGATTGGGCCGGAATATAGGATATAGGTGCCTCATCCAAACTCAGAAGCTGAACCTTTATTTCTCACCTTCCAAATGAATGTCTTTATGACTGAATCATTACTTATACAATTATCTTTTTCTCTGTAAAAATCTTTAGGAATGGCTTCACTTTTCTGGTGTGAAATAAAAGGAAAATGCATCCTCAAAACTATCACAGATCCAGACTAGAACTTGATTTTTTTTTCCTAATGTGAAGTATTTCCAGAAATTCAAGAGAAGGGCAAACACTGGATGTTTTCCTATTTTTATTTCCTGTGCTTCTGCAAAATCTTCTACTGCTTTTGTATGACACCACTTTAGCCTTTATGGCAGGATGGCTGTGTATTTAACTATTCCTTTAGTAACTTTAGATTTGACAGTGATGACAGACTCAGGGCCCTGTCGTTTCTTACTCAAACCCTTTTAAAAAATACGTACAATACTTGCTACCCTCAGCTATGTATAGTGTAGGATTGTAGACAATTTTACAGAGGAATCAAATACCTTTATTAAAAGCCTAACCACATTCATGCAAGCTTCTGGATGTATTTTCCATCAAACTTTTTTGAATTTCTATTGCTGAATTTATAGGTGTGTTTCACCATCTGCTTTTCTTGTTTGGTCTATGTCTTTGATAGTTTAAAGTATAGATTGGAAATCAGTATCTTCTAGCACCTTGAACAGCAAGGACTGATATAGAAGAACCATTGAGTTTGTTAGTGATATCCTTCTCGTCCTTAATTGTTCTGTTGATTCCCTCACTGTTCCACTGGCGACTGTCCTTCTCTCAAGCTTTCTCGTCCTCGTGGCTGTACAAAACACTGTTATTCAAGTCTTTAGCTAATTGCTCTTCATATTTCTTCTTCACTGTCTTTTAATGTCCACCTTATATTTGACCTGTCACTTTTGTAAGTGTCACTCAGATGAATTTCCATCTGTTGAAGTCTTCTGTTTTGAACATCCTTGCATCAAATTGCCTTTTAAAATATCTGTTCAGAAAATGTTTTTCTTGCCTTTTTTCCGTCTTTCTTGTTTAGACTCTATTATTAACTAACATTGATGCAGTCTGAGCTTACTTATCTCCATTTTTTTGACATTAGCTGCTGTCTTCATCTTCCTTCTTTTCCTTATTTCTCCTTTCTTTTAAACTGCACTGTTCCACCTTTCTTTCTAATGTCTGATATCCCTGTGCAAAACTTGAATCAAGTCTCTATTATTGATACCAAATGTAATTACATTGTTGTTATGTGTGTTGCTGGGCTCTAGTCACACCTCTGATACCAGCAGTTGTCCTGTGGGATGAATCCTTTCTCATTCTTTGAGCTTGTTTGAAGAAGCAGGAGTTTGAAATGTCTAAACCTTGTCCCAGCTTACTTGTGACCACTTATACATGTGCAGCTGAAGTCACCCAGATAACTGCTGTATTAAGTTAGTCTCCCTTTGTTTTTCCTTCAACTTTATGCACTATATGTTTTTCCTAATCTGGAGGTCATTGCCCCTAATAGTATTTTCTGCTGCCTTTTTATTACTGGATGTAGTTTGAAATGGAGTAAGATACAACTGCTTTTTTTTTCTAATTAATTTTTAACAGGAACATTATTGCTATTAATACAAAGAAAACTTGAATTATACAGTAATGGGGTCAGTTGTTATCGCTAGCCAATTTGCATTTGAGCTGTCTTTCCTCATGCTCGTTGTTTTAAGAATAAGCCCTGCCTTAAAGGGATCTCTTTCTGAAAAGCATGATATGAGAGAGAGAAGAAACAAGCAAGTCGATGAGGGGTGTGAGGAAGGCAGGATAATAAAAATAATGCCATCAGTCTAGGCAGTAGAAGTAGAATTGTCAGTTGCAATATTTCTGGTTTTACAAAATAATCTTGGCAGAGGAAGAAGCCTTAGGGGCTGGGCACTGTGAGCTGCTTTCTAACTGCAGAGGTGAAGGATGCCTTTTTTTACAGGTGGTTGCTCTCCACTAAAATTAAAAATGTATGTATAAATAGAAGCAGGGAACTGAAATAACCCAACCAAAGAAAAGAAGATCCTTCTGTATTTTTTTTTGCCTTCCTTATTTTTACTGTTTTGATGCCATGAGAGATGTTAGTAATAAAACAACAGGTCTGCATTTGGTTCCCTGCTTCACCATGGGGGTGTGTATGGTTTGGCAAGTTACCTTCTGCAGTGCAGTTTGGTATCTAAAGAATCTTTTCAGAGCAATTTAGGTGCTTCTCCAAAACTCAGTAAATATCAGCACCTTTAGGAATGAATTGCCTTTAAATATCTCATTCTTATAGCTCAGTTTTCACTCTGCAAAGTGAAAGTAGCACTTCCATATCTCACAGAAATGTCACACAATAAAAAGTGTAAAGCACTTCAGTTACTATAGCAGAAAAAGCTGTATGATGACCTCTAAGATAAATTTTAGTAGCACTCATTTGAGTTTCCTATCAGGTAGATAAGTATGTTTAGTTTGTAATGCTGAAGGAGGAAAAATATAAAGCAGCAGGGAAAACCTGAGATCTAATCTTAAAGATGCAAAAAAGGGAATATTTTCAGAGGAGAATGCAATTCTGAGTTCAGAATGTACTCATGTCCCTATGTTACATTTAATCTAGCTAGCAGGGACATTGAAGGCAAGCTCTAGCAACCTGAGTACATATACAGGATCCCTAGATGGCTTATACTCTGGCTTTGTAAGGTAATTTCTGCAAGCTATGTTATAGCTGTACCTTTGTTTTACAGTGCTCATACATTCAGGGTAGTAGCAGTGCTCCTCTCTGTAGATGGATTGCAACTTACCTCTTAATGTTTGCAAATTTAGAAGAAGGGAGAGATTGCAGATGTTCATCTCCATCATGTCTCTGTGTGAGACATGTGAGAGTGAGAATGCTGAGAGAGGATTTAACCAACCTGTGTCGGGTAAGTCCAGCTGACTTCAGCTGACAGTGTTTTCTTTTCATAAAGATCCCCCCAGGAAGCGTGTGGATTCCCCAATGCTGAACAGGCATGGGAAGCGGCGGCCAGAAAGGAAGTCGATGGAGGTTCTCAGTGTGACAGATGGCGGCTCCCCAGTCCCTGCTCGCAGAGCTATTGAAATGGCACAACATGGACAGAGGTGGGTCTCTCCTTTACCCAGGAGTCCTGCCTGTCTGGGTTTGCTACTCCCTTTTATGTTATACATACAAAGGAGCTGTGGAGCTTTTCTATTCACAGTAGCACTCATTACAACTGCTAAGCACATTTGCAACATGATCTGGCAGCCAGCAGCACTTATGCACACAGAACCAGAAGTCCTGCCAGAGGCTTAAGGATTCTGTTTGGTTGCAGCTATTGCTCAGGAAACCACCACATCCTCTGCGCAAGATTCATATAATCTCTTTTTAATTGATGAGAATATAGGCATTCAGTCTAAGCTTGTGATATAGGCTGTCATTCTAGGCAATGGCAACAGGTGAGAGTTTTGGAAGGTCTCAGATACCTACATCCTCTGCTACAACAATCTTAAATGGGATAAATTACCCTCTGGTTGTTCCTCTCTGTCTCCATAGCCTGCAACAGGAATCTAGATGACTGTCTTGGATTAGGTGCCTAGCTTTTGGGCACCCGAAGTTAAATGAGATGAACCCCACCTTCCATGTCATCAGAACAGCTTGAATCTGAAAAGCCCTGTCCAGGCATCTGTAGATGCCTCTCAAATATGCTGTCATAGCCAGCATGCATCTGACCCACAAAAATTACCACATGCCTGTGAAGTGATGGAATATGTATAATTTTTCCTCTTTTCTATCAGTGAGAATGTCAGTCTTGTGGAGAAACAGCAGAGGAAAATGGTGTCTCCTCAAGGCAGGTGGTGGGAGAGTAAGTGAACTGTGGAAGTTCACTTATGTGAACTATGGAAGTTGCTTCCTCAGTTCCTATGACTAGCCTAAGGGAAGCACGTGCATTTGGATTCACACATAAATTAATCTATATAAAAGAACACTTCCATGTATGTATGCTGATGATGCTGTAACTTCTGTTTCAGCTTTATGACATGATTTTTTTTCTCAGCCGTTAAGTTATGCTCAAAAAGAGCCTGCTGTGCCCAGAAACTCCCTTTGCTGACTAAGAACTGAGTGAAGAATGTGAAATAATTTCATGTCCAGAGGCCCCTAGAATTTCTGGAAAGTTTTGCTGGCAGATGTTACAGTTCTGTCTACAGTGAGGAAAAAGTGGTGACTTCCAGAATCTGCTAGGATTTACTTCCGACTGGATGTGTGGCCTTGAGATACACTGCCATAAAGATTTTTCATTGTAGTGTAGGTTTGAAACCTGTCTTGAATATGTGGTTTGCTTTGATGTGAGGTCTGGGCGAAGGAAGTGTTCAGGACAAAGTGTGCTCAGTGTTCCTCATAGGCCTCAAAGTGATAAGGATGAACACAACACTGACGAACAGTTGCTCAACCTTTATTCAGCCTGCAGCGTTTAATTTGGTACCTGGTAGCTGTTTACAGTAAGTGTCTGACTGGGTGGAACAAATAGGAGATGTTAGACTGATCCTGAAGTTTTCTGAGAGCTGAGACCTTCTCTTCCAACTCTCAGCTTTGACTTTGGATTCAAGTGTCTGAAGAACAAAGCTGTGTCTTGCTGTCCAAACTATTTCTTTCAAATGTCTCAGTTCTGCAGATGAGGAAACAACTGAAGTCAAAATGTCTGAGATGAGTTCAAAGCAGACACATATCAAGGCTACATATCAGTGAAGGGCTTTCGCTTAAGGAGGAAACAAAACTTGCCAGGCACAAAAGAGATACAGAGCAATGCATGCTACAACTCAGAGCTGGACATAAAGGTGTGATCAAAGGTGGAGAAAGGGATGTAATAACACCATGACTGATGATGATGGGCTTGCTAGTGCTTGTTTTGGAGGAGGTTAAAGGGAAGATGTTATAGTACTGCATGTGTGAGCTTCCGTAATTCATACCATCCACATCCACAGATGACTACAGCACATTCTGTGTTGCTGGCAGCACGGTCGTTTATAACGTGAACTGGTTTCATTAACAAACACCGCTGCATGGGGATTGTCCGGGGACAGTGCATTGCTGATGGGGCACCATCTGTCCGAACAGTCAGTAACAAAATGACGAGTGCCTTCCACCAATAGTAGGGGATTTTTAATGGCTAGTCGCATATTATGTTCCATTAAATGACCCACTGACAGTGGAATTTACAGCAGTAGGGCTTAGATCCCAGAGGTGGATTTTTTTTCAGAATTACATTTTTTTTCGTCTCAACAGATGAGTATTCAGTGCTTTTGCCCTACAATACTAGGAAGACAGGGAGGTAGACCGTGGAAACAAGTCTCTTGTTTAGACACAGATGACTTGTACAAACATCTGGAGACACAGAGCCATTGCTTCTTTCTTGAGCTGACAGAGATACTCTCCTAACCAGTGGGCAGAACACGCCCATGTGTCTTGTGATTTAGTTCTGTTGTCTTCTTTCCCAGTAGTAAACAGATGTTTGCTTACATAAAGGGGATTTATGTTATAGCCTCTGGTTTATGTGTCTATGTGATGAACTGTGCTTTTGGCTTTGCATTTGAGGACCCTACAAGTGTCTGGTCTTGGCTTGTGTAATAGGATATATTTCCATTGAGATTTGAAACTTGGCAGCCTTCAATCCTACAGGCTGAGAAAGTATTAAGTGAAAACATAGTCCTTCAGTGACTTAGTTTTGGATAATGGAGGAGGGGAACTCAGCACAAAGGCTGCTTGTTTAGCTTGCAGACTTCTTGAAATGCTTGTGCCTGACCTCTCCAAGTGTTCTCCATTGAGTCTTTGTATATGGCAAAGTTAGTATGCACGAACACCAGCCATCTGAAAACTGATGACTAAGTTTTGTTAATTCTTGGTTTTCCCTGCTAGTTGTCAACTAAACAGATTCATAATTATATCTTAATTGCTTCTTCTGTTGTGGTTTCCACACCTCTCACACTATCTGGTATTTCATTGAAATGTCAAAAGAAAAGAGGTAGGTTCTGAGCTTAGTTTAACACCAGCTAATTTGTCCCTTGTGCCAAAATCACACAGACTAGAAAGAATTCCATGGGAGCTAGAATCCCTTGGGAATATGCCAGAAATTTTCAGCAGCTCTGCTGTGAGAGTCCAAAAACTGTTCTAAAATGGGCTTGATGAACTATTCATTTTCTTCTGATTCTTGAAGTGGATAGCTTGCATGACAGATCAGCTAACATTAGGAAGCAGTGTTCCGTGAAACAGTGAAGCATATTACCAGTGAAACATATTAGAGAGCGTTGCCCCTTAAGCAAAGCATAGGGAATTTTGTTTCTAAGCTTCAGGGATTCAGACCCAAGATGATAAAGAAGGGCTGTATACACCGAGTATAGGGAACAGAGTTAGGAGTAAGTGGTAATGGACCCTACAAATTAGAATACAAAATGGATTACTGTTCCTCTGAGAGGCTCTATGGTCTGATTTTAACCTTTTCCCAGATTGTGTTTAGTGTTGAGGTCTTTTAGAAAAGTCTGAGTAATGAGCATCTTGCAATTTGTGCCTTCAGGCATGTTCTGTTTTCCCTGGATAATGTGACAAAGTAGATGGTACCTGGGTTTTCAATTGGATAAAGGAGAGCAGGGTTTACAAATATGTATGGGGGAAGTCATCTTAGACCTCAGAAGTCAGCGGGAGATAATGAACTTCAGCACTGTGTAGGCTTGAGCCATAGTTGGAAAGTAAAAGAAAGGTTTTTTAGAGCATTGCTTAAAAAGGGGAGGATGGGTTGGGGGGCTGGGTGTCCAGCATTGCTTCAGGTGACTCTCTTTTATAAACTAGTAACTCTGTTTTCTCGCTTTGTTCCTGCCATAGTAAAACAATGTTCAGTAAAAGCCTGGATATCTCTGAAGCCAATCCCAAATTCAACAAAGAAGAAAGGTATAAACACTGACAATATGTTCCTCTCCTCTACCTCACTGCTGAGACCTTAAAGATGCAGTACTTACCTTCTCCGTGTGGGGACATAGTTGTTCTCTCTTTAGAGAGAAACAGGGTGGGATATTTACAGCCCCATGCTACATATATTTTTGTACAGTACCATTCATTTGAGGCTATCCCCAATGCAGCCTGTGACTGTACCCCCACTAAAATTTCATCCTATTGCTACTTCTGGTTCAGTTCTGCTACGAGTGAGGATGCCCAGGGTAGAAGACATATTTGTTAAGACTGCCTTGGGAAGGATTGGAATATAAAAAACAAGGAAAGCCCAGAGTGCTCCACTCACAGCACTAGGAACAGCAGCACAACTGAGTCAGTGACAACAATGGTAGGAAACTTTGGAAATCTGGTTTGACAGAGAAAAATATTAAGTGCCTGTAGGTAAGAGACAAACTCCTTAAAACTACTCTGGCTGCACCAGAGAACACAAGAGGAAAAGGTGATCAAAGATGAAGTTTTTGAAGGATGATTCCAGTCTAGCAGTTCAAGTGACAGATGGTGAAGAATAACAAAAAGGGTAACTCCCAACAGTGAACAGAGGCACAATATAAGACATACAGGCCACCAGATTTTGAGAGTTTAAGTGGGTTCATGTGAGTCCATGAATAAAAAAAAAAGAAGTTTAGACTTTTGGTAAGGTTTTTAGTGGATATGTTGTTCCTAAAATTTCAGTCTCAGAGGAAGATAATTTTTCTCTGATGTTAAAAGCTGGCATCCCAATGGATAATTCTTCATCAAAATGTATTCCTTATACTTTTGGACAAACACTTAGCTTACCTAAAGGCTAGGAGTGTTCCATATGATTCAAAAAGGGGGAAGCAGTGGCTTCCTTAAAGGAACCTATGGACTTGGCAGACCATTCTTCTTTCCATTTCCCCTTGTAATAGAAACCTTTCTATTTAAAGATAAATATGGCCTTTAAACCTCAGGAGACTTGTAGGATGTGTGAGGGACAGCCCCTGTTTTGGCCTTTTGCAGGCTGAGGCAGTCCTTTATGGGCAGTGTTTCAAGTCTTGAACCTGCCACAGTGAAGAACATCGTGCATCTGCAGGAGAAATTGTGCCTCATGCGGTGTGTAAAGCACCCTCTTTAAGATGCCAAGATAGGAACACGCATTGGACTCAAATTGTTGGAAACTTCTAAGTTTCACAGCCATGAAGAAGCAGTGGTTATACAGTCTTTAGTAGCTGGGCTTTCCTGGACTGTTACATAGACATGGAGATTCCTGTTCCTTTCTGATTCCCGCTATACCTAAGTTCTGCTCTTGAACATGTGGCACTTCTTGCATTAAAAGTTAGTCTGAAACTACTTTGAAGGTGAGCTTTTCCACAGTAATTAAAAGTCAGATCCAGTAAGAGAAGGGCAGAAATTTTATCTGTGACAGGAGAAGGGTCTTTCAGCAGATGTTCCCAGCGCCATTCGTTGTCCCTCTGTCCTTCCCTAGCAGCTGCTACAGCTTTGTTAGGAGCAGAGGAAATTACCCTTCAGTAACCACGGGGGGAATTTCTTAAATACACATGAGCATTTTTTGTTCCCTCTCAAAGGTGATATTTTTCAATGTACAGCAGGAGAAGGTTAGAGCACTGCACAAAGGATCACCCAGGGTCCTTCTCATTGAAGGACCAGGCTGATTTTTGGAGGATTACGTTCTCTGTGGTCTTACCTCCCTCTCACCTCTAAGAGTTAGGATGAAGGACCCCAGTGTTGGGGAAGTGAGAGGACCTGGATTCTGGATCTGTGCACAGCCACATGATAGGAAGGGACAGGCAGCAAAAAGAACCCCAGCAAAATGGCACCAGCTAATCATGGTAGCCATTAAATTTTTGGCCAGTGTTTAATTATCCAACTTTATGATGTCTTTTTTAAAGGAATACTGCATCTTTAAGGGTCCCTTCCCTCTAGATGCACATGGTTGTCTTAGTAGCTGAGGCCACTGTCCCTTTCTTTTTCTTTTTCTTTTTTTCTGACTTTCTCTTTCACCCCCTCTTTCAGCGCTTCTCTTCTTCTGTATCTGGGTTGCTGCAGCTCCGTAGTTCACTTGCTTCAGTATTGTAGGGAATGCACATGTCTGCGCTTCTGGGTCTATTGTGTCCTGGGATTGTTAATTTTTTTTAAATCCTCATTTCCCTCTTCCTTTTCCCTATTGTCAATTTGCTTTCCATTCTCTTTGTTAACCTCTTCAGTGCCTTCCCTGTTGGGAAAATGACTTGAAAGTCATTAATCAACCTTCTTGCACCCATCCTATTTGCATTTTAATATTCTGCATGTGTGAATATGGGTGTATTTTCTGTATAAATACACACACATGTTCCAATACACAATAAGTGTTAATTTGCTTTTCTCAGTTACATCACTGTAGACAGATTTGTATGGGTACAGTTGAGGACAGCGTTTGTCCCTAAATATACATGTATATATGTATTTGTATATATATGAATTAGGTCTTACCCAAATTTGCACTCCAGGCCAAAATACAAATGGAGTGTCACTCAACCACATTAAAAAGAACTTACTGTAATGCTTCTTTCCACTTCTCTATCAGTGCGTAGCACAACAGCTTTTTCTTTCTATTCTATGTTTTAGTTTTAAGTTTTCTCAAAACTGCCTTGCACTGCCCAGCCCAGCATTTGCAATGTTGATGTAACCGGAAGCATGGCTAGTTGCACTGAGCAGTAGACTGTGAAATCTACTGGGCATATATTAAATTTGGCATTTCTGTTGGTGTTCGTCTTGTGGAGAATGGATTTTCCTCACCCAGCCAGAGGTAGCTCTGGCAGCTTGGGAGCCTGTTACTGAAAATGGAGAGAATGAGATAGAGAAAGAGACAGAGAGGGAAAAAAGCGCTGCATCTGACTTGAAAATAATTTGGCTTAATAACACACCAGATTTTTATTTATTTCTAATCCAGTCTTTGTTAATGTGAAAAGGTGGTGACACTTTCCTGAGTTTGCTTACCTGCACCCCTGAAAACTTAATAACCTGACTACTCTTTTTTAATTTTGAATGCTTTGGTTAGCAGAGAAAAATTAAGAATATTGAAGGTTTTGATTGTCGCTAGGCTTCAAAGTCAACATGCCAGAGATTCATTCTGCTTTAAGAGCTGCTGTTTCAGACTTTTTTCAGCACAGCATTGATTTATTCTTCACTCATATTTGAAAGATTTTCTTTGCAACCTTTAAGACTCAGAGACTGAATTTATTTTAAATGAAAAATGAGATCCTGGAGCACAAGATGGCATCCACAGAGATAAGTGCTGGGTTGCTGAGCTGGTATGTTGTAGCTGATCTGAATTCCGGACTATAAGACCATCATGACTAATAAGCCAGTATCAAAGCAGATTCACAGCTTGAGCTACAATCTTGTACCCTGGGCTCCCAAGCTGGCTCAGAAATGCATGCTTTAATAACCAATACCTTTCACAGTTCATTCGTGGTAAAAAAAAAGTACTTCTTACCAGGCCAGCTTGGGGGACAGAGGGACACTACATTGAGCAAACCGGGAACAAAAAGAACAGTTTCCTTGATAACAGTCTGACATAACTGTGCCTTATGTAAGACACAGAAAAGAAATGCAGCATAAAGTATGAAGCCCGTTGCTCTGCTGACTTCTTTAATTGAGATTTGACTGGGAATGCTTTTTTACAGCTTTAGTATGTCCCTCTCCATATTCTCCAGTGCCAAAGTTGGATGTGTCTGCAATATTGTGAGCAGGAAAAAAGTTATTTTCTGGTAAATGAAACTGTCCCCCTAGTGTTCCTGGTCTCTGAAGATGTAGGCACCGGTGGCAATAATTATGACTGTTCAGTTCTCCAAACAGTATTTCACTCTGCTTTTCCTACTCTTCTCTCCACCTGCCTCCACATCCCTCTCTCTTCTTTCTCTCTCTCCCTTTCTCTTCCTTTTCCCTTTCCGAGGATGGCGAGTGCTGATCCGTTGGGGTAAGCTCTAGTTTTGGATTATTCCTATTGTGGGACCTGTTGTAGAGGAACTTTTCATTTGCATTTTACAAATACAGTACAGGCTGATACACTTCAGCGAATGAGGCTTTACGGCAGGGGAAAGAGAGAGAGAAAGATGTGGGAAGAAGCATTTTTGGTGCTTTAGTGTGTGTTTGTGTGCTTTTATGTTAAAGTCACACTCCATATAATTTACTTTTGGGTTCTTTTTTGTTCTCTTGTTTGTTTCTGTGTTTCAGTGTCTGTGGGCACAGAGAACCATCCTTAGACATTGTGTGTGTACCAGAACACCTTCTGAGACTGAAACATTCTTTTCCATATAGCACTTTTTGTATCTGTTTGGTACCCTCCAGTTAATTTTGGTCCTAATTTATCCTTTTTTTTCTTCTTTTTTTTTAACATGAAGCTGAATCCCATCCATGTTTTTTAAAAAATGCTGGGTATTCCCTCTCTTTTTAGTATGTTTTCTTAGGAGTTGAACAGATGGCCCTAGAGACAGATACATCTTCAAAGCTCTTTGTTTTCAATAAAAAGGCTATAGGTACAACTAGGAATGCAGTCACGCTTCAAACTAAAGTTCCATTTATAAATACTTGACAGAAGGAGAATATTTTCTTAATAAATGATTTAATAAAAACATTGTAATAGATCACTAGAGACTACATACAGCAAAAGCTTATTGAGAGGGTACATACTGAGAAAGCTAATTAGCACCAGTAACATTTGCTTCTCATGTTTGTAGCATGCTTTACTTTACTATTTATTAATTCTTTCTACACCATGTATAAATAGAACTTCAGTGTAACTGACTAATTAAGGAAGGTAGTGCTGTTTAACATCACCCTCTGTGTGCGCTGAAAGGAAGAAGAGGTGTGTTACCAACACCTGTGGTCCCTTCTCTGTATTCTTTGCGAGGCTTCATCTTGGAAGCGGTTATTACCATGAGTAGACCTTCTGACATAAGCATTCGTATTCTTAGTTAGAGGTCTTATAGTAGTTGAGCATCAAAGGTATTCTGTTCATATTCCCTAGATCAGGGAGCAAGGAAACACAGTTTGTATCTTTTGGACACCCAAGAGTAATAGTGATGAAATGTTGTAACACGCAATGCCTGATTGCTCACCTATTGTAGATTAATTTAGGTCATTTTCAGGGGTCTCATACCCTGAAATACAGTTTGCGATTTTTTGTTTGTTTGTTTTATTTGAGTGAGCAAGCAAAGAAGAGTATCAAATTCCACTAAATTTATGCTTGATGCAAATAAGAGGTTGGCTGGATATTTTGGCAATGACTTTCAAAACTACACACGGAATCAAGTCATTTTAAAATTTCTAAGGCATTTCACCCAGAGACACTAGTCTGATGCATTACTGCACACTGCATGCATGCTGCAGGCTCCCCTTCTTGGAAGCATGGCTCCAGCTTGACCAGCTAAGAGGCTGTATTCAGCATCCTGGTCAAACGGTGCTATAAAAGCAAGTTCTGCTGGGACTGCAACAAGGTACCAAACGCTCCTTTGATTGTAAGAAAAATTTATTTGGTGGCTTCCATTGAGTTAGTGCCCAAGCATACAGCAGTGCAAAACACAGAGCAAAATGAGTCACACATAATGTTCATAGTTTCCTACATTGTTGCATTTAGGATTAAGTTGTTGGAATAATTATAGATTTAATACTTCCAATAACATTTAATGCCTGTAGGACTCTTAGGAGGTTACTCACTAATAGGTATTTCCCACCAAATAAACTTAGTTCATAGCCACAGAGATAAGATTATGTCATATTTTTCTCCTCTTTCCACACATAAAATCATTCAGTCTGCCATACTAATGTGCTGCCTGTAGGGCCTCATATTTTCATTTTCTGGTGAGAGTGATAAAAGTTTAAATTCTCTCTATTCTTTCATCACAGCACTTCAGCATAATGCAATGTTTTCATTACTTTCTTTTGGCCCTCTCCCAGTTCTGTCCACCTGATTCTGAGATACAAGAGCAGTGCATGTGGGTTTGTTTTTTTTAAAAAACAACCCTGAATTGTAGCCTTTCCCAGCTAAGACGATCTTGATGAGAGGGACAAATCTGTCATTTTTGGTTGTTAGCATTTTTCTACTGGAGTATAGAACCTGCCCTGAGTTTTTATAGCCAGCTTGGGAACTATGTCCCATTTGTAAAGGTAAATTATGGGAGATTTATTAAAATGAAGAAGATGTAAGGAAGATCTTCTCAGTCTCGGTGTCATATCTCATACCAGAGCTCTCTTGTAAAGGGGAAAAGTTTTGAAAATGTACAATTCTCTTTTCACTCCAACACTTAAAATTAACCCAAGATTCTTTAAAGTCTTTCCACTGCTCCTATATACAATTTCCAATGTGGACAAACAAAAACTTGCTATAGGGCCTACTTTACTTCTTACATACTTTGCATGTAAATCAGCAGCACAAATAAAGCTTGTTCAATAGCAGTCATGTGGATACTGAATGCATTTCAGGAGGATTTCACACTAACTCTCTCTTCTGTCCCCTCCCTCAGGCCCCTAGGCTGGATGAAAACACAGTACACAAGAACTCTTTTTCAAATATTGCTTCCAATAAGGAACTGGGAGTTGGGAGGTGGGGTCTGCCATGTTTTGTCCTCCATGCATGTGATTGTTTTTGTAAAAAAAATAGGAGGCAGTGAGGTTGGGAGGGGAGAATTCAGGACTATTGGAAACACCTGGTGGCAAAGAGGAAATAGCAGGTTGGGACTTTTAATCAAGTATCCTGGAATTCAGGTGAGTGTCTGAGAAGGCTTCCCCACCACAATTAAGAGCTGGTGAGAACAGCTCCTAGTGGGAGTTTAAGTCCTAAGTAGGTCTTCAGCTGCATCTTTGGGCACCTACATGCCTTCCACATTTGTCCAAGATAATCTGTAGACTCCTCTTGTAAACTATGGTTTGGAAGAAGCAGCTTTTCCTGATGACTCATGTAAGGAAGATTTTAACTAAACGGACTTCCCACATGCACGAGACATCTGTGTTGTACTCAGCTACTTCCATAGGAGAGGCACATAAAATAACCTTTCAAAAGTGGAGTAGACAGTTCTCCCCTTAAAATTACTTTGCATAAACCTTGATGGTACAAGTTTAGGTTTAATCTAATGCCAAAACTGAGCTTCTAGTTTTTGACTGCTGTACTGCGATGAAGAAATTGCAGCAGGGTACAAGGGAAAATGTAAGTGGGGAGTTTCTGTGTAGAATGCATGCCTTAGATTTTAATGGCACAAATTTAGATTTAATCTGGAAAAAAAAAAAAAGCATGTTGAGGCTGGGTTTATGAGTTTCACCTACTTACTGTGATGGATAAACTGCAATGAGATATGAAGAAAACCATCAGTGAGTAGTTTCTGCAGAGGATACAAATACAGAGAACAGGACCTGCCGTTGTGTTCAGTTGTAGCTTACTCTTTCCTTGGAAACATTTCCTCTTTTGCAGTTCACATTTAATAATTCTACTATTCAAACTTATTTTAGTAATATATGTCTGTGAGACCATTTTAGAAACTGATTTTTTTTTTTGTTTTATTCTTCTATAACCATAGAAGAGAGTGAACTGAGATAGTTTATTGTCTAAATTTGTTGTATATTACTTTATGTATAAGCTGACATTAACTATCTGACTTATATGAGTTTTAAATATATTTCTGTGTACACTCACACATAGACACATATGTATACACATACGCACATGCACTTGGTTTTTCAAGCATCTACAGGATTTCACCTTTTCATGTTTATTACCTGAAGGCAAGTAATTGCTTTCATGGCTCTTACTGTAGGTAAAACATTGGTAGGTTTGCTGTATTGACATGTTGCATGGTGGTTGTTGAACAACTAGGTTCTTAGCCAAGTCCTCTCCTGTTAGATGTTTCAGTCTTCAAGTTGACTTTCTTTCTGTTTAAAAAGGACAGAAAGCAGCTGCCTCTGGGGCTTGCTCATTTACAGTCACACGGAGGGAGTTTTTTCCTGTTGGGCAGCCCTTCTCCTGGAAAGGCTGCTGAAATGTTTGTCGTTTGGCCTGTCTGCCCTTTCAGCACATTTAGCATAGCACATTTGTATGTTTTATTGTCTACAGCTGACATTTTTCATTGGTGGCCTTTGACAGAGAGCATAACAGCATTACAGTATAGGTGACCTTGTCAGCAAATAGGACAGTTTATTCTCTGTTGACTGGCCTCTTTTTGAGGGCTCCTGGGCTGTTGTCTTGATATTAGTAAAGTCATCAACAACAGCAGAACTCGTTATCCATACAGAAAATCTGGTTTGTTTAATGCAATAGCAGGGAATCTTACTGGAGAGCAGACATGTGAAATCCATCAGTGAGAAGCTGGAAAGGGTTAAGCCAATGTGAGCTTTGATTTCAGTGGACAGTCATCACATAGGAAACAACTATGTGCATGGGTCATGGACGCTTGGTTTTCTTCTTAATATCTGGAAGAATTCCCTACCTTTGTGCCTTGACCACATGGTGCTTTCCCATGTTGCTTGTGACAGAAGTCTCATTCTGTGTCCACCAGCATTGCGCAGAAGAGAATTCTCAGCACCAACATGAATGTCTTGACCGTCCTTTTTGAATTGAGCAGTTCAGCTTGCACAGGTCACATGTAGTAGCTTCCATGTGCTTGATGACCAAAAAGAAGGTAGCAACTCCCTTAATGAAAAGGGATTACAGTATCCTCCCTGAGGAACAGCATTTCTTTGTTTTGAGGGTGGGACAACTGAAAAATGTGACAGTAGTGAAAGGAAAGAGTCATGTACTTTTCCAGTGACAGCCTCCCTCCTCCTCCTCCTCACTTCATGCCTATGCCTGTGGTGGCTGGTGTTCAGGGTTATTACTTATCCAAGTTTTCTGAGAGCTGTTTTCCTTATTGTGTCCATTCAGGTCTCGGTCAATCAGCGGAGCATCATCTGGGCTCTCCACCAGTCCTCTCAGCAGTCCAAGGGTAAGTGGTGCTGCTTCAAGATCTGTTGGTCCAATTCACTCACACATGCTTGAAGCTTTTTGACATCTGTTGCTGCAGAGCTGTGGCTCTTAGCTGGGATGTTTTGTTTTTCCTTGGCAGCTTGTAAATTTTCATGGGTGGTGAAGGAAATGTTATTTACAAATGCAAGAGAATTTCTCATACATGTTCCCTGCACTGTTAGCAGGGATCTCACTGTGCCCCTGCCCTTTTTCAGTCTCATGAGCACATAGAATAACGTTGCTATGACTAAACGCTGCCATATCCAGCTGAGGTCTGTATATGGTGTGGTTTCAGACCAAATATCAGGAACCATTTCACAGCTACCTTCAGTCAGGTCACAACAGAACACCAAACCATGCCAGTTACAACCAACTTGATTCTTTTTGCCTCAGAATAGCTTGTATTAGAAAGTCAGAGAAAATAATTTATACAAATTTGAAGGCTAGTAAATTTAAAAGGAAAGCAAGAAGTTGACTAAGTTGAGAAAAGAACACTCAAACACCTATAAATAAGGTACTTTCACATGCCCTTACTATTCAATATGCAGTCAACTAAATACTGATATTGAACTAATACTGATACTTAGCTAGTACAAAACATGCTTGATAGTACATCTGTTGCAAAGTTATTACAGTTTCTAAGTGGAATAACAGAGGCCTCCCTCCCCTTGGTAACTCCTTTAGGGATAAGAGTGAGTATTCCTAGTGTCTGACAAGGTCAGCTTACTCACTTAAAGACTGCAGTCCTTACAAAAGTCTAAACCTCATCAAGAAATCTGTAGGGCTGTGGCAAGCCATGCTACCTAATCCTCTGGCCCAGAGTCCTTGGAGGATTTCTACATACTTCTCATGACTTTATGAGAAGATGCCATCCTCCATTGAAAATGGATATATTCCATGTGTTAAGAGTTTGGATACACCTATGGATCTACTCTTTAGTATATGAAGATAACATCAGTATTCCAAATATTTAAAATTGTAATTCCTCAGTAACATTGTGTGTAATTCTTATGCATAAAGACACAATGTCAAGTGTAAGTTTATAGGCTACTAAAACTTCCAACTCCTTGCTTGACTGAACTATTTTCTGAAACATATTCTGAGTTCCTATCAATTGTTACCCTGTTTTGCAACTGGCATAAATGTGTTTGTGGTCTCCTCTGGTTTTTTTAATGTGCCAGGAGCCAGTGAAGATACATTTCCTTGTTTATGCACTGGCACTCCTGGATGTCAGTGGAACAAAGCAGAGGTCTGAGAACTCTTATGCTACTGCAAAATGTACTGAAAAATCATGGACATAATTTTGTGCACAAAATAAGCATCCAGTGAGGCAAACCTAAATCTTGATCTCATTAATTGATCTCTGGGGATCAATTTCTTACATCTCAGTAGGACTACATCAAAGAATAAGGACGACAAGATCTATTCCGTAGTTGCTGTATCTTACTGTTATTACTTAATAGGCAGTTGATTAAATAGTCTTCAAAGGGATTTAGCAACCAGATGGCATTTTCAACAGATAATAATGATATTAAGGTAGGTCAAATTTGAGACTTAAAAGGAAATGTTGGAATAAAAATCATATTTTTAAATGTCCTTACCTATGCTTCTAATAGCACCTTAGATTATTGAAAGAGAACATAACTTAAAAAGCAAATACACATTTACATTCCACTATATGCGCTGCTTAGGTTCAGCTCTATGAGGAATTGAATTTGACAGCAACTAACAGTTCTTAAATCTCACAAGGTCTTGCTAATGGTGTTCCCCCTTGCCCCAGTTGAAATATAGACCTAATCTTGTTCTTTATTTTATTATTTAAAATGTGGTAATTAAGAGTGCCCCTTCAGATTCTTAATGACTTAAGTGGGAGTTGAATTTAACTTTATTTATTTTGAATTTGTTTCTCAGACCACCATACACATAAGGTACAAAAATTGCAAGGAAACATTTGGAACCAAGAGTCTTTGACTTTTATCCATTGTTGTAATTTGCAAATGGTTAAGTCAGATGCTGATAGTGACTTCCATAAATTAACCACTTTCCTCATCTTTTTCCCTTCCTTTCTCAATGGTGATCAGAATTTACCAACATGGCAGACTTCAGTTTAACTTTCCAATCCTAATAATAATACAAATGTTTTGATGTAGTGATATTCTTTAACTTTGGTGGCCTAACCCTAGGTTCTTCAAAGTAATTACAAAACTAATTGCAAGCAATTTTAGGAATTAAGTCCTAAATACATTTCTACATTTTTTTTATGTATGACAACATTGTGCTAATCCATCAAACCCAGAAAGTAAACTCACTAGTAAGTGCGCTTACCTGGGACTGAGATTTGAGGCATGGTTAAGTGGACACGGTGTGTCTGGAGAG
The DNA here is from genome assembly GCF_036417535.1 of Chlamydotis macqueenii. Taxonomy (NCBI): domain Eukaryota; kingdom Metazoa; phylum Chordata; class Aves; order Otidiformes; family Otididae; genus Chlamydotis; species Chlamydotis macqueenii. The sequence goes on along the minus strand of NC_141560.1, from coordinate 51,829,668 downwards.
TGCTTGATTACAGCATTTAGGTGTTAAGAATACAGCGTAATAATAATAATAATAGTAATAGTAATAATAATAATAAAATTATAATAGGTAATAATTTGTAGAAATCAGAATCTGAATGCAGACCAAAACTAAAGATCTTCAGCAGTGATTTTTATTTTCACAATTCTGCCAGTACTTGTGATCTAAGGTGTTAACAGCAGTATTTTGTAAGGACATTCATTTTGTTTTAAATGTGATTTTTAGCTTGCTAATATCCCTTTAAAAGGCTTCTGTTCTCCAAGTCTGTGTACTGCTGTTTGATGTTTACATATGAATGGTTTCCCAAAATGCCTCTAATGTGTAAATGTTCTTATTTGGGGAAAAAAAAATAATAATAATCTCATTTTGATGACTCAGTGACAGATTATGAACTTTGGTTGTCTTTTTCTTTTTAAACTGTCTTACAAAACAATGGTCACCCCACCCCCTCCATAGAATTGGGACCTAATGGCAAATATTGCTGTGACTTTATGACAGAAATTCTAGTTATCAAGCTGTCCTTCAGTGCGCTGATATTGCAGGAGAAGCATAAAGTCTGATGGGAAGTATCATCTCTTCCCAGATAAACAAATTTGCCAGACCTCTCTGATATTTTTGCTGTAGCTGTTTACAAATCAAACACCAACATGAGTTCATATTTTTCTCATGGTGGTGTGTGGTCTGAAGTCTCCAAGTGAATGCTGAGCAGCCTAGCCTTCCAGGCCAGGGGAGGAGAGTGGGTGCCCACATGCCCATGCTCCCTTTTCCTCCCTCTATATGCAATGGGTGGCTGCAACCAGGGTGTGCATTAGTCAGAGGCAGGGGTAAAGAGGAAGGAAAGAGGATCTGACTGGTGTGTGCAGTAACCTGTGTGTATCACCTACCGCTCCGTATGTATCACACACCTGTTTTGAGTTTCATCTTTCTGCTGGGTTTGCATATGGGCACTTGGAGCTGAAAGAGGTGGTCCCATTCTTGGCACATCTCAATTTGTCTGTGGCTTGAGTGGTTCTTCTTCCCCTTCCTCACCTCCCTACAGCATCATGCTTCTCTCACTGCAGGGCAATCAGAACAATCCCAGAGAGATGGCATTTCTCTCTTCTTTTTTCTTGGTTTTCTTGGTTACTTTCTTTCATTTTGATTTTTTAACTTTTCCTTTGTTTTACTTTTCTTTCTGTTTTTTTCCTTTGCTGACACATGGTTGGTTAATATGATGAAGTCTGTTATGACACTGTTGTTCTTGCTGCTGCCGCTGCTGCTGTTGTTGATTATGCTGTGTTCCCAGCTAACTGCATGTCTTTTTTTTTTGTTTTTTGTTTGTTTGTTCGTTTTTGTTTCTTTGCAAAATCCCTCCCTCCCACTACCCCTTCACCTCCATCTCTTGTGTGTCCTTGTGACATGGTGCACCTTTGTGACTCGGATGGATTTTATTCTGACTTTCCTTTCTCTGCTCGCCCGCTCTATGCGTATTTCACTGTTTTTGATGTGCATGGACACTCTGCGTCTGTCTCGTAGCCTATCAGAAAGTTCTTCATCCCCCCTCAGACCTCCGACCTCCCTTTCTCTCCCCGACCCCAAGTCTCCTTGGACCCTGATGCTTGTAGGAACGCCTCCAGGCCTGGACATGTACTCCAACCAAAGCCAGCACTTCAGCCCAACCCAAAGACGCAGACTTTGCCGTCCAAGAGCAAATTGGCCGAAAAACCACTCCAGTCTACTAAATCCAACCCACTCCCTGCCAGCAATACCAGCGCCCCCTCTTCCCAGAACACCCCTGTGCAGAATGCTCAGGGCCGCTCGCCTGCTGCTGGCTTTAACCCACAGCTGGCTGTTCCTAAAGTGCAGACCAACCCTATGTCTCCTGTTAGATTGCTCCCTTCTAGTACTGACCCAAGCACCAAATCTATCCCCATCATACAGGTCACCCCTCACCCCTCTCCAAGGGGAAGTCCCCTCCCTACCCCCAAGGGGACACCTGTCCATACGCCAAAGGAGAGCCCAGCAGGCACACCCAACCCAACACCACCATCCAGCCCCAGCATTGGAGGAATGCCATGGAGGACACGGCTCAACTCGATCAAGAATAGTTTCTTGGGGTCTCCTCGCTTCCATCGCCGGAAATTGCAAGGTGAGTACTCACACAGATGTACAGGATGGTTCTGGTGTGGGCAGATATTCAGCAGCAAATTGATACCTCCCTGTGACTCTGCAAATTTCATGTACTGAGAACTGAATATTGGTACTAAAAATGAAAGTGACAGCGTCAGCCAGCCCTAACCCAAGGCACGTGTCAGCAGGCTCTATCATGCCACTGCACCTGCTGCAACAGCATCTCCTGAGTCCTCTTCACACTCTAGCCATACAGCTCTTACTATCCCTGTTATGGCTCTTAGAACACAAGAAAATTTTATCTTCACCTTCTCCACTTGTTTTGTCAGCAAACTTAGAGCTCTGCTGTTTCCCCTATGGCTGTATTCCGCTGCCTCTCCATAGCCACAGGCTGAGCCTTCTGCTGGAAAAAAGATAGCCAGTGGCAATAGACTGAAATTGTCCTTCTGAAGCACAGCTCGTTTGATCTTAGTTAATACTTTTTTTTTTTCCTCCTTTGGTAATTGGTTTAAAATTCTCCTTAACACAATCAGTGGTTTCATATCTGCTGGCCTATTTCAGTTTTCAGAGTCTCTAGAGTGTTGAGATGTGCAAAATTTTCTTCTTTAAGCTCCAGATGGCTTTTTGCATTCAGGCAAAGAGCACCCAAAGTCACGTGTTATCCTCGGATGTCATCAGCAGCTATCCCAACACCCTGTAGTTTTACAGGGTACTGGGGTGTGATCCCAAGGGAAATTAGGATTACAGCCATGGAAGAGCTAGATTTTGAACTGATGATGGTCAGGGACATTGTCTCTGAGATGGTCAGAGAACTGCGGAGAATTGCAGCAGTGACTGACCTGCATCCAGCTGGGCTTTGGAGCAATTGTAAAGCAATCAAATTGGCACAGTGTTTGTGTCTGAACCAGAAACCACGGCAGCTAGTGCAAGATTACATAATGATTTAAGGAAGGGTAGGCTGAGCCTTGAAATGCAACACTTGATTAGATACAGTGATCTAGAGACATAAGACCAATGTTCAAATGTCAGAACTAGTTTGCAGAGGCAATGGGCAAATGCAAGAGGGTGTAATGCCAGAGTTGTTACAAGCAGAAAATTGAAGGTGTACTAAATCATCACTTTCTTTTCTCCCTCCCTCTTTTTGGCTGTGCGTGCATGGGCAGTACCTACACCAGAGGAGATGTCTAATTTAACCCCAGAATCATCCCCAGAGTAAGTAATTTGCCAGTATACTACTTCTTTTCCACCACATACCAATGGCATTTCTTTGCCTGAATGTCATAGGGTGACATGTTCCTGTTCTGGATCAGTATCTGACTGTAACCTATTATCCTGTGAGTGGGATAGAGATGTGAAATGGTTCTTCTGCTAAGGACCTTGGATAAAATCTGTACCTCAGTAATGGCAATGGGGTCAGCAGTTGATGAAAAAGTCTCCCAGTAACCATCTCATTTTAAAATCACAGAGTAGTTTGGGTTGGAAGGCACCTTTAAAGGTCATCTAGTCCAACTCCCCTGCAAGGAGCAGGAACATCTTCAGCTACAGCAGGTTGCTCAGAGCCCCCTCGAACCTGACCTTGAAAGTTTCCAGGGATGGGGCATCTGCCACCTCTCTGGGCAACCTCTTTCAGTGTTTCACTAGCCTCATTGTAAAAAATTTCTTCCTTATATCTAGTCTAAATCTATGCTCTTTTAGTTTAAAAACATTACCCCTTGTCCTACTGCTACAAGCCCTGCTAAAAAGCTTATCTCCATCTTTCTTAGAAGCCCTCTTTAAATACTGAAGCGCCACAGTAAGGTCTCCCTGGAGCCTTCTCTTCTCCAGGCTGAACAGCCCCAACTCTCTCAGCCTGTCCTCATAGGAGAGGTGCTGCAGCCCTCTGATTGTCTTCGTGGCCCTCCTCTGGACCCTCTCCAACAAGTCCCTGTCCTTCTTATGTTGGAGACTCCAGAGCTGGATGCAGTACTCCAGCAGCAGTCTCACCAGAGTGCAGTAGAGGGGCAGAATCATCTCCTTCAGCCTGCTGGTCATGCTTCTTTTGATGCAGCCCAGGATACAGTTGGCCACCTGGGCCGTGAGCGCACACTGCCAGCTCATGTTCAACTTTTCTTCTGCCAGTATCTCCAAGTTCTTCTCTTCGGGGCTGCTCTCAATCTCTTCATCCCTCAGCCTGTCTTGATACCTGGGGTTGTCCCGACCCATGTGCAGGACCTTTCTCTTGCCCTTCTTGAACCTCATGAGGTTCACATGGGCCCACTTCTCAATTTTCTCATGGCTAGCTGAATTTACTAGATTTGTAACATGTTCCTTCTCTCTTCTTTCATTTGTTGTCAAGCAGATCACTCTTAGATAGCAAAGAGGGGGTTAGGGATAATCAATGGCTTATACTGGTAATAACTATGCACTAAAAAGTCTTCCTCTTAGAACAGGAGAGTTTGTGTTCTCAGGATAATATGCAGAAGCCTCTTCTAAGATAATTCAGAGGAATCTTTGGCTGCAATAGTAAACACAGTGTTAATTCTGGGCAGCAGCACTGGGACATGCCGAAGCTGTTTCATATTCACCAGATTCATTCCTAAAAGGGAGTGTACATTTCAACTATTTCACTGCACAAATGTGTGTCACTGCATGGCAGGTTTGGAAGTCCCTACCAGAGAGTGCTGCTCCAAACACTTCCTAATATATGCAACAGATGCCAAATTATTCCTTTTTATTTTCACAGCTTGTGTTTGTGCACCCAATGCCCATAGACTTACCCTGCCAACAAAGGCAATTTGGTCTTTTGTCAAGAAACTTGTCTGAAATATTCATGAGTTGTAGTTGGAAATTTTGGGCCAAAAGTTTTGTAATTTGTGACAATGGTACTGCCTTAGCAACTTTCCCCAGATGGCCACTCTCTATCTAGTGCTGCAGAATGGAGAGGGATAAAGACTTCCGGAGAGGGAGAAGTAGGAAATAGTAAAGGTTAGTAAAAGAAATCCAGGAAGAAAAATTGAATAAATTGCATTTTTCAACACTTTGGAGCATTTACTGATAGAGAGGCATGAGATAATTTCATAAAAAGAACACATCCTTATCAAAGAAATATATGATACTCTCAGCTCAAATGTTTTTAAGGCCATTAAAGTAGAAAACATTCAGAATTAAATTTCTCCTCTTCTTTTCATGCATGTATGTTGGTGGAAGTTTTTCTTTTAATTTATTGCCTTCTCTGCTTCCATACCACTCTTTAAAAGCTGGTATAGAGAAGTAGTGTCTGTCATTTGAGGCAGTTTGGATGCAAGTCAAAGCCTAAGGCCCTTTTTTCTTTTTCTGTGTAATTGCTAAATTAATGAGTTCAATTGGGGTGCACCCTGCAGTAAACATAATAAAAGTCATAAAAAATAATGAACTGGATTATATTGTAACAATAGATGTCTTGTTGCTCAGTGCCCACTTCCACATGCCTTATTTTTTCTAGTATTTTCTTCCTTTCTGTAAGAAATAAGGTATCTTTATCAAGAGCTGTATTGACCTCATGGGTTGAGTGATAAAAATACATGTCCTTGCTCTAGTACAGCATTCTTTAATGGCTGCCATTCATTTAACAAACCTGATGATTAGGTAATACACTTTGACATGTCTGGGTAATGCTATTCTTTCTCATATGAAAAAGTCCTAGAAAATGTGTTACAGATGACTTTTAAAGAAATATAGCTCCAGCTGCTTTAAACCTGCAAAGCTCCATTTACTTGAGCAAAAATGTTGTTGTTTATGCCAAGCAGGTAAACCTCCGGAGGTTACAGATCCATGCACTCAGGGACAGATAGGGAAGACAGTGAGGCTCCCCAGACTGCGATGCAGTCAGGCACTCCAAAAGTAGGAAAAGGAACAACATTATAGCAGGGACAAATTCATAATAAAGCACCAGCCTCCATTTTCATGCTAATCTATTTGCTTTTTTATCAACTGGACACCAGATTAGATTCCCTAGAGTAATCTACATACCCAGCCTCCCACACATATCTCCTATCTCCCTCCCCCATAGGAGGTTTGCCATGACAAGAGAAGACTGTTAATTTTAAGTTCATTTTTTACTGCTTATAGCCTGATCTTGTGAGATGTTAGAGCATCTCATACAAGGAGCTGAGGATCCTTGATTCATACCCATTTTAACCCAAGTTAGTAGCACTTAACACCCTCTAAGAGGAGAGAAACTTTTATTGTGTTGTATTACTCTGAAGCTGCCCCCTCTTCTTCAGTGGGCCTATTTACCCAGCTAGTTCAGCCAATTTTGAGGAAAAAAGCCAGTGCATGTGTGCTATGTCTTGATTCTGTTCATTCCAGAGACAGGAGAGGCCACTGGCATCTATTCCATCTTAGGCTACATCAGCAAAATTATTGAGTGAATTCCAGTGATTTAAAAGCTGGCCTGGAGCCCAGGCTATCAGTAAATCTTCCAGAGTCAGTATTACTGGTGATAACCTTGACGAAGAAGGGAACCCAGCTGGACTCTAGAGACTCCAGACCAAGTTTCCAAGCTGAACAGGAGAAAACCTCCCTATGTTCTGGGGCCTTTTTAACCTGTGCTTGTTAAGAGACCTATAAATGAAAGGCCAACAAAGCCATTAATGAAAATGCAAAAATTAAAAGCCATATTTTAACATGGCAGACCTGCAATTAAATATGAACACTTTTTCCAGGTCCAGCTTTCATGTGTGACATACACCGGGCCCCTGGAGTCCGTCTAGCCAGCCCTGGTTCATATGATGATCCATACAAGCCTAAGACAACCAGCCGTTTTAGATGGATAACCAGCTGCTAATTTACTAATGAGCATAGACCCTTTACATGCAGGGAGCTATTGCCCCAGCTCTCCAGGGGCTTGTGGAGTTGTTATGGTGTGTGTGAGACACATGAGCTAATTAGTATGTAATTTTCTTTCACACTCTAACCCTGGCTCCTTAACGACCCATTTAAATGAGAGGCCCTTTCTCTTTACTGCTCCCTATGCTAATCTCTGCCTTGCTGGCTTAGTTACAGCTGCCTATGAATATTTTAGGGAGTGACAATTTTCCAGCCCACTTTAATTGAGTGGGGGGCACTGGTTTACCAAGCTGCAAATTACTCTTTGTGTACTCTTATTTTTGGTTACCTGCAGTAAGTAAAAGCAAATTATTATTTGCATAGCTGAGCTGTCTTCCAGTTGGGGTCTTTCTAGTGTGTACATTAAATGGGTAGGGAGATGACAATTGTGTGATTCATGGAGCGCTCTGGAATGGGGAATGAGTGCAAATTCCTGGATGCTGCTGAGATCAAGCTTTTTTTCTTCATCCCGAAGGTCTAGACTTCAAATTAGTCTCCTAGTTTGCTCATCTCTCTCCTAATCTCTGCTCTTCCTCATTCTGCCTCAGTCTGAGTCTTTGCCACGGAAAATGAATCTACAAATAAGAATCTACAAATAAGAATCTACAAATAACTCTCTCCAGTTGTTTATTGCTTTGCTGGAAAGCTGATGTATAGTAATCCTTTTTGCAGATGGCTCTCTTTGCCTGGAAGGTTGTCTTCTTCCATTGAGTCATGAATGTCCAGCAAAACAAGTGAAAGCCTATTACTTGCCATACTGCGAACTGGACTTTTCATGGCATTAGAAAGTATCCTGTGGAGAAAAAATGCAATCTCTTGGTGGCAGGTCTTTTCATTTCTGACATTTTCATGCTAAATTCTTCCCTACTAGAATATGTCTGATTTCAGTGGAATTTTAGGTTGATCCAGCAGTTTTTGACTATATCTCATGGCTGACAGCATCTTCTCTGCGCTCAAAACCACACCTGTCAGAGGTGCTACCTTCAAGTTCTAGGTAGTGTCCCCCAATAATATTCATGTCCCTGCATTTTTCCTTTAGCCTATTTAACTTAAAAGGGAATGTCAACATGGTGAAACAGTAAGCAAAACGGAACATTTGCTGATATGATCAGTGTGAAAAAACAGAGCAATTTCATTTTATGGTGAAACCACCATCTGATGCTGAAAGGAACTGCAAAGCTGGACTGTTGTCAGTGGAAAGCTGTGTTTTGTATGGTGTTGATATCTTCTCTTCTAGTACTGAGAATTCATTCCTTTGTGGGGTGGCCGGAGTTCACTCGTTATATAGACAGCCCAAATGGGACTAATGAATAGGACAGTCTTTGTCCTGGCCCTCTGCATAGGAGTGGATTTCACTTACTGACAGACTGGAAGTCCAGTGAAACCTACAGCTTGTTTTAAAATGCAAGATCCTGTGATTGTATTGTCAGCCCAACAGGACACCTTCAGAAAAGGAACTTCCCAAGTCCTGGAACTTCAAAGGGGTTGAAATTGGGTGGGAAGGAACTTAAATTCCTGTGTTACCAGCATCTGCATATTGTCACAAGAAATTGAGAGATCCCTGGAGACAAACCAGAAGTGTGTCCCCTGGCTTATATGCACTTTATATATGCAGTATTGATTGATACATTGGCTCAGTCAAAAGCGTTACCATTACTGCTGATTTTTCATTGTTGATCACACATGCTGCCAGACTAACACTGTGTGGTCCATCATTTTAACAGTTTTCACTAAGTGAAATATTCTTCTGAATGTTCTCTGACACTGCTTTCCACTTACTATTACTAAGAGTATCACACCTGGAGTGTTATAAAAACTTTCTTCTGTGTTCTTAAATATTTTTTCTAGCTGGGGGTATGTAACAAATAGTGCTCAATATTCTAAACCATCCCTTTCTTTTTGTCACATCAGGCTTGCCAAAAAATCCTGGTTCGGTAACTTCATCAACCTGGAGAAAGAAGAACAGATTTTTGTGGTCATTAAGGACAAACCACTAAGCTCCATTAAGGCTGATATTGTCCACGCTTTTCTCTCGGTAAGTCACCCCAGCTGCCTCTTGGAGGCATTTCTCACTGATCAGTTCCAGGACTTCTTGTGCCATATGTTACTGGGCAAGGTCTCTGCTCCTTCAAATGCATCCTCTGTGGATTTAATTTACATGGCCCGTTGATTCAGGCCTCCACTGAACTCTGTCTGAATTTCTAACTGTAGATAATACTCTCCAAGGTAAGAAAATATTTCAGCCTTCTTGGCAGGATCTCCAGGTTACGAGTGCTTGGAATATCAGTGCAGTTAGAGCACACTGCTGGTGTGGTATCAAGACAGTGGTTTGCTGCTTTGTCAAACTAACCTTACAATCACGGTCTGGGGATCGGATTTGGTCTCCCTCTGCTGGTTATGCCTTCTACCACTTTAGTCAAACAAAAACTCTGTCTCATATCTGCATTTGTTCCTTTAAATCTCCTCTTCAATCCCATATGGCAGAAAGAAGGGTAATTTCCTCTGGTGACTGGAGTATGAGTTCTTTATACAGAAAAGTCCTTATTCTGTAGAAAGCCCTTATTCTCACTATCTAGAAGTACCAATGAAGAAAAAGTCAGCACACTAAAGTTAATTTGAGAATTTTTTCAGTTCAAGTTAGTTGACAACATAACTAGACTTGTTTCAATAGAATTAAGAGGACATTTAACTTCTTATATTGTTTGTTGAATTGATATTGTTTTCCACAAAATACTGCATTCCTTTACTCTATGATGCTGTAATAAATTTCTTCCAAAAAAAAAAAACCAGCCATAATCCTTTTAACTGTACAGGCATACAAGGAGCAAGTGCAGTATAGTAGCATGCATCAGACACTGGTATCCATCTCAGATTGGTCTGAAGCAGCCATGTTAGTTTATCAGTTTCATGCATTTAGCTGTGGGTTTGTATTGTAGCATAGCATGCACTGTTGTCTATACTGGTGATCCTGTGCATACCCTACATGTGTGGGTTGAGGTGTGATGTAGTGATTTGTGTGCAAACCCTATGAATCATCTCTTACAGCCAACTTCAAACTTAAATGCATTGTCACAGCCTGCTAAGTCCCTAAGGTCACCTTCTCAAAGAACTCATCTTCATTTTTTCTCCTAAATTAGAGGCCAGATTTCCAAGTGATTTGAGTTGGTTTTTTTTTTGTTTTTTTTTTTTTTTATCTAGTCCTTTATGAAACAATAAATAGAATGTGAGTATGTTAAATTTTGGCAGGAACTGCTTGAAAATTAGGCAGTTATGAAATTCTATCACAGCTCTGAAGATACAGATACTGGATGATACCAGAAAGCTTCTCAAAGTTCTTTTACATATTGATAGGAGTTGTGGTTTAGGTAAGTTATTTGCAGGCATACTTTCCCTGTCTAAGTGTCTGCTCCATGTCCTGATGTCTATTTGATATCATAGAATCACCAAACAATGGAGCCTGGAAAGGGCTTCAAGAGATCTCCTGCTCAAAACAGGATCAGCTATGAGATCAGACTAGGCTACTCAGGTGTTTTTTTATATCCAGTCTTATATCCTACTGATTTTCCTGCCCCCTCCCTTAATATCAGTTTTCACTCAGCAAAAGGCATTTCTCCGAACTGGTAGATGAGCAGCAAAAGAAAGACTGAGTGTATGTAGTTGTGCAACATGTGTACATTTATTAAGCCTGCTGGGTATTCCACCAGTATTCAACCTTTAAATTTAGTTCAGTCCTATAAGGAGCCATGCATTCTTCTGTGGTGTCAAGCAACTCATACTCTTACTGGTTTCACAAGAACACTCTGTACATTACAAAATCAAGCCCGGAAGCAAATCTTATCCACTCTGAAAATATGTATTGTTCTAAATCGAATTTTGCAATTTTGTTCTCTTTGTGCTTTGGTTCTACTATCTCCTTCTACTGATCTGTTTCAGATTCCAAGTCTCAGTCACAGTGTCATCTCACAGACAAGTTTCCGTGCAGAATATAAGTCCACAGGAGGTCCTGCTGTCTTCCAGAAGCCAGTGAAGTTCCAGGTGGACATAACATACACAGAAGGGGGAGAGGCGCAGAAGGAGAATGGAATCTATTCTGTCACTTTCACACTCTTATCAGGTAACTGTGGCAAAGCTGTAAAATGGGCGCAGACAGGCTTTGTCCTTGCTGATATAGAGGCCTGCAAAGAGGGCTCTGCCAGGGGGAAGAATATAACTGTCTTGACCTCAGGGGAAAATTCAGACTGGGGCAAGGAGGACATTGGGAACAAAAATGGTGTTGGTAGTGATGGAAATGCTGGGAGGGAAAGAGATTCCCAAACAGGTGAAGTTGCCACCACCATGATGAGTTGCTCTGTGCATCAGATTTGAAGTATCTCCCCGTACTGCCTCCTTGTTTCACTCAAAGGTCTCATTGTGTCAGCTGGGCACTGTGAGGCCACTGGTTTCTTCCTTCTGACAGAAACATGCAATCACCCTTTTCTTCTGAGTGGCCACATGCCCCTCACAGGGGTTAAAACAAACAAACAAACAAACAAACCCACCTTTTTTTTCTTCACAAAATGATCCCACAAACTATCCTTCCTCCTTTTAAGTCCAGCACACCACAGTCCCTGTTAATGTGGGGACTGCATAATAGTTCCTCAAAGCCGTGCCTTCAGCTGGAGCACAGATACACTCTCAGTACACTCTTGGGGACAAGACTGAAGGGAAGATACTTGTGATCCTTCCCCTCCAACCTGGGTTATATGAGAATTCGTCTCTCGCTCGTCTCACAGCCATTTGTGCCTCTTCTCTCCTCACAGGTCCAAGCCGTCGTTTTAAGAGGGTAGTAGAAACCATTCAGGCACAGTTGTTAAGCACACATGACCAGCCTTCAGTGCAGCAGTTATCAGGTAAGTAGTTTCTACTGTTGAGCACCTTGCTTCAGCAGGGACAGGAAGGTGAAGTGCCTCTCAGTACCAGGAGGCTGAGGGAGGTCATCCCTCTGATTACAACAAGAAATGAGCTCCATTCAGACAGAGCAGTAACTCCCTGCACCCACCCTACTCCTCCCTCTCTCATTCCCACGCCAGTGCTCCCAGCGCATTCCCCAGTTGAACAGCTTCTGCCCTCCTCCCGCCCAAAGAGCCATTTGCCCACTTCTCCATCAAAAGCTGCATCATCAGTAGATCTTCCAGATTTTCTCCAGCTTCAGAATCTCCCAGAATAGGGACATGCTCTAGAAGATACCTGATTTTCAGACCCTTCAGGCACATTTTAGAAACATCCAATTTCAGAGAGTCCCCGAACAAAGCTGAGAGCTACTTTTAACTGAGCCATTAACAGCAGCATTTTCAGATGCTCAGAAGGTGGCTAATAGTTTCCAGTAGTGTGGTCAAATTCTTGACTCAATACTGTAGTAGCACAAATCATATACTAAGGCTCTACAGAAGCTAAATTTTATCTACTTTAAAAGTAAATTTCAATTCCTTATGGTGGTAAAGAAAGCCTTACGTGTGTGACGCTGTGCAGTGACATAAATCTGAATCTGCAGGCAGCCGGAATTGACAATACAGAAACTGACCTCATCTCACCATTATGTAGCAAATGTTCACTCTGAACACTAGTGGTGACACACACCAAACCCCCCCCCCCCCAGTCTTAACTCTTCTATCCTTTAAAAGGACAGAGCAAAGGAAGAAGGTGAAAATTGAAAACTCAAGGAAGCTTAGCTATTGGGAGTGCTTCAAGGTTGGAAAAATAGGGATAAGCAGAATGTACAGATACAAGGAAGAAATAGGAGCAAGGCAGAGAGCAGAGGCTGCAGGAAGAAGACAAAGAGGCAGGACGAGTGGGAAGAATTTTCTTGTTGTACGATAATGAAAAGGTAGTAACTAAATATTATACATAAGAGCCAAATTCTATGATTTTTCTGAATCAGCCATGACAAAAGTGGAGGAATGAAGTCAGTATTGCATCTTGCAGTTAAATCCCAGATATCCTTTGCTCAATGCACATATGGGTTACATCCTTCAGATCTAACAGTGTGGCTTTAACAGCTGAAGGTAAAATAACTCTATCTGGAGGAGTGTATGCTCACTGCATGACAGAGAATTATGCTCAGTTCAGGAAATACTACTTTCCACTTTGCCCTCCAGCATTGCCTGACCTTCTGCATGCTGGATTGCAAGGGTGCCTAGCACACAGGCAATTCTGTTAGGAAGCAGGAAAGGTGAGGATACTGGGACTGGGGTTGATTCAAGTTTTTGCTGTCTGGACTTTTGAAATTAAATCAAACTCAAGGAAGCAGCCAGAATTTTCTGCCAGCCCTTCCTCTTGGGAAATGCTGGGGCCAAGTGGGAGCGAGGGGAATTAGACAGAAAAGCATTCTTTGAGTCTAGTTCGTATTACCCCTGCTGCGTGATCAGTAATCAAGCATTCATTTTTTCTTGGGGAAAGAAAGTGTACTTTTACTTTCTGGTGAGGAAAAAAACTGTTAAAAAAGTAAATAACATGGTGATCTCTCTTAATTTCTTTACCCTAGTTGTGCTAGCTACTGAGGCCCTCTAGAAAGACTTGCATGTGAAGCAGGATATGTCCCTAAGTCATATTATAGCAGGAATAAAACCCATTCATCCGACTAAGGCTCAGGGAGATATTTAGGGCAAACTTTACTGTGAGAAATGTACCCAACTTACAGTTTTGCTGTGGTTCTGGAATGGAGAAATCATGTTACAGGCACAGAATCTCTTTCTACTGCCTAAAGCTACATGAGAGCATGTCATTCTAGCACAGAAAACTCAGCCTGATCTTTAACGCCAGAATGGAACAGACAACTCCACATGGAGCAAAACTAAAATGAATGGTCTCTTGAACCTTAAAAATGAGAATTCCCTTGGCCATGGAGTTACCCAAGCAAGACAGCTCATGAGAGACAGAGTGCCAGACTGCCCTGTATGGTATTACCTGACCTGATCAGGAATACGCAGATCTCTTGAAAAAGAGAGATGTAATTCAACCTGAAAATTTTGCGTTGGAGCAGAGTACAAGGAAGAGAGAAAAGGAAGAGGGAAAAAATTATTATTACCAAGAAGAGACAACCTGTGCATCAAAGCAGAGAGACACTGTGGTTCACATCCCCAGCCAGTGAAAGAGTAAGGGGAAATAAAGGGGTAAAAGAGCAGCAAGAGTTCACATTCAGCACCTTGTTTAGTTGGATGGCTGTGGTTGGGTAAGATGTGTTCAAGAGCTTCCTAGAAATTGCCATGGAATTACTTAGCATTTCTTGCAAGAAACAAGATAAATTCTTCTCCATTTCTCTTCTTCTCCCATATTCCCAGCCCTGAACACCTCACAGGAATTGTGGTGGCTGGACTCCTATTCAGGTTCATGGTTTGAGGATAATCTGTAGGCAGTCCACTGCTGTAACAGAATGAGCTCACAGTTTACTTTGACTCTCCTCCTCCATGGCTCTGAGGATACTGCTGGCTCTGGCCAGCAATACTTGCCCAGCCCTGGTGGTTTTCCTAGCTCATTGTGCGCAGCCATATCCTTTGTGCTGTTGTCTCCCCTGCCTTTTAGTTCAGATGCCATTACAATTGGGATGATGAAAACTATCTGTGAAAGGTGCATGCATGTAAAGTGAGACCTGCAGAAGGGGAAGATTGCATGAACACAGTATAAGGCAGAACAGCAAGACCTAATAAGCATGTGGCACTGATAGTCATTCTCTCTCCTGCCCCTCTTTGATCTGTTATGCAGCATGCCAGCCCACTAAGCCGGGTTGCCTGGGTTTCAGAACGCACTTTCCTCTTTCTCATTTCCTCCAGCTCACAACAGTGTTTGTAGATGTCGTGTTGCCCATGCATCTGTGTGTGTGTGTGTGTGTATGTGAGCCTGGTATGTACCTGATTTAGGCAGATGTGTTTCTGTGTCACATCTGAGCACCTTATAATCTCCCCTCCCCTGGATATCCTTCCATTCACTTCCATTTTTCCTTCCTGAGACTGGCTGTGCTTATTTCTTCTGACATATTCTGAAGAAGGAAAATAGCTTCCCACCCTTACCCGAATAAGTGTGTAAATAAATGAAATCTATTCCAAAAGCTAATGGTAATTCTTCTAAAATCCACTGTCCAGTTGGCCAAATTTAGTACAAGATATCAGCCTTCTACCTTAACGTTTCAGGACATTAAATCCTCTGTGGTATAACTGCTGAGACAATACCAGGTCTATAGACTCATGGGTGGCACAGAACAAGTAGCTAGGGATTGATTGTTCATTTTTTCTTCCCAATGAAAGAACTAGAGGCCATCATATGAAAGAAGTGGAAGCCATGTACCAAAAAATATTGGAAGTTGTGTCTTCATGTAATGTGAGGCCTATGGAACCCCTAGCTGAAGGAGATTTTGGATGCAAGGAGCTTGCAGATGCTCATCTTCCCCTCAGTACTTCTTACTACAGGGAGGCTGGACAACTCCCTGGAAGATAAATCTTTATGACGATTGTTAAATAAAGAAACTGCAGAAGGCTCAGGAAATCTCTGACCTGAAAGTGGTGAGAGAGGTGTTAGGAGGAAGTGTTCTGTATGCTTGGCCTGCTGTTATGCTCTTGCATATCTGTGTGGCCACTGATGGAAACAGAGCACTGGATGGTTTTGGCCTTTGATCTGAACCAGAATAGCTATCCATGTGTTCTTGTTGCTGGTATCACAAAATCCATTAAGCCCAGTGAGGTCATGAAAGGACAGTCCCTTTTGGATCCAGAGGGAGTATCCCCGTCTATGAGAGCAGCTAGTCTTGTCTCTCATCCATGTACGGCTCCTTCCAGGAGCCTTATACTCAGAATCTCTACTTAGGTAATCCCTGGGCAGGACTGCCCTTGGGTGGGATAAAAAGATCTCTCTCCATGGAAGAACATATCTCAGATTTGTGCCTTTGTTTCAACTCAATACTCTTTCCATTAAATCATAATCTGTTTTCCTCCAATGCCTTTGCACAAAAGAGTAATAAAAACAGCTGGTGGATAGGGACATACTAAAGCCATCTGTGATCATTCACAAGGTATCAATTTTTATTTCCCTAATATTTTCTTGCCTCTTTGGGCTTTGTTTTTAAGTGTGGGGTGCTGCATATTCTTAATTTTTCCCATTTTCCCATGTTCTGGCCGATCAGCAATACTGAAATAGCCTTTATAATTTCTTTGTAATATTTTTTTTGTTTCTTTATTGGCTTCATGTCAGATTTTAACCATTAGCATCTCAAAGTTCACAGCATCTCAGTGTTACTGCTGGAAATGCCTTTCATCAACATGAACAAGTATTTAGAGAGCATATCCAGCTTCAAAATGGGGCAGTGCAAATTCGTGCTCATCGTGTGTATTGTCTGTATGTACACCCAGGCTCTCTTATTGTGCAGGTGTATATCTCAAAAAGCAAAACATGTTCATGTGACTCAAAAAACTTCCTTAGAGTATTGATCTGTGAATTCTGGGTGTTCATCTTTATGGCTCACAAGAGCTGTAGGTTGGCTAATTTGCTAAAAAAAAAAAAAAAAAAATTAGTAAGAAATTTGTGGTTTACAAATGTGAGAAGGATGTTATGATCAAGACAGAAAAGGGAGTAAGGAGCAAATGAAGTGCTTTGCAAGATAAATTCCAGCTGCAGACTCAAAAGAGGGCTATGCAAATGCCAGTTGGGAATTGAACTGCAAGTCAGTTTTATCCAGGGCTCATCCAGGTCCCAGGTTTATCTTCTTTTTTTGGCATTCTTGTGCGATCCTTTATGTCTTACTGCTGTTGTAGTGTCTGGGGCAATCACTTCATCTTGCTGTCACGGTTCCCACCTACAAAAGGTGCCATGTAATGCCTGGTTGGATTGGCAGAGCACTGTTCTTTTGCTAAACAGCTTTAGTATTATTACTGAACAGACCTCATTAAACTTAACTGATTAGTCCTGAAATAAAGCATGTAGAAAAAAAGTTTAATTTCTCCAGAGTTTTGATAGGAGAACAGTGCATTTCAAATAAGCACCCAAACAATGGGGAATTCCAATCTAAATGGTAACTGCCTTGGACCAGAGGAACTGGTGGCTCCCTTGACATCATCTCCCTTAATGGAAATGTTTATTGGGGACTATGAGCATCTGGCAGGAGATGCTTAGTGCTTTCTGGGACCTAGTCCTGGATTTGGAGATCTCAGAGGAGCAGCTGTTTGGGTGAGATTTCCTAGCTGGGGCAAGTCTCAGTCTCAGAGATATCAGAAGCATCACAAACCAAGCAGCTTGACTGTGAAATTTATGTAGGATAAAAACACAGAAATTAAAAACAAAATCAGGAAAGAAAATTAAGCAGAACACTAGCATTTTTAATGGATTCAGAGCTCGTTTGGCCTATTGAAGGAAGGTCTTATTTTAACCAAAGCATTTGCCATCTGTTAATGAACTGAACTGGGTGTCATTTATGAGAGAGTCTTGGTCAAATCCAAAGTGTGTCAAATCCAACAGCCAGCAATCTCTATGAAATAAGGAATTGCCTCATCATCAGAAAGATTGAGATCTGACTCCGCCACTATGCTTTAATTAAAAAAGTTAAACAGCACACATTAAAAATGTAGTTACATGACCCATCAATGCTTCTCAAACAACTTTGGACCTTTGGACCCTGGCTTTATTCACCTCACATAACACCTGGATCCCGCAGTCACTGGGTTATGGATTATTATCCATGAGCAGAAGCTGACTGCCAAGAGTCTAAGGCTTTCAAATTAGAAGGAAAATTCTACTTTTAAATGATGACATATTTTATCATACAGAGTATTTACTAAAGCAGATGTTACAGTATGATGGAATTGAAAGAAGTATTAAAGTAATTATTGTTATAACAGAGAAGCTGAAGGCATATTAACTCTGTCAGTCTTTCAAGAGAGCAGCATGAGCTGCTGTTTCTGGTGTGCTCATGTTTGCTATGCTTTAGGAATGGGGGAAAACCAATGTGATCGTGTCTTGGAAAGACATAAAAAAAAAAAAGTAAATTCCTGTGCAGTTCCTGGGACTGTTCATGGCAATATAAAGAGTGCAAATTATAGTTGTGCATAAAAGTTTTAGGAAAGACAAATTAGAGGTTTTATTAGTGTTCCTTTGATATTTTTCCATGATCTTATATTCCAAAACAAGGTTTATGTTTTTCCTTATCCATCAAAACCAATTCTATAACTTGCAAATTTTTTTTAAACAAAATGGGATACAGAGCCCAAGATGTTACGCTGTCAAAAAGCCTATTACAATCCTTTTTTTGCTGTTGTACATCTGTCAGTTTGTATTCTAATCACAAAATTAATGTATGTAGACCTGTTACACAATTAGCTTTAAATGAAATGCTAAAAAGAGCTATGCTGACTGCAAGTGACTTAGAAAAGCAGTATTCTGAAGTATTAACTTAAGGAGACAAATTTTAACTAATTTTTAATTGTTAATTGTTTAATTTGTTAAAATTAACAAGGAAACAGAAATACCAATTTCAGGAGAATCTTAGTAAACCAGCTACAATGTTTACCTATCTGACATTATCCAAATACTACCTTCTTTGTTTCCAGACTGCTAGTTACTGCGTGGCAAGTCAGTCTGGATACACTTGAGGGGAAAATTCCAGGTGTTGGAAGTGGGAGTCAGAAACAATCTTTTGGTGATATTTGAGACTTTCCTTGCTCTTACGTGTTTTTTCAAAGCATAAGTTCTGCTAACGATTAGGTGAATGCTCTCAGCTCTACCACTATCTATCTGTTTTACTCTGCATTACAACAAGGTGTAGTTGACTCAGAGAGGGCTGGACAGAAACCATTAAAAGGCATGAGACAACAAACTTCTCCAAGTTATGCAAGAAAAAAAAATTATATGAACTCGTGGCTGTGACTTCCGGTCACTGTCTCAGTCATCAGCTGTAGGCACTTCTTAAACCTGTTAGGCATTGTCAGGGAGAAATGTATTTTGGGAGCTTCACTCAGTCAGACGACCCAAAGAATTCCAAATGCAGGTAAACTCCTGGCCTCTCTGACACTTCTGATACCTTTTTCCAGTTCTTGAATCCTCTCTTCTCCTTCACCTCCTTCCTTTTTCCCCTTTCTCTTTCTCTCAGTCTTGTGCCTTTTTGAGTGACCTTCTATGGGTGTCACCTCTGCCTCTGCCAGCCAACCTCAAACCTTGAGGATGGAGAGCATCTAACTGCTGCTTAGATGCTTTGGCCAGTGTCATTGGACCAAGCACCTGCCCTCTCTACTCCATGCTTTCCCAGATGATCTGTGCAGCACATGCCTGGCTGCATCAGAAAACATACATATCCGTGATCTTCTAGCATGGGTTCAGCTTACCCAAGCATATCCAGCAACCCTTCCCCCTTTTTTGAAATTACTTTCTTGGTATTTAAGGGGAGGAATGCTGAGAAATTATCCTTCCCTCTCTCCTGCAGACCTTCCAGCAGATAGGGAGCAGTTAGAGCTTCCTAGGGATTTTCAGCTTATGTGCACATGTTTCCAATAAGCCAATTTCTTGAATACTTGAGCATTCATCACAAGGCCAGGCAAGAGGAGATCCAAGACTGAACTGAGTGCTTTAACTGTTCACCCCTTGCTCAGCAGCGAGTGGGTGCTCCACATTGCCCAGCACTCATGGATGCAATGATTTAGATCCCAAATGCAGGGGAATCCTGGCAGACAGCAGCAGATCTGGCTTGCCAGCAGGTTCCACATGGAAATATCCAGCAGGGCTGGTCCTTTCCACTTTAAAGCTGACATGTAGAGCTCCTTCTGCTTATCACAGCTGAGTAAGAAGCACTCAGAGGTTGTGGCAATGGGAGCTATACACAAAGTGGACAGTAATGTCTTTGGGCCAGATTCTGCCACCCTTTCCAGAAGTAATTCTGTTGCCTGCAAATAATGACATTGAAAGCAAGAGGAATAAGAGACTACACATGAATGAGAGAGGCTGAGTTATGTTGAGGACTTTGACATTATCTTTTGGGGTCTAAAAAATGTTTTTGAGGTGTGTAAGTAGCCTTCTCATTCCATGTCCAATTGCACAGCACTGCATTTCCTCCTTCCCTCCGGGTTTTTTATGTACATGGATCAGCTGGCTGGGTATTTCCTGGCTGTTGTAGGCTAACTTGCAAAACTGGCCAGGTGAAACAAGTATTCAAGGCTTTTAGTTTGCTAATGTGGTGGCAGAATATTTCCCACATCTCATAAATAACTATAGCTATTATAAAGAGGTGAGTGGAAGCAGTGGAACTGAAGCAGCGTCCACTCTCAGTCACAGGGCCAAGTTTGCACTGGCATACAGTGGGTGGCAGAATTTGGCCTGGGTTGTGTAAAGACCAAGATGTGTATATGTTTCCTGCTTCAGATAATAATGTGCTAAGTTACTACTTTATGCACAGAGGTATGGAAACCTTTTTTTATGTTTTTCCCTCCCTCCCTCCTCTTTCCGGTCTATGATCCAGACACCACTAACTGTATGGAGTTGATGACTGGCAGACTTTCCAAATGTGGTAAGAACTTCCTTCCCTTCTGCCTTTTCTCCTTCCCCAGCCCCTGCTAAGCAACATAATAACGCGCCGTCCTGTCCCCTCCACCTGTTCCCCTTCCCTATCCCTACTCTCCCACGCTCTTTTCAAGACCGCCCACGCATAACAGCCCACTGTGTCTTTCACTTACCTGGTGGACACAAGCATATACCCTTTACTGTGTTCCTCCCCATCCATGCACAGATGCACAGGCTCCACCACAGCTTTCCCCTTCATAGCACAAGAGTGTGATGTTGCACTTGAGATTCCCTCCCTCACTGTAACCCAGGCCAGTGGTTTTCTTTTTCTTTCCTATTTTTTTTTCTCTTTTGTTTACTTGCTGCCTTTGATTCATGATTCTTCAGTCCCTTTTCTGCAGTGAAGCTGAATGCTGCCCTGCTAGCTGCTGTCTCCTTTGGTTTCCTGCTATTTATTGAGACAGGATTGCTATGTTATTTAATTCCCTTCTGCATCCACTCCCTTCTTCCCCACATATCCCTGGGGTAAGATCCTTTTAAATCTTCCGTAAGACACACTGCATATTATCTGTCAGACATTTAGCGAGTGTAAATTGTCATAGTTCCAGTCTAGTCTTGGGGAAGGATGTTGTGTCTCTAGCTGGAGGAGTAGTGAACCTACTGGAGATTTGGAATTTTGCTAGGAATGAGAAAAAAAAAAATTCCTGTAAAACTTGCAGCTCAACTTGCTTGGGATTCCATGAATTTTGGTTAACTTGTCCCTTGCCTTCCCTCCCCTCTGTGCACACACGGACTGTATTCTTTTATTAGCTGTGCCCCTACTGGCTCCTCCAAATACAATAGTGGGAATACGCAAATACTATAGGAGAGGTTTTTATCTTATTGTACAGAAAGGTTCTGTACAAGAGAACTCTATTCTCTTTAGATTTCCATTCTGGTATCTAGGTTGAATTCAGATCGCTCTGGGAAAGGAAACACATGCCATTGAGAAAGTGATCGCTGAGCTAAGATCCACGGGTTCACCAGCTGGACCTGTGACTCCTGTGTCATCTCTTCCTAAACCAAGGAAAGTTGTTCTGGAGTTTTTGTGGACTCTGTAACAACAAAGGAAAAGTGTTTGCTGGAGATATTAAGTTTGTGTGTGTGTGACTGAGGCAGAACTTGGCCTGCTTCCTGTATTTCAGATGGTCTCTTTCCCTTTAGTTGCAGCTTTGCTGGTGGGAGTTTTTCCTTTGCTCTGAAAGGAGCTCGTTTGATTTCTTATTTGAGTTCTGGGTTATACCATTTCTGATCTCCTCATGAAGGCTCATTTAAGTTGTAGACAGACCTCCAGCTTTTTCTTGAAGGCATCAGACAGCAAATCCCTCTTCTCCCTCAAGCCTTTGTTTCTTGCCTGGATCTGGCATACGTATCATACGAAGATATTGAAATGCTGATTCTGCTGATTGCTTACAGGTTAATTGAGCTATACAGATAACCAGCCAGTACTCTCTGAATGCATTCTCCAGACAGAGAATGTTACTGCTCACCCCAGTTCAAGCAGGCCCTCCAGCTGTCACAGTGTCAGCATTAATCCAACAAGGGACAAAGAGGACAAGGTGAAGGCCAGCAGTGAGACTATTTTGTGGCAGCTACAGCACAGACAGAGCACACATACATATCCAAGGAAGAGAAAGGCTGGGTTATAGGGGTTTAATGGAGCTGCTTTCTGCTTCCTTTAAATCATATTCCTGTTGGTGTGCTCACACACAACATAAGCAGTGGTGACTGCACTGTGCTGAATTCCACTCTCCTCTATGAGTGAAGAGCTATTTCGTTTGCTGAATAACTCACCTGCAATTTAGAGAATGGAGCAAAAGGGAATGATGCCAGAATTTACCCTGTTATTGACAAACTGTCCTCTATGACATTAAGGACAGGGAACTCTCTGTGCAGTTGACAAAATGTTTATCTAGTAACAACAAATAGTGTAAGAAAAACTATACTATGTGGTTTTTTTACCTCATCATTGTTCTGTATCCTTAGAGTGAGCACAGAGAGTCATTTTTGCCAAAGAGTTAACACTGGAGGAGGAAGAGCTGATCAGATGCTTTTTGCCTGGCTCAGGAATGTGAAAGCTGTGGTGGGAATGAGAAGTATCTTTTCACCCACTAGAAACAATTGAATGTTGTAATTAACAGCAAGGCATATTTATTTAGTCCTTTAAATGTTATCTCATCTTCTGCTAGCAGTAGTCATTAATCTGAGAAGGGATTTTGCATATAGCCATTGGCATTGAAAAACAAGTTAATGTTGAACAGCAGAGGTATGTCACAGGAGCTGCCGATATCCACAAGACATAACAGCTGCTGTAACCCTACCTGTGTACACTAGAAAACTGCTGCCAACGCTTTAAAATCTCACAACAGAAAATAATTTGGCTCATAATAAAGTGGAAATGCACATTGAGGTGGAATATTTTATTTTGTGTTTCCACCCATTTCAGCAGGGGAATGAGCAATTCTGTTGTCAGAAAGACTAAACTGGTTTCAATGAAATCTTTCGTATCTGTTCATAAGATTTAATTTACCGTGTAAAATTAAAGCCTTTACATTGAAAATGCAACTGTAACCTGAAAACTGCCTATAGGAGTGATACTTTCTGAGTTAGCTGATCTATTCCTTCTGTATATATAGACCTAAATCAGTTTAGTGACAAATAAGCTTTACCACCTTATGTGCTGCCATTAAGGCTTATAAAACCAAGACAGCTGTAAAAGAAGGAAGTGGATTCTATTTCTTTTGAGGCAGGATTGTGAGAACTGTTTACTACCATCTAATCTGGTATTTATGTCTATCTCACTGAAGAATACGTTGTATAATTGACAATGTGGTTCTAATAGGTTCTACAGAGCATCTACATTAAAAAAAAACCCCTCAAGATAATACACAAACTGGAAAGTCCTCCAGCTTCAACTGTAAAGCTGGGAATTAGAAAGCAAGTGTCATTGTAGATTGAGCACATTGGATCTGGAGCCATTGACAGACACCACACAGAAACCCACAGTGCCATTTCAGTAGCCCTTGTTCAGAAAAGAGTCTGTGTTTATAAACTTTAATGACTCTAAGTCTTTTAAATAGTGAGCTGAGAATTTCTTCGGGTTGTTGACATAGTAAATCTGGTGTATAGCCTATCGATAGCCCTTCCCAGCCATGCCCAGTTTTTTTGAGTCCTTAGGAAGTACATTTCACCAAGGTGCTGGCTGCTGGCAGAAAGCTCTGAAAAGCCTGCCTTATTCTTGACTTACCTTCTGAGAAACACCAGGGAGCCTGTAAACTTTCCAGTCTCCACACTACAGCTGTCTGGGCCTGAATTTTATTTCCAAGTAAGGCAATCTTTACTTGTTGCTTTCCATCCTTCCTGACTCTCAGGAAAGTCTTCAGTTACATCAGTGGCACTTCCATGGAATTGGGTGATGATAAGAGGAGGAAAAGGTTACTTTGTATAACTAGTGCAGCTGCAGTCAAATAATGCTGTCGTGTTAGGCACTGCATAAACATATGTTCCTGCAAAGTCTTAGAGCATAACCCTGTGACAGCATGCAATGGGGTTGCAATTGCAGCATGTAGCTTTGTGAGTGATAGCTTAGCGACTGCTGCTGTTACTAGCAGCAGCAAATATCTGGATTTGCTGCTCTTGGAAGTGATCCTGATCCATATTGGCATTCACTAGAGTAATCCTGCTTCTCACAAAGTAGCTGTTTGATGGAAGAGGAGCTTGGTGATTTGCATTCGTAAAGTCATAACTGATGGCAGAAACACTGATGCTGAAACCAGCAGAAAAAAAAAAACGTATGCTACCCTCCCAGCTGAAAGGCTCTTCTCACCACTGTTACACTGTGAGGCAGTCAGAACAATATTTTTTTAGCATTTCTGAAAAATATGCTGGCTACTGGTGTTAGTGAGCATGGCTGATTCTTCAGTCTAAATTGTGATCCAAATAAGAGATAAAAGGAAGAAGACCCACCTGAAAGATCACATATTCATTCATAGCAGGTGGATCACGATAGGTAAGATAAGTAAGATTTTCCAGAGAGTTCAAGCCACATTTCCCAGTTATCCTTGCCCATTCTACTAGTATCTTTTGCTATCCAAATGGATGGCTGACTCCCCCCACACTGTAGTCATATCTCTTCATTCCAATGTTGTGTTGGAGAGACATTTCTTTTCCAAATCATGACTTGTGATTTTGCCTTGTAGAAGAAGGTAGCAACAAAAAATGGCAACTTGGCATTAAAGATGAATTCGGATGTATTGAACTATTTGGTACATGTCAGATCCTGTTTTGACAACTACAGCTAGATTTTTACTGTCCAATACAAGATCTTTTCCTCTTTCTTTGTAATAATATCTAATGCAGAAACCAGAGATAAGTCTCTCTTAATTAAGATGATAGTACTTTATTTATGGCAGGCAGGGCATCAGGATACTCCATGTGAATATTTGCTTGCTGTACGAAGCTAAATTTGAGATGACCTCCCCAGAATATTATATCATACTTTGAAGGGACTGATTCAGAGGAAATGAGGAGGCAACACTTCACCAGCAGACACAGGTCATTTCTCTCCTTAGTAACAGGTCAGAGAACTTAAAAACCCATAAGATCATACTTGAACATCCATCTGGCAGGAAAGGACAAGATCATATTATTAAGTACCAATACATTTCTGACATTTTAATAGGCAAAAAAAAATTGGAATGAAGCAGCAGAAGTCTCTAAGAGAATGGGTAGCAGCAATACTATCATCTGCTGTGGCTTTATGAGTGTAGGTTGTCAGCTTCCCCTCTCAGCACACACTTGTGCAGGCAGATCTTTGTATAAGGACAGGCAGACACAAAGAATTCTTGGGCTGAGTCCTTTACCAGCCAATTTGCCAGAACATCATGATTCCACAACAGAATCTGGCATCTCTTCATCCCACCACTATCCTTGTGTGCTCTTTCAGTGCCACCAGCTGTCCAAATGAATGTATGATTCCCTCCTCCCCGTCATCATGTCTTCTTTTTTTGAATGTTATGTGGTGGCACTGGATTGGCCAGAGCTATTAATCAGTAAGTGACATGTTTGTTTTCTGATTAATTACTCATGCCTTAGGTCTGCAGAAGGTAGCAGCAAGGAAATACGCCTCATCTATTTGGGTCATGGCTGCCTGTGTTCACCATTCTCTAACTCATTAGTCAAGAGCTACCTGTCTCAGTTACATTGTCTGTGATCAGGAGAGGCTGAACTGGATCTCAGCTCCTCTGTGTGTTTGAGAGAGAGAGAGAGACAATGTGGAAGACAGAGGCAGAATGGCCATCTGGATGCATCTGGCTAGTCACAAATATTGGGCCACCCTCCTGCAGAGGAGATTGGATGTTTTAGGGGAGTAAGAACAAGGATGGGTTATAGAGCATTGAAATGTCAGGTTGGTTGTTCAGATCTGCCCAGGTATGCAACGATTGAAAGTTCCCATCTTCTGTTGGTAACACGGACACCTGTGCTAACAGTGTGTGATAATCTGAGTAGTTCCTACCAGCAGTCTTTTTCTGTAAACACTGTTTTCAGTCAGCATTTTTACTGGCAGAGTCTAAGGACTCTGGAAAATAAACTCTGTTGGTACATTTTGTCCTGGTTTTGGACAAAAAAGTCACCTTTGGAAGTCACCTTTCCCAGTTTCAATTCAGGTATCCTGCTAAGAAACAAGTTGTTCTATGGACTGTCTGTCTCCATTTTCTAGTCCTAAAATGAAATTAAATCAAAACAATATTCCATTAGGTAAGTAACTGGGGAAAAAATATATGGAAAAACTTGTCCTAGTCAATCTGTTGTAACAATTTATAAATCCAGTAGAAACCACATCCATGTCTCTTGACCATGTCTCTTGAAATGCTTTCCTGACTTCCTGTATTTTTAGACAAGTATCTGTCTTGGGATTTCTGCACTTTCTTCAGCTCACTTCAAGTGGCCCAGGATGAGTTCATAGAGTAGGAGGAAGTTCTGTGTGATGGCCTCCAGCAAGACATTGCAATGGCCTTTCTGTCACCCTTCTGCAGTCTAAAGGGAAGCTTCATACATCCAACCATTAAAGGAGAAAAAAAAAAAAATCCTTTCTGTAGCCTTTTTCAGTAGTCGGTGAGCTTGTTGGGGCATCTCTCTGATTTGTATTTGTACAATTCCTAGTCTAGAGGCTCTGTAGTCTGAAGGAAGACCCCCTACATGATATTACAACTAAACAAAGAGGAATAGGCCACTTTTATCTTTGTGTCATCCCTTTCACTGCATATACTCTTGTAAATCATCTGGTTTTGAAGGCAGAAGGGACTCTGCCAACAGAAAGTAAGCAAACATGCAAAAAATGCTAGTCTAGTCTTAGCAGAGAGGGCTTGAACTCTGTCAAAGTAGTGAAGTGGGTTTGAAAGGGAATGGATTATCACCCATCAAGAGAGTGTTTCAATACTTTATGTGAAAGGGGTTGGATTTTTGTTACATGATTCACCGAAATCACAGCTGCTATTGAAATACAGAGCAAGCTAGGGATGAAAAACACAAGGGGTAAAGAGAAATGAATGAGTATAGGAAAAAAACCTCAGTAGCAGAGGCAGGGAAAAAATGGCCAGAAAGGATGTGAAAGCAACAAGGGCAGGAATAAGGGAAGTCAGGTTGACAAAGGGTGTCTCTTTCCAGTGGAGAGCTATATTTTCCCATTCACTTTCTCCCAAAGTCTAAGCTAAAAAGGCAGAAACCCAGAATTTCTCAGGCTATACAGAAAGGAAAGGCAGAGGATAATCCCACAGATGGCGTATTTCTTTTGTGCAACTTTGTGTTCAGCACCACAAGGATTAATGCATTAAAAATACATAGACTTGAGAGAGATGGTTTCGCAGGAAAAGGAAGTGCCTCAGGGTTTGCTTCCATTAAGTCAAAGGGAATGTTGCTATTTGCTTCAATGAAAAAAGGACCAAGTCCTTATCTGACTGTCTTAAAATGTTACAAAACAACAGGCTCTAACCAGTCACTGAAGCCTCCAGGCGTGTAGTGAAGCTGCTTGTTCACCACCTCCTATTACTTTCAGTGAAGGACTCTGAGGGTCTTTGCAAGGTCAGGGCAGAGTTTTTGCAAGGTCAGAGCAGGGTCTTTGCAAGGTGCATCCTTTCCTGGTGTCACTTCTGGTGCCTGGAGTGAATCATGTAATTTTCTCTTTCCTCTCTTACCTGGCTGCTCCACTTCCACTCTGTTTCTCAAACCTGTGACACCACTGGGGCTAGGTCAGTGTCAGACAGACTTCCTATGAACAGCAAATGAAATACTGAGGACTGTAAGGCTTGATACAAGCCACCTGCCCAGCTTCCTTTTACATTTTTGCATCTGTCCCCAGCCCTGTTTCTTCCTTTTAGGGCCTGTTGTATTCAAATGCATTCACAATTTTGACTCCTTTTGTGGTACTTGGCCGTAACAGTGCTGCACGCAGGTGCCACAAACCAGTGCCCTCTCCATAAATGTATTTCTCTAGCATCCCTTCAAAACATCATCCTTTCATAAGCTTCAGTGCTTGTTTCCAAACCCATTCCCCTTCCCCATCTTGCAGCATACAGCTCCTTGGTCTAACTCAAAAATGCACATATCCATCTCCTCCTAACAGATGTAAACCTAACGCTCTGAACCTCCCCTCCTGCCTCTGATCCTTCTCACGGTTTCTCAGCCTTGCTACCCTTCACGCCTTCTTTGCTCTGTGTTGATGAACATTTGCTCTCAAGGGGATAGAATACCTTAGTTACAGATGCATGAAACACCAGGGAAGTTTTGAAGAATCAGTAAGCCAAACTTTCATCCCTGTCCAGAAGAAATGGGATGCCATCTCACTTTCTGAAGTAAGAGAGGCAGCCTTTTTGAGGCCCGCAGATGGTCTTACAGGTGTAAGAGTCTATCACACATTTTGCACTGAATGCTAGGAGTGGAAGATTGCTGAAAAAGCTATTCTAATCCATCATCACCTACATTTTCAAGTCGTGCTTTACTGGATGTATAAGCCCACAGGGAACTGAGAACTAAGAGGAACATCACCACATGCCATTTTCATGCTTCTAGAATAGCTGACCCGTGTTTACATATCTCCAGAGAAAAATCTGAGGACTCTTTGTTTATCCAAAGACCAGTATCTAGACCAGCCCAAGAGCGGGCTAACAAGCTGTCATGTAGACAGCATCAATGCAGTGATTGTCTGTATTGCTTGGTGTAGGATCAGTTTTTTCTTGACTGCAGATTAGGAGAGAATTATTACCTAGTATTTAATTACTAATTAAGTCCAAGAACTACAAAAGGCAAAGGAAGAAAAGGGTTAGTGAAATGGCCTATTTTATTTTCCAGTAGCTCTCCTTAAACATCCCTAAGGATTTCTTACCTGCCATTAAAATTTTACCTGAAAATGCTGATTGTAAGGAATCCAGTAGTGATACAGGCAAAGAAAAGGAGGCTGTTAAATACTTTTGCTGCAATAAATCTCCAGGCACTTGAAAGCCAGTAGGGCATGGGGAGGAGAAAGGGTGGATGAAACAGAGGCTGCATATTTTAATAGGATGATTAAAAATCCTGTATCAGGACTCAGCAAATACAAGATATATAAATATAATTTTTTTAATGCTTTATTGCTCCATTCTTGCAAGTTTTACTTTTGTCTACTGTTCCTGTCTACGTGAAAATGAAAAACTTCCCCAGTTCCTGCAGGGCCCTGCTTACTCTGCCCTCTTCTTTCCCTCTAAGCTTGTTGAATAAATTGCTCAGCTGCATAACTACAGATATTTCCCTCCCCTTTTCTCCCAACCTAGCAGTCTTTCCCTCTCCGGCATTTTTTTCAGTGCTCTTTTTCATTCTCTCTGCTGACTCCATTTGCTTATGAAGATGAGGGGTCCAAAGCCACATAAGAACCAGATCTGCCCACATTCCTGCATTCAAGGCTGAGTGTTTGCTTTCTTTTTTTCTTTCTTTTAATGGAAAAAGAATATCTACCTAAAAGAAGTAGAAATTAGTCTAAGCAGATAGAAATGAGTCTGACCAGAGCATGTGCCCACAAACCTAAAACAGTTTTAGGGAGGCTTAGGGAGATCTCTGAAATAGAAGTCAGAGATGTGGAACAGATATCCCCCCAGAGATGTGGAACAGATATCCCCCTTCCAAAGCATTTGGATGCATGTGGAAGAAAGCAAGTGGAGATCACAAAAAAACCAACTGAGAGTTTGATAGCCTTTGTCTTCTTAGCCAGAAATTGAGATGCTTTTCCTGGCTGTTTGTTTGGGCCCATCTCTAAGGCTTCAGTCAGTTAGGTGAATTATGCCCTTCCAGAAACTAACAACCATTTGCCTGTGGCATTGACGTAACGGAATGCACAGAGAGAATCAGGGCCAGCAGTAAGTTAAACAGCATGTAGAGGAGGAGAAGGAATGAATTAGATTAGTAAGACTGAGATCCTTCACTGTATATGCCAGCCATTTGATTTTTCTCAATGCCTGTTAACATGCAGAGGAAAGCAGCAACTACCTGGTTAGCACAGGGCAGGAAAAAAAAGAGTCGTACACTCAGTTTTGCAGCGCACAAATATTATATATTTCCTCTTTCTTTGTATAAGAGCAGTTGATGTCTGTCTAGCATTTTCCATTAGAGAACAAGAAGGCACTCAACAAGTTCTTCAGACAAGTTACCATGCACAGAAAGTACTTGCCTGCTGTAGTAACTGGCTTGCTTATGTTTATAATGGAAGTGAAGTGAAATATAATATTACCAAGCCACCAGTGTCCACCAGCTGTGGATAAATGGCAGTCTCTTCTATGAAGAAACCCTTTTGCTCACGACTGAATGTTGCCATCTTGGGGACGAAAGGTTCCGCTCTTCACAGCATACCACAGCACTGGAAGGCAGATACAAGGAGCCTGTTTCCTTCTGAGAACTGGAGAATGAAATTACTTAGGTGGGATACAAATGATTTGATTTTGTTAGAACAATGGAGACAACAGTTCCAATGTTGAGAAAAGCATCATGGGGTTTTTATAGTCATGAACAGGCATCACCTCCATGGTGTATGTTAGATAAAAAACACCTTCAGTATCCATGTTCAGAGAATTTAGTGTGACCCCTCCTATGTCTAATCAGGATTAATCCCCCAATCCAAAAAAAATTAAAAGGGACTAGAAATGCTGGTCCCTTTCTCTCAGTAACACCTCAGAGCCTTTCCTCAGGTATGGCCTTCCACACACCCTCTGACACAGGACTAGATTAACAGCATACAACCCTGCTGCCTGGAGTTCCAAATGGCATGAGAGATTGTATTCATGTGCACAGTGCCTGACCCGTGTTAATACTGCAACCTGCTGTAGTGGCTGGCTTAATGAGATACCTGTTCTGCTAGCATGCAACCCTATACCCCTCTCTGGCTCCTAACTCCACTGGAGTGAATGTCAGTGTTATGGAGGTTGTGCTGTAGAGAGAGCATAAACTCAGGGCAAAGAGAGCAATGAGGAAGTAGTCCTTGACCCTGGTAGGTCCCAGATGCTTAACAGCCTGTTTCCTCAATGCATTCAGCACCTTCATTTCCAGGTACCTGTTGTAAGAAGGATCTGGAGGTGCTTAGAAGCTTGCAAGTACGAACTACAAACGACAAGTGCAGGTAGCAATACTCATGTGAGCCGTAGCTCATTTGTCAAATGCTGTTTCCCCCTGAGGACTCAGGTGCTTCAGGCTTAGTGACTGAAAAGTGAGCAAGGAGATACTCAGAAAGAAATAAAATGCGAACAAAGAAAGCCTAATGCCCAGTGTAGGCAGAGAGCTTAGCAAGGCTGCAGAGCAAAGCATCAGCTGGTGACCACATACAAACACCTCGTGTTTGTAACAGCAGCAGTAAGATGGGATTTGCCTGTATCCAGCATTACATTCACTGACATTTCAGTGCGGAGTGGCCAAGTGACTCAAGTCTGAACTATTTCAGCCACATGATACTGTCCTCCTGCTAGGTGAGACAGCAGTGCTCCCCCACTCAGGAGAAAACTAGGTTCTTCCCACCAGGTGCTTTATGCTCCCAGCCTCTTTATTTCTGTAGGTATCCCATCCTAAACACTCTTCCTCTTCCTGCTCATTGTCTTCATCCCCCACACACCTCCACGCACGTGGCTCTGGATCTCCTCATCGTGTTCTTCTCGTTAAAAACCCCATTGTTCATTTGTTTGTTTGTTCTCTCTCTCTCTCCTCTTTTTCTCTCTCTTTCCCTCTCGTTTTTTTTTTTCTTTCTTTCTTTCTTTCTTTCTTTCTTTTTTTGTCTCCTCTGTTTTGTGTACCCAGGCAGCCCATTGAGTAACTTCTTTGACGTAATTAAACAACTTTTTTCAGACGAGAAGAACGGGCAGGTGAGCCATCCCCCCGGCACGCCAACCAAGCATAGCGCAAACAGCAAGCGGAGCGATTCCGGTTCTAATGACTATGGGTCTAGAGGAGACAATAAGTACCCTGCTGGCAAAGACAAGGCAAAGATGGTCTCATCAGTCGGCCTACAAGACCAACCTTAAATAAACACATAAAAAATTAAATAACTTAGAAAAAAAAAAAAAACAAAAACAAAAAAGCAAGAAAGAATGAAAGAATATTCCTTAGCAAGCTAGCCTCTAAACTAGAAGGATGTATATACCTTGCCACAACAGTACAAAACTGTCTATAGACAAATTTTGTATGAAGGAATGACTGTATATATATACATATATATATTTATATATGATATATAATATATATCTCAGAAACAAACACAAAAACAAATGAATGAAAGGATGAAAAGAAAAGAAAGAAAAGAAAAGGTAGCACAGATGACAAACCCAGTTCACCAGATCTTGGGTTGTGGTTTTTTCGATTGGTTTTTTTTTTTCCCTTTTTTTGAATGTTTTGCTTTTTTTCTCCTTCCTGATTTTTTGGGTTTTTTATTATTATTATTATTATTTGTTTTCTTTTGTTTTGTTTCTTGTTCTGTTCATGCTCTCTCTGTGTTTCTGACGACACCACTTGTTTCCGCTCTGCTACCAGGAATTATCCCGAAAAGTTAACATGTCAGCCACGGCTTCACCTTCTGTGCTCTGCGGACACTTGTTGACGGAAGGCAACCGATGTAGACTGTCCAAGGACCAGTCCTGTTTGAGGTTCCCAGCCTCCCCTCTCCCTTCAGGAAGTGGGTTTCTCCCCCACTTCTCCCCAAACACCTCCCCAGTGCACGCCTTTTTTCTTTTTTTTTTTTTCCTCCTCTCTCTTTTTTGGTGCTCCACAAGAGAGATCTGCTCAGTTATGGGATTGCAGAGTCTGGGCTGAAAGGAGGTTGCAAATTGTTGGAATGAAACCTTTACCCTTGGCAGCTTCTGTCCGCGCAGGTGAACTCAGCCTGGAGGGGGAGGGTGCGGGGAAGGAGGCGGGTGTAGCGGGAGTGCAGTATTTCATGAATCCAGAGCGCATTCTCATCAGAAACCAGCCAGGAGCAACTCAAAACTAAGCGTTGAACCAAGACAATATTGGGGAGCTTCATCACAGGATTTTCTTAACCTTCTTTTTTTCTCCCCACTACCTTTTCCTTTTCTTTTGCCCCCTTTTATATATATACATGTATGTATGTGTGTATATTTATGTGTAAATATACACACATACATACATATATATACAAAATAATTGGTTTTTTAATACTGTATAATTTTGCTTTTTGATCTGCTGGAAGGGGAAAGGAGTAAACACAGGAGGGAGAGGGGGTTCAATGAATAAACACATACAAACAAAACATTAAAACTTAGGGAAAAGGCAACTTCTGGTAGCAAAGAAGAGGGACAAGACTCTGCCAAGGACTGTCTCTCCCGCCACCAGGCACAGTTGCCACTGCTGCTACTGCTGCTCCTCTTTCGACACCTTCCTCCCAACCTGTCAACTCCCTGCCACTGTGCCACCGTGCTGGGACCTTCTTCGACCAGCTGGATCCTCCACCACACCCTGCATTTAGAGGCAATTGTTGTGTTGCTAGTGCTGCATTGATATCAGTATTATTATTTCTTTAAGTTACCAGTTTCATTTGTTGGCTTGGGTGATTTTTTTTCTAAGGAAAAAAAAAAAAAAAGAAGATGAAGAGGAGGAAGAAAAGAGACTTATCTTGGATTTATCTTACTTCCTGTGTGTGTGTGTGTGCAAATCACTGGCACTTAGTTCATCGGAGCAAGACAAGGTGGAGTCAGGGCAATGGGAGACTTAATCACAAAGCTACTGTAAACTTTAAAAATTACTGCAAGATATTTTTATAAAGTTTTTGTTTTGTTGTTCTGTTGTGTTTTTTTTTTTTTTGAAGGGGAGGAGGGTGGGATTGGGTGGATGGGGATCTTTTATTTTGTTTGTGTTTCAGTTTTAGGTCTCGGTTATTTATATATACATATATATATATATTTAAAAATAAGCTGTTAGATATATCTTCTGTTTAATAACTGTGTAGAGGCATTGATTCTTATTTATTTTGAGGAGGGGGAGGAAAAAAGACACAGAAACCCTGTAAGTGTTCATCTTGTGACTTTAAGGAAGAAGAATCGCCATCTTTTTTCCTCCTCCTCAAGAGTTCTGTGACCAAGTGTAACTTATTCTGGCCCAAGCTCAAAGATTAAACAAACAAAAAACCATGGTTTTACGCGTGGAAGACAAAACACAGTGAGAAGTACTTCTTGACTGAGATTTTAAGAATGTAGGCGTAGCATTAGTGTTCAGCTCTTTTATGACCTTCGATTGCTGCTCGTTGGGTTCCTATGGGTGTATGTTGTATCGCAAGATTTTTTTTTTTTTAATGATAATGTTGGATGAGTTCTTTTTTTTGTTGTTGTTGTCGTTGTTGGTTTTTTTAATCATTTTTCCCCTTCTTGGACCAGTTTTACTTGTACATAGGTTTGAAGATTAAAAAGAATTTTTAAAGACACAACTGGGGCAAAGACCTTTGACTTTTGCCCTGTTTCCCCATTCCCCCAAATGGGAGGGATTTATTTTATTTTTATTTTTATTTATTTATTTATTTTCCCTGTTCTTAAACTTTTCTCTCTTGTATTGCTGTGTGCATGTCAGACACCAGGGGGTGATGGCTGGGGAGGGGGGGAGGCAAGGGTGCAGGAGAGGGGGGCAGTTTTAATTGCATGACATTGCTGTAAATTAGTCTCTTTTGCTTTCGTTGTCTTTCCTGCCTCCACCCTCTCTCTACTTCTCCTCTGAGCTCCCCTCCCATCACCCCTGTCCTTCTTTTCCCTCTTTTCTCTTCCCTTGTGTATAGATTTTGATGCTTCTGTTACATTGTACCTCTACAAAAGGCTGGGATTTCAATACAAAATAATAATAATAATTTAAAAATACCTATATCAGCAAAACCCACGTGGTACAAGCAGGAAGGGGATTACTTACACAAGATATAAGAATAAATGAAAGCAATACCTCTTGTTATCCTTCCTATTTTGTACTTTGAAGACACACACGCGCGCACACACACATATACAGACACAAACTGACATTATTTAATGGTTTAAAATGGACAAAAAAATCTGATGTATCCCTTGTTAAATAACTGTGAGCAACTTTAGTTCAAAAACCAATAAATTCATTCAGTAAAGATACTAGCTGTTGAGTGTCCTGTTTATGTCCATGAAAATGAACTACTTGCCAGACCCAGTAAGTACTGTATCCCGGCTTTCTACACCAAAGGAGCTGAAATTGGCCGGCACGTAAGGCAGCATCCTCCTGGCCGTGGAATTAACGTCATCTCCTCATGGCGCTGGGGCCCATAGCGCTGTGCCCAGCGTGCTCCACCCTCACAGCACTGCCACGACACATATAGGCAAAGAGCAAGGACAGCTCAACCCTGTAGGCCTGCTTTTACACAGTAATGTGTTTTAAAAAAATTAATGTAAAGTACAGAGCAATCGCACCCCCCCTAGATCTGAGCTGGATGGAAACCACTGTACCAGACCTGTTGCTGCTTATGATCATTCTCATCTCTAACCTGAGCTTCTCACGTTGCTTCCAGATTTAGCATAGGAAGGATTTCTCCACCTTCCCTGCCTGAACACATAAATTTGAAGTTTATCAGGTATGTCCCTGCCTTGCCTTGGGTTTGGGGTTTTTTTTTTGCCAGTTGGTTGGTCGTTCCACGTGGCTCCTGCCTTCTCACACATCTCTCAACTTCCGGGTGTTCACCTTTAGGCTGATCTGTAACTTCTTGCAGATCACCCCCAGAGACTGGCAATTCGCCTCCTGTGCTCAGAGGTTTGGCTGCTGCGTGCCCAAAGGAAACTGAGACCTGCGTGGGTGCTTCCCCGCATGGCCGTGATGAGAGCGGCAGGCCCAAGCCCACAACCCCGGCCTCCCGGCCGCTTCCAGCCATGTCCCCTCTGCCCGCACCGCGGAAGGCCCCGGCACAGCCGCCCCAAACCCGGCCTCTCCCGCCTGCGGGGGGCACCGAGGGGCGGGCGCCGGCCGGGGACGGAGGAAGGGGGACCCCCCGTGGCCCGCGCGCGCGGCGGCCGTTGGCGAGCCCTCCCCTGTCCCGGCGCGCGCGGGGGGCGGTTGGCGGCGGCGGCTCCCGGCGCCCGGAGCGGGTAGGGCCCGTGGGCGGCTGGCGGTGCGGGGCTGGGGCGGCGCAGACCCCGGCTGAGCAGGGAGGGCGTCGCGGCGAGGTTCCGTGGTGCTGCGGAGGAGCCTCGGCGAGGAGAGGATGGTGGGGCTGCGCCGGGGGCTGGTCAGCACGGCCTGTGAAGCCTCCCACTGTGACAGGCAGACCCCCAGCGGCTGCCACCTGACGAAGGCAAGGCGTGGTGTCCTCTTTGCAGGCCCTTGTAGAAAAAGCAAGAGGAACAATCACTGCCCCACCACATCCCTGGGTCTGTGGCCACTATTTGAGGCCATCTCCGTGGGATGCAGCTGGAGTTGCTCCCCTGAGGTTTTTTTCCCAGGCCTGCGGATGGCAACCTCTCCCGCAGGGCAGTCTCATCAGTAGTAGTGTGCAGGGAGGGTGTGGACACAGGTAGGAAAAGGGTGCACCAGGGATGCAGTAGCTGTCATCTTTCAGGGGTGTCGCAGGGATGGTTGTGGCCTGTGGCATCTTCTACAGATGAGTGCATCAGCCTCCCTGGAGCTCTCTATTGGAGTAGTGCAGATGTTGATACAGCTCTGAAGCTTTCCAGGCAGGAGTGACAGAGGAGGTGCCTCGCAAGGATATCCCTGCTGCGGTAAGGTCTTAGCAGAGCGCTAGACTCACAGCTGTAGCAAGCCGTTTTCTGAGAGGCTGTGGTTCTGGCAGGCAGTGTCTCAGGGGATTGGTGTTCATGTTAGCACCTGCTGCAGTGGTAGGGTGTGAAGGCTTGCACTGCAGATGGCAACCCCCTGGCAGGAGGGACACAGATGCGCTGGAGGTCCCCAAGGTGTTTGTGCCGGAGGGGCAAAGGGGGACAGGAGTGCAGTCGCTTCAGTGTCAGGCGTGTTTTCCACTCTTATCTGGGAAAATGCCAGAGTGTTTTTAAGGTCTTTGAGGGTTTTATTGGTCTGCTAAAATAGAAGGAGAGGGAGGAGCAGAAGCATGAGCGGAGTGGAGAAGCTGAGAAGGTGAAAAGATGAGGAGAATCACAAGTACTGCAGGATTTGGTCTCTGTAACACTGGAAACCCAGAACGGGGAACTAGTTGTGTATCATTTGCAACTCTGAAAGTGAAAGGATGTGCTAGGCTGGAGTGTGATACAAGAGAACTGGATTTAACTGCGATGTGGCAGCAGATGTATGTTGCTTCTCTATCTGTTTCTTTCTCTCTTCTTATGTTTTCAGAAATGTTCATAAACTTATATGATGTTTCCAGCAGTATTCACGATTAGAATCCCCAGTATTGCTAATTATAGTCTCCAAAAGCTATAGGAAGAAAATGAGTTTGCAAAATTAAGGACCTTATGCTTAGATTAGATGTAAGGAAAAAAATTTTTACAATGAGGGTGGTGGAATACTGTCACAGGTTGCTCAAAGAGATGGTTGATGCCCCATCCCTGGAAACATTCAAGGCCACGTTGGATGAGGCTCTGAGCAACCTGATCTGGTTGAAGGTGTCCCTGCTCCTTGCAGGGGGTTTGGACTAGATGACCTTTAAAGGTCCCTTCCAACCCAAACTATTCTATGATTCTTAGGGCCTACCCACATTTATTCTGCCTTCTTGTTTGCCCATGTTATAACACAGTCTCTAGCTACATGATGTTTCATTATCATCTGCAGTGCGTAGGAGGGGCTTCTGAGTGAATTGAGTCTGTATTTAAACTGTTCTTTGCAAAACACCTTTCCTATTTTGTAGCTTAGATCCGAAGGCAAGTAGTAAATGCAGCAGGGGATTTTGGTATGCCTCTGTGGTTGAGGTAGTTGATTTATCCCTGCTATCAGGTGGTGGCTGTTATCCTCACCCAACCCCCCCTGCCAGGTGGATGGCTGCTGAGATGCTGTGAGTTGTGACACCTGTCCTTCATTTGCTGTGGTTCTGAGCTCTGCAGTTCTCTGGTTCTCTTGGGGAGCTCAGCCCCTTGGACTCGGTACCTAAAAAACTTACTGCATTTAATGTTCATCTGTTTGATTTCCTCTGGATAAAATGACACAGCATAAGACCTGCCAAGTATAAATTGAAGACAAGGCAAGTGTGTAAGACAAGTTGGCATTTTCTGTTTGTCTGCGCACATGTGAGTATGAACTTTGTTTAGATACATGCATACATAAAAAAATGTATTTGTGCTCAAGGTGAACTGTTATTAATTGAGCCAGTACCTGACATGTGCTATGTAAGCAATAAATTATGTACATACATCAAATGAGCAGCTGAGCCTGTAGTCATGAAGGTAATTCTCATTGCCAATGTCAGTGTACAGTCTGTTTGGGGGCTGAGAAGGAAGTCAGTTGTGTTTGAGAGCACTAGTGCTAATTGTCCAAGCCTTGCAAGTGATGCATGAAAATTTCCTTGGTCGTCAGGCTGGCTTTAATGAAAGTGATCTGATACAAATGACTGAGCCTCAATGGTTCATGCTGGGTGTAGGCAAAGACCGGTGTTTGTAAAGACAGCAAAATTTGTGTGAGGCCTCTGGGTAGTGCTAATTCTAGTACCTGCTGTTATGAGGTGTGCCTTTTCTCTTCCTGATCCGGACAGTGCATTTAACCCAGCAGGCTTGGGCATTTTCTTAAATACTGCAGCAGAATGCTCACAGGGATTGTCTTCCGTGTGGAAATCCGCAGGACTGGTCCCCCTGCCTTTGCTTCGTTTCAGCTATATACAACCAATTGTACGCGAGCTCGTGGTAGAAGGGCAGAGTGTTTTGGTAAGGAAGCAGATTTAGCTCTGAGTTTCTTATTATAGAAAACAACAGGGAGGGGAGAGAGACACTTGTTTAAAAACTGGAAAGTATCTTAGCTCTTTGTTGTACCCTTTAATCTTCTTATTTTATTTAAAACCACTTCAACAGCTGCAGCTCCTGTTTAATTTGGAGAAAAAAACCCTAGCAGTTCAACTGTCTGGGGACACTTGAGGCCGCAAGTGGAAGGGAAACCCACATTGAGGGCAAGTCCTTTTTTCTTCTAAAAGCACAACTTATTGTGTGGGTTATTTTTAGTGCTGTAATCTCACTGAGTGCTGCTAAGAGAAACTGTGCCAGGCAGGCTGGCAGGCTTTGAAGGGCTTGAGAAATGGGATTTCCTGTTCCACCGGCTCAGAGCTGACTCTTGCCATTGTCAGGAGCTATTATCGCCTTCTTCCAGCCAAAGCAGATAACATAGCTTCAAGGTCAGGGAAGACACAAGCTTTCAGCAGCAGCATTAGCAGAAGGAAGAGTTTGCTTGCAGTCAGGGTGAGTGTTTCTGTAGCTGCTGTAGTCAGGGACCTCTGCCTGGGCTAGAGGGATCTACATGTGGATCACAGAACCACACAGCAGTTGAGGTTGGAAGGCACCTCTGGACACCTGCTCAGAACAGGTTGCTCACTGTTCTGTTCAGTTGGGTTCTCAGAGTCTCTGAGGTGGACCCTACACAACCTCTCTGGACAGCCTGTTCCAGAAACAGCTGCTGGGGAGAAGAGAGAAATTGATTTCCCTGCTCCTCAGCTTCTCACTGACCTGCTCTTTGTGGCCTTCGTGCTTCTGCTGAGTGTTATCTTCTGCGTGGACATAACTGGGACTAGGCGCCAGTACTGGTCCAGCCCTGGTAGCGTGCACATTTCTCTCCGTGCTGTCCAGAATAGAAGGAAAACAGTTTGGTCTGGGGACGTAGCAAGCCTTGGTGTAGGAAGCACTCCCAGCTAGAAGAACTGTCAGTAAAAGCAGCTGTGTTTACAGTGAAGTCTTACATACTCTCGAAAAGTATTCAGATTGAGACAGTGGCTTCAAATTGCAGTGTCTATTCTGGATAGTTCCTCTGCGGGGCATCCTCGTTCTTAAAGTAAAATCAAGTTTCAGAATGAATGAAACTAAGCTGAAACAAGGCACTCCTGACTCAATAGCAAGGTGTGCACGCTGGAGTTACCTGGAGTTAGATTCCAGTATTGTGCTGTTCATGACAATTGGCTCAGTCAAGTCTTGTTATTTATATAAATAGTACAGAAGAATAGTGATTTCTCTCCTGTCTGAAGCAAATTACTTCCATGGTTCTGATACGGTTTATTGAATCATGCTGCTCACCATTAGGTGCAAGAATGCATCAGGGAACGTATTAGAGCTACATACATTAGGGATGCTTTGAGGATATGTGAAAAAACAATTTTAGGACTGTTACAGATGGAGTCCTGACTGAGGCCTCACATCGCGTTATGGGAGTCCTCATGAGCTCCAGCTCATATAGGGTTCCTGATCAATACTCTTGAGCACAAATGTGGTGTAGGAAGTTGTTTCTCTCTGCCTAATAGCCATCAGTTTTAGCACTGAGTTGCACAAGGAGAGCAGAAATGGGCATGGACTAGGTAGAACTTGCATTTACAGAAAAGCTTAAAAAATATTAAAAAAAAAAAAAAAAAAAGCCTTTGGACTAAAGTCTGGTCCCAAAATCTAGTCCCTGTCTACTGAGCTTTAGGTTGGTGTTTTGATGGGCTGTGATACCTTTCTACAGCAGAGTCTTTGGATAGGATGGTGAAAAGAGAGTTGGACTGGGACTACAGTGTGTCTTGGCTTTGGCTTTTGCCTGCTGTGTGGCAGTGGGTAACTCATCTTTCATACCATTGCAGAGAT
Organism: Chlamydotis macqueenii; assembly: GCF_036417535.1. Taxonomy (NCBI): domain Eukaryota; kingdom Metazoa; phylum Chordata; class Aves; order Otidiformes; family Otididae; genus Chlamydotis; species Chlamydotis macqueenii. Next base: position 51,788,926 of record NC_141560.1, on the reverse strand, counting down.
AAAGAAGCTAAGGAAGGCAGCAGCACCTGCTTTGCAAAGAGCCTTGAGGATCATTGTTAGAAGTGTGGTATAAGAAGTAGGTAATTTTCTTAGACTATTGCTGTTTTACTGCAGTTGAGGAGCAGAAACTGGGCATTGAATGGGAAGCTGATGTTTTGCGTGAAACATAGCAAATTTGCTGTGGGTCTCTGAAGTTGCTGGCTCTTGATGGAGACATCTCAGTGTGAACTGTTCTGGTCTACTTCATGAGAGAGTCGGGCCTATTCCTTTGCTTGCACTGGAGTGACCCTCTTGGAGAGGAGACCCAGACCCAGCACAGGGGTCTGTGGCACATAATGTGGCTTGGTAGTGTCCAGGTCTTAAATTTCTCAAGTTTATTCTCCTATAGGGAACCCAAACGTAGAGTCAAATAAATTGACCTTAACTGGTCAGTGTGAAGGTGTTTATTTGCCAGATACTTGGATGGCACAGCAATGACGGCTTTGTCAGCACTTTACAGAGAGGAGAACTGAAATCTTAATTGGGCTGGATAAGAGCAGTGAAGAAGGATGCCTCTTGCTCTGCTGAGGTTGTGAGAGCAGGTACCTGAGAGCAAACGAGCACAACTCTTTTCCCTTCTCTGCCCCTTGCCCTATGTTGAATGTATAACCTGGGAAGGGGAGGGGAGTAATAGTCATAATTTACAGCTGTAAAATACACTCTGTGCAGTCTGCCTGACATCAGAGCTGGTGGTGATTTTCCTGGTGCTAGCAGCTCTACTCTTGGGTGTAACAGAGCCATGGGAGAGCCCCAGCAGCCACGTCTGGCAGAGGCCTGTATGGGCCAAATTAACAATTGCATTCAAAGAAGGAGGTGAAGGTCCATGCTGTTTCCTTGTTTCTGTATTTAGATTTAGTTTAGCTTGCTAGGGCTTTGTGCTGCAAGTGACTATGCTCAGAGTCAATGGTGGTGGAGTCAGCGCTCAATTTGATACTGAGGTATTACCTGAGCCACACTGCAATGGTGGTGAGACCTGTCTAAAATGGGATCTGTTTGCTGCTTCATTAGCTTCCCTGTGCATCTTTTTCTTCTGCAACTATGTTTTTCACCCGTGAAGTGGCAGATCTTTTCCTGTTCCCTGGGCTGGGAGGGGTGACCTGTGCAAGCTGCCATCCCAGTCCTGGGCTGCCAGCCAACAGCAGAGCTGCGTGGGAGCACACGTGGGGCAGGCTTGCTGTGCTCATGTGCAGCGTGCTGACACTGACCCCTTTGGGAAGCCAGGTTCTTCGGTTCTGGTTATGCCAGTGCCCTGCTTACACTTTGCTTACCAGAGTAACCCTGCTCTGTACATTGATGCTAACAAGGCATATCACACAGGTGACTTTCCAGCACAGGATTATGTTATTCACACCTTCCGCCGTCCCCCAATTTTTCCTCAGCTATTATAATGCATTTTATCTGCTTTCCCCGATTCTCTGCTTTTCCTCATTATCATTCATTTACAAATAATGACTCAGCAGTTGCTGACTGAGTAAATGCTGTCCTCTGCATCTTGACCAGGAATACTTTAGTGGAAAGGCATCTGGTTTGATAGCAAGAGAAGGAAGTAGGAGCAGCCCTTGAGGCTTCATTCTGTTATGTAGCAGTGTGAGCGGTAGGGTGCTGGGAGCTTTGGGGATAGCACAGCAACTCCTCTGTCAGCCCCAGAAACAAACCTGCAGGAGTGTGGGTCCTGTTGGACAGCAGATCCCACTGTGGGGATGGAGCTGGAGGGCCAGTCCCGTGAGTTTCTGCCTATCACAGAGAGGGCGATTGTGCTCATTATGTTTCTGATAAAAGGATGCTGATAAGTTTGTGCTTCTTTTTTTAAGGACAGTGTTTGCAGTGCAGGTATTCTGTGATACTTGACAATGCAGAGGGTACAGTTGAAGCAGAAAGCCTGTGGGAGAGCTGAGATCTGGTTTTTGCCTGAGAATTATAAGCTTGGTGGCTTTGGTCAGGCTGCTTAATCCTTTTTGTTTCTATCGTCTTTCTCTATATGTTGTTGACGAGCCTTCAACTGGCTTGTCAGCTGGTCTGGAAGGCCCTCAGCGGAAGGATAACCACTTAGTCTTGGCATGGTGTTTGGCATTGGCCTTGATGCAGTCTTTAAATGCTGCTGTTAACCAAATAATAAATATTGCAAAATATATCTCATTCCTTATCACTGCATTAAGGAATGAAGAAGCAAGCCCGAGCTTCTGATAGGAAACCTTCTGGTGAGTTTGGTAACTCCTTTTCTTGCAGTAGGAACAGGCAGCTTACTGCTTTCCCATAGGTGCCCAAAGCAGAGAGTGCAGACATGTCTGCTGGGAGGCTGGAAACCACCCTCTGCTTAAAGATGCCTGAGCTTGCTGTAAATGAGCTGATTTGGGTGCAGGAAGTGGTTGAGCAATGTTAGCTGGCACAGCTCTAGGCTCACGCAGCTCAACTGGATCCAGTACACAGGCCAGCTTATCTGCAGGTGTTTCAAGTATCACTGTGTGATGCAGAACTGATTCACTCACTACCGCTTCTGAGTTCCCAGGAGACGAAGTTTCTGTGTATGATTTGAGGCAGCATAGACGTACTCCCTGGCTTGGAGGTGCCTTCCTCCTTGGCTGGATAAATTTTAATCAGTATTTCACTTTACCCTAAGGCAGTTTAAAATAAGAAACCTAGACCAAATGGGAGCATGGATCAGTAGGGGCAGATGCAAGTCTGAGCAGCCAGTGGTGGTGGTCTTGTTCCCTAAAAAATCCTGTCATACATAAGGTTAGTATCCTGGCAGAAAACAGGGAGGCACACAGGTAAAGAATGAACTAGCAAGTTCTCTGATGAAGGTTCCCCTGATACTATTAGGATTCAACGTGGCATGGCTACAAGCTGTCCTGTTGCACAGTGTTCTATGTACTTACCAGGCGGTATCCCCACTTAAGAGTTCAGTCATGGAGAGTGGTGATGGTACACCAGTTCTTGTTTAGGTATCAGGTGGTGCAAGAGAACTATTTGGAGTTCCAGCAATTTTGAACCTGCAGCACCTTCCCTTGCATAAAGGGAGTGGTTCTAATGGTTCAGGTACAGTGGCAGAGATTTTTAAGTGCTGACTTATTTTTTTCTGCTGTTCTGTGGAAGCATAGTTAATCAACCCTCAAACACTCTGAAAATCCCATGTTACTGTAGTGCTGGTAGTAGCTGAACTAAGCCCTGAACTCGGGTAATTTGACACCTGACACCGATTTGCAATTCAGTGAAGAAGAGGATGATTATGAGGAGAGACTTTGTCCTGAGTATTAGATCTTGCTGAGCCATGCTGGGCTCTGGCTTGGCCTCAGTCCTGCTGTGCAGCAGGAATGCAGTACCAGTCTCTGCAACCTTTTCTTACCAGCGTGGAGACAGGTTCCCCTGACTTGGCGTGTTCTGCAGGGTGCATGCTCGTAAAACACGCCACACCTCTCTTGCACTGGGGAAGCATGTCAGCCAGGGTAATAGTTTAAAGGAGGCACTTAAAAACACAGTCTTAGGCCATCCTTTTAAAGAGTATGTGGAGACTGTGTGTGCATTTCTGGTCCTGTCCTAGGAAGAGGTAGTCATAGGAAGGAGCAGTACAGACTTTCTCATAGCCACTGCCCCAACTTAGGCAATTGAGACACAAATCAACATTGAGGGAAGGAGGAATCACATTTGTACTGCTTGATACTTAAAAAAAGGATCAATAATGTCTGTAATTTATGCATTAGAAAAGACTTAATAGTTGGTCAAATCAACATGGCAATAGCAGTAAGACATAGAAAGGGAACTTAGCAAGAAATATTTCAAGACACACTGATAGTTGTTGCTTCAGCACATAGAAACCTGTACAAGACCATTGGCCTCATTGGGTTAAACTAGCTGTAGATCTGACCCTGAATTAGCAATAATTCTGGCTCCAGGTTTCACTTCTGCCTCGCTGTTCTTTCCTTTTGCTGTGTTGTGTGCTCAGCTCAGTTCAGAGTACTGCAGCTGACACAGCTACTGGATTATCAAATAGTTTCAGAGGAAATGTCTGGGTTTTGGTTTAGCTGTCACCTTCAAGTGGAGAACGAAATGGTGTTGCTCAGGAAGGATTCCCTCAGCAGTGTTGAAAATACAGGATTCTTTGGGACTGTTATTGTGGCTTGTGATACCTGGGAATTCACAGCAGTGACTTGCAGTGTTCCCTTCTGACCCTGAAATGAAGAGTCTCATAAATGAAAGTGGGCTTGCTTTAAAACAGTAATCTTCGGCTCAGTTTATGTGATGGTCTACCTTGAGCATTTTGTGCTGGAGAAGAATGAAAAACCTGTAGAAAAGTTATTAGTTTAAGTGCAGTTTTAATTAAGTTTGATGCACTAGCTCTGGTTTTTAATCATGTTGCTAGCATGTAGGGGCTTGGAAAAAAATTAAGAGTGGTTCTGGCAGATACATTTGGAAGTATGTGGGCTGCAGGATTGTGTAGAGGTGTGAAAGCAGATACAACCCCGATCTCCAGTTTCAGTGGAGTTGCACTGCAAATTTGCTTTAGAAAAAGGGAAGAAAGAGGAGAGCCTGACAGCATCTGGAAGATAGAATGAAGAGGACTGCTACCAAACAATCTTATTTGGGAAAGGGGGGCAGAGAGCTTTTGTCTCCTAAAGTTATACTGTCCTGTAATGGAAAGGGCAAACTACTTGCTGTGCCATGTGTGTAGTCTCTGTTTAGTTTGCCCCAGGCTGTGTTCATGTGCAGTTTCTGCTTGCACTTGCCTGCTCCATCTCCTGGGCAGGTGGACTGCAGTAGGATGGAGTCAGCAAGAAGCTATAGATCAGCACTGGCCATGGCATTGAAGGCCAGCATGAAGGGTTAGCACAACCAGGGTCCAGCATGAAGAGTTATCACAACCCCTGAGGTGTGCGTGATAATAAGTGTCATGATGTCACTTGCAAGTACACTGTATTTTGCGTGTTACTAATATGTTTTGCATGACGATAAACTTCCCAGTCTGCCTGTTGCTTCCACAGCTGCTGCTGCTCCACTGTCCACAAGAGAGGGGTGGAGAAGCCAAGATGACCTTTGTAGCATGCAAAAATCCTGTGGAGAGCCAGAATGTAGTGTCACCCATTAGATGTTATGTGAAGCAGCTGGGGATCTATTGTGCTACAGTGCTTTGTCTGGGCCTTGCACTATGCCCTGCTGATTAGCTAGTATGGAGAAGAACAATGTCTAGAACAGAGGACCTTCCTCAGAGAGGACTCGGTAGCAGAGACACTGTCTTTTCTCTCTGCTCCCTAAAGACTTTTACAAGCTGTACCCTGTGCCTGCTGTCAGTTGTGCTGTGCAGAGGCAGGAGAGGATGAGAGAGGTGTGGATATGCCTCTCTGTAGCCTGTGTAGCTTCTACATAGCTTTGCAGAGATGTGACAGCGTTCAGTCTTGGTGTGACAGGGACACCGCTAAACATCAGAGTCTGTTTGCGTGAGGGAAATGACCATGCATAACCTAGTCCTTCTCAAAGGGAAAAGTGAAAGAGAGCCCGCTACCACAGGAGCCTGGACAGATAAATACTGTGGCATATTAATTGAGGCTTATTTCAATCGCACATGGAAGCTACAAGTATGTTCTATTACATTCTTTGATAATGCAGCAAGAGGCAGCTTTGTCCATGTATGTGTGATAGACAAGGAGAAGGAAAAGAAGGATCTGTTGTCCACATTATGCAGATTCAGGAACTGAGGTGAAGAGTAATTCAGTGATTCTCTCAGTTGTTTATATGAACCCTGTGGTTTGGGCTGGAACTTGAATCCACATCTTAACCTGGCAACAGCACGTTCCAGTGCACAGATCTGCAAACCTCCTCAGTGGCCTGTCCCTAAAGACAAGCTCTTTCATTTCTCAGCGCATCACTTTACAGTAGCTCTTTTCAGATGCAAATGTTACATTTCTTTCTTTGATAATGAAATAAAAGTTGTTTTGGCATTTCTTCTCTCTCTTGTGGAACAGGAATAAGATCCAGCGTGGTATCAGTAAACTGAGACTACAGAGTAGGTCTGGATCACACAGACTGTCCCAGTTGTGCAAGCAGTGAAACAAGTGCCCACATTTCAGAAGCAAGATTTTTACAATTTGTGGTTGATTCTGAGCTCTTCTGTCCCTTTGTGCTTGGGGACTTTTATGAGTGTGTGTTCTTGTGCAGGTTCTTTGACATCTAGTAACATTGGGAGCACAGGTTGCAATTTTTTCCTTGCTCAGGAAACTTAAGCATTCATTTACAGGTGCTCTCTCTCCTTCCAATGGTTGCTTGTTTCTGCAAAACTTGTGAAAACTTCCCAATCGCATTGAGACTCCTACCTGTCTTCCAGGTTGGTTGAAATCAGCCGGCAGTTCAAAAGTTTGAGTAGGCAAGAAAAAGGGACAGGCAGATGGAGTCTTGCTTCAGCTTTTTTAATTTTGGATATCTGGCTTTACAAAAAGCCCATGTTTTCATTTCATGGACCAGAAGTCTTTCACTGCAAAATAAAACAACGGTCTTATAAACCACCTGTGCTATTTATCTGAGGAGCACCTGGATCAGAAATGAATGTTAATCCAGTAATAACAGATAATTAAACGGTTATAATAGGTTTTTAAATCTCTTTTCTCCAGCTGTATTTTCGCTTTTTGCCTTCAGCAGGGAGATTATAATGAAGCACAGAGGGCTTCTAATCCAATCAAAATTCCTTGATGAAATGGAGTATTTGTTGTGCTTTCACGTTTAAGCAGTGGTTATGGCACAAGATTTAACTTCCTTCACAGGGTTGCCATCTTGTTACTAAATTCAGCCTAGTGGTTTGATGTAGGCAGAAGAAAGGTGATTCCAGGGTACCTGATAACCACGATGGTCTGTGAACATCCATGTGGCAAGGCCAGGTTTGTGAAGATGTCAAACCAGCTTTCAACCAGGTGTCAACAGGAGTCCACAAAACCAGCACTCAGGTCCTATCCAGTCCTAATGGCACCCACAGGTTCCCGGCAGTTCTGATTTGGCCCCTAAGCACAAACAGATCAATGAGACTGTGAGTGGCAAAGAGCAGCTACAGCCTATCTCTGGCTGCCTTCCCACGAAGGTCTGCTAAATGCACGTTCTCTCTTCCGTGGCTCTGCTTAAGCTACATGACCTGCATGCACAACACAGCACCGTTCCCTTTGCCAGGTAGCCTGGTAGTTGCTCAACAAAGAGCTTCAGGCTCAGCTCTGCTTGATTTGGAGCAGGGCAGGTGCTGATCATTCTCCAAGTGCCTCCTGTTCTTTCCTGTAGCATGTTGTAACGGTGGCTTTTGACCTTCAGTCTGTCACAGTGTGCAATGGGGAGTTTGGGGTTGGGAGTGCAGGATACAAACGTGCCTTGTATCTCTGTGCTGAACATCCGTTGCAGAATTGCTTGCAGTTGCAAGGGGCTAGGCTTTGCAATTCAGGTGACACTATGCAGTCTTCTGATGCCTCAGTGCTGAGCTTTGTGTGAGCTTGAACTGATCTGGCTTAAGCTCTGAATTCAAGTAGTGGTTTTGTAGTTTAAAATCTCAGGTGGAAGGAGCCTTATCTGTTCAGCTGGGAATCGTGTGTCTGCTTTCTTTTGCCCTGTAGATTTCATCTGGTTCGTCCCAAGTGTCTGGACTTCAAACTGTGATTTCTGTTTGGCAGCAGGATGCCAACAAGCGTTGGTTTGCAGTGCCCAACTACCTTCTTGTTATCTACCTTCTAATGTCATCCTTCTGGGAATGAAATGAGGGACTTCATGCACAAACCTTATTGGGTCAAGAGGTGCGAATTCAAGGAAGTATTGGTTCTTTGCTGTTCTGCAGACAGTGAGGTCACTGGTGTAACAATGAATGAATTCACAATGATGGATAATACTGAGGTCTTGATGCACATCTCATTTTAAGATTTGCTAGGAACTACCTGTCCGAGCTGCAGTCCTTTTCATGTGCCAGGACTGTGACACTCTGATCACAGCACAGCATCTGTTCTGTAGATGTCATTTAAGCCAGTTTAAAACAGTTTTTAAACTGGTAAGATTATTCAAAGACATGTATTATTATTTGTGCTCTCATTAAAATGTGCTTAAGGTGGTTAGTTTTCACAGTTCTGCTGCAGTGGGTACAGCTGGTCTTCAGGCACAATTTGTCTTCTGCTTCTCATATTCACTCCTGCCGAAACAGGCTTTATAGCCACAAGGATTGAAATTAACCTTCCTAAATTGTTGAGTGTGAGTAAACTTGGCTGAAAAGGACACAGTTCTTTTTGTTACAGATTTTACATAGATTTCATGTAACTGTAAAAATCTTGGATTATTCAATGTCAGTTTTCAGTTCTGTTCTTTTTTTAAGCGGAGCCCAGCACAGGGTTCTCCTTATTCATAAAAGTACATTCTTTTAATAGGCAGATGTAAGTATTCTGGCTGTCTGCAATACCAATGTCCCCAAATTTGTTACAGAAGACTTTAAAAACCAATGTGTTTCCATCTTATAAAATAAAAATATCTCTTACATTTAGTCATCCAAAACCAGACGTACTATCTGCCTCTCTGCACTCTGTCATGACAGAGACAGTAAAGACTAGCATTAGCTTGCAATAAAACAAAAACCTCAAGTTGGCCAAGATAAGAGAATTTGGATGAATTTCAATATTAATAGATATTTCATTGTCTACCAGACTTTATATGAGTTAGCTCTCCTACCCAAACTAACTCCATAAACTTTGATGCTTAGGAATGGAAATAATATTCCTTGAGATTATTTTAGGAATGAATCTTATGGAAGACAGGTTTTTGTGTTTGATACTTGGTCAAGTGCAATTAAGAGAGGAGAAAAAAGTTATTTAGGAAATCATCTCATCTGCTTGGAAATCCAGCTTTAAAGTATAAATCTTTCCTAAAGGAATTCAGTCTGTGCAGAAGGAAGCAGAACGGGGCTGTAACCGCTGTTGTGGCCTTACGGGATCTAATGAGTATGCAGTGCTGGAGAGCTCTGCAGTCTGTCTTTTATCAGACTGAGGATTCACCTTGAACCTCTTGTACACCTGGATTAAAGCCCTTCTGAGGGAACCCCAGACCATTTCATTGGTTCAGTGTGGTAGTTAAATTAGTGACTGGTGCCAAGGACCAGTTTGTTTTCCTTTTTTAGGTTTCCTTTTGCAGTCCTTGAGGGCAGTACTTGCTTCGGGGCAAGTGTCTTCTAAGCCTTACTGATGTCAGGTGGAGCAGTGGTTTCACGGAAGCCGAAGTCTTTTGTGAGATGGCATTTGACCTTTCTGTATCTGAGGTGATGTTGCAGAGGGTTGCTCTCCACTGAGCAGAAAGGCTGTCTAGCCTGGGCTCTTTGTACCCTTTCTTTTGAATTATCCCAGAGACCATTAAAAGGAGGAGAAGTTTTATAAGAGACGTTGCACCACTTTGTGACAGAATGTTAACTGCACTGGTGTGTGGGAAAGTGTCAGTGTATTTTAATGCTTCTTTTTTAGATATAGTGAAAAGAATTAGCAGATGAGAAGTGAGGCTAGGTTTCGGTTTTGTTGTTGTGTTTTTATTTTTTTTTAATTTTTTTTTTTTCCCTTGGGCTAGACAAAGCTCTCTGAATGTTCTTTCATCTGAGTGCTTGGCCACAACAATTTCTGTTTTCTCTGAGTCACATGCTGACTTAGCTTTGAAAAGTCTTATTGTTCACGTCAGCTGTCACAACCAGAACAGTTCTTCTGTCCATGAAAAGAATGGAGATCCCATTAGCACACTGAGGGTTTTTTGCCAGCTGTTTGGTGTTTTTCTCACTTTATATCATCAGTTTCATCAGCTCCATTGGGAATATTGGGATTTGTCTGTATTGCATACATCTATATCATTTAAATATACCAGATTTGTCTTTAAATCCTTCAGGTACTGAGCTTGTATTCAGGCGCTAGTATTGCTACAGCAGCATGGGTAACTTAGCCATACTGAACCCTCTGCTGTAATTGCTGCCAGCACCTGGGCATTAGAACTAGATTGAAACTGTCTGGTGTTGCCCTTTGTGTTACACACACGAACATTGGTTTCATTTGTTTAGTAGGTTTGAACAGAATAAAACAACATCCTACTTCTCTGCCCTCAGTTTGGATAATGGAAGAGTATGCATGTCAGGATTCAAGTCTCTGTTAACAGCTGAAATTGTGAGCTAAGGATTGGCTGGGACAAGTTACATGACAGATGTGAGTAAGGGCTTGTTTGATGAAGTGTAGCTTTGTATGAGATCAGCATACTTAGTAAGCGCCCATAAAGTTGCCTTGTTCTTTTATGGGATTGCTCATTTCTGTGAGTCTTTTAGTCTTCTGCTAATGTGCAGGAGCTAATGGTTACCTGACAGCATCCACCTTTAGCCTCCGATCCCTTCCATGAGCACCTCGGTATGTGCATATTTGGCCAGAACTAGTGGTACCTCAGAGCCAGAACACCTCTTTCTCCCTCTTCAGATCATCTGGTTAGTAAAGTGTTCCATAAGAAACTGTCCTGGTTCTGGCCAGGATAGAGTTAATATTTACCTGAGCTGGGTGGAGAACTGAAGCTGGTAGCCCCTATGGCTGGGATAGTTAACTAATTAGCTAACAGCTGGGGTTAATTTACCCAAATTAGCCAAAGGGCTATTCCATCCCATCTGACATCATGCTCAGTATATAAGTGAGGAGGGTGCTGAAGGGAGGCCCTGCTAGTTGGAAGAGACTGGATGTGGAGATCTGTTGTGAGCTATTATCCTGTATTTGTGTTCCATCACTCTCTTGTTTTCTTCTGTCATTACTGTTAAATTTACTTTTTGTTCAATCTCAACCCGCGTGTTTGGTTTTTTTTTCCTGGTTTTCTTTTGTTTGTCGAATCTCCTCCTATTCTCTCGGAGAGTAGGGGGAGTGAGAGAGAGACTGCGTAGTCTGGTCCCCGTTGGGGCTGAACTACGACAGAAACAAAGTCAATTTTCTTAAAATTCTTGGTTAAAGGTTGTTATTCACATAGAAAATGAGTGTGCTCTGTGGGATCTCAGACTTGATTGATAACTTTCTGTAATTCTCTGGTAATAAAGGGAGGGCGTAGCTCTGATTTTGCTGGGCTGAAGTAGAAGATGCCTGACTCAATCTACAAGCTTGCCACTTCAGGACCTTTCTTAGGGTTGGGGTGAACCCGGTCCTGTGATGTCTACACAGCTTCATTGCCTTGAGGTGACAGGTAAAGGTGGCCATTTCTCTGTACAAAAGACGTGGTAGCACTGTTCCTGTTCCATGCCAGTGACTGGCCAGAGGTAGCCCATGTAATGCACCCAAGCTGCTGACCTTGGTGCTTGCTTACCTGCTGCTATTTATTTGAGATGGTATGTATGAGGAAATTATTTTCCTCCTGTTTGTATTTACAGGTGCTTATGCTTGGATTTCCTAAGGACACTGCAGTCTCAAAGACTTACTGATACTGACAAAATGGAGGGGGTTGGTTCAGCTTGCTATAACATTTCACCCCATTGCTATAAATTTATGCAACCTCAGCTCTCCAGCACATCACTCATGTCGAGCACCAAATGTCAGGAACATAATTCTACAAAACATACTTATGACTATTGTTGGTTTTAAGGGAAGGACTTCTTTAGTCCTGTGGCTTGTGCTCATAGCCATGGTTTTAGGCCTAAAAGTTGGTTAACAATTCTGCAATAGCAGATGTAAAGCTTAGAGTTTGACAAGGCAAGAACTGCAAAAGGCACGTATGCCAGAAGTATATGTGTGTGTGTGTGTGTAGACAGTTCAAAGGCTGTGTTCTAGCAGTGTTTGCTTATTTTTCTGGGATGTTTTGTGGTTTTTGTTTTATTTATTTAGCAACTCTTAAATAATGTTATGGTACCTCATGATCTTTAGGGCAAGGGGTGGTGGGAGGGTGTGAATGTAGCATAATTAAGGTGCCACTGTTGTTCTGACAGTGCTTTAAAAAAATTTACAAAACGTATTTAAAGCAGCAACATGACAATTTCCTCTGCGTTAGAAGACCGATGCCTGTCTTCTTTTAAATATAGGGGGATTCAGCCTTGATGCTTGCAGTGTGGACTGTCAGTGACATGCTGCAAGCATAGACTGTCACTGATAGGCTTCAGCGGCATCAACCAAGCAGAGTTTGAAGACTTAGTGGCACTTCTGTATCTAATGCTACTACAGCATAATTCAGTAACCTCTGAACTATGCTTGGATGCCTTGAGGCTGAGCTTTACAGTAACATCTACTGCTGACTAGAAGAACATTAGTGTTGGCACTCTTTCAGTGTTTTCCTTATTCCCACTGCTAAAACCAACAAGATAGGCTACACTAAAATAGGATTCATTATTTATGTGCTTGTTAACTGCTTGTAAAAATATAAAAAAAATTACCCTGCTAGATGAAGCATCTATGCTTTCAGGAATATCAAATGTCTGCAGAGTAAACTCAGGACAGCTGCCAGGAACTACAGCAGGCTCTTTCAGGGGTAATGTGGTACTTCACTGTTCTCCTGGTAGCTGAATTAATGGTTTGCTGCTCTGCACAAACTCATGGATTCCCAGACTGCCTAGGAGGCAGTTCTATGGGAAGCTAAGGTATGGTCACCCTTGCATTTGATATAGATGATAGCACTATGTTGTGATCTGAAACTTGAGGGTTATAGCTAAGTCAGTTTTTCCAGAGAGAGTTGAACTGCCTCTTGTTCAAGTCAAACCTTTCCCAAATGTGTATAATTTCTAAATGTTATTTTAGAATTAAGACTGAAAATGCATTATTACAAGTAGATAATAAGTTACCAGACATACTTGGGTTTGGGTTGTTGTCCTTGCTATTACTTTCTTACCTTGAACTCTACTGTAGGCTCTCACTGCAAGTAGCACAGGGGGCCTTACGGAATGGCATTGCTCTCATAGCTTCTGCTGACCTCCGGTTTTTCCCTTCTGACATAAGGATAGGGAATTGTAATGGGAAGGCTCACATCAGTGTGAACGGAGACTGAATGAAAATATTCATCTGGATACAGAGGCCATAGCGGGGAAGGAGTGCTCCTGAACAGCCTGTGTTCACAGCACCCAGATGAGCAGGTCAGCAAGACCACAGCACATTTGCCTGCAGTTTCACAAGGTATTCACAATCTGGAAATTACCAACACAGGACAAGTCAGGGCTCACAAAGCTTCAGGTCATTTTCTCTCACTCGTCCACTTCCCCTCTCTGGTGCTTACGCCTTTTAGCTCTCTGCCCTGCTCCCCCGCGCCCCCCCCAATTTTATGACTACTTGCTCTTTTTCCTCACTTGCACATTTTTCTTCCTTGCAAGTTGTTCTTGCACACTTCTTCACAAGCTCTTTTGTTGCTTGTGCTTTTTCTTTTTTCCTCCCTCTTTTCTTGTTCATACTTGTTTTTTCTCTTTCCCACTTGCTTGTGCTTTTCCTTCTTTTCCTTCTTTTTTTTTTTTTTCTTTTTTCTTCTTCTTTACAGTTGCTCTCCTTTTCCTCTCTCTATTGACTTTTACTACAGCTGCAGACCTCATTCAGTAAAACCTCCTAGGATTCATGCCAGGTCAGTTATTAATGATATATACACCTCAGGATAATGACTAAAAACAGTAACAAACAATTCTCAGAGGCTGCTACAGATTTGATAGAAGCACAATTGCAAGCAAAATTTGGCATTTTTCCCCACTAGAAATGCTGACTGCAAGAATTCAGTGGAAATGTAAAGGTAAGAGTAATATCACTGTGCAGATGATACAATATTGATACAATACTGTAGCCACAGATACTGTGATACAATATTTGTCACAAAATATCCATGAGCCCACTCCATTTGCAAAATTTAAGTATGTCCAAACAGGAAACTTGTTCCTTTCCAAGTGTTGCTTATCTTCAGAGTACCTGGGAAGGAGGTTCCTAGCACTACCAGAAAGAGCAAGGAATTGACTGTAAGTGCAAGATTACAGGGTGGAAGTCAAACAATTTTTTATAAGCTGGTTGACAGCAGAGCTAACAGCATTCAGTGGTGAAAGGGAAGCTGTATGGGTGGATTCCACTGACTTTTGACGCTGCACACACAAAACCAAAGCTTATGGCTGATAGATTTGTTTTTATTATTATAGAACAGATGAACTAAAATAAGCCAACAATATAGTTTTATGCCAACAGCCATCTTTCTAGCACAGGCGGTGACTGACTCAATGTACCCTTCTCCCCCCTCCCCGGGCCTCTCTTTAATGGGAAGCAAATGGTGGTGGCTCTTGCACATGGGTTTTGGACTCCAGTGATCCTACTCTCTTTATCTGTAGAGGTGTGCCTGGGAAAAGAGGAGGCAGGGGAGCAGAGAAAAGAGTATATATGTTGTAGGAGCAATAAGCAGAAAGGCTTGTGGATCCTCTTGCATGTTCACATGTTGTGACCAGGTAGATGGGACAACTGGAGAATCATGCCCACTTTCAACATGTAGCAAGCCCCTAGTTGCTGCTCTAGTCAAGCCAGGATTTTCTTCCCATTCCAAGCTAACAAAGGGCAAGATGCAAGCAACTCGAGAGTTTTTTGGCAGGGTAAGGGGCAGTCTATGTAAAATCAAACCAAAAAACCACCCCACCCCAAAAAAAACCCCAAACAAACCTGCATTTTTAAGCCACTTTAAAGTAAAAGTCACTTCTTATAATATAATAGATATTTTTAAAATGGCAGGACCACCATCCTAGAAAGACAAAGGGCTTGCTTGCACTCAAGACCGAAGAAAGAAAAACAAAAAAACCAACCAAACAAACAAAAACAAACCCAACCAAAAAAAAACCAAGAGTGGCCCCACTCTCAAGCTTGGCTCTCCTCTAAAAACAGCACTCATCATCCATCTGAATAGGTGAAAGGAGGAGTGGACAGAAAATAAAATAAAATTGGTGCAACTTCTCTCGCCAGGTGGCGCATTAAACCAAAGCTCCGTACAGTCCCATACGACTACACGTCCTGTGGTGGCAGCATAGTTTCTTTCAGCTTTCATTGCTGTATATGTCTGTATGTATATCTGAACATATACATACACATACACACAGAATATATAATATTGTTTTTAATGTTAGTTTTGATCCTGTAGGAGGGCTCATCTCTCTTTCACATGGTTCTGTGCTCCTGCGCTGTTGCTGCTCCCGTTGCCGCTCCCATTACTGCTGCTCCCGCTGCTGCTGCAGAGGACCTCTGTGAGGTCGTCCATGATGGTGGTCTCTTTAGGGTCCACGAGGTTGAACTCCCTGATGAATAGGATAAAGTGTGTGTAGAGCGTATTTAAATGTCCGTGCAGCTCCAGTGCCAAAGTCTCCTTAAAGTGTGAGGAGTAGATATGAGCCAGCACATGGAACAGGTACTTGCAGATCTTCTTCACTAGGGACTCAAACGAGTTTGGGAATTCCTTGCCTGAAAGACAGAGAAACACCATGATAACGCCAGCTGCTCACCTTCAGCCCCACACAGCAGCATTTGTTTGGGCTGAGGTGTGGGTAAGAGCAACTAGCCCACCTTATACAGCAGACAATTTGTGGGGCCTCTTACCTTCTTTTTACAGGAATTCAGCGGAAAAATATAAGGAGGTTTTAAGCCTTTTCATTTGAAGTTAAGTTTTAAATGCTAAGAGTTCAAAAATCAGGAAGCAAATGTACTCATTCTTTAAAACCACAACATTTTTTTTTGTTACTGGATGTAAAAATAATGAGGTTCTGGGTCCTTAACTAGTTTGTCTAGGAGTAGCAGATTTTTCCTCCTGGAAATGCTTGGGAGACCAATTCATGGATCCTGAAATGGAAACTAAGGTACATGGGCCTTGGTAGAGTGCAGCAGTTTGACAGACTCTGTATAAAGACTTTCCTAATTTCATTGTTGAAATTCTATCAAATGGGAAAAGAAATGGATGGACATACTGGGTGCCTTCTATGAGGTGCAGTTGAAATGGTGCTTGCTGGAGTAGTACTGTGCCTGCCTAGTAAAAGACAATTATTAGACAACTGCTTTGGTAACACTGCAGGTGAAACTGAGGCAAGCAAAAAAACCAACATCTGCCATCCTATGCGTGATGCACAATACGAAGTATGTTACTGATCTAAAGTGCACCTTGTCCACATGCACAAATCACTTGCATGAAATGCCCTCATTGCCCTTGAACAAGCATATTTTAAAAAAAAAAAAATCTTTCCAGATCAAGGTGCTTGCAAGCAAAGGTACTAGCTTCAGGTTGGCTACATTGTAATGTCCTAGGTCCCCAATTTTCTGTTGAAGGGGCTCAAGAAGCTAGCTGCTTTTAGTCCTGATTAAGCCCACCTACAATAACTTCAGGTCTCTATTTTCATCCCCTTAACCAAAGGCATTGCATGTAGCAATCTTGCTACGTGTATCCTATACAAATTGGAGTTAAAATTACTTTCCTATTGCTTTTCAGTTTTAAAAAAAAATCACATTTAATCTTTGGAAGGGAAGGGAGACTGCAAATAATCAGTGAGAAAAGGCCTAGTTGAGCAAGGAAGACAAGCCACATTCCTGGCAATCCAGTTTATTTCCCTCTTAATGTGTCGGGGCTCTAAAGGAAATACTAAAACAACAAGGTTAAATTTTACTAGCAGCAGGCTGCATTGAACACATTGATGCTGACAGTTTTCAAATCTTTATCTTCTCTGAATACAGCCTAGAAGATGTCAAAGTACTTGAGGAAAAAGACATACCAATGATGATGAAATATAAGCCAAGGGGACAGGATTCTGAGACTTACCCCAGATCATATGCCAACAGTACAAACCTTTCTTAGTGCAAGAATGAAGTAAATTTAAAGTCTCCCTCAAAAAACCAGAAACACAACACCCAAAACCAAAACATCAAACAAACAAGTGAGAAAGTTGTCTGGTATCAATACATATGCTGAATGGCAACTTTCACCTTACTTATGGCATCTGTGAAAAGCCACAAGAAACACCTCTCCAAAAGCAGACATACCGTATTTTGTTGGAAAGACGTCCTCATCTGTCACTAGTTTCTGCACTGAACTCATGACAAAGTCAACATACTGAGGAGCAGTGCACTTGATCTTCTTTCCCCGCTCATCATACCAGTAGTACTGTCTGTGGAGAGAATGAACAGTGTCACCAATTATACCTTGGCTCCTCAGCTCAACTCCTCTAAGAGGTTAGCGCCTAAATACTATAAACCAACAGCTGCAACGTTACCAAAATACATCATAGCTGCTAAAGAAGAGATTAACTTCTGGGTATCTTTTTCCATCTTTCCTACAATTTCTGTTAGCCAATTTTGTTTCTCCCTATCAATTTCATAGTAAGACCAAGCACAGAAAGCCTGCTGCCATGTCTCCAAGAGGAGGAGCTATACTGCGGCAGGGATAACTTCCTTCCCATGACAGACTGAGAGTTTGCTTACAGTCTGTAGAACTGTACAGGAAAGCACTGTATGGATGACTATTTTTAACAGGCAACAACATTGCACAGTGACAAACTGGTGATCTTCTGATGCTTAATGTCACAAAACATGAATTAGTCTTGTAGTGTAGTATTACGAAACAGACAGAAGGTGGCTCCAAAACACCAGCTTTTTCAAGCTGGAGCTCTGAAGGACTGGCAGCATTTTTAAGTGCTACAAATTCTGTTCCAAAATCCAATCTGGAGAAAGTTTTCAGGACCCCTCTGCACATCCCTAGCAGCATGGCTTAGAACTCTGCTCCTTTGGTTACAGTTACAGACTCCCCAAAACATTTGACTGTGCCACCAGTGAATAATCCTGTTGGATCTTAAGGAACAGGCATATTGCCTGGCTCTTCAAAAGCAACCATAATTCAATCAGATGTAATAATCTTCATTAACTGCAGCCATCTCTCACCTGATGGGGGAATTTGAAGGAGGTTTGTTCCTTTTCTTTTATTTAAGTTGTGGTTAATTAAAGCACCTCTAACTGTTACCAGGAGCAGCTAAGCATCGCGCTAGGCGAACACAGAGAGAAATGTTTTACAGGTAAGAAATTTGGCGAAACACTTTTTCTTTTTTTTTTTTTTTTTTTTGTCTATGTATGTCACATCAGAGGTATCTTGAGTTCCAGTTTCTGAACTCTTCTGTCAAACAGGCTAAGCTCCAGGGACGGTCCTATATTATGGGACTGGTAAGAAATCCACTGTATTGGTCTTCCCACAACACAGCATAAGTGGGGCTTGCTGACTGCTTTTCAAAGCAAGGTTGAACTTGGCTAGAAGGACACCTCACCCAAACCATTAGCCTATAAAGCCAGGGTACCATTTTTTGCCTGTCTGTTCAGCTCCAACTCTGCTGCTGTTGGCTAATGATCTGTTATCTGACATTCCCCACAGAAATCACTACACAGGCTCACTGTAGTCCCAGACAAAATATCACTTCAGTGTGGCATTTAGCCACCTCTGTACACTTTTTTTTTTTTCCTCTTATGGAAGATTTAATGTTTTTTTTTCTGTGCCAAACAGGACTAGACTGCATTGAACTGGAAGAATCTTTACATGCCACTGGGAAAGCAAAGTTTTATGTATATTGACCAGCAGAACAGTCCTGAAGCAACTAAAAAAAAAAAAAAAAGGTTAAGTAGCAATTGAAAAATTTTCATTTACAATATGACTTCCTTGCCCCAAAAGATTCTTCAAGGACCTGAGGGTGGTGAGTTGAAGACACTAATGACACTGTTCATGCTCCAAGCCATATGAAAACAAGAGGAAACTGCAGAAATAAGTAGAGTACTTCAAACTTTAAGAGAGAGAAAAGGTAACTAAAAACTAGTTCTGCAGATACTGAAACTTTAGAATTTTCTCTTTCAGCTCATTTTCAGCATGTGGTGCTTGGTCACTCTGTTGTTTATTAGAGAGAGCAGAACTGACTGCAAAAGGACATAAAAAGGTGTGCAAGTAGACGAAAACAGCAGGAGTTAAAAGCTCTTTGTAGAGCTATGTCAGGCATCAAAACTAGCATTTGGGCCCTTAGGCATAGACTGTGTTCTTCATCACTGCTTATTTCCTTTAAACAATCCACATATAAGGAATTATACAATGTAGTGCACAAACACAAGCCATCTCATTTGTCTAGTCCTGCACTAAGCTGGAGCAAGACAGTTCTAAGCAACTCGGACTTATTTTGGGTCTCAAAACAATGCTAGTTGCCAAGAGCAGAAGCAGGCTGGACTGTCTGTACCTCAGCACTTTTCTCATGCTGCAAAAATCCTCAACTGCAAGACAGAAAGCATAGTTTAGAGTTGCCCTTGGGCGCAAAAATGAATCTGAATAATTGGATTTTAGTTAAAAGAAGAGTTTGGCAACTATACAAGTTCAGTTACATGAAAATATGAGTGAATGAATCTGCTGTAACATCCCACTGCATACCCTTTTTGCCTTTCCTTGAAAATTAGGCTAATTATGCAAAATAGGAATTTAAAAGAAGAATCATTAAGAGTAAGAGGGTAACTACAAGGATTGTCCCATTGATTAGAATCATGTGCCTTCCTTCTTCATGTTTCAAGTGCGGTGAACAGTCTTCACAGGTCTTGGAGGAAGAGAGGAGCCCCTGGCATGCCATGAACACCTCACACCTGGTATGCAGCTCCCACCCACGCAGGAGTTATTGCCATTAATAAGATAGGAAGCAGGCTGGGGCCATCAAAGGGCTCAGCTGGGCACAGAAGCGTAACTGCATTCCACTACTGGCACTGTGACAGTACAGTCCCATATTAGGCAATGGATGGGAAACAGAAAGGACAAGAAGATGACACTTAAAGGCACTTCTCAAAACATGCTCACATGATACAGATTTTGATTATTTTATTTCCTATGTAAAATTCTGGCAGATTTAAACTTCCCCAGTATGGAGAGCATGAGAAATTTGTAGCTCCATTCTAAATCCCAGGGAGAAATGACTACAAGTTTAATAGAAAAAAGCTTATGATGCAAATAATAAAGTATAACACATGAAGTCACAAATGCTGCATCTTAACATATATACATATTTTATCCCTTTTCCTCTACAACATTCTGGGTTTGTTGGTTTTGATAACATAGAAGCAGAGGCAGAACACAAGTTACATCAGTATAAAAGAAAAGCTTCTGGAAGGAGGGAAAGGCAAATGCTGTGGAGATTATGTGCTCTGGAAAGGAAGGAGAGACAGTCCTGCTAGGAATACGGGTTATGAAGAAAGCGGGATAGCCAATTGTATCAAATCCAAGGGCAGTAACATAGTGCTTGTCACCAGCTCAGAACTGCTTTGATGGTTTGATAAGGGCAAAGCAACATTTGGACTGGGGGGAGGCGGTGGAAAGAAGAGAAAAGAGCCACCATGTATAAGCATACAGCTTGGGGAACTTACATAAATATAAGAAAATGCAAAATATGCAATTTTGAGTTCAGGTTTCTGGAAGAAAATGCCCTCCTTATGCAGAGATACTAAGGGCACGGTAGACATGAGAAAGGAGATTTTAAGATTAGAAAAAATGAGTGATAATGAATTATCAATTAAGATATTTCACTGGACCAAAAATGAGACCTTTCACTTTCATCTGTAGGCTGCCCAGAAGTTTGCATCTGTCATTGATTTCTGCCTCAGGAGTTTTGTAATCTCAGCTTCATGAATAGCACTTACACAGGCGCTTAGTTACTCCACTCACTTCAGCACTTTTCAGAAGTTTTGCCCAAATGTCAGCTAGAAAACCAGTTTACACCTCATGGTGCTTTAAAGCTAGTTTGTGTAATAATAAGCTATAAAGCATACTAAATCAAAATAGTAACTGCTGCATTAAAAATATAGTACAGCAAGTGCTAAACATATTAACCAGCAAAATTAAATAACTCTAAAAGTAACATTCATGCCATCCTCGTTAAATTTTAAGATAACTGGCCATTCTAGTATTTCTCTTGGCATTATCCCACCTTGCCAGCAAATGCTTCCATCTGTTCTACAAGGAGACTAAGTTTTGGTCAGATGTCTCTCAGTGACCCTAAGCAGAAATTCTCTTCCTCATTGTGTGCAGATGGCTGTGCTATCTCAGATATCTGACAGGGGCCTGAAAGCTGCATCTGTCTGCAGTTTGTCAGTTGCCTGGAGCTTTTCTGAGATGTTAAAACCTTACCTCAGATATTTAACTGCAACTGGTGTTTATTTTGCCAGCAAATCCTCTAAACTTAGGATTAAGTATTTGCAGTGCAATTGAATGCAAAGTAACTTGACAAGCAACCTGTTCTCAGGAGTTGCTTCAACATCTCAACCATAAATACAGAAATAAGTCTTCCTTAGGTATGACCTGAATAACGTGATCCAAAGCACGTCTTAGAGAATGGGGCAGGGAAGGCATAACCTTCATACTGAACTACTTAAGAAATCAGCAATGAAAAAAAATGGCAAACTGCACCCCTGTTCCAGGGTACCGTAGTTCTGTGGCAATCTAATACAGGTAGATGCTATTTTATTCCAAAGTACCTGAACAAACAGATCACAGCCACAGGTCAGATCTGGAATGTCCATCAGGTTAATCAGCAACTGACTCTAATGTTTAGGTGGTAACTCTTTACATACTGGAGACAAGTCAGAGGCACAATAAATCATATTAACTGATGTTTTCTCTAATGCAACAAGCATGTCCTTACCTTACTTCGTTAGATTAAAAAAAAAAAAAAAAAAAAAAGAAGGGGGCTGGGGAAGCGACATGGCTTTGGCATAGTCATGATTGGATATGAACAAAATGAGCATCTTTGAGGCAGTTCTCCATGTTCCATTTAGGCATATCTCTTCCAAAAGGGAAGAGCTAGGAAAGGCAGAACACAAAGTTAAGTGTTACCCAAAATTGTCACTAGAGATATTTGGAGAACACAGTTCTGAATAGGGCCCTCAAAGCTAAGGTGTGTAGCTAGGTGATCTCACCTCTGTGCTTTTTCAGAGACCTGCACACTTGACAGAAGAATGAAATACACAGCCTACTGTTTGCAAACACGAATCAGTATCTGCCCCCAAGTACAGGAAGACACTTAAGTTGTTATGATTTAGTTAAACACAAACCATTTCAAGTGCTTCACCCAAGTGTAGACATGCTTCCTGTTATTCCCAACTAGTGCAATTTTTCAGTTTTCCAAAACAAAGGATAGGAACATTCCGCTATCGGTCCTCATCACTAAAAATACAGACTGCAGCTGGAGTTGCCTACAGGCACTTCCTTTCTTTATTCTGCAGCAGGAACTGCTTACAGAGAAGTCTTGTTTAGGACTCACTGGAGCAGAATGGAGCAACACTTACGTAGGTTCCCCACCTACTAGACACTATTTCCCATCAGCCAAGTGGATAAACGGTTAAAATCAGTCCTTTGGACAGCCAGTGCTACATCAGAAAGTAAAACATCAGAAAGCTTGCGAGCAAGAGTCAACAAAATACTCATCTTACTGATCACCATCTCTCATTTAGAGGCATGCTGTCTCCGTTTGATAAAATCTGGGTCCAGTAGAGATTTATTACTTTCTGTTCCAATCTGCTTTCAAAGTCCCTACCATGGCCTTTAATTCTCTACTGACAGTTATCTTTCCAACTTTTACATGCAAAAATATCATCCATACACTTTGCATTCTTCAGAGTGCTCTCAAAGAAAGCCCCTGATATTAATTTCAAGCGTACAAGATAGCCCAGTGCATTAAGCAAGGATTCCTTTCTAAGCGCTACGTAATCATTGTCAGAGATACATTTTAGAGCTCTGGTTCTGCTGCATACATTCCCCGGGATGTTTGTTTGATGTACTATAACATTAACTGCTCAGTCTTCGGTTTTAAAATCCATCTTGACTAAATTAATCCCAGGAAATGCAAGAAGAGGGAAGAAAAGGACTATCGACACATGTGCTGGAGGAAAAAAAACCACAACACAACAGGCTTATTCATACTCGATTGGATCTCATATTCCTTCACGTTGGACTGTGCTAATCAACAGCAGGAGTTTATGGTAACTTTTTCTTCTATTCACCATGTACAGTAAAACTGCAGAGCTTTCTTTCGTAAGTGACAGTTAGTCAATGTTAAAAAAGTCTGCTAAGTCCTGCAGGGGGAAAGTACCAAACCAAAACGTTTTCCTTACTCTTTGCAAAGCTGCCACTTGTGCCCTCTGTGCCCAGGGGCTTGGGCAGAAAGCCAGTGGCTCACGTCAGGCTAGAGGTTATCCGTCAGCAGCCTGGTGCTCTGTCAGCATTCCAGCTATCAAAAGCACCCTCTGAGGTTTTTGCAATTCGTTTATCCTCTCTGGCCTCCTATGCAATCCCAGCACTGTTACCAGTAAGGACAGTTTAGCCTTGCTCTTCTTCCTCTCTCCCCCCAAGATGCACACATGGTAATTTGCCTGTCTGATCTGACCTTATAAAACCAGCTCAGAACACTCAAAGATTCTTGTCCTTCTAGTCCTCCATGAAAACAGACTTCCAGCACCCTTCACTGCTGAGGGGAGAGAAGAGGACATACAGCTGCCACGTTCTCACCAAGTAGAGATCTGCTGTGAAACACTTGCCCAGTGCCATCTGATACCAATATCCTCCCCCAAGCAACTCTGAAGACTTCATGAGAACCTTGTAATTGTAAATATCCACTTACGTATTGCACACTGCCATGGTCTGACACGACTCTCCTGTACAGAATTCTGAGATTGTACTATACTGTAAGTTGATGTGATGAAAGAAAGTTGTTGCTGAAAAATAAACACAAAGGAAAGAAATTCAGAAGTAAAATACTTTCAAACACTGGTTAGCCTCCACACAATTATTTAAATAGAGCAAGTGAACTGACCTCAGAGTCTTGAGCTTGCATACAAATTTAAATATGGTTTAGCTAAATGGGTCTAATGATGAACTGCAAAACAAAGAGGTACATAGAATGAAAGCTCTTGTTTTGATTTAAGATGAAAGCACCATGATGCATCAGCTCTTATTACTCACTAAGCAGCAAGACTGGAAAGTGTCTCCATCATCAGCCTCACCTTTAGAGTAGAATACTCTACTATGAGCTGAAGGCAAACAATTTGCCACATTCTTTTGAAGTCAGACTTAAAATGTATAGTGGCTAGAAAACAGAGTTAATAGCTCTCATGACTTATCTCTTTAAAAAAAAGAAAAAGCATGAAAATGAATACACTTCTGCATTTTAAAAATCTCCTGAGATAACTTAACATCTTAATACTCCTCAGGGGCACCTCACTTTTCTTAAGTCTCTATAAACTTTCCTAGTGTGCAGTTTAAAGTAATTTCTTGCTACTACCACGCACTGTTGAAAATGTGAACAGGACTGGGTCATAGCTGCAGCTTAGGACTGGCAGATGGAACAGAAGCACAGGAAGGTATTGTAGATCAGAACTGAGATGCACAGATAGAGCATTCAGTCACAGCAGTCAGTCACACCTCTGAGTTCTGGCTTGACTACAGTTTAAATTCACAGGAATTTCACCAAAGCTTGGAAGGAGTGGGGAGAAGAAACCCAACCAAAAGACTTCAAAAATTCTGGCTTTAAGCATAACTTGTTTCACACACAAGTCTTAATAAACTACCATTTTTACAATGCTTGTGGAAGACCAGTAGCTTGAGTCAGAAACATGCTGAGCAAGCAGGTTTAGCAAATGGTCAAAGGGAAATCTGATGGTCCTCAAAAGGGCATCACAAACTTTAATGCCCTCAGTGCCACAGTGAGAGAGCTGGAAGGAGGAAACGCATCAAGGCTTCCATGCTGCCAAGCACAGTTGGTTTGTATGTAAGACAGCTTAATTACTACTCAAGGTATAATGACATGTATTATGCAGTAAGCATAGTGTTTTTCTAAGCACTTAAACCAGTAAAAAGAAACAGAGTGAATGAATGCCTTCTCGGGTGTGGACAGCAAGCTGAGAGCCGTACAATCACAATACTCACTGTTGCTGGCTAGCCACTCGTTGAGGTCTATTTCTCGTGGTAACATCACTAGCTCCTTAAATTCGAAGTCAGTAATTCTGGATTTTGTGTATTCTGGCTCCAAGTAAAGTTTCTTCTCTTCCGGTGCTGGCTTTTTACCATTTGGCTTTCCCTTGGACTTCCTGCAGGAGATTAAAAAGAGAAAAGAAAGGTTACCTCTACTGCTGATAAGCAGCTACAGAAACCTGAAAGAAGCTGGTTTATGCAAACTCCTGTATTTGTCTTTACACTGCTCCTCCTGCCTTCCCTCCCCTTAGCTTATTTTTTTTTATTAAAGCAAAAGATAGAATCTGATGGTCCTCAAAAGGGCATCACAAACTTTAATGCCCTCAATGCCTCACTTTTTTCCAGTAACACTGGAAGTTTTGAATAGTGTTAAGAAACTTGAGAGTGAGCTGCTCCACCCCCATTGCCCTTTTGTCAGTTCAGATTGCAAACCACTGGGAGAGTGACAGCCTCTCTTTATGCCTGTGAACGGTCGTGACAGCAGAATGGCGCTGTGCCTGAAGGAGCTGCTCTAATGTGAGTACACTAACAATCTGCTGCATCACACAGTTAACTGTCACCTGCAGAACGGGCGCTGGAGGGACCGTAAAAGCAGACTGCTGCAAGAAGATAGCTCTCAGTCGGAAAAATGCTCTTTCCACACAATGCGCTAGCAACTGCTCACTCAGAGCGACGGCGTTCCTCACTACTCCAGCCCTACATTCTCTTGAGATACCAGAAGCCTTCTTGAAGTCAGCACCTGTGACTCCAGATAGAAGCACTGAAAACTACAAAACCACCTACTTTCTCAACTCCTGGGATACTTGAGACAGAAAGATCGGAATTCTTTTTTTTCTGAAAATCCTTTAAAATCTGATAAGTTATGAAATAACTTTCCATTTGGATTTATAAAAGCAGACAAACCTCATTCCATAAAATGCATTTATCTCCATGGCATATTGTGACTTTTAATCTCCCATTTCTAAAATGTTTGTAGTCATCCCTAGAGTTTTCCTCCCACTCTGTTTTTAACATCCTCAAACTAGACTGTCTCTGGGCTGGGGGTTCAGTAAGGACTTTTGAGGAAGGACAGTAGGTCAGTACTTTGGTCTTTCAGGCTTTGTGGTCAGACAGCTGCATATCCATGTGTTTCTATAGTTAAAAAATCCCCCTAACCAGAGACAGAAGATCTATTTCATGGTGAGGGACAAGTGCAGTAAGGCAATACTTGCTGTGCACTATCACATGAATACAAGGAGGAGATGCCAGGATTTTCTGATGTCAGGTTTTCCTGGTCAAGACAAGTCTACCTTTGCAGATGACTGCACCTAGATCCCATACAAAGAAAACTGACCTCTTGTTCTGCCTGTTAACACATTTCAAATAATCTTCCAGCTGTGCACCTATCTGAGATACATGCAGCCTTGTTTTTTGCTGTGAGGATGGGACACGCGTCTTTCCTAGACCAGTGTTTGAGTGTCAGTGCTTTCCCCAAAGGAAGTATTGAAAGTTATTCAGATTTCTGTCTTTATGGGCTCTTTACTGATCTGTTCATTAAATCCATCTTCAGAACGACTCATCATCATGCCGACTCATCGTCGGCACTGCAGTAGGGAGAGACTGAGATTTGCCTTGCATAAGAAAGGAACACTGTAACTTACTGCAACTCAGTCACCAGCACTGCCACTGTTTACTGTCTTGAATTTGCATTGATTCTTACCATAGAATCATAGAATAGTTTGGGGTGGAAGCGACCTTCAAAGGTCATCTAGTTCAACCCTCCTGCAAGGAGCAGGGACATCTCCAACTGGATCAGGTTGCTCAGAGCCTCATCCAACCTGGCCTTGAATGTTTCCGGGGACTGGGCATCCACCGCCTCTCTGGGCAACCTGTTCCAGTGTTCCAACACCCTCAGTGTAAAAATTTTTTTCCTTATACGGAGTCTGAATCTGCTTCTTTCTAATTTAAAACCATTACCCCTTGTCCTATTGCAACAGGCCCTGCTAAAAGGTTTTTCCCTGTCTTTCTTATAAGCTGTCAAGGTCCCTCTGGATGCCATCTGGATGCCCTCTAGTGTGTCAACTGCACCACACAGCTTTGTGTCGTCAGCGAACTTGCTGAGTATGCGCTCAATCCCACTGTCCATGTTGCCGACAAAGATGTTAAACAAGGCCAGTCCTGACACCAACCCCTGAGGAATGCCACTTGTCACCAGCCTCCACTTGGACATTGAGCCCTTGACCACAACTCTTTTGAATGTGGCCATTCAGCCAATTCTTTATCATACTTCTCTCTAACCAGTAAACTAAGATTAGAGGAGTTTAAAGGCTTCAGGAGGGACATCATCAAGGAAAAACCAAGGAAAACTTACTGACCGCAGCACGATACACACTTACACTCTAACAGTATATTTACAAACCAGAGATGAGCAGAAAGCATGGTAGGAGGTCTCTGGTAGAGAAAAGATGGTCACACTTTATTTCCACGTGTTAATGAGAAAGGTGGATTTCACAGTTAGAGAGAGGACGCCTGTGACACAGAACATCTTTTTAAGGGATACAAATACAGTATGAGAAGAAATTAAAACCAGTACACGTGAAGATTAATTTAGCACATAGCTACTCTTGCACATTTCCTGACATCTCCTTCTTCCACAACAGTGCATTCCCATTCAAATGAAGCCTGCAAGATTTGTCCCTTATGTTAGTTAAGGAAGTAACCTGGACTAATTCTCACAGCTGCTCCACAAAGGGATGTTTTAGGACATGCACAGTCAGATGTTCCTCAGCGTGAGGCTCTTAATACAGAGGAGTTTCTCAGTTAGACCAACAGCTCCTGATTGTCAGCTAACTATTCTTGTTTTCAAACCCATAGATTTGCTAATCTCGTTTGAACCTCACAATGTTAAAATAAACTACAGATAAGAAAGAAAAGGCCATGAAAGCAAGGACTGCAGGAAGGCCTCAAAGGTATTTAAAGAAGCTTTGAAAGATATACTTAATTTATGCTTGGGCCTAAGACTTCAGATTTTCACTGAGCTTGAGACGATATTCAAGGAAAATGTAATAGCATAATACAACAGTCTCACTCAATAGTCTGTAACCTGACTTTACAGCAGATGAAGCAACATGTTTGACCTCTTCCTTTTGCAGCAATACCATGTTAAGACTTGAAACTACCTTACCCTGCCAGTCAACAGCATAAATCCAGTTGAAAATATGCACTTGGCCCTGAGCTAGTAAAAAATACTCCAGGCCACTGATTTGCTTAATTCTCAGCACAGGCTGCCTTACTCCTACACTGCTGAAACCCAGCCTGGCACGCTCCACACAGCACCTTCATACCTGCTGGGCCTCTGACAGACACTATTAAGGTCTATTCAGAATATACTCTTTAGGGGTTTTTTTTCAGCTGGTTGGGTTTAGTGGTTTTGGGGTTTGGTTTCGGGGGACAGGATTCAGGCATTCAATGATAAGTTGATTTTTTAAGAAAACTACAGTTACAGTAACAATCCTGCAGAAAATGCCTTCAACTTCAGAGACTGGTTCAACAAACCACATTAACCACACTTGGAGAGAAAAGTTACCAGTGAGAAGTAGTTTAGAACAGAGTTTGTGTCTTTGCTTTAGATCAGGGTATTTAAACCAAGGGCCCCAGGTTAGGGCTGTACCACGTCAGCTAAGAGCAGTCTTCTGAGAGGAGGAAGAGAGAGAGATGAAGAGGTCAGAGACAGCCTGTCACAGAGCCAGGCTGTGGAGGGAAACCACAGAATTAGTGTCAGACATACAAGGCTGAGGTAAGCCTTCCAGTGAACAGAAATAGATAACGTGTACCTCATTCTCACTTCAGCATCTTCTCCCCATTTCAAGAAAAGAAACAAAAATTCAACACTAAATATATTTCACAAGTTTGCTAATGCAAACTATACACCATCCTTTTACAAAAACCAAAACCCCTCATTTCCACACAAACGTCAGTTCTCTGTGAGATGAGTACATGCAGTCACTTTGTGTCTTTGTAACAGATTGCCTAAGTCTTTCCACAACTGCCTTGTGCTGGAACTGGAGCATTTCAAACAGAGGCTTCCTGAAGGATCCTATGCTCTGTCCCTTTCCAAAACTTTGGCTCGGTTTAAAAAGAACCTGACTCATGGGTATCATCACTTAACCTGCAAAATGCCCATCACTCATATCAAAGGGTTTATTCATACCACTGAAACCTGAAAGTCAAATAATCATGTGCAGCACAAACTTCTTTTTAACCTTTTGCAGATGCTGAGAGCTAAAGCAAGACCAAATAAATGTTCCTACCAGCAGATTTTTGTGACATGTATGCAGTGCAGTTGGGACACTACATGGCCAAAATGTTCTAAGTACAAACAAAAAAAATTTCCAGTCTTAAAATGTTAAGTTTTGAGCTGGATTACACCTCTTCCGTCAGTTAGGCAGAATTTAAGTTACAAGGTCAGACTTACTCATATTAATTGAGTCATGCTGAGTCTAGGCTGTAAAACTGGGTTTAGTCTGGAAACTGTCAATACTACTCAATACTAAAGCATTTTCTTTACAGACTTGCAAAGCTGGAGCATACAGCAGTTCAGAGAAAATAGTTTTAGAAACGTGATTACCTATGATTAAGAATCAACAAATAATAGCTCCATATTCTAGATAAACCAAAGCTAACACATTCGCGAATACCAGAATTAACAAATAGTGGAAAGTTTAGAAGTTCGCTTCCTTCCTTCTGCTCTCCCCTACCTCAAAGTTCAGTGTTGTTTCAGACTTGTAAGAAAACACCATCTACCTGGAACCAATTCTAAACGTGCAAAGCAAAGCATCCATTATTCCCTTTGTTGTGAGCTCTTCACATTCAAGATGCCTTCCTCAATTTTTCATTTTATGTTTAAAGTGTAGAAATATGAAAAATTGCATGTAGCCATTTCGGAGATGTCCCAGAACACCCTTATAAGTGAAGACTACAGCAGTGAGCATAAAGCAGCACATTCAGCAACAGCTTGTTCAGTCTGCTTTCAATGAAAGGAAAAGTGACAAGAACAGTTGGTTTTACTGTTCTCTTCAGGAAACACCAAAATCCATCACCTACCGATGACTATTTACTGGAAAACATCACTAAATGTCATGTAAGACCACTAAAAGGGCAGCAACTTTCAAAACATTGCTATGGGCACCCTAAAGAAAACCAAAGTCCCCATTCATGTTTAGGTATCTTAAAAAATATAAGACTTCTGCTAAATGTATCTTAATATGTCCACGTCAGATCAACTGTATCTCCAGAGCAGCTGGAGGGATAGCTGTACGCAGCAGTTTGGTGAAGGTCTGTCAGCCAGTTAGACCAAAACCTGTCTACCAATGCTTAACTACTAATTAAGAAAAGAAACATCTTTAGGGAATCCAAGGAGACGGCACTCAGCAGTTTTTATTGACAGGCAAACCAGAGTACAAACTAATTCTTCAGATAACTCCCAGGATAGGTTTGTGTTTGTTTGGTTTTAGGCACTCAACTGAATATGATGCCACAGGACAAGTCACACCCATGAGCAAGTTTCAGAGAGGGAAAAGTGATGAGACATGGCAGAAGAGAGGTCACTTGTCTAAATTTAGTCTTAGAAGAAGGTTCAGCAAACTGGCTCCAGCCAAAGACAGTATGTTCACTAATGCTTCTAAGCAGGGCTTCCATCCTCAGCCTTGTGTTCAGCTGAGAAAACACAGCAGCTGGAAGTCTGCCTGGATTTCACTGGAGAAAGAGATGTATGAGACACTCCACCAAGCGACAGGCCCACTGGGCTGGGATGATTTTTTCCACTAGTCTAACTGCTTTGTTAAGATTGAGTAAAACTGCCAATTTCCCAGCTTGTTTTCTTAGCCCTCTCAGTTAATAAAGATACTCCTCTAATCTCTCTCTCTCATTTCCTTCTTGATCAGATGCCCAGTATTTTCTTGGTTTGAAAAAAACTCCACACTTTGGAGCATCTTCAAAGTACCATCCAGGTATTAATTTAGTTTTAAAACCATATGAGGAAAGTATTATTCCCATTTTGTAGAAGAAACTGGCTGTAAGGTTCAAAGTTTATTCATGGTACAAATACTAAAGATGTGCCTCAGTTTAAACTGATACAACTTGTTTGGAAAGAAGCACATATGAAGCAATCTGATTTAGCTGAAGAAGTATCAAAGACACAATGTCCACTATGTGGACACGCTTCTTAAGCTGATGTAGGTCACATCGCTTTGGACTTGTACCAGGCATTCATGGTTTTTTGTCACGAGAACCAGATTTATTACAAGGTTGATCACACAGAGGGAACACTAGCGATTTATTAAATGCCAAACTTCCCTAAACTGATCATGCAATTAAAGATTTTATCTACCAATTTAAGATTCCTTTTTTTCCAGAGGGAACCAGCAGCTATAATATTTTTTTTTTGCTGTTTCCAGCAAGCTGTGCAGTTTCTTACACTGCATCTGCAACTGAATTCCCTTCAAGAACAAACGATGATGCGTCAGTCACCATCTTCTACCCTTCACCCCAACTAACCACCCCTGGGGTGAGTGGCTGTTTAGTTTTTTTTCTTGTGTAACTACAAGTAATCAGTGGCTTTTCTCTTTTTAATGTGGCATATTAAAATGATTTTAATACCAGATAGAAGAGTAACTTCAGAAAGTTAAAAAGTTTATTTAAAAAACCTAAGGTGGTGAGGAGCAGAGCTGCAGGCAAAACTCCAATCACTCTGTGCCCTCTGGATCATGCACCAGTTTCTGCCAAGTCTCAAACACGCCGATTTCCATTTGAAAAATTGACGGAACAGGTCCAACAGGCCTTACATGGCATATTTGTCTCCCTGTTCACAAACTTCAAAACTCGCAAGCCATCTCAAGTTTGTGGGGATCAAAATTGCCACAGATTATGAACCTCACACAGCAAAGATACTTATTTTGTGATTAATAATATTTTTTTTTTTTAGTAACTGACCCTATTTCTTACCCGAGGCTAACTGGTATAATCCTAGCAATCCCCAGTAAATTTGGAAGACAGCACGTTTCAACTGTGACACTCCAGCTGAGACGTGTTCAGTCAGTGTCGGTGAGAGGAGAGTAAAAGCCCTATAGTTCACGGCAATGCATGCAAAAGTGGCACAAGAAAAATCTATTTTAAGAAAGATCAAAAAGATGCCCACAGAAATGTTACCAAATGATATTAAAAAGTCACTTGAGGTTTTGGGGGTTATTTTCAAGTAACATAGCTTGTGCTTTATAATTTGTATAGTTCACAATCTGGAAAATTTGGGGGTTGAAATGGTACATTCCCAACTAAAACATTTATGTGGAAAACTCAGCCTCCAACAGCAACACCATATTCCACCTCACCCAGGTGTACCTCTACGCTACAGAACTGCCGGATGTATCAAACTATCTTGGCCTTTGATTTTCATCTTGTAATTTTTTCCTTTCTTTTTGAAGTGTCATGTTTTAAAATATCCTTCACTGATGAAGTATTACAGTGAAGTACTCCTGCCAAAACCTACTTTCTTGGTAATCTGAGGATGGGGGTTAGCTTCTTAAAACATAAGCCAACACACAATTAAAGAGGCAGTAAGCCAACATTTTAACAGTGTCTTTTAGGCCAATCTTTATGAACACTTTCATGTTTTTATATTTTCCAGTGAATAAGGGATTTATAATTCAAAAATAAAGGTACACTGGATATTTTCATTCTAGCTTCTCTTCTCTTTCCTTCTTCGGGTAAGAAGTCAAATAGGATATGAGTGGAACACAAGAGGGAACAAAACATACTAAGGTAAAAAATTTTAATATGCAAGCTCTCTCCCTCTAATGTACTCCCTTTGCAGAGGGGGGAAAACCACAAATATTTCAGCCATCCACAGAAGGCTACAGCTTTGTAGGGAAAACCAGGTTAGCTGCTCACTAAACCTTTCTGGTTTTCCTGTGGCACTTTACTGGAAAGAATTTATCAGTTAACTTCTGGTTAGAAACATTCTGTGTAAGTATGGGAGTCCTAAACCTAATTCTGAGCAGGAAGGTCACAGTTTTATGAGCTAAAATTTATGAGTCTTAGTGACCAACTCCCACCAAGAACAATGAAGAAGCAGGTTCCACCAGTTTTCACAGGACAGGAAAATACTCTTGAAGGCTGTCCGGTTTCCTACCCCAGCAGCCCAGTCTTTTCTCCTCAGTTAAATACAAGGACTGGAAGCTTAGAGGCACTAGGCAACTTAAAAATTGCTTCTTGGTAATTCAACATCTTTGTTTGTATAACGGGCAAGAAAAGGGGAATAACAAATTTCATTTGAAGATCAGTAGAGTTCACTTCCTTCAAGAAAAAGCGAGAGAGAGTATTTGTATTTCCCTCTTTCTTTAAAACGGTACAAGATTAGTATCTCTGTGGAGATTTTTTTCTGCAATCCCATGTCCTGTTTTAACCCAGATCACTGCTAAGTCTTCAGCTGAAAATGCCACGTGACAGCACATCCAGAACACAAATCCTGGATGTACATATACATGTTCAGGATTGGGAAAGAAGAGAAAAGAACATAGGCATAGGAAGGGAAGCTGTGTAAGGTATTGGAAAGCAAGCCCAAATCCCAGTGCAGCATACACTACAATTGTTCACGGATTGCTGCAGTCAGACCGTTTCTCCAGGGCCTGGGGAAGGGAAGGAGATTGTGCTTTTAAAGGCAGTCTCCATTCTGATTTCCTCTCGCCCCAGGTCTCTGACAGACTCTTCTGACCTCAGTTTCATTCTTCCCCTCTCCTGCCCTGGCTTAGCTCCAGGGCTCCGCAGGTCTAAGGGGGCTGCGCAGAATAAAATGTCTTTGGCAGCATTTCTGGCCTTGCTCCTTCATTTTTGTTCTGTTTTTAAAAGTCACTAATAGTTCATTTAAGAGGAGGAGGAAAAAAGAATGTACCCTACATGCCAGGGAAACTTTTTCTTCTGGATTCTCATAGTGGCTCTTTGCCTTAAAAGGGAATCTTTGCTTGGCCTCCGGATGCTCTGCTGTAAACAGTCGGTGCCAAGGCATGGCA
Organism: Chlamydotis macqueenii; assembly: GCF_036417535.1. NCBI lineage: Eukaryota > Metazoa > Chordata > Aves > Otidiformes > Otididae > Chlamydotis > Chlamydotis macqueenii. The sequence goes on along the minus strand of NC_141560.1, from coordinate 51,754,931 downwards.
GGCATGTTAAGGATGACAAGTGCCATAACATTATTTCATAATGTTGTTTCTCAACAGAAAGCCCAAAACATTCTGTAGGCCCAAACTAAGTTCCAGCTGGTGCTCCTGGCAAAGCAAGGAGAACACGGGGCACCTGCACCCACTATCTCTGGTACATCAAGTCCTTCTCTTGCCTTTCACAGGATGCCCCACCCATCAACCAGTGAAGGCTCTGGAGAACAAGTCTTATGAGGAGCAGCTGAGGGAACTGGGGTTTTTAGTCCAGAGAAAAGGAGGCTGAGGGGAGACCTTATCCCTCTCTACAACTACCTGAAAGGAGGTTGTGGCAAGGTGGCTGTTGGTCTCTTTTCCCAAGTAATAAACAATAGGATGAGAGAAAACAGCCTCATGTTGTGCCAGGTGAGGTTTAGACTGGATATTAGGAAAAATTTCTTCACTGAAAGAGTTATCAAGCACTGGAACGGGCTGCCCAGGGAAGTGGCTGAGTCACCATCCCCGGAGGTGTTTAAAAGTCATGTAGATGTGGCACTTAGAGACATGATTGAGTGGTGACCTGGGTAGTGTTACATTTACTTGTCAGTGTTACGTTTACCGTTGGACTCAATGATCTTAAAAGTCTTTTCCAACCTAAATTATTCTGTGATTCTACTTTCTCCCTCCTTCTCTCTTCCCTTGCATGTCACCTCCCAGCGCTAGCTCAGTGTTTGCACACAGGGGCACGTCAGCTGAGTATTAACTGCCTTTCAAAGTACAGAGCTGAAACTCCCAGGTAATTGCTGGTGGCAGGGTACCACTGCTGCTCCTTCTGTTCTGCTCTGGATCCTGGATCTTCTCTGCAATGCAGCTCTGGGAAAAAAGGCTACAGAGGCAAGGCCAGGCATGCAAGCAGCTCAGTTAATGGTACAAAAATGCACAGAGTGCATTCTTGTGGTGAAACACGCTGGAGTAGAGTTTCCTTTCTTCTCTGGGCATACCTGCCAGAACTCCTCCCCCAGACCAAAAGGAGGTATCCAGCCTTTCTAGTTGGGGAGGGTCTTCTCACTGCATAATCCTTGCACTGGTCAGGTTCCCCCTCCAGTCAACACCTGGGAGGGGCTGAGTGAAACAGATCCCTAGGAACACAAGGGAAGTGATGTCAGATGGGAGACAGATTATTTATTTTTAGGAGCCACTGGTGCAATTTAAAAGGAACCATTGACTAGAAGTAAAACAGAAAATTACCTTACCCAAGCAAATAACCTTTTGTTCTTCATTTTCAAATGTTCTTTTTACCTTTGTGCCAAAAAGCCCTCGTATCCAAACCAGGAGGTGCCAAATGAAACCTAAGCAAGATTATTTTCCTAAACTATTTACTACGATCCAGATTTTTGGCAATTTGGAGATTAGGAAAGAAAAAGGACACGAATCTTTCCTAATGTTTAAGAGCTCTACATGGAGCCAAATCAGGTCTGTGGTAAGAGAGATTCAGTAGGTCACAGATTAACAGTACTGCAACAATGAATTTGTCCAATGCTTAGAACAAACCATACAGAAGAACACTGCATCACAGGTGCCCAAGTCCTGATCCTGTGACATGGGGTGGTGGTTCCTGGGTTTGTTTTTGCTGTTTTTAAGTCTGCAGTTGTAGGCAAACTCTGGCTGCCTAAGGAAGCCAAGAACTGAGCAGAAACAGGCCAAATCGCTGCTTTAGAAGGTGTCTCAGTATATTCTCCCCTGCTTGGAACTCCTCCTCCCCTAGAACAGTACTCTCAGGGCGGACCCTGGTGCAGGGCACAAGGGACAGGAGAGGCTATGCCATGCTAACTCTCCAGGGCATCTCTGTCCAGCTGTTTATCAGTTGAAAATACAGGCTGGAGTTCTGCGTTTTGGGGTTTGTTTTGGTAACATGCAGCTCATTTTAGTCCCCAGGCGCACTCGCTCCATACACAGGCCCGTAAACAATACCACAATAAGGATGCTTCTGTATCCTTACCTCCCTTAGAGGAAAAATGTCATTTGTATTCTAGCAACACAAATGCTTCCTCATCATCCTCCATTGCTAAATACACTCCCATACCGCAGCTAGACAGTATGAACAGGATTCATCTCACCTAGCCACAGCTACCTGCATAGGTAAGTGTTTATATCTGAACTGGCTCTCTGTTAAAGTCAGCAGTCTTTTTTCTCTATACTGGAAAACATTTCAGTCCAAGGCAGGGATCTACAGTGTACCTTAAATGTATTTAATTAAAACACACAGGCAAAGGAGAAAAACCAACTCTCAACTGAGAGCAGACAATGGCAGAGATACCAAGCCCGCTGCTGTTACAGTGCAGCGGGGAGATCTCCCACGCTACAGAGCCATGAGAACAAGTGATCTGCACCAAGATTTGAAAGCAAGTAAGTTTTGAGGTGGCTTTTAACACCTTTTCCACATCCAGAAAGGCAAATACAGGCCTGCCAGGTTTATTGTTGTAATACTCAGAATAGTGTTTTTTCAACACATTATCTGAAGTTGTGGAGGCCAGAAAAATTGCTTGCAAAGAACAAGGAAAAATTAAAAAGAACATTAATTGGCAAAAGAGTCCATATCTCTCTTTTAAGGTTTTTAGACTCTCTAAATTTAAATAAAATGTAAACGTACTGTAGTAAAAACACAGACTTCTTAATTAACTTATCTATTCCCTGTTTGTTTTCAGACATGTCTATTAACTTAAGCAGTGATTTATTTATTTATTATCCTAATAGAGTTATTTTGACTTCTGCATCACAATTAAATTCAAGTTCTCGCAGCAACTGCTCCTTCTGGTTATTCTAATGCAGCCCTCTTATCTTTCTAGAAGAGCACATGCCATACACTTTGGTCCACCTTTGCCGGGAGAGAGTTCACCACCAGAGCACATAAACCACTGAAGAGACCATTTATTATCTTCCAACCCGTATGAAGTTTGTAGAGCTGGCAGATCGCAAAGCTATCTTTTTATTTCTAAACCGAGCAAATTTGATTTGGAAACCTCATGGCCTCCTAAGTGTGGGATTTCACAAGATAGCTTTTTCAGGATAGAACTGTGCTTTAATTGCTGGGAATTATTTCACCATGGCAACCTGGCTTCAGCAGTCAGACTTCTTGCTATACAGCTCAAGATACACAAATGCAGACAGTCTACGCTGCTCAAAGGGCAGCGGGGTGCAGGGAGGTTTGTCTTTGTAAGGAGTGGTTTCGTTTCCTCACTGCCTTTTTGCCTTGCAAGCTTTTGTAGAATGAAAAACATTTATCTAACAATACTAACCAGTTTTAAGTACTACCATAGCCTGGAGAAAACCTGCCACAAAGGAAATGTGTTAGATATGCAGGTCAAGCTCGCCACCTTACCCGCATACTGCATGTTTTGGAGGACAGGCACATATAGTGTCTAATGTACTTGTAATCTGAATTTTACAGGTCTCAACTTTTAAAAGTCTATAAAATGTTTACAAATATATTTTATAATTATACTCTGCGGTATGAAAAAAGGCAATATAGACTGCATGACAGTCTCCAAACAGTTAATTAGAATACTCACTCTGAGAGTCTGTGCTCTCAATACATAAATATTTTTCAACATGGTGCAACATGTCAGCTTGCCGCTGAGCTCAGTCGTAGTTGTCTCTCTCCTCAGCTCCCCAGAGGCAAGGAACAGTAAAGGATTGTCTTTTTTATTTCTGGCAGGACTGAGCAAATTACAACTATTTAGGCAGGAAAAGTGTCTTGCATTGGAAGGATAAGTTAATTATTTTTGTTAGGAAGAGAGTGAAAACAAATTCATCACCTGCCTTGATACTACAGTTCCACCTTGGAAAACATCATCCATATGTAATCACACAGTAGGCAGGACTTCAAGAGCTGAGTCCTTTCCATAAACACAGTCTGGTTTACATCTACAAAGTGTGGTTTGATAGGACAGAAAAGTGCTAGGGCATACCAGAACTGAAAGTGTACACAGAAATACAGGTAACAAACTAGCTACTTCAAACACCTTGGCTTTTTTGTAGAAGCAGTAAACAACATAAACTCAATTAGATATATAGCATGGGAAAAACTGTAAGTTGTTTCCACTATTCATAAGCAATTCTGCGTGCCTGCACCTGTAAACTCACTTTTGAAGCATTTGTACTAGCACACACATGTGCACCTTGTTGCACCGAGACACAGCTGTGAGGAATTCAATTACCTACCCAGTCATTAGTTATTGAACAGGTTGGGCAAAGAAATACCAATGTGAGAAGCAGCCCCACCTGAAATTTTCAGCCACTGTATCAAGCTCCACAAACTCATCTCTAACACTTTAACTACATCATTTTAAGTAGGAAGAATATTTATTTACTAGAAATTATCATGGGTCAAGGTCAGTTCTCTCTCAATGGCAGCTCTAAAGAGGAAAAATGGATCTTTTTCTTTTCTTAATATTTTGGCTTTAATTTAAACCAAAGTTAGTTCAGGGAAGTCCCACCTCTCCTGGCATGCCTTAGATTAGATCCTGTGATGAGAAATGGTGCCTTTTAGTCTTACACTGAACTGTCTTGTTAAACAAAAAATCTGAAATCCATAGTTAGACACACAAATTGTGTCTCCTCACAGGGTAAGAGAGAGTTCAAGGTAAAAGGAATCAAAGCATTATCTTAATTAGGTAACTTTCATTAACAAATGTTATGTACAAAACATTCACTAATCCAACCATGTAGTTAATTTTTAAACTTTGCAACAGAATGATGCAATGTTCTTTGTTCAGTTTTGTCTTCAACAACACAGTATTTCCTAGAAAACAGTACATTAAAGTTTTGCTTTCTGTACCCTAGAGAAAGAAAAAAAATCTATTTAAAATACAAACTCTATAGTATCATGGGTCAAAGTACAGAACGTTTGAATGACTGATTGAAAAAAAAAAATAGTAGAGTGGATAATAGTTTAATTACTGTTACAGTTAAATCAGCCACTGGTAATTAGCTCGAGACACCAGTGATTCCCAACACTGATGTTATTACTTTTCAGGACACACCAAGGGAGACCAAAAAGCTTAAGTAGGAACACCTTTACAGAAGCATACTGATCCATTAGCAATCATAAAAACCCCAAAATGTAGATATATTCAAACTTGTAGTGTTACCCCCAAGGGCTTGCTGAAATACAAATTCATTCTTTTAATTAAATGCTGAAAGCACAGCCAAGAAATTGGTTAAGGAAGACTACTAATTTTCAAAAATAAATATTAAAATCAGATGCACAGTTGCGTGCTGAATTTGTTTCATTCTCTTGGCTGCACATGCAAATGACAAGCAGTATCTTTAACTGGTCATGTGCATTTGCAATTAATCAATTCACACAAGCAGAGACTAACATCTAAGAGTCTTCCTCAAAACACAACGTGAAGTCATGCTCTTACGCCAGATTTTGCAACCCAACATCACACCTCACAACAAGGGATGGTTACGAACAGCTAACTCTCTTCAAACACAGCCTATGTTGCTCGCCTGAGAAGCGCTGTTTCAATTCCCGGCAGCAACCGACGGCAACCAATACTGGTTTAGCAGAAATGTAACCGTACTAGTCACACACAGCTGCAGTAGTATTTTCACTGTGAAGAAATGAAAGATAGTCCCTAACCAGTGAAGAAGTCTTCCTCAAGAGAGTAGTTTACTATCATCGTTGGGTGATCCAGTTACTTCTCAATATTTTAGTCTCTACTTCAAAAATCAATAGGATTCCTTCTCAAAAGCTTGTAACTGCAATTAACAGATTAATTAGCTACTAAATAAGCTACTAAATAATTAACTACTAAATAAGATGTGTGGATTTAAAAAACAAAACAAAACCAAACCACACACAAAAAACACAACCAAACTTTTTGATGTATTTGAATGATGTACCTACACATGAAAAAACCTTTGTATGCTGAAAAATGACAGAAAAATAAGTATTTCCATTGAGATCAAATACAGTTTCCCCTTTGTCCCACACAGATGGTGGTCTCAAGACCCCAGCTTTATCTTTTCCCCGCACAGGTTTGTTCTGAAGAAATAAAGCAGTCACATCAAAACTGAGGACTTTGTATAATGAAGAATCAGCAAGACAGTTTATCACCATTTCCTTTCCGCTGTCTTGCCAAATGCATCCTGCCGATTGTCAGCACTTATCCCTGTGAGGCTTTGGTGCTCTGAATCTGGGATTTGTGGTCACATGGCACTGAAGAGCAGGTCTGCGTAACTGTCTGAGCGTGAGTAGAGCTACCAAGGCACCTAATGTCATCTCTCCTGTGTGCGAATTTTCATAGGTCACCATGAAGAAGCCCACATCATCTTTCTTCATTAACTCCATGTACTTTGTATGGTGTGCCAGGATTATTTTTTTCAGGTATTCAGCTGTCCTAGGAGTTTTAATATTCTGTCACTACCTGCCTTTCTGAGCACAGCTGTGCTCACTACTGATTCTTCCTTTTTAAAAAATAAAAGGAATTACGTTCCTACAACGTTCCTTTCACCTGGGGAGCATCTGCTACCACCAGCCCCTGCTCTCTGAGCAAAAGCACTTCTCAACTTACTTCAGTATCAGACAGAAATGAACTTGGAAAATTAAAAGAACAGCACTTTCAGAAAAACTCAAACAACCTAGCTCCAGTGTTAATGGACTCCTCTAACTCCAAGAAGTGCTTTTTTTTCCTCAGAAAGCTGGAAGAAAGGGTTAATCCATACATCCAATACTTTTTTCCAGGGACTAAGTGCTGGCAGCTTTTAAAATAAAAGCAACATCTCATCTTCTCTAACAACAATTTGCTGAAGTCTTAACTTCAGATTCTGTTGAGCCCCACAGAACCAGAGATAAAGAAAAAGGACTGGAAAAATCCCCCTCAACAAAAGAACACTTTATCAAACTTGGTTTTGGTGTAGTCATAGAGGAAGATGTATGATGGGAGAATGGAGACATTTTGTCTAAGCCATCTTAGAAGCTGGTGAGGGGTCTGGAGCACAGTCTTACGAGGAGCGGCTAATGGAACTGGGATGGTTTAGTCTGGAGAAGAGGAGGCTGAGGGGAGACCTTATCGCTTTCTACAGCTACCTGAAAAGAGTCTGTAGGGAGGTGGGTGTTGGTCTCTTCTCCCAAGTAACAAGTGATAGGACAAGAGAAAATGGCCTCAAGTTGCCAGGGGAGGTTTAGGTTGGATATTAGGAAACACTTCTTTACTGAAAGAGTGGTCAGGCACTGGAACAGGCTGCCCAAGGGAGTGGTGGAGTCACCATGCCTGGAGGTGTTCAAAAAATGTGTAGACATGGCACTTCAGGACATGGTTTAGTGGACATGGTGGTGTTGGGTTGATGGCTGGACTTAATGATCTTAGAGGTCTTTTCCAACCTTAATGATTCTATTCTATTTGAGACAGGGCAACAATTGGTGAGAGACCAAATTCCTAACACCACATCTATTCAGCAAAGATCACCAAGAATAGAAAGAAAAGCTCTTCTACAGAGGATGTTTTTTTTTCCTCCTGTAAACCTACTTGGTAAAGACCTTGGGATGCACAGATGGTTTGGGATACCAGAGAACAGCGGATAGAAATTGTGAAATAGATACTTTTTCCATGAACAGCAGCACCAGAAAAATGGGCTATTACAACACCGTAAGCAGAGAGACAAACCAGGAATTGTAGTCAACTCCCAGAACAATGAACGTCACACACTCACACTTTGCACGTATATAAACTGAAATCACCTTCCAGGCAGAAACAAGCAGCTAAAATCTGAAACAGAAGCATACCAAGAAAACAAGATAAAAGATGGGTGAATAATTTCAGAAGTTTGAGATTACAAACAAATCTATTCTTCTTAATGTGTCCAGGAGGGATCTTCAGAAAAAAAAGCAGCATATTTTTTGCCTCTAAAACAGAGGAAAATGCTGTTAGACCTCAGGCAGGTGCCCTTCATATACTAGCTCTGGAGACATCTTAGAGGGTTATTTCAACACAGACAAGAATTTTCACAGTCCTCTGCCTCTGGCTGTCACTTCACAGGACGTAGAACATGTAACCAAAATACAGCTCAATGTTGTAAATACCTCTGAAGAAAGACACAGATTTCTTCATTATGTTAATATGTTGTACATGGTTCACCAACTTTCATGAACACACCAGGGCCATGACACTCCTGTGGCAAATACAAGTGAACAAACAGACAACTGTCCCAAGGAAATGGAGGCGTCTGCGGCTCACGGGACCGCTGTCAGCCACAGCACCTTTCTGGAGCACAGCTTCAATTCCTGAGCTCCAGAAGGAGACCAGACTGTGAAATGGCTTTGACAGAAGTATCTGACAGCTCATAGCGGAGCTGAATGTCAAACAGAGCACTACAAGTTTTGCAACCAGAAGAGACTTTGCTACCTGCATAAGCAGGGAGAGCCGCCCCTCCAGAGAGCATATCCCAGCTGGATGATTCCACCAGGCTGGCAATGCCACTCAGGCCTACCACCACTGCAGCCTGCTCTGTCCTGAGGACAGGACACTCATGCCAAAGAACAATATCCAAAAGCACATCTGTGCTTTCGTACACACAGAAGAGCTACCACAAAGCCCCTCCTGCCTGGTGACACCTTGCCAAAGCACCAATCGTTACTGCCCCATAGTGTCCTTGGTCCTTTCCAAGTAGCTGAGTGAGAGTCCCAGAAGGCTGTCATTGACCAAGGAATCAGCTCCTGTTACAGAAATACTCAGCAAGACACAGCATGACAATTAGTTATGTCAGTTGCCCTGAACCATAAACCATTTTGAACTATTTTGGTACAATGGAAAGTTGTGGGAGGGAGAAAGAAAAAGAACAGGATAAAAATAGCTGATACGGTTCTGAAGAGCATTTTGCCTATAAGCCCCTTCCCGGCACACTGCCCTCCCTCCTTTCTCTTCTGCCTGTCCCCAAATTTCTGCAATAATCAGGTTAGCTAATGTTAAAGAAGGCTCTTCCTAGTTACTGTCTAATACTGTAGACTAGTCTAAATTGTTGTAAAATGTTTCTACCTAAATTGGAATAAAACACGATTGATTTTTTAAATATTTGCTTTAGTCTTGTCGCTACACAGAAGCATCATGGACAACAGCTATCTTCAGCAATGAGAGTCAAGGCAGTGGAGAAGAGGCAGCCACATCAAACATGCTCTGCTTCTACTCACATATGTCCTGCTTCACGAGCACTTTTAAGATGACTTTGCATGATCACTTAAACAGAACCCAATGTCAAAATTAACTGGATTTATTTCCGATCTTCTGTGAATTATTTGAGGAGTAGATAAGGAATTTCATTTTTCAAAAAGTTGTAAGCACTGGATGTAAAAACATACAGCACCATCCAGGATGCCAACACAAACTTGCTAAGTTACCTGACTGAAGCAATCATTATCACACTACCACTGAAGACAAATTACTGTACGCTTGAAAAGTACTTGTAAAAATTCCACTTTGTTAGTAAAGCCAACGGCACACCTACCCAAAAAGAGTGGGATTGGTTGTTTTACTTTTTGGTTGCTATCCAAGTCAATCCCTGCACGTTGCTGTAAAAAGGGAAGCTCTTATGAGAAAAAGGAGTTTTAAGTTATCTGTTCCCACACTCATCCTGGACTATGTGTACATATAAACCACACTGTACTTTATCAGAAGTCATTACACAATGACATCACAACTCTGTAGCCTGCATCATTCCTCTTTCCTGACACTCTACCACTGATTATTACTCAGTGATCCCAGAGAGACGAGGTTTCACTGGAGACGTAAAAGGAAACGTACTGACTACAAAGCTGCATAAAAGAGTAGTCTTTGAAAATCGCCTGTGCAGGACCCGAAGTGCCACAGCACAGCAGACACGCTGCAGTTCTGAGCCACACTCAATCAGGAGGCCGTGAACACCGCGTCCTGAATTCATCAGCACACAGCTCTGAAGTACGCTTATGGCCAGGTCAGTTATCCACTGAAGCCGAAGAGGAGAGATCACTCATGTACCTGAGCCTTCCTTCCACTTGTGCTGCTTGAGGCCAGTAAAAAGCACACTTCTGCAAGGAAGCTACCAGTAATCAGCTGCTCCAGAGAAAACTTGAAAAATTAACTAACTAATGTTAAAAAGTAGAATCATATTTCAAGTTTTTAACATTGGTTTTTACCCTTTCCCCTTCTACCTCTCTCCAGAGCCACCAAGTTGTAGAAAACAAAACAACAGCAAAAAAACCAGAATCACTGCATCCAATTTGCTTTTTTTTCCCTCCCTAACCATGGGCTAAATAATTACACAATTCATTACAAGAGAGGGGAAAAATGAGGTTAACATATTTCAAAAACATCTGAAGTGAAACGAAAGCCCTAATTAAACACTGTGCTAAGGAATACACGTAACTTCATCTCAGCTATGCTATGATTAATTTATAGGGGAGATGACACTTTTCTAATGGTATTTTAATTTTTTTTAATCATTACTAGTGTGTAGTCTTGGCCCCATCCCTGAAGTGTTAAAAACAGTTTACTAACCCTTATGATGAAAGATAAAAGCATCTCCAGAGTTCTTCATAGCTGAATCACTAATAATTTAGAAGAGTAATAAACCTAACAGTAACTTTCATAAAAAATTAATTAGAAAGGCTGAGAGGACATCTGTTGCTTTTGTTACATTTTTCCCCCCTTTCTGGTTCAGTTGTCTTTCCCCACGCTCCTTTAAACTCTTCTCAGATTCTCATGTCTGCTGCTGCTTCTTGCGAATCCTTGTTGCTTCCTCACACTTCCCTCCTTGTTTCCTCCCTGTACTGATTCTTCCTTTGGCAGCTGTTACTACTGCTGTGTGACAGATGCTATTTGGCACCTCGCAGCTAGGAGGACTTGTACCTACTAACTAATAAAAACAACCTACATGTTAAAAGCTTTAAGAAAGTGAGTTACTTGTAAGTACATACATCTCACGTAAATAACGTACAACAAATTTGTTATGGAAGAAAATCATACTGATTAAGTATCATACTAGAACAACTGAGCTTTCTAATTCAAAAACCAGGAGAAAGACAGAAATGGAGGGCAATTTAGAGAGAAGACAGTCAGTCCATGCCTTGCCCATTGTGAATTTCTGCAAGTCCTTGGCAGCCTGTGGAGCACTGGGAGGGAACAGTGATGACGACGGTTCCTAGTTATGCCTGAGAAGCCTAAAATGCAGTAGGCTGTTTGTAATGCCAGGCTACGCACAAGCGAGGTTTCCTTTGATCTTATCACCAAGCCACTTGTGGGCCTCATCAACAGAAGAAAAATCACTTCATCCAAATTTAGTATTGATTCATCCAAAGTTAAGTATTGATTCATCTTCTTTATAGACTACAGAAAACTCAATCAGCAGTGTTTCAGACAGCCGGGCTTAAAAGTGGTCTTTGATACCCTTTGATACCCTACACTTACTCTGAAATAGATGGCAAACCGTTACAGTAATGTGGGATTCATCTCGTTTAACTTCGTATGACTACAACCTAAGTGCTAACGAGTGAGCTGGTGACTCTGTATTGGGTGGCATTGCACCTCTGCATTCAAACACATCTTTAAGCTTCCTGTTCCACTCTGCCAACAATAAAGTGGACAGAGCTCAGGTGCGGATGCCCAGGTTCAAAGAAAGGCCACCACAGCTGTCACCAACAAGCCACCATTCTTGGCCTAAATGAGGTCCCATGTGGATCCTTCTTTCACCATCACTGGGCTCACACTTTCTTAAGCACTAATATGCAATTTCTGCAATAAGGAAACTTGGACTGCAGTTAGTATTTTACCTAGGTTCCGAGCCACCACCTGTGCTCTTATGCTGTCTGAGCTCTTTCCAGAACAGGATGAGTGTCTGTTTTACAGAACAAAAACTGAAGAATAGCAAGATGAAACAATGCATGTAAGGTCAGATAAGGCATTTAAAATATACTGAAGATGAGAAATAACAAAATCAGTCTGGCATCTAAAGAAAGTTTTTGTGACTTCACATTTCTCTCTAACTGGGTGCAAAAGAAAGTAACTCAGAATGAAAAGACACATTAAAAAAAACCCAAACAAACAAACAAACAACCCACACTCTACTACAAAATAGTAATCACATCCATCCAGTAAATTTTAGGAAAATAAAAAAGTTATGCTGTTAATTCTCGAGCTCAAAATATTTCATGTATAATAGCAACTTTTTTCCTGCTGTCACAACAGTTTTATAGTATATGCAGGAAAAAAAAAAACTCAGGAAAAAAGCAAGATTATGCATAATTTCTGCACATACTCCAGTTGGAGGAGAACGGGCATGGGTATGTTATACTTTTTCAAAAGCATGCACTGAACAAATCATAAAAATATATGTTTCACTGCTAAGTCACAGGAAGTTACCTATACTTTAAAATAAACTGCCATAGATGCTGAACAAAAGATTTGGCAATTCTTCCCTACAGAGACACCCATCTATTTACATCTGGGAGTGCTGCCAATGGAACAGCTACCAAAAACTTCAAAAGGTTCACGGCATGAATAGCAAGCTGCTGGCCAAAGGATTTTATGATAGGACCAGCTGTGTAACACCATATTGAATATTAGACACCACCACCCCCCCCCAAAATGCAAAGAAGAGATGTTAAACTTGTTAAGAAGCTGAAAATGAAATCTGAATTCCTTAAACTAATGTTTTCTACAGCAAAGTCTGTTTAATGGGAGAAAAGAAAAAAAAACTACACCACAACCCAAAAAGAGCTGCAATACAGCACTTCTGCAAGAGCAACTCTAAGCCATTCTTCTCACCAAGCCAACTTTCAGCCCAGGGAACTTCTCCGCTTTGTGATCAGAACGCTCTGCTTTAATAAATGGCTCCCCTGAACTCGCTTGGGGAGAGAGGAGACATGAGTCAACAGAGGAAGAGAGGGATAATGTCTCTGTTGACAAACATTTACCAGTTGACAACCGACAGCGAGAAACAGGGACAAGCGAAAGCTTGCCAAATGCAGTTACGCTGGAGGGACAAAGCCCCTTTTGGAGCAGCACTGCCGTTCTTCACAATCCCGGAAAAATATCCGAACATAGTTAACCAAAATAAAAAGCTTCAGTTGTTGAAGAGCAAGGCTGCTAATCCCAATATTTGTGGTGACGCTTTTCCCTCAAACCAGAACGGGTCAGAACTCCTCTGAATCAAATTACTGCACGTCCTTTGCCAAAGAGTCTGGTTTTGGTCCCAGTAGTCATACCCGTCTCAGTGTTCACACAGCTCCTTCTGAGCTACATGAGCAATTTTTTCCCCTCATCTTACGACATTTCTGTAGACAACATGCCAAAGCATATCTAGCATCTTGGTCAGGCTCCTTATTCAGGAAAGCCAGGACCTCGCTGTCTGCTTACGTCCTGGAAATTTAGTTCTTGGGGACTGCAAACAGAACTCGACCACAGCGTTACGGGTGGACACACGTTCCTCTCCAAGCAGCTATTGCTATTCCACCCTCCCGGATTGCTACACGAGCCCCAGAGGGAGCCCACAGCAGCCTCCCTCCTCCTCCAGAGACGAGAGGGGCTGAGCACAACAGGGCACCCGGGCCTGGCTCTCCACTCGGGCTCCAGCTCCCTGCTTGCTCCCCTCTCCGGGCCGCACGCACGCTCCAGGGGATCCCCCCGCCCCCGCCCCCGCGCCCTGCCCGCCCGGTCCTTACCGCAGCACTTTGCCCACCGCCTGCAGGACCATTTTGCAGCTTAGTCCGGCTCTGGGGCTCTGGGCGAGGACGGGCCGTTCAGCGGGGAGGCTGCAGTGATCCCCGACCATGGTACGGCGGGAGGAACGCGGCGCAGCCGAGCGGAGAGAGGCCGGGGTGCCGGCGGGCACGGCTCGGCTCGGCTCGGGCGCTCGGCCCCTCCGCCCGCCCCCGCCGAGCGCCCCGGCCCGGCCCGGCCCCCGCCCGGCGCCGCCAATGGGCAGCGGCGCTGGGGGCGGGCGGCCACCGCGGCTCCTCCGCCCTCCCCGCGCGGGGCGGCCCCCGACGCGGCCCGCTCAGGCCGGAGCAGGCCGCGGCCAAGGGCAGCGCGGCCGGGGCGTGCAACCCTCGCCCGCTCCTCGGCACCGGACGCCGGGCAGGGCTTTACAACACGTTTCAGAAAAATGGTGCGGGGCAGCTGCGGGAGGGAGGAAGCACCCACGCCCGGGCCCCATGGAGTTTACCAAAGCAGCGCTGCCCAACGCGAGCACCACCGTCCATTATAAAATCCTCCGCCACTTCGCTTGGCAGCCAGAAAGTGAGAGAAAGTAGATTTCCTGGGCCGGTGATGTCGCGGGACACGGGGCAAATATGCTGCTGTGGCTGGCAGCAGCGCAGGCCCCATCCGTAACGGGGCCGTGCTGGCCTCCCAGTGAGAAATGGGAATAACGGCGCCTTTCATGAGCAGGGCTTTGCACTGCGCGCTCGGGACTCTGACAAACCCGGGCACAGGCTAGCCCAAGCACAGAGCTAGATAGGTTCTGCCAGAAACACAGTTTTACGCAGTGAATGTCAGCCCAGCAGCGACATCAAGGCCTCTGTCAGAGGGCTCTAAACAGAGGAAGGCTGAAGAAGAGTAAAACCACAAAGGGCAAGACCCCCCCCTTGCATTTATGACCAGAGTTAAGAGCAGGCACATGGGTGATGTGCCAAGTGATTAAGCAGCATTGCCAAACACGAGGTTTGTTGTGACACACTGGCAGTTTTACGCAGAGGAACCACCTTGCCATGACTTTTCCTAACAGACCTCAGAAAGGTGCTGTATGTTCAGCTCCTTTGCCACGCCACGTAACCATCACTCCACGCACACCTTTTGGACAGGCAGCTGTGCCCACAACTTGCTGACGTAGTACTCAGAGCCAAATCATAACAAAAAATGTGACAGGTGTGGCATAACATGACCTAGAACACAAAGCCCTGAGGACATCACTTATTCTGACATGCTAAAACCCGACCCGTGACATCTCTGAGAAAACAGTGGGTTTGCCATTTTACCTACACCTGCAACACCGGCTGCAGTCGGAAGGGGCAGCTCCCCAGACAAGGTACCGCCAAGCACTCCACTTCATTTACTGAACAGGCACCTTCCTGGCAGAAGGCCAAAAGACTTGTTGAATTAAACCAAGCACAAGTCACGCCACTGCTGCCGTCACCAACCTGGCATCACTTGGTCAAAGGAGGGGAATGTGGCTGCTGTTTGCACAAACCCAAGAAACCACAGCGTGAGACGCAACTTGGAGAAATAACATGCCGCTGTCAGTCCCAAAGCACCTACCCAGGCAGCAGCGTTTGTCAGTTGCGTTCTGTCTTCTAAGTCCAAGTTCGGCCTCCACACCCTTGTGAAGCAGGAGGTATTTTCATTCCCACTCTCCAAGCAAGCCACTTACAGAGTTTTAATGACCTCACTGATAGCACACAGGAAGCGTGCAGCTGAACCCTGCTTAGCTTTCCACCCTGCAGCCCGGCGCTTCATACAGAAGATTATCCAACCCTTCAGAAACATGATGCTCGCTCCATCTTTTCCCCAAGTAACAGTGACTTGTCAGTGACATCAAAAAACAACAGTCCTGGCAAATGGAGGAAGGACACCTGCCAAGGGGCAGCTGCCCTCATTTCGTTCACCAGTGAAATCTGCACAGAGAGATGTTTGTTTGTAAAAAAACCACCCTAAAAACAACAAGCCTGTGATATAAAGCAGCTTAAGTTTTAATAAAAGCCTGTCTATCCAAAGTAAATTAAAGAAAAATCCAGGGGTCAAACCAAAATAAATACAGCTCTGTGGTGTTACAGTTGTATTAGGAAAGCTGGCCTCTCCGTGACTCTCACAGCTAAACATTCGCTCTTCAGAGATGGAGCTTCAGTGATCTCACACAGGTTAGGAACTGATGCTCTGCTGTTAAAACTGATAGATCAACTGAAATAAAATTTTTAAACCCGGTATCTTTTTACCTTGCCCCAGATAAATGACCCACTTCTCTATTTTGTTAGCTTCCTGCATCAAACCAGTGCTTTCCTTTCCCTTTCCTCAACTACAAAGCTCTGCAGCACGATTTCCAGCCTTCCCTCCACCTATCATTTTTCCTTCATTCAAGCAGTATCTCCCTTTTGGATAAACTGCATGCTGCAGTTCACCTCTAGTATTGGATTTTGTACAAGTTCATAGAATCATAGAATGGTTAAGGTTGGAAGGGACCTTCAAAGGCCATCCAGTCCAAGACCCATGCAAGAAGCAGGGACATCTCCAACCAGATCAGGTTGCTCAGAGCCCCATCCAACCTGGCCTTGAATGTTTCC
The DNA here is from genome assembly GCF_036417535.1 of Chlamydotis macqueenii. NCBI lineage: Eukaryota > Metazoa > Chordata > Aves > Otidiformes > Otididae > Chlamydotis > Chlamydotis macqueenii. The sequence continues at coordinate 51,738,649 of NC_141560.1, read as the reverse complement.
AGGGATGGGGCATCCACCACCTCTCTGGGCAACCTCTTCCAGTGTTCTACAACTCTCACTGTAAAAAATTTTTTTCCTAATATCTAATCTACATCTACCTCCCTCTATTTTAAAACCATTACCCCTTGGTCCTATCACAACAGGCCCTACTGAACAGCCTCTCCCCATCTTTCTTATAAGCCTCCTTTAAGCATTGAAAGGCTGCTATAAGGTCTCCCCGGAGCCTCCTCTTCTCCAGGCTGAACAGCTCCAACTCTCTCAGCCTGTCCTCATAGGAGAGTTGTGGGGAAACCTAGCATCTCAAAGCCAATTTTAAATGCTCCAAAATAATAAAAATGAAACAAGGTTATTATAGGAAGCACTACTTAAGCACATACACTTTATTTATATGGCATCAGCGTAAGTAATTTAAAGCACATGTGCAGCACTGATTCTCACACTTAGAGCACATGTGCAACACAAATAGGTGTACTTGAAAGCTGCTGCATCCAGAAAGAGTAGTACTCGATCTAAAAGCAACTTATTTACTGAACTCGGCTACTGGTCTGACCTCCACATATGCACATTCTGAAAGATTCCTCAGGGGTTCGTCTTCCAGCCATCTGACTGCCTATTTGCAGCCATCAGTAGCTTCTTTTCACTTGCTTCCTCAACATCCTCTGCATGCAACAACCCTTGGATCTGACATTAGCACAAGTCTGCTTCAGCAGTGGCAAAGCGTTTCTAGCATATCCTTTACCCACCAGCCCAACCTGAAAGATCGCAGAATTGTGTACTGAAGTTGTTACTAAAACATTAACAGAAATGTCTGTGAATGGGCCTACCAACAGCTTCCTGACTTGTATCGGTCCTACAGACACATGAGCAGAACAGTAACATCACCAGTGGCACAGAGTAAGGGCACAAAACAGCACACTGGGAAGGGGGGAGCCCCCTTTCCCACCACTTACAAGACTGGCTGTATGTGCTTATAGCACACTGATGGAAAGTTTTCTGTGTTGAACCCAACTACCAAACCAAGGAATGGTATTTATAGATTTTATGAAAAATGCTTTGTATTTATAATGATGTTATAAACAGCAGTTAGACAATTACATATTTATTTGCCCCTTTTAGAGTTCCTAATAATTAAGTGTAAAGCAGCCACCGCAGGGATGTATGCTAGTACCCAGAGGTTTGGCAAAGAAAGCAAGTCATATCACCCCAAACAAGCAAACAATGTCGGGGGGAAATCATAACCATTATTTTCCTTAAGGTACAAGTCAGCATTTTACACGTATAGAATGATGCCTTGTAACATCAGATTGTAAAGTTCTGTTTTAAAGTAAACTGAAATTTATTTTGTGTCCCTGCCTGACGTACAATGTTTCATTTTAGGTGGCTAATTAGCCTTTTTGTTTAAGTTTAGCTACCACCTAGCCAAGCACCATTCCCAGTTACCTCACAGGGCATCCCCAGGTTTCTAGACCCACTTAAAATCAACAATGGCAACATTTCATCCTTTAGCTTGCCTCTAAGCAGTATTGATACTGAGATGCCATTTGCTCTCCATTTTGCCATCCTCGCACAGCAACAAGGACAGCACAAGCAGCTCTGCTTTGAACACACAGTAAAGACATGGATTTTTGGATAGAAGACAGACTGAAGTCAAAGTTGCCTCAGTCTCAAAGAGTAGTTTGGAAGTGGTGATAGTGAAGGGGGAAATAAAAGATTTCAAGGGTACACTTTCAGCTCTGCTCTTCAGATAACAGCAGGAGAAATTGGTTTTCCTGACCACACAGAGGGCTGTGATACAAGCCTTATCAACAGTGGCCACACACATTGAGGAAAGTTTGTGCATAGAAGATTGAGCTTAAAAGCAGCACATTTGTAAGTGACAAGGTGCATACATGTGCTGCTTTATTGAAAGCTCTGGTAACAAGAAGTCACTGTTTATCCTGCAACCACCACCTTTGGCTTCATCATTACTGTGGGTTTTTTTCTCTGCAATAAGCAGAAAAAAAAAATTACACGATATTCTCACCTAATCCATAACATGAGAAACGAAAAATCAATTGCAGCAAAAACAGCAAAATACCTCAAAATATCAGTAAAGCTTCACCAGGAACTCCAAAGAGTTTATATTACAGCATTTTCAAAAGGATGCACAAAATGAGAAGAACCAAGGGTTCACCAAGTATCACTTTACTAAAAAAAGGAAAGTGAATGCTGCTGTATGTACCAAAGAGAGAAACTATGATCCCAAAGGTATTGTATTTCTGGCACAGGTTTAGGCACATCTATTGTTCTGAAATCCCTGGAAATGTCAAGTTAAGCCAGGTTCATCAAGAAGTGTGTATGGATGAGAGTTGAAGAACAAATGTATTGAAGGAAGTGGCAACAGCAGCAGCTCAGCAGGAGATATCCAATTCTGCTAGCACTGAACAAGTACCCCAGAACTATTAAGAAAGGATGGGATAGTCACACTTGGACCCTATATGGAGAAGTGATGTGGAATAGAGGGTAGAGTTGAATTTTATCACCTGCATTTCAAGAAGTTCTCCCAAGACAGCCCACCTCAAGTGACACGGCCTCTGCAAAACATGCAGTGGCCCGACACTTCTTTCCTGAGTGGCTGTTCAGGCAAGTTTGTGGCAAGTAGATCCCAAGTCAATGAATTGCCGTGGAGTTGGGAGAGGAACATCAGATTCAGACTTTAGTTTGTAGTATCCCTGAAAACTTACCACTGTTAGAAAAATAATTTCTATTTTTAAAAGTTGTTACTCTGAAACCTGGACAAGTTCCAAGATTACTGCATTCTGCCTGAAGTTTCCCCTGCTTTCAACTGAAAAGGCTCTTTGCTTTCTGTACCAAGGTTTGTATACGTTATAGAGCACTCTATTTCAGCGACAGATGAAGCAGTCTCTATACGGTACCTTTCTTACCTAGTTCATTCCAAAAGAATAAAACATCACAACGACACAGCCTCAAGGAAGCAAAAAGTTTTCCTCTTTCTAGTTTGCAAAACAATATGCTTGGCACTACTGTATAAAGGAACAATAAACTGGAAAATATTTGCAAATAAACAGCTCAAATCTATCACCCTCATAAAACTGTCTTCCCTGTAGGCAATTTGGCTAGGCAAAAGCCTAGCAATGGCTTCAAGTGACACCGACGCTCAAGTGACAGCCAACATCAATCTCAGAGAGGATGAAATCTGTTTTTTTTTTTTTTCTTTCAGTAGGGAATAAGGAGAGAAGAAATCACAAACAAGTAAAGATGTGCTGGTGAAGCTAATGCATTTATCATTCCCACTGCCCAAAAGGATGTCTTTCAACACATGCACCTCGCAGATTAAGTCAGAGGAAGAAGTCTTATTAAACAGAGTACCTGCTGATAGGCTGCACGGGGTGCTCACAGCATACTGTAACGATTGAGATGCTCAGTTTAAACCATTGCAGCCACTGTTACTTCCTTTCCAGAGACAAGTGAGAATTTCACCTCACATTTTACCATTCCTTTTTTTCCCTTGCCCTGATTTTGATGTTTAACTGGGCTGCACTCCAGGGAAGCATTAGTGCAATATTTCATACAGAAAAGCTAAAATGAATGACTCCTTTTCCTTCCATCCCCCAAATACGCTGGACTTCAAGCTTCGTATAAAGAGGTAAAAACTTCTTAAACTTGGCTAAGAAGTTCTCCCCAGGGATTGTTTAACATATTCGGAGCTACTGGCTACATATATACAGAACTCTCCCTCTAAGCTTTACAGCACACCTACTGTTTTCACAGACTTGGGTAAATATGCCATGGAAAACAAAATCCTAATTGCAAATTGGCACGAACCTCTAGACTAAGGAGTCAAAGGTGTAATCAGCACAGGAAAGGAGGGTATCTGCGTCAGCACTGTTATTGGTCAGGACTATCTACGCTTGGGTGGGAAAGGCACAGAAGGAAAAAAGGGAGATGCTGGGAGTGAACTTGCAGAGTTTTCCCAGACAGATGGAGAGCCACTAAGGAAATACAAGTTTCCCTCTTTCTTGGTGCTAAGAATGCTTCATTTCAGTACAGCAAGTGATTTTATCTGGTAACATCATGTTTAGATCACAGCATAAGGGAAAAACAATTCATTAAATATGCGTGAAATTTATTCTAGGAGATTTTCCTCCTGGCATGCATTAGAGAATATAACACACAGAGCTTACATTATGTAAGATTAAACAGAGGAAGCGATTCATTTGTAATTCCTGGCACTTACAGAATAATTCCTTAGCTGCTAGTTCTAAAGAGTAGGACCACAAAATCCAGAAGTCACAAAACTAACTCAGTTCACACCCAGACCAGTGCACGTTTGCATTCCGTATACAACTCAAAACACACATGCTGCGTCCCAGCTAATTTGATTTTTTAGTACCTCGCAGTCCCAGCACAGATCTGAGTGACAGGAAGCCAAAACCAACTTCTGCCGTGCAGTTGATGCCATAAAGCACCTAACTTAAAACCTGAAATAGTTCAAATGTAGGAAACAGATTAAAAAATTTCCAGCAGTCGTTCAGCCACGCAAAGCGGTGTGTGTACTCTTTGCACTGTGGCAGGTCAGCCCAGAGGAGGGAACACTTCACAGCTCTGAAGTGAAACCTGCTGGGTCAGTGTGCATGAAAAGGCCTGCACTGGAGATGGACACAGGGCTGCAGAAAGATACTAACGAGTAGTTTGTCACGGAGACTCACCTCTGCTGAAGTTACACCACTGCATTTCAAACAGTCGTGGAATAAAAGCATTAAGATCTTCCCTTTGAGGAATTCTCAAACCTAACATAACGCTAATTAAGCGCTTTGAGACATTTGAAAACATTAATAGTTCCTCTTCAGTACATTAAATGCTTTGTAAATTTACTGGAAGAAACACCTGGAAGTTCTTTAGGACAATTTTTGACACTTGGTTTCAGTCAAGATGTTACACACAAGAACCCATAATATTCTCACAGCAGCACTGTCCTGGGTCTTTGCTGCACTTGCCAGTCCTACCTGCACAAGAGCTCGGGTGCACACAGGACATAGGCTTACATAGGCACAGCCACAAAACTGCATGGCATAAGTAACCTGCTTGTAGTTTTCCTAAAACTTGTTATGAAAACATAGCCAGTTTTCACGCTTTGCTTTTCTGATAAAGAAAATGGCTTAAGTGCATGCACTTACCCATTTGATTTGAATCTTCCACTTCGATGGTATAAAACTTCAGGCATAGAATCATAGAATAGTTTGGGCTGGAAGGGACCTTCAAAGGTCGTCTAGTCCAACCCCCCTGTGAGGAGCAGGGACATCTTCAACCAGATCAGGTTGCTCAGAGCCCCGTCCAACCTGACCTTGAATGTTTCCAGGGATGGCGCATCCACCACCTCTCTGGGCAAGCTGTTCCAGTGTTCCACCACCCTCAGTGTAAAACATTTTTTCCTTGTATCAAGTCTGAATCTACCTCCCTCTATTTTAAAACCATTACCCCTTGTCCTATCACAACAGGCACTACTAAAGAGTTTCTTCTCATCTTTCCTGTAGGTCCCCTTTAGGTACTGGAAGACTGCTATAAGGTCTTCCCAGAGCCTTCTCTTCTCCAGGCTGAAGAGCCCCAACTCTCTCAGCCTGTCCTCATAGGAGAGGTGCTCCAGCCTGCTGATCATTTTTGTGACCTCCTCTAGACTTGCTCCAGTAAGTCCATGTCCTTCTTATGTTGGGGGCCCCAGAGCTGGACACAGTACTCCAGGTGGGGTCTCAGGAGAGCAGAGTAGAGAGGCAGAATCACCTCCCTCGACCTGCTGGCCACATCTCTTTTGATGCAGCCCAGGATGCCATTGGATTTCTGGGTTACAAGAGTACATTGCTGGCTCATGCTCAGCTTCTTGTCCACTAGAACCCCTAAGTCATCCTCCTCAGGGCTGCTCTCCATCCATTCTCCACCCAGCCTGTATTTGTGCTTGGGATTGCTGCAACCCACATGCAGGATCTTGCACTTGGCGTTGTTTAACTTCATGAGGTTCACCCAGGCCCACCTCTCCAGCCTGTCAAGGTCCCTCTGGATGGCATCCCTCCCCTCCAGTGTGTCAACCGCACCACAGCTTGATGTCATCAGTGAACTTGCTGAGGGTGCACTCAATCCCACTGTCCATGTCACCAAAGATGTTGAACAGGGCCAGGCCCAACACAGACCCCTGAGGAACGCCACTCGTCACCGATCTCCACTTGGACATTGAGCTGTTGACCACCACTCTGAGTGCAGCCATCAAGCCAATGCCTTACCCACTGAGTGGTCCGTCCATCAAATCCGTATCTCTCCAGTTTAGAGAGAAGGACGTTGTGTGGGACAGTGTCAAATGTGTTGCACAAGTCCAGGTAGATGATGTCAGTTGGTCATCCCTCATCCACTAATGCTGTAACTCTATCGTAGAAGGCCACCAAATTTGTCAGGCACAATTTGCCCTTAGTGAAGCCATGTTGGCTGTCACCAATCACCTCCTTATTTTCCATGTGCCCTAGCACAGTTTCCAGGGGGATCTGCTCCATGATCTCACCAGGCACAGGGGTGAGGCTGACCAGCCTTTAGTTCCCTGGGTCTTCCTTGTTCCCCTTTTTAAAAATTGGGGTTACGTTACCCCTTTTCCAGTCATTGGAACCTCACCAGACTGCTGCAACTTATCTAATATGATGGACAGCAGCCTGGCAGATTCATCCGCCAGTTCCCTCAGGACCTGCAGATGCATCTCATAAGGTCCCATGGACTTGTACACCTTCAAGTTCCTCAGATGTTCCCAAACCTGCTCTTCGAGTACAGTGAGCGGTTCCTCATTCTCCCAGTCCCTGCTTTTGCCTTCTGCAACTTAGGCAACGTAGCTGGAGCCCTTGCCGGTGAAGACCAAAGCAAAAAAGTCATTGAGTACCTCAGCCTTCTCCATGTCCTGGGTAACCAGATCTCCTATTTCCTTTTGGAGAGTGCCCACATTCTCCCTGGTCTTCCTTTTATCCTCAACACACCTATAGAAGCTTTTCTTCTTGCCCTTGACATTCCTTGGCCAGATTCAATTCTGTCAGGGCTTTAGCCTTCCTTATCTGATCCCTGGCCACTCAGATAATCTCTCTGTATTCCTCCCAGGCTACCTGTCCTTGCTTCCACCCTCTGTAGGCTTCCTTTTTGCTTTTCAGTTGGTCCAGGAGCTCCTTGTTCATCCACACAGGCCATCTGGCGTTTGTGCCCCACTTCCTCTTAGCTGGGAGGAATTGAATCTTATAAAACCCAACGTGATTATATAATCTTGAGATCAACCCTCTCCCACAAATTCTGGACAGATTTGGACAAAGGGGCAAGATAATACAATTTAAGGTTAAGATTACCATACACTTTTTTCAGGCACGGCACTAACATATGCTGGAAGCGCAGTTCAGTAAGGAACTGGTGGATTAAAAAAAGCTCGTATACATACAATTGTTGGGTTTGTATCATATTCACTGTTTCTAAATAACATTTCTTCCAAAGTAAATTAAGCTAGTCACTGAGCGAAATCATGCTATGAGTAACAAAAAAAAAAAAACAAAAAAAAAAACCAAAAACCCACAAAAAACAAACCACCACCCTCAAAGAATACCCAAAAGAGTAAAATCTATGGAAAATATAACTTCGCTATACAAAAATAATATAAATCATAACTACTTGAACTATCTCAAACCATTAGAAGTTTCCTTTTTAGGCTCAGAATATTTGAAAGCAATTTTTTTTAAAAAGCCCCTCCTAGAAGCATACAGAGGTCATGAGACGGTCTACTTAGGAGAGAACTGTCTTCCAAATTATGGCTAGATTATTGCTTTACAGGACACAAATATTTTTATTACTGTGACATGTTTGCACTGCTGTAAACCCTAGTTAAGAGACGGTCATGGATTACATCTTGAGAGAGAAACACCATAAAATAAAGGAAACTTCTATGAACCCAAATCTCATCTGATCAAGAAGAAAGAAAAGAAATAGTAGAATGTACAATGAAAGAGCTCTGAGCTTAAGCCAATCATGGAGAAAGAGAGACATAGCTTTAAAAATAACACTATTAGGCACAGACCTGTCTTTGAGCAACATTGCTGTATATAAAGTTTTTGGGATTCTGTCTTGCTTAAAATCTCCATTTTGCCCAGAATTTTTTCTATGGCTAGATTTACACCTTTTTTTCCATAATCCATTACAACTCTTGAAAGTTATTTATCTACTAAGAAACAAAGAAAAGCACTGGCTGACACAAGAGCTTTGCTGTTCTAGTTAGACCAGATTGCCCTTTGTCATGTTTTAGTAACGCAACAAGAAAATTAGCCTTGCCTGCTCTCCAGGACAAAAAAGTTGCACTTAAGGTACTGGACAGAAACTGAGGAGAGAACCATTACTGTGTCTACCGAGATTATTCTGCATGAACCTTGCTAAATATGTCTCTACTCCAATTCCACAGCCAGAAAAAGAAATGAAAAAATATGAATTATAATAATCTGCATTTTCCGTGCCTTGTTTTGCATACTTTTCCTAAACTACTTGCTTTCAGGACTTTGTCCATATCAATATGTACCGAGACCAGGATCAATGGGTGATAATGTCCTACTATCATAATTCCTACTTAGCCACTCCGAAATACCATTACCATGAACATGGCAAAGACCTCTTTTTCAAATGCTTGATGAAGATTGCGTCACGACTAGGAAAAGGCCCTGAAGTTGCAGTGTTACTGTGAGGATGCACAGGCAGGCGAGTGCCAGCAGAAGTGGGGAAGAAGAACTCCAGACTTCTCAAAAGTCCAACTCTGCCACTAGTTCCTCTGAGGTGTGAGTGAAATTGAGCACCTCTCTAAAAGAAGATAAATATATATATCAAATTTCAGATATCAAATTTCACTAAAATTCAGTTATACACACTATCTGAAGTATTTTAGCATTTTTCTAGGCTTCTTATTGGGGAGGCAAAAGTAAATACTAGAATATGTATTCATCCTGCATCTTGAGCTACTTCTGCACTTTGAAGGTACATTATATGCATCAAGCAAATGAGCTCCAATACACAGTACGTGAACCTTTCTCTTTTGACGTACTGCTCTAAAAATGATTTGGAACTAGGGAAAATACATTGTGTTCCACTATGCAAATAGCAACTTTCCTGTATAATTATAGTATATTTTGCTGAGAATTGCATCATGACTAGGATACTACCAAGAGGACAAACATTTAACCACTATTCTTAGTTTGTTAAAAAAATTTCCCACATTACATAAACATGTACACACCCACACACAGGCAGCGCCAATCTTTTAATTGTTTTTACTTTAGCAAAAGAATAGTTATTTTTCATTTCAGTAGCTTTATTTTTGTTACTGTTATAAAACAGGTATTAACTTTTCTCCTTCAGCTTCCTTCACTATTATTCTTCCCTTGTCTTTACCACAGTTACCTTAACTTTAAGTAAGATGAGACTGTAAAAGAGGAATAAAAACAAATTGGCATGCCAATTCCAAAATATCTTTAAAAGTTCCATAAAATAATTCACTTCTAAACGTGTATTCAGCAGAAAGAAGAATTGTCAAGGAGTTTCTCCTGATGTTTTCATAAAACGGATAGGTGCACATCTGACAAAAGAAAAAATAGGATGTATTTCTATAGTTCGCACACATTAACCAGAAGCACCGGGAACAAAACATAGCGGATTATTGAAAATGTCATCTAAACTTTAAAACCTTTTCCATAGGTTGGCCAGAAGTAGGAACCATGCAAAATTCTTCTGAATAGGCGCAGCCTTATATGATTTTCCTTGTACACACACCTGTCAGAGTCAGCCAGCTCAGGGTAACCACAGCTGAGCAACAGTCACATTAAAAGAAGACACAGCACAGCTAAGAAGAAATTAAGCACTCAAAAGTTAACCTTGGTATATTGATTTGCACTCTGTATTCAGGCTTCTGATTATACTTCAGAACTCAGTTTTTCATTTCTTTGGCTGGAGGATGTTAAAACACACAACATAGATTCTGCTCCGGGCTGCTCTCCTACATGCTCAGTGCTTCATCTGAAACAACATACAAATTGCTGTTACGGATCCAGTTCCAGTGTTCCCAATCCAACGAGGCTGCTAGATACGCATATAAAGCTGACAAGCTTCAAAAGAATTTTTGTGTGTGTGTGTGTTCAAGTGTTATATTAAACTGGAAATTAAAAGGTTGGATCTTGACCTCTTTGAGAATCATGATCCACATCACGCAGTTTCCTCAGAGGGCCAGGGAAAAGAGGGGATCAGGGCATGGTATTTTAGCTCTACAGAGTAGAAGAAAATCTTAATTTAATAATCATTTATACAATGAACACATGGCCAACTGAACGCAAATTTTGAAAATAAAACTTTTACCATAAAAAAGTACAGTTGTTGCCTTTAATGAGACAACACTCAGAATACGTTGCTATTGTTGTTTCTGAAAGTAAGACAGTATTTTATTCCACAAATTAGGCTTTGCTTTGTTTGTATATGCAAGCGTTCATGCATACCTGGAACCTCACCGCCGCTACACAGCCAGCACTACTGCTTGTACGCCTGCTGACCAACAATTCTTGTACGAAGTACCTTTCTGCTTACCTTTCCCAACGACCAAATTTATAAAGAAACAGTAAAAATGCACCTAATTGAAGTCAATACCCATACCCATCACAATTTGGGTGCGTGCCAAAACACAGAATAGACACAGAAGTAATACCATGGAGAAGGGAGGCCCTGTTACAACCAGCTGAGCAGTGACAGACACTCATTGCCCTGTAATCCCAGGCGGCTCAACAGCCCTCCACTCTGCAGCCCATCAAGTCCTTCTGGTCTGCCTAATGGAGGAGGGAAGGTCTAGGGCGGGGGGAAGCGCTAAACAAAGACTGTTTACTTCCTACACCAAAAGAAAAGGGATAAGAAACTACACTTCACCATCTGAGGCGTCAGTAAGTCCTTCAGGAGACAAGCTTCAGATAAAACTTTACCTTTTAACAGCCGGTTGGACAAGGAGTAAATTGGCACGGATTCAGCTGTTAGCACATGCAGGTAACTTACAGCCCCTCTTCTCTTTCATCTCATATGACTACTGTTTATCTTCACCAACAATGGTTTGCTGGGGACAGTAGTTTTAAAGACAAAACAAAATATGCAATACTTGTCACAGCTTAAAATCTACCCAGAGACAAGATCTGCCAGGTAGGTACATGAGCATGGCACACCTCTTCCTGGGGTTGACTTCATCTGTTTTAACCTTGTAGATAAACTAAATAGTTGCATCCCCACTATGGTTTTCACAGCTTATATATTCTAATTATTTCACAATGAAAACATGTGCTTTTTGATCCAAGAAGATATTTTGCCTACACAAATACAGCACGCTAGCAAAGAGCGGTTGCTGCTGTAGACACAGCACTTCCTATGAAACCTGTGCCTTGCGCACACGTTTTAGAAGTCACCCCTCACCCATGCCTCTCAGCTGTCCAAGTAAAACAAGCTATTCTGGTAAAAAACACGTTGCCTGTAACTACACTTGACTTTCTTCCAGCACAGGTGTACTTTCAAAAAACCTTCTTCATGCCCCAACCAACAATGCCAGAAGAAATCTGGAGCAGAGACAAAATGTACGCAGGTAACGCCCAACTTTTCCATCGAGTGATTCACACGTTTCCTCCTGTGGCACACTAGGCTCCTACACCACAGTACCTACCCAACACTTCCCTGAAAAGCCTGATTTACTGGGATTGCACAAGTCAAAGACGCTGCACGAGCAGCAGACAACGCAGCCACTTACCTCCTGCTCGGGAGCCCATGGAAGACCGCAGCCAAGGCAGGGTGGCTGCCCCTGTCCAGAGCTCCTTTCCAGCAGCCCTCGGAGAAACAGAGGCAACGAGGTGCAGGCCACAGAATGAGCGACCAGACCCAAGCTGCTCGGGTACGCCGTATGCCAGCAGACCACAGTAATGAGTGTGATAGGCTCTGGGGTCAGAACCGGCCTCCAGTTCTTGTCTGCCTTCCATCTCGTTAGCCCCATAGTGACCCCAAAGCTTAATTAGCCTAAAGCACACCTTCCAGAAAGGCATCTGGTTTTAACTTGTATATCTGACGAGAAGAAAGATCAGTTATTTTGCTCAGTAATTTGTTTCAATGGCTGATCACATCCCTTGTTAAAATGCATGTCCTTTGACTATCTGAAACCTCCTAGCTTTAACATCCATTTATGTTTCCAATTATGATTGTTATCCTTCCTCTGTTAGATTATAGCTTTCTTATTCTCCTTTTTTAACTTTATTAGCTAGATATTATATTCACCTCTTGACCTTCTGAGAAACTTTAAAAAAATCTCCTCATGTCTCATTATTAGAAATCTTTTTTTCCAGTCTTTAAATACTGCAGGTCTTTTCTGCCTTTCTAATTTAGAAGGGACCTAAGTGCCTACTCACAACAATGTAAGCACAACTGATCAAAAGATCTAGAGCTGTTCTTTAATTCTTAATAGGGATGAATAGGCCCATGGAACTTTATTTGGATCTTCATTACCCAACAAATTAAGGGACCATTTCTTATTTAATAATGTTGCAGGTTTAAAAGGCTTACATTTCTAACATTTAGAAATATGGAGAATATTTGCATCCCAAGACAACCGAAAGGATACTAGAACTCATTATTTGAGCAAGGAAAGAAAAAAGTCTATAAAATCATAAATTTATTTAGATTTTCCAGACAGAAGAGCTATAAATATAATATAACCCTTGTTTTATAAATATTTAATCAGCTTAGTAACAATTAGGATCATTTCAGCCCACATAGGTTGTGCTACCTTTGATTAAAAACCTCAAGAAAAAAAAAAAAAGCTTGTTTTTCTTGTAATCCATTTTCTTTGCTTTCTCACTCACAACCATGGCGGGGGAGGGGGAGGGGGAGGAAGCTACAGCATGATCATTCAAAATCAGGCTGTAGGAAACAAATGGAGAGCACATGGCAAAAATGTTATGTCCTCTTCCTCATAAAATTAGCTCCTTATCCCTGTGTAATATCCCTACTGTAATCCTTTAACACCCTTGAGCAAAGAGCAGCATTGATTCAGGCCAAATTATCTGACCCAAGGGACTGTGCAGAAAGGAGCAGAAAAGATGATACAACCCAAAACGTGAATGAGTATGTCTTATCACCTGCTAATATGACCATTAGCGTGGAAAGCCACTCAGTTCCACCTTACTGCCCGCTGTCTGCGATGCCTTCCTCATTCTCCCCTCCTTGCACTCAGAATGAGGCAATGCCTCCTCCCATCCTTTACAAGGAACATATTCAGAGAGGAGCAATGAAAGACTCCAAAATAAGTTGTGCTCCCTGACTCCCTCAATACTGCCGTTTGTCCCGCCTTAACAATGCTACTTTTAAAGTACAAAACTCAGAAAACATATATCCATTCATACCTGAACTCGCCAAAAAACATAACCCACCCTCTCCATAAACACACTCCATATACTTCAAGGATTGTTGGGTTGCCTGATAGATGAGAAAACCAAGGCTTAACAGATTGCCATTATGCAAGTCAGAACTTGCAGACAGTTCCCAGCTTCAACATGTTACACCTCCACTAAAAGTAAAAGCTGCAGCTGATGCTCTTTGGGGCTTCATTTATTGCCTCATTTCTAATTCCAGATAATCAGCTTCCAAGAAAACTTGAAAGCCCATGCCCTCTCACCAGGCAACAAAGGAAGCCAGATTGTTCTCCTGTACTGTACACATCTGCTTTTGTACCATAACTTCTAGTAGCAGATTGTTGCTTCAGAAAACCAGACTGGCAATGAGAAACAGATCAGCAGCTTGGCATTTGTTCTACTTGTAGAACCTTTCACCAACAGCCTTGCCTTTCCATGAAGGCAACAAACGTCTGTTCTGTGCAGAAACAAATATTAGATAATCCAAAAGCTGCAATGTTGTTCAAAAATTGGCTGAATGGGTACATAGAAACCAAACTAGACTAACACTCAGATACTCTAAAAATTTTAAGTGACCTGTTTTCATTTCTAAAACCCCATTTATAGTAAACTAATATTTACATAGTGCTTATGCAGTCAACAAACAAAGGTCATCAATCCCTCTCTTAACTATTCTTTAGTAGTCTACCCACACAAAATGCCACCAGGATCTTCTGAAACCCTCTGAGGGCATCTTTTGGTGACAGAACTAAACCTCTCTATCAGCTAGCTTCTTCATTGAGGATTATTCCCATTCATTCTTCCCTGTCCAAACCAATTGGAAATGGTGCATTTTCATACCATTCATTTTCTGCTGGTTTAATCCTGTGACGCAGCTCACCATGGGGCAATTTCAGAGTCACTGGATGTAATACAAAAACAGCAGAAACCCAGCTAGGGATAGGATGTCCCTTTCAGGGGAGGCTGGCCACCGCAGTGGCTTAGCTGCCCTGTTGAACGGCGTGCTTATGCTAATAGCATGACACAGGCACTTGCCAAGCACAATGCCCCCCACGTGTGTAACTACACTGGTTCCCATAAATGAGGGTGATAAGACAGAGAAAAATTACACTTGTTCCATTGTTTCATGCTGCCAGGACATGGTGTTAAATACCGTAGGAGGAAGTCAGAAGTGCTCCAGAACACAGGAAAACACGTGGAGAAAGAGAGGACTCGGACTTGAGACAAGAAAGGGGCAATCCAAGCAGGACTGTTCAGCGCACACTTACTTGTCAGAAAACAGTTCAAGGACCACGGTCGTAGATTACCAGAAGACAATAATCTCCTCCCAGTCTTGCGGTTTTCTGACCACCCTTTGAAGGATCACTTTAAGCAATAACAGTAACGAAAATTAAACCTGAGCATTATTTCTGAATCTTGAAGTTGTGTACGAAGCTTGAAGTATGTATTCTGAGCAAACAGGGAACTACTCTCCTAAAGATGAGATGAAACATGCTCTTAGAGAAACACTTTGTTAACATTTTTTTTTTAATCCTCAGAGATGGGTCTAATTTGAAATTGCATTGCTGTATTCCAATACGTACTTACAGCGGAACAGACAAGCTGCAATTATTTGTTAAGAACATGACAATGAAAATATTTAACCTGTATTGCAATATAGTCTGTAACACAAACTGCCTCATCATTATCACACTTACTCACGCTGTAGTGTAGATTCGTGATGATAAACTATCCTGCATATACAGAAGTGGAAATTCATACTTATTTCCTATTGACAATGTCATAGCATTGCTTATTAATCTACGTAGATTTTCAATACATGTAAAATATCAAAAGCTCAATTTATTTTTCAGTCCACTAAATTTCTCCAAAACAGTGAGAAACTCCCTCCCACCAAACGCCCTTCAGAACCACTACAGTCAGAGTGCAAGCTGACGGACAGAGCAAAAGCAGCAAACTTTCACACAGTGTGAAAGGCCCTTCCTGACCACAACAGAGAAAAGGGAACCGATAATTCCACAACGGCTTTCTGAAAAAGCCAAAACCTTGGTTTTAGTTCTTGCACCATTTTTAGGAGAGCTGTTACTTACTCACAGACCTCTCTAATGCACAGTGACACACACTACTACTTGTCCTGTATCTGAGCATTGTGATTCCACTATTGATCACGTACTGTGGTATTGACTGCAAACTTCTCCCACAGAAAGCAAAACTATGGGTTTCTTTCCTTAAAAGGAGAGCACAAAGAGAAGACAAACTCTAATTTGTTTGAAGCTGCCTCTATGGAAGTGAAATTTATTTCTGTACCAGTGGAATTGACTTTAAGACACAACAGTCTCAATTTGTACTATTTTAAATCAGGATGCACAAATACAAATAATGTTCAAAACTGAAGATGGGAAAAGGCTGAAGCTACTCTTGTTCACATAATACGGGACAGAATTGGAATAGCCGTCAAAACCTAAATGAACAGATTTGGTCTTGGAGAAACAGAGCTGCCATGTCTACACTGATATCCCTCTAAGTCAAAAGAAAAAGAAAAATAATTCTTATCCTGTACATTTCTACTGTTGTTACAAATTTATTAGCATGGTGCTTGGAAAGGGCTACAACTACTTTGTTAAGTGCTCTAAGCACACATTCCCTCCCTGCCACTGTCTCCTCTGCTCCTTGCAAAACTCACTCTTCAAAGCTTAATAATCTGTGACAAAAACTAACCCAAAAAACTGAAAACAAGGGGTTTGGGAAGAAATCCTGCAAGGGAAGTGGGAAGATACTGACAATTTCTCTATGCCTCAAAGATGGGCTCAAAGTGACATAAAAAGAGCTGGACGTATGGTGTTTATTATCACCTTTCAGCCAATTTCTCTTTTTTGTAAAACTTTGAGGCCAAGTCCCAACGATAGAGACTGCAGGAGCAATGCGTTTTTTTGCCAAGGAACGTGCTGTAGCCTTTAGCCGCTTGCACGCTCACGTTTAGGCTGGCAGCTGCTGCGGGTATGCAGTCACTGCCTGTCTTTTGTTTTTCAGAACAAGGAGAAAACACATTTTTCCCCTCCCTTGTCTGGGAAACAGGAAATAGATTCTTATAAAGACTCTCCCACATACAGACCAGGCAGGAAAAAGGTGGAGTTTGGCAACATCAAGATTTGTTCTTCAAATGCAGACCAGTAATTATTCTAAGGTAAGCGACAGGATGACTGGGCTTACTAATGTTTACTCACCCTGGTGCTGCTGTTTTCAAATGTATTTCTATTTCATACAGACTTACTCATAAATGTTAAAATCAGTTATTTTTACCTGAGTTTTCAGGTGCTTAGACCCTTACAGAGACTTTATTTACTTTATTTACATAGACTTTTATTTACATAAAAACAACAAATGCAGGGAGAATACACCTTTTTAAATAACTGTAGAAGTTAATTAGTTCTTAAGCACCTTATAAAGTGGCTAGACATTTTTATCCCTATTTTATAAAAGAGACTTTACTGTTTCAAGTGCAGAATACAGCTCCCCAGAGCACAGGAAAAGTTTACTACTTCACTTCAGAAACTATAAGCTAGTAGCAATATTGCCTTTAGCTCAGGGGGGAGAAAAAAAGTCACTAGGACAGAAAAGTATGTGGGTTTTCTAGGCATGTCAGCTACTTGATAACCGTAACTGGTACATCAGAAAGGACAGATCTTGTTGGTCGTATGTATTCCAAGAACATATATTAAAAACTAGTAACAGGGAAAGAATTAGCATGAACAGAAGGAAGGCTCTCCATTGAAAAAAAAATCTTGACATGCTAGTTTGAAACTATCTGTGTATGAGCTGCCCAAAAAAATAATCCTAAAATGCTTGCTAAATCAAAGAGACAGGCATCTATCAGACCTTTTTTTTTTTTTTTTTACTAGCCAGAGTCTAAATGTTTCTGTGACCACCTACATGAGAAATCCAGAATCTATTTTATATAAGCACTGAGAAGGCCTTTCAAGCCTTTGCTCATTGGGGAAAAAAAAACCCAACGTTAAGAAAAAATTTGAAAAGTTGAACCATGGGAGCAGCTGTCATACAGAAGACACTGAAGGAATACAATCAGGATTGCCTATCCTCAGTGGGTACCAAAAGCACATGTATATAGTTTGCCTTTTGTTTTTATATGGGATGTCCTAGCCTACTTTTAAAATGCAAAATTTGGCATGAGATTACTCTTTGTAACATGCTCCAAATTCATTCTAGGCTTAGAGCTTTTCAGAAGCTTTTCATCACACAGGGATGGCACAATTTAGAAAAAAACATTAACTTTTATCTAATTTAGATCCCAAATTGGTTATTTGGCAGGGAAAAAAGAACCAACCTGGTATGTGCTCAGTATCCAGCTCTTTCACAGTTTATGCTGCCTATATTAATAAAAGCTCTAATGTTAATGGAGTGCTACTAATCAGCAGTGCTCAAAATGGCTTAAATCACATTTTTCTTCTCTGTAGCATGTACGTCCAACATAAATTTGCATAATATGCCAGTATCACATATTCCTCCATCATAGCATACATACCACAACTTCCAGCTCGTGCCCATGCAGTCCATGCACATACTCTGACACATCCCCTGTCAGTCCCCCTCCCTCCTCCATATGCCAAAATTCCCAGGTCTCTACCCATTCCAGGAGTCTCCAAGCACAAAAAAGAAGACCCAGCCAGTGTTCCAGCTTCTTGGCCAGAGACAACAGGCTCTCCTGACTTGCTCTTTGCCATAGCTGCTTACCTTTTCTTCTCTGTCTCCTGAGCCTGGGATCCACTTGCAAGGACAGTGGCAAAGAGCACACCACACGGTTGGCTCCTACACTAGAAAAGGGACCAGTCAGGAATTCAAGGCAGGTAAGCTCTGCAAGAAACAAACCACTCCCAGCACAGGCAACCTCCTCTGGCATTACGGCACAGGGTCCTGCACCTAACAGCTCTTACTGCACTGCTCCAATGCTCCTGGCTTCCAGGTCACCTTGGAAAGGCATTAGCATTGGTTTCAGAGTTCAACACATTCCCCAGAAAGCATTTCATATCCTGTGGTTTTGATATGGCTACAGAAATCTATTAAAAGATAATTTTCTGATTGCAAAACTTTTGCTAAAACAACAATCAGGCCATTGAAAATCGGCCCAGTTCCTTCCATGTTGGAGGACAGGAGGAAAACAAAGTGAATGCACAGTACTCTTCCATGAAAGAGGTGTTACAGACCTAGAAAAATAAAGTTTTGAAAACAGCATTTTTTTCTAAACCATACTGTGGAACACAAAAAGGTCCTTCATGACATGAATGGTGAGTACAACCAGCACAATTAAAAGGGAAATGCTCCTCTGGCATCACGGTTGATATTATGCAAATCTTAAGTTGCACAGCAAATGCTTGGGTAACTCCAGAGACCCCCAGTATCAGCTGGCACTGCAAGCTAAGATGCAGCACAGAGCTCCAATTGGCCTCCTCTAAACTCATCTTTCCCCGCTTGATTGCATTGCACACCAAGTCTGGTATGTTATCAACCGTCACAGAAAGCATCTGACTTCCAACTGCTTAGTATTAGAGCGCTAAATTGGATGGGATTCAATCTCTCTCAAAAAGCCATATTCCAACTACTGAAAAATCAAATTATGTTAGTGAAACAATGGAATGAACCTGCAAAGATCTGATTTCTTTCAGTTCCTGAATAGCAATCTTAAGTTGTGCTTGTTGAGCTCTGACTGAACAATCTTTTAGAGCTGAAAAAAAAGATTTTTTAAAAAATAATCTTAAACGCAGTGAGAGTCCTGAGCATACTACAAACACAGCATTTAACTCCATTAAAATATTTAATTATGTAGTCAATGTAGTTCCTCTTCAGTGTTCTATAAGTCATCACTCACTACAAAAATCTCCTAACAAGCCCCATGATAATCAATTATAATGAAAAAATTATTATTAAATTCCCCTCAGAAAACTGTTGTGTTACTGTATCAAGAATACACTTGTAATTAAAAGTGACTGGAAAAGCAAAGTCTTGTCTTCGAAAATAACAGGTTCAACACCTTTGAGTAACGTAGCTGCATGACTGCCATGAAACAAAGCTCCCAAGCCAATAAAACCTGACACGCACATAAAGTCAGCACCGTGCTGTCAGCTACCTAACATTCAGCAGTAGGATCTTTCCTGCCAAGGCACGATGCTTCGTTATCTTTAGCGTCCATCGGCACTGCTGCTGTTCTCTGCCTCATAGAATCAGTTAAAGAACTCACATATCTTAGCTGAGCTACCAGCAAAATGATGCTAAGCAAAGTGATGGTTCATCCTGCATTGTTAGCAGAACAGAGCTTTGGGAAGGTCTTAAAAAAAAAACATTAACAAGCTTTGCTTTATTTTTCTTTCTTAATTTTAGAGTGGACTATAATCAAGAGTCTCCTTAATACAGCTATGAGGAAAGAAACCTCAACTTACATCATTATTGAAGGTACGGTTTGACAGCAGGTAAAGGAAGAAAACAAGTTCCCATTCTATTTTCACAGAAAGCTTGAATTCACTGAAAAAACACTTCTAAAAGGGTTATATGTAATACATTTGTTCATTATGCTTTCACAGTAATATCCCATTAAAAAGCTCTAGTCCTCAGAGCATCTTAGGGGGAAGAACCGGAAATAAACTGTCCATTGCGTATAAAGCTACTGAATCCACAATCCACAGTAACTGGTTAAAAGTTTAGTGTTAATTTGCAGCCCCTAATTACTATTAATGAGCTGTAAACTGGGATGTTAATAGCTCTGGTGTACAACAGAAATTATATGGCCACTCTTAGTGGTCACTTCTTACCCTGCATATACTACTTTCACTATAAACTCCACAAAGTAGTTTACCTGGGGGAAGGGAGGTGGCATAGAAGGTGACAAAAGAGTGAAGTGCCTGAAGTGTTTAATTGTTCCCTGTTTTGGCCCCAGTTTGTTAATGGAACAACATCTTTGTAGTACTCAAATCCTAATATGAGCATTTATCACCGCCTGAGATTCTGTAAAAGAGCAGGGATGACAATTTCCTTGAATTTGTGCCACAAGATTGTTTTATATCAGGAGGTGAAACATTTCCAGTAAGTAAGTATATACAGGATGGGGGGAGGAAAAACATTCAAAAAAAAAAAAAAAAGAAAAAGAGAAAAAAACCCCGAGGGACAGAAGAATACACACACACACACACACACACACGAGACCCACACCAGCATATTCTGCTGGAGTTCTGAATTAAATCTTTGCTTCTGGTGGAGACAATAAAATATTTGTGAAGAGTTACTGTTAGCTGCACAAAATAAACTAGAAGAATGAACACGTATTCCTACAGGTTACTCTTTGATTTCAATTTTTCCAAAGTGTAGGAGACTAACTGACCAGGACAGTTATAAGAATATATATTAGAATGAGCATCTTTCTATGTGACAGCCTGTGATTTTTATTTCTTAACTACATTTTCACATAAAAACAACAAAGTTTTCTGACTAAAATATCATCTGGCATACAGTACTACAGTTTCAGGATATTACAAAATTAGTTTACACTATATGCTCCACTGATCTAACTGGCTCATCAAGAGGTTACCCCCCCAAAAAAAATTTTATATTTAATTTAAATACTTCTGTAAGTCATCTGCAGCATTCACTATGCAGAAGGTTCAGTTCAAAATCCATATTTGGGAACAGCTCTTAATATAACAACAATGACTCACAGTGAGAGTTCTAATGAAATCTCCTATTTAGAAGCATTACGTTTATAATACTTTCCCCATATAAGGCTTACATCTTAAGTTTTTATGCATACATTGTTAATAAATATAAAAATGCCTAAACTACTTTTGTCTGCTTATACATGCAAAAAAAAAAAATACCCAAAGACGACACATGCAAGATCATAAATATTGTGTTGTAGATGCTACAGCTACAAACGCTACCGGAACAGCCAGGCTGAACATAGAAGACAATAGTTACAAAAATAATACCCACAATCACTATAAAAGAAACTGCATTCCTGAAAGTGAAGATTAACACAAAAAATTCAGAATTATAATTCTAGAAGAAGTGGTTCAGTGTTTTGCGCCATATTTCCATCTCTCTCTACTTGGCAACCAACATACTGTCACCTTCTCATGAAGATGGACAGTAGCAGGATTACCCAGGATACATAAATAATGCCAAAATGTGGTGGAATTGCTGCAAATGGTAAGTTCTTGTCACCAGACGGTGACAGTGAGACTACTGTCAGCCCTCCTGCTTGCTTTCAAGACCCTTGCGCTCATCCCATCCTCACTCTTTCTCCAGCTTTTGACGGCTCCATGCTCCTCTCCACAGTTCCTAAAGCAGAGCCAACAGCAAGGTAGGAGGGGTCTTCACCAGGCAGAGTACTGGGAAGAGCACAGCAACTGAAACCTACACTGGTGAACCTCCAAGGCTGAGCATGCACCAGTGGTCAGAAACGGCCAGCAGCCCTTTCTGGCTCCAGGGCTTGCTGCGGGTGGGGAAAAGGCACTAGACTGAAATCTGTCCTGATCATTTGGCTACACCACCAAACAACGAAAAATTCTGCTGTTTGTGAATGAGAACATTTGCCACATTTTGCTTGTCCTCGGAGGCTGTTCTCCCTCTATACACATCCAGCGGTCAGAACATCCTCAAATCTCAGTCTCCATCCAAATGCACTACTGAAATGTCATCCCTGCATGCACTGCAGTAACCCTCCTCCTCCAAAACTGCATAAAACAAGCGGCATTTTAATGACACATGAGAAGCCACCTCACTTTGTAACTGAAACATACTGAATGAAAATCACTGTCAGCTTCAGAAAATGGAAGAGTAAACCCGTATCCAGGTTACAAATGAGCATAAAGGGCTACAGCTGACCAAGAAAGCACTAACATCACTTTGAGTCAGGCAGAGTTCAGTCAGCAGTGCCGGCATTGCATCTTGGCTGACATTTTTTGACACAATAGAGCATTCTAAAGAAGATTCTACAAAAACGAATTCCCAATCCAACAAAAACTGAAGTGGATAATTTACATTTTTTGCCTTAATCTCATAAATCTGTGCTGTGCTTTCCAAGGATAACAGTCTGTATTGCTACCCTTAGACATTCCCTTTTTTCATGATAGAAACTGTCGTAATTTGGGAGGATTGTAAAGCAGTTCAAACAGCTGCTTCTCCTCAGATAAGATATTTGGGTGTTCATACTACTTCTGTTTGCCAGACGAGCTATTTCAACGGCCTTTCATGAGCTGTTTGTCACATCCTTTAATGATATTTTTCCTGCAGCTGCAACAATACTTAATAAAAAAGCCTTCTGAAACAGACTTCTTATGCTCTTTCCGATTTCTACTTTTTTGGGCAAAACAAACATAAGATTATACTTTTTCTCCTTGGCTTGCTTTGCGTCAGTACAAGACAGAAGCACACACGGAAAACAAATTCTTTTTCAATTCCAGTGCTTGGCTCAAAATCAAGAGTCATCAGTTTAAAGCAGTGGCTTGAAGCAGAGGAAACAGATCTTGGGGCCAACAATATTTTATCACAGTCAGTTCTGCATCCATTAATCATAAAGATATTCCTAAGTATTTTGTCCCCATCCAACTTGAATTTGTTTCAAGGCATCAGTTACTTCTGCCTTTGATTATATATAATCACATTCACGTACACATAACCCTGAGATGAATGCAGTAAAAAAAGAAAAATTTCCATGCAGAGCAGAACTCAAAAAGCATTTTCAGAATGGCCTAGGGCAGAAGAAGGGAGATGTCAAACTATTTGAATTCTCCCTTGAAACACCAATATCACAAGTTAAACTTTTCAAGAAGGTTGAGGAGCAAGTGCTCCTCAGCAGCACAGGCACTGAGATTCTAGTTGCAAACACTGCATTTTCAAAGCTTTCACCCCTGCCAGATTTCTGAATGCACAATCTAGCTGCATTCCTTCGGCACTGAAAAATGTCCCAGGAAAACATGCCACACAGCAGTTATTCAGCAGTGCAGAGTCAGGTACAGTAATGATGAGAAGATACAAATATTTGTCTAACATTTAAACATTTTGCTTTGTGCTAGTTGTCAAGCTTCTAAACCTGCACTGATTTACAAAATATGGCAGACCAAGTGTACTCTGCGTGGCCTTGTCAAAATGGCCACAGGAGAGAGTGATGAGGCATCACGTGCCTCAGTGGCCAGGATTATCAGAAATCCCAACTTGGTTCTTATTTTACCTAGCAGACTGTGTATCAGCATATCCTATGATATTTGAAGCAAGGTCAGCAAGTTGCCAGCTGCCCAAAGGAGCTCTTCACCTGCATGATCTACGTAACACTACAGCAAAGCTTTCCCACCGTGGGCATGACCATCGTGAAGGTAAACCAGCATGGGCATGGTTCTGTCTGCACTACTACATAGGTTATAGGAATGCGAAGGCCCATATATTATGATTTTTAAAGGCATAAGAAGCTGAGATCACCACTAAAGTTCAAACTGCGTACTTGTTTTGGGTGGGTGGAGGTCATAGCTTGTGAAATGGATGCTTGGATTTACGCTCTTCCTTAAACTTAGGAAGTCATTAGGAGAAAAAAGAGGAAATAGCTGTGTAATAAACAATAGTTATTTGACACCTTATCAGTGTGCAAAGACTTACATTCACTATCAGCAATTTCAAATGCTGATGGTACAAGAGAAGACAAAAAAAATAGCACTTGCAAAGAGGAAAAATGATGCTGAAACGATTACAGTGCCAGTGCATTTTTCACTGTCAATAAACACAGCACCAAGCAAATACAGGGCTATTACCCAAGTTAAGATGACCTTCAAAAAAGATCGTTTATAAAAAAGAAACTTTGCAATGCAAAGAAATATAATCAGCACACTGCAAGTTAGCACATAACAGCAAAGCTGACTTAACAGCATTGTCAAAGAGATGCTGGCAGGTAAGGTTTCTACCTGTCTCAGCAAGATAAGGTAGGTCTTCTAACTCAGTGTCCTCTGACGAACCCCAGCACCACCCCTCTGTCTCCACAAACACGTGCAACCATTACTCGCTTCAAGTAGCAAGAACAAACACGTCCATGTCCA
Source organism: Chlamydotis macqueenii (assembly GCF_036417535.1). NCBI lineage: Eukaryota > Metazoa > Chordata > Aves > Otidiformes > Otididae > Chlamydotis > Chlamydotis macqueenii. Next base: position 51,714,105 of record NC_141560.1, on the reverse strand, counting down.
GTGAGATCTGCTCAAAAATACCTATAAATCACTGCTTCTACATGAAACTCTGGAATTTACATGTTTCCCATTTATATGTGTACGGTTCGTACACTAGTATCAAGTAAGGTACAACTGAACAGGAGAAGGGCTAGGCAGGGGCAGCTTTTTGCTGATTCTAGATTTGAAAACATTTTGAAGTATCTTCTCTCCCCTTGCAGTCTTTCCTCCCCCTTTATGAGTTTACAAGTGCAATCAGAGCCTGACCAAACCACACCCAAGGAAAAAAAAAAAACAATTATTGTGATGGTTCTTGCTACAATTTCTTGTTTACAAGCAAAATTAAAAGCAAGGATCAAGATTTTCCTAAAAACTGGATCAAACATTTGCAGTTTTGGGGGGCACCTTATAAAGTCAAAGACAGAACTATTAAAAGGAAAAGTGAGCATCTTGATGCAAAAGATGTAAGGGTCTTCACATAACCCCTGTATCTTAGAGATTAGACTTCTCCAATCACTCTTTTTGGCTGCCTCATCCAAGATACCAGCATCACCTAAAACGCCATCATCATATAGAGCTTGATCAACCAATCTGCAAGAACTTAATGAGTTAGGCATGGTTTATTTACTTTTTAAGAACATCTGGCTACAGTATGTAAGGAGAAGTTGTTGCATTTTCATTTCAAAAGTTGAGAGTTTAAACAGAATTATTGTTCTCCCTCACAATTGCCAAGTTAAACCCTTTAATGTGATCTTACTGCAAGTTCAATAGCAGTGGGGGAGGCAGGTGTTGGTCTCTCCTCCCAGGTAACTAGTGATAGGGTGAGAAGAAATGGCCTCAAATTGCAGCAGGGGAGATTTAGGTTGGATATTAGAAAAAAATTTTTTACTGAATTTCCAGTGGTCAGGCACTGGAACAGGCTGCCCAGGGAGGTGATGAAGTCTCCATCCCTCGAGGTGTTTGAAAAACGTGTAGATGTGACATTTCAATATACGGTTTGGTGAGCATGGTGGTGTTAGGTTGATGGTTGGACTTGATGATCTTGGAGGTCCAGCCTTAATGGTTCTATAATTCTACGATTCTAACGTGCAAACAAAGTGACTTTTGACGTGAAGAATCACCTCCTATTGCTACTGGTGCACAACTTCTATGTTTTAACATTATTAAACATTTAGCATAACATCACCTTGTCTGATTCAGAGTATACTCAAAGTTCATCACCATGCTCTGCAGTTACATCTCTGAACATGCTGATTATTTTGACGTACTCATATTTGCCTGTACAAACCACTTGCCTTTTTTTTTTTAAATAAGAGAAGCTCAGAGTTTTCACGCACTACACTGCAAACAGTAATTCCACTGTAACTATGCCCCCACCACGTGAAGGTAACCGCTGCAGCAGCGTTTGTATTTGCCCTACAACATTCCACCCCAACAAACTACCCTCTCCTCAAGTGACCCACGCAGCAGACTGTCATTCCACCTGACAAGTGGAACGCGTTGTCACCAGCAAAAACCCCCAAAGATCAAAATAAGCCTTTCTGCTGACATGTCAAAAGTTTAGGCTAAACAGGAAAACATACTTGAAGCTCTTTTTCCATTACCTTGCATTATTAAACCATCTAGGCAAGAGATAAACATGAAAGGAATTTCTTTAATTAGATAAATTCAGTCCTCAGCATCTGTTGTTTAACAAAGTAAAGCACATCAGCATGTTAGAATCAGATAATATTGGAGTCTCCCACAAACTCACAGCTGAAGCTTATTTTTCATGCAAGCATTTAGGTGCCACTGGTTTTACTCACTGTAATACAACACTCCCAACTAAACGCTAGCTGTAAAATGTAATGCCAGGTATGTACTGGCCCACAACAAGTGAAATTCCTTAAAATGATTACGTTGCATCTAGCAAGTTAGAACAAGGCAGAACAGATGCACAGGGTGATCTTGCACAACTTACTTCCCTGAAGTTCTATACCATGCATTCATTTTTAATAAACCTCAAATCAATTAAAGATTGTGCTTCCCGTAACTAAAATCTAAATAATGCCTTTAACATAGGCAATATCCATTACATTTTGCATTTCAGCACCATTTCTTAACTGACTCTCTAAATCAAGATAATCTCTCAAAGGGTCAAAAATCTCTGAAAAAAAATCCCAAGTTAACATTAATATATTCTTCATCTCTATATACTACAAACTCAATCCCATTGAATGACAAATTCGTCTTACAGCTCAAAATCAAATACTGCAAGATAGTAACTTCCAATTATGTTCGATTTTGCATGCGGTTGGATAATGGAATTTTTATTACAGTTATTAAAAAAAGTTAAGGATAAGCCAGGAAGATGTTAGCATCCATCAGCGTTGCCATTAAAAAAAAAAACAAATCCAAACCAAATTAAAAGATTTTTAAAAACCAAATTTAAACATATGTTGGCAAAGCAAAGGACCCTTCTAAGTCACATTGTGCAAGGCAGTGAAGGCAAAAATAGTGCAGACCAGCTGAACAACACTGCCAAAGAATTTCCTACCTGATCTGCTTTCACTGCTGTATGTCTGCACCTCTCTTGTGCAGAGATTGTCAATCAAGTCTGCTATGGACTATGAGTTTAAAGCAACTAAGCAGTTTTGAGCTAGTCTGCACACCTGTATTCTGAAATATATCTGGGCTTTTCAGTAATGTAGCACTAAGCCAACTGCACCATGAAGCACTCATCACAACGGTTACTTACTACAGAAGGTTAAAAGCAGCAGCAAAGTAAAACGACACTCTGCGACTAAGAACTTCTTCATTTGTCAAGCCACCTGCCAGGTCCCAATAAACAGCTAACACAGCGCCGTATCAGTACAAGTGCTCTACAGCTCAGGTATGCTGTGCCGAGAAATAAAACTTAGATTGTATGAAAACATACAAGAATCTGCTTTAGTAAAATCAAATGCAATTATAAAAAATACTTTCACCTGAAAATTCCGTATTTTCAATTATTACAAAAAGATTCCTTAAACAAGGTATATCTAGTTAGATATCTTCTTCACAGTAATGATATATTGTCTGTTACTGAGAAGATTTAACAGCAGAGAGAAAAAAAAAAACAGTATTTTTAAAACCACAAAACCAGCGAAGTAACTCAGTAGTTTTAAGTAACTGAAACTAACTTAAAGTAATTTTTTAGACTGACTAAATTTAAAGTCATTTGTATTCCCTATCGGTGAGGATCACATTTAATGAGTTTAGCTCCTGCTTGTATCAAAACCATGGGGTGTTTGCTGGCAAGCGCTTGAAATAATTACCATAGGCATCTCTTCGGGTATCACACAGTTCCTAATGCTTTGGTGGTTTGACTGAGCAGATTCACCTCATTTTAACACACAGACAACTCTTGCCTGCCCCCACAAAATGCACACGCTTTAAAAGCAAATCTAACAAAATGCCAAAGAATGCAAGCTGCATATTTCACATGCTGTGATCCTCCGCGCTTTTTGAGACAAAAGACTCGGTCATTATTTCACGTAACCCGTCACTAGAAAGAAAAAATAAAGGCTTCCGTTTTTACACAGTTCTAATGATGAAGATTCAAAAGAGCACGTAGGCGCTTTCTTACCCATTCAGCGTGTATGAACCATTCCTCTTGAGTCTCATACTTGCAGATAAGAATCTTAGGAAAAAATCCAGAATGAGGTGGTTTTGTCCTCTGCTAGACCAGAATACAGGCACCTGTTTGGTGGTTGCGCTTTTTGTTCACCAGGGAATCTCTTTCCTGTTTCCCTGAGTCATCCGTGAGGAACAATGCGAAACCGCCACCAGAGCCGCTTAGCAGGAAGCCCAGAGGAAACTGCCTGCAGCCAAACGAGAGGCTGGAGGTGTAAAATCTCCCTAACACACCTCTGACAAAATCTTGGAGCCCACCACGGAAAAGCAGCAAAAACTCATGGAGAAGGGGTTTTTATCAAATACCATAACCGCTCCCTGTATGTGCAAGAACAAATCTTGCAGAAAGCTGTATTTTATCGGTGAGCTACTCTTCTTCCAATTGGTTTGAAAGCGGCTTCAGAGCTATTCCCTCCTTCTCACCAGCCCTGCTGTGACCACCACTCAAGTATTCAGCACTACCCTCAGAGCACAACGTAACTAAACAAGAAGCCCTAAATAACAAATACTCAGACCTTTTTGTGTTTCTTCTCCCCCTAATACCAAGTTGGAAACTACACGTGTGGAAAGGGACACACACAATTCGTGGTTAAAAGGTTTGTTTTTCTTGTAGAAGGTTAAAAACAGGCAGAACTGAAGTCACGCTCGAATGCTGCAGAGAGAAATATCCTCCAGCAGTCCCGTCCTGGGCAGGCTGCCCCGCATAAATCACACGATCTATTCACCCTTTCTGTTCACCCTACCCTCCCCTGGTAGCTGTGAACTCAAGAGCTGCGCAGCTTAACGGCTGGACCAGAGCTGTGAATCCACCACACAAAGCAAAAATTACTCCAGATAATTGTTGATCATTTCCCATCTGTGAGCAAATCGACACTGACTCCAGTAATAAATCACATTAAAAACCATCTTTAACAACGAATGTTGAAGTGACTGTCACTTGCGGCCTAGGTGAAACCACTCATTGATAATGGGAAAATTTCATGCTAGCCAAATATAAAGATTAAATATTCACTACCTAAACAGAGGGAAGCAATACGCAGGTTTCCACACAACTCCGTCCCAGGTATATTATTCTATAGTTTAATGGCCCAAATATCTAAAGACAATGTGTTTTCAAGCTGAATTTTCTTCTTGATCCTATCTTTGCATTGTTCTTTCAGACCTGTTATCTGAAAATTTAACAGTTACAGAAAAACAGCCTAAAAATATAGGAGAATTGCCTAATTTCTTTCTAGGTCCCTGAGATTATAGGAGTTAAGTGTAATCAAGTATACCTGTACAGGAACCCGTTAGATCACAAATGCTGAGAGAAAAGGGTTACAATGAATTACAGGCTGAAGAAATCAACAATGTCATACTGTTGATAAAATGCAATGAGACTGAGCTGTACAAATATGCTACATTTGCAAGACAAAGTAATTCTCAGCATCTATCAGGCCACACCTGGAGTACCGTGCACAACCCCTGGCACCCTAGTTGAAGACAGATGCAGAATTAGCTGGAACCCAGAGAGCACCAAGAAGAACCTTACCTATGCCACAGATGACAAAACTGGGAGAGGAAAATAAGATAACACCTTCCAAGAATGTAGAACACTGCTGTAAAGAGAAAGGAAACAAGATGTTCTTCGTGCTCTGTCCCTCACAAAGGGACTTGAATTAAGCAAGAAACAAACCAGGTTAGTATTAGATTTTTTTGTTTGTTTGAGTTTTTTGTTTGTTTGATATTTAAGTACAGGAACAGATTACAGAGTTTCCATTATTGCAGGCATTTGAGATTATCTCGCTCCAGAGCTGGGTGACCTCTATAGATCTCTCTCATCCCTAGTTTTCTATTATTTGCTCCCATTACTACCTGGAAGAAAGAATGAAAATCGCGCTGCGTAAACCACATGAGGCAAACTCACTCAAGTCAAACCAGGCTACAGCATGCTTTTCTCCTCAAAATAAGTTATACTGGCCAGGACTGCAAACAGGTCCAATACATTACCACCACAGTGGTAGCTGTACTCTGCTTTTATCATATACACCATGGGAAAGAATTATACTTGAGGTTCTTCTCAACCATCAACTTTGCAAAGATCCTATCTACACCCTGGCTGGCACCAGGTTCTGATTCTTCCAGTTGCTATGGTCAGGCCCCACTGTTCCTCAGGAGCAAGTGAAGACTCACTATGGCCACAGAAGAGCTAGAAATTAGGTCCCTGCAGGCAGCTACCTACTAGTGCTGGATAAAGAAGAGACACATTCTTGGAAGCTTATCAAAGAAAATAGGATTATTTATTTGCTTAATAATTTAGAGAAGAAAAATAGTTAAAGCTAATAAACAAACAAAAAAATTAAGTGAAGTTCATTTCTAAATGCTCTGCAAACCCAGAATCAAAACGAAAACTTGAGCTCAGTTTACTTCTTGGAAGCCAAGATTTCTGGAGGGGTGGTCTTAAAGCCAGACTCAGTAAATCTGATATGTCTTCAGTTTTAATTGAAATAAATCATGCCTCACTGAAAAGATACATCTGACAATACAGTTATAGCATCTATGACACTGGGTTTTTTGAGGTATCTACTAATCTGCACTGGAAGTGCACCAGCAATACAGAACACAGGGGCTGTCATGAGGTGCTGTCTGACGACTGTTACTTAATAGCAATTGACTAGTGTTGCAAACAGAAGAATCACAATTTTTGAAATCAAAAAAAGTAGACTTTGCCACTGTTTTTTTGAGCTCCTTTTTGAATGCAAAATGTAAACCATGTACCCACGGACTTTCTGAGCATTTTATTTTTACTGGCTACCTAATTTCTTAAAAATTTCACCATTCCCATTGCTGCAAGCAGCTGCTGGTTTTTTTCCAAACTACTTCTGCCGAAAGACATCAATGCTTTTTTTTTTTTTTTTTTTTTTTTCCCTTTTCACTCCCCCATGCTCTTTCAGGGATTACAGCAGCACAAGGGTATGTGTTCTTTAACATCTCCATCTGAAAACTATTATAGGAAACCAGTAACTAAATATAAACTGTCCAATCAGAGCCAGAGCCAGCCACATTGATGCTAGGATCCCAAAATGCTATCGTGGACAAAAGAACTTACCACAGAAACACAGCTAAAGTCTACTTGCCAACAAAACTGCTTCAGAAACAATGAATTCCTGCTTCAGAGGGGTCTTCTGGAGAAGTGTGTTTGGTTAACAAAGATTAAAAAACCCCTTATTTTTAGTCAACATCAAAATAAAGGCGATAAACTCGCTGAAGTAGGCAACTCTACAGTGAAGCAATATGCTATACACATTATCTTCTACAGTATTTTCAATTAGCTGCATCTAACAAAATCCTTTTCTCCTCTTTCTCCCTACACGTATGCATTCCAGAGAGCATACACAAGTTGAATCATCATTACTGTGGCGAAAACACACGGGCGGAGGGAAAAAACATCTTTATGTCTCCTTAAAATCCCTTCTGACAAATAAAGCATTCTTACAGCCCACTTCTCTTTTATTCCCTCCCCAAGCAGAATCCATAAACTTTAGCACGGATTACTTGTTCCCAAGCTAAACATTCATCCAATTACAGCTCTGCTTCTGAGGGAAATTTCAACAGGACTACTTGGCCCAGTTATTCTGGATGTCAGCTCAAAGTACAGTTCTTTAGATAACAGAAATTAGTATGGATGATTTACCATTTTTAAGCGTCTCCCAGACACTTTGTGCTTTGAAAATAGCACTAAAAGATCTCTGTTTAAATTACTATTAAAAAAAAACTTCTCCATTTAATAAGGAAATGTACATGTTAAGTAAAAAGCTGGGTACAGAAGAGAATAGCTAGTCCTCTACTACTTGGAAAGACTTACAGTACACTCAGAGCTTAATTATTCATCCAGAGGGAGTTTTGCATATGAATGAAACATCTTTCTACATCCAAAAAGAAACACGCACTAGCAATCTCAGTTCTCCACATCTGGTCAGGAAAGAGTGGAGACAGTGTGCCCATATGTACCCTATTTTCCAGAGCCATGGCTTTTTCACAAGTGTTAAAGTTACTTCTACAGCATTTTGTGTTATTTTATATATGTATCTTTCACCCATTCACTAGAATGTTTTTGAAAAAAATCTATTAGAATTTGTCCCACTACTGAAGAGAACAATTTACTCCCCTTCTTCTGGAAAATACCTACTAACCTAATGTTTCATCTTGTTTTCTACTGCCTTGCATCATAACTTGCACTTAAGGGCTGGTCAGGTTAATTCCCAAGACAATCAATGAAACACTGAATTGTTACAAGAAACAAATTTAAATCTACTTTTCCAGTCTGATTATATGCTTACAGCACTTGGTATTAGTGCATCTACCACACAGCGCACCAAATAGTGGGTCACTCAGGTTCACTTTACTTCTACCTAACTACTTATCTAATCTAGACTTAATTTAAACACCGATATTAGAGAAACAAGGAGCTTACAGGTCAATATCAATTGTTGCTGGATAGGAAATGAAAAAGTAAAAGAGAAAGAGAAGAACAGGAAAATTTACTCTGAGACATAGCTGGAGATATATGATTTCTCCAAATTCTGCTCATTTATTCTACACATAAAGATAGTGCTGCCTCAGCTTCAGAGCTGAAGGGATTTATTTGCCAATGCTCTAAAGAAATCCCATTTCAGGGGGGGGTTTGGCTTAGTATAGAAAAGAAGAAGTGGGGACACTACAGTGGTCAATATACAAAAGAAAGCTGTATCACGTTCCCTATATACAAACAGAAAGTTTGTACATGAGAAGTCTTTAATTTTATTTTTAAGAAAATATTTTTTTTAAATGAATACAATAGTCAGCCTTGATTTAAGGCAAAGATGACAGCAGCACTGAAAGGGTTATTGCAAGCACTTCATAATAAGCAAAAAAGGACAGTGTTGGAGAAAGTTACAGAACCGAAATAACAGAAAAGCAATCCGCCTGGAAACGGAAAAGGGTGGGTGAGCAGTCTCTACCGGACGAGGGCAAAAGCCAGGGTGTATAAATTTAGAAAAAAATACACACCCACACAAAACTTCTCAAGTAAGAGGATGGGGGGGGGGGGGGGGTAGCGCACGGCACAACAACCAAAATCATACAGCATTTTACAAGGCCTTTATATAAATTTTGCCTAATCATTCTTAATGGACATTTGCCCATGGCTCTGTACAGGAAAAACCAAGCTTTCAGCATGTGCCAAACTGTCTGAAACACAAACCTCTGGCACACTGCTTGCTTTGATTCCCCACTTCAGGAAGTTTCCTGGAGGTAGGTTTAGAGCAAATGAACATGGACACATTGCTCTTTGGAAGGGCTGTCCAAAAGAGTTAATGTAATGCCAGTTTGGTATCAGACTTCACAGTGCCCAATTGCATTATTTTTTAACTTATCTTAAATGATTTCTATGTTTTAAAAACAGAAGCACCTAGACAGGACTTAATAATTAGTTTCAGTGTTAAAGAGAGGTCCTTACATAGGGTTAATAAAGTACTGTGACAAAATAAATTCTTCGGTGAGAGGCGAAAGTTGCCCTGCTTCACGCAGATGGGCATTCAAACCAGCCACGTGGACAGCAGTTATTTATATACCTGTGGCAAAGGGTTGCAGAGCATGAAGACCCCCATTCAGATCAGCCCCCAAAACTTTGCCCATCTCAAAGGAAGGCTCATAAAGTAACATAATAAACAGTAAGAGAAGACTGATGTTTTTGGCAAGAGCAGCAGGCAGGTAATTTAGAGCAGGCACTGCCCCTTCGAGTCCAAGAACAGGAAAACTGTATGACTTACCAAAACGCCCCACCCACGAAGTCCCAGTTGGTATAAAAGCCTCTGCTGCAAAATTTAGCTAATGATACAATCCAGGAGAAGTCTGGAAGTACCACAAAGGGAGAACAGAAGAGAAATTTCTGAGAAAGAGACTTTAGCTAAAATTAACTACACACGATCAGACACGTATGAATCCCTTCTACTGCAAAACTTGCTGCTTTTTTTCATAATTTATATAAGTGGTCTCACACTAAGGTGCTAAAAGCTACAAGCAATTTTTCTACTAAAAAAAAAAGTTTAAAACTAGACTGGTTTTGTTAATAATGAAAGAGTATCCAGATTTCAATACAGAAAGCTGGTATTCCACAAGTAAAACTTTCATTATAGAAGCACTTTAACAAAGGAAAGGAAGGAAAATTCTTTAAATATTTAAAAAGAGCTATAATTTTGGTTAAATAGAGAACAAACCATTAAAAACAAGAGGTATTAGGAAATACAATTGGATAATAAGGGTATATATTTTGTAAGAGACTGCACACCATATACGTTAGCGAGTAAAACGGGTAGTAAGATCACAACAACTACGTGCTTAGTCATTAAAATATTTTTAATTTGAAACAAATGAAAAGTGTCAAACTCTCACTCTCAGAATCTCATTTTAAATGTGATTATGAGCTTGCTTTTGCACATCACCTCAGTGTCCTTAAAGATCCACTCATCTCTTCCATTATTATCCTTGCCACTGCATCGGCAGACTGATGGGACTCCAGACTGCTCCTCTCACACTAGGGTAAGGGAAATTCACTTAAGTCCCAAGTTTGGATTGTAGATGCCGATTCTGATCGCCAAATATTCTAAAATAATTAATTTTCTTAAATTTATAAGTTTAAAATTTACATTTGCAAAAGAAGACATATCTGAACACTAAGTTGTTCCGTTGCAGTTCCCAATCCAGATAGGTCTGAAAGACTTGTGGCAAAAATCCTTACTTGGGAAGGGAAACACTGATACACTCTCTGCAATTCGGCATCCAGTACAAATCTAAACAAAAGAACACTTCTGCACCCATGAAACAGAGTTGGCTTTGATCAAACTAATTATGTGTGGGAAATGGGGGGTGGGACACCAAAGATTAGCAAAAAAAAAAAAAAAAAATCTGTAAAGCCAGACATATACTGCTACAGGAAGACAACTATATGAGAAGCTTTAAGCTAATCTATCAATCAGTTGCGAATTTGTATGAAAAGAGGAGAAAAGTGGAGAATTGAACATTTCAAAATAAATTCTGATAATAAAAATTCTCATCCTGCATTTGTAGAGTCACTTATCAGACACGCTCAATGTGATATAACTTCAGAGAAAGAATTAATTGGCTATCTCAAAACAAAAAAAAATGCAATATTATTTTTGCAGATTATTCTGTACTTCTAAATTAATGCACGTAATGAAACAGCTTTTCTGAAATTAAGTGCAGAGTGAAAAATATCGTTCATGTCAACGGCAAACGCAGCAATATAAATCATTTCAACATTGGCTTTTTAGGTGATCCTAACAAAGCCCTTGCCAAATTGGACTTCAGCTGCTGTTATTCACATTTTTGCAAGATTTTAAGTATTCAGCAAAAAAAGTCTCTGTAGACAAACCCCAGGCATAACCCTAGTCATCCATCCTTCAAAGACAAGAATATTTCACCCCAGTCAGAATCTGGACCTCATATTTGAGGACATTAGAACATTAACTAACATTCATACAGCACTTTTGGAAATTTTTATAGTGCTTTGGAAAAAAATCCCCAATCCTTGCAACCTGTGTCATCTCAGTGATTATTAGAGTGGAAAATCCCATCAGGAAATGGCTATAAAGCAGAGCAGATAAAAGGAAATAGTTTGGAAACAATCAAAAACTCAGCGCTGTTTCTTTCTACATAAGCAAGGGTAAGACTCACAGGTCCCATCTGCACTGTGCATTTTCACGGCATTAGCTAAGGCACAGGCAGCGAACGTGAAATAAAACCCCAGTAAGGCCAGAATACTGGACATTCGATGTCAGATAGCTGACAACTATAAATGCCAGACTCCCAGATACTTAAAATGGTTTAAGTCCAGGTCTGAAGAATCTGCCACATCTACCGGTTCGCTCATGTCTTCCACTTCCATAGCTCCTTTTCCCAAAGTGTAAAATGGCAATACCAACACTTTAGGAAGCACTTAAACAGCCAGAACCCTAAAGCCTAGGGTTTTATGAGTTGAAGTGACTCATATAAAGCCAAGCACCAAACAGAAGAATAACATAAATCAGAAGTCCTCAGCTCCCAATTCAAACCTCACTGCTTAGGCCTCGTGCCTTTTAAAATACCTCTTACATGACAGAAGCTGCATTTCAGTTCTGAAAAACTGCCCTTCATTCTCTCATCTCTGCATACACACATACTTTCTCTAAAGATTTTTACTGAACACAGACCTTAGCTCTCAAGGCAATACTGTAGGCAAAGTCTAATTACTAGATTCTTATAGAATCATATAATGTGTTAGGGTTGGAAGTGACCTTCAAAGGTCATTTAGTCCAACCCCCCTGTGAGGAGCAGGGACATCTCCAACCAGATCAGGTTGCTCAGAGCCTCATCAAGCCTGGCCTTGAGTGTTTCGAGGGATGGGGCTTCCACCACCTCTCTGGGCAATATGTTCCAGTGTTCTACCACCCTCAGTGTAAAAAATTTCTTCCTTATATCTAGTCTGAATCTACCTCCTTCTATTTTAAAACCATTACCCCTTGGTCCTATCACAACAGGCACTACTAAAGAGTTTCTCCCCATCATTTCTGTAGGCCCCCTTGAGGTACTGAAAGGCCACTATAAGGTCTCTCTGGAGCCTTCTCTTCTCCAGGCTGAACAGCCCCAACTCTCTCAGCCTGTCCTCATAGGAGAGGTGCTCCAGCCCCCTGATCATCTTTGTAGCCCTCCTCTGGACCCTCTCCAACTGGTCCATGACCTTCTTATGTTGGGGGCCCCAGAGCTGGACACAGTACTCCAGGTGGGGTCTCAGGAGAGCAGAGCAGAGAGGCAGATTCACTTCCCTCAATCTGCTGGCTACATCTCTTTTGATGCAGCCCAGGACGCAGATGGCCTTCTGGGCTGCAAGCTTACTTTACATGCCACCATTCTCAAGTCAGAAAATAAAACTTAAAAATTGTACACTCGCCACTAAATTTCATCCAAACTTTGCATAACTGCTGCGTGACCACATTTCTGCTTTTACAGATTTCCACTGAGAAGCAGTCCTAGCTTATGGAATGGGAAAAATCTACAATCCAAGGCAATCTCTAACTCCTCACATACATAATGTATCCCATCCCTACATGCAGTCTGACATCCCATAGGTGTTTAGCCTGGAAAGTTGATCTTAAATGCTTTCAGAGATATGGCAATATATTTTTTCAGTAGTCAACAAGTGATCTGGGAGAAGAAAGCAAAATAATTCTATTTTGGGAATGAAACATTTTCTTCCTGGCAAAAGATAGAGTAACTCAAGATTAAAATCACAATTTCTAGCTACCATCAGAATTTTTATCCCTTTACTGTGCCATCACCTAGAAGAAGGACAACTTAAGGGGAGTGACTAATCTTGCTGTGAAGACCCAGTTTAGATGAGAGAACCAGTTTTTGGCTGGAAATTCTGAATAAACAAGAAACTACTCAGTTTAAATTTGAAAAACTGACTGCCAAATTAATAAAGTCACAAAACTTCATGTGACAGGTTAGAGTTGCCTCAAAACCCTTATGTTTTTCAGGTCATATCAACCTTTCATTCGAAAGGCTCTTGAGCATTCCTAGAAGATTTTAACCACCATCAGTTTAGCCCCACATACACGCTTACACGTGCATATGATGGTCAAATACTTTTTTTTCTTGAAGCCTATCTAAGGGTACCTATCTCTTATAGCCCGCTCTTTCCCCACAGGTCTCTCCTACCAATGTATCCACCTTACATAAGACTGCACTTGTGTTATGCTTCCCTTCTTTACGGGTTCCATCTTTGCTTCTTCCAGGATTTAAAAGGAATACTATTTTACCTATATACTTCCACTAGAGCACAGCTTCATTAACTGTTGTCAGTGAAACACAGGCATGACAATCACAGAGGTTACGAACTTATTTTCAAGAGGAGGATGGGTACCTGTTTGAACTGTTCCTTCTATACATGTGCCCTTTTATAGAATTTAAGCTTATACACTGGGGATTTAACCTAAATCCTGGATTTGTAAAGCACACGGTTTAAGGTCACAACCACAGAGTTGCTAGCTTGCATTCATGATTCAGGAGAATCAATTCAAAAGCCAATCATTAAACCCACTCTAGACATAATTTTAGATTCCTGACAGATGAGCAAAAGAAAGCATGCACAGCAAATTGAGAAGGGAGATTCACCTTACACGCTATTCTGGAATACCTATTATTTGTCTAGTTTTTTAAATTATTGTTGTTGTTATTTACCTACTTACTTAGCTTGGATTTTTAATCCAAGTTCATGTAATTTTGCTTGAAGTTACTAAGTTACAGTACTAATAGCAGTCTTGCCTACAGTGCTGTGAATAGGATGAAAGCAAAAACTAATTAGCACACAGTTTTCAAAGGTGAATTATCACATCATTAGCCAAGCCATTTACATCTCTGCAATGGGGAGTATTCTCCAATTTTAGACAGTTAAAGGGACAAAAATGGACTAAATTGCTTAAGGTCAAGTAGTACAGTTTGTTGCTTATTAAGAGTTTCAAAACTCTCCAGTAGCTTGAGTAGCTCGTAGGGACATTTTCACACTATGCCTTTGTCCTGCTGATACCATCTTCTGTCAGATGTTTAAAGAGACAGAGCAAGCTTATCCACCAAGAAATGTTAACACTCACTTATGTTGTGAGTAAATGTCATTTCTCTACCTTAAAAGAAAAAAAAAAAAAAAAGCAGAGGACCAATTAGCAAAAAATGTCTGGCTGTATCTTCGCAGTCACATAATTTAAAAGTAAAAGCATAAAGAATAATCAGTACCTATACCTGTCATATCTAGAAGCAAAACCAAAAATACTAATACACAGTACCGGTTGTCCTAAAATTGCTTCTAGTTCAATAATCAAAACTTTTTAAAGTATATAGTCAGAGTAATTTTTAAGGGATATCGCCAGCCTAAAAAATAAGGGTTTTTTCTCCCTGTATTTTAGCTGCATGGTACATATCCAAAACCACATATGTTAAAGCAATTCTGGGCATGCAACTCGTTCGACAATGCAACAGTTAAAGACTGCAGGCCTTACAGTAGCCTTGTTGCACATAAGGGTTGTAAGCCATTTTTTCCAGTGCTAATTATCATACTGTTCTCTTATCTGAGAAAAAAAAAAAAAAAAAAGAAAGAAAAAAAAGAGAAGAGATTTTGTACGCTGTTTCCTATTAAACACATTGAAAAGTAATTTACATATTGCAAAACTATCATCTTCACATCCTGGAAGAGTATAAAATACGCAATTGTGGATCCATGGTGGACTCTGCCACCTGAGCAGGCACTGCTGCCACGCTCAGTTTCAGTACGACACATGAGCATCTTCACAATGGCATTTGCTTTGCTAGCCTAGACAAGCAAGCTGGCGAAGAGGACTGCTGGGTTCAGCTCAAGGTGATGAAAGAAAGAAACCTCTAACACACAGAAACCTTTCTGCCTCCAGTGGAGCTGGAATTTCTTTCCCTACCTATCCGGCTTTCTCCTTACCTGTAATTTGCACCCATACTCACTCTGTGATTTTATTTAACCTTCATACTGTGCTCTCCTTCGCATCTACCTTTCAAGCTCCTGCGCCAGCACAGGATCCCTCAGTTTTTCAGGTGCCCATCTGGCAACTGAAAGGGCCTATGAAGAAGTAGTACAACGCAAACTTAACCACGCATGGCTTCATCAGTTTTGGCCTTTCACTCCAACTTGCAACCCTCATCTCTTTTTTTTCAGCTACTCCAGATTTCTTAAGAAAAATCTTTACAAAGGTTACCAGAGCTCTCCAGTTCCAATTAAATTAAATCCCAAGGAGTCACCAGAACAGATACTGAACTGATTGCTGCATTCCCAGAACAGCTGTTTACAGTCATATTGATAGCATCAAATAAGCATCATGCTTTAACCCCGCACATTATTTACAAATCAACTTGCACACCAACAGCTGAAACCTCACTTCTTATTTTAAAACTTGGGCTAGATCATAATTCAGAAAATAATTCCCGTTCTATTTTTCTCTTCTGACAACTAATTCAATGAAAAATTATACTCTGTTGATATATAACACCACACTCCATTTCCTAGTTCACAGCTCAAAGCAGTGAAAGCTAGAAAGGGACATTATTGTACTTTCGCTGTTAACCTTTGAAAACAAACCCATTTGAAGTTTAAGTGACAAAAACCTTTATTCTCTAAGTGGTGGAAAACCAAGGCTCTTCAGTTTTCTATCAATTGTTACCAGGGCACAAACCAGTTTTGGTCCTATACTAGACAAAATAGTTCTTACAAAGCTTTGTTGCAGGTTGTCAGCATTTTTTTTTTTAACAGCATTTCATTTTCCTCATACACTGCACTCAGGTAAGAATATATACCAAAGAATTTGGATAATCAAGTGAGATGCCCTGTCTCTACCTCTGAAGTTGAAGTGCCAAATAAGCGATTATGCAAGCACCTACAAAATGCTAAATTCAGAACCAGAGTCCTTGCCTCACCCCTGTAATATCTCTGCCTCTTCCAGTTTCCCCCATCTTCTAAAGAGTGATTGATATTTTATACTCGTGACCAGATCTAGGGAATGTCACTGCAACACTTGGACATTTGTTAGTACAGGTTCCTATTTTTATTAACTTACTGACCAAGATAATTTCAAGTCCACATACTACAAGGTTTTCCCCCCAAACATTAGAATCAAACTTACTTTCAAGGCCATCTTTTCCTTCTATTCCGCTCCCAGTGTACATATTCTGGTGCAATCACACAAAAAAACAATTGCTTCCCCTATGCGTATCACTGACCAGCAACTCTGCTATTGCAGAGACTCCATGACAGCAAAGAGAGCCCATACTGTCAGGAATAAAGCAATAATGTGCTCTAAGGAAAGCATATGCATTTGTGTTTACAGGAGACTTTTTACATAAAATTCCACCTTTCACTCGCAGGTATTTTAACAAAATCCCATCATTTTGCTTCTCAAAAACTCTATGACAAATTTCACAAAACTCCACAAAAGCACAAGAGCAAGTGCTCAAAGAGGAAACGCAACTGTAATAAGTTTTGACTAAACATATTAGAAACAATTAAGCATCATAATCTTTAAGTTATGTTTTGTCCTTCTCTATAGAAAGTACAGAAAAATTGAATTTAAGAGGTCTTTTCCATACTTTTTCTTGTGACAGAAAAGTGAAAAATAACACTGCCATGAACTCTACAAGCTTCTTGAGAAGATAAGGTTTTTTTCAAGCCTGGCTCAAAATTATACTAAATCACTCCTGTGCTCTTTCCTTGTATCTAAAGAAAGATTCGCGCTCTCCATGTTGTCATACTGCACTGTGCTCCAATTACACATACCACAAGCCAAGAAAGGTTACAAAATTCCAGTTACTGCTGCAGAAGCAACAGTAGCCTAAAATCCTGGCATTTATAACAACAACAAAAGATATGCGCAACAGGAAAAATGAAGACTTTCTTTCAGGGAAGAATCAGTGATGACTCATTTAAACACTGACAAACTACTGAAATTACTTTTCTGGCAAGCTACTGCTCTATGAAAGGTCTAACGACATTCAGGAAAGAGCTTGCAAAAGAAAAGAACATGTCACACTCTTCTTAAAATATGAAGGAATCCAGCTTACCACTGGTCAATCCTAAAACACTTAAGGATTTTTTTTTTTTTTTTTAATAAAACCAACCATGTGTAAGGTAATGACCTGGCACAGAGGATCATGTTATGTATTATTTATTTGTTCCTCAAGAGCAAGATGTGTTTAAACCTGTAAATTGGTATTTCACTTTGCAACACTATCAGCTATACTGTGTGCTGTTTGAAATACATGCTGCAGCTGGAGAACAACTTAACCTGAGCACAGACAACCTGCACTTCCCATAATTACGCATTCAAATGGTAGCTGTGTGCACAGCCTCTGAAATAATTACAGTCCTTACTGATACAGTGTAAGTGATGATACATTGAGTCATTTAGAGGGAAACAACAAGACAAACCTTCCAGCAGTAAAGACATGGCTGCTGAAGGATCTACTTTTACCATTACCAGGAGTTTACAATGTTCATATTCAAATTTTTCAAATTCAGAGCTATTGATCAACAAGTAAACCAGAATTTCTAGACTAAGATTTCTGTCCATTAGATACGTGGTCTTTCAGCTACATAATCCTACCAGGGAACTGTACAACATTAGGCTAACAGGCTAATTTATCAAACAAGTACAGTGAGGAACATGCAAATTACTATTACTTTATTGACATGATCCTCATTCCAAATTTGCGCCTTCTACTGTTAGGTATCATGCCCTCATTACCCCATTAAGTTTCAATCAAACCATGAACTATCTGCGGTGATCTCACCAAGAGGCCTGTCAGTGCACATACCTAATAAAACAACTGCTCTGGAAATCTCCTCTCTCACCCAGAAAAGACCTTCTGCTAGCGCTCAGTTCTAGCAGGCCAGTGAGCGCTGCCACGTGATGCACGCTCCACTTCCAAGGTCAGTAATAGGAAATGTACCACCACCTTCACGTAGGATATACAGTAAACATTTGAGGATACTCTCATTTTTCACTTTCACTTTTCAGAAGCATTAAGTGAAGGAAAATAGCTCTGTTATGCATAGAGTATAACTTTCTTTAGAATCAATGTCTTGGCCTTCTAAGAGCATTCTTGGGATGATAGTGGCCCTGAAATCTCATGAAGAGTTGTTTATTGTCTGCACTGAAAAGCTCGCTAAGAGGAAGGAGCTGCTTCATAACCACATTGTTTGAAATATCTTTAGAAACGAACACTTGCCAAGTTTCAACTTCATACTTACAAGACAGCACATAAAGCAAAACCATTCACCATTATCTAGTCGGTTATGCTTAAAAACGCACAATAGGTGACGCAAAGAACTTTCAGTGTAAGGTTTCTCTGGAGGTATAAGAGGCTCTTATAGGAAGAAAAGATGGGTTGTGTGATTAGCTGACTTTTCCATTCTGAGAAGAGTACAAAGAGTACTCATAACCCAGAAAGGACGAGTATTGTTCTCCAGTATTACAACACTTATTAAAGTACACTAAAGGAATAAATATCCCAGCTCGTTGGCTTTACTACATGAAAAAAATAACCGAAGGCAGCATAGTCCACTCATAACATCACCTGCCCTGACTGCAACAGATCCCAAACACCATGCTGAAGTAACACACAGCTTTGTGACAACTCCATCACAGCAGCATCAAGATATAATTTAAGGCCACCTGGCACCATTCTTTCTATAAACTTTCTCTATTTCAAAATCCCTAGCATGCCAAGAGCTACACATTTAAGCACCCTTTCCTACAAGGGAAAAAGATCCAAATCATCCTGTAACAACCAACTAAAATGCCCTCACACATATAAAGCAGTAAATGAAGGGGGACTTAGGCGTCGGAGGAAAGGCTGTGCACCTCCAAGCGTGGCACAGAGCTCTCCTTATCCACTTCTCATCCTTCGCAGCACTGTGACCTACAGAGCAGTGATGCTGAGCAGCTCCCCTCCTCCAACCCTCCTATGTCTCAGACGCTTCCTGTCTCCACTGGCATTTATTTTCAGCCCTCAAGATTTCTTTCTATATGTTCCAGGAACCCTCTAGCCATCCTCTATCCAGATGGCAGACTTGGGATGAAGGGAACAGGGTCTTGGAGAGTCTTTTCTTGGCCTGCTTCTCAGCAGCCCGCTGGAACTTAGCAGCAGACTGAGTCTCACACAGACAAGGCTCTGTTACGCTGCAAAAGCCCTTCAATCCCTCTCCACAGTTTTCCTCAATGCCCTCTTTGTCTTCAAACAAATTTGTCTTAAACCTTTTAACAGCCTCTGCTTTCCAGGGGCATGCTTTATACAATCTACTCCCTACAAAGCTGCAGAAAGCCAATAAAAGGGCAAAGGAAAGGGGTCTTAAACAAGGCTATAATGGACAAGCAGAGCCTCGGTTCTTGCTACATACAAAGCAGATGCTATTTTGACAAGCAGACGCAGAAGAAAAAGGTAGGTGATAGGTTTCAGCCCTGTTGATCCCTGTCATCTGCAAGAGATTTCTGAAACGTGACAGACACACAATAGTTTACTTACTCAAATTCAATTAGGACCATCACCCTGCAATGAATTATTTTCCAACTCTGACTCTCTCGGATAACTAGCCCTTCTTAAAGGCCACACAGTATTATCACCAACACTATACATTCACGTACAAGCTTCAGAGAATGACTGCTATGTCTCTTGTTTGAGAAAGTCAAAGTTTTGCCAAAATAAGTAGAAAAATGCAAAAAAAAATTTTGTTTCCACCTGAAGCTTCACGGAACAACGGTTTCATAAGTTTTAGTATGATTTACTCAGGATTCCTTTAGCTCTGTTAATATCAAAGGCTATGACATTACTTGATTTATTACATCTCTCTATATAAATGAAACAATACTTCCAAGACCCAAGAGGGTTTAAAGCTCAAATAAAACTGGTTGCTTCAAAACAGAATATATTTAGGCATAAACTATTCTGAAATCAAACGCAGTAAGCAAGGCTAGTTCCCCATTTAAAGACTAGAGCTGTCAGGAAGACTCTAATGTAGTTCTTCATGGGATCGTTTGAAAACCAAATGCTATAGATAACCTATATTCGATACCCTGGCCAGATATTTATAATGTATACTATATTTTTATTTTCCTTAACATTTGTGCATAGTTAGAAGCCGACCTTTTTCAGAGAGACACAGAAAAGATTCATAACTAATTTCAAATAGTTTAAACCCTTTTCAGATAACTCCTTTCATTTAAGGGGTGTGATCTATTTTCTTGTTACTATATTACCCTAACTGCATGATGATATCCATAGCTCCTCCCAGAAACATTTGGGATTGTCTAATTGAGATTTATCTGCTCTTATGAAATGTCTAATGTGTGATTTACAGCCATTTATTGTGTAATAGCTGTAGCTGATGAACTGGTTTTAAGTTCCTGTTTTATCTCCTCCCTTCTTTAGTTGCTCAACAGATTAAAAAAGGTGTAGCTTCATCGGAAATTATTTAAATTTAATTTACACATCCAAAACCAATAGCTGGCTACTACTAGAACATCACCTAATTCAATGAACTGAAAATCTGATCCAGAAATCGTTATTTAAAACAGAAACCAGTTATAGACCATCTATAAACCTTAGCTAATAAGAGCTAGCTAATAAAACAGGTGGAGTGAGCCAGGTGCTAAAATCATAGGAAATTAAGTCCATCAGCTATAAAGTCAATGCAACATAAGGAGACACAGTAAACGACCCCATTACGATCTGAGAAACCCACCCCCTTACCACGGGAAAGATGGACTCTCTTTACTTAAGTCAATGGTTTACTAACCAGACACTTCCACAAAATCTAGAGACTTGTGAGGGTGGTTCACGGAAAGTAGACTGAAATCCAGCAAGTATGGTGAGACAGATTTGGCCTCTCATCTGAAGCCATGTCATCTTGGCGCTGAGCTTCATACTGGCCTTTCCCTGGCAGGCTCCCCAGCCAGCAGGTGTCTGAAAAACCTTCTAAGAGTGTGGAATATGTTAAAAAAGAAGATATGATCATCCTTTTAAAACTCATGCAATTGGTCATGCTTTGAAGAAAATATAGAAAAAATACAGAATTTAAGTATACAAAGAAGGCCAAGGGAGCAAAATGACTGAGGAAGTGTGGAGGGTGAAAAGACAATAACTGCAGTAATACCTGAAAAGACATTAATCATCTCACAGAATATGCTAACAAAGCAAAAGAACAAATACAAATGAACACATATTATGATTAATGGAGACGATGGCTGCTTTTTCTGTTAAATTCTATGTGTTGTTGCTTTTAAAGTAGGATGGGAAGCGCTAAGCTATAACAGACCTAGGTATGAGTGCACAGACAAATAATTTTTGCACTATTTTTGGCACAGTAGTGGGAAATACAAGAGGTTGCTGCATTGGAACTTAAGCATTATTTCCACATACCTGTTTTTAATTCTGGTTTTAAAGTTAAGATCAGTCTAGCAGTTGATGTGTAATGACCATTCTCCTTGCATTACAGCAAACAGTTATCCTGGAATTCAGCAAAAACAACTATAGCAACTGTATCACAGCTCAGCACACCAGCACATTAACAGCAGGAACAAAAAGCTAAAGTGTATCTTCCAAGTCTCTTAGTTTTATGAGCATCTAGGTCTACCAGCAACATGAAAAATAATGCAAGGTAATCATATAGAAGATGGGACAGTAATCCTATAGATTAGTAAACTTGGAAAAAGCAGACACGGAAGCCACAGAGAGCTTTAAGCATTTATCTTCCCAGTCACAACATTTTCCACTATCAACCTGAAAACTCATTGTATTATCCTTTTCTCTTTGTAAGCTGCAGAGGGATTTTTTGCACTGATTTGAAGCTAAGTAAATCACTACGCTGCATTTCTTTCACATTCTGTTCTGAAAATAGGACTTGCAGAGAAAAGGGACCACAAGGGAACCCAGCTAAATAGTCATCAACTGCCTATTGTGTTCTCTAAGGGTGGTTAGGCTACACTTAGCCCCTTTCCATGTGTATTCCTTGGAAGCATCTGGTTTAGGGTGCTATTTTGATATCTTTATACCAAAGTGTGTTTAAATAAAACAACTATGATCTTTTGGCTAATAAGTGCTATGAAAACCTTTGCTCCGAGACAACCATATTCTGTTACCAACAGAGGAATGCCTCTGAACTGTCTGCTGAAGATGTTTTTGTCAATAGGGCACTAGCCTGTGTAATATAAAAAAACCAAACGTTTACCCCCAGTAAATATACCCTCAGTATCCTTAGCTTTATTATCTCCAGTCATCCTGAAACCCCCTGTCAAAATCACTGTTTCTGTAAGACTGTGTGGGAACTGAGTAATTCTTTATCCAACTCTATAGACGGTGATTGGAGTTTGGAACTGACTGCTACAGAACCACTGACTGTTACAAAACTTAAGGTTTATGCAAAAGCTTGCATCTACAATATTTTTAACTAATTTATATTGCTATTGCTTTCAGAAGAGAAAGGTATCTTCTGCTAGTGCTAACAAGAGAAGGGGTGGAGTACTACTTTGAGAGCCCTTGGAAACTGAACATCCATGTTGGGAGAAACAGTGGGAGGAAAGGGCAAGAATTCTTGCCCGTATACAACCTGATATCCCATAAGATCTGGGCAAAAAAAAAAAACAAACATGATTTCAAGCTCACTTCAACACCCCGCTCATATTACTTTATTTTTTTCGCAAGTCACATATCTATTCTGAGGTTCAGAAATCTAGTGTCATGTTATATTACAGGGAAGGGCTTTCCATAAAACTGTCCAAATGGCCTGCCACATCTTCCATACCAACAGATATATCTACTCAGCTAGTAATGATCTGATAGTTAAATGTATTGCATGGCAAGAATATCTGGAAAAAAATAAGAGATGGAACAAACAAAAAAAATTAATTTAGTCAGTTCTTAACATCTCAAGACTGTGATAGGATCTGAAGGAAACTGAAGTTCAAAGAAGAGTTCTCAAACTGGATCTGTAGCAGATTCAGTAAGATGCAGAAGTATTACAGACTAGTTCAGCCACTGGCCTACATGAAGCCTCGAAATCAGTACTAATCAGTCTGTGCAGAGAGACTCTCAACTCATTGTAATTGGACATAAAGAACACCTGCTTTTTACCGGATTTGCCATATGCTATTCTCAGTGCCTAAAACTGAAGAGGACTATCAGATAGCAGGGTAGCAACATTAGAAAGGGAGAAAGTACATTTCTGATATGCAGTTTCTGTTCCAACTTCTTAAGGTCCTGCTTCTTAACCTAGGGAGACTCCTGAATCACAAAATGAAAAATCATAACCAGTTTCTTTTCTCTTGCATACCATCTGCAAACCATGAAAAAAATATCACAAATAATTTCCTTTGAGAAAATGTTTCACAAACTTCAATTGCAACTCCTCGAGTCAATCACGAAGTGGCAACATAGACCCCGCAGAAAGTACTAATGAAATCTCTTGGTCTAAACATATTGAGAGTAACACAGGAATGAAGAAAGGTGAGAGGGAAAGAGTACTTGTAAAGAGTTTTCAGTAAACTGCTTCTGTCCTCAAGTTTTGTTTCATACAAAGAGATGTCGCAAACATATTACTAACATTTGTTATCATCAGAAAAGGTTTGCTTGAGGCAGAAAAGCTGGACAAGACAGACACTCCAGACTTCAGTTTCTTCCTCCATGCTGCCACTCCCCATCCGGTTCATCTTCCCCCTCTCCAGCTAAGCTCTTTCCCCATTTTTGTCTGCACAGTACCAGCTCATGTCCACACGTGTCTGTGCTAGTTAATGTACAAAATTATCTTACCAGCAGCAGCACAGTGAGCAGATGAAGAATTCCATTCCAACAAAATTAACAGCAGGGGATTTCCAACAAGATAGCAATAGAGCAAAACACAGTTTGGATACTCAAAGAAATGTGGGTAGCCCAAGATAAATGATTACTGAAACACTGCCTGAAATACTGGTAGCACTTTTCCAGAATTCAGCAAGATGAACCTTCTGGCAGGTAGAATGAAAAAACAGAAAAACATTGTCTTCTAGAAAAAGGATATACATAGCTCATTCTTGAAAAGACAGCTGTGCAAAAGAAAGGAAAATGCTTTCTGCCTTTCTTTTATGTATCAGAAGAGCTGTTATCTAAAGTTTCCTCCTCTTTTTTTTAGGGTAGGACTGTTTGGAAAAAAAAAAAAAAAAAAAAAACAACAACAACCCACAACACTCCTCCCAATAAGCGAAGATTTAGCAAGCATTTTGATAATACTTTTCTCTATCTAGTTCTGCCTACCTTTCAAATCAGTTTGGAAAAAAGGAAAGAATAATTCCAAAAGAATAAATAAGTAATGAGAACTATTTTTTCCAATCTTTCCTTTCCTCTTTCACAACATTAATTCCAGTGACTCAGAGGTATTAAAGAGTCCAAAATATCTGTAGAGTCTGTTGTTTTTTCTAAAACTCATCCACTTTCTTGAAAAGATTTGAAATGGTCATTTTATACCTGTTTTAAGAGATCTCATAAACTCCATTCATCTTTCTGCTTATAAAAGAGGAAAAAAATTCCCAGCTGCAGAGCCTTAAAGCTCCACCTTGTGGAAGATGCCTATAATATACAAATAGGCTCCAGAGGGAAAAGGATTTCAAACGGAGCTTACAATTAATAACGTGGTTGACATTTACACTTTGTCATCAGTCATACAGTAAGATAGCCTCTTACATGCATTCTACCCCAGCAGAAAAACAAGCAGTGGGACATTACCAATAAAATGAGCAGCTAGGTCTCTTTTGTGGTAAAAGAATAGCCATCCTGCATTGAACCAGCAGATTGCATCCACAGCAGTCCAGAGGAGGTCTTGCTTTCACCACGTTTGCTGGCTCCTGTGCACTGGACTTATTCTACTCACAAGCAGGCAAACAGGGAATCACAGACAGATTTACGTGGCCAAGGGGCAGACAAAGAATATAGCAACTCTGCCATTAAGAACAGATAAATGACTAAGAACTTAATCTTGTGATACTAGATTGACCGTAATTTTACACAGGTATTCTGAAAGCTGTTCACAAGCCTCCTCCAGCCATCTATTACAAATTCAACTCAACATCTGCATTCGACCATTCCTAAAAGCTTGTATTGAGAACAGCACAGCACAACCCTATGCTGCCTATGACTACGCATCGAGTAGACTTCAAAAAAAACTTGAACCAGTGCTGCCCTCTACTGAAGACAGAGCCTGCACATGAAAATTGTAGTAACTTTTATACCATTCTATTTTGGTTTCATTTATGTACCTCGTTTTTCCTTGGTTTTCCTTCTTTTCTGTAAGCTCTTACAATATTCAGGGTTCTGCTTTATCACATTTTTTTCCTGCTTCCTCTTTCTTATGTGGCCTACAAAGGTATCAGGTAGGTTTCTAAGCTTACCTACTGTAATAACGCCAGCACATACACACTCCAGAAATCAGAGTTGCTGCGCTAAAGTTCTGCAGACACAGCTCCTGGTTTTAGCAACGTAAAAGCAGATAAACAAATAAAAATGAACGGAAACTGAAGTGTTCAAAAACAACCCCAGAAAAATGAATTTAAAATTTTCCTTTGTCATCTGCAGTACATCTGTCATATGACAGCATCGTGAGATATTCTTGTGTAGTACACCCAATACTTAAAGGATGTATATCCATATTGATTCAATACTTTGAATTAATAAATATGCCACAATTAGTAACTGATGACTCACAGTAATCACATTACTTTCTCTGATACAAACTTTGCAATGTTCCTAGTTTCAACCACTTGCTCCACTTTGATATTTAGACATTCATAACAACCTGAAAGTCTGAATAACTTAAGGATTGAAATGCTGTACAAAATCTGAAAGTGGTGTACTTTTAGCAACATAAATATGATTTGGCTGAACAATATGTTGGCTTGGAACGTTAAGGAGCGTAAAGTACGAACTGGTTGAATGCAGGGTCTCTGAACCCGTACAAGAGATGTACACATGCCACTCAGAACAGAGGGAAGTACATCACTTCAGCAGCTGTCAGTTTGCTGATGCCCAGGAGCTGGGAGAGTCCGTATCTCAGCCCTGAACCCCTAACTGGCAGCAGCCACCAGAAGATTTTTGAAGTTGCTGTGAGGACATTGCGTGCTCCTCAGTGAGTTTCCACAGCCAGAGGCTGACTTCGTTCCCTTAGAGCCACCCCCAACGCCCCAGCCCCCAGCACAGTGCAGGGAGCCCACTGCTCAGCCGGCCTTGGGTCCCCTTCCCAGAGAAGGCAGTGACCGTCACGTCACACCCAGTAATCGTGAATCCAGTCTCGGTTTCACTTTTTAGCAATGATCATACCAAAAAAAATATAAAGAACAATCACCCAGCCGGCAAGGAGAAGAGGGCCTGATCCGTTGCTGCATGGTACCCTTCAAATCTATTTCTTAAGAGAGCATGTTAACCTGCACACTCAGAAGAAATGAATGTTTTAAATAACACTGAATATTTTATTCTTCCTCTTCTCTAAGCTATACTAGCTTCAAATCTGAATGACCTCTCGCTTCACACAATGCTTCTGTGGGAAGGATAAACTTTCTCTTTTAAAGAAAATAACTGAACACATTCTAAGTTGTTCAAGGCAGATCCTAGTTGCCCCTTTTAATAAGTAAAAAAAAAACAAAACAAAAAAAAAAAACACCCCACCACCAAGATGGGAGGGAAACTTTTACTGCAAGAAAAACGTTCGCAGCCTCTGTGAAACACTCTATACTTTTCACTGTTGGTGGCTGTACCTGTATAGCCCAGATACAATAGAAGAAAATAGCATTAAATTTATTAATAGATTTTAAAACCAACAGAAGAGATTATATATACCCCATTACATAACCTGAACCAACTTACCCCACCTTTCCACACTGGGGTCTTAAAGATGAAACTATCAAGTCTTTACCAAAAAACCCAAACAAAACAAAAAAAAAAAAAAAAACCCACAAACCTCACTCAAACAGTCTATTCCAAAACATAGAGGAGGATCTTAATTTTTCTAGTTCATGGAGTAGGACCAAAATCACTAAGTACAGACCGGAGGCCAAAAACCCATTTTTGTATTAGCAACGACAAAGCGAAAACCTTAAAAAAATGGCATGCCAAAGCAAAGGCATCTGTCATCATTGGCATGTGAAAATCCCTTGTTTAAATTAAGCTTTGATAATTCCTCTAAATGAAATCAGAGCTTCAGTCTAAAAATGACTTCTAATACATAAAAGTTTCAAAGCCACTGTTCTCACTCTGACCCTCATATGAACCCGCCAAAAAGGCTACTCATCTTGGAACTATCACTTTTTACTGAATAATCCCCTTTTGCCCCCTACCTTGCTTCAGCTATGCTTGTGTGCAAATATCAGATGTAGTGGTTTGGATTAGTTTACTTGCAGCACTAATCACTGCATTCAGGAGTCGTGACAGACCACATTTCACTGACAGAAAGGTACGCCGCGTTACCGCAGAACTGAAGGAACATACTGAAGCTGAGAAAAGAAGCACCTTTCGTAAATTTTTTTTTTTTTTTTGAGGAAAGGCTAGTCCAGTCAGTCTTGTTAGTGATAAATCTGCATCACGTTTCTAGCAATTTCTTCCTTCGAAATCAAAAGCATTGCAGCTAGATTATCTCTCTGAGTGCTGCCACATGCTTTGCCACAATACCAGTATCTTTCTGCTTGGCAGCCTCACCATGCTTTATCACCCTCTTACTTCAGCTGCCATATGCTTAGTTTCTTTGCCTAGGAGATATGCCTGCTGAACCACTTAGTCTGCAAGCTAAGAAAAGCATCCGTTACATGAAAGGGCTAGCAAGAACTGACATAATTTTTTAAATCTACAACTTCAATTAGATTTATCATCCTACAGAACAAAAATTCATTAAATTCCAAAGATCCCTCCAGGAGACCCCCATCTCTCCACAGAAGCATATTCTACATCTACTGTTCAGCACATGCTCTCCATCATTAATAGTTAAAACAGCACAACTTCATAAAAATAAGGCTTGACTTGGGCTGCCAGGCTATACAGAGAACTACATGCAAATGATATGACTACAAGAAGAGTGTGCCAGGCAGATAATTCACCCAGAGTATAAGAATTGGACGGAAAGCTTGGAACCACAAGAAATTCATGCCCGTTTCACCCAACAATAAAAACCCACATTTATTCATCTCCACCTTTCATAGAAATTACAACCCACAGAGAGTGAGGGCTCAGACAAAGTGCATCCGTTTGCCATAATGATGCACTCTGACAGCAATACACATACTGTGACCTTTAATCCACATAGACCTCTTCTGTATGTTTAAAGGGAAGTCAGATCAGAAGCGTGAACTGTACTGACAGATTACATGAGCCTCACTGATGAGTCTTTATACATGTTACATCAGTTACATACATTTAGTAACTGAAGACATCAAATAATTCTGTTGCTGGTATCCTGACTGATACTCCTTGCCTCAGATTTCATGCAAAGTGCAGATATGCTCATGGTGTCTGCAGCTCTCAACTGTAGAAAAGGAGGAAGATGTAAACCAAACACCATTCTAGCGAAGAGTTTAAGCAGTTAAAAAACTAAACCCTTGTTTGTAATACTGTGACAAAATTTGACCACGACAATTTAAAATAGCCAATCAGAACAAGCTTCCTAAAGAAAACTATCTGGAGAACATACAAAATGGTAGTTTCAGTTACTTCCTTGGAAAGTAATATTGATGCAATAAAGAGAAATTATAATAAAGTAATAGAAAGTATTTCTGAATTTACTACTGATATATAAACGAATGGAAAGAAAACGTTTTTCTCACTAATCAGTACGCTCCCTCTATGTGATCTTTGAGATCTTTTTTATGAAGTCTGAGAAGACTGACATATTCTGGAACGTTTTTCTCATCCAATTCTAGAGCAGAATTATAACACATGCAGTTGAACAGGCAGACTAGTCCATGTTTTGAACTTTCACACCTACATAGATAAAATAATTACAGTCTTAAAGCCAGCCAAAGAAGAACCGACAGCAAACTTTTTTTTTTTTTAATCAGTTTTTCCACCTGATACAGCATGTGGGGAAGGGTCAACTCCTGAATGAGCCTCTTAAAGAAATCTATGTTTTGGTTCTCTGGGTAAAACTGTTGAGAAAGATATCAACATGGGGGGGGGGGAAGAAAAAAGTAAACATACATGGCCTGCAATGATTAAAAAAAAAAAAACCCACCAAAATATCCAGCCTTTTTAAGAACTGGGAAAATTTAAGCAATGTCCTGGTTCTGGCTAGGATAGAGTTAATTTTGACCTGAGCTGGGAGAGGAACTGGAGCTGGTGGCAGCTGTGGCTGCGGGACACAACTGGGAGAGTTTACTAATTGGCCAACAGCTGGGATGGTTTACCCAAATTGGCCAAAGGGCTGTTCCATCCCATGTGACATCATGGTCAGAGTATAAAGTGGGGACTGCGCTGAGGGGAGGTTCCTGCTACTCAGGTGGGAGCTGGGTATCAGGATCCATCATGAGCTACTGTACTGTACATTACATGCTTCAGTATTTTGTTGTTGGGTGGAGGTTTTTTTTGTTTGTTTGTTTGTTTTCTATCTCAGTTTTCTTTTCCTCTGTTGTTCTGTTAAACTATTTTTTGCCTTCTTTTCTTTCCTGATTATCCTCCCCATTCCACTGTGAGGGGTGGTGAGGGGGGAGCGAGTGAAAGACCGTGTGGTATTTTAGCTGTTGAGTGGGGCTGAAGCACAAAAGTGTTTTTTTGAATGTACATTTATATTAATTATTTCCTGCATTATCTACAGCATTGCACACAGGGAAGCAAGTGAACTCTGGAAATTCAGCTTCTTATTACTGCTTTTCATCCTAATGTTATGTAACAGACCAGCTTTTATAGTGTGACTGCCATGCCTGTCTTCGGTCTCTGCTTTTAGAGTTTTCTGGTTGGTTAGGTGGGGTTTTTTTGTTTTGTTTTTTTGTTTGGTTGGTTGGTTGGTTTTTTTACAGTAACCTAAAACACAAGATCAGTATCTCATCATAAAATCTTTTGTGTCTAGCTAATTGGTAATGTCAGCATTGTATCCTTAACGGAGAATACATCGCATACATCTTATTCTGCATTGAAAGTAGAGGACTCCTCAGTTATCCTTGAACATGTGGTGTTAAACACACTGCAGTTATCAGAGGCAAACACACACCCTTTGGGTTGCTGGGAATCAGTACTGTTCTAGCTTGCCTGGTTTAATACAGGATATCCACACCTGAAGTAGAGCACAGCAGAGCACAATGACAGGAAAATCCAGTTGATTTTCAGAAGGTGTTCTTCTGATAAAAATACCCAGAAGCAACAAGACTTTTTCACCAACAGTGGTTTTTTTTTTCCCCACTTAACATGTCTACAGTATATTTATTCTGTAAATTATTTCATGAGTGATCATTATGATCACTCAAAAAAAAAAAGGAAAAAAAAAAAACCAGCAGACAGCAAGACTGAGCTAATTAAATCTGGTATGCTTTACTGTTTCTGAAAACCTCTCTCACTGACCAGCACAGTAATAACTGTCATCCACAGACAGAAAAAAAAGCACTTTCCAAAGCACTTCCCCTGCTATGTACAGGGTAGAAAAGCACATCCTCACAAAAGCACAGAGGTCAAAGGCAGAAGAGAAATAGTCTTCATTTCTCCTTACATCTTAAATAAATATCTCTCATACTGGCCTCAAAATCACCCTTCAACCCTATAGTAAAGTTCATCAAGGTCCCAGACCTTAATAAAAACCTTCATACAGGCAAACTTGAAAGCTGAAAAAGAAACTAACACTGTAAGTTGAGTAATTAGAAAAACACTCACTGAAGCACTGTGAAGATATTGTAAAACAAAATATTGAACAGATAAACATGAGTAACACCTCAACAGTCATCAAAAAGACAATAAAATATGTTTAGTAACATTTCATCAATTTTGTTTATAAATTCATACTGCAGGAGTCAAATACAGTCACTAATCAGGTAGTCTCATCCAGCAGAGCATTAAGTGTAACTCAAAATCTGGAAAACAGATAAAAGCTTGGATGTTTCAGAAAGGAATTTAAGTGACTTTCTTTCCTCTACCATACCGCATGTATCCTGAGCTTTTCCCAAATAAAATGAATCCTGTTCCATTTAGTATTTGTCCCTTTCTCGCCTACAGACCTGTAAGGGGGATACATCACCACTATGTTAAAGGCCTCCCATTACCCCTTCCTTTCTCCCACCTTAGAAGGACCATTTACTTACATGCTAAGTACTTAGTTTACTGTGGAAGCCTTTCCTAAAGGGATGAATTTTATTTTAAGGACAAGGCCTAGAAATAACATATTTCATGGGAAAGTAATAGACAATGTAAAACACAGAAACAAGTAGCATACTCAGCCATTATTATGTTGGTGCTATTGTTGACTGCTAGGTTAATAAAAATTTAACCATGATGCATGCAGCATGAAGAGGTATACTCGTTCACATCAAGAGATTTATCTGAGCCTAACATAACTTTCATCAGTTGTGCAACACAGCTGCAATTCAGAGAGCCCCTCCGCACAGCCACAAAAACTAATGCAGGAAGTCCTCCACTTCCTCTCATTCTCATTACACTTCCAGAATTATACTTGCGATAGAAGCAGCAGCATCCTCCATGTAAACACGTATCTTCTTGATTTGCTTGAGGCTGCACAACACTCCTTTGGAATTACCTCACTATAAGAGACAAAGCACAACACTCTTCACCTTCTCTGTATATGCCTGGGAAACACAATATTCACCTCCCAAGGTCGTTATGAGGAATACCATTTAGAATTTGTTAAGCTTAAAAAGCTATACAGCTCTGTATAAGTGTCAATTTAGGGCAGAAGCTTAAAGGCAGGGCAGCAGCAAAACAAAAGGTGAAAGAAGAGTTTCTTCTTCATAAAGGTCTCAGTTCTCTCACAGAAATCTCACAGTCTAAAGAGATGCACCTCATACATCAGGTGGTATTATTATTTGACAAGCAGAAAGATGGCTTTAAATTTAAAAACTGAAGTACAATTAATCTATAGGTCAGGAAGAGATGAATTAATATTTCAGATCCTTAGTACTAGTGATGATCTTAGTCTTAAAGAAAGCACTCAGCCCAAAATCACCTTCCTTTCTCAAGGAAACCACTTCTTTAGATACTGGAATCTTTCAAAGAATTACCTTCTCAGGGACTGCAAAAAATGGGGACTACAAAAAAATGCTCATGAAGATGCCGTAGTCCGCAGCAGAGGGAAATCGCCCTTGAAAACCCTCAGTCATGTACAATACAGCTAAATCACGTATTATCCAACAGCCAAATTCATCATAGATTGAAAAGTTGATAATGAAGATGAGGGTTTTCCGAAGATACCTAAACACAAGTGACAAACTCATTTTAAATATGGTGTTTGCTGTTACACTCCTCCTGTCAGACAAGCACGTTCCAGACCACTGTGGAAAAATTATTAGTGAAAAACATGTTCATAGTTATCAAATTACCAGTAAAGCAACAACAAGAAACTTAAAGCCTGAGCAACAACGTAGATGGGAATCTAAGCTGAAGCCACAGGACCTGAGGGTGTCACATTTCCTTCCCTCTGACTCAGGCCTGAAGATATTCTGGGCCAAAAAAAAAAAAAAACAAACCCATCCAGGATGGTGAAGTATGCCTCTTTGACAAACTTGCTGCATCACTGCCTTTTTCAGAGGCTCCCTTAAAAAGGTAGCGCAAGGAGGAGAATTATCTACCCTGAAAAGTTAAGCACTCAAAACACTGTTTAGAGCTTTCAACTGTAAATGCTGCCAGAACTCATTCAGCTTATTGCAATGTCAGATGTATCTTAAATTCCTGGTAGTGTTTCACAGATAACTTTGAAACAATATACAACAGTACCTCTATTGCCAATTCTTGCTTACTTTTTAAAATATGTTAGCAGGCCAAGCTGAATAAAAATCATTATGTTTCAAAATATCATCCTCACTATCCCTTACTTCATGGGCTACCACAGTACAGTTATTTCTTATTATCCAGTTAATCAACATAAGCATTTTTGACAGTGTGGCTTAGGAAAAAAAGTCAGATTTTTGCTCTTTTAGGGAAAAGATTCCATTTATAAAGTAGAATTTTCCAGAAACCCACATAAAGACATCTGTACAGTACAGAAATTTCAGCTTATTTCTTCAAATGGTTTGCCATTAATTGTTCCATTTACCTGGAATCCAGGGGCATTTGGATTCTTCAGTACTGTGTACAATATTGCTTCTGCAAATTAGGCTATTACCTGAGCAAAAACTTCCCCGTTAGACTGAAGAGCACGAAATGCACAGCGTAGTCAGTTTTAAAACATACTTTTGATGCGATTTGCAAGATTCTTTCTAGCAGCTGAAAACGAAGTTATTCTTCTGACTACTGCTCCTTCTTCAGGCCTACAACAGTGCTGCCACAATGGTCAGTGTAAGGTTATTAGCCATCACTTAGGTGGTGTGCTAGCAATCACTGGAGAACCAGCAGCCACAAAGTTTCCCCAAAATCAAGAGGTGAGAGCAAAGCTCATAGAGATAACTATATCCACACTGACTCATTGAAAATAAACTGCAACCTATGCAGCCCAGTCTTACCCAGGGGAGGGAAGACATACAGTATAAAATTCAGCCACAGTCTGGAGTTACCGGTATCATCACTTTCCTAACATTAAAGGTCTGCTGCATTTTCTGGTACCACAATCTGTGTTAATACACTTGCAAGGAGCAGCTTTAGAAGTATTTTATCATCCTCATCAGAAATGATTCTTCAAAGAGTCAGTGAGGGTGGAGATCTAGGTGACTTTCCACATTCATTTCTCTGCGATAAGACCTATGGTACACGTTCAGCATAACCAAATGCACAGCGCATTTTCTGCTACTTATGCAATATCCACTTTGTACCTGATTCAGGCTCTAGAACCGCATTCATCAACTTTCAGAACACCAATGTTTGTTGGGTTTTTGTTTAGTTATGCTGAACAAAGTCGTTAAATACTAGCCAATATTCTACAAAATACTTCATTACTTTTTCTTATTCGGTATTTCTCCAACAAGAGATACGCACAGATTGCTGGAGTCCTGTCTGCATACGTTTCCCACTCTGCACATCACCAGTTACCTGCAGTTGGAGAGCACTCTGGCACCAACAGCACTCCCCAGTTCTCTTTCATAGTGTTCTCTGGCCCTGATGCATTACAATACCTGAAGGCAACCGAAGAGCTACTGGGAATAGGGGGCTGTAAGAACAGACATGAGAGGCTGTGATAAAAAAAGCCATCCTTCTCTTCTAGCAATATTAACTGCATGTCTCACCTCATTTCTGTATCTGAGGATCTAGAAGCTTTGAAAATGTCTTTCGAGACTGTATATGTTTTGAATATGAATCACTTCTCAGGTTTTTTCTATTTTCAGTTATTTAGGAACGGTGTTGAAAGAGGGAACCTGCACTCAAGAACTAAAAAAAAAAAAAGCCAAACACAGACCCTTCATATTTGAGTTTACTTTGTTACTTCTTCTCTTAAACATTTTTGTAACAAAACCCTGATTAAAATGCTGTTGTGAAATACTTCCTCTTTCATTTATTCACATGGACAAGTTATTTCAAGAACTTAGACCATTAGTTTGTCAAGAAAATGAACTAGTAAACTTTATTATTCAAGACATTATTGAAAATTACAGCATATTTTGGAGCAGCCTATGTTCTCTCAAATACATGTGCACACTTGTGCACAAACACGTCCCAGCCCTTAACCAAATGAAGTATCATACATCCTTGTACACCTGCTCTTCTTTTCTAGTAACTGCTGCAGTGCATGTTGTTACATTTGTGTTTATGGATAGTATGTTTCTCTATTTCTTTTACCCTTAAACGTAAAGTTCACAGATTTGCCTGTGCTGAAAAATACTAGCTAACACCTGCTAAATTGTCACACAAAACGCTGAAAAATCTCTACTTCTTGAGGATATCCTTGAAGTAATCAGAGAGCCCCACTACCACTGGTCTTCCATGGCCTGATGGATGAAGCTGGCTCTGGCGGCAGCAGCTTCATCTGCTTAGCGTGTGCCACTCAAGTTTGAAGCTGTCAGCTACCACACTCACAGCCACTGGGTACTTCCCAAAGAAGATTGCTCAGAAACTAATTTCTCCTGGAAGGCTTTGGTGGTGAAGTTCACAGACATTCTCTCAAGCAACCTGGGCAAGAAAGTAGCTATTCTTCTTGGTGATGAATCAGCTTACCTAAACAGAACCTAAAATTCATTCGTTAACAGAATTCACAGCACCATAATTATAAATCCTGGTAAAGAACCCTAGCTAATGAAGAAATAGCAATTTACAGCACAATGCACAGCATACTTTCAGGTTTCTCTCTTGAGCTTGACCGAGCAGGCAACGGGATGCTGAGAACAGTGGAAAAAGCTACAGGGCTTGTTAAAACAGGGATTGCTGCCTTTTCAAGTGACTAATGTAACTTTTTCCTCTAATCGTAGTTAGCAGGAAGGTGATATTAGAATAAGCGGCTCCAGGCAGTACATTTCTCTTATAATTATCCAGCATTGATTTGTTTTTGCTAATTGCCTTTGGACATTTTAGAACAACAGACATTACCAAATATACACAGAAGAAAAAAAAAAATGAAAGACAAAGTTTTTCGTCAGACAGCCAAGTACATATTTATCTGGCACTCCAAGTAATTTATCTTCTTGTTTGTATCTGAAAGCCATGTTAAACTGAAGAAAAAACATTACATAGTAAATTAGAGGCCCAGCATAGTCCTAGCTAGCATGAGCATGAAAGTTGTACAATTAAACCATGTTCATGTAAAAGTGAAGCAAACTGATCTGTACACCAGGTGGTCTTGTGAAGGTTTGTTAAACGATACCAGTAAGAATTTAAGAGCTTCAAGTTTAAGTACAATATTGGAAAAGCAACACACCAAATCTTATAACGTACTCCTGGTTTTGGAGCTGTTTTTTTGCATTTTCATTTTCAGTGTGAAAATAAGGCAGCAGTAACTACCACGCACTCACCTGCACATAAAAACGCCCCAGTGCAACACATTTTCAAACAGGTCCATGTTGCGATACTCAGACTTGGATCAAACTCTGGTAGGGCAACAGAAGACACTCATCCAACAGTTGCTGGCTGTTTTCACCACAAGCAAATACCTCCGGCTTACAGTTATGTTCTTTCACAACTGCACCGTCCCCATGAACCAATACATCAGGCTACAGCACAATCTAGCAAGCCAAAGAATACTGGAGTTTCACCCCTCCCTCTACATTCTTGCACTGGGGGCATGCAGATGGTAGGTACTGGAGCACGGGGTGCATTCCAGTTCCACAAAGCTTTCAATGGCTGTCTAGATAGCATTGGCCTTAAACTGGCATTGGCCTCTAGCAAGACAATCTGGTTTGTGCTTTGTTATTCTAATATAAGGATTTGCATAGCATTCTTGAAATATTTTGCTGGAAACAGACTACTTGAACTTAGTTTTCTAAATAGCACTGTCACCTCAGTCATTAAATGCTTAGCAGAAGCCATTCTCCAGCTTTTAGACTTCCATTACTCATGAGGAACAATTTCTTACCAAACATTAGGAAGCACTGAACTACCAGCCTGTGTTTCACAGTGTAAAGACTGCAATGCAGAATTAGGTGAAGTAGTTTTCCATGTTCTTCCTAGAATTATTTCATTCCACAAACATTAGCTACTCCTAAACAATACGCGACACTAATCACAGATTTTGCCTACTAAACAGCTACAAAGCATCATTATCGTATCCTTTAATTAAGGACAGGGTTTTCAACTTCCTTAACGGTGTCAGATTTTGCCTGCTAAGTAACTATGAAGCATCATTATTGTACCCTTCAATTAAGGTTACGGTCTTTTTCTTCCTTGATGGCAACTGACCAAACAATACGTAAGCTAGAGGAAGAGTGCCACTCCTCTCTCACGTTACCTGCAGATTTGATTAATGGCAAGAAGCTGTTATTGTAGTCAGTGTTACAGACAGCAAAATATACCTCTTCAGATGGGGATACTGGGGCTTTCTTAGCAGCAAGGTGCCCCAAAAAGCAAAGAAGTTATTCTTAAGATGAAGATGCCACTAACATTTGTCTGATGGAAGAATTCAGTTCCTCCTGACCAAAACCGTTGAGTAAATTTGGAAATACAGAAAAACAGTTCTAACATTCTATGATTCTGTGATGCATTACTTTTTAAAGTTAGCTTCAGTTCCAATTAAATCACAAGTGGCATAGCTGAGAGCATGGTATTTTCTGCTCTGCCGGGGTGGCCCGGGTCCAGGCCATCTGCGTGGAATGCACGGCAGGACATTCCACCCTTCCGCCAGCATGGCCAGCGGTGCCAGCCGCTCCTGCAAACGGTGAGGGCACAGGGAGGGATCTTCTTTTGTTTTCCTTATTTGTTTATTTGCTTTACTCTGGCAGCAGGCAAAGGGCTCTTCTCTTGCCAAGTTCATTACCATTGTCAAATGTTCCCAATTACACCGAGTAGAGCGCGCTACAGTGAAGAGAAAAAAAAAAAACAGTAAAGTTTACAATTAAACTACAGGACTTTATAAGCCTTGATTTTAAGAAACACATAGAGCTGGATTAGCACATCTCTCCTAAGTACTCAAATCCACACAGATCACTCAAAATATTTCTTCTGAATTTTTCAATTAAGTGTTTTATTAAAGAATCACCCAAGTGCTATCAGCCTCCTCATTTAGCGATCTTCTACAAACCCCTGCCAAAGAGCTTCCAAAACGTTATAGTTTTATGTTTATATCAGGGACTATTCAGTCATAGCTGATTTATTAATTTCCATTTTCTACAAATGACAATGAGTTTGTTATCAACATTAAAATACATGCTTGTATCTTTTTGCCCCTCTCTCCCTCATCCCACAAAGTTCTTGTTCCCCACTCAGTGAGTGAGAATTGTTGCTGCCGCATCTCATAGTCTCCTAAAGATGACAAACTAACCAAGCAACGATATTCTGCTAGCGGCAGAACTGATTCAGGAAAATCCTATTCTCCATTTCCTCAGTGGCACTATAGCCCAAATCAGCCTTTTTGTATGATTGTGCTCTGAGAGAGTGAAAAATGCTATTTATAAGCACTTTCAAGCAAGCATCCATTATGCTTAAAAGACAAGATTAAGAACTCCAGCCGTATCACTTGCAAAACTCTGGACACTGAGTTAACAGTCATGGCCATACAGAGCACATGCACAGGACAAGTTCTTTCTCATTTACAACAGAGTTGTTCTATGCCTGCTGTGCAATTCAAACACTGTATGTTTTCCTCTGAGAGGCTGTATTTGCAGACTTGCCTCTTATGTCTAACTTATGGTCCCAAAATATAGCTATCACTCTCCCACTTCTCAGATCAGTCAGTGCTGTATCAGTAGGGTCTGGGCTGCAAAAGACAGGAGACCTTCCTCTCAGAGAAAGAGGAATCCGTTCCTGCGTGGTAACTAGAAGTTCCCCAAGCACAGCAAGAGACAGTACAGAACTACAATCTGCCGAAAATATGGTACTTGTTTGAAAGACATTATTCTCAAGTCTCTTCTGCTCAGCTGGACAGCAAAGCATTTGCTTCATATATTAAGAAACTGATACAAGACCTGAGCATAGTAATAACTCTATAATAGGCTACAAGCGTGCTGAAAATCCTACAAAACTTGTATCACTTTCTCCAAATACAGGAGGTTCCAACAGCCAAGAATTAAATCCAGAAATCTTTCATTGCTCTTTCACTACAGAAAGACTTCAGTTACCCTGTAATACAAGAGGAAGCAGTAAGCTGAACTAATGCTCACTGTCAACCCTTAGCTGATATAAGCTTAGGAAAAAGGACGAGAGGAGAAGCAGGAGAGTATGAATAGCACCAAAAGCAAGCACTCACGCACCACTTCCTGAAGTTAAACAAAATGTGAAGAAACTCATCGAGCTGCTGTAGGCCTTCTGCCCAGCTCATACCTGCCACGCAGCTTCTGCCCACAAAATACCGCACCAGACGTGAACCTTTTGAAGACCGAACGTCACACTTTTGTGAAATGTTCCCACATTTCTCAGCACAAAAGTAAAAAGAAAGTGGACTGCTGTCTAAGTCAGTTTACCTAAAATAAGTCATCCCTTCTTCAACACTCCCTCCCTTCCCGGAGGGATTTAAGAAACATGCATTGCCATGATCTGACAAGAGGTAATCCAATAAACCAGACAGCCTCCCTCTCGCCTGCACAAGGACACAGCTGCTCTGATTCCTCATCTAGGCCTTCTATGTCCAAATGTCGGCTGTAACAGCTCAGCCAGATCTTTACTGAAGTAGGAAGTGTTAGGCACTCCTCTAATCAAGGCTGCAATTAGACCCACAGGCAGATAACCAAATCCTGAAGGCTTCTTCTGACACAAAAAAAAAAAAAAAAAAAAAGATTAGTAGAGCTTGTGGCGTTTTTTTCACTATCCCTTTCCACCTCCTATCTCTGTTACAGTAGCTCTGCTAAAACTTGGTACACTTCCCAAGCAAAACTGTCACTAGCTAATCTCTAAAAGCCCCAGCGCTCTCTCTCTCCGCTCCACCCCAGATGGATCCATCCATAGAACACAAACAGCTGCTCCTGATAAACCCACATGGCTGCATTTCACAATACACTGGAGACATATAAAGCGCTGCATTTGAGCACAGCATGCATGGTCCTGTAACAAGTGTACTGATGTACTGCCCCTTGCACCCTGGAAGCACAAATATTACTGGGAAAAAGCGCACAAAATCAGAAATTCTAAGAGTGAACTGAGTCAAAAGAATGAATGTACTCTGAACAGCACCTAGGTAACTTCAGGTTGAACAAAACTACAGTCATCTTCCGTGAGTCACACACAAAACAAAGTACAACTTGCAAAGAAAGCAAACGAAGAACATTCTGCTACAAATTATTTTAGTTGAGAACTTAATGTCATTTCATATTAAAGTATTTTTGTTCAGTAAGTTACATGCTGGATTTTCACATCACAAAACATCTGTCTGGGAGTATGTGGTAACAGACAGTATCTGATTCACATCCTTTTTCCTGACTTCTCTTTGGTCCCCTGACCAGCACGAGTTCGCCATCTGTGGCTCTAAGAGAGAGGGAGGACATTTACGATTATTATTCTATAATCGCATACTCAATAAACAGGATTTCACGCATAACAGCTGCATCCAGCAATGGGCAGTGTGTTTTATCAAAGGCAGCCCGTTACTAAAAGATTACATCTGACTACACGCAACAAGAATCCATTCCTGTCCCCAGGATACAGAGCATCCCAGTTAGGGAGTGCTAATGTCAGCAGGAAAAACTAGCAAAAAGAGGTAACTTGGAGGTGAGCTTTTTGCTGGCTATTACCATAGAGGGTAACAGAACACAAAAAAAACCCTATACAGAATGAGTTTGATTTGGTTTCACTTTGCTGTAGCAAAATAATTTGGATGTAAAAGAGAGCTAGTCTAATT
Organism: Chlamydotis macqueenii; assembly: GCF_036417535.1. NCBI lineage: Eukaryota > Metazoa > Chordata > Aves > Otidiformes > Otididae > Chlamydotis > Chlamydotis macqueenii. The sequence continues at coordinate 51,673,331 of NC_141560.1, read as the reverse complement.
TTAGCAGAAAATAAGCTAATAAGCAAACTATTCCAACACTGATAGTCAAGTCAGAAAAGCTAAATCTCAGCTAAAAACTACATTTATGGGAAGTGTCCTAAAGCATCTGTTAAAACATATCAACCTAATTAGCATTATCCCCCCAAAACTCACACATGCATGTACAAACCATTACCACAAGCCTTCATGAGATCTGCAGCAATTAAACAAGCTACCCAACAAGCTGACACGCAGCTTGTTTCTGCAACTGCCCTGGCCCCTCAACTCTTCTCTTTACCAGGGCAGCCTGATTTTGTCATCCTGACTGATTACACTTCATCAACAGATTTGAGGTTACTTTCCTTTCTCCAAACAGAAGCATATTCTGCCATAGTGACATTTCTGGATCCACAGTTGTAGCAAATGAGAGGAACAATTTGTAGACATTTGAACAATTAATTATTTCTCATAGGACATATTACTTAACTGAAAACAGATTATTTTAGCCTGTTTGACAGAAAAAAAAAGAAAAAGTGTTTCATCTTATCTAACACATAACGAGTTTCTGAGAAAGATCATAGCACTTAGTGTTACAAATACATTAAGCTAGCAAACTGTCACTACCACCATTACAGTTGATCCCACTCCCCCTCCATCACTCCCAGTCTCTCAATCTTCCCTCTGTGCCTCTCCCATGCAGAGGTATTTGTGCAGCAGTAAAGTGAATTGGATCAGGAACTGATCTCAGTTAAACTGAAATGCTGTTTTCTTTCCATCAGTTTTAACCTGCATCACTAGCAGGATCCAGCTCCTAATGAGATCCCTCTCTTTGCCAACTCAAGTGCTTGAGAGGAATAAACAGCTGGAGGAGTGAGAAGAGAGCACTTCTCATGGCAGTCCAGTTGGCCCAAAGTGCTCAGGGAACTATGGCATAAAACACACATGTGCGATACCAAGATTTTTGTTACAGGATACTGTGGCACTTTTTCTGTTACTCCTCGTAAATTTGTGTATTTAAAGGTCAGTCCACAGAAAAGTCTTCAAGGTTGCCTTTACACATTCTTCAGTTGTTGCTAAAACCCTCTTCTGGAGACAAAGTAAAGTACACGTATTAGGAAATCAAAAAATCAAGAGACGTAGTGTGTAGTGAGCAGGACAAGGCACCAAACATGAGATACTTATGCTAAGCCTAACAAAATTAAGAAGTTTCACAGCAGTCAATACCTCTCCTCTCACCTTTTCCAGAAGAGGAGTTTGTAAAAAAGGAGGAAGGATCACAGTAGAAGCAATTGGGTACAGCATCTAACGTAGCCAGAGCTCACTGGGGCCTGCTCTTCTAGCCCTGTGGCTGTGGTTACTACAGACAGCGGTATCAACATTTATGTTGGGTGGCACATTACTGCACCCAGCAAAACAAATGTGTTCTTTTGCCTCAAGAGGATAATTGTGCTCCTCCTCAAAGTGATCCATCCCATTTCCTCCTTCTCAATACTATAAAAGCACTTTAATCTTTTTACATTTTTAACTCCACATTGATAATTCCACACTTACCTTCTCTAGTCTCAGCCATTAAGAGTAGTAACACATTTGTTATATCATTTTTTTTTCCCCCAGCTGCACGGATACTAGGAGAAAATCCATGTGTAAGACAGATTTTTATTGACGTTGATTTTATGCCATAATTTTATAGTTTTCACACTTGAGTGTGCTAATGTTTTGTTCATAAATCCAAATGATATAAAATTATGAGCTAAACCTAGCATTTAGTTTTCCAAACACAGTTGCACATTCTGCATTTTCATACATATGCTAATACCTACCAATTAGAACCATAACAAAGACTTTAAAGACAGGAATTAGAGAGGAATTTTCCAAATCAGATTTATTCGTTATACAACAAAACAAACATTAGCACCATTTCTCCTGTATAATGATGCAAAATATTATCAATAGGAGAAATAGGGATGTTACCAAGAGACTACCTAACCTTGTACAGCCCACTGTTGTCCAGTGACACAGCCAGGAGCAGTCTGAAGAGTACCAAGAAGGATTACAGAGCCCTGGGAGCAACAGTTAAGGACTCTGGAACGCAGGCAGTTTTTTCACCAGTCCTCCCAGTCAAAGGGAAGGGATTTGAAAGGGCCAGTTGACTCTGGAAAACCAACAAATGGCTACAGGACTGGGGCCACAGCCAGGGTTTCAGCTGCTTAGACCATGGGACTCACTTTGAGAAACCTCATCTACTTAGGGTGGATGGGGTCCACCTGACAGAGAAGGGGAAGAGCATCTTTGGCCAAAGGTTTGCCAAACTGGTAAAGAGAGCTTTAAACTAAAGTTGGTGGGGGAGGGGAACTGACAGTAGTTCCCACTACTATCAGTACAGCACCAGTACCAGCAACAGATGCCCATCACCTCTGGAAGGATCGCAGGTAAGTAAGAGAGCACCTAAAGTGCAGCTCAAAGGAATTCCAGCCACTCCAGCCAACAAGTCATCTTCATTGGAGGCCCAGCTTAAGTGCTTCTATGCTAGCACACGTAGCAAGAAACAAGAAGAGTTAGAGATGTGCACACACAGGCAGGGCTACGACCTTATTGGCATCACGTTACTGACATCACAGAGACATGGTAGGATGATTCCCATGACTGGAGTGTTAGAATGGAGGGATACAGGCTCTTTAGGAAGGAAAAACAGGGGAAGACAAGGAGTGGGTGTTGCCCTCTATGTCAATGACCAGCTGGAGTGCGTGGAGTTCCACCTGGCCACAAATGAGGAGCAGAGAGACAGCTTATGGGTCAGGATTACAGGGAGGGCAGGGACAGGCGGCATTACAGTGGGGGTCTGCTACAGGCCACTTTACCAGGAAGACCGAGCAGACAAGGACCTCTAAAGACATAGGAGCAGCCTCATGGTCACAAGCCCTGGTCCTCATAGATCTCTATACCTTCAACCACCTCAATATCTGTTGGAGGGACAAGCAGGGCACAAGCAACCCAGGAAGTTCCTGGAATGTGTGGATAACCTCCTTCTCCAAGCGACAGAGGAGCCAACAAGGAGAGGTGCTATGCTGGACCTTGTTCTCACCAACAAGGAAGGGCTGGTGGGGACTGTGGAGCTCAAGGGCAACCTTGGCTGCTGTGACCATGAGAAGGTGGAGTTCAAGATCCTCAGGGCAGCGAGGAGGGCATGCAGCAAGCTCTCTACCCTGGACTTCAGGAGAGCAGACTTTGGCCTCTTCATGGATCTGATTGGTAAAGTGCCATGGGATACAGCCCTGGAGGCAAGAGGGGCCCAGGAAAGTTGGTTGATATTCAAGGATCACCTCCTCCAAGCTCAGGATCAATGCATCCCAACAAAAAGGAAGTCAGGTAAAAACATCAGACGGCCTGCATGGATAAACAAGGAGCTCCTGGACCAACTGAAAAACAAAAAGGAAGCCTACAGAGAGTGGAACCAAGGACAGGTAGCCTGGGAGGAATACAGAGAGATTGTCCGAGCAGCCAGGGATCAGGGGAGGAAACCTAAAGCCCTGACAGGATTAAATCTGTCCAGGGATGTCAAGGACAACAACAAAAGCTTCTTTAGGTACATTGGGGATAAAAGGAAGTCCAGGGAGAATATGGGCCCTCTCTGGCAGGAAACAGGAGACCTGGTTATCCAGGACACAGAGAAGGTCTGAGGTACTCAATGACTTTTTTACCTCAGTCTTCACTGGTGAGGGCTCTAGCCACATCACCCAAGTCACAGAAGGCAAAAGCAGGGACTGGGAGAACGAGGAACCGCCCACTGTAGGACAAGACCATCTGAGGAACCTGCAGGTGCACAAGTCATAGAATCATAGAATGGTTTGGGTTGGAAGGGACCTTCAAAGGTCATCTAGTCCAACCCCCCTGCAAGGAGTAGGGACATCCCCAACTAGATCGGGTCCACGGGACCTGATGAGATGCATCCACGAGTCCTGAGGGAACAGGCGGATGAAGTTGCCAAGCCGCTTTCCATCATACTTGAGAAGTCATGGCAGTCTGGTGAGGTTCCCGCTGACTGGAAAAAGGGGAAATATAAACCTCATTTTAAAAAGGGGAACAAGAAAGATCCGGGCAACTACAGGCTGGTCAGCCTCACCTCTGTGCCTGGCAAGGTCATGAAGTAGATCCTCCTGGAAATTGTGCTAAGACACACAGAAAATAAGGAGGTGATCGGTGACAGCTAACATGGCTTCACTAAGGGCAAATAGTGCCTAACCAATTTAATGGCCTTCTATGACAGGGTTATAGCATTGGCAGACAAGGGCTGAGCAACTGACATCATCTACCTGGACTTGTGCAAGGCATTTGACGCTGTCCCACACAACACTCTTGTCTCTAAACTGGAGAGACACGGATATGATGGATGCACCACTCAGTGCATAACGAATTGGCTAGAGGGCCACACTCAAAGAGCTGTGGTCAACAGCTCGATGTTCAAGCGGGGACCAGTGACAAGTGGCATTCCTCAGGGGTCGGTATTGGGACCATCCCAGTTTAACAACTTTGTCAGCAACATGGACAGTGGGATTGAGTGCACCCTCAGCAAGTTTGCCGACAACACCAAACTGTGTGGTGCAGTCAACACACTGGAAGGGAGGGATGCCATCCAGAAGGACCTTGACAGGCTGGAGAGATGGGCCCATGCAAACCTCATGAAGTTCAACAAGGCCAAGTGCAAAGTTCTGCACATGGGTCAGGGCAATCCCAGGCACAAACACAAGCTGGGTGTACAATGAATTGTGAGCAGTCCTGAGGAGAAGGATTGGGGATGACGGTGGACAAGAAGCTCAACATGAGCCAGCAATGTGCATTTTTAACCCAGAAAGCCAACCGCATCCTGGGCTGCATCAAAAGAAGCATGGCCAGCAGGTTGAGGGAGGTGATTCTGCCCATCTACTCTGGTGAGGCCCCACCTGCAGTACTGTGTCCAGATCTGGAGCTGCCAGCAAAAGAAGGACGTGGACCTGTTAGGCAAGTCCAGAGGAGGCCTACGAAGATGATCAGAGGGCTGGAGCACTTCTCCTATGAGGACAGGCTGAGAGTTGTGGCTGTTCAACCTGGAAAAGAGAAGGCTCCAGAGAGACCTTATAGCGGCCTTCCAGTACCTAGAGGGGGCTTAAGAGAGATGGGGAGAAACTCTTTAGTAGGGCCTTTTGCAATAAGGCAAGAAGTAATGGTTTTTAAATAGAAGGAGGTAGATTCAGACTGGACATAAGGAAAAAAATTTTTACAATGAGGATGGTGAAACACTGGAACAGGTTGCCCAGAGAGGTGGTGGAAGCCCCATCCCTGGAAACATTCAAGGCCAGGTTGGACGGGGCTCTGAGCAACCTGATCTGGTTGGAGATTCCCCTGCTCCTTGCAGGGGGGTTGGACCAGATGACCTTTGAAGGTCCCTTCCAACCCTATTACATGATTCTATGAAGTAAAGGGCAAAAATTCTAATAGGAAAAAAATTAAGAAAATTAAACAAAATGTATTATAAATGTGCCATTTCATTCAGTATGTCCAGCCTCAAACACTGTTGAAATAAAAAAAAAAAAATTATCTAAATTTTAGCATAGCTGGAAACCAAGATATAATACAGTTTCTAGGTGGTACAGTACAAAGTCTAGGTACAATAGTAGAAATGAGTGGCATAACGGTACGGAAGGACTGAATGATGAAATCCATAATGCAGTATTATGGTTAAATTCTCTCTGTAGCAAAAATAGTCTTATTGTTTCATCATACTTAAAGGACCAGGAAAGCTTCTAGGCTGATACACTTTTTTTCATAGATTAAGGCATATTTTACTTTTTATCAACACTGTAACTACATTAGATTAAGAGGTTGTTTTACAGTGGCCTACAAATGGAGATGAAGCAATACGATTTCACTGAATGGGAAGATCCCAATCAGTACCTTGTATTAGCAATTTAAAACCAAAGATCAGTGAGACAGGGCTAGAGGTTAATACCAGTGATCTTCCTAGTAAAACTTCTTTGACACATTCTAAAAGCTCCTCCTTTTGTAATACTTAATTTCCATTAATCATTCCGCCATTCTATTAAATTCATAAGCAAAATCATACAAATATATTCCTAGTGAGCATATGCTGAAATCCTCAGAAGTATTTCAGCATGTCAGGAATAGGCCGTTACACTATTATAATTGCAAATTATGTCACCTTTTAGCAAGTGACCAGCAACAGGCCACTCAGAAGTGGCTGGTAATGGAAGAAGGCTTGTGTTCACAGTAGTTAATGCTTACTTTAAGGCTAAACCATCTCAACTTTGCAGGCTTGCCTATGTCAGCAATCTGCACATTTGAAATAAATAAAGCAGTAGGAAGGGAGTAGTTTATGTTTCTGTTCCAGGCTGCTGCTTTCAGTATTTGTGTGAGATCATCCGTGGTTTCACTGTTCCATAATGACAGCGTGAATACTCAAACTGCTACCAGGCTACTTTTTTTCTTAATACGCACTCTGAGAAAAAAAAAAAACCTGAATCACAAACTTAGACTTCTTAGATAACTGCATCATAACAAAATACTTCTAAAAAAAGCTGTAAATACATCCAGGGGTTAAAACAACCTTGTTAGTTGTTCAACTCTTACATCATTTATGAACATACGGACTTCTGTCCTTAGCATGCACCAACTTTGTCAGAGACAAGCGCAATACATCCTTCAAGCCACATTCTCAGTAGGAGCACAAGCCTGAAGGAAATAACACAGTTTGAAAACAGGATGCGCACGAGAGATTTTTTGCATGCACATTCCCAACTTACATCTTCAAGGAAGATTTGGACTAGGGGAGAACAGATCCAAGCCCCGAGCCTTACATAACTAGCAACACAAACAGCACCGAGAGGACAGAACAACAAGATTACGCTCTGAATGCTGCTGTCTAACCGGAAGGCAAAGCCAAGAAGCCCTACAGGAAACACAGGCTAGAAGCAAACTGTCTTATTTCCTATTGCTTCTGTGCTTAAAAACATCCCCAGCATGCATAAATCAAGATGTCATTGGCAGTGAAAACAGAAGCTCAGCTTAACTCCATAGCTACGAGGCTCTGTTAATCCCTCTCTAACATTCTCACTAGGGTCCCTAGCTTTCTTTTGTTCTCGTAATATCAAGCTATGACAAGGAAGCTATGACAATGACACACACAAAAGAAATTTGTATTCACTTGTCAGATACTGGGTAAAAATATCTCCCTCATAGGTACAGTAATAAGAATTAAAGCAAGCAGAAGCTACTGTGGCATAGGGACAATCATTCCAATTTTTGAACACAAATTCATTTACTGCAGTATCCAAAACAGTGAGAACACTCACAGCTGTAGTCTAACACAGATCAGCATAAAATATCAATGTCATTACTTGCTTTTTTAAGATAATCAGTCTTCAGAAACATTCCTAGTTCATGCATACATCAGCTCTGATTTTTAATATTGTAAGGTGCAGCAAGAAAAATGCCATTCTCAGTAAGCTTACTGGAGGGAGAAACTAGAGCAATAGAAAGCAACAGTTCTCCCCTCTAAAAGGGGATCTCCTGCTTTCATATAGCCATGCTAAAAATCCAGATAGCTTTTCTTTCGACATGATTTATTATATTATATTATATTCTTATCCACATAATTTATGAGCAACTTATTTATTGGCTCATTTTGGTAAAAGGTGTACCTTCTACAGAAAAAAAAAAAAAAGGATGAAAGAGACACAGCACTCAAAATCTGCACAACTTTTCATAATAAAGGCTCATTAAGAGCTGCTACTGCCTTATTTGCTCCCTTGGCATATGATGAGGTCATCCATTGGAGAGGATTAAGTGCTTGATCACCTAAGAGATTTTGGACAATGTAATACCTGAACAAGTTAAGTTCTACTGTATTTTTAAGGAAATGGAATCTCATCAGGAAGAACTGGGGTACACGACTCAAATGTTGGATGTTGTCATACTTTAGTTATCTTTTGAATCGAGCAAGCTAAACCAATGCACATTCTCATAAAAACTGTGTGGACTGTAACGTGTACACAATGGTTTTGTAACAATTTGTTTTAAATCCTACTAAAGAATGAAGCCAGGGAAGAGCAGCGGGTTGTCAAAAGCGTAAAATGGAAACAGTTCCAAGGAATATAAAAAGGTCATTTCCAGTCACTACACAAACTTGATTTATTCTCAGCACGATACCAACAAATCAGAGGTAGCATTCAACTGATCAGCTGTTTGAACTGGCTTGGTTATACATTACTCCTCGCAGTACCCAGCAGAATCGTATTTTCTTCATCTACATACTTAGATACTACTTACATGTCTCCTGATCAAGACTCTTCCCCTGTATTTATACTACATAAATAAAAGCTAGGATTATTAAGCTAGCATGCTACTAACTGTAAAACTTTAAAAATATAAAGTGTATTTAGATTACATCTGAGATCTCTCTTGTGCATATACACAAAAAAAAACCCCACAACCCACAAACCACCACCAAGTACTCACCTAATGAGACCAAAAAAAAGTAATTACTATTCTTTTCTATCAAGGATCCTCACCATTAGCATTTAAAGGGAGAGGAAAATTCTCTTTAGTATTTACATAATTTTAAGTGGCAATTACATTTAGGGAAAGCACCTTCAATAATCTTTTTGCTTCATATTTCCAGATGCATATTTCCAGATTCCAGAAAAGTAATTCCTACTGAAGGATTATAATTAGCAAACTGTGCTTAAACATTAACATTATATTGGCATTTAAAAGTCACAAAATATCACCATAGCCTTTAGATTGTGACAAAAGTTTATTAAAACTTTAGAAGCTTCAGCTCAGGATAGCCAAGAGGAGTATGCAAGTTTTAAGTATTTAAACTGTTCAGGAAGCACTACAGATTCAAGCAGACCAAGGCCAATGTACCATCTGGCATCTCTGAAAACACATCCCAGGTCCAAGATGATATTTGTTTTTAAGAAGGAGCTTTAATAAAAAAAAAAAAAACCAAGCAAGTACAGATTAGAAAAACAACAGTAGATCAAAAATACAACTCATACATATAACCAAGTGGTCTTGTTTCCAAATTTACATTCTATTCTTGCTGATATTAAAACAGACCACATCTTAATTCTTACTTCTTTCTAGGGAAGGGAGAAAAAAAAAAGCTAGTGTATTTTCACCTCTGGAAAACTAGTAATAAAAGGAAGAGCACCACCACGATTCAATACTAACATCCTGAGATACTTCTAATTTCATGGAATTTCAAGTCTTCTCCCCCAAGAACCAATTTCTTTTTTTCCCCTCATTATCATTGCATTATCAATATCATTAAGAGTTACTACAAGGATTAACATATGTCTAATGACAGTCACAGTCCCAAGGGTGACATTTCAACAATAGGGAACAGTAAGTACCAGGAAGAGTGACTTCATCATCCTTAGGAACCAGATACTGTAATTCAGGGCCTCTAAATAAATGCAAGAATGAAATATGCTAACAAGAAAGCTGACATAATGAATAATAAATCTGAAAAAGTTGACGTTAGTCCAAAAGTATTAATTTAAAACAATGAAGAAGAGTTATGAATTTATTAATCTTTCTGTAAGACACATCACAGAGGTGCAAATGCACAAATAGCTCCGACTTAAAAATCAGGAGGAAAAGTATTCCATTAGTACTACTTAGAATTTTCCAAACTTAAAATCAAATCACCAACGAATACAGTTCATACTTTTGTTAGAAGAAACGGATACTGGAAATGAGCGTTACAGAACTTATTCTAGAATGGAGTTACATTTTTGGCCCTCTATAACAATGAGATTTTTATGAAGTATTTCAACTTCCTATATGTTGGAAGGGGAGGTACTGGTAAACAGAAGAAAAGGTTAAGCTTTACCCTGCTGTTATGTAAATGTGCTCTGGATATCTATCTCTGCATCGCAGGACCATGCATAATACAAAACAACAAGCCCAGTATGCCATTTCTGACAATGGCCAACACTAAAGCGATTCAGAAGACTCCATAAATCTCTGGAAATGCAGCTAATTGTCCAACACTATATCCCAAGAGAAATTTCTTCCTGGCTCCAACTACTCTGCTTTGATGCACGGACTGAAAACCAGCATTCTCCTAGCGAGTACACTTGCTAATGTGGTTAATCTTTACAGAACTGTATTATTTACCTTAGTGAATCATACAGTCCAAACCATAGCTCAATTATGGCCTGTATACAAAAATTCTTCCTATTTATCAGTATCCTAACCTTTTTTGTTATGCAAGACACCAAAATTGTTCTGTATTGTAAAAGTATGCTGGCAAGTCAATTGTCTTTAAACCCACTTTTGCCTTATTCTTGCCCCACTTTTGAACCTGCTGTTTTCCACGTGATGAAGCAGAATAAGTATTTCCTGAAACCCAGTTAATCTGAAGTTCTTCTGGATTTGATTTTGCAACAAGAGCATAGCGGATAATTCATTCTTTCTTTGGAGGTCTGAGACAACACCTGCTGTGATACTCACATTGTCATTTTACTACTAAATTAAAAAAAAAATTGGCGCAAAGAAGCAAATCCAAAATGAGATTTAAAAGTAATAGTTTCATGTTAGTAGCTGGCTGTCACTCTAGAATAATATTTGTTTTAGCAGCCCTGAGTTAATGAGTAGCCCATGGCTATATGATAACCATTGTCTTCCTTAGAGATTAGACTCCTTTTTGGACAGGTTTATCTCACAATATTTTTACTTCATGTCCTGTGCACTCCACCCACATCGCTAGTCTCCAGGGACCTTTGGGAAACAAGAGTTCCTGTAAGCAGCCACATTATTACTTTCAGTGGGAACATGGATCCAACTTGGATTAGTTGTTGCCACAGCTGTTCGGTCCTGCCTTTTTTTTTTTTTTTTGCATGTAAAAAGTCCATATAATTGGGCATGTACTAGCAAAAAGATAAAGGGACAGTCAATTTCAGTTAGATCCTTTGAGAAACTTCATCTTGGCCACATCCTTTCATAATGATACAGTACTTTTCATCCAAAACATACCAAGGCTAGGATGCATTATTTTAGTTAATACAGACCAGATCTATTTCATTGTTTGGTCAGCAATGCCAAACAGGTGAAATTAACTCTCCCTCCATCTAGCTAGCAAAACTTTGTGCACCATTTTTAAAAAGTGTAAGTGATTTAGCGGATTGTAGAATTAAGAGGAATAGGGAGAAAGAAGAACATCTTCACACTTCACTTTGCGAAGAACAAAAAGCTCTTGGTGAATTTGGTTTGCACACGCAGTCTGGCTCCCTCATTACAACAGCCTTTGACCTCCTCCAAGTCTCCTGTACTTTTTCATAGCTCATTTAACAGGTGTCTAGTTTGACTTCTAGAGTACTTGATCGACATAAAATAGCAGCAACCACAGAGCCGTTACCAAACTCTAGTTTCAAAGGAAATGGCAGAGGACACAATTTTGCACGAAGTTGCACATTTCAGCCCAATCATTTTTCCTTTCCATCACACTATCAAAGCAAGCCCTCCAGAAAGCAAAGGTTCTTTCCCACTCAGGTACTGTGTAGCCCACAAAGAGCGCACCAATCTGGTAGTTAGGTGCCCTCCAGTTCAAATCTCACATCAATCAGAAGACATCAGTGGTTCTCAGTCTTAGCCCTTGAGACTGATCAGTAGTATCTTTTGGCCTAACTTGTGATACCATCAAATTGGATACACCGGTTTTTGGCATAACTAAGACTAGAGCCTTTGTCTGTAAAGTCACAGACCCAAACAAGCCACATCCACACCTTATAATAAAAGTGTGCTAAGTCCACAAGCAGAAGAAAGTATCACATACAAACCATGGGACAAGAACTACTGGCCATGGGATTAAAGGGCAGGCAATAACGTTCGCAGCCACAGGCAACTGAAAAGTCACAACAGACAATACACTGTGACACATGGACAGCAAGTTGCAGGCATCTATTTGCAAAATGTGCATGTGTGATGAATCTGGCCACAGACGTTTATCTGGATGAAGGATAAATTACTCCTTCAGGTCAGGCACCTAACGGAATTCTCCGGATCCAAGTTCTTCATGCATTTGTTTTGACATCTACAGTTCAATTACAAACAGTGATTCTACAAAGATACTATTGTGTGCAGTATTTTATAAAAATATCAAGGTCTTAGTAATAATGAAAAATAATTATTATTCCTTTATTATACCCAGACGGGAAGTGATGATGTATGCGCTAGCAAAGCTTTATTACATGTATAAGCACCTTCCTTCTTCCCGTATTTGCTTCCTCTGCTCAAATTCCATCTGCTTACTTTAAGAGCATGGCTGCTCTTAACACGGTGGATCATCAGTCTGGTGATCTCTCTCAAGCACTCTCAGGTTTTCTACACAGGAAGTCAAATAAAGTTAAGAGTGAATTTTAATTGTATCTGCTAAAACACATTAAAACACTCATGGAAGTTGTCATTCAGAAGTTAAGCAACCTTCATGATAGCTTAATTCGTGATGCCCACAGAAATATTTAACACCCTTTTATTTTACATTTTTGGCTTGGCTTAGAAATACTGTAGATAGTTGACACACCCTAAACAAGTAGAACTAATGTGCTGAAATGAGTCTGTATTTATTATAAAGTTACTTCCTTCTGAAGAAATTTTTGTAAAGTAGGAAATAAAAAAAAAAATAGCCAGTTTTTCAGGATATATGTTTAAACATGGGAATTTAAGAGATCTACTAAGCAAGACTATTTCTTATTTTATGTACTTAGAAAAAGGACTACATACATTTCTACTTAAAAAAAAAAACAGCAAGTGATTTTGTCCTGCAAGGCAGTGGATAGTTATATTGCATATGTTTCATGAACTGCAGAAAATATTTCTCCATTAACAAGATAACTAATTTCACGTGTTCCCAATCAGTCAATATAGTAAGTTTTCACTCTACCTAAAACCAAGATGAACTTGATTTAAACAAAAGCATTGATTCTATTAACAAGAATGAGAAAATGCAAGTCTGTTAACAAGTAAGTAATATTTTGCCTACCTGTAAAGTTATACCAGAGCTGCCTATATTTTATTTTAGTGGATGACTGGGCACATCCTGCCCGAAACAAACCTGGAAAACACACTTCTAAACACTTTGAAAAGAACAAAACAAAAAACATCACCCTACAGTACTGTGTGAAAACAGGAAGGCTACCCTTTAGAAAGTAAACCAACCATGTTGCCTATAAACTTGCAGCTACATACCTAGCTGTGCATTACAAGCATTAACACATACTCTCCCCTTTCATAGATGAGTTTTCATCGCACTTCACTCCACCAGCTCAAGCCTCAACAAGCTCAAGTGACTCGGGCCAGTACCTTCATATTCAGCAGGGTGGGGCAAGAGAGACAACCTCATTACAGACACTCTGAGGTTACAAGAATGCAAATCACCAAATTCAGCATTTTGAATAGCACTCAAAGTTACAACCTGAGCTATACTGGACCACACAGTAAAAGCCTATCATATGCCTAATAAGAAACATTAATAAGTACATCCAAAAGAAAAACCTGAAATTTCAGGTTAGTCTTCAAAAATGGCTCATAACCAACAGCATCACAATAATCAAGTGAGAAAGGAACACAATGAGAACAACTATTGTTAGATGCCCATCCAGGAATACTGTGCAGAAGAAATAGTACTCCTTAATGCCAAAAAAAAATCAAGTAGCAGAGGGGCGCCCAACCGACCTTCTGCTTAACAAGGTTAAGATTACTAGAATTGAACAACAACAAAAAAAAAACCAACAAAAAAAAACCACCAGCAATAGTCACTAGGCTGAAGTATCTCCTTCACTATTTCTTCTGTTCATCTCTTACCAAACAGTCTTTTTCCAAACCTCAAAAATCAGCTAATTACAGAAAAAGGCACTATCTGGCTACAACAAAAAGGAGACACAGATGAGACCCATCAATACGTCAGAACTGCAGGTTAGCACATGCACCCCAACCAGAAATTGCAAATGAACCACAAAAGGCTGGCTCACAGAACAAAAGGAAAGATGACACTGGAGTGGATTAGGTGCATCTGAGTATCTGGATATTCTTGACTAGAACGAGCGAATACTCCCATTTCTAACATCTTTCCTTTCCTAGGAGAGATTCACATAACATTAAACAGCAAGACCAGTGCTCACCTGTGGCTTTTTGAATGTAGGCTGGTCAGCTCCTTCAAAAGGTACCAGCCCCCTGCGAAATCAGCAAGTGAAATTTATTCAGCTGACACAGGGCTGTAGTACTAACATGGTGTTGTTCAAGACACCCTACTAACATAAATAAGAGATACAGGTACGCCCAGAAGCTTTTTCTTCCTTCCCAAAGTACCTCTGCTGGTCTAATTAAAGTTATTAGCCCTCAGTACAAACTTGGTCCCTTTTATATCTGATGGAAAGTTAGCCACACACTAACACATTATTAGACATGACAATCATGAATGTTACAGACTGGAGTTCCAGCAACAAGTGGATATCACCAGAGAGAAGATTGAAAAGAAAGCTACTACCATTTATCACACTTGACACAAACTTGAAACCACAGAGTTAACTCTGTAACCTGAGCCCATCCGCAAAGTAGACACAAAACACCTCCTTGTAAAAAAACATCTCCATCCAGTTTTGCATAACCTGTTAAGATACACTGTCTGGAACAAAGTCTGTCCTGATCAGCTCCCTGCTGTTTTATGAGAAACCATACAAAAGAAAAGTTCTCTAAATTAGGAAATTCTAGCCTCAAAGAACATTAAGGTTGTAAAATGAAGCAGGTAAAAAAAAAAAAAAAAAAAAAAAAATTCAGTCTCAAGGTCACCTCTGTTCAACCTGTTTCACACAAATTATGTGTTTCATGTATATAAATACTAGGAGACACTTCAGGTAAAAGTCCCAAAAATTTACACATTTCAGTGCAGAGAAGGGACAGCAGTGATCCAATCACTGAACACTGATGACAAAAATATTCAATTAACAAAAAAAAAAAAAAAAAAAAAAAAAAAAGAGCATGCAGATACATTCTAAAGAGCTCCAGTTACCAGACCTGGATCATTTAAAAACAGTGTTCTGCATGCTTACATTCTAGCTTAACGCGTTTACTCTTTGAAAGTTCAGAGTAAGAAGGAATTTGACTCACGACAGTCATTCCTGTCTTGATTCCAGTTTAATTTCTGACATTTTTCAGGGTTTTGAAAATTGTATTTAAATTCTGGTTCGGTTTTGGGGTGTTTTGGTTTTTTTTTGTTTATTTCGGGGTTTTTTGTTTGTTTGTTTTTTGTTTTGTTTTTTTCCCCTGCGTTTCAATGTTCTTTTGCCATAGTCAGAAACAGAGCTTTGTGGACTGTGTGAAGAACTTGCACCCTGACCAGCTTCTCATGGCTGGCAGAATAAAAAGAAACTAACTTCAGAGAAAATTGCCATTTTTTTTCCCCTCCAAATGCTAAAATCATAGTGCTGCTGTTCAGCCATTTACAATTACATCCTCATTCTAACTCCAAAATTCAATTATTTAAAGTTATTGCACACTGTCTCAGGAGCAGGTATGCTCCTGGAGTGCAAGCGTTTGAAGTGGTGGAACAAAATCATGAAGCAACAGTTCTTCCTTAAGTAGTCTCATTAATATAAAAGTCTCCAATAATATTATAGGAAACATTACTGCAAAAACAAATTTTAAAAATCAGATTTATTAATTATAAATCTAAGCACAGTCTATTTTTAATTAATTTTAAATAATTCTTAATTAATTAAGAATAAGACAAGTGGAAAAATTGCTAAGGAGAGTATTAAAAAACCTAATCTAGCAAGTGAGCTTCACAACCTTATCACTGATTGTAGAAGGCTAAACATGGGTTAAAAATGATGCACAAGATTACTTCAGTAGTATTCCATTAGCAAAAACCCACATTAAAGTTGTTTAATAGGTCAGCAATGATTGCAGAATATGCGTATCTCGCAACACCAAGTTCAAACTTGTATACATAGCTATCTAAAAACTGCAGTCGCTTGTTAATTTTACTTTTTCAAGTATGCTTGCTCTGGGCCCACATCCAGTAGATGTAACAGATGGAAACTGCCAGCAAAATATGGCAAAGCTATGTAGGCCACCATGCGTGAACCAAGCTTCCCGAAAAGTCTCTGGAATCAGACTGCTGGATTCAACCAGGCACCCAAAATACCGCCTACCTTCACATTCACACCATGACAGAACCAGCACTTTCCGCAGATAGATGACACATCATTTAGAGCAAATTATAAATTTGGAGTTATTCACAAATATCCAGTTCACTATATTTACAGCTTAGCCATAAACTGAACGTAACACAGTAGGACAGCAACTCTGACAGTTCTCTGAGGCCATCACCTGCTCCAAGGTATCAGCCTAGTCATCGCATCTCTTATTTTCAGACTTTCTGCAGTTCTTCCAAACAGTTCAAGCAGAAGGATACATCATCAGAAAATCACTAATTATTTCCAGAGTAATTACCACTAATAATCATATTACTACATGATTACATTAAATTGATTTAAGTTCTTGTAGCCACCAAAAAGTGTTCCCTAAGCTTTATGTTCTCACCAGCTCCATAACGCTATTCATGTAGCTATACAAACAGGCTGCAGGAACTCATTGAACTGACAACTAACCTAAAGAGAGGAAAGAAGGTAGGAGAAAAACAAACAAAAAAAAATTACTTCTCAGTCAGATGAGCATCTTCACATATCAGCCTTCCTGAATACTGGAGGAGGGTAGGATGCAGAGACACATAAGGAAGGAGTATTGCTACCCTTTCAGAATGTTCAACTCTTTTTCTAAGGCAAGTAATAGTTCATTTTACTTTAGGGACCTTGAGATTGATCTACTTTTCTTGTACCTCCATAAAATCCCTGTTAGAAAAACAATGCTCTCATAAGAACAAACCAGTATTCATTGTACTGACCAAAGGAAAGTAACTGCCTAACTGATACAAATTCTGTGGTTTGATAAAGTAACACAGGTTTCAAAATGCAGGATTTACTTGGAATTTTCTCCAATAAATGAATAATTAACTATATTAGGACACGTCAGAGTGCAAGGCTCTGCAGATTTGGGTTTCTTTTTAATTTGTTTTGCCTTACAGAAAAAAAAGCCTTAACAGTGACAATCTCAGTGATATAACGGAGCACTTTCAGAACCAAAGACACATAAGGGAACAACATGCCTGAAAAGTGTAAATTGCTCTCCTCCAGTCCTGACTCCTTTTCTACAACTATGATAGCCCTGGAAACTCATGTTTCAAACTAACAGCACCTTTCCACTACTGTACTAATTAATATTACAAGTCAATATTTAATGGCGATATTATTTTACCTACAGACTACGTTACACTGATTGTTTTCACAGCTAACTTCTGGTTTACATGAGCAGAGGTACTGCTCATGTCTGGTAAGTGTATGAAATAATATCGAAGCTTCATAAGTAAGCAGTGAACTGAGTGCAAGCAGCTCACAGACAGACCTAGATTTATCTGGGGAGAACAACCTGGGACTCCATAGGTAATGTTACACCTATAAATAGAAGTAAATAAGGAACACTTGAACATTTCCTGCCTGATGGGCCTGGACATGTCTGGTTTACCGGTTCTGAGTTATTTTCAGCTCCCTCAAAGAAGGGAAAATGGCCTGTAAAGCCAAGAATTTGCAGGGAATGTAATGCAAGGGAAACACCTGTTGTGAGGTCAGTTAAAAACCAGAACAAATACACACACTGTGCAAGCTCTGAAAGGTGAGAGGTTGCAGCACAGCTTCTAGTGGGAAGACTGCCTTATAAAGGCAGGAGACTTTCTTCACTGAAGATGACTAAAGGGAAGAAAGGTGAAAACATTCCTTACGGTTACAGCCCCTGAAGAACTTGCAGTGTTTCTCCTTTCTTCCTCTTAATAGAAATATCTGCTATAATTAGGAAATTTCAAACAGTACCTAAAATAAAAATCATTAGCTACCTTTTTTATATAAAGGTGTGCCAGGCAAAGACACTAGTAGTCTTCTTGGTTCAACTGTCCTATGCACCAGCCAAGGTGACAGCAAAGTATGCTGTGTGATTTCTCACTGTTCCCACGACAAGATGCACCCCTTACAATTAATGGACTTGATGATCCTTATGGGTCCCTTCCAACTTGAGATATTCTATGATCCTGTGATAATGCATCCCATTCAAAAGCAACAAAGATTTAGTCTAAGGGCTGAAAAATTAGCGTATTAGATTTTTATTGACTCAGAACTAGAATACTAGTGTGCTTTTCCCACATCCAGTCCTTAGCTGTTCTAGCTTAAGGCTAGTACTTCTCTGCATAACAGTATTACTCATATTTCACCGTAGTGTATCTTGAACTGGACAGTGTCTTAAGGGCATATGAGGAAATTTCTTAAAGACACTTCCATAAATGCAGAATGGAAGACAACAAAACACCAGTATGTCTTACTTTTCTTGTAGCCTTCAAAATCACTGCTGGGATAATGTGGCAAAATCCTATAACCAAAACAAGTGGAAAAACTGCTAGCTTTATTTTAAGCCCCTGACAGTTATAGTTAAATAAAATAAATGCGTGACACACAGGCCTTCTATACTAGACAAATCCAGCAGTGTGCAGACCTTGAGAAGTTCTCTTCCACTGTTTGTTAAAAATCATCAGTATAGCATATACTCAAGATAAATTTGCATAGTTACTGGGCTGTCTTAATACAACACACTTTCCAACTACCTATCCCAGTCAGATGAAGACTATGCAAGGCAACCTATATATATGGTGTTTATATTAGATTAATTGACATTACAAAGTAAAATTTGCAAGTGTGAAGGCACTGGATTAGACATTCTTCAGTTTACAGGTATAGCCACTTGCTCTGTCTTGCAGATCACAGAGCACCCAAGTAGACCAAATCTGTCTGTGCTGTCTTCAGGGACAAATATTCTGATCAGTAGGTTTCTTTTTTCTTCTGCCATCTGTATTTTCCTGATCTTTCTAGGCCACTGCTTTTCTAATTGTCCTCAAAGCTGAAGATGTGGGATCTGAGCAAAGGACAGCCTTCAATCATTTTTAGGCTCTCCTTCTCAAGTCACCAGGGCAACATACGAAAGAACAGATAATTGAGCAGTAGATGGTAGGACACTATGGACAGCAAGACCTACAACTTAAAAACTAAAGACAGGAGGAACCCCTATTGCATGCAGCCACTTCTTTTTTATTCCACTTATGCTCTAATTAAGTCTGGGAAAAGGAGCTGTGAATCTTTGTCAAGCCACTGTAAGGCACAGAAAGGCAGAGAGATAATATATTTGTGTAAAGTTAGCATGCTCCCACAACTTATTTCTTACTGTCATACATCCCCCCCCTCCACGCAAGAGCTAGACACTTTGCTGTTCAGAATAAAAAAGTTTCTACACAACAGAAGTTTTGCTTCTAAAATTTTATTTTTAACAAGCTGCTAGGTGCTGCAGTCTTCCCTCAGAAAAAGAGTCCTTCGCACCAGAGTGAAACCAAGCCATGTGGGTGAGGGCACTGACATTTTACTGGTGTCAGAAGTCCCTGTGAAAGGAGTGGACACTGCAGCTTACAAGTACAAGAGATGCTTACACTGATCCTGGAATAACAGAGTCCTCTGATGCAGAGAAAGTACTGATACACATTCAGCAAAAAATAGTCTTAATTGAAGGGTTCAGAGGTAGCATTTCACTTCTTGAGGATGCAGAGCTTTTCTTGCGCTCAGAGGCATTCAATAAGAGGTAGAGGGAATGCCAGTAGTTTACTGAAACAGGAGATTTCTTGCGAAGTTAAAAATGAAAGATCTCAACTCTCCTCGTCCATTTCCTTCACTAAGAGTCCCATTTCATAGGCCTAGCCTACATGCTGAAGGTTTAAGTAGCCTATACAAAGCTCTCCAGCTTATTTCTGCAGAGGTGGTTTTTTTTCCCCAGTTTAAAATGCATCCAATACAGGTGTTTTGCCATCACAACTATGTTAAATTGCTGCAGTTTTCTTTGTTTCAATCAGCACAGTCTATTAACCTGCTAAACTACAAAGTTTATAGTACAGATGGAGCCCTAAATCACGTTCTGTGTTTATCAGGTAAAACAGTTTGTTCCTCTCTCCTTTTTCACATAGCACTTCACAAAAAAAGGCTACAGTACACAATCCTTCTCTATTAGGAAAAAATATGTTGCAGCATCAGACATTATAGCTGAAGATTAAAAATAACTGACACCATGTCACGTTTACTAGTACCATTAATACATTTTACTCCTTTTTATGAATTTTAAAACAAATTTAAAAGCAAGTTTCACAACTGAAGGAACAATGCCTTTGTTGCTACTTTGAACTTCAAGAGCACATCAACGCTATTTGTAACACAAAAGTTTGGAATCTCTTCCAAAGAGAGTAATATAGATCTCAGTCAGATGTTGGTGAGTAAAGTAATTAAGTAGCACTGATCTCTAGTCAAAATTGCACTGAAAATACATCCTACACACAACAACAACAACAAAAAAAGCTCAAAAATGGTCTTTTTTTAACAGAGAGAATACATTGAAGAAACCACAGTCTTTCACCAGCGTCAGTATTAAGGCTATGTTCAGCAGAAGGGTAAAATATATTCACCAACCACAGAAAATACTTCGGGTTTATTTTGGTGCTAAACTGAGCACTGTAACATGCCAGCAGCTCATTCTTTTCAGCTTTCTTCCTTAGGACTTGACTGGATTTTGAAGCACTTGACTGAACAGAAGGCAGCACCCAGAGAAGTTTTGCTGTGTGACCACGTAAGCCTATAGTTGTTTGTTAATCCGTAATAAATTCACTATTGTTTATAAGCCTCAGCTTCCGTTTTTTGTACATTAAGCACTCTGAGGCGATCAGAGACACTTGGGCTGCTGCCCTTTGTGGTATGATTAGAACTTACCCTTCCCCCACTTTCTGAGAGACCACAAGTGAAGGGGAGGACCAGCAAAGAATAAAGCAGATCTTGCTCTAAATCGTCTATCGGATAAACGCGACACGAGCTTGAAGTGTAGAGATCCAGAACAGAAGCAACTACTGCTGCTGCCTAATTTAACACAACTGCATTTCAAGGGTAATTTCTCAGTATTACGAAATTAAAACACAGGGTGCTTCTCACACCAAAACATTAAGAAAGCACAACCGATAACATGACATGTACAAGAAGGGTATGGAAAGTGCATTGAAAGCTGTAACTGCAAACCAGCTTGTTACCAAATAGTTAGGAACAAGAAAGATCACAGCAACTTTTATTAGTGGTGACACTTTTTCAAAAAAGAGTGACAACACCAAGAAGCAGACTAACGCAATTTGCTCTCCAGAGGCATCAACGCAAACTGATGGGTTACTGGGAGTGACCTGTTTTCCTACTATTTCTGCAGCCCTTCCCTTCTCATACAAGGACCCAAATAGCTGAAGTTTTCACTGAAAGAAAGGCTGAACAAGCGACATTACCCAAACTTCTGCCCTGGCAGATGAACATCCTCAGTTTTTTTCTCAAAACAGCAAGGAGGATGCTTCCATTTAGACACAGAGCTGCTAACAGCAGCCACAACCCAGACAGAACAAAAAAGGGTGCCTCAGGCTTTCTACATCTTCCCCTTCAAAATATCAATGCTCTCCTTTCCTGCCATAAACCCCTTCCCCAAATTCACACAAATAGAACAAAGTTTGAAAGGAGAAAACATTAAGAGCATCAGTGGGACAATGCTGGGTTTGGTCAGGCAAGAAACGTATCAG
The DNA here is from genome assembly GCF_036417535.1 of Chlamydotis macqueenii. Taxonomy (NCBI): domain Eukaryota; kingdom Metazoa; phylum Chordata; class Aves; order Otidiformes; family Otididae; genus Chlamydotis; species Chlamydotis macqueenii. The sequence goes on along the minus strand of NC_141560.1, from coordinate 51,651,559 downwards.
GAAATAGCTGAGAATATGCGAGCAATGCACAAATGACTCAGGATCCATTCCCATTACAATGGTGAAAACAGGCAACTCTTTTTCCACACATAGACGGATCCGCCCACCCTGGGTAAAAAAAAAAAAAATAGAGAACAAACACCATTTTTTTCATAGCAACTTCAAAATGCTCCAGATATTTTTTGTAAGAAAATCAGCACTTTAACATATTGAGAGTTTGGCTAAATTAAACCTTGCTTCTTTTCTGCTTTACAACAGAATTCACACAAAATAAGTACAACTGCATAACGGAGGCATTTTGAGTCATCCAAAGGTCACAAAGTAAATATAACAGACCACCTGTGCTTTGTGGTTCTTATGAAACAAATTGAGACAAGCTTGTCATTTATGTTTTCATTACGACCATGTAATAATAGAGCACAGCCCTCTGACTTACAAGACAAGCGCTGCAGTACACGGCATATAGACAGACCCCTTCACAGGCCACAAATACTGCATTTCCGCTGCTCAGCCTGCCGGAGGAAAACCCAGTCATCAATATCTACCCCACAGATATTCAGCATTCACTCCGTTAGATTGAGGGGTCAAACTTACAGTAAAACGTAAGTGGTACTGACAACTATCTCAAGAGTTGGCCCCATCTAGTCTGAAGATAAGTAACAAGTGCCGTACTTTCACCAGCAAACAGTTCAGCTGCAGACAAGAGACAACGCACACACACGAGTCATCTTTCTAATACACCACATGCAGCAACTGCGAAAACACAGTTTATTTTGTATTGTAGGCGCATCACATTAGAAAAGAAGGCGACCTAGACGGTAAAGATCACATTCAGGAACCGGGCCAAACTACCGTAAAGAAGATACTAAGGGCAGCAAGTTATCACTGCAATACCGGTTTTGCTGAAGCATAAATCTACTGTTTATGCGATTTTGAAACGTAATTATTCACAGTTCACCTGAGTGCAGGTCACTGGCACAATTCATGCAAGAAATAACCGAGTTTATCTTGCTTGGGATACTGGTAGCATATCAGGTCACTCCCATCAACCGTATCCCCCTCTCCTGCACGGAGGTTTTCAGACCTAAAACCAGCAGCAAAGCGCTTTCTGCCTTCTGTCTGCGTGTAATTAGCACTATTAATCCCAGGCTGTCCGAGCCCCCTGGCGTGGCTCTGCCTTGGCTGTAATCTCCGCCGAGGTCTCCTCTTCCTCTCTCCACAGACAGCCATGTAAACCTTGGCAAGCCTTTGGGTTTAAAGCGATGTTCTGCTGCAGAGGTACGAGCAACGCCTGGCCTTCCTGTACCCCCCATCCCAAAAAGAACGGAAAGTTACTTTTTCAGAGAACGACCGCCTGGGAGAAGGCGAGGGCAGCCCTGCGCCTCCGGCTCCCCTGAAGCGCAGCCGGCTCCACCCGGCGAGGCTCGCCTCCCGCCGCCGGCTCCCGGGCTTCCTGCCGCTGTCACCGCAGGACGCGAGCAGCCCGCTCGCCGCCGCCAATCACCCACCCGTCACCCCGCGGTCGGCGCCTCCCCGCTCGGCGGGCGCCCCTCCGGCGCCCAACGGCTCGCCCTGGCGCCCCCAACGGCCGCGGGGGAAGAGGGGCGGGCGAAGGGGGGGGGGGGCCCCCAACACTCACCCCATGAGCCAGTCCATGGCTGGGTCCCGCCGCACTGGGAAGCTCCCGCGGCCGCCGACTCCCCGCTCACCGCCCGCTCATGGGGGCCGCCGCCGCTGCGGACGCGGGGCCGGGCTGCTCTCCCGCTGGCTCCCTCGCTCGCTCCCTCCCCCGCTGCCCGGCTCCGGCTGGAAGGCGCGGGCGGGGCGGCCGCCAGGCTGCGCCGGGTCCCCTCCTCAGCCTGACACTCGCGCACTGGGGCGGCCGGAAGTAAACACACGGCGCTGGCGGCCGCCAGCCGCCAACCCGGAAGCGGCACCCGCCTCCTCCCCCCCCCCCGGGCCTCGACCGCCGCCCGGGGCACGCTGGGAAATGTAGTTCGGGCGCGGTCGGTCAAGGCCTGAGGGGCCCTGGCATCCCGGGTTCCCCAAGGCGCTTCCTCCTGGCTGGGGGCTGTTGCTCACCGAGCCGGGGCCCTCCAGCGTTGCTCATTCCCCTCTGGGGGGATTTCGCTGTCCAGCACTGGGCCTCAGCGGTTCAGTTCTTGCTATGCCGCAGGCACCCTAAGAGGAGCTCCCTGTCAGGGCCCCTGAGGTGGCGCTGGGGTAGTTACACCGCCCCGTGTGCAATACAAAATGCGTTAATTCGTGAGGGTGATGAAGGCCTGGAGCTCCCGCAGGGCCACCAGACATTGACCCAAGCCGCTCCCGCAATGGAGACCGCTGTTCCTCTCGCCCCTCACGCGACCCTGAGAGACTCCCAGAGCCTTGGACCTGGACACAGGCTGGCTGCCTCCCTCACCTGCCTCGTCCTTTCCGATCCTGGTTGCACCTTGTGCTCCAGAATCTCCTCTTTGACTCAAAATCTTTCCTTTCTCAGTTCCTCTTACTGCAAAAATAACTGACCAGCTACTAGCTCCACAAAACCAGAAAGGACTTTACCTGCCCACACCCACAGACAGCCCGACACCACACCTCTTAGAGAGCTAAACGATCCTAACTGTTATAAAGAGGAGAAATCCTTTCCATGAAAATCACTGAGGTGCAGGAGACGGGACAGATGTCCTCCTCACCGATTTCCCACATCAGCAGCACCTGCTTAGGTGGAGATGTTTACAGAGGCAGATCTGCTGGAGGTGGTCACATGCTTTGGGCACGTGTTTTAATTAAAAATTGTTTGTGTTATGGGAGAGTGAGGGTTACCTCACTAGACTCCCTGAGGTCACCAGCTTTCTGAAGGAAAGACAGTCTTTCAGAGGCTTGTTTGAGACGTTCCTCTCCTTCCCTGCCCCGCCATGTCGTGGGCATGGAGGCCCTCCCAGCCCTGTGGCGCTGCTGCTGTGGGGGTCTCCAGGGCCCCTCATCCCACAGGCACCCACCTGTGGCCCCGTTCAGCCAGGGAGGAAGAGTTGGTCTCCAGCCATCACACTGACTCTGAGGACAGTTTCAACAGAGCAGCATTATCCAGCAGCTAGTAATTATTGCAAGGGGGTGTCACGGGGACGCTTGAATAAGAACGTGTCTCAGTTGTGGGGTTTTTGTATCCCTTTGTCTTGAGGAAAGATGGTGGAATTACTTTGTATGAAAAACTATATTGCACCATCATTTGTTGAACTAACCTTCCCTCTGAAATTTGCTTGGGATCCCTTTGCATGACACGCAACTGCTTCATTTTGCCATTCTCCTGTAAAAAAAAAACTTCACTCTGAGAATTATTTGGGTATCCAGCAATGTAATATAAGAAATGGAAGACCTGAACTTGAAAATGTGTGTTGTCTGTGTTCAAACTGAATTTTTGTCTTTAACACCTACAGTTTATCTTTTACTTGTTTATAGTTTTAGTTATCTTTGCATTAGAAAATGTAGCAGGGGATAGGAAAGAGGTCTTTTGCAGCAAAATCCCACATACTTTACTGAGTGGCTGGACGAGGATTTTTTACAATGTTTAAAAGACCAGATCAAACCATCTGCAGAAAATAATTATCCTTTATGCAGACACTTGATCCAGTCATTATCAGCAAACATTTGAGAACAGATGTCCCTCATTTGAATTATGTTTTCTTGTTGCCCTTTGTTAGGAGTATTTTTGGCAGGGCATTTGAGGATGAGCTCCGTCCAATTTTACTGTGGGGAGCATTGTACCAGGAGTAGGGTGTTTAGTCATATGACACATGTTTTAAAGCAGAGATGACTTCTGATACAATGAGTTTGTCAAGTCAGATTAGCTGTTTTCCTCCTGATTGTATCAAGGACAATACACGGCAACTGGCACTAGGAGAATTACTGGTGCAAATGAAACTCAGACAACTAACATCTATTTCATTAAACTTTTGTATCATGCCTTCCAATGGCTCAAGGCATTTATCTATGTCTCACCTAAGGGGATTATAATTTTTTTTCCATTGTCAAATTGACATTACACCTACTGTTTTTTTTCCTTCTCCTCTCAGCTGCTGGAAACCCCAGAAGTCTCTCTGGCTTTGAGAAGTCTCTCACATTCATCCCAGTTCAGTCAGGTCCCTCTGTGAGCAGCTCTGAACAGCAAAGGATGTGCCAATCCAAGAGCAGTCTCCAGTGGTCATCCTGCAACCCCCCTTCTGTTTCTAAACCCTCTAAAAAATGAGTTGCAGCTATTATTTGTTTGACAATAGCAAGTCTGGCAGGCTGTGGGGCTCTGTTGTGCTAAGCCCTATGCACATGCATAAGGAAAGGTGCTCCTTGTTGAGAGCAACAGGTTTGTGAGACCCTGTAGGACATGAACATAAGGTGCTTAACAAGAGACAGTTCTTGGCATACAGATGTGGAAGGAAGCGCAGAGGATCGGGGAGGTTTATAATGCTTGACGTTGGAGGGTTTTGCACCGACTCTTCACTGGATTACTATCCCACAGCTTACTTGTGTCTAACAGGATTTAAAATGCAAGATTATTGCCAGACAGTCTGGGCAGAAAGGCTGCGGTGTGCCCCGTGGGCTTGCGGGATCTGGACTGTAAGGCTTTTGGTCTATGGCGCATTGCAAGGAATACTGCGTTCATTCGCTCCTCTCCTCTTTGTCCTGCCACCCATATCCCCCAGCCTGGCTGGCACAAGAGGACCCCAAAAAAGTGCATGCTCTGCTTCTCCCAGCCTGTAGAGCTCAATATAAAAGCCAAGGTACAAGACAGCGTGGACCTGAAGGCTGAAGGCTGTCCCAGTCTATCAGAGGGCCTTGCTAGGTCTCATGTGTCCTGAAGAGAGACACTGCAGTACCAAGACTGGCTCAGCACTGGCTGAGAGCTGCCTTGGAATAGCAAGCCTGAAGGTTTCTCTCCTTGTTTTTCCCTCCTGCAGTTCTCATAACCAGATTTGTGCAAAACAGGATGTTTGATAGCAGAGCAGACAGCATCTGTCGTATATAGCTCATTTTCGTATTGGCTTTTCAGTCAACTTGCTTTGCCGGTCTGGTAATAAAGCAGTGCCACAGAGGACAAGTGGCTATGAGGAAGTAATCAAGGCACCGGTCTCTCTGCAACTCTGTCCCTTTACTACCTCTGATTTTATTGTCATTACCTCCTGCAGCAGGAAAAGTGCAACACACAGGTGGGCAAACATTGCCTTGCACGGCCCAGCGCTAAGGACAGGGAGCGAACTTTGCTGTCTTACCGGCTTGTTGCATCAGAAACACCTGTCCCTACTTCACCACCTAATATTTGGTGTGGGGCCGAGTGGCCTTGTATCTGATACCTTGACAACAGCTTTGTATATTCCTTCTTCTCTCCCTAAGTGTCTGTGGTAGCACTGAAGGAATGGGTGTAGGACAAAAGAAAGCATCGCTCAGGGCTGTATGAGTTTTCCTTCTCTTGATTTGAGGCAACATCATTCCCGTGGAGCTCATCTTACCTTGGGCAGCTGAGAAGCCTCAGCAGGGAGGGAGATGCAAACCCATTTGCCTGGCTGAGGTATTTCCAGTGGGTGGCAGAGGAGCAGAGCAGGTGATAGCTGCCCTGACACAGAAGGGGGATGTAACATTTTTCAGCGAGCTGCGAATCTGCTGCTCAGATCTGAGTCTACAGCAACAGGAGGCGATACACCCTCACTGGGGAGACGTGGCAGACTCATGGGCTTGGGATCAAAATGGTGTGTTTGTGAAGCTCTCAATGCAGCACTGGCTCTTTAACTCAAAAACATCCACATACTCCTTCCCTGAGACAAAACGTCTTTGTCCCTGTGCATGAAACATATTATGGTTCAAATTCCTGCAGAGCCATTAGAAAAAGCAAAGTGCACGAGTCTGACAGCGTGGGCCTGCCTGCAACTCCAAATGTGATTATTAATCATGCTGGATATTAATAACAGCATCTCTTCCTGGTTGGAACATTTGATTTTTTTTATAAATAAACACTGTGAGTGGTTATAAATATTGATTGCTGCCAGTAATAGTAAGATGTTTTAGATACAGTCTTGCAACAAGACAATCAATCCTGCTGAGGACTAGACTGGAAAAAAAAAGGCATTTTGGGTCCTGAACTAGTTGGGAAATATGGCTTGTATTCAGATCTCTGAAAGAGAGCTGAAGATCCAGGTAGGAGGGCTGAAAAATCTGTTCTTGAGGGTCTGCATTTCCAGGGATGCTGAACAAAGTTCGGTCTTCTTCTCCTAGTTACAGAATAATAGAATTATTAGGCATTTCCTCTTTTAGACAACAACTTATGAGTAGATGTTAAAGCACAAGACTGGTGGTGACTGGGTTTTACTTTTTTCCCCACTAATTAGGTATTACTGAGCAATGCCTGCCTCACGTCTCAGCTTCCACATCTGGAAAATGAAAGAAACACTTCCCTCTGCATCAAAAGCCTTGTGAGACCCAATATGTAAATGCTCAGAAACCTTCATCGCTTAGGAGTGCTCAAAATTAGGTGGATTTCTCTGTTCTTCCAAGCAGGAAATACAAAAATTATGCTACCGTGAATTTAATAGTAGCCAGGAGAGTTTTAGTTTCAGCTGGGACGCTTAGGAAACGCTGATGGCTACCTACGGGGACAGTGTCCTGTGTCGGAGAGCTCTGTAAGTCAGATGAGTGTGGGTTTCCTTTCGTCCCAGTGCTGGTGATACCGCGTCGTTGTAGACAGGCTGTAACCAAACCCACACTCTCATCTCGCCTGACCAGCACTAGCCAATTTGAATGGCCCCTCAGAAAGGGGAAGTGGGAGCCACACACCAGCTCCCTTGTAACTTGCTGTACTCAGTGCTGCTTTTCCCTACTGATGAGCTCTTCTCCAAGCATATCTTCTCCTACTGCCTGGTGTCAGGGAAGAGAAAAGGGCATAGGGTGAGAAACAGGAGATATATTTTTCAGTTTGGAGAGGGATGTCTACTCAGTGTGGTTGGCTTGTAGGCTACCTGCAAACAAAAGGTGTTGCACATAACTGGAAGCCAGGGCTTGCCCATCCCCACTGCTTTTGCAGGAAGATGGAGACAATGCCGGAAATTGTTTGCATTATTTTCCTAATGCTGCATCTCTCTCCCAGATGGCAAAACTCCCCCTAGGCCTCCACCTCGAAAAAAAAATAGCAGGCAGCAAAGAGCCTGTAAATCTGTTTTTCAAAGTCCTGGCTGCTTTTAACCAATCCTTGACATTATTTGCAAAGGCAAAGAACAACTTTCTGGCATGTCCTTCCCTCTGGTACAACTACACGTAAAGCAGTTCACCATGTAACCTCCAAAGCAACCTCAGAGCCTGTGTCATGTCTCCTGCAGACCAAGGAGATGGGCAGCCCATTTGCACGTGCATGGGGCGCGTCTCACTCAGGGGAGAGCTTGGCCCCCATGGCCGCATGCCCAATTGGAAGCAGCCCTGGATTTACAAGCTGTGGGATGACAGTGAGAGTGATGTGCCAGGATCACACCCAAGAGTTTGCATGCCCAGCCTGGAGGACCGTGTGCCCTCACCCTGCTCACATAGCGTGGGTGAGAACAAGCAGTGGGCTGGATCTGGCCAGCCACTCTTGCCTCTGCTCCTTGCCACAGTGTTTGTGGACTTGGAGATGCGGTGTCAAGATGGGACCTCAGGGAGCAGGACAGGGGCTCAGCATCCGGCAGGCGCCATCCAGCCCAGCCCAGCCCAGCTTAGGGTTGGTGCCTGTGGTGCAACTGTGGCCTCTGATGCCGGCTGCATTAAAGTGTCCCCAGCCCCCACCGATTACAAAGGGTGCCTGGCAGAACAGGAGTCTGTTTGTCTGCTGTGCTGGGCACAAACTGTTGCTTCTGTAAATACATCTCACATGAGCAATTAGATCTGACAATAAAGAGGTCCCATCTCTGCCCAGTGGTTCAGGGAAGCTGCTCTTTCACCAGGCACCAAGGAGGAGCTCCAACAGTGAGCTCTCCCCAGCCTGCTGCTTTCCCAGGGAGACCACAGGTCTGGGTCAGCAAAGCATCCCTTCCTTTCTCCTTCAGCCCTCTTGGCTGGGACTCAGTGCCTTGGTGCGACACTTCTGATGCCGCTGCTCTCAAAACAGCCCCTGGATGATAACCAAGCACTGAGCAGCATGGGGCTGCGCAGGGAAGTGGCGCACATCGCTCTTCAGCTCCTGTGACACCCTGGGGGCAGGGAGAAGTTATTTTAAGGGCGCAGGAAAGATTACGCTATGAAATTGAAGCTGGCTCCGACCGTGCTTGGAAACCACCCAGCCCAGCTCAGCAGCCATTCTTATCACTGACTAAATGCAATTGTAATTATTTCTCCTTTCCCTCCTTCCTCGCCTTGATAGCATTTTTCTCCTTTTTTCATCTCAGACAATTAAAACCGAAAACCAACCCAGGAAAAGCACTGATCAGTTATTATTCATGCATACTTGCAATGCCAGGTAGAGGCCTCAGCTGGACAGCAGGCCTGCCTGTGCCAGGCTCTGGTCATTGCAAAAAAAAAAAAAAACTACACAAAAAGAATTATTAATACCAAAGCCCTGGGAGTTCTGACCCCATGTCTGGAGGGGAGATGTCAAATGTGATGAGCATATCGCAAGCGGTGTGACTCAATGCACCAGCCTCTTCTCCGTACAGTGCACTCTGTGCTAAAAAAAAAAAAAAAAGGGGGGGGAAGAGGAAGAGGCAGGGTGATGTGGAGTGGACACGGTCATGCCTGAGCATCAGGCAGCTGCTGCCTGCTCTTTAGGGCTGTCCAAGGAGGGCAAGTCCTGTGTCCCACCTCGCTATCGTGGAGGGAAAGGGAGCTTTCACTAATGCTGCTGCTCTCTTTCATTTCAGACCCTGCTGCGTGAACTGAGTTCATCTTCTCTAAATCTTTCAGCAGTGAACAAACCTTTTTTTTTTTTTTTTTTTTTTGTTTTTAATTGGGGGCTGGGGGTGGGAATTGAGGCTGAAGTGCTCCTGTGCTGCTGTCACTTGCTCCTACACTGGTATCACTGGCATCCAGCTGCAAGAAGATAGCCAGTCTTACAAGCCTTGTGTGAAAAGCAGAAAAAATGATGACACAGGTGATTGTTAATGCATTTTGGAACAGCAGAAAGCCCACATTTGCTTTACTTTGCCAACATCTATGCTAGGAAAAAAAACAAAACAAAACAAAACAAACCTTTTTCTTTTGCTGTATTTGGAACGGGGCAACAAAGCTCTATTCCTTGCTTGTGAGGTGGAGCAAGACGCCAGTGTGATCGCTGGTGCCAGCCTGCTGTCCTTGGGACTTCGCATCCCAAGAAGACTCAATGGCACCATCTGATGGTCATAAGAAAAGCAAGCAGTGAAAGCTGCTCCTGGAGATGGAGTTGAGGGGGTTAAGATTCACGTGAAAGCTATTCCCAACCAGTAACACGGGTTCTAGCTAGGCACAGATGGGCTCGTGGTCTTGCTAGGGAGAAAAGGAGGCTTTGGGAGAGGGTCAGGAGTGTTGAGAAGTGGGCTGGTTTGACCTGCATGGTGGGAACGCTCTCCCTTTCCTCGCTTGGCTCCTGGAGCACCTCTGGAGCAGATATATGGGAAAGGCAGGTGAGCAACAGCCAGCTTGCAGGGTGCAACTGGGAAAAATGTAGTGTGCTGCTGAGGCTCCCCAAAACTAGCTCAGGGCAGAGTGCACAGTGCCAGAACTGGTGTGCTGGCAGAAACCAAAAAACCCAGCCAAAACAGCCTGGAGATGGGAAGGCTGAGCTCCTGTTGGGGCTGCTGAAGATTTGGGGTGCATGAGTGGCTGTGTGAGGCTCTGTTGATGCAGGTGCTTCAGACCAATGGGGATTCTTTTGGTAAGTGGCATTTCATTGATTTTTTCTATGTATAGGAAGTGTTGATTTCTCTAGCAAACACTGTAAATGAAGGTCAGATTTATAACATGTCTACTTTGCAGTGTTGGCAATGAGAGGTGACCTGTCCTCTTTCTCCTCTGACTCTGATGAATAAGCGCAAGGAGTCAGCTAAATTTTGGCCCCTGCACATGGTAATGTGCTACTACAAGAAATCTAGGAGGGTAGGGCGAGGGTCAGAAACCTTTGCCCAGGGCAATTTCCTCAGATGTGTGGGGATCAAATGGTGCCATGACTGAATCATCACCTAAAAAAAAATGCCACTAGTTGTTACTGTAGGATCATAATTTGTGCACATGAAACCAAGTGAAACAACTCTTTGGAGTTTATCTTCATGGGGGTATGGAAGTGCACTCGTTGGTCTTTCATGAGATCAGGCCTCTGCTCCAAGGTGTGTGTCCCATCTGCAAACTGGGGCTGCATGAGTAATTTTTAAAGGAAGAGATGAAAACCCCTGTGCTGGGTACACTAGGGCTCTGGCTGACTGTGAAGGTGTCCTCAGGTCATCCACAGCCTCCAAGGCTCTGTTGTCCACAAACCCACTCAACAATGAGAGACTTCTCCCTGCAAGCCCTAACCCGCCTCCAAGGGAAAACAGAGCCACCACCAAACCCCCATCTCTGGAGAAGCTCTGTGAAGGCAGCTGTAGCAAGATGTGAGTTTTCCTCCCTCTTCTGATGGCCACTCCTTCCCATGGGCTGCCAGCCTCAGAGCTTGCCTGGCTGGGGCAGCGGGCGATTGTCTGTCTGCCAGTTTCTTAATCTGGCTGTTGTCAAAGGTAAATCTGCTTCCTGGGTGGAGCTGATAGATGCAAGGGAGGGTTTGATCCCGGTCTGCTTCTGGCAGCGAGCACTAGTGCCAATGTTTGCAATGGCTCATTAGTCATTTCTGAAACACGCCCAGATACCTGAACGTCTTCCTGGGGATGCAGGCGGAGTGAGGGAGCCCATTTTATAAGGGGCCAGGCAGCAAGTTGTTTGCTTCATACCTAGGAAAGGAGCCCAGAGCAGATGACGTGGTTTCTGGCTGTAGCTCCACCAGTCTTTTTTAACTCCCCAGCTGGCCACTGTGGTTCCTCACCCTGCCACCTGTTTGCCTGGGCAAGGTGGACATGAGCGGATGGGAGAAGCAGCCTCAGGGGTGCAGGATTGTCCTTGGAGGGGTAGCAGGATGCTGCTGAGTTGATCATTACCATAACCGAGTGCTCCCCAGCAGACTAACAGGCTTATCTGCTTGTGCCGCCGGCTGAGTTTGCACAGACATCCAGTCGCCTGTTTACTGGTTGGCACCAGTCATGCTGACAGCTCTGCAAGTGTGTGAGAGGGAGAAGAGGATGCTGCCGTGGGCACAGCCCCTTCAGGAAATCCATGCCATGGATCAGCAGAGACCAGGTAGCACGGGTTCCCATGAAGGGCACCAGGCTCTCCCTCCCTTAACCTGCAACCTTAACCTGGGGAAAAAGTCGTCCCCTTCCTCCACTGAGGAAGACAAAGAGGATAAATAAAGTGTACCATCATCCACAGCAAACAGGTGGGGCTGGCCAGGCTAAAGCCCCATCTTTCTCACTGCAGTCCTGGTTGCTTTTCCCTTAACTCCCTGCTCCAAGGTCCCTCAGACAAGAATTCCTGAAGGCTGTGGAGGAGAGACAAGGAGAGGAGAGGTAAAGAGGTTTCCTGAAACCAAAGCCCCAAGGGGGACATATAAGAGGCGTGGATCAATAGCTGTGCTTCCGAGAGCCTCCAGACTCCCTGGATCAGCGATAATAGAGGGGTGAGCTCATAGCTAATAGCTTTGGCAGGCGCGAGAGCCAAGGGCAGCCAGTCCGCCTCGGAGAAAGGCTTGATACCGTCCCTGCAGCTCTGTCAGCAGTGCTGCCCGTTGCAGGAGGCAGCAGGAGGATCCTTTTTCAGTAATTCTCTGTCCCTCTATTTTTTAGTGAGAAGGGGGATCAAGGCTTGGTCTTTGGCCGGGTACAATCAAATATGCAGTGGAGCTGGCAAAACCACAGAGGTTATCTGAGCTAGATGACTCCTTGCAGTGATCCAGGTTATCTTGCTGGCTGCATCCCCTTTAATCCATTCTAATACAAAAATATCCCAAAGAAGAGGCTTCCCCTGCCCGTGGAGATTATTCTGCTTCCTAAGAGATCTCTGTACTCCCACTGCTGCCCTGCTGGGCACCTGATTGCCTGGCTTTGGAGGGGTGCAAGGGGCACGCTGGTGGGTCTGGGGTGAAGTCAGTTACCATCAGGAGGCCATCGGGTACCTAAGGCTCAGCCATTCCTGTTCGCTGCCTGCTCCTGCTTTTCCTGGTGAGGTTTGCTTCCCCTGTGCCAGCCTTGCGCCCAGTGCTGCAGCATGGGGAGCCAGGGGAGCATGGCGATCAGGATTTGCAGAGGAATACTGAATTTTCCTTTTTTTTTCTCAGGTTCCCACAACTAAGCAAACCCTTCAAAGCTGAAAGCGCTTCAGGAACCCTGCGTGATCCAGAGTACTGGGGCCAAGGAGGGAAGAGGGGAAGGCAGAAAGTTCGTAGTTCTCCACTGTGCAGGCCCAGTGACATTATGGCCCCAGCTATGGCCCCCCCACAGGCACCACTTAATCAACCAGTGCCTTCACCCTGGAGGAAATTGCTCTTCTCCTATTCCTGACTTCTTTGTACCCCCTGTGCCCCACTCTCAGCGCAGTGCCTGGAGCTGAACCCATGGCTCTCTGGGCTTACCTCACAGCAGGGATAAGCGGCACAAAGCCCTGGGAAGCTGGGTATTTTCTCAGGGGCTGGTCATCTGCAACAGTTTGTCCCAGAGTTTTGTAATGTTGGAAAGGCAGGCGTGCCAGCTGCTTGCGGGGAGCATCTTCTGTCATGGCCCTTGTCCCTAATGGATGGCCTGTGGAGCAATTAATGGGGAAAGCAGGGCAGGGAGAGGCAGCCCAGGCAGCACTTTGGCTTTATGATGTACTTTTGCTTGGCATCAGCAAGGTCTGAGGAGTGTCTCTGGTGGGGGAAGGTTAATACTCCCCGGCTGGAGCCGAGGCTGTCTGGCCCTTGCTCAGGGCACCACCAAGTCTGCTGAGCAGTGGCTGTGCAGAGGCTCCCTCAGCCTGAAAGCAGACGCTTCATCACTGCTCTGTGCCCAGGGGATGCTGGCGCAAAGCTGAAGCCAAGCCTTGAAGCCAGGCTGAAGGAAGCAGCATTCCTGCGCACCTCAAAATGTCAGGCTGAGCCAGAAAGGATTGCCGCTGAGCTTCTCGCAGCTCCTGGTGCTGGGGACTGCACACATGGGTCATGATGGGACACGCAGTCTGGAAGGCGGTGGGGACCTGTCGCTGACCTATCTTGCTGATGAAAAGGACAGGCTGGATGTCAGTAAGAGAGTTTTGGGGTGCAGAACACGGTGTCCTAGAAGTGGAGAGGACTGTAGCATCTTGTACAGCCACTTGTCAACAGCCCAAAAATTGGTGCCTTCAGTTTGACAATGCCCCAACCCAAACCTGGTCCCCAGTGGCTTTAGAGATGCAAAAGACTTGAACCATGCGGTTTAGGTGAATGAAGCAGGACAGATGCAGCTTTTAGGAGCACATGGAGCCCTTCCCTTCCCTGGTATCATCTTTAGCCTGTGTGCTGGAGATAAATGGGAGGCAGACACCAGAGCTGACACGTCCCTCCCAGCCAGGCTACAGGAGGGCAGGTTGCTTGCAGAGACACTGAGCCTTGCTCTTGTGCAGTAATTTGCACCTGTAGGGTGCAAAAGATTTCAAAGCTGAAGCACAGACGTGGGCACCTGCGCTTCCTCATGTCACACAGTTTGGTGGGGCTAGAGCCAGGCCAGGCACCCCACCATGGGCTATTGCCTTGCAGACAACTTCGCCCTCCAGACTTCTGTCCTGCATCTGTCCAACAAGGTGTGTGAGCAGCCATTGGCTTCTTCCCTCCCTTTTTCTCCTTCTTCAGCTTTTCCTCCTCCTCCTTCATCTCCTCCTCCTCTTCGTACCAAATGCTTGCAGTGGTGCTTCAGCATGCTTGCAAAATGGGGTTAATCCAGCACCGAGCATCACCCCGAGTGCTCCTGAATGACATGAAATGAGGATAAACTTCCTTTCCCATCATCTGGTGTTGCACAGGCAGAACGTTGGTGTTTTAAAGAGCTCCCGAGAGGTGGGGAGCTGCCACTAGAGGTTGCTCGCATGCCTTGCTGCAGGCCAGGTGCTGCGGGGCCAGGGCACAGCTTTTGCTCAAGACACAGCTCAAGGACTTCCCTCCAGCCCCGCTCAGAGCCCGGCTTTGAGGCAGGTGCCAGGGAAAGGTGTCCCACAAAACTCTGGTTTGGGTCACCGATGCCCCGGTGCCTGCTCCGGCACGACCTAGCTTTGCTATGTCCTTGGTTCCCGAGGTTGCTGCCAGTCCCTTGGCAGCCTTTGGCAGCGTGATGGATGCCGTGGGGTGGCAGCAGGGTCTGCGAGATGGGAGCAAGCCTGACAGGTTGGTCCTGCTCTCCTCATCATACCCAGCCAGATGCCCCCACGGGTTGACATTGAGGGGAGGTCACTGGGACAGAGGGAGCACACAAATATGTGTTTCGCAAGGCATGCAGGGGCTTCGCTTCCAGCCCGCAGGTGGATGTTCAGGCTCCCACTTCCCTCTGTCCCATACCCCTGGCTGCTGTTGGCCTTGGCTGAGCTAGATGCTGTAAAGCTGGGGACACCATCTCCTCCGAGGTGTGAGCCCCTGGCTCTCCTGCGCAGGGCTTTGCGGAGTGGCACTGGGGGCTCACTCATCCCAGATGGATGAAGAGAGTCCTCCCTCATTAGCAGTGCAGGATCTGGCCCTTAGCATATGTTATGTAGAGACACAGGGCAGGGTGATGAGGAGAAGCGTCCCAGCCACAGCCCAAATCCAGACCAGCTGTCCCCTTCTATGCAGGGTGGATCTATTTGCACCCAATGTGTGCCTCTGTAAGATACAAACCCAATTTGGCTTGAGGTACCCCAGGTGTGCCCTGTCACGGGGACAGTGTCTACTCTCATGTAGCCCTCTTGGTGCTGCTAAGGCTTCGTGAAGCATCTTGGACTGGAGTAACAGATCCCCTGATGACAGGAGGTTTTAAGAGTGATGCCGTGAAGCAGCAGGGTTGGAAGAGCTGGAAGAAGAGCCTGAAGAACAGCAAAAGACAAGGACTATAGGACTGATGCAGTAGTAGGAGAAGAAAATGCCATCCAAACGCACCTCCTCCAGCTCTGCTGCCAGCATGGTGCTTTCCGAGTGACTCTCCCCATGGCGGCAGGGCAGGCAGAAGAGCCGTGTCCTCCCGCGGCAGTGGCAGCGCTGGCGCAGCAAGGCCTTGCAGACACAAGTGTGTATCTGTCAGGACGCAGCTCTGTTCCCAGCACAACTGGCTGTGGCTCAGAGAGTGCCTCTGGGGAGCACACCAGATGGGTGCCTTTTTGCTGTTTGGAAGTGGAGCCACTCTTTAACACAGAGGCCTGTTTTAATTTGCCAAGGTGTTTTGCAGACACCACGGCACCCACTGGGCAATGAGGCACTCTGCAGAGAAGAAGAAGAGTTGCAATTAGTGTGGCGTGGGTGAGATGGGAGCAGCCGGGTCATGTCATGGGCATCGGAGGGGCCAGTTGGATTTGGGCACAGTCACATCCATGCTGGCATCGACATGGATGGTTTCTGGAGGAGAAGATTTTTGTTTGCAGGCTTACCCTGGTGCCACGAAATGCAATTTTGGAAGGCATTTTTCTTTTGCCCTGCTCCTTCCACACAGCTCCATTCTGGCAGGGCAGTGAGCAGCAGCAATACCAAGGGGTTGCCAGCATGATCAATGGGGGTTGCAGCATTTTGGGTCAGGGCATACATATTTAGTGGTAAATCCACAGCAGGATAATTACCTCTCTTTGTGGATGGCAGCTTTATTAAAAAGAAATACATAAAGCATCTTTAAAGGAGAGGCAAGCAAGAGACAAACTCCATCCTTGGGGCAGTGCAGATGGATGAGTAATGGGGCCCTTTGAGTAAGTGCCTGCTTGGCCAGCTCTGAGTCACTGAGCAAACAGCACCAGCCTGGAGCCGAAGGCAGGACTATTCTTAGCTGCTTGCCCATCAGGAGATGCTGCTGAGGGAGAGGAGGCATGTTAAGGCGCGTCAGTTGGGGGGGGATATTTGCTTTCCAACTAGAACGCCCCCAGAGCCAGCCTGAGGCTGGTAACTCAGCCTGGAGATGGCAAGCGTGAGGATGAGGAGAGTGGGGAGCTGGAGGGAGGTGCTCCTTGGACATGCGCATCACCTGGAGGGACTTGGAGGTTGCCAGTCCGGGGACAGTAGGCAACACAGACCCAACATTGCCCTCACCTGTCCCTTGAAGCATCTGCCCTTCCCAGTTGTCCATCAGGGTCCCACTTTGAGCTTCCCAAGAGTGACCTCCTCTGAGGCAGCCTGAGGTCCCTGCTGCGGCCAAGGTTGCGTCAGCAGGGAAGGGAGGTGGCAGAGAGGTACACGAAGGCCTGGGCTTGGTTGCACTTGGGCTCCTTCTAAATAAAGCATCTCCAGTCATACTGGCTTGAGCTGCTGGCTCAGCCCAGAAGCCTGGAAAACTAAATGACATCATCTGGGTACCGTTGACAAATGGTATTTCCACTCACAAACTAAGTGCAAGGGTTTCGGCTGAAGAGAAGAATGTGGCCAGGGAGCATTGCTGGTTTTAAAGAACCCCCTAAAACTGTCCTTTCTCCCTGCAAAGGACCTAGGCAGGCAGTTGACCCTCATTTCAGTCTCTGTTCTCACCTAGGGCATCCCAACCCAGCCCCTCTGTGCCCCAAGAGGGACCTTGCACTCCAGGAGGGATCCCAGCAGTATCTCAGCTCTCTAAGCCAGTCTCCCTCCAATGCCACACAGCTGGGACAAGCCCAAGGACCAGTCCATTGTCTCCAGTGCTGCCAGTGCTGCCAGTGCTGCACTGGCCACAGCAATGGGGGCTGCTTGCCCAGCAGCTGGGGGCTGGTAGGGTCAATCACATGTGGCAGCAGGTGGCATCAGGGCTGTGATTCCAGAAGGAGGATCACGGGTGGGAATTTTGGGACTCATCGCAGTAGTACTCCAAACCAATATGCTCACGAGACTTGTCTGCATCTACTGCAGGGTATCTCATCACCTTGTGAAGTGACATTGTGGAGAGGAAGGTAAACAGCGACACAAAGCATCCGCATCCCTCTGGCATCCCACAGGTGAAGACCTGGCAGGGGACCAGAATCACCCTGTCAATTCAGGAATTACAGCCTGGCGGCACAGGAGCAGGACTGAGGGCCAGGATTTCCCCCACACACTATCTTGGCTCCAACTCTGCCTTCCTGGGTGGCCTTTGGCAAATAACCTGTCCTCTTTGCTCCAGGTTTCCTATTTGTACAAGCTGGGGTGAGTGGGATTCTCCTCTGATTTTCAGAGTTCTATGCATTTGGTAGAGCTGATCCCCATCTGCAGGGGTACATGGGAGAGGAAAAATCAAGCCCAATAAAAATAATTACTTTTCTCCTTCCCATGGGTGTTGTAAGGATTAGCTCATGTTTAGCAAAACTCCCTGTAAGTGCTAAGCATTATTAATGTCTTGGATTGCTCCAGGAGCAAATGTGGCTTTCCAGGGAGTGACGGGGTTTTTCCCTTTGCTGGCACGGAGCTGTAACGAAGTCATCACAGCCCAAGGTGAGCAGCATCCTATTTCTGTTAGGCTCAGGGTGTAGGGCAGTGCCTGCAGCCCAAGAGCAGTCCTCACCTCGCTTTCCAGCAGTGCTGGAGGGGTGAAGCGCATCCCTTTTTGGATCGATGCACAACCAACAGGGCTCTGGAGGAACACACAGGGTCTCAGAGTGTGGTGCCTTAATAAGGGCTCATATCACCGACGTGGCAAATGACATCTCCCAGACATGCAATGAAGTGGGCTCAAGCCAGGGGGTTCCACCAGGAGCAGCAGGGGACATGGCTGCAGCGTTACCTGAGGTCCGCCCGGCAGCTGGGGCCAGAAACCAGGTCACAGTTGCGACATGACTCGGGCTACGGGCTTGAGCATCCTGACTTGAGCAGGGGTGCACGAGTTGGGGCCAATTCATGTCCGTGGGTGCCCTCAGGGTCCTGACACACAGCAGCCCTGTGCACCAGAGGTATTTATGCTCCTGCAAAGCGTGGAAAAGCACTGCACATCACCTAATGCTGGAAAACCTGCGGGAGATGATAAATTCTGTTTTTCAGGCTCCAGTGCTGGAAAAAGGTCCCGAGTCCTCCCAGGAGAGGAAACTGGCTTGTGGCTGCCTCAGCCCCTGCCCGACTGCTCTAGCAAATGTCCCTCCCAGGGACCGCCCAGCTCTCTGGCCATGGGTACAGGGGGCCAAAGCTCCTCTGGCTGCCGGAATCTGCCACCCTGGCCCTACAGCCCTGCAGAGATGGGGCTGACTTTTTGTGACCCCTTCTCCCCGTGCTGACTCAGCCGTGCCCCCACGGTAGGTGGCCGCAGCCTGGGGTGGGACGGCGTGAAGGTAAAAGCAGTATGGACTGGCAAGCTTTCAAAGAGACCACAAGCTAAATAAATAGCCAGCAGCCTATTTCAGTGGCTGCTATATTTAGCTCAAGGAACATTTATTTATAGGCTTGGCAGCCATTCTGAGTCAATAAAAGCCCGAGAGCTGGAAAAAGGACGTTCCTGGGTTTCTTGTTGCAGTAATGGTTTCTGCTGTGCAAACCACGAGGAGCGAGAGGGGAGGCAGCCTCGGCAGCGGGGCAGGGGGAGCAAGCTGTGCCGCGTGCACACCCATGGGTGCCTCTGCCAGGGGACAGAGCCTCTGCACACCCGTAGCCCCAACTAAGAGCAGACACCCCGCAGCATCACCTGGGTCCCCTCCTGCATAGGTGCTGCTGCCAGTGGCCCAGTGGCCCAGAGGTCCCCTGGCCCAGAGGGAATTTTTCTCTAAAACACGAGGGGATTTAGCTGTGCCAGCAGAAGCAGCGACATGAGATGTCAGCCCTGGGGACTTCGCTGCAGCATCTTCCCCAGGGCAGTGGGTTTGGAAAAACAAAGCCAGGAGCAAGTAAATGGGGAAGGAGATGGGAGCAATGCTCAGGTTTCTGTATTAAATAATTTTCTCTTTCCATGTCATGCATGGCAATGAGTGATTGAGAGGGGAGGGCATGCAAACAGCCCTTCTGAAGCCGCTAGTGGGATCAGCCGAGGAGGCCGAAGCTTCACGCCGAGCAGTGTTATTTCTACCCTAGCAGCAGACGATGGCAGTAGTTTTGAGAGGCTTTACAAAAGACTCAGCAATGGCAGCTGGATGAGGCGAGTGGATTTATACAAGACCAGGGGATTTAGCCCAGCCTGTGGAAAACAGCCATGGGGATGGATGTCCCTTCTGTCTTTAAGTCAATAAGTGCTGCAGCTTTCTGGAGCCAGAGCCGCAGGGAGCTTGCTCACGCCTTCTCCTCCCTCCAAAGCAAACCTGCTGCCAGGGGAAGTGGGGAAATGCTTCCACTAGCCTCCGCTTGAGTACAGCCCAGCTGAAATGGGGCTGCTGGTCAGCATCCACCAGCTCCCCCCCAAGCACAGCACATCTTCTGCCATGGGGAAGAGGCGACAGCTCCATCGGCCACAGGGGGGGGGTGTCAGGGGAATGTTTATAGAGTCTAGCCATAGTGCGCAGCAAGTGTGTGGCTACACACTGTCACCATGCCAGAGGAAGGTGGGAGCAAAGCAAAGCCGGGAGGCAAATAAAAATTCATCATAATAATTAATAACAGAATGCATTTCAATGCAAACACTCCATGCCTTTCTGCTCTTTAGCTTGGCAATCATACCATCCCCTACACTTGTAGATACCCATGTGGAGCAGGACCTGGCCAGTCCTTTCCACTAGACAGGGGCTGCTCAGGTGCCTGCCTAGAGCTTGAGTTGCAAATCATACAGCAGACCATCAAAAACCTTTTGATGCTGTCCTGCACAAAATCCTTGTCTCTAAACTGGAAGAAAAGGACTTGATGAATGGACCACTTGGTGGATAAGGAGTTGGCTGGGTGGCCACACTCAAAGAGTTGTGGTCAACAGCTCAATGTCCAAGTGGAGATCAGGGACGACTGGCATTCTTTAGGGATCGGTATTGGGACTGTTCCTGTTTAACATCTTTGTTGGCGACACGGATGGTGGGATTGAGTGCACCCAGAGCAAGTTTGCCGATGACACCAAGCTGTGTGGTGCAGTCGACGTGCTGGAGGGGAGGGATGCCATTCAGAGGGACCTTGACAGGCTGGAGAGGTGGGTCTGTGCAAACCTCATGAAGTTCAACAAGGCCAAATGCAAGGTCCTGCACATGGGTTGGGGCAATCCCAAGCACAAATACAGGCTGGGCAGAGAATGGATTGAGAGCAGCCCTGTGGAGAAGGACTTGGGAGTACTGGTGGATGAGAAGCTCAACATGAGCAGGCAATGTGCACTTGCAGCCCAGAAAGCCAACGGCATCCTGGGCTGCATCAAAAGAAGTGTTGACAGCAGGTCAAAGGAGGTGATTCTGCCCCTCTACTCTGCTCTCCTGAGACCCCACCTGGAGTACTGCATCCAATTCTGGAGCCCCCAATATAAGAAGGACATGGACAAGTTAGGCGAGTCCAGAGGAGGGCCATGAAGATGATCAGAGGGCTGGAGCTCCTCTCCTATGAGGACAGGCTGAGAGAGTTGGGGCTCAACCTGGAGAAAAGAAGGCTCTAGAGAGACCTTATTGCGGTCTTTCATACCTAAAGGGGGCTTATAAGAAAGATGAGGAGAAACTCTTTAGAAGGGCCTGTTGCAATAGGACAAGGGGTAATGGTTTTAAATTAGAGGGAGGTAGATTCAGACTGGACATAAGGAAAAAATGTTTCACAATGAGGGTGGTGGAACACTGGCACAAGTTGCCCAGAGAGGTGGTGGATGCTGGGCCCCATACGTAGACGTGGGTCTGGCTATGTGTCCAGGTATGGCTGTGTGTCTGAGTCTGGCTGTGTGTCCAGCTCTCCACTGGCTCCAGCCCCCATTGATGCAGCCGAAGACCCATCGCCCTCCCCAGATTCCCAAAGGGCACCCTCCAGCCCCACCCTGAAAAGGTCTGACCCTCAAAAATCAAGGCTGACACCAGCTGTTAAAACACCTATTTGGGTATTTATTACAACACGTTGTTCCAAAATACAAAAGAAAGGAAAAGAAAGTAGAGGGTAGAAAAGCACTGCTGTTTACAGCCTCCAGTAATAAATAAATAAAGACGAGGCAGGGGCTGGGTGTCTCCCCAGGTCCAATGCCGGTGCTGGCCAAATGGTCAGCAAGGGAGGGAGCATGGTGGGGCTGGTGGCCAGAGCCTCTCTTCCCTGCTCAGAAGTCCCCAGGTATGCCAGGGTGGGTGCAGACCCTCTCCCCATGTTGTGATTGCTGAGGAAGGGCCTGATCCTGCAGGGATGGTGGTGGGAGCTCAGGAGGCTCAGCCTCGGCATGGTCGGGACCTGCCTGCTCCCTCCTCATCCATGGCTGCCCCAAAGGCAGGTGAGGTAGGAAGAGTGACGCTGGACCGGGAGCCCAACGGGGGTATTCCAGGGTCCCCCAAGAGAAAGTCGAGACCTGAGCTCTCTGCTCTCCAGTGCGGTCTCGGAGTAACCTCAGAAATGAGTTCAGGACAGCATGATGAGAAGGACCCCAATCCATGGCGAAGCAAAGTCATGACAGAGACAAGAGACAGTGCCCCGGCCACTTGGAGAAGGGCAGTGTTAAACCCTGCAAATTAAAATGATTCTTCATGGGGCTGGTGCAGTACGGGGAGTGTTTTGTACCACAGTGCAGATGGGATTCCTCTTCCCTTCCCCTAATGTCTCCTCCTTCACCTTACAGTCATCTGGAAACCTCCAGGTACAAGGAGCCAAAGCAAGGAGTGCAAAAAAGCAGCACTGGACTCTCTCTCTTTATGACACCCCAATTTATCAGTGTTGGAAAAAGGCTGTATCCAGTCCCATGTCAGGAGCCATTTTCAGCCCCTTTCTCAATCCCTCCAGGTACCAGAGGCCACTCACATCTTTCCTTGCTGTTCTGCCACTGAGCTTGCTCTAACACTGGTAGCACGAGGAGGACACTCCAGCCAAGAAAGCCCAGGGCACCTGGCTAAAACGCAGCACCAGTGCACAGGCTTGGCTGAGCAGGAGGAGCTTTGCAAACCAGCTGCAATGGCAGAGCAAGAAGCCCCTGCGGGTGAAGATGCAGCCTGTAGGCACAGTCAGCAGAAGGTGAGGGGACCACAACCTGGAGGGAGCTGGATCCATGAGCTGGATGCCTGGCCAACGCTACTTAAAGCTATTACAAAAGATTTAAGCTTTTGCCATTTAATCCTCCATTCTTGGTGCCAGTGGGTTCCTGCCTCCTGCAAACATGAGCAGGCGCCTGTACCGGGGAGAGGAGCCGCAGGAAGAGAAGGGAAGAGTTAAGAGAATGGATCTGCCCCGGGTTTGGATGTCTTTGTAACCTTAGGAAGCACCACCCTCCAGCTCCTCTGACAAGGGTTTGCCTCCTGGGGCATGGGACCACCGGGAGCTGTGCTGGGCGCAGCCCCAGCCGGGCTGCGGGGAGCAGAGAGAAGGTGTGATGGGGCCTTGCGTTTATTCACAACAGAGAAACAAAGAGCAACATACAAAGAGTAAGAAGCAAAAAAGTACAGAATCATAACCATAATAATTGTAATAATAATCATAAATACTCAAATCTATCATTCATAGATTGCAATGACAACACTGATAGCTTATTATCATTAGTATTAAGGATGGGAGGGGGAAGGGGACAGCAGGAGAGGGTTCTGGGGGGTCATCATCTCCTAAGGGGCAGATGTAACAGGGATGGACATCCAAAGAAACAAGCAGACAAAAGAAATGGGCCAGAAAGGCAGCAGGGGCTGGGAACTCTGCTGCTGCTGAGGCTGTGGATGAGCCTGCTCCAACCCAAGCCTCTGGCTCAGTGTTGCCAACCTGATTGCTGCCCTCTTGCCGGCTTTGCTCAGTCCTCTCAAAAGGCTGCCGGGAAGGAGGTGGCCAGGGGGCTCAGCCCTGGGGACAGGCAGGGGCTGGAGGGAAGGGTGCAATGTCCCTTCTAGCCTGAAGGAAAGCTGTGGTTTGCTCCATCCTTTGTGTGGTAAAAAGTTCAGCCACTGCCGCTGCCGTGACCATCGGACACTCAACAGGTTTGTTGGTTCCTTCCTTGAAAGGAGAGAACTTTCCTCTGCTCACACTCCTGTCACAGTGAGTCCCTATGAATTAATGCACCCTCATCAGATGGGCATGGAAAGATGATTTTTGGTTCCAGTGAGGTTTTGAGTTGGGTCATCTGGCTGTGAGAGCCCATAAAAAGACTTGGCTGACAGATGATGGGGAGGGCTAGCAGCTGGCACATCCATCTTTGTGATAACTCGCAGCTCTCTGATTCATGGACAAAGTGGTCTGATAGACAGAGTCTGATTTTAAAAAATCATTTAAGTTAATTGCAAGCTACTCGGTGACCCTGATGGCTTTGGGTCAGCACTGGCAGGAGACATTCAGACAGGGCTGTTCCATCAAGGCATATTTTCTGGATGTAGCCTTAAAATATTGCACATTAGAGGGCTTCTAGTACACATGCCCAAAATAAAGAGGAAGGATAAATGCAAAGTACATCAAAATAAAGCTGCAGAGGAGGGTCATGAATGTCTTTTGGCAGTTAAAATCTACTAATCTTAAAATCTATTTCTCTTTGCTCTGGTTTCAAAGGAAAGCCTCAAGCCTCAAACATGGCTGAGGAGCATCCAGGGAATGGCAGAGTGGAGATGACAAAAAGCAAACCATGTAACTGCCTCTTGCAGACATTCAGAGTCTCATTTACAACATGCCCTCTCCTTCCTGACATACTCCAGCTGCCTTTTTGGGCTCCTAACACACTGTGTCAGCTAACAGGATGAGTTACATGAGAGCTTGCTAGCACCTCGTCTCATCTCCCCACCTGGCTGTGCCGACCTGTTGTCCACTTTTTATTAAATGCCTTGTGAAGTCATCTAGCTACACCTAACCAGCTCCTGCCAGCAGCTTGCTGCAATTCACTGGTGCTGGCACCAACCCTGGAGGACTACAGGATGGGCAGGAACTGAGCAGACCTCAGCAGGAAGGGAAGGGGGACCAGCAGTGCTGCTTGGGCAGGAAGCAGGCGACACCCTGGGCTTGGGAGGCCTCTCAGAGGGAGGACAAAACCTTTTTCCCTCCTTCCTTGGACTTGACTTCAGTTAGGAAACCCTGCTGCAAGTGCGGTTCCTGAAGATCTGCCCAGGTCATGGGGCAGGCCCAAATGCTCATTGAAATCTAAAGAGAACTTAGAAAATAGTGTCATCATCCGTTCATGGCCAGAAGGGAGAAATGTTCAGGTTGGCAACACTGAGCTGGTCTGAGGTGATTTCTGGAGGCATTGATGGGTGCTGGTGGGCTTGAGGGATGACTATGAGATCTCTCACCCTCATCAAAAGTGATGTGGGGAGAGGCAAGTGGTCCCTGGCTCTCCAGCCACCCACATCCCTCCCTGCCACACCCTGGGGAACCAGGCAGGAGCACATGGCGGTCCCCAGCATCTCACCAAATGGCCCCACGGAAAACCAGAAAAACTAAAGCCAGGCTGAAGAGAGCAATGAGCCTCCGGGGAGACTTGCCTCGACTGCGGACACAGAGGTGGTTGGCGAAGCAACCAGCTGAAGGGAGCAGCCCCACCTCACACGACTGCAGCTCCTCATACCTCTGCTTTGTATTCAGTTTTAAACCTGAGATCATTTGGTTTTGTCACATGCAGTTTGATTCAAAGATAGAAATGAACAATGAGAGGAGGAACAAGGCAAAGGGAGAGAAAGCATGTGGACCCAGAAAACTAAAAAACAACGCTCCAAAGATGACACAGGACACAGACATGCATGAACGGAGACCCCTGAGGTATTACCTTTGCAAACTAGCGCGAGACAAGGGAGAAGGCAAAGACAGCTGCAGCGAGAGATGTGCTTTGCAGCGGAGGCAGTTCAATGCCTACAGCTCCAGAAAGCAGCTTCTCAGCAAGCCTGACGTCAGGGTTTGGGAGCAGGAGCTTGGCTACCCACTGGCACAGGGGGGAAGCAGCCAAATATCTCTGAAAATAAGTCAGTTGTGCCCACTATGTGCTTGCAGAGCTTCATGTCTGGCCTTGCTGGAAGGAGGGGAACCAGCCTGGAGAGGAACAGGGCCAGGGGAGTACTGGCACCTGCAGACATGCTCCCCATGAGTTTCTCAGATGTGAAGGATGGGGCAAGCCTCAAAAAACACCACCCCCAAAGGGAAAATGGTGCCCATATCTCCCATGCAAGGTTGCTGAGGCAACAGGGAGCTGAGGGTCTGGGGAGGGCCTGCAAGACACCTCGTGACAAGAAATCGCAACTACTGCCAGCCCTCCTTGCCTCCACTGCAGCAGCCACTGACGCCTTCCCCTTCCCCGTGCAGCTGAAGGTGACACCCAGCCCCCTTTCCTCCACTTCGGGTGACTCCCTCCTTGCCCTCTTCAGCAATGATGGGCAGCCCAGGGGAGGGGAGAGGGGCACGGCTAGGATGGGGTAACAGCCAGGATGGGGTCAATGGCTGGGATGCGATGATGGCTGGGATGGGGGTGATGGTCAGGATGAGGATGAGGAGAAGAAAATACAGACCAAGGGGTGAAGAAGCAGCAGCAGCTTCCAGAAGAGAGTTTTCTGGCTCAGTTTGTGTTTTAAGAAGGTTTTATGGTTTGCTCGTTGCTTGTTCGTTTCTAGAAAAAGTGTCCAGAAGAGTCTCCTGTCCCCTTGTCACTGCACACGGAGGGAAGGGGAAGAAAATCTTTGTCGTCGACATGAGCTATAGAAGGAGCCACAGGCCTCAGATATTGCTTAGAAACTCGTATTTCAGATTTAAATACCATACACAGTAAAAATAGAGCTGAAAGTACCGCCCCACATTGTCTGCAAATCATTGCCAGAATGAACAGCTTCAATAAATTAAAAACAAAACAAAAAAATTGAAATATTATTTACGTCTCAATAAAAATTGCAGTAAAACCATTTACCTTTTCCTTTGTGTGTGTGTTTTTGATTTTTTCTTTATATTATATATAATATATATTTATACATGTATAGGGCTGCCCTAGTGCAGCATTTTTAGGATACTTAGCCAGAGAAACACAGGGGAGCATGCTTAGTGCACCTGGGTGCAGGGAAGGGGTGGCTGTGGTCCCCCGCACAGGTGCTGTGCCCCATCCCCGCAGCCAAAATTGTGACCCCTGCCCCTTCCTGCTCGAATTTTATGCCCAAATTTTGAGCGTGGATCTCTGGGGGCTGGGAACCCCCAGAGATGCGGGGGAAGGATTAGGGCAGGTGCAGGAGGGACATTAAGCATCCACCGTTATGTTTCCTGACTCTGGAAAGACTCATTCGCTTTTGCTTCGGTTTTAGCGCGTGTGCTCCCAAAAATGCACGCACAGGTATAAATACTCCACCTCTGCAACCCCGCCACCTCCCACCCCTCCCCTCCCCTCTCCCCCCAGCTTAAATATCCCCCCACCCCATCGCTGTCCCCGCTCTCCAGGTGCTCTGGTTGGGTGTCAGGACACCTCAATGATCTCCATGCTGCCCGAAAAGCTGGACTGTTTGCCGATTTTGCCCAGCTCTTCCCGGGCCCTGCCCTCAGACATGGTCTCCTCGAACTCCATCTGGCAGCTCCTCCGCTTGAACTGCTTTTCGGCGCCAGCCTCCTCGTGCCAGCTGTGCCGCCCGTCCCGTGGCTCAGCCCGCGCCTTGTCCCTCAGTCTGATCTCACAGCTGCCCGCCACCCCGCCACAGCCAAATGGCGGTGGATACGGGCCGGTGCCGGCAAACAGGTTCCCGCCGCTACCACTGGCGCTGCTGGAGTCCTTGCCGAAGTACCAACCGGCCTCGCCGGATGGGGTGCTGGGGGACTCCAGGTGCACCCCATTCCAGGTGGCGGTGGTGGTGGTGGTGCTGGGAGCGGCAGCTGTCTGGCCGAGCCGTGGTGGCAGCCCGTCCTCGGCGCTGGGGCTTTTGCGTACGGTGCAGGCCCCATTAACGTTGAGGCTGAGGCCGTGGGCCGGCGAGCCCGCCGGGTGCCGGTGCTTCCGCCGCTGCCTCACCTTGGCCTCCAGCAAGAGGTCAGGCCCGCTCAGCCGATCGGGGCTGTCCGCTCCTGGGGAGAAGGGGCCGAGGCCGCCAGGGCCCGAGGGGCTGTCCAGCTTGCAAAGTTTGGGGGTGTCCCCAGGGCCAGGGGGTCCAGGAGGGTCCTGTCGTAGGCCGGGTGAGTAGGCAGACTTGATGTCCAGGGAGAAGGAGCGTTTCAGGCGGTTGGTGTCCTGGATGCGCTCGGAGGAGAGGTGCAAGCCATTGAGCCCCTGCTGCAGGGTGGTAGGTGACAGGACCTTCGGGGTCCCACCTTGCCGCTCAGGGTCGCTGTGGGGGGACACCGAGCCGGTGCCTCTTGGCACCTCCTCGGCTTTCTCTGAGGTAGGTGGTGGGGGGTGCCGGCTGCCCTCAGCCGCCTCTGCCGAGTCCTGCTGGGCATCCCCCTCGCCCCGGTCGCCCTTTGACTTCAGGGCCTTGAGGAGCTTCAGGCTCCTCTCGTACTCCAGGAGCTGGCCCAGGAAGTTGAAGTTGGGAGAGATGGATGGGCGACGGTCCTTAACGAACCTGTCAAGAGGCACAGACAGCCCCAGTTGGTGCTTGGTCCTTCAGCAGGGACCCTCAGTAGGGGTGAACCTACTCCCTCAGCCTCTTTGGGGAGAAAAGGCATCATCCAGGACTTTCCGACAAGACCCTCCAAAGAAAGGAGTCTTGGGGAATTACGGGGCCCCAGGATGCCCCAGAGGTAGAGCTGAGACTGCCTCCCCCCTTCCATATTACCGCTCCCAACCATTCCTTGTTGCATGCACTTTATGAAGGGAGGTTTGGTTTGGTTTCACCAACCCTCTCCTTCTGGGCTCAGCCTGCTTTCCTTCCCTGACGTGAAACATACTGGTGTAACCCTTCCCCGCCCTCTGGGGAAAACTCACCTGTAAGCATCATCTGACGACATACCCATAGTCTTCATGATGTAGGCAATGGCAATGGTGGCCGACCGGGAGATCCCGGCCAAGCAGTGCACAATCACCTGGCAGCTGGACACCTTGGCCTTATCTGGAGCACAGGAGAGGAAACAGAGAAAAGCATTGAAGTGGTCGGAGATGTGAGTAAAATGACTCTAGACTCCCTGCTCAACCCTCAGTCCTTTTGTGTGAAAGGACAAGGGTTGCTGGGAGTAAGACCATGGAGGACAGAAGAGTTCAGGTTTTGAAGGCTGAGAACTGGTGGGTCTGCAACCATTGTAACAAAAGCTTACCAATGAATTCAATGGACTTGTCCAGCCAGGGAAGCAGCTTCTCACAGTAGTTGTCATTGACAGGAATGCGCATGAAGTGACTATCACAGATGAAGTCTGGCTTGGGACAGGAGTTGCTGGCATTGAGGACATAGCTTATCCCATTCTGCGTCATCAAGTCCTGGTGGGAAAGAAGCAACTGAACAATCAGCTGAGTTCAGCCAGCACCGACTGCTGAAGATCTGCCATGCCATGCACTCCCTGCCTTTTCCCACCCCAATGATTTCTCCTGTGGGTCTCCCACTGCTGCGTTGACCTAGTTGATGGTAGTACAGCAGAGACCAGCTGAGAAGGTTGTGTCAATTTAGATGTCACAGGTTTGACCCTCAGCAGATATTTACTTTAGTCCAAGTAGAAGTAAGGAAGACCAAAGACACCTGGAAGAGGGTCCCAGAGGGGAAAATCCAAGAATCCCAGTATGACAGGAAAAGGACAATACAAGAAAGAAAATCAGTGAAAACTCTGGCTGAAAGCTTTGAAAGTATCAGCCAAGGGAGAGAGGATGCATCTCACCAAGAGAGTGGGTCAGGTCATTGGTAGCACACTATGTTAACCAACGTCAACTCATGTCTTTGCTCCTGCACCCCTTAGAAACACATCAGGAGTTCTCACAGATCTCTTAGTTGCTCACAGTTCTTCACTGTGAACATAGGTTCCTGTGTCGGGACACAGGCAGGTGGCAAAGGAAACCATCTCTTCCCTCTGTCTGATGCTGGAGTGAACCTGCACTTGTTTTCTGTGACTTTTCTGCTTTGACCACTCAACGATCACCATCACTGCCCATATTTCTGACTCAACAAAATGTGATGGCACAAGGGAAACCTTAGGTAAATAGGGTCAGATGAAAAACTGCAATGAGAAAGTGAGATTCAACCCATGGGCCACCTGTCAGGGAACTGGCTTGCTGGGTGCGTACTGCTGCATCCACACCAACCTCCATTCCTTCCCTCCCAGGGCTACAGCCACCTTCACCTTTATGTGGTGCTGACACCAAATTTGTGGCTCGTCTGACCCCTGTCTCTTTCCTCATCCCATCAGATTAGGTATCACCTTTACAACTAGGGGCAGGTTGCTTATAAAAAATAAGGAAACATCTGTGCCAGCTACCGAGTCTCAGTGCCTGGTCTGCACTATTCCACAAAAGATACAGAATAAAATGGGAGGAGAAAATATGGAGATAAAAGAATCCTTCCACAAGTCAGAGCACGTAGAGCTGTCATGTGAGATCTCTCCTTTGCAACGTGCTGCAGAAGAGAAGCATTGCCCATGCACTGCCTCCGCACTTGACCCCGCTCTGCTGCCTACGAATACAGCATCTTATGGCCACATCACGAGGATGGCAGAAAACACAGCTCCAAAAGATGAACAAAACCCTCTGAGGAGGCAGGGAGGGAAGGAAACCATCAATTTCCCTGCTTGACATTGGCTCCTCAGGAGACCGCACCAGGATTTGGGCCCTGGCTCTCCAGTGACCGGTTCCTGCCTACCCCAGCAGGCTCTGCAGAGCCTGGCCTCGGCTTGGTGGAGCCAGCTCAGCTCCCGGGCTCACATTCTTGGCATTTTTCTCTTTCATTTCCTTCTACTCCCTGTATATAATTTCTCTCTCCCTCCTTTCTGTCTCCAATCCCCCTCCAGCGTCATGGTCCCTCTCCCCCCTCGCCTGCCCTGGGTGAGGATGCCGGCTGGCTCCCTCTTGCCTGCGGTAGGCAGGCGCCCGGCAGCATTTTAACTGCAATTCCTCTTCTTTCTTCTCGCCGTTATTTTTCCTTTAAACAAAATTCCTTCCCTGGCATGACATCACAGCATAGCCCTTCCAGCATCTTTAAAAGGACACTGTCCCTCTTTTCTCCCCTCTCCCCATAGCAAAACTTTGCTCATTTTTGGGCCTCCTGAACAAGCCCCTACCCCTGGCCAGAGCTGCCCATCCCCATCCCACCATGGCTGAATATCCCAGCTTGCTCCCACTCTCTCTGGCTCCCAAAGGAATCGCAAGGTTGCTGAAATGTGTTATCTGGCAGCCTGGCGGGCGAGGCCAACAGCTGGCTCTTGTTTCACATCTCCCCCCAGCTGTGGGGTAACTCCCCCTCCAAGCCCAGGTGTTTTCCCCTCCGTGCTCCTCCTGCCCCTGAGTTTGCTACGGCCACGTGGGAAGAGTTTGACCACCCCAAAGCTCATCAATACAAGACAGCAACATCCTGCGACCACCCTCCGCAGTTCTGCTGGACTCTGCCTATGTACTCCCTGCCTTCAGCCTTCTGGTAGGGTCAGACTGACCTCACTTGGTCCTCCCACCAGGCAGGAGAGGAGTCCTTAATGCCCTCACCCCTCTGCGTGGCTGGGGTCCCAGACGGGACAGGGCAGATGTGTCCCCTTGACAGGGTCGTACCTTGTTTAGGACATCTTTCTGGGAGCCCAGGTAGAGATGTGGCAGGATGCGTGTGGGGCCAACGTTGGCCACGGGCAAGCATGGCTGGGAGATGCTCATCGGCAGGATGGCAGCTGGCTTCCCCTCGCAGAGCCCCGGGAAGCAGGACGAGAAGGTGGCAAAGCCTCCTGCGGAGAAAATGGAGACACTGAGCTCGTAGCACCAAGGCTGAGACGACTGGTACCTGGCACCCCAAGGCCTGGGCTGGAGACAAAGTGGTGATAACCCTGCAACACTGAGAAAAGAGCTTTGAGGAGCACATAGCCACCAGCCATTGGTAACCAGTGCAGACAGGTTGCGATGACTGTGCCATGCACAGCAAGAACGGAATGGAGATCCAGCTCCGATTTTCCCTGCCACAGCTGGATATTAATGCACACGTTAGGCATCTCACACGCTCTCCTCCTCTTTGCATCTTTATTCAAACAACAAGATAAATTCCTTCTCTTGGCTGCCTACCACTCTGAGGACAATCAGGGTCACTTTTTGATAGCAAAACCCTCTAGGGCAGGATGACGACATGCAAGCCCACCAAGGCGCAAAGCTCCCCAGGTTGGGTGAGGTCAGCCCAAACCTTGTCGCAACAGCTATACTTACACATTGCAGTTTCTAAGAGATGCCCCCTCTGCCCAGCCCCGCTGAGCCCATGATTTCCATCATATCAGACTGGACCAGCACATCGGTACCTGCAGGCCATTGCCATTTTTCACATTCTGACCTTACTGAATGTGACAGCAAGCAGTGCCCAATTTACCACATTCAAGATGCTGGGCAGTCATACCCAGCTTGAGCACCTCGAGAGAAAACCCCTAGCTGGGGCCGCAGTAGATGATATCTCACAGCCAGAGCTATCACCATGGTGTCTGGCACGGTCAAAACCATAGTCTAAATGTGAATGAGCCTACCTGAAAGCCAGTCCTCAGCTTAAGCAGCAAGAGCACTGACTTGAGCAGAGCAGCAAGCATTGCCCTGCCTACATGGTGGGCAACTTGGGGAACTGGAAAATCCCTAGTGCTGTTGCACATTTTGTGTGGTTGCATCAGGCCACTAGTAATCTCGATTTGCTCTCACTCACCAATCCTGTTCTCCAGGGCAGAGCTGGGTCTGGCTAGCGATGGCCCAACCTCACTCCCCTCCAGCTGAGGGCATCTGGGCAGCAGCTTGGTGCAACAGAGAAGACCTTGGGTCATATCAGCCCAATCAGTCTCCCTTGAGGTTTCCCCAGCCATGTGAATGAGCAGATGCAGCTTGACATCACCCAAAGGGTAGAGACAACTTTGACTGTCAGAGGGACCAGGATACCTTCACAAGATCCCTCTGAAAGTTCACATCTGGATTCAGCACCATGGGAATCCCTGGTCTATCTCCACAGCTAAACAAGACCTTTTACTGAACCTTTGGTAATGACTTTTCCATTCAGTCTTGTTCCCCTTCAGAAACAGGGCAGCCTTGGCACATTTTCAATTTACCTTCTCCAGCACCTTGCCAGCATTTCTGCTAACCCTCCTGGAGCACGTGGACCTCCTGGCTGCTGGTGTGGCATCCAGGCACTGGTAGGTGCTGCAGACAACCCACCCCACATGTTTGGGAGGTGAAGGTGACGAAGAAGCCAGCGCAGCACACAAAATTATACTCCCACCACCTGGGAACATCCAAGGTCCTTCATCACCCTCCATCTCAGGAGTTCCTGGTGTCAGCTTCCACTGCCCCAAGAGGAAAGTGTTCTCCAACTCACCTCTTTCCTCTCCTCTCATGTTTTTCTGCCTGGTAGCTAACAGCTCCCAGCTTCAAAACTCGACCAAGCCGGGAGGGGTAGAGTTAAAGCACCTTATCTTCTCCAGCACTTCCTTTTCTCTGGCTCCCTCTGAAATGACATCACCTCTCAACTGGGACATTAAATCAGAGCGAAAGCAGGAGGCCCAGCGCAGGTGCAGCACAGCTCCAGTTACTGCTCATCCCTGGGCTGCGTCCACATTGCCAAGGAGTGTAAATCACTGGCCAGAGTCCTGCGTGGACATGTGCGATCTCCCTGCTTTGCCCCAAGCTTGAGTACATGCTGCTGCTGCCTGGGGGATGCTCGAGCAGAAACCCTGTGGGAAAAGTTTCCTTCAGCTGCCCCCAGGGAAGCCTGCGGCACACAGGGTCAAGTGGGGAACAGTTCTGACCCCTGGACTCACGCAAAACAACATGAGAATTTTTACAAAGGAACCTGGCAGTTTTGGGGAGCAGGGTGCATGCAAGCGCAGCCCAGGGGATCAGTGCCTATTCTGATCCCCAAACTCTCACCCTCACTCATACCAAAGAGCCGCCTGAGACCGTGTACAGCTATGTATCGCTCTCTAAAAGCTGGAAGCGCGGGGTGATCTCATAGCTGAAGCAGGTCAGGGCACGCCACTCTCTCCCCCTTGCTCACCCTCACCAGCATTTGCCCGGCAGCAGATCCTCTGCCAGCCCTGCCTGGGGAAGCCCAGGCAGGGGCAGAGGGGGCTGCGAAGCAGGCAGGATGTGTGCAGGGAGTGGCAGCAGCACCCTTGGCTGTGGTGCCTACCCCAGCACACTGCCAGCAACTGGAGGATGCTGGTACCCAAAATGATGCCCATAGCTCACCCTGCTTGTCCCAAGTAAAGTCTCAACCCTGTGTCTGGGAGCCCGGGCATGCTCCCATCCCACCTGTCCTCATTTCCCCCATACTTGCAGCTGCTGAGGAGAGCCCAGGCTTGGGGGAAACCCTAGAGATGGGGCCAAGTACGCAGCGCCACCCCAACCTCAGAGTGGGGCTCACCCCACCCTACACTGGCTGCTCTAGCATGCCTTTCATATTTAGAAAGCAAAGCAGCTCTTCAAAACAACCCCAAAGGCAGTGAATGTCCCTGGCTAGGCTCCAATCGATACCTGGGCTTTCCCCCCTCCATACCCCAGGGCTGTGGATCCCAGCTTTTGCTGGGAGAGAGCAGCAGAGTCCCAAGGGGCAAGAAGTGAGGGCAGCACTGGGTCTTTCTTTCCTCTTTTTTTTTTTTTGCAGTGCGGTGCTGGGAGTGTTGTTTCTTTTAGTACGCGGGGAATTCAGCTCAGGGGGGATTTATATCTGATGTGGAGTGGGTGCCTGGGGATCTCTGGTTTCTTCTTGATGCTCCCCTCGAGCCTGGCAAGGGCTTGCTGGGGACGAGCTGGTCCCTGCACGGCACAACCCCCTGCACTGCTCATGGCTCCGGCACTCCTGAGGGCTCTCAAAACCATTCCCTGGAAAACCCAGTGTCTTCCTGCCTTCTGCAATTACCTGAGGCAGAGGTGGGGACCAGGAGGGCAGAGGGGATGTTTGGGCACAGGGAACAAGGCTAGAAGTGGGGACACCTTCACTGCTCCTGCTGAAGATGGAGGAGGGAGGAGCCAAGAACAAGCATCAAGCAGGTTTCTGCGAGGGCTGGGGGAGGGGATGAAAATCAACCCCCAGCTTTGGTGGGGGTTCATTTAGCAATGCCCCCAGAGACTAAAAACCCTTAGTAGTGTCCAGCTAAAGGTGGAGCTGAAGAGAAATACAACTTTTGGGAGGCAAGGGAGTGCTGTCACCCTCCCAGAGGAAAGAAGGAAACTGAGGCACACAGGGTTGCAGCAAGTTGGTGCCAGAAGAGTGCAACAACTGAAACCTCATTTCTTCCTCCATCCCGGGCTTTGCCCACAGGGTGCTGACCCTCCTTTCCATCTCCTGCTGCGCCCTGCCAGAGACGCCTCGAGACCAGCCCCGTGGCAGCAAAGAGAGGAGGGGGAAAACCCCCACAACTTCTCCCTTACCCCCGTCTTTTCCAGGGCTTCCCCTCTGCAAATTTTCCAGCTGAACATCTGTGACAACCTCCCAGTGAAACAGGATTTGTTGGGAGAACAGATGCCACAGAGGGAAGGCAGCCAGCCCCCAGAAATTCTTCCTGAGCCCATCCATCAGCCCGTGGGGAGATGCCAGTAGCATCCTTAAATAAGCCCCTGTGGTACCAGCACTGCTGCAACTGTTGGGGAGCCCTGCGACTTTTCCCCTTGAGCAGCAATCTGCACAGTGAGGAGCCCCTTTGCCAGTCTCTCTTCACACCAGCGGCTGCATAAGACCCTGAGATGGCTATAACCAAAATGAACAAAAAGCCCCAGTGCCAGCACCGGGGCACTGGGCATGGAAGACCAGAAGGTGAAAGGAGAGAGGCGTTGAACTGTTGAGCTGGGACCCTCTGCTGTCTTGGCTGTCACCTTCAGGTGGTCTCTGGGGACATCCAGCTTATCGTTGCAACACTGACAACATCTCAGGCATCACCCATCACCTGCAAGTTGCCCTGCTTCCCTCTCTGCCAAGGCAGGGCAGCAGTGGTGGGAGGGTGACACAGAAGGTGACAAAGTCCTGGCTAGGGACAGAGACATGGTGTGGCATCATTTTCCTCCTGGTGGTAAGCCACAGCTTTGAGGATTTACAATCCATTGAGCTGCATGGGTCGTTAGGGGAGATGCTGCTGGGTATAAAAGGGAGTTGTGGGGCACATTGAGCAGCTCCCTGCTGCTCCCTGTGTCCCTTCCCACACCAAGGCCATCTTCCTAGGCTGGAGGCATAAAGTGAAGACAGGGAAACAACAGGGCTTGAAAACCCTCTCAGGTCTCCCTCTGATGGCTGCAGACTGCCTATTTATCTCCAGCCCCATGGACTCACGTCCTTCACAGTCCCTTGAAACAACCCAACAGCTCTGGCCTTGATGCTTTGCCCCGTCAACTGCAAGAAGCCATGAAAAGGCTGCCCTGGCACCTGCCTCACCCCAAAACTGGTCTTTGGGAGAGCCACATGCCTTTTGAACACTCTCAGCCCCAAGAGCCTTTTAAATGCATCTCCCCTCCACCCTGAGACACACTGAGTAGCAGGGACATGTCCTGTTCGCCAGCCTCCCGTGTGCACACTGGAGCACATCCAACCCAGAGCCCCTCAGCAGGAAACAGGGAAGAAGAAGTGACATGTCACCTTGCTGTGCCATCAGTCTATGTCAGCAAGGAGAAGGAAAACAGAGAAGCTAGAACTGCAAACCCTCCCTGGGACAGAAGCCACCCCGCTCCACCTCCTCAATCCCAGCTCTCACACCAGGAGCTGACAAGAGACCTACTGGGGAAATTAAAGAGGTGGTTTATAGCCCACCCTCATTCATAACGAGTGTTAAAGAGCAGCAACCAGAACTGATCAGAGACCAGTTCCCCATGCAGGTGCTGGAGGTTTTGCAGCAGACCGCAGCCCCATCAGCGGGATTTGCACCTGTGCTTGTACTGCAGACCCTCTGCCCCCCTAAAGCTCCCATCAGCTGAAGGGGCTGCAAGAAGCTGGGCTCTGCCCAGCTCTCATTAAAACGCCTGCGGTGGCTGAGTGCTGCTGCCAGGGCGGCACGTGGCGAGGGGCAGCGGGGCATGCAAGCAAGCACGTGCCTCGGCTGCTGCCGGAGCAGCCGCCACACCAGCACGGCTCCTCCACTGCTGTGCTGGCTCAGTGGCCGGGATGGTGCATGGATGCCCCCTCCCTATCACCCAAGACCCCTGGGGACACGCTGCTCCCGTGTCACATCTGTCCCCAAGTGTTAAACCACCTTGCTGAACTGAGGCATGGCAGGAGATGACGAAAGCTGGGGGGATCTGCAAAACCCCAGCCCTCGCCTGCATATCGTGCTCAACCTTGGCAAAGCAGTAAGCCTGAGCATTCAGCCAAGCATCTCTGTGGCAGGCTGAATTGAAGGAAGGAGAGCTGAGGAGCCAGGCACACCACATGTCAACTCCAAGAGCCGCTGGGAAAATCCCTCTTTGCAAAACGCCGTCTCCCTGGCTCTCCGGCTGGGTGGGAGCCTGTTGGTGCCGGCAGCTAAGCCGGACGGCGTGATGAAACGCTGCTGATTGCCTTACTCACTGCGCTCCGGGAAGCTCCAGGGCTTTGTCAGCACTTCCCGCTGCATGAGACGTTTCTGAGTTTTTCCACCTGCCTCTGTCCTCACTATTCCCCTCCTGGCAACGCAGCCCCCTTAGCTTTTCCCCAGCCCTGCCAGCAATGCCTGCTGCGGGCATCTCACTTGCTTGCAAGCCCTTCGCACTCTCCTGGGTGAAATCCCGGCGCTCCGCAGCCTGGCCATCTCGCCCTCTCCTGGTTGATGCTCTTTTACTTCCACTCATCTCAGAGCATCTGAGAGAGATGTCCGGTGCTCGCCTAATACCCCTGGCCCAGCCCCTGCGCTCTCCCCCAGCCCAGGTTTCACCCTCTCCCTTCTATTTGGCACCAGATTTCATCACCCCGCTGCTGGCTCCCTTTTTTTTTTTTTTTCCCCAAGCAGTGGGGATGAGAAAGCCGATGAATCAGCCCCATTATGGATTCATGTGAATTCCCCGTTTCCCCAATGGTCATCCCGAACAGCCTCTCCCTATCTGCTGCTTCCTAACTCGTACCAGCTCCCCGTCGGCCTTGCAGGCTGGTCCCAGACCCCCCACCCGTTCCCCGCAACGAGTAGAAAACGTCCTTTAAAAAAAAAAAAAAAAAAAAGGAAAAGCGGCAGAAAGGAAGCCCTCCACCCACACAGCCACGGACACACTCCCCGAGCTGCTGGGCTTGATTTTCCCCCGGTGACTGTGCCTGCTTTGGACCAGCCTTACTCGTTCTAAGTAAAGCAAAATGTGTCATTTCCAGGAGCGACTTATTACTAATGACACCATCACCGGGTTATGTGCTTCATGCCACAAAAACCTGTCAAGCACTTTTAGCAGGCTCCCATTTTAAGCAGTGATGGAGGGGGAAGAATCTTGATTCAACCCTTCGGTAATCTAGGTCATTCCAGGCTCGGCACATTTTTAAGCTGCTCCAGTTCATATCCCCTGCCTCCGCTTGCCCTTCACCCTGGCCGAGGTGGGGGGGAGACAACACTGAGGCTCCCCCCCCCACGCCCCCCGCCTTTCTGAGAGAAATTCCCCCGAGGACGGGGGAGCGGCAGCCGCGCTGGGGAAGCGAAATGGCTCCGCCGGGCTCCCCCAGACGATCGCTCCCTGCCCGCCCCGCCGCCCTCCCCGCTTTGTCCCAGCCGCGGATGCCCGCAGCCTCGGTGACCCCTCTAAACCGGCACCCGAGGGAGTCGGAGCGGCAGATCCCGCTCTGGCTCCCGCAGCCTTCCTCCATCCCTCCTCCTCCTTCTCTGTTCCGTTCCGCGCCCTCGCCAAGCTTACCCTGATCGAGACGGGTTAATGGGGTCCCGGAGCGGTGCCCCCCACCCCACCCTGGCCAGGCTCCTGCGGGAGAGGGCCAGCTACCACCGCAACCGCCTCCGCGCAACTGGCCGGGGCCCGCCGACCGCTTCCCCCGCTCGCCGGCTGCCTGCCCTCTTTGTATCGGCACAAGCCCATCTCCGTCCCCCGGGCCAAGCGGGGCTCTGAGCAAGCCCCGTCGCGATATCCCCATCGGAAGGAAAGGAGCCGGCCGGGCTGACCAACCTCTCACGTCCCTGCTCTCCTTCATCCTCCGCACCCTTATTTTCAGCTTCATCTGCCCCTCGCGCGTGTCTGGCCAGAACTGGTCCTCGGAGGGAGCAATCATCACATCCAGGGGCATCCGGGCAGCTGGGCCGCGGCTGGCGGGGGCACCTCTCGCCTTAGCCAAACAGCTGCCGGGCAAACAAAACACTCAAAAAAAAAAGCCCCCTCAGAAAAAAAAAAAAAAAAGCCCCCTCCTCACTCCGCGGCAGAACACCGCCAGCCTCTCCGGTCTGCAGCCTTCAGGCTGAAAACATAAAAAGCGTCACAAAAAAAAAAAAATATATTGGAGCGGGGTAGAGGGGTCTGCCGCGGCCCCCTCCGCCGCAGCCGGTAGAGCTCCACCCGCGGGCGGCAGCAGCCCCCGACCCGCCCGCGCGCTCGGCGGGGACGCGGACGCGCACAGAGCCGGGGCGGGCGCGCCGCCGCATTCCTTACTCAGCACACAGACACGCAGGGGAACGCCGGGCCCGGCGGATGCTTCGCACCCCCGCTTAAAGGCGCAACCGCGATTTTCTCCCCCGCCCAAAGCTCCCCCCTACCTCCCCTCCCAGCGAGCGGTCGCAGCGGAGGAGTGCGTGATCAAAGCCCCCGCGCCGGAGGGAGGATGCGGGGCCGCTCTTCATCCATCCCCTGCTGCACCGCATCCTGCCCTCTCCCCACAGCTGCTCCTGGCAGCACCGACGTGCATCCCCGGCGGGATGTTTGAACCCCGGTGCCAGGAAGGGGGCAATGCCACGATCCCAGTTTCCCAAGGGGGAAACTAAGGCACAAAAGATTAAGTAACTTCTCTGGGGGTCTCCATTGCAGGGCAGCGCCGGGGAGCAGATAGCAGGTCCCTAACTGCCAGCTCACCTTTCCTCTTGCTGTCTCCACCAAAAGCATCGCCCAGGAGGGATGCTCACTCTGGAGGGGCTGCAAACAGCTGGAGGAGAACAGGCCCCAACAGCCTTCTCATACACAAAAGTCCAGCAAGACGGTGTGCACATAGGAATGGGCTTTCCTAGTCCCACTGGGGTCTATCCATCAGCAGTGGCTTCTGAAGCAGGTGGGGGCTGATGTGTTTTTGTCTATGCATTCATCCTGGGGGAGAGAATTACTTGCCCCCCCACCCCCACTTCCCACCCGTGGGTCTCCTTAATAAGTCTCCACACAGTGCCTTACGAGCTTATTGGTCTGAGCCCAGGCCTGCAGAAAATCATTCAGGATTATAGTGAGCAGAGGAGCAAGGCGGGGGGGGGGGAGGAGAAGCATGTATTGTGCCTTTGAAAATCTGAAGCTTTACGGGCTGAAAAACCCCAGGCTGAGCCATATGTGAGTGACTTCAGTGTTTTTCCTTTGAATGACATCACATGAGATGAGGTCATTGGCATTAACTAAGTGCTCTCCCCTCCCCCCCCACCCCGAGCGGAGCCAGCCTCCTAACGAGCCTTGTTGTTGTAACAAATATGGTTTGATTATTATCAGATGTGGGTCAGAGGCTGGATAAAATTCAAAGCATGCTCCAGCTAGGCTGGAAGAAAGAGGAGCAGCCTTCCCCCAAGAGCCATGCTTGGGAAGCGGCTCCCACAGCAGCTCCCCAGGCAATTGGTGGTCCCCCAGTCTGTGGTCCCCCACGTCTGCCGCCACCACCCTCCCTATGAGGGAGGGTGCATGATGCTGGTGGCCAACGCCAATGGCTCCCGGCAATGGAGATGCCTCCATCTCCCACCGCCACTTTGCCAGTGGTGCTCTACCCACACTGACGGGCAACTTGGCTGTGACCCTCTCTGTCAGCTGCAGTTGGGGCTCCACTGGGGTGGAAACCATGGCTGGGTCGTGCAGGGGCAGTGGCCAGCCGGCCACTCTGTGCCAGCCAAGGGAGATGCTGCAGGAAGCATGTGGTGAATTATGGGGTGCAATCATCAACCTGTCTTTGACCCAGCGGTGCACAACCATGCATTTGCCTTCCCTCGCTGCCCTCCGGTTGTCTGACTCCCTCAGGCTTGCAAGAGTCTCTGGCACAAGTTATTTAGGTACTGGCAAGTTCCTTCAGGATGTGTTTGGACCCAGTTTTCAGTTCAGGGAGCTGAGCATGACCACGCAGCCCTTGAAGCAGGAGGCTCACCAGTATTCCACATCCCTCTGACCCTCAACGAAAAGGCAAGCAAGCACAGGTAGTCAGCAACCCCCTTCCTTCACCAGCATGAGGTCCAGCCACATGGGGATGCCACCTGCAGCCACCATTCCCCAGGCAGCATCTTCCTCCTCGCTCCCTCCCCATCTTCTTCACTCCTTTGCCAGGATCAGGGTAGGGGTTGGAAGCTGGTGCTGGGGCAGGGAGGAGCTGACAAGTAGAGAGACGGAAGGCGATGTCCGTAGTACTCAAATACACCGCACATAACAGCCGCTGCGCATCGGTCCCTCTCCCTGGGTACTCCTCCAGGCCAAGCTGTTGCCCATCCTGCCTCCAGCCTCCTAAATAAGGAGACAGCGGTGCATCACCAGCCTTGCTTCGCTCTCACTGCTACAGCACTCACTGGAAAAAAAATTTGCTGCAACGGGGTCGGAGACACTCAAGCACCCCGCCTGCAAGAGCAGGGAGCAGAATGAGCCGCTGTTCAGCACCCACGTACCCATCGTGGCAGCACCTATAGCCTGGCACGAGCCCAGCTGGGCAGTGGCCAGTGGTTCCTCTCTCCACCCAGCGCCGACCTTTCACAAGCGTGCAGCACAGGCCCAGGGAAAGGGGGAGGCGGATGAGGGGAGGCAGGTTTCTCAGAAGGAAGGAAACCATAACTGCGCAGCAGCTCCTGCCTATCGGGATCTCTTACTGGGGAAGTCGCCTTCCTCCTGTAAACTTTCCAGAAATGAGAAATGAAATTACACTGCGATTTTGTAAGTCTTGGCAACCAGAGGGCTGCTCTTCCCTAAGCCTCTGTCCCTCTCCGCCTTCGGCCCTTTTGCTCGCCTTTTCTGGGTCCGATGGTTAAAAACGCGGCTGGAGGGGGAGGGGAAGCTACTCGGGGTAATTATAGAATCGGGAAAACAAGTTGTCTGACGACAGCGTTGCTAAACAGGGAGGTTTAGAGCATAGGACTGGAATACAATCAGCTCGCACATACGTGACCTGGCTTAACCCCTCCCAGGGATGCAGCCGTTGGTCCTGCTGGGGCCAAAACCCTCCCAGGCATCTCCTGGTTGTGGCAGAGGGAGGGAAGGG
Source organism: Chlamydotis macqueenii (assembly GCF_036417535.1). NCBI lineage: Eukaryota > Metazoa > Chordata > Aves > Otidiformes > Otididae > Chlamydotis > Chlamydotis macqueenii. The sequence goes on along the minus strand of NC_141560.1, from coordinate 51,610,048 downwards.
GGCACCTTACCCCGACACTGTGCCTTGGGCTGCGGACACGGAGCACTCCCGAGGGCCACCGCCGGGTTAGGTGGCCGGGGTTGGATGCCAGCACCCACAGGATGGGGGCTGGAGGGCAAGAAAACACAGTCCTGCCCTGGCCAAAGTGGTCCCAGGCAGCTTTGCTACAGGAAAGAAAGCAACTCCTCTGGTGCCACAGACCCAGAGATGTTTTCTGTGAGAGGGGGGAGATTTGGAGAGTTACCTAAACCTCTAGGACTGTAAAAATCACAAACCTTGGTGTCACCATTTGGTTTTTTAAAAAATGCCTCTCCCACCTGGCTGGCAACAGCACTCTACCCCCAGCCCTCTGGACAGCCAAAAGAAAAGCATCACTGCAGGTAATCCCCCTGCGCCCCACCACCTACAGCCTGAGAAATGCCGGGCGTAACCCCCTCCACAGCACTTCTTACCCTTCTTCCGTTCCCGAACATCACACAGACAGTTTGTAGATGAAGAACAACCACGATCCCCATCCACATTATTTGCAAAGCTGGTTCTTCAAAACTCCCAAATCTGGGAGAAGCATGAAATTGAGAGTCCCACGTGAGTGCTGTTTCCCATCTCATCCCGCCCCCGCACCCTCCTTATTCACACCCACACTCCTGCCAGCTTCTTTTGGTTCATCACGGTACGCTATGGGATGGAGACGTTCACGGGCGGGCAGAGGTGCTTGTGGGGGGTTCAGAGGCAGTAATTAGACTTTAAAAGAAAAACTTGTGGGCACATCTGATGGATTGACACCAATAAGTCCACAAGCCTGGTGATGCCTCAAACAATCCCAGTGCTGCATCTTCAGGCCCCTGTACTGAGCTGCTGCAGTCAGAGGACGAAGTCCACCAGTTAGTGCATCCTGCACGTGCTATGACCCCAGCAGACACGCTCATATACCCAAGTCATCAGAGGAAATTGTGATGCTGTCCAGAGCGGGCAATGAGGAAGGTGACCATCAAATAACCAGATGCAGTGAGGTCCTGCTCCCCTACTTCCATCAGACACCTGCTGACTGATGACCAAGGTGTGAGTGTGTTCAGGGTATTTTCCTTAGGTTTTAGATGATTTTTTTTCTTACATTGGACTTGTAAAGACGCCTCAGTCCTGGTTCTGGATTGTGCTAGGCATCAGCCATGACAAGCTTTTGTTGCCTTTTGGATGCACACGCCGTCTCTAGCCCCTGGGACCCTGACTAAAAGCAAGCCCCCTCTGCTCTGCCCTGCCCAGGTGCTGCTTTTGCACCTGCCTAGTCTGGCTTTTTTCATTCACCTTCTCTTTCCCTCTAAAACAGCCCCAGTCCGACGTGTTTCAAGAGGAGCAGGCAGCAAGGGAGAGGTGATGCGGGCATGTGGCTTCTCACTGACATGACAGGCAAAAGCATCACGGTACTTTCAGCCAAGGACGCGCAAAGTCACATTTAGCTGCCCTGATGTTTAACCTCCTTTTAGGACGGTCCCTATGCAGCACAAAAAAAAAAAAAAAAAAAAAAAAAGTGCTTCTTTTTTTTTATTATTATTAAAATCACCTGTCCCTGAGTCCTGGTTTCTAAAATAATTCCAGCCAGTGCTGAACCCACTCATGCCTGGGCAGCTCAAGTCAGCTCCTGCAGTGGAAATCCCCTTTCCTTTTTCACTACTTCATTTTGTCCGCTCTGAAGTCACCAGCCTGTGGTAGATTCCTCCAAAATCCCCCAAATCTCAGCCCCCTCTGGATCACCGCTGCTGCGCAATTACAACTCTCCCCAGGACGCGCCGGTTGGCTGCGGCACCACTGGGCTGTTGAGGACCTGGGTCACGGCCAGCGCTGTCGAGGCCAGCCTGCTTGCCGAGGAGGAGGAGGATGGTGAGTGGAGGGCTGGGAGGGATTTCTCGCTGATGATATTGTTACATTCTTTCCGAATCCTGGGAGTAAACAGACGCTCCAAATTTAGAAAGAACTGGACTGGAAAATTTAAACATTCCTTGAAGAATTGGTACAAACGGGGTGGTGGGGGGGCTGAAGATGATCTCACACGCGCTCCTGAGCCAGATGAAAAGCTCATGACTCGAGTTCAGAAAGCAAGCGAGGGGCCTGTTTCAGGTCGGAGTGCGATATCGCAATGATAAAGCTCCCCTGATGCACGAAACTGCAATGGAAAGAGCCTCTGCCGTGAACAGGGGTCACAACCCCAGCAGTCTGGGCTGAGGGGACCACCACTACTGGCCATACTGCCACCCTGGTTTCATCTCCAGCTGCCGTACAGCTCTGGGTGCAGGAGAGAGGAGCCCAGCACTCAGCCCAAGGACCAGGCGTAGGGACAGGATGGGTGCCTGAGCATCAGCTGGACCAGCATCCCAAGCCCTCGGCTGTCGCTTTTATCCACTGAACGGGAGCGAAGGTAGATCTCCCCACGCTCCACTGCAGCTGGACAAATGGAGAGGAGGTGGTGAAGCTCAGCACCCAGCAGCTCAGCACCATGCTGCGGCTCTGGCTGGGCTCCAGTACAAGAGATGGCATGCGGGAGCCATCAAGGAGTGATGCAGCCAGGCTGCTGCTGCTGCTGCTGCTTCATAAACAGATAATGGCTGTTAATAAAAACCAAGCAGAAGTTTGCAAAGGGCAGAAGGGGGGAAAAAGAAAACGAGAGTAAAAAAAAAAAAAGAAAAAAAAAAAGAAAAAAAATCAACCCCCCTCCCCAAAAGCAAGGGTTTGTGCTGAAGTAAACAAAGGTTAAAGAACAGTCAGGCTCCTGCAGGAATAGCAGAGCTGGGCCGGGAGGGAGGGAGGGGGCATTACGTAATGCAGGAAAAATGTTGGCTCCATTCAGTTTTCCACCACTTCATGTGATGTCAGGAAAACCATATAAATCAACAGGCTTTCTGCTCCCACGGATGGAGGGCAGCAAGCAGCACTATTTATACTTACACAATTTAAAAAAAAAAAAAAAGGGAAAAAAGAAGAGAAGCCGATGATTTCCAAGACTGGGAATAATTGACTCAGATTCCTCCTTCCCAGCCCCGCTGGAATCGCTGTTTCTGGGCTGTTAACCCTTGAGGTGTCCCTGCTGCTGCTCTTGCCACCCCCAGCTCCACTGCCCTTGCCCATCAGCCTCCATCAGCTGCTTCAAGGGTTTGAAGGATGATTGGCAGGAGGCACATAAGAATGGTCAAGCATGGTGTTTGCATGAGATGGGGACACCGAGGCATGGATGCGTGTCACATCTGCCAGGACCGAGAAGAGCTGGGGAGCATGGAGGGGCTGCATAGGGCTGCCACACCAGATTGGGGACCTTCAGGACAGGGTTCCCTGGGGTGCTGGCATTCCTTTAGGGACAGGCTGAGATTTCAGGACAGGACCCTGAGATTTCAGCAGCCCTCGTCAGCCCGACTCCTCACTGGGGTCACAAGCCACCTCCAAGGAGGACCAGGGCATCTCTTCTGGGACACGGGATGGGTTGGGGCAGGACAAGGTGCCTGAGCCCAGAGCAGACAGATCAAGAGGTTAAACCCCACCAGGGCAACGAGTCAGAATCAGGCCTAGGTGCACATCCCACCCTAGACCTCCCAAGCACTGTGGAGCTGCCTCTAAAACAACACGGCTGCTGCCCACACCACAGGCAGGAGGAAGCTGTGCCTATCAGCAAGCGTGCCCAGTCTTCCCCTGGATGCTCTCTGCAGCTGCTTCCAGTCATGATTCCTATGTAAAATGCTGCCGCCATGACCCAGTGTTCTTCATTTTGGTTTTCATTTTTTCCACTTGCTGATGTTCCGCACCAGGCTGCGGCCCTGTGGTGCTTGTAATTAGGGAGGTCAAAGCTTTCTTTGGCACCTAGCGCAGCCGGGCTCCTGTTTTGGGGTCTGGGCTCCTGGATCACATGGGGATGGAAATGGCCACCCTGAAGATGGAGGATGTGTGTGTCCAAATGGGGTGCAGACTTGCTGGCAGGGTGCTTGGTGGTGGCGACGCTGATGGTCAGGGGATGGCACACTGCCAGCGCTCACCCAGCATGGGGCATGCCGTGCATGCAGTTGGGGTGCACCAGTACTGTGGGAGTTCCCCAAGCCTTCCCTCTCTTTCCCCAGGATGAGAAGGCTCAGGGCTTTCAAGGCCACCTGACCCAGCCCTCTCCTTGCTCCAGGAGGACTTTTGGGCTGGGGGTTTGCAGTCAGTGCACAGCGCTGTTCCTCTCCCAGCCCTGGGAAAGCGCTGGCAGGTTAGGGGTGCCAGGGTCATGCCGCGCAGGCTGTTTCCTGACTTCTCCCAGTGACTAAGCAGGTTCCTTCCCAGATGCGACTGAATCCACCTTTTCCTTCTGCACCACGTGCCAAGCCGTGCCCTTGTTTGTGCTGCGACAACCTTGGAGCCACCGGCATGGCACGCCTGCTGGGGCGGACCAGGGGCAGCCGTAGCAAGCTCATGGCAGCATCCTCCAGCACTGGCCTCAGCAGAGCTCCTTCAGCCCAGGCCACATTAATTAGCTTTAACGTGATTTCATGTATTCCCTCCTTGCTTTTGAAACCCTCAAACCGGGGAGTTTATTCCCACTTCTTCTCTGCTCTGTTCTCTCCATCACAACACAGCTGCTCTAGTTCAACAGCACTTACCCATGCCTCACATGGGCAAGGCTTCCTGAATGCCACCTGCTTGTGCCACCTTCCACATCACAACTACCCCTTCCCAGGGTCTGTCACGCTGCTGGGTTTGCGGGGACAGTTGCTCCCTCCGTCCCTGCGATGTCCCAGGGACACAGAGGTCGGTACCCTCCACCTCAGCCCCAGTCGCCACAGGACAAGCATGGGTTTGGGGAATGGAGATGATCGCCATCTCTGCTTTCAGCACGATCTAGGAGCCTAGCTGAACTCAGAGGGGCTGCGTGGGGCAGCACCTACACACCCCTCCGTGGCAGAAAGCTCGGAGGTGGGCAGCCAGCCGAGCGGACACCCGGCTGTCCCAGACACAGGGAATTAAAGGCAGCTTTAACTCTCCCTTCAGCAGCTCACTGCCTCTTTCTCCTCCTCTCTGCTGGGTCGAAACATTTAATTCATCAGTTGTCTGCCTCCCATTTCACTCTGCAGAAGGGCTGTAATTAGGACAGCGCATGCCTCCTCCTGCCTACACGCTCACACCCGGAGAGCATAATCTCCAGCAGACCCTGACTCACTCAGTGATGACCCTCTGCTCCTACCCTCCTTCCCTCTACCCTTCCCAGCACATCCATGGGTTTCCTCTCCTGCCCTCCCTTTAACAGCAGTGAGAAGGGAGCAGAGCGCTCAAATCGGGTCCAGCCCTTGGCACGTTCACCAGGGATGAAGCAGTGGAGGGACTGGGGAATGAAGGGCAGCTTTTGGATGCCTGGATCCATGCCACCGCAACCCCTGCATACCCTCCTCTCTCATTCACCCCAGCTGGTGGGTGCAGTAGCAGGGAGCCAGACGGTGCAATGACTGAATGCACGGGGAGGACCCAGCGATGCCAGCATGGGTCGAGCCTTCTTGGTCCGCGTGCGGGGCTGCCCTCCGTCACCACAGCCACCACTGGTCAGGAAAGCAGGTGCAGATGGACACATGTGGCCACAGCTCTATAACTCCAGTAACTCCAGACTAAGGGCACGAGCACCAGCTGAAATGGTAATCCAGGGCTCCTACCTGTGAGGATGGAGACGCTGTGGAAACAGCTGTCCAGCTTGCCCAGGAGGATGGAGAGGAAGCTGTCGGCAGCCAAGCCAGTCACATCCCGCGTGCTCTGATCGTACACCACCACATCCTGGTGCTCCTCCGCCTCCACCTGCAGGGAAATGGCGAAAACTGTGTGAGAAATAGGCTGAGAGCTGAGGATGCTGCTGCCCGCACCACCATGGGAAGTAAAGCTGAATTTAGTGGTCACACAAGCGGGAGACCCCAGCTCCATGCCATCCCCATGAGCTGGTTTCGCTCACCAAATGAAGGGTCCAGCCAGGCTGGGACTCCGCTCCACGGCGACAAGCGAGTGTGTCAGTACAGATGCCTGCCCGTTGGAGCAGCCCCACCAACTGTGAGGGCTTCTGAGCATCCTACCCAAAATATGGCCACTCCTCCCCGTCGCCCACCCTCAGCCTGCCATTACTTAACTGCATCCCAGAAGTTGCTGCGACTTCTTCCACCACCTCCTGCCCACCCAGCCTTTGCCCTCAGATACTCGTCTGCAGCCTGGCTGGTGTCATGAGGATTTGGGGGTGGCTCTGCAGGCAGGGGTAGCAGCTCTTCAGGGCTCAGCCTGGAGACACCATGCCCAGCACAGTAACACCTCTGTAGGCAATACCCCTCTGGAAGCCCAACGCAAACCTGCAGATCACCCCTAAGGGCTGAAGGAGGGGGAAAAATCTCTTCTTTAGCTTGGTGGCTGTTCAGGGGGATGTTCTTTCTTCTTTTTGTAATGTGCGGCAGGGCTTGCACACTGCAGAGATGTGCTGGGGAGAGGGAAAGGAGCTTCCGGGCCGGTCTCACCCAACTTTATGTGCCATAAGCCACACCCAGCCCTGCTGCTCTCCACTGCAGGGTCTCCGGGGAGGGTGAGATGGTGGGATACCCTGCAGGCAGGCAGCTATCTGCAGGCAGGAGTCCTCCCATGCCTGGTGATGCCTGGATTGCAGCAAGAGCGCTCAAGGCTCAGCTGGCCATTCCTACCTGAGGGTCACAGAGGCACGGCTCAGTGCATCTGCTGAATAGCCGGGTGGATGGCATACACCTGCCTTGGGAGTGCCTGCTCTCCCAGCCGGTGGGGTAAGGCACATCCATCGCATCGTGGGAGGAGGAGGAGGCAGCAGCGGGCAGGGAAGGAGGGTCTGCACTCCCGAGCTGTCCCTTCTCCAGCTTGTGTTGGAGCTGCCCATTACCTACTCCCTGCTCAGCCCTCTCTGAAACCTCTTTAGGAGACTACTAGAACTAGGAACCACTTATGGACACCTGCCTCCTTTTGCTGTCTCACTGCCATGCCCTATTTTACCACCAGAGCAGATTCACTCAGGGCCGCTGTCAATATTGATGCTGCTTTCACGCTGCTGCAGGTGCTTCCCTGCTCAGCAACGTGAGCGCCATCCAAATAAAACTGCAGGGTGCACTGATTTAGCTGAGCTCATCATGCCTCCTCGCCGCAGCGGAAGGACAGCCTCGCACCAAAAGAAAACCCCACCGAGGCACCACGAGCAGCTCTGCTCTAGGAAGGTGGGGCTCAAAGGACCCACCTGTCCCCAGCCCAACACCAGGCACTGGAGAGCTAAACTGGCCCCAGAGGTCAGCGGAACAATGGGAGGGATCAACAGGCAACGGTAGGATGAGAAAGAAGAGAAAAGGACATGGGAATTTTAAAATAAGACACTGAAAATGACTGAAGCCCAGTCAATCTACCCCAGTATCTGTTTCTCATCCATCCCTGAAGCAGGACTTTTGTGCAAGGACATCCCAAGCACAACTGGAGGGAAACACGGTGGCTGCCGAGCCAGCTCAGAGCTGGGAGCCTGCTGGTCCTTAGCACGGCCGTGATCCCTTCAAACTCCCCTCACATGCCCTCAGCACATCCCAAAAACCCAGCCTCCAGCCTGAAGTCCCATGTCTGTGAAAGCATCTCCCCAAAAGCACTGGGGCAGGGACTGAGCTGTGGTGGGGCAGGGGCTTGTCCCGGCTGCATGGTCCAGGCCAGGGCGGCTCCAGGGAAGATACCCACTCGGGCCGAGCAGAATTATCCCACAATAGGATTTAGTGTTCCCTCCGCATGGGGAGGCTTTGTTTGGGCCATTACTGCAGGGTTGCCGAGCAACGGCAGAGATGTGCGACACGGTTTACATCTTATTAAAGTTATAAGGTTTCACTCAATGTAAATGCCAAACAAGCGCTGGCCTTGCGTGGCCCGGCTGCAGAAAATAAACACCTGGCTTGCTGGGGTGAGGATGCCTGCAGGATGGTCCTGAGGAGACCTCGTGGAGCACACATGGAGCCTGCACGGGCATCCCCGCTTTTTGCCACAAAGGGAAATGAGAGGGAGATGTTTAATTTGGTCCATGGGTCTCCCACTAATCCCATGCACTCCTGATACGCAGGGGAAGGCACAGCCCCATCTCTGGTCTTAAATGTATGGATGTTAAAAGCCAACTGAGGCACAGGAGGAGGGTAAAGCTGAAGAGATGCTCAGGGCCAGATTCCTGCTTCTGTGGGGGCTGGCATAAGGCAGGAGCATGGCTGACAACAGAGGAGTCCCTCCAAGGAGCAGTGCGTCCATGGTGGGATTTCTCCCCCGGAGGGATGCCCATCACCCCAAGACTGCTGAAGTAACCAAACCCCAGGCACGACCCTCCAGAAAGGGTCCCCAAATCCAGCCAGCAAGGGACAGTGGGGCCAAGGTGCAGCAAGTGTTTTGGCCCTAAGTAGATGCTGAGTGGGGCTCGCAAACCCATGCCCTTGAAAAGCTGCTGGTCCACCCCAGTGCTGGAGGTGCCCGAGGCCACCTCCCCAAGGACAAACTTCCTCCCTGCCAGCATCTTGGCTGGTGGGGGACGGCCAGCCTGGAGTAAGGACCACCCAGCCAACAGCTCCAGCCAAACTCAAGCTGAGACCACCCATTGCCTTCATGCCAAGCCCAGTGCTCCCCATCACCCTCACCAGCTCCGGCTGGAGGTAACTCTCTAATGGCCACTTGGTCCTGGGCACTGGGTGGTTCAACACAGCCCGGCTCCCTGCTCCACCTCTCCCTGGCTGCCAAGCAGGGATGATGATGCTCTACAGGTGATACGGGCTGAAATAAGAATGAGCTATTCTTATTATTCCAATTACTACCGACATCTCAGTCACATACTGTTTCAAAACACAGTGAATCACCCTACTGAAATAACAGGGCTTCCATCAACGTAAAGAGCAGCCAGGCGTACGGCTCAAAAATAAGCCCCGGCTTTCCCTCAAGCAAAACAGCTGCTTGCAGAGCCATGCTCCTAACGCAAATAAATAAATATTCCCATCGCCCGAAGAGACCCTTGTCGTGCCTCAAACCGCGGCTATGGCTGCTCTGCAGATAGCTACATTTCAGGAAGAGGTCGAGAGGTGGACTGACTTTCCAGGGGGGATCTTGAAGAAGTGAAATTTTCAACATTTCCCTCAAGAAACGCTAGTGAAAACCCCAAGCAGGAATTTCCCATAACCTCTGCCCCCAAAACTGCACCAAGGAGCTGAATTATTCCAGTTGTTATTGGAATTTATTATTAGGATAATTTATTATTATTAATATTGGGAGAAGGGTTCAAAACCAAAACCAGAGCAGTACATTGGCACCATTTTTGTGTGGAGGGAAATTATCGCTAACTGGGAGATGAATTGCTGCTGCAGTTTTTCCCAGCTTGGGCACCATGGGAAGATGGTGCACAACAGGGCTTGGGGAGTGGTGGCTTAGCGATGCCCACGATAGGCATATTTTATTGAAAAAAAAAGGGAATTTTATATTCCTCATTTCCTCTTTCCCACTAAATGGTCCTTTCCTTTCCTCGCACCAAAAAAGCCAGAAGCTGCTGTTATCCCACAGCATTGCTCCAAACGGCAGCATCCAGAAGCACCGTTAATGGAACTCTTCCTTAACCATCGTTTGGAAAAGAGGGATGTGAGCACCAGGAAAAGCAAATCAGACAAATGCTCTCATCCTCTCCACCTGCATGCAGGCAGGAGGAGCAGAGGGGAGAGCCAGGTGGGGTTGCCCAAAAGCTTTCTTCTGAATCAGCTTCTGCCTTCTTCCCCAAAAAGCAATCGTCACCCGGGGCATCGATCACCACCCGGGGCATCACCAAGCTGGGATGCGCAGGTCGAGGTCTCTTTGCACTGGACAAGCGAGGAGGAGCGGGATGAGGTGGGGGCTCATGGCTGCCCTTTCCCTGCCCGGGCAGCCCCATGTCGCTGCCGGCCGCCTTTGTCTCGGCAGCCTCGGCCGGCCGGGAGCAGGAAACAGGAGGAGGGCGGGAGGCCCGTCAGGAGGAATAATGGGGCTGGACAATCGCGCCACTGATGTCACCCTTCCTGCCATCTGCTCCCAACGCCAGCCGTGCCCCCCGTCCTCCCCGCCCCGCTTGGCCCCACTGCCACCCCCGGCCCCGATGTGGGGAGCCTGGGACAAAGCAGGGCCAGGACGGGGGGTTGGCCAGCAATGGCAGGTGGAGACAGGGAAACGATACGGGGGTAACGGAGGTCCAAAGCAGCTTTCAGAATCCCCCTCTGAGGGTCTGTGCACCTTGAGGCAGCAGACCATATTGATTTCCGCGGGTCCAAAAATATGTCCACAACCCCAATGGCTGAAACTGGAGGAAGGAGAAAGGGGGAGAGGAGAGTTCATCACCCCGAAATGCAAACTCGCAAGTGCATGCATGAGAAGGCTTGGACACCGAGCCGCGGCTACCACCCCTGCTTTACGCCAGATGAGGATACAGCTGTGACCCCCCCCGCTGCCTCCCCCTTCAGCTTCCTAGGGCAAGTGGCTTAACCTCACCAAGGGTGCCCTGAAGCTTAATGCGCTGGGAGAGCTTAATGCCTGGGCTGCCTGTGCTGGAGAGCCAGCGAACCAGCAGCGAGTGCAGCAGTGGCTGCAGTACGGGCACGCTGCCTCCTGCCTGTGGATGCACCGGGAGAGATTTCAGCCGTACGAAAGGAAAAGGAAAAAGGTGCAAATTAAAGAGGGTGGCAATGCCTCCCCTCTGTGCCTCTAGCATCCCTGGTTATAATCACGTCCCCAACCGGTACCTGGACCATAACGCAATGATCCAGGAGCAGGGAGGAGGTGATTGCTTCTTCTACGGGGACAGAGCAGGGACCGTCAGGATGGACCAGCCGAACCCTCTGGGAGCCACTGCTCCTCTGCGGCTGACAAGCTGCGGGTTTGCAGGCAGAGGGACGACGGCATCAGCTGACGTTAACTCTTCCATGCTTCCCCATCGTCCTCCTCTTCTTCCTCCCCCTTGCGCATCCCTTTTGCTGCTGCTGCTGCTGCCGCTCCACGTGACAGCGGCCACTGCAGAGGTGACCCTCGCCGGGAGGAGGGCGGCCGTGCAGCTCTCCTCCGAGCTTGTGAAGAACTGATTATTCTGCTTTATTCTCCCGGGGATTTAAGAGCAGCTAAAGCCGTTCAGGAATCAGTCTCTGCAATCCCCTCCAAATCGCCCAGCCAGCAGCATCACCGCAGCAGACTGGGGTGAGGCTGGCCCCCCCCGCGCTGCGGGTCCCCTTGATCCCGGCGGGGTGATGTCACCGGCAGCCAATGCGGACAGCAGTGGCTTCGTGGGGTGGCGGGGGGGGGATACACACATGCACACACGCCGCAGATGGCTCCAGCTGGGCCCAGCATTTGATTAATCGCCTGAATTACCCTCGCTTCGCCATAAAATTACAAGGCAGGAGGGGGGGAAATGGTAAAAGCAAGCCGGCGGGGGGGCAAGCTACGATGGCAAACCACCCTCCGGCTCGTCCTGCAGCCCGGCGCCCACCAGAGCAGCCCTCCGGCAGCATCTGGGCCAAGGGCAGGACCCAGCTGATGGCATCGCGGGGACACCCAGTGCTGTTCTGGCCGGGACTCTGGCCCGGCTCCGTGGCTCAGAGACACCTCTGTTATTTAAGCAGGAGCGATAGAGAGAGGAGCCTGGGAGAGATAATATGGCATGACACCGGATAAGAGCTTCTGGCGTCACAGGGGAGGAGGATTACATGTCCCTGAATGGAGTTAGAGATGACAGAGGGGAGGGGAAGAGTTTTTAGCAGGGGATTAAGCTTACAGCTCCAGGAAGGCTTTGGGGGGTTGTTTGCTGGCGTAGGACAAGTCCTAAGGCTGATATACCTGTTAGACTTGCGTGGGAAGGGCTCCCGGAGCAGGGAGCTACGTCACTGGGGTGGGGACAATGAACAGGTACCCCAGGACAGCCCTGCAGCCACATGAGCTCACGCTCAAGCTCTCTGAAGTGTGCCAGAGAGATGCCAGCAGATAGTGGGGTCATGGGAGGAAGGAGGAGGATGCACATACCAGACGTAGACTAGCCCTTAGGCCACTCTGCATCCCACCGCCCCCACCCTGCCCCTTTTTACTGGAGAAGAGGGTGCCAGTATCCACCAGGAAAGGTGAGGGCCAGATACCCTACCTTCATCTTGGAGGCGGGCTGGATGAGCTCTGTGATGGAGACCTTGTCCTGCTGGAGCCTCCTCTTGACAAGCTTGGAGCAGCAGATGTTGACGGAGCTGAGGACGTGCCAGGAGTTGTACTCCACAAAGGAGCGGCTGTCGATGACCAGGGTGCCCTCCGCTCCGTTCCTCAGGAGGCTGGCCAGCTTCTTTGGGTCCATCACCTTGCGTGGGAACCTGTCTCCAGCCATAACGGGCCCGTCCCCTCTATGGCGAGTGGGGGGCAAGGGGCAGAAGGGCAGGGCAGGGACGCCAGCACCTGTCTCCCCAAGGGGAATGAGTGAGGGGGTCAGGGGTGAGCAGGGCAGCACCTGTCCTGGTTTCTTCACGCTGCTAACACCCAGGATGCCAACTCATTGTGCTGAACCTGGAAAAGGAAAGGAGAAGATGGCTGGTCAGCTGGGCAGGTTGCAATATTCGCCTTGGGCCAAGTCCCCAAGGGCTTGGCCTTCAGAAGATGCCTTCAGAAGAGTGTAAGAGTGCAACAAGCTACACTTTCTAGGTATGTTCTCCCAGCCCACGGGCATCTGTGGCTGCACAGCTGCCCAAGCCAGAGGTTTTCTCTTTGTATTTAATAGCCCTCAGCAGAGCTTTCTTCCATGAATTTGTCTAATAGCTTTTTGAAGCCATGTCAGCTTTTAACAGGTACAGTGGCCGGTGGCAGGGAGCAGAACCGTTTGCCAGCTACAATGAAGAAGTCCTTCCCCTGATTTTCTCCAAAGCTGCTCCCCTGAGTAACCCTTACTACTTGCACTGGAAGAGGCCACGCATGCCTGTTCCCTAATCACCTTCCCCATGGTTCTCACCACATTTAGACCTTGTTTAGGAGCCTTTAAGGTCAGAACACCTACAGAACTCTGTTGCACAGATGCTTTTTGGCATCCTGGCCAGCCCCAATGCATCCTGTTTGAGAGGCAGGCACACTGGGTACCTGCATGGGGCAAGATGTCTCGTCCTTCCCCTGTTCCCAGCCCAATAGCTCATCACACTCAATTTGCTTTTTCTGACCTCTGCCAAGCACAAAGCTAATGGTTTCACAGAATGAACTTAGCTCAGCTCTAAGGTTTTGCTGCTGCATGATAACAGCTAGTTTGGGGCCCATCAGATACACCACCAAATCAGGTTTCCTCACTCACGTCCATCACTTCACACTGGATTTCACCTGCCTTTTTATCAGAGTCTACTCATGGGTATCTTGCCAGTTGCCTCCTGGCAAGTCAAGAGAAGATGACCTTTCTTAGAAGCCAAGAAGTCGAGCTAACCTTCACTCCTGCCTTCAAGAAACAGGACAGGCATTAGGGCAGAGGCCCTGGGAAGCTGTACTCGGGCCGAGATGGCCCTGAAGCGGCTACTGCTTTCCAGCACCTAACTTGCACAGACTTTGAAAGGGAGTTCATATAGAGGGGTACATATCTGGGCTCCATCTGAAAAGCTGAGAAGGGCTGAGCCTGGTGCTCTCTGAAGTGCTACCAGAACAAGCTTCCTCCACGCCCAGCCCATGGGCTCTGCAAGAGCAATAGACAGGCTGGGAGGCCCTCAGTTCAGGGTGCCTTCCTAGGTTTTAATGGCACACGTCATTGCAGGCATGTTTTAATGGCATTAGGTTTTAATGCTGCTGCAGTCATTCAGAAAATCAGTCTGGGCTACTACCAGGCTCCTCTTGTTCCTGCCAGATGGTGTTTTAGAGAGAACCCACAAGCTGTTCCATGGAAGCTTTAATGCGTCTGAATTAGGAGGACTATGAATACCATGCCTGAAAAGGCCAGCGTAAAGATTTTCATTGACTTCTGCGGGGCCAGGATTTGCTCCATGGACTAAAGGAGGCTTACAAGTCACCCTGATCCGAGTAAGCCAGCAGTTCTTGGAAGCTCCTACACCTAAAGCCCCTGTGGTGCAGGCACCTACTACAATGGTAGCTCAAGACACAAAAGAGATGCTCGAGTAAGACGCGTGACTGGGTGAAATGTCAGGGACCTCAGTTGCCAGTCACCAAACCTGGAGGACACAGCTAGCTTGCAGGAAAAGGATGGAAAGCCACCAAATATGAGGATGAAGGTTCCAGCATTTGCTCTGGCTCATGACTCTGTATTAACAGACCCAACTGTCCTGGGCTACCAGATCTGCGTCCCAAAGCACGTGACAGATGTCTCAGGCTTCAGCCTCAGGACCCAAGCTCCCAATACAAGGTCACAAAAGGATGTCCAACCCTCCCTTGCCCCTGGATCACACTCTTGCTGCCTCTGCCAAAGCGTTAATTCAAATTAGAGAGGGGGAAAAAATCCCCTAAAAGCTGCAATTGTGATAGCCCCGCCCAGCACAAAGCATTTTGGCAGCCCTGCGGCACTACAGCATCGTTGTCCCCGGCCCCACGGCGAGCTTGTATCGCTCTGTGGCTCCTTGTGGCGACTCCAATTAGAGCTGCCCCCTCGGCGGGCTGCTGGCGGTCCCCCCACCGCAGGAACCCCGCTCCCCCCACCTCCCCCCAGTACTCCTCCAGGGGGGCTTAAAAATTGAAACAGTTCTAATTAGGGGGTCTGAGGGGGAGCGAGGCTGGCTCCTGCTGGGATATGACACACCTCATTACGTCGCTACCGCCTTGCCAGAAGACCCCCTGCTGTACCTTGGCTATAGAGCCAGGGCACTCAGAAAGGATGCAAATTAGCCAGCTTTTCCCCTTCGTCTTCCTTTCACACCCCACTCCCCAAATCACTTTCTGCCTCCCTTCCCCATCAGGACACCAGGCTGCGAATTCTTCTCAGCTCTTCCAATTACATTCAAGAAACAAAAAGGGAATGGAGAGAGTCGACAGACAAAAAAGATGGGGACAATACCACAGCAGAAGGATGAGATTGAAAGACTGAAGTGGGAGGAAGGAGTGATCCAACATGGGAGGGACACATTACACAGTACCTCTGGAGAAAATGTGGTATCTGCTCTCCAGATAATGAGCAAGGGGTAAACTTGGGGGCAGGGTCTCAGACACAAATAGAGGGGTCTGGGAAAGATAACAGATCCTTGATCACCTAACTGCTCTGAGAAAAACCTATTCAGAAGAAGTCTTTCATGGATGAAGCTCTGGCATATGACCGGGAGCTTGGATGGTAGAGACTGGAGAAGACAGATTATGTCCCTGCTCCATGCAAGGGGGTTGTACTAGATGGCTTTTAAAGGTCCCTTCCAACCCAAACCATTCTGTGATTCTACGATAAGGAGGTTTCCCAGCTCAGCTAATAACTGCCCTCCTGCAGAACAACCAGATAAACGTCCGCTCCAGCACACCCAGGTGGACCTGGTGGCAGACACGTGTGACACATTAACCAGGTCCCACTCCCAGCTCCATGCAAAAGACGTGGGGGAAGGCAGAGCCAGGTTGATCCATTCTGCCCCTCTTTCTGGGAGCCTTTACGGGGGACAAAGATGACTGACACTGACTGCGTGTGGTTGTAGAGAGCTGTAACCTTGGCATTAGATCCAAGACACAGGGACTTCTCTAAGAGTACATCCAGCCAGGTCAAAGGCAGATGAGCCACTTCTCTGCCAGCAACCACAGGGCATTTTAAAGCCAGACAGAGGGGTGGTGGGTTCATCCCCAGCTAACAGGTACCCCCAGGTACCAGCACAGGCTACAAGAACTTCACAGTACCTTGTAGGCTGTGTGTGAGATGGTGTCTGAGAGGAACAAGCTCTAACACCTCTGTACCTGGGAAGGCTACCAGAGAAGGAAGGAAGATGTCTTTCTGCTTCTGCTCAGGTGGGTCAAAAGGAAAACCGAAGGAACAGACATACCCATGGAGCACTGCTGAAGTAAGAGATCTTCTCACTATTGTGACAGGAGACCAGGGGAAAAGGTTAACCCGGAACCTAAATTAGGGTTTCAGAAACATAGCTGTGTCCCTCTCTTATCAGTTTATTAAAGCCATCTTAATCTTCTTGACTGTTCCTGAAGAACATTACCATGATCCTTTAATCCCACCTCTCCCTGGAGCGCCTGTAATGAGGAGATGGGCACATGGCTTAGCCGAACGGGGACAGCCAAGCAGGAGAGGTCACACTGCAGCTGAGGGACAGAAAGACAGGCAGAGCTTAGCACAAAGGCTGGGCCAACTGCCTGCTCATCGGGACCCTGTCCCCGGCATCACCTCTATGGACGTGCATGTCAGGTGAGGGGTGCTGGCCATGTGAGTCACAAGTGTGACAGAGATGTTTGCGGCAAGCCGGGCTAAGGGCAAGTGTGCAACCTGGCTGTGACCCTCTTTTGGTCAGGCCAGGCAAGAGAGTAAGAAAACCCGAAACATACCCTAGCCTGAGTCTATCTGTGTGGCACGACAGACCAGGGGAAATCATCCCTGTGCTGGCCCAACACAGGTCACCGAGGTGGAGGCCACTTCCCTCAATTTCTCATCTTGCACAAGGGCCCCAGCTGAGAGATGTGGTATGGGAAGGGCACAGATCTGGTTTCTCTTGTACTGGAGATACCAACTGGAAGGCCAGCATGTCTTTGTAGCAACCACAAACCTCACTAACCGGCATGTCCACTCTTTGCACTAAGCTAGTAGTTGTGTCATGGAGAGCTCTACCCTCCACAGATGGTCCAGTTGAGGAGATGCTCCCTTGGGCAGGCCAAATTTGCTGCGGGAAGGAGCTCTGACCCCATGAACACATTTCCATCACATAAGTGAGACTGGATCTACTGCATGGTCCCTGTGATGCTCATCCCAGGAGCACGCTCTTCTGTTGGCATCTCCACCTTGAGTTTACCAAGGGAGAGCACCACAGATAAATGCCTGCTGGTTTGTCCCCAGTAACCCACGAAAGCAGCTGTTCCTGAGGAACTGCCATCTCCACCAGGGACCCAGCAGCCCTGAGCTAAATGATCTGGCTTTTCCACCTGCAGCCCACCTGGGGAAATAACCACGTCCTCTGAGCCCTGCAGCAAGATGCTACGTGGCCAGGGCTCCTCCATCCATCCAGGTCAGCCTTGCCACCAGCCCCAGGCTTACCGCTGGGATGCTGGCAGGACCTCACCAGCCCCCAGCTCTCCAGACACTTATTAAGATGTAAAATGCGGCACTTTTGCCAAGCCCTCCACTCTTCCCCCCCGCACCCCAACCCCTCATTTTTCTCAAGTGCTTCAGCACTTAGCGAACTCCCCTCGACTGGCTCACGCTGTCTGAGGGATTCCTAAATCACGGGCCTATTACTAGTTATTATTATTTTGCAGCAGCAATCAGGGACGTGGGGCTCATTAACAAGTTAGCACCTCTGGTTTCCCTGGAAACCCACAGCTGCCAGGCAACGGCTGCGTCTCCGGCCCGAGGCGATGCTACTGCAGCGCCTTCAGCTCATTCCCAGAAAGATGCTCGAGTCCTGCATGGGCTGATGAACACAGCTCAGCAAACGGGAAAGGGTTAGGAAATTCCAGGACGCATCCCCCTGCTCTATCCCATCTTCTGTGAACCTCAGCCCATCTACCGATCCCCTTCTGCCACTCACAGCATCACAAACAGCGGGGCGGCTTCTCCCTCCCAGCGAGAGATGCAGGCTTTCTGCAAGGGCGGGGAATTCGGAGCGCTAATAATCGCCCAGGGTGGCAGTGGGACAAAGCTGTCAGGTGCCTGCAGTAGCCGCTTTGGAGGTGATGTAACTGCTGATGATTTCTTAGCAGCTACTCGAGGTCCCTTTAAAAGGCAGCATAAAAGATTTCTCTGCTTGACGATGGAAAAATGGAGTGTTTTTTTTTTTTTCTTTTACTCCTTAAAACGAGGCTGGGAAACACCACTAACCACATCCACTAACCCGGACGCAAAGCCTGCTTGTCCACCTTTCCCCGGTGAATCTCAAGGACAGGGAGGAATGGCATCTCCCAAGCCCCAGCAGCACGAAGATGTAGGGGAGATGGCAGTGTGGTCCACTGCCCTGCTCTAACCCCCTGAGACCCACAGGGGTTTTCCCAAGGCAGACAGAGGACTCCCACCCCACAGCCTCCTCCATGCTGATCTCATGTCTCCAGCTCACCTCCCTACACACCACAGGCACCCTATCCCCGGGACGAGAGCCCCTGTGCACCCCCTCCATGCAGGGAGGGCTTTGGGAAGAGGGAAGGGGCAGCCTCCCCTTCTTCCCACAGCACATCGCCCCTTTGCCAGGGTTTCAGCCCCAGCTGCTTGCTGACCTCATGATTTTTTTTTTTTAATTATTTTTTTTTCCCCTCCTCCTTTCTATGCCGCAGTATCTTTTCAATTCCCTTAGGCTGGAAGCAGCATGGTGGGGAGCCCTGCAAGGATCTGCAGGCACCCGAGTGGCACCAGCTCACCTACCCGCGCCTCCTATTTCCCCTCTGCACCTGCAGCCCTCGGTCCAGAAGCTGTTTTCCACCAGAGGACATGGCCGAAGGACCAGGATGTCCTTCAGCAAAGTGCCAGATGGTGCATTCACACCGGATGAGGGATACATTGGCGTGGGGGTGGCCAGCCTCTGGTATGTGGCTGGCAGCATGGGACAGCTCTGGAGTGGCCTAAACGCAAGCCACAGACAGGACTGAAGGGATGAAAGGAAAGGGGACAAGTTGTACCCAGCTGCAAAGGAATCTTGCCCATGCACCCCTCACCCCACAAGGCAATCAGCTCTTCTGGTTGCAGTTGAGCCAAGCACAGGGGTCCCTCATTCTCTCCCACCACCTGACATTGTGCCAGCAGCTTTGGATGCAAATGCAATCACCTCCTAGCCCATTTCCACCAAAGTGACCCACGTGCATTTAAGGATTTGCAGATTGGCCATTCCCAGAAAAATTCCTGACTGCAGCCATGGTGGTCAGTCTGGAGATCTGGTCAGGAAAAGCCAACGGGGACAGCAAGGAAGGGAATTTAACTGGAGTATAGATGACAAGGCCAGTATCTCTTCCTCTTAGGCTTGTGCTTTGAACATGATATATAAGGTTTTCCCCTTTAGTATAAACACAAGCTTTCATTTTAAAGCTTACAGAAGCCAAGACCAAAGGTTATCCATGACCAGCCAGCCATTTCATCACTCCTTTGCCCACTCTGAGGATGCAGCTCCCAAGCACGCTGCTTTCTAATACCAAAGCTATCCCATTTCCATCCTCACCCTGCCAAGCCAAGAGCTGGCCAGGCTCTCATCTCAGAGCTGAAAGCACCTTCTGCTTTGACCAGCTTGACACACGTGACAGAGGACATGTCATGCTGGAGAAGGGAAATCTAAACCTACTGATGCTTCAAGGGCCCTTGCTGCCCACTGCCTGGTGCCCCCATCATTTGCTGCACGACCCCATGAGCCCAGCTGGCTGATCTTGGGGATCTCCAGTAGCTTGTTTGCCTTTTTGCAACAAGAACAAAGGCAGCCCAGAAAGGTATGCAGTTAGATACTTCTGCAGGGCTGGCGCGGCTCTCTCATCCTAGGACTCCAGACATCATAAATACCTGCTGGGTGCTTTTGCAGTCTCCTGCAGAAAAAGTCTCCAGGACCAGCGTACTATTTTCCCACAACACCTACAGGCTAAGTGAAAGAAAGCACAGGATTAAGCTGTGGGTCTTCAAGGCTGCAGGACAACACGCCAGCATTTCACTTCTTAAGGACAATCCCAAGTTACGTGAGTTTGTCCATCTTAGCGTGCCAGAGACAGTTAGGGGTGAGGCCACGGCTGGTGAAGCAAGCACCCAGCAAACACAGGGGCCATCTGCTGGCACCTGCCCAGCGCAGTGTTATTAGTCTCCCATATTTAAATGACAAATAGGACCCCTGGCCTCACTGAAGAACAACAGTCGCTCCTCCTGGCAGGTTTCATGCATGTTCTGACAATAACTGCAGCTTCTGACGATAACCGGTGCAAACTGAGGTGCAGGTGCAGATTCCAGCACAGGCTTCCAGCCAGCAGAGGCCAATGTCCACAGTTACGTCACCCTACCCCCACTGAAACTCTGGCCCTCCTTAGGAGACCCAGAATTCAACTCAAATGGAACGGGCTATGCTGATTTTCCACAGGGTGAGATACTCCCCATGGCAGGAAATACATTTTGCAAGACTTTTCTGACCTGGTTCAAGGCTTCCTGAATTTCCTACATGCACACAACAGCCAAATTGCTCTCCGGTTCGGGATGAATTAGCACTTATCAGTTCAGGCTCTACCTTTTACCACAACCCCAACAAAGAGGCACCAACTCCAGGTTTCGAAGGATTACCTTTATCAAGGAAAAACACACAAGAGAGGCAAAGCCCAAGCTGATGTTCCTGCCTGACTCTCTCCTTTTCCCTTGGGGGCTGTGATTCATTACCAGCTGGTTTTGTTCCGTTAATCTGAGGTGACATGGGGGTCAAAATGTTTTGCAGGTCTTCATCCCTCCTCACCACCCTGGACAAGCACATGCCCATTGGCCACGCCGAGCCATGGCTTGCTGATCAGATGCCATAGCTCTTCGCCTATGAAAGCCTACCCTCTTTACCAAGCCTACCCTCTTTACCAAGAGGGTATTGCAGCATTTTGTAACGTGGGCCTTCTCTCTTAATCCGTATCATCATTGCTACTGTGGGTGGCAAACTAGATTAACTCATTCACAGGGGGAAACAAGCAGCAGCATTCCCCTCACCAACTCCAGGCAGACGTTGAAGCATGATATATATATTTTTTAAACCCTAGTTTCAAAAAAACCCCAGAGATAAATCATGACATCCACCCAGAGCGTCAACATCCTCCAACTCGTTTCCATGCCAGCAGGTCTCACTCATCCCTACCTCAGACCACGCAACAGAAAGCATGGGTGATCACACCGAGCTTTGTCCCTTTAGGGCTGCTGGTTGACCCCCAGCTAAGATCCCTTCAGTCCTCCTCACCTTCCTGCCTGTCCTACTAGACTCCCAACAGAGCTCACACCTATCTTTATATCAGTTACTGCTGAATGAACCTTGCTCAGGTGCCAGACAAAGAGGCAGCCAAGCTCAAAGCAGAAGGGATTGCGAGGATGACACAGAATTACAGGCATCAGCATTCAGCAAGCAAGCGGAGAACGGACTGATCTATTTTTAATGGTACAATGCAAGTGCTTCACAAAAGGATGTGTCTGGGGAGATTCTGCCCAGTCAGAGATTTGCATTCGGGTTTTTTGCAGCGGTCAACTTCCTTTGGTGCACAGGAGGCAATTTGTCCCTTCACCATCCCACAAAATAATTTCAGAGAGCCCCGGCTCAGTTTTGACTGGAGGTTCATCTCTCTGGGTCACCTTCCTGCCCTGCCGTGTCCTTCTGACCTTCCACCAGAAGAGCTGAACCTGGGGTGAGCAGCAGGTAAGTGTAAAGAAGAGCTCCAGGCTTGCTTGGCTTCTGGGTCTCAGCCCTGCCGAGCTAACAAAGCTGCCAGGGACATCTCTGCAAGGTCCACCGACAGCAGCAAAGCAGTTAACATGGTTTTTTTACAAGCTAGCTTGCAAGTCAGCAGTGCTGGCATCCTCTCCGCACCAGCCCGCTACTCAACGGCCTCAAGTGCCAAGCGAGGCTCAGGCTGCGCCCGTCCGCTCCCCACGCAGGGCTGCCAGCCAAGGCAGATGAAGATGGCATGAATAACTCCACTCAAGCTACGGCTCAAGGACCAGGCTGCCATCACAAGCTTGGAAATGAGGGTTGTTAGAGGCAACGCAAAAACAATCGGATGCTGTAGATACTTCTTGGTTGCATCTTTTCAACAGCACGCCCTAGAGACTGACGGACCCTCTTTGTTTGGAGCAAAGATTGCCTGGTGTTACCCAGGAGGGGCTGGATTTCAATGGGAGATGTGGAATTTAAGCAAACGCAGGTTTAATGTTTGGGAAGGGCTTGACTTGCTTGACAAAAAAACCC
Source organism: Chlamydotis macqueenii (assembly GCF_036417535.1). Classification (NCBI taxonomy): domain Eukaryota; kingdom Metazoa; phylum Chordata; class Aves; order Otidiformes; family Otididae; genus Chlamydotis; species Chlamydotis macqueenii. The sequence goes on along the minus strand of NC_141560.1, from coordinate 51,588,026 downwards.
CTGCAATCACCCAATAAACGGACTGAAATTTCTACCAGAGTTTCTGCTGCATCAGCTGAATTACAATGCGCTAGCTTTAGACAGCAGTGCTCCTCAAAGAACTAAATCCCCTATTAAAAAGAAAAAAAAAAAAAAGGCGAGATGAAAAGCTGTGGATGCGGGCACACCGCGCACCTACATGCTGGATGAGTAACGTGGGTCGGCAGAGACGAACCGGAAAGACGCACTGCATCATTAGCAGGGCTGGGGGACGCGTGCTGTGGAGGGGAGGATGCCAGGGTCATGCTGTCATTCAAATCTCCATACAGGATCAAAGCAGTGGTCCACCTCATTTCACATCCCCTCACCATCACTGCCTAATAACAGGTATTTTACAAAAGCCTGGGAGAAGCAGGATGGTGGGTATTTATGGAGTAGTCATGGAATAATTTAGGTTGAAAGGGACCTCAGGAGCTCATCTGGTCCAAACCCTCTCTCCCTTAAAGCAGAGCTAATGTCAACACCAGAACAGGTTGTCTTTTCCTTCTGGTCACCAAATGACTTGCTCCCAGTCATCAGCAGGCTCAGAAATTATGCTCCCCATAACTCAGCACACAGAAATGCTACACAGAGAGTCTCTTTTGCAAATTGCTAGAGCACTCTAAAGGGCCCTGGAGAAATCCCAAGCCCAGATACAGGCTGGGCGGAGAATGGATCGAGAGCAGCCCTGAGGAGAAGGACTTGGGGGTACTGGTGGATGAGAAGCTCAACATGAGCTGACAACATGTCCCTGCAGCCCAGAAAGCCAACTGCATTCTGCGCTGCATCAAAAGAAGCATGGCCAGCAGCTTGAGGGAGGTGATTCTGCCCCTCTACTCCACTCTGGTGAGACCCCACCTGGAGTACTGTGTCCAGCTTTGGAGCCTCCAACATAAGAAGGACATGGACCTGTTGGAGAGAGTCCAGAGCACCTCTCCTCTGAGGACAGGCTGAGAGAATTGGGGCTGTTCAGCCTGGAGAAGAGAAGGCTCGGGGGAGACTTTATAGTGGTCTTCCACTACGTCAAGGGGGCTTATAAGAAAGATGGGGAGAAACTCCTCAGCAGGGCCTGTTGTGAGAGGACAAGGGGTAATGGTTTTAAAATAGAAGGAGGTATATTCAGACTGCACATAAGGAAAAAAAACGTTTACAATGAGGGTGGTGGAACACAGGAAGAGGTTGCCCAAAGAGGTGGTTGATGTCCCATCCCTGGAAACATTCAAGGCCAGGTTGGACAGGGCTCTGAGCAACCTGATCTGGTTGGAGATATCCCTGATCTTCGCAGGTGGGTTGGACTAGATGACGTTTGAAAATACCTTCCAACCCAAACTATTCTATGATTCTATGAAATTCCTGAAGAACACAAGGTCTCAGCCCCAAGAGACATGAAGGCTCTATTTAAAAAGGGTACAGCGAAGTCATGCATGCACACATCGGGCGGGCAAACAGGAACCGTGAGGGCTTTCCACACACAGCAAACAACATGGGAATAGGCATAAGAGGAGTGGGAAGAAAAGAGAGAATCAAGGAAGGATTTCCAGCCCCATACAGGTTATGCTCTTAATTTAGGTTAGTGTGAAATGCATCTCTTATTTCACCTTCACGAAACACAGTCCTTGCACTTCTGTGCTGTTACTGCTCCGTGTTTGCACTAGGAGACTCTTCATGTACTAGACCAGTTTCCAGTGAGCACCTCTAGGTTCTCCTCTGATCCTAGCGTGGGCTACCACTGCATCCATCTTCTGAAATACTGATTCTTCCAAGGCACCATGCAAACAAGCACTGCCTGTCTCTTTTGGAAACTGGACGTCCAGAGCGGCAAAAAAACCCACAGAAGTTCTCAGCAAAGCAAAGGAAGAAGCCTCCTGCACACCAACCTAGATTATCTTGTCCAGGTGGGTCTAGAAAACCTCAGAGGAAGGGTCAAATAGCAGAGGGATGGAGCAAGCCACCCTGCAGGTTCCATGGGAATCTGCAGTGTAGGCTTGACAGGGCTCTGTGCCATGCACAGGAACCCAACACAGCCCTCCCTTACTCTTCCTCTCCTTGCTCAATGTGGAGATCTTTGAGAGCCAAAGGAGCCCCTTGGGTAGCATTGACCCAAAGGCTTGGGGTAGAAAGTCTACAAACATCTCTTGGAAAAGGAAAAGACCCTGTTTTCCTTTCCATGACCTCATGAGGAGACAGAGCAACCGAGGCACCTGCCGTGGCCAGAGCTTGGTATGTTCCACCATGGTTTAAACTGCTGGCCTGTATCTGGCAGAGCATCTTTCCCATGGGGATGTGACACATACCATGGTCTCTCCCCCCACCAGAGGAGCAGGCAAAGCCATCAGGCCATCGCCAGGGTGCAACATAGCACCCACCATCCCCACAGGAACCTGCCCTGCCACTAATCACATTGCAAGCTCTGCTTGGCCTTGAGGGCAGACCCTGTTACTCTGGGCGCAGTCAGTTTTTACCCCCATCACGTTCCCCATGAAGTATGCCCAGGTCTCCTGAACAAGCTTGAGAAAATCTCGAGTAGAGAGCTCGTTTAGCTTCTTATCTGATGAATGCTCCCAGGCCGCTCACCTCCCTTTCCCAAGCCTGCCCATAATTACGTCAGGTGCCTCCTTCCCACTCGGCATCAGGCGGGACAGGTGTATCTTCAGAGAAGAAATCTAAAGCTTGAAAAACAGGTTTTAAATCCCAGAGGGCACGGGGATGCAGAGGAGCACACTGAAGCTTTCCCCACAGGATGATGGCATTGCCGCTCTGGCTGCAGGAGTTTCTCTGCATAGCAGCTTGGTGAAGAGCTGGGTGAGACCCAGCGGCTGCGCCTGAAGGACCGGGAGCACCCGGGTACCTCCGCAGCCCTCTCCTCCTTAACGCTGCCATTAAACCTATGGCAGAGGGGAAAAACATCTACAAACTCTCCTGTTGCAACCCCCTAGCCATCCTACCAGGCAGAGAGGAGTCAGCATCCACAAGCTCCTTCTCTTCATCACCTCCTTCCCTACAAGACTCATTTTGCTGGAACTGTTTGAGTACGACCGCAGCGTCCTACAAGCCCACACCATAAATCAAGGCTGCCAAGTGCTGGAGCACCTCCTTTTCCTCTTTCCATCCCCGATAGTGTTAACATGCTCTGCACCTGCCTGCACCCAGGGCTTTGGGAGAGGAGCTGCGCAGGAGAAACTAACCTCTGATCCCTAAGAACAACCTCACTTAAAGGCAACAAAGCAAATCCAAGGAGGAAAAGCACTTATAACACACTCCCTATCTCTTAGGTAGGTGAAAGCAGTGGTGCAGAGGTAAGGGGTAGGGATGGAGTGGGTATGACTGCCAAGAGATGTTAATTTCAGAAATGCAGAGCCACAATGGGTTTCCAGCCTTTGGGGAGCTCTTTTTAGGGGGACATGGCTGCAGGGGGAGAAGCCAGTTTTCTACCTTCCCAAGATCCAATTTGGCAGTATGGGACAGACACCACTGCAACGTCCTACCCAGCCCTTGGGGGTGTTTTGGTAGTAATAGTGGCACTGCATTTAATTTTTGGTGCATTTAAGCTCGCCAACGGCAGGCACTTCAGTGGCTTTCTCAGCAAGGTCCCTGGCACCCAGGAAAAACATGCTCTGCAGACAAACACGGTGCAGTATTTGCAAGAATAGTCTCCATGCAGAGACCCCAGTGAATGCTTTGGGGAGCTGGTCACTTTGCTCAGCTCTCCAAAGCACAGCTGAAGCTAGGTTTTAAACAGCAATGCTAGACCCAGGTTTTCCTTCCCTACGTCCTACCTTCCATCAAGGTAGGGACAACTGAAAGCCACAGGGGGCAAAACTGTTGGGTTAAAAGGCTTTTGGTGTAAGATGCTGCCATTTTGGCTCAGAGACCCTCCAGACCCAGGTCCGTGCTGCTCCAGCACACTGCCGATGGGCTGAGGGCAGGAATTTCTGCTGACTGCCATCACAAAGAAGCGTTTGGTCATCCATCTGCTGCTTACGCGCCCAACTGTCCTCTCTGGTCTCAGCCATTTGGACAGTTCTACACATCCAGGCTCTGCCAGCATGGCTGTGCCAGGCAAAATTGGGGACAAGACACCTACAAAGCCCTTGCAGGCATTTTAAAATCCCAAATACCTCCAGCTATGGCCAGGAGGGTTTTCTCCGTGCTGCAGCTTATTTCGTTTTGGGAACCATTACAAGCAAAACCAAAGCAAGCGCAAGAACCCCCAGCCAGACCCAAAACCCCAACAAACCTCTTCCGCAGAGAGTCCTCCCGGCACAGACACCCTCGGACAGCGCGAGCAAGCCCCGTCTGACAGAGGCAAGGCCAAACCCATCAGCACCAATTCCCGTGTATCGAGAGCCCTTCCGAAAACAAAGCTCTCCACAGCCACGTTTGGGCGCGTAGGCAGCCGTGCCCCGAGCCTCTTGCCTTAGCGCAGGAGGATGAGACAATGCGAGCGAACGTTCAACACCGCTCCACGGGCAAGCTGCTCTCAAGGTTAACATGGCCCCTGGACTGCCAGGTGCAATCCTCTGCGCTGCCTGTTCACGGCTTCTTGGATATCCCAACCACCTCCTGGGGGGGGTCTGCCTTTAGAACCCAAATTAGAGGGAGATCAAAACCTCTGACAACTCTTCCCACTGCATTTGTCATGGCTAGCTCCTTGGACGGCTACGGTCTCTTCCACACATGCTTATGCAGCACCCGGCTCCCACCGGGGAGCTGTTGATAACTACCGCGACACGAATAAACGCATCCGTGGCCAGAAAAAAAAATTCCAAATATCCTTAACCGAACAGCACCGCACCGTGTCCTGCCTTCTAACAAAACCGCAAATGACTGACCTGTGCGCAGAGCTCCCCCAATGCAAGCTGAAGCACTGACATCAGCTTTTGCTGTTGCTCAGGAATTTAATTCTGGGGGAGGAGAAAAGGGGCGGGGGGGGGGGGCAGGAAGGAGAAGGAACTTATTTATCAATAAGGGAAATAACCAGGAATCTTTAAAAAGAACCAGCGCTCATCACAGAAAGCAACATTTATCACTAAATAATAATTGGAGGGGTGTGAAATAATAACTTGGGGGGGGGGGTGTGATCAATCGGTCCACGCACATCAGGGGAAGCGGAGGGGATTGTTTAAAACGGGCAGCTTAACTCGTTAATGGCCAGCGGCGCCCTCGGAGCCGCAGCAGCGAAGCGTTGCGTGAAAACCCCCGCTGCTGAACGCACGCCGGCTCCCTTTAAACGCCAAGGACACAGGGCGACGCTCCAACCTCTTTCATCATCAGGAAAAAAAAAACAAAACAAACAAAACCCACCGCGCTCTTCGCACCGGTTCCTCAAACACCAGCCCCCGGGAGAAAAGCCCCCTCCGTGCGCGACCCCCGGCCCGGCCGGACAGCAGCCCGAACCCCCTCCTCACCCGCACCTCCGCCACCGCCGCTCCGCGAACGCGCAGCGCGAAGGTTGGGTGAGATTTTCAAAACCCTCACCCTCTCCACGGAAAACAAGCGCAGCGGCCCCGACATGCGCGGCCGCGGAGCGCCAGCTCATCCCCCCCGCCATTCCCCCTGCAGGGCTGCTCCCTCCCCATCCCCAGCATCCCCCCCCCCCCTCCATTTTTTTCCTCGCACTAAAATAATTCCAACCTCTCCCTTAAGCCCCCAGACCCCTATATCCGCACATACGCACGTACGCATACAGGTAAATATTTTCGCGCTGTCCCTCCGCTCCGCACATGCGGACGCAACCCCCCACCCGGTCCCCGTCCCCCCCCCCAACGCGGGGCGCACAGACCCGGCCCCCACAGACATCTGCGAGGGATGCACTGACCGGGCGCGGCGGGCGCGGGGGCCCGCACCGCTCCGCGGGCTGTCCCAGCGCTGGCGCGGCCGCTGCCGGCACCGCAGGGCCCGCATGCCGCGGGGGGGGGCGAGGGGGGTGGAGGGGGGGGGAGGCGGGTTCCGCGCCGCTCCGCACCGCTCCGCGCGCCGCCGGGAATGCGCCGGCGATGAGGTCATGCCTCGGGAACGGGGAGGGGGGGTGGGGGGGGCAGGGAAAAGAAAAAAAAAAAAAGGAGGGGAAAAAAAAAATACAGCGTTGACGTCACCCGCAGCCAATCAGCGCGGGCGGCACAGGGGCAGGGTGACGTCAGCCCCGCGGGCGCGGAGCAGCGCGGAGGGAGCGGGCGCTGCTCCCCAGTCCCAGCGCGGCCCGGCCCGGCCCGGCTGCGCGGAGCTCGGCGCGACTTGCGCGGACCCGGCGCAGCCCCGCTGTCCGCCCCGTCCCGGGACCCGCGCTGCCTGCGTGGGGGGTCCCACGCGTGGTGGCTCTGCGTGATGCCCTCTCGCATGGAGACGGGTTACCCCGCGCAGAGAGGGGTCTGAGCAGCAAAGGGCTTTTTTGGGGGGTGACCATCCTGGCCGCTGAGGTTCTCCAGGGGACACCCCCAGTGCCCATGCAGCTCCCAGCAAAAAAAAAAAAAAAAAATTTTAAAAAATTGCGCTTTCATGTGGTTTTGGTTCATTGACGGTTCCCAGGCTGCCCCTCTGGCCTGATGCAGAGGACCTGAGCCTGGAGCTCTCCCGCAGGCAGGGTCACCCCTCCTGCTCATCCCTGCACCCCGCCTGCAGTTCACCTGCCGCTCGCCCGCCTCGGGCACCCCACGGCAGCAGCGGGACGTCCAGCTGCCACCAAAACCTCGTACCCTGAAGTGCCCAAGCCAGAGAAGGAAGAGAAGTAATCGCAGTGCAGGCTCAGAAGACAGCATGGCAAAAAGAGTGGCCCAATATTTGGCGGGAATCAGGGGGAACCTGGCCCCTGGGTTGGCTCCTGGCTGCACGAGGTGGCCTCACCTCCATCCTGTCACGGTGGCCCTGAAGAGATGTGCAGCCAGTTTGGCTAACACAGCAGGGCTTTTTCTGTGTCCTTGGCCCTGGCATGGCAGCTCCAGCTTAGAGAGGGATTAGGATTTAGCAGCTTAGGTTTTGCTGGTGCTTAGGAAATCAAGGGAACCTTCCTCCCCGCCGATACGGATGCCGGATGTTTTAAAATTAACTCTCATCTCTCCGGACATGCAGCTGGCAGCTTGCTCAAGAAGAGTGTCAAGCTCTGACAGTTACTGGCGGCAAAATCTTTCCGAGAAAGGTCGTTTTCCCTAGAGCACCAGAGGTATAAAACACCGGAATGCAAAGAAATCTTGCTCTCCCCATTGCATAAGCAGTGCTGAGTTCATACCCCTCTCCGACCGCAGGAAATCAGCTCACCCAAAGCAGTAAGCAGGGAAACTTTTGCAAAACCAGGGCTGCTCCACCTGAACAGCACTGATTTCAGCCTAGTTACCGTAATTGGTGGCAAGATGCTGGGGCAGCACAGGCGCTCACTCCTCTAGCATCTCTGGAGCACTTGGTCCCAGTGGGAGCAGAAGCATGCCCAGCGTGGCTGGAGTGAAGCCGGGATCTTCCTTCCATTCTTCGTTTCCCACTGGTTTTCCTGCCCAGCTCACTCCTCATGGCCACGTGGAGCGCCCCAGATGAGGAAAAACCGAGAAGGTCTTCTCTTGCTTCAGCTTAGGGCTGTGTTCCTCCCCTGCCCAACACCCTTTTTCAGAGGTAAAATAGAAAAAAAACAATCCCAAAGCTTCCTCGTAAAAACTATTATCTAGGCAGAGAGCCATGAGCTCTCAAAGCCTGCTGGAGGAAGAGAATTTCAGCAGTTTCTTTCCAAACCCCAGTTAAAATCAACGTTTCCAGCCCTGGGCCTGGCACGCTGCTGCCAGATGAGCATCCTGGGTCGGCCGTCGGCAAGATTGCTCCCTGGCTGGCAGTTGGGTGCAAGCAAGGAGTGCAAGGAAGGAGATGGGAGGATGCCAGACTGGTGGGAGATGAGGGATGAGGACGTGACAAGGAAGGGGCAGAGGATGGGGACTCCAGAGGGACTGCCGGACACCTGCCTTGAACTGTTTATTCCAGCAACAGGCCGAGCCGAGCTCTCTCTGGAGCCATCGTCTCCAGCGAGCTCTCCTCAGCCACCCCACGGACCCCCTGCTGCATCCCCCGGTGAAGGGGACATGGGAAATTTGACCTGTGTGAAATCTCTAATGGCAGCAAACTAGAGGAGATGCTCCAGCAGGGCCAGGGACCGGTGGGATGCCAGTTCTCACGGCCGGCGGGAGAGGCTCCAACCCACGAGCCGTGCATCTCTCCCACGCCCACTGCTTCTGTGTGAGGCGCTGCAGCCAAGCGCCTGGTGCAGAGAAACCAAAACACATGATTCACTGCTGTCAAACTGCTCCCGGGATCGTGGGGGCCAAGAGCAGGCGGCTTGCAAAACCTCACCTGCCTCCCGAAGCCGGGAGCTAACCCCATTTGGATCCCAATCCCGTTCAACCTGAATTTCCGGTGTTCGGGCATGGACCCATGCAGCTACATGGAAGAAGGTAGCCAGCCTGAGCAAGGGCAGCGCCGCAAGTGCACTGGCTTGGCTCTGGGTGGTTCGGGCACACTGACCGGGCGAACAGCATCTCTATTTTCCCTGGGGAAAATTAAGCGGGGAGAGCCGGGGCAATGCTGTTATGGTCAGGCAGGCAGAACAAAGCAGCCTCACGCTCGAAGCTCCCATCTACCAGATGTGAATCTATTGTCTCAGCCCCAGGACTGGCATCCCCCCCTCCCCATCACAACCATCATGAGCTGAGCAAAAATACAGCCAGTTGCTGCTTGCTAAAGCAAAATGCTTTCTTTCAGGTAAAGCGCTTAAAAAAATAATTCACCCCACTCTGGTTTTTCCTCTTTCCCAGATTTCAGGCACATCCGAAGATGGATCACATCCCAGCTATGTGTTTCAAATGTGAGTTACGCTTGTACACGTAATAGTTCTTGCTAAAATGTTTTCCAGGCCCCCTAACTACCATGGCAGGCCAAGTGCAGAAGAGCCCAGCGGGGCCTCCTGCATCCTGCAGGGATTAAAATCAGAACCTGATCATGAGGGAAACTAAAACTAGGAAAAAGAAATTGCTGCCAAACCAACTTTCTTATCCATCAAAAAGGAGAGACTTTTGCCAACCTGCAATTACTTTAAATGGCCGAATATTTTTTTTTTAACCTTGCCTGGTGTTCAGATGCAGTTCCTTGAACCGCCGGCCGAGCCAGCCTCCCATCGCCCTTGAGCTGGCAGCACTGGCTGAGGCGCGGGGTGCTGTATGCCCACTGCGGTGGGTATCGGCACCTCAAATCTGTGCTGATAGCGGATGCCAGGGTCGACCCTTGGGCTGACGTGGTTCCACTGCTACCAGCTGCGGTTGTTTCCACCAGGTGCGTGCCTGTCACCTTCACTGCGGCGTCCCAGAGAGGGGTGCGGCAAGGTGCCGGAGGCCAGGCTCCCTGTCACCGCATTTTGTAAAGAAATGTATTGACTGTGATGAACTGTGCATCACACCGTGAGAAGGGCATTGCTCCCCAGTTTGGCTCCTACCCGTGTGCTCCCCAGCAGCCAGGTCTCCAGCTCTACCACCCCATGGCTGGGATGGAGCCCAGCAGATTCCCAGTGAATCCCAGCAGGCCTCCTTCCTCCTGCAAAGCCCAAAATGGTGTCATGCTGTTAGTGAAGAGGGCTGACGTGCTTCAGCAGGCAAAAGGCACTTCCACCATCACCAGGCAGCTGTGTTTGTCACACAGGGGGCTACCCCAGATCTGTCTACATTTTCCCGATAGAAATATCAGCCCATGCACAATGTGGCTCAGCCCTGGCCGGGCGCAGAGCTGCGCGTGCATGTCGCAAAATTGGCTACCGTGCAATTAATTGCAGAAGTAGCAGGCTGGAGGGCTGCGTGCTGTGCCATTCAGCTCCATGCATGCTGCAGAAGCATTCATTCTGCGGCTCCGACTGTGCCGCGAAGTGCTCCTGCCAAAGGGAAAAAGGAAAAAAAAAACTAACCCCATCATACATTGAATAATTTCCCTCTGATTCCCTCCGCCCCGGATGTCTCTGAGAAAAGCTGGGCAGTAGTGTGGAGACGTGCCAAACGCGGGGCACGGTTGCTGAGTGCGGGCACGATGGGTCAAAGTCAGGGGATGGGAGGGGTGGAGGAGCAGGACCTTTGCACCAGTATGAAGCGATCACACTGGAGGAGCCGAGGCCGGTGGCAGCAGCTGAGCGGCACAGAGGCTTTGCAGTAACACCACTCGGGGGCAGGAAACATGTCTGCTCCTTCGCCCCTAGTCCCGAAACAGCGTGCCGTGTTGGCACACACGTAGGTCTGCCCTGGACGGCAAGGGTAGGCAAGGGGCTTTGGTGTGCCTAGAAGCCATCTGGGGTCACATTCACTCCTCTGAAGGTGGTGGGATGGGGACGAGAGAGAGGAAAGGGACAGGGGAAAGGTAGAGACACCGAACAGTTTTGTTTCAGTATATCCAAGTCTTAAAAACTAATCCCTGCCCAGTGCTTCAGGACAAGACGTGGTCTTTCATCTCCATATGTGAACTGGGGATGGGAAGAGCCCCGGGCCAGAAGGCAGCAGGGGTTTAGGCTCCGTGCAACGGTCTGTCAGGCCTAGACCCTTTTTTTCTACGCCTGTGTCAGTTTTTGTTAGGCTACTCACCAGTTGCTAGGTTTTTTTTGTTTTGTGTTTTGCTTCAATCATTTTCACTGATGAGAGCATCTGCTGCCATCTGTGCCTCCCTCTCCTCCCCCCAGGCAGTGCTGCGCGCCGCTGCGGTCTGCCCGCGGAGCCGGGCGCTCCTCACTGTCCAACCTGCCGCATGTATCCTGAACGGACCTGCCAGCATCCAGGGATGGAGAGGAGGGGAGAGGCAGCTCCATCAGCGCCCTGCTCTTCCCCTGTATCCACAGACCGAACCTGGGTGCTGCTGCAGTTGCGCTGGTTGCAGAACACCATTGTGCCAAGGCCCAAGCAAGGCCAGGACCTGGTGGCACTAAGCAAGAGCTCCGAGAAGCCAACAACTGATGAGACAGCATTGGAGGGGAAAGCAGAGAGGTGAAGGAACTTTGGTAAGGTCACCCAGGTCATCAGCACATGGCTGGGAAGAGAGGCCAGAGCTGTACTTGCTGGCTTCCTCGCCCTCGGAGCGCCTCGGAAGCAGCGTTATGATGCTACAGCTCAGTGACAGGTTTTCCTGGTGGCTTAAGCACCCAGTGGAAGAGCAGAGGCCACCATTTGCATCTGTCTCTGACAGTTGATTTGGGGGTTCATTTGGGTACCCAGGCTGAGGGCTGCTCCAGCCCTTACTCACCGTGCTTTGCCGGCACACCTGGCAACGCACTCCCGGTGTGGGAACCGGTGGATACTGGTGCCAGTAACGCAATCGTTACCAGAATTAGCCCCAGCTCACCATGTTTATTACCACCAGCCCCTAGATACGCAGGCCCAACACCTGCCCCTGGCACAGCTTGGCCCCCGGCCACCTCCCTCTGCCAGCGCCGAGGGTGAAGGTATAATGGCGCCTGGGTGCCCGGGCCCTCGCGTGACACACGTGTCCTGGCTGGTGAGGGGGCACATGTCCCTGCAGGGGGCTGGGGCTGTCGCCTCGCCTCTACCTGCTCCTGGCTGTTTTTCGGGTGCAAGAGTTACCCTCACCCCACATCTGCTTGCCCTGCGGGTGGGGGGGGGCAGGGGGGGAGCGCCTAGCATCTCCCCAGCGACGGGGTTTGTGGAGAGGGGGAGTCCCGGCTGCTCGGGATGAGCGGGGTTGGACCGGACCCCTACTCCCCGCGAGGGTCCCGAGGCCTCCAGGCCAGCCCAGACGCCGCGGTGATGGGCGGTCGGGCTGCTCGGCGTGGAGCGGTGCGAGGGTGCCCTCTGCCTGCCTCCTGCAGCACGGCTCCTTGCCGGCCGGCTCCGGCTCGGCTCCCCCCACCCCGCGACCTCCTCCGCCGTGCTGGGGCTGCCACGGGGGATCCCCCCACGAAGCTGTTTCACCGCCGGGCTGAGGGAGCCCTGTTCCCGCAGCATCCCCTCCCCAGCCTCGGTGGCCTTTCCCCGCGCCCACCCCAAACGCCTGCCATGCACCCGCGGCACAAAACCAGCAGCAGTATTTTAGGGACAATCTCAGAATGTCGACTAAATGGGACCATTTTCTTCCCCCTTCCCCATTTCTCCCCTCGAGGAAAAAAAAAAAAAGGCAAAAAGAAATCCTCATCAAGCTGCCAAGCTCAGTTTCCCAAGGGAATACAATTAAATCTCTACATGGCAACGTGACCGTCAGTTCTTCCCCATCTCAAAAGATGCTTCTCAAGCAACGTTCGGTTGTTCCTCTCTTCCACCCCCTCCTCTCAATTTTTCTCCAAGTGCAACAGAGGCTACAGCTTCACAGCCAAAAAAAGGTGTGATTTGGAGAGCGCGGCACAACGTTGTGAGTGGCAGAAGTGGAAAGGCAGGGAAGCAACCCTCGAAAGCTTGCCTTCTGCTGCATCGGGTGTCAGCCTTGGCAAAACCTGAACTTCCAGAATTTTCTTGCAAAATTAACAAAAAAAAAAAAAAGAAAAAAGCAATCAGAGGACCTGTCAGATTTGGCTGCTGCTTTTCTTTCTCTTGTTCCCTCCAAACGAAAAAAAAAGTTCTTTTTTTCGCTTAACAGCACAGTTGGTGCAATCTGGGATGTACCTACCTGCCAGTATACGGGGATGCAGTTCTGCCGTCTCAGTTTGGGGTTCCCCGGCACTGGCAAGATTAAAAAAATGCTAAGCACCTTGATACTGCTGCGCTTGGAAGACCTCTGCATGAATAAATACTTTCTTTTTTTTTTTTTTCTCCTAAGCAAGCTTGGAAATCTATGTCCCCTCCTCATTTTCCCCATTTGAGGGGTGCTTTCCTACTACCATGAATTCGGAGAGGCTCCATTAAAGTGAATGGAGAGGAGGGGAGAGTGCAGGGACTCTGCTGCTCCCAGCCCAGAGCTGCAGGTGGAGCCAACGTGAGGGCTGTTGTGGAGCTGAGCATCTGCTTGGGGTTGATCATCCAGCCATGGGGGTCACTGCATCCTCCTCTGCCACCCTGCTCTTGTCCGAGGCAGGTCTCGGTTCATCTCCAACCTGCGGCAGCACAGCGATTTCAGCATTCACACCTCCTACAACGTGGGCAACAAATAATAAATATGATGGTTACTAATAATAGCAACCCACCCTCTCCGTCCCTGACAGTTTATGCATGCAAAAATGCTGCAGAGTCAGTTCAATATTTCCCCTGGTTCATTAAACAGCATCCATTTTTCTGCAGATAAGACGGTCCGTCAGGGGAAGGGATGATGGCAACTCATTTGTCACACTTGTTAAATGAAGGAAAGGCTGGCTTTGGGTCACTTCCAATTTTGTGTCATGTCTGCCTTTATCTGAGCAGCTTCACGCCTGCATGCCAAGCAAGACGGCTCTTTCCTGCATGGTATGGGAGATGGGGACCGTGGCACGGTCCCTGCAAGATTTCGCACAGTCAGGGGGGGTCTCCGAGTGCAAAAGGACTTGCAACATGGCTCCAAAGAGTCCCAGCTCACAGAGACGAATGCACTTGTTACTGCAAGAGATGCCAGGGATGTTGGTCCCGCAGTGACTTAAACCTGTGGCTTGGAGCCCCCAGCACTGCAAAGCGTGGTCACGCTGTGTGACTTATTCCCCAAGCCCATCCTGCTGGGCTTGTGTTTGGGCTGCAAAGCTTGAGAGGTACGATGGGCACCCACATGGTGAGGGATATGGAGCCAAGACCTTGGGAATGGCCAACGTGAGCTTGGTGCAGGTACAGGGGGAGGGAAAAGGTGGTGCAACCTCACCTCTGTGCTCCTTCTAACCTTCAGAGGATTTCAGCGTGACTAGTCCGAGTCTTGCCTAAACTACTACCGTCCCAGTGGGCTTTAATTTGCTCCAGGTATCAGACGCCAGCAATGGGAGTAATTTTGGCTGCACCCTCTTTGGAGGCATTGCCATAGTGACAGGTCATCTCCTTCCTCTGCCAAGAACAAGGACTGGATACAGCTCCTAGGTACATTAGGATGAAAATGCCGATGGCTATGACCCCTCAGATCTTGCTTCAGGGAAGGGAGCAAGAAGTAACCGAGAGAGGCTGGGAAGAGTCTTGACCTCTGGATGAGCGATCATAGAGCTGTTCATGGCCAAGATACTTCCCAGGGCACCATGTACCGGTGCCAGGGGAAATGTCAGTGCAAAACAGACCCCTGATCTGGTCTGGTGTGGAAACACCCTCCAGTGACTGGGGAGCAGGTAGGGCTGCAGGTCCTTCTGCCTGTAGCTTCCCCTATAAATGAAGCCCAGGCTGGGGTTAAGGTGTAGAGACCTGGGCAGGAAGGAAATGACATCTCATGAGGCTTTCAGGGAAGCATCCTCATGGCCTGTGCCCACAGCTTGCTATGGCACAGCCTTCACTGAGCACACAGCGACAGCACACTGATTTAACCACGCACTCAGCAGAGGAAGAAGTGTCCCACGACGGCTTGTCTGCGTTCCCCATCTCTTGCTGCACCTTCACCTTTGTTGTGGGCGCAAAGATGGATGCTGTTACCTCCTCCCTGGCTGGTCTGCAGTGACCCATCTCCCTTGGCTTGCGATGGAAAAAGATGAGGCAGATGAGATGAAGGGTAAGAGAGGCTGAAAAGCCATTCAGTCTTGCTGTTCATTTGTGGTATTTTCAAGTCAGGGTTTGTTGATTTGCAGCACTACAGGCAGCTGCAGGCAGCTATTGTGAAGGGCTCTGAGCTCTTGCCTTGTTCAGGGGCAAATGCACAGTGTCTCCAAAATCTGGCTCTCAGTAACAACCCTGGGAAGTGCTGTGGTAGCAGCAGGTTCAGACTCTGGTGATTTATTTCTGTCTTCAAGGTTGGTGCTAGCAGGGGAGGGGGGACCTGCCTGCTTGGCTGCGTTGGCCTGCTTGCCATTGACCGGCCATCACAGGAGTCGCTGGGATCTCTGCTCTTAAATTGGGATCTGCGTCCTCTTTTATGGCTGCATGAGGCCCTGACCTGCAGCAACATCCCTCACTCCTGCTTTACATCTCTCCCAAGCAGCCAGCCTGCAGGGAACAGGAGCCCGGCCCTGCTAAGGAAGGAATTAACCCAGCAGCATCAGATATCAGAGGTATCTTTATTGACAATTCACAGAAATACAGTAGCACTTGGCTTAGGGGGCTCAGGCAAGTTCTCCAGAAGGTGCCTTCCTTCTCAGCATTGCCGAGATATCCTGAGGAAATCTGCCTTTTAACGCTTTGGGGTTTATCTGAAGGCTTCAGGGCTCCCTAGCATGGATTTCCTACCACCCTCGGCTCTCCAGGGGCTGGGAGTTGTTTGAACCAGTGGATGAAACTCAAGAGAGGAAAAGGAACCCCCGTGCACTGGGGGGCAGCGGGGTGATCTGAAGATGTCTGATATGTTGTGAGCCAGCTCTGCCGCAACCACCATCCATCGCTGCACGCACCTCCCTCTCGGCAGGACCCCGCTGCTCCCAAAGCTCAGCTGTCTGCCGCCAGGCGTGTGTCACTCTCAGCTTTGCACACTCTTGTCACACGGCTTGTTGGCCATAAAATAAATATTTCTCGGTCTATTTGTCTCCCTGTGCCTGGATAAGAGTGAGACCCTCTCCTACAGCAGTTCACAAAATGTTTGGGGACAGGAAGAGTATGCTCAGCTGGGCTGATCAACTCATTTAATTTTTATTTATGTATTTAAGTGGCTTTTTTTTTTTTTTTGCAATCAAGGTCGAGTGGTGGTTTTTTTTTTTTTTTTTTTGCGTCCTTGCTACAAGAAACAACTGCAGACACTTCTGGCATAGAGGCATTTTGGCGGCAGCCGCTGCTGTTGGCCTCACTCTAGTAGTCAGTGAGGGGGTATCGCAGGAAGATGAAGATAAGGATGATACAGAAGGTGGCAAGGGCTGAGCTGGTGATGTTAAAAAGCCGGGCTGTCTTGGCATCTTCGACTGCTCCGTTTAAGTCATTGAGGAGTTTCTTATCCCGGACCTGAGACAAAAGAAAAAAAAAATAGGGAGATGTATAAAAAGATATAACTTCTTTCAAGTAACACTCATACGTCAGGGTACCTGCGGAGAGAACGAGGGCTGGGCTGTGCCTCTTTGCATTTGAACGCTTGGGGTGCCATAAAACACCCCGAGGTGAGGTTTGCACCCTGGCTCTGCTATGGGTTGAGCTTGTGAGGCCAAGCACTGTAACACCTGTGGGCTTGAAACCCCTGGGAGCGGAGAAGACCTGAAAGAGTGACCCATTGCTGTTACCAACCAGACAAACCAGGTCCCTATGTCTCCTGGACTGGGACAGTGCCATTTAGAGCCCAAGGGCGCGCAAGGGAACTGAGGTGCAATCCATCGTACACCCCACGTATGTGGACACTAAAGCATCCTTCCCACCTTGTCTCAGCCCCCTGGCTCTGCAGCGCTGGGCTTTAGCTCGCCTGGCCCACAAGCGAGACGACCGGCTGCAGTTTCGGCGTGCATCCCTGTGTCTCCGTCTCCGCTGAGGGGCTGAGCGGGTGAAACCTGGCACAGCATCGTACTGCAGCTCCTGGGCTGCGCACGAGCCTCCAGCATATTAAGCAGTCCTGGGTTAATGAGTTCCTTTTGCAGGTCTTATGCGGCGCGTGTAGCGTCTCCACCACTGGCAGTTTTCAATCTTGACAGCGCGGTCTGCTCTCTTCGTTATCCTGCGGGCTGGGACTTTCATGGGCTTGCCTTGGGACAGCTCTGCAGCGGGTAAGGATAGTGGACGTCCATGTCACTGCCTTGCCTCCACCTCCTCCAGGCTGCCAGGCAGCAATGGCACTGCCAGGCAGTGGATGGCATTACCAGGCAGTGGATGGCACTGGCAGGCAGCGATGGCACTGGCAGACAGTGGATGGCATTACCAGGCAGTGGATGGCACTGCCAGGCAGCGGTGCCACTGGCAGGCAGTGATGGCACTACCAGACAGCAGATGGCATCGCCAGGCAGTTAATACCACCAGCCAGGCAGCTGATGGCACTGCTGGCCAGCAGCAGCTATGCAGTTTGAGCCCAGCAAATGAGCCGTCAGGCTCCATCCCTTCCTAGGAGGGATGCGTCCCTGTCCCCAAACCACCCTGTCAGCTGGCACTCAGCAGATCCAAGCAGCTGGAGCCACAAGGATGCGGGACAAAAGGATCGGGAGACTTTACCCGCATCCGAGCAGGGAATCCAGAAATGCCTGCCTTCGCTGCCTGCTTTATGGCTGGAGGGTCGCAGGTTGCGGGGCTGTGTGTCCTTCGCAGCCCGTCCTGCCTGCCAGCAGCGTGAGCACCAGCACGGCGCTGCGGGCTGAACGCTAGATGTCGGTGGCTGGCTGCAAAAACCAGCCCCAGAGCCCTACCTAGATATATTAAAAGGCTTTTATCGAACAGGAGCTTTCCAAAAAGACTCTGCGATGGATTCAGACCACATCCTAGTGAATTTTTCTCTCTCCCTCCTGCAGTGCTTACCCACAGCACTGTCCTGAAGGCCTTCTGTGACTTGCTGGATATGGAGAAGGGTCGCTGAACCCCTCGTTCCCACTGCATCATGCTGGTTCACAAGGCCTCAGACCCTCAAACAATGTCCCCTCCTCCATCACACCAGTGAGGACCTCTCTGCAGAAGCACTCCCCAGACTCTTTCATAACGGTCCTCTTCATTAATCCTGGACGGTGGGGAGGGAGGCTGCCACTGGCAGGAGGCTCACAGGAGCCGGCACCGGCAGGCACATACGCAAGAATGAGAGCTCTCTTTTCATCCTTATATCAAATCCTCCAGTGCCATATCTTCAGCCTCTGGTGCGCCCCACTCCTGGGAACATGCAGCGGGAGCAGGGGCCATCCAGCCATCACCCCACTGCTGAGTGCTCGGCAGTTTCAGGGCATCCTTCTGGGACCGGGGACATGGGATGGTCACAAACTGCGCGTGGCTCTGTGGTATGCTTGGCTGGTGCTTCTGGCTGTGGAGATGACCTCTGCAAAGGCAGCAAGCTGGCAGCCTGGGAGCCTACGCACCTTCATGTGTTAGCTGTGTGTCTGGGATGACTCACCTTTGAAACTATTCGGTAGATCCAGCATCCTCCTGAAAACCCCTGGGTGCAGCAGTGCCTGGCAGCCAGCACCACCTCACCTGCCGGTGAGAAGCGCCGAGGTTCCTGCAGCCAGAGCCCCAGGGGTGCTGGATTTGGGCCAGAGATCCCACCTGCTGCTCCCGGCAGGCTCTCTGAAGCTCTTACATGCTTTCCTCTTCCCCGGTGGCGGGGCCGCCAGAGGCAAACCCTGTGCAGAGCAAATGCCTTCTGCCTCTTCCTCCTCCATAACTCAGCTGCGGCTGGGAGAGGTTGCTCTCTGCTGCAGGCAAGCCGGTGTTTGCCAGGCAGATGGAGGTTTCTCCCACAGACCGGTGCGGCCGGTGCAGCCAGCTCTGCAACCCTCCCACCGCCCAGCAGCTCGCTTTGCCTTAGTGGGGCCACTTCCTCTTGGCCCCCGGAGCTCTCCCCTGCTCCTCGCCTCCTGCTCCTCCTGTCCCCGGGGTGCCCTGCTGCTCTAATTTCTGTGCCCAGCCCTCTCCCAGTGCTCCCAGCAGCCTCTCCCACCTGACACCAGCTCGTACTCCTGACGGGTGCTTTAGTTCTTTCCCACAGTGCGCTTCAGCAGTGCCTGCCCTTGACTTTCCCGCAGCCCTGCTCCAGCCTGCTGCTCCTCAGCATCTCTAGCGACGGCTGCCCGGGGTTGCCACCACCTCCCCAGTGCCACCATTTCCTCCTATTTCCTTTTTTTGTCCTTCCCATCTCTTCCCTTTCCTGCAGTTCGGGCTCAAATGAACGTACGGACAGCCGCCTTCGACTCCTGCCGAAGGGCACCCAGCTGCCTTCTCTCCCTGCCCGTCCGGCCAGTTCCACCTGCCTGCTCCTGCCACCCCTGTGGAACATTGTGCTCTGCCACATCCTCTGTCTCCAGCAGCCCCCTGCCCTTTCCCTGTCCTTTCCCTTCCCTAGCTCTCCTCCAGCTGTTGTGTCCTTGGTTGCCTGGATCCCTCGTCCCTGCTGAGTCCTCTGTCCCCCTCCTCTCCTCCCTTATTATTTCTCCATATACCCTATGGCTTCAGCGGTCACCCTCATGCAAATCATCCATTATTGTCCATTATAATTTATATTGCAATGGAGTCTTTAAGCACCGGACAAGTGCCAGGGCCCCTGTGGCACACAAGCGCAATGAAAAGATGTTTCTCCTTCTAAACCACTTGCAGCCCTAGCCTCCCACATCTCTCCAGGGTAGCCCCACCTCCTCCCACCTGGCCTTGCACACCCAGATGCTTGCAAATGTCTCCCTTCAATGTCCTGCTGCAGCAGCTGAGCCAGGCTCTGGAGGAGGAGCTCTCCTGGAGAGCAGATACGCGTTTCGGCTCCTTCTCCGCTTTGTCCTTAAGGAGATGTCAGTGTCTTTCTTATAGCCCAGCCTCAGCTTTTCCTGTTTTCATGCTCCTGTGGCCACCATCACCATAATGTGCTGGCAGCTGGTGCACAAGCTTCTGGGAGCCCTGGAAGCTGCTTCCTTCCACAGCACAGGAGGTGAGGCATGGGGGGGACAAGTCCCCAAGGTCACAACTCCTCCAAACCCAAGTGTGGTGCTTCCTTAGTCACAGACTCTTTTCTCATTGTTACTTCAACCCTTCTCACGTTGCCTAAATTTGGGGGGGGATTTTTGGCCCTGCTTTGCACTGAGATAACTGGTGTGTAAGGATAATTATCCTGTAGCATTTCCCCAGGCACCCCAAAGCACTGCGTGATGGCCCTTCTGGAGATCCCACCCTGGGCAAGGCAAAGCTCATCTCTGGTCTGGCTTGACAACTTATATATTTCCCTTCCTTTTCCATGCCTGGCCTTCCACAAAACACAGCCTGCTTTTGTGGTTTAATATGCAAATATTCCTCCTTCCCTGTCCCACCAGCAAAAGGCAGAGGTGGCCTTTCCCTCTCTTCCTACTTGTCTGTCACCTCCCTGCTGCTCACCTTGCCTTCCACCATTTCCAGATCACTTGTCCTCCACCATCTCCATCTCACCTTGTTCTCCAACATCTCCTGCATGTAGGGGTCTTTCTCTCCTCCCTCTGACCACCATCTCGTACCCTTCCTCCCCTTGAGGCTTTCCCTTCAGCTTCCTCTCCAATCATTCCCCTCAACTTCTACTGTCTCGTCCCTTCCCCAGCAGCCATCTCCCCACTCTCTGCTCTGAGGCTTGGCCCCTCTCAGTTTTTTTGGGAGCAGGGAACTTGCTGTGAGGGTATGAAGTGCTGCCTCAGCTTGCAGGAGGAGACAAATGGATTGTTGATAATGAGCCTAATGAGGCTGTATTTAAGGCAGCCCAGCTTTTAGCAGGCAGCCCACAGCTGGTTGTCTGTAAACCTATTTCCATGCTCTGCGTCTCTATGCATAAGGAGCTCTGGAGGGGATCCTTGGGTTTATTTGCTCCACGAATTGAGCAAGAGCTCTCCAGCCTGCATACCTCCACCATGCTGGCACCTGCCGGCTGTCGCCTCCGTAAACCATCGCTCCTCCTGAAAAGCGGGCTGAGAGCCTGTCTGAGGGGTCAGGTGCTGCAGCCTCTCAGCTTCCTGGGGTTAATAAATAGCTATGGATTTGTGCCGGTCAGCTTCCACTCGAGATGAGGGAGGTCAACACATGGTGAGAGGGGAAGGTAAACAGCCATGCCCGCAGCTGTGCGCTAAGGGCCGGGCTGAGGGAGCGGAGGAGAGCCCAGCTCTCCTGAGGTGCTATCACACCACAAACTTCAGTGGCCTTGAGGGGCAGGAAAACTCTGCGAGCAACCCCGTGGGCTGCTGGTGGGGCTTAAAAAGCCAGCAGGGCTTCTACCATCTTCAGCTCTGTACAGTCACAACACGGCATGCATACCATGGCTCACCTCAGACCCTAGCTCCTCTGGTCGACCCCTCATAGCATAACGAGCACTGAGGCCCACCCCGCTGGTGGCTGGAGATGGATCTCCTAACGACTGAAGTGAGATCTCCTGCCACGAGGCAGTGATGCATCCTTCATTACAGCATGGAGCTAGGAAAGAGGTGGGAGGGAGCTGCCAAATATCAGGCCATGGCATTTGCTCCTGATGAAAACCAACCAAATCCAAAGTGTTGCCATTGGAGTGATCCTCGCATCCATGCCAGGCTGGCGTTAAGGTTACTTCAGGGTTTCTAACTCCCTGCTCCTGCTGTTTATCTCCTCTTCCCCAGTACCAATGCACACCTACATGTGAGTGCCTTGCTTGTGCTCCGGGAGGCTGACCTTGAGAAGCTTGAGATGCTAGAAATAACCCTGGAGGGATATGTGAGTTGGTGTGACTCCATTGCAGCCCAGCAAGCTCTGTCTGCTGAGGATCTGGCCTGCTATGGCTGTAAATAAAGATGAGGTGTGCCCTCACACTGTTATTCAGAGTGCTTGGCTGGGGTGTCTGTCACACAGAGTACTTGGCTTGGATGTCACAGTCTTTGCCTTCACCTCACTTCATGTGTTTCTTTGAGTAAGAGCAGAAATTCTTTGGTGCTGGGGTGGGTTTTGGGCATTTTTTAGTAAATGGTGGTCACCATGAAATAGCATTTCCCTGCAGAAAAAAAAAATCTAGAAGGCTGCAGCTCACGTGCCAAAGGCCAGGCAGATATGGAGGTACTGTTTTCCCAGCTGCAGCTGAAACCAATAAAAGTGGGCACGGGGAAGGAGACAGCTTTATGGTACCTAAGCACATATCTGGCTCCCAGTGTGGGCACTGTGCTGCTGAAATTGGTGGAAATACGAGGGTGTGCTAAGGTCCATAATGAAACATCTCATGGACTTGGGGCACGAAGGAGCTACTGCTTTATTAATGGTATGAATCTGGCAAAAGCACATGATGTTTATGGCAGGGTATTGAAAATGCTGTTTCTAATAAAGAAAACTATGATTCCTGAGGTTGCTAGATGTTTCAGTTATTTAAAGGAAATGGAAAAACCATAACCTGGGAACTGTTTATGCCATCAGCGCCCTGATGGCTCTTCAACCAGGAAACCTGTGCTCCACTGGCTGAGGGGTCTGCCGTCAGAGGTCCCAGAATGGTCTCAGGGAGGGGAAGGTGCTGCTCCCCTCCTCTCCTTCCCACAGCACCTTACGTGGTCCTGCAGAGCACAGACATCCTAGAAAGGCTGAGATTTAAGTTATCTTGCGCTAAACTGTCTTTACATTTAATTGCAGAGCAATAAGAGAAGTCTGTTTAAAAAGACATCTGTCCTCAGGGCATTCCTTGCTTCTGCTTTCTCTGAACTTCCAGGGGGGAAAACCTTATTGACTGTAAAAGAGATGAAAACAAAAGGCCTCTGGAGAAATGACCCTACCATCCAGCCTGACTGGGATGTTCTGAAGGTTTCTGCAGCAGCTGTGAGTGAGAAAGGATCCCGACTTTCTTAACATCCCAGTGGTCTTCCCCAGGACAGACCATCTGCTACTGCCCCAGCATCCCCGTTGCCTCCCACCACCCATCCCAATAGCAGCTCGCAAGGGCATTTGCCATCCCTTTGGCCACTTGCTAGCTCTGTTCTGTGCCTCTAGGGACACTTAGTTCCTATTTTCCCTCTGCCACTGAGTCACAGCCGCTGGGGAGCTCCCAGACCAGAGCAGGGTTCTTTCTGCGAGCTCAGCTCTGCGTCTGTTTGGGTACCACCACCGCATCTGATCAGCTACCGCCTCCACAGTCCAAAAGCCAAGGCTGGTTTTTGATAGCCATCTTCTATTTTCCTTTCCCTGATTTGGAGCATATTTGCCCATGTGCCTTCCCTCCTCACCACTTTTTTTTTTTTTTCCCCACACTGGAGTTAACATCCTCTAGACCTTTGCAGCTGGATGCTGAGTCCACACCTCTGCCCCGGCACAAGGCTCTGGCCCCAGGTTACTTCAGGGCTTTGCCCTTCCTTCATTGTCACGTCAAGGATAGTGAAGGGTCCAGCTTTTAAAAACCTTGTAGGTGGCAGACCCTATCCATCCTGTCTCCTGGGGATGGTTCAGCCTGGTCCTCAGGCTGTCCTGTCCCCACTGCTGGCTGCAGCGAAGGGACCGCATCTACGCAGATACCCACTGTAGCTACCGCCGTGCCCCTGTGATGAGAAACCCTTTCCTAGCCCGCTGTGACCGTGCCTCTTGCATGGGAGAGATGCTGATCATTAGAGGAAAATTCAGAAAAGACACACAAAAAAAGGAGGAAGCCAGTTTTTTCTCTTGCTGGCTAAATGAGTGTGAATGTTAAGGGACTCCCTCTCCCTACTCGTGTTAGGCTGCCGCTGCCTGGATTTGCCCTTGGGTCAGTCCTTCTTGCGGTGATGCTCAGCCCCGGCATGGTTTAAGCTGTTAAATGCCTCGCCCAGGCAGCAGTGAAGCCTGCCGCATGGGTGGCAGAGAGGTGCTCCTCGCTCACATCTTGGGGAAGGGGAAACTGAGGCAGGCACCGTGGTGCCAGTTCTGGGCAAGCCTAGGGCATGGGTCCCCAAACTTGACACCAAGCCTTTCTGCCAGAGACCCTGATGGGTTCAGAAGCAGCCTCCTTGCAGTGCTGGGCACTGGCAGTCCAATTCATGGGAGCTGGATGGAGTTAATTGATCTGCTTCTGTGACGAAGCCCGTCTGCACCCTGGCCTTTCCCTAAATGCTGCCTGCCAAAACAAATCAGCTAGCTCCTCTCCAGGGCCAACCAGCCGCCCCAGGCTCTCGGCACATCCATTCAGTGAGTTTTGAGGCTGGCAGGCAGGGAAGGGGAGGGCAGCCCAGGCCCCTGGCAGGGGGCTGCTGCCTGTTTGCCAGGTGCCATCCCTGCGGGGCTGCTCTCCCCTGTAGCTACCAGGGGTACCCCAGTCCCGTCCCCTTCGCTGGCTGTGCTCTATGCCGTTGCCCTCCCCATCAACACAGCTTTATTTGCTCCTGGCCCCAATGCTGTGCAAAGCCCCCCCGCCACTCTGTTCCCTCTCCTCAGCTAGCCGGGGCTCATTCCTACAATGCTGGCAGGTCTCCAGGGCTTGTCCAGGGATTTACAGGGCTCATAGTGGGGGAGCTCTGGTGTTTTAATGAAAGAGGGCAAGAAGGAAACAGACAGGATTGCCCTGCGCCTCAGCTGCCTCTCCCCTCCTGCCACTTGCCAGGCGCTGGCTGATCCCGGCCGGCTGCTTCGTATTGCTTCTGCCCGACCATCCAGCTGCTGGATCCTGCCCTGATGATCTCTAACCGATAGGATTCTGAAGAAGGGACCGAGTGCCTGGGCGCCTATGAGCGCAGCACGTGCCCAGCCAGCCCTGCATTGCCTGCCCATCACCCTGACACAGGACAGAGGAGCCTCTGAGGGTACTGGAGGAAGTCACAGCACCTCTTCCCCAGCTGAAGCAACACCTCCAGCTCCAAAACACACCTTGGCTTTCCCCATCCCCATCCCCAGCGGCTGCAACCGTTCGTCTGTGTGGCAAAGACATGATTTACATCAGGCGTGACCCCCAAGTGCTTGCCCCTGCGTCCGGCCACCCCTTGCCCCACACCTCGTGCTCAGTACTCACTTTCAATGAATAGGCCAAGGCGATGAAGCCGAGGCAGCAGAAGTTGAGGTATACGAAGTTGAAGATGGACCAGAGATAGTAGTCATTCACCTCGGTGGTGTCGGGGTAGATTTCGATGACAGTGGTGGGGTTGGTCATCGTCTTCTTCTCCACAGAGTGCTTGCACGGGACTGCCGGCCGCAGGCTGTCCCCTTTGCAGCTCTTGCTCTCCATGAGATAAACGGCAGAAGAAGGAGACAGGACAGGTGAAGCTTGCCGGAGAGCCGGGGGCTTGGCGATGCAGGCGAAGCAGCCCTGTGGGGGTCCCTGGGGGGGTCTCGGGGTCCAGGCCGCCCCCTCGAAGGGGCACGGCGGGCCCAGCGGGGGATCCTGTGTCCTCTCCGTGGTGGCTGCCGCGGTGTCACCGCGCTCTGCCCTGGCAAAGAGAAAAATGTCCCCGTGAAAAACGGGGGTGAGGGGATGGAGAGGCCGGGGAGGGAGGGGAGGGAGAAGAAAAAAGCAGGGAAGGAGAAGAAAAAGGGGAGACGTGGGGGCTAGGCAGGAAAGAGACAGGGACCGGGAGACAGAGGAGAGAGCGGGGAGAGGAGCGAGGGAGTGGGCAGAGGAGAGAGGGAGGGGAGGAGGGCAGGCAGAGGGGGAGCAGGGAGCCCGGGGACCACACAGCAGCTGCCCGGGCGCGGAGCTGCCGCCGGCCCCGGCCCCGCGGCGGGGGCAGGGGAGCGGGCAGCGTCCCTCCCCCTCGCCCTCCTCCTCCCGCCCCTGCCGCCCGCTGTCCTGCGTGACCCGCGCCCGAGTCACGAGTGGGGAAATAAAAAAAAAAAACAAAACAACAACAAAGAAGGAAGGAAACAAATAAAAGCAGAAAGAAACACTTGGGAGGAGCCGGTGGGCTCCAGGGCAGCGGCCAGCTCGCCGCGCTGCATCCCCCCCGCAGCCCTCCCCTGCTCCCCTGTCTGTCGGGCTGTCTGTCGGTCTGTCGGGGCCTCCCTCTTTCTGTTCCATGCCGGGACGGGAGAGGGTCTCTCGGCGGCGGGCGGAGCGGGTCTCCCAGTGCGGCAGAGCAGCCCGGCCCCTCGCCCTCCCTCCCTCCCGGGGGTTTTATTTTGGAGGGGACTTTTTTTTTTTTTTTGGCTGAGTCCTCATCTCTGCGGGATTCCAGATGGGATTGCATTTCCCCATTCCTTCCACCTGCCAGCAGGTTCCCTCTCCTTTTTTTTTTTTTTTTTTTTTTTTTGAGAATATCGTGGCCGGAGAGGAGGAAGAGGAGGGAGAAGAGGGAATGAAGACAGAGGATGGGGAAGAGGATGTGGGAAAAGGTTCCCCCCCACCCCAGCTTTGCAAATAGGAGAGACTAGTCCACCTCTGGCCGCCCATCCGTCCGTCCATCCGGCTCCTCCGAAGGCATCGGGAGGAGCGAGGGATACTCACAAGGAGGGATGCGGGGAGTCGCTGCATATCCGGCTCAGCACTGCCTCCGGCTCGGCTTCCTCGGCGCTGGAGTTGCGGGAGGAGGGGAGGGCGGGGTGGGGACACCCATGGGCTAGGAGTGGGCACGGGGGAGAGTTAGGGGCTGGGAAGGTCAACCCGCAGCCCCCCTCCTCCCCCCCAAACATCCTCCACGCAGGAGAGCTCCTCCGTGTTCCAGCCCTTTTCCTTGTGTCCCCCCTACAGGGACGTCACCTCCTGCTTGAAGCATCCTGGCTGGAGAAGGGCACCTCCCGGGCCCGGCCGAGCCCCTTCCCCGGCCGCCCGTGGGGTTGGGGGAATGAGGGGGGATGATGCTCGGCCCCGCTCTCCCCAGCATCTCCCACCGAGACCTCTGCGGCGGGGACTGGCTGCAGCCTGGGTTGCGGGATCGCTTCCATGGGCCTGGGTAGAAAAACCTAAAGCAAGCGTGGCAAAGGGCGTGTGGGAATGATGGGGACAGATTGGGGAGGGGAGGAGGGGGTGATGCAGCGCCGTGGGGAAAAAAAGTGCCTTAGTTGTGGGGCGTGGATGGAAAGGGGATAAATCCTTCGTGTGGGGTGATAAATCCTGCCAGGACCGAGCAAATCCCAGTGTGGGAAGGGGTGGGAGTACCCCGGCAGCAGGATGCAGGGCATGGGGCTGCTTTACGGGAGGGAGGTGGGGGTGCTACGAAGGATGGACAAGCCCAGGATGATCTGGCCCTGCCCGGGCTTGGAACAGGATCAGGGAAATGCTTGCTGCCTCCCGTTGCCAAGTGCTCTGGGAGCTGCACGGAAACCCAATTCTGGGGTGCTGCAGTAGCGTCCCCCCAGGGACACGATGCCAGAGAGCAGCTGGTGCCACGCAGGGACGGCTTGCAGGTCATTTGGGAGGATGAAGCCGTGGCACAGGGAGGGTGAGGACATGAGACACAGCAGCAGAGCCCAGCCTGGCGCAGGTGGCCTTGAGGCAGCAGCCAGTTCAGCTGGGACACGGGGGAAGGTGAGCGGAGAAGTCTCAAGAGTACTGGAAACAGACTGGGTAAAACAAAAGTTTGCGTGAGCAATACCTGCAGGAGAAGGGAAATCCTCTGGAAATGCCTTAAGCCTACCCACAAAGTGCTGAGCTAAGAAATAAGGATGGTAATTGACTCAGCTGCTTACAGGGAGGTTTGGCTCCTGCGTAGGAGCACTCACTCCCTGTTCATCCCGGTGGGTTGGTGTGACGTGAGGGGACTTCTGTGGCCACAGCGCTTCTGGGCTGGAGGGGGTCCAGTTTGCACGGGGTTAATTTAATCCCCCTGAAGGTGCCTGCGCTGGTTAAATAAGGACAAATCGCCCTTTGGTTTGAGATTTGTCGCTGCCAGAGTGGTGTTGGGTCCTGCCAAAGTAAAGAGGGTTTTATTAGTGCTATGGCTGCCTGTGATGAGATCCAGGTCTCTCTCCAAGAAGCTGCTAAGGAGCAGAAGCAGCACTGGGGTGAAAGTGATGTTCCTGTGGGATTAAGGTGTTTGCAGGAGAGGCAGAGCCATGGCCAGCTGTTGTCAGCTTTTCTGGAGGGCTTGGACAAACCGAGGCAACCTGCAGCTGTGCAGAGCATCCTTCCCTCAGGCTCAGGAGGAGCAAAGGAGCTCCTTGGATGCAGAGTGCTATCTGCCGTGGGAGCTACTGATGAGCCTACTGTTTGGTTGTCTGGGGAAAGCTCTGTAGGAAGGACAGCTCCTCTTCTTAAATCTCAGGCAAGGATGGAAGGTGAGCAGAGAAAAATGTCAAAGAGGGGGTCTGGAGGAGGCAAGAGGTGGCAGCAGGGGTGGTGTAGGGGAACATGGGACCAACAGAGACGAGTGCTTTCCCTGCTGAGAACAGGATTGAAAGCTGAGTGAGGTTGAATGGCTGCTTTTTCTCTTCTCCAGGTACCAGGTCAGCTCTACAGTTTGCACAGCATTTTTGGGTCTTTGGGTTGGTAAATCATCATCTTTCTTAATCCTAAGTGTGAGCAATGAGAGGGTTATTAGCATGGACCACAATGGCAAACATGCAGCATCAGCGGTTCAAAAGCCATTCATGTGTCTCTTCAGAATTAGGGAACTGGCTTAAAAAAAATAACGACACAAAGAACAAAAAAATATTCTCCATTATTTTAAAACTCCTATTTTCTGGGAGTCTTTAAAGGTCATGCATGCAAATCCTCAACCATAAGGTCTAGGACCACTTTCCTTTCAAATAAAAGCTTGGATGAGTTTGAGTAATCGCCTGTATTACTGTGGCATCAAAGCCTGCATCCCTTTGTGCTAAACATGGGATGAACAGAATGGAAAGATGTTTCCTTCCTGCCCCAAAGCAATCCTCCTGTAATCGTGTTAAAGACATGTGGGCTGTAGCATAATCAAGTGCTGTAAGACCCGTGAGAAAGTCTTCCATCTCAAATCCTGCTCCAGCTCTCCAGAAAACCATTAGCAGGACCTGCTTCAGCTTTTTTTTTTTTTTCCTGAAGAAGAAAGCCCACAACCTGCTGCATGCTCTTTCCTATCCACCCTATAAAATTACTCATTGGGTTGCTAAGCCCCATAAGCAGTAAGGTCGCTTGAGGCTTGGCAGGGTAAATGCCATCTCCCCACTCTCCCTTGATCTCTGTCTCCTGTCCTCTAAGCTTTCAGTCTGCACTCTGCTTCCTCTCCGTCCCGAAGGAACCTAAAAATAAATCCAAGAAAGAGCAGAAAAAAAAGAAGCCACCAGCCCCCAAAACAAAGTAATTCGTCATTGATGGTAAGTAAAAATAGTTTCCCAAAGCAACAAATTGCTGAGCCAACCACATGAGCAAGTCATCTCCATAAATGAGGGGTCTCATCCTCCCTCTCCTTGGGCAGGTCCTTGTCTGAGAGGGCTTTTGGCAAAGCCCTGAGCAGATTTGGTTGGAGAAAGAACAGGCCTATGAAGACAGCCCTGATGGTCAGGGCCAAGACCCCTACTACTCAAGGGGATGTATAATGAAAAAATGTATCTTCTTTGCATCAGTAGAGACATTTAATAAAGAGTTATCAAATTGTCATGTGCGTGGAGTTTTGCAGAGATGGTGCGGTAAATGTGGGGGGGAGGCTGGTGTAAATCTGAGGATTTGCTGGGCAAGATAATGTGGGGCGCGTGCAGGCTGCTCGCAGGGTGGGATATGCTCTGCTCCCTACTGGAAAAGCATGGGAGGACAATCCTGGCTCTTGGCTTCTCCAGCTCTTGGCCAAGATCAAGCCTGTGACTGTTCCTGCTGAGACTTAATGTTCAATACTCAGGGCACGATTAAAGGCTTAGGCACAATCCCCCCAGCAGAAACAACGCCCTTGTATTCCCGTTGATAAATATTTGGCAACGGATGACTTGCTCTCCCTTTGGGCTACGGAGGAACGGTGGGCTGCATGATTGGTTTTCAGGACCCAACCAGCCCTTTTGAGTTAAATCCATCTCTTTAATATAGGAGAACAGCTGATCGGCGTATTAAGGCATCCTGGGAGAACAGAGGCTCGGGACGTGCCAGTGGGGAAATCAGTTAAGCTCTCTGTGTGCTTAGATCTGCACTTAGAAAATGGGATGGGACTTGGCTGCATCCATCTTGCTTATGTAGATGACGCTTTTTTCAAAGTGGGGATTAGCTCTTATCTTCCACCTGGCACATGGGGCCTTCATTCTGCGTCGGAGTCTCCAGCTCCCTTACAGCAGCGCTAAAAACTGCACAGCCAGGCAAGGCGAATGGATTTTTCCTACATTTTGAAAAAAAAACCACCCATGTTCTTCATCACTGAACTCTGGAAGCATAAACTCCACATTCTAGTGGATTTTAGGCTCGACTCAGAGACTAGAGTCCTGCTTCGGCCACTATAAGACCACTCTATGTCCCAAGTCAAGCAGAAGCTTGTTCTAGCTGGCCCAGAGGCCTAGGGGACAACCTGAGTACCCTGTAGGAGGACTATCCTTGGCAATACTCAGCCAGGGAGATGTGGCCCCAGGAGAAGGCTGTAGGTTAGGAGAGATGCTGGGAGTGCCTGCCACGCCGGTGGTGCCGGGTCAGGCAGGTGACACTGTCACATCATCCTGAAGAGGCTGAGTTTTGTTTTAACACATTGAAAAAGACAAACCGGACAGGCTCCCAGCATTTTTCCTTATTGGAGACAACGGAAGGAGCCCTTCTAAAACACATATGGGTCCACCTGAGTGGGTGACCAGACATACTGAGTCAACAAATCAGGGAGACACGGTTTCCGGACAAGAAAGAATCTGGCATCTCAAACTGCTTAAGGAAAGACCACTCTCAGAGTTAAAGGGGAAAACATTGTATTTTCATCTCAATTTTCTAGGATGACACAGTAATTCTGACAGCAAATTAGATTAAAAAAAAACCAAAAACTCACACGATTAGAGTTTGGTTTAAAAATGCAAATAAAAGAACAAGGGGAGGAGACCCATTCAGGGAAGACTACAATGAACCACTCCTCCAGCCTATCCTAAAGTATGTCACTCAGGGCATCATTTTGGGCTGTGCCCTTTCCCCAGGCAGCACTCTCCTGCCTCCCTGAAGACAGGCATCAGCCCAGCCTTGGGTCACCATGGAGGTTACAAAACAAACAGCATAAAGCATTGCACACCAGCAGAACTGTGGCTTGACAGCTTGTTCTGGGGCTGCACTGCATGTCCCACTTCAATGCGATGCTGAAGATGTTCAAAACCCACCACCAGCTCCATGTCAGGCTTCCCCCTGCGTCAAGTCTGATTAGTGGGTAACCGAGGCTGTCTCTGTCTCGTGGCGCTGGAGAAATCCTGCAGCTGGGAAATGATGTAGCAGAACTTGGAGGAGCTCTGGGCACTTAACTGGTGCGAAAGCAAGGCTCTCTGGAGAGGTGCTGAGTATCTGCTGACTTTGGAATATCTATCGAGGAATTTTTTTTTTTGGTAACACACTAGTGTTCTCTAACCAGTCTGCAACAGATGTCCTTAGGCGTCCAGATGAAGGGTTGCAGGTGAAGACCAGGAGCAGGCAGAAGCAAGCTTTGGGAGCAGCATTTGTCATATCCAGGGTTGCAGGGGACAACACACACATCAGAAGTGTGCCCAGGCCTGTCCCCACCACCCATACCAGACTCCTCCAAGGCATGAGGCAGGGCTATAAAGCCAAACTGATCAGCTGCGGAGGGTAGGGACAGAAGACATCTGCTGGCTACGTGCTCACTGTCCTCCCACAGCTCACCTCAGAACCTGTTCCCCACATGTGCCTCTGATGATGTTGGTGAATTCAGTATCGGGCATGATGTATGTGCATTTCACTGGGCATAACCATCTACAACACTGCCCAAAGACCTTTCTCAAGAATTTCCTTCCTTCCACCAGTACTGCTGGCAGGATTATGAGTGAATTTTAGGGAGCCAGGATTTTACCATCTGTTTTGACTGGTCTGGGGTCAGGGTCGGTGCTGATCTGGTCTTCTTGCCACTCTCAGCCTTACCCCTCACCTGCTGCCACTCCTTAACTTCAGGACCTGATCCAACGCACTGAGAAAGCTAAGAGAGTCTTTACTTCCAGCATGGGCTGGGATTCTTGGCAGACTCTCTTCTGCTTTCCAGTACTGCTTAAAACTCACTTTATCATCCTCCCAGCTCCACTAGTGTTTGCCTACTGACGCCAGCCCAGTGAAGCAAGCGGCTCCACACGCACAGATCTCGGCTCTCTGAGAGGACCAGCATAGCTAACTCAGCTACAACCTCTCCGAAGCACCACTGTGCCTCACTCCATCTGCAACACAGGGTGAACATGCACAGAGCTCTCACCAGTGTTAGTAAGGTGGAAAGCAGGTAAGGAGTGTGTTAAAGGCAGTTGGGATTCAGGACATGGCAGCAGGGAAAGCAAATACAAGTCCAGCAGCTGCCATGGCACCCTCCTGCCTGGGAGCCTTGCTGGCTCTGCCAAATGTCTCTTGAGTTTTGGGCAGTTCAAAACCAGAGAAAAATGTTTCCGAAAGGTCTTACGTGGCTGACAAACACCTACCAATTTTATCAGTGTGATTTCAGTTTGTAGAACACTCATTTGCTTTAGGAAACATTATTCTCAACTCACTGGTTGCAGATGAAGCTGGGAAGATCTGTGGTTTGGGGAACTCGGGAGAAGTTCACCAAACTCAAGAGAACCTGTGTCAAGTGTCTTTCCTCAGCAGGAAAACGAGCCTTCATGGCAATGAATTCAAGTGATCTCTATCAAATCCTATCTTGACCCCCTTTATATTCTTACTCCCTGAAGAGTCCCACTGGCTGGAGCCCCCCTACAAATTCCTGCCTTGTTAGGTCAGGCACACGGACTTCATGCCTCCAGCTCTCTTGCTATGCTGTCACAACACAAAAAGACGCCACCAAAGCCCTCGAGCTCTGAAACGCAACCTTTGGGCATGCTACCACGATCCCCTGTTGCTCCAGTCCAGGATATGCTCTCCTACGACCAAGCCAGCACAAACCCATTGAGAAATGACCTATGGTCAATACCTCAACCCATCACAGAAGAGTGATGAAGACGGACTCTTCCTCCTGTCCTGCTCTCCCACTTCATCAGTGAAAAAGCAAGAAGTAAATAACATGCCAGACAGCCTTCCCTGACCTTCTCCCCCAGCAGAAGCCCAAAACCAAGAGCAGCTGCACAGCCTCTCTGCAGGAACAGAGATGCTACGGGCTGACTCCAGCCAGCTGCCCCCCTCAGGAAGGAGACCAGGGCTGGGAGATGTGAGAGGGCCTTGTTCAGCTCTGAGAATCATTCTTAAAAACAAATACTGGAAGACCTAGCAGTAAAGCAAGGGGCTACTCCAGCTGGAGTTGTCAACTAGAGACCTCCCAGCACCACTTACTCAATGGAGGGGAAAAAGTAGGTAGCAGGGCATTAATGACTATTTTCCAAGTAAATTTAAATCTAGTTCCATTTCTTTTTCTTTTTTTTTTTTCTTTTTCCTTACCACTCATTGGATTTCTAATCCTGGTAATCTTTCTCTACGGCTCCTGTGTGTGTGTGTAAGTGTGTTTGTGGCAGAGGCAGTCGGGGCCAGGCGCTTAGACACATTTGGCAAAGCCAACAGAGTCGTTATCACGGTCAAAGACGGTGTAGTAGGGACCGATGAAGACATCTCCCAGGATCCAGAGTGGCCCCCCAGGGGGTGGGACATCCAGGCCTGAAAAGCCGCTCAGGCAGATGGTCTCTCCTTGTGCAGAAACCTAGAGAAGAGAGAGAGCTTCAGTACAAGGAGGTCCTTCCCTTCCCTCAACCTCGCAGGCTCAGCAATACCACCTGCCAACGCTGGCTGTGCTTCAGCCTCTCCCAGCCCGAGATCCGCAGCTTGCAAAAGTAACTCCCAACCCACCGCTCCCGTGGCTTGCTCTCCCTCCCAGAGCCCTTATGCAGCAAAGCATCAAGTAAAGCCACACATGCCCATAAACCTCCCAGCCCACTCAACTCTGAATTAGGGCTGTTGTTGAAATTCTGTGCAAGGTTGTCCTAAGTTGACTCTGACAGCTTAAATGCCACGGTGGTGGCCTCTGCAATGACAAGGCTGGCCTCATGGCACTAGAATCCAGCAGAAAAGGGCAAAATGTTTGCAGAAAGTGGTGCAACAGCCTGCCTGCCCTTTCTCTCCCATTCTGCTATTTGTCATGAGCATCATGCAGGGGATCTCGTTCCTATAGGACTTTGGTGAGATTGCCTGAGTCTATCAGCCAGTGCCACCACCCTATCACTCTGACTTTTCAGACTTCTTCCCAAGTGCCAGCTGCAGTCTTGCCTTTGCTGCTCTTGCATTTTGAGGTTTGAGTAGAGAAGACAAAAGTTAGGCCTTGGGAGAGAAGATCAGGGCTGGCAAAAGCTGCCTAGACGCACCTTGAAGACATACTGCTCTCCGGTGAGCTGGTAGGGCTTCCCTCCTAGCGTTAGCGTGACGACAGGCAGAGATGACACCTTATCGCAGGGGATCACGTACTGAAACAGAAACAGTAAAGGCTTTAGACTTAGACAACAGCTTCCATGCCCTCAGGAAAGGGCATGGTCTCCCTCGGGCACAACCACATCTTTGCTGTGGTTTTCCTTAACAACTACTCATCTCAGGGCGCAGAAGCAGCTTGAGCTTCTTGAGTAAGCAGACTGCCCCCTGCCCAAGGCTCAAAGCTGAATGGGCAGAGGGTTTTAGAGACAGGGGCGGAGCCAAAGGATGCTGAGTTTAGCTTTCGGCTCTGCTGAGCCCCAGGGCACAGCACCTGATGCAGCAGGGCTGAGGGCTTTCCTCTGTCACAGGAGAGGGAGACATGGCTCAGTACAGCCTAGAGACACAGACAGGGACTCGTGGTGTGATGAATGGACAAAGCCAGTTTCATGAACACTGGCGAGTCTTGGGGAGGGTGGCAATTCTAAGCCAGTTGTTGCTGCAGCATGGGGTCTCCTCATACCACAAAAAAGCCCTACAAGTGCTCATGGCTCTGTGATTTGGGAGGGGTTTCAGAGCACCCTTCCTAGAAGGTCCTTATAATCCCTATTCTTCCAGTTTCAGGGAGGAAAGATGATCTTGTGAGACTAGCTAAGATGGTTAAAAACTTGGCAAGGAAGGGTTGTAATTTGCATTAAATATATTTGTATTAAAGTGCCTCTGAACTCACACTAATGTGAATCCTGGGCCTCAGCTGCAACTTGCACCCCTTCTCCTCCGTCTCACAGACATGGGTGGTAGAAAGCCTCCCCAAGTTCAGAGGACTTGCTCTCTACTGAGAGCATGAGCAGGACATCAAACGCTACCCAGGGTCAAAAGATGGAGGGGTCCCTGCTATGCCAGGGGCTTTTCCAGGAGCAGAGGCTGCTAATGGAGAGCAGAGGGAGCTGAAGATCAGGGTGTCTAGAAGCATCCAGGTGTAAAGCAGAGCACCAGTATGGATGCCGCGACGGCCGTGGACTCCCGCTTTCCCAGCCTGGCCTCACCTGGCCTTTGATGAGTGGTTTTGCACCGATGGCCGTCTGTAGCTCCTTCACTTCCTTGGTGGGGCCAGTGATGAGTGAGGTTCCTGTGTCCACGATGGCCTCGCAGCCCCCTTTGCACAAAGTCAGCCCATTGGCAACGTCCACCCTGGGGAGAGATGCCCAGACAGAAGACAACCCTTAGATGCCCCCCAGCGAAGGCTGTGGGGAGGAGCAGGCAAAGAGCTGAAGACGTCTGAGCCTGGGCAGTACATTGCCATGCAAGGTAGGGCTGTGACAGACACCCAGGAAAGACAGGCGCTCAGAAATCTTGATGCAGCACTGACTTAGTGCAGACCCGCTGGCGTCCCGTAGGGCCCTCACCTGCTCCCAACTGAGTGGGTGCCCTGGTGTGCCACTGCATTTCTGCAAGCAGCCTGGACTGCTGCCTGAGTACCCTGCCTGCTAAACACCGTGACTAACAGGCACACGAGCAAGATAAGGTCGATGCATTAGGGTCTCGTATGACCTGCGCTACTGTAAAAAGCAAAGCGTTAAAGGGGTGGTGTGATGGCTGAGGGGGTCATGGGCAAGGGAAGGGTTCGTGTACATTGAAGAGGCAAGACAGGAGTTGCTCAGCTTCCTCACCTGCATCGCGTTTCACAGATAAAGCCTTCCAGCCAAGGGTCTGCCACGCTTTGCCAACGCGGCAAGGCTGGGGGAAGATGAGAACTAAAATGCTGCGCTGAGGAGTGATGTGATCCCCAGGAAAAGGACACACTCTGATCACAGGCCGCTTTTAATTTCCCATCACATGGGAGAGCTCAGAATAGAATGCAGGGCTGGCGGGCCGTCAGCTCAGTCTGCTCTCCTCCCCTCTGCCTCCAACAATGCGTGCTGATTGCCACACTGTGCCCTTCAGTCAAGGGCTGGCTTCCTGGAGCCTCATCCTGCTCCTCTGGAGCTGTGTGTAGGTGAGCCATACAGCTTAGGCCTCACTGAGAGCTAAGCAAAGCCACAGTTTAATCTATGTGGCTCATCCTGCCTGCAAGGAGGACACATCGGCTTTTTTCCCCTGCTTGCCAAGGGCACAGCAGGTGTTTTCAGGGGCCAAACTGTAAACAAGAGGAAATTATTTTGGAGAACATCTCCTGCTGCTTTTTGCCTCTCCTCACCTTCCAGCGACAAATGACCCAGCCTTAGTGTGGGATTTTAATTTGCTTTTTTCCAGTGTGGATGTGTTGCAGGGATAGAGGATGATTCTTCCCTTTCGCGGAGGGTCTCGGCCAACCCCGGGAGTGAGCTGTCTGCATACCTGTCCCCACGCATGTAGTCGGGTGGAGGGGGGACTTACGCGTCCATGTGGACCTGCCAGTAGGCCTTGCGCGTGACGTTGACCCAGCTGAAGTCGCCACTGTAATACTTGGGGTCAGTCCCTCCCAGGAGCAGCTCGCCACCAGGCTGAGCGGTGGGGTCTCTGAAAAAAAACCAAAACAACCAAACCTGTGAACATCAGGGGCAGGGTGAGAACAACCCACTCTGTGTGCCCCTAAAACAGACGCTGGGGTGCTTGGGGGTAAAGCATGGCACTAGCAGCACTGGAGACAAGTTGTGCAACAATATGTAAATAAAAGGACAGATACTGTGAGATAGGCTGGGGTGGGGAAACGGGGATATTTTGGCCTAGTCAAATCATCCTGCAGCTTTTCTCCTCTTGTTTTTGCATGGACGCCTGGAGAAACTTGCTGCAGAGAAGGGGGACAGAAAAGGGGAACTGAGTACTGGCACAAGGACCCTCAAATAATCAGCTCGTAACAACCACCCGTGCAGGGTTGGATATGGCTGATGCAGCGTTAGGTTATCTGCACCCAACTCAGTGCCAGCCAGCAGCCTCAGAGTCGAATTCTCAAGGTTACCGTTAGATAAAAGCTCGCTGCTGAGCAGATGGGAAGAAATATGGTGATGGGGGAGGGCTGGCTGGCACTTGAGCAGCTAGCAGCAGCGATCTCTGTCCTCCCCGCTCCTGAGGTGCTACTTTCTGGGCTGAAATAGTTCAGAGTCCCCCCTGCAGTGCCAGGAGGATGATGTGGTGTCCCAAGGAGAGCAGCAGTGGGTGGAAAGGCACTGGGAGCCACGCAGGTGGATTTCTTGGGGGGTGAGGGAGTGTTAGCCCCATTACTAGTGATCACTGGTTGGGGGCATGCTTGCCTGGGACGTGACATGGCTGTGGCCACCTGGCTCGTAGATTTTGGCAACAGACTGGGGCTGTGTTTATCCCCCTAATGGGGATTGCATTACCAGCGTGCAATTTCATCACCACAACCCTGTTTATTTTTGTTTCTTTTTCCTCTGCTAACATCCTCTGTCTCTTCATCAGTTAAGAAATCCAGCAGCAGATCTACCCAGCTTTTTATCAGTAAAATGGCTGCATTTCTACTTCCCTTCTTCTTACTTCAAAGCAGTAAACAGAAGAGATTTTGGTCTGACTGCTCCAGCAAGGAGACCTTGCTGAGACTTCCCCAACAGTGCTGGCCAGGGTGTAAACTGGCGCACAGCAAGAGGTGCTACCAGGAGACACAGAGAAATGCCTGGCTGGGCTTGCCAGAGGTGCGCCACCAAACCCAACATTACCTGTTCAGGTAGAAGGAGAAGATGTTTTTCTCGATCAGCTT
This sequence comes from Chlamydotis macqueenii, assembly GCF_036417535.1. Classification (NCBI taxonomy): domain Eukaryota; kingdom Metazoa; phylum Chordata; class Aves; order Otidiformes; family Otididae; genus Chlamydotis; species Chlamydotis macqueenii. Next base: position 51,550,399 of record NC_141560.1, on the reverse strand, counting down.
CTGTTGCATGATGTTATCGAAGAAAGGGGTGACCTTGTCCACAGAGATCCTTGGGAACGCCATGCCCAGGATGCCGTCGAACTTGGCAGCGATGAACGTGATGCCTGGCTGCTTCACGGCCTCCCCGAAGATTTGGTTCTTGATTTTCAAATTACCGAGCTGAGAGGAGATGAGGAGGGAAGGGAAAAGCAGATTGTAAAGAAAACTGACTCAGGGGACCAGGGTGGAAACAGGATCTCATTGAACACAGGCTGCAGTGTGTCCCTCAACACGCAGCCATACTCCTGCCTGCGTTCACCCTTGCATTTAAAGGCAGATGCTGAAACCAGACACCCTGGTGCCACTCTCCTGGGAGCAGGGTAGGTCACTGGCTGCACAGTGGCACCTCCTGAGTCCCTGAAAAGCCCAGTGCACCCTTATGGGCAGCAGCCCCTCTTTGCTCTTTGCCCATCTCATGCAGAACCTTCAGCCTTTTTCTGGGTCCTGGCCATGCCATTTTGCAGCTCCTCTTCTTTGCACAGAGGGCCCTATATCACTTTGTCACCCCTATATCCCTTCGGCTATTGCCTAATTCATCCTTTCCTTCCAGACTGAAAAGCTCTTGTGCTGCGCCTTTAATCCTCTTTCCCACCCTCGACATCTAAGTCATCTCTGTGTCCTACTTCCTCGGGTGCTGCACTCGTCCCCAGCTGAAGGCATAAACCCCTCTCACCTCTGCCAACGACCCCTGTGATGTCCCCTACATAAGAAACATCCCCAGGATATTGGTGCATCTCCCAGAAGACCCACCAGCCTCCAGAGACCTCACATGGGAGGGGAGAAGACCTAGCCAGGAAAGTGAGGTCGAGCCCAAAGCATGAAAATAGCAAGCGGAGTACTACGAATGCAAAGGTCACCTCTCTTGTCAGCCACAAGAAGGACTGGCATTCCCTGCTGGAAAGCTGAAACATCCTCCAAGGGAAGATCCCCAGAAAGAAGGAGACTGCAGAAAATAGGACAACTCTGCTGATAGGGAGCAGGATGTGTCTGCGGACTCCTGGTTCTAGCAGTTCAGGAGGTTTCCAAGCTTCTGGCTGACCACAGGCAATTTTAGCATTTGTGCTAGGACAATTTCAGCCTCTCAGCCTGCAGCTAGCAGCCCTGTAGTAACCAGGCTGGACTAAAAAGCTGGCCTCTCCTACCTGATGGCAGATAACGATCCCTGTAAATTACTAATATCCCCCCAGGGTTAGACAGTGCAAGGCTAGGATGGGCAGTGCTGGTTTTAATGGTATCAGAGGCTTGCGCTAGGAAAGGGCGATCGAGCCTTGCAAAAGTGAAAAGCCACAGGGCAGGATGTGGGGCGAAACAGCTCACAGCAATGCATCCGCTCGCCGGTGCATGGCAAGCGCCCCAGTTGTACGCTGCAGGTTTACAAAAGCCACCGCTCCACAACTTGGCACAGCTGGTCCTGCAGCAGCTCAGAAAGCTCAATAAGGCTTCCACTTAAAAAAAAAAACGCAATGGACTGATAAAACAACATCAGGTTTGTCTGAATATTGCCCTGGTTGCACATCCCAAGAGGGAGGCAGATACCTGCGTGGTGGTAGGGTCTCAGCAGACCCTGCCCACGCTTGGTTCTCAGCAGGACTGAAACCCAAAAGCATCTTTAGCAGAGCACTGGCGCCCGGTGACAGATCCTTCATCTCTGTCCCTCAGCTGGCTCTCACCCAGACAAGAAGCAACCAAAAATCACTACCAGTGGATGGCTGTGTGGTGGCTGTCCTCCAGTACTTTGTAGACAGGTGTTGGCACCCTGCAGCTTGCCCAGCCGCCTTGTTAGCGGTCTCAACAAGCACTGGATGGCAAAGGCAGAGTAGAGGTGAGGGCCTCCGCAGCACAGTTTGGCACTGAGGCTTGGGGCTCCCTTTTGCAGAGGCAAAGGGGAGAGGCAGGGAGGGGCATCTCCTGCGTGTTGTGGTACAGCAGCCCCAGGAGAGACCTCATGCCCCACAACCAGCATCCTCTACTGTCCTTGAAGGATATCCCAAGGTCAGGCTGCGATAAAGGGCTGAGATGCCTGAGCAGCAGAGGGCTGGCTGAACCCACAGCTTCGGAGGCTGAGCAGCATGGAGGTGTGCGGTGCTGTGAGGCACCGTTTCTCACAGAAGGAAAAGGATGTTTGACAAGAGCTCATCACCCTCTCCAAAAAACTTCAGGGCTGAAGGACTCTGAACCACCTGCCAACCAGCATTTTTCGGTCAGATGTCTGTGCTACCACAGGCTGCTGTGGCTGCTTCCACACATTTGGACGGCTGGATTTGAGAGGGTCACCCTGAAGGCTGCTTCAGTGTCTTTATTTCCAGACTACACTCAACTGGGAGCTTGCCTACAGGATGCTGTGCATCCGAGGAAGCATCTTGGTGTCCAAGCTAAAGGTGCCTGACCCTCTGTGTACTGCCCCAAGTCCTGTGTACTGCAAGCATGACACTGCTCAGGCTCCATGCAAGAGGTTTCTCTCGCTTCTTGCCCAGACAGAAACCAAATGCTACAAACTGTGCTGGCTGCCAAGAGCCATTACCACTTCCTGAACACGCTCAGACACAAAATCCTTCCTCTGAGCTGCCGGAAAGTGGAGAACTAATTAGCAAGCAGGCACTAGGGTACTAATTACAACCAAAAAAAAACAAAAAAAAAAAAAAAAGAAAAGATAAAAATTTTCCTTCTGACTCACTTCAGCCCCTGCATTAAGCTGGAAAGTGCCTAAACCAGTCCACACTTTCACAGGACAAAAAAGTTCGCTGTTTGCTCCACTGCTCCACTCCATTACTGGGACGAACACAGATGCCTCTGCCTGCTCCATCTGTATTTTGTAAAGCTAACATAAGAGAATCCATTAATGCTACATGCACGTGCCTTCATCTGGCAAGAGCCGCGGGAAGGTTCAGAGGGTCCTACACCCAGCCTGAGTTGCCGGCATCTTTGAATGCAGCACAGAGGCAACAGCTGGTGTGTCCAGGCTAGCCTGAAATTTTCCTGCTATAAAGATGGGCTAAAGAGTACTCCTTGCGTGAGCTGTTCACTTTGGGCTCCTCTTGGATATTTTTCTTTTGGTCCTGATGAAACTGGTAAACCAATACTTTTCAGCTGAACCTAACAAGGAAAACCCCAAATCCCTAGACTTATGTACTTATTTAAAACTTTTGCTTTGTCTCCCCCCCACAAAGCAAACATATGCTCTTATCCTTGCCAGGAGACCAAGTAATCCGGGAGCACGTGCACTACTGACGTTCAAGAGCTGGCAAACTCTCATGAGCACCTGTACCTGGTAAGCAGTTGCAAAAGGTGCCTGCCCTTCACAGGGCAGAAAGCTCAGCCTTTACTTGCTGAAAAGGAAATGATGGGAAGCAACAACCAGCAACTGGTTACCTCAAGCTGGGCCCTGAATGCTGCTGGGGAACCCCCCTCAGGCATTACACAACCTTTGCAAACATAAACACCATCAACACCAGACCAGGATGGAGCTGCAAAGAGCCCACTTGGCTCGGTGTTTGGGCAGCTGCCTGTGTGGATGCCCACTACTGCGTGGATATTGGCCAGGAACAAGCCAGGCACCAGCAGCAGCCTGCACAGCGGTGCTGGCGTGTGCTTCGGCTGTGAAATTTCTAGGCTCAGAGGGAAGAGGGTTGGAGGGATGGCCAGAAACCATGTTTGCAGGGCACCACACACGTGGTCCACACTCCTAGCCTGCTAACCTGCTGATTAACACATTTCTCCTCCTCTGCCTGCCTTGGTCACCACCACCTTCTCAGTCATCAGCACCACCTTGTTTCAAAGCACTTGGAAACACAGCACTGACTGGTAGGACTTGAGTGTCCTACTCCTCTATAGGAGTAGGACACTCAAGAAGCGAAACTCGTTGAAACCAAACAACTTTGAGTGCTCTGCCAAAAGCAGGCTGAGGCAGCTGCAAGGGCAGTTGTTACTCACCGTGACAGTATCCTGGCTGAGGTACCCGGAGAGGCTCCCCGTCCCGTAGTGGATGGCAAACTCAGTGCCGTTCTCAACATAGGTGCTGGATTTGGAGGCATCATACTTGTGGTGCAGCACTGCAGCCAGGAGAGGGACATAGGGGGACATACAACATCAGTGCTCCTTGACACCTAGGGCTCCCTGATACCTAACCCCACACTGCCCAGCTCATCTGGACAAACAGACGCTCAATGACACAAAGGTGGGCCTGAAGCTGGCACTTGCCAAGCCCGGACTGCTTAACAAAGCATTTCCAATGTCTGGGGAATTAGGTGGGCAGATCCAATTTGGCTGTTAAATCGGATTTGGCCACCAGGTATTAAGAGCCTAGAGGCGACGTGGCTGGTGTGTCAGGGTGCATTAGACTGCAGAGCGAAATGTGCCCCTGTGCCATGGAGAACCAGGGTGGCTTTAAATACAGCCTGCTCTGGGCATGAACATTTCCACTTTATGGATTTACCTGTTTCTTTTACTAAGAGTAGCTGGAAATTTTTTTATATGGTCACTGTTTTTCGCAGAGGAAGGCCTCAACGTATTACTTTATTTGCCGAGGAGAAGGGCCTTCTCCTAGCCCAAGCTGCTTTTACCCTTGGAAGTGTTGGGAACTATAAGATATCCCTGGTTTTATGGCTGAGCAAGTTCCTCCTCCGCAGATTCCTCCCAAGTCACGAGCTGGGCAGTGGCATGCAGTGAGCTCAGCCCGCCCAGCTCCACGGCTGCTTGTTGAGCGAGGCAGACAGTGGCTGAAGATGAACCAGCTGAGCCCTATGGAAATCGACAGGCTATATGGGGACTTCCCCGGCAGGGATGTCTGGATCTCAGTCTGGCAGGAGGTTAGGCTAGTTGCATAGTCATAAAATGAGCCCTTTGGTCCCAGCACCTCCCACGCCACTGCCTTGAGAAACCAGCTCTCTGCTACAGAAGAAGCCAGGGAAGCCTGGCTTACAGGGAAGCCCCAAGAGAGACCAAGTCTGGACCTTACCACCCCACAAGTGTCCTAAATCTCATTTCATGTAAGCAAAACCAAAGTCTGTCTGCTCTCTGGGCACTACAGGGTCATACAAGAAGTCCAAATTTCCTCCCTACCCCCAACAAGCACTGTGGGCCACCTTTCACAGTTGCATTTGTTGGTTCCACAGGTTTCTCCGTTCTGCTTAAGCAGCACAGCTGGTGGCTTTTAGATAGCTTTTTGCCATAACCGGGTTGGACACCTTCAACTGTGGACGTTTATGGGATAGGAATGCTACAAAGCAAAAAAACTTGTAGTTCCTAAGACACTCTCATCATGCCTACCTGGCTCTCGTTAATTATAAATCCATAAACATGCACACACATGCTCCGTGCGGCAATAAACCAGAAACTAGGACAGTTTGTATCAGATCTGGCAAGAGGCTGATTTTTTTTTTCACCAGTCTTGCACAATGGGGCAACAGCAGCAGTCTATAATTTGGGAAGAAACATCACAACCTGTGATGCTGCTCCCCGGCTGCAGGGCCGAGGCTGTTGGGGAAGGTCTGAAGCTGTGCATGAGTGATGTGGAGAATAAACAGGAACGGAGTAATGAAGGATGGATGTGGGAGGTTGGGATCCTATTTCCAGCTCTGACTCTCTGACAAGCCCTTTCACACTGCTGCCTTAGTTTCTCCTCTCGCAATAGGATCTGCATTTTGCAGGGAAGGAGAAGCCGTTGAGCACCGGTGACACTTACAGCAGGCGATGTCCAGCAGGTGACAGTGCACAGATGGCACCCACAGGTTGGAGGAGCCAGTGTCGAAGACCACAGTGAACTTCTGAGGAGGAGTCCCGATGCCAATCTCGCCGTAATACTGAGCCTGCAAAGGAGAAGAAGGGAGTCGTGAGCAGAGGCAGTAGGTTAAAAGCAGGGATTAAAGACAAAAAAAATCTCTTAGGATTGAAAAAGGGACCAGCTTCTTATCTAGACACTGCCCTCCTCTTGTTTCTGGCAGTGATGGACTCCCAGCTGCCATCCTCTGGAAGGGAGGCTCTCTTTTGCTGTTCACACCTTATTACAGTAGGTGTGAAAAGGATAAATGTGAGAGAAGTGGGATGGGTACTTGCGGGGGAGGACTTTGGAGCAGGAAGACAGGGCAGAAGAGAAGGGGAAAGGTCTGCAGGCTGGCATGTGGTTGACTATAAGGAACAGAAATAAGATGGGAGGAAGCCAAGCAAAACACCTGTGTTATCAAAAAGCTGAAACAGGGTGGGAAGCTGCTTTGCTGGCAGGTTTGCAGAGGAACTGTGTGTTGCAGCGAGCAGCAGCTCTGCCCACCATGGGTGGACGTACAGGTACTGTGGCTTTCAGTGAGGGCTGGAGTAGAGAGGAATAAAATGCTCAGTGGCAGGTATCAGAAGACTCTGGAGGAGCTGGAGGAAGAAAAGGGCATCAGCAGCACCACTAGAGAGCGATTTAGGGCTGATTAGGGGTGAGAGTTTGGGAGAAGTCCCTGTAACACAGGTATCTGATGGATAACCCTCTGCCCTGCAAGTGCATCTCTGCTGGGACTGGAAGAAACCTGGGCGGCTGAGATGTTTGCAGGGCATCCCTCTGTCCAGAGGGGAGAGAATGAATGGGGAATGCTTGGCAGGTCCCAGATGGACTCATTTTTCCCCAGCTCCCCCAAAGGGGCAGAGAGCCATGTCATGCTTGGTGAGCAGCTGGATCAGGGCCCTGGAGAGAAGACTGCTGGCACGGGAAGTCAGCCTGTGGCCTTTCCAAACCCCTCGTGTACTTAATTAAGGGAGAGGGGAACAAAACAGGATTATCAAAGCTGCTCACCTCCTGCGCACTTAGTTTGCAGGGGTTGCTCTCTGAGTAATTAATAATCCATTGCAATTAGCCACAATGGGGAGGCAGCACTTGCTTTCAGTCATTCTGTAGTTATTGCTATGGCTTGAAAATTAATGCCCAGCGTAGGTGCCCCGTATACCACACACCCCCTGCAAGGGATCCCAGGGGCTGGTGGGGTCCATACAAGGCCGTCTAGGGGAGGTTGTGCCTTTCCTCCCAACAGCAAGAGTATTTTTGGCTGGGCTAGAAGGACCCAACAGTCCCTTATCTCCCACTGCAGGTTGGGCTGGACCCTTGTGACAAGGAAGCAGTCTGTCCCCGAGCAGCGGCCCAAGTTGTGGCGGCAAAAGACAATGCCGTGGAACAACCACTAGTGGCCTGGGTTTCAACACTGCCAATTAAAACACCGGCGGCCCTTCCCAGTACAACCCTGGCAGGACCCCTGGGGAAGGGGAGCAGAAGGGAATATCCTGAAATAATATCCAAATATCCAGCACCAGCTTTATTCTGCCAGCCAGTGCTCACATCCCACCCAGCCAAGAGCTGTGAGGAAACCCCACACGTGCCTGGCAGCTGGGCAAGGGCAAATCTCACATCCTTTATCTGTCTTCTTGTTGCTGCTTCTACCATGAAAGCCCCTTCGGTCCCTAAGCTGCCAAGAAGGTGGAGGTGCAGGGTGGCTTTTCCTAAGATTGTGCAGAAGATGAAGGATAGCAAGAGGAAGGGTCCTGCATCTCCAGTTCCACAGCACGCTGGTGCCCAGTTTGAGCCATCCTCCCACACGTGCTCTTCTATGCTCCAGTGCCCCAAGGAGTGGAACATGATTTTTATGCTCCTGTCTTGCAGAAAGTGGAGCTCAAACGGGCCAGAAGACGTTAGGAAGGACTGCAAGCAGGCAGGCCCCTATTTACGATTGTTATTTAGTGACAAAAGAGAAAGGAAACAGGTCACAGAAGCTGCAAAGCTCTCCCTCGGGTGACAGTGGGATTATTATTATTACTAGCAGTATTATTAATTATTATTATTGTTATTAGTATTAGTATTTTTAGTTTAGCAATGATTGGAAGCAACTTTTGGCAATGACCCACCGAGCTGGAGGGGGGGGTGCATGAATCGCTCCTATGGGACCAACATGTCTCCCTCCTTCACTTTCCTGGCTGAGGCTGGCATGTCCCACCACCCCCCAGAACTGATGGGCACCTGGCCAGAATCGTGCTGGGGTCTGCCATTGAGGTGGGTGTGCTCGGAAGGATGGGCAGTTACTCACATCCATGTAGTTCTTCAGGATCTCCGGGGTGGGCTCAGTGAAATCGGCAAAGCCCAGTTTGAACTTGAGGAGCTGGGTGAGGGCGTTCATGTCCGGGATCTCGCTGCCCACCTCATTCAGGACCCGCCGCATGGAGGGGAACTTGGTCAGGGGGATCCTGCAAGGGCAGAGCGAATGCCAACCTGTTAATGGGGGGGGTGTGCGTGGGGGGTCCCCTGGGGGAGGAGGGCGGTATGGCTCCACCGAAACTAGGGGACCGACCAGCACGGGGTGGATGAAGTTTGGGGTCCCACCAGCACCCGATGCCAGATTGCCATTGCTGTGCCATGCTCGGCACTTTTCCCAGCACTCGGGGTTGGGGGTGAGGAAGGCGGCAGGTGGCTGCCAAAGGTCACCGGGAATAGGGGAAGCCGGGGCAAGACCCCCTCCCATGGGCAGCGCATCAGCCCTGAACCCCCATCCGGGGGGGTCTCAGCCCTTTCCCCCTCTGCTTTAACGGGAGGGGGAGCAGCATGGGGCTGAGGGTGCCCGCGGGAGAGGCCCGGAGGCCACCACTGCACCAGCACCCGGGCCGCGCGTCCCACGCCCCCTCCCCATCTCCATCTCCAACCCATCCGGGGGGCTCAGCCAGACCCCGAGGGACGCCCCCCACGCTCACCTGATGAGGGCCGCGCAGGGCCCGGCCAGGGCGAGCAGCAGGAGGAGGCCGCGCGGGCCCATGGCGCTGGTGGCTGGGGGGGTGACAGAGGAGGGTCCCGCCGTTGGGAGGCCGCGACGCCGCGCCCGGCCGCGTTCCCTGTTTTTGTAGAGGCGGCGGCCCCTCTCCAGGGATTTTTCGAGTCAGCTGACCGTCTAAAATTGCAACCGGCGGCGTCACGTGAGGGCGGGCCGGGGCGGGGGCACCCGCGTGGGGTGCGGGGCCGGGGGTGCCGCCTCCCGGTCCCGTCGCCGCCCCCCCCGGTCCCCAGGCCTGACCCCCGGCGCCTCGGCCGGTGACTCAGCTCCGGGAAAAGGGGAATAAACACCATTAAATAAATCACGAGGCGCCCGCCCGGCCGCGCGTGCTTGCTTTTCCTGTCTTTAACTTCCTTTTTGTTGGGTTTTTTTTTTTTTTGCTCTTTCCAGGTTTTCTGGCTTTTCTCTCTTCCTTGGGGGGGCGGAGGGGGGGGGGACGACACACCCGCCCAGCCCGCAGCCCCCCGAAACCGTGCCGCATACAGCCATCCCCACCCCCACCCCTGGCATGGCAAGGGCTCAGCCTGCCACAGACCTGGGCCACCCACCCGCTGTCACCAGTGGGGTTTAATTTTGCAGCCGGGCCCACGGGGATGTCTGCACCCCCTGGCCAGGGGGGGCATGGCGGCCCCTCAGCCCCACACTTCTCTCTGCCAGCAGGACACCCCCACTTTGGGGGGACTCATCCCTCCAGGCTGGGGTTTTTTTTTGGGTGAGACAGGCATATCCTGGGCCATAACTTGCCTGAGAGATGCCATGGGGGTGCCAAGCCAGATGTGCCCCCCGCCCCGATATGCCACCATGGCAGTACCAGGCCACCTACACCACTGAGGATGACGCTGGTGGTGGGCAGAGCACAGGGGGCACAGGCCGCCAGCAGACCCTGAGGTCCCTCCCCACCGCAGGTTGCAGCATTGAGCATCGGGGCGCGCCGGGACGGGGTGTCACAGCAGGGCTGGGAAGTTCCACTCTGCCGGCTTGGGAGGCATTGGATGGAGCTAATCTCTACCCTGTTCACCCCAACCGAGCTCTTACAGCCACGAGACCAGCTGGAAAAAATAATATAAATAAAATCGGATTTACAGATGCTTTCCCTTCCAAGTCCTGAAGGCTAGGGGTGTTTGTTTTCTGCTCCTGCTTGTGCCCAGCCTTGTGGACAGGAGAACAGTGCCCCGTGGGACAAGCTGGGCACTGCTGGGGTGGGGGACCTCTGGCTTCGAAGCAGAGTCCCTGTCCCTCACCTGCCTGTTCGAGCAACTTCTGGAAAATCGCTGCGTCATGCCGCTCATGCCACCTCCTCCTCCCCACTCTCCCTCCCTGAGCCTCTCTGTCCTTCCGTGGACTCATGCAGCATCCCACTGCCCCAAATATGTGTCCACTGCCCCCCGACTGCAGTCTGTGCTCAGTGTTTTTAGGGAATACTTCTGCCCTGGGCTGCATCTTTGCCCCACTGGCTGTGCAAATTGCTATGCCTCAGTTCATCCGGGGGTATTGGGAAACCTGCCACCTCCTCGTGGGACACAGCACCCACTGGGACAAGGTTTCCCGGAGCGATGGCTGGAGGCATTGACAGAGCCCGCTGAGTCCCGTTATTTCGGCCAGCCCCCGCTTCCCTCCTGCCCTGCAAGCATGTGGTCAAGGCGAGTGCCACTGACCCTGAGTCAGCAAAACCCGGTGCTCTCCCGGCCCTGGGGCGCTGCATGACTCAGCAAAACCCTGTGTTGCTCTTTTCAGGCAAGGGACCAAGGCGTGGTGGGTCTCCAGGACCTGCAGCCCGACCCCAGAGGCATCGCTGTTGCGTGTGTTTCGGCTCAGGGGTCTCCTCCTCTTATTCCCTTGGGTACTGGTGTTCTGGCGCTGCGTGCCTGCAGGCAGGAGCGGCTTGGACATAACCTCACCCAACCGCGCAACCCCCCCCCCCTCCTCCCCCGCCCCAAGGGCTCTAAACCCCTTTGCAAATGCGCTTTGCAGACAAAAGGGACAGTCCTGACGCCAGGCTGGGGGCTCCTCTACACCCTTTCAGGCTCTCCTGGATCTGGCCTGTGGTGGAGCCGGCCGGGTACCAGCCCTCCTCCCTCCTCTTTGAAGTGGTTGGGGAAACTGTGGCCGGCCAGGGCTGTGCCCTGGCCCCCAGGCTGGGGCACCTGCAGCAGCTCCCCACAAGTGTTTCCAGTCCAGCCAGTTTCTCCCAGCATCCTGGGGCTACAGAGCGGGCTCCAGCGTGCAGGGATGGGTTGGTGAGGACAGCACACCATGCTAGCCCCGTACCATCACGCACTGCAGAGCAAAGCCTTTCAGCAGGGTCAAGCAGTCCGGACCCAGTCTGTGTCTGTTTTTTTTTTTTTAATTCCAAGGGATTAAGAGCAATCTTTGCTGTTAGCAAAGCTGTTGTGAACAAGCCTTTGCTTGGGCTTCGTGGTAGTAGGGCTTGTGCCCGCATTCGGAGCTGCTCTCCTACCAGCGTGAGAGAGTCACTGCTTTTAGAGGTGCTTCTCTAAGCGACTTAGGTGTCCATTGTACCGGTGAGCCCAGACACTTCCCGATGGTTTATGGGGACAAAGGAAGGATGGGGCCGTGTCAGGGAATGTTACGATACTGATCCTCTCCTCAGGGTGCTCTCAGGGTGGGAAGGGACCTGGCAGCTGATCCCCAGAGTTTTTAATTCGTCTCCAGTCCTTGGCACCGGTGGTTTCCAGGCCAGTACTGCTGTGCCTGCACGCCGAGGGACTGACGGCCCCAGCAAGGAGCCAGGATTTCTGCATTTGGGCTCCCTCAGCACCTCAGTGGGATGTTTGCCTGATGTCAAGGCCTTGAGAGCTGCAGCAGAGTTGTTTAACCAGAAGCTGGGAGCACATCTGGGTATTTACAGGCTGGGACTGTGATTCTTGGACCGTATTATCTTCAAAAAAATAGACTGCTGTCAGCCTGGGCTCAGGGGGTTTTACACATTTTTTCCCTGTTTGCACAGCAAGACCCGGAGTGCTGCAGCTGAGGTGTCTGGAGCAGGCAGAGATGCATGAGAGACGGCTGAGGGATGTGTCCCTCCTTGCTCCCATTTTTGGCATGGTGGATGAATCCCTTTCCTTGCTGGTCTGTGTCACCGGCCCCCCACATCCACCCCGTCTCCAGGAGGTGAGCTGGAGCATCGTCCCCACTGTCCCCGGCGGCCACAGCCGTGGGCGTGGGGTGACACACCCCTGGGAGTGGGCCATGCTTTCACAACCTGCGTCCCTGCCAGAGAGAATTCCCAAGGGGATGTCGAATGACTCAGCCCCGGCGGCCCCCGCGGGGAAGTGCACCCCAGCCTAAACTCTGGAAGACTGGTGTCCCCTCTGTGGGTGATGCCGTGGTATGCCACCTGCCCTTTGCCATGGGGATGGGGACCTGACGCCACTTAGTTTCAAACACTTTATTTTCTGGGTGGGGTCTTGCCGCTCCCCTGCCCACAGTTCGGCAGCACTGTGGCAGGGATGCTAAGGCAGCCTATTTCTCCTTGCATTTGGCTGTGCATTTGCCTTTGCCCTTTCCTCCATGTTTTTTTTTAATATAACTTATCTATTTACCACAGCAGTAGCCAATGCCCCAAACTGCAATGACCTGAAGGGCAAACAAAGCTTCAGTTCAGAAACACTGATTATTTTTTGGCCAAGAGATGTTAAATGCAAAGTTGCGGGTGGGATTTCTAGGGGGTGAATGTCCTCTTCAAATTCAGAAAAGTGCATTTGGAATTTTGCAGCCTGTTTCTAAAAGAAAACTGATTTCTCAGTCTGAGCTGAGCAGAGCCTACAGGCACACAAGCCTGGGCAGGTCTGGTTGCAAACACCCTGACTCTGACTCCAGGTCCCGGTGCCGGTGTGAAGCTGCTGGATGCAGCTCGTTAATGGGAGCCTGATTCACCGGCCGAGCCCCCGAGCGAAGCAGTGGTAACTTTTTCCCAGCGCAGTGCCAGGACCTCGCCCACTCCCAACGCTATTTCCTAAACTGATGTACAGTTTGCAAGGTGAGGGTGCATTTACATCCCAAATTACACCCTTTTTCTGGGTGACACCCGCAAAGGCAAACCTGAAGGTTCTTTAGTAGCAGCTCCAGCTGATGGGAAACCCAGGAGCAGGGGAGGGGTTGCACTGAGAGCGGGAAAGGGACTCATCCAGGCCCTGGCCACCGTGTCCCAGTGCTGTGGGCGCTGGGGGAGATGTCCTCACATTGCAGGTGGTGGCGATCGCTGGTCCCTCCGGACCAACTGACTGGGGCTGGTTTGGAGGCAGAGCTGGCCGGCAGCCTGCTAAAACAGTTTTTGGCTGCCAGCATGGGCTGCAATGACCTTGGGGAGACATTAAGCGGAGTTGCAAAAGGCTTAGGCTGGGTGGTAATTGTTCCCTTGGTGGCTTTTACGCTGCAAGCCCTCATCATGGTGTCAGGTGAGGGTGGCTTGCTGGTGGCCAAGTGTCATGATGAGCAGGAGCCTGAGTGTGGCTCCATCCCCATCAGGGCTGTTTGCAGCAGAGTTTGAGAATGGGATGTTTTCAGCCCAGTGGATCTTCTCCAGGTTCAGCCTTTCTCCTAACTTTCAGCCTTTCTCCTAACTATTTTTTTTTTTAAGAAAAGGCTTTATGTAGCAAAGTATTTATGGTCTTTAAGCCTGTGAGCTGCCCTAGTGTCTTCACTAGGGCTTCCTTGTACACCACTGTGCTTCACCAAGCTGCTGCCAAACTTGGCATCATCTGTGCCCATGTCCCACGTGTTCCATGGCCCAGCCCAAATCCCGGCCACCTTCGCGCCACCTGCCCGCGCCTGACCCCGCTTGATGTCGGATGTTCTTCCGCATCCCCCAGCCCGTCCTCCCCCGCAGCCAGGGAGATGTCTGGCACCCATCTTGGGGAGGAGGGGACCGGCCTCACCCCGGCTGCCAGCCCTGGCCGCTCCTCAGGGCAGGGATCTTGTGGTGTTTACCTCACCCAGGTTATTTTGCAGCAGGCTGAAATTGCTGGGAACAGGCATCAACAACCCTGGCAGGCAATGGCAGCAGGCAGCGTGACCGGCGGCTGACGGGATGGGGTGGTAAGTGTCAATGATGGCATCGATTCATCGCCTCCCACGCCAGGATGTGATGGGGAGCACCAACTCACCTTGTCACCTGCCTTGAGCAATCCCTACCGCGGTCCCCAACACCATGCAAACCTGGTTTAGGGTGGGGGGTATCTGCTCACAGGTGGGACCTCCATGCAGGATGCAGAGATTTGCCTCCAGCCTCATGCAAGCATGTCATCCATCTCATTTTATTTGCCAGCACTAGATGCTGTTCAATTATTTCCTTTAATCTCCAGAAAAAAGTTGCCTCGAGAAGACCATCATTTATGCAATTACGTCTCCTCCATGTGACAAAGCACCAAAGCAATTGAGCCTTCTGGTCCTGAGAGGACAGTGGGCTCGGAAAGTCGAGGGTGACCCAAGGATCGGCTTAAAATTGCAATATGTTTCACTGGAGTGGGAGCAATCACCCAGCTCCTCTTTGTTGAATCCATCCTGACCTCCTGGGGCGGGTACTGCTGTGTGAATATGCCCATAAAGGCTCTTAATTCCCACTGAGTTATTGTCACCTTTCTCCTAAGCACTGGCTTCCCTTCCCGCTGCAGCCAGTGTTTTCCAACCTGCCTGCCTGGATTTAAGATCTTGAACCTACATAAGCACTTCAGCAAACACGGTCCATGGCTCTGCACACCCTATTTCTGAGCTTCTGCGTGCAGAGCACCCTGTTAATGATTTGCAGCGTCGGACTTGGCATCTCAGCCTCTCCGGCTGTGAATCTCTGAGTGTTTCTCAAGGAGCTCTGCCACTGAGGTGGTTTAGGGTTAGGTCAAAAACATGAAGATGCTTGCCCTGTGCTCATGACCCTTCAAAGGTGCTTGTAGGTTATGGGTGGAGGGAGGTGCAGGAGCATCCCTTGTGGACACCACAGCTGCGCCCAGTGTCCTGCAGCCTCCAGCATCCTCTCCCGCTGCAGTGAGGAGGCAATAAAGCTGAACTGCTTGGACATGGCCAATGCAGATGTCTGTTAGCAGCTAAATACCTGCCAATCTTCCCTTCCTGCAGCACCGCTTTTTCATTAAAAAATTCCTTTCTCTCTCGTAATGCTAAGTTGTTTATTTTTTAGCGTTGCAAGTCTAAATTGACTGGCGCAGTGAGTGGGGAATTAAGGGCACGCTCCTGGGCGAAGGTCTCCTGCAAACTCCGTGGGGCCAGCCAGCTGCAGCCTCTGATCCCCGGGATCACATGCTCCCCCCAAAACAAGGGCCGCTTGTTCGGCACTACTGGACAGGCTGGGCTCAGCCAGCCTGCCTGCAGCTGAGCGGAGTGGGAGCATCACCAACTTCCTTCCCTGCACGGGCAGGGTGTCATGGGGGTGTCCCAAGCAGTGACGAGTTGGTGCCAGGGTGGACCCCGACACTAGGCAGCTTTGGCTGGGACAGCACAAAGTTGCTGAAAAGCAATGGCCAGAATCAAGTTCAGGTCTTCAGATCCCCTCCTTGGCACCTCTTTGCACACCTTTCTTTTGCCGGAATGGAAAGGTGTGACACCCAGCAGGGCTCAAAGGGAGCCTGGCCCTGTGGGTGGCATGGTGGTGTGACCTGCTCCTGCCTTGTCCTGGCCCCCAAAACCTGAGATGGATATCAGAAAAGCTTCCTGCAACCAGACCCAGCAGCTAAACCCCCTTTGGACTGCAGCAGCAGCAGGACACCAGCAACCCCTTGAAGGAGGGAGATTAAAATGCCTCAGAAAGTCAAGACCTGAGGAACATCCCAAGCATTAATGAAGTTATTACAGATGCCTCTAAGACAGAAACAACAAGTCTGCCCTTGCAGCAGAGGGTGAAGCTGCAGCAATCCTTGCCAGAGGGTGATTTTGATGCTCCATCTTTGGAGCAGAGCAATAAAGGGCAGTTTTGATGCTACACCTTTGTGCCATGGCCCAAAGCAGCTGCACTTGGCCCCGTATGATGTAACCCTGCAAACTCTGAGCTTCCTTCCTTTTTTTTCCCATTTTGGGCACATTTTGCCTTGTCATCCCCCCGCCGTGCTGACAGTGCTGGAGGAAGGCATGTGTCGCCTTCTTCCTGCCTCAGCAGCTTGTGCCCTGCGAAGGCTCACGTGGACCTGTCCCCACCACCCTTGACTCAGTTAATTCCCCCTTGGCCAAGGCATTGATCGAGCTCCTGCCAGCAAAGGCAATGGATTGGAGTGGCAGAGGATGTCCGGGACCACAATCAAAGCCACCACTGGTGGGTCCATGTCCCCACTGCCAGCTGCCACCAAAGCACAGTGAGCAAGGCTGGAAAGATGGGTGCTTGGATCCCCACACTGAACCCAGTGGTATCTGACCTTCATAAAAGTGGGATGAACATCTGTACCTGCTCACCTGGCATCCTGTAATTAATATTTTCTCCATGATTGAGGCTGACAGATGCTTAGCATTATTAGCAAATGATGAGTAACTGATGTTGTTGATGTTGCTACCTCGAGACAACCATTTCAGCATCTGGACTGAGCAAAAGGGCCAGGGGCCAGACTGCTGGTGCCAAAACCCTGTCAGGCTTTGAGTCTCTGGAGGTGGCTTCCTACCAAAGCCACACAGATATGCCTGCCCTGTTCTGGCAGCACTGAGTTTAGACTCAGATGGTGGCCACGGTGGGAGGGACAGGACTTGCGCCAGTGGCATGGGGTGAGATGTACAGAGCCTTCAAGCCTAGGGCAGTGGGGGCAGAAAGTGGGCTTGGGGACATGGATGCAAGAAGATATCCAGGGGCCTCATCCAAAGCCTACTGAAGGCTTCTTGTGCATTTAACCCATCTTGATGTGTATAAGACTTGATAAAAGAACTGAATGTCCATAAAAGAGCACTGAGTTATCCCAGCCCTCCTCCCACACTGCTGAACATGGGCGTGAGGGACAAGCACTCAAAGGATGCTCATTTATTTACTTATTTGGGGGTAGAAAGCACTGGTGAGAGTGATGTTTGTGAAGCCTTTAAAAAAATACTGATTATGCTGAGATTAAAAAAACTAAGCCACAGTTATCTTTATCTCCTGTTGTGGTTTGGCCACAGTCAGCAACTAAGTACCACGTGGCTGCTTGCTCACTCCTCCCCCTGCAGTGGGATGGGGAGCAGGCTCAGGAAAAAGAAAGGCAAAACTCCTGTGTTGGGATAAAAACAATTTAACAGGACAGTAAAAGAAGATAAAACAAGAAAAAAAAAGCCCAATAACAATAATAGAATATACAAAACATGTGATTCACAGTACAATTTTCTCACCGCCCAGAACCCACTGTGCTCCTGAGCAGTGATCCTACTCCCTGGTGCCATCCCCACTTTAAAAACTGAGCATGACATATGGTGTTGAGTATCTATTTGGGTCAGCTATCCTGACTGTGCCCTCTCTCAGCTTCTTGTGAAAATTAACCCTATCCCAGCTGGAACCAGGACACCTCTGTCCACAATCCTGCTGCCACCCAGCAGGCACTGCCCTGAGGAGCCACTTTGTATTTTACAAGGTGGTTCTGGGGAGCTCCCAGAGATCTGGGGTGCCGTGTCCCCAGGCAGCACAGTGGCCTCTAGTGGCAACTGCTCACATCCAATCCTGGGGAAAGAAACCTGTGAAGGAATCTTGGAGGGCTGCTTGCTCCCCAGGAAAATTAGGAGCAGAGTCCAAATTCCTGGAGGAGAGGTATCCCTGGATGGGAAGTGGCTTGGTGGGGCAGGGTCCTGAGCACACCCTGTCTGCACTGAGCAGCTGCACCTGTACCCACTACCCACGCCCACGGTCCTGGTGACCCATTTAAGCTCAGGCCTGGGAACCCAGTCCTGCCCTGGTCCCTAGGGTGCTGGCCTGCTTGTGCTGTAGGCAACCCGTCCCCAGTGCCCTCTCCTGGAGGGACATCAGAGCTACGTGGCAGCTCTACCTCCTGGGTAGACCTCAGGTGTGGGTTGCAGACTTGTCCCTGGCCCATCTCCTGCAGCTTCAGTGTCCTACAGGTTCTGGGTCTCCTAATGATGCTCTGTGAGCAGCCTGTATACCTGAGGAAAGGTGACTTGTGCTATACTCTCTTCTATATAGGGACACAGTTTGGGCTTTCTTTCTTCAACCTGGTCACCCATTTCTAAAAAGCTTGTAGGTCCTTTATGGCTTTGAAGTCTTTCTTCTGCTGCTGAGTTTGGCTGGAGCTACCTGAAGGACTTGTGAACACATCAGCCTCCCCAGGAAACCAAGCTGAGTGTGTCTGGCCAGGCAGAGTCTTGAGGGCTTCCTTTGGGCAGAGGTCCTGGGAGTAAATTTTAGAGACTGTCTGAGCACAGCCAAAGTTAGCATTTTTAGTGCTTTGTTTCATGCTTTCTTTAGCTCATGTGTGGGGGTAATAGCTTCATTCATTCCTTTGCAGAAGAGAAAAGTCCCAGCTCCTACAGGGCAGGTAGGTGATAGCCTTCAGTGTCACAACAAGGGTGTCCTTTCTTCCTGGAGCAGCTGCAACTTTTAGCTTTGTCCTAAGACCTAAAAGACCTCATACCAGGAGCAAAAATGAGCACCACATCTTGTATGGTAGCCTGTGCTCTCATGCAATGCTCTTGCCCCCTTTCCCTGAGGTTTGCTAGCTGCAGGTTAGAAAATCCTTCCCCCTCCACCAGAAGGTTTGCCTTCAACTGGCCGAGTCCCCTGTTCTGCTGGGAGTGAGGACTGCTGGCCTGCAGGTCATCATCAGCAGGAAGGGACCCAGGCAGAGGGTATGCCCACATCTTGAGCCTCCTGGATGTTATGAAGGCCATCATCAAAGAAAATGTGGGGCTGGATCTGGGTGAGAATGGGGCCCTTGGGAGCCCCATCCATGAAGAAAGCCTCATCGATGGCCAGCCCCCACTCCCGGAGTGTTTTGATGGCTCGGACGCCCATGTCGCGGCCACTGCGGGCAGTCACCAGGTAGGTGCGGATGGGGGATTTTTCCTGGCTGAACTTCTTGCGTATCTTCCCAAGGTGCATGGCAAAAGCCTTCAGGGGACCCTGGAAGCACAGCAAAATGCTTAAGTGGGTGGGAAATAAGGAGACATCTATTCTGCCTGTACAAGCCACTTCTTCCTCTCCCGAGGTCTCTCAGGACTCTCCAGAGCACAGGGATGCCTGTGGGATGCAGGATTGGGCAGCACTGGGACTGATGCTGTGCACTGGGGTGCTTGGGAGGAAGGTGAGTGTTGTGGCGCTCATCCTGCAAGGTGACCAGGAAGGTACATCCCAGTGAGCAGTGTCTCTGGGTCTGAGCCCTGCAGGGGCTTGCACAGCAAGAGGTCCCAGCCTACGAAAGGTGAAGCGGAGATAACCACAACCCTGGATAGCTGGGAGCTGATGCTCACTTATAGGAGACATTGGGCCAGATCCACCTCCAGTGGGACTTCAGATCAAGCCCATACCAGGAACCTAGTGGCGGATACAAAGGGACCCTGTAAGGATTTCAACTTTTTTGGCTACTTGAGGCAAAGACCTAGCAGGAAAGATGCTTACAGTGGGTGCAAAGCCTGTGGATGCCCATCAAAGTGGGGTAGTTTGCTCACCTCTCCCATGGGCACGGCCTCCATCGCCCGCTCGTACTGCACCGCCCCCTCCAGCCCCTGCTCCCGGAAGACCTGGTCCGTCTCGTCAGAGAAGAGCACAGCGTCCCCATCAAACACCACGCGGAGTGGGGTGCTGGGGGCCTGCACCTCCTGCTGGAAGACAAGCGCTGCCGAGACCCCTGTGAGACAGAGCAAGGTGGGGCTCAGGAGGGACACCCACTCCTGGGGGCAGCTCGTGCATGGCCAGCTCCTCCCCGTGCATCTGCTGCAGCCCCATCCAAGCCAGGTGTCTTTCTGTGGGGGTCAGCCCAGCCTTTCAAGGGCTGTGTTGTCTCTCCATGGGGATGGACAAAACAGTGCTGCTGATCAGAGACTGATATCTGGAGAAACAATCAGTTTGCTAAGAGATGATGGGTGGCTGTGTAGGCATGAGCAGCCCTCCTCCTGGGGCTCAGTCACCCTGCCAAGCCTGGCTTAAATGCTCAGATTTAGCACTCTGTGCTGTGAGTAACAGGGACTGGCACCTCCACTTGATTGGGGTAATTGGCTTAATTACAGGTCTCTTCCTACATGCTGCTCCCTGCCCGCGCTCATCCGTGGACCGAGGCCCCCAGATGAGACACTTGTTAGAGCAATGATGCTCTTCAAGAAGGCTCCAGGAATGTGCTGTATAGTGAAGGAAAGCCTGGGCTGCAAATGGCTTGCTCCTGACCTTGAATAGCCTTGGCCACCTGATGTGCTCATACCCAAGCAAATTAATAAGGAGGTGATTAACCCCATTAGAGCTGTTGGGGAGACTGCACTTCCTCTGATCCAGGTCAAGCATGTGCTTACATCTATCGCTGACCACATGGTAACTGCATGTACCAAGAAAGCAATTTTCTATAGCATCCTCCCAAAGCCCTGGGAATTGCTGATACACTCTGTGATCCAGGGAGCAGCAACAGGCAGCATCTTTGGTTAGAAAGGCTTAAATGTCAGGCAGGGAGTGATTAGCCCACAGCACAGCTATGGCCAGAATTATGCAGAAAGCACTAGGGGACTTGTGAAGGCACCTGAGAAACCCCTGGTGTGTTTGCAGGCTACAGGTGGGGACAGAAGAGGAGATTGAACTGTCCAGGACTGTACTGGTAATCAATGTGCCATTCATGCCTTCATGGGCTCTGGCATTTCTTCTTGGTACTGGGCTGCTTGGGAAAAGCGTGGAGGGTTTGGGGATGTGGGATGGAGGGGAGAACGCACCTCTCCGGAGGGCATTGCAGACATCTATCCTGTCAGCTGAGAGGAAAAGCTTGACCCCGTGGGACTTCAGGTACTGTGTGGAGTCCTCGTCGCTGACAAAGCAGAACTTGGAGATCTCCAGCCCTTCAAGTCAGGGGATGTGAGCAAAGTCTGTTATGGGGCAATATCTTCCTCGCAGCCACCCCTCCTCCCCTCCTGGAGTGTCAATGTGCTTTGCTGCAGAGCTCAGGGCAATTAATTTCCCAGTGCTATGTGGGGAACCTGCCCCTGTTCTTGCTGCATCTTCTTGCCCTGCTGCTCCTACAAAACTGCAGAGTGCAGTTAAATATTCCCTTCCTCCCACCCTTAAATGAGCCTTCTTGACAGCACTCTGGAATTTAGTGGTTTTTTTTGTTGTTGTTGTTTCTTTCTTTTTTTTTTTTTTTTTAAGAAGTGTGTTTCTTTGGTGGCTGCCTGAGGATGCCCAGGCTGAGCAAAGTGCTGCCAGACCCCCTGGTGCAAAGGATATGGCCAAAGGGAGCTGGGCTCTGCCAAGGAGCCTTAACCCTGGGTGTGCTCTGGCACCCTGGCCACTCTGGCCAGCTGCATGGCGCTGGCAAGAATTAGGCTTGCTTTCAAAAGGACCCCTTCCCTTTGTGTCCCCTGGTTCTCTGTTTGCCACTGATGCTCCACTGTGGTGCCTCTTCTGCTTTGCAGCCTCCCAAGGGAAGCAGACAGCCCCGGGGATGGGGTCCCCCTTACCGTAGTGCTTGGCGCTGTTGATGATGCGCACGCCACTCTCTGGGCTGTTGTTGGAGAGCACCAGGATGTCAAAGAGGTCCTTCTCTGCCGGGTTGCTCTCCAGGATCTTCTCATTCACATACTGCACCGCCTATAAGGAGATGAGACTCTTTTGGAGGAGCAAGACTGTGACAGCTTTGCTGGGGCTCCTTCGCAATTAAGGTTAGTGGTTTGTGCTGCATCTGTCAGCTATGGCAAGGAAAGCCAGACAGAGCAATCATCCTGCAAAAGCCATGCCAGGAGGGCAGGGAGCAGGATACCCCACCAGAGGGAGCTGGACATGTGGGCCTGGTGCAGAGCACAGGTCTTGATGCCTTGCAGTGAGGCCAAGAGGACAGGACAGGCATATCTGCACCCTGTGATGGGAGTTGAGCCCTAAAGCCAGGAAAGCTGAGCTTTCACTCTGTCCTGCTAGTGTTTATATGTGCCTCTGGCCAGGTATGTGGCTCACCTGGATGAAGGCGAAGGCTGTGCCTGGTGGCAGGGGTTTGTCCTGGTTGGCCTGCTGGTGCCTTGCATACTCCTCCTTGCCCTTCTCCAGGTAGAGTTTGTGCTCCTCCTCCAGGTTGAAGATAGCTCTGGTGGTCACTGCGATGACCAGTGCCTCACTAGGGTCTTTCTGCAGGACAGAGAGGAAAGAGGGGTTGCGTGACAGCAAAGAAGGAGCTTGGGGAGGTGGGGTGAGCAGAGGGACACAAGGCTCAGTCGATCAGGGTGGTGGGGTTGAGTGTTGGAGCCATCACCCATGTGTTAAAATTCCTGATGCCCAAGGTCCTTTGGAGAAGTACCAAGCCCAATCTTCATCTTCAGGCCACCAAGGATGTGGCAGGCAGTTGTGAAACCTGAACCTGTCTGGTAAGTGCCATATGCTCTGAGGATAGCTGGCACCAGAGAAGATTGCTTCATAATTTTGATGTTTGTGGGCACAGCACAGCCATGGTCACCTATTTGTGCTGAGCTGCTGCTCAGCACAAACTAGCTTTCTCTGCACGTACTGGTGGTTTTACCCTTCGTTTCTGTCTGTCCTGGAGAGTCTAATAAAGTCTCTATAGATGTATAGAAGCTGCTCCTTTCTCTCTAGCTGCTCTAAAATTTAAGTGTGAGCAAATGTACCTGTCCTGCCCATGCAACTAGAGGTTCAGTCCTGCAACTTCCTCCCATGTGGAAATCCTATGGACCTCACTGAGACCAGGAGCCCAGCAGCCCTGGGACAGGCCACTACTGCTGAAACCTAGGCACAAGCAATTCAGGCCACCACAGCTCCAGGCTGTAGTGTGTCCTCTTCTGCAGTGGCATTGCAAAATTCGCTTTAGAAATACAGGATGTGTTTTGTAATGAACAACCTTTTACCTGCTTCACATCAGTGTTTATGACTGTGCTTTCAGGCTCTGCCATCTTCGACTTCCAGCCTCAAAGAGAAAATAGACAATTAAACTGGTGCATTATAATACAGCTGATCTAGAGAGGGGGAAGAGTGGAAAAGAAAGGGGATATCCTACCCACCAAGTGGAGCAGCCCAAATGAACCTGCTTCTGCTGACAACAGCTCTGCTCTGAGGAAGCCTGGTCTAATAGTTCCAATTAATTATGATGAAGTGGCTTTTCAATCAGATTGCTGCTTTCCCCCCGCCCCAAAAATATTTTTGTCCAGGGAAAACTGCTGAAAGTGGTTGTGAAGCTCTTCCCAGCAAAATAAGTTGGTCTTTATGCATCTTAAGTAGGGCTTGGAGATTGATTGGAGCTAAAAAGCCAAAATAGGTCAGAGCTTATGGGTCAGCTCCTAGTTCACATCTTTATTGCCTTTCTTGCTATTTTTTTTTTTTGTTTGAATGGTGAATTTATATCCACAAATAAGCAAGTTCACTGTGTGAGCAGCTCATTTGCAGTTGTAAAAGCGCTGAGTAAGCAGAGATGTGTGGTGAGGGCTTGGGTGGGTGCAGGATAGGATCCTGCTGATGGGGCTGGTCTGCTCCTCTGCAGCCCTCTGAGCCAGCCAGCTCCTACACTAAAGGTCTCTGTGCAGGCTGGGCTAACCCAGCTCTGGCAGATGAAAGCCACGAAGGGGTTGCATGGTCTGCCTGTGCCTAGCAGCTGAATAAGAAATCGCATTTATTTTTGTACACCCAAATGCTGTGGTTTCTGTAACCAGCATGCTGTGCACTTCATTTCTATGCACTAGTCAGTGTTAGAAGTGGACTTTTAGGATTCAGCCTCTGGGATGGGAACAGTTCCAGTTCCCACTGAGGGGCATCCCGCAGGGGTTGTTTCCACCCAGCAGCTCTCGCAAGCAAGCTGTGGGGTTTCTCTGGAGAGCAGAGGCAGCAATAAGGTCTCTGCACAGACGTGCTGGGAATGGCAGGAGAGTTAAAATATCATTTAGTAGTTCATGCCCTTCCTGAACAGCCCCCCTACCAGCTGGGGGGCTGTGCAAGCATAGACTAAAGCCAGCATGCAGTGTAAAAGGGGAAGTCAGGGTCTCTGGGGAGACATTTCTTTTGCCCCAATTTTAATTCATTTTTATCATTCAGAGTCTGTGCAGAGTGTTGCCTGGGCTGGTAAGAAATGCACCTGGCTGATGCCAGCCCCAAGAGCCAGAGCCTTGCCATGGGGGGTTCAATATTTGCATGTGCGCTCCCCAACTGCCCCTGGGGTGGAAAGCCTTGCTGGCAGGGCTCTGTCCCAGCCAGGGGGTGCCTGAAAAGCCAGGAGATGCTGAGCATCCCTCTGCTTCTTCCACCTGTAACGCATGCTGGGAAGGGGTCTTCTCCCACAGAGCAGGGCAGAGGGTGGCAACCGCTAGCTGAACACGGAGAAGCTTTCTTCCGACCACACTTCAGCCAAGCACTTTTAGAAAAGTGAAAATGAAGTGAAAGGAGGCAGAGGAGCTGCAAAGGAGCTGAGCAGCCCTTCCTGGAGGGAAAACACCTCCTCTGATTTCCACTCCGTCCTTCCAAGTGCTGCAAACCGAGCCTGACTTCTCCTTCCCATCTCCCTGCCTCTAATAACGGCAGTGTTGTTTACATACAGATGTGTGTATACATGCACACGTCTCCGCTGCGAGCACCGCCCCCCCCACCCCCCCATGCACACAACACCAGACACGCAGGAAAGCATTTCAGGCGGATGCTTGCTGGTCCCCGCCGCTCATCCCCCAGCTGCGTAGCACAGAGCAGCTATCACCCCACTGCACGCTGACAGGCTTCTGCTAGAGAGAAAAAGCCCAAACTCACCGTGACCTCTGCTTCTGCTCCCCAGTGCAGCCTGTCCAACCGCAGCATCCAAACTTCGCCCGAGATGCTGCTGTTTATATTTCCCCCTGCCCGCGCTGGCAGGAAGGACGCGGAGGCCGGGCTGGGGTGCAGCTCTGCTCCCCGGCGTGCTGGGATTTGTAGGCAGCCTGCTGGGTTGGCGTCATGCCCGGGCCTGACTGCATTTCCCAGCCAGCGCCGCACAGGCGGCTCATGGCCGACCAGGCCTCAGCCATAGCCTCATCCACGCTCCGGGGAAGGGGCTCAGCCCTGGGGAAGGGGCTCAGCCTGGTCCTGGTTTTCAGGCTCCCTCGGAGCTTGCGCTCAGTCATTGCTCGCTGCCTGCGAGCGCTGCAGCCATATCTGTTTCTGTAGCCGGGGTATTGATAGCGTGCCTGCAGACCTCCCATTTCCCACCCCTTGAATACATAATGGTTGTGGTTTTGGCTGAAAATACAGGGGTGCCTGGTCAAGAGCAGCTTGCAGCATGTGCCAGCAGATGCAGGGAGAAAGCCTGGTGTAGAGCATGGCAGGGAGCAGCGCGGGCTCACGGCATTGGCAATTTTACTGTAACGGTTTTGGGTCCCTTTTCTCTTTTTTTCTGAAAGCTGCCTCTTACATACTTCCCTGAGCGGGGGTGATGTTTTGGCTGGGATCTTGCTTTTCCAGGTGGGCTGTGTGGTGCCCAGCCAGGTGAGGCTCGTGCTGCTGGGGTATTTCAACACCCTATTTCTGCCCAAAGAGTGAGATTTGGTAGGGGGTGCGGGGCTGACACAGAGGACTGGCTGCTGTCCTGGAGCTTTTCCCTTGCCCAGCCAGGGCAAGTCCCTGTCCCGCTGCTGGAAGACGGCCCAGAGCAGCAGCTTCCCCAGCCTGGCTCCTGCCAAAGGAGACCAAATTCACCTGCGTTGAGGCCAAGAAGCCATCCCCCTGTGTGGGACCAGGGTATCACCAGCACCACCAAACCTCCTCCCAAAGTGCAGGCTGCAACAGGGGTCCTGCGCAGCTCGGCTTCACTGAGATGCTTGTCCCTAGCAAACAGCCTGTCAAAAATGCTACAGATACGCTCAGCTTTTAGCATGCATATGCAAACCTCCTTTCCCTGACTGATTTTACTGGGCATATTCCCTTTTCCCTCTGTCCCCCTTATGCATTTCTCCCGTGCATCCTCTGTGAATGCCAGTTTGGAGGAAAAAGTGTTTTGGCGTCTGTTTCCCTCCTAGAGTTTTACTGCAGCATCATTCCCACAGCATCTCCTGCTCCTGCAGATGATGCTTCTCATCTCCTTCTGAGCAGCCTGAGTGCAGGGTGCTTGCAAGAGGGGCCATGTTTTGGGTGGCTGAGGGGCAGCCCTGGCACCTCTTCCATGGCCAGGCACCCAGTGTGGCAAGGCCTCGGTGGCCACGTGAAAATCTGGCAGGACCAGTGAGCCAGGGTGGCCAGGGAGAGCTGGGATGAGTCTGGTTTCCAGGGCCTCTCCCTGCATGTCCGCATCAGCCATCAGGCACTGTGGTACTGCTCCCTGCTTCCGGCACTGCTCCAGATTTCTCCAGTGACAAGGTGGGTTTTGGGCTGACTTTGCTGAATTGGCAGCAAGGGAGGAAGTGTGCAAGCATAAATTTAATGCAACAGGGATGCTGGTGAAATTGATCCTGGCTGAGTGCCTGGTGCTGCTCCCGTTGGCGCTGGGAGATGGAGCCACCCAAGCAATATCCCCTTGCCCCATCTGTCCTTCCTACCGTGTTGGAGCAGAGCATCCCTGCTCATTCTCACCCCTGTATACATGTCCTGGGCCCTCCCATGGTGCATTAAACCACAGCGTGTCCCTGTGGGCCAACGAGCTGGGCTGCCCAAGTGCAGAGCTCACCAGAGATGGATGCAGCCATGCACCTATCCCCTTGCAAGTATCTGTCTCCTTGCGCTAAGTGCCTGCAGCCACACGGTCCAGCCCACCATCACTGCAGGGATAACTTGAAGAAGCAAATTTGCCGGGGTGCGGAGCTGGGCAGTGATGCTTGCTGGCTTTGCGCAGGCAGGAGGGCAGGTTTTGCTTCCTGGTCCGGCAGGGAGTTCCCCGCTGACTTTTTGCCTGCTTGAGCACTGCTTGGGTCAGCGGCAAGGTGGGGCCAACGGAGCTGCTGGGGCCGCCTGGTTCCTGGGCTGGCAAAGCAGACTTTCCAGTTTTGGCCGTGCAGTGCAGCCACCATCCTTGCTGCACCCTCAGCTCTGTGCCTGGCGGGGTCCCATCTCACCCCGCAGCATGGCCCTGCTATGCGCGGCAGCTGGGCCCAGAGCCCACGCAGCGGGGAAGGCAGACTGAGGCTGGGAAAGAGACGTGTCGGTAAGTCTGATTTCGGGGACCCCAGTTAGCACAGGGTGGGAGCGAGAAGCAGGGCTCCTCCAGTCCATTTTCCAGGACTAGGGATGCTCAATGTTCCCTGCAGAGCCCACTGAGGCTGCACTGCCTCTCCCAGACTGCAGCAGGGCTGTGTCTGTTGTTCCCAAAATAGCGGCTCAGGTCACCTCATGGGGTTGGGATAAGTTTTTTTTTTGAACGAGGGCCAATGTCAGACTAATGTGACACAGCCCATGGGGGTCTGGCAAGGAAAAAGTCCTGAGACACCTAATTCTGTGGTGGGTGGGTGCCTGCTTGCCCATGCTCTTGTACCCACCCACTGCCACAGCCCGAAGCTGCAGTCCGGTGCCTCCTAAATACCACAGGCATGTCACCCACCACCGATTTCCGTGTGTGGGGACAGGAGAAACTAATGATTAAAACTGTTGGTGGTAAGGCTGCAAGCAGAGCTTGGTGTGTAACGGCACAGATGTTCCAAGTGGCCCTGGGCAAGTCACTTAACCTGCACCTCATGGCCCCAGCGACGATACCGCAAGGATGATGGCAATTCCCATGTCCCTCCAGCCTTATGCCCACACGTGGCAAAGGCCGCTGTTGGAAAAATTAAAGGCTTTTGCTGGCGTCATGGGCTCAGTGAAGGGAAGCACAGAGATGGTTTCTCCCTGGGAGGATCCCCATGGAAGGAGTCACGGCCCTGTGGGGTGGGCAGAACGTGAGCACAGCGCAGGCAGAGTGAAGTGGTGTTGGCTGCTTGAGGAGGGACCCACTCGGATGCCGGGCAGGCAGCTGGAGCAGCCAAGGCAAACAGGCACATACTTGCCAGCCTCCGTCACGGCACTGGGGCGGGGTGCCGCCAGCGCTGTGACGACTGCAGACCTGCTTGCCGCACAGCCCGGCTCCTGGCGCATCTCTCCTGCTGCTGCTCCTCATCCAAAAGGAGGCAAGAAGGAAGTTTTGTCTACGAGGAAGCATTCATGCTAGAATAAGAGACTTGCTATGGGGAGAGCAGTGGTGAAAAACCATTCTGCTTTAAATTTGAAGCCTTCTCCTCAGCTGCATCAGCGTTGCCACGTGCACAGGTCGGGCTTATGCAAAGTTTCTGAGCCAGCGTGAGCCCAGCCTGGTGGCACCATTGCCACCAGCAACACAGGCACCAGCCCAGCTGCAAGCCCAAGAGCAAACCCTCCCATTCCTCAGCCCTGTGAAAGAGGGGAAAAGTAGCCAAAAAAGGGTGCTAGCTAATGGTGGGGCTTGTCTGGGGCTGAGCAAACCCTTCAGCTCAGGCTGTCTCACCAGGGAGGAGCCAGCACAAAACAGCTCTTGGGATTTTTTCACCTACAGATTCTTCTTCTCAAAAATAAAGGAAACCTCCCTAACCTACCCCCTCCTGTTTCGGAAGGTAGGCTTGCAAAGGTATGAATGAGGAGGCTGCAGGAGAGGGGCTGGCTGGCGCAGAGCCCTCCCTGGCACTGCTCCCTGCTGCTCCATTTCATACCTCATTGCCAAAGTGGCCAAGCCCTAAAGCCTTACCCTGGGCTCTGTGTTTTAATTGTGTTTGCTTTCATTAGAGCCTCGGGCCACCAGCAGCACACATGCTACTGGAAAGGAAATCTCCACCCTGTTAATTTTGCTTTCGTCCCCAGGTCACTCCAGCTTAGCCATGGCAGTGGCAGCCAGGAAAGGCAGGGCGACAGCCTTCCCGCTCACCGGCAGCCCTATGGCCATCGCCACCACAGCTCGTCCAGGCTTCCCAGGTGGCTGGCTTAGCCGGATCCCATGTGAGTACGGCGGCGCTTGCCCTGCTCTCTCAGGCAGCGTTATCTGGGGAGCCTCCTGGGCTCTGAGGCTGTGTATCCGCTTCTCCCTGCCTCCAAATCCCTTTTTCCAGCGGGGTCCATCTGGGTGGGGATGCTGCAGAGTGGTACCGCGCCACTCCGGGAGCGCAGGGCGTTCTTGCTGCCCGTTTGGGGAGTAGTCTCCAGCCACAGCCTCCCTGCATGGGGCCTGTCCAGGATTATAGGGGCAATTTTGGAAGTAAAACTCCTTAATGTTGAAGCACCAGGAAGGGGTTTAAAGGCACTCTACCTGTTTTGGCTTGGTTTTAACTCTTCTGTCCGTTTCTGCTTCCTGAACGTTGCACCAGTACCCAAATGGGCGCTCATTGCTGTGGCTGTGGCAGTGGCTGTTCTCCTCCTCCTCTTCCTCATCTGCATCATCAAGTGCTGCTGTGTCAAGAAGAAGCCCAAGAAGAAGGAAAGAGTCAGCTTGCACGCCATCAGCAGCTCCACCACAGCCAGCCTCGTGTGTCCTGCTCTCCCCTCTCCTTCACCTCCCTCTTCCCTGAGAAGTTTGCTGCCGCGCTACCCAGTCCCAGCGGTGGTGGGAGCACGGCAGGGCCACGGATGTGTCTGAGTGTGTCCTGAGAGTAGTACTGCTCTCTGCCACAGGTCCAGCCTGAGATGGAGGACCTGGAGCAGGACGTGGAGCAGACGGGTCGAGGAAAGCTACAGTACTCCCTGGAGTACAACTTCCGCACGGAGGAGGTAGGGATGCTCGTGGCTGCGGCATGGCAGGGAAAAGGTTTTGTTCTTGCACTGTCCACTCTTTGCTGCCCACCAAGGTGGACCATACCTTGTTGCACCTCTCTCCCTACCCGCAGCCTGCCAGTTCTTACATCCATGTGGTGTGGATGCGTCCTCTCTGCTGCATTCGCTTGCTTCCTACTGAGCCCCTGGTTGTCTGGCCCCATCCTCCTCCACCTGGTGACCTTGTGCATCACTCCTTTTAAGCTGAAAGTTGGTGTGAAGCAGGCCTCTGAGCTGAAGGCCATGGACCGTGGAGGCACATCTGATCCATACGTGATTGTGTACCTAACATCCGATATGAGGAAGAAGTATGAGACCAAAGTATACCGCAAGACACTGAACCCCGTCTTCAACGAGAGCTTCACTTTCCAGGTAGGAAACTACAGCCAATGATTTTTTTGCTCCCTGGGCAAAAACCTCTCCAGGCAGGAAGATGCCTTTGCAACCAGGATGGAGAAATGTTAGAGAGAAAGACCTATTATCACATCTACCATCCTGTCCCATGGGGCATGGCTGCCACTGAGGAGTGAGTCTGGGCTTTCGGGTCCTCTCCTGCAGGTACCCCAGACAGAGGTGCTTGAATCCACACTGGTGATGCAGATCTATGACTTCAATCGTTTTGCCAAGCATGACATCATTGGTGAGGTCCGACTACCCCTGGCCAGCGTCAACCTACAGCACGTCATCGAGCAGTGGAGCGACCTGGCAGTGGCCAGTAAAGTGGAGGTTGGTCCTGGTGGGTTGGAAAATCTGCTGGGAGGGTTGCATTGTTGCTTTGCTTTCCACCAGCCTAAGAAGCAGGCCCTTAGGGGCAAAATGAGGGTGCGGGAGACCCAGGAAACCTGGGGTCAGCCTAATGCTCCAGCCCCAGATGAGCTGGCTCCTCTGCCCAGCACTCACCACTGGCATGTCTCCAACAGGAAGAGCAGCTGGGCGAGATCTGCTTTTCACTGCGCTATGTCCCCAGCACCGGCAAGCTGACGGTGCTCATCCTGGAAGCCAAGAAGCTGAAGCGGATGGACTCCCATGGGCTCTCAGGTCAGCAGATCTCCCTACTTCTGCCCAGGCCTTAATGACAACACCAAGAGCTGCGAAGCCTTGGAAGCTTTCAGTGCTGCTTCCTGCTGTCACCACCATACGCAGCCCTCCCAGCCTTCCCTAGCACAGATACTCCAGCTTTGGGAAGAGCTGGAGGTATCTCCAAGGAGAAGATGTCATGGCTGGATGACATGCATGTACGAGGGGCTTGTGGCTGGAGGAGGCAGGGAGAGGTGAGCTTTGAGGTGGCTGGCAAGGGGAAGAGGGGTAGATGCTCACCACAAGGAGTGACAAGTGGGATGCCGTGCTCTGCTTGGGAATGGCCCAGGGAAGCTGTTTCGTGGCTGAACTCCTCAGTCAAAAATTGTCAGTTGTGCCAGCCATGTTCTCTCTCTCCTCAGATCCTTTTGTCAAGGTGCATCTCATCCTGAACAGGAAGAAATGGAAAAAGAAGACGACAAGTGTGAAGAAAAACACCTTAAGCCCTTACTTCAATGAGGTGTTTGTTTTTGAGGTGCCTTTCAATCAGATCCAGGTGGGTTTCCCTGCAGCACCCAGGGCTGAGAGGGTCCTTGCTGTGGTAAGCCCCCTCCCTCTGACCCTCTTTCTTCTGTCCCTCCCTCCTAGAATGTGGACGTGGTCATCTCCGTCTGGGATCATGACAAAGTGACCAAGAATGAGCTCATCGGCAAACTCTTCCTGGGCTGCCGGGCCACGGGCAACCAGCTGCGGCACTGGTCCGACATGCTGTCCAACCCACGCCGGCCCCTCGCCCAGTGGCATAGCCTGCAGCCCCCAGATGTGGTCGACAAAGCCCTGGGGCTGAAGTCCCACCTCAAGCTGTCCCTGCCCCCCAAATAGTGGAGGTCTCCTCCTCCACTTGTGGGGCAGGACAGAGGGCTTGAGAACGGGTGACGGACTTTTGCTCAGAAGTATCTAGATGTGTTGATCCCAGCTCAGTGTCAGCAAAGAGAGAACTGGGGGCTCTTTTTCACCAAGAGATGATCTGGCTGCTGGTGTACCGCATACCCTTTGTAACGCCTGGAGTGGGACAACTCGGCACCCCAGGGCAAGGCTGTGTGTTGAGCAGAGGATGCTAAAGGGGACAGCGTGGGTGCAGGCACCGGCTCATCCTAGCCACTCGCGGGACGGGAGGACAAATACACAGAGCTTCAAGCTCATGCAAAACCACTGAGTCCATTGATATTTTTAAAGCAGAGGATTAGGGTACTGGCGGCCTGGGGTGGGCAGTTTCTTTGGTTGTGAATAACTCAGCAAAAGGTGAGTTTTTGGGAAGGCTTTATGTGTCCTGTGAAGGCTTTTAAAAAAGACCAAGATCTTGAAACACTCTAAGAGGCTTGAGAGGAAAGAAAGAGGAGAGGCTGGTGAGAAAGATGTTGGAGATACAAGACTAGCTCTTTGCTGCCTCTACAATAAGCATGCTTTGTGTCCTGGCTAGAGTATAAGCAAAACAGCAAAATCAGCCACTAATTGTCCACACAGCTTCTCTCTTAGCCTGTTCCTGGCCCATGCTGACTTGTGCACCCCAGGATGGATAAGACCCACCAGTGACCATTCCCACAGACCGTGCGGATGAGGCAGCACAGTGTTGGCTCCATCCAGCCTGTGTGGTTCTGCTCTGCTGGTGCAGCCAGGTTTGTACCCCTGGCACCTGGAGGTGCTGCCAGTGTGGAGGGGCTGAGGCTCTTGCTATCATGCTGTGATGGCATCATGCTGTGATGGGATCATACTACCCTGATGAAGGCTGGGTTGCAGCCCCCTCCTTACTTCTGGGCAGGTTTCACGTAATCTAGGAGATTTTTGTGGCCACATGTCCCGCATTGCCTTGCTTCATGGGGCCTTGAGGTGGGGGCTACATAAGTAAAGATCCTTTCTAGAAGGATGAGGACATCATAGAGGTGCCACTGCCCCTATCCGTCCTTGACTATGCTGCGGTTTGAGGTGGCTCGGGAGCAGCTCCTCTGAGCTGTCTGCAGGAGGACGCTTCCTGCATTTGGTTGGGGGAGGGAATTGCCCTTGCTCCAAACTACTTCTGCTACAAAGCAGCCACAGCACATGGAAGATTTGGGCTCATATCATTGTATTTTGGTTCAAAAGACAAAAGGAAAGTATAATAATAATAGCTATTGCCTAGGCTCTGGAGGGGAGAAAGCCTGGCACATTAATAAAGAGCCATTAATATTGACAAGCAGTTAATCTGCAATTAGCCAGAGCCCCACGGAGTGACCATTTGAGAGTTAAACAAACATGGTGAAGCTGAGGAAGATTATGAAAACTGTTGATAGAGATTAATGACCTGGGCTTAACTATAAAAAGCTGCCGCGTCTGCTTCCTGATAAATATTCTCCAGGCTTCACTGTGGCCTTGATGAGGAAAGAAATGACAGGTTAGTTTCAAGATGGCTGTAACAAGTGGAGTGTGGCTGGGGAAACAGCATCTGCTGGCACCGGTAATGAGATGGAGGAGGAAATCAGTCACCTGAGAAAAGACTTGTAAAGGGATGCCTTAAAGCCTCAACTTCAGTCTCAGCCTTAAATCAGGTTGGAACAGGCTGTGTAGAAGGGAACATCTCTGAATTGGGTTTGGGGTCCCAAATCCATCGCCAGGTTGTTTCTTGGTGATGCTGCACAGTGATCTAGGGCCATGCAGGACCCAGAAGGGCTTTTGGAGGTGTTGGGAACAGGCATTTCTTATGTGCCTCTGTGTGTGTGTGCGCGTGCGCTTTTTCCAGACCCCTTTTTTTGAAGTCGTGGCCTCGAGGTGCACTGCATAATTTATGAGGCTGAGGTGCATGTTAGTCCCAAAATGAACATGGCTGAAGAAGGTGCAGGGACATCCCTTCCTTGAGAAACGTTACCCCTAATACCCATGCCAACGGCTCCTCTCTCCAGCTTTGGCCCTGCTCAAGAGCCTGAATCACCAGCACAATTGCGGGTGAGCAGAGCTGGTGAGGGAAGCTTGTGGTGCTTTTTGGAGGGAAGCTGGGGACCCTGGGAGCTGGGCAAGCTCCAACTCCAAGAAGGCTGGGCCAAGCCTTGGTGCTGTAAAACTGAGCAAACTGATTTGTTTGCTCAAGAGGGAGAGGCAGGTGGGTGAGGACATTCTACACTCAGCAATGCACCACCAAGGCTGTTTTCTTCCTTCATCCTTACTTTTCCTTCTCAGTCTGCCTGATGCTCTTTCAGCAAGGCTCAGAGCGCTCTTCTCCTCTGGCAGGATCCTTTTTGAATCCACTGGCAGCTGTTTGAAGCAGGGCTGGTGGAGCTGGGCTTTGTTACGTGGCTTATTTTACCCGAAGTGAATACAGCCCGCTTAGGAGCCTGTTTGAAGCAAGGAGGACGGCCCCATCTCACGTGCAAACATCTCCTTTTCACCACCCCGTGGTTTTGGCAATGCCAGTTGTCCCCTACCCACCAAGGCTAGATGTCTGAGCATCTCCTTCCCGACCGATGCTCCTCATTTACTTGGAGGGTCTGGAGTGGGAAGAAGTTAAAGGAGAGGGAAACCAACTCCTCCTCAGCTTGTCTCTGTGCTGGATTCCTCTGTCTGCATCTAGAGGGCAGGGCAGGTACATGCTTCGAGCTGGGGCTCTGCGTCATCTGGTCTGTGGCCCCGTTAGAGCCTCACCAGCTAAGATTTCTTCTTCTGGAGATGGAACACCCATGCAAGAGGGAGAGAAGGCTGTGACGCTGTGGTGCAAGCCTGTTCCCATTGCTGCAGAGCCGGTTGGCACACATGCAGTGATGCTGGGGGTCTCCAGGTAGCATTTTCCAGGTGGCAGGAGCCAGCCCGTGCCTGTTCCTGCACCACAGGGGCAAAGGGGGTTTTGCTGGTGGGTTAAGGGGAATAAAAGCAGGTGTCCAAAGCCAGACTGCACAGTCTATGGTGGAGTTTGTTCCTCTGCTTCATGCAAGGGACAGTCCCTCTGCATCTAATTATCAGCTTTGCAGGCTGGCAGCAAGGCAAAACGCGGGACTTGGGCAGGCAGAAGTCCATTAAGGGAGACAAGAAGTACTGAAAATTTAATGTTTGCTATTAAGCTTTATAATCTCAATTATTTACACCCAGATCCAAGACTTCTGACCTCCAGAAGTCCCTCCCAAAGCAAATTATTCCCTCATTTGGTGATTTTTATGACATTTGTCCCTGCACTTCAGGAGATCAAACAGTAGAGCCGCACCAGGAGAAGACTCAGATTTATACATGCTTGTTGCCAATCATCTGCTGTGAGACAAAAATGATTATGGGCTGTCATCGTTCAGCCTGGGTATGCGCTGGCTGTGCTCCAGACGCAGATTTTTTGGCAAGTCTCACAGTTTTTGAAAGCTGGAGAGTATCTAAGCTTTTCTCACAAAGAGCAAGCGTGCCTGTTTTATAAATATTATGTGCTATATAACTAGCACAATTATGTCTCACTGTTTTATGGTGAAATGTGTACTTTGCCATGCAACAGTTTCTTTTTAAAAGTCCTGGCTCCCGGATTTGCAGAGTCTTTTGCAGGTTTGCAGATTTTTCTTTTAAAGCACATTTTTATCTTTTGTGGCTGCAGAGAGGCAGGAAAAAAAACCAAACCATGTGAGACCAGGATGCTTCCAGGCCCAAAGGCAAAGCGAGAGGATGGTTGGCTTTTGTTCAAGACTTTTGCAAAGGAGCAGGGGTCCCAGCAGCCACCCGGGGTTTGCGGTGGGATGCTGGCGGTGCACAATGCGGGGGGCCCAGGGCTACACTTCCTACTGAAGCTACATCTCCCAGGCTGCCCAGCATGCTGCTCCGCATGCTGCCCCACTGCCAGCTCCCCAGGGAGGGCTGCTTGGGAGAGATGGGGGGCAGCCGCTGGCCCCTGGCACCCCTTGGCTCTGGCATCTCTCAGAGAGAGGCAAGGACCCCTGCCTCTATCCCTGCCCTTAACCTTGCTCCTTTCCCTATCTCCTTTTTCCTACTCTTTTCCCCCTTTTGCCTGCCCCTTTTCCCTGCCCTTACCTCTTTTCTCTGTCCCCTTGTCCCTGCCTCGACTGCTCCTGGGCAGGACTATTCCAGCCCCAGGCTGGGCTTGCTTTGCTTCTGAATCAGTCTGGTGACCCGGAGGTGTTTTTAGGACCCCTTTATGTCCTGGCGTAACTTTCACTGCTGTGGACAGGAAGGGAGGAGAGTCTCCCTCATGGGGTAGCAGCCTCCTGCCTCAAACAGCCCAGTCCGAGGAACACGATTGATAATGGATGTGCAGAGATGCTCCCTGATGGCTCTTTCCATGTGAACTTTGTGGGCAGAAATAAAAAACCTAAACCAGCCATTTCTTTGTATTTCAAGTCTCGGCAGGATGGAGCCAGGGAAGAAGCAGCATGAAGACTTCATTGCTTTCACGCTGCCAAGTAAAAAATGTCCCCCGAAGAAGACGGCATTACGGGTGAGTAGGTGCCCATCTATGATGACTTGTTGCATGTCAACAAGATGGAATTTCTCAACCAGCCTTGCTGACTTCACACAGAGGTGATGAAACCCCTGCAGGCACTTATTGCAGTTCAATCTGAGCAGAAACAAGCTCAAAGTCAATTAGGAACAGGAGTTCAACTGAGCTGAAATGAGGCCTTGACCTGCAAACACTCTGATCCATATCTTAAGTCCTGTGAGCAGTGTCTAGAACGATGGTAGGTTTGCAAATGAGTGTTTTATCATTCTGCTCATAAACATGAACATTGCAGATGTCTGAGCCAGTTATCTGGGAGCAACAAGCCCTCTATGAGAAATAGGCACGTCAAATCATGAACCATTCATCATTTGTTTAGGATAAGAAAAATTACACCCTTGGAAAAGCCAGTTCTCTCCATCACCTGTGAAGAAGGTTCTGCCCAGTTGGCATCTCAGTTTGCCCTGGATGGTGAGCATTTTCCTCCTAACTTACATAAAAGTCAGAGCCGTTTTGACATAGAAGCCTGAATTTTGGCATGAAGAGCACCACTTAAGACAGTCCAGTTAAAACACTTGGCCTTGGTGTTATAAAAAGATGGTCGGGAACTTTACCGTGGATATGACAAAGGACATGTTCACATCTGCAGAGGCCAGAAACAAAGTCCTCCAAAGGATTCTCTGCTTTGGTGGCACTCATCCCACACCACACCTCACTTTTGGGTAAGTGCTAAACTCAGGTCTGGCTTCATAGGGGAAAAATTTTGTCTTAGATACACCCTGAAGTAAGCAGCATGGGGATGTTGTTGAAATATGCTCGGTGGAGTTGGGTGTTGACTTTTCCTGGTTCAGCCCTCTCCTAGTCTGAGCTCACCCCCTCCCTTCCCAGGCCTGATTGCGAAGCACCTCCAGAAGACCTTCCAGAGGCCGATCTCCTTGCAGCTGTCTTTTCCCATGGCGCGCTCTGTGCTATGCAAGCAATTGAGGCTGCCAAGTGTCTGCTAGCTTTTTTTATAAAATGTGGCTTCTGGACTCTTGCAAAAAGCCAGTGAGCTTGAAATGGATAATTTCTGGAGAATCATCTGCTGCACTAACCTTGGGGAAAGAAGAATTTTGTGCTTTATTGTTCTTTTTTGTTTGTTTTGAGTGACTTTTTTTTTTTTTTTTGCTAACACAATGTTCTTGCTGCTGCTTCATTGTGGCACAGAGAGCCTAAGACACCTTTTGAGAGTGAAGACATACTGCAGCTGTCTTCATTTGAGCACACAAAGGTCTCAGCCTGTTCTCCAGGCATGTTCTGAGTCACGTCCTGGTCTTTAGCAGGGTTTGAGGACGCGCAGACAGACGGAGGACTGTGGTCAGGTGTCAGGTCACTGCGATAATACTTTCCAGGGGCAGGCTTGGTGGGAATGATGGAGGGATCACCTCCTAGAAACATCAGCTGCTGGAAGCCTGGACATGGACTGGCATTGGGTAGAGGTGTTGACAGTTTGCTTTCCAGAGGGTCTGACAACTCGTCCTGGGCCTGTGGATGAAGGGCTGGGCTGTGGCAGGATCTGAGGCACCTTCTGGTCGAAGTGTCTTAGGTGAAAATGCAAAAAAAGCTCCTGTGAGGACTGAGATCACCCTCACGGCCGCTGAAAGTTTCTCAAGGAGGGGATGTCCCTACACCTTCTTCAGCCATGTCCATTTTCGGACTAATATAAGGGAGAAGACCTTATTTCCCCACAGGAAAAAAAAAATCCTAAAAATCAAAAGCATCAGACGATTGCTTCCACACAACAAGTGCCACCAGAGAGAGCTCTTGATGTTCCTCACTGGCCTTTGCAACTGCATCTACAGGCCCACAAACACTGGGGCTCCGGGATTTCCTAGACAACCAGTGCTCCAGTGTTTACCATAACCTCAACCCAGCCACGATCAGGAAAACAATCCAAAAAATATTGAATGTCGGACGATTGCTCCCACACCAAAAGTGCCAGCACTGAAAGCTCTTGCTGCTCCGCACTGGCCCTTGCCAGTGCATCTACAGGCCCACAAATACTGGGGATCCGGGTTTTTCTAGACAACTGGCACTCTGACGTTTACCATCACCACGAACTTCCCGCCCACAGGAAAAAAACCTAAAAATAAATAACGTCAGATGATTGGTTCCACACCAAAACTGCCAGCACTGAAAGCTCTTGCTGCTCCTTAACAACCCATGCCAGCTCATCTACTGGCCCACAAACATTGGGGCTCTGGGCTCTCCTAGATGACCAGCGCTCCAATGTTTACCATCACCTCAACCTGGCTGTCCACAGGAAAGAAAGCCTAAAAATATTGAACATCTGACGATTGTTCCCGCATCAGAAGTTCTAGCAGTGAAAACACTTGCTGCTCCTCACCGGCCCTTGCCAGTGCATCTATAGGCCCAAAAACACTGGGCTCTGGGCTTTTCTAGACCACCTGTGCTCTGACGTTTACCATCACCTCAACCTGGACACCCACAGGAGAAAAATCCTAAAAATAAATTACATCCGACGATTGCTCCCACAGCAAAAGTGCCAGCACTGAAAACTCTTCCCACTCCTCAGCGGCCCTTGCTAGCCGATAAACAGGCCCACAGACATTAGGTCTCCAGGCTGTCGTAGATGACCAGCACTCCAATGTTTACCATCACCTCATTACCATCACCTCAACCCAGCTGTCCACAGAAAAGAAAGCCTAAAAATATTGAACGTTGGACAATTGCTTGCACACCAAAAGTGCTAGCACTGAAAGCTCTTGCTGCTCCTCACTGGCCCTTGCCACCACGTCTACAGGCCCACAAACACTGGGGCTCTGAGATTTCCTAGATGACCAGCGCTCCGACATTTACCATCACCTCAACCTAGCCGCACATTGAAAAAGCATCTTAATATTAAAGTATGTTTGACGATTGCTCCCACCCCGGAAGCGCCAGCACCAAAAACTCTTGCTGCTGCTCCCCAGCCCTTGCTAACAAATAAACAGGGCCACAAACACTGGGGCTCTG
Organism: Chlamydotis macqueenii; assembly: GCF_036417535.1. Classification (NCBI taxonomy): domain Eukaryota; kingdom Metazoa; phylum Chordata; class Aves; order Otidiformes; family Otididae; genus Chlamydotis; species Chlamydotis macqueenii. The sequence goes on along the minus strand of NC_141560.1, from coordinate 51,511,299 downwards.
TGCATTCCTAGATGACCATCACGCTGATAATAACCACCACGTCAACCTGGCCACCCTCAGGAAAATAATCCGAAAAATCAAGAACATTGGAGTATTGCTTGCACACCAAAAGTGCTAGCACTGGAAGCTCTTGCTGCTCCTCACTGGCCCTTGCCACCACGTCTACAGGCCCACAAACACTGGGGCTCTGAGATTTCCTAGATGACCAGCGCTCCGACATTTACCATCACCTCAACCTAGCCGCACATTGAAAAAGCATCTTAATATTAAAGTATGTTTGACGATTGCTCCCACCCCGGAAGCGCCAGCACCAAAAACTCTTGCTGCTGCTCCCCAGCCCTTGCTAACAAATAAACAGGGCCACAAACACTGGGGCTCTGTGCATTCCTAGATGACCATCACGCTGATAATAACCACCACCTCAACCTGGCCACCCTCAGGAAAATAATCCGAAAAATCAAGAACATTGGAGTATTGCTTGCACACCAAAAGTGCCAGCACTGAAAGCTCTTGCTACTCCTCACTGGCCCTTGCCAGCGCATCTACAGGCCCACAAACACTGTGGCTCTGGGGTTTCCTAGATGACCAGCGCTCCGACTTTTACCATCACCTCAACCCGGTACTCCTTTAAAAAAACATCTTCAAAATCAAGAACGTTACATGATTGCTACCACACCAAAAATGCCACTACCAAAAGCTCTTGCTGCTCCTCACCGGCCCTTGCCAGCGCATAAACAGGCCCACAAGCATTGGGTCTTCATGCCTTTCTAGACGACTAGTGCTCCAATGTGTACCATCACTTTGACCCGGCCGCCCACAGGAAATACATCCTAAAAATATTGAACGTCGGACGATTGCTCCCACACGGAAACTATCAGCACTGAAAGCTCTTGCTACTCCTCACTGGCCCTTGCCAGTGCATCTACAGGCCCACAGACACTGGGGCTCTGGGCTTTCCTAGATGACCAGCACTCTGACGTTTAACATCACTTCAACCTGGGCGGCCACAGGAAATAAATCCTAAAAATATTGAGCCAAAATACCTCCTGTGGCCCTTTATATACCCTTTCATGACCCCATATACCACATACAGGTCCCCTTATACTCCTTGTCTGCCCATATATGCCCCTCTGTGACCCCCAAATACAGCCTGTGAGCCCTTATAGCCCTTTTTAAGATGCCATATATGCTCCGTGAGCCTTAATATCCCCTTTGGGACCCACATATACTCCCTTTGGTATCCTATATATCCCCTTGGGGACCCTAAAAAAGGCCTCTGAGCCCTTATATCCCTCTGTGGGACCCCCTTCTAGCCCCTCTGGTTCCTTATATCCTTCTGTGGGACCCTTTCTAGCCCTTCTGAGCCCTTACATCCCTCTTTGGGACCTCTTATAGCCCCCGGGAGCCCTTATATCCCTTTTTGGGACCCTGTATAGCTTCTCTGAGCCCTTATATCCCCTTTAGGGACCCTATAGACCCTTTTGAGCCATTATATTCCTGTTAGGGGCCCTATAGACCCCCTCTGGGACACGATATACCCCCTGGAAACCTTTATATCCCCTTTAGGGACCCTACATACCCGCTTTGAGAGCCAAAATATCACCTGTGAGGATTGTCCCGTCCTTGCGGCTGCTCTTCAACCCTCCATGTTTTCAGTTTGAAACGTCATCCTTCCTGCTGGCTCTAGGTTCCAATGAGCTGCAAACCCCTCCAGCATTCCAGGCTGAAGAGTGTCCCTCTGCAGTGGAAGAGGTCACTGGAGTTGCTCAGTTCCTACAGGCTCTTTTCCAAACTTGGTGGTGTTGAGTAAAAGTGAAGTGCATGAAGAGAAGCGTGGGGATGTGGTGTCCATAGCCCTGCAACCCAGCAGGACACACTGGTCCCTCTGCTTAGTACAGTTATTAGGAGGGGCCACTCCAGCAACCCAGCACCCCAGGGCTGGTGGAGTGGTCTGCAGGTCCAGGTGAGCCTTTATGGTGTGTTTGTACCTGTCCCTGGGAAACAGGATGGTTGGATATTTGGGCTGCTGATGTGCAAGGTCTTCAGGGCCTCTGGCATCTCCAACTGATGCTGTGGGCAAAGCCAGCTGCCAGCTTGTGTCTCCTTGCTTGTGCAGATGAGTTGCTGTGGTCTCACCAGTCCTTTCCTCTTTTTTTTTTGCAGATGGAAGTGGCTGAGAGTGGAGTGGCAGTCCACAGCACGGGGTCCCTGGCGCAGGTATCCCTTTCTTGTGCCCATAGATCCAGTCCCGCCCCTGCTCCTTATCCAGTGGACCCCCCTTCCAAGACCAAGCTCTCCAGCCACTACTCCCTCTTCTTGCCACTGCTGCGGGGCTCTGAGCCCAATTCCAGGCCCCTGCCCCATGCCAGCTCCAAGAAATCCATCAGGAGGAGGTGGAAGAAAAACCCAGATCCCGAGGAGCCCATTGGTCTGAAGCCAGGGGAGCCTGTGTGTTCCCCTTCACAGGACCCATCATCACCTGGATAACCAACTGCATCTACCTGGGGAACCTCAACACTGCCTACAGCGGCCAGGCACCGCACACAAACAGCATTGACAGCATCATTGAGCTGAACAGTGACTGCAGCCTGAGTGTCATCCCCTGCACCTGCCAACAGGGAGGGTTCAGGCACAACTGGTCATGCCTCAAGGTCGACAGCCAGCCTCCACTTCATGGAGATCATAATGAAATGGGGCAACCCTGTATTTGGGACACCAGCAAGTGCATCAAAGCCTTGCTGGAGAAAGGGAAGCATGTTCTCCTCCACTGCAGTGATGGTTACTCTCTAGGGCGTACTTGCATCATTCACTACCTGATGGTCAAGTATATCATGAGGCTGCTGGCAGACTATGAGTTTGTGAGGGAGCAGTACCCACATCCAGGAGTGTCATCAGGACCTGCTGGTGGGTGTGGAGATGTCCCTGCAGCCTGGGGACATCAACATCACATGCCTGAAGCACTGCCTGTCAAAGAAGATGGCATGAAGCTAAACAGACAGGGTGGCTGTGTTGTTTGGCAGCAGCCCTGAAAAGGAAAAGCCAAAAGCCTTTATTCCATCTCATGGGTGAATGAGGTAACTGTAGCTGTGGGCTATGTAGGACAGCACTGGCACAAGATGCAAAGATGATGGCCTTCCTTTGTAGCTGTTCCTAGAGGCTGGTCTCGGCATAAGTATTGCGTAGGGAGCTCTTTTAAGGATACACTAAGGCGAGAGGGAATGTCCTGGCCAGGATGGGAACCATGTGCTTTGCTTTGGTCTGATGTGATTTGGGGAAAGCAAAGGGCAGTCAGATACTGGTTTACTCAGCTGTCCTGCCTGTGCTTTTACCATGAGCACAATTGCTGCTCAGTAGAAGGCTTGGTTTTTTGCTAACAGTGTCATCCTTGGAAATAAGACATAGTGTCGTCTGGTGCCATATCATCCTTTGTGCCTGTCCACCTGATGCTTGTAGGATGTTGAAGAGGGAAGGTGTAAGGGTGCAGGAGATGACCATGAGAGACAGCCTGCATAGATCTACCAGCATAGTCCTTCCAACACATGGTGGCTCCCTGGAGGAACCTGGCCCAGGAATACCATGCTTGAGTCTCTCTAAAGCATAGGGCAGAACCTCCTGTATGTGCCAGATCTTCCCTTTGTCTGGCCTCATGGGATGGTGAAAGTGCTCTAGGAATGGTGGGCCATACTCATGGTACATTCATATAGCATGAGTGGAGGGGAACAAGGTAAGGGAACAAAGTCATCTGCTCCACAGGAAAGGTGCCCAAGTGTGAACGGTGTGTCCGTTCCTGGCCTCTGTGCAATACTCTTACTCATATTTCCTATTCACAGAGCCGAGCACCTCTCTGAAGTACTTGTCTGGAGCTTCCTTATGTCTTCCTTGAGTTTTTCTCCAAGGAACTTGTTCATTCATCACTCAAACACTTACACTACTTCCTTTGGAAACTTCTGTCTTTCTTGATGTTAATCATAGCTCCTAACTTTGGGATGGTTTTGTTTTTCTGTTCTCCCTGGTCCTCAGTGGGTTTCTTTCTCATGACATTCTAGGTCTGAGTCCTCATTTTTTTTCTAGGAGAGCTGCTTAACCTCTCTGCAAGGCAGCTCCAGGGAAAGCCTTGCGCAGATTTGGAGGCTCGACCTTCTGGTCACCCTATTACCACACCTCACTGTCCATTCCTTCCATATCCTACAAATATATCTGTTCGTTAAAATATTGCTCAGGGGACTTCTTTCTCTGAACTTCTTTATACAACTATTTCAGGCCAACACTTACCTATCCACAAGGTAATAACCAAAACCTTGAACTCAGCAAATCTCTTTTGCTGTGCTGCATGCCTGGACTCCAGGAGGTTCAGAAAGCCTTCATTTTACAGGGCTGAAGGAAAATCCTTGGGTGTGGGGAATTTATGAATGGATAACTCCCTCAGTTTTGGTCCCTCCACCAAGAGCTGAGCTGCTCTCTGGAACACCGGTGGGCCAGCAGTGGCCAGAATGTATGTAGCTGTGTAGGGGGCTAAAGAACACAGCTGTAAAGCCCTTGGAAAGAATAATAAAGAGCTGGCTTATCGCCAGAGTCAAACATGGTGTATGGTGTTGGCACCGAGAGGAGAAGTGAAACTGATAAACTGTCTCTTAATGGATGATATTGGCTGTTGTCTGTGGCTGCTGTCTGCAAATGTGCTTGTTTTGGTCTCTTTTTTTTTTTTTTAAACTGGCTTTAGCTGGGACAAGCAGACATTCCTCCTGCCAAACTGTCAGTTTTTTGCTGAAGTCCAGATGGGAGATGGGTGCTGGGGCTGATCCTCTTTACAGCTCTTCCCAAGCCCAACTTGGGACCCACGGTTGTTGATTGTGAGCCCAGATGAGGGCAAAACCAGCCCAACCCTCTGCTGAACTGCACCTTTGCTGTGCGTTTCTTGGAGTCTAATGGTGGATTTGCAAGAGCGTAGCTCAGATCTACAGGCCAGCATACCGAGGTGTTCACTACCCAAACCATCTACCTCTTGACGTTTCAGAGGGACAAATCCTGAGTGGACCCATCCTTGCCTACACCATGGGTTTTTCCCTCCTCCACCTGCTAGGGGGGTAAAGCCCTGCAAAGCACCAGCCCCACCTCGAGGACTTTCTCTTCTTTCACTGGCATCTGCAGCATTACTTGCACAATGCTAAAGGTGGTGAAACAGGAAGCCTGCAGCCGTGAATTTGTCGCTATATATCTAACATCTGAGAGGCGTCTGGAAAATATTGTCAGGGCCATGTCTGAATCAGCCTAAAAATCCCCAGTTGAAAGAGGAGGGACTGTCTGGGCTGGGGGAGGTGGGCAGGAGCTGTTTGGGCTCCTGTCTCCATGGGATCCCCTACACACAGGCACTACACGTGCTGTCACCAGGGCTGCTGAGTATTTCCAGCTACATTTCCACCTGCCTCTCCTTTGAACCCACGGAGATACGGGTCTGGGGCGTCCCACAGCGGGGATTACCTTTCTGCCTGGTAGTGTAGGGCTGTTCCCCTGCACCCCCATGTTCTGCTGCCTTTCCCCAGCCCCTGTGCTGCAATGAGCCTTGGGGCTGCCCGCAGTGGCTCCACAGGTTTGTTTTTTAAAAAAGAACCTTAGTTGTGTTGAAATATTTCACATGGGGAGGAGCTGCAAATATTTCCCGTGTGGTAAGGGAGGTAAAAAGAACATGCTAGCAATGGACGGCTCGCTCAGGGATTGCTCTTGCACATGCTATCGGCAGTGGATTGGGGGGCGCAGGTTCTTTCCCCTCTTCATTCCTGAAGTGCAGAGCTACTCCCAAGCCCTTGGAGGCGAACGGAGCTGTGTCCTTGTCCATGGATAAGCCACTGTGTGTCTCTGAGGGGAAATTTTATTAGAGGCCTTGCGGATGGATGGCTGTGCTCTGGGAGCCCAGGCTCCCCACAACCTTGAAGCCGTATCTAGTGTGGCTGGTTGCTGGGAGGAAAAGCCTTGCTCCCTCCTCAGCACTCCTAAGGAAAAGCACCTCCCTGGCTGCTCTGGGGGGTTCTGCTTGCCCACCCGACGGGTAGAAGATGTCCTCCCCCTCCCCGCCCCTCCGGTGTCTGCCCTCTCCTCCGGGACTGCCTGCCTCGCCTGCCCCAGCCAAGGGAGGTGCACAAGGGACTCTTGCACATCATTGGTCTGAGAAGGTCTCCATGCCCTTAAAGAGAAGGTGGATTTTCTGCTGAGCCACCCGAGAAGCCCTTTTATACCTCCTTACTCAGCCAGCTGCCTGCAGCTCGCCAGTCCGTCCTGTCCAGCCAGCAAGACTCTCTGATTTTCTCCTCCAGACTTGGGTGAGCTGTTTTGCATGTCTCTTAATGACCCAGCTTGCTCTTAGAGGGTGATGGGGGAACAGATTTACTCACCTGAGTTTTAGGGAGACAAATACCAGGTGGGGGTGACCTGCTGGGAGAATCGGAGGTGCTAATAAAACCTTCTCCATCCTTTGCCTGTCAGAGAGGGTTTGTGCGTCGGGAAGTCTCCCTCTGTCTTTTCCAGTGACCATTTTTCTCTTTGGTTTCATGCCTTCCCCTCCCTTGGTGGGTTCTGCTCTCCAGCTTGAGCAGCGAGGGCAAGCACTGCCCTCCCCAGGGTGGTGGGATCCTTGCCTGTGGTAACTCGATGATGCTCCCTACTTACACCCCTTCCTCCAGCTCCCAACTCGGTCCTTGCAGTGCCTTCCTCTCCAAAAACACCCTTGGATAGGGACCGGCATCCAAATTTACTGTGTCTCCCCCCAGAATAGGTGATTTAAAACCCACGTTGCAGGCGGCAAGCCACAGCCTCACATCCCCTCACTTCCTCGGCACTTGCAGCACTGCAGCCGCCAAAGTGGGTGCGTGCGCGCGCAGGGCAGGGATGTAAGTAAAAATAACTGGCGTTCCTCGGCTGCCCTGTCCCTCAGCTGTAGCCCAGCCACCTGCGGTGGCTTTTGCTTCACATCGCCCCGACCTCCCTGAGTCATGGGGGCTGGCACGGGGGAAAGGCTGCTGTCCGAGGAGACAGCTGCAGCTCCTTCTGCAGCTCCCCGACCATTTTTAGAAGCACTTTCCCCCCCCTCCTCCCTAAAGTAATGTGATGGGCCTGCACATTTTCCAGGATAAAGTTTCCTTGGCCCTGCAAGCTCTGCCTCCTCCCTCGGGTATGAGCCCCCGTTAACACTTCACCTCCTGACAGAGCTTGGCGGGTCTGCAGACGGCGATGTCTGCAAAGGACTAGCTTAGTTTGGGCTCAGCTGACACTCCTGTACCTCCTTCCATCAGGAGGGACAAGCAGGAGAAATTGCTGTGCTAGAAAAATAAAATTCTATTTACATGGAAACAATTTACAGCAAAACAAAGGTGCTCTTCCATCTCTTCCCTAATGTGCTGCATTGTATCTGTGAAGTTTCCACTTAAAGGAAATGGAAGGAATTGTCTGGGGAAACTCTGTGTGCCTTTAAAGTCAACAACAAATTTCAACTCAGTTCTATCTCACCTGCGCTGGGGCTGTTGCAACAGGGTCCCCTGTCCCACACAATGGATGCAAATCCTGGCAGCAGCATCCTCTGAGGTCCTTCCTTGTCACCTGGGGCTGTTGCCAACCCTCTGCAGGCTTTGGGGTATTTTTTGCTCATGAAGTGGGGCAAGACTGCTTGGCAAAGTGAAACAGTAGACTGAAAACAGCTTTTTCCTCTTCTTCCTTTATTGCACAAAATGGTTTCCTTGGGGTCAAACAAGAGGCATACCTGCAGGAGTTACTGTCACGAATCTCTCTTCTTCTGACCCAGAACCATTTGGTCCGGTCCAGAACTCCCCCAGTGCTGAGGTTTGGGTGGCTGTGGGTAGGCACGTGTTTGGCTCTCATCCACAGACTGCAGCCTAGTTCCCTATATGATGAAAATTTGGAGAAGTTGGGAAATAAGAGCAAATCTGTTCCTCTTTTTTTTTTTTTTTTTAATAAAGGAAACTTACTTTGTTTTTAAACCTAAGACAGTCACCATCAGCATGAATAAACGTGAACCTTCTTTCTTGGTTTTCATTGCAGGCTCACAATCACCTAAAGCAAGATGTCTGAGTAAGTTCCCATTTTTCTGTCTGTAATATATTGTTGACATCTAAATTTTTTTCTTCAACTGCCTACTTTTTATGCTTGTTAAAATTCCTCTGCTTGTTTCCAATTAGGATACTAACTGCCTTTTTCTCCCCTTCCTATTCTTTCCCTTCCTTGTCCATCTGCTCTTCCTGAACAGTGAGGAGGTAAGTGTGTCTTGCTGGGTTTTTTTCCTTTAGTGGTGCTCATGGCTTCAATCCTGGCTTCACTGTTCCTCCTTAGAAAAACCAGCCGCTGGGTGGGGGTGGGAAGAATGGTTCATGGCAAGGCTTTCTTTCTGACTCCTCCTGGTAAAGATGGAAAGGAGAAGGAAAATCCTTTTTGAAGGTCTTTTCTGCCTCCTGGCTTGGAGTTAGATGATTTTTTCCCTCCTTTCCTGCTTCCCCAGCTGGCCACGAGATGGTGCTGGGAAGGCGGTGGTCCAGAGCCGCCTCTCCTCTATCACCCATCCACCACCCAGCCCTTGGCCTAGCATCCTCTTGTCCTTCCGCACACCTAGCGCCTCGTTTTCTGCCCACCGAGCACTGCCAAATTGTTTCCGATCCGGGGAGACCTGGATCCAGGGGAGCATGAGCAGGTGAAGGTTACATCCTCAGCAAATTCTCCCTTGCTTCTGGCAGAGTGGGAGCGGGGCTGGGCTCGAAGCCTGGAGGTGGCTGGGGAAACACAGGGGAAGGTGTGGGAGGGTTCTGAGTGTCTTTGTCACTTCGCATTTCCTCTTAGCAAGCTGCTACATCCTTCATCTCTGCTTGGTACCTCCCCATACGTCCGAAACACCACAAGCTCAAGCTTGTCCTCACTGCGAGAAAAGAGGTTTTCAGGGACAAAGAGGATTTCAGGGACACATAGAAATGCCACAATATGGTGCTGATGTCCAACAAGTGCTTTTACTCCTGATCAAACCCACTACCCCAGAAAAGGCTGGGAGGGCACTCTTTGCTAAGGTACCGGTTTTCAGGTGGAGAATAAGCTCTGGGCTAACAGTGCTCAAGGGATCTGCTCTGTTGTGGCCCACGCCCCGATTCATCTGAGCAAAATCCTGCCGGTTAATGGTGCACCACATCTCTGAGCTGAATACCTTTTCTCCGCAGAGCCCTGCAGCCCTGTCAGAAGGGCCTTAGCACCATGTGCATACGCAAAACACATCAGATTTTGTTACATTACACTTTGTAGATCTTTATCCGCTTCCTCCTCTATGCAGCCCAAGACTCACACCCAAATGATGCTTTCTACTCCCCCACCATGGCATATCAGATGTCAGGGTGCATTTCCCCTGCTCCAGCCACACTCAGCCTTGTTCTGGGCAAAATGCTGAGAAAACAGCTTCAGTGCAGCAGCACATCAAAGTTGTGGGTTCTTTTATAAATGAGAGACCTGTTGCTGCTGTTCCAGCACATCATAGGTACAGAAGGGCAGGCTTGGTCTTCCAGGGTCCCCAGATTATTTCTTACCTGGCATCCCAGGGAAGAGGGAGCTCACTTGCATCTTGCAGCTCCGTGGCCCTCCACCTTCTTTGGCCAGAGAAAGACCCTGTAGTCCTGTTTGTCCTCCAGCTGCGATGAGCCCCCTTCAGCATCATATGCACTGGGTCTTTTCAGCTCCAAGAAATTACGCAGCCTTCATGTTTTCACCTGCCTGGCTGTCCTTCTCACCGGGTGTGCCATGGACCGCTTAGAAAGACATCCTACAGCTCCCAAGTGCCCAGGGGCATTGGGGCCATTAGCTTGAGTACAAAGCAAAACACATGCTAGAGTGAAGAGGAAATTAGAGGAAAGACTAGAAGTCCCAAGAAGACAAGTTTGAAGTTATATCTTGTATACATATCTTCAAGTTCATCACCCTCATTACCTTTTCCTGAGACACTTCATAGGTTTTAGCCACCTGAGGTTGGCAAAGCTGAATTCAGCAGGGATCCTCTTCTTTGAGTCACTGATCTGGGGACAACCTGTGTGTCAAGCCGTCCGTCCTGGCCAGAACCAGCTCCCTGGCAGGGCTGCAGGTCCTCGGCAGACTGTAGGGTTGCATGGGGAAGCGGGACGGAAAGGGGAATGGGCGCCTGATAACCTGCTTTTCTCTCGTTCCTTCCACTTGCAGAAAAAGAGGAGGGCAGCCACTGCCCGTCGGCAGCACCTGAAGGTATGTGGCACTGCAGGGGCTGAGCAAGGTGTGTCCTGACCATCCCATCTCCCATCCCGAGCCAGCCAGCTCTTGGCACTCTCCTTCCTGGAAAAGGCCATAATGCACAACATGGGGGCCCCTGACACCCTTCCCCACTCCTTCCTGGGTTCCCACCAGTGTCCCTTGCTTGGGGACACTCATATTGATAGGGAGCTCCCCAAGCTGCCTCTCTATCAGGTCCCTCCCTCCCTTGCTGACCCCCCCTGCTGTCCTCATTTGCCTCTACTCCATGCTGACCATCTTCCTGCTGCCTTCCAGAGTGCTATGCTCCAGCTTGCTGCCACTGAAATAGAAAGAGAAGCAGCTGCTAAAGAAGTGGAAAAGCAAAACTACCTGGCAGAGCATTGCCCTCCTCTGTCGCTCCCAGGATCCATGCAGGAACTTCAGGTAAAGATTTCTTTAACCCTTTCACTGTGTCAGAGCAGAAAGGATTTGGCTACATCAGTGAACCTGGTGGATCTAGATTGGCTTTCCCATCTTGACCTCCTTCTCACTTGTGGGTGCCCTAGAGCTGGCTGGATTTGGAACTGGATTGAGAGGCAACTGGGGTCTCTCTGCAAAAAACCGTGAGGTCTGACTGGCAGGAAAGCTATATTTCTAATGATGTGTTGACGCAACATTTGCGTGAAGCTGGTAGCATGGAGACCAGGAGCTGGCCTGCAAGCCACCCTTCACTATCTGGTCTTGACCCCATCTGATCTTCTGGACTGAGGTCTTCCAGAGCCAGAGTGGTCAGGAGAGAGGAGACACATGTGTGGCTCCTAGTATTTAACATCCCTCTCTGCTTTTCCTCCTAGGACCTGTGCAAAAAGCTTCATGCCAAGATAGAGTCAGTGGATGAGGAGAGGTATGACACAGAGGTGAAGCTACAGAAAACTACCAAGGAGGTGAGTTTCCCCCGGAGCCATCCTTCAGAGGAGTCTCCAGCCCATCTTTTGTGCCTCCCTGCACTGTTTGGGTGTGCCTCATTAAACCCACACCACACTCTCTCTGTCTGCCCCTCCTTATTTCATCCCCCCACAGCTGGAAGACTTGAGCCAAAAGCTCTTTGATCTGCGGGGCAAGTTCAAGAGGCCACCCCTGCGCAGGGTGCGCATGTCCGCTGATGCGATGCTGCGGGCCCTGCTGGGCTCCAAGCACAAGGTCTGCATGGACCTCCGAGCCAACCTGAAGCAAGTCAAGAAGGAGGACACCGAGAAGGTACCCCTTCCCTCTCCCCTGTGCCTATACAAGAGTTGGTTCCCATTTTTGGGGGCTTATGCCTCCCTGTGTGATAGATAGAGTTGAGGGTGAGCCTTTCTCCTTAATACTGTTCTTCCTGCTCAATATTTCCTCCTCTGGTACTCATGATGTTGAAAAAAGAGAGTGCAGCCCAAAAAGATGTACCACATGGGTGGAATTGGGTTCCTTTAGCTGACATGGGTTTTTTTCATGGGTGGACAGATGAGGTGCTCTGCTCAGGTGGGTTCTTAGCCCAGGGGGCACTGCTTACACCCATGTGCCCATCCCTCCCGCAGGAGAAGGACCTCCGTGATGTTGGTGACTGGAGGAAGAACATCGAGGAGAAGTCTGGCATGGAGGGCAGGAAGAAGATGTTCGAGGCTGGCGAGTCCTAAGTGCCCATCTCTCCACGCCCACCTTCCATCCCCTCCTGTCCCTGCCATCCCCCTGGGCTCAGTGGCACTGACTGGGTGCTGTTTCTTTCTGGTTTTGCGAAGAGCTGCATCCTGGCAGCAGCGGTGTAAATAAAGCTTTGGAGGGAGAGGCGGGTGTCGCCTGCCTGGGGGGCTGGACCCTGACCCATGGTGCCAGTGGAGTCTGCGCCTGCTGCGGGGGTTCTGGTGGGGACGGAGAGGCTTTGGCAGGGGCCGCACTGCGGGGATGGAGATGGGGGACCTCGCTTTGGGGGACTGCCGAAGCTGGGGATGCTCATCCACCTCATTGTGGGCAGAAAAGGACGAGGCCATGCCACCATGGTCTGCTGGCATCCTCCTGCCAGGCTACACCACCAGCTTCTGGCCACATCCTTCACCGGTGGTGAAGAGAGAAAGAGATAAGAGTCCAAGCCCCAGGAGGTGTTATGAAACCTCCATCCATGGTGACAACAGCAGGAAGCCCTGGGAAAAGAGAAGAGCTGGAAAGGGAGGTGAGGGGTGACGGCTGCAGAGCAGAAGCAGACCCATTGGCCCCAGTGGGCTCTGGGAGCTGCTAAGTCAGGATAACCTCAGCAGCTCCTGCGGCAGCACCCCGGTACTCAGTGCACTGTAGGGTGCTGTGGTTTAGAGATGCTGGCTGTCCCCAAAGTGGCTTGGGCCGCTGGGGGAGTGGTGGGTTGCCCCTCTCCCTGCCATGGTCCGCGTCCCCTGCTTTCCCTTTGTGTTAGCCCAGTACTTCCCGATTTTGAGCTGCTGGTAGAGGCAAAACTTTAAAATAGTCCCAACGGTTTTAAAAAAAAACAAAAAAATCCCCCAAATTTGCCTTCCCTCTGCCTCTCTCCCATCCCCCCAAACCCTCAGCCCATGAAGTTTCCGGCACAGCTCACTTCTGCTGAGCACAGGAAAAGCAAAAAGGCTGCGGCACCTTTCTGCCAGAGCTGTCTGCCGGGCCGCTCTGCCGGCCAGGGGAGAAGATGTCGGACTCAGAGGGGTGCCAGGAGGGTGCGGAAGGTGTCAGCCGAATGGGAGATGAATCCCCCAGGGAGATCGAGAGGTGAGGCCTGGGGATCCAGTACCCCAATGTCACTGGAAACTGGGAGGCTAGGAAATGGAGGAGGTGATGGTGGGAAAGGAGGATGCACGGCCAAAAAGAGGATGACCCATGGGGCTGAAATTGGTCATATGCTCTAGCAGGCTTTTGACAAGCTCCTCCAACTAGGGAGAGACTTAGACTTCCTAAAGGTCTCATCTTTGAACTTCAAAGCCCTTGGGAAGGTTGATTGAGTGGGGAACCACAACTCCAGCAGCAGGCAAGCTCAGCGAGGGGTCTGGTGATCTGGACCTGCTCCGCGGCTGAAATCAGCCCCATCTTTAAGACCAGAAGGTGGAGATCAGCTGCCTCCTCTCCTTGCCACAGCTGCTGGGCGCAGCTGGTTTCTTGCTGTGTCCCCTGTGTCTCTAACTGAATTAACCTGACAATGTTTCAGGCTAGCTGCTGTCTTTTGTAAGGTTATACATCTCCCCATGCCTCCACTCTGCTTTGTTGCTTTATCGGTAGAGATTGTAAAATGCGAGGTCTGTTTGCGCCAGTGCGGACAGCTTTCCATGGGGTTAAAAGGAGACAGACCGGTAGCAGAGCCCACATCAGGCTGTGGTGGAGGCAGACAGAGATAAGTTTGGCTGAGGTCTGTCACCCAGAAGTACTCAGATTTTCACTAGATTCAGACTGAGCATCCAGGGAGCTTGGGGGTTGCCTGATTTTTCGCCTCCAGCTTCAAAGCTTGCATTAGCATTTCTCCTCAAGGCTTCTGAAAGCCAGTGCAGCTAATGGTGACTGACAGGAAAAAAAAAACAAACAACCCTTGAGTGACAATAAGAGGAGAAAGGTGTGTCATCTCCTGTCACTAACGGTTGCAGTAAGCGTTTTGGCTGATACCTGACAGCAATTAGCCTTGGCTGAAGACTTGACTGGAAGCTTCAAAAGGCTCTGGAAGGCTTCATGCAGGATGCTCTGCTGAAACAAAGGGGAAGCCTTGGCTGCTGGGGGAGCACAGGGGTGTCTTAGCGTGGTCTATGCGATTCCCCGCATTGCTCCATCCTGGCTGTGCCTCTGCCACAAGCTCAGCTGGCCTTGCAGGAGCAAGGAGTGGGTGCTGGGGTGGGTCTGAGGCAGTCGATCCTTCCCACTCCCCTCTCGCTGCAGCTGCGGGTGCGCTGGCGCAGCCGGGGCTGCTGGTGAGGTCAGCTTGTTCCCTTCTCTCTTTCCTGATGGAGTTTTGCCTAAATAAGAGGCTGTCTGGAGGGGTCTGTTTGGTAGCACTCCAGCTCTTACAGCCTTTAGAAACATGTTTTAAAAGTGTGTGTGTGAATACAGATGGCAGGGTGGCACACCCCTTCCTCCCGAGTGGCATCTTAGAGTTTTACTGAAACCTGAAACTCAATGGTAAATGTAGTGGCCAAAATAACTTCCTTTTTGTTTTTAAAATACAGACAACTACTTTCCCTCCCAACTTGTGTAATAGTTTCATGCCCAGCTCTAAACATCTCCTGCTTTTACTTGTGCTATTTAAACACTTGCTGGGCTCTGGTGACTTCCAAAATGGAGGAAGGAATTGTTTGCGTGCTGTTTGGGGCTAGTTTTTCTCACCCTGCAGCTAGCTCAGCTCTCAGATCTCCTCTCCTTGAGGACAAAGCTGTTCCCAAGCTGACCTGGATATGGATGGAGCCAGGACAGTGCTCGTAAGACAGCTTCAGGTGCACTGGAGGTCTGAGCAGTCAGCCTTGGCGTGGAGCTGCTGGGAAAGCTGCCAGGCTCCTTGGTGTAAATGCATAGCAAGAAGAAAAAAGGTGATAGGTTTGCTTAAACAATGAACTTATCTATTTAACTGTGCCCAGTGTATATAGAAGAGGAGCTTGCATTAGAAAAATATCCTAGAAATCCTAATTTGCATATAGCTTACTCTGTTTTCCCATACAAATGGGGACACACTGGCAAAGTCTTGCTGATGCGAGTGTAATGCCACCTAAGCAAAACTGGTGTTACACTCTTCCGTGAACTGGAATTGCTGTATAGGAATGACTGCATGGGGTCTGAGGTGAGAGACTGACTTCTCCCAAATGCCCTCATCTCCTTCCTTCTGGGGTTTCCCACCCGTCAAGCTACTTGGCAGCCCATGTATGGGCACTGCCTGGGGAGAGGCTCTTCTGCACCAGCAAGCCCCGGGCTTTTCTTTGCCATGTCTGTCCCCCCAGCTGTCTTGAATTCTCCAGATCCTCAGAGGAGTCTCAAGGGCCCTTGCTAGGATGACTGCTGTTGCTAAGTATACCCGTGGTTGGAAGGAGGTTGTCTGGGAAAGCTGATACGTGGAGAGTCTTTGGACCCCTCAGCATGCCAGATTCCTTGGGGCTCCCCACTCAGGAGTAACTGGTCACCAGTTTTGACCCAGCTGGGCTCATTAAAGTGGAAAAATAGTGGGGAGATTAAGAGGGGAGGGACAGATGGATAATTTAATGAAGCTGCACAATACTTTAGCATTTCCAAATTGGATATAGGTGCCCTGGCAGTGGCATTAGGGATAAGGAGCTGTGTCTAATTATAGGGAGGTATCAGGTGCCTTCACTGCCCCTTTCTCCTTCAAAAAAAAAGGCCTGTCTTGCCTCACCTCACCTCTGAGCTTATTTTGCAATGTAAAGCTTTGGAGGCATGTGTTAAAGTAGGGGATTACCCCACAGCCTTTATTTGAATTTTACTTTTTTTAAAAAAAAAAAAAACAAAAACACAGAAGACTCTCTGCTGGCTGCAGGGTTGGCTGTTTGAAAACTCTTTGGGTGAAGTCTGGCTCTGAAGCCTATGGGAATCCCTTTGCCCTTGGATTCTGGGGAGACCTCCCTGGGAGGAAGGCTGGCTGTCCTAAGGGGCTATCCTGGGGGCTGCTAAGAGGAGGTTTTGCCAGACCAGCATTGCTGGGGTGGGGTGAAAAAGCACTTCTGTTAGTTGAGGTGGTGCTGGGGCTCCTGCTTGTCTGGAGGAAGGGGGACAGAGGCACAGCCCAGCCTGTGCCCCTGGGGCACCCAAACCCTCTGGTTGTGGGGGGCCCAGGAATCCCCTGGCTGCGCCCCACGAGCAGGAGAGCTCTGCTTGGCCTGATTTCTCTGACAACACTGACAAATCTGCAGCAATGAGAAAGCAGAGGTGTCCAGGCAGAGTTTTGGAGCCTGGCAGGGTTTTACCACTTGTGTGGAGCCAGCGGGCATCCTGTGGGGTTGAAATGTCCCCAAGGGAGAGCTGCTGTCAGGCATACGATGGCTCTTTGGGACAGGGTGGTGTCCTGGCCTTGGAATGAAGAGTGGGGACAGCTCAGGGTCTGTTGGCAGCTGCGCGGGGGTTAAGCCGCATGGGCTTTCCCAGGTTTGCTGCAGCTGAAACAGGATGAGTGCTGCTCCATGGGTACGGCTGAGTTAAGCCTAGAGATGCGCAAGGTGTGTGGAGGAGGGAGGAAAGAGGAAATCTTTTCCACCCCTACAGTCTGGGCATCCTCCCTGGACATGTGGGTTTTGTACGGTGTGCTGCTTCAGGGGTTTTCAGGCCTTTCCCAAAATCTGAAATCCCTTCTTCTGGCAGTAACTGGAAGGGTAGAAGGTATCATGGCTGGCTCCATGGCAGTGAAGTGGTTAACCTTGGCATGCCCTAGGGATCCTGGGCCCCTCTGCATCCATCACCCCTGTGACCTACGCTCCCAGCTGTGGGGTCTGAGCAGTGGCCGAGCAGGCTTCTTGCTGTCTCACTGCTCTCTCCAGAGCCAGGCTTGCCCCCTGCTAGGCACTCATGCAGCCTGGCTGGGACACTGACTTGCATCTGGCTGGAAGGTGCTCTGAGGCCTCAGCGGTGCCACATTTTTGTTGGGAACAGCTTTTCCTTTGAAGGAGTGGGAGTCTTGGCCTGAAGAAAGTTGTTGTCCAGGCTCCTGGGGGGGATTGGCAGCTGCCAGGATCCTGGGGCTGTAATCTGGATCTGACTGACAGTGCAAACCTGCTGTGGTCCTCAGTGTCTCAGAGGAAATGCCACAAGGATTTGCTGCTCTCACTTCATCCTCCACGTGCAGCCCTCCCAGTACAGTCCAGCTAGACAAATCTGACTGGGAAGGACGGTGCCTGCTCGCCCTGTGCAGGTGAGGGAGGACTCCGCTCTGCCCAAGGTAACACCCAGCTTGTGCAGGAGCTTTGACCTCCTGTAGCTGCAGTTCCTGTTCCCTTAATATGAATTCAACGAGCTCCTCATCAGGCTGAGTCTTTGGGCTCACTGAGGAGGTGCTTTGGCATCCTTTGAAGCCAAAAATATGAGGAATGGGTTTTCATGGTGTGGCTCTGTCCTCTTGAAGCCCTTCATAAGGAGAAGCCTTGAGGATGTACATCAATGAAAGGAAGACACAGGAGTGCATTTGTATGACAGGGACTCAGGGGCCTCTTTGACCAGATTGTGCTCTGGATCATAGTCGTCTGGCATATGGGTCAAAAATATGTCCTAGGAGGTGCTGTGCATGCCGGGAAGGCAGCTGTCCTGCATGGCATGACTGCAGTATGATTGGTATGAGAGCAGCACCTGCAGTGCCCAACCAAGGTCAGGGTGTTACCGTGGTGGGTGCTCTGTGGCTATCCCAGTGGCCTACTGCCTCAGGGCAGAAGGATAGCTTATCTCTGCCACAAGGCCAGACAACTGAGGTTGAGATGTTTAAGAAGGAGAAGAGATGCCCTAACCGCAGGACTCACCTACTGTGGATTGGGTACCCAGAAGAGGTGGTTTCCTATTGGACCCATGTGGCATCTGCCAGGTCTTGGTAGGTGTCTTAAGTAACCCAACCCATCATCAGTGGCACTTGACTCCTATGTGTAGGCACCTGAATTGCTCCCTAATTTCCCCACTATCACCTAGGAAGCACAAGCCACTGCTGAGATCTGAGCCGAGCTCTCTGGCGGCTTGGCTGGGTCCTCCACAGAGGCTCAGTTGTGAATGGGTTAACCGGCCCCACTTGGAGCCTGTGTGTGTTTTCCTTGCCAGTGTATCCCTCCTAACACACACCAGATGTGTAAGGCAGCCGCTGGAGTGTCTTAATCCCAGGTTTCGGCACTCAGAGTTGTCTTTCTCACGGGCAGGTCTGCAGCAGCTTTCTGGGGGCTCCGCTGCTGCTCATGCAATGCCTGAGCGGGGAGGCTGGCAGCCCCCATCTTCTGCAGGAGAAATTACAGAAAGGCAGGATGAAATATCTTCTGTTACTTTCTGCTTTAAACAAGTCACTTCTGGGATGGGCTGCTGGGGCTGGCAGCAGAGCTGATGCTGATAGCTCCATCTTGAGCCACATGGAGTGAGTGTTAAACCCAGGAGCTGCTTGGGTTCACCCTGCCTCAAAGGAGCAGTGGTGGTTCATACCAGCCTGGTGTGTCTGATAACTGTCCAGGGAATAGAGGGGTAAAGAGGAAAATACATGAGCACAGCCAGCTGGATTTATTCATGAATGGAAATGGCAGTCAGTGCGCTTCTATCGTCAGCTTGACTGGTGACCTGCACCCAGTGGTCTAAAAACTTGGAGCCACCTAGGAGCAACTGGTCTGAGATGTGCAAGATTCGGTTTATTTGGAGCTCAGTTTATTTGGATTTCTCTTTCTATGGCACAGATGTGTAGGCCCAAATGCTTTTGCTAGTGTACATCGGCACCGTCCCACTGTCTGCCACAAAGCTGTGCCACTTTGCATCAGCTGGAGGTCTTCGGCTCTTTTGCTTACATGCTCGTTTTGAAAATAGATCCTTTGCTAGGGATTAGTTCTGCATTACCAAGAAGCCACTCTCCCAGCTCTGGGTATCTGTTGCTCGTTGCAGCTAAATAGACAGTATGTGCAATGCCTTTTATCAAGCCCTTGCCAGACAGTTTGGAAAATACGATCTCTTCTTCTGTGCTTGTGCATGCATGTGCTTTTCTGCTGCAAAAGCAGTTTCCTTTCCAGCGAAAGCTTGCTCTGGAGCCATTAGCATCGACAAGCCCTAAACTATTGACAGACCTCAAACAATCACAACTGCCAGCCATTTGGGAAGGGCGATATTATCAATTTTATCTCCCAATAAAATTGATGGCAATAATTATTTCCTTGTAAAATAAGTGCCTCCTCGCAGTTGTCACTTAGCTTCATGTAACAGGAGCTGACAGCAGTGTGTCTGAGCTGAGCTGTCCCCAAGGACAGACTAATGTGATAGACAGGCTGTGCACCCATGCTGTGGTGGGGCTTCTCCTTCCTTGGGGTGGCGTTTTTCTCTTCTGCTGCCCCTCCACTCCAGTTGCCATCCTTCTGCATGCAGCCTCAGCTGCTCCTTGTGCAGAAAGGCTCATCTTAACTTTTCACTGGGTTTAACTTTGGAGCATTAATAACTATCCTCCCCCGTGACAGAGGCATGTGTTTGTCTTCAGGCTCTTTGGATACATGACGATACTTTTGCCTGTCCTTTCACGACAGCTCCCATCTTTTGCCCAGCTCAGTGACGGAGGCATGGGTGGATAGCGGTAAATTGAGATTAGATGCCTTACCCCAGGACGAGGTGCAGCTTGAAGTGAGGGTACAGCTTGGAAGCAGGAACTGTCAGATGATGCTTGGGAGTTCCTTCTTATCCATTAGTCTACCCTGACCCCAGCTGGAGTAACCAGCCTGGCAGTTTGAGGCAGGGATTAATGGTTGCTAAAACTGCTTGGGTTGCACAATGCGGTGCTACATCAGAGCCTACAGCCAGCTGCAGATGAGCTAATAAGTTTATATTGGGCAGAAGTTGTATTTCACTTCTTGAAAGCTGTGCTGCGCTGGTCAGCTGAGCAGCGCGGCTTGGGGACACGGCTGTACTCGCACAGCAGCTCTATCCTACAAGCCTGTCAACAAAATATGTTGCTTTGGGCTTTGGGTGTGCTGAAACACATCACACAGATGCCACTTGGTGAAAGACGATGGTGCCTCTACTACAGGTTGTGTCTCTCATGCTAAACTTGGGAGATGTCTGAAGGTGTCTTCAGCTGCCCAGTACCCATCTCATCCAACTAGCCAAAGCAAAGGCCACTCCATTTATTTTAAATGGACATTAAAAGTTCAAATTCATTCAGCAGCTTTCCAAACCTTGGTGAGCAAAGACTAGTGACAAGGCAATAAGATGCTGTAGGAATGCCTTTTTTAGACATTTCCTACAGTGTCTGTTGGTGGGGGGCAGCAGTTGCCCACGGCTTATTCATCCTGGCTAGAGACCTTTGTCCTGCTTCTTGGCCCTGTGGTGGAGAGGCATTCCAAAGAGACGGAGCTGGTCTCCTCTGGGCCAATAGTTCCGTTGTCCTGTAATGACCCTCCTGCGTGGGCTGAGAGTGTCTTATCTGCAGCCATTGTTTTGTCTTCCTGCCTCTTTCCCAATGGCTTTGTTGATTTAACCTAATATATAGATATGGTGGGTGCTGCGGTAATTGTGCTGGCTCAAGGTGCTGGATCAGCTGCACTCCTCCGGGGCTTGGCTGAGTCACTTGTCCTTGGCTCTGGTCTGTAAAACCCGGATGGTATCTCACCACAGTGGCTCAGGTGGTATCTCTCCCTGCTTGCACAGCACCCAGTGCAACAGGGGCTCTGAGCTCCTTCAGCCATGCTAGGCTGCCTGGTTAATGCTTACACCACCTCTCTTTGCTTCCCTCCTCCTCCTTTTTTAAATCCAGCTTTCAGATGTTCCTTTTCATTCCTTTTCCCTCGGTCTCCTCATCCTTTGTCCTTGTTCGTATTGCCTCTGCAGCAAAAGCATTTTCTCTTACAAGTCTTGTAAGCTTTTGTCTCCCCTCTCATGGGGAGATGAAGCAAACTGGGTATTTCAGGTTTATGGATGTACCCATGAAGTGTCCCAGAGGGAGGATCCCTCCTCCATTCGGTGTGAGGGGTAGCAATCGGGTAGAGGAAGATGGATGGTCCTTCTAGACCTGGCTTCCTCTCCTTCTCATTTCTGCCTCTTTGGATGTCATAGGAAGAAAGTCATTACTGATCCCAAGCCAAGTACTTCAGACTTAGTATGACATGGTGTTTGTTGACTCTTTGGACCCAGTCCACAATTATACATGTTCTTCATGGTGCTCCTCTGAGCGCATGGGCCAGGCAAAAGCTCTGAGCCAAGACAGCTCCCGCCTAGAGCACCCCCTCCCTAAACACCCATGAAGTCACACGTTGGCTCAGGAATGTCCCCTCCTGACTCATGGCCAGGGCAGAGGAAGGCTTGCCGGGGAGCATCATTGCAACTGGACTCCTTCCACTGCACCCTGAGCTAATGTCACAGATGAGATGTCCTGCCCTCCTGACAGTACGCTTCTGGAGCTTGTAATGAGTAGCTCTGGTGTGAAGGAGACAACGTGCTGCTCTTGGCTGCTAGACACTCTGTTTGCTTGGGACTATCTCTGGCTGCCTGTTTTGGCCTCTGTATTTGGCTGCCCAAAAGCAAGTGCTGGCAGAGTAAGCTGGGCTGAGCTAACTAGGAATTAGGAATGAAGGTGAGATGGGCAAACCCAGGCTAATATGTAAACCACACCATCTACACAGCTGACCTACCAGCTGGTGTGCCCCTCTCACTGAACTGGGGCTCCCAAGGGGGCTGGGCAAGTGCTGATGTCTGCCAGGCTGGTTTCAAAGTGGAGGTTGCGCGTGCATGGTGAAGAGAGGTTGAGGAGGTGTTGGGATAGGCAGAAAGGTTTGGGATGGCAGAGGGAAGGATGCATCACTTAAAAGCCAAAACAGAGAGATCCCCATTCCTCCATCATCCTAGAGGGCTGCTGGTGGAAGCGCAGGGTCTCCGGCTGAGACAGGGCTCCTGAAGAGGCAAAGGTCTTCCTGTGAGAACATTTTCTCTGAGTGGGATCCCACCACTGACATGCAGGCATAGACCTCTGGAAACCATGCTGGCAGCTGACGGCACTGATAGAGGACTGGCCCTCAAAGCGACTGTATGTTGGGGGCTGATGCTGGCGGTGCTTTGTGTCCCAGCAATATCAGAGAAAATTCCTTTGGCTGCATTTCTTTGCTAGTAGGACTAGAGTCTTTTTCTTTTTGTTTCTTTTTTTTTCCTAGACCATGTGTAACCCTCCAACTGATTTTGCAACTAGTCCTACATAGCAGAGTGATTGTGTAATTAACGGGAACAGTTGCGGCCCTATCTCTCTGGGATTCCCGCCCTCCTTCTCGCAGCCATGGAGCCAGGCTCGCTCGCTCCCTCCCAGCCTCTCACCTTCTCTCCTTCCCCTGCTGCTGGGAAGGACTCTGGGAAGCTCTCTGGTGCCCTGCAGCATATTTTTGGGTGCTCTGGGCATCCCCGCTCCTGTGGTTTTGCTGCACGGATTGATGGTGGTTCTTCTAGTTTAAGCTGTGCCAAAAAACAACAGATGAATTAATTCTTTGTTTTCCTTCCTGTGTCCGCTGTACTCCTACCCGCTTCCTGGTGGGACCAGGAGGTTTGTTTCTGTGAAAGGATGCAAGCAGCTGTGGGACTGATGCTGACCTTACTGTCATGGATATGTGGTATGAGTCAGACTGATGCACCTGGGCTCGGCAGCCCATGAGGGAGGAGAGGGGATAGAAGGCGCCTCTGTTCTGCAAGGCAATGGTGTGGGATTTCTCCTGCACCTCTTTTTCTCCGTGGTCCCTTAGGCCCAGCCTTTGTGCTTTTGGATAGCAGGTTTAAATGCTCCCTGCACCACAGAGACGGGGAGAGTGACTCTGTCCATGCATCACTTAGTGCACACTTCCCTCCCTTTTTGCAAGCTGTGAGTTTAGAAAGGTCCTGCTCTGCTCTCCTCTTCCTCTGGTCCTGCAGGACCCTGCTGATGCTGGAGGAAGGATGAGTTTTCTTGTCCTCACTGCTTCACTTCTAGTGTTTCCAAATGACCGTAGCACCTTTGACCAGTAAGAGCTAATGTCATGACCTCTCTCTGGTCCTGGATTTCATCATCCAAGCCTGGTTTTTGTAAGCCCTGTTCATTGAAGGCCCCCATCTCTGAGACGCAGTCCGTTCTGGGTTTGAGGTGGAAGTGTGCCCAACACTTGCAAGAGGAGGAGCTCAGGCTGGCATCCCCCAGGAGATAAACCAACGTGTGGAGGTAAGGCTCTCTCGCTGGGGAAATCAATGGCTTTTCCCTCTGCCCTTTCACATGGAGGATCTCACCTCGATAGGTAGTGGTGTTCCATCACCTCTTCCCCTTCCCACACCCAGCAAGCTCCTGCCTTCTCCCGGTGACAGTGGTTGCATTCCTCCCTGCCCCTCCTCAGCTCCCTGCAGATTGTCTGGCATCTCCGCCTGAAATAAGAGTGCTGCTGTGATTTCATTCAGCCCCCAGTTGTTGCTGGCCCACGGCTGTTAGCTTTGTCTCTGCCTGCTGGGGCTTCTCCATCTTGCATCCTTGGCTGGCTCGGACCATGGGAGTTGCTGGCAGGTTTGGACCAATTCTCTCCAAAAAGAAAACTCTGTAGGTGCATACTTCAACTCTGTGGGCAATTGCAGTGAAGTCAATAGGAGTGTTCACATGCTTAAACCTAATTACTCCTGTAGGTACTTGCAGGGCTGGGACAGGCTCTTTTTCAGCAACAGAGACCTTTTTGTGGTGGATCTTTTGCATCTGCTCACCAAATTTAGAAATAAAAAGATGCAATGTGACAGCATCTGAGCAGCCCACAGAGTGAGGCCAGCACCAGTGTCTGTGCTTAGTGGTTTTTGTTGTTCCTGATCACTTAGGGGATGCTTAGTAAATAGCAGCAGAAAAAAAAAATAAGCTCTTTTGAAACTAAGAGACAGTGGGGAGGAGGGCAGGCACTTCTTCTGATCTGCCTTCAATGTACTTCCTTTGTTTTGAGATTTCTAGGTGTATTTCATGGGCAACTTCCCCATTTCGGCTCACCAGGCAGCAAGAAACACTTCTGCAGGAGTGGCTGAAACCAAACATGTAAATGAGACGATAGGGACTGAAAGCAGAAGGAAGGTGAAGGGTGATCCCATCTCGGAGACAGCCAGAGGAATATTCCCCATTATTGTAGGGGAACATGGGCAGGCCATGGCATGAGCACCATGATGTGCAAGTGTAAGGTAGGGCTGGAACTTGCTAGGTACAAGCCCAGGTGCCTGTTGGTGTGGTATAGCAGAAGATGTCTTCCCCCCAAAAAGCATGTGTGGACTAGGAGATGCAGGTTAGGGGAAAAAGACTGGTTTTTTTCCAAGGCTGCTCCCATGGTGACGTAGCATGAAGATCAATCATCTGAATGCATGGCAGATGGGCATTTTGTTTTAGCAGGTGGCAATGTTGTCAGTCCTTCACCAAACACTCACACACTTCTTTAATCTCCTGAAACATCAGTGTTTCATGAAGGCAAGCCACAGTTTGTTGTTTTTTTGTTTGGGTTTTTTTTTTTTTTTTGCTCTTGCCCAATTTGATAGCTGGGGAAACTGAGGCATGGGAAGGTCAGTCACTTGAGCGGGTGAGGGGAGGCAGAAGCAGGCTGCATGCTGCTTGCTTGCCTGGGGCTTCAGCCCATTGGCTTCCCCCAGAATCCAGCTGCTATCTCCGTCCCAGGAGAACACTTCTTCTGGTGCGGTGTTTCCCAGCACAAAGCCCCTCTTACATTAATCTGGCTCTTGGTTCACCTCCGGGCGTTGGGGATGGTTTGGAGGTGAACCCTTCGTGGAAGACTTCTGCTGTGAATGGACCAGGAGTGATTTACAGCCCGACGAGCGTGAGTTGCCAACCTGGGTTTCTGGTCCCAAGTTGCTCTGTGTAATCAGGAAAGCGGTGGAAAAGGTAGAAAAAAAAAAAAAAAAGGAGAGGGGAGAATGGGGCTAGGGGGGGAGGATTGACTAAGGGAAGGAGGAGGGGGTGGAGAAGATAAAGGAGGGAGAGAAGAGGGTTAAAGCAGAGGAGGGAGAAGCGAGAAGCCCCTGTCGCTGGGGAGCGTCGGGCTTTGTGCTGCGGGACCCGCCGCCGCAGATTCTCCCGTGGCACTTCCACGAGGGGGAGGAGGAGGAGGTGGAGGTGGAGGAGACAAGCCAGGGGTGTGGAGCAAGGAGGGGGGCTAGCAGAAACAAAAGGAAACCAGCTGCAGAACTTCCTGAAGGCGGAGAGGGGGACGCGGGAGCGCGCAGCGCCGGGCGGGCGGGTGCCTGCGGCGCTGGGGAAGGGGCGGCAGGCGGGACCCTGCCCGCCGCTCGCCGCCCTGGCCACCATGACCAGCGCGGTCCTGCGGAGGAACTCCAGCAAGCAGGGCCTGCAGAACCTCATCAGGTGAGAGCCCACCTGCCCACGGAGCTGAGGGGGGACCCGGCGGCGGCAGTTGGCTGCTGCCCGCGGAGTGGGTGGGTGGGTGGGTGGGGGGCAGCAGGGGGAGGGCAGGCGGTGGTGTATCCCGGAGGGACCGGTCCTGCTGCCCCTCTGCATCGGCTGAACGTCTGCCTCAGCCCGCTCCTCCAGCAGACGCTATGGAAGGAAGGAAAATAGATCCACCCCCCCCCAAAAAAAAAAAAAAAAGCAATATGAGAGAAGCAGATTTGAACTTAGTGATGGCTTTTCCAGGAGCACACAACTGAAATCACTGAGCACAACTGCACTGTGACACTCACCTGAGCCGGCTGGTTCCCCCCACCCCCTCCACGCGAGGGATGTCTCAGTATGTGTCTTTTTGTGTCCCCTGAGCGCTGAAGGCTTCTGCCTAGAAAAAGGATTTTTTTTTTTTTTTTTAGAAAATGTATGCTGGGCATGCTATGATGTGCTTTTCCAATGCAGAGATCTGTAAGGGGCCAGATCCTCCCAGGGCTGTGAGCTGACATTGCTCTTTTGATTTAATTAATCGCAATAGTGCTTTGAACCGTTCTTTTGGAGTTGCCAGGGCAGGGAGGTGGATGGTTCAGCTGGGTTTATTCCTGTTCCTCAGCCGGGGAGGATGGCTACATTGTCTGCTGGCGCTGGGATTCCCTTCCATGCGGTCACTCTGCTTTTCCCTGGGGGCTGGAAATATCGCTTTTCCGTGGGGGCTGGAAACGCCACTTTCCTCTATGGGTCTCCGGGACCCTCCTCTGGCTGCCGATGCTGGGGGAGCTTATTCTGCGCCATGCCAACGGCTCTGGCCGGGCAGAAGAGACACACTCCTTGCCCCTTTATATTTAATTGAGCAGCTGGCTGGGTGAGAGATGGAATTCAGGAGTGCCGGACTTGCATCCCATGCCTTGGGCACCCCCTGGCTCCCCTGTGCTTGCGGGTGCCTGCTGGTCTCCAGCTGGGATGTAGAGGATGTCAAGGTTGGGGCATGGAAGTTATTTGGACAGGCATTTTTCCAGTGAGCTTAGGATTTCCCTGGTTGGTAATGCAGCCTCTAAACCTCACCTCTTGAATTAGTTTCTTGCCTTGGAAGGGAAACTGGCTTTTTCGGCCATCCAGTCCCTCCCATCTTCTCCTGGGTCCCATTCTGGACCGAGGGGAGTTGGCAGAAAGGCTCCTACTGGTTGCATGGACCCCTGGGATGGCAAGTGGGCAGGAGGAGCTGACTCCTCTCTGTTCATCTCCTGTTTGGCTCTTTCCCTGGTCTCAGCCCAGAAGGACTGAGATCTTGGCTACAGATCCCTGTTTCAGAATAGAACGAAGGGTGTGGAAACCTCCACGTGGGCGTGCAGCAGGCAAGGATGGGCTCGGATTTGGGGCCAGGCAAATGAACCGGGGTGGGAATCACCTATGCACAGCTTCATGGCAACTTATTTTGCAGGATGGCAGATGAGGGGGGAGGCACATGTGCCTCATACACAGAAAAGGGGTGTCCAAAGAGCTGCCTTTGTCACAGCCCAAGCCACAGGTGTTTTCCTGCCCTTAATGGTGTCTCTAAGTTCCTCCTGCTGTGGATATGGGACTTTTGATGGCCAGGAGACTCACAGGGGCTTTTGCCAGAGAAACTCTGGGATGACATTTGTCCTGTGTGGGGTTATTACGCTTAATCTGGATGAGGTTTGGCTTTGTGGCTGTATTTTCCAGTCCTGCTTACAGATGACGAGGGAGGTGGGGTGGGAAGATGTGTGAGGGATTTAATCCATGGTTTACACCCCAGTAACCCCACTAATGCTCACAGGAGTTAAAAGGAGAATAGGTACGATTGCTCCATGCACAGCTCAGCCTATTTTGCAGTTATATTTTCCTCCCAGAGCAGTTTCCAAACTAAGCCCGACCATGGGGCTGGCTCTGCAAGCCCTGCCAAGCCGGGTGCAGGCACAAGCTCCTTCAGTTGCTGAATGGCTTGAGGCTCCTGGCGTTGAAGATATATTGCTGTCAAGGTTGCCGTGCTCTGCTTTTATCTGTCCCAAGGTGACTGCAGGCAGAGCGGTTACACTGCGTAGGTCCTAGGCTCTTCTGATGTGCTCAAGTGCATTGGTGACCTGGAGCACAAGAGGGAAAACAGCTGCTTAGAGCCATGTTTGTGAGCACCGGGGATTTCGGTGTGACGCCAAGATTTACCTGGCTGCCTCTGCTGCAGAGCATCAGCAGGGATAACCAGGGAATTACCTTCTCTGAGCATTGCTCAGCCAAGGAAGCTGCTTGCCAGGCTATCCTACAGCTGGGTTAAGGGAGCCGAAACCAGTGTAAAAGTCTTGTGGATTTTGGGTGAAAAGCTGAGTCCCAATGCTTGTGCCTCCAGCTTTGTACTTGAGACAAAAACCCTGGCATTTCTGTCAGTGGCCCATGGCTCTGTGTGCAGAGAGGGAGTGCGTAGCTGCCATCATCCGAATATCGGTCCCAGGAGCCAAATTCGTGTGAAATGGCTTTCCCTGGACCTCGACAGGTTTAGTGGATGCCGTGTTTCGGGGTGGGTTAGTGTGCTCGAGCGCTGTGTGCTATGTCAGAGGTACCACAGGCTGAAGCACCGAGTCAGCACGCTGGGAAACATCCTTCACCTTTTCCCAGCCTGGAGGTGGGCTGGAAAGATTAGCCCTCCTTGTTCCTCGCTAGCTGCCAGCCAGCAGTGGGACACAGGTCGCTTTGCAGGAGCGTGCCATTTACATCTGAAAGGTTGGAGGCTGAAAAGAGCCCAGGGTTACGCCTTGGACCCTTGAGCACGAGTGGCTGAGTAATAACCCGGGAAAGGCATAGGGAAGAATGGGCAATTGCAGGGTTATCTACCTCCCATCCTTTGCCCTTCGTGCCTGGGCACTCCCCTCCTCCAGCATGGTCCATCTATCACGATATGCCTGCAGAAGGATTTCTCCCTTTGTAGCACGTTAATGGCGATGATCCCTCACACGCCCACAAGACTTTGTATTTTTTAAACTCCTCTCCAAACATGAGCTGCTTTACCTTGTTATCGCAGTCTATTTTTCCTTATCCTTCTAATGAATTCCTATAAATAAGATAGCGATCCAGCGCCTGTCATGTCGATTCATTCAGTTCGTTATCTGCTCCTGCTAGAATTTTACTCTCCCTCTATCGAGCCTCGAGTGGTTCACAAAAGAATATGGCTCTTTAATTAACCTACAAATCAGCCTCTCTGTAAATCAGCTGTGCCGCTCCTCGAAACTGGATTATCTGGCCTCTCGGTTGACACCGCTCCTGTGAAGCGCGGTGGGGGCTTGCTGCAGTCCCCTCCCCATAGGCAGGCCCTTGGTGCCTGCCTGGGGGGTGCAGCTGCGGGGTGACGCGTGGGTACAGAGGGATGTGCGTTGGAAGAGCTGCCCTCTCAGCTTATCTGGTTTGTGGGTTTTTTTTTTGTTTTTTTTTTTGTTTTTACAGCATGTGGGTGAATCCTGGGTGTCATTAGGAAGTGAACTGTCATCTTTTCTTGGAGAGAAAGGAGTTTTCTTGCATGCTTCCTAGCACAACGGGGGACCTGGCCCAGAAGAGGGGCTCCAAAGCATGGCTGCTGCAGAAGCAACAAATAACTGGGTGTCTGTAATGACAGGTCTGCCACGCTGTAGAGTTTGAAGTGCAAATAATGCTGTGGGGAAGGGGGACTGAATCTTGAGGAAGAAAAAGCTCAGGGGAAGAAAATGAGTCAGAAAATTAGATCGGGTGATAAAGCTAATTATTTCCTCTGTAGGATGGGACTTGTGCTTCTTTATCTTCCATGGAGTTATTAACATGGGAAGCCAAACTGTGAGATCTGAAATCATGCTTGCACACCCCTGTGTTTTGGCCCGCCATACACAATGAGCTGCTTTCTGCCTCCAGCTTACGCCAGCACTCATGGTCCTGGTGTCCGCAAGGCGGCTGCGTGGCCCCTTCTTTCTCCCTGTGACGCGCTGCTGCCTCATCAAGCAATGCCCTGGTGATGCTCAGAGTCCCCCAGCATTAGGGGTAGCTTTAAAATTCCCCAAACTCCTTGGATTTTGGTGTATGTCATGAGTGTAATATCCAGCTTGATGGGGATTTGGGGGCTTTGCCCACCTCTGCGGGATGCCTTCCTTCCTGCCCGCGTGCGATGTTTCCTGCAGCTTGCCAGGATGTGTCTCAGCAGGGAAGATGCTAGTACGGTATTTCTGTCTTGACCTCCCAAGTGCTGAGCTGGGAACAAGAAGCTGGAAGCGCCTGGAAAGGCTGGATGGCGCTTTGCGAGGGCAGGATGTTTTTTGGAGGGTGGTTGATGCCAGCACATGGTCTGGGCAGGGCTTGTTGCCTGGGAGGTAATGGTTGCTGCCTCTGAGGGCTATTGCAGCATCTTCACCTCTCCATGTTGTGGATAGGTGCAGGGAGTGAGGAAAACTTGCCCTGAAGTGGGGCAGCTCTTTAGGCGGAGATGAGGAAAATGAGCATGCAGGAACAAGCCAGTAGCAGTGCTGCTGTGTGGGGAGAGGCGGGGGGGGTGCTGGCATGGGGACAGCAGGGGACACAGGGCCTTCAGTGGTGCAATGCATACTTTGCGATGCTGCTTCAACCTTTCATGAGGAGCCTACGGTCCGTGCAGGGCTTACTCACCGTGGTGCTCCTCTTTCCGAATCCTCCCTATTTTGATGTATTTATTAGTGGCCTTTTTTTTATATTCCTCTGCATCTCATCACTGGGGCCAGGGCAGAGCTGATGGGCAACTTTGAGCCCCACGAGCCAAGAGCGGATGGGAAGGGAGGTTTGCTTTTAGCCTTACTTGTGTCAGACTTCTACCTGCTCTCAAGCAATTGGATATTTAGGGCCTGAACTTGAGCCCATGGAAATTTTGCAGAGATGTAGTGACCCTCTGAGCCCCTCAGAGCTGCAGCCACAGGTTATTTGCATCCTCTGTCAAGGTGGAGAAGGACCACTACACGTGTCTGAGCACGGTTCAGCTGGAAAGGACACTGGATGGGGACGCTGGGGTCTGAGGCTTTGCAGCTGGGATGGTGCGTGAGAACAAATTTTCAGCTTCCAGACTCTTCCTTCTCCCACCATTGGTATGATGTCACTCGTTCGATTGCATGGGAGTAGCAATCAGTATTTTGGGGCAAAGACTGTTTTTTCTCATGAAGACACGCTGCCCTAGCGCAGCAGGGACCGAGGGCTTGCTGCTGACTCCGATTCCTGTTGCAGCACAACTCATCAGCGATGGCCATAAATGAAGAGAGCCTCAACGCTCCCAGGGAGCGGAGCAGCGTGTTCCCACGGCCTCCCTGCTGCCTCCTGCCAGTGCTTGGGTAGCGAGCTCCCTCCTGCTGCCGGGGGCTGCAGGGGTTGAGGGGACTGCATCACCCCAAGGGCTGTGAAATTAAGGACTCGCGGTCAACCCAGTGGTGCTATAAAAAGCAGCACCCCTGGTACGAATTTCACTCTTAATCCTAGACTTGAAGCAGAGGTAAGGCTAATGCTCACCTCCCGAGGCTCAGATTTGTTTTCTAGCCTGAGTGTATTGAGGGGGATGCTGGCTTGACTGTAGCCAAGGCAGGGAGGCTATGAAGGCTTGCTTCCCTCAGAGAGAGGGGAAAAATAAAATACAAAAGTTGGGTAAGCCAGTCCGAAACTCTCTGACAAGTCTTATTTTCTCCTCTGGCATGCTTCTCCCTTGCAAAAACAGAGACCAGACTTCCTGCTCTTTAGAAAAAAAACCTCTGATTTCTTGAACCTTAGGGCTGAGATGGAGAGACCGTGAGAAAGGGCCGCAGTTCGAAGTTGTATGCGGCACCGATTTCTCACACCTACTGAATACTGTGGAGCGCTGGGAGGGCTCAAACTCCAGCCTTTTCCTCCCCCCCCACCAAATTCTTGACCGGTGATGTTAATACATTACCGCAGCAGCCTATCTGTGCGCTAAGGACCCATGGTCCTGGGGGTGCAATCCATCATCTTGTAAGGGATTTTTTGGGATTCTGTCTGCCATGATTAAAACCAATAATAATAAAAAGAAGCAGTCATTCCTGTCGGCTGCCTCGTGCCTCTATGAGTGGCCTACACCTCACCCGCTGCGTCTGGAAGTGCGGGCCATCCTGTGTGCCTTCCTGGATCTGCTGTCCCGTGAGAAGCAGGAGGTGACAGATGCGGCTCCTGCTGAAGGACCAGCCCTGCCCACATCCCTCCTCTGAGGTCTGCTCCTGCCGTTTGCCACCAGCTTTCTCAAATGTCTTTTGTTTTGCTTGTGGAAGCTGTGAATTGCCAGCTTGAGGCTTTCCCTGCCTGTCACGGCACAGTGACAGGTCAATCTTTGCAGGGAATTTACTGAAGGCTAAACCAAGCAGAGTTTTATACCTGGCACGTGCGGATGCATGGCTGCCCATCTGCACATCCTTCTCTGGGCAGATATGGAATGTGCTTTTGTGGATAAAACCCAAGATTCATTTTAAAAAGAAGTTGCTTTTGTTTTTAAGGGGGAGATAAGTCTGTGCTGTGCTGCCTGTGTTTTCCATTTCTGCTCGATGAAAGTTTGGGCCATATCACATTTTGTTCAGATGCCTTGGCGTGTCCTTATCGCCCCATGCGTGATGCCTTTCCACACCCCCCAGCTCCAGTGGGTTGGTGGAGATGGGCTCTGCAGCCACCCTGGGTGGGAAGCGGCTCTACCCTGCTGTTCCCGTCTTGAAAGAGAGCTGTGATTTACAGGAGGAACAGAGAGACGTGGCTGAGATGGTGCAGCCACGGGTGGGGTGGGGAAGCTTGGTATGAGAAAAAGGCTGAGGGTGAAGCACATATACACATTTTTTCCCTTTCCCCCCTGCCCCCCTTCTTGTTCAAACTCTGTAGCCTGGACTGTGATCGGAGCAATGCAGCTGAGGAATTACATGAATGTATGGGAGGGAGAGGCTTGTGCAGCATCTCTGGCTGCCTTTGACTGACAAGCTGATCTTTCAGAGCTAGGATAACCATCTCCCCTGAGACTAGGCTGCAATAAACTCCAGGCTGTGACATCATAACTTTTTATTTTATTTCTTTTCCCAGTCTGCCTGTATCGTACCTCTATCCACATGCCCTTCCTTATCCGGTGGGATGATTTCCCAGCTGTAGGCTTTGCTATCAAGCCATGTCACTCCTAAGTCACAGAAACCCGTCCATCAAGAAGCATAACTGTTGCCTGCTGTTTGACTCAGTACTGGCCATACTGTAGACACTTTGTCACCCATGTCCCTGGTTTCAACAGCCATGGTTGCTGGTGTTCCGCAGAGGCTTCTTGGCAGAGTGGTAATCAGGGGGTTGGGATGCCAGCTGGACTTCTCCATTCCCTACATCTTCCTGGCTTCATGGTGACCTTGGACTAACCCTTGGGCTTAGGGACAGGTTTCTGAAGGTGGCTTGATACCTGGAGGTAAGTCTGGGTCTTAGAGGGATCTTTGGAAAGGGCTGAGATGCTGAACTCTCCGATGCCTAATACTGGTGCCTGCGGTGTGAGGCATCCCCTGGGATGCTGCTTTGGGCCAAAGCATATGTGGTTTGCACAGACAGAGAGAAACTGAGCCGTGGCAGCACGACTGTGTGTTGCATGCAAATATCCTCAGCCATGACTTCTGCGATGGCCTGACACCAGTTGTCCTGAATGACGTGAGCAGAGGCATTATCTGGCTATTACAGCATACTTGACTCATTCACACAGAACCATTATATGCCGTTTATAAGAGACTAATAAGTTATTAATTTGTTGGTGGAAAGTCAAATGGGGAAGGGAGTTGCTCTGTTGTAGCCTTTTGAGGGTGTCCTCTTCTACTTCATGTGACAGAGTGAACTGCACATCTCAGTACCCCTGCCCATCACCTCTAGGCCCTTTATAAATGGGTGATAAACGCAATATGAAATAAAGCCTGGCAGCTCTGCACAGCAGTGGGATGAACTTGTTGATGGTCCTAGGCCATATTCTGGTTTATGTTGCTTAGCCGCCTTTGGTAGCTGGTTGCTGGATGGCAGTGAGAGAGCATTACACAAAGTATGCTAAGGGATCTCTCTCCCTGATGAGCAGCAGGGCAGCAATATTGTATCTGGCACCGTGATAAGGCTGCAATGGATTATGTGGGAAGGGGAAGGTCCCTTGCACAGGTTTCTGGGATCTCCCTATCCCCTAACCTCAACAGAGAGACCAACGGGATGGCTGCTGGGGGATGCAGGGTACCCTTCCCAGTTCTTCTCTAGTTCATGCAGCCTCATCTCTTGGGGGGGATATTTTCAGCAGTGGTAGACACTGTTGCTTTGGCAGGTGATGGGAGCTTTACCCTTGATGGCAGCCAAATTCACACTGGGTCGATGGGCTATATTCCCTCTGGGAAACAGCAGCCTTCATGCCAGGGGTTGTGCATGGCTCTTCCATTAAACCCTGTTCCCAAAAGCTCTTCCCCCGTGAACCCTGGCTCTGAGGGGGCAGCCTACCCGACACAGGCAGCGACCAAAGTCAACATTGTCCTGGCCTGATATCCTGGCGAGCTCAGGAGACAGGAATGTCCAATGAGCTGGTGGAGGGTTCTTGGGTTTTTCTGGCACAGGCCTACAAAGTCCAAAGCCTCTGGGAGGCATTTCATTTTCCTTTCTGGAATTAGCTTTAGTGCTGAAGGTTGGGTTTCGGCCAGCAAAACTTCCTTTGAGCCGTCAGCCGTGTAAAAGACTCCTCAAGTCTGCAGCGTTTCCATTAAACGCAGCTCATCTGGTGCCAGAAATTTCCCTTGCCTGAATATTATAATCTCCTCAAGTGCTGGTGAGGAATTGCCCAAAGGAAGTGTGACCTTTCCAGCAACGCTGGCTTGTCTGGAGCGGGTGTTCATGACCATGTGGAATGGCGCAGCCTGTATCATTGGTCTGTGGGAGGAGGAGGTGTTTTGTAGGGCAAATGGAAATAAAACCTCTCCCTTGGCTGGGGGTCTGGAGGGAGGTGAAGTCAAGAGCTGGATCTGAAATGGGCAGCCAGCCCCAGTCAGAGCAGAAGTCTGAGCATCCCAGACGCTTGGCAAGCTGTGACTCCGTGGCCAAAGCTGAACCGAGGTGCTTTCAGCCCTTCCCTACACCTGCAGGATCTCCTCAGCAAGAGATAAACCCCTTCCACAAAGAGTATTTCACCCCAAAACAAGACCTCCAAAAGCTGTTGGCAGAGATGTAGGGACTGCATAAGAGAAATGACCCGGCCCCATGATGAGGCCTTGCCAGAGCAAGCCTTGCCTGCGGCTCCTGGCTGCTGGGGCAGCAAAGCGATCTCTCCGTTCTCCCTTCCATTTCCAGTCCCCCTAATGTTTGTGTGAGGGTGTGAATTTCCTTTCACCTTGCAGGAAAACCCCTCTGTCCAGGAAGGTGACTGAGTGCAGGAGTGTAACATGCTGTAGCTCATCTTGCAAGTCTTCAAGCTTCAAGTCTTCTTTCCATTTCCCTTTCCTGTCTTGGGTGAAATGATGTGAGGAGCTCTCAGTCCCACCAGCAGCTACGAGCCTTCTTCCCAAAACTTCCCCAGCCTGAGACCAACCTGGGAAAGTGCTGGCTGGAGGTGAAGGCAGAGGTATGCGGTATCAGCCCAGTCCTGAAGCGCTGGGTAGTGGGAAAAGACGGTTGTGCAATTCTGCTGTGAGATGAGCCCGTTAAGTTACTGAAAGTGATTGCGAGCAATTAGAGCAAATGGGAGACTGTGGCCTTTTCTTAGAAAACGGAACTGTTTGGAAATTAAATTTTTCCACCTTTTTGCTTTGAAAGGCAATTTATCAGCTGACCCCCTCCTCACACTGATGAAGGCTTGGGCTTGCCCAAACTGAAATCGCACATTCGGTTTGCGGTCCAACAAACCCTTGTAGCCGACCCAAATGCAAGGACTTTGGCAAGGGGTAGTTTCTCATTTGTTTGAAATTTTTTTTTCGTTTGTTTTTCGCTGAAGACACATATTTGTGCTGCTAGGTCAGTCAAAAAAGGAATCGTCCTTTTTCCTCTGCTTGTCGGTGTGACTACTGAACCCCGAAGCATCGCTTATTAAACCTTGCTCTGCTGCCAGCCTGTTTGAGCATGAGAGCGAGCTCTGAATCTGCCAACAAACTCATGTTAGGTATTTGCTGGAGGGTGGTGATATTTCTGAACCCAGAGTGAGCAGGGGCTCAATGGGGGCTTTATCTGCAGTTCTTGTTCCAAAGAGGAGTGGGTACGGAGCTTCCAGCATCGCAGCCCTGCTGCAATACTCAGTGCGTCTGAGCTGCGTGGCAGTGTGCAACTCGGAGGCCAGTTTGCTCTGCGGCAAAGGGAACTGGGAAAGATATTTCCCTACTTTTGCAGAAAAAAAAATTCTTCTCCCCAAAACAGTCGCCCCCACCGCTGTCCTCAGCCCATTCGGAGGATGCAGGGACAGAATAGCGAGCCGGTGAAGTCATGGGGAGAGAGTTAGTCACATCCAACTGGGAAAGGGAGAGGGCTGCCAACCAACATCGCTCTCGCACCATGGAAAGCTCGCGTGGTTTGGAGTGGACCCCCCGCCGGGCTCCCCTGAGTACCCCAGCCAAGCTAGGGGGCTTGGTGTAGTGCTGCCTCAGCAGTGACTTCCCGAGGAGCTGGAGGAGATGAGGAAGGAATTAAATCAAAATTTAACTAGTTCTGGCATAGATGTGGACCTTGCTTCTCATAACTGGGGCAATCTGGGCAAGCGGGGGTTAAGAGCCTTTCTGAATCAGAGACTATCTGGAGCTGTTGTACAGGGGAGGGAGATCATGGCAGAGTTTAATGAATGACTTCATTTATATATTAAAAAAAAAAATACACAACAACACCGTGGCTTCCTGCCAGGCCCACAGACAAGGGTTTCTATGGGAACCAGGGGGAAAACAATAAATAGGAGTGTGGGATGAGTAGGGAAGGGAGGAGGGGAGCCTGAGCTCTGGTGTGGGTCCGCTTTGTTCCCCCTGGAGAACAAGGTGGCAAGGGGCGATGAGGCGGGGAGAAGGGGAAGGGGTGTCTGAATTTGCTGCTTGCAAAAAGATTCCACCCAAAATAAGGCAAGCAGTAATTATTACATAGCGGTGGAGCGGTCTCTTGGGGAGTCCAGATCTGCATTGTTCCCTGCTCCCTGTGGGCTTGGTGGGGATGGGTGACCTGTCTCCATCTGGCTCCGCATCCCGGCTCTGCCACCTTGGGTGAGATGGGAGTTTGGGAGGGCAGGGATGTGGGGTCACTCCCACCGTCCTGCCAGGGTGGTGGTGGGACCACTCCATGAACGGGTGCAACCGGGGCTGAGCTCAGCGGTCCTGCCAGTGCCACAGAGTAAAAAAGACTCTGAACGAGTCTCCCCTGGAAAGGCTGACGAGGTTCATAGTGTAATTAGAAAAGCTAAATTTTTCTTGAACAAAATGTCTCCATTTACCCCATTTTATTTTTCCTTTCCTTTGGTGGGAGAGGGGAGGATCTATCCTGAACCTCAAATGAAAACAGCATCTTAGCGAGGTCCTTGATGAAGTGAGGTGTGCTCACATAGTCCAGGCTGTGGGCAAAGCCAGGCAGGCTGGCAGAGTGGCACTTCTGGGGTCAGCTGAAACCTGCCCCTCGTTCGTTCAAACTGGGCTGAAACAAGTCTCAACTAAGGCTTTTTTTTTTTTTTTTTTTTTTTTTTTTTCTTTTCCTTTCCACAAGCTCTTTGCCCCAGTCTGAACTGATGTCACACTGCATCTCCTACTGCGCAGGTTCATCCTATAGGGACTGCAGTCCTCGGAGGGTGCCTGAATGGGATGGGAGGACACAGGTCAGGGTGGGTCGTGCTGCCAGTGGGAGATCGCCTTCCCGACTCCTGTGTGCGTGCCTTGCACGAGAACATTTCTGTAAATAGGCTCGCAAATGCCAGCAAGACAGCCTGCGTGGTCTGTTTTGGACCTGGCTGAGCCAAGGGTGAGTGGGCTGAGGAAGCACCTGCCCCAGCATCTGCTCTGGCATCAGCCCCAGGTACCACAAGTCAGACCTGCCCTGCTCCAGCTGCCATCGCAGGCCCTTTGGGTTAGCGGTGACCCTGCCACCACGATGCCTCCCTTTCTGCCTGCATCCTGGCTGGTGCCAGCCAGCGGTGGAGCCAGAGCCAATCCCACATGGAGACCAGCGTTATCACCAGAGGAGGAATGTGGCAGCTGCCTTATCGCTTCCTCGGAGATGCGAGAGGCCATTCTGCTGACAGAGGTGTTAATATCCAGCAGCTGAGATGTCTGGGAGGAGCCAGGGCAGATTTTTGTTCTCTTCAGGGGAGGAAGGAAGCTTGGCAGGGCAGATCAGGACACAGCCACTGCCCTCCGCTGCTGTTCCCTCTGCAGGAGCAGCTCCACTGCTTAAATAAACTCACCCCCAGGGTGCAGATCTCACCCTCCCTGGGCCAAAGCTTGAGATGGAGGTTTGGAATTTCTTGCAGCACTGCAAGACCCTGTACAGACCCCTCCTGGAGTGCAAAGCTGCTTTGTAAGGAATGGTTTTTCCCAGTGGGCTTCCAGCCTGTGTGTAGGTGGCTGATCTGGGAGTGGGGGGATATGCACCACATCTTCCTTGGTGGGGGAAAGGCTCTCCTCCATCTCTCTCCCAGTCCGTGTGTCCCACCTTATCCTTGCACATCAGTTGGTCTTGCTGTGGAGCCATGCTGACAGAGGTGGGGATGCCGCTTCAAGAACCAGCTCCCATGGTGGGAGTGCTCCTCTGCAGGAGCCCCTGCTTGCCAGGGGGTAGCCCAGGCACCTCTGGGGTGGGTATTGCCAGGTTTTGCAGGCACTGCCCGACAGCGTTAAGGATGGGTTTTCCCTCTGGCTTGGCAGACTGACAGCACAGTGGAGCGTGGAAGACGAGGAGGAGGCGGCGAGAGAGCGTCGGCGGCGGGAGAGGGAGAAGCAGCTGAGGTCCCAGGCAGAAGAGAGCTTGAATGGCACCAGCTCCTGCTCAGAGAGCGCAGGTCCAGCACAGGAAAACCAGTAAGAAATACTTGTGGATAAATCCTTCAGTGATACGCTCTCTCCTTGCAGCAAAACCCTCCTGCGTCCACAGAGCGGGTGTCTCTGTTGTTTGGGGTGGTTTGGGGAGGTGGGGAAGTTCCCTAATAGGCTTGGGGTGGGAGATTTAGCCCAGACTAATAAAGAGTGTATTTCTAGTTTGGGCAGAAAAGCCAGAATCCCTGCTTTGCTCTTTTTTTTTTGGCTGGACGCTGGGTATTTTACTGCCCTGAGGGTTTAAACTAGGACAGCTTGGGTAAGGCTGAACTCGGGCAGGGAGTCCCCATTGCCAGGGATTTCAGTGCCTGGTTAAATTTCAGCTTATGAATCATCCTATGCTGAAACTAATGAAAGTTCCTGATATGTGTGAAGACAAACACACTCCTGAAGATGTGACACACAACCCTGGGCAGATCACAACTCTAACGGCCAAGGGAGCAATCACCTCACCCAGCCAGGCTCCCTGTTCCTCCCTCACAGGATGCATCCCTGGCAGTGGGGAGTGTGGAGCAGCTCCTGAGCTGGTGCAGTTTGCAGCTTCAAGGGTTAAAGTTAACTTGAGATGCTTTAATGGGGCAGGTCCTAAATGGAAATAGCTCAGGAGGCATTTATGGAGATGCTGAGCTATCTGCTGCCAGAGAGGAAACCCCTGGATAAGGGATAGGGTGACCAGTCACATTCCAAGCACCTCACCTCAGCATCCCACTGCAGCTTCCCTGTGTCCATGGTTCAGCAGCCCAAGCGCTGTGCAGTCTGCACTCTGAGTTGCCAAACTCTGTGCTGAAGACCCCAGTCTTCCCACTATTTATGTGTTCAACTTATGTCTAAATACATTAAACACAATGGAAAAGTGGTTGCAGGATTTGAGATTACAGTCAGAGAGAAGCAGTAGCTTCATTTTACTGGAAAAACAGCAAATGCTATTTATAAAAATCTATTTTTTTTCCATGAAAAGATCTGTTTTTTTCTCAGATACTTTCAAAATTATTCAGGACTTTTTTGTTTTTCTTTTTATGTATTGGTCTAGAAGCATTGCAAAGAAGCTTCAAAATCTTTTGTGGAAATAAATCCAGTGATATTCTGCAGACAAAGCCACTGCAGTCTGCCCTAAAAGCAAACAGAAGATCTGGAAAGTAATAATAATTGTTAGCTTTTCCGACCCCCACTTCACACAAGGGCTGGAAAATAATTATCAGAAGTCTTTAAAACAGCCGACAAGATCTCTGGTCTCCGCTTTAGCAGGAGATGCTGTGAGCAGCCTCGGGCACAGAGCAGTGTGCAGCAGCCCTAATAACCCAGCTGGCCAGCTCTGGTCCTGTGGGCATAGGCACGGGCACGCTGCTGACCCTGCAGGACTGTTGGCACTGCCCAAATTTAATGGAGTGCTTAAACATCTGTGAAGGGGGCGATGACAAGAACAACTCCTAAAATGAGGGGTTTTGGTCCCTGCTCCACGATGCTTGAGCTCGCTGGGCCAGGCTTCACTGGATGTTTCTTCTCTGGCCATCCCTGGTTTCTTCTGCAGCTGCTGACAGCCACCTGGGCTTGCTCATGCAGCTGGGGCCAGCCCTGGCTATTAATCTTCTGAAAAGCTTTGCTCTCTCTTGTGTAAACACTGCCCCTTCCCCCCCTCGGCTCCTTCCGTGCTGGGACTCATCTCATCCATGTCACTCCTGTTTGTGCAAACTGGCCCTCGGCATTTCCTTGCACCAAAGGGGCAGAGTGAAGTTCCTCTTCTCCCTTCCCCCACTAAAAGAAAAAAGAGAAAGAACCCCCCAAATGGCAGGTTTGCACAAAAAGACACTGCCTAGCTTTGGGAAATAGAGGGATGGACATCAGTGTAGGCCATGCTGATGGGGCTGTGCTGGCTCGGTGCTTCCGCTGGGGCTGGGTTTGCAGAGGGGCCCAGGGAAGTGACCGGTTTTCATACAGCCTTTGCTTGGTCTTCCTTGCTCCCTGAGAGCTTTTCTGATAGCCCGAGCACACGTTTGTGGCTGGGGCCACAAAGACCAGAGTGATTCTGCCTTGGGCATCATCAACACTGCAGGTTGCCTGAAGCCCTGACCTGGAACTCAGCAGATCTGTGGCTCTGCATCAAATTTTCTGAGCGTTGTCTTGGGGCATCCACAAGCTACTGCTACACACGCAGCAGAAAATAACCCAGCCGGGGCTGTGATGTTCTAGATCAACATGGTATCGCTCTCAGAAGTCTAAGGGGATGCTGAAGTGTGGCAGGAGCTGGGCTGTGCTCAGACTTGGGGCTGAGCACCCCCTGCTACACTCCCCGGTGAGCCTGGTGAGGGCATGTGTTTTTTGTAAACCCTCAGCTCCTGCAGTCAGTTCAATATGAGATTCCCGAATCTCAGAGGAATGCTCCATATTCCAAGCCACTGGGGTCATGGAGGAGGCTAAGCATCTCCTGACACCTCCTAAGAGCCCAGAAAGGCAAAGAAAAGACTCACATTTATTATGTATTTTGAATCTCTGAGTTTTAAACAAATCTGCGGGTCCCACATCCTAATTCCCATTCCCAGATGACATGACCGCCTTGCATCCCAAAACCATCTGTGAAGCCACATCCTCAGGCTGATGCTTGCAACATGGCTGCCTACCTATGACCCCCAGCTGGGAAGTGATTCTTCTTGCAAACGCACAAGGAAAGAAATAGGAAAATAAATCAACAGTCCCTGTGCACGGCCAGCCCGCATCTGGTGCCAGCAGCGGTGGGCCCCGGGAGGGCTGCGTCTCGGTACAGCAGCAGAGTATTCACAGGCAAGGAGCCGGAACCATGCAAGTGCACATGACTGGCTCAAACCTGTAGGGGAACATGAGGATCCAACCCAGAACTTGAGCCAGTGTCCTAATCTTTGGGTTTTCATGCCTTCATCATCCAGCGATCTGTTCATACCAACTCCTGCTGGTTTCTTTTCTATGAGGCTGTGGACAAACACAGGACGAGCAGCAACCGAGTTTGAAACACTTGTGGTCTAAACAAGCTAGGGCCAGCTCCTGTGCAGAAGAATATCATGAACTTTTTGGTTTTGATGTGCTTCTTGTCTTTTGCTTGCCTGCGTGCAGCCCCAGAGAGCAGGCAGGCAGTGGGGTGCTTCTTCTTCTGTCTTGCATTGATGCCCTTTGTACAAGGGTGCTCTAAGCATGTGACAAAAGCATCTTTTCTGTAACAGATGATAAAGCTTCAAGTGGGATTTGGGAGCAATCAGAGGAAAGAGATGCAATAACTGGAGGGAGAGAAGGACGGTGTCAGGCTGGGGCTCTTTGAGGCCAGGTTTGGGTGTTTTTGCTTCTCTCATCCTTGTTTTCCTTCCTGCTGTGTTTCAGCTATGACTTTAAGCCATCTGGGACTTCGGAGCTGGAGGAGGATGAAGGGTTCAGTGACTGGTCCCAGAAGCTTGAGCAGCGCAAACAGAGGTGCGTAGGACACAGCTGGCCCAAGGGGAAAGAACCAATGTGCCCGGCAAAAGGCCCGTCCCTGAGGAGGGGCGGGACAGGTCCTGCACTGCTGGGATGGATGCTCTCTGCCTGCCATTTGGGCTAGCGGGGAGGAACAGGCCTGCCTGCCGTTTGGGTTAGCAGCGAGGAACAGGCTCAGGGACTTGCCCCAGGCTTTGGGGATGTTTGGATGGAGCTTTGCACTCCAAGCAGTGGCGGCCTGCCAGAACGCCTGGGTTTGGAGGAGTGACAACAGTGGATTTAAGCCACCTGAGCTGCTGCAGGGGCTGAAGCAGCCTCTAACATAATCTAGGCCAGGCTAAAAAGCTGTTCTAAGTTATTGCTGCTTCCTGGCTCACAGCAGCATAGTGGGTGTTATGGCCTCAGCCCACCTTGTGCTTGACTCCTCTTTCAGCAGGGGAAAACAGGCAGTAAAGAGCCCAGAGAGGTGCTGGTGTGCTGGCTGTTTAGTCCCCAGCTGCCATCACTCTCCCTTTGCAAAGCTGAATCAAACTCCTGCCTTAGCCACATCCCTTGGACACCATCTACCTGCATGTGAACTCTGTGACTCAGCTCTCTCAGCAGCTTGATTTTATAGGAAATTTTACCCTGTGATGACACAGCCTCTTCTTTACCCTCAAGACTGAAAAAATGCTTAAGACTAATATTCAGTGCTGAACAAATAAATAGAGCCCACCATTTTCTTCCTTTTTTTTTCCAAACACTGTAGCTAAACCACTCTGCAAGCTGTACCTTTGCAGTCCTGACCCCACCAGTGTTGCTCAACCACCTCCCCACAGCACCGATTATCACATCTGCGAGAGCAATTAGAAATCAGCCCCATCTGCTTTTCGGCACGCTGCCTCTTTTTCCATCCCCTTGCAAA
Organism: Chlamydotis macqueenii; assembly: GCF_036417535.1. NCBI lineage: Eukaryota > Metazoa > Chordata > Aves > Otidiformes > Otididae > Chlamydotis > Chlamydotis macqueenii. The sequence continues at coordinate 51,468,677 of NC_141560.1, read as the reverse complement.
GGGCTTGTCTGGAGAGAAAGGCTGCTGCTGTTTCCTTCTTGGCCTTCAAAACAGAATTAGCTGGAAGGGTTGCATTATCCTCTCCAGAAATTGCTCCTTGCGTTTTTCTGTGATGCTTCTGCAGCGGGCAGGAGGGTACTGAGCAGGGGACGTAGCACCCATGGCAGGTGAAGCCCATCAGAGAGGGAAGGTGCTTTAAAGGCAGTGGCTGTAGGTAAACAGGCTTTTTGCTGGAGGCTGGCTGGGAGAGGAAGCTGGAGGGGCTTAGACCCTGTGGGCTTGTTGGAAGTGTGCTTTCTGCAAAAGCTAGGCTTGCTTCCTGCTGGGTGGCTGTGCCCCGTAAAGTTCCTTCAGCAGTTTTTCCTTTCCTCCTTTGCTCACCTGCCTCGCCCGAAGGACAGGCCCGGAGTGCGGTGCAAGCCCGGGTAGGTTGTGTGTCTGGCTGGGATGTCCTGTGCTGGGCAGGCAGTGCTGTGGCTGGGGTTTTCCAACTCCTTTCTCTCCTGCTTAACAAAATATGGAACAAACCCTGGGTTTTCATGTGAAGGATTTTGAGGCCATGGCTACGACTGAGGGAATGGAGACAGTTGCTCTCTCTTGGATGGAGCTAAAACAGCTTGTGGATCCCCTGGGGGCCTGGGTGCTCAGGCACATTTTCTTTTTGGTTTTGGTTCCCCACTTTGTGGGGGGGAGATCCGTGCCCCTGCAGCTATCAGCTGCATGCAAGAGGGTGAGAACTGGATCAGACTAGCTGCCTCCCATATGAAGTTGCTGTGGTGCAAAAGGCCTGTAGACTGCATCATTATCTGCTGCCTTAAATTTTTAATATGAGCTTGCACTTTAGCTGGAGGCATTGCTGGCATCCGGATTAAGAGAAACTAGTTACCAGCCTGTTTGCTGTCGGTGACTGTGCTGTCATGGGAGGATGATTAATAGCAAGCCAAGTGAGCCAGTGCATGCATCAGTTTTTTCCCTACGTGGTCAGTTGGGAGGGCTGGACGGCAGCTGTCCTGTGAGCTGCCTTCCCAGCAGCAGAGAGGTGGGTGGAAAAGCATCACTTGAACTTTTTTTTTCATGTTTTGGTGCTGGCTGGTGAGGCAGAAGTGGTGAGTCAGCCTTGCGCTTTGGCCGCTGCCCACGAGCCAGCTCTCTAGCCTTGCTGTCGCAAGCCAGGTGATTTTCTAAGAAATGAGTGGGAGGAGAAAGCTATTCTCTGTCCGGGGAAAGTAAGACGGCAACAACATCTTGGTGCACGGCTGTGAGCCAGTGAGAGCTCTGGGGTTATGTGTTCCCACCAACTCTGTGCCCAGAGACACGGGCTGCTCAGCTTTTGCAAAGCTGATTGCTTAAATGTACTCCTGAGTCTCCTCTCCGCAGCCTCAGAGACCTGGAGGAATCCTCTTGTATGAATCCCATGGTGTTTTGTTTTTTTTTTTTTTAAGCCTAAGCCCAGGGGTGACTCTGGCTGCTTTTTCCTTTCTTTTGCTGGGCAAATGAGTGACATGAGTGGAGGTGCCGTTTATTCTGGTGGGTAAAACTAGGGTGCAGGGTCAGGTGTGGATATAGCATTGCCTGCAAAGCACTGCGCCTTGCAAACAAACAAAACCCCACGTGAGTGGCTGTACAGCCCTGCCCTGCAGTTTAGCTTCAGCTAGGGAAAAGGAGGATCTTGGGAAGCACATTCGTGTCTTGTTGTTTGGATCCACCTCCAGTGAGAGGCTTCATTCACATGGAGGATGACCTAAGGAAGCAGAAGGCTGTGTTGGGTGCTCCACGTTGACTTGATGCTGGGAACCGTGGGGGCAGCATCAGATCTGTGTTTGTGCACCAGGACCACAGTGCACGCTGCTTGACCTGTGGTTTTGGCTGTAGCTGAGCAGAGAATTGAGGCAGCACCACATCATGGTGGTAGTGTCCTTTCTGCCTAGGGTATGAGGGGAGGCCAGGAGTTGGTGCTCAGGTTGGTCTCATATCTGTTTTCCTGTGGGTCTTGCTCACAGTGAGGTTGGAAAGGTGCAGACACCTTCAGCTCTGCCACAACTCTTAGCTGAGCTGTGTCCTGGGTATTCAACGTGTGGGAGTGTAAGGTGACTGCTTCTACATCTGGGTGCCTGGAAATGGATGGGACTGTGGGGAGTGGCTGTGAACTCTGGTGTAAAACACTCAGCAAGTTGTAGGCTTGGGGGAGTGATAAAATTGGATTTCTAAAGGTCTGAGGCACCTGATGGTGTCTGTAGGCTCATAACAAGGCATTTTGCTTCTTTGACCTCTCCCACACTTCTAGGTCTCCGCGACAGTCATATGAAGAAGAGGACGGTGGTGTGAGGGAAGCTGAAGTCAAACTGGAGCAGATCCAGCTGGATCGGGAAAGCCTGGAGGAGATCCGGGAGGAGAATGTGGTTACTGGGGAGGAAGAGAGGCTGTGTCAAGAGGAAGAACAAGTCCCAGTGCAGGAGGAAGAGGAGAGAGCTGAGCAAGAGGTGGGACCAGGAGGAGTTAAGCTCTTCATGGGGCTGGTGGGAGAGATGAGGGCTGCTCCCAGATCTTGTGGTTTAGTCATGTCCCTGCAATTCTGTGAAGGAAAGCGCTACCATTTGTCCTGTTTTGGGGGCAGTGAGTAGCTCTTTGGGAGAACTCAAATCTAAATTTTACTGCTTGTTTTTCTCTCCCCAGCCTTTATCGCACCTTTGGAGCACTTTGGCTTGATGTATCTCTAAATCTTGCATTGCTCCCAGCTGAGGTTTTCTTTCTTTGCTCTTCTGATGAGGTGTAATTCCTGGTAAATGAGAGAGACAAAGCTGGAACTTGAGTGGTGTGTAAGTCCGTTAGGGTGGCTGAGATGCAAATACCTTCTATTGTAGATGGATTTTGCCTTGCTGAGGCTAGTATGGTTTTTGCATTTGAACTGTGCGTATGACTCTTTTTAGCCCTTTATTCTAAAGGCAGCTGCTCGCTCTCCTTGTGGCCTCTAAATGAGAAATTCACATGTTCCTATCTGAATAGTTGTAAGAAGTCTTTATTAACTGATGCATGGACCCCTTTCCTTATCATTTTGGAACCTTGAACCTGCAGAATTTCTCTGATATTCCCCCCCCCCCCCTTAACACATGGGCTTCTTCCTGGATGTTTCAAAACCAGATTATGTGAACTCAAAGTTTCTGTGCTCATATGTTTGTTTAGTGTAAAGCAGGAAGCCTGGGACATGGGGGGGGGGCGGATCACTTTCGTTGCATAGTAAGCACTTTGACCAGCTCACTTCCTGGCTTGTTCATTTTCTGCACTCAGGAAAAGAAGAGAAGGAGAAATGAAGAAGAAGAAGAAACAGCAGAAAAACGCCAGAAGGCCCCCAGCCCTGCCAGCCTGGAGGAGGAGGAGGAGCTGTTCTCTGACCACACTGCAGTGTGCTCCACCAAGGTTGGTGTTTCTAGGGCCCCTCGGGAGGTGATGGCATCTAAGTAATGATGGAGAAAGATGACCCAGGGCTTGCGGTGATGTAGGGTGTGAATCCTGTTATCCCGCTCCTGCTACAGGCTGGGACAAATCACTTGATCTGTTTCCTTCATCTGCCTTGGTTGTCAGCCTTCTCTCCTCCTGCTCTGCCTGCTTGAGCTGTTGGAGGCTGTAACTCTCTCTGTGTGTGTATACTTTGCCAATCACCGTAAATGTCTAAAGTTCACTGGGGACTCCAGGGAATATTGTAATACTGAGGAAGATGTTTGTGAATTTGGCCAAAGATGACACATGAACTTAATCAGAAAATGAAATTTCCCTTTCCCCCAAAAAAAACCCCAAGACTTGAGGCAGTGGAATTTCCCTATCTTGGAATAAAATCAGAAAGTATGACTTAAGTGTTTGAACAAAAAAACCCTGGGATTCCTGATCTCTGAAGCATTGTGTCCTTTCCAATCACATCTCTCTGCATGGGTGCTCTTGTGAAACTTCAGTTTTTAACACCAACTGAATTGCGTCTCATGACTTCTGTTGCATTTGCTACAAATCCTCAGTTCCGTGCATGTGCTTTTAAATACAATAGCTACAGATAAGTGGTTTCTGTAGCCAATAGCTTTTTGTCTTTGCAAGCCCTAAACTTGTTGATTACAGTTGTGAGGGAAATGGTGAGGAGTCTGGGTAGCCTGTTAATCTGCTGTTGGTATTATCTTTGCTTTTTTTTTTTTCCATTTGTATCTGTGCTATTTGCTTCTTTGTCAATAATTCCTGGACAGGGAGGATTGTATGCACGCTTCCTCTTGCACCAGTAAGTAGCTTGTACAAGGAAGGTTTCATCATCTACAACCATCAGATTCTTGCTCTTTATGGAGAAGCCTTTTAAAAAATCAGAGAGGGAAGAAAGAGTGGGTTTGGATGCAGGCCATGTGCTAATGTTAGGTTTGAAAAGTGGGATGGGGGTGGCCAAAGCATATCCTCGGAGTGGGACCGGTGCGGAAATGTGGGAAACACTTTCAGTGCCTTTTTATGTGCTGAAATTCTTGTCATTACAACCCCAAAACACACATAGCTTCCTGACCTGAGCTTAACTGCTGCTGCTAGGATTAGCCCAGGGAAAGGTTTAGCAATATAGTCTCTGTGTTTTATAATGGTGATGTCAGAGCGCACCAATACACAAAGCTGAATGTAAGAGCTGTTCAGGAAAAATATGAGCTTGGGATCTTTCCAAAGGAAGGAGGCTCTTTACACCCCGGCTAGCAGGGCTTTATGCGAACAGCAAGAATTAAACACATTGACCACCAAGAAGGTGTTTTGACATGGGATTGCTCAGCAGAAATACTGCTTGCAGTGGAAAGATGAGAGCATCTGCAGCAGGTGTGAGGTACCCCGCCAGCTGTGGCTGGTGGAGTCCAGGTACACGTCTGGGGCAGGGAGATGTTGGGGTTCAGAGGGCTGGTGTGGCCTGGGGACTGAAACAGATGTGTGGTGGGAGGGGGGGGGAGCCTTGTACCAGTCCATTTTGTCCCAGCCTGCTTGTGAGCTCCGAGTTTCGAGGTTGGCTGAGTGAGCAACTGTGGTTTCTTCTGGCCTTCAGAAAGTGCTTTGGACCAGAGAAATGAATGACTCTTCCTCCAAGGAATTGCTCTACAGGGTAGAGGGAGAGTGGTCTCCAAATAGTTTAGGTTTGTTCCCATCTAGACGGTCATGCTAAGACCTACTGTCACCTACAGCCTTTTCTAGACCCTTCTGTTTTTAACTTGATGCTCATTTATGACTTTTTGGAAGCACTTGTGGGTGGTTTGCACCCACACAGCATCTCTCTGACAGGGTTGACAAGGCTTTTTTCTTATCAATATCTTATCCACTTGTGGCTGAGAAGCTGAGACATAGGTAGGGATCTACTAGATTCCCCTTTCAGGTGCTGTTATGCCCCCTGAGGGGCCAGCCCACCCACCAATGTCCCAGGGGGATGAGCAATCCAGTCTTTGAAGTCAGGGCTCAGAGGTCAGCATCAATCCCTGCAGCATCGAGCAAAGGAGTGAACTGGCAGCAGGCAGACAGCCTGCCTAGCAGAAGAAGCTGGCTGATGGGATTATCTGTCACGCTGCTGTGCTGGGACCCTGCAGAGGAGCTCTCTAACGCATCTCTGTCACCTGGCATTGCATCGTTTGGTGGTGGTTGTGCTCTTCCCTAACGGGCCTTGCGCTCTTGGGCACAGCTGTTAAATGTGTCCTCTCTGTGACACTGTCTTGTCTTCTGCTTAGCTAAAATTTAGCACTGGCATCCTGAAAGCATCTTAAAATGAGCACTTAGCGCTGCTTTTTACCTGCTGACTTGTTAGGTAATGTTTCCTGTGGCACAGGCAGCGGTTATACAGGGAGAGAAGGCTCCTTGTTACTTGGCTGATGCTCCTTGGCTCTGTAGGAGCTGGTTTTAAGAAAGCTTCCTCTTTGACTTGAAAGTGATTTTTTTTTCTCTGTGTTTTTGTTTTATGGGGCACAGAAGAGCTGTGAGGTTTAGCAACATCTCAACTTTCCTTTATTCAGTGGTTGTGAAGTGTTTGCTTGCCTTTCTGTCTAGGCTGAAGAGCTCTTGCACAGGAGCCTCTTGTGCAAAACTCTTTCCTGATGGCTTGATCTGACGGGCTGCCTTGCAGATGGCTTCATGTGCTGATTTGCTCTATCTGTGTGCTTCTCTGGTGTGTATAAGTTGATGTAACTCATGCCTGTGCTGCTCTCATGCTTGGCTCCTCTTCTTTTGCAGATGTGTCTGGCAGTGCTTCTGGGTTTCCCCCTTGCCTTTCTACACTTCCCACTTTCTCTGTTGTGTCTGGCTAGGAAACCAAGTGTCTGAGAGAGATACCTGGTCCTTGAGCAGAAGGAGTAGAGAAAATGGTCTTGGTTGCTGTTTCAGCTGTCAGTCAAGCTGCATGTTGTTGGTTAGCTCCTGAAACTTGTTGGGCTGCTACTGTGCACCAGTGCTTTTGGTTCAGATTCTGCTCACCTGTCTTGGAAAGGAGAAAGAAAGGAGATGCTCACTGTCTCTCTGACCAATGTGGGAACATGGGACCAAATGAGGCACTTCTACCCAAAATATGGGTGAGGGATCAGGGAAGAGAAATGGTTGAATTATGGTCAGATGAGGTGACCTATATCCATCTGAGGTCCATGGAGAAAAGTAATGTCTTTGTTTTCTGTCTCCCACTTTAGATCACGGACAGAACAGAGTCGCTGAACCGCTCAATAAAGAAAAGGTATTTCTAGGGTTGACCCTGGGGTAAAGCAGGTCCCTTCCTGCAAACGGAGGATGCTGGAGGGCTCTGCTTTGGGGAAGGGCAGGAGTGACAGACTACCTGTGGCTCTCAAAGTCCTCTCTTCTGCTTGAGGCACTGGGGGATCACCTTAATCCTTTTCTCTCCCCTGCTCTCCAGTAACAGCATAAAGAAGACCCAGCCTCCCCTCCCTGTGTCAAAGATCGATGACAGACTGGAGCAGTACACGCAGGCTATCGAGGTAGGCTGTTGTGTTGTCTCTCCGTCCTCACCCTCCAAGGAACCCTCCTTGCCAGGCATTGCTCTCCCACTGTGCCTCTTAGTCTTACCAGCTGGGAGGTGACAACTGAATTGTCTCCCCTTGGATGGGAGCAACCCTTTCTCCTATCTCAATCTCCCTCTACAGCATAAAGTAGGTTTCTTTAGCAAGCTTGTCCCATCCTTGTTTCCTCATGTTCCCTGCTTAAAGGGTGGGAGCACCTGGCAGGAACTAGCAAGACCCTACAAGTCTCGTTTCACAACCCCTCATCCCTGAGGACCTCCAATTACAGGAGGGGTAAAAAGCACACACTCCCTTATGGTGATTTTTCTCCATTTATTTTCCAGACATCCACAAAGGCTCCAAAACCTGTCCGACAGCCATCTCTTGACCTTCCCACCACGAGCATGATGGTAGCCAGCACGAAAAGCCTCTGGGAGACTGGAGAGGTTGCAGCTCAGTCTGCTGTGAAGTCCTCGTCCTGTAAGGTATGGCACTCGCAGGACTCGCTGTGCTTGTGCAGAGGAAGAGGGACTGGCCTCTGGGCACAACGTGCATTATGCTTGCGTTAGCCTCTGGGTATGGCTCACTGGTGGTGCCCACCAGCTCTAAAGGTGTCTATACTAGAGATCCACTCCCCTTCATTGGGATGCAAGGCCTTGTACCTCAGAGCTTCACTTCATCTGTGCTAGGGTCTCAAATTGTTCCTTGGTAGTACAGCTAGGAAAGCCTCTGTGGTGCTGGTTGAGGATCTGTTTGGAAGTGGGAATAAAATCAGCTGATGGGGAGAATGTGTATGCCTTCTGCAGCAGCTAGGACTGAGCTCCAGTTGTTGATCACGAAGTTGCATCTAGTACCAAGATGATAAATCTTGCAAACTTGGAAAATGCAAAGAGTATGATGTATCACTCTCTTAATAATTTCATTTTGTGGTCTTTGTGAGCAAGACTGATTCTGTAATACGTTAGCTGCAAATCTGTGTTTATGTGAGCAAAATTCCTTCCATGTAAAAAAAAGCCTTGATGTTAACATGTCTTAAATAGTTAACAAACTTAAGAAAATAAACATCTTGGATTTCTGATCCAGGGTCTTGTTGAAGAGAGTGGGAGAGGAACACATAGGATATCCTGGGAATAGGAAGAAGTTTTCAGTCATGGGTTTTAGCTGCAGCTGTCATAGGTCAGATGATGCGATATTATAAATAAAAAAAAAGGAGGTCAGATGTGTGAGTTTGAAAGGGACGTGAGCAAAGGCACGTTCAGCAGTGTTAGCAGTGAAGGGTAATGAGAACATCATCTCCTCAGGATATCGTGGCTGGAGACATCGTGAGTAAGAGAAGCCTTTGGGAACAGAAGGGCAATCCCAAACCTGAGACCAACATCAAGGTGAGTTGGTATCTGTGTGAGTATGAAAGCACTTGCTCTGCTGTGAAAAAGGAAAAGAGCTTTTGGCTGGGTTGGAAGTGTTGAGAAGATGGTGATGTTCTGTAGGGACAAGGGCTGCCTATCTATCAATGCAATTGCATATCTAAAAGCTCTTCCTACAAGTGAGCTGCTATTGCTTCAGCCATATTGGAAATGGGGGCAAAAGTAGTTTTATAACTAGTAATACCAAAGGGGTCTTTGGATAGCATGTTGTTCTCAGCCAATGGATTGGGAGCCCCAGCCTTCTATGCCCAAATTGAACTGCAGATGTGAGTTACTTTGCTCTTGTTATGCTTTATAATCTCAAGAGTAAAGAAAGCATGCAAAAGTAAGAACTGAGCTTAGGACAGTATCAACACTTGCAGGTCGATCTGGAGTTTTGTGCCTTCCTGTACATTTGTGGGATTGTCTGTTAAAATGCAGCAAGCAGCTGCTGCTCAAACTGTCCAGGCTGGTAGAGGAACATCAAAGTATCTTGTCTGTTCCTGGGTCAATACTGTTGCCAGTATGTGCAAAATGAAGCTGGCTCTTGCCACAGGTAAACCAACCCTGGCTTGGGAGGCTGGGGCTGTTGGATGAGCCCTCCCTTGCGATGCCTGGGATTGCATCCTCCCTTTCCTAGTACCCATCCCATGCTTGCTGTTACCTTATGCTCATAGAAGGTGGTTGTCGGTCTGTGCAAAGAGTTTATGTGGAAGGGGCAAGAAGGAAATACAAAGTAGACTGTCTCCAAGCCCTCTGAGATTAGACAACTGTATCAGATGCTGCTCTGGCTTCAGTTATTTGATCTTGACTGCTGATTTGAGGGAGAAAAATGCTGACTTTGGCTCTTTTTCTCTCCTGTTCAGTCCACTCCTTCTGGCAAAAAGTATAAATTTGTTGCAACGGGCCACGGCCAGTACAAGAAGGTGTTGATAGACGATGGTGGAGAGCAATAGCGTACTTGGAGAACTCATTAACCAGGTAGGTGGGGAATGACCTTGTGCTGTGTAACAAACTACTGGCATTGTTCTGGCAGGACATCGGGGTTATTTCTACCAGCTACACTTTGGGAGAGTTGGAAGGTACTGAATGATAACAGCTGGAGCCTTGCTTCTGGGCAAACACCTGACTTTCTGAGCTGGAAGGAAGTGGGTACACAGTGGGGATTTGTTTTGGTCTCCGACTTTCTGATGTTGCTTGGAAGCTGGATACCTGTGTTAGTTTAATCTGCAGAAGTCCCTTAGCTACTGCTGTTTGGGTGAAGATGCGTTTGCTAGTTCAAAGCAACAGTCTCTATCTACTGGGATTTTTTTAATGCTCTCTTATGTTGCAAAGAGGATAGCTGGAGGTTGTTCTGGCTGAGCATGGGGGCTGATGTGCTCCTGAAATTCAGATGCTTCTGGGGTCCGATTCCCTGATTTACTGAGTTAATCAGGGGAAAAAAAAACTTTTAATTATTTCAGTAACCTCTTGGAACCAGCCCATAATAGGGTTGTAGTGGGGAGGACATGAACCTTTGCTATGTTGGGTGGACCAGTGGAGCAGAAAGGACTGTCCTCTGACGTGCAGCAAGGGGTAAGGCAGAGCTGGGTTACTGCCTCTGTGCCCTTTTGAAACAGTCTTTGGATCTCATGCCTATATTTTGTTTATGTTGATAGATATCTTGGTATTATCTTGAGTGGATGGTAGTAGAGGGTTGCGGCAGTAAGGAGGAATGATGTAGAGGGAGGTGATAACCAGTTGGATCCAACTGGGTAGCATCTGGCACTGAGAGAGGAGAGGAAGTTGTCGAGGGTGAAAACAAGCTCATTCTCTTCTCCTACTATGAAAAAAAAGCAGCTTTATTTCATAGCCAAGCTTATAAATAGCTCTGCTACAAAACACCTTTTGTTTTTGAATTCTTCTGGAGGCTGTGTTCCTTCCTTTTTTTTCTCTTCGCCCCCCCCCCTTTTTTTTTTTTCTTCTTTCCCTCAAGGAGATGGTGTCTGAGTGCAGCATATTGTTTTGGTTTTTTTTGGGTTTTTTTTTGTTGGTTTTTTTTTTTTCTTTTGTGGTTCCTATTTAGAAGAGAAGCTGTCTTGAATAGCACTTTGAGATGAGCAGTGGTACAAACCCAAGCCTGCCCAAAGCTGTGTTTTTAGATGTAAGGAAGGAGGAGCCCACCGGATGTATATCCTCAACTTGCTTCTCTGCCTGTGGCTTTCAGAAACCTATTTTAAGGTTTCCTCTTTGATCAGTCCTCTTGTTTTTCCTGAAGTCTGTTTTGATGCACCAAGTGGGATCCTACTGAGCTTCAATTCTCTATAGTAAACAGATTTTGCTAGGTTGTCAGCAGGTGTTGTTTGCCCTACCTGAGCTTCTGCAAGCAACTAAAAGGAAAGTGCCCTCAGCTCTAATCTTTTTCCAGCATCCTTTCTTGAAAGGCCAGTGACTGTCATGGGATGTCATCTAGGATCCACCTAGTATTCCCCACAACCACTGCACAGCACTATTGCCCTATGCACTCGTTCACAAGGAAGGTTTCTTTTGACTGTGAATAGCAAAATTACTGGGATAGCTTGGATCTGTTCTTGGGTTTTTAGCTGGCTATTCTGTTTGCTGAGAGGTCCCTGCTCCCCAGCTCCTGTCCACCTCCCTGAACTATGTTCATCCTTTTTCCCTACTGCCAGATCCCTTCATGGTTGCCTTTTGGCTCCCAAGCCCTTCTGGCTCACCCTCATGTCACTTGCTCAACACCACCTTATCAGCTCTCTGGTTGCTTGAGCACAGGTACAGTTTTTCCTCTTCCTTCCTGAGCTGCAGGACTTCTGAGCAGGCTGTGGAGCAAGAGGTATTCTGTAAGTGGCAATCTGAGCTCTTACCACCTGCCTGAGGTTGTTTGACATTGAAAAGCAACCAAATTCTGTGTCCAGCAGCATTTCCCTTACCTCTCCCAGCCCAGCAGCTCAAACTGGGACATGCTGCAATAGCTCCCAATGCAGAACTGCTGGTGGAAATCTCCTCTTGCCTCCAGGCATCTGTTCTCTCCTCTGCAATGTCCTCTCCTCTGCAGGACTCGCCATTCCTGCTGCATGCCTCTGCCCTTCGCTTTTGGGGCAGAAAGGCTAAACCATGCATCCAGACCTGCCTTTCCCCTGCTTTCCCACTGTGAGCATTGCTCATCCCACCAGCAATTCTCCATCCCCCATCCCTGTGCAGTGGGGCTGGGTTGTGAATGCAGCCTGGTGGGAAGCCCAGCAGATGCAAGACATAAGCCTTTCCTCATCGCTGTGTGCGAGAGGCGCTGGTTTGTTCTGGGTGATTGTGCTTGCTGCAGGACAAAGTGAATTAAAGCACAATTGCTTCCGAAACCATCTTCTCTGGCCAGATTCCCTTAGTCTCCCAAGTGTAATCAATATTGGCTGTCCTGCTCCAAGCTAATGCTGTGGATCTTGTGAATGCAGACTCTTGTGCACAGGCATCCAATGACCTGTGCCACACATTTTATCACTGTGTGCTAATGTCACCTTTATCTGCATTAGGCATTCTACATGTTTTAAGCTGCACTCTTTTTGATTTTGTGTTGCTGCATGGATCTTTCTCTATAGCCTCCTCTTGCAGCGTGTTGAATTGTCCTGCAAAGGCTTACCTGGCATCCACTTGTGATTACTGCTGCATTTCCAGCCTACCTCTTTTCAGATTTCTCCTGGAAAACTAGAGGGTCAGAGAAATCCAAATTCTAGGTACTTGCCTTACTTTTTGTTCTTACTTTTTTCCTTAGAATAGGGAAGGAGTTACAAAACAGAGGAGACCAGCAAAGTGAAAACTTCAGGGATGGTTTGATTATAACTGAGCTCTTCCAATAGCATCATTGCTATTGGAAAATATTGGAAAAAGGCAAAAGCGGCTCTTGATTTTGTTTCTAAGTGTATTCGCAGTTTGGCTTGGGGAAACTTTGGGCAGCTCCATATCCTCCACACATGAAGAGAATGTGGCGAGCTGTGTATCGAGTTTCCTATTTGGACTAAACTTAGCAATCCTATAGTAGCTGTGTAGGAATATCCTAGCACATGACAAAGTCCCTTGAGAAACAGAAATAGCTGATCTCCAGTTTTCATGCTCATAAGCTTGGCGATGATGAGGATGCAAAAGGTGACTGTAATGCTGGAAAGCACAGTTGTCCCTGTGGATGGACAGAGTTAGGGGTTTTGCTTTAAACACCCTTTTTTTTCAGGAGGTCACGCACCGGTAGGTACACAACTATTATGTTGCCTTTAACTACACGTGGTTAGCAGGAACTCTCAGAAAACAGCACCTTGTTAAATACACAGAGTTAGATACCCACATACTGAAGCAGGCTCTTCCTGGTTATCATGAAAACGCTAACCTTCAGCTGCACTTAAAGCACTATAAAATACATAATAGAACTTGATTACTGCCACAAAGTTAGTCTTCTGTGTGCTATGATTTAGCAGGCAGGAGGACATCAAATAATGATGTCCAGTGTTTCAGGCAGGGGAACTGCCTTGTCTGTGCCTTGGGTGAAAGGATGAGTTTCCTCCTTGTTCTCGGTGAATGGCTGTGAGGTGCCCTCAACAGCACTTTCAGCGGAGAAACTAAAGGGATGACGTGTACCCTTTCTGAGTTCAGTTTTTCTACAAATCACTAGAGGAGATGTGGACTAACACATGAAGCAGATTCCTTCATCTTGTCTCATCTACAACTGCTGTATTTCTATGATTTCTCTTGGTTTTAAATAAACAGAGTAAAATAAACTCAGATTCCATCATCGTCTTCTAAATTGGGCTTTTCTGCAGGCAATTTCTCCTCTTCACTGCATGCTTCCCCTCTCTTCCCGTATTACTGCATACACTGCTTGTTGTTGGCTCTTTTCAAAACAAGTGCATGTTTGTTTTCCTGGCTAATGACCTGTGGATGTGGTATGTTATGCATTTAAGCTTATATACATATGAAGATTAAGCTTTAAACCCACAGCATGAGGCTGTTAGCTTGGAGGGGTTTTATTTAATTTTATTTTCTTCCTTACACTTGGCTCTGTCAGGCAGTAAACCTAGAGACAGGTGCTCTCTTGTTTGGTGCCCTGTAGGAACCTCCAGAGATATGGGCCTGGTGGAGCAGCCTGGCTTCAGTTCAATGACCATCCTGATGCTGTTCTGTTAAAGCTCTTGGTGTGTTCCTCAGCCACTTTGGGTCTAAACCGGCTGACTTCAAACATGGTGGTGATCTTTGTCATGGGTTTGGCAGCCAGCTCTTTCAGTTTCCGAGCATCAAAGCGTGGCTTGTGTAGAAGGATGGGCAAGCGGCGGGGAAGAAAGAAGCCTTCTTCCTTCTGCAGCTTCTTCTCTTCTGCTTGCTGCTTCCTCTCTTTGTTGACTGTCATCTGGTATAGAATAGCATCCCACATTCTTGTGGCCCTTGATTTAAACGGCCTGTGGTCTTGACTGATGACTGCTTGAGAGCTATCCTCCTTGTTCCCCTCCTCCTGTCCCAGCTTTTCTGGCTCGGGCTCTGGGAAGCTGGGTGCTTCTGGCTGCACTATCAAGTGCTTCCTGAGGCGATGCCAGCCACCAGCACTGGCTCTAGGAGATCTTGCTGCTTCTGCCAATGGTAGTGCTGGCTCAGCTTTGAGAGGAGGGCTGGCGTGTGGTAAGCTGGGTGTCAAATGAGGTGGAATGACATGTTCTGCCTTGGTGTCTGTGGAGGTGGCCTCTGTATTGTCAGCTGGTGCTGGGGTTGCTGTTGCTGGGTGTGCTTGCCTCCAAGGAGTGCTGGGTGCGGATGGTTTTAGGATGTCACCATCTTGCTTGGATAATTCAGGAGTTCTCTCTAATCCAGATATTTCCATCTCACTTTCATGGCTCATGGGCTTATTGGTGTGGGCACTGGAGGTGCTAGGCTTGGCTGAAGGGGCCTTGATGGACCCTTCGGTAGGAGCAGACTTGGGCTCCTTAGGAGGCTCTGCCTCTGCAGCAGAAAGGAGAGGAAGCTCCAGTGTGGGAGCTGTGGCCTTGCTGTCATTGAGTGGTGCAGGTATCTGCCTTGGAGCTCGTTCAGAATGGCTTGTTTCAGCTGCCGGAGAAGGCAGCCTTTTGTCTTCATGGCTGATGGTTGCTTGGGTCTGATCTGATGTGGGTGTCTTAGCCCTGGGTGGCTTGACACTGTGGAAATAAGCGTGCACCTTGGTGACACAGGTAACCTCTGGTGCCCTTTCTTTACTGGGCATACTGGAAAGAGGAGGCTGAGGCAAAACAATTATGGAAGGGTCACCTGGAGAGGAAAGGTGGGTGTCTGTGCCTTCAGGCTGCTGTGGAATCTCAGGAGCACTTGGCTTGTGTAGCATGGGCATGGCTGGGGAGGTCGTGAGCCTGAGGTGTTCGGCAATGCGCCTCTGCTCAGTGACTTTCAGGGTGAATGGCTTGCTCTTTCGGAAAGGGGAGGAGACACGGTGGGTGATGGGCTTGATGGATAGGCGGGTAGGGAGGCTGGTGGAGGGGGGTGCTGCGGTTTCGGGGGTCTCTGCTGGGGGAGCGCTTTCATTGTGCTCTAGGTCGGAGTTGGCCTCCTTCACGGGTGAGAGGCTGGACCGAAAGGACTTGGCTTGCTCTGCAGCTAGGACAGCGTTTTTCTTGGCTGCCTTCTTCAGCAGCCGCTGGAGCCGCAGGTTGTCCTTCCCAGGCTTTGGTAGGGTGGGAGGGGGAGAAGGGTGGTGATGGATGGGAGCAGGCTGGATGGAGGATGATACGGTTATCAGCATTGTCATCTCCTGGAAGAAAACACAAAGCTTAGAGTTGGCGTGGGCTTAGCCCTGGGCTAGACTCTGAAGTATTCATACATAAGGCCTCCTCTTCCTCTCTCCAAAAGCTGTGAGTCAGTATTGTGGGAGAAGAGCATCAGTCTTGCTTTCCTCAGTCTCCCAAGGTAGCCTCAGCTAGTCGTCAGGGTGGTGTGGCAGGGCAAGAGATGTACTGGAGGGGAAGCTTTCTTGCCAAACCTGGAGCCCTCCTGCTGTTAGCACAAAATCCAGTGAGAGCTTCTTGGGACCCCAGACGTTCGTGTGTTGGCAAGTCCTAATAGGATTTGGAAGGAAATGGCAAGAGAAACAGAGCAGGTCTGAAATTCTGAAGCTTTGAAACATTCTCCAGAGGCACAAACTGGGAATGTTTCATGGCTTTCCAAATTCCAGTTATTAATACTCTGATATGATGTTACTTACAACAGAACAGCCAGAAACTACATGTGTCATTTGAGTCAGTCAACACTGGTCTTGATTGATTTCAGCTGGCAGAAAGACATCCCTCTGAAACACAGGACTTAAAAGCTGCATTCATCTGATGAGAAACTGCTTTGTCACAACACTAATTCTGACTGGCGTTTCTTCACTGCATCAAGCACAGCAGCAACCTTCTCTTTCTGCACTCAATTTAAGATAAAACCTAGTTTTCTCTTTCCCATGGGGAGCATTGCCACTGTCCTCCCTGTATCACTCATTCTTCAGTGAAACAGAAATGGGTTGTGATCTGAATTGGGTCTTATCCCCAGCAGCAAATGCAGCTGGACCCCCTTTGGCCAACACTGTTCTGTTTCTGGGGGTATGCCTGACCTCTTTTCCCCCTGCTCTCTGTTGTGAGCTCACCACCATCTCCTCTTTCTAGTGAGCACCAGTGAGATTTCCTACAGTTGAGCTAAGGCTCTGTGTTGGGGATAGAAAGATAAAACTAGTCTGAATTCTCCTCTTTCCCTTCCTGAGCAAGGCTGGGGGACACCAAGCACCTTGCCTCTGACCTGCCATGATTCTTTGGCAGCCCCCAAAAAGAAATCTGACTCTGCTCTGGCTTGCTCTCAGCACAGAGTTGCTGAGTTTTGCTATGAAATGAGGCATAAATCACTGAGCCACTTAATCCCTGGTGCTGGATGCAACTGAGCATCCTGAAATGAGGAAGAGGAGATGTGGTGATGTCAGGGTTGCCCAGAGGGGCTATTGCATGTGCTCTTTTCATTCCTGGTGGCTCCTAACCTGCTCTGGTTAGTGTGGGTGTGTAGCGTGATACCTATGGTGTGGGGAAAATTATCCCAAATAAAACTCTCAAAAGTGCAGAACAGCTATTTGCGCTTGAGTGCCCAGCGCTGTCTTTGGGCTTGCTGTGCTGTTGTCAGCACTGGGCTGGGAAGCTGATCTGTACTGAGCAAGCGGGTGGTGTGTCTGCTAAAACTGGTTGTGGATTGAGGAAAGAAGGATGACTCTTCCAAAAAAAAAAAAAAAACCAAAAAAACCAAACCAACAAAAAACACCAAAAAAACTAACCACAACCCACAAAAAAAAAAAAGAAAGAAAAGAAAAAAAAAAAACAACAACAAGAAGCCCCCATGCAGCTGAGCAAATGCAAGCACTGAAGAGGTGGCACATGAGGCACACAGCCTTCAAGATCCAGCCTTCAACACAGTGGACAAGCTGTCCTCTAGAGCAGAGGCTGTGGTGGGCAGGGTCTGGGCAGTGTCTAGCAAGTGGTACGCTGCTACTGACCAATGCGTTTATTTCGGCTGCCTGCAAGAGAACCCCCCCCACTGTTTTGGCATGGGGCTCAGAGGGGATTTGTGCCATCTGGGGGTGACAACTGTTGGGCATTCCCAGTGGCTTATCAGCTTCATGCCTTAGGCACAAGGCTGGGATTAGGACTTGCTCTATTCCAAGAGCTACTCTTAGAACAAGTCTGCACTGGCCCAAAAACCTGCTGAGAGCCCATTCCTTCATCATATACCTGCTCTCTTCCCCAGCCCTATGGATTTTCTAGATTCTTCTGGGTCAGAAGGCCAAACTGGAGAGGTGCTTACTTGCACCACTCTAGTTCTGTTTGTGTAGGAATTGGTAATTGCTTGGGTAATTCCTTCTGTCTGCTGCAAGGTGAGCTAGTACACGCACCTGATGTTGGGACTGATTGTGGAATGACTTAACCTGCTCCTGTTTAATGTGGTCCCATGGACAGTCTGCACTACAAGATGAGCTGTGGTCTAGCAACACCGGTAAGCCAGAATTATAAGGTTGACCTGCTTCGGGTTTGTTGTGTTGGGAACACTAAAGAGGCAGGACAGTGAACTTCCCAATTACTGGTCAGCAATTTGTCTTCCTTGTCCGATGGACTGCTGCACCCCAGAAAAATGCTACTGAGGAGGGCATGGGAGTTTTTGGAGTGGGATATAATTTAGATATCATTTACATGCAACAGGAAAACTTTCCCCTTGTTCCCAAAGTTTGAGGCTGCTTTGTGCCCTATAACCTCAAGATTTGTGGTCTCTTACAATAGTCAGTGTTCTTAAAATCCCTCTTGCTACTATCTCAGCATCCCATCTGACTTAAAAGCTGCTATGCTGTGGGTCTTGGAGACCTTGTGGGTGGTAACTTCCATGGCATGTGACTGTGCCAGAGTCTGTGTGTTTGACTAGTGAGGCAGAGAGATGCTAAGAGACAGCAAAAGGAAGTAATCTCTTAATTTATTTGCCTTCCCTGTCATGCTTGGCTTTGTTTGATGAGTCTTCTTCAGAGCTTTGTGTGTTCAGAAGAAATTCTGCAACAAGTAAGATTTGTGAGTGTCTTTTCCCTTGCTGCCTAATGAAGCAAAAGGACAAGGACTTGCTGTATTGCCAGTGGAAAGACCAGATCTGAAACCCCAGGGACAACAGGGAAAATACTGTCTGAGAAACTTGAGTGGATTTGGATTAAGCTGGAAGGAAATTGAGCTAGAAGTTGAATTAAGAGACTTCCAAAGGGTTAAGTTTCCCTGCTGCTAGTTGAGTGCCTGTGGGTGGAGGGGAGGTCACCTGCTCTTGAACCCCCAACTATTCTCCTGGACTCCGCTCCATTTGTAGTCAACCTTGAAATGGGAATGGTGGGGATAGTGTCGGCGTGGAGGAGTCACTTATCATGTGATGGAAAAGTCATTTGCGCACTGGAGTCCCTCGGCTGCACCAGCTGTTGTGCATGGAGCAGATCGAGAGCTGCAGGAACCTGATACTGCTGCAGATGGTCCCAAGCAGAGAGCTGCATCTGCCAGAGGCTGTAGGAACACACTTTCTGCATTAGTAGCTTTCTTAGGCTTGAAGGAAACCTGCTAATCTTCCTGGGAGGAGACGGGTGGCCAGTCGTGACCTCTGCTGGGCTTGCAGCCCTTGGCATCTGCTCTGCCATGGGCGCGTAGTGTGGTTGACTGTCCTGTAGCGCCGAAGCTTTATGGGCTGACTCACAGGTCTTTTTGGAAATGAGTGGGAGAAACCTACCTGCAGCTGCCAGACAAGATGCTGCCCCTCTACAGCCCAGGGTATTGCTCATGGCAGGCCAAATGCTATGCATAAACTTGTTGTTTTCTTGTCTTGCAGCTGAGCTTGGTCCTGGCTTGATGTAACCCTCAGTGCCACGATTTCCTCTGCTCCACAGAAGATAATTGAAGAATGTTTCTCTTCTCCTCCTGCCTGATGTCAGTCTGCTTCAGTACAGCCTGACTCCTCTTGGGGTGTGAGCAATACCTCATGCTGCCTCCGGTTGGATGAGAGGAACTAGATCAACTGGCAAAACCCACCCCTGTTTTAACCTTCTACATGACTCTTTGGCTTCTTTTTTTTTTTTTTATTTTTTATCTGGCTTTGCTATGGAGATGGGAGGCTGTGGCTCTGCCCCCTCTTCCTCTCTTCTTTCTCAAGTATTGGAAGAGAGGGGTCTGCTGCCTTGCTGAGCTGGCAGGGCTTTTGCTACATGATGAAGAATTTCTACTTTTGTGGCTCTTGGTGGCTGGGTGGTGGGAGAGAGGGAGCTCAACAGAAACCTGGTAAAAGAATCAGTATTTGGAAGGAGGGCAATGGGCAGATCCTGAGCGTGAGGAGACTGTGAGGACCACTTGTCATGTGTTGGTGCCAGATGTGGGTAAAGTCTTCCCCTGTTTACAACACAACCTCTGTCCCTCTGCAACATCTGCTTTGAGGGACTTTCTTCTACTCTGTGTACATTCAACTTAATCCTGTTTTGTTTTTTTTTTCTTTAGTTCCCAGATCATCCTTTAATCACAGATACATACCTGTGCCAAAATCTTCCTGCCATTGTTCCTGTTTCGGTCTTGACAGTGGCAATAGCAGCTTTGTTTCAAATAGATGCTGCCTTCCTCTCTCTGTCTAACACGGGTTGGAGGTCTCCCCTCACTGGTGAGGAGCGCTGATCGCTGGCATTACTGGCCGCCTTTGGGAAAGGGATTTGCTTGTTCTCTAACCTGTCGGCTCCAGTGCCAGTGACTGATACACTTCTGAATGTCAGAGGCAGTGGGAGCGTTAATAACCTGCCTGCTATGCTCCCAGAGGTGGATAGGATATCTGGGAAACAGCTGCTTCTTTTATGCTGGAAGCTGCCTCAGTGAAAAAGCATCCTAAGGAGTTGTTGGGGGAGGTCAGGCCTTGCAGTGAACATAGGGAAACTGAGCCCCTACAGAGTGGCACTCTGGCCTTGGACCTGAGATCTGTAAATCAGCTCCCAGGGCTGTTTCTGAGCTCTCCCATGTCTTCATCCTTCATGGTGTTAGCACGTCTCCCATCTCTTCTTTAAAGTCTTATTCTTGCCCTCTTCCCATGTCAACATAATTTTGCAACTTGTTTCTGCTTTCCTGGAGGGAAGGCAGCTTTTCTCCCTGCATTGATTTGCTTTCTGCTTAAATTTACTGTGTGTCCTGGATTTTTTTTTTTGTAAGCATTTAATAAAATTTGAGGAAGATGTTGTAACAATGGCAACTGTGATGATTTTGTTGATGTAGGAGTTTGTGCAGCAAAGCTCTTTTCCAAGACCTTGCAGCTCTCTGCTTGAGTGGAAAGTGGAGAAGAAACAGCAGTTGAGTGACAAGAAGAAAAGGAGCTTGATGTATACAGGGAAAGGACTTTCTGTGTGCCTGCCCCATTTAGGAGATCCTTGTCATTCTTCATTGCATTCTTCATTGTTATTGAGGGGAATTGACTGTAAAATGGGAATGAGTGGTGTCTGGGTGAGAGATGGAACAGCATGCAGAGAACTTCTTATGGAGTGATCAGCTAGGAGAAGAAGACTAATAGACCTGAGCAGTATCACAGGCTTCAACCAAAACTGCTGGTGATGTCAGATATAAAAAATAATCCTCTAAAGCCTGCTTATACAGCTGGGATGAGGTCAATATAGCTGTCCGTACAGGAACCCAGTGGTCTAGTGAGCTGACTACCCTATCTGGAACCATCTAACAAAAAACGTTTTCATGGAGGTGATCTTCCAAGTAGTAACACTTCTATGGTGTGGAGACAGCAAATACTTTGTGCTATCCTTACCTACGCTTTCCTAAGGTGTTATGAACAGAAACATTTTCAGATATCACTTTTTGCTGTCATCTTTCTGCTTATTGGTACCCTTGTCCTCTCCATCCTCTGCTTCAGCTTCTCCTGGAGGTAGGAATTCAAGGAGTCTTGTATTCCTGGGAGCACAGACACCATCTGGCCCCATCTTCCTCTCTTCATCCTTTCCTCTGCCATGCTGGGATTTTTCAAGGGAAGCCAGAGCAGTAGCAATGGGGTGCACAAAGATGTCCTGATGTGAGGTGAAAGGAATGCTACTGTGCCCTTTCACACATGCAAACTGGCTGCACCAATTTGTTTCGACTCTGTTCTGCAGTTGGCTGATGGAAACAATGGCCAGAAACTTCTCCTGTTACTATTCTTGTGCCCTGCCAGCTTGGAGAGTGTAGAAAAGGACCCCTTAGGCTGCCGTCGTTCAGGTTCTGACTGCAGCACAGAAGTGAGCAGGTTGTGTGGAAACTTTCTGGGGAGATCAGAGCGCTCTAGTGGTGGTGAGGAACCAGGGACAGACCTGGCTTGGAGCAGATGTGTGTAGCTCTTTATGAGGTACCTATGTCTGCCAGGGGAAATTTTTCCACAATCAAATTAACTTCACAATGTGCTGTTTCTCCTCCCAAAGTAACACAGTGCGCATGTGGTGGAGGGGAGTGGCGGTGGGGTTACCAAAATGGTGAATGACTTCTCCCGAAAAAGGAATGCTGCAGTCCAGGTGCTCTGGGTGTATACCTTGGGGAATGCCAAGAGGGAATGAAGGCTCATTTCTCCCTTCCGTAGCAAGCACAGGGCATTGTGGCTGGTTTCGTTGCTCACTTCAGAAAAAAATGCGGCATCTGTGAAGTGCTTCTGGTCATCTCTTGCTAAAATTAAAAGCTCCTGCAGGTGAATTTGCTGAGGAGAAACCACTGTGTGTGGTGGTGAAGTTAAGCTGCAACTTTTGCAAAGCCAACATGCTTCCAGCTCTCCTGTGCATCTCTTCAGGTCAGCAGTGAGCGTCTTACTGCAGGACTGGAGAAAAGCAATAATTTCCTGGTCCTGTGTTCTCTGTGCTGCTGTGCTGTCCCAAATTACCATTTCCTCAGCAGGTCCACAGTGCCCAAAGAGAGGGGCTTGAACCCCTATGTAGGGTCTCAGTGCTCTGACTTTGAGGCATACCTCAAGGTGTTGCTTCTCTCCTATTTCTCCTTTCCCTCTCCTGTATGTTTAGATTATGCAGAAGGGGAAGGTCCTTTTGTACAGCATGCAATCTTAATTGCATCTTTGGGGGCTACAGTAATACTGAAATGGGGTGCTTGTCTTTTGTACCAGGGTTCAGGGCTGCTTTTCTTCCAACAAGCTTTAACAGATGATCTTACATGAGTGTATGTGAGATGGGATCGAAAAACATGGCCCACGACCATGCCATGCCTATTTCCTGCAGGCCGTAAAACAGCTTTATTTAAACTTAGCTGATGGAAAACTCAAGTCTGTTTTGAATGTTGTGTCTTTATATAGCACTTGTTCTGCCTTGAGACTGGGGGCAAGACTTCATCTGGTTCTCTTTCCAGATATAAAATAATTATAGGCTCATTTTTATGACCATCTTTATGTACATGAGCTGGCTAATTAACAGATCCACTCAACCCTTGCTTGCACCTCTGCACTGGGCCTGCAGGGAGGTGGTGGACATGAGGCTCTAAAGTTTCCAAATTACTTTCTTCCTTGAAATGCGTCTGCCATTTCTGCTCTTTGAAGGAAAGGTCAGACTCGGAGACACCTGGGCCTGAATGTCAGAGCTTCCCCTCCCGCCACTACCACCACCTTAGGGAAGGAAAATAAACAAGCTCAAAGAGCGGGGCAGCTATAAATAATGAGGTGGCAGCTGATACGCTACTGGACAAGGCTCTGAGGTTGGTCTGTTGGTAACCCTTGCCAGCTCAACACACTTTCACTAACGCTGTGTGATATATTAAAGCAGGTAAAGAATGGATATGACAGTGACAAGAAGTGCAATTGGAGCTAGCATTTGCTTCAGAAATGGTGGATCTGTTACAATGATCCTGATAATGATAATGAGACAGACCACAAGTGATTTCCCCGTCATTTTGCATTGGGTCTCCTGAGGGTTTTGGTTGCACTGGAACAATTTGATTTAGAGCATAAATTTCAGAAAGGTGCTTAATCTCTTCACAATAGCTCTAAGTAATAGTGATTTAGAAATGCTAAAGATGTACGCTCTTCATCCTTCAAACAAATAGAAAAAAGTGTCATGAGCTTGGGGCTTTTCAGGGTGATGGGAAGAACACTGTGGGAGGTTGAAGCAAGGTAAGGGGAAAATATCATTGGAATTTATAAGAAAAAGCATTTTAAAGCATGAAAGCAGCAAGGTGTTTGGTTGGCTAGGTAGTCCTTCCCTGAAGTTGCAGAGAGGCTGTGGGCGGCTAAGCACCTTCACTGGTCTCCTGCCTTGTTCACTTCCTCTGGGGACAGCCCAAAATAGCAGCTCCAGGCACTGGTCCTGGCTCCCATTTTGCTGCTAAGACTTCATCCTCACTGTCTCTCTTGTCCATTTAGGTGTAAATACGATGAGCCTTTGGCTATATCTCAAGTTGTCCAGCCTGATTGCTTATCTTCAGAGAGACATCTAGCCTAGATCTAGAGTGTCCAAGGAGGATCTCCCAAATCCCACAGGGACTGCATCTTAGATGTCTAAAGCAGATGGAGCAAGCACATGTCCCAAAGCAAACAGCTGAGTGAGGGAGCACAGTCTATCACAAAAATCAGGAATCAATAATAACTGAAGAAAGATGAAATTCAGTACTTACTGATGTGTAATTTGTTTCCATCTGCAATCACTTGCCTGTTGGGTGCATCATGTTGCTCTGTTCGGTTTACAAGATCAACAGGTCATTATTCCTTTGAGATCATTTTGGGTGCTGTTTTCTTGCGATTTTTAGAGCCCTGTAGGTGAGTTCAAAACATCAGATGGAAAACAGTTTTTACAGTAGCCAGTAAGTACAAGCAGTTTCTCAAAAATAAAGTGACTCCTGTTTGAAAGCATGAAAAGTTCCATGAACTAAAATTAGCATGAAGAAGCGCTATCGAGTAACACCATTGCATGCTCCCAGCTTTGGCCCTGTGAAGTTCGGCATCTAAAGTACCGGAGAGGTGAAGGACAGATGATGGTGACGTTGCCAGGACAGATATTCTAGCAGAGTAGGTCCAGGCAACGAAATCAGGAGGCTTTTCAAGTTTGCTGGTTAGATTTACCATTTTGCAAAATTCAGGGTTGCAAAATGCAAATTTGGAGCTGTGCTTTGATTGTTAACTATCCCCAGAGAGGAAGAGTGCAAGTTTTGGCTCTGTCTCTGCTTGTCCCTGTTGAGGGATGTGCTGTATGTGGAGCGTGCAAGCATGGAAAATGCTGCACTGGGAGCAGAGGAGATTTGGAATTGATTGGTTTGGTGAATTTTGGTTGGAGGTTCCATGCAGTTTGACTTGAAGATCGGGGCTGAGACTGCTAAAGTGAGCCAGTAAGGATGGTACCAATACCAGGCCTTTGCCTTGGCCAAACATGTGAGCTGCCCAAATGCCACGCAGTTATTTATCGCCTCTTGGTCCCTGGGCGTTCCATCCCCTATTCCAGCTGTCATCCCAGTCTGGGCTTTGCTTTTTCACAGCCTTTCAGGTGCCTTTTAGTGTGGATGCCAAGGCAGCTGGTAGGTTAAACGTGCTCACGGGGAGTTGAGGGAATGCAAGAGCAGTTTCTCTGGAGATCTCCAAAGCAGCTTTACACCTGGGTTAAGCCTGTTCCATCTGACTTTTGGAATGCTGGTGAGCTATGCCAGAAAGCCAATTGGGAAGGCAAATTCTCACTGCTTCTCCAGTACCATCCTGCTAAGCCTTGTTGCTCATTGACCCTGTGCGGTAATCTATTTCTAATCTGACTTCCAGTCACTCTGTCATTTATCAAGTTAGCAAAGCATTTCCCACATCCATCAGAGTAGTGGCCCATCTGATGAGGCCAGTTCTCATGGAAGGGGTGCAGGTACATCTTTGGGTTAGTGTCGGAGGCAAGCTCTCCATTTGCTTTTTCCCTCTCTATGACCCTGGTGACTGATGAGATCACGCTTGGCTCTACATGGTGCCCCTTAGAGCAGCACTGACCTATGGAAGGATTCGGGGGGTAGGTGCTCAATCCTTCACGCAAATACCCTAATGCAATTAATTCCTCTCTGACTGATGACTTTAACAACTCAAAACTTCTATTGTCTTTTAGGAGTGCTAGTGACTTTGTATGTCTCTGATACTGAAAATGTTGCTGGGGAAAAAAAAAAAAACAGACAGTAACAACCAGAGCCAACCCAATGGGAAACTTAGGAAAAAAGGCATTATGAATAAGAATATTTCAACGTAATTTAAAAATGCCCAAGGACACATTGTACCCTGCTCTGCTACTGTCACCACCGAAACCACACCAACCTAATGAGTGTTTTTCCAGCAGGCAGTGTATGAATGGCACACAAGGCTGGCTTATGTTTGCATCTGATGCTGAAATAGGAGGTGTTCTGATCCTATTTCTTATGCAAACATGTAGAGTTTCTGCTCTTACAGGCTAAAAGGGGATAAGACAGGGGCAGATTCTCCTGCTGACCGTATTTCACAGAAGGGATGACACACTACAGTCCTCCATGGAGGTGTTGATTGACTCCCTTCCTCCAGATGCAAGGAGAAGAAAGGTAGATGGAGGCATACACAGGTAATTTGGTAATAAAGTAATTAGGTAATAAGGGAAAACCTGTTTATTACCCTTTATTCTCCTTTTTATGCCCCTGAACCTCTGAGATGTCATGGAGCCCCATCAAGAGAAGGTGTTGGTGCCCAGCCACCCTCCAGGATTCAGGTAGGTGAACCCACAGCCTAGCGAATGCTTGCTCTCCCCTGTATCTGGGCAGCTGCTGCAAGAGGTGCATCACTGTGGATGGCAATCACTGCACCAGGTCTAGTCTAGCTGTGGGAGGCAGAGAGAAGCTGAGGACTGAGATCCTGAGCGCAAATGCCAAGTAGGGGTATTAAAGGAGATGAGGAGGAAGCCTGGTCTTTGCTCAGCCCATTTGAGTTGTGTTTCAGATTCCTCAGCATCCCGTCATCACCAATAAAATGGCAGCAGTCTGCTGATACTTAAATAGAGGAGCTGATTTTAAAGTTTAAGGTTATTCTGATCTCTGCTTGACCGGCTGCGTGAAACAGGTCATTGGATTTTAGCCAGGAACAGAAATTAATTAATTATATATATATTCTGTCCTTTCTCTGAGTGTACTTACTCAGTCACTATCTTATCTGCCTTTTTTTTATTGGCAACTGCTTCAATTAAATTGGAAAGAGTGTTCTGGTGAACATAGGGCATCTATTCTAACCTTCAACTGCAGATTAAACTCTGCTGCAGAAACCCTTTCTCTGGGGCGGGATAAGAAAAGGGGGGAAACTGGATAAGAATTTAGTTTTCCTTCTCAAGCGGCTTTTGTGATTCCTATTTCCTGCCTGCCCTAAATTATGGTAAAAAGTTTTATAATTGAAAGTGTCACAAAAAAACCCCCAAACCCTAAACTAAAAAAAACCCGCAAACATACATCCCCACCCTTCCCCAGTCAGCTTAATCAACCTGTTTTTGTGGATAACTTCAGGTGTTTCAGTGCTGATGTCTGTTTAAGTGGACAAACACACTAAAACCGGAGTATCTGTATCATGCAAAAAAAAAAATCAAAAGATGTTGTTTTGACTTCAGAGAGGGGAAAAAAAAGAAACATTCAGACTGTGAATAATGGAACAACTCAAGCAAAACACATTTTGCTAGCAAACAATTTCACTTCAGATAACTTAACCATTTTTGGATGAAAGGAGGTGTCAGTGGAAGTTCCTCTGTAGCTCTAGCATGAAGGTGTAAGTGTAGTCATGAGCAAGTTTGGATGAAGAAGGACCTCAGGAGGTCCTCTGGCCCAACTTGGGTGTCAAAGCAGGATCTGCTTCAGTATTAGATCAGTTTGTTCTGTGTTGGTCAGTAGCTGGTGAGTAAGGGATAGATATTGTTTCTTTTCAGGAGTTAGGTCTCTCCCGGGTTGTGAAAGAGCACTTGTTTCACGGGAAGGATGTAGCTGGTTTTGTTTACAAACTCTGTAGGCTTTAATGAACGCGAAGCCGCAGGCAGCATTTCAGACTTCCAGGGCTTCTAGAGGATTTTAGATGCAATTTTGCAGCACTTTTTTTTGGCTTGCTGGCTGTGTGCCATCCAGCCATAGGAGGCAGTGATCCATGGAAATGCTGCCTACTGACTGGTGTGTAATGAGTATGGGGGGTGAGGGTATAAAAAAAAAAAGAGAGAAGCATTTGGCCAAAGTGCTCATCTTTATGCAATTTGTAAAATTATCAGGGCTAATGTGTGAACACTGTATTTAAGGGCATCTCCTGCCGAGTGCGCTGGCTGCTGGTCAAGCACCAGCCGGAAAAGATGAGAAGGGCTGATTACAGCTACCCTGCAAGTGGCCCTGCTACACCATATATTCCTGTGGCCCGTCTCAAATAACCAGTCGGGGTGCTCCTACCTACCAAAAAGAAATGCAATATTGGGGTAGGTTACCTAGTGGAAGCTTCTCTAGATCTCTAACCCAGCCTCTAGTTCCTGTTCAAGGAGGAACATTGCTTTGCTGTTTCTTCTTTCAGGTGGAGATGCTGTCACTGTAAAAGCATAGAATAGTAGAATTGTTAGAGTTCCAAGGCACCTTTAAAGGCCATCTAGTCCAACCCCCCTGCAAGGAGCAGGGACATCTTCAACCAGATCAGGTTGCTCAGAGCCTCATCCAGCCTGGCCTTGAATGTTTCCAGGGATGGGGCATCCTCCACCTCTCTGGGCAACCTGTTCCAGTCTTCCACCACCCTCATTGTTGCCAGGCTCTGGCTTGAGGTCAGCAGATGGAAGGACTTTATGCAGTTTGAGACTCTGGTTCATGTCTGTGACCTGCTTGCGTGCTCTCTTTGGCCTTGGGGCTGTCTTCTAACCTGGCAGCTGGTGAGAGGGGCTTCTCCAAAGGCAAGTGCTCACTGCATCCTCACCTAACACAATCTGATGGCTTTTGGAAGAAACACAGCCCCAGCTGGCATCACCTCTCTCTCGTCTGGTCCGTGCCATCAGTAGAGAGCACGAAGTAGGTGGTGGTGGTTTGCTTGCTCTCCAGGCAGCAGCTGAAAGGCTAGTCCAAGTACACCTTGCTGCTAATGCAGGGATGAGAGACAATGCCAAGACAGCACAAAATCTATATCCTAGAGAAGGATATCTACAGTAAAGAGAGGCAAAGCTAGTGATGAAAATGTCACAGCCTGTGAATGAAAGTGGTGTGCGATGGCATCAAGAGGTGAAATAAGGACTAGATGTAGGATATGTATGAAAAGCACAGGATATGTGGCTAAGGCATGAAACAAATATTTGAGAGGATTATAGTTTTGTGTCAAAGAGGATAGAGAGACCCACAGAGGGAAGAAAGGACAAACATAAAATGGGTTGTGGGGAATGAACTTCGTTTGCGAATCAGATGATGGCAGAGGAAACGGAGGATGCGTGCAACACATAAGCCCTCTTCCAGAGGGATGGAGCAGATTCCCTCAGTCCTGTGGGAAGAGGGAACCGGATCATGCTGGGACTGGAGACGAGATGCACGACGTGGACACAAGTGCTCTGACAGAGGCAGCCTGTAGGATGCATAGACATCCTTTGGGACAGTGCTAAGCAGATGAGGTCATGCTCGCAGCGGGTGGTGATGGGGAAGATGGAGCGTGGACATGATGCATAATGTAAGCTGGACATTGTCTGGAACCATTGACCGGCGTGTCCAGATCAGGAACGGAAATGAGTGCAGACACACGTGTACAGGAACTAAGGGGATGCTGCAGGGAGCAACATTTGCATCTCATCTATTTGAAAATAGAGCTGCAGCAGGTAGAAACATCTGGTTCTCTGTCCCTCCCATAGCCTGCACCAACATCACACTTGTCAAGATGCTTAGGGTGGAATTTGAGCGATGTGGAGCGCTTCCCTGCTGCTGGTGCACAAGCAGCACTGCTCCGGCAGAGGCTGTGCAAGCCTGCGAGGTGCTCACATTGCTCCTGCCAACCGACTGGCAACAAATGGGCCAGACGGGGCCACAGGAGTGTTCAGCCTCACATCCGCTGAGAACCACTCTGGTCTAAGCCCAGGCTTCACACGCACTTGCACACACGTTTCCTTTTTTAACTGATTGATCCAGTCCTCGGTGTGAGAGACCCAAGTCGCGATGCCCCGTCAGCAGCGGGGACAGTGTATAACCGGCAGGCAGGTGAATACCATTGCCAAACTGGGTCCACGGCAAACATAAAAGGAGAAACAGCTGGGGGACTCCCCTCCCACACATCCCTGCTCTGCTGCCAGTTTGGGCAAATACAGTACTTCTTGGAGACTTGCCCAGCTGGTGCAGTGCCCGAGGAAAATCAGCCAGCGGAGGATGGCAAAAATGCTCGATGGCACCAAAAATGTAGCCTGAAGGCTGGTTTGCTGTGCTAGAGCTTTTGGTGGAGCTGGGTTGGGAGAGTGGGGGCCACAATACCTGGTCCAGCTGCATGTCCCCATGCAGGTGCCACTCTCCTCTGTAGCACGGGGTGCCCACCCTGGCTCCCCCACCCAGCAAAAACCTCCTGGCCAAAGCCAAGGCGCTGAGGATGGATGCACTGTCCCCCTCCCACTTGAAAAGTTACAAAAGCATTGGCTGGAGTTGGGTTGCGGGAGTGAGGTGAGGGGATAAGCTGCCGGACGATCAGAGAACACAAGCTGGAGAGGGCATTTTTGGCTCATGCAGGTTACCTGGCAAATGGGGGTCTGCAGCGCTGTGCTCCTGCTCCACGGCTTTAAAAGCTTGTCTCTACATCCTGGGTTGGGGACCCTTTCCTGCAAGTGGCAGGGAAAGAGTGGGCAGGAATCGATCTGTGATCCCGGCCAAAAATATCTCCTGCCCTGCAGCTCTTAAAGGTTTTCTCTGCTCCTACAGGCTGGGAGAAAGGGGGTGCTGGACCTGCCAGCCACACCGGAGGGCATGCCCGGCACCGCTGGGGAGCCCTGCCAAGGGGAGAGGGGCGGGAGGGAAGGATTGGGGAGCTGAAGCATGCAAGGTTTAGTGAAATGGAAACCGTGAGCTGGAGGGTTGTCCAAGGCACTGCAATCCTCTGCCGGCATAGCTGTGCAACTGCGGAGGGTGCTCGGGCGGCAAAACCCCTTCAGGCACCTAGATGATCCTAGGTGGTGTGCAGCCATCTGGGATTTGCCCTCTCTAAGATCTCCTTACTTAAATAATGCTTTTCTGTCATGCTGAGAAGGGCTCTGAGTGTGGCTTAGGGTCAGACAAGCTCTCTTACTGCGTTCCTGCTCTCTCGTTTTTTGTTCCAGGTCTCCTCAAGCTCCAATGGGTGGCAGAGCCCTGGCAGTCTTAGTGAGAGGTGGGTGCGTGCCGCGCACCACCCACGCACAAACACACATGCGACACGTGTGCTACGTGCTTCTGGCTTCTCACCTGCCCTATCACCCCTTGTTTCAAAGAGCCTTGGGTGGCAGAAGTTGCCAAACCCTCCACAAGCTCTAACCCTGTAGGGCAACCAAAGCCGTTTTACACGTAGCCAGGCAGCAGGAAAGAGCTGGGAGAGCAGAGGCTGCTGCTGTGTGTTGGGATTGCAAGAGCCAGGGTGCCACCACTGGGTTTTAAGCAGCACCCATGCACCATGGAGCTGCAGGGGCCCCACAATTTGTTTCTGAGTTGCCTTTGCCTCAGATACCCCTCTTTAAGCTCTGCCTGCCTGGTGGGGTTGTAAATATAGAAACATAAGCCCTGGAGGTTTTTTTTTTTTTCTCTCCAAACATGTCCCTCCCATCTCAGCATCATCTGTGCAATTCCTCCAGCTGCTTCTATACATGGTATGACCTTTTTTTTCCCCCTTTCTTTGCTCCCCCCTCCATTTCCAACCCCCACCCTCACCCCATCCCCACTCCCTTCCCTGCCAAATGCAGGGGGTCTGGGGCCAATCGGCTCCTCCAGACGATCAAATGTCACTATAAGTTGACAGCTGCATCACCTTGGGACGTTCGCAGATCCCAGCCTGCCTGTCCCCTTCGGCAGGGAGCTCAGCGCTTCTCTCCACTCCTCCTAGGTAAGTGGGAGCCCTGGCAAGGGATGGTGCTGGGAGGTAAAACTGCGGAGGGACTGAGCCTTGGTTTGAATGGAGAAACATTGTGGGAGGGTTGGGGTCCACAGGATCCAGGATCTGGCACTGGATCCTAAAGAAAGGCACTTTTCCTTCCTGGCTTTTGTTGGGCATCACACAAGCCTCATGTCACCCACAGAGATTCAGGTGTTCTGAACTCTCAAGGATCTGTGGTGGGAGAAAAGACCCCTCCAAAATCATGGTGTGGGGCTGGGAATGAAGTGACATCTCTTGGGGCACTTGGGAAAACTTCCAGCAGCAGGATGGAAGCACTGAGCTTCCCTCCTCTGTCCCCCGAAGAAAGGAATGGCTGAGACGGGAGGGATGAAGGGCAGGACCATCTGCTAGCAGGCGAGGACGGCTGTGGGGCTAGAGGGAGACCTGAGAAACACTAATGTGGTCATGGAAAACTGTCCCCTCCTACAGAAAAGAAGAAAATTCGGAGAGAAACTCCCTGTGTGCATGGAGGGGCAGGAGGAGGGGGTTAAATTCAGAGCAGTGATGGGATGATCCCTGTATGCATGGCTTCAAATCCTTGCACTTCGCTGGCCTGACCACCTAGTGTGGATGACTCCATACTGTGAGGCGCATCTCCCCCACTAGCCTACAGCTGCCTTGCGGGGCAGAGCTCCTTGCTTGTGGGGTGGGCTGGGGGGTATCCTGTGGCAGCAGGACTGTCACCAACGCAGGTGGCTCTGATGCCAGCCATTTGGGTGGGAGCCGTGCCGCTGGCCTGGGGGAGCTCCAGCAAGGCTGTAGGCAATGGCCGGGCAGCAGCTGTCCCTCATGGGCAGAAGACCAGCGGAAAAGCAGGGGATGTAAGCTAAGCATGGTCGTTGTCTTTTAGCCCTCTGTCTCAGCCCTCTTGTTGTTCCTAGCAAATCCCATGCAGGGATCAGACAGATTGTATCACCCCGATGACAAGGTTAAATGGCACAATTTGGGGCAAGGTATTGGAATTTTGCTATGTGGTGGTGGAGCCTGCAGCAGCTCTTGGGTCCTGCTACCTGTCCAGCAGCGCTGCGGTGGGTGCTTCGCTCTCCAGCCCCCGGGGAGAGAAGCATTTTCTGATGGGAAGTACTGAGCAGTTCAGAAAAAAAGGGAGGAGGCTGAGGAACAGAAGAAATATATATTTTTAAAAAGCATAGGCATATGTTTTTTATATAGAAAAGTATATTTAATAGATATATTACATATAATACATATATTTTAATTATATATATATGTATGTATATTAAAAAATAGATGCAGTGGGTTTGCAGCAGCTCCTGCTGGGAAAGACTGGCCATGTGGTCCTCGGTGGATCATACCCCCAATCCTCACCTGATAGCTGTCCCTGCCAGGTCCCATCGCCCATGCACGGCCACTTTTGTCCTCCCCTCTTTCCATATGGCTCTTGCTACCTTGCCTCCCTTGTATGGCCTGGTTTGGGAGGGGATGATGGACGGGTGGGTTATTTCCAGGGATGATCTGGAGGTGCAAGGCAGCCCATTCCCCCTCCCGGGTGCATTCTCAGCTGCTAAGAGGCTTCTTGAGATGTGCTGGCTCTGCTCTTTCATCTAAGGGCAGGAGCATTTGGGGCCAAAAGGGATGCAGTGCTCCTGCCCACCTGGGGCTGATGAGGATCAGCGTATTAGTCCTTCCAGCTGTGACTCGCTTAGCTTGAACAAAATGCAGAAAATAACCTTTGCTTTCGCCTTTAAGGGGTGGGAGCAGGCAGGAAGTTTTTAGTTTGGCAAAACTTTCCCATGGGTTTTGATTTCCTTCCAAATGGTGGGCAGCATTAACTAATTGATTTTATTACATCCTTAAACCTCAGTCAAGACCAGACCACA
Source organism: Chlamydotis macqueenii (assembly GCF_036417535.1). Lineage (NCBI taxonomy): Eukaryota > Metazoa > Chordata > Aves > Otidiformes > Otididae > Chlamydotis > Chlamydotis macqueenii. Next base: position 51,435,866 of record NC_141560.1, on the reverse strand, counting down.
TTTTTTTGCCACTGTACAAACAAAACCCAGTTATTGCCTTAAGGTGCTAACAGCCTTAATCTTAGGCTACATTTGCTGTGTGTAAAGTAATTTCCACCCAAAGGTAATCCCGGGCCAGCTGGAGACTTTCCATTGCCTTCAGTGAACTTAATCCTAACTGCAAAAAAATACTGCTCTTAGCAAATTGCCTACTTTATTGCCTTTTGGATGTAAATATGGTTTGGTTTTGTTGGCTGTTTTGATGACAGTTAGCTACATGGACAGTGCTGGGCATCAAAGAGCCTTTCTCCTCTCGGGTGGCTGTTGCTGTGCTGGTCTGTGTTTTGCCCCTGGCTTTGAGGGACCAGATGGCATTTGAACACCACAAAGCAGACAGACACCTCCTTCTTCTTGAGGCAAGACCTTTTTTGCTTTCCAGCCAGGGCAGTGGCAGTCAGCTACAGCCTTAAATGCCAGCTCCTCCTGACAGAGCGACCAAACACGACTGAACATTTGTCCCTTGCAAGGCTGGAATCTACATCTCCCCTTGGATTTTTTTTTGTCCCCTCCTGCCCTAGCCTGTGGGGTTTCTGCATCTGGCTCATTTCTGCACAGAGTCTGTCAATGCACTTCCTATTAATTCAGTTTATCTGGGGCCCAGAAACCCCCCCAGGGTTGGGTTCTTATGGTGTCAGGGATGCTGGCATTCTAGCTCAGCTTTTATAGCACGTGGACAGATGCCATGCAAAATCCCATTCGCATTTGCAGTGCTTGGTTTAACAAATATGGAAGGGTGTAGGGGAACAGCCAATGTGACAACCCTCAGCAAGATGTCCTTAGAGCTAAATTGGAGACTGGATGAGCTCATTCCAGTAACTGTTAATGGAAAGCCTGATTGCAAAGACTCCTGTTGACTTCAATTGCCTTGGAAAGAACAGTATGCGCTGCATTACATGCCTACCCTACACCGAACAGACATTTACTCTCCGTATGCATACGCAGGGCTCTCTAGCTGATTTCTTCTCCAGCATTGAGCAGTATTACTCTTCTTGCTACTGGAGTGAGAGGGAAGAAGAGTTTAGCCAAAAGCCCTTTAAAAGTCCTCTTTTTTTCCCCTCTCCACATTGGGAAGAAGGAAATTTGGATTTATAAATGAAAGGCAGAATCTGCAGGAGGACTGGCCATTGCCCTGAGTCTTAGAGATCATGCATTTTGGAAGAAGCCAACAGCTGGGCATCTGGCAGGTTCCCTCTATGGGAAGCTCTGCTGTCCTGCTGCATAAAACAACATACTGTCAAGAGTTATTTCTAATAGCTTGAATAGTTTTTGGAGGCTGAAATGAGATTGAAAACCTATTACACTGCTAGCCACTGTGCAGATCATAAGTAGAATCCTGAAGATTTGATCATCTAGATAAAAAAGACAAGGGGAGAGAGACCAGAGGTGGTGTCCATCCAAGTAAGTAATAGAGGAAGCAGCAGGAATTGATGCAGCAGGAAAGCCTTTTGCAGAGCTGAAATTCCTCCCAAACATGAAATTCCTCCCAGGTTCCACCTGCCTGCTGGCGTTAGAGTCCTCAAAGTACTCCTTGGGGTGGCTGTTGCACTTGAGGAGTGGGCAATCACAGCTACCATGTTAAAAGCAGCCTGAGACCAAGAGGTCACTGAACCCAAATTTTGTGTGTCTGAGCAGTAGATCATCCTCGTCTCCAGCTACTCAGATCAGGTCATAACACAGCCATTGCTGGCACTACTTCCAGGGCAACACTGAATTTCAGAAAGAGGATACATGAGGAACTAGAAGAAAAAATGCTGGCTGCATATTGCTGCTTAGAACATGGGGGTTTTAAGTCCTGTTGGTGTTAACACGTGGTGGGTGCCCAGGGTCATTGTTGGGGAATGGAGAGGATCCCTTATAGGGCAGGGTTGGAGCCTATGGGATTACTGCCTTCCTCTGAAATAGAAGGCTGCCGAGCTGCAGTTGTTCCTTTTGAACCTAAGTCAGCCCACCTGCTCCTTCAAGATGTCTCATGTATCAGCTGAGTAATGAAGTCAGGAAAGTCATGGTTAGGGTTTCCCAGCTAGGAGGAGCTTGGCTTTCTAATTTAAGACCCATCGTGGATTTGGAGGACATTTTGGGGGCCCTTCCCCACCTCCTCCCCCTGGTCTCAGGGCAGCTGATGCTTTTTGGAGAACCATAGTGTTGCGCCCCTGCCATCGCCAAACCTGGTGCAGCACGTGATGTTACCATGCTGCTCCCTGAACAGTAGCATCATTCCCCCTGACACCCGGGGTCCGCCATCCAGCCCTCACCCTTCCCCAGCAGCAGCCCTCCGCGGGCAGCGGTCTGCACGCAGCCTCTGCTCCAGACGTGCAGAACTGCAAGCGGTGACAGCGCCGTGGCTGGGTTCACGCCTGCCCCGCGGTGCGAGGTTTGGTTGTCGTACATACAACTGGTTATACCGATATGAATTGCCTCACCAGGCATTTGGCCAGTTCTCATGCTAAACTAAACAACAGATAATTGTTCATTTGTTCATCACCTGTATCAGCCAGACATTACTACTTAAGGCACTTTTGGGTGCTGACAAACAAATTATCTCTGGATATATTGGTAGTTTCAGTTATTTTATTTTTTTTTAGTTCTGATGCTTTGGAGCTGGCCCCTTCCCACTAGCAGTAGTGTAACAGAAGGAAAAATTTCTCTGATCTTGCTGGAGTGATGGAAATGTCAGATGGGTGTGAGAGGACACCCATTCCCTGAGCTTTGTAGGTTTTGTAACTTAAAGCCACGCTGACAGGGCACGTCTTTTCAGATGATCTTTTCCTCTGCCCCTCTCCTTCTCCTCTGACCTGGCTGGCAAAGGTCTGTGCTGCTCCCAAAATGGCAGTGTTGGTGGGGGATTGGCTGCTGTGTGGGAAAGCAGGTGCCTGGCTTTTTTTGTCCTCAAATGTCAACCCATCTGCTCCTGCCTTGGCATTTTCTAGGAGGTGCTTCTGCTAATAACACCTTTTTTTTTTTTCTTTTTTTTTTCCCCTTCTTTTCATCTTTTGTCTAGAAACTCACTGCCAACATGTCTGATACCGAGGAAGTGTAAGTAGAGAGAAAGCCGCCTGCGTGTTCGTCTGTTCAGCTTGGCTCCATGCACTGGAGAGAGGGCATCCTCATGGGGAGGAGACGCTTGGTGCTGCTCCGTGCATGGCCTGTAACCTCCTGAGGCAGTGGGGAAGGGGCGTCTTGGATTTTGGGTGTCAAAGGGTCCAGTGAATTTCACCTGACACCCTCCCTGTCCAACACGAGATGCCCTCTAAACACCTCCACCCAGCTCAGCCTGTCCTTGGTGGCTGTAGCACTATGCTGGAGGAGGGGGAATTAAACACACAGTAGAGTGGAGGAGCCACTTTCTGCCCTGGTTTAACAAATCTAGAGTAATATGACTAAACCCAATGGGGTCAGTTGACATTTATGTGTCATTAGGTACAGAAGGGAGATTTAGGGCAGTTGTGGGATCAGAGGCATCATGGACAGACCTGCAGTGATCACTTAGCCCCCTTCTCTTCTACGAGGCAGGGCCAGGTCAACCTGTTTTTTAAAAAAAAATATCCAAAGATGAGATCTGTCACCATTTTCAAGCAATCTCTAACACTCCCCTTGTTTAGAGTCTGGCCCCAGGGTCGCTCTGGGCTTTGGGTTTCATGCAAGGTGAGATGGTAGAGCAGGAGAGGCTGGCAAGTGGGGGCAAGGAATGGGAACAGACTGCAAGACTGATCTTGCTACAGCCAAGGGATAAACATTGAGCAGCATCTGGCTTATCCCAAATTTTTGTTAGACAGCCCTAAGGTTCAGGGACCCTGTAGCACATCTGGTTTGGTGTGGGCCATGGGCTACATGCTGGCTTGCCTGGCACAGCAGGGCTAAGGGCCAGTTTCATCAAGCCCATCATGTGTAGCTATCGTGTTATAGCCCTGTGGTGGTAGGATTATTCTTGGGTATGGATCCATACGCACCATCAGAATGAGGAACACTGTTTCAAATAAAACCCAAACCCAGTCACTTTACCAATCTTAAAACCAAATGGCTCCTGGAAGAGCGAAGGGAGAACGGGGGAAAGAAGAAACAACAGAACTTTAAACACCAGTGCATTGGGTTGCTTCAGTATGTGGTTTAAAGCCTGGCGGTAATACAGAGTGGAAGGAATATTTATCTAGTTTCAATAACCTTTTTTCCTCTCTCGCAGGGAGCAAGGAGAGGGTAAGTCTCAAATCTGTCTCCGATTGCTTCCATGCAAGCCTGCAGCATTTGCTGGCTGTCCGTCTTCTCCTTTCTGTCCATTGTTGGTATTTTAACAAAAAGTGCTGATACGGTTAGACAAATCTGGATTCTCTTTTGTTTGTTTTTTTTTTGTTTGTTTGTTTTGGTTTTTTTTGTGTGTGTGTCTGTCTGACTGTCACCAGCTTCTGGTGGTTTTACCCTGCCTGTAGCCCCAAACTGATGCCCTGGTTGTGGGGGACGCTGTTGGTTCTTGTAAGGGCACTGCCATCTGCTGGCAATTTATTTTGCGGTGCTTGTATAAGTAATGTTTCCTAGTTTAAAACATAGAAACGCACAATATATGCAAGCAATACACATAGAAACATACAAGTTTGTTTTCTTTGCTGTTTTTTTCTTATACTTGGAGGCCCTCTCTGCCACCTCTTTCCTTCTAACACGTGTGTACGCCTGAGTTCCCATTGTCCAAGAAAAAATGCAATACAATATTGCCCTTCTCTTCTTTTATACCTCCCCTTTTTATCTCAAAGTAATTTTACTTGCTATTTTACTTGCTAATTTGGAAGTGGCCTCTCAGAGGCCATTGGACCAGCATGCCTGTGAGTGCAAAGGGCTCTGCCATGGGTAATGTCCTACCAATGCGTCAAGGCTGATGGTTGATTTGTCTGCTTTTTTTCCCCTCCCCTATTTCAATGCAGAGGAATACGAAGAAGAAGGTAACAAAAAAACCTGGAACGTAATTTATCTTTCTTTGATTCTTGGTTCTGCTTTTTCCTTGTCTGTATTTCACCCTTCTCTTTGGCGCTTGCTGCTAAAGGTGACCTAAAACACTTCATTGGTAAATCCGTCAGAAACCAGAGAACTGGCCAAGTTGGAGCCATGGCGCAGAGTCCACGCAACATATCATTGGTGAAATCCTGCCATTCTCATTTTGGCAATGTCCACGTATTGAGTTTAAACTTTGAAACTGAAAAGATGAGCAGGGTGCCCAGCTCCTGAGGAGCACCTGACAGGGCACTGCTGAGGACAGAAATGGCAAGGCAGAGAACCGACTGGCAAAGATGAAGTTTTTAATGCACTTTTAGCTGGCAAAAGGTGATTTGACAAGCTATAAGAGGCAGAGTGTAGATCTGGAAAGATGGAGCATGAAAAGTCCTTCTCACCTGAGTTGTTTCAGCTTTTGTTGGCAGCAGAGAGAGGAAGATTTTTGAAGATGTATCAGTGTCTTTGCTGGGCACTTTTGACAGGTTGACTTCAGTTCAGGCAAGCGTAGCTGCTGGTTATCATCTTCTGTTTTCTTGAGATGTCTGGGACAGAGGTGAGGGCCAAACTCTGGACTTTCTCCCAGGATCTGCCCTTAGTGTCCAAGATATCTTCTAAGGGGTCAAGAGTGAAAACCTTCACTGGGTGGTGGAATATCGGCACATGGAGGGTATGAGACCAGCTATGAGATGGAGACTTGCCCCTGTGGAGAAATGACCATCTTGGGGATTTTATACACAGCAGCTTTTTTTTTGTGGCCATGGATTGCCCCAGATTGCTGCAGCTGGCTAATTCCCACCAGTGGTGGTGAGAACAGAGGTGCAACTGTGGCTGTGCTCAGAGCAGTCCCTGCCCTAAGGTACATAATCATTATGTCTCTAATTTCCCCCAGCATTGCTTCTCAGGGAATCAAGGGCTCAAAGAAAAAAGAAAACAGAGACCCCAAATGGGCTGTACAGGTGCCTTCAGTCATTATCGTATCTCTAGTCCTGCCCAGAGGGGCAGAGCCAGGGAGGTGAAGGTGCTGTTCATGCTCCATCCTTCATGCCTTGTTAAATGTCAAAGAGTATGCAAAGGGTGTTTTTCCTACAGACAAGTGTTCCTAAAAGGAGAAGCATTCCTTCTTGCTTTTCTCCTTCCTTCCCTAACTGTCTCCTTTTGGGTTTCAAGAATTTAATGATTAATATGAAATTAATAGGCAGGTGACTTCCTATTTTTTTAATCTGCATGACAATGTCCTCTGAGGTGCATATACTCCTTCCTCTCCACTTTCACTTGACCTTTGTGTTATCTTCCAAAGTCATCTGTTTCCTCTCCATATAACTTCTCTACATCACTTTCTAACCACTTTTTTTTTTTTCTCGAGGCCTGAGCTCACCCCAATACTAGTTTCTAACAGTTTTCTGTTTTCATTTTCCTGCTTGCTGTTCCTTCTTGTTCCATGACACTTGCCACCTGAAGCTCAGGAAGAAGGTATGTGACATGGCTTTTGCTTTCTTCCTCTCTCAATGCAGAGGAAGAATGTGTGTGAAGAAACCCACAGCAAATGGTTCCCACTCAGTGGCCGGGACTTGGTCCTGAGCCACAGACATCAATGCTATGATGGACATTGATGTCACTTATTGAGCTGGTAGGAAATCTGGCCTGTTTTTTTTGTTTAAAAAACCAAAACATTTCTAGATGTACATTTATAGATAAAAATACATGCATATATAAAACCAATGTAATAATATACACACATATATAGATTATATATATATACACACACATATATATGTGTGTATGTATATGCATACATGTATATGGAAACATACATTTATTTTGTCCTACCATTTTTACTGAACTGCTTGCCCTTTCTTTTTTTTTGGATGACAACATGTCAAGTCCTTTCCTCGCTCTTCAAAAATTTAGTGCTTTTAAAAGGGAGGAGGACACCACTCTGCAAAGTTTATATCCATCTGTTGAAATTCAGGAATAAATTTCTTTAAAATTTCAAAAATTGAGAAATGTTGGCAAAAATTTTTCACCATTTGAAAAAAAAAAGATTTAAAACAAAATAAATGCAGCAACTTTATTTTTGGTTAAAAAAATCACCAAAAGTCAATTTTATGAAACTTCATCCAGCTCTAATAAAGAATAAAATATTGGATGCCTTTTTTTAATGTGGTTTTCATTTGTGGCCACATTCCCATATTTCAGTAACATTTATAACCCCATAATATGCCCATAAAAATGTTATTTTTAATTCTCTCTCACCCTGTAATTCCATTGTTGTGTATTCTTATCCATAATGGCCTGGGAGTTTGGCAAACCTCAAGAATGTTCCAATGAGATATTTCTTGTTTTAATTTTCTCCTTCCATTCCCTTTGCTGCCGTTTCCCACCCACAGAAGAGGTTCAAGAAGAAGGTATGTGAAACCCCTTCTCAGCCCCACTCTTTCCCTCAGCAGGACTCGGTGCCGATGTGCGCCTCGATTTTGCAAGGTGGTAGAAGACAACAAGAGGCAAGAGAAGGATACTGGGGCAGAAGATCTGCAGACAGAGGGATTTTCTTGTCCCTTGCACACGTTGTACTAAGGGTGCCCCATATCCTCGTGTATCTGTGCGGACGCCTCCGCTCAGGTTTCGGGGAGGGAGCAGCAGGGGAAATGCGGATACCATCCCCTCATCCAAGCCACAGCAGGCTTCGAGGCTGATTTTTAGCCCTGAGTGTTGGTAACGCCTGTCATGGAATAACTGGGGCTTGGCTATAAAGGTTTCTATCAGATGTCAACTGGTTTCTCCTACGTAGCTTGGCAGATAACAATCGGATGGATTTTGAAATCAAAATCCATCTGTGGTAAGGTATGCGTGTAACCATATGTTACAGAGTACATATTCTATAATATGTAATATTATATATAGTATATGGTATATATTATAGTTTACATACTATAATATATGATATTATATATAATATAAATAATAATACCACAGAATGCAGATCTTATTAATCATATCTATGCCGACACTGGCAAGTAACCCCAGCGGGCTCCCCACGTTGCACGTGGCATTGCAAGGCAGGACAGGCAGGGCAGAAGAGGGGCTGGAACAGAAACCCACCCTTTGTACTTCAGAGGTTTGGGCTCTGGTGCTCTGGGTAGGAGAAGCCAAAGGGTGTGTTGGTTCCACATTTGCAAAGCTTTGTGCTACAGACATATTTGAAACAACGGTAAACTCCTTATAACTGTTTATAACCGCTCTGAACAGTTTGTAGGTTTTTACAGCATTCAGGTCTGAAGGTTTTACATTTCTTGTACCTGTGCGTGCTTTGGTTGCCTGTCTCTATTTCATCTCCTCTTCTGTTTCTCTATTTCATACTGTCTGTGTTTTTTCAGACCCCTCTGTTGCATTTACACACTCTTTAGTCTAACTGTTCTCATTTTCCATCTCATTGCCCTCGCTCCCTGCCATGTCCCATCCGTTGAAGCTCATGAACCAGGTATGTGCTGTCGCCTTCCAAATTGCTCCCCACTGGCTCCTTGGCAGTGGTGGGGGATTCAAAGCTGGTACGAAAGGAGGAGGACGTGGTTACCTTGCCTTATCCCTTCTGTTGTCTTTCCTTTCCACCTGTCCTCCGTGACCAGCTCTGCCACAGGGTAACACACAAGACTGGTCTCGGTGCAAGTTCTGGTAGACATTGGCTCAGTGGTAACCCACTGCAATCACAGAGAAATTTCAGCATGTATGATTTGAGCTTACTGTGAGATTTTTCCCTTCCCAACATGTTTTTGCCTCTTCCCCTCACATGGTGAAGTTGTTTCCCAAGCACACGTGCCTCAAATTCCTTCCTCTCCTGGCCATTAGCGCATACTTCACTAAGATAAAAATTTCCCTCTGGCAACAGAATTTTCAGCCTATGTAGTATCAGCCCATGTAATAACGTGTTTTTCCTAATGTTCCTTCGCATCCTATCCTGTGGCTCTTCCCACCTAAAGAAGTTCACGAGGAAGGTATGTGACATGACTCCTGAATTCCCTTCTTTCAGAGTAAGCTCTGGTTTAGCCAGTAAGCCATAAGGTGGTAAAAGGAAACAGGAGTTAAAAATAGGCATATTAATGTAGAATAAAACTTGCCACCATTTTGTTTTTTGTACTCTCTTTCTTCATGTTCTATCTTGACATTGAATGCACCAGTGATGCTATGCGGTAATTGTTGCATGAAAAAAAAAGTATGAAAGCTGCTGGGAAATGTAAACCTCTTAAAAGACTGAAAAGCCTTTGCCCTGAGACTGGTTGGGTCTCCCTGGGAGGCTTATTTTGGACCATTTGGGGTGGGTTGGGCCGTTGGGCCTCTGGACGATGTGCAGATGTGCCCATGATGGGTCTGTTGCTACAGCAGCTGCAGATACTGCAGCTACGGAAAGGATTCACCCTCCTTCACTGGGCTGACGTTCTTATGATAGCCTTTCTGTATGTCCTTTTTTCAGCTTAAACCCTGTTGTATAAAGCAACTGGTGACAATTTTGATGCTTTAGCTTTGCAAATGATTAAAGAAGTTTTTTTTTTCTTCACACAATGGGGTTTCTAGACCACTGTCTCATGGTAGTATGTGCAGCCACGTGCCACCAAAACCTGGACTCAGGTTGTAAATCCACGTGGGTGATCATCAGGGCTGTGAAATGGCACGCTGCTCCAGGCTTTATGCAGGAATGCGCATATAAGACAAATGTCTTCTGATACAGCCACTTAAATCAGCTTTATGTTTTTAATATCTCAGACTACTTGTGCCCTCACTTCCAGCAGTGCTTTTCATATCCACACTAATTTTATTTCCTGGCAATATACTCTCAGGCTTTCCCTCCCCCTCCATTTTATATGAGTGAAAGGTGGTTCCAATGTTTCTAACGTTCTTGTCTTCTTTTGCATTTTGCTCTGTGACTCTTCCCACCTGCTAAAGCTCATGAGGAAGGTATGTGTTGAGACTTGCGAATTCCTCTGTTTCTGTCCAAAGCGGTAACGCATGCAGGAATTCTGGAGGTGGTTGAAGAGGAGAGGATGCAAAACTATCCTCCGCATGCTCGCTGACGGCTGCTTTACTCTTGTAGGAAGAGCGGCGTGATGAGTAATAAGCACTAACCACTGCTTTGAAAGCAATGCCTGAGCACAGGTTGAGCGTTGCTTATATACTCCACAGTGCCCTGACTTCTCTAACCAGGCTATCTGTACGGATACCAGTTGTTACGGGGATAGTGTTCCCAAAAGCATTTCCTCTACGCCATGCAGCAGGGCTGGAGTTGGGACAGCCGTGCACTGTGGCAATGTGCACCTCTTCCTTCTGCCGCCCTGCCACTGCACAGAGACAAAACTCGCTTCTGCAGCAACGTATGCTGACGTGGAAAGACTTACATCTGAAGTCATGAGCAACAAGGGACACCGCATCATATCTAGTTTTCTGTTGGGCTAAGGATCGGATCGAGTGGCACCATTTTGGTTGCAGCCAATTCAGAAAAAAAATTGTAGTCGCCTGATTTTTCCATAGCTATTGGCATTTTCCTGGGATAATGTGCATTATGCAAAACCGGGGTAGCGGGGTTGCATTGTTTCTTGACTTTATAACAAGAATTGAAGTCCAGATCTGGTAAGACAGTCTGTGCGATTAGCAAAATAGTAGGTCATACTTATTAAAGCATCAGCCTGCCAGCCCAAACCCTTTTACCTTTTAATTGCCCTCCTGTCCCCATCTCTGCATGTCCAGCTAGTCTTTCTCATCAGATAATCTATCCTGCAGATCTGAGAGCAGTAACCTGCTCATACTTACCTTCCCACATTGGTGTGTGGTCCTAGAAACCAGTGGCGAAATCCCGGGCACTGAGGAAATCAATGCCAGCTCCTCCGAGCCCATTGACTTCCACAGAGGCTGGGATTTCTATGCACATGAATAAGAAGAGGTTGTCTATACCCTTTTTGCATATTCAAACCGATGGGTAATGGACTTGATTTGAACACAAGCGCATCTTTTTGTCAACCAAAGCCTACGAATGGCACTTGGTTTATAACATTATGAACAGATAAGTTAGTCATCTGCATCTTTTGTCTCCCCCCTTCCTCCTTCTCCATGATTTTATGATTGACACCCATATGTGCCCTCTATCTCTCTTTTAATATTATTAATGGTCTTTATTCCTTTAATCCCCTTCACCCTGGCTAAAAAGTGTAAGGTTTTTGTTTTTTGTTTTTTTTTTTTTTAATCATCCTCTGTTTCTTGCTCTAATTCTCTTATCTTTCTTTGCATCTCCTTCCCTGCTACTTCCCTTTTAAAGAAGTCCATGAACCAGGTATGTGACTTCTGAATTCCTCTGCGTCAATCTGAAGGGTTATTGTGTGCTGGAAATTCAATTGCGCTTGGCAATTTCTCAATTGGGTCATGTTCTGAAAGGGGACAAAATGGAAACTTTTCAAACAACCAAACAAAAAAAGTGGAAAGTTTTGTTTGTTGTGTTACAACATCTTTTTTTTCCTCTTTCCTCTATGGAAGATTTCCAAATTCTGAAATGAAAATTCTATTTTAGATGCTTCTAAAGCATTGACTTTATGGATAATGTGGGGTATATATAGTGTAATGCAAGAACAAATCTGGAATGAGAGATTGTTACAAAGCAAATTATGAAAAGGTTTTGTCCTAGAGATGGTAATATCTATGCAACCTTTTATGGTTGCGAAACTCTTTCAATTTTTTTAACCAAAATCCTAGCCAAATCTACATGAGTTTTGAAATATTGAAATTGAATTGAAACTATGATTTCTGATGGAAAATGATACCAGTAACTCTAATATTATACTCAGGAATTCAAAGATGGTGGAAGAAAACAGATAAAAATAAAATATTAATGATAAACAGTAACTTGCAGCTTCCTTACACCTTCCACCAGTAATAATTTCCTCTGCCCTGTGATGCATAATAATGAGGATAAGAGCTAACTGTTGCATGACAAATGTAATAACATTTTTGTAAACATATATCTCAATGAATAAGCTGTAATAGCCACTGACTGAACTCAGAGCCATCCTTACACTGCGTACGGAAACGTTATAATGTTTATTATCTGGAAAAGTAGAAACTGAACTTGCAGTGTCCTCTAAATCGTCTCTGAAAATTATTCTGTGCCATTTGGAGTAGCTTTATGAAAGCAGTCACATCTCAGCAGCCGCCCATCCCAGCTATTTCACTGTGCTGTCCACAGAGGGAGACCAGTTTCTTAGTTTAGACGAGATCAGTGCTTTTGCCAGGGTTGAAGTGAGTGACGTGAAAGCTGTCTGATTGATTTTTGCATGACTTAACACTTCAACATTCATCTGTGTGCTGCTTCTCATTTCCCTCCTGTTCCCACCATTTCTCATTTCATGTCCTTCTCTTCTCCTTTCAACCATTTTTATTCTTGTCTGTTATCTGCTCCTAAGATTTTTCTGACCTTGGTTTGCACAACTTAAAGATCTTGCTACCATCCCAGCTGCTTTGCCTGCCTCTGTACCTCTTTTCCCCCATTTGTTGAACTGCTACACGCTACTTGAGTGTTGGTCTCAAGCTTTGACATACATATAAGCTTGAAATTCATGCAAAACACCAGGTATTAAAGTAATCTAATTAACAATAAAGCCATACCTACAGCCTCCTCATGTTTTCTTTTCCCTCTGTAACATAAAGTATAACAAAAAAAGAAAGTTTATAAAGAAGATGTAAATATAACAAGCTTAAAAAACTCCTTTTATGTCAGAGGGAGACTGTCTCAGCTTTCCATATCACTGTATAATTATTTAGCTTCTCTGTTATTAATGCTGTCTTTGTCTAACACATCTTCTAAGTCATAGCTTTGCTCTGCACAAGTTGATAGTTGTTTCTGTTGTGTGATTCTTGCTCTAATTCCTTTATTTTTCTTTACTGACACTTTCCACCTCCCCAAGCGCATGTGTGTGACATCAAAATTCCTATGTGTTAATCTGAAGCATTCCTGTACATAGGAATTTGAGGATGTTGAAGAAAACCAGTCGTGAAGAATCAATCCACTCTTAAGATTCCTTAAAAGTTATTTTCCCTATAGGGAAGTATAGTTATTGTTTGTAACTGAAGAGTCACCTTCTAGGAAGCTTAGAGGAAACATTTTAGTGTCCCTGAAAACTTTTAGGTCTGTGACTACACCACAGCCGAGGCAGAGAGCAGGTACCTAGGCTGCAGAAACACAAGCTGCCTCTGCTCAGAGGTATTGCCTGCGCAGGATCCCGGCGTGCAGGCTCGAGTGGTTTCTACTCCTTTGCAGCAGGGACAAGCCCTGTGTAGCCCTGAACATTTCCAGTTCTGCAGAGCTAAGCCTCACATTTGGCAGTGGAAGTTCTTAGATGGTTGAGTTTCAGATGCAGACACAGAGATATAGCCAAAGCCATACTTCCTTGCAGTGACTCTTGTATCCCCATACCTGCTCTGATAGCTAAAAGGCCATGTGCACAGCTGAAACACAGGTTACACCGCACACTTGTAAAACTCTCTTCTTGGGTACGTTTTCTTTCAAATTTACGGATTGCCAGTGTTACTACAGTTGCCCAGTGTTTACATATTTGCATGATTTAAACAGTTGCAATTCATCAACATTCAAATTCATTTTGTCTTTCATTTCTATGGCATCCCCTCCCTGCCTACCTCACACCCCACTGTAACGACTCTCCTTCTCCACTCTTATTAACACTCTATCCCTATAACCTAGTCTGCAAATGATACTTCCTCAACCCGATCTTGACAAAGTTTGAGGTGATCCCCTCCTGAATAACTTATTTCTAATTCTTTTATCTTCCTTTCCTATGTTTTTCCCCTGACACCTCCTACTAAATGAAGCCCCCCCTCCAGGTATGTGATTTAACTTCTAAACTCCCCAGTGTCTGTCTGCTGGGTTGGTGTGCCTGGGAAGCGAATACAAGGTGACAGGAGATAACAACCTATCTCTTAACGATAGCTTGTAACTTGCATGCTTTTGTGGTTGTTGTTTTTTTTTAGTTTAATATTGGTTTTTTCTCAGTAAAGTGTCATCAGCACTAAGGAGGAGGAAACTTATCTGTTGCATGAAAATTTTACTAAAAACTAGGGGAACACATATACTGTCATGAAAGAGTAGCTTAGCAAAAAATGTCCTTGTGGAATGGGTTAAATTCTGCACTGTGATATGAGAATGAATGTTTCTTCCTATAAGGGAAGCTTCATTTAAAGTCTTGGGGCAGAATTTGACCCATTAACTGTATACAGGGAATATAAATACTGCGAGATTTTGCATTATTTTTATGCCTGCTTTGCAAAATACTCAGTGGTGTGTGTATGGCTGAAAAACAAAATCTGCCCCGCAAATCCGCATTGCTGATCGATTCTTGCTTTGCTAAAAAAGCAGAAGAATGAAATGTAGACCTGCACAGACTTCTAATCAACCTTTTCTTCCTATGAAGTAATCTGTTTGTAATTCTACATGGCAAATGGATGTGAGGAACAGCAGTAGATTTACATAGACATCCAAATTGTCTTCAAGGGAGAAAAGGGCCTGAGCCATAGATCTAGAAAAGAGAACTGAGCTTCTTTGGAAGTTAGCTGAACGTGGGTGATGAGTGACAGCAGGTATTTCAGTAGGTTTCCGAACCACGCTATGTTTTTTCATATTACTAAAATACTGCTGTAGAAAAGGACGCATCAAATAGCACTTTGAAAGTGCTGACTATGTTCATGTGCATATTTCAAATCAAGGTAAACTTTGGTACGCTGTGCTGTCAAGTTGTGCTTTATGTCATTTAATACTCCTAAGTTATTTTTAAGCACTGCACTCTTATCATAAATCTTCCTATTTCACCTGACTGGATTCCTTTCCTGTCCTGTGACATCTGTTTATCTGCTATTTCAAATGTAATTAATTTATTTTATCTCAGGTTTACTTCTTAACTTCATTCCCTTCTCCCCTTTTCCTCTCTGCCTCTCCTCCCCTTTGGCTCAAAAGCTCTTTTGGTGTGTGAAATAACAAGTTTCTCGTTCTCATTCTCTTATTTTCCATCGCATCTTGTTCCATGACACTTCACACCTGAAGTTCATGAGCCAGGTATGTGACATGACTTCTGATTTACTCCATCTAATTGCAACACGAAAGTGAGTGTGTGTGTGTGAGAGAGAGAGAACAGGAGTCCTGAGTTGTAGAAGAGAACAAAACAAGAGAAACAAATATTAACCACAATGATCACTTGCAGCCCTTTTCTCCTTTAATCTCCACGCTTACTACTACTTAACCTTACAGCATCTTTAACTCCTGACAGCCTCTCCAGATACCTTTTCTCCTTGCCTTAATTCACTAATTTCTTTATTTTTCCCTCCCTTCATGCATTCCCTGGTCTCTTTCTCAGGCTCCCAAGAGCTTTAAATACATGTTCTTTTTTTTTTTTCCTATTTCTTGTCTTGCCATCACTGCTTGCACCATGACACCAGCAGAGGAAGCCCCTGAAGAAGGTATGTCTTGCACCTACAGACTCTCCCCCTTTTTCTCTTTCAGTGCTGGGGAAACTATTAAAAACACTGACCTTGTTCAAGAGCAAAGACAGCACAGGAGGGAAATGGTCTCTCTGGATGGCTTTGGATGAACATGGAGAAAGGGGCTGTATGTTTGCCAAATCAAATCACTAAAAAGGTGGTTTTTCTTCTTGTTCAGTCTCCAGAGAGTCTGAGGTTCCCAGTGTGGCAGGGCGGGAGTGGGGAAAGTTGCTTTTAGGAGAACAGCGCTGGTTGTGGATTGACTACTGTGCTTTTTCTCTTTTGCTTTTTATCCTTCAACCGACAGCTGACGAAGGCGGCGAATACTATGATGGTAGCTTGATTTTGTCTTAGGACAACAAAGTCATCTTTCTAACATCTCACTCTTTTTCCCCCTGCATTTTTTTTTGTTCCTCACTTGATTTTAAACTCAGGAACTGGGCCAAAACATCTCTGCCGCAAAGAATCGCTCACTGTGCATATCCAATCACCCTGGGGGGTCACTGGTGCACTGAGAAGCCCGTACATCCTCATTAGGATAGTAGATGGTGAAAACCAAGCTCTAGAAGCTTGCTCTGGACTTGTCTTTTAGCTAAAACCTGTTGTGTCATACCTCTCAACAGCAAACCTTCTCTATCCCCCCCAAAATCAGGAAAGTATCTCTGAAATCACAGTGGCATGCTTGAAAATGGAGCTGAGCCCTGCATAGACATGCCATCCTTATCCAGCCTTAGAGAGTCATGGTCTTCAGGCCTGAATCTACAGATATTTAAACTTCTGCTCTAGCCATGCAGTTACAATTGTGCTAAAGTATAAACATAAAAATAAATATAAACATCAAAATAAACATCAAGCATGTGAATAAATTTATTCAGACTGGTGGGGCAGGCCATGTGCCTAAGATAGTATGTTTGTAATACTTGGTTGACTGGGCGCTGGAGCACATGGGTGGGGACAAGAGTCATGTGAAAGGATGAAATCTAAACGTATTCAGGGTCAGTTTTGCTCCTGTGTGTGGGTACAGCAACTTATGCCCCCTGGGCCTCATGCTAAACTAGTTTAAATGTATAGAAACACTCTCACAGACTTTTACAGGCCTTTAAAGTAGCTCGCTTGTGTTCTGACTGCCCCAAGCCCTAGAACACCTGGCCAGCTGTTTTGAAAGACAAAGCCCAATGCCACTTGAAACCACCTTGCATTTTCTGTGTTTCCTTTTGTTTTGGTTTTGCCAACTTTTTGTTGCTGCTGTTCGTTTGTTTTAATATTCTTGCTCGCTTTTCAGGGTTTTTTCTTATTTAGGGAAATACCTTGAGGACCTTTCTGAGCCCCTTTCTCTCCTTCTTTTTATCTCTCTTTCCTTTTATTTTTAATAGCATATTGATTTTTTTTCTTTTTTCAAGGACACACTGTGAGTTAGAGATGTTGCTTCTGAGAAGTGGGATTAAGAGAGGGCATTTAGGGATTTCAGAATGAAGTAAAGGCAGTTCAGATGGATTCACAGAAAGGGGGAGCACTGTGTGAATATCTCATAGATTGGGCAGGAGAAAGCAAGGTTGTATTTATGGTGGTATGTACTCTCCCTGTGCTAACTCCTTTGGAAACCAGAAACTCAGAGACTGTATCTCTAATCACCAGGGACATGAACTTGGATTTCCAGTGGCTCTTGCATTATTTTGGCAGGATTGTATGTGGGGATTTTGTCACAGCTCCATGATTCATGGACAGAATGACCAGAATGTCAGTCAAAATCCACCACAGGAACAGGAATTTGCTATGACAATTCCTGCTTGTCAACAAATTTTGGCCCAGTTCCTTGACTCGGTGTCTTGAAAGAAGGGGCATTTCAAAATAAATCACATCCCTGGGCTGCTTTTGGTGCATACGGTATGAATCATGCTGGGTCATGCACTGCAAAGGACAGATTTATTACTGTTTGTTTTTTAAGAAAGGCTCCTATTTCTTTGTTATCCCCTTTTCTGGTTTTCTGCAGGTACCTTTAAATATTCTAACTAGAATTTCTTATTTCAAGATCAACTAACCTTAATTTTTCTGTTTATTTTTACAATTGTTTGTTGGTTTAATTAAGTTTAAAGTGCTGATTTGGCAGCAGCTGAAAGTGAAATCACACAGTCATTGACAGACAGGTGTCAATCCTGGCAACCAAGGTCAACAAACAAAACCAGACATTTCCTGTCTACTTTTTTTCCTCCCTCTCTCTGAAATGTTACTAACTGGCAGCTTTAAGCTAAACAGGAATGTTTCTGAAAATTATCTAGGTATGTCACGAGGGAAGGGAATCCTGTGTGAATAACATCCCTGAGAGACTGGTTAATCATGATTACTTTTCCTCTCTCCAGATTAAAAAAACAATTTAACTGATGTGTTAAGAAGCTCACTGGCTATTTGAAAAACAAAACAATTTAAAAAATAACTGGAGAAATACAGAAGTACACTGTTGGCTAATGGTATTTTTCTTCAGGAGCAATTTGTGGCTTCCTTTATAATGTACTCTAAAACATTTTTCTAATTACATGCTGTTTATTATATCTGCATTGCTCTAGCATCTAGAGGCCTCAGCTGAGATATGTTTTGGTAGGCGGTGTTCTTGCAGCAAATGAGAAAAGTCTACTCACAAAATTTCATTACCGAAATTGGTTTCAGAAAGTGTGAGGGAAAGGTTGGCTTCTGATCCTTTACGCATCTCTCGCATCTTTTGTCTTAATTATTTCAATACTTCATTTCCAGCCACTTTCTCAATTTTTTATTATCCAAATCCTTGCAACTGATTTCTCCACTAAATATTTTTCAGTATCAATTTTTGCTATTCTTTTCCTCTTATAATGTTTCACTTTATTTTAACCTACTCTGTTCCATTTGCTATTCCCAATTTCCTCCATCCGTCCCAAAACATCTGCATGTAAATAAGTATTTGAAAAAATATAACATAATAGCTTTCTGTTTCATAATATGGATAGCAGGGCTCGTGCACCCACTCCTGAGGGAGGCTGCTTTTACTTTTACTTTCCAAAACTCTGTTTTTATCAGATGCAATAGACTGTGAGCTTTTTACCTCAGTTCCTCCCACTGAACCAACACAGGGAGAGTCTTATACTGCAGAATTCGGCAGCATCCCTGAAAGTTAAAATGTAGCATGTGGTTATGAAAGTCAACCTGGGCTCCTGTGCGACTGGGCCAGAATAAACACATAGGTTTAATTTACTTCTGTTTGTGAGAATAACAGTGCTGAACTTACTGGCATTACACTGGAGTTAATAACGGAAGTTTAAAAATCATAACAGGGAGGGGAATTGATCACAAGCAGAAATGTTAAGCAAGTAACTCGTAAGACAGCACTTCTGAGAGCCAGGGAAAGTTTACTTGTTGCAGGGGAACACTTCTGACCGTCAGAGGGCCCAAGTTGACAGATTCAGTGATGGTTTAGCCTGCCTATCAGGGCATTATACCTCTCCTGGAGATGAAAAGATCATCCCCATTAATGCCCATGGGAATTTTGCATGTACCTCAGCAGGAGAGGATGCTCGCTAAGAGAGGATGGCCTTTCCAAGCTGGGTTTGAGGAGCACCAAACAGTGCAGAAGAATAGGCTTCTTCCCCATGGCACCAAGGTATCTCAGGGACTTGTGCCCTAAGCTATTTTGGAAGTCAATGAACCTAGAGAAAATGTGTGTTATGAAGCTTTTTCCCTCCTGGCCTCCAGGAGGGAGCAAAATTGGCAAAGCCTGGTTATCATTGACATGAATGTAAATTCAGGTTAACTTTAGCAAAACAGGTGCTGTTTGAAAAAGGCAATATTTTCTTCTAACCTCCATCCCAGCTGTCCTCCTTAGAGCTTTGGTCAGGATGGTTTGAGAAAAATAATTTAGCATTTACATGAAACCATTGCCTTCCAGATGCTACGTTGGTGACTTTTATACAATCTCTTGATTCTTTTCTGCCAAATTCTGTTTCAAGGGTAAAAATAGATTCACCTCTAGCAAAAGGGGTGTGTGTATTTCTTTTGGAAATGCTTGAGAATTAACCAGTTTCTCTGGGATGTTTCCCCTAAGATTAAGTTTCCCTTCCCTCCTTTCACCTTAGCAGCTGGCATGATCTCTGTTGTTCTAACTATTCTCCCTCTTTTTCCATTCCTGTTTTGCTCCATGCTTCCACATACAGAGGAGAAGCCCAGAATAAAGTAAGTATGAGGGACAGGGAGTTTCAAAAGCCTGGGATCATTTTTTTCTGATCTAGCAGAAGCCCTTAGATTGTCTATTAGTCAAATGGCTACTAGAAGACTTTTAACCAGCCCTCCCTTATTCAACATCCAGCTGTTCCTGCATGCCTTTCCAGGATGTCTGTTTCTGTCAGAATATGCCTTAGCAGTAGTTACTGGCCAGGGTCTTAAGACCTGTTCCTGACAGAGTCAGAGGACTCATGAACTGTTCAAGATACAGCGGTCTCACAGTACCCCAAGACACAGGTAGCTCAACAGTAAATCCTCTGTGAGAGGCCATGGTTGGGAAACTACCCATCCATCCAGGATTGCTGACAGTAGGATGAATTGAAAACGTTGGCCTGGGCTGACTGGAGCTTAACTAAGGTTTCCTATGGATCTTCTGACTCTGGACCTCAGCACCTTCCCTTCCCACTCTGCCAGCTGCCCAGAATGGAGCGTGCAGGACTGTGCTGACAGCCTCGTGGACCAATGTCTTTCCATGTTGTAGGGAATGACCATAGGCTTTGGGAATGAAAAGGGTTTTTAGGGGTAACTGCCTGCCCTGCATGACCTGTCACGAAGGACAATGGTCCTTAGTGGTAGTCTGGAGTGGTTTTCCATTGACTTGCTGTTTCACCCTTCTGTATCTCCATCAATATTTCTCCTTGTCAGCATCATCTCTGAAGGCAGGTTAGGATGTGCTATGTAAAAACTGCCTGCTCTTTAAGATGAAAATCCTTTCTTTGTTTTTTTTTTTTTTTTGACGCTCTGCAGACTAACTGCTCCTAAAATACCGGAGGGTGAGAAAGTAGATTTTGATGTAAGTATTCCTGAGACTGGTTGTTGTTTTCTGTCTGTACCTGAGCCATAGACATGTGTGTAAACCCCCATAACTCCTCCTATATTGGATACTGCTTGAGGACAAAGCCAAAGACAAAAGCATGGATGCTTCGCCACCTCTTTTCAGTGAAAGACTACTCTCTGCTCCCTGAAACTCTCTGGATACATTTGTTGCTAAAGTTACTAAGCTAAAATGTTAATTCATTTATTTCTTTTTTTTTTGTCCTTGAATCTTTGAAGCCAATATATGAAGAAAGGACAAAGTAAGTGTTTTAGGAGCTTTCAGATCCCCTGTCCCATTGTCGTAACTGGTTTGAAAGTTGCAGGTTGCAATAAAGCTGATCCTATACCCGTCTGTTGCTGAGAAACACTACCTAAAAGGACACCAGAATTGTAATAATAAACAGAGATCCAAATAGCTTCCTAGAAAGTTGATAGAAAAACGAAGAAACTCTGGTGTTGAAGATCTCCACAGAAATATCTGTTTTGCCCAGAAATGCAGGAACATTTGCTAGCTAAGATTCATATCCCAAAATGAAGAGGATGCAGGTAAGTATACGTAGAGATGAGACAGCTAAGCAAAGCCAGGCACAAAATATGATGTAGGAGAATGGGAGATGTGGGTTCTGTTTCCTTCTGGGCTCCTGACTGTCACCTGGATGAGTCTCTGACTGTCTCTGACCTGCATCAACAACCATTTAAGCCAATCCCACAGATTTCCATGGATATCTGCAGACACTTTCTGCTTTTGTTTCTCTGTGTAGGCAGGGTGCTGGGAATGTCCAGGGCATGTTCCTAGAGCAATATGGGCTGACTTAATGCATTTTCCTGCTCTTTTAGGACATCCAAAAGAAAAGGCAGAACAAAGACCTGATTGAACTGCAGGCCTTGATTGACAGCCACTTTGAAGCCAGGAGAAAGGAAGAGGAAGAGCTGGTTGCCCTCAAGGAGAGGATTGTGAGTCCTTGTACTGCCATCTCCCTGTATTAGACTGAGAGATCTTCTGCAGTTGAGCAGTTGAACCCATTAGTCTACTGTCAGAGTTTGCCAGAAAGCTGTATTGCCATGTGCAGAAGTGACTGCTCAAGTCACCACCAAATGGCTTCTTCCCACATCTGTGCCCTCTCTCAGCCTCTTGTTTCATGGCTGGCAACTGCATGAGACCCTTCTGCATGTCCTGGCAAGGGAGTAGGTGGCCCAGTCTCTATGAACCGAAGCTCTTGGTGGTGGGACATAATACTGGAGGTAGATGAAGACACAATGATGGCTCAATGCCTCTGCCACTGCTTCTTGCAGGAGAAGCGCAGAGCTGAAAGAGCAGAGCAACAGAGAATCCGGGCTGAGAAGGAGAAGGAGCGTCAGGCAAGGCTTGCGGTAAGTGTCTTTGCATCTCTCTCCTTGTCTCAACATCAAATTGAAGGAGATCTCTAGAGACAGAAAAAAAATATATGTTCTGCCTGTCTTAGTCTGGAGAAGAAATGACCACCTTCTTAAAGCAAGGGCAGGAAACAGGAGTTGCCAATTCTCATCAACATGCTTATCTGCAGTGACACTGGCTGCTGGGGAAGCTGTGAGTCTACCCTAGAGTAACTTGCTTCTGTGTGACGCACTCCACAGGAGGAAAAGGCACGGAGAGAGGAAGAAGATGCCAAGAGAAAAGCTGAGGATGATCTCAAAAAGAAGAAGGCTCTGTCCTCCATGGGTGCGACCTACAGCAGCTATCTGGCTAAGGTAAAAAGCATGGAGCACTGGAAGAAATAGGGAGGCGTTAAACCACAGGGCTGACTAGGAACAGTCTTTATTAAAAGTTGAAAAACCAGCCTGCCTTTCCTTCTTCTGGATCCCTAGCAGCTTGTCTTATATGCAATTGTCTTATATGAAATTATTTCATTCAGCCTGCATGTCTGCAGTTTGATGTTAACTGATGTTCTGAAAACAGGCTGATCAGAAGAGAGGGAAGAAGCAAACAGCTAGAGAGACGAAGAAGAAGGTCCTGGCAGAAAGGCGCAAACCCTTGAACATCGACCACCTTAATGAAGACAAGCTGAGGTAACATGCTTATCCTAACTTACTGAATGTAATCCACTGAAATTTGTTCTTATTGTCCTAGAGTCTTCTCTAGTGAAAAAAAAATGAGATAGAGGAGAGGGCCTTCCTTGAAATTCACCATAGGACAACGTTAAGTTGTGTCCTTACTTGATTTGGAGAGTGGAGGGGAAAGCGGGTACGTGGGGAATTGTTGAAATTATTTGGTAGCCATCTAGCCATGCTCCTGGCATAGCTCTGTTAGCCCGTCCTGCTAATTAGGATTAATCATTTACAGGACTAGGTATCAACTTTAAAGCCAGCTCTCCGACTAGTTGAACAAACCTGTAGCATTCCCAGCAGTGAGTTGAGCTGCTTAGGGTATAAGTACAGGTCTCCATGGAGGCTGGAAGCTTGGGAGCTGAGTGCTCTGGTGCAGAGCAGTCATCAGATGATAGTCTGGACTCCAAATATTGGAGTTTACATATGAGTAAAAGATGAGGTTGGCTCACCTCAGTCCTGAAATAGATGAAATTGTGCAATGGCAGCTGCTCTACTCATCTGGGTGGCGCCTTCAGAGTCCTCTTTCCTTCTTGTCTGATTCCCCTGGACTCTTTTCTTTCATTAAGAGTTAGGGGGAAAAGTAAAATCTGTAGGAAATACGTTAGTGTGTGACACATGCAAGAGTCCAAGTCTAAAAGGTTCTCGGGTGAGAAGGTGAGAACCATGTGACCTTGAAAATGGTGAGTAGCTTTCAGAAGAGAGAAAGGGTTTGCAGGAAGATGTGTGAACTGCATTAAATAAAACAGTAAAAACTTCATTACTAGTGATGAGAAAATGGTAGAAAATATATGATATGATGTGTTTCTCCCATCTTCCTTTCCCCATAAACACACAGGGACAAGGCTAAGGAACTGTGGGACTGGTTATACCAGCTGGAGACTGAAAAGTACGACTTTACAGAGCAGATCAAGAGGAAAAAATATGAGGTGAGTTGAGAAGCTATTTTGCTAGTGGCACTGGGTCCAAAATGTAAAAATCTCTGTGACTCCTCTGGCAAAAGCCATGTGGTGACATCATCTTGCTCTCCAATGCCCTTTTGCAATGTTTAAGCAGCAAGACACCTGGAACTGCATTCCCCAAACACAGATACTTGGACTGGGTTTCATATTTTACACTGAAATTGAATAGACCACTCTCAAGTTTTTTCAGTGCCCCATGCAAAGGCAATCCCAACAGAAAATGGACTTCTCACCCTCTGCCCAAACACATCTTGTTCATTCTTGTTTATCTATAGGTAACTGTAGCCTGAAAAATCAGTAATTCTTAATTCACTCATCTCCATTGTAAAGTAATATTTTTAAACCCATATTTGATTTCACACTTGAACATTGTAAGTTTTATTCCCATCCCAGACAGATTCCCTGTGGACTGAGCTCTCTGGAGTCACTGAAAACTGTCTCCAGACAGGAGCATGGTAACAGAAAGTGGACGTGTTTCCTTCACAGTCACAGAACAGGGCTCCACTCACCTACTTCTGGTTTCAGTGGCTGAGAAATCCTACTGGATCTCTCTCTATCTCATTCTCCTTTTAATTCCCAGTGACATAGAGAAAAACTGCCAGGGAATGAGCAACACCAATGTAACTATCTCAATCTCTCTTAGATTTTAACAATGCGTTGCAGGCTGCAGGAGCTTTCCAAGTTGTAAGTACAATGAACTTGCCTGTGTAACAGCAGCAGCAAAGGCTACCAAATGCATGAGCCTGCCGCATGGTCAGGTGCCAGACAGAAGCAGGCACTTGCCTCCAAGTGCAGAGAGAAAAGAGAAAACTGGCTCTTGTGTCTCTCACTTCACTTCCTTTTTCTCTCCCCTTCCATTATTTGAAAAGGGATGAAGCAGTAATTTAGGAAAAGAGTCAGGGTCCAACAGGGATGTGGCTAAAGAACAGAGCATTCAACCCACTCAGACCACCCCTAAAGTAATTCCCTATCCAAACCTCTGGTACTAAATGCATGGGCAAGTCACCCTGATGCACCAGGGATACATGCAGAAGCTTAGGGATGCATGTGTAATAGCTTGGACTTCACAGAAAAGAATGGTATGGGGTTTGGAAAGATTCTCTAGCTTGTGGCCACATGCTTATCCAGATCCAAAATATTAGAGAGGATAACAGGCCAAATGGGTGTGGAACAACAGGAATTAAGGCAGTGCCAGTGGAGACATCCATGTTGTGGTAAAGAAATCTCAGTTCAAAAAAAGAGATGGGTGGCTGCTGATAAAAAGTAAGGAGAGAAAGTACAAAGAATGAGCAAAATAGAAGGAAAATGCACTGCTGAGGTGGGAGAAAAACAGTGAAAGAAAAAAAAAAAGAAGATAATAGCAGGAAAGAAACTGAGAACGGTAAGTGAAACAGCAAAGGGAATGAAGGAGACACAAGCAAGGATGCAAGGGAGAGACAAAGGAAGGAACTGGGACACACAGGAGTGGAGCTGTTCTTTAGCTCTAGTGTCTGTCGCTCTTTGGTGCTTCATTGGAGAGTGAGTGTTACAGTCACTATCACAAGGTTACCAGTGAAGGTAAGTCTTAAGTCCTTGGGTCAAACTGAAGAGAGCTGGTTCTCCTCCACACTTGGTAAAAATACTTGGTTGCAAAAAATAATTTAAACTGCTGCTGCAGATATTAAAGTAGTAAGTACAAAAGCAGCTGATCTGCTGATCTTTCCTTCCTTGTGTTGCCCTGTTCTCGCTTATGTTTCAGTCTCTTATTTTGTTTCTGTTTCCCACGGAAAGACACGTGCCAGGAAATACCAGTTGTTGGGCCAACCTGAATGTATGACTTTTTTTCTTGTTTCGCATGTGGGGAATATAAAGTGCCACTTTAAATATTCAAATGGTAGGTCATCAGTTCTTGGACCTGCAGAGCCAGTGGAGAACTCTGAATTACAACAAAAGCAGAAGCAAAGCGTGCATGTTGGCAAGTGCATTTTTCCACTCCAGGAAAACTATATAGAACCTTGGCTTGGTTACAAATGAGAAAGTGATGGGACAAAAGAGGGCTCTCTGTCACTCTTTAGTTCCTGTGGGCTTTTCCAGTATCTGAGCTGGAAGAGTCCCAGGATTTCAGTAATAAGTCCAGGGCTACAGGCCAGGACTGAGGTGCTAAGTCAGGTGCTCATCCTGTGCAAGGTAGATGTTTGCTTTCCCATGCATCAGGTTAAAATATGCAGTTTACCTATGGCTAAACAAAGAGATGCTCTGTCTTGTAGGACTGACTCTCCAGTGGCTTGCAGTCATCAAGAGCACTTGGGAAGGTGTTCAGAGCCCCAACTCCAACCTTTTCCTCTGTGATTGCTCAAGCTTTCCTTTAATATGTTCTTCAGTCATCTTCTCTTATTAGATGACTGGCTGGGAAGATGGTGACTGCTGTAAGCTCCTCACCTCCTCCTCCCCCAGGCATTAAAGTACTCCAGCAGAATATGTAATCCATCTTCTGTTCTTGAGGTTCCCATCCAAAGTACGCTGAAGCTCTTTGAGCTGATACACTTCTCAATGTGTAGGAGTGGAGGAAGAGTAAGAAGGTGAGGTTGACACATACAGGTGGATGAGGCCATGCAAGAGCTTTACCACTGGCCACGGTGACATTCATTCCAGTTCACTTGCCTGTAGTTTGACATGTGAGTTCACATGTTTGTGTATATAGGAACTCTTCTAATAAGGGTTATAAAATTCTAGCTCTTCTACCAATGAAATTGGCTTGCAGATTTACTGTCAAGGAGCAACATTTCTGTCCTTCAAGGAAGGGTGAGCTTTTATTTCAAAGGAAGTATTAATCCTTACCATAGGCATCTGGTTCCAGCACTTCAGCAGGTAAAACTCGCCTCTCTGTGAGGGAACAAGTTTTCTTTATCTCTAAAAACCCTGGTCATGTATGTTGTTTGCAGATTGTCACCCTCAGGAACCGGATCGATCAGGCTCAGAAGCAGTAAGTACCTATATCCCCTTCCTAGCTCCTGGCTTGGGGATATCTTCGCAGTGTTCAAAGTAGTCACTTCAGCCTCAATAGTGACATTTTCTTGTTGCAATGAAATGAGGCTAGAGATGGAAGGGTAACTCCCATCTTGCCTCACATTGAGAAAATGAAGGGGAAACTGAAGTGAACATAACAGCTAACAAGAAAAAAAAGAACACGTTTCTTCACACCATGTCTATAAAATTTCGATCTGCTTACTGCTGGGGTTTCAAACACCTGACTGAGGTGCTTTGAATACTTGAGGGAATACAACCCTTGTTTATGAACGGTAAACAAGTGGTTGCTAAGATTATAAGGAATGGTGTGTAACAAGACTAACATCATGGGATTACTGTTGTGAGTTCTTTTCACTCATCATCTGTCTCCCACTTTCCTTCCCCACAAGAACTCTATTTCATTAGATTTTTTTTTTGTGTGTCTTACATCTTTAACTATTCTAAGTGTTTATAGAGAACTTACAAGAGACCAGGGATAGACAAAACCTGAGGGCTAGGGCATGTAGAAAACTAACAGACACAGAGAAGGAACTGCAGGAAAGCAAGGGAGGAGAGCTCTGCAGTGGTGGGATTTGATCTTCACTTTGCTTCTGTATCTTCTTAGCAAAGTAATGCCAGGAATGAAGTGGTGGTCTTTGGTGACATGTTTGGATGATAGGAGTGACCAGACACTGCCTTCCCACTTCCACAAGCCACCCTGGGGGCTCAGTTGTCTGTAGGTGCCAAACATAAGGCTTGACCTTCCCATGGTATTTTCTGTACAGAGCTGTAGGCTGAAAAACCTCAGCAGAATGTGCAGCTGCAGAAGGATGCCATGGTTTGTCTCAGTGTTGCTGCTCTTCTGAGGGGCACTACTACACCACCCACAACAGGCAGTACCATTACTGCATGCTTGTTCCCCAAAAAGACATGATACTCTCTCAGGACATCATTTGAAAAGTTTGCACTGAGAAGCCCACAGCTAGTGAGATTTCTGTGTACTTAAATTCCTACCCACACTAGACTGTATCATTCCAGAGCAATGTTGGCTAATGTGTTACACAAGGATCAAGTGATCCTTTTGCTTCAGACTTTATTAAGTCTCCTTAAGCACACTCTAAAGGTTAGGCAGAACATCAAACATCACATGTGCTTGTGGAGATAAAAGGATTCTACCTTCTTTCAAGGAGGTACGCAGTTCCTGTACTGGGTTTTACCAGCAGAAAGGCTAGCAAAAGGGACACTGAGATGAATTTAAGATAAGCAGAAAATGCTCTGCTCTCTCTCATGTAAAAGGTCAACTTTTCAAATAGACCAAGTCTAACTTGGTCAAAAGGTGAAGTATCTACTACGTGTACATGTGTGTCACTGTGCTACATCCTGACATAAAAACGGCTAGTGCTCTTGAACCAATCCAGGATGCAGCACCATGAAAATCTCCCCAGATGTGTGGAGGAACCAGTGGTTCTGAAGAAGGCCTCTCTGTTAATAGCAAGGCCCCACCACCTTGTGCTGTGGCCAGTTTGCATGTGCTTTGGTTCAAGAAGCAGCCTCATCATATTCTATGATTCTATCATCATGTGTGTGAGATGGAAAGGTTTGGTGGCATGGTGACCCCCAAAATCCAAGGTGCTGCCTACGGGAGCTGGTGCAGAATCTAACCTGACTAACTTCATGCCTGACCCCTCTCTGGCTCCAGGTGTGCCTGCTTCTCAGTCAGAAGGTAAGTTGCTTGCATGTAGGTTTGCCCTTCTGTGTGCAAGAAGACATTATTTGGAGAGAGTTTGCCTCAGGTGCTTTGTGTGCGGAGCATAGCTGGACTGCTCACATACACACCACAAGCAAGATGGGGATACTGATATGAGGAGAGGCCTAAAAAGTTGTCTGGAGTGTTTTGGAGGCTCTTGCTCTTGTTATACGAGGAAAAAGACACTCTGACTTTGCTAGAGCAAAGCAATTCTTAGTTGTATTTGAATTATTGCTCAGCTTTTTGCCTCCACTACTAGATGACTAGAGCATTTGGGGAATTTGACCAGAGCTCCTTGATAATGAGGAAATTTTCTCCAGAAACAGCTCTAAATCCTAAAATCCAGATCATAGCATATTTGGGTTCAGGAAACATCAAGTCTGTAGCTGGACAGGCCTCTCATCTAGTTTTGAGACCACCTGGATTTCTGTCCTGATAATGCAGGAATCTGTAAGGGTCCACCTCTTTCAGGCATGCACATCTTGGCCTTGCACTAAGAGCCTGAGGAGGAATCTCTTTCCACAATATCGGCAATATTTTTCTCAGGATGTGCTTTATGGCAGGTGTAACCAACATGCAAGAAGTGAAAGCAGCTTTATCCTAATCTGAGAGTCAGAAATGCGCAGTGGTCACACAGCCCCAGTGCTTCCATCTGACATCATCCCACTGACATCTTTTTCTTTCCTTTTGTATTGTAGCAGCAAGAAGGCAGGAGCCAAGGGCAAGGTTGGCGGGCGCTGGAAGTAAAGAACCAGGCAGGACGGCCCTTAGTGGCGTGCTGAAACCCTGCTGGTCTCTGCTTTCTTCCTTCACCAATCACTTGTGTTCCCATGCTTCAACGATAACAAAAATCGCAACATCAGCATGGGTTGGCTATTGCTGCTGCTTTTCTTCTCTTTCTTCCTGGAGGGGTCTGGCGTCTTCCTCTGTCAAAAGGAAGCACGTTCCCTGTGAAACTGAGATGACTCCTTGCTGGCATCTTCAATTCCTGCTGAGCATGTCCTTTATCCTCCCGACACCAGCCCTATCCTGTCCTGCAGATTGCCGTGTACAAGTCTCTGGATTTTGTAAATAAAATGCGACCAGTGCCTCTCCAATGACAGTTTTCTGGACTGGTGTTTCATACTTTATTTAATGGCATTCCATTTTGCAAGGATTTGGGAGTTGTCCAAATCCTTATTTAATATCATTTGATCCAGCTCTACAACTGGGAACGAGGCTCAGTATCATCAGCAAAGACCCAGGGTCGGAGGCCTGTTTTACAGCCACCACACAGGCAGATAACAAAAGCCAACCCTGTTCTGGGGGAGCTCATAATGTGGATGCCAAATGTAGTTGAAATTGACTTAAAAGTTTGAGTGATGAAGGGAACCAAAGAATCGGGAATAAAGGAACAAAGCCATAGAAGTGGCAGCTCTCAGCACACATCACAGTACAATGTAGAGAATGATTCATTCAAATATGACACTAAAATGTTTATTGAGGCAGTTAACCTACATGCTATATTAAAGCCCAGTACTGAAGTGTGAATGACTTGGTTTAATTCAGTGCAGATGTCAAAACACTAAATTTGGGATGTGAGCTACTCTGGAGGGCCTGTTGTCTTTGCAAACCCTTGAAATGCCCTGTTGGAGGGAAGCCCACCAGGGATGGTGACTCTCCCCCATGTTTCCAAACTTCTGGCTGTTTCTGCTGCCTACGTTCACACTCTGGCTCTCTGTTAGAGCATGCTGCGGCGCCACAGATTCATAAGAGTGGTTTAGGTGGGAAGGGACCTTCAAAGCTCATCTAGTCTAACCCGCCTGCCGTGGGCAGGGTCAGCTTTCACTAGATCACGTTGGTCAAAGCCCTGTCCAGCCTGTGCTTGAACACTTCCAGCATGACGGGACATCCACAGCTTCTCTAAGCAACCTGGTCCAGTGTCCCACCATCCTCATTGTAAAAAGTTTCTTCTTATGTCCAATTTAAATGTAGCCTCTTTCAGTTTAAGTTTGTTACCTCTTGTCCTGAGATGCCTTGGTAAAAAGGCTCTGTTTTTCTTACAAGCCCCCTTTAGGTATTGAAAAGCTGTAATAAGGTCTCATCGGAGCCTTCTCTTCTCCAGGCTGAACAACCCCAGCACTCTCAGCCTTTCCTCGCAGGGGAGGTGTCCCAGACCTCCCACCGTTTTCGGGCCCTGCTCTGGGCCCACTCTAACAGGTTCATGTCTATCTTGTGCTGGAGACCCTTGAGCTGGACGCAGAACCCCTGCTGGGGCCTCACCAAAGCAGAGTAAAGGAGAATCCCCTCCCTACTGTAACCATGAGGAAAAGACTGCGTGAAACGCAGCCAAGGCTGCAAATTCCCAGAGGCGCCATTTTGCAGGAGCTTCCCCCCTCAGCCCCTTGGCCTTGGGACTCCTCTGGGGAACTCCCCCGTGCCCCAAGGCTGTGTCTCCCCTCCAGCAGGCCTAAGGGTGGGCGAGCCGCGGGGCGGACCGTAGTTGTCGGGGGGCGGTAGCTGTGAGGAGGGGGCTGCCAGGGTTGCGGGAGGGTGTCAAACGCCCCCGGCCTCCTCCACAGCCCCTTCACACAGCCCCCGCCCTGCCCTGCACCGCTCCTCCGCGCCAGCAGGGGGCGGCAGCTGCCGCTGCCACCGCCCCGCCGGGAGCCGCTCCCGCTTTGCGTCGCTTCCGGGCCGGGCTTCGGCCATGGCGACGGGCGCCAGGAAGGCCGTGTGAGCGGGCCGGGCCGCGGCGGGAGGCGGGTTCGGGTCGGAGTGGCGGTGGGGGGATGCTGGTCGGTCGGTCAGTCAGTCAGTGGCGTTGTCTCCCTGCAGGTACCCCCTGTTCCAGCTGGGCAGCCCGCAGCTGCGGATCTTCCGGCCTAACTTCTTCATGCTGGCGGTGCGGCCGGGCGTGCCGCAGCCCGAGGACACCGTCCAGTTCCGCGTCTCCATGGAGTGAGTGCGGGCCCGGCGGGGGACGGGGCACGGCATGCGTGGCGTGGCCCCCGCCCCGCAGCGGGAGCCGTCGCGGGTGCAGGCCTGCCGCGGAAAGGGCCTAGCGCTGCTCGGGGGGTGCAGAGGGGCCACCGCCGCTTCCCTGCCTTGCCCCGCCTTCCCAGCACCACCACCTCCCAGTGCCACCCGTCCCAGCACGCTGCCTCTTGTCGCCTCCTTGTGGGCTGCAGCTTGACGGGTTAGATGAGGGGCGGGAAGACAAAGTGCCACATAGCGCCCTTTGGGCTGGGGGAAGGGGCTTCTGCACCAGGGAGACCTTTTAGAGGGCTGAGAGGGTACTGCTTGGTACCTCTTCCTGGGTATTAGTGAGGCTCAGCCTTCCCAGTGGCAGACTTGGGAAGAAGAAAGTGCTTATGAAAATGATCCAGAGAAAATGAGGTGATGTCCAGGTATTTGTCAGGACTCTCATCCTGACCGAGCTGGCTGCAGGCACTAAAGCCCACAAACCTGTGGCAGGTCCTGAAAAGATTAGAAAATGCTGTTCAGAGGATTAGAAAGGATTCTTAACTCAAGCAGTGAGAAAGTCTACAAAACTCTCAATACAGACTATATCTGAGGTTTTGACTGTTGAGGCTACAGAGAATAAAAATATTTGTCATAGTTACAGTTTATGGATAGTTAATTGCTGTAGCAGTGTGTGATCTATGTTGAGTTTATACTTTTGTCTGGTAAGGCTACCTTGGTTAAAGGGAGAAGATGTATTTATCCCGAGTATCAAACAATCTGTAAATACTCTGACTGTTTTATTTTATTTAAATTTTTATACTTTTCCTTCTTCTTGCCCCAAAATGTTTTTGTATTGCCTAGAATGACAAAAGTGGATATCAAGAATTACCTTGAAAAAATATACAATGTGCCAGTGGCTGCTGTGAGGACCAGGATACAGTATGGTAAGTGCAGTTGATTCATCCAAATGGATGAATACAGCATCCCTGCGCAGCCAGAATAGACTTTTCCTATAAAAAAAAATCCATTAGATTTCAACAAAGGTGCTTAGCTGGTGATGTCTGTCAGCTTAGTTGTTTGTTTGTCCTTTAAAATGAATATGCAGTACTACATATTTGAATGCTTTGACTAGATTATTATGTAAGTTTAGTTTTAAAAATAAAAATCTGAATTTAAAAGGCCTTGACAGTTACCTAGCTTTTGCTATATTCTTTTGTAGTTGGTACCATTTCTCCTTGAAGACCAGTGCGTGTCTCACTTCAGAAGGAACAGCTTCATGTGTTTTAATAAAATGATGAGTTAAACTTAATTTCAGCCGTAGCCTTTAAAAAAAAAGTTAGTTGAGTTTGCCTTTTGTTAGACCATAACACCTTCTCTGTGTGCATGCCAGGTAAAGTTGTAGAGCAAAAAAATTGCTCTATTAGACCAGTAGGTAATATCAGAAAAACATCTGAACAAACTTTCAATTTTTCATCAGCTGTCATTACCACATTTCTGCTATAGACATGTATGCTTCTACTCAGGGTGTTTCTTCCCTGTGCCACCCCTACAGAAAATATCCGATGAAAAACCCAACATAAAAACAACCCAAGAAAAAAAGAGAAAACATTCTTAGTTTAACTTATACTGAACTCTGACTTGGAGCAGAGAGACCTATCTCTAACTTATATAAGCTAAATGAATATAAAGGTCATGTTTACATATGAATGCTTCCTTCCCTAGAGCTCCTCTGACTGAAGTTTGGATGCAGTGCAAAGTGAGGAATATAATTTTTGTGCTACATACCTTTTTGGTCACCAAGTAGTGCATTAAACAAATGGAGAGCGACTTGTTGGTTAGCACATCTTTGCTAACCAACAAGTTAGTTTGGTGGCTAGGTTTTTCTTTTTTTGTGCAGTGACTCTAGCAAAATAATTGATTGATGTGTTTATAATGATGGGGATGATTTTTAAAAAGGGATAGGAAGGAAGAGCTGTAATAGTGAAAAATCGAGAATGAAAGAAAAAGCTTCAACATAAGGTTGTAAAACTTGGAACATTTAAAAGAAGAAAAATAAAATAGAAAGATTATCTGTAATATGCTTATGTGAAAAATAGAATTAAATAAAGTCTTAAAATACCAAACAGATGCAGTTCCAAACAGCACTGAAAAACATTAATGCTTCTCTTTGTAACCATTTCATCCCCCAGCTGCTGATGGAAGTGATGGTAGAATGTATGTATTCAGAGATAAAAGAGAAAAGGAGGTTAGAATGTGTAATAATTGAGAACGTTAATGTCTGCCTAATATGCAAGGAATAAACTGAACTTCCCACTGAGTTGTGACCAGCATACCTGCAGAAGGTTCAGGTGCTTTGTTGTTTTTTTTTTTTTTTGGATGTGGAGTGTAATTTCTTGGTAGTAGGTCCAGCTCATTAGCTGGGTAATAAAAATTGACAAGTTTGAAGCTGTTTAGTGGTCATTTCTTCCTTGTCTTCCTGAAGCTGTTAATTTTGGGAGGTTTGTCACATCTGGCCCCCTACTC
The DNA here is from genome assembly GCF_036417535.1 of Chlamydotis macqueenii. Lineage (NCBI taxonomy): Eukaryota > Metazoa > Chordata > Aves > Otidiformes > Otididae > Chlamydotis > Chlamydotis macqueenii. Next base: position 51,402,032 of record NC_141560.1, on the reverse strand, counting down.
AGGAGACTTACCTTCTTGCTTCTTTGCAAACTTTGTGTGTGATGTGAAAGCACGATGGCTGTCAGCAGCCTGAGTCTGGTGATGCCTCGGTTCCCAACTTGGAAACGAGGAGAGCAGTGTCTACCAATTTCAGTGCAGTCTAGTAATTCTGATATTATGTTGATACTGAAGAAAGAGTATTCCTCTTAATAAATCAGATGTAGTAAAGTCCCCACTTCAGCTTGGAGAACTTGGAAGTCTTGGGAAGTAAAACATGGGGTTCTCTTCATCTCTGCAGGTGCAAACAACAAGAGGAATCACAAGAACCAGAGAGTGAAGAAGCCAGATTACAAGGTCGCCTATGTACAGCTGGTGAGTGAACATGGATGCTTGTGGGGAAAGAGGAAGGGATTGTTAACCAGCTGAGCTAGAAGTAATGTTCAGTGAATTGTCTGGTTGGCGAATTTTTCTGCCAATCCGCTAATAATAACATTTTCTTTAATGCGTTCCAGAATGTATAAAGATATTTAAATTACTTAGTCTAAAAATCAAATTAAAAAAAAGGTTACTTTTCAAGTCCTGTATTTGTTTGAGGTCTGTGTGTAAGTTATGGTCTGATGTCATCTGCTGCTGCTTTGCCAATGAGTTTCATGCTGACCCTGTACTCTGTGTGCTGGAAGGTTCACGACTTGTGTGGTTGATTGCTGAAATGTCCAGTAAGTGAAAGAATATATTGTAAGAGTAGGGAACTTCTTATTAAAGCTTTTTGGATTTCAGAGAAGACTAAGGCATATTCCTTGGAGAGTTTTTAGTCATGTCTAACAAGCGTGCTTTGTGGCTAAACCAGGTTCTGAAACATATGTTGGTTGCCCAGTGGAAAAGGAGCTTCATGTTCTTATGAGTTTCTTTCATAACAGGAGCATATTATAGTTTAGACTTCTCTTGGGCTTACCTGTCTCTATGTAAAAAAGAAATGCAACCAGTGACAGAAGACTCCTTCACATACCAAAGTTACATTAAAGGAATGCTATTTATGGTTGTAAAACCGTAAGCTTAAAATGGCTGTTGGCAACACAACCTCGGTGTTACTCCATCCTGGGACAAGGGATCAGTGTCAGGGGAACAGTGTGATCTTAAAGACTGCGTAAGACTTCATATAGATTTGGAGTCAGACTAAAAAGGTGCAGACAATGGGAAATGTGGGGTTTTTTTTAATTTTTCAAAGTTTAAATTGAAGTTAGAAGTTTTTTTCTAAGTTCCTTCTGGGAAGGGGAGTCGAAAGAAAAGCGAGGAGGGCATGTTTTTCTAGACAGCCCTTACCCCTAAAAGAACAGTATAAAGTACAACGTTAATAGAAAATAACAGAGTTGTATTTAGATGAGGACTGAGCTTGATTTACTGTGCTGAAGTTAATGGCAACCTCATCTCCATGAGGATTTTGCGTTAGGTTTGCTAAAAACCACATTCCTTTTTCAAGGAAGAGTCTCTGCTTTGGTGGGCAAATTTTCCCTCCTGGATTTTCTGTGCTAGGTTTTTGTCTGTGAGAGATCAGGTATGAACAATCCATTAAGAACACAGCTGAGGAACTGAATGCCAGGAGTGGTCTTGTATCTTAGAAGTTGCTTTCTCCGAGTGTTGTTCCTTAGGAGGTAATTGCAAGTACTTTCCATTGTCACGGCCTCTTGCTAGTGACTTCTTTGCTTTTAGAGACTCGTTTCCCAAGACTGAAGCAGGCTCAGATCTTAGGCGAACTGTGGTCAGCTCTCAGATTTTATTTCACTGTATTTAATGCAGTCTTTTTTCTGCTGAGTTGAGAAGGAGGTAGCTTGCAACCCACAGATAGTCAGGGGGAAGGAGTGGGAAGCAAAATGCTCCTGTTCTGTGGAGCAAGCCACTCATTTAAGGCAGTGCCTTTGTGCATTTATTTTGCATCAAACCTCTGAACCTAGAATAGTTGCCATTACTTTAAGGGCAGCTCCATGGTGGAGAGGAGCATCACCCAAAATGTTTTGGTACTGTAGGCAGTTGGACAGTGGTAACTCTGGTCATTCCTCCAGCCTCTAATTTTGTCTGCTGGGCAAATTAGTGTGCACAGAGCCCTGTGGTACTGTGGCTGAGGACTACTGTTGGTATGCGAGACTGCGAGTGTCCCGTACTGTTTTGCCCTGTACTATAGTATAATTGTATGTTTTTAAAGAATGCCGTGTTTTCCGTCTGACCCATGAACGGGGTTGGGGACCACCTTTTGGTGTTGTACACTTCATCCCAACTGAGGGAATCCTGACCATTTACCAAACTCTCATCAGTGAAGGTTGATTTGTGCATTTTCTCCTTACCTCATTCCTAGTCTCTTTGCTCTCTTTTTTTTTTTTTTCTGTTGTTGTTGGTGTCTGTTAATTCCCTTAACATTTAGGTTTATCTGTTTTTTTTTTTCCTTTCTTTTTCCTTTTGTTCTTTGCTTTTCATCACTAGCTCTGGTGTCTCAGACAATGAGCTCCCAGTTCTGTGTTCGCACCAGCTTTAAACAGTGGGTGAGGCCAGAAATGCAGTGTCATTTCTGAAACTGAAGGTTTTGCCTTCATTCTCATTCATGGTGTGATTCAGGCCCCACGTACTCCATTGTTAATATCTGCCTAATTTAGGAAAGTCTTTGGTAACCACTGTAAAATCCTTATTTTCATGAGAATTAGTCTGCATCTGCCGTGAGTCAGAGTAGCTGGGCTTTCCCACCATTTTTACCAGCTGTGTTTTCTCTCATTAATCCAGTTTCAAGTTAAAACTGCTTATGATTGGAAAAATAAGGATGTGTTTTTGGAAGGTCTTGGGTTGATCTTTCTATTGCCCACTAGGTGGAAGTATTGCTCTTTCCAGCAACACTTGGTAGCGGCTATGGTGTGGTTTACCTGAATGAAATTGAGTATATTCTCATGACCAGTTGTGCTCTCTGCTTCATAAAACATCACCTTATGTGTCCCAGTGCAACATACGTATCCATTAACTTACTGCAAGTGTCTCAAAGGTGGAAGGTGTATGAAGTCATAGTCAACATACCCATAGGTGTCAGATTAGTTCCTCAGCTGTTCCCCATGTAAGAATTGTTGTCCTTTCTTTTCCAAATACTATTTCTTGGAGATTCAGAGCTGTTTACTTTATTCTCAGGCTGTAACTGGACAAATACATGATCTGTCCAAGCATAATATTTTCACACTAAAAAAATACCTCGAATCATAGAAGGCTGTGGATCAACAATATCTTGCCATTCCAGAGCCTGCCTGCCTTTTTTCCCCTTTTAGAATATGGTGAGAAAGGTTTACGTTAGAGACTTATAGCTCTGGGTATCAGAGGGTACTTTTTAACTGTTTTATTTTTTTAATTAAAAACAAAGCTATATATCTTTGTGGAGTAGATGAAATGAATGTAATACAGCAGCCTTTCTCCTAACTCCAATACCGTTATAATTTTCCTAATGTTATTTAAAAAAAAGTAAGAAAGCCAGTGGGAAACTTTACAGTTATATCAACATCAGGGAAATTAAAAAAAACAACATCATCCCCTCCTTCTCCTTCAGTGTTCTCACTGGTTTAGCTCAACAGGTGTTAGTACCCGTGGGAGCACAACTGTAGACAAGCCTCTGGAATCCAGACCTATTTTTAATTAAACCTGTTTTGAGAAATCTAATGGAGATGGCTGTAAAAAGGAGTCTGACCTTGTCAACATTAGGACTAACACCTATTTAGCTGCATGAATGATGGTACTGGTGGGAATATTTTTGCAAATGCTTTCTCCTCAAACCCTGTTTAGAGTGTCCAGTACATTCATAGTAATTAACCCGTTTGCACATCAGATGTGACGGCAGGTTTCTTTTGACATGTAGAGGAAACTTGGATGCTGGGTACAGAGTGTCATTCCTGTGTAGATTTTTTTTTGAAATTGCTTTCTGTGCTATTTTGCCATACGTTATAACATCGGATGCTACCAGTGCAGTAGTAGGAGAATTGTTCAAATGCACTGGATTATTAAACTTAGCTGCATTTGCTGCTACTGCTGGACTGAATCCCGTGCTGTTGGGAGTCCAACATTTTTTTAGTTAACGATACTGTAAACATCACTTTTCTCCTAATTCTGAAGGACAGTAGTAAGTGCTTCAATTATCTAAATAATCAGAAGATCTCACAGTTGTTTACATGATGAGTGTTTGCTGCGTCATTCCTACATAATGATATCTGTGCTGACCTTCCATTCCTAAACTTTTCAACGGACGCAAAGGTCAGAGAAGTATAAATGAGTTTGTGCCGGATAATCCTTCCAGCAGTTTTCTGACATGAGGCTCAGCAGTGGAAAGGCTAACACTTGACTTCATAGGCCTAATTACGGTCACTTAACCTCTCATTAAAATGAATGGAGGCAATTTGTACCACTCGATGTGATAACTCCTTCTGTAGATTCAGAGAACAAGGTGTGTTTTCAGCCTTTCAAACGAAAAAGTCTTGAAATCTAAGGGGAAAAAACATGTTTGATGCATAGGTCACTTTTAATCTTGAAGTATGTTAGCATTTAACAAATGAATCCTCGTAAGACCTTGTATATAAATCAATTTTACATTTGGGTAATGGTGAAGCGAGGATTAGAGTTACGCAGGAGTAGAAGTTTAATGGCTCCCATTTCTGTAATCTAAACACTGGACCACACATCTTACTTGTACATAACCTTAGAATTTGTGGGGAAAAGGGAGGTCTCTGGGAAGACCCAAAATTGAGAATAGCAATGTGTAAAATCATCGTGTTACTTTATTTTTTTTTTTTGATGTTTTAATATGGCCTCTCTAACTTGCTTTGCTTGGTTTTTTTTTCTTCTTTTTTTTTAACATTATGTGGAGTCACGTAGATAAAAGAGCATGTGGTGGTAGAGCTTATTCTGACAAACTCCAGAGTGTCAGTGTATCACGTCACATTGGTGGAAAAGTTCTTTTGCTGGCAGTGCAGCATCCAGTTCCAAGACAGACCAGATTATCTGAGCAAAATGATTTTTTTTTTTTTTTGCAAATGTTTATCTTTTTTACAGGATTTTCTTTTAGCATAGCTATGCCAAGTAGGAAGGTGTTCTTGTTTTCTCCCCCTTTCTCTGTGCTTCTAACTAAGGTGATTATGCTGGCAGAAGTTCTAAAGGAGTAGCAAGCCCTAGCCTTTTTAGAGCCCATTTCAGCTTATGTGAATGTCAATAATTCAGTAATTAAAAGGATTACCTTGGTTAAATGACTTGCAAAGGGTAAAACAGTGAACGAATACAAGGTTTAGGAATAAGCCAGAATTTTGCTTTTTTTGTTGAATATGCTAGCATTTCATGTTCTAGCAGTTTGCAAACCAGAGAAAACCCTGGTGAACTTGGTAGAAATTTAGTTGTTTGCTTTATTTTGGTTAGGATTTCATTCTGAGGATGAGTTTACCATGTGGTTGTCAAATGGTTGCTGTACAGAAGGGAAAACTTTTACAAAGAGCAAGTGTAAGAAAAAGCAACACTGCGTAAAGGAGTGATGATCACTCCATTCCTTTGGTAGGCATTTTTTTTAAAAGGTGGCATATGAGTTTGGACCTCAATAGCCTCTGGCATTGTGTGGAAGATGCACTGAATGTAAAGATGTGTGGACAGACTCACAATCCTTTATGTAAGTTGATGCCTTTTGGTATTTTTGAAATTTTGAAATACCCAAGATACAGGCTTCTTCTGAAAACTAGCTACTGAGCATGCACAACAGCTATTTTTCATACAACTTTCATCACTTCAGAGTCTTACAGTGCAGTATTACTGAATAGTATTGTTACTTAAGATTTATCAACCTTCAGTTCTCAGGGTGTAATGTCTTGGCTGTTTCGAATCGTGTCTGGCTGCCAGCCAAAATCAGAATTTCTTCACAAAACAAGAGCTGGAAAGATCCAACTTGTCTGTGCTGATTTTGATTTATTAAAAGACTCCAGATAAAAATTGACATTTTCAGCTCAATATTTGACTTTCACCAGCCTTGAAATGGGAACTGTGAGCACTTTGATAAACAGCTGAAAGGTTTGTCTGGTTTTGCTACAGCCTCTGTGTGTATCTTTTTCTGGTTTTTTTTTTTTTTTTTTTCCCCTTCTTTTTAAAATAATAACTGTTTTGCAATGCTTAGTGAATTACATGGATGTTGTTAGTATGCTTTAGGGACAGCTTTCCTTCCTTCTCCAATAAGGGAAGTGCATTGGTGCTGGAAGCACACCAAAATGGAAGTGCTGCATAACAAGAACAGTCCATTACTACACTGTTAGCAATATAAATAGTTCTCAAATTTTCAGTGTAGGTGGTATGCCTACCATGTTAGCCTGACTTGTTTTCTGACTTGTTTAACTAAAATGGCTTCTTCTCCAGGGCAGACGAATCCTTAGAATTGACCCCATCTGTTCAGTAGGTACCACAAGGCTGAGTGATCCATCCACAGTGTAGTTAAAACACAGTAATTTTTTGTAATATAAACAAATTCTTTTCCAAATGCTTCATTGTGCTAAAATCTTGGGCAATGCTTGGCCTCAAGGGTGCTTGCTGCTGATCATACTACAGGAAGAGTTTCAGTAGGCTACAGCTTTGGAATTGCTTAAAGACGTTGATAAGGCCAGTTTCTGTGCCTTGAAATGGAACTATGCTTTGTCATAGGATGGCTATTATAAGCATACCTGTTGGTAATATAAAGGTACAAAAGAGTTGAAACCCCAGAATGTACACCGTGGAAAGAAAAACCTTGATTTGTTCCAGTTGATCTTATCCAGGCTAGAATTGAGGAAAGAGCAATGTACACAGCAGCTCCCTTGTTGTTTTTGTAGTATGGTCAGGCTCTTAGGAAACCCCCAAGAAGTATGCACTACAAAAACAACCGGAGCATTGCTGGGTATGAGTTGATATTTCCTAGATTCTAGTCTGGATAAGCTCAACGGGGATAAGTCATGTTTTTTTCTTTCTAAAGTGTATGCTTGAGGTTTAAATTCTTTCACACCTGTAAATTACCAGGTTGAGCATATGAAACATAGCACACATTCAACTGAGTCGGGGCACGGTGATGGTTTTTTTTTTATTTAATTATGTCACACTTCTGATCCCAAAATGTAGCATAGGTAGCGGTGTTGCGGAAGGCTCCTTTCATGTCCTTTGTGGAACCATTTCATAACTGGGCTTCTTGTTTAATTATTTTTATTGCACAAATATAAAGAATGGCTAATCTGAAAAAACCACCTGTTTTAATCTGAAGCAGTGAAATACTTATGTTGAGATTTCTGTATCTGATATTCTGCCAAATAAGTTGGCATATTTTGTGAGGTTTGTAAGTATTTTGGAGAGTAATTTTAGGGTTATGAGCTATCAGTTGTGAGTTTTAGAATGCAAAGTCCCATACAGAATGGAAGGACTGATACTGTTGAGTTTAATGAAGTTGTGCTTAGTGCAAACATGACTAAAAAGTAAGTAGATAATGTTAATGGGATAGAACATTTCCACAGAATAATGGTTTCCTGCTGTTAGATAAAAACCAGAGACTAAGCAAATGTTTATTTTCCAAGTGGGAGACATAGATCTGATGATGATGTTTCACTAAAATGACTTGTCTGTTAGGCAGAGTGACCGATGCAGATGTAATCACTTTAATCTCATCAGTGATGTATTGGACAGATTGTTCCCCCTGTAATTGTTTTACACTATAGTCTTTATTCCTGTTGATAAGAAACCTCTGGTATCTGTAATTCTGTATTCCCACATTACACCCTATAGCAACAGCTGCTAGTAGTGTTCTGTCTTATCCTTAGCTGAGATCTAAACAGCTGTAACCACTACCCATATCCTGAGTGTTAACAGAATGAATGCCTGCTCCACCATGTATTTCTCTGATGATGTTATTTTAACAAAATCACTTATTTTGCTCATCTTGCTTTTACTGTATGACTCATACAACACCTCTGAGCTGGTTCAAGGTCTTTGAAGAGGTGTCCATCTCCCGACCATTCATCTGTAAAAAAAAGATGTCACTGTCTTAATTAGCACATGGAAGAGGAGAGGCTGAAAGTTAGCTTTTTTTGAGGGGAGGGATATATATGTATCTTGGGGAGAGGGGTGGAAGGAGATCTTGGGAGGTAAGAGGTACCAGCAGTAGCTGAAAGTTCAGGGTGGTCTTTTCATTGTGTTTGCATCATAGCTCCTGCAGAAAGGCTGGAATGTTTCTCTGACCATTTGTTTTCTCTTTAGGGCCAAGGACAAACCTTTCAGTTTCCCAACCTATTTCCAGAGAAAGAACAAGACTCAGAAACTCGCTCTTTTGATGACTTCAAGGATAAATATCTGGAGAGAGAGAAGCAGAGGCAGAAAGGTGACCCCAGACGAGGTGGAGTCCCTGATTGGTTTGGACTTTGATGCAACAAGCCAGCTGCCTTTCTTTAGACTCAGAGGGATTTTGACCAGCAGAACTTGCACTCTTCCCTTCTTGTAAAGACCGAATGTTTATTCTTGAGCAGCCCTTGCTAGTGTGTCTTTTTTCCTGGCTGTTTGTGCACGACTACAACAAAATGGCCCTAAAGAAATAAAAAGGTAAAATAAATTTGACTGCATCAGGTCTTTCCTGTGAATTTGTGGACTATTTTAAAATGTGGAATTGCTTGTTGTTGTTTCTGACTACAAGAGTGTCATTGTGCTTCCCTTCCTCCTGCTTCTACAGGTTGTTTTGAGTAGAAGTAGGAGGCGTTTCATTTCCCAGGATAAGTGTAGTTGCATTGAATAGAATGTGTAAAAGTCAGGATAGCTCAGTCAGAGGCAGACGTGGAGGTGTGTATAACTAGACTACAGGCTCAGGACATAGGGTTCCCTTATTGTCAGTTACGGTGTCCTACTGTTCTGTGCATTGCCTTCCTTGCAAAGTGACCCCCTCTTTCCTGGAGATGTACATGCGATCTGATTGCACTCCTTTGTTTACAGTTGTGTGGCATTTTGGAGACAGGGTTTATTGGATAGGCTTGTGACCGGGCATGTGTATGTTTGATCCCCAGAAGCACCAAGGATTGGACAAAGGTGGTCCACAGTTTCTGCCTGCTGTTGTGCAGTGCAGGTAGTTGCCTTCTGTGGCCAGCCTGCCGTAGGAATGTTTACTGGCACGGCTATGCTAGTATTCCTTCCCCTGCCGCAGCTACCTTGCAGTGCTGGCAAGAGTCCTGTGTGGACACAGTTGTACTGGCATAGAAATGCTGCCAGTGTAGGCTGTTTTGTGCTCAGGACTAATAAAAAGAGTCTTTTTACTTTTTCTGGTGCAACTCCCTCTACTTCTAAGGTGCTGATGCCAGGACAGTGGTAGAACTCTGCTAGGCCTTCAGGGCTGCCACGTTCAGGTTTTTAATTTCTTGGCTCTGCAACTGTTTCTCCTTGCTCCGATGAGGATATTTCCTCTTTTCCTTTGTCAAGTAATGTGCTCCGCTGGTGTGTTAGAAACAGTGGGGGGAAAAGGAGGACTAGGAAGGACCTTACCACAGCTAGAGAAGGATGTGTTTCTGCAGGCCACTGGCTGTAACACCAACACATGCAGGGTTAAATGTATGGCTAAGGTTTGCCTGGCTTTTGAATTCTGCCACTTGGAGCAATTGGCAGGGTAGTGAATGAGCCCATGCCTTGCATGCTTCTACCCGGGTGCTCTCCTTTATTGTTCTGTGTCTGAACTTCTTGTTTGGACAGCTAGCAAGATGTTTACAAGGAAACAGCTGTTCCCCAGAGAGGCAATCCAAGTAGGATTTTACGCACCCCCTTCTGTTCATTAGTCGCCTCTTTCCCCCTGCTACTTCCCTTCTGCACGACAGTCCATCTCCTTCTGTGGTTTGTTGCTTACAGCCCCAGTGACTCTCCCACCCCGCTCTTTGTCCATTTTCCAACGGGGATCGTGCATGATGATCTGAGTTAGCTGGTGCTTAAACAGAGAGATTCTCTGAGAGAGGAGGGGAGATAAGTGAGGATTTGCTACTCCCAGCCTGCCAGCAGTTACAATAGTAGATGTGGAAAAATACTGAGTTCACTGAAAACAGTTCTTATGTTTGGCATATCTGCAAAGCCAACATTTCCAGAGTTTTGTAGTGACATATGAAACGCCAGGTTAAATCAGGAGCTAGCCTGCAGTTTTAAAGTAGGACAACTGAATTTGTCTAGATGCAAGGGTCTCTCCACTGCTGTACACAGCCTCCTCACCACCTTTTTTAAATACATTTTTTTAAAGGGACTGTTTCTCAGACTCCTAGCTCAGTGTGAAACTGATCCATATTGGGCCTGAGGCTTTGTTCCTACAGTATGACGTTATGGAGTTTGCTATTTTTTTCTTAATTTTTCTTTGTGGTCACCTCCAATACAGATAACTGCATCTTCTTCACCATGGTGAAGGTAAAATAAAAATAATGCATCTAGTGGTGCATATGTCTTCCTAACTGGTTGATCAGCCTTGAGCAAGCAAACAGTCAGGTATGTGATAGTTCTGGATAAATGAGGCTATATTCCATGTGTTAGGTGTAACAGCAAGAGGTCTGTTAACTATTAGCCTCTCTGCCTTCCCTGTTATGGTCTTCAGGAGAGGCTGGAGTCACCAGCTTCTGTACTGGCATTGAGAACCCAAGCTGAGGAGTTTATCTGCAGTCCCAGATATGCTCTAGGCTGAGTGAGTATCAGAAGCCCTCGAGTAGGTCTACCATGCTTTGCTACTCTGTGATTTCTCCATGGATGATTAATTTCTAGCTCATGTTCAAGACAGGTTTCTGTGTGGAGTGGCACAAGAGGGAAGAAATAGATGAGTATATCCGTATCTACATGAAGTTGCTGTAACCAGGTTCTGGCAGATACCCAAGCTGCTTAAGAGAGCAATGTTAACCAGCTACCTCTAAAATAGTATTCCTGTGAAATTAAGGTAAGATTAAAAAAAAACAAAATTCAAAGCCCCTGATACACTGTTATTTTGCTTTAATGCTCCTAATTGCCACAGAAGTGGGATTAAAAAGATCACGAGTCTTTCCCAGTCCCTTGTTGGCCAGTGTTTCTGAGGAAGTGCCAGTGCTTAATATGATCTGGTGCTTCACTGCTTCACACATCCCATCCCCTAAATTGTACAGGCAGGCTAGAAGATAACAGAGGTGATACTTGAATATGAAGGCAGAGATTGTATCATGTACCAGAGAGAAGTACAGCAAATGAGTGGTGAAACTCTGACAAGGATTCAGAATTGCATAGTTTTGTTCACTAAGTTATGCTCTTTCCAGCACATTCTGATACTCATTTTGGGTGATGCAAAGGATCAGCGGATCCTATGAGGTCACATCTAGCCCTGCTATCAGAGGTGTCGAGCTGTCCTTGGCTATGTCAGCAGCCATACCTGTGGGCCAAGGATTTGGATATACGTGTGAATAACTTCTCCAAGGACCAAAGTAATGACTTGGTTGAAGAAGCTGATGTTCACTGTAGTGCAGGAGAAGCCACGTCCTGCACTTGGCGTACACAGCTCTGCAGCTGCTGGTTTCTCTGACGTGCAAGGGAGACATTGAACGCAGTTTCTTTCCCCTCTGAACGTGTGCAACCCCCCAAAGAGAGTGATGTGCTGGAACAGTCAGCAGATGCACAATTGACTGTGCTGGCCGCTCTGGTGAAGAAAGGCATCCGGCCGTGATGAGCATTGTCCCAGCAATACCAGTACACTTCAGAGGGAGCACGCAATTGCTTTTTTGTTTGCTTGTATTTATTATTTTTTTAAAACAAACCAGAATGAATTGCAGAGACAGTAAAGTGACTGTGTAAGTGACTCTCCTAACATTACAGCTTTGAAATTAGTTTTGCGTTGTAGATGATGCTCGGTTCAGTACTAGGGACGGGTTCCTTGTTGGTTGAAGTAGATCACATAAGAATGTGTGGGTGTCTGCAGGTGACGAAATTACTGTGTCTTGTAACCACTTGTCACCTGAGCCTTGCTATATGACCTCAGAGGGTGCAAATGTTTGTCTTCACAGTGCCCTTGAAGTAGGAAGGCATATAGTGCAGCTCAGCTGGTAAGTGGATAGACACAAAGCTGTGGTAGCTTCATCTTCTCTGTGTTAGCCACACTATGTGAAAGATTAAGTGTGGCCTGTGCATCAGTGGCCAGTTTTACAGTCCTGCGCATCTTTCCCCATTTTTCAGGCCAACTGGTGGTTGTCCTGGTTTTGGCTAGATAAAATAAATTATAGGAAAGAAGACACTACAACCTTGCTGTGGATTCCAGAAAACATATATTCTCATCCATTTAGTGAATATTCCTGCTCTGTGCAAAGGAAAGCCAAGTCACAGGGAGCGTAGATGGTCGCAGGGAGGGTAGATGGCTCGCTTTCATGGCTGAAGATGCCTGAGAATGGGCAATTCAGTGTTTCTAATACCTCCTCCCAGAGTGGGACCCCCAAATTATGCATCTGGTATTCAACAATCTGATTCACTGTTCACCCGCTGTCATTAGCACTTTTGAATGAATGAAACGGTAGGAATATTTTGCTTCCTCTATCCAAGGCCATCTTGCTGTGGAAAACATCTTCATGGTTGGGGAATTCCCCCTCCATCCAGGTTATCCCAATTATATAAAAATTGGGTGTTTTTTTTTTTTTTTCAGGAAAATTCCTTATTTGCATTTTCAGGTTGTAGGACAGACTACTGCTTCTTCAGCTCTGTCATGTTTGTGGAACGGCTTGCAGAGAGCGGTAAGGACTGGATAGAGGACGTCTGCTTAGTGTGTGAAACAGGGCAAGGTACACAAAGCAAGCACTATTTTTGCTAGGAGGACTGAAAGCTGTAAAACCGTTATCTTGACAATGCTGCTTTCTCCTGAAGTAGAGTTCAAGGACTGCTCAGAGTCCAATTTAAAACAGTTGTCTGAGAATGGCTTTCCAGGGTGGCTTATATGCCAAGGCTCATAGGTACCACAGCTAAAAAGGAACATTGTGATAATCCCTTTTGACCTTCTGAATAACACAGACCATAAAATTTCATGCCGTAGTTTCTGTGCGTAGGCCAGAAGCTTGCGGTTGAATGTTACCTGGAATGGATTTCAAGGCTTGAGCTAGACAAGCATTGCAGGACGAAGTAAGTGTCCTTGAATAAGCTGGCCCAAACAGCATGAAAGTCAGCAACACATTGTCATCTGTCCTGTGAATTTCTTAAAGTGGTTGTAATGGGGAAGACTGAGCATTGCTGTTTAGGAATCGTGTTTGTAGAGAAGAGAGGTAATTTTTATAAATATTATTTTCTTAAAATGCAAAAGGTTTTAGACTAGCTAAGATAACATCCTGGCTGAGCTATTTCTTTTAGAGTGATTTATGGCTGTTTAGACAGAATTTAGCTTTTTGTATATAGTATGGCTTATCAAAGTGTGCACTGCTATTGTGGACACACCCAGCCTGCAGAATTCAGGAGATATCCCACAGTTACTTATTTTGTGGCCTGAGAACACAGGAACTAGGGCCTGGTGAAAAACTAGTTGTTTTTAATTACAAACCAGGACTAACTGTCAGTCTCTTAACCTTTCTTGCCTTCAGCTGTTAGTAAATGCTGCAAATGAAAAGTAACTGAAATTTTGGAGAATTTGTGCAGTGCAGAATTAGGCACTGCATTTTCTTCTCTGGCAACTGGGAGTTTAGAGAGCATCTTGAGGCCACACATGGTATTCTAGATAGGTAGGTCTTGCTTTGGATCTGGCCCTTAGTACCATCTACATTTCATTTTCCAAATTTCCTACTTTAGGAGTCAGACCAGTGTCAGTAATTCAAGGCTTGGAAAACTTCCTTTCCTAAAACAAGGCTTGGGAAGCTCCCTCTGTTGAATAAGCGTGGTTTAGAAGTATTTTGAGTGTTGTCTGTCTGTATGTACCTGGAAAAGAAAAATTTCTCAGAGGCAGAGCATAATTTAATGTGGCTAAGCAAATGAATTGAGCCAACTAGAAAGGGAATGGCTGTGAGGTGGGCAGGTGATATCCTTCTAAGTGGAGAGAGAGGTCAGGGAGTTGTTCTGGATCATGTGGCACATCTCCTGTGAGCCTATGCTGAAAACATAGAGCTGGTGAAGGCCTCTTGGGTCATATAGTCCCATCTCCTCAAATGAAGAGAGCCTGCTGCAGATCAAGCTGTGCCAGTGCTTGCACACATGGCAAGCCCAGTGTGTGGTGTGTCACAACAGCTGTCAAAGACTAGTCGTCATACCCAGAGTCTCTAAACATCCTGTTTATCCTTGCAAGGAGGAACACTTGATTGAAAGATAAATACCAAAAAAAAAAAAAAAAAAAAACCAAAAAAAAAAAACCCAACCCCAAAACTGCTGCTAGGAACAACATTTGCCCTTGGGCTAACAAACCTGAAAACAAAAGAAAATAAACATAGGATGGAGGCAAACAGATTTCCACACAAGGCTAGATTCTAAAAGGGATTTAGGAGCTTAGCTTGTTTTGGCATGCTTGAAAAAGAAAAAGCCATCTGGGTGCCAGGATTCTTAGGGCTCCATATGTGCGCGTGTGCGTCAGGGGAAGAGCATGGGGAAAGATGGGGTGTCTGTGGTAGTGTGAGGAGGTAATGGAGGACATTGGAGCTGCCAGAAAGCTTTGTGCAGGGTCACCCTTGGGGCATAGCTTGCACATTTTAATTTCTTTGAAAAATTAAACATGCCGAAAAAAAGTCTCCAAGTTGGCAGCGAGGTTTTTTTTTTTTCCCTTCCCCCTCTGTTTGTTGTTCATTTGTCGCTGCACGGGAGGTCTGTTTACTTTGCTCAAGAGAATGAGAGACCCAAGAGACGCTGCTCTGCATGCAAAGCTTTTATGGAAGGGGCTAGGGGAAGAGGAGAGGAACTTCCAAGCCTTTTGAAACCAAGCTGAAAGAGTTTGTGGGCTGTTTCTTTTGCTTCTTTGCTCAATGCATGTTGGGCCTGATGTTGCTACTGCTTATGCAGACATAGCTGTGCTATGGACTTCAAACATGGATCCTGCTGTTAAGGGCAGATCAGGCAAGTGTCTACAGAGTAAGCATGAGGAGGCCTGAGAAGCCCTATGACTTGAAGTTGAAGCTCTGAGTAGCTGTCTAACATGGAAGCGGTCTCCACTCTGCTCATGGGATCTCTCCTGGTAGGTTGCTTTCAAAGCGGATGTGTTGCTGCTCTGTCCCATCACCTCACTGTTAACCCTTCTGAATGAACTACCCTTGAAGTTAGCGATGAATTAATCTGTACCGTTAAGGTACTCTCATGGATGATCCAATGCAGCCCTTCATTCCAGAGATTTAGTGGTTCAAAGGGGACTTTTCCAGAGCTGTGTGTCAGCCTGCTGCTGCTGCTCTTTGTTGCTTTAGATGACTCAGTCATGTTCTGAATGCTTCAGTTTCCCCAGCTGGGCTTAATAGTGGTTGTGACCCAACTGGAGATCCAGCAGAAGGAGGGGAAGTGGAGATCTGTGTTACTTTTACTTGCTTGCATCTCAGTGGATGAGGCAACTTTGTCCATCTGGATCTTCCTCAGGTCTTACGATGCTGAAACAACTAGAAAAAAACAGTGGGGAGAAAACTAAGGTTGCTGCGCAAGGGAGGGTGAATGTCTTTAGATTAACAGATGGGCACATCCCTGGGGATACTTCTTTCATGTGCATTCTTCAAAGTTCTGGGCAGTGAGGGCGGTGAGAGCAGGCAGCTTACTGCAGCGTGAGGGAGGTCAAGGGAATGACTGATGAAAGCAATGGTTAATTCACCTGGCGCAGACTTTGGAGCTATATGGTGTTCCAAAACTGCCATTTGGAGTTTTCTTATCCTTTTTGACTTGTGATGGAGGACAGGAACTGATGGGTCTGCCTATAGCCTCAGTGTTGTATTCGAAGCAGCTATTTTCTAACCCAAGTCAGTTCTTCTGTACTGCCCTAATGCATAGCAGAACAGAGACATTTCAGTTGACACAGGGAGTTGACTCCTTTTATCTCCTGTTTCAACCAACAGGAATGCTGCTCAGCAATCCCAAAATGTCCTTCTGTCTTGTAAAGGATCCCTTAAATACTGGGACACACCATGTTGTTTTTGCCACTTTGTCTCCAAGAGGCGGGGGAGTTCAGGAGCCAGCTGTGATTGTAGTTAAGGAAACAAAAAAGACCTTTTGTGAAAAGAGATTGAAAAGCCTGTAAATATTCATTCTAGAGGAGGGAGGAGTGAGAGGCAACATGATTAGAGATGCGCTATCCAGAAGTACCTCCCTTTATGATATATGTCAGTGGAGACTGTCAGTGAAACAAAAAAGCAGGCAAGACAGAAACTGACACAGAAATATTTTCACTCAACATTGGGTTAGATTACTGTTGTGCAATTCTTTGCCACAAAATATCAGGGCCAAGAACTTTGCTGGATGCAGACACACTCTGGCTGTTTCTGTGGATAACCAAGATATCAAAGAGCTAATGGTAATATTAAAAGAACAAGAGTTTTGGGAAGTCATCAGTGCCACATGCGTCAAGGCACAAGCTGACTCCAGCAGATGGAGGTGGGGATAGGAAGAGACTTATTTCCTTGGGAAGCAAAATAGCCTGCAAGCTGTCTCTTGCAGGCTATTTCTTTTTCTGACCTCTGGATCAGCCTCTGTCGTGTTGCAGAATCCCAGCCGAGATGGAGATTGGGCAAGATTGCAAGTTGGGCAGCTGTCTCAGCTACAGTATGTCTAGATGTGTGTTAGACCCTATGGGGAAGGTAGAGCACCTTCTATATTCTTCAGCTGTCAGTTGTGAACATCTTTATTTCCACCCTCCAAAAGAAAGGTCCTTTCTGTGGCTTGGGGATCGGGAGAATGAATTTAACTTCCACACTGTATTCAGCTGAGCTTGGGTCAATTCCTTAACCTCTATTTCTGACTTCATTTTGTGTTGTAGAAATTACCTAGGGATGATCACTCTCGAGTGCCCCTACTTGTCCTTCTGGCTAACAGCTAGGGGTCCTTAATGAAAAGTGCCCCCTCCGTCCTTTCTATGGTTGAGTATGACACCCTACACAAAATGCTGCTATACTGAGGTTGAAGACTGGTTTCATAATTTGTGGTTTTTTAATCACTCTTTTAACTATCTGGAAAAAGTAGTATGGGAGCTTTGAACACCTTAGCTGTATAGCCATGCTGCTCAGTAACAACTCCTCCATAAAACAGCTGTTTACTTTTATTGTATTTTCTTTTCACTGCTTTTAAAAGCTGTAAACAACCTCTGTGTGGAGCTTGTCTTGAAACTTGTGACCAGCTGGGTGAGGGGCCTGTCTATCAATTTCAAGCCTGTGGAGAGCAGAGCATAACAGGTCCCTGACTGCTCCAGCCACTTCCTGCCTGCCAAGGAATGATGGAAACGGAGGTCATTATTGCACAAGTAATTAAAGGTTCATCAGCCCTACCTCTCTGATTGCTTAAGGCCATTGTAGTAAGGAACAAATACTCCTGCTTGCCCACTGTTACTTGTTTTCTGCTTGCTCTGTTTTTCTTGGCTTGAGGAGAGGAATTATGAAGACTCTTGAGTAGGATCTGGGAGTGCTGTGGTCTAATGCATTTGGCTGTGGCTCTGGATATGTTGTGGAACACTAGTACAGAGAAGTTGAGTGTCTTCAGGGCCCCCTCTCTTCCTGCTTCTCCCCCAAATCCAGACACCAGAGAGGGGGTCCTCAAAAAACAGGTGCAAGTTGCCCAGGCCCTGGCACAGGCTTGAGGATATCTGCAGAGCTGTGCCTCTGAATGGCTGAAGTGCCTGCTGCCCTCACATTAGCAGATACAGGGATTTTACTAGAGCTGAGCTGGACTCCAAAAATGTGAGACTGGCTTATAATGGGAGAGTTTCCTATGGATTTTCTTAAAGAGATTCTTTTCTCTTTCTCTGGTTTGAACTCTGAAGTTCAGTTTTTTGTATATTCTCTCCATTATAATATGCAAAAAAAAATACTTTCTTTTCTTTTAATTAGACACTGAGACTCTCATATGGGCAGGTACCTCTTAAAAAAAAAACAAAAGAAAATTTTTAAAAGTAACAAATATTGTGGATCTTTGACAGAATCACAAAAGCAGGGCAGACTGAGCCTCCCACCCTTTAACCATCTGCCTCATGATATCTGGAGAGTCTTTTATCTTTGGGGAGCACAGCCCACAGACATGGGAAGTTATGTTGCTGTCCTCCAGTTTTTCCTTCTGTGGATGAATGATCATCACCAGCACCACCAAAGAAATGAGCTCCTGTTGTGCTGCCTCTCTTTGTACTTTGAGAGCAGTGGAAGAAGCAACTGAGAACGAAGAGAGCGCTGGATTTCAGTCCCGTTGGTTCAGGAGCATCATGAATGAGCCTTGCAGTATGGCTGGTAGAAGGTGGGCATTTTCCTCCCTCCCTGGGAGTGTAAAAGAGGACTGAGCTTGGATTGTGTTTGCTGCCTGCACCCCAAAAGCCTCCTTGTTGCTGAAGACGTTTTGCCCTGGAGAGCCTGGCTGCAGGGGCTTGGCTGTAGCTCAGGAACAGCTTGAAGGGCACATGTTGGGTAGGCAGATGGAGCAGGTGATGGGAGATGATCTGCTGAAGAAGGGGAAGTGTGGAGTGAGAAGGGGAACTATAAAAGGGCAGCTGTGTGGGTGACCCTGTGGAAGTGGAGGAGGGCAATAACTCATCTCAAAAGGAGCGAGGGGCCAGCAGCAAAATTGCCTGGAATAAGCAGCTGAATAAGAGCTGGTGGAATGATTAAGTCTGACAGACCTGAGGTTATTTTCTGTGTGCGTTTGTGGGGGAGTCAAATAACTTCTTGGTCAGTCTGCAGAGGCTGTCTAATCAACAGCCCCAGTGTTGGTCGCAGCCCGCGATGCTCCAAGGTAACACTAACCCTGCCGCAGAGCGGAGGGGCGTCGCCAGATGTCTCAGGGGCACTGCATCTTGACACGTGAATGCAGCCTGCAGCACGGCAGCCTTACAACAGACACTGCGTAATGGCCTGTTTTGAATTTGTATTTCATTTGCCTCCCATATGGGATCAGTTTTTTCCCTTTTCTTTATTTTTTTTTAATAGCGTTTTTCCTAGTCATAATAATCAGCATTTCCCTGCCTCCCCCACTTCATTTTTCACAGCTGGCTTTGATTGGTTTCAGTCCTGC
The DNA here is from genome assembly GCF_036417535.1 of Chlamydotis macqueenii. NCBI lineage: Eukaryota > Metazoa > Chordata > Aves > Otidiformes > Otididae > Chlamydotis > Chlamydotis macqueenii. Next base: position 51,382,904 of record NC_141560.1, on the reverse strand, counting down.
AGATGCTCCTTCGGACTGAGAAGAAGGGGCAAAGGTTCCCTTCCTTTTCAGCGCGAGGCAGACAGCCTTGCCGGAGGGGTGGGGGAGGCCGGCGTGCTCCCGGACGCGCTGACTCTTTGCTGCGGCCCCAGCCGGCCTCTTGTGCATCTGGTGAGGTTTGCCAAACTGCAAGATAATTTCTCTGCCGAAGGCCTGGAGAAGATCACAAGTTGTTGATGGCGGGCATGCCCCTTCTCTTGCATCGTTTGAAAACAACCGTTCTTGCGAGCGAGAGGGGCAGGATCCTCAAACGCCTTGTGCTCGCAAGCTGTGGGTACAAAGGGCCAGAGTGCATCTATGATCTGCAGAGTGTGCCGAGGGTGACTCAGATTTCTGTGTCTGTGTGCCATCAGGCTTACGGCAACCGCAGCCCCACGTGTCTGACGGCGCGAGGTACGCGGCCCTCTGTACAGGGCACGATTAACCTCTGCAACCCTGCGTAGCGCACCACCAAAAGGAACTGGCAAATGGGAAAGTGAAAAGCACCCTGAGTGCCTGAATTGGCATGGGAAAAAAATAATTATCAGATGGACAGGCATGAGATTTTTAGGGCATGAGTCAAGCACGAATTGTATTGCAGAAAGAAGAAACTTCGCTCAGAGGCAACTTAATCCACAATTGCCCCGTGTAGGGTTTCTGGCAACTTCCTTTGAAGCAGCTTGCGCTGGTCACTGTCGGAGGTGGATGGTTGAGTCGACCGTCGCTCAGATGATGTGTTATGGCTATTCCTGCATTCCAGGCACCATCCAAGAGAATGAGACATAGCATTGCACAAGACCAAAAGAAAGTAAATGTTTACAGGCACAATGCACATTTCAGCTTGTTACATGTTCCTGAGCAGTGAAAGAAATGAAACAATAATTAAAACAGGTCCCAAGTCTCAGTGTGTATCTTGGCTCACAGCGCAGCCCTCTTGGAGTGCTGCCTCTGCTTCTCTCTGGTCCCAGCCTGAGCAGTACCACTGGGCCGTTGCATCTGGGTCAAGGTCTTTCCAGTTACTCCAAGTACCTCATCTTTCTGAGAACTGCAAAAGCCTTTTGGTGAGGTGGCTTGATGGCTTGTGATGGATTTGGGTGCTTGATGTTTTCCCTGCGCTAGCAGCAGTCGTGCAGGGATCTCCCCAGCTGCCTAGGAGATGTTTGCCTTGGGTATCCAAAGTGTCAGTGTGGGGGAAATTACAGATAGCTTTATTCCCATGGAAGGAGGGTGGAGAAGGAAGAGCAGAAGAGAAGTAGACACTTAAAGTATTTCTTCCCCAAATTATCCCTTTTTTAATGGTCTAGCTTGGCTCTGCGTGCATTCAGTGAAGCAATTAGGGTGTGATGAAGATGACCTTCGCTGTATCGGCATACCTGATAGCTGTGCCAGGAAGCAAGCATGAGTACCTACCTCTGCTCTGAGCACATTGATCACAGAGAAGCTTGAAAGCTGGGATGTCTCCCTGCAGTGAGCTAGGTGGGTGGAGGAGAGAAGAGGGCTGCTGCTCTGGCTGCACTGCCCTCTCTTCTTCCAAGGAGAAAAGTGGAGTGCCGTGGTGTGGGGAGTTGTTTTGCATGAAAGGATGAAGCAATAGGGTCTTTCTCCACAGGGCAAGGAAATAGGGAGAGTAGAGAGGTGACTGAAACACCCTCTCCCCAGAAGTGCTCTGTGGGTGATGGTACCTCCTCCCAAGCTGTGAAGCTCTTGTATCATTGTCTTGGCCTTCAAACCAAGAGGAGAACTTCTGTCACCCTGAAGGTTAGTCCTTGGCAAGGAGAAAGGCCTTTTTAGTAATGATCAGCCCACTATGCACATGGCACGGGAGGACAGACGTCCAGGCATGTGTTACACTGGTCTCAGGCGTAAACTTAATATCCACTTATGAGCAATAGCTCTAGCTGCTGACTCATTCGCATCGCTCTTCTTGATTCTTTCAGTTGAGCACTGAGCTGGCCAGATATTATTCATTTTACTTGAAATAATAACGGAGATGTCTGCTGAAGGTATAAATGTCTAGGCTTCCTGTAAGGAGCAGAGTGAAATCCAAAAAGCGTACAGTAACTTGTGCAACAGCCTGTCTCCGAGACCACACTTACAGCACTGGCTGGTGCTCGTGTATCAGGCAGGATGAATGTCCACAGCCATTGCTGAGTCTGCAAATAGGTTGGAATTGTTGTTTAGTTTGTAATATAAAGGGTAGTTTTAAGAGGTGGCAGCTACATGGCCTTTTGTCTTATGTGACCAAGTTATTTAAAGTTCTTGTTACGGAGAAATGCTGACTTTTCGGTAAGGTAAGTTGCAACCTGCTTCTGTGCAATGTTCTGTTACAGCTTTTCTCTATCCTGGCGCAAACCAGATTTGACGTGAGACTTGCTAGACCATTCTGAAAGCAAATGATAACATTTTAATAAAATCAAAGGAGGAAAAAAATTGGCTAGTGTGCTTGCCAGTAATTAAGTTATGAAAAAATAGTTCCATTTTAGAATTTGATTTTTGTGTTTCTTCTACTTGGAAACAACTTGTCACCAGCTCTTCCAAGTTTTTGCATAGTTATATCTCCTTAATAATTGGGATAGTGCCTATTGTTGAGGAAAATACAAAAAACCTGAGCACCATTATGAACACTTACTGTGGCAGAGTGTGTAGGGAGACTAGCTTGAAAGTTAAGGTCCCAAACCCAGTCCTGTCACCAATGATGGGAAGTAGTTTTGTCCTCTCTTTTCCGTTGAAGTTTCTGGGGGTATAGGACAGAGCAAAACAAATGGGCGTGGTGACATTTCGCTAACTGAGAACTATCACAAATCTTCCTGTACCCCTGCTTTGGGGTAGTAAAGGCTTGTGTTTGTAAAGTGGAAGAGCCAGGTTTTCAGAAGTCTGTTTTTTTTACAGAATGCTTAATACAAAAGCCATCATTCTGGGATTTTGGTTCCCTTGTTAAGTCCTCATGCTTTCAAATTCTTGGAGCTAATTTTCATTGACAATAGGAACATTCCTTGAAAAATGCTGATGTAATGAAGTACGTGCTACTTGAGATTAAAAGATTTATTCAGTGACTCCTTTTTGAAACTTTTGCGAAGTGTCTTAACGTTTTTATGTTTCTCCAACTGCCAAAAAAATCACATTGCACCACACAGTTTGCAACATTAGTCAGATTTTGACACTGGCTCACGCAAGAGGCAGTTTTCACAGTCAGGAATCATAAAATGTTAAAGAAATTGCCATTATTTGAAAACTAGATGCAGTTCAGTGAAGCAGATGGACTTGCTAACAGTGACTTAGGAGGTCTGTAGCACAGCTGTGTTGACACGGATTATAGACAATCAAAATTGTATATAAAGTGCATGCCATAGTTTTAGTTTTAAGCATATTGCTAACATTTAATGAAGTATGTAACCTTATATGGTTTATGTATTTTTGTACTGTAGCTGCAAGTTATGCTAAGGCCTTGACTAAACCTTCCCAGAAATCTCTATTGCCATTTGTAATGCAGGCACAGAGTCTAAGAGTGCCAATAAGCCTTTGATTGAATCTTGATTAATGTAAATACATTAAGCCTGTAGGTGCCATTCCAGCCTAGGGAGCTTCTTACAGCTTTTAACCACGTCCACATCAGAGTTAAAGCCCCTTTGCTTCAGATAATTTCCAAAGACCAACTGGAGAATGTTTGGACTCGCTTGTGAAGGATCAGGGATAGAGACATTTCCTGAAGCCCCTGGCTGGCTTGTTTGCAACACCATCCCAATAAAAATTAAGCCCTCAGACACAAACTTAGGAAAGGAAAGAAGAAAACAGAATTCTGATATGTTTCACAACCATACTCTCTGATCCCAGGAGAAAGGTTGGGCAAGAAGTGCTGTGATCTTTCTTACATGCCTGTCTATCTTCAAAGTTTTCAGTTAGTTCTCTTTTACTAGTCAAGTCTCTTGGGTTAGGTGAACATGTTGCCTAATTGTTTTAGTGCATTGCTTTAACTAATTGGTTCCTTCTCTAAGCAAGCAGAGATGGGATGTAGGAGCACAGCATGTAACCAAGTGGAAAACAGGATGTGTGATGGGAGGAGGAAGGCATCATGAAGCCTGGTATGTTGCAGTGGGATCTAGGTAGGCGAGATGGATCCAAGCAGTGAGTTCTCCTCCCGACGCTGCTGTGTGATAGTGTCTGGTGCCTTAGTACCTGCTTTGGTGGCAAAATTTGCAGACTTTAGTTTTCCAAGGAAATATGCTGTGTGTGGAATGGGACAAGGCAACTCCAGCATGGGGACTAGCTTCTTTCATAGTAAATCTATGTGGGAATAGCCCTCACAGTCTACATCACTTCCAGCACTTGCTAGGAATTCTGCCATTGTGCAAACAGTAACTGCGAAGGCACGTGATGAGAAAGGAGAAGTAACAGAAGGAAAACATCCAACGGCTTTTGTTGTTCCTGCTATGGTAACGCTCTGCAGCGTCTTATCCTTGTATATGGCTTCTTCAAAGTAAAGATAGTGGATATAATTCTGCAGGTTGGACCTATATGCAAAATAAATTACTTGCATCCCCTCCCACACCTTCTGTCTAGATTCTGTATGTTACAGATAACCATAGGCTAGTACTACTACTGCTGCCAGGAGTCTGCCCCTACCATGAAGGGAAGGGTTTTAATCTGTCATTCTCTGATTTCGCCTGTGGATAATTCCAACTCTTAATGCAGTATCTTGTGAGGAATTAATAGCAAAGAGCTTCTTTCCAACCCACTCAAGCTTGTCCTTTCCCAAGTATAGTTCATGTCTGTCTTTGGTGAGCATCATCAGAGCTTTTAATCTTTCTTTTGCCTGTTGGCTGCTGTATCTGAATATCCCCGTGGTTCTTGGCACCTCCTTGGCTTTGGTATCTTTGCATAGAGAGCAGGGGCTCATAACCTGGCTTATGTTTCAGGCTGGCAGGTGTTCGGCTCCTGCTGCAGCTCAGCTTTTGGTGGACCTCTTGTCCTGCTTGTCCAAACTCTACATTTGCAGGGACTTTCTAAAACCACATGCTGTTCTGCAGATGTCTGATCTTCCCCACCTTCTCCCCACTCCAGGTGTTGTGTCAGTGGCCTCTGGCTTAGTGTTCCCTGTGACTTTCTGACTCCGTGCCTTTCTGTATGGCATATTTTGCCACGTCAGCAGTGTTTGAGCATTGCCCATCTGCCACCAAGTTTGTGCTGTGCTGGCTGACTGCTAATCACTTTACCAGCGTGCTTTTTGTCCAAGTGCCAGTCATAGTCCAGACCCTTCTTAGAAGCTTAAACCTCAGTATTGCAAGCTGAGTGGTTTAAGGCCCTGACTTCCTCTTGGTTGGCACGAATGGGCAGATCATCAGGAAAGCCTTGTCTAAACCTCTGTTTTTCCAGAAGACTTTTTTATTTGCTCCAGTCTTCCCTTCCGTATATCTTAGTTTTGTTACAGCCCTTCTATCGCATGTTGTTTGATGTTGCTTGGACCCCAGGAGCCAGGGAGAGGCTACTTCGTTGCTTGACTTCTCAGGAACTCCAGAATAGACCTGTGCAACATGAACCTCTCTGTTTTTCATGGGGCCTGTCCAAGGGTTGGTTTCCTATCGTCATCTGGCTTAACTGGGTCACTGTTACACCTCCTGGTATAACAGTGCTGCAAACACTTGTAGACTGATGCCATTACTGTGTGATGACATTTCTCTGGCTGTCTAAATATTTCCTCTGACTTGTATTTTCTGTAACATAATTTTCCTCCTGTTTTCTATGGCTTACTGTACGTTTCTCTGCTTTCTTTTTCTTTTTTTTCCTATTCTCCAGCTATTTTTGCAACACATGTAAAAAAAGTGCACAACTGTCACATATTATTGTAGGACTTGCTGTGACTACCTATCCATTTTGCTGCAAACACGATAGTTCTCCTTGCTTGCCTTTGCAAAATAAAACTATCTAATGAAAGAAGAAATCTTATTTAAAAAGTAATCCTATCAGCCTTTAAATCATGCAGTGCCTTGATTTGTGGTTCCTATAAAATCACATGTCTTCAGCCGTAGTTAGGAGGTGAATTACTGCCTTAAGTGGCAGAAGAAATGAACAATGATGGAACCTTGTCTCCCACTAATGCACGTGTTCTGGGGGTCACCAGTGATGTCATACCTGCGGCTGTGTCCCTGTGGTCCCAGCCCTTTATTTTTAAGCAGAAGTATTATTTCCTAATCTCAGTAAAAAAATCTAGACTATAGCATTGTGCTATAATTACTGCATCTTTCCTTTGGCTGCAGTTGCTGGACTTCTGGCTCTGCACATTGGAGGACCACCTCCATTGTTTTGCACTCGCTGGGTTATGCTCTGCTGGTTGATCTGCTGCATTATCACAGATAACTGGCTTGTTGTGACACCTATAGAGGATGATGTACGCATATCTGTGTACTTACGTCAATGCAAGTGTGTCTTTTTTATTTTGGGGAGAGGGAAAAAAGGTGTATGTAACAACAGCCTCAGACTACAGCAAAGCTGATGCTGCTGCAGCTGGAAAGGTATCTGATAATACTTGGTCTAATAGCCTGGCAGAGTGTTCAACATGCCCCAACTCCACCCAAAGATTTACTCCATGGAATAGTGTAGGCTAAGCAACAGTGCTTTTGAAGCCCGCCTGTGCAGTAGCATTGCAGCCTGTACCAGGGATCCTTAAAGAGAAGTCCACTCCAGATCATGTAAATTAGGATGGTAGCACACAAATTAGCAGAGCGTTGCTCAACTGAATTGTACTGCGTGTGATCTGTTCTTCGCCTTTTCTGCCCCATTCAGCGTAACTTGAGAATTTGATCTGATGTCCTCTGTGGCCTATAAAATCATAATAAAAGCTTTAGTGACGCCTCTCTAATTAAAGTTGAATTGAATTTTGCACTTCAACCATGACTTAAACATTTATTAGTCGTGAAAAATTATACTCTATCCTCCCCAACTTATGCCAAGCATTCTTTGAGTACCAAATGATATTTCTGTGAGATAGTTTTTGTTGTTGCTTCTGAAAGTAGGAATTAAAAAGGTATGTGCTATGCAATCCATGCATGCAGCAACAGATTTTGAAAACAGTTTGCCATAAGCCACTAAGAAAATGCATCTCTAAACCTCCTCTCACTGTGGTATCTGTCCGCTTCCTGGATTTAATTCAAAGCTCATTGACTCTGATTGGAAGACTCCCAATTACTTCACTGACTTTTGGTTAGGAATTCTTTGCATTGTTCTTCTAGCATTCAGCTTTCCTTTGCTGAAAATAATGAAAAATATTGATGTGGAAGGAACTGATCTTATTTCCTAGACAAAGTTCAACTTTTGTCTTCAGTTTAGGTTGAAATTGCTGTGGGAGCAGTTCTACTCATTAGAAGTACGCAGTGGGAGGCTGGAGAACCAGGCTGTTTGATTCAGAGAAGGACGGTGATAGGGCTGGCGATGGGCACGTGTTTCAAAAAGGGCAATTCCTATTAGATATTAGGAACAAAGCAACCCATCACTTTGAGGATTGTGAAGCACAAGAATAGGGGCCCACAGGTGTTGTGGAATTGATATCCTTGCGGATTTTCGGAGCTTGAATGGACAAGGTCCAGAGCAACCTGCTCTGAGTTGGCCCTGCTTTGAGCAGGAGGTGGAACTAGATGGCTTCCAGAGATCCTTTGCAACTTGAAGTAGTCTGTGATACTAAGGTGTACAAATTTTTGAGGTGGAGAGGGAGAATGTGATCAGACTGAAAATCACAGTTAATTGCAAAGTTATATCAGGTTCAGAGATAGTTGACAAGCATGATAAATAGGATTAAAATTGCTTGAGTGCTAGAAGAATGTGAGGGAGAGGAACTCGATAAGCAGTTTTTGGCTTGTGTTTGAAAAACCTACAGTCTAAGGGTGAAAGACTGGTAAGAAAAGTAAAAATATTTCCTGCAGGTTTCCATTTACTGTGCAGAAGGTGTGTCCTTTTGAAAGAACCTTTAGCAGTCAAAAAGGGCTGAAACATATAGTAGGACTCTTCAGGCTGGGAAACAGTGAGCATGGTGACCCAAGTGACCCTGGTAAAGTGATGTGGAGGTGGCTGTTCTTATATACAGAAGAGAGAAGGTCTTTTTTTTTTCCATGAACCTGTCCCTCCCTGGTGAGACTCTGGTCTGTGATTTGACTATGGGAACAGGCAGTGGAGATGAAAGAGTAGAAGGTATGATCTTGGCTGGAAACATCAAACCCATGAAAACTGCTAAGGGCTGTTTCTCTTATAGGTGAGGCTCTTCCATGTTTCTTGTTATTTATCTTACTGGTGAGACTCATCCATGTTTCTGTTCAGGTTTTACCTTATCAGAGGGGAAACATGAAAGGAACTTCCTTGCAAGGCCAGATGGACCTGGATGCTCAAGAGAATTAGGTTATTAAAATCCACGTGAATTGAGCATGACTGAGAAAATGCAGGGTTAATCTGCAAACCTTAAGGATTAATTTCTTCCCATTATTTATGTTATTTCACTTTATTCTCATTGTATGCCTTACTTGCATTTGGTATCTCCTTTTAAAAAAAAAAACTTGTAAATTTTTTTAGTGATTGGGACAATTTTTTTTTTTTCTTTAAAGAAAATAGTCTGCAGAATAATCTCCTCTCCTAGGTAAACAAATGTCTTCTTCAGAATAAAACATGCATACACAAGAAAATTCCATTGGAGGGGGAAAAAAAGCATTCTTGGCTTGGGCTCCTTTCAGCATTATCTGACATACAACATTATGTTATCCTTAGATGGTCTGTTATTGTCTTCCACCTCCTGAGCAATGTGCCAGCAACCATATGTGTGAGCCACTTAAACTGTATATTGAACTCTCCACTGGCAGCCTGACAATGTGGTCAAGTGGACAGCAGGCTTGAGCTGGGTGCAGTACCTGGCTCTGTAAGCTCAGGCAAGTGACTCCCGAGTTTTTATCTCTCTTCTCTTTCCTGTCATCTGTCTATTTAGACTGTGATCCCCCTGAGCGTCTCTGCCCTGTGTGATGCAGTGCCCTGTGGAGATGGCCAAGGTAGCTCCAGCACTTGGACGGATGTTGTTGTGTCAGTGTGATACCGCAGCCGGGCCAAGCAGCTGAGGAGGCTGGCTGGGCTTGGCCGTGGGCCATGCTGATGTGGCTCTCCTACTCTTTGGAATAATCTAGTCTCTCCATATGGGCCTCCATCACACTGACTAGATGTCCCAGCTTGTTTGGAGTCAGCTCTGTGGGGAATTGGTGCTCCTGTGAGTTGAGCATGTGAATCCCTGGAGGCCAGAAAGTGGTAGGTGATTCTCCTGGGCTGTCCGTTTCTCGGCTTAGTCTTCCAGACACACGTATGTGCTAGACTTGATGCACCTGGGCTCATCTTCGCTGTGTCTGCATAGGAGAGAGCAAGATCGGAAGGGAGCGTCAATTCTCTTTACCCTCATAATAACCAAAAATAATAACGAAAAATTACACCCAAACTTTCTCTGTTTGCCTACCTTGAAAGCTTGGGTCAAATCTAGGGCAGCTACTTGCATAGGATACAGACAGCTACACAAAAACATTGGCTTGTACTGATGGTTAGTGAAGATCAGCCCCAAAGATGGTGGAACACCACCAATTGGTCCTAGCCAGACATTTGGTAAAATGCATGTTCTAAGTTGTGATCAGAATAAGCATAGCTACTGTCACCTAAAATCTCCTGAAAATTAATTTGCCTCTGTTTCCATGATATCCATGCAAGATGATTACTAGTCAAGCAGGAGCATTTAGTGTTTTGTGTTGAGCCTGCATCTTTATCCCTCAGAACCCATTCTTTTTACGGATGCCAAATTGTAACAGTGGCACTTTGCAAACGCTACATGTGGATATAAAAATGCTCGCCTGGGGAATGATTTCTTTGAAGAGCTTTCTCACCATCAGCTAGCCAAGGAGTTACGTGGAGTTACGATTATGAGTGCACTTGCTTCTTCGTGGACTCGCATAGACTGCCAGTGAGATACAGGCAAGCTTCTTGTGTTGGTGAGGTCTTTCCTTGATGGCTGCAGCTCTGAAGCTGCAAAGGCCTCGTTGCTCTTTCCCAGATACTTATGTTAGTTTCCTGCCTCAGAGCGGGCCTAAGGCACAGGCCCAGTAAGATGTCTGCTAATTAGTCAGCAGTTAAAATGTACTGGATTTTATGCTAGTAAATTTACTGGAAAGACAATTTGGCTTTTTTAACAAATGGCAAAAATGCCTTGGGTACTGGATCGCTTTTATCAGTCTAGCTTGAGTACAGCATTTTCCAGAAAACAAATTAAATCATCGAGTGCCACTGTTGCATGGTTACCTTGGTTCAGAAGTAACCACTGGCCCCTGCTTTCAGGGAAAGGTCTGAGAGTTTGTGCAAAAGAAGGTATACCACTCTATTTGGGCTGCTGCTTTTAAAGCAATATAACTTTTCATCATGATGAAGTAACAGCAGTACCTCACTGAGAGTATGGACGTGGTCTGTGTGTGCTTGGGATCCTGTCTTTATCCTAGAAACACATCTACGTCAGGGTATGCGACACAGAGAGATCTTTCGAGTCCAGACCAAGCATTGGTTAGGATTGACCCATACACAAACTTGCATGTGTTAAATGGAAGTTATTGTTAAAGGACTCAGTTAAATCCCTGTGTAATACATACTCTGCGGGTGAATCAGGAAGTGGCTCAGGCCAGACTGACCCTGTTCACATAGGGCTTTGCCCTGCGGTAACTGAATCAATGTACAATTCTGCATGAAGTAATATTTAAATTGATGGCTAGACCTGAATATGTGTGACCAGGTGTGAACCTGCCTGGAAAAACAATGGAGATAACAAAGCACTAGATGAAATTTTGAAGGTTGTTGACCCATTCAGTTTTGTATCTGTGTGTGCTTCCATTCTGCTGGGACACCAGTGCAGCTGGCTTTGCTTTGGAGCAAGGGAGGCGGTTAAAAGTTTGTGTGCAATGTGTGTGTTGGGGCTGTGAGGTTTAGTGTTCCCCATGGATGAGGGCTGCCAGACAGAGCTGAGAGCAGGGTTGCCCAGTTCAGTGAGGACAGAGACGGTTTGGGCAGGGGAGGTGACTGTTCTTGGTATGCCGAGAATGCGAGGGAAGAGCCCTCTGTGGCACAACTCCATCTGCTTTTACTTATTTCTCCCTTTCATAGTCCATGGGGTTTAGGTTGCTGTTTGTCGTTCTCCTCGTCTGGACCTTCCTCTAGGCTTTGTAAGCACCGGAGACAGCCCTCCCTCTATATTTGGAGACACTGCTCTCCCTCCAGCTGGGAGCATGGCATGCTCCATCTGCTGTGACTAGGGACAGGAATCCACAACTCTGCCGGGGACCAGGATTTCATCCTTTCCCCAGGAGAGCAGCCATATTGCCTCTGCATTTTGGTGCATCTGGGGAGGGGAACTCACTCTCAAACCCACAGAGCAATGCAGCTTGGTCTTGCTGTGCCTTCTGCATGATTCCAGTCCAGTGTAACACTCTTCGACTTGTATTTCTGGATTTCCCCCCTACTCTAAAATCCAATAAGTCAGTTGTGGAAGCCATGGGTTCCTCACATTTTGTTATTGTTACTTTAGGGTTCTGTTCAGGTCCCACTGAAACCAGTGGAGTGCTTTCCATCAATGGAAGCCTTTTTCATTGACAGCGATAGAAGCTGAGTCAGGCGTTTGAGTAGCAGTGCCAGAGCCAGTCAAAGGAGAGCTGGTGGGTGCTTCTGAAAAATAAGACTGAAGTGAGGAGAGACGAATGAAGGGGAGGAAACACTTTTGTAATGAATACTAAAGGTCTTCCCCAGGCACCAGCTTCCTCATCTGGGATGAGGAGACCATCTAGGAATGAGGAAGTTCTCACACATCGCCAGAAGCAGAGCTGAAATGTGAAGAGCAGCCTGTTTCCAATCAAGGTCTCACACGCACTCCGGCCCAGCTGCTCTCGCAGGATGCAGAGACTGCCTTCCATTGCAACGTCTTTTGTGGGCTGTCAGAGGCAAAGGGTATCAGTAGCTCCTGCTCTTTGCAAGCAGTGGCCAAAAGTTCTTGCTTACACCGTGGTCTCCACTGGACCACCCTCAATCACATGGCATGCTTTCCTAAAGTGCATATTGATTACTTGCTGCATGTTTCCAAGGTGGAGATTGTCCAGTGCCTGAGCTTAGAAAGGCAGGTGAGGCTTTCAGGAGTCTGAAGACTCGTGTTATGTCCTGTCTCCTGATGAGAGAGCCTTTCATGGTGGACAACCTCAGTTCAAAGTTCTTGCATGTGAGGTTTTCTTAAACCTTTGATTGTAGCTGTTGCTTTCCTCCAGACTGTTTCCAGTTGGTGCCCATCTTTTCTGAAGTTCACTGTCTCTAGACTAGGTGGGACACTCTGGCTAAAGCCTTGCCATGATGACCAGACCAGAAGGGTTACTCCACATGGTTTGCAGGCTGAAGTTGTGTTTTTACAGTCCAAGATGTTTGTTCTTTTTTGTAGCAGTGAGATGTAGCTGACTCATGTTCAGCTTGCAGTCCACTTCAACTCCCTCCACTATTTTCTGAGGAATCGTAGGCAGTTTTTCCCCATCCTTATCTCTACTGAACAAGATCCAATTTTTTTTTTTCAGACATTTTCCCTACTTTGCCAAGATCAGAATTCAAACCTGTCTTCAGGCAGTCCTTCCCAGCTACATAGCAGCTGCGTATTTTACAACCGTGTGATCTATCTCATGGCCCAGGTTGTTGGAGAAAACTTTGAAGAAAGCTGGACTCACAACAAACACAATACAACTCTGCTGGGTTAATCCCTCCGTTTTGACAGTGACCCATTTATAGTTAGCATCCAAGTATCATATTTCCAGTCAGTTTTGCATCTGCTTGTGAAAGTTTATTTGAGACCATTTATTTGATGTCTTATGAGGATGTTATGCATCTGAAGCTTTGCAAGTCAAGGCATGTAACATCAACGGCCTCTCTGCTATCCACACGGCCTGTCACAGAGGGAAATTAGCTTGGTTGGATGCAATTTGTTTCTGATTAAATCCATATTAGCCTAAGACTTTGCTTTGTTATCTTCTGTGCTTATGAATACTTTGTGGTATTTATTCATTATTTAAGTTTCAGACTTTTTTTCTGGGAATCGTACCTAACCTGAGTTTTTCTCCTTCTGCAATCCACAAGCTTGCTTAATATAGTGCATGAGGTTTGCTTTGTTCTCTTTGTTCTCTGCACTTCGGCCATGCTTGACAAGAGACGCAGAGGTAATTGCTAGTTGTTTCAGCCAGTTCTCTAAATCCTGTGAGTTAAAGTTCATCAGGTCCTGCTTCTTTCTCATTTTAGGTTGAGGTACTACACCTCTGCCATTGGTTTTAGCTGTGCTTCTTGTATCTGTTTAGGGATAACTGCTGTTAGAAGTCCAGTGTCCCACAGATGCAGCATGGGGAGAAAGTTGCAGGAGAAGTAGCATAGAGATGGTGCAGTGCAACTCCTTGTCACAGTGTGGAAGTCAGGCAACAATAACAGACTGAAAATGTCTCTTGGAGCTAAGTGTATATAAGCAGCTAGTAGCAACCTCTTCTTCCAGGCTGGAACGTAATAAATAAATGAGGGAAATACAGGTTGAAGGGAGAACCTGTAGCAGCCTTTTAGCTGAAGGCACTTACACAAGGTAATGACCCGGGAGGCTGTCTAGGGCTCCTACTTCAGTCTAGAGAGGGAAGTTGAGTCCTGAGAGTCCAGATGGGGGGATGGATAAACAGAGGTGACCTCAGTGTCTCTTGGAGTAAAGCAGTCCTGGCTTTTCTGAAACTTTCTCGAAGGGAAAGATTGTGCCTAGTTTTGGTCTGCCTGGGCACTTTTCTGATTGCTGCAGTGGTTGAAGGTCCTGTCTAGCCAGGAGGTCTTGATTGGAGCCTTTGGTTGAAAGGGGTTGTTAACCACTGGGCCACCTCCTTTGACTTGCCTTTGCCTTGCTGTCTGAATTGGTCTGCAGTTCCCCCTCTCCCTTGTTACCCAGGTCATGGTAGCTGGAGCCAGCTCTTTTATTCAACGGGTGATATTTGCAGGGCCAAAAACTGGATCTAAAAGAGGTGAACAGACATCTACAGAGCTCCAGCTCAAAATGTTGTCTGGACGTTTGCATCACACCCACTCTTTTCGGAGCTGGAATAATATGTACTCTGGCAAGCTGTAAATCAAAGTCCTGCATGGAGAGAATCTACCTGTCTATTTCTTTTTGTAAATGTAAGGGCTTTTGGCCTCCTTCTTGCCTTCTCGCACTTTCTTACTCTTCCGTGCAGTTGGTGATTTCTGGCTCTGCTCTTTCCCTCCACTGCCACGTCCCAAAGCCATCACTACCTGTGCTGCAGCCAAGCAGAGAACGGCTCCAGTGGTGAAGTGCAGAGTGGCCTTTCTGGCTGAGGTCTCACAAGCCTTTCCTGTGAATTTGAGACCCATCCCCAATTGTAATTCCAGTTTTTGGCCTGGCTCCAAAGCCCATGGGAGAGGCCAGAAATGTAGTTGTTGCAAAGCTCTCGGCCAGATAAGCCAAATAAAGAGATAACCATTTAGGAAAAAAAATAAATAGAAAACAACTCCGTCTGCTGATTAATTTTGCTCTGGGAATCCCCATAGTCTTAGGTTTCTAGGCCTGGCCTTGTTTCTACTTCATCCTCCTTCTCTGAAGAGCCTTTTTGTCCTTAATTGCAACTATAAATAAATCGTCGTAGCCAGAAGTAGTATTTTTCCAAGTCTGCAACTCTAGTGTCCAAACCCTTCAGTTTCCAGGAATTCGTTTCATCTTACCCAGAACTTGGGACAAAGAAGTGAAAACCACATTCAGCCTTTATAGTGCTAGCTCCAGGATAGAGTCTTCCTCCAGGTGTTTCTATACTAGATCCAGACCTGACCTGCAGAATAGGATGAAGACTGGTGCATTAGCACCCGCCTGTCTCCCTCGATCAGCTGCTCCCAGACCTCTCCCAGGCAGCCCTGTGAGTGTGTTCGGGTCTCTCTGCACCTCTTCCCTGCGGGCATATCCTCAGGAAGCAAATAGACATTGACCATGGGGGACAGACCACAACAAATCAACTAGCTGAAGAAGGACCCTGCCCTTATGTTACTGCATGTGAGCACTTCGGCTTCTGGTATATTTAGTTTCTCACCCACTATTAATGAAGCTGATAATGGGGGAAGCAGTGGCAGAGAGATAGGATTCAGTCACAGCTCAGATGAAAAAATCTCCAGGTGGCCTTGGACATGTTCTGGGTAGCACATGCTGGTCCATGCTGCTCTTGTTAGCTGCACTGGCTCAGGTGAGTCAAAATTAATAAACAAGCTCCTCACTTGGCAGTGCAGGGTGCTCTGGGCTGTTGCAAAAGTCAGCCAGCCTCAAGGAGCTTGTCCCAGAGGGGACAAACTGCCCTCCCTTGGGACTGAGTCAAAAAAGGGTTTCCTTGGAGCTCGTAGTGCAGTCTTCAGTGCATGAAGGTCAGTTAAGAGATCCAAGACCTGCCCTTGCAATGCTACTGAAGCTCTGCTCTTAGGTTAGCCTTCGCCAGCCCGGAGGAGAGTGGTGGGTATGTACGGTGGGCTAAACACAGCCCAGCTGTGCTGGGAGCCAGGGCAGGGACCGAAACCCTTTTGTGTATTATAGGTGAGTGTTTAGATATCTCCAGGACACAGAATAAGCTGGACTGATACTGGTTGTAAGTTTATAGGGTGCTTTTGTTTCTGCTGGTGAAATACTTCAACTTCATTGATGAAGTTTGCCTGCTTGTGCAAATAAGTCTTTAAGTGAAGGGGAGCAAACTGAAAATTGCCTTGTAAGGATGGCATATTAGTCTTTGTGTCAGACTAATTCCCTCATTGTCACAGGAACATGTGTGATGGTGGTAGTCATCCTTGTGGATTGTCCTCTTGTTCTTCAAAGATCATTAAACACAATTACAGGAAAAGAGATCTTTGTTTCTGAGCAACCCTCAGCTTTTATATAAGTGTTCCACATTTTCTTCAAAATGCTTTACCATTTGTAGCTAATTTTAACCGTTTGGTTGGCATGAATATAAGCCGGGCCTTTTCTGCCTACTGATTCCCATTTGTTTGCATGGGAATCGAGCATCTGGATCCTTAAGTCACCTTTAAACATGCCAGCCTCAGATTGCATTCGCTTCATATGGCTTTCTCGCTGCTTAGTGTCTCGGGGTGAAAAACCTCCCATTTTGGATAGGAATGGTAAATTCCTAGGGGCCTCTGTGAGGGCTGAATTTCACATGTCCAAATAGAGAGAGGCTCTGTATTAATGAAACCCATCTTCTTTCCCTGGCTCTGCTGCTGGTCTCCTAGTTGATCATGGACAAGTAGTTGCTCCTCTGTGGATCTCAGCTGGCCCACGTGCGAGGGAGAGTGCGACTGCCTTCCTTTGCCAAGGGGCTGTCAGAGCCAAGGGGGAGATGTGTTTTGGGAAGGTCTGGGCTTGGGCGCACAAAAAAGGGAAGAAAATTGGGAGTTTCGGAGCCAGTGGCAGAGGGAGGCATGGTCCGGGCAGGGACTGGATGAGCAGTCAGCAGCAGCTGAGGTCTAACTCAGATTTGGCCCCGCAGCTTGTGTATGTCAAGGCATGGACCTGTTGCCTGTGTTCATTTATAAAGTAACTTTCCTATCAATGGGGTTTTAGTGACCGTAGTGTTGTCCAACAAAGGCCTCTGTTTAGAAGATGTGGGCTTTCTAAGCTAGTAGAGGCCATGAAAAAATAATAACAAAAAGGTACTGAAAACCTCGTAAGGCTGAGAGAGGCAGGGCAGAACCGCTTGGAAAGTGGAAAGTATTTCCCATGATGAATTATGAATGAAAAGAAACGTGTTCCTGTGCTTTGAAATTTCTGCAGCATTTTTTTTCCTCATCAGAAATGCTAAAGCCTAAAAGAAATACAGTTAAAAAGAAATAAATAAGATCTTAAGCAGCTACTCCCTCCAGGAAATGAGCTCCTCCATCTCCCTTTTCTATGAAAATGTGTATTTAGAAAATAAACTGTTTTTCTGTTTGAAAATAAAACAAACTATCAAATATAAAAGGTTGACCAGCTCTAGGAAAGTCTGGTCTTGCGCTTAAGGCACTGATTTTGGACCGAGAGACCTGGGTTTAATTTCCATTTCTGCTACAAACTTTTCCTGTGTGACCTTGGGCTAATCCTTTAATCTCTCTTTGCCTCTGTTCCTCATCTGTCAGATGAGGCTATGACTTCCCCACCTCACAGGGGTGTTATGAGAGTAAACACATCCTCTGTGCCCTGTGCCTCACCTTCCAGCCCACTCCTCTCCTGGGGCAGGAGGAGGGGAGGGATATGGTCCGCGCTTTGGGAGCTGCTGAGTTCGCTCCCTCCATGGCCGTCAGATAGACTGGTGAAGGCAAGGCTGAGTAGGACCCCCAGCAGGTTCTGAGTGTCCTTGGGGAGCAAGGAATGAGGGAAGAGAAATGCTAAGCATGTGTGAAGTGTGGGAAAGAGAGATTTGTTGTCTTTCTGTCTTATTTTGTTTTTGTTTTTTTTTCCTAAGATTTCCCTGTGCCTTTTTCATGCCTCAACCCAGTGCTCGTGAAGTGTCTGCAGCATGGCACAAGAACCGGCCCCGTGTAGGGCTGGCTGCTTCCTGAATTCGTCTCCATTTGCAGCAATTACCTTCTTTCCTTTCTAGCCAAATGTTTCTCCGAGCCTGAGGCCCAGCTAATTTTTTTTGTCAGCTCTGGTTGCACTGGGCGGCCCTCCCTTCCATGCAGGAAATATAGAGATGCCATTCAGGCACCTTTAATCCCGCTTTCACTGCTGTACTCGTTAAAACATTCCTTTATTTATTTTAATTTTATTCTCTCCTCCCCACCACCTTTTCTAAACAGCCACTTGTATTATGCTTTTAATTGCCTTTAGATTTCCCTTGTGTAACTTCTCCGGCGTCCGCATCGCCGTAGGCAGAGTGTGCAGCGCTGGGAGCCTTGCACATGGTCTGTGGGCTCGCTATTGACTCAGTGGCGTGCTGTGAATGAGTCAAAGATCCGTGGGGATCGCTGGGGGTGGACGAAAGGGCGGGAGGATCGAAAGCAGGGGTGGAGGGGGGGAATGAGGGGGAAAAGCCAGCGAGACAAACACGCTTCGCTCTCCCTGTGTGTCAGCGGAGCATCATCCCTTGGCGCACAGAGGAGAACAACTTGAGCTGGGACTGGGAAGCCAGGGTTGGGGGGCAGCAATGTCTGCATCATGGCTTCATGAGCACGAGCCGTAATATGGCATTATACAGGCATGACTTCATCTGTTTCCATAAGATTGCTTTCTCCCTCTCCCTTTCTTTGGCTAGTAATTGAGAAACGCATGAGCTCACCTCCTAGGAGCGGGAAATGAGAACCGCAAGAGGA
This sequence comes from Chlamydotis macqueenii, assembly GCF_036417535.1. Classification (NCBI taxonomy): domain Eukaryota; kingdom Metazoa; phylum Chordata; class Aves; order Otidiformes; family Otididae; genus Chlamydotis; species Chlamydotis macqueenii. Next base: position 51,364,520 of record NC_141560.1, on the reverse strand, counting down.
AACGAGCTGGAAAGTATACACGGGGCCGGAAAAAAAATACAGATTAGGTGGGGGGGAAAGTCAGAGATGGTATGGAGAAGAAAAGGGATTCCTCTTGCACAGGGTCATCCCCGTACAGGGCTAACAGCACCTTCCCCTGTGCTGCAGGCGAGGGCAGCCCCGGGGCAGCCCCGTTGGCAGCTGTGTGACCCTGCTTCAGCCTTAAAGGACCCAGAGCTGGGGTGGAAGGTTGTTGTAACATGATGGTGGTATCGCATCTGCAGTTTCTTGATGAAAACACAACCCATCTCTTCCAGGTGGTGCAGCTGATGGGACCTGCTGGTGAGGAGGGCTGTAGCCCAGGTGTAAAGGGGTGCAGGGGATGAATCCACCCAGGTGGTGGGGCTTTAAAGAGCTTAGGGGAGAAGGTGGGAGGCAGAAGGAGTGATGTTTTAGGTGGAGTTAATCCTCTGAGTAAGATCTCTCCTATGATGGCAGATCTCATGGTGAGGGCTGCAGGTTGTTGGTGATCAGAGAGCTGCTCAGTTGGGCTGTGTTCTCTGCCCATGGATCTTGGTCACAGGTAGATAAGCAGCACCTATTGCCAGCCTCCCATCTCTCTTTTTCTTGCCTAGGTTTTTACCTACAAGCAACCTCTAGGATGAGGAGAAAGAAAATGCCTCTGGAGGTGGGCTGTTCTCAGTTTGGCTTCCACCTGGTTTCTTGTGGCTTTCTTGGCTTTTGAAATGGAGATGTGTGACAGAGGAGGTGGTTTCATGTGATCAGACTAGTGAGGAGAGCCTTGTTCCTGCAGTGCCTTAAGTTTCTTCCTGGGCACCCACTTTTCTGTTTCACCATGTGTCCTCTGCTTGGTTTTACTGCTTGCCTTAAGGATGTCTCCCATCTTTGACCACTGCTGTTTTTGAGGTGCAGTTTGGGAAGAGACCAGCTGTCTCCTCAGATAGGGTTAGCTTTTGAACCTGAAGGCCTTATTCTTTAGCTGGTGGGCACTGATATAATGTCACCAAAATGAATTATTTACCCTGAGGAAGGGGCTCTCAATTTGTTAGTTGTCACTCAAACACAAATGATCGCAACCAAGACACAGCAGAAGAAAGAGGGATGTAAAATGAATGATTATCTGCAGAAGGCTGGGCTGTTGGCAGTCATACTTGTAGCCAAGTGCAGCTGAGGGATGGATAAAGCTAGTGAACCAACTGCAGGATCCATGGAGAATTTGCAGTTCCACCTCTGTATGGTGATTCAGGACTTTTTTCTTTTTTTTTTTTTTTTTTTTTTTTAAGTATTTTAAAGGAACTTCTAGCTGAAGGGAAGCCTGTGCAATGTGTTAGGGCTTAGAAGGTCTGTGCTGGCACAAGTGGGTGCCCCATATACGTTATATGCTATTTATGTTTCCATTGGATTATTTTCCCCTTCTCTTCACCTTTTTTTTTTTTTTCACAGTTTTTCCTAAGTGAAACACTAATGCAGTAATGTTCAAACCCACAATGTTTGAATGGCCTCTAAATTAGGCAAAACAAGCTTGCCCAACCCTAGTTGAACAGACTGGACTCATTTTCTAATTCATACAGACTCTGTTCATTTTGCCCTAATAAATACATTTCTGTCCTAGAGTAGGAGCTCTGGGGGACCTTGGAAAGTTTGACGTTAACAGAAGAGGGGCAGGTGAGCAAGGGAGAAGAGGAGAGACTGGATCGGTATCCACAATGCATCTGGATGCGTCATAGGAAAGGCCACATATCCCAAACAGGTATTGGACTTGAAGAAGCCCATGTTGGAGATTCAGTAAGAACCAAGTTCCTTGGATGTCACTCTTGTTTTTCAAGGGCTTGTCTTTCACCAGCGAAACCTAGAAGGTACTGAAACTAGAGCTAATGAGTGGCAGAGACGTCTGGTGAGGTTTCTGAGAACTCATTGAAGATGGGCTGAGTTTTGACCCCATTTTAGGTCTCGGAGCACAGGTCTAGTTTGCGTTGGACCTGGTTGCTTTTATTCTTAATGTAGAGTATCTAAACACCAGCAAGCTTGTTCCCTGCAGTGTATGTCACTCTTCCTGTAAGGACTGAATGGTTTTTGTTAAGTGGAGTTTCTTGGGATTCTGAAAAGGATGAAAGTATTGGACTGCGGTTACGTATTTCTCCTCCTAAATATGGGCACAATTGTAATAAGGCTTGCAGCTGTGGCTTGCAGCCGTGGCTGATCCTAGAAGAGGCTCATGTCCCTAACTAGGCTTGGCATCCCTGTCCTATCCAGTGTGTACCTAAACTGACCTATGGATACCACTAGAGATTTTTGTATTTGCTGTTCTGCTTCATACAGGTTGCTTGGAGTTTGGAAAGGTCTGTGGCCCAGACCATGTAGTCCTCTTTCCCGCTGTTAACTTGGGAGCAGGCCATGGAAAAGACAAATGATTCTGGCAGCGGGAGATCCCTTCTGACTGACATCTATCCCAGGGAGAGAGCAGACTACGCACCTGGCATGTTACGAAGTGCAGTAAGTTCATGTACACACCGAGTGACCTGACTGTGTAGCACATTCAATCCCATTACACAGCCATGGAGGGGATGTGGTATGCGCCAGTTTTCTGCCATGGGGAGAAATTATGTGCTTCGCCTAACCCGAAGGGTTCAGCGCTGATCACAAGTGTTTTTTAGAACTCAGATGCTTTAATTCTAGATATCCAGTCCTCCGAGAAGGAACATAAAGGGCTCTGTCTCCCTTGACTTGGAAGTTAATACCAGTCAGTTGTTGCTGTGCAGCTTTTTATCCAGTGGTGGCTTGTTTGTGGGACTTTTGCTGGAGACAGTATGTTGGTGTGTCCTCAGTGCCGATCAGGAAAAGCAGTTTTTCTCCAGAGCAGTTTTCTCTGATGGTCTCCTGAGGAAGCAAACACGGATTTAGAGTAGGGTACAGGTCTGTGGTGTAGTAACTACTTACTGTTACCAGGTCTAGACTGATGGTGAACCTATTTGCCTCCGTCTGGGCTCATAGTGATCACCCAACCTTTTCCATGAAGCGCACCAAATGATAGCATGGCCTAAAATAAGTATTTATTTCTGCCTTCTGTGCCTCTTCATCCTGTCTTTCTACCTTCAGGTGGTAGGGTATGAATCAGAACCTGTTTGCCTGGCATTTTAAATCTTTGCTTTTCTAACCGATGTCTCAATACCTTTGCTTTTGCCCTGCTTTCCTCTTCCCAGCCTGGCACGTCTTTTTTTTTTTTTTTTTTTTTTTTTTTTTTTTTTTTTTTTTTGTCAGGCCCTTTGCCTGGAAAAAGCAGGCTGTGCCTTCTCCCTTACACACCTGCCCTCATCTGCGTTGGCCACTCTGGTATTTTAATTTCTTTTTCATTGGCCCATTGCACATGTGTTGATCAGCTTCACAGCTGAGGTCAAGGAATTTCCATGTCGTACTTGGAGAGAGGGTTTCCCCTTCACAGCCTCTGCCTCAACCAGGCACTGGTTCATGTAGAAATAGCTTGGCCGGTCTTGGAAATAGGTCTGTGTGAAATAATATTGTCTTTTTGAGGTCAGGAAAAAAAAATGTCCTTTTATACAGTCATGCATACACTCTTAAAAAGAATTCTACAAAGCTTGGTCTGTTCCCCCCTCTCACACTCTCCTCCCTCCCTACTTTTTTCCTAAAACACTGGAGAATTCAGCCTTAGAGTCTGACAGCACTGAGCATACAGCATGTACTGTGCTTTTTGAAATGCTGGCTGCACTTAAAAGCCTTGCTTAACCTGGACTCTATTGCTTTATTATGTTGTGTGCACGGTGTGTTGGTGGCGGGGTTCCCCACTGGCAGACCTGTGGTGAGGAAGGAGGGCAGGTGGGATGAGGAGTAGGAGGTGTGGAGAGGAACGGCTTGGGCAATGGGCGATACATGCTGTGGGTTGCTGTGCTGGGGTTTCTGCTTCCCAGGCTAAGAGGGGAAACCAGGAGCAGGCAGCTTAATCCTGAAGGTTGTGCGAGTAGCTGTGGAGTTGTTTGGGAGTTTTGCATAGTCGTTGTTGTTTTTTCTCCTAGTTGTGATGCTCTGTGCTTCTTGGGAGAAGGTTAGGTGGAGGTGAACACATGGGAGGGGAAGGAGGAAAAAAGGTCCCAGTGTCCCAGGACCACAGAGCAAGTTCTTACCCGTCTGCTGTTTCCAAGGGGAAAGATTGACAAGAGCCACCCCATTGGGGGGGGACTGGAGCAGGAGTGCTGCTTGATGTGCAGGGCCTTGTAAATCCACTGCCATACGTGTATGATGGCTTGTCTGGTGACAAATTTCCAGTTCAGGCCCACGGTGGTGTGCGTAGGTGGGCATCCACACCTCCAGGCATGCACAGTGGAGCAAAAAAAGCTCAACACCAGGCCTGTATAAGCGGAGGAAAGCCCTGCCATGGACATCCCACGGGCAGTGCATTAACGGACAAAGGAGCAGACAGCCTTGTGCTCCTTAATATGTGTGGGCAGAGTGGTTGAGGCTAAGTGCTGTGTGGTGTCATGCTTTAATGCTTCCCATGTGTTCACAATATCGCCCTGACCACTCTTGTTACTGCAGCTGAGGAGAACTTGGGGGAAATCCCTGAACAAGAAGGAAAAATTGCTCTATTTCAGTGGCCATAAGGAGGTTTCTGTCATCCTTGCCTGCACACTTGTTCTTGAAAAGGGAGTCAGAGCCACATGCAACTCAGGCTGACCCTTATAGCAAACACAGAGCCCCTTCTCTGAAAAGGTTTGTTGGCCTTTGTAGTTAGGTAACTGGTAGGATTGTGCACAGTGATGTGAGAACTTTGCCGTAACAGAGGTAATAGCTGAGTTGCAGGTACCCTCTGCTGCTGTACGCTGTCATGGGTTTCTGTGTGGTGGAGGGAAACCCTGCTCTGTACCCATCAGATACACTTGAAGACCATGAGACTTTTGGATGGTGGAGCTGGAGGCTCTATGGGTAACCTAGAAAAAATGTTTTTTTCCACATGCTGCTCAAAATGTGTACTGCTGCTGCTGGCTAGCCCTTCTTGCTAACCAAGTGCTGAGGGTGGTCTCTCTGTGTCAGCCTGAATCAAACCGTACACTGAAAATATGCAACATTGCCTGAAATTTCCCTATCTGGAGGATGTTAAGATGTTGCCTGTTTATTTTGGAGATTTGAATGGTGAACCGGGGTGCGAAGGGGATGCGGTGCCAGAGGATGGGCTGGGATGCTGGTGTTTGGAGTGTGGCACAGCAGTGTTGAATGAGGCAGCTCTGTCATGGCTTGGCTGGTCTGTCTGCAGCCTGGGTGGCTGCAGCTGTAAACATTCACCCGTGGCCAGCATTTGCCATCCCTCCTTTTATCCAGAGGACTGGTATACACGCTCTGACACAGCCTAGTAGCGTCTTAATTTCCACTCTTTCATGTGGAGACTAAAGGAGGAAACCCCATAAAACATCTCCCTTACCTTTTCCTAGATTGTTACAAGTTTTTTATTTCCCTTTTCCTCTTCCAGGCACCTTTTTCTCCTTCAGCCTCTCCCTGCAGTCCCGCCAGTATCAGTTTCCTCCCTGTCTTTCTTCATTACCTTACTCTGTGTCTCTTCCTAGCCCCAGGAGTTCAGTGCCTGGCCAGGCACGTATGGATCATAAACATTTCATTCATTCTCCTGTGATGGCAACATGGTGGGAGATGGCAGATCCCTCTCTGGATAATGGCTTAACTCAGCCTGGCACCTTGCGGTAGCAAGTTTCACGTGTTAAGTTGACAATCTGCAAAACACTAGCAACTTTCTTTTTCCTGTTTTAATAATATTTTGGAGTGTTTTAGGTGGCCCCTATTCCTTTAGCATAAGAAAGGGCAAATAGGAAAACCTTCACTGTCTTACTCATCATTTTATACACTTCTAGTGCAAGCTATTTTGAACTATTTAGACCTTAATCTCTCCTCCTGACGACCTTGGAAACCTTTCTGTGCCTCTAAAGATTTTTTGGCAGCCTTCTCTGGCCTCTGTTCCTGCTATCCCCGCTCTGAAACGGGGCGAGCAGACTTCAGCTCACTTCTCAAAGTGTGAATGTGTCATTGATTTATGTGGTGGCATTTATAACATTTTTGGTATTGTTCTTTATCCTATTCAACCTAACATTTTTTGGTTAATTTTCTTTTTGATGGCCTCTGTGCGTGGAGCAGATGTTTTCATTGAGCTGTCCGCAGTGACGCCTAGATTTTTTTCCTGAGTGGTTACAGTTAATTTAAAACCCATCAGTGTATTACCTCAGCAATCCCTTGATGTCACTGGTTAGAAGATCCCAGCTGGCTGCTGCTCTTAATTCTATTGCCTGTCTGTTTCCTATTATTTTTTATTATGCTTACATTTACTCGCATGCTGCGCCAGTTTTTAAAGTGAGGTGGGCACAGTCGTTTACAAGTGGCTAATGCAGGCTCTCAAATTCTTCTGTTCATATACATAAAAGTAATGTTTATGTTTTGATGTTTTCACACAATATAAGCGCTTTTCCCATAGCAGATACTACTGAGTAATGCCTGTATAAGAAAACAAACAAACGTCGCGTATGTTTGCACATGCCCATCTTGGGAAGCTCACCTCACTCACTGCAGAGAAATGTGGATCCCTGCATGAAAGAGCAGCTTGTGTAGCATGCCCTTCTGGATTGTGCCAACAAGCAACCCGTGCTGGGTAGCTGTCAATATTTGGCACTACGTTCTTTTGCGTAAAATTGTGTGGCTTCAGTGAGCTAACAGGGAATGGATACACGGCAGGTAGAAAACTGTCCGCACAGGCTCAGGCGACATAACAGTGCCCTTTGAGATTGCCGTGTATGTGTGGTTTCATTGTTTATCTGTTGCACACTTTTGAAGACCTGTAAAATATTGCATGATACTTTCCGATGTGTGAAATAACCCAAGTAATGCATGGAGTCTTATGGTGCTGAAAGCAGCACATCGAGGGGGTGCTGTGGTCTGCTATGGTCTCCAGTGAGGTCACGAGACTGGAGTAGGGCATGCAGGGACATTGCACTGGGTTTGCATTAGAAAGCTCCGTCCTCCATCCTGGAAGCAGTGGAAATTTCACTCTTGACTCCCAGAAGAGCAGTAGTAAACCAATGTTAATGAGAGATACTGGGAGACTGCAGGAAGGAGCCAAATGCTGTAACTCTGCTTAATGACTGGAAACTTTGTGAAGTCCCCTCTTACTTTGAACAGCTTTGCAAACAGCCTTTGGCAACAGCCATTTTATCTCCTGTTTTGGAAGCCATGCGCCTCAGCTTCTCTGCCACGGAGGACAGAGTTGCAGGAAGATGGGACAGTTTAAACAGGAAGACAGAAAGACAGCTGCAGTGTGTCCCATTTCCTACTGCAAGGAAGGTGAAACCAGTCTAATTTTGCTGAACTATGACTCAGTTCAGTCCAGAGATTCCAATACCATGCAGTAAATGTTATAAGCTCCTTTGAGGGAGGAAAAAAACCCTCCGATCAAAGACACAGGGAGGAAGTGCCCAGCAAGAGACTGAGATGGAATTGCCAGTAATGATGGATGAGGAAAGCCTGGTAGGGTACTGCTGAGCAGGACCTGAGAGCAAAAGAGATGAATGGCCCTCAGTGACCAGACTCCACTGAAGTTGATGTGATGTGGGTAAGAACAAAAGCCAGCCACACTCAGGTCCGTGTCGCGGGGAGAGGATGATGACGCGCTGTTGCCTCACTCCACAGAGCTCCTGAGTGGGTGATGGATGATGTTCTCAAAGGACAAAGCTACGGTTGATTCTTTGGTTCCTGAGAACAAAACTCAGCTGATCCCTCTCTGCAAAGGATAGGCGGCTTGTCTGGCTGCATCGGTGCAACTAACGCCAAAAATGATTGTGAGAAGTGCGCTACGCCCACTAACCTTGGTGGAGAATCATTCCCATTAATCTTAAGGTAGAGCAAGAGCAACACATCTGATAGGCCAGTGTGCGGAGGAGATGAACTGACTGAGGGCATACGTGTAATCCCAAAGAAATGTCATATCAGAGCTGTGCGTTGCAGCTGAGCTTTTGAATGTGATGGGGCTAAGCAGTCTGGGAACAGAAACAGATGCAAAGGTTTTTTTGCATGCACTTCAGTCCTTGATGTGCTCCAAGCACATTGCTGGTGATCACAAGTTTTGCTGATTCATAATAGCAACCCAGAAGAGAGGGAAATGCTTTCCCAATGCACTTAATGCTGGTAAACCTGACAAGCGCATCTATGGTGGATGCAGTGAGGACATGCAGAAGCCTATTGCCTGAGACAGGTCTTGGATGCCAAAAAACTGAAAATGGAAGTGAGGAAATACTTTCTGCTACAAAGGGTATGGGATTACAAGGAGGGTGTAAGAAAGGTCAAGGTATTCTGAAGTGTTACTGATGTGGCAAGAATGTCACTGAAAAGCCAAGTGTTGCAGAGGTTGAAATACCCTGGTCTTCAACAACAAGAGTGATCGTCCCTCACAGCTAAAAGAGGGAAGAAGCCTGACTCTGGCAGCAAACAGATTGACTAAGGAGCACAGGAACGGTCAGAAAAAAATCCTTCTACTCTTCTTTACAATTACATTTCCCACTGTTTTGCTGCTTGAGGAAAACTAGGCTGAGGCTGCAGTGACCTGAGTCAGGCTGTCCATCAACAGGGGTAAGGGAGGAAAAGATGTGCAATAAGGGGAACTGTATATGGGAAGATAAAAGGCAGTGCAGAAACTTGGAGGCAGTGCTGGCTCGTAACTGCACTGGAGGGAATAAATTGACTTCCTTGCTGAAAAAAACACCTAGATCAGACCAAGCAAACCTATGCAAGAGATGTCAGACCAGCCCTGGCAATGATGAGGCTGAACTATGTGGACTCAAAAAGCAGCTGAAACTCTCACGCAGGCCTAGAGTGTGTAGTGGGAAGCACTCTGCTCTCTTCCAGTCCGAAGCCTCTGTTGTTGATGGAACAAGTCAATAGTCCTTTGTCAGCTTCCTTTTCCCATAGACTAACTGATTTTGCTGGGGCAGTTGTTTTGCAGATATTACTCTACTATAGCACATTTTCCAGTCCCCTTTATTAAAACACGGGCTCCTTTCTCTGTGAATCAGCTCTTTGCTAACTTCTTTGCTAACTTCTTTGCAAACTGCAGCAGAGCAGAATATTCCTAGTGCAGAGCCAGACTCCTCACGTAGTTTTCTGGTTGATGACCAAATTCAGAGACTGTTTCTTTCTGCAGCAACCAATCTCTGAGACACTGTGGTACTTATTGCCGTTTTCTTCCTGGGGAATTGCGTGCCGGTCCATTCTGGGGTGGCAGCAGCCATCTTCAGCCTGCCTCAGAAAGGTGACATAATAAAGGGCTTGCTGTACTGGTCGTTGACGCAATTTGCCTTTTTTAGGATTTCTTTATGAGCCCAAATCCACAGGAACCTCTCTTCCTTCCGTACCTTTGTCTGCCTACTTGGTGGGAGCCCTCAACCCCAGAACTGTGTGTGTGCTTAGCAAATGAGGACTTACAGATGCAATACCACAGGGAATGATGTGAACTAGGAATGTACTAAAGCATTGTAACCTAGAGCTGCGCTGAACAATGTGGAAGAAATGCTGTCAAATGTGTGTCTGTGTGAGCTATTATATCCCCAGCTAGCCCCTCTCCAAAAGTTTGCTCAGCACACTGACTTTCCAGGAGCTTTCTTAGTGCTTGGAACAAGTTACCTATCTCCTGCCAGAATCGAGAGAGGAACATGACCGGCTGACAAATATCATGTGTTCCAGGCTGGCCAAAGGAAACCTAATTGTGTTTTGTTTAGCTTGTCTACTTAACTGGGTTTCTGTAAGAGGACTCAGTTGGTTTGGTTTGTTTTTTTCTTCTTTTTTTTTTACTTCAGATAAATGGAGCTTATCCCTTCTACATGGGAATTATCCTAGGACAGTCCTGTATTTTGCCCTGGAAATGCAGGGCACAGCCTTCTTCCACTTCCCTAATGGAAGAGATCGGGGAGAGCTGAGTAAAAGGGAAAGGCAGTTGCCAACAGGAGTGATCAGAAATTGCAGGGCTAAAATCTCATTCTAGGCAGGGAACATCCAGTTCTAAGAATGCAACAAAACCGCTTCTGCTGACCAGAAGATTCCCTCTTTTTTTACTGGTTGTTAGTACATCAGAATGGGAAAGTGTGTGTTTGTGACCTGGGAGTGGGAGCACAGAACTGCGGATGTCTAATATCTAAGTGTAGATTTGCTCTGTTTAAAGTGGCTTAAAATTAGAGCTGCATCAGGCTGCAGAAGCTGAAGACTCATCTCTGTTCTGAGGCCACCGGGGCAGAGTAGTGCCCCTAAAGGGCACAGATCAGAGTTTGCAGAAGTTGGATTGATGCTGAGCAAAGTTCAGTTCCTAGAGACACTTAGCCCTTGATGAAGCTAGAAAAGGACTTGTTCCCTCCTCTCCCCTCTATTCCACTACATCGCTTGGAGTTGATCACTTCTCCCTGATGTGTTTCATTGCCTCTAACCACCCTAAATGCTTAGGAGGAGGCACCATCTTACATCACATGATTGTGCAGCATCTAGCCCAACTTCCACTTGAGGAGGTGGAAGGGAGATCACCAGGCATTGTCATATTGGAAACCTCACACCCAGTCTTCTTCAGGTTTTTGGAGAATGGAGATGTGTTCTCCCCAGTTTCCTGGACAGCCTCAGCAGTGGTGTTAACAGGGGTGTGCAGCAAGGAATGTGTCGGCTAGGAGTGAGTTGTAAGTGGTCAGTGTGTGCTGTGTTGGCAGGCAAGCAGAAAAGGACGGGAGAGGACGCTTCATTTCTAGCTGAGTAGAAGAGGGGAAATGGAGCTAAAAAGCAACTACCACTTTAAATAAATCTCTTTCCTCCCCATCTCTTATTTATCTCATGCCTTCCTGTTTACAGCGTCATTTCCCGCAGCTCCCATTCTGCTCATTTAGAGGTGGGGTCAAGCCAAGGTCTGCCCCATTTCTGAGCACCAAAGCAGTGCAAGTGTCTCCATCTGATGCCACCCAAGAGATATGGGCTGTTGGCTACTTCCTCCTCCATTAGCTGTACGCTGCTGTGCCACAGCAAAGTGATGGGATGTCCCAGGTTTAATGGAAGACAGATGTTGGCACAGCTCTCGACTTGTTCCTCTGAACAAGTCCCCTGCCCTGCTGTGTCCTTTCACTTCTGACACACTTGTTTATCTATGGGCTGCCTGCGCCCTGTTGTTCTGCCATGTGCTTTGCTGCCCACACAAGCACACTCAGCTATGTGCTCAGCGACCCACCTATCTAGATATTCATACATGCTGAATCACCCTTCAATGCACACTCATAGCCACGTTCGCAGATGGACTCTGATCCTCGTGAGCCAGAGTGAAGTTCTCTTTCAATCTGCCACCCCTGTGTCCTCAAGACAGGGGATGCTCTTGTCTCCCAGAGGAAACAGAGACCTTTGTAGTGTGTTTGCTCAACCACCCATTTACTGTTCGGGCCGTGGGGAAAAGATGATGATGCCTCCAGCCATATTGAGAGAAAGGGTGAATGTTGACACTTCATTTCTCCAGCCTACCCATGCTCTGAGATCTGTTCTTGAGGGGTGCCAGCATGCTGAACTCCCATGCCTTCTTTCGGTGGGGTGAAAGACCATCTGATAGCCATTTCATGGCTGAATGTCTGATGTACTTCCTTGGCCTTCTCCCCCAGGCTATCATCCTAAGGTTTGTGATGACCACCATGAGGAATTTCAAGGCCAAGCCCTTGCTGTCCTACACATGCGCTTAGGGTCATGCACGGTCACACTGATGCTACATGCCCATGTTGGATAAGACGCTCCCTGAGCAGAAGCATCTTCAAATAAAACAGCCTATTGCTTGAATGTCCCCTCTGACCATTCAGTGCACAGTGTATTAGCTGCTTTCCTCCCTGCCCCCCTCTGATTCCTCGACCCACATTGGACCATTTAAGAATTAATGAAGGCCAGATGCATGTTCTGCAAATGTAGAATCGCTGCATTTCGGAGCAGACGCTGGCTTGATGCCTCCTCGTCCTTCGAATCCTCAGTACAACTAATAACAACCAGAGGCAGCCCTCCTCGGTCTGAGGTAGAGCCCACCTCAGCAGTGACGTCCCTGCGACCGCAAAGGATTTCTCAGGAACCTGGAGGGGGACCAGCTTTCGGCCGTGGAGCCCCAGGATCTGGTTTCGTCTCTCACTAGCATTGGCAGGATGAACTCGGCATGACTGAGCTGTCCAACAGGGAGGTGGCGAGCTAGGCCAGTGCTGGATTTTGAAGAGGGAAGGAAGGAATTCGGTGTATTTTGGTGCATGTAAAAATAAGGGATGGATCATACTAGCGGGAGCTGTCCACATGTTGAGATAACAGAGCAGATGTGCTGCGTGACTATTGCAGCCTCGTACTACAAGGTCTCTTGTGAACTGCTAACCCTCCAGGCAAGGATGGGTCAAGGCAAGATGAGCATTGTTTTTCAGACTCGGATCTGACCTGCTAAGTTGCCATTGCCACAGCATCTCTGCTTCCTTGCTGCAGAGCTTTTCTTCTTGTGAAGTGTCTCTCAGCCATCTCTGCTAGCAGTTTGATGGATCCAGGAGGTTGTTGCAGGGCTGTTCTTCAGCCATCTCCATGCAAACACATGGCATATGCTTGATGTGGATCTTGTCTGGCTTGATGTGGATGTCTCTGTGCAAGTGTGTGTGAGGGTATTAGAAAGAGGGGGACTTTACAGGTTGCAAAACTGATTTTGTTGTTCCTTGGAGTGAGAGAGCTGTAAACCAAATTTTTTTTTGGCCTAAATCCCATTCTGATTTGTTTGTGGAACAACACAACACGACTTTTACCCGGAGTGTTGTACCTTGGTGGGAGGCTGGAGGTTGGTGGGCATAGATAACCTGCAGGGAGGTGTGGTGGTGCATGACTTTACTCATCACATCTCTGCCATCAACATTCAGAAATGGTTGGGCCATGACCTTCTTATATGTTAACGACCCTAATTTGAGTTTGTAGGGATTTATGGGAAGGCCCTGTGGCTGCTTGTAGGATGGGTATTTCCATCACCCGTCAGTCTCTGGCATTCTGTGACTTGCGCAGCTCCCTAGTACTGGGTGGGATTTCAGCAGAAAAAACCCTCATCCCCAAACAAGCCCAAACCTCTCAGGTATTCAGCACAGAACCTTCTCTTTTTTCCCCTACTCTCCCCATCCCCTTCAAACATACCTGTGGGCAGAGGTAGTGTTATTGGAGCAGCCTATTTGACTGCTATAATATTTTCCACTCAGATCTATTGACTTGTATTTCATGTTTTCGTTGGATCAACACCTTTTGAGAGCAGTTAAAGCTGCTTGTATTTGAATAGTTGGAGACAGTGTGTCACCCTGCTATCTTTTCTTGGTTTCACCTCTAGAAGGCAGTGATGATATGTCTATACACAGTCACCCAACAGAAATGTGCATCTGTGTGTCCCTCTCAGTGGCAGTCCTTTGCCTGTGAGCCTCTGTATATTGCCAAATGTGCCCCGAAGTAACACAGCATGATTTTAGAGTGTATTTATGGCAAATGTATAAGGGAGGTAGGAATCACCATTTTTCTCAGCCCTGTTCTCTTCTAAGAGAGAAGAATTTTTGCTGCTCTGGTAATAGGATCAAAGATCATCTTTGTTCTAAATGTGGGTTGTTTAGGTTTTTTTTTTCTCCTTATCTATGATGGTCATGGGGGGGCAGGGAGGGAAAGGTAACAAGTAAAGAGATCTCCTGTGCAGAACTGAGAGCCCTAACACTTCCTGCTAAACCCTTCTTTTGAGCCCCTAAATGTGGTATGGAGCCTGCAATTTCTTCCTCTCAGGGTTTCTTAATTTCCTAGGAGTCTGCCCTCCAGTCCCCTGTCCTTATATCCATCATCTGCTGGCTTGGGAGAGGGCAACCGAGGAGCACACAAGAGCTGACTGAGCAGCAGTAAACTAACAGATGGGATAAATGTAAGACTCTTGGTGCAGCTTTTCTCATTAAGACCATTACTTGCTTTTTAAAATTCTGTTGAATCGCTGGTTTTCGTGAAACTTCCAGGACTAAAGAATGTTAAAAGCACTTGACAGATAGATAGGATTACACCTTCTGCTATATGGTAAGAAATCAGTTTGTTTGCCTAGAAATAGAGTCCTTATAGGAAAAGAAAAATAGCCACAGGATCTGAGGTGAGAAAAAGAAAATAAAACCACATCCAGCAAGGTGGGAATTATCATTTCATGCTTCTGAATGTTGACGTCTCTTGTTGAATATAATTGTGAAGCTTGTGTTGTTTGTGGATTTTGCTTGAGACTTGCGGTCTTTATTTGAGCTCCTGGAATCAAGAGGCTGAATGAGATTCTCAGCTTTCTATTTATTTTTTTTTTTTTTAAACTAGCATTTCCAGCTCTCTTGATCCTGGAAGAAAACAACTTCACTTGAAAATATGAAGCCTTGAGGGGTCCAAATTAGAAAAAAAAAGATGAAAAATACTTCAAATACTTTTGGGTTGGTTAAGTCTTATTATTTTGAAGCCTATATCATTCTGTTCTAGGGCCACACACAACATTTTTGAAAGCTGAAAGCTGGCAACACTCATGCTTTTTATTCAAAGGATTTTATGAAGTGTGTGAATGTTAGCCGCTATCGTGAATTTGGTTGTGGGGGGGGTGATATTGCAAGCGGCATCTCACAGGCCTGTGGACTCCCTGTGCGCGGCAGCATGCAGTCCCTGCCTTGTGGAATTCATGAACTGGTCGTCGTAGGCAAGGGCATCTAAAGCACTGTTTTCCCCTCTCCTGTTTTCAGTTATCTCTCTACAAGGAGGCAGTTAGCGAATTGCACGTGAAGCTGAGGGGAGAGGTAGGAATGTAAATCCAATTTGCCACAGTTGGTTATATGACCCACTGACAAAGCGTTGCTGTGGTGGTGGGAAGAGTGCGGAGGTGCTTGACAACAGGATGGTGCCTCATTGTGTCCTGGGATGGGACGCATGGACAAACATTGTGCGGGGCAGAGCAAGGGCAAGAACGGCTCCTGCAAACAGAGAAAAACAGGAGCCGCACAGCGCCAATCGCAGACGCTCCTCCTCACCCCAGTGGTTGCTGTTGTTGTTGTTTCTGCTTTTAAAACAATATGCAAGGAACCATCCAATATCCTAGGGCTTTTGTTTATCTAGATTTTTATGAGGAAAAGAAAAAAAAGAAGAGGAGAAAAAGAAATGAGAGGGGAAACACATGCATTCCTTCCAACCAGAAAGTCATGAGTTTTGATTCAGTCTAATTACACAAGTGATATTTTTATAACCTCTGTCAAGTCTCCTTGCTTTCTTGGTGTGTCTCCATTGTTTATGTGAGAGTGGCCAGGTAGCCAAGGCAAAGTAACGTTGCAAGAAAAATTCCCTTGGCCTTGGAATATGCTGCACTCTCTTTTTGGCTTCATAAACAAGCCTGTTTTCCTGGTTTCAGACCTCTCTTAGGTCCTTTTGCTGCCTCTTCTTCTAAACAAGAGTTACTCATATTCTGCCCAGCCCTGGGCCATGTTGGCAGCTTCATGGCATCCCTTAAATTTGCACAAAATAGTACATAATGGGGCCAGATCTCCAGTAAATTAAATTACTGCTGCTCTCCCTGTCCCCTTCCATTTGAAACGACAAAACATGTCCCATGTGGGCCCCTCTGCTGGCTGGTACGGGCAGCCTCTGCCCAGCCATGGTTTTCCCCAGTGCATGCAGACAGACTCCTTGTGTGGGTAGGGCCAGGCTATTTGGGAGGTTGCAGGGTGGAGAGAAGGTGTGAGGTGGGTGAAAGCCAAATGCTGTGCCCTATGGTGACATTTCTTTCTGTGCAACAAGGATGTAGACAAAGGGTAGGAGTCCAGCCTCTGCTCTATCCATCTTGAGCAAGCCTCGGAGATTACTCCTCTACTAGCAAATAGCTCAGCTGTCAGCTGCACACCGTTGCCTCTTCTGGAAATCTGCTTTCACTTCGTTAAAGACTGAGGTTTCCTAAACCGGTTGTCTCTGCTCAGAATTAGTATTTGGAGATCCAGAACTAGTCAGACCCAAACACTGGAACAGCAGGGGCCTAAAGAAGGCACCGTGAGGAGCAAGGAAGTGAAGAAGCAGCAGCTTGGGCTCATGAGTAGACTCGATAGAATATGGTAGATGGAGCTGCTAAGTTGTCATGTATTCTGAGGAGTGGAATTAAGCTTGGTTTGCTTTGCCTGGTCTTGATTGCTACTGGTTTTCATGGTGCTCGCCAATAGCAAGAACAGCAATGGCTGTAAGTTGGTTCTAGCTCTTTGACGTTGGTTTTTACCTTCTCAGGGGTGCAGGTGACACTGTGATGTGGGTGTTCAGCTGGCTGGAGCTGCATTTAGTCACCACAGGGCAGTGTTACTCAGTGGATGTGCTGAGGGTTCTGGGGACCAGGTATAGGGGATGATAGGAGCTGGAAGGAAGATGTTCATCCCTGCAGAAGGTCAGCATTTATCCCACAGGCTGGCTGCTCCTAGCATGATGGTGGACATGTTTGTCGGTGATTGGCTGATACTGAAGTTCAGACAAGGTAGGCAAAATCTTATCCTCTGTGGAGAAGGTTCCTGTGACCATCTTGAGCTCTTCTTATGCGAGAGGAGCAGTATCCTGATTCACATAGTAGCAAGATGAGTTTTTTGTACAGGGACCGCCATCAGAAGTTGGGAGAAGAGAACACCTGCCCCAGGATTTCTGGGCTATTATGTATCTATATCCTCTCTACTTGTCTGTTCAGGAATGTGAAATTTTTTGTGGCAGAACAGGTCTGTGGTGCTGTGGTGTGCCTCTTCTGTGAAGAGTAGTGTTTCTCTCTAGGAAAGACAGTCACAATTCACTGCTCAGTTATATCGTATTAGAAAGGAAGAGCCCTATTTAGCTTCAGCTGGCAAAGTACTCTGTAGTGTAATGCAACTGGTACACCGTGCTCAGTCTTACATGAGCATATGCACTTCTCAGTCTGATTGCAAACTGGCCTCCGTGCAATTTTTGCAGGTGATGGCTGGGCTTCATGTGTCTCTCCTTGTCCTCCTATTAATCCAGAGTGCTAATCCTTTTCAACTAATTTTTTTTTTCTATATTGACTCAGCCAAAATCCCGAAGCAGTAATTTCCAGTTTTGTCAGGCCAAGTCTTGAGGCTCACACCCCTTGCTTGAATGCTCTCCCAAACTTGTGCCATTAGCCCCTTGGGTATGCTGCCTCTCTAGGGTAATGGAGTGCAGCC
Organism: Chlamydotis macqueenii; assembly: GCF_036417535.1. Lineage (NCBI taxonomy): Eukaryota > Metazoa > Chordata > Aves > Otidiformes > Otididae > Chlamydotis > Chlamydotis macqueenii. The sequence goes on along the minus strand of NC_141560.1, from coordinate 51,347,280 downwards.
TGTGTTCTTGGTGCTAGGACCCATCTGCAGTGTGATTATGTCCCCTCTCTGCTTCTCCATCTACCTTGCTTTTGCAGACTGCAAGGCTTTTGAAGAAGGCTTCAAAACCTGGCCTTGATTTTGGTTGTTTAGTTGCTAATGTAATGCTAGTACTAATTGCAGATGCTTGTTGCCTCATGCTTGTGGCTCTTGAGATATCGCCTGTTGCCTTGTTAAAAAAGACCTTGCTCAGAGATCCATTACTCCTTGTTGAGTCCCTTTATCAAGTATTTGAGCACTATGGTCACTTTAGTGGTGTGCTGCTTGGGCCTCCCCTTGGACCTCCGCTGTAACCACCTTGATGCTGAGAAATTTGGAGAGTCTGAAGGTAAAATGGACTATTTCTGTGCATGGGTCTGCATGTTGCTCTGATATCACTCCTGTGCACCAACTGCACAGCAAGCCTCTCTGCCCGTTCTCTCCCTCATGAGAAATGAAGTTGAGGTCTCAGCTGGTGAAGGATTAGCACTGGTCTCCTGCAAGGAGGCTGTCAGCTCCTGTCTAACACTTATGAGCTCTTCCCACATCTACTGATGTCACTCTGTGTTTTTATGATGGGCTGTCATCCATACATTGCATGTTTGGAACAAGTGGTACTAACTCTTCTCTTGGGTGGTGGTTTGGATGATGTGGAAATAAGTGGATGTTCTCCAAGTGTAATTTTGTCAGAGGACTGCCTGAGGAAAGACCTGAAGGTTTTAGCAGATGCATGGGGAGCAGTGAATTGTGGGCTCAGGAAAGACAGAAAGACAAAGAAGAGAGGGGAATATAAATTGGTAAAGCTTCAAAGTTTTGGGTTCCTGGGCTTGGGCATGAGATGAGGGCATGTGTGAAGGAAGGTAGAGACTCACTCAGGAATATGGTAGAAGGACGCTGTTCACCTGGGAGAGGGAGTGCCCATCTTGAGGATTCCACGAATAGGAAGATTTGAGACAGGCTACGGTGAGAAGAGATGGAAAGATGGTATGAGTCAGGGGTGAGAAGAGCCAAATTCAGCACTACTTTTAAGCAGAGGAAACTCCGCTGACATCTTTTAGCTTCAGGCAAGTACCAGCAAAAACATCTGAGCTGGATCTTGAGTATTATAAATCTGCTTGGGGGTCTTTGACTTCAGTGGTGCCACACCAATTGATGGATGTGAAAGGTTTGGCCCTCTGCTTGCTTTCCTGCCTTCAGTCTTGCCTGCTTTTGGGGTCCCGGGGAGCTCTCTGGCTGAATATGTGGTGGTCGACACAGAGGGTTTCCTGGTAAATGAGAAAAACACTGTCCTTCCATCCCGCTTCATCTGCCTGGGATTTCCGACTGAAAGGCACTGACTAATTCCGTCTGGCAGGAATTAGCTGACCACGCTTCAAAGACTGCAAATCCTGAGACTTTTAACTTACAAACAAAACCATGCATTAAAAAAAAAAAGAGAGAGAGAGAGAAAAAAAAGACAGCTCTCCCCAGGGATAGTCTCTGCGAAATCCAAAACAAGGTCTCAGCGCCTGCCCTGGTGCTCCAACTGACGCCAGTGTTTTTTCTGTCCCTTTTAAAAATGAGCTGGAGTGTTCCCAACTCCTCCGTTCGACACCTCCGACTCCCTTATTCCCCTTGGTGAGTGGGGCGGGGGGGAGGAGGCTGGAAGGGAAAGGCCAGAGCAGAGGAGGAAAGAAATGCCTGGTATTGATCCACCAAGGCTGGCCAGACTGCAAGAAATTCCGGTTTGTGAAAAATGTTGCGGTTTAGAGCATTTGTTTTCGTTCCACAGTGGGATGAAACCAAGACTTTCTGGAAGGAGGGGGGAGGGTGGGGAGAAGAAGAAGAAAAATGACCCTTTTTTTTTTTTTTTGGGTGGTTGTTGTTGAGGAGGGACAGCCTTCCTGTGGTACAGATGCCCACACCGCAGGGTGACAGGAGTCCTCTCCCGACAGCCTTTCCTGTGCAGACTGAGCTCTTCGAGTATGGCAGGACAGGGACTGGGATGAAGCCCCCATGGGAATGAGGGGAGACCTCCTTCTGCCTGCAGCTCTTGATGGAACGGAACCAAGGGGTGATCTTCAGGACAATGACCTGACCCTGTGACTCTCATGATGGAGCTTGGCAGCAAAACTCAGTGAGTGCCCGCCCTTTGAGACAGTTCTGCCCTTGCTGAGTTTGTGTGCACTCAACTAGGCAAGTTTCCCCAACGTGGGTGTGAGGAGTCAGCTGCAAAACTTCTGAGAGGTGAAGAGGGTCCCCTGACCTCAGCAATATGAAATAGGGAGGCCCCGACCCAGAGTTCATACAAAGGTGAGTTTGGAGCGATTACCACAAAAAAAAAGAAAAGAGACTGATAGACATTGCTCTTCCCTTTTAAAATGAGTATGTTGGCTTTTCCCACAGTCACCTGTTCTTCAGTAATGGCAATTCTTTGCAGGAAAGTGTAGGAGGAGGTGAAAACCAGAGCAGAGCTGGGACTGGAAGGCTTGAAGATGTCAAGTAGTAGGACACAGAGATAGCACGCGGCTCTTGTGCCTTCCAGGCAACTGCTACAGCATAGTGAAGGGAGATCTGGGCTTACCTTCAGGTGAGCGAACAGTGTCTTTGAGCAAGGGAGTGGTGATTTAGCCCTTTTGCGTCATTCCCAAAGTCAGTGAGCAAACTGGACCGGCAGGGCTGGGAAGGGGATGGGGCAGTGCTGCTCTGGAGGGTGCTGTGAAGGCTGTGATCTGGTGGCACTCTCTTGCTGTGCCTGCGTGATGTCAGCCAGCTCCGAAATACGACCGTGTGCACTTAGATGTGCCTCCCAGGCACAGCCTGTGAGAGCTTGCACCACTGTCTGAAGAATCCCGCTGCCTGATTTCCACCCTTTCCCTACACCCCCAAAAAACCATCCCGAGCTGTGCCACTGGTTGATAAGATGAGGATGGCGAGTCATCCTGTGCTTACAGCCAGCAGCCCTTGGGAGCTGCCTTGTCTGGTTTCCAGGAGGTAAAAACCCTTTTCTGGACATCAGCAAGCAAATTATGCAGGGGAAAAGAGAGGTGTGGGGGGATGAAGTGTCTGCCATGAGTCAGCGGGCTCCTCCAGCGGCTGTGGGATTGCGGGGAGAGGGGGGTGAGGCGGAGGAGCAGGGCCGCTACTGGCAGACCTGTGTACTACCAAGCCACAGGCATGAGGTCTTGGAGCTCACAGGCCCAGGAGCACAAGGGGACCTTCATCAGTTCTTTCTGAGGCAGGAGGGCTTGCAATAAAACCTGAAGTGCCTGGTATTTTGATTGTCAAAGGCCACATCTTCCAAGGTGAACACTTCAGAGTAGCCACAGAGGGCCGAGCAGAGGTTGCTAGGTGAAGGCTGCTAACAGAACAGGTTTATTCCTCCAAAAGGGATTTCTTGGCAATGGCTATATCCCAAGCTTTTTCACTAGTTGCAAGTTTGTTTTGTTGATGGGTCCCCCGCTTCCTGGCACCTACTGCTTTCACCTAACACAGCTCTCAGGACCTTCAGCCACACACCTGTTGCCCTTGCTCTGTTGTGAAGCAAAAATGTCTCAAACCTGGTATAAATCAGCATCTAAGGATTTCCCAGCCTCTTCAGCTTCCCCTCTAAGGGTGTTGGGTGTCCCTTCTTACAGAGGAGCCACTGAAGTATGCAGATGTGTTGTGCACCTCTGCAGGCTGTGCTGGAAGGAGTTGCTGTGATTTGTTTTAAACACTTGACAGCCCCCTCATTAATTGTCGGAAAGCCTGCCCGGTAATGCGGAGGAGTCTGGAGCCTGCAGAATGTAACTGTGAGTGATACGTATTTGCATTTCCTATAGTGCTGGAAGAACTGTTGAATCCTGTGAAGCTCTTGGCTTTGGAAAGTTGCTTTTCAGGCGCATTTTTCCTTGCAATTGAATTCCAAGTTTGTTAGTGACTCTCCCTCTCCCTTTTCTTCCCCCCTTCTCAGAAGGGACAATCATTTAAGAGAAGATAAAACCATCTTCATGCCACATTCTCCTCTTTGAAGAGAAACGGAGGTGACATGCTGTGCATTGAAGAACATTTGCAAATCAAGGCAAGGGAGAGTTGCCTCCTTGTATCCTACTTAAGGTGTAGATGGGACGAGTAAGTCTTGGGAAGTTGTTCAACACTTCCTATCACAAGACTCTGATTTCAGTTGCTTGTGACTTTGCCAGTCTCTAACTGTTCCCACTGGTGTTTTTGGTGCCACACATATGACCCAGACAGTATTTTTCTTGGGATGATGTCATCTGAAATGGTTCAGCCATTTCCAAGAATGAGATGAGGAGAAAAAAAAAAAACTTTTTTTTTCCCTTCCATGTTTGAAAAAAGACAAAAAGCAATATTTTTATTTTATGTGTGTGTCATTTCACTGAGGCACTTGCCTGATTTCCTCCTCCTGAATGAGAAGCTGAGATGTTGCTGAGGAACCACAGGCAGCTGGAGCTCACCTCATTTCTAATGCTGGCTGTTTGTTAGGCATTCATTCTAGGTAATTTGTCTGAGCTGAGCTTCCTCCATTGCCTCTGGAGAAAGATGAGGGTGTTCAGTCAGCCCATCTGAAAGTAGGTACCTAATAGAGATGAAATGAATTGCACCCTGGAGGTTAATGACTGACATAGTTTAAAAATTGTTCAAAGTATACTACTCATTTTTAGACAGATGAGTTCAACTCTCTGAGGTTGAGGAAGAGCCTGCTGTTTTTCCTGTGAAAAGCTAATTGTTTTCAGCTGTGTTCTATGTTTTGGAGAAAAGAAAAACAAAAAGATATCTCTGTTTGCTTATGGTGGTGAGAGTCTGGTAAATGCTTTGATGAGTCCACTCGAACTGTGCATCGTTGTGTCACTTCTCCCACATGACTAATGACTCTTATGGTACCATGATGCTAGGGAGGAGGCGAAAAAGCTGTCTGTCTCTCCTGCAGTCTTGGTAGCTTCAGTTCTGCTGGTGTCTAGGAGGCAGGGAGGAGGGATGCAACCAGACTTCAAATGCAGAATGAATGTTGGGAGTGGAAGATGGTGGAGAAGCAGCAAAGGGAGCAGCTAGACACAAGAAGCCTGGCATGGGAAGACAAAGGGAGAAGTGAGGACTGGCAGGACGTCTGGGGACTTGGAATGCTGCTGAAAGCCAGCAGGGAAGAGGAGGCTGATACCAGGAAAGGAACTGGAAGGATGGGAAGACAAAGTGAGATCGAGAGACAGGGAGAGCATACATGAGAAGGGAAAGCAACTGAGGCTGTTGATGGGGCAAGGAATGTTAGGGTGGTAAGCAGAGATTTAAAATTCAAGAAAGACCAAGTCTGAGAGGACAAGAAACTCAGTTGTGGAGGTAGCAGCACAGAAAGAGGCAGAACAAGGACAAGCTGTGGGAGACAGGCAGAAAAATTCAGGCTTGGATAGGTACCAGGGAAGAATGATCTGGGATGTCCTGTGGAAAAAACTGGCTGTGTCACAATGACCATGTTCAGGGGAACCAGTTACTGCTGTGTGAATAACCTGGATTTTGGCACTTACAGGGCTTCTAGCTCCTGGCATCTAACATCCTTTCTGGGTATAATATTGTATAGACTGAATGTATTTTTTCATCTGGATTTTTCTCTCTGCTCTATTTCTTGTACTAACCTTTCCTTGGTGTTTTTCTCTACTGCTTTTTCCAGCCTTTCATGTGCAAACTTTGGACCCAAGGAGGTTTATGCTGAACTCTCAAATGTATGCTGTTCAAGTGGTTAGAAATATTGAGTGAAGTGTGTTCAGCTTTCACTAGCTGGGGTAAAGATACATAAGAAAATGGTTTCCAGGAAAAATACCCTTGAAGTCTGAGGAAGAGCCTATAATCCGTTTACTAAGACATAGTCAGTCCCTTCCGGCTCTCAGCCCTATATTGGGTATCCGCGTTATGTCTTTGTCTAAATGATATTCCAGCAAACAGTTAAAGTCAGAGTGGCTTCATCAGCAGAAGATCTGGCCCTGATCTTCCACCTCAGTGAGAGCAAGAGCAGCCTGTTACACTGTCCGAGGTACAGCTTGACTATAAACACCTGCTTAAGTGCTTTCAGTTGCTGGGAAAAAGTTGATGGGATTTCTGGGTGGCAATCTGTAACTCACACCCTTGCAAGGGGTCAGCAGAAATGGGCATCGTGCTTCTCCTGGCCTTAGAGCCTACAACTTGGTCTTGGTCTCTGTCTGGCAATCCGTTTCAAACCCCAGCTGATATTGCGTGTGCTTCTTGGACAATCTTGCCTTTTTACGCACTTGCTGTTCCATGACCCTCTGGCAGGATCGCTTGCCCCCATTATTCATGCTGACACGGTTCGTAATGCACAGAGCCAGCCTGCGGCATCTAGCCTGCAAGTTCCCCTAAGGCTACAAAAGAAAAAAAAAGATATATATTCAAGCATAAGCACATGTGCGCAAACACACTTTTCACGTGTTTCGACATACTATACGTGCATGCATATATTTATGCATGCTTGTCTGCACACACATATTCATTTTTTGAATACTTGTTTTGTGTCCTACTGGATGAAAACCCGAGAATGGAAAATGTGTCGATAAACATAATGGAGCTTTTCAGAGCACTTTATTCGAAGCTGCAGCTTACAGCTGTTTTCCAGTATTAGGATTGGATAGGAAGAGAAAAAGAGAAAAAGGGAAGAAGGAAGGGAAGGGGAAAAGGAAAATGAGAGGCAAGGAGGAAGGGAAGGGGAAAAGGAAGAGAGTGGAGAGAAAAGAGCAGTAGAGGGAGGAGAACAGGAGAGAAAAAAGGGAGGAAAAGAGGGGAAAAGAAAGAAACAGGAAGAGTGCAGATAGCAATGCTGCCAGAGTTTGTATACCTTAAAATCTGAGAGGTCCAAAAGTTCTTGACCTACATTCCCCTTTTCAGAAGCGTAGTACAATAACACACCATGGTTTGTTTAAAACATAGCAACTTGACTTGAATCTTATGTTTTGGAGGAAGATTTTGCAATTGCGCTGAGGAGAGAAAGCAAAAAGATGTAGCTGTTCCCCTTACTATCTCCCTCCCTCTGCTTTTTGGCATGCTCGGAATCAAACCCACTTGCTCCTGAAATATTGCAGCATTGCTGTTTTGATGGAGCTAGACTTGAATTAAAACTAGAAAAAAAAATCCTCAAATCCACTGAGACAGGATGCTATTATTTATAATAAAGTGGCTTTATAGACTGAGTGGTTTGACATCTAATACACAGACTGGTGGAAGTGCATGCTGCAGAGTAGGTCTGCAAGGAGACAGCCATCAAGTGGTGTTCAGACTCATTCAGACGGATTTTGATTTCTTTTTGACTTTTTAAATTTCTTTCATATAATTTTGAAGAGGCAGAGTCAAGTGCTCCAGTGCAGGGTCTGGTGCACTAATGGAATAAACAGCATTGTGGACATGTTGGCAAACTCTCAGTTTGACTTGGCTTCGCTGGTCTCCAAAGAGTTATATTATTGGTTATTTATGAGTATGCGGATGACCTTTGGGCAGTGGGGAAAATGTTTATGAATCTAAAAGGCTTCACAAACTTTAGCACAAAAGCGTGTTTTGTCCAAAAAAATGTGAACTGTAAGTGACTTCTTCATCATTCAGCCTTGCTTGTTCTCTTACTTTAAAAGCCTTTGGTCATCCAGTCAAGCTGTAGAGTCAAACCATGAAGCGCAGATGAGCAGTCACATGCCATGAATAGCAAAAAGTGAAAATCCAAGTGGGAAGCATGTGAATAACTCCAAGAGAGCAGCTGGTTTTGTTCACTGGGCTGGTGAAGGCTGAGTTATTCAAATCAGTCTAAGTTAGGTAGTGCTGATCCATTACCTCTGTGGACTTCCTCACCCGCAGGGGTATACTTTTGAAAGTTGTAGATTCACTTGGGAAAAATTAGGATCAGTTTGTGAACAATTTGTAAGTGGAAGAAAAAAAGAAGCCAGGGGCTGAATTTCCGATCAGTCCTACTGATAATGAATAACTTCTGCTTTCTGAAACAGACTTTGAGTTGTCCATTTCTTTGCATGTCACTTCAAGAAATTGAAAATATAAGGGGGAAAAGCCCACTCATTCTCTTCTTTTTGAAAGTCATCAAAGTTATTCTTTTCCATCATTAATTTTTTTTTCAGTGCTTCTTACTTTCCTGTTGCTAACCCCCCAGCAAGATTTGAGTGCTGTTCCAAGGTCAGTATTTGCAGCTAGGAAAAAGACTCACCAGAAGCGACTGGAGGATCCTACTTGCAAAAAGGCTGATCCCTTTTTACGGGCTATCTTAATGTTGAGTTGTGCTCTTTTTGCCCATTGTAGGCAAAGCCTAAAGTATGCCACACTGGGGATTTGTAATGCTTAGTGTGTTGTTCCCCCAGTGAAAGCCAAGAAATGCTGGCTATTTAGCTTCCCTGCACCTGGCTTCAGCTCCCAGAATAAATCAAAGCAGCCTAAAGCTTATTATAAATTACTCCTGGTTGCCGGTGACTACTGGGGAGACAGGCAAGGATCAAAGGGGAATACAAACAGCCCAGACACAGCTTCTTCCTTTTTCTGTGGCTGATGCTAAGTCTAGGTATCACTGCAGTGGCTCTGTGCCCTGATGGTTTTCCCAGGGCACAATGGATTTTATGCTCATTGCACCAGTGTAAAGTTGGACAATTTGTGAAGCTGTCTGGTAGGACAGTACCAGGAGTGAGGGCAGAGTCCGGTCTGATTTCTGCTGTTATCAGTGGTGCAATTGCAATGTTGGGAGAGTAGGCACACTCAAATACTCTTAGTATGGATGGATATGGTGTACATGATCTTACCATGCATAATGTGGCTTGAAATAGCAGAAGGAGAGATACAGTTTTGAGTAAACATGTAATCTTTGTTATTCTGGTATATGTACATGAGTGTTCCTCCTTGAAACCTTGTCCCAAATGTTTGTCCCTTCTAGATAGCTGTGGCCATATGATTAAAGCAACCTGTGACCTGCTGTCAGAAAGATGCAAGATAATTTATTGGGAAGGAAGCTAGCAACCATGGTTGTCAATTCTGGGGCAATCTTTCCTGGATTTGTTGGTTTTTCTTCTACAAAGACTAAGCTCCTGGAGTCATGGGATTTATGAGACCTGTAAGTTTGAGCTCAGAAAAACAAACCACCAAACCCCACCCTTATACAGGCAGAGTTTGATGGCATAAATTTTAAAACCTCAGAAAAACAGATTGCAAAGAAGGGAAGGTCTGTCTTTTGGGGTTTATAAGTAATCAAAGGCTTGTGATTATTTAAAGCCAGTCTTTCAATATTTTGAACGCATCTCGTGATATTTGGATGTGTGGAGCTGGCAACGCTGATCAAGCACCTATAAAATGCGTAAGATCACTCCCTAAAACACGCCTTGTTATAGGCATAATAAGGTATAATAAAACCTGGGGTATAACCCTCACCTATATTTCACAGCTAGATTAAAAAACCTCTCGAAGAGACCCCTTCCCATTATGTTCAGTTATGTTTTCCATGAGGGAATCTCATCATGGAGCTATTCAGGCATGGTTATCACTTGTTTTCCCTCTCTTTTAATGAACCGTCCACCAACTTCAAGCTCTAAGAACCAGACCAAGAAAAATCAAGCTGGGAGATGAAATGGAGGGAAGACTCCACATTTCCGCCTGCTTGCAGAAAAGGGGGGCTGGAGGGAGACAAAATGCCCTTTGCAGCATGCCTCGGGGCTTGTCCCATAGGAAAAGAGGCAGCTTGCCGGGCAGAGGGCTTTGATCAGTTCTTAACCGCTGTGATGTGCTTGCTGGAAGGAGTTGGGGAAGAGAAGCCGGAAAGGATGGAAGGGAAGGGAGAGCTGTGCCAGGTTTTTCAGGCTGCCTGGGCTCCCCACAGCCTCTTCGGTTGAGATGCCCCAGCCTTCCTCCCTTAGCCTCCAGCTGGCCATGGCTGGGCTGTGCCCACCATGAGGCTGAGGTCCAGGGCAGGAGGGCAGATCAGAACAAACTGATCAGCAAATTTTATGCTAGTTTTGGTGGTGCCTAGCACTGCCGTTATCTTGCATGCAAACCACTGGTCCCTTCTAGCCACTGTACTTACTCCATGTGATGGGCAGCTACTTCTTCTCTGCTGGTGGCACTTAAGGGACAAGGAGTTGCAGACTGCCCGGAGCGAGATGATACAGCTCCTGTGAGCCTGTCCCTGTGCCGTGCAGCTGGCGTTTGCTCCTGGAGCATCTCTCCTGCATTACTGAAGCAGCTCTACCCCCTTAGCTACCATAGAGAACAAACCGCTCTGGGTTGGCAGCAGCACTTGGGAGCGTGCATGGCTCATAGCCCTCAGCTTTCCCTCTGCCTGGCTGGGGCGGGAGCACCCATTGTCCTGCCAAGTTTTCCTGCTGCTTGCCGCCGCCTGCACGAGCATTCCTTGCAAGGAAGCTCTCATGCCACTTGGCTGTCTTGCTCTGTGTCCATGTGCCATAGTGCTACAGGTAATTTAGAGACCGTTCTCTGCCTCGTTGATTCGCTACCACGCATTGCAGTGGCACCAGGTCTAGATTTAGCAGGATTCATTCCTCTCTTCTCCTCCCTGGCAAATGTTGCTGAATGGCTTCCAGAAGTTATACCCTGGACTGTAAACTTCTAGCATGATGGAAATGGCTATTGTCAAGGCTTTTACTCTATCTCTCTGATTCTGTCAAAGCTTTTCTGCTGGTAGTTAGTCAGGAAAGCCCCAGAGGAAATCATCCCTCACTTTCCTTTCAGCCCCTTTGTAATTCTTTGTGTAATAAATGTGTTAAATAGCTGGTATCTGAGAAGCATGATGTTTTAAGTGCTTAACTTAACTAAGCTTGCTTTGATTGATGGCAAGGTCTTGCTGCGCCATTTGGGGTGCTGTTCTGATACTGGGGTGACTCTGCCACGTGTCACACGGATGCCAGTGGGCTACCACCACTTGGTGCTGACCTGTGCAGTCATTCAGGCAAAGACCATTCAAGCGTTAGAGTTTGAAATTAAAAACATTGGCATCTGTGGAGAGTTTTCACAGACCAGGAGGTGTTGGGACTTTGGATTTGCAAGGGCAGGTAGCACAGACCAGTAGGTGTTGGGACTTTGGATTTGCAAGGGCAGGTAGCTCTGCAAGGCTGCTCTTCCAGGTCACCTTGCACGCAGCACTAAAACCCGGGAGGAGAGAGGTTTCTTCCACAGCAGCTTGAAATTCATATACAGCAGCTGAGAAAGTGATCTGTCTTGTTTACAGGCAAGAAAGGGTTTTGTGTATGCATGCATCTGACTGGCTGCTGGCGAATGTGTCTATTTGCTTGGCGGGTCCATCTTCGTGCAACATGCTTTTCAGGCATAATTCTGCTTTTTATTAGAGCAAACTGGCAGCAGAGGAAATGGGGATAGTGTGTTATGTGTTACTGGGGCAAGGGAAGGGAACTGGTGGTAATTCCTTCTTTAATCAAAACCAGCTTCAGAATAGACAGAAGAGACCTCGATAAACCTGTCTTTCCTGCAGAGGACTCTGTACAGCCCTCCCATTGGACTGAACTCCAGGTTTCCTCATAGTCAAGTTTTGAAGGCTGTTTTCCCCCCCATCCGCCGGGTAGCTAGCCTCGCTCTCCACCATGAGGAGGAATGCGAAGGAAAATTTTATCTAGCCCCACCTTTTCTATTTGGACCTCAGAGCTTGGGGTTTGTTATTTTAGTATTTCTCAGGGCAGTTTTCTGTTTCTGAAGTTTTGGAGAATTGCAAGTCAGGTACCTTCAGGCAAATGCTTTCTGAGCTTTCTGCATGGACTGTCGTCACTACCCTCAGTGGTTAGATCCTGATGGCCATAAGCAACCATGAAAGTAATTTAGTCTGATGTAGTGCAGCACTAATCACAGAGCAAGGCACATTCATTTTGAGGTCAGGCAGTCTCCCCTCTGTTCTTACATTCGTCCTGGGCATCTGCACAGCTGGGCCAGGCAGAAGGCTTTTTAAACATCGTTTGGGATTGTGGCAGAAGGATGCTGAGCTGTGGTAAGGTAAAGGGAGATGGGAAGCATGGCTGGGTAGGTTACTGCTGCAGAGGAACTGAGATAAGTCTAGGGGTGGCAGGCACGCCTCTGCTCAAATGTCAGCATGGAGAGGTCTTTTGACAAGGCTGGGTTCTCCTTCTGCATCTATCTGCATCCTCAGGCTCATTTCTTACCTGCTCCCAAAGTCTTTCCCTTTTCCTTTCTCTTCGCTTCCTGGGATTTTTTTCTCCTCCCCTCCCTGAGAGCCCGGTACAGCTTAGGAACTGGTGCAGGGACTGTGTCTATTTTCTGAGCTCAGGCAGGCGGTAGCCAGAGCAGGCAGGTGAGCGGCGGAAAAGGGGATACAGTTGTTTAGTCTGGGATGCTATTAGTGGAGGCGAGCAGCAATCGGAGAGCATGCTCAGGGGCTGAGGGAGGGGAAACGTCTGGTTTAAGATGGAGCAGCTTGGAAGAATGAGTGGGACTGTTGTTTTTTTTTTTTCTTTTCCCTTTCTATCCCACTAAGGAGAAAAGTAGAAACAAGAGTGGGCCTGTTTGTCACCTGTCCACCACTCCCTAGGGTTAGCCCTGTGTCTGAAGAATGATGAAGGGATTAGGAGCTGGGAGGAAGGGAACTAGCTGGTTTTTGGGAGAGTAGAGGGAGAAAGAGTGATTTTTTAATTATTTTTTTTCCCTTGGAGGGAGCTGAAAACAAAAGGATCTCTGAGGAAAACTGTTAGTGGAGAGGGGAAAAGGGTGAGAAATCTGTGTCCTGTAGAGAAGAGGAGGTGAGCTCCCGTTCAGCTGCCTTGGAGCTATCCGTCTTGCTTTTTCCTCATTTACTTCAGAGGGCAATCAGGGTTAACAGCACACAGAGGGACAGCACAGAGCGGGTACAGCCTGTTTGATGGAGTGTAGACACTCATCCAAACATGACAGCTATCTAAAAGGCACCATAGGAAGCCTGTTCAGTAAAGGCAGCTTGGTGGAGAGAAGAAAAATCAAGATGGAAAGAGACAGTATGGATGGAGCTTGGGAGGAAAGAAGTCAGGAAAGCTGTGAGCTAATCCCAGCTCCACCACTGGCTGCCTGTAGGGTACTGGGTAAGTCACCTCAGTGCCTTCCTAGTCTGTCCTCCCTCGCCTGTCCAACTCTCCACTTTGTTGGATGACTGGGTATAGCAAAGTGTTTTGTTTGGGCTTCTCTTGTGCAGTGGTCCTTTAGTGCTGGGTCTGCCAATGCTTGCCCTGCGCTGGGGCTTTTGGCACCGCTACAGCAGAGATAGCAACAACAGTATCTTCCTGCCCTCCATCGCATGGATGCAAGTTTCTAGAGAAACTTCACCTTCACTGGAGGAGAGGAGGGATAGGGCACAGTTAGCGCGGATCTCAAATCAAAGTGTGTGCCCTGAGATTCAGGATCACTCGGGGGCTAATTAGTTATAGTTGACAAGGGATTTGTGTTTGTTGCAGTACAGTTTCACCTGCTTCTGCATCTGAGCTCTGTCTACATGAATAGATTAAATGCAAGTTCTGGGTCCCTTTCTTAAAAACAGGCTCGCTTTGTGCCAAAGCTGCAGCTGTGAGAGGGAAGCGTATGGACATGGGGTACCACAAAGATGGCTGGAGCTGTGTACCTGTGGAGGCAGGAGAGCATCCTGGGGTGGAGTAAGTCCATGCGTGTTCTTTTCTGACTCTTTTTCCTCCATTTCTGTTGTTGGTACCATGGGAGCAGGATATGGAGGTAGATGGACTTTTGCTCTAAGCCAGTGTGGCTGTCCTTGCGCTGTTGCCATATTGATGCAATTCTAAAAGCCCCAAGCATCTTGGACCCTGTATGCCCCACATCTCTCGAAGTTAGACAACATCCATTGAACCACAAAAGGGTTCTGGCAGTCTTACATGGTAGTGTAGGTTTTCGTATCAAAACGTGAACCCAGCTGTGTGTTCTACAACTCACCCGCTTTCCCAGAGCCCTGCTAGCCCTGCTGATGGGCTCACACACACCATGTCCCCCTCTAGCTGGGTCGCTCAGCTGAACTGCCCACCCATGTCCAGTTCAAAGAGACTCTGCAGGCCCATTTTTTCTCACCTGAGCTTGCACAGTCCATGCTGACCCTTTCCAAGGGTGCTATGTATATGTGGGGCTCTCCAGCAGCCCAAGGACAGAGTTTGGAAGAGGATCACTTTGGGAATGACATCCCATGACTGCAAAGCGTTTGCTGCCCCCCTATGGATTTGACCGGTGCGGCTTGGGCCAGGGCACCAGGGTGGAGGAGGTGGTGGCTGGTGGAGCCACCTCCATGTCCTGCCTCGTTCTTCTCATTCAGGCTCTCCTTGTGCTCTTGTGCAGCTTTCAGGTTGGAGTCTGGGCTCCCATTCAACCGATTGCATAAATGTAGCAGAACAACAAGGTTTCCCCAAAGCAGCTCCATCTGTGCAGGGCAGTTGTTCCTCAGGACTCCCTTGGTCATGCTGTGCTTTGCTGGAGTTTGTGCCAAACCCAATACCCACAGTTTAAAAATAACATTTGGGTGTGACAGCTCCATTATTTACCTAGGAGCCAACATTGTCTGGTAGGCAGAGCCAAATGGCTGGAAGTCTGAGGCGAGACATTCTCTTCTCATCTACCACTGTGTTGTGTATTACCTCCTGCTGCCTCAGTTTCCCTGCTGGTGAATCAAGGGTAATGAAAAACAGCTCATGGTAACTTCTGCAGGCCTTAGTTATTTTAAGGATCTCAGTTAGGACTCTCCTTCAGAATCCATAAGCAATATAATGCTAAGTTGCACCTCTTTGTTGGTGACCAAACTTTGGAAGAAGTTATTGATACATAAATATGTAGTAAAGGACATTCTGGAAAACCTATGATAGTGGCATTGATATGTTGCTGGCTCACACTTTACTCACAGAAAAAATCATTGCACACTCCATTCCCTGTCTTTTTCAACATTGCTGGTTCTCTCTGTGCTTTTCATTTCAATGACAGCCCAATGCCAGGCATCTTTTTCTTCCTGACTCTGTATATTAATGATATCTTCACCCATGGAAACAATTAGAACATATATGGAGAGTCACCTTGTATAGTTGTTTGTTTGTGGGTTGTTTTTTTTTTTTTCAGAAGTCAAACCTTAGAGATTGAGAATCCTCATTCAAATAATCCTGCCTATTATGGGCAAATATGGACTAGAAGACACGAAGGTTGTAACAGCATGATCTGGGATAGTGCAAGCTTCAGGAGGTGTGAAAAGGTGGCATCAAAATGCCTTGGCCTCTGACTGAAATTGGAAGCAACATGGTGTGACGGAGCACTCTCCTGGCTTAAAAACAGCTGCTTCCAAAGCTGTCCTTTCCTCTCTATATTCCCCTTAAGGGAATGGTTTAATACCATGGGCAAAGACTGTCTAATCTCAAGTAACACAACTGACACAAGAGTAGAGGTTGTGTATTTCTTTGCTCCTTTATGATGTACAAAGAAATGTCCTGAAAATTGGGTTTTTCAGGCTCTCTGGAGGAGATAATCTTTTTGCTGTCTGCTTGAGCCGCGCAAAGCACAACAGGGGTCCCAGATCATGTGCCTGGGCAACCGAGCAATACAGGTGTCAGGAATCTGAGCCTGCCAGAGGACTTCTTGGAGTTCTCTCATTGGTACTGGGAATATCCTCCCATTGTAAGCTATTCCATTTTAATAAATGTCAAGTTTTCTGTCAGCTGTCCATTAAATCCTGGAGTGCCATGAATTTTTTTTGAAGAAGGCTGGATTCTTGGGTGGTGTGAATCCATGTGGTTCCACTGACTGTCTTGCAGCTAAGCTAGATCTCTGCCAGCTGGGAAGCTAGCAGGAAGAGCTTAAAGCAGCCTGCCTAGAATTCACTCCCAACTCCCCCGATCTTGCGATGACAGGTTTCCACTCCCATTTCCATTCTGCAGATGGCCAACAACTT
This sequence comes from Chlamydotis macqueenii, assembly GCF_036417535.1. NCBI lineage: Eukaryota > Metazoa > Chordata > Aves > Otidiformes > Otididae > Chlamydotis > Chlamydotis macqueenii. The sequence goes on along the minus strand of NC_141560.1, from coordinate 51,331,373 downwards.
CTAGGCCAGACAAAACTGGAATTTCTAGGATAGCTCAGATCAGACCTTGACTTGGAGCCAAACTTTCCAGATGTTTGTGGCTTAAGTTTGGGCCATCCAGTAACAGATCTACCTATTGAATCTGGAACAAGCAGCAATGTTTGAAGTGCTTTCCCATGAGACACCTGATGGACATCTAATAGGAGACAAGACCAACCTACCTCATCCGTTGACTCTGGTTGCAGAGCAGGGCAGGTCCCTGACACAGGAAAAAGGATTCTTGATGGAGTAATTTTTTATTTTTTCTTTTTTTTCTACCCCTCCCTGACCCTTTGTTTTTCTTATCACCAAGGCAGGGAAGAAAAAAAAGAAGAAAAAAGAAATTCCAGAGTGAGCAGGAAAAAGGGAGTAAAATTAGCCAAGAAGCTTCCAAACAAACATATGGGTTACACTTAGGAGAGCTTGTTCTTGTTTACTTGTTTGTTTTGAGTTTCCACTCTTTGGCCTCAGACCAAGCTCCAAGAGAAGGGGGACCCTGGAAAGAGGCTTCAGATGTTTGTGCAGCTCTTAAATGCTGTGAAAGGAACCCCGATGAAAGGTTAAGGCAGTGGGATGTATGACACCCAATGAGAGGCATGTGCAGAACTTTTGATGGCTTTTTGCTGTACAATCCTTGTTTCCAGAGAGTTTAACTCTTCTTGCATTGGCTGGGAAAGGCAGTCACAAGGGGAAGGCCAATCTCTGTTAATATGTGTTTCCCCAATGATGGTTGTCACCTGCATCACAGGAGAGCCTGAAGGTGGAAACCAAGCGCTCTGCCTCATATCAGAAGATTCCTTCTTGTCTAGCAGACATGACAGAAGCACAAGATACACAAAGAAAGTGCAAGAGCTTTCTCACGTCTGTTAACCAAAATCCAGCCTGCATGATTTCTAAGCAATGAATGGATTAACTTTTAAAACACTAATGATCCCATTGGAGCTGGCTGCATATGTAAAATTAAGCATAAGCTTGATAAGTGCTTAGAAAGTGCTTTGCTAGGCTGAGTAAGGAACTCTGGTGTCTTAAGGCATAAGCCAACTCTGAAAAGACTTAGGAATAAGCAGCCTGACTCGGTAAAATTTCTTCTTGACTACCACAACAAAGAATTTTTGCACCCATTTTGTTTACAGACTGCTTAGTTTCTGGTCCTGGTGGCTGCTGAAACCGGGTTCCTCACATAGATCACTCCCTGGTTTGAAGCCATGTGGTTGTTCCAATGTTCTCTGTCCTGTAAACATCTCCTAGAATGTGGCACACTGCTTCATCTGTCTCTCGTTAAGTAGAGAATATTATTATTATGCACGGATTTGTCAAACCAATCTGATGTCTCTAGACCTTACCAAAGATCAGGCAGTTTCACCAAGATGCCATCTTCTTCTTGGCAGCTGACACAAAGAAAGCTAGGAAATGTTTAAATATATAAAAAAATAAATATACTGTACACAAGCGAAAGTGCCGAAATGAAGGCAGAGTGCATGTCAGGGAATTATTTACAGGCTAAAGTTTGAAATCTATTGAGGCTGAAGTTAAAATATCAGCTGGGATCCCAGCCCAAGCTTGGTCACAAACGGAACGCGTCAAAAAGCGCTCAGGAAATGAGCAGAGGCCCTGCTGAGCAAAGCCAGCTCTTCTGTGGCTGCTCTTTCCCGCCCGGAGCTCCAGCAGAGAGAGAAAAATTCTACTACGAGAATGAGAACAGCTGAAGGGAACAAGTGTCATTGCAGTGCAATGTCCTTTGGAGAGCCAGGGAGCTCTAGGCAAGTGCACTTTGGGCAGCAAGGCCCTGGGGAGCTGAGGGCCCTTGTAGCAGAGGCGGGGAGGAAATTTGCGGCAAACTTAGTGTCTATCTCACAGTTATTGTGGGTGGTGATAGGACCAGAGTACATTAAAACATCGGGCTAATTTTGCTGCTGGCGTGAATTGGTGTTTCTCCACTGATTGTGATCGTTCCATGGTGGAAGAGACTGGATGAGGACCTGGTTTGTTGGCAGCACCCTGTAGAGCAGCTTAGACCAGGTGGGACCCCCTGAGCACAGATGATGCAAAACCGGGGTTGAGAAGGCTGTGCCATCTCAGTGGCCATGCCTCTGGCACAGTGGACAGCGAGTGATGTGTAGAAGTAGTTTTACAAAGGTAGGCGTAGCTCACGTGGGTGTCATCACCAAACAGGTAAGACTATGAAGCAAAGGGAGTGTGAGGGGAAAAGAGGGTTCACTTTGTGGGACCCCTGCCTGTTGTTAAATTCCCACAGACACACACACAGATTTGTTGGTCCCCCCAGGACAGGCAAGCTTCCCCTTCCATTTCTCAGCTCTTTGGTGTGTCTCTCGAAACAGGCAACAGCAACACCGTGTGTTTGTATGCTGCTGCTGCCTGGGCTTCTGGTGTCACCTTCCCCACAGATGGATCCAGCTTTCGCTGAGAGGAAGGCAGATATTGTTACACACAATGGACTTGCACTTGTTCCTCATGGTGGAAAGAAGAGTGGGACCCATCTGTCTTCTGTGATCACAGCACATCTATGATCAGACTTTTCCCTCTGAAGCATTAGGTGGGACTTGTGTTCTTCTGGGCAGCTTATTGACCTTACCTCCTGCTGGGTCTGGGTGAGTTCCTTCAGGGATAGCCATGACCAAGGGAGGGACCTTCTCCATTTGCTAGTCTACCCTGTTACCTAGCGCCCATACAATGTCTTTCATGGACCTAAATAAAAAGCAGGAAGCCATCAGTTAATCCCATGGATTTACTAGTGAATGCTGATGCCTTTCAACCTGCTACTATCCAAAGTAGCAGAATCTCTGAACTGTACCATAGCTCCTCTGCTCCATCCCATGGCTTTTCTTCTCTTGTTCTCAATTGGAACTGGAGAATACTCACTGAGTAGGAGAACTCCCTCTGGGAGGTCCCTCCCCATCCATACGCATGGTGCCTTCCCGGGAGTGCTAGGAGGGAGGCTGTGGAGAGCAATGCTGTGTGATCTGGTGTGGAGCACCACAAGCTAAATGAAGTGTTTCTGCTCCCCGGGGAGCACTCACGTGCTCCGAACAGCAGCAGCAGCAGTGTGAGGATAACCCCAGCGTGGGCAAGCGGCTGACTCATCTCTCCAGAAGAGGCAACACTGTTTATTAATCACTGTTCCTTTGAAGTGGAAAAATGAAGAAAACCTCTCATGGCTAACATTGTGATTAACCATCTAATTGTTCTGCTGGTATGTTTGCTTAAGGGGTTTCCTTTGCTCTGTGTACATTAAGAAATAGTTTCTCATCCTACCGTTGTTGCACCCAGATGATAGTCATTAGCAATGTACCAGACAGACCCATTGTATATGGCTTGTCCTGACGCTTTTTTTTTTTTCTTTTAACCCCTGGGTCCATCTCTGTTGAAGTGACTTCAGTGTTGGAGGGAAAATTACATCTGTTCAGAGTAAAGTCCTTTGTTTGTTCCCAAAACATGCAGGGAGTCTCTTCATGGGACAGAATAAATTCCTTGTCTCTGCCAACAGATCCTTCAGCCATCTTTTCCATCATGGGAGGTGGTGCCACAAGTGATGGAGAGTGCCCCAACTTCATTTTCTGGGAGACGACTCATCTGTCTGGGCTGCAAGTGCTGGCTGGGTACTCAGGCTTGGTTGAAATGCAGAATCACAGCCTCTGCCACCAGCTTTGAGCATGTATGTCCCAGATACGGCTAGTGAGGAGCACAGGGTTTTGAAGGGAGCTGGCACACCAGCCCTAGCTGTGGGAATGTCTCCTTTTCAGTGCACAGGTTTATACAAGGGCTTAAACTTTGTCGATGCTCTGTGCGTCCTAGACTTTGCTTGTCTTTGCTTGAAATATTAGACTGGACTAATATTGGGGCTTGGCAGAGGACACATGGGTGAGCTTTAGTTTGATCTGTAGTGTGAGGAAGAAAGAAGATCACTTTGTCTTTGCCTGCCTTGATATCTGAGTGTTTGTGAATATGGGAAAGCAGGAGTGCATCTCGGCAAGCAAAATGTGAAAGAAAATGCTATCAGTGGAGGACAACTAGTTCTGGGAATTTTTGTGTAATCATTCATTCCAGGCCAGGTCTAGTTAATATTCCATTTCAGGTACAAATCCATGCAAATAGCCATCAGTAACATTTCAAGAAATTTTTTCCTATATCCAACAAACCAAAAGGAAGTTTTGAAAGGATGAGTAGCTTAAAGACAGGAAAAACTTGTTCAGTCTGGCTAACACAGCTGTTGCCCTCAATGGCACAGTCCACATGGTAAGCGTTGCAAAAGCACACATTTCCTTAACCCTGGTCCTGTGGAAGTCCTTGCAAATGCTCGTGTGTTTATCACCAGACCCCAGGACACCTTAGATGTTCCCCTACATTGTCCACAATGCAGTAGTTAATTCAGAAAGGTGTTTCCATGCACTGGGCGCAAGCCTGGCGAGTGGCTCCTGCTCTGTTTGGTGCTGCAAGGCTGTGGACTGCAGCTAGAGGGGGTGAGCAGGCAGAAGATAGTTTCGGCTAGAATTTCACATTTGAAACTTTTCATCTTGCCCCTCTCTTTCCTCCTTCCCCTGATCTCAGTGGCACCTGCCTTAATTGCCAGCATGTCTGTCTCCAGTAGACTTCTACGTGCATGTGCATTCCTAATACACATGCAGGTATACGTGCTACGTATGTATACATGTGTGTGCCTATGCATGCCCAGCGTACCTGACAATTACCGTTGGTTACTGGGGTTTGTGGCGAGACATAATGTGAGGTCTCAACTGGTGGCTGAGGTTGGAGTCCATGAAGTGTTGTGCACACGTCATGAGTAAGTGGCCCTTTCTCCAGAGATCTTGCAGTCCAAGTGTATGATTAGGAACAACAGATGGAGACCACAAACAGACAGGCGGCGTGGGTGGGGGAGGAGCACAAAATACCACCAAGATAATTAAGACGAATGATTAATGACTCGAATGGGTAAGAAAGGGCCAAAACACGCTAGCTGAATATTTGCCGGTGATGCTTCACAGGGGCCTCGGCAGAGGTGGACACAGATATATAATATTTTGGACTTGCTTATCATCCAGACTGCTAAATTTGTTCCCAGTCCGTGTTTGTAAGCAGTTCAGCTCTAACATTACGCTGTAGCTACACTGAAAGGATGGTGTAACTATAGTGTATTCTGTGCGGAATGCAAACCCAACCACACTGAAACACTAGTCCTTACAGGAATTTTGATCTCGTAGGATCTGATCCAACACCCACTGGAGTCAGTGAGCTCTTGACCCGTATGGGATTTGGGACTGTCCCAGAATGTTCAAGTGGGCTCCAAACTGGGTAAAACAATCGGGATATGTATTTAAAATTATAAGAAGAAACGCTTTGTATGAAACGTATTTAATATAGTTCTGTTTGCATGTACACATTTTTACTGTGTGAAATCAGACTGGTTTTATATCTGCTGCATCTATCTTAACATGTGGTGTATGTTACAGTGGACTGATCAGTTACATGATTAAAATACATGGTAAACAGATTCAGAGCATGCTTAGCACTAGCAGTTCCACGTTTTTGAAGTGATTTTTAACCCTAGTCTTTTTTGTTTTGTTGTTGCTTGTTTGTTTTCCTTTGAGAGATTGTCCATTGGTTTCCTAATTCAGCTTAGTTTGTCTCATGAAGCTCCTTTGATTATTTTTATGGTAGTGGAGTAGCTGGCAAGTCCTAGGTCACCCAGCTTTCTCCCCACTTGGACAGGTTGGCTGTTGGTAGAAGTGGATCAAGTGTGGCAGCTCCTCTTGGTGTGGACAAACAGAGAATGCCACTGGGCTGGGCAGGTTCCACCACCACAATGTTCACTTAGAAGTAAATGCAGTGAGGGGAAGGATGTGGAAGGTGCCAAGGAAAGATCTCTTGCTTCATCACACAAGATTTGATTCTGGCCCTGGTCTGTGTACAAGCTCATGCAGAGAGGTGGCCAGGTGGGATTTCAGCTCACTCTCCACTCTGGAGAGGGTTGTGTATGCACAACTTTGGACTGTTCCCCTGAGTGAGCTCAAATAAGTATAAAGTCATTTCCAGTAAGTCCCTACCTCTAAGGCCAGGGTTGCTCTGACAACCACTCAGAGTGGATCATCTGTGGGAACTGAACCTGGAGCCTCTGGATCTGAAAGGACAAGCCTCTATTGTTAGAGCGAGACGCTGAAATCCTTTCCTATGACAGCAGCAGCAGCCTTGTTTGTGTACCCCTCTGCCATTCGGAAGGATGAAAGCTCCACCTGGGCAGCACGAATTATGCTCCAACAGAAGTCATGGTCCAGCCTGGTGTCTACAGATGCTGTGCGTATGCTCATTGTTTGGACTGCCAGTTGTACCTGAGGTGAAAACTCCATCTGTAAATGGGTACATCTGTTCACAAGGAGGTACTATGGACTTGTATGCCTTCCTCGGTGCCTAGGTTGTATCTATTAATGTGGGGTATATTTTCACATATCCGGGGATTCAACACAGCATGAATTTGTGTGCACGTGATGGACAAAGGGAAATATTTGCAGCTGTTGTCACATGCATGTGAAGAAATCTTGTGCTCCTTTTGAAGCAGAGCTTTTCAGACAGCCAGACTCGGCATGAGGATTCAGAGAAGGATGCTGGCTCTGATGCCAAACTTGTGGTTTCCTCTAACTCATTTTGCAGGGCCTCCTTTTGCTGGCTAGAAAGCCTTCACTTGAAATGCAATTAGCCAGATGTAGAGAAGGGAACAGGCATAGCCCAGCCATACCAGAAAAAAGGAAATTTCCTCATATTGCCACTTCATCACCAGTAGTGGCACATTTTCTACATTTTCTAGATGAGGGAAAGGCTTGGGCTGGATCCTTGTGTGAATGCATAGCTGTACAGCCCTATTGACTTCAACAGAGCTTTGCCAGTAACTCTTAGCTCATAAGAAGGGGTGAGTAGATATAGGGCCAGGTATAATCTCATCAGCAGTGCAAATTAGTTGTTTTATTGGAGTTAATGGAGCAATATCAGTGGAGAATCTGACCTTTTGGGCGCACCCAATTGTAGTGAACTTCCTCCTAAAAACTGCCTTACTTTTGTCAACTCTTACATTCGTTCTGATCTGCTGTCCTTTTAAAAATGTATTCATTTTTTGTGATGCATTGAGAGGCTGGTCTCTCTTTGACATTTTCAGAATTTCTGGTTCTCTCTTATATCCTTTTCATTTGTTCAGTTCTTCACCTGTGTTGCCTTCTTTGTTGCTCTTCATTTTTTTCTCTGCTCCTTGTCTATCTCTTCATCCCTTCACTGCATTCAGTGATGCAAGATGCTGGGATTAACTGAACTGAAGTGTTCCTGTCGATACACATGCCTCTGTACGGTGGAGCTTCTCTTCATCACAGTGTCTTTCCCCTCTGATTCCTTCCTCGATCTTCACACAGCAATGGACACAGTGGTTACCTCTTCACTGGGGCTGTCTAAGCTCCTGTCCAGTCTCAATCAAATCTCTGCTTGGAAGGGGCCTGCTGACAGTGATATGCCATACCAGGAATCTGGAGCCAGGCTATCTGCTTTCTCCTTTTCCAGCTGAAGATACTGGGAAGAAGTATGGGCTATTATGATAGTATTGAATTCTGAGTATGAGTCAAGAAGACCAGGGAACTGGAAACAGTCATTTCTCTTCACCCCTGTGAACAAGAAGATCCATCTAGCTCTGAACTGCTGGATGATGGAGGGGGTCTGAGCTGTTGAGCATGTTGCATAATGGTGCTGTATTCTCTGGTCCACACACAGCAGCTGTTAGTGGAGGTGGAGCTGGTGTCACTTGTTCTCATTCGTTTACAGGGTCAGCTCTGAAGCCCATGTAGAGACATGGTGTAAAGACATGCACCAGACTTGTGCCTGTTTGCTCAGAGAGGAGGTATCCCTATCACAGGGATAGGCCCTGCCACCTCTCTGGTTCCCCCAGTCAGGGGGACTGTGGGGACCACCTCATGAAACAGAGATACTTCCTTGTGAGAAGGAACTGAAAGTTCCCCTATATCTTTTCAGCAAATCTCAGTTTCACTTGTCCCTTCTGTGGCACTAAGAAGTAGAAAAAGCTCCAACCCCTGAGGGCCAACAAGCATGTTAGCAAGTGGTGTAATGTTTGGGAGGGGGGCTGTGTGGGTTTTGTTCTTGGGAACAAGGTGACAATCCTAGTTTAGGGGGATAGACAAGCTTGTTACAGGTCTGTCTACTGGGTCTTTGGAGAGTGACAGCAGCCTTACTGCTGAGGGGGCTACCTTTGCTCCTAGATGAGAATTAATTCTTTTACCATTGACTAACTAAGGCTCATTGAGGGCTTGTGTCTAATGGGATAGGTAGGGAAGAGGATAGTGTGCCTTTACCTTTATTTTCAAAAGAAGACAGCAATGATTATAGTCATGGTTATTGAGGAGGTTCAAAGGCTGGTGGAAGACAGGAGTGTGACTGGAGGAAGGTGCTGTGGATGGATGTTATCTTACTGAGGGTTTCTGGCAAAGGCCATGAAGCAGCTGAAGTACATGAGAGAGGAGATTTGAAGGTTGGAGTTGTGGCTGAGACCACTTGTCTCCAGCTGATGTGCTAGAGGAACAAGGAGGCTGTAGGTGTGATGGAGTTCTCCTAACAAGCAGGAGACTGCAAAGGGCAGATGTTCACCTAGGATGAAAGACCTGTGCTTGGGTGGAGGAAGGGCCTTACTAATGGATGAGACCTAGAAGTAAAGATTGGTTTTGCTGCAGAGGTGAAAGAAACAAGAGATGTTAGTAAAGAAAACGAGAAAAGCAACTAGCTTCCCCCACCCCACCCCCCCCCCCAAAAAAAAAGGGAAAAAAAAAAAAAGAGACAGGTGTAGCCCATAGTGAAAGTTGAGGAATGGAGCTTAAGAAGAAACAAGGATGCAGAGAAACTAGGATATTGAAGACAGAGAACAATATCTACAGTGAAAAGAGAAAGAATATCAGGTAAATAAGCATGTGGTAAAGGATAAATATCACTGGGTAGATGGGAGAAAGAAAGCACCAATGCTTGTTTGAGTGGGTGGTGTGTTAGTGATAGGATGGTGCCTAATCTGTTAGGCGTATGGAGTTGGATCAATATGGCACAGCTGAAATATATGCATGTAAAATGTTGTGAGTCTGGGTAACAAAACGTAGGAAGTTGAATTAATCATACTAGATGTGAAAGTGAGTGTCTTGGGGTAAACGGAAAGACAGCAAAAAATAAATATTGTTGAATGTGATTGGTTGCTCAGGAAAGGCAGAGATGGAATATAACCTTGTCCATGCATGATAAAGTATTGCTATAGTTCTGTGAAGAAACTGGTAAGGGTAGCATGGATGAAAACTGGATGTGTGTTGGTCAAAATAATTTTGGCTATGAGTTTCTAGCACTGAGACTTTTTCATAAGCTCCAGACTCATTTGATGTGTTGTGGTGGCTTTGATTTCTCAGGTAGAGACTGAAAAGCCTGAAAATATTGTTAGCAATAATGGCTGATTAATTATTTTTTTCTGATATTTCTTCCTCCTTCAATCAATTTTGGTACTGCTTCTTTTCTGAACAAGAACTAGAAAGCTGTAGAAGGGCTAGTGACCATGAGTTGATTAATTTTTAAATGAAACAGAAGACTAAATAAAACTACTTCTGCACCTCAGATTCAGGATTTTAAAAGGGTGAACTTCTCAAAGAGATTAACGTGGTCAGCTTGACCGAGGGGCTTATCTGCTTGGATGTAGAGGAGTTCTCCAAGTACAGGGGACTGCAGCTATTAGGAATCTATGTCTCAGGTGAGAGGAGAGGGCTGGGGAAGGGCTTCCAGGCTTAAATTAATGCATGAGGACAAAAACGTGCTGGTTAGCTATGAAGAATGCTTCCCCAGAACAAAAGGATATGCATGGGTTTCCTAAACAATTGATAAATCAGGTTCTGGGATTGTTTGTTGACAGCAAAAATCAGGAGGTTTTTTCCTTAAAAAAAACAAAAAAAAACCAAAAAAAGAGAGAGGAGATTATAAGGTAGTTGGTTCATACAATAAGACTGAACTTAGTGACCCAAGAGCAATCTGTCTGTCTGTGGTTTTAAGATGAAGAGATGGTTGCCAATGTGCAAGTTGCATGGTAAGGATGGAGACGATGTTCAAGCTACTCTGTATGAGATGGGAGGTGAAAGCAGAGATGCATAAATAAAACCTGTTGGGGGGCCGGTCTGAACATTGCATGATGCGATTGTTCCCTAGCCTCGGGCAGCAAGGCGGACTCAGAAGTTTCTCTGGCTAGCAGCCCTTTTATAAGCATGTGGGGCTCTCAGCTCTACTGTAGCTGCACGGAAAAGTTGCTCTCAATCCCCTGTTTGTATTTGTTTGTTGTGTGACTCAGAACCCCTTATCTGAAATGGCTGTAAGTGCCCCGTGGCTGTTTGAAGTCAGAGTCTCTCATCAGGTTGTACGAAGGTGCAGGCCCACCTTACAGAGAGCAGCTTGTTACCACTCTGCTCAACACAATGGGATTTTCCCTCTGGGAGGGAGTCCAGGAGAGTAGTCCACACTGGCCTCCAGTGAGGAGAGGGTGACGAGGTGTCTCCCATGTATCACTGCAAAGTGACAGTTGTGGCATCTTCTGGGTTTTATGGAGGTAGGTCTTTACTGCAATGTGATGCATAATGTCAGGAGCCAGAATACTACAGGGAGCTATAAGCCAGTCACTGTTTGATCTTGTGGTCCCTGTTGTTGTCATTGTTATTCACATATCAGCTCATTTTGGGTGAAGAAAGATCTAACTCATGTGAGTGCAGCATGTGCCAACGGAAGAGCAGAAGTCTGCTATGCATTTGTGCTATGTTTGCATTTTGACTTCTTGCACTGTTCTTTTTTTAAGAGGTTTCCGTTTTTTTTTCTGCTCCATTTTCTGGTTCCTCGAGGAACAGCTTTAATAAAATACATGACCCAGAGTCAGTCCTAGATAGAGTGACTCTGGCTGCTCTCCATGAAGATCTTAATTTTTCATGGACTGTTAGCAGGGGAGTGTGACAAAGACATCTGCCACAGTGGACTAGTCTGCTTCTGGCAGCTGTTGCTGGTGGCTGCCATGGCTTGGATCAAGTACTTGTTCCTCTGTTTTGTGCATCCGTGTCTATTGTGTATGTGTTTTCTGCATATTTGAGTAGTCAAACTGTTTATTAACATATTGTAAAGAATTTTGGGAAAGGGGAGGCATTTCTTGGAAGAATCCATCTTTTTGGGGTTTTCCTGAGATCAGCTCATAAATTGCATCTCTTGTGATTGTCTTGTAGCATTTTTACATAGCCATGTTGATTGATCGGGATAGATCTTGATGTGAATGCTTGGTGTTTCACGGTCCATCTTCTTTTCTGCTAGAAACCATTCTGAAAGTGGACAGAGGCTGTGCACCAAGTACCCATCTGTATCTGAGTCAATCACTGATGGGCTGAGAATGGCTGGTGTGAAACTTTCCCACTGTACCTGAAGCTCTTGTGGATTTTGGGTTTAGCTTTGAGTGAGGAGGGTGTTCAAGCACATACACTGAGCACTAGATTGGGTAGCACCTACTGGCTTCGAATACAATGCAAAGTTCCTCTGTACCAAAGAACTGAATAGATGCAACAGAAAACACGCCACTCTGTGAGCTTGTTCAGCTAGCAGCTGTGACTGTTGTGCTGCCTACTAGTAGGTCACGAATACATCCCTTGATCTGAAGTCCCCAGGGAACTTAGATTTTTATGTGGCCAGTCCTCAAAGAGGTGAGGAAGTGTACCCTGCTTGTGTCAGTCAGTGCTCGTTTGTAGTGTACATCACTGTGCTGCAGTCCAGGTGTCCTGGCTGGAGTTCAAAACCTGTTTTTCCTCAACAGGTCAGTAGCACGTAGGTCACAGCAGCACGCTTCTGATCCCTGTCTTGTGCACAGAGAAGGGTGCTGCCAAAACAAGGTCATGTCAGGCATTCTCCTTCTGTGCCTGGTGTTTCTTTTTCCCATTAATGGAGTTTTAACTGAAAGTTAGCACCTGAAAAAAATGTGAGTGTGTGTGTTTATGCATCAGAGAGCAAAAAAATAGTGTTATTAATAGGTTTGCTGACCATCCTCCTCATGCTGAGGTTGCATTAGCAATACTTTGTATCTTTAAATCCATGAAGGGTTTGAATACATAGTCCCGGAACAAGCCTGTATTCTCCTGCCAAAACGCTGAAATGTGGAATCTGCTCTTGCCAGTTACTTAAAACATACAGTATTTCTTTCTGTGTGTTTGAGCTCTATACTATCACTCATTGTCATGATATGGGATCCTATTCAATCCCAAATAATTTGGCAGGCCTGGAACTGCTGGCTTTTCCTCACTCTCAGGTTATAGTGATGTTGCTTGGAGAATGTGCTACGTCTAGTAAAAGTCATCTACTCTCTGCTTTTAGTCTGTCTCTAGTTATGATAAGAGAGGCTTTCCTTTTACATTCCTGCTTAATAAAGCCCTTCTGTTGTTGTGGTGTGGGGGACAAAACTGAAAGAGTTAAGCGGCTTTGAGGACTTGCCGAGATCCCAATTCTAGGTTGTTCTAAGTCAAGAATTCTGGGTCACTAACAATGGGAATTGTTCTGAATAATCTGATAATGTTCTCCTCGGTTGTGTTGCTTTGTTTCAGGGTGTTGTCACTTCATATCTGTCTGGAAGTGAGGTAGTGGAAGGAGTTCTGGAATAATTAAAAACTTTTCTTTTGCTCTTTATCCGAAATCTTTGGCCCGTGTGGATATGCGCTGGGATGCCCAGCCCTCCTGAAATGCAACGGGAATTCGTTCTCCTCTCTCCCCCTAAAGAACTCGGGCATCTAAGTCTGGGAATTAGATTTTTATTGAACTTTATTTGGATACATCTGGGCTGTCAGAATAGGCTGAGCGGCAGAGCACGATGATGTTCTTGGTGCCAGAGAAACATCATCTCTGGGAAGGAACATAAAGCATGTGGTGAGTGCCACAAACGTCTAGTAGATCAGAAGGCTCATATGGCATGCCCTTAGGAAATATTTCTCATAACTTGACTCAAAAGAATATGTCTTTGTTACTTGGACCCATCTGATATCTCTTGTTATCCAATGATTGTTTCAAACTTTAAAAGCTCTCCTATTCCACCTGTGTGTGAGGGATGGGAGTTTATTAACCCTTTTTGGTTTGTGCAGCACTGAAGCTCAGTCAAAACATTTCCTCTGTGACCTCTCTCTGAAACCACTGACTCCACCACATGCACCTCCAGCCTTCTGTCTATTTTATTTTTTTCATGTGCCCCTGGGGCCTGGTGGCTTCACAGTGGTCAAAGGTTTTGGAGTTCAGAAAGCAGACCTGTGTCTAGGAAACAAATGTCAGCTGGAGGCCAAATTTTTCACCTGCATTGTATCAGTTTTGTACAGTAGTTACTCACTGTGGATTTACATCGGAGGATTGGATCTGGGGCAGACTCTTGACCATTGAACTCAAATAACTTTTGCAGCTCTTCATGGAGTGTTTTCAGGATACGTTACCAGTTTTTAGTGTTCTTATCTGGGCATGCAACTGAGACACAGTTAAGATTTTCCTAGAAGGCATAAATATAGGAGGAGCAGTCTAATTTACAGGTGGTCTTGGCTCTTCTGGGCATACATTTTGAGTGCATTGGAGTGACTGCACATGAATGCTTCATTCCTGAGCTGAGATAACTGAACCCCAGTTGTGAGGCTGTATGCATTAGCTCAGCTTTCACCAAAGCCCCGCTCCTCACAGTTCTCTCTCTTTTGGCTTGTGATAGGAGCTCTAAATCTTTACCGGTGTATCTGCCCCCCTTCCCCTCACCAGCTTTTTAGGACTCAGAAACAAATTCTGCCCTTGATGCTACGCATGAGCTCACTGCAAACCTGAGTTTCTCCTAGTTTTGCTAGCTGAAAGCAAAGACAGTCTACAACCTGCCAAGAGACACTATGAACTGCCTTCAAGGTTTTGACTGTATTTCTCCTCGCTTAGGAAAACATACAGTATGGAGAGACAAGGGGGAGACATGGATCTCGTAAAATATATCTCCCCTTTGGCTTGGATTATAATAACAAAATGTCTGAGTCACCACATGGTACATTGATATGAAGCAACTGCCTGCAGAAAAACCAAAGCCATGCATTTTTTCTGAAAAACGAGGGGGAAAGAAGAAGAAAAAAAAACATTTATTTTCATTCTTTTGGCTAGCCTAATTTTCTTCAATTTCTCATTAACCTTTAGAAAATAAAGCTAGCTTTCCTGAGGGAAAATAGCACTTCTTTGCCTCACCCCACTAGAGCTGCCCTTCAGCAGCCAAATTTAGCTAAAGGCATGCAGTGGTTTCTTGGCCTACTGAGTTGAGCCTTACTTCTGGTCTGCAGGGGACCTGCCTTTAAGCCCCACAAAAGCTATTGCTGAGACTATGGAAAATCGTCCGTTGCTTGGGCCGGAAGCAAAGCCCCCTGGAGGCCACTGTAGCCACTAGAAGTGCTGATAAACTGTGGTGCAGCTGTCTTGTTCATGCAGATGCTGTTCAGATCCCAAGACCACAAGGAGATACCATATCCCTTTCAAAGCTCAAAGCACGGAGTTCCTCTCTAACCTCAGCCTTTGAAGTTACTTGTCTAGGCTTTATACCCTCTAAGGAGAAGGGGATGGGCACCCCCAGAGGTTAGTTCGTCCCAACTTGTATGAAGTGTCCCAGATAACTTCCTTCTGTAAGTTGCCCAGAGAGGTAGTGGATGCCCCATCCCTGGAAACATTCAAGGCCAGGCTGGACTGGGCTCTGAGCAACCTGATCTAGCTGGAGATGTCCCTGCTTCTTGCAGGGGGGTTGGACTAGATGACCTTTAAAGGTCCCTTCCAACCCAAACTATTGTAAGATTCTATGACTTCTTTTCTCCAGAGCTTATAACACAAGACTAGCTGGCTAGCATAATTATATATTTTTGTCAGCTAGAGATAGACATGATCAATGCCATATGAATTTGGTGGCTTCTGTAAGTGGTTTCTCTTGTGTCTTAGTGATGGCAGATCTCCTTATCTTGTATGTTCACAGAGGAACATGGATTTTGAAACTCGGGTTTCTTTATCTCCAACTAACCACAAATTTGTGTAATGACTTGTGTAATGGGTGGCTGGATTTTTATCTTGGGTGATGCAAAGAAGTCAGTGGACTGATGCCAGCTACTTGCATTAAGGCTTTGTGGTGGTGCAACTCCCACCTCCCTCGAGTTACTCAGTGTCTGGTGTGATTCCTCCCCTCTTGGGCCTCGTACCAACCTAGGGTAAATCAGGAACAGACTGTGAATATGGTGAACTCGAGCATTAAGGCACCTCCTTAATGCACCTGGCTCCTGTTTTTCCCCAACACTAGAAACAATGGAAACAATAACAACAGTCAATCAGCTCGTGACAATCTAATACATCTTGACCTGGGTTGGAACACAGGCACATGACACCAGAATTTCAAATTCTGGGCCTACACCACTCATAGAAAGCACTGGAATATTTCAGTATAGGAGTTGGGCTGGAATGGAAAGGTACTTGACGAAAGTCAATTATTCCAGACCCTATAAGCAGCGACCCTAAGTGAGACCCATTGAGCCCTCCTGGATCACGGTGAGCTGTGACCAGCATCTCCCCTGAGACGGGATGCCTCTCAGGCAGAGCCTTCTTGGACCATAGAGGTGTAAGGACCTTCTGCTGGCAAAGGTGGCGAAAGACCAGCCCTAAGTTCGACTTCTCAAGGCTCAATTATCACCCGTTGAGGAATGCTGATGCATTGTTAGTTTTTACTCTAAGCTTGAGAAGGAAGAGGGAACTTTTAACTATAGGCCAGTCTCATCTACATAGATATTTCGTTGTAGCCAACTATCTCTGTGCTTGTGTTTTGTGTTTATATGTATATGGGGATAGGCTGTTTAGTAGGGCCTGTTGCGATAGGACGAGAGGTAATGGTTTTAAAATAGAGGGGGGTAGGTTTAGATTAGAAATTAGGAAAAATTTTTTACGATGCGGGTTATAGAACACTGGAACAGGTTGCCCAGAAAGGTGGTGGAGGCCCCATCTCTGGAAGCGTTCAAGGCCAGGCTGAATGAGGCTCTGAGCAACCTGACCTAGTCAGGGATGTCCCTGCTCCTTGCAGGGGGGTTGGACTAGATGACCTTTGAAGGTCCCTTCCAACCCTAACCATTCTATGATTCTATGATTCTATGATATTGACTTAGGATACCCTGTAGTAAGTTAGTGTAAATATTGTCATTTTTGAATCTGTAATTAAGTTGCTGTTTCAATCATAACGTATTTTACTGAATCACTTTGTAAATCTTTAAATTGGTTAGTGATTAAGTGCTGCTAAATTCACCTTTTGATCTACCTCACACCACTCATAAATTTTGAGTTACTACTAAATCATAACTGTGTGAAATATTTCATCTGCAACAGGCCTTCAGTACACTTAAAACTTTAAAGGAAGCCATTAGAAATCTAAAGTATAACTGAATTTGTCTGGAGAACTATGTAGAAGTCTGTAGTTTGTGCTTTAGACTGTGTGGAGAATTTCTCTTCTCTCCAGAGAAAAACAGCCTGTGTTTTGACAGCCTGGAAAACTGGGAACTTGACATGAAGGTGTACCAAAATGATGCTTTAGATGTATCGTTTGGTGCTGCTACTAAGTTGCTGTATTGGCTTGGTAAAAACGGTGGGCTGCTTCTATGGAGTACCCGGAGAATGGAATCTAGAACTAACTCTCCTCTGTTAGCTTCAAATTTGGCTTTGCCTGGTGGCATTCAGTGCCACTAAAATGTTTGACCCATCCACTGATAGAACTTCATCTCTTTACAAGTCTCTGAAGTAAATGGTGACATGTGATATTTTAGGGATAGTCTACGTGGCTCAGCACAAAGACTTGAAGAAACACTTGGGCTAGCTCGTATACTAGGAGAATCACAGTCATGTTAGTGTAATGCCCTCCCTGGGCCAAGTAGGGCTTTAGAGAGGTACCTATATATGTATATACCATCTTTTCTCCAAGAACAAGGACTAGAGCTCGTCAGGACTATTTCAGTGAAACGAAGGTTTTGTGAGAAGTTGCAGATCTGTCTTTCCATTGGGGAGTATTTCAGCAGTGTTTCAACCTGAATGATTTCCAGTGAGGCAAATGGAAAATGGTTGGCATCGACTATCCCATGGGCTGCTCACAAGCTAAGCTTTCCAGAGCCTTTCATGCTTGCTGGGTAGTTGGTTTTCCAGGCTGTGGGATCTCATAAATAAGATTCATCCTATCTGCCTTCTGCCCCCATACAAAAGGATGGGATGCATCAACCTCAGGTTGTATCTGACTCCTTATATTAACTGCCATAGGAGTTTGCCTAGTTTACACTAGGCACCTAACTTCTCGGCCTTAAAGTAAGTCACAAATCCCTTACCATGTGCCCAAATCCTATGTAGAGGAAATGGAGAAAACGATGATGGGGAAGGGGTCAACTTTTGATTGGGAGGAGGGATAAACATCAGTTTTCTGGGGGTCAGAAACTTGCCCATGTCTGTGGTTGTGTAGGTACCCAACTTGCCTAAGAGCTGAATCATTTGTAACATGTTGTAACAACAACTTTATTCGTCATCAAGGTTGCAGACATATGACAGATGGTATCTTCCCTGTAAGCCACTAGATGGTGATCTTTATATGTGTTAGCCACGTGCCCAGGTAGGTGAAGACACTACTTTTTCTATAAAACCTTTCCCCCCACCCCCCACCCCCGCAAAGAGATCTCAGTGCACTTCCAGAAAGGAAAGTGAACATGGGCCCATTTGGTTGAAACCAAAACAATTTTATCTTACAGTAGGAACTGAGTTGTCAGAGAGTGAGATTGCCTTTGGTCAAGGTTTGAATGGAGAGGAGGCTGGTGGTCTGGTCCCGTCCTTCATCTGCACATTAGACTGCCCATTTGGGGTGGCAGGGTCACCTGAAGTGTGATAGTGCTTGGGTTCAGCCATCTGGACTCTCTCTCTCTGTAGGATCTGGATGCAGTTGGAGACAAATACAGTGGTGGTGGGCTCACAGACTCAACACCTGAAAGTTTAATACACTCAGATCTCTCATTTCAGGTCGACAGTGTAGTTACCCTTGGGAAGCAGACAAGTAGCAATGAGTTGGTTTTAATCAAAAAGTAACCACGGCAATATTTGTGTTGGAAACCCCACAACAGGGGGACGTCCATGCTGATGTTTGTACTTGGATCTGAGGTACTGTATGTATCTTAGTCAGGTTCTGATGTGACCTTCCTGATCACAGACTAATATAGGTTGGAAAGGACCTCCAGCAGTCATCTGGTTCAAGCCCTTTCAGAGCAGGGTCAAATGAGTTCAGGTTGCTCAGGACCTTGCCCGGTCCTTTTTTGAGCCTCTCTGAGGATGGAGATCCCACAGCTTATCTGAACAACCTCTTCCAGTGCTTGACTAACCTTAAATGTGAATCTTTTTTCCTAATATCTAACTAGATTTTCTCCTCTTGTAGCTTGTGTTGTTCAAACACAAAACTACCTGTGAGTAACCAGTGCATAACTTAGAGCGTCTGTGGTGGAAATGATATTTAATTTCAGTACCATCGGTCAGTTGGGTCTGTAAGAAATGTTAAACTGTTGGCTGTTCTCAATGGTATGCTAAGGATCTAATTTATCATCACCCTGTACCTTGAAGTGTCCTTTGTAGCTGTTGAAACTTTTTCTGGTTGCAAGTTTTAAATGCACCTTGTGTCAAGGATGCAAGGGGCAAGAAGCCCTTGGAGAAGCTGCCAGATAAGTTGAATCAATACCAGATCTTCACGAAGACTGGAGATGGGGGGAACTGAGGAATCCTTTGTAGAATGCAGTGCTGTTTGCCGTATTTATCAGTGATATCTGCTTTGTCTGGTTCTGGCATAGGCCGTATGAAGAAATTGCAAAGTAGAGCACAAATGGGCCCCTGTCACAGTGCATCTTCTCTCCAAAAATGGGTGAACAGAGAGTGAAGAGTTAGCTGCCAGTCAGAGAAGGGCTGTGCCAGCTAGTCTTGATGCACAGGAGACCAGTGAGGTTAGCAGAACAGTATGTCTGGGGAGGCTCTTAATTCAAAGGAGCAGCACACTAAGTAGTAAGCACTCTGAGTTCATGGCATTTGACCAATATGTCCTATCAAGTACCACCAAGGGTGCTGAAGCTCAGCCAGAAGCGTAGCTGCATCACTGCTCTCCCGTGTGAGGCAAGAGCCACAATTCGCTGCGGCTTGCAGCTGTGGCTTTAACATTTGTGTTGTTTCTTGGAGGAGAGTGCGATTGCTGGAGTGCTTTAGAGGACACATCAACCTGCAGGATGCCTGACTCCTCCTGGTGTGAAAGGTAGCAGAAAGCTAGATGGGCAGCCCAAAGAACAGGCTGGCCTGGTCCTTTTAAGATACACTGTCTCTCCAGAGGCTTTCCAACTGCCTTTCTGCCGAGGTCTGTATATAGACATCTATAAAGGAGGGCTTGTTAGCCTTTCTCAGGTGGATGGATGTTCCAAAAAAAGCTCGCCTCTCCCTTCCCCCGCGCTAAGATGACTAACCTCATTCCAGTGAGATTACGGTCAGTGTGACCAGTGAAGATCTAACACAGCCAGACCTATTCTGGAAGGTGAGGGTTGAGCCCCAGCCAGAATCCAGGAGCAGTCTGTGTGAGGAGGGATTGTACAAGCTTGGACCAAACTGCATGTAATTTGTGCCCTGTGCTGTAAACACACAAGACATTTGGAGCTCCAGAGCACCACCCGGTCATTACTCTGTGTTTTCTCCCGTACTGTCAAACCAAAATGCTTGAGTAAGGCACTAGCTTAACATGAAACTGCCTCGAGCCGAGTAGGAGCGTGATTCCCAGAGCCAGCAGAAAGACGAGCATAGCCCAGGTCTGCGTTATGCCAACCCGGAGAGCATCAGTCACTAGATCACAGTCTGGACCCACTTACTGCTTTCTTGTCCCTTTTGGTTTTGAGGATGCCAGGAGGTGACAGGGCTGGGACTGTTGTTTCCAGACTGTGTGGTTTTCCTCCTCTTGTTCTTGAGAGAGGTGAACAGCTATGCTTTGCCAGCTTGATTAGAAATGCTCATAGATGTATTTACACTGAGGATGATGACTATGCCCCTGAAACCTCCCCCTGCAAGCTGTTCTGCTCTATGGTGGACTCCCAGAGATGGCTTCCGAAACCTCGGCTTGCAACCTCATCCCTTCCTTTCCTTGCTCTTGCTTTGCTTCGTGCTGCCTCCATCTCTCTCTCACACACATGCACACACAGTGTGTCTCCACACACACCCCTCTCTGTTTTTCTTTCCTTTTTGGCTTCCTCTCGCTGTATTGTTTTAAGTTGGTGGCTGGGCTGATCGCCAGTTTAAATTTCATCTGCCTCTCCTCTCCTCCTCCTCCTCCTCTGCCCCCCTCCTCCTCTCCCCCTCCATCCCCAGAAGTGATACTGTTTACTTTCTCTGCTGCTTTCTCAATGTCTTTGTATGCACTGCAAGGGATATAATCACCAGCTGTGGAGAGCTTTCTGAAACTCGAACTTATTCCTCCGTGCCCCAGGGCTAGCGACCTCGCCATTACAAATAAATAAATAAATACAACAATGCTGTCTTTAAAGACAAGAAAATGCATTTTTCACATCCCAGGCTGGATCTTGAACATTCATGCCTGTTTTCTCCCTCCCTCATGGGCTTATATATAGATGGATAGATATCTAGCTGGGGGGAAAAAAAAATACAACAACCAAAAAGCTCAACCCAAAATCAAAAAGGAGAAAACTTAGCACCAAAGAACAGCATATTTTTTTTTCCTCTGTTTTACGGTGCTGCTGTTTTGCTCTATTTTCTCCTCAGACAGGAGGAGACAGAGGAAGAGTCCAGCATGGAAGTGTCAGACTCTGAGGGGCACTTTGTCTGCCGGACAAAGCCTCCGCAGCACTAAGGCGAAGAAAGATTAGAGGATAAAAGTGTTTGCCAGGATCTTGTCTTCCTTTTCTTCTTCCTCTTCTGTGTGTGTGCGCGTCTCTCCCTTTTGAGGAGAAGGTGAAAGGGAGGTCAAACCGTGCCTACTGACCTCTGCCCCTTGCCCCCTGTGAACTAGAGGGAAGCCTTTGAAGTTGTAAAGTACCCACGAAAACAGCAAACCAAACAAGCCACTGGCTTTTCCCTCCCCTTCTCCCAGCCACCAGCTGCTTAATGGAAGGTGACAGTACGGAGGCAGCGAGACGGGGGCTCGGCGCGCCGCACCTCTGCCCCAGCCCCAGTGTGCACTTAATTGGCACCATAAAAAGCCCACACACCCAGCGTGAGGGAGAGGGAGCACAGATGCAGGGTGAAAATAAGCCCTTGCCCCTCTGTCCTGGTGGCACCGGGGTGCCCTGCATCCCTCTGGGCAGCTGTGATGTGAATGGGGGAGACCCGCTTCCCGGGAGGTATGGGTTGAGGTGGCTGAGCAGGCTGGAAAGTCACTGTGGTGGCTGGGAAGAGGTGGGAGAGGTTCCCCAGGCCCCTGCTGGCTCCGCATGGATTCTCCCGGCACAGCTCATGGTCAATTCAAGCAGCACCCTTGAGAGGTCCCTCCTTCCTCTACTCCTTCTCCTATCACAGCCACAACAGGAGCCTCAGGGTCTGCAACTCCATGAGAAACAGGCAGAAGAAACTGGAAAAGTGCTTGCCATTGAAATTTGGACCATTTGCAAAGGCAGCACCAAAGCCAACAGCAGATTGAAGCTTGTTATACATTGTTTCACATGACTGTAGGTAGGGCCCCCCAAGCTAACAGCATATTAGCATTGAATGGGAGGTGGGACTTTTTTACTCTAATACTTAAAGCAGTGTACCCATTTTGTTTCTCCTGTTGTCTTTGTAGTCTGCCTCTCACCACTGGAAAGTGTAGTGTGCAGCATTTTGGATGCCTTCAAAGGTCAGGGAGTTTGTTTCCCTTATTTCAGTGAGAACACCGCCTCTGTTTCCTGCTGGAACGAGGGTTGTCCCTCTCCGAGAGCAGGGTGGCCGAGCCCTCAGCCCGTAGGTGATACTGCGAGCCTCCACCTGCAGTGGAGGCAGAGTTTGGCACAGTTTGCCGTGAGCCTCTATCTTCCTTCCAGCAAATTGGTGCCTTGTGTAAGATGCCAGGCTATTGCTTTGGCAGATTGCTGCTTGCTTTTTAAATTTTCTTATTTGTTCGTGGTCCAACATCTCTTTCCTCTTCATGTATCACTGGGATTTTGTGCTACCCCGACTCTCATCATGTGGGGTTCCTGCTCTGGTAGCTGGAGAGCCCTAGGTCACCTGAGAGCCTCCCCTGACAGCAGGAGAACCGTTAAACTTTGTCACTTTGTGTGAGGGTGAGAAACATCATCCTATACCAAAACTGATCCCTAATCCCCCAAAAAGACCAACCCTAAACCTCAGAAAACCAGGCTGGGTAGTAGCTGAGCAAAAAAAAGCCCAGCCACCTTCCCCATCTAACGCAGGTAGGCTCGTGCTGGCCTTAAAACAAGTGCAGCAAGGAGCTGTGCACAGCATCAGTGGTTTCTGCTGCCTTTTTCCTGTGCTTAGCGTGGTTTTTACCCATGGATGCTGGGCAGGAAATCCCAGCCCAAATGAAGTCAAACCGAGATTTGTCATTGACTTAGTGGAACCTGAGACTTTGCTCCTTATCTACAGTGGCAGCATTCAAAGATTCATATAGAATAAAACTTCTCTGGCTCGCGTTCTTCCTACGCTTCTGAGCGCCCAGATAAGCCCTGTGGGTTCCAGCTGGCATTTCTGATCTCATGCGTCTGGGGCCTGATAAGGTGCTACAATGTCCAATGTACAAAATCCTGTTGGGTAGTTTTCCCTCCTCTGTTCCTGTGTATTTTTTTCTTTTTCATGCTTGAAGAGAATGTAGCTTTCCTGGCTGATAACCTGTCAGGAGCACAATAGTTAATTATGGCTAAGTAATTGATGTGCTGTGTGGCAGTGGCAACTGATGCTTGATGCATCCAGTACTGAAACTGCTCTTTTTTAAAATTCAAATTCAGCCATGTCCACCACAACTGTTTTTATAGATTCAGGCAACATCTTTTAGTCTCTCTGAGCTCAGTATAATCTTCTGTTTCTTGTTTCCAGTTGTTGTACGCTCTCTCCATAGCACCTCTATAGAAAATTTGATTTTATCATCTGATGTAGCTGAGCTTTTACTCTCTCTCCCATGGAGAACAGGACTCTCTTATATGCGGATCTAGTGATGGACGAAGTCAATTCTCCTTCTTCCATCTTTAGCATGTGCTAGACTTCATCAAAATGATAATAATAAATAAAAGTAGCCTTTGCCACAGCTCTACCATTCCAGCCTATGAGGTAGCATCAGATTCCCAATCTCAGATTCTCTGTCATTTCCCTCTAGGCTTGTACCATGCTTGCTACATAGAGGAGATTTCAGGGATTTGCTGTCATTGTGTAATATTTGCCATTTAGTGTAGGAGCCTGAGTCAGGCTGCCTAAACTCTGAGTGTGGACTAAGAAGAGAGGAAGGCACCTCTGGGGGTGGTTTGGACCACATAAGTAGAACAGGAGCTAGGTTCCTATCCTCTGGGCTCTGAATCATGTTAAAAAAATGTCTGCCCCTCTCTGTGGAGTTTGCAGGGAATCTCAGTTTCTAATTTGGACATCTCAGCAAGGTCCTCATGGTGAAATAGTGAGAGGACCCCCCTATGTGTTTACTTGAACATCCATTAGAATAAGGCTCACAATATCCTCAGGCTCTTCTTCAAGGGGAGCTTCTCTAGGAACAACTGCTCGTTACTGTGTTTTTCATCTCAAGGTCCAACTTTGAAGTAGGACCTGCTTTCACAGATGTATGTATGTATGTGTTTTAGGGAATAGATCTTTTCTGTCTCCTCTTCAGACTTGGTTCTCCTTGCATGTGTTTTCTAGAATGTTGTTTTCTTGAATGTATCGCTGCTATAGTTTCTGTAACTGTCCACTCACTGCAGCATTACGAGAGATTACCAGGGAGAAACAGCTGCAAGCTCTGCTGGGCTCTGGTCTGGGTTTATCCTTGTGCAAAATTTTACTTTGCACTTTGGAGAAACATGTCTCATGCTTTAGTGCTGAGCATGCTCGAGTTCCTTCCCTGCTTACTAACACTTTTACTTAAGGAGGGCAGACAGTGCTGGCCCTTAGATGGTTCTGCCCATCAGGAAGCCAAGTCCATCTTCTGCAGTAACTTGGTTTGAGCCTGACTTTGTGTGACAGAACAAATTCCTGTCTTCCTAAAGAGTCTGAGTATTCAGACTCCTATAACTCCAGATTTGTGACCTGATTTGATGCCAGGGGACTAAATAGCCACATTTTGCTCCATGAGCAAAATATCAAAACTACTTCATACCTGACTGTCACTGATTTTGCTGGATGCCCTTAAAATAAGACAAATTCACCTCTGCCTGTCTCTGTGTGGCTGTCTGCAGTGCAGAGCAATGAAACCTCCTTTGCAAAATGCTCCATGGACTAGAGTAATGTAAGGATCTTTCCTTTAAAGAGTTTTCTTAATATTATTTCATAGCTTTGCCTGCTGTGTCTGCATTAGAAGGTTAGCACTTCTGTGAGTGAGGTAACTCCACATAAATAAAATAGACCTTCTCCAGCATGACTGGAAGGTTTTCCAAATGTCTTTGTTTAACAGCTTGTGGTCACTTCAATAGTCCCACTGCATGGGCACCACTGGTGCCCAGTGTCTCAAGGCTTAACGCCTATCTCAGTTCCAGTCCATGTGGTTTCATGTAGCACATCCTTCCATTCACCACCCTTTCTCCACCCAGGCATTTAGGCAGCTTCCCTTGTTCCCTTTTTGTCAAGCACTGATTTTGTCTTGGTAGCCCACATAATAAATGGAAGTGTTGCAAATGGCCTGCCTTTGGGTTTTTTTTGTTGTTTTTTTTTTTTTTAACCAGACACTAAGCTATAAAGTATTAATCATCTCAGCTAAAATCTCCAAAGCACCCTGCTGATGGGATGGTCAGGATCTCCTGATTCCAAAAGACTCTGTATAGTCTTTCTCTTCTTTGATACCTGCAAAGAGTTTGGGAGATGAAAGACAAGCACCAAAACCTCCTCTCTTGTTCTTAGTTGTTTCAGATACCTTTTCTAGTGTCCTAGAGATGGTGAGATGCCCAGCAAAATGTTCCAAGATCATCCAAATACACGAAGGCCACATGGTTGGGCAGACTGGATGCTGAGCTATGGTGCAAAGGCATTTTGTCATGACACCATCTTAGCAGGTGTTTCTCAGCTGCTTCTGGCTTGTCATTTTGATCCGTATGGTGTCATGAGAACGTAATGGGTGAGATAATGTTGTCAAGGCATAGTATGAATACAAAATCTCCAAATACCAGAAGCTTTATCTCGGTGAACTAATGTGACCCCAGGTAAACAAAGGTCTGGTAACCTGTTTGCCCTGCCCAATACTCCACCTTCAAGGTGAGACTGTTGCAGCCTACATGACATGAGTCTGAGTGTTATCATGCTACTGTATGATTTTTTTTCCTGTAAGTTTGCAGCTGGAACCCAAACTAGAAAGGCAGATTTATCTCTGCCTTGGATTTTCTCCCATGCATGACGTTGAAATCACAGTTGCCAGTCTTTGAGAAACAGATTTATTAAGCACTGGATTTCTCTCTTTTCTCAAATTGTATCGCCATCATAAGGTAGACAACAGGGATTGTAACCCTGGCAGAGAGAGTGCTTATTTCAGTTTCGAACACTGGAACTCTTTTACACCAGACAAACAGTGCGAGCTCTGGGAGCAGCTGTAACGAGTACAGTTCTGGGAAGCATTGACTGCACCATTTTTAGTGCCCCTGCATTTAAAGGGCAGGTTGTTTTCTGCTGCTTCGCATCTATTGACACATAATATGGTTAGCCTGTTTGTTTTTTTTTTCTGAAAGGTACATTTTCCTTTCAGGTCTTCACTGAAAAGAACTTTCGCATACGCAGACCCAACAACAGGTTCAGTGCCGTGCACAGCCCCCATGATGTGCCGTTCATCTTGTACTGGGAATGATGCTTTAACTCCCCTTCTAGGAGGGACCTAGGCAAGCAGAGCCCTGTTGTTGCACAGATATTCACATACACAGTCTGAAACAAGCCATCAAGGATTATTCCTGGAGTGATTAGGGACAAGTTCTAACAAGTCTTCGTAATAATGCAGACTATTTAAAGCTTCTGAGGGCTGGGATCATATGGCAAAGGGCAGGGTAAATGAAAACAGGGTAATTTCTGATGCCATGAACGTGCTAAAATGGGAGGTGGGGAATGTGTCTGTGGGTCTGTGGGGGGAGTTGACTGGAAGGAGAGGAACATTATAATAATAGTTAGCATTTATATAATGCTTCACGTATTTAAAACACTGCACAAACACTAACTGGGGAAGAACTGGAATGCACTGCATGATACCTAAGGGAGAGCATGGGCATGGCTGTGGTGAGTAGAGTATTCACTGGGGGACAGCAGGGAGATCTGGCTCTGTCGTGCCTTCTCTTGTGCCCTGATGAAGGTGTGAGAGCCTTAAAGTGCCATTTAAGACTCCTTGAAGGGACCACATACTGCCTTTGGCTCACTATTAGCCTGGCAAAATATTAATGAGTAGGTGCCATGATCAGCAGCTGTGGTTTTCTTCCCTGTAGGGTCATGGCCAGCTTGGAAGCGTTCAAAGTCAGATGGAAAAAGACATTTCTCCATAGCTATGACATGATGATGTGAGGACAACTACAATAGCAGGCCTATGAAGGAGCGGCAGGGTCCTTGGATACCCACATTTAGGAGATGCATGTCCTCCATCAACTTGTCCTCCCTGTGTTGCTGGAAAGCATCTGTGGCAATGCAACGAGAGCAGCAGCAAATCTTAGCAACTGCAACAGGCCTAGCTTTTTTCTATCTTCCTGGCATTAACTCTGGGTTTCTTAGAGGTCCTGATGCTGCTTGCAGCCTCTTACACAGTTGCTGGAACTTTTTTGTCTTGTGATTGAGAGACTCCTGTGGGTGTCTCACTTCCAGAATGCCTGGGAGGTGGAAGCATCTTCTTTAGAAATGACTAGGGCTTGGGTTGGGTGGATGACTGAAATGGCAGGGAAGATGGGAGGAATCTAGAAACATTTTTTTTCTGGCTTCCTTGCTGAACTAAAAACTGTGAGAATTTTATGTTTTCCATGTTGAATGAAGCGCTTAAGGCTCTGAAGTAAAGACTTAACACCAAAAAAAGTGTATATCAAGATAGGATCTAATTTCAAATGGAAAATTCAGGTTTTCTTCTGCAAAACAAAATGGCTTGATTTTTACCCAGTCAGGCTTATCTTCCAGAAGGAAACAAGTCACCAAAACCAGTAGGAGTGTAATGATTGTTTTAATCCACTGTGTAAAAATCATTGCTCACTGAAAACATTTCCCTTGAAATATTTCTCTTACTGCTCACTGTCGTGGTTTTGTTTAGTAGGGGGGGGCTAAGGTGGTAGCTTCTGTAGGAAACTGCTAGAAGTCGCTCCCCTTTGTTCAGGGGACTTGGCCAGGCCTAGGGCGGACCCACTGCTGGCCAAGGCCAAGCCGATTGGTAGCAGAATGTCCCGTGATAACGCCTCTGCGATAACGTATTTAAGAATGGGAAAACAGAAAAAAAAAGAGAGAAGAGAAGATGTGAAGAAGCTGAGTGGGGGCAGAGGCGCAGAGGGGGAGGCGCAGGCCTCATGGGCCTTGCAGGCCTCACCCTCTGGCCTCTCGCCACGCAGCCGACTGGGCCCGACTCGGTCCAGCCTGGCTGCAAGAAGTGGAGAGGAGATGAGAAGTGAATAAGATGTAAAAAAGATCCTGAGAGACATCTACCAGCCTGTTGTGAGGAACGGCTGCAGACGCCAAGGTCAGTTCAGAAGGAGGGGGACGAGTAATGCGGCTCCTGGCCAAGATTCCCCTGCAGCCTGTGGTGACGACCATGGTGGAGCAGGTTGTCCCCCTGCAGCCCATGGAGGTCCACGGAGGAGCAGAGATCCACTTGGAGCCCGTGAAGGACCCCGTACCGGGGGAGGTGGATGCCTGAAGGCAGCTGTGGCCCGTGGAGGGCCCGCTGGGACAGCTGTTCTAGAGGGTCTGCACCGGGGGAAGAGATGACCCACGCCGGAGCAGTTCCACGAAGGACTGTGGCCCATGGGAGGGACCCCACGCTGAAGCAGGGGAGGAATGTGAGGAGTTCTTCCCCCGACCATGAAGCAGCAGCGTGAAACAACGTATGATGAACTGACTGCAACCCCCATTCCCTCTTCCCCCCTGTGCCGCTCGCAGGGGGGAAGGTGGTAGAGCTAATGTTAAGCTTGGGAAGAGGGAGGGGTGGATGGACGTTATCTTGTTTTCTGTCTCATTATCCTGCTGTTTGTAATAATAAATGAATAGTTTTCCCCAAGTCGAGTCTGTTTTGCCCGTGACGGTAACTTTAAGGATTTCTCCCTGTCCTTATCTCAAACCTCGAGCTGTTTTTCCTTATATTTTCTCTCCCTGTTCTCTCGGAAGGTGGGGGGAGTGAGAGAGAGACTGCGTAGTCTGGTCCTGATCAGGGCTGAACTACGACACTCACTCTGAGCATTTCTCTGTGCATCACAATTTCTCCATGCAGGATGCATGACTGGGCTCATGCTACACCCTGCTTCCAAGATCCTTCTTTTATTTTTGATTTTTCTTAAAGACTTAACAAAAGACTGCAGAAGGAGTTGGGAAAACTGATCAAGACCTTCTCAGTGCCAGTTCCTTCAACAAAGAGGAGAAACCGTCTTTTTAATTTTCTTTTTACAGCTCCCATTTCTCGTGTGTATCCAGAGTGGAGGCAGCTTGAGAGAGCTGCTCTGATGCCTGGCGCTGGTTGGAGGTTCCCATATCCCACGTGCCTGGATTTACAGAGTATCTTGCTTGTTCTTCCTGAGTGTTATGTTGCGTAATGTTTCCTCTTCTGATTCAGACTGTTTCACAGCACTTTGCTGTCTCTGCTGACTCTTGATTCTGAAATACCCTCTTCTCTCTAAATGGAAAGGCCTGTCTTGGTTCTTGAGAACTTCCTGGGATGCTCCTACTTGTGCTGTGCAGAGTATTCTGTTTTCCTTGCTTATGGCATTAAAATGAACTACATGCCCTGTGCTCTTTAGTACTGTCATTGACTGTTGCCGGAGAAGAGCCGTTGCCTTGAATATTGTATTGTGCCAATGTGCTCGACTATTGCATACATGAACTGAATATTTGAGGGCTACCATTTCCTGCCTTCTCCTGTGTGCTCCATTGTTCAATACCCAACCTTACTGCTTGGAAACCTCACAAGAAGTGCCTTTGTCTTATTGACAGACTTGGCCCAGGTTGCAAATGTCAACCCAAGGTGTCAAAGTGAGTCACTCCACACGCACATATCTAGAGAGGATTTTCTATGCAACATGATGAAGTCATTGACAGCCACATTATGCAACTGTTGGTCATGAATCATGGGGTTTACTGGCTAAGGAAGGCTCAGGCTGTGGAACTAACTCATGTAATTATCTATAATGACATGAATATAGAACAAATTAATTAATAACTGACATATTCTTTCCGTTCCCTTGGCCCCAGTTGTCCCATTGGGCAGCCTAACGTTTTGTGCATGCTGTTGGCAGGCTCTGTAAGTAATCCGCTGCTTTTGTGGGGGAAGTGAACCAGTCTGTGTCGCATAAGGGAGATGCCAATGAATCTAGCTACTGTCAGGTAAATAGGGAGCAGCAAGACTTCCTAGTGTGAAATCTGCTCTCTGTTCCCCTCTCTTCCTCTCTTTCTCCTTGCTTCTTTATTTTTTTTTCCCATCAGTTTTCTTAATCTATGTTCCTCTCCCTGCTTTTCTGTCCGCTTTCTTTCACCCTCCTCTCACTCCCCCACTTTTCCTTCTCTGTTTCCTCTCCCCTTTGTTCTGCACAGAAAACAGTTGATAGATACTTTTCGTGTCTGCTAGCCAAAATTACATACTCTCTTCCTGTAAATATTTCAATATCATCATGAGACAGCATTAATTTGTTAGCATTTTTCTTGACTGAATGGGTAGCATATTCTTCTTATGTTTGTTTCTTCTGTGAAGTTTTTCTTGGTGTTTTTTAGTGTCTTAGTTTTTTATTAGCGTTTCCTCTTGCCAATGTTTTGCTGTGGAGTGCTGCCTGGTCTTACTATGAATGTTTTGGTATGAGGCAAAGAGAATTCATATTTCTGGAAGATTCATTCCCTTGGTATGTGCTTTGGGCAAGACCCTCTCTCCATGAATGTGCCAAAGGCAAAAATTCTCGTGGATTCCTGTGAGGAGCAGGACTGGGTCTTGCTTTAGCACCCGCAGAGAATTGCTCTACCTCACACATGTCCTCCGGGGAGAGGGCTGGCTTGGACAAGAGCGAGTGAGACGGGACTTGTGCATGCCGTCTCCATGGGACAGTACTCTGCTGAGATGCACAACAGACTTACTCACAGTGCTGAAAGGCACCAGCATCACAAGCTTGAGTCCTCACTTCCCTTTCAGCAAATCGTTGAAAGCTCTCAGAGCTCATGATCAGTATTGCCAGCCTTGGCAGCATTCAAAAATCATGAGGCAAGTCTTGACAAACCATGATGCTGGATTGAAAATCAAGAGGCTGAAATATATACCTACTTCTTTATTGCTGCCGCCTGGTAACTATGTTCAGATATCATTTCCAAGGTTTCCTGTGCAAGCATGAAGACTAGAAAACATTTTATTAATAAAAATTGTACATTTCACCTTAATGTAAGACCTGGAGTGTGAAAAATGCACTGGCTGTTGCAACAGTTGGGGTAAATTTGAGAGCACTGCTATATACTGAGGTGAGCTGGCAGCCTGGGAGGGACACAAGTAGCACAGGGAAGTGATGGGGGATGCAAGACCTTGTCTTCAACTGGTTAACTCGGGTCTTTGGGCTGGAAACCAAGGGGCTGAGTATGTGTTTCTGCTGCTTGTAAATGAGAGAAACAATTACTTCAGAGAAAAAAAAAGACTGCAGACTATGGAGACCTGAGGCTGAGTATGTGCTCTGCTAAAGTTGCATCGTTCTGGGCAGCGTAACTATGACAGAGGTAGATGTGGTGATGGGAGGTTATGGTATGTGTTATAGATACTGATGGCTCCACTGAGATCCAACATTAAAATGCTTCACAGAAAAGCAGATAGCATGTGGTGTCCAGTGACCTGAGCAGGTGATCTGGGCTGTGTTTGAGAGCTAGGCATTATGCACAGATAGCAAAAATGGTCCTTACATGGACAGAGTATGTTAAGGGAGGCAGGAGCAATATAGATCATCTCCTAATAGCATTTTTTGCAACTGCTTTTGAGCACTGCTCAAAAAAAAGTTCAGTTTTCTGATCTGACAGTAAAATGCATCCAAGGCAAAAATTGGAAAGCATCTCAAAAAAGCTGCAGAAAATGGGTCTGAGAGCCTCAAATTTTAAGACATGAATAAAAGTATTTTGTTAGTTTAAGTATTCTTTATTTCCACTCTCACCTTCTTGTGAAGAACAAAGAAAAACAGAACTGAAAAACAGTTTCTTCTTTTCTGTTTTTTATTGAAAAATTATAAAAATTTGAGGGAGGGGAGAAGAAAATACTCGTAAAATTCTTTTCTTTTGAAGAAAAACCACTGCTCATTTAAAAAAAAAATGTTCTGACCAATTCTGTTCTTGCTTGAGCAATTCCATGCATGGAGAAAGAAGATTGGTTTCAGAATTCAAGTTCTGGATCCATGGTTTGGCTCAACGCCTTCTTTTTAAATACAAATGTAGGTAAACATATATGAGCTAGAACAGTTCCTGCAGAATAATGAAGCTATTTATTTGGAATAGCCCTTTTTCCCCACCTACTTATGATGTGTTTAGTTTTCAGTGACTAACTGGAATGATGATTAAGACCTCTGTCTGGACAGCAGCTGCTTGCCTTCAAGAGTAGTCTAACTTCCATCTCCACCATAAATAGTTAGCTATATACAGTTTGCCACGTTTCTTCGAAGAAGTTTTTTGGACAGTCTTAACCTGATTTTCCAGGAATCTCCTCTCTCTTGTACTTGGAAAGTGTTATTAAGTAGTGCCTTTCTCTTTCCATCCTTGTAACGCATCCCAAGGGTCCAGATGAAAGGCTAAGTCCAATGATTCAACACTGAACATAAGCACAGCTAAGTTGCATCAAACAAAAGAGAGGGGGAAGGAGAGAGTTTATGACCAGGAGACTATTGAACAATGTGGCCTCATTCATGTGCATCCAGTTGTGGTGTCTCTTCCTAGATCACTTTGGCTTGGAGCTAAGGGACAAATCCATGCTGTACGTGAGCCCTGGCTTTCGATGTAGTGCCAGTGTGTTTGGCTACCATTCAGGAGACCTGAGGTGGAAATAGAGGCTGAAGTACAGATGGCTCTTGATTGGGTCTGTATGTGATCAAGCAGGTCAGGGGAGCATCTTCTTTTGAAGCCCTCAAATAATTGTACTCTCCTCAACAATTTTCAACGAATAATGCTTTTCTTTCTGTCCCAGTGGGGTGCACTGTGCCATTTCTCAACAATGCATGTATTTTCTTTCCATTAAAATGCTATGGGGTTACAGTTTTTCAAATTAAAAACTGAATGTTTTTGAAATTTTTTTTTCCCACACAAACATTTCTGTTGACTTGCAAAATCCTTTTCTGTTAGAAGTGTCAGTAATAGATTTTTAACCCGTTCTAAGAAACTTCCTTCTCTTAAAAGTGACTGACGTCCTAAACTCTCTTAGGAACTGTTTGTCCCCATTTCCCTTGCTGAAAAATGATGATTTTAAAATATTTTTTCTTCCCTTTTCTCCCCTTAGCATTCTCTTTGTGTCTCCATAATTTTTTTTTCCCCAAAATTTAGTGCTGTACAGGGATGGGGAAGAGTGATATTTCTGAAGATGGAAAGTAACAGAAATGGCACAGTAGTTTAGCTGGGATTAAAGAAGTGATTTAAGCCAAACCTGATCTATAGGGAGAAGTTTTCTGGAACCAAAAGCTGTCATGCTTCTGCAGCTTTTTCGAGCTTAATAGCTTTGTAAGTCCAATGTACAGTTGTACAAGAACTTCCGAGTGGATCTCATTTGCTAATAAATTCCAAATAATTCTTGCCGACTCTTGGGCTGCTTCTCCATTAGTTTTTATTATAGGACTTTTTACATAATGGGAGAACACAAACAGGAGACGGAGAGCCACAATTTCAGAGCTCTTTGTTCTGGGGTTGGGAAATCAGTTTCCAGATGTAGACCATGTTGGCGGTTTTTTCCTTCTCTCCCTCCGCCCTTTTCTTTTGTGTGTGTGTGTATGTCTGTCTTTCTCTTTTGGTCAGGAGTGAGAGAGGGAAATTAAGATGATGAATGAAATAATGAAAATAATAAAATAACAATGGTCAAAATCCCCTTTGTTCATGAGTCATGACTCAGCTGAGTGCAGCAGCAGGAGTGCTGCTGTGAGTCTGCTCTGATGTCAACAGCAGACATCACTATAGGGCACATTTAGGTACTTTGAGTGGAAGAGATGGAGTCTGGATGATACATGGAGAAATCTGCTAAGGACTTAGAAGGATTCTTAGGTCCATGTTCTCTCCCACGGTCTAATTTCTTTGCGCCACTCTGGAAAGACAACAGATCTCCCCAGCTGAGGGTTTTCCCAGCATGGGGTAGTCCACAGATGGCAAAGTTGGCTTCAAAATTAACTTCCCACAGCACAGGGTGTGGAGAGGGTGGGCTGTCACCAGCTCATGGGGAAGGAGCTGCTCTGAGAATGAGGGGTGAACCCTTCTCGTGTCAGTAGCACTCTGGCTATGGAGCAAATGCTCCAGGTGTTGGTGAGAGCCAGGCTGTCTCCTTTCTCCCTCGTCCTTCTGTCCTCTTCAAGGGAAAATTAAAACCTTACAGTACCACACAGAAGTGACATTGTGTGTCTGCCCACCACAATCCACATGACCAGCCACCAAAAAGGACCCCCAGTCTGGCTACTGAAGAAAGATCCAGGGCTGGAGATGTCTGCAGGACAGAGCCTTTTGCCAGGGTTGCATGAGTGAGGACAGCAGGATTAAGATATATTAGTGTCATACGTGCTGTTGCATCTATCAAGGCAATCAAGTCCTAGTCAGTGCCTTCACTTCCATTGTTCTGCAGGCATCCATTTAATTCCAGCATGGGGAAGAACACCAGACTGGTTTCTTGTTAGATATCTGTTAGCAGGGCTTTAGCCAAAGATCTCTAGGAGTGAATTCTGAGATGGTGAGCTGAGAGAGAGTCTTTAAGTATAATAGGGAGAGGGAAAGTTGCATTATCTCTCTAATCCATGCGCGTGCAGACACCTCCATGGTACGTTGTGTCCCCTAGAACTGTTCAGTGTTGTCTGTGTAGATGACCTGGACAGATGCTGAAGAAAAGGGAGGGGAAGGAGGACTTGGCTCTGCTAACTCTAAAGGTTTGGTTTTTTGGTTGTTTTTTTTTTTTTCCCCTCTGAAATCACTGCTTTCAAGTTGTGGACACATCTGGAAGTAACAGCAAACATGTGTAGACTGTGGTTTTGGAGGAGGGGAGATGAGATTCATAGGCAAGGGGAGGATGCTGTCCCTGTCCTAACAGCATGACCTTGGAGGCAATTGGAGATAAATTGGAGGTAGAGGAAGAACTCCTCAGATCAAAGAGAGATACCCATCCATCTCTGCCATCCCCTCTGGAGAAGCTGGGAGGTTATTCTTGAATGTAATGGACGTGCACAGAAGTTGTAACACATGACTCACTCTGGTGGTTATAATGAGATTTGCACCCCTGACTTAGGTGACAGATGAGACACAAGGCTCAAGTTGGGTGGGTGATGGATGCTCAAAATAATCCTGACTGTGTCTTTACAGCTGTGATTGCAGCTAGGATATCCATCATAGTCTGGGAGTTGTAAACTCTTTTGCCCAAAGTGGACATTTAAGAACATGGCCACAAAGAAAGTACAGCTCTGAGCCCCTTCGCTGGCTGTGAAGATGGTTGAGCTAGAGAGCTTGGGAGGTATCAGGTAGCTTTGGTATATCATTAGATTTTTTACTTTAGTCCTTTGTGGTTTTGTGTTTCCAGAGGTGGAACTAGATTTGGCCATAGACCAAACTGCTGATTGATCTACCTTTACATTATTTTTATGCTATTATCCACCTTTATGTTGTGTGAAATGCTTTCAATCTGAAAATTAAGGTGAACTCCATGTTGGAATCCATGGAGTCCCTTGACTGGTCCTGCTTTTGAAGATTTCGAACTCTGGTTTGGAGATAGTTTTATTTTTATGCTGATTTTTTTAATTTTTATATTGGATTTAAAAAAATATTTACTTATATTCTGTTTAGGTGGATTTATTTCAGGAGGCCTCTAAGATTATCTGGTGTTTTCTGGGTAGAGGGGGAGTGTGAGTAGAGCATCTTTGTTCTTACAACAAAAAGGTTCATTCAGCAATGAAGTTTTTTCTGGTGTTTCCTTCTAATTACTGAATCAGAGAGGCCACTAGGATGGGATAACAAGTAAAAGACAAAATAATGTTTGACCTTTCTGTCACAATATTTCCTCTGAAGGGGGTCATGCTGTCTCATGATATGATGGACAAACATCATAGAATGGAGTAAAAATTTTCCATTAAATGTTTGTCTTGAAATAGCAAGGGTATACTTTTGGGTTTGATATCTTAGTGTGCTGGGGAACAAGGAGGAACCCAATTTTTGCTGTGTCAA
Organism: Chlamydotis macqueenii; assembly: GCF_036417535.1. NCBI lineage: Eukaryota > Metazoa > Chordata > Aves > Otidiformes > Otididae > Chlamydotis > Chlamydotis macqueenii. The sequence goes on along the minus strand of NC_141560.1, from coordinate 51,295,577 downwards.
TGTCTGTGGTTTTTTGAGTATTCTTTCCTTTTACGTTGTTTCCTTTTGACTTTCCAATGCTATGAGAGAAATCAAAATAGCAAGAGAAGCAGAAGTGGCAGTTCACGAGATTGCTCCTGATTTACAGCTAAATCTCAGTGCCTGGTATTATTGCACAGGCACTTCCGAAGAGCTGGTGCCAGCAAACGGGAAACTCTGCATACATGGAGTTTGGCAATATGTAGGCAGGCTGAATCTGCATTTTCATGTGTGAGGATGAGCTGATTCCTGGAACTGTGTTACTGAGACTTTCAAACGTTTTTGACAGAATTAAACCTTGAAAAACAGAGAAGCAGAGATGCTTGGTTTCTTTCACTGTTCATCTTGGTGGTCAGAGGAAACTTGGGTGATGCTTGCAAACGTGAGCAGGTAGGAACACCGCTTGAGTTGGAAGAAACCAGAAGGTAGCCGACCAAAGATATCCAGGCTATGTGGGCCTCCTTGGAGCTGTAGCCAAAAACAAATCATCTGCATTTCATTTCTCTCATTTGTATCCAATCAGGACACATATCCTGAGGATCTGAATGGAGAATAATTTCTCAGAGGAACTGCTATTCCCTAAGTCATATAAAACAGGACACAGAGTCCGTGTCAATGAGCAACCCAGCTTGGTCTTTAAGCATTTTCATGAATCCTTTTTATCTTTGAGTTGAATAGCTCCAATTGCATGGCAAGATGGAATGCTATAATGAATGAAGAGGAAAAAGGAGGAACAATAACCTAAACCAAGCACTTATATTGAAAACAGGACCCAGGAAAGAACAAGTAACCACTGGCTCTGTAGGCCAGCTCTCTCTCTCCTGGAAATTTCTTTCATTGATGAGACAATGTAGGAATAAAACAGAAGCACGTTTCAGATTGCAGACAGCATGTTGGCAGATGAATTGGCCTAAGTATCAGAGATGACATGACTGACCTTAGCCTACAAATGTTACTCTAGGCTCATGTTCACAAGCAGACTTCTGGTAGTTTGGTCAAGCAAGGAAAGTGAGTACAATCATCACTCCACCAGCAGTGCAGCTGTGCAGGGCTTGCACAGGGTAATTGTCCTAGCATGCAAATCCCAGATGCTGTCAAAGCCCTGCATTATCCAGCAGAAAAACTGGAGTGGTAGCACTGCTTTAAAAAAGAGAAAAAAAAAAAAAAGGAAAGAAAACCAAGAACAATTAACTAATTGTCTTTAAAAAGATAATTGCTTTTGATGTCTGCACAGCCAGCTGTGACATCCATCTGTTTTTCTCCTTCATAGCATGGCCAATGCTGCTGAAGGTATGGGTGAGAAATCCATGTGGTGGTTTAAAATTCAGCATGTGCCATGAAATGGGAACTCAGCCGGGCAACATCGATGTGGTTGTAGAAGCATCGTTTCTTTAGCCTCAATAATGGGAAGACAAAAACCTCAGTCCATGTGTTTCAGTAACCAATTGTTCGTTAACAACTACTCACAATCTTATTCAATCCTCGAGTGCTAATAGAGGAGTGGCAACATGATTGTTTAAAAAAATGGTCTTTCATTAAAAATATTTTCTGAGGTTTATTAGTTAAGAAACAAATATATCGAATGGGCCGTAAATAATATATCTGGCCAGACAACATAAAAAATAAAAGCGATGCATAGGCCGAATACCACCTCTGGTTATATTGTGTAACCCAATGGAGAAGATAAGTGTAAATGAGAACAAGACGCAGCCATATAATTGTAAATATATAGGTTCGTAGAGAGCTTTAACCACAAAAAAGCAACTGAAATTGTCAAACTCCTGACTCCATGCCAGATACCTCAGGGCTGAATTTGACATCCACTGTGATGTGTTGTTTAGGGAGAGAACTCAAAGGAAGAAACATACCTCTGTCCTGAAAACCCCTGCCTTGAACTGGGCTAGCTGCCCAGAAGTAGTGTGCTGTATCACAGCGTCTCTCTCTGCCCCACCACATTTTTCCTCCCATGGTTTTTAATGATCCTTCACCCTTTTTCTTCCTCCTCTCAATGCCTTGGTCTTGAACCTACTGAGATGGTGATGTTGCCGCCTTTGAAGTTGCAGCAAGTCCTGCCAGCTGTCAGTACTTGCATTTTGTGAAGAAGGCACCTGTGGGTTTCATGCCAGTCCTGAGCTGCCAGTGCTTCCTCTGCCTGTTAGGACACTTGAAGTTTGGATCTCTGAAGCCACAACCTTTGCTCATTTGGTTCAGTACAACGGTAGGAAAAATTTTGTGGTGCTACTCCCTTGAACGCTGATGCTGGCAATGAAAGGAAATTCTTGGACTTGAATGCTTGTCTGTTTACTTATTTATTTACTTCTGTGTTCAACAGTGGGAAAATATTTTCATCTTCCTCCTTGTCTTGTCAAAACACTTTATTCATCACAGCGGGTATCAGAGTGCAAAACTGGACTATAATAATTTTTCCTTTCTCGTGGATTTCTCTTGGTCCTCAGTGAAATGCTGCAAGGCCAGGAGAAGACTCACAGGAATTTATGAGGAAGAAATGGCCACCCTCGTTCTCCAAGGCCGCCACAACCAGCTAGTTTCTCCCGTTGCCTTGGGACATTGGCTCCCCACCCTGCCACGCTGGTCCGCTGCACATCGTCGACGGAGCTGCCAGCGCTTGCCTTGCCTCTCTGAATGGAGAGGGCATGCCCTGCCACCCCGCCTGCTCGCCCTGCCTTCCGCTTTATCCTGTCGGTGAACTCCTGACCTTGATTGCTCCCGCTCCTCACCCGCACTCCCCTCCCTCTTCTAAGCTCCAAGACAGTCTCGTGTTTCTTGGAATCCGGCAGCGCGAGGGCTTCTTGTTGATTGGTATAAACAATCTTAAAGGTCACATTTTTCCCCCCCTGCAGAGGGAGTTAGGGGGGATGTGTGTGTCTAAAATAAAAGGCTTCTCTCAAATTAACAACCACAAGGATGTAAACATGGAAGCCAAAGGGAGCTGTTCACCAGCAGCGTGAGCTGTGCCAAAGAAGCCCCTCGGGGCTTTCTTAGGAAAGAAAATGTGGGCACAAGATGCAGCATGCTCTTGCAGCTGGCTGGGAGAGAGAGGTCAGGGTGCCAGGGGACGGTGGCAATCACACCCTGCGTGAATGGTGACATAGGATTTGAGCAGCTGTGTTTGCACCAGGGCTGGCGCTGGTCATCCCGCTAAGCTGGAGGAGAAGCTGCAGAAGTCCTGGTGGCTTTGAGGGGACAGGAGGCCTGGAGCTGTGGGACAGCGGAAGCATTTCACTCAGCCAGGTGCTGGGTGCCATCCAGCTCCTAAAGCTGTTCGGCTGCCTTTGTGGACTTCAGTGGGAATTGGGTCAGAGCCCTGTCTGGGGAAAGGCTTATGGAAAACAAGCAGAAAGCAAATGTAGGTGTTCAGCCGCCTGCTCAGAGCTCATGTCTGATTTTTGGCTGAATCACAGCCAGGTCTCCACTTCAGAGGTTTACTCACTTGGTTACGTGAGTAACGTGAGTAACCAAGTACGGCACAGAGCCACAGGCTTGACCAGCTTGGTTGTGCCAGGAAAACCCTTCGTAGGTGCAGCCCACACTGAGATGAGAATCCTTTAACTGATTTAGTTTATCTGATCCAGGGAGATAGTTTAAATGCAAAAGGGCAAGACCTCTTCTTATCTCCATGAATTGTCTAGTGTCTGAAAGACTTTGTGGGTTTAATTCTTCCTAGCCTGGTCCAACTTGAGTGTTAGTAACGCTGCTCTGCACTGTGCTGCCTGAGAGTTGTTCTCCTCTGGTGTGTTGCAGGAGAGCCAGAGTGATTCGGAACGTGGCACGGTAGCTGTTGCCTCCTTGCCAAGGCTTCAGAAGTGAGAAAGCCAAAGTGCTACGTTTTGGAACTGGCTCACGTCTTCGGCAAACCCAGCAAAGCTTCATACCCCAGCAAACTTATCTGAACTGTAAGTTTACATAAGTTCAAGGGAAGAATTTTGTTAAAGAGAAATCCATAGAGATTGCTAAGTGTGTAGCGATTGCATTCTTTTCAAGAAGCTGCTGAGCAAAAATTGTTGGAAGTGAACAGGATACTGGATGAAAGTATTAAATATGTCTACTGAACTTTATTCCTCCTTGGGTGTCTATTGTGGCCACTACTACAGATGAGATACCGAGTTAGTTGAATGGTAAGTCTGGCTTAGTAAGGCCGCTCTTTATTTTCTACATCTGCCTCAGCTTCCTGTGGCCTGATCACCTCTCTGAAGGAGATAACCAGGCACAGCTTCTTGCAATGTGCATTAGTGGGTATATTCACAACCCTGCTGCTTTGGCTGATGGGTGTGGGCAAACTAGGCCAGAGATAATTCCAGCATCCAAGAGCTGAGAAAGTATTTTACATGTTTTTCTAGCCAGTTTCCTAAGGAAGTAAGCTTTATGTGAATAGAGTCTATGTATGAACTTGTGCTCCTACTTGTCCCGCCATCTCCTTCTTCAGGACTATTTAGCTGGTTTCAGCCTAATTTCAGAAGGGGTAGAGATCTCAAGGGTAATCCAGTTTCTACAAATATAATGACATTTAGAGCTGGTGAGGAGACATGTCCCATTAATGGGTGTGAATCTCAGCACTTCCTCAGACATGAAAAATCACACAGGGAGAAGATCTTAGGAAGAACCCCAACCATGGGAAAAGCTTCCTGGGCCCAGCAAGTATGTTAGATATCAAGTTTCATTAGTTCTACTGCTTCTTTTCTTATTTGTGTTGTTTTCTTGAACCCCTACTTATCCAGGTTAAAGACCTAAATGGAAGTAGACTGTCAGAAACAGCAGGAATTTTTTTTTTTTAAACTTGTATTACAATAGATCTTACATACCCAAACAGAGATCAGTATCCTATTGTCTTGGATGCTTTCCATCTCTTACACAATAATAGACAACATTTGGCCTGAATTCCTTAAAACATCAAATGCAGGCTGAGGAGGGAAACTGGATCACCAGCTCACAAGCCAGGTTTGCATCCAGGCTTGAGGGCTTTGAACTTGCTTTCTCCTGAGCAAGAGTCCTTGGAGCCATGTGGTTCCAACTGTTCTTGTAAGAACTCCCCAAAGGCTTGCCCAGATTGTAACTGAGCTTGTTATGATGCTGGTGATACTCTTCTGCAGTTAATGCTTGGCAAATTAGGTGCTCAGTATTTGTCTAGGTGTCTAAAACAAAAATGTCCCTCCTCTTGCTTCACAGAACTTTATTAGATGCCAACTAGTCCATTTCTGTCTTCTTTTGTCTGGGAAAGGAAGGGAAGTGGCAGGTTTGAGAATAAATGTTTGTTTAAAATGGTATGGGTGTTTTAACTATTGTCTGCTTTGTTGGTCTGTTGCTGAAAGGCAACCAACTTCATTCCTTTTTCAAATGTTGAGTGGCTGGGAGATGAGATCACACTGTCTGAGGGTCATTTGCTGATACATCACCTTTGTTTAAATTCCTAACCTATTAAGTTTTCTAATGAAAAAAGTGCCTGAAAGAACTACTGGTGGCCCAGAGTGACTGTAAATGTTGAGTTTATCTCAACACAAGTTTGAAAACTGAGCCAAAATTCCTCAAATTTAAAGGTTTTTTTTTAAAATAATTTCAGACTTGATAAGGACTTCAAGGATGTTCATTGGATGCTCAGTGAATGCTAGAGTGGGAGGACTCTAAACTAACTGAGAAATAAATGATTTATTTAATAGTCTAGCCTTCAGCGCAAATTATTCCAAACTATTCTTCCTGGGGAAAAAAAAAAAAAAAGTAGTTTTAGTTAAATAGAACACTTCAAGGAGAATTCTATTTTCCATAAGCAATAACTCTTGTACGAACTGAAATACTAACCCAACTCACATAAGCACTTCTTAAAATTTGATTTAGTTTTAGCCGAGACTTTTGAAGGGCTTTTAATTCTTTCTGAGTTAAGCTCTTGTAAGATGCTCTGAAGTGAGATCTATAAAACTACAATTTTCCATATAAAAAAGCAAGGAAAAAGACCAGAGACTGCTTTTGTGAAGCACCAGTATCTTTTAAGAGACAGGCAGCGAGGAGGGCTGGTCCGACCTCTCCTAAAGGCCATGAAAACTCTGTAGAAGAAAGAAGGAAAAACACACCCAGATGATATGAACCATTGTGGTGTTTTTGCCATTATTTGAATCTTCAGATTCAAGCAGTTAGGAGAGCTGATACTTTCTGTGACACATCTCGTCTCATCAAACACTTTATTTTCTTCCTGTTGAAGGTTTCCACAGGAAATCTCCAGCCAAACTGTAATATTGAGTGTAATTCTTCCCTCGTTTCCACTGAACTAACACAGTCTGAGTGGCAGGGGTAGACCTATTTTTGCTAAAAACTCAAGCTGTCAAGAATTGGCCCTTCTGCCAGAGTGGAGTGGGAAGCGGTTTGGAGAAGTCTGCATGCATATTTTCATAAGAGATGTCATGCTCAGGGGGAAGTTTGGATCCACAGGATATGGAGGCAAGGCAGCCCACTTCCCTCATGGCAAAACTTCTCTTTTTTTCAGAAAATGTCCCTCCCCTCTGTCCTGGCAGGACTTGGGTCACGCTCCAAATTCCATCCTGTCCCTCTGCTTCCTGCCCTTTCACCCATCACCAGAGTGATAAAACACCCGTTCAAAGGCATTGCGGAACTGATTGCTCTGCTATACTTTCAGAAATAAAAAGAAATGTTGCAAAAGCTGTTTTTGTGGGAATTTCAAAGGGGCCATATTGATGTGAGCTGCCCAGCATCTTGAGAGTTTCGGTGTCTGAAATCTTTTATGCTCCAGTGAAAATGCCAACCTCAATGCTTAAATTTTGTTTTTTCATAGACTGCTGTTTAGCAACATGAGAAATGGTCTGGGACTGTCATGTTTGCATCGACAAAAGTGTCCCTCAAGGAATGGATCCTTCAGATTTGGGGTTTTGGATTGATAGGTTCAAGCTGAGAAGTTGGACTGCTGGCTTCACAGGAGTGAAGGAAACCCCGTAGGAACAGATCACTGCCCAGATACGAAACAAAATCCACCAAATGTGAATTTTCTGGCATTTTTGAAGTATCTGATCTTGTTGGAGATAGGATATTGGATTAAAGAGAGAGTGCATTTGTCCAGTTTTCTTATTTTTCTGTTTCTCTAAATCCAGAGCTCCGTAGATAGAGCTTTTTCATGGCTCCAGTAGGAAAAGTTGATTTGTGCAGTATTTCTGTTCACAGTGAACTATGGGACTGCTTCAATAAGCCAAGTTGTCCTAGAAGTGTCACTGTAGCTGTGATTGTCTATGATTGTTGAGCAAGGAGAGGTTTGTAGCAAGGTCAGTGGTATCAGTTGGTCCAGTAAAAGATACTGCCTTTGCCTTCAAACCTTGCCTCACTTAATAAACTAAGGTACTCCTAGGGCAAGTTAAACAACAAATAATGCTGAGCCTGGAAAAATATCTTGGTGTACATGTTTCAGCTCGCATAAGGAGAAATCTACCCTTGGAGCTGCTGAATGCTGAGGAGGCAAGGCAGCTGGCTATCCTGATGGCGAGGTCTGGTAATCTTGAGAGTAAGGATGCTGTTTTGAGGGGGCAGTATTAATCAGCAAGGTATGAAAGGAATAATGTGCAAAGGCATGTTTGCTAATTGCTTTACCCACTTTGCCACCCTTCCCAGCCTAGCCCATATTCTTCTCCTGGTGTGTTCTTAAGAGTGTGCTTTGGAGGTTGGAGGGTTAATATACAGAGAGGAAACAAATGAGACATGTCAAGAGATGATAAAGGTGGTTGAAATGTCAAGCTGGGGTATAGAAATATGCTCATGTTCTATTTCTAGTACACTTGAGGTTATGGAGAGCTTTTTTCTTTCATTTTGACTTCTATGCTCTCCAAACATGTGGCAGTGTCCCCGTTTCCCTGAGGTGACTGCTTGATATTGCACAAGTGTCTTGTACCCATTGAAAGTCTCCTGGATTTTTTTTTTTTTTTTTGAGACAGTTGGGCACATTTAACAGCTCTCTATTGAAGTTCATTATATTGTTCTGAGCAACCTGCTAGGTGACTCTGCTTGAGCAGGGCAGATTGGACAAGATGACCTCAAGAGGTCCCTTTCCACCTCAGCCATAGTGTGATTCAGCCTTTTAACTCTGAGTATATTTCTAAGTCTGCAAGGGGTTAATCTGGATCCTGGAAGCAGCGTATCTCCAACAGTACCACAGAATTGCATTAATCTTTTGATGTTCTACGTGGCTCACTTGTATGTAATTTCCGTGTTCTTTCACACTACGCTTCAGTCTAGAGCAATCTATGGGTAGCTAAGCAAGGTTAGGAGGTGATGTCCTGCAAACATATCTGTCAGCCACCCCTTCCAGGTCATCTCTTTAGAGTGGATCCTGCCCATTTCTCAGTGCCTCCCAACCTCTTGCCATGTTGTCTGTGGCCCTGGCGAGGCTCAGCATGCCAAAGGAGACAAAGCCTCCTCCCACATAGCTTGGGCATAGCTCAGCCGCATTCTTCAATGACTATTTTTCCCCAGTGACCTTACTCTACAGCTCTGGTGGTCAGTTGACTATTATACTGTGAGCTTGCCCACATTCCTCCACCCACTCAGGCAAGCACTGCCTGCTGGGAAGGGGTGGTGAGGCAGGAAGGAATTCAACCATCTGGGGACTTATTCAAGGGGAACAGAAATTCCAGGCCTTTGGGACTGTTTTGCCCATCACTTCTCCAGCAACAGGGAGGTTGGAGCAGCTGCACGAAGAGGGTCTGACCACTGCGGTTGCCACACACCCTGCAGTGAGAGGCATTCCCATAGCAAGCCAACAGGCTCCCTTTGTTGCCACACTACTTGGCCCTTTCTTCACATTGAGAGGAAACCCCAAGGAAAACTGCTTGGAGAAACCTTCTCAGAACAGTTGCCACTTGTCGTGTTTGTGTGGGCCTTACAGTGACAGGTTTAGTTCCTCAGCTCCTCCCCTCTGAAGGCTGTGAAGGCTGCTAAGCTAAGGATCTTTAAAGACTGTAAATCATACAGCTTGTTAGTTTTGAAAGCCTTTTAATTTTGACCACTTAATGTGCAACTTCTTAAAATAATGTTTGGAGGTTTTTTTTAATATATGTGTTTGAGAGAGAGTGACTAGACATGAACTAGATAGGGAGTTGCAATGTAGATGATTTTTCAGCTCTGGAACCAACTCAGACAGATTACAATGGAGAAAGGTTTGTACAGTAAGAGGAGAAGGTTAGAATCCTGCTATTTTATTATTACCATGGTTAGATTAGAAATGTTAAGGATTTGTGAAGAAATGACTAAGTCAGGAAAATTTATGATTCTCATAGCTCACTCAGCCACTCTGCACATCCTGTATATTTTCTGACATAATTCCAACAGCATAAATATTAATAGACTAGTACTGACATTTAGGGCCTGATCCAAGTCTCATTAAATTCAGTGAAAACACTTGCATTGTCTTCAGTGGAAGATGGATCGTGATCTTGAAAAGGAACAAAGGAGGAGAAAATACTAAGTGGGGTTCGTGGGGCTAAATAATGTTGTTATCAAATCAGAACTCCTCCACTTCCTGACTCTGAGCATTTTGCTCTGTGACCTTTAACGTTAAATTATTGCCAAAACAGGAAAAAGAAATTAAGGCTTGATAAGGGTTGAGATGGTCACAGATTTTACTAGCCTCACTGATGGAATGTGACAATTTCTTCAATGGGAATGAGCTGGGCGTGAATTGTTCATCAGTTGTTTTGATTTATTCAACCTTTCAGCCCCACAGTTTGGAGTGGCAGGGATTACTAGAAAGTCTGCAAAAGAAATTCTTTCTCCCACTTAGTTTATAATCTCTACAGGCACATGAAGAGTTACAGAGAGAGGATTAGCTATTGTAAAATGGCTCCATTTACTTCATTGAAGAGGTAGCCCAGAATCGGCTCTGTGGATACCATGTGAGGATCTATTGCAAAAGCTTTTTTGGCATTGAAATCTCTCTCTCCTTTTCTAGATCAAAATCTTTTCCCCAAACCTTTCTGCACAGCAATTAGTTACAGCTGTGTTTTGCAAAGCCACCTAGGGAATTTGGATGTCCAGTTCCCATAAAGTTTAATACGAATTAGGTTTCCAAGCAGCTTTTAAAGTTCAGCTGAGTTAGGGCTGGAACCTCCTGGTTTTGATACAGTCCTGTACATGGAACCCCTGCATCTCTGGATGACAATAAAAGGGAAATTCAAGTTTTTGTCATCACCTTGCAGAGCACAGGCCTCAATGAAACAGCTAAATCAGAGCTTGCAGCCCCTGCAAAAGTCATGCTTCATGTCAAAAAAAAGCAAAAGTAATTTTTCTAGATTTAGATTGGAAATCAGGAAAAAATTTTTTACAATGCGAGTTATAGAACACTGGAACAGGTTGCCCAGAAAGGTGGTGGAAGCCCCATCCTTGGAAACGTTCAAGGCCAGGCTGGATGAGGCTCTGGGCAACCTGATCTAGTTGGGGATGTCCCTGCTCCTTGCAGGGGGGTTGGACTAGATGATCTTTGAAGGTCCCTTCCAACCCTAATCATTCTATGATTCTATGATTTTAGTGTTCTCCATTACTGTTAGGAATAGTTTTCCAAGACAGTCACTCTTTGCACCCAAATAGAAGCCAGATTTCCAAAGAGTCCTTTTATGAAACCACAAATGCCACACTCAGTGCTCCGAGTTCTCCTGAAAATCCAACCAAGGACAGAGTGACTACAGAAGACCCTGTACTCAGGAGTACTTGGCAAGTTGCAGGCCAGAACAAGCTGTAGAGTACATTTCCCTGGAGAGGTTATCAGTGAACATGTGAACCTTCCCAACCACAGCCACGCACAGAACTTCCCGTTCCTCCTCTTGTCAATTAGGAGGTTCATGTCTCGTCTGTGAAATACAAGTACATGCAGGCAGCCTGTCATTTGTACTGTTTAGAGAAGTATATACAGGGAGTAACAACTTGAAGAGCCAAGTGAAAGAGCTCAAGAACTGCAAGACCAAAAGTTGGACTTAAACTTTGCCTCGGCCATGTGACGGGTTCCAATGTGTCTTAGGAGAACAGAGAGGTGTAGAGGAGGAAAAGGAGGGAGAAAACACTTCTAGTGCAACTAGCTGATGCTGAAGCCTCATGGAAATAGATGGTTATTTAAGCTGCAGACTTCTCAGAAAAGGAACACTTTAGAAATATTTCCTGTAGCTACACCAGGGGTCTACAAATCTTAGCCAACAATCTGGAGCCACATTGGTAAACAAACATGTACTGAAAAAAAAACCAACTTTGAGAAATAGGTCCAAGGCAACTTAGATGACTAGCTTTCCAGTGCTAGTGCTCAGTAGCCACAAGGGCAATAAACCCATAAGATTTCCCCCTTAGTAAAAACCAGAAGCAGCTGTTTATGATCAGTCCTGTTTGGAGCCTCCAATATTGTAGAACTAAACCTTCAGTGGACCTGAGTGAATGTAAAGATTTTACAGGGCCACAAAGTATATGCGTGTTTGCAATGGCGTAATAGAGAGACGCCAACTGGACTTGAACCAGTCTCCCCACATCTTCTGTTTAAAAGGTATGCTGCAAGTTAACCCTCAAAGGACAGGAATGGTATGCTACAGTTTTTGAAGTCTTGTCCTACCATTTGCAATATTTGTCTGCCAGGCTTTTTACTTTGCTGCATCTCTACCACCTTAGCCCTGGAGAGTTTGTGGGGTTCCTCAGCTGTCATGAAGTCAGCAGATACTGAAGGAAATTGTATTGGGTACTCAGGGATGGCTTTCCACCCAGGCATGACTTGAGTAAAGGGCTTTTATGCTGCTGGTTGGTCAGATGAAATACAGAGAAGAGAAACAATGAAAAAGCAGAAGTCCTCATCTCACATTCTTGGCATTATGACACCAAGCTGAGTGGTGTGGTTGATTCTCTAGAAGGAAGGGATGCCATCCTGAGGGACCTTGACAGGCTGGAGAGGTGCGCCCATATGAACCTCGTGAAGTTAAACAAGGCAAGATCTAGGCAATCCCAAACATGAATACAGGCTGGGTGATGTGTGAATTGAGAGCAGCCTGGTGGAGAAGGACTTGGGGGTACTGGTGGGTGTAAAGCAATGTGCGCTTGCAGCCCAGAAAGCCAGCCTCACCCTGGGCTGCATCAAAAAAAGCATGGCCAGCAGGTCGAGGGAGGTGATTCTCTCCTTCTACTCCACTCTCGTGAGATCCCGCCTGGAGTGCTGTGTCCAGTTCTGGACCTCCCAACAGAAGAAGGATATGGACCTGTTAGACTGGGTTCAAAGGAGGGCCACGATGATGACCAGAGGGCTGAGCACCTCTTCTATTAGCACAGGCTGAGAGAGTTGGGGCTGTTCAGCCTGGAGAAGAGAAGGCTCTGGGGAGATCTTATTGCAGCCTTCCAGTACGTAAAGGGTGCTTATAAGAAAGATGGGGAGAAACTCTTTAGCAGGGCCTGTTGTGGTAGGACACAGGGTAATGGTTTTAAAATAGAAGGAAGCAGATTCAGACTGGATATAAGGAAAAAAACATTTCAATGAGGGTGGAGGAAGACTGGAACAGGTTGCCCAGAGAGGTGGTTGATGCCCCATCCCTGGAAAAATTTGAGGCCAGGTTGGACTGGGCCCTGAGCAACCTGATCTGGTTGGAGATGTCCCTGCTTCTTGCAGTGGGGTTGTAACTAGATGATCTTTAAGGACCCTTCCAACCCAAACCATGCTGTGATTCTATGATTCTGTTGGCCTTCAGATGAGTAATTATGATGGTTGAATGCTGTAGGCCAAATCCTGCTTCAGTCATTCATGTAATTGAACTCTGTAGCTCAGAAGGAATATAAATTTTTTTTGTCCCCTGTAATTTTTTTTTTCAAAATTCAAATTTTTTTTCCAAAACTCTTTCAGAAAAAGTTTTTTTCAAAATGCTGCTTGATGTGGTCTGGATGCTGTCAGGTGCAAGCACTTGTAAGCCTTAACCTACTGCAGGAAAAGAGATCAGCATGGCCTAGGTAGATGCACGTGCCTCATCTGAGGGACTCGGTGCTCGGTGGCTTTCTGTTCGGCTTTACTCAACTAGGAAAGCTTGTTTAGTCCTTAGAAAGCTAGGATGGAAAAAAGAAGCTGACTGGTCTGACTGAAAGGTGCTCACTCTGTGAAGGCAAAGCACAGCACTGCCTGGTGCAGAGGTGAGGTGCAGCTTCGTTTGCCGTGCAGCCCTTCTCTACGTGAGACAAAAATTCCCTCTCCCCACCCGCTTTTGCATTGTTTCCTCTCCTCTCTATTTTCTCTTCCCATCAAATATTTAAGCAGAGATTTCCTTTCTGGTGGTGTGCCAAGCAGCATTCCAGCTCCTTTACTCTGCCCCCTTTGAAAATAAAAAGGCTGACCCCCATTTCCATAACCAAGGAAAGGACAGGTAGTCTTTGTTTGTGTTCCAGAGCATGACTGTTTTTCTTAGATTCACACCAAAAGAAGAGAAACGATGCTGTTATTCAAAGGAAGAATTAGCCAGTGACCCCAGCAAATGCAGTAGCAACAGCAGTGAAATGGGTGGTATGAGCCAAATGTTTTTTGGTGATGAACCTTGGGCTTCGACCAATTCCTTCTCTCACCCTCTTCCTCTCCCCTCTCTCCCCGCAAGATTTCCCTTTTTTCTTGTGTTTGAGGCACGTCAAACCCTGGAATAGCCCTCACAGGCATTAGTCACCAGTGATTAAAATAGCCACTAAGCAGGCAAGAGCCTGCTCTGATTTGTGCTAAATTGGGTGTATCTCCATTTGTAGCAAGGGCTGCTAATTTGCCAACCTCCCTTGTTATTATAATTGCTTTTATTAATAGCACCAAGGGGCTCCAGCTGACACTAAAGTTTCATTTCGTCCACTGCTCTGCCGGTGCAGGCAGAGTTGCTGTCAAGATGTGTGTTGTGCTGGGGGTGAAGATAGTGCTTCTGGGAAGCAACAGAGTGTGCAAAATGGAAAGAAATCAGAAACACCAAACGAAAAAGGCCATATTGCTGGCTTTTTGTGACAATAAGCTCATTTGAAAGGGTGAAAATTTCACCTTGGTCCAGAGAAGTGTGCGAAACTGTAATTGCAGATGTGTACCTGCCTTTCCTCACAGATAAAATGGAGGCAGTAATGTCACCTCACAGGGACCATGTGTGATTTAAGGGTCTAATTTTATACATATACATGATCTTGGACCACTCCCAGTGACCTCAGTGAAAAGCCCGTCTCTTAATCAGGATGACTGATGTAATACCATAACCAAATCTATTACTTAAGTACGCCAGGTTCCTCCCCTGTAGTCACTGGTATCTGTAGTGGTTAAGGTTTTCATTTCTAGCACCTAGATGAAGCTGTAAGGATTTACCCCATTTTTTAGCCCTTTAACTCCAATAGCAAAAAAAAACCCTGTGGTTTTTATTGCTTGAAATCTTGGGTTCTGTCCCTGCCAATGGCTCATGGATAATACATGTCTTTGATGCAGAACAGAAATTGGAAATCTTGTAAGAACAACTTAGGTCAGGCTGTGAGTATATCAGAAGGGTTTTTCCCTCTGTGTATCTGCTTCCAGCTGAGAGGAAGTAACAAAGAATGTGTTTAAAATCAATGGAATTAGTTGAACTTCTTTGACTCATAATAAAGATTTGAATTTTTGGAGATTTTAAGTGAAGTTTTGGCTCTGATGTTGTTTTGTCTGTAGTAGTTGCATATCTCTAACTGTACAATAAACTACAAGATCTAAGCAGGACTGCTAGAGGTCTGCATCGCTCTGCAGCGAGCATCACTCCTGCTGCACACACTGACAGTCACAGTGGTGGCTTTACGGAGAGGGGCACATTTTAAGTATCAGTTGTTAATTTGCATGTTAATGTGTGGTGAATTGAGCTAAGCAGATAAGTCAACCCGCAGTGAGTTTTAATGCAGCAGTACATAATTTGAGGCAGCTGCCACCAGATTAAAACTGTGAGCACTTTTCTTGCAGTGAAAGGGATCCCTGATTCAGGAAAGCCTCTAATAAAGCACTGAATGCTGAGATGCGATTAGTCTCCTTGCCATTGACAAGGCTTGAGCACGAACTTCAAGCAAAGTGTGTTCTCAGAGTGCAGGGAGAGTGTGTGGGAAATGTTGTACCAAGCTGTGAACATGGAGAGCAGAAAAAGTTGAGTGATGAGGCTCGGGAAGGCTTCGGAGTGGCTGTGAATGGATGTGCAAGGGAAGGACGAAGTGGGGGTGAGCCGTGAAAATTAGTCAAAACATCTCTTCTCTCCAGCCAATTTATTTAGATTTTCTTGTGAAAATGTCATGGGAGTAGAGAATGGACGTTTGGCTGCTGGCTTCTCCAGCAAGCAGCGTGGAGGTTTGGATTTGGTAACGCCGCAGAGCTGGAGGTGAAAGCAGAGGTAGTGGGGCTCGCTCCTCCCAGCTCTCATCAGATCCTTCCCAAGCCACATCCCAGCTGCAGACTTTCTTCTTTGAATACCCTAGATGGGGGGGAGGGGAGGGAGCAGGGAAGGAAAAGATAAAAAGAAAGAGAAAACCCAACCCAGCCCACTTTCCAAATGCTGTTCATTCTGCACTCATTATATAATGTGATTGATAAAGTTGAGGAGTGAGCTGAGGTCAGAGCCTCAGGATGCCAGCTCCCTGTGTGATGAAGGAGCTTTTTGTGTGTTACGTGTATGTGCATGGGAGACGAGGGTTGTGTTTGTTTCTTGAAAAACCCTCAGACGGTCTCTAAGGAATTCCAAATTTAAAGCGGTGTAAAATGCTCCATCAAACATGTTTTACAGTCTTGATGTCCCTGCCTGTTAAATCTACTCCAGTAGCTCTTTCTGAGAGCTTTTGAATAATATCTTGATAGCTCTTTTCTTGCTGCTGGGCAGAGTCTTCATGGAGAACAAGGACAGTTGTTTTATAGTCCTGTCTGAATGGGGGAGCCTTGGAGGAGGCTGCTTCACCCAAGGTCACACAAAACATGTAAAATATATTCTGCCTCCAAAAATAAACATGATAGATAAATATGGCTGGGCCAAGGCGTGAAGCAGAAGTCAATGAGGCATCTGGGGATGAGGACTTGCTTTCAACTTGAACAGAGACTGCAGCATAGCGGTCACACAGAGGTGTTTTCCTGATGCTTTTCTTGTTTCTCCATAGTGCTCAGAAGTGGGAGCAGGCACAGTGGAAGCCAGAGGAGAGATTTCTGTAAGAGATCAGCTGGGAAATTGCTCTCCCAGCTGGATTCCCTTAGAGTTGGTGAGCTTGTAGAGGTAGCAAACACACTATTAGCTTACTTGGAGGTACTGCGTCCTGGTCCCTTGCCAATGACCTGCTCATTTATGTATAAAGGGACTCTCTGCTAGTCTGTTTAGGGCAGCTCCATTGTATTTCAACCACTTAATCACTGCACTTACATCGCATCTTTTACGAAGTACCCAAGATTAGGATTTTTATCCGAGGGACTGGGAAACTGGGCTTCCACTGATTGATTGTGGAAGGTGTGGTACTGGTGCAGCAGAGTTAAAACGCACCATGATAGGACACGATCTCGGCATCACTGCACCCTGACAGGAAAATAAACATCTCAGCCTTGTCTTACTATTTGTTTTCCAACAATATCTTGACTCTGCTTTAGCCTTTATGTAGCGGCACGAAACTGTTATCCTGTGACATTTCTTCCTTTCTACAGATAAAGAGAATGAAGGGGAGAGGAAGTATGGCCAAGTGCTATAACATTAGGAGCAACAGGACAAATTTAGACATGGCAAAATTGCAGTTCAGTCTGAAGGAAGAAGAGTTATGATGTGTAATGCTTCAGTCATTGCTAGGACTTGACTGTGGTGGGGCTATGCTAAGACAGTTCCTGCCTTAAATCAGTCCAGAGAGATGACAAGTGAAATATTACAAGCACTGTAATCCTTTCTCTTCAGAGGAAGAGTTTGGATGCAAAGGGTTAAATTTTTGCCTTTGTAAATCAGTAGGACTTTTGCTGCAGCCAGGAGTAGAGTTTCACTGAAAGCCATTTGGCCAAGGTGTGTGTGGCATGTCTGTCTCAGTGCCATACTCACCCTTCTGCAAACAGTCCAGTTTTCACTTCTAAAATGTGAATGATCGTTGTAAAGTAAATATTCATTTTAGAGGTAACCCAGGTTGGTGTGTGAGTGTTGTGCCTGATCTTGTGCATTTGTTGTCCCTCATTCCTTCGTGTGCTCAAGCGTGGTCACACGCGTGCCACTGCAGGCCAAAACCTGTGGATGGTCTGTGCTAGAGCTGGCAGCAGATTGTCCCTCCAGGGAGGAGACACCCTAAGCCACAATCAGCTCTCACAAGCAGGACATGCTCTAGAAATGCCTGTGAAATATGAGTTGCAAACGTATGCAGGACGGCTCTCAGATTGGGGCCAATTCAACCCTTAGGTGGTGTGAATGCCGTCAGGTCCTTGCGCCGGGGTGCAATCTCCAAGCAGTGCAGCTGTTACCCAGGTAGCTGGAGACATTTTCATGGAGATGTATCTGGTGAAGATATGCAAACTCAAATCTGGCCTTTCAGCACCAATATTCGCTTCTGGGTTAGCTGGCTTGAGGTTGGAGCCAGACTGCAATCACCCAAGCTATTTGTGCAATGAGGAATATGTGCAGAGTCAAGCAAAAAACACCTCAGAAGAAATGAATGACCAGCCAAATATAGATTATTTAATTTTGAGGGACATCATCCAACCTACTTAACTTCTCAGTCATTCAGCAACTTTTAATGTGTATTAGTGCCTATATTTATTATAACTATGCATACTAAAAGCTCAGCCTGCATTACATCTTTCTTGCTTGTTACTGGCCATATAATGTTAGACAGGGCAATGCCTTTTCTGTTTTATGAGACACTGAGTGCACAAACTCCTCATGTGTAAGTATTCAAGCACTGAAACAGGCTGCCCAGGGAAGTGGTGGAGTCACCATCCCTGGAGGTGTTAAAAAAATGTGTAGACATGTCACTTCAGGATATGCTTTAGTGGACATGGTGGTGTGGGGTTGATGGTTGGACTTGATGATCTTAGAGCTCTTTTCCAGCCTTAAAGATTCTATGATTCTATTTCCCCATGGATTTTAGCCCCTTTTTGTGTAGCAAAAGGCAGGAGAGGGTAGAGACAGAGCAGGATAACTTTCACAGTGGGCTAGTTTCTTTTAAATGCATCTTCTGGCACTGATTCAGCAAAATATATAGGTATTTATTTGTGATAGCTTTGATGTGATTTAAGCACGTGCTTAAAGTTAAAGGTAAGCTTTGTATCTTGCAGAAGAGTTGTCCTCATGCCTTATTTGAGGATACAGCTATGAAACTGCTCGATTGTGCAATCTACTTGGGCCAAAGTAGTACAGCAGACAAAGACAGCTAAACTAAATTAATTACACGTCCCACTTAAGTACAGCAAAACTCAGAGACTCGCTAATAAGCATCTTAGAAAGCCTGTTAAAAAATGATAGTCACCAAGTTATAAAATACGGAAACTTTTTCTCTATAAAGCTAAAAAGGGATGATCTTTCTTCTGAAATACTGTAGCAGAAGCACTAATGAGATAAATGTATTTATGCCATGAATAAAATGCCTGATGAAAACTAATCTGAGAGATGGAATAAGTGATTGAAGTGGGCCAGGATTGTCAGTATGCTCCATCTGCTTTGCATCATTGGGCCGGGCAAAACATCAGAGCATATTGGTGAATCTGGCAGATGTCATGTTATTTTTATGTCATCCTTATTCTTCCAGGGCCTGATCCAAGCCCCACTGAAGTCCATAGAAATGAATGGACTTTCCTTTACATCAGCGAGCTTTGAATTGGTTCCTTCCTTGTTCACTGGTAACGTCAGGAGTCTGCGATGGGTCTTGGAGGCATTTTGACAGAGCAGTCGGGCACAACTGTGCTTTTTATTTTTAATACCACGTTTTGATTATCCTGTTGTTGATGTATGGTGATGGCTGGAGTCCTGAGATAAAATGAAATGGGGAACATAACAAACTGGAAGATGCATACTGATTTAGAAGCTTATTAGCTTAGTCTTATTAGACTATTCCCAGAAGCACTGAAAGTCAATGGGATTTGGAATCCCAAGGACCCTATTATTTTAGAAAATGGACCATATGCTTTCAAGGCATTTGGGCAGCTCTGAAAATTTCATCCATCCGTCATCTTCTATGAAGAGCAGTGTAGACCTTATGTAATGTCACAGGTGGCAGCCAGAACTGTTGAGAGTAAAATCTGCAAAATGGCCTGATCTTCTATTGTTTCTGAAGGTGTGAATTCCTCTTTTCCTGATGTTAAGTAACTTTTGGGTGTTGTCCTCTTCTGCTAAAAGAGAAGTCTGCTGTATGTTGCAAAAAGAAGTTTATAAATTCCCTCAGATGCCTGTCAATCCAGACATCCCTCCTTATTCCTGTTATGTTTATTTATATAGACACATATAAAACCAACAATCTTACACTTATTAATCAAGGTGATTCAGCCCATGCCTCCCACTGTCTTTCTTTGATTCCAGTCTTATTCCAAAAAACAATCCTAAATATCACTGGGGTTACTCATAAAACATGGTGCTGCTTTGCATGAGTAAGACTATTTGAATCTGGCCTGGAGTAAAGTTACTAATTCTCAGCAAGAAGCAGAGCTAGACAAAGATTGCAAAATATTGTCCATTAATCTGTTCTTGAATTTTTAAACATGTTTTTTTGGTCTCTGTTCACTCGTGGATCTCTGAGCTAATGAACTTGTTGACAGGAATGTTCACCATAACAACCCATTTACAGCAAATATTGCAAGATCTTTGCACTCTTCCCTTCATTCAAAATAATACCAGTCTCCATCCCCAAGAAATGACCTGCCTGTTTTAGAGTTTTGTCATTAATTCTGAATATTCACATTGGTAAGATGTTTTACTTGCTTTTCTAAATCCTCCTCCAGCGAGAAAACAGAATTAACCCACTTGAAGTAGACTTTAACAAAGACAGACCTTGGAAATCTAATGCCAAGAGAAAGGATGGCCCAAAGGTTGGAGCTGCAGGGAAACGTGGTGGTCAGTCCTCTGTCCACTAAACGCTTTGCTGGATGGGAAGTCAGCAGTGCTGCACTTCAACACCCCACGCAGGAGCACTCTACCTTGCAGGGCACTGAAAGGTTAACAGCTTTCAGAACCTCAGATACACTGGGGTATGCATGAAGGATGCATAATACTGACAAATCATCTGCTTGTGACCCAGCTATAAAAAAAAAAAAAAAAAAAAAAAAGATAAGATGTAGAAATTTAGTTACAAACTCTTTACCTAAAGATGTCCTTTCGTCTGCTGGTGGATATTTTCTTCGAGGAGATTATTCATGGAGCAAGGTTCTAAAATAAAAATTGAGGAGGATGGAGCAAAGCTGGGCTTTGGTGAATACATCCAAACCCTAGATACATTGCAAACAATCTGAGCCTGTTCCCAGGCAACTCCTAAGTAGAAAATAGGCACAAATGTTCCAAATGATTTTCTCTACGATTTGTTTTCCTACCTGTAGGGTCTTCTTCAAAGCCAGGCAAAATCAAAGGAGTTGACCTCTGCTTGCTTTGTATCTGGCCTGTAGCGAGAGCTATACTCACACCAAGCTTCAAATTTCAAGCAGTTTGATGTGGCCTTTCACAGAGAAAAAAAATTGTTAGAATTTTTATTACAATAAGAAAATGCAATGTTTCATTCTCTCCTCATTTCAGAAGGTCTGAAGGGATTTTACTCAACTTCCTCTTCTACCTTCAGGCAGAGACCAAATCTGAGAAATTGCAGCCCAATTTTGGAAAGTTCTCAGGATGTGCCAATTAGAGGCTCATGATGGGAAGCTGCTGTTCAACGCACTTTGTTGTCATGCCTGGTTCTGGGAATCTGCTGCAGACTAGGTGCCCCCTTCAGCTCTGTTTTGTTCTGATTCATATCCTCCATCAGAAGAAGTGTCTGATCAAAATGATGGGAGGTTTTGCCCTGTTTGGACCAAGTTGGCTAGAAGGTAGTCAAGATCTGGCCTTGCAAATCTGGGAATTATCTACCAGCTTCTAGAGCGTGACATCCAGTAGAAAAACATAAATCTTTACGTATGTTGCCCAAAGCTTGACAAGGTCAAAAGCAGTCTTGCTATTTTCTCAGAGGGCTGAACCTGTCAGCTAGATGACTCAGGGAGGAGGGGAGGAATGACAGCGGAATTCAGGAGTGCTTTCTTTCAGCAAAGTCCTGAGATCTAGGACAGACTATAGCCTGGATATTTGATGATACAAGACTTAATCAAGTTAGTATTGATCTGCTTTTGCAATGTTCAGCATTCAGAAGAGTATGGTGTGCCCTTACCAAGAGCAAATGTGAGTCTTATAAATATCTGAATGCAGCTGGTATTATTTTCAAGCCCAATTTAGATGCCCATGTTAGACATTTTGGCAAAATACACCAGCAGTATGGAAAAGAGTTCATAGAACTGAAAAAAATTGCTGTAAATTCACTGTTGTTACATCCACTGATTTGGAAAAAAATCAGTGCGAAGGCTCAATCCCTAAAATAAATGAAAGAAAATGTCTCGTAGCCGACGGCAGGCGCTGGAGCTCCCCAGCAGAGGCTGCCTGGGAGCCGCAGAAACAACTGTGCGCAACTCCTTGGCCAGAGTAAACAGCAGCACAGTGTTCGGCTGTCCGGGGGGGAGATGTGCTCTTTGCCATTGGTGTAGGTTGCTGGTGCTTCGATCTCTTCCTTGGCTATAGACACCTACCCCTAATTTGGGATCTTGTGCTGCTCCAGGCAGAGCTGGAGGAGACAGAAGGCATGAATGGACAGCCAAGACCGAGCGCAGCCAAGGGACTGGCTTGGCTCTGGAAGGCAAAACGCAAGCTGAGCCATTGGAGCTGGCTGTACACAGATGAGAAGGAAAATGCACAAAGTGATAAATAACTTTGCTTGGGCCGCCAGGAAGGGCTGCCAGAACATTCTCGCTTGGCTATGCTCTGACTTGGCTCACCCACCACCACTGGCCCCCCTCCTGCACAGATGAAGCGCCGGGCCAGAGCCACGCATGCATCTCGGGGCCGTCTCGCCCGGTCCCCCCGCTGCCCAGCCTGCCCCTTGGGTGGCTGCCTGTGCCTGCACTGCTCCCCTCCGGAGCCCTCCCTCTGTCCAGATGGGCAACTCAGAGGTGCACCCAGCAAGAAGACTGGACATAAAAAATTGGGAGGTTCTCAGCTGGCTTGGGTTAGTTTTGGGGGAGCCACCTCTCGCATTGCTCCCCCAGCAATCTGGAGGGCATATGCCTCTAGCGTCAGCGTACAGTACTGCTCCCATGGGCAGCAAGAACCCTCTTTCTCCAAGGATCAGCTCTGCGCTCTTTACTTACAAAGGAGAGTTTCGTGCACAAGTGGTCTGGGTGGTTTCAGCAGAAGTGATCAGACACCTGCTTTCTCACTTGAGTACCCAGCAGTTTGCAGAGCAGCCTGGGATGACTGGCCAGAGCCGCAGTGCGGGCATGCAGAAAGGGGATGAACTGCCAGTGCCATACGCAGCTGCACGGAAATCAAAGCAACACTTCCTCCGGTGCTCCATGGCACTACCAACTTGGTGCCAAAGTGGAGTGTAAGAACAGGCGGATCTTTTAGAAGATTTATCAGGGAAGAAGAAGGGTCTGCATTTCTCAGTTTCAGCTGGCAGCTCCAGCTTGAGAAAAGCTATTGTTGCAGGATTTTTTTTTTGTTGCCTTTCTGATCTGTGATGCACATTGAACATATGTCTTTGTTTAGTTGCCCATTATTTAACCTAGATTTTTCCCGCCATTGAGAGATTACAGTGAATTTAGGGCATATGAATGGCTTAATCTATCATTTCCCAATATAGACTCTCTTACAGTTGTGTATAGTGAAAATAATTTGTTGTCAAGTTATCCAGTTACCACCTCATTTTATACTCTCCATAATGAGCTATGTGTAATCATCCATATTTGTAAGAAGTCTAAATAACCCAAATATTGCCATCTCACTACAGATAGCTACTAAACTTTTCCAACAGCACTGAATCGTCCTGCTTGCTGGGAAAGATATGTACACATTTTTACAGAAAATCCCTTTTCAAGAGTACCTGGTTATGGACTTTCAGAAAACTTCCCCTTGAAAAATATGAAAAAATATTTAAATTTGAGGGGGAAAAAAATGATTTTATTGAAATTTATTGTTAGTTCCAAGATTAATTTATTTTCCCTTTTTCCTCTTATTGTCATGTATTCCTTTTACGATAAGTATGTCTTTCTGTGGGATGCTGCTGGTAGCAGTAGTGTGTTGAAGGTTATGGGCATGTCCTTGTGCTAACTGCAAGTTATTTTTCCAATATGTCAAAATGCCTAAAGTACTCTAATTAGTGCATATTCACCCCAGATTTGTCCTGCGTGCCACAAAATGCCCAAGGATACCTATAGTCACTGAAAAGAGAGGAGTGCTCTTAGAAAGTGGTTCGTGCCCCTCCCCAGGATCCAGATGACCCTTGGCTATAGCTGTCTCACTTCCTGACAGCTGAGGTGGTATATTATTCTCCTGCTTAAATGAGATCCTCAATTTGGCTGATCAGTTACGTGCCTAAAACGCCTTAGACTGAACCTGGCGTAAGCAATTCTTTTGTTATTCCGTTGTTTGGTGTGAAACTGTTTCACTCCTGTGCAAGCAAGAGACCCCAGTACTATGCCTTACGCTTTAGTGTCTGTTTTCTAATCAGCCAGCCTGATGTGGTAGCTGCCCTCGGGGATATAAAACGTAAGTTATTTCTACTGTTATTTTATGGCATGACTTGGCATGATGCGACATCCCCGTTTGGCTTGGACGAGGGACCAGTGACTTGGACTGCCTCACAGACTATAGTCAGAGACTAATGACTGCCTGCATACTGCTAGGAGGAACCCCCTGGGGTGGCAGGGGGACCACTGCCAGCTCTGCTCTGCATTAACATCTTCACTAAGGAGCAGGCAGGGAGAGTAGGCAGCCCTGGAAAGAAAGACAAGTCATACTGAAAACCCCAGCGTTCTAGCTGCTGAGAAGTCACCCTTTTAAAAATCTCCTCAGTAGGTTGTCAGGTTGATCAAACAGATAAATAATCAGGAACCCACACTATTCCCAGTGAGCTTTCACGTTTCAGGTGGATGTAAACATGGGAAGTTGTTATCGGGGAAACTGCAGGAGCTGACACTGAACTGAAATTGTCTGTACACAGAAATTGTCTTAAGGCATACAATTAGTATATTTATAACGTGAGCTGCTAGCTGCAATTTCTGTGACTTCCTAAAAGAAATTATAAACCTAGGTAGAAAAAAGTCACCGCCCTGCAAGGCTGCAGAATAAAATGAGGATCTCTACAGTAATAACGAAACAACAGGGTTTCTTGAGAACTGTTTTGAAGCACCTATCTGGAGGAGGAACACCTCAGAAAAAAATCCCAAGTGACAAAAGAGCAAGAAATTAGCACAAGACAGATTCTAAACTTGAGTCTTTCTGGTTTTCTAGCTCTTCTTTTACAACTGTATTTCCAATCCTGTAGTAAAAAAAAAACAAAACTGTACTGCTTTGTTCAATTAGAATAACATTGTTTTTCTTCTTTAACCTTGAGTGGGCTTTTGAAGGAATTCAGATAACTCTGGAAAGCACCAGGAACACTGGGGTTTTTAAAAATATTTCTGAAATCAGAAACACTTTAAAGGGTTTGACTTTGCAGAATACATCGTTATTCAGTTCTCTGAAAAAAAAAAATGGGTCTGGTTCCTCCTCTTTTGAACTTGCTGTTGTCTGTTGTTGGGGTTTTTGTTTGGTTGGAGTTTTTTTTTTGCTTTCTTGGTCAGAGAAGGCCCAGGTATTACAGTCAAATTATGTAATTTGACACTGAAGGGGGACACCTGGTCCTCCAAAGATTTGCTTTGGGAAACGTGGTCTACATTTTTAGAGAGTAAAAAATGGCAATACAAATGGACATAGGAGACCAACTAGGAATCTCCTGTTGTTTAATCAGCTGTGCAGCGCTGGCATGAAACGCCAGCTCAGGCATGGCTTTCTTAGGCATCAGTGCCATCAGACAGGAAAGCAAACTCTGGTTGGAAGCCTCTTGGATTTGCTGTCTTACTTCAATGGAGGAGGCAGTGCTAGGTCTCCAGCAAATCAGTGCTGAGCCATTGCAATATGGTGGCCTGGAAACTTGGGATCTTTTTGTCATTTTGCTCCTGGTCTTTTCTCTGTCCATGGTCAAGTTACTCCATCAGCTCTGGCCATGGTTACCTCTGCCTTTTATTTGCATTATCTCACCAGGAAGGGTTCCTAAACTAAGTGTTTATTCAGGGCTGGTAGCAATTTGTAACTTCCTCAAATTAGATACCTCAAATTATGATACTTAGGAAGCTGTTAGCTTTTTAAAAGGTGGTGGTGGAGCTGACAGAGGAGCCACAGACCTCTTCTGTTGCTTCTTGTTTTGTCAGGCAATATTCCCGCTGGCTGTTCACACACCGTGCTCTCACCCAGGGCAGCCCTCATTGCAGGGTACATGGCAGGTGTGGGGTTAAGAATGCTGTAGCCCTGACTTTCTTCCCAGTACCTTCCTTAGGAGGATATGTACTGTAGGTGAGATAAAGGAGGGAAGTTACATGGCTGTTCTGCACCTATGGACGATACTGTGTATTTATTTTAAAACTCTGACATTGTTTTAGCTTGACTTCTCTACATTTTCAGGCAGAAATGCAGTTAACATGATCCCTGTTGAAACTAATGTGGGTGTTATTCGTATATCAAATTGCGCTCATTTAATGAAATCACTATGAAATAATGTCTTGAGCGATAGTGGTATGAACTGGGGTAGCCCCAAAGTGATGTGAAATAACCATAGTGATAGTTAAGGATTCTGGGCTGTTGCCGTGGCTACTAGCCTATTTGACTTACCAGTGCAGTGGAAGAATATTAGCCAGCAGACAACTCATTTCTGAGACTCCCACATGACAATAGTGTTTTCTGCCAAACCTCCCGCCCCTCCACGGGACTGAAACAAGACAGACGTCAAACTGTTACTATCATCAAGTCTTCCGATGTGTCCCAAATGGTAAATCGGATTTTCAAATGCTATTAGAATGGGTATTTGAAGACATATTTGAAAGTTTTCACATAGACTGCTCCCCCCCCCCCAAAAAAAAAAAAGGATTAGGTGTATATAAGAGAAAAATTGTTTGCTTTCTACAGAAATTCTTTACATTTTCCAGAAGCTAAACTATCCCAAACTGAAGTATTTAAACCAAAAACCTTAGCATACGTTCTGCAAAACAGCACTGTGGTGCCCTTTTGGAGTTCAGTCTGAATGTTCCCCTTATCTCACATGGATCAGAATGGGTGATCCGAGGAGCTCTCCCAGTGTCTGCTGAGATCCCGTGGTCCTATATGCAGACTGTCAAATGGCTCCTGTTAGCTTACATCCTGGAAAAAATGTCCAGTCTGCTCTAGTCCTTCAGGAATCCTTATGCTTCTGGTGGATTTCTCCACTCTTAGTTCAAGATGCCTAACAGGAAAGCTGTTAGCAGAAAAGCGCTCTTAGCATAACCTGAAATTAAAGCCCTTCGGATATCCTTGCCTTCAATGTGTAAGAGGGGACACAATCATATCACTACCTGCTCTTGAAAATGCAGACCAGGGTGTTTTGCTGCATGTCTGAATGGACTTTCCTTCCAAGAACAAGTCAGTGATGCTTTTGGACCACAGCTACGAGGATTTCCTCACATATTTGCAGAGAAGATGTTGAATGTGTGTAGTTAACAAAGCGATGCTTTTTTGACATAAAACTGTGTCATTGTAGGTATAAAGCCTCACAAAAACTCAAGGTTGCAGTTCTCAATAGCAGCACTTAAAGATTCAAAAGGAAGAATGAGAACAGCCCAGTGTCCCAGTATCCCAAACTTTTCACCACAGATGAGTGTTGTGCTTTAGATATTTTGCTTGGCCCAGTTTGTGAAATGTAGGTATGCAACTGTAGAGCCCTGCATCCCAGCACTGAGAGGGCTGGAGTTTATACAGAACTCCCACCAGCTGATGGGCATCTGTGGGGCAGTTATTGGAAAGGACAGTGGTCTTCAGCTTTCCCCTCTCTGACTGCTCCTGGTGTGCAGACTTGTAGCAGAGGTGCTCCCTGGTCTGAGCAAGGCCAAAGCGGGTGTCTGGTGCGGAGGCAGCAGCAGAAGGGCTGCAAAAAAAAGCCCCTCAATTAGCATGTCATCAAGATCTCAGCACATATACGTGCAACTTCTCAGGATGGCCAGATTGGGAGAAAGAGGACAGTGAGTAAATTTGGGTGACTCACCGAGGTGGGACAGGATGGAGAGGCTAATCCCTGTCAGCTCCTAAAGAGTACAAAAAGGCAGATCCAAAACAAGCACATCATCACAAACCTCCAAAGAGTCCAGGAGACGTGAGAAGATCACGATAGCTGGCGTCTCTCATCCTTGGCATCCTTGCAAGAGATCCTGGGCTGGCCCCTTGGAGACAAGCGTCTTGGTGCCGACTGGCTTCTCGGATATGTCTTGGTGCCCATGAGTATGTGAGTGTGAGGGAAATCCCTTTTCTTTTAAAACAAGATCATTTCTCCCTCCTCCAAGGACCTGCAATGAACTTTGCTGCATTGTTGCAACATTATTTCCTATATTCACTTGAAGAGGAAAAATTAATTCAGGACCCCGCTTTCATCCCAGTGTGACTCAGTCCTGTGTGTACACAACAGTGTGCAACCTTGGTCACATCCAGCGGTGAATCCAACCCGGCACTTGGGACTCTTGAAGGAAGGATGTCATTCAGGAGGCCGTTAAGAGGGGATGTGGTAGGAGAAGGACAAAGCTGCTCCCAGCCCTTGAAGTGGCTGCAAGGAG
This sequence comes from Chlamydotis macqueenii, assembly GCF_036417535.1. Classification (NCBI taxonomy): domain Eukaryota; kingdom Metazoa; phylum Chordata; class Aves; order Otidiformes; family Otididae; genus Chlamydotis; species Chlamydotis macqueenii. The sequence continues at coordinate 51,267,697 of NC_141560.1, read as the reverse complement.
GTGCGAAGGTGAGTGATGCTTAAGAGCCAGCGCTCAGTGCTCTGTCCCAGTGATGGCTGGAGAACACCAGGATGCTAAGGGTGGTCTCTGCTGCAGCAAAGCGCATATTTAGAGCCTGCTAAGGGGGAAAGGCAGCTTGGACGTAGATTTGTGTTGTTGTTGTATAGCTGAATCAAAGCATAAGGCAGCTCTCCCCTCCTCTTTTCATGTCCCTTAATACATAAAAATAAAGGTCCTTTATATGAATAAAAGTAGAAGGCGCCTCCCCTAAGCATGTTTTAAAAAAAAGCCAAAAATACTCCCAAAGTCTCAACCAAAAGCGAACATAGCCAGGATTTCTGTGGAAAATGTCTGTAGCTGGAAGAGGGGTGGGAGGGAGGAATTCGGACAGGGGCAGCCTGGGCGTTTCGCCTTGCCCCCAGCCTGGCTGCCCTCCGTACCCCCTGCCACCCTGCTGCGTTGCGGGGCTGACCCAGTCAGAGAGCTAGGACTGGGTTGCTGGCCGGGCAGCCGGCCCTCACGGGAGGCTGCAAAGCCTCTGCTGTGGGCTTCCCTGTCCTTCATCTGACAGTTCTTGGCAGCTCTGGCGCAACGTGTTGTTAACAGCAGTCCTCCTAATTAATGGGGAACATGTGTGTGTTGCAGAAACCTTCTTATTTTTTTTTTCTGCTTCTTCTGTTTGGTGGAAATACCGTAAAACTGTTTATATCCACTATAAAAGGGGAGGAGGGGGAGGTTTACTATCTTCCTATCCCAAAGGTTTCCTTTACCTCAGATCAACCCGTTTTGGGAACAGGCACTTCTCTAATCCCCGGGTGTCTTTTCCTAAATGCTTTCTAACATCTGCACCCCTCTGTCCTGCATTCCTGCCATACCATCATCTTGTCCTAAGGAAAAGTAGCAGCCTTCAGTCTTGCCAAGACCCTCTATTTTTTTTTAAGACAAAATCCTGTTTATCAAAAAGAATTTCAGAAGTTTGTTGATTTTTTCCATTCATTAACTTAATTTTTTTTTTTAAAAAAAAAGAAGAATCTTTTGCTTTCCCAACTGTTTTCCCTTCTTGAGTAATAACAAAACAAATGTTTATATACAATCTGCCACCAGCATGTTCTGCAGACAATCTGGCCGAATCATATCTTCAGTTGACCTCTAGCTTAAAAATAAGGGTACCATGTCACAGGTGACTTGCTCTTCAGCACAAAGAGGGTTTTGGTTGGCTTAGGAATAAACACAGGGAGAAGAGAGCAAAGTGATGCATAGATCTGTCCTCAGTTGGTGCTGAGCACCAAGAGGACAACTGAGCCCAGTGCAATGCAGTCCCCAGTCCCCTGTGAATGTGCTAGGGCCCAGAGGATAGAGGCACAGTGGTGCCGTGCTGTGCTGAGATAACATACTCTGAATAAGTTGGACCTTAGCAGCCCTTCATGGTGTCCAGTTATGCAGACCACACATACCCAGCCAGTCCTTGAGCAAGGATCACTTTCACATCTCCCTATGGTAGATGATGATGATATAGGACACACCGATAAAGCTGTGCATGGCTCTTTCTTGAGGCTCAAGCTACATTGACACCCATAGGAATTCTTTCACAGGAGTGAACAGGACTTAAGACATGGGAAGAGAGCCCTAATTAATCTATTTGAAGAGAGGAAGATACTCCTGTTCCCATTTTATAAATGTTGAAGTAGAGGGAGAGAGGGACAAAGAAAAGCGGTGCTGATGGAAGCTGGTGGAGAAACCTATAGTGGACACTTGCCCTTTAAAGTTTCCTACTGCTAGGATGAAGATAAGAAGTTGATCACATCCTGGATTTCCCCAAGATCTGTAGAGGCTTTCACAGCTCTAACACTGGAGCATCATCCTTTGGTTATTTCTCCTGCAGCTAGATAGGAATGGTGGATTGCAGGCTTGACAAACAGCACAAGGGCTATGGAGTTGTGCTTTGGACTTCAGGTTGCATGCATGCACTGGTAACTTGGAAAAAAACTGTCATATCCTGACAAGTCTAGCAGGAAATGTTATCCTAGCCTGTATCCAGGTTCCTGGATGTATTTGCTGAAGGTTTTGCGAGGGTGGATATCAACAAAGAACAGCTGTTCAGTCTCTTCTGGGGAAGGACATTTCTGAGTGCAGATGTGGAGAATACCTGTTTCAGAAGAAGTTGCTTTGTCCAGTTACTCCTTGAACCTTGACTGCAATGGTAAAGCTTTTGGAGATGTATAGAGTACATAGGAGGGGAGCAGAATGATGAATAGCAATCAGTATGCAATTTTGGCTTAGAGAAAAGTTAAATCTTATATTTTCCAGGAGAATGGTTTTTTCTAGTGGTTTTGGTGTTTTGCATTAAAGAGCAAGTTCTGAAATTCCACAGATAACACATTTTCCTACATTTGCCCCAAAAGGGGGAAAAAGAGAAGGCCATTCGTGAAACATTGCCCTTTGTTTCTTGTGGAAGACAGCAGAAAATTTGAGACCAAAGCATCAAATGTTTCACTTCTCATCAAACCCACGGAAATGTCATTTTTTCCAGGTTTACCAGAGCCGCAAATATGTTCACATAAGCTGATACTACCAGAACAGCTAATGGACCAGATCCACAGCCAGCATTAGTTGGCATTGCCCTGTGGTATACTTGTTACCTTAAGAGCTTGCCAACTGTGGTATCATTTTCCAGACGATTTGCATGGAACTATGACAATTTATATCCACTGAGGATCTGGCCAGCTCAACTGACACCCACCTGGGAGGACTTGGTTTTGTGAAGCTTTACATGCATCTTATAAACCAACCTGATTAAAGTGCCTCACCTTTATGTCAGGTCCTCAGCATCATGTTTCCTCCACACATTTCCTCCACGGCTATGCGTTGCCATGTGGTGACTTCGTGACATATCTGGCAAAGCTCCACTGAGAAGGTCCAGTCTTGATGAAGCTCCAGCAAAGGAACATGGCAGCGATGTCTTGTTTTGCAGGACAAACACAAAAAGGAAGAAAAGTGAGCAAATGGATGAAACCAGTGGAATCCCTAAGACGAAAGAAGAGATGGGGTCATTTCTGAATGACTATAACAGATCTTGACTGAGGTTACTGATCTGTGACAACCTTGAAATCCTATAGACACTGTTTTTTCCTCACAGCCTGCCAAGACCTTGCTGACACATCCAGTATAAAAAAAGAATCAGCATACGCTATATCCTGAAAGGTTTCTGGATAATCCTCCTCTAACGTATTTAATGCTTTAGCATGCAGAATGAGAGGGCTCCATCTCTTTCTATTTTATGAGAAGCCAGTTAGTCCTTCTATTCCCTGTTTGGTTCCCAGACTGAACCTATCCAATTCCCATCCTTTGTGCCTTCAGGCAAGAGGAGCTTTTCTAAGTGTGCTGTTTGTGGTGCCTTCGGGGCTCATCCATCCTCTGTTTAGGGCTTTTTTATCCACTGAAGGCAAGTCTCAACTTTTTCCTCAATTTCTTTGATGCTCTCTCATCAATTGCATGATAAGCATACAGTCCTTCAGCGAGCACTCCCTTCCCAGTTCACCTATAGTTTGTACTTACATATGTATTTAGTCTGCACAGAGCTTTAAAAGAAATACCCTTACCAGCATAAGCCACACTGTTTTCTGGACACTGGTCTATGCTAACAGTGTTGCCAACTTTAGGTGAGACAAACTCCATTTCCTTTTAGATGAGCAAGCCAGTGCTCTGCTGTAAGGCTGGGAATTAGAGTCAGAAAGATTAGGAAAAGTACCACTGGTGGGCTGAGAAAGCCACAGCACAGTAGCCCCCAAAAGTGTCCACAGCCAAATAGGGTAAAAATCCAAAATGGGTGGATTTGGGAAGGTTCACACAAAGAGGAGAACAAATCCACCCATTTGGGATTTTCCCAAGATCAAGAGAGTGTCAGACTATGTACATCAGCTAGGTGCACAGTTGAGTCCTCGTCACCTTCCCACCCAAGACTGCCTGGCACCTCTAGCGCTCCTCTCCACTGGTGAGGTACCCGCAGTGAGGCCGAGGAGGAGCTCAGCAGGGTAAGGGAGCTGCTGTCCACACTGAGCACGCTCTGCAAGGGTTGTGCTGTAGCATTTTCACCACCAAGTCTTTGTTCTGGCTTGTGTTGGCTGCGTTTGTAGCTGTGCATACCGTATTTTTGCTGGACGCTGGCTTTGAACTCCACATTGCCTTTCTACTTCAGTTCTCTTGAGAAATGGCTCTGTTCAGTCTCGGCCTCCCCATATACCCTCTCTGTTTCGCTCTCTCTTGGATCTTAACCACAACTGGGGCTGCAACCAGAGGCTTTGACAGACATCTTCAAAGCAACCTGTTTCAATCTTCAGCTTGAGATCAGTTGTAAGGTATTCTGTGGCTGGCCTTTTTTGTGCAATCTCTGCTTTAGAGCATATTACTTAAATGTTTCTTCTTCGTGGGTAGAGAAAAAGGCATTCCTCTGATTTCTGGCCTGTGATATGGGAGCTGCCTTTTCTCCCTGCCAAGCAGATCAAGCACCTCAGGACTAGCAGCTGTCAGACATAAGGCTGCCTATCTGACTGGTCCCACAGCAATCCTATAGCTTTCTAGGTACAGTGTGGAATACTCAAAAAGCTTTCCATATTTTTAGTACTTCAGCCTTGGTAAAACATCCAACTGTTTTGTTAAGCCACTGACTGTAGCCTTTTTGGCTTTTTGTGGTGTTCAGCAACCACCTAGCTCTGGCATAGTCTTTAGGTAAACCTGTCTCAGATACATCTCCTTCCAACAGTAACAACAGCCCTTGACAAGGGCAGCTCCTCCTTTGAAAAAGTGGGTGCAGGGCCCCTTTCAGAGCCTGGCACATCTCATGTGGACCTGATTATGATGGTGGGGGGCGGGTGGCACCTGGCATTAATAAAAGGAGAAAGAAGCAGCAAGAAGGACTTTCGGATATCTGCAGGACTTCCTATGAAGGAGGGAGTCAGGAAAGGGGGTAGAGGAAGAAAGGAAAGAAAGGTGTTTTCTGTGAAAAGGATGAGGGATAGTGCTGTGGCAGAGGTGCTTCTCTGAAAACTTCCACAGATCAGGGCTGAAGAAGACTACAGTTAGAAATATTGGTGTGTTGTCTTCCTAAGCTGGTGTAGGCAAAGGCAGATGAGGAAAGGTAGGGATGAGATCTTCATAAAGATACCTGTCTGTCTTCCTCTATCATGAGAGAAAACATACAGTGAGACTGGATGATGTAACAAATTAAAAATAATTAAAAAGAAGTACAAATAAATGTTGCAAGTCTGCAAGGTGATGGTCTGCAGGCTGAGCAGATCTCTAGGCAAAGTAATTCAGGAGATTTTTTGTATGGGAGAGCTGAAGTGGCTGATGGCACAAGAGGCTGCAGAAGAACTTGGGGGATAACAAGAGAAGTGAGAAAAGTAAGATGTGTATCTTAATGCACTGCAATTAGGAGTTAAGTAATATGAGAATGCTATATCTACCTGAAGCACCATGGTGCTGAGGGTGGGCTGTCAGTGCTTCTCAACGACCCAGGAGTTGAGAACTCTTTATTCCCTGTATTTAGAGGGAAACTTGACAGATGGGCAGAAGTGGTAAGAATTGCAGCAATTCCACAGGTTTTGGAAAACAAATGACCTGGGAGAAGATGGGAGAAGGACCTCTAAAAACCTATGGAATTGCTGGCTTCCCTTCATAAGACTGGTTCAAACCTGCTTGAATTGTGTTGGCTTTTATTTGTACACCTTATCAAAAAAAAAAAAAAAAAAAAAGGAAAGGGAAAAAAAAGGCAAATGAGGAGGTGAACAGACTCAAATCTATAACACATCAAATGGCAATGTAATAGCACATTGCAAATGGGTTCACTATAGGATTGCGGATGACTTTGTAGTATATAACGGCCCACAACATGCAAGTGACTCATTGCCTTTGCTATATCTGTTCAACCTTACCATATTAAGAGAGATTTGCCATCAAAAAACTCTAATAAATTCTGTTGCTTTGAAATACCCATGGTGCTTTTGAAAGAAGTATGGCATATCTCATGCTCTGAGAACATCTCAGCCCACTCTGCAGGGCTCTGGTAGGACATGCAGGCAAATCGGCACCCTTCAAGCCAGCAAAAAAAAACCTCAATAAGCCAAAAGTGGCTTGAAAGAATTCCCCTGAATCTTCCCAAAGGGAGCTAAGTATACGATTTTGAGTAGTAGCATAGCAAGTAAAGGTGTATTTCTCACCTCCTCCTGCTATCCAGGGGATAGGAGATGCCACATTTGTTGATTCTGGGCACTGGAGAAGGAACTGAAGAGCTGTCCCATGACAAAGATGCCCCTATGCCTCGCATGTGTGAACCATCACCAACATGCAGCCTGTTCCCATGAGGGGGCTGATGCCTCACTGCATTGTTTGTAGGGGTGTATTGATACAGCCCAGTGCAAATTAAGGTCCTAAACTCCTTACCTTCTCCTCTGCCTCTTAAATCCATTTACTTGTATTTCTTGGATGTATAGAAGCAGCTAATTTACTAGTGCTGTTAATAAAATAATTGCACTGACATTAGGGCGAAGAGCCCTAGTCCTGTTAAAGGCCCATGGTGCAGGGTGTTATATACAAGTGCACAAGAGGTAGGGATGCTCTGATCTACAGGCTCTTGGCTGTGGAAACAAACTTTCTAAAATCACTTTCATATGGGAAGTCTTATTTTTACAATTCAGCCCTGTCAGCTTGCCTCTTTCCAGCGAACTCTTTAGATGTTCAGCTGGATTAAATGGATATAGCTGACCTCAGGTTCTTAATTTTCCCTAATTACCAAAATTGGCAATTTCCCTCTGATGTCAGCATGGCTTTGCCTGAAGAATGACTAAATAAGACCCTCAGTATACAGCTTTTCATAGGTTTTAGGAGAGGGGGGTTGTTTCAGTGAGGGTGTGGGAGAGAGTTTGATAGAAAACTTTCTAGCTCAGCTCTCTTCGGTTACTTTTTCCATGAAAGGCAACAGATGCTCATTGTGATGCGAATATTATTTCAGTATCTACAGAGGAGAAATGAGGACCAGTGTGATCCAAGCTTAAAGGTTAGTTTATTTCAAATTATTTTGTGACGTCAATAGGCGACGATATATATAGCAAAATATTTTTCCTCCTTACCGCAGGGCCTTTAAAAGGATATCTTTGTTGTCTTAGTTGCCATAGCAGTGACTAATGTGGATATATATACACGTATGCATGAGTATATATGCGAGGAGGGATTCCCTAACCCTGGGGTTGATTGAGTTGGCTTCTGTGTGCTTCTATGGTTGTATTTCCTCTTCCTTCCCCTCTCTGAGGTGCCCTGAGGTGTTAAGACAGCTTGTGAAACATCCTTGAGTTGGGAAATGAGTATTTTCAGTCAACCATCTTGAAGCGTGGGCTTTATCATGTTTTGCAGGGCTCTGTTATTTAGCACTTATCTCTGAAAACAGGTAGCAAAGTCTGGGCAGAGCAGAGCTCCCACACCACTCCTCTGGTGCCAGGGCAATTCATGTGCAAAGCAGATGACAGAGATTTGCGAGGTGATGGGGGTCCATAAATAAATTAGGATGCCATCAGTAGTAAATGTGCTGTTTACTGTTTAGATGGTTTCACATGGGCCCAGATTGTGCTGAAAGGCCTTTGACATATTTAGCTCATCCTCACCTTAGAATAGATTTTTATCTCTGTGCTCATGTTTCAAAACTGTTCCTTCCTCTCAGCAAACAAGTAACATACTCCAGAGATCTTCCCATCCACAGTGTCTGTTATGGTCCTTCCCTACATTTTCCCCTAGCAGTCTGCCCTGAGCTCTGTGCCCTGTAGACAGCGGGACTGGGATCTAGAGCTGGAATGGCCCCTGAGTGCAGCCCTTGGGAAGTGAAACACTTGCTGAGGGTTCCTTGATCTGCTTTTGACCATGTTGCCACCTAAATCCGAGCCCCTCTTCTACTCTTATGCTGTACTCTATGTGCTATTCTTGCACTCTCTTTTGTGTCTGTAGCAATCCATGCATCTGCCCTTTTACCTTTTTTTCCCCTGTAAAGCATCTGGCAAAGAACAACTTCCCCAGATGAGGGAGAGAGGTTCTGCCTGTGGTTTGTTATCATCTTGTTTTTTCATGTTTTTGGCCAGGAGACCCCCTCCTGTCTAGAGGCACTGGGTAGAAAAGTTTAGTTTCTCAGGAACTCCTTTGTCTTGGCCCTTGCCTAGGTCTGGAGCTCCCTGGCCCATCAGTCTTAGCAGGACTAGGAAAGTGGTATGAAGGGAACAGAGGAATCTGTAGGCGACTGTTCCTTCCTTCTCGTGGTTGACCAGCTTTACCCAGATCCCCCTGCCTTTCCTTAGCTTACCTGGGGAGGAAGCAGTGGCACGCTAATTGGTTTGGGTGCAGAGGTGAATCTGCCTAGCTCCCCTCTGCTGAGGTTCTGTCTCCAATGATAACGTGTCACCTTCCTGAAGCTTCTCCCACCCACTTCTCCCCTCCTGCAGTCAGATAGCAGTAAAATCTGAGCTGGTAACTGCAGAGAGGGAGTGACTGTGGTTTCTTTTACTCTCTGAATATCTTTTGCTCCGCAAGTGTCAACAAACCTCAGGGCAGTCCTGGATGCAATGTGGGTGTAAGTTTCCTCCTCATGGCTTTTAGGGGCTGGTAGGAGTAGGAGGAGTGGGAAAGGGAAAGGTTACTGCTTCTGAGAAAAAATGGGTGAACGTCTTCAAAACTACTTGCAAATCCCATGCATGTTGGAGCTGCCAGTCAAACTGGACTTGAGCATGTGTGGGTGAGGGAAGAACGCTTATACACAACACCATCCCAAAAAGCAGAAAAAGGGGAGGCTAAGAACCTGAACCTGCCTACTTCTGAGGGTTTAAACTCTTGTTTTCTTATGCTTCTTTTTGCCCAGTTATTTTCATACCAGGGCTTTTTCACTTTACCTGTCCAAACCTATGCTTCTTCTTCCCCGCAACAAGCCAAAAATCAGCTTTTCTCTTTTTGCCTGTTTCTGTTGTTACCAACAAGATCCTGGAATGAGAACTTGGCCGGCCATTGTGTTGATGACAAATGAAAGAGAAGCAAACACAGCTTGCTTGTCTGCAGCTACAGTGGTTCAACAGGGCTGGCAGTAGTAAAAACATGTTATTTGTTGATAAAACACACAACTCCAAAGCCTGAGAAGGAGCTGAGAGAGACGGTATCTCAGTGCAATTGTCTGCCTATCCTGCCTGAACCTTCCGAAGTCCCAGCTTGTGCTGGGTTAACCTGGAGGAGTTGAAACGCTGCGTGGTTCCTGCTGGGTAAGATCAGGAGGGATGCTCCACAAAGGGCTATGAGCACCTGACCGGTATCACAGAGCAAATCATGACATGCCACTTACGGCAGTGATGTGCATGTGCATGCACATTTAGTCTTTGCCAACCTAGCATGTGTGTCTGTGGGTTTATATGTAGTCTTTATATATATATAATGTACACACATACATATACATGCATGTATATATTGATGTACATGCATGGGAGTGCCATGTAAAGGAGTGAAGGCCGACTGCCCCAGGATGCAGGGCAGCTAACTGGTGCTCTCTGAGTTTTAATCAGAGCACCACCAGTTCCCTGATATTATCTCAAGAATATTTAATCTCTTTCCCTTTGTGTTACTCCTCTGTTGAGACTGAAAGGTCTTTATGAAGGGAGTGTCCCTTCATGTTTGCATACCCAGTGCCCAGTGTGAGAGGCTTTGACCTCAGCTGGGGCTTCTGTAGTACCAGAGATAAGAGTTAACAGCTACTGAGCATGCTGCTGCCTTAAGGAATGGCCTCCAAATAGGTTTTGGAGCAGAAGGAGGACCTGCTCTCTTAGTGGTGTGTTGGCTCCTGGAGTTAAGGATCCTTGGTGCAAAACAGTGAAGAAAAAGATCAATGCTTTGGGCTACACTCTTCAGCCAAGAAAGGACACTGTAAGTGCATACAATACAGTACTACTTGCAAAAAGGCGCACAAGTATCAGGGTGCAGGGTCCAAGGGATTGCCAGCAAGCTCAGCAGCCCTGCAAGGTCAGGTATAAACCTATCCAATCGCCTTACACAAGCAATTATGACAAAGGCACACCAGGGTAGAGATGAACCTTTGGGCACAAACCTCAGGTTTCTTGTTCTTCAAGTGTATACCTTTGCATTGACTGTCCCTGCTAAACACTGCTGCTCTGGGTCATAGTCCCTTTGGGGCTGGATGTTGGGGTGCTTCTGGTGGATGATGGGACAGGGATAGGTTGTCCTTCACAGCGCATGTGTATCCCAAGAAGGGATAGCAGAAGCTGGCATGCTGTCCCAGCTGGCCACATAAGAATGAGAAGAAAACCACGTGAACACACTAAGTGCAAGTGACTCCAAGGGCTGCTGGGTGGGAATGAGAAAGGTAACAAGAATGACAATGTCCCTGGGTGCAGTGTGAGTACATGGGCATGTCGAGATGAGAGTGAGAAACCTCCATGGAGAAAATGCTGAAACTCTCATCTCTGCCCTGCTGCTCATGAAGACAGAGCTGCTCTAACAAAGCTCTTTGGGAAGGGAAAGCAGTGTGTATCAAATTCTCATAATTATGGTGGTAGCTAGAATAGTATGCGACAGACCTTGGATCATAAATCTGGCAGCCTAAATAGCCAAGAGGAGCAAGATGGCAAGGAAGGCCGTGGAGACGTGACTTTCCAAGGTTACACGGCAGGGTGTCGGTATAGCTAAGAACAGTGGCCTGACTCCCAGGCCACTATCTTAGCAACATGACCACATTCCCCTCAGTAATAAGAGCCACACTGAACCTTCGCCAAGAACCAACTTGGCTCTGCTCTGAATGGTCACCATTTTTGAGAAGTTTTCTAGGGGGGAAAGAATAGCAGTTCAACAGTAAATAAACCCATTCTCTTCTAGTTCTAGAGGTACTAAAAGCAGTAGTGTTGGGAAACCAAAAGTATTGTTGGTTTTCTTCATTTCCCCAAACCTACCAGGAGGCAGAAAGTCTTCATCTCTGCTGGCATGTTTCAATAAAAATGTCTCTTTCAAAGCTGCTCCCTCTGCTTTGAAGCATCCCAAGTGCTGGGTGCTTCTTCAAGACTTCTGAGGTTTCCTTACTAGAGACACCATGATGGGGGAACAGGGCTGTAATAAGCCTGGCTCCTCACCAAGTTAAAAGGTTGCTTTGACAAGTCAAAGCCCTCCAGTATCCAGCTGTAAGTAGTCCTCATCTCATCCACTCATACATCTGGTTTAATGATTTTATTTACTGATAATGAACAGCAATGACCTCTCCCTTGAAAATGAAGTGTCTGGCCCGCAGTTAGTTTCTACACGAAGAGATAAATACATCAGTGAGGAGTTTATGGACGTTAGGGACACTGGTCCAGGGTCTGAACAACACAGCCCATTTAATTTCAAGAGCTGAATCTCCACAAAATGTTCACAGCAAAGCCCCAAACTAGGTGCAATAAACCTAACACCTGCCAAGTGTGCAAACCCAAGCGGAATGGCAGGAAAGCCCTAGGCCAGGTTTGGAAGAAGCTCTGGGCCAGGTTTCCAGTTAGCTTTGAAGCCATATTTTTAAAGAGGCTCCTGATTAGGATTTTGATCTTCCCATAGGCTATGCTTCAAGCAATTTCCACCAGCCAGGATTTGAGCTCACTGCTGCCAAATCCCAAATCTACTTGGGACACAGCAGTGGTGATGTCCAGAGGCAAGTTCCAGCCATGCCTAAACGCTGGTCCCACGCGGGACTGGTGCCCCAGGGAAGGTACCCTCGGCCTGGCCGGCAGCGTGGGCAGGGCTGAGTGGCAGGCAGTTTCCCCTATAGATTGCAGCAGTTTAATTTTCATCAGGTTTCAGCACTTGGCATTTTGGGCTGAATTTCATGCCAAGTGTTCAAATCCAAGAGGCCTGCGGGCCTTGTGGACATGCAAAACCACCAATGTAACGAAAATCGGTTTAAAATTGATTTAGTTTAAAAAAATAAATAAATAAATTCAAGCCACCATGTGGAAACATTTAGAAGAGTCAGTTACCAAGTTTAGCTAAATGGAAGTAAATGCCTTTGAATGTGTCCATACAGAGCACTGGCACTGAAGAAAGTAAATCCATTTACCGTAAATTTTAATTAAACCAGTAGAGCTCTGGTTTAATAACCACCAGTTAGTAAAATTTGTCAAAACACTGATACCTCTGCTTAGACTCTAGAAATGCAAAGAGTCTCCCAGTCACCTTTGTAAACTTTCCCAGACACTTAACATAATTTTTTGGGAGGGGAGGAGGAGGCATTTCAGTCCAGATCCTTGAAGACATTTATTAAAATGTCTAAATACCACTGATTTCAAAGAGGGTCTAGTGCCTTTGAGGATGTTGGCTCACAGACCTCATTCCTATTAACCTGAGAGGAGGTTTCTGCTCTTCTCGGTCAGCTGAATAACTTTTGACTGAGCTGTGGGATCCTAAATGACTTAAGCCCGGTAGCAATTTATGGTATCTTTTAGGTTTCGAGCCTGTGAAGTACTGTAACCAAAACATATAGGGCAGGAAGATGCACCGTAACCCCAAGCTCTCCAGTGTCTGATGAGCTTGTGGAAATCATCTCTGTGTGCAACTGCTTGGGGCTTAGCAGTGCTTGCTTGATGTTGGACCTGTTTAGTCAACACACCCCTTTGGGTTGAGTGAATGCCCATATTTTGGATTGTTTGGGTTGTTTCTATGTAGCCTGGGTGATTTCCCATTGAATAAAAAGCACTCAGCAGTTTTTGCATTAGGTTTCATCAAGGCAAATAACTGGCTGCAACCTTTGAGGTGGCTCAGTCCTGACAGCGGTACAGGAGAGATTTGTAGCTGATGTTACTGATCTCTTACAGTAGCATCGGTGGTCTTTGTCCTGCGATTGTGTCAATCCTTGGGTTTTTGATGGTTTTTTTTTCTTGCCAGTGTTGCCTGCAAACACCATCTGCGGTGCCTCGAGCGCAGGATGCCTCTGTTCCCTATCTTTCCCTTTTGCATCTGCCCGTGTGCACGACTACGCACATAATCACGGCAACCTCAGAAGTGATGCGATCAAAAGGTTTTAGATGGGCTCTGCGTGTTATGAAATGTTTTGAGGCTCAAAGCCCAAAGGGGGAACTCCATCATGAATTTCCTATATATAACTAATTTGGGAAAAGGAATTAAAAAGGGACAGAGCCTCTCTCTTTTTCTCTCCCCTCCTCCATGGCCCCTTTCAGAAAATTAGGGGGCCCCTCTCCACGGAGAAACTGTTGAAAATTGCACACTGCTTTCCCTTCCTCTTCCTACTGAACATAGCCAGAACAGCAATATACATTTCTGAGGTTTGGCAGCAGCATGTGAAAGCATGTTTTTTTTGCCAGAGAAGGGCTAGCTGATGGGGGCCAAAGCGCATGTGGGCTTGGGGGACACAAAGGGAAGGGAAGGGAAGGCACCTGTACCCTCTCTTCCTGCCACTGCTGTTAGGGATCTTATTCCCACCGTTTCCCAGATGGTGCCTGATAATTGTGTGTATTCCCTTGGCTGTATCATCAGCCACCGGAACAAGACCTGTCGGCTGAGATTTGTGCCTGAACTTCAGTTTCATAACAGAAGCAGAGGCAGTTGCTCTTGCGACAGACTTCTTTTGGACTAAACAAAAACATGTATAACCCATGTGCAGTCCATACAGCCAAGAAATATGTTGTTAGCTAAGCTAGTCTGGAGCTAGAGATGATCCTGTTTTATGTTAAGCTTTCCTCTGCTGTAGCATCACTACTTTTCTCCTCCTAGCTCCTACCCTCGTCTCTGTCCACCTCCTGCCTGATGCGGCACCAGCCACCTTAGCTTGCTGAGAGCCCCCTTAGTCTGCTTTGGTTCTTGTTACTGAGATGTCTAGACTGGTATCTCACGCTGCAGTATGCATGTATGTTTTTAGCTCTAGATTGAAGTCTAATGGCTCAGAGGAAGAAAATTCTATTTTGTGTCAGAGTTTTCGTGGAAAGGCTTGAAAAGTTTGAGGGAGAGTTTTGATGTCTAATGAAACTGAAACCTAAAGTATTTTCATGGCTCACAAGCTGGAAACCTCTTTCTGCACTTCCTTTTCTCCACCTTTCTTTTCTTTAAAAGGAGAAGGAAGAGGAAAAACAGAAGAGTACAAAAAAAAGGTATTCTCTTCCCTCCTGGACAAGGATTGCAAAATGTCAACTCATAAATGAAATTTTGGAGCATTTTGTTAGAGATTTAAAAAAAAAAAAAAAAGGCTATTTCATTAGAAAGAAATCTACTTAACAAAAAATCCAAGCTAGTTCCCATTATTAAATATTCATTTATGGGCACAAACCTTTCTTTTTTTTGCACATGTTTGAACAGCATCTAGGATGTGGAGGCTCTAGGGAATGCCTGAAGCTTCCGAGTGCCGCAGCAGTGTGAGTGACGCGCCTCCCTGTTAACTTACAAATATTTTCTTGTTGTTTGTCATCATAATACAGAGCATAAATACAGGCATTTAGCTTGTCACTGTCCTCAGCCTGGGATGCGAGGAGTCACTTGAGCTCCAGTGAGCTATTGCCCTGTGGTTAAACTCTGCTACACCTCCTCTGTGAGTCCACAGCAACGGAGTAGGTAGAACTATTCCCGCTGCCCCCGAAGTTCAAGCCCCCATCAGAGGAACTGCAGCCATCAGCGTGGGAGAGGAGAGAGGGGCTGCTGTTATTCATGTTTTTACATGGCTGGGTTCCACTTTGGCAGACGAGAGAGACTGCAGTTTGAAAGCCGTGGACTGATAAGTGGTTTTTGAGAGATAAGATATGAAAGACTCTGTAATTCTGGACGAGAGTGTTGACTAGTTTATATGTGTAAGTCCAGATGTTCAGTAGAAGGAGCTGTTCCAGCTCTTCAGCTGCGTATGTCTGCTTGCACGTGTATGGTCTGGTGCACTTGTGGCACTGTCTGAGCAACAGTCTCTGGTCCCTGTGAGCAGCAAACAGGGCACTGAGACCCTGTGGGACTTGGGGAACTAAAGGGTTAATGTTCAGGCAGTGCCCCATTTCTGTTTTGCTTTGACACAGACATATTTCACTGCAGGGATTAAGATGCTTTCTGATCACTGAAGCTGCAACCGAAGCTACAGCCCAAACTGTCAGGGAAGGGGAGGCCCCAGAGCATCTCTACCCTAAAGACAATGCGACTCGGGCCCACCTCTCGGTCACAGAGGCTGCCTTGCTAATCTCATGGGATGCTAATTTACTACTGGCCTACTAAATGCTACCCACACAGTGCTGGTGTGGATACCAAAGGTATCCAGAGCATGGAGCAGCTCGGTTATAGCCTTCTTGATTTCTTACCTGACTCCCACCTGAGTAATGAGCCCAGTGGAAAGTAGCTCTTCATTTGCATCTGACAGAGCTAAGGTGACAATGGTGACTGCAAGGCAGAAAGATGTCTTGTCCCTGCCTCTAGTGTCAGGCTCTGGGAGCACAGTTCCTGGTATTTGGGGATATAATTCACTTATCAGCAAAGCTGTGCGAGTACACCTTTTCCAGAAAGTGCTTTTCTTGCAGAGGGCAGGCTTGTGTCCAGAACAGCTGCACCAGTTAACTGCTCTTACATGTGAATCATCACTGAAGGAGGGCTGTGTTTAACTCGAAGTGTATCTTATCAGCAGCCCGTGTCTCCAACATGCAGTCACAGAGTAAGTGCTGTTTTGGTAAAAGGCAGACTCAGGGCCAGGTTCCCAGCATCTGTCAATTGGGGACAGCTTCCCTAAAATGGATGTAGCTGTATTGATTTAAATAGGGTGGGAATTTAGCCCTGGATATTCTGCAAGTGCATGACCCATCAATGGCCAGGATTTTTCCAAGCAGACACATCGTTTTTTATAGTGAGCAAGATCGTTGCAGGCAGGGAAACAGATAAGCAGTTGCATTTTTCTTTGGGCTGTGAGTTTTGGGGTAGATGCATTGGTTCATCTAACGTGAGCTTGTTTAGTCAGTATTTGAGTAGAAACAGGTAAACATCTACACTTAATGGAGCCTTTTCAGAACCAGCCTTCCATGATTTACCTATTTGTCTCTATGAGCAAATTGTACCTGGGGCCCTTGGATATTTTGATTGTTAAGCATTACCAGGTTTTTCAGGTGTGCACAAGGGCAGGTTATCACAGACCTGGCAAGTCTAAGTGAGGTGCTGAGGACCCCTCTCCAGTCTGCGGGTTGCGATGTCCTCTGAGAAGGCCTTTCAGAGCCGCTTGCACCTGCATCCTGCTGACTCTGCCTTCTCCACTGGTAGGGCCATGACCCAGGCAGGAGAGTACATCAGGCAGCAGGTGGTGATTGCCTTTTGAGCATGCACTGTTTGAACTACAGCAGTTCATGCCTTGGAGGCATATGTATTGTGTAGTGGTTAATGTTTGCCCTGCTGAGACCAGAGAGAACCTTATGTGGGAAAGAGATTTGGCTGCAAAAAGCTAAGGCAGGAATGGTTAACATAGGGTGGGAGAAAGACCCTTAGACCCAAAAGTGACTTGGCTGTTGGCAATACGACCAGCTCACAGTACTGCATCGGCATGTCCCTGACCTGCTGGTACTCTACCTACCTCCCCAAATCCTCCTTGCCTGCTGCAGACTTTCAGACATCACCAGCAGCTCCTGCTGGCAGTGGCTGCAGAGGAGCACGACCACAGTGCTCTTCTGTTCCACATTACAGCCTGGGATCCGCCTCTGTTGCCGTTAGCGCACATTCCTCCCTCTGATTCACAGTGGCATCCCTCTCTACTTCTTATTCATTACCCAAACATCTTGGCGAGCAGGGGCCTGTTAGTGGCTTTGGCCACTTGGCACAAACGGCGGAATCTTATGGTAAACCCAGAGACACTTTATGGAGGTGTAATATCTTGGTTTTGGTTTCCATCGCATTTTTGCAGTACAGAGGCCAAAAACACATCAAAGAAGCGAGTCTGGCAGCAAGCACCAACCCTAAATTCATTACACTCCAATTAGACTGTTAAGAAGAGATAAAAGAAGCAGCAAAACTGTATGTCCTCCTCAGTCGCTCTTTGCTGAGGTTCCTTCTCTCTTTTGTGGCCTAGGTCTCTGGGTATCTTAGTCCACCAGCACAAGCGGTGTTGTGTGCCCAGGGACGGTTAAGGCATCCCTCTCATTAGAGCCATGATCGGATCAAAGGGCTTCAGCCAGTCCCTGTGGAAGAACAAATGTTTTTTTCTGTGCATCTCCCTTTGTGACCAAGTGCTTTCTCACCATTTCACCTCTTTGTTCTGGTCCCCTTCTCTCTGTTGTTTGTGATGGATTAAACAGCAAATGCATGTGATGTGGATTCCTTGCCGCAAAACACAAAGACCAACACACTGGGCAGCAGAGGCAATGGTCTCTGCAGCATCCTTTGCTTGGGGGCTCTGCAGTTGTACCTTGGTCAGGGTCCTTCCTGTGGGAAGAGGAACAAAGCAACAATTGCTAAGCTATGGGTATCAAGAAAGAAAATCAGCAGTTTTGTTGCAGCTTGGGTATTTGGGGGATGTAACACTGTATTCCAGTGACCCCTGTCAATGGCTTATTAAAATGGCAAATCTCTTTGAATTGTGTACCATTACTTCCCATGTCACCAAGTGCAGAGCCTTGCAGGAGCAACCAGGGACCTGGATGGTAAACGCATCCATGGCGAAAGACACTGTTGCAGTTTGCTACTGGCAGAAGTGGTTGCAAGTAACATAATATTTTGTGTATTTACCAACATTTTATTTATGATCTAGAGGCTTAAATAGTTGTTTACTCTTGTAGAGAAAATCAAAACAGTCTTCCAAACCAACAAACAAGAACACATCTTTTAACCAACATTCCAGTACCTCAAGGGGGCCTACAAGAAAGATGGGGATAGGCTGTTTAGTAGGGCCTGTTGCGATAGGACGAGAGGTAATGGTTTTAAAATAGAGGGGGGTAGATTTAGATTAGAAATTAGGAAAAAATTTTTTACAATGCGGGTTATAGAACACTGGAACAGGTTGCCCAGAAAGGTGGTGGAGGCCCCATCTCTGGAAGCGTTCAAGGCCAGGCTGGATGAGGCTCTGAGCAACCTGACCTAGTCAGGGATGTCCCTGCTCCTTGCAGGGGGGTTGGACTAGATGACCTTTGAAGGTCCCTTCCAACCCTAACCATTCTATGATTCTATGATTGATTTTTGTAGTTGTTGTTGAAAGTGGTGTCAGTTTTTCCCCACATCTTGAAATGTGAAAATTACCTATAGTCAGACAAAAAAATGGGGATTTCCTCCCTGTCTTATTTCCAAAAACCTCCAGAAGCAATTAGTCCAATTCAGAAAACCTGATAAAACCTGTGAAAAGTCCTTGATAGCTTCAAGGATGACTCTGAGTGTATACTCAAATGGATCTGACTTGGATGGTTAAAGAATATTTCTGCTAGTCAATGTTCACTGAAAGTGGAAAATATCACAGTAGGGCCATGGTTGCTCTGTAGGACCACCTGGGATGCCCAGAACTTGGCTAGGACACACAAGGAGGTAAGGTCATGAGTGGTCCTCAAGAAGCTGCTGCATGTAAATGATGTATCCAGATAAGATCTGTCTCACAGATCACACACCATCTTCTCGTCTCCTCCACATGTTCTAGTGGTCATGGAAAGGAAATTTGTGCACATAGGCTGGTCCTACTCCAGCCGTGTCCTCTGTCCCAGATCTCTGTGGTCACCATGACCTCAGGCTACATCATGGCATGAGTCTGCCATGCATTTAAGATACAGCCTCAGTATACCCATGTCTGAGTCAAGGGACAGCCTGTTCTTTCTGAAGACTGTGTGACAAAAAAAGTCACAGACCCAGTGCATGAAACGTGTTGGGTAACAGTTTCCTTAATGGCTGGGACAACTGACAGTTTGTCAGATCTTGTTAAAGAAAGAAAATGAGTGATCTGTCTCTTTTTCTCTCTCAGCCCCTCCCTAGCCGTAGCCTTGATGGCAAGAGCTAGCTTTGTCTTCACTGGGAGAAAATGGGATGGCACATGCTAAACTTGTGCTAAGTAACAGGTAAAAACAAACAAAAGCTGTAATCCCAGGGAAGTAATAGAAATTGTAGCTTTTGCCTAATTTTCCAGATCAAGAAAATGCTGTCTTTGGGCTGGCCTGTTAGCTCGTCTGAAAATGTGCAAACCATCCTGTCTTCCCAAGGCATTTACTTGGTCTCACCCACACTAACTTGTTTTCATTAATCTTAGGTAATGCTCTTTTTTTTTTTCCTAGCAAAGATCAGTGTCTTCTGTCCTTCTGGCTGGAGATAGCAGCCAGAGAGACTGCAGGGGCAGGCAGGTGATCCTTGTCCCTGCAGACCTGAGCACCTCTTTCCCTCTGCACAACCATAGGTTTGTAGGAGAGCCTGAGTTAGGTCCTGGACACCAAAAAGCAGGGAAGCCCCTGCCCTCAAATGACAGAAAGCAATTGATGACTTGAGGGGGAGCCAGCATCAGCAGGCTCCTCTTAGCTGACTGCAGGGGAGGAAAAGGCTGCGGAAGCCTCAAAGGGATCCTTCAGCACAGCTCAAAGAGGGTTTCCTGAGCTCACCGCAAAGCCACAGGGGAGGACAACCTTTCAGACGCTTTTGATTCAGCATGCTCTGGCCCAAACCACGCTCCCTTCATGTGCTTTTTCCAGGGGAGCACTGAGCTTCTCCCTGGCATGTTGACCCTGCCCCAGCACCACACATGTGGGGCTGACCTCTGGCAGTGCCAAGGCTGAAGAAAGGCACCCCAGAGCCCCCTTCCTTCTTGCTGAGGAGAGAGCAGGGTACAAAAGAGGGCTTGAACACTCCCTTGGACAGCTTGAGATATGACAAGTATCTCAGGCAGGGCAGGAGCAGGCTGGCCAGCTCTTTTGTTCCTACTGACTAGCAGTTAAAGGGAAGAAGAGGGAGAAAACTTACTGCTCCTCTCTGGCTGTGCCAGAAGTGATGGGTTCCAGGTCCTGTGGTGAGTTGGGATCCAAATGCACAGCACTCCTCCCTCATGCTCTGATCTTTGGTGTGCAGGGAAAGGAGACCAGGTGTGAATGGGCACCAGAACATGCTCTGGGTGGCTTGAGGACCTGGACTTTCATGTGTGCTGGGGCATTTCCCCATCATTTGGTCTCTGTCTGGCTCTCTGAAGGGCTGAAAGACAGCCCCATCTAGGAAATAACTTCTCTTCCTCACCCCATTATCATATCTTTGAAGGTTTCAGCTCTTCTGCTATTGTTTGAAAAGCTGGTATCTCAAGGGTCCCCCCTCCACACTTACACAGATGATCAATAAAAATACCTCCAGAAGAAATTTAGTTTTGGCTGGAAAACACATTCAAAACCTCTCCCTGTGGAGGAAGACAGAAAGATTACTACAGAAGTTTTTCATCTCTTCTGCCAGGAACTGCAGTTCTTTGGACCTGCTTGAGTGACCCAGCAGCTGGCAAAATGGCTTCCCATACTCCCTGCTTTTGCCACCATTTTCCAGATAACAGGCGTCCAGTGCTCCAAGAAAGTGTTGTGAGCTGGGTTACAGCAATGTCAGGGACTAAGGACAACCCTTTATTGGTAAGACATTTCTGGGGAGACCTTATAGCAGCCTTCCAGTATCTAAAGGGGACTTATAAGAAAGATGGGGAGAAACTCTAGCAGGGCCTGTTGTGATAGGATGAGGGTTAATGGTTTTAAAATAGAAGGAAGAAGATTCAGACTGGACATAAGGAAATTTTTTTTTACGATGAGTGTGGTGGAACACTGGAACAGGTTGCCCAGAGAGGTGGTGGATGTCCAATCCCTGGAAACATTCAAGGCCAGGTTGGATGGGGCTCTGAGCAACCTGATCTGGTTGGAGATGTCCCTGCTCCTTGCAGGGGGGTTGGACTAGATGACCTTTGAAGGTCCCTTCCAACCCTAACCATTCTGTGATTCTATAAATCAGTCCTTGTATAGTGATAGTCAGAAGCTTCCCAATGGGCTCCGGATGCAGCTCTTCTTCCACCGCATGTGCCTTGATGTAGCCGTGCCTACAGCTGAGGGGAGAGGTACCAAGGCAGATCCTGCACTTCCAACAGCAGACAGACTTCTAGCCTCTGCAATGCTATTATTAAGCAGGTGGAAGCCTTGCTTCTTTCTGTTTGTAATGTCTATGCTGGAATATTTCATTAATGAAATCACTGATGTTTATTACCTACTAAATGATCTCTCTCTCCAACAATCTCTGAGGGTTATTACCACAAAGACTTGCACAACAGATGTTAAAAGCCATCAGTTTAAATCAACATATACTTTTATTAAAAACAAAACCAAATGGTTTTTTTTTTCTAATCCCTGCATTCCAGTCGCTAAAGCTGAGATAATCTTCTGGAGAAGCTAATGGATATTGTTAATAGCTGGATTGAATTTATAAAGAGCTAGGAGAGAACAAACAGGAGAGCAGAGACAACCTTCAGCAGCAGCAATGAGGGCAATCTGTTGTGCTTTTCTAGCAGAGATTTATTCCTGACAGCCATTTCATCCATTCAAGATGATGCACAAGATGAAATTGAGTATTTGTAATTATCCCTTACACTTCTTTTCCCCTGATTCAGGGTCACAGATTTAAAGGGTTCAGCAACTGTAAGGTTATGAGTGCATATTTGTTGTCAGCCATTTTTCATAACTTGTGGTTTGCTACAGAAATCTAGGCAGGCTATTGTCTGTGGTCAGTTTATTGCAATGTGATACTTTTGTAAAGGTGACTAAAGATCTGACATCTCCAGCCAAAGCTTCCCCCCCCCCACTAAGCTAAGTCCAAAGAATGCATAGCCCAGGTTCAAGTCTCTCTAATGTACTGATGACTGCTGAGGATGAAAGATTTGCTTAATTACACAAGTGACACGAGGAGCAGGTAAAAAGCTTTGGATCCTGATTGCATCGAGTGAGCCTTGAAGTTGCTGTGGCCGTTAATGAGCTCTAAGAAAACAGTGATGCCCCACCAAATGGAAACAACTGCACTTTACAGCGCTGCTGGTCATATGTAATCCATGCTAATGTGCATAGTGATGTGAGATAAGCAAGGCAACATGACTGATAGTCCCAGTGTGAACTCACTTTCCAATATCCACAGAAAGCGAGTTTCCAGTTCAGGCTTATTTATATATGTGACTTTCTCAGAGCATCTCCCGTGAGTTGACATGTCTCCAGCTGATCTAAACTCAGAAATTGATTCTAGCATGTAGAGTTTAGTGGAAAATTGTGTAACAAAACACATCTTGTGACATTTCATCAGGTACTAGAGAAGGACTTTCTCCAAGAGACTATTTCCTTGATGCTTTTTTCTCTTCACTTTGGATAATTTTGTTTTAAGACCTGCCGTGAGTCATGTCCATCGTAGTGGATTAGGAATGATGCCTTTGGCATGTTTCAGAGTACTTGGTTTGGAAATAACGTTATGGTTTCTGCAAACAGTGTAAACTGAAGATGTGCAGAGCACTCATTCCTAGAGCTTCAGAGCACCCCAAGGGACGGCAAAGCTGGCAAACGCACCTCCCTGATTTCAAAACAGGGAAGGGGCAATCTAAAACCAGGGTGCTCTTCTCACACCAGCATCCATCTGTAATCATCTCCCTATCTGCCTGCCTACCATTTGCAACAGGCATCCAATGTGCCTCTAAAAGACTTCCTTCTATGTCTTCACCTTTGAAGACAGTGGGAACCCCTGTTTTCCTCCTTTTTTTTTCCTTTCTTTTCCTTCTCCTCCCGCTTCTCTGTTCCTCAGCACTGCAGAGCCTGATGTCACTCTCTCAACAGATATGCAGGAGGTTCTCGCTGGGATTTTCCTCCCTGGGATAACGCACAGTGTTTACTGTCTGTTGCCTTTCCGGTGGTCTCCCAGCCTCCAGCAATGGGAGTCATGAGGTCCTTTCCCCCCCTTCCCATGGTCTGCGGTATCTGTTGTTTTCCGAGCGCTGGAATCTTTGTCCCCGTTACGTAGCCCCAAAGCTGACCTTGTCGGAGACCACACACGGGTGTCTCTGGATGAGAGGGGAATGTATGGAATGTTTTTCAATGAGCAGTTTATGAAATTCCTTTCCTATATGTTTCGGAAATTCTTTAAGTTAAAGAGCACAAACATTTCTCCAAGGAAACTAGAGTTCGCAGCAGCTCAAATGCAGGCACTTGTTTTTAAAAACATTCTTTACTAAGAAGGGGCGGGGGGAAAGGAGGGGGTGGGGAAGATAAAAAGAAAAGAGGAGATGTAAACAAGAAAGCCTAATTCGCTGCTCCGTATATGCACAGGCAGGAATAACAGCACAGTGGGGCTGCACACTTCCAAGGCCTGGCAGCAGGCTGTGTCCTCTTCCCAGGGTTGCCAGCCAGCAAAAGTGATGGAAAGCTGAACCAACCCTGCGTCTGTTGTAGGGTGCAAGGGTTGAGACTCACAGAGCCTCATCCTCACCAACTGAACTGTGAGCCTGAACCCCTCTTACAAAACCTGGGGAAAGACAGGAAACAGAAGGGCCAATGCTGATTGTGGAGATGCCCGAGGCAGGCAAAAGGCAATGCTGAGGGCAGGGGCATGTCTTAAATCCAAAAGCCTTTCCTGAAGAGAAAGCTTATTGGGTTTGGGTCTGTTTTAACTCTGACAGTGCTTTATGTATTCACACATTGAAAATAACAAGATCAGGTACTTAAATAAAGCCTAACAGAGGAAACCAGGGCCAAGAACATCTTTTTTTTTTGCATGCAACTCAAGTTCATGAAGGAGAGGGAGGGCTCTGGCTGTGGACCCTCTGCAGCATGGGGCTGAGTCCTCACAGGCAGGCAGGAGAGGGAAACCAGCTCTGCCTGGGTGTGTGCTCCAAGCGCTGAGCTATTGTATGATAAGGTGGTACCACCTCTTCCTCTGTTTGTATTTTGGAAGAAAATGGAGTTGCCGTTGCATGTTTGAAGGGCCCTGGCATTGGTGGGGCACACTCATGGGGAACCTGGGAAGGTCTGGCTGGAGGCGAAGAGGGGAGGTGGGCATGGGGCTGCCTGTCATGGATGAGGTGCTCTGGGGCATGCTCCAAAGCAGAAGTATTAATTCTGAAAACTCAGTGGTTTCCAGGGACTGAGAACTTTTGTCTGGGACTCGCATACCTCAGTCCCACTTTAAGTGCCTAGGTCCCTTTTTGGATATGGGCCTAATCTGCTAATTCAAATCCAGCTTGCATGCGTCAGAACTGTAAGCCAATATAGAGTTGGCAGGAAACAGCTTTCCTATCCTGTGAATATTTTCAGGATTTTTTTTTAACCGAACCTGGGTTTAAAACTTGGGCCAACAGCCAGAATTTCAAAAATTTTTGCAAAATGAAAACCCAGGTTCTGAATCTTTTTCCTCTAGCATCAGCTAAAACATTTGATTTCAATATTGACTTCTTCTTTGTGTTTTACTCTTTTATTACCAGTGGTTTAATTTTAAAAACAAAAGTGGAATTTAAAACTGGAGGGAGTTGATTGAACTCTCTCCCCTTGTTGAAAGTCTCAGGTTTGATGGATTGGCATATTCTGATCTGAAAAGCATTTTGTCAGAGACAAGCGTAGGCCGATGGGCTACAGCTGTTGGCATCTGGTGGCAGTGGTCTGTATTAAATAACTATGTCAGTGTAGTAGGACAGATGAAAAACACAACAGCTGGCACACACTGGCTATCTTAGCAGAGAAGCCACCTCATAGGCACAGGAGATTATTTTTCTTCTTATGAGGTATGGTTTCTTATCTCCTCATTGAGGAACATGGGCTATGACTTGTAGTATCAGTGTATGAATCATGGTGATGGAGAAGTTTTGGATCTGATACCTTTCACCACTGCAGACTACTTGAGTAATAGGTCCATAACAATATCTTTTTAGCAATTTGCAGTATGGCTAGGACTTCTCCCATTGTATATAATTTTGAATTTTTATTCTTTGTGCCTTCTTTTATGTTGCCCTCTATGCCTGGCGCTAATTCTTCCCTCCTTGGTTCTGGGGCAAAGACCATTGGAATCAACCAAAGTCATTCCACCAGCTTCAGAGGGCTTTGGAGCAAATCCCTTGCATGCTAAACAACTTCTGTCTCATCTTTCAAGTACTTCCTGCAAAATACACTTCCTTCACAAAGCATTTAAGCACGGCTGATCCCATGTAATGTTTGTATTGCTTTGTGTGATGGACTTTCAGCCAGTGAGCTGTAGGTGGGTCAATTAAAGGATAAACAAGATTCACTGATGAGGTTTGTTTTGTATTTGCTCTGTAAGAGCATGCAAGCAAGAAAATGTGTTGCTTATTAGCACTGAGGATGAGTTTAAAAGTGTGATAAATGCCATTTAGAAGCAGGTCTTGTGTCATAACTCTTTCACCATCATATAATATTCTCAAAGTGATTTGTAGTATCTTTCCACA
The DNA here is from genome assembly GCF_036417535.1 of Chlamydotis macqueenii. NCBI lineage: Eukaryota > Metazoa > Chordata > Aves > Otidiformes > Otididae > Chlamydotis > Chlamydotis macqueenii. The sequence continues at coordinate 51,242,298 of NC_141560.1, read as the reverse complement.
TAGTTATGAGAGAGTTTTGGCAGTTCGGTTTGGAAATATAATGAAAATGCCTGAGTGTGGGGTGGCTCCCTTCAATGTCTTCTTGATTACAGTGACCAATGAATAAGACATATCTTGCAACTTAAAAAGGCCTGTGAGCAGAGAAAGCCTGAGAGATGTCAGATCGGTATTCTTGCATCATAGCAGGTGTCGTCTTTCCTTGGAGGACAGCGATTGCTGTTGGCTGGCCATACAGTGACTCTTATCTGTCTCTGTATAACACTGTGCAAACAGATCCATTCAGGCTGTGCTGAGAGAGTTTTCCACCATCTCTTTTCCATTCTTCTCCACCCTTGTCTGTTCTTCATCCCACAGACACATGCTATCTGTGCCGTCTTTGTTCCCTCTCCTGCTCTCTGTCCCTCCTGCCTCCACAATGAGTGCTAGTACTTCTCTGACATTTACTGGCCCAGAACTGCCTTTGGATAGCACAGATGACATGCAAGCACAAAATAATAGACAGTCCTTAACCTGAAAACACTAGAAAGAGTGAGAAGATACCTCAGACTCTGAAAGGTGCTTGTTCAGGACTGAATGGCAGGTTGAATGAAGAGAGAAGCCAAAACCAGTAATATGGTCACCTTCTCTCCTTATCACAAGAGCTAAATTGCATCATCCTTCTCTCTTCTCAGTCCCCTTGTTTTACTCTTACCTGACCGATGGTTCACCTTACCCTGGTCAGTAGAAACATGAATCTAGCAGATCCTTACCTCTTGGGCCAGCATCTTGCACCTTCATGGTTTGTTGAGCATACATATGAATCTGATATTCCTGCTCTGAGTAGCTAATGATCTAATCAGGTGAACCACAGATACTGGGGTGGGGAGCAGAGCAGCCTCCGAGACCATGCAAAAGCAGGTAGCTCTTGGTGGTATTATGAATGGTGAGGGTTAATTGTTTCTTCAGCCAAAATTGTGAGAAGAAGGCAGCCAAGGGGAGATGTGGAGAGAGATGGTGGTTTGGAGTTTCCGCAAGAAATGGAGCTGTTAGAAGGACATGTAGGAATGGGAGAGGGCTATGAAGAGGGTGTGGAGCCTGACCAAGTGTATGGAAGTAATGGAAGGGGCAGAGAACAGAGACTGACTGCATTTGGGACCCTGGTGAAATTAAGTCCCAAGACCAAAGCAGAATATCCTGAAATTATTTCAATGAAAGTATTGCAACTGATCAAACTAGAATTTGCTGGCTTGCAAAATGTTTGGAAATTTTGCAATTCTTTCTTCTCCACTAAACCCCCCCTAAACCCCAAAGATTTTGAAAAAGAAGCAGCCCGCTGATCTCAGAGGATAACATCATTTTTTAAGGTGACAGAAATATTTGTTCTCACTGAGCTCCTGCCATCTGAAAGTCAAACCTGTGAATGTTTCAAGAGCAGGAAATGCGCTTGAAAAACCCTGTTCAGATTTTCCTCTTCTCTCCATCCTAATTTGCTTCCAGATCCAGACTGCTGTATCCTGAGTACAACCTATGTCACTACAGTGGGTTTTTTTTACTGTACAGTGAAGTCGCAAACCTTGAGAACAGTGACTCCCATCCAGTTGTCACTGCAGTTTTCCAAACCAAAAAAAGAACAAACAGAATGAGACTCTCAGCCTATCTAAGAGTAGTGAACACATCTTCACTTTTAAAGCCATCTGTCAGACAGTTGGCGTCAGAAGAAAAATTTACCAAGCAAGATTGTGGAGGAACTCAGGGTGGTTGTGGTTTTTTTTTTTTTAATTTTTTTTTTCTTTCTTTCATCTGGCTAGGATTAAGTATTTTGTTTTTCTCTTCTACATGCATCAATGTGCCACCATGGGACTATATTACTTCATACACAGATGAACAAAAATAAGAAAAAAGAGTTACCAGTGCTCAAGTGGAACCTCAGCAGTAGAAACTGCTCAGGGCTGAAGCAGAGGTGTGAGGAGCACAGCACTGACTCTTAGGTGTGGGGGAGGAAGTCAGCAGCTTTCTCTGCTTGCTGAGGAAGGATGTAAAACTTCAGGTCATTCCAGAGGTGTGAGGGTGAATTTAGAGAAGAGTTAGAGAATAGGGAAGGGAAATTTCACTAGCTGATTCAAGGTTGGCTTATTACAAAATCATGGGAATCAGTGCTGGAAAAGAAAACATGTTGTATTAAGTCATCTGATCCGGTTCCTGCAACCAACCAGCATACGCTTCTTTCCATGGGCTTTCCAGGCAGATTTAACCCTTAGAGAATAATGAATGATCATTGCTGATCATTGCTGAAGTACAACATGAAATTAGCTTCTGGAATTCTCACACCTCCACCCCACCCCAAAAAGGCATCTTTTCCTCTTTTTGATCCACATCTCCTCTGTCCTTCACACCCTGCTGAGAGCCCTCAGACAGATATCTTCTTCCAAATCGAAAAGCAGGTCAAGAAATACCAGTATCAGGAAAGACAAAGATTTTGGAGGAGACTTCAAAGATGAGTGGTTAGAGAAGTTCTTAGTCCCTTAGGAGACAGGTTTCTTTAGAGTAAGAAAATAAAGAAATCTCCTTCCTGCCCCCCTACCTGCCTTTGCTTAGCAAAGATGATGAGTTGTTATCTAACTTGGAGCTGTCGGTTTCCTGAGGACAAAGGCCCAGTGCACTATATGACAACAAGGTCTTACATTTAACCACAAAGTCCCTTGACACTGCAGCGTTCCAGCACAGCAGGCTGGAAAATGTGTTGTAGCTCCATATAAATTGAAGGGGGGGAGGGGAAAAAAAAAAAAGGAGAAACATAATGAATTAAATATGGAAATGAATAATACACTGAAGTACAATCATCTCCTCTGTGTTGTCTTGGTATTCAAATCCATTTTTATGTTGTCCCCGCATGATCGACTTGCAGAGTCACACAGATTTATGTGTAGTGAATGTGGAACTGTTTTGTAGAGATTATCCGAAAAAAGCTGGAGGCCCAGCCATGAAGGAAGAGAATAGTAAGGGTTTGTAGGCCTTGGGAGGCTTAAGAAGCAGCCTAAGAACAGAAGGAAGCATGTAAAACTGGCATTTGTTGCTGGGGTAATTGTAAGGACGCACCAACTGCTGTTGAAATTAATGCCTTTAGGTTTTGCCAGACCATTGGTTCAAACAAAGGAGAATTCCCATCCGTCAGAGCTGCTTCTTCAGGAAAACGTTATTTTAGCATTTAGGAGGATATCTAAGATCATAAAATGAAGTCTGGCATCCTAGGAGTCTTTTTCAGGAGAGCGTTGAGCTCCTGTGGTTCCGAAGACCAAGCCTAGAGTAACGGAGCTGTCCACCCTCACCCTCCATAAGTGAATTTACTGCTTTATATGAAAGATGTGCAGCTTGTTTTTTCCTTTTCCTAATATCCCATTGTTTCTAATGTAGACTTCTTTCTTTTTTTTTTTTTTCTTATCTCTAGATAAGAATAGACTATGGTGAGCCTCTGTATTTTTCTCCTTGCGTATAGTTAAGTTGCAGAATTTTTTGTAAAAGCTGCTATGGAGAGAATGTTTTATGCAGTGTATTGATCCAAGAACAGGTTACCTTAAGCTGATGAGTTACCATGCATCAGATGCTCTACAATAACAGTCCAAGCACATGCTTTTAAACATAACTACTCTCATGTAAGCATGTATGTCAAAGTGCTAAAATGTTCACTTGCATCTGACAAACTCCGAATGGTTTGTGATTTCATTGCATCTCTAACATTAAACTACCTGTGCAGTGAGGAAATCATATCCTGCTTCACAGTTGCATTTGCCTAACATCAGCCTGAATTCTCTCTGAATCTTTTTATTTCTCTGGCTGAAAGACTTGAAAGGTCTGTAAGGCATCTTTTCCATGAAGAAGTACCTACATATAAAAATACCAAGTCACGTTTTGACTAATCACAGTCGATTAAAGGCCTGTCCTCATTGCATTGCAAGATTTGTTTTTTCTTGCAAGATCATTTTTGTGGCTTTAGTTTAACCTCTAAGACATCCATAATCCTTCTTGAATTGAGGATGCCAAGACTGAAGATATAATTCTTCTAACAATTTTAATAGTGGCCAACCCAGGGACAAAACCACTTTCCTGTTTCTACTCAATAATCCCTTTTTTATACACCTAAGTATCTTATTAGTCATCAAACACTGCACCGGGATCTCATGCTGAGGTGGTTAATTTTGATGTTCTTTATGCACAGCTTTGCAAGATGGAGGTTTTTACCCTGAATGTAAGGCCTTAGCTTCAGCCCTTCAAGCTTCAGCCAGATATTTCCCCCTGGAGGTGCCATCTTTTCTTCATTGACTGTAGAGAAAGCCTAGGCAGACTAGGCTCTTAGTTTAGATGCCTTTATTAGACGCAATAGATGGATGGCGTTGGATCTTAGCCTTTACTCCTCAGTGTGATACATTTCACTTGCCACTAGTAAAATGCACATATTGAATTGTAATAATTTAAGCAGGTAATTCTTATATGCTCCTAATCCAGCCTGTCTTCTTTCTTCTTTACTATCTTAGTAGTTTATACACTATCTGCAATCCCACTGTCACAGATTTTGTATTATCTAGATTATTGCTGAAAATGCTAAACCGTATTGGACTAACAACCAGTTTTCTAAAACATCTTGCTAATAATGGTCCCATTTATTATAATGCCTCCCCATTAATAACTATGTGTTGAAAACTGTCATTGAAACACATGTTGGTAAGTCTAATACACGCCTTACTATTTCCACACAGTGAAAAGTGTTTGTTTCTTAAATAAGATCTCATGAGATATCAAATTACATGCCTTGGAGAAAAACAAATATACTCTGCTAGTACCATTGCCTTTATCAAGCTAGACCTTTGTCCAAAGAAAGGTGCTTCTCCTGAGTACCAGAGCAATTTCACATCTCTGTAGGTCTGTTTCTGAGAGACATTGAATTTACTGGCAACTGGGGTTTAGCCAAAGTCCCATCACAAACCTCTGGAGCTTAAATTTACTGCCTTTATTTTCATCAGGAGATGTTGGCATTCATGTCCTGTTGTTGTTGGCCATCATCTCCATAGCTGCCCGTATCTTGCGTTTCAAAGAATGTGACCCCTTCTTTGAGGAGGTATCAGGTTTCCTTGAAATCAAAGACTGTTCGTTTCTTAAGGTCTTGCAAACTTCAGCCCACACTTTGGATACTTGCAAGTGTGATCTGCCACATTCCCCAAATCTGAGGGATTTGCTTATTTGCTTCCAGATATTCAGTGGAGGTTGGGTTGGGAGTGGACAACCTGGGAGGACAGCTTGTTCCCTTTATTCAGTGCTGGATGTGTTTTACCTCTTCAAGAGCCATTACTGCTCTCCAAAGTAATGCATAGGCAATAAGGAGTTATCTGTGTGTCATGCTTTTCATATGTTGATGCTCTTGAAACCCATCTTCCCATTTTCTCAGGGTTTGCCTGCCTTGCTCTGTCATGTTTAGTTTCTCTTGCTAAGAGCCTTTGGGCAGGGACTTGTGATTTCTCTTTTTGCTGTTTTTTTCCTCATTGTAATTGTAAAAGCCCATAAAGTCACAGACCTCCTCTAGTACTGAATAAATAATAAACAATGCTAATCCTTTTCACTCCAAAATCTCATTCTGCAGATTCTTGAGAGAGAACAGTGTCAATGCAATCACAAAAGTGCACATCATCACCAGATGGAAATCAATACATGGCACCACTGTAAGAGTCCACATGGTAGCACTTGTCAGTAATTCTCTTCCAGTCTGTCAGCGCAGTACTCCATCACACAAACAGGAGGAGCATGTTGTGGGTTTGTTTATTTGAACTTCTCTGGGGACACCACTAGTATAAAAAGCATTGCCACCAGAGACGACTTCTGTGCTTAACAAAAGGAAATACATTTTCCTTCATTCTGTCCTCGAGGTTGTGGAGGCCTGGACTCACAGAGCTTAACTATACTGTTCTTCTTTTGCAGATAGCAGCACTGCAAGGGCCCCCTGATGGCTGACCGAGGACCAGACTCTTGTTTGACTTTGGCTGCATCTATACAAGACTATCAAGTCTGGAAATCTAGGCACGAAAGCAATGGGTTGATGTTGCCCATATGTAAGACCTCCAGGCCTTGCATGGAGCTCCCGAACTCTAACACTTGGAAGAGAAATAACATCAATGTGTAGTGACCCATTCAGTAACAGTAAGAGCACAAGTGCTTAGGCAGCCATGGGCATACGACAACCAGGAGATGGTCTTGCGGCATCTGATGGCCTGCAACTTGTTAGTCAGCCATCTTTCTTCATTCATCTCCACTGGGAGCTCTCCACAAGGTGGCAATGTAACACCACACATTCCACCATTTCCTCTGGTAGATATCCTCTGGTTGACGCTTCCCTCATCCCAAGAGTGGTGCCCTTGGTTATCTGTGCCCATCGCAGGCAAGAAACACAAGCCCAGTTCAGATTGAGGTCAATGCAGGTGGTCTGCCTGATGCTTCTCTGTCAAGTCTTCAGAGACAGAGAGCAAAGTCCAACTACATGGCTTTGCCACTACTTGTTGGCAATGGAAAAAGACAAGGCATGAGGGTATGGAGTCACCAGGCCTGGAGAAGGATGGTGGTACTCTTTGTGGGAGGATGCCAAAACTGGTATCTTCATAATACTAAATTGTACTTTATTGAAAAAAATAATCCTGCTACAGTATGTAGGATATCTGTGAAGCACAACACCACCTTGACATGAATGAGCAAGCCAAAAAATGTCTGTCTTAGCTTATCCCGGCTTCCCATTAATTTAAAAGCAGCCAGGAAAGGTGTTAGCTGAAAATGAGATGTGATGATTGATAAGTTGCTTATATCTGTTTAAATCTAGCAGCAATAGCAAAAGAAGTACAAATGATAGATACATAACATTAGCTTCCTTCTACACCACAGGCCAAGATTTTATGAATTATCCCCAGATTTCAGTACCTCCCCTACGGCTTCTGTTCTGTCTCTTACAATAAAGATTTGCTTGCCAACTTCTTTGAACAGGGGAAGCAAGCCAAGACAGTCCTGGAAGGGGTTGAGCCGTATTTGTTGTGCTGTGTTTTGGGAAGCCCTCTTCTGATATGTGTCAATGTACTTTGTCCCCCTTAAGTCTCTTTATCCTTGTGGGGAGTCTCTGCCCTTTCATTGGTTCTTTAAGGAACCCTCCCAGAAAATCTGGGGCAGTTTCAGGGTGCAAGTGGGAAGGATGCTTTAGCAGCCTTTCACCCATTCAGAGAAAGGACTCTGTATAAAGCTGACGTGTCCTGTTGCCACTATGAAGTTGTGTTGTCTTCTGAAGTACCAGGTATCAGTCATGGCTGGAAAGAGGAGAGCAGATTAAATGGATCCAATTAACTGATCTGGTATGGCAGGCTTTAAGCTCTTTGAAGCCTACGAGGGCATTTCCATTTCCAAACCACAAATTATTTCCAGAAACTGGGAAACAAGAGGAGGGAAACAAGAGGAAGGAAAGCTTGCACATGGCAAGCTCAACAGAGAAGAAAAATCCTTTGCAATGAAGTCATTGGACAGAAAGTAAACTGCCCACAAGCCCTTTTACCAGAAGAGTTTGGACTGAGAGTCCAGTGAATAGGAGAATTATACGTAATATGTAGTATATGAACTGTCAGGTCAATAAAGAGGTATTGTCCATGGGTTGGTCTCAAAACTTCCATTGAACCCTTTAGTGCATGAGTCAGTCACAGAGAAGATCAGTGTATGTAGTCCCTGTTCCAGAGCTAGGTTAGAGGAAAGGTGGAACTTTTCACAGAAAAAAAAGTTAAAGCTTTGCTTTATCAGGCTTGCTGTTCACTAAACTTTGCTTAACTTGTGCAATGATTCCTGGCTCCTCCATATGGCCTTCACCTTTGAGTACTATTGATTAACTAGTACCTAGTTTGCCATATGATCTGAGTTCCTCTTACACCTTTCTCCTTTTTATCTAGCGGAGTTGGTTATTTTAACCCTTTGACTGGCAACTTACTCAGTGGGTAGCTAGTACCTCTTCTGAAAATCTTTACGCTAAGGAAACAAGCAAGAGAGACTGAAGATCCTGGGAGTGAAAACCAAACTCTTTTAAACTGTTGAGGCTCTGAATTCTTTGGGTTGCAGTAGCGTCTAGTAGGCATACTCCAGCTAGGAGGGGGAGGCCTGCTGTGCAAGGCACAGGACCAGCACGTAAGAAGAGGGCTGCTCCTGCCCTAAAGAACTTGCAGCCTGAATAGCAAACACACAAAGAATGGAAGGAAAACTAGAGGCACAAAGAAAAGAGATGACTTGGCCAAGACTGAGCAGTAAATCAGTGGCAAAACTTCGAAGAGTTCCCTTGAGTCCTAATCTGGTGACCTTTCTAGTGGGGCAGGCTGCCTCTGGCTTTTCACTGAAGTGTGCAAAGCATTGGCTTTTGATTTGCAAATAGATTAGAGCATACAGAATCTTATGCCAAAAACTTCAGCACAAAGTTAATGTTGCTTAATGGTGTCTCGTATTGTTCCAGAATGCATAGAGGATTAATCCTCTGCAGAATATGAAAAATTAATGCAAATTTAAACTTCTGAAAAGTAGGAAATATAAAGATTCATGCTACACTGTCAAAATATCCTTAATTCTGCCCTCTTCAGAATTACTGCTCTATAAGCTCAGACAGACTGAATCTCAGGGAAAATTCAAGAAACAAGGCACATAAAAGCATCCAGTACAGACTAATACTGTCTTTGAGCGTATCCCATCAAGAGAGATGGAACAGTTTCTTCATGCCCATTTCCTATAAATTCATAGGCTTGAAAGCCAGGAAGACCTCACTAGACTATCTGAACTTATTTATACCAGCCTTCAAACTTCTCTTAATTCATCTATATTGGGCCAAATACAGTGAGATTGCCCACAACATCTTCAACAAAGGCATAAGTTCAGATCTTGAGTCCAGTAGCTTCAGACAGAGAAACTATTGTCTGGTTGTTTTCAAGGGATCTTGGCTCTGGTCCTTCCCTGCACAGTCACCACAAAGTTGGCTTGCTAACCTTGGCATGCTCAGGAGAGAGGATGCGTTTTGGGCTGCTGAGGCCTGCTGGTATAGGAGTGCTTAGAATAGTCCACCTAAACTCAGAAAGTGATGCTTGGTTTTATCTATAGCGGAGCTGAGATTCCTCTAATACCTTGATGAATTTAATCTAGTGCCTCTTTTACTTTTGGGAAAAAAAAAAGGTCTAGCAGTGATGCAAATTGGTCGCAGTTTAGAGAACTCTTTGGCTGTTCAGGCCTTATGATCCCTCCCAATCTGTCAGCAAGGTGTTTACAGCTGAACTTCCTCCACCAAGAGCAAATCAATATATTTATTTAGTCATCATGCTTTCCCACGGAGGGAAAGAGCTAGAAGGGTTCTCTAGACCCAGCAGCACCTTCAGAAATGTTCCTGGTAGATGGCTGCAGGAGACCAAGTGGCTGGCAGGGCACTTGGGGTAGATGCTCCCATTGTGGTGGAGAGGGACCAAATGTGGGACTCCCAAATCTCCCTTGGACTCTGCTCAAAGTACTGAACCCCTCTGTGTGCCTCAGCTTCTCACTTGGCAACACTACTCCCTTTGCCTCTCTTACTCATTCAGCTTGTAAGTAATTTAGGCAGGGTCTGGCGCTCGCTCCATATGCCCTGGGTATTACACTGAAGTGTAAGATGCTTAAGTGTAATATGCTAGTATAAGCCTTGTTCCCTGGTTTTATTGAGTCAGGGCTGGGAGGATGAAAAATCCTCTTTTCCCATCTGCAGCACACCTAACTCCTGTTACCCACTAACCAATGAGCTGGGTAGGGAGAGCTCAGGATCTTGTGTTACTTAATCACGTTTGATATTACAGCTGGGTGAAATGTTTATGGGGATCCATTTATTAGATGTCTTTTCCCTTTCAGGTGCTTTGAGGAACTTCCTACTGTGTAACACTCGGTCAAATCATTCCTCCAGATGCGTTTCAGCCCCAGATTAATAATGACTTGAGTGCAAACATAATCCACTCATTTTGACTGGATGCCGAAAATCTTGTGTCCTTCTCTCGCCTGGATGAGAGCAGCTATTTTTATCTTTCTTTAAAAAAATGAAATCGCAAGTAAGGGAGAGGAAATAATGTACAATGGGTGGCAATTGTGAGTTATTTCTGTAATGAACAACGTCTTTGCAATGCTTCTACGTCACTGGGACTAAAATCCAGACACCAAAGGGAAAGTGACTGAAAGGGGACACCCGTACAGCCTACTCATCCAGAGTTGTCCCATCTGGTCCTCATCCCTTGCACCTCAGGACTTTTCAGTCATGACACGGTCTTATTGTCTTCCATCCCGTGGTGATGCAACATCTCTATCTCATGGTAGGAACTGAGACACAGGCTAGATGGAATGTCTTGCCTCATGGTTAGCTGCACCCAGGCTCCAAGTCATTTATAATGTTTTCTTCACTGCCACTGGGCACATTTCCCTGGGTAACTTTTTTTTTTTCCCCTCAGGCTAGGAGGAGATTTCTTAACATGTCCTGGCATCTCTAAGGGACATAGACACCTGTTTCTGCTTGGTCTCTGTACTGCTGTTTCCTGGAAGCAAAATGTCTGTCCATGCCCTGTTCTTTACATTCTTCCCTACATACCTACTACTGGCTACTATCAGACCCAAAATACTGCACCACTTGGACATTTGGTCTTATGTAATACGGCATTTATGTTCTTATGAGGTTTGGGAGCTTTTCTGTTTTTCATTGTGGTCTCCACTGAGCAGGCAACATGCAAAATGACCCCAGCAAATTTGACGATTTTGCAAAATGTCTCTTAAACACTTTCTCTTCCACGCAATCCTGCCTCCAACAGGGTCAGCAGTTGACTGAGCTCTCTACCACCCACCCAAAAGGTCTTTAATGGGTATATATTGTGCACTCATCATAAGGCCACAAGTCTTACTAGTGTAAATAAGTGTTGTGCAAGTGAAACGTCAGACAGTGAAATCCCGATTCTTGTTAACGGCCAAAGGAGCTCCTACAATCACAGAATGTGATCTACAATGTAAAATGGGCCTCAAAATTTCCTCCACTAATTGTTGCTTTGATACCAGCCACTTTTGTTTCTGTTGGAGAAGGCATGTGGATACCTCCTCAGCAATGGCCAGGGGGTGGGTATAGCTGATTGGCAGAGGAAAGGGTAGTGTAAAGGAGGAGAGGCATGTGGCAGAGCCAAGGTGGTACAGCAATGGCCTTTTGACAGGGATATGGTTTCCAGAATGTCTCTCTCTATTTCTGGTGGGAGATGTCAGGGCCAATGAATCCTGGAAGCCCTCAAGTGTGAGTCTGGATATGTTCTGTCTCTGTTTGCCAGCTTTGCTGAAGGAAAAATGACTGCCACACCACTGTCCCATCCTTCAGCAGCTATTTGGCAACCTCCCCCTTACATCAACACTGCAGCTGGCTTGCATGCTATCTGCTGACCATTTTCTTTTCCTCAACCCTTATGCCCTGAACAGATCAATTTTTAGAATTTACGAAGTGTCAGATGTCCCATTGAGAACTGAATGTGGATTTAAAAATGCTGGAAAGCTGGTGGAAATTGCTAGAAAGCAGCATTATTTATCCACTGGAAAAATACACTACTCCCAGCATCAGGGCAAGTAGCACATCTCCTGGCTCCCTTGTGGTCTTCTGAGGCCCTCCTGAATTTGATGCTTGCTCAAGGTCAACTGGCCACTTTTGGCTTCTAGCTCTGTGCCGCATCCCCTTGGTGAGGTCCATGTTCTGCAGCAGGACTAGCCAGCTTCAGGAAAGAAGGGGTAAACCTCCCTTGCTGGCACAAACATTTTTGCTCAGGTTTGGTTCAGAATCTCTCTCTTTCCCCCATCAACACTCTTGGGTCCAGCAGTTTCTTTGGGGTGACTGACACGCTCAGATTCAGCCAGCTTCAGGGGCTGAACAAGGTCAGAAGTTTATTTTGGTGCATCTCTCACCTTGAAAAGTGTTACAAAAACATGAAGCCATTGCTACAGCTGGTTGGAAAATCTATTTTACATGGGGTTTTTTTCTGCCACAAAAGGCAAATATATGCAAACTGAAATTGTTTGTGGGAAATTGGATGGTTTTAACAGATTTTCCAGCTTCTGAAAATGCTACAAGTCTTCTAAAACAATTTTCCCTGGTTGTTTTTTTTTTTAAATTATTAGAGGTTTGGGGTTTTTAAAAATTGAAATAACATTTCATTTTTTTAATTTAGCTTAATTTTTACTAGAAAAGAAATTAAACAAAGAGGAAAAAGTCCAAATCAAATATTTGAGAATTATTTTTTATCCGTATCAATTTTTGTTTAGCTTTGATTTGTTTTTGGTTTTTGCCTGGTGGCCTGTGAACATTTTTGAGATTTCCTTCCAGTTTTCTTTCTGATGTGGAGAGGAACATCAACTGAAATTTCAAAAACTTCTATGAGAAAGGCAAGTCAAGTTCTCGCTATGGCTTGAATACATCTTAAAACACTGTCAAAAGCTGTGATCTGGTTTACCAGGGAGAGGTTTGATGTTGTTACACTCCTGCATAGCCTATGAAGAGTGAATAACGGGGAGGCATTCCTGATGTTTTCCACCTGCATGAGCTCTTAAACTTCTCTAAAATTGCATTGTGGAGAGGGACATGTGTTAAGGAGTTTAGAGTCAGCCAGAAGGATTTGTAACCAGGATTATGTGAGATAGGAGTCAATGAATAAGAATAATGACATGTAGGAAAGAACTCAGAAATAAGAAGTTAGGGATAACTCGATGTGAAGGTCCACACCGAGCAATCACCCACGACCAACAGCAAATACATGGTGGAGCTTTGAAGCAGAGGATGAACGAGAGGCTCTAGAGGTTTGCAGCTCAGGGACTTCTTAAGCCAGGAGCTTAACCTTTCTGTTTAAAGGCATGACTAGGAAATCTCAAAATGCAATGCAAATTCAGCTTAAAAGATCATATTTGTAACTTTTTTTTAAGTCAAGTGGTACTGCTCACTGGGGCTAATGGAAAAGATCCTGTGGCACCTTGTTTGTTGGAGCATCTTTCTTTTCCTCAGCTTTCACTTATCCACAGCTTGCTTTCTAGACCAAGCAGGCCTTGTTTTTGATTTTTTGTCTGAAAAATGTTATTTTTTTTCAGGGTAAACCTTCACCCTTTCTTCAATTGAAATTTCAGTTAGTAAAAAAAGAACAAACCTCAAACTGCAGACTTAAATCATTTATTTCACCCCACTTTTAACGTTATCTGTACCCTCTCCCTAGCAGTGTAGGTGACTGGAGCCATGAAACACATTGTGGCTTTGTCCCTGAAGAACATCATCTGCTCTTTCTTCTCCCACACAAAAATCTCACTGGTGTACCTTGCCCTTTACGACATGGTAAGTCTGAGTGACCAGCACACACTCAGTAGAGGAGATGGGAAGGGTATAAGTATAGGCAGTTTCCAAATGAACCCAGAGAAGTTTAGAAATTGTGTTGTTAACAACCATACTCTATATGGCAGTGATCCAGGGCCCTGTAATTAGATGAAAATATTACAGTTGGATTAAAAATGTTATAGAAATTAGAAAGTGCTGTCTGTTCGGGAATTAGAGCATCCTTTTATTGGACAGAGGGACAGCAGATTGGTGGTGGGCTTATTTAATGTTTCTGTATTCCAGGTAGCTTGCCTGCTCTAAAGGAAGATATTTATTTATAGGGTTAGTATACCTCTGTTCAGACTGGTTCAAAATCTGACCAGGTCAATCTAAGGCAGATGATAACTGCTTCTTAACAAGAGGCGCTCTGCAAACCAGCCAAGGCAAGCTGCCTAGATCTGGTCTGCAATAAGAAGCTGAGGGTATGTGGACCCTTAACCTTCCCTCAAGCCTCCAGTGTTTAGGTAGTTTGGATTTCATGCATATGAAGTCTTTTTTTTTTTTTTTTTTAAATTATATGGCATTGTGGTCAACAGCATTTTTTCCCATCTCTTTACATCTCCCGTTATACATCCGTGCCACCTTCAGTGAGGGGGAAGCATCTGCTTGGCAAACAGGCTGGTTTCATTACCCCATCTCCTCCCCTTGCCTCCTGAAGGACATCTTCATTAGGCGCCTCAGTGTGTGGAAATCAGCTTATGCTCTACACAATATGTGAAAGCCCCCTGGAAGGATTTTATGAGAGGTCACACACTCAAGCTTGTCTGTCACTGGCCACCCGGGGGTGGCCACTCCACCCTCTTGCCTCCCCGGGACGTGCCCTTTGATTCCTCACCCTAAGCGGCAAATGCCTCCGCTTCAATAGACGTAATTTCCAATTGTCTCCATGCGCTTTGGAAGTCTCTCTATCACACCCTGAACAAATATGCCTTTTTTTTTTTTTTAATTTTATTTGTTCTTCTGAACTCACTGCTGAATAATCGGTTCTTTCCCCACTGCCATGTTTCTTCTCTAATCAAGGACAGATTCCTGTGAAAATCTTCCCCGCCCCTCACAATGTGTGTATGTCTGGGGTTTTTTTAATAATTTCCTAGAACCAGTACATTTGGCTGGCCCTCGGGTCTCTCCTGGTGCAGGAGGGTTAAAGGGAGAGCTGGGTGGCCTGTTTGCTTTCAACTTTAACCATTTCATCATTTGCTGAGAAAACCCTTTCCCTACTACCCTTCCTCAAGAGGCGCTCTCGGTGCGTGTGGTGTGGGAAGCCCCACTGAAACCTTATCAGCAGCTTTGGGCTTAGGTAATGCCACCTGCAGCCCTGAACTGTGGCTTGATCCTGAGATATGCTGGCCTCATCCTGCTGGGCACTGAGTGCCCTCAACTCTCACTGGTGATCCCTGGACTTGAGGCAGGGACCCTTTTCCAGGATTGTGCATGCACCCTGAAGGCTTGAACCTCTTGATGATGGGTTTTGTCATTGAGGACATCACCTTCCCTGGGCTTCTTGTGTTCCCTGGCATCCCACTGGGTGTAGAAAGGACCAGTTCTCACCTTCCTGCAAAGATGCTGGACACCTGGCAGCGAGACAGTAGGGCCGGATGCAGCCTCGTGTCTGGAGGAAGGTGAAGTTCTGCAGAACCTGAGGAGGGCACTAGAGAAGTGCAGAAATGTCGAGACAAGGGCTCAGCCAGTCAGTGCATGTGGCTGCCATCTGCAAAGCCCCTGGCTCCTGGTGCTAGACTTTTCCTGGGAGGGGGAGGTGAAAAGGGGAGTTGAAAAAAAGGGTTTTGAGACTCTTTTTTGTGTTCAGGAGCAGCTACGGTCTTATCAACACTTCTCTCTCCGTCCAAGCCGTGATTACTGAGCCTTCACATGTACGCACTGAGTCTATGTGTGTATAAAAATATATGGCTGTATAATTAGAACCAGCCAAGAATATTTGGCTGAAATGGTCGGGGGGGGGGGGGGGGGAGTCAAGGGGTGTCCAAATATACTGATTCGTTGGAGCCAGAACTCTTCATGGGAAGTGTCAGGTTTGATGAATTTCCCATTTGAAAAAATCAAAACAAAACAAAACCAAAAAAAAAAAAAAAGAAAAAAAAAGAAAGAAAGAAAAGGTTTTGACATATTTTAAACATTCCAATGCAGCATTTTTAAACCATCACCTCCCAGTCTATTTTTTTTTCTTCTTGCAGAGGTTTTTGAGATCATTCTGAATCAGGCAGAAGAGGGATTTGAAGCATGGCCAATGTCCTAAACACCAGCTAAACAGCATCAGTCTCTCTTTCTCCTTTTCCCCAAGAAAAGTTTCCTGATAAAACTGGTTGAAGCCGAAATGTTCCACAGGGATGCATCAACTTTAGCCGAGTGGTATATTTGACTAGATGAGGTGGTAGCCACCTCTAATTAAAATATTTCCACCACTCATGTACTTTAATGCCTCTTCACATCTCCAAGATGACTGCCTTAGTGCTGCAAAACCTCAGCCTTGCCAGGGGAACACAAGGCCGGTGGGACGGCTGGGCTGGCGAAGGCAGAGACGAGCAAACGTTGGGACATGTAGGAAACCCACGCAATTCAGAGGTGCTTTGGGGAATTAGGACCCACCTGCTTGGAGCACCTAAGCCATTAATTAGGACCATGTCCCTTGCGGGGGGTTGGCCTGAGGGCCACGTGGCTGGTGCTTTTGCCCAAACTATTATTCATGCTTGTCTAGGTAGAAAGCCCTTGTGCTGGAGCCCAGATCCTCAAAGGTTTGGCTTGACTGGAGAATCAAATGCCTAAATACCTTTGAGGATCACAGCCTTAGTCACTGCATCCACAGTCAGCTTTAAATCCACTCCGGAGAACTTACAAATGCTTCTTTATAAGCTTTTCAAGCTGGACTCTGACCCTGACTGGCTTCATCTTGGCAGCGCTGAGTGCCTCAGCCTCCCTCCTTGCTCCCCCTTCCCAGTGTGGAGGGGCTCGGAGTGGGGGGTGGAGGCAGCTCCCCGCTTCCTCCAAGCCCTTGAGCAAAGCGGTCAGCTGAGCTGCTGTTTCTGTAGGTCAGGGCAGGATGGGCTAAGTGGAGGTCAGCAGTGAACAAAAACATAATCTAAATATATATATTCATATTTAAATAATGTATAGATATCCCAATTGTTTCTGTGTGTTTAAGTACACATATTATTCTCAATCCGGTATGCCTATACCTTGAGCTAGTCCAAAGCTGGGCTGAAGAGCAGGGGAGAAAATATCCATTCCCGAATGTCAGCCCATGATGGGTGATACCCTCACGGGTGACAGCGGCTTGCCACTGTACCAACACCTGCATTTGGGAGCAGTGGGAGGGACACAAAACATCACTGTTTGCTCCCCTTGGAACCTAGGAAAAGACTTTCTCCTGGAGTTCACATGGGAGCTGCCATCTGCAAGGTTTCCTGCATCTTCCTTGCCACTGTCAGGCACAAGCTCCTGAACTAAGCAGAACTCCAGATTTGATCCAGATTGAATATATGTTATTGTTCTGTTTTTCCCCTGTCCCATCCATGTCCCCCTCAAAGCATATTTCCCTTCCTGTGTTCTTTTGCATTAAATTACAAAGGACAATCTCTTTCGATCTGGTGAGAAATAACAGCAAAAAGTAGTGCAAGCAAGAAATAACAAATGCACAGTTAAAAGGAACTTATACTGTAAAGTATTCAAATGTTAAGTGTTGATACCATTTCCCCAGTCTTTGGGGTGTTTGAGATCAATGTTTGAATTTATCTTTTCTGATATCATAACAAACTCAAGTCTGAACCCAGGGAGAGGCCAGAGGATTGGTCTGGCACCATCCGAACTTAAGAGCAAATAGAAGCACTGTGGTACTGGGGAGCCTCCTCGTGAGGGTGCCTGACTGAACCCCAGCAGAACAGAGAGTGCCCCCACAAACAGCAGCGATGCTTCCAGGGGAGCCTGACCACCCAACTTCTGGTTGTCCTGCAGCCAGGGCAGGCTAAGCATTGCAATGCCAGCTAGTTGTGCCTCTATACATCATCCCCCAAAACACCACTGGTCGCTGACCTGCTTTTGTCTCTGACAAAGCCTTTTCTGTTCTTATTTTTCCTGCTCCTTGCCTTGGTTTTCTGCTTGCTGTCCATGCCATGCCTCTGCATGTACATTCAGGGCCTATACTCTTTTTGTGGACATTTCTTGTAAGTACGTTTTTTGGCTGCAACTCGCCTGTTACCCGTCCAAAGGATGCTTGATTGGCAAGTCTCTCCAAATCAACAGGAAAATTGACTGCACGCTACTCTTTCATTTTCTTCTCCAGAGATCTGCTTGGGCTCCCTCCTCTGCCAAGCCAATGCTCAGGCCTGCCTGCTTTCCGTAGAAATTTAGGGGAGCTTTTAAGGATGTCCCACCTTGATTTTTAGGTCCCAGGGAGCCCTGGGAAGCGGAGGGCTACTGAAGTGCTGTGCGCCTTACGGCAGGGCCGCACATGACTTCCCTGGAGCTCTCACACGAGGTCCACAGCAGAGCTGGCTGTGCCAGGGGATGCACAGCCACACCGGCGGCATGCACGCAGCCGTGCCAAGGAAACATGCCATGACCAGCTCCAGCTCTGGAGCGGGAGAGCATCCCCTGAGCCAGCGGAGGCAGCAGCTCCCGGCCACTCACGCAGCCACACGAGTTGCACAGTCTTAACACTGCTGCTTCTCATTATTCACCTGCTTTTTTTTTTTTTCCTTTTTCCTCCTCCACCCTCTCACAGATGGATTTCCCTCAGACAGGACCTCCCCACGGCCGTCTCTATGCCTGTTGCCTCTGCTGGGCTCTAGGCACCGCGTAGGGGTGGGCTGGGGGCTCAGTTTGCCCGAAGGGCATTGCTTTGTACCTACCAGATGTGCCGAATTTCTCACTCAGGCTTCCTCTGAGCAGCCCCCTGCTTCCTCTTGACCTTGCTGTAATTTAGATTCTCAGCCTTTTGCCAGTCCCTGCAGCTGATTTATTCTCCTGATGTTTAATGTTGGATTTGCCTCTTTGGAGGAAGGTTATAGCCACCTTGGAAATATTTGCAGAGCAGAGCTTATCTTTTTTTACTAGTATTTATTTTTTTTTCTCACTCCTTGAGAGCAAACTAGTGTTATGGTATGTGGCTAGCCTGCAGCTCCCCAGCTAGCAAATTCTCTGCTGGTCAGGTCTCTATGCGAGCATTTGCGTTTTGTCGTTAAGCTTTTAGAGATCTTGCCAGCCATTGGTTTGGCATCCAGTCATTCTCAGCAGGACTGGTTGCCTGTATCCTGTCTTTAGCTAATGCTCTGTCAACCACAGGGGGAAACTCAGCCAACAAGATCTCTATCAGCCTTTCAAGGACCAGCAGTTCTGCCATGTGGACAGGAGTCCTGCACTCCGGGCTGATCTATTTATTACAGAGCTCTGCCAATCAGTAGACCTTGTCAAAAAATAATGTTTCCCCTTCTCCTCTCCCTCCTCCCTGGAAAATGTTGATGTGAGTGACAAAATGTTTGGTTTTGTTGACTTACTCTGTGGAAATTTACAGGTTCCACGGAAAATGAAAGATATGTTTTCAGCTGTTGGAGATCTTTCACTTTAAGGCTTTTCAGATTTCCAATAAAAGAAAAATAATTGAAATTTTTCAAGGAAAGGGACTAATCACTGTGAATACATGGATTTCACTGAATGCCCAGCTTTCCAGCAAGACTGCTCTTCGCTTACGTTCACTAGTGACTGAAAGGTTTTCCTATCACAAAGGTGCTCCTGCAGGATGGTTACAAGGCTTGCTGTGACATACGTTGCCATCTCGTGTTCTGGACAATGTCGGTTACTTCTTGTTACCCCTTTAGGACACATCATTGTCCTACATTGCTGGTTGACTTGACACATACGAAAATGGTCTCTTTTCTTGATGGAGTCTCCTGGCTGTTTGATCATCTGAATGACCGTCAAGCATTGTTTCAGAAGGGGTGTTATTTATTTGGAAGACAAGTGGAATTGTGTGACTTAAATTCTTCTTAGCAAAGACCTTGATCTAGTTACCATTTCCTTCTTCCAGCGTGGACTGGCAGTGGTCATGTAAGTCATAACTGGGATCTTCACTCCTTTGTGTTTGAGAGACAATATCTAAATGGAGAGGGAGCCCTCCTAGCCACTTCAGACTCCAGACAGGGGAACTCACTTTACTTGCTCTTGAGATGTGCAGGAATCTATGACAAAGCCAAACAGTGAACACAGGTGTTTAGTCTTGCATTTTGACAACAATATTGTCCATTCTTGTTCGTCCAAGCACATCTGGTCCTGCCTTCCCCTCCCACCAAATCTTTGCCCGCTGTTACCCTTCCTGTCCTAAACACACACACAGAAGCATATCTTGCTTTTATCCAGGCCATGGGCTTCCTACTTCATGGACCAGTAAGTGAAGCATTGCATCACATCCAGCTCATTAGGCTCTGCTCTGTTGTACAAGCGTGAGGGAAGGTGGAGAAAGTTGATGGAAAGAAGCCTGGAACTGCTCCGTTAGTGCGATGTGCTCACAAAGCCACTGTGATCACTGGAATTAAGCTTTAAAATATTCAGAGCAAATATTGTCCTAGCCCAGTTCTGAGAATTGCCTTTGTGTGTGTGTGTGCACATGCGCACACGTGTGTGTTTCAGACAGATGCTCTGGCTCAGCTTCCTTGAGCTTGGCAGAGAGCTCTTTCCAGAAACTTGCACCTGTGGCTTCAGCACCTAGTGGCTTCTTCTGAGCTGGTCTCCAGCTTGGTTGACAGATATCAGCCAGTCATCTAGCTGCACAGGCAGTCTGGGAGCAGCTGCACTGGTAGGAGAAAGCTTTGGAAACCAAAGAGGCTTGCCCCTACCTCTCGGCTGTGGGAGATGCATATTTCTTGCCTGGCCCCACTCTGGAGATGCAAGCCTCCAGGAACAAAACACCTCTTTCCTGCTGCTCCCTGGCTGTGTGTGCTGTGTGGCCTTGTTGTCCTTAGAGGACCTATCCATCAGCTGTCTTATGGCCTCCAGTGCCTCTGAAGTAGCTTAACTCCAAGAGTCTGATCATTATGAAGCCAGTGGGAGAAGAGGAGGGATCCATGCCTCTCCTGCTCCATGCTTGTTATATTCCAGCCCTGTACGAGCTGCTCTTGGAAGGGGAACTTCAGGATTCGTCACATGGCACCAGAGTAGAGGTGGACAAGCTTCAGATTGATGTGCTAGGGAGGACATGATGCTGCAGACCCCCCCAGCCATCACACTGCACCAGTGGGGAGAGAGCCATGGGGCCATAAACCAAGTAATGACCACCAAATATGCCAGAATTAGAGCTGACCAGCAGGTCTTCAGACTCTTGTGTCTTTTTACAGTCTTAAGTGTCCGTGTCCCTGTGACTGGCACTGGGAAGGGGATGTGTGAGTTGATTTTAGTTAGTGTGAACCTTGGAGCAGTTGGTGCTTTGCTCCAACACCTCTGCACAAAATTGCCAAAGAGCTGGTAGTGGAAATGTGGAAGGAGTAGCTTTTCATTTGGAGAATGCAGTTTTGTTAAAACTCCAAATGTCTTGAAACATTTTTAGGATTAAAAGTGCTATTTTTTTTATCCAGAAATAACTTTTTAAAATGTGGAGCATTAGGTAACATAAAATATAAAGTAAATAAGTTCAATCAGTCTTGACCAGATTTGAAAAAGATTTTTTTTTTCCCACAAAGAATTTAGTTATATTAAGGTTTTTTCCTGGCTTTGAAGAGAAAGTCCTTCTGATCTTGAGTGAGTTCAAATTATGGACTGTCACTTTTTTGGTGAAACAAAGTCTTGGTCCACTGTGGAACTTAGTGGGAAGATTTTGCTTTATGATCAAACCCTATTAATGCTGCATAACCACATCGTTCAGTTGGAGTCCTCTTACAAAAGGCTCAGTCTCCCACCTGGAAAATGCGAAAAATGCTGTGTAGCTAACGTGGCCAATCATGCGACACACAGACCAGATAAAATGTGGTATCTTTGAGGAAGAGGAACAACGCAGTGGGTAGGGCGGTGGTCTAGGACATAAGATCTGGGTTCTCCCTGCAAAGTATCCCTGTGGCCATGGCCCCATCACCTGAGATCATCCTTGTTAGATAGCAGTCCCCTACAGCTATTACTGCCTTGGCAATGGCTTTCAACATGCCATTAGTACCGATTAAGTGCACTATGTACGCAAAGCCCCAAGCTGATGACGAAGGTGGCCAGAGGTGATGAAGGTGACTTGGTACCAGGTATCAGCCCCTCAATAAGGAAACATGCAGACCTTTTTCCTCTTGGCTTCTATTGTGTTACTAAAGCCTCAGGGGGAGCCAGAAGAAACACAATGGTTGGAAGTCTGCAGCAAGCTCACAAGTGTGGGTGCTGGTGGGACATGAGACCTGATGGATTTGGGAGTGAATAGGAGTACACCCAGCAAGGGTTAGGTGAGGCCAGTGAGTTTTATTTTTGAAGCAGCACAGAGAGAGAGGGAAAAAGGGAAGGAGGGAACAGCTGTAAGGACATTTTTGTTGCTGACTGATCCAAAGGAATGTGTATAAACAGCTTTAGATGTATTTTCCTGAGCATGCTAAGTGTATTTACTGCCTGCTCTAATTGGTCCTGCCTCAAGTTAGCCAGGACTAAGAGTTCCCATGGGAAGTACGCTTCACTGACTCAAATGGTCTGAAGACTGGTGTTCGCAGTGCAACCTGTGTTAATGATTGGCCCTGAGCTGTCCCTTCTCACAGCCTCCTGCCGGAGCACACAGGGCAAGTGCGGATTTGGCCCTGCCCAAGGGTCCACCGGACAGGTATCTTTATCACAGGGCAGCAGCAGAGCCCGGCTGGCACTAGCGCTGGGTCTGGAAGCACAGGTGTAAATGGCTGCATCTCCCTCCTGGGAAGGCTGAGGATGCTTGAATTTATTTCCTGAGCCGAACACAAGATCCTTCACTCAACCCAAGCAAGTTGCAGGCAAAGGTTCCCCAAGCAGGGGTCGCATTCTCCTGATATGCCAGTTCCCGTGCAGGTAGCAACAACCACAGATGTTTTTGCACAGGCAAACACCCCTGCACACACACAAAGTCTGTACTCCCAATATAACCTAGGCAGCTGCTTTTTCTGAAGAATTCAGTGCAAGCAGTCAGCAAAAGGCCGGGGGGGGGGAAGCATAAAACAGTTTCTTATTGCAAAATGTCATTTTGATGGAACTGACATTTTTGGCAAAGCCAGTATAAATTTCAATGTTTTGTTTTGTTTGTTTAAAAAAAAACCAAACACAGAAAATGTCCAAATATGTAATATTGACATTTTCAGAACTAAATATTTTGCTACTTCATGCTAGCACAGTTCTTAAAATTTGAATTAACTTTTTCATAAAAATACTACAAAGAGACTAAAGGAAAAAAGAAGTTTTAAGTTCTTAAGTCCTTGGGCTTTCCTCACATTTTAGCTTTTTACTCTGACTCAGGTCTTGAGCCTATCCATTAAAGAGAAAACGACATGCTGTCTTTCGGGAAATAAGTATTTTACCCCACTGGCTAAGCCAGTTAGTTGTGAAAATGTTTCCAAAGAGCCGTGCCCACGGTTCATGATCTTTTAGGCCATTGGCATCCTCCTGCCAGCTGAGCCATACATATGCCTGTAAAATGCATCCTTGGCAG
Source organism: Chlamydotis macqueenii (assembly GCF_036417535.1). Lineage (NCBI taxonomy): Eukaryota > Metazoa > Chordata > Aves > Otidiformes > Otididae > Chlamydotis > Chlamydotis macqueenii. The sequence goes on along the minus strand of NC_141560.1, from coordinate 51,219,256 downwards.
GGTACCGGCACTGTTGCTTTCCCTGCACAGAGAGCATCAAGGCAGAGGCAGGGTAGAACCCAGGTTATCACCTCGTGTCTGAAAGAAAGATAAAGTGAATATTCGGTCAAGCTGCTGGACGTCTAAGAATTGCTCTCTCTGAAGGTGCTCGAGGGTAAGAAGAGTTGAGGGAGAGAGGAATTTATGGGGGTTTGCTGGATGTGGAGTGGTACAAGAGCATGGCATGGGTACTGCCACTGCCTTGCTTGTTACCAAACCGTGGCGCTAGCAGAAGGTGGTGGTAGGAAGCACTGGTGTGGCTCTGACTGTTTTTAAACTCCTGTATGAATACTGGCTATAAGTATTGATTACGATTGCAATTCTCTGTCCATTATATTGCTTTGGATATACAAAGAGAACTTGGAGTGAGTGAAAAGCTGAGCAGTGGGTCTGCATTTGGTGACCCTAGATGCTAAGCTGGGCTTAGGGGCTCCAGCAAGGTTTGGTTTGTAGAAGTGCCAAGCCTCTGGTTTCCCTTCTCTTTCCCTGCCACTTTTCCTTCAAAGCTCTCTTTCCTTCAGTGTTTCTCAAGTCCCAGCAGCCTCTGATGTGTCAGACACAGGTCGCAGGATCTGGTGGCAGAGCCTCCCCGTGTGCCCAGGAGGTGATGCAAGTCACACCGGTCATTCAGCAGAAGATGTTGCAATAGGGCAATGAGGAAATTTGCGCTGGACCACTGAAGGGAATCGTTGGCAAAGGAGAGATAGAAAAATCAGCCTCCAGAAGAGAACGGATCACTCCCACCAGGAAGGCTGACCTTCACAGGGTGCAGTGGGTAGAGCACCAGGAAGACACAGTGCACAGTGTGACACGTGCCACACGTGCCAACCCTCCAGCAGCTTTCCAGGAGCTGTTTTTATTTTGTGTAGAAGTTGATGTGCTGAGCCCTGAAGACCCCCTGCTCGGTCCCTTGGGACCTGGCTAGCAAGGTTTATTGCTCACAGTCCCAAAGAGGTCATATTTTAAAGCTGGCTGGCCGGGCTACGAAAGCCTTAAGTAAGTCCACTCTGCTTTTGACTTCTTTTTCCTTGAGCTGTTCTCCACAGCACTTTTTTTTTCCTCTTTCGTCTCTCACATGAAGTGTCTCTCTCCCCTCCTCTCCTCCTGCGGCTACCCACGAGCCCCAACTCCACCCTTTCCCCGAGTGTCCCAGTTAGCAAGTGAAGAGGTAACTACGTGCCAGCTAGTACCTTATCTAGTCACAGTATGTTCCCCGAAGGGAATTTTTGGCCTGGGATTGTGTGTGTGTGTGTGTGTGTGTGTGTTTTTATATGCTTTATTTTTATCACAGAAAGGATAGACAGTACATTATGTCTTCAGTCCAGGAGGTTACACTCTAGATAAGAGACAGGCAGATATACTACAACTGCTCCAGCCCATGGAGTTATGTTCCTGAGATAGCACCGGGAATGTAACAGGTAAACTGCTTCCAACCCCCCACGTTCAGGCAGTGGATTTTGTGTCAACAAATCCAAATCCAAGCAGAGATTTCAATGTTGATGTTCCCGCAGCCAGAGAATAAAGTCCACACGGTGCTCCCTCCATCTCTGCTGTGCCTGTACCTTCTCATCAACCCCAGCTTCCCATCTCCCCTGTCCCATCCACTTCTCCTTCGGCTTCATTCTCACCCCTCTCTGTCCATCTCCAACCTGGACGCGCAGTGCAGTGGGCAGTCGCCTTGGGCTCCCCCAAGAGTACAGCTAGATTCAAAAGGGAATGGGGGGGTGTGTAGGAAACAGCGGTGGCAGCAACTTAATGATAGCAAAAGTTGGGAAAGGGAATTTTTTAAAAAAATATATTTTGATATTAATAGCTAGGATCAGAGCTGGTTTATCTGTGCCTACTTCTTGCACCTTTCTTAAACTGTCTGGGCTAGTTAATGCTGGAGAGTGCATGGTAATTCTTAAAGCATTAAGGGTGACCCACGTATGGCGGTCCCCTTTGTTTCTGTCATTGCAATAACAGCGTCCTCATCACTAAGCCACAGCTGTGGCAGGCCCCAGCGAGCATCCACGGTCCAGTTCACCAGCATCACCACCCTTCACAAAGCTCAGGGGCACCTGGCCACTTTCATGAAGTTCTCTGGTCTGGCAAGGAGGGTGTTGCAGAGCCTTTGAGTCATCCCTGAAATTTGTGCTGTCCCTCACCTCCCCCCAAGCCTTCATCTCATGTTGTGAAGATTAACAGCATGTTGCAGCATCACAGTGCTGCAATGGGGATGGTGGTGCTGGGTTTATTTTCTCAGGAGAGAGAGATAAAGGTGGCACCAGCTACTACACCAAAGCTAAATTAGTAAATTTATTATTCTTTTAAACATGACAGATATGACAGGGGCTGGTTTGGATTTTGATCCAAAGCTTAGCAAAGCCCATGACCTCTGTATCAGCCTGACAATGAGCAATTGCAGCCATGCTGCCCCAGCATCCATCAAATGCAATGATTAAGTGGCTTCACTGGCATGGCAGAGATAAAAGTCATTGTAACTAAACATTGTCACAAGATTGATGTCTCCCACTTAGAAAATATTGTCTTAACTTAGGCTTTAGTTTCTGGGTGTTTCTGTGATGGCCTCACCCTCGTGTCTGCATCCTTTGCAAATATTACTCAGACTTTAGTGAATATATCTTTGTGGCTTACCTCTGAGATAAGAGCAAACTATCATCCTAATTTCATAGTGGGGGAAATGAGGTACCAAGAGATAATCAGCAAAGTGTAACCACTCATTTTGATACCTAGCATGAGTCATATAAATGTAAATTTTCCTGATTAGCTTTTCTTTCATACCTCTTTATGCATTTTCAGCATGGCTTTGCCTGGCCCCAGGTCCAGTCCCAAAGGCTGACAACCTCTGTGCATCCAATCTCTCATATCTTGCACTTGGCAACTTGAAATGAGGGATATGCAACACACATCTCAATTCTCTAATTCCCTAACCTGTGAGGGCCTGACATTGCCTTTTCAGTGTCCTGATGCTTCTGTTCATGCCATAGATATTCAGTATACATTTAAGTTTAATGTAAAGCTGGCATCACCTCTGAACAGCCTATTATTTTCAAAGACTCCTGTGGTAAGGCTAATTTGGCCATTACACATATCTTGCAAGATCTATAATAACTGAGTATATCAAACAAATCTCAGGCTGAGCTGTGCCTGTGCCTCCCTCTCCTTCCCCAAAACTCCACACCAGTGCTGCTCATATAATACAAATATGAGACCATGTGGTTTTTCTCTTCTAGGTTTTTTTAACTTGAGGAAAGACGGGGCTCCTGGAGCCCAGGTCAGGAAAGTCCATGCAGTTCTTACAGACTTCTCCATCTGCACATATCCCCAGTCCCAGGCAGCTGCTGGGAGTTTGCCGGTTGAGGGGATGGGAAGGGAGGATGGTCCCTGCCTCATCACGCTACTGGTTCCAGTTTGAACTCCTCAGTGATAGCTGTACTTCTGCTGAGCCCTTCAACAGCTTCTCACCTTGACCCTGGGGAGCCATGGGCAGAAGGGACCTTGGGAGCTCTTTGCCACCAGTACTGCTACATCATCTGTGACATCCATGTGAGAGCAATGAAACCAGTCTTTCCCTGTGTGGTGAAGCAGGGAGCCATGGCACTCTTCATTCCCTTCTGCACTTGCAAGTCTTCTGCCACTGTTGCAAAAATGAAGCCTCGTGCACATTGCCTGCTCCCGTGTCTGCTCTCCGTTTCCCTCCCTGAAGCCCTGCATTTATTTCCTCAGCTGCCAAACCTAACAGGTTCAAAGGTCGCAGCAAGGATGCTCCCTCAAGGGCTCATGAAAGACCCATCCCACTATCTCTGCTCTCCGTCATGGGGCTGGAGGATGCCTTCACATTTGCTTTTACAGAGATACTGCCTCAGAGGCCAGGCCACCAAGTCCGTCCTCTGCTTGCCTGGGATTATTCATGTGCTGCCCAGTACAAGAGGGACTTCAGAAACAAAAGATCTTCCCCATTCCCAAATGATCTAGCTGCTTGAGGCTGGAGACCAAGGATGTGTTGTTAGCACAGAATTGCCAAAATTGGCACGGTCTGGAGGAACAAATGGCATGTGAAGCCCCAGAGGGCTTGACTTGCACGTTTAAGAGATGTATAGCATTGAGTCTGGTAAATCCAAACCAGCCTTCCCATCCTAGGGTGATCAGCTCTGAGCACTGAGAAGTTGCCATGGTGAAAATGGCGGTGTGCCCGGAGCTGGGGACAGAAATGCTGGAGCTGCCTGGGGTGGCCAGTTCCCAGGAGATTTCAGTGAACGCCACAGAAGCCTCCAACCCAACTCATTTAGAAGAGGTAGGTGGGATGGACAGAGGGACTCATGCTTTTATTCTTCCATTCTGCAAAAATCCCCTTTTCTGGCTCAGCTTTTGGCACAGCTTCTGGCTGGCTGATGCTCAGCTCGGACACTGGGACACTTTCAAGTTACGGATGAAGGTCTCAGCAGTGACTTCCGCGGCTCTTAAGACCTGACAACTAGTCAGAAGCCAAGGCAGAGCTTCTCCCAGGTCCCCCAGCCCTCCCAAATATCCCCCTCACCCTCCCCGAGGTCCCCAGTGGCCGGTGGCTCCCCATGCAGCAGGGCTTTGCTGGGGCAGCACTGCAGAGGCTGGCCAACCCATGCTGCAGGTAAGCCATTCACCTCCTACGCTTTAAAGCTCTGGACTGTCAAAGTTGGCACCTTTCTGAGGCTGAGCATCTCTCAGCAGTTTTGGGAGCAGGTTATATTGCCAGCATATAGCTTGCTTTATTTTTTTTTCCTGGGCATGGCCAGGAGCAGGGCTGGGGTCTGCTTCTCCCAGTGTGCACGGTGGGGCTGGGTCCCCGCTCTGCCATCCAAGCAATAATTAATTACTCTCCTCGGTGAGGAGCGCCCGTGCCAGCAGTAAGCAACACTGGCCTGAAAGGGAACAGCAGAGACCTGCACACTGTACGGTGACACAACTGCATCTACGAGGGCACGGCGTCAACTGTGGCTTTGGTTCAGGGTTGTTTGGAAGCAGATAGTCTCTGCAATGAGGATTCCCTGTGGGCTTTTTTACCCCCATCATTGCAGGGCAGACTGGGTGCGTGCTTGGGCAGGGGGACTGCAACCTGGCGAGTGTTCCCCCAGCCGAAGTGTCAGGCAGGGTAGCAGAAGCACTTTCATTTCAGCTAAGCCGTGTTGGAAACTTGTTTTCTTTTAATCCTTTTCCTAATTTCGGGTCAAGTCCAGGGTCCAGTTAGCCAAGATAGGTGTGTCATATGGGGACTGTACAAGCAGGGGAGGGAAGAGGAGCCAAACAGCGCGGGGTGTCTTCTTTTGGTGCCCAATATTACTTTTTCGGTGATCTTCATGTGCCTGACCCTGGCTACCTCTGGTGATGCCCAAGGTAGCTAGGGCTGAGCTGCACCTCCCTTGTTTAAGCTGGACCTCCTCTATCCACTCCATTTGACAATTTCCTCACTTTTAAAATCCATTTACTATGTTTGCAGTGATAGAAGACAGCCCAAGGAGCATTGCTGAGGCCTGCAACACAACATGCTTCTGCATGTTTCCAGGCAATGTCACTACCCTCCCAGCATCCGTGCAGCACAAAAACGGGACCTCTGCCTATGAAGCAAGACACTGATATTGGCTGAAAGCAGATGCTTCTAAAGGGAATCTCATCTCTTGCACTTCCCTGAAGAGACCCCTACCCACCATCTTTCAGCACCTTGTGTGTCTGGGTTCAGGGTACCGAGCAGAGGTTGCATTTGCAGCAGTGCACAAAATATTACAGTCAGTGCACCAAGGAACAAAAAAAAAAAGCATCCTGAGAAGTTCCCTGAACATTCTTAAAATAGATTTTCCCATCATTTAGGGTCGCCTGCAGAACTCTGGCTGATGAGGTCTGGGAATCTGCTGTTAATTTGCTCATTAGGAGGTGTTTTTACAGTGGCTTTCAGCCACCCGTGAGTTTTGTGCTCTAAAACTCTCCCTAAACTTCCCATAGCAAATTTCAAGAGGAGGGAATCACCCACTTGGTAGGTCCCATCAGTCTTCTAAAATCAATCCTAAATTTGCACTCCCCTCTGGCCCTCTTCTCTCAATATGATGCCAAGGCAAAAATCAAACACACAGACACCCTTAAATCTGCCATGATAGAGATGTCCTAGGTTGAATACATCTGAACGAGCTTTTACCTACCTATCCCAGGAATGTATCCCACTGCCTCTAACCGCTTGCATGTGTGCCGGCGAGGAGTCCTGGGCAGTGACGTACGCAGAGAAGCAATGCGGCTGGGAGTGCAGTGGGGAATGCCGAGGATGCCACAACAGGAAACGCGGAGACATAACACGTCCAAGTGGGGTAACTGAGGCAGACGGAGCAGGAATGCGATTAAATTACCCCGCGGGATTTGGCTGAGACGCTGAGGCGTGTTGAGCTCATTCCCTCGTCAGAGGGAGGAAGCGAGCAGAGCGGGTTTCGCTGTTTGTGTTTTGTTTCATCAGATAGGACCGAACAGCAGCAGCAAACATTGCAGTTTGGGGAAAGAGGTATTTCAGCACATTCTCCGGCTCCTTCTCCTTGGCTCAAAAGCAGCTAGCAAAGGGAGAGAGGGCAAACGAAAATCTCCCTGGGCATGCTGGTGTAGGAGATGGAGCCACCTGCAGAGACTGGACAGGAAGCCAACAGACGCTGGAGGGGCAGATGCCGCGCATCCCAAAGCAGTGGCTGCAGCTCTGCCAGGTGCACATGGAGCCACGTCTGAAGGAGCTGGTGTATGCCTTTTGTTTTGCGTGTGCTTCCCCCTCTGAAGCACAAAACCTGTCTGCTCTGTCTGAGAAAAGGGTCCCAGTCCCTGAGGTCCTTCCAGGGGGTCTTGAGTAAGTCACAGGGAAGATGACAGGGCACAGAGAGCAGCTCCTCTACAGCTGGTCTGAGCTACCCCTGCCCAAGGGAGTATGTTGAAGCAAACCCTTGCGGGCTAATTTGGTGTGAAAGCTACAGGGCCTTTGTTTGATCTCATTCTTCAATGCGGTCAGGAGTTTTCCTTTGAAAGAGTTTCAGTTTTTTAACCTGAAAATGCCTTTTACTCCAAAGCAAAACAATCTGCAGGGAAAAAAAAAAGGTAGAGTTTCAGTATCAGCAAATGCAAATAGCCTCTTGTCAGTGGTTTCAGCTCTGGGGCATCCTGCACCAAAAATATTTTATGTTCAGTAATAGTATGATGAGTACAGTGAAAGTGGAGTAAAAAAGTTGGGAAAGGCCAACACTGAAATGTTTTGTTCCCATTGATCTTCTCTGGACGTATTTATTGTAACTCAGGCTTCGATAAAGTTTTCCAAGTGCTGGCTTTGTCCTGATTCAGGAAAGAGAAAAAAATATTTCTGATATTCTGGAAATTTTCAGAGGATTGGGAAACAGAGTTTCCCACTTAGTCTATTGATTATTCACCAAGCAGCAAAGCTCTTTGCCCTCGTGCTGTGCTTTGTAGCAATACGGGCACATACTTGATCAGAGCTGTAGCTCGTCTCTTAAAATCCGGCTGCTAAGCAGGCTGAGACCTGTGTGACAAAAATAGGGCATGTTTTCAGATGCCACTTGGGAAATGCTAGATTTTACACAAGGCATGAAGATTATCTCCATGCTGATAAGTGTTTTTAAAATGCAATTATATTTTGGGGTGGTGGGAGGAAGAGCTTGAGACTCTTTTCTGTATTAATAAATCCTCGGAGAGTTCCTTTCATAGCTTTTGCAGGGATCTTAATTGCATTATACAAGGACCTGAGAATGCAAGACCACCAGCCTGTTGATGTAGCATGGCTTGCTCACACATCTTTCTGAGTCAAATTTGGGATTATTCCGAACAGGCCCTTTACATTTTAAGCACAACTTCCTGAGTTTCATCACTTCATTAGGACACAACCATGTCCAGCAACACCAATAAGAGTAGAAGCCGATCTGTGGCTTGCACAAAAGCTGGGAACAAGGTTTTCAAAATTTGGGAAAGCTACTCTCATAGCAACTGGTTTTCACCAGTATCTGAAGCATCCCTCATGACAGATCAGAATCAAGAGGACCTCAGCGAAACTGCTTTATGTCCCAGACACATTTCCTTTTAATAACTCCTGCCTCTACCAGGTTGCACACTGTTTATAGGTTAAACCAAGGTGGTTTTTTCCCTTACCTGGCAACGCTGCAAGTCTCACATGATATCTGGGCAAGAAGTGAGATTGCTTCCAGTCTTCTATGCAATTCAGAAGTCAGGATGTTTATTTAAAAGTTTCCAGGCTATACGGACCATGTCAGAGCTCTGAACTTTGCTGGAATTTCTAAAACAGTTGACTATGGGTTTCAGTTCAGATCTGAGAGGATTCAGGTGGCTCTCGGTACATTCATATTCCTGTGCTTGTCGTGCCTGCTTTTAAGCTGTCACCTACCAAAAACATGCTGAGGTCAGAATTCAGCTGGTGGCCTTGATGGTAAGAGAAGCGAAAACTGGCCGGCAGTTCCCTCTTTTAGCTTTGCAAGAGCTTGGGAGTGCTGACTTTAGTAAAAACTTGTTTTGTCAGTGTTCAAAACTGCTTGCATGTTACCCAAGAGGCAGTAGACCCGAACTGGTTAAAGTCACTTCTCTGACCACAAACTTTAACCCCTCCCCAAAATGCTAATTTCTAGTCCTAAACCCAAAAGAGCTGCCCAGCTTCTCCAACCTGCACCCCTACAACCCTGCTTTTTGGCAAGTGTCAGATGTTGTGACTTCGTTTTTCTTTCTTTTTTTTTTTTTTGTTTTAAATCAATTAACCTGACGATCCTTCTCTTCTTCTTATGTAGCAACTATCAACTCAGATACAATCCAGAAACACGTAAGAGCACCTTTTTACTCTTCTTTTACTCACAGTCTGAGGATCCTAAACAGACAGCTGAAGAACAAACCCAGGTTTTAGTGGCAGCATCTGTTACTGTATGGATTCTAGGATGTTTCTGAACAGATTTCTTTGAGAAACAGGGAAAGTCCCAGGGATGGTTTTGCTGCGAGAAGCTTTGCTGGATGTCATCCTTCCCATGTGGCCACAGCCAGGCAGCCACAGGATCGGCTGTTCTTGTGCCGTGAGTACTCTGAGCCCTTTTCCCAGGGCTGATCCAGACAAAGGCAAAGGATGGGAGGAGAGGCTGCAACATGCCTATGTCCCCAGCAGCCCTCAACTGAGTTCAGCTGTGGCAGCTGGATGTACATTACAGTAGCCCTGAAGTGTCTCTTTCTGGTAACCTGAAGCTGATATTGTGCTGGGTCAGACGTTGCCTTTGCCCAAACACCAGTCAGTTTGGCCTAGATCTAAGGCAAGCTCTTCCTTGATGCCCTGCTAAGAGGAGAGCCAGGGTTGCTCCAAGCCCTTCGGCAGAGAGCATCAGCAGTCCTGATCATGGCTGCACTCCTGCATGTAGTAGCCAAGAAAGCCTGCAAGATCTGTAGGCTCAAAACATGCCCATGAGGATGATGACTCTCCTCTGGCTCATTAACTCCTGAAAAGACTTTAACCAGGGCCAGCTTGATAAAAAAAAAACAACCAAAACTCAATGACACAGAGACAGAATCTGGCTAGTTAGGTATAACCAGAGGATTTAGCTACCTCCCTAACCATTGTCCACCCTTATTAATGGTTAAACTCTCTCTCTGTCATTGCTTGCTGTTTCTGGCTAATTCAAACTCTTTCAAGTGGGAGCGAGAGTGAAGAATGGAAGGAAAACAACCCCAAAGACCTGCTTGTATTGCTCAAGACACCCATTTAGATAGCACCTCCGGTTACCTGTAAGGGGTGTTTGCTTTTCTGTTAAGGAATATTTATGTGAATTCAGAAGTGCATGAATGAGTAAGGCCCATAGGCTTGTCTTGAAATCGGTGAATGGGTATTTGTGGATAACCTTCATCCTTTTTTATTTATGTGGCATCCTTCCGTCATCTCCTCAGTTTTCTGCTTATTTATCTCCATGGTCTCCTAAGGACTAATTAAAAACTGAGGTCTGACTGACTTGCCCAATGTCACACGGAAAACTGGTGTCAGGACAGAGAACTGAGCCAAGGATTTGTCAGCATGGCAGGTGGGTCACCATGAAGTCCTTCTAGTGCACCCTGAATCTCACAGCAGCCCTTTGGCCTTGGGCATCTGCCTTTCTTCTTGCATGGAGGGGAATGGAGCCATGCCAGCCTCTTGCCCTCATGGGGATGTGGCATGGCATGGCTGGAGTTGTGGGAGCTTTGCCTGGCCATGGGGCTGCAGGCAGGTAACTCGTGCCGCTCAGCTGCTGACGTCTCAGCCCTTTACTGAACTGAAACTGCTGAAAGCAACAGATTTGCTAAACCACGTATTTTTCCTGTTTCAGTCAGATGTTCCATGAGGATTAAGCTGAGTCCACTGCCTCACTGTCCCTTCTGTGCAATGGCCATGACGTTATGTTTGAACCAGGTACGCGTGAACCTCCTCCGGTAGACGAAGACCTGTATCCGGTCTTTGCCTGAGACTTGAACCAAACTGCACTTGACCTTCCGCCGAGTTTGAAAAGTTCAGTCAACATTTTTTTCAACTTTCACATTCCTCTGCTGTCTCTGGGATTTGACTGGAGGTAGAGGCACTGAAATACTCTGAGGAATGCTGTCTTGCAGTAATTTTCGACCCTGCTGAAACCAGTCTTTCTGATTTTGGTTAACTCTTACCATTTCCAGGCCAAAAAACCATTTGGGCAAGGTTCAAGCGGACATCCCAGCCAGCAGCTTCAAGTGCTCTCACTCACAGGTGATCAGTCAAAAATCTCTCTGCTGACTTTGGTGGTGCTGACATCAAAGTTACACCAACAGAAGATTTGGGCTCAGCCTCAGTTTTTAATTGCTTTTAGACACCGACATTGCCATTTCAAAACCTGATGTAGGATGGAATGAGCAGTTCCTGCCAGTTTTCACTGCCAGCGATGAGCTTTACTGGAGGTGAGACGATGTTGGACAGCTGTGCCAGCTCCTCAATCAGATAACCTGCCTTCAGGGACAACACTGAGACTTTCTCAGAGTCCATTGCTAAAACTGCCATGTGATTTAATTAGCCTTATGCTTTGGTTTTGTTTTTTTTTTTCTCCTTCTTGCTCTTTTATCAGTCAGGCAGCCTGGTTCACATGACAGTATGCTGAGAAGTTGGGCCGATATGAGTGCTTTTCCGCGCAGAGACATCTCATATGGCATAAATAGAGTCTCTTGGGCTATCTGTCCTATTTCAATCTTGATTTACTCCCATATGCTCCTGCAGATACTGCTGCAGTCCTTGTCTTGCCCTAAGAATCGCCTGAGCCTTGAATGGGGTGAGAGAGATCTCATGACATCAGGGCCACTCAGGGCACGGGTGGCACATGTCCTTAGAGCAGTCGAGCAGCTGAGCAACAGAACATTATGCAGGAGATAATGAATCTTTTGCAGATAATTAACAACATCGCCCAGCGACATTTCAACCAGCCAGGATGGCTTGAGCGGCTCCACCTGCCTAGCCCTGCAATCAAGATGAGAAAATTAATTGCGGGGGAAGAGGGAAGTGGAGGTGGAAGTTCTTGTGTTTAACATCTGTTAATGAAAGATCATTTAATCAACTGCAAAAACAAGAATAGTCTCTTCTCCAGCTTCCCAAACATGTGTCCACATGATGCCGCAGCTCTTCTCAGAAGCGTGCTCCCTAAAGGATGACACTGCTGGGAAGGGAGGGAAGTTGCAATTCAGGAAGGTTATTATCTCATAGCACAGGGGAGACAAGGGCTTGAGTCCTGAACTTGATGGCCCTGTCACATGCAAGTCAGATGTCCTGTTCCAGCCTCCAGCCCTCATTCCCTACCACAACAGTATAAGAACAAACCAGCCAGAGATTAGTAAAAGGCAGTAAAAAAAAAAAAAACCCACAAAACATTTAAGTATTATAGTAACACCCTGTCACCTAAATGAGTAGAGGCAGAGCTGGCCGATACTATATTGATGGTGAGGTACGTGCACCTGGATGGATGCCATGTACAGCAGGACCCCCTGTTCCTTGAGAAACAGCTGAAGGATGAATTATGAGACATGAAAGGAGTGACGCCTCCAGTGGGATCAAGAGAGCACCAGAATTAACAGCTCTGCCCCAGGCAAAGAACTGGTGAGTTCCTAAGGGCATTGCTTTGCTTCCTTGCAGGCTTTTCCTACTTCTCACAGGAGACAGCATGAGTCCTGAGATTATCATCTCCCCACGAGCAGCATCCACATCACCTCCACCATCCTCTGAAAACAGATTGAGATGGTCCATTGCCTGGTTGCACTCACAGAAGATGACTGGGGCCTCCTCCGCTTCTGCATCTCCCTCCAGAAGGAAATCACGATGGAGCACAGCTGGTTCCTTACTTCATCACAGCTCACTATTCTTTCTTCCTTCTCTCTCCCTGCAGCTGCCCACACTGCTTGTCAGCGCCTCCACCACAGTCTCAGTGCCAGCGTGCAGCAGGAGGGGATCTCATCTCCAAGCTGTGCTGGCTTAGGAGCTGGAGGCCAGCACCCTTCTTCCAGCAGATACTGTCCAACATTAACTCCCACCATCCAGGTCAGTGAGCTGAAGCAGTGCTCTTCCTTGACTCTGATACTTCTGTCCAGACAATGGGTTAGTTTAGCTGGTAAAGAATTTTTCTAACGTTACTAATGTGAAGAAACAAAGACCTAGCAAACCAAAATATAACTAGTGCCCAGTTGCCTCTTTATCTGGCTGTGCTTTATTTGCACAAGCTGAAGAACTTCATGGTGCCAGGAGGAATGTGATAGAAGGTCTTTGTCTCATAAATTATTTTGGCCCAGTCTTCCCCAGGGAGACAGGGCATGAGAGCAGGAGCTGGCAGCATGGGTTCTGCTCCCAGCTTTGGCACTGACCTGCTGCGTGACCTTGGACAACTCACTTCACCTCCCCTGAGCTTCTGTTTCCCCTCCTCTCCTTTGTCTGCCTTGTTTATTTGGACTGTCAACTCCTAGAGAAAGGAATTCAGCCTCCCTGGCTGTTTGCAGATTGCATAGCATGACGGGAGCCCGATTGGACTTGCTCCTGGGAGGTACTACAGTAAAAAATTCATAACGATGACTAAAAACTAGCATTTGCTAAACGATTGTATGGGAGTTTTCAATTATTAAGTGGCATACATGAATTAGCGGGACATCTCTGGCACTTCGGAGTGCTTGCCCAGGGGCAGCAACTGCTGTTTCTTTCCTTCTCCATGGCCACACCGAAGGCCGTATCTACCAGCCCCGTGAATTTTCACATCTCCTTCTCCCTGCCCCAGCTGCACAGTGGGAGGAGTGGGAAGCATCTGCCAGAGAAAAGGGAGAGTTTGTTGGAGGTAATGAATAAGGCTCCTCTTGGAGTCCTCCCCCTCGTAAACATCTGGACAGATAACAGATCTTCCGAGAAAGATTGAAAGAGCTGGAGGGGCCTCCTAGAAAAGGCAGGGAAACACTCCGCCTCAGAACTGGTCAGCACAAAAGGATAGAAGGGCTGAGAGCGGATGCAGGATTAACACAGTCCCTGTTACCTAGAGGTTGGAGATGGAACGGATGAAACCAAGGCCCCCAAAAGCCTACAGGGCAGCTCATCATTAGATGAAACCATGAGAGCCTTGATCCCAGAATATACCTCTTTTAGGCAAGTGCTACAGCCTTGAAATGCATTTAACCATATGAATGGTATCAAGGGATGTAATAAAAGATTTGCCATTGCATTCATGGCTCTGGAGGAGACTGCATGCTCACTTGCTGGCTTCCCCTCTGCTCGGTGAGTCCCCCAGCAGTGCCACCACTGTCCCTCGGCCAAGAGCATACCCTCCTTCTTCCACCAGGTGACCCGCTGCCAGCACACAAGGACATCACAATAAGGCAGGAATTGCATTGTTTACTCTACAGGCCACTCTGCAGCAATAGCTAAGAGCAGATTGTTTCTTTAACACGCTGAGGATGCTTTCAAGAAGGCCCAAACCCTGCTACCCTTCTGGCAGCAGCCTGCAGCTTGACAAACTCCGCTTGTGCACTCGTCCACTTTTAAAACATCTTAAACATATTGCATGCCTTGGCCTGATGTTGGCTTTCTCAAGCTCCAGTGATACGGAGAGGTGTGCTGGGAGCACTGAAAAGCAGCTCCCAAAGCGATGCTTTCTAATTGACAGGACTGGAGGGCTTGCAGTGCCTGCTGTTAGGGGAGAAAGCCAAGCAAGCCATTAAGCAATCAACCAGAGGCAAGGTTGTTCCACTCAGTGCTGATCTCCAATGCTTTGCCGATTTACAGTTGCCCTAGTGAAGGTCCTTTTGCTGCTTGTCCACTCCTGGCCAGCCACTGCAGGAGCATCCCTGTGGTGCGAGTCCTTCCCACTCCAGCAAAGCCTGGAAGTACACAGCGGCTTCTTCTGTCTCCAAAAGCATTAAGCGGCATGAAGCAGACGCAGATGTAGAAGGGATGCTCTGAGAGAATAGATTCCACTTGGCTTTGATTTGCTTCTCCCCACTGCAGCAGGAGTTTAGGAAGATCAGGAGAGGAATGAGCACATATGGAAGAGCGATACTCAGGTGCAGGACAAGCAGGAGTGAGGATCCCCATGTGCATTGCCATTGAGAGTGTTTACAGATCTGTGTTTTGCCACTGGATCCAGCTTGCTGCACACTCCGAGGCCATCACCATGTAAAGCAAGCGAAGGGCAGTGGCTGCATATTTGTAAGAAACATAACAAAAGAAAAAAAAATCTATTTTTCAGAGCTCACAGGTTGCTGTTAAGCAGCTACTCCTTTCCATGGCAGTTGCTGCAGCTCAGAGACCACTGCAGACATGCAGTTGCCAGGGTCTGAAGGGCGAAATTCCTGTGTCTCCGTCTCCAAATTCCTCAAATAAGTCCCTCCAATTTTTATGTTTTCATAAAGACATGGCCTGCTGCCGGGTGACCTGGAAGAGGCATCGCAGTGCTTTGTCAGCACACTCGCCTCACTGCAGAAGCTAAGGACCAAATTGTCTTATTAATCATTTAAAAAGTTGGGAGGAAGAAAAAAAATAAAAGGCACAGTTCTGGCTAATTGTAGAGGGGGAAAAATGAGGTCAGAGTTCATTTTTCTCTCCGCTGCTGCTTCACAGTTCGCTGGCTGACAAGGAAAGCAAGATAACAAGAGACTGGAGATATAGTTCAGGGAACAACCTCCCTCTCCCAAGGAGAAGTGGGGGAGTTCACGTTTCTGACACGGATGGAGAGACAGCCGCACCGGGTGCCGAGCCGCAGGACTTGGCGGAAGGGATGCTGCACGCTATTCCAGGAGGGAGTAGAGGGTTCTGGCCCCGGCGCATGTGGAGCAAGGGGAGAACTGTCTCGGGTTTTGCCACCCCATAAACATAGTGACATTGATGTTGCTCATAGGGAAGTCTGAGCTGGGAGGAACCAGGAGCCTCCTGTCACCAGCAGTTGTGCAGGATTTCAAGAGGATTCATCCGATTCAGTCTCATCCTCGGGGATATCTACTCTCTGGTTTTTGGTTTCTTTTTAAATTAACGTGTATGCAAAAGTATAGATTGGAGGGGAAATCAGAGTCCTGGTGCTCCTTCCCACTCTAACACAGGGGCCACAGTCTGGCAAAGCCTGCCAAACCACCCTTCCCTCCCTCCATCCCCTACGGTCGCTCCCACTACGAGCGGCAACTGCTGGAGTAACCGAGACCTCCTCAGGAGCGTGAGATCCAGAATCATTCATTTTATGGGGCCCTCCTGCGAGAGCAAGGGATTTGTTGCCCTGACTCCTGCTGGGGAAGCGCTCCCACAGCCAGAATGTGAAACACAATACAGCACGGGCTCTGACATTCAAGCTGGGTTATTTGAGGCGAGTTCGTTACACGGGGCCTACCCAGCACAATCCCAGCAGCAATTATACGGGCTCTTTGCACCGTTCTGACTGGTTAAATGCTAACTTTCACCTGAAATCGCAAAGCCATCCAGCAAAACCAATGAGCTGTGGCTGGTTTTAGGGGTGTAGCGGGAGGAAGGGGGTCAGGAGAAGGAATCGCAACAAGGGGGTATTGTTTAGCAAAGAGCCCGTATGCTAGGATGGAGTGTTTGCTTGCGTGAGCATGAGCAGTGGACTATGGCAGGTGGCTTGAGACCTCCTTCAGCAGTGACACTAGCGGTAATTCCAGTGCTAATGCTAGTGTTAAACTTTCTGCTACAGAAAATGAAGTGATGGATAAAACTCCTAAGTCAACAATGCGACGTGGACTAAAATCACTGGGCTATGTTAACAAGGCAGAAGATTTTCAAGAGGATGTGAGCAAATAATGCCAGCAAAATATCACAGGAATAATGTCAAGATTGCTGCAGGCAAACGGACCTGTTTGACTCTGAATTCACACGTGTGGTTCACCCTTGATAACTGAAGTCCTTAGCAAGTATAAAACTTACAGCTGCAGGTCAGCACTGGTTTTGAAGTAACTGCCATTATGATTTCAGTCCAGAAATGGAAGACTTGACATGAGGCGTCCTGTAGTCATCCTGTCTCGCTTCAGCTGTCTCCAGTGTAGGTCTTCACTAAAGAGCTAGGCATCCAAGCTCCTGTTATAGCCACAAGTGGTCCAGTCAACACAGAGAGGTTTGCAGAGTGTTTCATGTCATCCTAAAGTGGACACCTACACCTGGGTGGAAGAACTGTCCCATAACTTAGTGGAGAATAACTGTGTCTGAGAGGCTGTGGCTGTCGTCACCACTGCTATATTTGGTCGATACAAGACTGATGTCTCATGTTGTAAGTACGAGGACTGTGTTCAGAAACAGAAGCTATCTCCTGAGGCAGAGTCTTTCGGACAGTGAAGCAAGACGT
Organism: Chlamydotis macqueenii; assembly: GCF_036417535.1. Taxonomy (NCBI): domain Eukaryota; kingdom Metazoa; phylum Chordata; class Aves; order Otidiformes; family Otididae; genus Chlamydotis; species Chlamydotis macqueenii. The sequence continues at coordinate 51,202,373 of NC_141560.1, read as the reverse complement.
CCCTCTTGGACCATGGAGACTCTCCGAGTGGCATCTGTTGAATTTGTTCTGAGATGTTTTTAGTAGCACGTTCAAAAATAAGGACATGAACATTGGACAGCACAGCTGCTCAGAACAGGAGTCCACAGAAGGAGTGGGAGCCCTTTGTAGAGCATCTTTCATTTGAAGGGTACAGACACATGTTGGCAGGCACACTGGTAGCCTACAGAGCTAAAACACTGCTTCCGACCAAATGAGGAGCTGAACTATCTCTCCTGAATGTCATCCCATGTGGGTTGTACACAGATGTTGGCACATACCTTGGGAAAGCTCTGATGAGGAGGAGAGTGGAAGGTCTCATGTACTTCTCCCACCACTTCCACAAACCCTGGAATTTCCCAGCATGTATTTCCATCTTCCTGCATCTTTGCTTTTCTCTTCACCCTCAATCAGGTATGCAATAAGAGGGAAGGAAGGGAGGGAGACCAGTCAAAGTGTAGACCCAAAGGTTTGCTGAGAACATTTGACTTGGAGCTCTATCCGAGGTTAGTTCATGGCAGTGTGGGTGAACAGAGCAAGGGTTAGGGGCTACTTGTATTCGCTTTGGATGCCAGCAGTTATTCAATAGCCTGTGCTATAAAGGTCAGGCCAGGTGTTCACAACAGCCTGTGAATCTCTTTCCATATCAAACACAGGGCTATTTGGCCTAGAGAGAGCTATCTGGAAGGTGCTGCCTAAAGGTAGGATCAAAAACAAGGTCCTGAAAGTCTTTTTTCTTCTTCCATCGAGTGTGTGCAGAGCAGGAAGGGGTCACAGGGGGAGTGTGAGTTGAGAGAGATGTTGTTAAATCCCTGTGAGAGGTTATCCTGTTTCCTGAAAGCCACACAAGTCCCCACCAGCATTGCTGGTGATGCAGCAGCGCCAGGGGCTGAGCAGGTAAAAGGCAGGTGGGCCATTTGGGCCAGATACCAGATAAACACGAACAACCTCCACCACAGCCAGTTCCACCATGCTCCGAAACACAAAATTACTTCAAAATTACCCTGAAATGGTGAGGCATGTGAGAAGGAACAGTGGATATTCAAGGGCTGAGCAGAGGGTTATAAACATCTCCAAAGATCACGTCCCCAAGCCCTGATCCCCTCCAGAGAGATGGCCCATCCCTTTCCTTCCCAACTCTATTTTCCCCTAATGCAGGATAATTCCTAATTATTTTAGCCATGGAAGAACAACGTGTCATTTTTTTTCCTTTTCTTTTCTTTTCCTTTTTTTTTTTTTTTTTTGGCTGGGACATCAATAAGGACCTTTCTGCATTTAGACATGAAGGAAGAGAAGAAAAACAGTCTTGTTTTCAGTAAGACAGGGTCTCTTCCTCCATTGCTCAACTGCCCATTTGCACAAGGCTTTCTGGCCCGGTAGTATCCTGTTTCCCTGGAGAGTACCATCGACATGGGGAGGCGAAGTAGTGCTGGAAGGTAGCCTGAGGATAACAGGCGTTATAAAGAGGAATTTTTTTCCCTGCTGTTTTTGTTTGTTTTACCACAGAGGCTCAGAGGAGCTGGCCAAGAGCCTCACACAGCAGGTGCTGCCTGGGAATGCAAGGGGAGCAAAATTCCTACTAAATGGAAGCATTATTAGACACCACCGCCTTTCGCAATCTTTTTCTTTTGTTTCAGACAAACTCCAAGGCCTCCTGGGCTTTGCAGTCAAAGCTGCGTTGGACTTTCCTGCAGGGGAGGAAAGGGAAGTAGTAAGGATGTCCCCAAACATGCCAAAGACTTGGGTGACAGAGACCAAGCCTTCTGGAAACAATACTGCTGGGTTCCCACAGAAGTAGTGAGAGGGCCAAGAAAAAAAGTAAAATCCCTTTTGGCTCCCTCACAGTAGTTTTATATCTTTTTTTCTTTTTTTTTTTTTTTATGAAGAAGAGGTTGAGCCTGCACACCCACACCAAAATACTTTTGCAATTTGGAGATCTCTGAGCCTAGATCCACAGAAGTGGGTCACAGCTCTGCCTGGCTTGGCTATTTCTCCCCCATGGCTGTTGCAAGACTGGAAGAGAGAGGAAGTGTGGCCGGTGGAAGCAGGCTAACTCCTTCCTTCACTAGAGGCTTCCTCTGTGGCTCAGTCCTTCAGTTCTTCTTGTTTTCTTTTGTACTTCAGCTCCTCTCCTGTAAAACTGGTAAGAGCCATGTGGGGATTGTATATTAGCAGCATGGGATGTGCAACTATTTCACAAATGATGGATCTGTAGAAATACCCAGAAAGAAGGAAGTCAGAATTTTCCAGAAACAACAGGCTTTGCCGCAGACTTTATATCTTTTTTTTCTTTTTTTTTCCCCCACAGTGTGCCTCTGTTCAGACATTCTCCTCCTATCAGCAAAAATGAGGTCTCAGACAAAGACTCATTTTTGATAGCCTTGTATTTGGATACCCTCACTTGATGAATCTGCTGAAGGGCCCAGTGATAGCTCATTTCCAGAAGACTATGAACATGCAGTAACTGGCCATGCCTGCAGTGTTCAGGGTCATCTGTCTCATAATTGTCCTCAAGCAAAGGGATGGTGTTCTTGTTTGCTCCGCACCTTGCGTGCTGAGGTTGGACTTGCTGATAGAACCCTGGGGTGCTCCTCCAAGGCCCATGCTATTAATATTAATGATTTTCTTCCCATTCCACACTTTGCGGTTCCTGGGAGGCCAACAGTCCCTCCTGCCCCAATCTGAATGCTTTTACGCATGTATGAGACACAGCCACATTCCTTAACTGTAAGTCTTTACAATCACGCTCTCCAAAATAAGTTCAGAGCATGACTTCCAGCTAGATGGATGACGTGGCTCTTCAAACCCAGAGGTAAAAGCTAGAAGTATTAGCAACATGGTGGCTAAGTAGTACCCACATTCCTGCCACTAACGTCATCGGCATTTCTGCCTGCCAGCGTGCAGCTATTGCATTCCTCAGCCCAAACAGCAGCTTTCTTTTCTTGAAGTTCATATACTGCAGAAGATGGAGAAATCCACGTGAGACAAGCATCTGATTGTTCCTAGCTCTTCCACTGCTATTTATTAAGTGCTCTAAAAATAATGAAAACTTATAACATTTGGATGGAGGGGAGAAAGTAATAGACTTCAGCAAATGAAATTGAAATGAGCCTTTTTCAGAAGGCCATTCCTGTAGTATTAAAATTTCTGCCCACTCAGAAAGAAGAAGGCTAATACTGAACAAAACTTGAAAGTGTCTGATGTAAATTGGCAACAGTGAGAAAAGTATATCCTTGACAAATGGCCAGAAGAACAAACCTCAGCAATGATCAAGCCCTTCAGGATCAGGAGTCCCAGTGAACAGTATAGCTACTGTAAAATAGAAAGGATGTAGAATAAGATTGCACAACTAATTTCACAGGTGGCAAATATGACTTGATGGTGTGAGACACAGATATATCTCCATCTCCATGTCAAAAGGGAGAGGAAAGAGTAATAATGCACAACACATCTGTGCAGGGAGATGGGTGAGGTGTTTAGAAGCCCTTTGGCCAGGTTAGCTACAGCCCTTGTTTCAACAAGAAATGTCAGTTTGTTTTTTTGCATCAGTAAGTTCAATTTCTGTTCATTTTTCTAAATTAAAATGTTTTGAAAACTATTTTTTAAATAGCCCGATTGAATTTTCTATGTATTATTTAAGAACACAATAATGCAAGCAACAGTGTAAAAAGTTTTTAAATAGCCAGAACTACAGTGAAGTTGACTCACAAATACATCTTCTATATCAGCCTTTTGTCCCGATGTCATGCAGAAAATGGGCAAAAAAAAACCCAACTGCAATATTTGAAGTACATAGTTTGCCAGGCGATGCTGCTCAGTTATAAAGTGGAGAAAGGTACAAAACTGACTGCTAAATGTGAGGCCAAACAAAAGCGAATTAGAAATGAGGCACATTTTTAAATTAATGTGAGCTTCAAAATCAAGTAAAGTCATGAGTCTCCAACTTCTGATGCATTCACATTCCCGTATCTTGGTATGTCCAGAGTTGGATGTTTTTCTGGAAGATGCAGCAACGCTACTGGGCTCGGTACTGGGCTAATTGGCTGCAACTGAATGGCTTTGAAATATAGGAAGTCATACCAGATGTTCTCATGGTTCCTTCTGGCCTTAAACCCTGTGCATCTATGAATGGGTTTCTGAATCTGTGAAATCCAAAGTCCTAAGAATACAAACATATGAGTAGAGTTATATTTCTGGCCTCCAGATCAGAAGAAAGATATTGAATGTGCATTGTTGTGATAAATCAAAAAAGCAGCTAAATCGGAGCTGTAATAAAAGTCAACTGCAGATCTTTGTGCAGAAATTGGTCATATGTCATGTAAGGACAAGGCTCAGAGAAGTGATTTCTCAATGTCTGAAATGACTGCTTTTTGGAGCAGCCCCTTCCAAGCACTGTGGTGGAGATCTTCCTCCAGACTTGGTCCTCAATGCCACACAGGAGCTCATTTGACAAGGGACGATCAATGAGGCACTGAACACTGTCAACCACAGTGTAACTGAGATGGCATCCCTGCCATAAAAACCAGCAGTGAGACATTCAAGTCAAGAGAAAGGGGTTTTGTTTTCCTGGGCTTTTTTATGGGGAAGTTTGTCAAAACTCAGAAAATTGAAACCCATAGTTAGCAAGAAAGCTACTCAGTCATGTTCTAAGCATGATCATACTGAGGATATATCCACCCACTCCCCTTCTCTGAAAAAGAAGAAGAGCAGCAGCAACAAAAAAAACCCAGAGGAATTATGGTACTTTTGTATCATTTAATAGCACTTTTAAGTAATCTGATTTGTTTTGGGATTAAGTCCTCCGAGAGCCCCAGAACCGGATTCAGGTGACAGGAGTTTGAGTCTCACCACTGAAATGCCTTCTTGCCAAGCTCTCAGCATCTCAGTTTCCTGCTCTCACCATCTCTCTCAGCTACCTCTCTGGCTGGAGAAGGCATTGGAACAGGCAGGAGCGCCCAGTCTGTCTCATCAGTATAACAGGTGGTGATTCCTAAGATTCACAGTTGGCCACCATGATGCAAAACTCCCTTCTCCATGCATGAGGATACTGGAGTCTTGCATGATGGGCATGTTTAAATGACCACTTCAAAGCAAACCTTCAAGAAATGGACACCTTATTTGAATAAAACCGTCAGGAAAAAAAACATGTGTTGCCAAAATTCTCCAGTGAAACCCTTATTATATAATACCAAGCTACATGTGCGGTGCAAAGTACTGTATGTCATTTGCAAAGGGCCCACTGATACTCTAACGTCGCCACCAATGTCACGCAACACTGGGCGAAGTAACGAGCATGGCAATATCACCAAGCAATACATAATGCCAATGACAGTGGAACTAATGTAGAGGCGATTATCCTTACATTATTCAACACTTTCAATTGCTCTCTGTTTTAAGTGGCTATATGATGTAATAATATATAAATACTGTAATGAAGGGTTTATTTATAGCCGTCCTCAGCGTTACCAGTGAAAGTATTAATGCATTTTTCCCACGCTATGTTCATTGACTGCAGCAGAGCAACCCATTTTCAAGGGACTGTGTCAAAAGAGTGTTTAAGCCATTCCTCAGTCTTAGGAACAGGTGAATGACTAATGTAGCAGGCAAAGTAATCAGCTTTAAACATGGGAGAAAAAAAAAAAGCAAAAAAAGTTGAGGTGAAGAGAGGACACACCTCAAGTGGAGAAAGAAGGTGAAAGTGTCTCTAGAACTGGCACTTACTTTCCAGCCTGGGAACCAAAGGACACTCTGGAGCAGTAGGATCTTGCACTCAGCTCTCATTTAAGACATGAGCATTGAGGAGGGGGTGATTAAACCTTGACGCTGTGTCAAACATGAGAGCAAAAGCAGATTCAGGTCTCAGAAATCTGGAGTGATGCCATTCACTCTCAATTTCTAATGACATTGGCCTTAATTGAGCTGGCATTTCTGTATAATCCTCCACATCCTTCAGCTTTCTAAACCACCTTGGAGCCGCCAGTAGCCTCCAGATGTTTCTTCCTCCTCCCTGAGGATGATTTGGAGAGGAAAATGGCAGGTCTCGAATGGCTGCAGATGCAGGATTTCAGAAGGACTACCTGGCATTTGCAGAGACACTGCCACACTCCCCTTCCTACGCTCCATCTGCAAAGAGAGTTCCCTTTCACTCTGAACACAGCGAAAATGGGAAAAGGCAGAAAGAACAATACTCCCTTTTCCCTTGTGGGAGAAAAGTGTGGTTTTCTTGGGGTGTGTACAAGAAGCCACAATTACCTGGAGAGACAAAGTGGTGGAGATGAGGCTTCTGTCTGTCTGATGTTGCAGCAGGCTCTGCTGCACTCCTGAGCCCATCGTGTCCCTGTTTTTCAGAAATTCACCTGCTACCTGCATTTCCTTTATTTGGGGATGAGCTTTCCTGTCTTTGAATCTATTAACACATGCAGCTCATCATTCCTTGCAGGGCGTATCGTGTCTTTCCATTAATAGCTATTTCAGTGGTGAAGTCACGGCAAGAGTTGTAGAGAAAATGTCAAAATTTCTGGATCCAGTTTACAACTTTCCCCATTCATCTTTCTTATAATTTGCCACTCTGAGAGCATGAAAATCCTGTGTATCCACGTGGGCTTTAGTGTGAAGCAGAGCAAGAAACGGGGCATCATCTTTTTGTGCAAGAGTGACAGCAGGAGGGGATGTACCTCCCTCCACCGCATTGGCATGCTGCCGGCGAGTGCAAGAAACTGCCTTTTTTCCCTGTTTCACAACAAACAGAGCTGCACTGTAAACAGCATTCATCACACAGGGACTTCCACTTAGGACTGGGTGAATGCTAGAAAAATACTATTTACAAGTCCTCCCTCAAATAAAAACCATGAGTTTATTTTGGCAGTGACAGCGATTCTCCTACTGATTGCTTCTGGCAAGTGATCAGGCAGGTACAACAGCACTTGCTGAAATATTCAGGGAATGGGGACGTGTTGCAGATACTTGTGTAAATATGAACCATCAGAAAAACGCTTGTGCAAATCTGTGCTCACACAGGTGTGTGCAGCGAGGTTTTTGTATAACTGGTTTTGAGAGCTGCTTGTGGGTTTGGGACTCCTCAAATCAAAGCAGAAGAGCTCTGCCACGTGATGGAGGTAAACAGCAACACAGGCTTGAACTCACTGAGAAGAGCACAAATAAAAAAAAAAAGGGCAAATAACAAATAGTTGAACTGCAGTCAGGCTGCATAGTTTACAAGCAACCCGAAGACTGAGAAATGGCTAGAGAAACCATTCACGTAATAACGACATGTCAAACACATCTGTAAAGTTCCTGCAGCATTTGTAAACAGCGGCCCAAGTTCAACAGGATTTACTTAGAACGGTTCATATGATTAAAATTAGGCAAGCATGTAAATACCTTCCTGGAACAGGGCCAGGAGAGAGGACTACAGTTGTGCGGTTAATTGAGTTTGGTGAGGAGTTGTCCAGCTATATTTCCTCCGGGATCGACACGTGGAGTGGATTGATTGGTACTGGAAGAATTAAGGATGGGAATTGCAGGAAGAGGAAGAGTGATGGGAGAGCTGGCCAGGCTGGCACGCCGAGGTGGGCTGGCATTCAGTAGGTAGCACCTACAAGCAGGGACCAGAGGCAGGTGTCACCTCACAGCTTCCAAACGCCCCCTTTTCACTTCTCCTGGTGCAGTTGGAGACTTAACCATATGCTGGCTGTAACTGATGGCATCCGCATGTGAAAGCAATTGTGATGGCTGGAAAGGCTTGGGTTCTGTTTTGTTTGCGTTGTTCATTTCCTACAAATACAATTACCAAGGGATAAATTAAATTAGGCTGTAATGTTATTTTGAACATCTTTTCTGGTTTGCTTTACTTCAGATTTTCTGAGAGGCCAGTGTTTACAGTTAAAAATACAACTTGGCAGAAGTACAATCAGGAGTGAGCAACACGTACCACAAACAAAACCATTAAGACCATTTAGAAATTTTTTGCAAAAGACAATCAAGTGTTACAGGACTTATTTCCCACTTGGTCATCATGGTCTTATGTCAACATTAACACCATTGACTTCAGCTGAGCCCTACAGGCACAAGGCTTGTGTGATGGGCTGGAAAACTGGCCCAGTTTAGGATTATGTATACCGTATTATTTAGAAGACAAAGCAGTGAATCCCAGGAGTGTGTAAGTACCCTGAAGTCTCTGCATGCAGCCCTTTTCTCACTGAAATCAAAGGCAGAGCATCTGTATACTGGGAGGAACTGGAATGAGGTGGCCCCTACCTGCTATTGCAAAGGCATGGCCAACAACAATGCACTTTTTTGGGCTGGTTGTGTAGTTTAGGACAGGGTGGATGCTTTGGAGAATGAGAGATGACTAAAGAGAAGGGTATGTCTTCCTCCCTATGCCCATCATCCCCATCTCCCAGCCACCAATACCTTCTTATTTCTCATTAGTTCATGTTTCTCTGTTCTCAGAACAATATTTAAATTATTGCTCGTAGACTAGGAACTATTTTACAAGCCCTTCAAATCAGTCAATATAATTTTTTTATCTATTGGTGTATGGATAGAGAGATAGATATATTAAAAAAAAAGACTGAAGGTGTTTTTTACCTGGTTGATCATTGAGGTTTTTTCATTTTGAGGTCTTTTAGAAGAGCAATTATATTAGACATGTTGGGTTGGTCACTAGGATGAGTAAAACAGTTTGGAAGAGGAAAAAGTTTGTGAATATTTCAGGGTAATTACTAACAGTTAGTCCCAGAACCAGAAATTAAAAAAAAAAAAAGAAAAAGAAAAAAAAAAAAAAACAAAGAAAAAGAGAGAACAGCTTTCGCCTGTTACTGATTTCCTTTTTGGTTACAGGGGCCATTGTTTGTTTTAATGACAGGAAAAGAGAGCTGTCAGAAGACATTTGCATAGTGCAAACAGGGTCACAAATCAGAGGGACTGCGCAGATCATATAGCAGCGAGCCGGCAGCCATCGGTGTGCAACTGCAAGAACAAGATTGTTTCCTGGAGTATGGGGAAAAGCTGATCGTTTTTCCACGTGCAATTGAGGGCTCAAGTAATTTTGGGGAGGAAAGCTTCCTCTTGTGGCAGGGTCCGCCAGGCTCTGATGAAGGCGTTGCTGTTTGTTTATTTTCCTAGCTGCGTGCTTAAGATGCGTTCTTTGAAAATGTAGCTGATGGGTCTGTTTGTATAGACTGCACTGCTGGTGAGTTAGACCAGGGTTTTGTGTTCATTTGGGAAAAGAGAAAGAATCCTGGCCATCAGAAATGTTTACTATATCAGGAAATGAATTCACTACTTGAGGGTTCCAGTGGATATAAAACAAAAATTAAAACAAGAGCCTTGTATAAACCCACTTTGTATTGTCTCCTCCATAAACAGCCCCATACGTGACAAAGCTCGGAGAGAGCGAGAGAGGTAGTTTTATTGGGGCATGTGGAAGGGAGTTAATTGCTGTCGTGTTTTGATTTTTTTTGCACATGTTGGTGAGTTTGAAGCGAAATCTGGTCGTCTTTTCTTCCTCCCGTTCCAGGGAGAGCTGAGCCTTCGCTGAGAAATAACACTAGGCAAAATGACTTCAAGCTGTCACCATTACACAACCTAAACTTTATTTCTTCATTAATGCATTACAGAGCAAAAAAACAATGAGAGCATTCCTCTGGAATGTGTGTTTACTGAGCACAAAATGATATGTTTACTGAAATAGCAGTTGCTGCCGGGTTACCCAGTGGGAGAGAGCTTTCTCTTTCCACACACCGGTCCGAGATCCCAGTGCCGCTCTGCTCTGCAGCCTTTGGTGCCGGCAATTTCCCCCTGCCATCCAGGTCCTCCTGCAAGGAGAGGCAGAGGGGATCCCAGAGGAAAAAGCAGCAGCTGTTCCAAAGAGAGCCGAGGCTCAGCATTGTCCAGCGGCACCTTTCCCATGGCTCTGGCAAGCCCTGGAGGAAAGGAGAAAAAGGAGGGAGATTTCGAGGCATCCCTTCATGGAAAAAGCATGAGTCAGAGGAGAAGGGGCTAAGCCTGGGATTTCGGGGCAGGCAGCAGCGCTCCTCTTGGCCGGGGAACGGGAGGGATGCTCAGGGTGGAGGACAGGCGCCGGTGGCATGTGGGCAAAGGGCAGAGGTGGTGGCCGGGGACTGGCAGAGCAGTGCTGGGGGAACACGCTGAGGGAGGAAGGGTGGGAGGGCCTTTGCGGTCACAGTAATGAAAACATCATTCCCGATGGCCAGGATGTGATGGGCACGTTGCAAATGCCCCAAACAAAAACAGCCAGGGGAGGGAAGAAAGGGAGTCAGATAGACAAAGGAAAGTAAAACTGGTGATGGAGCTTTCTCCTTTATCCCAAGAGTCAAAGCAAACTGTGCGTGTGTTGGTGCATGTGTACACACGCAGGTGCACACACAGACACACCTTCCTACACACCCAGTCTCATAAATTCAAAGGTTTTCTTCTTTTTTTCTCTTTATTCCATTAAGATTCAGGCAGCAAAAACAATAATTAAAGAGCTTTTGCTCAGTACAACTGCCAAGCAGACATCAGGTTGGCTGCAGTGCTGTTTGGTGTGGATATGGCTCTCAAGTGATTCATAACCAGCCCAATCAGAACAGGGTTCATCGGTGCCCCAACCAACAAAAACACAACTGCAATGTTTTCTGTTCATTCTCTTCTCCTTTAGAGAGAAATACACACACACACGGAGAGGAAAAACAAAACCAGAGAGTGCTTTCTAACCTGGTACAGCATATTACACTAATTAAGGGATGCTGTTACTCATGCATCATTCACGACCCTGCCAAAACTGGGAACAAACAGTCCCTACAATCTGGATAGGACTCTCTGAGCTGAACTTTGCAGAGTTTTCTGATCTGAAAAAGCCCAAATAGGAAGCATCCTTCCCCACTGCTAAGTCCCTGGGGTTGGCAGTATACTCAGCAGTGCTCTCACCCTGATCTGCTTATGATCACACGTTCATATTCTTGTCCAGCAGTGATGGCACGGCAGGTGAAAGGACCCGCAGAATGTCACGTGCCATCATCTTTCTGCTCGGCTGCAGCAAAGACCTCAGAGGCTCTGTGTTGGGTCAGCATCTGCTGTGGTGGGAATGCCCCTGGAAACCCAGAGGAGGTTACACCTGAGCACCGTATCTGCCCTGGAGGTAAAATCATCTCCTTGCTAAAAGACCTTCATCCTGGTGCTGCAGTGCCACAGCCTTTCTGGTGTCCTGTTTGACACTATGGGGACACGGGGGCACTGCTGCCAGGAGAACCAGAGGTGTCATCCCCCCAAACTCTTCCTGCTGAGGTGTGGAGGAGGGCCGGGGAAGTCCCCGGAGGTGTCTCCAGACGTGGCTGAGAGGGGCAGGGAAGCATGCTATTTGTGTACGTGCCATGTATGCATCTCAGCATCGCACTGAGAAGGATTGACAGGAGCTGCAGAAAGGCTGAGTAAAATCTTCCAAAACACCTAAGTGATGTAGAAGCCTCTCGTCCTATTTTTAAAACGTGACTGAAGCACACAAGGCCCAGAGCCTTAAAGGTACCTCTGCAGATATCTCCTGTGGAGCTGAGCACCTAAAAGAGCTAAGCACCTCTGTCCCACTGCCATGGTGACCTGTCCTCCCTGCCAGTCTGGGGTCCCTGCCCCTCTTGGTCACATTGATTCAGCCATCGATGCCCAACAGGTTGCCTCTCCTGCAAGTTGTGCAGGGACCTGCACAGACCGCTGCCAAGCATCTCTCCCCCAGCGGAGATCTCCTCTCTTTCCTTCCACCAGTCCCATCAGAGCTGCTTCATACTTAGGTTTTGCTCCCAGCCATGGTGCCTCTGTTTTATTTCTCCTTTTCTTGACCTTGTAACTCCAGCATGGGTGGCAAGGTAACTTTTGCAGTGTCTTTCCTCACTGGTCAGCAAGCTCTGCAAGCCCCAGCCTGGCTGGCTTGGCCCAAAATATCTCAGGCTGCTTCCACAGCAATGAAATGTCACCTATTTATTGCTGGTGATTATTGCCAATGACAAAGGCAGGTGGCTGAGGCAGGCTAAAGGAGAATGGCAAGGCTCAGAGAGGTGGGAGAAGATAAAAAGGTCAAAACCAGTTATTTTAGCTGCCAGCTTTGTGCAATTTTCGAAGCAGAGGACTGTTTGCGTTAGATGTAGCAAGCACAGGTTTCAGCTGCAACAGCACACTCTTCCCACTCCGTGTTTTTGCAAAACTTTCTGCCTATTTGTAGCACCTCCTGCTGTATTGCTCACACCAGCCCTTGCTCAAGAAAGATACTGGAGCCATGCGTCGGAGCCGTATGTCTCATCGGCACAGTGAGACTCAAGCAGAAGCTATTGCCAGAGGCAGAAATACTCTCATGGATGCAGCCAGTAGAATAGGTGGAAATTTTCCAAATTTCTTTTTCCAGAGGAAACATTTTTCCCTATGAAAAATGTGGAGGGAATGACGGGAAGGCTTGATAATGACTTTTACGACATGTCCGTTCCCGTTTCTGACTTCTAATTGTTTTTTCTATCTTACGATGCCCTTGTGGAGCCCTGACTCTCCCGCTAATGTCAAGGCAGCAATAGTGAGGAAAGAAATATTGTCACCCAAGCTGCGGTGCTGAAAGCTCCTTCTTGTCAGCGCTCTGATACAAATAACTGTATAGATACCAGGACGTGCTCCTAAAGTTTCTGTTGTTGCGCAAGAGCCCTTCTGGCCTCTCAGCTGCTGCGGCAGTGCAGTGCTCTTCGCTTTCCTGTGTCTCTCCCAAGCAAATCCTTCCCCTGTGGACCAAAAAATGGCATTGAGAGTGCTGTTTTGCAGTGGTGCTGTGTTCAGTGAGGATGGAGTAAGAGGTAAGAGGGAGAAGACAAGGGTTTGTGAAGCACCAGTGAGAGGCAGATTGGGTGGTAGGAGGGTGCACATGCGGCACTCTGGCTGAAGCGACCCCCATGCTGCACATGCTTTGAGGGGGAAGCCTAAACCACCCACTATTGCATCAGGATTTCTAGCATGGTAGAGCGAGAAACCCATTAATAGCGAGATGTCAGCGTATTGCAGCAAGCAGCCCAGGAGCTCGTAGTGATGCAAGCACCTACATCACGGACAGGTCTAGAAGAAGGATGAACTCCTGCATGCCCTCCAAACACCATCCCTACAGTACAAATTCACCTATCATTTACATGCCACGGTATCTATTTTGCTTTCCTTTGAAGTCAGGAGATGCTGGTAGAGCCAGTGGTGATTTGTGAGCTTATGCCTCTGCAAACAGTCAGCTGCTGAACCCCAGGGACCACCGCGCATCCTTTGGGTACCAACAGTTACATCCCTTCCTGTGTGATGCAGCACTGGCCCCCGCGCCAGGGAGCTGTGGCCACAGGGAAGCCACGACCACTCAGATGAATACCTTTGATAAACGGCCACCCTCCCGCTTCCCTGCTGCATCGATCAGATAGCTGCAAGCCAAGGCCATTATTCAGCGTATCATCAGGTGTGTAGCTGTGTCCTGTGCACTCCAAATTGGCAGGGAGATGACTATTGGAAGGAAGCTAAAGCCAAAAGGGCTGTGGCATCTGGCCAAATCTGCTGTCGATTTTAAAGCTGATTCTGCTATTCCTCTCATGGAGCAAAACAACCATATTTTTCATTTTGCAAAGGACAAAGCTCAACAGGCCTTTTTTTATTTTCTTTTTTGGCTTTTTTTTTTTTTGGTTGCATTTGCTAGGAATTTATTGAACGCTATTACATTATTCTTCTTGCTGTCAGGAAACAGGCTGACTCCCCTCCCAAGTAGCAAAGTTTGGCTACTGAGCAACCAAGCTGCATGGGGCTTTTTGGCCACTGTTGAGGCTACTGTCTTAGATGGTGGCCTATGAAAGTCCTTCAAACACTTGGCGTTGAAGAGCTTTGCTCTCAGCCTCTGGAAGTTCCTCTGTCAATGGGCGGTGAGCGGGTAGCACAGCTCTTGGGCCCAAAGAGAGCAAAACCTTGCTGCCGTAAAATCTGTATCGCAGCATCTGGTTTGGTTTATACTCTATGTGCTGCATTTCATTCTGGGAGAGTGGCCTCGAGCTGCTCAGGACATGTGCTGTGTGGTCCAGGGCTGTTGGTGCCTCGCTCCCCAACATCTGCAGCAGGTCTTGCATGCAGAAAAGTGCACAGTCCTGCAGTTGGAAATTTGTAAATCTGAACTCTCCTTCCCTGTTCCTTCAGTGGAAAGTAGAGGAGGGAGAAGCCCACAATATTTTTTTGTGATGGGGATGAGCAGCAGAAACAGGCTGCGAGAAGGCATGGTAGCACGAACAGAGCAGAAACTGGTGCTTTTCCTATGCCCTCTCCTCCCAGTTATCCATCATGATTATGCACCTGACCCATCTACCTCCATCTACACCAAAAATCTGGCGCTTGGCACACCCACCAGCCATCCTCTTGCTGCACTGGAGCAGGTCTCATTTGGGGAAATTTCCTCAGTCATGGAGAAAACAGAGCAAGAAGCAGTTTCCTTGGGTTTGTTCCATTATTCATGGTTATCCTCCCCTTGGGCCACCCCAAACAATTTCCTTCCTTTTGCCTCTGTGTACACCCTTCAAATGGTTTTAGAATACGGCTCTGAAAAATAAAGTTTAAAAAAAAAAACGAAAACCCAAGGCATTGAAAACATTCAAATATATTGCTCAGCTCTTTCCTCCGTGCACCATTGTCTTAGGAGCGCTGGCACAGGACCAGAATTCTTTCTTATTACCAATCTTAACTACTCCACTGGGCATTGAAAAATAAAGCCCTATAAAAGTCACTAATTAAATAAGTTCTCCCATCTGACCTAATACAAGCAACATGGGAGGTTGCATGATTTTTTTTTTTTTTTTTTAGGGAATTCTTTTTTTTTCCTTTTCCCCTCTCTTTTGTAAAGCCCACTTTTCTGATGGGGATTCGTTGTTTTTCTGGTAAGGGAGAGGGATTTCAAGGTCACGGAATGAATAAATGATGATAACGCGCGGCTGCGGGGAAAAGCGGGTGCAGCGAGCGCGCAGTGAGCGAGTGTGGCGGCAGCCAAGGTACTCACTGCCTCTCTGATCCCCTCGGGGGGGAAGATGGGGCTGGGGTTCTCCCTCCCTGTGGTGGCTGTGTGGGTGCTCAGCCTCCTCACCAGGGCTGTTGCTTCTTTTTTTTTCATTATTGTCATTATTTTCTTCTCTTGTGATGCAGGAGCATGCAATTATCTCATCTGTGTGTTCCCCACACCAAGGGTCTGCCGGGGTCCCCGGTTCCAGGCCTTACTGGGTGTGTGCCTGCCCCAAAGCAAGCGAGATGGAACATTAGCTCCTGGATTTCCTGTTATTCTTGGGAATTTCAGATGGCTACATGCAGCTAGATATTTGCCATGCTCAGCCGTGGTGGTTCCAGCACTGCACACCCGCTCCCTCTCTTCCTCCTTGATCCTTGGGCATGAGCCCACAAACGAGGTGAGTTGGGTGGGCTCAGCCCACTGCCCCAGCACTGGGGCTGTGTGGGGCAATGCTCTTTTATTTTCTCCTGATTCGCTCACTAATAAGTTTGCGCCTTGTAAGAGACCCAAGTTTTTCTAATAACAGGAAGGGGTGCACTGCCTGCCCCAGGGTCCAGTTGCAAGAGGTGTGGCTGCTTCCAATTTCAAGGAAGATCAGTGTTATGAGGGGACCCGGTCTCAGCATGCTTTCTCCTTGGTGTCATACTCATCATCAGAGGATTTCCCAAATCTCTTTCCCTTTTTTGATGCAGAACCTCTGGCAGGGAATGGTCTTGCCCTTTAAGGAAGTGATGGATGGCATCTGCCCAGCTAGACGAGCTCTTCAGTGTCTCCTCATGCCTGGAGAGCCAGGCAGCACAGACCCCCAGGGACACCTCCCAACAGCCCCGATTTAGCTCATTCTAGGCCATGCTGAGAATGATTAGCTGCAGGAGCCTGCCTCTCTCCCCTCCTCATTGAGACTAGTTTTCTTATTTTAGCTTGGTGCTTTGCTTTCCCCTCAGTTGGGCTGTTTATAGGTTTTACGCCAAAGCTAGGGTAAATAAAGTTGAGAGGTGGCCGTTGCTATCAGGGAGGGCAGGGATGGGACAGGGTGGTGGGAGCCTTGCCCAGCACTGAGCACTTTCCTGGCGCAGCCTCCCAGAGTATGGTCCCTGGAGGCAGGACCATGGGGAAGCCATGCAGCCTCTGCCCACCTTTATTCCTGCTGCTGTTGCAGTTGAGCACGGACGTTGGTTTTGAGTGCAAGGCGCTGCCGAGCAGCGCAACCTCTCTGCAAACCTGCACAACAGCAAAGCAAACCAGAGCAGCCGCGCGGAGCCAGCAGGCTCGTTGCTTAACCCATGCAAAAGCTTTGTATGATTCTTCTATGACCGGTGGCTTCAAATCTTCCAGCAAATGCCCTCTGGCTGTTAACGTTACACGAATAATCCTGCCTACTCGTTTATTAATGAGAGGTCTGTGGAAATGACAAACCCTAAACAAATGCAGGAGGCTGTTCGTAGAACAATTAAATTTGCTTTGCACCAGCTTGCGGCCTGGAAAAAAAAACATCCTTGAATTGGGTTCATGTCAATCTAGTCATGAGACAAATATGCTGTGTGACTTGGCTTAAATTATGGTGCTCTTTGCTGGCTTTCCCAGCAGTGGTGAGCACTTTCGGTTAAGGACTGGGATTCAGCAAGTTTCAATTCAGTTGACACTTCAGGCAAGTTGTGTTGTTTTTCTGTGCACCATCTGTAATCTCCAAAGGCTTCCTGCCTCATCGGTCTCGTGCTTTGTATGTGGTAGAAAACATCAGAGATACCTGCACAGGGCTCTAAGGACTTGATTTCCAGAAACAAAGATCAAATAAGCTACAGACCAAGAGCCAGAATGAGAATGGTATGAGCACCACCATGATGGAGTGAGCTCGTCTCCAAGCTTCATAAGACACCCTTGCCAAGGTGTTAGCAGGACCTAACTGGCTTCTTAGCAACTCAGGGAGGAAACCTTTTAAATTTATATATTCTTCATATATTAAAAATATAAGCCACATCCGCTGTCACTAATTTATTGCCTGAGCAAATTTGATTAGGAGAGAGGCCAAGTCATGAGTGCAGAGAGGAACTGTTCTCCAGCAATAGAAATTATCACTGAATATTTAATATGCTGTTGAGCATCACAGTGCACCTGTGGGAAGATCTGGGGACTTAGTGCCCTCTCTGGTGACTTTCTCTGGGCCACTAAGGTCTCTTATTGCCATCCTAACTTAAGAACATCCTTTGTGACACCTCTGTTCCTGCAGGCTACCCAGCAGGGATGACTTTCCTTTTTCCGTTGGTAAAGACTGACAGTAACTACAGGTGTTTGGGGGCTGCTCTAGGAAAAGCAGGAGATGAGTAACATTGCTTGTCCAACCAAGAAAGGCCATGGATCAAAGACAATCATTTAGTGTTCTGCAGATGCTTTTGTTGGGAGGCATTGCCTGTCTCCTGCAACTACTCATGCTTTACTCAATCCAATTCAAGATAAAAGCATTTTCAGCGGGAAACCTGGTACCGGAGGGGGTGGTAGGAATTACTACAGGGCAGGAGAGGGCTGTAGGGCTTGGTATTGCTCAGTAAAGAAAACAGTAACTGCCACAAAGCTGTTTCTGCAGGAAAAAGCCATCAGCTCATGATGGATGGTCAGATTTAAGGCAACAGGGAAACAAAATGGATCATAAATATATTCTAGCTTAGCCTCTAAAAACAAACCTCCAGAAGCAGCTTTTGGTTGGTTGGTACTTAAGGACTTTAAAAGACAAAGTAACTGAGACGTCCCCTACAGAAGGTAGGCAAATTGATTTAATGCAATCATGTTTGAAGACATTCATATAGAGTATGGAATATGGGAGTGTTCTCCGGTATTCACGTATAGCTTAAACATAGCAGCTCAACTGTATATTTGCATCAGACTAAATCTACAACCGAAGGCTTGGTAAAAAAGGCTTATCTTCTTTTTTTTTTTTTTATTAATGCTTTGATGGAAATATCCTCATGTTTCCAGCTTGTTAGGGGACAGTCAAGAAGGGAATAACCCATTACATACTTCATTATTTTCCAGATAGCAGAGGAAATCTCCTAGGAATATTTGAAATGTAAAGGGTATCATAATATCTAAAATCAAATGACATGAATTTTGATGATGTGTCAGCACTTGCAACTGGTAATGTTGATGCTGATTTTTGGGGAGCTGTTATTCAATCTGCACCTCAATAGCAAATGAGATGAGGATTGCCCTACAAGCAGTTGCTCTGTTCATTTTCTAAATAATACCACAAAATAAGGCATAGATAGGATAGACCCCTTCTTTTTACCTTATCCTATCTGCAAACCAAAGCTTCAGTTACCCCTGATGTTTTGTAACATCAGCCTCTGAGACATAGAAATGTTGAAGCAAATCCCTACATATTCAGAGCTGCAAGTAGTATTCAATGAGCTAAAATATTCTTTATGATAGTCTTAAAATCAGAATTACCCGGTCTAGTACATGCTGAAATTTACAGTGGTGCATTAAATCTACTGCAAACAACCTCTGACAAATAATTTGGTCGTAACTCTTATTTCAGCATACATCATGGCAAAGCAGTGCAAGTGGAAAGGGATGCTGTTGGGCAGCAGCAGACGTTCATTTTTGGTGCCAGACTCCAGAACTTTATTTCAACAAGCAAAATTATCTTAACCTACTTTATCCATTTTTCTTTGAAAAAAAAAAAAAAAATGTTGTTTTTTTCCAGAAACTCTCTTGATTTTATAAAATGTTTGAAACTTGAGAAGAGACTGGATATGCTTTGTCTCCATGAGAACTAGTTCATCCTGATAGATTTAGTGGAGAATGTGTCTGTGCTCCATGAATCTTCCTCTAAGAAATAGCTGAATGTATTGTTTCCAAATACTAATTCTCTCAACTTCTTAAAATCCCTTGGCAGTTATTATATTCATTCCTCGCAAGCAGTAGTGAAAACAAATGTTCTTTGTGTAAACAGACTTTGACAGAATGTGGGAACCTAAATAAATATGGTTATAATATGGTATAAAAATCAGCTTCAAATTTGAAGCAATCCAAAACAGCACGGGTAAAGACTCTTCTCACTCAACTCCAAAAAAAAAGCCCCAAATATATGCTGTGATGTATTAAAACAGGTGAGTATCAACTCTGAGGCTCCTGACTGCGTCATATGTTTGAAGACACTAGAACTGTGTAAATATGCAATGTTAAGTAAAACAGTTGCTCCAAAATGTCCTTTCGCACAAAACATGCTCTCATATCTGTTATTCTCCTTCAAGAAAAATGAGCATCCTACCAGCGCTGTTTTCCTCAGCTGGCCAGAGACACTGGGCGTAGCTCTCCATTGGGGTGGGCAATGACGTCATAGGACTGATGGAAACCAAGGATATTTTGAAACATTTACGTGGCTTATTTAAGCTAGAAAAAAAAAGTACTTACTCCAGGAAGCACAACTGGCCACAAAGCCTTTCTATGAGATTGGATACCCTGGGTGGTTTTTGAGGCATGAGGCCAAAGGCCAAAAGAGCAAAACCACCCAAAAAGTGTAATAATTACCCTTCGGGGCAATGGCTGCATGAAATGGAACTTATGAATAAAGACAAGGAAAACCCATTAAGTAATATTATTGACATGTGTCTGACGTCACTGATAGCCAACCAGTGCTTGCCACTTGTGCTTGGGATTTCTGAAATCATTTCTTAATGGAATAAGGGGTTTTAAATTCATAATGTCTTTCTGCAGATGCTAGAGGATGCAGGTTTGCCAGCCATTCACATTCCCAGCCTGCATGCTGTTAATAAATCCAGGGTTTAATTGAGGCACAGCAGTAGTCCTCTGTTATATCAGTATTGCAAACAAGTTTCAGCTTCATGCAATAACATAAAATTGCTATATATCAGCATTTCTTAAGCACCTGTCCCTGACAGTGCCAAGCCACTCCGAGAATTACAGGGGGAAGAAATGAGAGAGACCATTTTCCATGTGAGATGTGGTGCTGCGGTGACAAATATACCTTTTGATTACATAGTGCAAACAGACTTCAGTGCCAGTTTCAGAGGCAAAATAAAGGAAAACAGGGTTCAGACGATGCTACAAGCCTGAAAAATGTGTCTGGACCACATAAGAAAGGCATAAATAGAAGATTTGTGACTCTTGAGGTTTTTACGTTTTAGGGTCCAAACGGCTGCTTTACTTCCATGGTTTAATAGCAAAGCAGCTTTAAGGAGAAGTGAAATCAGAGCTGAGGGAGGATCAGCTGTATAATGCAGTTGTAGGACCAAAGCTGGATAGCCACTTACCAGAGGGCAGTATGGTGGTCATGAAGATGGGAGCAGTTCTGAAGCCAGGCAATGTCTTACCTCCAAAAGCCCATATCCCTTCTTCTCACCTGTGTCACAACATGGACACAGTTTCTATTGGACTGGATGTGAAAGAGATGTATTTCTGGAGGAAGGCATATCAGCAAGGTATGCTCCCATTGCCTAGGCTTAGGGTGAAAATGGACTCCTCTCTTTGTACGTACAGTAGAGGTGTGAAGATACTGATATCTCTAGAGAGTCAATCCTTTTACTAGATTTTTTTTTTTCAGCTTTACAACTCTGCAACTTTAAAAGTGTTTCTTTTCACTGCTAGGGCAAATCGACATTTGCCTAATCTGAGGAAATTGACCTCACTTTTGAGAAGTAACAGAGTATTTTGACAGGTAAAGAACAGGCCATTAGTAACTTCAAAATTCAGATATTAATTGCAGCTAAAAGAGGCACTTTATCTAAAGTGCCTCTGTGTTAATCTTTTGGAGGTGCTTTGAATGTAAAAGGAATTGTAGAGCTGCTGGGTGAGTTGTACCTGAGTACAACTGT
Source organism: Chlamydotis macqueenii (assembly GCF_036417535.1). NCBI lineage: Eukaryota > Metazoa > Chordata > Aves > Otidiformes > Otididae > Chlamydotis > Chlamydotis macqueenii. The sequence goes on along the minus strand of NC_141560.1, from coordinate 51,181,487 downwards.
GTGTTGGACAGCCACAGATGCTATTTCTGAGACTTCAGGAGCCCCCAGATACTTTTATTTAGCCTTCCTCATATATACGCTGTACCCATTTTAGCACACGTCCTGATGGTCTTTCCGTGTCCCTTTGACCACTGAGCCAGGCTGCATGATGTAATGATGTTGCCTTATGCACCAGGAGCAGTCGAAACACAACCTTTCTGTTTTGTCTGTGCAGTTGTGATTAGTGAAATGGCTGCAGATGGAGTTGAGTGAGCTCTAGCATGCTTTGTGGGAGTTTCTGCTCTGCTCTGTGCCAAGCAACCTTAGCTTAGTTCTCTTCTATGCAGCCAGGCATTCAAGGCACCAAGGAGGGCCACAACCTTGAGGAGCAAAGTGGATGGGGCTGTGAGCCTCCCATTTCCTCTACTCAAGCAGATACCAACCCCAGCTCTTCATGCCAAGACCCTTCTCCACCCCGTGGGGGCTGCACGGTGAAAGGTGGCAGCTGCTCACCCATCACTACCCCAAAACCACTCTTCCCTGAGGTTTCACGGATGGGAAGGGCCCATTGAGGGAGGAGGCTGGGGCTTCCCTGCAAGGTGACAAAAGCCAGCTCTTGTTCCACCTCATGATGGGAGGTGGACTTGTTTATCAGCACAGCTTGCCTATTGCCACCCCTTTTCGTTTTAGACTGAGCCAACCCTCCAGATATCCGTGAATGCGCTCTTGTAAACAAACACCATGGGCTGTTCTTTTTTTTGTTGCTGTTGCTGCTGGTTTTTCTTTCTTTTCCAGCTAAAACTGCTTTGCTTTCAGAGAGCAAGGCAATGTAACCTTTGCAGGGTCTTGAGCAACTTTTAAATAGTCCCTGTTGGGACAGGAGCCTTTGCTTTCCTGGTGAAAGAGGCATGACCATGGGCAGTCAACAGCTCAGGGACAGTGGAGAGGGCACAGTGCAGGCAGGAGGGCTGACCAGGGCTGCACTCCTGTCCTGATCTCCCTTACCATGGCATCACTGAGCCTTGTTCAGGGACACGTTCAATGAGAATGCTTACTGAAGCATTGGATGGTGTGTTGGCATTGATGGCACTCAGAGGAAGGCAAAGATTTCACCAAGGGCAGGAGAGTACTAGGTGCATTAAAAATACAAAGAAAGGCTAAAAACTCTTCCTTGACCTCATCATCCTTGGTGGCATTGGGAAGAGATGCAGCAGGGATGGCTGGACAGCTTCTCTGTCTCTTTAGGGTTTCTCTTCTGTTTTCCTCTTTTTTAAGTATTTTTTTTTATTCTGCTCTTTTCATGTTAGTGTAGCCCTGGTCACACTGATGGCTTCCCCTTGCCCTGGTTGAGTACTATTGGTTTGCAGCACTCCCATTAGCTGACGTCTTGTTAGCCCTGGAACCTACTGATGGCTATTGTCCACTTCCCTGCCACCAGAAGGGATAGGATGCCTCTGCCAACAATGTTGATGTAAATCTTCAGCTGTCCCTTTTTCTCCTTTGCTGCCCTCTCTGTCAGGTCTGATGGCCCAGGAAAAGACGTTAACTGCTGGCTCGTTCCCACACGTTGCTTGGGTGCCAAATGCTGCTCTGCTCTGAGTGGGGAGGAACTTGGGTCTCCTTCCCAAAAATGCCTGCTAATGTCCTTTGTTTGTCTGGCCACAGCAGCAAATTGGAAGTGGTGGGGTCGTCTTAAAAATCAGAGGGGATTCTGCTTCTGCGCATCACAGTTCGGAGATTGAGTATTATGAAACTGAAGATGACTAAACAGATCTCACCAGGCTATTTCCTAAGGACGCTGCCTTCTCTTGGGTGAACACACTCCCAAGGGTTTGTTTCATTCTTGTATTAAGCTGAGTGACTTCAGTGTTGTTAACCATAAAAACCAGCTTTTCTGTGCTTACTACAATAGCCTAGCCACAAACTGGGAGTTTTGGTAAAGAAGAAATTACACTTCGCCTTAGGGTCAGCCAGCAAAGTTTCTTTGCCACCAGCTTTTTTCTCCTTTTTCAGTTTTTCCCCTTGAAGCCATTGGAGACCAGTAACCCCAGTTCACACATGGACTCCTCTTGCCATGCATTGAGCAAGCTTGCAGCAGCACAGCAGCTCTGCATCCCAACACAGCTATGTATGAAGGCATAGGGACACCAAGGAAAGCAAGCTGCATGTTCCTCTTCCTCACCTCACTTCTCCTACCTCTGCAAGATGCAAAAGTTGCAAGTTAAGCTTTTGAGTTACCAGTAATTTCCACTTTAGTGCATTATTGGCTTTCTGCAGTGCTTTTATAAGCCTGTTTATAAGACAATAGACAATGGGAGAAGTTGCTGAGGCTCCCAGTGGACCCATGTTGACAATAAACCCCTGTAACAGAGGTCAAATGTGTGTTCCCAGAATAGCAGAGGGTAACTTGCTGCCTGAGGAGCGTAACACTACAAATGAACTGATACAGAAGAGATGTCTCATTGTCGAAGCCATTGACTTGGCTTGGCCCAAGAAGACTAATTTTCCAGAACATCTGATCGGTCTACTTACTGCAAGGATATGACAACACGTCTCTTCCATTGGTAATGCTTATGCCTATGCAAAGGTTCCCGTAGCCATAGATATAAAGCTATTTTAAATGATTCAAAGGGTAAAGAGGCAACACCACCCTGAATGTCATGTTCTTGACCAGGTGCCCCCATTGGTGGAAAGCCTTTCTCTCCAAGAGAGACACATGAGTGAGTCAGACAGCAGTTTTGTGTGGGTGGGGTGGCTCTGCACAGTAATGAGGGGACGGAAGGAATTATAAAATGCTATGTCCTATTTTTAAGAAGTTGTAACTTAGCTTTACTTTTCCCTCAAATGAAGCCTCTTTGGGCAGGAAAGCATTTTTAACACATGGTGTGCAAAAAGAAAAAAAAAAACTTACCAAGTGGAGTTTTCTTCTTTCACTGGTCACTTTTTAGCTCTTTGTGGGTGCCAAAAAGAATTAAGAGCTTTTTTTTTTCATGTGTGATTACATATGCATTGATGTGCCAGAGGATGACAGGATGACTGACTGAATAGGACAACCCCTGGTTGTTTGTGTCAAAGATGAATTGCTGGCAGATAGACTGCTCATGATGGGTTTCATATTTGAAAGCTTGGCACACCAAGCTCTCCTTGGTGCTACAGGAGCTGTGTTGCCTGCAAAGTGGTATGAATAGTAGTGTGAGCATGTATGTGAGCACTTGGGTTGACAAGAAGGTTTGCACAGGCTCCAGAAGCATTCTGGCAAAAAAAAACTCTCTCCTTGAAAAAGCATGTGTATCACTCCATAGAAAATATATCCACCTACAAAGTGATCCAAGAAAGACTGTGAGACAGCCCAAGTCTCCTCCATACGCCATCTCCACAGCAGCAGGGAGGCGAGGTTGCTATCATGCAATGGCAACAATTGTCCTATGTTTAATGCCTGTTTTTGCTCTTTTTGCTTTCATTTTTCCTGGCACACGAAGGGCTGGAAGCAAAGGCACCGCACTCCGGAGTAGTGGGGAATATTATGGTGGGAGAGTGGTGCCAAGGTTATGGTTAGATCCTAGGCTCCCTTTGATTGGCATCGCAACAGTTTTATGACCAACTTTGTCTTATGAATACCCAAAGCTCTGGGCCAGGAGACAGGTTTGGATTTTTTTTTCATTTCAGAGCACATTAGTGAGCAGCCAGCAGTGGAGACAGGAAGCAGCTGCTCTGTAAGGTCAGGTTGGTCGGCTAAATACATTTTCTTTAGCAGAATAGCATGCCACCAAAGCCCGTGGAGTCACTTAAAGACTCCAGGACACCCAAGCGGTGATCACATGGCCAGGCTAGCAGGGGAGTCTCCACTCTGGCCACTCCACCAGGCTGGGGCACCACCATGCCCCATCCAACTTGCAGACTGGGCCTCCAGTTCAAATGGGCGTAGACTGGGGTGTGGAGGGTGAGAGGGTTAATGGCACCTAGCAGAAAAACTGGATGTCTAGTGTTTCCAACCAAACCAGTGACTTGAATATTTTCCAACCAAAATATTGGTTCTTCTTGGTTACTGAACTTCTGCAGCCAAATTCACAGCTCACCCATCCAGCTCAGTGCATTGACGTCTTTGCAGTGGCTGGATCATTTTGAGCAAAGTTCCTTGAGGGTTTGTTTTTTATTATTTTCAACTGTCTGGCCTAGAATATATAGGAGGTAAGATAATTAGTGTGTATCCCTGGAAAGATAATGTGTTCCTGGAAATCCTCGTCTACCTTCATGAATTCCATTGCTAGCTGTAAGTTTTGCCAGAAGAAAGAAGCTAGCAGTGACAGTCATGACCCAAACACCTCTTTGCTAGCATAGTAACAGCCTTGAAGGTCTTGTTCTAGGAACTATTTATTTTGCTCTTTTAGATACTATGCATGCTGGTTTCATTGGGGGCATTCTCTTTCTTGAAGTCCTCACTGTCCATCCACATAAGGCCATTTTCCTGTGCAAACCACAGGAGAGGTCTTGCAGTCTAGTACTAGGAGATTGCTGATAAGTCTTCACATCCTTTGTAGTTTCTATGTCAAAACCTTCAAGCAAATGGCAAAATTCTAGGAAGAATTGGAAAAATACTTGTTAGAAGCTCAAACAAAGCAAACAAATAAGAGTAGGAGGTAAATACCATGCGAAGACCCAACTAAAACACTGTCCTCCGTAGGAAATACCAAACTTCATGTTGTCCAAGTTAGAAATAATCTTGAAATATTTCTTCTCCATTCCCTAGTAAACAGGTAGCAACAAAAATGTTTGGCAGATATTTAGAAATTAAGCTAAGGAGTTCGGAACTTCTTTGCAACCATCTTGGAGAAGAGAGGGGAGTTAAGAAAAAACAATCAGTAAAGTCAGCATTGTATTATCATGTTCAGCCACAAGAATTACAGTGCACTCACATCTCTCTTTCTCACTTCCAAAATGGACTCCAGAGATATTTTTATTTCTGGGACACCACTATGGGCAACATATGTCCCACCGAGGCCACTCATTCAGTTGCCTCATTGCCTAAACTGTTCTGTAAATAAGAAAAGCAGAATCTTCCTTTACTCCACCAATACTTTACAAAGTTGCTCAGGAAAATTTGTAATGCATGAGGTAGCAGCAGCCCTGTATTAACTCGCAGACTCCAGACATTATGCAGCCTGAAGCTTTCCTAATTATGCTGTCCTCAACAATTCCTTCCTACACTCACAGATCCACACTCTTAAAAGTGTGTGCAAAGTCCAAGGCATTTTAACCTTTACGTTATGAAAACGGAACATTTGATTTGCAACCAACTAGGAAAAATAATAGTTCCTAACCCTAGCAAGGCAATTCCTTCAAATCCAGATCATGAGACTTGACATACAGCATCTTGGAGAAGAGACACAGGGACCTGGTGCTGGTGGATACCTTGCTGAAGGCCACTTTTGTCCAACACTGGTCAAGAGTCAGGATAATAGTGCCACCAAACAGTGACCAGCAACCACACCTTCAGCTATCTGTTTGAATTTTGCTCAAGAAAACACAATCCTTGGCTTGCTCAGCTTGGATGCTCCAAATACTGGAATTGTGTGAATTGAAATGGCTGTCCTCTGATTCAGTCTGCTGAAAATTACTTTCTTTTTAATGTAGCTTAGCTGATTTGCACCCATCTATGGCATATTATTGTCCCAAAGCCTCTGTAGCTGGCCATGATAAGGCGATCCCCCAACTGATTAGACTATGCTGTTCCTGTTTTCTTCTCCTCAATTAGTTGTAGAGAAAGTGAGGAAGAGAATAGGTAAAGCTTTCTTGCATTGATCAAGTGAACATAAAGTACTATTTCTTGAGAAGTTTTACAGTTGCTTTGAGCCTCCTAAGTTCTGACCTAAGCTAGTTCTGCATTGCCTGTCATGGAAGTAGCTAAACCTTTGTTTACGCAGATTCTCCTTCCAGGAAACTAAGCTGGCATCCAGGTTTCCACAGATGGAAACTGGAATGCTTCATGGACCGTGAGCCATGAGATATCTGGGTGAACTGGTTCCTACTGGTTCTTCTGCTGCTGCCTCAAAATCATCTTGTTGCCTGATGTGTTACTTGCCTTTTGGCTGAAGGCATCAACCCTTCTATTCTGTCCACACCTGCACCTCACCATCATCCACTGGAAGTTATTATTTTTTGATATGCTGTTTGAACGGCCTGGGTGGTTGCTTTCTAAGCTACTTTCAGTTCATTGCCAACCAATCTGGAGGGGCAGCATCCTGCAGCAGGAGAGTGGTTGAAGATAGTAAGCTGTCCAGCTGGCTCAGTTGCTTTTGGAAGATGTGTGATCAAGCTGTAAATAGAACCATTTCCTGCACTTTTCTTCCCAGGCTTTATCTTGTTTATTCATGCAAACAGTACCTGGGGAATAGCTGTGTCTGGCCTTGGTTTTAATTTGTCTATATTTCAGCAGCATCATGTCATTATATTGGTGCAATACCAGATTTGGAGGAAATTCATGTGAATGACCTAGTCTTGATAGCCCTTTAACTATGGCCAGATGGAGCGTGAGCCGCTTGTGGCCACACATTGCACGGTGAGGAGCACATGTTAATGTGCATGGCCGGGAAGACGTCAGAGCTCTCATCACAGTTTGCTTGATAGATGGTTTTACTCCACGAAGCATAAGCCAGAGCAACCAACTTAAAAGATGTAGGGTGTTTCTTGGAGGTCTCCAGTGCCCTGGACAGGTAAGGAGTTGCTCTCTTCTTCTTTCCTTCCAGAGACAATCAGGGACAGTGGGGTGGCATGAGTGGTTAAGCAGATGAAGTGCAAGCACAACCCTGTATATCAGTGGGTGCAGAGTGTCTGCATGTTCATGGGATTTCTGCTCTACTCTATTGTCCCCACTCTTTGTGGCTTTGGAAAACTGTGTTTCACTGTGCCAGTTCCCCACATGTCACCCAAAACACTTGTAGCATGCAGTAACACACAATGCTAAGCCATCCGCTTTGTTAGCATCTTCCCTGCAAGGATCTCAAAACATTTAATACAGGGAAATGTTTCTCTCAGTTTTTACCAAAAAGCTACCTAGAGCCAAAGGATAAAGTGATCTTCGCAGGAATGCTTTCAAACCAAGCTTCCTGACTGCTTTTCCAGAAGCTGTTAAAGAACAGTGCTTTCATCCATCAGCCCAATCCAGTTATGATTCTTGTGGCCACTAAACTTTTTTTCAGCTTCCCTCTCAGTGCATTACCAAGGGCCCTCCACTTTAGGACTCTGGAGGACACTTAACTCATGACTTCTTCCATGGTTTAGCCCCTTTATATCACCACCAGCCTCAGGCTGAACGACTCTGGGAGAAAGCGGTCTAACCCACTCAAAGGTGAGGGTGAAGCCTCACTGAACGTTTAGCTGGGGCAATCCAAAGCGCCAAAGGACAGCCGCCACGTGCTTTGGAGGCAGCAGTGGGGTGGTGAGGTGCTCGAGGCTGCTGAAGGGTGGACCAGTGTTGGGGCACACAGGGATGCCCTGTCCTCTACTCAAAGTCAGAGACCCAATATTGGAAGCAGTCTCCTTGGTGTCCGTGTGAGCATGAAGTAGCCTCTGGGCATCTTGTTTCCCATTTCATTACCTCATATGACATAAAATGTTTTTAAAGAAAAATTTTGCTTTTCCACCCCCATTTAATGAAGCCATAGAAGAGCAAGTCCTGCAGCATGCTGGGGAGATGGGGTTAGCTGATACTCAGCCACTCCAGCACTGCACTTGGCTCAACACCCCTCGCAGCTTTACGTGGGCTCCAGGGACTGAAGGTCTCCTGCAGCTGGGCCAATCCCAGTGGTACGTCCCAGGTGATTGTAGCATAACAAAACTTCACTTTCTAGGATTAAACTCCAGGATTTCCCCACTCTTAAGCAAGTTTCAGCTCTCTGGAGTCAACAGCAGCTTGGCCAGATCCTGCTTTCAATTACATACAGATGTAAAATGCAGGGTAACGCGGTGCTCTGCTATCCCCTTTTGGGCTGAGCTGCTCCGACAAATTCTATACCTTCCCCCACCCCTTGGGAGGCCAGAGGGATCCCCCCGAAAACAGTGTGGTGACCCACTCCCCAGTGTTGTGCTGGGACGTCCCGCGCCTCCATGCTGTCTGGCTTTTCTGCAGCTGGGAAAGGGTTTGGATGCGATTCATTCATTGCAATCAAAACCCAACTAGTACTGGAAGAAAGTTCAAATGTATGTGAAATAACTTGTCCAAAAAGCTGGCAAACACAGCTTATTTTTCCTGTCTTACAAGAAGTTATGCAATCAAGTGATTAATTACCCATGGCACGGTCTGAGGGGTGAAAGATTAATATTCCTGGAGACTGCTGCTGTTGACCTTGTGATATACCCAGGATGGGAATAGCCTGAGCTTCCCAGCAGAATAAACCTTGCCCAGTGGCGAGACTGTCTTCTCCATAGTTGAGTGAAGAGGTTAAAGTTTTATTTTTCTTATTAATTCTGTCCCTCCAGCAGGAAATAGTACCAAGAAAAGAATCCCACCCATCTCCTGGACAAAAAGGAAGTTCCAGTCTTTTATAATTCAAGGGCTCTGCCTCACCCAGCCGCAGTGGTGGAGTGGGAGCCCAGCCTTCGACGCGGACACTGTTGGGAAATGGCTTAGCAGCATTGCATGTGTTAACCGGCGGTGTGCAAGCCATGACCCAGCGCTCACTGCAGACAACGCTGGAAACCATGTCAGCTGGTTGCAGTTAGCCCCAGGGGGGGCAAACCTCAAATTCAATCACAACTTTAAACAACGGTTCTTGCCTGCACTGAATGCTCATTAATGCACATTGTAATATTATTTCTTTCCTAGGGAAAGAACCATTTCCTGGGATGTGACAGAAATTAATTCTGTGTGTGGTTGCAGTACTCATCCATTCATTCTGCTCATCGTGTGCAGCTGAAGGGTGCCACGTTTCTGTGGCATAGGAGGACATGCCTTCTCAAGCACATTGTTCACCCTACCTTTCTTTCACTACACAAGCCCATGTGCAGTCATCACTTCCTGCTGAAAATCCTGCACCAGCTTGCCGTCAGACACGTGAGCTTAGACCAAAAGTTATCTTGGTACTTTTGTTAAAAGGTTGCTTTCAAGTAGTTTTTAACTTCACCAAACAAAGTGCTCACTTCAAGATGAAGTTATTTTCCAAGGGAAGGGTGCAGCAAACCTTCAGTTATTTTAGTCATTGGATGCGCAAGGAATAATGTGGAGTTTTTCCTGTACTTAAAACCTTACCCACTTTCCTATTAAGCCTTTACAATCCCATTCTTTGGAGTGTATCTTACCATATCCTACCTCTCATGGTTGAATTTGCAGCAGTAAATACTCTTCTAAGGAAACAAATACTCTATCCAATTTTAAGCTATACTCAGCATAGGAAAAGGGAGTAGAAGAAAGGGCTCGCACGATTTTTCCTTCTCAAATAGTGGTTTCCATCAAAGCAACTTGGCACATGAAAGCTCCTAGTGAAGGAGAGAACCAAACATAAGAAAGGAAACCAGGAAAGCAGGGCGAGGGGCGAGGGGTTACTTCATGTGCAATAAATAAAACTTCCCATAATCTTTCATCTCATGAAAAGGTCAATAGCCTTCAGTGGTGCCAAATAACTCCTCGCAGCAGGAAGACTGGACAGCAGTGAGGTTGCCGGGGCCGGTGGGTGCCTCTCAGTTGAAATGAAAGGAAAGGAAGAGGCTGCCAAAACAGTGAGAAGTTGAATGGGGAATGAGTGAAAGGCTTGGAAATGGACAGTGTTAATAGCTTTCAAAAATGCTGTAACAGACCTGATTACATGTGAAGTGCTTGCAGCTCCTCACATAGTCAATGATGGAATTGGTGGTATGACTCATGTCTCACCATTGGTCTGGAAGAGCTCTGGCACCCCATTTACTCCTGGTCCTCTTGTCACAGTCTTGGGCTCACAAGACCAAAGAGTAGCTTAGGTTGGAAAGCACTTACGGTATCATGTACTCTAACTCTCTGGTGCAAGTAGAATCAGCTAGAGTGTGTCCAAAACCCTGACCAGTTGCGGTTTGAGAATCTCCAAGAATGGAGAATCCACAACCTCTTTGGGCAACCTATGCCAGTGTACAACCACCCTCACAGTTGAAAAAAAAAAAAAAAAATTTAAATGGAATTTCCTTTTTTTCAGCTCATGCCTGTGCCATCTCATCCTGCCAGTGGGCATCACTGGGAAGAGTCTGGCTCCAGCTTTCCTCTCCCCATCAGGTATTTATACATACTGTTGTGATAAGATCCCCCCAGAGCCTTCTCTTCTTCAGGTTGAGCAGTTCCAGCTTTCTCAGCTCCTCCTCGTATGACACATGCTGCAATCCCTTAATCGTCTCTGTGGCTCTTTGCAGGACTCATTCCAGCACACCCATGTTTTGTACTGGGGCACCCAGAACTGAACCCAGCTCTCCAGTGTTGTATCACCTCCCTCAACCTGCCGGCAATGCTCTTCCTAACACAGTCCAGGATACTCTTGGTATCTTTGCCATTAGGTCACGTTGCTGGTTCATCATCACCTTTCTGTGCACCAGAACCTTAAGGTCCTTTTCTGCAGAGCTGCTTTCCAGCTAGCTGGTCAGTCCTTGGTTCATACTGGTGTCTGAAGTTATTCCTCCCCACGTGCAGGACACCACATTTCCCTTGAAACTTCGTCAGATTCCTGTTGATCGATACCTCCAGCCTCCTGAAGTCCCTCTGAATGGCACCACAGCCATCTGCTCTATCAACCATTCCTCCCATTTTCGTATCACCTGCAACTTGTCAAGAATGTCCACAGTCCCATCATACAGGTCATTAATGAAGATGTTGAACAGTGCTGGCCCCAGTATCACCCCCTGGGGTGCAACACTAGTGACTGTCCCCTAGATGGGCTTCATGCCACTGAGCACAACCCTGTCATCCCAACAGTGCAGCCAGCTTTCAAGCCACCTCGCTGTCCACCTATGTAATCCATATTTCATCAGTTTGTCTATAAGGATGTTACAGGAGACAGTGTTGAAAGCCTTGTTAAAATTGGCATAAACAACATGCACTGCACACCCCTCATCCACCAAGCCACCCATCTCATTGTAGAAGGTTATCACGATGGCCAGGCATGATTTCAGCATATCAAATTCAGCAGAGTGTGAGGTTTTGAGAAACTGGAGAAAGGGAACCGCACCTTGTCTCCCTCCGGCCTTGGTTTTCATAATAGTTGGAGGGAAATTGGTGTTTTAGCTTTTGTTATAGCTAAGAATGTCTGTCTCCCTTCTGGGGATTTATGTAGGAAAGGCAGAATTTACTGTAAAAGCTTAGTTACGTGTGCTAGAATTTTAGTCTCTGCTTTGGCATAGGCTTAGAAAAATAATAATCATTTAAAAATAAACCTAGCTATTGTATTTAACCTTGGCCCATGTAGCCAGTGATATTTTGTAAGACGTTCCAGCTATCCACAGATTCTTTTCACCGAAGCTTCCCTTCAGGAAACAAAATAAATTAATGATACAAACAGGAAGCAGCTGTCTTTTCCTAAATAATAATTAAAATGGAGTCCCCTTAGTGGAAGGGATAATAAAGGGGAGGGAAAAGACCTGAAATGTTGCCGGTTTAACTTTGACCAGCCTTCAGAGGACATGCTTAGAATAGCGACACAAGCTGTGAGGCTGGGAGGACTTATTTTCTTGTGAGCCATTTTTGGATTTAAAAAACAGGGAAAGGTCTGCACGAGGGGCAGATGAGCAAGACAAAGGAATGCTGTGCTCTCGAGGCACACAAGCTCTCCTCCTTCAGTAGTATTCACATGGAAAGAAACATTAATCATCGTAATCATTGATGCTGTTCTTCAGTGGCTTTCATCTGCTATCAGCAATCACTAGGAAATTCCAGGGTGTTCCTGACAGGATTTTTTTTTGTCTTTGTCCCAGACTGTTGACTTGACACAGTTCCTTGAAATTCCACTTTAAAAAGGAAGAAGGACAAGAGAGATGGAAACTCTCGGCTCCTTCCAGCTGGCTGGGCGGAGGAGGAGGTGGCTGCAACGAGTGTGGTACCATGCAAGGGCTCCTGCTGTGGCCCCAGGGCTTGGTCTACTCAGGGCTTCCAGAGGTGGAGGGACCTTGCCTCTGTGGGCTTAGCAGCTGAGCCTGTGGGTGACCACAAAAACATTTTGGTCAGAGGCGAGGAAACCAGGGAAGATAAGAATGGCCAGCAAAAGCCACAAGCAGCACAAAAGCTAGGATTTTTTCTCTTTTATTGCAATTGAGCGAAGCAGTAAGTTGATACAGCACGGCAGCACATTGGGGAAGGTGCATTTCTTAACAGCATGGAATAACACTTTATTAAAAATTAAATTTGAGTTTGCTGCATCCCAGGAGAAAAATGTTAACACATAAGTGTATGACATGGCCCTGAGAGAAGACTTGGAATGCACCCTCAGTTGGTGCTTTACCATTTGCTTGAGTAGGTGGTACTGGGTGACTGGTGGAGCTGATTGTAACAGGAGTGGCTTAGCAGAAGTTTTCATGACTGCAACCAGAGAACCAGGCAGAATAACCTGTGCCATAAACCCAGTGGGTTAGCCAGTGCCACCTCCCAAATTATAGAGCAAGTGGGATAAGCAAGGTTTATGTTTTATTTGTAAGATTTCAAGACTCTACTTGGCAGGAAGAGAGCCTTCTGTCCACTCCTAAACATATCACTGAGTCACTGAATGTGGCAGGGATATACAGGTGAAAAAGGAGATCGCGGAAAAATTGGTGAGAAGCCTTATGACTCCTTCTGGTATTTGAAGGTATCACCAGACTATCACACATACCAGTTTCTATATCCTTTGAAGTATGGGAGTTCCAGAAAGATCTCATGCCATGGACTCTTGTCCATGAATCATAGCTGGCACCAGTTTTAACTTAAAAATTTCTAGAGTCAATTCCTTTTAAGATGGGAAGGCAATAAGGCATCCAGATCTGAAGAAGATTTTGACACAGCTCCTTTACACTCAGTGATTCTGTTATCTATACAAACTTTCTTCCATCTTTTCTCATTATGTCTTGTTCTAAAAGCTCAAGTTGGTATCCTCTGAGCAAAACCAGCAGTAATACATGTTCATCTTTAACTGGGCACTGCAGTCTTCTGCCAGTCCTATATCTGTAATTCTACAGGGACAGAACTAATCTCATGGTAAAACTTCAAATGCTTCTTTTAGCAGTACAGAGGTTAAAAGTGTAAGAAAGTTCAGTCAGGACTGTCCAAGACTCTTAGCAGCCTTCACCAGTTCTCATGGAAAACTTTTCCATGGAAAAGTTTATCTTGAGTTACCTTCAGATAAAGATGGTGTCTTCATAGCCACCATGGAAATTCCCAGCCATGTCCCCTCTGTGAGAGGGAAACCTGTTACAGCTCTCTGAAGGAAAACATATGTCATAGTTTAGCCCCACTCAGCAGCTAAAATACCACACAGCCACTCACGCAATCCCCCTCCTCATTGCTCCCCTCAGTGGGGGGGGGAGGAGAATCAGGAAAGAAAAGGAGGCAAAACTCCTGGGTTGAGATAAAACCAGTTTAAGACAAAACAGGGGAAAAAACCAGAGATTGAAAACAAAAACAATAACAGAATATACTAAAGCATGTATTTTACAGTACAGTAGCTCACAGTGGATCCTGATGCCCAGCTCCCTCCCAGGTAGCAAAAACCTGCCTCTCAGCACAGTCCCCACTTTATGCACTGAGCATGATGTCACATGGGATGGAACAGCCTTTTTGGCTAATTTGGGTAAACTATCTCAGCTGCTGGCCAATCAATAAACTATCCTAGTTGTGTCCCCCAGCCACAGCTGCCATCAGCTCCAGTTCCTCTCCCAGCTCAGGTGAAAATTAACTCTATCCTAGCCAGAATCAGGGCAACATAACATTTCAACTTGAGGATTTTGCAGTTCCCTACTGGAAGTACAGTTTTGTCCTCAGCTTCATTTGTCTGTTCTCACCTAGGATCCCTGCTGTAATATCCATTAGTAGGTATGATGTAGACTCTGCATTTTTCCTTCCATAAGGCACAGTTGAAGGGTAACAGAAGCCAGAGTGTTCTCCTTCAGATGGTCAACAGAAAGTCAGGAGAGCTGATGTATTCTGGGCAAGTACAGCTATTAAGACAGAAAACTTCAAGGACAACAAAAAGAGGAGTTAATATTTCTCTAGTGGTACAGAAAAGCCTCCATGGGATCCCAAGAAGACAAGCAGATGGCAGCACGGATATCACGTTTGGTTTTGCATGCACTTGCATGCGAGAAGTGGGGTTGCTTCTGGTGGTAAACATTTAAAATTCTGGAAAAAATACATTTTAATTTATGCTTAGACTACCAAGCACATAAAAAAAAAAATTAAAAAAACCAAACCACCTACATTAAAAGGGAGACATATGTCATTTGAGGCCTCTTGGCTCCCGACAGTACATGTGCCCTCATTTTCAGTTCAAACTAAATTAATTTATTAAGGTACAGGAAACCTAATTTCACATCTGACTCTTCTCAGACAGACGCTGGAATACCGAAAAAGGCAGCTAGGTCTTTATCACAATGTACAATTCAAGGGAAGTAAGAGGGATTATTCATGTGGGTGTGACCTGATGGCTGCGCTGATTCACTCTACCACTCCAAAGCCCTCCCTTGTCCTTCCTAAGCCTTGCAGGGGCAGCCTTTACAACGGTCCTTATTTGGTGAAGAGGGCTACATATTTTGGCCTACCCTCTTTCCTCCCTGCTACAAGTTATTATTGTGGAAATGGCTCGCTCGTTGAGAGGTGGTGTTTTTGTGTTTTGTTTTTTTTTAAAAGATTAGGCTCCCTGTGACTAAGAATAGCTTCTGCTGTTATGTGAGCAACAGAAAAAGTAAAAAGAGTATCAACAATGTGAATGTCACCGAAGGAAAAAACCCATTCCACCCGTCGCGACGGCAGTCCACTTTTGGAGATGTCTGAGTGGCACTTAGCTAATTTTGAAGCTTCCTCAGTGGGATCCACAGTTGGTGTGACAAAAGGGATAGCAAAGTTAGGGCAATCGTTCCGCATCAAGTAATCCCTGCAGTACTGCGAACATGCTGACGATTAGACATCGTCAACCCCAGCGAGCTTTGAACTGCAAAGTAACTAAGTGTTTTGTTTCTGTAACAGATGGCTTGCTATACAGACCTCAAAATCTTGAATTGATATATTTATCTCAGAAGATAGCTCTTGGTGTAGCCAGGCATGCTTTGCCTTCTAACTGTCTGGGAGAGAGAACAGGCTCAACAGGTTCCAGGTATACATCTTTTCTCCTTTGTTTTTTTGATTGTTTTTTTGTTTGGTTGGTTGGGTTTTTTTTCTCAGACTATTTTTTCCTAATTCCCCTTCGCGGGTCACTGCCATTCTGATCACTCTTGGTTTACAGGAGTTTCTCAAAGTTGCAGTGGAGACCCAGGACAGAAGACCTCAAAGCAGTAGCTGGGAAGATGTGAAGGGAAGGCTAACAAGGCCACTCAATTGTTATTCGGAGTCTCATCTTTCAAATACTATTTGCCAGGGAAAAGAGGAGTGAGAAAGCCTCTGACTGTTATCGCTACAAATAAACCCTTTAACACATATCCCAAGTAGGATAAATAAAGTCCCAAAGCAGTTCATGTGAGATTTGTGCTGTCTTGGCAGCTTCAGCATTTTTTAACACAGATGCCCATAAGGATTCAATTTCCATAGCCAAACCTGGAACCAAGTGGGCAAACTGGTGACCAGAGCAGAATTCTAATTTATTGCAGACAGCTGAGTTCACAACATTTTCGGCATTTGTTTGCTGAGGAGGAAACAAATGGGACGACAAGGAGGCAAGAGGGGTAGTAGTGTCCAACATCAGTACCATGTTATCAAACACCTGGTAACATCAAACTCCAAGAGTGATGGACTACTTGGGGATGATGTATAAGGCAGGCATAACAAACCTTAAGTCGTTCAATAAATTTGTCTACCAGCAGTCTACCAGAGTCTAAGCTACTTGATCAACTGCGACCTGGCAAAAGGTGTATGCGGCACCTGAGCTGCAGTGAATGTGGAGTGAGTGAGGATGCCTGAGGATGGCGACCTTTGGGAAGTAACCATGGAAGAACAGGATAAAGCCATCCATCGTGACTATGAAGGCACATAAGGACATAAAAAGAGCTCCAAAGGTCTGTCTAAGCTAACATCCGGACCTCTACGGAGCCCATGACTGGAAGCCTAAGGAGAAATAAGAACAAGGGCAAATGTATACAGTACTTCCCCTCAGTACTGTCCCAGCCTCCAACTATTTTCAGCTCAGGAACTTCCTGAGCCAGATACAGTTTCTATGTATTTAGTAACTCTCAATGGATTTCTCTTCCGTGAACTCTCCTTGAATCTATGTAAACTTGTCATATGCACAACATCCTTTGCTAAGGAGATCCACAGATCTGCTACCTGTTGCTCATGCAACATCTCCTTCTGTTTGTTGTTCAGCCTAGCTCCTACTGACTTCATGTAACGCTGCCTGCTCTTGTATAAGAAGAGACAGCAAAGCCTGTCCCATCCCTGCTCCAATGCCACTCACAAGCTCAGAAACCTCTCTCATATATCTCCCAGTCATTTCTTTTCCAACCTGGAGATACTTGGTTTAGCTGATAAGGAAACTAAGATATAAGGTGGGAATTGTGAAGGACTTGGGCTATTTTTATGTAAAGCCCCACTTGCCCTCAAACTCTAAAGGGTCTTGTTGCGTCTTGCAGTTGTGAATGAAAGCCTCCAGCTTGCTCGGACCTTGAGTTCCAGCTCTAATGCTGCCAGCGTCACATGTTGGCAGAGCTGTGGGGATATAAATAATAGCCTGCACTCACATCTCAGGGAGGAACAGTTCCTAACCATGCTGTACGCGTGCACAAGCCATTCCTGGAAGCCTCCTCGTGCTGCCATCCTCCCTTACCTCCCCAACGTTGCCAGTAACGCATACTCCCAGCTTCACTTTCAGGGGTCTTGTGAGGTTACTCATGCCTACAAGCTGCACGTCGTAGAGAAACTCCTGGAGTTTCTGGCAGTGACCTGCAGCTTAGCCTTTTGTCTCATTGTGCTGGCATGTAAATCTGTTACAAGCGCCCAGGGAAACCAAGAGCCTGCCACCTGCATAAACGTTGCTGAGTACCTACTGAAAGAACAGCGTGCTCTTTGCTCTGTGCATGTGTGTGTCACGGCGACCTCTGAGGACACCATCTAAAATAACCCCGTCCGTGGAACCAGGAATAGAAAGAAAGGAAGGATGCATTTTAGGTAAATGTAGTCAGAAAGTCTGCAAGACAAATTGCTTGAAGTGGTTTGAAAGATGAAGAAATACAACTCGCTTCCAGAAGGAACTGTTTACTGGGCTGGGCTGAGTGTGGTATTATGTCTTGGGCAAGTACATGGTTGTCATTAGGTCTTCACTGACATCTGCGTGGATGGGTTGGACATCTAGTAAACTGTATGATGGGCACACACAGCAGGCATGCTTCATGAGCACTGAGGGAGCTCTGCAAGTGAAGGATGCATCTATTCATCTGCCATGTGGATTTACACATAGCTTTTGCAACCAGTGCCACTAACATAAGGATGCTCGCCACGCTCTCGACAGAAAAAAGTCTACAAGGTGCTTCTGTCCACGCAAGTAGGAACCTCCTGGCTGGTTCAGAGCAGTGGTGTATTTAATTAAACACCCAGCTTCCCAAGAAGCCAGTAGAAATGCTGCAGGGGACGCGGTAAGAGTGCTCAGCGTGGGCAGCCATGCCCTAGCAAGCTGCCAGCAGAAGCGTCCCCTGCCCCCTGGGCTATCAGCACTCAGCTCCTCCAAAGCAGGAGGATTTAGCAATGTTTATCAACACTTCCCCTCTGAAACGCAGCTACTCACACCCTTATTTATCACAGGGATATCATTCTCTTCCCAGTGTTTTTCTTTCACTAACTCCTTGCAGCAACGAGCAATTTCACTGAATTAATTGGTGGCTGTTGACGACGTCGGGTGTTTTATTTCAGACCATCTTTCCCCTCTAAGTGTCATTGCCTGCTGAACCCAGGGCCGCTGTTGCACGTAGGAGAGCTGAGAGATGCTCTTCACACACAGCTCCATGGTGTGTCCCAGCCACACCACACTGGGAGGACAGCAGTGGCCAGTCCTTCCCCCTTGGCCTGGCACACAGTTTTGGCAGTGTAACCCTGCTAGAAGCACATTGTGGCCCAAGCGGGCGACAGCTATGCAAGACCCACCTATCGTTCATCACAGGTTGCATTGCAGCAGTCCAGGCTCTGAATTTTCCAAAGCCTTGCTCCTATCCACATCCATTGAGGACAGGAATGCAAGTTCACCCGGAAACCACCTTTCCCTTTCAAGTGAGTGCATTTCTGAGCGGGTCTGGTATTTCCCATCTCTAGATACCACATTTTTTCCACTGACTCTGCAGGCAGTGCCAGGAGTTTCAGCAAGAGCCTAAATCCGTCAGCGCACCAGGAAGTGCAGGAAGCCAAACACCAAAACTTCCCATCCCATTTTCAGCAGAGGGGTCAGAGCCGTCTCTGCCCTGTGGCGCAACAGTTTACCATAATCCCTTTGCTGCCAGGACAGGAAAGTGCTCACAGATGGGCTCCATCCCCATGCCCCCAGCCCTCGGCAGCAACCACGACCCTGGCACAGGTGCACCCACCAAGACCCTCACTGCAGCCGGGGGGCTTTTCATTTCCCTCCGCCACCTCTTCCTCTGAAGACAGCGGGTGAGCTGGGCTCGCTCACACATGCCGGGGCTGGTGGCAGGGTGGCACAAAGCCCGCATTGTGCATGCTCGCCGCCCTGAGAAGCGATCTAATTGTCTTCCTCGGCTCGGAGCAACAATTTGCTGGCAGCCAGGCTTGTGTCATTATATAACTGGAGAAGGTCCGACTTGTAAACAGATCTCCAGAACATGTCTCTCTTCCCTTATTTTGTAGAAACAATAAGCTTAGGGCTGGGTGACACCTTGACGCTGTTTGCAAGGGCTCAATTTGTGCCCTTGCAGTGAGGGATTCGTCCAGGGCATCGCCTCCTCTTCGTGTGTGGCAATGGGAAGTCAGCGGAGGAATCCCAAGGCAGTGGTTTTGACAACAAACCTGGAGACCTGCAGTGCTCCTTCACCTCCATCTTGTGCCATGCAGTGGGCTTCCCTCGGGCTGGAAGAAGAGCTGTGCAGTGAAGGCTTTCCATATGTGCTGCCAGCAATAAGCCTAGAGGAGCCCAGAGGATTAAAGAGGAGGAATTTGGTTTCCATGCTCACTGGGGTGTTTTCCTTTCCCTCTCCCTGCCCAGCCCTATCCTATGCTGACCAGCTGTACGTGGGAGAGGCAAAAGCCATCCTCTGTACTCCCATCCCCGAAGAAGCAGATTTCCATGCATGACTTCCAGGCTGTTGAGGGATGCCCAAAGGCATCTTCTCCCAACACTTGGCAGAGTTAAAGCTGGAGGCACCATGTTGTCACGGTCATCTGTGCTCCTCAGGCTTGTTGGGCTTTGCTCCTCCTATGGATGCTCTGCACTGGGGCTTGTATCCTCCATCAGGAAGAAAAGAAACTACTCTCCCTTTCTGAGTTTCATTTTTCTATGCTTCTGCACATAGTAACATTATTCGACAAAACTGCTCTGGAAAACTGTTTCTCATTGACTGCAGGGGACAACTTAATCTTCATGTAAACTTCAGTGCTGGGCTTCCCAGACAGCTGTTTTACTGCCTGAGCCTGAAACAGAGAGTGAGGAAGGGGTGTCAAAAGGAGAATTTATTTCTTGGGCTGGAATTTTAACTCCCTCTGATTTTTCTATGTGAAGACCAAAGAGGTTGAGAAGAAAGGGCTGCTAGAGCCTGGTTAGAGCATGCCTGAAGGCAAGTGTCTGCAGTGCTACCCTCGCTGCATAAGGACTGAACCCAAATATACCAGCACCAGAAACGAGCTTTTTAACTTGTTTAGGTCCTCATCTTACTGTACCTCCTCTGCTCTCAATGCTAAGCCTACCTTTTCTGTTTCTCTCTTCTGTCTCACTTTCCCTGGGCCTCAGAAGCTCTGGACACTGCATCCCTCCCCCAGAAAGAGGGCAGAAAAATACTGGGAGGTTGCTGCTCTGTTATAACTTGGCAGCTGCTAGCTCTGCGCGTCCATCTTCCTCCGCTTCTCTCTCCCCCACTGTTAGATTCCATTTAATAAATAAATACCCTGCATATTGACGTCAGCGTAGGCCTTGAGAAATAATACTCCCGCCGCTTTCTTTGCTAAGCATGGGGGACGGAGGGAAGAGGAAGGAGGAACAGAAGCAACAACGTCTTGAAAGATGAAGTCTTAATATTCTCTTAATCGCCTCCCTCCCTTTGCAGCTATGCCCCAGCTGCAAAGAAAACAAAGATTACCATTATCGGTGTGCCCTTCTGGCTTGAGATGGGAAAAGCAAGTCTCCAAAACTCCTGTTCCTGGTGATTTTTTTTTTTTTTCCATTGGGGGGGATGATGAGGAGATATTCTGTCCTAGAATTTGGAGGCATACCCTCAGAGATCCCTGTGCTTCTCATATGGAGCTTAAGAAAATTGTGCCCAAAATGCTAGCAAAGCTTGGATTAGCACCTTGGTGAAGTGCAGGAGATGGTTCCTCTGTGCAGGGAGAGCAGACAAAAGACAAGGCTGTCATTAGAACAGATATCACAAGTGGCTTTGTTTGGTCATTCAGAGAAGGTTTCTAGCACCAGAAGTGAAAAGACACTATTGGCCTGTCAGTAGAGGCAAAGAGACAAGAAACCTGGGTGCTTTAGGGGAAGATCTCAATCAATAAATGGCTTAACTTTTTCTATAATGTTTGTTTCAGTAACAAGATTTATAACAAGACCTCTGGGTCTTGACTGCCTGCCTAAGTCAGTTCCTTTTGAGTCTGGCACCACTAAAGGATGTGGTCTTGTACAGAAAGAGCATGGCCTTCATCTAAACAAACTGGTGGGAGGACAGGGAGGAAAAGATTGTCCCATTACTTGTCCTACAGAAAAGCGTGCAAATACTTTGCTTTACATTGTAATCATTGGCATTATTTCATCTCAGTGTCCTAAAATTGTGAGCTATGCTCTTTCTAAATCAGGCCAACAAAGAAGCACAAACATGTCCATGCAATAGATGCGAGAGTTTTGAAAAGTCAATACAAGATGAATTTATCTCTAACAATTTTAAAAAGTGAAGCAGGTTTTTTATTGCTGGTGACAGGGCGCAAGTTCTGCACTTGTTTCTGCTGCTGCTGCTTGTGAATTACTTAGATATTTGAACAGTGTCTTTTTTTCCATCCCAAACTATGCTGTGCTTTCCAGCCAATGCTGCTTGCCATGTTGCTCTTTGGAGAACCCATACGGAGATGGATGCTCTGCCATGGTACTCACCTCAGATCACTGCTGCATGCTGTGCCTGTCCTGGAAACCCAAATCTGGAGCTACAAGCAGCTGGCTTAAGACCAGAACAGCCCATTTTGAATGTCAAATTTGACCTGCCATCCTGCCCAAGCCAAAAAAAAAAAACAACCCTGGTTCAGAAATTTATTGCCTCCAGGCTATTACTAGTCACTGAGACAAAGCCTGGCAGGTTGAAAACCTCAGCTTTCAGTCCACTGTTGGCAGATACAAGGAGAAGGCAGAAAAAGAGGCTCTCACAGGGATCTCTGCAAACGTTGACATGATGCTGCGAATTTAACATGATGCTCTGACAGCCAGAGCATCCTTCAGCACCCTGGGGAGAGTGAGAGCCACCCCCAGCCCGTCAGTGACAATGATAGACTCTCTCCCCCTAGGATATGGGGTCTGTTCACCTTTGCAAATTGGGGTTTGTCTTTGCCTGCACTGGGAGCTATGCAATTGCTGTGCTACTCCAGCCTCAAGGTGTTTCACCTGGTTTGCTTTTTTTTTTAAAAAAAAAAGGGGGAGGCAAAAAAAATATATCAGAAGCCAGAAGTTTGTTGTAACTGCTTTGTTTTATTGACACTGCATTACAAATGGGAAGCGCAATAGCTGCAGGAACCATCTGAGTCTTGCCTACTGCTGAGTGCGCAGAAGTGACATAATCCATGACACATCGACACCTTTCCCAGGTCTCCCCACAGCCACATAAAACATCAGTGGATAATAATACACGCAACAAGGACATCAGATATATTTTAAAAAACAACAGACATGGTTCTTCCTTTTATTTAGTGCAGCTGGGTACGTGACTGAAAGGCTGAGGTTTCGGAGCAGGCAGAGCGAAAGGGATGAAGCTGCTGCGAGATACAGAGGTAGAGGAACCACTTTGGAGGGTCTGTCCATCCCGAAGGCACTAGCCAGACTCACTGAAAGCTAGGAAAACAACTCAGAGCCTTTTTTAAATAAAAAATAATGTAGAAGGGGAGAAAAGGGGAGAAGTATGTGTTGGTTGGTGAGGGTTTTTTCCCCTGTATCTTCCCCTATCCAGACAAAGCCAGAGACACTGATTTGCTTTCCTTGCAAAAACGGTTGCCACTTCCATACAGGAAGTTGCACTTTCCCACTTTCCCAGTATCTCTATGTGTATTACACTGGGAAAATGCCTTCTGAAGAGATGCTTTATGCAAAAACCATTTGCCCTTTACTTCCTGCAGAGCTACATGGTAATACTGAGACCCAGGGGCCAGAGCTAGGGCTGGGCTAGGACAAGGGGGTGACTTTCACAGTTCTTCCTGCCCTAGACAGTATTTTGGACTTCTGTGCTGAAATTATCCTTTGCCTCCCCACCCTCTTGCATGTCAGGAGAGCAGTGGATGGAGGTTGCTGGCTTGGATGTGGAAGTGAGTTGGGTGCCTGGACCTGCCAGTTGTCCCCTCCCAGGGAGCACCGCCGGTCGCTGCTGCAGCCTCCCATGCTTCTGCGATCCAGCAGCTAAGCCAGGACCTGGCTCAGAGCTCCCTGTGGCTGCTTGGGTCTCTCCTTGCAAGAAAACACAGTGCTTGCCAAGTCAAAAGGTAAGATGGCACATTTTGAACCATAGTATTAAAAAAAAATGAGTTGCCCTGGTCTGGCCCCATGGTGACCCAGGACAGGATAGGGCAGAAAGGAGGGGTAAAGACGAGCTGTGCTTGGAAACTGAACCATCACCCTTACAGTGTTTCCAGCACCACTGCTTTGCTCCCTGGGGGACACAAGCTGATGTTTTGCTTTATTTTTAATCACCTCTAAATGTCCCCCATGATATTGGTTTCAGAGGAAAGGGCAGAAAGAGATCAAAGCTCTCAAGGGCAAAATTTCCAGCAGTGGCTACCAGAAGCTGCAACAAAGTCAGCCCTCACCCCTTCCCAGGGACACCTTTTGGTGCAAAGAAAACCAGAGGTCTGCGGTGGGTGGCACAACGGGGACAGGAAGGCAGGCACATCCTTTCTCCACCTGCAGTAAAGTACCTGTCCAAAGGAAGCAGCCAGGCCTGCATCTGTACAAAAATCCTCCTGACCAACCACAAAAATCCCAAGAGGAAAAACTCCCTGAGAAAAACTTATTTTTTTTTATTTGCTTACTGCAAATTTTAAAAAGAAACTCATTTAGAATATATATTTTTAAGTGCCTAAATCGGCAACTCCACTTTTGAGGTGGAAAATCTTTTCTTGCCCAAGGTGTCTGGGGCAGGAGGTTGGGCTCAGGGAGGTCCTTGCCAAAGTCCCTTACCCCACAGCAGGAGAGAGGTCTTGGCCACACCAGGTGCTCTGGGTGGACAATGCGGTGTCTGGCTGATTTGGAGGGTTACGGACGCTTGGGCACTGCTCTGCCTAGCAGTTGCTGTACTACTAAACTGGAAAAGCAGTGGTTTTTACCTCCCATTTGCACTGGTGCATGATGGTTGTATGAGATGAAAAGCAGCTCATTGAGATCCTTAAAAACTTAAGAGAGGGTATATCTACCTCGAGAAACCAGAGAAGCATAGTCTACCAGGGAACCTAACCTAGATACAGCTTTTTTCTCCCTTTTGCCTTTGGTGCAATTTCCGTCCCATCCAGTTTTTGGGTCTCTGGAAACAGCCCAAACTGCTAAAAGCTAATCAAATCCCAGTGGCTGCTGGGAAATACCCTCAAATCTCACCAAGAATCACTGGGCACGTATTTGTCATGGTGAGTTCAGGGGGCATCTGCCACAGGATTGAGGTTTCAGGGCTGGTTTAAGGGCACCTCACCCTCTCCTGCAGGTCTGAGCCCCGAAAAAAGGAGCTGCAACGCATTCAGTTCCTTCACAAAGAGTGGTGCTTGGCATAGACTTCTCCCCACCCAACTCTCACCCCAGCAGCAAAAATAAATGAAAAGTAAAAGTCAGGCTTCATATTCTGGATGGATATTTATTTGCTTAACAGATTTTTTTTTTTCATTTTTTCTTTTTTGGTACAAAGCATCCAGGAAAGCTTTTACTTCTCTTTTTAAAAAATAAAAACTAGGTTTCTTTTAAAAAAAGACACATGAAAAGGAAAAAAAAAAAGTCAATTATTTGCAATTGTTCTGTTTTCATTCTGCTTTCTTCAGCCCACCCACTTCCCTCCCCCCGCCCCCCTTTTAATTTGGACCAATTTTCATTCTTTTCCATATATATTTAATAAAATAAATAAAGGATTTTCTTTGTTGTGTATTGCAGTGCCATTTTTTTTTAAACAAAGGCTTCATGGCTCAACATTGCAAGGTAATAACAAACAAAAGGATTATACATTAAAATCCACCCCCTCTCAAGACTCCCTCTAGCCCTCCCCTCCAAACCACGAAATAGAATACAGTTCAAGTAGTCTTTTTTTTTATGTTTTAAATGTATGGATATATAAGACAAAGCAAGTACAGAACTGGTTAACAGAGTGTCCCCATTTTATTAGCAAGTGAGAGTATATCATAGGGAGATGTAATTGATTCCCCCTTTTTTACGGTTCCTAGACAGATAATATATATTATTTTAAAACCAACCTATTTTACAGCCCTCTGCCCACCTCTCAAACCCATTCGCTCACCGAGTCCCAAGCCTCAAGCCAGAGACTTGCCTTTTCCCCACCCCGTCCCGTGCAGCAGTCCCAGCCCGGCAGCCCCCCGGGTGCAGCCTTCCTCCCCCATAGCCCCAGGGAGGGCGAGGGGAGGAGGGCAGGGGGTGCAGAGCAGGGAGAGGGGGGTCCGGCGAGAAGGACGCAAAGGGCAAGAGAAGGAAAAGGAGATGGTGGGGCGTTGAGCTGGTGCTTCTGCAGGGGTTCGGCGGTGACGGCCGCCCGCTCACTGCAGCATCAGCGTGCGAGCAAGCTGTCAGGGTGGGGAGGAAGCGGTAGGTCCCCCACAGCTTGGGAAGCCAAGCTCCGCCGGGGGTCCATGCAGAAGCAGGGCCTTGAGTTGTAACTGGCAACACCTTTACCATTCAAAATAGTTTGTCTCTAGAACAGTTCCCTTTTGTCTAAATTGTGGTGGTTTTTGTTTGTTTTTTTTTTAATAAAAAAAAAGGATGCGTGTCGATGTATTTCTGTGTGTGCGTGCATCTGTGTACATGAGTAACAGCCAACTAACTCATATGGTCATGACCAAGCTATATTTCAGAAGAGAAAAGAAACACATTTATCACACTTTTCCTAAAACGAAAAGCTAAAATTTCAAGTTCAGTATTCGCTATCTTGTCCTTCCCTCCCCACCCTCCCTTGCTATTTCTGGGCTTTTTCCCTTCCAACTTACTTTAGCACCATAACACATTTTAAACATTACAATCCCTCTTCAGATACTACACAAAATGTCCCATAAAAATAGTGCTTTTTTTGCCAAAAAAGTTATATAATATATTATATATATAAATCAACTAAATCCGTGGCAAATGTGCAATGCAGTCGCCTCCTCCATTTAAAGTGAGCATCAGCTCACTTTTTCTTTATTTTTTTCTTCTTTCTTCTTTCCTTTTTCTTCTCTCTTTCTCGCTTTCTCTCTCCTCTTCCTCTCTCACATCATTGATGATTTCAAAAAGGTGCAAGTCAATTTGGAATCTTGTAATGAAGCACACACACAAAAATGCAGATGGGGGCTCCTTGGAACTTCTTCTCAGGTACGTTTTTCCTTTAAAGGTGCAAAAGAAAGTAATAAAAATAAGAAAACCAAAAGAAAAAAAAAAGAAGAAAAAAGTGGGGTGGGAATGAGGCGAAAATATTATATCCCTCAATATTTCTCCCCATTTTATTTTTTTTTCACTTTATTGTCAAGAAAGACATGGAATGGACTCTTCTCGAGAAAAAAAAAAGTTTAAAAAAAAAATAACTTCATATCCTTTTTCCCTCTTGCTCTTTCTTTTGTCTTCTGGCATTGGCACCGAGGATGTCACACAGCTCCCGGCAGCAAAATGTTCAAGTGCCAAACTGTCCCTTTGCAAGTACAGGCTTGGAAATACTGAGGGCATGGGGGAACGAAACAGGTCTGGGAAAAGAAACAACCCTCCCCCCCACCCCGAAAGGACGATGCCGCGGAAGCGGCACTGCTCGCTGCCGCCGCTGCCATCCCCTCCTTGCTGTGTCAGTTGTTTGGTTGGGGCCAGAGCGGCGTGAGGGTGCCCTGCCACCCCGCTCCTTGGCTCGGCAGCCCCGGGGATGGAGGGGCTCGGGGGCCGGGTCTTGCCAGTCCTCCCGCCCTCCCCCAGGAGATCAAAAATCGAGATGGCCGATCAGGGTTCATTTCTGGGGGCCAGCCGTTTCGGGGGAGGCTCGCACCACCGGGGGCCTCTGGCTGGGCAGGGAGATGAGGGGACGGTGCAGTGCTTTGGCTTCCTCAGCCGCTTGCAGCCCCTCCACCTGCCACCGATACTGACGAGCCCGCAGGATGCTGGGCACCTCCCGCTGCAGCCGCTGGGAGCTCTTCTTCTGCCACACGTCGTACTTGGAGTACTTGGCGTGCGAGGGCTTCTGGAAGCTCTCCTGCAAGGGGACAGGATAGCAAACGTCAGCCTCACTGCAAGCCTGCCCACCCTCCAGACAGGGGTGCCCCACTTTGAGCTCCATCCATCCCGTGGAAGCACTGCCCCATCCCTGGGAACATTCAAGGCCAGGTTGGACGGGGCTCTGAGCAACCTGATCTGGTTGAGGATGTCCCTAGTCCCTTACAGGGGGGTTGGACTAGATGGCCTTTAAAGGTCCCTTCCAACCCAAACTACTCTATGATTCTATCCAGCCCACCTCTGGAGCCCCACCTTATCAAAAGCTGACTTTGGTTATGTGGTAAGAGTTGCCAACAATCGCTCTCTCTTGAAGGCTCTGCAGAAGCAGCAGACCTTGCACCTGCGGTTTGTCCTCTCCCACCCATAGCCTTCCCATCTTTTCTCTTGCTATTTATTTTGGAGAAGGGCCACCATCGCTGCGCAGCCACCCTACCTTGCTGAGCGCCGGCAGACCCGCCAGTGAGGTGGCGGACAGGTCGCGCTCAGACTTGACGGACTTGGCGCAGTAGGTTTCCAGCAGAGCCAGGTCGCAGCTTCGAAAGCAGCACTCCTCCACGATTCCCCGGTTGATCCGCCGGTTATTTCGTCCCACTGGTCTACCTGTAATGGCAGAGACCCTGGGGTTAGCCACCACTGTGGACCTAAGTCTCATCTCCCCTTCACGGCACCCATTCCCTTGCAGGTATCCCTCCACCAGCCACTGGAGACCAGTGGGTCCTACAGGCTTCAAAAATAGCAGCACTTCTCTCAAACCAGCCGGCACACACTTGCAAACCAGCTGAGTTTCACATCAAGGCTTTCCCAGACAAACACTGTCGATGGCAACAGGGCTCCCTTTGTGCACACAGCGCTAATTAAAGGCACTTTACATGATGATGATTTATTCCCCTCCTATACCTGTGGCGCGGGTGGCCTTTTCGGGTGCAGCTAAAGCGAGGAAGCTCAAGCCCAGCCCGGCCACCAGCGCTGCGCCGATTACTGTGACCGTCTCCGATGTTGATCCTGGCACACAAGCTTTATTAGAAAGAAGCAGCGCTGCGGCTGCCAGCCTCCCCACATCAGGTCGAGAGTCAGGCAGGTGAAGCAAACCAAGGCAGCTAAATTTTACCAGATGGGACAGCTCTGAGACAGCTGCAGAAAGAATATAGGTTCCCGCACCTGCCAAGAATAGCTATTAATCTTTTAATAAGAGTTCCTTTCCCACTTCTGCCTGCAGAAGGATGCGAAAGCCTGTGTCCGGTGCAGCAACAACCAAGTGCATTTCCTATCACAGCTTAACAACAGTCAAAGCGCTCCAGAAGAAAAGCTTACATCAGTTTTACTGGTTTTCCTCCCCCTCTAGAAATAAAAAAGACGGGCAAATTTGAATTTCTGAAGCAAAACAAATTTGTGTGGGAATTGCGACTTCTAAAATGTAAACCAGCCTGAAACGAAAGGATTTTCTCTGCCCTTTTGCACGTGGCGCATTATACACTTGTGTTGTTACGGCGTTTCTGGCAGAGGCTCTGCACGCTGCCATGAGCACCTCTTTCCAGCACGAGGTGCTCCCATGGAGGGGAGCATCCCAGCCAGGAGAATTTGGGCACGGGAAAAATAGAGAGGGAGATGTGGAGGCATGATGCCTCGCGCTGTTCACCGTGCCGCACTCACCCAAGTCTCCACCTCACAGCCAGCCTGCAGGAAAGCACAAAATGGTCCACGCCGGCCCTGTGCACAACCCGCGATCCCCCCATGCACTCCAGATGAAGCAGGCACTGAAGTATTTGACCTTGGTTAAGATTTAAGGGCTTGCAAGGTGCTGACCAATTTCCTCAGGGGGGTACCTCATCTGCGTGCCCACCTACAGTACCTCACGATAAGGTGCAAAGTACAGGAGTTTTCTGTGCATGCAATGCAACCCCACCTGTTAAAAGCAGCCCCATATGTGCAACGTAAACATGCATGTGCAATGCAGACCTGCATGCACGATGCAGCCTCGCCTGCACAATGTTGGCCTGCGGCCGTACCTCACTGCAGGATCTCCAATAGTGAAGCCCCTGGTAGCACGACACCTGCTCTCTGTTAAAATCAGCCGTGCCCCCATCGGAAGGGAGCCCTCTGCTCCATCCTGGTGCATCACCACTGTGCTTGGAGGTCATAGGGGCAAACGCAGTACCGGGGCGCAGGAAGATGGGGCAGCTGACTCATACCACGCAGCACACCTTCGGGAGTAATTTCAAATGCTCTGTTTTCCACATTCATCCCCTCTGCCCCGTCACTCTCCTCTTTTTCTTGTTCTCTGGAAAAATTTCAGGCATGACCTTTAGCCAGCCCCATGGGAAGGTGAGAAGAACAGTTCCATCTTGGTAAAGGCTCAGCAAAGGGAGTATTGTTAGGAATTTAATTTTCTCTCTGTAAATGCTTGTGGCCAACAAGCAGGCTGGATTGGGCCCTCCCTGTAAAGTCAGGGCAGGTGTGTTGGGTGCCCGCAGACGTATGAGTGATGCTGATGCAATCTGGCTAGCGATGCTCAAGGGAGACGGGGCAGAGGAGCTAGGCGCATGTATTATACTATAGGCATGCGATGCCCAGCGAGGTCCATGGGAGACCCGTGCTGCCACCGACATCCCACACAACGTATGGCCCCCATTCAGCACCTATCGACTCCAGCACCCAAACCCGTGTGCACGGCATGTTGCTGAAGCATTAGGCTGCTCCAGAAGGGCATCCTGAGTGCAGGCAAAAGGAGAGTTTGGAAGGAAAAGAGAAAAAAATTCAAGTCACCTCGTCTTGCTAGCACATCCCCAGAGGGCTGCATTCACACTCGCGCTGAACAGAAGGTTGCACAAGTGATGACATGCACAGTTTGGGGAGAAGTTGAGGTTTTGAAAGGTTACATGTCTTCTCTCGAAAACAGAAGTTGCCTGCTTGCAGCTATGTGTTTGTTTGGAAAGAAGGGGTGGGGAAAAAAAAACAACAGGCAAAGCGAGACCATTTTCACAGCCTCACCATCAGGGCCACTTCTTGGCATGAGAGCGTGCGGGAAGATCACCACAGCACAAGTTTGCAAACGCCCAGGTGTGGCATGGCCAGGGCGAGCTCCCGGCAGGGACGACCGCGGCGGCACGGCCCCTTCCTCCCTGCTCACTGCCCCTGCCCAGCTGGCGGGCACATGCCCAGCCCCCGGCCCCAGCACGCTGTCTCTTCTCTCTTGCATAAAGCTGCTGTGTGCCATTCCCTTTGCTGGTGCCGCTGCCAGCTCCGCTGCGACGGTCCGACAGGGCACATTTCCCATTACATAATTGTCCGTACGGATCTCAACAAATGCCGACACAATCCTCTGTGGCAGAGTTACTTTAGGAAAAAAAAAATAGGCAAACATAACAAACAGGGATTTAGTCCCAGAAAGGACCTGGAGACCAGAGCCGAGGTGAAGAGATCTCAGGACGTTGCTGGTTAACAGCAATATTACTGCTGACCTGGATTGGGAAAAGCATTTGTTCCATAACACAATTTACGCACGGACTAGAGGTTGAATTCCCTGGCTTTTGCCCATGGGTGGCATCTCACTTTACCATCACTGCCAAACCCAGGGAGGGTTTTGCTGCTCCATCCCTTGCCCGCAGGGGAGAGCTGCGCGGGCAGCAGGCTGCGGCACCGCCGGGACACGCGAGCCACTTCCCATTGCAGTAATGACCGCCTCCTCCAGAGGAAATGCGCTTCCTCTCGGCCTTCAATGAATGGCTACGGTCTCTTTTTCCCCAAAACGTGCTCCATCAAAGCCTCTCATAGCTCTGCCGAGGGGCCGAGCCCAGGGATGCAAAGCTGGGGGATGCAAAGCCCTCCGGCCACGCAGGGTGATTCCCATTCGGCAATGGGCTATCCCAATGGGGAGAGCTGGGCATCCCAGCAGCAGTGCAAAGCCAAACCCGCTCCCAGTAAAGCCCAGAGGCTGCGTACCTGCAGCTCAGCTATGCCTATGTGCCGGAGGCAGTGACACCTCCGTGGCTGCAGAGGGACATGAGGGTCCCTTCCTTGGCATCACCACCCCACTGCTCTGGGCTCTCCACCCTCACCGGGGCTGGACGGATGGTGTGGGGAGGGGTGCGCGATGCTGGTGTCACCCTGGCCAGGTCCCCTCTCCTCCAGTCAATCAGGCAGCAAGCTGAGTGGAAGGGGACTTTGGGTGTAAACAGTCCCTGCGCCCCTGTCGCAGGAATGTCGGGAGCAACAAGGGGGCCTTTGTGCAGTGCCGGGCCCCGTCCCAGTGCCCCCAGCCTGGCCCTCCCCCACCCCGGCACTGTGCTTTCCCCCCTGCTTTTTCCTAGTATTATTTGGAGGAGCGGCGGGTGCGCAAGAATGTGCCCCGTCAGCACAAGCGGCTGCAAAGAGCTAAATTCTTATCAGCTGTTGGAAAGGAGGAAACAGGAGCTGTTGTTTACAGAGAAGTCGGACGCCTCTCCCCCCGCAGCCCCTTCTCCCTTCCCAGCCGGCAGTGCATGACAGCAAATTCGCAGCCGGGGCTTCCTCTCGACATGTCCTGCTTTTTTCGTTCAGAACTGCGCTCAGCATCCTTCCGTGGGCCCTGCCGTTGCCGTTGGGTGGATGCCGGGGAGCTGGGAGAGGGGGTCCCAACCCCGCCGCAGAGCCACTGCGAGATGCCACCACCTTGCCAGCACCTGCGGGCCAGACCTAAAAGCCTTAAAAGCCACGGAGGGGAGGAACCACGGCAGAGGCAAACAGCAAAGCACACAGGGCTCCAGCTGCAGCTTGCCCAGGCATGCCCGGGATGCGGTGCGGGGCTGGCGTGGTGCACATCACCGTGTCCACCCTGCGTCCCACGGCTGGGTAACCCCAGCACTGCAGGCTCCTGCCCCTCTTGGTGTGGCTCTTTTGCAGCCCCAGGTCTCAGAGGCAGCTCCAACGCCCTCCACCCCACACACCTGCCAGCCATGATGCCTCCAAGGGCACCGGGGGGCTGGGACTCAATCCCCGCACCAGCAGACAGATGGGCACCCCGGCACGAGGAGGTGCACCCTCCTCTGTCTAGGTTGTGTATTTTCCCGTTGCCAGATGCCGGGGGGATGAAACGCCGTTGGTATGCTGCATCTGCTTGCACGGATGCAAACAGCGCTGTATTTCAGAGCTAGCTTCATCAGCTAAGTGCTCCCTCGTAAGACCACAGAGTGTTAGCTAAGTATTTAAATCACTGCTGCAGCAGAAAACCGGTAACGGATTTTCATACTGTTTTCATTTTTTCCAAGATTACCAGATGGATGCTTGCAACAAGCCCTGTCCAGGAGGCAGGACCCACCTGTACCTGCAGGACAGGGCTGCCCAAGTCATCTACCTCCCGCAGAAACCACTGCTTTGACGCAGGCTGCTTACCGGGTCACCTGCCCCATGCTGAAAAGCCCTCATGACAAACCCAGGCCCAGTTTTAAGACATAAATCCACAATCGCGTGACATAGCAGTGCCCTATCAAGCCCATACGGTGACCCATGGGGGTCACCCATGAGGGTCTAGGAGTGAGGATTAATACGGCCAGGAGAATTAATCACATTATGCGGCCAACTGATGGAGGCGGAGGGAAAACATGAAGCAAGCTAGGGATGTCCAAACCCTTCATCAAGCAGAGCCATCTCCCAAACATCTTCGGCCCTGCACAGTACAGGCTAGCCAGATGTTGAAGGGGTTAAAGACAGGACTGGGGGGGACTTTGTTTCGTCCCCCAGCATCTGGGCTCTCCAGAAATATTGAAAAAAAGGGATGGGAGAAGACACAAAAAGAACCCCAAGAACCCCCTTGCAATCACCAGCCTGGCCACTTGGCACCAACCAACTCGTCTGTCTTCAAAAGTGTTGTTATTTTGGCCTGGGCGGCTGGGTTATTTGAGGTGAAAGGAGGTCAGTTTGTCCGTAAAACAAAAGCCCTGTTCCCTTTTATCCCCAGAGAGGGGGAGGAGGAAAGAGAAACCGGGAGGGAGACGGATGCTCCTCTATATATAGCGGGAGAGGAAGAGGTGGGAGAGCAGGAGAGGAGCTCGTCTCCTTGCCACACCGGTAAGGCAGACCCTGGACCTGCTGGCTCGGCCAAGGGCCGGCGCCGGCCTCAGTGGAGGAAAGGTGGAAGGGGCAGATGAGAAGAGGAAGGGCAGCTGACATGCAAACCCTTGCCGCTTGGTTTGGTGAGAGGAAGGAAGTGCGCCCAGGGCGTCCCCAAAAGCACTGCCTGCCCGCAGCACCCGGGGTGGGGGGCATGAAAACATCCTGATATTCAGCGGGGACACAGCTGGGCGATGGTCCCTGGGTAGTTGCAAAGCCACCCGCAGCCCAACCACCTGCCCAAAATGACCCAGCCCGAACCCTGCTGGATGCGGGATCCCTGCGCCTCTTCCTGCCCAACCTCACCAGGCAGCGTCAGCCAAGTCTGGCTGAGCACTTAAGTAGGGAAGGGACATCCAGGGTTGCCTCCTAATTCTGCAGTGCCCCGTTCCCTGGGCAGGCAGACTGGGAGGAGAAGGAAGCTGGCGCTCAACTCCACTACTCCAAAAAACACCCTGTTACTTGAAAGCAACTATTTAATTCCTTTTCCCAAGGCAGAGGCAAGACTGTCAAATGCATGACACCACGTGCAGCTGGTATCTCCATCCTCTTCCCCCTGTTTGGCTTTGCACCTCTCCCGCAGTCAGTCACTCTGCGGTTCAGTCACCAGCAGGCAGCAAGACATGGACTCCTCCTCTCGCAGGCAGAGCAGGGGACTGAAACACCAGAATAAGGTGTCAAACTCGAGGCTCCTCCACCATAGGTTACTGAGCATCCATCGCTACTGGTTTACCACTCCTCGTCCCTGTTTACCAGTTAAGCTAACCAGTTTACCAGTTACTGCTAACACCAATGGTCCAAACCCCCAGAGCATCCTTGTGGAAAGCCCACTCCAGCCAACTGCCCTGAAGCCACCTGTCCTCTGTGGACCACAGCAACGCCGCATTTTTAGGCACGAGCTGCGCTGCAAAAGGGTAAGACACCACTCTTTAGGTTCACCAGCAGGTAGCCAGGAGGCCACAAAGCGTATTTTGGGAGCAGCCTAGAAGCTGCTGCTACAGCCAAGCAAAGCCTGCCCAGACAAAGGGGAGCACTCAGCTCCCTGCCTGCTCTCAGGATGCAGCACTTAGGCAGCAAGGTTTAAAAATAAGCCAGACCCCAAGCTCAGCAGAGTGCTGGCTGCAGACATCCTCGTTATTTTAATGACTTGCCCGCACAGCCAGTGAGCCAACCACTCCAGCGATATTTGACTTGCCTGAGCATCATACGCAGGACTTAGTTTCCCCATGGGACTAGCCAGTCCCCAAAACTGGCACGAGGTGGGTGCACATCACCCTGAGCACATCATTTTTCTCACTCCTCTCCCGGCCTACCACCATGTACAACGCAATCACAAAAAGCACTGGGCTGGGAAACCCCTTCTTCCCCTCCCAGCCTGGCTCCACCAAAACAAGGTATGGGTTGGGGTAGCATCCTGCTCGCCGACCGTGGCCACCCAGCACTTACTGAAGTAGAAGCCCCTGTCTCCACAGACGAACTGCAGCGTGTCCACCAGCTCCCCACCGCAGAGGGTCTCTGCCGTGCCATACGCCGCAGCCGAATCCAGCGCGTAGGCCAGGAAAGCCAGCAGCAGCAGTAGCATTCTCCTTGCAGCACACATCCTCTGCACCTGGGGAGAGAAGCACAGCATTAACATGGTGCAAGAGACCCCTCTCTGCCACCCCCGCTGGGCGTTGCCCCCTGCTCCCTGCCCACAGCAGACCTGGGGTTTGATGCCCAGACATGTCAGGATGCTGCAGAGAGGCAGCTTTGATGCCTGGACGCATCTGGATGCTGCAGGGAAGGACCAGCAATGCTGAGCCGGCCGCTGGTGCGAGGCTGGATCCCCATGCACAGCCCGCCGGCCAACTGCTCCGGCCAGACAAGGTTTGCATTGAAGCAGTTTTTCCATTGGAAAATCCCAGCCTACCTCTGAAAGGCTTTTATTCCCCATGCTCTTTCACCACTGTAATTTTTTATTTTTTTCCTCCCTTTACATGGGAAATCATTCAAATTATTATAGGGAGGTTTGTTTGTTTTTTTTTTTTTTCATTTCTGATGACAGGTTTTCATGCCCTACCTGAACACATGTCCCCCCCGAAGCAAAAACAGATGAAATTTCAACCCGTCCTAGAGCTACTTTTGAGGAAAGCTGGGTTTTGCCAGGGAGTGGCGGCCTTTGCCCTGAGTGTGCAAGAGACACACGTGGCCAAAGCTCGGGCAATCGAGGGGCTGATTGCACAAGCCGTGTTTGCTGACGAGAGCCAAGACCAAGAAGACACCCCTTGGGAGCAGAGCGGTCCCATGGGAAAGGCGCCTGAGGCATCACCGAGGAGGGCCATGGGGCTATCAGAGGATTCGAAAAGAAACTCCCTGGATATTTGCTAACTAACCCAAAGATTTCCCCCGAGTCGGCTCCAGCAAACAGCTTTACCTCCGTGTCAGCTTCCGCAGGTGTAAAGCGACGGTGCTATCGCCTCACTGGATGAGGCAAAACCCATGGACGGTTCAAGGCGTTCTAGTCCCTCAGCGATGAGCATCACTGTATATACACAGCCAAATAATGATGGTGGCCTGACAGGTCCGCTCAAAATGAAGAAGGGAAGTGTGGCAAAACAGCAGCCAGCACGGGGCAATGCTAAATCTCAAGCAGAGCATCCCCTCGCCTGGTTAAGGCGCTGGATTTCACATCCAGCCTTCATCACCATAGTATCTGAGCAACTCGAGAATAATATCAGTTAATGAATATTACCTCACCCCTCCGGGATGCTCGGAGATGGAGCCGAAGCCCAGGATAGATTAAATGACTCACCCAAGGTCACGGGGGAAGTCTGCAGCACAGCCAGAAAATTAGCCCAGCTCCCACGGGACCCCGCTACGGTCCTGCCAGCAATAAAGCCACCCTTGCTACCAATTTTTTACTAGCACATAGCTCAAATCATCGCTGCCAGAAATGCGCCGTGCTTACAAGTCACGAGTTCTTCCAAGCAGCAGGAAGACAGGGATCGTTGGCAGGAAAAGCCAAACCAGAGGCTGCGAGGTCTGGGCTGAGCAGGGCATTCCTCCTACCCAATCTTCGATGCCCATTGTATTGCTCAGCCTGTGCTGGCAGAGACCATCAAGGCTGGCCAAACCCCTCCAGGGCTCTGGACAAGAGAGGCAGCAGCCCTGGGAACAAATTGGCCTCAAACCAGCAAGCTATGGGACCGGGACCAGCTTTTCCAGTAGCACCAGTCCCTTTGGCCCATCTGGGGAGCTTTGGTCTATATTACACTAGGAGCTGAGGGATGGCACTGGGCTGCGATTGCACCACACCACCAAGCTGCAGTGCTTTGCCACCAACTCCTTTTCACCTTAATTTCTTTATCAAGTTGGCCAATGGGTGTTTACTGGGCCTCCCCAGCATGACTGCAGCGTCACCTGCGCTGCTTGAGTCGTGCCCCTGGTGCAGCAGCATCAGCAGCTGGATCTCCAACCAAAAAGAGAGCAATGATCCTGCTCCCTTTCCTGTTTGGGGTTTCCTCCCCCCTCTCCCCCATTTTCCTCCTTTTTTATGAGCAGCTCCTGATTGCTGGTGTCCCCAGGGTGCCAGTAGCTTGTCACCAGGGCAGCAGATATGCACCAGCCCATGCTGCCACCGAAGACGCTGACGTGGGATTTCAGAACACTCAAATAATCCCCCATCCCCAATTAAGCTCACGCTGGCTGCAAGCGCGGTGGCTAACGAGCAGACTGCGCACCAGCCTCCAAGCCAGAGCTGGTCCCCCTGAAGGGGCTTCCTCAGTGGCACAGGTGACAAACACAGTTTTTCCTCCACATCAAGTTTAAAGAAAGGGTTGAGATGCTCTGAAGCAAGGGAAGAGTGAGGTTTTGTCA
The DNA here is from genome assembly GCF_036417535.1 of Chlamydotis macqueenii. Taxonomy (NCBI): domain Eukaryota; kingdom Metazoa; phylum Chordata; class Aves; order Otidiformes; family Otididae; genus Chlamydotis; species Chlamydotis macqueenii. The sequence continues at coordinate 51,144,624 of NC_141560.1, read as the reverse complement.
GCGGGGTGATATCTGATGCTGGGGAGACCTGATACCTTCTGTGGAAAAAACCTTGCACTCCTTGGAAAATACCCGCTCCTGCACAACCTGCACCGCAAGCACAAGGCGGCCGCTGGCAGCCCTCCCTGCCTCCACTGCAAGTTCTTGTAGGGTGCCCACGCACCCCATAACTCCAGCCAGGAAGCCCCCTGGAAGCCACAAGGACACGGACAGCCCCAACTCTGCCACCCAGGGCCAACACGGAGGTGTGCAATCAATGAAGTCCCCCTTCGCTTGTGCATCAACCACCAGCCCTTTCAGCCACTGTCACCTTGGCGTCTCCCTGCTCCCTCCAGCAGCCATGTAATGAGAAACCGGGCAGCAAAGCAAAAAGCATCTTTATTTACTACCCGGTGCTGCAGTTTCTCTCCAGTTTGATGGAGCCGCAGCCCAACCCAACCCCATAAGCCCTTCCCTCTCACTTTGGCCCTGCTGACCCTGTGGAAGAAAAGCCCCCGGGGTTCACTCAAAAGCTAGACAGGCTCCTGGGGTGCTGCCATCAGCGCAGAGCATCCCGATGACCTTTCAATCAATCCTTTCCCCCTCTCACTCCTCCTCAGCAGGGGTGAGCAGCACCCATGGAGGACAGCTCACATCCACCCCGCCACAGCTGCCAGAGCAGCCACCGCTCCCCAAAATGGGGTGGTACAGCACGGCCAGGTACCTGCAGCCCACAACCTGGTGCAAGCACCACGCCAGCTGCCCAGGTTGCATATGGCTTCAGTTGTCATGTCTCCGAGCCTTCACTCTCTGGTGGAAACGTGGGACAGCACTGCTTTTGGTGTCTATTCCAAGTGTTAGGACAGGGACAGAACCCTCAGCTGTGGGACAGGAGGAAAGCCACACTGACAGCTGGAAAACCCTTCAGTTTTTATTAGAAAACCCCTCTCGGGGGAGTAACAGGATTAAGGCGGTGAGAGGTAAGGAGGTGCTTTCCTAAAGGACAAGGTCCTGTGCTCACTAGGAGAGAGGCTACGTCCAACAAAAGTTAATTCCTGACAAAGCGGATTGATCAGCCATGCCAGCTGCCATTCCCCCTCACGCTCCCGCAAAGAGCTCAAATGCTTCGGGATGTGGTTTTAACCAGGGGCAGTGGGAACAGCAGCGCGAAACATGCTGGGTGCCCAACCACCTGAGTGCCAAATTCCTCCTAATGAGGGCTCAGACCCCACGCAGCGGTGCAAGAGGGTGATGCAAGAGGAATTTCTGGGTTGTCCAGGTGCCCTGTACCATCCTGGGAACCACACTTGTGAGCAGTATTCTTGGCATGGGAGAGGCTCAGACAAGCCATCAGAGCATGCCACCGTCCTCTGCTTGCCTGGAGAGTGTCTGCTTTGCTCTCCATCCTTCATGTCCCCTCTCTTTCCCTTGCATTACCAGGTCCTCACACGAAGCCAGGCTGCTGCTGGAGCCAGCTCCACCAGGAGCATCCCATGCTTGGGACTTGTGCGTATTCACCCCATCGCAGTACAGGCTGCTGCACCCATGGCTAGGGACTCCCAAAAATGTCAGGGCAGCCCCCAGACAGCAGGGACAAGCTAACAGACAGGGTCCTCTCAGAATGGCTGTGGTGTGCCAGGGGCAAGCCCGAGGGCAGACCTGCAGCGGAGCCACCCTCCCACCCGAGGCAGTGAAAATAATTTTTTCAGGATTTGCTGCAGAATCAGTTGGATCGGTGACTTCTGTCCAGCTGCTGGGGAGCTGGGGGCCAAGAGGCCACAATGCGCTACAAGGCCCTGTTGCCAAATCTCAGAGGACAGCTCAGGCATCCCCTGCATCCAGGCTTGTGCTGAGCCAACCAAACCACGGTGCCTCTCTTGGGCAACAAACATCTCCCCAAAAACAGAGACTAAACCTCCTGTCTGACCTAATTTCTTCTTCAGTCTGGCCTTCATTACAATTTAATATGAACAGAACAATGTAGGAGGGAATTGACAGATGGCCCAGTCTGCAAAATTTGGATTTGGACAGCAAAAAGTAAAAAAAAAATCTTGCTTCTTCTCATGGAGCAATGCAGCTTTTAAAAGGGAGCACAACAAAAAGTCATGGACCCAAACCCAGTGGTATGTGCAGGAGGGGAAAAGCCCACTTTGTGCATCCTAGCCTCCATCACCCTCCACCCCTCCAAAAACATGTGGGCAGAGTGATATTTCGCTTACTCTGACGACTGCCGGTGAGAGCTGCTGAGCATCTCTCTGGGTTACTCCTCTGGGCGGGCAGCCCCAGGAGAGCAGGGCCCTGACGTGCTTTCGAGTGTGGCTCTCCTGAAGGGACAGGGTGCAGGCATGCACCAACCTCACATGGGCCAAGCAAGTGCCGCCCCTGCCTACGGGCACCCTCCCACAGGGCGCTGGGCCACAACACCATGAGGTGCCAAGAAGCAAAGGGCTAGTGGAGGCCAGGGGGGCAAGGCAGGTGCCTCGGGCAGGAGGCTGCCCTGGAGGCTGCATTTTGGGCAGAAGCACTGTGATGAGGCACCCAGTGGTACCCAACTGGAGAGAGGTGTCACGTGCTGTACCGCAGAAGAGCCTCGCTTTTCACCTAAAAGAGAGAGGATGAGATTTCGAACCCACAGCTTGGAAAAAGCCGGCTTTGAAACACAAAACTTTGGTCCATCCAGCTGTCAGGCGAATAAAACCAACCCAGGACCAGGGGTTTTGCTGTTTCGCTCAGGCCTGAAAAAAATAAAAACCTCCTGATTCTTGGCACCTGGCTCGCATGACATTTATATGGCTGAGGTTGGCAATGCTGCTGCTATTTTTAGCCCTCGCTTTTTTGTCTTCACTGCTCGTCCCCATCAGCAGCCCACTCCGCCCTGTGCCGGGGGTCACCTTTCCACCTCCCATCCTGGGAGCAGGGACAGACACCTGCCTGCTCTGCCTGCAGGACAGGGGCCAGGGCAGGCAGGGGAGCGGAGTTCACACCCCGCGTCCAGCGGCGCTTGCAGCAAGGGCTACCGTGGCTGTGGAAAAATCAAGCTGAAAAAGGTGAATGGGGTATTCAGTACCATTTACTCACCCCACTGGGGAGTAAGAGCGTATTGCACAAATTTTGGTATGCAGCCCAGAAACATTTGATTTATTGCATAAAAAAAAGGAAATGCAATCTTGCTTAACTCTTCTAAAGACAGCTGGCAGGACCCAGGGAAGGGATTTAAGTCCATTTTAGTAGCCTCACTTAACTCCTTTCTTTATTGTTCCTCTCTCCTTTCTGCATTCCCGTCCAAAACCTGGAGTGTATCAGGGAAAGTTAACAGCAAGTTAAGCTGTTAAATCAGAAATTGTGGTGACTGGAGTCTACTGGCAAGTGATATTCCCACAACACGTTGAACTTGCTTTATGTCTTGGCAGAGCGGCTTTAACCCCTTCAGAGCCGGGGCTGCAACCCCAAGGCAGATTTCTTCCCCCCACCCCGTCTCCTGACCCGTATGGAGGGAGGCCGGTATCTCTTTGCCCCGTTAAGACACACAGCAGCCTTTAAAAGCAAAGGCAAGCCAAAGAAGGATCGGAGAGGTCAGCCCCAGGACACGAGCTGAGAGGGAGAGGGTGGGCCACTTACAGTGCGCTGCTGGAAACGCACCAGCTCCTCAGTCCCTCTAAAAATAAGACCTCACCTGCTGTGTTTGCTTTATTTAAAAAAAGAAAAGTACAGAAACACTTTTCTCCAGTCCTCCCTGAGGCAAGCCGCGCTCGCTCCGAAGCCGATAGGAATCACTGGGAAGACACGCACTGACACCTCTGGGTTGCCCGGTCAGAGCAGCAGCCCTCCAGCCAGGCTGCAAAAAGGATCACCTGTCAGAAAAAAAAGCGCTGGGACACACACGCAGACACATTTTGGCTCTCCGGTTTCATGCGGCGGTGGGAGGGGACCTGCGGTGTCAAATCTTTTATCCCTTAATGAATTTTCACAGGAGCCGGGGTAGCCCCTTTGAAAGGCTGAGTGAACTTGTGTGGGTGTCGACAACATGGAGCAAGATTTACAGCTCTGACCCATTCACCCCCACCAAAATTGTCAAGTTGGGTCCAAAACAGCTCAGCAAAGCTCAAATCAGAAGTGTCAGTCAGTTTTATTCCTCCAGATGTCCTTAGCACAAAGTCACCCTCACAAAACCCCACGACCCGAGCTCCTCAACTCCACTCTAAATCAAGGCAAGAGGAGGAATAAAAAACCCAACAGGCTGAACTCTGCTAAGTAAGAGGCAAAGCCACACACACACACAGACGCAACCTGACAACAAATAAACCCAAAGAAAACCAGGCCTTGGCCTCCCAAGCACGTCCCAGCATTTGGAAGAAAATGACAGACTTTGTATGGGAAGCCTTGACTCCAGGGTTGAAAGGAGCAGTTTTCCCGGGGTGTCTGTTTAAAACCACCCACCCAAACCTCGTTTTTACACTCCACGCCGCCGGTGCGAGACCTGGCGTATCAGAAACCCCGCTAAAGCACCGCTGGCGGGAGGCGAGGCGGCCACATCTGCTGGTACAGTCAGGCTAAATCCCGAGTTTCCTCATGTGCCCCAATTCCCTGCTGCTCGACAGAGCGCTAAAACCTTTCCAAGTTGCACTCTTAAAACAATTCCTGTAGGGAAAAGCAATTGGGAAGGAAGAAGAAGAAGGAGAAGAAAAAAAAAAAAAATCTCACACAAAGTGGAAGGCTGCATGCCAACCATTAACTCTCACTCCATTTTGGCTTCGCTTTCTTGTTTTTCCTCTCTGTATTTTTATCCCTCCGAGACCGAACGCGCCGCAGTGTTTTGCAGGAGAGAGTTTAACAGCCTCCCCGCAGCCGTCTCTTCCCCGCCCCGCGCCGCCGCGAGCGTCTCCCCGCTCCCAAACCCACCCGCGACCGCAGGGGACGCCGCGGGCAGCCAGGGGCCGCGCAGCCCCGCCTGACCTCGCGCAGCCCCGGCCCCCGCACGGCCCCGGCTGCCCGCACACGCGCGCTGTTGCTGCCCGCAGGCCCCTCCGCCGCTCCCCACGCGGGACCGCCCCGCGGGCGCGCAAACCGCGCGCAAACCGCGCGCAAGCGGTCCCGCTGCCCGCATCCGACCCCCCCCCACCCAAGGTGTGGGGGGGGTCGCGGCTGCGGGTGGCCGGCGGGGCTGTCCCGTGTGTCTGTGTGTCGTCCTCCCCTCCCGCCCCCACGGGGATACCCCGCGCACCCCACCGCAGCCAGCCGCCCCGCCAGCCCGCGGCTGGCCCGGCTCTCGGGGTCCCTCTAGTGACGCGCGTGGGGCACGGCGGGGCTGGCGCGGCGCGGAACGGAACGGCACGGCGCGGCTCGGCACGGCACGGCGCGCAGCGCGGCACGGCGGAGCGCTCCCGCCCCTGCCCGCGCAGCTGGGGCGCGCAGTGGGGCGCGCAGCGGGGCGCGGAGCGGCGCTTACCTTGGCGCTGCCGCTGCTGCTCTCAACTTCGTGCGGCGGCGGCGGCGGCGGGCCGGGGAGGAAGGCGGGCTGCCGGCAGCGCTCATCCGTGTGTGCCCCGGCGCTTGACATGCTGCTCTCCTGCCCTGGCAGCGATCGCGGCTTTGGCTCGCCTTCCCTGCGCCCTGGCTCGCTCTCCTCGCCTTGCCCTCTTGGTATGTCAAGTCCCTCCTTGATTTTGTCTGAAGGATGTTATTTTGTTACGATCAGGTATTTTGTTATTCTAGAGAGCGCTTTCCTTTTCTTTCCTTTTTTTTTTTTTCTCTTTCCTTTTTTTTTTTTTCCGGCTTTCTCCCCCCTCTTTTTTTTTTCTTTTTTTTTTTTTTCCTCCCCTTTCTCCTTCTCTTCTCCTGCTTTGGCTGCCCCTTGGGTGGCTCTCACTTTTGTGTTTACTGACTGCGTCCCCCTGGCCGGGGCGGAGGGGCCGGCCGCCTGACTGCCCGCTGCTCCCGGCTGGCTGCCCCACGAGCGAGGAGACAGGCAGGGCTCTCCGGCTGCCCCCCTTTTATACCCCCCCAATGGGCATGCTCTGACTTCCCCAGCGAGCACCAGCCCGGCCACGCAGCCAATAATGTTGCAGAGCGGTCTAACCCCCTCTCTTCCCTCCCTCCCTTCCTTTCTTCCCTCCTTCTCCCTCGTAACCCTCCGGAGTCCAGCTCGGGGAGGGGAGCGGGGACAGAAAGTTTTTGCCGCACCGTTTCTTCGCACCGTTTCGGGCTGCTCCCGCGTGGGGGCTTTGACCTACCCCGGGGGGGGAATGAGGGGCTGCGCGCATCCCCCGCCGCCTCTGCAGGTGAGGGGAGGAGGTGGGCGTCCGAGCCCCGAACCCCTGTCCGAAATGCTGTCGGGAGCCACTCCCTGAGCGGCTCTCACTGCTGGATGGCGGGACATCGCCTTGCCCACGCCGCTTTCAGGGTTCTCTCTAGGTGTGCGCAGGGCACAGGTGTCCGCACCATCCGCCTTGCCCTGCACCAGTACCCAAACTGCTCCGAAGGGCTCCCCAGCAAAGGCACGGGCATTCAGGGGTGCCGGCCGCACGGGCCTGCCCGGGCTCGCATGCCTGCCCTGTGTTATGGGCCCCAGCGCGGGCAGGCGAGCCCCCACCTCAGCAGATTTGAGCCCCCGCACCCACCCGTGCATGTCCATGTGGACAACATGGATGCTCGCCATCCACAGGGCAGTGGCACTCAGATTTGCCACCTCACAGAGCACCTTCCCAGAGCAGTTCCTGCTCACTAGGTCGCCTCTGCTTCTCACAGGCTTCTGCAAGCGAGCACGGTTGCCTTTAAGCCAAAGGGACTTTTCCCAGGCTTTGCCGTGGTGTGCGTACAGCAGCGCGTGGGCTGAACGTGCTCCCACCGCTCGGCCAGTGCTGCATGGCAGTTGCGTTGCTCTGCATTAAGCAAAACTTGCCTTCTCCCAAAGACCTGCCTGCCAAATCCGCCCCGCCAGGGAAGCAGCTGCCCCAGGAGAAGGGACTCCGCTCGAAAGCACCCCGGCCAGCCCCAGGTGCCTGCAGCCTTGCTGCTGGCCAAGTGGGTGCCCCTTATCAGGTTGTGCCACGAGAATGCACCCTCCTTGGAGCAGAGCTGCCTGAGATTGGGCACCTCAGGCAGCATTTGCCATAGGTAGTGGCATGAGGGGGCAAGGATACAGCGTCCCTCACTCTAACATGCAATAAAGAACATTTTTTTACCTCTTTTTTTCAAGTTTGCACTTTTTTTTCTTTCGAGGATGGGGGGCTTGGTGCAGCTTTGAACAGTCGGAATTGCCCTCAACATGGCCAAGACAACGTGAGCTGGACTGGACCCTTCTCCCTAGGCTTTGGATGTCCTCCCCTCCCCAGCATTCTTCTGTTCTCCGGGTTGTCCTCCAGGCTGTGCTTCTCTGGGCTGCATCACTGCGTATCCCACCTGGCAAAGCTGGTGTCAGGGCTGCAGGCTTCGACCAAAACATCAGCGCGCCTGGGAAAGAGACATGAGGCCAAGAAAGCAGGGTTCTGTGCACACCAGGCTCAAACACAGGCATCAAACCTCAGCTCCGACATTGATATTTAAGCGTGTAAAGAGGTGGCCTGGCCATCAAAGTGGCTAAGCATGTGCCGGTACGTGCCAGGGCTCCAGACTTCTCCCCAAAAAGAGGCGTCTCTATTGATGCTTGCCTTTGGCTTTATAAGTTTCTCCTAGATGGCCAGGACTTAGTAAATTCCAGTCGTGGCTCCTTGCAAACCTCTCGGCAGAGCTGGGCTCCTTAACAAAGAGGAACAACCACCTTTCCTCACGGCAAAGGCAAAACCCCATCAAAGGACAGGACTCAACTTGGCAGGGGGGTCCGCAGGGCTGTAGCTCCCGTTAACAGCCGAAGGAGCCCAGCTCCCTTCCCTTCCCCCAGCTCACCACAAGGACCTCCTGAGAGGAGACAAAAGAAAGCTTGGAGGGTTAATCTCCCTGAGAAAAACAAGTGATTTTCCAGTAAACAACTGCAATAGCAAACAATGGGGGTGAAAAATAGCGATCATAAAAAAGTCTGCTCGGAGGAAGAGGCAACCCAGTAAGAGAGGTGTCTCTCGGGCTGGGGGAAAAACAAGGCAGCAGTTTGGTGAAGCTTCAGCAACAGCAGCAGCAAAATAAACCCCACAAGTTGCCACTGGATCTACTTGTGTTTGTGCCTTTTGATCTTTTAATTGCTTCTTAGTTATCCTTCAGTGCAAATAAATAGTGCATTGTGTCAAGAAAGAGGAGGGGGGTGGGGAAGGGAAGAAAGACACAAAAGAAAGAGCTGTCGCCCAGAAGAGAAAAGGAACAGGTTCTTTCCCCCCACCTTTAAAAGAGTGAATATAGCTGTATTTGGAGGGGGAGGAGAAGGGGATAGGATTAGAAATCAAAGCGAAATTGGAGAGAAGCACATTAAGCCTCGGGCATCCTTACAGTAGGAAGAAAAGAAGAAGGTGGTAAAACCCTCTGGGAATTTATTCGGTGAGTTACGAGAGGATCCATGAGTGCAATATTGTTAAAGGTCAGCCTAAACTTAATTTAAATGAGGGATGTGTGACCTCCGCCCTTCATTTAATACAGTCATAAGGAACACTACCCTGCAGATAGCTGGAACAATAGCTGCCTCCACCCCAAACTCCAGCCCCTGGCCTTGCCTGCAAGGAGGGCCTGCGAAGGAGAGCAGGAGGAGGATGAGTAAAGCCCAGGAGGTGGCTAACCTGAGGATGGGGAGGCAGAAAGAGAGGGAAAGGAGGGCCTCTGGGCCACAGCACTGACCGCCAATGGACTTGCAAAACCACAGCATCCCAGGAAGCATTTTGGTTTGAAAGTGGACGGGGGCTGCAGCAAAGCATCACCTGAAACCATTGGAAATGCAAAAATAGCCCACCGCATCTTGCGTTTCTCTGACCTCTGTGGTCGTCGGTGCAGTTCAGGAAAGAAATCACGATCATGGGTTCCCGGTAAATTCGCAAGGAGCAAGGACAGCGTTCGCAAAGCAAAGTCAGCCAAAGTGAGGTGAAACTAAATGAATCTAAAGTGGGAGCTGGAATAAAAGCATCTGAAAGATGTCCTGAAACGACCAGGGGATGCCTGGGACTCAGAGAGAAAACGTTTTTCTGCTGCAACGGCTGTGAAAGTGCCTGGGCAGGCTGCAAAGCCTCCTGATGGTGCTGCCCATCCAAGCTGATCAAAGCAGCTCGTGGGTGGCCACCAACATGTGGTGATGAGCTGGAAAGCTTTCCAGGGAAAGGGGAAAGAACAGAAAAGCTTAGGCCAGGCTGGACCTTGCAGGCAGGGATGTGAGCTTCAGCAAAGTCAGAGGAATGTAAATAGCTGCAGAAATGCAGTGGTCACAGGCCAGGGTGGACGTTAGCGATGCTGCTGGTGAGCTGAGCCAAGCAGATACCTTCAACAAAGGGGATATTCACATGCCTTTTCCCTTCCTCTCCACCTGTAATCCAAAGAAGGGAGAGGTCACCTAACCCCAGCCCAACCAAGGCAGCCTGTGATGCTCATTTGGCTTATTTCACAATTACACCACAAATGACAAGGTGAGCCGAATGGGGATGCGAGGTCCATGGTTCAGGTGCTGTGCCTACAGCACTACAAAGGTAGCCCAATTTGTAAAGCACCTTATGTTCTCGTATGTCAAGAGTGAGGACAACCAGGAGAAATCAAAATGATTTACTGACATGCCCAACAAATCTGGGCACTGCAGACTGAGTTGTCCCAGACAAAAGAAAAAGAAGGTGAGGGTGGGCCTTGGGTTTGGGTCTCTTGTGGAAGACTAGGAGAAAAAGTCATCTCCAGTGAGAATGGGGAGTGATTAGCCAGAGTCCTATGCACAGCTGTTTAGTGGCAGAGGAATAATCGTACTTGGCCCAGAGTGTTTTTCGGTGGCTTTAAGAAAACGATACCTTTTGTTTTGTACAACCCAGGAACCTGGCAGTAACACCGTGTCCTTGCATGCTGCTGAAATATATTGATCCTGGGGCACGCTAAACTGTTGGAACAGGAGAGATTCATTGGCGAAAGGGGATGTGATATATAGAAGGTCCCCGCGTGAAATTGAAGTCAAAGAACTAAGAGGGGGAGAAATAATTCACCTGGGGCCCCTGGTCAACAAGGAGCAAACAAGAGCAGAGACTGGGCAGGTCTGCTCATGGCTCTGGGCACCCCTAGGTGGGGAGAGCATTTCAGGGCTGCGCTCCCAGCCAAGCGAGGTTCTGCTGCAGGATTGTTATATGGGATGGGGAAAAGCAGGATGCCCTTAGGCATCAGCAGCAGACTTTTTTTGGCATGTTCGGAGTGAAAGAGGGACCCTTGAGGCAACTCCTGCCCAGGTCTATCAGTGCCTTGGAGCACTCATTGGACTTAGGTGTGGAGGAGGGACGTTGGCAGATGCTTCCTGAGGACCTGGAGGGTGCTGAGTGTAGCAAAAATTTAGTTTTTCCAGAGTAAGTTATTGCATTGCCAGAGGAATATATGACAGCAGTAAAAGGCCCAGGTGGAGGACAAATGATGTGCTTTTTGTGGGCTGGACAGACTTGGTATTCCTGTAGCGTCTTTTAAAATTCAGTATCCCCAGTGATTAGAGAAAAGCTCCAGCCCGAGAAGCCTTGCTTGGCTCAAGAGGCTGCAGGAAGGAGGACGCAGGTTACGGACGTGTCACAGTGGCCATGGTGGAATTGAAAAAGCATGAATGACGTTCAGCAAGTGAAACTCAGAGGATCTACTTGGGATTCTGTCTGCAGAGTGGCCCAAAAGGAGGCCAAAGGGTCCCAGGGTCAGATGATCCTGGAAAGGGAGATAAGTGTCTCCTTTCTCCCCATCATCTGTGGAACAGCAAACATCTCTTGATCATCCCTGATTGCCAAAGTGGATTCCAGCTCAGCAAATGGCTTCCCAAAAGGAATTTCTGAGAGGATGGAATAGGGTAGATAGGGAGAAATACCCACCCTCTCCTCGGCTTCTTTTCATTGCAGAGGGAGCCTGGAAGGCTCCGAGTTTTGTCTGATTATTTGTGTCAAAATGTGCAACAAATACAGTAGCAGAGAAGGAAGATGGGTCTGTGCCTATATTAACATCTAAGCACATCACCATTTCCTGTTTTCCTTATTTATTTTTTTTAAAGCATTTCCATTAAAATACTCACTGGAATGTCATGGAGAAGAGGTCCAAGCTCATTTAAGGATGAATAAAAGTTCCAGCAGGTACAATTAGTTCTTCCAAGCACCAAGGGATGAAGTTGTCTCTTTATAGCATTGTGCAAATGCGGGTCTGTCTATGGAACAAGCTCTAAGTCAAAATAGCTTGTGAATGAAATGTGCTGCGGGACTTGGTGGGGAGCCCTTTGGACTAGAAGCTCTTTGGGGCAAAGACTGTGCCCCATAGTTCTGTCCCTGCAGGGACAGCCTGACAAGGATGCTCTGGGAAGGCAGCGGTCATCCTCGTGTCCCCCCAGGGAGGAGCTGAGCAGCTCCAGGTGACACCCGCCGCCAAGCAGGAGCATGCGGTGCTCTCTAGGGGTGTCTGTGTCTCACCCCACAGCACAGCACCCTCACCCACACCTCTTCACTGTGCCCTCACTTGGAAAACTCAGTATTCACCCTCCAAAATGTTTTATCCTGCTCCTGGGAGCATCGGTGTGAACTGGTCCGTCTGGCTGTGTGTTGCTGCATTCATGAGTGAAAGCAGGTGAGCTGTTAATAAATTCTTTTTCCTCAAAAAAAGAGATACGTCAGTTGTTGCTGAGGTCTTCTCCAGCAGTTTCAATGGAGCAGACATCGCTGAGTGGCCAGTGCCAGTGCCTGCGATGGGCCGGGACAGTGGTGGACACAGACCTTGCACTGATTTTTCCTTGGTGCAGCTTCTTGGAGAGCTTTCCTTTGGCCGTGTCCAGCAGTCAGCTCACTCAGCAAAGCTGCCCAGGTGAGCGGGGTGGTATTTCCAACCCTCTGCCACGTCCTCCCGTGTTCGTTACTGATGCAGCTCACATACTGCAGATGCGCTATTTGGAGGTATGTGCTTCGAGCACCCGTTCGGTACCCTGCAGAAAATCAGACACAAGAGCCAGTTGGAAATATCACTCTGCAATGGGTTATTTTTCCAAGTGCATGACAGAGGCGATGGCACTGAGTGCAGAGGGCGATACATTTTAGGGAATATACACAGGGCCCTTATTTGCCATGGAGAAGTGGAGTGGTGCAGATACGTCTCTGTTGTGTAATTAATGGCTTTAAAAAAAAAACCCCGAGCCTGTTGGCTAAGCCCGAATACCTCTGAGGGGTTCAGGAATCCCAGCTATGTATCTTTCAGGCGTTTCTTCCTCTGTTTTTTTTTTTTTTTTTTCTTCTTCTTTTTGCATTGCTGCTGTGCTTCAGTGCGGGTCTTTGTCTGCAGCTCTTGTTGTCTTCGGGCAGAGGGTTGGGTAGCAGCATCTCCCCCAGGCCAGGGCTTCACCCCTTATCAGGGACCCCTGTCCCCACCTCTGATTGCTAGCCCTGGGAGAGGCCACCCCATCACTCCTTCAGGCTGGGGGCTTTTGGGGTGAGGTAAATGGTCTGCCAAGCCCAGCCATTGGTGCCCTTGGTGCTGAGCTGAGCAGTGAAGACCCCAACGGAGGATGTGGGGCTGGGGTCTCACAGGCAGGCAGCTGTGGACATGGGGAGAAGGGGCAGCACAGGTCTCCTACAGGGTCCTGCACCCTGAGTGCAGCCTTCCTCCGCCACTGCATTCACTCATCACTTTGGACAAGTCACTTAATTTCCCCCTGGTTTGCATCCCCGTCCATCAGCTCCAGGCAGGGATAAGTCTGTCCCCCATTGTCTCATTCCCTTAGGGGCTGGGACTTTCTATAACTAGGGCTGGCAGCAGGCATACACGAGTTTGCAATAAGGTCCCCACTGCTTGCACCTTCCCATTCCTGAAGCAGGTGACACAGGGACACCCTGTGCCCGCCTGTGCTGCCAGCATCCCCTCCAGACCACGCTGCCCTTGCCACGGGTGATAGACGCACACAGGGAGGTGGGAGGTGTGGGCAATTTGTTTTCTCACTTAAACAAAACACTCTCTCATAACCATAATGAAGGAGGGGAGGCAACAGCACTTGGCAAAGCAACTCTCACTAAGTGCACTTCACTAGAAATGTTTATACTCCGACGCTGAAAAATCCACTGAGCGTGGCGATAGTGCGACGTGGCGCTGGCAGAGCAGAGGCATCCGAAGGTGAGGATCTGCACCCTGAGCCAGGTCCCAGCCAGGGTGGGCTTGGGGGTGTCACCAGCTAATCCTGGCAGAAGTTCCCATGGTCTCCCACATGGGGACAGCGAGTGGAGGGACAGGGGAAAGGGCACAGGGATGGCTTTGGGCTTCCTGCACGTGGCTCCACCTGGAACCACACACCCTGGAAAGCCTGTCTCCTGTTGGCCGTCAGGGCTATTTAACCTTCAAGGACAGGTGTACGGGTGGGGTTGGCATCTCCAAGTAGTGTCACGGGGCAAATAGGTATCATGCAATCCTGTGTGATGAGGGTAAGCTTTTTTATGGTGCCGGTTGTGCTCCAGAAAGGCTCTGGTGGGAGAAGCAAGAGTTTTGTAGAGATACTGGCACTCCTGGAGCAGGAGACCTCACAGGGTAGGACTCACAGGGACTGCTAAGCTAATTGCCAATTACTAGGGAGGTAACCCCCACCAAAAAAAAAACCCATGTAGCTTTTCAAAACAGCGGGTGGTAAGCTTGCATAGCACGTGCAGGCGTGCGTGTGTGTGCACACATGTATTTTTGTGCTGAGGGGGAAGCGAGTGCTTGGCTAAGTAGGTAGAGCCAAATGGCAGGTGATTCAGATGCTACCTCCTATTTCTGGCACTACTTTGGCAGTGCCACTCGAGTCCTTGTCTCTTCATCAGCCAAAGATAGCAGGCTCCGAAAAGGCCATCCATGAAGCTTCGGTGCAAGCCCTGAAGTCAACAGGCAAAGGGTTAACTGAATTCCCAAGGCAGGTGGGAGCGCGAGTCAGACTGGGTGATATCGCAGACATGTTATTTGAAAAGCTAAGAAATTGTGGAATTCCTCACCTAATCCAACTTCCCCACAGTTTAAAGAAAACTGCAGTGCAAGATATGGCTACAGCCAAGCGAGACCCCCCACAAACCTTTCCCTGCATAATCCGTGTGTGGATACATGCTCCGCCAGCCGCCTCCGTGAGCAAATCCTCAGTGAGTTTGCTCCCAGTGAAGCTCGTGGGATGCAGCCCCTACCCTTGACCCCGCCAGTGAGTTGACCCATATGAGCTGAAGGTGGCTCCTCCATCCCTGTGACACTGCTTGTGTGCAAGGCATGGTCCTCCCTCACCCTGCAGCGGTCCTGCTGCCTTTATCTGAGCTGAGTGCAAGGAGGCTGCTCACCCCATGGTAGCCAGAGAGTAGTTAAAACACCTGCATGAGCAAATGCTCGATGAGACAACACAAAATTTAGTGGAAATAATGCTCTCGACTTCAGCAGGCCCCAGTTTAGGGCATCCATAGTTGTGAGACGTGGTTGCCGTAAGATGCTGTAGCTACACAAATTAATGATTAATGATTAGCAAGTGTAATTATAGCAAAGGAAATTGCGTCCCTGGTTCAAATCTGCCTGCCACTCCTCCCCTCATTTTTCCAGGTGAGTTTCTTGCTAAGCCATCTCAGTCCACCAGGTAGATCTTCATGCAGGAGAAGACTTTTTTTTTTTTTGCCTGGAAGTGAATTGTGTAGGTTTTTGTTTCCTTTTTTTTTTTTTTTTTTTTTTGCATTAAAGGCAACCATTTCAAATATGCACAGATCACACAGGTGTTTTTTAGTCAAAACAAGCACAATTACCACAAGAGGTGCCAGACTGGAACAACCTCTTCTCCACTAACCTAATCCAAAGGGGAAAAAAAGAGAAATATGTTTTCCGGAGATAGAACAAATTCCTTTGTCTCTGTGTGTGATATAAAAAGAGAAAAAAAAATCTAGCAACGGACAGCAGGCATCCCCTAAAAGGGACTTTCAGAGGAAAGTTGCTTTCCCTCCAAGAAACCTTAGTGTCGGAGCGGGGGAATGATTTCAAGCCAGACCTGCTGCGTCCCACCGCAGGGCTCCCGTCTCGCGCCTGTGACTGCTGTTTCTTACAAGCTGCTTCGGTATCACTTTCTGGGTGAACCTCAGTGTTTCCAGTCAATCAGCCCAGGGGCTTCAGGCTCACTTTGGGGTGGCTGAGTACTGCCCTTGCTCCCTCGTTAACCTATGTGAGTGTCATCTTGTATTTGCCCAAGGCACCAGTGTTTCAAGAGCTCCCATCCTAATCCCTTGTTGAGACTCCATTCATGTAGGGCAGCAGGTCCTACCCCAAGCCAGAACCATCTTGGAGAGGGCAACATTTTTGGGGATGCCTCACTAGTGTCCCCCCACACGCAGCAATGCAATGGGGGCACAAAACCCCTCCGGTGGCTGATGCCTGTTTCACAGCCGCTTTCTTCCACCCACCACCACCCTCGCCGTTCCGGGAGACCCACATGAAAGCAGTAATAGCACTGTCGGGGTATACAAAGAGATGACTCACTGCGAAGCCTTTGCTCCCACCTTCAGGAGGCAGCCAGATAGGGAGCAATCTCCTGGGGAAGGGGGGTGGAATTTAAGTCAG
The DNA here is from genome assembly GCF_036417535.1 of Chlamydotis macqueenii. NCBI lineage: Eukaryota > Metazoa > Chordata > Aves > Otidiformes > Otididae > Chlamydotis > Chlamydotis macqueenii. The sequence continues at coordinate 51,129,006 of NC_141560.1, read as the reverse complement.
ACTGATTTTTTTTTTTTTTTCTGAAAACTGTGCATTTAGTCTAAACAACTGGCTTGGGATGTTGGCACTTGGCTTTTAAATTAAGTATGGATTTCTGGGCACGATTCTGCCAGGGTAGCAATGGTCAGAGCCAGGTTCTGGTCTTGGGAGTGAAAACAGGCCCGGATCCCAGTTTCCACCATGCTTGGAGAGTTTTGGCGGTAGTTCCCACCCTCTGGGCTGCTCTTCTCCCTGCCACCGGCACATGGCCTCCTGTTACGAAATGTGGCAGCCCCTGTGGCCTACCTCTCTCTGCTCACGGGTTTCTGGCACCGGGACTGATCCTGTGACGCTTTTAAGAGACCATCTGCTGGGGGCAAGAGCATGGTGAGCTTTTAAGCCCAGAGGGAGGATGGAGCTCCCTTGCAGGCAGCAGCATCCCTGCATCCCAAACGTTGGGCACGGAGACTCCCACAGCTGTAAGATGGGAGCTGGAAGGTACACACATGAGGCTGCAAGAGGTGTTCAGACCAGACACAGTGGGCCATGGGGGGTGAGCACTTCACTTGGTTTAACCTGGCTGCGCTCCAGCCGGCTTTGGCATTGGATGCCTGGCTGGGAAGGCACCACTGCCACACATTTGCCCAAACAGTGGCTACTTCCTCACCTCCCTCTCCTCCAGCTTTGCCATGGCACAGGCTGTGGGGAGCCAGCCACCCAATCACAGCGGTTTTTTTTATGATATGGGCTGCTTCAGGGCTCTCCGACAGACAACCACTTCCCCCCAGCGCTTCCTCTCAGGGGCTGTTCCTGGGCTCTGCAGCCACCCTGCTGCAGTTTGCAACTTCGTCAGGGAGGGAAAGCAAAGAGTGCAAGTCAGGATCCCGAATGGAGAAGGGAAGGACAGCTCTGCAACAAAGTCCAGAGACCTCTTCCAGTACCTAAAGGGGACCTACAGGAAAGACAGGGAGAAACTCTTCAGTAGGGTCTGTTGTGACAGGACAAGGGTAATGGTTTCAAAATAGAGGGAGGTGGATTCAGATTAGATATTAGGAAAAGATTTTTTACAATGAGGGTGGTAGAACACTGGAACAGGTTGCCCAGCGAGATGGTGAATGCCCCATCCCTGGAAACATTCAAGGCCAGGTTGGATGGGGCTCTGAGCAACCTGATCTAGCTGGAGATGTCCCTGCTCCTTGCAGTCAGATTGACCAGACGACCTTTAAAGGTCCCTTCTAACCCAAACTATTCTATGATTCTATGATTCTGTGACCTGCAGCCCTGGCAAAAGTTTTCCTTCAGGACCTTCACTGGTGTATTGAACCTCGCTGAGCCTCAGTGAGTGCCCAAGCAGGGCACATGCACTGGTGCCCACATCTCTGCAGGGCTCCCCAGAGGATAACGCACTTCAGTGATCAGAAATAGTCAGATGAAATGGTTTGCAGCACAGGTTTTGTTACAGAGGCACAGTGTGGTAGCCAAGCGGAAAGGCATTGCCCCAGAGCTCCCACCAGCCTGGGGGATGAAGTCTTCTCCCGCCTCTGCACCAGACATCGTGTGTTGTCAAAAAGGGAATTTGTATTAGCACATGTGGAGGGTATTATAGACTAATACTGACTTTAGAGGGCTGCTCATATCTAAAATTGATTTGCCGACAGCTTGGTTGTGCTTGCTGATTTGGAGTTAATGGTAACAAAAGTCCAAACAAATCACTGCTTGTGCTATTTTGCACTGATATTTTTTCCCTATTCCTTCACTGAACCCATCTCAGCTTTTGCCATTCTGTCTTCCTGAAGGCCTCCCGGTCCCAGTTTGCTGTGAGTGAAACAGGCTCAGGTTTTGAAGAAGTCACCCACATCACAAGCAAGTGCTGGCTGTCCTCTCAGATTTTCTTTTGTGTAGCTATAAACTGGAAATACTAGGTGGTCTTGGGTCAAGGCATCGCCACCTAAAAGCTAGGACCAGCTAACAGCACACGGCATAGTTGGTGAGGCAGACAGTGTCTTCTGCTGCAAAGCTGCATGAGATTTTTCCTGACCCGGGATGAAGACTAATTGGAGAGCAAGGGCAGGGAGGAGGGAAAAAGGACCTCTCTTTTCCTTCCTGGAGATTTATTCTCCTCATGTGATCCCAGCTTTGGGAAGCCCAGGCTGCCTGGGTTGATGGCAGGGTTTGCTGCCACATCTCAGATGTGAGGGGGTACAGCTGCAAAATGGAGTTGTTTTCCCGCAGAGGTCTTAACTGCCCATGGCTGTGCCCTCATCCATGTATTGCTTTGCCCTGCAGAGGAGCCCCTCGCAGCAATAGCATCACTTCCCAGTGGCTCCCACTCCCCCTCTTTGTAGGGAGTAAATACCTGGTGCAATTCCCATCTTATTCCCAGGGCACGAAGCAGAAAGAGGGGCAAAGGGTCTGAGGCACCAGCGAGAGGACCAGGCACATTGGCAGCCTCAAACACAGGTTTTGAGTGGAGAAAGGGAGACCTTCTACACACCACGGCCAGAGAATTGTACCCAGCAAATCCCAGAGCAAGCACCTGAAATTGGGGTGAACAATCCGATCCCATTGAACAACCGTCATCTTCCGTTGATTCAAGCAATGCAAATCTTTTGTGTCAACAGCTGAACTGTCCTGCCAAGTAGTTGCCTCTTGCCCACCAAACATCATTCCAGTCCAGATGGGCTTAACATCACCTTCCGGACATTAAATCTCATAAGGTGTTTGGCCACTGCGCACCATGAGGACTCTTCTCACATCCACTGTCTCATTTGTGTCCAAGTCTCTCTCAACCTTTTTTTCAGGTAAGTACAGCCAGCTTCCTTGCTTTCTGGCAGAAAGGCAGGTTTCAGGCAGGTCAGGTCATTCCTGCTGCCTTTTTCTGCTTCTTCCCCCAGCTCCCTTTCATCCCTGATGTATTTAGCGGTGAAAATGTGGCCCATTGTCTTTTATCAGGCTTGCAACAGGCTTTGCAAGGGGTGTTAATCAGCCTGTGGATGTGCTCACCCTACACAACATCTTCCTAACACTCAGCGCCCTGCTTTCCCTCACTCTGCAAGTAACCTTGCTCTGCAAGTGATTTAATGACATATTTATCTTATCCACATCAGGATCCCCTCGCGGGCTTGTCCTAACTCAATCCCAGAGACACCTGACTTAGTTACATTACTCTCTCTGGTTATTGATCTGCATAGAGACAAGTTGCAAAATTGCCCACTGGTGCTCGAAGAGCCTTCCTTTAAAAACCTGGGGGATTCACACAGTTAGGAGAGGACAGGGCACCAGTCTTTGCGGATGTGTATTTGGGTAGCTAATTATATTTCTATTATTGTACGTGAGCAGAGAGGTTCCCCACCACTGAGGCATTTCATGGAGAATAATTTAGAACCTTTTCCTAAGATAAGAGTCTGTTACAGACACTGTCAGATGTTAAGTCTTTAATTCACTAAAGTAATACAAATTAGCTGTGTGTTGCTCTGTTTGGCCTAAATTCTGCCTAAACCACTCAGTTTGTGCGCAGAGCTGAGCCTGAGCTTCCCACAGCTCCCAGTCCACAGAGTCCCTCCCAACTCCAGCGCCAGTGTGAGGCACAAGGACTAAGCTGGTGCTGGGATGGAGGTACAAATTGCTTTGGAAATAAAATGCTAAATAAATTATTCCTTCATAACTGAGTTGTAGCAATGACTTGAGTTGGAAAGCAACTGTAAGAGCCCAGACCTAGGACTGAATTAATGGGGGCATTTCAATTGACAGCTTGGTCACTGCAAAAATGATCCAAGAGGCTTGAGCGTGTCCCTCCTTGGGCATCCTCATCTCTGGCTCACCTGGTACCCGAGATCTCCAGGGAGGGTTCGTAGCAGATCATTCCCCCATCCTCTCGCAGGTCAGCATCACCAGGCTGGTGGCTGAGCCAGGGTTTAATACATTTTCCCAGTGCTTCCCAAGGCGTCCTGGTGCGCGATGGAAGCTCTGAGCGCTCCCTCTACTGGCTCCAACATCATTTCATAACATCATTTCATTAGGGCCCCATCCCAGACGGGAAGAGGCACTGGCTGGGGTAACGGCTATCCCCAAAAGCAGAACAGCTGATCAAAGCTGTGTCGCGGACGAGGAGGAGGACCGTGACACCGTGAAATGCCTTGTGAGCAGGCGGGAGGCAGGATTTGAGCACCAGCCCAGTGGTAATGCTGGGTGGGGAGATGTCCCAGCTTTGTTTGAAACATTAATATTTATATTTGAGATATCTATCTATGCTCTGGCAGTCCTTCAGTGCCAGGGCAAGCCAGAAGCTCTCAGGGTTTTGTTGCACAGCAGAGGCTCTTTGGGGCAGGAGCTTATTGTGTACCTAAACCTAAGTCTGCTCCAAAGGGGATTTCTGGCTCAAAACCACATGCCTATCTGACCCAAAACACTCCACACATATGTGCTGTACCCGAGGTAGGTAAAGTTTCCCCAGAGCTTGTGGCAGAGATGTGCGCTGCGGTGTGGCCAGTGGACCGGTGGTGAGGGTGCCCTGGGGTGCAAGAGCCAGGCTGGCGGTCCCGGCTTCAAGAGCATGGAGGTTCAGAAACACAACCAAAATCCTCCTTGGAGGAATGCCACCTTTAAACACAGACTGGAGCAAGAGCAGCAGCAACCCAACTCATCATCATTCCAGGTCACTGGTTGAGCCCGTGGGTTGACAGGCCGTTTGCTACCCCGGCTCTGTTCATCCCATGGCCTTGGTGCAAAGTCTTATTCCAGCACCACATCTCCAGCAAGTTTTCCTCCAACATTTGCATGATCGTTATTAACGCTTCCCCTCTATTTTTGGGAGGGGTCCCTGGTGCCCATGCCACTTTGCGCTTCCAGGCAGCTGCAGACAGGGATGCAGGATCCAGCTGTGGGCCGTCCTGCGCTCCATCCCCTGGCAGTAGCTGGGACTGCAGGAGAAGGGAAAGCTGTCTCAAGAATCTGGCTTTAACAGATTCCCTGCATTTTTGTGGTGCCCTATTTTGGTGACAGAACCACTGATAATTGCTTTGCTTGGGATCTTTTCCAGGTTGTGAGGATGGTGAAGCCCAACAGGAGAGGATGAATTCCTCAGGAAAGGTTCCAGGAACTAAAGCTGCACACAGGCTAAAGGAAGAAATCAGGATGTAAAAGGCCTTTCTGGAGATGAAGAAGGCACAGTGGTGCAAGGTTAGCAAGGGCCAAGGCGAATGGCTTGAAAGTCACTCCCAGTCCTATGTTCTTAAATGGGATGCATAGCTAAACGGGGCAGTCAAAGCAATGGCTCCACAGGGTGAAGATTAAGGGAAAGCATCTTGAGAATGACATCTGGGCTCTGTAGTCAAAACCATAAAGAAAAAACAGGCATGACGTCCGGGCTTGGTGCTGCTTGGTGTGCCCAGGGTGAGGTCAGCGTTCTTGCAGGAGCAAAGGAGCACTTTCCAAGAGAGCCTTCAGCCTCTGATGGTCCTCCCACCTCCTTGCCATAAGCCAGGCTGAGCCAGGTGCTCCTTCCCCACCCCAGCTGCATGAGGCAGAGGTTATGCTCATCCCTTCCTCATCACCGGTTCCTCACCACAGAGAAGCACCCACACTTCGGTTAGCCAAAACACATGTGGGTGCAAAGGGAGGCACGTTGGACACCTGCCTTTTAGCACCTGCACTGGGACTGGGGCTGAAAAAATAACCTGTCTACATTTCATCACAACTCAGGTCAGGTTTTTTCCTCGTTTGGGGTTGGAATTCATTATTTCAGGACAAGTTGTCAGCATTTGGAAAAATGCAGCCAGGTTTAGCTTGCAGACATTTAAAAAGTGACTGAAGAGGCAATTTCTCAGGCAGGAGAGGAGCACACTGCGGTTTGCACTCTGGGTGTGCTTTTACTAGACGTGGGTCAGATCTCAAGCTGTTTCACCAGGTTTTTTCTCTCACCACTGAAATCAGCGGAAGCCCAGGGGCCAAGGCAGCATTTATTGGGGATAAGTTTTAAAAATCCCCCCTAAACGTTCCCATACCAGGTAGGAAAAGCTGGGAACTTGGGTGTGCAAGATTTGCAGGTAGGCACGTCTGCAGAGCCAAGACCCTGCTGGGTCCCAGACTCCAAAGCGCAGGAGGTTTCTGATAAGTGGAAAAAGTGTAGAATTTTTTTCCATTGAAACTTCCACAGAATGGTTTATTGTCAGTGTAGGGTGGGTGGTGTAATTTATATTTGATTTTCCGTTTTCTGATTAGAAAAGAGGAAGCTGCATTATTTTCAGACATGAAGTTACTTTTCAGAAGCTGGCAGTTCTGTAAAATACCCCCAACCTCAAAATCCAGAATTACAAAGCCTGAATGACAACAACCTGGAAATCTAAAGTCACATTTCTTTTCATTATCCATTTTCTCCCAAAATCTGAAAAACCTTGTGTGGGAAATTTCAGTGAGAGCAACAACAGACATCCTGGAAATCCTGGCATTTACCAGGTAGGGGAAAAAAAAAAAAAAAAAAAAAAGCTATATTTTGGTCAGCTCTTTCAGCAGCAGAAAGGAGCTCGGAGGAGCCCAAATGGTTCATCCACCTCCTGCCGCCAGTCCTGAAGCCAGTTGGGGATGGAGGGAAAGTATCAAGGCTCAGATCATTTCCGTGTGTGCTCCTACAGGCTTGCTTCACTTCCCTTTATAGTCCCAGGTCTGCTCCCGTCTGCTCTGCCCAACAGGACTGGGCAGGAACGCAAGAGCCAGCCTGGCATTGGGCTTGGAAAAAAAAAACGGCCCCCTTCCTCCCTGCTGCACGCAGGAATAATTCACCCAGAGACAATGCTCTGGCAATGACTTTCCAGATCAATTTATGGCCTGACCTAAAGCATTCTTCCTATCCAGGGTGAAAGGAGAAGGAAGACAGGGTATTTTCTTTTGTTCAAAATAGGTGTCTTTGGTGAGGTCAGTCTAAATCAGAGGGAATTTGGGGTGTGAACACTGAATCTGCTCTCTGCTGCAAGTCGGTTGTTGAGGAATTATGCTGCAGACAAGGAGAGAGCCTGTAAGCAGGTTTAAAATGTCCTAAAATGTTGGTAAGGTAGTTAAAAAAAATAAATCCCAAGGAATAGTCTGGCTATTTCTTATATAAAGTGAATCTGTGAATTCCCAGGATAATAGACATCGCTCTTCTATCTGTGGCTTCCCGGAAAAGGAAATAATACAGTCAGATTAGCTCCGGGAAAGCGGCAGACTTCCCTTCCTGTCCAGATAAGCTGGAGCAGCACAGCCCATCCAGGAACCCAGAGGACATGGTTTGTCACCCAGCCACCAAGGACCTCACCAGTCGGTGCCCCACAGCGGCTCCCCTCCATTCCCATTCCTGTGCGCATCGCTCCCCTTTTCCTCAAAACCGGAGCTGAGCCCTTTTGGGTAAGGGATCACGCACACAGGAAGTGGGGGCAACTTTGGTCCTTTCTTTTCTAGGCAGTGTTAACAACTCGGCAGCCCAAAGAATTTGTCTTGCAATCCCCTCTGCGGCTCAGCTTTCAATTCTCTATTCAAGCAGCATGAATGAACCGAAGCCTTTATTTGCATTCTCTTCAAATTGCCCTCCACCGCTAGCATGAGACCTTTGGAAGTTTGTTGCGAGAGTAGCAGAGCCAAGATATTTTAGCCGGGCATGATGCCCCACCACGACCGCGAAAATCGCTTCAAAGCAACTGCTGAGTCAGAATAAAGGGGGCTGGATGCGTTTGCTTCCCAAAGATCACAATGCAAAACCCGGGAGGAGGAGGAGCGGGGAGGGAGGTCAGTGGATGAAGCATTCCCTGTCCCTGAGTCACTTCTCCTGAAGGAATTCATAAGATCTGGCATCTCCCAAGCACATCTGAGAGCAGGGAATGGCCTGGGCCACACGGTTTTGAGGGAGGCTTTATGAAAAAATCCCACCCTGGACCACAGTTAAGGATACCCTTGGCTATTGCTCATCCTCAGGTTTGGGTGGGGTAGGGGGCTACCACTCCCCACCCTGCTGTAGCGCAGGGTCAGTGAGCTTGCAGCATCATGTTTGCAAGCTGAGGAGCCATGTGCTCCAATATGGAAAGTGCATAGGGTTGCCTTCAGGCTTCCTTGCCTGAGGTCCCAAAAAAAAGGGGGAAAAGTACCTTTGTTCTTCTTTGGCCTTCACCTTGCTGCAGTTTTTAAAAAGTGAAGTGCTGGCCCTGTCCAAGCCCTTTATGTTATTTTCAGTTCTGGAAAGCAAAGTGTATTCATAAGGACTATTTTTTTTCTTAAGTTTTCTACAGCTTTTTAATTGATGGAGTATTTTCTTCTGTACCTCGTGGAGGAGGCTCACTGTATGACATGCACCTCCAGGACAGCTCCTGCTTTGGGGAGGAAGGGAGCAACGTCAGCTGCAGAGAGCTCAGACAGTGCTTGGGTCCCCAGTGTGGACAAGGGGCCATCCCTCTCTCCCTGACCCTGGGTGGTCACCACTCCCTCCTCTTCCTGTCTCCACCAAGGGACCTGCTGTCTCCTCCTCCCAGGAGGCACAAAAGCAAGGGAGTGGTGGGGAATAGCCATCATGACCCCTTTCTCTCTCTCTCTCTCTCTTCTCTCTTTCCTTCCCTCTTCCACTCCAGCCCTGGGTAATCACCAGCTGAGCCCTTGGTGTGTCCAGACTCCCGTCTCACCCAACATCCAAACCTGCCAAGAAAATATTGGACTGCATCTTGAGCTGAGTAGGAGAGGATGGTACTGCCCCATCTTAAGATTTCAAAACAATTCCCACTCCGTGTTTGCTGAAACCTCCTGGAATTTTTCAGCAGAAGGATATGAGTCCACCCCGGGATACCCCAGAGCCTGGTGGTTAGCGTGTGATCTTGAGCAATCAAGCGGAGAGGACGAAATCCCTGCTCTGATGCCTGCAGAGTGGGCACCTGAACCTCCCGTGTCCCTTCAACACTTTGAATCCTGCCTTGCTAAAACCAGTCTGGTCCTGTGGGAAGTGCTGATTTTGGTGAATCAACATTTTCCAGCAAAAAACACGGCATTTGCAATTTCCCAACGAGTTCTAATTGAGAGCATTCAGAAAAAGCAAACAAACAAATGAGCAAACCAAACAATGGCAGAGGGCAGGAAATGAGCTGGGCATTTCCGAAGAGCTGTCCTCGCCTGAGCATCGCTCCTGGGGCAGGAGTGCCAGCAGATAAACATCTCTGGAGTGGACTCAGGAACCACCACGCTCTGTTGGGGGTGCTAGACCTTGCTGCAAGTGAAGACTGGTCCCTTTGGTGCTGAACACTTGTAGGCGATCTCTGTAATGCAAGATGCAGTTCTGGGGCTCTAGACTGCTCCGGTCTGCACCTCTCCTCGGCATGACCCATGTGCCCCATTCCTAGAGAAGCCAGAGGTATCTCCACAGAGTTGGCTATATCTCTCTTCTTCCAGCTCTTTCCATCACCACTACAGAGCACTTGGAGAAGTGTTGGTACCAGTCTGGCAATCAGGCACTCAAGAGTCTTCCTACACCACCTCTTTCTCTTCCAGTATTCATACTTCCAATTTTTCCCATCAGCAGACCTGTACAATTTTGTCAGGTAGGTACAGATGGAAATCTCAGATTTGCACTAGGAATTCTCTATCTTGTCTCAGGAGAGCCTCTGTGCTCACTTTCTTTCCATGGACCTTTGATGCTGAGTGCAGGATCTCAGTCCTAGATGATGCAGGACAAGGCTGACTCCAACAACTCTTGGGTTTTCAGCTGTGGAGGGGAGCACTTCTCTTGGATGTGCTTTCCCTCCAGATCATGCAAGCGGACCCAGTGTTCTGCCTTTGGGATGAAGGGGCATCTCCTTGGGGAGGATGGATGTATGTGATTGAAACTCCATTGCGTACCTGAATATGATGTGGCCTTACCATGAGCGATAGTCCTGCTATTTTTACTGCAGTAACACCAGCCCTGACCTCGTAGGGCACCAGGACAGGTAGGAGAATTGTTTCTAGAAATCCCCTTTAGAAATAACCAGAGCTGTATGCTGTGAGGTTTGGTGGGAGCCAAGTAGCTCAGAAACAGCAAACATCTTGGCATGCTTTCATAACCACAAGATTTTGGCCCAAGGCCGCCTGTCACAGTTGCAATCTCTGCTGGTGGGAGTACTCAGCAGCACCCAGAGGAAAGGGCAATGGAGAGGGATGGAAGGGTGGTCAAGGGGGAGCATCATCGGCAGAGCAGCACTGGCATGGCAGCTACAGGAGGGGGCCCCTGTCACAGGCAAATGGATGCATCAAAGGAACCCATATGAAGGGTCACCACAGGGAATTGCTGGTTCTTTCTGATTTCCTATTTTATGGCTGTGTCTTCTTCTCAGCAGCAACTCCGGCTGCTCTTCCAGCCCTTCAGTTTGCAGAGGTTTTGCTAGTTCTGTGCTCATGATAGGATTAGGAGCAACATATCCTGGCAGGGATGAGATGGCAGCTTCCATCCACGTGGCTCCAATGGATGCAGTCAGATGTAGTTTGGGAAAAGAGGCTGTTAAAACCACAGCCTCCTCTCAGACCAGATTTCAATACCTCCACCAGCAAAATGCAGCCCTGTCCATTGCTGCCACCTCTGCCAGGCTGCACCCATCCCACAGGGACCTTCTGCACAGCTTCTACTACCCTGGCACAGGAGTCCCTCGGCAGAGGACACACGACTCTTCCCCACATTCTCTGCCACCCCAGCCAGCTGCATTGCCATGGCAGCTTTTCCTCCCAGAAAGCGGCGATTTTGGGGCCAGCTACCTGAAAGCGGTTTGCAGCAACAGGAGTAGGGATGGTTCCCTGAAATGCCCAGTTCTTGGCCAATACACTCAAAACTCCTTTTGGATGAAATGTGCTTTCTGCACGTGACTTGTCAAATACTTGTGAATGACAAGCACGTCCCACAGCAGGGACTCTGCCTGGGCCTCCTATAAGCAGAAGGGGGGATTCGACTTTCTAAATTGGTCATGGCAGTCATCCACAATTTTTCTTGGTACAATTAATAGATGACTTAATTCTTTGCTTAAGCAAAATGTTTCCGTTATGCAGCTAAGGAAGTTTGGTCTCCTGACTCCCTCGCTATATTTGGGTTGTGAACTGCAGGAAGTTGATCAGCATGACGTTTCCACAGATATTGCCCTGTAATGTTTCCTGAGAAAGAGAAATCTCGCTCAGACCTCTCTGCCCTCTCCTCCTTGTCGCCCAGGCTCCGGGTGTACTGCGTGCTCTGCATACCCGCTTTGGCACTGTGCAATCCTCCTCCATCCCTCCCAGGGAGTTCCTTTGGATGGCAGAAGTGTAGTGTGAAGTGACGGGTGGCTCCAGGACCTTTTAAAACTGTATAACCCAAGCATGGATGACAACACCCTAAAGTAAACATCAGCGCCCCCTCCCTGAGACGTGAATGCATGAACCGGCACAGTCTTTCAAATAGATCCACAACATTTATTCAATTGCTTTGAAGGTGCAGTAGCATAAGTGCGTGTTTCTACCCATGGCCCGCGAGCTCCCCACCTCTGGCCTCGCCGCTAGTTGCAGTAGTTTTCCAGTTGGTAGAGGGAGCACGTGTTGTGACAGCATTGCTCGACGATCCCTCGCTTCACTTTCTCGAACTCCTCCTGCTGGAAGGGCAGCTCCCCTACCTCACCATGCAAGGGACTGCTCACTGCCAGGAAAGAAAAAGGTAAGGCATGGGACATCACATAGCATCAGCCCTGGCTGTTGAACCCCATGGGGACCACCTTTGCAAACACCAGATTTTTAAGCCAGAGTTGGTTGGAAAATGGGGAGGCAAAGGTTCCCCCAGGTTGTTGCTGCTTGTAGCACCTTCAGGCTCTGTGTTTCCTCTCCCAAAATAATCCTATGGTGCTTAGAAAGAGCCAGGCTGAGTGGCTATATCAGCAGGGTGAGTGACGAGGAGATACAGGGGCTGCACTGAGGCAGGCATGTGGAGAAGAGAAACCCTGCACCCTTCCTGGGGGGAGCAGCTAGTAAATGAGACGATAAAATGGGCTGATCTGCTCCAGAGAGATGAGTTGATTGGGACTGCAGCCTCTCTCAGGCAGTTACTCACTCTTCTGGGAGCCTGGCAAACAACTGGAATGTCCATGGGATTGCAAGGACAGCCCAGTCCTGGGGCTGGATGCATTTCCCAGCTGGTCCTGAACAGCCTGCTTCTGTTGGCTGCCTGGATATAGCCTCAAGCTGATGGCAAAAGCGTTTGTGTGTGCCCATGTTCACAGCTGGGAACGAGTTTTTAGAAGGAATGATGAATTGGGGTATTTGGACACAGACAAAACTCAACAGAATGCCTTGTTTGCTGGTGAGAACTTGAAAACTTGTGGACAAAACTGTTCAGGTTTTAGCTGCCCAATGAAAATATAGAAAATGGAAAATAAACCTGTGATTTTTTCCTGTAGGAAGAAAAGAGGCCCTAACAACAAAAAGAAAATGCCTGGAAAGAGAGAATGAGGTTTCTAGAGCAATATGAAAGTACAGCACAAGATGCAAAATCCCCAAGCCCCCAAAGCGTGATGCAATGAATGAGGCACAAGAGTAACAAGAAATCATTATGCTAGTGTGCTAGGAGGAAAATTTAGGAGAGGTTTAGTCCAACATTAAGTAGAAGAGGAAATAACTAGTCAATGTTTTGTGATTTGCTTGTCTTAATCCTTCAAGCCAGCTGTGAGCAGACTATAAACACAAGCAGCTCGTGTGACAAAGAGTTGGTGGCTCAGGCAAAAATCCTGGAACAAGAGGCAGAAAGTCTTCAGATACTTTCAAACTGGTTGGCCCTGATGAAATTCTCAACACAGGATTTAGGGACTTGGCTAACAGAACTTCCAATCCGTATGTGGTGGTCTTCAGAAACAAACAATCAGAGAAGTGAGTAACTAACAGCCCAGCTGGCCATTCAGTACAAATCATGGCAAACCCTCTGCTGTGACATTACCTTGCTTCACCTTCCAAAGACCTCTAAGACTATTTCACAGGACGGTTGCATATGCAGGAGAAGGAATTAGATACAAGTGAGACCAGCATGTACCCATCTCCAGGAGAGACATCATCCTTCATAATAGCTGGACCATTACAAGTCCTGGCCCCATCTAGATACAAATACCATGTTGAAGAGCAGCTCTCTGGATTGCCTCATCCTACCTGCACTGCCATGCAGACACGGAGTGCTGGACCAGGGGCAGTGACCCAGCACTGAGCATGTGCGAGCAGGGCAGTCATCTCCTCCTGCCTCCCAGCCCTTGCACTGTCAGTAGTCCAGGAGTCCTAAGGAGGGGAACCAAAGCAGCTCCACTAGCATTTCACCACCATGAAATAAGAAACAATATAAAGCTGTGGGGGCTGCAAGCCTCTTGAAGGGCAACATTAGTACTAAAAATTACCTTTGAAACTATAGAAACATTGAAAAGATGGGATGCTGTTCAATAGGAAATGAAAAAGGTGCTAAAGGTAGGCACAAAGACTGTGGTGCACATCTGGACGAGGCTAGTAGTTCTTCAAGGACTGCTGATCCACCTGAGGGAGGACCAAGGCATCCAAGGGAGACAGTGATCACTATCAATCAATAGTGCAGTGCTGCTTTGAAAAAGGTAAACCATCTGTATAGGCAGGAACATGGTGTGAAAAACATGCAATATCATTCTTCCAGTTTGCTCACTCTGCTTGTCACTGGCAAGGCCTCAGCCGAGGTCCTGTGCATTTCTCCAGACATCATCACTCAGTAAGGATGCAGACCAAATGCAGAACAATTTGCATGGACAGAGATCTAGAAAATATGACCTGAGAAGGTAATGGAGGGGGTGTAGAGGGGAATTTTTTTTTTTGAGAGCAGGTTAAAACTAGACATGGGAACAGTCTTCAAATATTTTAAAAAGCAGCAATAAAGAAGAAAGGATTAGACTCTTCCCCATGTCCACCATGGAGAAGACAAGAAATAATTTACAGCAAGGGACATTCAGGTTAGATATTGGGAAGAAACACGCAAAAAGAAAGTCAGTTAAGCATGGGAATAGGCAGTTTCAGAAGGCAGAAGAAGCTTCCTCACTGGAGGTTTTTATGAACATACTAGACAAGCATGGGTCAGGAATAGGATGTGGACAACTGATCCTGTCTTGGGGCAGAAGGAGGCTTCCTGGGTTCCTTCTACCTTTATTTTCTGTGAACCTCCCAGGCTGGTGTAACGGCCACACAAAGAAATACACAAGTTTGAGATTTCAGCCACAATTCCTTTTGCCTCATAAATCCTCTTTCCCTGCCTGCCCTCCCATCTGCCTTTTTAACCTGAAGAGATTTTCATTGGCATTGTGATGCTGTTGGTATGTTAAAGGTATTCCTGGCATTCCCCATCAAGGACATTCCTGTTGTCACTGTCAAAGATTGTTGCCTTTTGCAATGCATAGCATACAACTGCGTTCAAGGTCAGCATGACTTACCTAGAGGCTGCTCAACGTCGCGTCGGGCTTTGGGGGAGTAGAAGAAACCCCGCTCTCCACACACCAGGTAGAGAGCCTCCACCAAATGGGAGCCACAGAGGTGCTGGTTGGCAGCCGCCTGGCTGGTCCCAGGGCCGGAAAGAGCGAGGAGGGCCAGGAGAGGCAGCGATCGGATCCAGAGGGCCATGGTGAGCAGGGTGAGGCCTAGGGTTAAAAGGCTGAGGAGACACAGGGAGGTCTAGGAGGGATAAATAGGTTTTCATCAAGCATCTTAAGTCTTTCTGCTCCTGTGGCATGAAAATGACACCAAAGTAGCAGATGGACCTTCTAAATATGCCCTAGTTTGAGAGGGAAGGAGAGCTTTCTGCATCAAGCTTTATGAGTCACAGTAGATGACTAATGATTATAACCAGAATTCCATCTCCATCCACATGCTCACATCAGTCCTAGTCTCCTTGCTGTCTTCCTTCAAAAGGTCAAACTAGACTGGAAGAGCCATCCCACTGAGCCCTGTAGCATACGTGCCCAGGAGAGCTGAGACCAGCAGACACCTTCAGAGAAAAAACCCTCTCTTCCAAGATAGAAGGGGCTGTTCTTTATGATGATGGCCCAAAACAAGCACAGTGTGCTCAAAGATCTGAGGAGACCTCATTTTCTTGGAACAGCGAACCAGCACTTGTCACCACCAGCTACATCAACTTAAGAAAACAGCTCTGCAAAACAGGTAGAAGCTAAAAGGGCAGCAATCACACTTACCTAAAGAAGTGCCAGCAAGAGATGGAGCGAAGTTTGCTCTGAGAGATGAAGGCAGTTTGGTTGGTAGTAACATCCCCATTGTCTCCCATATTTATATGCTTTACATTAGCCCAAGTGACACAAGAGCTAGCAGGAGCCCCACCTCCTCGATGACACTCTAGCCAAAATTTTTGCTGCTTGTGCACATTAATTTCCCTCTACGTAGCATCAACGGGTCTTTATGCAAGTTAAGACAGAAGCAACAGTTTGCAGTTTCCATCTCATTTCATCCGACCTGTTTTTGCTTCCCTGAAGCTCTGTCCTGAGCCATCAGTGACCCTTTTAGCAGGAGATAATGGTGCTATTACAGCTGCAATGATTACTAACGACACTAATGCTGGCAATAGGCACTGCTGGCATTGAGGTGGCTCAACACCTGTTTCTAAAATGTAAAATTAAAGGCAAACATGTTAATCTGTTTGAGTAACATCACCTTGGAAAGTATGCAGCGATGGGACCAAGTTGTTGGTGAGACCATGCTACTGTCAGGTGGAAGGAAAACACATTATTGCGCTGAGGCTATCTGCGGCTCCACTCACTGGCCATGTGGTGTGCGGCGAGAGACACGCGTCCACAGCTTGGGCTGGGGGGAGGAATACCATCTGCATTTTGCAGGAGACCTTGGTTGGTCATTTTAGATCAGTGCAGGGCCAGAGTTAGAGCATTTGAAATTTTGTATGTGAAAAAATAAGCTTTTCTGTCTTCACCCACTAAAAGGGAGGTCCTCTCCTTCATCTGCCAGCTGCCCCTTCAAATTCTGGTTTGGGATTAAGCAGAGCAGAGAGTCAGTCTCTGCCATTTGCAAGTGAGAGCTCTGAGCACCTCAGCTCTTCTCTCTGAGCTCTGCCTGAAATTGTGTCTTTGACATTGAGAAACACTTCTGGTAAATCCCAGTGAAAACCAAGAGATAGCTGATGATCTCCATTCTGGCCAGTAAGTTCGCTTTTAATAGGAGAAGACAGACCAGGGGTAGTCCACTGGGTTTCATGGGTCTGATTTTGGCAGGACGGCTCCTCTCTCTCTTTCACAACATTACCCCATTTTTTGGATACCTCTGTGCTCAGCTTTTCTGCCACCAACAGCACGCTCATACCTTCTTCTGCTTAAATGCTACTTTTTTTTTTCCCCCCTGCCTAAAAAGGTCCATTTTAAATGCTGGGGATAAGATGATTTTCAAACTTCCCATTGCTCTAAATTTTGAGACTACAAGTGCACAGCACCACTGAAAAGGAGACATTTTCATCTGTTTGAACTCTGCTGCTTGTTTAATTTAGAATAAGCCTGATTCTCCATACACAGTATAAATCAGAAGGAAGTTCACCAAAATCAGCAGAATGCCTTGGGACTTGAACCAGATGCTGGATTTCTTGAGTAGCCACAGTAATTCCATCCATCAGCATCTAGGAGGTAGCAAGTCCCATATGCCCCTGTCATGGCTTTAAGTGTGAAGTATCATATGTTTGCTAAATGACTGCAGTTGCAAAAAGGCTCATGAGAAGTGCTAAATCTCTGATGACCGTACAGGGAGGGGGCTCATTTGTTCAAGCGGATGCGAGACAAGGTTATCAGTTACATCCCCTGCCATGTAGGTCTTTCGGCCTCCTGCTAATAAATCCAAGTTGTGATGCTCAACTACAGTTAATGGCATCTCTGCACAATGTGTAACACTATCTCTGTCTCCCTTCCCCTCAAAAAAGATATTGGATGTATTTGAATGACCTAGTGGTATACCCATGAAGAGGGTTTCAGGTTTCAGCAAGATACCAGTACAGGGAATTTGCTTACTCAGACCTTCTTTCTACTGGGAGACATGGAATTAGCAGCTACATAGGATAAAACCTGGCATTTTACCCCATTTGAAATTGATTGTCAAAGCCAGGAGCCAAAGCCTTGTGCCACTCATGCTTCCTCCAGAACAGGGAGCCCCCAACAAGCATCTCACAAAAAAGGGACAAGTTGCAGAATTACCCTACAGATGCCCTTAGCAGTCATTTTCCTGTGGTCACCACACTGCGTGAGGTCCAATGGACCTCAGTCCAGTGGTCACCTTGGAAAAGCTCTGGAGCAGGGTGTTCCCCAGGTTAATCGCATGCTGAGATTTGCCATTTAGAGTTTTCCTTCTTGCACTTTTGAACCTTACCTGAGCTCAGCTGAACTCATGTTTTCTTGACAGTAGAACTTTGTGAGGAAGGTCCTCTATCCACTGTCTTCACCCTTCTGGGTAGCTTCCCTGCTGGGCTTCCCTCTTCCCTGGGGCTTACCCCACTGATGTAGCAAAAAAAAAAAAGCAATTTTATTTTGTGCTGGAAGTGTCACATTATTAATCTGTTGCTTCTCTTACTCTTGGCTAACCAGATCCCGGAGGTAGCTTCAAAACGCTCGTGGCATTTCTGCAGCATGACCCAACAGGGGAACAGCTGACTGTACCCTCTTGGCTCGCTGTAGTTTGGGTGCAGAAATATGCCAGAAGATTTACTGGAAGGAAAAAGATATCATGCTGGCTCAAAGTTCAGCGTGGGCCAATTTTTTTTTTTGCAAAAGTTTCCTACTATGATTTTTTTTCCCCTTACAAAATACGATCACTTTGATTATTTATTGGAAATCGTATTTTCTTAGCATAAATGGTCCTTTGGAATATGAAAAATGCTAGAGTGATATAAACGGATATAAAATGGATATAGACTGCGGAAAGTTTTGTCTTAGAGGGAAAATTCCCGTGTCAGCAGCACACTGAGAGAGGGGGCCAACAGGGGAGCCCACTTCTCAACAGAAAAGCTTTTTCTGCAGAAAAATCTCAGCTCACTCCTTCCAAGTTGGGCTTCCCCATGATTTTCATATCATTAGGCAGTGACAGACCAAACACTTATCCATTGTTTTGGCTACGCATGACTCCCATGGCCCCTGCCCAGGTCCTCAGCTCCATGTTGGGCTCACTTGGCCGAAGGGTGGGAGCGGCTGGGTGGGAGTAGGCTGCTCCTGGCTCCCGCCCTTCATCCTAAACCACCTCCAGACGTGACTCGAAGCCATCTCCCTCACTCACATGCCCCCGACCCTGAGCAGTTGCATCAGTGGGAATGAGGTTTAGGCAATCCCCAGTGTCATGTAATCAAGTTTTACAGTCTGTTGCCAGCACAATAAAATCTTTACTACTGTAGATGTCTAGCATTTTCGAACCCTGTCTTGAAAAAATAACAAGACCATTATGGGGGAACTAGTTAACAATTACAAGTTTGTGCAAGTTTTACTGACAGCAAAGGTCAGGTCTGGAGGCGAGTGAGTTCTCGGAGAGCAGACGGGGACCCTAAAATGCCACTTGCGTCCCCGCCACTGCTCTCACGCTCAGCAGCCACCACTGGGGCTGCTCTGCCCTTCTCTGGGCACGTGTTGCCTCAAAAGCGGAGCAGAGAGCAACACAGCGGTGACTGCCTGTCTCCTTTTTCTTGGAGGGCGAGTTCAGTGCCTTGTGACAGCAACAGCTCTGGAAGAGAAGTCGCCTGCCAATGCACCCATGTGCTGCACCAGCAGCCTGCCAAAACACGGCCCCTGAGGCACTCCGAGGGGTCTGCATGCCCAAGAGCAGCTTTTGGGGGTGGCCAGCCCCTGGGAGGTGCCCCAGTATGGCCACTGGTAGCTGGGGATGTGTAGCGGGGGCAATGCATTGAAGCACATAGGCAGTTTGAGCTACTCAGTATAGGGAAATGGGGACTTCCCAGGGCCCAGCGGCTGCTCCCTCCAGGCTTTGCTCCACTCCCCATGCGGGGTGTAGCAGCAGCCAGTGGCATGGTGCAGAGCAGTGAAGCCGGCATCCTTGGTGCTGCTTGCCTCCGTGTGGTTTCCAGCAGCTGTGGTTTCACTGGTGTGTCCAAGCACCCGTTGAGCGGCAGTGTGCGACCGCCTCGCCAGCGGCAGTGGCGCAAGATGAAGGGTTGGGTGGTGAACCTGGCACCCAAGAGGGTGCTTGATCATGGGAATGCTTGCAACCAAATGCTGCGATGCCTGCAGAGATATGTGGCAAGTGGGGCAGCCGCTGTGGGCTCGGAGGTGGGGGTGGAGAGGGGGCTGCTATAGCGAAGGGTGAGGCTATGTGGCTTATCTGGAGCTATACAATGAGAGATGCCCTTGCTTCAAAGAAGGCATTGTGCAAGCAGAGAAGGGGGCCGCTCACTGGGATACAGGTAATCTCAGCTGCTTCTATAAACTAATCCGGGCGGCCACCTGGGTGCAGGGCATGTGAGCCGTCCCCATTGCCCCGCCGGCCACTAGGCCCAAGGGAGACACTCCTGCCAGACCATGGATTTCACAATTTTCTAGGATCTTCCCAGCCAGGGATGTTATCTTGCCGCTTAGAGCACAAACGGTTGATTCATAAAACCGAGGGCATAACCCAAAGTCCAATGTAACCAACCAGGTCCAACCCATCGGTTTCTGTACCTTTGGGTTAGCTGCTAACAGCGGAGTGGGCTGTGAGTACATCCACACCTCTGGAGATGTAGCTGACTGGTAGAAGATGATCCAGGGAGCAACTCTGAAGAGCCAGTAGCTTTCATCAGAGGACAAGGGAGTTTTCCAGGTGTGCTGTGTGTTTTCCAGGTGTGCTGAGAACAGCCTCCTGTGACCCAAACCCTCTGGCCACCCCTCCTGAGCACTTCACGCCTCTCTGCAGGGAGATGCTAACCTTTGGCTAGCCCAGCTCACCCAGTACAATGGAACTTGCAAATTGGTTTGGCTGCACCTTGTTCAAGCACTCTGGCCTCTACAGGCTCAAACCTCTACACGTGTACAGCTGCCCAAGCGAAATAGACCAAATTTAATGATTGCTAGAGTAAAGCTCCCAAAATCTTTCCCATCCACTTTGGGAAGAGCATATGCAAGGTTATAAATATAATGGAAAAAACAGGTATGCTCCTTTTAACTCTATTAAAATATTACTGGCCACATATTTTTTGAGAAGGTAGAGGAGAAAATAACACCTAAGAGCTGCTAATAGTTCCCAGACAGAGCTATTAGCAGATGCAGCAGAACAAATTAGTTTGTTTATCAATGAGGGGAAGATGAAATCTGTGGCTATAAATGGCCCAAAAGTAATCCTTGGCGTAGATAGAAAAACATTAGAAGAGGTGATGACACCCTGCTACAGGACAAGTAATGAACAACAAAAGTAACAAATAACTTCCACAGAATGGAGAAGTGCTGGAAAAGCAGCCTGATCAGCACCGATCCAAAAAATACATATTTTCAGCACTGATACCACATCTGTCCTTCATGCTGTGGAAGCCCACGAGAACAACCAAAGAGGATCTTGACCTGGTCCTCAGGAAACAAACATGAAAGGGGCCATGGAGTCCATTAGGGAGTTTTCTTCAGTGTCCACAATTGTAGGCACTGAAGTCTCATGGTGCCGCCGCTATGGCTTCCACAGCAGGCATCAGAGGTACCACTTGGAAAGCAAAGGCACAGATAACCTGGAAAGGCCTTTGGAAAAACAGAGAAAAAGAAGACCTGGTCCTTGTCCAAAATGCTGGAAAGCATGGGCAGGCCACCAGAGAGCAGCAGACATAGCAGAAAGCAGTGGGTGCTACAACCAGCCAAGGCAGCAAGAGGGTAAAGAGAGATATGCCAAAAAGGAAGGAATGGTTTTTGCGGGCTCAGACTGGATTTGTCCCCCACTGTAAAGTGATCTCATGGATTGAAAATAAATTATCATGTCACGTACTTCTGTGTTTTCTGCTACTGCTCATCTCTGCAGTGGGGGCACCATGGACATCTGCCACGGTTTCCCTGATGATAAAATTGGAGTCTGCCAGTGATACTGTAAAAGAACACTGAGAAACAACGTACTTATTCTAGCACCATACTTTCTGCTGAGTTTAAATACGAAGCTTTGAGGCCACGTTTTCTAGAATAAATTTTACTTTAAAACCCCCTGTTTTGCTATTAGGGTGCTCTTGGAGATTTTGGCTGATGCTGCCCTGATCCACTGCCCTGAGGCCCCACTTTTCTCCAGGAGATGTGGCTTGCCATCTGGAGGTGCCGCTCGCTCCTTCACCTTCCCAGGCTGCTCCCAGCTTTAGTACTCCAGATGCCTCCAGCTGGGCTGGGACCTGAGACAGGAGCTGTGATTTCTTCCTCCTTGCTCCTCACTCCCACAGCATCACCTGCATGGGAACTGGTGTTTCGCCGACCAGCACAGCTCTGCACCACAGGACTTTTCCTAACGCAGCATCCGGCAGGAAGTAAAACCCAATCCACTCTTGCTCTTCTGAGCGGTGGCTGCTCCCAGGCATCCATCTCCCTGGCCTTATCGCCAGCTGCGCTTGGTATTCCTCACTCCCGGGATGCTCCTTGGGGGGCAGGACGTGCCAAGGACTTGCAGAAGGGCTGACCCCCTCCCTGCTCGCAGTCAGCCAGACCCCTCTCTATGGTGCTTGGATTTCCCTTGCCAGGGCATGGGGACTCCCCGGTCCAATATCATTAATTATCACTGGGTAAGTGGATTGTTTTGGACACTTAAAGTTACTTTAAGGCTTTGGATGCACACCGGTAACTGCTCCGTAGGCTTGCCTACAGGTTCCTAGACAAGGAGGTGTAAATCCTACTGATAAGGCTTGTTACTGTTATGGCGCTGGGGAGGGGGAGGAGGTGGGGGGGCGTTTGGAGCCAGGCACGGGGATCTCCAGGGGCCGGGAGGGGTGAGCCCACTGCTGCAGCCCCCTCCTCCTGCCAGGGAGCCCCTGCCGTGGGCACTCAGGGTCAGGCTGATTTACAGCAGCGGAGGAACTGGGGCTGTTAATTCAAAGTTGCCGCTTATCGGTGTTTAGAAAGCAAGCTCCGATCCACTGGTTAGCGATTTGGCCTTTGCTGTAAATAGAGGGGCCCCGTGCTTTGCCCTGACATTTTTGTCCTTATTATCTTGTCTCGGCCTCCGAGGGAGGTGGGAAAGTTATTTAAGGCTGACCTTAGTCAAAGGAAAATGAACAACTCCCTCACCCCACCCTGTTTTTCTCTCTGCCATCCTGGGTAACAACTGTTGCATTGAACTATCTGTTTGAGATACGTAATCCTCCACCATCCCTGCAAATATTTTGTAGATCAATTCACCCTGCTGTGCTCAGAGGAAATAATCACAAAGAGACCAAGTAGAACTAATGTCAGGAGTGAAAAAAATGGATTTTGCATCATTATTCCTCCAGGAAAATCAATGAGGATGGGCCTTGACTCCATCAGGCGCTGGGGCTCACCACGGAGCCTGTCCAATCTTGCATTGCTGTGGTTCAGGTGTAATTCAAACCTGTGTTTCATATAAGTTTTTAAACCAGTTGCTCCATCCCAAGCTAAATCTCTGAACATAACATACAGAAACACGTCACAGTGGCCGGTTGGAGCTGGAGAGAGTATTTTGGGTTTGGGGTCTGTGTACTGTAAATTTAGACCAGGACCTACCTAAACTCTCCACACATCTAGAAAGGATTTGGGGGATGCATGAGCCGTCTGGGTAGGTCCCGTCCCTGTTAGGACATACATGGTTTTGGGAGGCTTGCAGTATGGAAGTCAACATGGAAGTCAGCACGTGCTCCAGCTGCTCCTGGGTGGTGACACACATCATGTACAAGATGGTCGGAGTGAATTCATTAACAGAGACATGAAGGAACCCTCGTTCATTTGAAGCACAGCATTTGCAAGTCTGAAAAATGTCTGATCTCCAAACACTTGTTTTATTGACCTGCCACCACCAACCCTGCCAGCCGTGCAATGAGAGTGCTGCAAGGCTATGGTAGCACATCTGAGGTGCAGTCACATGGGGTTTCAAAGCCCTTACCTAATCTTTGCAAACCTCTCTATTCAGTTAAAAAAAAAAAACAAAACACCACCACCAAAAAAAAAATCTCCTGATCAGTTTTCAAGACATTTCAGATACTTTCTGCTTTCTACCATGCCAGAAAAATGTCAAAATATCGTCTTTCCCTAGAAAACCTAGCATTTTTCCAGACATTGTAATGAACAAGTGTAGGAAAACGGAAAACAAATTCTTTGCAGTGGGAAGTGCAGTACCTTTTCTGGTCCCTGAGGAAAAAAAAAACAAGTCAGATTTGAGCTGGATTAGCAGTACGAATGACAGCTCAGGTCAGCCGCAGCCTTATCCGAATCAATTCCCATCTCCGGGGTGGGAGGGGGGTGGTGCATGTGTGCACGCATACCTGCAGCTATAGGATTTGTAAATAATTGAGTTGTTCTGATCCGTACCATCACAGCACAAGAAGAAAGATGTGGTCCTGAGGGGGCTGACAGAGGTTCAAGCCCCAGATCTGCCACTTAGATGCTTCTTCCCAAAGCTGTTTAGGCATGTAATTACTTTCCAGGCTCTGCATCTGGCCTGAGTCTCTCTGATTCTCTGCCTCCTTTTATCTGTCAGCCTTTTACAGGGACAAGAGTACTCCTCTACCTCCCAAGCGTGTAATGAAGATGAATTCATTACAGCTGTAACACTTTAACGAGCACTATGAAGATACAGGGTATCCTTACAAGTCCTAAATTAGGAAACTCCCTCTCAGAAAGTACTGGGGTGCCTGGATGCATGGTCCAGACCTGTGCCGGCAATACATTAATCCACCCCTGTCCATGACTCTGGAAGGGATTTAACCAGAGAAAGAGTCTGGCTTTCATGTAAAAGCCAAGCTTGCAGCAGCGACTCGAATTAGTTTCCTTAAATACAAGGACAACTCTGGAGTAGGAAACACTTATGCGGCCTTAGGCATCTCTTCTGGTCTCCAGGGGTGCATTCCAGTTCCTGGGCATCCTACATCCCATCTACCACTCCCACATGGATGTAGCAGATGCCTTAGGTCATCTAAAATAGTCCCTATGCTTAAGCAAGCATGATCCACCCCTAATTACTCTTAGACGGGTGTTCAATACGTTTAGGATTGGGGTTGCATAGGCTGGTTACACGCAAACCAGACTGCATGACCAGGCACAGCCCATACGCCAGCGTTCCTACAAGGCCAGGATTACTGGAATTGAACAGAAATAGTGAGAAATGCTGGGAGAGAAAGCGCATAGCGAAGGCAAGTCCCCTGGTGTATTACTATTTAAAAAAGAGACCTCCCAACTACTGTTTCATGCATAATTGTGCAACTGGTAATATCCTGGCAAAGAAAGGCTTAGATCAGCTCATCTGCAAACAAGGGAATGCTTTCTACCTCCGAGTTCACATTGCGCATGAGCACCAGTTATGGATCTCCTGCCGTAACGGGCCCCAGGTTGGATTTTGTGTACTGCCTGCAGGCAAGACAGCCAACTTGAACCTAAACAGCAGAAGGATGCAAGAGCCAGACTCAGGATGCTAGACCAGAAATATATTTTTTTTTTATTCTTAATATCATGTCAGCAGGAGCACAATTCAAAAATGAAAAATAATTCCATTTCATATTTCTTTACACAGAGAGACAGACAGACAGACAGACAGATCCACCCACAGCAGCAGCAGCGACAACAGCGAGACCACTCAGCGAGGCACTAGGACTTGAGATATCAGAGAGTACAGCGAGGCCTGGCTCAGAGGAAGGCTTTTCTCCTTTATTCCTCCTTCGCCAGCCTTTGCTCCATCTATGGAAGGGTTTAACCTGGGCTGACCCATCACCTCGGCTTTCTCCAGGTCAGTTTTTGTAGAGCTCACAGCCACATTCGGTGAGGTCTGGTGAAAGGGCATGAAGGCTCCCATGACCCACCCAAAGGACATGAGCTCATGCTTAGCTCTAAGCAACCACATAATCCTACAAATCCGCTCCACTGTCAGGAAAAGGGAATTTATAACATCTTCTGGTGGAGGGTGTGACTGGGTAGATCCTCAAAGTCTTTTCTTCTGAGCAATCTTGTTCAAGGCAGCTCTATAAATCTGACCAGCCTTGTGCACAATACTTAAGGGATACCTTAAGACGAAATCGAAAGCATGGGAAAAATCTAAAAAGACTCAGGAAAAAAGCCTACAAACAGGAATACTGCAGGGCTACAGGAAATCCCAACAATATCAGAGATTACAGCAGGGGCTGTGGGCGCCTCTCCAGCCCACAGGAAGCCGATGGGTGATAGAGACCAAATGTTCCCCGATACAGGAGAGCGGATGAAGGGAGACTTGGGGATACACTGCCTCTGTTAGTGGGACTGGTAAGCAGCAATACTCCCTGCCAATCGAGCCAAGGCAATACCAGAATATCGGCTGCTTCAATGGGAAAACTGTGTTTTTAAAAAGTCTGTCAAGTGACTTGAAATAAAGTTGTCTTTAGAAAAGGAATACCATCTAGTGGCCCAAAAAGGCAATAAGGAGGTGTGATGGCAGTTAGAGAATCAGATGAATTTAGAAAAAGATAAGGAAAAACTGCAGAAGTAAGGAGAGGGATTAACATATATAGTGCAGTGATTCACCCTAGAGCAAGGGAGAGCTCAAAAGGGACCTGATCGTAGTAAATGTGAAGCTAAAATTAGACGCTTGCAAAAGCAGATTGGGATGCAAAAATTAAAAATAACTGCTATAGCTGCAGGAAGCCGTGGAGAGAACTGGATCGGGAGCCATCAGAGGAAGATGATTTCAAGGATGACATGGGCAAATGGGAAAAGAAAGAGAAGTTGAGAATAGCAGCATATCCCACAAAGACTACAAGTGCCGTCCTGGGGCAGACAGGTATGGCAGATCAAACTGCTGTAGCTGTTAACAATGAAAAAAAGTGACCCCAAGGGAGGTAGCGGCAGATATGAAGCCACTGAAAGAAAGCACAACAGTGGAGTGGAGTGTAGGACTCGGAGAAACTGCTTCAAATTATGAATTAAACAGGAATTAAGTGGTAAGTTGATTACAGCATGTGCTCCACTAGCTTTATTCATTGCACATTGGGCACCTCCTTGATGAGCCATCACGGGCATTTAATCAAATTGCCCAGCAGAATGGTAAGGGATGCAAGTGACAGCATTAACATCAGTCCATCGCTTGAGGAAGAGGGAGAGTCTTTACCAAACTGATGGGAAGCTGATCAAATGTCAGCAGGACATGACACCATGTACCAGCCACCCACTCCCAATGGCACACAGGTATCTTCATTGCCCCTGGCAGCCCCAAGGCTGAGTCAGGCTCCTTGGACAGGAATTGGGAGAGCTAGCAGCACAAATGCACCCCCACCATTCACAGCAAGCTCCCATATGGCAAAATGCAGGGGAAGAAGCAATTTACAGAGCTGCTTTCACATTGAGAGACAAACAATATACTTTTACTCGCATCCCACAGGGCTGAGCACCTGCCCTGCCTCACACACTTGCGTTAGGAAAGTGTTTGAACGATGGTATCCGGGGGATGAAGAAAAGAAATTGTCTTATGTCGATGATATTTGGGAGATCACAGCTACAGAAGAAGAGGTACAAAAGACAAGTGACTGAGTTTTAAAATTAATAGTCGAAATGGGATTTAAAGTCAATCTGAATATGGCACAATTAACGCAACCCCAGGTTAAATGCTTGGGAATTGGAACTGGTGAAACAAGAAGACGGATAAATGCTAGAATGGTTAATCTTTCTGTGAAATGAAGACTCCCACTAATCAGTCCCAACTCTGAAGAGTGCTGGGAGGATTTAATTTCTTATGGCAGCATATCTATAACTGTGCTAGTATCTTATGGCAGCGTATCCATCTTTGCTAGTACCAGCAGTGCATTATGGAAATAACAGAAAAAGAATCAGGAAGGGAGCTGGAGCACAGAGGAAGACAAATCTTTATCTAATGTGAAAGAAGCTGTTTGAGAAGCTCCTGCGCTAAAATTCACAATCAAAGGAAAGCTATTTGTAATAAGAATTTAAACATGGGCAGTACTGTTACAGAAAAACAGTGAAGGAAAATGGATACCAGTAGCATATGAGTCCTCCCCTCCCCAGGGGGTGGACCAAAATTTCCCTGGCCATGAGAAAGCCTGGTTAGACACCGTCTGGGCTGTGATGGTCTTTGAGGCTTTCATCCTTGATAGTCCAGTCGTCCCCCAGTCTACTCATGCTCTGCTCTTCAGCACAAAGAGAATAAATGGATATTAATGTGGATATCATTTTAAAGGAAACCGGTAATAAACCAAAGGCCTTGTGCACCCACAGGAGTGCTAAAGTTGAACAAGGAGGAAAAATAATCCAAGATGCTGCTATTAGTGGAATGAGGGAACAAATAGTGGCAAAACTAGAGAAAGAACCACGCCAAGGAGCTTGCAGGCTGGCAGTAAAAGACATAAAGCCCTCTGCACAATATCTCTCTACAGATAGCCACTATGCTGATAATAGAATAAAATATTGGATGCATGATAGCGAGAAAGCCGATGGCAAGCACACAATGGGACACCCATGAAGAGAACAGGAGGCTTATTTTACAAGCTTAGAGGGAGAGTGGGAATAAAATATATGTAAAGGATGTTAAAGTACATGGGAGGACTGAAAGCAATACTGAGAAAAATTTAATGAGCAAGTAGATAAATTGACTCAGAGTTTGTTTACTGCAGCCTCAACTAGGAATCAGCTAAAAGAGAAGACTAGATGGATGCTGTGGCCGGCTGAATGAGAGCAAGTCATCTTAGACTGTTGCAATAAGTTATATAAAGAAGTACAGGGTACTCTAAAAAGAGTGCAAAGAACTTTTATTTGGTCCCAAATGAAGCAAGATACAGACGACATAAATCAAAACTGTAGAAGGTGTGCAATGATGCAAAAGTGAACTAGTAAAAGAAAGCTGCCAACTCAACTGCATTGGCTAAACCAAGGACCTTGGCAAATACTGCAAAGGGATCGTCCAGATAAACTGTCACACACTAAAGAAGGGTATCAGTATCTCTTTCCAGGATGGTGGCTCCTCCACCTAAAAGCAGTACAATTGCGGGAACTGTGGAAATGCTGTTAGAGGAAATTGTCTATAAGTATGGAAGAGCAGCTGAGATAGAATGAGATGGAGGAGAGGGCTTTGTAAGTGAAGTAACTCGAGCCTTAATGAGTAACCTGGGGATTAAGCAAGGACTGCATATACCCTACCACCTGCAATCCTCCAGACTGGTAGAAAGAAATGAGTCAGACTATTAAAAATAGACTAAAGAAAATTGTAGGACAATATACAAAATGATGGGCTGAAAAGTTAACCTTGATATTAGTAGCTTTTAGAAGCAGTGACAGATTAGGGACTGGTTTACAACCCTGCCATATTTTGTTTGGATAGCCCGTTCCTTGGTGACTCTATGTCCAAGACCCTAAAATACTATAGCAGGATAAAGAAGAAAACAAGGCTTGGGTAGAAGCAGCAATAAGAGAAAAATAGGTAAAATGAGACAGGAAGAATCCAATTCATATACAGCTTATGAAATAAGGGGCCAAGTAATGTATTTGAAATCAGATAAAATGGAACAAGACTTAGAGACAAAATAGAAGGGGACCCATTATGTTACTAATAGGATAAGTCCTCTAAGATATTAAATAGATGAGGGCAGCAGTAAATACAAATGGGTTCATGTTTCTCATATGTCCTCCTAAGAGGCCAAATAATTCTGGAATCTGTCATGAATTTGTCAAGAACACAGACACATGAAATGCCCCAACGAGGAACCTCTGGTGCCTGTTCAGGCTGAGCCCCCACACTGACAGCACACCTCAGCGCAACCTCATCTCTCGCAAGCAAGAGGGTGCAGCCCACGTGGTGTTTACCTCCCGCGTGGCCTCAGCAGATCTGTTTATATGCTTGCATACTATCGGGGCTGGTTTATGCTTCGAATGTTGCTTATTTTCTATGTTTATAGGGCAACAGATTTTACTACACCTCCTTAAACAAGCAACAGCTGACGGAGTCACAGAGCAGCAACACAAACTCCGAGGCAAGGCAGAAGAGTTGAGGGCTCCTACAGTTGCAAGGATTTTTAACTTGGCTTTCCACTTCATATTAACAGCTTTGGTCTTTTTATAAATTGCATTAATTTTAGACGTTTAACAAGGCAGATAATGACTGTGAAGTGCTTTGGAGAACTAGAGGTGACCACCTTCAGACCTTTATGGATTTTGAGGCCAGACCAGAGAGTGAAAGCCTCCACCGAGACTCCCATCTCGGTCCTGATCAGAAGCCTGGTGGTGCCGTGGGGTTTGCAGCACCCTTGCTGCACTCGTGGGCAGTAACCCAGGAACTGGAGATTACCAAAGGAGAAGAGGAACAGCAATCTGTGGGCCAGTAACATGGCATTGCTATTGCTACACAAGTCCATAAGCTGTGCATTAGCTATACAGGCTCCATCATCCCATCTTATCTGTTTGGCGCTTTATTTTCTTTATTTTAGTCTGTTTTACTGGAGTTACCAAAAAGATTTTCATGGCTAGATAGCTAGCCTATGGCCTAACCTGTCATGGTCTTGCATAGACCATGCTATGATTAAGTAGCTCCAGCTAGTTAATCTAATAGCAATAACTTAAAACCCCAAATTAAAAATTGTTACAGCTCTTAAGGGAGCCTTGAGAGTTACAGCTCAAGATCTGGATCCACTCAGACTGGGAAATCAGAGCTGAAGCTTTGGAAAAAGTGTTCTAAAATTACAATAACTGAATGAACTCAGTAGTTTTATCCATTTAAGGGTCAATCCTCTGAGGAGGAACAACTTGAGGAGAAGCAGCTAGCCCTAGTGTTGAACTGCTGATTTCAGTAATGGCCTTTTAAGCAGTTTAGGAGGAATTTAGGAGAGGGGTCAAATAAAAAAGGAAACAGAAAGGAGGGATTGAAGCAGGTGGGAGACTAAGTGCTGTCAGTAGCTGAATAGTTAAAATTTGAAAGAACTAGGGGTTAAGCATATGTATGTGAGGGTCTGAAATGGGATAAAGTGTAATGGATTGTAAATTATCATGACTGAGCCACAGTAGAAGTAACACTGGATAGTGATGATTTATATAAGTATTGGAGGATACTTACACCTAATAGCCAAAACTTAACTGCTAAGCCTTGTATTTCCTTAAAGAGAAAATTATAAAAATCATATATAGTGGATAAGGATGGAAATGTCTATACAGAAATGTTATAACCGACCAGGCAAACAACCACGAGTAATTCTCCCCTTCGCTGTTCCCCACAGCTGTTTAGCTGCCTCCATGCATCCCAAGCCCAGCTCTGATACTGCACAGCTGCATAACCTTGGGCCAAACTTCTGAGCGAACCGCTAAGTTATGAGACAGCCTGCAAGAAGATAAGAAGGGACAAAGCACGGGGAGGAAAACTGAGAGATTTGGGTCAGATCAAGCCATTAATATCAACAGTGAAAGCTTGATGAAACTGGGTTTCAGCATCCTAACCCAGTGTTACATTCCTCAGAAATGGCCAGCAATAGCATTACTCATACACCTGAGCTACATCAGGTGACAGTTATATTGGGATATCTAAGAACAAGGTGATGCTGTGCCTGTGTAATAGTGAGGAAAAGCAAAAGCATATGAAATCCTTCCAAGGGCTGGCAAGCTCAGGACACCAGTAGCTCCACTCAGTCTGCAATAACTGATAAACTCAGGACACCAAGAGGCTGCTGAGGCTGCCCAAGGCCACCAGCACGCAGGAACATCAACAGCTGTGATTATTATCTGCTGTGAACATTTGCAACTGGGCTCTTGAGCACTGCCTGCTGTGGGAGCTTTTAAAAGAGGGCTTGAAGGGGGTGCCCAGGGCTTGCTCTGTGGTGCTTGTGCTGAGGAGGATGCAGGTAGATTGAGGCTGCTCTATGCCTGGCTTCAGTCATTTGAGAGGTTCAGGGGAGCTACGGTGCTTCTGGCAGCCTGGTGGGTGGTGCAGCTGAGGGGTTTGTGCTTAAGCATCCCCCTGTGTGAGAAGCTGAGGGGAGGCTGGGAGCTGAAATTTCAAACCCCATCGGGTTGGGTCAGGCAGAAAAGCTTCTAGAGCACCTCTGCATTTCCCAAATGTATGGGACTGTAAGAGGCAGGAGATGCTGGGCACTTAGGGTCCGTCGTGGAATTGCTATAAGAGTTGGTTTGGGGCTAAAAAAGCAGATTAATTTATTCTCTCAAACTGCAAAAAAAAAATAGATTTTTTTCTTTTTTTTTTTTTAATAATAAAGAAGCTTTTCTCTTCTTCCTTGCACCCAGTAGCCTAGCACACAGCTTCAACTTCGTAGTTTGGCCATGCTTTTGGTGTGTGCTAAGCATCTTCCAGCAGTCAACAGAAAAGCCACCCAAGATGCCAGCAGGCCTTGGGTCCATCCCTCTGCCCTCCTCTGATCCGGCCCTACATACAAAAGTGGAAAGCTGTTGGGGTCGCATGGTGACAGGCAGCAGTGCAAATGTTTGGAGAGGACAAGCAGAGTTATCAGCTGGGATCTAGGTGAGGATAGAGTGGGTGACTTTGGGGCTGCGAGGGAAGAGGGGAAAGAAAGAGCCCAGTTCTCACTAACTGATAACGTTGAGTGCATTAATCAGCGAGTGAAGCTCATCCCTTACGCTCTCCAGGGAGTCACGGATCATCTGAGGGCTGTCCAGGAGCTCAATGCTGTGGGTGTAGGGCTCATATTTCACCGAGAAGGGCCGCTTGATGTGTGCCGCATAGTTCCTGCAAGGAAAGGATGCAGAGGTCTTGGTACAAGAGACAGGTCCTGACTTTCCCTCCTACTCATCACTGTTCACCCAGAGCACAACTGGTTAATGCCTCCTTTAGGCAGAGTTTCTAGGTTAGCACAGAAGCTCTGGTTTCCCACCCTTCCAGCTCCAGAGGGCTATAGCAGTAGTTGAGATCCCTCTTGTCCAGCAAGAGAGATCATGAGTTTGACTGTGGTTTTCCATAGGCTGAACGCACGGGCTGCATGAAACTGGAGGGTGCACTGAACTGGTTATCTCTGTGGCCACCACCAGACATCCTCTACTTTAGTTTCTTTTTTTTCCTTTTTCAAAATTGCCAAGGAGATTTAGAAGCTAATTACAGGGAAAGCCTGCAGTTTTATAGTATCATATTCCAAAATCCTTTCTGATATTCATTCATTGACTAATCTCTGCTTGAGGAGGGGGGAACTAGCTGCAAGCTGTATTAAGGATAGATTTGACAGGCAGTGGCTCAGGCCTGGGTGAGCGAATGGGAATAGCATCACCAGAGCCATGAGGCTGAGCAAAGTTGCACTGTTGTACACAAAACCAATGGGAGCCTGGATCTCAGTGAAAAGATTGACTTTGCCTGATACCTCCCAAGAGCAAGACCTTATCGCTACCTTTCTAATGGAGAACACGGTCAAGTGAAACCAAATCAAGGGCAAGGATTCCCCAAAGTTGCTCATGTCCACCTTCAACGCTAGGATGTGTACACTTGACACAGTAGAGGTTTGGGTTTTTTTCTTTAGTGGCTGTGTAAGTATGGAGCTGTGAATCAGTAGGTACTCATAGCTACAGTCTCATGCTGGAAGGCCTGGGAAGGCGAGGAGACAAACAGCACCAGCAACAGGCTTCCTCCTCGCCTCTGCTGAGGTTTCACCCTTTTGCTCCTGAATTGCTGAGCTTAGGGTACCCTCTTGTGGCTACCTTAGCGCAGGGCTGGGGGAGTGCAACCCTTTCTGAGCCGCTCCTCCGACTGGTACTGCACGCCCTGGGGAAGCTCAGTCCTGAATTGCTGGGGCTTCTGGGGTGAAAACACCAGGCAGGGCCAAGTAACAACATGATCAAAGCCGCAAGCTGGTGCTTGCAGGGAGCTGCCATGCTTGCAGGGAAACAAAACCGTGTGCAAGCAGAGGGGGTTTTTGTGTACTCACACTGCCCATGTCCTCAAAGTCGTGGCTTATCTCAGTGCTACCAGGCAAGTGCCAGCTGGCCTCAGTTATTAGTGCTATCAGCCACAGGGATGACTCCTAGCACAGCTGCTAATGGGTTAGAAACTTGCCCTCCACACAAGCACGTTCACTTGATACCTTTTTGGAGCATTGCAAGTACGACATGGGTGCCTGGAAGGGCACTGGGGGTGCGTGTCCACCCTAGAGAACTGGTGGAAAGTTTTCTTTCTGGGAAAAGAGGCTTTTCTTGAGGGACCACACTGATAATTAGGTCCTTGGGGCAGCTGCCAGTAAAGTAAAAAATACAGACGTTTTAATGTTTTCACTCATAGAGTAACATCTGTGTGGTCTCTGAGCTCTTTAAAGAGGATTGTTTACAGTGCTTGTCACTGTCAAAACCTTCTAGCTTAATCTTGGCTGTGCATGTGGTGTATTTTTCCTTTTTAAATGCAAGGAAATGACTCATTAGGCAACAGTTGGGGTTTTTTTAAAGCAGCCTCGTGTGTGTGAGAGAACGGGCTCCCCAGGTGCTTGCTTTTGAGCAGCCGGACTCCAGGTTGTATGAACAGTGCAAGTGAGGGTAATAAAAGCAGAAGTTGAAATACAGCAGTCCTCCTCATGTTATTTACGTAAAATACCCCACTTGCAGGAACTGCAAAATCATACATTGTGTAATACTTATCTCATCCTATCTCTTTCCTAAGCTAACATAAAATTTATACAGGCAAAGGTTTCCTCTGACAGTCAAATGTTAAAGGAATGGGCAATTCTGGGGATGGCCAAGAAAATGCTTTTCTTAACAGATGTCCATGGGTAGAGCTGCCCCTCTCGGTCCTCTTTGCAGTCTCACAGAATCACAGAATGGTTTGAGTTGGAAGGGACCTTTAAAGGTCATCTAGTCCAACCCCCCTGCAAGGAGCAGGGACATCTCCAACCAGATCAGGTTGCTCAGACCCCCATCCAACCTGGCCTTGAATGTTTCCAGGGATGAGGAAACCCACTTACACTGGTGGGATGCTGTTAGAGGCCTACTAACCCATGTTAACCAACCTAGGAGGCAAAAGCTCCCTTTTTTCCATGGATAAATCTATCCACATCAAGCAAATCTTTCTTGCTTGTGTTCGAGTTACTAACAATGCCTGGAGTTTTTTTGCTGGTTGAATGATAAATGGGTAAGTTGCCCAGCAGCTGCTCACAAAGACAAACAACTATCTGCTTTCTAAACTCAAAGAATGACACCATTTTGGACAGTTCTTCACTCCTCTTCTAAAACTTTCACCCCCTGCCCCCACCCCAGCAAACTTTTAAATAATGCAGAAGCCCGTGTTTCAGAAGGACACATGATGGTGAGGTGCTGCCATGAGGGACAGCCAGTACCTGACCTGTATCACTTGGCCCTTCTGCACCAAGGAAGCATAGTGGGTGGTTTGGGTCTCCCGTTTCTGGACCACTAGCCCTCTGTTACGTTGCTTGGCCTTCCCTGGGAACTGGAAATAGTCTGTAACTCCTTCCTATGAGAACTAGGGAGATGAGCTAGATTTGTCCCTTCTCTCCCTCCCTCAGTCTTGTCTGCCAAGTGCCTCCCACTCCATCCCACTCCTCCAAACCCAAGCCCTTGAGTCCAGCATGTTTTGAGGGGCTCTGGGCAAATCCAAGGACCCTGTGGGAGCTGGAGAATCACTTCACTTTGAAAGACCTAGCAACAGTTTCCAGAATACTTCTGAGACCTTGACCTGAAATCAGCCATGGTGCCAAGCCCTGTTTCAATATATCCTAGCTTAATTTCCTTCTGTTTGAGTTTCCTCCAATGCCCAGTCCTACCTCAGTTTACTTTTGGCATCGCTGAAGCTCTCGGACACAAAATACACGGGCTGGTAGGTCTGGTCCTGGTAGGGCTGAACAGCAGCAGCGTCAGGGTCGAAGTCCCGCACCTCTGGTTCATCTGACAAGGAGTGCTACAGACACAGTGGAAAAATGCCAGCATGAAATTAAGCGGATAAGAGAGCACAGATGTGACAGGCAGAGGTGGAGAATAGGTTGGGTAAAGTCACTGGAAGAGGAAGAAGGTTTTTTGCTGTATAGGGTCTAGAGCAGAGAGGCAAGTTATGCTGGGACTTACTATGAGCTCCCCGTAGGAAGACAGAAGCCCAGCTCCGTAGGCTTTGATTATACCATTCTGTCTGCAGAGCCCAAACTCCACCGTAAACCAGTAAAGCTGCGAAAGGAGAAAGAAAAACACATAAGGGACACAACTCCTCTTCTTCTTCTCTGTCACTTCTGAGCCCTTACATCACAGACACTTGGCACTTTATCCTCTCGCCTTACCCTGCACCCATCACTGCCAGCACAAAGTGCTAAACTAGACAGCTGCCATGCCAGGACAGATGGAAACTGAGTCCCCGGTCTGGTCCCTGCGTGCCCAGCTGCTGTGCGGTGCTGCCGTTCAGTGCCCTTGGAGCAGGATGGGTCACCTTGCCAAGGGAGAGCCAAAGGAAGCGGATGTCATTTAATCTCATCCCAAAGAGTCCCAGCAGTGCTGTTAGAAATATGATGCTTGATGATACTCTGGTGCCCAAGAAAACTGGGTTAATGTGCAAGCAAGCTCGGCTGTTTAACTGATCTCTGCTCTGCACAGTGACTGTGAAAGAGCAGGGTTGGGGCAGCTTGGGCAGAGGCTCTCAGCCTGCAAATCTGGGGAGACCAGGTTGGACCAGTCCCCTTGATATCACAGAAGTGCTGCTGGAGGGGTCAGGGCTCCCATCTCGCAGAGAGAAAAACTTACCGTTGATAGTTTCTCAATTTCTTCATCAGTTGCTCCCAGAGACGCCAGCCCAATGTCCTAGGAAAAGAAGGGAAGGGGTGAATATCAGGATAGATTTGGTCTGAGGGCCTCTGTCTTATTGCCTTGAGAAAACAGATATCGTTGCCCTGCCCTGCCATGCATCTGCTGAGGTTTCATCGTGCTCAGACTAAAAATGCTTTGCTGCAAAGTCTGATATTTTTACCCTGTGTCAGGGTTCTTGATTCACCACTAGGGCTCCTCAAGATTGTGTTTAATATAAACACATCCCAGAACAAGAAAGGTTTAGGTGGCACTACTGGGGTTGGTTTGAGTTCCCACCTACTGCCCTGCCCTCTCGGGGCTGAGGAAGCAGACGACCACCTTACCTGAGAGAACTGGGCAAACGTCTTGTCGGCCAGCATTGGGACATGCCCCAGCAGCTCGTGACAGCAATCCCTGCCGATGCCCAGGGGGAAAGGAGGAAAAGATAGTCAGTAGTGGCTAGAGTTTGCCCGTTAGGGAGAAGGGTTAATTGCTAACCAGGTGGGATGTCTGGGGAGGGGAGGCTGTCGGGGCCAGGCGATACTCACGGCTCAGGGGAGTGCATGGGTGAGGATGCATGGCGGATGTACTGCGTGCACTGGAAGACACGGAAGGCCAGGCTGGCAAGGAAGTCCCGTGCCGACAGCAAGCCAGCCACTGGCCGAAGCTGGAAGCCGGTTCTCTCTGAAACAGTGCATACCATCTCTGCAGGGCTGGGCTGGTGTCCCATGTTCCCACGGATAGCAAAATGTCGTAGTTCACAACACAAAAGCATCAGTGCTGGAAACTAAAGGGCTTCTGCTGTGCCAGACCTAATCTTTCTGCTCCTACTACAGAGCAACCCCTGCTCTTTAGGTGCTCAGTGGGATCATTTCACTATGGGCTTTACCTTCAGTTGCAGCCCACCATGTTTATCTGCAGTTCCCACCGCTTGGGGTCTACCCCCGTCCTCTGTGGGCAACGCACAAGCCTCCACCAGCTCTCCTACCAAATCTAAGCTCACACACTCCTCTACCAGGTTTGGGTTTCCTGGCTGTAGCCGCCACCACTGTGCTGGAGCCCTAGCAGACCCTGGATCCCCCAGGCTCGTACACACCTTTCAGGAATCGGGAGACCTCCTCCAGCTGAGGGATGTTGTTCTCATTGTAGCCACAGAATTTCTCCAGTAGATTGAAAGCTTCGAGGTACTCCTTGCAGGCGTGGGTGGGGTACAGGCTCTTCAGGGTGCTGTATACCTCCTTCCTTGAGGATGAGAGGTGGCACATGTTCACACATGTTCAGTGGCTTGGTGTGTCTAATCCTCTCCTGTCCTCTGGTTATACACTATCAAAGATTCATGCTTCTAGATTTCCTGTCCTTTTTCCTCTCCACCACTAAGTTTATGTCTGTGCACACTGATAGGGGTATGTAACCATACAGACACACACTCGAAGGAGCCTGCAAAGTCAGCAGTTGTATCTGCACAGACCTATTTCTGACCCTGAAGGTCAGAAGATTGTATAAAAGGCATTAACTGGAATTAAAATATTCCCTATAGGTAGCTCCTGAAGTTGTACTATGAAGACAGTCGACATAACCAGGAGATGATCTTGTTTAGGAGCCTGTGTACTCAGCTCCTAAGAGCTGGCTTTGTTTTCAGAGACACTCCTACAGAGATGCTCCTGGAAATAACCATGTTCAGATGAAGTGTTTTCCTAACTAAGGCCAACGAGGTACCCTGCAGATACTCACCATGGGCTTCACTTCTTTCTGCAGCTATGACAACTGCCCTTCGGAGGCTGCGACTAAGCCAGGTCCCCTTGGAGAAGCAGGACTCCAAATCACCTACCTCGCTCTCTGGGGAAGCTCCTTTGGAGGAGACTCCTGGGGGCTGCAGTGTGGAAGTGCCCTCCATACAGCCCCAAGAGAGGAGGAGACAGAGCATCACTGTTTTGGAGGCAGCTT
Source organism: Chlamydotis macqueenii (assembly GCF_036417535.1). Lineage (NCBI taxonomy): Eukaryota > Metazoa > Chordata > Aves > Otidiformes > Otididae > Chlamydotis > Chlamydotis macqueenii. Next base: position 51,091,261 of record NC_141560.1, on the reverse strand, counting down.
GCTCTCCCGAATGCAGTCCCTACCACCTCTATAAAATGCCACGCAGTGAGTTACTGGTTTTTATAACAAGCCATTAAGTAGGATGCTTGTACTCCTGATGCATTTTTCAAGATGTCGCACCCTAACATTCAGGTTTTGATTCCCAGCTTCCAGTGGTGAAGCCAATAGAGGTCGCAGATTAAATCAGTGCTCACCAGGTAGCGATCTCCTCCGCCGTGTACTCCACATGAGGGATCGGGTCCCCGCTGCAAGGCAAACACACCGTTACTGACAGTGGCAGAGCACAAGCCAGCCTCCTCTTCAGAAGGGAGCTCTGCATGATGTTGATCAGTCATCTTTAAACCAAACAAGGGGTGACAGGAAAGACAAAGCCTTAGTACTGGGTCATTTGTACAGGTGCAACAAATACATGGACACAGAGAAAAGCAGTAGTCTAGCCAGAGATTATAAATGAAAAATGGATGAGCAAAAGCTTAGCAGGCATAATATTTTTTCAGGAAAAAAAAATGGTTTTTCACTGGCAAAAATGGAAAGTTTGTGTGAAAAGAAATTGATCTCATTTGCCTGAACTGCAGGGAGCTGGTGGTTTCAGGAATGAATCAGTGGCTGGGAAATTAAAGCAGCTAATAAGGAAAACTAAATGCATTTGAACTGAAAAAAAATATTGTCAGTAGGATTAAGCGTGGCAAGAAAGTAAAATCTTAGTATTAATATATGTGGGAACTAAAGAAGACTGGCACTTTTGCCTTTTCTGCATCATAATTAGCAATCGTATTTCCTAAATCCTTCTGAATAAATGAGGTATTCACATATTACAGCATAAAGCACAGCTCTTGTTCCATTAGCAGCCTGAAGAGATGCTACAGAGCAGCTCACAAATGCAAACCTGCAGATCAGATGTGAGAGAAGACATCTTAAATGGGTGCATCATCTTAGGACAGTATTCTTTTCTGGGTCCCTCAGGACTCCCTTGCTGGCACACTGACTTCCTGTGCATTTAACATTAGTACAGGATAAAAACATCAATGTCTACATTCTGGGCTTCAAATCTGCAGAGAACATGAAACCTAACAGAGCAGAAAGCCATGCTGGGATCACATCAGGTGCAAGGGTAGCTCAAGAAGGTGACCCATATAATTTCCACAGCCAGCTTTCGGCAAGGCTTGCTACAGAAATCCACATTTAAAATCCTGCTCAGAAAGAAAGACGCTATGATGGAAGGCAGTGTTACTGAATAGGATCTAGGGAATATTTTACAAACTCAACTGAATATTAGAGCTCTGTTTGATGTTGTAGTGAAGAGGCTGAGTGCTGTTACAGCACACATCAGAACAGGAGTATTAAGTAGGAGTACAAGAGATACATCTTAAATCTATATAAGACAATGATGAGACAGACCATTACTGGAATCTATTTAATTTATCTGAGACAGTTAGGAGGTGAACCATTTAGTCTATGAATACACTCACAGCAAAAAAAAAAATCTGATAGCAGAATTCAATCTGGCAGATGAAAGGCATGTATGATCCATTGAGTGAAAGATAAAGCTACTGAAGTTCAGTTTAGAAATAAAATCCACAGTTTTTCACTGTCAGGATAATGAACCATTGGAACAAGTTCTCTGGGCACGTAGTAGCTTTTTCAGTACTTGAAACACTGAAGTCAAGACTAGCTGTCATTCTAAAAGAGATATTACATTTCAAAATGAAGTTTGAGGTCTGATGGAATTACATGTGGCTTTTGTTATGCAGGAGGTTTATTCTGACTTTATCAATGTATGAATTAATGACCACAGACATTTTTTTAATTAAGAAGAAATATATAGAGAGAAGAAGCACACAAAAAGAGCTGGCAAGGCTGAACAGGGAGACAAAACATAAGAGAAGAGAAGTTTCATGCAGGTAGAACAACGAGTTCCCAACAAGTTGCACTGATATTGCATTATCCCTGCATGGATGTTAGGAAAGAGACTTACTGCTTATAGTGAAAAGCAATTTCTGCTATCGATTTCCTTCTCTGGCGATATACTTGGTCAGAGTAGCCCTGTGATGACAAATAGGAACAGAGGCAAGATTTTTAATGAGTTGCTAAAACTTCTCACCGAACCAAGTTCATCACTGGCTGGAGGAACTTCTCTTATGGTGGTAATTGCACTACAGTTCCCTGATCAGCTGTACTAATAGGTATTCTCCACCTCCCTGCTTCTGAGGGAAGGTTCAGGACCCCAATGTGAGGATGTGTCCATGCAGACTAACTCACCGGGTGATCCAGATCCAAATCAGGGTCAAACTTGGTGATCAAATGGTGGCACTTGTCCAATTCACAGATTTTTCTGGGAAACCAGTGAACTGTGGGGAGAGAGAAAGAGAAAAACTAGCTGTGAAAGTGAAGATGGAGCATCCCCTGCTGAGAAGGGGTTGTGAGGTTGAATAAGATACATCTGGTTTACCAAATGCACACACAGAAGAGCACATGACACAGCTGTGCCTTCTGGGCAGTAGACCCACACTCTCAATACTCCTGTCCCAGAGTCAGGACTACTACCATGATCTCCACCTGATGACTTGCCTGCCTATCTCTCAGAAGAGTGTTTTGTGACAGAAGTAAAGAAGAGGAAAATTGCATTTTAATTAAAGATTGTAAACTTCACACTAAAAAAAAATCTAGAGGCCCAACTGGTTGTAAAGCTATCACTGCAGTTCTCTAGCGATAATTTACAATAACAATCACCCTGTCTTCACAACAGGATAGTATGGGGAGTGTCTTGTAGTTTAGTGCTAGATCTGTACAGAGCTCCTGACACATAGGTAGGAAACTACTTTACATCTATAACAGAAAACACTGGGGTAGGAATGGAGAACTCTGTAGGAGAGGTGTGAACAAAGCATGAAATTTCATCTCCTATTTCTATTTTTTCAATCTGGCACCAGAAGAATGGGCTATGGACTCTGCAGTCTGTTGAGAAATAAGCAAGGAGGGAAGTGGCTTTCAGGATTCAGGTGTCTCAGAGGCAGTCTTTTCTGTTCTGCTCGAATTCAGCATGCAGTAGCCCTTCCTCTTTTCTGGGAATAACAAAGTCTCCACTCTGTTTCTAGAGCTCAGCCTCTCCATAAAAGTGAAAACATTTGTAAGTTGCTTACATTTGTCTTCCTTGGTGGTCCTCACATCTTCTGCTACCCTCTTGATGGAACTAATGAACGTATTGAGGTCAGAGCTGTGGACTTCACAGCGCACAAAATACTCCAGTTCAGTGATCCCTTCACGGGGCTTCCGGCTAAGCCTGGTCTCCAGGTGGTGAATTTTAGCTTCAAACGTCTTTTAGGACATGGAAAAGGAGAACAAAATGTTAAACAAGTCTCTAATGCTTGAAACGCCTGCTGGTACTTCCCAAAGACGTCCATATGGATATATCTGGGAGGGATTCTCCCTTTTTCTTCTCCCCCCACCCAGGATAAACACACTTTTCCATTAATTCCAGTTTTTCCTTCTGGACAGATAATCAGTGAGGCTGGTCAGTAACCATCAACAGAAAACTTCCACAGTGGCAAAGAAGAGTGTATCAAGAGGAGAAAATGATGTGGGAAAATGCCACTTCGTATGCCCCCTTGTCTTTTAATGTCTCTGAAGGCAAAGGTGATTTTTGGCTGCCTCGGGGGTGTTGGGCCGTGAGGCAGAAGGGGCGGGCGGCTCGGCGCTGGCCATGGTGCTGAACCGGCGCGGCTGAGCCCTACCCAGTTTGCAGTAGCGTTAAACTGGGGCGCACTATCAGAACTGACATCATTTGGGCTCACTATCAGAACTGACCCACCCCACCCCCCAAATAATAATAAGGAGACACAATGGAGTCTGTAGTCTTCCAAAGGGTCCTGGGAGATTTGTGTATATATTCTTGAGCTCAGCGAAATCTGGCAGTACAAGCCCAAAGCCCTGGGCAATGACCCAACCTTTCCAATGTCTCTGTGAGATCTTTGGTAGAGGAAGGGAGATGACTTCTTTTGTCAGTCAGAGGCAGAAAGATGAAAAGGAACAGATGCGATGCCACAGCTAAATTAAATTTTGGACCGTGTTTTTGAATGTACCTACCAACTTGACTATTACATTGTCCTCTCAACAATCGATACCTTTGCATTAATCTGACAGCCGTGATTGCATTACCTATGCTTTGGCTGCATGTAACACATACAGCAGAGTGAAACCAGCTTCCCTGCAGCCTGGTTCATGATGAGGCAAATGTCATTATGCCCATCTGCTTTCATATCTTGTACCTGCATTGCCAGAGGGATCTGGGAAATGAATCTTCCTCTGTTGTGGCTTGACATGCTTGTCTTTTTATTATATTTAAAGCTCTTTCTGCGACAAGCTCAAAGAGCTTTTTTTTTTTTTCTTTTTACCAGGAAAGCTCTTGATGTAGCAAGTACATTGCCCCAGGAAGAAACAAATAATATTTGAATATAAGCTGTCCAAGCTTCTTCCTTGATGTTTTAAAAATTGTTTAAATTAGAGACTTTAAATGCAGTGTAACATAAAATCTACCAGGTACAAGAGCCTACGCTTCCATGTTTCATACCTGCTAAGCAGTCTGTTGCATTTGAAATATTACACTGATGGATTTTTCATGCCTTGTCTGGCAACTGTGCACTTCTAGGAAGGAGACCCCAACCATGGCAACACCAAGGCTTTGTTCTGACAAGCTTGTCTTAGAGATCCTTTCAGTCTTGAGACAAGAACAATATGTTGCCCAGAAAACAGCTTTTCTGGCAGCAATCCTTTTAGAGGAGATGCAAGATGTTTTGTAATTGCTGAAGATCTTAAAACAGTTTTCATAGTACTGCATGGGCAATTAATAGCTAGAATGCCTTACAACTTCAGGGGAATATTTATCCCTCAAATACACTTTTTATATGTTTACAGTTGTTAGGTAGTGTTTTTGCTGTACAGTGTTGCTGGTGATCTGTTTTTACCCCAGAATTGGTTGTATTTCAAGCAGCATGCCCTTGTGACAAGAAAGGCCAACCACATACTGAATTGTAGTAGCAAGACTGTAGGCCACAGGTCAAAGGGAGTGATTCCTCCTCTCTGTCTGGGATGAGGGAGACCATATCTGGAGTACCACGTCCCGTAGAAGAAAGACATTGATGTGCTGTAGCAGGTATAGTGGAGGGCTACCAAGATGCTCAGGAGGCTGGAGCACAATGTTATACGAAGAAAGACTCAGGGAATTGGATTTGTTCAGCCTTAAGAAGTGAAGGGGCAGGGGAGATTTGTTCACTGTCTACTAGTACCTGGTGGGAGGGTGCAAAGATAGAGCCAGATTCATCTGAAAAATACACAGTGGGAGGACAAGAGGCAATGGGTACAAGCTGAAAGCAAGGACATTAAAAAGAAAAAAGAGAAAAAGCGTTTTACGGTGAAGGCAGTCAAACATTGCTCAAGGCGTTCAAGAAGACTGGGGTCTCTACCTTGGTGATATTCAAAATGGAACAAGCACGGTCATTAGCAACCTGCTGTGACTGGACCTGCTCTGAGCAGGAGGTTGGACTACAGACCTCTGGAGGCCCCTTATAACCCATGTGACTGATTAATAGGAACAAATTGTCCTTTCCTCTCACTGCTGAAGTCAATGAAATTAAACTACTGTAGATAAAACATATCTCAGAACCTCAGTTTGCAAATCACCTTTGAATCCTTCTGGATGGAAATACACTACATAAATGCAAGTTGTCATGTTTTGATTACTGTTTAAATAGGCAGCACTTATCTCAGTCTTTCCATTCCTGGTACTGAGATCCTAGATAATGCTACATTATATTGCTGGTTAGGGGGAAAAGATGAATTAGTTACCAGTTTTCCTTGGTATTAAAGCAATATACAGGGTGCATCTCTCGGGAGAACCAACAGAACATTTAACATGTGAATCAAATTCATCCCCAAAGTAGGGAGGTAATTTTGAAATCAATATACCAGTTTTACACTGAGGGTGAAGTTGTTCCTGTAACTTCTTGACCAAGGACCAATGTGGCAATGCCACTCACAGACTGCCAAAGACTTGACTCACAAGTAAGGTGGGTTTGGTCTGTAGCCATGCAGGCCACATGGCTTGTTTTGAATGCAGGATCAGAGCCCTGTGCATAAAGTTGGAGTGCTGAGCAGTGGCGGGGGCTGTCAGAGTACGCTACAAGCTGCAAGGCTGTGGATTGCAGGTGTGAAACTGTGTGGATGGAGTCAGTAACTAAGCAAAGTTAAGCACAGAGCTTAACAGCACTAGCAGACAGAGGTATGGCTCATTCTTAGTGACGGAAAGTGAAAGCACACTGGGGCATGAGCAAAGTATGACTAAGGGAACATCAGATAATTAGCTGATAATTTGCAGTAGGCAGACCTAGTCTGAGTCTTCTTTAGCTGACTGAAGCAACATTTCTCACAGAACAGCCATGAAACCTGTAGTGTGTTCTTTGAGTCCAGTACAACAGGTTAGGTACTCACCTCAAATACCTTAAGTGCACGGGACAGTGGTGAAGTCTTGGCTCCCTTAAGCATGAAGAAGAGGTTCAGCATGGCTCTCCCATCCTTCTCCTCGAAAACAATGGTCTCCGTAGACTCTGCAGCATCAATGGCTGCAGCTGCAGCCTCTCTTTCCTTCCTGGCATCTTCAATAAGGCTTTGACGTCTACCAATAAACCGTGGAGACTGAAGGCAGAAGAGAAATAATTAACACTTCTGATAGAGCTGTAGGGGAGATCAGAGGCATCCCTGGTAGCTAGATGAGGTGTGACCAATGTGTCTTAACAGAGGAAGAAGAGGAAGGTTGGATTGACTTGCCTGGCTTTGGAGAGGAAGATTTGGTGATGAGGACTGAGGCTTTAGAATTGAATTTCTGGAAACATGGAGCTTTAGGAAAAACCTGTGTAAAATATCCTTGTAGCATGACTAGAGAGTGGGCTTCTCCTCTCACCTTTCCTAGCAACAGTTTTTAATATCCTTCTGTTCTGGTTTTGTTTAGTGAGGGGGAGCCTAAGGTGGTAGCTTCTGTAGGAAACTGCTGGAAGTCGCTCCCCTTTGTTCAGTGGACTCGGCTGGGCTTAGGGCAGACCCGCTGCTGGCCAAGGCCAAGCCAATTGGTAGCAGAATGTCCCATGATAACGCCTCTGTGATAATGTATTTAAGAAGGGGAAAACAGTAAAAAAAAAAAAAAAAAAGGAGAAGAGAAGATGTGAAGATGCTGAGCGGTGGCAGAGAGGGGGAGGCGCAAGCCTTGTGGGCCTTGCAGGCCTCACCCTCTGGCCTCCCACAGGGCAGCTGACTGGGCCCAACTCAGCCCAGCCTGGCTGCAAGAAGTGGAGAGGAGATGAGAAGTGAATAAGATGTAAAAGGATCCTGAGAGCCTCTGCCAGCCAGGAACGGCTGCAGATGCCAAGGTCAGTGAAGAAGGAGGGGGAGGAGTAATGCGGCTCCTGGCCAAGATTCCCCTGCAGCCTGTGGTGAAGACCATGGTGGAGCAGGCTGTCCCCCTGCAGCCCATGGAGGTCCACAGAGGGGCAGAGATCCACCTGCAGCCCGTGGAGGACCCCACGCCGGAGCAGGTGGAGGCCTGAAGGAGGCTGTGGCCCGTGGAGGGACCTCCAGCTGTTCTGGAGGGACTGCACCCCGAGGAAGAGATGACCCACGCCAGAGCAATTTCATGAAGGACTGTGGCCCGTGGGAGGGACCCCACGATGGAGCAGAGGAGGAATGCAAGGAGTTCTTCCCCCGACGATGACGCAGCGGAGTAAAACAATGCGTGATGAACTGACCGTGACCCCCATTCCCTCTCCCCCCTGTGCCGCTCGGGAGGGGAAGGTAGTAGAGATAATGTTAAGCCTGGGAAGAGGAAGGGGTGGGGGGAGGTTATCTTGTTCCCTGTCTCATTCTCCTGCTAGTTTTAGAAATAAATGAGTGTTTTTCCCCAAGTCGAGTCTGTTTTGCCCATAACAGTAACTTTAAGGATTTCTCCCTGTCCTTATCTCAAACCTCGAGCCGTTTTTCCTTATATCATCTCCTCCTATTCTCTCGGAGGGTGGGGGGAGCGAGAGAGAGACTGCATGGTTTGGTCCCGATCGGGGCTGAACTACAACACCTTCAAAAAAAACAAAAATCAGAGACAATCTTGTGCAGTTTTCAGGTGTCTGATGAACTCAAGTGGAGAGGCGTTAGATAAATGTGAAGTCATCTGAGAAAACATGTGCTATGAGGAACAGTTGAAGCCCACAGCTGTGACCTGGCCAGGAACTATGAACTGTTTGCAGGTGTATTAGCAGGGCAGCTTAGCTAAACTGCTCCCAGGATCCGATGTGACAGTTTCTTCTGACATTAAGTGGTTGCTTGCCCATTGAAGTGCAATTGGAACAGCATCCATATACACCAGAAAATAAATTCCTCCCACTGATCTATAGATTTGTTTTGTCCCAGCAAACTCCTGTAGATTTCTCTTACTTGGAATTGCACCTAAAATGCTGCAACTCTGTGCCTGGGGTCATGTTAGGTTACCAGTTTATATTTATAGTGAGCTACAGACTATTTCCATCACTGCTGTTTCTTTTGTTATACAAATAGCTCATGTTCGTGGTCTTTTTACAACCAGTTTTCAATTTAGAGGCAGCTCAGCTGGTTCCAATTTTCAGTGTTCAATACCCAAACCAGATGACAAACCCTCAGAAGTTGGTAAAAAAAAAAACAAACTGGGGCAGCACTGAAGAAGGAGCAGCACATAAAGCCACCCAGCATCTGTATGTAGGGTGGGACTGGCTGCAGTTTTCCCTCTGATTACACTGAAAATATCTGGAAAAGAGATAGATGCTACCCAAGGAGCACCTTCCCTACCTTGTGAAAACTTGAAGAATGTTTTCCTTTTAAAAAGACAGCCTGCTCAACTACTAAGCCCATTTTCTCTTTGATTTTCAAAGCCCACCATCAGTAACTAATATTTCCTGTGAAAATCCTCTTGGATGCTTTAGCGCTGTAAAGCTGACATTTGAAATGCAGCTTGAAAAATGCTGCACATCTAGGCACCAGCCCACGCACTTCCATCCAGTCCTTTTTTAATAAAGACACCCCTCTGAAATTATATTTGCTGATCCTCAACTCCTTTATTCCTTGTGGCACAGAAAACACCTTCTAACAAATAAGCACGTATTGCTGCTTGTCCAAATTGATGATATTCATGCCCAAAGAGAGAAGACATCTAATAAGTATCCTCAGCCATAACTTTTAAAATCTTGTAAGCAGGTGCTCAGCTTTAAGCGTGTGTTTTATATCACTGCCATGTTTAAAGCTAAGCTGGTGTTTACTTTAAAGTGCCTGCAATAAGCAGGGCAAACAGCCTTGTGCTAGCCACAGTAGCTGGGCTCTGCAGTGGTCCCAAGCCAGTGCTGTAGCTAAGGATGTTTTATCACCCTGTGCCCTGAGGTGCAGAGGTGCAGCAGGATTTTACTTCTGGAGTGGAGCAGAGGAGAGGAGGGAAATCAGGCTGTAAATCAAGTTAAAATCCGACTTGAAGGAGTTTAATAGCTAGAAGATCTGTGTGACTGGAAAGCAGCAGTGGGAGAGGCAGCCTCCACCTGTGTGCTGGGACTGGGTAGCCCCTGGTAGGCAGGAGTGGGGGGCTCCAGTCCCTGTCGAGGGGTCCTAGGAGCTGCTCAGCTCCATGCTGGCATGTTTTGGGTGGCTATATATATTTTTTTTAAAAAAAAAAGAACAAAAAAGGCTGACTTTAGCTTGGGAGAAGAGGGCAGGGAGGGGTCTGCCTGCCTGCTGCCTCCTCTGCCTGGCTGCATGCTCCCCATCTCATTGTCCTCTCCTCTGCCCCTCACACTTACACTCATTGGGCTATTACCTCCTTTTGCTGGAAATTAGGATTCTGGCATATAAACTAAACAAACTGCTTGCTCATGATAAATGTCTTCCTCTCTTCGGACGGCGTTGTTATATTGTATTTTCAAATTGCCTTGCAGAGTAGCCCCCTGAGCGCATATCTAGCTACACTGGAACTTTAATTTGATTTTGCAAAGCATTTATTTGCCTAACCAGGGCCTGAGTCTGATACAGTTATTCACCTCTTACGAAGGCTTAGTCTACACCTCTTACAAAGGGTTACTTCATTTTTTCTTCCGTGAATTTGCTGCAACTTAGAGTGCTCAGCCTGAGTAGTGTCATTAAAAATATCATGTTCTGAATTAAAGTACTTCTGTTTTTTTTTTTTTCCTGGCTTATTACTTGCAGCAAGCAGGGAGGATTGTAAAGACTATTTCCCCCCCTGCAGCGTGGGGACAGTAACATCCCACCTCGGCTTCCAGGGCTCTCCCTTCCTGCTGGTTTGCCTCCAACTGCTGTCTCCCGCCTGACCCCACTTGTGTGCTCTGTAACCAAACCCTGCTCCAGACACAATCCCAGGGCATCTTGTAAAAACTATTAGGAGAAAAAAAATTGAAATATGTATACATAACAAAAGATTTTTCTGCTGTGTGTGTTTGATGTTTGGCTGGCCCTGCTGATGTGCAAAATACCTGCCAGTGTAGGTGAGTTTTGAGATTACAAAAGTCTTTTTTTCCCCCTAGTTCGCAGATTCCCCTGCACCTGGGTGCTGATCCCTGGGGGTTAATGGCAAGGGAGCACCTCAGACCTGCCGGAGCTGGTGGGGTGGTGGGCAGGGGCTGGGTGGCCGATCACCCACAGTCATGCCAACACCACGAGGGCCGGGGACACGTGAGGTCACATACAAATGCAGAGTCATGTCTCTTGCCTGGTAGAAGCAAGCAAAATAAGTTATGGGGTTGTGGAGATCTCCTGTGCTTGGTGAGAGCAAAGGGCAAAGCTTTTCATGCAGCCTGCTCTCAAAGTGATCCTTGCAGGGTTAAGTTTTGGTTTTGTTTTTTTTTTTTTTTTGAGAATTTCCATTTACAGAAGAGATGCAAAGACAGGCTGAGGTTTTATGTGCTTCCCAGGCTGGAGGCGCCGCTCACCCCAAGCAGGTTGCCAGGCTCCTGTCACCACACCTGGTGAACTCAAATTCCTCTGGCCCCTTTGCTCAGTGGCCCATTTCCCATCAAACATGAAGCAGCACCCCAGAGTGTGTAATAACCACTCTCCCCTTCTCCAGACCACAATGAGCATCTCAAATACTGATTTGACAAGCAGCTGGGAAAATATCAGGTTTTCAAGAACCACTTCAGTGCTCATTATTTTGCCAGTGTGAAAATGGTTGTCTGAGAGGGAAGCCGCCTCTGATTTTCATTCATTAGAGAAAGGAAGCTTTCCTCTTTTTTTTCCTAAATGTTTCCCTCCCTTTCCAGCCCATTCCACTCTCCAAAACTTCTTGCTGCCTGTGTAGTGGCTGATTTTACCACATCAGAGCATCACACAGGGTTAAGAGGACAGTGGGTGAAAAAGGCAGGGGGTGTAGGGGAGGGAAACGGGGAGCTCCATAACCAACCTGCTGGAGTCACCCTGCAGACGTCTGCCAAACACATCTGCTTCCTAATCCAGCTCGATTCCCAGGTTTCCTCCTGCCAAGCATCCCAAGGGGGTCCCCTCCTGGTGCACCCATTGGTCTCCTCCAGGGTCACCTGCAGCCTGGCCACATGTCTGACCCACAGGACTGTCCCATGCCAGGTGTCTCCAGGCTCCTCCTGCCTGCCCTGGCATCTGGGTTAGGCGGTGAAATGTCCCTGTCCCTACAGCCAACAGGTTGGCCAGACTTGGCTTCCTAAAGGCACTTGACAGCTCAGCAGGAAGTTTTCCTCTCCCTTCTCTGATACATACAGCTCCAGAGTATGCAGAAGTGCTCCCCGGGCTAAACCCAAACCCAGGGCTGAGACCACGCCAAGAGAAAGCTGGGAACAGAAACCAGGGAAGGATGTGCTGGGAGAAAGCGAAACCGCGGACACAGCAGCAGCGAACAAACTGATTAAATTGCCTGTGCCTCGTACGTTGTCTGAAATAACAACCACGCTTTTTCATTATGCTGAAACAGGTGAAATCTCTGCAGTTTATTGCCTTGAAATCAGGAGAGCATTAAGATGTTCAAATTGCCTTTCGCACTGGGGATTCCTTGTTATTCCTGCCTTAGGTCTATGGGGTATTTACCTTGCTTTTGGTCGGGGGGAGTGTTGCATTAGTTCAAGCTTTCATCCCCCTAAATGTTCACATTTCACACGTACCAGTATGTAGAAAGAAGTGTTCAGGTAATTTCCCTTTGCCAGCCTGGAGGTGCCCATGTAGGGGAACTCCCACAAAGGCAGTGTTGGTCCATCTGTCCTCTGCCTACAGCTACGAGAGAGGCTGCTGGTTTTGCAGGGGGAGGGAAAGAAGCGAGGTAGGGTTGTCTTACCATGATGGCCTCAGCTTGCTTGGAGTCCAGCTCCGACACCGCCCTGCGGAAGCCTTTGGCTGCAGAGGTGGAGATGTTCGGGGTTGGCATCTTTGCTCTTCCACGAGCTCTGATCTCCGCTTTCTAGCTCCTTGCCAGCTTTTTATAGGGCAGGGCTGACGTCAAAGACTCTTTCAAATCTTCTCTCCCCCTGCCACCTCCCCATCACCACCTCCCTCCTTTCTCCCCCTCGGGCTGAGAGGAGGAGGGGACATGGAGGAGAGAAACGTTTCTGTCCCATTAAATCTAATCACTACGAAGATTGCAGACACCCTGCCTTCGCAGACCAGACACTCCCCCCACCTGTTTGCCTGTGCCCAAAAGATTTCTACTCTGTTTTTTCCCCCTCCTTCTTCTTGATGGAGTTCACTCTCACGCCGTGTTTCAGTCCGACACATTTGCTTTCCCAGCTTGGGAGTTGCATGAAAGGATTTTGATTTGTGAAAGGACAAAATCAGAGAAAGGAAGAGATTCAGCCGTCTGTAGCTCTTTTTTCCCTCTGTTTGCCTTGTCATTGAGGCAGAAATTGAATAGGAAAATAACAACGATTCCCCCAAGGTAGCCGTGGGACTAGATGCTGTTCTCACGTATGCACCTCCCGACACCCAGCCCCTGCAAACACTGCACATTTCGGCGCTCTCCCACCACCTCACATCTTGGTTTGGCCATGTAACTCTGACAGAAGGACTACAGAATCGGGCCTCTTGAGTCCCCAGAGATCTAAAAGGCTTTAAAGAAAGTAACCTAGAAAAAACCCTCTCAATCCTGCCTTCTCAAGGGCTTTGCTCCTCTTGCAGGAATTCCTGAGATACCAAATGCCTGAGGACCTCTGGAGCTGTGACAACCGGTGGCAGCTCAGGACACATCCCAGGACTCTGCTGCGAGCAAAAGTTGCCATTTCCTCCTGGGGGATTTGCAGCAGCTCCCCCACACCAAACAATCACTGGGGGAACACACGGTCCTCCTTCGCGTGAGCCACCGTCGTGATGGGGAGAGGCCACCACTGGCTGGCAGAAACCCCTGTGGTGGGGAAGCTGGTGGGGTTTCACTGTCTGACTGCCAGAGAGCTCACCCACAACCTTGCCGACAGCAGCATCGCTTTGGAAGACATCTGCTGAAGGCACCTGGTTTGCGCTCGTGGCTCGCCCTTCCCGTGGCAGGACCGCTGATGATTTTTGCAGTGCAAAAAGCCCTGGAGGATCAACATTCCATTGACCTCCTCAAGGCTGCAAAGCTCTTGATGTTTGCCATCTCCTGCAAACACCGGGGAGCAGACAGCACGATCAATGCTGCCAGCCACACAAAGGCAGCTTGGGAAGCCCCAGCTGGCCAGAGGCTGGTAGAAATCGAAGCTGAAGTGAGTAGTTGGCAGCAGCTAAAGATTTGGTCCAGTAGTGAGCCAAAAATTATTTTAATTCAAGTGGAGCAGCTTCTCTTATTGTAGGTGCTGAGGACACCCTGCTGTTCAATGTAGTGGAAACCAGAGGAAGGAGTTAAGCAGTCATCAGGGCTTCTCTCTGCCCAGCCTCTTCTTCCTCCTGTGTGGTACCACCTCGCACAGCGAGAGCAGCCCTTGCTTTTGCTTTAATTTCATCCCTAATCCCCTCTGAGTCTCCTAAACCTTCTGTTTGCCCTCTGCTAAACCCTGGATGCTCAAAAGACAAGATAAAAACCTACCAAACTGATGGAGGGGAATACTGCCTGCTGTTGCAGGATCTTGGATCTTCTCAGAAAACATTTCAGGGACAGGTGCCAAGTCATCCCCCCTGCCCAGCAGCTAGGCAAGGAGCAACATTGCAGGCTGTCACCTCCCGGCTTCTGGGGTGGCCTTGGGGACCCCCTTACTGGGGGATACAAAGTAGCACGATCCTGCACTTCATTTTTTTCTGCCACTGTCTGAGGTGGACCATGGTAGCCAGACAAGCTGGGGTGCAGGGAACACTGCTCCAAGATTTCAGTGCCTACTCCCACGGCTCCTGCCTTAGGCAAGCGTCCCAGCTGTGCTCACTGCAGGCTGCCCCTTTTCACAACCCTTTTGAGCCTGTTTTTTGCAGCAGCTGCACAGAACAGATCATCATCGGCACTGCTTTGCACTGCCATCGAGAGACCTCTCTCACCTAAGGAGGGACACTTGTCTTCAACGGCCAGGCTCACTGGCTCACTGACCCGCTCAGGAGTTTGTTGCCTCCTGGCTAAGGGACCAAAGGGATTTGGGGATAACGGTGGGACAGCGTTCATCTAAAACACAGCCCAGCTCCTGCTGAAGTTAATATTTCCATGAAACTTCAGAAGGTTGGGATCTCATGCAGATAGCCACCCATGCTGTCTCATGTTTCCACGTTCTGTCCTTACTTTTTTGAAGGAAAGCTTTTCTCAGGGATCTCACAGACAGGACTCTCAAGCAGTATGATGCTCATTCCCGTGCTGGAACATTTCTGTCCTACCCCGATCACAGCCAGAGTGCGAAAAGGGGTGCCCACACAAGACAATCCCGCAGAAGTCAATCACAGCAATTCATCCTGAATTTTACCCCACAAGAGATCTGGTCCTCCCCAGAGACCAAGGGGGAAAATTATGGGATTTTGGTGGGTTTTTAAGTTTATCTTCAGTACCCTTTCTGATATAAGGGGGATTAAAGATAAGCAGTAAGTCAGTAGACTGTCAGAAACAGCTCCTTCAAACAAGCAGGTGTCTATCCTAGGTTGCACCAGCGTCTTGCCTTAGAAAGACTGAATCCACTCTGCTGTTAGTGCCTCCTAGTATGTAGGAAGTAGACCTCATTTGGAAACATACGAGTTAAAAGCAGACTAAGACCATATTTGTCATCTGAAAATAATCTATGAAGACTCATAGGAAGAAGAACCAACTCCAAAAGAGGTCACAAAAGTAAAACCTACGTATCTTTCATGTTAGACGTCAATGAAGAGCCCTCTCACTGGGGATTCTGTAACTGCATTAATGCCAGTAAACATACAAAGAAAGCAAAGAAGATGCCTCTTGCAGCCATTGCTGATTTGCTTTGCTAAAGAAGTTGTCCTATGCAGCTTTACAGCCACACGAGGCCATTTCATGCAATGCTGGTGTTAGAGAGGATGAAGCTGCGAAGGTGTTAAGGGCAGAAAGCCAGTTAGCCTAAGTACTCAATAAATGTTTAATCAAAACTATTCAGAGACCTTGCTAGTTTGAGATGCTGTTGCAATGTGAACATTGTCAATGAAAGGCCTTGCCAAGATTGGGCCAGCTTCACTGGCATTTCATTTGGGAAGGAAAAGGGACTTGGGTAGGAGGAGAGTTACAAGAATTGCATTTGAATATTTTTATCAAAGAAACTTTTAATTCTAGATGAACTTTTCTGGATTGCACTGCCTTTAAAACAGCATGTAGAATATGGAATTGCAGCATTTTTTGTTTGAGGTTTTCAGTTCAATTTTAGGACAAAGACAAATTTCAAATTATTTAATCACCTTTCCTTCACATTGTTTTCTTACCTTAAAATCAAAAAGAGAAACCATTTTGCTAGACTTTTTATTTTTGGTAATTGACTTAGTTTAAAGGTCTTTTTAGAACAGCATTTGCCAGGGATTATAAACCTAAAATCAGCCATTAAAATAAGTTCCAGTTATCCAAATTTGTAATCAATTTGCTGAAAGGATAGCCTTAAAATGTCACTTCATGCAAAGAACTGAGAAAATTGGTAACATGCTTTAATAAATATGGGAACAGAACAAGTCACTCAGCTTTCCTGCAGGCTGTAACATATTCAGAGATCACATATGAAGGCTCTTCTGACAAACAGTGGCTTTCAAAAGCGCCGATAGTATCAGACAAGTTTTCAAGACTATTGTATGAATAGATGGAATTTCTTTGAATATATTTTGTTTTCGTTTTGTCTCATTATGTATTTTTTTCTCTCCTTACGAAATTCAGTACTTTATTTAAGCTCCTCAGTTCTTCTACTTAGTCATCTCATCTCAAAGCCCTTGATTTTTAATCCCTCTTCTTTATATGGATGAAAAATTAGGTGTATAATTTTTCTTCTTCAAGTCCTGCTAATCTGTCACCCCCCACCCCTGTCTGGTGACGAGAGTTCTGCGTTATACAGAAACACATTCCAGCACCGAGGCTCCCCATAGCCAAAGTGAAGTCCTGCTTTCCATGAAACCATGGGCAAAACTTCCAGATAGACACCAGCAACGGTAAGATTTTCTCCCTCTGGTAAGAGTGGAAAAATCACGTTGCTTCTCCTGTCCTGGAGGCGTTGACAGAGGAGATAAGCTGGGAGAAACCAAATGGCAGCAAGTTCACCTTTTGGGCAGAACGGTGGGCATCAGGTGGACGTCCTTCAGAGCAGTGTTATCAGCATAGCTGTAAGAGGACAGGCATTGCTTTTTCCCAGCCAGTCCAGTGCAAAGCTCCTTAACACATTGTCTACCTGTGTCCCAGGCAAAGTCCCACCTTTTTGGAGACCACCCACAGCTTGGACATTTCCATGTCTTCAAGTGTCTACGTCTCTATAAACCACCTGTTTGGGTCCATGTTTAAGTTTCACTGCTATCAGACATGACTTCTAGGGGGTGTGAGCCTGTTTGGTTAAACTAAGCCAGGCTTCTTTCAGCTTTTGTCATGTTTGACTAACTACTGGATTTGCTAATGAGAATGAGGAGCCTTTAGGAAGCTTTATGAAGGAAATATAACAGATGAATGAGTCTTCATCACTGCTTTGTTTCTCACATGCCAACTACACGACTGTCCTTGAATGTGTGCGGGTGCCGTATGTATCCAGCTGTGTGTTTTAAGGGATTAATCTGACATAAAGCAGAAACAGCAAACACTGTTGGACACTGCTTTGCTCCATGAAGCCCCAGAGAGAAAAGTCCATAATCTAGGCAGCTCTGACTGTGCCTCCCTCAAAGATAAAGCAGATCCCAAAAGGATCCAGAAATGGCATTAAGGTGCAGAGCACTGCTGGTCCTCGTGAGTGTGATTTCACCTGTCACCAGATGCAGGATTGGCAGTGCAGAGAGAAGAGCAAGGTATTATCTTCTTTGGCTGGATCCATGTGGTCATTTTGTGCATCCTCAAGCTTTGTTTGCAACAATCACCATCCCTAAGCACCTCAGGTATGGGGACAAAGAGGAAAATCCCACCTGCCAAATTAACATCCCTCATGGTGGGAGTTGGAGAGATCTCCATGCAACATGTATCTCTTGATACAAGTCCCAGGGTGGATCAGTAGCAAAGACACTTACAGCCCAGCCTGGCAAGGGTGAGAGTCTCTCCAGTCACCCAGGGAGCTGCAGACAGGGTGTCTGCCTCACCAAGGGCCAAAGAAAGGGATGGTGTAAGCCGATGTGAGGGCAAGCTGCCATCTCCCACCAACAAACAAGGCAACCCTGAAGGCCATGTGGGGCGCCCAGGTCCCCTTGTTGCTCTTTCTCCCACCCACTCACTCTCTCTCCCTTTTTTCCCTCCACAGCCTAAATAATTACAGTCTGCCACAGGAAGCAATTACAGGGGAGTTAGCCAGCTCCATCAAGAGATGTCGGTTTTTTTTTTTCTTCTCCCTTCACAGCTCCATTCAACATCCCCGAGTGCCACAAAGGAGTTTAATAACCCATAATGACACCTCAGGCTTCCACATCATTGCAGCCTCTCTAGCACTGGGGTAGGGGCAAGAGGAAAAAGATAATTAAAATCCTCATCTCCCTCTTAACTTTGAAGCCTCCTATTATCTAAAAAACATTGACTTTCATGTTCATGCTCTCTCACAACTGATGAGTCCAGGGTAAGTGGGGCTGCAAGCGGCAAAGATGTGCCAGCTCTTCAGTAAGGGCAGTGAGATGCTTCCTGCCACCCTGGGAGAAAAGCTCTGCCAGATCAGATGATATTTAGCAGCTTCAGATGTAGTTCGGCCGACAAGCCAGATGTAGGGTCCTGCCCCCCATTCCCCCCACTGCAGAGGTGACCACTGGGACCTGAAGAGCCCTGGTGCAGAGGTTGTTTTTCCAGCCAGTGGGTAAATCCCAAGGCAAAATATTAAAAAAAAAAAAAAACTAATTATGTTAAAAAAAAAAAAAGGTAGCAGAAGATACACTTTCGTTGAGAAGACGGAGCAGAGCTGTGCAACCTCCTTTGGTATGTATCAGTACATTTTCACAGTGTAGTGTACAGGACAGATCTACCCCACAGATGCAAATCAATGACTTAAGCATCAAGGCCAACTTACAGCAGCTAAATGTAAACCTCTGTGTCTCAGATTTCACCTTTCAGAAGGCCAGGTCAGGTTTTAGCTAAATCTGGGAATATTCCTAGTACCCAAAAACAAATGACCTCCCACTTCCCATTTTGAAGTGTGCGGCTGGCTGGTCTCACAACTGTTTTCATCTCCACATTTAGATTGAAAATTTTTCATTCACCTCATGCTGCTCAAATTTTGCCTCAAAACCCATTAAATCTCTTATTGGTCAACAATGAAAATGCATTTCTGACAAGTTTTTACAGCAACCAACTCTTCAGAGGAAAAGAACTTGATTTCTAGCAAAATAGTGAATAATTTGGGGAGAGGGTTTTTGGAGGGAAAGGAGACTGCTTGCATGAAGAAAAAAGTCAGCCACTCCCCAGGAACTGAGAACTTAGCCCTGAGCTTTCTGAACTAAATGCAGCAGCAATCCCTCTCTCTTTCAGGAAACGGACATGGAACAGGCGAGTGAAAATTCAGAAATACCGTATTGATGATTCACCTGCCACAGCAGAATCCAGAATAACCATCTCGTCTCAGATCAACGGGGAAGCACTTAGGAGCAATTTTCTCTTTGGAAACGTGGGCAGCAAGCAGACAGTGAGGAGTAGGTGGTGGAATAAAATGCATCATTTCTTGGTGCATGTCATCTGGTGGGGTTGTAAAACTAATTGCTGACACTTCTGGCCCACTGTATGTCAACTCATAGACAACTTCTTTAACAGGGAATGTCACCTTCATGCAGAAAGGTACCCTATGTGTACTGCAACAGGTCTCCTGCACTACCAGTCCTTGTGATTTTAATTTATGTCTCTGATACCCAATATTTTACTGCCAGCTCCTGAAGTCAGCTTTCTTTTAAAAATAAATAAACAAATAAACATAGCCCTTTTGAGAAGGGAAGAAAGATTGAAGAGGAGTCTAGGAGCTCCCAGAGAGGAGGAAAAACACTCCAGAAATGGTAATTAACATATGGAGATCTAGCATAGAATTTTTGAACATTGAGTTTGACACTGACTTCGCTTTTTTGAAAAAAGAAAAAAAAAGGTTGTACAGGTAAACAACTGCTTGAAAACATCAGAAACATTATGACAAGAAAAACCACATGTTCGGCACTAATCCGATTGCCTACAACCAGCGCAGAAAACACAGGGCTGCCTTTCTGACTGCTCACCGCCTGGCTGTGGGCAAGTCCTTTAACTCACTGCCTTCCTCCCCTGCCTTCTACCTCGAAGCTGGTAATTGCTGTAACCTTCAGCTGCGAATAATCTGTTAATAGTGGGCATCAGATGCAAAAATTGATGGAAATATTTGGCTCTTGCCTCCTTTCAGTCCTCTCACCTGTAGTCTGATTGCCCACCAGGCCTTTGCATTGCTGAATACACGTGCAAAAGGGACTCATGCTACTGCTTGTTTTTCCTCCAGACTGTTGGAAGTCCCAGCACTAAGATAATTGTAGTGACCTAGATCCTCCAACTCTTTCTCTAAACGAAAACAGAAAGTTGAGGGCATGTCCCCATTTTATTGCCAAGTTCATTAAGTCCCAGCCCTACTGTATTAGGTCATTCTTGAAAGTGGGCTTTGGGGCACTTAGTCTCTTCACTGATAGTGATCATGGTGTCTGGCTTGATGTGCTTATCCACCCACGCCATGGAGTAAGACATAACTTATCTAACTCAGGGTGGCATCAGACCGCAGAAAGACAAACCATGGTGAGGGATCCAAAGCAAGTTCCCATTGTCCTTTCAGAAGGACTGGAAACACATCACTGTGTGTTGGTGTGGTCTTAGCACAGCCAAAGCTGATGGTGTTGGACCAGAAGGGACTTTGACCCATTGCCTTCAGCCCCCTGTGACTGTTAGGACCTGCACTGCAAGGCTGCACAGTGTGACTGGTACACGTCTGGACCCCATATCTTCCCTTGGGCTGTTCCCCTGGGTGTTGTTTTCCCCTCAATTTCCTGGTCACTCACCCCTCACTGCTCTAGCCGTGGAAGCAAATGATGCTAGGAGAAGCCAAAGATTTTCCATCAGTGCTTTGTCAGTGTTTGCCCAACACTCTCCTTTTCCATGAACATGTCACTCCTTTGACATAGATAGATCTCCTTCCCCCTCCTCTTACCCCCTTTCTCATCTTCTGTTATGGCAGCTCCAGGTCAGCAAGGTGGACCACCAAAATGCAGCTCAGTGCTACTTCCACATGAAAAGAAAATTGCCGACTTCTTACCCACTCAGGTCCCTCTGTCCTCAGGCACTGGAGGATAAAAACCACGCGCCTGTCAAACAAAAGGTCTGATGTGATTTTAGCATTAGGATCACACAAAGGGTCTCAGACCTATGAAAATGTCATGATATTGACTTCATACAAATGTTTATTCATTGTTCTGTTTATAGCCACAAAGACGTTCTGCATTCAACATTGAATGGTTGAGATCTGTTATGGAGTTACAACCAGTTCTGAACTGGAACTTGTCACCAGCATTTCACAGAGAAGTCAATGCTTTCCTATTGATTCACATCTGCCCAGGATCTCATCTGTTATTCCTAACAGGTAGTCATCAAATAAATACATGGGAAAGAGCATAAGAAAATATTTTCCTCTCCTTTTTAGAGGATGAATGTTAACCCATGGCAAGGTTCATTCCACCCAGCAGGCTTAAGACGATGACTCATCAAAGCCCTGTGCTTCTTTTCTGGATCTTCAAGGCGTATCAACAATGTTTTATTGATCCACAGTCATGGAAAGTAAAGAAAGAAAAGAGTCTGAGATCTATACTGGTACAATATGCCTGACTTCAGTAGTTCTGCCATTAAGCTACTGGGATGATGCGGTGGAAAAGCAGGGTCTATGAGATTACATTTCCTATCCTCCCAATGATAGGGCTGTCACTACACATAGAGATCCTTTAATCTAGTGGAGAATCATAGAATAGTTTGGAGAGAACAAAAAGATCAGTAGCTGAAGAAGGAAAGTTCAAGTCAGCAATAGGACATAAATTTATAATAGTTATGACAAGCAAGCCCAGTGGGCATTGGGAAAGCCATGTTCCCCTTTGTCTGAAGTGTCCTAACCAGAACAGGTACCTCACTTGAAGATTGTGTCCATTGGACGCAAAGACAAGACAGGGAAAGACTAATGGAGATGGCACAGCCCATGTGATGTGCAGGAGGAGATATGGCTGTGATGACCTATCTCACAAAGCACAAAGCTGGAGCAGGGGTACCTACTATCCCCAACCAGGAAGGCAGGGTAGACCACTACCAACTCCTGCCAGTACAGCATGGCTGAGGTCCTTCTAGCTTGCACCTGGCCAAGACTGGTCTTGGAAACCTCACATTTTTAGTGAGAAAAGACAGGTAAGAAAACACCATCCTGTAGAGGAAGTCTTTAGCCTTCCCACGTTACCAACTGGGAAAATGTGTGTCTCTGCATCACTCAGTGTGGTGGAAATAACGTGTTTCGAGTGCTCATCCTTCCCCCTTCTTCTGCCAGTGCAGGCAGTGCCTGCCTCATGACAGTTAATAGTACTATCACTTATTTAATTACATCAGGGACGTGCTCGATGGCAACGAGGCATGCTGGTACAAGGCGAAAAGCACCACGGAAGAAGAGGCTGAAAACCCTCCAGATCTTCATTGTTCTGTCTCCCTCCTAATTCCTACATCCAAAACATTGCCAGAAGCAAATAAATGCCTTTCTGGGGGGAGCCAGCATGCAATTTTCTCCAGCAATCTCCTCTTTCTCATATTGCTTTCCTGCCTCTCCCGTGGGTTTGCCTTCACCCAGCTCCATGTCCCCTTCCTCCCTGCCTATGTCTGACCCACACAGTGGCAGAAGCCTGGCTGTAGCCTGAAGGGATTTGCCTTGTGCCTTTAGTGGGATAGCGTTCGCTTCCCTTATCTGTCCCCAGAAGGGCCATGTGTTTTGTCTCTGCTTCCCTCCCTGTAAATGCGTGGTTGAGGGCAACAAGAGACAAGGGGTCCTTGTAAGTGACTTATGATAATTGCAGAGCAGCAACTGCTCTGAAAATCTAAATTCCTCCCTGACATTTCCCGTCTAAAGCTCCCACTGACTCAGCTGCTGCTTGTGATATTTAAACAAGGATTATCTCCTTTTTTATTCTTTTCTTTTTGATAATGGGATGGCAGAAGGTTAGTTTAACACTTTCCTGTGATTTGTTTGGCTGCTACAGATCCGGCGCTCTTCAGGACTGTAACCAAATCTCCTCTTCCCAAGTTAGTCATTCAGATGACTGGGATGAACAAAGGCTCCTACGATAAAAAAAAACAGGGATCTTTCCCTGGATTGTTATTTTTTCCAAATTTTTCTTCAGCATGACCTTTAGCACACTGGGAAATCTACTACGTTAGGTGTGAAAGAACTTATCCCATTGCCTTCAGCACAACTGCACTCGACTTATCCCTCCTGATCCTCACATGTTGCATCTTACAGTAGCATTGTGCATACTAAAATAGATTTTATTTTGCAGGGGTGCTGAGTAGCATCTCCACAAAGAAACCTTAAAGAAAGCTCACAGAACTTTTTGATCCCAGAGAGACACAAGTGCGATAGCACTGGGGGAAAACACGCGCTAATCAAAGCTCTCCATCAGTTCAGAAACCACCTGGCAGACGAGGGACAGCATTGCAAGTACATAACACCCCATCAGACCCCTCATTTCTGTGCTTCAAAAGGACATCCAAAACGCAGAAAGTCAGTCTCCCTCACAACAAGACAAAACAGGCACCTAACCCCAAGCTTGGGTTATCCCGAGTGAGCCCTTTGTGCCTCCGGGGATGCCACAGGAAGGTGCCTGGGCACACAGGCTCCCAGAGACTGCCATGGGGCTCGGTCTCGGGGGGCTGCAGGATGCTGCAGCATTCCCGCCAGAGCTCAGAAATGGGAGAGGGATCAATGTGCCTGATAACCTGTCATTATGGCACACACTGATCCACATCAGCCCTTCCAGTGCCCTGCCATTAGCCAGTTGTTTATTCCTGAAATTGGCCAAGAAATTGCTGAGGATGGGGTGACAGGGAGCTGAGGAGTGGGGGGAGCTGAGCGGGCTGACGCTGAAATGCAATCTCAGTCCCGCATGTGGGACCAGCTTCGCACCCTGGCGCCAGTGTTTTGCAAACGACTGAGCAAAATCTGAGCATTTCTCTGCTTTTCAAAGAGATGTGGGGGGGGGGGGGGTGGGTTAGGAGGTGGTGAGGGGGCTTTCCCATGCTCCGTGGTGGAGGTTAAGGTGCGGTGGATTGGACAAATTTAAGCAGTGCAGACATGTTTGAAAGCACAGAGAAGGTGGGCACATGGCTATGGGCTGGACCCGGTGGAGGTTTGGGATAGGAGTAAGGATCTGCCTCTGTGCATCGGTGTCCATAGCACTGACAATGGCAGCAGGGGGTGGCGGGGGCCCCCATGTCTCACCACAGCCCCTATCGCACTGCCGCAGTCAGGCAAAGCAAACACATCCCTAAATGGAGATGCTCCCGCTGCCCTGCCG
The DNA here is from genome assembly GCF_036417535.1 of Chlamydotis macqueenii. Taxonomy (NCBI): domain Eukaryota; kingdom Metazoa; phylum Chordata; class Aves; order Otidiformes; family Otididae; genus Chlamydotis; species Chlamydotis macqueenii. The sequence continues at coordinate 51,067,117 of NC_141560.1, read as the reverse complement.
ATAAACAGCGCAGCGCGGGTGCAGAGACAGCTGCCTGTTGTTCCCTGTGCCCCATGACGCAGGATTGCTTTTCAGGCCTGGCAGTGCCTGGAGAAGGGGTCCATTAAGCCCTTGTTTGATCAAAGACGGTGCTGTTTGGACTGCATCCCTGCTAGGGGAGTCCAATACCTTTGGGTACCTTAAATGAGAAAATGGTGCAGAGCTGGTGTGGCCCTGCTGCCTGTTCCAAATCACCATCCCACCCTCATCATCCCCTTCCAGTGCCAGAACTTCTTTGTGTGGCAGCCCATGGTCTCAGGGACATCATCCAAGGAAGGAGCAATACAGGTCATGCCAGACCACAGATGTGCAGAAAACCTGGTCTCCATCTCCATCTTCTGGTTCCCCCCATCTTGGAGCACCTGTTTCCACTCCTGGGGTGTTCTCATAGCAATTGCAGCTTCCAGCAGAGACCAGAGGCTAAAATCCAACCCTGCCCACTGTTTTGATCCTTGAGAATAAAGCTCTGGAGAAAGAGTGTGCTCTCCTCTTCCAGCACAACTCAGGGAGCTGGCAGTGGGGTGTGGCTGTGCACAAGACCTCCTCTCCTGGCACTGTTCTCTCTCCTAGAGAGCAGCAGGCAGCCACCAAAGCACTACCACACAAAGAAGGTCTGGCACTGGGAGCGGGGATGATGAGGCTGGGATGGTGACCCAAAAGAGGCAGCAGGGCCACACCAGCACAGTCAAAGCAGTGCAGCTTAGGCACAGAGCAATAACAGTGGCTTGGGTTCCAGGATGAGACCGGTTATCCTTAGAGCATCTTTCCTAGCTTCTTCTTTTCCCAAATTAACATCTCCCTGTGGTCCAGATCTATTAGAAAGGCCTTCTGTACAAGCAGCTCTTACAGCATGTTTGGGGCTGGCCAGGTGACAACATGTTTTGAATTCTTCTATCAGGGAAGTCCATGCCCCAAGATGGAAAACACCTTGCGTGTAGTTCCCATTGGTCTCCTTTTGGTCCTTAGTCACTTCTACAGCCTCCCAAAAGGACCAGAGGGACTCCTCATGCCCAAGAAAAGCTTAAAAATTAGACTCACATTGAGGTTAGCCTCCATTTCTCAGATGGCCTGTGACACACTGGATGGCCAGATGGTCACGGTGCCCTTCAGAGGGACCTTGGCAGGGTGGAGAAATGGTCACATGGGAACCTCAGCAGGTGATAATGTAAAGTCCTGCTTCTCCAGGGGAATAATCCCACACACCAGCACATACTGGAGGCCAGCTGGCTGGAAAGCAGTTTTGCATGGAAGGCCCTAGGTGTCCTGGTGGACCTGGCTGGACCCAGCCCCATGCAGCTGCTCTGCCTGAGCAGAGGGCTGGACAAGGCTATACCGAGATCCTTTCCAACTTCAACCACTCTGCCATTCAGGGATTGTCAACAAAGAGAATAGAAAAGAAAGAAAAAAAAAATAGTAGCTCTTGATAAAGATCCTCTTGAAAAGCCCACCTGAAAAACCTTCAAAATGAAACAAAAAAACCAAACAGAAAAAAAAATAGAAAGAAAAAAAGAGTCCCCCTTGAGCTGTTAACTGGTCAATGCACTTTTCAGTTTGCTGGGAAAAAAATTTATGTAAGGATCCCTTTGTACTCTTGTCAATAATATGACACCTTGTCACCTTCTAATTGCCATGACACATCGGAGTTGCTACCAGATCAACGGCAGGGCTTCTTGCTCTGTGCCATCAGGTCCCTGATGCCTGTGGGGCAGCTGGGAGCTGTGGGAATGGAGCGATGGCAGGGCCAAGCGAGCATGGTGATGGGCAACTGGCTCTTGCTTGTGACATGCCTGGTGGCCTGTAATCCCCGCTGATGGTGGCATGGAGTGACTCAGTGCTCCCGACTACACCCCACGCTGAGTCACAGGACGGGAGCCTCCCCCGCCCCCATCCTTCAGCCATTGCTGGCACAGGCAGACGAGGACAATCTGTGGCTCACGTGGCTGATGCTGTCTCCAGAGAAAGCTCTCCCTCTCCTTCCAGAGCCTCTCCAGATGATGGCTGATATTCGTCCCCCCTCTGCAAGGTGCTTTGGAGGTCCTAGAACAGGAAGATGTTGCATTTCTGTTCAATAACAGCATGAAAAGTCATATTCACATCCTTTCTAAGGCTCTCCTGTAATTACGACACCGTATGCTGCTCCCTTTCCTGTCTCCCATAATGGTTGCCCCATCAGGCCTCCAACATGCAGAAAGCAAAGTCGATTGTGTTTCCCACCAGTGCCTCACGAGCTCTCATAAACTCTCGGTTATTTTCCCGTCTTGCTGTAGGTGGTAGGTTTGGCCATGAGCAGGTCAGTGTCTGGGCTTCTGTTTTTGCTAGCAAGACCTAAATAGCAGATCCCCTTCTACCAGAGTCCACAGCTGTGCAGGACACTAGAAGTGTTTTATTTCTGCCCACTTCCCCCAGTGCACGGCTGAAACTCTATTCTCATGTTTTCTTGACAAGTGGTGACCCAGAGATGTCTGGGAGATGGTGCTGAACCTGAAATCTCCATCTGAGGGCCAATTGGCCTTAAAATAGGAGCTAAAGCTGGTCTAGAAACCCCCTCTGCCTACTTTGTATGCAAAGCAGATTTAAAGTCCTATAGCCATCTCCACCCCGCCTTTTGGTCAGCGATATGAAAACTCTGTTACGTCTCAAAGAGCTGTAATTAGAGAGGCATCCAGGAAGAAGAGAAATCCAAACCATCCTCTCAGCTCCCTTCTCCACCATGACTCACCATCTACAAAAGCAATTGGTCATAAATGTGCCTGATGTTGCAAGTCTCTCCTTACTCTTCCTCCAAAACCTTCCCTCTGCCAGCATGGGTTGCTGGTGGTCAGTCAGGGGTTGAACCGGGAGACAGAAAACCGGAGCTGCTCTCGTGGGTCCTCACGGCAGGCAAACTCTGCCTGGGGAGGGAGACATCAACAGAGGATCGTAAAATCTCTGCAGCTCTCAGGTCTGCTCCTCTCCTCCCCTCTGCAGCCAGCCACTTCTACCAGGAGATGTCCGTAAAGAAGTGGTTTCCTGAAACAAGCCGGTCTTGGAACAGCTCTCTTCCTTTCAGTAAACACTAATTTGTTTAACGAGTGGAGATGGGTGCAAGGGAGCCTGAAATCTCATTCCCCTGCCAAATTTCCAGGAAGAAGAGCATGCTGATTCCAGCTGGACACATAGCCCCAGCCAGCAGAAGCCTCTTATCCCTCATCTGCTCACAACAGCATGTTCGCTTGTTTGCTTGCCCTCTTTCTCCCTTGTTTGTAACCTTTTGTTCAGATCCTGCTTCGCTTCAGGGTGACTGTTGATAATCTCTGCAGATGGGTGCCTGCCGCTCCCTCCCCATCAGCCCTACCTGCGGCCCTGGGATATGTCACAGCAGGGGACAGGGAACTGCTCCAAAGCCAAGCGTGCTCCACAGCGGGGCAGGGCTTGCAGGCTCTCCACTCCTTTTCTCTACAGTCAAAACCCAGGCCACCCAAAAAGGCTTCAGTTCAGACACCTGTATTGAAGTGACTGATTGGGGCTTGATTTTCAGAAAACCCAGAGTCACAGGATTTACCTGAAACTGTTTCTAAAAGGTCTTAAATGCCCTGTTCTTCTTAACTTATTTTCTAAAAACTGCTTTTGCTTCTTCCCTGTTTTCCCTGTTTTCCTTATAACTGGAAGAATGGGGCAGTCTCCCTCCACCTCATCTCTCTTCAGCATTAAACAGTGACCTCCTGAAGTGGCTCAGGGATGTGCTGGCATTTTGCAGCCTTTTATTAGGCAGCGGTCTACTTACAGATACTGAAGAGGGCTCAATCGCTGCAGCTGTCAGGAGGCAGGGAGAGGCGAGGCAAGGGTAATTGAGGGTTTAGACAGCGCTTCACTCTGCGAGACACCTACCATCAAAATCTGGCCAGTCTATCGATCGGCCTCTCAAGTGCTCTGTCTCTCCTATTAGCCCTTTACTGGGCGATGTATAGGGTATTGAAGAAGTATAGATTTTTTGGTCGCACTTTGCAGCGACATCAGAGACAGCTGGAATTGGGAGGCACAGCAAAATAGGAAGACGTGATCTCTTTACGGGAAAAAAGACAGAGGTGCTGCCCTGGTGCAAGGACAGGTCTTCATTGCACCATCACCTTGTGGGGAGCAGTGCATCCAAGCTGGTCTAGGGCAGTCCCATGGCAAAGCCCTTTCAAACAATGTAGTCTTAATTTAAGGTAGCCCACATGACAGACACAAAGCTTTTCTGTTTAGGGAGCGAAGGTAAAATGCAAAGAAGTGTTAGTTGTGCAGTATAAAAGCCATGGAGAACTAGCCCAAAGTACAGCACAGCTGGCAAAAAAAAAAAAAAAAAAGAGGACAGCATCCTCTCCAGCCAACACTCTTTGATATTTTAACCAGTGGTCTGAAAGAAAATTAACCTGGCTGGTAAGCTTTGCAGATAGGGAATGAACTGGTGGTGCAGTGAATACAAAGGGATCTGTCATTTTTCTGTGTAGTGTGTTTTAAGACGTAAAATGGATTAAATAGTTTACCCTTGCAAGACAGGGACAATCTCTGCATGTCTGAGACTATCAGGAAGGAGCTGGCCATGATGAATGAGGGACTTTCTAGCAGGGTGCATGAGGGGCCGAGAGGTGCAAGGTAACAAGCAGGGGTTGGAACATGCCATCCTAGCAGCAGGGAGGCCTTTGCTAAAATCCTTCTGCTCCTACAGGTTGATTCCCCTGCCTAGCTCGTTGCAAGGCTAAGGTGGATGTGTGAGCAGTTTGTGCTCTGCTTTAGGCCTCCATCTCATATGCTTTGCCCAGGCAGAGCTGGACAAGGGCAGGAGAAGCATCTGTGACAGACAGGGCACAGGCAGGAGGGCAATGCTGGGGCACAATGCTGGAGATGTCACAGAACCAGAATAGTTTGGGTTGGAAGGGACCTTCAAAGGCCATCTAGTCCAACCCCCCTGCAAGGAGCAGGGACATCCCCAACCAGATCAGGTTGCTCAGAGCTGCGTCCAACCTGGCACTGAATGTTTCCAGGGATGGCGCATCCACCACCTCGCTGAGCAACCTGTGCCAGTGTTTCACCATCCTCCGTGTAAATTTTTTTTTTCCTTCTATCTAGTCTAAATCTACCCACTTCTATTTTAAAACCATTATCCCTTGTCCCGTCGTAATAGGCCCTGCTAAAGAGTTTCTCCCCATCTCTCTTAAGCCCCCTTTAGGTACTGGAAGGTTGCTGTAAGGTCTCCCCAGAGCCTTCTCTTCTCCAGGCTGAACAGCCCCAACTCTCTCAGCCTGTCCTCACAGGAGAGGTGCTCCAGCCCTCTGATCATCTTCGTGGCCCTCCTCTGGACCTTCTCCAACTGGTCCATGTCCTTCTTATGTTGGGGGCTCCAGAACTGGACGCAGTACTCCAGGTGGGGTCTCACCAGAGCAGAGCAGAGGGGCAGGATCACCTCCGTCGACCTGCTGGCCACGCTCCTCTTGATGCAGCCCAGGATGCGGTTGGCCTTCTGGGCTGCAAGCACGCATTGTCGGCCCACATTGAGCTTCTCGTCCACCAGCAGCCCCAAGTCCCCCTCAGGGCTGCTCTCCATCCATTCTTCACCCAAGCCTGTGCTTGGCTGTGTCCCGACCCATGTGCAGGACTCTGCACTTGGCCCGATTGGACTTCATGAGGTTTCACCTCGTGGTCTCCAGGCGGCACGGAGCGCTGGGACCTCTCAGTCCCACCCCTCACGGCTGCCGAGCTGCGGCCTGCCCGCCCCAGCATCTCCACGGCTGAGCGGATCCCGCTGGTCTGCCGCCCCAAAGGCCGCTGAATCCTGGGGAAGGCGAAGGTGGAGGGTACGAACCGGAGTTACGGGACTTGCAGACCCTCACCCCTCCCTGGCTCTGCCGGCACCGGCCCGGGCGGAGCGGGCCCGTACGGCAGCAGCACGGCCGCGGTGCGGCAACGGCAGGGCCGCCTTACGGCCGCAGTACGGCAGCTGCGCGGCGGGCGGCGCTGCGGCCCCGCCGGAGGCCCCGGCACCCTCAGCCCGCAGATCTCCCGGGCGGGCGCGGCGGCTCGGCCTGGGGAGGAGGGAGCGGGCGGGCAGCAGCGCTGCCCCCGGGCACCCGGCCTTGCGAAGGGCGAACGAGCCAGGGGCCTCCCTGCTGACGGAGCCGGGTGGCCACGGCCCCGTAGGTGCAGCTGCGGAGCCCCTCTCCAGGCCCGCACCAGAGCATTTCAGGGTTTGCTACAAGATGTAAAGACAACGCTTTTGTTTCCTTTTTCCTCACACGCTACACACGCCCTAGGGCAAAGCTTGTGCTTGCAGAATTATTGTTCGCAGGGAAAATAACCCAATAAATTAGTTTCTCACTTGAGGAGTGACAGACTTCTAAAATGCAGTACAAAGTGTTGGTAATCTTATGGTGGTTTCCTGAGGTCGACAGTGATCTCCAGTTTGTTACCATCTGCCTTAAAGTCTCTGGAGAATTTTGATCTGTATTCACTTTTACCAAAATTCCTACAGAATTCACCCAGTTCTGTCTCTGCTCTCCCCCTCCCCAGGCACCCCACGCCATTGCTGAGCTGTCATCATTTCTGATGGATGGGGACCTGCAGAAAGATGGTGGTGTACAGGTGACAAGTTGTTCAAGAAGGCAGTGAGGCGATGATTTACAGCACTCCGTCTCCCAGAGGCTCAGTGACTCCTCCATTAGCCCTGAAAGAGAAGATGGGGTTTTTGGCACTCAGTGGATCCCATCGTGGCAGCCTGGCTCCCTCCCTTCCCTTGGGGTGGGTGGCCTCAAGGAACCAAGCCATGACAGTCAGCAGTTCAGGCCCTTAGGAGGTGGGCACCCATGCCTACGTCTCAGACACCCCTTAGTTTTGTCCTGTTGGCTGTCACAGCAAAGCACCCCCACGTAAGGCCAATCACTGCTGTTTCAACAGTGGTCAGCGCTGCCCCGATGAGACCAGCTGCCTTACCCCGTGGCCAGCCACGAGAGAAGTAGTCCCAACTTGGGCATATCCCCGAAGGACACTTTAGTGATGGCCATGAGCCGTGCCCAGCACTACATCTCATCTCTTGATGCTCCTGTCCCTTTGCAACCCATTCTTTTACCCTCTGAACACCAATAAAAAGCAGCTTTTGCCTGGAACATGGATGTTCCTGATTTCTACTCTCTCTGGGGCTACGTGGCTGCAGCAGCTCCCTCTGCCAACACAGCAGGATTGACTGGTGTTTTGTAAATGTGCTGGGCAGACTCATCTGCCCAAGAGGGCATGTTTTCTGCCAGGACACTGGCAGAGGTGCCAGGGCTACTGTTGACTTCAAAGTTTGGGGTTTTTTTAAAGACGCTTCCAAGTTTTCAAGGTCATCTTGAGGGTTTGGCCCTCAGTCTCAGCAGTCAGCTCTAACCATGCGCCCAGTCTGTCCCATGTCGTTGTCACCACTGCAGGGTTGGAGCCCTTCTCACTCACCAATGCATTTCTCAGCCCCTGCTATGGCACCCCATACCTTATTCCTTGCTGATCGCAGCATTTCCCAGTCTCCATCTAAGTGCTTGAAGACTTGTAGGAAACCCCGCTGTCATTTTTGGCAGGCACACAGGCTTGCCAGGATGTGGCAGGCGCTGGCTGCTTCTCTGTCTCTCTTTGCATTTCTTCTGCTGGAGCTACAGGGGGGAGCACAGCCAGTTTTGTGAGAGGCCACTTGCAAGGAGGTCACGTGGCAGCAAAGAAGGGGAAGCAAGAAAGGCAAAACTACATCAAGTTTGCTGCAAATGCAGTAGTGTCACCGTCTTTTCTGCCGAGTGGAGGGCCTGCTGGGAAGCCTGCAGATCCCTTGTCACACACCCAGGAGAGGGGACAAACAGTCAGCCCACAGCACCAGCTCCAGCTGATGAACATGTAGCATCTTGGGGAGACATAACCTGCCACACCATCACCCCCTGCCCCCAGCGCATGCTTCTTTCTTTTTACCCTCTCTACAGGAGAGCAAAGAGCTCAGGTGCTGAAAAAGAAAAGGCTGGGGTGCAAAGATAGCCATTGCCCTCGCTCTGCTCCTGCTGTATGTGTTTGCACATAGAGTACCTCCATCCCAGCAGCGCTTTCCTTGCATGACCAGAACGAGACCAGCATAAACAGGTTTGGAAACTCTCAGGCAAGCATTGACAAGGTCTTCTTATCTGTGACTCATTCAGGGAAGTGGGAAATAGAATTTGAAAGGAGGAACACGTTCATAAAGCTGTGTTCAACAACTGTGTTTTACCAAATTGGCACCTGTAATCAAGTAGAAGCGTGACCGGCATATTTCCAAGTCAAGGAAGATGTACACCCCTGGCTATCAAGTCTGCAGGGCAGAGCCTGTCTTATCCCGTGTGTTTAGCCATCATCTCCTCTAATACATCCCTCGAAGGCACATTCTAGGTAGCCTCATAATAAAAGTAATAGCATTAATTATTATAATGAAGAGTAAATAGGACCTGTTCACTGTAGAGTTAGAGGGGCAGGCTAAGTTTTCAGGTCCACAGAGAAACATGTGGAGCACAGTTAAAAGAAGCAGGAAGGCAGCAGAGGCTGCAGAGATGCTGCATGGTGAGGGAACGCATGGCGGTTTGTGTCGCATAGGCATGTGTCCCAGCCCTGCCACTGCTCCAAGCAAGGATGCAACCCAGCTACATTTTACGTAGCCCAACACATGTGCAGCTTGCAGGGCAAGAGGCTGGGATCTGCCATGGGGCAAATTCCTGTCCTGTGAGGGAGAGCATTTTTAATAGAATCATAGAATGGTTGAGGTTGGGAGGGACCTTCAAAGGCCATCCAGTCCAACCCACCTGAAAGGAGCAGGGACATCTCCAACCAGATCAGGTTGCTCAGAGCTGCGTCCAACCTGGCACTGAATGTTTTCAGGGATGGCGCATCCACCACCTCGCTGGGCAACCTGTGCCAGTGTTCCACCACCCTCACTGTAAAAAAAAAAAAAAGTCTTCCTTCTATCTAGTCTAAATCTGCCTTGTTCTATTTTAAAACCATTACTCCTTGTCCTGTCACAACAGGCTCTGCTAAAAAGTTTGTCCTAGTCTTTCTTATAAGCCCCCTTTAGGTACTGGAAGGCCACTATAAGGTCTCCCTGGAGCCTTCTCTTCTCCAGGCTGAACAACCCCAACTCTCTCAGCCTGTCCTCATAAGAGAGGTGCTCCAGCCCTCTGATCATCTTTGTGGCCCTCCTCTGGACCCTCTCCAACAGGTCCACATCCTTCTTATGTTGGGAGCTCCAGAGCTGGATGCAGTACTGCAGGTGGGGTCTTACCAGAGCAGAGTAGAGGGGCAGAATCACCTCCCTTGACCTGCTGGCCATGATTCTTTTGATGCAGCCCAGGATGCGGTTGGCTTTCTGGGCTGCAAGTGCACATTGTTGGCTCATGTTGAGCTTCTCATCCAGCAACACCCTTAGGTCCTTCTCCTTATGGCTGCTCTCAATCCATTCTCTACCCAGGCTGTATTTGTGCTTGGGATTGCCCCAACTCATGTGCAGGGCCTTGCTCTTGGCCTTGTTGAACTTCATCTAACTACCAAGCCTGCAAACTCACCCTGGATCTCACTGGAGTTTTTTACAGGCAATTACCAGTAGCAGGTCTCTTGCAGCACCAGTACACCACCTTTGTCATCCCCTCCTGCTGCTGTTTATACTTGAGCAACACGCTTGTCCTCACCATCTGCCCCTGCTTACAGTAACATAAGCCCACTGGTTGATCCATGCATTGGGTTGAAATGCAGAGGTGTCATCTTTGCAAGGCTGGGGTCCATTAAATGTCACTGCTGCTACAGAGAGGGGATGGAACTTCGACAGGCAGATGCTGCGAGGCTTCGTTTCAGAGGTGCCCCTTTGCAGAGACTGATCTGCAGACAAAAGGTGTAGCTGAAAGAAGAAGAGGGTGAGAGCAGGAAGAAGGTGAGGGAGATACAAATCCCACTGAAACTATTCCAGGTGCTGCAGCAGCTCCGTTGAAGTCCCTGGGAGCCCTCTTTCTCCAGCATATAAATAGGTTCATGTGATCATCACTGGTGTGAGATGCTCTGCTTCCCACCCGCTTCAGATGTGCTTCCCCTGCTTCTATCCAGCAACAAGTGTCCCTGTGGATATGTCCTCTGCTGCCCTGCCAGCTGTTTGCTTGCACAAAAAGCCTAGGGCAGCAGGGCCACCTCCTTACCTGCTTTCTATCTGGAAAGAGCCAGCTCTTCTGTCATTTAAAAAATGAGACTTGGGTACCCCAAAGCAGCTGTCCATCTCATTTTCCATGATCTGAGCTTCTTTCCAGCACTACTCTGCCCTTGCTCTGAGGGGCAGCTTCCATGTCACCCTCTGGCAGGTGTTATGTGCTTACATGGGTCTCTATATGACTCGATGCAAATGACAAAAAGCACAGGAAATATTTTCCTGCCCCATACACACCAGTATTATAATCTCTGCTTGAAATGTCTCTTTGGTGGGGTGTCCCTGGCACTTGCAAATGTGCCAGGGCAGCTGAGTGCCACTTCTGGAGACTGCTGAAGAAGATGCTGTGCGTTACAGCATCTTCTGTGTTGAAATAGCATCCTGCCTCCTTGCTCCTAGGTTTGTTGGGAAGAGCTCATGCTTCCAGGAGATCCAGCAGACCTTTGGGTTTCAAAAATTTCTGCTGGTAATGTACAGCTTGTGCCAGAGCAAGCCCAGCTGAAGAACCAGAGGGGTGCCAGGAGCTGGGTGCATCTTCTCGGAGATTCTGGTAACTGCTCCCTGCCAAACAGAGAATGTGTGCTATTGAATCCGTTTTAGCTCTTTTCCACACCACCATTTCACCCCTTTGTCTCTCTTTGGAAAGCTGCTGAGAACAGCAAAGATTTTAGAATATTTTGGTTTTACTTCCCTTAGCCCTAGATCTGAGCTAAACCAGGAGGCACAAGGGGGTTTCCTTGAGGACTAGCTTTCTTTTCTCGTCCAGATGGTCTCCCCACTTCTTCACAGGGATCTGACTGCAACTAAACTGTAACTGTAGCACCAGCTCCAGCAGCCTCTGAAAGGCAGGAGAAAGGGGGGAAGGATCCACCCTCCAGAAAGGAGAAAAACATCTCAGCATGTCTTTCAGGCTGTAAATGGTTAAGTGTTGAGAGAGCTTGGAAGCAGCTTGCAGACTTGCCTAGAGAGCTGCACAGGCACAAAATACGATTAAAAGAGCAAAATGACAGCTTGGCACTGGAGGGCTTCAGAAGCTAGAAGAAATTATTTTTTAAAAATAACATAGAGATCCATAGAGACCAATCCCACAATGGCTGGGAGTGAAAGCCTGATCTGCTTGCCAGTTGGGGGCTTCCTGACTGCTGTCAGCTCCATCCCACCCCACTCTGCCCCCCGTTTCTCTCACTCCCTCCCACTGGGTGCAGCGGCTGCAGTGGGCACCCTCCAAAGCACCGCGGGGGACAGGGAGCTTGGGCAGATCCTTGGCTGTGCTGAGAAGTGACACTTGGAGACAGAAGGAGAAATGTCAGGTTGTCACCCTCCCAGGGCCTGGAGACCTGTAAGCCAGTGGGCGCAGGAGGCGAGGGGAGCAGCTTTCTCTCTGCTTGCCCTTTCCACCACCCTGGTCCGAGAGCAGCTGGGGCCTCTTGGGATGCTCAGCTGGCGCGTGCACGACATCCTGCACCCAGGGATGGTGGAGCTGAGCTGAGGAACACTCATGCACAGCACTTCCCTCCCTGCCGCACCCTCTCTTGGCTAAGAAATGCTCTTTTTGCCACTGAGATTAAAGAGGACCTCCTGGAGTTGTGTTGGAGCTGGGAAGGAGCCCAGGTCCGTGGCCAGCCTCTGGGGCTCCTGTTAAGAGTCCCTGGGGGTTTCCCACTCTATGCCCTATGCCGTCAGCACCAAAAAGCCCTTGGACCATGCACATCAGTTACTTTCCTGATGCCATGCACCTTTGCACTGTAAACCAGTGGAAATACTGTGTTCTCTTGTAAAGTTGTATATTAAATCCCATGGGAAGGCTCCTGGCAGTTTTAAGGAAACAAAGTACAGTGCGAGTGCTGCTGGAGTGTAACAAGTACTTCTTGCAGCCTGCAAAATCCATATGCTTAGTGGCTACTCTCATCCCAAAAAGCTGCTTTTTCCCCTCTCCCTCCCTCCCAGGCAGTGCAGGCAGTCCCGAGGTAACATCAGCTGGCTGCTTGGGTGCTGCTGTTCCCGGGGTGTCTCTTACAGGGTGTTTTGGACCCTAAAGGAGTCCTTCACATTACAGCAACTTCTAGGTATGTTGCCAAATCTGCAGGTCAGTTAATATCTCACAAGTCACTCTTCCAAGCTCTCCAAGGCTTTTCTCATCTTTTAGAGAGAACATGCTCCTTTTGCAGATTGCCCTGGGGGTGCTGGAGTGAGCACAGCAATGCACCTTGCAGTGAGGGGCTTTGGCACCCAGCTCCTGCTTGCTGCCCCACCGGGGCAGCTCTGTACTATAGCGCTGAGTGCTACCCTGGGGGCATGGGGGCAGCCCGAATTTGGGGTTGACCCCTCTGTGCTCCAGTCCCTGCAGTAGAGAGGTGAGGGCACAAGCTGAGGGGCACCCCAGGCCACAGGGCACTCAAAAAGCAGTTTTCCTTCCTCTTACCCTCCATAAACTGCTGGTTATGCAAGAAACTCCAGGCATGGCAGGGAAGAGATCTCGTGCCCAGGAGCAAGAACTTTCCTCCCTGCCTCCCAGGACACATGCTTTCCCCTCAATCCTGTCAAAACCCCTCATGTCTCCACTCTGGGGGTTGCCTGCAGCCCTCCCATGCCAACACATAGTTGGAGTAATAAAACCAAGACCCACTTGTGCCTGTTAGCTTCCAGCATCACTTCCACCGTGATGATAGGAATGGCACAGAGACCTGACCGGCAGCATCTCCGCAGTCTCAGGGTTTAAGACTATCCATCTTCAAGTAGGTTTGGGCTGTTGGTACTCAGGGAGGAGAGCGCAGTTTCCCCCTGCAGCTGGTTGGCATCTGGATGCCCAAGCGCTCCCCAGCTGGGTGTATGAAGCCTGGCCCTGGGCTGGCGGCAGCTGCCCCAGCCAGGGCTGCTCGGATCAGGGTGAGATACAGCCTTGCCCTATGGCGATGTGTTTTTGAGCCTCTGCCTGCTGAGGTACGGCGCTTCGCAGAGCTGCCGGAGGAGGAGAAAGGTGGGTGGGGAGAGCCGGTTTGGTTTTCTTCTGAGCCAGCTCCGATTTTGGAAAAGTTGCATCTGCATTTCAAACCTGAAAGCATCCCCTCCCCTTCTCTGGGGGCCTGGAGTGCCCCTGTGTTAACCTCTCCCGTGCAAGGAACCCCCCCCTCCAGGTTTTGAAACTTTAATGTCATAACCTGTTTGTCCTGTTTAAAGCGCAGGGTAGGGCTGGGGAGCTGACAGATCCTGAGCAAGCTATGCCTCCAGCTACCCTGTGTCCTCATGGCTCAGCAAGGGAGCAAGAGGGGAAAAAACAACCCTTAGAGCCTCACATTCTTCTGTCTCAGAGGTTTGGGGTTTTTTTTCCCGTTCATATATAGCAGGGGTGTTTGGATGCAGGTCTCTGCTCTGGGAGGGCAACTCAGTGACGTGTTCAGCAGAGTATTCATCTGAATGGTTTGCTCCCAAACCTGAGCCCAAGGCTGCTCACAGTGATCCCTCCCTGTCTCCAGGATCAGGCTGGCATCTCTCATCCTGACCCATGTCAGCAACTTCTGTGCGTGCACACACGGAGCCATGGGGTTGCAAGCGCTCCGGCGTACCTGCAGCCTGGCCACTCAGCATTGGCATGCCTGCCCGGGCAGAGGCACGGGCCAGTGGTTAGGGCTGGATACCAAAAATCCCCTCCTTGCTTCATCGTCTGGCTTTGCATGCCCCTGCTCACCTCAGGCAGACCCCACTAAAAAGCGTGAAGCGCGTGAGTTTTTGGGCTTGTGCAGACTGCAGTGTCTTCAATGGCAGCACGCCGGGCACATGCGCATGCTGTCTTGCTTTGCTGGGAGATGCTGAGCTTTGCTGCTCAGCCAAACCTCTGCCTGGAAACACACCCTGTTTCCATAGACCGTGTATCTACACTCCTTCGACACAGGCATGGCATGCTTAGTGAGGGAGGTGGGCAGTACCTGGATGTGATGCTGTTGGTGTCGACAAGGTAAACAGTCCAAAGAGAGAGAAATCACATTTTTCACGTCACCAGTGCTGTGTCCAGCATGGGTCTTCTGTGGGATTTCTGTCACTCTAGATCTCTACTGAGACATTTGGTGCAACTTACCACTTGAAAAAAGAATGGGGCTTCAGAACTTTCTTGAAAAAGCAGACTTTTCCTCTGTTTAAGGGATGACAGAATTGGTCAAGATTGCTTTCAAATACTTGAGATCCTACATATTTGTAATATACTTGTAGAAATAAGGGATTTATGTTTTGTTCTGTTCTTTAACAATGATGACAGTGCCATTGTGTTGGTTTGTGCCTGAATGTGATAAAGCCTGTGCCAGGCTAAAAGACAAATGCAGCTGGGAGTGGGCCAGTGCTGAACCCCTGGACAGTGTCCGGGCTCCAGACTGCAGAACTTGATGAGCCCACAGGTGAGGTCAAGTACAATCCTCTGCCTGTTTGCTGGTCAGGATCCGGCCTGGACCTGGTATGAGTAAGACGTCTGAGCAGTTGGCCAGAAAATATTTTAAAACCCACTTGAAGTGGCAGTGGGCAGTTACATGTTACCACACCTTGTTTTCTTCTCCTAGTCTCTATGACTCCTTTTGGAAACATGGTTTTACCGGGAGTACAGATACGAAAGTCCTTTTGCACGCACGCAGGCACGTAGAGAGGTGAAGCCGTAGGACTTGGCACCTCCTGGGGAAGCGGCGTGCAAGGCTCAGTGGCTCGGCAGTTGTACGACACGTGCCCGAAACAGTGCCAAGCGCCTTCACCTTTCGGCAATGGCAAACAGAAAGCCGAGCACCCCGGCCACCCGACAGGAAACATCTGCAATCAGCAAATCGTAAAGCAAGCCGGTCATGTTTTATCCCTTTTCTTTTTTTTTTTTATGACAAAAATAAAACGATAAGTTCACTTTGAAACTCGTTCTTGACTTTAGCGCCTAGGAACTTAAAACAAACTGGTTTATGGCCCCCCCTCCCCGATATCTGCTTGCAGGTGGCAGAGGCAGGCTCAGCCTGATAAGATTACTGATACAGGGCAAAACTGCGGTATGGAGCAAATGTGCTCATTAAGCAGGAATCTTAAGATGTTCGGGATATTTGCCTAATGCCCTCCTCCTCCCCATCATCTTACGGGCCAGGCAGAGGCTGGTCGCACAGGAAGAGAGAGCAGAGGGGCTGGGGGTAGAGCCAGGCTGCCGCTTGCCCAGGCTTGGCCAAAACTCAAGCAGGCACAAGGGGAGCAGGATTCAACGGGTCCCTTGTCATCAGGATTGCAGCCCAGGCTGGATGTAGGTCCCAAAAGGTCTTCAGGGCTGGCCCAGTGAGCCCAGGCTAAGCACCTACATCAGGCTGGCTTTGGGACTGCGGGTCCAAAGAGACCACCACAGAGTACCTCCAGATTTAGGGTCATCGTTGCTGTTGCAGAGCAGTAACTTGCTCTGGGGTTAGTGCGTGATAAACATCTTAGTCATCGTGAGCAAAGATAGGGGAATGGTCCTGCGACAAGCACGGCTCTGTTCCACCTTTATTTGAAGACCAGCTGTTAAGCAACCAATTTTTCTTGGCCTTTTTAGTGGTTTAGTGGTTGCACTAGGCATGTTTTGCTCTTGTCTTTTTCTTTACAGGAGGGGATAAAACTGTCACCATGAAAGGAGATTAGTTCCTCGAACTAATTTCTGTCTGTTTTCTGCTTTTTGGCCAAGCGTTTTTATATGCCTGGATTCAGAACTTCCTTCTTCCTTATTTATTGTTAATTAAAATAACAGTAACTGCTGGTTGCTAGGGTGGAAGTAAGAAGGGGGAGGCACAAAATGACTGCCCATCAGGGATGGGGTGCCCTCTCTCTCGTTGCTCTGCTCCTTCCCTCTGCTGATGGAGCAGGTGAGGTAGCCAGATGCCCCAGGGCTCGGGGTCTGCTCCACCTTCTTCAGTTTTGGGCTGGAGTTTTATATGTCATTGGTGAGATATAACCCATAAGAGCATACATGTGGAAGGTTTCAGCTGAGCTAAAAGGATCACAGGGAGAAGGGCTCCACGTCAGAGAGAGGACAGATTTGGGAAACTGAAGTCCTTCATGAAAGAGGATTTCTGGTGTCTACAGGAGTGTATTTGCTACCCAGCAGCAGTAACACCCCTGAGGAAGAAACATCTGGAAATCTAAAGTGAGACTGCTATAATTTGGTATGTTGATAACTTGGTTTGATTACATTTCTCAGCCTGGCTCCAAACGTCTTTTGGGAAATTACCGAAGAGTAAGGACAGGACCCATTTCCATGGCTGCACCCCTCTCAATGCAGCATGTCCTCTCTCTGGGGCAGCCTTCTCTCGACACATCTTGTCTGTCAGGGCCATTGCAATTACTTAGGGCAAAAGATAACATGCAAACACGTTGTTAGTATTCAAAGCACCCTGCAATATCAGCTCACGTAACCGCTATATAACAAAGCACAAAGACCGCAGATTACAGCCCGGGACACTGGGCATTGCCCAGCCCTGTGACTGGCCCGGGGAAGCGATACCAGATGTAAACACAAAGGCAGTAAGATCTCTTTTGCATGTTAGCCAAGCGGCCGGGGCAATCACAGACATGGGCATGCCTGCTCAGTTTCAGTGAGCCTCCTGATTTGCTACCGCGGCCCATACTGGGAGATTTTTCACCTCTGTGTACTCCAGACCTGCAAGGCTTCTCCTCATACTGGCTCAGGTACTTCTTCTCCTTCAGCCACACAATCAAACCTACCAAAATTATCCCCATCACCAACCTCTCAGTGCTATGCATTGTTTGGTGCTCTGCAAAACTCAACTCCACCAGCAAGATGTGGCTGGAGTGGCTCAAGTCTTCGCAGACTCCTTACAGAAAAGAGTGGCACCTCTTTATATGCCATGCTGAGGCTTGCAAAATTGAGTCACAAGGGGACAGGGCAAGGTGTCTATAAGTGATAAATCACAACCCCGCAAAGATATGAAGCAAACAGGGAATCATAGAATCATAGAATGGTTAGGGTTGGAAGGGACCTTCAAAGGTCATCTAGTCCAACCCCCCTGCAAGAAGCAAGGACATCCCCCACCAGATCAGGTTGCTCAGAGCCTCATCCAACCTGGGCTTAAACGTTTCCAGGGATGGGGTATCCACCACCTCTCTGGGCAACCTGTTGCAGTGTTCTACCACCCTCAGTGTGAAAAATTTTTTTCCTAAGATCTAGTTTAATTCTACCTCCCTCTATTTTAAAGGGAAGGATGTGCAGCAACAGAGAGGGCAAGTGAAGGATGAGGAAAGGGGTCAATGTGGCCTGGAGGGATGGAGGACAGGATTGAGGTAGGCAGAGAAGCACAGGGCAGGACAGGATGGGAAGCGTAGGGAGGAAGGAATGGCTCCTTCCCTTGCTGGAGCCTCGATCACTGCCTCCACACACACGGGCTAGAGAGGGAAGTGATGTACCTCCTGCAGCAACGGAGACATGGCAGCAAGCGCTGCGGAAGCAGACCTCTTTTGCTCAAAAGAGCATGGTGTACTGGCCATATGCAAGGTATCAGTTGGGCCCTTCTAGAAAACAAACAAAAAACCACCCGAAGTGAAACTCTCTGGCATTCCAGAAATAACCAATCTGCATCCCTCAGTGTCTAAATCACACAGGCAGGAGCTCAAGCTGGAACATGCTGGCTGGTTTCTGCCCTGCGCAGCGTTTTACCCAGCTCTCCAAAGCAAGCTGAAAGCCTTGACTCCTCCTCCCAGGGAGCTGAACAGCCAGCAATAAAGAAAGACGCCCTAAATTACTGCAAGCAGAAGAAGTCTTGCTCAAGGCTGTGCAGTGCCTCGGCGGGGATCCATGAAAAGCAGCCGGCGTGAGAGGACGTGACACGACCTGCCGCAGGAATTGTACTGAAACTCGGAGCATGTCAGAGCAGGAGAGCATCAGGGCAATGACTGATGAAGATTAGCCTAGATAGTGAGGAGGAATGGTATGTCAAAGAAGGAGGGGGGAAGCGATATGGCTACAGGGAAGGAAGGCAGGGTGGAGCCAGTGATTCGGGCTGGTGCCCTGCCAAGGTACATATATGTTAATTGAGCAATCCTGTTCCTCCGCTTCCCTGGAAGGTAACAAAAGGCATGCACGCCTCTACTGAAAGGGTGGATGAGGAATGCTCCATCCACAGCATGGAGCTGGTCCCCAGCAAAGCCCTCACCAGACAGGACCCCTCCGCCCTGGGATGGGCCAGGGTTCACTGCAGATGCTGCCAAACCGCAGACGAGCTGCCCAGGATAAAATAAAATAAAATAAAATAAAATAAAATAAAATAAAATAAAATAAAATAAAATAAAATAAAATAATAAAAAAAGCCATTAAACCAACAGCAGGTGTATAAGAGAAGGACTCGCAGCCACTCATGGAGGGGTGGAGGTGGACGGGCACACAAAGGTTTCTGGGCTGCTGAGGATGAGGGAGCTGGCCAAGTGCTAACACTGCAGCAAGGAGAGGCTGCCCACTGCCTCAGCAAGGGCCACCACTTCACCCGGACACCTTTACACCCATGAGAGGAGAGCTGTGTTGCCATTGTCCCCATCAGCGTTGCACAGCAGGGCTCTGCCATCCTCTTCCCCGGTGGCCTTCAGGTCCTGAGCTGCTACCTCCACGTATCAGCTTTGGCTCTCCAGTCCAACATCTGCACCAAGCGATGAGTATGATTGTGATTTTGTGGCATAGAAGAGAAACTCAGGAACATGCCCTCTCTAGACAGCAGCTGTGCTGTGCTGCACCAGCAGCACACTGAGCTGTGTTGTCAGTTCTTCCTTAGGCATGCACTGGTTTTTGTTGCCGTTAGTATTGTTAGGCTTGTTTTCTTAGAGCGAATCTTGGTGGCACCATTAGGATGCTAGGAAACCTCTCCAAGCTAGTGAAGGTATTTATTTTCTGTGTTACCCGCCCGCAGCCCACACATCACAGCTGATCCTTTCTGATGGAAACCCAAGACTGGGGGCTATGGAGCAACCAGGGGCAGCAGCCCTGCCCGCAGGAGGAGTGGGGCTGGGGCCAGCCGGTGGGTTAGCAAGCCCAGGATGAATCCCTGGGGCCACTGCAGCTCCATCAGGGAAACACGCCACCGAGCATGAATTAATCCCAAGTAGTAGGAGTTCAGGTGGCATCTCCCTCTCCATCCTCCCAAGAATTTCTGTGGGTGTCTGCAAGCTCTAATCAGCTCTTAAGAGCACTTACCAAAAAGGAAGCACTTGTACCTCTCCACACAAGTATATATTCCTGACGGGAGGTGTGCAGGGCTCTGGGAGCCTGGCTGCCTTTCCGTGATGCTGGAAAGCACCAGGATGGCTTTCAAGGAGAGAGGCTGCATCAGGCTCAGTCTCCACTTTGTTGTTTACCCTTGCAAAAAAAACCGAAAACCAAACCCAAACACATCCCTCCTCTTAAGGACCACTAAAATACAAATAGGGTGCCCAGAAATAAGGCATCTGTAGATTTGTACTGCTCTATGCCTAAATACAATGGAAATCCCTGCTTTGCTGGTGCCTGGCAGGGGGAGGGTGAAATGCATAACGCATTGCAGCAGGGCTGCCCTAGACCATGAGGCGCCCCAGGCTGGGAGCCCTCTGACTGCCATGAGAGACCAGTGTGGTCACCAGTCGCACCTCTTGCCCTGTGTGAGTTTAGGCTACCAGCTTGCTACTCAGAGGCTTCCAAAAATGTATCCCTTGGGGGAACAGGGAGATGGAGGTAGCAGTGTGAGCTGAACTCAGACTAAGACATGACTGACCTGTACGTTGTGTTACTGGGTGTCAGGCACAGGCTGCACAGGGCCACTGGCATCTTCTCTGTTAGCCCAGGCCAACCCAGAGCAATGTCAGCTGTGACTCACCTCCAGGACCGCACCCAGGATTCCCACTGTCCTTTCATCAAAGCGCTGTGATCCGTAACACCCAGGCAATGCAAAATGTGCATTTTGCACGTGCGTTCCGATTCTTGGGATTGCCGGCAGGTCATCCATAGGTTATAATGTACAGGTGCCATCGCACATTTCAGCAAACAGCGCTTTGTCCTTCTATGAAACTGCCACCATTAGACACAGCTGACACCCGGCATTTGCATGGATTTGATTACGTGGCAGAGGAGACTCGAACCTTTTTGTTGAGAAGTCATAGAGAGAACATCTCATTTGCCTTCTCCTCCCATTCACTTCCTGCCTTTGTGCAAACTAAGCTTTTGACAGACAGTGCAACAAAAGACCCCCTTGGCAAAGCGTAGCCCAGACAGAGCACAGATCAGGGGATATCGCGCGTTTGCCATTCATGCCATTTCTTCACTGCAGTGTGTTTTGCTCGGACTCCTTGGTGGGGTATGCAAGGCAGCCAGCAGCCCAGGTTTGCAGGGTCTCTGTCCAGCCAACAGCATTTCTGCATCCTCCTGGCCCAAAAGCGAAATGGTAGCGATGACTTGCTAAGAAATAATTACATGAATTTTCATGAGCCCAGTTTTCTTTCCATTCTTGCCTGTCTCCATTATTTGACCCTTGGGGAAAAGGCATCAATGAAGATCCCTCAGATAATTCTGTCATGTTGATGGATCTATTTTGCCACTTGAATGCTGAAGAGAACTGATGCTTTCACATTAATGGGGTGAAATATGCTCTATTCCTTGAAGACTACTGCAAGAGCAGAGCCTCTGAGCTTTCTGTTTTGAAAAGCTATACAACACCATGACAAAGTGGAACTGACCCTCCTTATTGTCAATGCAAATTATATGATACTGGTAAAACAAAACTACTGCTGTGATAAAGATTTTAGCTATAAACAGGAGAGAGGCTTGTTTTCTGAGTGGAAAGCATGAGCACCATGGCTCTTCTTAGGTCATGCTTTGGTTTGACATCAGACCTGCTCTCACCACCTGGACCTCTTGTTTCCCGCACACACATCTTTACTCTCCATTCAGTTTTCAGCTGAGATGAACAACAGCAAATGGTCACAAACCAGCGAGGTGGGAATGGAGAAGGAGAGAGGGCACACACATTCCAGGGTGGAGAAAGAGTATTGGCACGAAGGAAGGTGCAAAAGGCACCACTGCAGACCTGGTAGCAGGAAATTGCATGCTGAGGCCTGTTCAGGCTTAGCGAGTTGTTTTTAGCATGGGTGCCACTATTAGCCCCACATATCCCAGAAACAGAGAAATAGCGTGGAGCAAGATGTTAGCAAGTCACCATTAGGCGGGAAAATGCAGCAGGACAAATGATTGCAATTCTCATCCAGGGACCCAAACATGCGAGTCAAACATACAGGAAGTGCAACAGAGACACAGAAGCAGCGAGAGCGCCATTGGATCTCTTATTAAAGTCACATTCAGCAAAACTGTATGTTTCAGTGAGAAGGGGTAACTTTAAGTGGCACCAGACTCTGGGCAGTCAAAACACATACTGCTCTAGCAACTCGGGCAGTGTGTGCACAGCGCCCGGTGCTTGCTGCACAGCTCTCTTTTGGGATGTGCATATTTTGTGACCACATTTTGAGGCACCTGTTTTTGAAAACACGGCCCCAGGGCTTTGTTTTATAGCTGCCTTTGGTGATAAATGCTACCTCCAGCCAGCTGAAGAATGCAGCTACAAGTGTGGCCAGCTGCAAGCAGAGCAACAGCTTGTGAAGTCTCTTTATAGGGTACACTCTCCCAAAGATCTCCAGCTGCTTTGCAAGCAGAGATCAACCCTGTCATCCCTGTTGGTATTAAAAAAAAACAAGGCAGGGGAAGATGGAATGAAGTCCCAAAGGTTATGCAGTAGATCAGTGGCAGCTTGCTTGCAGACTTTTGGTGCACCAGTGATCTGTGTGCAAAAGAGGGAGCCACCCATAAGGCTGGATTTTTGACTGGGCACCAGAGCAAGTACAGGGGTCTTTCTGAAACTATCCCGTCAGGAGGACTTGGGCACATTTATAGTACAGCTGCCTCACCCCTTTGTGGATGACCAAGCTGCTGTGGCCTTTCCTTAAGCACCACAACTCCCTGCAACGAGGGAGCAGGACTGGAGCTGCACCCAGGGGTGGAGCACTGCCGCCTCCCAGCCTCGCCTGACCCTCCCTGAGCCCAGCAGCACATGGATGCGATGGAAAATTGCCTGGATTTGGGGTTAATTGGAGGGAGATTGTTTTAGAGGACTTCTTGAAATTCTAAAACTGAGTCATGTAGGAAACTTTATATATATGCATGGACATACAACAAAGCTGTAAAAGCCTTTGGAGCATTCAAAAGAGGCTTAAGGTCTGAAATGTTGACTTGGGTGCCTAAAGACAGAGACAAGTCAGTACCTAAAAATGTAGATTATTATCTAGTGGGCTTCTGAAAAGCTCAGTAGGTGCTCAGCTGCCATATGGGCCTGAATCAGCTAGCAAACCCAGCCTTCAGTCAGCATTGCCAATAGATAGTTAGCCAGTATAACATGTCTGAAGAAACATTTTCATCCATGTTACACCCAGTGAAATGTTATAGCATCAATATAGCTCCTTTGAAGAGGTTCTTTAAGGACACAGGTAGCATGGGAAGCAGAAAACCTGTTATTGCAGAAAAGATTATTGTAGAAGAAAAAAAAATGGCAGACTCAAGTTAGCAGTCCTCTGCCATGACAATAAACTGCAGGTGTGGGTAACAAATATCTCTTCTCTGAATCATTCCTGGGTCAGATTTGCCGAGGTCTCAAATCAGAGGAGAAACTCAGCCCATGGTGAGGTTCCTCCTGTTTCTTTGATTTGCTTCACTCATACAACCTTTTGCAATGAAAACCTCAGCTCCCACTCAGCAACGCTCCGAGGAGCTGGTCTGGAAAGGCTGCATGCTCTGCTTTGAAGTGTTTCTTATGAGTAAGCATTATCCACTTTGGCAATGGGGATAAAAAGCATGCTTACTCTGGTCTCGGTGTAGTCTAAACTGAATAATCATTTCAGAGTAGTTTTTACAGTAAATTAGTAAATGCAGTGGAAGTAGGTATTTTGAATGAGTAGCTTGTGGTATTCATGCTATCAGGAGGGCTCTCCATCTCTATTTCCAAAAAAAGCTCTCAAGATAGGTCAAGGTCTGTGCATTTTGGGGGTGCAACATTCATCCCTTTTTGCAGAAGTTGGCACCAGGCTTCTAACAAGCCGCATTGCACAGGTGAAAGAAAGGCCAAACATCTTTGTTGACGATTGATGGGACCATAGTGGTCCAGCATCACTCCAGCAGGACACAGCTGGGGTGAGGATGGAGAGGACCTCCCCAGATGAAGGAAGAAAGACTGCTGGGACAGTAGGACAGGGTTTAGCTTTCCCACTACAAAGTGGAATCCATCATCTGGCTCAGGGGTGACAAGTAGCACATCCCCAAGGGAGAGCTTAGGCTATTATGCACCAGTGTTGCACCCCATCTGCCTTCCGCTCGGGAAGGAGGAGACCTACGAAGCCTGGAGACACCTGCAAGCTCAGGGAAGCAGTGAGGGGCATGGGTACACCAAAGGCCTCGTCCCCCACGTCCAGGGAGGATGAGTGGTCAGGAGGGCCAGTGATCAGGAGAACCCACCAAAAAAGTTAAAAACACACACACTCTCTCCAGTCTGACTGTTGTTTCCTGGAAGAAGTTTTATTGCCACTGAAATGCTTCGAGGTCTGTGAAACCTTTGCCAGCTGGAATCGTCTCTTTGCACCTGTCTTTTTGTTTACACAAATCCCTTCTCTAATAGAGCTAATCACTCCGCTTTGATAAATCTGCCAGGCCCCCGATATGAGCTCCCTCAGTGCTAAACAAACAGACCATTGTCTCGGCGGGGCCAGCCAGCCTGTTAATGGTTAAACTGAGAGCGGGTGGGATGGGGGAGAAGGAGGCATCAGAAGCAGTTGGCCTTCCCCCGCCCCAAATCTGCAGGTTTCTCCATCCTTGTGGGGGGCTTGCAGATCTGCATGGGGGCTTGCAGCTCTGCATGGGTCCCTGCTGTCAGCTGGGCATCCTGAGAATCTTCTGTGGCTGCCTGGGGACGTGCAGTTCATTGGGGAGCATCTAGCATGGGGTAGGACACCATCCCTGAATGAGGAGTGATGGGGCAGGGAGAGGCGCTTTTGGGGTGTACAGAGGACATTAGGCAGGAGGGTAAAAAGTTAAGGCAGACTGAGGAGCAGGCCAAGAAAGTGAATGTCCTAAGTAAGGAGAGGTGACTGTCAAGAGGAGAAAGTTGGAGATAGAAAACTGAAAGCTTGAGGATAAAATAGCAAATTGTAGTTTTGAAGTAAGGCACAGGAGACACTTGACTTTCCTCCAGCAGCTCTCCTCCAGCTTCAGAGACATGATCAGTGCCAAAACCTTGGACTAATGTAACACCAACAAAGCACTGCATTGTTCCCTGTCCTCTGCTGCAGCCACGTAACCCTACCTTAAGGTGGGTGATACCACCATGAATACAATTTTGTGGCAGATTTCTCTCCCCTGAGGAAACACTACAAGAACTGCTTCACACTACAGGCCTTGGCTGGTCATTTTTTGGTTTATTTTGCCAAACCACACTTTTTGGCACCTCCAGTGACACAGACTACACAGACTCTTCCACATGCTAAGATGAGCAAATGCAGCGGTTTGGATGTGCTGTTTCATGGCAATTGAACGATGCCTGCAAAATTCGGTCATGCAGCCCAGCTCCAAGGTAGAGCAGCAAACAAGCATTAGCCGCCGGCCCTTCACTCGTGTTAGCTGCATCTGTAGGAAGATCTTTGAATGTAATAGCCAGGAGAGCTCTTTAGCAAGTTGTAATCAGCCTCACAGTGTTCAAATGAAACCAGTATACCATTTACACCAGCTAACAAATCCATCAGCACCAGCAGATGATTTCTTGATTGCTTTGCTTGGGCCTGCTGTGTGCCTCAGGCAAGCGTTTTTTGTATAAGCAGGGAGACAAGAGGTGCCCCGGAGGCAGCTCTGGCAGCCTTGCTTACACTCCAAGCACCAGGCAAGGATTCAGCCCTGTGTCCCATCTGCATTTGCATCATGTCCAGCCACCCACATCCTTGCTGCCGTCACATAACCCTGTGTGCCTTGATGTCCTTAAAAGGGGAGATGCAGCTCCCAGATTATCATTGCTTGGGGATGCTGTGCATAACTGGTGCCCATTAAAAAGCATGCACTGGTGTGTCAATGCTGTAGGTCCCTGGAGCTATGTTCGTGAGAGGCAGAGAGCTCTTCAGCCAAGCTTGGCACAGATTTTGGGCTGGAAAGGGGTGAGGAAAATGGAGCCAGAAGTGCCACAGCATCATCTGCCCCTGAGCCCCTGCAAGGGCTGGTGCTGCTTGCTGGAGGTGCCACGCGCATGAGACCCAGAGTAACTCCCCGCCGGGAGGGGTGAGGTGGTTCATTGGGAGATTGCCAAACCGGATGATTAGGGACTTGTTCATGCACAATCCTTCTCCACTGCTTGTGTGGGTGCAAGAGCCTTCCAGCTTCTTTATATCCACCCCAAAAACAGGACAAAACTTGCACCTGGGGAACTCAGCAGTGCAGGAGAGCCGCGAGGTCAGGAGCCTGGCAGCACCCGGCAAGGGATTACACACGGTACGCGGAGAGAAAACAATAGCGGGAACCAAGAGTGATACAACACGCTAAGAGATTTAAACCACCAAGGGCTTTAGAAAGTGTGCAGGACCTCATGCCTCACCCAGGCATGAAGTGATAGGGGGAAGGCAGAGCGGATGTGGGACTGGCACCCAATGGGTTTGGGTGCCAGGGCTGGCTTTGCTGCAGCACCCACACACTCGCTTGCACACGCCGCACCCAGCATCGCATCCCCTCCTGCCTCAGCGCCCACCGTGACGCAGCCTCACGCCAGCTCGACTCCCTGACTGCTTCGGGCACGGGCACACGGCTGCACACGCGGCAAGAGAAATTTTTTTTCTTCTCCTTCCCCAAACAATTAATGTCAATACGGAGAGGCAGGTGCTCCTGGCATGATGCCCTCCGTTTTGTTTACAGAACACTCCTTGAAGATTATTTGTGTTGAAATCTTTTGGCTTTTCTCTCTCTCCCTCTTTTTTTTCCCCTCCCGTTTCCCTCCTCCCATCTTGTTAGCATTCTTCCAGCCAGTTTTCGTGCCCCGCAGGTCCTGGGTGACAAGCCCGGCTGTGGCCTCCAAAGTGGCGGGGAGCCCCAGCAAAGCTTGGCCCCTCGCTCTGCCCCAGGCTGGGGGAGAGCGGAGAGGGGGCTCCTCCAGCAGCATCCCCTATTTCTTTGTGGCTGGCGAGGAGCGGAGCAAAGGGGACCATTGTCCAAGGGCTGCTGCTGACCCCACCATTTCCATCTGAAAGGCCGCTTTCATGTGAAAGGGGCTGCTCCTCATCCCATGGGCTTCGCCACAGACCCCCGCCTCTCCCACCAAACCCCTTCCACCCTTCTCTCGCTGGCTGTGCACTCAGGCTGCCTGCCTCCTCTTCATCCCTCCTGCCCTTCCTCTTCTCCTTTTCCTCCAGCCTCTCCCTGCACTAGCATCCTCCTCCTCTCCCCCTCCTCCTCCAGCTCAGGGAGCACCAGCACAGGTTGTCCTGGGTGAAAGAGAGAGGAAGGAGGTGAGAACAAGTGAGGCAGCTCCAACCAAAGCCTTCAGGGGGATGCAGAATGCTCGTCTCTCCCTGGAGCATGAAAAATCCCAGCTGTGGCTCTGCAGAGCCTTTCACTTGCTTTTGTTACCCATCTCGGCCATAGAAATCTTTCAGCAGTGTTTATAAAGAGATAGCACGGGGTCAATGGAATAAGCACAGCCTCTTCCTCAAACCCTTTTAAAAGCATGCCTTTTTAATGGTAAAATGCATGAAAAATTAGATAGCTGGCTGTATCATCTTCCTGAGAAGTATGTGTAGCAAAACCAGGGATTTACCAGAAGAAAAGCACCCAAGTTCCTGCATCAAAAGCTTTTATTGCCTTTCAAATCCACTCGCTTGGGTGCACATTTCTACCCATGGCTCCCACCAAGCGCCAGGCAGATGGGGGTAAGGCTTCAGGAATGCCCCTCGCACCCATCCACCCCTGCCTGGTCCTCGCTCTGAGTCACCCTCGGGGACCGCAGAGTCAGGGCTGCAGGCCCATGGCATTGCGGAGTGAGTCACCCCGGCGAGACAGATCATAGAGAGCTTTATGGCCGTCTTCTCGCCGTTTCAAAACAGAAAGCGGCCGGAACAGGTTTGAGGCAGCGTTTGAAGGTTGCAAAAGATTGAGACAAAAGGCAACAATGCACTAATTATTTTTTTTTAAAAAGGAAAGAAGTTGTTGGCGGCTCTGAGATCTGCCATAAAAATTCAATTTCACCTCTGCCAAAATTCGACCCCAGGTGCTGGGGATGGCTCTGCTCAGCAGCAGCCCATGCTCCTCCCTGCAGTGCAGAGGGGGGCTTCCAGCAGCTCCCTGTCTGAAGGGGTCCCTCACAAAATGCTGAGCGAGCATCACTAACACCCACTCACAGGGAGATAGAGACCTTGAATGACATCTGCCTGCGCTCAGCTCCTCCTTTGAGCTCCCAAGCAGTAGTCGCGGGGCTGAACTCTTGTTCCATCCAGTCACTGAGTTCTGGTAAACATTGAAGGATGCTCTGCTTAAACTGTTGCAGCAGGATAGCTCGGCCAAATATTTCTCTGCTTGTAAAATAAGCAAACAAGCAACTGTTTAAGTCGATTTGTTGGAAGAAATGGCACATTGCAGAATAAACTCCGAAGGCATTAAGAAACCACGTGGAGAAACTGCCCAGCACAAAATGAGACATGCAAACTTTCATGCTTTGCAATGTGTAGCCTCCATGTGAGCACAACAGCCGGGTGTAGCAACGGAGGAGAAGAGATCCACACAGACTGGTATAATATTTCCAGCTGGGTCTTTAGCAAGAGAGATGTCTAAATTTTCATCTCAAAATGACAGGCCCAATGACTTTCTGTCACTTTGTTATGGTCGCATCATTGCCTCTGCTGCTGTTGGTCCTAACCTGGCAGCTAGCATTTCTGCCAGCAAAATAGGTCTAGCTGTGCTGATTTTGGTAGCACTTTGTCCCTTTTACCCCGTTGAACTGGGTTCAACATCTCCAACAGGTTTATCACAGCAGAAATATTCCAACCAGCCAGGCAGTGAGGCCGAACGCCCTGCAAGCCATCGGGCAGCCAGCAGCTAAGGTAGCCAGGGAAGAAGTGCCCAGCAAGCTGCAAGTGGCTGCTCCACTCGGCCGAGGCTCACAGCCAGGCTGGCAGGCAGGGAAATGGCTCTCAAGCCACCAGCTGCTCGGCAGAGCCACTATTCCTTCCTATTGATGCTGGGCAGCATCTGAACATTCAGTTTCCCGAGTCAGAACATTTTCTTTATTTTTAACTCTAAGTTTCATCTCTGACTCGTCCCGTATCACAAGCAGGCTATGCCTTTGTGAGGGATTACTGCACAGCTCAGATGCTCAGAGTCACTCCCTTCAGCCTGGTGTTTCCGAACACCCCTGCGGCAGAGCGAAGCGCCCCGCAGCAGCGCGCTGCTTGTCAGGTCGCGTTGCTCACGCAAAGCACGCGGTGCTTCCCCCCCACCACCACCGGATTTCCCCCGGCAAGAGCAGCGCTGCTCCCACATACTGCGCGTGGGCACAGCATCCCTCCTCACGCCGAAGCCAGCGGTGCCTGCCCCTCGTTTATGTAGCCTCACTCTTGCAATCCTTGACCTCTTTTTGCAGAGAGCTGCGTTTTGAAACAAGTCAGTTGCAACACAGAAATATTTCTTGCTGAGCAGATAGGTTCATTTTCAGACCAAGATGTTGGTCCTTATTGATGAAGGCAGATATAAGATGTGGAAGAGAGACCAACAAGGCAGGCAGCTGCCATGTCACAGTTCCCACCTGGGCTGGCCACGCCAGGGGAGAGACACAGCCATGCCAGCCCTGAAAGTGCTGCCCATGTGCACACAGAGTGGGAAACAGCAAAACTCAGCCTCCTACGTAGCCCCGTGTGACAATGTGACAGGGACAGGCACCGTGCCCACAACACAAGCTCTGCTTCTCTGCCCGCCAATGCCAGGGGAGGTGCATTACGTATACATAGTGTGCACATATTTGCACGGGTCTCAGGGGCAGGTGTTTTCTGGGAGGAGAAGCTCTCAAAATTGTGAGGTTTTTCAGGGATCTCCTTCCACCCTTGACAGGAGCACAGGGCTCCTCCAGGCTGCACTCCGCAGGCAGAGGCTTTGACCCTGGGGTCGGATGGTTGGGCAAGCCGGATCTATGCCTTTGAGCAGCTGTCCTGCATCTTCTTCAGGCATCTCCATGCCAGCACCAGGACGGGGCGAGAGAGGTCCCCTTCACAAGGCTCTCCACAACCAGGCAAGCGACTGATGTGTTTCAATAGCGGCTTCCTTTTGAAACCAGAAAAAAAAGCCAGTGAGCCATTTCAGCTAATCCTTCCCTCGGCGTGTGTGTTGTTTGTGTACATGTACGGCTGGCTGGCTCTCCACGTGTGCATGGTTAAACCCCCCCCCCAAAAAAAGAAAGCAGGGCAGAAAACTGATCCCTCAAGGAGCAATGGAAATTGGTGGATGGGTTTTAGCTGCGCATTTTTTTACCCAAGAAAGGCAGCTCTGCAAAGGACTTTCTAACTCGTCGTCTGGGCCCATGTCTTCCTTGTAAAAGGCTGCTGGGCTTGTTGCAACATATTCCAGGCATGTAAGTGATGCCCTGTCTTGCGCCTTCCACAGCACAGAGCCTGGGGCCTTGAAGGGAGCAGGGAGGAGGAGGGAGGGAGAGGTGCATGTGTTCAAATTAAATGAAGCAGAAAGAGAAAGCTGGAACCCACAGCGCCTGGGGCACCACGAATTGAACAGGTTGAATCTGATAGCAGTGCAAGGGGAGGCAGCAGGAGGGATCTTCCAGCTCCCGGCTGGTGGTGTGGAGCTGGGCACGGGTCAAGAAGCCGAGCTTGAAAAAGCTCAGGTGGTGGGAGAGGGGGGACAAAGTGAAGAGGCGGCTTGTTTGGGGCTGGAGAAAGGAGATTTAAAAAAAAACCAAAACTTAATTCTTCATTAGCATGACAAAGGGAGGCAAAGGAGAGAGAGGAGCACACTTGCTCCTAAGGTCCCTAGCTACTGCCCAGGGCTTGGTGGGTGCCCCCTTTGCTAGGGTCAGCTCTGTCCCACCGGAGGATCTGGGGATGCAGAGATGCACGAGGAATGAGCGCAGAGCCGCTCAGCAGCCCTGCGCCCAGGGGTGCTCCTCCCTGGCCCCATACTCTGCAGATCCCAGCTAACACAGCATCCATGCCCCTTCCTCCCCCAGCAGTGCCTCAATTGCAAGGATGTTGTCCAAAAGTCAGGACAGAGGGACAGCTGTATTTTTCTTCCTAGTCTTAAATGAAATAAAAACCACCAAAAATCAGGAAAATTCCCATTTTTAGGGTTTTTTTTTCAAGGTGGCCTCATTAGTTGCCTGAAGCTTGCCAGCTATTTATTCCAGAGAGACTCAACATACAAGCTGATGACATTTTCCTCTCAGCTCTGATTTGAAGAGTCAGCCAAAGGTGGTGTTGGGACCCTGTGGGACAGAGAGGTCCTGGGGCAGGACAGCTTGCCCTGGGAGAGAAGGGGGCAAGTGGGGAGCATCCAGGCAGTCTCCCAAGGAGGGCAGCAGGACTTGCAGGTGCCTGCATAGCCCCAGTGCTGAGAGTGGCCAGCACCCTCGGGGTCCCTGTATTGTCCTGGGCACACCACAAAGGCTGTCACCTGCTTTTTAAATAGCAGCAACTGATTGGGAAGCTGGGAGACAGGGGAAGAGTTGGTCAGAAATGCAAGAGCTTTGCAATTCAACAGCAATTCTCCGTCGCTGCTCAAGGGTGCCAGGCAAGGGCTCGCCTTCCTTTGCAGTGGTGATGGACGCCAGGTGGAAGAAACATCCCCAATTTAATTAGTGATGCCCAGGAAATTAGAGAGCAGCAGGAGCTCTGGCCTCTGCCACCTCCCAGGCTCTGGGATTGCTGTTTCCACCCCCAGAAGCTGCAGGAGCCATCACCCATTGCCATCGCCCAGGGCTACACGCCACAGGCTGTGGGGCTTCACTGGCTCATCCCCTGGCTGCTCCTGCCCTGCAAGGGAGCCTCATCACCGCTCTCTCACTTGCATGGTGCTCCCTGCCACCCTGTCCTGTGTGGGGTGCAGTGATGACAAGGCACTGCAGAGGACCGTGCCCACACTGCTGTGATGCCCTCACATCCATTCGCACTTTGTGCTCCTGTCTTGGGTCTGTTTGGAAAGAGAAAAGGCTCCACTGGTGGGAGAGAAACAGCTTTCAAACTTTGCAATGCTTGCTGGGCCCAGAAGGTCTTTAGTTTTCCCTTTTTTCTTTTTTTTGAGGGGTTTTTTTTTCCTACTTCTTCCTCTCTGTGGCCTCTGCATCACAAACCAGTGCAAAATAGCCTGAAGGGAGAAAACATTGTATTGAGGAGAGGAGCCCTTTGCTACCAATGACTCTGGCAAAAATAGGTGGCATGGTAGCTCAGTGTCCATTCCAGGCTTCATTCCCAGCCACTCAGTGAGCTCTGCAGGTCTCCCACAACCTGGATCCCCACTGGCAGCCCCATGGCAGAAATGGTCCGGCGTGGTCCCCAGGATAAGGTCCCTGGACACACCTCTATCCCCTGCTGCTTAAAACAGGGCAGTTCGTATGCACCCCGAGGTGCAAAGAACAGTTTGCAGGTGGTTTGTCAGGATCTGGGCCGAAAAGCTGCGTTGAGGTCGCGGTGTTTTCGTGGACAAGTTCTGCAGGGCAGGGATGCTGCCTGCCTGGGTGCTTGCCCACTGGACAGCCCAGTGACTCCACGCTGCTAATTCAGGCCTGTAGGCATTACTGCAATATAAACTGCGAGTAGTCATCATAGCAATTAATAAACATGCCGAAACACAAACGTTCTCCTGGTTTAATTAACATCAGTCTCCAGCAGCTTTATCTTGGTGTGAGTGGCTACTTTCTGGGTGCTCTGCCTTCACACCATGCCTCCCATGCCTCCCATGGCTGGGTCAGGCAGGTCTTGCTGTGCAGGTAGGAGAGTATCTTTTTCACTTAGGCTCCTACTAAATGACTTTAAACCAGCATCTTGCAGACTGCCTCTCACCTGAGAAAATGTCTACACCGAACACCAAGCTGAGATGGCTGGAAGCACACACAGAGCTCCAGCCTTGCTTGCAGCTCCCTCCCACCCCACTTATCGGGGTGGCTGAAGGCTCAGCCCTTGACCCCTTGCAACCAGACGGGGTGGAAACGCATCCCCGCGGGCTCACGCGGTCCCGGTGGGAGCAGGGTAGGCGTTCGCCTGTCCTGCACTCCAATCTCTGCTGCTTTGAAGAAGCGCGTCTGTAATCTTTACGAGGCCTTGGAGATAGAAGTGCTCTGCGTACAGGCTAAACCACAGCAGGCCATCTGCTCCCCTCTCCTCTGCTTTCTCCCAGTTTCCTCCCCACTGACCCAATCCAAGCCACAGCCGTTGCCATCACAGTGAAGGTTTATAGGGCTGTACCTGCTGACAGTGAGCCAGGTAAATTCAAGGTCCTGGGCTCCTTCCTAAGGCAATTGGGACGGAGGTCGCGAAAGAGAAGGAGAGGGGAGGGACAGCTGTGCCGGGAGCCCAGGCAGCATCCAGAGCCAAAAGGGTGACAGAGCAAACGGACAAGCAAGGCCAGCACTCTGGTGTCCCCTGCTTGGCCTCCTCCTGCCATGGCCCTAATGCTTTGTGCCTCCAAAAAGTGCCCTCCTCTGCTACAGGGTTTATTGGGGAAATACGGACCGGAGGGGCCATCCGAGCTGGCGCCAGGGTCCGGGCGAGTGTGTAATTCCCAGGGTCTTGTTGCTGCCTGTTCCAAAAGGGATGTAAAGCATACACAGTGTGCATTGCAGAAGGCAAAATAGGGAATATAAGGGAAAACAGAGGGCTCTTGACGCCTGAGCTGACAGGCCAAGCTGGAGACTGCAGCGGCTCCAGAGGCATCTCTCAGCAGAGCTCGCCCTGGGCAGCATGAGGGGTTCAGGCTTGCCAAAATGGGGCCAGGACAGGGGTTCTGGGGACTGGCGTGGTGCAGGCAGGCTCGGCCGGTTTGCCGGCCGTGCCCTCTCCCTCCGTTGAGATGCCGGAGATAGGGCTGGGGCTCGCCCGGCTGCCTGGGTACAGCAGAGATGCAGACATACATGCAGGCTCTTGCCAGCTCAGGCTTACTGGTGGGGATCTGCTGTCCTCCTGGTTTTTCAATGAGAACTTCTTGTAATCGCCCCTGTAAAACGGAGGGTGGGGAGCTGCTACTTATTAACATCCATTGTCCCCATGGAAAGTGGAAGAAGGGATCTGCTGGCAAAATCAGGGTCAGATGGGCTGCAGCATGCCATAGTACAGCAGAGAGATACACACACCCGCACGTGCACACACCCACACGCGCACGCACACCCATCTTCCGGCTGTCCAGTGTGAGATGCCATCACCAGCCCGCCTCTGCCACCACGTCCTTGGGACTCTGCTGGTCCTAGAAGTTCTTTGCAGCAGCATGCAAAGCGGGAATGATAGCAGAGGTGCAAAAGTCCTTTCTGGTGATTAATACATCATGTGTACAAAGAAGGTCTGTGGGGAGCAGAGGCTGGAGCCAGGATTAATTGCATACCTTGAAGTGGAGAGATTTATGTAAGGAAACAGACTTGGCGGGCTGCCCCGCTCCGGGCTGTGTTTACCTGCCTGCGCCTCCACACCTGTCGTGCTGCAGCGGCAAAATATTATTTAATAGCATTTGAAGGGAGATCTTCATAGCCATGCAGTCTCCCCGCCTTGCCCCCCCGCCCCACCCCCACCCAGTGTCATAGTGAAGCTCAGGGCTGGACTTTCCAGAGTTTTTGGCAGGCTCCTTGGGCGGTGAGCAGCAGCCCGCTCCCTCCCAGCACTCGCCTGCAAGGAGCAGCCCCATGGAACCCTTGAAGCACCCACGATGCGGGGTGAGGAAGGATGGGGTGGCCAGAGAAGAAGGTGAAACAGGCTAATGGTGGAGGCTGTTCCTTGAACTGGGGCTAACCCAAGTGGCTCCCCCAAAATCCATGAGCAAAGTGAGCCTTCCTCCTCCTGAGTATGAGAACATCGATTGGATGCAGAAACATTTGCATGCATGCAGGACTGCTTGTATGTGTGTGTATATATGTATGTGTACATATATAGGAACAACATCGTTCAAAATGTCCATAATATCCATTCAAATAAGAGACAAATATTTGTTCAGAAATGCTCAAGCATGAGGCTGTTTCTTGAAAGGGATTTGGCTATTAATTGCAGTTCGTTTGTTAATTTGCATACTTATCAGCAAGGGACAAGACCAAAAAGGGCCCCGTGGCCCTCTAATGGGAGCACATGCAGCTTTATTTCTTAACCAACCAAGCCTCTTGGTGATTATAAGCAAATGAGGGAGCACTAAGGGCTGTTGGAGGAGGGAAAGGAGAAGTGCATCCCACCTGCCAGAGTAGGATCTCTCCCACCAGGGCTTCTCTCCTGGTATTAGGAGCCCGGGGTTGGTCACTACTGAAGTTGCTGGCTGTTTCACACGCTCGCTGCTGCCGCAGCCAGTGACCCAACGACCGCTCGCCCCGAACCAACAGCCTTGCCTGGCCGAGCAATGCAAACCCCAGCAATGAGCCAGCACCGCGCAGGCAGGCAGGCAAACCCTCTCACCCAGAGGCGTAAACTTTGGCCTTGAACACCTTCAAGTAGAAATACCCTGTGTTAACACGGAGTATGGCAGAGAAATGCTGGTGTTAAGTGCAGGTGTAGTTCAAACAGTCCAGGCGGCTTTTCCTCCTCAGCCCGCCGCAGCGTGCCAAGCTGATGAGGCTGGGCCAAGCTCAGGAAAAAGGCTCCAGTTTAACCAGGAACCTGAAAAAAAAATCACAGGAGCCTTGTTTTCATATTGGCACGCTACCTCTGTCGCGAGAGCATGCGAGGTGCGCCGTGCCACATCGTTGGTACAGCCCTAGCAGAGCCAGGGTGGCCTGATGCTCCCCAGACAGTAGGGAAAACAGGGAGGGGTCAAGTGAAACTCCATCCCCTGTGATAACTGCCGTGGGGTTTTACCCTTCCTCTTCTCCAAATAAATCTCACGTCCTGCACAAAGCAGGTGAGCCAACTCCTTTCAGCACCACCATTGCCACTAACCCCAACTGTCCCAATCCTGGTTCCCTCCTGCATTAGGGAAGGAAAACACTGGGGTTTGGTTGTGGGTTTTTTTTAACTCTGTAGAAAAAACTTCAAAGGAGCAATTGAGACCTTGCCTTTTCAATGTGAAAAGACCAGGAAACCTGTTCTCCAGGGCCTGTAATACACACTCTGCCTCATTTCACCTGATAATCTCAGCAAGGGGCTTCGGAGGGGGACGGAGGGCCGGGAGGGGAGCAGGAGGACAAGGTTCCCCAAGGTTAATCGCAAACTGGCTGCCGCATTCATCACAGCGGTGCCTGATTGATGGGCTTCATTAATCACTGCTCAGAGAGGCTGGAGGTAAGGCAGAAGCACGGGATGGTGGTGGGGGGGGGTGCTGTGGGGACAGGGAGAGGGTACCAGGACGGGAGCAGTGACACCCAGCCAGCCTGAGTTGGCAGACATACAGCTGTCACTTCTGCTCACCAACAGAAAATACATACAGTAGGACTTTGTTAAAGGCAGAGAAGTGTAAATATCCCTTCACTCACTGAGTGGTCTACACATGCCCTCCTGCAATGCAAAGGACAGAAGCAGAGGCAGTGAGGAGAAGGTATCTCCAGACCATTGAAATTCACCATGGCTTTCAGTGAGGGACCAGGATCTGGGATTCTGGCAAGGAGGAGGGCTTAGGGCAAGGTAGGAGTGGGCTTGTCTTGCAGCTGTAAGGCAAATAATAGCGTTTCCATCTTCTTTATGGGCTGAAATCTATCTGAGGTTTTTACAGGAACGATGAAGGCTGAAAAAGCCACCCAAGTGAGGTCAGATGAGGAGCTTGTGTGGTGAGTGACTCCGTTTAGAGTCAGGATACTGGCACGTGAATTTTCTATGATTTCTTACAATTTAATATACTTTTTCTTTCATTCTGGTCCTAGCTGATGCTCACATTTCTAGACAGGCTGAGGCTCTGCCTGTAGTAATGAAATTTGCATCAGCATTAACTACTTGGCTGCAGATGATAGCGAGGGCTTGCGGCAGGGCTTGACACACTGCAGCGTACCCTGCTGCGTTACAGAAGCGAGCTGTGATTTCCACTGCAGAGGTATGAGCCATGCTCGGGCAGCTGTGCCAGGAGGCTTGGAGTGATTTCCTTGTCCCACTGCAATTGCTTCTCCGTGGGCTGCAGCACAATTTGTGTTGCTAAATGATCTGACATTTCTCAATTGTCTTCATCCCAGCTCCTGATGTCCCTGGCCTTGGCCACAGGAGTTAGTGCCTCAAGAATGCATGCAGTCCTTCTCTTAAACCTCTTGTCCAAAGTAACAAGAAGAAAAGTGTGGTTTCTAACAGAAATATCCTGCAAGGTCACTTGTGTAATATTTTCACATGGGGCAGCTGTGTGACATTTTCAGGTTTTGCTCTTGCAGTGTCAAAGGCAGTAGCTTTTGAATCCCATATGGCTGCTGGGACATGAAAAACATGTTACCCAGCTTTTGATGGATACATTTAGTGCCTTTTAAAGATGAAGGCTTGATGGCCAGTGGATGAGATTGTGAGGTTTTTCAGTCTGATCCATGTCGTAGATCAGGTATGGAGACCACCAGCAGTAAAGCAGGGTCCATTTCTGATACTGCCTCAGATGCATTACTATGGACATGATGCAAAGGCCACTAAAAGCTACAGTGACTTGGACTTCAGTGAACTTTGGGCTGAATGTGTATTCTTTCAGAGATGACTTCTTGGATGGGGGAAGCGCTTCAGCCTCCGTAAGCACTCAGGTATATAGGGCAGGAGGCAACTCATCTACCCGTGTCCACCTAAAGCTATCTACAACTGATCCATCTGCTCACCACAGACCCACCTTCAGCTGTCAGGTGGGACGAGCATCACCCAGGGGCGGTTGATCCCATGTCAAATAGTCATCCTACAGCAAGCAGACTGAATTGCTCTCAGAAAATGCCGGTGTCTTTGTGGGATATTAGAGTAGATGACTAGTCAAATGACTAACTTAAAGTAGACACCGCACTCCTAGATGGCCGAAGGGAGCTATTTGGGCTGGATTTTTATCCTCTCCCATTGCACCCAAGAGCGCCTCTTTCACCAGAGGCTGTTTACTTTCAAGTGGAGTTTCTGCAACATCCACTGACAGAGAAGAAATAATCAGAAAATGTGGTTTTCTTTGATTTTATGATATTCCTTCCATAACTAAGGCTGTCAGGCTTGTGGACATGGTTTTAAGTATAGCTGTCTCTGATCCCCAGGTAGGGCTCTGTAATTCAGGAATGATGCTGAATTAACTTATTCAATGTCTGTTATGTCCTCCTATCAGCACTTCTTCCTTTCTCTTTGCTCCTGACCAAGACTGCATCCTTTCACAACAAGGACGTTTTAGAATAAGAGTTTTCTCCCAGAGAGTGAATCATCAATAGCTACCTTACTTCAAGCCCCTGTTTTAGTCTGAATTACATTCCCTGTGTAGACTAGCGTTAAAGGTAAGAGACATAACTGCCTGTTAAAGTGAGTGCCATCGTTACCCATTTACAGTGGGTCCAGGCACTTCCAGCCTGGTCCACAGCTCAAGAGGGTCTACAGAAAAGTTCAGCTGCATCAGGAACCTGCACTTAGGCTTGCTCACCACCTTGGGCAACCTGGATGAATCAACGTCATTTACCATCACTGCCTCACTTTTACTTCTGGATTTTACTTCTGTCTTACAAAATCTGCTTGTTGAGCTGCATCAACAGGGATGAGGATGGGCTGGGCATCTCGGAGCGGGCAGCTTCTTTGTGTGAAGGAGGCATGGTCCTTGCGCCTGGAAACATCTCTAAGTCAGAGTTGTTTTGCCATCCTGGGTGCATGTTTCAACGGCAACATTATTGTAAAACAGCTTTGTGTTTACTTTGTGTACAGAAAAGATAAAATCAGCATTTATATGCAAACATGAACCAACAAGGAATTTCAAAATCCTGCCATTTCACTCCTCTGAGAAGGAGAGCCAGGGTTATTGTGTAACCAGAAACATCTAAAAGCAGGGGATTTTTTGGGTCTAAATTCAATTTAGATTATAAGAGGCTAATTTACAATCTGACTGTATCACCTTGGGCAGCCAAAATAGGATCTGAAACACATGAAGACAAGGACTTTGGGGTGGAGAGTTGTCCTTCGTTTTGGACAACCTGGGGCACTGCGTAGATCTGAGCTCTCCCTTTACAAATAAAGACAGTGAAGAGACACGGGCCAGATGCTTAGCCAGGGTGAGCCACCCAAGCCCGCTCTGATGTCCCGATTGGCCCCGGGGGACAGGAGGCGTTCATGTGCCCACCCCACCCCTGCCTTCCCAGGGCAGCCAGCATGCACAGCTGGAGCAGAACTCACTAGAGACATGGGTGCTTGAAAGTCAAGGCCTGAGAGCATCAAACATGCAGAATAAGGGCTTTTACCGGCATTTCGTAGCTGGAGCGCTGTATCATGCCTCCACGTATTTGTGATTGCTCAGGGACACATGCTGGGCTGGGGGTGGGCTGGGAAATATAGGGTTCAAAGCAGAGAGTGGCTCATGGGTCTCTAAAAGAAAATACCCACCATAAAGACTTCAGGGACAGGAATTATCCACTTCTTGGTGATCTTGATGCCTGTTAAGTACCCTGAAGAAAAAGGCTGACTCCATTTAATGCAGAGCTTTATCCCTAGGCATGCAGCCTCAGCAGCAGTGAGCATGGCCCTGCCTCTGGCTGATCAGACCCCTGTACCTCTCGCTCCTCCAACGGAGCTACACCAGGCCCAGGGCATCATTTCTAAATACCTTCACCAGCTTTTAAAATTACCTGCCAGGTAAGCGGGAAAGCGAGGTGCCCTGCAACTGTCTCACTGCCTGCCTGCCTGCCTGCCTGCCGAGAAGCAAGGTGCTGGCAGGACAGGCTGTGTATCTCAGGTGACCTGAGAATGAAAAAGAGGAGTGGTGGGACTGTTTGCAGTGCTTGTTAAAGGGATCCTATTGCACTGCCGTCCCTTGCAGCCAGCAAAGGTGAAGCCTCCATGCAGAGCCACAGCCCCAGCAGGCAACTGAGCTCTGCCAAAGAGAGCGGAGACTCATAAAGATTGATAAATGAGCAAGAACCAAAGGGAAACAAATGCCCGGGGGAGAAAAGCCGGGAGAGAAGCGAGCAGCCCACAGGCACAGCAGGACAAGCTGTGGGTAGGGTCTTGCTGTGCCCAGACCAGCAAATGTGGGTTTTTTACCCCCAGTAAACATCCCCGGTGCAGGCTGTGGCTGGATATTTGCTCCCTGAAGGCCCACGCACCCATGCCTGAGTGCCCTCAAATATCCCAACCCGAACCTAGCTCTGCCCCCACCGCGGGGCTGGCTGCTATGGGCATTTATATAAAGTGGAAAAAGGGATATGCTCTCTTTTGGGGCCAAATCTGCAAAAGCTCTCTGCACCTCTTGTCTCACTAC
Source organism: Chlamydotis macqueenii (assembly GCF_036417535.1). Lineage (NCBI taxonomy): Eukaryota > Metazoa > Chordata > Aves > Otidiformes > Otididae > Chlamydotis > Chlamydotis macqueenii. Next base: position 51,027,335 of record NC_141560.1, on the reverse strand, counting down.
ATGATGCTGGGCAGGTTGATCCACCCCCAGGCACGTGCCACCCCCTCCTACCATCTCCATGTTCGTGTCCCTGATGCCACCCCTGCCTCACCAGGGCAAACGGGGGTGTAAAAGGGTGCATCTGCCCCAGGGCTGCCCTCTCCCAGCTGCCACCCTCCCCTCGCCCTGGGGTTTATTTACCCCGGGGGCGCAGGGATAAATGGGGAGAAGGAGGTAGAAAAGGTCGCCTGAGTGGTGGTGACAAAAGGGGACATCATGCCTCCAGGGAAGGGGCGGAAAGGCCTGGGGAGACGGGGGCACTTTGATGGAGTCTGGATGAAAGGAGGGGAGGGAGGAGAGGAGAGGAGGGGGAGCAAACAGGGGGAGGGGATAACATCAAAACTGAAAAGCAACAAAACCTCTCCCAGCTGGGGCACAAGTCAGGACAGTCCCTTTATTGAGATGGATAGAGCCGGGCACAATGTGGGGCGGCTGGGGCCACCCTGCCCCTGTCCCCCGCAGACCTTTCAAGCCCTTCCTTTCCCCTCCCTTCTCAGTCTCTCACTTTCTTCCATTTTTTCCATTTTCTTTCTTTCCTTTGCTCCCCAGCTCCACCTCCCACTTCCAACTCTTTCTCCCATGGTAAAAGCACGGAGAAAGTACGTGGGGTGATACACGACACGAAGTTAATTTTAAGTAGTGGTGGGGAGGGGACAACTGAAAGGCAGCGGCAGAGAAAATGGGCTCAGGGAGCCTATGAGGACACCCCCTCCACACACACAAACTGTGACGGCTGTGTTTCAGCACAACAGTTTGGTCCCTGGTGCGAGCTGTGCGCTGCAAATCCTATGGCAGGGCTGAATCCTGGGCGGAGAGTGCTCGGGGCCAATACGCCATACAGACCCTTGTCCTCTGAGATGCTGTAGGAGCATAAAGCTGGAGCATCGAGGCCACCCCCATGGCTGGAGGAGTTTGGGGACAAGCTGTCCCACGCATCCGCACCTCTACAGATGCCCCCAGCTGCTCTTATGGAGTTTACTAGTGGCAGGGGGTTTTTTGCCGCAGGGTGGCTGCAGCCTGGGGCATTGCCCTGCATGGGCCTAGGCTCGTTCCCGGCTTGAATCTCCCCGACATTTCTACCCCTTCAGTAAGGAAGGACGTCCAAAGTCCTACAGCCTCAAGTCAAGACACAAGGTGAGAAAACAAAACCAAAACCCCACCACACGTTATTTTTTCCAACCTGCCGGCTTTCAGCTGACCACCTGACTTTTTCCAACACAGACTTGCACTTTGTTAAGATAGGCGCAGATTCAAGGATTTTTCTGGTAGCCCAAATGTCACCACTGTATTTTGATGCAATCATTCAGAAGTGCTTCAGAATTTCCAAAAAACTGAAATTTTAAAATGATTTGACCCGAAGTGGAGTCTTTGCTTCAGCAAACAGTCTGTTGTACATTTTGGCCATGCAGAACTTTGGAGATTTCAATAAAATGTTTAACATTTTGGAATTAAAAGGTGTTCTGTCAAACAGCTCCCGCAATTGATCATTTTGCAACCCTATTGCTGCACTCCTAAAATCCTTCTTATTCACTGCATCTGCTTTTGTACTGAAGGCAAAAAAAGCTGTATGGAAAAAATCTCAATTCAGACAATAAATTGTCAGGGGAAAGAAAGCAGCAACAAATCCTCCACTTAGTTTATTTTCAATAAATAACTTAATCAGCTCTGGCAAACTAGTAAGTTCCATAATGCTCAGCTCAGAACTTAGTCAGAAGTTCATTACTTGTTTTGTCACACGCTAATAGGCAATGCTTGAAGTAAATTATTTTAACTCTCCAACAGAAGTCTCAACTCATTTCTCTTATTAAAATAGAAAAAAAAAAAGAAATCTAAATGGGTATAAATAAATTAGCACAAGAAATTTACATTGCGCTTATCTTAGCTCTTCTGGCTTATAACAGTTTTCTAGAAAAGAGCTATACAGCTGTTTAGATTGCTTCTGTTCAAGCAGGCATCCATCGCGACCTGCTGCCCAGCTATGCAGGAGCTCGCTCCGGAGCCAGGGCTAATTCAGCCACGCAGCGTGGCTTTCTGGGGCGGAGTAGCCTAGGCTGAGCTCCTTCAGCCATGTCTAAGCTGCTCCTTACTGTCTCTGTACCGAATGCCGACTGCAGTGGCTGAAGACAGCAGCCGCAAGACCTGGTTGTTGTATTCTGCATGAGGACGCAGTGATGCAATGGGCACCAGTGCAGCGATGATGCTTCTTTATCGGGTCACGGTCATGGTGAGAAGCTGGGATGGGAAGGCAGCAGCACAGTGCAGGTGGCTCTTTGGTTAACTCACAAAGAACAGTCCCCAGTCCTGTGCCCCTAAACACAGCAGAAACAGACAACTTGCAAGCAGTTGCCTTACCTCCCACCCCAACCTGTGCCCCCGGCAGCCTCAGAAGTCCTTGTCCTCTGCTCCTTCTCCAGCTCTGGGTGATTTCTGCCATGCTCACACCAAGTGCATCCCCTGTCCTGTACCCTAGATCCCACCAAGGCTCCAGTCCATGTAGCTCAGGCTGAGCCGGCCATGGGGTGTGCAAGCCATGGACACTGCCCTTGCTTTCTCCAGTGGGTTTTGCTGCACATAGGGGGTTGGTTATGATTTCTGCTGGGCCTGAAAGAGTGCTCAGAGGTCCCTTTAACAAGTTGTGTGCTTCTCTTTAATGGCAAGAGTTGCCTGCTGGCAACCATTAGCTCTCTTCAGCATCGTAAACTGAGTCAAATTCAGCTTATACCACGTCTGAACTTGGCTTAGGTGCTAGTTTTTCTGCCAGTACATCATTGTTTTCAACTCCAGTCAGCACTGGTTTGAAGTTATTACTGTCTGGTGGTTGGGGTTTTTTTGGTGGTGTATGCATCCTAAATGAGCTTTGTGGTCTTCCCACTTCAAAAGCCTCTCTGCTCTCACCCCACTTTACTGGCTGTCCTCTAGCAAGACCAAAGACTGAAGGGTATAAACTATCCGAGTAGCGTCTGCGCAGCATGCATGGATGCAGCCAGTGGGACAGTCATCCGGGCTGCTGGAGAGGGGGGTTTGGGGGAATCAGGCAAGGAGATGGTGCAGAGCCATGCCAGGGCACACCAAGACACAGTCCCCATCCTTGCCTCTGTTCAAATCGGACCCCAGTACAGTGCACGCTGCAAACTTTGAGCTGCTCAAAGCACACCTCACCCCTCTCCGTTGCCCGGTTTGCTCTGGTGCCAGGTGAGAAGAAGCAGTGATAGGGGCCGGCTGGCCAGCATGGAGCACCCTTGGCGGGGAATCGCACACAAGTCCCCTTGCACAGAGGGGAGCAACCTCTTCCACCGACACCAGTTGGCTTCCTTTCAATATTAGTAAGCCCACGCTGGAGGCAGGCTGGTGACAGGGGTTGGGGAGCCAGCAGCCTGCGATGAGGGCTTTGCAGGTCCTGTGCTGGTGAGAGGATGATGGTATTTACTAATATTTCTGAAGTAGATTTGTATTTACCTAGTGAGTTTCACCTGTTGTTTCTGCCCATAGCTCTGCTGAAGGGACTGTGCCTCCTTTGTGGAGCCTTGAAGGAATTGCATGTGTGGAAGTGGGAAACAGAAAGAAAGGGAAAATGTGTCACAGTATTGCAACACTTCCTTCTAGTATTTAATATCCTGACAAAATTAATCTTTTTTTAAAAAAAAAAAAAATAAATCTTGAAGTGCTTCACTTGAAGGAAAGGTATTTGAGTGTTATAAAAATGTCAACATTTCACTTACAAATTGGTCATTCTTTTGGCAGTGACTTTAACAGAAAACTCCCCGTGGGGCTATCATGCCTCCCTCTGTTGTTTTTTCTTCCCCTTAAAAAAAAACCAAAAACAAACAACTTAAAAAGCAGGCACAATTTACTTGGTCTGGTGACTGGATAACTATTGTACTGCGGGCTTTAAGTGGTGGGGCTGAGGCCAGGAGATGAAAGGAGATCAAGAGGGGAGAGAACTGAGGCTTCTCCAGCAGCAAGGTGGATGCTTGTAAGTCAAAGCCTGAAGTGCTGCCCCAGTCCCTGCAGCCAAACAGTCATCTTACCAGAAGTTTCTCTTTGTCTGCTGTTTATACCTCTGATCTTATTAACATCTACTCATAAACAGAAGCATTTATAGCATTGGGGGGGTCAAAGCCTGATACTTAAAGTAATCTCTCTGTACTTACTGCTCTAATGTGATGCACTGTGCCTTCCACTGCTGGCCACTTCCTTGCACGTGTTTCTCCTTTTGATTTCCATGTTCCTCTACATGACTGTTTATTTCTCCTCCATTGTAAAACACCACTAACAACTTAGGCAGATAATATATGTCTGCCTTCTCTTGGGTTTTTTCTGCTCGTCGTGTGTGGATGCTGGTGTTGCAGCCTAGCAGCTGGCTGGGGTTTCTCTGAGGATCTCTCTCCTGCCTCACCTGTATGTAGCACAGCCATGCTAGGACTTGTGCAGGTCCCTTCACTTATTCTTTTGCCGCCTTGTTGTGCCCTGGGACAAAAGTGAGGTGACTACAGAAGCAAGGGGGCAGGAGGCACTCTATAGAAAATGGGGATTTAGTCACCCTGATCTGAACAATGATCTCTGGCTGATTGTAGGCTCTCAAGAACAGGGGAGAATCTCCATTTAAAATACAGTGGAAATGCCAGTCTCTGATGTTTTTTGCCACACTTTCCGTAAGCTAGGGATGCTGATGATCCCCTTCAATTCTAGCCTCTTGATGATGATGACAGCAGAGGTGCAAAGCAGCCCCTCTTACTGGGTCATGCCTTAACTATGCCATTTCTTTCATTCTGGCACCAGCTTTAGCCTCTTCCTCAGTAGATCTTTATTATGGGGAAATAACAGAGGGAAGAAATTACTTGGCTATAATAAAAAGACCAAGCACTAGTAAGTGTGAAACCTCTCCGAGTCCTCACTCAGCTGCAGGAGCAGCAACTCACTTTTCCAAAGAGCAAGCCCCAGGGACCAGCTGGGGAAGAGCCATGGCAAGGACCCAAGGGATGCTCTGGAAGCACCTGGCAGAGCTCCTCCATTCACGTGTGCTGGGGCATGCACAGAGCTCAAAAGGAGCTGGGGGTTCATTGTGTCCCCGGGATTTTAAGTCATATGTTATCCTGCCTGAGAGCCTCATAAGGGTGCGAAATTAACTTTAATACTGCTAGTCCCATTCCTCCCAGGTATACCTTTGGCTAATGCTTCGTTGATAGTAGTTTCTGGGAAGAAACCTGAACCCTTGTTGGCCGATGCCCAGACTGGGCAGCTCTGCCTGCCATTGACTGTGGAAGGGGCTGCCTTTCTCTCTTAACTACGCACGCTCCCAAGCTGCTGGCCCACATCCAATCCAGATAAGAAATGACTGAAAATTGTTGCTGTTAGCCGGCTATTCTGTGACCTGCATGAAAAGAGTGAAGTGACCTCAGGACTAGTCCTAGCGCACAGCCGTCTGCCCACAAACCATGGCAGGGGAAAAGCCTCGCTGCACAGATTGAAGGTTGGCAAGACGAGTATTTTCTCGGCGGCTGCTCCCCGCAGACGGGAGGGGAGGCAGAAGCAAGCCGATACACAGAAGCTCACTCTGCTGCCTGCTGTGCTTGGTCTGTAACAAGATCTTTATGAGGTGTTAATGTAAAAGTGAGTTGTTATAAACTGAAAACAACTGGCTGTTTCTCTGTGGTAAAGCTGGTATTTGCTGGTGATAGCATGGGGTGGTAGGAACCGGAGAAAGCCCTCTTCCCTTGGACCTTTTATCTCTTCATGCGCTCTCATGGAGACCTCCGTGGTGCTGGGACTCTGCTGCAGCCATTCCCCCTGCAAGAAGGACCATCAGTGCCACCCTGCCATGGGGACGCTGCAGGGCACCCTCATGCCTACTTCCTGGCGCTTCTTGTGGTGTGGAAGCCTTCAAGCAGGCTGCAGAGCCATTTCCTACAAAATTACTTTTTACTAATACGTGAAGAAATCTGGAAGGTGTGTAGCCATGGAGCTGAACCTGAAGTTGCCCATAAGGGGTGACAGCATCATTTTAAGCACTACAGTGCAATAATGTATGGTTCACTGCAAGGAACTATTTTTACCATGTGCTGGGCTTTGTGCTTTGAGTAACAAGGAAAGCTTCAGCTTAGCAACTCAAAAGGCCAAAGGAAGAGACTGTGGTTGAAAATCGAAGGGTTCTTTCAGTCCAGGGAGGGGGACAGCTAATCCTGACACCATACTGTGACTTGTTTCTGCTCCATTAGACATTTCTATGACCTACAGGAAAGATGAGGAGAAACTCTTCAGCAGGGCCTGTTGTGATAGGATGAGGGGTAATGGTTTTAAAATAGAAGGAGGTAGATTCAGATTACACATTAGGAAATTTTTGGTTTTTTTTACAGTGAGGGTGGTAGAGCACTGGAACAGGTTGCCCAGAGAGGTGGTGGATGCCCCATCCCTGGAAACATTCAAGGCCAGGTTGGACGGGGCTCTGGGCAACCTGATCTGGTTGGAGATGTCCTTGCTCCTTGCAGGGGGGTTGGACTAGATGATCTTTAAAGGTCCCTTCCAGCCCAGACTATTCTGTGATTCTATGACCTGTGAAACGCTGCACAGGAAAATGGGAACCCATGGATGGATGTAGATATGAGGAGTTTACAGAACTGTGTTTTGTAGTTGTACATTGACAAGCCTGTGCCTTCTGGTGCCATTGGCTTGCTGCTGCCTATTTCTCTTTTCTTAATTGTCAGAACTCCTCAGTGTAGTTCTTCTGCCTGAATCTGACCCTCCTGCAGCCCTGTACCTTAGGACTGGGTTTGTGTCTTCCTGGGGAGATGATGTTTCCATTTTCAGCACTGAATTTCTAGTTATACATTTAAGGACAAATGATGTGCTCATCAGAGACATTCCCCATTCCTGCCACAAGTGTTTTGGGTAGCAGTTGAGGCAGGTACCCAGGCTTCCTGGAAGCCCCCACTGCAGCCCTTGGTTAATGACAGCTCACTTGGACACTGAATGTCCCACCGTCATGAGGGAGTGGGCCCTCCAAGCAAGGGAAGCACCTGGCTGAGAAGACAGGTCTGGTGTTACTCTTGCTGCTTACAGGTGACTCTCATGGTCAGAGGACTTCCATCTTTTGCTCTTGTATTGTTTCACATAACTCAAGCAGAGAGGTCTAGGGGTGAGCTTTTAGGATAAGGAATCTTCTCAATTTGGTCCAAGCAGTTTTCAAGTGGCTTCACCGGAAGGGAACAGGAGTGAGCTGGTCTGGCTGAAGGTACCTGCTGTCTCTGCAACTGCTAGAGTACCTCCCTGGCATCCTCCCTAATGCTTTCTTAAAAGGGCAGAATGATTCAATACCTTGGGTTTTTTTCAAAGTAAATTGGACATTACTGATTTTCCCCTTATTTAGTTTCTACTCAAACACTGGCTGACAGCATTAAGGTAACCTGTGATGCTGACTGAGCTTTTATTTTTTTTTCTAATGTTGATATTGCTGAAGTGAAAACTGTTCACGGCTAACTTCTTGCCAATATGGTTACAGTTGATGCTGCTTTAACGTTGCTGCAACAGTATCTGGGGTCATCTGCTGAACCTGGTAATAATGCTGGGAGTTACTTGACTGAGAGCCAAACATTGCTTTTGGAAATACAAAAATGATCAGTGCTCCTAAGGAAGGAAAACAAACACCCTGCCAAGCAGTAGTAAAACACTCTAAACAGGTACATTCTGCCACAATGGGACACTTGTGCAGATAAACGCAGCAGTCTTGACTTCTAAATACCTTGGAGAAGACGAATGTGGGAATCTGCATGGGTTTATGTCTGAATTTCTGGAGGTCACCTGTAAGGATGAAGCCCCCTAAGTCCCCACTGGGGGAAGGTACCATGTCAACACCCACCCCCCCGCCCCAGCCCTGTCTGCTGCTGCCAAGTGTAACAACAGATCACTGGACACCCGGGTGAGGCCACAGGTCTCACTCCTACCTGTGGGGCTGCCAAAGACTCCTATGCGGCAAAACCTTTGCAAGCAGTTCATTAAGCACTCCAATTCCCAGGGCTTTTGAAAGGGACTGTTTATTAGAGCTACTTTGATTAGGGAATGAACTTGAAGCAGAGTAACTATTGCTTTTGCTTGCAGGCTCCTAAATGTTACTTGCTGCTAGAGCCTGCATTTTCCCATGTTTTTTTTTTTCTCTTCAAACAGAATAATGTATGTGGAATACTCTTAGAGATCTGGATTACAGAGCACCCACTGCAATTACGGAATTTGGGACTCCTGAAAACTTCTACCTTCCCAGTACTAATGTAGCAGACATATTATACGTGCAGTGCCTGGAAAGTAGGTCAATTTTAATAACCCTTTTTGCTATGGGCCAGCCCATTTTGCTCCATTCGACTAGCAACATTCACTAGAGCTACCTAAGGGAAGGAACAGCCCCTGCCGTGGTTTTTCATGCCATCACAACTCTGTTTTTTTTCACAGCAACCTGTCTTACTTCTGCTGAAGTAGGTCTTCAGCATGAGCCCAAAAGTAACAGACAGAGCTTAGAAGTCTCTGATGGTAGTTTCTAAGGAGCAATTCATGTTCGCCTATCGCCTTTAGACATGCAGGTGAAGTGAGAGTGGGACATAGCTAGAGTTGGTTACCTGTGGGGTTTGAATGACAACACTGTTTCAGAAAAGCTGCTTCCCTGAACAAAAGCATCCCAACTTAACTCCCGAGAGTAGCTGCCAGGGCAAAAAGAAACTTCGGATACCCCTCCTTACCTTCCTGTGGCTCTCCTATCACTGCAGGCAAGGGCAGCACAGCCTGCAGCACCTTCTGTGTGCCCAGGAAAGGAGCTAGTGGCACCGAGCCTGCCTTGTCTCCCTGTACATCATCTCTGCAGTACTTGCACCAAGTGCTGAGTTCATAAAACCTGAACGGAGGGGAAAAAGCAAGCCTGGAGGTTATGCTGTGCTGCTCCTTATTCCCTGCTGCACCTGAAAGCTGGTCCAGGAGAGTATCACTCATTCACTCCCCTCTCCCACCTCCTCGGGCAGAAGCTACCTTGGGCATTTCTGGCAAACACATGCATCTTACAGCCCTGAAGCCATTTATAAATAGATTTTTATTTATAAAGTCGATTTACATAAAATATGATACTCTTTTAAAAACTGCATATGTACAACTTAAGAAATCCTAGCAAGTGCATACAAAAATGCCTTCAATTACATCTTTCTTTCAAAAAAAAACAAAACTTCAGTTTTCAGAAAAGTGGACCTTCACACCAGGCAAACTCAGACACCACATTAAGACACAACATAACTTTACAGTCTTTTACTAAAGTGTTTGGAGAGACAAAAAAAAAGACAACACCTTTTTATCTAAACCACGTACGTTCCCAAAACATTCTAGCTGGCAGTGTTCAAGAACAAGGGAATAGGACTTGCTAAAAATAGAACCATCTCCTCACCCCTTTTCTCTAAGATTTCTTGTACAAAAATAAGTCTTCATACACCAGTGTTCCCACAGGCAGTTCAAGTTGCATACAAAATAGAATCTGACATGATAAAAAAATTCCCTCCCCCTCCAGAAACAAGGAAGCATGGAGTGCTTTTAATTTTTTTTTTTTTTTCCGCCCCTCCAAAGCGACACCGGCGCGCAGCCGCGGGGGGAAGTGGGGTCTCCGGAGCCTCCTCTCATCGAGCAGCGCCGGTACCGGGAGCCCCGCCGATCACCGACACCATTGCACTTTCCACAGCCCGAAGACAACGGGTGAACCCGGCGAGGAAAGCAGCCAGCCGAGTCCCGCCGGGGTGAGGTTTTGGTGGGCTTTTTTGCGGGGGGGATGATGCTGGCTGCTGCGGAGAGCGAGGGCGCTGAGGTACTGCAGGCTGAGCACGGCTGCGGAGAGATTTGCGAAGGGCCCCGGTGGGAACGTGTCCCGCTCCCCTCGGGGACGGGACGGGGGGAAAGCCCCCCCTCCCCGCTTCTCCTCTGCCGCCCCCCCTCACCTCCCGCCGGTCAGTAGCTCCCGAGCCAGCTGGTGAAGTCCAGCAGCTCCCGCTCGTCGGGGCTGAGCGCCGCGTCGTAGCCGCTCTCCTCGGAGGAGCAAGGCGAGCCGGGCACGGAGGAGGCGAAGGAGGGCGAGGAGGAGGAGTAGCAGCCGCCGCCGCCTTCCCCGACGGCCGCCCGCCCGCGTCCGTCGGGGAAGGCGGCGGCGGCGGCGTCGTGCTCGTCGAGGAGCCTCTGCAAGGCGCGGATGTACTCGACGGCGGAGCGGAGGGTCTCCACCTTGCTCATCTTCTTGCTGGCGGCGCCGTGGGGGACGTGCTGGCGGAGGGCAGCGAAGCCCATGTTCACCAGCCGGACGCGGTTCCGCTCCCGCTCGTTGCGGCGGGCCACGGCCGCCGCCGCCGCCCCGCTGCCCGGCAGGGAGGCGAAGGCCAGGCGGCGCTTGCAGCGCAGCAGCTCGGGGGAGGCGGGACGCCGGCGGCCGCGGGGGGCGGCGGGGGGCGGCGGCGGCGGTAGGGCCCCGCCGTTCATCGCCCGGCGGCCACGGTGGCGGCTGGCGGGAAGCGCGCAGGAAAAAAAAAAAAAAATTTAAAAAAAATTAAAAGTAAAGTATTCTTTTTGAGAATTTGAAGGGGAAATAAAGGCAAGAGGGGGCGGGCAGCGCGGGGGCTGCGTCTCCCCCACCCCCGTCCTCTCCCGCCGCCGCTCCGCGCCTCTGCGGCGGCCGCCGCCGCCGGACGGCCCCTTATCAACGCCCCGCCGCCGCCGCTCGCGAGCCCCCGCCGGCCGCACGCGCCGCGCACGCCGTGCCACGCGCGCCCGCCGCCGCCGTCGCGCCCCCCCCCGTCCCCTCCCCTCCCCTCTCCTCTCCCCCACCCCGGCGCGCGCGCCCGCCCCCGCCCCCGCGCGCGCCCGGCGCGTGGCGCCGCCGGCCGCGGCAACCCCCCCTTTCCCCCCCCCCGCCCCTGCCCCTCCGCGGGAACGGGGGGTCCGCGCCCCCCCCTCGTTTTGCAACTTTTTCCTTCAATCGCCGCTTCGATTTTTGCATGTTTAACATTTTAATTTAATTTAATTTTTATTATTGCTCGGGGGCGGGGCTCCCCTCTCGCCCCGCCTCCCTCCCCCCCCCGCCCCCACGCACACCGGCGCGGGCCCGCACAAGCAGCAAGGTGCGCTCCCCGTCTGCCCCCCGTCCCGTCCCTTCAAAAGTGCCATTTCCCCCCAAAATACCGAGCACCTCGTGGGTGGCGGTGCCGCGGAAGGTGGCTCCCCCCGCGGAGGGTGAGCGGCAGCGGTGCGGGCACCCGGCTACCGGCTGCTGCTTGCTTGGCAAAGCAAAGGGATGCACCGGGACTCTGCCTCCTTACACTTACAGAAAAAAAAAAAAAACCGACAATAAAAAAAATTTAATAGCAGTTGCATCAGCCACCTTACAAACTTTGCGGGCTTAAATGAGAGTTGTAAGGGCGAGGTCATGGAGAGGAGGAGAAAAATGCAAAGCTTTCGTGGCTCGGGGGTCCCTTTGCCGTGGCAAGTGGTCCCACTCGGCCTTGTATCCGGCTCCGGGGTGAGGGGAGAGCAGCGGGGCTGCTTTTCAGATTATTTTCAGATTTTGGTATCCCAGGAGCTTGTGGTGAGAAGTAACTTGCACAGTGTTTCGCTAAATGTGCAGGGTGGATGGAGGGGTGCTACGTGCACCCAGTGCCCAGGGGCTGTCATCCACTCTCAGCTTCCGCACGGCTTGGAGGATGTGCTCTCCTCGGGGCTTTGCTCCTGCCTAGCCCTAAAAAAAAAAATTTTAAAAAAGCCCCCAAACCAGTGTGATGCTCAAACATCTCAGACAGACCCTTTCACTGGCTTCGGTGGGGTCACTCAGGCCCCTTCTGCCCTGGCCCCCATGCTGGTGCGGCCCCTTGGGGTGACCATCTGCAGGAGCTGGAGGGTGCTTGTCCACTTGAGGGTTGGCGGCAGCTGTTGGTTGGTGTCAGAGAAGTGCTGATTGCCTGCTGCAGGTTCTCCCTCCAGCCAGAAGCGTGCGGGCAGGGAGGCGTGGGGAAGTTCAGTTCTGGGGCCTCATTTTTTTTCTGGCAGGGAACGTAACTCCTTCCCAGGAAGATGCTCAAAGCCAGGTTCTCTGGCGGCGATGCAGTGGCAGGGACGTGTACACGCCTGCAGCAGAGCCATCACCATGCAGGTAGGTGCCAGCGAGGCTCTGCCGTGAGGTGTGAATATCAAAGCCCCCTGGCTGCCCCAGACCTCTCTGGTGCTGCTCCTAGAGTGTATCCAAGCCAAAAATAGTACAAAGAGCCACCCAGGATTTCTAGACGTAACATGGAGGAGGCCTTTTTTCTACCACCATGGGGTATTTAGGGAGCAGCAAGGTTCCACCAGGTTGGAAAAAATTATTTTTCCCAGAGGTCGGTTGCAATGGCAGTGGGTTGAAGGAGTGAGCCCCACCACAGCATCGCGGGCAGCCAGGTTGAAATTCCTGGAAGTGACGGGAAGGAGCCTGCGAAGCACTTTGTGTGTCTGGAAATCCCGCTCAAGCAGGCATAAGGCTTAGCACCCAAATTTGGTGGCTTTGGAGACGTTCTCTTGCATTTCCGACACAAGCCTTTTTTGCGAGCAGAAGAAGGCTGCTGTCTTTGAAGCTGTTCAGGAGAAAACTGTCTGCATCGAAGAGTCACACTCAAGAGCAATAACTGGATTTTTATCATACAAAAATAACTACAGGGTATTTCTTTTCATTAAGAACACACCATCCAAGCACCTGTAAATCCAGTCTCAAGGGAGAGCGCGCAGCCTCCAGCCCCACCGATTCCACGCTCAGCCTGGTGATGGACTTGACTTGGCCGATCGGGCTTCAGGGCTGCCGATGGCAGCGCGCGTTTCCAGCCAGATGTGGCTGTTTGGTCTGGGCACAGCAACCACTCATGCTTTTTTAACAATACAGCGGGTTTCCCGATAGTCTGAAGGAAGGTAGGTACATCTACCCAGAGAAATGTAATCTTATTTGAAATCTCTTTCTGAAGTTAATGACTGTGTAAGATCCAGCAGAACAAGACATCATTAAACGCTGTCTGTGCTCACTTCCTGATCGCTATCTGGGGAGAAAGAGCGTCCAGCGACGTGCTACCCGTCCCTAGAGGGTGGGGAGAAGAAATTCCCCTCTCCTGGCACAGGTAAGGCAAAAGTCACAAACTGTGGTGTGGTTGGCATGGACACCTCGCAGCCCTACGTGGCTTCGGCCGGCGTGGCGCGAGGTGGGTGAGCTCTGCTCAGAGAGAGGGCAACTCCGAGGTGAAGGGGCTCCAAGCCCTGATGCTACATGTCACTTCTTGCGTCTGCCAAAGGTGAGGGCAAAACACTGCCCATGGAGTCGGCAGGTCCGTCGGTGGGACCGTGGCAAATGAGGTGTGGGGTCAGTCCCACTGTGATCCACACTTTACAAGCATGCGGACATGCCCTTCTGGGTTTGTTTTTTTTTTCCAAAACTTTCTGTGGACCTCAGTGGAAAGCAACAGAGGTCCTGTCATGATAAGGTGAGAGAGAGCAAATGCCAGAAATGAGTGGCGAGGGGCAGTCAGGCAACCCTCTTCTCCCTGGGGGTATGCTTTAGAGCTATGAGTACAGTTGTTTCCCTTTCAGAAGGGAAAGAAGTTTATTTGAGTTTATTCTTTGAAGGAAACTCCCTGTCTTCAGCTTGTGCTCTTTTCGAATATAATATTTCTTGGGCTTGATGAACTTTTTTTAACAACCCTTCTGACTTTTTTTTTGCTCACCTACAATTAATTTCTAAATGCTTGGGAATCACTGGGGGATTTCTGAGCCACTCTTTGAAAATAATAATAAATTTCAAAAGCCCTGTGGAGATTTTATTATTTCTCTCCGGTTTTGTTTCTTTCAAGGCAGCCCCCGGCCAGCCTTGTTCCCATTCACAGCGGACTTCTATGGTGCATCAGGAGCTTGGCAAAGCCCAACACCTCCCCCTTCTCTCCTCTCCTTCCCTTCTTGAAAAGAGACAGCCCCGGGTTTAAAAGTTGATTTTTAGCTTTGATTGTGCCTATGTGCTATATGAATGCTAAGCAGCCTTTACAATGCATCCTTGTGATGCGCCCGGGAAGGCGGACGCGGGCTGCGAGGTCCCCCTGGCTTCCCGTCATTCCTCCGGCTTCGGTACAATTTGACGTGGGCACGTTTGGTGGCCGAGCTGGCTCTTGGGTGAATGCAGCCGTGTAACGGGCAGGAGCGGAGGTACCGAATGGCCTGAGCCGGTGACACTTGTAAATCTGCCACAATTGGAGCTGTTTTCCACCGTGGAGCTATTTTCCCCATGGGCTGGCAAAGGAGGAGGCTCCAGAGAATTCGGCCTCTTCTCCCCCATCCACGTTTAGTCTCCCAAGTTCACCCCGTGCTGCATTAACACATTGAACCCCTCAGCTCTTTCAGGACGTCCATCTGACAGCGTGGGCAGCATTTTCGTCCCATTCGGAAGAGGGTTGGAGGTTTTTAGCTCCGCAAAAAAAATAAGATCTGGCTTTTTTTCCCTTTTTAAATTCAATTCTTTCCTTCTGGATGAGGTGGCAGGTCCTTCTGACGCCTGTGCAGCTGGGGATGCTGCTGTGTATTTTCATGGCTTCACAGAAGGCTGCAAGGTGCCATGGGGCCAGAGGAAGAGGGCACCTGGGCTCCCTGGAGTATTTTCAGCCTGGCCACCCTCTTTCCACGCTCTGGCTGATAACCAGAGATAAGGGAGGAAGCCGCAGGCAGGAGCTGTGGTCACCTGTGGTTTTTGCACCACGTTTGGGCGCGATAAGTTGAGCTGGTGCAAAGGGGACCAACTGATAAAAGCCGGCAGGGCGGGCAAGAGGCCGAGTCTTGCTGGGAAAGCCAGGCTGCCGTCCAGCCCTCTCACCGGCTGTGAGGAGGGTTCACCTGCGTGCCTCCAGCCCTGCTTCTCTTCCCACTGGATGGGGCTGGAGGGACAACCCACTCCTACTAGTGACTTTCTTTTAGGGGGAAGGAGTAACTTCATTTGCTTTTTATTATTTTTTAATGTTAGAAATTCATATATGTTCTGCCCCAAAGGGAAGTCTTTCAAGCCATACCTGTATGGGATAAAGCATCAGACAGAGGAAAGAGAAACAGCAGAAAATGCCTCCACCCTCAAATCCAGTGCAGTGCCAGAGTGGGTAATCGACGGAATGGGCACGAAGGCAGAGCGCCGAGTGTTGGAGGTGGGAGAAGCATCTGAAGCATCAGAGGACACGGGCAAACTACCCAGGAACAGGCATTGACAACCAAACCAGAGGAAACCTCTGTTGAAGGCCACGTGTTTAAAGTTACAGACCAGCTTTGAGAGCTTGGTGAGGCAGTGAAGGTACCTGCTTTGATGGCTGGAGACAAAAGGAGGGAGAGCATCTTTTGTGGAGACGCCTGGCGGAAAGGGACCTGGGGCTGCTCATGGACAGCTGGCTGAACATGAGCCAGCGGTGTGCCCAAGTGGCCAAGGAGGCCAACAGCATCCTGGATTGCATCAGGAACAGTGTGGCCAGCAGGAGCAGGGAAGTTATCGTGCCCCTGTACTTGGCACTGGTGAGGCCGGACCTCAAATACTGTGTGCAGTTTTGGGCCTCTCAGTACGAGAAGGATGTTGAGTTGCTGGAGCACGTCCAAAGAAGGGCAGCAGAGCTGGTAGAGGGTCTGGAGCACAAGTCTTATGAGGAGCGGCTGAGGAAACTGGGGTGGTTTGGTGTGGAGAAAAGGAGGCTTAGAGGAGACCTCATTGCTCTCTGCAACTATCTGAAAGGAGGTTGTAGGGAGGTGGGTGTTGGTCTCTTCTCCCAAGTGCCTAGCAATAGGACGAGAGGAAATGCCTGAAGGTGTTCAAAGAATGTATAGATGTGGCACTTTGCAACATGGTTTAGTGGGCATGGTGGTGCTAGGTTGATGCTTGGACTTCATGATCTTAGAGGTCTTTTCCAACCGTAATGATTCTATGACTCTGTGACACTAGAAGCACTTCCCAGAGGTGTAGATGATGATTTTGTGACCTCTCAGGTGGTCCTGCAGAAAGGTGCGAGGCTCCTGCACGGACAGAGGAGGCCTTTGGGGAAGTGGGAAGGGAAGTGCCCATCTATTCCTTTCGGGAACGCCCATTTGAATCAGCCAGGCCCTTCGGAAAGGGTTTCTGCTAGTCTGTGGGGACCTCTAGTGTGAGATCTGGCTTTGCACAGGTCTCCAGTAGCGTGCGTTTAGGGTTGGGGAAGGAAAGTAGGGTCGAGGGGGAAGTGAAGCTGGGCTGCGTGGTTTTTCTCACGTCCCTTGCTGTGAAACAGGCCCCGGGTGCGTGCATGGTGTGCTTCTAACTCACCGTCGCTCTTGGTCCGTCTTCTGTAGCCAGTTTTACACACAGAGCTGTGCTCCATACCTTCTTGCAACCCTTCCAGATTTCACCCACAACTCCACCCGTGGGCCAACCTCTGCCCCTTTGGTGGTCATTCCCCATGAAAAAAGCAGCTGATGGCACAACTCTCTGACCTGTAGCACCAGAAGAAATGACGGGTGCTAACAGCTCTGCATTTGGATCCAGTCCTAACCCCACCACAGTGTTTTGTAAGGCACTTTCCCACCTGACCTGCAGTGGGGACCATGTGGACGTGGTCACCTTGCAGTGGTACTCCTGTCCCCGGGGCATCTGTGCTGCTGCAGATGGTGTCTGGTTCCTGCTCCTGGACACGTGTGGCTGGGCGTCAGCTGCCTCCCCAGCCTGTCGCCCTCTCGCTGTGGTCCTCTCCCCACTGCTCGCCCTCCCTTGTTGTCCATCCGTTGGCCTTTCTCAGGCAGTTTCTAGCTGGTGGCTGAGGTAGGAAGGGCTCTGTGCGCACACGGGTGGATCAGTGTCTCTTGTGGGGCATCAAGGAGCCCCACTGGGGCAGGGACCCATAAGCCATGCAGGACACTTATTTTTAGAAATGGCTCTGGCAGCTCTCATTGGTGTCTTGGGAGATTGCAACCAAGATGTTTTGCAAGAAAGCTTGCAAGAAAGCTAGTGATGTAGTCAGAAAATCGTGACATGCTTTTTCCTGTGCACATGGCTTTGTGCAACTCACTTTCTCTTGCTTCTCTTTGCTCTGTGAAATGCATCTTCCTTCCTTTTTTCACTCCCCTCCTCCATCTTCTTTGTCATTTTCCTGTAGTTACAGTCCCTGGTGTGGGATGATTTTACCTCCCCCCTCCCCGTTTCTTTGCTACCTGGGGGGAGTGCAGGTATTTTCCATTTTGCCATTTTGCCTCTTTTCCAGCAGTCTAGCTCCGAAATGAAGGATGATTAAGGCACTCAGTCATTCAGTCTCCCTTTGGCCAGATTGTTCTTGAGGCTTCTCTGCGATTTACTTTTGGGAAATACGCATCCAGCAGGCAGCTGGTTTTGAAGACCAGAAATGCACCTGAGTCGTCTGTAGCTGTGGATCCATGGGGTCTTCAGTGCTAGGAGAGGAGAAAGGACAGAGTCAAAATGCCCGCAGATGGTGAGGGTCTCCAAGCAGGGGGTCATATTTACCTATGGCCATTTTCCTGAATAAAATACTAGCAAAGGGATTTTTTTTTCCCTCGTCTGCAAATAAAAGTTTTAACAGAGTTTCAGTCAAAGGCTATTGCCATGTGGTGTTTTTTAAATGGGGAAGGAAGATTCTTATGCAGATCTGTTTGAGAGTTTTGATGTCTTCTTTAAACAACAGGTTATTTTTTCTAAATAACATTTTCCTAAACTTTTTCCCAAGATACTATTTATGCAGATTTTTAAAAAAATAGTGCCAGTGTTCATGAAGCAAAACTGCATCCCAGTGAAAGTGAAAACCAGCGTATTTTGATACTCACTCTTGACTGAACAGTTTCAACATTTTTTTTAAGGAGCTTTGCTCTGAGCTCTGTGAAAGACTGTTTTTCTGTGCTGGCTGCATGTCAGCGCTGATGGCAGAGCCCGGGCAGAAGGCAGCTGCTCTGAACAGGATTTAATAATTGGGCAGGAGGAGGTGCATCAGCACGTGGTGGGGACTACACTTCCCGAGAGGCCCTGCTGTGGCCATGCCTCCCTTTGGTGGAAACCCAGGCTTTATCAAGAGCTGGACGGACCAACTGCCAGCCCTCTCTGTGGACAAGCAGCCATGGAACTGACGTGCGGGATGAGGACCACCAAGTGCCAGCTGCTGGTGACCAGCCTCTGTGTGATGGTGAGCAGGCAAGTTTGGGGGGGATCTCTGCAGAATCAAGGTGAACCGTTGACTTTCCTCTCCCCGTTCGGAGAGGGTCGGGTTTTCCCACATTGTGTTTTTCATGGGCGGAGGGCAAGCAAAGCCAACTGCCTGAGTTATCGTTGTTCCCTGGGTGGTTATCTCCGGCCACCAGCATCACCCCCACTCTGCTGATAGACTTCGGGTTTCTCAGGGCTGTCACGCTGCTGCAGCTCTTTCACAACCCAGCGGATGCCTCAAAGGAGAAAGGAAAGGTCGCTGCCGGCAGAATGGGTGGTTTTCAGCAAAAAGATACTTGCTCCTGTCTCCCTGGAGCAAAAGAGGGAGGATGGACCTGCTGCTGTCCCACTTGTCGCTGGGAGGGCAGCCAGCTGCAGGTGGGATCAGTGAGGGTATGAAACCGCAAGGCTTCACTGGAAGGATATGTGAGAGACTTGAGGATCCACACAGCAAAGCGAAAGCAGCTCCAGGGATCCTTTTTGTCAGCTTTTGAAGCAAATTAAAGCAGAGCTCCTTGACATCTGCTGTTAGAGCTGGTGCGAAATGGGGGAAACTGGGGAACGCTTCTGCTGAATGTTGTCAAGTTGTAAAACTTGCAAGAATGTTGGTGGCTTGGAAAAAGTATAATTAAAGGCGATGCCTTATTTTGGGCCACATGTGAAATTTATAGTCTGCCCAAATTTCAACATTTCAGGACCACTGGCTGTAGCGGCTGTACGTTGTTCTCTCTTCCAAATAGCAAAATATGGCATTTGGAGAAAATCAAAGGAGGATTGGTGCCAAAGGTGTTTAGAGGAGATGCTAAGGCACAGGCGCCGTGGGCGGCAAGAATCACGTTATTGCAGTTGGGAGGATTTTAGACTGGTGTTTCTCAGAAATCTGAGCTAACCAGTGTTGCACTTAGCATTTTGCTGGGCGTGGATCGAGATACGCAGTAATGCGCAGCACGAAGGATCAGTAGGTGCCACAAATTAGGTTGTTTATAGGCAGAAAATGCTGCGGCTTGGGTGTATTTCGTCTCTGAAACTATAACTCTCCAGCAATAGCTATGAGTCTGCTAGTGGGGATAATGTTGACACTGGGCTGTCACAATGGACACAGAGATAGCTGCCTTGTGTTTCCATATTGTAAAGGCACAAAATGCTGAAACCTTTTTTTTTGGGTCCTAGGAGTGGCCTCGCATCTTGTGTTTTCCCGGTTCATTAGAGTTGGCGCTGTTTTTAACTGTCCCGCTGCTGGTGCCTCTGCCCCAGCTCTGCCACCGGTCGTGGGGCAGGGAGCCCTGTTCTAGAGGCAGGTGCCATCAGAAATGTTCCCTCTTCATCACCTGGGCTTGCTCTGGGCAGCACAGAGGGTAACGTGCCAGTCGTCACCCCATGCCTTAGGCCTACCCGTGCTCTCAGGGATGGGACGGAAATGCAGGCAGCCCAGCGGCGTGTTGCACAGACAGAAACCACCGTGTATTACATAGAATAGTACAGGACTCAGCTCTTTGCACTCTAGAATAGGAAATACAGCCAACAGCAGGCAATGGGACTAGCACTGCAAAGAGCAAAGCGGAGACCACCATCCCTGTCCAAAACCACTCTTGAAGCTCGCAGCCCTCATAACGGCACGTGTGTACTCTGCAGAGCCGGGTGGGACTGCACAGGTGTGCTGCAAGAGCATCAGTCCTCTGGGCTGTCGTCACATGGTGGGAATTTCATCCATGGACATGGGCCAAGAGACCGTGGGCTGCGTGGTGTCGCATGCACTCATTATGCAAGAGACAAAAAGAGCTTTGGTATGTCCCTGCTGCTTGCAGGGGAGTTGGACTAGGTGACCTTTAAAGGTCCCTTCCAACCCAAACCATTCTATGATTCTGTGTTTAAGTGTCCAAGGTTTGTCCTTTTATGTGCTTTTGGGGTACCTGCAGTGGTCTTTGGATGATCAGGCTGTCTGCTCAGGAGTACACAGATACACCTCAAAGCTTCGTGTGTGCTCAGCAGGAGCTGCTGCCTTGTCAATCCCACCTGAAAAAAACCCTTCTTTTCCAGCTGCTGGGGTTGTCCATTGCCACGCTGAGCACAGTCACCCACTACGGGCTCCATTTCACCCTCATCAGCAACATCTCCCTGGAGATAAACTCCTACAGGGCCATCCACCACGCAGGTACGTTGCAGCCACATCCCAGTCAGACCTTTGGTGAACCCAGGGGCTGCAAAATGCCCCAGGGCAGTCAAAGGAAATGCAGAGGCATGGCAGGAGGAGGCAGGGGCTGGCCTTTGGAGAATGCACAAGGGCTTGTGCAGTCCCACGGACACTTTTTTCTGTTTCAGACCCACATGCCTGGCACTGAAGGGTGCTGTGGAAGCGCAGCGTGCCCAGGTTCTGCTGCGCTCACTCCTGTCTCTCTGTTCACCATCTCCCCATCCTCCTCCTGTGCTGCAGTGAGAGCTCAAGGGGAGCTCAGCCATAGGGGCACCCAAAGGTGCAGTGGGGCTGGAAGAGCCCAGGGAGTGTGCGGAGAGGGACTGTAACAGCAGTTGAAGCAAAGCATAGAAAATTGAGGCTGGGAGGAGAAATGCATGGTTTTGGAGGAAACGTAGGGGTTTTTTTTCCCTACACAAGGGAGAAAGATAAACTGAGTCTCAAGGACAAGGCTAGAGCAGCCCAGATACTCAAATATTCCGCTGCACTTGCATCTGCTGCTTCTCCTGAGCTGTACTCCAGGCTTAAACATGCTCATGCCCTCTCTAGATCCTCGTTCTCCATTTCAGTTTAATAAGGCAGGTGGAAAAACTGTGTTAGTCCAAAGCTAAGGTCCAGCCCTCCCCCTTTCCCACACATTCTGGAGGGGTTATCTAAATTGACACGTAGTCCAGCCTGGCAGGCTCTCCCTTCCCAGCCACCCCTCTCCAACGATGCTTCCGCTTGGTTCGCTCGCACACGTTAGGGCTTTGAAGGGTTAGCCTAAGCGAGGGTTGCAAAGCCCTTGGCAGTACTGCAGTCCCGGAGCCCTGCCTCGCGGCACCGGCTGTGACCCTGCCTCAGCCAGGAGGAAACCAGAGGGCGAGTGTTTTGGCAGATTAGCAGGCCACAGAGTCCCGATAGGGGCCGTGGGACAGCTGCTGCACATCAGCACACCCTCTTTGCGGGGGGATCCTTATCGGAGTGCTGAAGTAATTGACAGCTTGTGGTCTGTCGGGTGGATTGACAGCCTTTTAAGGGTGCTCTGCTCAGCTGGAGCTGTGGGAACTGCTCAGAGGTTTACAGCCTTGCCAGAGAAGCAAAGTGTATGCAGATAGTGGGTATTGAATAAATGATAAAATAATTCCTGTTCTGCAACCTGGGACCAGCTCCCCAAAACGCACTTTTTAGCCCCTCTCGGGGTGAAAGCATCAGACCGGGCCTCTGTTAGCCCTAAAGTCTCGGTGCCTAACTGCAGCTCCTATCTCCCTCTTCCTTCCAGCTTTCCACTTCGGGATCTGCCTCAGCATGACCCTGATCCTCGCAGCCCTGCTGAGCTCGGCCGCCACGGTGCGGGAATCACAGTGCCTCACCGCCATGGTGCGTATCGGGAGGGACTGCCTGGGAGGGCCATTTGGTAACCTTGGGCTGATACCCCTTAAAATGGGGGCTGCTTTGCCTTGTGCTGGGGAGTACGCACACCTGGTGAAGGACTTCCTGTTGCTCCACCCCGTGCTGCAAGGGGACATTTTTGTAAAAGGCGTGACCCTGCCGATCTGCTCCAGCCAAGGACCGCATCCTTCTGTGCCTTGTTTCTTCTGCCAAGGGGCTGTGCATGCAGCTTTCAGAGTGGAGTCTAAGGGCGGTGCTTATCTACCAAAGCAATTGCAGTGATGACGATTCCCAGCATATTTTTTTTCTCACCGAGCCAACATGTGGTTTCTGCAGGGAAACCTTAGCAGTGCAATTTTGAGTCCCATGTTGTTCCTCTGACTTGTGACGGCAAAGTTAGCTCCCCCCCCTTCCCCCCTCAATGCAAACATTCATGACAGTGGTGGTGCAGGGCATACAAAGCGTACAAAGCAGCAGGCATGGGGCCTTTGGGCTGGACCCTCACCTTCAGCCTGCACAGAGAAGGTGGAGGGGGACCACAAGAGCTGAAATGCCACCGTTCCCTCCGCCATCCACAGCGAAGTGCCTGTTTTGGCCCAGACCATGCCAGGTTTAGTAAGCTGGACAGTGAGCTCGGCTCCGTTTAAAAGCATGACCTGCACACAGGGCTTAGTTTGCACGGAGCAGCTTCCACCCTCGGGGCTGGAGGGGGATGAGTGGAAAAGCACAGCTCACTGCGTGTTTGCCTGCGTTGTGTGAAGGGCAGGAGCTCACAAGTAGGTTGCTGTGCATGAAGCCATGCTTAATATAAGATAATGGCATTGCTGTCATACATAAATTAGCTTTCCAGAGATTTATCTGGTCTATGTAATTGGAGAAAACTGTATTGATGGTTGAAATGGGAAGCAGACACCTTCAGAACTTAGTGCAAAGCGGCTCCTGAGGTTAATGTTTTCCACTTCTCAATGCACATTCTTGTCTGAGACGTTCGAAGGGGCCCGGGTGACAAAGCTCCCACGAATACCGCTGTGGCCACCAGCGAAATCCCTGGCTGAGAGAACCTCCCCGCCCCCCCCGCCAGCTGTTTCACTTTTCCCTGTGGCTCCCAGGCCATCCTGCTCGCTGTGCTTTAGCGTTCACAGCTCGCGTCCCCTCGGGCAGGCGGTCGTCTTCGTTTCGGGTCTCAGATGGCACCGCTGCGGTGAAGACACGGTCCCACCTCTTTGCGGGAAGAGGAGGGCGGTTGGAGGGTGCTTTCCCAGCAGCTGCGGCTACGAAGCGCCCACCCCACGCTGCTCGCAACGGGGGCTAACGGCGTGCGCCTGGGCTGCCCTCCAGCTCCCTTTCCACCGCCTCCGGCAGCCGCAGGCGCCCGCGGGGCCGAGGAGGGGGCAGGGGGAGAGGGCAGCCCCCCACCCCAGGCGTGGACCGGCCCCACCGCCGCGCCCCCCCCCGCGCCTCCGCCGCTAGAGGGCGCTGCGGGCCCGTCCCAGCCCTGGTCACGCCCCGGCCCCGCCCCGCCCCTGGCCCCGCCCCCTCGTTTAGGGGACCGTTTAATTCACCCTTTAATCAGAGAGGGAAGACGAGAGAGTATTCGTGGCTGACACCCATGGCTGTATGGGAAGCCGAGCCGCGCTGTAGGGATAGACATAGCTAATCTGCCACAGTGCCACTGGGTAAACCGCTGGCCCTGGGGAAAAGCCGGCAGGGATGCCAATGGGCTTGGAGGAGCGTTGTCCCCTCACCGACCTGCTGGGTGGATCTCATTTCCTTCTTGTGCCTCACTTTCCCTACCGAGTTTTTTTTTTTTCCTTATCTATTTAAATTAAAAGTGCTCGCCTTCTATCTAGAGGTTTGTGTGTGTACAGAGGAGGGACCTCGGTCTTTGTAGGCCTTACTGGTGCTGTCCTAACAATGATAATGGGTGCTTATAAACCAGAACAGGTCAAATCATTAAAGTACACGTCGATTCATAGAGTAGTTTGGGTTGGAAGGGACCTTTAAAGGCCATCTAGGCAAGGAGCAGGGATATCTCCAACCAGATCAGGTTGCTCAGAGCCCCATCCAACCTGCCCTTGAATGTTTCCAGGGATGGGGCATCCACCACCTCTCTGGGCAACCTGTTCCAGCATTCCACCATCCTCATGGTGAAAAATTTCTTCCTTATATCCAGTCTGAATCTACCTCCTTCTATTTTAAAACCGTTACCCCTCATCCTATCACAACAGGCCCTGCTAAAGAGTTTCTCCCTGTATCTCCTGTTAGGCCCCTTTTCGTTACTGGAAGGCTGCTATAAGGTCTCCCTGGAGCCTTCTTTTCTCTGGGCGGAACAGCCCCAACTCTCTCAGGCTGTTCTCGTAGGAGAGGTGCTCCAGCCCTCTGATCATCATAGCTCAGGAGCTCGTCTTGCAGCTGCATTAGGATCACCGGACTAGATAGACGCCACTGTGCATCCACTGACGCTTGCGAGGAAGCTGGTTTCTAGAGACTAACTGAGAACTTAAGGATAAAAAAAAGTTCTAAAATCCTGGACTATTATCCCCAAAGCTCCTCTTAAACACGGAGAGTAGTGACAGGTTTATTGACTGTCCTCTAGTTCTGGCAAACTGCTTTTTGATGATCTGTGGCCCATCATGCATTCAGTCCTGAATGTAAACATCCTGAGCTCTCAGGGGCCCTGAAGGCCATGCCACTTATGCAAGGGGAGGAGAAGGAAGGAAAACTGCAATTTTGCTAGTACTGCTTGTACAAAGGAAAGACTCTGGCTCCAGTGGTGTTTAAGGAACTGTGTGCTGCTATCTGGTCAGATGGAGAGAAGGGAGGGAAAAAAAGCATGGAGCAACATGCCAACCAGAATAGCCCAGCTGAAATTCTTACACCTGAACCTTCCAGCCTAAAAAATACTTGTCTAGAGCAAAATTTGTGTTCAGGATGGAGCAACTGTTTCAAGCACCAGTTCCAAACAATTTCTATGGTAAAAAAGCCTCAATGACTGCCCAATATAACCCAGTCTTTCACTGAAAGCAATGTGCCAGTAG
Organism: Chlamydotis macqueenii; assembly: GCF_036417535.1. NCBI lineage: Eukaryota > Metazoa > Chordata > Aves > Otidiformes > Otididae > Chlamydotis > Chlamydotis macqueenii. The sequence goes on along the minus strand of NC_141560.1, from coordinate 51,002,494 downwards.
GGCCAGCACACAGCACAGGCTGTTTGCCTTACTGTTCCCAAGTGTATCATTGTAGGCAAGCATGTAGAGAGTCCTTAATAACACAGCCGTGCACTTCAGCATCCTGCTTTTGCCATGAATCCGTCACCCATGCTCTCCCTCATGGTGCAGCACTCCTGCGCGAGGCATCTGTGCTCCCCTGGGAGCTGGCGTGGGCAGAGCCGATGTGCTCAGCTGGAGCCAAGGATGGGTTCCTGCCTCAGACTGAGACCACTGGCTCATGTTTCCTTTGTGGAGAAGCAAAAACATTGTGTGCTTTTAGATGAACTGGGTCAGAGAGGGAGGGATGCAACTTGGATGTGTTTGACAGAGCTGCCAAACTCAGTTTGAGCTAGAGGATCCCTCCCCAATCCGAAGCGGACCCCCTTAAATGGAGGGGAAGTGTCAGAAAGGTGATTTAAAAAATACAACCACCAACAGACAAGATGCTGTTTCTGCAGATTCTGCCAAGTCTCTCAAAGACAAATTGTTCCTTGGAGCAAGGATGGAAACAAGGTCATTCATAAAAGAGTAATTGGTGTCTAGCCGGTGACAGCCCTCCGTGGGGCTGATGTGGCTGCTGCCTGCAAAGGGAGCAGGCAGCAGCCCGCAGCCAGCTCCAGGGAGCTCCAAGGGTCTGGGAGATGGTGAACCAGCCTCGACCCTTCCGCATTTTGTATGCAAACTACGTGTTGCCTTTTTCTTTTTTCCTCCAAATGTCTTCTAATGTAATTAGAAAGTTGCTCTTCCAAAAGCCTTTTGGCTGGGAAAGGAAAAAGCAGCCTATAATTCATTTATAAGATGTTCTTGGAGCCGTGTAATTGCTCTGCACCGGCTGGATGGAGAGGGAGCTTCCCAAGGGGCCACGTCTTGGTATTCCCAGAGAAGCCAGACAGAAATAAAGGGAGAGCCCATGCTGGAAGTGAAGAACTGAGGTGTGGGGTAGAGCCAAGGAAGGGAAGAGGAGGAGGATTTTAATCTACTGGGGTTTCTGGCCCCAGAGAGATGTTGTAAGTGCTGGAGCTGGTGGAGGAAGGAAGGGAGAGCATGGGAGGAGAAATTTGGGTGGTGCCACTGGCATGCTGTTGTTCATACTCTCCAGGTTCATGGTGGATCCTCTCTATTAAACCCTTGCTGGAACGATGTGTGGAAGAGCTATCAGCTTGCTGTCAGTGCTGTTTTTTAAATCTGCCATAATTTTCTCCTTTTTTCTTGTCTTTGAGCCTGATTTTGGTGTAAACCTTGCCTTTGTTATGCTGTTTTTTTGGGGAGGGAAGCTGTTGGAGGAGCTGCAAAATGCAGGGTCCAGTCCTAGTGAGGAGCAACCTGAAATGCCTGTGTAACCTCACCTCCTCCCCTCTCCAATTTGTGCTATACCTGCAGGGGTTGAACCGCACGCCCCAGCCAGGTTCAGGCTTGGTCATGCCGTGCTTTGGTCTGTGGCATCTCGCCCTGTGTACTCTTCCCCATCTTCGTTACTTGTATCCCCCTTGTCACGTCAGCGTTTGATCAGGCTTTCCTCTCCTTTAGGGTCCCATTTCTGCCGTTATCCCACTTCAGCTCCTGGCAAGGCAGCGAGTGATCTCACCACCTATACGGCCAGGCAGCTGCCCAAAAAATAAAAGGAGAAGAGAGACTGGACATACATAATTTAAGATTTTTCATAAGAGTTGTAGCACGGTTTTCCCCAGTGTCTGATGCAAAGCCTGAAACAAGGCAGCCTCGCAAGAGGGGGGAAATGCCAACGACAGCCTTGTTCCTGGAGCAAAGCCCCCAGGCAGGGCATCATCCTGCTGCCAGCAGAGAAACACAGCAGGCAGCAGATGGACAAGAACCAGCAAAAGGCAGTTTATTGGCATGTTCACATTCATTTCCAGGATCTGAAGTAATACATTTTCCTTTCTTGCTGCATATGGAGGAGTTTGGATCTTTTTTTTATTTTTCCACCATACAGTTTAAGAAAAAGTTTTTTGGTGAAGCAGAATTGGTAGCAGCAATGCTCTTCTTCCTCTCCTTGATCTTGAATTTGATAAATTTTCATGAAAGCTTTAATCTTTTAAAAGATATTTCAGCTATATCATACCATTAAAACACTGGTAGAAAAAAAATAGAAAACAAAATAAACTGCAGTCAGATAATTTCCCCTGCTGCATAACTTTGTGTTGGAAGAGGGACAGATTCATGGAAAAACTTGTAAGGGCAATAATTTTCAATGGGTGCTTATTCATCATCTTTTGCCATTCCAAGACTAAGCTGTGGATTCATATTTGATGAGCCCATTTGGCCTTCAAATGCTTTATAGGCACTTTTTTTTATTCCTTTAAAAATTTTTTTTTAAATGTGAACAACATCCTTTGGTCCAGCTGTCACAACAGGCAAGCACTGTTTACATCAGGGTTTTGGTTTTTTTTTGGATCAGATTTGTTCAAATAAAGAGAAAATGCATGTAGCTCCCAGCTCTGCAAGCCTAGGGAAGGCAGAAAACTCTAGCCGGCTCCTGTGTCATTGTCATAATTGTTTAAACACTTCAGGGTCAGTTGCTGGCCTTGATTATATTTCTGTCATCCTTTTGTCTAGCTAAGATGGCGCTGATTTAAGGAAGCCGGCTTGGCTGCGCAGCTGCCAGCTTGCTGACAGAATGAAGTCCAGCTCCTTTTCCAGAGCAGGTTGCTCTCCATCCTGGTTACTCGCATTTTTGTGGACTATTCGTGTGGCTTTTCCCCTCTTTGAAACTGACAGCCGTGTTTTAAACGCGGGGGATTGAATCCCGTGAGTAAGGAGATGCTATTCTGGGGCATGGCCCTGCTGCAGAAGAGGAGCATACTTTAAATATAATGTTTTTCTCTCCTTTTTTTTTATTTTCTTTTTTTCCAAAGGGGAATTTGGGCAGAATAAGTTAACCACTCCGTAGGAACCCGGTTACTTGTTTAGCCAAGCCCTTCAAATGGCCACAGTGTAATTAGAGGGCTCCTGATGGAGAATCACATTACTATCCGTCTAATTTCTTTTAAGTAACAAGCATTATGAGCGATATTAAAAGAAGGTGATGTTTAGCTCTAACTTTAACTAAACTTGCTCAAACGAGCATATTAAATACATCCCGACTGTGTTTTCAAATAGATATTTTTCTCGTCATGCTGTAACTGATGGTATTTTTCCTCTCTATCCTCAGGGATTTTTCTGTTTTGCTCTGGCCTTCTGCGGACTGATCCCAGCTGTCTGCTGGAGATACACGCACAGCACGGAGGTAAGCGTTGGCTGGTGGGAAATACCGCCAGCACCTCATCAGATAGAGATTTTTTTTTTCTGTAGCAACTATTTCTCCCATAAAAGGGACATCTGGTGGTAATTAAGCCATGCCGAGGTCTATCAGATGCATGCTCTGTCGCATCCATCCTTTGCAAGAACGGAGCCGCCTTCATCAGCTGCCTCTCCAATGGGGTCATCTGAAGGGAGAAGCCATGGAAACCCACATGCAGGGCAAACGCTTTGTCTTGAAGGCAAAACAAAATACAAATCTTGTTTTAAATAGCTCTGGGATTTTTTGACAGGGGATGTTTAGGTTTGGTTTGGTTTGTTTTAAATGAGATGCTTGACTTTTCAGAACTCATTTCCAGCCAGCTCTAGTTCCTACTAACATTGATTGGGAGCCTCTATTCAAAGGCGGTGGCAGGTTGTGACTGTTCGGGTTGCCTATGGCAATGGGCAGGAGAAACACCCAGGAGATGCGTTCATCAACCGGCAGCAGCGGTGTGGTAAAAACACTAGCGTGAAAAATGGTGGTTTGGGTTGTTGTCATGCTGGACCAGACAGAGACAATTGTATGAGGTCGAATCTGCAAGAAAGTTGGGTTTTGAATTGTTAACCCAGAGCTTGCTGGTGCTGTGGTAGATGGATGGTGTTGGAGAGACAAGGTGCCGGGGAAGTTGAGGCAAGGTGTGCAGGGTTGCTAAGGGACAGCCCTGCACATCACCGCATGTACCCTCACCCAGGGCTGGGATGCCCCTGGGGCTGGGGTAGCAGGCTGCTGGGGAAAGCAGATTAAAAAAAAAGCTGTGTTAGTTAAGCAGAAATGGCACCAGAAGTGTGTCTGGTTGGTCTCGTGAAATTGCATGATCCAAATAGACTCTTTCATTATACTTTTTAATCCACAAACATGGAGTAGGGTGCAAAAAGCCTGCAAGAAAAAGTTGCCTATTGGGTTTGCACAGGAATGTGCCATTTGGAAAAATATTTTGCTGAAAATATTTAAAGAATACAGAGAATTACTTTCTCTGTATATCTCTTAATCACTACATCTGTTTTTACTTCAAATTATTTTCCTGTTTTTTTTTTCTTTAAGTGCCCTGCCCATAAATGGACCCATGTGTTATGGTTAGTTGGTTCGGTTTCTTTAAGCAGAACAGTTTTCACTAGGCAAAATGAGGGGTTTTTTTTGTAAGATGCTTACTTTCTGGGTAAAGTAAACCAGCAGTGTTTCTGAAAACAGAAAAATTAAAATACCATTAGAGATCATCTTGGGTTTTTCTGCTTTCTAAAATGCAAACAGGATCAGGGAATATAAATAAGGAAAGATTTAACTAGGGTGTTACTTACAAAACATGGAAATTCAGTTTTGCTTGAAAGGTAACCTGTCTCACCAGTCAGAAAAATGCAGATATGAGAGACAAGTACAAATGAGAGAGAAATGCAGATGTGACTGCCCCTCCAGCACAGAAATACAGGTAGTGCAATGGCACGAAAAACCAAATGGAGCAGAGGGAAGACTCCTGAAGTCTCATTGTAGAGCCATTTGTTTGTCTGACTTTCTCAGACTAAAGAGTAAAATTAAAGCAGGTGTCCTCCTCCAGCCTACTGCGTGTCGGTACTGCCAGGAATAGTTCGTCGCGGTAATATGTGGGAAAAAATCAAACTCAGCCAAATCAACGAGTGTTTTGTAAGCCTGATGGGATGTACACAGCTACCAAGAATGGAAGAAAATTTGGGGATGTAAAACTGAATATGGATGAATATGCCCATTACACGTGCCTGGATCAGCGCCTCTGAAGGCACTGTGGGGCTACTGCTCCTGCATTCATGGCTAAAATAAAAATTTGCATTTTTCCCATGCAAAATACGTTGACCTTCCAGTGAAAAGCCAGACAGAAAATCAGTCTGTTCTGTTTGGAAATGCCAGATGGGAGCTGGCATCAGTAGATCCTGTCCTCTCCCTCCCCACCGGCAAGGTGCCGCAGGCAGGCAGCACCGAAAGCAGAGCCCTCCCCTCCCTCTGCAAACCAGGCAATGGGAGGTCCCTCCTGCACCAAGCCACAGCAGGTGCTCTCAGAGGTTTACTCCTCTTGAGCAAAAAAAAGAAAAAAAAAAATCCCTAAATTTCCTTCAAAAAGCAGACCCTCCTTACAGAAAATCTTCTAAAATGGAAAAGCCCAATTTTCCCTTGAAAAATTGTTTTGATGGTTTTTTCAAGAGGTGGTAGATAGAAACGTCATTTGAATGTGATGAAAGCAAGATGCCCTTTTTGTCTTTGTGACTCCTTTGGAGAGCTGGTTTTACAGCACCTCTTACAGAGAAGCTACACAGGACAGGAGAAAAAGAAGAGTTATTTGTCAATATTCGATATTCTCAGACACGAGCACTGTTATCAAAATGTGAATCTTCTCATTTCCCATTCTTTTCTGGTTTTGTGACCTTCTGTAGCTCCTGAATGAATTCTTTCAGACAGATGTCATGTGTTTAAATTTCAAGTTACCTACTTCCCAGACAGACTCAGTGCCACCTGTCTTTATTCTTAAAAATAATACCAGCCATGCAAAAATAATGAATCGGAGGTTTATCATACCATATCATATCATCAGCCCTAAAAGGCTGATCCCTCTGTTCAGCATTGTAATTATTCCTGCTCTATTGACCCATCCATGTGGCCAATGAGTGGGTTTTGTGGGGTCCAGGCCTCCTCCACACTGTCTTCTCCAGCTGCTTTGCATCCATCTATACTTTTAGTGAGAAACTAATACACTGCTCATTCCCCAGGTGTGTTTGCTTGGTAGGTTCTGCAAAGAAAACAGTGAACAAAAGGGGCAAGAACAAATAAGTCAGAGTAACATCCCAGATCCTCTCCCTGACTTGCCAGCATGTATAGTGCAGCCTTTCTGTGAGGGTCTGGCCCCAGTTTACCAAGAAACACTTCGCCACTTAGATAAGAGAAAAGGTGCTGCTGTCACTTCCAGAGGTGTGGAAACTTCTCTGGCCAGGTCAGCTGCTCAGAGGAAAATCTGAAATGAAAATATTTGTAATCTGGAGGTTGTGGAAGGACCTTTTCTCCTACTAGCTGTAGGGCTGAACCGTTCATGTTTCAGTATTTTCTAGCTTGACTTGTTCCTGAGCCCCATCCTCACCAGCTGCACCCAACACCCCTCCTTCACCACTGTCCCATCATGCTCTCAAGCCCACAGCTCCAGAAACACCCCAACCCAGCCTCCAAGCCCCTGTGAAACTCTAGTGTTCTTTTCTGCCTGACCCGGATCCCTTGAGAGAACTGATCCCTTTCAACATCCGACCTAGCGCAGACAAGGGTCTCCACAAGCATGAGGAGCATGTTTGGTTGCCCTCCCTATAGACCATCTGGCCAAAATGTGGTCTCAGTGGGAAATGTGGTCTTGGTAGGAAACTGTCACAAACCTGTCTGAGAATTGACACCGGTGGTTCAATCAAAGAAAATGAGAGAACGATGTACGAGAGGGCAGGGAGGATGACCTCTACACAAGCACCTTTGATGCAACAGCTGTGGTAACCATGGAAATGATGCGATTTTCAGCTGGTTTTCAGCCACTTTAGGAAGTCCTGATTGCTGAAGCCAAAGAGCTGAGCCTTGTTTTCCAAAGTTATTTTTATGGCAGCTCCTTTTACCACAAACCACTGCCTGTTTAGGTGAGGTCTTTTAGTCATTCCCAGCACAGCCAAATGCAGCTGGGACCTGGGATGCAGGTAAGGATGCAGGAAAGACTTATGCCACATCTGGCATAGCTGGTGGGGAAGGCTGCTGCTTCCTCCTCCTCCTCCCCAGCTTTCCTTCTCTCCTCACCCATTAACTGCTGCTTTGAAAACCTACCTGCAGAGGCTGGAGGAAAAGGCAGCCTTGCAGCTGCAATATAAAAGACTTCTAGTCTCAAAATTTTCAAATGGTCTTTCAAGTCACTGGGTGATTTCAAAAGGAGGTTTCACCACTGGCGTTTGGCTCCACGTGCATAGAAGAGCATTAGTCTCTTGAGTTGCACTGCATGCACTTGGAGAATAAACGTGAGGATTTAGCTTTTTATGGGACAGGGAACACAAACCACCCAGGCACATGCTGGTTCTCCTGCAGTCCTGCTCTGCTTGAAACTTTCTTCAGAGGAACCTGTTTGCTCATAGTGGGAAGCAGAGAGAGTCTTCTACGCTTTGTTAGTGCACAAGGTGGTATCTTTTGAGGCAGTGATTTTCTAACATGGCCTTGGGTGAGAAGCTGGGAGGAACAGTTGCAGCTGTTAGATAGGAAGCGTTGCTTCACCTGGGGCCCATTATTTAAAAGAGCAGCTTCCCTGCTCCTTTTGCTGCATGATGGGATCAGCACTGGTCTTCTCCTGTCTGTGGTTCTTCCTCCTCACCAACGCCTTTGCAACACCAGACACAGTGTTTCCTGGGTCCCTGAGAGGCAAATCCCATCTTTGCACGCTGAAAATCGGCACATGCCCATGCCTTGCTCGTTTCTGCAGGTATGTGAGGAGTGACCCAGCACTGACCAGGTCATTTCTGAAGCGGGTTTGTAGAGGTTCTTCCAGTGGCAAACCTACTCTGTGTTTTTTCCTGGGTGTGTTTGTTTCCATCACTCGCGTGAGTGGTGTGTGTTGGGGCAAACTCTTCCAGGGTCTGCTCTGCCTCATCTGAATGCAATGCATAAAGGCAGGCTTAAGGCCTAGGGATTTTAACAGGACTTAAACACAAGCTGAAGGTGTGTACAGGTGTTTTTGGAAACTCATGGGAGCTCTTCCAAGAGCAGTTTCAAAAAGCAGTGATTTGGCCACCAAAACACTGTGAATAATCTCGTGTCCCCCTTGCTCTCGATGTTGTTGTGCAAGGCACAATCACTTTAAAGTAAACACCAAGCTTTTCTGGGTCTCTGAAGTCTATGGAAAAACAAAAACCAAACCCACAAACCCACAAGGGTGAAAACCTCTCTCATTTCATTAGTGTTTATAAATATTGTGGCTCTTTCCTAGAGTTTATGTTCCCATCACACAGTAATGGCCGGCTTCCCCCAGCGAGACTCTGCTGGCCCTTGTCTGAAGTGCCACACAGGCATTCATGCTCATGGGTTTTATAATTTGTCGTTGCCTTGATGCTGAACCCGCACAGCTTCATTTCTGCCACTTTCCGTGGCAGAGTGTTAGCTGGAGCCCCCATCCCCAGCTGCATCAGCGGTGGTACCCGAGGCCACTCAGATGGCCGCTGTCACTGTGACACATCCAGCCTTCCCATGCCTGTAGGATGCCTCACTGCGGCAGGGCAGCCACCACCAGCTCAGAGGTGACAGTGCTGCCCTGGGGCTAGCTCTGCTGCTGCTACAACTTTTTTTTAAGTTAAAACTGTTTTCACTGTTTTTCAATGCTTTCTATTGGGAAGCAGTCTTGCCTGGCAGTGGTTTCAACAGCTGTGGGTGAGAGAGGGAGGATGACTGAAATAATTTGACCACAATGTTGGGAGCTTCATAAATTGTTGGGTCATGTGTCTGAATGATGGGAGCAGAAAGGATTGGTGTGGGCCTTTGGCAGCATGTTGGTTTTACAATTCTTTTATAAAATGGACTGAAATACTTAAAGTTTGTTTAAAAAACCAACCAAATGAAAGATTAAAAACAAAAGCCCCAAACCCCAAGAGGACCTTGATACACAGAGGCTGGTGTTAATCACAAGAGATGCAGCCCCAGATCTGGAGGATTTAGGGGAAAAAAACTTACTGGTATTGATTACCTGCTTGCCTGGGTTTTCTGTGCTTCCCAGTAAAGCATCTGGTGCTCTGCCACAGTCACAAAGCGATGCTCCTGGCTGCTTTAGCGTAGCACAGGGGTGACCTCCGGGGTTTAGGGCTTGGTTGAGGAGGAGGCTGCCGTGTGCCCGTGCCCACTGGCTGAGGGGACGGTGTAGCACCCATACGGCTTAGACTTTTGCCGCCGTTTTGGGGCGTGGAGATGGGAAACGATGAGGAGGTGAGCAGTGTAACAGCTTAGCACTTTCTGCTGTTTTAAATGTTTTGCACAAGGACCTGATGGAAGCACTAGGATCCGAGAGAAACAGCTTTGTAAGGCTTTGTTTTGTGATTATTTTTGTTGTCTCTCATTCTATGTATTCACTCAGTAATGGACTAAAAGATGGTCAGGGGTTGTCTAGTCCTCTTCCAATATCAGAAAGTAGGGGGAAGTGCATCAGTTATTTAAAAAAAAAAAAAGTGTAAGAGTATGTATGTGTATATAATATATTTATATATACTGTAAAGGAAAAAGCCAAAATCATTTAGCTAAAAGCCTCATCTGGATTTCATTCTTCTTGCATCAGCAGTCCCTAGTGACCGCCAGCAGTCAGAGAGGGAGCATCACCTTCTTGTCTTGTGCAGTTTTTCATGGGGGCCCTCAAAGGCCACTTCGGTTTGCAGCACTGGCCAGATTTCTGCAGCTGGGATTGACTGGCTTCAGGCAGGCTGGAGAAGAGGGGAGCTGACCTGCTATTAAGGAAATACAAAGCTGCTGCAAGTTGTAGTAACTGTTTTGGATATGGCAATGAAGGCCGGGGGGAGCCTCTCTTACCATGTGCTTGGTTCGTGTGGTAAGAGTTGCTCTGCAACGTGGCTAAAGCACCTGGAGCAGTTTCTCTCCTCTGTTTCACGGCAGTTGCATCATTGCTTTATCCAAACCGAAACGGTTGCATCTGCCCCCGCTTCCCTTCTGACACACTGTGAACACGTGCATTTCTGCACACCGGGGAGGAAAGGGAACACAGAGAGAGTGAAATGCAGAAGTGTTTTTTCTTACTGGAGCAAGGAAGGATTTTGAATGGCTTAACTGCTTTATGCCAGTTTCCCATCTCAGCTGGCTAACGTGCAGTTCATAGCTAAGCGAGGGAGTCTGCAGTAGCTGCTGTTGAAGGGATGTTTCTGAGTGGTGCTAGTGAGCACATCCCTCTTGGCGATGCTGAAAGAACGTGAAGTGCTGAGGTTGCAGTTTCTTCTGAGACTGCGGCACATGTGCTCAGTTTGGTACCTCAAAGGCACAGAGAGCCACAGGAGAGGAGGATCCTCCTTCTGCTTACCATGCTTGCCTTCCTCCTCTGCCACATCAAGAGCATTCCTGGTAAGCAGAAAGGAGAGAGGTGGGCTTGTCTTTGAGACAATCCTGACATCTCCTTTCACTGCGTTCTCCTTGAGCTCCAGCTCTTCAGAGAGATTTTTGGCCAACAACTGTTGCAAAGATGGCTTACTGAGTAGGATCTCAGACTGTTCTTGGTACGAGTCAGCATCAGTTTTCCAACGCACATTGAAGCAACTAGCTCAGGTTGCCTAGGCACGGATATTCACTGGTGGCGGAAGCGGCATTCACTGATGCTGCTGGCTTGCAAAGGGATCAGGAGCTGAAGGCTGACCTCCTTGTCTGAGCTTTCTGCTCCAAATCCAGTTACAGATAAAAATTATCTCTAATAAAGTAACCAAAGTAAAAAATAACAGTTTTCCTCTTGAAGAAGGTAAGACTGAAATTCACTTTAGTTTCTAATAGCCAAGGGCAGGAACACTAATGGCTTAGAGTAAATGCCTTCCTGCAGTCATAAATTGTGCTTCTTGGGGAATAAAGGATTTAGAGGAAGATAAACAATCTCAAAATTCCTTCTTTCTTTTATTTTAAGTGAAAAATGTTACCCTATTGAGTCAGCTGGAGTCAGCTGCATCAATCTCAGTGGTGATTTTCCATTTGTTGTATCCAACAATGCATCGATATCATTGCGAAATGAATGTTTCATTAAGGAATGCAGGCAGAAATGGGAAGGCAGCAATTATTTGGCTAATTTAGAGCTGGAACGTTTCACCCAGCATCTTCCAGGAAAAGAACGACTGTAAGGTGTGACCTCCCTATCACTTCACCTGGAGATTTTTCTTCAGCCAAAGCCCAGCTGATGCTTCATCATCAGCTCTCAGTGGTTTTTTTTTTACTGGCAAGCGTTGTAGGCACAGTTTCCTTCCAAGGGAGAGCTTTGTCCAGAAATACTCCTCCAGCAGTGGGTCACAGCATGTCGCTAGGCACAAGAAAATCCACTTGACCATAACGATGCTGATGTGTGGGGGAGGTGTAAGACCTTCCAAAAAGAAGCCCAGACAGACTTTCTCTTCTTCAACTTTATTGGTCCATTACGTGCTAACTACTGTCTGAGTTAAGCAACGGGGCACAGCTGTGGTTTTCTTAAAGCATGCTGTAAACAATATCAGCATAACCACTCAAACTCAAAAGGCATCCTGTTGCTTAACCATGAGATAAAGCACCCTGATTATTTTTAATATTTTTTTTTCCTCTAACACCTGGTATAAGAAATGGAAAAAGAGAGTTATTCTGAGGCAGTGGACTGAAAGCTGCCTGTCAGGTAAGTGTGCAATGGGAATCTGTTGAGGATGGCACAGAGCAGTACTGCAGTCTAGGTCTTTGCTGTGTTATGTCCCAGATCAAAGGAAAATATAGGGATGAAGTTGCATCTGCTGGGTAAAATAATGATGCAAATAAAGATAGGTCATGAAACCACCTGGTGACTTTGTCTCATGCTTTCAGGTTTCATGTTTTATGTCATTAGGCATGCATGAGTTAGCGTGCCACTTTGGGCTGGATAGATGCTGCCATGTATGACCGGTGCTTCAGAGCTCAGCTGCAGCTCTGGGTATAAACATAACCCCATCTTAGGCAGAAAAGTTGCTAAGATGATGGTTCGTTAGTCCAATCATTTTTGCTCTTCAATCTCTGCTTGTTAAACCAGTCCTCTCGTATGCTCTGTGGCATGACCTCCTGCACAGAAGAAAATAGCCAGTAATAAATACTGAGATTCAGTACTTTATACCCACCTCTGAAATACTTAAATAAGAACACTCTCTGCAGTGATCTTTGAAAACAGACTGCCACATTGCATCAAGACAGCAATTTTCCCCTCCAAAATGAAATGATCCTGGAAAAATTCAGAAAGATGAAGTGGAGGAACCTACAGTTAATTCACTCTTTAAGAAATGGTTTTGTAGTTTGATATTCCCTTACCAGGACCTGAATAGTGTATTCCGATAATAGCTGGCTATAAATGGTGGATATAATTGCTAGAGAGAAATACTGAGAATGACTAATCAACAAATTGCACTCTTAGGCTTGCCCAGACACACATTCTAAAAGGAGATTATTGCTATAAAACATTTTACACTTAATCCTTTGTGCTTTCAATTCTTGGAGGCTACTGGACAAAATGAAAAGAAAAAAATCAGTAAATAACTGAGAAGCAAGCTCAGAAACAGGCTGCAATTGAAGTCTCGAGTAGTCAGTATGTACCTGGAGAGTCCCCTCATCATCGTCACCATCACTGTAGTCAAGTTGGCTGTGAAATGGCGACTGCTTGTGGTTCCTTCCCTTGTTGTTTCCAACAGCTGGAATAATTTTCTACCATAGCTTTGTTATGGCAATCTTGTTCCTTCAGTTCTTTCCTAGTCGCTCTTTTCCTTCAAATAGCCTTAGTCTCAAGGTTTAATGTCACTGCATGGTACCTGAAGTGATAAGGAAGGTGCAACCATGCACCACTGCATCAGGCAGGACCTCTCCTGGTCAAATTGATCCTCTTGTGGTTTTATGCAGCTGGCAGGAGTTTGCCAGTCTGGCAGCTGCCAACATCTGGGCAGCTCACCTGCCCTTCTCCCAGGCTGCTTTGGGCAGCATGACCACCTGAGAAGCTGCTGAGGAGGACTTCAGCCTCAGTTGGGCCCTGAGGCTTATTATCAGGACAAAATGCTAACGAGCATCGACTTTCCTGCATGGTGAATTGGTTCTGGTGGCATGGTCAGAGCCTGCTCTACTGCTGGGAGCCTGCGGTGGTCTTTGCAAATGAAATATCACTGGGCAAAGTCTCATCTTCCCTTGATTTAAGTTTAATACAGTTGGAAAGTAAGCAGCCAAATCCAGCCCAAAACTCACTGCAGTCAAAGGAGTATTTTTGCCAGTTGCTGTGAGGCTTTAGGGAATGTGCCCAGGCAAGGAAGAGGCCTTAAAACTACCTGTCCCAGCATTTCCTGGCCTGGAGTTCAGCAGACCTTTAATATTTGACTTCTGGATGGCTTTCAACCGTTGGACACTTGCTTGAACCTAGCAACTTGAACCTAATTTATTTAGTTAGTTAGTTAGTTATAAAGTAATGGAAATGTAGGCCTTTCAGAGGGAAGCTCAGCATTCTGAGCCTAATGGTTGATGTGAAAAGGCAAAAATTGCACGTGCAGCACCATTACCTTACCATTACCAAGATCCACATGTATGTTATCACAACACAAAATAGTTTGATTCCTGCATGTTAGACTGGGGTTGAGATATTCAAAAGGTAAATAATCTCTTGGGTTAAGAAGCTGGCTGCTCTGTTCTTCTTTCCTCAGTGACACAAGGCCATAAGAGGAGGTCAAAAGATTGTTTTTCTTTCATTATTCTTAATCCAATTCTTCAGTGGAAATGGGTGCTCTTTTTATTGAATCCAATTATTTAATTACTGCAGCTGGAAAACGATTTCATGACCCACAAGAAGTTAGAAAAGCTTGGATGTTTTCCTTTTTATTGGGGTTTAAGGTTTGCTCAGGGGAAGGATGGTGCATAAGTCCGCTAGAGATCCTGTCTTACTGCTGCGCCCATCCCCCACGATGTCCTCTGGTACACAACGGTGACAAAATGGGCATCCTCCCTCCTCACCTGTGTGGGACAGCTCAGTGTCATGCTCCCTGTTATGGAGGATCTTTTACGCGGCTCAGAATATCTGTGCCCTGTCCGTCATAGCACCTCTCTCGTTAAAGCTTGCGCTTCGGACAGCCAGGCGGGGTAGAGCAATATTGCAGTGATGGCTGTAATCACCTTGAATGACCCCAGTCTCACAGACATTGGGTTTCTTTCCCCTAGAGTATTTTTCCAAGCACAGCTCCATAAGACTGAGCTAAAAAGCCTCATTGAGACATGGCTCTGCTCCTGGAGCACCCGTCCCTCCCTGCACAGCCACCTGCTCCCTCTGTCTCACCGATCAAAGTTTGTTTGTTTGTTTGTTTTCCCTCCTGAAAGCCAGGTGCTGCCTGCAGGCCTGCTCGGATCGATGCTAGTGAGGAAGGGAGGGAAAACAGAAGGAAGAAATAAGGTTTTGACTCTAGAGGCTGAAAGCAATTGTCATATTTTTTTTTCCCCTTTGAAACCTGAGCAGAAGTTGGCTGGGATCTGTCAAGCTGCAAGTTCTCACATGTTTGGTAAATATTTAGGGTCTGATTCACCACTGAATCATTCTGCTGGTGTTTTGGCTCTATTTGGAGGAACTCCTCGATCACTCGGATAACACCAGCCATCTGAGGTCCTCTCACCTTTTTATTTTAGCATCTCACAGTCATGTGTGCCTGTCCTCACAGTCGCCCATCAGGATAGGCAGACAGTGTCATCCTTGCCTGGCAGAGGGACTTGGAGATGCACTGGTGACAGGCACCCACCTTGGTGCAGGGTGGTCATACCCCAGCTCCTGCTGCTGCATGGTGGTCATTTAACAGCTGCACTGCTTGCTTTGCTATACCTGGAAGACCTTCTGGGGGGATGTGAGAGGAGCATATTTCCTTCCAGAGATGACTGTGGTCAGTGTTTTCCATGTACAGATCTCTGCTTTCATTGCAGGTGGAAGACAGCATGATGGATGTGTATGATCTTGTGTATGAGGAGGTGAGGAGGAACACCTCCAGCTTCAGGAGGCACGAGCTGACTGCCATCCATGAAGTGGTAAGTTGTCTTTCAGCGTTAGCGGAAAACCTTGCCCTGGGGTATGTTCCTGATGGTTTCAGCAGGCTTGGGCTGACACCTCTGCTCTGCCTCATGGATGCTGCAATGCCATTTTCCATCAGGAACAGGCTCCTCTAGCCTGTTGTGAAGTCTGCTCCTCCCTCCTTACTCTTCCTTTCCCAGGTTTGACCAACCAAATTATCAACAGGAGGAAAGGGCCACCTACCTGAGCACCACTTTGGTGTGAGATCTTCAAAGCTTCTGCACTGTAGCTGATACAGACGTGGTCTGTCTCAGCAGGCCCTCTGCCATGCCCTCTGTCTCTGGTACGAGAAAATGGACATGCATTTCTCTGGTGTCCCTGGTCAGGTAGAGAGAGGAAGGGAATTCTGCATTGCCCAGCAGAAGTATTTGGACTTGGTTGTTTCTGTTTACCCTTGAGCATATGGCTGAGGAGTACTGGAGGCTACATGGTCTCTTGCAATGCTGGAGGCTGCTAGCAAGCTCCCCCAAACCACCACCCAGGATGCTGTTGGTGCAGGGTTCTTCTCTGTAGCTCAGTAGGTGGGCAAGGGTGGTTGCCCAAAGCACAGGGGGACACTTGCCTTCAAAGCCACAGGAAATGTGTGAGGATGTCCCCCATGGTGAGAAACTCCTGAGTCCCCGCTGAGTAAAGGAGATGCCATCTCCTTGTGCAGCAGGGCCTGTTGGGTAGTGAGTTCGTGGCACACAGTAGGGCTGCACAGGAAGGTCGGCTCCGCTTGCCTGTTTCCAGGTTCCTCCCATGCAACTCCTTTTATCCTTCTGTGTTTTCTTAAGTCATCGTAACAAGTACTTTCCGAAGCTGCTTCTCAAAACATAGAAAAGGGCAAATGTTTCTCATTGCAACAATGGTGGTGGCCCTCTGAGCCATGAGCAGGCGTGGTGGTTCTTCCTCTGCGGGACTGGGGAGCAGCACACCCAGAGTCTCCCTTGGCAGGGAGAACCAGGCACGATACCCAGCTCCATCAGTTGCTTGTTTTAGCCACTTTAACTGATGGAGAAACAGTCCTCCTACTCTTTTTTTTTTTTTTTTTCTTTTCTTTCCCACTTCTGCTAGAGTACCAAGCTGACCAGTTCACCCTGGCTATAGGAAACCAGCTGCACCGTGGGTGTTGCTGGGACTGCCTCCCCCACCCCAGCCCATAAAAACCACTGGAAACATGAGTCTGCACATCCCTGGGTTTTCCAGAGCAGCCACTGTGAGAGCTGGTGTGATCATGGAGGGAGGGCTTGGCCCAGCCCCAGGCAACAGTTCTGGAAGAGCACAGGCCAGTTTGGGGCCAGACCCATCCACTTCCTCCAAATTTAACCACATTGCTGCAGTTGTCAGTTGCATACCTACGTGCTTTGCTCCTTGCAGCCCTGGGTGTTTAGCCCTGACCAGGGCAGCAGTGAGGATGGGTGGCCCATCACCAGTAGGTCCTGCCACAGCAGCTGGCTGTGAGGGGAGAGCCCCGACAGGTGGCTGGCAGACCTCTCCCTCTCTTCCAGTTCCTGTGCTGCGGGAAGCACTCTCCATTTGGTGACATGGCCGACATTGAGAACAAGACATGCCCATCCATCCAGGTGCGCGATGTGGGACAGGTAAGGGAGAAAGGTTTTTTTCCACCCCACAGTGGAAGAAACTTGCTAACTGTTAAAATCTCTCTGGTTTTTAAGTCTTCATGAAAATTGTGACTTTTTCATGGTTTGAGGTTGCTGTGGGTTGGGGTTTTGTTGTTTCAGTAGGGAGGCATCTCAGCTGGTGAATTAGCAGGCCTCAGACCTGCAGATGTGGTTTCCTTCGCAGCTCTAGGAAGCCTTCAAAATGCTTGTGTTTGCAGCCTGTTGCTTCACTCCAGCTTCCTCCTCATTTCCTGCCCCCGCAGAGAGCGTGAGATATCAGACATGTGCCTCAGCTCAAAAAGACCATTGGACTTTTCCAGGTGCCACTAGTTTCTGAGGCTTAAAAAGTGTCTCACTAACAGCAAATGTAGAATTCACTCTAATTCCTTTTTCCCAGGGCCTTAAATAGATATTAAAATGAGAAACTCATGAAGCAGGATGATGATGCCCAGCAGTAGTCTTATCAAGTACACTTCATTCCTGCTCTTTGCAGTATCTCAGTGAGGCTGATGGATAAGCCACCAGCATTAGACTGCCTCTGTGTTGAAGCCACAACGTAGGCTTCATATTCTCTCAACAAATCCACTCTATGATTATTTTTCTTCCACGGGAGCAGCCGAATCAGCTGAAGTAGCTAAAGCTGCCAGCATCAATACACATGTTGTCCCTAGGAAAAACAAAACCGTGTTGCTACAGCTATACAAAAACATTGTTGTTAGGCGAAGACGTCAAGTGCTAACAGGACGCCATGATGCGCAGGCACATGTCTGCCCAAGGGGCAGTGTTTCAAAGCGCTGCCTTCGGGAATGTTGCATCTCGACACAGAGTCAAACTTGGCTCAAAGGGCAGGAAGGGAGGGCAGAGCAAAACCGGGCACTGTAGGGTTGGCTCTGTTCCACCCCATTAATGATCTGTGTTTCCTCGGGAGGTGGGTGGGAGGATGCATTTTGCAATGTGGGGAACCGCAGTTTGGTAGCTGCCGTGCATTTGCTCTCTGGCTTTGAGCACTCTTACCTCACTCTGTGAATCACTTCATCAAGGGCATGCTCTTGCATTTTTGAAATGGCTCTCTTGGCTAACACCTCCTGGATTTCCATGGGGCTGCTGGCATGCTTGAGGCTAATGTACATTAATGCTTGCGACGCCTTGCAAAACTAAGCTGTTCGTTAATGCCTTTGGGGAGCACGTTTAGCTTACAGTGTGCTACACTTTTCCATCTTTTCACTTCCCTCTTTCCATTTTCCAGTGGGTGGAAAGACAAAAAGCTTCTGCGTGACCACACTTACCTGTGCGCACACGTGTCCCCCACAGTGCAAAACGCACCATACCAGGAAAATCATAGGTGTATTGTAGTGATGGAGAACAGACTGCAGGTGTTTTTCTTCCCAAGTTGCATCAAGTGGCAGGAAAAAAAAAGGAGCTGTGCGACGCTGCATCGCCCTCTTGTCTCCCTTTCTATCTGGAGTCGTGACAAGCGCTGTTGAGGGGGTGAAGTCCCCCATCGAGGTGCTGCAAGGGATGTCTCTCTCCTCCCCAGGACTGCCTACAAGAGATCCAGGACTTCTTGAGGAAACACATGGGCTTTGCCTCCACGCTCCTGGGCATCACCATTGGCTTCACGGTAGCTATGTCTATTCCTTCGCATTTTGGTCCCGAGAGGCAGGCTCCAGTGGGGAAAGCATATCCTAAATTAGCCCCAGAAGCTAGGATTTTGGGTGATTTTGGAGACCAACAGCAGAGAAGCAAGTGACTGTACTCCACCATGGAAATTAAGAAAGGGCCAAGACCTGTCTTGGCCAGGCTGATGGATGGAGGAGTTTTCCTGCAGGAACAGGCTTGCTGCATGTTTTTTTCTGCCCAAACCAGGGATGGCAGCTCAGAGTGGGGGGCAGTGGGAGTGGGCTGCAGCAGTGTTTGCATTTCATCTACCTGGGCTTGCCTGCACGCCACCTTCTGCCAGCGAGAGGCCATTGTCACCCAGCGCAGGGCTTGCGGATTGGGTAGGAAGGCGGTAGCAATTGTGGAATAGGAGATGCAGTAAAAGCTCCATGTTTTAGGAAATTCACTGCCTCTCCTTGTCCGGTGCTTACTGGCTGCCTCCCAGCTTGGTCTGGGAAGTTGCTTTGTGCAGCTGGAGCTGGAAGGTCCTGAAAGCTACTGAGCACCAGCAGTGGAGCTGGAGAGCTGCACGGAAAGGGAAGGTCTCATCCTCTTAATGACCGTTGACAAACCTGGTAAGGTGCTCTCAGGCAGTGGGTGGGTGAAACACAGGCTCTTAAGGAGCAGAGTGTGTTGCCTGGGCTCCTTTGTGCCATCTTTGAGGCAATATCTTGCAGAGGAGGGGTAGGATCATCTTCAGAGGATAGGACAGCTTGGGTAGAAAGAGTCTGTACTGAATTTGTGAGTCTCAGTTAGGAGAGGACAAAAGAAAAAAGGAAATGCTGCAAGAGTTGTGTGTCCTTCAGCAGTGAGGGGGCTCGGTGGCTGCATGGGGATGGTCCCTCTGGAGCTGGAGAGCACCACTAATTAAAACAAGCCTGGTTGCATGCCCACCTGCTGCTTGGCAGAGGTCTGTCGCTGTAATTACCTCTACATGAGGGCCCTGCGTGTGTGTTGAAGCATGCCAGAAAAGAGTACACGCCAGGAGATACGTTTCTTCACCATGAGGGGAGGTTTGATCTGCTGTGATATCTACATACTGCTCCTCAGCTGGGGGGACCTTTCCTGACTTAATGTGTCTTTGGAGATTGTTTTACTACTTGTGTCCACCTTGGCACAACCATGGGTTAGAAGACTCTTTTCTCCATCTAAATAAAACCCAGAGGAACAAACACTTTTGCATTTTATATTGCTAGTAGTAAATTAGGAAAACCATCAGGCATTGCTATGGAGCTACAAATGTAAAGTCATGTGTGAATATCTTCTCAGGTATTGGAGGAATTTCACTGCAACTATATTCAGACAAAAGCGGGAGTGTTTTTATTTTATATATATATATATATATCTGTTCTTTTCACAGCTTGGTGCTGTGGCCAGATAAGGCGGCTGCCTTTGAAGCGCGTGCTAGAGGAAATCTCGCTGCATAGCTGACTATTGTGATGGCAGGATGCTAAGGAAGCACGCAATGAGGGCTATAGCTGCTCTGATGTCATTGTCCCTTGGCCAACAATGCTCACATATCCCCACATCAAGCCGCAAGCGAAGGTGCTTGCACGTTAAGGCAGACTTTTAGGAAAGAGCTTGTTGTTACAGCCCTTCTTATCCTTCCCACAGCAGCCTTAGCTTTGATACGTTGCCTGTGTGAATTCTGGTGAGGGATGTACCAGGCAGAATATCACAATGCAGAGGAAGCATACTGTCCTCTGTCTTCACAGAAGTGCACGTGCATGGGGTGGAGTTTGGGTTTTGTTAGGGGTTTTTTTTGTTTTGTTGGGGCTTTTACTCCAAACAATACATGGGGTTTAGGTTTTTTTCTCCTTATATTATCTTTACAAAAGGCTATTATTATGAAAGAGACATGTTTGTTTCCATAGAAGAATGTTTTGTGGCAGGAATTTGAAATCTGAATTTCCTGGTTTCGTCTCATTTCGTGGTATTTTTAGGACCGTGTTTGAGCCATACTGTGCTAATTCCAATCAGATGCTTTAACCATGTGTTGAGTGTTGTTTTTTTTTTCCCCTCCCATGTTTGAAATGGTGTTCACCGTTTTGCTGGAAAACAGCTCTCTTAAGAAAAATGTGACATCCTGATACATAAATTCAGAAGTGTCAAGTGGACTAACAGGAAACATTTATGATTGATTATTTACACAGATGGAGTATCATAATCAGTTCAACATTTAATTGTGTGCCCATCTCACTTATTTCCTTCTAGGTTTACGGGATGATCTTGACTTCATTTCTCTGGTTCTCCATCCACTTCAGCAGCAACCTGAACCGGAAAGGCAAATACATCCTACGAGAGAGGTAGAAACCCGCTGCCCGGGCATCCCTACCAGGTAGAGCCAGCTCTTGGCGCAGGAAAATGTCTGAAGTCACCCACAAAATCCCCTGGGAAGGCCTCGCATGGGATCAGGCGGTGGGATGTGCATCACGCATTTCCCCTTCCTGCACTACTAGCCGTCGTATGCTTCCAAGCTGGTCAGAGTGAGTCATGCTCTGAGGAGGAGCAGTCCCTCACCTTTGCTGAAAATGGACAAGGACTGAGACTCACACCTGGGCTCAGAGATGCAGGTCGCCTCGCCAGCCGACATACGGGCTGTAGCTCCACAAGCAGGACACAAACAGCCCCTGAGGACAAAAATGGGGAGAAAAGCCCAGCAAAAATCACAGCATTAAAGTAAATGCCTCTTGTGCTGTCATCTGAGCAGTTTTCTGTGACCCCAGAGATGCAATGTTTCTAGGAAGATGGCTTTGGACTGCAGCTCAGGACCAAACTTATGCTATCAGTGCATACCTGGACACAAAGTGTGTCATCACTGATGGGAAATGTGCTCTCCTAGTCTGGACGCTTGTAGTGATTGACTTTGGGCACATTTCTCATCATGCTGAGCATGTACGCATCCAACCACTGTCGACTGTTTTTTTTCCTTGTTTCCAAATATTGCCAGATTTACAGAGCTTTTGATAGAGATCAGAAAAAAAAATCAGAAAGCAGTGCATGAGCCTTGAAACAAATGACCAGCATAAGGACCTACCCCTCTGTCATTCCTCCTTGCTGATGTGATTTTTTAATTCTTAGGATTTAGTCAGCCTCCTAGAGCTTGATGGCACACTGATTTCATGGGGGCTTGTTCAACTTCCAGCCCTGGCTCTGTTTGTCTAGCTTCACTAACCCACCGCGCTGCTGTGCAATACAAAAGGACTTTGATATTACACACACACGCAGGACTGAAGTTTAAATCTGTAAGAGAACAGGACTGATCTCCAGCCAGATCAAACAATACAATGTCCAACTCCATGTCCTCTTTACATCACCTTGTCAGTAATAAACAGAAATTTTAAAAGCCTCAATCAGCTGAAGAACTCTGCTGTCAGTCTAGCTCAAAAAATGGCTCCCCGGCGTGCTTTGCCCTCATTGCAAGGAGGCAGAGCTGCTTCTAAGCTGAAACCCATCATAGCAATAGATTTAGTGCCTACTGGAAAACCTGCTGTAAACTGTATGGCTGTGTGATGAAATGTCTGTTGAACCCAACGACAGCTTTCACCCCTCTCCTTCGTTGTGGCATTTAGCCTCGACAAGCAGTAAGTAGCAATTCTTCATTGAGATAAAGGTGGAAACCCCTGTGCTGATGTATGTTCAGGACAGGTCCTGGCCCTCAGGCAGGGGCTGCTACACATATGAGAACAGCAGTACAGCCTGCAGCACCTGGTTGGCATTTTGACATGGCTGCCAATACCTTGCATTGGAGACAATTGCGTTGGGCGGAAGGGCTATCACTCCTCATCTTGCTTCCTTGGAACCAGTGCAGCTTCACCGTTGACTTCACTGGAAGCAGGATCAGGTTCAAACTGCTCAAGCTACCTCCTGGCAGTCACCAACATGCCTCAGCCTAGCAAGGATTTAGTGGTGATATGTACTTGTCCAACATACCTGCTTTCTAGCAGTGGGGAAGAATTCACTTATATGTGTATACATACCATTAAATATATCGCTCTCTGGAGAGAGACAATCTCCCTTGTGAGCTCCAGCTGCTGTTGTCCAGGCCACTGCTATTGTTATTCCTCAGGCCAGCTGGCAGTTCATGTGACTCATGGTTGCCTCAATAAAGATGAATTTCTTGCAAAAGGCTATCATTCCTTCTCTTTCACTGCCCTGCATGAGACTGCCTGCGTTGCTCAGGGCGTTGTGTCATAGGGAGCCCTCAGTAATTCTTTTGGTGCTGGGAAGAGATATTCCCTGGGCAGCTGGTGCTTGCCTGTCCCAGCAGCATGCCTTAGCACCCAAGAGGGAAAGGATGGTGTTGGTCCTTTAGAGGAAGAGGAGTCACTCATCAGCCTCATCCTACCCTCAGCCAGCTCCTCACGAGGAGTAATACAAGCAGGGGCAGGAAAAAAAAAAAGCTAAAGGACACATTTAAGCAATAAAGACCAGAGTATTTATATGGAAGAAATCTCTCCAGTTTCACTTTTTTTAAACACTAGGTAGTCAGGTCTTGCCTGCCACTCTGTGTTGGCAGGGCAACTGATGATGTTCTGCTGTATCAAAAAGCACTGGCAATCGAGCAAATTGGTGGTGTCTCTGTTCATCGATGTGGGCTACCTGCTTAAAGCCTCATCAACAAGACAAGATCTCTGTTAAAGCTTCACCACCAGGACTGCCAAAGCTTTAGGTGCTCCTCCTTCCTGGGTTCATTTTTAGCGTGAAAGGATTATTACGGACAGGAGTAGCGTATAGATGATAAAGAAACCTGAAAGGCTATCGTATCCCCCTGCCCCAGCTCTTCAGTGATCACTAAAACGTCATCAGAAGAAGCGGGCACCTTTCCAGCACTGGACATATAGTAGCACGTAGCTGCTGTCTTCATACCTCTGTAATGATTTCTGCTGCTTGTGGCAGGGGTGAGAACATGACCTGCACCAAAACATCTCACAAGGGGATGATGCACCTGGAGAGTCATCGTTTCTTCTTCCCAATAAGCAGCAGACTAGAAGCCTGCAATTTCTTGTTCCAGGGAGCTGGAAGTTCCCTTTCTTCCTCTGGTAGCCAACCGTGGGTTTAGGTATTTTTTTAGGTGCAAAATAGTCCAACAAACTATAATTTAAGAAAAACCAAACCTTCTTCTGTGTGTATGCTGGAGCTCCCCTGCAAGGAGCAGCTTCTTTAATGAGTGGATGGCAAAGCAGAACCATAAATTCCAGCGCAGGAGAGCTGCTACCTTCAGCTTCTCGATTTTTAGAAACCTGCAGAAAAATGCAGCTTCACCATTTTGTTTGCAGTCGTAGAAGTGGCAGCACCCAGGGGTGGCTGGATGGAAGCTGCGAGGTGGGCAGGTGTCCAGTGGGCTGCTTTACACCTGTGCCAACAAAAAAAATCCCAGTCCTGCAGTCAGTGTTCTTGCGCTTGCCAGTCCCTAATTTGCTGCTCATGATGGGCAAATCACAGCTCTTGTGCAACCAGAGCAAAATCCTAGGAACCTGTTTGTAAGCACTGCTGAGATTTTCCCGGTGTTGAGAAGAGTGAGAGCGAGATTTTGTCAGGATAAGAGCACGGAGCTGAGCAGTGGGGATGCAAAGCGAGCAGCCAGGCTAGGAAACACCTGAGACCTGCTGGCTGTCCTAGGGCTTGTGCAAGCGGAAGCTGGTTGTTATAAGGACGTCAACACTCAAGCTGTGGTAGGAAGTAAATCCCTATTGATGTAGGCATAGGCCAGAGAAAAAAAAATAAAGAGAGACCAAAGGTGCAAAGTTAAATATTTAATTGTGAATTGGCTCCAATTAATTGTCAATTAAACTCCAGCAATTATCAGTTAGTTCCGCTAAGGTTGTCTGGGCAATCGCAGTTTGGCCGCTCTACGGATATGCACTAGCTTGTGCTTATGCGTTACCCTTTTATTTTAGACAAGCCTCCAGCTCCATCTGAAGACACAGGAAGAGGAACCAACTCAAGGCCAGACGACCAGCTGCAGGGCTGGGGATCATCACCCCACGGCAGCGGCAAAAAGCCTTTTGTGCTGCTCTCTGGCCTTCGTTGCCCATTGTCACGGTCCACTCAGGACTCTTTTACTGCGATCTCCAAGTGCAAAATCACGGCTAACACGCCAAAAGGGTTGGTTTCAATCAAACTGTACAAACTTTATTATTTTTCCCATAATGCGGCATGCAATAGATAAAAGGGAGTGGAAAGGAAAGGTAAGGAAAAATAGGAAAGAGGATAACAGCTACCAGCGTGAGTCCAAGGTGTCCCTATGGTCCCAGATCCAGGCAGCGTCCCACTGATCTTCACGATCGATGTTGATGTTGCTCCTTGGTGGGGAGAATTCGCTCAGGGGTCTCATTGTTAGCGGTTGACCTTTTATGCTCAGTAACAAACCTTGCTCCTCCTTTGCTTCGGGGATCTCCGCCTTTCTCGGAACTCATTATCGTGAGCAAAGTTCTGAGATGGCCGTTGCGCTCCATCTTCCTCGATAGCAGCTCTGCGGTTATCTTAGCAGCTCAGGTCCTTCCCTGATAATGGAGAACAGGCAGTACACTCAGTACCCGCTCCAGCAGTGCTATGCCTTATTCAGTCCCCGTTCCAGGAGTGTAACGCCTCTTGCTTCCACAGAAACCGTGCTCCACCCGTGGGAGCAGCAACTGAGGCTCACAGCAACTCATCCGTGGAAACTGCATTCCACTCACGGGAACAGCAAATACATCTCAGGCAGACTGCTCGCAGCAACTGATGTCAAGCTGTGAGCCTAACTTTAGGCTCCATCAAATCCATAGTCCAACCTGGAGGTGCCGTGTCCCTGATGTGCCGTGTCCTTGATGAGCCATGTCCTTCATGACAAGGTTGAGACAATGCTGATCTTCTGACCAACTCTTGCACCCATGCACCGCTCAGGTCCTGCTCTGCCAACGTGAGCTTTAATTTCCCCCAAGGCTTTATGTGGGGCTCACCGCATGGGCAGCCTCACCACAGCTTGCTTTGGAGCTTCCCCAGCCCCTGCTCTGAGGGCAACAGACGTCACTTTTTTTGATGCATTTCTCACGCAGAACTGCAGGTGAGCAGGGCGCAGCTTTGCACAGCAGCCAAAGATGCTCAGGGCTTCTGCATAAGCGGGTTTTCCAGTACTCAGAAAAAACCTGAGGAGCTCAGAGCACTTGTGAAAAGCACAGGTTAAGTAAGCAATTTACTGACTCTCTAGAGGGATTGGGTGGTGAGGAGAGTAGGAATCTTTCAGCCTCGTGGTGTGCTGGCTCGGCTCCAAAACGTTTTGCTGCTTCCTGCCCTGTTGACTGTGTGTCTGCCCGTTCCCACCGCCGTCAAAACACAACTTCCTCATGCAACAGCTCTGCAGCTCTGATTCCTGCCGGCAGCCAGCTCCTAAACGAGATACTGCTAAGCAAGTCCTTCCGAAGCCTTATAAGTTGGCAAATCTGGGTGAACTTCCGCAGCACTGGGGTGGCGAGGAAGCCATCTCCTCCCAAGGCAAAGCTGCATTTTCGAGCTGCAGACATACAAAATATTTTTTTTTTAGAAAGAGTTTATAGACATATTTTTTTTGCTTAACCACATTCAGAAGCAAAGCATTTGCAAGAGCAGCTGGCTATAATTCTCCTCTAGAAATGCAGCCAGAGGTGGTAAGGTGCTAGAGGCTGCACGCAGCAGCATGGCTGAAGGTGAGTAAGGTCAGAAGCTGCTTTGAATACATGGTCAGATCCATACCCTCCATGCTTCACATGAAGTTTCACTGCAGTTCTCTCTTTTAGTAAAATGCTATATTGGGATGAAAAGGGATTTTTTTTTTCTTAACTGTGTAGTTCCTCTTCTGGGAGGCTGAGAAACCAGCAGCGAGCATCAGCCCTGAACACTGGGAGAAGTAGCAGCAGGTGGGACTGTGGGGGAGAGTGCGGGAGCGAGGAGGGGAAACCCCGGAGCAGCCGCAGAGACTGTTTTGGAAAAACACACGTAGTGCCAAACCCATGACTGGTTGCAGGCCTGCAAGTAAGGCTGCTCCGCTCCGTGCCATGCCATCCCCCTCGCCCCCAGCACAAATCCAGGGCTATCTATAGTCACCTGGTTTTTGGCGGTCCGTCAAACAAATAAATACCTGGAGGCAATTTGCATATCTACCTCTGGCCAGGAGAGTCATGAGGAAAAAAAAACATCTCTTTATCTAGAAGAGACACAGGACGGTGGCTCAGCTTCTGTGGAATTGGCACATCTTGGAGGAAATACCTTCGGCCAAGCCCGGAGGTGCCCACCCACAGCTAATACTCTTCTGTCTACCAGATGCTATTCCCTAAGATGCCAGTAAGAAAAAAGGAAAGCTCCTTCCCAGCATTTTTGCCAAGAAGATGCAGATCCCTGCATGGCACAGCCGGCTAGCCGGGTCGTTTATGTTCTCCCAAGGCAAAATCCCCCCTCTCTCCTCTCAGCATCACTAAGTGCTATTGTTTAACCGCTGTGCGCACCAGCTTGCTCGCGGACGTGCTCGCTTTCTTCTCAGCCCTGTTACATCAGCAACAAGCTATTCCAGTCTTTATTCACCTACTAATGAATTATACATTGATTATACAATAGAAGCTCTCTGCATCGATGGGCTGGGCTCTTGCTCTCCCACATGGCATCTCGCAAAGCGCAGCTCAGCCCAGCTGCAGCTCGGCCCTCTCTGACGCCCTGAGAAACACGAACATTCACTTTGTGGGCTAGCAAGCAGCAGAGCCTGAGCAGAGAAGAGGCGAGCATCTGGGCTGGATGGAGAAACCCGCTTGAATGTGCACTCTCTCTGTCATAACTCCTATGGGAGCCAATGCTGTCCTTCCCCATCACCCCCCGCCTTTCCTCCTCCTCCTTATATAACCTGACCCATCACCATAGATACGCTGATATAAATATTTAAAGATGGCAGAGAGACAGACCACGCAGACGGGAAACATTTGAGTTTATTAGAAACAGAAACTTCAGGCGCAGCTACAGGTCTCCGCTTGCCGCAACCCCCCCACCAAAGGCTGCAAGGCAAACGTGACCCCCCGCCCCGGGCTATCACAACACTTTGGCTGAATTTGCACAGCCGGGCACAGGGATCTTCATATGAGCCAGCCGCTCCCACTGAAGCACAGCAAAGATACTCTGTAGATGTCCCCTTAGAGACACCTTTTTTCTACTCAAAATGAAGGCATTGGCTGGCTCCCAGGGTGCCTCCTCTCCTCAGGCAATGGAGCTTCATCTTCCTGCTGCCGTAGGCCACTCCATGCCCTGCAGCTTGCCCTTGCTTGGTCCCTACCTTGCAAAACAGTATTGTGGGGTGTTGACTGCCTAGGAAGTTATTCTTAGGTGCTCTGGAACTATTAGCCTCCAGCAGAATGAATTTCTGAGCTGCTTCTCATGCATCCCCAAAATGTCCTATTTACAGATTTTCGGTGATGCTGCTGTTGGTTTGGGTCACTTTTACACCACCACAGGAAAATTGGAAATCCAGACTATTTCTGTCATATTTTCCACAGAAAATAAGACACAGTGGTTAAAAGCTAACTAGGACATCACCCATGAAATGATGTATGTTTTATTCCCACGGTTTGTCCATCATTTTTGTGCTGGGTATGAGAAGGGCAGGGGGGCTGCCATGCAAACCCAAGCCACGCAGCCAAAGTACCACATCAGTGGCTGTCCTGCGGTCCCCGGTGGATGAGGGACTCCTGCTGCTCTTCCAAATCTCCTGGAGACTCTGGGTGTTAGGTGTTTAGGGCCTGCCTTGGCGCTAATCGTTTCACACCCTGGTTGCCAGCTCTCCAGGCACGTGTACAAGGTGGGGAGGATGCAGGTTTGTCATCTCCCCTCATCCCTTTCCAGCACTTTTTATAAAACTGAAGGGGGTTTTTTTTGAGGGGGAACTGCTGGAAGGCTGGCGGACATCTCCCTAGGAGAAGCAGGCTGGAGGTCCTGGGGACTGGGGTTGCCCAGTCTTGGGGGTGAGGGAATGCAGATGAAAACCAGGCCTGGGTGGGAGGCAGCTCAAGCCACATCTGCTCTAACGGACCCTGGTAAATGGTACCCAGAGATGTCAGCTATGCTAAATCCCGCAAGCATGACACTGACTTTTATAAACAGATTTGCAAAAAAAAACCCGACAAACCAACAACCCAAGCCCAGTAGACAGAGGAAAAACACTGCAAGCACCTCCGCTCTCTGCTGCTTCACTCTACTTGCAAACCCAGTTGTGGAATCAAATTCAAATGGCTGCTCGGGGGTGGGGGGAGTTTTTTATTTGAGATCTTGGGGCTTTTAAAATTTTTTTAAATTATTTTTAAGAGTTTACTTTTTCTTTCAGTGATGCAAGGCTTGGGAGGTAAGTATCTTCTTCACAGACTTGCCTGCAGCTGGCTGCTCTGCGAACGGGTACGCATGAGCACTGGCGCATGGCTGAGCGCTCAAACCAAGCCCATCCTCCTAAAGAGGGAAGTCATCAGCCCTATTCATAGAACTTACACTCGATACTGGCATGTGACACCGATGCAATGAGCTGAATTAGTGCAAATTAGTTTTACTTATTTATACAGCAGCATTTTCTAAAGAGCTGATAAAGCCACTGGGAGTCCTTGAAATGCAGTTCTGGTACTTTACGGACTATACAGCAAGTAGTACAGCATGACAAATGAATATGCAACATCTGAAATCACACGTAGTCTTGGGAAACAGTATACGTTATCTCGACCCTGTGGCATGGTGGTGGGTATTTTTTCTTCCTGTTCATTAAAGTCAAAGCTTTCACATGTACTCAGCTGAGCTGCTTTAAAAAAAAATAAAAATATTTGGACAAAGCTTGAAAACCTTTCCCACTTCCAAGTTTTGGAGAAGACTTTGTTGGTACAGCCATGTGGTTGCGAACCTGTTGCAAGAAAATTAAAAATGTAAAATTTAGATTAATAGCCAAGTTAACTACTGCTTTACATACCCTTTCTATAGCCCTATCCTTAATGGTTTGAAGCCAGAATAATGTTAGTTAAAGATTCATAATTTAAACAATGTGCCTTTTTCTGACATGTCTAAAAGCAAGAAGCATAAAATGATAAAATGGTAGCTCCATCAACAACCCATGGAGAACTGCTTAGGTTTGCCAAACTACTGAAGAAACTAGGGGAAAGATAATTCCAGCATGGGTTACCATATGCAAGGGTTACCACAAGCACCGACTCATGGACCCTCTCCCCAAATCGTACCACCGACTCGAAAGAAGCAGGGGGAGGAACAGGGCTGAGCACATGCAATAATTTACATGCTAGGTGAAGAGACTCTGACCAACCATTTCATAAAATAGCGATGCATATGGATTAGAAAGTTGAATATCTTAATGTTTTCTGTATAAATAAAAGACAATTTTGAGCTTTAAGGTGTGCTGTCTTGGGACAGGCACCCATACCTGCGCATGTACATCCGTCCGGGTGACGGACGCAAGTTTTGGGACAACAAACCCAGTTTAGGCCCAGTAGGCTTTAGCCTGTAACTGGGAGCTTCTCGATGCAGGAGATGGTGGGGCTGTGCCCCTCCTCCCCCTGCCAGAGCCAAATCTGCAACTGAGCCCTGGGCAGCACATGCTCCAGCACAGCCTGAAGGAAGGTCCCAGACATGGAACTGAAAAGGTTTACGTCTTATTTTCCATTTTTTTTTCACTTCCTAGCATAAGAGAAAAAAAAAAAAGAGCAGAAAGGGAGAAAAGAAAAGCAACAGTGACAAAAAAAAAAAAAAAAACCAACCAAAAAAAACCCATCCTGAGCTTCCTAGAAGCAGTTTCAATGCTAACTTTGTGGCAGTGATTGCAGCTGGGGCTGACTGCTCTCCAGTGCACAGAAGTTGATTTGAGAGTCATTTTTCTCTTCGTAGCTGGCAGGGCTGCTGCTGCTGAAGGCCTTGTCGGTTTGCAGCTGGTTCCTTTCGCTGCCTCGCACAGACTCTGCAAGTGGCACCTCTGAGAGTTTTTCTGGAAACAGTCACCTAGGTGCACGAGAGGCTCCTTGGTTCATGCAGCCTCTTATCTTCAATCTCTCTGTTTGTTTTGAGGGCAGGGAGTATTTTTATTTTAATATTTATAGATGGAATGGATAAAAGTGCAGAAAAAAAGATGTTGTGGGATGCTATGATGTAGCAAGAGAGCAGCTTCAGAATCCTTTATCCTTTATCCTTTAGACGAGCAGGATTACAGCTACTGCTGCAAGCAGATGAATCATACTGATAATTTGGGATAGCATATGCATTACATGCATAAATAGCCCCCCAAATCACCTTCCCGTGGCTGCTACTTGTGCATAGCAAACTCTTTGTTGTGAGCCAACAGTGGCTAGGAAAAAGACGAGAAAAGGGAGAAAACAAACAAAGAAAATAAAAGTAAAAAGAAAAAAATGGAAGAAGGAAAAAAGAAAAAAGGAGAGAAAATAAAGGAAAAAAGGAAAAAAGAAAAGAGGGGGAAAGAGAAAATTAAAAAAAAAAGAAAAAGGAAAAAAGAAAAATAAAATGACAAAGAGAAAAAAGAAAAGGAAAAAAGAAAAAAGAAAAGAGGAAAAAGGAAAAAAGAAAAAAGGAGGGGAAGATAAAAAAAAAGAAAAACTGAATAAGAAAAAAAAGGGGAAAAAGAAAAAGGGGGGAAAAGAAAAAGGAGGAAAAAGGAAAAGGGAAAAAAAGGAAAAGGGAAAAAAGGCGAGGAAGGAACGGGGAGGGAGGAAAGAAAACCGGCGAAAAGAAGCACATCACCGCCCGTTTCGGGAAGGGGTAGGGGCGGTGCGTGCTGACCCCCGGGTCCCGGAGCGGGGGGCGTGTCCGGGGGGCGGGGCTTACGCGGGGGGGCGGGCCATCTCCTCCCGCGCCGCCGCTGCCGCCCCAGCCCGGCAGCAGAGACCGAGGGAACAGGACCTGGAGCTGCCGCTGCCGCCCGCCTCTCCCGCGCCGCCATGGGGGTGGAAGGCTGCACCAAGTGCATCAAATATCTCCTCTTCGTCTTCAACTTCATCTTCTGGGTGAGCGCCGGGGCGGTGGGGGAGGGCTGAGCCGCCCCCGCGCTTTAAATATAACGGGGCTGCAATATGGCTCGGCTGCCTGCGCCTGCTTTTAGCCGCTGCCCCCAGCCCTTGGACTTGCTGCCTGGGATGTGCCGCTGGGGCTGCTTTGGGTTTTTTTTTTGGCAGGGTGGTCTGCTTATTCTTTGCTTATTTTTCTAATGCATGCATATATATTTATTTACTTGCATATGTATATCTCTTCTGTGTATTTTTTATATCGAGATATGTTTATACGCATCCTTTCCGAGCGGAAGGGCGGGGGGTGCATTGCGGCCGCGGGGTGGGGGCAGAGCTGGGGTGAGTGGGGGCCGCAGTGGGTCCGTGTCCCCTCCGCTCTGGGGCATTCCCTGGCCAGTGATGAGGGATGGATGGAGGGATGAATGCTGCTTGGCAGAGGGAGAAGAAGCGCTGGCCCAACCGTCTGCCGCAGAGGAGCCGGCGAGGAAAGGATGTTCAAAAAACATGGGGGATCGGGGCTGGTTTTGCTCTCCCCGCCCTGAAGGGGCTCAGTGGCCCTGGCACTGCGTTGGGAGCCAGCCTCGACACCCGTGTTTGGGTCGCGCCTGAGCTGGGGACCGCTGCCTTCGCCGCCTGGGAAGTTATTTTAGGATGCAAATCTTGCCCAAGCTGGAGAGGTTGCCTTTCCTGAGAAAGTTTCTCATGAAATAATCCATCCAGACATGCAGCTAATTTAGCAAAAAGCATTGAATCCTGTTTTCCCAGCAAACCAAGTTTGTCCCGGTTAGAAACCCCCTCCGGCAGTGAGGGGCTGGCGTGGCAAAAAACACGCTTGCTCCCCACTCCTTTGCCTGGGAGCAAGGAAATGTGCCCAAGCAGGCTGCTTTTTTGATTTTATTTATTTTTTTTTAATAGGCTGTTTTCCATTCCCCAAAATGCTGGTTTTCTCACAAGCGAGCCTGACCCCACCCCGCAGAGGCAAGGCACCGCTTGCTGAGCACTGGCTGCATGCTCAGGATGCACCCCTTGTCTGACACCCCGCTCTCTTGATGAGGAATTTTGGGGGTTTTCTTAATGTTTGCTTGCAGCAGTGAACCCAGCAAGGAGGGCTGGAGAGGCGAGGAGGGGAGCAATGTCTACCAGAACAAACCCTGCCCTTCTGAAGCCTCCACCTGCTGCCCCCTCCCCAGGGGTGCACGGTGAAGCTCGAGAGGGGTCCCCATCTCTGGGAGGTGTCGGGCTTAACCGTTGCGTGGGAGCGAGCGCTGTCAAATCTGGCCTGATTTTGGGCCTGTTCACCCTGTTTCTGGGCATGACGCTGACCAAGGGAGAGATGAGGACCTCTGACAACAATGGTGTTAATTGATACCTGATGAGTTGCCAGCCGCAAGATGTATGCGGGACAATCCTCGGTTGTTTCTTTTTTTTTTTTTTTTCTTTTTTTTTAATCTCTTCTTCCACCCTGAAAACAGCAGGATGGAGGTGGGAAGGCTTTTCTCTGAAGTGTTGTTCCTTCCGAGTTTACTATGCTGATCCCAGGGCTCTTTCTTCCCTTCTGGTCCCAATTTCCTGTCATTCTTGTCGCTGAAGCTGCCGGGTGTGGATGTGAGGGAGGAAGGGTCTCCTGGGCGGCAGGAAGGATGCCAGGGGCTCTGCACAGCTGCCGCTGCTGGGCAAGCTCGCTCGCTCCAGTCTGCCTTTGCGAAACAGCTGATCTTTTATAAACGGGCATTTTGCTTCCAGGAGGAATAGCCGATCCGTTTAATTTCCCTGTTGGGACTTCTGCTGCCTTGCCCTACTCTTCGGAGGGAGCCTGATGCCTGCTCCTTTCGACCGCTGGGGGGAGATGCTCCAGCTCCTCCCAAGGAGGGGTGCCTGTATGTACCCGGCTCCCAAAAACACCTCCCAGCGCTGGGCTTGCCTGCAGCCAGTCCCCTTGGGCCATCTCTTGTGGGGGTGGGGGGCCTGGGCTTCGTTAGAGTTAACGATGCTTTCTGCGAGACTGGCCAGCTGAAGGGTGGTTGAACACCAGGTCTTAGGGTTTTCAAGCCCTTTTGTGTTGTTTTTTTAAACTTTTTTCAAGGGGAATTTTCGGTTTAACCACCAAGCGAATGTAGTTAGCAGCCAACCTGGCATCCCCAGCTGGGGAGGGGATGCCTCGGTCGCCACTGAAGCATGAAGGTCCTTCTCATAGGGTAGCATTTAAGGGCTGGACGTGGTGCTGAGCATCCTTGCTGCAGGGTGGCTGCGTTGAGACCCCAGCTCTGACCCCGGGGAGGTGCGAGACGAGGCACTTGCAGCCCTGTGGTTCTGCCAGCTGGTTAGCGTGCGGGGCTCCTCGTGCTTATTTGCTTATCGTTTGCCTTGTACCCAACCGAGGTCAAGCACCATTGATGAAAGCAAGCAGAAGGCAGAGTCCAAAGTTTGGCAGGCTCTGCATCGTGCCGCATGGGAGCTTGCTCCAGCGCCCGAGAGGAAGAAAGGAAGCAATTCTCAGCCTTAACGGTGTTAATAAATAAGAAAGAAACTATGATAATGTATTAAAGCAGCCCTGCTGTCCTGCCGGCGTCTAAATAAACTGACATCCCTCTGGCTTCCCCCCTCTTCCTTCCCCTGGTAGCACAGGGGCGGTTTCACAAAGCTGCCGTGTTGAAAAGCAAAAGGAAAAAGCAGCGCCTCGGCAGCCCTCTGTGCCAAAGATGTTAAACTTTTATTGTATTTTGTGGGGTGGTTTTTCCTTTGTGTGTGCGTTTTTTGAGAAGAAGGCGCCAGGGTTACATGCTCGGTCCAGAGCGGCCCTTGAGGAGGAAGCAGTGGCTGCTGCATGGACCATGGGTACAAACGGGTGCCCGTCCCGGGTGAGAAGGGTCTGCGCGTGTTTCACAGTGGCAATTGCTGACCGAAGCAGTGGAGGAGGCCAGGACCTCCTTTACCTGGTTAGTAAAACACAGGGCTGGTAAGGCAAAAGCTTTTCTGTGCTGCAAACCTGTCCTGAAACCTTGGGGTGGCTGGTGGTGAGAGGGAGCATTGCCGGTACTCGTCACTGGTGCGGTGGGCAGTCCCAGCTCACCCAGAGTGGAGCATGTGGCAGGGTGGAGCTGCTTCTCCATCCCAATCTCAGTAGACATCTGGACTTGGGCTGCTCTCCTGAATTATCCAATAGCAGAGTGCAGTGCCTGGGGCTGAACTGACCACAGTGGCAAAGAGTCCCTGGAGATGACAAAGGAAGCCAGGGAGCTATTTTAAAATGTAATTAAACATAACCAAGGAGAAATTGGCTTGCTCGGAGAAGGATTGCCCGGCTTATTAGCTCGTACAGCCCATGGCAGCCTTCCAGGCCCAGAGCACTACTGAGTGCCCTACGAGAGAGGGGTTTAATTAAAAGGAAGAGCTTGCTCCTAGTTCCGTTTTCCAGGCACCACGTAACCCTTTTTCTCTTGCTTCTGTTGAGGGGATGTGGTGCGGTTGAGGTGTGAAGGAGAGGAAGGGCAAGAGCAGAGGGAAAGTGGAAGCAAAAGTCTGTCTCAGCAGTGGTAGTCAGAAGGCAAGGGCTGGAGTAGTCGGGTATTTTCTTGTGCAACACTGGAAAATCTGTCTGCTGGAGGCTGCAAAACGTGTACAAAGATATTTGGCTTTGGTGACAGTGGAGGGTGGTGGCAGCTCTCTGTGGTGGTGGTCCCATGGTGACAGCTCTGCTGAACAGCTCATGACCCTCCTGATGTGACGAAGGAGGGTGGCTGGGTACTGCTGATCACAGGTTTAAATGGGGAAGGGAAGAGCCAGTGGCTCACGGGGCATGCAGCTCTGAAGCAAGGGTTTGAAATAACTCCCTGGACTCACAAAGCAGCTTGCGTTTTGTTTTGGATGCAAGCTTGTACTGAGCATCGCTGCGGAGTTTGGTTTGGTTATTGGTCTCCCTGGGAATTGCAGGGAGCCCTGCAAGCAGCAAGGATGCGACGCTGGCCCAGAACTTTCTTCCACTGACTTTGGGTTTGGTATCCTGGGACGATGTGCAGGCATGCGTATTTCCACATGTGTTTGAGACCCTGCAGCTGTTGAATGCCCGTCTTTGAAGGACAAGGGAGAGGTTTTCTTAGCAGGCTCAAGTTTCCTGCTGGTGGCTCTCTGGTATGTGTTTCTCGGCTGTCTCTCAAGGAACACAGTCCTACCATCACCTACGGAACCTCTTTTGAAGTCTCTGTGTGCAGAAGGTTATTTGAGCAGGTCTTTTGAAGAGACTGGTGCCCTGTCTTATGGGGGTACCCGATCTCAGTTAATGGCTGCAGTTGCAAGGAGGGAGCATCGCTGGTGGCTGGAGGGAGGATTGCTGTTTTCCTGAGGTTATTCTTCTTTCATAATGCTTGTCTCCTGCATTAACCCACGTACGATGCCTTGAGAAACACTTTGATCCTGTACTGTGCAAATGTCTTTCACTGCGTTATTGAAAAGGGAAAGCAGTTGTATTACCATTGTAGTTGGATGCCTGAGTATGAGGCCAAATTACTTTTAAAGCAATATCCGAAATTGTTTTCCTCTCTGCCGAGGGTGATTAAACCCTGCTGGTAGGTTGTGTAGCGATGTTTCTGTCTGCAGTGTAGTGATGCTTCTGTCCGCAGTGGGAGCCGGCATGCGGGCTCAGCGCTCCCCATCAGAGGACCCCACTCCTGGATTTCGGTGCCGGATTCCTGCTCTCCGCCCATCCATCAAGCTTTATTTGGCCTCTGGCGTGCTGCTCCTCCAGGAGTGTTCCTCTGGAGCTTGTTTTGAAAATCCCTGCAGTGTTGTGCGGCTGGTAACTATAGGCACCAGTGGAGAATTTCGCCCCAGCCGGCCACTCTATTAATAGCCACTGCTGGGCGTGGAGCAGGGGCTGCATGCTGCCTTCCTCCTCCCGCCTGCTCCTCTTCTGCAATTTCTGGGCAGGCCTTGCGTGCAAACTTTCAGCCCGATCTTCGGCAGACAATGAGCGTGATCACCATGGAAGGCAGCGGAAAGACCTCGCCTTGCCTGCGCTTTCCAAGAAGAGTCCTATCCGTCGCTGCGGTTTGCGAGTGCCTGGGATGAGATCAGCGGAGAAGCTTTTACGTTGTGTGGCTGTCAGGCTGCAACCACGTTTTTCTGATTTAAGCCACCTCCGCTGCTTACACTTCCTCAAAAAGTCTTGCAGGGGTCCTGATGTGTTGGTGCTCCAGGGCATTCGACAGTCCACACCGACAAGAAGCGTGAGGGCACTTTTCACCTTAAAATTTTAAGTGAATTTTTGGCGTGAAGTCCACCTATCGTAACAAGAAAACCGTCGCAGCATCAAACCAAAGTTCCCAGGTTCGTGTGTGGCCTTTTGGCTCCCAGCCCCCTGCTGCACCCTGAGCCCTTTCAGCACTTCCGCAGGGTGCATCTATTTGCAATAGAAAAGAAATTAAACTTCTGCTTTCCAACGTTCAGGCAGGCTTGGCGCTCTCTGTACCTGTGCACCTGCCGCCAACGGTCATGCGCTCTTTCTCCTGCCCGCACGATGGTAGTGCAGAACCTGTAAGGTCCTAGCATGCATCTTGCAAGCCTCTTGCACAGCCTTGTGTTGCCCTTCCAAAGGTAATTTTCGTCAAGTTAAAAATCTGTAGCTCCTCGCTTTTTTTTTTCCCCCGCTCACACTAAAATGAGTGATGAAATGACATTTCACTATTTACACTGTGCATTTTGGAGAATACGGTATCTGCTGCTCCACCTAGAGACGCACAAAAAAAACAGGGAGCAAAGCATTTGGCCTCAGAGACCCCAGTTTAGCGATTCATTCCTGGCTGTGTGATGGGCTTCTTGCACGGCAAGATGCTTCACCCTTGGCAAGCCGTTTCATCCTTCTGCACCTCGGTTCCCACGCCTAAAAGAAGGAGAATTCGATTTTACTCCATCTCGGCCACTTTGCAGGTTGTGCTGGAGAGGAGCTGTGGGGATCTCTGGTTGGGCTCCCTGAGTGGGATCTGGGTGCTGTCTGCCCAAAGGGCTCAGCTTCCAGGCGGTGTAAGGGAAGCCACAAGCTTGTGCAGCGTGAAAACCTGTTAAAAATCTCTGATCATCTTCCTGAATCATGAACCAGCTAAAATCCATTAAGCTTTCTTGGAGCATCCTGCTTCTTGTAAGTGTGGTATTTCACAAGCATCGCAGCACAGGCTCCGCCAGCGGAGTCTTCACAGCGAGGCAGGAGCTTCTCCCAGCTCTGGAGCGAGGTGGGAAGCAGCATCCCAGCGGCAGGACCAGCCGTGGCCGTGGGAAGCAGTGCTGCTAAAAATACAGCATTGTGAAACTGCTGGCACCTCTGCTTCCCTTCTCCGCTGGCTTGAGCAGCAGGATGTCTGCTTGCTTCACTTTGACATGCCCAGCAAGCAGCCCTATAGCCAGGGCTGCTTCTTCCTCTTCCTCCTCCTCCCTGCCAGGAAACCTATTTCAGAGAGGGGCGGAGGGAAGGGAGTAGGAGGAAAAGGGCCGGGGGCAGCAGAAGGGGCCAGGGGTGATGCACGTCCTGGTGTACGTGAGTGTCTGGGGGAGCAGAAGGCGAAGGTGGGGACAGCTTGGATATGGGGTACCCTGTATTAAAGAAAAGAATGGGGCCATTCCTTGCACCCCTAAATCATGGGAATTTCATGCATGGTAGTTGGGGCAAAAAGCCAGGGCAGCACACTCACCATCTCTATGATGCTCAGATGCTGATCACCCATCACCTGGGGTACCACCCCATCACCTCTTGGGAGGCTGAGGATTGCTTTTTCCCTGCCCTATGCTGCATCCGATGGGGGCTTCCCCTGGCCGTGCCAAGCAGGAATGGCGTCCCTATGAAAAGCAAGCCTTGGGCAGGCAGGATCCAGCTGAAAAAGTCTGGCTGTCTGTGGAAGAAGCAATAAATCTCTGGGAGCTGGAAAATAGCAGCAAAGAGGAAATGCTGGAGCCCGCCGCGCCACCTCTGCTGTGCTGGCCGGCTGCTCGGGGCGCAATTGCCAGGGCTGGCCCCGTCCTGGGGAGCACTGGTGATGCACTGGAGGATACTGTGCCATAGACTGGGTGCCCTGCGGGGCTCACGGTGGATTTTTGAAGGGGCAGGGAAGATGAAGGAGCTGTTACTTTTGTCAAGGGTTATCTTCTGTTGTTTTGTTGGTTCGGGGCATACATCTCTGGGATTTTGTTTTGGTTTTAATTTAAGCAAAAGGGCAGGTAGGGGAAGGCAGCAGAATGAGAACTTCAGCTGCTCCAGAGCAAAGGAAAGTGCACGGCTGTAAAAGTAGCCGAGAAGGTTAGTTAGTAGCACTTAAAAGGCTGGAAAATAATCCAAATGCTCCAAGCTGAAGTCCGAGCAGTTGCTTGTTTTGGTGGCATCCACCTCTGCAGGCACCTTCAGGGAACAGCTGGCTTGTGGAAAGCAGATCTGAGAGCGATGCAGTGCTGGTGTGGCCGAACCTGTGACATTTAGATTATTGCTTTCATTAAAGCAGTCCCCAAAAATTTAAATAGAGAGCTGTGCTGGGCACTGGGGGTATATCTGCAATGAGTGACGGCTCCAGCCCTTGAGATCTGACTGGCCAGGCAAGCACAGAGCAATGAGGTACCTATGAGGTACGAGATCATGGGTACCTACAGGGGAAAATTTGAAAAACAAACAAACAAACAAAAAAAAACCAAACAAAAACCCAGTAAACCCTTATATTTAACATATAAGGATATGCAGCCTGGAGACCAGCGTGATGCGGCCATCGACGCTTGGAGCTCTTCTAGCCCTCATGTTGGCGTACAGCAGCGATTGTAGGATGGAGAGAGAAGAAAATATGCTTATATCTGGAACGAGTTGTTGTGTTAAAAATTAAATTATGCCAAGCGAGGTGTGGTGTAAGGCAGGGTTACTGTGGCGAGTTGTTGAAGTTTTCTCCCTCTTGTCTTCTTTCCTTTGGGAAGAAAGATGCCTTAATTACGTTCTGCGCTTCTTGGTGGTGGAAGGATGTATGGTTTTCATGGAAAAAGTTACTCATCGTAGCCTAAGCTCTGTTTTCATTAGTAAGTGAACGCTGCTTTCTTTTAAGGAATCCAGCTGCTGTTGGATTAAAACTTCCATTTGGAAGTCCTTGATGTTCTGTTAAAAAAAGCAAATGGAGTCGGGTGGTGCGGGAGAGACATGGGGTGTTCCCGGGACACATTTGGGCTGAAACCGGGCACATCTGGAGCTGGTTCAGCTGGCTGCCGTAGGCAGACGTCATTGTTGAGGTGGGTTTGATAAGTCAGAAGAGATTCTATCCCTTCAGCTGACGCTCTCAAGTGATTAAGTAATATTTTGAGGATAGCTTACAGTTCTGTGTTGGGCGTTTGGGGCAAATTTGATTGGAAAGCAGCTGGTGTCACCGCGGGTGTCAGGGGGTGCTGGGGTGGGTACTGCTGGGCATGGAGGGGGGGTGCTGGGGTGGGTACTGCTGGGCGTGGAGGGCGATATGCCGGGGCAGAGCAATGTTCCCTTGCAGAGGGAAAACTAACCCAAAAAGGGCTGCAGTCTTTTCTTCACCTCTCCCAGCCAGCACAGAAACCCCAGTCTTCCTCAGGGTCTCTTCTCCCCTGGGAGCCACCGAGAGACCTTTACTTTAAGAGTGGCACTGATTAATTTGGGGACATTCTCCTCCTCCCGAGAGGATAAACATGGGCTTCGTTATGTCCTCAGACAATGAACAAGTCATGCCAGGCTGGATTTGGGTAACTTTATGCAAAGCCACGAGCTGCCTTATTTGGAGCTCGATTTGAGCACGGACTGGCTTTCATGACTATTCTCTGTAGCAAGTGTTTGGAGAACCTCAGGCCCTCCCAAGCATGAGAGGGGTGAGGGACCGTGTCGGTGAGGAAGTTACCTTAGTTGCTGTGGGAGAAGTGTTAAAGCTGATTATTTTGGGGGCAAACTGAGGAAAGTTTTGTAAAGTCTTACCTCCTTCTCCAGAGAGCTGGTGGGGATTTTCTCCCTCTGGTAAATGGAAAAGCCTTGAGGTCAGCTTGCCCTGTGAGTATTGCACAAGTTGTGTGGTTTTACCTCAGCTTCGATGGCACCCCTGTAAAAATCTCTTAGCTGGGATTTGCAGAAGTGAGCAAGGAGGAACACCACTGGCTGACCTCCCAAGGGGCAAAGCCAGACTCCCACCAGAGAGTTGCTTTTACTGAACAAACTTCATTTTTTTTTTTATGTGACCTTCATGGTGCCTCTCATGCTTGTAGCTGACCTGACTCAGACCCTCATTTTTCTACTTCTGTACTTTTGGGTAGTTATCTTCCCTTTTTTAAGAAGAATGGCTTTGAGGATTTGGGATGCTCAGAATTAAACTGGCATTTGAACAGGTGCTCCCAGCCTTTCAGAGAAGCGATACTGAATTAATGTCATGGAGAACACAGTGAGTCCTGCTGGACATGCTCCAGCCTGAGTTCCTCTCAGTGACACCTTCCCTGCTGCCATGTCCCCAATCTGCTTCTGTCCTCTACTGCCATCTCCCACCCCTCCTTGGAAGATAAAACAGTGAGGAAGTTTGTTGTAAAATTTCCCGTTATTTGGACATAAATATTCCAGTGGTAAGCTGGGTTGATGCTCCATAGGCAGAACACCTCCTCCCATGTTTGAAGTGTGTTGTTATCCTTGCCCCGGGGGCTCTGTCATGCATGTCTGCATGCACACGTGTGTGTGCGTGCGTTCTGCTCTTCTGCTGGATGCCAGTGCAGGCAAGGCGACTGGTTCAGCCTCATCAGCTCACAGAGCTGTTCAGCTCCGTCAAACATCTTCATGGTGGCTTCCAAAAGCGGCATGGTTGTGCCGTGGCCTGAGATGAGGCTTTGCTCTGCTTCGGTCCCTGTACTAGGACATTAAGGAAAGCCGTATATGCCAGAGGAGCGGGAGACTGTGGTCCTAGCTCACAGCCCACACATGAGGACTTGCGTCCAGGTTTCTCTTTTTCTGTTGTTATGAAATTAAATGGGCAGTGAACCAAGCAGTGGAAGTGATGG
The DNA here is from genome assembly GCF_036417535.1 of Chlamydotis macqueenii. NCBI lineage: Eukaryota > Metazoa > Chordata > Aves > Otidiformes > Otididae > Chlamydotis > Chlamydotis macqueenii. The sequence continues at coordinate 50,961,136 of NC_141560.1, read as the reverse complement.
TTGCAGGGGTTCCCATGCTCGTGGGACACCTTGGAAGGAGACTAGATATTAATCAAAGCGATACTGCGAGGGCAGACAGTGTGAATCCCCGTCTGATGTGGGACATTCCCGAGACCTGCGGTGGTGGGAGTAATGGGATATAACACAAAGATGCTGCTGGAAATATTACCAGGTCCCAGTGAGTGTGGTTTCTTAGACATCTGTGTGCTCCTAAACACTGTGCTAAACCTCAAGATGTGGACATCGTGAAGAGTGTGTGTTAGTGGGGGTGGAGGTGTTTTGGGTCCCCTGCGAGCAGGCACGGCAGCAGTTCAAAGCCACAGTATCTCTGTACTTGCTCTGCCTTACAAGCAGTTTTACTGCCTTTTGGTGTCATGTTGGTTGGACAAGTCTGAGTCCGAGCAACTTTTGGGGATGCAGAAAGCTCTGTCCCACTAGGTCTGCTCAGACTGGAAGCCTGACTCTGGATGGGAAGTAATGTGCACGCAAGACGATGGACAGAGGGAAAAACTGACGTTCCCCCTGCTTTCTGAGCCACAGTCTTCCCATCCTTCCTACCCAGTTCTCAGCAGTTCAAACAAAACGCAAAACCTTGTTTGTACATCACAGAGAAATGAGATGGAGTGATAACAGCCTGTTGGGAAAAGGGAGTAATTGGGGTTGATCCTAACTTCAATGTCATAAAATAGCTCTCAGGAAAGAAATCACCTGCAGGAACTGGAAAGGGCCTTGCACATCATCAGAATAAGGGGTCTCCTCATAAAGCAGGGAAGATCATGTGGCTCCCATGGTATGGGATGTAAAGTACGGTGCAGGGGTGGGATAGTGGTTAGGAAGGATGTTCATGTATGTCAAAGGAGTAAATAAGAGTTTACAGACAGATGAAAAGCAAGCCTATTGCTCCTGCTTGAAAACTGCCACTGCATGTCTGCCGTGGCCGGAGCAGTGGGTAACGCCTGCTTCCTTCTGCTTTCTCCCCAGCTGGCCGGGGGCATCATCCTGGGAGTGGCCCTGTGGCTCCGGCATGACTCGCAGACAACGAATATCCTTTACCTGCAGCTGGGGGACAAGCAGGCCCCCAACACCTTCTATGTTGGTAAGTCTGGGGATGCTGGTGTCGCTGCGTGGGCGTCGTGTCCCAGGGCCGACTGCGGTGTTTCTAAAAGCAGGGCAGAAAGCTCTGAGTGAGCAGCAAGGAGATTGGACTAAAAATACCTCCTGCTTCCCCCATACTCCCCAAAATATCCCCTGCCGTGCCAGTAAAAGTGTACATTAAATGTCAGCAGAATCAAAAGTCACAGCGGCTAAAAGCACAAAAAGACGTGTTGTGGCATAGCAGGGTTTCTCCGATGCCGCTCTCCGCTGCAGTCTCCCCTGGAGCATGTTTGAGAAGAGGGGAGACTTCTTGGAAGTGTGTCTCGTTTCCTATCCAAAGGGATGTAAAAGTAGCCGGTGGAGCTGCTGGCAGTGGAAAGTGAAGCTCAGCGAGCTTGTGACTCATGTTCTCCAGGAGGGGCAGGTGGAGCCACTGTGTGTTACGGTTAAGCTTAGCATGACTTTTATTAATTTTGACAGCATGCTGGCTAGCTCTAAGATGAAAACCCCTATTTTTGCCCTGTTCTCCAATGATCCCTCATGGACGAGGGGGAGCAGCTTACAGTAGGGACTGGTTGCCAGGCAGGGGCCTCCTTGGAGTGCAAGCTGCCAGGGCTGGCGTGAGGACCCATCTCATCAATGTCCTGTTCTCACCTGTAGCTGAAATTACCTTCTGGAAAGGGTTTCCTTTAGTTTTCCCTGCTTGCTCATGAAACAGCATGCCTGAGTCCTCTCCCTGCTGTGCCTGGTTCCAGTAGATGCTCCCGCTTTAAATAGTGGTGGGTTTTCCTCTCTGGCCATCTCCTCTCTCCTGCCTCACACCCAGAGCTGCATTTACAGCATTTCTTCTTTGTAGATTTTCCATTTTAAAAAGAGAAAAGGGAACTCTTAAGAAGTGTTCTTTCCAGGAACAAGCCCAAACTTCTCCTTTCTTCTAGGGGCCAGCAACTGATGTCTCACTAGTTAACACATTTCTCCCAAAACCAAGGGGACCTGGAGCGCGGAACCCCTCCCGCCTGTTGGGCATCCTTTGCTGTTCCATGCCTCGTTGTTTCATCTTTGTCCTCCTCCTTTGCTATTTAGAAGGCAATGGGGAATGGGCTGTGGGTCCCACCACTGCACTGACTTTCCAACGCCCATGGACGGCCCATGATTTGAAGCTGGCTGTCTCTTTAAAGTTATATTCAGCAACACATCAGCCTGGATTCCTTCTGGCAGCTGTAATTTCCATGCAGTAATAACAGCAGAGCATTTCTTTCAGCTGCTGCCTCTCCCAGCCAGCCCGCTGGAGTCTGAAGGCTGGGATTTCTTTTTGCTTTTTCTTCCCCCTCCCCCAACTGGTACTCCCTCCTTTTTCTCCTCTGACATCCAACATACACTTACACATAGACATGATGTTCCTGCTTCGGGAGCCAGAACCTCTCTGGGATTGGCCTCCAGAGCTGGGTTTTTTGGGGGTGGTTTGTTTTTTTTTTCCCCTTACAAACCACTTTTTGGTGTCTGGCATGGGCGCTGGTCCTGGGAGCTGTCAGGAGGCTTTTAAAGGTCGGCTGGGCTTCGCCACGGTGCTGCAGGACAGGAAGAAGCAATAAAAACTGTCAGAGGAAGAAAACTTATGCTGTGGTGTTTGCACTTGGTGAGGAATGGGGAAAGAAATGGTGCTTTGGTGTCTCCTGGTTTCTCTCTGTATCCCTTCCCCTGCCCCAAAGTTAAAGCTGTTTTGCTAAAGGCTGTTTTCCCACGGTGTCTGTGTGTTATGGGAGAGGAAAAATAATTAACATAGCTGGTTGGCATGTGGGGTCTGATGGCTGTGGGGAAGTGGGAGATGTGGAGGATGTGGGGAGCAGGGCAGCTACTGAGGTACCAGGGTGATGCTTCTCTGCCCTTCAGCCGGCTGCAGGGCTGCATCTCTCCCCAGCAATAAGGCAGGTTTGCACCATGGCAAGCTCAGGTCTTGGTTGCAGCTCTTGTTTGCGAGTCCCAGGCTCCACTGCAGAGTTTGCTGCCGGCGAGGGGAGAGCTGCTTGGGAAGGACAGGGTCCAGCCGTGCAAGGGCACGGGAGGAGAGGAGCAGTCCTTGCTCTGAGCTTCCCCTGCAGCCGGATGGCCACAGGCAGCTGCTCTTGCAGCCCTCGTGGGCACAGGCAGCTGTTCCCCTGCTCACCCATCCAGCTTGCTAGGAGGGAGCTCCTGGGATTGGGATTTCCCACAAGCGGTACCCCCCACCTGGCAATTTGGCACCGAATCCAACAAGTTGTCTCATGGGCTGGCTCGGGAGGGTATTAAACAAGCTCTTTTTCGTGGGCTTTTCCTCAGCACGGCTCACAAACCGTCTGATCCCCTAACCACTTGCTGCAGTCTTGGCTGTCGGCACTTCCATTTTTGCTGTGGACCCAATGCTCCCACAAAGGGAGGGAACACCATGGTTTCATGCTTTTGTGACTGTAAAGGAAAATGCTTGCTCTTCATCTGAGCTAGACTTATGGTCTCATATGCATTTATTTGCTTTATTTATAGTTGAAAAACTAAAATCCTTCTTGCTTCTCACCCTTGTGCAGCACTGTGTCTGAAGTGCCCTGCGTGTCTAGAGCCTGGGCAATGTGTTAATAGCAGGTCAGAAAACATTCTTAGCATAGCTAGAGGCAGTGATAAGCTGGATGCTAACAACTGATTAAACATTTCTTAGATATTTCTTGGCCATATACATCAATTGCAATTTAAAAAAGAAAGAAGAAGAAAAAAAACCTGCAACTGTGATTCAACGAGCTGTGAGAGCCTGCGGGGAAAAGGCTGAGCTGGTCCATCTCTGTGGATACCAGTACAAACTGGAGCGGACTGATCTCTCCACAATAATTTGCTGCTGTGGTGCCACTGGTTTTAAAAGTCCCTGGGCATTTTGAAAAGGCAAGTGACACTAGACTTACTGCATTTGCCTGATCTTGGTGGGATGATAGTGAAGGTATTGTGGCAGCACAAAGCTAGGATCCTCGTCCTTCAAGGATTTGGTTATGTGATGCCCAGAGATGGCCACTGCAGGCAAAATGCTTTCAGCAGGGTGGGAACAAAAGCCTTGGCTCTTGTTTGCCTTAAATCACCATCCCTGGATTTCACGTTTCCTCCCTTGGTGAAATGCTCTGGGAGCATCACTGAGTGTTCATCCCCGCTGCCCGCCCTTGCCGTGGTTTTCCTGAAGGTGTCCGGTGAGGAGCAGAGCACAGCGGCCGGATGGTCTGGGCTTTGCTCTCGCCCGCCAGATCCAAAATAGGAAATCTGCCTCCAGCTGCTCACAGCAAGTGACAGGGCAACGCGACCCACGGCTCTAATTAGCTCGGCCCTGGGAGCGGGGCCAGCCATGAGGAAGAGTGCAAAGGCATCCAGAGCTGGGATGTGGTTTTCCATATAGCTTTGGAGCTGTGGAAGGGGTTGGTTTTGCTTCTGTTTATTTTTTTTCTGTTTTATTAGTAAATCTCCTGGCCAGTGTATCCTCCTCTGTGCATAATGGCACTGGCGCTCCTTGGGAGGGGTGTGAGGTTTCGGACAGGCACGTGGTGGCAGCTTAAACTCGGCCACCGAGGCTGCTGCCACTACTCCCATTCCCCGCTGTCCTGCTGGGTATCGCTGCCCCAACAGAAAGGCAACAGGTTTTTTTTTCAGTTTTTATTTTTGGGTTTTTTTCCCTAGCAACCAGGTTGATGATGGTGGATCAGGCTCCCAAGCAGATCAGGCAGGAAAGCCTGTGGGAGACAAGGAGGGGCACAGGCAGGAGCAGCAGTGGCTTTGGGCTAATTTTAAGGTTATGAGCGTGCCTGCGAAGTGGTGTGCTGCGGTAGCGCTGGAGGGAGCCTGGCTAACAGGAGCACAGGCTCTCTAACGAGGAGAATCACAGACTCTCGTCACCATCCTCCTCTGTACAAATACAACCCAGGATGATAATTTCTGCCCTGGAAATGAGTTCAAGCTGCCTTTCATACAGACTGAGCTGGAAGAAACAGGCCAGAAAGCACAAGGATGCTTTGAAGTCTTTCTCACAAATGAGTACACGTCTGAGTTGAACTGCAGTCGCACCTGCACGCTTGTCCTTCAAGTCAACATTGACATCCATCACCAGCAAGCTTTCATAGGTGTCCTCAGGTTTTTTGGAAGTTCTGTCTGAGGTTTTGCCGGCCTCAGAGGGGCCTGACCCTGGCAGAGAGGAGGGACTGCTGGGCGGCAGCGCGTGCGTGGGTAGGGATCGGGACACCTGCCTGAGCTTCCCCAGGGCTTGTCCGCTCTCCCTACGGCATGTGAAGATGCTTTGGCCACTCTTGCCACGGGTCCCAGATGTGGCCTGCAGTGCAGAGCATCCTGACATGTCATCCAGACTTGCATTGGCTAAGCAGTCATCACAGTTGTGTTGGCTAAGGAGTCAGCACAGTAAGCTGTGCCTTCTATCCGTAACAGCAGCTTTTTTTCTTAATTAGCCTTTTCAGGACTGCCTTGGACAAAAAGCAGTGATTTCCAGGGCTTCAGAGATGTTTGGGTTTTTTTTTTTGTTGCAGAGGGGGTTGCGCTGAGCTCTGATGTGCTGCAAAGTTTCTGGAAACCAACAGTGCTACAGTGAGTGCTGACCCGCCATGAGCAATGGGGAGTCCTTGGTATCTCTTCGTGCTCCCATCCCTGTTCTCATCCCTCTAGAAATATTAGGCATCTTTTAAACGTGGTGCCAACTTCTGTATATCATGGGGTTCGACTCAACAGCAAATCTTTTGCTAAACTTGTTGTGAAAGGGCTGGAGAAGAATCTGAGAGCTCTGGTCTCTGGATCCTGTAATAAACACTCGTGGAAAAACTGCCTCTTGCTTTGCCATGAGGCACTGCAGTGATCCCTGCGGATGCACGCAGCTTGATTCAGCACTGAGTTCTTCTCTCACCTATTTATGCTCTACTTCTTCAAGGCTTTGTGTGTCGATGGCTTACCAGTAGAGATAAAAGTTATGGCTGAGCTTGCATGCTTGGAAGTGGAAACCAAGGTTTGCATTTGGCCTTGAACCACAGTAAGCACAATGGATTATTTAAAAAATTATATATATGTGTGGATTTTTTAAAAAATAGAATTACATGCATTTTTCTCTCTTGGAAATAGACTTATTTACTGTTAAGGATAATTTAATTATTTAGTCTCTTTAAAAAAAGGCTGAGACTTACTGATTCTAGATTTTCCTCTAATCGCTGTTGGATCAACTCCTTCAATAATAGCGGAATTTTTTCTGAAATAGTAGTTTTGAGGCAGAACACTTTGTCAGTACTTCCATCTAAGTATATCTGGCTTACATCATATAGCTGACAATACCAACAATCCTTTTTTTGTATTCTTATCATAGAATTCTATTTCTATTAAAGAAACAATTTGTATTTAATTGTAATTCAGTCTACCGTTATCATGACCAACTCCGGCAATTCATTTACTCTGCAGACTAAAATTACTTATGAGTTAAAACCATAAATTGGTGCCATCAGGTTATTTTGGGTTCAGATCTATCTGACTACAAATAATGTAGTTGTCATCCTCCTTTGTCCCTCCTGTTGGCTCTACCACCGGGGACCTGTCCCAAAGGTGCCTTCTTGCTTTTCAGAGCTGTTTAAACCCATAGCTTTGACAGTTTTCCTTTTGAAAACCTCCATGTATTTAGGCGTGTGAAGTCCACAAGAAATCCTGCAGCAGGATCTGGGCTTTGTCAGCGGGTGAGACCCCAGGGCACATGGAGACGTCCAGAAGTGTTGTAGGCTGGGATAGCAGAGGGTGGACTGGCACATTCCAGCCTGGCTCTCTTGTGCTGCGTCACCATCATCCATCCCAGTGCTGGAGATGTGCAGTAGACCTCCTCCAAGCTCTTGCAGGTATGCTGACGTTATAAAACTCAAGTCATCTTCCAGCATTTCCCGGGTAGGCAGAAGAAATCTGAGCATGGCACCTCTGTGGAGTGTGTTTGAGTATGGGCGTGCACATAGAAGGACATTGTTTTGGGTTTTCTCCACCTCTTTTCTGACAGAGGCGTGTCCTTTGCCTCCTTGCCTTGTTCTTGCAGACAAGGGCAGCATGTACAGCCTTTCATCTCCCTGTGTGAGCCACGTGGCCCCAGGAGAGCTCTCCGTGCTTTGCGACGCTGTTACTCCATCTGGAAGTCATTACCAGCCACAGAGCAGCAACGTTTTTCTTGGGAAACAGGGTGGAGGGGAACAGAGGGGCTTCACAGTTGTCATCTTCCAGCAAACCCTCTTTTTTTTCTTTTTTTTTTTTTTTTCTACACCCTCCTCTCTCACCTGTGTCCGAGAAAGCAGTCAGCTCTCTGTATCTTGCCCCCAAGTCACAAGGAAGAACCTTGTCATCAGGACTTTTTGGTACAGAGATGGTGTTCCTCCAGGACTGAGGGTGTGGAGCTGGAAGGAGTCTCCCTCCCCTCACCTTCTGATGGTCCCACCCTTCCCTGCGGCAGGGGTGGTGACCAGCCTCATGATGTTTAGCATCTCCAGGCCAAGACCCATGGCAGGGTAGGCACGGCAGCCCGCCCTCCCTCACTCGGAGGCTTGGAAAGCTCTTGGATGTGCAGAGTCTCCCGCCTGGGAGTCTGTCTGTCCAGAGAGTAAATACGAAAATCCTCTTCCCCCTGCTCTCAGCCCCTTTTTAAAGTGCATCCCACGGGGAGGGCAGGCATGGCTTGGAGAGCTGCCCAGGCTTCCTGGGGAGCATGGTGTGATGCTGGAGGGTTTTCTTTTCTTTTCTTTTTTGTCTTTTGCAAACATTGCCATGGTGACCTGGGAGATGAGACAGACCTCCATTAGCTTAACAAGCTAAAGCTGCTGGGAGAGGAGCGAAATGGGGGAGAAGTAGGTCGCCGCCCGGGAATGCCCACGCCTGGAGCTGCACAGCATCTCCAATGGGGATGGTGGGGCATGGGAAGAGGGCTGGCCTGCTCCCTGCTTGTTTTAGAGGGATTCTGCTGTGCTTGTTCCTCCTTTTATTTGTTGTTCATTATTTCATTTTTTTTAAAAGTTTGTTTTTTCTACTTTTTTTTTTCACTTCTCAGCAGGGACAGGACATGGATTTTACAACCCTGCAGGCACCAGCTATGTAGCTTTAATGCCAGAGCAAGTACTGACATTGAATACTGCCTTTTTCTTTCCCTTCCCTGCTCCCAAAACTCTGAGCATCTCCCTTCCTACCTGGCCTGGAGGCAAAGGGCCCTCCATAGAGGTATCATCTGTGTGAGCTGGGAGCTAAGCTGGTCTCTTGGTTGCTTTTTTTTTCTGTCCCACCTTGTACTATCCAGAGAGAAGTGCTCGGTGACTGTCGATCCCCTGGCTCTGATATCTGGGGGCTTTTGACATGGCTAAAGCTTTAGGAGGTCATAGAATCATAGAATAGTTAGGGTTGGAAGGGATCTGTAAAGGTCATCTAGTCCAACCCCCCTGCAAGGAGCAGGGACATCCTTGCAGCCCGAAACAGCACGCACCCTGGTTGTATCAAGGAAGGAAGGATGACATTTGGTCCATTGCTGCAATTTTCTGATGCGTTACATCCTGATGCTGTTGAGTGAAGGCGTCCTATCACAGTTGCTGTGCTCCTGCTTTGAATTCAAACAGGACCCTCTAAGGAGGAGGTGAAACTAAGACTGGTTGGTCCTCTTTCGTACAGCTTGCTGTTTTAAGGCTCCATCTCAAAAGGAAGATGGAGGACTCCAGGCAATATTGACAGCACCCATCCCTGCGAGTCCTCCTGTGACTTCCCTGACTCCGAGACGCGGGTCCTGCAGTTCACAGCTTGCTTTCACGGGTGGCTGGTTACACGCAGAAGCTTTAGCTTTAGTCCTTACTGCTGCCTTATCCGAGAACTGTGCCCTAGGGTTAGAAATCACATGGCAATGTTGCTTCAGTGTGTGGAGGCATGTTGGTACCATGAACACCTAGAAACAATTTGCTCGCTGTACCTATTGCTGCAGCTCTGGCTGTTCCCAGGGTTATCTCCTGCTGCCATCGGATGGAGTAGCATGCACTGCAGTTTGCATTTTATATCTCTCTGATTTTAGTTTTTGTTCATGGCAAACAGCATTTCTTGTTTTAAAACCCCTGAGAAAGCTGCAATACAAATAAGCTGGGAAGTGGCACTTGAAAGGCGGATGTAGCCTTGCTGATGCAGAATTGTGCTGGTTCCGGTGGAGCCCCGAAGGAGTGGATGCTTCTTTGGTGAAGAGTTTCTCACCCAAGACAGGCTGGGAGGAGTTAATCCCATCTCTGGTGCTTACATAGTGAGGAGGCTTGTGCTGAGGGGAGTGTCCTCTGACTTTAAGGACAATAATGTGCCATTCAGGATCAGGGTGACAGGTGCCTTGCTCACAGACATGAAGCCCAAAACCATGCTGGCTGTCATCCTCGCTGTCTGCCAGGAATGACAGCTCAGATGTGTTGGGCTGCTTTCCGGCAAAAGGGCTTGGTCGTTCCAGACTGGGTTGACTGCCGTGAAATAGAGTCCCAGCTGCCTGGCACGCAGTCTGGAGGCACAGACCCCCCCCTACCCACCCCCCCCCCGGCCCCCGGCCTCTGCCCAGCCCCATCCCTTAAGGGGAAAGAAGGGTGTGGGAAAATAAACACCATCCAAAGTGTGTGCTTGGGTGCTTTGGTTGCCTTTGTTTGCTTCTGCAGCCTTCAGCGTGGTATTTCCGTGGAGAAACACCCATAGTGTTCATTGTACAAGACCCTATTGTTGCATTAAATATTTTGTGCTTGTTTTTAAATAAACTCCGGAGCAGAGTCCCGCTCCGTTGCCTCCCAGGAGGCTGTAATGCTCTGGCCCTCGGTAACAAAAGGCGACTCCATAACGGCCACTTGTTTGTGCTGGGGAATGCAGCTGGCCTTTATCCCAAAAGCCTTCCAGGATTTTTTGTGGTTTTCCAAGTTCAGGCCGGTCATCGCTGCCCTCTCCCCTGCCTGGCTGCGCATTCCTGCTGCTCCCACCCCACCAGTCGCATCCGCTGGGCTCCAGTCAGGAAACGGCATGTGGTGCACATCTTCTTCCCTTCCCTCCTTTCCTTCTCGCTGTTTGCTTCCTGGACGGCAACGCTGGCTCTGGCAAGGAGTTGGCAAAGCAGGAGCAGGGAGAGAAGCAGGAAGCGGGACCTCACTTGTCTGTTCAAGGTCTGCACAGCCTGTCTGGGGTAGGAGTTCAGCAGGTCGGGTTTGGTTTTGGGTTTTGGTTTTTTTTTTTTTTTGAAGCTACACACATCCTAGCAAGAAGCAAATACAAAGGTGTCTGAAAGACTTCTATAAAATGGCAAGTGTCTCTGTTCCCTCTTAATCTCCTCCATCAGTTGAGTCTCTCGCTGGGCTGTTATCTCCTAGTTTTCAGAGCAAAACTTTCCTAGCCGCCAGTGGCTCTTAGGTTTTCCTGATGATCTCAATATAAGAAAGACTTTTTTTTTTTTTTTTTACGGTGAGAACAATCATTCACTGGAACAACCTCCCCAGGGCCGTGGTAGAATCCCCATCATTGAAGGTTTTCAAGATATAACTGGACGGGTGCTAGATAGTCTCATCTAGGCTCCCTTTTTCACAAAAGGTTGGACCAGATGATCTTTTGAGGTCCCTTCAAACTTGGGCTGCTCTGTGATTCTGTGATCTCCTGGCTATATTTGTTGTTCCGCCTGGAATTTGCCTTCAGTGTTTATTTTGAAGAATTTGAGAATAAAAGTATTCTGTCCATCTGTGGGAGGGACCTGGTCGTTGGGGTCCCTGCAGCATCAGGCTGCTTGTGTTGCATCTGCTTGTTACCCATCTACCAGGGTGGTTAGCATGAATGGTGACTTCTCAGATGTTGAAAACACTTGCCTCCAGCCCAGCTTTGTCTTCTGTCTGCTGACCTAATGGGAAGAGAAGTCAGAAGATGCTGCACTTGGTGATTAGCAAAGCTGACTTTCACAGATGGACTTGTGAAGAAGACTCTCCAGTGGAGCCACCCAAGGCTGTAAGAAGGAAAAACTTGACGCAGCTCGGATTGAAAACCTAAACCAGCAGTGTCACTGGTACAAGCTGAAGTGGAGAGGGCTGACTCTTGAGCATTAGCAGATTCTGGTGACAGTAAGCAGACCTTTTTTGAGACACCACTACTAATACATTGTTCTTCTTGAAACAGCAGTTATGTAGCATCTGAAAAATCTCTATCAGTCTCTCTGGAGCTTGGCAGGTGAACAGCAGACAGCCTTCCTTTTACAGGATGCATTCATGCCTTCCCATCACCTCAAGCCCCTGTGAGGCCCCTCTTCCCTGTGCACACCCCAGCCTACTGCTTGTCACGCTGGATCTCTGCCCAGCTGCCACCACCAGTCCCACTGCCCCGCGTCATCTCCAACCATTGAGATAAAATCACCTCATTCTACTTCAGGCAGGCCCACAAAACTTCAGCTGCTGGCCTGTCCTTCCCAAGAAACTCTCCTGGGGTGTTTATTTTGCTTTTTTTTTTTTTTGCTTGTTTTTCCCTTGCGTCACACCTTCAAGTAAGGAGATGTCCCGTCCCTTCTTGGGGAGCTTCAACAACCCAATTGCCTGTTAGGTTTTTGTGGCTACTGGGTGCTGCTGAAGCATCTGTACATATCAGGAGGTGCAACTCACGCCTTTCTCTCCTTCTGGCAGCGTTGCTGTGAGGATGTTGGTGTCACCGGCCACAAATCCCATCAGGTTTTGTGAAGAGGGGCTTCCTGCGAGGTCAGCATGCTCCATTGTGCTGGCGCTTCCCCTGCAGCTGGCTTCCTCCCTCCTGCGGCGCCTAAATATAGCAGGAGGCATTGTGCAAGTGCAGTGCCGGTGAGAAACGCCGTCCGGAGGGTCCCAGCGCTGGGGTTACTGGAGTGGTGTTTCGGTCGCCGCCTCTCGCTAAGTTGGCCCTTGCATTGGCGTTTGCGTTGTTTGGGTGCTGGTGACTTTTGTTTTAAAGCGGGAAGAAGTGGGAAGCAAAGTTCACCCTTTCCCAAGTTTGACATATCCATAAGGGGATTTTAAACAAGTCGAGACCGTTATTATGTATCTGTTTTTTTAGAGGAGGTTAACTTGGCTTGATTCCGCGCTCCGTGCGTGCCCTTTAGACTCTGCACTTTAATTATCAGCAGGCTGTTTAAAAGGTACGAAGATAAGAAAAACCTTAAACACAACGGGCACGTACAAGCTGTTTTAATCTCGAGCTCTGTTTATACTGTAGTGCTATTCCTAAAAGGGAGTTGACAGACTGATTAATAACTATAAAAACATTTTTACTCAGAGCTAAAGAGAACATTTCATTGCAGTGATGTGTCTCCCAAGCGCTAGCAAGATTCACTGTATTGCTGTTACCTCTGGGATGCCCCATGTACAGTTATGCTCATCCTGATTTTTTGTTCCTCACTGTCAGTTTAAAATGGTCACTGTGGTCTTGCCTCATTTGTAATTATTTCTTTGATTATTTTTTGCACATGTCAAATTGCTTTTGAATGGAAGGTTGGACTTGCTTACAAAGGAGTACAACCACAATACTTGAGAATATTGGTTAACAAAAAATGCATTAAATATATGGGATACACCAGGAAAAGGTATGTTTTTGGAAAAGGAAATAAATTTAACTGAGCTGTAGCATTTGGCTGAGTCATCACCGTGGTCTTGCCAATCTCATAGCTGATGAGATGATGGGGATTACTGGCAGCAGCAGACCTGAGCCTTGAACTAAGTTTTTGTTTCCTGGATGAATAAACTTTCATTCCTCTGTTTTCTGAGCCCCTCTAATACCTAGTTTCCAAGCTTTGAACTAGTTACACAGTAAGTTGACTGTGCAAATTGAGTAAGTTGAAGTAAAAAAAGTCTTCCTCTCTGTACAAGAACATATAACAAACAAAGTCATGTTATATTAAATGAGATGCTGAAGCAGTGCATTTCCCTTAGTTTTGTGGCTCATCTGTCTTTAAAATGTTAGCCAGATAAATATTTGTATGATGTTTAATATACATAAACCATATGCCTTATTGTTTATGTTAAAAGATATGCTAACTAATAATTTTCATCTCTTCTGCTTAAGTATTTAAAACAGTATGCATGCCACGGGAGCCGCCACACTGCAGCTTCGAGGGCACTGTAAAGCCTTTGCTTTCGCTGCTGCATCCTCTGCCTATTACTGCTCGAGCTCTCTGCATTTCTTCTGATTTTGGGAGCAACGGGGTTTTTAAAGTTTTGATGTTCACAGCTTCAAACACTTTGAGCCCTGACTTGTCTATATTGTGTTGTTCTACTATGTCTGCTGCCACCTCTACTCGTATCTCCTAGGCCTTAATTGTGCACACCGGTAATTAGCCGCCCTGGGGAGCCGGCAGGTCCAGGCTTAGGGCGCTGCCGTACACAGCCCTGCCGTAACGCGTCTGCCTCTCTCTTTCCCGTGCAGGAATCTACATCCTGATCGCGGTCGGAGCCGTCATGATGTTCGTGGGGTTCCTGGGATGCTACGGCGCTATTCAGGAGTCTCAGTGCCTTCTGGGAACGGTAAGAAGCGCACAGCTTCCGATGCCGCTTGGCTCCGTGATGTTGGAGGCAACCGTGCCTCCCTTGCCAGAGACTTTTGCAAGGAATGGGGCTGGGAGGAGGTGTGAGCACATAGGTGGGAACCAGCAGAGCAAGGCAGTGCTGTGTGGCTGAGGGCATCTCTGCCCAGCTTGCTGGAGCTCTGGCTGAGCTGGCAGGCACTCTGCAAACTGCCGCCCGTGCCTGGCTGCAGGACAGGGGCAGCAGCAAACAGCATAGCAGAAGAGGTGCAAACAGCAGGATTCTTGGAGATTAATTTTCTCTGTAATATGCATTCCCTTGATGCCTTTTTTTTCCCCGCCAAGGTCTGGCTGTCTTATCAAGCACCTCCTGAATTCTCTCTCTTACCTGACGTGCCCTACAGCTTCCCCTTTCACTCCGTTTCAAGGTTGCCTGTGGCGATTCCAGTTCTTTTAAGGAATCATCTACTATTTTTATCTGTTTGGACAAGGAAACAGCAAAGACTTCCTACAATATTTTAGTGAGGACATCTAGATGCATCCTGGAAAATCCATTACTGAAGTGCTACAGGCGTCCTTGATGTGAGACAGCAGCTCACGATTCCTGGCACGGGATGAGCTTAATTGTATAAACTGCAGCCACACCAAAAGCCTTTGCCTTGGGAAAGGCAGACCCATTTATTTAAAGCCAGTTCTCACATGTGGTTCAGCTTTAAACTCAATGAAAAAAAAATATAATTGGAAGGATAAAACAAAAACAAAACAAAAAAAAAACCAAAAAAAAAAAAAACCAAAAAAAGAAGTTAATTTTTTAAAAATTGGAAGGACTTTCCAGGCTTCGTTGGACTGGGAGATTCTTGGTGCTGCTGTAGTGATGCATGGGTGTGGATTCAACTTGGGCAGAGGGAAATGGAGCTGCTTTCCATTGCTCTCACAGATGGCTTCACCTCTACTTGCTTCTCTTTCCCAATAAGAAGGGAGTGCTTCTCACCAGCTTCTAGAAAGCACTTCTGAACATTGGTGAATGAGAGCCACTGTAGGAGTTTGCAGGCATTATCGCTGCTGCAGAGAACAGGAGGAGCCCGCGCACAAATCCGACTGGTTGTTGTAGCGAGGTCTGGCAGCTTTGGATTATTTTTTTTTGTTAACGCAAGCGATTACAGAACCTGAATTACCCCTCACTCCCTCTTGAAGTTGGAAAGAGGATTAGAAGGGCAGATGGTACAACATACCTGAGGCCCAACAGGGAAACCGGCTGCGTTGTCTGAAATTAGCAGCTCTAGCTGCTGTGCACTGCCCGCGTTTGCTCATACCTTGGCTTGCCAAGAGAAGGCTGGAGACGCCTCGTGATGACACTTTTCACTGGCCAAGGCTCCCACCATGCTCCAAGGGCATTTCTAGGC
Source organism: Chlamydotis macqueenii (assembly GCF_036417535.1). Taxonomy (NCBI): domain Eukaryota; kingdom Metazoa; phylum Chordata; class Aves; order Otidiformes; family Otididae; genus Chlamydotis; species Chlamydotis macqueenii. The sequence continues at coordinate 50,946,115 of NC_141560.1, read as the reverse complement.
AGCCTTCTCAAGGTGTTGCAGGGAAGCAGCCACTGTCCCCTCTCCTGCAGCCAGCTGATGGAGTGACTGTAGGCTTATTGCAAAAGGGGCAAGTACCAGGAACCTCCATGCTATCAAAATCCTGTGCTGAAGGCAGCGTGGAAGCTGAGTGGCGAGCCCTGAGGAAGGCAAGAGGGAGCTGCTCCCCAGGAAGGGGCTGGGGCACATCCGAACACCAGGCCAGGAACACCACCGTGTTCCCTTAGCGTCAAGCTGCATCTCTGGTGTTCTGCAACCGGCTCGCAGAACTGAGTGTGCAGGAAGATGTACCTCCAAATCTGGGACAAACGAGCCATCCTTCACTGAAGGGTAACCACTGCAAGAGTGAGCCCTAGTGCTTAACCAGAGAATTACAGAGGCCTCACGCCCATGCTTTAGGGTTCCCTAACCCAGTTCCCCAAAGATGTTCCTGGAGAACCAGGGATAGATAGGTGTTTAAATAGCAGTTGGTTGTTCTGGGGCTGGACAAGGATGTTGGAAGTCCTTTCCTACAGTCAGGTCAACTGTCCTGTTTCCATTTTGCTGATAACCTTTTGCTCTTGCATGTGAGAGCCAGCTCGTAGCATCAGTCTGGAAACTCCCATTTCCTCTGTTGTTGAAGAAGATGTCCTGAATGTGTCTGGAACAGAGACTGCTCAGGAGCCAGGGGCTGTTGTCCTGCCCCATACTGTGATTTTATGTCTTCCCCTGACTGCAGTCACCTCTTTTGCTTCTTTCCATCCACGGTAGCTCTCTCAATTTGGGTCTTTTCCCAGGAAGAAGTCACTGGGGGTGATGCTGGCTGTATGTGGAGCATGCCTGTCCGTGCCTTCCCACTCAACTCTGATGTATGAGCTTCCCATTCCCAGTCTAACAGACTGACCGTCGCAACGTGTTCTTGGGATCAGAACAAAAAGATGGAGGGAGGCTTTGGGGGAGTGGCATGGAGGAGTGCTGGAATTGTATGAACAGAGTGGGACTGTGGGAAAACATCAGTGTTGGTATTTATGCAAAAAACTGCAGTAGCCTTGCAGGGCTGTGGATGCCAAGAAAGCTGGCCATAAATCACGCCCTGACGCCCGCAGCTCCTCAGCAGCTGAAACATGCTTTTAACCCTACACTGGCAATTCCCATCCTCAGAGCATCTGTGGCAGAGCAAGACGCTTGTCTGGATGGTCCTGCAGGTGCATGAAGAGGAGCAATGCATCTTGTGGTGCACAAGACATCTTCATCCCTGCCAGTCAGTCCCTGGGGGGAAAGGCTGTGCTAATTCCTGTTCAGCCATCCCAGTGGGAAGTCTGGATGTAGAGTGACATCTGATGAGTTATAGAGAAATATGTTTGGGCTAAGTGTGTATATGAGAAAGAAACTCATTTGAAATCAGGTAACACCTTGCTCTGACCTCCTCAGTCAGTACAAGTGCTACTTCATACCCCTACCCACCTAATTTCTGCTTTTGCCTGTAGCCACATACGTTAAGTGTCCCTCTCTTGATTTGTTTTTGCAGTTCTTCACTTGCCTGGTGATCCTGTTTGCCTGTGAAGTTGCGGCTGGAATTTGGGGATTTGTCAACAAAGACCAAGTAAGACGACTCTGAAACCTGCATTTGTGGGACTGGGAGGCTGGGGTAGGACCGCAGCAGATCCCGGCCTGAGCTGTTTTGCTCGTGAGCTGCTCCCGGACTGAGGAACGGGGGCTTGGATTAGCTGTGTGACCTGGGCAGGTCACCTAACTCCTCTTGGCCGGGCTGATGAACTTTAAATGTGAGCACTTGATGGTAACAGCTGCCCCTTACAGTATATACTGCAATGTCTGGAGTAAAAATAGCCCTGTCGTGCTTGGGTCTCCTCTTGCTGCCACTTTGTGAGTTACAGTGTGAGTTGATTCATGTATGAAGTAGTGAGGGAAAGCTATCTGCATGTCTTAGGTGCCAAAGAGCAAAGAGTGAACCCAGCCGTGTGGCCCCGAAGGGCAGGAATACCGTATGGGGAGAGCCTGCGTCTGCATTAATGGGATTGCTTGGTGCTTCCTGCCCTGTGGCAGTATCATATAACGCTCTTTGGGCTGTCCATCTGCCAGGACTGAGCTCGCTGCTGCTCAGGGGTGCACGCGTGAGGGGTAGAAGTCATGTGTCTGTCCCAGGCGCCCTGCTAGGGACTGCTGGGATGCGATCTTCTGGCTGGAGGGGGTTAGACAAAGGGTAGGACTAAAAATTGCAGCTTTTCACCTTCCCTTTCTGCTCACCTTTCCTTCGCTATGGTCACATGTGCTCACCCACATGCAGAGTTTGGGCTCAAAGAGCAAAACAACCATGGCCATGGGAGCCACAGCCATGCTGCAGCAAGCAGCGGGCTGTGTGTTGATCACTGCTGTCGAGGGTTTGGAGGAGAGAAGGGGACTGCTTGTACACAAAGCCAGGGGTAGACTCTCTGGCAGAGTAGGAAATGTGTTTACTTTACGAAGAGATGTAAGCCAGCTGTGTACGTAGATGGTGGCCTACTCAGCTTTCACATGCGTGCAGGCCACAGATGATCGGCTGGGCCGTGAATGGAAACACCCTTGTATCATTCACCAAAGAGAGCATGACTTCACCGGAATAAACTCTTCCGTGGCTAAACATATCATTATGCAGGCAGGGTGCTGTTTCCTAGCAACTTTGGCAAGCTAATTAACCTTTGCAGAGGGGTTGTGCCTCCTGCAAATGTCAGTTTGTGAATCCTGAAGAGTCTAAGATATGTGCGACTGAAGGGACAGCAAAAAAAGTGAGGTCTGTGTAAGGAGGGACCCCATGGCTGTTGCTTTCCGTGCTGGGGAGAAGGCGCTTGGCCATCAGAACACAAAGCGGAGAAATTTAGGATTTTCCAATACAAGAGCAATGACCTCAGCCCCTAAAATTAATTTTGCAGTTTAAAAAGAACAGTGGCAGTCTGTTGGCCTCAGCTGCTTTTGCAGCCTTGATAATGAATGGGCTGTTTCGAAGTCCTGGCTCACGAGGCGGGCGGCTTGCTTCTCTCCGCCTCGGCTGGGGGCTTCTCGGGAGCGACGCAGGCTGGAAGGGGAGCGCTGAATGATCCCAGCCACCAAGAGCTGCTCCCAGCGGGGACTCTGTTCCACCTGGGTTTGCAGCCCTGACCGATGCCCCTTGCAGGGACAGTCACCTCCTAGTGAAGCAGGCACAGGGTGCTCTTCCACGGAGCTGGAGGCAGTCTCTCCCTCAGCCTGCCTTCTTGGCGATGCTTTAGATACAGGATGGGGAGGCAAGAAGTAGGATTTTTTTTTTTTTTCCATGTACCAGAATCAAACAGTTTGCTCAGAGAACATTGCCCTCCAAAGCACACTTTTTAAAAAAAGTGATGGAGAAATGCTGGGATAATTGACTGAAATCAGGCTCCTCCTTGCTGCAGTTTTTTTTCGTGCGCTAATCCAGCCTGCACTGCCAAGAACAGATGTTCTGGAAAGTGTTTTCCCTTTCATACTTGCTTGTATTTTCTTCTCTTGCTTCTCTTGCGTGTCCTTCTTTCGTCTGTTTCTCCCAAATTATTGGAGGCTGTTAAAGGAGAAGCCACAAAGCCAGTTTCCCTGAAAATGAGGGGTTGTTTTGCATTGTGGAGCTCATGGGTGGCTGCAGTTTACCAGCCCAGGTGGCAGGGCTAGAGTATAAATGAGCCTTTGCATAAAACCATTGACAGGACAAGGGTGCCCAGCTCCACACAGGGACCTGGTAGTGTTTAACATCCATCCAAAAGTGCCTCAGCTTCCTGATGCAAATGAACGACCTCACTAGGCTTTAGTGTGCGATCTCACCAAATTCCTGCCATCCCATCCGAGCCAGACAGTAAGGCGAGGTGCCCATACCTACAGATGGCCTTGCTTGTGTGCCCCACCTCCTCCTGACTTCCCCAGCATGTCCTGCCTCTGTGGCCTCAGTGGGAAGCATGCTGCCTGCTTGCTTTGTCTTCATGTGTTGGGTGGTTCAGAACAAGCTGTTTCTGCATTCCTGAGCCCAACAGCAAACCTATGCGGGCTGAAGCCTATGTCAGATCTCATGGTTTGCTTTCCAGGATCCGAGAGCTTCACCGTCTCTCCGGCTAGAGAGTGCTCGTGGAGCACTTGGATAGCATTGGCTGGAACCTGCTGGCTGGTGGATGAGCTTCTTAATATTTGCTGCTCTTAACATGCTACAGCTGGAGGGACTTGAGCCCTATGTAAGACAGGCCTTTTTTCACACATCCATGCAAATAAATGGGCTACAAATCTATTTAAAAACTGCTAATCTACCTGCGAGTGCTGTTAGAGGGAACCTGTCCCCTCCAGGCACATCTGCTGGATGGGTTTCCTCCTCCTCCTCTGGCTGAAAAGGAGTTTTTCCCCCTGTATTTCCTAGATAGCCAAAGATGTGAAGCAGTTCTATGACCAAGCGTTTCAACAAGCGCTCACGGCAGAATCGGAGGCCAACAACGGGAAAGCTGTAGTGAAGACCTTTCATGAAACGGTAAGACATCAGCGGTCTTGCTGCATGCTCTGCTTAGGCTATGTGCAGTCAGCCAAAGCAACTGGTGATGGACTGGATCCTGCGTGCTGCGAATTACACCCCAGTTAACTTCAGCATACAGTTTGTCAGTGGGTAAGTGGTGAGAAGCGTCTGTTGCTGCACATAGACTGATCCTTCCCACCAAGGCAGAGGCACTGAATTGAAATACAAGTCCTCGGGCAGGGAATGAACACAATGCTGGATTTTTTTTTTGATGCTTAGGAGAAAACTGGATCAAATGTGTTCTCAGCACTGGGATTTTGCTGCCTGCTTTCCGAGCTCTATGTCAAAATCTCCTCTCTATAAGAATTTCTTGCAGCCAGAGGAAATGAGAATGTGGGAGGAAGGAGAATTAAAAACGGGGCTCAGGAAAATGAATGGGAAAAGCAGGGAAGTCTGGCCCCAGCTCTAATTAAGTTGCTTTCCATTTACCTCCGTGCCCCTGATTAAGTAAAATTCAAAAGAAGAAAAATGTTGCTCTGAGGAACTAATCCCAATACTTCCTCTGCTCAGCAGGAAACAGAATCTCTGGAGAGAGCTGGGTTCATTCTCCTCCAGGACGCCGATGCCAGACCTGTCTGGGATTATTGTAGGAAGCAGCTGTATTGCATGGAAAGAAAAAAAAATTGAATTTGGAGCTATTCCTCCTCCCTTGTTTCCCCCTCCAAGATGCCTTCTTGGGTGGCTTGAAGGATTTTTAATGGTGGGGAGAGCATTGCACGAGTGTTTGCTGTACTCTAACACTGGTTTTTTGTTGGTTTTTTTTTTTCTCCTCTCTGCATAGCTGGACTGCTGTGGTCCTGATAATGGAATAGCAGCTATCACTCCCCTGTGGAGAGCGGACCTTTGCCCAAAGAAGGAACTCTTTGAGGTAAGCTGTATTGAGGTGGGCATGATTGCTTTTCGCTCAGCATGGCTCCTGTGAGGAAACTCAGCTGCCAGGGAAATTTGGGGATTTATTGGGAATGAGAGATTTTGTTTATTTGGGGATGTTGTTGAGGGAATGTCGGAGGTTCCCGTTGGTGCTTCCTTTGCTGTTGCTGCTTGAGGGGGCTGGCAGGCATAGAGGGAACTGGGAACAGTCAGTCCTTCCTGGTGGGAAGTCCTCGAGCCAGGAGCCAGGAACACGAGCAGGAAAGCAGGTCTGCCTTTCTGGGTGCTGGGGCGGGTGAGGGGAAAGCAGGCTCTCTGACCAGAGTACTTTTCCGCTTCAGTTCCACACGAACTGCCACAGAAAAATTGACGAGCTGTTCTCCGGGAAGCTGTACCTGATCGGTATCGCTGCCATCGTGGTTGCTGTGATCATGGTAAGCGTGCCTGTGTGGTGCCCTGCTGTTTTGGGATGGGAAAAAGCCACCTTGGTGTACCCTGGTCCTGTTCCAGCTGGGATGGATCCGTCCCTCTCCTCCAATGCCCCTGGGGCTCAGCATGCAGTGCCAGCCCTCTGCACCCCAGTTGCTGTGGGATGTGGCAAGACTGAGGGCTTTGTCATCCCCTAAGGGGGTCAGGATGTTAGGGTAGGCACTCAGCGAGTGCGTTGGAGTAGGAGCACCTGTAAACCCATCCAACCATAAAGCCTTCTCGCTGCCTCCAAAACTGCTCGTTTCTCAGGCCACCGTGTTTTCTCGCTGGGGCCTGCAGTGGGAAGGGATTTGCTTTCTTTGCCGCGGTGGGTTTGCTTCCCAGTGAGCGGTGAGCGGCATGGGCTGGTAACCCAGCGCCTGCGCAAAAGCTGGGCTGTAATGGCACAGGGATCTCGAAGCGTTTGCTGTGCAGCTGGCAGCTGGGAGGCTTCCAATGTACCGCCAGTGCTGCCAGTGAGAGGGGAGAACATCATCTTATCTTGAATTAGCTAACTCCTAATAAAAACAACAGCGAAGAAGCAGCATCTCTGCCCTTATCTCTGGCTTGACAATGTTTACACAAAGTGGGGGACCTCAGGACATGGGGGAGTTCATGCATCATAGGGGTTGGTGCCTCACTGGTGGCCTTGTGTCTCCCAACAGATCTTCGAAATGATCCTGAGCATGGTGCTGTGCTGTGGCATAAGGAACAGCTCTGTCTACTGAGCAGTGAGAGCTGGGGAGGGGAAGGGGGGAGCAGGGCGGACGGTGCTAGAGGGGACCCCAAGTGCCACCAAGTGACCAGGAGACATTTCAACAAAAGACAAAGAAAACTATGTATATAAATACTTCCAATATTACCATACAGTACTTATCATTTTTATTTTGAAGTACTTTTTTTTTTTTAATAAATAAAACTTTCCTGTATCCTTGTGGCTGAGTTAGTTACACATCAGTTTTGTGTGATGGGGAAAGCTGCTGTAGCAAATCGAGTCCTTCCTCTCCCTTCCCCACGCCCCGTAAGTCAGAAATAATGTTGGTGGAAGATGTACAGAGGAGAAGGCTGCAGCCTGTTATCAGAAAACTTTGCCTTGGTTTTTACTCTCTTTTTCAACACTGACTTTTTTTTAATATATGTATTTGGATGCTGAAGCAGGATTTAGCATTTTTGTTCATTTGTACTCATCTTTTTTCCTACCATCACCCCAACTCCCTGGCATTTCCAAGCTGTCCATAGGGAAGCCTTGCTGCCTGAAGTCTGGGAGGGAGGAGAGGAAACAGCCCCAGTTGCCTGGGAGCGATGTGTCCCCAGCGGAAATGCTGGCGCGTTGTTCCTTTCCGACCTGTTTGCATTGCTAGGTCAATCCTTAACAGAAGTCACACTTAATTTTTTTTTTAATTTCTGAAGTGTGGGGATGTTTTTGGCTTTTTGGTTTTGTGGGTTTTGTGGGTTTTTTTGGGTTTTTTTGGTTTTTTTTTTTTTTCTTGGGGCTATAACTTTATAAATTGTCTAATTTCCATTGATCTGTTACATTAAAGGGTCAGTGGCTGGGGGTGAATTTTAGTCCCAGTTTTTCAAATATAGCAAACTGAAAAGTAAGTAACTTTTTTAACCTCCATCAATGTTTATTTATAGACATATGGTTTTGAGTGAGTCTAGTTCTGTACTTGTTTCCACTGTTAAGCTAAAGCTTGCATACCAATTATATTAGAAAAAAAAAAAAGAAAACTTAATAAAAAAAAGTTCTTAACCTTAGAAATCCTGCATTTATATACTGCAGGATGATGCTTGGGGGTTCCTAGCCATAGGCATATATATTTAAAATTTCATCTTTGCATCATTCTCTTTTCAATGAAATTTTCCTTACTTATAGCGTATTGTGACACACTGTAATATTGCTGGGAATTTGCCATAACTTGATTTTGGGAAAAAAAAAAAAAGTTAATTTTTAAGACCTTCCACTTCCAGTTACATCAACAGCAGGAGATCAGCTTATCAAAGCAAGGGAATTCAGGATTTTAGATCGCACCCGTTGAAACACTTTCTTGTGACCTGGTAAGCTTTGATTGCCAATTCGATGTATGTGGCTTCTGTTGTATGCCACGTTACCGTGTAGATAGAAGGGGAGAGTAACCCAAGAGCTATGTAATAAAATCAGAGTGTCTCTAAAAAGATGATCTATATGTATAGTTCTATAGATATATATTTTTAAGCAAAGCCTTTTCCTTAGCCGTACAGGCACTTGAGCTGGAAGTGATCTCAGCTCTTTGCCACCTTGAAGCAGGTAAGGGGAAGAGTTGAAACTAGTGATCACCTTCCCCACTTCAGGAATATTTCTGTTTCTTAAAGTATTTCACTCTCCCCCTTCATTGCAATTAAGAGCTTTGGATTGGATAGGGAGGGAGACCCGTGATAATTTTAAATGAGTACCTTGTCTACCGCACGTGGCTGCCGTGGCCTTTGCCACTACAGGACAGGAAATTCCTGCACTGGGGCAAACTGATCCATTCAGAGGCTTTTCCCCCCATCCACTCTTCCCTTTCCTCTTCCTGCCTTTTAGTATATAGGGCCTTTAAAAAGTATATAGGTAAATATATATATATATATATCTCAAGTTGTGCTGGGTAAGAGGAGGAAGTGCTTCAACAGAACTTCAGTTTGAGGGGTTGGACAAGAAAAGATTCAGCCTTAGAAATAGCCTTAAAGCAACACTGCCCTGAATGTCCACATTGTGCACATGCAGAATGAGATGAGGTTTTCCAGTAGGTAACCCCTTCCCCTGCTCCCCAGCGTAGCTCCTTCAGGTCATCTACTCTGTTTTGTGGTGATATGTATATGCATCAACCAAGCACGTGTGTTTACATATATGTGCGCTGGGATTGTTAGCATACAGAATGGATGTGTAACTTGCCGCCTTTTTTGTTGACTGTTGATAAATGTGTATAAATATGCCATTAAGCATTTCAATTCTGTTTTCTTTCCTTATACTGTATTTTTGATATTGTTCAGTATTCAGTTGATGCTGTGCACGTAGCTGGAGCTCTGTTTGAAGACGGGTCTCAATGCAGGTCAGGTGCGTCCTTGGACGTTGTAGCTTTAGGAGTCTGCGTTGTCCCAGGAAGGAGCAATTGGAAGAAAGTGGCAGCCAGAGAGGGAGTCTGACAGCTGTGGGAGGAAGAAGAGGAGGATGTTTGCTCAGACTATGTCCTGCCCAGGGTGCAGTTTGCTCTCTGGCTCATTTTAGAGGTGGCTTGTCACTGTGGGTAGCTCCAGCAGCAGCTCTGTGGACCACCTCCTGTCCCTGCGGCCATGGCAGGGAAGGTGCTGCAGGATGGTAGTAGCCAGGGGCTTGGGTGGGCCATGGGAGGGGGCAAAAGTTTTGCACAGAGAGGGTAATGATTTCTTTAGAGTTACTAGCTAAGAGTCCCCATGTTCAATGGCATGGTCACCAGCCACACCAGGAGGGGTCAGCCCTGGGAGAAGAGGGACAGAGAGGAACCATCATGCTTAAGAATGATGAAGTAGCTGAGAAGCCCTCATGGAAAAAAACACCCACTTAGGTCTCCTCTAGTGAAGCTGGACCGGAGTTAAACTAGAGGGGGAGCTGTGAAGGGCAGAGGGGACTTGCCCTGTTGGAAGTACTCCAGATCCAAAAGTGACGGGGCTCTTCTGCCAGCTGGTCAGTCCCTAGGCTGTCTGAGGTGAAGGGGGAAAAAACACTAGGTAGGACCCCTGCCCTGCCTCAGACCCTCTCCTGCATACCTGTGGATTTGTGTGTGCAACATGGGGCCTCATTCTGCTCCCGTCCGCACCTCCAAAAAACAAACTAAGGATGAAATTGTGGGCTGTAAATACAAACCCCCTCCCTCTCCAAGGAAGCTTCCTCCTGGAGCTAGTGACAGCTGAGAAAATGGCTGTGAGCTGAGGCGGGGAGGAGGAGAGAAGCTGGTGGGGAAGAGGAGAGTCAACTGTCCAGGTCTAAGTTCAAAGACCACATCGAAAGGTCAAACAGAGCCGCTGACAGCTTAACTGAATGCTTGGGATTTTTTCATACTGTGGAGCATGCCACAAATCAGTGTGTTTAACTTCTGCCTTTTTTTCAAAAAAAAAGAAATGAAACAAAAATCAATTTAATAAACATTTCTCATAGTGTGCATAGTGTGATGAACCGCTGCAGTTTTACAGCCAGTTAACCTTAACACCAGGATGCTTTGTGAACCAGGCTTCAACAGCACGGGGTTTTCCAGCCCGTGGGAGGGGGGCCTGCAGGCAGGCTGGGGATGCATCCAGAATGGTGCTGAGGGAAGGCAAAAAGGTTGCTTGCCAGCAGAGGCGGATGCTGCAGTTATGTCCCCCCTCAAGGAGGGCATAGCTTTTGGGGAGCTACTGTGGATTGCAAAATAGGGTAACTGTGCTGAAATTCAGGGGGCTGCGGTGGCAGTACTGTGCATGCTCAAGGGGCTTCTCCCAGAGTGACCGAAAATGGCCCAAAATGCCCTGTGCCACTATCTAGCCGGGGGCTGGTCTGGTTTTTGCAGATGGTCTCGTAATGCCACCATTGCTGCCACCGCTTGCCCCTCTGTACCATCAGGGGAGAGCCCTGCTGGCAGCGAGGGGGGAGGCCAAGCGCTGTGATCCTGCAACTGCCTGCCTTTCAGTGCCCTGTCTTGGACTTTTCGCTGTGTTCGAAGCAGGAATGTCCCGCAGAGGCTGCCAGCCATCGCCTGCGCTGGTACGGAAAGGGAGGCAATGCCGGGTGAGGGAGAGCGATGTTCATCTGCTGCAAAGAAAGGCCAGCCCTGCTCCCGGCGGCTGTGCCCGTGCTACGAGATCATGCCCATCTGTTGTTCTTTCACTGTTTACCTGAATGTTAATGGAGTCAGACATAATGACTTCTGGAAAGAAAAAAAAAAAGTTATATTTAAAAACAATAAAAAAAGAAACAAAACAAAACCCGTTGTTAGTGGATTTTTAATGATGTGTTGTCAGATCTTGTTTCTTTCCATCGCGTACAGATTTCTGCCACGTCTTCCAAGGGAACAGGCTTGTCTCGTTCTTGTGTTCAAGCAAAATTTGGACTGCAGGGAATGGAGTCCTTAGCTGACCCTCTAGGTGGTTTCCCATGAATGTGATGCTCTTTGCTTCATGCCTTAAAACATTTTTATTGTGGTGCTGTGTTGTTGCTCCAGATGGGGATAAAATTATTCCTGCCTCTGGAGCTAGGATTAAGCTGATGTGAGTCACTGTCAGACTCAGGCTAGTGTTCAACAGGGGGAGAAACGATAGTGGAAACAAGCTGGCAAAGCACAGCGCATATTTGGCATCCAGGGCGCGTGTCTTGGGACCTCAGCCTGGAAGCATAGCTGGGATCTTAAACCTTCCCTGGCTAAATGCAATCCCCTCTGTTTGCACCTCAGGTCTGAGCATTAACACTGATGTGCTTGAAACAGATGAGTGGTACGTGCTGCTTGAGCCAAAATGCTGGGAGAGGACCGGGCAAACCAGGCCCCTTTAGGGTGCTGTTAAGTGAAGACACGGGTTATTCTTGGAAAACAGCAGTTCTGCTGCGTGTGAGCATGTGAGGCTCACACAGATAAACCACTGTGAGAGGAAGGGGTGGGTGGAACGCTTGCAGCCCGCTTGTTCTCATATTGTACTGACAACCCTGGCTTACGCCTCTCTTAAAGATTTTCCTCCAGAGGCCTTGAAGGACTTGGAAAGTCACTGGAGACCTTACTGTGGGCTTCCGATTCCTAGGAATATTGACTGTGGAATTTTTTTTTTTGTGAAACAAGAATTTTCACAAAATGAAAATACAAGTGTGAATTTTTCTAAGCTAGATCAAATTGGGATTTTTTTCCAGTAGAATTCTTTTCCTCCCCCCTCCCAAACTGTTTTAAAAAAAAATTCTCTAGATTGTTTCTAGCGAAACATTTTGGAGGTATTTTTTACTTTGGAAAGCTCTATTTCGCAAGCCTCTTCTGGGCTGTTTGTGTTGTTAGTAGTGATGTGCCTAACTGTTTCCTACCAAGACAGCTGGGACTAACAAGTATAAATGGCTTATGTCCATTCCCTGTTAAGAGGTTGTCTAAACTCTAATCAAGATTTGCAATATTCCCACGAAGTGGCGGGGGAGGGGGGAGGAAACCAGCCAGCTCTCCCATGTGAGAGCTCTTCATGGTGGAGGTTTCTGTAGAGGAAAGCACCCTCCCTCTGCCTGCCAGCTCCATTTGCCAGGCTCGGTGATGAGGGATGTGTAAGATAGGGGCTGTGCTGACATTCCTGCTCAGAACTGCCATTTCCTTTGCTGGGCACGGCAGCATGGCCCTTCCAGTTAGAGGAGAGGAGGGAGTTTCAGCTCCAGGGCAAGCTGCTGACAACAGAGGAGACTGTTCTGAAGAAAAACCACGTGAATATTTCAACAACCTCATTTACTGGCAGGGCCGCAGTAGGGCTGGGAAGCTGTGGCTGTGCTGGAGAGGAGGCGAGAGTGGAAACAGAGCCTTCAGTGAAGAAACATGTGCCATCAGTGCGTGCCCAAGGTGGAGAGGCAAACAATTAACTACCTGACCAGCTCCTGATGCAGTGATAAAGACACAGGCTAGAAACCCCAAATCCCACTGGTACTAGGCTGTGCAGCAGAACTAGAAGCACGGTGTTAATCTGAGTATTTTTGTCTGACCACTCCTCTCAGCTGCATGCTGCGGAGCGTCAGATTACCTTGCGCAGGGCATAACGGAAGCAGGAGGGTGCAGAAGCAAGGACGCGCTGTTCCCACGCAAGCGCTTCAGCCAACCTCTGGCAGCTTGTCTGATGCAGGCGGCCTGATGCTTTCACTTCAGAGCCCAGGGACCTGCAAACAGGAAACACCTCCCAGCCATCAAAACTGCTGCATAACTGAAACCCGCGTTGTTTTCACCCTTGCAGATGCATTAGAGGGTACATAAACTTTGCAGCCGGGCATGCCAGTGGGGACTGCCTGGCGTTTCTCCACTGGGTTTAGCTGGCCCAGCTCAAGTGCCAGTGGTCACACGTAACATTTCTAATTAGAGTTTAATCACACCCTTTTTTTTTTTTCTTCTTTTTTTTTTTTAAACTCATGTTTCTTGGCCCTGCTTTACTAGGGCATTCCCTCATGTTAGAACACAGCTTGTACCGTGTTGGTGTTAGGCCAGGCAAGACAGCGCACACACAACACCCTTGCCTGCCAGCTGCGAGTAAACTAGTAAGATTTCCTCTGGCAAGGGTTACTGGTGTTAAATGCAAAGCCCTGTGTTGGCCACAAAGTTGTGTTGGTTAATGAAGCTCCTACAGGTCATGTTCTAACAAGAGGTTTGGAGAGTTTGGGGGTTTTTGGTTTCTTCCTAATGTTAACTTCAAGGTCCTCAGCTGGTTCCAACGACCTCTTACAGCCCTTGGCTACTGCTGCTAGTGTGAGGCGTGCTGGGGCCAATGATAGGAAAGGAAAAAAAATAATTAGGAAAAGGGTTCTTTTAGTACAAAGATTCCGTAGCTAAATAGAAGTGAACAGAGACCCCCAACTGTTTTTGTTTCTTTTTAAAATTTCAAATAATTGCAGAAATCATTAATTTTGCTCTGAAGTGACTTCAGGTCCCTCCCACACATACAGTGTCCCTAACAGAAAAGGGGCTGCGGGTTCTCCCTGCAGGTGCTCTCCTGGCCGGCAATAACATCATTATTGTGAGGAATCAAGCTAATAAGGACCTTCTTAGCCCGCCTGCATTAAAACTCACTCCACAGGAACTAATTTTATGTAGTTACCTTAGGGAGGAAAAGCACCAACATGAGTAAACAGCACCGAAATAAATCAAACCTGCTAGCAGGTGAGCCAGGACCAAATGACAGGGCAAAGTAAAACAGGCAAGTGAAGCTTGGTGTAGAAGAGAGGCAGTGTCAAGGACTGAATCTTGGAAGCTCATCCCACAGGGATTTCAAGGTCATTTCAAGGCCATTCTGGCAAATGGGAGAGGGCAACCCAAATTATTTCCTTCAGCCTGTACCCATTCTGACTTGGCGTGACTGCCTTCTCCCAGCAGAGAAGGATGTAGTGGTCACTACTGTGTTTTGCTTTTTGCCTGCAGGAAAATACTCCTTTCCCTCCCTGCCTCCTCTCAGGAGCTCCAGCATCAGCTGTGTCTGGCCACAACAGACTAACTTCCATACTCCTTCTGGACACAGGAAATGGTGAAAATGCATCCCATCGCTCTGTCTGGCTTGCAGGATCTGGGCAGCTGCTAGGGAATTGCCTGCTGCTTTCCTATAGCCGGAGGAGAGAGGCCAGCGGTCCCTGCCAGGCGCCTACCCCAGGCTCTGAGCGCAGAGGCAGCAGGAGCCTGCCAGTGAGCAGCGGAAACAGTTACCGGATGGGGGCCAAACAACAGATTTATTTGCAAGAAAAGAGCACCAGGCACCCAGTAACCGGGCTGAGACTGGTATGCATTCGCACACATCACCCCCATGCGCAGGGACGCACTGGTTTCCTGCAGACACATGGAGCCATCTCTGCGAAGGAGCTGGCTTCTTGGAGCCCGTGCACCGGACGCAGCCCACTCACATGGATGATGTCCCATGCTGCAGCTCAAATCCACCTCACCAGTTCCTCACTGCACCCCCGCCCCCTTCAAGCCACCTTAGATCATGCCGGCAAGGGGAAAACGCTTTACCATCTGTTTGTCTTCAGAGTCTGACTCATTATTTTTATTTCAGCTGTCGCCAAGCAATAGCGAAAATCCCAACACACAAGCATAATCACCGCTGCAAACTGTTGTGTCCTCAGCCACCAGAGAAAAAGCAGCTCATCCCCAGTTCTCCACAGTGTGTGACACTAAATCTTCTGCAAAAAGACAGGAAGGAGAAAAAGGGTATGGCCAGCTTCTGAAGCTGATCTTGGTCATCAACATACTCTGCATCCAGGCAAAAAATGAGAACTTGCAGCCTCTGGAAATGGAGGAATGGGACTTGTCTCTGAAGGCACCCACATCCACAGGTGATGGAAATCGTGGAGGTGGCGTAGCCCTCTTCTGCCCCTCTGAGCCCCTAATGTAGCACTGAAACCAGAGGTCAAAACAGAAGCGCACCACCATTTCCACCAGTCTGTGGTGTACTCCACTTCTCTTCAGCCTTACAGAACAGGGGCATGCCACTGCTTATTCCTCATGTTCTTGCCTGCTCGCCAGTACCCTCAGAGGCCCACTCCTGGTGTGTCCCCTGCACCCTAGGCAGTGTCACACAGCACTGGTAGCCTTCACCCGTGCCTTACTCTTGCCTCCCTTCGCTCACTGCCCTCCTCCCATCCGTTCCTGCTTGCCTACCAGAGGACTCATTTTCCTCTCTTCCTCCCATGAGCCACGAACCCATTGGAATGCCAGTGACCGTACTACCATATGTGTATACGTTAAAAAAACAGGATCACCAAACAGGGAAACACTTCTAGAGCTGTTGTTTTAAAACTACAGCACGACTCCAGCCAGACAGAAGATACTTTGCACTAACCTCGTCATTGCTGCCAAATGTATTCCAAACGCAGCCCTTGTCTCATAAATTACCGTAGTTAGCAACACTCCAGCAGGCAAAAGTATATATTTAAAAGGTGACAATGCCAAAGGAGTGACTGCAGTTTATACTACGGGTGACTCACAGTGAGGCCCCGCTGCAAAGGATCCAGTGAAGTTTCCTCAGCCACGGGTGCGGCCTCACCTCTAACGCACCCATCGACAAAGCAACTCATGATGCGGCAGGGCTGCGACGCCGTGGGGGGAAAAATTAAAGTGCCACTAATATCAGACAAAGTGGGGTTATATGGTAATTTCTTCTTTTGTTGCAAAACGATAGCGTAGATTTATACTCCAGGCCTATAGAAAATCCCTCAGAGCAGGGTGACCTGAAGAGGTAGAGACCTTCAGAGGCTCCAGCCCTGTGCCGGCATTAATTTAATTTACCGATGAAGCCCCAGCACCAGGCAACGCAGTAACTGGGAGCCGGAGCCAGGGCAAGGGTGGAGACGAGCCCTGCAAACTGCTGGGCCCTACGCCGGCACAGCAAACCTTGCATTTTTTTCTTTTTTTCCTTAACGTAAACAAGCTAAATATCAGAGCCACTTGGGAAATACATTTCCACTGAAAATTCAGAATTTTTGCTGAAAGAAGGGGAAAAAAATAATCAGGCCTCTTTGGCCAACACCAATAAAACATTTTCAGACAGAATTCCACTTCTCGACGCACACACAAAAAATGTTCTGGGATAGAAAATGGAAACTCTTTTTTTTTTTTTTTTTTCTTTTGGATGGATAGTGGTTTTATTCCCCAAGTGACTTGGGGTTTTCTGGTTAGAAAATAAATACATATAAATCTAAAAAAAAAAACCAAACAAAACAAAAACCCAAACAAAATTTAAAAAACCAGACACTTCCTCTGAAGTTTTCACTGTGGCCAAACCCTGCTTTTAAGACGAGAAAAAAAGCTCTCCCTGACACGTTTTTTTCCAGACTGTGTGGAGGAAGGCGGAGGCGGCGCCGTGCCGGCCTCGCCGTCCACCTCCCGACGCCGGGCAGCCCGAGGGGCGAACGTCGTGCCCCAGCCGCCCCCCGCCGCCAGCACCGCTGCCTCCCCGGTGTGCGCAGCTGGACCCCAAACCCGCTCATCTGCAGGCTGCAACACCAGCACCTCCCTAGGCTGCAAAATGGTGGGCAAGCGGCGGGCGCGGTGCATCCTGGGAGCTGTAGTCCTCTCCACAAGTCGCAACGGAGGAGAGAGCCCGGCCCCGTTTCGCGGCGAAACCGTGATATTTCCCCCGCGTCCCGGCTCTCAAAATGTCCCCCGCCGGGGGAAAGGCGGGCGACTACAACTCCCGGGGCTCAAAGGAGAGAGGTGGTGCGAGAAGCAGGGGGCCCCGCCGGTTTCCCGCCCCTTCCGTGCTGCTTTGCCTGCTGGGAGTTGTAGTCTCGCCGCCGCTCGCTGCCGCTCCGGTGCGGCTGGTAGGGACTCAGTGTCCCAGTGTGCCCCGCGCGGCGGCTGTCGGCGGCGGGGAAAGGCGGGCGGTGAGGTGGCGTACGGCCCGTGCTGTGTCGGGGTACGGGACGTTTTCCTCCCCTTTCCCCGCCGGTTCGCGCTGTGTGCCCGGAGGTGGCGGTGTGCCAGCGGCCGCCCTGCGCCGCGCTGAGCGGGAGCGGGGAGCGGCAGCGGGAGGCGGCTTCCGGGCGCTCTCCGGCGCTCCTGCGTCGTGAGAAGGGTGTGGGGCTGGAGGAGGGGGTCAGCCCCAGGGGGTGCAGGGGCCTGTGAGGCGGGTAGAGGGGTTATATCCAGTAGGATCCCGGTCTGGGGAAGGGAGCTGGGCCCTGGGCAGGCAGGGAGGCGGGACGGCTGAGGCCGTGGCCTGCACCCGTGATGTTAGGTAAGGCCGTGGGCTCTGTCGTGTCCCCCTCCCCGGGGTGGGGTGCCCGCTGGAGCTGTGAGCCAGGGCTCGGGGCTGCTGCCCTCTTCCTTGGCCTAGCAGCCTCTGTGGGCACCGTCCCGAAGGACTGCCCTGGGGTTGGCCAGGGGTTGCAGGCAGGCTTGGCTGCAGTGCTGTCTCTTGTGATGAGAGCAGACTCTTGGCCGTGGCTTGGAGTGACTGATGTCTCTGTTTTTCTCACACACCGCAGGAGGACACACAGAGCCTGTTTGAGTAAGACCAGAATGGAAGAGTCTGATGGGGACCTTCCCATCCAGAGAGACACCATCCTATCTGAGTTGTGCTGTGATCACGTCATCGTAACAAACCTGTGAGTCTGTCTGGTGTGCTGTAAGGGTCAGTATTTTGGCTACTAACACTGTTAAGGCTAAAACATCTCCTTAGGAGCAAAATTTTTCCTTTCTGTGTAGCTGCACTCAGACAGATACCCTGATTCACAGCCTGTGATGAACACTTATACCATCTTCTAAGAACAGCTGGTTTAATAGTCAGTTGTATGCTTCAGTGTCTCTTTTGGGTTGTAGTCATTGCTTTCATATGTTATAAAACTAAGCAGAAGGAAGTATGATTTTCAGATTATTATTTCCCATTTAGGGGTTACACTGAGGGCAATGTTTTCAAAAGCAGTCATAAGATCCCTTTTGTCAAAGACAGACAGACTTTACATGGAACACAGCACTCAAGTCTGGAATTCTTCAGATTTTGTCTGTTTTAATGCCTCATGAAAAGCTGTCCCTAACTGTGAATATTGTCTTTCTTTGAAAACACAACTCTGTGGTATCCATGGTGTCTTTTTTTTTTGCAGCATTTAGTACTTGCAATGCCCAACTATTATTTTTCTATTTTCTTAGCTGCGTTTAATACTGTTCATTTAGTAATGGTTTACTGCACATGTAAATTACAGTTCTATTTTTTTAAAACCTTTCCTTTGTTCTACAGAATAAGGTTGGCAATGTGAATGTAGGGACTGAGTAAATATAGCAGTGCCTGCCTTATTAGGCTGTGTGTTGTTCTTCTCCCAAAAATCCAGGAATTTCTGCAGACTTTTATATTAGCATGAGTTTGTGTCAGATTTAGAACTCGGTTCTGCAGCTTTGGATGATTCAAGGGGAAGGAATTATTTTTAAAACTCAATTTAAAACTACATTTCCAGTATCTTGATGGAAATGTTTGTTTTCTAGGGTGGAAGTGATGAGATCTTTGGTGGCTTTAACTGACCCTCAGGAGGGGAAGCTGACTCAGTCTCAAGAGAAAGTGAGTGACTAAGAGACTTTCCATGTCTGTTTACTGCATCGTTTCAGAAGAACCTATAATTAGGCAGTTGAGCTTATTGTAATAGCATACTAGACCTGTTTCTGTAGTTCACATTTTTGTGAGTTGAACTGAAGTGTGTGTTTGCCAGCTCTGTTTCTGATTGCCTGGCAAGTGGTAATGTGATCATCAGCTGCCTCAGTTCTGCAAGGTTCCCTTCAAGCAGGTGGCAGAGTGCATCAGGTATTCCAGCCACTAGTGGAGGTCAGGTTTCAAATCACGCTGTCTTTTTCCTGACTGAAGGGCCAGCTCTTGCAGACCCTTAGTTGCTCCCTCCCTTTGTTTCCATGCACAAGCATGGCATGTGCGATTAGTTTTCTTAATCCAGTGGGACTGATTTCTTGAGCTGGCTCGTTTTTTGATTCCAGAAATCCAATAATGACACAAGAGCTTAAACCCAAGGAAGATGTGGAGCTTGTACTTAGTGTCACTTTAAAGCATTCCTGAAACTGTAGCCCTGATATTTTTGTGACTTTTCTGCCACTGACCTTGCCCTGTGATAGTCCTTTAGAATAGGCTGAACTGATGATTATTGGGACAGGAGGTGCAGGGGCTAATACAGTAAAGGATTGTAATGGCCAAAAGAAAGTTTGAGAGATTAGGATGTGTTTTTGTGGATTTGTACAGTATGATAAATGCAGGGTGTAATTTGGAGAGGTCATGGCTGTCTCTTGGAAGATGTGTAAGACAAGTTATGGGGTATTCAGATTTGCTCACAAATTTGATGCTCATCTTTTATTACTGGACCTGCTATAACTTTTAATGAAATTTGGTGTGCAGTGCTGTTTTTAATTACTTCATATTCTTGTATTGAGTCTTGTATCTTTAATTTTAATGTGCATTCATTCCGAAAATAATGTTTTTATTTCAAGGAAAATTGCTTAGGAATCCCTGAAGCACAGCTGCCTGTTATATTGCAGTAATAATTATTTTGCACAGCACAGAATGATAGTCTCAAACTCGGTTCTCATTTCACACCTGAATTTTTATGCTCTTTTGTATTCCAGGTACTGAACTCACTGGGCATTCGGAAAACTGTATTTGCAGCTGTTCCTGGGCCTACGTCAAAGACCACAGTGGAGTGACAGCTCAAAGATGGGAGATCAGGATGGAGGTGAACCCTTTCTGGGGACAGTGGCTGGTGGTGCCACAGACTATGAAGGAGCTGTGCCCTCAGACACAGTGTCGCTCAGCGATTCTGATTCTGATGATTTGGGGTTAGCAGATGAAGCAGAAGTTGATACAATATCTCCTGAGGAGCCATCTGTAGATGATGGGGATTACAGATCAGGGGAGTCCACTAACTCTTCAAAGAGCAGTCAGAGATCTCCTGTGCAGCCGTTCCATCTGAGAGGCATGAGTTCTACATTCTCTCTCCGTAGCCAGAGCATTTTTGATTGCCTGGAAGAGGCAGCCAAGTTGTCTGTGCCCTCAATGCCTGAAGATCATGTTGCTGATGGGAGGTTTAAGCGCCCATTGCCTCCCACCACAGTTTCAGGTAGTATGGTTCCAGAAAGCCTGGGAAAGCAAGCCAAACCAGTGCAGGCTCCCAAAACCTCTCCTGCAGTGCCTGACTATGTGGCACACCCAGAGCGCTGGACCAAATACAGCCTAGATGGAGTTTCAGAGTCTAGTGACAAGACTAACAGGGCGGTGGCCATGGAATTTCTAGAGGGTTTGAAGAAAAGAGGGGAGGAACAAAGCTCAGCTACCCAGGATAGCTACACCCCATACTTCAACCAAGACCCTTCCAGCTGTGGAGCTGGGAGGATTGTCTTCACCAAACCAGCAAAAAGGGGTGTTGATGGACTAGAAAAGAAAACATCAGCAGGGGAGGGTGATAAGAAACACATGAAAACAGATCTGAAAGGAAGATCTCTTAAGAAGACTGATGACTTAAGGGAGGAAGATAAGGTAGGGCTGGGGCACTTAGACAGTGGAAGTGGAAAGGCAACAGAGGAGGAGGAGTGCATGATGGCAGGGGACCTGAATACAGAAGGTAAGCTTAGTGCAGGGTTTAGTGGCGCAAGTGAAGAGTCATCCATGCAAACAGTTGGATTCCATTGCAGTAAGAAGAAGAATAGGAGAAATTTCCGATCTAAAGTAGATGATGAAGGAGAGGAGGAAGAGTCCTGAAGGATGGAGCACACTGGAGACATCCAAGGACTTGTATTTGGCTATGTTTGGGTTTTTCTCTGACTTTTTTGTTCTGATCTGGAAACCATATGATAGCCTTTTATCTAACGGTTTGCATCATAGCCACCAAGAACGTTTTATATTATTAGAAATTAAGCTACCTAAAATACATTCCAGAGTTTTTGTTTGTGAGAAGTCTATGGGCACAGGATAGTTGCACCCTAGCAGAAGAGAATAAGGTGTGCTTTGTTTGCTTGAGCAGCTCCCCAAGGCTGCTCTGGAGCTGAAGTAGCCAAAGAAAAAGATATGTTAGCTAAAAGGCTACAAGGCTTCCTGCTAACTCCCAAATTTAGAGCTGGTCCGAAATCCTGTAGAATCCTGGAGCAAAGATGATGAGCCCATTATGTAGAGATTTTTAAACAATGAAAATAAAACCTAGTCTTCCACTAGATGTGATTTTGCCTGGCCTTGTCCCAGGGAGGAAAAGCTTTTTTTTTTTTTTTTTTTTTTTTTAAAAAAAAAATACATACTTCTCTCATTGCCATTGAAAGTGAAAGCACAAGGGTGTTCAATCATGAGTTTGGAGGGCCCAGGTGGGAACTAGCAAAACCAGTATATTTTTTTTAAGGTTGGCTTAATATTTACCTTATTTAATGTTATGTGATAACAATTTTTTAAAAAAAGACAATGTTTCTTGTGGAGACGTACAACTCTGGATACACCCTGGTGAAGACACACTCAGGATGGCTTCAGCCAAGTCTCACCACGTTGATTGTAGGTCAGAATTCGCAACAGGCATAGTTGCTAAGTTGGGCAGCAGCTTTTCCTCTTACTGGCATGATGCGATGTCATGATTCTTGGCCTGCACGTTTGTATGTCCTTTCCAGGTGGCACTGCTTCCACATCGATTCTATATGTGGATTTGGTCGGAATGAGGTATTTCTACCAGAACTGGATACTTTTTTGTTCTTTGGGATTCAATAAACTTCCAACTGTATCTTGATTTCTTCATCTCTTTGAACCATGCTGATTAATGCAGCTACAGGAGTTTTAAAAAATACTCAGTTTATTTGATTTGAGAATTGGCTTGAAAATCTTCTAGAATGTTACTCTAAGCTTACCATCTTGTAACTTCTTCCTCAAGTGTTATATTTTAGATTCTAAAGGTCACATTTTTAACATTTTCAATCATTTTGCAATGTATAGAGAATCACAGGAGGAATTACCTCATACAATGAGTCACATTGTAATGAATGCCAGATATAGTAGTTTTTCACACAGAATGTTAGTGAATTTTATAAATAAGGTGGAAAGATTAAATCCTCTGAAAGGTTATATGATTTGAAACTCAAATTAGTTTAAGTCAGTTTGGACTGATATTTTTTTGCGAGTATTCTAAATGAACCAACCCCAATGTTGGTATTTATAACTATGTACTGAAAGGTTACTTCTTTAAAATTTGCGATCTTGCTAGACTGTGCTTGCTCCCACTCTAAAGGATATTGGAGGAGGTTACTTCCTCTGGGGGAGTGTCAGCATGTTGTCAGTAATTGACTGGTCTGTCCGGATCATTTGAGTCTTTGTGTTTGAACAGACCTATCATTTGGCAGCAAAAGCATCGGAGTTTGATGCACATTAATTAATGGGTCATTGCTAAATACATCAGTTGTTCCAGTGCATGTGAGTGGGACTTAACATTTCCAAATGGATAGATGTTAGTTATTTTGGTTAGTGGATGATTAATGTGCTGATCACAATTTAAATAGCAGCCATTTCAGAATGGAAGCTGCTGCCAAGAGCAAGGCATGGTGGCTGTAAGATATGCTTTATTTCCTAACAAAAAAAATGTAGCTCAGTAGAAACTTACTGGTTTTATAACTTCTGCTTGCCTAGGGTGAAGAGCAGGTAGGACAGTGCTAAAATTCCACCACTATTAATGAGGTCACTGAGGTCTGGGGCACAGCTTAATAAACTGGACAAATGGCTGTTTTATGAAGACATCATAACAAGATCAATATGTATTAATAAAAGACTCATGTCAGAAAGTTATTTTTATCAGATCTGAGATTTTTTTTTTCTTTTTTTTTCTGCCTCTGGTAAGAGAGAGGTTTTGCAAGACCTACGTTTTGGTTAGATAGTAGCAGTGTTATATGCATGAGGAAGTTAAGTTCAGCTGAAGCTTGCCAGTGGAAGAAAGACCACAACCCAATATTTCCCCCTTCTGGTGCTGCTTATATTATTCCAAATAAATTTCCCTTTAGATTACGGTATTAATATTCATTTTATTGGTGTATCTTTTCATACAAAATTCTAATAAAGCTAGCTAGCTTTTGTATGCTAAAAATGGACATGCCAGTTTAAGTAATAAAAAAACTGACAAACAGTCCAAATTCCTAGTTTGTAGGAAAATTCTTGCTACACATTCTTGCTTTAAAGTCTCTAAGTGATTTTTTTTTTTTTTTTCCCCTGACCTTTGAGAGAGAAAAGTAAAATGAAATCAGAAAACTGCTTAGGTGTAGATGCAGTGTTCCATGTGGTGCAATACGTAAAGGCGAAGTCTCCTTTGACAGCAGCTATGATCTGACATTGAAACAAAAAAGCAAGCAGCAGAGGCTGCGGGTCTGACTGTGGGAGGGTCACTTGCTTCGTGTTTGGAAAGTGACTGCAAGCCACCGCACACGAGGACCACGCAATGAGATTCCAGTTTGTGGGGATGAGTGAGAAGCCCTCAGTAAGGAATACCAGCAAAGCCGTATCTCACAGAGGCCAGCATGGGAAGAGAAGATGGTGAGTACAATCATTTGAGGGTTGCAAGAACTCCAGGAAATGTATGGATTTGTAGTAGTTCAGTATCCCAGGCCCTTTCCTGTGGAAACTATTTCTTTGTTTCCTAAGCAACTCAGAAATATGAGCTTGCTTTCTTGGCCAAGGAAGTGGCTTGTTTTTTAGTGGGTAAATGATCACCCTTCCAAAGGGAGACTCCTTCGAACAGAGAAATGTGGAAATTAGCAATGATGACAATGGATTGAGGGTGTGGTATTTGGAGAACAGAATGCCGATGATATTTAGAAAATCAGGCGGTAGAGTCATCCTGGAGGAGAGAATTTTTAGTGCAATTTGTGGAATGGAGTTTTAGAGAAAGGATCAAATAATATAGGAGCAGGAGGGAAGAAAGCCCAAGAAACTGAAGGAAGAAGACCAAGAAATCCTCAGTAGTGTCAAACATTGACAGCACTTGGCATAAAGGCTTTGAGAGCTGGGCCTTAGGCCTTCATGAGATTAGGATTTTACTTCTACAGTAGTTCAGTAGGACAAAAGCTTTACCTGAAGAAATTACAATAAAATTTAATTATCAATGTATGTGATGTCAGTCTTGGACTGATCTGCACGCTCTTCTCTTTCACTTCTTTCTGGCAGAGGCACTTCTGTGTTGGCATTCCTCACACCTAATAGAATTGCAAAAGCCACATGCTTGTTTAAAAGCCTTAGGAGAAGGAGCACATAATAGTAATTGTTTAAGAAACTTTAAAATGTTGAAAATAATCCATGATAAAAAGATACTGTAGATTCTATTTGCATTTGCTCACTAAATTATAAAAATGGATTTTTTCTTTCTGTTTCAGCTATTTAAGTTTCTGATTTTTATGCAGTTAGAGTATTAAAATGTCTGGAGAACATCCTACAGGATGGTTTTTCTTACTGGAATGTTGATAATCAAGCAATTTACACATGTGTTTTATAAGCTTCTACCAGAAGTAAGTCAAGTTTGAGGTTAGTTGGAGTCTGAGTGACTTGAGGTCTTGTCGTGACTTGAATGACGAGTTTTCAGCTAATTCATTTTCCCATATAGTATATAATATGTCTTGTTTATGGGTTTTGAAGGGCTTTTTGTGTAATAAATAGTAATAGATATTGAAATAGATCATTGAGAAGAATATCCGAAATTTTTATTGTGTTGGGTATCCTGCAGTGGCTGAGAAATAGTCTGTTTCTGTGTCTAATGTTTTAAACTCCAACCAGTGGAGCCCTGGGACTCAGGACAAGATTCTTAACTGACACAAACAGTTGCAGCTCTGAAGGCAAATGAGCCATGCTGATTAAAACAAAGTAGGAGGCTTGCTCAAATTTTTTTTTAAATGACTATTGTTATCCATATTAAATGTTTTGGTAATACTTTGGTAGTACTAGCTCCTTGACTCAAGAAACCCCCAAGACACAATCCTCTCAAGAAACTCGGTAGCAAATAGATACTTATTTGCATGCTTAAAGTTGGGTGAGATCATTCTAAGTCACACTAAGTGACAGTCCTTTCCCCAAAGCTTCTAAATATATTTTGAAAAAGGTAACTTTTTCATTCTGAAGTATGAATACTCCATTCCTTCTTTATATTCCCATTACCTCTAGGTATATTCCTTTGCACCTTCTTATGTGGTTCTCTCCAATTTTTTTCTTGCATTTTTTAAACTAAATTCTTCAGTTGTATTAATTAGCTGTTCCATGATTGTTTTCAGTACTTACGTGTATACTT
The DNA here is from genome assembly GCF_036417535.1 of Chlamydotis macqueenii. NCBI lineage: Eukaryota > Metazoa > Chordata > Aves > Otidiformes > Otididae > Chlamydotis > Chlamydotis macqueenii. The sequence goes on along the minus strand of NC_141560.1, from coordinate 50,920,778 downwards.
TGGAGCTGGTTGGTTGCACAAGAGGTTGGTTTTGGTTAAAACCTCTGCCACTGAGGAGATAACAGCTGTACAGTAGCAAATCTACAAAATAAGTAGTGATTTCTGCATCAGCTAATTTTTGTAGTACTTTATCCATTCTTAAATTTGTAGGAAATATAATCAAGGCAGCAGACTGAAGCAGCGTTAGAGATACCTCTTTTTTTTTTTTTCTTTATTTTTTTAAAAAGAAATAGTTGAATTGTCTTGGACAGTTATACAATCATACAATTGTACAATTGGTATATTAAATACCTTCCTTTTTTTGTTATGATATTGCATTATCACAAGCTGGCACAAAGTTATTAAAGCATTTCTTGTGTGTTCCTGTTGGAGTGGTATTTGATGTCAACATTGTTCATTGAATAGCATTCCTTTTTTCAGGAAGCCATAAAGTGGATAAGAAAGGGGAGGGAAACTGCAATGGGAGTATTAAGATAAGGAACTTTCAGTCAGGCCAAAATTACACTGGAGAGTTCTAGGGACAAACAAAACAATAACAGTTGTGCTATGGAGCATGTGGTAATGCTGAGCATTTTCAGACTATTTAAAAAATGCTTGTTTATATTTCAAGGGTTTATCATCAAAAGCTCAAGATAGGGTTTCCTTCTATTATTTATGTTTCACATTTATATGTTAGACACTTCCCTTTGAGACGCTGGTATCTGGTATCTAAGAAAATTAGAAAAACTGATGTCCGAGAAGATTAGTCCAGGTCAGATCAGACAGAGTATGGTGATTTTCAAAGTTGTCAGTTTTAAAGAAGAAGGTTGGGTGAAGGAAGAGAATGGAGGGGGGAAGATGAAGCATTTCCTTCCAGCAATATCCTTAATGAAGGAAATAAACACTTCTCAAGTAGACTAGAAAAGAGAGCAAGAAATGCTGTATTCCCCTTTCTCCTTTCTACTTTACCTATGTGTACAATCTGAGAGAAAACAGTAAGGAAAGTGAAACCGTAATACAGATCCATTTCTCTTTTCCTTTATCCCTAAATAGGGTCTGCCAAACCACCATTAAATGAGAGAAACATGGTGAAATCCTAAAGATGCTATAGTGCCTATAAAAATATTACTGACCTGGGCTTCCATAACTTTAAACCGCTTTTCTTGTTCTTTCAATCCGCTAAAATATTTAGACAAATTATCCACCCTGTGGAAACAAAGCAGACGCGCTGAGCAAAAAGGAAAGCCCTTAGAAGAAATCCTAAACCACAAAACCTGCTTAACATACTGGAGCCCTGGCCCCTCACTGGCAGTTCTGTGCTGCTGAGACATCCCAGAGCCCCCTAAAAGTTTTGTCCTTTTGAGCTGTTCCTGCAAGTGTATACTGAACAGAGCAGCATTTCTGGGACACTCATGCACCTGTTGCCCAGGGACTCATTATAAACTCACACAGATGACAGCCGCCGTGCAGCTTCTGGCAAGGGCCGCTTAGCCCCTGCGGCTGTGGGAATCAAGGGCAGCAGGAAGGAGCCTTAGGTCCTGCTCTGCTTCTCCAGCCCTGCATGTCCCACCTGCACCAAATGCAAACTGATAGTGGTGTGAGAACTGAGGCCACAATATTTGTTCCAGCATAGGGGAGATCAGCTACTTAACATTTATACGACGCTTCACTTTTGGAAACTGGTTTGGCATTCAAATCCCTTTTTCCATGCAGTCCAAAGGGATGTGTAGAGAATTTCCATATAGTGCCTCCAAATCATTGTATTGTCCACATGCATTCTGCATCCTTCACCTCTTTGCCCGTCATTCTTGGCGTCTGATTCCCCACAGGCTCCTCAAATCCCTCTCTGCTTTGTCCTGACTACTGTTTCAAGTTTCCCCTCTAACAGGTTACGTTCCATTCAGGTCTATGTGAAAAAGCTGCTGCTGGATGGGTCTAATGCATTTTGAGATTGGTTCAATGCAAAGCTCAAAGAATACCTTTCTGATGGTTGTGTAAGATTTCAAATACACACTGCTACCACCAAAGAGCAGAGATAAAAAGCGATGGGTTTGGTGGTGTTCATCTGAATCTTTTCCAGTTGTTCAGCACCTGTTGGCTCGGGGTAATTCAAGATATCTTAAACTTCCATTCAACAGTCTAAGCTATTCAAAAGTCTCATTCAAAAGTCGATGTTGTATTCCTGCAGGGGATGGAAGTACCTGCACTGCAGTATAGCAAAGGAACTATTCTTCCATCATTTCTTCATGAAGGTGATTTTCATTGACCTTGACTCCAGATTTAGCTGGAGCTTAGAGGTACGTAATTGTACATACTTAAAGAGTGCCAAAAACTCTTCTAATATTGTGACATTGGCTTCTCACATTTTTCTAACTGCATTCTAGCCGAACTCTTCATATAAGCTTTACAAGCACCTGAATGTTTATCTCATTCAAAGCTGAAGACTTGCAAGGTACACTTATTGTGGGTCAGAATAACATACTTATTAGATGTGGCCTTCAGCCTTTCTTCATTGCTTTCTTTCCTTTCTTGTTCAAGATTTACAAGATAATTTTCTTTTTGCATCAGCTCCCATGTTATGATTTTTTGATCTACGCCAACTGGAAGATCTCTTTCTGTAGGGAAAAAAAAAGCATATATTTTACTCTCTTTCCTCTTGTACTAGTAATGGCAGGCTGCTATGCTAAAGAAAAATCAAGTCTTGCCTTTGCAGGCACTTTGCCGTTGCAGGAGTGTCATATTATGAAATGCACTGTAAAAATAAGTATTTTCTACATTTTTTCTTGTCATGGAAGGCAATATCCCTTTTTACAGTCAGATATGAGTCCTGAGTTTTCTAAAGAACAGCGTGAACCAATTTCAGTGGTTCCATTTAAACTCGTTTATGACCTTACTGAACTTCTGACGTATTGTAGCCCCAAAGTATTGAATGAGCAGAGCTTTATGTTCAGATGCACTTTATCATCTAAGCTTCTTTATTAGAACAATTATAAATAGGAAGGAAAATCTGCTAATAAAACCCTCCACCTTGAAGTATAAAGCCTGTTGTTGTTGTCGAGTGTCCCAGCCAACAACAGACCTCAATTTCACAGACATATTTTGAATGTAACATACTAGTTTTGTATCTTCATGAAGATTGGTAAAAGGGCACCCTTGCTGTATGCTCCAAACACTACTGAATCTATAACCTGACCAGACAGGTATTTGCTTTCTTAGGGCATTTTTTTTTTTTAAGCATGTTCAGCAGTATGCTTTGAGAGCCAGGAGTGTGTTTGAAAGGGAGTTTAGTCAAAGGGCTCTGAATTGGTCCAGTCTGACAACAGTTCTGCTCCAAAGCCCGTCACCAGCCCGCGCATGAGGAGTAAATAGGCTTGTTATCAGACATTATGAAACTAGATGGGCCAAGTTTGCCATCACTATAGAAGCCCCCAAATGCCTTCTGTAATTAGCTGAACTTCATCTGACTTTTAAGGGACCACAATTTCTTTAAGTGTGCTCACTGTCTCTCCATCTCTCTGTACTGGGAAATTCCACTAATCCTAATACATTTTTAGACTGGGTATATGTTTTTAGGGTTGTCTGTACTTAGTAATTACTAAAATTTGGGGGCAAATTAAATAACTATTCATTATTAATTAAACCTATCCATTGTTATCTCTTCAAAAAACAAATCCGTTTAATCAGTTTTATATCGACACCTTTGTTGTAAAAACTGTGGTGCATAAAGAAATGCATTGTGGGAAACTGTTTATAGTACAGGATACATTTTGAGCCTTAATTTTTCATTTGTACTCTCCTGGCACTCTTTGTTAAAATACCTAGCCTAGAATACCTAGCCTCATACGGCCCACAGACTGGTGTTTCATGTGGGGGCCAGCGACACAGCTGGCAGCAGTCTAAAAAACATCAAAAGGGATTTCAGGGCTCTGGGTTCAACAGTCAAAGGCTCTGGGGCGCAGGTGGTCTTCTTGTCAATCCTCCCGGTCGAAGGGCAGGGACCTGAAAGGGCCAGACGTATCTGGCAGGTTAACTCGTGGCTCAGGGAGTGGTGCTACAGCCAGGGCTTTGGGTATCTAGATCACGGGGCGTGCTTTGAGAAGCCCGGGCTGCTAGGGGCAGATGGCGTGCACCTAACCAAGAGGGGGAAGAGTGTGCTTGGACAAAGACTTGCCAGGCTCGTCCGGAGGGCTTTAAACTAGTGCTGCTGGGGGAGGGGCGCACAGTTCAGCCCACTGCGGTCAGCATGGCGCCAGTGCCAGCACCGAGGGTCCAGAAGCTGAGGAGGGATCACAGGTATGTGCAAATAAACCTAAACTGCGGTGCAATAGCACCCCTGTAGCTCCAGCCAGCAAGTCGGCTTTGTCGGGGGCCCAGCTGAAGTGTCTCTATACCAATGCACGCAGCATGGGGAATAAACAGGAAGAGCTGGAGATGCTTGCACACGAGCAGGGCTACGACCCCATTGGCATCACGGAGACGTGGTGGGATGACACATACGACTGGAGCGTCAACATGGAGGGGTATAGGCTTTTTAGAAAAGACAGGAAGGGGAGACGAGGAGGGGGTGTCGCTCTCTACATCAGCGACCGGCTGGAGTGTGTGGAGCTCCGCCTGGGGATGGAGGAGGAGCTGACAGCTTATGGGTCAAGATTAGAGGATGGGGACGGACAGGGGACATCACGGTGGGGGTCTGTTACAGGCCGCCTGGCCAGGAGGACAGAGCAGATGAAGTGCTCTATAGGCAGATAGGAGCAGCCTCACGGTCACAGGCCCTGGTCCTCATGGGGGACTTCAGCCACCCTGACATCTGTTGGAGAGACAACACGGCAGGGCACAGGCAGTCCAGGAGGTTCCTGGAATGCGTGGATGACAACTTCCTCCTGCAGGCGATAGAGGAGCCGACAAGGAGGGGTGCCATGCTCGACCTTGTGCTCACCAACAGGGAGGGGCTGGTGGGGGATGTGAAACTAAAGGACAGCCTTGGCTGCAGCGACCATGACATGGTGGAGTTCAAGATCCACGGGGCAGCAAGGAAAATACATGGCAAGCTCTCTGCCCTAGACTTCAGGAAGGCGGACTTCGGCCTCTTCAGGGACCTGATGGGCCAAGTGCCATGGGAGGCGGCCCTGGAGGGAAGAGGGGCCCAGGAAAGTTGGTCTATATTCAAGGAGCACCTCCTCCAAGCTCAGCAGAAGTGCATCCCGGTGAAAAACAAGTCGGGCAAAAAGGCCAGGAGGCGGGCGTGGATGAGCAAGGAGCTCCTGGACCAACTGAAAGTGAAAAAGGAAGCCTATAGAGGGTGGAAGTGGGGACAGGTAGCCTGGGAGGACTACAAAGAGGCTGCGCGAGTGGCCAGGGATAAGGTAAGGAAGGCCAAAGCCCTGGCAGAACTGAATCTGGCCAGGGATATAAAATGCAACAAGAAGAGTTTTTATAGGTACGTAGGGGACAAAAGAAAGTCCAGGGAAAATATAGGCCCCCTCCGAAAGGGAACTGGTGTCCTGGTTACCCAGGACATGGAGAAGGCTGAGGTTCTCAATGACTTTTTTGCCTCAGTCTTCACCAACAAGAGTTCCTGTCCCACCACCCAAGCTGTAGAAGGTGCAAGCAGGGACTGCGAGGATGAAGAACTGCCCATTGTACTCGAAGAGCAGGTTCGGGATTATCTGAGGAACCTAAAGGTGCACAAGTCCATGGGACCTGATGAGATCCATCCGCGAGTCCTGAGGGAACTGGTGGATGAAGTTGCCAAGCCACTGGCTATCGTATTTGAGAAGTCGTGGCGGTCTGGTGAGGTCCCCGATGACTGGAGGAGAGGGAACATAACCCCCATTTTTAAAAAGGGGAATAAGGAAGACCCAGGTAACTACAGGCCAGTCAGCCTCACCTCTGTGCCTGGCAAGGTCATGGAGCAGATTCTCCTGGAAACCATGCTAAGGCACATGGAGAGCAAGGAGGTGGTTGGTGACAGCCAACATGGCTTCACCAAGGGCACATCGTGCCTGACCAATTTGGTGGCCTTCTATGACGGGGTGACGGCATCGGTGGACAAGGGACGAGCAACTGACATCATCTACCTGGACTTGTGCAAAGCTTTTGACACTGTCCCGCACGACATCCTTCTCTCTAAACTAGAGAGACATGGGTTTGATGGATGGACCACTCGGTGGATAAGGAGTTGGCTGGATGGCCACACTCAGAGAGTGGTGGTCAATGGCTCAATGTCCATGTGGAGACCGGTCATGAGTGGCGTCCCTCAGGGGTCTGTGCTGGGCCCGGCCCTGTTCAACATCTTTGTTGGCGACATGGACAGTGGGATAGAGTGCACCCTCAGCAAGTTCGCCGACGACACCAAGTTGTGTGGTGCCGTCGACACACTGGAAGGGAGGGATGCCATCCAGAGGGACCTTGACAGGCTGGAGAGGTGGGCCCGTGCCAACCTCATGAAGTTCAACCAGGCCAAGTGCAAGGTCCTGCACCTGGGTCATGGCAATCCCAGGCACAAATACAGGCTGGGCGGGGAATGGATTGAGAGCAGCCCTGAGGAGAAGGACTTGGGAGTGCTGGTGGATGAGAAGCTTAACATGAGCCAGCAATGCGCCCTTGCGGCCCAGAAGGCCAACCACATCCTGGGCTGCATCAAGAGGAGCATGGCCAGCAGGTCGAGGGAGGTGATTCTCCCCCTCTACTCTGCCCTGGTGAGACCCCACCTGGAGTACTGTGTCCAGTTCTGGAGCCCCCAACACAAGAAGGACAAAGACCAGTTGGAGAAGGTCCAGAGGAGGGCCACAAGATGATAAAAGGGCTGGAGCACCTCTCTTATGAGGACAGGATGAGAGAGTTGGGGCTGTTCAGCCTGGAGAAGAGGAGGCTCCGGGGAGACCTGATAGCGGTCTTCCAGTACCTCAAGGGGGCCTCCAAGAAAGATGGGGAAAGGCTGTTCAGTAGGGCCTGTTGCGATAGGACGAGAGGTAATGGTTTTAAAATAGAGGGGGGTAGATTTAGATTGGAAATTAGGAAAAATTTTTTTACGATGCGAGTTATAGAACACTGGAACAGGTTGCCCAGAAAGGTGGTGGAGGCCCCATCCCTGAAAACGTTCAAGGCCAGGCTGGATGAGGCTCTGAGCAACCTGATCTAGTTGGGGATGTCCCTGCTCCTTGCAGGGGGGTTGGACTAGATGACCTTTGAAGGTCCCTTCCAACCCTAACCATTCTATGATTCTATGATTCTAAATTGTGACTTTTGGCCTAAGGAAGTCTTAATTGCTCTTCTGTTTTGCCTATGTAGCATGTCTTGCGAGACTCTCAGGGTCTGAAGTTGCTAGATGTTTGTTAACAACTCACCCAGATGTTCTTTTTTATTTTCCATTTTGTTGAAGATTCTTCTGAGAACCAGAGTGATGTGGTTAATAATAATAAATGGTGGTGCTAAGGCAGGCCGGCCATGATATTCAACAATCAGGTTGTAGCGCTGAATTTTCCAGAAGATATCTGCATTGCCCTGGACAACTTGAAAAGTGTAACTGTAATTGTGGGGGGAAGAAAAAGTATATAACTTTTTTTACCTCAACAATCAAAAACTTATTATTACAAAATATAGTCCCACATTTACTTTAAAAAAAGGAACAGCAGGTTTGACACATAATGTTAATCTAAAGTTTGTGCAGATTCTTAGATATTAAAATAATTGCAGTCTTCAAATGTTAAAAAATACATGTTGTTTTTTTTTTTAAATGAAAGTTAGTTCCACCTCACTCCAGCAAGATCAGCAAATATGCCACGTCAGTTCTTCAACCAAATGAATCATTGTTAGCTGTGTTGACATCAAGCATTTCCCCTATGTGCAGTTTATCCGCTGTTAAGTCTGCCAGGTTTACAGCTGCTTTGCACCTGCAGACTTGTGCTACAGCACAGCCAGGGATCCGGACCCTTCTATGCATGTTTAATTGATTTTTTTTTTAGCAGTAAAAGAGGCTGCTTTTCTTCTTGTCTTTAATGTGGCTAGAGTAAGGATGATGAGAACTTCAGAACTATATGATCATAGAAGTCTACCTATCGATCCCCAAATAATATTCATTAGGAATATTACTAATGTATTCCAAATGAATAGCCAACAGCAATGTAAAAAATGTGGGCATTCAGTTAAACCTTTGCAGCCTCTGACTTGATAACTGAAATCGCACTTACCTGAACATAGCAATCAGGAGATTCATAAGGAGAACGTTTGTGACTAGTAGGAAGATGACCAGCAGAAGTATGACAAGCCAGTTGGCATAGCTATTAGGACACGATGGCGAGTTCTCCTGCAGAATCTGCAGTGGGTTCAATGTACAGTTCCTAGGATACATTCGTGATGCTGCAAAGGAAGACAGAGAAATAAAAGAATAGTTTTGGCAAATCCTACCGCCAGATATATTTCTTAGAGTTTTGCATTTTGATGAGCAAAACCTCTGACTTTCAACAAAGAATGGCAAGAATTACCAATTGCTTCTGAGGTTTGAAGTAATGCATTTCATAGCTATTTCAATGCAAATAAAAACTGAATTAATATCTCTAAACATGCCTTTTTTAAGAACTGGTGACATGAATGAATGTGTATATTGTTAAGATACAAATCAAGGCCAGTGATGATACTGATTACTAAAGTGAGATTTAATCTTGGATGCATATAAACAGCAGCATAACTCTGTTCTGAATATTTTACAATCATTAAGAGCTTAAACCCAACATTGTGGTAGTATTCTTCTACTGCCCTTGTTGACTACTAGCAGGACCATAAATACGAGACTCTCTTAACCCTAAAAGGAGAGTTCTTTGAGTGCTTGAGTTATTGAGCTCATTCTTGCAGTTGAAAGATCATTTGTGTGAACTAATATCCAATGTCTTTAATTTTGTGAAAATGTAATCATGTTGTGTACATGAAGAGACAATGCTTTAATGTGCAAGAGGTTTGCAGACCTTCAAAACTTGGCTGCTTGTTTGGTGGCAAGACGGCTGTCACAGCTGGCTTTTTAGTAGTGTTCAGCCAAGAGGGTTGTATTGACAAGGCTGTATCCTTTTTCGACTAGTTTTGAGTTCCCAAAGTCAAACCACTTTTGAGTATTTAGTAGTTGTGTTCCCCTACATACTTGTGTCTTCGTAGTCCTCATGGTGCTGCGTGTGTTAGAGAGAAAACTCAGTAAAAGCTGGGAATGGGGTTCCTCATTCTAAATTTAAACTACTTTGTACATCTGAGCTTGCAGCTGAGGTTAGTAAGAATGCTTCTACTGCATCACGTTAAAGGTCTAGCCCTGTATCCTGTCTCCAGCTATGAATTAAATCCACAAATTTAGAGTAGCATAATGAAATTTACTTTTTTGTTCTCCATTTTTTCGCTAGTAATTCTTTTCCCCACCACCACAGATAATCCCCCACGATCATATTCCTTAGAGCACACAGTTATATCAAAGCTCACCACAGCTGGGTCTGCTTTCACCAAGTGCGTTACCTTGTATTTATCTACACTGAAATTCATTTGATGATTTAGTACTCATGAAGGTCCTTTGCAACTCTTGGATGTCAGCTTTAGACTTTGCTACCCGGTAATCTAGTTTTGTCAGCAAATTTTGTCCCCCTCATTATCCATATGTTTCATAAAGATGTTAAACAGAATAAGCCCCAGAGGGCTCCAGGACAAATGACTCCTTTCTGGAAGCTGTGTGTGTAATTAATTCTTTTTTTTTCTCTTGTCTTTTAACCAGTTTTATATCCAGGTGAAGAGACCCTTTGGAATCTCAATGGAGAGAAACACATATTTCTAGGGAATGCTACATCTGACCTATTTCCAAATGAGATTAATCCTACTCCAGAAATATTTGTTTCTCTCCAATTATTTTAATGGAAATAAGAGTGATTGGTTGTGCTGTGCATGCTTTACACTGTAGGCATTTAAAGTTAAGTGAGATGAATCACACCCCTGCTCTCTTGTCTCATTCAGGCTTTTTTGACTTTTCTAAGACACATGCTTTTTCTTATTAAGCAGAGTGAACATGAAGGAATGCTTACTGGTTTGCTTCTGTCTATGGGGTTTTCTTGGTTCCATCTGTATTACCTCAAGTTTGAATCCTACTTCAGTATTGCCTCAGACATTTAGCACTGTTAGTCTCACTAAACGCTGTGGCATTACTTCAGACTTCTTTAGGAGATGACCTGTTCTGTAGCTGACCTGCTTACCTATCAGAAATGTTGCCTTTGAACCTTTATGTCCAAGTATTTCCATCTTTTGTGATTATTTTTATGTTGTTTTGTTTGAAATGTTGCATGTATGCAATTACTAGCTTTATTTGATTTGGGCAGCTTTACCTCCAGAGTCAATAAATGCTCTAGAGGAATATTTGTTCTAAAACATCAGTGTTTGCTTATGGGCAGAGCTGTACTGCTTTAACACTATCACGTTAAACTACTGCCAAAACGTATGGAGGTGCTATTATTTCAGGATTATCTGGGTCTAGGTTAAACTGAACGGAAATGGATTGAAGTGGAAGAAGGTATGCCAGCCTTGAAAACAGCAAATCCTTGTGTGAACATTTCAGACAGCTTGTCTAAATAGGACCAACCCTTATGATCTAATGTAATTCCACACTGCACGTTATTTCTTTGCAAATACACTATTTATATCATAGTGATATAAATCTGAAAGCTTTGGCCTGCAGGACAAATGTTAAAAAAAAAAAAAAAAAAAGACAAAGACAATACTGGGAAGGAATTCCATGCTCCAGTCAGAAGTGTGCATTCAAAAACAGCCAGGTTAGGGAGGGAAAGAAATTTCCTCACTGTCTATTTCATCCAGTGGAATCTGGCCAAATATCTGAAGGTAGGGACGATAAAGCACCCTTCTGAATATCCATTCCGCTCGGCTGTCATCGGGATGAAGTAGAGCTTGAGTTGTCACACCGTAGGCAATGAGCCACACACTCAAGAAAAATAGAAAGAAGAAAACATCCTTCATCTAAAAAAAGAGAGGGAGAAGGAAGAAACAGAGGAGAGATGACTGTAATACCATAGTCAAAGAATGGTAGTCTTTCTATATGAAAATGGCTGAAAGAATTCTGTTTCTTACGAGCTCATTTAGGTTAAAGGAAGCAGAATAGGATACAGTTCCATGCACAGAGTTCCTCTCTTGACCTTGCTGTATCATATTGTTCTTGGCCTGTAATCAGCATTTTCCTTTGATAGCTTGTTTTAAATTAAAAACCTTTCTTTTCAATCATCTAACATTTTCAAAAGAACACATTTTATCTTTTAAGTGAATCTCACTGAACCTTTTAAATGCAGATTTTCTGTGAGATCCCACAGTACCATCTACTGCTTTACTGTGAATTACAAGAGATCTGCTGCAGCAATGAATCCTGGCAGCGGCTGGTGCTCCTTGATGAGTACTGAGCCACTCATACAGCCGACGTTGAAGGCTGCAAGGATCAAGTAGCTTCTGTCTTGGGTTTTCAAGCCAAGTAATGCATTTGAGGGATTGTTTTCAGGACTTCCTGCTTTTAAACATTGTGTTTCTCTACAGAAGCAGAAGTAATTGAATCCTAAACCACTTCAAATATATATATCTCTCTAATATGTATTTCAAGTGCAATAATTTTTCCCTGGTGGAAGAGGAACACTTCATCTTCTTTCCATCAAATCTGGCAGAGTTCATTAGGGACTGTAGATTCGTTTAAATTAGATTATTGGATTGTGCAGTTACCCAGAAGCATAGGCATTTCAGACCTCCAGGAGGTTACTTGGAGTTCTATTAAGAAACAAGGTATCTAAGCCAGGCTACATAGTTGATGTCTCTCTGACTTTCACTAATCTATTTTGTTTTCTGGATGATTTAAAATTTAGCAATGCTGCAGGACTGTAATGGTGTCGTAGTTAAGAGACAGCAGTGGCAAGTCTGGAAATACTCTTTTCCAGTCTGCAGTCTCTCTCTGAATGGGCATTGTTGTGGCATTGAACTGCCATTTTAGCAGCTGTCAGACTTGTTCCAGCAATTCTGTCACAAGGTGAAAAAGGAGAAAGACAATAAGAGTTAATCTCGGATTGCTTCTCCATTTAAGTAAGGGAAATGATCTTGCTTGAACCTGCTTGATGAACTTTTCAAGAATTACTTCAATTACTGAAATAATTTTTGCTGTTCTTTCATTTGATGTAAGGTTCAACATTGAACTGCCAAAGCTAAGGCATTATGTTGGCTTGGATGACGGCAAGATGAAAGGTCTCATTTTATGTTTTTGTCTAGGCTGCTGTTTATGTTCTTATTTCCATTTTCTTAATCTGTGTGGTATCTCATACGACTTCAGATGCCATAGGAGACACATCACCATATTTGTTCAGGGCCCTGGTTTAGCTTGCTATGCATCAAGGAAGGGTTAGAAGCTGTAGATCTGACTTGTTCTCTTACAATAAAAGTCTGCTAATGCTGTAAGCTAGATAATGTGAAAGGAAAAAAATATTTATTTGCCATTTACTCCTTTGCTACTTGAAGCAAATGTCATGTTAGAGTTCCAGTTACTGCATTTATAGACAAATCCAAATAGCTTGGTAGTTATGTTATGTTTATTCAGTGTATAAGCTTGTTTAGACTGTAGGGCTTTTACTGAGCTCTGCTGTGAATCACAAATCAAATATTTGTAGATTCTATAATAGCACTTGCCATTAGATGAACTCCTATTAATCAGTTACCATAAGCTAATTGGCATAGAGGATTAACATGCCTAAATAAAAAGCTACTTCAACATACTAACACATACCCAAGCACAGTAACTGTAGTCCTACTGTCTCATTTCCTGCAGGAGAGTGGTAATAAATAAAAATCTTTTATCAACATCTTCCAGCATATGCTCACAAAGTACTAACACGTTTTCTTTGTAACTTGGAGATACAAAGTACAAGTAAGAATGACTCCTGTGGGAAACTTGCAACTATCCTTTTTCACAGATTTTTTTTTTCACACTTCTTGCAAATAACATAATCTGTTTCCCCAAGCAGAGCAGTCATTAGGTAAATGCCCTGCCCTTCTGTAAATGGCCTGTCATCTGCCTGAGGTCTTTGTCTGAATGCACACAGCTTACGAAGCAGGAGGAATAGCAGTAATTCAAAGACACTCTACTCTTCACTTGCCAGATCTGAGGATAAATGATTGCATGAGACCAATTTATTAGACTACAAAGCTCTTGGGAAGGATCTATTTCAAACTTATTGCATCTAATACTCAATAAATAAAGGAATATATGCAAAATTACAAGCCTTAAAAATATAAAAATAAAGATAGATGATAAATTTGTTCCCTTTGTAAAGAAACGTTTTCCCACTCTACATTTTTCAGAAAACACAAGTATTTATCTGACAGAGACAGCACACTTACCATCCGTTCCACAATTATGATCTTTGGTCCAAGTTGTTTGTGAATTGCAAAAATATGTATAAGTCTAAGTGTAAACACCATAAAGTCAATGGCAAGTATTGTACGGCCAGCTTGAAAAGTTGAGTTCAGCATCCTGCAGAACACATAAAATGAAATATCAGATCTCAGCAAGTACTGCTGGGAAGCATTTTCTCAAATATTATACTCAGTTTCCAAGCATAGCTTGGTTAGGAGAAGGCAAGTGCTTGAGGACTGTAGTTGCATAAGCCTGTAAGAGGAATGTAACATAATGTCTGTACGTTGATGAGAAATAGCCAAAAGATGGAAGGACACTCTATTCTCTGTCTTGGCTTCAGTGAGATTTTTTTTTTTAAGATATGATACATTGACTAAAAGTGATTGCCAAAAACAACAACAAAAAAAGCAGAACTTTTTGGTACCTGTGTTTGAATATACCACTATGTCTTTTTATGGTCTCCGGAGCAACTTCTACTATTCTACAGAATTTCAGAGGCTTTTGTTGCAGAAACATATCTCAAAGTTTGTAAAAATAAATGTCAGAGTCTGTCCTCACGTGCACATGAGACTCTACTGTCAGTTGACATACATAGCCCTTGCTGCTGATGCTGAGTACATCACATGGAACAGATACATACCTGCACGTTACCCCAGTTATGAAGAGGAAGATGGTCACCATATCACATTTATTCCACTTATCCTCCACATACAGTTTAAATTTTTTCATTAAATTTGTGTCTTCATCTGTATAGAAACTCTGAAAAAGATAAATAATCATCAGTATTGATCTGTTTCCTGTTTGCTATTTGTGAGTTTTAACATAATACTTGTTTCCTTTTCCGCTTTCATTGCAGACACCAAATCGAAATTCCTCGTGTAACAGGAAAAAAAAGCTTGAAAACATAAGCTCAGTTTACTGTCTTAAAACACAGAAGTTGGATGAAAATGAAAAAAAAAATTTTTTTATTCTTATGAGGTGTATTATTAGTCTTTAGAATTTTTGAGGCCTGATTTAAGATTCTGTCAGCATTTGGGCTGTTAAACAATACAACTTCCAGTCAAAGTGTATTTTCTAGACATTGCTATCTAAACAGCATGAGCAGATGTGGCATTTGTATACCGGAACTGTCAGTGAGTGCACATTGGATTATCTCGGCAGAGTTGGGTTTCTTAAATGGGTTTTAGCCTGGCACTCTTCATGTTTTACAGGTTTATAATGAAATGTTCTTTGATCCAAATATTTTCCATGTCCTCCTCTGGTTATGGCCTTGCTGCATAATTTCAAATAAATTGCAACTGGGATCCCCTTCACTGTCCCTATTGCTTAAATAATGAACACCGGTTTGTTCTTCCAGAGTAAATGTTTATAACTGGGGTTTTTTTTGTGTCTAAAGAAAACAGCTTTATGCACCCACAGTTAGCAGCACACTGGCATCATTGTTCACGTATTATTTCAGTTGTTGAGCTGAGGACATTTCAAAGCCAGTAACTGTAAGAGTAATGGAGAAGCCTGGGGTTTTTTTTGTTTGTGTTTTTGGTTGTTTTTTTTTTTAAGAAAAGCAAACCAAAAGGATATTTGCTAATGTTTTCAGTTGAGAAGTATTTTAGGAAAAACACAAATAATCAGAAATCATTTACTTGTTTTTTTAAAGAGTGTCCAGCAGGGTAGAATCTCTTAAAAGAATGTAGAGTTGTCTGCTGTGTTTCAAGGTATAGAATATAACTTCCAACTTACATTAATTGTGGTGGAAGGACCTACTTCTGGGGAGTGAAATCAGACAGAAGGACACCTGAAAACCAGCAGCCCAGTTGACTTGGCCACAGCTGAGGAGGATGGAAAAACAGGTTTATATGGTAGAGGAAGACCTTGTTCTGGGAGAGAGATGTGGAGTGTTTTGGCTGAGGTAAGTTCTGTATTGCTCTTCTGTGCAAAACTGCACCTGACACTTGAAATCTTCAACCTTGTACAGTTCTACGGATTGTAAATCTATTCAAAATATTGCCTCAAGTTTTACTGTGTTATTAGTCAGATGTTGTAGGTTACTGACCTGTCGGATTTCTTCCAAGACCAGGGTAAAAACCCAGAAGTAAAGTATAATTTCTTTAGCAGATGGACCCTCAGGTGGAGGTGGTTTAAAGTCCAGTAAAAGGACATAAGTAAATAGAAACAGAAAAGCAAAGTACATTATAACATTCCCCATAAATACAGTTACAGGGGCACTCCAGAATTTTCTCCACCGAGTAAACATGAATGTCACCCACGCTGTGCTTTCAGAAGGGTTTTGCTTTTCCAGTTTAACATTTCCTCTGCAAAAGAAAAAAAAAATGTAGGCTTGTTGATGATTTCCTAAAATTAGTTCCTGGGAATAGGCTCAGTATTATTCTATATAAAGCTTCTTGTAAAATGGTAATGGGCAGATGCTGGGGATGACAAGGGGGAAGGCTGTAGAAATCAGAGCAATCTCATTACCATAGCAGAAATATTTCAAGTCAAAAAGAAGGTTTTGAAAAACAAAGTCACATTGGACTTAAATTCATATACTTCTATTTTGGTTTTGCTGTGTTCATTTGATTTGTAACTTCATTGTGTTCCTGCATGCAGTACAAACACTGTGCAAATTCACAAGGAGAGGGGGAGATGGGCTATTTGCTCTTCATCATCCTAAATAATAGGAAAGAAAAGCGAATGGCCAATGTAGTTTGTGAGTCAATTCTTAATTATTTTGGCTCCAAAAATGTCTTGCAGTGTTTGGATGCAGAAGTTCTTGTTGCTGTGGCTTTAAACAGTTCCTCTTTTTGACCCAGTCTCAAAAATGCTGGATCATACTAAGCATGTGTTTCTTGACCATCCTTGCTGAAGTCTGAGAGAACTACTGAAGGAATATTTTAGTCTTTTACACAACTGTAAGCACTGGCATCTTCCCCTTTATGATTAAATTAGAGTGAATTGCAGAAAAAGTAATATAGAAGCCTTTTAGCAAAAAGAGTTGACCTCATAAATCATTTATTAAGGTAGTCTTTGACTATTGTGGAATTATGCAAGTATTTTGGTAACTGAAGGGAAATTTGAGCTGTACATCTACAGTTATTTGTGCTGTGTTTTGGAACATGAAGTGCTATCTTTTGGTAATGGGAATTATCCTGTGCAGAAAATGCAAGTTCCCTGTATTTGATAGCAATCTGATCTTAGTGTGAGGTTTTGTTTCCACATAAATTGCTCTCCTGTGTAAGCTGGGGATGTTACTGGATCTTTAATTTTGTGATTCTGACTCTGAGAGGTGTGATCTCTAAGGAAGGATGTTTACATTTTCCATTTCACCTCACAAAAAGTAAACTGGTTTTTCATTTCCCCTGACGTTCTTGCTAATTATTAAATACATCTGTTAAAAGGAAAAGTTTCTCCTCACAGCCATTCTTCTATGTGCCTGATTCTGTACTACCTCTCAATTTATGATATCATAAGAAACGTTTCCATGGTAACAGGCTAATATCCTAAACAGATCATTGCAGCTTTACTGTAAGATGCTGAAATAGATCTGGGAGGGAGAGAGCCTCTTTGTTAAGAGGCTAAGATAATAAATTTGTTAAATTGCTAAGATAATAGCAATTGGAACACACAACGTAGTGACCAAACCACACTTCACTGAGGATATGGAAGTGCTTTATGACATTGCTTACAAATAGCTCCCAAGAGGCAGATGCTTTTACACCTATTTTGTAGGTTAGGGAGGGAAAGAGAAGAAGTAATGATTTTCTCCAATATACCGGCAGTTAAATGCCAGAGGTAAAAATAGAACCTCATAACTTGGACGTGGTCCAGCGCTTCATACTGTGGATGATTCTTCCTCGCTACCATTGTTCACATATTTCAGAAGTTCTCTTTAAATCATCGAAAAGCACATGCTTAATACAAGTGGCCATTTAACACTATTTAACATTAAGAGGACTTTGTGCTAACCAAGTCTTCCTATCCTGACTTAAGTCTTTGTGGCCTCCCAGGTTTTGGTGATGAGTGTGTGGCAGAGGTATAGGGTGGGTTTCAGATGTTCTGAATCACAGGTCTATGAATGACCACAAGGAACTGACAAAATTGTTGTGCTCGGTTACCCATTTTTGTAATGCTCCCTCTAAATCATGTTTTTTGTTGTACTTCAGGTTCCTCAGGGCCCATATTTTAAAATATAAATTGAAAGCACTAGAACGGTGGGAAGCTGACTTAATGTAAAATTCTCAGGTGCTGATGTTTGCAAGTACTTCTGTTGCTGCCCTTGTAAGAAAGTATGTAGTGATGCACTCAAATAATGTAAGGATTTGCTGAGAACCTTCTTTCTGCTCAGCTCAGTAATCCCACAGGGGCTTAGTTCCTAAATCCAATGTATATCAGCCATCACAAGCTGAAGGGAATCTCAGAAAATGCTTTCTGATTCCCC
Source organism: Chlamydotis macqueenii (assembly GCF_036417535.1). Taxonomy (NCBI): domain Eukaryota; kingdom Metazoa; phylum Chordata; class Aves; order Otidiformes; family Otididae; genus Chlamydotis; species Chlamydotis macqueenii. The sequence goes on along the minus strand of NC_141560.1, from coordinate 50,902,956 downwards.
CCATATTAAGCAGACTCCTTGTTCTGGAGAAATTACCTGTGCAGAACAAGTAAAGCTGTGTCTCCTTAAAACAGTGATATATCCCTGTTTATTTTCTCTATTCCTTTTAGAGAGCAACAACAGTAGTAATCAGAGGCCACAGCACATTCTAAGGAGTAATGACTTTCATGGTCCTTCAGCTGCTCCTTAGATCAGTAGCTGGTCACTAATCCACAAGAAGTGTCCTGTTCTTTGACTGCTGTCACAAAAGTTATATTAACTACTGGTTTTAAACTTACCTATCTTCTTCCTTGGAAAAAAACAGAGTCATCTCTGTATCTAAACTGCCCAGCTCTCTGAATGGCTCTGGCTCATTCTTTGATTGTTTTTCCTCACTGTAAGGAAATAAACTCATTAGCTGAAAGATGACGGTTAGCAATTTTTCACTACTAAATTGGCATTCATACAGGACTGCTGACACCTACTTTTCTCAGACTTGCTCCACTGAGGAGCTATCAAATAATGTGCAATGCTTACCTCTGCAAATTCTGTTTATTTATAAGAAGGCTGAAGTCACCCACTACATTCAGAGAAGTGATAATTGGCATGCTTCACAAAAATGGAGCAGGATGCTCAATTTCCTCAAATTACTTAGGATTTGAGCAGAAATAAACCCCTCAGTCAGTCCTAGAAGACAATACCCCAGTGCTCCATTCCTAGTTACTCTCAGTAGCAATTAGGAGAAGAAATGTCAGAAGCAGCAGGGAACATGGTATCAATGCTTGCGTTTCCAGGGAAAGGAGGCAAAAAATGTCCTCAACAGAACAAATTTGTAAGGGCTTACTTTTTATTATGAAACATAATTTAAACCTTTCCATGAAAACTTCGCCAAAATTTCACATTAAATTCCTTGAATTTGTCAATCTGGCAGCCACTATGACAAGAAGGCCATATTTAGTGATATTGGCAGAAGGAAAGTCTTAAGTCAGCAGTGCTAAACAAGTTTTCCTCTTGCTTTTTAAGTAGTTTAACTGTTAAGAAACATCTGTTTCATAATAGCATGCCATTCAATCATGACAATTCTGTTGATTTGTATATGATTCTCACAATATTATGAGGTTTTCTTAAAGTTCCTATTCCTGGATTCTTATGACTGCTTGAGCATCTTGGCTGCCTTTTTTTTTTTTTTTCTTTTCTGTTTGGTTTGATTTATTTTTAAGAAAGCCAAGATTCTAGCCATCTACACTGTGACAGAAAGAAAACTACAAACTCCAAAGCTATGCCTGCAGAAGACTGACAAAGAGATCTCGTAAGACATTGAATTTTAAAATCTTAATTGATTTCATATCAGTCCTGTGTTTTTAAGCTTGACTTATGGCTAGCAAGGCTTGTTTGTGGCTGATAATACTGCTTTATGATGGCTCTTTTTCTGTATAAGATACTGAGGTTTGAACCAGCATCGCCCAGTCTAGAAATAGATGGTGCTATACCTGGAGATATTCTACACATTACTGTGTAGAATCTGGAGCTGACAGAATTCCAACAGGCTTTTCTGTGGACTTCGCGAAATAGAAGTGATCTGTGTGAAACCATGGCATTAACCTTTCAAGTATTAGAATAGGCCCTAGCACAGGACACACAAATCACTCTGTCCCATAGAAAATGGATTTGGTTAAAAACAGTGCAGTCCTTCTGCTGACACTCTGAGGGATATTACTGTTTTTATCACTTAGGTGAGAAATTTTGAGTCTCGATATTTTCTGTGGCTTATTTTTCATCCCTTCCTTATCTCTTGGACCCAAATAGCTATGTTTGTACCTGAATGCTATTAAGTTTGTGTAGATTAGGAAAGGACACCAGAATCCACAGATTAACTTCAGGATCTGTGTGCTTGTAGACATGTCTCCCCACCATATATTTGTCAGGAAGGCCTGAAAGTCAAGAAAACAAGCGATGGCTTTAATATCACAAAAACATACATGCAGATAAAGTGCATCTATGTTCTGTGGCTCCTAAAACAGTGAATGACCTGGAAACCCAAAAAGCAGGCACAGCTTCAGAGCAAACAGGTACTCTGCACATCCTTCTGCAGATGTTGAGTATGCAGAGAGTTACGAAGAGGACAGTGGAAAGAACACCAAGTCAAGTGGAATTCAGCAACATCTGTAGTATTAAGAAAGGGCAAGTCAGGCACTGGGAGCTAAAAGCACCATCATTCTTAATTTAACGTTGTGTATGTGGAGAGAACTGAGGTTGTGAGGGCAAAACTAAATAGTAATTTGATTTATCAGTGAGCTCTTTGTTGAATCTGTAACCTCACATCTTGGAGCAGCTTCATTTTGCCTCAGGGAGATTTAAAGTGCTTTCCTGATGCCTCTCTGTGAGCAAAGAAGGAAGGAAAGCACAGGATGGAATAAGAGCTAAACCTTCTCCTCGGTGCACTGGTCTGCGGGCCAACTGGATGAAAGGGAGGGGAAAAGGGGAACTGTGTTGCTTTGTCAAGGATGCAGTATAATGTCCTCTTCGTATGGTGTTAGGGAGAGGGAAGAGTCTCCTCTGAATTAAGTGTCTTAGGCGAACACCTTTCATGGGGCTGTTCAGTTGCTCTGCTATCCTCTTCTGTGTCCAACATCATGCCTAAAGGCCCTGGGGGCAGAGATGGTGAGGGAAGGGTCTGTAAAACTTACCTGGACCCCGTCATGTGCAAAGAAGGACTTTGCATCTGCTTCTGTAGCCAGCTGAAGGCAGGTGGTTTTGCTCCAGTACTGATTTTTCCTCACCAACAGAGCAAATGCTCTCTCCTCACTGTTGTGGTAGCATTCAGTAAATAGTTCTGCCATATGAAGGAAACATAAACAAACAGATCTTGTAATTTAAAATAAAAATATGAATGTAAGGCAAGAGAGTGATGTGTGTAGGCTGCAGCAGCAAAGCCTGAGCACTGCCAGATGCTCCTGTTTGCACCAGAGACTTCTGGAAGACTGAACTAATTGAAAAGAGCCTGAGTGAGCTAAGGGAGGTGGGAGGCAGAGAGAAACGATGCTGGACACAAGAATAAATTGCTATGGCTTTATGCATGTGTGTACGTGTGTTGGGGCAGAAGGCAGATGAAATAGATTTGCCTTGGTGAAAAAAAAAATCACTGCAATTTTAAAATTCCCACTATTTGCAGAAAGGTATGGAGTAAATCTCAGTACCTCCCTCTCGCCTCTTTCTACCTGCATGCTCCCTTCACAGCCTGGGGCCTCTAACAGGTTTGGGTTTTGTGGGTTTGTTTTTTTTTTTTTTTCTGTTGTTGTTTGATCTGAGGAGAAGCTTTCCTTTCTCAGTTCTTCTACAGACAGCATAAGAAACTTCTTGGAAACATTTCAATATTTGTTACAGTTCCTCATCTGTGCTGCCTCACGTGGAGCTTTAGGCAACATCAAGCAAAACTGGATCTCCTGGGTGATCCTCTTACTCTTTGAAGGATGAGCTGCTACCCTGCCCCCACTCTCCAGAACATCTAAATAGAAGTAGCAGCTCAGCTTTGGCTTGTACCCCACAAATCCTTGGTTTTAAGGCATAGGTATGGGGCATAATATTAGACTTGGTAGAGTGTTGTGGCATATAGTTCCTTTTCCAGAGAAGCTGGTCCTGGAGCTCAGAAACTAGGAAAAACAGTCCAAAAGGTTTTCTCAGCAGACAAGATCTGACTTCTTGTGTCCGTTTCATTCTGCTGATTCACTTGATTATCTCAGCACCCTTCCTAGGCCAGCCTACACTTTGTTACACTGTGAGAGCTGGGGATCAAGGATCTAGTTCTCTTAAAATAAGCTGATATACAGACTTGTTTTGCAGGTGATGCAGTATTTACCATTCTCAAAGAATGTTCACTGTACTTGATATTGACAGTGTTATTCGGGCCAGAAATTAAAATTGAGGATCTGATCTAATACTCACCAAAGCCAAGGAGCAGACTTCTGTCTATTGAATTAGGCACTGTAATTCTACGACTAAATTACTTGAGCTCTGTGATTGTATGAAAACCTGATTTTTAATTTTTGTAAGTAATAATGGCTCTGTGAGAGCAGAGGAAAATGTGATCTGGGTATAAATACAGTAGCAATGTCTGTGTGAGCCTTCAGCTGCTTGATGCACTAGCTCTAAGGGGAGGGAAAGAGTACGTGCTGCATACTTTAAAGCCCGCTGTTCATAGCAGTGCTACCTTCAACTACGGATTAGATTGAAGTCAGATCAGCAGAGAAGCTTGTGTGCAGGCATCTGTTTGTGAACCAGGCAAAGGGGAGAGGGCTTGGCGCTGCGGATGCCTGAATGCTCACTGTTGCCGGGAGGGGTGGTCTGTCTGCTGCGAAGCTGGTCTGAGCCGTCACTGCAGTTTGGCAGCACAGTTATTCCACTTCTGGGTGAGGTAATCTCGAATTATTTTTAGCAATGAAGACAAGCCTTAAAACCTGTTGCTTTAGTGGCCCTCACAGAGCAAGCTTGATATTGCAGGAAAACCAGGCTGCTGTGAGCCTGGAAGTGTTTTGGTTATTCTATCTTGCCCGTCGCTGTAACACACCTGGTACTAAGGTCAGCCATTTAAAATACCAACATGCAGCAAGAGTAATTTCTTCCATGCATGCCAGGGGCCAGTCTTGGAACACTGATTTTTACAAAATGATTGGGTTTTAAATCCTTCTTCTGTCATATTTGAATGTTTGGGAGTGCCTGTGCTGCAAGGCTGCTAAATTATTCAAGACAGTTGACCTTTTACAACTGAATCAGTATTTTTTTCACTTGCTTGCCTTCCAATGGCAGTCACTTCTTAAATTTTTGATGCTGTTAAAAAGGTGCCAATACTTACCAACAGCGAGCTGCTCATACTTGGCCTCTTTCATCATATGTGCTACTTCGGTCTCAGTCTCCAGGCGGGACATCTCTTTAAGGATCTTGCAGGCTGCCAGAGCTGATGCTACACCCTCCTGACCCTGCAGAATTGAAAGGGGTGCTGCTGTTACCATACACTGGAGGGTATTTCTGAACTGGGGAGACTTCACTAAGGAAAACATCTAAAAAAATTTAAAAAAATAATTCATGCATGTCTCCCCTTTGAAGACTCTTCCCTCAAACACAGACTTGAAAGTCCAAAATGTCAATTGAAATGACAGTTTTGGTGATATTTGAGAATTGAAAACTACATATTGGTAGTTCTTGTGCCTTATAAGGCTGGAGACTTCTGGGTTTGACCTTAAAGGGGCTTGATTTTGGGTAGCAAAGACTGAAAGGAGCTGAATGCATTATGGAAATAGTGCAGAACAGTCTTGCAGTGCCAAGGTACCTCAAACACGGCTGCGCTGAGACTCTGCATGAGGGCATATGGGAATGGAGGGAGCACAGCTGGCAGAGGCACAAGAGGGGCACCCAGCAGAGAGACGTGCCTGCTGCTGACAGGGCTCCACAAACACTGCAAAGCACAGATGCCTCTGCGCACGCGCACACACCCCACGCTGGCTGAAGAGCTGGGCTGCAGTTTGTCCCTCCCGATGACTCCCCCGTGCCAGATGCAGCCATCTGGGAGCTGAGGGATGGAGCCTGATCGCCGTGTCTGGCTCTGGGGGGAGAGGGACGCTACGGCATCGTGCCACAGATGCACGAGACAGGGCCTTGGTTGTGGAGGGCTGTACAACAGGAGCTGATTATGCCAGCTTGAAGCTCAGCCTTGGAGAGCATGACGCTTTTGCTCCCTACACATACAGCACATAAGCTTAAGATGCTGGGTTGCAGCGTCATCCCTCCCGATCACGCTAGAACCCAAACAATTGACCTGTTGTAGAAGACACAAAACCCAAGCCTAAGAGCGGTGAGTCAGCAGCAGGAGGAGGGGGAGGAGGAGGAGGAGGAGGAGGAGGAGGAGGAGGAGGAGGTGGGGGGCCAGCTCTGCGGCTGGAGGTGATGGGCCATGTCTCAGGCCGTGCTGGCTTACACCTGCTGCTGCTCTGCCCTCCCGCTCTCAGGTCCTGCTGGCATGAGCCACACAGAGGTGAAAGGCCCTATAAATGCCACATCTCATATTTTAGAAACAAACCTTACCTGTCATTTGAGCTGCAAGGCTGAGCAAAAGACATCTCATATACTCAAAATACGCCAATATTTCACCTGAAGCAGCTACAGCTCGCAGCTTACCATAGCCCAGAAATAGTTTGCCATCTTGTGCCGGTTTTGAAGTACTGCCCATACAAACAAATCCCTCCAAGGATTTTCGCTTTTCTGGTTCATATCCAAGGGCTCAGGTAATCGCTTTGTATTCATTTTATCCTGAAATATGGTTTGTAGAAATTAAAACCTGCAGCCTCATTCCATGCAAATGACATGATCTAAGTGGCTCTTGGCCTGGCCAGCTACTTCATATTCTTTTGATTTTTCTTTTTATTTTCTGTAGGACTGAGAGGTAATTAGTACATTCTGTACTGAATCAAAGCACCCTTGTGTCCCCAACAGAACTCAATCTGTGTGAGAACGTTCCGGATGAAACCGTGACTCCATTGAAGTCAATGGTGAAGCTCTCACTGACTTTATTAAGGCCAGGGTTTTACCGCTGGTGTGTAATATCATACCAGACAAACCTGTCATTAACTGATCTGAGCTTGCCTTCAGTTATATTGGATTCTGCTCAGCTGCCACAGAGGACATGGTTTCAGAGAAAAGGGAACAAAAGGCATTTTATTTCAATAGAAATAAATCTCGCCAAGGCCTTGTACAGGACAAGAATAGAGTACGTCAATGCCCTCTTTTTAGCCTTTCCTTTGAGAAACCTCTCCCTCATGCAGGGAGTATTTTAAGTAGAACGCTGCTAATTCCTTTAGCATTTGATAAAAAACTCTCCAGAGGAAGTACGGCAACTTAGGTCAAGTTCTGTGTTTGAAGTATCTTTAAAAACTGTCTTTATTGTGTTAATTAGAAGGAGCTAAAGTGGATTTTTTTTTTTAATAAAACAAGTTTTTGTAAGGATATAGGTTTTTAATCACTTAAACTATGGCATTCTGTTCAAATTTATTTTAATGGCATCTTTGGGGGGTGTTCCTGTTTTTGTTTGAGGAGCTGTTGTTGTTGTTTTTCCCTTCACTTTGTAGTGAGCTATTTAATCAACTGAACTGCACTGAAAACCTTGCAGGAGACAAAGATATCCCAAAAGTCTTATCAATCTTTGCAACCACTATGTCCTAACTTGAAATAAGACACAAAATTTAGCAGCAGTGACACTGCCATCCCGGTACAGTGATACTCTTTCTGTTGCCAGTGGTAATGGGATGGCAGCCATGGGAAGAAGCTTTTAAAGGAAGAAAGCTCGTAACCAGTGTGATCTGGTATCCGAACTTACTTACAGCACTTGGCTTTAGCTCACTTACTGCCAAATCATAGAATCACAGAATGGTTTGAGTTGGAAGGGACCTTTAAAGGCCATCTAATCCAACCCCCTGCAAGAAGCAGGGACATCGCCAACCAGATCAGGTTGCTCAGAGCCTCATCCAACCTGGCCTTGAATGTTTCCAGGGACGGGGCATCCACCACCTCTCTGGGCAACCTGTTCCAGTGTTCCACCACCCTCATTGTAAATTTTTTTTTCCTAATATCTAATCTGAATCTACCTCCCTCTATTTTAAAACAATTACCCCTTGCCCTATTGTAACAGGCCCTACCAAAGTCCCTCAAAGGTAGGTGATATTTCAGGGGCAATTTTATTTTTTCTGTAAAATTTTTAAGTCTGGAGTCTGCTTAATGGCTTCAAAGGTATTGCCCCAAATAGTCTGTCCTTGTGAACAAAGAAACCCTGATTAGATTAAAACTTAGTTTTTCATACTACTGATTTAGCTAGGCTTTATCAAAGCAAAAGTGATTGAAGCTCTTCAGTGAGAATTTATTTTTTTAGTTTAAACAGTTTTAAGATGAAGCAGAACTTATAGAAACATAGAATGGTTAGGGTTGGAAGGGACCTTCAAAGGTCATCTAGTCCAACCCCCCTGCAAGGAGCAAGGACATCTTTGACTAGATCAGGTTGCTCAGAGCCTCATCCAAACTGGCCTTGAATGCAAATATTAAAAAGTTTAATTGTTTAGCTTCTCTTAAACTCTGATCTTAATGAAATTTCTCTATACCTCTCTATTTTGAAATCATGCAGACAAACTTACTTCCAATGCTTTTGCAAGAACTTGGGCACTTCTAAGCTTCAATGTTAAATACAGTATCGAAATGCAAAAATGATGATAACTCTGTTGCACAGTTGTGGACAGTGCACTGTAGACATTCCACAGTGGAACCCAGCACATGCTATCCTTGTCATGTGTTGGCCAGAGTGCTTGCCAGGGCCACTTCACACAATTGTTCTTATTTCTTGCTGTGTGTTACATCACTCAATAACAAGACTACAATGATCTCAAGAGAAATACCGTACACTGCACATTCTTGAATATCAAATCTACTACACAGTATAAATCTGTGAATAGTTTATGTACAGAGATTACCATATTAGACCTGAGATTGAAAATGGCCATCACCTGCTTTCTCCTAGAAAATACTGTCTTTCAAGTAGTTCTGCTTGAAGTTCTGTATGAGAAATGCAGACTGCTATTTTTATGTCTAATTACTCCTTAATAAACCTAGATCTATCTCTTCATATTCCCCATATGTCTATCATGGAATCTGTTCTTACACACGTGAGGCTAATAAGATCAAACTGCCACATGCAAGGTGCTAGAAAGAGGAATGGTCTGTGGAAGTTGCACTAGAAGTGTTAGAAATACCTGGGCCTCTGCAGATGATTAAACAGAGGCCATATCTTAGCAATAGTTCAAGGTACAGTAAAACCTTGCATAGAAACCCATGAGCAGGGGAGGAGAAAGAGGAATCACAAGCAGTCTATCTTAGAAATTCCTTTATTTTCCTTCTTAATTTTGAAATTTTAGCTGTAATAATAATGAGCTGAAAAAAAGGAATGAGAAACTGAAGTGACTGTTTCTCTCATCTTGCCTTTCCTTTCCTGCCCCACCCCCAAAGGCTAGATCTAGTTAAAATTTTTTAAATTCTAAATTGGAAGAAAGCAGGACTATGATGGAAAGTTGTAACTCACAGATTTCTTCTTGCCTCCATGTCTGATGTCTTGATAGAAACCTTTGCCTGCATCATGGAGAAAATCTTTGAGAACTCTGGAGACCTCACTGAGAGTGAAGACTGGGCAGATCTCCTGCTCCTTATGCTGTTGACCAGTGAGCCCTGCTAAGGTCAGCTTGCTTTCTTCATGTTTCTTCAGTAGAAGTTTGTAGAGGAGACATTTCTGAGAAATGGAACAGTAGAGTCTCTGCAGGCGACTGTATGTCAGGAATTCAGATATGTTAGCCCCATTGTCAATAAATAATTTCACAAATTCTGGTTTGTTGTTGACCAGAGCATCCATCATCACTTCCTCCAGGTCACAGGACTAGATTAATGAAGGGGGGAAAAAAAAGAAGTTTTTGGGGATAATCATGGATGGATAAGGGGGGAGGTAAATTTAACAGGAGGACATGCACATTTTGTCTTCCACAAGGTCAACAGTGGGTACAAGGAGAAAGAGAGGTTGAACTCTTATTTTCTCTACGACAAAATGTCTGTGTAAGCATTAGTGTTAAAATATCAACACAAATAGCGTGCTGCAGGAGTTGGGGTGATGTTAGGTACCCACGGCACTGGGTATTTATACAGGTGTTGGAAACAGTGACATTCTTCCTACCGTTTTCTAACAGTAATATCTGCATGCTGCTGTTGCTTTGTAAGCTCAGGTTTGTTTGCTTTAAAGATCTATACAAAAGGGGAGGGTAAGTTTCTTGCCCCTAAAGAGCTCAAGAAAGAGACCGTGGCCACTGAATTATTTCTTTGCCTTCAGCCATTATCAAATAGAGGACCAGAAGGACAAAAAACCTAAGGAACCATACTACCACTGCATAATCTCTTAGTGGAGAATGTGGGTAGTGTTAAAACCTGAAACCTTCTCTTCAGTGTCCTGTGCACATTGGATTGCACACTGATTGTCCTTTAAGGCAATAAAACCTGGTACCTTCCACTCCACGTCACCATTGAATATTTCACTTTTAGCTATGTCCACTCTATTCCAGGCCACTGCCAGCTTCAGTTCATCCAGATATTCCTGAGCCTCCTGACTGTGACTTTTACAGGCTGGCAAAAACAGGAAATGCAAATAAACTCAGTACTTTACACTTGTTACGTTTAATTTAAGACAGTATTCATAATTCAGTCAGCAATACAAGCTCTTCTTCAGCTATCACAGATCTGTGGGTTGCTTAACCAGGAACCCTTCACAGCATTTTTTTTCCTAACTTAAGAAATATTTGTATTAAATATTAAATTTTGCTAGCTGAATTCTCTATTAAAATATTAAGTGTAAATGTCTGTAGGGTTTTAAGAGAGACCCTGGCTTGCAAACAGTGAGGGACAGGACTGGCTATTGTTTTCGTCTTGATCAATTAGACACTCGAAATAGTGTGTCTTGTTTCCCCATGCTAAATTTAGGCTTACACAAACAATTAAATTAACACAAACTGAAATGCATGGCAAAGTAACTAATGTCTTCTTTCAGAAGAGACAATGAAGATTTCTTATAGGAGAAATTGATTGTTTCTGGAACTAAGGCAGTTAACATCTATTTGGAAGAACTGCTCCAGTGTATTTCACTTCTATAACCTCTACTACTAAGAGAAGCAAGTAGTGAAATAAAGGAGTGATTAAAATAGTACTACACAATAGTATGAGATTAAAAAGCAAACACTAGTTTAAAGCAAAGTTACAGGAGCTATGGTAACTGCCACAGTTAATTTGTCAATAAGCAAGGGGAAGAACTCTACATCAGAAATTAAATCTGATCCAGCAGCCAACTGAACTTGCTCTGGAAAAGAATGAAATACTTTTATGTCATAGAAGTTAAATAGGACAAGTATGACTCTCTGCTGTGTTTGTTGCTCTTACCTTTTACTAAAGCTTTTAAAATGACTGTGTCTAGTTCTTCTGAACCGTCTTGCTCAAAGTTGTGCAGAGTTAGAAGATGTTGGTGTGAAATAATCTTCTGAATCTATTGGGAGTTGAAACAAAAATAATTTTACTCATTGTCCTATTGCTGTATATTAATGCTTAGGAGCCCAGTGGAGATCACCGGTACAGTATTTCCCAAAAACTTACATTCTAATTGTGAAGCTGAGGTTTGGCAAGAAGACAAACATTATTAGGTTCTCATATATAAATAAGTCCTAAGGCAAGGAAGGAGTTACTGTCTTTTCCAAAATCAGGATAGGAGGAACAGAACTTGGGATATCCTGAGAACCAGAGCAGTGCTTTAATTAAAAGATCCTTCCTTAACTCACATTCTTATTTGACTCACAGTTATGCTGCGGTCAGCATACCACTAGTTTTGTTTTACCTTTTCCTGCTTTGACATTTAAGTTTTGCTCTCAAAGTTGTTTATTTAAAAGCATAGTCTCTAAATCTTATTGGAGTAAAAGTTGTCAAATATTGATATATACGGTACTCTTTCCTTCTAGTTCTCTATTTATTGAGTTTTCTTTCTCACAGTGCAGCTGCACTGAGACTTTGTGAGCATCTAGCAATATTGCTTCTAGATGCCCTTCCATTCCCCTGTGCTAGTGATGTGGCAAAGTTCTTCCTATTGGAATTAACATGGGGAACTTTTAAAGCTAAGGATTATGGCAGGGACTGCAAAGAATAAGTAGTGGGTCAGGGCAAGTGGACTTGGCTTATCTCATAGGCACACAGTGCTCTTCAATCTTCACTTAAAGACAATGTCAGAGTGTTTCTTTGTTTCTTAAACACTTATGTATCATGGTTTAAGTCCAGTAAGTGTGCCTCAAGACAAAGAGTAAGGAAAATCTGTGAATCTGTTTTGTCTTTCTTTTTTAAGAACACATATAACTGACAATAGATAGGATAATTTCTAAACACCCTTCATTCTTTTTAATTTATTCATGCTTATCCACAATTAGGTTTCCATTTAACAGCTGTGGATTGTGAATTAAGTCTCTTTTGTCACAGCTGCATGAGCTCCACAGCTGTGGAGTATAAATAATGCTTGGTGTCCTCCAGAAGGACTGTGAGGTTCCTGGGTGCTGGCTGTTACTTGAGGAAATAATTGAGGGAGGACAGAGCCCTAAGTGTTCAGCTGAATCACTAGGACACAGTAGTTTGTATGATCAACTGAGCACTTGATTTTAATGTTAGAGAATTATTCTTGGGAGTACCCAAAACTTCTGGGCAGCTTCTTGTCAAACCTGTACCGAATGGACTACTGAAACTAGAAATCGTAGGAGAGAGCCTTGCGAACATAATGCATGTAATTATCAAACACATGAGCTCACTGTTGTTGTCCATTGGAGAATGTCCTTCCACAAGAAGCTTTCTGCAGGGAATTTCTCCTTAAATTGCTTTTCAACAGCTTCTGGCATGATAAGCTGCGGGTCATTCATGAATGCAGCTAAGATGTCAGCTGTACCTCCAGACCCTGCTAAGATAAGCCAGGGAGCAGAATTTTCCAAACCGCTGCAAATTCTCTGTAGTTTAAAAAGTACATTTTTAGAAATCATATATGGAAAGAAAATGATACTCAAAAGAAGGCTTTCTTGCAAACTAGGAATAAATGTCTACCTAAACCAGATTCACTGTGGAGTCAGTCCAGACTCCTCTAATCTATTAGGATTTTCCTGATTCTGTAGCAGGTCCTCCATGTACAGGCCCCTGACTCTACCTCTTTTCATGACACATCTGATGAGCAGCCAAGTAACCTGATTCAGCCAAACAATGCATAAAACTTTAAAATAGTTTGTGCTTCAGCATAGTCAAGTGCAAGAGGAGCACTATACAGAAAATCTCAGCAGGCTCTTCTGGCTGCTAAACTTGGTGATACGTTCTGAAAATCAGGAATTTGCCTGTGCGAATACAACATTGGTCCACAGGAAAAAAACCTCTGAAGCATAGCAGCTACAAGAGCTAAAGGCTGATAATTCTATTACTTGTGCAATTTGAATGAGTCAGGCGAGTTGTTGAGAAAGGAAAGCAGAAGCCATGGCGTCATAATTGCAATAACTACTATTTGCTGCCAATCTATTTCTTACTCTGGGGTTACGCAAGAAACTAATGATACTCTAAGAATTTAATTATTGATTCCCTTGTTGTAGAGGGTTGGGTTTTTTTTTTTTTGTTTAGTTGTTTTTTGTTGTTGTTTTGTTTTTTTTTAACAAGTGTTGTAGTCCTTGGTGTGTATTACTCAATTTGTATTTAGGAAATTGATATTCTAAAAAAGAGCAATTAGTTATCCATTCCCAGCACATGTAAATTTAGGGCAGCTCCAGGCAGTCACCTTTGGTCCCCAAGTCACTTTGTTCTATAAAACTTTGAAAAGAGGATTTATAGGTTGTGATATGTGATTTTTTTTTTCAATACTCAAGATATAAAGAACACTGCCATATTTAGCTTCTAGAAGGAAGGCTCAAGAGGTGACACAATCCTAGTTCAAACAGCAAGGTTTCTAAATCCAGTGTATGTTTTAGTCCAGCTGACAAAGATACGACAAGATCACTACAAGAAAGACATTGAGGTGCTCGAGCATGTCCAAAGAAGGGCAACGAAGCTGGTGAAGGGTCTAGAGAGGAAGTCTTGTGAGGAGCGGCTAAAGGAACTGAGGTAGTTTGATCTGGAGAAAAGGAGGCTGAGGGGAGACCTTATCCCTTTCTACAACTACCTGAAAGGAGGTTGTAATGAGGTGGACGTCAGTCTGTTCTCCCAAGTAACAAGTGATAAGACAAGAAGAAACAGCCTCAAGCTGTACGAGGGGAGGTTTAGGTTGACTATTTGAAAAAATTTCTTCACCAAAAGGGTTATCAAGCACTGGAACAGGCTGCCCAGGGAAGTGGTTGAGACACCACCCCTGTAGGTATTTAAAAGCTGTGTAGATGTGGCACTTAGAGATGTGGTTTAGTGGTGGACTTGGCAGTGTTAGGTTTATGGTTGGGCTCGATCTTAAAGGGCTTTTCCAACCTAAATGATTCTATGAGTCTAATATACAGAGACTGGCACCTAAAACTAGAAAACATCACCAGAAATGAGTCATTATTCTGAAAGAGGTTACCAGCTTGTGTGGCACAGTCTCATCGCTTGGAACCTTTAAATTATGGTTAAATGTCTCTCTAAATGTACTGTAGATTATTCCTTTTTATCTGAGAGTATTATTTATAAAATGTCATATGGACATACGGGCTGCTAGAAAGTACAAAATAAAATACCAGTAAAAGTAAAATAGAAATCAGAGTATCTCCTAGTTAAGAGGTTGTTTAAACTGTAGAACTACTCAGGAAAAAAATCAAAACTGATCCTTTGCTGAAGAAGATATGGGATTGTTAGCAAACAAATCTTCAGTCTTCTATCCTACAATGTGTTTTTGCTCAGTGGAACTAGGACACTGGTTTTAAATGGCATATCTAACAAACCTGGTCTTGTACCTCCTCTGAGCTCTATGACAGAGACAGTTGTCTCACTGTTGCTGGACAGCACTGATTAATGTTTTTTTGTGTGTGTGTGATCTTGAGTAATAGCACAGTATTTCAATTTTGCTAGATTTGGAGCTGGCTTCTGTGTTTGTTTTGGTTTTGGATTCCTTCTTCCCGCTGTATGAGCTGGCAGTGGAAGCTTTAATGATCAGCTGGTGCCCATTCAAAAGGAAGTATTTCTCCCCAACAAATACTGGCAAATCTAATATTAACAGAATTCAATTCTTAATTGTGCTTAGATATGAATCTTGACCTTATGTAAAGTGCCAATAGATGTTTGTCATCTAGCCAAATTTTCCATAAATTGCGTAGCACCAGTTAATTTATTTTTCTAAAGTTGCAAACAGCTTCTTACCTCAAGTGTGCCTGGTCCTCCATTTACCAGTAAGCAAAGCACAGGGATTTCAATGCTACCCGTTCCTGCAAAATAGAGGGTTTAATTTTTAAAAAGTTAACAGCTTTCACAAAACTATTGCGTTTCTGCTGACCCCTTGAAAATATTTCTCCTGTTATGTAGGTTTGGTACCTACCAGAACGTAAGCCTGCAGAATGCAGGCAATTGCAGAAGCAAGTGGCAAAGGAAGATAACAACGCTGTGACCTAGCAGATAGGGTCCTAGTCTAAGATTCAGGATGAAGGCCCCTTTGCCTCGCACGTCCTGCATGATTCCTGGCAAGCAGTCCAGTCTGTTCTCACCTCAGTACACCTCCGCTGCAAAATACGGATATTGGCGCTTCTGTATGTCATAGCACTGTTGACTTATTTATTTACTGCTGAGTGATCAGATAGTGGAGTAATGGAGCTGCATTACAGTGAAAGACAATATTGTTAGGTTTTCACAGAGGCAGCTACCATTATTTGTATTAAGATACGGTTAGATGTGAAAAACTGTCGGTTTGTCCCAGGTGTTATGCATGTATTTAGCGTGTGCAGGAAGGTGTAGTGGAATCCAGGAGAAAAGCCTGATAAAAGGAGAATTTAAGAATACCAAGAGGCTGACTGTGTAGACCAGATAGGGTGAGATGAGTCAGATGTGAGTTGATAGGAACCATATGCTCTTTGTTACTCTGCTTAAACAACTTAAAATTTAATTCAGCACAGTCTAATGTGGTGATTGTTAATAACATAAGATTATACATTTAAAATAAATGCTAATTAAATATTTAACTTATGTCATGGCAGTAGGGGAAGAAATGATGCAGGCATCCCTGCTCTTAGCCATCCTCCCACAGGGGCCCACTTATTTCTAGATTATTTGTACCGTAAATGCTGAACTCTGTAATCCAAAAGTAACTATAGATTGGCCTAAAAGAGCTCCATCAAAACAGTAGCATCATGAGATGAGCACTTCTTTGAGTTGGAAAAGAAAAGGCATTTGGTTCAAACAACTTGTAATGTTTCCCTGTGTAGGTCTCCCAGAGCAGTGTACAGATAACCACTTACTGCTTGTTGGCCCTGTTGTGGGATGACTGCAGAGACAAGGTAGAACTGTAGCCAGGACATGACTGGCAAGTAACTTCATTTGTTTTAGTGAATGGCATAGCACTCCATCACCACTATACGGTGATGTTCTAGTTTGAAGAGTGACCTCTGTGACTACAGGTTCCTCATGAAGTTTTTATGACTTCAAATATTCTTCATTTCCCATAGATTTAGATAAAATTTGGCTGGAGGAGAGGCGGAGAGGGGGAATTCTGACTTTATGCTGGGAAGGTGGAAAGTCCTTAATTGCAAAGAATATTCAGCATATTAAAAATTTCCTCCAAATGACTTCTAGGTAATTTTTTAAATAGGGACATTCTGCATGACCTTTAATAAAGTGTTTTACTTCAGTAATATCACATAGCTTTGTGCAGCTTGAATATAAATGAGTTTAAATGAACAACATTGGTTTTGTTTATAGAAGATATCACTGAATTCAGTATGTTCCAGTGACATATTTGTCAAATGAATCAGCATTTTTTTTTTTTGGCAGAGAATTGTTCCACTGAGACTTGTTCAATCAGATTTGGTTTGTAAGCAGAAAGAGGCTACTTTCTAACTCTCAGCACTGCAACCTCAGCCTACCGTTGCAATCCACCTTTGGTCTTTCCTATCTGAGTCACCAGATAAGCATCCTTCAGATGTGTTCATGCTCTCAGGTACATCTGTGCAACCATGCTATGGGCTATGTAATTGAATATTCCATTGACGCATGCAAGTGCGAATAAGTGAGCTCTCCCTTCTGTTTCAGCTGTGCTAGCGCTGCAGGTATTACAGAAACAAAGGAAAGGTAAAAGTAGTTGTATTACCACTGAATTCTTTCCACAAATAGCAGTAGGAGGCCTGGCCAATACTCAGTTCTCATTATAAACAAAGGTTACATAGATTTAGATGGCCATTAGATGCTATGTTGTTTACCTGGGATAAGATTTTTATCCTGAAACAAATATGGCTTAAAATATTTCAGAAGGCTTTGGAACAAGTCTTTTCTTCCAAGTATGAGAGAAATTCAAGACCCTGTGTGCAAGAGGGGATAAATATGCAACAATGACCATCCATCTCTTAGAGCCACTGGTGAAGGCACTTAAAGCTGGATTTATTTTCCATTTGTTGTGTTTTAAGGCAATCTGAGCTATGCTTTGAAGATCAGCCGTGAGCTATGTTTAAGAGATGTGATAAAAGTCAGGATTTTTGGTTCAAAGAGCAGGTTTCTCAACTTCAGAAATCACCTTAGTTCTGCCTCACATAATGACAAATGTGTTTACTTGATTTTGCCTGTGTAGATGATTGTTCAATTTGAGAATTGGACTTGCCTTTGATAAGTTCAGGGACCCACAAGTATCACTGTAATATCAGTATTATTCAAATCTACTTACCACCATACCCAGTTCGCTGTTCTGAAATATGCTTTTCCAAGGTGAGACGTAGCTTAGTGGTTCCATCTGGTTCATCTGGTGTTATGGGATCCACCAAAATAAAATGGGAATGGTTGTGGTCCAGGGAATACAGTGGGCCTTGGATATTATCATCTGATTCATAGTGTACAAGACTTTCATTCTAGAGAGAGGAGGAGAGATGTCAGCATTCTTTACAAAACACAGTCCATGTTTTTTTTGTGCTTCACCTCCATTTTTGTGTTGTCTGCGCCATGACATAGCACACCACCTTTGAGACATTTGAATAGACTCCTTGGAAAGGGTAGAGAAGGAGAATGTGTTCCTTCTGAAAGGAACACATTCCTGCCAGATTTGACAGAACTGAAAGCTGAAATCCCTGGAGTTCCCCTCTTGGGGTCTACCAAATAGGATTACATCAGTCATCACCTTTGGAATGCAGACACTCATTCAGAGGTTTTGGAAATGTTTATTGGACAAATGGAAAGGGGCCATGAGACCCAATAACTGTGGATGGAGCTGTAATGTCTTGGAGGGCTGAAGTCTGAGCTAGTTTAAACAGGGACAAACCAATTCATTTCAGTAGTATTTTGTCCATGCTTAACCCAGTAGATAAGTTAGCCTGCTATATGTCCATGTCAATTTAAATGCTGCATTTATGCAGACAGGGTTATATGAGGTCTAATGGTTATTTCTCAATTTAGAAATTGCATTCTGAAAGAGTGACAGGCAGACTTTAGAAAGTGCAATCTTATTATCTTTTACTTTGGGTGAGGGATGTTATATCTTGAATTATTTATTAGTGGATTTTTGCATAAAATCACTATCTGGGTAAAACAGAACCCCTGTCTTTTGCTCTAAGGATTGCGCTACATATTGCCTTCCATACACACACTTTTTCAAGCTCCTCTTACTTCCTTAATAAATCTTCCTTTCTCAGTGTTGCACATCCACTTTGATATTATCATTCCTAGCTGCAAGCCAGCCCGTAAATGCCTGATTATTCTTCTTTTTCATCTTCATAATCACTGTCCTGTTGCAAGCAAGCCAGATTAAAGCAATTTTTTAAAATCTGCATTTCCTTCTATCGTGCTTCTTTTCCAGCTCCTGCAGCCTTTCAGCTGATGAATAACACACAGACTGTCAGCCTGGCTGTTGTACCTGTGTATTGCATTTTTCTCCCGTTAATTTTGTGGACTCAGACAGGTGGTAAAGCCTTTCTAGACATAGCAGTGTGACCATGCAAGTAACTAAGTTGTCATTAAGGTACAGCAGAGAGATTTTGTGTTCTGGTTTTTAAGACACAGGTCTTTCGTAATCTTGGCTTTTGGCAGTGTCTGCTAAGAAGAGCAGGTGCCCAGCTGAATCTTGGGGGAAGTTCAACCTAGGGGTTATCCAGACTCTTCTCCACAGCCAAGGCTAAGGCTGATGCTGCAAAGGCAGTGAAAATACCACCAGGAGCTCATAGCAGCCCTACTAATGCATTAAAACATTGAGAAACCTGGAGGGCAAACTCCTTCATGCTGCGGGTAGCACATGCTGCATAGCACACTCGTAAGTGGCTTTCTGAAATGAAGTGGCATACAGTCAAACTGGGGAAGAGAAATCTCCTTCAAAGCAAGGTGAAAAAGGCTATAATCAGGCATGTTCCTATGGCTTATTTCCTTGTCAGCCGCTCTGGGAAGAGTAGGAACATCAGAGGCCATTCCAGGAAAAAAAGCAGCAAATTTGCATGTTCTCTACGAACAGCAAGTGCCACAAGTTTCTTTTACTTCCTTCTCTCTGCTTCTCATTTGTTGGGGAAAGCTTCTTGACACAATTAAGTTGCCTTGAAATTTTGTTTTGACAGAGGGCGTGCCTATATTCTGCTGCCATGTAACATTAAGCCTACGCGCCAAAGATCTGGCCTTTGATTAGGACCCGGAGGCACAACAACCAGTTGAAAAAGGCCTTCGGGGATTTTCCTGTTTATTCTCTGGAAATGTGGAAGTGATCTTTCAATGATGTCTAAGCATACCATTAACACAGAAGAGATGGGAGGGATCCACTGGTTTCAGGGCTTGTTTTTCTCCTTGCTAGTGTGGATTGTTAGCTCTATTTTATACAAGCTGCATGTGTTGGTGCCAAGTATAAAGAGAACTGGGCTTAGACAAACACCCCTGTCTATAGTTCCTTTGTCTTAAAGTTACTGACTAAAATCCAGAACTTCTTTGGATAGAAGCAATGCCAGAAGTCATAGGGTCAGGAATGCTCCACACGAAATATTCCTTGACAAAGAATTTGGGCTTTAGTTAAGGGGGAGAAAATCTAATGCAATAAAAAGACCAGTGCACTTGTTTTGTAGCTGCTGGCTGGGAAAGATCCAGATGCATTTTGGTCACTTAGACTGGGAGGAAGGCGAAATAGTTTGCACTTGCCAGAACAACTTTCCTGAACAAAATTCACAAACAATGAACAGAATTCTTTCCTCTGAGGTCCTTCTGGGCCAGATCAGCCACGCAAATAGGTTAAATTCTTCCAGCTAAAGAGTCCCACCTGGTAGAGCACACAGGTAGCAGTTCTCGGCAAAAAAGGATGGAAAAAGGAGAAGCTCTATGACAATAAGTTGCTGATACGGTCTGGCAGTCTCTCAGCTGCTAGCTGGTATTGCTAGCCCATCTGAGAGAAGAACGAGATGTGAGTTCAAAGGGCTGTGTTTGTCATTTGTTTCTTAGCTTCTGCAGGGAAGTAAAATAGCAGAGAGGAGCTGTCATTCATTGTCACTACACACCTACTTTATTGTATAATATTCTGCTTAGGACAGATACTATATCCCGTGACAAGAAGGTCATGCCATAATATTTTTTCTTCACCTCCAGGTCAATCCAGCATCAACTTGTCTTGACATTTTCAGCAACTGTTTTTATAGTGAGGATTTTTTGTTTTCCCTCCCCATCAACTTCAATTGCTTTGACCTGAATTGTGCTATCCCTAGAGCTCTGAATAACTAGACAAAATCCTGCATGGCTAGCGTTTTGGGCTTGGTGCGCTGATAAGTTTTTGTATATTAGACACCAATTCAATGACTACTTTAGAAAACTTGGTCTTGAAATATATATGACTTGTGTTCCATACTAAAAAATATATACTTTTTACAGTATTTACGAAATAGCTTGGAGTAAGTGCCTCTGCAGTAAGTGGACAAGGGAAAAAAAAAATTAAATATAACTTACGATAACATAACTTTTTCCCTGACGTTCATCTTTACTCTGGTCGCTGAGCTAATGTCTAATGCTGTCACCTGCTGGATATTTGCAGAATTGCTGCCGAGTACACTGTGTGCGCAGGGCATGCAATCGTTAGGGTCGAACAATTCTTCCTGGTCTTTATTTCTGCTTTTCTCCAAAACACACTTTAAACCCCACTTGTGTTTTTAAGTTAGAACAATGTTGTTCCATCTATTACTTCCAAGTTTTGTAAAGGTGCAGCTTATTTCTGAACGATGCTGTCTTATGAGTAGAATAAGCGAAAAGTACCTTTGTGTTGTCCAGAATTTTTCTGTGCTGAATTTTTGCAAGTGAAGTTATTCCAATGGCAATCACTCTTACTCTGGACGAAGTACTAGCCAGTACATGATCTCGGACTGCTTGCACTAAGTGTCTTGTTATTCCCACACGTAAAGCACTGGTAAAAATCCAGGCACCTGAAATTATGTTTTTAAAAATAGTTAGATAATTTCTTTATAATTGAACATGTTTATCAAGTAACATTACTTGCAGTACTGGATTTAAGGTTTTTTCAGATAGATAAACTGTAGACAGGTCTTGATGGACTGTAATTTTTAGAATTAAAATACATTTGAAGTATGTAATAAGGAAAACAAGAAGAAATTACATGCCTAAGCTAACGTGCTTCACATATCATGTGATGCAATGTTGCCATCTTTACTCTGATGTCAATACGCCCCTCAAGAATGCTGCGTCCAGTCTAGAATCACTTACTGTTTACATATGAGCAGAAACATCACTATAGCAAGCAGGACTGGTTGTTGCACGAGAAAGAGCAAAGGGACGGGGTGGAGGATGTTGTTGGCTTGAACTGAGGACTAAACAGTCCCATGCAATCCCTTGGTAGCAAAGCAGCTTGGGCATAACCTGCTTTATCTGATGTTCTCTTTCTCTTCTTCTTGTGCATGCTGGAGAGTGAATTCTTCAGGAGAGTAGGATTTACAGCAGTGTTGTTATGGTGACAAAGAATTTGGAGAACCCTAGGTGAACAGCTAACCAAACTTTTTCAAATATGTAACTTAAAGGAACCGGAGATCTTCATGCTGTTCAGTCTTAAGTATGGAAGGGAGCTGGAGACAGAGAATATCTGTGTGGTATTTGGCTGTTTCAGATGTTTAACATTTTTGTCAGTGACATGGACAGTGGGATTGACAATGCGCATTAGGAGCCCAGAAAGCCAACCTCTTCCTGGGCTGCACCAAAAGAAGTGTGGCCAGCAGATCCAGGGTGGTGATTCTGCCCCTCTGCTCTGCTCTGGTGAGAGGCCACCTGGAGTACTGCATCCAGCTCTGGAGCCCGCAACATAAGAAGGACAGGGATCTGTTGGAGTGAGTCCAGAGGAGGGCCATGAAGATGATCAGAGGGCTGAGGCTGAGAGAGTTGGGGCTGTTCAGCCTGGAGAAGAGAAGGCTCTGGGGAGACCTTACAGCAGCCTTCCAGTACCTAAAGGGGGCCTGCAAGAAAACTAGGGAGGGACTTTTGACAAGGGCATGTAGTGATAGGACAAGGAGTAATGGCTTTAAACTAAAAGGGGGTAGATTTAGATTAGACATAAGTCAATACATAAAGGGAGCTCATAGGAAAGATGAGGAGAAACTCTACCACAACCTGTTGTGACAGGGTGAGGGGTAATGGTTTTAAAATAGAGGGAAGCAGATTCAGACTGGAGATAAAGAAAAAATTTTTTACACTGAGGGTGGTGAAGCACGGGAACAGGTTGCCCAGAGAGGTGGTGGATGCCCCATCCCTGGAAACATTCAAGGTCAGGTTGGACGGGGCTCTGAGCAACCTGATCTGGTTAGAGACATCCCTGCTTCTTGCAGGGGTGTTGGACTAGATGACCTTTAAACATCCCTTCCAAGCCAAACCATTCTATGATTCATTACAAGAAGCAAAACTATTACAGTCTTGTCTGAACCTGTGAAGCTAAACCCAAGAGCTTGCTTTGAAATGCTTACAGATATTTTCACTTTGTTTTGCAGGTATTTTTGTAAAGCTACAGGGGGGAAAAAAGCTATCTTAAATGAAATCCACTTCCATGTGTGTTCCCAGACATTGATTTATTTGGTTTTGTTTCTAAATGCTTTCACTGCTCCTGTCATTCGTATGAACAGCCAGGGAGAAAGTGAGCTGACTTATTTTCTGCTATATGTTAGACATTTTTATTATACTTTACTGAAGTCTTTTTGTTCAAACTTGAGTCTAATCATAGACTGTTTTACTAACAAAGTCTCTTCAACTCTTAGATTTGAAGAAAACAATCTTAAAAAAAATAAAAACTATTGTAACATGATATTGACTGGTAGCTAAAAAGTGAGAATCAAGAAAACAAGAATTCTTATTTTTGACCTAAATTCACTCTTGTGGAAGACAAGTTGTCATGCTCTTTTAAGAATTATTTTGCTATGGTACCGAAGAGAGACCATGTATTTTGTCCCATCTCATGGTGTCATCTTTCTAGTGTCATCTCTGAGGGAATAACCTCAGGTAATTTTACAGTTCAGGAATGGTTGCCTAGAGTAATTTTGTTTGAAATAACATATTTTTGCTATTTCTAATAGAATAACTTCCATTTTAAAAACTTTAAATACAGGTTGTAGGTTGCATTCAGCAAAGCCTTGAACTTCCCAAAATAACCATGTGAGCAGGCCTGTTGATATTAAAAGATCACTGGATGCTTGGTGCGTAGGAATATAAATTCCTTCTTTAAAGTCTAAAGGACTAACCTGTGCTTTGAGCTGCCTTTATAAGTCCTTTTTTTAAGGTGTCCCGTAGCCAAGGCTTCATCTGGAAGTTTTCTTCTTCCCCTACTAAAGAGACAACCAAATTGGGAGCAGGTAGCTTCCATTTATTGAGCATAACTTCGAATATAATTCCAGGATGAATGGTACACGGCACCTTAATAAACTTCAGCAAACAAACAAAAAAAACACTGAGTAACAATGGGACAGTAGGATACAGCAGAGATATTGTTCATGGTGAATGCAGAGGGAAATTTATCACCAACTTGGTTATCTAAGAAAAATTTGTTTGAGCAAGACCTGACAGAGAATTAAATTCCAGGATGAATTTAGCAGGCTTCTGTATAACTGTCATCTCACTAATTGGGTCAATTCCATGGGTTAATTCTGTGTTGCAAACTGACATATCGTTCTCTCCTTTAACGTTGCTATTCCTCTTGAACTGCCTTCAGTTCCATGGCAGTCTAGCAAAGCCAAAAAATTCTTAGACGTTTCTTTTTTCGGCACTAGCTGAAATATTTACCTGATTTCATGTCTGTTTTTCAAGAACATGTTACATGAATCTATTTCTTCTTCCTGTTCTGTAAATATTTTGGCTTTGTGCTTAAGACTTTATGATGAAACAAAATCTCAAGGCAGATTTCTGATCCTAGGAATTCCTTCTGCTCTAGCATTAATGTATGCAAGGGACTCATGAGGAGGTGGGTCTGTCCATGTACATCCTTCTCTGCATATTAGCAGAACAGAGAGGCAGAGCTTTAAGAGGGTCTTGAAACAGCTCAAAACTTGTTGAAAATGTTGAAATCCACAGTGATTAATTTTTAGCAGAAAGAGGTTAAAACAGGGAAATGATGCAAAGTGAAGGAAACTGGGCACATGATTGGGGTTTTTTTTGTTTTGTTTTTTTACTTTTTTCAAAAAGGAAAAAGTGATCAACTGTACTTGTAGCATGTTAGTGCAAGTCAAGTGATTGATTCCTGTATATTAGTAGGCCTTATTTTAAATCACATTCATGTTCAGGAAGGTACAGTCTCTACTTTGAGTGCGATGTGGTGCCTTGCACTGTGGCGCATTGACCCTCACTATTAGAGTCCCTACATTTAGTGCTAAGAAGTAACAGCTGAACAACAGCAATAGTGTTAAAGGCTTAAAACTCCTCAGTGCTGTACCTTTCCACGTTTCTTCCCAGAAGCTGTGAAGTCTATTTCTCCTATACAGTATGGCAGTTCTCTTTTGAAAGCTTCCTCTTTGTCACCGCTGCAGAGCTTAGTTTCTGCTTCCTCCATTGAACTTGTATGGTGATCACCAGTAGACCAAGGTTTTCACTGAGATGACAGAAAACTGGAAAATGAGAAGCTGTTTAAACTGGGCAGGCCACCAAATCCAGTAGTTTACATCTAGCTAAGTTTTTAGTCAAATATTTTCCTCTTTTACTATTATGCTTATAAGGTTCAGCTAAAATTGGAGGTGTTTGTACCAAATGTTGAATGTTCTCTACAGGAGGAGGCAGATTCCACACCAAAGCTATGTAACTTAAGTTCTATAAAGGCACAAAGGAGTAAGGCTCTCTTGACTCTCACTTAACAGACAGAAAGCTGAGTTGCAAGGTGCAAGATCCTGCAATCTGTTCAAAGTCACGTGGGGTGTCTCAGAGCCCAAAGGTGACCCTAATTCTGCAAGAGAGAAAGAGAAGCCTCAGCCACAAACTATTGCAAGCAAGAGCAGAGCTGTGTTGGTGAGTGTCTGAGTCATGGTTTCTTGATGTCATTATGCATCATGCTACTATGACTTACATTATCCAACATGAACACGAAATTACTAAGTGATGACATTGTATTTGTCTGAAGATACTTTAGGAGAGGTTTACTCTCTGTTTGCTGTAGGAATAGGCTATTTATTCATAAGCCAAAGTATCTAAGGCCAGGCTGTACTTGCCAAGAACATACAGTTAAAAAAGGCAGGGGTTTTTCTCTGTACCTGGCTACAGGAACGACGGCAAGTAATGTGTCCTAGAGCAAAGGTCATGTAACAAGAGTTGTTCTTCTGCATTACATGAGACACTGAAAAGGTCCGCTTGCTTTTCCTACGTTCCAGTTTGACTGAACTGATACAATCGATTTGAAAAATACAGATTTCAACTTGTATGCCTTATTTTGCTTCTTTTCAAAACTAAAGGAATGAAATAGGTCTCCTCCCTCTGCCTTCATCTGCATATTCAAGTACATATTCAGTCCTTTAAAAAAATCCTTGTGATAGTAAGCCAGCAGTGGCAATCCCTGCATAAATATTTGCTGTGGACTTAAAAGTGGGTGGAACTAGGAAGTCTCTTGCGGGCCTATGAGGATAGTCCAGTAGAGGGAGCAAGCCCTCCAGCTGTTCCCTTGGGCTGGGCAGTCCCTTGGGAGCCTGTGTCCTGGCTGCTTCACCTCTGCTGCCTCTGTATTCTCTTATGTTTTCTGTGAAAACGTTCTTGGAGATGCCTTTTTCTCTGATCTGCCTCTGAAAAGTGGTTATGGTCCCTCTCATGATTTGTTTCCCCTACAGCTATTCCACACCTCTGTATCCACCCCCTAAACCTCTGTCAGAGATAACTGCTTTAAAGATGCTGTTCCCATTCTTCTCCCAGTCTGCATGCTAGTCACTTCTGGAGAGAATTAAGTGTTTATTCTGAACACTAGGATATCAGACTAGTCCAGTTAAGAGTCTTACCTAAAAGAACTTCATTTGGATTATCAGTAATGGCAGTGACAGCAAAGCCTACCTTTTTGTTTGAGTCCACTTATCCACTGGAGATACAGCTTTATCTCCTAAGAGCACAGAAGTATTCTGGGAAAAAAAAAATAGTTAATATGGAGTCATAATAGCACATTTTAACTACTCTAAGGTACAGAAATCACTTCCTGGAACTTACTGACAGAACCAAGGATTTGGTTAGAAAAAAAAAGTGTTCAGGACTGAATTCACAGGGTACATTTAGTCACTGTTCATCACTGTCCCAGATAGCACACAAGCAACTTGGAATAGATAGCAGTTTACAAAGTAACCTGATGGTTAATTTGGCCTCATACATAGGCCCCAAATGGTTAATTTTAAGTCTAGTTCTAGATCCTGGCTTGCCAAATTTGATCATGTGGTTATCTGTGAGTTCTCTTTTGGAAGAAAGGCACTGAGCTGCTGAGATTTATAAGGAACATTCTTCCATTTGGATATCTAATTTTTTTTTTCCAGAAAAAGAACATTATTTGATTTTCCAGTTTAGGAATTCTGGTTCTCAATGGTAGTGAACAACAGTGAAGGAGACAAAAGTAGATAAGATGCAGAAACAGAAGCTTTATTCACAAGCTTTTTATAAGATTGGGAAGTGAGGAAGGCAACTGGTAACCAACACTGCACAGGGCATTACTTTTTTTTTCTTTTTTTTCTTATTAATCAAGCAGTCTCTGAACCATGACATTAGAGACTGAGAGCTGGGGAAATATTACTTGGTCTTTCCATCCCGTTCTTACACAACTTCTTCAGCATCCCTGCAGGCTGCTGTCTGATACAGAGCTAAATGGAATTTGTTATGATCCTCTACAGCTGTTCTTGTGTTCATATTCCAAGCCAGGAAGTCTTCCAGCATCAAGAGCAGAAAAGTGGTACTAACAGAATGGTAAAACAAGTCCAAAAAGTAAGCAAGATTCTGAATGGTATCCATGCCAGAATATAGTGTGGCCCTATATGGAGCTGAGAATCTACACTAGACGCGATCCTGGATTATTATGGAGTGGCATTTCCTAAGTTCCTGCATGCAGCTTTTACAGACAAAGCCAATGACCAATGCCAAGTAGCTTGCTTTTTTGTTTGTTTTGATGCTTTGATAGTTTTTCATGCTTTATATTCTACCTGTTGTTTGACTTCCAAGGAATAAATACTGTGACTTTCAGTATGGTTGTGGTAATGTGCAGGTGCAAATGTTCTACATCAGTGCAACGTTCCACCCAATGTGCTAATGGAGAAGGGAAATGTTGCTTTGGTATTCAAAGGGGTGGGGAAGAAGATTTTAAAGGCTGCTCTATAGGTACTATACAAGTGGAAAAAACCAAAACCAGGAGTTCCTTATATTATGAATTTTCCAAAATCACCAGAAAAACAACCTGCTGCATAAGATTTACTGATGTGATTCTTAAGCACAAAGGCTGACCACATTAAATATTTCCTTACCTTCCTTTATAGCTGTCCCAACTACTGCAGTGTAACCCCTCATTGTTACCAGGCAGAGTTGCAGAACACTGCATGGATCTGTACAAGTACTGCACATCGCCTTACGACCACTTTGCCCTGCAGTGAAGCTTCACTACATACTGATCAGTCAGCACACAGACTGCATTATGTCCCTAGTACTTGAATAAATATTCAGAAGAGGATATAATCAGCTCTGTCATTTCCTCCTGGATTGTTAAGGCTTCTGTTTGTGAAAAGCATGTGGACATCTCACCCAATGTCCTCTAACAAGTAAAGTAAGCATGTTTTAACAAACGATATAATATAATTACTTTTTTTTTGAGTGCCTTTCTCCTGAGTTTAATTCGGTCTTGTTCTGCTTGGTTCCAGCTTTCACGTAGGTCTCTAGTGGTTTCAGGGGCTATTGCTTTGAGACTTTGGGCTGTACTAGATTGCAAGCGTGTCAGGTCACAGCAATTGGGTCAAATCTTTGTGGTCAAAGTCATGCCATTCCACTGCTGTCAGCTTAACTACGGTCAGCTTGCATCACTGTAACATCACGGAGCATTGTTTAATTGCAAGAGTCTGCAATAGGTTCATGCCATGGGAGAGAACAGGCAGATAGCCAGAGAGAGGAGCATGGTCTAAGCACTTTTTGGATGAGAGGAAAGGTAGGGAGGAAAGCAAAAAAGAGGCAAAGACTACAAACACAGCTGGATGAGAAACCAATGGGGGGTGACCAGTATTTTGTAATTTTCTCCCTTTCCATATACTATTATCTGTTGAACTTTTTAGAAAATTCCAAAGTTGCCAAGCCACTGGCTATCGTATTTGAGAAGTCGTGGCAGTCTGGTGAGGTCCCTGATGACTGGAAGAGAGGGAACATAACCCCAATTTTTAAAAAGGGGAATAAGGAAGACCCAGGTAACTACAGGCCGGTCAGCCTCACCTCTGTGCCTGGCAAGATCATAGAGCAGATTCTCCTGGAAACCATGCTAAGGCACATGGAGAGCAAGGAGGTGGTTGGTGACAGCCAACATGGCTTCACCAAGGGAAGACTGTGCCTGACCAATTTGGTGGCCTTCTATGACGGGGTGACGGCATCGGTGGACAAGGGACGAGCAACTGACATCATCTACCTTGACTTGTGCAAAGCTTTTGACACTGTCCCGCATGACATCCTTCTCTCTAAACTAGAGAGACATGGGTTTGATGGACGGACCACTCGGTGGATAAGGAGTTGGCTGGATGGCCGCACTCAGAGAGTGGTGGTCAAGGGCTCAATGTCCATGTGGAGACCGGTCACGAGTGGCGTCCCTCAGGGGTCCGTGCTGGGCCCGGCCCTGTTCAACATCTTTGTTGGCGACATGGACAGTGGGATAGAGTGCACCCTCAGCAAGTTCGCCGACGACACCAAGTTGTGTGGTGCCGTCGACACGCTGGAAGGGAGGGATGCCATCCAGAGGGACCTTGACAGGCTGGAGAGATGGGCCCGTGCCAACCTCATGAAGTTCACCCAGGCCAAGTGCAAGGTCCTGCACCTGGGTCATGGCAATCCCAGGCACAAATACAGGCTGGGCGGGGAATGGATTGAGAGCAGCCCTGAGGAGAAGGACTTGGGAGTGCTGGTGGATGAGAAGCTCAACATGAGCCGGCAATGCGCCCTTGCGGCCCAGAAGGCCAACCGCATCCTGGGCTGCATCAAGAGAAGCGTAGCCAGCAGGTCAAGGGAGGTGATTCTACCCCTCTACTCTGCCCTGGTGAGACCCCACCTGGAGTACTGTGTCCAGTTCTGGAGCCCCCAACACAAGAAGGACATGGACCTGTTGGAGAGGGTCCAGAGGAGGGCCACGAAGATGATAAAAGGGCTGGAGCACCTCTCTTATGAGGACAGGCTGAGAGAGTTGGGGCTGTTCAGCCTGCAGAAGAGGAGGCTCCGGGGCAACCTGATAGCGGTCTTCCAGTACCTCAAGGGGGCCTCCAAGAAAGATGGGGAAAGGCTGTTTAGTAGGGCCTGTTGTGATAGGACGAGAGGTAATGGTTTTAAAATAGAGGGGGGTAGATTTAGATTAGAAATTAGGAAAAAATTTTTTACGATGCGAGTTATAGAACACTGGAACAGGTTGCCCAGAAAGGTGGTGGAGGCCCCATCCCTGGAAACGTTCAAGGCCAGGCTGGATGAGGCTCTGAGCAACCTGATCTAGTCAGGGATGTCCCTGCTCCTTGCAGGGGGTTGGACTAGATGACCTTTGAAGGTCCCTTCCAACCCTAACCATTCTATGATTCTATGATTTTTAATCCCAATATTTAAACTTTTTTTTCCCCTCCATTATCTGTGAGAATGCCATTGTATTAAATTTGATTAAAAGATTACTTGAAGGCAAGCAATCAGAAATACCTAAGGGGTGGTGGGGGAGAAAAAGCCACAAAAATCTTGCCTGCCCCAATGTGTGCATTCATATTTTAAATTTTGTGTACATATGTACGTCGAGCAGTCTTACTATAGTTCTGGTTCAGACTTAAGTACAGATTTTTCTATCTAGGCTGCTGCTACATATTTAAGTTTGTAGGTCAAATTCTGTCCTAGATGTTCCCATTAACTATAAATACAAACATCTATGGAAAGAATGTACCTTTAATGATTACCAGATTTGAAATATAACCTAGAAAACTATTTCTAACTAGCAAAGCAAGTTAAGACAATTATGAGGAAAAGACAATTGCCAATTCCACCTACATCTGGAAATGTGAGTCAATGTCATTTACATTAAGGATGGCCTGATTAAATCATTCCAGGTGTCAGCCAGTCTCATGAATCATTATTTCTTTAACCTTGTAAATGGGAGCTGTTAGAATTGTACCATTGTACAACCAATGCTTGTGATGCTGAAGTTTGACAGACCTAATGCTGTTTAGTCCTTCATTTTGGATGGTCCTAACTTCTTATTTAGGCATTCTAGACTTTCCGGATGTAGGAAATTGGCAGGGAGGTATAACTTCAGGGGGACAGTTTGATGTCTGTAGGGAAACTCTACAAAGGGGTTCCCTGCAGGGATTCTTTCTTGAAAGATTTGTCCAGAAATTGTAGTGAGATCAGAACCACAGAGAAATGTTTTAACACCTACGTTCATCCCTTTCTGGACTGTTCTCCCTCCTGCCTCTGCTTCTTCACCCCTCCTCTGCCATGCCTTCTCTCCCCAGCCTCCTTTTCCCCTACAACTTCTCTCACCATTTCCCCCAGCTTTCCACAGGCTCTTTCCAGCTATTGTCACTGCCACTTAGCCCACTGGGAATGCACAGCTCTTCTTCCTTGCGTGGTAACAAATGACAGATGGTTCACATCCAGATGTCCCCTTCACCCTTCCTTTAGATTTCAACCAGGGTTAGGCTGTGTCCATGGAAGGAAGAGAAAGGTCAAATCCGAGCCTTTCAAACATGTCTTGTGAAAATGGGCCCAGTCAAGGGATGGCTTGACCTCAATTGTTGTCTTCAAGGGTAACAGTTCGATTAAGAGAGTAGGCGTATGGTAGTCATTAGCTTTCAGAACTTAGCGGTAGTAAGAATTCTCCTTCATACCAGTACGCTGATCAGCAGGCTGCGACACACCCTGACTTTTAATCCCCATCAGATTCCTCCACCCACTCAAGGAGTACACTGAATATGTAGGTGAAAAGATTAAATATAGCAGTACAGAGGGCCCAGTACTGCTGACGTTAAATCGGTCACAAAGCACCTTCCTTGGCTTCAGTGGCAGACAGAGCAGATACAGTGGTTTGTAAACTTTAAAGGAAGCTTTCGTGTGGAGCAAAAGTAAACTACACCAATTACTGTGCCCGTACTGGTGCAGGGTGAGCTGGCAATCCTAACAAAAAGTGAGCCTTCAGCATTGGTCAGTAAAGCAGAGGGCTCACAGGATGCTGTGTAAGTAAGGGGGAAACGGCAACGGAGACAAATAAAATGAAATTTGCTTGAGCAGGAACAGTCAGCTTGTAACACACGTAATGGGGTGCCATTGGCTGAATTGCAGCCCTGTCAGAAAGAATCCAAGGGTTACAGGCAGAGCAAACGTAAGTGAGCAATGCTATGCTCTTCTTGCAAGAGAGAAACGCTGTATAGTACGGTGTAAACAGGGCAGCCTGTGTGAAGTCATTCAGCTGTTCATCAGAACAGCTTTAGTTGCAATCTTGTGTTTGGGTTTGGGTGTCAGGTTTCAAGGGAATTAGAGACCAGCTGGAGAAGGTTTGAGCAGAACCAACAACAAAAACAGACAGAGACTTTGCGCTAAAAGAGAAGGAAAGCTTGAGCAAATTAGAATTGTGTAACCAAAAGCTGAGACGACTGCAGGAAGGGAAGAGGAGAATGCAGAAGAATGATAGGAAAGGTGTTCTTTACAGTTGTGGCTAGGACAGCAAGTAACGGGCTCAAGGGAAGCAAGGTAGCAAGGCAGCCCAGGGATACAACGGTAACCATACTCAGAGAAATACTTGGAAAGAATGAAACCCTTATACCACTGGTTAGGGAGCAAATAAAGCAACCAGGTGACAGTCCTCAATTGTGAGGGAGTCTGTATAGTGTGACCCAAAAACCTTAACCTTAACCTGCACGTTATTGCAACCCTAAGAGCTGGATATGTGTCCACAGCTCTGATCCTCAAGGTGCACGTATGCTTATGCAACTTTACTAATGGAAATGTTCCATACTGACGATACTGCAAGTGCTCACTCAAGGAAAATTGCATCAGTAAGGTTACTGGGCCAGTGCCGGCAACAGTGTAATGGAATTACTTGCTTCCAGTAGTAGCCACGTTTTCATTCTTGTTTTGCATTAAAACATAATAAAATATGAAGAAAAAAGCAGTTGCAGGGGATCAGAATAAAGAAAACCAGAGATGTGAAAGGCAGAGCAAAGACTGCAAAATTCATATTCAATTTCAGCATGTGCTCCAAAGATGAATTGAATGGACTGGTGTGTACGTTTAAGTGTGAAGAAACAAAACCAACATTTTAATTAAGAAGTGGAGGTATAAGAAGGCATTAACTAGAATCCAGGAAGGGAAAAATATCTAAACCTGCTGAGGGAATATAAATATATGATGTGAGACAAAAAGTAGTATTGATTAGGGAAAGTAAATGCATATTTATCTGCGTGTGAGACTGATGTATGTACATCTACATGTAATTATACACATTATCTTGCATATATTTATGTTGTAGCTTTGGAAAATGTTTGTCAGGATGTTACATGACATAAATGTTGAAAATTAAATATCAGTATGAGGTGATTCTTGCTAACTGTAGAACTGTAGTCACATAGGTTAAATTTTATACGAAATCTATTTGTCCTTAGAGGGAGTGGGACCCTAGAGATATTATAATACGCATTTGTTAGAAGCTAGCCTAGCATATCTTTAATACAATGGTAAGTCCCAAACACCCCCACCCCCAAACACCACCTGCAGAAATAGGCCCTGAGCCATCACTTTGGAGCCAGGAAAATCAAGGAGCATCGCGACCTGTTCTCAAGACCATATATGGAGATTTCAAGGAGGAGTTTGACCAGCGAATTTGAGGAGGGGGCGTTTTGACGACCACCGAGACCACCAAAAGACCCTCGACTCAAAAGACTGGGCATGCGCGAGTGGGTGGGGAAATGATGTAATGGTTTCTCAGAAAATTTATGTTTATGCATATTATTTCTTGGAATTTAATGAATATGTATAATTAATGTGTATTTAACCCGTGCTGTTGATCAAATGGGTGCGCACGCTAGGTGGAGCGATCCCCCGTGTGCCCAGCGCTGCAGTAAAGAAGTGCCTGCTTCTTAACTTCTCATTGCTGTTAAGGAGTTTATTCCGGATTTCGGTAACAGTTTTGGCGACCCAGATGGGACCTTGCGAGTGAGACTGAACGAGATCGAGTGTTGATCGAACTCCAGCCGGCACCGAGGTATTCTCGGGGAGACCCATCGCTCTCGACTCACAAAGCTCCTCGCAACGTTCCCTGGAGAAAAGGGTAAGGCACTTCTTCTTTGAAATCTGTCTGGTTTGGATAGCCTGCCCGTAAGGCGCGGCGAAAGCTTCGCAGGGTTGGGGCTCAGAGGGTACCCGTTTGGTTTGGAAGCCTAGGCGTCTGCCCGTAAGTCATAAGCGAAAGCTATTGCTGGGTTGGACATTTGTGTATTTGGGACAATTGTCATTTGCATTTGTTTGGTTTTTGTATTTGGGACAATTGTCATTTGCATTTATCTGGTATTTGGCATTTAGTCTAAATTGTTTAAGAGTGAGAGTATGGGGAGTATTGGTAAGATTTGTACATAGCTTGGAAAGGGGCCCCAGGGTGTTTTAGAAGTGATTTACAAGCTGGTAATTGTTGCTTCAGTGCGTTTTTGTTTTGTTTTGGTTTGGTTTTTTTTTTAAGTCTGTATGCATGTGTTGCAGTGTACGGGACTTGAATGATATACAGTATTGCATTTGGGGTTTTAAACTTTTCTTGGTGACGGGATTGACTTTGTTTGTAGAACAGTGTTATTGTCTTTTTGGTACCAAAAACTCCTTTGTAAAATATGGGAAAACACATATCTTCTATGTCTACCTCAATGGTAGGGGAAATATTAATGAAGTCTCCACTGGGATGTGTTCTTAAACATTGGGAGGATATAAGGGGAGACCCAGTAACTAGAAAAAAAAAAAAAAAAAAAAATTGATACAATATTTTACAGTTGATGTTATCTTGTAGAAGGGAAGGAAAGTGAGATGTGGTCCCCGATGTTGATTTGTTCTTTACTTTGGGAAATCATCCCAAGTGGCAGAAAGATTGCAGATACGTCCCCAAGGATCCGATGGTTTTGGCATAAAAAAAAAAAAAAAAGGAAAAAGGTTGAAAAGATCCTGGTTTGTAGTATAGAAAGTGATGTTTAAAATGTGGAACTGAAGAGGAAAACATAGAATTCATGTGTTAAATTTCTGTGTTAAATTTCTGTATTATCTTTATGTGTTGTCTGGAAGTGTTGATGCAGGTTTAACAAATGAAACAGTAGAAAAAGGGGCCAGAACACCGAACGCCTGGTTGGGAGCTGTAGAGTGGGACAGTTGAATTATGAGGGTTTCAGTCCTATTGCAGGGAGAACTGGGAGCTGACAAGACCAGATAGAACAAGGAGCGGCTCAAGCCTTGCCCCCCTACCACTTTGACAAGCAGTAGGGGAACAAACCGGGGATGAGATCGGGGTGTGGTAGAGGAATGGATAAAATAACTGCAGTAGGAGAGAGATTGGGAATATCAGTGTGCAAAGTGTGAAGCATGGTGGCACTGGAAAAATGAATGTCCTTATTCTGAAAATGAAAAAAAAAAACTGGCAGCACAGCAGATGCCTGTGTCAGAGGTGCAAAGAGGACTGGGGGAGAATTCCGCAGCAGAACCCCTGGTTACAATCCAGCTGGGGACCCAAACCATGGATTTTCTATTTTGATACTGGAGCTATTCATTTTAAGTACTGGTAGAAGAAAATTGAGTAAAAAGTATGTAGACAAAATTGGTGCCACAGGGAAAGCTGAAAATAATTTTTCATTCAATCCTTAACTTTAAGGTGGGTAAAAAATGGGGAACTGGCCAATTTTTATACGTGCCAGAGTGTCCTGTTGCCTTAGTGGGGAAAGATTTATTGAGCAAATTGAAAGCACAAATTAATTTTTAAAACTGTGACATTCAATTAAATATACCCTAATCAAAAGCCAGAGAGGCAAGAATTTTTATGTTGCAGACAACTTCAGAGCCATATGAAATCCCTCAAGAAGTGGACAATGCAGTAACCCTTTGGTGTGGGCTGGCGAAGTTCCCGGACATTCAAAAGCAGCAGAACCGGTAAAGATTTTTCTAAAGGAGAGCACCAAACTG
This sequence comes from Chlamydotis macqueenii, assembly GCF_036417535.1. NCBI lineage: Eukaryota > Metazoa > Chordata > Aves > Otidiformes > Otididae > Chlamydotis > Chlamydotis macqueenii. The sequence goes on along the minus strand of NC_141560.1, from coordinate 50,867,418 downwards.
GTAAGACAAAAACAGTACCCTTTAAAATTAGAAGCTAGAAGAGGCCTTGAGAAAATGATTGAAAATTTTTAAAAAAAATATCGACTATTAGTCGAATGTGAATCAGAATTCAATACTCCCATTTTACCTGTGAAAAAGCCAGAAAGTGAGGAATATAGGTTAGTACAAGATTTTAATAGCAATAAATTTAATAGTTCAAGATATTCACCCCTTAGTGGCAAACCTGTATCCTTGTTGACAGCTTTAAAAGAAAATCACAAGTGGTTCACTGTATTGAACTTATAGGATGCCTTTTCTGTATTCTTCTTGACAAAAATAGTCAGGCATATTTTGCCTTTGAACTGCAAAATCCCACAACTGGGCAGAAGACTCAGCTCACCTGGGCAGTGCTACCTCAAGGATTTAAAAATAGCCCAATGATCTTTGGAAATCAATTGGCTAAGGAATTAGAAACATGCAAAATAATTTATCCTGAAAGACTGGTGTTGCAATATGTAGATGATATTTTAATAGCCACAGAAACCAGAGAAGAATATTTCAACTTGACTACTAACCTGCTAAATTTCTTGGGCCAAAGTGATAACAGATTTTCCAAGAAGAAAGCACAGATTGGAAAAGAGACTGTCATGTATTTGGGATTTGAAATCACACAGGGACAAAGACAACTTGGAAATGAGAGAAAAGAGGCAATTTGCCAAATGCCGGAGCCAAAAGGAGCTAAGGAGCTGCAAACATTTCTGGGAATGGCTGGCTGGTGTCACCTGTGGATTAAAGGAATTGAAGGAGGGACCCCTTGTGTGAGAACCTGAAGCTCGAAAGGCATTCCAGAATGTAAAGGTAGCTCTGATGTTCACTCCTGCTCTAGGGTTGCCCAATTTAACCAAACCCTTTGAACTGTTTGTTCATGAAAGACAGCACTCAGCTCTCAGAAGAATCCTTTCTCAGAAAAATGGAGAATGAAGAAGACCGGTTGGTTATTTCTCCAAACAATTGGACAATGTTAGCTAAGGATGACCAGGTTGTCTATGGGCTGTAGCAGCAACTGTCCTCCTGACTTAAGCTGACAACGGGACACCCAAGAACAGCTTATGTACCGCATATGGTACTTTCTGTTCTGGAACAGAAAGGAGGACACTGGTTATCCCCAAGTAGGATGCTCAAACATCAAATTGTCCTGTTGGAACAAGATGATGTCAAATCGAAAACAACAACAATAATAAATCCTGCCATCTTTTTAAGTTCAATAGAAGAAGAAGTTCTAAGTTATGACTGTCTACAGACCATCAAACAAGTTTATTCCAGCAGAAGTAACAGAAGAGTGAACATACCTGACCCAGAATTCGAGATATGTACTGATGGAAGCAGCCTCGTGAGAAATGGAAGAAGATTGGCTGGATATGCAATAACAATAACAAACTCTGTTATTGATGCAAAGCCGCTCTCAGTGAACGCCTGAGCACAAAAGGCGGAATTGATAACTAGCCCTCATAAAAGCCCTAAAATGGACAGAACATAAAAAGTGAATATATGGACTGATTTAAAGTATGCTTTTGAAGTAGTACATGCCCATGGAGCCACATGGAAAGAAAGAGGAATGCTGACAGCACAAGGAACATCCATTAAACACCAAGAAGAAATTCTGCAATTGCTCCAAGTGATGCAGAAACCCAAAGAAGTTGCAATAATGCACTGCAAAGCCCACCAATTTGGGAATTTCCCAGTGAATATTGGAAATAAATTAGTCAATAAAAAGGCAAAGGAGAGAGCAGAAAAAGGCATCATGACAATAATACCAGTTAAAGAAGTGAAATTTGAACAACAAACCCCAAATTATAGTAAGGTTGATTTGGAATTAGCTAAATCAATTCAAATAAATATGAAAAATGATCATTAGTCCTAAAAATCAAGTTGTGGTCTCACCACAATCAAAGCTAAAAGCATAGAAAAATTCATTGGGAAACAGAGGCAATGATCAGTGATTTAAGAAGACAGGTGATTAGTGTTAGGATGATAAAGCTAATAAAATCAGTAACAAAAAGTGTGAAACTTGTTTAAAGAATAACCCGAGAAATATTAAATAACCACCCCCAGGAACCATATATATGGGAAACTTGCCTGAAAATTATTGGCAGATTGATTTTTCAGAATTGCCACAACAAAATGGATATAGATATCTATTGGTATTAGTAAATATGGCCAAAAGATTTTTTTCCTGTCGCACCAATAGGCAAGAGAAGTGGCTAAAAATATGTTAAAAGAAATAATATCATGGTTTGGAATCCCCAAAAGAATATAATCAAATAGAGGTCCTCATTTTGTGTCTGAAATTATTCAAATATTGAGGAAAATTCTGGGAATCAAATTGAATTTACACCCTCCTTGAAGGCCACAATCTAATAGACAAGTAAAATTTGTCAGAAAATATCTTTAAAATGGCCTCATGCTCTTCCTTAAGCACTTCCGAGAATCAAGATTCAATCCAGATCTAAGACTAAAATTAGTCCATATGTTAATGTATGGAAAATCTTATCAGACTCTAACCCTTGTTCAAAATGTGACTGCTACTGGGGATAATGAAATGGAATTGTATTTGATATCCCTTGGAAGAACTCTGATATGGATATGGAACTGCCACAGAGCCTCTTTCTTTAGATTCCCCAGTTCATCATTTTAACCAGGAGATTATGTGTACCTGAAAATTCGGGAATCAGAAACTCTTCAATAAAAATGGAAAGAACCATATCAGGTGCTTCTAGCAATATATACAGCCCCTAAATTTGAAGATATTGATTCTTGGATTCATTATTTGAGAGTCAAGAAGCACAGCCTCCAAAACAGAAACAATGGATTTCTAAAGAAACATGTCATTTAAAGTTAACAGTCTCTCATTTTTAATGAATTAGACAAAATCATATCAAAATAATGAAATCTATCAAAGGAATTTTAGTAGTAATGCTAATAATACTTTTTGTTTTACTGATTATGGAGATTAGTTATAAGTAAATGAGACTTATTGAAAAAAATTAAATAAGTCTCAAAGGGGGGAAATGTTACATGACATAAATGTTGAAAATTAAATATCAGTATGAGGTGATTCTTGCTAACTGTAGAACTGTAGTCACATAGGTTAAATTTTATACGAAATCTATTTGTCCTTAGAGGGAGTGGGACCCTAGAGATATTATAATACGCATTTGTTAGAAGCTAGCCTAGCATATCTTTAATACAATGGTAAGTCCCAAACACCCCCACCCCCAAACACCACCTGCAGAAATAGGCCCTGAGCCATCACTTTGGAGCCAGGAAAATCAAGGAGCATCGCGACCTGTTCTCAAGACCATATATGGAGATTTCAAGGAGGAGTTTGACCAGCGAATTTGAGGAGGGGGCGTTTTGACGACCACCGAGACCACCAAAAGACCCTCGACTCAAAAGACTGGGCATGCGCGAGTGGGTGGGGAAATGATGTAATGGTTTCTCAGAAAATTTATGTTTATGCATATTATTTCTTGGAATTTAATGAATATGTATAATTAATGTGTATTTAACCCGTGCTGTTGATCAAATGGGTGCGCACGCTAGGTGGAGCGATCCCCCGTGTGCCCAGCGCTGCAGTAAAGAAGTGCCTGCTTCTTAACTTCTCATTGCTGTTAAGGAGTTTATTCCGGATTTCGGTAACAAGGAATTAGCACATTGAAATTCTGGTAATGATGCATGAAATGTTTCATTAGGCATCACAGCCTAGTGAGACAGCAGAATCATCTGCCATGATTGCCAAGGAATTGCTAAATAAAGCATAAAGACCTAGGGATGGTGAAGTACACCTGCAGAAATCATGGCCAGCATGGGGTTTTGTCATGCCTGTAGCAAATAAATCTTTGAGAACTGCACAAATAGAAAAAGGGAACAAAAGATATGTGACTGTCATGACAAGTACAACTTGAACTGTAGTACACTACACTTTGCTCACATTCAGACACAAGGGCTAAGAAAAGTCATTAACTGCCAGAAATGAGAGCTGGAGGGATGCAACAAGTACACAGCAAATAACCTGTGGGAAAGTTTCTCCATACTTTGACTAGGACAGAGAGAGAGAGGTTAGCTGAGGTTGACAGCAACCTTGGGAATATGTTCACTAACCGGACATTTTATGAGTTTGCTGACACGGGGCCAGGAAGGGGCAAACATTAATAGAAACAAGGAACTTGAAGCAAAATCATGCAAAGAAGTGAAGCATAGAAGTGGCCTAGTAAAACAGAAGTTTGGGTTGAATTTCCAGTTACATTTTTGTGAATTGGCCCCACTAGAAACTTCCAAAAACATCAGTGTTGTCCATTGCCTTTCTAGAACAGCAGTTGCTAGAGAATGATTTTTCAAGTAATTCTTCTTTACTTTATCTGTGCAGAGTCAATACTCAGACCAAAATATCAGAGGAGGAAAGAAATTATTTTTAAAACCCCGTCAACAACAAGAAGCTATAAAAAGATGTGTAGGAAGAGAGCCTTGTTACTGAACCAGCATAGGCTTTGTTTTAACATTTCTAGGGTACGCCTCTGTAGCCTGGTCCTTCCTGTAATTGCCAGGACCCAAGGGTGCGAGGCAAATCAAGTATTTGCAGCAGTCTTCCCATTGGTTTCTAGGGGAGTGGATTGTGCTTTCGTCTTGATAGGGTTAGCACCAGGTCTTTAACAAATGAATGTGCAAAATGCTAATGCAAATATAGGTACTTTGTCTTTTTTGCTTCTGTCCTCATCTGCTGAACACAGTATGGAGCACCAGAGGCTATTTGAATAAGGTACTTTTAGTGAGTTTGCAGAGATTTGCATGTGGATGTCTGCCAGTGAATTTCGTAGAAGTGGATTTATTCTGGGGAGAAAACCTGAGAGGGTGGAGAGGTGATAAAGGGAAATGTAGACATCAGGGAAGTAAACAATGGAGGGAGCAGATGGAACAGATGAGAGAAAACACTACTTGATTAAAATAAAGGAATTGGCTGTGCTTACATAGGACATTGTATACAGGAGGTGGGGGGAGGCTGACGCTAGCTTCAAATAGCCTCCACTGTACCTTCAGCGCTCTGTTCCCACAGCATGGCATGCCACTTTGAAGCTGTACCAACACAGCTCTTTGTGTGGCCCCACAGTGAATCAGACTGAGTCCACTTAAAAAGAACTCGTTTTTGCCAGGTCATTTTTCAGCAAAATCAGTTCACTAATGTGGTACACAGCATGACACGCACAGTCCTAAAAGTAATGGATTGCAAAGCCACAGCTGTAGTTCAGGCAGAAAGAAAATACAAGAATGTGGGAATAGTTCCAATTGAAAACAAGTGCTTCAGGAAGGGCAATGTTCAGATAAGGCAGACAAAACCATACCTGAAAATTTTAGTTGAAGCTGGATTTATGTGGACACTGGCAAATTAAAGGAAAGGAAAGGACACAATGGATACTACTGAAAGCAGAAGCATTAGAAGCTACAAAGGACCACCAGTTGGGAACTGGAAAGGCTTGAAATAATCTAGTGTGGTTCTGCTCAGATCAGCTAGTATTTTTCATTCGTTAAAATCTTAATATATCATACTTGTAGAATCTGCAAAAATTCACAACTGTTTCTCTTAATGCCAATAGCTGACTTCACAAAGTTAGCCCCTAGCATTAAGCTAAGTACCCATCTTTACAAATTCCACTTTACAAGCTATGCTAAAATAATCTTTACCTCTTTTCAAATTTGTCATGTGTACAATATTTTTTTTTCTTTTTGCAATTTCATGCCTGTAGCCATGCATTCTTTTATAGAAAAGAACAATTTTTACAGGGGAAGAAAGACCCTTCACTCTGTTTCCTTGTAGGAGTGCTTTCATCATCTCCTATTTAGCTTGTTCAGTCCTCTAGGCAAATTTTGTAACCTCAGAGGGGAAGTATATTCAAAACCAAGAATCTCTTTTGCATAAACCACATACAGGGTGTACTTCATGAACTCCAAACCTTAGGAAAATAATTTAGTCTGTTTTGTTTCTTAAATGTAATGAAACTGCAGACACAATATTGAACTTAGCGCATTGTGCAAAAATGGTAGTGGCAAAGTTATTCATCAACTGTTCTAAGTTTTTTCCCTTGATAAGACATGAATCTCTCTATCTTTCCCATTAACTATAAAACTGAAGTTGCATTTTGATGTGGTTGTGAATTTTAGGAAGCCTCAGGCTTAAACACCTGAGTTCATTAGGCTGTGTTGCACATTTAGAAATCAGACCCACTGAATGCACTATGATGTATTTTTAAAATGGGTTTTTTTTTTTCAGAAATTTGTATGTCTTGCATATCACAATCCTTGCCAACCCTAAATTTTAAATATATGCCTATAGCCCACTACAAGGAAGCCTGCTCTTTCTTTTTTCCTCTGGATAGCATTGATTTTTTTTTTTTTTTAACCCACAGTTGCAGCAAATCATAGCCAATTTACTCTTTGGCACTTTTCCTCAGGTTACTTATCAGATAGGTTCAGATCAGATCCAAATGAATGAGGAGATTATAAAATTGCAAGGCACTGAAGAAAGTGTCTGATTATGGCATATAGATGAAAATTATTTACCTAAGGTTGTTAAGGACTGCTTCAGTGTACAGGAGAAAGAGGGACCTCCCTTACTCTTATATGCCTGGTCTACTCAAGAACATCTCTGCCTGCAGGTGGACAAGAGGCATGTGCTGGCACAGGGATTCCAAGCCTGTCAAATTCACTGTATACTAAAAATCTCTGTTCCTTCCCCATACACATATGCTTTCCCTATAACAGTTCTGCTGGCAGGTGCACTCACAGCAATAACCAGTTACAAGCAGGACATAAATCTTCAAACGTGGTGAATTCTGCGCTTGACAAAGGTTAACATGCAGTAGGAGAGAAACAGAATAACAGATGCTTCCCTTCATTTGATGTTTATACGCATTCAAAGTGTTGCCCTGGTAATTTTTTTCCTGCTTGCAACCTCTGCTTTTTATTGAGATGAAACTTGGAAGTGAAGGAACAGCAAGAATATTTATTAAAATTCCCTGTCATCTTCAAAGGTTTTCTCCATAACTGGCCAAACCGAGTTGTAAATCATAGATGAATTTTAGTCTTTTCAGATGGCTGTAAGGAAGCTATATGCAATGAAAGATTTCCTTTCTTAGACAGTAGGCAGTTGTTTGTTTGTTTGTATTTCATCCAGGCCTGTTTAAATTTATGGTCAAACCAGCCAACAAAACCATTAAGCCTTGTACGCCACCTGACTACTCTGGAAATACCTCTTCCTCTTCAACAGCCAAACTTTCTGAGTTGTGTTAAACTGGCTTCTGCCTCTCCCAGCATAATTTGGTCCTGAAAAGAGCAATTACAGAGCAAACTTGCTATTACAAGATATGCTTTTTTTTTTTTGTTCCCCTTATTTCAATAGTATATTATACAATGTTGGGTGGTATGGGGTTTTGTTTTTGTTTTGCTTTTTTTTTTTCCAATGCATACCTGTAGATCCAAGGTGCTATGATGAGAAAAAAAACAAAACAAAACAAAAAACAACTGTATCAGTACAGTTTCTATAGATGTAAGTCTACAGAGAGGTGGATAGCTGCACAGTTTCAGTAAAGAGATGCCATTGCTTCTGGAAGTGCAAGGTCCTGTTTTATCATAGTAGCAATTTAGCTACAGATCTTGAATACATGCTGCTATGCAGGGACAATTTTTTAGGGTTCTAACATACCATGACTTTAATGGGATGTCTTACTGTACATTTGCCATAAATATCTCTGCAGACAGGCTCTTATCTAGACAATGGAATACTTAATATGTTACAGATAAAAGGGGTGATAAATTTGTATCTGTCTCAAAAAGAGATTTTTAAAAGTCCCAATTACTCCAAGTAACCCATACGATCAAGATACAGTAAAATGCTCTTAGTAGTTAAATAAATCTAGAAATATGCTTACACAGTGTACTTTTATGCTGCTGTCACAGGTTTCCTCAGGCAAACAAATAGAAGCTTTAATCAGCTACCCTGACAAGTAAGCTTTTTATTCCAGGAAGTTAAACGGTTTCCCAGTTGACGCTAGATCCATGAGCCATCTCCTGGTAGGGTATGTCACAGCGTGCGGCTATGCAAGAGAACAGCACTTCAGTAGTTACTATGTTGTCAGAGATTCTCATGTTTGAAATTTAGCAGAATTCCTATTTATTTCTGCTATGAAGGTGAATCATAACATAGCTGGGGCAAAGCTTTTACAATTATAAGGGTGTGGAGCTATATATTGAGGATATAATCGTGCTATTTTCCTTTGTTTTAAAAATGAACAAAACCCATGTAGATGAACGTGTAACTTCTAGCTAATTACAGAATGCAAGTCTAGAAAAGAGTACAAAGAGACTTTCTCACCTGCCACAAGTCTCATGGAAACAGGTAAAAACTGGAACTCTATGGAATTATTATTAGCTACCAAAGTGTAAAGTTAAAATGTAGCTATAGATATGCGTAACTTCTACTATTACTATCAATGTGCTGTGTCCTACTCCACATTGGCTATGACTGTAATGTAGATTAGACAAAAACATATGTAGCACAAAATGCTGAACAATATTAAATATAAAACTGAAGCAGGCTACATACTCATCTGGAGTGATACTGATTAGCAGACATTCAGTTTACCTCTATGAAGGTCTTAAAAAGCCTGTTTTGAATATAATAGACCTAGTGCTTTGAGAATGAGTGTCCCTAATTTTATTTACATAAGCAGTTCCCTTGAGCTATCCATTAGAATAAAAAAAAAGTTCTACAGTGTTTAAAGAATTTACCAAAGACAAAGATGACTTTCACCTTTATTATTTATTGATCTTTTTAAGCCACTAGGAGAAGAAGCTTTCTCAGATAAAGATGAAGAGTTAATGAGGAATAAAATTAGACAGATTCTGGCCTGTCAGCGTTTCTGGCTGTGTTCCCTGTTCTCTCTGGTCCTGTCAGAATGTAAAGTCCTTACAGACAGTGGACTGTCTTTTATCAGAAACCTTCAAATAAAGAGGTCTTTTTCTACCTTAACTCTGTCACCTAAAATTCAGATAATCTGCTGTTCTGTGTACAATCTTGTAAAATAAAAAATACATGAAAAGTTTAGAATAGCAAATATTAAAATAGATAGAGAGCCGGAGACATCATCTGTCCCAATTTTTGGGAATTGTCTTCAAGGGTTGAAGATGAGGAGAGAACAGTAAACACATGAAAGAGGAAAACAGAGTAGCGCATGCTTGTGTCCTAAGCTCATGGTGCTGGTAGAAGAATCCCATAGAGCAGAAACCTACACTGCAGATGAGTAGAAGTCATGGGTTTACCTCTGTACTTTGTTGTCTCAGTGTACAGTAGACAACTGCCTGACTGTAATAGTTCTGCAGTCTGCTAATATCAGGCCAGAACATTTGCCAAGGATCAGCTAGATACAAGAGTCTATGAAGATTCAAAGGGTCACTCCTAGTGCAAGCTAAAAGGTTGTCTAAACAGTGGAGAGTGCAATAGTAGAACATTGCTGATGTCTAATTGCAGAACAGGACAAATACAGTAAATTAGCTACTATTTATGTAGGAAAACCAAAGTACTGAACAGAAAAAACACTATGGAAAGCGACCTAGAACATAGACAAAGGACAGCAACAAATAGCTTGTGAAATTCTCGACACAGGAAATCTGGAAGTTTTACATATACTTTATTATTCAAAAGGAAGAAAGAGTGGCAATAACTGTTTTATATCGCTGCTGATTACTCATAGACAATGAAGGGGAAAGAAAATGTGTAGTGATAATCTCTTCTCAATTGAATCACAAGCATCTCTTAATTTATTTAGTATAGTTAGTGACCCTACCTGCTGCCTGTCCTTTGCAACAGTCACGACCGTCCATCTACAGAGCTGAGTTGCACTGAGGTGGCTGTTGTTACCTACGCTATTTGCTGCTGCTCCCTTTTCCTATTTGGGAAGAGGAAGATGTTACCAGATTACTTGGCACACCTCTCCCTATGACAATAAAAGTAAACATTGTTAGTGTATAATGAGACTGATGGCTCTTCCGTGGGATGGAAATAAGTCCTGTGAAACAGATGGCATGCAAATAATAATAATTTCTCTGAAGCAGTAGTGGAGCATAGAGTTATCAGAAACAGACAACCAGCAGGAATGGACTTTCCTGTGCATGTATTTGCTAAATTAACTGTGCATGTATTCTCTATATTAACTTTTCAGATTATTGCAGTAACTTGGATGTTGAGTAACTGCATGAGTAACTAATGCTTCATTCCCTTTGAGAAGAATCACGTGCTTTCCCCAGCTACAGAAATCTTTAACAAATCTCCCAGAGCAGATGTGTGCAGTCTAAGTGCTCTCTTAATGATTTAGGTTTCCAGACAAACACTGTCCACTTGTCTTCACTGATACCTTCCAATTTTTGTGCACAGCACAGCCTTAAAAGTGAATTAAAGAGATTTGTTCTGTATTTAGAGTACAAATGTTGCATCACCATGCTTCCTTAGGTAACTTGCTCGTGGGGCTTTCTTGATAGATAACAGACCTCATTTTGTATAAATTGTTGCAGCTCAGTTCACTGCTGTGAATCAAAGCTATTTTGAAGAAGCTGAATATATGCCCAAGATTTTCAACATTTTCATAATTATAGTAATGTGTTTTTTCAAATATTTTTGTCCTTTGCTATCAAAATAAGTTGTATGACTCCTATATGTTTGTATTGAGGCTTTGGCTTTTTTGGCATAAGTTGATGTACGCCATAAATATTCAGTGTCCTCAATACAGACTTCGCTATTTTCACGGGCTTTAAATTCACTTTTCTTCAGCAAGTCTGGATTCCTTTGTGCTTTGTTTCTGAAGCCTTTAGAAAATTTCTCTCTGACATATCCCTTTGATTAGAATATAAAATGACAAAAAGCAAATAGCTAAACCCTATGTGTTCAAGAGAAGAGCAGATTTTGTTTCTCTCATGATGACCTATGTAATTATTCTGGATTGCTTAAAAATTTCCTTTATATCTCCACATGTCACTATTTTTTAACTATCCATGTTTCTGTTTATGCCTATATTTCTAGGAATATAATTCTGTTAAATTCCATTGCATCACAGTCATAAAAAGTCCTTTATCTTTGATCTTTGTTACAACAGTGACAGTTGCTTGAAGTATAAAAACCTGAAATTAAGCAGGACCTTAATCAAGAAACGTTCTCTGAAAGCTGAACCAGACTGTAATGTATGGTGTTGAAGGCACTGGCTGTTTTTGTCCAGATTGGACCAATAGTTTTGTCAGAAAGCATGTCGTGCTGAGACTGTGAAAGTCATAGCCCAAGCACAAGTTCTCCTGTAACGTAGAACTGAGTGGTTTGCTTCACTTACAATTAAGGAGCAACACTGGGTCTGAGGCTAAACCCTTCACATACCAGACCTTGAGTAATACCATCTCAGTCCCTCTTGGACTGGTCTGCAGGTGTCTTCTCTGTTGAAATCCTGTAAGATTTTATCTTTCTAAGTACTATTTAAAATGCAGTATTCTGTCAGGTAAACCTTTTTTTTTTGCATGTTCCCCCTTCTGCTCAAGGCAGATGTGTTTATTAACCCATTTCCTAGACAGTTTGATTATCTTTTTTGGCGAGTTTGAATAAGGCTTGCTGGCCACTCTGACCAGTCATCACACCCGTGCATCTGTCTCCCTTCCTGGTAGCTTTCCAGTCTTCACGTCAATCTTCTAAGAAGGAAATAATGCTTAAGTATGAAGATTCGTAATTGATTACTATCTTACAGATGCTTGAGATTGAAAGTTTTGTAAGCTGCTGAATGCACCTGCTATACTGCAAATTCATGACATTGTTTATTCAGCGCTTCCCACTGTCTTGCTTGCTCTGCCAGTGCAGGTGCAATGCCTTATTACTTACATTCCTTTGTCTTATAAGGTGAAACTTTCATTTGAATGTTCACAGAGTTGAACTGCATCTTCTAATGTAACATTTGAGTTGCTGCATCTTCAACAGGTTCCCATTTCTCCCCCTTCGATTATTAACCCCAGCCGTTGATGTGGTGACGGGCTGTGTTTGTTTTTTCTTTATACAATGGTTGGCCTGTAACTTAAAAGATCAGCGTTATCGGTGACAACTAAGTCTGTTACTATGCGGCTGATAAGCCAGGTTATTTCTGTGTTTGTTCCACAGCCATGGCAAATGCAAGGAAGAGGAAGATCTCTGTATATCAGCAGAAGTTAAAGCATTAATTCAAGTTTATCTTTCCATTCAAAGCACAATGTCTTGATTTAAAATCCCAGTGTTAGTAGTTCTGTCTGCGCACCAGAACATATCTAGTGTTCCAAAGCATTCCTACCTTTATACTGACTAATCCTGTTTCTCCTCTTCCCTAGCAAATCCGGGTGCTTAACATGCAACCACATTTATCATCACAGCTACAAAGGAGGACAGTGCTATTATCTCATTTACAAAATAAGAACCTGAGGCACAGGTAAGAACAATGACACATCAGAGATCACACAGGAAGTCTGTGGGAGAACTGGGAGCTGAACTCCGGTCATTCAAGTCTGAGGTTAGAGACCGGAACATTCCTCTTTGATGGAGGACTGAAAATGCTTTCTAAAATTCGATATACTTACAGGAATTCGGTGCTCTCTTTGATAATTTCTTATTATTTATTAGGTGAATCTGAGTTAAGCATCACATTAAAATTCAGCCTATTTTTCTTTGTTTTATTTTCTTCCTTTTGCACTGACAGCTACCCATCAAACAACTAAGTTTATTAAGGTTTTCTTTTCATGTATCATTGCTTATAATGGTAAATGTCAAATATTATGCTATTCTCTTTCAAGTATTTGCCTAGATTATTAACAGAAATCAAACCACAGACATGTTTTCATTGGGAAACTTGGGCTAAGCAGTCTTTTTCTTAGAGAATACTCTCATGTTCTCTACCCTGTCACCAGCGTTTTGGGAGTCCTAAACCACCAGTGCAGGAGAGAGCATTGTTTTACAAGTAGTGTAAAGAGATTTATCTGCTGCTAAGCATAATCTACACCATGTAAAAACTGGACAGGAGGGCTCTCTATATTGAAAAGACCAATGAAGAGATCATGTAAATCAGTACTGAAAAGATGCTGGGGTCAAATCCCCAGCTGCATCAAATTGCCATATTATGCCTCAGTTTATAGTAGGTAAGTGAGTTGTATTTTGGGTTTTGTTGCATCAAAAGAAGTCACTGATTGACCCTCCCTTTAGAGTATCAGGTCTCTTGTATTCAAAAGGTGCTTTCTATAAGCTACTTTGTCCTATTTCTTCCTTAGCTTAAAATGTGACACTTTAATGAATGATTCTGTCGTTGCCGTGTATGTGACAACAATAAGGTAGGTGGTCCCACTGAGGACCAGTTAGGCTGTGACCAGGTAGCTCTGCACTGGGAAGAGGCACACGTCTGTGGACAATTAATATTAAATGGGTGCAGCTGAAAGTGGGGACAGCAGTACAGTAAGCAGAGCTCGTCGGGTGAAAGAGGAAAAAAGAAAAGGGAGCTAGAAGCGCCTCTGAGCAGTGAAGGAGAGGTCTAGGGAAGTACCCTTCAGCTACAGTGTTCCTTTTCCAGGCATTGGGAGAAAATAACAGCAAGCAGGTGATACTGAGTTTTCAGTCTTTGTAGATGCTTCAGGGATCTTGAGGTGAACAGCTTTATTACTGCGGAATGAGAGGAACTGGGAAAGTACTGAGAAGCAGTGTTGCTTAAGACATCATCTCTGCACAACTATAGTTTTTGTGTGTCATACCTGTCAAGGCATTTTAACCAGCATGATAAATTCTAGCCTGGAACTTACATGGAGATTTGCCTGTTAGTCACATAGGTATCTCCAGTTTAAAAAAGTAGCAACAAATTACTGTCTATGACAAACTTTGTTTTTCCTTAGCCTATAATTTAGAACCACAGTTGTTGGGTTCTTAAAAAACTCTGAATTTTAAATGCAAGCTTACTCTTCAAAGAGTATCTCAACTTCTCTTTAAAAACTTATGTACCCTAAAAAGAGGTTTACAGATCAAACTATTCAGTCATCATACCTGAATTCTCTAGTAAAAGATTTACTTTGTCAGAGGACACTCTGATAATAAGGTATTACCTTTCCATGTATTAAAACAGACCTGTAAAAGAATGTGGTTCTGGTTGAATGGCAAAGTTGAGCAGATTTGCAAGCAATAATCCTTAATTTTATAACTGTACGAAATTGCTTTCTTATTCTTAAAATGCCAATTATTTTTCCTTTTTCTTAATGTGACAAATCTTTTTATTTCACTGAATTATCAATGTTAAGAAAGTATTTACGTCTATTATCAGAAATACCTACAAAAAATGTGGCAAAATACCTGTAGCCTTTTAAGCCAGACCAGCTAAACTCGATACTTTAGCCACTAGAGGGACCTCCAGGAAAAGAATATACAAAAACTCTTGCAAAGGCTACTTTAAAGAAAAAACAAAAAAACAAAAAAACAAACCAACTTTGCAGGTCAAGAGTTGTCGATTCTTTATAATGAGTTCTGAAATAGTAGGAAATATGAATTAACTAATTATCTCATAGCTTTTTGTCCCAAAAAAGCAACTTCTTTTCTCCTGGTAGGATACAAGCTTGGAGGGTTGTTTCCTCTTCACTGAATTAGTGAGGTTCGCACATCCACTTCCAAGACACTCGTAATTTAGGAGTAAGATTATGTGTTGCTCTTTTGAGCAGTACAAAGCAAATAGTTATTTTCTTTTCAGGCTTTCTGAGAAGAATAGGATTTGGATGTGGTGCAGTCAGTCTGAAATCAATAAGCGTAGTTTCTCACTTCAGCAGAGCCCTTGACCTATTTCAAATTTTAACAGCAGTTTATTAGCCCAATTAACAAATGTTAGTGCCTCACCATGCATGCAAGTGCTTTCTAAAAAGTAGTTATGCTACGACTCGGATCACTGGATTTGTAATTAGCAATCAATCAAGGAGATGACAAGGGCACTCTAATGTTCCCTGTCATACTTCTGCAGTACTATAGAAGACATTGTGGTGTTCTTCACATACAAAGTTTTGGGGCTCTGCAGAGCACAAATTTAGCAAGCTTTAGTTTTAGCATAACTACTGTAAAACAAAGAATCCTGGTACAAAAAGTCACTGTACTTCTGAGAGACTGAAGATGAAGACACAAAGACAAGAATTGCAGTTAACCCAATTAGCAAAAGGTCAGGGATGGGACTAGAATTTGGCATTAAATTACAATTGTGGAACAGGTTAAATTTTTTTTTGCAGGACCTTAAATTATGTTGCATTGCTTAGCTTTACCTGTTAGAATGGTACTAGCAAAATGAAAACCCTTACTTTGTGAGATGAAAGCAACCTGAAATTCCAGTTTGGCAGAGCTGATTGTTGCACAGGTCTCCTGTGGTCTATCTACTGAGTTTTATAGTTTCCATTTTGTTTGCTTTGAGAGGTTACTTGCTGAGAAAACGTGTACTGGCAGGGGAGGAGACATTGCTAGTACTTTTTCTATTATTCTTTGGGGTTGGTTTTTTTTTTCTGTTTGGGGCATTAGAAAGCTCTTTAATGAATTATTGTTTGAAAAATCTTTGCTTCTGCCACTGAGTTAGCATTATATTCCTTGCATTGCATGTGTATAACCTCCCACTGAGGTTTTCTAGTGAACAACCTGCAATTAAAAGACACATTCAACCATAGTCACACTTAACTGGGAGAGTGATGACTCTTGAGATCAAAAGTGGGTTGCCAAGTGGGCCCTGCTGAAGAAGAATGGTTATCTATCCCATGTCATTCCATACGCGTGAAGTAGGATATTATATGTTACAGATTAACACGGTTGCAGGCAGGAAGTGTTCCTTGACCATGAAGAGATTTAGTGATAACTAGTGATTTCTTTACTTGCTGCAGCTGCTAAGAGTGAAAGCATTCCTGAAATACCAGGACATCTTTTTATTAAGTCCCCTTCATGAATAACTATGGAGCAAAAATTCAAGGGGGATTTCAGAATTTCAAAAGTTCAGTTGATTTATTTGGAGCTTATTCAGTTGTGTTATTTGATACTGATTTTATTCTAACAGAGGATTTGTGACTAATGCAAGGAGGTGAATTTTCTTTTGATGCAAGAAGATGATGTAACAATTTATTCATTTGAAGAATGCCATTAGTCACTCTGCCATCACAGATACCTTGGCGTGTGTAAGAATATGCATACTGTATCCTGTATGGCATTATGTGAGTAATCAAATGCCTGTTGAGCCTCACGTGCTTCTGAGATGAGAATATACAACATCTATCTTAATGATGACAATGAATGTTGCAGCATTTTGTGAGCCTCTTTAGTTTTCTCTTTTGGAGTGATACTCTGAAGAATCCTTCTTCAATTACAAAAATTGCCGAATGATTAACCACACACAACTGCTGAAACAGACCGGAGAGAATACATATGCATGTGCACAAGTGTGTTTGGCTGTCAGAAATCATAGAATGATAAAATGGTTTGGGCTGGAAGGGACCTTAAAGATCATCTAGTTCCAACTCCCCTGCCCTGGACAGGGACACCTTCCACTAGACCAGGTCGCTCAAAGCCCCATTCAGCCTGGCCTTGAACAGTTCCAGGGATGGGGCATCCACAACTTCTCTGGGCAACCTGTTCCAGTGCCTCGCCACCCTCACAGTAAAGAATTTCTTCCTTATGTCTAATCTAAATCATAAATGAGAGCTCCTAAAGTTATCCCCTCTAAGTTTTATGAGGCTTTCACAAGTTTTAGATTTTTATTTTTCCTACTGACACTTTAATCAAAATTTGCACATAGATTGGGAGCAGGAAAAAAGTGTTGAGAGGGATGTTTACAAGATGTGATACACCATAGCAGTTCAGCTACATTTCTAGCTCGACTTTTATCTTCTTACTGCCAGTGAGCCCTTCAAGGGCTCTGTCCTGAAGTCCTGCTCCTAAACAAGCAAACATTTATGACCTGAATTCTTCAGAATCACTTATACCTGGAGGCTTTTTGTAAACTAGCAACAACATCAAACAGAACAGGCTAACATTGCAGAAAAAATCTGGATCTTTATTAACATAAACCAGAATTCAGTTGGCAGGTACTGGCCTTTCATACAAATGAATGTCCATTGACAAGAAAAATTAAGAGTCTACCAAGTATTGTTGCAGATATATACTCTTGCTCAGTCTGACTTGGAAGGGTTTTTACTTTTACTTTTTGGACACTTTTTTTTCTGACAACAAAGAATGGAAACATTGTTGTAAATAGCAGGACTAATTCAGGACAAACAGGAAATATCTTCTTTTTTTTTTTTAACCTTGCAAGGTTCAAATTTAAGTTGCAGAGCAGTTGAGCATTTAAACATATGCATAACTTTGAACACATTAAAACAAAACAAAAATAAATGGTTTGTGTATTCTAAGTCTAAATATATTCTCAGAACCTTTCTTGAAACTTTGCATTAGGACTTAAAACCTGAACATTGGTAGACAATAACAATAACATTCTTTCCCAGAACAGCACCAATATGCTTTAAAAACCTATGAAACAATGTAAAAAAAAGGTTATAAATGTAAACATAACCACGCAGTAAGACAGCATTCAGACAGAGAATATTAATTGGGATTGTCAGCTGCTGGACTGAATAGCCTCCACACTCCAGATCTCTGGTGCATGCAACTGTCTTCTGCAACGTTACTTCTCTACTGACTGGATTCTAAATTTGCTGCATCCACAGTTAAAAATAAGACGGAGGAGGATCAAAAGCCAGTTTAAACTTTCTGAATAGAAAGTTATCTGCCTTTTTCTGTCTGCGCCATTTGTCTTGAGAGACTGATAGAAGAGCAGACTGCATAAACACCTTTTAAAAGTGTGTCTTTTTTGACAGTGGTTAGTCTTCTTATGAAGAGATTTATGTGGTCTCTGACTTACGACTGATCAACTGCTAACTTGTTAGGTTGCTCCTGCTCCATTAATCTGCTTCAAGAGGAGGAACGTGAGTCTCTTTTTGTTTTTCCAGGTCCTGTTCGGTCTGTAGATAGTTAATTTGCTACTGAAGGCAGCATTTCAGAATAGACGAGGCTATATTGTCCAGTTTTTAGGAAACAATTTATTGAGTCTATGGTCCGGGACATACTTTGCCCATCAAGTAGGCTGCTGTAATCTCCATAATTCTGGAGGATGAACATCTGTGTCTTTCTATGCAGCACTTGTCCTAATTATCAGCACTGTACTGTTGTGCTTTTTGAACAAATGGCAAAGGTGTCACCTTCCCGAGACATTCTTACCCTGATACTTCTTGATGGTGCTACTGCTTTTGTGGACTCAGAGAAACCCTAGACAGCAATGGTTAATAGATGCCTAAATTGCAGGTAGAGCAATGAGTAACTGAGGATTTTCCTGATCAAGGAAGCTGGAATAAATTCACTTGAAGGAAAAAGTGAGCTGAATTAACGTGGGGATTCTCCCTAGCTCCACAGCTACGTGACCACAAGGTACTAGTGGAGGACAAAGTTATTACTGCATGTTATTAGATTTTTATCTTAATGGTCAGGCTTTGGGGGCATATCGCAGTTTCAAATGATTTACACTCCCCGTATCTGGAGTTTCTACTGGTGTGCTACCTAAGTTGTTTGACTAGCAGTGCTAGTCACCAGGGAAGATATGCTGGATTTATACATAAGTATTATGAATGTATTCAAGAGCCTGTAACAAAGATTTTGCTTAAATTTAAAACCTAATGTTAAGCTGCCATAAAAGCATACCAGTTGTATATTAAGAGATGGTGATCAATTAAAAAGAATGGTAAATAAGATTACCAAGGTGTCCAATGAAAAATGTGTACAGGTACTCAGAAAAATGTTCTTAATTGCACCTTGATAAATGAATGAAAACTTACATATATCTCCCCGTCTCCCCACTAAAATGGCTAAGCCATAGTTTCCCCAGGATTTAAAAAATGAAGCAAACTCCTTTATTTCTTTCTACTTTTCTTGCCCTTGCTTTGAATCATAAGGCTGATGTTTATTTGTCAACATGTTATTGTTGTGTTTTCAAGCTTTTTTGTGTGTCTAAGGTCTAGGTACTTAGTTGTTTTGCAGCTTTTAACAGGAATATTTCTAAAGTAATGACGTGCCTCTGTGAAATGAATTTTTTAATTGATAGAGAATATTTCAAAAGTTATTGTCATATAGTTATTGCTACATGAAAGTATATCAACAAGCTAGGACTTTATTCTCAGTTCAGTATAGCGTTGCATTTACCTTCATCACTGGGTGTGTTTTTAAAATGAGCTACTGATTGATTAAACTGTGTACTCTACAGCAAATGGAATGCAACAAAATATTTGCTTAAATTAAAGAAAAATAATAAGGAAATTAAGACAAAGCAACTGTCTTTTTCCTCTCCTTGAAAAAAGTTAACATGTCTTCTGTTACAGCTGGGTAGAAATGGAAAGTGGCATTTAAAAAACAAACAAACAAACAAAAATGATCCCCCGAAGTAATCTAACAGCAAACAAGATTATTTCTATACCAGTGGAGAACTGGTGCAACCTGTAGCTGCAACATGTTAAAGGCTTTCAGAAAACAGAGAACATTCAGATACTTGCTGTTTGTTTGAGTCTTAGCTTCCACAGGGAAGTAATCACATAAAAGATCAGGGTGTCTCTTTATAACTGGCTGCAGCAATTCTGGCTTGTAAACATTCAGCGGCGATTTAACAGTATGATCTTACACAATACAACGGCAGGCACAAAGTGAAAAGATAGCGTGTAATGAGCATATCTGACAATGCATGCATAATACCCGTCATAATTTGGTGCAGGATAACAGAAACACAGCCCCAAGCTGGTATGAACACTTCTGATCTGCTATAGCTCAGTGGTGGGATTTTCACTTTACTTGTCCTGCTCCAATTAAATTACTAGAATTGGGAGCTTTAGCATCAGCTTCACTGATGTTATTATCATCATACTTTAGTGATTTATCACGTCTTATTTACATAATCAAAATCCTCTCAAAGACATAAAGATTTAAAACAGTACTTACAAACTTTGAAATAACAGGTATCATGGTTATTATTCATTTTGCGGTAGTTCTGTAAATACTCAAAGGAGACTAAAATTATTATTGTTCTAAGAAACAACTCAGTGTAGTAGTTGTACCTTAATATTTAAAACCTATATCCTCTTTATCCAACATATTTTCCTACTCTCTTCACTATCAAAGCCTAGCTACCTGGCTCTATAAACATATTTTAACACTCATCTGCTTCCTTTTCCCATTTTTAGCTCTTCCATAGATACACTGTACGCTCTGGATTTTTCTCTCTTCCACTTAAGTAATTCTATTGTTTTGTAAAATGAACGTGATTAGTATCAAGACATGGCTACATACGAAGGGGAAAAACAGAAATTGCCATTACCATTTTAAAGTATTCATCTTGAAAATGTTGCAAATTATAATGCAGTTTTGGTAACTTAATATATATTACAGATAATTATTCCCTGGATTCTCATCACTAAGTAGTCGCCTATTTGATACTTTTATTTAAGTATGCTCTTGCCTTCCCCTATGCCAGACAGATGTTTTAGCATTCAGTAACATGAACTAGCTGGGAATCATCTAACAAAATGATTTTTACTATATAAAATAAAAGTCATCACCCATCAGTAACACATTTTAAAAAGTAGATTTTGATTAATTCCTTGACTCTGGGGAAAAGATGTTTAGCTATTGCCTAAATAATAATTTTAATACTTTAAAATTTAAAATTCCTTTATTTGTGATGATTCTTTGAAATATTTAGCCAACATTAGAGGTCCAAACCCAAACCTTATTAACATATTTCTGACCTGAAAAACAGTTGGTCTGTGGAATATATTTGAGACTTTTCTTGTTTTGCAGTAAGAAAATTATTGAAACAAACTTGGGTTGCTTGGAACAATTTCTCATTGAACACTGGGGATCAAATTTTGTTCTTAAAATTTTCTTCCCTGCTTAGCTATTTAAGTATGTAATACCTCTCTAACATTTCTTTTGGAAGGAAATTGTGTAAGTAATACAGAAATTCAGTTTTCTTACATTCAGATATATTAGGCTTTCTAGTCTCTGTTTTGTTAATCATTGGATAAATAACAACATAATGCCAGGATATTTTAAAAACATTTTTAATCCATTTTTGAAGAATAATATAATGTTAATATGAACATACAGCTTCTTGTTTTGCTGAACTCTGTAAATTATGTTTTGCAGCTGGCTCCAGGATAAGGTCCTCTATAACCTAGACAGTATGTTGATCTTTAAAATAAAGTGGAACACTTACATAAAGAAACACATTCGTTAACTTTAATATCAAGACTTTATCAGGCTAGTCCTCAAACAGTGAGCCTTCAAGGGTAGCAATGACATTCTTTCTTCCATTAGTCATTTTTCTTGCAGGCTTATTGCAAAAATGAACAATTTCTTAAAACAGAGAAACTTGGCTCTATTTTGACCAGACGCAGGAAAAGTTTCCTTTGAAATGCTGTTTTTATTAAGCTAGTTTGTTCTTCTTGCTGGGGTGGAGGGGGAAGAACGTTGTTGTTGGAAGAAGTATGTTGTTGGTTTAGAAACAAGTTTTGCAAATTATCTTTTTAACAGTTCTGGTTTTGTATTCCTAAGAAGAAGCCAGATCCTTCACGGGTGTAAATTAGTACTTTAAAAGAGCCTACAGTCTTGCTTGTTTACATTAGTGAAGGATCTTGCCCAGTTTCCCTACCACATGTGCAGCCTGACATTTGAATGGAACTGCAATTAGCAGGGTTGTTTTTGTTTAACTTTATTTAGCACCTTATCTTCTCGCGGCATTCTTGTCCCAGTACCAGTATCAACCATGAACTCAACATAGCTCTTACTAGTTCTGTTCTATTTTGAGCTAGAAGGAAAAAAACCCAGCACTCCAGATCAAAGGGCACCCTCCTCCTTCGCTCTGGGAATAGAAATTGTTAACTAATTGGTGCAACAAAGGCTCTTATTACCATGACAAATCAATTCACAGGACAGCTAAGTAAGTCACAACTTACTCCACCACACAGGAAAGTTATCCAAGCCCTCAAAACAGACCCTGCCACAAAGAGAAAATGGTTTTGGTGTTGGTGAGAGACCCAACTTATAGAGAATGCCAGTCTGCAGAACTGTGTGTGTTGTGTTCTACAATTTGCCCAATTACTCAGCTATTTGATCCCTTATGTTGCTGTAACACCAGGGACTGCAAGGCCTGTTGGCCAGGCCCTTATGCTCGTTACTTGTATTAAAAAAGAGCCTCCTGGGGAATCTCAGGTCTGTCAGAGCTCTGGTGTTCCCAGACACTGAAACTTTGCAAAAAGGGACAGAGCAGCAGGCCCTGGAAGCTCTGGTGGTCCTAAACCCGAGGTAAGGGGTTGTACCCCGGAAGCTCAAGCCACCCACAGGCCTCAGGACTGGGAAACACTGGGGCGTTTCATCCCCACAGATGCTGAGTGGGCTGAGAAGACAGGAAAGCCCGATGGGCTTCTGGGGAGGTGGCGGGCTTCCCCCGGCCACTTCCACACAGCCACGTGGGTGACAAGGGGACAGGTGACAGGGGTCGAGGTCAGCAGTGAGGAAAGGTGGCCTGACACGGACAGGGAGTCCAGGCCCTCGGTGTTTGCGAGCCGCGGCCCCTCCGCCGAGGTAGCGGCGCTCCAGCCTCGCAGCGCCTCTTGGCGGGAGGCACCGGGACTGCGGGCCGGGCCCGCCCGCGCCGCGCCTTCCCCTCACCTTTCGCGGCCGGGGAGCCGCCCCCGAGGGGCCGGGCCAGCGGCGGCGGCGGGAGAGGGCGCCGGGAGCCGGTCAGCAGCTCACCAGGTTAGCGCAGCCCCGATACCGCCGAGCCGCCGGCTTCCCCAAGCTGCCCCAGCCATGTCCTCCAGCTCTCCCCCGGGCGAGCGGAAGAGCCGCAGCCTGGGCCGGCTGTCGCTGCCCAGGAGAGGCAGCATGACGCCCAGCAAGAAGCCCTCGGCACTGGAGCTGGCCGAGAGCACCCCCAACGCCCACTATGCCCCGCTCTCCGCCGCCCAGGGCGGGCAGCCGCCGGCGGGCTGCAGCCCGGAGCCGGAGCAGCCGCCGCGCCTGAGGAGCGAGGTGGTGGTGGTGAGCGCCGACTGCCCGCGCTCCCCCGTCAGCCTGGACCCCCGCGTCTCCATCTACAGCCTCCGCAAGCCCCTGCTGAGCCGCAGCAGCGTCCAGGGCAGGGTCTACAACTTCTTGGAACGGCCGACGGGCTGGAAGTGCTTCGTGTACCACTTCACCGTGTGAGTACCCGCTCCGCTCCCCGCCGGGCCCACCTGCTCCCGCACCCCTTACAGCGGCTCGTCCCGTCGGCTCCCGGCGCGGCCATCGGTGCGAGGGGCTCTCGGGGACTCCTGCCGTGTCCTCGTTTGTCCCCCGTTCCCTGACAGGGTTTGTCCTCGCCGCGGAGGAGCGGCAGCCCCGGCGGTCCCCTCAGCCGCGGAGCTTTCCAGACCAGCCCGGTGCTCCAGGCTTGAACACCTTGCGGTTACGGTCTGCTGAGGAGGTTGGGTTTTTTTTTTTCACAGGTGTGAAGCAAAACAGACAAACAAAAGGCACACTCCAGGGGAAAGTTTCTCTTACTCTCCGCAGAAACGCTGTATTTCAGTTCAGGAGCTCTCAGGTATCTCCACCAGATAGAGCAGGAGCTGGCTTCAGGCAATTTTCTTCAGAAAGTTACCCTGGGAGTTGTTCATTCTGAGCATGGAAGTAAAGTAGGTAACAGTGTCATCCATTCTTTAGTAAACTTTAATGCACTGACTCCTGATTGTCTAGCTCACTGCACAGCATCTGTTTCTGAGTGAGCAGGTGTGTTATCAGTGTTGCAGCCCTGTTGGAGGAGGAGAGACAGGTGGCTCTTCTTTTCCTTGCCTCTTTTATTGCCCCGTGCTCTAACTCCTTGTCCTATCGGGTACAAATGCCATCACTGTTATTTTTAGACAGGAAGGAGGATGACGATGTTCAGAGGATGTTAAAGCCGCTCAGTTGTAGGCGAGTTGAAAACTGCTTTGGGTGGAATATTCACTCTGGAGCGCGGTGTCCACACTGAGCCAGGTCATGGTAGGTCTGTGGTGCACCAGGATCTCAACAAGTGCCTCTGTGAGAAAGCAGTGCTTTTTAATCGAGGTGTTGCGGAAAGCTTGAATGACCTTGAGCAATTTGTATACGTTAAATGTAGGTAATAAGGTCAGGCAGAATCATGGTGTCTGTTTATTGTACGCATGCACAAACAAAACCTGTATGTATATATACACGCACTACATATATCCATGCTTATTGCAACAACTAGAGGTAAAGACATTTTATGGTTAAAATCTTAAGACAAAAGACTTTGATAAAAATCAGCTTTTATGATCCAATTATTGTATTCTATTTTAAATTCTAATTCTGAGTAACTATTTTTTTAATCAATTCAGGATGCTGTGCTTATATTCCACATTTAAGGATTCTGGAGTTTTTAGGAAGTCAGCCAAGTGGTACCAACTTTATTTTAGTGGAAGGAAAACAGCTGTCATCTGAATGTATTTAATTGGGAGATGACTCTGTGCAGCTGCTGAGATAATTGTGGGCTCTGTTCTCTTTAGTGTTATGATAATACCATTAGGTGACAAAACAGCTAATGGCCATAATTATCAAGTGTATAATAGTTGTGGCTGAACAATGTAAAACACTTTCAGGAATAGGAGTTCCTTTTTTCTTCTTTGTAAAAAAGGGTTTTAGGCAGCTATTTTTTAATGATTTCTGACCTCTTTCAGGTGTCTCCAGTTGTGTATAGAAGGGACAGTAAATTGTGTTCATTATCTCAAATCTTCTCTAAACACTAACAGTGGGCCTAGGCAAATCCTGGAAAAAAAACCCAGTTAAACCCATTTATCTACCTAAGCATCTAGCTTCTTTTTTTTTTTTTTTTTTGCAAATGTTAGCAGTATGGATTAATCTTATAATCTCTTTAGTAAAGAGATTGTAATGTGTACAGGAAGTCATTGCCTGCCTCTTTCCCCAAAACACACTTACCCGTGGTGTAAGCGTTAGTCCCTTCTCTCCAGAAGAGCTTTTTCTGATGCAACGGTGAATGACAGTGGCAGTAAATATTCTCAAGCCTCCTACTAAGCATTGTGTTCCTTCTCTTAGGACTCTGAAGAGACAGAAGAGGGTACTAACACCCTCATGTGTTTCTTGCAAGGCAATCTGCAAGTACTGTGTGTGTATTTTTAGGCAGCCTCACTCTGGTTTCCACCATTGAGTCTGTCCTGCCCTCAGCCGTCCCAACTTCTCCTGTTTCTGTGGTAGATAAGCCTGTGCTTTTTGTGCCTGTTAAATAATGTTTTCAGTTACTGATCTTTGGCCCATACCTCTCTGACTCTCTTGCTTTCTGAGCTCCCAGTGCAGCTTCCTGGGATGCTTGCCTTCTGCTGCACCAAGGAATGCTCTCCTTGAGTACAGCCCCTGCCAGCCCGATGCTGAGTACTGGTAGATTAATAGTTGCTGTGAGCCAGAAGTGTGTTACTAAGATCAACTGACATGGCAGACAGTTTGTCTGATCCAGAGAAACTGTTCTGTCAATGCCTCTACTCTGGAGGAGGCATGGGACCTCATTTTTGCTCGTGATTTGCTAGCTTTCTGCAAGCACTTGGTTACAAGGACTCAGGAGTTGTAAGACACCCCCCTCACCCCTCCCCAGAGTCCTGCATGCACTTCTTTCCCATGGGAGGAAGTAACTTGATTATTTCATTGTCACCATACAAACAGACATTCATAGAGAGCTAAGCTGCGTTTTACCTTGTGATGTGCAAGAACCCTGATGGTTGTCTCTCCTGCCAAAGCGAGCTGAAGAGGCTGATGTCATTTGCCTGTTGCCCCTTTGTAACTCTCTCTGATTACCTCCTGCTTTATTCTGAGGGTGTGTAGCTGCCTGGAAGGTCTCAGTCGCTATCTTAAAGGTTCAGAGGAGACGGAAAGGGAACAGGAGTGGTGTTAAATCAGGATATAAAGACCAAAGCTGAGTAGAAGGTCCTGGCCAAGATCTAGCCCACGATGGGAGCAATGAGCACTGCGAGGATCTTCATTTTCTGTCTATTGCACTGTTGCAGGTTTTGTAGTGTGCCTCTGTGTTCTTAATTATACACTGCAATTATTAAACTTAGAAGGAACTCCTGGAATAATCAATGTAACTTGTTCTGGACCTGGCTGATTGCTGAAACACTGTTTATCAAGTGATAAGAGCTACATCTGCTGATTGCCTGTAACACCCTTTTCCCACTCAGGAATCTTAATCAGTGGTATCTAGAATACAAACAGTTAGGAACTGATATTTGGAACGGATTTTCCTTGGTTTTATATTATGGTGTTTAGAAAAGGGAAGTTGAACACCAAGCTTAAACCCACAGATCGTGTGTTGGTATGTTTGTTTCATATTGTTTAGATTGCTGTCTGTTCTGGTGTGCAGCAAAGCCCCTCATGTACCCCTTGACCATGAAGGATGGAATTTGGTTATCTTGTAGAGCAATAGAAGGTTGCTCTACTAGATCAGGCCAGTGACCTCTTTACTTCTAAATTGTTATTTCTTTCAAAAAGCAGCTGAAATACCTGTTTTCCAAGATGCAAAATGTATATTCTTTCTTTTTTGCTGATGTTTTTAATCTTCCAGGATAATTGCATATCACAGTCGCTGATTAAGTCAATTGAACCCTGCACAGGTCTCTTTGGAGATTTGTCTTCATTTCCTCAGACCAAAGAGCAGAAACATCTCAAGTGAGCATAATAAGAAATGAATTATTGTACCTCATTTATACTACATTTTTATAGGCTGTGGAAATAGTTTCTGTGGGGAGAGGGAATGAGGAACTGGCTATTAATTTACTACTCAAAAAACCTGCCCAAAAATACTACTGGAGATTATAGAAACTTTTATTTCAGCTACATGACTTGGTTTGATGTTGTGTTCAATTTATTTTAAATATATGAAGTATATAGTATTTGTACACGTAATTCTGCCCCTGCAAGTAAATTGTGCAAGGCTTCTGGAAACACAACTGGTGGTTGCCCTGTGAAAGAGCTTGCCCTGTGCTATGGCTGCATGTATGGTAACGTCCTGCCAGAGCCACCAAACTCTCCTTGCCTGCCAGAGGTGAGGAAATGACCGAGTGCCACTGTTCAACGACCTTCGGAGCTAGGGCATCTTATCACACTTATCATAGTAGTGCACCTTGGCATAGTGGCTTTGAGAGGTGAAATGTTCTGTGGCCTTAACAAGTCAAGTTTTTAGGCTATGTGAAGAGAGGTGGAGGGCCAAAAGAATCTTAAATTCTGTCCTTATAGTGGCCTGCTGAAATCCTGAGACTGTCCCAGTGTTGGAAATGACTGTAAAGAGTATGTGAAATCTTCAGATATTTTAAAAAAATATTTTAGATTTAAGTGCATAAGGGAAGAGCTACTTCTAAGTAGTTTAAGATAAAACATCTTAAAATATATCTGAAAAAAAGGTAAGTTATGAGCTTTTTGGTGATTTCTCTTGTTCTCAGTATGGCAAATAATGACTTCTGGCAACCTACAGTGTGTGTTGACTCCCCACGTTCTTTGGTTCTTTGAAGTGTTGGCCGCTACCAGAGGGAACTATTCGGAAACTGATGGACCATTGGTCTGTTCCGGTATGGCAGCTCTCTTTTGTTGCCATGCAAGATAATCAGCTCCTATCTTATCTTTGCATGCGTGTACCTGGTTCAATTTACTTTGCCTTTGTAGGCGTTTGGTTTAATCAGCAATGATTGTCATTGAGTTTGTTCAAATCCCAAGATGTTTACATAAGCTTGGGCTGGCTGGTGGTTGAGACCTGGGAGACTGGTCGCTAGAAACAGGCAAACTCTCAGAAGTGTGGCTGCATGTGTACGCATGCAAAGATAAGGAGCAAGGGTAGATAGAATATTCCAGTGGCATATGTATTGGCACTTTCAGTAATCAGTTCTTAAACGAAATACAGTATTTACATAGTGCTGTTTATATAAAATACCGTGAGGAAGAAGCATAACTCCAACTTAAAATCCCGTTTTTGTCCTGTTTCAAAATGTACTGCAAACGTACTTCCAAAGCTACTGGTTCATACTTGGTGTGTAAACTATTGAGCAAATAATAAAATAATTTGTGCATGTGCTCACACATGATTCTACGTTTTCTTCCAGACTGAGTAAACTGAGTGAAAAAAGGAGCAAAACATACAAATTACTATGTTTTGGACATAGGCACTGGGATGCTTAGAGATTTTTGTGGCTTGGAGTCAGACTTTCAGATTATTACTTCTATTTTAAAAAGGATATTTAAATCCCCCACAACAAGCATGGCTTTTCTAAGTGGAAGGAGAGGAAAAATAATTTGATCAATGTCATATTCTTTCTGCTGCAGTCAATTGCAGGAAGACTCAGGATTAGCCTTTTTTTGTCTTATCAACGCTGGGGAGGTTTAGTTGAGGTCAAATTGGCCCCCTCATTTTGGCATGTTTGACAGAGATTATGTTTTTTGTCATGCAGAGGCTGATGTGAACAAATATTTGTTTTATTTCTATGACTTCTGTCCGTAAGCTCCTGTTCCTTGCAACCGGCATTTGGTATTTATTTGTGTTACTGGAGCTGGGTACTCCCATGTCTTCATGCTCGATACAGTTATAATAATAGGAATCTGCCAAGTTGACACTTCACATTTTCAAGAGCATGGTGTGTTACAGTTGCATAGTGGCTCAAATAGGTCTTTGAGGTCACACACATGTTCAAGGATTACAATTAGGGGAAAAAAGAAGTGGAAACAAGGTGATATTTGTAGCTTTTTTTTTTTTATTATTTTTTTCCCCCTCAGCCCTACTCCACGGTCTAGTGTTTTGATTTGCATCACAGTGGACATCACATCTTTGCAACCTAGCGCTGTGTATCTGTCAATATGCCTGGTAACACTTTTATCTGAGACAAAAAGGGATTGGAAAGCCAACTTGACATGTTCTCAGAGAGAAGGGAAGACCTTTTGCCTGTTCCATTATTGTAGCTGGTCGTATGTGTAATTGTACTAGCGTTTAGGAGTTGCTGTTGCAGGATCAGCCCTGTTTTCTGATCAGCCAGATATTGACGTTTTGAGCCTTGGCAGGTTTTGAATATAGGTGAGGTGAAGCGACTTAAAGATTTTGGTGATCCCTCCTTCCCCGCTGCATGTCACAGTGCAGCCCCTTAGCTACAATATTGCATGAAGGTGCTTCACTGGGACTTGTGTGATTGAGATAATATTTGGGTTGGCCATTATACAGCTTTCCACTCTTGCTTTGTGCCATGTTTCCCTATCTCTAACTTGACAGATGTTTCATTTTTGCTGAGGACCATCTAGCTGTCCTCTGAGACCAGTCCAAGTCTGTGCTAAGACCACCTCAGGTGTGACAGCATAGTTACAGGCCAGGAGAGGTCCCAATTTCTCTCTCCTAGTGGGACAGTAGAAGTTGTCAGGATAAGAAATACAGATACTAGTAACTGCATAATCGACTGAAAATGAAAAAAAAAATTATCTAACTGTACTAAGTAATTGACCGTCATCAGAAAGAAAAGCGGTATTGGAAAACAGATCCTCTCAATGTCAAGCACCAGTAGGTAATGCCTGGAAGTCACTGACTAAACCACCATCAGAGACTCATAGAATGGTTTGGTCTGGGAGGGACCTTAAAGATCACCTAGTTCCAACGCCCCTGCCATGGACAGGGATGCCTTCCACTAGACCAGGTTACTCAAAGCCCCATCCAACCTGGCCTTGAATGTTTCCAGGGATGGGGCAACATGTTCCAGTGCCTCACCACCCTCACAGTAAAGAATTTCTTCCTTATATCTAATCTAAATCTACCCTCTTGCAGTTTAAAGCCATTACCCCTTGTCCTATGACTACATGCCCTTGTCAAAGGGGATCATCTTTGCATCATTTGTCACACTAAATGCTTGCTGCATGAAAATTATTGTGGCAATGTATTTTGATTGTTGCAGGGGAATGAAGGTGAAAAGATGGGTATCTTCTAACTAAAATTCCTTTTGAAGGCACATGGTGTAAATATAGCAATAATTGCAAAAATTAAATTTCTTTTGTGAAATGCATAGCATGATATGGTTGGCTACTTGAAAAAAAAACTCGAGTGTCATCTTGATTTGTGGTCCGCAGGCAGACAGAGAAGCCGTGTGAGGGGAGGGAGTTCTATGGGGGCAAAAAAGACTTTGTAATTGTACTGATGTTTAGGTTTTCGAATAACTGATGGAAGCAGAAGGCTGTAAACTTCTGAATGCTGATGCTTACTGGAGACATGTTGTGTGCAGTGGAGAAACAACTCTATGGAAAGCACACATAAAAGTTATCAATGTGTAAAGTTTGGGCAGGCTTTCCTGGGGGTAGGCCTTTTCTCTTTTCCTCTCATCCTTCCAGTGTAACATTTCAAATCCTTCTCTGGTGTCTGCCTTCCTCCAGGAAAATAATTATTCTACCTTTAAGAGTTGCACATGAATGATCTTAAGAAAGCCAGTAAGTGCAGTATTAACATTTCTGTATATCTGTCAAATGGTTGGTTGGGCAATTCTGGCATTCTTCCTTGCCCTGGCTCTTCGAGTGCCAGGGAAAATCCACACAAGGCTGTGTAGATAGGCCTCTTTCAAAACCTTCATTGCAGCTGAATCAAGGCTAGAGTTGAGATTCAGTTGCAATGAACTAATTAGGCTGAGCTCCAAATGCCTGAGCACTGGATGTATGACAAACAACGGTGTCAGCATGTGCTGTAGGGAGCTGTGCTTAGGGACGGTGCTGTGCTGACTTCAGACTTGGCAGTACCTCATTAATTTTGTGTGGTAATAGATTGTTTAATGTGCATCAGTGATCGAACACAAAAGCTGTGAACACTTGCTCGTTCAGTTCCAGATGGAAAAGAGTGTCTTGTTAGGGTCCAGGTATTTTCTGCCGACCACCAAGAGATCCAACATACGTCTCAAGCACGTTGGAAAGCTGCCAGTTGCAAATGCGCCCGATGGGCAGGCTGAGTTACAGGAGAAGGATGTGGAGATCAGTGAGTTTCTAGGTAAGGTACTGGCTCTCCTCACGCAGTCATGCTTCATCTGCCATAATGGCCTGTAAGAACCATTATAATACCAGTAATGATAATGGGAGAGCACATGTATTTGTAAGCTTCTACTATGGTAGCAGCTACTGTATTTTGAGTCCTAACAGAAATATATATATGTGTGTGTGTATATATATATTTTAATAAAAGGTGGAGTGTTCGATGCTTTAGTAGTCAAACTTAATACTAATTTCACTGTATGTTTTTAAAGAGTGAAAAAAAGGGATTTTTTTTTTTTAGTTTGTTTGTTTGTGTTGTTTTTTTTATGTAGGAAATTCTGAAGCTGCTCTAAATCAAGTAGTTTTCTTTGGCCGCCCATTTGTGCACACCTGGAGGACTAGAGAGGTGCTTGGTGTGAACTTTTCCCTGGTCTAGCGTGATCAATTTTTGACAACACATGGATTTCAATCTTTCTCTATTCCTCACTTTTTGGTACAGAATAGTAAAATAAACAGCTGTTTTCTGTGTTCAAGAAGCTGTAACAAATCGTACAGAGTGCAAAGCAGGGCCTAGGTAAGTGTGTAGGTATAGTGCAAGTACTTGGGTTTTGGTTTGTGGTTTTATTTTTTTTTTTTTTAAACCAACAAACACAACACCAACAAACCCCACAAAACCCAAAAGTACTGTCCCACATCTTTTAAAAGGCAATTTCCTCCCTTAACATCTACACTTTAAAGCTTAGAACGTGGAAAAATTGCAATAAAAATAGGCAGGCCCAGAGTAAGACAATGACTTTTTTTTTTTTTTTTTTTTTAAAGCTTAGGACAACCATTATGACAAAAGCAAGTTTTTACTTTGAACTGTGTTAGTGTCAGAACTGCCAGTGGTGTAAGTTAATGAACACACATTTTCTCAAAACTGGCTGAATCCTTTTTGCGTTTAAGAAAGGAATGTGTCTGTGGTTGGGACTTTATGCAAGAAATACATCAAGCACTAAAACTGCAGCGTTGGAAGCTTATTCTTTTGAAAGCTATAAACTACTGAAAATAGGAAATTATACTGCAAATTGTTAGGTGGCCTTTAAATATTCCCAGCAATGTGCCTAGAGTAGGTCTTTTTAATTTTTCTTGTATATTCTTCACAATCAATGTGATGTTTTCATATTTTATAAAAAATGTTAACCAAAGCCAAAATAAATCCAGCACAGTCTTTTGATTTTTTTCTGCTTCTGCAAATATCAATCCTGATCTTTGAATTTTCTATTAAAGTTTTCAATAGGAACATAAATCTCGCACATGCTTTGCTAATGGCAATGGACTTATATGTCATTTGATAATACAATTTGGTCATATTTGTAATAGAAAACTGAAAATTTTACTCCTAACTATAAAATCTCTTCTCTTTTGCATGCCTTTTTCTGCTGGGGTTATTTAAAAAGTAAATGCTTTGTTATCTAACTCAAGTAGTGCTTACTTCAAATAAGGAATATACTGTTCTTAGTGAACTAAGATCTTGAAATAGTGCAAAATCATTATCTTTGTTTATCCTAGCAGATTGTGCCCTTGTTTATCATCTGTTAGCTTTACTCTGACACATCCTGGAAAAATTATAGAGTGAAAACGTTTTCTTTTGCAGTAAGAACTAATACCTATTTTGATTCTACAATAAATGATCATCATGTGTTTAACTTCTCCATGCAAATACGTATTTGCTTTCCAGTGTGAGCAGCTAGTAAAGATAAAAGGTAACGACCAGCTAGTACAGACGAGAACTTGTATGCGCATCTCCAAAACTATGACAATTAAAATTACTTGTCAGGTATTGTTCACGGGATATGTAGAACTCAGTTAAAATTGTTTTATTTCAAATAAGCTTTGGTTTTTTTTCTGAAAGACTAAGCATCTTATGGTATTAATTCTGTATGAGCTTTCACTTTGTACATATGGCTGTTGTCTCTTGCCTGTACTAAATATGTTAAATTATGTAACTGATATACTCAGGTTTTTCACCATCTCACCAGTAGTTTTGTTGTAGATTTCTAAAAATTAATGGTCCTCCCTCTGTCCTTCCCTACTTACGTGTGTTCTAGACTGGGCAAGGACACAGACTTGCCCCCTGTGTTTAGACCAGAAAGTGATCATGCTTGCAATAAGCTGCTCACTGCAGGCAGGAGTCTTGGACTGGCACAAGAAGATTGTGCTAGCTTGGATATCTATAACTTCAGTGCTCAGAGGTCACTGGTCTCCTCTGCAAATGTATTCCCTGAAGTCTTGGGGATACGTTTAACTCTTTTCAATTTTTAACAACATTTTTTCATTGCAATCTTAATATTACAAAATTTTTATATGGGTTTGATAGGGAAGAAAATTGGGTCACAGTTTGAGAACAGAATGTAAATCATCCATCAGATTATTTCCCTGGATTCTCTCCAAAGACACTAGATTTAAAAGCAGAGGCATGGTACTGGTGGCAAAGAATCCTTGCTCATCGCTAGTACAATAAAGGCTGCAGTCTTCGTAATGAAAGTATCTTCCTTCTGCAAAGTAAGGAATTACCTTCAAAGGATATGTTTATTCCTGCAGCAACTATCCCCTTCACAGCGAAATTCCATTGGCTGAAAATGGGCTGGAATTGGCTAGACTCTTCTTTTTCACAATAACCCTTGAGACCACCACAGTAAACTAGGATCTGAAGTAAAGGTGCCTCATCTCCTGTAAGGATGTTGACAAGTAAAGCAAAGGAGAATGGATGCAGGAAATAATTACTGCTGCTAAACTCATTCCTACAACCTTCAAATGCCTCTGCCCAATTATCTGTACAGGGCAATGAAGATGGGCAACACAGACAAGAAGAAAGATCTTCCATCCTGTGGCCTCAAAAAAAAAAAAGAACACTGTGCTGACTGTGTTAAGAATCAGTGGTGTATGTGTTCTGTAGAACAAAGGCTTTATCTGTCCTTTACAAACTTCAGCAAATAGTTCTTGATTATTTTTTTTCCCTAATAGTCTTCGTAAGTAGATCTAGTTGAGGTTATCTGATCTGTTTGTCATTCACTCCTGTCTTGGAAGACACTGAAATGTGGTCAAACCTGACAATGAGTAAATAAATAAATATGTATTGCTTTTATCCATGGTGTGAGTAAACTTCATGTGATAGTATGCTGTTATCTTATCCGTGACCCGGAAAGTATTGATAACGGATTATCTCAGCACTTCACACAAAATAAACCTGCTCTCTTGTTGTTTTCTATGTCAACAGGTCATCCAGCATCCTAGCACTAAACAGTCTGAGCTTCCTGTTTCAGCAGTGTGTACACTGACAGGCACAGACACCTAAGTCTTACATGGCCACATTAGTTGTATGCCTTCAGAGTTCTGTTCATTCAAGACAGCTTTTCATAGCTTTTATTGCTGTTATGGCATGATCTAATTTGGACAACTATGTGTTTGAACTATAAACATTAGAAAAATGCTACAAGAATGTTGAGGGAGAAGATAAGGCTTTCAGATTCTGCAGGTTTTGCAGCAAATGCAAGGCTGTAGCTGTACTGTGTTAACACTGGCCCTTCTTGGGTGTGTGAGTTGCTTGTTGCACTCCGATTGTCAAACACAGGTGCTGTCTTGATGACTTCTTGCCCTGGTTCTGGCTAGGCTAGAGTTAATTTTCACCTGAGCTGGGAGAGGAACTGGAGCTGGTGGCAGCTGTGGCTGGGGGACACAGCTGGGACAGTTTACTCATTAGCCAACAGCTGGCTTGGTTTATACAAATTGGCCAAAGGGCTGTTCCATCCCATGTGACATCATGGTCAGAGTATCAGTGAGGAGGATGCTGAAGGAAGTTCTTGCTACTTGGGAGGGAGCCGGGCATCAGGATCTGCTGTGAGCTATTGTACTGTAAATTACGTGCTTCAGTATTTTCTGTTATTGGGTTTTGTTTGTTTGTTTTCTATCTCTGCTTCGTTTTCTTCTGTTATTCTCTTAATTTATTTTTTTTTTCTCTCAACCCATGAGTTTTGCCTTCTTTCCCTTACCAATTCTCTTCCCCGTCCCACTGGAGGTTGGGGGGAGTGAGCGAGAAACTGTGTAGCTTGGTCCTGAGTGGGGCTAAAATACCACGCTTCCGTGGCAGTTTTTTTGGCTTTAATATAAAACATTATAAATTCATAAAGTCTCACTGTAAAGTGAGACTGAGAAATGGAGCAGACTGTGAAAATGTGATGTACTGTGAGAAAAGCATAATCTCTAGAAATTTTCAGTGGATAGTTATCTATAAGAGTAAAGGGACGCCAGCTTGTATCTCTTATATAAAATAGCGTCAATAACATTCAAGCAGGTTTTGATCTTAGCCGTTAGCCTCTGCTGAGGTGGTCTCCTTTTTCTAGGAAAGTTTTACATCAAATGCCTTTCTCTTCAAACAAAGTGTTCATTTCAGGAAACCTGCATGTGGTCTGTGTTTGTCATTGTTGAAATAATGTATACAAAGTGCCATATGATTCTTCTCTTGAGGGATTCTACTGGAAAATACCTAGCAAGTAATCTCAGAGGAAATCAGTCTGTTAGTTTATACAACGTATGTTTAGTGGTCAACATGGATTTGTCAAAACCCAATAGTCTGTCAATCTAATTTCAGACTGTGATGGAGTAGAAAGGTGTTTGGCTGCAGGAAAACCAGATGTTACCATGTATATCTCTTATCAGCTTCTTGATACTTCCCTTGTTTGCTTATGAGCATGGTTTGTTGATGACACTGGTACTCTGTGGATAGGGAATGGGCATTGAGAGTACTGCATGTCAGCAAAGGTGTACATCAACAGAAGAAAAACCTGTCTAGGGGAGAATAAGAGCCACCCAAGGACCAGAAAATGCGATATTGCAGTCTGAGGAAAGATAGCTTATCATGAAGTCATCCACCTTCCATTGTCCCACTGCTGTTCTTTAAGTCTTCAAAAAAAGACGGCCCTAGGGAGGAGGAAAAAAGATCTGTTCTTCACATTCAGCTGAATTAGATAAGAAGTAATGATCTTTAAAACATACTCTCAATCCGTCCTGTTGCATGGGAGGGATACTGGAGCAATTAACTGCATTGTCTGGAAAGGCTGTAGAATCTCCTCCCTGGGAGGCTTGTGGCACTTGAGTTCTGCATTTGACATGTGTATAGGGTGGAGGGTTGGTGCTCTTCCTGTCCCCAGCCTTTCTGTTTCTCCCTGTGAAGTGCTTTTACTCCTTTTGTGCTGGTTCCATCCAAAATCCACTATGAGATTTTGAGAATGGGTTTGTTAAACGTGCCTTCTCTGCTGTTCGTGGCATCTCTGCAGATAATCTTCTGGCATTTGCGCTACCTGAGCAGGTGATGGGCAGGTTCCTTTGAGTCTGGGAGCTTTAGCTGCATGGATGGATGAAGGATACATGCTGTTTAGGTGCTTCCTCTATTGATCCTCCCAATGCACATACAGCAAGATGGAGTCAACTTTTAAGACTTTTTAGTACATTGCTGCTGCGGTAACAAAACTGCTCCTTTCCCATCCAGGTTGTTTTGTCTTGCTGTTGAAACTGGTGAAGATCTTTGGGATGAAATATTACATATCATAGATTGTTAGTGGAATCTTGAATTTACAGACTGATTTAACAGTGAGTGGCTGATGGAGATATAGCAGGTTGTGTTGAGTGAGTGGCTCTTCTCACATAACTAAGAAAAGTGACAGTTGTGTCAGGGTTTCAAAGGAAATGTCTTCTTTCTGTTTAGTCTTTTGGCATCATAATCCTTAGCAGTGACAGCCTTGTTGCTGAAGCAAAGACCTTGTGTGCTTTGAGTATCTTGTGAAAAGTGGATCTATACCTTGGTCTCAGTATGGGAAGTTTAGAGAGCATCTTGATTGTTAGAGCTCTCCTCAGTCTGGTAGCGTGCATGAAGTCGGGTCTACGTTGTTTGCTACTGTTTTCTACTTTGGTTTTTTTCCATCTCAAAGTATTTTCCCAGCTTTTTGAGAATGACCTAGTTTATTATCCTTGATAGCAAATATAATGTGCCTGGATCTTGGGCAGAAATACTAGAAATAATTAACTTAATTTCTTTCATTCTCCAGAGTGCTTCTCTCTCTCCCTCGTGTTTACTTTCACTCCCTTTCTGGTATTTCTCTTTCTAAGAGACTCACAACTGAGCGTGCTGTTGAATAGATTCTCTTGTATCTCAGGGTTCATGGGTTTTGTTGCAAGAACTTTCTAGTTTTGGCATGAAAGGAGGTGTCAGCCCATCTAGGACTTAACAGAGCTGAATGATCTCATCCACAAGTGATGGGTGATAACTATGCCCTTGAAAATCTGTTGGAAGGGCATTCTATGTCTCTCAGCCTTTGAGTCTCATTTTACCAACAGGTTATTTTATGAGCAGTACTTTTGTTTCCTAATGGCATGTGACTATTTTTATGAGGCTCTTTTAGGCTTTCCATTAGTCCATGAGCTATGTCTAAGGTATTAACAGCAGCGACTGTGTCCCTGAAGTTGAGGTGGTTGATGGGATCATCAACAAGATAGCTTACCCAGCATTGAGAGTTGCCTTGTAATAGGTGAGCTGGTGGCAAAATGACCCTGTCTCCTGCTCAGTCACCAGGGTTAATCGACATGAACTTTGACTTGCTAGCGGCTGGTCCTTCTCCAGCTGAGATGTACCTATGTGCAGGAGTTGATTTAGCCAGGTGCTGCCTGGTTGTCACAGATATGTGGTAGCATGCGCTTGTATGATGCTCCATGGCAGATAAACTCAAGCCTTCTCAGTAATCCCCAAGGTCATTTGTTTGAAGCTGAAAGAGATCAAAGAATATAGTAGTGTCTCTGCAGTATGCAGAAATGAAGTATCCTTCTGTTGTCAAAATCTTCACCAAACTTCAACATATCTGATTATTTTAATGCCTCCTTTTTTTTTTTTTTTTTTTTTTTTTTTTTTTAACCTGTCAAATGCTGACCTGGAGCAGTATCCTTACCTTTGTCAAGTTCTGTGCTGTTGCACTGATGTTAAGAGCTTCACTGAGCAGTTCTGTGGTTATTGTTGGTCTGAAGACTGAGTTTTGCCTACAGGTAGGACTCAGTAAGTGGAAGTTGCTAGTTGAAAGTGTTTATTAAGAACCATTTCTCACAATGGGTAATAATGTTATCTAGTGTCAGTTGAAGTCTTCTGAGATGTTGAAATTCCACTATGTCCACTCTCTTTCCTGCTTTCCCAGAAGAATTTATTTGCACTGAACTCTTTATTTGGTAGGGAGTTGAAAGGAAAGATAAACCTTTCATCAGATAGACTTGTGTCCTGAGTAGCAGAAGCACCACATGGGCTCACTTGCCAGATACGGCAAAGCTGCAGTGATACTCAGCTTATGGTGGAGTGCCTGTGTATTTACAGTGGATGAATTGTACATGCAGTTTGTGTTTTTAAGAGCTCTGATTACTGCTTAACAATCTCTTTTCCTTTCTGTGTAAATTTTGGGGAAAAAAAACATCCACAAATGCACGTTTAAAGCATTTTAAAGTATTTTTTTTCTAATTAAAAAAAACCTAAAAAAGTAAAAATGTTAACTTTGTATTTTTGAATTTTAACTTAGTACTTCCTCCTCCCCACGCTAAAACTTTAGAGATGTTTTTAACTAGTGATTGCCTATGTTGAATTGATAATTTTATCAATGAAAACTTAGGGAGGTGAAGGCAAAAATGTCATCCACATACTTAATAAAAGAAAAAGAAGTTTGTTGCCACAGCTGAATCAAGAAATAACAAAATTTTGTTCTGGTTCTTTGGCAGGTAAATCTCTGATGTGCAATAAACTACATGATGTTCAGATTGTGTGTTTATATGTGCACCTAACTCTGAGTGTTTCCAAGCACTTTGCAAAATACTGTTGTGATGTAGATTGAGGCCATCGTCCCATCTTTTTCTACAAATGGGAGCTCAAGGCGTAAGACTGAACTCTGGTGATAGTTCTCCTGATCCTAAATATTTAATGATTTAGTCATGCCTCCTGTTTGTTTTTGTCAATTGTATCTTCTCTCTTAAAAGGGATATTTTTTTATGAGCTTCTCATGTTTCAGGTGCTCCCTGTTTAGAAGAAAAAAAAACAATCAACACAGCCTTACTTAATAATTATTTTCTTAATGATACAAAACCCAGTAACAGGGAGCTTGATCCAGTCCATCAGCTGCTGTTTTACCTGTGAGGTGTGCTGGTGGCACTGGACTTCAGGACAAACGCAGTTTCAGAAGGAAGGAAGAAGAGCAGTCTTGTGAAGTTAGGAAAATAACAGCCATGTGTATCTTTGGCTTCCTCCACCCTCTGTAAGAAATGCAAGCTGATGATGCTTCTGTCTGCTTGCTAAAATGAAGTGCTCTCTGTATGCATTGGAACTGCAGTGTTTCTCTCTCTCTTGAATAGCACATCTGTTTGTTAAGCAGACTTCATTGTCATTCTCCTTCTTACATGGTGCCTCTTCTTGCCTGCTCCCCACTTCTCCCACCCCTCCCAAATGCTCGAGCCCCGTGGTGTGTAGAAGAGACTGTGTTCTGCTAAATTTTAGCTAGCAGTGGCTGTGGAATACCACAGCCATGGGAAAATTGTGTGAGGTTAGGACAGGAATGGAAGGCAGGAATTAAATCCCATTGGAGTAAAGTACTCCACAGGCAGCGAATAATTAACCAGAGTAAAATTTGGCTGCACTACTGAGGTTAGCACCTACCTTGTAAAATAAAGCCAGTATTAGAGGGCATGCCTTTTAAAAGGGATTTCATAATTGAGCTCTGCTTTGTTTTGAATAAGTGGTTTTCCTTTCTAGGTAGGAGAGGCCATGGTGGTTAAAGTAGTTTCTTCACTTTTCCTTATT
This sequence comes from Chlamydotis macqueenii, assembly GCF_036417535.1. Taxonomy (NCBI): domain Eukaryota; kingdom Metazoa; phylum Chordata; class Aves; order Otidiformes; family Otididae; genus Chlamydotis; species Chlamydotis macqueenii. The sequence goes on along the minus strand of NC_141560.1, from coordinate 50,827,387 downwards.
CTATCTTGTGATAAACGTAAGGAAGAATGAAGTGTTTCACAGGATACTGGTAGGGAAAGTGTTGCTGTTGCAATGCAAGGAAGATAAATAGCCATGTGAAAGACAGATAATGTACACTTTCATGCCCGAACTGTAAATGTGACTTCTTTATATTAATGACCTCAAATAAGTTTGAGTATATGGCATGAAATGGAACCTTGACACTAAGGAGTAAGGAATGCCTGTAAATGTACTTCTTCCTCACACCTCCTCTGAATCAACTTTACTGGCTGCTTTGTATCGCTTTGTTTAGAGAAGAGGAGAGGAAGAGACAAGCTCTGTCAGCACCCCATGGACCTGAGCGAAACGATGAGATTTACTGGCTGTAGCTGTCTCTCCACTTCATATCTCTAAGAAGCTTGATACTAGTCCTGGTGGTTTTAAAAGATGTATGTCCACTGCTCTCCCAGACCCAAATGTGGATTAATAATTGAGCGGTGACTGCTAGATCAGGCTGGACAAAGCTTTTTTCAGCATGAAGGTAGAGGGGACATAATATGCAAACCCTGCGCTTGTGCCAGCTGGCAGGGCGTGAGTTGGTTCTGGCCCAAAAGCTGGATAGCTGCGGTGGTGTAGGGTTGTGCCTGTGCTAGCAAAGCCTCTGAGAGGCAGGGCTTAGTAGCACAGGTAGGCACTAACAATTCTAGCTGGTGTTGGGGTTGAAGGTGGCACGGAGCCTGACAGAGAGGTAGCGACTACACCTAGTTGGGTAGACGTTGCCGCTATGCACTGTAGCGTAATCTTCTAGGGCAGAGATCTGCACGCCTTGCATGTCTTTGTGGCATCTAGCACTGTGGGAGTACTCATGGCTCTAAGGTAAAGGGACAGTGCCAATAGGTAGCTGGTGTGTTCTGGATTTACCCTGCCCTGATACTGCTCTAGTACCTTAGAGCACCTTGCTTTTGGTGCTCCAGGATATGTGTTAATGCAGTGGCATCAGGGACTGACCGACAACTCTATTATACATCAGGTTTGAGTGTTCTTCCTCCCTGACCCACAAGTTAAAGGGATGTCGTAGGCTGTTTGTTCCAGCTGTACTGAATCACGCAGCCTGGCTGCTCTCTCCCCTGCCATCCAAGTCTAAAGCTGTTATCAGCGCTGCTGTGGCTCTGTGAAATCACAGTGGTGGTTGATTTAGGGGGAAATTGGCACCTCTGACAAGTGCTGGAATGTCCCAGTCTGTCCTTGGGGTGCTGTTGGCATCTTTCACAGCAATAAACCCCCAGTGAACGGTCTTGTTCATGGGCAAACACCTGCCAAGCGCACAAAAGCGCTTATCTCCTGTTAGACTGTGCATTCATAAAAAGCAAAGTCATAAAAACCTTCAGTGGCTGGCAATTCCAGAGCTGACTGTTAGACTTGAAAAGAAGTCCTGAAGAACACAGGCTTCTTATCAATTTTAATAGCTGGGCAGTGGAGAGTTGCTGTTTGTTTAACGTCATCTGGTATTAGCAACTCCGTCTTACACTGTGTGTTAGAGAGATGTTTCTGGCAAGCAATATTCTGCTGAATGTAAAATTAAATTCAACGTAAACTTTTCAGGAAGAACTCAGGTTGAACAACTGAACTCAACAGGTAAAAAGTGCAAAATGGAGTCTTAAGAAAAGATTGACTGGAGGTGTGTAGTGCAATGTTAAGATGTGGAATTGTAGACACTTGAGTTTTTTAACTTCTTTCCTAGCTAAATATATTTAACTAGGAAAGAACAGATGTTGTTATATTATAATTACTTCGCACTGCTGCTGAAACTAAGTTCTATATTACCTAATCTTGCATTTTTAAACATTACATTAATGCTCATGTATTTATGTAAAAACAGAAACTTCAAAGTTAATGTTCACTGAATGGTTCTGAATTCATGCCACACACTTAAAACCAAAATTCATGCCACCTGTAGGGAACTGGACTGGAAATAAAGTCACTTTGAACCATTGCATCAACATTTGTAGATGGTTTTGCCCATGAAATATGTCTTTACATTATTATTTTTTTTTTTTTAAGTGGATTTGAGCAGACTTCAAATTCCACATGGGTCAACAATTGGATCAGTAGAAACTGGTAGATGTGCAGGTTTTTGAATTAGCAAGAAAGCATTTTAAATGCAATTAAAAGTGCATTTGGGCTACTTTTGAATAAAACAGTAATAAGAAAACCCCTTGAATTTTAGTTTGAAAATTACTCTGGAACTGCAACTTTCAAACAAGAAACTAATATGAAAAAAATGTGTACTTTATGGCAGCTGGCAAGGAGCAGATTGTCAGCAGTTGGTTAATCAGGAGTAGCTGCAATGGAAGCCACTTCTCTGATCGCAGCTCTACCCCTTAAATAGCAGCTGTGTTCCAGAGTAATCAGTGTGGTATGTAGGTGGGATTTTCACACATGGTTAGCAAAGATATGTTGCAACGTCCCTCACTGACTTGAAATGGGACCTGCATTTACTCACTCTCCGTAGCAGCTTTGAAAGTCCTTAAATGAGATTTGGCCACAAATAACCAATTCTAGGAGTGAGTGTGGCTGTTTGCATTTAATGCTTCATCCTTTTTGTTCAGATGATCAAGGAAGCTGGTTATTTTTATGGGCAATTTGTTTGCAACTGTCTATTGCCGAAAGATGTGTAGACAAATTGGGGAAGGGGAAGAAAATAATCACAGAATCATAGAACAGTTAGGGTTGGAAGGGACCTTTAAAGGCCATCTAGTCCAACCCCCCTGCAAGGAGCAGGGACATCTCCAACCAGATCAGGTTGCTCAGAGCCTCATCCAACCTGGCCTTGAATGTTTCCAGGGATGGGGCATCCACCACCTCTCTGGGCAACCTGTTCCGGTATTCTAATATGTAGAACAGTCCTGTTGGCACATAAAAGAGGTGATAACAGGGTGTTGTGGTTTGACCCCAGCCCGCAACTAAGTACCATGCATCTGCTTGCTCACTCTCCCCCCTCCCAAGCGTGATGGGTGAGAGAATCAGAAAGAAAGCAAAACTCATGGGTTGAGATAAAGACAGTTTACTAGGACAGCAAAGGAAGAGATAATAATAATCATAAATATAGAAATAATGATGATAATAAAAAATATAATGGTAATAGGATATACACAACAAACAATGCACAATTTCTCACTTCCTAACGACTGATACAGCCTGTCCTGAGCAGCAATCATGGAGTGGAACCAAGAGCGATCTCAGAATGATCGTGAGCAGAGAGAGAGCAAGCGTTGCACACTTAAGTACTCAGCACGACGTCTATGGTATGGGATACTTCCTTTAGCCAATTTGGGTCAACTATACTGGCTGTACCCCTCCGAGCTTCTTGCACCTGTGAGTTAGCAAAACCTGGGAAGCTGGAAAAAGTCCTTAATCTCTTAGCAACAACTAATAACACCAGTGTATTATCAACATTCTTCACATACCAAATCCAAAACACAGCAGCTACTGGGAAGAGAATTAGCTCCATCCCAGCTGAAACCAGGACACAGGGGCATCTGTATTTTGGTGCCACATGTTTTTGTAGAGAATAGATGCCATTACCTCTCCTACAAATGTGCATGCCTGCTAATGTGCTGTTTCAGTGTCTGGTATTTGAAGTGGCATGCAAACATAATTTATCTATTTCCTTTCTTTGTATGTATATTTGTCTTCATTTGAAATTCTTTTTTTCCCTTCAACATTTTTGTTTCTCCTTTTGTGTCTGTGTGTGTATGTGTCTCACCTTCTTTGGACTCTTGTGAGAGCAGTTGTGTATTAGACTAGAAAAAGCAGTGGTGAGAAGCTAGAGCAGTTGTTTACTTACTGTGCTAAACTCTGTCCACTTTTAAAGTGGAAGGAAACTGCTTTTCCTTGTGACTGCCAGTTGCCAGGATTTTAGTGTTCTGTGGATTTTTGGTTGGTGGGTTTTTTTGTGTGTTTGGTTTTTTTTTTTTTCTCTCCTGCATGAGGAATTTCGTAGTTGAAACTGCCTTGGCTTATGAAATGCCAAAGTATTGAGATCTCCTTAGTTAGCTTATGGAGAGGAGCATTCCTCCTGGAATAATACATAGCCAAGCTATTGCTGGCTGGCTACCTGTGTGTGGTTGAACAGAAGCAGAAGGTGGAATCAGTCAGTTTTCAGGTGGTCACCAGTTCCAGTCTGTTAGTGCAGAGAACCCTGGCATCATTACTATGCTGCTGCCTTTGCTTCAACGGATAGGAGGTGTGTATTTTTTCACTTCTCGTCTTGATTTTTCTTTTCCTGTTTCCTTGTATTTGTTAGCTTTTCTTTTTCCGACATGAAATAGCAAATGTTTACCTTTTGAGCAAAATCTTTCTAAGCTTTCACATTTCTAGCCAGGGAATGGATTTGCATTTCTATTTGGAGCAAGCAGTTCCTGTTACTCCTGAAACAGGAGTGGCTTTTTTATAAAGATGCCGGATCTCTGCTATGTAATTACAATAAAATAACCAGTATGGCAATTCTGCAGTGTCAAGGGCTTGACAACCAAATACTTTCTGAACTGCTCGTAAGCTCGTAAGTCTCCGAAGAGCAGACTTTAATGCTTAATACACGCACTGTTTCTAGATTGGAAAAATCTCTCTGTAACCCAATATGTAATACAAATGCATCTACTTATACAGTCTTGTCAGCCAGGAGGCTTGCTGGGAGTTCAAGGAATAGGAGCTCTGCAGAAGGTATGGTACACGTAGTTATGAATATCTGAGTCTCTATTCTGAAGATTAATTGGCTGAATATAGGCACATTTTGAATGGCACCAAGACTATACCTGTGATGTTATTAGATGTTCTGTAATCTCTTTTGAGCATAGCTGATCTTTTAAACAACTTTACTCTCAGGTTACCATCTTTTTTTTTTTTTTTTTTTTTTTTTTTATATTTGTGTAGTGTTTGCCACTAAACCACACTGCTTCACGGTAGGGGTTGCTAGGTGCTAGGACAATGCAAACAATAAATAGGGATCATACTGGAGTCTCCTGATGGAGTGTAGCATGGGACAGCCTCCACAAAAATTGCTCCTTTTTTTGCTAGTCTCAAGCTTATCTTCTCTAAGGCTGGGACACATCCTGTTCAAAACAGAGTGCGCTGGATGGAATCAAAGGTGCTGTAAGCAACCAGAAGACATTAGTGGCAGGTGTTTATGAAAGGGAGCTTGCCTGGAGCCAGCCCAGTGAGCTGAAGCCTGTGTCCTGGGGAATGTAGAGCCCTGCAGCCCAGCCAGCGGGATGGGGGTTCCAAGCTGCTGAATAACTCCGTTTCTGCGTTCTGCCAGGGAGTTATGCATGGCAATCTGTTTTTCTTTCAGTGACTTTTATTTTTAAAATTTTTTTTTGTCCTTTAGTGGTAACTTGTATTTCAATTTTAGTTCTCCTCTGCAAGTGTAAGTCTTGCTGATTTCAGTGTGACACAATATTTGAAATGTTGAGTATTTAAAAAAAAAAAAAGTAATCAAAAGCCACTGTGTAAGTGTTCATTCAGAGAGTACTCAAACATACTTTATCCTCTGATAAGATGCACTCTCATTTATTTTCAGTCTTCTTGACTTGTGGATCTTACGCACGGGCCTGCCAAAGGCACGCTGGCTCTATGATTGTGTGATACCTATCTTAGGAAAAACAAGAGGAGCTAGAAAGATGAGGAGAAATGCGGAATGAAGGAGGGGCAGAGGTTTGTGTAATACCAGTTAAAGCAGTGAAGTCAAACAGATAAATTTTTGGTGTGGTGGCAAAGTTAACCCAACCGGAAGCTTACTAAGTCTAGATATCCTTGTTTAAAGAGTACTTCAAGCTCTCTCAAACGTTGCTGGACAAATAATGGCACTAACACACTGGGGGGATGCTTGTTTAGCCCTATTCCTTTGCCATCCAGTTATGTGTTTCCACAGCACAGAAAGCCAGTTCTAGTGTGTCGCTAGAGGCTGAGGCAGGGGTATAACAGCTTGGAAACACCACCTCCTTGGTGTTTGCTGAATGGAGCTACCACATCTGAAGACTACTGTCTGCATTCTTTTATAATCCTCTAGCTCTTGAGCCACTTAAAAGCTGTGATTTCAGGTGTGTGATGAAGGCTTTTATGAATCCACTATTATGTGGTTTTCAGGCAGCTGGGGGAACAATCTCTCTGGTAAGTTTAAAGCTTCAGTAAATAAGAGACCTCAAAAATCAAACTAACCGCTCCTCCAAGAAAAATATTCCTCCAAGGTTAAACTTAAAGAAGCCCGGAACCCAACATTAATTTTTGCTTGTATGTTCTCTCAGATCTCTTTAAAACATCTGTGTCCATATAGTACAGTGACTGTTTATTTACATGGTGGCGATTGGGTATTGTGTAGGTACTGCTGTAATACTGCTGTAGGCATCTGTATTGTGCACTTAGAAGCCAGCATGGATAAGCATATGGCTAACTTCTTGCTGGCTGACGTAGAGTTTTCTTAACTCAACTTGAATTTATTGGTCTAAATTTCTGTGCTACCTGACAAATAGATTTGCATATGCATGCAAATTTCAACTCATTGTAGTGAAACTCTTAATAAGATTGATCATCTTCTTCCCTTCTCACATTTGAAAGCATCCTAAGCTAAAATATACTTTGCTGTCTGCATCACCACACTTTAAAATCCGAAGGCATCTTTATTGCAAATTCTTAAAAATGACATGGACCAGTTGGAGAGAGTCCAGAGGAGGGCCACGAAGATTATAAGAGCACCTCTCCTATGAGGACAGGCTGAGAGAGTTGGGGCTGTTCAGCCTGGAGAAGAGGAGGCTCCAGGGAGACTTTACTGAGATCTTCCAGTACCTCAAGGGGGCTTAGAAGAAAGATGGGGAGAAACTCTTTAGCAGGGCCTGTTGTGATAGGATGAGGGTTAATGATTTTAAGATAGAGGGAGGTAGATTCAGACTGGATATAAGGAAGAAATTTTTTACAGAAGAGGGTGGTAGAGCACTGGATCAGGTTGCTCAGAGAGGTGGTGGATGCCCCATCCCTGGAAACATTCAAGGCCAGATTGGACAGGGCTCTGAACAACCTGATCTGGTTGAAGATGTCCCTGCTCCTTGCAGGGGGTTGGACTTTAAAATGTCCCTTCCAACCCTAATGATTCTATGATTCTATTCTTGAGCTATTTGAATGAGAACTGTAGTTCTCACTCGTGGATTATTACACCTTCCAGTGTACGAAACCTTTAACCTGCGGTAGTACTGTCATCAGTTCTTTCTGTCTGTAAACAGTGTTCGAGTCCCTGTTTGAACCTATCCTTTGCTTTGTTTGAAAGAAAGTGCCCAGAAACAGAAGAAAACAATGTGCTTCCTTTTGGGTGAAACTAAAAATGGTTTTGGAACTCAATATGTATATATTGTAATGTTAACTCAGATATTTTTCAAATATTTTACTTGAGAACATATCAACTGAGGCAAAGATCATATCCAGAAATCTGTCCTTCTCAAGGCTGTATCCTTTGTAGTGCCGGATGCAAACAAGGACCAGGGAACCAGGCTGGCCAGTGGTTCTGTTTCTGGTATGCTTTTGGTCAGCAAAGCTTCCGGCAATGATAACAAATGAGCTTTAAGTAATTTCATTTGCTACAGGAATATATTTGTATCTAGGGTATAAATAATACATTATGTGTAATAGACATATTTTTAATTGATATTTATGAACTATGGGTTCCATTTTCATAACTGCTTAGACAACACTGTTCTGCTGGTAATTAAAGGATCTGCACTTCAGAATTTTGGAAAAAAAACCCGCCCTGAATAACTTAAAAACAAACAAACCCAAAATACTGAAGAAAAAAACCTCAAACAACAACAACGAATCAAATCCCTGAAAACTCACTTTTGTGTTCACTGCTCAGCATTACAGCTGATACAGGAAAGTCCTTACCTGTTAGAATTATTAATGACTTCTCTAGTGTAGATGCTAAATATTTAGAATGTTCTGATATTACCACATATTGATTTTTCTTGTCAGGCTGTGGTGGGACTTAAATCGTTAATGCTGGTTTAAATCTTGACAGTGAAGATGTGGAAAGTTAACCTGTCATTGCATAATCTTCAGGCTTAATTTATTTTTCCCATTTGTTCGTGGTGATGGGAAAATTTATGTTTAAATGTAGTTTCAGGGTCTACAGTAGCTGAGGTGACAGAGATGGAGGGAGAAAGAAATAATTGAACATATTGAAGTAATGTAAGCTGAATAGCTGTGGTTATGTATTCTTCAGGTACTTAGAGCAAGACCATCCTATTGAGTCTCTTGTAAAGATGATCTTGCTAATGGGGAAGCTGCCTCAGAATGTTGGACAACGTTTTGGGATTTATTTCTCTGAAGTCACATAAAACCAAGGCCAACAAAACTAAATTATGTTTGACCTACACTTTGTTCTCTATTTTCAGTGTCCATTTTTTTTTTTTTAATTTTGGGGCAGGATGCTTTGGAAGAGAAAAGGGAAAGCGAACAGGAATGCTAGTAGCATGTGTCTCATGACTGGACCTCCAAGAACAGTATGCTCAGCTCAAGCAATTGTGAGCTTTGCCCTGTATTAATGAAACAAGGAACACTTATAAAAAAGAGAACTGAAAAAAAATTAAGAACTCAAAACTCCCCAAACTGTTTCATTAGATGACTGAAATTATAAGATAATCGCAACATATCTTAAGACACATTAAATCAGGCAGATGAGAAATTAATTAATATGTAATGATTAATTAAAACTCTAATTTGGAATAAGAAAGTTTTTGCTTCACCACTGTCAATTTAACCTCAAAATAAATGCATGCATGATTGAAAATTCAAATGAAAATTGTTCAACAGCATCAATAAAGTGAAAATCATCCTTAGGCAAGTTGTAAGCATTTGTGTTCCTCTCCTTAGTGAATTTTGAGTGTGCATTCAAGTTAAACTCTTAGATCTTTCAGCTGATGAACAAAAAAAAAAAAAAACCCCAATCCTCAAGAAACACTGAAAACTATAGAAAGACTTTTCTAGTTTGTTGTTTTTTTTTTTTTTTTTTAATATACTTGGAACATTTTTGGAGGGGAGATCACAGATAATCAATTCCTTATAGCTTCTTGAAAGAAGGAGGATGTCAAATGTGTTCTTCATAAGGTTACCTTATTGTTCATATCCATTGCTATGCCTTTCCTCCTGTGATACTTCATGACACCTAGAAATCCCACTAATCTCTAGGAAATAGTCTGGCATTGCCTTTCAATCCCCTATCTGCCTCTTTTTTGAAGTTTTGTTTCTTTTCTTAGACTCCCAAATTCCTCAGAGGAGAGTGTCTTTCTATTCTTGATGTGCTTGTACGATGTCTAGTTCAGTGGAGTCCCTGTGCTTCCTTATTGTCCTCTGTGGTTGCAAATGATTTATCATCATTTATAAGTGTTTTTTTCAAAAGAAAGAAACACTGCGATGGTGTATTGGAAAAGCAGCAACATGACAAATCGATAAACTGTCCTTCAAAAAGATTCTGCCTTCTTCTATTTTGTTTGGCGTTTGTTGTTCTGAGTAACCTGTTCATAAGACCTCTTCTTAAACAAGTGTCACGCAGAAATGACACCAAAGGGTAGCTTCATTATCCATCTTGTGTTGTGTTAAGCACAATATTCTAGGAATGTGGGAAAAATGCAGTGCATGCAGATAATAGTCACACGTTGAAAGTTTCAGATGTCATTTTTTCTGCTTTTTATTGTGGTGGCTTCTAGGGGCATTGACTGCACCTCTGTAGTAATAAAAAAAAAAAAAATCAGGCAAAAGGTGCCTTAAGAATGCTTGGAGCTGGCTGCCCTTCCTGGCAAAGCAGACTGTATTAATAAGCTTGGCACTTATCTTTTCATGGGTGTATTTTATTGTTTCTACATGTGCATTTGATTACCCAGAAGACCTTTAGTTTCCTGCCCTCTCAAGGTGGAAAACCGCAACAGCTATAACCATCAGTGCAATCTGACATGCAAGCAGTGACCTTGGACGTGTTGGACTTGCTTCCTTGCCTTATTTGGGAACCGTTGGTAAAACGCCATTCAGATAAAACACAAGTCTGAAAGCTGCTCCTGAATAACAGCAGCGTAGTGGTCTGGGGGAAACAATGTCACAAGCTGCACTTTAAATATTTACAGTTAATGAGTTAATGTTACAAATCTTTTGCAGAAGAAACAAAGGCCGTTTGCGTCAAGAGTGTCCACGTTGTGTATTTAAACAGCGTTAGGAAGAACTCGTGTGTGTGAACAATAGCCCGCGATGATAGGACGGGTTGTTCATCTGGTGCACACTCATCCACCATGAATTGTTGTTGAGTGCTGTCAACCTACCTGGGAGGAATAAATAGGTGTGGCATTCTGCAAACAGACATACTCTTACGTTTTACTGCTCTGTGGGCTTGGAGGGTTTTTTCTCTTTGTCCTCTGTAAGTATGGTGTGCCCTGAGCTATTTGCCATTTGCATCTGCAGACCCAAGAGCCTACTACCGCTATCGGTATTCAGTGGAGTAACCCATGGTTGCTGACTTTTTCAGGCTGTGACTGTGGTGTATCTGTGTGTACCCCCTGCGTGCGCAGTGTCTTTGTAGCTGATTAATTCTGTAAAAGAACTCACTTTGAACTAATGAATTTGAGCATTTGGTTATCTATTTCACCTAGAATCAGAAGTGCAATGAAGTTAATTTACCTAGAGAGACTAAATAAACAACAGCACGTGTCAGAGCCAAGACTAAATGAATTATTTTTGGTTGCTCAAAAGTTTCATTAATTGCTCCAGATATGCTGGATATTGTTTCCAGAGATACCAAACAATGCAGATTTGAGGACATCTCCTTGGACTGTATCTGCTTTTTTTTTTTTAATTGCCTTTAAGACTTCCTAACTAAAAAATGCTGTTAGAGAGAGAATTAAAATTCAAAACACCCTGCAAACCTCCAAACATCCTCCCTGTTGAACATTCAATTTCTGAAAATTTCTGCTTCTCTCTTTATTTTTAAAATTACTGAATGTGGGCCATGAGAAATATTTTCAATTTGTCACTTTGGCATGCTTGCTTGTTCCCTTTGTAGCAGTGGCAGAGCAGGAGGAAAAGAGAAAAAAGTGAGTTTAGAAGACTAGAAAATGGGAGAGGGAGAAAAGAAAATTATCACCAACCATTTCTCCCTAAAGTAACAAGAGAGACAGGATTCAGATCCCACAGCTTTTTGGAAAATGCCCCGAATCTCTTGGGTAGGATTTAGTCACGGTGTATAGTGGGGCACCTCAGAAGATGACAAAGGCAGTCCCTGGAAGCCTACCATTTCAGACATTTTGTTGACTTCTGCTGCTGAAGGAGCATGTGTTTGAACATTTGTGACCTGACAGTACACCATGGTGATCTTCTCTGGAAGAATAACTGCTAATTAGGAAATTCTTACTGCAATTTTTTTTTAACCCCTGCATGCTACCTGACAGGTCTCTCCTGTTTACCCTCAAGGCACTTTGTGAGGACTGCTTGTTACGGTACGTTGTGCTGACTCCATTTCCTCTGGTCTGAAGTGAATTTTAATCTTTAAGCATACTTTTTTAAACTTTTTGTTAGTTTGTGTTTTAACTCCTGAACTTCAGTGTAGCAGCTATTGCGATGGGTTGCCGTTTTCTTAAGAAAAATATCAAGCCATTTCCTACAAAATTAATGCATATTTTTTATTTTCTGGTCCCTATGAGAGCTGACAAATACTGTTTCACAGAGGAAGAACTCGGGAGTGACTGTCACTTCCTGCTCTATTTGTCTTAGGCTTGTGAGCAAAGGTAAAAGCACCAATAGCTTTATTCTTACACTAAATCTAATGGACTCATTCATGCCAGGATTTCTCTGCTGGTGGAAACAACGGTCACTTTTCCAACTTCCAAAACTTACGGGAAAAGATTTTTAGGATTTTGTGGGACTCAACTAGCATCACCAGTCTGGCACCATTAATCCTCTGCATCTTTCATGCTAAAAAAGGTTGGAAGTTGCAAAATGCCAGCAGTCTTGCTCTACACAGACAGTCTTCCTGATTGTGTGCTGGCTGATAAGCTGGTAAGTTACTCATAGTATTCCTCCAAACCTATGATTTGAAAGGAGTAGCTGTTGCATCTTTCTCCCTGATTTTTGGGTTCTGTTGTTCACCATATCACCCCAGACATATAAAACAACAGGATTTAATCCTCCTGGAAATAAGTAGATTAAGTGGGGCTGGTTGGAGAAGGATGAGGAAGGGGCTGTCTGTCTTAGCATGGAAAATTTTTACCTCTCACTTATATCTTCCTCTAAACTTTATCAAACCAGAGAAGGATGTTTGAGTCTATTCTGGGTCAAAGCCCAGGAAACTTGTGAATCTTTTTTGCTTGGATTTCTTTAGAAAGTATGCTGTGAACTTTATATCCTGAAGAGTCAATTTCCAGATGGTTTCAGGCAGATGAATCTTGTGATGCAAGGGATTTCCTTTTTCCTGATTGCTCCATTGCTGGCTTCTTGCCCTTGTGTCTGTGTGGATATAGCTTTTGAGGATGAATTTCCAGAGTGCTTACAGTTTGTGGCAGTCTTAGCTACAGCAGGACAGTGAAAAGAGTGGTGTAGGCTGTGACTTTTTCAACTCTAACTGTTGCGTAAAGTCTCTGCTATATTCCTTTTTGACTGTTTTGAAGATGAGTGCAACACTTACCTTTCTCCAGTTCTCATGGGACTCTTTACCCCACCTCTGTTACCCACAGAGCAACGAGTCACAGTCACGTAGTCCATGCTCTCAGCACCCTCAGACACAACATGTCTGGTCCCATGGCCTTGCATAGGATGAGTTCTCTCAAGTCATCCTGAACTCGATCGTGATTTCTTCCTGGTAGTTTATCTCCTCCTTGAACCTTGCATCTAAGCAGAGAGGTCAGGGAGACCTTGCTGGTGGAGACTGAGGCAAAGAGGGCATTGAGTGCCTTAGCCTTATCTGTCTCTGCTGCCACAGAATCACCCACTCCATTCAGCAATAAGCCCTTATTTCCCTTGTTTAGTCTTTTACTACTATAACATAGCAGAAGCAGCTCTTCTGGATGCCCTTGACATTGCATCCAAGTGTCAACTCCAGCCAAGTTTGGGGAGCCTATGACACCTAGTATTTGCAAGCTATCTCCCGTCCAAGCAGTAACTGGGCCTGACCCTGTGTAGTTTCCAAGATGGGTGATACCAAGTGTGTTCAGGGTGATGTGACAATAGAACACAAGAGATAAAACTTTAAGAACATTCTGCAATTTCAGAGAGTAAGGTAATCCTTCAGCTTCTAAAGGAAATGCGATATAAAATATAAATGTGTGCCTGCATATGGGTATGCTGTGGTTTCCCTTTCAGGCTCTGTGCAGCTCCAGCGGCCAAGCTGTCTTTCACCTTTTAGACTGGAGGCATGTAAAGTTTTGACTTGGGACACTAATCCATAAATGCTGGTTCATGGAACTGACAAGTTGACTTTAACATAACTTGAACTATGATTTTAGAAGTATACAGTAATTTCCTACAAAGCTTAATCTTAATAGAACAAGTGGCATGGCTAAAGTCTTTAATCCTGCTTTAGTTCTGTCCTTACCCACACAATGAATATAAGCCTTAAACTTAATTCTGAGTGAAGACAAAACAGTGGCTAATTATTCTGTATGGGCACTGAGTGACCTTGTAACAAGTTAGAATGCTGTGTTGTCATACACTGAAATGATTGCAGGTCAGCCACTCTCTCTCTCTCTTTATGATGTGCACAAATACTGCTAAATCTGTGTTTGTATCACTTTGGATTAGAGATCAGAAAATGCACATCTTCCTGTCATTTACTTGAAGCAAAATGCCATTCACATATTTCACACCAGCCCTTGATTTCTTGTGTACCTGATACAACTTTGAAGATCTTGGCGCTCTGTAACTCTGATGGGCTTGACTGCTGCTCAAACGCTCATTTCCTCCTTGCATCCTTCCACAACCTGTTACAGTGTTAGCAAGGCCAGAAAGAAATCCTGGAAGGTTTGTCCCTCATAACATTTCAAAGGTCATGCAGGTTTAAAAAAAAAAAAAAAAAAAGCAAATGAAAACCCCACCACATGCTGGCTGCTTTATAGTAGGTAGAAATGAATTTATCCCAATACAGAAGGCTCACTCAAGAACTTGTCTTGCTGCAGAGGCTGAGTGGTGCAAAGGGATCTGTGTCTGTGCTTACTGCAGTGGTGGGAGTCTTCATCTCTGTGTAAGCAGAGATCTCGTCCTTGCTCGCACAGAACCCTGGATCGAATGGTGGATTTCCCTAGTGCGTGTGCAACATTAACACACCCTTGCTATTCAGGAGGTTAATGGAATGGAAAAGGCTTCTTCAGAGAATGGGGTGTTTCAGCCCTTTGTTAGCTAAATAACAAAATATTTAGTAAGCAAAAATCGCCTGGCTACAGTGCTGCACAGTTGTCTTCCCAGATATTGACAGGATTATTCCCTAATACTCAAGCTTGTAACATGAGGTTTTATCTTCAACAGAGATTCTTAAGTCCTTGCATACATCTATCTCTTGGGCATTTGCTAACATAATATGCAAGGAGAGATACGGCGTTATGTGTCCCTTTTGGCACATAAAACTCATCTAAGTTAATATCCTCTTGTATTTGAGTTACTACTTTGTTTTATCTTTGGCAAATGGAGCCTTGCTCTGCTTGTAAACATACTTGATGCTGCTATAAAGCACTTTTTTCCTCTTCTTCTTTTTTTTTTTTTTTTTTTTTTTTCTTTTAGGCAGGTTGTTTTGGCCTTTCACTGTTCTGTTAGGATTACCAGCTGTCTCTCCCTTTCCATTTGTCTCAAATATAAGCTACATGAGTTTGGTGTTTAAGGCCTTCAGCTTATCCAGCCTGTATCACTTTCTCAAGGTCAGAAGGGCAGCTTAGGTACTCTTGCCAACTTTTGCTTTTGTTCCTTTGAGTGCAATGATCAAGCAAATACTTTCTCCCCATGAGTGACTCTCTGTAAGCCTCCTCCAAAAGATGCAAATTTCTTACTACTTAAACACCTACATAGCTTGTCAAGTTTCTTCCTAGCTGTCATGACAAAGTAGTTAAACAGTTTCTGATGGGAAACCACAGCCGATAATAAATGTTACATTGTGAGGAGCATCAGTGGTGTTCATTGTAAGAAAGGAAAATAGAGAGATGGATGTTAAAAATGAGGGTGGGAACCTTTGGTGTGACCAAAGCAGTTTCAGTCTTCTGCCCCCACATTCTCCATGCCCCCACCCCCAAGTGGGATGTCTCCCCTTTGGTGAGGGGGAATGCAAGGGTTGTCCTCCCAATTTTGGAGCCCTTCCCTAGAAGACAAGGAGAGGAGAATATCAGGGATGCATAAGGACTGGGTCAGGGCCTTTCTTGAGGGTTGTCCCAATTCTTCAGGCTTCCCCCTTGACATTACTGACCCAGCAGGGTGCTCATCATCCACATCAGGGTAGATGGCCAGCAAGCTGGTGGGTGTGCTGGACTTGGGTGAATGCAGTTGCCTTTCTCCCTGCTGAGCAGGCAAGAAACATCTGCAGCACTGGTGCCCAGGCTTGATGGTGCTTGCACTGGAAGTACTGAATGGCTGGGCCGTGCTAACTTGAGTGTAAGCCACAGTGGGCAAAGACAGGTGGCTGCTCTCCCCCTGCCTGCTGGTTTCTTTGGTGCCAAGAGCTGGCCCAGCCAGCATGTGGAAATTTAACGGTGTGAAACTCGCTGTTAGAAGCTGGGTCCTTGGGGATCTATCTTCGGCTCTGCATTAGACTTGCTGTATGACCTTGTGCAAGTCAATTAATCTCTCTACTGTACATTTTTGTTTGCTAGCGAATGAAGACAGTAATTCCTACCTAGTCACAGCTGTGGAAGTTTGTACGCACTTAGGAAGTAGCTAGCGTCCTTTCTCTGCCCGCCCACCTGCCCCGAGTTAACCTGACCAAAGAATGTGCTTGTTGCCTGTGAACTTGCAATGTATAGTATGTAGTATGCTTGCAGTAAAGGTCAGTCTGTAAGAGCAAGGAAACTACCCGAGATCGGGAAGCATATTGGAGTAGAAGTTATGCAGAACTTTAATTTCTTGGTTTTTAACATATTTTTGGAGTATCAGACTTTAACGCATGACTAGTTGATAGCTGGCAAATAAGAAGGTGGTAGAATTTTAGGAAAAGGTAAAGTAAGAGAACTAGATACTACTGAACTTCTACAAAATACTGAGTAGGGAAGACCATAGGATGGGAGATCTCTTAACATAAATTAATTCACCTACAAATAGACCTGTCTTGTCACAGTGTATATTGCAAAGCGTGGAAAAGATGGCCATCTTCAATTTATGTTAATTACTTTGGTAGCTCTGAGGTTCTCTATAATCAGTGTGTGTGTGTGTATGTTTACTGCAGAAAGAGGTGAGCTGTAGATGGCAGTATGAATAGGTTTTCCACTTTTAATGAACTACAGGCTGATTGTTAATGGTGAAAACAAAATTGTCATTCAAGCCTACTAATGATGCAGCAACAAGTGGTGGTGGCTATAATGTAAACAAGAATACCGGGTTGAATAAACATAAAAAAAAAATACCCCTCAACAAAAAAAAAAAGAAACTTTCCAAGATGTCTAAAGACTTTTTATGGACAGTGTTTTTGCTGGTGCAGTGCTGCAATTGCCTCTGTACAGTATTCGTTTTGTACCCTGTAACAGACACGTCTGCCTAAATGATATATAGGAGATGAACCAGACAGTATGCTCACATCTGCTGCTTTTTCTCCCATGGTCACATTAAAATTAAGAAAAAAAAAAAAAAAAAAAAGGAAAAAAAAAAAAAGAAAAATTTAAAACTTATTTCTTTTTAATCTTTTTATTTTCTTAGACAGCAAGTTCATTAATCAGCACAGCTGTGCTCGGGCCAAGCATGCCTTCCTGAACATAGAGGAAAGCCAGTTTGGTTTTCTGCTGTGATTAATGAAACTAATTTTCTGAAGGAATAGATTTAAGGAAGACATTTTCATGAGAGACCTGAAAGTCCTGTTTCAGAATGCAGTGATTTTTAACCAGAATGCATTGCTTTTGAGCTGTGTGCCTTTTAGATGCTCTTGTAGGAGAAACCATTCCTAAGTTTCTTAAGAGGGCTTTGACACAACTAACCTTGGAAGTGTTTGAGTGGTGACATGTAATGAAATATGTGCAGTACCCTCCTGACCTGTTATTACTGGAAAATGTCTGCCTTAAATACTTTCTACCATGATCTGAAGTTTTTTAATGACAATGCAAGAAGCTTTTGAAAAGCTGTGCAGTGCTGTAACGACGTGATTTTTGTCACATTGAAATAATATTTAGTGGCTTATGAAGGGCAGGATCAGGATATCCACTGAAAAACACTTCAATATAAAAGCATTTGTTGCAAAAGAAAACTTACTGTAGATAATTCTCATTTTTCTCTGAAATGTACAATTTCCATTTTTTTATGGAAAAAAAAAAGGGAGAGGAAAAGGCTTTTTTTCTTACAATTAATGTCTGCTATTTTATTGTCTAACCTACAAAAAGGAAAGGATAAAAAATAGAAACAATTTGTATAGAAAATTTAAGTTTAAAAAGTGAATGTCCATGCAAGTGATGATTACTTTTACCAGCTTTAGTTTTGTGTATTATTTTATGTTCTTAAAAAATAAATGCATAAATAAAATAAAGCTTTCACTCATTTTAATAAAACAAGGGTGCCTTCTCAAATGCATCAAGTACCAGCAGACCAGACTGGTGCTGGGACCTCAGCTCTCCTTGGCAGTGGGGGCAGGAACCTGCTGGCAGTGGCACTGGTTGCCCATGAGCTCTTCTGAGAGACCCTGCTGCTGTGCTGGGGCCTCCCTCAGGAGCTTCCTTCTCCCATCCCTGCGACAGACTTTATCTCTTTCTTCACAGAACCGTTTTTCCCCCAGCTCTTATGAATGTTCAACTTCTAACGCTTTCCATCTCCAACCTGTTCCTGGGCTCCTACCTCTTAATCATGACAGGGAACAGCAGAGGTTCATCCGACAATTTGCCTTATGTAAAGGAGTCAGTCTCAGAAAAAAAAAAAAAGAAATCTTTCAAACAGGTGACTTTTCTTGGTTAAAAATGAGCCTGTTTCTGGAAGTCTTCTTTACTGTGGGAGTGATAATATTATTTTAACATACGCTTAAGTGGCTGAGGTCAATGAGAAACGTGTCTCTGTGTCAACTTGAGCAAGGCACAAAACTTCATGGATCACTTCTAAAAGTTCAAGGATTGTTATTTCAGGCAAAGGAGCTTCTCACTGTTCAGAATAATTGTATTTTTTTCTGTTAAAGTCTGTTGCAGAGAGACTTTTGTGACTTCAGTGCTCAAACATAAATATTTTTATGTGCTCCACTTATTTCTTTACCTGTAGTGCTAGTTTTTTTCTGAGCTTAAATGAGAGTCTGGAGCCAGAATTCTACTGAAAAGAATATACTTTTATTACAAAATCGTGTTCTCCCATAAATCCCTATCAGAGATGGACGATGTGAAATTGCCCCCTCCTTCCCAGTTAAGAGTTCACATCAACAGAATTCATTAGGGTATCTTGTGGTACCGTGATTTTCTTTTGGTATTTGTTGAGTAATGGGAAACAGTATGTAAAAAGAAATCTGGAAATGTGAAGTTTATGCATTAGTTGTCCTTAGGTTCTTTTTTTTTTTTTTGAGACCAATTGTAATAACTTTTTTCTAGATGTGATTGTTTTATGGGGAAAGACACCTTGGGCATGGGAAGTTGGTATTTATTTGTTTACTTATGTTTTTAAGAGTTATGGCCCTTTGAGCAGCACATGATCAAAATCTATGTCACCATCTACTGTATTTATCTAAGAAGTATTAAAAAAAATAAACAATATCTAAGAAATGTAAAAGCCAGGGGCTTGCACTGGTGTCCAGATTCTGGCATTCAGTGTCGCTTCATGTGGTAGTCGCACGTAGACTGCTTAGAGTAGGAATCTGCCCAGGAGAAGAAAAAAAGGAGTACATAGACGAAGAAAGTTCCCTTACACTTTTTTTTTTTTTTTTTAATTAAGCATATCCTGTCGGCTGGTCAAGAAATTAATTTTGCTCCATCAGATTATGAAACAAATGTTATGTGCTATGCACATTAGAGATACTTTGTTATTTTCCTAAATCTACTGCCAAAGACTTTCTAAGTAGAACAATGCTTTTGTTTGTACTTACGAAGGTGAAACTGCGTAGAAAAGTATTCTCCAATGGCACAGGTGCCATTTCAATAATGTCCGTAATCAAACCCTGTCCTTCAGGCTTACATTGTGCTACTGATTTTTCTTCTAATGCTGTTTGGCATTGCTGGTGTTCCTCAGCCTTCTCCAACTTTTGAAGTGCTTTCCGTCTTTAAAAACAATATTAAGTCTTGCAGGTTGGGTTTTGACATTGACAAACAGCAAGACTAACTCCTCTGTCTCCAGTCAGTTCAGTGGACTTCAAGGAAATGAAGCATGGTACAACTTAAGCTTTAAAAAAATCCCCCAAAGTCTTCATGGTCTGGTCTGGAGTTCTGAACTCTATAGGACTTTCTTAGCCTGTTCTGAAAAAGTTCTATTAAAAATGAAGTTGTGCTTTAATCTGGGCAAGCCTGTTGCTAAAATAATTTGGAAATAAAAAGTAAATCTTGCCCTAAAACTGCAGGTCAACTGGTTTTATCCTCTGTAACTTTCTTTTTTTTTTTTTTGTCTTGAGACTAGTCTGTCCTGAATATTGTAGTTTTAACCTCCTCTTAGTTATTGTAAAATTTATCAATTAGCATAGAATAAGGATCCTGAATCCTCTACTTGACTAACTTTGTAGTTTATTAAATTCACTGGAGTGGTTGTCGTAGTTCAGCCCCGATCAGGACCAGGCTACGCAGTCTCTCTCTCACTTCCCCCACCCTCCGAGAGAATAGGGAGAGATAATATAAGGAAAAACGGCTCGAGGTTTGAGATAAGGACAGGGAGAAATCCTTAAAGTTACCGTTACGGGCAAAACAGACTCGACTTGGGGAAAACTATTCATTTATTACTACAAACAGCAGGAGAATGAGACAGAGAACAAGATAACCTCCCCCACCCCTCCCTCTTCCTGGGCTTAACATTATCTCTACCACCTTCCCCTCCCGAGCGGCACAGGGGGGAAGAGGGAATGGGGGTTGCAGTCAGTTCATCATACGTTGTTTTATGCCGCTGCTTCATGGTCGGGGGAAGAACTCCTCACATTCCTCCCCTGCTCTGTTTTGGGGTCCCACCCATATGCCACAGTCCTTCGTGAAACTGCTCCGGCATGGGTCATCTCTTCCACGGGGTGCAGTCTCTTCAGAAGGGCTGTCCCAGCGGGCCCTCCACAGGCCACAGCCGCCTTCAGGCATCCACCTCCCCCGATGTGGGGTCCTCCATGGGCTGCAGGTGGATTTCTGCTCCTCCGTGGACCTCCATGGGCTGCAGGGGGACAACCTGCTCCACCATGGTCATCACCACAGGCTGCAGGGGAATCTTGGCCAGGAGCCACATTACTCCTCCCCCTCCTTCTTCACTGACCTTGGCGTCTGCAGCCGTTCCTCACAACAGGCTGGCAGATGCCTCTCAGGATCTTTTTTACATCTTATTCACTTCTCATCTCCTCTCCACTTCTTGCAGCCAGGCCAGACCGATTTGGGCCCAGTCGGCCGCCTGGGAAGAGGCCAGAGGGTGAGGCCTGCAAGGCCCATGAGGCCTGTGTCTCCCCCTCTGCGCCTCTGCCCCTGCTCAGCTTCTTCACATCTTCTCCTCTCTTTTTTTTTTTTTTTTTTCTGTTTTCCCCTTTTTAAATATGTAATTGCAGAGGCGTTATCACGAGACATTCTGCTACCAATCGGCTCGGCCTTGGCCAGCAGCGGGTCCGCCCTAGGCCTGGCCGAGTCCATTGAACAAAGGGGAGCGACTTCTAGCAGTTTCCTACAGAAGCTACCACCTTAGGCCCCCCCTCACTAAACAAAACCACAACAGTGGTCAAACCAATTAGTGTCTGTAACTGGAACTCCATGTTCAAAAAAGATCAGTGCTTTAATTTGAAAATCCATTCAAAAGAATCCTGGCTGAGCTCCTGGATGGTGAACATACATGGAAATCTGATCCTTACATGGAAAAATTTTATGGGTTGCTTGATGCATATGCAGTGTAATGGTTTAATTGCGATGCACTTACAGAAGTGCTTTCAAAATATTAGGCTACTTTTAATAGCTTTCATTATAATCATACAATTTTCTGTTTGTTAAAAAGCAAAACAGAAAGTTCGGTGCTCTTAATGGGTGATTCTATGGTACCGTGTTTCTTTAGTTTTCATCTCTGCTTTTTTCTCCTCAGTTCATTGCCACCAGAATCTGCAGGATGTAGTTCTAAACAATAAATTCCCATGACTGAAAAGTAAACAGGTAGAATTCATAGATAGCATGAAGTGAATGGCTGCCGGAGAGCATCTTGTTGAATATTGTGACTGGTAGCCAGTTATGCACAAGGATGTGCATCTACTGCAGCATCACACAGGTGGGTGAACTTGACCCTACAGTTTTCTTAGGGTTTTGGATGCTGCTGTAATGTTGTCTGTATTCGTTTAAAACGTCTAGTGTTTCAGGGCAAAGAATAGTATCTTAAAGCATAATTTTACCATGAGGTCCTGTGTTATTCAATTGGATGTTCTTAATATGTTGGCAGATCATAGCAATACATTTTACTGACATTTTCTAAATGTGCACTTGAAATGGCAGCTTAATCTCAAGGACACTGAACTTTGTCAGAAAATCATGATTTTACGTTTCCTGGTAGTTTAGCCATGAAACAGTGACTTCCTGGGGAGAGCTCTTCTAGGTCTGCCTCTCATAAAGGCTTGCGACCCCCTATTTAGCTTTATGTATTACAAGTTTGTGTTTGTGTTTATTATTCATCACAGAGGACCACATATAAAACTAAGTACATACTTAGAAACATTGGCACTTTAGAAAGAAGTGTGCAGGAATTGAAATAATACGCACTATGGTTTAATGCCCTAACAATTCTGATATTTATAAAGCTTAAATGAGATGGAGTTTTTTAGTCCTGAATTTGAGTAGTTTAATATTTTTGATGTCTCAGTGTTGCAGATGTACTGCATGCTTTCCTCCATGACATTGAAAAGTTAATTTAACTGGAATTTAATTTATTATTCAAGTCAATTTGTCTGTCAAATAATTCAAATCTCTTGCCTTTTTCTGACTTCTATCACATTATTTTCTGATATATTCCATGCTGTTAGCAAGCACTTGCTATGTATAGTTTGAAAGCCTTAGAGCTGTAATAAAAATAATTTTATGTCTGTGTTAACATTGAAATAGGAGACTATGCAGTGTGCTTTCTCATGCACTGTACTCTTGCTTCCTCATAAGGTCTTGCAATGATATATCAGAATTGTGAGAAATATCAGAAGGTCTTAATAATCATAAACTAAATGAATAATTGTAAACTAAATTTCATAGCTAAGCTCTCCTGCTGTTTCCGGTGAAGATATGCTTTTGAGCTGGAATCTGCCCTGAGTGAAGTCCAATTTGAGCAAGTGTTTAGTCAAGCACTCCACGTCCAGTTGAATTTAGATGAGACTAACTGTATGTTAAAAGATAGTGTCAAATCATTGCCTTAAAATGATGCAGCAGGAATTTTTAAGTTTAGAGACGGAATAGCATAACAGACTTCAGAGAGAGTTTCCATCCAAGGCTTTTTTTTTGCTCTATTACTTTGATTGCCTTGTGGCTAGTATGATGGATAGCCCAAGCAGCTGGTCTACATGAGTGCCCTGACCTTTTCCACTACTGTGGAGGTCCAGAAGTTTGGAATCTTAAGAAAATACATAAAAGCTATCCATTGAAATTCTGAATCTGAGGTCTCATTTACAAGTGAAAAATAAAACATCTATACATATAGCAAAATATTTGCCAGCTCCCTATGGAGATAAGGTGGTGTCCCCTGACTTTAAAGGGACTGTAATTGCTTTCCCCTCCTAAAGCTGTGCCCCGTCTTCAGATGCGCCACAAAATGTTACCATTTCTCAGGTCTTTTTTTCACTAATTAATTTTGATAAATCCTTTCTCCTGAAGTTACGTGACAGAGAAGTTGAGATTTCGCTACAAAATAAATAGGGTTTCTTCTGCAGCATCAAAAGACAACTCCCAGAAGTGTTTAAATGCCTCATGGTTTTTAGAGTGAAAGCATGATGCTTGGGCAGCTGAAGCTGGCAATGGCATTAGGTATACACATGCTGATGTATTTCTCTTGTATAATGTTACAGTAAGTACACTTTTAATTGGTGCTGGAAAACAGTCTAAATGAATATACTAATATTTATATTATAAAATATGCATTTTATAACCAAACTTTCTGATCATTACAGTGGGCGGCAAGTCTTTTAGAACTCCAACTACAGGAAAATTTGTGGGAGAGGGATGATGAAGCGTGTGTCTGGCAGCTTCAGCAGTGAGGCCATTACTGCGAGCACAGCAGTGTTGTGTGTCCAGTTAATAGATTTTTTTTTTTTTTTTTTTCTTACCCCTTGTAGAGCCACTGTATTCCTGAATAGGAGCATCTCACACCTTTGATTACTTAATCTTAACTTCTCTGATGAGGAAGTTCTTTGGCAGTTGAGTGGACACATTTGAAATACCATTTTGAAGCTTAAGTATTTTGGATGCTAAATCACCTTGTAATGTCACTGGGATACAGACCTTGGAACCGATAAAAAATTTTCTTGAACAATTTTCTTTTAATGTTACTTTGTTTTCTTTGGGGCATAAGATTTTTTTTTTTAATCTTTCTTAATTTTATTGTTTCCCTTTAGTATCCTATTAGAATTTAATCCTTTTTTTTTCCTGTTCAGTACATTGTCTGGCAAGTATGGCTGGAAAAGACAGACAAGCTCACAGTCAAGTGAGTCTTCCATTTAATACTTGATTTTGCCTAATTTTCTTCCACCTTTATCAATTAGTTTTAAAAGATGCTACTTTTCTCTGTGAATCTGTCTTCACTTGTGTATTCAGCTTGCTGTTGTTACGACACCACAGCTACTGCAGTACATCAGCAAATAGGTGATTGCTGTTGGAGGAATGCTGCAGGTACACTGAAGTACTAAATTGCTTATAATTTCACACTGAACTTTAGATTTTCTCATAGGCTGACACTGCCAACCTGTGATTGGATTACAAATGATTAGTGATGGCAGTTAAGAAAAACAATTGACCCAGGTCGTGCCATTTTTGCACTTTCAGGAAAATACTTTTTTATTTGATACAGCCAGACTTGTTTTGCTTCAGTTTCATCTGTGGATGACTGTATTATCTTATATTACTGCTCATAAAGTGTATGATATTAACAAATACGCCAGTGTCAGTGGGGACGTTGTGTAGATTTGCAAGATTTATTTCTGAAAGGGTAAAATAAATTTTTTTTCAAGAAAGTCTTCAATGGTTTTAATGCAAGTTCAAATGATAAAGCAGAATTTTTAGCCCAGTGATAGACAATTGGAATTTCCACAAACAGCTAACTTGATGGGTGGAATGATGGAAATAGTTTTCCAGGCTGAAAAGGATTAGGATAATTATCTACTATGTGACGAGGGCACAAAGCTAAAGCTTTTTTAAGCATAGCATGGATTGCATTTTGAGAATTTAATCTGTTTAGACTTTTTTGAGGAAAAAGGAGTTTTGTGCATTTCTGTATGTCATGGCACATATTTGTGGAGATTTTTGTATTTAGAGAAAGATTCTGTAGCTGTAAATGTAAAAGCTGCCTGTCACTTTCTGAACTCTTTTCATTCTTTTCCTTCAGGGGCACTTGAAATTTCCATTATGCTCAAAGCAAACTAAGAAAGTCAAGTTGCCACAGCTTCCAAGAATTACATCTTGCCTTCAGCAGACACTTTTCTCCTCTCTGGAAATGGAAATATCTGCTGAATTCCTCTGCTTTCACCTTAGGAATGTTAACCTGTCATGTAGCTTCTCTTCCTTGTTTCTAAGCTGGGATACATTAAGGGTTCCATCTTCCTGCCCCCAACACTCCTAGAAACGTACAGCAGAGAACAGAATGTGAAAAGGCTCAAAAGAAGGCAACGATACTGATATCTGTGAAAGCATCTGTCAACTGTACCTATAAGTAATTAAAGCAGAGGATCATAATGGAAACAGCAGTAGGAGTACTTATCCCAGCTTCAGATCTTTCTCACGGTCTTCCTCTGACTGGCCAGCACTGATGAAAGTGCCTTTCAGACACGGTTGTTTCAGGAGAAAGGAGCGTGGAAAGGTGTTTGGGGGATCAGGGGAGGGGGTAGGCCAGAGCTGCTCAGGTCTGGTATCACTTTTGTGATATTTGGCATAAAACAAATTAAGCATCTATCCAGGTCAGTAGCTCAAAGTATGATTACTTCTTCCCCATTTGAATATTTATCTGTCTGTGATTTTTTTAGTCTCTATCACTCTTCCACTCTATTCGTGACTAAAGATAAAGGATGCTGCCAGAAATGTCAATATCATTTTCTTGTTGTGGAGGTTTTTCAATGAGATAGCAATGTGTTTCTTTATTTAAAAAAAAAAAAAAAAAAGGGCGTTTCTTTATAGAACATATAAAAGTATAGGTCCTGATTTGTACTGCAATAAAATTAATATACAAGTTTACATGCACTCATAAATCAATTGTAGAACATTGTTGGATGATGTATCTCTTCTTAGGTATGGAGTTAATATGTCCTTTCTTCTGCCTTGTTTTACTACTTTGGGGTAGGATAGCGTTCTTACTTCGCTACGTGCAACATCCAGAAGCTGGTTACTAAGCAATTCTGTGAGCTATGAAGCTGACGGAGTCTAGTTTTCCTGCAGTATTGTAAGATGCATCTCATTTAGGGAGGCATAATACAATGTTCTTTGATCTTTAATTGGAGAGGGAAAGTACTGCTACGATGAAAGTAAATAGGCAAAAGAAAGAAGGGTAATATATACAGCTCTTGAAAATGCCTTGTCAGATGAAGCTATCAAAATAGTGTCTGGTCAGCCCAAACAAGAGAAGCCATTAGGAGTAAATATTGTTGCATTTTAAAAGAAATATTGTGTATTTAAGGAAAGTAATTTGAAGTTTATTTTTTAAAAAAACTTAAGTATTTTATTTAGAAAGATTTATTTACTTCAGGTTTGATAACAGCAAAGCAGACCAATAGTTTAGGCTTGGTGATTTTTCAGATTTTTACAAAGTCTGAGAGTTATTAGTACTTTTCTCTTAATATTTGGATACTAAATGGAAGAAGGATGTAGTCAGCCCTCAAATTGTATAAATCTCCACCTAGAAAACAAGTTTTACTGGTAGTGTGGCACTCAGTTTCTAGAACATACCTCTCCTATCTTTTTTTCCCCTCTCATTAAAATGCAAACTTATCCAGAATTGGCTAATAAAAAGGAAAGTCCTCTATTGCAATAAGAACAAACCATTTGCTTTCAGTGGTGGCTTGCAACTGGTGTATTGACCTAAGCCCTTGTTTGCAACCCATGTTTGGTTTTGCCTAAATCTGCCTATTGTGTAAAATAAGGCAGATGTCCACCCCCTCACCCTGCCTGCAGCACAGTGTGAGGGTGATTTAGTCTCGAATCCTTTGAGGGCCATTTGAGGGATGCTACCTCTTCTCTTGCTGGTGGAGTCACCACCAAGTTGCTTGGCCTGGGCAGCTGAAAAGTCTTAGTTCAGCTCTGCTTATGCTTGCTTGTGTGCTTAAATCAAGTATAGGCTGAATTTGGCATTGTTGCTCACCTTGAGAAGGGCAGTGTGTTAGAGCTGCAGGCGATGAGCAGTGAATGTCTTCTGGAACATGCTGCTGGGTGATGGGTTTTGCTTTCAATGATGGGCTGCTACAGGACTTGGGCAAACCTGAATGAGGAACTGACAGGATGAGGGCAGCACACAGTTTCCTAATGGTATTTTAAACTGACAAAAAGTAAGGACGAGATATTCCAAGCAAAATAAACTGTGAAAATTGCATTTTCTCTCCTGCTTTGTAGTGTTTCATCAAACCGCAAGAATAAGAGAAAAATCTTTCATTGTTTTACAGTATATTCATTGGACTTTTCTAGTCTTCAAGTAAGAGCACTAATGACATATTTCTCTTGCTAAGTCTGAGGTGCATGTGAAAAGAACTGCAAAAATTCTTTTGATTTGTAGCATTGGGTGACATCCTTTTCCCATTGTGTATGTGCACTTACTCCTTCCATGGCTGTCATATTGCTATCTTGGGGCTTCATGTTAATGATCAGGCACATTGGAAGCTCATTATGAACCATCTGAGGAGCCGCGATGAAGCTTCTGCTGTCCAGTGGTTCACATCTCTTGGGTCATGCACGTGTTGTAAATGTAGAATATACTTTTTCCAGTTTCTTACACAGTACTTATCATCTTTTTCCTATTCAACCATGCCTATTCTTGAAGGAACCAGTACCTCGTTGCAGGATGCAATAACATTGCTTTTTCTAAGCAGTTAACCTTTCCTCTTGAAGCATCTTGACGTCTGGTTTGCACTTCTACTGCAATCATACCCTTTGCCAAGACCTTAAAGTCCTTTCCTGCAATAATTCTGGTGCTATATCCTAAATGACTTTTGATTCATTGTGTGCTTTGTGCTTTGGTACGCTGCCCGTAATTTAAATTATTTTTACAGACTCTAATGTCCCAGAAGAGCCACGTAAGTGTGAGAAGTCTTGCTTATCAGCTGTATAGCTAACTTGTTTTTCTTAGTATCAGATTACCCTGTATTATATATGATCTTTCTTGTACAATAAAACTGCTTTCTCACATGGGAGCTAGAAGACAGTATTTCTTTGACAAGGAGTCAAGGAGCTGGTTAAAAATTATGCCATTGTTTCCTTCAGGAAGCACCAACCGTACTTCGCCTTACAGTTGAAACAAATACGTATTAACAGGAAGCTCCATCTGATAGACCTATGCTAACACAAACAGAGCATTCGCACTTTGTCTCTTGAAGGTTTTTTGATGGCAAGTGACAACTGAGAACAGTGATCTATCTACTAGCTTGACCTGTGTAGGACATAACAGAGGGGAAGCGTGTGTTGTACAGGAAGCCGTTGGAGCCAGTTCCTGGAGGGAATCATGCTTCTCTGCCTGAATGCAAGTCTACTTCCCCTTCTGCTGGGCATCCTCATGTTGGAGAGAGGCTCGAAGATGGGAAGGGGCTGTACCCCTCCTTCCTTCCCCTGCCTCAAAAACAAACTAGAAAAACACAAGACGGATCCTTAGAAGAAAATAGCCTTTTTTGTTGACTGGAAAGCTATGTGAAAATGTCCCTTTATGATACCATTGACCTTTGTGTTCACAATCTGAAAAGTAAGTGTCAGTATGTGTAAGCCATGGAGATGAAAGATGAAATAATAATGCTGTCATATGTTTTAATGAAGTAACATGAACTGGATATACAGTAGCATTATAATTCACAAATTATGATGATCAAGATAAGAATCTGCCCATATTTAGTCTGTGCACTCGTGTCGTTCATTCTCAATGTCATACTTCCAGTTCTTCTAAAGCTGCATGCTTAAAGGAGGTTAAACTTTGTTTACCAGTGAAACCTATCACAGTTAAAAGCTAAATGGTAATTTTTTTTTTTTTTGCTCTGTAAAAAAACAAAATTCCACAAAACAAAAAAACAAACTCAACCCGACTTACAAGGTTGGTGAGGAAGTTGCACGGTTGGTGGTTGGTCGTGCATGTGACTGAACAAAGCTGCATGCTCAAAGAAAGACAATCCAGTTGCCCACAAGTAAGGTGCAGACAGAATTTCAAAAAGGACGCTTAAGCAGAGTGTTACCGAAGACATAGAAGGACCCAAAATGTGTTTTTTATTTAGTTACAGAGTATTTCTTTTTAGTGTCAGTCACTTTTTCCAGCAGACAGAGAGGATGAACTACAACTAGTCTTTAACCTTATGCCAAAAAAAAGGGCATAGATCCAGCAGTTATAAGCTAAAATAGTATTTCCCTGTGTGCAAGAGCATTGATATTTGAATACCTTCAAGATTGATAGCTATAATGAATACAAGTTCTTTGAAGGTAAAGAGCAGACTTAAGCCAGCTCTTATGTGGCATTGAATAAGGAAAAAATGGCTGTCTTTGTGGAGGGTCAGAACTCAATTTGAGTTTATATAAATTGAGCTGAATTTTGCATCTCTTTTCTCATCTGTTAAATGTTTTGGAGGTTTCAGCTTAATTTAGGGCCTAATGCCAACCTTTTCCAGTTCGTGGAAAGACTCCACTGAGAATATGTAAGAAACACTGCAAGAAGGAATAAAATCTACCCCCATTTTAATACTAGTTTTGATGATGATGGCTGCACATGCATGAGACTTTATTAATCTGGTGAGCAAGTACTTCCAGCTTGTCTCATGCACCCTTTTTCTTCAAACGTTCCACGTCATATCACTAGACATATTTTACAAACCTTTATCAGTTCTCCTACCTGTGACATTTACTAAATGAGCATTGTTATCTCTCAGTAAATGGTTGATTGTTCCTTTGATCATTCCACACGTTGTTTCAAGCCACAAAAAAAAGACATGCTAATATTCTAAAACCATAGTTAAATACAGAAAAAAAAAGCAGCAGCTCAGGGCTGGAAGCTGCAAAGTACTGAGAGCTGCCTGTAATATGTCAAGGTTCTGCTGCTGCCACTGAGGTCAGTGAAAAAGGCCTCAGTCTGTATCTGTTCTGAAATTCAATATATATCCCAGAATAGTCAGAAACAATTACATCCACCCTTAGCTCTTAATGTATTCCCTATATTTTTCCTATATATTGCTAAACATAGTGCATATCTAGCAGGTTGTCTTTACCTGTCAGATATATAAGTCTTTCCTGGAAACACTCTGACTTCTCAAACCTGTTTGAGACAAAAGAAAAGTATCTAAATGGTCTGGCTGACTTCATGGAGTAAGCCAAACTTTGTTATTTATTATCTTTGCCAACGTACGTACGTCTGTGCACACACCTTCTCACGTAAGTATAAATACAGCTCTGTCTATGTATGTGCTTTTCTCTTTAATGGGTAATATAGCGTGGACATACATCCCAAGTCTGTATGGAGGCTTGGATGGATGTACGTGAGCTCGAAGTGTTACCGGAGGGCTGTATGCAGACATTGTTTATCAGAAACGTAGCACTGATAGATGGGAGGTAACCACAAAGCTGAGTATTTTTGAGCGCATCCACTGATGCAGTATCTGTGATTTATCTACATGCAGGCAGATGATACCCTGTAACCTGGGACAGACACTAAAAAGACTTCACACACTATCGCCTCGTCTCTGGTGTTTGCTTGGCCCCACAATCGGAGAGTCAGATCAGAGCTAACGAGAGCCTGAACTCCTCATCTCTGTGCTTCCTTTCTTGAAGATGGTCGCATTTGTGCACAGAGGGTAAACAAGCAGCAGGTTTCGGGAGATAAGAGATCTGTACTTTCTAAGAGACTAGGTCTTTTCTGACTGCTAGATATAAAGAAATTCTAGTGTTTTACTGTCTGTCTCTGCTTTAGAGGAAAAAGGTACTGTACTAGAGGTGTCCGGGCGGATGCAGTGGTGAATGTTCTGCTACCCCATGTACAGCTGGTGAAATTGGCACAGGACTGGATGCTTAGCAAAATGTGGCTGATCAGAGAGGCTGATGCTACTGATTAAACTGTTCATCTGTCCTAGATCTTTAAGTCCCTGAGTGATATTATATGGGAGCTAAGGTATGTTTAGTTTTTTCCTGTGAGACAGATAAGCAAGGCTGGCTAAGTAACATGCTTTTCCCCCTTGTTATGTTACAGTAAAGCAGCTTGGCTACACCCCAGTGAAGAGCAAGTGACTCTTCTGTGAAGCCTAATAAGTGTTTTGGGATCAGCAGGTACACTGGGTAGCCCACATTCAGTTTGCCTCGTTTGAATATCCATGTTTAGAGCCTTCACCCGCTCCACAGTTGAAACAACTAAACATTTTGCCCAGTAACTCATTTCACGTGGGATATAAATTGCTCCCTGAAAGCGTGCAGTGTCTTTCCACCGACGACAGAGCTTTGACATGCAGGTGAGGCTTAGCTTGTCTGAAACAAAGCTCTTTTAACTTAGCTGTCTGGAATTACGTGGTTGATTAGAGCACGACTGATAAACCTGTCTACTAGTAATTTGTCTACTGCTTGTTATTGTAAGGTTGGTTTCAGTTGCCCATTAGTTTGTCTGATGTTAACTGGTTGGATGAACAGTTTACATGCTTAGTATCTGTATCAAGGTGAGTACTTTTTTGGGAAAATGTAGTAATAGTGCTCACAGTGAAGTGATATTGAGAGTGATAAGGTTATTTTGGGCATGTGAAAACTGTAACGTTTGCTTTGAAAAAAAATACACTATCTAGGGGGCTTTGAAATTTTATCTTCTGTTGTCAGGGCTGTACCTTTGATTTTTCACACAAGTTCAGTTCCATTCAAAATACTTGGGAAAAAAAATCACAGCTCTCACATGAGTAGCAGAAACTTTCTGAAGCTTGACATTAAATTTCCCCAGGATGATTTTCACATAGAGCAAATTCAAGTTTGAGGCAGTCTGTCCTTGCAACTGTTATTCATAACTATTTAGCTACTTTGGACCTGTCTGCTGTCAACAAGTGAAAGCAGGCAGTAACTGAGAATCTGTGCTCCACTTCTGACTGGAGAGAGGAGGTAGCTGTCAAACGAAAAAAAAAAAAAAATAAGAGGCGGCAAACTTTTCCTGTTTTCCATTTTCCTGGTGCCTCACTCCCTTATTATGCTCCAGAAGTGGAGGAGGAAGCCACTAGAACTTAAATAAAAACAGGGTAAGAGCAGAGTGTTGGAAGGAAATGAAGAGCAGGCTAATGCCAGAGGAGGACCATGTGGTTTTTTTAATCTCTTAGTTTTTCACCCTCTGTTTCATATGATCTAGTCTCAGAAGCAAAATAGTGACGCCAGTGTGACAGGGTTAGTAGCTTAGCTGTGGTGCTCCACTGACATGACTGTTCTGGTGGGGCTTGTGGGCATCTTCTCTCTAATGCCAAAGAAATGGATGAGAAGCAGAAATATCTGACCAAGCATCTTTGGTTCACTTGGGGTAATGTGTATTTGTGGGTATGAAGGAGTCTCATGCTTCAGCCTGGAAAGAGCACAACAGTAAATTTCAAGAGTTTTTTCTGGGGGTGAAAAAAAAAATAAAATTAGTAAGACTGGAACAGATTCATGTGGATGAAAACCCATAAAAGTGAGTAGTGTGCTGGCTGGCACTTGATGGAGTTCTTATGTCAGCCTTCACTTTCTCTAATAGTAACAAGCAAAGAGATTTGGCAAACAATTTACCCTAAGTTTATCTTCCTGTCACTTAGGCACACAAACTTTCGTCTTTAATCCTTTTTAGGTGGTCTTTAGTGGTGTTTGTGTAGGAAAAGTACAGAAATGCGATAGTCTTTGCTTTGGTGCCCTCTTGTGCTTTCATGTATTGGCTGGGTTACACTTTTAACCAGTCTGCTACTATTGAGGGATATAATAGGTGTTAATTGTTACTGCTCAAAGGGTGTTCAGACAGCTTACACCATCCCATGCAACTCATGGTTTGCTTTGAACTCGTACTTCCGTGTATGTTAGACTTTTTAACCAGAGACCCTTAGCTACCTCCGTGTAACTGAACTCATTTATGTTCATGTCATCACGTGTATCGGTCTGAAGG
Source organism: Chlamydotis macqueenii (assembly GCF_036417535.1). Classification (NCBI taxonomy): domain Eukaryota; kingdom Metazoa; phylum Chordata; class Aves; order Otidiformes; family Otididae; genus Chlamydotis; species Chlamydotis macqueenii. The sequence continues at coordinate 50,794,606 of NC_141560.1, read as the reverse complement.
GATTGTGGGAACATTGCAAATAGAAGGGCTGGACACTTGGGGAACATTTATGTTATGTTTCAAATGACCGGCTCATTTTTGTGTTCCCCTGCCTTGACTGCACACTTTACTTCTATTTAAGAATGGTCAAAGCTAGAGATACAAGGTAAAATGAGAAGATTTTAGAGATAAATCGGAAACACCCACATATTTATACTTTGTCTATGTAAAAGTATATTCTCATACGTGTGTTTGTGTTGATAATCTCTTTCCTATTAACTTCAGTTTGTTTTCACTTACTATTTAGATTTTTGTACCTAATTACCTACAAACTTCCGCTACCTGATTTTGTAATGTATTGTGTATGTGTATGCATTACACTTACATGCACTGTATTTTGAAGCGATCATTGGGCAATCTAGCTTATAATGTCAACACTGACACATTTTTGTTTTCTTGAGTGCTTGGCCTTTCAAAAAATTCACATTCTCACGCAGGTGAAAAAAGATAAAGGCTCTGGGTTACTTCAGCTGCACCATGCCAATTTGCAGAACTGATGTCCTGTTTTAATATTTTTCTTCTTGAGTTCAGTTTTATTCATTATGGGAATTATTTTTTGTTGTTGTTTTTCTGAGGGAAAAAAAAAAGATTAACCATTTTAGAGATCTGTAACGAGGAAAGGTGATGTAATTACTGGATTTTGCAGGAAGTTTCTGTCAAGTGCAAAGGATCAGTATTGCTTGTCTTAGGGGGAAACCAGGGAACAAATCCTTATAATTCCCACTCTTTCTCTGATAGTTGCTTTGAAATGTTGTTATTTAAAAATGGAATCAGTCATAGGTTGTATTTCAGATGCCAAATGTCGGATTTTATTTATCTGGGGCCTTATAAGGATTGTTTATAAAAGACACTGTAGACAGAACCTATTAAGCTCTGGCTTAGTTGGGATTTCTCTTTGCAGTTTATTAGAATTTGGAATAGTAAAAAGGCAAATATTTGAAATGTGTTGAGGGGTTGTATGATGGTGATTCAGCCATAGTAGCCCTTAAAATGAGAAAGAACAAGGAATGCTGTTTTCCTGAGGGGCTTGGAAACAGCAAGTCTTAGAGGCAGGCTAAAGCTAATGTTATTGTGCGATTTCATTTGATAATGTCTGACCCAAAACCTCAGTGTCTGAAGAGAACTAAACTGTCCAACATGAATCAGGATCACTCAAAAGTTACCAGCTGTGTTTTAGGGTAATCCAATGCCAGCGACAGTTCTGTGTTTACAGATAATTCATAATGGAATCATTATCTGTCCTCCTTTGAGGTTTTCACTAGACTGCATTACATTGTTTTAATTTTTTTTTTTTTTTTTTTTATTTACAGCTTCCTTATTGTGCTGATATGCCTTATCTTCAGTGTGCTTTCTACAATTGAGCAGTATGCAGCTCTTGCTACAGGGACGTTATTTTGGATGGTATGTATGTGGACGTTAATGCGATTGATGCACTTTTGTTCTTAATGTGCAAATTCTGATCTCCTGAGCTAATACCGTATCAAGCAGAATGTTCCTTATGGTTTAATAGACAAGAGGCTTTTTCTGCTTTTCCTTAATGAGTCTGTCAAGCCACAGAAATACCAAAAGTCATGGTAGCCCAAATCCCAAATCTTACCCTATATGGTCTATAATGAGGGCATCTACATTGTGTCCAACAAGACAAGGCTGTTCTAATTAAGCTTGAATCGCTCATATTGCTCAGGTTAATCAATTTTTCAGTCATACTGAAGACCAGAGGCCATACAGATGAAAAAAAGTAAGTGGAAGTTCTTTTTTTCCTAGTCGATGTCAGATCCAGCTTTCTTACACAAGTGGATAACTCATGTATTTTCATTGACTTTAAAGTTAAGGCAGCTGGCTCTACCTGTCTTACGCACTTTCACTTCAGGAGAGAAAACATAGTTAGCTTTTGTTTATAGTACACTAGTGCTGCAACAGAGATCTATCAAAAAATGTTCCAAGAGTATTACTGTCCTGCTAGCTTAGATTTCATTCAAGAGCCTTAGTTTTGAAGTTGGAGAGACATGATTTTAAAAATACAAAAAAAAGTATAAATCTGTTGTCCCTCAGTGCTGGGGTATGCCATGCTAAATCATTGATTTCTCTGTATTTGTAAATAAATCATAATTATTTGACTTATGAAAATACTGTCACTGTATTGAGGAAATGCTAACTAGCAATTTAAATGTTTGTTCAAATAGTTCTTGTAGCTGTGCACCAGTGCTATCATTGTTATGTATGTTATCATTATTAACATGGAAAATTCATTTGAAAACTCCATCAATTATAATAAATTTTGTCAATTTATCTAGTCGATATGCCAAGGTGTTATGGTTTATGAGGAGAAGGCGGCCTATGTCTGACTAACTCCATCCCTGCTGAAACCAGGACATAAGGTTTTGTACCTAATATGAATACTGTAAGAATTTAAATTTAGCATCCATTATGCTATTTCTCTTTAAGGTATCTTCATGCTTGGTATATTATTTTAACTAATTTGTAAGATATTTGAACTCTTAGGTGTAATGTTATAATTAGTTGCTAGCTAAGAGAGTCTGTACGTGTATTTCTGCATCCAGTATCTTTTCTGATTTGGAGTTTTCTTTCTGTACAGATTTAAGTGGGGTGGTTTTTGTTTGGTTGGGTTTTTTTTATCCACAACTAGTAGTGTTTATCCACTTTATGTTCCTTGGGAATTCAGCAGTTGTTTGTTCAGTATTGGTATATTCTGATATTGTTTTTTTAAAGTATCAACTCTGTTAATTTTCAAGAAACTTAAGGGGATTACAGTGATCCATTGGTCCAAAGCAGTAGATGGGCTAACGTGCTCTCTGCTCTATCTGGTTTTGGTGGTACCTTGCAACACAAATATAAATGTCAGAATCTAGTCTACCTAGATTTTTACTAGTCTACCCAGTAAAATTTTCTATTCTGTTCTTATTTAAAATTTTACTTTCACTGTCAAAATTAGATGTAACAATTCTTAAGGAGAGAGTTAATAACTGATGACTGGTTGAAGAGAAACTGTAAAATGTGAAGAAAGAATTAAAGTGTAGCAGCATATAGGGATTAAAAAGCAAAACAAGAGAAAACACAGTGCAAGCTTCCAACGCAAGTGGTGATGTAAGGAGACTTATTAAAGCTCAGGAGAGTACTGTCTTTCTACTGCTTTATGGTAGGAATTATTTTCTCTTTTGTGTTTATAGAGACACTTTTAGTTATACCACAAGAATAATTTTAATTTGGAGCCAGACAATGAGAGTAAGTAACATTGTCGTTGTAGGTGAGCAAAGAAGGGCAAACAAGTTGATTAAAAAACTAATACTAAATGAGAGAAACCTCAAAGGAGCAGCAGTGTAGCAACTACCTACCAGGAGGAATATGGGAATCTTGAAGAAGGCTTGTCTGCTTGGGCTTAACTGGGACTCTGAGAGGGAGGGAACCTTCGACCATGTGGAATTTGGGGTTTGAGACCTCAAGTCATTCCATGAAACTGCCTGAGTGTGTGCTCTGTGAGATTAAAACAATAAAAGTAACACTTTGAGAGCTTTAACTCTTTCTTTTGAAGATGATACAGGTGAGTCCACCTTTCCTGATCTGTGTTCCAAAGGGAAAATTTGTCAAGAGCATATTGCCTTTTATTTAGACGTAATTTTCTGTGTAGGGTAGAATTCTCTCTAAATGAATTATGCTTTGTAGTGCATCAAATAGAAGGCTTAGATAGGGAGTGGTACCAAATGTGCAGTGTCATGCTTTGAAATTTTGCCTACCTGAGATTTGTGGACTTCTTGTGTTTGGGTGGGGAGGAGGTTTTGCTTAGGCAGCAATAGGTCTGGAAATGCGAGAAATGACTGTATTGTGCTGAATGTCTGGAACGAGTGCTCAGAGTTAGCGCGTGGGTATGCTGGGCTGAACAGCCCCATGGAGCAAGTCTGATGAGGTGAGCTTACTGGGTGGGCACTGTAAATCTGGTTCATCTTGGAATAACTGTAAAAGCACACGTGTGTGCGTGTTATCTGTAAACTACTGTTTTTACAGAATCCCTTCTACGGCCCACTTGTGAGTTGCATAGCATTGAAGATTCATGCTGGGAAAATACAGAACCTCTTCCTTCTGACTGAAAAACTATTCAAACAAGACCCTTTAAAACACTCACAACTAAGAGCTAAACTGCTCTATTTCCTCCATGTAACCAAGGCTTTTTGCTCTGACCTTGGGAAAGATGTAAGCACCTACACAACTTCAGCAGGTCATATTTTTGAAACCAGTGAGACTGGTTACATTAAAGTTACAGATGGAAGCTGAGCGTGCCCTTTTTTCAGGAACAAGACTTTCATCCCTCAATAATATAGTTATACAAGATATTACAACTATATGAAAATAAGATCTATAAAGATTATTGATATTATATGTATATATTATTTCCTTTTTATTCTGGAGCTGTTTTTCTTATAATATCACCTCCCACTACCAGAAGAGAAAATAGAAGAGGTTATGTTTTCACTAATTTTAAAGCATTTAAAAATGCTTTTATTTTTCATAACAATAAGAAAAATGCAAGCTTGACATTGGAAAACTAAACAAGGGAAAGTTTATAGGCGTTCCAAGTGGCGTTCCAATTTTAGACAAAAAGCTTACAATTAGCTGTTGAATCTTTCTCTACTTGTCACCACACTTCACGAGGCAAAGAGCCTTGATACCTAAACGCAGTTGTAATGGGAGATTAGGGGAGAATTGGCCTTTTGTGAGTTACCAGAAAGCAGTGAAAACTGTTTAAATTTGCATGTGTTTATTTCATCTTTTTTTTTTTTTTTTTCACTAGATGGTGCTGTTGGAAGGGTTTGACTCCGGTTACTGGCTGGCACTTGCCCAGCGTGAGCTGGAGCCTGAGCCAAGACTGCGAAAGTATCGTCGTTCTGCAGGGTAGATGTACACTTGGCCCGTTTAAAATCATGGTGCGAGAGAGCTTTTGCCATGACTCATAAAGAGAGTGTGGTATATCTGTGTAAAAATTGATTTTGAGACTACAATATTTAAACTATGGAAAAAAGTAATTCAGAGATGTATGTTCCCAGAGAGGCCATATTTTTCTTTTATTTTCATAAGCAAGGATTTTATGGTGCCAGAACACAGCAGAATGCTGTTATCTCAGCATGATCTAAGCAAATCCAAGAGCCTGATCCAAGGGGATTAAAGATTCTGCTGAACCAAGGGATATTTAGTGTGCCTGAAAAAGCTATTTTCTTGTAGGAATCTCATTTCAATATTGATTCCAACAAAAAAAAAAAAAAGGAAGGGTATGTTTTTATGATGAAAGTATAAGCTCTTTCCAGCTTTCTGTTTTCAGAGTTCCTTTTCTTCTACTTCTTACTGGAGAGATTAAACAATTTAACAATTTTTAAACATTAAAAAGGATATCAATTAAGATAAAAGGTAATAGTTTGGATGGTTGTTGTTTCTTATTGGCATTGAAATTACTCTACAATTAAAAGAAAGTGGCACAGAGAAAGGCCTACAAGAAATCTCGATTTTATTTCTTCTTTTAGTATAATCTTTTGTTTTGAGTATAAGCCTTGGATTTTGTTTGTGTGTTTTGTGGGTCTTGTGAGAAAGAAAGAGAAAAATACCTACAGCTTTTGACTGTCTTCAGAATCTTCAGAGGGAACAAATGGTTCAAATAGTTAAAAGCAGTTCCAGTTTGGTGGTGTTTTGTTGTTGTTGTATTTTTGCTTGTTTGGGGTTTTTTCGTTGTTGTGTTTTTCTTTTCTTTTTTTTTTTTTTTTTTTTTTTTTAATGATTGTCTTCCTTGGTTAAGAAGGCCAGGACAGAGACTTACAATATGGACGTTAGTGCATTTTCATCCTTTTGAAAAATTAAATGAGATCAATGTCTGTAAAGGATGCCCAATGTCTGTAAAGGATAGCTCTACAAACTGATCTAGTCTACAGGCTCTCTAAAGAACATCTGTAGCTGTGAAAATGAAAAATCTGTCTTTGCAGCCTCATCAATGTCTCGTGGACTGACCCAGAGGGAGGTCAGCTGGTGTAGAGGATGTGTGTGTGGTAGTTTGGTGCCCTTTAATCCTTTTCCTTTGCCGGACGTGCAGGTAGACCTGTCCAAGGAATCACTGCCGCTTTTCCTTTCTGTCACTCCGTTGACAGCTGACTTTGAGAATCCTAGCTTTCATTTAAAGTTAGCTTCTGTACATTTTAGTTTGTAGTAAAAAGGCCAAACGTGAGTGATTCAAAAGCTCAGGAAATAAGAACAGAAATTAAAATTGCCCTCCCCCCTTTTAATTAGGTGACAGTATAGTTAGTAGCCAGAACATGGAGCTTCCTCTGAATCTGAATCCAGGTGCTCCTTGCTGTGGTTCTGACGTTTGTAGCTGAGCTGTGCTGGCAGATAAGGTGAGTGCTTCCAGTCTGCTTCATTGCAAAATCAGCTGTGTCAGTTTGAAATGTTGCTGGTAGTAACATCTTAACTTGTTCCAGCTGTTGGCAAAGCAATCCCTTGTCAAGTCCCCTGGTCTGTATAGGAGAATTATGTGTTTAATGTAAATGTGATGGCAAAGGGATTTAATTAACTTGGTTCAGAAAGTTGCACGAACGTGCTTTTAGTCCAGCTTTATGTTTATTCTGAACCGGTCTGAGGGAGTCAAATCAGATGCTTCTAAAGTGGAAATAAGGCTGTCTGTTAGGACAGCTGAACTAATTTAATTAAATGGGCTTAAAAAAAAAAAAAAAAAAAAACCCAACAAACCTGTTATCATTTGTTGTAGATGAAATCTGAGCTGTTGAGGAATGCCAGGAAGGAATGAAGAGGTGATATGGAAGGAAAGTAGGCTAAGACCACCAGTAAGGGAAAGATGAGCTGCTTTTTGGTTTTTCCATGTGCTAAAAATCACTCGTGGGAGGGAGCTGCAGTTTCCCGTTAAAATCTGTAGAGAGCAGCATTGGACCGCGCTGTGTCCCGTCCGGGGTGGCTGGGTTCAGACCTTGGCTGGTGTCCTGAAGCAGATAAAAATATCCCTTGGAAGAAGTGAACTATTAATAAAGAGAAATTTTTTTTTCTTTCACATGAGCTTGGGGAATTTTATACGAGTAATCAACAAAAATAATTCCAGGAGAGAGGGGTGGAAGAAAAGGGCTGTGTAAACATTACTGCCAGAGACAGCTCTGACCGCTTTGTGGGTGCAGACAGCAAATTTGTGCTGTTGGCCTACCTGATTTCTCATCATGTGGATGGCTTTTAGAAAAAAAAGTGAGAAAATTAAAGCTTTCATTGAAATGAATTGGACAAGTATTTGCATGGAGGAGAAAGAAAAAGATACTGAACATGTTAACACACTGAAAGATTTCCAGTATGTTATGTCCTTCCACGTATGCTCTTGCTGTTGTCTTAGAGGTTTCGTTTTAAGTGGGGAAAAAATAAGAAGTTTATTTGCCTAAACCTCTCTAAAGTTACCACCAAAAGTGAGTTTTAGGTGTATATGATAAGAATAAGCAGTGATTTTTATAGAAAACTCTTTACATGTATTGCATACATTTCTTCTAGCAGGTTCAAAATATTCTGGGTTGAATTCTAATTTTAGTCTGGTACACTTGAGTGTGTATTTGATAAAGATAAGCTTGGATGCAGAAAATTACTTACTTTCATTTCTGCCTTGTCTAAGAACTATGAAAAAAAACCAGTCCCTCCTCTTGGATTTATATACTTGGAGCTCTGTGGTGGCATACCTGAACACTGTCATTTAAAATAAAGACTGCAACTAAGTTACTGTAACTAAAGGAATTGTAATTTAGTGTTTACCTACATTGGGATGAGATGGGTACGTTGGGATGAGAGATGGCTGTGAAGCACCAAGCATTTACTGGGGCTCAAACTCTGAAGACTAAGACAGGCTCTGGAAAGGGCGGCCTTCCTCAAGCTCACTGTGGAGCTGGTAACTGATTGCAGGCCAGTATGAACCACTGGTGACAGCTTGGTGCTGTCTTCTGGCTGCTTGGTGGCCTGCATGGTTTAACAGGGTAACCTCCCTCACTGGCAGCGTGGGGGTGTTGGCCAAATCTGAAAGGAGCATGGTGCAAGTTGTCCTTTTGTGCTGAGCAAGCTTCCCAGCTTTTCATGTATGAACTGCAGTAGCGTGACAGTTTTCAGAAAACACTGCTTTTATATTGCATGCAATGTTTTGAAAAATAGAGGGACGTGTGCTCCAGAGTTACTGGTGGTTAACCTGTTCTCAAGACCTTGTGTTTGCTCTCAAAAGTCAATTAGTATAGCAGTGTTTTGGTTATTTATTTTTTAATACAGCTGCACTCCAATAAATTCTGTTCAAAGGTGTGTCTACGAAAATACTATCACTGAAAAAGTATGTTTCAATCATAGAATCATAGAATGGGTTGGGTTGGAAGGGACCATCCAGTCCAACCCCCCTGCAAGGAGCAGGGACATCTCCAACCAGATCAGGTTGCTCAGAGCCTCATCCAACCTGGCCTTGAATGTTTCCAGGGATGGGGCATCCACCACCTCTCTGGGCAACCCTGTGCCAGTGTTCCACCACCCGCATTATAAAAAATTTTTTCCATCTTTTGTTCACTTTTGTTGAGTTTTCTACTTAAGGGTTGAAGTGTGACTAAACTTTTCAAGGGCATAGATCTATGTCAAGATCAGAGCATTTTATTGGTAACTCTAAAAGAAACATGGTAAACATTTTCTTTGAAATTATATACATTTTTCACTATTTAATAGTTTAGTAAACAAGCAGAGTAATACAAATTCCATCTTGGAAAAAACTTTGATACTGTGAAATACTGGTGCATAGCAGAGCCAAGCAGTGAAAAGAAAGATTTTTAAATTTAGGATTTATCTGGATTAGTGTGTAATGTTTGCAGTGACAGGTGTTTCCTTTATGCTTTGCCCAAATGTCTGGAAAGTAGTTTGTCATTAAGTGCTACATTCAGTGTGTATCTCAATTTCAGTATAACTGGAGGGTCTAAGGCTTTGTTAGGCCCTTGTTTTCACATCTGACCTCAGCCAGCTGGAGTCTATTGTTTTAAGCGTAATGTAACAGCTGACATAACATAACGGATATCAAGCTGAAAAGCTGAAACAGTGCGGTGAACTGATGCAAAGAGAGGAGAAAGGGAGAAGTTGGGAGGGAGGGAGGGACGGGGCAAACTAGCTTCATGATTTAAAGTGGAAGCTTACTGGCTTGTTCTCCCGAGGGGAATTAGCTAGAAAATAATGGGATGAGTCTGTTGAAGTTCTATTTGCAATTGATTACATATGATAGACTACTGAGACAGGTTTGAGTTTGCCAGCTGTCATTTGCTGGTGGTTCCTGAATGGTGTTAAGTGGCCCATGGTAGGCAATGCTGGAATAAACTCTGCAGGTGTGCTGCAATTGTAGTGCAGAAAAGCAGTGAGCGCCAGTGTCTTAGAAGTGAGGAGGTTTCGGAAGTTAGTAGAGACAAAATAACTGAAATGGAATGCATTAAGCATTTCATTTAGAGATGTTGGATTAAGTGGGTTCAATTATCTGCCTAAAATACAAAAGCAATTGGACTTCTTGGTGGCTTTCTTTTTCTTGGCAGTTTCTAAAATAAGCTTCTATGAGGTAATTTTCTAAAAATGTCATTATTTAATTTATTGACTTCTGCTTTTGATGGTAGGAAAGCGCATCTCAGCATTGAGTGCTAACTGCTCCTGGAAGGGGATTAAGTAGATGAACATCCTGTTAGAAACTTGCCACGTCATGAAAAATGTGACAAATACCTGAATTTGTGCACAGAGAAGAAACGAGAGGGTATAGAGATCACCCTGTTATTCCTTTATATGTATCTGTATGTATGCTTCTTTACATATGTATTTCTATATATAGAACATTATTTTTAGCAATGATTAGAAAAAAAATACTTCTAGCTGGATTTAATTTGTAATAAGTAGAGCCTCTGGCAACTCCACCCTGCTGAGAGTTTATTCCATGGTTTTAGGAGGGACAAAAAAAAGTCAAGACTGTATGTTGGTTTTTTTTATATAGATGGGGATAGGCGACCAAATTAGGTTCTACATTTATAAGTGAAGTTTTTATGGCATGAGACTTGCAATTATGCAGTATGTGTAACTTTGTGCATGTGACTAGTCATCATGACTTCAGCAGGGCTTCCTGTATGCATAAATATTAACAGGATCGGGGTGTAATAGGAAAGGTTTCTTGAACAGTGTCTGCTTGTACTTAGGGATAACCTAGGAAGCATGAGAGTTCAGCTTATGTAACTATAGGCTGTATTTATCTTGCATCTAATGTTTTAAATTTATTTTTATCTAATTTACTTTTCTTTTGGTAGTATAAAAAATGTCAGCATGGCTGAAGTGTCAGTTCTGTTAGACTTGTCTTGCATGAAGAGTTTCTAGGATTGTTCACGTTCCAATATGGGGCCCAGTCCTATTTTATCTCAGTAATCAGAAAGGTCTTGTGGAAGAGTTTGAGCTGTTGATTCAGTGGCTAGTAATACGTAGCATGGGCATTTACACTTTATCTCAGCTTATAAAATAAATTCATTTTCTGTATAGCATAGAACTTGCTGTTTGCACTATGCTGCAGGAGAAGTCTTGGTAGCTCAGAGAGCTGCTACATACTGCATTTTCTGTTCCGCATTCCTGGCGTGTCCTGTGCCTTGACTGCGAACAAGGATGGGTGCCTGCGTGCCCTGGTAGCACTGTGCAATGAACTGATTTCTGTAGGATTCTTTTGAGTTGCCTCTAGGGACCAAACATCAAGGCAGATGTCCTAAAAACTGCTGTGCTGCCAAGCTGTGCCATTGATTTCAGGGACCTGTACCTTAGTATACTGTTTACATCAGGTATTTCCACTTAACCCATCGAACATTAGCATCTTTTTAAGATGATGAAGAGTCAAGAATTGTTATTAGCTCTCAGAAACTGCAAGACTTTGAAGAATTAAAAAATAACCAAAATGCCTGTTTTCACACCTGGTCAGTGAAAGTACTGCCATACTTTGATGGTTTCCCATGTGCTAATGGCACTGAGGCTGACCCTTTTCTTCCTCCAGCATGCTGTTAACATCCTTATTAAGGTACCTTTCAGAAACACTCCTTTTCGTTGTTGTTTCTGTCAGCTTGACAGGATGTGCTTACACGTGGAATGGGTGCAAAAGGAGTTGATTTACTTGTCCTTTATCTCTGCAGCTGGTTCCCAGATCAAGGTGAGAAAGGAACCTCTGCTGTAGAGGTAATCTGACTATTCCACGGTTCCCTGCAGCAGGGCAGGTACAATGTATTTAGGTGCTGCTTTGGCCGCAACGTTGCAAAACAGTTTTAAATCAGAATACACGGGTACGTTGACTGACCTCCATCTGGCCTACTGGCAGGGAGCTTGACAGCTACCTTCTAGGAGCTGCTCCAAGTCATTGATTTAGTGTATGAAACTCGGAACAAGTTAGACTAAGTGGCCAGGGCAGGGGAAGAGGGAGGAGAGAAAATTAAATATTTACTAATCTTACATCTGTAATGCCTTACAAACACGCATGTACTTAACCTTGCAGCATTCTTGGGAGGTGAGCATTAGCAGTTTTATGTGTAAAACTGGGTGACCCATAGCTTTTCCACCCTAACTTGGCTTTGTGAGATAAATTAATCAGAGAACCTGGGCTGCACTGTCAGGAATAGGTTTCAGCCTGCGTAAACTGGCACTGCCACCTGAAGAAATGGTCCTGCTGCTCCGTTGCTTGTGCCAACACAAGCATTTGTGCAGCTATGTTATAAACTGCCTTGGAGAACCCAGATGGGTTTAAACTAAGCTTTTTTTTTTTTTTTTTGCTTTTTTTTTTTTTTTGGCCAGATGAAGTTGCTGCTTTTGGCAACAGTGCTGGCTTAAAGTGTTTGTGGAACTGTAGAGTAAGATTTGTTAGCTTTTGGTAGTTAAAAGTGTGATGGAAACTTTATCTGCAACACAGTTTACAAGCAGACTTGTGTGCTATCCTTCTGAGAAAAAATATGATTATTGTTGTTTACATTACAGCCCATTCAAAAGGCCCTGCCTGTAAGATCAAGTGCCAACACCTAGCAGAGCAGAGGCCCATGCATTCTAGAAGATAGTCCTACCCTCATAGACCTTGCAGCCTAAATAGAAGACATGGTGAAAAGCTGAGCGGAAGAAGTGTGAGTGGCCTCTTGCACAGCCAGGCGCTGAAGCAGAGAAGGAACAACTTAGAGAAGTCTCAGCCTTGGCCTGCTCCACGTCTTCGGGTTCAGTGATGTGCCTCAGCAATCATAACACTGAGAAAAGAAAGATATTTAACTTCTTGTCTCTTTTCTTAATTTAGAGCTTTGAAAGCTTCTTTTAATATGAAAGCTGAGATTTTGGCCCTTATTTTACATACTTAGCTCTGTCTGTGCCTCTCTTGTATTGATTTGACTGAATAATGAATTAAGTAGTGTTTTATGTTTACTTTGCATCTGGTTTGCTGCAGGACAGCAGGATATCAGCCTGACAGCTGATTGAGACCAACTTGACTGAAATTAATTTTATCCTATAGGTCTAGGCATGCCTACTGTAATCCAAAGCCAGATATTGAACTCAAATTGGCAGCTAGGCTGTCTCTACAAACAAAAGCTTTTTGTTCAAACTCTCTGCTAGAAGAGACAGGGTGTAGATAGGGTTGCAGAAGCTTGTCTCTCTGGAAAACCTTAAGGAGCAGTCATCTGCTAGCTCTTCACTGCTGCTTCCCAACGGGATTTTACTTTGCCTGGAATTGGATTGTACTGCATTTGCTTTCATAGCCTGTTGCAGTGCCTAGCTGCCCCAGAAAGCTTTGTTTACCACCAACGATGGTTAAAACTAATTTGGTTAGATTGAAGAGGGCTAAGAGCACTTCCACAACTGGTTACTGCTGTTGAGCTTTGTGGGTGGTAATCTCCAAGATGAGAGAGGTGCTGTAATGAGGAGTTGGGTGTGGTAATATCTTCAATCTCTTACTGTCTTTGAAGTGATCATGAGCACGTGGCTGCACGCGTCAGTATAGCCTAGTCCCATAGGGTATAATTGTACTATTATGTCATCGTTATTATTAATACAATAACAGGCACATTTGGGTTTGAATTACGGCAATTATTTTGATGAAAAGAAAAAAAAAAACACAGCCAAGCCCCAACTGCCATGTATCTCTGCACAGAATACCAGTACTAAATGTGTGTATAGACTGGTCCCAAGGTAGCAACTTCCTGTATAGATTCCTAGCACGCACGCGTGTCTGTGTGTGTATATATAAACATATATAAAACATTTTAACAACTGTTTGGATATGAGTGGGAATTTTCTGACATAATGACATGTCTTTTCATACCTGCGTGTTAGGATCCAGCTCATTAGTAAAACAGTTACAATATTTAACCACTATGAGGCAGGCACCTCTTCAAAGCAAACAGAGTTAAAAAGGACGCAGAAAAAAAATTCCTCCCTTAGTCCCAGTTCTGAACAAGAAGCTTAGTGAGTTGCTATTTCATCTGCAAGGAAAAAAATTAGGGCCAGTATACTGACTGTATTGAAGTCAAACTTTTCACTGGTATGTGCTTACAAATACATTTGTGATATGGTGGGTAAGGTAGAGAGAATAGATCTGGGATCTTGCAGACCTTGAAAGTAGAACAAGGCTTGCAGCAGTAATCAAAATGAATAACTGTAAACAAAGCCCTATTTTTATATTTAGATAATAAAACTAGGAAACTCCATGCTAAAATGTTGGGAAATTGCTTTCAAGTAGTATAGCAATAACATGAAATTCCCTTTTCTTTTCTTAATTGCTTGTGTCAGGTTAATGGCCAATGAGAGTCAGAGGTGAGAAGCTCAGCCATGCGTTGAGTCGCACAAAAATGCCCACTGTCACCATTCTGTCAAACAACAAATCCCAAAACAAACAGGCAGCCTGTCAATCTTTATTTTCTCGAGGTCAACAAACCGTAGTTCTGCAATGCTAGTGAAGCCATTAAGAGAAAGCTGTTCTAGGAGTTCATCCCGCTTTCAGAAGACGACTGAACTCTGGTTTCTAAGTGTTCAGACAGAAGGGACGGTGAGGTTGCACATCCCAGGCAGCTTCATTTCTGTCATAGCTTATGTGCAGGGATGTTTCTGTCTTTAAAACCACATCATATCTTTGTAGATACGTAATGACTTCTGTGATCTGTATCTAAATTTGCTGTTTTCTTCTGATTTCATGTCTGCAATTAGCTTTCATTTGGAAAGAAGAGACTAGTGTTTATAAATACATAGCTAAGGCTTTTGGATCCTTTTCTCATTGCAGCGTTGCACTCTTTGCCAGGGAGAGGAAATCAATGCCAATTCAGACAAATATCCTCTGACACTTTAAATCTCCAGGAAGTAGTCAGGTGACAGGGGCCTAGGTTTTAGTACCTTTTTAATATAAGAACTTCTCAGCACTATGGGTCCTGTAGATTTCCCACAGATGTGTACATCACTGCTGTTTGCATCTGATAGGGTAATCATCTGGAAAATAGCAGATGAGATGGGGGAGATTCTGCTGCTGGGCCTCTTTGAGTACAGAATGGCATCATTAGTAATCTTAGTTTTTGATGACTGTTCTGGAAAGAACAAGGAGACAAGCAGGAGAAACGTTTTTCTGATGACTGTTACCTCACTCTGTTCCTTGAAACAACTGTCTCTTTGTCCTTGCTTTTAAATTTGATGTGGTGTTGACAAAATTGCTAATACGTGGTTTGTTTTTTTTTTTTTCCCCCTGATATTTAAAGGAGATGTTGAGCTAAAGCTTTTTCACTTATAAGGACAAATTGCTTTAGAGAGTTGGAGCAAGATGATGGAGACTGTCAGTGAAACCTTTTGTGAAAAGGTGTTAGAGGTGAGGGAAAAAATGCTAAGTGGCTTGGATGAAGGATAAAGAACATGATCAGATACTTGTTGTAATTTCTGGTTTTCTGTTGCCTTGGAACAGGGACTTCTTGAGTATTGCAACTCATTAATGAATTGCAGATGTCACTCATCGTGGAACTATATCTTCTGTCATTCCTTCCCTAGCTTAAACTTAAATCATTACTGACTGAAGCAGTCTACAAGGCTTGGAGAACTCAAATACACAGAAATCCAATGTCGATTAAAATTTGAGGGGTCTTCTGCCCTTTTACAGTTGTAGGTGACTTGCATTGCCTTTCTGAATGCCTTTAGGCTTTCATGCACAGTATCACTTTGCTTGCATTGAGTCCCTTGCCTGCCATCTACAATGGGACAGGGATGTGACAGAGATCATTATAGCGTGCCTTTGGCATGGTGGTAGGGAGTATCCTTTTGTTCTTTTCTGGCTTCCTTAATCTGTGCTGCCCACAATCTACAGCATTCTGTGGCTCAAGGCCAGTGCAGAAACATTTATTGGGTCCAGAGCTGTGTGTAGATATCATTGATTAAGAGCTGGAACAAACTCTGCACGGAAAAGGCAGCTAATGAAGCGTGTTAGCTTTTTTGAATTAAAATATCTTTTAATCACTTCTATATAAATATTAATCCTGGCCTCTATCCCAAGAGGCTTTGGGACCAAAAGAATTATGAACATTTTAAAACAAAAATGAAAATTGAACTAGTATGGGACATTCTTTAAAACTGCTACTGTTTTTCTTGCTTATTCTTAGTCTTGGATGTAAGGCTGGAAACAAACAGAAAAAATCTTGGAATAGATTTTTGTTTCTCTTTTCATTTTGTTTTGTTTCCCAGTAAGATAACTTTCATGTGCCGTGGGACCAGGAGGAAAAACAATGGCATCTGACTGACCAGCACAGCGGAAGTGATACACAGAACAAAGAAGGCTTTTCATTTGTAATCTCTTAGTTTTTTATTCATCTCAATTCATAACACAGGAAATCAATAATTTTCAGTTGCTTTACCAAATAGCGTTAGGTCAAAATCAAGCAGTCCTTTTAACAAATGAGCTTACTGTTAATGTTCTTGGCTATAAGGCTAAAGTTTCAAAGCAGTGTGCTTTTTACTTTGATTTATTTATTGTTGGTAGCTTGTCAGGCCTTTGTTTGAATTAGGAGCCATTGTGGGCAGCCAGAAATTGAACTTTATGTAATATAATCTATCTGTCACTTAGTATCAGTTCCCTAACAATGATGCTAACACATTCAGACTTTAGCATCTGGACCTCACACTTGAGTTTTCAGCCACTAGGTAGGGTCTAATGTTTCAGTGCTTCCATGTAGTTCCTTCCCAGCTATTTCCCATCTGTGTATGTCCCATTTCCCTAGGGGTCAGTAACCAGTGCTGCCAATGTCACCAGACAAGCCTTTTCCCAAGGGAATTTTTTTTTTTTTAAACTGTATCACTTGTTAAACTGTACTAGACTGTTAGATTCATTACCTTCACCTCAAAAGCCAGAAAATTCATAATAAAGCAGAAAGTTGCAGGATTATGCTTGAGGATGTCTCTGAGAAGAATATATAGCTCATTATTTCATGGGACAATTCTAAAACTGTGGTTCTTCAATCTCCTTTAACATTTTACAAAATGAAAGCTAATATTTCCATGGAACATTAAGGTGTGATTGTGGTAAAGACTAAGTTCAGGAGTTAGAATTTATAGGTGGGTTCTCAACTTCCCTGGCAAAGTCAGTTCTTGACAGAAAAATCTGTAATAGTAAATGTACTAAACACGATTAGAACTTGCGACCTGCCTTCCACCTCCTCTAATACCTTTATGGCTGTCAGGCTTTTCTGGGAATGCTTTCCTAGCTGGCGAAGACCTTGGAGGAATGCAGGCAAGCCTGATCCTTGAGCAAGAGAAAAATTCACAAATCTTCACCCCAGGCTTCCTGTGAGTTTCCAAGAATGTGCTGCTGTGATTGCTGCTGCTATTTCATATGCTACTGGTCATACCTGGGAGCTGGCTGTAAATGAGGGCCCCTTTGTGGTGTGGGCCCAAATGTGATACAGAGAAGAATTGAAGTAGAATTAAAGAATAAAAGCAGTAAGTGGGCTGGGCTGAAGGTCACTCTTCCCTAAATATGTGCTCTGTTTTCTAGGTAGGAAAGTACCTGTTAGCACTACTGACAGAGATCTGAACCATCAAATAAACAGAGTATTCTTTTCTTATGTGCTGTCCCTCTGTTTTTTTCTGCAAATTGGCATTTTATTTTAGGCATTAATTCACAGGTGGAAAGCATGACTAGAGCCAGTGAGGGGGAAGCTCAGCCTGGAGCAGTACCTCTCCTGTCTCTTGAGCCAAGTAGCAGCGAGGGGATGGAACTTCCCTCAAAACATCTGGCTGGACTGAGCTGGGCCAGTGCATCCATCCCCAAGGGAAGGTAACTGACTCCCGGGGTAGGGCCAGATCAAAAAGAAGGTGCAGGGAAACGGAAACAGGGGTGAAAAGGGATGCCAAAATGTTTAAAATATAGCTGCTGCATCTGTCCAGTGGTCTCGCTCCTGTTTGTGGAATAAATTTTATGAAAGATGCAGTTGTTTACGTTAGCCTGTGCTATGTAAGTCTACACCAACCGGCGTGTTTTAAGAGGTTGGGAAAGAAAAGAAAGACCAAACTATTTTGCTTGCACTTTCTGCTTTAAGGTAATTTAGTCTAAAAATCTTTTGAAGTAAAATAAACATTGGATTTTAAGTAGCTGAAGGCATTTTACTATGTTTGCAAAGGCCTATGCACTTTACAGTCTGGTTTGAAGAGATTTGTTTTTGTCTAGAAGAAACAAAAATATTTGCGAGGTTGCTTTTGACTCCTGGATTGCCAGGAGTCCTTCTGTGTGAAGTGGAATTGTACAAAACATCATTTTAATATGAGTGCAAAGGAGAGACGCTGCCTGTGGGGTGATCTAGAACAGCTACGTTAAAATCTTTGTTTCAGTAGCTGCTTTCAAGAATGATGAGTCGTATTTTTTTGGTTTCCTTCCCCGTAGTGCTGCTGTTGGGGTTGGTGCTAACAGTAGCCTTGATGGAGGCCCTGATGAGGGAGGCTGCCCACAGGGGCCTAGGCCAGGAACTACTGCTGTGGGTCCGGAACTGTCCCAGAAAGACTCCCATGTTTGTCACCACCACCTTTCCAAGTTCTGAAATGTTCAGTGGTCCTGCACTGGGAAATCTGTGGTCATCTGGTGTAATTAGTTCAGCTAGCAGGAACAGATTTATTATTAGTGATGGAAACACTGTGAAACACAACAAACCTTGAAGTCAGATGAAAAGTGGCATTTTCAGTGCCTTTTGCTTTGATCTTCCCTGCCAGCTGCACTGTGGATCCATATGGACCAGACCTGAAAATACTTTTGTAAGCTCAAAATGTCAGTGCCTGCAGTGCTGTTGTTAAGCTTTATTAGACACACAGGTTTCACTTCTAATTTAAAGTGGTGAGCCACAGGTGCTTATTCCTTCTTCACACAGGGGTAGGACTTTAGTCCTGCCAACCTACCTGTTATATTTTTCAGTGCACTTTAAATCAAGTTCTGGCCTTTTGTGGAGCTTTGGGGTTCAGAGAAGGATCGCTGCTAACTGATTCAGAGTACCATTACTGCCAGTTCGGAGTAAAGAAATATAGTTACATCTTTCTACACAATAAGTGTGTAAAAAGAGTTTCCTATGACCTAGTGACTTGCTGTAAATGTTAATGCCCTTCAATTTAAGTACATGTGCACAGAACGCTCTGTGTATCTATGAATGTCTTTTGTTAAAGCACATGTGATTCTTATTCTGCAGCCATTTGTGTTAGTGTACCCGACAGTTTGTAAAGAACAGTGAAGAGCATTGAAGTGTGAGAACATTCAGTGCAGAAAGATATATTTATTCTAAGCAATATGTCAGAATCCATGACCATTATCAAATAAAAAAAACTATGGCAATTATATTGTGGGTTATGAAATAAGGTCAAAAAACACCTTAAAGTGTGAGAATGTGATTCTAGTAAACAGATAAACACATCAGATTAACAAACAAACAAAACCTCTCCCAAAAGATTTGACCTTAAGAAAACAATCCACACACAATTCAGTGAAATCTACTCTGATGTGAAATGCTTAATTTTCTGCTTATCAAAATACTAAAGTAAAATTCCTAAATTTGTTCAAATAGCTCTTGCAATAGCAACAGCTAGGCATGAATTTCTCTACTGTCTTCTGAAATATTTATAAGGAAAACTACTTAAATCCTGTTTTTGCCACTAAATCTTTTGAAAAAGAGAAAAAAAAACCCACAAGGAAAGGTTTGTGTACATGACAGAATTTTGCTTGCTTATGTTGTTGGAGCTTAATTTCGCTCTTTGAATGTAAGATTATATTTAAAAGCTACATTCTTCTGGCATCTGCCCAGGTTATGTTCTTCAGAACTCTTCAGTATGGGCTAAAATAAGCAGTAGTAGTAGTTAAACAAATACGGCACAGTCAAAGCAAGTGCTTTGATCCAGTATCATTGACAAATGTGCTGTTATGGAAGGCTTTAAATAACACGTTTTATTTCTATCTTGCTGTAGTGCATGGCATGAGATGAATCAGAACAGGTGGATTCTAAAAGTTACATATCTGGTTTAGAAACTGATATGATTAATCAAGAATTACAGTAGTGCAACGTGCATGTCTCTTAGTAAGTGCATTTTAAAAACACGTTTGGCAATAAATACATCATTTAGTTGCATAACCAAGCCATTAATTTAAGGAAAAGGTTAGGAGAAATGATGATGTTGTCTAACTTCTTGTTTGTATATTAAACCTAGCTACTTATGCCTGTTTGGGTAAAGATTTCAGCTTTTCATGGTGTTTGTACTGTCTCGAGCACCAGCACATTGCAACCTTCTGGAAGGAAATGTTAAAGACTGCAGCTACAAGAGCCTTGTACTGCGGGTTGTTCTCTTTCTAAGTATTTGTGAGATACTGTCATATTGCTTGCCACCTCTTTTACACTTGTAGGATCTGCAGTGATTATGATTCAAAACAATATCCCTTTTTGACAGAGAAAGACATCACTGCTGATTTTAAGCAGGGACAGGCCTTTGCCATCATATAAATATATTAAGGAGCTTTCTTGTGCCAAACTTTTAAAGCGATGTTCTGCTAGCTACAAACCACTTGATAAATTGGCACTAAAAGTGCCAAACTAGCAGTAGCAGCTTTTTTGATATATGTTGCATCACAAAACAGTGCCTAAAAATGAAGTATATCTCTCCCTGAACTCTTCAGGTGTTCAAAATCTGAGCTGCATAAATGATGAGAAGGAACTGTGAGATGCTGCGTTGCACTGTCGTGGTTCTGTCTGAAAAATTTGAGGCAGCATCTATGAGGTGATTTCTACTGAATTTGGTATCAACGGATGCAAAAATTCACCTGCCTGTCCCTCTGGGTGTGAGTTGTTCCCATAAGAGGTGGGAGACCGTCATCTGCAGTGGCTGCTTTGCTGCTGGAGTTGTTCACAGTCTGAATCATTGGTTTAAACTTTTGTTGGTCTCAGATTAACTTAATACAATAGAATGAGAATTTTATGGCCTGCTGAAGAGCTGGCATGCACTCACTTCTTTTATCCCTGCTGTTGGATCTGGCAGAAAGTCAATGCCTTTACCTCACTGTGGTACAGCAAAGCTCTTTTTTTTTTTGGTTTGTGTGAGTTTTGTTTTTGTTTGTACTTCACAGCTTTCAGGAACC
This sequence comes from Chlamydotis macqueenii, assembly GCF_036417535.1. Classification (NCBI taxonomy): domain Eukaryota; kingdom Metazoa; phylum Chordata; class Aves; order Otidiformes; family Otididae; genus Chlamydotis; species Chlamydotis macqueenii. Next base: position 50,773,920 of record NC_141560.1, on the reverse strand, counting down.
TGAGTGTTGCTTTTGCTTGAGGCTCAAGTATGAACACATACCATCTAACCTGAGGCTGAGATGTCGAAGTTAGAGTCTCAGCATGTTTCTGGATGTGCCCCTCTCCTGCACGGATTTGTGGATAGAGCCATGGCTTTTCCAGCTAAGAGCAGGAAAGGGAGGTGGGATGAATCCAAGCCTAATTGCATTTCTGAACTGAAATACAAGCTTCTAACATCTCTAAAAGGCAAGAGTGAATCTTTGTGATGTAGGTGAAGAAGTGTCAATTGACAGATATCCTGTCACCACCATCTCTGGCACAGTTTATGCTTAAAGAATCCGGCTTTCTTTACAGGTGTGCAAATTTTGCTCCTAATGCTTACATCGCTTTGGAAGATATGATGGGGGTTACTAAACCACTGAAACACTTGTGAAGACTTTGTCTCGGGATATAATGCATATTGATAGCTGTTGTGTAGCTGTATCAACCAAAAATGTTGAGCCTTGTGATGCACCCCCTTATTTCAGGGTCCTCTATGTCCTCAGGAGAGCTAATAAGCTTACTTGTTTTTCTGATTTAAACAAAGTTCTTATGCTTTCAAAGCATGGAGAAGCAAACAAATTTGATACCTCATTCTTTTTTTGTTGGATGCTGTTGTATTTTATTAAACATACACAGTTCTGTACTGCTGCTGCTGTACAATGTTTGTATTGTACACTTCGAAAGACTAGTAGGGATGATTGTGATATAATGTCCAAATACCATTTCATCTTGTGCTTTTTCTAGCAAAATTACTTTAAAAATAGAACAAAAAAAAAATCATCCCTTTACTTCTGTGTAATGTTAGTGCCCTGATAATGTCTGGAAAGACTAGCATTCTTTGGAGTTTAAGTGAACTCCCTCCAAAATGGGAAGCCAGCTCCATGGTCTTGTTGCAGCAGTGCTGTACTCGGTTATTCACTGAAAGCCTTTTTAAGCATGATGCAGACTAACTGCTCTCACTTCTTTACTGCTTTACATTCTATCAGAGCTTAAGTGATCTTTAAATTCAAGCATCCGTAATCCTTCGCTGTGGCAGGGCTGTAAGGGTAAGTACCTGAATGTAATGAACAAACTCACCATGAAGTGGAAATTGCCATGTAGATAAGGCCTAGGGAAGTTGGGTTAAAATGAAGAAAGCAGTAAGATGTAATCTCCCAGGAGATCTGAAAGGAAATCTGATTGCACTGCCTGATTGAGAGAGGAAACACTGATTTTCTCTGATGTAGTTTATCCAGCTTTTACTTCCCCTACCCTTGTCACCATACAATTATTGTGGTCTATAACTGCAGTCCTGGGAAAAAAAAAATATGAATTTTCTTTGTTGATAATACCCCATAGGTAAGCCCATGTGTGCCTAGAATTTCTTCATTACAGCCCTGTCACTCTGCACAAGCCGCAGGATGGCTGTTAAATTGATTGGCCAAACCTGTGAAATGTTCCACTCACAGGGCCTGGCTCTACAGGCTGTCTCTGCTTCTTGCTATGGAAGTTTTCCTCACTTGTAATTTTAAATAGGAAAAATGTCCAGCCCTGTTCTTCAGTACAGTGCAAAGGAACGTGTTGGTGGAGATCTTGCAGGCAGCCTGAGGTTTTGGGTTTTTTTCCCCTCGGCTCACTTTGGAGGACCAGCAATGGGTACCCTCTCACCTATAATTCCTTTGCCGTCCCAAGACTCCTTGCTTAACCTTTCATCAACAGGTTAATGCCTGTCACCTTCACCCTTGTCTGATACCTGAGGAGGGACACAAAAAAAACCCTCTGCAAAATGTGTCCAGTGATGCTGACTGACAGGATTGCTGTGAAACGAAAGTGAGGAGGAGCCTGCTGCTCTCTCTGTGCTGCTCCAGGCTGAGCATGCCCTTATTGTTATTTCTGGATGTGCTGATTCAGCATTGCAATGGTGCACAATATATACAGAATATGAGTGGCTACATATGCCAGATTAAAAAGTAAACAGGTCACAATGTGTCCTCTGATGTGTATTTATAGCTCACTGACATCAGCAGGAGCTACATACATCTGAAGGCAAATTCAGCCTGTGTGATAAGTGGAAGAAAGCATGCCTTAAGCAAAAGGAGCAGAGGCTGCATATCATACATTTAAGCGAGCATCACTTGTAGCTGTCTTAATATATACGCTGCTTACATTGTGTATCTAACCCTAACGATCAGTGCCTGTTAGGTATAAATGTGGTGACAAGCTGTACCTTTCTGTAGTTGCTTAAAAGTTACAAACAAGCATGACTGAGTAGTTGAAGGACATTGAATTAAACATGCTTGAATTAATAGAGTAATGATTGGTGCTGCTCAGAGCTATAAAATAAACACTAGCTAGAGCGCTGTGCTGTGTGGCAACCAGATCGAGCCGTGGGGTTGCTGGAAGTATTCTGAACTGACTCAACTTTGTTGTTGCGTGAGAGAGATAATCCTAAAAAAGCTCTCTATGTAGGCTCCCTGTGCAGTTAACGTTTTAAACCCCCCTTTGGCTTGTTGTTATGACTTCAAAGATACTCTAAAGCCTTCGTTAAATTGATCATTAACTCTGCAATGTTATAATTAGACATTTGAACTTGGCTGCATTCAAAAAGAAAATGCAAGAATGAAAATCCTAACCAACGTTGTTTCTCTGCAGCTCATGAGCATGGTCAGAGACGGATTAAAGTTCCACAGGAGTTAAAAAGCAATGGGAATTGAAGGCATTAACCAGCCTTGCAGGAAGGATAGGGAGCCATTAATCCACAAAGTTTTTCTTTGAAAGTATGGAGCGAGAATAATGTCAGGAAGCTGAAATGGGTTACTGCTGGAGATTTAGATTTAAGCTCATAAAACCATTTAGATGGGAATGTTGAAGCATGAGTCGGGGAAGCCTTATGTTTCCAGCCCAGCAATCAAACATGTTATACTAAGCAGTCGTGTGCTGCCGCTAACCTGTTGTGAGTCTGTAAAACCGGTGGAGGAAGCACCGTAAGATGGCTTTAAACAATAGCAACAAGCCCAAGCAGCAGCTGAGAAGATTGAGGGTTGGATGCTGTGGTTAAAGTTTATGAGATCCGGGGCTGGGAGAAGCTCAGCCCTGCATCTCCCACTTTCTTTCCTCAATCTCTCCTGATGGAGTACGAGTCGAGACAACAGCTGGTAGCTACTATACGCCCGGCTGCATAGTGGATGGGAAAGCCTATCTCCATAGTAACAAAGAAGGCATTGCATGTGCTGCTCCTGCTTGGTCTGGGGAGTAGCTGGCTGAAGACATCTGGTCAGTGTAGCCGATTCTCAGGGGAAATTAGCTCATTTCATCTCATAGTAACCACAGAAACTTGACTTAGCTTAATAGAATGATGCTGAACATGAGATAGAACTGACTGGTTCAACAGTTTCGAAAGTCAAAGATTATCTAACTACTTTTAGATAAGTATTCTTTTAAGGAAGGCTACTGCCTGTGCTCATTCTCTCACCCCCTGCTTTTCCCTGTGGTGATGTTTCTGTCTAACATGATGGTGATTCTTCAGTGTAGGGTGGGTTTTAGCAATCTAAAGGCAGTTTTCTCTTTGTAAATATGTATTTCTTTTGCTTACATAAGCACTTTTTATTATACAGTGAACCCTCTAAGCCTTTCATCTTAGTGGAGCTCGATATAGTGTGAGATACCGTCTGTGTTAATGTACTATGGCTTGTACTCTAGAAAGTTCACTCCCCACCCCCAAAATCTTGAGTCAATTAACTCTTAACTATTTTCAAAATAAATATTCTGAACAGCTCATATGGCTACAAATAAACCTCAGAATAACTGGTGAATATGTGTAGAAGTCTTGAGCTATTTAACATCAATGAAACAAATTACAAAGCATATTTTAGTGTACAATACCGGAAAATTCCTAATTGATTTTTGCAGAACAAATTCTGCATCCAATATGCAGAGACTACATTGAGGATATGGTGGTTGGGTATGCTGTTGTTTTTTTCAATTTACCGTAAAATTTATCAGCTCATACTGTCCTGTCAGAAATCTGGAGGAAATTGAAGAATGGAAACTTTTTTTTCCATTTGCACATGAGGACATCATAATATATTTTTCATATGCCAATAAATGAATGTAGTGGACAGTAGCTTTTCGGTAAGTATAATACATGCAGAAAAGCGTCTTATAAGAGATCCGAGAGCGACATCCTAAATGTGTGGGGCACGAATAAAGCTTGATCTTCCACCACCCCGTACCCATTACTGACACCTAGTCCTGCTTATAAATATTTGAACTCAGTGGGTTGTTGTGACCATCATGAACTAGAAAATGAAAATGCTTGGACAGGCAGAAACCTGAGCCGTATGTCTCCTATTATGGAAGACCAGCAGAGCTCTCAGTCTTTGAGAAGCCCTACCCATGATTTCTGCATGTGTGGTTGAACGAGAGAAGTGTGTTCAGCTCTGCTGGACAACAGCAATAAATGTTGACATGGAGAATAAGAGCTGCTAGCTGCCGTAGTTCTTAAGAAAGATCAGGGGAATCAGAGGTCTTAAGAGAAATCTGATAAATGCTTGTAATAAACAAAGGGGCCTGAGCTTCCTAAAACAACTCAAACAAGTGCAGCAGATGTTCGAGGGCCCCAGGTGGGTTCTATAGATGTTAATAAACCAGATGAGCTAAAATCAGTTAATGAAAGAAGTTTAATCAATCTGAGCTGATTCAAGAAGTGACTACGTGATGAATCCATGTTCCTTGTTGAATGAAGATTCATTGGTTTGCTTTCTCTGCAGAGCTCATGCTCTGATCCATCAAGAGTTACATCTCTCTGTGGACCATTAAACCTAGATGTCAGATGTTTTTCCCCCAAATGCTTCTCTTCCTACCTGGAAACAGTCACCTAACAATGTGAAGCAGTATGTGGGTGGTGGTAGAGAGGACATGGAAGAAGTCTTCCCTGTTTCACTCTTAAGTTCATAGTGAGTTTCAAGGCAAGTGAACTGTCCTTGAAACTGAAAAATAAATCTGTTGGTTTCATGGTTTTAAAAAATTTCTTTCTAAAAGTGATTTGCATCTAGTAACTTTTTTTTTTTTTTTTTATTAAACATAGGTTACAGGAATCAATAGGAAAAATTCTATATCATAGAAAAATGATGATATCGTAGAAAATCTTATGATGCTATGGGGGTTTGGGAGTCTTGAGGTGGATGATTGTCTTTTGGTTTTTTTGTTTTCATGAAGCTGAAAGGCTTCAGTTGAAACTTGCAATAAGTCTTCTTAAAGCTGGATGTTGATAAAAATTAGAGACTCTCGATGAGTGTGATTATTAATATGAAATATTTTCTCTTAGGGCGTAGAGAGGGTATTTCTTTTGTTGGGCTCCTAATTTTTGCAACATTTTCAGGAAGTTTAAATCTTCTCTGACATGCCTGACTTTCTGATCTACCCAGATCAACCAGTAGATTCAGGAGTTTTGAGAGGGAAACTGGAGGCAGACAAGGTAATCACATGGACCTCTCTAGGGAGACCAGTTCAAAAATAGAAACCGCTCATAACCTCTCTTTCAAGTAAGAACTGATAGTAAATTTCCTCTGCTGTTTATACCATTGCTCCAAGCTGAGAATACTTTATTGGATAATTCAAAGCAGTTGTTCTAGGCTGACTCTGAATTTTTTTTTCTTTTTTTTTTTTTCTTCCCCTCAGCTTTTAGCTGTCTAAAAGTTAGGTTAGCCTGGTATAAGCCAATCACGTAAGCTTTCCCTCCATGGAAAAGGATAGGTACTCCTGAAAGCGTAGTATATTACATCTTAAGGTGCCTAGGACACTTGAGATTAATTTCCCTTTCTATGTGCCCATTTCTCTCCATTAATTATCAAAAAAGCCATGCTTGTTTACCCTATTTAAGTACTTGGAGTTTTCCTTCTTCATGAAGTCATTTTCTAGCCAGGCAGTTTATAGTAACTTAGTTAATCGGTATTAATGCTGCTGTTGTTTGTATAATTGTTTTGTAGTTACTAATGTGCTTGAAATACATCCCATGTGGTCACAGAGGTTCTTAACAGTTTAGTTGGTATTTGGAATATGGTACAATTACATTTCTGATGCTTGGATTCATGCTGGCTTTTGTTCGTATTTTCTTTAAAGAAGCATAAATCGTTGATTATGTGGCTCAGTACTTTGATATATGTAATGTAAGGCTGTAATCTTCCTTTTTCAACAGATAGCTTCAGCTGTGCTTGTTTGTTATGGATTGCAGCTTCCTTCAAGGGTTGTCCCACTGACTTGGACTGGAATATTCAAGAATAAAGTGATATACAGTGGAAGGTGTCAGAAATCAACTCTGTGTGATGTAGCGCAGGCAGCTTAGTGTTAATGCCCCAAGCCGAAGTCTAATCCTGTGATCCAGATGAAACAAAACGTCAGAAGTATTCTCCCTGCCAAAAGTCTGAATAACTTTTTTTATCACTGAGTCCTATGATCGTGTTGGCTCACAGGCAGAGTTGCACAATGTACTGAGCAGCAGTATGAGGCACAACCTGAGCAAAAGAGGAGCTTCTCGACTCTCAAAGAGGAATAAGTACTTCAGCGGGGTTCCTTTGAGCCTGAATTCTGACTGGCTTATCTTTGTATTTATTTTAACAGTAAAGCAAGTTGAAGGTTGGAAAAAAAAAATGCTTTCCTTGCTTTAAGGAGTAGAAGGAACTACAGAACACGAAGTAAAGTTAAAAGGAACTCCTTGAATGTTGTTAAGGATTCCAAAAGTAGTCTTTAGTTGCTGCCAAAACTAATGCAACTGGAATTTCCATGGAAACCATCAGTGCAGTAACCAGTTAGTATACAAATACCTCCAGTTTGCAATAGATTTTCCTCCACCCCCTCCTCAAAGCTCATTCACTCTGTTCTCCATGTTAAAAAAAAAAAAAGTACCCATGTTTAACACGATGCTTAAGATTGCAACAGTCAAACATAACTTCTCATAGCAATACTAGGAGTCACGTGGTGGTAACTACTTGGTTTTGTGCTGAGAACTGATTGCTTGTTCTACAACCACCATTGTTTGCTATCTTTTTAAACATAAAAAAAATTAAATTCGTTGAAGAGAATTCCCACTGCCTTCAAATAATTCACAAAGTGTTTAAAAAGAGGGCTTTCATAGATTTTTCAGGATAATTTAGCACCCGAGATGAATACATTTCATGTCTTCATAGCATGAAATATTCATTATGGTTACTCAAAAGGTGTGAAACCACAGATAGTATTACCAGAGAGTTTCTACCACTTTTTGAGTACTGTAAAGCATGCTGTTTAAATAGGCGCAATGTTTCTGGCTTTAACAGCATGCCGTTTGGGATGAGTAATATGGTTCACGATAACAGAATTCTCTGTAACGTGCTAGGGGCAGATTTCTAATGAGGAAAGCTTTATTGATGGACTTATTAAAACATGCATTCATGTCATCAGCTTTGGTATCCCAAGTGTAATAGCTTATAAATATTCAAATACGCAGTTATGGGACACAGCTGTACCATGCTTTCATGTCAAGTAGGTTTCCTTTGGCCATCCAGCTGATGAGGAAATGCACATTGTACACAAAGCAGTCCCTTATGTGCTGTTGTAGTGTAATGTAATTGTTACTAATTACACCCCAAACAGTACTAGCAATTGACACTTCTGTACAAAGTTAAATGTGCAGTGTGTAATGTGTTTGGGAAAGGGGAAACATGAGGTTGCTATTAAAGCCATTTTTAGCAGAACTGGAAATAGGACACAGATCCAAATGTGGCAGAGCCACTTGTTTCATCGACTGAGAAGGAACTCATCAAATGGGTGAGCTTGGTTTTGGTGCCTTGCTGTCTTTGTTGGAGGAGGACAGGCCTCTGACCCTGGTTTCCATATTGTAGCCACCTCTACTGATGCTTTAAGAAAACTGGAAAACTATCCAAACTGAACTGCAGTCTAAGTAGCCTCTTCCTCCCGTAAGGTCTGTAAGGCTGGCCAAAACCTTTAACATTCGATCATTTCTAGGTGTCTTGGCCACTTGAGAGATTATTTATTTTTTAAGACCATTAAAAAGGTTGTAACCCAAACTCATTATCTGCACTATTTGTGTGTCCGTACTTGGTTGCTGTGCATCAGGACTGCCTTTCCCCCCTCTCCTTAGTCCTAGAAAAGAACTTATCCTGGTAATTATTTATTTTGCATACTGAGAAAATGTTGCTTTAAAAGAAAGTTTTACAGTGCAAAAAAAAACCATTATCACCTCTCAGTAATGACATGATGTGAAAAATGTCACACGTTTCAGTTGTTTGTCCCACAGAGTGATGGCTTGTGTATGAAGTTAGTAAATACTAAGGTTGAGTAGCTTCAAAGCAAGGAGTCGTCCTTCCTGAATGCAACCTCTTGCTTCATTTCTGTTAAGACAACTGGTACAAATATCAGTTCTTACTAGTTTCTCCACTGCTACACAAGTATCTTTTTGGGTGGGATGAACATCTTTGGTTCCAGTCGGTAATCTTAGCTTTCCTGTTTGGCAGTAAGTCCTTTGGTTTCTGGGCTGGGCTTACATCTAACACAATGGAATCTTGAGAGGTGTAAGCAGGACAGGCATACTAAAACCAACTTTTTGAAACAGTGAGTATTGAGAACTGCAGAAAAAGTTAAAGGGAAGGCTAAAAAGTTGGATGATCTTTTGACACTTAAAAAAACAAACCAGTTTTTCGAATTACTGACAGAATTTGTCTAGCTGTGGAGTAAGACTGCCATTTGCTTTATCACATAAGGTACTGGGAAATAATCTTTGGAAATTGGGCATTTCCAAAGATGTATTCTGTTTAATTCCTAATTTAAGCAACAGTAAGTCTCAGATCAAGGAGAAGGCCCTAGAAAATTCAACTATTCTCATGAGTTACTTAGGAGTATAGCTCACGTAAAGAGCAGATGTGCCTCAAGCTTTAGAAAAATGAGCACAATAGTAACGCAATAATACAAAGTTCTGCTCCACTGCTACCAGTTGGATGTTCTGGTATTTCAAATGCATAATGGGTGCTTTAGTTGGTCTAATAACATATATTTTCAAGTAGACTCTAAATCTGTCCTGCATTGCCCAATGTTTCAGCACAGAAAAAGCTCATCTGTCTTTAAACCATGCTCCTTGTGTCCCTTTAAGTTGCAGTTGTTTTTCCCTCAAGTACCATGCCACAGAGGGATTCTTCTGGTCGAGTGGCTTTTGCTTGCTGCATCAGCTGCCTGCTAGCCGATGCGCTGTTGCAAAACCTTTAGTTTATTCTTGACATGGCGTAGGCATTGCTTTCATAATGTCTCTCCTTTTCCAAAGAGTTTTGGAATACAGTGTTCCTGAATTCCGCCAAATATCGGTTTGGGTTTTTTTTTTTTTTAATTCATTCCATACAATGCCTGTTAGTTTCCTGAGGTATTTGATGTCTTGAAGCTCAGAGCAGCTGCCACTGAGAAGGCTATAGCTTTTTTTAAGATTTTTTTTTTTTTTTTTCTTCCAGCAATGAATAGTGCACTTGTCTTTTATTTGTAAAGGGAGCAGGGGAAAGGTGATAGTGAGTGAAGGGAGTTTCACAGAGCTGGAGTTCTCCTTTCGTAACTTTGAATTCTGCAAAGAGCTGTCTCTGTTGCACCATTTATTTATGTTGGAGCCCAAACTGATAGAAACATGAATCTGAGTAAAAATATAAGGCTTTGCACATAACGGTAGCTTGGTTAATGGAGTATGCAACTTCAGAGAGATCTGGCTTATATCTTAATTTTGCAAATGTAAGTTTAGTTTGGTCCATTTGGAACATTATCAAAGCTCTAGGGGAGAGTTTGCACTGAGTTAATCGTGTGCTTTGGTAAGTATAAATTAACTTCCCATTTGGGTATGCTTTAATCCTGATTCGCTGAATGATAGCCACGACTATTTAACGCGTGCTGATGGGAATGAAGGCAGGAAATTGGCACGAGGAGGAAACTACTTGCCTTCAGTGTGTGAAATGTATTTGCCACTTAGCTGAAAATGCTGACTTTGTTGCCTTCAGTGAGGTTTATTTTGCATGTCAGATAATTCTCCTCTCCTCCTTCACAAATTTTAGAGGCAACTGTAAAATGCTGACTGAATGGGCTGTGTACATACGGCATCTGAGAGGTTTTTTTATTAGCTTAAACTAGCACACGTGTTTTCCTGTGAGGAGTATTAAGTGCCTGGACTGCAGGTTTAGTGTGCGACTGTTTTTGCAGCTGTGTGGAAGAGCATGATGCGTATTCCCTGGAGCAGGCCTGGGAGAGAGCTCAAGTATGTTGAGGCAAAAGCAGGTTGTGTTTATGGGAACGTCAAGCAGAAATACGGCACTTGAACTCTTATCAATGCTGAGCCTGACACGAGTAACTGAGCAGCGGTTGCCCAGCTGTGCGAAAGGAATGCCCTACTTCTAACCACGCAGGATTTGGTTTCAGAACTGGACAACATTGTCCTGCCAGTCTAGAAAAAAGTGAAAATTTTCTTTTTCCCTTTGTTACCTGGAAGTAGTTGAAACCAACATTGAAAATTAGTTCTTGTTAAACTGTTATTGAAGAACATGGTCATTGCTCGGGTCAGAAATCTTCCTTTTGGAGGATGAGTTTTGAAAACATGCTACTTGTAGAAAAGGAGGATATCATGAGTATATGCAGAAGTAGAGGTAATGTCCTGCTTTTGGTGACTTCTCACTCTTCTGAAAATGTCTTACTCATGGAATACACATCACATCCCAGAGAGGGTCCTATAAAGACAAAAACCATATAGAGGAGCTGGAAGGGTAGAACTGAGAATCCTGGAGCAAGGCTGTCTAGCACACCGAACCATTTTCTAACTCCCTTCTCGGAGGGAGGGTAGGGCAGGGGGGGATGGTCTTGTCTGCACAAGAGAGGTAAAATGTTAGAACTTCGTCAGAGTACCTCTTCAGCATACTCTGTACCTGCTTTTGCAGGAGCAAGTTGTTGAAATAGCTCATAATAGCTCATGGGATTTAGATGTGTGGCCCTCATGATGCTGCTGTGCATATCCAGCTATACTTCATGGTGTTACTATCTTGTTGTCTTGGAGCGTTCGTATGGGAGAGAGTGGTGAGAGTAGTGGATTTCTCTGATCAGGAATGGAGTTAAAGACTGCATGTGGTTTGCTCAAAGCCATGTGAGAAACCTGTAGCTGAATAGCAAGTCAAGCTCTGATCTCCCCTGTCTTTTCAATCTTCCTGACTCCCGCCTACCCAGGGAACGAAGAGAGGCATTGCTACAGCTTGCGGGCATGTTTTCTCTTTCTTTGGACTCTGGATAGTGCCCTTAAGTTGACAAGTCTCTGCAGGTCAGAATGTCTGGGCTGTGGGTAAGGTTGAGATGATGTACATGCAGTGCTGTCAACTTTGGAGGAGAGAGACGCTCCAAGAACTAGCAGAGCTTAGGAGGGCATGTTCACTGCAGAGCAGGAATGTGGATATCCTTGGTCGATTGGTGACTGTACAGGGGGAGAGAAACAACAAACAAGGAAAAGTAATTTCATTGAAGTTTATTTTCTTACAGTCCTTGTTTTGCAAGTTTCTAGAGAGAAAAATGTAGTTTCTAAATTTTCTACTTTATAAAGAAAAAGTATTCCCTTTCATGCCTTAAATCTACAGGTGATTCTGCAGACACACGTTTTGTTTTGAAAAGCTCTATACATTTTTTTAAAAAAAGAAAAAACATCACTAAAATATAAAATGAAACCTGGCTGTAATTTGTGTAAAATGACTGTTGAAAACCACCATTTTTCAAGAACAAACATTGATTTAATGTAAAAGATAATTGAAAACTAGAGGTTTCTAGCTTCCCATCCTTGCTAGTCTTTTTTCTCTTTTCTTCTGTGCTTTTCTAATAGAATGAAATGAGATGAGTAAGGAGGAAACATTAATATTCACAGAAAGCTAAAGTTATTTTCCACTTTTTAAAACCAGTGGAACAAAAATATTTTTTCATCAATAATCTTTTTAATTTCAATTTTAAAATGTATTATTGCAAAAACACCACCACCTTAGTATGTCTGAAACCACTAGATTTCAAGTGTTGCTGTTACCAAACTGTACAGCAGCTGACCAGAGCTTGGCCGTTACATCTCAGAAATGCCATCTACCATTACATTCCCTTTTAAACGTGAAGCTATTGCAGGTTAAGCTGGGCTGATAATGGCCAGATTCAGATTCGTCCTTTTGTGTGCCTCTGCTTTTAGGTAAGAGCAATGTTTTATTTTCCCCTCAGAAAGGAATAAGTGTTGTACCAGTGATAGTCTAAGGGTATAACAGAAACATGGTTTGCAGGAAGATGTGGTAGCTTGTATTGCCCTGTCATTTGTAGCTGGAAAAAAACAGGCATAGGGTCTCTTCATGAGGTCCTTCAATAAATTCAGTGTTAGTTGTGAAGCAAAGGGAAGACTTAGGAACTGCTCAGTGTAGGACACAGTGGATGTGACGTAGTTTTGGTTTGTTTTTTTTTTTTTAAATGAGTGAGGAAGGTTATTTAATAAAAAGTATGCAATAAGATACTTGACAGGATAAAAATAATCAGATCAGGAAAAGTAGTAGTGTTAATATGAAAAGTTCTCTGTAACGTAAAAATACAGACTACTTGGCTTAGACTGATTTTTTTTTTTTAATAGTCTTTAACAGTTCCTTCCTACTTGTATTAGCATATTGTATGTGTTAATGAATGAGTATGCATCCCTGTGAAGTGTGTGTATGTGTGCTTAATCTTAAGTAGGTGAATAGTTCTTTTGAATTCAGTGAGATATAAAATTAAGCATATGCTGCACTGGGTGGAAGCCAGAGCATTTTTCACTTTGAAGGAGCGGGTCCCGTACGAATTCCTTCTTAAGACTTTTATGAAGCCCTGAATAAGAGATTCATGAAATAAACAGAAAGGAGTGGTTTTTTTAAAAATAATTTTTGCACCCATGTTAGTATGTTGACACTTCCTTTCTCTTGCCAAATACTTCGGGTTTAAAGCCTAGTTCTCGAGCATACTTTGTGATGGGGGAGAATTCCACGCTGAAACAAGTATCATAAACTAAACATGCAAGCCCAGCGTAATTTACTTCTGTAAATTCCTGGCAGATATCATCAGCAAGTAAGTTCAAAAGCTGAAGACGACCATGTTGTGAAACGACTCGTGCAGGGCTGAGGGTGTGGAAAGTTGTTCTAATGCAGCGGTGCGCTGAGGCCGTGCCTTTGGTGCAAAGTTACGCCGCTGACATCCGAGGCCTTTTGTAGTCAGTGGAAAAAATTCAACTGCCAGCGTTTGGATTTGGCTGAAACCTCCAGTGAGAAGAGAGCAAAGGAAATAAATTAAAGGCTTTTTAAATGCACCTAAGGGAGTTAGGTGCCTGACTCCTATTGAAATTCAATAGGATTTAGTTGCTTGGAGCCTTTGGAAAATCTCAACCTAAAATTGCAGGCCTGCAGTATTCTTTATGGGTCCCAGTGCTATTGGTCTGTGCTCTCAACACCGATTAAGAGAAAACAAAGTCTTCCATGCAATCAGCTGTTCTAACTCTGTCTCCTAGTCAGTGTCCCTTTTTTTTTTCAGAACATGAACACTTACATAACTAGTATTTTGTCTTAATTAAAAACATTAATAAGGAGACTTTAATGATGTCCAGTAACTTCTTAGGATTAATTATGGGCCTCTGAAGATAGACATGTGATACTGATACCATGGGTTTTGTTTTCTGTTGCCTGTTCAATCATTTTGTGCCAAATATGCTAGATAGAGAATTTCAGCAAATGATACTAGTAGGCTTTTTGAAAGGAAGGAACACAAAATGTTCTGGCTTTAAACATTTTTTTAAAAAAAACTTTTTGTTGTTTTTCACTTGAAAAGATGTCATTTAGAAGATCTTTGGAAGTGAGGAAATTAAGCAGGGGGAGAAAAATTCCCAATCCTAAGTAGTGCTTTTGGCAGTTGCTCAGTAAGTGTTTCTATATATGAAAAAATATTTATCCTTTTATTTTTGATCTGTACCTCATCAAGTTGGTATTTTTACTTTATTGAGCTTGGTGTCTGTCTTCGTCTGTTTGCTCAGGCCATATGATTTTGCTGTTCTGTGTACCTTAGAAAGCACAGTACAGCTTTCAGGAAAAAAATCCTGCCTTTCTCCACAGAACAAAGAGGGGCCTCTCTATGCAATGTGAGTGAGATTAGAAGAAACAGTTGCCTTGCTGCTGTTATTTGCATACCCTGCCTGGGCTATACACCAGTGCTGTCTGAAGCATTTTGCAAGCCCTGATGTGTCAGGTGAACAGTGTGCTGTCAAGTGGACTCTCGCTCTCTCCAAACTAACATGTAGCCTGCAGTCGTTCAGTTTTTGTGTGCTACCCTTCTCTGAGTGTAAATGCAACCTATTGCTCTATATGTGAGGCACATTTCAACTTTTTTTGACCTTTCAGTGGCTGTAGAGGATATGCTGCATCCTTGCTTGTGAAGATGTGGAGCCTGTTTCTCTATTGCCAAATCCAGCTCTGCAGCCCTTGGCTGCTGGCAAGTGCCCTGTTCATCATTTTGCATTAGCATCAACAGATCTATTGTCCCCTCTCTTGACTCCTTCAGAGACGTCCTTGTTGGACTTCTGAACAAAACTTTTGGCAGTGTCCTTGCTCCACTACTGCTGTCTGGGATTGCGAGTAGGTTACTGTTGCACTTTACTGTGGACACCAGCTCTATGGCAGAGCTCTTCCATTGCCTTGCCTCACAAATAGGTATCGACGCAAGTAGTGCCACAGGAATCTTACACCTGAGGTAATGCTGGTTGGCATGCCATCCCTCTATAAGCTATGAGAGAGCTTATTATTTCCTTGTTTAAAGGAATTCATGGGAACTTTACCATCCTTGAAGCTAGAATCTGAAGGAAGCCAGATTTGAAAGAATTGTGGGAATAATGTAGTTGATCTCTCCAGTGATGATAACAGAGCTTGTGATATGGCAGAGATTGCTAGGACTCATATTCCCAGTAAAATGTTAGAGTGGGAGGAAATTCTTGCAGTACAAGAAGTGTGTGCTTATGAGGCTTAAAGTCATCCCCCTCATCAATGCCTCTTGTTTTCCTGTGCATGTTATTTCCCTTTCCTCTTAGGGCAGCCATCTGTGGCAGATGGAATAAGCTGTTTGTCATCTTTGGTTTTCAGTCTTCAGCAGGGAATCAGAATAACATAATGGTATACTTTGCCTTCTTGCTCCTAAAATATGTATTTTATCTCTCTCATGTTTCCGGAGTTCATTGAAAAAAGTCTAGACTCACTAGAGGAAAGGCATTCTTGTTCATAACAGGTTTCAGATGACTTCATCTAGTCCTCCCACATCAAATGGCTGTATGAACTTCTGTGATGCTCCGTGACCTGCTACAGCTTTGAGGTCTACTGGCAGAGCCTCAGGCAATATGTTCTCTGCACAGATGCTTTCTCAGCCTCCAGAGGCAATTTCTTTATCTGTTAAATAACTGTTGTTATGGTGTCATTATCCATTCTAGGTCAGGGTTTTGTTGTGTTGGGTTTTTTTTTTTGGTTTTTTGTTGTTGTTGTTGGTTTTTTTTTGTTTTGTTTTGTTTTTGTTTTTGTTTTCCCCCCAAGCTACTAATCTGTCTAATTGCTTAAAAACATCTTCAGCTAAGTTTAGGGAATCTGTCCTTCCTTTTGGAGTTGCTACTGCACTTTATCTCACAGTGTGGATGTTGGATGCCTTCCAATATTGGATTGTAGCTCTTCCAATCCAGTGGGGGTGGAGTAGTAAAGGAATGACTTTTCAAGACGCATTTATTAGCAAAATAAACCAGATATTTATTTTGCTAAAATACTTGTGTATATTTGTTTTCATATGACTTGCCAGTCATGTGGCTTATGGCTGATGGAAGGGACTTGTTCTTTTGCATCCCAAATGTTGTTAGGGTGATAGTTAGTGTCCTTATTTGTAGTAGGTCCAGATCTTTGGTGTAAGTCAAACCTAATACATGGGCTTTTCATCACATCTATTCTTTGAGACCTTCTCTGTATGTTCCCTGTGTGGGCTGATTATGAACCTGTGATTAATCCATGGGAACTGTGGAGATACAGGCTGTAATGACAGATAGCGTGGGTATGTATGGATCCTGCCTAAGTTCCTTCATCAGGTGATGAGAGCTGTACTTTAGCCAAGTGATTAAGTTATGACATATCTGTCTTGGGCTGACGATAATTTTTATGTTTTGATGGCTTTTTCATTATACTTGAAGTAATTCCCAAAGCTGTTCATGTAGTACTTGATAAGTCAAAGCAACTTCTGTTTCAATGTCTGAAGTGTGAAGAGTAGTGAGATGCACTGGAAAATCTGTTGTGAGACTTCTGAAATAGATTGCACGTGCTGACCCCACTCGCACACCAATGCACCAGTGAGGACTCAAGCTCCTTTATTGCTCTTTATAAAAAATATTTCATTCCCTGGCATCTGCTAAGTGGCTACATGGAAATCTATTGTAGTTTCACCAAGCACTGTACCACAGTAGAAGTGCCCATGGCTTGTTACACTAGTCTTGTCTTCCTGTTTCCTGTCATTGAAAGTGTGGTGGTAAGTTGCTTGCAGCTGAAGAATTACCAACACTGATAAAGTTCTTCAAGAAAAGCAATCTACATGTTTATCTCATGTTAATCTTCTCTGCTTTTTAATCCAGAGTTAATCTGGTACTTGGCTGTATTGGGATTATGTGGCTGAGAAGGCATGAAGATCAGCATCAAGCATATCCCTGGGCTGGGGAGGGATGGCAGAAGTGATGGTACCATATACAAATGAATAATTAAAAAGGAAAAGAAAAGTCTCTCCTCTCAAGCAAGAGAGCTTCTGTATGCCCATGGTGTGAAGGTACACAACTGTCACATCTCAGAGGGCTCTTTTTGCCATTTGTAAGGTTTTTATCTCAGTGCTGTATTTCTGTTTTCACCTAGTAGAAAGGACATAACAATTAAGTTGCACAGGGTTGAGCGTGTCCTTACACAGTGCAGTTCTTGTGTGTCTATAATTTTAAGCACGAGAACTCATCCACTGAGCTTTAATCCCCACCTCCACTAATGTTTTGTATTTTAATTTTTCCCTTGTGCTGAATGTTGCTTTGTTTCTTATTTCACTCATTCTTTACATCCTCTCTGCTCAGCACTTTATCCTTCCATTTTCCTATAACAGCTTCACAAAGCCGTGTTTCAGTCTCGCTAACTCATCGTGAGAAGCACAAACTTTTATACAATGCACTTAGTAGGTAGGCGTTAAGTGGGCAATTAGGAGAAAGTATCAAAGAAACAGTGGACCAAATTAATCTGTAGTGCAACTCAAGTTTGCTGAAATTTTTAGGTGTGAGGCATTGCTGCTTTCTGCCAGGGTGACTCCTGTTAAGTGGAATTAGCCCTAATTACCACCAGCACAAATGAACTAAGGATCAGGTTGGCATCCTTTTAGTTTGTGTAGTTTCATGTCCAGCTGTTAATTGGGAAACATATAGGTGATATTTCAGTAGCTCAGGAAGGCGTAATTTTCTAATGTGTTTTTCCTTCTTGTCTCCAAGTTTCTGGCTGCTAATTTAAGTGTGTACTGACAGGAATTCATCAGCCTCCCCCACCCCCGGGACACTACTTACGAGACCTATGCAACACAAGATATTAAAACCACTTTTGTCTGTCACAGAGCCACGGGCAGGGGAGGGGGAATTTGCCAGTTGCTAATGGATACCTGGGGGTTTTGTGTATGACCATGAAGAACAGCTTGTGCACTTTCACCCCCGATGTTCCCTGAATAACTTGGGTCTCATTTAGGTCAATAAGCCTTTATCAAAACGTCAGGAGTGAAAAATGTGTCTTGGTGTAAGCCGACTGGTCGTTCCCTCCAGTCACCGGAGTCTATAGGACAATCAATGTTCTCTAAGCTTGTCTGCGTGTCACGCAAAGAGCTGGATGACAGTAACCATTGACTGCGTGTCTGTCCCATTGTCTTTGGGACAGCCTCCATTTGCATACTTGCCGGTGTGCCTGTTAGCCAATGAACCATGGAGAGCCTTTAAAAAACATACGCACACAACTGGGATGCAAATGTCCTACGCAGAGAATACACGCGGCTTTAAACTACAATCCAGGCTTTCACTTTCCACCTTCTTGCTCTAAAACTGGAACTGTGATCCTGACAAGGCCATGGTGGTCAGAGTGCTGTTTGTGGGTTCATTGTGGTAAAATGTTAACTTTTCTCTAGGTTTTTCTTTGCCTACCAGGAGAAGGTTTTTTTGTTGTTGTTGTTCTTTTGGTTTTGGTAATTGCTTTTGGGAATATCTGACCAGCATTGTCTGTGCTAACACGTATGATGTGAGGGCACGCATCCCTTCCTCAAGAGTTATTTTGAATGAAGGCCGGGTTTTGCTCCCTCTGTGGTTGCTATTGTCTTTTGTTAAGGGAGTTGCTGTCGTGGTAGTGGTGAAAGGAGATGTACCAGCCTTCTGCATACAGAGGAGTACTTGGATATTAGAGTTTATTTACTACGTCTGTGAAATGAATACAGTCATCTGCCATTCACTGCAGGTTCGTAAATGATCGTCAGTGAAATTGGACAAAGGGAGAGTTTTTTTGCATTTTGAAGCTTCTGTTGTAAGACACAGGCTTTCCTTAAGGCATCTGCTGGAGATGCTGTTCCTTTAGATTTATGGTGTTCATTATGACTTTATTTTTATTAAAAAAAATTAATAATAGTCCAATTTTTTTTTTTAAGTGATGATTTCTGGTGATTCCTTTCACAATGAAGCTGTAGAAGGGGTCGAAGGGTCTGAGCTTCTTGTTTATTACAACCAGCGATCTGGACACTTCCGTTATATCTTGAAAATCTAACTGGAATCCAAGCGACTATAAACAATTGTGATAGCTGTTCTGCTGCATATGACACCTTGCCCAGGTTATGAGATTGTCAAAACTAAAGGAAAGAGTCCTGGCTAATGTTCTCTTGCCTTTTCTAGAAGTGTCACAGGGTCAAATGTCAACACTGTAGTGCCCTGAGATGAGCAGTTTGTTGTGCCATTAGGAGGCTGACGTTTTAGAGCCACATAATAGCAAAGTCAACTGCTATGCAACACTTTTCCCCCTCTTTTTCCTGTATGCATACCTATTATTTTACTGAGTATTCTGAGCAATGTCCCATGCATTTCTGAAACTGATAATATGACTCCCATTCATCCTGAATGGACTAGGATTGTATCCTTGGGGTTTTTTTGTTAATTTAGAAAATAATCATAGGTACTGTCTTGAGTCCCATTCGCCAATCTATAATGCAAACAGCAGTGAGCCCTGCAGAAATGTGAGGAGGCTGGATAAAACGTTCAGCAGCATGTCATCTTCTCTGCAGTTCCTCTTTATGCTAAATCACTCTTTGAAATAAGCATTTGTAGGCATTTCCAAAGTCATAGTTTAGTGTAGGTCTGTGGTTAACACGTAGCTTGATACCAGCAGCGCCTCAGGACCAGGCCTCTCTTTCTGCTGAAGTCTCTAATTGTTGACAAGAGGATGGGAAAGGTGTGCTTGAGGTCTCGCTGTGTTTACAGCACACCTGGAGTCAGACATATTGGTCATGGGTGCTAGAAATCTTTCCTCAGTCCATGTAAGATTAAAGGAAGACTGAAACAGTGAAAATAAGTGGGAGGTTAAGCTGATACGGTAAATGGAATGTGAAGCACACCTCTTCCTGAAATGAAATACGCTAGCAAAATACTCATCTTCTCAGTACAGACTGTGCTTGTTTTCTTTGGCTCGGTCAGGAAACTTTTTGTTTGAATTAGACCAAGTGAATTGCACGGAATGGTTTTCAGTTTTAGTACATGTAGACAAGGTAAACTGCATGCAATTAAAGTATTTAAACTTGCTCTTAATCTTTTCTTTCTTTACTCTTACAGGTTTTTCTGTTACTTTATATCATTTTAATATAGTTGACATTTTTTTCACCTTCCAAATTTTACGTTTTATTGTAGTGTTGCCTAACACACTCTGAAAAAAGATGAAAGACACACAGTAGAGAAATAACCTCGTTCCCTGTCTGTTTCTTTTAGGAAATTGTATTAGTGGTATTCTTTGGAACAGAATATGTGGTTCGGTTATGGTCAGCAGGATGCCGCAGTAAATACGTTGGAATATGGGGAAGGCTTCGATTTGCTAGGAAGCCTATTTCAATCATAGGTGAGTATGCACAGCTTGCAAAGTTGATGTAAACAACAAGTAAAAGTTGTCCTTGAAAGTTTTGAGAAGTGGAATTTCTGCAGCAGTTGTAGTCAAGTTAGAGCAAGAGCTCTTGTCATTAGCGTTAACGTAGATCTGAATTTCCTTTCAGGAATCCATGGGACTGTCATTTGAGAACAACTGTAGCTTGATTTGTTTTTCCAGAAGAGCAGTGTGTTTTCTTTTCACAAGTGATCTGAAGCTTTGCCAGAAATAAGTCTTGGCCATAGTCCTGTCTCCTGTGACCTCAGGACTGCAGACACTGTACAATAGCTACAACTGTATTTTTTTAAAGATACTGAACGGCCTATTTTTTTTTTCCCCAGCAGCCATTTGAGTAATTTATTGTAAGTTTATTTTGCACTCTAATTGAGTCACGTACTGCATGGTGGAGCATAATAGATGCACTGTAGTTACTTTTTGTGTCTATTGGATTAAAATATGGTTTTCAGTAATGCGTTCGGAACTGGGCACCTGATTTCTCTTGATATTCACTGCAGTTGGCTTCCTCATATGAGTTCAATGTTCTTAGAAATTACATCCATATATTCCATATATGTCACAAATTTTTTATTTATTTTTTTTTTTTAGAATGTCTGTCATGCATTTAACAATTTCATGGAAAGAAATATAATAATCTAAATTCAATCTGTATTTTGTTAGCCAGTTTTGAGAGAACTAAGTAAAGACCCTGTCCTTGAAGCACTTAAAATAAAAATAGATTAAACAAACCAGATTTTGGAAGAGGAGTATTGTTATAGAAGCATGGTAATTCTTGTTCTGTGACAGAGTTTTTCCACTACTCAGAAACATTATTTGTTGAGTACAGGATATAGTTTTTCATAAACTACTGACAATTTTGCTCAATTATAAAGGCAAAATTTTGTGCGTAAGTATTTTTGCAATCAAAAAATAGTTTTGTTTAGCTTCTCTATGCATATATATAAATAACAACTGTATTTCAGGTGTGACTTCAACTATAAAATGGCTTTGACTGCATCTTTGTGCTCTGTCCACAATCCATTTCTCTTGAGAGCTAGAACATTAGGGGTTCTGAAACATCATCTAATTAATTTCAGCTTGGAAAGCTAAGCAAAGTTCTGCTTGTCCAGATATGTATCAAGTACTATTTCATTCTCCAAAATACAGACTGCCTTTCCAAAATTATCTAGGCCTGAGGCACAGAGATTTACAATAAGTCCTACGGTAATGACTGACTTAAATAAATTACTCATACACTTTCAGTTTTTCAATACACATTCCAATTTTCCTCTCCCTTGTAGACCTGGGCAGATGAAATAATAGTAAGGCAATTGTCTTATATATGAAATAAATCCCCAAACCTCTGTCAGTGAAAAAAATACTGTCTGAACCAGCAGAGAAAATAAGATACACAGAAGAGATAATAGGTAGAAACTGCTGAAATTCCTCATGAATTATATCTAATAAAGACTCCAGGCTGCTGAGACTGCTTTACAGTAACTCATATCACACTCTTCATTCATCTAGAATGTGGCCATCCCAATAAAACCTTTCTATCATATCACACAATTATATTGTCTTTATATATTACAATAGAGATCTCGATATATAAACAAAAAATCTTAACTTGAGGTGACTGTTCAAATTGTTAAAGTAATATTGGCATTGGTTCTAGTAACAGTCTTGCAGGAATACTGCAAGATGCTGTTAACTCATTTTTTTTTTTAATTTACTTTTATTTTCCAGATTTAATTGTAGTTGTTGCTTCCATGATAGTTCTTTGTGTGGGCTCTAAAGGTCAAGTCTTTGCAACCTCAGCTATCAGGTGAGCAATAAAATAAAATAGTGCTGAGTAAGGTGGGTTTATTTTTCTTCTTGCCCTCCCTCTTCCCCCCCCCCGCCTGTTTAAATTATTGCAGGAGGAAACAAGTCACTGCTCAGAGTCATGTAACAGAGCAGATCACCAATCTTGTATGGGTGTGAAATAGTGATTCCATGAAGTGTAGGGGAAATAACATTTTGCATATGTTGTCTGCTTATAATGCATTTATGTCTAGTGGGGATAGAGGTGCACATACCCCCACCCCCTTTCCTCAACTAGGTGGGTTCTACCCAAATCCCATTTTACTTTCTTGGCTCGGTTTTATAGCAGCTCTTTCATGCTTCATATCTCTGACATCTACAAGGTGCTTCTTTGTAAAATGCGTGGGGTTAGTTGTTGTGAATTCCTGATGGACTGAATCCACCTTGTGCTCAGGAATGTCCCACCACTTGGTTTTCTTGAGTGAGAGGGTACGCGCAGTGTACTGTGCTCTGCACACTAGCTGCAGCAATGCTCTAGGATTGCAGTGATGCTCATAAAAATAATATTTTAAAAATATTATTGGACTGTCTACCTCAAATTGCCTATGAAATTCCTCAAAGGTGAGAAATCAGTATCTTTAGTTAGTTGTTTCTGTATGTTGTTTCCCATCCTGGCAAGCAGGTCAAATATGAGTTGAAGAGCCATTTCTGGAGTATTCACAGTTTCTGTCAAAATTCCTGAATTCTTGAGTTATCCTTACTAGCCATTTGTACAAAGGTCTGTCCTTCTCTTGTGCAGTCTCCCCATGCTGTCTTCATAACAAACAAGACGGAAGCTGGGTGAATGGAGTGAAAGAGACATGCTGCTAAGTCTAACATAAAATACTATGTCTCTGTCTCAAAATGGTCCTTTGGAAGAGGCAGACTTCCCCTCTCCACCTCTGTTTCTTCTCTTGTATCTTTAGTTTCTTCATTCATTTAAAAACTGTGTTCCAGGGGCATCCGTTTTCTGCAGATTTTACGAATGCTGCATGTTGACCGTCAGGGTGGTACATGGAGGCTGCTGGGATCAGTAGTGTTCATACACAGACAAGTAAGTTTGAGTACTCTGAGGAATGGCATAGTAATTGATGCAAAAGTCATTATACTCCGAACGGCACGTATGCAGGTATGCTGATGATGTCAAATATATTTAGTGTGGAGGCAGGCAGTAATTTATTTTAACCAAGTATGGTTGTTCTGTCTTGTTCAAGGGAAAAAAAATTCCTAAAATATTAAAAATATTCACCTCCACTTTCACAGACTTTTAACTTGTAGTTGGACTTAACCACAGAAAATGAGACTTTTGAAAAGTAGTCTGAATATTTCTAAAAATATATATCTAAATTCCAAAGTTGTTTTGAATGTGGCACTTTTTGGCAAAAAACTACCCAACTACTTTTTGGTGACCAAAAGGTTGATGAGTCACACTTGCAAGTGAGGAGGTTGTTTTGATTCTGCGTTTGAAATGTGCATGCTGGGCCGATTCATCAGCTATGCTGTAAATTCTTTCAGCATTGAGCTCAGTGGATTTTTGTTAATTTGCACAGCCAACAGTCAGTGCTGAAATTACATTATTCTGTTCCAATTGTCTTTTAAAAAAACATCAGTGATAGGTAATTTAAGTTTCTCAATAATGTTATAATGCTGTTATTTTGCTTCTCTTTATAGGAACTGATAACTACACTCTACATTGGATTTCTGGGCCTGATTTTTTCCTCTTATTTTGTGTACCTGGCTGAAAAAGATGCTGTAAATGATTCTGGAGAAACAGAGTTTGGCAGCTATGCTGATGCCCTGTGGTGGGGAGTAGTAAGTATAGCAATTTCACATGTACTAAAAGTAGTTAACACTCTTCAAATATGGAGTAAAGTTCAAGCAATCATGGAGTAAGAACAGCACTTTGAAATGGCCTCTCTTTGCTTCAATACACTTTCTGGTTTTGTAATTCTATTAAACTAAGAAAATACTATAGATGATCAGTAGTTTTATTTGGTGTTTATAGTCTTACGTGATCTGAAGTGATCAAATTATGTGTATAAGATGTGGAAACCTCTATTCTTATTGCTTTATCCTGTCGTCCCTTCTGTTATGGTAATTACTTCTTGCTACATTTCACATGGTAGAGTTAAATCTTCTGAGGTGGTAAGAGTCTTGCTAAGTCAGGGCTAGTGTTTGGGGGGGGCGGGGTTTGGTCCTTTTTTTTTTTAACAAATATCTATGGTTTATAATTGTAATTCTGCATTTATTCAGAATGGGCTAATTCCAGAATGAGGAGCATCTGAGATACTTAAGAAATCCAGGCACAGGGCTGCTTTAAAGTGATTAAATTGCTTTGGAACCCACTCAGTATCCTTATGTGGCGTTCGTGTGTACTATGTTGACATAGCATCTTGCTTAAAGATTTCTCAGGTTTCTCTAAGGTGCTGCCACACTTTGGTGAAGATGTGTCTTTAGTTCTGCTAATAAAGTTCTACTTTCTTGCAGTTGCCAGTGGCAGTTGTCTCTCTATTTTTGTTTATTGTATGTACTTACTAGTTTGGCAGCTCTTTTCTGGGATTATATTTTAGTTAAAGTTTTAGTTTTGTTGCTTCTACTAGTAACAATTCCCTCTTTCTGTTCTCACATGCTATGCAAATATAAGGTTGGCTTCTCTGTTCTGGGATTTCCTGCCTGTAATTGTTTCCCTTTCCTTTTCCTATTACAGTTCAAAGAAAGGTACTTTTTGGAAGCTGTTTTTCCTTATCGTTAGCATTCAAGCAACGACTTGTTTTAATCTGCTTTAATTGTTTGTAGCTTAATAAAACAAACTGTCACCATTAAGTGCAACAGATCTTTAAAATGTGTAGACATCACTAATGATTGCATGCTAGCGTTTTCAAAATGTGCTGTTCTAGTGTCTTCTCTTTGCTTTTAATCAAAAAGATGTTTTAAATCAAAAGACATTGTTTCTCTTTTCGTTAAAAATTAGACTACCGGTAAGTCTTACATACAAGAACAATAGGACTAACAGCTCCATCTCGCTAGTGAAATATTTTTTTTATATATATATATTTTTCATAGACCTCTGCATGCGTGTGCTTATATAGTTTTCTCTCTACAGACAGTACCACTTGCTGTTTCAGAAAGGAAAGAACTATTGATGCACAAGTCTATTGCACGTCTCCTGGTGCTGGAGTGCATGTGTAGCCTTTTGTAATGCAGTGGATTTTGTTTAGGTTGCTACTAAGGTCTGCTGCGGAATTCTTTCCTCTTGCTGTCTGCTATGGTTACATACAGCCTCTCTTAGGGTCAGAAAACTTGCTGTGTAGCACAGTGCAGTAGCAAGTAGCTTTTTCAATGCTTTCATGTCACTACGACGTTTTTATTTTCCAGTACAGTGGTCAGATGACTTGGTCAGTTGGTAATTAACAGTGGCAGATGTAGCTGCATTTAAAAACACATGCTGTCATTGGCATTGACATTAAAAATTGAGTATGTGACAGACCAGACTGGCTTACTGAAAATACAGTAAAACCTTCCATAGAAGCAATATGATCTGCCACGATTTTGAAATATGCTCCTTTTGGGCAATTACTGCTCAGTTAATAGACATGCCAGTTATTTTGTCTTTCTAATTACAATAAACTTATTTAATCAATAAGTTTAATTATGATAATATTAGTTCTCTGTTATAAATTCTGTTAAGCTGCAGCATGCCACTTGAAGTGTGAGACTACATTCAATGAACCCTAAATGTAATTTCTTTACTATTAAAAATATAATTTAATGTCCTTGTTCTACTCTAAATGCATATGCTATACTTCTGTGAACTCCTAAAAGGATTTAGCAAAACACGACTGAAATGGATTCAGGTCCATCAATTTTTGGTGTTTTGATACTGTAATATTCTTTATGCTTTCTGCTAGTAAAAAGCCCTGTAAAGTTAGGACAATAACTGGGAAGTCATTAAGTGTCAGGATGCTTCCTAATGATCTCAAGCACATACAAAAACCTTCTCAAAGTGTTAGGTCTCAAGAGTTTCAATTATGTTTTAGCCAGAATTTTCAGAATCTCTTAAACACCACAAATTCTGGTGACTGAAAACCTGTCTTGGTCTGTTTTGAGCTGGACACGCAGAAGAGGAGAGGATGCGTGATCTGTCTGGCAGCGTGGCTGATCTCCCTTCTCTGAAAGTGCACTTACCTGGCGTAGTAGAGATTACTTCTAAAAGAAAAGTACTCGACAACGTTTTCACGCCTCCTTTCACCCTAGAACATTGCAATTTTGTTTGTTTGTTTGTTTGTTTTTGTTACCTCAGCCTATGTCTACACCGCTAAACAAGTTATTTGGGTAGCAGCAGTAGAATATGTAGCATGGCATAAAGTAAAGCATGTAAAAGGTCTGTGTTACCACCACTAAACTGCATCTGGAATTGGGTACTTTTATATTACTGTGCTTTGCTGACTATAGACGTACCCATAGAGGGTGCATAACTTTTAATTAAATGTTCTTCAATGTCATTGTTGTTATTTATAAATATATATTGCTTTTCCATTTCCATATGTAAATTGGCCTCCTGGGCTTTATGTGAGTTTCCTCAAAAACCCTGGGCTGTAGCTATTCGCCATTCCAGTTTTTTCTTGAAGAAATCTATGGTTACCTTGTGGCCTAGAGTAAAGATTTGTCTGTATTATGGCTGATTTTGGATGCAGTGCATGTACAGATATGGAGCCATTGGCAGAATTATCTATATGTCTTTCAAAAGACAAGTTTAATATTTGCAAGTAAAATACAAATAACATGATGCATCTTTCAGCTCCCCAGTGCAAATTTTCAAAATTAGTCTGCTTATGTTGTCCTTCATGTCGAGACTAAGTCTTAAAGACCTAGCATAGATTCTAGACAATCAAAACAAGAATTTAAAACAAATGCTAAAAAAAAAAAAATAAGATTACAGGTAGTCACACCAAATCTGTGCACTTTCAGGGAACGATATTGGCTCACTGTCTCTGCAATTTTTTTTTTTGTGTAGGTTTTTTTTTTTTTTGTTTGGTGTTTTGTTGTTTCCTCTCCACCACTTAAGCATTAAATTCAATCATGCCTCAGGCAGACCAAGGGGGGCTCTCCTTTTGATATCCAGTGAATGATACGCAATTTCCAGCCTTCACATCTGAGCAAACATCCTTCAGGAAAACCATTATGTGGATTCTGCTAATGGTCTCTTTGATCGTGAACACTATTTGCCACATGCAATTATTGAATATAGCCATGCATGGATATTACGCTGTGCCCATTCCTTTGAATTGGTTTGAATTGGATTAAGCAATTGTCTGCACGTACCAGCTTAGCTAAGATTTTTTTGTTCCTTTAATTTATCGATCTATGCTTTCTCAGCAAGAACCAAATTCAACAAAACATTGATAAGTTTGCTTATTTGTAAGCATACATAAAACCATGCTTCTATTTAGCAAAGCCTATCAGTATGTGCTAAATGTAAATTGAAAATCAGAATTGTGGGAAAGCTTTGCCAAAAAGTTGCAGGAAATACCACTTGAAACTACACATGCACAGGACTTTTGCGAAATTAGAACAGATCTGATTTAATTTATAAATAGCTGAATATAAATATTGAAAAAATGCTACATAAAAGCGATCTTGTGTTATTTAGAACCCTTTTTCTCCCATTCTAAATTAAAAAAGCTGTTGAGAACTGTACACTGACTTCAATGTTAGACAGAAGGCAACACTTCATTTTTATTCTTTTTTGTGGTTTACAAGTCAAAAATACCAACTGTAGGCCTGTTATATCCTTTTTTTTTTTCTTTTTTCTATTTTTTGGGGTGACGTTTTGGGGTTGGTTTTTTTTGAGTAGAGTTGGTTATTTTAAGAATTTTTGGAGCAGGGGTCAGAAGATGCAAGGGTTAGTATTTTTAAATACTTTTTTGCATGCAATTTCTGCATCTTGCAGCTGCCTTCTGTGGCTGACTTGAACTAGCCAGAAACTAGGAATAGTAACCAGAAAATCTCTTCAACCCTTATATTCTTAGTGACTTAGTTAAAGCTGCTGTAGTCTCTTTTTTTCATTGCACAGAACAGATTTCACAAATTAAGGTGAGCACAATGCTCCAACTTAGCTTTCATCAGTTGGTTGTTTTTTTTTTTTGAGACTCTTGTAGTTTTATCTATGAGGTCTCACAAGTGGAGAGGTTTAGTTTGGGCCACCATTTAATTAGGAGGTTTAGAATAGCCAGTAATTTGGTTGGAGCTGATTGGTGGCAGAAAATGACACCTTGAGGAGGTATTAAACTAAAATCCAAGAGTGATGGCTAGGCAACATGGAGGATCTATTATTTGAGAGACATAACACTGAAGTTAATATATTCTGTTTGTTATATTTGCAATTGAATGTGTAATTCCATTTCATTTCATACCCTAAGTAAATAGAAGTGTTTCAATGTCCTTCAGATGTGGTTGTGTCTCAGTTCTGTACTTCAACTGCATCAAGAATGATCGTGTGAGCCTGCAATGATAACTGTATTAAAACAACTTAAAAATTTTAAGATGAAAAAGAATCCAAACATCCCCTTTAAATATTTGTAATAGTAGTGACCAGGAAGTCCTTTCTTCAGCTTTGGATTACAATTTCAATTCCAAACTTTCAACACATTTGTGTCCTGTAGAAGACAGTCTCTTAACTTGTTCATGTGGAGAATGTAACTTGAATCTTCTTGGAGTGCTGCAATGTACATAGAGGTGATTGGGAGCAGAAAGTGGAATTTTTGTTGTGTGAATCAGTTCTTATCATTAACATCCCTATATGCACAGGGGAAAAAAATGTTGGCATTTGGAAAAGAATTCAAAATATTGAAAGATCACTGGTTTTTAGCTTTATACAGATTGCATACTTCACAGTAAAATAGTATGAGTGCCTATTCTGTTTGCACTTATGCTGCTTGGATTTCAGCGACTTGGAAAGATTCTACCTTATATTTCACTTGCATGAATGCAGTTGACTGAATAAGATGTCAAGCAGTAGCAAGGCTTCTAAGGTGTTCATTACGCTTAAGTGTACAGGAGAGCATTCAAACCATTTTGCAATTTACTATATTTCAGTTGCAAAAAGTCAGGGAGCAGGTCAATGTTTCTGGAGTATCTTGCATTACTTGATTTAATCAAGATGAGTATTGCTTTGTATTTCCTCCTTCAGACTATGGATGCATATTTAATAGTAGTAAGATTAGTCTTAATTACCAAAGCCTGTGGTGTTGTACATCAGATCAAAGTTCTGAAATAGTCAATGGATGAATATGATTTTGTTCCTAATTAAAACAATTAGTTTTACATGCTGCTTTTCAATGAAAATTTAATGTGTGAGCTCTTGTATCAATTTAATTTCATTATGCCAACATATTTACTATGCTGGAGTAGAAGTTGAGTCAGTATTTCCATTATAAAATCCTATTTTACAACTGTAAAATTAGTATTGTACTCTTCAGGGGCTTATAATCTGACTGTAAAAATTAATTTAGGACAGAAACTTGGCATGTAAGATTTCAACAACATATATCTTGGGGAAAAAAGAAAGTGTGATTTTGGAATACAATGCATTTATAGATGCATTAGAGTTATGAGGGCAGAGAAAAATGTTAACTTAAACACACACTTTGATTTGGAACCCAATTTTCAATTTTTTTTTTTTTTTAAAAAAACCTTCTAAATACAAAATATTTTTCTTGTGTCACTGATGCTTCATATAGATCAATTCAGAAGGGATGAGTTGGGCGGTGGTGGGAAAGAGCAAACAAATACTTCTTAGTTGTATATGAGTTATTCTTCAGTTATACTTGTCAGCTCCCAAGCACCTATTTCTTTTCACATTTCTAGTTAATATATCTATTTTGACGTGATGTTAAGATTGTAAAACAGAATAGTTCGTAAAACATTGCAATGACAAAGATTTGTAAGTCTTTTCAAAAAATGAGGCATAAACCACTATCTTCTCTCAAACTTTTATGTAAGAAGGTATTGGAGGCCATCAGTTTTCCCATAATTATATTTCTTTTTTTAGACCATATTTTTTGAACAGGAAATTGAAAAAAAAAATCCTAAATTCTCATTAAGCTGGCCCTCTTATGTAGGTAAGGAGATAATGTCATCCCTTCAGTTCCTCATCAGACCCTGAATTAAGGTGGTATTTCAACAGCAGTTTCAGGAATACGAGCAAAGGTACTTGGGTACTTAACTCACCTTACTAAATCTTAAAATACTTTTGTAGAATGCAAAACAGTTTTGGAAATAAGCCACATTTAAAATCTTGTACTCACAATTAAATGCTAATACTTGAATGTTTTGAGTATCAGCAACTTGCAACAAACTTGTAACATCACCACCTCAAGCAACTAGAGCAGCCCCTTTTTCGTGTGTTTGACAAATGTGTAATGATGTTGCTCAGCAGGTGGATGGCTGGAGTACGGATGGCTTGCTTCATGTGTTTCTGAGGTAGAGCTCAGGTTGGAACTTACATCCTCAGGATTCCCTCTGGTGTCCTGTCTTTTAGCAGGAATGGACAACTACTTAAGTCGCCGACCGTGCTTTTTCTAAAGCACTTGTTGTGACCTTTTATTTCCCTAAACCCAGGTTCTCCATCCGTTCACCCCCTTACAAATGTCTTGTATTTCTAACTTCTTGCTTCAACTGCTTGAGAGCCTCATGTAGTTCCTCATGCTCTGATTTAGTTAGCCTTCTTCAAAGTCACAGATAAAAGTCTCTAATTTCCAAATTCAGAAAAAGCTTGTGACATAAGTGAATTTAAATTGCTCTCAGATGCCAGATGTATCCTTCTGCTTCATACAAATAGATTCTTTACTCGAGCTGATGCAAATAATGACTTATTAAGCCTTGTTATGCTACATCACCATAGTGGTCATCTTTACTTCAGTGTTTTGAAACCCAAGCTCAACAGATGTTTCCTGCATGTGTGCATTAAATTACCTGTTCTTGCTCTCGATGCGTTATATGAATTAGTGATTCGTTGGACTATGTTTTTCAGGATCTGTTGCTGCATGGAAATTTTTCAGCTTCTCTTGCTATTTATACCAATATTATTCACTAGAATGCTTTATCTGACCCCAGTCTCAGTCCATGGTTACAGTATATATACACACTTTCAGTCCAGCAGCCCTGTAACACTCTCGGCAAACATCTCCTGCCCATAAAGAAAATCAGCAGTTCAGAACTGTTGGCAGCCTCCAGCTAAGGAAAGTGTACGACGTGGGCAGGCAGCCCATATCCCGGTAACTTCATATGCTGTAAAGCTGCCTTAGCCATGAAGACTTAAATTAATGGTTTTACTTTACAAGATTTTAAACATGTATTTTATTGTAACTCAATTTCCTGTGCCCTTTGTCCATCTGTTATAAATGCAGAGAGTTGCCTTCATTAATGTCACAAAGATTGTCTTTGGGAGAGTTAGGAACGCAACTGATGTTTCTTTAAAATAAATAAAAAAGGAAGAAAGAACAACCTAAACCTGCCACGTTAATACTTGCTGCAATGCTCTTTGTATTTCTCTTTACAGGTGACTGTTACGACTATTGGCTATGGGGACAAAGTGCCTCAGACCTGGATAGGAAAGACCATTGCATCTTGTTTTTCAGTATTCGCAATTTCATTTTTTGCACTGCCTGCGGTAGGTTATCTTGTGCTTTTCCTGGCAATTTGGTGTTGACTCATTTAGTCATCAGAGGAAGTTTTTGTTATTGATTCTTTACCCCTTCATGTAACCTGATGTTGTGAAAGCTTTGTATTCATCTTTTATATGGTAGTTAAAATATATGTAGCTTGTAGAAGCAAAAGAGCTTCTATAAGTAGGTAAAAAAAGTAAATATGCAGTGTTTATTGTGTGCAACACTAGATTTGGTATGTATTTGAAAAAGATGTTCAATCCAAAATAGTTTTTCTGCCCATCTCAGAAATGTAAAGGAAATTATTTCTCATGCTAATTACTTCTGAACTCAGTGATTTAGTGATATTTCGGCTTTTTAAAGCATTCCCTCGTAGTTTACTCAGCTGATTAGGTTCAGGGTGAACTGTAGAGTTATTGTACACATCTTTCTTCTAGCAAAGCTGCAGAAAAGGTGTCACTGGCAGAGAAACAACAATAAGCAGCCAGGGGCACTGACACAACTCGCTGCCAAATAAGTATTTGTCCATGGTCAAAGTCCCATTTTCCAAAGTGACCTATGACCCATTTTCCAAAGTGACCTATGACAGCTTTTTAAGGTGTTATGGCACTTTGTTTGCACTGAAAACAGGTTCCCAAGTACTTTTCAAGAAATAAGGCCCCTGAGTACCGAGGGTAAATTGAAAATCAACGAAGCCCGGAGTGTGGTTTGAAAACCCAGAATGTTTGGTGCCAAGGGTAGGAAAGGGTATTTTTTTCACAAATCTAGCAATACTTCTGAATTATGCTGTTAAAATATTCATGGAACCTGAAATGTGCTGCTAAAATGTTTGTTTTTCAGGAAGTTTTTTAGTTCAGTGACATGAACCTTGTGTTAGCACGTCTTAGTGTAGTTGTGGCAGGGAAGTGGCGGGGATAAGTACAGGATGGATGAATGCCACTAATATAACAAAAATTCTTCACAACATGAAACACTAAATATTAAACTCTAGTGGCTTTTTAAAATTAGTCACTTACTTTAAAGGTGCATAATCTTTTGTGGAGGAGGACAATTAAGTGTAGATTTTTAGACTCTCCAGCATCACTTTCCCTTTGCAGCATATTCTTCCCCCCTCCTCATTCTAATCTTGTTCACATTTATTCCTTGTTTAGAAGAGACATCTGGTAAATGAAATCATCTGTAAGAAAAATGTCGAAAGCTACTATTTTGACTGAAGAGTTGGTTTTTTTCCTCAGACTCGAATGCCAGCAAAGATGGTTTATAAATAATTGTGTAGCAGCCTCACCTTTACAGAAGTGCTTTTATCTTTACCTGTCAGATTTTGCTAGTGGTTTGTAGAAGTAAAACAACAAAAAAAAAACCTTTATCAGTGTGATATTATTACTGAATTAAGTTGTTGTTATGAGTTGGCCCAAGGGGGAAATTTAGGGTTTGAAGCTTTAGCAGTGCATAGTTGATAGGCAGTAACCATTGCACGCTGCCTTGTTGCTGTTTTAAATAAGGAGAGCTGGCTGAGACTCGTAGTCAAAAGTAATTGTTGTGGCTAAACACAACTGGTATGGTTTCTGGATCTAGCAATGATCCTTAATTTCCCAAATAAGTGATGTTTGAGCATCATTAACTCTTTGATCTTTGCTAAATGAACCTAATAGAAAGGGCCTTTCCTGTTCCCTTTAAAACACTTGATTATTAATAGAGTTCTTAGACGTTGAGCCAAGATCAGTGGCTGCTCTGACACCTTGACTACTGTACGTAGAAAATGAATTATGATTTTGTTGAGGAGGTGTGGTCATGTAAGCTGATTTATAGAAGATATCACTTTTTTTCTATGTTAGTAAAACATCTGATAAATATGTCTATGGCTATGCAAACGACTACATAAATGACTTACTCTATACTTAGTTTTGAACTTAATAGTTACACTATGTTTGGAGGCTGTTTCAGGTTGTACATCATCCAGTGCTGTTAGTCGTTGTTCCTTGTCCTTAGAGTGGATTAGATGGGCCTTGTGTTGAACCCGCTAAATTCTTGACCATTTTGTAATATTCCTTTTCCTCTTCTATGTCCTTTCCTCCCAGCATGAATTAGCATATGAAAATAGAAATTACCATACTACAGTTAAAAGGTCTTTCTTGTGACCTGAATCATGCCATGCCAAAGCTTTATTTCGCATTAAAATGGAGTTAAGCACATCAGGTTAATATTTCTCCCCATTCTGTCATTCCCCTGCACAAGTGTTTATAAGGCTTTTGGAGGGCACGAAATATCACCTGCTTGCTCTTTAGCGTTTGAATCCAGCCGATTTAAATAGGCTTTGGATCAGGGCATGATAGCATTCATAGTTTGTTTCAACAAGTAATACTAACTGAGTCTAAAAACTTAACAGTATTAAGTAATTTCCTCTAAATAATTAGTTGGAGTTTGTGATGCTTTTATGAAGTTTATTAATACAATGTAATTTGGCAAACTTATGTGTGGTTTTTTCCTCCCTTTAAAAAAAATATTGAATCTGTTTTTTATTTCTTCCCACAGGGAATTCTTGGTTCAGGCTTTGCCCTAAAGGTACAACAGAAACAAAGACAGAAACATTTCAACCGTCAAATTCCAGCTGCTGCCTCTCTCATACAGGTACTGAGTTCCTGCATTTTGCATACTATAATTTCTTTGCATTTATAGGTGGGTTGTTTTTTGGGGGTTTTTTTTTGTTGGGTTTTTTTTTTTTTCTTCAAAAGTGTTGGCAGTATTTCCATGCCTGATTGCCATTAAAAATTGTATAGGAGTTACAGATGCAAGTCTTTTAAACAGTTTTGGAAATCCCACCTTTAATGTAAACTAATGGGCAGAAAAGTTCACTTCCAAATCAGTGCAAACTGTTTAATTCAACTGATTAAAGTAAAAACTAAAGGCTATCCTGCAGTTATTGAACAATTTGCTTGGGTAAAATGTTATGAAATACTATGCTTGCAGTAGTGAAAAAGAGAGAGGAGGCTTCATGTAAAATTGTACTTTTAAAAAATATTTGTTGCTTCTAAAGACAAATGTCAGATATGCTTCATTTTCCTGGGGACAAATAAATTCTTTAAAATCTCAAATTTAGGAGAGTTAAGTCAGAATGTTAAATGGGAAAATCTTGTCTGAACTTTTCACCTCGAGGATAGCTGGCTGGGAAACACTGGGATTCTGCAAAATCAGTCTTTTTGTGTAGGATAACATAGAGGCAGAAAACTTTTTATCCCCTCTGTTAAAAATACAGTTGCAGTTCAGTATCAGTAAGGTCAATGAGATTTTGTTTTACTTCAGTGAACCCAGCATTTCACCCTGGAAAAGTATTACTATTATTTCATTCTACTTTTTTCCAGCTTTCCCTCCCTTGCTCAGTATCTGCATATAAGTTTAGAAGCATGGAGACAAAATTTGAAAGAAATCTAGATGTACACCTAAGCCGTATCATTTTTGCGTTCTCATATGACTTATTTCTCTAGCTTCATGAGTGAATGTGGATTTCCAGGTCAGGCTCTTTATGGAAACAGTAGCTAACTGTAAAGTTTATGCTTGAAACTAAACAGTCCCAGAGTTAATGTGAAAAAGGTTTAAATTTAGGGCTCTGATTATAGCCAGAGATTAGCCAAAAATCTTTAGATTCAGTGTGTTTCATTTGGATTGCAAGGCCAGAACAAAGTAAGGTTTTGCAAAGAATGGATTTTTAGTGTTCCCGCTGATTCTTTTGGTAAATCAAACCCAAATTATTGGGAAACCTGGGACTGCATGTCTAGAGTGTTGTATGTGGCTCCATCTGAAATCTTAAAGAGGAGTGGAGGATAGTGATAATTATGATTTACTAATAGCCTTGAACTTCCAATGGCCTAATTTAATAGGTGCTCTATAAATTATTACAAAAAGATTATTCTTAATCTTTTATGAAGTTTATGAAATAAGTACGAGACAAGACAACAGCTGAAATGAATGATACTTTTTTTTTCTATCTAGAAGCCTTCTAGAGGCCAGTTGTTTCTTCCAGTATCCTATTAACCATGGTCGGAATTATATAGTGATTGTCTGATCCTTTACTTTTCAACTGCTGTCTGTTTTCCTCTCTCATTCTGCCTGGGTTTTTCTTTCGTCTAGTGTTTTCTGGCCTTTCCCATTTTAGATTTTGTGTATCTGTATGTGTGTCTTTTTTTTTTTTGTGTTGTGTATAAGTGAGGATCTGTCTTTTTCATTTGGTGACTAATTATTAATCAACTCTGACATATTTACACATTTAAGAAAGCATGCAGTAGTTTTTGCTCTTCTTGGTTTTGTTTCCTAGCCCTGCTTTTCCTCCTTTTTGTCTTAGAACTACTTTAATCATTGGTGGTTGGCAGGAGGGAGAACTGGTTTTGGATTTTGACTCCTGGTTAACTTTTGGTACTGTTCCCTCATGCTTTTGGTCTTATTTCTTCATATGAATATAGCCCTACTGACTACATCACAATTGCTTTTTTTTTTCTGATAGTACTGTTGTGAGGCAGGGAAGAATGATTTTTTGTTTTCTGAGTAGGAGCCTGAAACACAGGATGCAATAGGCAAAATGATTGAAGTCTGAGAGTGAAACTGGGGCAGAGCAAGAAATTCAACTCCAATCTTTTGAGTCCAGTCTAGAATTCTCTCTTATTATTTGTTCGTTGCTAATGCAACTAAAAGTTACACTTGAAAAGACTGATCTTCCTTTCTGGTTTGCCCCATTCAAACTATGCATTTTCTCCTTACTAAACAAGGATTCTAAACCATGCTGAGTTTATGTTCCCAGTGGGGAAATTCAAGAATAGTATTAAATAAAGAACAGCTAACATGCTACTTGGAAGTTACTTTGTAGTACAGATAACTACAAATCCAATTGCGTTAATTGTTCTGTTGCTTAAAACATTTTTTCTAGACTGCATGGAGGTGCTATGCAGCAGAAAACCCAGACTCTTCTACATGGAAAATATACATTCGAAAACCTGCCAGAAATTATCATTTGCTGTCACCCAGTCCAAAGCCGAAGAAATCAGTAATGGTACCAGTAACTAACGTTTCCTATTATAGTAATCTAAATTGTTTACTCTCTGTAGGCTATTTGTTGTGCTTGTTTTACAGATTATTATCTGGTTTCAAAGTTTCATTTCTATTTAATTTTTGTGATTCTTAGCATACAAACATTTAAAACGATAACTTAATTTACTTCATTTCCCAAGCTTGACTTTTTAAATGGGTTTGGGAAAGAGCAATAATGACCTAACTCAGGCACATCAATCAGTAACTTACTGTTCTTGTTTGGAAGACTATAAGCAAAGGAAAAAAAGGAAATTCCTATTTCCAGAACAGTAACTTCATAATTTTATTTTTTTAAAAAAGAAAGCAAACAAATAAAAAAAAAAAAAACAAACCAACAAAACTACTGCTTCTCACAGCTATTGATTTTGTGGCTTTCTAAATTTCTATGGTGAATACATCTTCTGCCTACATACCGTAGTATTTTCATATCAACTGATTCCGTAAGTTAATAATTTTTTTTTTGTTTAAAAAAAAGCAACAGCAAAAAACCTTTATCAGAATCTTTAAATTGTGTAATACTTGATCCTCTCTGGTGTAATAGTATTGCACAGTAGTCCCAAGCTGGAAGGAGAGGATGTTATGTAAACGTCTTCCCTAGTATCCAGGTTCATCTGAGTTCAGTAGCAATATATCAATTTATTTTTTGCTGAAGGTATGATTTATTGCATGTATAAAATGGGGAAGATATTCTAGAATAGTTTGATTTATATAAACTGTTGCAGAGCTAGCAGATTCTTTTTTTTTTTTTTTTTTTTTTTTTTTTTTTGTGGCAGGCAAGGGATTTGCTAATGATAATATCGCAGAATTCTAGTGATTAGCCAGTTCTGGTGGCATGAAGAGCAGTCTTATTGAGAAATGCACAGTTGTAGCATCATGAGAATGTAATTGCTCAGGCACTCTTTCGACTGGTTATAACTCATTGGGACTGCATTATTATTGAAGACGTTACTGAAGAGACAATTAAATGTGGCTTGGTTTGAGTGATATAATGTATGTGTATTTTTAGGTTAAAAAGAAGAAATTTAAGCTGGACAAGGACAATGGGCCTTCTTCTCCAGATAGAATGCTAACTGTTCCACACATCACTTATGACCACGTGACAGACGACAGGAAACCTCATTTCACTTTTGAACCATACGAAAATTCTGGTAAGAAATTCCATTATAAGATGCCATTAAATGTAATGGCTTCTATTAGTGATTTACACACAGATTCTTTTTAATATCTGTAGGAGAAAGGATGAGGAGAGAACAAGTTCTTATCATTCTGAAGCAAGAATACTTTCCTTTTTGACTTTGGTTGCTGACTTGTTTGCACGAGATGCAACCATTCCTTTAATGAGCTTACTCCACTGCAGACAAATGAAGATTATTTGTCATTTCTGCCTGCCAGAAGAGAGCTACTGTCTCTGAGGGCTGGTGCATATATTCCCCAATTCTGCAATTGACTGAAACGACAGGGATTAGCTGTCAGCTTTTCCACATGAAATTTACCCAAGATGTGTTACTATTGTGCTTGTACCTCAACCAAAAAGGATTGACACGTCTTGGCCGCACTGCACAGTCTGCTACATGAAACCATCATGTGCTCCTGCCATCTGCTCGGTGGAGTAGGCTGTGAATCAAATTTTGAAAGCAGAAGTACTTAAGATAAATGTGGATCCATCTGTATGGATCTCACTGTACAAAACGGTGCAGTATGAGGAAAAAGAAGAAAGGACTTTCATAGTCACCTTATAATTAATAGCTTAGTTATAGTTGCTTTAGCTGTAATGAACTTCCAAAATAACTCTGAATTTACAATGTGGCGTTTTTACAGTTTTACTTTTACTAGAAGGTTTTAATGTGCATTGCTCAAATTTTGGCAGCAAGAATGAGGTTTAATTTTTAAGGTGTGTTTTACTGATTATAGATACCCTAAGTACTTGTGTTTTTTTCTCCTCAAAAATTTGCCTGACCTAATGAAGCTTGATGACCTTTAAAATAAGGTAGCAACATGGGCTTCCAGCAGGCATATTTTAATTCAAGCAGAAAGTCTCACCTTCCATGTACATTTTTGGTACGCTTCTGTCTTTTCTTGTTCTGTAACATCCATGCTTTTCCACTCTTTCCTGGCCTGTCTTAAGGAATGATTACGAATTGCATCTGGTGGTAGAAATGACATAGCTGTTAAAAGGTGGACAAGTACTAAGTTTAGTGCACGTCTCAGGCTTTGAGTACAGATACCTTTCTTCAAAACAATACAATGAATGAACTGTAGAAATGCTTAGATTTTTAAAGTCCCACCTTTTATCACTAGGTTTCTACGTTGATTAAAGAACAATATGATTTGCAGGCAGCCTACTACTGCCACTTCAAAAATCAGCTCTATAGCTTTCAATAGAAGTATTTTCTCTAATT
The DNA here is from genome assembly GCF_036417535.1 of Chlamydotis macqueenii. NCBI lineage: Eukaryota > Metazoa > Chordata > Aves > Otidiformes > Otididae > Chlamydotis > Chlamydotis macqueenii. Next base: position 50,734,715 of record NC_141560.1, on the reverse strand, counting down.
TCTTCTGACACTTATCTTTTTTCTTTATCTGTGTTCTGCTCTCTCTAAACTGTTACAAGTATACAGGACAAACAGGAATGTTAAAATTGCTTGGTAAGTTGAGGAAAATAATTCTATCTATGGCATGCCAGCTTATGACAATGTAATGTTTGCAGTGCTTTTCATGTGTGTCTAGTGCCATATAGTTTCTAAGAACTCTTTTGCAGCCAAGGAGATCTAGACAGACAAAAATGTACATTCTCACACTTGTAATCACAGTTGCACCCACAGTTTAATTACAAAGAGAAAAATGAGCACTCATTTATGTAAATAGGTGATGTCTTTTTTTTTTTAATTGAGAAGAATTGCTCTTCTATATATAATCAATAGAAAAAGATAATCTACATATAAAGTATAATTCATCCAGTAGGTAAGTTATCTGAGCATACAGCTGAGAATTCATTTCTAAACAAATAGATTGGGATGGAAGAAAAATTTCCAGATTTGACCTCCAGTATTGTGCATTCTGAAGTACATGCATCTGTTCCTGTAAAAATGCTCTGTAGATATTTGTGAACAGATGGGGACCCATAAATTAAATAATTTATTTTACTGTTTGTCTGGATTCTGTGATTACTTAAGCAGCCATGTAGTCCTGTGATGTTTCTAATGTGCTTGCTTAGGCACTTTCTTAACAATTGAGTATTCCCCAAAGACTCTAGGATTAGAGCTAGGTCTGGGCAAAAAACCTCTGTGATTTAGTGAGAGTGCTGTGAGCCACCTGTAAGTTGTCTGTTCTGCATCCACTAAAGACAATAGAGGTTTCTTTTCAGTTATCGAGTACAGGATGCTCAGGCTTGGATTAAATTGTCTGAAAGTACAAAGTTCAGTTTCTCCTCTGAACCCACATGGAACACAGGTGCAATTAAGGTGGTAAAAGAGCAGTAAACAAACTGAATCTCTTTGACTCCCCCTGACCAACCCTTGATTTGCCCATTTTCTGGTTTCCACTTTTCCCCTGTATTCCAAGCAGTGCATTTCTGTTGAGGCTGAGCATGGTGGAAAAAATACAGGAGAGCAGAAAGAGCCATGAAGTCACCTGTCTTACATGAACAAGAAATTCCTTCATCTTGAGTAAATATCAGAGGCGCTTTGCCAGCTACTGTAGGTTCAGTTTCTGTTTCCTAGCCAGGCAGCATGAGCTCAGGGGAACTGAGAGGTTACCTAACACTGTTCTCACAGTGACTCAAAGAAATAGAGAGGAGAAAGTGTATTTGTACTTACTGTGAATAAGATTACCTACAAAGAAAACTGAAGCTGCCAAGTCAAAATCTGAGAAACAGTAAATTAGGAAGTATGAGAACAAAAGATGCCCATTCAGCTTTAATTTGGTCCCCAGAGAGCCTCTAGTCACATATCTGTATGTTGCTTTCTCATATTCAGTAAATTCTGATTCTTTCTTTGGGCTACCCGCTTATATTCAAGTCTTCACACTCCTGGATGCCCAATCTAGGGCATGGCACATCCTTGTGCAACTGGAGATTTCCACCTCCTTTTCTCCCCTCCTCCTCTCTCCTGACATCACCAGTACAGCGAAGACTCAAGAGCTGTGGCTGGAGCATGCCTAGCACTGACAGAACACTTACAAAATAAGGGTTTTTTTCAGATTTTTAAACTCCAATACATTTATGTTTTCAGAGTTTTTTATCTTTGTGTAGAACTAAGGCAACACTTCTGAAAGATATTGCTCTGTCCCAGTGTGAGTCCTCATGCATTTCTTAATGAAATAGTTACTCAAAGAACTAAACATAGAATAAACGTTACATTTTGCTGAGTCTCTTTCTCGTCATTGACTCTTCTTGCTTGCCTGAAAGTTTGCCCCAAGAAATGCAGCATGAGGCAGGCACTTGGCTTAAGTGGTTGAAGTGGGCAGCTTCCAATGCGTTTTATTAGTTGGGTCAGGTGGCTTCAAACATGGGTAGCAGTACTGGTCTGTCCACCTGACAGCACTGAAATCCAACTGGGAGCTAGCTACACCATCAACGGTGTCAACCAGAGCAAGAGGGGTCTGACTCAAATGAGGCTGTACTCTTTGGAGAGGAAAACACTTGAGAAAACCTAAAGTCAGGAAGGAAGGGGCAAATGTCTAGGTTACCTTCCTCTAAATGGGAGTGGCATGTTGGAGGACTATCTTGCGGCAAGTGACCCTGTCATGAGGAGTGGGTTTGAAGAGACACCATGCCTCCTCTAGTGGTGGTTTAGTATTCAGCCGACATGTCATAGACACTAGAAGAGCTTCATACAAACTCTTTTCCACAGTATATTTTTATTTTATTTTTAAAGATGTCGGGTACAACATACTGTATTTTAGGTATGTCTGCATCTCCTCAGCTGCCTGTCTAGAGCTTTTTTTTCTGGTTGTTGTTTGTTTGTTTGTTTGTTTTGTCTCCCTGTCCTATCTCTCTTTGTTTTATGTACATCTTTACTCTGACTCAGATTGTCAGCGCTCCTGGCCATCCTTTTCCACAGACCAGCAGTCTTCCAGCGCTCCTTCCTCTCCAGGTAAAGCTCATAATATTTCATTGCGCCATCACCTTTGTTAATTACTAGATCTTTGCAATGCTCTGTCTGGAGTTGCCTACTTTGGCACAGTAAATTTATAGTGCTGATTTTTAAAGAAAGCGTAGGCAGGTCAGTGGAATTTTGAGTTTGGAAAGTTTTTCAGGTTGCAAATGGCAAATGTTTAAATAGAAAAGATGATATTTTCTGCAGAATAAAAGTATTTTCTAAATTAATAAATTAAAACTCAGGTTTTCCATGAAAAATGCTTTGAAGTGTTTTAAAATTTTGTCAGTGCTTGCAAAAGAGGAAGTGTACATTATTTTCTGCCTTGCTAGTCAAGTGCCCTGCTACCAGAAAAGCATCTGCATACATGTCATATTGTGTATAAAATTGTTGTGCTGGTAATAAAGAAAACCCATCAGTAATTTCTTGTTATTGTGGTTTATAATCCTCGATTGAAAGTTTATAGAATCATAGAATAGTTTGGGTTGGAAGGGACCTTCAAAGGCCATTTAGTCCAACCCCCCTGCAAGGAGCAGGGACATCTCCAACCAGATCAGGTTGCTCAGAGCCCCGTCGAACCTGACCGTAAGTGTTTCCAGAACATTCAGAATTTCTGTTTTAAAGCAGGGGTTCTCATATTGTGGGGAGTGTATTTTCAGCCATTTCAAAGTAGTACATGGCTCAGCATTATCAGTTGGATAGTCATGCCTGTTACATAGTTGCTGATGCTACCCATCAAAAATAGAGAAAATAAAGCTTGAGAACCCCTGAATTATAGTAAATATCCCTTGCTACATCTGTTTTCTGTTTCTTTTCACTCATTATCCACTGAAAATCAGTTTCTAAAGCTTACTTTTTTTTTTCCTTTAGGATACTTGTTTAGAATTTAGTGTCTTTTTTAACTTTTTTTTTTTTTTAAACCCTGCTTAGTGAGAAGGGCTCCCTCAAAGTCAAACGACTATGAGTTTATTTTCATAAAATAAAAGATATGCTGCGGCAGCATATGTTCCCTGGTGCTCTGCTTGAACCTTGTTTCAAGGCACTTTGTGGCAGGGAAGCTCTCGTTAATACCGTGTTCTTTCCTTGGTCGCTCCTCTCTCCCTGTGCAAGCAGGTTGCACGGTAGCGTTTTAGAGTGGCTCCTCCTTGTTGTTGGAAGCAGCAATATACATTTAAGAAAGAGAACATAAAGAGCAGAGGGCTGCATTGCTCTCCAGAACACAGTGATCTTGGCTATGATCTTCTTAGAAAATTTTAAAATAAAAAGAGGGAGGGAGATACCATGTTTGCCTCATATTAAGCAGCTCTTCATCTCTGTAGTCTCAGATAATAGCACTTTCAAATAGGCTGAGGTACAGTCTTGACTTCTTGTTCCTTTTTCATTGTGCCACTCCTCCTCCTCTCCCCTCCCATGAAACAGAAAAGCAGTAACTGTGAATGATCCAAGAACAGCTGTTTCTGCAAATTCACTTGCGCACTGTGTCGTATTGTACCTCGCATAAGCACAGTTCAGTGAGTGTTCAGCAGACAATTCCCATGGCTTTACGTTCAGCAGTTCTATCACTTGTCATCAGGAAAACTAAAAAGGCTGGGTCCTCTTTTCCTGAACACTGGGAAAGTTTCATTTATAGTTTTTAGAAATGAAAACAGTAACAATTATTAGTGAAAGCCAAAAGGAGTCTGTTTTAAAGACATTTTGCTGCATATCTGAATTGTTTTGGTTGTTTCACAGCCACTATCTTGGATACACCAAAGTGATTAAATACCATGAAACTAAAACCAAAGGAGGAAGTTAACATTTGCTAAAACTTACTGTAGCATTTTCATTTTTAAGTGCTACAAGTGTCTAATTATTTTAATTTGTCTTTAAAATAAATTTTTCTCTCATAGCAGCTGTCTGGGTTTTTACTGTGATTTCAGAGGTCTTCCTTTCGTTAGAATTTCTGAAGAGCAGACTTTCCCATTGTAATTTTGAATGGCCATGTGTCTGATGATATAATAACATTTTATCTTCTCTTTATTTGTAAAAGTTCAAATCTATTTCTGCCATATGAAGATATCTATTTATTTGAGTAAAATGCTTGCATTTTTTTTAAAAAATGTTTCTTGACTTCCCCCTTTCTATTCTCATTAAATTCAGCTACATTCAAGTTAGCTCTTTCTGCAGTATTCCTTTAGCTTTCTTGTTGCATTTTGACAGGACATTAGTTACTGTTTATAATATAAAGTATTTCATTTAATAAAGTACAGACTTCATAAATTACAGCATTATAATTATTTCATTGAATGATCCCGCAAGTTGCACAAATAAAAAATTCTATGGGTGTGTCACAATCTACTTATTATTTCTACAAAATTTTACTTGTTTTATTCTCTATACAATTCATTTACAGTCATGTATAAGTACAATAATGGATTTATTTATATTTATTTTTATTTATTTATTTTGTGGCTTCTCTAACAAATGTTAGGACCATGCTAGAAAAAGCACTTAGTGTTCTTAGAGTCTGGCAGAATTTAGGAGCCTTAGTTTAAAAATCAAATCATAATACTCTGCCTCATTTCTTAGATGGATGAAAGTGTTGGTTAACAATTAACTTTGCCACTAAAAATTTTCAATACCTGAAGTTTTGTGAAATGGCCTTCTTGCTAAGAACCTCATCTTGAATGAACTGAACATCTTGCCACCTGTCTTATGTCTTGGATTAAGGATGAGACATCCTTGTGCTTAAGCGTGAGAAGGCTTGGGAACCAGTAGACTGGCTCAGACAGCAAGTGACCACTCACCATGAAAATGCTTAGGCTCCTTTGTTCATCTAGGCCTGGTTTCTTGATCTTAATAACAGTAATTACACCCCAGAAACTGGGATTATAAACTAAAACATGAAGTAGAGATGATATTAAAAGGAACTGATCCTGTAATTGTATTACACTCATGCACTGTTGCTGTAGAGCGATGGTCCATGATATGACTGAGTATTGTACAATTAGTACATTATAGTACATTAGTGCATTATAATGCATGAAGCTGCCTGTGATATAGATACTCTACATTCTAGCGTATGAGGAATATGAACAAAAAAAAAAAGAAAAAATATTAGCTTTAAATCTTCAGCAGAAGTTAAATTTGTTCAGGTAGAAGCATTAAAGTTTTAGTTTTCATGAACTCTGCAGTATATGCAATTATTTTCTAATAGCTTCTCTTTTTGATATTCTGTTAAAATGTACAGTATTTCAGAGATCCAAACCAGTGGTAAACCTTCTCGAAAAAGCCAAATGCTATCTGTTATCTGCATGTTTCCTCACAGTGAAAAAAAGCCCGACGTTTTTAGATGTGAACACGGGACCCTTCATCAGGACCAGCAGTTTTGCCGATGAGCTCGACCTGGAGGGTGAGACACTGCTGACCCCAATAACTCACATCTCACAGTAAGTCAAAGCGGTTGAATTGTGCATTAGTTGACTTAGGCAGGGGAAGCCAATTCAGGTGGGAGGAGCTGAAATATGGAGCTGATAGGGCTATCTCAGATATGTGCGTCAAACTCTTTTTACCTTGAAGTTGGTGTATACTGTTCTGAGTGCCAGTAAATCTTTGTGTTGACCTAAATGAAAGTTCACTTGGCTGTGACACAAGGCTTTAGTTTTTAGCTAATGTCTGTGGGCAGCTGCTGGTTAATAGCCTGAAGATTTTCACATGGAGACAATGAATGTGTGGGTATACTTGCCTGTTGAGAAATACATTACTACTTCCACCACTTTCCATTGGAAGAGCTGTAATGTGCAAATTTTAAAATACTATTTACATGAAATACCAGTCTCTCTATTTCAGCAGCACCTTCTCTACCAGTCAAATGCTGATCTGCATTGGAAGAAAAGATCTGTTTTGGTTTTATTACTGCTTTGTAGTATACAAAAATGACCTAAAATTGGTCTGTATTTTTTATTTTGTTGGTTTTTTTCCTTTTGAAAGATTTTCCCATGTCTTTTATACCAGAATGTTATCTCCACGTTCTCAGATTATTCTAAAAAGTTGAGAATTGCAAAAGATTTTTATTCAGATGCCTTTAAAAAAAAAAAATTCTGTCATTGTTTAATTTAAACTGCTGACAAATGGTTATTGTGTACTGTAGTAGATGTGTGACAGTGTGTCCTCTAGCAGAGGAATGAGACAATTTTTTCCCCTCTTGTTCCTAGAAATCTGAGGATTTGAGTAGTGAAAGCACAGATGAAAATTCTTGGCGTACTCATATTTCTGAGGTATAAAACATGCAGAAACGCCTGCTGCCAACTTTCAGACCTTCTTCCTATATAATATAAATAGCAGAAAAGCACAAATGTACTTTTTATAGGTGCTTTGGAAGGGCATTTAAAAAAAAAAAAAAAAAAAAAAAGTAGGTTTGGAGGAGTCTTCCCTGCCCCCAAACAGAAGGACTTACATTTTCAGCTGAATTACCTAAATGTACACATATTTGTAGGCAGAGAATTTAAGAGACTTGTATTCTGGAAGATTTCTTAGTGGTACAAACAGGAGGAGGAAGTAATAAATTTCCTCAGCCAAGAACAACAGAGCAGCAAAATCAGATCTAGAAGTTTCCTTTGTCTAGCTTTTTTTAAACTTCAATTTACCACAACATTGCAGGCTTTCTTTAAGCTTTGGTGCTAGGAGTTTTCATTATCTTTTGGGGGTTTGGGAATGATTTAGTTATTTCTCATTGTCACCTTTATTGATACATTTCAAATAATAAGGTGCTCCATCACTTAAGTCCAACTTGTGTATCGTCTGAGATTTGCTTTTTTTATTTGCTACTTGTGGGAGACCTTAGGATTCTAGGTAATGTGTATCAGCTGAAGAACCTTACCAAATGAACACCCTAGTCTTTTAATAACTTATATATTTCTCTTTTACCGCCTTAATTTTTGGTTGTAACCTTTGCTAAAATCTCCTTAAATTGCTCTAGGTGGTGAGTGATGGGTGCAAAACATGCCCCATGGCTTAAATTGAGTCTCTGCTGGAATGGAAGAAAATGGAAGTTGTTGTTTCTTTTAAGACTTTGGTTTTTAATTCAAAACTGGATAAATTGGATTAAAAGCAAAACTGGATAAAATATTAATTGAGATGTGTCCCTTTGAAGCGTAGGTGCCCAAATGTTGTAGCGCCTGAGAACTGTTCACTTGGAAGTGCATTTACTTTGTATGCAGTTTATTAAAAAGCCTGAAACAATGCCTCATCAGCCTATAGATATAAGGGTTTGGCAAAAAGTTAGTGAAAACCTTGTGTTTTGCAATGTCAGTTGGAGTAGTGGCATTCAGGTAACAGATATTCCCAAATATTTTGAAAGTTAAAATATTCTAATGTTTGTTGTACTGTTGGGTGGTGCATTCTGCTTGTGTTTGAGACAGTTGAAAAGTGAGCTGCTGTGCTGTGTTTCACTGCGTATCTGTGTTGCTGGATGCTGAAGTCAATTTCTATTAATTATTTAGACAAATACTTCTTTTTCATTCTTCATTTCAGAGTTCTAGGGAACAAATATGTATGAGCTGGCTACACATCTTAGCAGGACCTGTATGTTAGACATATGGGCACAGAATTAAGAATCAAATTTGGAATTGTGCAACAGATGTATCTCTGTGTGCAAAGCCACATACAAATTTTTTGTGTAATGTAAGTGATTAGTCATTTCAGATCCATGTCTCTGTGTGTTTTTAATTCAGGCTTGAAAGTTAAGCTGTGCCTGAGAGAATCTAGGATTAATTATTTTGTTCTGATGTCCCTAGTTGTGAAGCATTTTATTTCCTTAAAGCCATCATATGTACCGTGTCATCGCTCCAGATTTGATAAGGAAATAAGCAACCATATGCAAGTCTAAACCCAAGTGCTTAACAGAAATACAGCAGCAGCTATGAAAACAAATTAGTACGGAAAAGTTAAATTAAGTGCAAATTTCTCTAGTTTTGGGTCTTAAAAGCAATTCATACTCTGAGGAACAGAAGCATGAAGACAGTTTCAGAAGCGGAAGCATAATATAAGACTCTTGATCTACAGATGCTTGGATTTTGATTCATCGAACTATTTTCCGGTCAATTATGTATTTATTGCAACATTTGAATTAGCTTATCCATAAACCACAGAAAGGTGACTCCAGAATAAACATTAACTTTTGAAAGTCATAAATACATGAGTAATATTACACAGTTAATTGGAGACATGCAACTGGAAAGTGACTTTTAGTTGATAGTATGAAAAATATTTCCTTGTGACATGTAATGTAAATCAGGCAAAAGTGTAGGGTACCTACTGTGTTACTGACAGGCAAGCACTTGGCATCGTTGTGGCTTAAAAAAAGAATGAGGCTAAATTTGTTTCCTCCATTAGGTAATGGAAAGTAAATGCCATCTTTCAGCCCTTACGAGAAGGGCCTTTAGGCTTCTAGGCCTAAAGTCCCCTTTAAATTGAATTTCAATGCCCTCCTTGTTTGTGCAAAAAATATTCTCTTTTTATAGATGTAGGTGCATAGTCCCACTGAGTTTAATAGGACTGATTTTGTGTCTAATAATAAAAATGCAGATGTGGCATTTTTGGCAGGACATGCCCGTGGCTATATTTTAAATCTGTTTTGAAATAAGTGTTGTACTAAATGTAGCCCTATTTCTGTGGAATTAGAAATGGGAAATCTTTCATGTGGAAAGATCACTGCGCCGGTTAATCATTTGTCACTACCACTTTGAGGAAACAAAAATAATAATAGGAGCACTTTGAGACCCGATGTTCGAACAGGAAAGTGATTTAAATGTCATAGGAAAAAACAGGTTTGCAACAAGTACGTGCAGAAATGTAGAATAAGATAGCAGTGCATGGAAGAGTGACTGCACTTTTCCTTCTCTGTGAGAAGTCTCCTCAGCAGAAGATGCAGAGTCAAGCAGAGCAACCTGTGTAAGGAGCTATCACGGATCTCCCTATAAAATGAACTGTAACGGTTTGGAGAATGCAGTGCACAGTGTGTTGTTTGAGACAAGACTTGTCTCTTCAAGGCTTTGTTTAATGATCCATTGTGGTCTGCTCTGTTGTAAAAGGGAAATAGGAAACTAGACTGTGGCAATACCACACCTCTCCTTGGGACTTCTCACTCTTTTCTTTCTCTCTAATCAGTGCCTTCCCAGATTGTCTCCTCTTCCCTGTTTCACTTCATTGGGTCTTTTGTTCTATTTGCATTTTCAAAGCAGTGGAAAATCTCTGCTACTTGTAGCTGAGCCTCAGCTACCAAGAGGTTCTTTCCATGTGTTTGTATAATTGTTTAATTTCAGCACCTTTTTTTCACTTTACATTAGGCATTAGCTGAAGTAGCGAAAAGGAATTAACCAAGCTTCTAAGCATGTGGATGGGAGGGAGAGTGAAAAAGGAAGAGAAGAAAATAACAAAGAACTCTCAATCTGATATATCTTTATATAAATATTTCTCACCTTTTTAAAGAAGTTTAAAAAGAGCTCTGCATTCTCCGTGAATTTTTCAGAAATGCTACTGAAGCAAAAATAAGTTGAGGTCTTTTATTTCTATAGTTTCCCATTCTTGGAGTTCAGCAGCTCATTAGACAGTGGTTTGTTTAATTAGTTCTGATGTATAAATGTTTGGTATTTCTTTCTGCTTCTTAATAAGAGTAATCTTTCAGCAAAATACTTTCTCTAAACATATTGTAAATTTACTGCAGAAATTGAAACATAAAGGTAATCTCCGGATACCGTATTTTAACTGTTTATATATAGAAAGCAGCTTGATTCTTCACAAAGTTTAAAGAAGCTGGTAAGACCCTTTGAACAACTCCTACCTAGCTCTGTCCCATTGAGTATTGTACCAAATGAGTACTTGCTGTCATAAGACTATGGAAACCAATATACTCTCTAACTATGCAAATTGCTGGCACGATTCTTGATCTTTAGATTGTGAGTATGGTATTACTTCATATACATCTTATCTTTCTCTCCTTTTTTTTTTTTTTAAAAAAAAGGATTACTGTGGATCCAGCTAGCTTCAGGGAATGTGTTTCTTGCTGAAAGCAGTTGCTCCCATTGCACATTTGTGATCTTGTTATTGTCTATATGGTCAAAATAACAATACTTCTTAATGTTTTAATGACTTTTCCCCCGTGTTTCATGTATCTGTTAATTGGGATGATGAAAATACACTTCGTTAGTTAAGTATTGGTTTTGTCAGTATACTTATAAAATAATTATTCAATGGAGACTTTCTTGCAGTGGTGTACTGCTGTGATCTTAGAGTTAATTCAGTAGGCCTACACTAAAATAAAGCATTACATTAAAAAAAAAAAGCACTTCCTTTCTGTGGTTAAGTGCATTTCCATCCTGAAAAAATTCTGTGTCGTGACATCAGCTTTATGTTCTGTGCTCTCTTTGTCAGCGTCTCAGGTGTGCTAGAGAGCTCTTCAGGCGTTGTATTAGGTGTAAACAGCAGACAGCAATGGTGGAAGTGGTTTTTTTTTTTTAAAAACCCCTTCTTTGTTAAACAGCACGATAGATGGAATAATTAAACAAACAAATTTAGTACTTTTTAATGATTTCCAGATTAAGAGGAAATTATAAGAGATGGCTCTTTCTGAATTATTGAAATGAATGCTTTTGGACACTTTGAAATATAATTGAAATAATCAAAATAAAGTGTGTTGGTAAACACTGTGTGCAGTGTCCACTGTGCTGCAGTTACCACTGGCTTTTCTTGAAAATAATATTTTCTTTTTTTTTTTTTTTAAGATTTTTATTAGGTGTTTTGTGTTTTAATTACCAGCATATAATCTGTTGGTGTGAAATATAACCATGTTGCTTAGAACAAACAGTGCTGAATGTGTTTTATGACTGTCTCTTTTCTGTTGGATTATCAGTGAGAGGAATCTCTATTTGCTTTGATTTGCTAGCTCACATTGTAAAAGATTCTTGCTTTTATCTTTCTCTTCTATACCAAAATGACCCTCTGAAGTCTGAGCAAATATTTTTTTTTTTTTCACTCTCGAGTGGCCAGATGTAACAGCTGACTTCTGCTGTCACAAGAATTCTCTCTGAAACACTGCTAACAGTATTTAAACCATGATTTACATTGGGCTCATCATATCATTAATGAGAGGACATGTAAGAAGAATAGCAGTGACAGCAACTGTATGTAGGATCATGGTTGAGTTAAGACCAGAGCTAAATGTTCAAACATCTCTGGTTACTGTTATGTGCTGTTATTCCAGTCATTTACTTCACTTACAACAGGAAAGTCTTTGGTGCCTGCTTGTATGCTGGGCAGCATCCCCTTTTCATTAGCCACGTTCCAGTATGTAGTCAAACTCCCTTAGAAATGCTGCTTACAATCGCTGCTGATTTAATAGTTTGCTAAAAAGGGAGACAACTGTTTCCCTGAGTTATTACCTTTGCTATGGAAAAGCATCATTATATCCTGTGCTTTTGTTATAAATTGACCATGAATTTGGCCATAGAAATCACCCTTAGAACTCTGGACGTATCAGAAATCTGATTTTTCTCATCTGTTCAGCTGCTTTGAGCCACTTGAGGATATGAAGTATCCTTAAAGCTGGTTTAACAAGCAATCAGGAAAGTTCCTTTTTCAGAAGAAAACTCAAGAGCAGTGGTAAACAAGACACTGTAATGATTTCAGTGTCATCATCCCATTCCAGTTTCTCATTGCAGGTTGCATGGGAGGGGAAAAGAGCTGTGGCAATCCAGTCCTAAATATAGCTAATCCCTTAAGTAAGACCATGATCAACACAGTACAGTTATCGAAAAGGACACAAAGCATCTCTGATTTAAGTTAAGTAATTATTAGTTTGCTAGCTAGTCCCAGTTTTAGGGGGCTACAAAGCTTGTCTGCAGCTCCAGAGCGAGGTAATTTAGGACCTAAGAACACTTTTCCCTTACATGTTGAAAGGCAAATGGATGTTTTAGTATGTTTGTTATACTTTATAGGAATTTTATTTCTGGCTTATGCCTATTGATACCAGCCAGAAGCGCTGCCAAAATAGCTACGGCATTCACACTGTAGCGAGAAGCTAGTGGTACCAGCGTCGTGCATTTTCGTGTGCCACTGCCCTGGTTCAAAATCACCGTAACATCTTCCCTGCACCCGAAGAGCACTGAGGTCACTGCTGTGCTAAGACAAATGTAATACTTTGCTTCCTGGTGCTATTGCATCTGTCTTGTATATATTTAATCTCTCATCCTATGCCTAGGGTGGAAGCTCACGCATATCATCCTGTGCCTAGGGCGGAAGCTCTTTGAGTTGAGGACAGTTGTTGTTCTGTGTTTGTGCAGTATCTAACAGGTGAGATCCCAACACAAAAACTGTTTCTGCATTCTGCATCTGATGTGTGCTACAGATTTGACTAAAGTTGATTGATTGTGTCTTCCGAGACACAGGCAGTTTTTCATAATCCTCCTTTTCATAGATGAATTACCTGAGCTGTGCTGAAGACTTGGGCAGATCTCCGTGGTGTCTTGTTTCACTCTCAACGCTGCCATAACTGCACTGCTTCTGACCGTGCAATAAGTAACGTGGCTAACATCTGTCCCATGTGGTTACTTGTTTCTTTTATCTCAAGGGAAAAGTTCTTGTGTACAATGGTGGGTGGTTGCTTTTTTCATAGATTAGATAGAGTGTGTAGTTTACATCTACAGATCTGAAGACCAGAAGGGATAATTAGATCATCTCCTTTGATCTTGTAAAAGACAGGCTTCGGCGCTCCATCAATTTGAATGCAGCATTGCTCTGCTGTGTTCGTAATATTAGGAAAAACACAGTAAAACAATTGTACTTCACAAGCTTAGAGAGTTAACAGATGAAAAAATGAGGCAGGAACCTAGAGTTTGCAATTTCATCTCTCCTTTTATTTTAACTTCCTATCTATTTATTTATTGGAGAGGGAAGTGCTATCATAGACTGGTGCTGCTGTTTGCCAGAAGGCAGTACTGGACACATACATTGTGTTAGAGGTTACAAGCCTTTATGAAATAATGTTCTCATGATCTTTTCTCCCTTACTACAAATTGTCACTGGTATGTTCAAGTACAGTGTAAAATGACTATTTGGCTATTTTATGTTACTGACACAGTAGAACAGTGATGTGTTGACTTTTCCTAGTGTACAAACTGTCTAGGCAGAAGCTAAGATGGCTTAGCTATTTCTTTTGTGTTGCAGATGAACGTTGCATTCCTTGGTCTCCAAGTGCTGGTTTACATCTTGATTGATGTTAAGTAATTAAACCAGACTCCAGCTGCTTAGTGATTCAGAAGTACAGGGCTCCTATGCTGTAAAAACAACAAGCAACTCCCCACTTACTAACTTTTATCATTGTTTACTTTGGGCACCATGCAGAATAATAAATGCAAAAACTTTTTTTTCAGACACACACATACACGTCCCACTTTTATCTAGCATTTTAAAAAGTTGAATTTATTATCATCTTAAGTCCAGAATTAAAATTCAAAACATAAATAAACATTTTTTTTTTCCTTTTAAGAGGATGGAGGATAGCTTTACTTTTTGTTTATATTTGGTGGATATGCCAGAAGAAGTTAAAAACTTGAGTAGTTTGTAATGTGTGTGCTTCTTTTGGTGGGAGTTATTTTATCCAATAAATGAGATAGAAATTTTGTTTAATGGTTTATTAAGTATATGGCAAATAATAGTTTTCTACAAATGTCATAACAAAATATTCATCATGAAGTTGTAAAATTTAATATTTTAAAATAGCAGTTAAATTAGCATATGTCAAAATCTACAGGCAGCGTTATGCCCGCACATGCTGTGCATATACTGTGCTAAATCAGTGTAGCAAACATACCTGGATTTGGCATCACGACTCTCCAGCAAGGATCAATTTGATATCCATACAAGATTGTAGGAATGCTTGTCAAAATCGGTACGTGCCAACTAAGAGAGATAGTGGACCGCGGAGATTTATTCCATGTGCAAGTACAAACTAGTAAATTATAATTTTTAGCAAAATTGTAATTCTAATATTGATCAAAATGTTAGTGTTTTTAATTAGTTCTTTTCATTAGGGAAATGATGGCTGTGGGTCAGAGTGTAGTTACAGATGTCTATGTCTATGTTTGGGGCAGAAAGAGCTGGAAACCACCATAGTGCAACAAGCAAGCAGTTTTTCTAATTTATTTTTGACCTAATCATCTAATTCTAGGCTCAACTGTCAAATCCAGGCGTGGAAGATGATGGTATTAAAACCAATAGCACATGTGGCCCAAGGGACTTTTGTATTTTAATACTTGGTTAACATTTAATTTCTAATAAGGTCTTGTGAGAGCATCTTTTTGTAGTAAAGTGCATTACATTGGAAAAATGGAAATCAGCAGCTGTTTTAAATATTGCTGAATAGTGCAACAGGACAGCAATGCTGAAGGAAAATACCTTTTTGTAATGGTATCAACACACAGGGAAACAATTTCAAAATGTGTAAATGGGATAGCTTACCACCTGTAACACTGTATTTATTCAAGAAATTGCCTGCTCTACATTCTGTGGGTAAAAGTAATCTGAAAATTGCTTGTCAATACAAGTTGATTTTTTCCTATTAACTGTATTCCATAGTGCTTTACAAAGATAAATATTGCAGTTTGCAGGTTTTTTTCACAAGTAAATGCAGCTCCCAGTATGACCAGGTCAGAATCAAGGTAGTATTTTCTTCTTGCTGTACTTCTCTGGAAATCCTTTTACAGCATGGACACACTGAAGAGTTTCTTCTCCAGCTGCTGTTTCTGATCACTATTGATGATTCTTCCTAATTAAAGACCATGGTCAAGTACTCTCTAATGCCCTACTGATGTAGCAAAGCTTTGCTGGAAAATGCTTGCTTACTGAGATGGAAGGGTTTGTTTGAAACGTTTGCCAAATCCCAGGCAGAGGCAGAGCCGTAATGTGGGGAGCTGTGCGCGTCATGTCAGTTGCTGAATCCGTGAAGTGCAGCGTGCCAGGCCTTGGGCGCTGGCCCTGGACAGGGAGCCTGTGGGAGGTCACAGAGCTGTTGACTGAAATTTACATTCTTCATGTACATCTGTCTTTCCCAAGGAAAAATGATGTGTTTGTCTCTGTTCAATTTTTTCCCTTCTTTTTCTCTACCTGTAAAATGGATAAATGTCAAGTCAAAAAGTAAGTGGATCAGAAAACGGTAACTGTTGTTATCGTCCGTCTGTCTTCATGTCCTCTTGGCTGGAGGCCTGCCCCACCACCAAGTCCCATTTCCTCTGCAGCCAAGCATCGCTGGTACAGAAGCATCACTGTTCCTGAAAATGAGACTCACTGAGAGAGGTAGCAAGCAGAGGGACTTGGTCTTTTAGGAATTTTGAGCCCATATGAATTAGAACCTTGAAAATAAAGGCAGGGATGTTTGATGTGACGCAACGCCCTGCAAAGAGCTGAGCACAGCAGAAACATCGCACTCATTATGTCCCTTTTGGTTTATGAGAGACCATTCTGGATTTTGTAGGTGCAGTGATTATTTGAGGGATGGCACTTCCAGGCAGGCTAGGTCCGTAGCAGGCTGTGTATGAGTGGAAAATACTGGAGGACACCAAAAAATGTTTTGCCATCACTACACAAGTTTTTTTATATGTGGGAATATGAAGGGAGGTGAACAGAGAGCTGTATCTGGTGAGGTCTTGCATTTGGAAATTACTTGTTTGTCTGCATCTGACAGGACATTCTCTTTGACCAAACCTTTAAGATACAGGCAGTGAAACTTATTTGAATCATCCATATGATTTGTTTTGTCTTTTTTTCTGTAGTGCAGCTGTTACTCTGGGAAGCAGTTGAACCCTTGTTGCTTTTTGTTTTGTTTTGTTTTGTTTTTTGGCTTTTGTTTTGTTTTGTTTTTTTGTTAGATTAGTACCTATTGAGTCACTAGCTAGAATTTGAGAACAGATGATAGGCACCAAAGTCATATGAGTGCTCCTGAAAATTTGCCCCCTATATGTTTGTACTCATATTTGCCCTACAGGCTTTCTCCACGCAAGTCAGCCTCTGTTCAATGACTGCTGAGACTTATCTTGCTTGTTTGAAAAACATTCTGCAGTAAGAGAGGGATCCAGAAGTGCTCATACAGACCATTACTCTTCTCAAGTTGTAGGTTTGGTATAGTGGACTTCACAGGTGTTAAGCAGCAGCAAATGCTTTGAAAACCCTCACAATCAGTTATTTTAAAGTTACTGTTCATACAAAATGGAAGCTTGTCTTGGGCTGTCCCACAGATGGTGGGACGTGCAGGAGAGCACCAGAGCAGTGCAGGATGTCAGTATTCCTTTTGTTAGTGACATGAGCTGGCAGCAGTGATTGAAAAACCAAAGAAACAAGCTTTATATGAAGCATTCTTTATTCACCTGGGTCTGCAAGTCAGAGGTGAAATTCCCTCCATTGCTGAATGTGAAGTGTTCAGGAGCTTTGTGTTGGGAGTATTGGGAGATTGCAGAGGTGAACTGCATCCCTTTCTTCTCCCGTCCCACCTGAAGTCTAGGATGCTGAGCTGTTGTGTGTGCCTGCTTTCATTGTATTGGTTTTCTGAAACCCCAGTCTGGATTTCCAGTCCTGCTGTGGTTGGCGGTATGCATACAAACCACAAAAATCAGTCCTGTCTGGAGATGATGTGCTGTACCTGTTCCTCCTGAAAAGGGACTGAGACAGAAAGCTCTACTCTATCTTAGCACAGTATTGAGGAAAATTTGGGAAATGGGGATTAATAGACTGTATCATGGGCTGCTGTTCTCCTGTACTCATCTGGTTTTAGAAAAAAAATCACTCTCCGATATTGAGAAATTCTGATTCAGCAGCAAAAACATTAATTTCTCCTGTTTCTTCTCCTTCCACCCCTTACACTTTTAGCTATTTTTCAAACAGTGCACCATTTAATGGTTCTTGTTGTTACCTGTTCTGTAGAATAAGTAATGCAGGGGAAATAGGAGGTCAGGTGCATCATTAAACAGATGTTATAAAACTTCATCCATGTTCTAGCTGTGATAAATAAGTAGAAATGCTAGTCATTACTCTTCTTGTTGTTTAATTTCTTAGTACCTCAAAATGTTCAGGCTTTGTGAGCAATGTCTTTATGTAGAAGGAGAGGTAGAGATCTGCATCTGTGCTTTGTCCCAGAGGATTTGCCCTGTGCTTGCTGCTGTAGTGGAGCCTGTGCTGAGGGCCGTGCGCATGGAAAGTCCTGTGCAAGGAAGAGCTGTGTTTGAGTCCTAAAATGGCTGCCGGGATAATAAATACTGGAGGGATGCAACCACATATAGTTGTTCTTTAGTGGATTTAGTAAGGGTTCTCAGTCCATCTGCTTTTATTTTAGAAACCTAATCCAGTCCTGTCTATGTAAAATTTTCAGATACTAATTTGGAATGCATTCTTATCCACACCCTTTGTTACACTCTAGAATCTTCATCTTTTGTATTTAATTTTTTTTTTTTTAAAGATGACCATTTGCAGTCTTCCTGTTGTTTTTGTTTTGTTTTGTTTTTGGGGTTTTTTTTTTTTGTTTGGTGGGGTTTTTTTTGGGGTGGAGGTGGTTGGTTTGGTTTGGTTTTTTTTTAGGCCACCCACATGGGGGCACCTGCCAGGTGTTCAGGGGTGCTTCCTTTACTCTGCAGGACTGAGGTTTTCTGTAAGTCTGTGTGCTATGTCTCATCCATTCATCATTATTACATCTTAATGTAGGTCTCAGGTTTGCTAAATTATGTTAAATCACTTCCATATTGAAACACATGAATAATTTTAAATCGCTGTGTTCTGCAAACA
Source organism: Chlamydotis macqueenii (assembly GCF_036417535.1). Lineage (NCBI taxonomy): Eukaryota > Metazoa > Chordata > Aves > Otidiformes > Otididae > Chlamydotis > Chlamydotis macqueenii. The sequence continues at coordinate 50,716,370 of NC_141560.1, read as the reverse complement.
GCAGGATCAGATTATTAAAGCTCTTAATTGTTTCTGTCTTTTCCTCTGAAGGCTTTTGGTCTTTTACTGTAAATTATGAACTGGCAAATAATGTAGACTATAGGCCTTGCAGCATTACCACAAATGACATATTTGAGACACAGTACATCTAAGAACTCTCTTTTTCTGAGGCAAGTATAGTTTAAAGGTATGAACTTCTCAAAAAGCCACTCATTATAAATCATACCTTATGGAGCTGTAGTCATTGTAGTTTTCAGACCCCCTGAGAGAAGTATGAATTATTAGAAATACTTGTATGACAGGAGTCTGTAATTTGTTAATGACTTCTTTGTGCATGTAAGGTGTCCCTGTGTCAGAAAGAACTGAAAGAGAAAGCAAAAAGAGAGAAAGGGAGGACGGGATAAAAACAGACCGGGTCAAAGTCTGGCAATATTCACATCTGAATTGCAAATTTTTTAGTCAGATCCACTATGATTAAGCAGGTAATTTGTGTAGGATACAAAACGTAAAAAACATGCAGTAGAGAAATGAGATTGATAGCTATATGGAGTTACACATGATGCAGAAAATATTTGAAGTGCATGTGGCAGTAGTGACAGATCTAGCAGCGACTGGAGAAAGAGTTTTGATAGTAGGAAAGCAAAATGAGTTGGAAAGCTGTACCTTAATTACTGGTTTATCCTTGTCCCATCTGTACTTCCTCTGGCCATCTCATTGAAAGGCTAGAGCATTACAAATGCCTAAATGAATTTTTTGAGGGGAGGATTGGAGAGGAAGGGCACAAGTCTTGGAGGTGCTGTGATGAAGCAGATGGATTGTGAGGCAAGGACAGAGGAGGAAAGAGAATTGAAGAATGTAAGTTTCAGTGAACAGGAAGGATGATCATAGCAGCAGTGACAGAAGGAGGAAACAAGCTGAGGATACAGGAGAAAAGTTGGCTCATCTTGGTGATACCATAGGACATGTTTATGCTTGGAATGTGATGCCTTTAATTCTGTCGGCATATATTTCAGAGACTCAGATTATTACAGGTGTCCTGATGGCTTCATATTTTCCAGATATTAAATTTGTGATGCTCCATTCTAGACACCTTGGTACTTGGTACTCCTCTAGGACCTGTGTGGATGTGAATGTGCGTTCAGAAGCAGCAACTTCCAGAAAATTAACTTTGTCACTTCTTCCTCCTACCTTTCTACCCAAAAGCTTTCAGTTCCCTGATACAGAACTGTAAGATCTGCTGGGAATATGCTGCTTGTTTCCACCAGTTCTACTCAGTTCTCAGCTGCCTTGTTTCAATTCTTCACTTTTCCCCGCCTCAGTGTTTCCCTTTTCCAAGGTTCAGTGGAACGCGTTGGCCCAGCATTTATCCCCACACCAGTGCTTCTTCCTGCCTTCAGACTTCTATGTAGGGAAGACATTGTAGTCCTGTAGATAGGAAATTATTTCTTTTTTTCTCTGTTCATCTTGCCTACCATCACTCCTAACTAGTGTGTGTGCTCACACAGGGCATGGGCCAGTAGGACAGACAGATGGTTGAAAGGAGGGGAGGTCCTGATGACTCCACAAACTTTAGAGAGCACCAAGGGAAAACCAAAGTGGAGACCTGAAGTCAGTGCTGAAGGCCAAAGGGCAAGAAAACTGGTAGTTTGGTTAACAATTAATTTAACAGTACTTTCTGATTTAGCTTTGCTAAAGACCAGAAATGAGTGAAATGAGCAAAAATGAGGCATTTTCTGTGGCTATATTGTGTCCTGAGTTTTTGAGGGGGAAAAGTTCTACTTGAGTCTTCTGACTCATTTTTATAGATGATTGCCTTCCTTGGCCAGAAAGCCTCTCTTTTTTTTTCTAATTTATATTTTTGGTTTTTTAAATTTCCTTTACCCTAGTCATAAAGACAGACACCCAGTTCTTCCCTTCGTTCTCGATGGCAAATATCTAATCTACCTCTGACTGCCTGCCATCTGCCAAGCATGGTTGACAGGCTCTCAGTGACATCCACCCTCTTGGCTTTAAAAAAAAAAAAAAAAAAGGCAAAAATATAATAAAAATCTGGCCATGTTTGCTGATGGCTGTGCTCTCCTATCTGGCCTGAGTCCAGAGCCTTGTTCAACACTTCACTGGTGCCACACGAGTTACTGATACCTGCGTAACCCCCACATACTTATCTCGGCCCTTTATGGTAAAGGACAGATCATAACATTTCATAACACATTTGAAATAATTTCCAAGTTTCCAAAGACATGCATGGGTTGCTAATATATGTAAATGATGCATGGGACCAATTTCTCATTAGAAAAATATTACAGCCCTTACGAATCCCTCACAACTTGCAAACTGAATGTGTTTAGCAAAGGTGGTGTTTTGTTTGATCAAATAATTTTAAGTGTAAGCATATATCTTGTATGTCTATGTGCCCACTTGGACCTCTGATGTCCTTTGTGAATTTTCTGCGTATAGTATGTTGCACATATTGACACAGGCTTCTGTATTCAGAGCTACTAGTGAATTACACTGTATGTCTAACTTGGTGAAGTTAGCTAACAGTCTTGCTATATGATTTCATATAATTAATTTTATAACTGACCTATAAGAAAAAAAAAGGGACTATGCAAAGAAAACAGCCTTTGAGAGATAAACAGCTTTTTCATCTTCTTTTTTTTTGTTGTTAATAAACCTGTCAGTGATTTAGGATTGTTATCACTTTGGAAATATATGTTGCTATTTTCCAAATTGCTTTCACCATCCATACCCTACCTTTTGTTTTTTTCACAGTTTTAAGAAAGCTCTAGTTTCATACTCAAGAAACTAGGGTTTGGTTTTTTTTCATATGAAGAGAAATAAGTAGAGATGTGAGAAATCCCCCTGCTAAATGAAGGGGATCTAGTTTGACACAAGGGGGCAGTCATGTTATATACGCAATTATCGACCATGGGTTAATAGTCAACTGGATGACAAAAATAGTGTTTTAGGGTGGATGAGTGCAGTCTTACATTTCAGCAGGATTCACCGATGGTCCAAGTAGAATGGCTGCCAGAATTTTAGGAAATATTTTTGTAATTTTTTTTTTTTTTTAAGAAAAAAAAAAAAAAAGACTGTATGTATATGATAAACCAACTGGTTTGTTCTTAAAGTTTAAACACATATATATATATGTATGCATATGATAATGTAGGTCATAGATTGAGATGACTGCAGTACTTTCCACACTTGTCACCTACAGTCATCTCACTCAAGTGTTCACGTCTTCTCAGGGCTGGGGAATAAGAAGAAATCTAAACATCATATATCTTTTAAAAACTCTGGATACAAAGAATTTTAGTTGGAAAGTGGACTTGGTTTAAAGACTATTGATTCTATGAGAGGGATTGAGTAGGACATATCTCCAAGTTTGTTTTGGACAGGAGATAGGACAGCGCTCTGGAAGCCTCATTTCCCTTTCACATCCCTGCTCATTGCATTCCTGGAAAGGCCAGTTGGGTGATGTTCAATACAATTAGCGAATTCGAAGTACAAGTACTCTGTTAAGTGCTTGTTGGGAAGCATTAACATTTAAATTTGGCAGATAGTGACAGTGTTTTACCTGGGTCATGGTCGTCTTCTGTTTTTTGTTTGAAAGATCCAACTACTCTCAGCATGAAACTGAATCTGCTTGATTTGCCTTGTAGGTGAGGTTGCATGAGCACAGAGTTCCACAGCTATAGTTTTAAAGTAAAGTGATTTTAATCCTAATCCATCATGACACATCACAAACAAGTCTTGCAGCATAGGTCTCAAACATAGCCTTGCAAACAAGTTTCAAACATAGGTCCATGGTGAGAATAGGCCTCAGAGGAGAATGCAGAGAGGAAAAATAGTTAGCAGCTTAGCATGTTGTCTGACTCTAAATTTGGAACCTGTTTCCTATTAAGAGAGATCCATATGTAAAAACTGATAGACCCGATCATTGGTTGCTTTAGTATTCTGCTTCTGAACAAGGCTATCTATCATGGTCTGTCACTTTAGCATGTCAGAAATCTCCCTGGCTTCTGGAAACTATTGATAGAAGGAGGAAAAACCCTTAAAAGATGAGACAAAATGTTATAAATAGTGCTGGAACCACTGAGCCTTCAACTAGACATAAACAGGGTGTGAGTGACTCATATGGGTGATAATCCTAAAGTTTATGTGGCCATCTCATGATGTGTCTCACTTGAGGTCATTATTGTAGAATGTGGACTTTTACTTGGAAGACTACGGTACTTGGGAAGTTACATTTTTTAATATTTTCTTAATCATGGCTGACAGCATTTTGTTATATATGTTTTGAGGGGCTGAGTAGTTTCACCATGTATGGCATACTTTGCTGTCAGGAAAGAAAAAAAAAAATCAGATTATTTCTCCTTTATGAATTCCCTTATTTTAACCTCCTTAGCCAGGTAAGATTAACAAGAAAAAATAAGCAGACATGCATGCGCTGCTGTATAAATAATCTTTTTTTTTTTTTTTGCAAGGACACAAGGCCAGTGCGATCCTGTTGTCTGCATGTCACCAGTCACTAATCCCCAGATAGCTTTTGAACATGCTGTCTGGCCTTACCTTAATTTAATTGGAGTTAAGAGTAAATGATACTCAATGTCATTAAATAAGCAGTTGTGCAGGAGAGGAGGAAGAGGGAAAGCTCACAGGTGGTTCTTCTACTGAAGTGAAAGGTTTTAGAAAGGCTTTCAGTCTTTCTTACTAATTACTCATTAGACAGGGCACAATCCACACAGCAAGCCACAAGAAACCCAAGTTTTGTAAATTCTCCTGTACATACAACTATTTCTTCTATTAGAGAGAAGATGAGATGGTATCTAAGCTTGAAAGCTGAGAAATACCTATAATTTAATGAAGTGAAGCCCCACAGTAAGTATTCATGTGTGCACCACAGGAGCAATGAAATTATTAGGGAAGATTGCAGTGATGGGCTGTTCTCTCAACTATGTTTATACTTCTTGTAGTAAGCCAGTATCTTTACAGCTGTTAAATGGTTGACACCTGGAAACAACCCCTGTCCTCCCATTAGTTTTCTGTTCTTCTTGACAAGTAGGTTCAGATTGATTCCATACGACACTTTGAAGGATATTTTCATTCAGGGAATGAATATTTCATTCTCACTCAAAGCCTAACTAGTGAGATGACACTAACCTTGAACTAGGTATTTTCACTTCCAGCATCTATCTGCTCCCAGTGTGAAATTGTGTTTATCCTACTCCAGGTTATAGAGGGAAAAGTAGATATAACAGCTCTGTTTGGGACAGATGAGGAGAAAGATAGTGCAGCAGTTCTTTGACAATGTAAGGCTTAGAGTATCAGTCAAAGTAATTAATTTTTCTGACAGCAGTATGTTTTACTTATCTCCATGAAAGGACAAAATAAAGTGTACATGCCAAAAATACCCATATTTTCTGATAGGGCTTGAAGAATTTTCTCTTTCTTATAATTTCTCATAAGGATTGTGTAGGAGCCCATAATTGACTTTTCTCCAATACTTGTTCCTCTAAGCTGTTGCATCTTAACCCCCTTTTTGGTGCATTCACGTTTTGGGCAGGGAAGTAAGATATAGAGTGTGGTGTGCTAATTTAGTCTTGGTTAATTAAAAGTAGGTGAATATGTTCCTATGGGCCTTCCTTTAAGATTGTTAAACTACATTTTTTTATCAAATGGAAATAAAGTTAAAGGTCTGTTCATCAGCTTCTCATCGGAGTCTGCAAATCTGTGGATAAATTGGTGGCCAGATTCCTTTGTCCTTTTGTCCCTTCTTTTCACTGGAAAGACAAAGTATATAATTTCTTAATCTGTCTTGTGGATTTAAATGATTTTTTTTTAATATATTTTTCTCTTGTAAATCATTGCCATAGGGTAAAAGTTGTCAATATCTGAAGGATGAAATTAAAAGTGGTAGCATGTATATTTTCGGAAGTTCGGTTTTAACTTTGGGCAGAGGCTCATTTATAATCCCCGTTGGACAATGCGTTTGTTCTCTTCGACAGTTGAATAAGGGGAAAAGACATGTTGAAAAATGTGTTCCTGTCCTCTTTTTCTGTGTGCTTTTCTCTACATCTGTGCTTAGTAGAATCCCTCAGGGTATCCTGGATTGTATTTACCAGGAAGAAAGAATACCTGACTAGACTAGCATTACTCCTCATGATTATGGTGTCATCAATTAACTTATATGACTCAACAGTGAAGCTTGCCAGTCATTTTAAAGCTTTGGATAATGAAACTCAGGAAGTTTGTTCCTACGGCAAATTTCTTCAACCTTTGTTTAAAATAGTATAAAATAACTTCCTTTAATTGTGGAAATATACCGTTGGCAAAAGGCAAGGGCAAACTATAAGTCTTTAAACATTAGAAAACATGAGTCCATCACATCTAACAGGTTAGAACTGGTTTCTCCACACATCCAATAGCAGACAAAGAGCAACAGTGTAATAATTAAAGCTTAATCCATGTAGTCATAAACTATTATAAGTAATTGTGACTATTGCAGCTTAGGAGTTTTTCTTTTCTTATCTTTCAGAGTGGGATGGTTTTTTTTGCCCCCTTCTTGGAGAAGGGAAAATGCCTCAGTGCTTTCAAAGGGCTAGTAGAACAGCTTGACAGTTAAGTAAGCAGCTGTCTGCAGAAATTCATTAAATGTCTGATTGTGCATAGCCACGTCCGATCCTTCATGCTCATGCTGAGCTTTCCCCCCTGCCAGCTACCTTCTTGTCTCTGGTTCATATTGTGGATATTCATTTACAAGGATGCAGACTTCACTGGTCATCCTCTTCACAGTAAAGTATGCTGTGATCCCTTTAACTTTATAGGCAGGGGTTCACATTTTTATGTGAAATGCAAAAGGAATTTGGTCTCTAAATCGTGTGGCTTCACAGAAGAATGAATATGGTCCCATACACTTACTTGCTTCTTACTACTTTTCTGTTTAATTTTTTGAGGCTCTTCCATCTTAGATGATCTTCTAAGAGATCCAAAATGTGGAGAATTTTTAATCTCCAACTGTACCTGATTCTGTTTTTGAAAGTACCAGTGTTTACTGGCCTACTATGCACCCCACCATGTCAATGAGGGAATCATGAGCAATTCTAACATTAAAGGAAAGCATAGATTTTTAGTATTTCAAGGGGTGCTCAATGACTCATATGTTTGGAATTTACAACTTTGCATCCTGTGCTTATTTTGTTCTGTTTTACATCACTTTATCCATCTCCTGTATTCAGATTTTTAATTTTTCAAATCATAGTTTCATTTCATTTTCTTTCTGACTGAAATTTCATCAAGATTTCTAAAACTGATCTTAGAGTTCATGTATTTCTTAGCTCTGCCTACATGTTGATGCCATTTTATAGCAAAAAAGAATCTTCAGATCAATGTGGGATTCCTTCTGACTTATGCTAAGATTTTGAACAGTTTGTTTTCCTATTTTTTTCCCTACTTGTTGAAGCTGAGAGGTGGCAGGACTAAATCATGCCAAGAGCCACCTGACTCAGGTTTAGTCAATGACCAGAAGATATGCTAGAGCTGAAAGTTTTGGGAAATGTTTTCTTAGACAAGGGATGGTGGTACTAAAAGGGTTGCAGAAAGATTGCAGAAAGCTGCCAGACTCTGCTTTCTGCTTCTTCTGCCCTAGTAGCTGTACTGATAATTTTATTTATTGCTACAACTAAATATTGTACCATGCATTTTGTTGGACAGTAATTCTTGTATTGACCATCACATGCTTCCCACAAAAATGCCAAACTCACTCAGCTGAGTTAATAATTAAGCCCAAGGAAGAGTAGACAACTTCTGGGAGTAGCTGTCTCGTGAACATGTAGTCCCTGGTTTAGGTAATTGGTGAAGCATACACTTTGAGTGCTTTCTGAGTCTTAATAGCTTCCACGGAGGTAATGTTTTGTTTAACATACTGCATGTGCCTGCGTGTGCTGCTGAATCTGATCCAGCTGAATCCCTGTAAAAGATCAGGGATTAGAACTGAGATTCTCCGATTCTCTTGTTTGGACTGTGTCTGCCAACTATGAGCCAGGTTGAGCAATCGTAGCATTGCCAGCCTCAAAAAGGCCATAAACTGTGAGTTAGGCCCCGCTGAATCACAACACTTAAGGAAGTATTGGCATCTCTTTTTAACCTTTTGTTTTCTTAACATTTAGGCTACACATAGTTTCAGGCCCTTCTGTAAAGGGCCTGAAATGCACTAGAAATGCACTTAAAAAATTGAAGATGTTCCCATAAACCCTTGAAGTTTCAATCCTTTAAGCTTTTTCTTTACTTCTTTCTCTTGATCCTGTATATCACCTTTCTCTCACATACATAGATCATATGTCTTTGTTTCCTTTTTCCACATGAAGAAAGGGAACCAGATCAGTTGATGACTTTGGAGAGGTAGGAGGCTTCTGATTTCCTGGAGGATTCTCATCTACGCACAAAATAGACTAAAGGATTGCAAAGAAACTGAGCCACAGAGAAAAAGGAATCCTTTATTATTTCACTAGTTAAAATAACTTTTACTATAAGTTTGTGTCTACTTTGGCTGGTACATATCTAGAATTTTATATCTAGAATGAGCTTGACCTGTGAGAAGTATGTGAAGAATTAACATTGGTTCTTTATTGCCTGGGATATCTGGGTGAAAGGCTTCCATTTTTGCAATGGTGTAGTGGGATGTGTGCAGCAGAAGTCAAGGAAAAAACCAGACCCTCAGCCCTTTGAGCTGGGAGAAGCTAGAGACCATCTGAGCGCAGTGTTGAGCAGACCCCTTGGCCTGGTACGTGTCCAGCAAGGATGCTTTACCCTGATGGTGTGGAAGGCTGGGGGCAGAGGTGTGAGTGTAAATGTGTGTGTATGTTCGTTTACAAACTCATTCATTCAAGTGAGCACTTCCCTTTTTCTACACCATTTATCCCTCTCTGCTTTTAAGCTGATTTGTGCTCCTTAATTGCTCTTGTACTTTTGGCAGCTGAGGTGCCTTTTGTGCAGGGAAACTCTATGCTGTTTGCTTTCTAATCTATGTCTTGTTTTGCACTTTGCTAATATTACGAACAGATTCTCTGCAGTGACCCATCTCACCTCCTCCCTCCGGCATTTTATCTCTCAGAAGTTTTCTGCCAATATCCGTTTTCTTTAATCTAGGAAAATTAAGGTGTCCAATGGAGTTATCCTTCCTTTTCTCTTCAGCTACCAATGCAAGATGTATATTTTTGTACTGTTGTCATAAATTGTGATTCATTTATTGACAATTTCTACTCAAAGTCTCTTGCGACTGTGTGTGTTGTCACAAACATGCACACTTGGTTCTCTCGGGGAAATACAAAATGCGTTTCTGAAAACTGGAGCAGAAGCATTTGTGGACTCAACCCAAAGGTAGCCAAGCGGGTAGCTTGTTTCCCGCCCCAATCCCGAGGTTTGCTCTGCATTCCCCTGCTTTGCTGTGTGTTTGTCATCCGAGCGCAGACACATGTTCAGTCTAGCAGCTCCTCTTTCAGCCGGTGTTTGAGCAGCGGTTAAAAGAAGATGCACTCATGTGGAAAATCCTGGCAGCAGGCACCCTGGATTGTGTTACAGCAGCTGTCGTCAATGGGAAGGCATTGATGTTTACAGTGTGTGTTTTTCCATGGAATTTTGTTTGTCTGCCGTATATATACAACACGGGCTATTCTTCTCTGTGTGATGTGTTTTTCAGTGCTTTATATAGAAAGTATTTTCTGTGGCAATATTTAGGTATTAAATGGGAATGCAGATGTAAGGCAGACACTGGCTTGAAAACATTCACAATTAAAATGTCTGAAATGTAGTAATTTAGATTAATCAGCATATTTGAAACAAACAAAAAAAAAGAAGGGGAGAAAAAAGCCTTACTGATCTGAAACATACAATCTTGCTTCAGCATACATATTGAAAAATGTGGCGAGGAAGAAGAAATGTTTTTTAAAACAACCTATTTATCAGCACATTAATTATAAATTATTTTTCATATATAAATTATTTCTTTTTCTGTATTTGTACAGAGCCTTGAGGTGGTGTTATAATTTGAATTGCAAATGGTTTAACTGTCAGTAGCAACATTGGATGTCTTGATATAGGATGAAAAATCCTTTTTGTGTTATTTTTCCCAACATACCAATGTAATGGGGTATCATGTTTTCATAGCTTTTTTTAGTGGAGTTGTCCTTTTAGCGCCTAGGCTACAATTGGCACAAGTATATGATGATGTCACTCTGCCTGCCTCTGTCATACTTCCATTTATTTTGGAGGAAGGAAATTTTTTTCTTGTTTTATTTTTCACTTACTTAGGTCACGCACATGGAATTCAGTGGGACTTGCATTGTTTTCCAAAGCCATAGTTCAGCAGAAGGCTTTGACATGCTTCCTCAAAGTGGATATTAGGCAGCCATTGGCTTGGGTAGGATTTAAGCACTATCTTAGTCCTTTTTTGGAGAATCATGTGATTTGTAGCTTATGGATAAGCAAATGCTTTTTCTTTTTCTTTTTTTTTCCCCCTGGGCTCACGCCTATAACAAGTTGGATATGAATTAAGTGAAAAGCCATTTCCACAAGATCCCCCAAGATCTGCCTGTCCTCACAGCACCATCGTGCAGTGCCACGAGGTGTCAAAAAAGAAGGGAGCACCTCCAGGCAATCAGACTCAAATCCTTTTGGATACTTTGTGAATGAAAAGGAGCAGGGCACTGCGTGTATGAAATTGTATGGACATCTCAAAGCCCCTGTTTTCCACCTGAATGTGTTTCTCTGATCTTGAGAAACATCTGCCTTTGGGTTGGGTCACTTGTTTTTTTGGCATTGTGATAGGATGTGAAAGCTGAATCAAGTAGTCCAGCCACACTGTGGCAGTTGCATGCCCTGAAAAAATGCCCTGCAGAACAGAATTTTAAGTAGCATTTGGATAAACACTAGACATGCAGTTGTCTTAGGTTTACGGAAAGAAGTGCTGTGTTTGTGTATAGGCCAGCCCGCCTCCAGAGTTTTCCCAGAAGTGTACAAAGTCATACCCTGATGCTTGCAGTCTGGCACAATTAATGAACACCAGGAAAAAAAAAAAGTAATTAAATGGAACAGAATTTGTGAAATAGTCTGCTTTGAATTTTTAACAAAAAAAAAAAAGTATTCAGTACTGGGATTTTAGTCTATATGCTGAGGTGGTGCATAGGAACCCATCGCTGCGTTGCACACTGAGACTGTCTCTACCTGTACCACAGGAAGCTTGCGTTTCCGTCCGTTCCTAGCTTCTGTCTTTGTATGCTGGAAAAAAAAGGCCCGACTTTTAATTGTACACAAAACTGTGTTTTCAATTAAATACTGTGCAAGTGTAGCAACGGCAAACCTTTACATCTAGTCCAAACTCAAACACACATACATCAGCAGGAGGCTTTTACTGCAGTTTGAGTGCAACAAAGCCCAAAACAGCATGAAAAGTGGAAGGTGCAAAGGGCTACAATTCAGACAGGCTTCCTTAGGCATCAAAAATATCTTATTTTTACTAGTACCTCACACAGTCAAGCCATCATAGTTGGTTTCAGCCCAGTCGTCTTTCTCTTTGATCTCTATGCTGCCTGCTATTATAAGATACTGAATTATCACCCTCTCCCTCAGGCTGTCTCAGAAGTTTACAGATGCAGACTTTCAAATCAAACCATTTATGTTCAGCTGGTTTCCCCTTGCTCCCTACTTTTGTGAACCAGCCAAAGCAAAGTTCACAAAAGAGAAAAACACTAGTGCACAACACTTAATAAATTATCACTCAGTTATTTAAAAAATATTTCCTGAAGTAATGTTGTTTAATATGGAGCTATGATGAAAGCAAAGTCACATTGCAACTTACGTCCCAGGTAAATATATTGGCACTGCTAACAGTGATGGTTGCTTCTAAAGAATTCATGTTAATTAATTGATATGTGTTAATTGTGTTTGTGTAAATGTGTAGGTGTACCTTGTGCCATCAGCTTTGGCTGAAGCGCTAGCTCAACAATAGAAACACTATGTGAGAAATCAGGCCTACGTGGAATTGCGTATCGATATTTTCACGAAATTACTACCTTTTTTTCTTCTTTTGCTAGAATTATTAAAGATGTAACCACAGAGCCTCTTTTACAAAGTGCAGATCCCCACTGCTGTCAGTTTTCATTGCATTTCTTGAACACATTGTGGCCTTGAAAGCAGTTTTACTATAAAAAGTGCAACTGCAGTTTGGGAGTTTGGTAAAAAAAATAAGGATCTTTTAATTTTATTTTCAAAGGGAAAAATTACTGCCTTTTCCATTCTTTTGTCTGAGGTTTGAAGCAAACTAAAGTAGTAGCTTGAAAGCTTTTTAATTTCCCAAATGCGTATTCCGTTAACAACGACACTTCTAAACTCTGTTGCTAAACCTTCTAATCTGTAAGGTTCTGTGAGTGTAGGCAACTGACAGGGAAGCTGCATAATTTGGCAGTGAAGTCATGCCTGATTCATTGGCCCTTATTTATTGTACAATTATTTCTGCAGTTCCTAAAGATGATAATTCTGGTGGTAAACATTGATGGGAAGGCAGCAGTCCTGGACCAGGAATGAGATCATCAGCATTACATGGTAGAGTGAAACCTGGTAGAAGGCATTCCATTGAGAAATGTTGTATTTAACGCAGGGTACCTTTTAAAAACAAATTACTTAAAGGGCTTTTTAAGTTTGGGGTTTTTTTTTTAAATCAATTTATTCTTTAAAAAGTGTGAAAATAATTGAGAATTCATTTTTGTTTCTTTTCCCATTGGTTGGATATGGTTTTGACTGCCTCTTCTTTTTTTTCTCCCTCTTCTCCTCAGCTTTTCTTATTTTGGTTCCTTAATGTAATTTAATTAAAGGATGCTCAGGAAATGGCAAGTGCGTGGTGCAGGTGGCTGCTATGGGCTTCCCACACTCAGCTTTTCTGCATCTCAGTAGCATAACCTGTGCATTCCTGTCCTTGAACTCAGAATTCTAAGCTGGCTGTCACTGGCTCCAAGTAGTGACAACCTGTATCATGGCTCTGAGAAGATGACAAATGGCAGCTGGAGACTGGTTTGGGAACAACTGCATTTATTTTGATTTGTAACATAATCTGTGCGTCCTCCCCCTCTCCTTCCCGCAGTGTTTTGAATAGAGCACTCAGGGAAGGGAACGAGAAAAGAAAAGTTTGGCTGACACTTGTTTACCTTGGTTTTAGTTCAACAGCATCAGTGGCCTCAGCAGATCGAGCAGCTCTGGGAGTTGGTAGCTCAGTGCTGCAAAGCTGCCCTGTGTATTTCGCGTGCTGCACAAAAATGGCCACGGCAGCACAGGCAGTGCCTAAATTCACGTTCAGTGATAGCATTCCTTTGTTGTGAGATAGGAGGTGGGTAGTTCCAGGCTTCGTGGAAGTCAGCAGAGGTTTTGCCAGAAATTTGAGCAGGCCTTAGATTTTATCCACAGTTTTCAGCCTTGTTGTATTTCCAGGATTTGTCCTGAACTGTAACCTTATGTGCTGGGGCTGTCTTCAGCAGCTGCTTTGTATGGTGCACGGATGGCATCATCAAAACGTAGCACTTGTTTGAGGGTCTCGGACACTGCTGCAGTAGAAATGGTGCAAATCTAAACAGGATCTGTGTGTTTGTGATCGTGGTTTTTAACCTGACCTGAAAGCAAGGTGCTGTGAATCGCTTCGGTACTGAAGCTGAAATTGAAGTTGAATGCACAGAAAGCAACCCAACAGCTGTCGCCAGATGATAAATGGTGCTGTGGGAAGGGAGGGGGCTGATTAGAGGTGGAGAAGTGCAGGTAAGCATGATGGATGTGTTTCTTAGAAACCAGCCTGCAGAAAGCTGGATATAAAGATACAGACCAAAATAAAGAGCTTCATGTACTCTCCTTAGGGACATTAGAAAGCATCTAACACATCCAGTTTTCTGAATGAGTGCTTGGCATGGTGTAATTCTATGCAGAGGCAGGCACATGCTTTGAGGTGCATAGAAAGCATCAGAACAGGGCAGTTCAAAGATGTAAGTCTCTATTCAACAAAGCATCAATAACATAAGCTCTTCATGCTCAATTAGGAACACGTATGAGCTAAGAAATAAAGTACAGGTTTTACTCTTAGTAACTCTTCTGGTAGCGGTTTGTGACAACTCGTTTGCAGTACAGCAATTATGGCTTCATTTGTTCTCCTTGTATCGTATTCTAATCTATTGATAGATTTAAATCTGTTATGGGGTTTTTAATCTTCTTTCTAGCAAAGACTTGCTAAATTATATGTCTGCTAAACACAAAGTCACAGGAAAAGTTTGCACTGCAGTACTGACTGTGCGCAGTGTTCATTCCAGTTGTTAAGCAGTGCAGAGCTTTATAGCACTTGAGAATGAAGATGTAAAATTAAGCTCTAATTGAAAAAAAAAAAAATAATATAACTGTCCATTTGGAAAATGTGCAAAAGATAATCAAGATAATGATGAAAAAGAACTTTTTAAAATGTATTAGTTAAAAATCTTAATGTAGCAAATGTTAGAGTAAGCTTTTAAGAGACGTTTGATCAAAATTTTCCTTAAAAACTGTAGAACAAAAGCCTCGGGATAGGAAATTGTGACTGATGCCCTTACCTAATTTTAAGGGGAATACCCACTTTTGCTATCCTTTTATGTTCTGCTAGTGAAAAATATTGTACAGATTATCAAAGTACATTAAACCCTGAGAAGAAGCTGACAGCAAAGACAAAAACCATTCTGGACTATTTTACTGTGCGCTTTGATGAACAATGTTTGATATTTACCTTTTTTTTTTTTTTGTAGTGAATTATATTTTGTGGCCTCAGGCAGAGAACTGTACTTGAACTGTTTTACTGTTTCTTTCTCTTTCCTCTGAGTATGGAAGAATTGTTGAGTCACCTGTGTCTGCTCCAGTGTCTGAACTTTCTACACCTGCAAGAGCTTTTTAAAGCAGTATCCTCAAGCAAAGTAGGAATGGACTTTACTTTGAAAATTTTATTTCTATGGAAAGTTTTCTCTGTGCATGTTTACATACTTCTTGCTAGTATTTACCAGCATCATGCTTTCTGGGTAAATTTCTGAGGTGGTATCTACATTTTGTAGGGTGTATAGGTATATGCTGAAGGTTAAGAACATTGCAGATCACATCCTTACTGAGCAAACAACTTATGCATCTCTTTAAATCTACCTGAAGTTAATGGGATTATTGATTTGCTTAGAATTAAGCAGATTCTTGAATATTTTTTCTGAACTGAGACTTTATTCCTTTGAACTGGTATTTTAGTCAGTTCTTCAAGCAGAATGGGATAAGGATTTGTTGCTGTAAATGTCTCATAACCATGCTGAACCCTTCTGCATGAAGGAGTTTGATGAACAGTATGGACCTGGTTTAGTAGAGATTAAGAATGTTTTTATTGTAAAGGCAAAATCAGATTTGTTGGGTTTTGTCCTTTTTGTTGTTGATTTGAAAAGATAAAAATTCAGATTTAATTGAAATGCAAACTTGAAATCAACCAAAAAATGTCTGTGATGCTTGCGAAATAATTAACTTCTGGTGGTTATTCTGAACTAGTGCACTGCCAGTTCACAGTCTGAGCAGTTCAGAAATAGTGCGCTGACCGTTGAATTGAAGACAAGTAAATCAAAGCCGCTTTTCCTGTCACACATACTTGTGTTAATCCTACTACAAGAGACCAAGCAGAGACACAGTAGGTGTTAGGAATTGTTGAAAAGTTCAAAGTGTGTGTACTCAGTAGGATGCAGTGACTCCGGGGTGCACGGGCTTTGAAAGGGTGATGTTGCAGCCTCGCAGAAAGGCTCTGTTCCTTTTGCAGTGGTTAAAAGGTACAGTTATCTTTGGTAAGGAGAAGGCTGTGGAAAAGGGAACGACTGGTAGCCAATGTGTGCGTGTGGGGTCCTGAATACTTTATTTTAAAATATTCTACTGCAATCATATTATAAACAATTCACACTTCACAGAAATCGAAGGAGGAAGAAAACTATTTAGATCGTCTTGGCTAATACTCTAGCCAGCGCAGGGTTGTGTCCTGCTGTATTTTCCCAGCGATGTTAGACTGTCCATTTTTATCTGACTCAAGTGATAATGCATTCCCAAAGAGATGGTTTCACAGTCTAATAGATTTCACTGTTAGGAAGTTTTCTGTTGCTCTGTAAACTAAATTTTACTTTGTTTAAATTCAGACCATTACTGTGAAACAAATCTCCAGCAATTCCCATCGCTGTCCTTGGCTGTTTACACAATTCAAGTACCTGTAAGTCTAATAATTGTGCTATTAAAGAAACAATGCCACTGGATAAGTTTTTTTTCACTGAAAAAAAACCCAAAAAAACCCAACCAACCAAAACCAACAAAAAACCACAACAAAACCCCAAAATACCAGTTGTGTTCATCAGCCTGGTGTTTTTCCATTGTAACTGTCTAAAAGTTTGTGATTAAATTCAGCGCTGTGTTTATAACAGCATTTGTGGCTCAGCTATGTAGTCTATGCTGTATATCTGGTAAAAGGTAACAGTGCACACAGTGACAGAAATACAGAAGACATATGAAGGTACAAGTAGGGGTGGTTGGATTATTTTTTTGTTTGAGATTTTTTTTTTTGGTTTGGTTTGTTGTTTTTTTTTTTTAATCACACATTGGACTGTTTAGTTTTGATCCAGATGTTAAAGGAATTGCAGCCCCTTTACAATAGCCTGGTAACTTAAAAGAGCCATAAAACTGATTGCTTGGCATATTCCCAGTTTAGGGAGGTCTATGTAGGCTCTTCAGCATCTCTGACCTGTATGTGTGGGAGAAGTGTAGAAAGAAGGGGTAAAACAAACAGTTGTTGATACTCCTGTCAACTCAGTGGGAATCCAGCAGGTACCCTGGAACTGTCAGCCTTGCCACCTGGCTGTGTCTAGCACGCAGGCATACACAGACAAAAAGATGGAAATGCAGTTCCCAAACTGCGTTAAGCTCAAACCCCAGCTGCAGGAGAATGGAAAATGGGAAATGATTCTGTGAGCTCTGACAGATCTCTAAGACGCCGATCTAAAGTGATAAACACAAGGACAGGATTCACAATGCTTGCATTAGCCCTTGTTAACGAGTCTTATTTGCGTGCGCAAGTTGCATAGACGAATGGCTGGCACTGGGCTGGCAGCTCAGCTTTTGGAGGTGCCCTTTTTGACTGTGAGTAGATAAAGGTGTCTGCAGTCTTATTTCATGGCACCTTTCTAGGAGAACTTCTCCGAAGTTTGAATCTTCTTCAAACCACATCTCTGGCTTACTTTGGCTGTGGATGGTCTTTTTTAAAATATGTATTTCTATGCCTAATACAGACCCGGCACTGTGTTTCCCTGGTAGAGAAGGGAGAGCTGATTATTGTAGAGTCAGGAAGAGAGAATTAGGACCTGATAAGAGCCCTGGAGACGGAAGGCCAGTGTGGTAGTGTGTCCCTACTGCCTGCCCTCTGATTCCTGGCTGAAATGGCTCATCTGAATTAGAAGCCTCCTGGCAGCTGTGGGTAACCTTCAAGGTTGTAGTGCCTCATTTTTATTACCTTTGGCTCTCTACTCTGTTATAAACAATGTGTCTCATTACAAAATGAAAAGCTTTGTCTTCAGAATGTAGACTTATAAAAAGTTTACACTCCATATTTTGAAATGTCTTTGGCTGAACCTTTTGCTTTCCTTTCTGCTGTGTGTTTATCCAGTACTTCTTGTGCAATCATTGTGCTTGATTTAGGTGTTTGACTTTCCAAGAGCTGATTTATACCCATACTTTACGTACATTAACTTTAGACGGAAAAAGTCAGTTCAGAAATCTTGCAACTGATTGATAAGTAGAATGTTGTGGAACTGCTGGAATTTACTGCATCTGAGGTGCTAGAGTTGATAGCAATGCTTTGTTGTTTCTTTGGGAAGAGGAAGGTTGAATCAGCATTGTAATTAAAGACAGTCCATACAGTGAATGCGCTGTGAACCTTCTCTTTTCAAGGTGGCATTTGTTACAGCAGTCTCTGAAAGCATTACTGTAGTTAAGCATCTGTAAGTACTTTTATTATAAACCCATATTTTTATAGCCTTATAGCTTGACCATAGAAATTTACCCTTGGCAAGAACTTGGCACACAGACTGCTGTCAACACAGAAGTCTAAGTTATATATTTTTTATCTTCTCCTTTTAAATCTAATTCATTTTAATTAGAGATGGGCTTGTGCTGCAGAATTCAGATCCAAATCGTAAACTCTCCTCCCTCAGGTTTAGAGGATGTATAGTCTTGACACTTACTTTTGGGCCAACCTTTTGTTTAAATTCAGCTGGCAACAGTTAGGCAGTGTGGTAGTGTCAGATCCTTTTACTGTTCTATTTCAAAAACCAAAATTTTTGACAGCACTGCCCTTTCTTCCATTTAGAATGATGTCTTCAGAAATGCTCGACTTATTTTTGAGTATTGTATTGGGGGGGGGGGGAATCAAATGGCTTCTAGGTTTTTTTTTCTGTTTTGGAAGATAATAAAAAGTTGAAAGGCTGATGTTGCAACCTGGTTTGGCTTCCTGGAAAAGCACTGATCTGTACTGATCATGTTAACAGCTCCTGGGTGTCAGTAATCACATTTAGCTCTGGGTATCTCAAGTGAGCTCCTAGGAGCAAATACTTTTCTGGGACAGAGGAACAATCCAGCAACCTGTGCCTTAGAAAACTAGTGCTGCAAGCATCCCCATCAGCTGCGCATATCCCTCCCAGATTCCCTCCATCTGTTCAGAACTGTGATTTCTACTTACATCTTTCAGAGGCAATGTGTCAGTAAAGCAGGGAAATGCAAGTATAGCGTGTATATGCCCATGCTTCCTTCTTACAAAAACAGGATAAAATCTGTGTGAATTATGTGTCTGAAAATGATTGAGCTCTTCAGAGCAATCCCTTACAAGTCCTGAATGAGAGATGAATTTTTTTAAGCCAAACATTTTCAAGCCTCCTTTGGCCTGACTGTTGTCTTGCAATGGTGTAATGATCTGCTTACCTTAAGAGGACATTCTTCATCTAAATTTCTTGTATCCTCTGGTCTCTGGTTTTGTACATGGAATTTCCAGGCTGGAATCTCCTTTAGCTTCTGGCCAAATAATTTCTCTAAGCTAGTGGCACTGTCAGTAGCAATCTCATTGCTATTCTGAGGTGGAGCCGTCAGTGTACTGAGGCTGCTCTGCCCCAGCTTTCCAGGTGTTCCTGAATTCCTGATACTGAATAAATGCTCCAAGCCACATAATGGTAACCATTGACCTGGATGTTGAAATACAAAAAGGCTTTGATGAAATCATACCAAATTTGTAAGAGGACAAAGATCTGTCTCACAGGTTTTTTTTATGACATAATCCAAACTTCGAGTAAGTACTAGCATCAGTATGTATGAAGGTGCATGTCAGACATTTAGCTAAGCGTATACTCATGTTTTTAGGAAGGGAGTAAAAGATATGGTCAGAACATGCCTGCCCCTGAATCAGAAATGGCAAATCCTTATTCACACTGCGTAAGTCAGTGTCGACCTTTGTCACAAGCCCTGGTTTTCAGCTACCTTTTGTACATGTGGACGTGCAGAACTAGTAAGGAAACTATGCTTATGCTTTTCCAGCATTAGCTGAAAGGTGTTAGTCTCTTCTTCCATTCTCAGTCAGTGCATTTAATTAACTTGTGATGGTTTCAATCATGAGACTTCTAAATACAGAAGTTTTCTAGTATCAGTCTATTTAAGTGTTGTATACAGGAGTTGTGAAGCATATGAGGGGGATGTACAGGTAAGTCAGTCCTTATGTCCTTCCCTCCCTGGAGGGGAGGACCACAGTAAGGATATTTTTTTTTTTTTAACATGTTAACCATTAAAAAGAAAATTATTTAACTTTCAGGCTTTGGCAAAAATCTGTGAACGGACAGTTGCAGTATTATTGTTTGTATATAACTTGTTTATTTGTTTAACCAGTAAATCATCTGCTTAGAAAGTGTCTTGTTTTTGTCTTAGGACTTTCAGTTACCGGAGTATTAAAAGCTCTGTCTTAGGTAGTGGCAAAGTACTCTGTATATTGTAGCTCTTCAGCTACTGCTTCCATCAAGGGTCATTATTCTTGCCTAACAGTTCAATACACTTCTTCACTCAGTCCACTAAGTCTCCATCCTTATTCCAGATTACTTTAGAACTGCAGATGGTTTAAAGAAAGAAATTCTCACTTAAGTAATCCTGGTAATAAGGTCTGTGTTTGCACTCTTGTTCCTGCCTTTGTTTCTTGTCAGTCCAAATACTATTAGGACTTTGTACAAAACAAAGGCGGACAGAAATTACTAATATCCCATATATTTAATAGGTCTTACATCTTTAATTACTGTATAATTGCTTAATTGCTGTGTAAAGGGCAGCCTTCCATGAATGTCCAGCCCTGCTTTTAGGTCCTGGCAGTTGGTTACTGTGGTTATGTGCCTGGGATGTCATACAATTATGTGTTTTGGTGTGGTCAAACACCTCAGAGTGGAGAAATTTGAAGAAATTAAGAGCCTAGTTTCCTGCCATGGTTCACGTTAAAGAAGAAAATATTACAAGTGCATACAGAGCCAAGTGTTTCCTAATTATTTTCGGCTTGTGTTATCATTTCATTGCTGAAGGGTATTAGATTAATTTTGCAGAATTAAATGATCACCTTGATATGAGTGGTTACTCTCAAAGTCACATTCCAAACCTGTTTACTCATGCACAGTAAAAGCACAGGATTTCTTGTTGTATGTTCTCTTTAATATATACTCTGTCCATTCATACTAAATATATCAAGATAATCAGCATGTGACGTGAAATGCATGTTGCTTTTACACTGGGAATAAATCCTATTACCAGCAAAAGCAGGACCAGACCCAGAGGGACTGCTGAGACGGTGCAGGATGGCAGCATGGGAATTTAGTTGCATTTGTTCCCTGTATGTGAACCTTCCTCAAAGCTCTTTTTTGTGTTGGCTCTCCAAGGTATGTGGTGTATCATGTGATTTTTGATCACATGAAAATTTCAGCATAGGAAGATGTGTTTCTTTGAAATAGAACTGTGTCAGTGTATTTTAGTTCCAGTCTCTGGAGCTGCAAAGATTGCCCCATCATTTGTGTGTCTCTTCACTATCAGGTATTATGCAGCTGTCAGTGGGTCAATCCAAAGCCTTGTTTAAACTTTACTTTCAGATGATAATTAGAAAATTATCAGAAAATATGTGACTGCTAAATTAGGAGAAACTAAACCCTCATTGTATCATGCTGACAAAATCCAGACCAGTTCATTCAAAGCTGGGGAAATAATCCAGATTTAAATTAATGTCACAAAAAAAAAAAAAGAGTTTGGCCCTATGTGTATAGGTGTGGATAAGCAGAACCAGTAATACTGTGCTTGCAACACACTCTTGTAACTTAAAATGATCAGTTGTAAAATGTGTTGATTTTGGAGCATAAGGTAGATTAAAGTGGTTAATGGCTTGTTATTCTAGCTCTTGCTTCAACAACATGATCAAGAAGGTTAACGACATTTTGTTTGCACAGTGCTGTACTCTACTCATGTCCATAGCGAATATGTATTTTCATGAACGTTGCAGCAGCTATTCTGCTGTGGCTACAAATCACGTTGTTTCCTTGATATTTTGAGTGTCAATAGCCGAGAGGCGTACAAAAATAACAACCACTTTGTTCACCAAGCACAGTTTGTGTGTCTATCTCTGTTGACCCACCAGGTGTGTTTGAGTGGTGTCTAGATGAGGTTACAGAAGGGACCAAGAACTCCTTAAGCTGTGATCTGTGGGCAAGTGATGTTGGCTGGAGAAAGAGCAAAAAAGGTTTAGCAGCAGTTATATTGGCTCTTGAGTTACAGGGATGTGTTCTGTGAACTCCTCTGTTTTGGGTGCTCTGTTTGGGCTAATAAGTGCTTGACTTCACCTGGTAGTGAAGTTGGAGCTCTGAACTGGCTTCTTTCTTTTAGTGTACTGCTGCTCTTTCAGACAGAGATCAAGCTTATCAGTGTAACAGACGCAGCTCTCTTAGAGTCAACTCTAAGGTAAATTTTAAATTTAGTTTAAGATCTAAATCTTAACCTAAGATTTAAGAGGAAAGGGTGTTGCCCTCTATGTCAACAACCAGCTGGAGTACATGAAGCTCCATCTGGGGATGGATGAGGAGCTGACAGAGAGCTTATGGGTTGGGATTAAAGAGAGGGCAGGGACAGGTGACATTACAGTGGAAATCTACTACAGGGCATCCAACCAGGAGGACCGAGCAGGTGAGACCCTCTATAGACTGATAGGAGCAGCCTCATGGTCACAAGCCCTCGTCCTCATGGGGGACTTCAACCACCCCAATATCTGCTGGAGCGACAACATGGCAGGGCATAAGCAATCCAGGAGGTTCCTGGAATGCAGGGATAATAACTTCCTCCTGCGAGTGACAGAGGAGCCAATGAGGAGAAGTGCTATGCTGCACCTTGTTCTCACCAACAAGGAGGGGCTGGTGGGGAATGCTGAGCTCAAGGGCAGCCTTGGCTGCAGTGACCATGAGATGTGGAGTTCAAGATCCTTAGGGGAGTGAAGAGGGAGTACAGGAAGCTTGCTGCCCTGGACTTCGGCCTCTTCAGGTATCTGCTGGGTAAAATATCATGGGATATTTTGGCCCTAGAGGGAAGAGGGGCCCAGGAAATTTGGTTGATATTCAAGGATCACCTCCTCCAAGCTCAGGAGCAATGCATCCCAACAAAGAGGAAGCTGGGAAAAAACACCAGGCATCCTGCATGGATGAACAAGGAGCTTCTGGGCCAAGTGAAAAACAAAAAGGAAGCCTACAGAGGGTGGAAGCAAGGACAGGTAGCCTGGGAAGATTACAGAGAGATTGTCTGAGCAGCCAGGGACCAGGTAAGGCAGGCTAAGCCCTGACAGAATTAAATCTGGCCAGGAACATCAAGGGCAACACAAAAAGCTTCTTTAAGTATGTTGGGGATAAAAGGAAGACTAGGGAGAATGTGGGCCCTCTCCAGGAGAAAACAGGAGACCTGGTTACCCAGGACATGGAGAAGGCTGAGGTACTCAGTGACTTTTTTGCCCAGTCTTCACCAATGAGGGGTCTAGCCACATCACCCAAGTCACAGAAGGCAAAAGCAGGGACTGGGAGAATGAAGAACTGCCCACTGCAGCAGAGGAGCATGTTCGGGAGTATCTAAGGAACCTGAAGGTGCACAACTCCATGGGACCTGATGAGATGCATCTGTGGGTCCTGAGGGACCAAGCTGCTGTCTGTCATACTTGAGAAATCATGGCAGTCTGGTGAAGTTCCCACCGATAGGAAAAGGGACAACATAACCCCCATTTTTAAAAAGGGAAACAAGGAAAACCTAGGGAACTGCAGGCCAGTCAGTCTCACCTCTGTGCCTGG
The DNA here is from genome assembly GCF_036417535.1 of Chlamydotis macqueenii. Lineage (NCBI taxonomy): Eukaryota > Metazoa > Chordata > Aves > Otidiformes > Otididae > Chlamydotis > Chlamydotis macqueenii. The sequence continues at coordinate 50,692,938 of NC_141560.1, read as the reverse complement.
CAAGGTCGTGGAGCAGATTCTCCTGGAAACCATGCTAAGGCACATGGAAAATAAGGAAGTGGTTGGTGACAGCCAACATGTTTTCACTAAGGGCAAATCATGCCTGACCAATTTGGTGACCTTCTTTGATGGGGTTCCAGCATGTGGTGCATGAAATAGTCCAAAACACAAACAACACTTGACAATATTGTATTTATCTGAACAACAGAGCACAGCGTGTAGGTAGCGTTCAGTGTCTTATAAACTAATTGTGCTTGACCCTCACTGGATAGCAAAAGCTTATGTTAAAATATTTGCCTTTTTTTTTTTTTTTTTTTTTTTCTCTCCCCTTTTAAAGACCTTTCTTTCTTCTTCCCCAGCAGGGAAGTAACACAAATTCATTACTAGACATGTTGCCCTAAAACAATATATACTAAAATAAATGTTAATGGACTAAATTTTGGTAATTAGAACATTATTAATAAATACTACTCTTAGAACTTCAATGTAAAGCATCTTCATTACTGAAATATCTGTGCATTTGTCAGAGCGAGCTGTTCACCTGCTCTTTCTCTCCTTGGTATGGTTTTTTACATTGCCTAACACTGAGTGAATGTTGACTTTAAATAGAGAAAAGCAAAACACACTGGTGATGTGTGACTTTGTTTTGAGTTGAGGGACAACTTCTTCGTAGCCTGTACTTTCCACGTAGTTCCTTCTGAAACGCTGACAGAGATGTTTGTCAATTATAAAACCATTGTGAGCCTGGGTTATCAGCACAAGGCCTTCATTTTATACAAAGGAAAGAAAAAAAATATATCTGTTGTACGTTCAGTATCCCTCCTCCGGACTGTAACTAGATCTAGTTTGTGGTTGTTCTGGTTTTGTTAGTGAGGGGGGGCCTAAGGTGGTAGCTTCTGTAGGAAACTGCTAGAAGTCGCTCCCCTTTGTTCAGTGGACTCGGCCGGGCCTAGGGCGGACCTGCTGCTGGCCAAGGCCGAGCCAATTGGTAGCAGAATGTCCTGTGATAACGCCTCTGCGATAACGTATTTAAGTAGGGGAAAACAGGAAAAAGAGGGGGAGAAGATGTGAAGCAGCTGAGCGGGGGGCAGAGAGGGGGAGGCACGAGCCTCATGGGCCTTGCAGGCCTCACCCTCTGGCCTCCCACCGGGCAGCCGACTGGGCCCAACTCGGCCCGGCCTGGCTGCAAGAAGTGGAGAGGAGATGAGAAGTGAATAAGATGTCAAAAGGATCCTGAGAGGCGTCTGCCAGCCTGTTGTGAGGAACGGCTGCAGACGCCAAGGTCAGTGAAGAAGGAGGGGGAGGAGTAATACGGCTTCTGGCCAAGATTCCTCTGCAACTCGTGGTGAAGACCATGGTGGAGCAGGTTGTCCCCCTGCAGCCCATGGAGGTCCACGGAGGGGCAGAGATCCACCTGCAGCCCGTGGAGGACCCCACGCCGGAGCAGGTGGAGGCCTGAAGGAGGCTGTGGCCCGTGGAGGGCCCGCTGGGACAGCTGTTCTAGAGGGACTGCACCCCATGGAAGAGATGACCCACGCCGGAGCAGTTTCACGAAGGACTGTGGCCCGTGGGAGGGACCCCACGCTGGAGCAGAGGAGGAATGCGAGGAGTTCTTCCCCCGACGATGATACAGCGGTGTAAAACAATGCGTGATGAACTGACCGCGACCCCCATTCCCTTTCCCCCGCCCCGTGCCGCTCGGGAGGGGAAAGTAGTAGAGATAATGTTAAGCCCGGGAAGAGGGAGGGGTGGGGGGAGGTTATCTTGTTCCCTGTCTCATTCTCCTGCTAATTTTAGAAATAAATGAATAGTTTTCCCCAAGTCGAGTCTGTTTTGCCCGTGACGGTAACTTTAAGGATTTCTCCCCGTCCTTATCTCAAACCTTGAGCCGTTTTTCTTATATCATCTCCCCCTATTCTCTCGGAGGGTGGGGGGAGCGAGAGAGAGACTGCGTAGTCTGGTCCCGATCGGGGCTGAACTACGACAGTGGTGTTTTTACTTCTCGGACAGCTGTTCGTGATGTACAGCTCGTGTACCATCTCGTGTTCATTACCAGTTTGACAGAGAGGGGACTTACATTAAGCAATGTTCACTCCATCCACACAGAAGCAATTACAGTTTTGACAGTAGCTTCTTTTACTGTATCTTAATGTTGTAAATATTCTTTTATCTGTTGTTTTATTGAGGAGTTTGTTGTTTACCTGAGGACACAAGTTCATGATGGTGACTAGCAAAACAGACTGGAAAGGAGTGCCTTTTGGGGTGGTTGCAAGGTTCCTCTGCATTTCATTGTCTTGTGTATAACCCCCATTCCCCATTAAGTGAAAACTGCTAAATCATTTATTGAAATGAAATGGTGATGGTGAACTCTTCACCCAGGTCCTTTCAAGGTGATTTTTCTTCCTGCTCGTTGGCACCAGATGCACATTAAAAATCCTGGAAAAGAATGCACAGATGAGCTTTTAAGAACAATACAGTGAATGACACAATTTTCTTCAGGTTTTCCAAATGAAAGACCATAAAATTGATTACAATTTATTTTGGTCCTAACAGTCATGAATTTGCATTCAAACGAACAGAATTGCCCTCTGCGCTGTTTTTTATTTTGCATAAAAGAGATGCCAGCTAGACGCTACTGGGAATATTTTTATCCCCGAGGTCGGTATGAATCCTTTCTTCCTAAAAGACACATTTCTGAAATATTTATCCTAAACCTGCCATGCTGTGGTTGCATTGTTCCTTTCATGGTGTGAGCAGTTCTGGGACTCCTGCCAGCATTGTTCCTTCTGTTCAAATAGGAAATTTGCTACAAAGTGTCTGGTTCTCAGATGAATCACACAATGCTTGATCATCAACCTGACTTTGGCAATTCATAACCCAAATGTGTGGTGCCGTGCAAAATAGGAGTGGCCAGTATGTGGGCTGTCAGGTTTACTGACATTTTATTTGCAAGTATAATTTTAATTGTGTGTGTACATAGGAAGGGGGGAAGTGTTGATCATTTTAAATAGGTGTCAGACATTTTAAATACCAAATTTGTGTTGCTTAATAAGATCTATAAATAATTAGTTAAAAACTGAGTGAAACTAAAACTTTGATTTATAGCTTTTTTAAAATCAGAAGATATTACAGCATTAGTTCTTCTGCAGTCTTTGTTTCTGAGACTGAATAACTGAGAAGTATTTGTACGCACTGGGAGAGGGTCTTGAATCTCTTGAACCTGCTGTGTGTTCGAAATGCGTATTGGAACACCGTACTCAGAAGAGTGTCCATTCTAGGGGATTTCATTTATGAAATATTTGTTTCAAGTGGTAAGGTAAAAACCGTGTTCCATCAAAGGAATTTGTGTACAGCAGAAAAAAGTCAGTTTGCAGATTTTTTTTCTTATGTGCTTTGCAATTTTTATTAGATTTGTTTATTTTTTTATAACAAGTGACTTGAATGCATTACTCTTGTGTTTGTGGTTGCATTTAAAAATCAGTTCTATTTTAGCTCTGAGTATTCTGGAGAACAGCAAGAATAATTTGATAACACTATTCCCTTATGAAAATATTTAGAATCATAGAATGGTTTGGGTTGGACCTTTAAAGGCCATCTAGTCCAACCCCCCTGCCAGAAGCAGGGACATCTCCAACCAGATCAGGTTGCTCAGACCCCCATCCAACCTGCCCTTGAATGTTTCCAGGGATGGGGCATCCACCACCTCTCTGGGCAACCTCTTCCAGTGTTCCACCACCCTCATTGTAAAACATTTTTTTCTTATATCAAGTCTGAATCTGCCTCCTTCTATTTTAAAACCATTACCCCTTGTCCTATCACAACACGTATAGTAAAAACTGTTCCCATTTCAGGGCTGTGGACTATGTCTGGTTAAATTGTATTTTGGACTTTAATACATCGTTTATGAGCTTCTTGAACCAAACTTTGACAGCTATTCTAAAATTATGACAATTTTTTAATTAGCTTTAAATATTTGCTAGAATCTACCTGCAACATAGCTGATAAGCTCTCTTAAGAAATGGTGATAGCTTTTGTGTATAAAAATGAATTATTTCAATTGTTTACAATAGCTAAGTTAACAATATGTAAATAAGTATGTTTCTAATAGTAACTAAATCTTATCCACATCAACATGAAGTTCAACACAAGTAACAGGAAAAATAATAAGAATTCTTTCAACTTTCAGTTAATGGGGCCATTGACGGCTTTTATGGTCAAGGCACAGTTATTATTTTAGAGACCTAGCATACTTCTGGATCAGGCTACCATGTTCCCTACATCAAAAGCAGTACACAGGATATGTGTGTTGGGGGAGAGGCAGTACTTTTGTTTTAGTAGTAGCTACATGCATGAGGCTCCATGCCCTACTGCATTTCTACCAATTCTCTTGTAGTAGACCTCCCTCCTTAACCTAGACCTTCTTCCACTGTAGGGCTCCTGTCCTCCTATGTCTTGTCCTAAAGTATTTACAAGCATCAAACTGTACCCTTTCCTTTCATCCCTCTTACCACGAAGTTATTCATTCTCTCATTCCTCTTTAAATCACCCTGATGCCTCTGGTCTGCCTCAGATCCCTGGGGTTTTCCTGTCTGTCTGCCCCATGTTTCTAGTGAAAGTTCGTTTCTGTTAATGTCACCTGCTGTGTTGTCCCCATAGCACTAAATTCTAGACCCAGTGCTCAAATTCCCTGTGTCACTGGCACCGTGTTCTCTTATCTACTGGAGTCTGCCTGTGTGTTGGCCATCAGTGCAGTGATGAGATCTTGCGCTTGCTTCTGACCAGGATTCTAGAAGCCCAGAAAGAAGCTGTCTTTACTGAAATCTGTGGACATACAGTAACCCTACTCCTGACAGAGGTGGAGGAACTGGCTTGGGAAAGCGTGGGATCCTTCAGGGAACCTAGAGCATCCTTTAGTCCTATGTGGGCATCTTTTGGGAGAAGGAAAAAAAAATTATATCCCCTGGATTTCTCTGTTTTTCATTAGCTGCTAGTATGGATAACAGATAATACATGTGTGTCTTTTTCTTTTTTTTTTTTTTTTTTTTTTAAATAGCTAATTTAAAGTCATTGTATAATGAAAAAGTCTAAAAAGGGTATCACTTCACTACCTGTCAAGTGATTTGATTTCTGAATGAATATGTATACTATCAGTACTGCAAACTCATCCAGGAATCTGAAAGTCAAGAATTGTTTCTTTGCTCCTGTGTCATTGCTAGTGATAAATAAGAAATTATATCTAGGACCTTATTTCGATGGACCACAATACAGTTCCAGGTAGCCTGCAATAACATAGATATAAGTTATTATAAATAAAACTGATCGCATTAATAATTATTACTATAAGTCTGTAATATTTCTTAAGTTACAGAATCAGGAGAAGGTATTTATCATCAGTTTAACGAATATTAGAGTATGGCCCCATTGCAACTCTCCTCTGTGTGTTGGTTTTGTAGTCTGCGTTTTGTTCTTGGTTTTGACCAGCTTTCGTTCAAATTCTGTCCTTAGTGGGTATGACTTCCTGGTAAGGCTACAGGAAAAGCTCAGGTCATGCTTAGGGCATTGCTAAATCTATGAGCTAGTGTTTTCCAAGAAAAACATTGTAAATTGTATTTTTAAAGAGAAATGTTATTAGACACATGGTTAATTGAATTGGATTAGCTATGCGTCAGCTCTTCAGTCAGAAAGATTCACTTTCTTGCATTTCTTCTGGGTAGAGATAAACCAGGGTGGTGTGACTGAATTCAGTCTTTCATAAACAGTGATGTATCTTTGTATCAAGAGTGGTGAGGTAAGACGCATCTGAAAATGGCAGTGCTGATTTTGGTAGGCTTACCTGTGATTTGCTTCAGGGGTTATCTGCTTTCCCCAGCAATTGTCCAGTTCTTAAGCTGACTGAAAGCAAAAATGAAATCGCAATTAGCTATTCCCATTGGTGTTGCTACTTAAATCCTGTGTGAGTTCATAGAAGCTGAAGATATTCCAGTGCATGTAGCCAGCATTTGCAGGTTCAGATACAGGAGCCCTAGTTCAACAAAGCTTCAGCAGGTTCTTAAAGCATGTTGAAGGAGCTACTGTATCATTTCAAGCAAGTGGAAGCTTAAATGCTTTTCTGAATGTGTGAGGGTTTGGGAAAAATGTATAGTAGGTCAACTACAGTAGGATGTTACAGGGTGGTCTTAAGTACAAGACGTTTGTTTCAAACCCGTCAAGTTGTGCTCATAAGCTAGGAGTTCTACCATTAGCAAAACAATAAATAATTTTCAAGGGATGATAAATTGAGTAGAAAATATTTGATTTTGATATATCTTAAAAACAAAATATAATGCAGTAAGTCCTACACTTAAAAATAAATAAGTATATGTCTCATAGAAATAATTTCTTGACACACAAATCACTTGCTGTTCTGCCTAGTGTTTGTTTCGCGTTCTAATTTAGCAGAAACCACTTTCCTTGTTAAATACTGTGTATTAAATGCTGTCTTTTTTAATTGTTCTAAAATTTCAGTCACTTTTAATGATCTGCTGAAGATCTCTTCATTATGCAGCCAGACATTATGATCATAATTTGAATAATTGTATGAAAACACTTGTAAAATTCCAGGATTTAACACTCTGGTGGTTTCCCGTGCAATTAACTACAGAAATTAAAATACATTTTTCTGACACATTGCATTATCTGTCTATTCTGAAAGAAAAAGCTTTCAGAGTGAATGGTTAAACCCAGGTTTGTTTAGCTCCTATTTCCCAGCTTCTTGCTAAGCAATTCAGTAAAAAAAAAAAAAAGTAGTATTTTTATCTTGAAATTTGTTGAAGTCGTCATTTTATTTAGAGTCAGACAAGCCTGAGGTCTAAAGTTACATGAATTTGGTCAAACTGACCCTGAATTCTTGACTGTAAACACCATAAATCTTCCCTGCAATAATTAGTTTCACATTGTAAAAGCCATGCTGTGAAGGGTAATCCCTCATGCAACAAGTTAAGTTTCTAATTTGTTTTCCATAGCACAATGAATTCCAAAAGCTTTCACCATGTTTCTAGTGAGTCATTTATCAGCTTCATAACAAAGCATAGAAGGGACGTCACAGATCATCTGCAGCAGAAACCAAGTTGTCTATTTTCTTACAGCGAGAGTAGGCAACAGTGCCCTAGGGCTACAATGTTTAATGTGGTTTTTTTATTATTTTTTTTTACTTTTATCATTCACTTTGTTTTATAAGATGTTAAACTTAGAAGTCTTTCTGAAAAGTAATCAAAATCTGTAAGCTAAGTCCAGAGATTGAGTTTCTCTATTAATTTTCATATAGAGAGTATGTGTCAAGCAGACCTCAGTAATATGTCAATCTCGTACGTCTCCATTGAAATTCAACTTCGCAGTATTACAAAAGGCTTTACCAATACGGGGAAACATCGACACCGTGACTCAACATTAGAAGTACAGAAGTCTACATGTCATAAGTACAGAAGTACTTAAGCATTATAAGTACAGGAGGTACCATCTTTCATTCTAGCATGTCGCTTTTCAGAATTGGCCTACTACAGTTTTTCCTAATCTATAGAATTTTGCATATCTATGCTTTATAGAGTAATAAAATATTTAGCGTAATTCCTCTGCAAGTAGATTTCAGTAATTTGTCTGAGAGCAGTAGCATATATCGCTAGAGTAGACATTTGAACTGCAACTTTTAAGTCACTGCTAAACTCAGTAATATTCTTTATCCTATCTATTTTCCAGTGAGACCATTTTTACTTTTTTCAGCATTTCAGGTCCATTTAGGTTTTGGTGGTTTTTTTTGGTGTGGTGGTGCAAGAAACACTGTTTGTTTGTTTTTAAGGAGGTTTGCTTTGGGGGAAGATGTGTAAGATATTTTTGACTCAAGGGAGTGACCCTTTCAATATCATTTTGCTTCCATGGTGAAGCAAAAGTAATTTCAGCCAAATAGATAAACTAAGTCAGCAAAAGACAGCATTAATCATGACGTACCTTTTTAGGATAGTTTGGTTAGGTCAAAAAATATCTGCCTTTCTGCTTCAGCACATGCAAGTCTAGAATTCCAGACCACAGTCCTTTTCTGTCGCCCCTGGAGTTTGGCCTGACGTACAACAGCGTGTCAAAAATGTTTACAGGAGAATCCTGTGGATGCTAGCCAGGAACACAACTGTGTAGATCATCTCTAGTGAATGGTGGCTTGTTCTATTCCAAATTTCATTTGGGCACGGGGGCTATCTCTAAACACGTGCCTTTGTACCAGATGCTCTGCTAAAAAAATACATTGTCCTGACGTAACTTGTGTTGGGGGTTATTAAAGGTTACACTTCATCTATTTCCTCCTTGCCCTGCAATTGTCTAAGAAATCATGCGACTAAAACCTGTATCATGAAACAGTAAAAGGGAAAAAAATAAGGAAGCAAAAAGAGAAACGGACAAGTTGGACAAGATTAAGTATCCAGACATAGTATACTTGACAAATGCTTTGTGGATTTTAGCAGAGAATCTATGAGCAGGCTGTTCTCTAGTGCCACAGACCTTCCTTTGATGGCATTCTAGCTCAAGAACTTTGTTTCTTGCTCAGGTGGCTTGTCTGAGGAAAGAGATTCTGCCTAACATTGACCCAGTGTCAGTGACCATTATTTTCTTACCAGTTCTCTTATCAAAATAGATGTAAATCTATAGAAATGGTGCTACCTGGTGAGGCACAGTGTTCAGGAAGTTTTTGGGTTCATGAGTCGGAGCTAAAGGGGCCAGAGATCTGTGTGATCTGTGGAGGCTGTTGTAGTTTCAGTGTCTACATAGCGAGAGGTAGAAGGGCTGGGGTTGAGCACAAAAGCTTCGTTAGGGCAGAACATTGTCGGTTAGCAATTTGATGCACAGATTTCAGTGCTTTTGAAAATCAAGACTTTATTAGTAGGACAGCTGCTTAATGACTGTGTTGCACATACTTTTGTTTTGCAGGCCTCATCACTGAGTATCATCCATGTATTATGGGCTTTATCTCCATTAATATTGTCACCCTAGCAGGAAGAGTTCTTTCAAAAATGACAAAGTGTATCAATAACAAATCCAGACTTAGAATTCAAGATCTTTTAAAGTCCATTTAAAACCTCACCCAAATTACACTTCCTTGCTGCAAATGTTGAACATCAACAAGTGCTACTGACTTGCACTGGAAGACTGTACTAGATCCCAGGTGCCTCAATTTGTGCATCCACAATTAAGGGCTGTAAACTAAAAATTGTATTGAAAGCTAGTGCTCAGTGTTGCAAAGGTAAAGAGGGAATTGAGTTTTCTTGGATTAATATATACCCCTGTCTCAAGCATAAGGCTTTCCCTTCCTCTATAATTCCCTGCCTCATTCAGTAGGTAATACTGAACAAGTGTCATGAGTTCATGCATGGTCAAGGATTGTTCGTCCTTGTGTCCTTCCTGCTGCAAGTTTTTTGCAGGGTGGACGGTATAACTGTTAACTGTTGAACCCCTAATATCTGTGATAATATGAAATAAAAGATTGTGTTTATCTCACCAGAGGCAGGTTTTTTGTACATTTATTTAACGATACAGTGATCTTATTTCTAGTGCGGTTTGTTAGCTTATTGTGAGTATAGGGCCTGCTGAAAATTAGGCTGTTTCTTTCAGGCTTCTCTGATGTCTCTACATTCTTCATAACAGCATCAGATGGGGTTATTAGCTTAGGCACAGCACTATTGCTCTCATCCTTTTACAAGCTGTTACACCGACTTGTCATCTCCCATTCATCCTTGTGTTGCAGAGGACTACTCTCAACTCAGTTCACATCCTGCACCTTCAGCTTCCTTCCTCAGTAGACTGAAAGCCTGGAGATGTCTCTTAGTGTCTGCATATATGTTCTTCTTCAGAAGCTTTCAAATTTGGGGATGTATTGTTTGAAAAACTACCTACATCTTTTTGAAATATACATTCTGTGTTGAAAAAGCCCCAAAGAAGATAATCCCCTTGACTTAGTCTGAGGTCTAGACTTCTTAGTATGGAAGTCTCTTTAAAAACTTACTCAGGACTTTCCAGGAAAGAGCATCTCTTTTCCTCCTGGCAGTGATGAAAATCCCATACTGTTCACAGAATGTCATTTAAATTACTTAGAGACCTTCGGCTTCCTCGTGGATGACTCTTAATGAAGATTGGCTTCAGCTATAGATTTGGGAAAATTTTCACAGGGAAGTTCAATCGTTAGAACTAGTCAGCAATTTGTTGTGAATTTCTAAAAGGGGAAAGCTGTCAAAAAAGAAATCTGGCTCATCTTCAAAAAAGCTTTTACAGCACAGTCTGTTTTGATCTATGGCTCAACTGAAAAAAAAAAGAGAAAAAAAAGATCTGAGATAGTTAAAATGTCCCTGTTGACATTTTTTTTAAATAAAAAGATCTTTCATGTTCAGGCAACACTTTGTAATGAAGTACAAGATAACCTATCTTGGAATTTGAAAACCAACTTTTAAAGTGCTTTGATTCATCAAAACTGGAGCATTGTTACATTTTTATTTGAAAATCCTCTTTTGATTTTTTTTTTCCTCCCCCCATCTACTGGGATGGGAACAATTTCTGAAATTATATATGTTTTCACAGAACAAAAAGGCTCTTTCTCACTCTCACTCGGCTGTTGAATCTGTTCACTAGCTGAGGATCTGCCCCATACAGTTCTGTGAGCCCCTTGAAGTGATAACCTGATATTCTGTTGAAATGCGTGTTAGCTGTATCACTTTCAAAGGAAGCAGAGATGTAGGGTCACATTCTGATGTCCATACTCATGCTGAAGTAGTGCCTTGTGCTGCCTAGAAGTCACACTGATTTAGTTGAAACTATTCATGGAAGAAAGTCTTCATCAGCATAAATAGATGTGGAAACTTTTAAAAAATCCTTACATACAAATGGCATTTACCATACCTTTGGACAAGGTGCAGAATTCAGTGATGTTATGATGCTTTATTTTAGGTATCAAAACCTGCAAGAAAATGTAGGCTTTCTCTCCACCCACTGCTCAGCCACAAGTGCCTTTTTTTTTAATGTTATTTTAGTAAGAGAACATATCTTGCATTTGAAAGGTTTAGTTTATGTGGAGTTTAACATTATATTGACTTTCAAAATGTATTGTAAATAGGAGCTTATTCTCTTTTGGCTTCAATGGCAAATGTATTTATTCTGACACCTTAGAGAATGTTTTCACAAACCATTCTGAGTTGCAGTGGATTTGTTTCAGTTGTGCTTTTACTGAGAGACCAGTCCATTAGGGGAGTAGTCCTCATCTGAGGAGAGAACAGCGGGCAAAGTGGAAGCTTAGCATTGGTAGATTTTTCTTTTACGTGCTACTGACTCAAAACCTTGCTAAAATCCAGCAGATTTGTCCTTTAAGCAAAGCTGGTATAATTTAACTTGCTTGGGAAATTTTACGAGAACTTTTTGTATACTGAGTTTTTTATGCATTGATGTATTTTGAATTCTTAAAATCAACTGGACTGTGATTTGTTAAATCACACACAAAGCCTGCATTTATAGTATGACTTAGTTCACCCTATGCTATGAATGTAATATTTTTTTGGAAGTATAACTGGAAAAATTGAATATATTGTTGTAAGTCAGCTGTTTATAGTCAAAGAAATATGTTTTAAAGAGTTCTAGAACCTTTATAAACTAAGTATGCAAACTGTTTTTCAAATTGCTTTATTACATTCAATTGTGACTGCCATTGCTTTGGGTAACTATTCAAATCCATTGTTGTGAATTAATTACAACCATAATATAGCCTTTTGATACATTTAACTCACTTACATCAGTTAATCAAAGGTCCATGCATGCTATCCTGCCACAGAATATGGAATAATCATTTTTTAATATTCTCTTTATTTCTTCAGCGAGGTTTTTTTTTTTCCTAAAAATAGAATGCAAAACTGAGGAGATTATGCTTAGACATCAAATATATTTGTGTCCTCTTTGCAGCAAGAACAACTAGTGAAATATTTGATATAAATTGGCAAGGAAATGAACTTCTGGTCCAAGCACTTTAACTCCCTTGGGAGTATGCTGTTCATTTGTTAATACACACAACACATCGTTTGTGTGGAAGATGCCAGTTCCTGCTGTGTTTCTCTGTTTTGCTTTCATTTGCATGCAAGCATGCAGTACTTCAGTTCTACAAATTTAACTGCTGTGATCCACGGGAAAATGTGCATGTATAAATATGCAGGAAAGAGTCATATTAAAATAGCTGTGTGCGTACATCTATATGTACTCAGTTAACATAAATATTAAAAAAAAAAAGCCAGAGTGACTGTAATATGTATTTCTTACGTTTATTTGTGTACTCTATCGCTAAGCAGGGATAGAAAGCTAGTTTGAAAACTTTCTCGTACAGTTGACATTACTGCTGCTATTTTTATCCAAAACTCTACCACATTTATTTTTCCAGGCTATTTTTTTTTCTCTAACAGGGCAATAATCAGTCCCGTGTGGTTTATCCAGTCAACTGCACTGTACACACCTCTTGCCTGTTTGTCAGCCAGAAATAGGAGAGCTGTCCTTGTAGGTGTTAGAACTTAGACCTGAGGAATATATGGAGAGAATCAACGAGTAGCCATGGTCTGTTAATAACAGCTAGAAAAAGCAACCAAAAGTGAAGAAGCTTGCAGAGTGAACTGCTAGTAAAAGCACAAATGAGTATCAGATGGCCATGAAGGAACTGAGGCTGGAAAAGGGAGTGAGAAAGTCTGTCTACAACAAAGTGAGGTTCTGGAGCTGCCCTCCATCAGGAATTTGAACAGCAGGATCCAAACAGGTACTCATATAGCTCTTGAGTCAAGTGATGGAGGAACTCTGTGATGTGGTTGCTGTAGTCATACAAGTGCAGGTGGTCCTTCCCTCAGGTGTTGATTTTATCAGATCCAGGGGCACTGTACCCAGTGTATCGCCTATGCTTCCCCAAAATATTCAAACAGAGGTAGAAACCTAGATGAGTCATCTTGTTGGGAACCTACAGTGGGATTAGCAAGTCTTAAATCAAAGTAACAAAGATGGGAACAAAACGTTTAAAGCAATAATTTTTACTCCTTTCAAATATATGCGTCCTTCTCATATAAGGCTTCCCATCCCCTCACAGAATTGTGGGCTTTACTCCTGCCACAACAGCAGAAAGCTAAAAGTCTGCTCCCATTCTCTGAACACCTTGCTCTATCCTAACCTCCCTTACCCCACAGTTCTTGTTAAAATAGCAATTGTTGCTTTCTTTTCCAGTGCAAAGTATACCAAATCCAGAGCCATATCTGATTCCTGCCATTAATCCTATCATGTTGCTATTAATCCCAGTGTTGAGGTTGACATAAACTAGTAATAAATGACTACAGCATAGCTCCAGGCCTAGCATATCAGTGTCTTTAAAAATCCAGTCCAGTATGAATATAAACTTACTTCTTTGAGTGTAAGTCATAGAATCACAGAATCATAGAATGATTAGGGTTGGAAGGGTCCTTCAGACGTCATCTAGTCCAACCCCCCTGCAAGGAGCAGGAACATCCCCCACTACATCAAGTTGCTCAGAGCCTCATCCAACCTGGCCTTAAGCTTTTATATCAGAGTAGTATTTAAAAGGCATCAAAACTACTATATTAAATAACTTAATTCCAAAGTTTTTCAGTGCACTTAGAATTTTTCAATTCTAGATCACTTCATGGTGAGTTTTTCCTAGATAACCTTTATTTGTTTATATTCTTTCTGTTTTCAGATTTTACGATCTGGTTGTGAATTTGTGACGTTTCTTTGTTCTTAGCTATGTATCCAAATATTATATATTGTCATCTATGCAACAGGCTCAGATCATGTATATATATACACATTGGTCAGTTTAAGCCTTAGAAGGGAAAGAGAAAAAGGAACAACATATGAAAACAAAATATAATTCCCTTCAGCAGTCTCCTAGCCAATGCCAGTGTAGCACCCAGGCTTAAGGAACTGCCTTGCTTATGAAAGCTAAGGCAACACAGAATCAAACAATGGTTCAATTTCATGCCTCATTTCAGACATCGTTAAACATATTTAGTTTCACCTCATCTTCATCAAGGTCCCAAAAAGAGACAGGAGTCCTGATTAATGTATATTACAGCAAAAGAGAAAGAGAGGAAACATCATAAATAATTTCTTTTCCTGATTTCTTTGCTCCTTTGCCTGCTGCTGTGCACCTTTTTATTCCTCCTTTTTTTTTTGATCTTATTCTTTCCTTGCATTTATTCCTTTCATTGCTGCAGAGGACGTAGCACAGTTATTAAACCCCTGGCAAAAATCAACTCGGCCTTGCAAAACTGCTTTTTCTTCTGCAGGTTACTGTTCTCAGGAGAATTTCTGACCAACTCCTTGGCCCTGTTCCTCTTTACTTTGTTTTACAAAAGAGCTGAAGACCCCAAATAGACTAACTGTTGAATGTTGTTTGCTTTATTCTCCAGTATAGAAGAAAATACTAGCACCCTGCTTTATGGGCTCTCTTTACTGTTCTTCCCCTGTACGTGTTTATAGCCAGCAGCAAAGGAGATAAAAACCTGTTTACACCACTCTGGTGCTGCGGAGCTCATGGGAAAAAGTCTGCTAGCTTCAATGGAGACTGCATTTTTGCTCTGTAGATATTAGAAGTGAGAAAGCCAGGACTCCCATTTTCCTCCATTGTCTTTCCTTCAGGAAGGTTTAGGTATAGCAGGCTTCAGGATGAACTTACTCTGTCACCAACCATATTGGATGCAAATTACTGATCCGTAGGGTATGGTGTCCTGCCTCAGAGGGTGCCTGACATGATGATAGAGGGTGCTGTATAGGTTTGTGAACATTTGCGTTGTAGTCAGTTGTACGTTAAAATTAAATTAATAACATGGAGGAAGATAACAGAGAGAAAAAATAAAGCCAGCACCTGTCTGGGTGTTGCTTATCGCTGTGGGATGTTAGCATTATACGACCATCAGAAGCAAGCTTTCTCGCTTCTAAGCCGCTTCCATCGGTGCTTCAGATGTGTTTCACGTCCGCTAAGCAGAAGAGGTTGGGGGCCAGCAAGAGCCCTTATCTTGGCGGGCAGGAAGCTGTGTGCAGGGACAGGCGGACACAGCAAACAGTGCAACAGACACGGCGTTGCATGTTAGGCCCTCAGCTGCCAAGGGACCTGCATAGGAAACATATTGTACCTGAAGGTGTAAAAATCTTGGTACCAAGTCCCGTCTGTGTAATTGGCTAAATTGTCAAAAAGGCAGTGCTCCAAAGAGTAGAGGCTTTGTAGTTGTTAGAAATTAGCTGCTTAATCTCTGGACATAGAACTTGACAGTTTTGGTTTGTCTTCCTGTAGTTTTGTTCAGTTTGATGTTTGTTTCCCCTTTCCTTTTCTCTCTCTCAGCTCTGCTCATTTGATGTTTTATTCCTTCTGCTGAACGTTGGCTCCCTTTCCTGCACCCTTACTGGGACATTTTTTTATTCCTTGGACTGTCCCTTTCCCCACGATCTACTTGCTGGATTAGTGTCTCCTTTGGTACTTGCTATGTCCCAGTGAAATCTCGTTGTCCGTTGAAACCTCCTTCATGTGCACTGCAAATGAAATCTTGGAGGCCAATGGCACTGGCATGCAGAAGAATGAAATGCCAACCTAGATGATGTTTCAGCCTTTGTTATTTAAAGAAAGTACAGTTAATTCAGTATCACCTGCATCTTGCAGGTTTTTCCAATAAAATGTTTTGATGTACTGCTTTTGTGGCTGTTGAATTTTGAAACCTTTGGTAAAATTTTAATTTTAAGCTAGTTACATGACAGCAAATTGTTTAAATGAACTTTGCTTTTGTTTATGCAAAATCCAGGGGAATGAGAGAGGCAAGGACTTCTCCAAGGGACATTTTGTCTGATATCAAAAGCATAAGCTAACCTTGATGATTTACGTAAATGCTACAATATGTGATTTAAATGAAAGTTAGCATTTTATATTTAAAGTGCAGCCTCTTGCCTCTATCATGTTGAGATTTGAAGCAAGTCTTGCAAAAATTCCTCAGCTCAGCAAGTTCACTCTTAAGCTAACAGCTAATACAGTGCAGAGATCAAAAGGGCTGGTTCAGTTTTTTTTGGACCTTGTACACTGAGATAAGATCTACATGAGACCAAGCTGAATATTTTTCATGTTACATCTGTGGTTTACCAGAAGTGACAGTATCACATAATTAGTGATGTAACATTTGAAACATTTAGTAAAGTCACATGTGGATCTAATCTTTATGCCTAGTGGAGCTGTTATACATTTGTATAGACTGTAACTTCTTCTCTGTAATGTCTTTATAGCTCAGAGTTGATTGGAATGATGTCTATTATCATCATTTTATGCCTAAGGGTAAAACTTATTGAACGTAAATGAAGTAATATCTCTTGAATTCTGGTTGATTTTGCCACAATAAAAAAGCTAAGATTTGTCACCTGTGAAATCACATACCTGACCCAAGTAGTCCATTTCTTAATCTCTTAAAATTTAAATAGCAATATGTGGTCTTTTATTGGTAATGATAGTTACAAGATGTAATAACTGTCACTGTGATATGATACAGTATGATAATTAACTAGCAAAATCTGAAGTCTCATGAATAGTGGAATTGAATACGAATTAATTAGATTTGTAATTGTTTTTCCTTATTTTAGTCTCATGCTGTAGATACCCTGTGGCACATTCTGAAGTGCTTGGCTTTGTACTAAGAACAGAAATTTTGTGTATGCCTTTCTGGGTAACTTCTGGGTTTCACTGCATAGCCAAAACAGGTCACAACTCACCAGAATGAGAGATTCCTCTGCGTTGTGGTACAGGAGGGAGGCACCTTCTGTGTGCTGTCGACAGTTTCCCATGCTTCGGTGCTCACTGGGGCACTGTGGGAATAACAAGAGCAGTATTTCTTTACATATGTTGTTCTACAAAATACTTCCTTCCTAAATTGAAAGAATATTTGTTTCCTAAACAGTCTCTGGAGCTCCTGACAGTGACATGGGGCATGGCGAGAGTGCCCTTGTCTCTGGCACTGCAGGGCGCAGGTGCACTGGCTCTTAATTCAGTGTCTGCAACAAACCAGTGATTTGGGTTCGATCTTTTTCTTTGTTCAGATTTTTCTTGGATCTTCTCTTTTCACTTCCATGTTTAGTGGTTGCATGCCTTGCATTTTCTCTCTTTGGCAATATCCAGTGTTTTGTTGGTTCCAGTTAGGCTAGGGTTGCATCAGTTGTAACACCGGTTTTGCATGCTATTGCCATTAAGAAACAGTGGCAGACAACTTTCAGTTATCTGTTTTACTAAGTGGAAGTGATGCATCTTTTTTTGGAAAGTGCTTTTGATCTACTGATGGAAAGCTCTGTATTAGAGGTAAGAAATGGCACTGTTTACTGTTAGCTACTGTCAGTCTGCCAGACTAACAGATGCTGGCCAAGCAGCAACCACTCACTTGGTCCTTTACGTGCATCTGTTAGTGTGCTTCCTTCCGTGGCAGCATCAGGAACATAGGCCTCTCGTTCTGATTCACTGTGTTTAAAACCTTTATCTCCATGTGTATGTGTGTGTGAAATCAAAGGAGCACACAGAATTCTCCTTCAGTTTCTCATTACAATAGACACTTAAAATATTGGAAAAGTAGTATCAGTAAGGTTGGCTGTTTGAAGTGGACCGTGACACAAAACACATGAAAAACTCTCAAGGTTGGATTTCTGCTGGTTTTTTGAGAGCAAGCCACGTCGTGTCTTAGTTCTGTCAACCACAGTTATGGGAAATACGTGTTTGACTTTCTTTTAGGTGTCTGTTGAAACTGCTAGCAGGTTCCTTGCCCTTATTTTCCTGTATTTTCCCCGCTAAGCAGTGTAGTATACCATCTACAATCGCTTCTCAGTCATTCTGGGAATAACTGAACAAATTTTAAGATTTCTTCCATAGTATAAGTTGTCATATATGTGCAATAACGAAAGATGACTAAAGACTTAGTTGTTCAAAGGCCAGACTTTCTCTAATGACTTCTTGTTGCAAATGAGTGTTGTCAAAGTGGCTGTAATGTTCACTACTGTAGCACTTTCTTTTTTAATGAATATTATGGATTGTGACATTCAGTGGGACTGCTTGTGATAATAAACACCGTGACTCTGTGTGATAGATGTTGGTATGGTCTGGCCCTTACAGTTTCTTGAATCAGCTAATGAGAGTATTTTATATGGGCAAGTGTCAGAGAAATTTAACTGTACTCTGTGACTAATACTTAATAATAAGTCAGATAGAATCAGTAAAATATCAGCAAAATTGCGTGCAAGTGAGTTTGGGTTAAATAAGCCTTTTATTTTTAATTTAGTGTAGTTACATGGATATGATCCAGAGCATACAAACTCCAAGTTTTGATCCACTGAGATGTACATGATTAAAATTAAAGGATTTTTTTTTTTAATTCAGGAGTTCAGAAGGGCTTTTTTGTAAAGGCACCTAACCTATGGAATGATCTCCCCAGAGCAGTCTTTCAAATCACTGTGCTTAGAGGCTTTTAAATTTGAACACTCTAAAATGTTCATGGGTAATCTACATTGAACATTGGCTCAGATTTTGATTAATTTGAAAGAGTTTGATTAATTTCATTTCCCCCCCCTATTATTTTTTCGGCAAGTTGCTGCCAGTTTCTGTCTGTACCTATGTAAAGATACCTGGACTCACTGAATCCTCCACTGCTTGAGAAATTTCAGCTAGTACAAAATGCTAGCGAGGCAGCAACTTCCAGTCTATTTGGGAAGGAAAAATAAAAAGGCATAATTGGATACCTTGAATCCTTCTGCAGTCTGTGATTCTGGGCTAACACACTCAGAGAAAGAGCAGACAAGAGTCTTAGGCAGATGGGGCAGCAAACATCAGTGTGTGTTAGCTGAGGGAGATTTGTTTGTACCGTGATGGATAGCAAGTCCTATTTCCATGCTCTTTAATTAAACAGGGTAACAGCCTATTGGCTCTTACTGTGGTTTCCAGCTGTGTTTTTAGTTATCTGGGGCTTTATGATCTTCTCTCCCTGTAAGTAATCTAACAATAAAATATTCTATCCTGAGCAGCAGCGCGGAGCTGGAAGTGGAGGCTGAGCTTGCCTGCAGCTCTAGGACAGGGTGGCAGCACAAGGGCTCGGTCAAGGACGCTGGCAGTGACATTTTTCATTCCCTCACAAGTGCCAAAGCTGGAGCGTTACTAGGCTTGTCACATTCTCTAGCATGCTGAGTTACATGCGAAGAGCAGATACTTCTGAAGTAGTGCATTCATGGTTCATTTGGATGAGCAGGCATTTCTAATTTGGCACCAGCCTAATGAAAAGATGCATTCCATTCCGGATTCCAGCAGCTGCAGACTTCATTGACTCCAAAGATAATGCCTTTAGTTTTGGCCGTGGACCTCGAGGGATACTTCAGCTAACTGCTTCTAAATCCAGTGATTGTTACATTTAGAGGAAAAATAGTGGAAAAAAAAATAGTTACACTTTAAATTCACCCTTATGTTAGTTTTTGTTTGATTTACTGTTAAATTATGGATATACTCTAGCAGATTAAGTAAGAATTTATGGCATGTTTTATATGAAAAAAAAAAAAAAAGCAACCCCAACAAACCCAAAGCATGTCTCACAGAAGAGGTAACGCAGAGGACTCTGATTTAATATGTAAGTGCTAAGCAGTTTTGCAAGTAGGTGGGAGTGAGTTGTGCGCTTTCATTTCTGCATTTCTTTGGATTCTGAAGGGGAGAATGAAGAGTAACAGCTGAGGTGGAAATCTAATGTTATTATATATTGGGAGGTAACTACAGTGAATGGTAGGAGTAGCCTTGTATGTTTGAGAATAACGGTAAAATTTGAACATTGCATTAGATTCAAAGTTAGAAAAAATATTTCATGTATACATTTCACTCTGACATTCTTTCTCTTTCAGTTTTCTTTATAAATAATTTACATTGTCTGCTTCCAAACTGATAGAAGCAGTCTGTTCCTGAGATAAATGTTCTTTTCCTAATTTAAGTGGAGAGGAGAGGAGTTCCCACTTGTGAGTTTGCTAGAAGCATTTACCTGCTGCTTCTTTTCTTGCTTTCTTCATTTTGACCTGTTGAACTTACTTGAGTAGATTAAGTTGAGGGATAAATCCATTAGACTTCTGTTGATATCTGAAATTTAGTCAATTGATACCTAATTTTTAGAGATATGAATATGGCAATAGGAGAGAATGTCCTAGCCCTGCTAATTTCAGTTGGTGTACCAGCAAGACCTATAACACTCAGAATAAAGGCACGCCTGCTTAGTAGGAAAAAAGACTGGGACTTTAAAAAAGGAGAAAGAGGAGTGTCAACATGACACTATTTACTTTTAAAAACATTTTTTGCAGATCTGGCTTTCCTGCACATTTAACTTGAACTTAGAAAGTCCTGTATTTTAACAAAATTCCGTTCCTTTCTATATTTTTGCACTTTTTGACTGACAACAGAAGTTTTCAAGCTTTTTAATAATGTTGTCTGCGAACAATATATAAAAAAAAAAATTATCCTGTGTAAAAGTGAGTGCAATACATTGATAGAGGGGCATGTTGCTCAGAGCTTTCCTCCCTGCAAGCCACAGAATAAGCCTTGGTGATGTTGGAAGTAAAAGAAGGAGAAGGAACATGTTTTGCTGGAGTGGAATGTTGAGAACAGGCTGTACCACCATTTTTCTTCCATGCAATGAAGTGAGAATACGATGTTTTTTTCCTGGATACAGGAGGATAAGAAGTGGAGTAGTAAGCTCCTCTTAGACTAATGGAGAAGAATCATAAAAGATCAGAGCAAACAAGATGAGAAACATCTGGCATCGCCAGTCATTGCAGTCGGGTGATCTGTTTGGGTGTTCAAAGTGTAGGATTTGGAAATATTACCTAGAGCTGCTCAGGAAATAAATGAGATAGGCAGCAATTTCCAACTTGGAGGGTAGAGTCAGGTAATTAAACTTCTCTGTAGATATTGAATAAAAATAATCTGACTGCTAAAAGCTATTTTTTTCATTATATATTTATTCATACATGATTGTCTTTTAAGTTACTTGGGCTTTTTTTTAATACCAGTCTATGAATATGGACATTTGACTATAAATACTCAGGTTTGAGATCCTTACCTGAAAAAAAAATTGATATTGAGATTTTTTTTTCTTTTCTTTTTAGGATGATAGGTGTTATCTCTTTCAATTGTATTCCATTTGTATAATTAGTATAATGTTTTATTTAATGACAAGCCAGACTTCTGTGATAGACAAGCTTTCACTAGGAGAAGGGGCATATCAAATAGAGAAAACTCTGGTTTTGTGTGGATTTTTTTTTTGAGGATTTGTTTTTAATCCTGACTTCACTCAAGATACCACAGTAGGGTATCAGGTTTAGCAAAGCATCCTTTTGCTTGGGCACTGCTGTGCCACAGTGGCCTATGAAAGCTTTTAAGTCAAAATTGCCTAACACTGACTTTTATTTTCTGAATACTGCCGTAAGAAAATCTTGGCAGTTTATTCAGATATTATCTCTTGGAATGTACTCAAAGCCTAAGTTGAGGAGGTAGTTCTGATTTATAATTACGAGGCAGATAATCTAAATTCATCTCTGTTTTTATAGGCATCCATTCAGAGTAAGCGCTCTGGTATGGAAAAAACCCCAACAAATCATAAATGTAAAATCCAGACCCAGATCTCAGAAGTGGAGAGTTATAAATGCACTTTTCAAAACACAGAAATGGCAGTTCTACTAAAAACCATGTTAAGCATCTCTGGTAGTGAATAGATTTCATTAAACAGCAAAAGATCATGCATAGTTTTCAGTTTAAAAAAGCCTTGTAAACTGTTAAGCTGCGTCCAGATCTGGTGTATAAGGTGTTTTATACTAAGCAGGAATCTAACAGTGTTTTGAAATTAGTAGCGCGTTAATGGCACTTTGCACTCCAGAAGTCTATTTTAAATGCATACTGAGATTGAATAAGTAAATACAGACTTGCATTTTGTGGAAATCCCCCCAGTTAGTCCTTTATCGTCTGTTTGCTTAGCTTTTACAGTGTATTGAGGAACAAAGCTAACTAGAAAAAAATTAGTTCAATACTTGTAATTTGACACTTTCTTTATGTGATTCCTCCTAAAACAGTGCTCATAATGCCATCGCATTTTCCCAGATATCTTCTTGTGTAAGCTTAGTTAACCTTTTGGAAAAATCAACACTGTTTTCAGATTTTGTAACAAAATATTGCACATGTGGCTTTCATAACATTTTTATACTTTTTTTTTTTTTTTTTTTTATTAGGATAACGCTAGGGTAACACTGGTATTCCGGTTCCCCAGGGGAGAATTTGCTGGTTTTTATCTCATCTCTATTACTGAATTATTTTGTGATCTGAACTCTTTTTAATATAAACCACTCCCATTTTCTGAAGGTGGAATGTGAGCTCTGAAGATCTGAATTTGGAAAAGGTTGACAAATCAATGGAAGCTGTACTTAACTCTATCAGCTGTTGTGTGATGCTAACTGCAATTGATTCTTCATTTTCACAACCAAAACTGCAGATGCGCTCTAAGGTGATACTGGAAAAGACACTGCGAAGACATGCAAGGGGCTCGGTGTAAATGCTCACTGGGTCCTGGTGGTTACTCCAGTAGAATTATTTGCAGTTGTCCTCAGGTTGATTAGGCTATGGAAAGTGAGAGGTACCTTCATTTTAAAAAATCCAGCTTTTACACATGTAAAATTAGTTGATGTTTTTGGCCATAATCACACTGCCTTTCTAGTTTTGATCTGCAAAGTGAGATTGTTGTCATGCCAGTCAGTTACCAAGAGTGTTTTGAAGCTAAATGTATTGATATTTCTAAAATATCTACATTCACTCATGGAAAGGACCTTAAAGTAATTAATCATTCTGTATTCATCATAAGGGTTGGAGAGTGTGAAGCAAATCAAGAAAGGGTCTCACAATTCATGAGTAGGAGAAAACAAAATGCTTATAGAGTGAGTGGTCCCCATTGTGAACTCAGGTTTCCAGGGCTGTTGCACAGAGCTGTGAGTGAACGTTTAGTTAAAGTCTGGATGATAACACTGAAGGGAAGAGGACTGGTTCTGTGTGCTTTTCAGCTGCTGAGTGCATGTCTCAGCAGTAAGAGATTGTATGTAATAACCCTCCATGCATATACTTTTTTAGCACTTTTTTCACTGTGTACCTATAATAAACCTTCTCAGTACAAAAAAAAAAAAGTAGTTAATTTCAATTTCAGATAAAATTATAATAATAATGACAATGTTAGGTTTTTCTTCTGTTAAGTATTTATTCCCTTCTGAAATTCTCTCTTATTAAAGTATATTTGGGGCAAATCATGGGCACATGTTCATTCTCAGCTGTAAGCACATGCTTTTACACCAAATTAGAATAAAGGTACGAATGCTTTTAGGAATGTACATTTGTTTTAGCTAATACAAGACAATGATCCAGTTAGCTGAAACACTAGCACTATAGTACTGGTTTTATTATGTAGAGCATTATAGGTGAATATAAAAGATAAAGTTTCGTAGTTCACATCTTCACATAGTCATGGAAAACATCATGAAAAACGATGGCTGGAGTTAAGCAGTTTGCTGGAGCTTCAGGGATGCACTGAAGTGGATCTGCCTTACCTCTGATATTCCAGCAAGGTGTCTTTCCTAACCACAGGCTTCCAATAATACCCAGCTGGGTTGTGGTTTTGTGATTTGGTCTACTGGGTGCTGTAGGATTATCAAAATCCATTTTCACTGCTTACCACTTTGGATTTGAACTTTGGTCTCCAGAGGTAAAAGCCTAGAAGTCACTAACACTGTATTCCAGCCAGGCCTAACGTGTTACTGTTAAGTCCAATAGTTATAGGTATTTGTGAAAGTTTTTCAGTAATAATTACACTCTGACAGATTTGTGCCTTGCTGAACATGTGATTTTTAGCATGTGCTGTGATTGATTACCCAGTAGTGAGTCTCTCTAATAAGATGAACAAATTCTTTATTTTATTACCTGAAACAAAACAGAACGTCTATCCAAATGTTAGTTCTGCAGTTGGCCATATTAGTTCCGTCTCAGGGGAAAAAAAAAAAAAAAAAATCCCAGTTACTTTCAGTTGTCCCTAGTACCTCATAAAGAGCTGGCTTTTTTGTTCACGGTCAGTTTACAAGAATAAATGCCATCCTTAAAGATTTGTTTGTTCAGAAAACAAAAGTGTTTACTTAATCTCAAAAAGAATTGTATTTGAGTGACTCTGTAATTGTATTTGTTCGATTTAACAATGAACATTGAATTTTAAAAGTGGTTGAGGTTTTTTTGGTTGGTTGTTTTTTTTTTCCTCTTGGACTGAAATAATGAAACCAACAGAACAAGAAGCGGTGCATATACCAGAAAGGGCCTTGTGTTAATTGTGATGCCAGAGATAACATGGTTGGGGATAACAGAGCTGATCTTCAGTTTTTGCAAGCACTTGTCTGCATGTGGAATTATTTAGGAGCAGCAATTCTTGAATAACTCCATGTGCTGACACTCTTGTTTCTGTTTAGCTTAACACACTTTGATGGGCTAAATTAAACAGAAATAAGGCAACCTTATTCTGGAATAAGTGTGTCTACACATGGAGTTATTCAGGAATAGCTAGTTTTGAGCAGTCGTTACTAAATAATTCCATGTGTAGACAGCCCTTTAATCTAGCAATTCTTAAGTCATTTCTGAAAACATGACTTAGTTTCCTGTGTTATTAAGGGACAACCTAAATATTTTTATCAAGAGTATTGTTTTGAAAAAACCACTTAAGTCCCAGCTGGTCTTGGAAGTTGTAAGCTCGATAAGGGGTATCTACTTTTTTTTTTTTTCAGATAATATGATGCAAAACAAGAAAAATGTGCAGCAAAATAGTAATTTTCAGAACAACTCCTCAAACGAAGAGATTGGTCTGGACAGTTCTAGAGTCTCTTTACTAAGAAAGTGGCTTGAGAGAGATGATAATTGCTTTAAGGTTTTTTGCCTATCGGTTCTGCATCTGATTGTATTTAAATATTAAGACAAAGAAATTCTAAGTTTCATCAGTGACAGAATAATATTGTAAATTATACTGTTTGCCTTACAGTGAAAACTTGTTTTTTTTATAATGAGGGGATTTTTTCCCCCGTATTGAATAGATACATGGAAATTCATTACAGTCAGGAGTTTCAGGCCAGTGAAACTCAGTGCTTACATTCTACTGAATTACAAACTGTGTCTTAATGCAGTTATCCAATTCACGTCTAAGTTACCAATGGAAAACTGCATTGCTCATAGGACACTTTGTTCAGCTTGGCTGTTTGAGGTGTGTTATTGCCTTAAGAAAGGATTACATAACAAGATTCAGAATTTAAAACACATGTCTTGGGAAACCATCAGATTATCTGTACTTACTAGAAATGAATGAGCCTCAATAATGACATATTCAGAATTTCTCTATAAAGAGATTTTCTGTAAAGAATGAAAGGTGCTCTATAGTGATTGGTGAGAAGTTCAGACTATGCTATGTTTTATTAAAAAAAAATTATAGGTCAGTTATTTTTGTATTCACAAATGTAAATATACAGTGTGATAGACTATTCTTAATTCAGAGCAGTGCAACAAATGTGTGCGATTCAGATGATGGTGAAATGTTTAAACAAGCACCAAATGCGTATGGCACGTGAATACTCGATATGGACCTCATGTTGCATTAATAATAGTGATGGTGGGACAAGCTATCACCTCTTGTAGTGAATTTCCTTACAGTGTAAGTAAACAAAAGACATATGCTTTATTTTTTTGTTTGTTTCTCTGGCATACAAATCTCCCATTTTCTGGGTGCACACAAAAATGTAGATTTTGCTGTGTTGTTTTCTCCCACTCACATGAATCACATTCTTAATGAAAGGCAGCCAAACTAGCCTTCAATGTAAGCCTTTCTCCCAAACACCAACGTTAAAAAATTATCCTGCCATGAGATCATAGCTGACTTAATTAAAACAAGGCTAATGTGGAGCAGAATTGTACCTGCTTTGCTTATCAGAATCCTGTTCTTTTCTCTCTTTATCATAATGGAGCTGGCTAAGTAGACTTTGACTGCAGTTTTCCTCTCATAAACTCAAGTGAACTTTGGCAAGCTCAAGATACACAGACAGTATTATTGCAAAGTCATAAATGGGATTTCTGTAGATTCTCCAAATACCTTTTTGCAGACTACCAATAGATTCCTTACTGGGCTGAAATAATTCAGCGTAGGAGACCAGATGAATAAACAGTAAGGTTGTTGCTGTGTGAATGTCTAAGCACAGTTCTGCTACATATTACTCTATAACCATGAACTATTGAATCGGCTGGGGGAAGGAACTTCCAAAAAACCACATGTTACTTCTTATGGGCCACTGAGTCTGTACAGCTTTAGGCTGTGGTATCCCCAATACCCAGCTCTTGTTCGACAGCCTTTGGGTTCTTTAAAATCATGGTAACTTTATTTCCTCACATGAAGGACTCTGCAAATCTCAAAAAAAAAACCCTGAAATTTTGGTTAACAAAGCAAACAGGCTGTGTTAGGAGTCTCTGATTTATACCTCTGCCAAATGTGTATTGATCACAACAGTCCTACTGCACGCTGATTTTGGGGTGTTGCCAGATAGGCTCATAGAGTGCCGCAGACACACTGATTGATCTGTCAATCAGGTTGCTTTCAGTCTCTGCAAAAAAAACCCCAGGACAATTCTGACAGGAAAATATAAGAAAAAATGCTCTAGTTTTAAAGTGAAAAGGCAGTGCTGTCTTTCTACCTTCTAGGGAAAAGTGCTTCTCTGCTTGGGGAACTGCTTTGCATCCCTTCTTTTTGTCATGGTGCTTCCTGAGAGGCAGACCTCTGAGCTTCCACCCTCTGTCAATCCAGAAGTGTTAAGATGGTCAATTTAAAGTCTGTTTAGATTTGGGCTGCATCCCTTTCTGTTTGTGCACAGTTCTCTCATAGTGTCCACACAGCTCTTCCAGACCTGATGGAAGGCACCTGTCAAGTGTCCGTCTAATAAGCAGGATTACATGTGATTTAGTATAGTCCATGAGGGAAAAAGTCTCTGTTAAGCTCCATGTCAGGATTTTGTTTGAGGTAGTCTCAGGCTTTCATGTATTAAATCAGAGTTGTTCAAAACATTGTTTTGCATTAGCCCAGATACCAGTACTGGTTTAGAGGCATTCAACTTGCAAATTGCTGCAGCATCCCTTTCTGCCCCAGGTAAACAGCAAATTTTAGTTCAGAGTTTGCTTTGGGGTTACATTAATCTTTGGATTTCATACTGTGCCCCAGGGCCCCTTTGGATGAGGCAGTTTTGGACCATCTGTAGCTCCCATCCTTTTGCAGTAACGTGCTACTTCTCTGAAACCTTAGAGAAGGAAGGGACAAGCATCAGGGAAAAATTTCTTTTGGGCTCGTGCTTACTGCTTAGTTCTCTTTGTAATTTTTAAGGACTGAAAGCTGTTGCAGAGGTGTGTACAGCAGGCTAGATATGTCACCCTTAGAGAAAATCTGATATGCCATTACAAAAAAAATGCTACCTTGGCTAGAGACTTTTTTTTTTAATATGAAGTGGAAAAAAAAACCCACATACATTCCAGTTGTGGTTTTTTAGTTGGCAAGCTTGTTAAAAAGAAATTGAAGTATATAAGTGTATGTGCAGATATTTTGAAGGTCCCTTCCAACCCTAACCATTCTATGGTTCTATATATGTGCATTTTGTTAGGATGTCAGACCAACCCAACCTTTCTGTGTAAACAGGGTTAATGAACCTTGCAAGGCACAGGATTAACTAAAAGAAAAAAGGAGCTCAGGAGCAGTGAAAATGGCCTCAACATTAGCCAGGGAAATAGGTTGCTCTCCAAGTATGTCCATTTGGCAGCACTTGTGGGCAAGCAATGTGACGTTTCCTCTCTCTCTCTTTTTTTTTTTTTTTTTTAAAGTTCATTTCATTCCTTGTCCCATTCTTTTCACTCTGCCAGCTATTTGAGAAATGGACTTTATTCATCTACACAAAAAGCACAGTTTACTGATGCCTCCTGATCCTTTAAGGTTATTCATTCCACGGCAATGCAAAACTAGAATATACGTTGTGAGTTTAGGATCCTGGCATCATCTGTGAATGTATGTGATGACTGTAGCTAGAATGGGTGAAACCAGGCTAAGGCTGCTACGGCAGTGAAATGACTTTTCTTGCATAAGTCTTGTGGGCAGCCTGTGTGACAAGTTGCAGTATGAACATATCAAAAGCCAGAATTAAGCCATGACTAGTAGTCTTTAATAACTATTAATGGCAGTACATGTTTATGAATTGTGGTGCTGTGAGTTTATGTATTATATAAAAATTAAAACACATTGCTGTTTTAAAAAGAACATTATCCCCTGCCCTCCCCTTTTCTCCCTGCCCCCTGTGTTTTACATTTTCTCTCCTCTAAAAGAAACCCTTTCTGATTAAGGATCATGTTGAAAACTCAGCAGTTTTTAATCCAGCTCTCTGCAGGCTGCAGTTCATGCTTCATTTAACTGATCGGTTCCACTGCTCCATTACTAGACAAAATCACCAGTTTGAAGAGAGAAGCAATTATAGTAAGTCGTAAAAATGGAAGACCCCTACATTTTAAGAAATTAAATACAATTTAAAAACTCTCCATGTCTCATACTGATTATTTGGAGGGTGTTCTTGTACACAACCAAATAAACAGCACCTTTCCAGTGTTTTGCTACACTGGTATAATGAATCCCAATTAAAACATGGAGCTCATGCTTAGCTGTTCAGCAGAGACTGTTAAAAAGATTATTCTGTGTGCTTTGAAATAACAGTATGGATGCATGTGGAAAAGTTTTGGCAAATTAATACATAAATGCTGGTGTGAACTATGAGTGTCAGCCTTGAACAGTAATTGTTAATGTCAGTCTTGAGGCTAGCATAAACAGGGCTTCAAATCGGCAAAACTGGTGCTTATTATTTTGTGGGGCTGCTGGAATATAACTGTGTGAACAGATGCATTGTCAGGGCAACAAATCAGACACTGAGAGGAGGTGCTGTTGGAAAACAAATTTCTCGTCCTGCTAGCAAAAGCTGAAAGATGTGGGGCCAGCCGTGGAGTCTGACATGCTCCCATGGACTATGGCCCAGGACTTGTTTAACCTGTTCATGTTATCATGCCATAATCCTGAAATCTTTCCTAGTGTGTATTCTTGACCTAATTCCTCACAGGTTCAATAGAGTCGCAATATGTGCTTTGAAGGTTCAGAAAGTAGCATCTCTGTCTCTAAAGAAATGTTGGCTAAGTGACAGACTCTTTGACTGCCTGTCCTCTCTGTGTATGGATGTATATAGGAATGCATATGCATTTGTGTAAAAACTATAGTAAGCTTTTATTTACACTGAGTGTGTAATAATTTTTTTTTTTTACTCTTTGCTTTTTCATACTATTTTCATATGAATAGTTGTGATGACAGGTTCAGTTTAGCTCTTCCTTTAGCACAACACTGTTTAAATGTGAAGCAACGCTTGCCAGTGCAAGTTTTTTTCTCCATTCTCCCCTCATTCACCTTTTTTTGCGCTTTTTCAATTTCTGTTCTTCATCAATCCTTCTTCTAAGATTACTGACAAAGCTCTTGGACTAGACCACGTTATTATAGCTGAAAGTGTAGCAATTCAGGATGTCTCTTGCAACAGACACATCAAATTTGGATGTTTGATATACTGGGCGTTTCTTATTAAAATATAAATCTGCTGTTTGCTCAGTACTTAAACATTTATGCACTGCTTTTGAACAAGAAAGATACTATTGTCTTGCTAGAACTTATCTTGATACCTTAAGTATTTATTGTGCAGTGGTTTAGTTACATGAATCCAATAGTTGCTAATCAAATGGAAAAATCCACGTTGACCATCTTCACAGTTATCATTTGCAGATGCTGTGGTGCCAGGCATGCTATAAAAAGAGGAGCATGATAGAAGTTGGAAAGTTGATTAGATAGTCCTGCCTCTGAAGCTTTTTCACAGGGTCAGATTATTTTTTTCGGCATGTGAACCCCATGAGAATATGTTGTGACAATGCAAAAAAGCTACTTGGTTTGAGATGTTTCACCTACAGGTGAAAAATGTGTTATACTATTAGAGACATTTATGGAAAATATTCCTAAAGCAATGTGGCACTTTATGTGCCACAGAGGCATTACAGCCTCTGATCAGCGATGCAAAATAATGAAATTTATTTTGAGAGCTGATTTAAGTTCTTTACGTGATCATTATGTTGCAGCCGAGTCATAGAATCATAGGATGGTTTGGGTTAAAAGGGACCTTTAAAGGTCATCTAGTCCAACCCCCCTGCAAGGACCAGGGACATCTCCAACCAGATCAGGTTGCTCAGAGCCTCATCCAGCCTGGCCTTGAGTGTTTCCAGGGATGGGGCATCCACCACCTCTCTGGGCAACCTCTTCCAGTGTTCCACCACTCTTATTGTAAAAAATAGAAGTCATGTGGATTTTCTTTTTCCTCTAACATGCCAGTTTATTTTCCACAACAGTAAATGTATTTTTACATATGGTGTGGGCCAAATTCTGCTTGGAGCTCTACCTGCCTAGATGAAGCTAATTCACTCCCAAGTTACACCACTTTGTATGGCATATCCATTTCTTACAGGATCAAAGATGTATATATTTATTACTTTTGCTCTGAACTGATGCTTAAGTTGGCACATTGGTTTTTTTCCCTAACAGTCCTACAGTAACAAAATGATGTAAGAAGACAGGCCATATGACTTAGCTGTGTGTTAGTCATTAGAGCGAAAGACCTAAGGATGGGATGTTTTCAGGAAGACAGGCTTTGGGCATATCTAGAGAAAATTCTCTTCAGGAAACAGCACCAGATAGCTAGAATAAGGTTGAGTAATTTGTCAGAGTTCTAAAATTGTTTGAAAAATAACAGCTTTTTCTCTTCTTGATAAGAATGCACTAATTTCAGCTGAGTGGGATATACTGAACGGGTTTTGCTACAGACAGCCTCAAAACTTAGAGATCTTTGAAAAAAAAATCAGAGTTTTTGGATATTTTAATGTTTTTACATCGTAGATAGGTGACAGCATGACATAGTTGATTGGAGAGATTTTGTGTTAGCATATAGCATTGCCTTTAATAGTAGCACTGCATTCAGGGAGAGATTACTACTAAATCCAGGAAATATCATTTCGCTAATCCCCATATTTTCAGAGTCAGAGGGAGAAAATGCTATGGGTTGGGTTGGGTTTGGGTTTTTTTTATTTATAAAAAGATACCTTAGGTTAATCCATTTTGAATGTCAAGAGGATAAATCTGACAGGAGTCAGAAGAGCTCCACTGGGACTAGCACTACAAGTTACAAAACAGCTAACATCATCCAAGACTAATTTCTTTCCCCTGTTTGTCGTACTGTGGAGGGAGAGTTAAAAGGCAATTCTTGGGGAGTTGAAAGGCTCCATAATAGGGCTCCTCTCTCTAAGGGAGTAAAACTGCTTTGTGGCCTTTGTCTTCAGGCTGCTAATAAACCATCCCATGCTGTGAAGCTTTGAGTTCACTCTTAATTCAACTTCAGTTCAGCTTCCACCAGCTTTGCTTTCCCTGTCTTTGTGAGTTGTTTTTTTCTTAAATGCACGATGTATCTAACTCGCATTTGGGTTTTTTTATTCATTGTCTGAGTTTATAAAAGTACTGGCTTTATAACACCCTGCTTGGCAATTTTTGTCAAAGCACAAAAATTGCCAGAAGCATTTCAGTAGCTGAGAGTTTTGATGATTACTGCTGGCTGGCTGGCTGGCTGTCTCTCTGAATGCACGTCTCTCTCCTTCTTAAAGCATCTTACAAATGTGAGGATACATTTACCCAGATGAAATCTGTGTCAGATCTTCTGGATCATGAGGATGTATTCTTCTACACAGTTTGGGGTTCAGCTGATTTACCTCCTTTCCATCTAGTCCCCAGTTATGTGACTGATCATTTAGTAACACATTCATCTGCCTATTGTTTCTGCCCCTGCTTTTCCAGATGAGACCAAAATATAGAACCTGGACTTGTAAATGTTGGTTTGGGTTGGACTTGTAAATGCCTGTGATGGTGGCCAGGGCTGAGCAGGCAGCTTCAGTCCATGTGGGCAGTTCTGCTTTAGGGCTCAGCAATGCAGGTGTTGTGCTGTGCCCTTCTGCTGCTTAACCCTTAAACTGCCGCTTTCGTAGGCAGGCCAGCACTGAGTTGTCTGGGAGCAGCGGACACAGTTCAATGCGCCTTGACTACA
Source organism: Chlamydotis macqueenii (assembly GCF_036417535.1). Taxonomy (NCBI): domain Eukaryota; kingdom Metazoa; phylum Chordata; class Aves; order Otidiformes; family Otididae; genus Chlamydotis; species Chlamydotis macqueenii. Next base: position 50,660,622 of record NC_141560.1, on the reverse strand, counting down.
GAACAGCTGTCCTGGGAAATATCGGTATGTTCATGTCTAGAGCCAGAGGGAGCTCTTAAAATAAAATTAGAAAAGACAAAGCCACGGTTCCACAAAACTTGCTTTGTTTGGGTTTTTACTCCAAAAACTCACCTAATCATTTAAATATCCCCACAAGTCACATCATTTTCAAGTGAGCTTAAAATAGTTGCAGTTTTTTTTAGAAGTTGCTGGCTTGTATCAGGAACAGTGTGGCCAGCAGGAGTAGGGAAGTGATTGTGCCCCTGTACTCGGCACTGGTGAGGCCGCACCTCAAATACTGCGTGCGGTTTTGGGCCCCTCAGTACAAGAAGGATGTTGAGTTGCTGGAGCATGTCTAGAGAAGGGCAACGAAGCTGGTGAATGGTCTGGAGAACAGGTCTTATATGGAGAGGCTGAGCGAACTAGGGGTGTTTAGTCTAGAGAAGAGGAGGCTGAGGAGAGACCTCACTGCTCTCTACAACTGCCTGAAAGGAGGCTGCAGGGAGGCGGGCGTTGGTCTCTTCTCCCAAGTAAATAATGACATGATGAGAGGAAATGGCCTCAAGTTGTGCCAGGGGAGGTTTAGATTGGATATTAGGAAAATCTTCTTTACTGAAAGAGTGATCAGGCACTGGGAACAGGCTGCCCAGGGAGGTGATGAAGTTTCCGTCCCTGGAGGTGTCCAATAAAACGTGTAGATGTGGTACTTCAGGACATGGTTTAGTGGACGTGGTGGTCTTAGGCTGATGGTTGGACTTGATGATCTTAAAGGTCTTTTCCAACCTTAAAGATTCTATGATTTTATGATTTGAGAGAAAACAAGGGAAGGGTCTTGTTCAGGATGAAGTGTTAGGCTGAAGGAAGTATGAAGGGCCATTGATTTAGTAGTGAGTTGAGGCAAAATCCTGTTTTTAAAGGGTTGGGCATTCTTCACTAAAAGGACAGAAAATTGGTAGATTGGTCTTGAGTATCTGGTTTGTGACCTTTTAAGAAGTTTGCAGGGAGGACAGAGAAGCTGGACAGTCACAGGGTTTCATTCTAATTGGTCTTCTCATCTACTTTTCAAGAAACGTATCTATTTTCACTGTCTTGGGTTTGATGGATTGTGTGAACCTATAAGCACTCTACAGGTTTCTGTTTTGATAAGATTGTATGTGATTAGGTCTTGCCAAGGAAAAAAGTTGGGAGTCTGATGGATGTCTGCTACTGTCTTCTCAAAATTATATCTATAAGAAATCAAAACATCATGAAAATTACGCATGCAGTTGGTAGTAGGAAGTTCTGTGTCTTTATAGACGTATGAAAAGCAGGTTATTTTTTGCTGTTAATTTTAAGGTAAGTGAACTAATATTACACAAGGTATTGGAGAACTTAGTCACACAAATTTTGCTTTGTTTCTGACTGAGTACTGCTTTCAAATCTGTAACTATTCAGATGTGGAACTAGCACACACATTTATCTCAAGGATGAACTCTTTGCTGTGTCATAAATAAGTTAGGAATTGTTATTTCCAGAGTGTTGTGTGTATGGTTGTCTGCAGAATGTTTTTTATTTCTGGTTCTTGGTTTGCAACTTAATTCTCATCTAAAATGTAGCAAATCAAAATGTACTTCCGGTTCATTTCAAGAGGTGAGATTCAGGTAAAATTTAGTGCGCTGCTAGTGAATGGAAAAACATTAAGTACTCCAAGAACTCGAGGCTCAAATAGGAAGGAGGAGTAGTAGAGAATTCAGGGGCTGGGAAAAGGACAAAAAAGACAAAAATATAGGGAGGGAAAGATGGAAAGGAAAAAGAGGGCAGACAACATAACAGATGGAAGATTAGATTAAGAGTCCTTTGTGCTTAGAAGGAACTTAGATGCAGAAAGGGAAATAACATTAAAAAAAACCACAGGAGGAATCTTTATATGAAAACAGCACATAGCTTGAAACTAAATATTGAACTTTTAAGTCAGTTTGAAAGATTTTTTTTTTTAAATGAGAGCATAAAAATGTAGTTCTGTGCCATATCAGATTTTTTCCTTTTTTTTTTTTTTTTTCTTTCTGGGTTTTGAAAAACCTGAATTTGTTTATTATTGAGTGATATTTCAAAAACACTTTTTCCTGCAAGCCGTAATTAATAAAACCTAAGTGTAGGTGGAGGGAGAGGAAATACTGTATTTTAAAATGTTACTATCTGCCACATTCCTACCATCACTCTTAGCTTTTAGGACTGAAAATCAAACTGACCTTCGCCAGCTACTCTGATGCAGCTGAGAACACATGTTGAGAGGGCAAAGGCTTGCACACGTAAATGTGATTTTGTACCCTTGGTTCATGCCAAAAGAAAATACAATTATTCTCTGCTCAAAAGTCTCAGTGGGAACCCTGGCCATTGTCAGATGGGTGCTTTGTGCACATCTGCTGCATTGCCCAATGCTTGACTTGACTGCTCACCCTTTCATTGAGGATAAACAGGAAAATAGAAACTCCTACTTGTGTAACTAAAAGGATATGAAAGGGTACGTCCTCGTTTGACGCGTTCTAGGAAAGAGGAGCCTGGCTTGGAACAAATACAGAGGAACAAAATGTATCCGTATTTTACCAGGTCAGACTGCTACTTTATGCATATAGCTGTGGTACCGTGGATAAATAATTATTCTTAAGACTTTTAAAAATGCATATATCCAAGGTCTGAAGTGTGCAAGTAGATCTCTAAACAAACATGTCAAGTGTGATTAGCGTTGTGTGCAAACGGACAGTCATCCCGTCCTTTCTGTCCCTATCTGGCTCCCATTTAAGTTGCATTCAATAGGAGACACTGCCAAATATCACAAAAGCAATTTTCCAGGTTTCGGTTTCTTCCGAATAACCAACACATTTAAAAGCACTTAGAATTTGTTGCTATTACTAGAACTTTTTTTTTTGTCCTCCCAGAAATTGGCATTTCAGGGGATTCAAGTGATGTCACTTAGATATCTGTCTCTGTTGTGTGGCTCTGTTCCTGGAGTAATGTTTCTGATACGGATTGTTTCCTATGAAATTGTTTTGGCCCAGGAATAACCGTAGGTGTAAAATTGGTGTAGTTGTTTATGCCTTCAAAACAGCGTTCACAGAAAAAGGACAAAACTAGCTTGAGTAAAAAAAATCCATGACCGGAGAGTAGCAGAAAGTTTAGGTAAGGTTGACAAATAATGTTTTGACGGGCTTATGCAATCATTCCAATGTGGTTTAAAGTTGTAGAAGCCTGTAAGCTGAAACAACCTCTTACCTCCACAGTTTAAAATGCAAACCTTCTTTTCTGATCAGAGATCTTGGGTAGTCTAGTCACACCTCAACGAAGCCCCTGGAAGAAATGGAAATTTATATACTATGCGAAATAAGCCATCATGCAGAAGAGTTACAGAGCACCTTCAGAAAAACTGCATAGTTTCTTAACTTGCCAAAGGGAGGGCAGCGCATGAGTGGGAAGCGAGGGCACATCAAACAAACCTCAGCTAGGACTTTGCAAGGTGAAAGGTAAGCAGATACCCTGCCAAAAGCTTGTGTAAGGAAAGGGCAGGCTTATGTACGACATGTGCTGTCAGCAGGCTCCCTTTGTGTTTTTCAGTGCTGCTAGACACTTTCACTTAAACCTCCCTACTTCCCCTCAGGATAGCTGACACCACCCTCTGCTACAGTCGTTCCTGACCTAGAGTGTCCATATGCCCACTGTTTCAAGAGATCTGCCTTTCTTGGCAGTCAGTGTCCCGTAATTGTTTCCGAAAGAGAAGAAACTGAGAAGCATTCAGTCACACTGAACGGCGTGGGCTTTGACCCTTTCACGTGAGTATACTGATGCTAATGAGTGACTTGGCATCACGCATAAAGCATGTGTGCTTTGTGAATAAAGCATGTGTGCTGTTTTCCCTCAAGAATAAACTTTGTTCCATATTTTTCATACACTGCTACTTTAATTCCTTCAAAATGAAGGAAGCGACCTTACTCCCACTGCTACCAGCATCTTTCAGCTTCCCCCTGGGGTTAGGCTCATTTCAATGCATTCTCTGCCTCAACCCCCATCCCCCCTGTTCTCCTGCTGCTAGGGACAGAGAGAGGACTGTATGACTGTACGATTGCACAGAGCAGTAATGCCTCTTAATTTAGGCAAGTGGCAAGCCCATATACTTTTATAAACTCGAGACTCTGTGCTTTAAGATGAACTGCGTTTAACAATGTCCCTGCAGAAAATAGCAAGGAATATAGAGTTATAGCAAGCTGCTCTTCATATGCAGGGACTAACCTTTCAGGCACCAGCAAAATGCTTTCTATGAGCAGCAACCAATCATCCTCATGGAAATCTCTGCAGATTTTAAAAGCCAAACTCAAATCAGGATTTACCCCTTAGAGAATTTAATAGCAGTCTCAATGGCTTTGTATGAGGTGATTCTGCTGGGAGAGATTCAGGTATCAACAGCTTGTGCCATTTTACGTGACCTAACTTATCTTGCTTGGTCTACAACTACCTCTCCAGAAGGGCATGGGTTTGACGTCATATCTACCAGCCCCATGCAGGTGTCTTGGATTCTATACAAGTGCCTAAAATAGCCCTGCATGCCTCTGTGCTTGCTTCTGCACCCCATGCTGTTTAAGCTCCCTCTCTGGTGTGTAGGAAAAGGCACTGTGCTACCTCATGTCTCATTATTGGGTGAAGCATTAAATTTTGACAGCTTACAAGCTTTATAAATATCAGAGATGGTTTTCAACAGAGGCAGAGCTAAATGCTTTGTCCTGTATTTCAACTTTAAAATATCACCTTCAATCATTCCTTTGGTCAACATATTCCTTCTGTAAGGTTTTAATCCCGTTAGCCTTCCTTGTTTCAACAGCAGATACTATGTGAATGAGCCACACTAGTCAGCAAGTGTTGTAAAATACATCTTCATATGCGTGTACAAGTGTGGTAGCATTATAAAATGCATGTAGTAGTGGTTTGGTAGTAATAAACATGATCCTTGCTGTTAAAGTCTGCAGGCTGTACAACTGCTTGATGCATCCCCCCAGCCATGGGTTGCCTCTAGCATCCAGGGCATGGCTGGAACTCGGAAACCACTGTTTGCTTTAAGTTCAGACAACACGATAACTACTCAGTTATTGCCACTTTACCTGGCTGTGGCCAACTTGATCCCAAAACCATTGGCATTGTTTCTTTTATCTTTCTTCTGCTTACTTGGCCATAGCAAAAATGGAAATGAATTCAGCGATCTAGAAACGTATATCTGGCTTATTTTTCACAATTTAGAGAAGCCTGATAAGAATGAGAGAAAAGTAACTGATTACCTCAAATTGTGTTTGTTCATGTCACAAAGTATCATGCATGTTTGCTTGCAAGGTGCATCTTGATGGATTCACTGTTATGCAGTTTTGAACTTTTAACTTGTCTAGCAGCAATGTATGTTAGCTTCTGTCAACTTTCAAAGTGAAATAGTTCTCAGCTGTTGGGGAGGAATGAAAACAAACATAAAGACCTCGTTGCCATCATGGGAGCTGGATGATTTGATGTCTTTTGAATGATGTTCTTTACTTAAAATCTTGCTGGATTTAGTGGCTGGCTGAGGCAAATATTTCCATTCAAACATACTGGATGCTCAGTCCAGACTCTGAGGGAGTGGGACTGTTAATTTTTTATGCTCAGTTTTATATGTATAACAGGTAGTAGATAAGAAAAAAGTTTTGGAAGGTTTGAGAATAAGGGCTCAAAAAAGCAAAACTGTGTACTTAGTTCGTGCCAGGACAGTGTAGTGTATGTGTAAGGATATGAAGAAGCCAGTGAGAAAGCTTCAGAGCTGTCTCAACTCCATGAGGTGTACGGTGGTTTTGCTGTTTTATAAACATTGGTTTGGGTTAGCTACAGGAGGCAACTGATACTTCTTCCTGAAGACTGGATTCATTTTTGGTTCTGTTTGACACATTTGGAGTAATCAACCCGGATGATATCATGGACATCAAATTGCGCTGGCATACATCCTAAAAATGATCCTGTTGGAAACTTCCAGCTAAATTTCCATCTAGTGGAAAATGCAATCTCAGCAAAAGCAAAACTTTCTGAGATTGTAATGAGCTTAAGGGTTTTTCTGTTAGAAAACTTAAAAGGTCTCCCATCCTACCTGAGAGCCTTTTAGGTTGGATATTTCATTGCTTATTTTGTATAGTGTTTTGCTGACCCACAGCACTCATTTCTATCCTCATCTTTCAGAAAGAGAAGAAAACTAAAAGCTATTTCATCGAATTGGATTTTCATGTCAGTATTATAGTCCTTCCCATGGAGGAGGGAGTTTGCCGTGTCACTCTGGTGAATTCTCGAAGGGATTCTGGCCAGCCTTTAGCTGGAAGGCTGCTATCACCTTGCCCAGTTTTCTAAGGGACAAAAGAAAGATTAGCAAGAAACTGATGGAGTTAGGGCTGGAGGCTTTCTTATGAACTGTGAGTGTGGGAAATTTAGAGAGCTTTAAAAGTTTAAAGCAACTCTAAAGAAATATTTGTGTCCTGTTGAGCTGTTCCTTCTGTTAGCCAAAATCAAATGCAGAAACTGCCTAAACCAGAAGTGTGATGATGTGTTCTTAGCAGGACCTTTTCTTTTACAGAATACTCCATCTTTAAGATTTGTCTAACAGAGCTTACCTCCTGTTGGTTACAGGCCATCACTTTATATTGTTTTCATCAATGAAAACCACTGCCAACAAAACAGAATTATTATTTGTCTCTATTGGCTTTGTGTCTTTTGTTGTTTCCATGCAATGTCTATTTGAAGCTCATTTATATATTTTTTTTTTCTAAGCAACTCATCCTCATTTTCACTTTGCAATTCACCCTCTCTTTTTTTTTTTTTTTCTTTACATTGTGGTCAGTATAGTATGTATAGCAGATCAGAAAACGCTGCTCATTTTTCCTGCCCACGATACATGTGGTCAGGTTGATAAACTGAAAAAAAAACCTGAACCCCTCAAGGAAATAACTGAACCAAGAAAGAAACCTTCCCAAATCTGTCCTTTGGAAAGAAGACTGAGTAGAGTCCTAGCCAGCCGCCGCCTCTGTGGAGTCTGCTCAATCACTGCAGGATAAGGATTTGGTCGCTAATTTGAATAGTAGCTCAAAACTGTTAAATAAGCTTGTCTTTCAGTTGCGTGAAAATGTTCATTCCTAATTACATCTTCCTAACCATTAGATCATGCAAAGAAGTCAGCAGGACATATTGCAGAAATTAAGTACTATTTTGACTGTTTTCTGATAGAAAGTTTGTTCTTCCCTGGCTTAAATCTTGGTATAGTTGTAGTCTTCAAGATTTTCTCAAGTTATTTCATTTCTGTTGGAAAGTGTGGGGAACTGCAAACAGCTGTACATTCTGTTACTACAGGTGAATGGACTAAATATTTTAAATATTTATTTAAATATTTAAAAATTAAAATAGGGATTTTGCTACTGTTATCTCAGGAGAAGATATTTCTGAAAGAAGGCTAAGTAATTTTTTGTGCAGTTGACCTCCAGGTACCCTCAGGCACAAAAAAAATAACAAAGTTGTGGGGGGCTGTTACCTGAGGATTACGGATATAGAAAACCTTTTCAAGAAGAAAACTCAGTGAAATCAAGGTATCTGGATTTTATTGCGATTAAATGGAACTTGTAACTGTCTTCATTGTCTTGTATCAGTTTGAAGTATGTCCTTGGAATGATGTTAGGGAATAAGTAATTATATTCTCCACTTTTCATGCAAGATTGGAGTGCTAAAGCATACACTTTTTGAATTTTGCAAAAGTTGGCTTGAGAGGAGGCAGCTGTGCTGGTGTTCTTTTTGGGTTAGCCCCTTGCTTATGCCCAGGAGTGAAGGAGGGCTGTTGGGAAGGGCAGCCTTTGTGCCCTGTCCTGCTGTGATCCTTATTCTTCAAAAGGCGCTGATGACCAGCCGGGGAGGTTGGTATCTTTTATATGAGGTGAGTGCTTTTAACACAGTGAGGGGCAGAGCTGGGCTGCTCTCTAATACATGTCAGCTGCCCATAGCCTCAAGGACAGCACTGAAGCCAACATTAATGAGAAATATCCCTTTACCTGCTGGAAAACACAACATTTTGTCTGGTTCAGGTGAATAAAAGTAACAGGAAGATTTGGACTACTTTGGGAGTAGGTATTCTGCCTCTGCAAACTGAGGCAGCCCTTACTAATACAGAGTTATTTTTTCTTACTGGTTTTGTATTACATTGAATGTAAAAAAAAAAAAAAGCTTTTCAGTGCAGAATAATGAAAAGACAGAGGAACAAAGTTATTACTTATAAAAATAACTCTCTGGAAGTACTTGGTATTGACCTTCATGTGATCCCATTCAGGCCTACAGAAAACAATTGTAGATGGAAGTGGTGTTACACCACTGTTCTCTTTAAGGGAAAAATCAAAGTGCAATATAAATAAGAAAGAAAAATTAAGTAGAAAATTTTTGCATGGAGGTTACAGAAACTGTAAATTACATGCAACATGTTTGACTTGTTATCAAATTTTGCATTGTGTAGAAGAGATTGACTTGTACTTTAAGAGACTGTAGCATCTGACAAAAGCATTGAGCTGAGGTGGAAATGTATATCCATAAGAAAAACTTGGAATTACAGAATCAATATTTTAAAAACTCCCAGGAGTATAAATGCTTATGCTTTAAGGGATACCAATTTGCAGACAACTGTTGAGCCTTGGAGTATACGAGCTCTTGGGAAACTTTTTCTAAAAAACTTCCTGCAAATTAGGTTTCTTTCTTTGCAATGTCTGGCCCTTGCGACCCTGCAGACTAGTTTGATCCAGAATCACATTCCTCTTTCTAAAAGTAAAAGCCTGTTCGTTGCTAACAACAAGAGTTTTAAACGTATTTACAAATATAGTAATATAACTGGGTATATTGATAAAATAATATTTTTAGCTGCCAATGCTGTTAATCAGAGTAATTCTAAAAATCTTACCTTACAGAAATGGGATTATGGTTCCATTTATCAGATGTTAAGAGCAGAACTAAAGATACTTTGGCTAACGTAGGCTTTTGGTAGTTGGAACTTTTTTTTGCACATTTACTGTGAGAAAATCATCCTAAACCTTTTCAGGTAGCTTTATGTAACATTTAGTCACTAAAATAAGATTCATTTAATAAGGATATGGTTGCTGATATTCTAATCTAATCTGTTATTGCACCCAAAACTTTTCAGAAGTCGGAGTTTGAACTCTCAAGAAGTGTTTGTTTGATCTTGGAGAAGATATCCCTGTGATTAATGTTAACGATAAGGTGTTGATTGGTGCTTGGGAGAACCTATTCATAGAAACAATAGACTATTATACTCTACTCTAACTACTATATAACAATATTTGAGCTTTACTCCTTAGAAACAATAGTCTTATTTATACATCCCTGTCTGCCTCTAAACCAGCATTACAGTTTCGGGCTCCCTATTAGGTTGAAAGCGCACATTAACATTCTCAGTGCTTGAAGAGTTTGGATCCCTAGCAAGGTGCAGAAGAAAGCAAGTGGAATTTTACAGCCTGACTGACCTCTGAAGCTTACAGTAAAAAAAGCTGAGCATTAGAATTGCTAGTAGTATTTTGCAGTTCGTCTGAGAGGTGTATTAAGATTCGAGATCTCACAGGCTTTTCTTTTGTGCTAGACTGTACGAGCCCTCTTTCAGTGCTTCATACTGTTGCCAAGGGTAGGAGCACCAGGTGCACCACATTTCTTACCAAATCATCCAAGAAGATCAAATTTACTAGACCTCAAAATAAGTAGAGCATCTGCTCTTCTCAAAGGTGAATATTTGATCCCAGAAGCCTAACAGTCTGCTATAGTAACTTTATATTATTGCTGTTATAGTATTTTAAGTTGTTTAAATTGAGCTGTGCACTGAAGAGCTTGCAGGTTATGGGAATTCTTGGGCACTGAACGTATGAACTGAACAGAGCATAGACTTATCTTATTGTGTTCATGCTTCTTTGATTTAAGAATAAAGAAGCGAGCCTGGAACTCTTCCTTCCCCAGCTGGCATGTCAATGATTATAATTTAACGAAACTGATTTTCGAGAAGTGGAAGTGTAATCTACCCATAGAGCTGGGGAGAAAGATGAAGTTACCATACGGATCATGCAGAGCCTGCACCTGAAACTCTGCTACCTCAGAGTAACCTCAGTGTTTTCAATCTGATATTAGTCACTTTAAAATGACAATAATGTGGTGCAGCAACCACAATATTGACCTTTTTCTTTAAGTACAACACACATACCAAACTCTAGATGTTTCATCAGGGACCGCTTTCTGTACTGCAGAGGCTGAGCTATGTCCAGCTCATTTTTAAGGTAACTCTTTATTCTAAATAGCCTTTCTCTGTTTATTAGTGCAGCTCATCTTTTGAAATAGACTCTGAAGAGAGAAGGAAGGAAGTTATCCTTATGGACTGGAAGAAGCCTTGATTTTGGAGAAGATGCATGAGAGATTACACTAGCTGTCAAGGCCTATGATTTTGTTAGCTACCAAGGCTTATGGAGGACAGTGAGCTGAAGTAATGTGAGAATTAAGGTGTAGCATAAATACTAACCTGTTTGAAGGATGAGGGAAGGCTTTCAGTATAGCATGAAAGACTGAAACTCAGACCTAGAACCAGAATGACAGGCTGTAGCCAACTGCAGGAGCTGTGGAAGTAGAGAAAGACCATTAGAACCACAGATCTGAAGGTGGATGGGGAAACAAGGGATAGGAATTGTGGTGACGATGGGAAGGGAAAGCTGCAAATCCAGACAAATTGCGTGTATTTTCTTCTTTGAAGCCATTGATTGGGGTTTTGGGCAGGGGGGGAACAAAGGAAAAACCTAGTATGAATAGAGAGAAGAGTGAAAAAAGCAAAGACAACAGGCTTGTGTTTGCTCAAGTATAGATTGATTTTTGAGCAGCTTTGTATCATTTGTGGGTGTAGGGTGAGAGGGAGGACTACCAAGAAAGAGCATTGTTACAGTGGAATCTAACTCAAAAGAGGAGGATTGTTTCCTGTATGCCAAAAAATGGCAGCTGGACAAAAAAAGAAAAGAAAATGTAGATAAGGGCGGACATTTATGTATGTATATATTTGAATTTATTAGCTGCCAACTTTGTCAAACAGAAATGGAATTTGATACTTTCTGTTCCTAGTTGTACATATTTCACTCCTACTGGAATTCCTCTGAAAGGGGGTTTGTTTGAATGTTGGTCTGGTTTAATGTTTGTTTGTTTTCTGAAAGCAGAGCAGAGAGTAGAAGATATTTCTTCTAGCAGAGAGAGCAAGCGTCCTAACAGTGTCCCTAACCAAAGTTACATTAACGATTGCTAGAGCCACATGGTGACACAGGCTGCCAATACCTATACAAACTGTCACATTATTTAAAAGTACATTTTGAAAATAACATAGATTTTTGCATTGCACTGTTCTTCTATCATGACTTTACAGAAAGCAGTAGTGTCTGCTGTTTCTTTCCATGTGCAGCTTGATCACCTTGGATCCGTTTAATAAGAAATCTGTTAAATCTGTACTTCTGAAGTCTCAATCAAGCTTTATAAAATAATGATATGAAGGCTCCTGTTCGTGGCTTTACTTAGTGCATCTTCCTTCTTCCCCTGTGAAGCTCCACTTCTGGAGTTGAGATTAGGATGTCTTTCTCAAAGATCTCAGCTCCTGCAAAGATGTGTCATACTACCCCTCATACAGAGGAGCTTTCACAACCAAGAGGGCACTGTGGAGCATGTTTAAGGTCACATTGAGTTCCACCTAATACTACCTCTGAGCAACCTGATCTAGTCGGGGATGTCCCTGTTCCTTGCAGGGGGGTTGGACTAGATGACCTTTGAAGGTCCCTTCCAACTCTAACCATTCTGTGATTCTATGATTCTACCTTAAAAGATTTCTGAGTCTTTTTATATGTTCTTCATCCAGAAGTACGTTTTATTGTATCCTTACCTCTTCCACTTCTTTTTCACTTCTATACTTTCCTATATTTTACAAAGTGATTAATTACTTCTGTATCTGAAAATTCTCTTCTGAAAGATTTTTTTTTTTTGACCAAAGAAGTGCACTGCAATCATATTGATTATTTGTGCATTGCAGCGTATTAAAACAATATGGTTTTAATACAGGTGTGCTATATTCAGGTTTCACTGAACTCAAGTTTTTCTTAGTATATCTGATCTATCCTCGCTTGGCACCCGAAAGAGAGATCGCATCCATTGCCCTATTGGATTTTATTTTAGATTTGCCTGTATTAGAATGGATAGATGAGATACTTATGGCCCTCGAATGTTGGCTTTTGGGGGGTGAGGTATGCAAATCTTTTTTTTGACTTTTAACATATGCTTCCTGTTGGTCATTTTTGCTATATATGATCCATCACTGTCTTTTTCTTAGAACATATTTCAAAGGTATTGGAATGATGTGCTCATTTCCTGTCTTTTTAAGTTCAGGCACATTCTTTTTTATCTTGGGAAACTTCATTTAGTAACCCAGGGTCTCTTAAGATCAGACAATGAAAGGCTCCACCACATTTTCTTGCTGAAGACGTGGTGTGAGGATGACATCATTCATCTGTGCTAGACAGTGACTCATAGGCATTTGACCCGAGGGTGGAACCCAGTTAACAGGGGTTAACATGAAGTCATCTGCGGTTGCACAATGCGTTTCACAGTTGTTTTCCCTCTCCTTTTTTAAACCATCTAAATAATTGCAGAGCGCACAACATAACAAAGTACGGCAATAAGGGCAAACATTGCTTTTGGGGCTTTTCCAGGGCACTTTGTAGACCATGATGAAAAAGAGTTGGAAAAATTTTGGGATATAGTATTAGATTTTACATTCGGATATAGAAATAACTGTATCTAGTAGCCAGAAAATGGAAAACAAATTTGTCTTAAAACTGCATAGCGTACAATCTGTTGCATCAATTTTCATTGCAAAATACTAGACCTGTTTTTAGATTTGTAAGGCAGTACCATATTTTTTATATGATACCTTTGAAGCATTGTTGACGTATCAGTATCCAAGACATGTTGTGATTTGTTCTTTGCTTTTTTCCCTCACATTTTTTGGCTGTGTTTTCAGCTTGTCCACATTTGCTTTTTTAGAATTCTTTACTTCCAGTTCTGGCACAGGGTCTGACCTTGTTCTTGTAAAATACAGCCTGAGTATGCATTTAAGAGCTGAAAGTTACCAGTGATGTAACTCAGAAGAATATCTGTAATATTAATCACTTTAGAAAGAGAATTAGCTGTTGGGCTCTCCAGTTTCTTACACCATTTGAAACTTGGCAGAATCTGTCATGCAATAGTATTTTGTGGCACTAGAAAATCTAAGGTTTTCCCTTGTTAAATCAATGAACTAGGGATTACTTTCTGGTTTATATTGAACACTGAGCAGGAGCATGATAGTTTCTTGTTGTGGAGGCTAGGAAAACACACCCGTTCTGTCTAAGAGCCATTGATTTGAATGGTTTCACTCGATTAGCTGGGGCGTGTGGCTGCTCCTTCCCAGCTCTAAGTAAGGCAGGGAGCCCAGTGACCTACTGAAGGTGATGCCATCACAGGGATGATTGCTCAGGACTGACTCTTTCCAGGATCTCCCTTCCAGTTGGCTAGAACTAGTTTGATGTAGACTCTCTTTATCCTTTTATAACATGGGAAATGTGCTTTTCCCAGCTTCAAAAGCTGTGGAGGGCATTAAGCGCACTGTTTATTTTTGCCTACTAGTGAGTGCTGTGTAAGTATTGTAATCAAAAGAGAAACAGTTGGGACAAAACAGTAACTTCCAGTATTAGATTCTGGAAATCTTCTGAGTCTTGTAAGCAGCTTTGCATTAAAGTATGATGTGGTTTAATAGAACACTTTAAATACTTTTCTAGATTATATATAATTATTCATTTAGCAATTTCTATTTCAAGTCTCTGAAATTTAGCTTGTAAATAGGCAAGGTAAGTGGGAATATACATTTGGAAATTTGAAGAATCTGTTATAGAACATTTTGTAAGAATGAATGAATGATTAAAATTAGGATTTTTTACTGAGGAAGAGTGATAACATACATCTTATTATATTTATTATTATATTATTTTTCTGAAAATGATCTAATGTTTTACAACATGCGAGGCTGGACTCCCCCCTCCCCTGAATTTTAAGAGACTTGTAGATCATTCCTGTGTCCTATTTTTAATTAGGAAGTATGTTATGTGTTTCACTTCATAGCTCATACGGGTAGATTTTTTTTTTTTTAGTAAAATTCTGAAGGAGATGAACAATATAGGCCTTGCTTTTAAGAAAGTGCTCCCTGTGTAAGTGCTGTGTAGCCTGTTTCTCTCCACTCAGCTGATTCAGCAAAAGGTTTAAGGATGCACTTACTTTTCTGTACACAGTTGGGCTTTAAGAGGTTTCTTAATTGAGGGCCTTTGTCCTGGATAGCTGATTTCTGGTTGAGTAAAGTACGGAAGATCTGGTTCTTGAAAAAGATATGAATAGATATAACATAATTCTTGCTGTCTAACTTCTTACTGAAGGATGACACAAAGCCTTGGAATTTGTTAATCAGATGCCTGCTTCAGTGGTACGTAAAGTTTTATATAAAATTAACAGAAGTGTTACCTGGAACAGGACATTGTGAAGTCTCTTTGACTCTGAGAGGTGATTTTTACTTGAAAAAATATTTTGAGTATTGACCTTCATCATAAAACAGAGAGAAAGTAGTCTTTTTTTCCACTGATGTTTTTGAATTCTGATGCAAATGCCATGCAAATTACTGACCTTGGAAACACTATGGGGGCAATCTTTACGTAGGCATGAACAATTTCTCCAATGTACTAGAGCATAAATACTCTTGGTTTTGACATCAGATATGCAAGAGTTTTTTCAGGTTACATGTTTCTGGAGGAAATGCGTTTACTGAAGTCATTGCACAAAAATCTGCTTTACAGTTTCTCTTCACTAACCTTTTCCCAGGAGACTATCTGTCATTATACCAGGGTAGCTGGTTATTTTCTGCATTAACTTTTGTCTGGGCACCAGAGGATGCAACTTCTGTATGACTTGGTTAAGATGGCTTGAGCCGTATCTTTGAAAGTAAGAGGTGTGTGTTCAGTGATCCCATGAAATGAGAAATATCTACACCTATAAGCATGCAAACAGCTTCTAAACATTCTTTGCCCTTCACCACCTTAGATGATGTACTTAGCATCCTACTTTTGTTCATAAAAATAAACTTTTAGCAATGAGTATAATTAATCAAATACTCAAACTATTCAATTTTAAAGTGTGTGTGTGCTGTGATTTTTTTTTTTTACACTCATGCATACACACCACCAATGTGTAAGATTTAAGTTTATTCATAGACATTCTTTTTGTTGATGAAATTGCTCATCTCTACTGATCCAGTGAAAAGCAGAAACATTTGCTTTTAGAATTATGGGGCCTTATAGTCACACTTCCCTACAAGGTCTTTGCTCAAGGAAGAACAGCAAGAAGCAGGCTTCTATTTATGGCAGACAGTAAATTTGCTGAGTTTCCCGGGGTGGGGGGGGGGGGGAGGGAAAGGAGAGGAGGAAATATACTAAATAGAAATATATATACATTTTCAAGTCCAGGAAGTGGAAACCTTGTAATATGCAAAGCACTCTTCTTCTCCCTCCAACAAGAAAATGTACCACAGAATAAGGCAGAAATTTTGTTTGCATTTCTTTGTTTGCTTCGGTATGAAGAAAACACAAATCATAGCCCATATTCTCCAAATGTTTTGGGTTTGGTTTGGTGGTTTTTTTCAGATTTCATTTTGGAATTCTGTATTATTAAAATATAAGTTTATAAAGGAGAGTCTGTCAGAGTCTTAACTGTAGTGGTGCTCCTAGTGCTACTGCAATTTTATATGTGTTTCATTATATGTTGTACATAATTTCAGTATATGATGTACACATTCCTAAACATTAAGTGTATCCTATGAAATAACAGCACCTCATAAAAAGGGATCATTTTCAAACTAATGATATGTTTAAGCTGTTCAGAAACTAACTGAACTCCCAACTTATTTCCTGAGGCAGGATTTGGGGATATATTTAATTTAAATGGGGCAGCCATAGTGAGTTATGAATTGTGAAATGACCACTATGTTTACCGCTTAAGAGGTGCAAAATTGTTAATTGATACATGAAGTCGCCCTTACCAAGTAAATTCTCACATGTTGCATGTCTGCATTTTCAACAGTTAGATCCAAAAAGTGATCTGCACATGTTTAGAAACACTTTGAAATGTCATCTGGAGAAAACTTTGCTCAGGCTTTTAAGAAGAAAGTAAGGCAAGTTTTTCTGTTTAAATGGCTCAAATTCACTTATTGAAAACTGATGTCTTATTTGGATTAAGGTAAAATGTGACTGTGAAGTCACTTCTGAACATACCTCTAATCTCTACTTCTCTTCTTTACCTCCTTGCCTGTCCTTGGAATAATGGAATTTTAGAAGAGGAAGAATTCCTACCAAAAGTTAAATATCACGAAAGGCTGGAGATGCATCCTGTGTATTGCTCCACAGTCATGTGTCGTTTGTTCCTTGCTTTTCTTTTTTCTCCCACCTGATGTTTGTACTGTTAAGGAGTCTTTAAACTGCACATAGAAAGTTTAAATTTAGGAAGCAGTAGTCTTAAAACAAACAATGCGGGAGGCTTCTGTTATCATTGACCAGCTCTGTTAGCATGCACACAGGTTTCAGAGGCTTTAATTTCTATAGTCTATCTGGGACAGGAAATTAAATCTCAGTTTCCACTCAGGGATTCCAGTTCATATGGTTATATTGAAATATTTAACATCATTTGATTATTATTTTTTAACTTATTTTTTTCCCCTGAAGACCTAATTTGGAAACCAGGGGACACTAGGAATATTTTGGTGTTTGTTTCATAAAAAAAATTTCATTCCACATATCTTGGAGGAAGATCAGAAAATTAGCACGAGTTGCCAGGTTTCCCATGTCACATCACTATTTAAAACTGAGGCTTAAAAAAAAAAACCTCCAAGTGTCATCACACTTAGGTAAAGGATAAAAGGATTTCTTCTTCTGAGTGTTTTCACTGAACTTTGACTTACTGAATTTGCAGTGACTGGAAGCAAAAGAGCTTGGTGTAAGAGCAAATTATGTTTGACCTTTGAAGCATATTTTTTCCATAACTGCTGTGTAATTTATAGGATTGTGGAATAGAGAGTCGTGAGATAATAAATTTCTCTGAGATCGTGTATTGAAGAATTTCTGTCTCTCTGAAAGAATAACGATCAAGAAATGAGACTTAGGTTGTTGCACCCTTGAGATAATAGAATTAATTTAAAATAAATGACAATAAAATGATGTTAAGTCAAGGAAATTCTCAGTGATAGTTAAACCTAGATCATTAGTCAGGTGTGCCTCTCAGGATCTCTTCACATCATCCATCTCATCTCCTCTCCACTTCTTGCAGCCGGACTGGGCCAAGTCGGACTCAGTTGGCCGCCTGCCGGGAGGCCAGCGGGCGAGGCCTGCAAAGCCCACAAGGCTCGCACCTCCTCCTTTCTGCCCCCGCTCAGCATCTTCATATCTTCTCTTCTCCTTTTTTTTTTTTTTTTTTTTCCTTCTGTTTTCCCCTTCTTAAATACGTTATCGCAGAGGCGTTGTCACGGAACATTCTGCTACCAATTGGCTCAGCCTTGGCCAGCAGCGGGTCCACCCTAGGTCCATGCGAGTTCATTGAACAAAGGGGAAACTACTTCTAGCAGCTTTTTACAGAAGCTGCCACTGTAGCCCCCCCTTACTAAACAAAACCAGAACATCGTGGCTTTTTAAAATAGCAGATTTACCTTCATCAGAATCTGAATTTTCTACTTTTTGGGGGTGGGGTTTTGGTTTTTTTTTTTTTTTGAGAAGGAATCAATACTCTTTGAATCAATACCCTTTAAGAAATATTTCTTGTACTCCACTTCCATGTCACTGTGGCACATGTGTAGTTGATAAATACCTTATGTTTTTCAGAGGGTAAGGGTAGGTTCTTGATATCTCTTCTGTTCTGCCATCCATGTGTTTAAGGGTTACAAGACAGAGTGAGAAGCTCTCTTGTGCACTGCAGGTTCCCTATCTGCTTTAAATGACAATTTGAAATTAGTGCCTCAGCTTTCATTTTACTGTGTTCCTTTCCATCATCCATTTCAGTGATGAAACTTGATTTGGTGTGTATTGCAGTCTCATAATGACTTGCCTTAGTAGCTGTCTGGCCTTGTGCCATGAGCAATCAAAGTGTCATTACTCGATCGTAGTATGTAAGTTGCCATATCTCATTACAATGATAAGGAAATTTCAGAGGGTGAGGAAGGAGGAGGAATAGAACAGTGGAAGAGATGATGTGTGCTGGTAGAGAAGTTACCGTATTCATTTTGGACAAAAATAGCCCATAATAGTTTGGAAAGTTTAACTATGCACATTTTTTAAGTAACCAAACTGAGCTGAGGTAGTTAAGAAAGGAGGCTTTTGTTTTCAGAAGTGCTACGTGCCCCTCACACGGGGGGCAGAGCAGAGCAGAGCAGATATGGGAAGGCTGGTCCAGCCCCAAGTAAATAGATTCCCACAGCAGAGACAAGTCGCTACCTTCTTTAGCCTCAATGTTAAAGTTGGAAAATAAAATGGAATACCAAACCAGCATGCAGAGTCACTCTAAAGCTGACTGCATCTAGGAAATACTAGAGAAAACTTAGACTTGCTTAAGTGGTTTTGTAAATCCCATCCGACTGTCTAATTCTGCATCTATCAGCAGACAACTACTCTTAATTTTAATCTGGCTATCAGACTAGCAATTTATTTTACAAACCATCACATAACATGTCTGTTTCACACTTAA
Source organism: Chlamydotis macqueenii (assembly GCF_036417535.1). Classification (NCBI taxonomy): domain Eukaryota; kingdom Metazoa; phylum Chordata; class Aves; order Otidiformes; family Otididae; genus Chlamydotis; species Chlamydotis macqueenii. The sequence continues at coordinate 50,641,749 of NC_141560.1, read as the reverse complement.
ACAAGAAATATATGGATAAGTCAATCTCTGTAACTCATGCAAACATTGTTTTTGTCTTTTGCCTCAGTAAAAAAGCTTCGCACAGCAGTAGATGAGGGTACAGGGCCAGGAGCATAGAATAAGATTTTTAAGAAACTCACATTAATGAACGTCATGCATATTGAGTTAATGAAATCTTGTCATCACCTGTAAAATTTCTGTCAGCAGACGTCTGGGTTAGATTGAACTCCCCAATAAACTGTGTTAAAATTGACAGGACACAAAAAGGTTTGTATGTGAAACGCTGAGACGAGAGCTCTTAGAATCATGGTGTTCTCCAGGCTGTCATCTCAAAGGATTGAAATATCCTCAAGAGGGAGTTGGGCCCTTTCTGTGGAACTGGACTTGACTTTGGCAATTCTGCATGTTAAAAAAAAAAAAAAATCTAAATAAAATTGAATCCCTGCAAAACTGTCAAAGCCCTGACTTTGGCACAAGACAAAGGAAAGAAACTTTGTCTTCAATTTCGATGAGCATCTAGGACACGCTGAATATAGCATGCTGAAACTATGCGTAGAGTGCTGTGTCATTGTGAATGTAGGCCTAGATTATAAAGCATTGAATCTGCTTGATCTTTTTCCGTGCTATAAAGTTGTTGCTAGTATACAAGTTGTGTATGGATTGTTGGTCCTGGGCTCTCACTTAGGCAGCACAATGGGATTGCAGTTAAGTGATGTCAGGGCACAGACCTATAGACAAATTACAAGGGTTTGGTTGTTTGTGTTTGTTTTTTTTTTTTTTCCACAAGGAATGATTGCCCTGCTCTACTGTATTTTGTTTTATTTTTATAGCCATAAATAATTGTCAAGAAAGACAGGAAATCCTGTTAAAACATAAGAAAAAGCATTTTCACTTGTTAGGATGCTCAAACTGTGGCAGAGATTGCCCAGGCTGTTTGTGGAGTCTCCCTCCTTGGAGATACTCAAAACCTGACTGGGCACAACCCTGATCAACCTGCTCCGGTTGACCCTGCTTTGAGAAGCAAGATTGGACTGGAAAATCTCCAAAGGTCCCTTCCAACCTCAGCTATTCTGTAATTCCATTAAAAAGCATACTTCACACTTAATTTCTCATGCATTTTCTTTTAGCACTGTAAAGTTAGTTGAGGATCTTCACTATTAAACCACTGTCCTTTCTTTATCACTGTTTTTGCAATGTGGTCTTCCTAGTGATTAAGTAGTTTTGTGTCTGTTTCACATTGTTATAGTCATGGAGACAGAGGACTGGCTTACTGGGACTGGGAACAGCACTGAAGTTTAGGGGAAGGGCACAGTCTCTGGAAAGGATGAGGGTGTGACACTGGAATAGCACTGAAACATCAAGAGGATGGGAGTTGTTAATCCAGCACTACGGCCACGATTACTCGTAAAATGAGAACATTCAAACTGCATTGAAGTAAAATTCAATGTTTAAACATTAGTGATGTTTTGCTCAGGAAAATGCTTTTTATCAGCAAAGAAGGGACAGAGTAGAGAGTTGAATGGAGTGTGAGGACTTGTGTGCTTTTCTGTTAAAAGTGGGTACATTTGATAGCCTTTAAAGTAAGCTTCTGGTTATCTTTTGTTGCATTTGCCCTACTTCAGGTGATGACGTGCACTACATTAATTTTTGAAAAGTCTAAAGTGACGTGAGATGTGCTGTTTGTTGCTAGAGGAAGGAGGCAAAAGGTTTTGGTGCTTTGGAGATGCGTAGTCCTGATGTGGTGCAAACCAGACTTCCATCCTTATTTCACTGACATGAGCAAGGCTGTTCTTTTGGCAGGAAAGCTGCTTTCGTCTAAAGGCTCAAATCCACTTTTTCCTCCAGATTTGACTGTTGTGACAGGCGTATTACAAAGGCTGTACACGGTAATTCAACCTCTGAGTTTTCAAAATTGTAATGAGTTTCAAAATCATTTATTTCCTCCTTTTAAACACATTCTGTTGTCTTTGTTCCAGTCTACTGCATTTGAAAAACTGACATCTTAACACTCAGTTTGAAAGAAACATTTCTAACTTTTAAAACTATTTTAAAACTATTGCTTCAGTAAAACACATCCAACCAGGTGGCTAGCAATTGCGAATATCAGTGATGTTTTCTTTAAAATGCTTTCAGTCGAATGGGATGTGAGCAGCTTCTGTCTTTCCATTCCCTCCAGAGTAGAAATAGTCTTTTCCTGATGCGTTACATCCGAGACAAGCGTCCCGAATCGGAGTAGTGTCCTCACAGAACAGTGTGACTGCTGTGGAAGACCGAACCTCCAGAGCCTACTGAGCCCTTTCTCAAAAATACAACAACAAAAAAAAAAACCCAACAAACAAACCAAAACAAAATGAAACACCCCCAAAACAAGTAGTGTGCCAACTGGGAAAGGACATAGACAAGAACAGAGCATGGCCACTGAGAGTGAAGCAGGAAAATCTGCCATAGCAGCTCCTGTGTAAGCCGTCAGGCTGAGGCTTTCACCATCTTTATTTTATGGTGTTTATTACTCATTTATTATAATAAAATAGAGACGGGGGGGGGGGAGGAGGAGGGGAGCTGCTGTTCTCAGAAACGATGGCCAGGGCCGGGCTGTTTTCTCCCTACTCCAGCCCTTCTCTTCCATTCCTTCCCAGTCTTTATCTGGGTATTCACTTTAACAGGCCAGTATTTAAAACTCAGTGTAGTTGTATTTTATTTTGCAAATACCAGCTTAGACCAGGGAGACCAGAAATCAAAGCAACAGCAGCTGTCTATTGTAGGACCAGGAGATATAAACATGCCAGCATATAGAGCCCTGCAAGTTGCTTTTCCCCTCCCCCCAGGACATACTCTTTTCATACTTTTTTTCAGCTCATTGAATGTCATTGGTGCCTGTGTGCATGGAACAGGTGTCTCTTGTGAACTCCTTAAATAAACTGAATTTTTAAAAAAGAGATGCTGATGTCAGTTTACACAGGTGCAGACATCATTCAGGAGAATGCTATTTGCACACAAACACACTACTGTTTACTGTCTGCGCTGCAATCAGAGCCGTGCCAGAAGGGCACTGAAGCAAGATGGGAGCAGGGTTTGCTTTGCTGCTGCTGCTGTCGATTGATGTGAACGCTCATAAAGTTCCCTCTCACCGGGCAGAGAGTCCTTTTTGCTCCATGAAGCATTAAAAAGCGCTCTTTCAAAGGGCGAGTCAGGGGAAAAGCAGAAGCCGTTTCTAATCATGATATGTGAAACGGAATAGAAAATGTGTCTGTGTGACTCTTTTTGGTTTTGCTTGGTAGCTTAGCAGGAACTTTGTATTTTATTTTGTTTGGTTCCACCACCACCACCCCCCTGCCCCCCCCCCCCCCCCCCGTATTACAGCTTTTCCAGGGAGGCCCATGCTAGGAACAGTTCCGATAACTTGCCGCATCTGTTGGTGTGTGACAATGCTCACAGGTTATCTCTGAGACAGCCCTGCCAAAGCTGAAAAAAACAGCTAATTGTAGGTGGCCCATGAGCAAAGGAGCGCAGAGGTGGGTTATTATCCCACCTTCGCAGCCCTCTTGATCTGATCAGAGGGCTTTCCCGGTCCCCAGTACAGTGATGAGAGCAGCTTGTGCATTAAAAGAGGCTGAGCAAGTAGGGGCAAAGCTGGCTGTATATAAATCACACTCTATCACATGGCTTTATTAATACAGCTTCAGAGGATTTAGTTTTCACCAGAACTCCCAAACCTTGCTTATGGCCTGTTTAGCTGCCCAAAGCCCACCGCGGCTGGAGCTGCGGGATCCTTACCTACCTCTCAATCTTCGCAGTACCAGCCCTGTCTGCCACGTGCTGTCTAGGGTACGTATGCAGGGACAAAGACCTTAATGTGTCCAAGATATCTTGTTCATCACATACTTAAATAAGAGCAGCAGTAGGATTCCCAGCGTGAACCTTTTCCTTTGTGTGTATAGATTTCAGCTTCTGAGTGAAGGACGTCCGCAGAAATGACAGAGATTTCTCTGGCAAGGAGGCCCACAAGCTCTTAATATCAGCCAGTGCCCATTAGTTCGGCTTTGTGACAAAAGGCCTGCTTGCCACACCCTTTTACATGCATTGGCCTGTGTAATTTTTTCCCTAAATAGAGCTTTTAGGTATATTTCTTCCATTGAAAATAGTGCATTTAAAAAAAAAAATCCTTTTACAAAAGCAAATTAAGAACAGATGTAGCTGAGCAATACTTTTTAACCCAGGAGTAATAAATGTTTGGAATGGACTGCTGTGAAGGTTATTAAGACTAAAACACTGGGGTCATTCAAATAAGAGTTGAGAGCATCCAAGGGGATGGAATTGGAGTAGGAAAGTGGATAACTGAACATTATCCACTGCATTCTTGGTGATGCGTAACACCCTGTGCACTTGTTTTATGTTGTATGACTTGAAAATCTATATGCATTGGTTAAACATACACTAAGGATTATGCCTTGGTAAAAGCTATGGAAAGTCGATTATAATAACAAATGCCAACAAGTTAGTCTCTGGACTGCATCACTTGGGAAAAGTTGTCTTGGGAGAAGAGCTGTTTGACTTTATTCCTTCTCTGATCTCATGGAGGACATCGATGTGACAGCTTGCAATGGTTTAAAACACTTAAATTTTATACTGACTGTGGTTACTGTGGAGAGATTTAATACACTGTGAGGAACATTAAATTTTGAGGAAAAAGTAGTATTTGAAGTGTAGTTTAAGTCCATATTGAACAGATAATTGTAAAGATAGGAAGTAGAGACTTGTGATGTTCACAGTTGATACAAATAAACATCAAAAACAGCACTACACTGTGCTTGTATCTGGTGTTCCAGGATTATTCTCAGATGTTTGTCTGATCAAACAGCTGGGAAAGCCACTGTCTGTGAACGCTGCAGCCAGTTGACACTGTCACACCTATGTCTCTCTTGACTTTGCCAGGACTATGCCTATAACTTCATTGTAATATTTTTTTCCTCTCTGTCGGTTCCATCCAGCAGGTGGGTATTTAGTTTATTTCTATAGATAGTACATTTATTTGCATGTAAAGAACTTGAGGGACTTGTTAGATAGCCATTTCAAAACCCTAGTGCTTAGTAGATTGATGCCAAGTATGTCGTGGCATGTACTGGCTCTCCTTCCTAGAGCGGAGGGTGAGGGAAGGGTAGGAAACCTTTTCAGTTCTTCTAGTTGAGCAAACTATTCTGTGATTCTAAGGACATCAAACAAACCTAGAAAAAAATTCTTTTTAAAAAAAGTGTGTTAAAAACTTGTTAAGCTTCAGTGATTTAAAAAAATATATATTTTAATTTAAAGCACTGTTAAGGATCATAATTTCCCATTCCATCTAAGACTACAGTAGTGCTCAGCTGGGTCAAAGAATTTTAGGAGGAGCCCAGAATACAAACAAGGTCAAATCAATGCATTTTTGTTTGTCCGTATTTAACTACAAGAATAAATCTAACTGTCTAGGCATTGTGAGAGCCTCAACTATTGATATAGAAATGAGAAATTATGTGCACAAAAATGGTAGGCTATGAAGTGACATCCCCAAATCTGAAACTGGAAACAGAAGCTTGGGTTTTATCTTTTCTAGGCACATGGCATGTTGCAAGTTATTGCCTATGACTTTATAAACCAAGAGAGAATAACAAAATGAGGAACACTGTGGCTTAAGGTAGTAAATCCTCCATTAGGACTTTTTTTTTTTTTGGCTTAATTTTATACTGTGAAAGACAGAAAAAAAACTACAGACAAAGAATTTACCTGTTGTATCAACTTATCAAAAGGAATTAAATTTGATGGTTACTAGTCCAGAGTTTTCAGCTATCCAGCATATAAATAGCATCCTGAGCATTGATTAAGCCTCACAGCACTGTGAGTCAGTTGTCTCCTTTTATTACCATTTTAAAGGCAAGGAGACACTGAGAACCCAAACATTATGATCTGCTCCCCTCTTCTTTAGTTGTTCTGGGCCTATGTACAGTAGAAGAAATTAAGCAAATATTTCTTTGAACCAGAAGGGTGGTCACTCGAGAAAATGAGATTTGCTTTCTAAGCGGTGCACTGTTCTGTACATCCTTGTTGAGTACCTGACATGGATCTAAATACTCACAAAGCTCAGAAACACTAAACAGCTTTTCCACTGCAAACATCATTTATCAAAGCTGCAATAAGGGCAACTTGCACAAATGACTTGAATACAATGGAAAGTCTGTAAGCTTCCACTGCCTCGGTGAAGTTGTTTCTAAAGTTGTTATAAAACAAAGGGTGGCTTTCCCTTTTATTGTCTTGCAAGGATCTCGTTGACTACTACAGACCTGAACTTTAACCTTGTAGGCTATTGTTCTTACCAAATTATAAAATATTTATGAGTGGCTAAAAGACACAGCTTTTTTTGTTTTCTTATAAGATTCTCACAGCAGAGTGAAGTGATCAAATTTTTATTCTAAATTGTGAGGGTTTATAATGTGAGGCATTCTGTAGCTAATGGTTGCACTTGTAAAAATAACAAAGGAAAAGCAATGAAGAACAAGATTTGCAAATCACATGAGGCCTCATCAAGGAGCGAAAATTTTGGGGGGCAGCTTTTAGTAACGGGGGAAATCAGAGTGCCTTGACAACTTGCTGCCTTTGTTCCCATTACGGGACGGTCCAGTGCCGGTATGTTAGACCTTTGTTAGCCTAACTCTCTCAGACGGTACCTTCCACATGTGCCTTAGCCCTGGTGAAAAGAAAGGCTACATGACATGACCTCTTTTCCTGTGCACATTTCAGCCTGGAGCCATTGGTCCAGCCTGTCTTAACTGATGACAGTCTTCCAGGTGCTGTTCTGATCTTAATCTTCTGGCTGAACCATGGGCCTAACATGATAAGCTATAAATCTCCCCAGGTCACCAAGAAGTCTGCTGGTGTCGTCTCTAATTGACCTCAGGGAAAAGAGACCAGCTTAGTTCATAATTTCTTAGGTTTACAGATTCGCAGGCTGGCATTTCCAAAGCAGTGCTCGTGACTTTTCAGTAATAAATTACACTGAAAAGCCTACAGCTACGATAATTTATGATCTTTCTGCTGCTCTTATAACACATGTTAATTGCAGGATAAAAATTATTTATAGAAAGTTTTCAATGCAGTATTGGGAGGAAAAAAAATAGCATTGGAAAGCCAGTAGAAATACTGAGTAAATTCTTTTGTGTAAACATATTTAGAATTTTCTCCGCAGTAGTAAGAAATAGACTGTGGTATTGGAGAAAAAAGCCAGCAGTTGCATAACGGTACATTTTGCAGTGTATTTCATGGTGCTTATTGCTGAACAGCGCTGCATTTTTATGCTGTGAGTTGAGCCCTGGGGTTGGATCTTTGGTTGCACAGATCTGTCCAACTCTGACAGTTCTCATAAGTGGTGGTGGTGCTGCCTCAGTTAAGTGCAATAACATGAAAGGATACGAGGAAATACTTAAACATTGAAAAGAGAAGTTGTTCTTAGTCAGTTTTACATGAACTGATTTTTTGATAGCATAAGAAAGAATTTTGCTCAATCCATTATCATACTGGAAATGTAATCAGGAGTTAGGAACTGATTCAAAGCGCGTTGAAAGATTCCTGGTGACCTCACTGCCAGCAGAACAGAGTTGTTTAATTGCTAAATATGATTATAGTTGTGTCCATCAGATTTTTTTTGCAAAGGGAGAATATAATGAATCTCAATTAAGGCACAGTTCATAGCACAAATTTGCTATTAAAATCCTTTAATATAAGTCTGTTGTCTTTGTCTTTTTCCTTCTACCAACATTTTGAATACACAAGCATTTAGAATTAGTTAAATGTTATTTTGATGTGGAATAACCCAACATTGTACTCCTTTAAATATGAACAACAATTTCATATTTAGGCACAATTCCTAGAATTCCTCGAAAAATTTCAAAATTGTTAGCTCTTATTCTTATCAGACTAAATTTTCTGCTAACACTGCATAATGAATATCTTACTTTTTGCCCATTTTCCAGTGGTGTTCTGGGTTCAGTTACTGCTTCAGAGCTAATCCACAATTACATTATTTTATAATCTTTCCCAAATCCATATGAAACTTTTCCAGAAAACTTCTTGTGAAAGTTGTGCTGTGTAAACATTTCAAAAGTGAAACAAAAGAATTTTCTACCCATTTTTGAAGAATGAAATACTAGGCATAAACATGGTACTTTTACCTATTAAGTAAGAGTGAAGCAATTTGGAAAGCTGCCTTTTAACGGCTCTGGTTTTCAATATCAGCTTCATGATATCTTTAAAAAGTAATTTAGCACCTTTCAAAAATACAGCACTAATTTCCTGATAGACAAATGAACTTTACTATTAGGTTGGTTTGGGAAGAATGATTCATTTATTCAGTTCACTGCTACTGACTGGTTTTAATTTGTTATTGATTCCTTACGGATTGTCCAAGTCACAAGTTATTTCTTAAGAGCTGTGCCACTATTTAACTTGGCATTTCTGACCCACGCTTAGCTCATACATGGAGCTGTGAATCTAAGACACTTATATTAATCAGCATTCAGTCTAGTCTTGTACTTGTGGATTACATTTATATTCCAGCGATGTTACTGGAAAGGTCGAAGCAAGGCAAAAAAATGAACACACTGAGCCAGGAAAAAATAAATTTCATCTTTCAGCCATCTTTCTGCTCTGTGTGGTCACCTTTCTTTTAACCGGTTCATTCTGTAACAAACTTGTTTCAGAGAAACACGCAGCGAGGACAAGTGATGATGTCCCCTGGGGCAGGGAGCGTGGTGGGGAACCAGCACATGTGTGAGAATGTGGATCCATGTCACGCTCTCAAGTAAACAACTGATTCCTTCCCAGTTCTGCTCAGAGGTTTTGTTGTAACCCTTCCATGCAATTTGATTTTTTTCAAAGTTAATTTCCTATAGTAATTGCTGCAAATACCTGCTTAATGTTAATACATTTACATTATGCTTTTATCTGAAGGACACAGAAGTTTGTCCTATGATGCTTATGGCCCATGTGAAGCTCTTGGTTTTATCTACTCAGACTGTTTTCCTGTTACGTTCTCTGACACCTGGATCTTGGATGTTAAGTAACAATGCAGGAAATAATTAGGAAGATTGTAGTCAGTCACTTGCCATAACTGTCCCTTAATTTAAAATGTAGGAAGGCAATTTAGCAAATTACCATAGCTAAAAGAAAATGTAGTTCAGTCACATGTGGAAACACTAGTAGAGGTTGAGAAGTAATATGGATCTTAACTAGGAAAATCAACAGCTAACTCCAAATATATGACAAGGGAAAGGTTCTAGGAGTCAAGTGTTTTCACTTGCAGCTGTTTTCCAGCTAAGAAAAATGTTCCTCATTCCTTGATGGTTGATAATTCTCATGCATGTGTATGTAGTAATGACGTGCGCATCCTTACCACCACCAGCTCCAGCTCTCGCTCTCTAGTAGTCTATGCTTCTGCTTCTTCTGAATTCGGACCATTTCTAAGGTATTAAGACACCAAAGTAAGTGCACATTTGATTGGATTACCAAGAATAGTCAATCTGTTTAGGTACTCAGCTTGCTTGGAAACAGCTTATTGTAGTCAGAGTTGTCCCCTGTCCCGACAAGCTAGAATCTACCTCCTGGACACCAACATGCTGTGAATCCCAGGAGACTTGCCTGACAGTGCAGCTGGAGTGGCTTGTTATGGCTAAATCCCAGTTAGAAAGAAAAACACAGATGAGTGTTGTGTTAAATCACCAGTGCTACTATTTAGTGCTGTCAGGAAATGCTCCAAGAAGGACCTGAGTTCTGTGTTATTTTGATGGCAAGATCATTTTCCTACAGTTAAAAAGGAAGAGAGCTGCTGGCAGTCTCCTCCGTGTTTATTACTTTTCACCCAAACCCACTTCAGTTGTGTGGGTTGAATTCAGGATGCAGTCATTGAAGCTTTGCATCGTCCCTATCAAGGTGCTTAGCCACACAGATGAAAATACCTACGCTGGCCAATGCGGACATGCGTGCACCGCCGGCGAGAGGTCAGACCTCTGCTCCTGCAAGATTTAAGGGCTGAGAAGAAAATTCCCTCTAAGGAGTAAAGTAATGACATTTTGATCCCCTGAGAAGTTGTGTCGTAACCCTGCCTGGATTCTCACACTGTTTGGATTTTATTTTTAGCTCTGGCATTCTTGAAGATTAATAAGCATAATGGTGCTGAAATCACCCAGCCAGTGTAATGTTACCTGAACAAAGTGTTGCGTAGTTGAGTAATGAAGCTGAAATGATGGCTTAGGGAGAAGCACATGCTGCAAAACTGCACGATGTTTTAGAAAAAAGCCTATTGCAGTTTTGTTCTGCCAGTGGGCTTTTGCCTTGTTGGTGTTTCAAAACACTTGTGAGCTGCAGGTAAGTGGATAACAGAGATTACACGGCATGTTTGTGAGCAGTGGGGCAGAAAAGGGATGTACAACAGAGAGGTAAACTGCAAATGAGCTTCTCTGTTCGTTAACAGGCACAGCTCTGTAGCACAAGCCCAGTATGCAGGGAAAAGCAAAAAGGCATTTGTCAAAGCCAAAAGCTGAACCTGATGCAAAAGCAGGAAATAGTGTTTATCTCTAGTTCAGAACATTGAATCCTAATTTTTATGAGAGCTTTTAGTGACCGAGTGTATCAACCTGCAGTAATTCCACTTAAGCCATGGGAGTTACTCTGGACTTAAAATACTGGAGCACTTTAAAAGAAGACTTTTAGCTGTAATATCTGCTGGAGAAACTGGTGAATGTTCATTCTTAGTTGTTTTTTTTTAATCTAATAATGCTTACCAAAAAAAAAGTGAAAAATATCTTTGCACACACATTGTCTAATTTGGTGAAATTTTATATTTATTCCTCTTTACTATTTTTTATGATATAAAATTTGTCTCAATTTTCCACTACCTTTATTCTTAATAATAAATCATGTGAGATTTTTTTTGTTACTGTATTGCATAGGTACACCTAAAAAAAAAAAAAAGAAAAAAGAAAAGAAAATGTAGTTGTGTAAAACTGAACCTGCCAATTATTTCTGAGAAACTTAACACAAGAGACTTGTTTGTAAATGTTATGAATGGTACTCAATGAAAACTTTGTTTGATTTCACTTATGTTTAGTATAATTTGTTCTGCTCTAGGGCATCCTGAGAATAGGAGATTGTACGCAAATGAATACTGAGTGAAGCAAAGATCATTAAGAGAGGAACTGGGGGGAACCACACATGCTGGACACAATTATGTGTGTGTGTTACATTATGCTATCTTGGACACATCAGCACTGACTGCTTTGTTCCTCAGAATGACCTTTGATCAAGAGAGACTGCATGTGTCTTTGGTCATTCCCACATCCTAGGCTACTGTAGATGAAGGGAATTTCTGTGGTGTCTTAACTATAATCTCACTGGGAGCTGCCTCATTGTGTGCAAACACTCTGGTAGATGTCTGCCTTGTTGGGAATTTACAATTGGAGGAAAGGATGGTGGCATTACCTCAAGCATACTAGGCATTGTGCCAGTGTAACTGAGCAGATGGTGACCCGTGGGTCATGGGACTATATTTCTGAGATAGATGGGAAAGGAAATTCTACAGTTTGCAGACCAGATGGAGAGTTCTCACAGAGCTGGCTATAAGGAGTGTATCTACACGTGTGTGTGCGTGTGTAAGAGAATGTTGAATTAGAGTAAAATAGCAAGTGGATATTTTTAAATGTAGGAAGAAAAACTTATCAATGGCTTTTACGCAAGAGGACGTCAAGTTATAAAGGTATTTTATGTGGCTGTTAAATGCAGCATTCACAAGATGCCTGCTGGTTTCTGTACTTCACTCTTGTTTTCATTTCGTAGCATTTGAATTACTTCTATATAAAATATCTGTAATTAAAAAGCCCTATTGTACTTATTCCAAAAAGATAAGTGATTTACTTTCTCTCTAGTATTCATTTTATCCAGATTTTTCTTTCAAAGTGGAGTTTATTTCCAGATAAATTACTTTTTTTTTTTTTTTTTTTTTTTTACACAAAGACAGTACCAGGTGCAAAGTTTCTTTACCTAAAATGATATCCTCTGTCTGCCAGAATTGCCTTTTTTCTCCCATTATTATTTCTTGAAGGCTTTTGGGGGGGGGGGTCTTAGTTTTGCCACTTGAAGGATGCTTGCAAAGCAAAACACATCTTCCTCAAGCAGTAAAAAGAGCTCTGGCTACCAAATGTAGGTAGGTTTTGTGTAGGTTTAATTTGTAGGTTATATGGACATTGAAAAGGTTGCTGCTATATTTATCTGAAAATACAGAATGTATTTGATATTTGGGAGTACAGTACATACTTCACTAGAAGGACTAATAACTATCTGACTGATTTTGTGTCATGAAATAATATATTGATCACTAAAACAAGGAAGAGAGAATTTTCTTTTTCTGAGAAATTTATTTTGGTTCTCTTTTAATGAGTCCACATGCCAGTACATAATCCGTGAGCCATTCCAGGTAGGAAAATTCAGTTGTAGAGTCTCTTTCTCAGGATGGCAGTTGCACATAAATCAATGAAAAGAACCTCCTCCTGGTCTCTCTGCAATGATTGCGGCTACAGGAAAGGGCAGTATTGTCCATTGTTCAGAGTGAAAAAAATGAAAAGTCTTGAGCTCTTTTTGCTTTGTGATTTGTTTTCCACCTTGAATTTAACTTTTAAAGAAAACAGTTCAAGAGGTGCCTAAGCAACTCTTTAAAGAATGAAGAGCATAAAAGTAATAAATATCTTCAGAAACATAAACTGTAGGATAGGCCATAAAGTTCTAGTTGCTGTTATATTTCATCCTCAGTCTAAACAAGTGAGGCAAGTGCAGATAGTATTAACTATGCTTTCAAGTCAGTGAAAACTATATACAATAAAGGAACTGCAAGAACAATATGTCAATGGGAACTACTGAAAGGTATTGTCCAAAGAATTTTGTGTTTCCTTCAGTTTCCTTAAAGGGCAGTATTCACTCAGAATTGGATATGCTAACATCCATTTTCTGAAGAACTTAACAGTAATTTTTTACCATTGTTTTCATTTTTCTCCTGAATTTTAATGGTATTTCACCTTATCCCTCAAAGGTAGCTCTCTGCCCTTTAAACTCAATACAGTGGTTAAAAGCTTTCTGGGCAGTTGTGGAACTGGAGTCATCTCGATTCAGTTTTATTTGTACTGAGCAAAGTTGGGAAAAGGAAGAGGAAAATTTGGTTTTGCTGTACCCGAGTGAGTGCTTTAAAATACTCAGCAGGTGGTAGGATTCAATACTACCTTTTCAAAGGCAAGGTCTGGGCAAGGTTTCATCCAGTAGTGATGTCCCTAACACTAGGCACCTTTGGAGGGGTTTACCTGAGAATTTGTAGATGACTGCATGCGGGACAATATCAGGACATAACGGCACATTCCGTGTGGCAGACTTTTAGGCACATCGGTGGCATTTATGGGCAGAAACTTTGGTATCTAGGTAGTTCTGTTCCTCTGAGGTAAGGAAACACTTCATTATGTGGGATCAAGATGCTTAAAGAGGTGTTAGGTACCTGTCTCTTTGTGCCTGTGTCTCTAATCCCAAGGCCCCAAGTAGTGAAGCACATGCCTGTTTTAAGCAGGAGTGGTCTCATTAACTGAAATGAGGCTACTTATAAGTCAGACATGTGTTAAAATACTTGGTTGAACTGGGGCTGTTTTTATGGAAAACTCAGATGTGCAAGCAGTAATAGCATAATTAATCTCTTTTCATGAAGTGTTGGTTTTAATAATTTTACTTAGGGCATATTGTGCATAGTACTTTTCATCTTCAAGGCCTTTTGCAAGCATCAGTGCCGGGATTTAAATTGGGTGCATGATTGTGGGAGTTGCGCAGTCTTATATCTGACTTTGCAATTCTGTACCTCCACATTCTTGGCAGGAGGCTCTTGCCATGCAGCTGGGTTGGCTGAACCAGGAACTTTGGCTCTGTCTCCACTTAGCACCTTGGCAAATTGTCTCCCAGGTGGAATTCTGGAGGCTGTAAGTGGTTTCAAAGCCTCTTCCAGATCCAGATTTTCAAGCTAATGACTTCATTCACCACTGAGCGAAGCAGAGGTGGTGATGTAGGCTGCATTTGGCATGCTTGGCTCTTAGCCCTTCCTTCTCTTCACCACAAACTACTCAGAAAAAGGAGAAGGAGTAGAAATGTACGTTGGCCAAAGTTACATTTAAGACACAGGCATAATTCTTGTTGGCTTCTGAAACACTTGACATATGTGCTCAGTTCTCAGTGCAGCCTGCATATTAACTCATCATAGTGTTTATGTCAACATGTAGGATCTCAGTGTCTGATGATGGAGGGCTAATTCCAAACATGTTTCCGAGGCCTGAGAAGCATTTTGGGTACAGCGATACTGACCATTGATTTAACTCATGATGCAGTACTGGCTTTAGACTGGAAGAGGGTAGGTTTAGATTAGACATAACAAAGAAATTCTTCACTCTGAGGGTGGTGAGGCCCTGGAACATGTTGCCTAGAAAAGTTGTGGATACCCCATCCCTGGAAGTGTTCAAGGCCAGATTGGATGGAGCTTTGAGCAACCTGATCCAGTGGAAGGTTCCTGCCCAGGGCAGGCGGGTTGGAACTAAGGGATCTTTAAGGGCCCTTCCAACCCAGACCTTTCTATGATTCTTTACTGTACAAAAGGCCTGAATTGTGGAGATCATTGTGTTTTCTTTGAGGACTGGAGGAAGTCCAGTTGTTTTGCAGTTTGATTGGCTTGCCTGCTTGGAGCCAGGTTTCTCATTCTTCCATATATGTGATGACGTCCAAGCCTTGCTGTTGGTGTGACCTTGGCTTTCTCTCTATAAATCTCAGTAGCAGCAGCTAAGTGGGAGAGTCTAGCTTATCATCTTTTATTTTTTTTTTGAAAGAAAAATTCCTTCAAAGATTTTTGTTTTACTAAGTGTTTTTAACAAAAGGGCTCCTCCTACTGTTGCAATTTCCTTTTCAAAGGCAGATGCTCAAGGCATTTAATTCTGTCCCTTTCAGAGTAAAAATTCACATCAGTCGATGTTGCAGAAGAGAAATTTCCCCATTCCTGACAGAAAAGAGATAAGTTGTGTTTTACAGAAAAGGAACCTTTTTTGTGTGGGTGGCTCTATAAAATACTTGGGTGGATTGCCGTCTGTGGCACCAGCCTCCTTACCGAGTTGTGTATTTATTGATGCTTCCCTTGGAAGACAGAGAACTCAGTTGAAGTGCAGGGAAAGCACTCTTTTCTGCCCAGCAGTCTTCATAGGAGACAGCACTGCCCAGTCCTGCTTTTTCTCTTCACCTTTCCTGGAGGTAAAGAAGATGTTTAACTAGTGCCATGGTCAAGCTAGCACATTTCAAATGCATGAAAGGAATCAAAATATCATATCAGGGAAGGGAATAATTAGAGTGCTGCAGTTACAAACAGGCTGATCCTGTAAAAAGAGGTGCTCCAGGTTATAGGAGGTCTTGGATTTAATGGTGTGCTAGCGTTCATCGCTTCTGTGTGTGCCACTGTGCTGCGCTTAAGCAATATACGTGGGAACTCCTGAAAGATCCTCTTCACATAACTAATAAGCCACTAGAAATTCTTTAAAGGATCACACCCTTTAAATAAAAGTATTGCCTCATTAGGTATATCAGAAAATAGAGTCTGAACAGAGATGAAAATGGAGCTTGTGACTTAACAGTTGAAATGCAAATCTAATTAGTCTGGTATTTTAAAGTATTAACAGGGAGCCATAAAAAAAAAGATGGAATGGAATGAAGAAATTTATTGTAAAGAAAATACTGGATAGTGACAAAAGCCCAATTTATTAACACTCCATGATGTGGAAACAATGAAAAGGGCATTAATTACTTTACTAGTATTTATTTTGCGCCGTTGCCCAAAGTAATTGGTTTATTGACCTCTCTTTAATCCTGAATAGTTCTAAGAAAATAATTTCAGTGATGAAAATGAAGTTCTGTGAAGGAATGTAGGCGTATTTGTTCTCTCCTGTCTTACCTTGTGTATAAGTGATACATTGCTTTAAACATATAACTGTATGTGGAGTGTAGGGTATCTGCACGTTCTCTGTGTTATATATCTTTGTATGCAAGCATTAGGTTTCAATCAGTGCCAGACATATATAGTTTAAAAAAAGAAGTGACTACAATAAGATGTATTTGGTATGGTCTTCTATTCTTAGTTTAACTTCAAGTATCTCTAAGTACATGCTCCTAATAATTAATTCCTGGAAGGAAGCCCCTCATTTATAGTTTTATTTTAAACTCCCCTCCACGTCTCCAGACTTCTGCAAGGCTGTACATGCAGCACTTTGAAAACATGTGTTTGGCTGTATTTTCTTTTTTTTTTTAATGTATTCCTGTTTGTATATAGTATGAATCTTTCACACTTAGGAGATATATATGTGTATATATTTTTTTTTTTCACTCCACACTATTTATGAGTAACTATTTTTGGCTATATGGAAGTAGAAAATTAAATTAAATGTCACCAAGAAATGGATATATAAAAGTGGCTGGAATAACTTCAGATGAAAATTTGGGGAGAATTAAATCTATTTATGCACTTGAAAAGTTACAAGGGGAAAAAAATTCTTGCATTATTTGATGAGTAGGGGAAACTGCCTGTTTATATTTGCTTGGAGTTTTAGTACTTAGTTCTTTAAATATTAAATTGACATTTAACATTAAATTGAAACTGTGGTCGGTCTTTCTTCACTCCTTTGTGAGTGTGTGGGAAAAAAATGGTTAAAACTGTTTCAAAGCTAGAGTAGCTTTTTTTGGATGTGTGATCTTTAGTGTTTCATGATGGTAACTGTTAAATCCGTATGCCTTGTCTCTGTTTTTTGTCATGCAGAACACTTAGAAAAGAAGCAATCAATTTTGTTTTCTATTCAAAATTAACATTTGGATAAATTATTAGCTAACATCTTCATGGATCCTTTCATAAAGGGTAGAGAGGACTGTATGTTGGAATGCTGCTCTTCATGTAGGTAAATGGGTATCGTGTTTCAGAGAAACTAAGCACAAAATTTTCCTAGTGAGTATTCCTCCTGAAATATTCACACATTGCATTTTATTGTCTACAGGAGACAAGCTATTCTTGAACAGTATTAAAAATAAAAACTGCTTTCAGGTTGGGGGGATTTTGTGTGTGTGTTGGGGGAGTGAGTGTAAGTAATAGTGTTATATGCAGAATTTCCACCCTGTGTGCAAAGGATGCAGTGAATTAAGTTGTTGGCTTTTTGGGGGTTTTTTTAGAGTGCCTAACTCATCAAATTGGCACCACAGTTTCAGAACATGACTGGTGTTCTGTGGTCTGATATATTCCTCCCCCAGATCCCTGGTGAAAGTGGTGCATGTTACTGCATTAATGTTTGTTTTTTTTTTTTTCACATTTAGCTTAGCTGGTTGGTGGAGGCAACTTTTTCTGTCCAGAAATTTTTAGAGCATAATAAAGCTTTCATTCATAAGAAGGGAACCTGATGTTTATTTTTTTTTGGCAGAATCCACCGATCACTCACCAGTAAATCTAAAATAAGAGCAGACACGTACAGATATTGAAGTGCCTCTTATACCCAGTGTGACTGGGTGCCTGGAGAAATTGGTCGTTTCATGAGTGAAGGCAGTTGGCTTCAGTTTGGACTGAGTTGCTCAGAACTGAGTTGCTGCCTTTAGTTCTGTGGCCTCCCACACAATGCTGACAAGGGAGCTATATGATGTTAATCTAGTTTGCAAGGTGACAGGTGCTCTTACTGAACTAGCTCACGGGTGCATAAGCACCACTGCACCAACTGCTTAACAGAGAAGCTGACCCCAAAATACACATAGAAACTGGCCTAATTTTCCTTTAAAATGTATTCCTGAGAAACCGTAAGACGACAATCAAAGAATGAATTAAGTAAACAGTAGGATTCCTGTTCTCGTTTTATGCAGAAGAAATAGGACTTACTTTTTTTAAGTGCTGTGAATCAACACCTGTCTCAAAAAATGTTACCACTGAAGAATGCCAAAATACCCAGTCAGCTTCAAAGCAGACATACACCGAACTATAAATATATAAATGGAACCTGTTCCTGACTATAGGGATGTTTGAAATCTTGACTTGAACTTTGCAGATCTCGGCCCTGGAATTTTGACATGTTTGCAATGCAACACATGTTCTACAGTTAATTTTTGCATATATAATTTTGAGTTTATTAATATAAATCCAGAGGATAATCTGGTTTTCTTTTAGTGAAAGCCAGTTTATCATTTAGAAATTTGAGGTAAGAAAAACATCCTTCCACGCACATCTCATTGTCCGAAGAGAATTTTCTCTCTGTCATGTTCTTCAGCATTTTGTCTTCTCTGGTCACTCAGGAAACAAAAATCTACTGGTTTCTGCTCCCTGCCCTGCCTGGGTACTGGTACCCCTCTGCTGTCCTGGCTCTGAAAACACTCCGTGGTATTTCAGACCAAAATAATATAATACTGTTACATTAGAGAGTACCTCACAGCACATCATCACCTCACATTGAACCATTGATTTCGTAGCATATTTTAAAGAGGTTTGAAGACCCAAGAAAGTGAGAAGAATTTTGTTTCCATTCATGAGTTTGGTGGTAGCTATGCTTGTTAGGAAGACTTTTAGATTATTTTGTAAATAGTAAGGCTTTAAAAGGAAAATGTCTACAAAGCTTTTTTAGATTCCTTCCAACAAAAAGACTGTATCATTTGTTTCAAAATGTTAATGTTTTTTGTCTCTTCACCTTCATTTTGGTCAAGCAATCCCGTACAAGTCATCTCAGTGCAGCCATTATTTGTAGCTAATAATCTCCTTTAGCTGCCAAACCGAAACTAGATCTCCTTCACTCTTGAGCTGAAAGCCCTTTTCTTCCTACAATGTGCTGGAAGTGAGCCAATTTACCAGTTCCATTAACTTAATGAGGTCTGACAGCCTGCAGCAAATTTTCTCATAATCTCTCCTGGATTTAAATTTGGTGCTGCACAAACGACCAAGTAGTTGCTTTTTAACTCTATGTATTCTAAGCAAAATTCCTACACATCTTAAATACAAAGCAGGCCTGAGTCTTTCTTTTTTGCATGCAGGTTTTTTTCATCATGCAGCGATTATTGCATTTATTGATTTACTTTTTCATCTTAACAATCATCTGAATGTTGTATTTGTATTGACCCGTTAAACATCAGTATTAAAACTTCAAGTGATTTAAGTGCAAGTGATTTCAGTGCAGTACTGTTGGTGGTGGGAGAAGGATGGTATTTATTTATTTTTATAATATACCTGAATAGTTATATGAGCTGTGAGGTTATGTCATGATTTTCACAGACTAATAAATAATCACTCTTATAAGGTCAACAGTAGTTTTAATGCAAGGTTAATCCTTAGCTTCTGTTTCCTAATACTTGTAATGACTACTGTTCACTAAAGGCTGTGGTATGTTACTAAATTCACAAGGAACAAAAATGCTTGGCAAATTAAGCAGGACAAAAGTAAAGTCTTGCTTTCTCTTCCTTGAATTCTGCCTTCCTACCAGTGACAGTGATCTGCTGAAGGCAACACTGAAAAACCAGGATTATTACTCATTGCAAGAATAGCAGGTCTTGTTTGTATTTTTTTACTGCATCAGATTTCTGTAAATCTGGCTAACCACTTTAAATTTAACAGCATGACATTGCTAGTGACATGCTGCACTTTGAAAATGATCTTGGAACAAAAGTTTTATCTGAACTTAAAATTGCCAGGGGTATTTCCCTTTGCTGTATTAAAGCTTCTATTGTGAAGTTTTTACTCACACCAACACTCCCCAAGACACTGTAAATTTTGTCTTGAAGTGCTTTGGATGTTACAAGACCTCGGTACTTGGGGTAGAAGGTGTTTTGGAGGAATCTTAAATATAAAAGTAGGTGACAAAGCTCCTGGAGTATAAATATGTATCACAAAATGCCTCTTTACCTGAAAGGTCATCTTGCATTGGCCTTGTGTATTTTGTATTTTATCACTATATTTGTAAGTATTAACTTCACTATATAAATACTATCAGGCTGAGTTTTTGTACTTCAGCACAGTCCACAGAGTTTTGGTTATTGTCAAGTTCTCCGGAATTCATGTGTTAGTTTAATCTGATTTTCCTAAAACAATTTTCTGGTGAACTGTTTCCTCTTTACAAGAGGACAAAAAACCTTAGGCCTCATCCTCGCAAAATCTTACAAGGATGCTTTAGCTCGCATGAGGTATTGCTCAGCACACTCAATGGAAGTGTTCATGTATTTGTAGTAACTTGTAATGTAATTGCAAGATCTTTTTAGTTAAATCAGAATGTCTTTTGTTTCTGACTCGTGGAGAGACTCTCATATAAACTCATCAAGTTTTTGTGTGTGCAAACTCCATGGAAAATTCAAATGACTGTTTAAAATTTAGATAACAAAGCAGTTCAAACAAGTTAAAGTTAAAAATTCAACATACATGTATAGTGTTGTATGGAATGAGTATTAAGATCTTGCTCTCCACACTGGGTGCCATATTTCAATCGAGAGAGCAGGGAAGTCACCTGGATGCAACTCCTCAGCTTTAATCCTGCTGTTCCTCAGTCCGTGCTAAATGCACAGCTAAAAGATAGTTAGGGAACTGTTTTTCTATCTTTAACGTGGGTCAACTCTCATGACTTTTTGTGACCAGTCTCATCATGTCTATTTTGGGTCATTTTGTCTGTTCAAGCCCCAGCTTCTCAAGACAATTGATTTGTTATTTCCCATGAAGAAGTAGTTGAAAGAAAATGTGGAGTTTGTCCTAATGCTTTAAATTCCAGAAACACTTATTTATCCTTTTTTTTTTTTTTTTTCAATTTAAGACAAAATAAGTCACATAGTTTGGAGCCCCCTACATGTCTGATTCCAGCATGCTGACAGTATAGTCATTTACAAAAGTTTTAAATTTTATGTTCCTGTCTTCTCAGAGTTTTTTTTCCCTGTCAGTCAAGATCTTTTTTGAGTCCCTGAACATACTTGGTTGAGCCTAATGTCAGAGTGTAAACACTATTGTATGTTTTCTTGCTGTTATTGTGATGCCTTATGCTCCATTAAGCAAATGCATTGCACAGTCTGGGGAAAAGATTTTAGGGGTGTGGAGGGAGGTGGAGTGGCTTTGTGTCCTGCTGAAGCATTGAACAAATCTTGTAGCAAGGCTGGATGCTTCTTGCTATATTTCTGAAGATCTTCAGTCAAATTACTCGTATTGTATTGGCTCAGCTGCATACAAGTTGCTTGAAGTGATTGCAGGTGAAGTGAAATTCTAAAAAAAAAAAGGAAAACATTCTGTAGGTCATGTACCCTTGAGACAGGCAGGTACTGATAAGTCTGCATGAACATCAACATGGCACAAGAGCTTGTGGCTAGACAGAGTTTAATGTCACCTATATATCAGTCAGTTCTGCTTTGGACTAATGAATTCAGACTATAACATTAATTTATTTTTAACATCAGCGAGCGTAGTGGGGCTGTATTCCTGCCAATGACTCTGTTTTTATAAAAACAGTCATTTTAAGAAAACACATTGATTTCTTGTGCAGAACAGCATATTTAAAGGGAAATGTGTATAATTGCAAAGCTTAGTTAAGAAAACTATATTAAATGCAAAAAGTGAGTGATGGAAGTGAAATGTGAATAAAGGTGTTAATAAGAGAAAGTTAGCAGCTATAGAGAAATGTATCTGAGCTCTATTTCTTGTTTTAATTTTGCATTCTTGTTTGTCACTGTGCTATAAGTGGTCACAAACGTTGCCATTTATAGACACAGAAAAAAGGTAGGAGAGCTGGGGACTGAGAAAATCTGTTGTACAGGCAGGGTTGCGAGCAGATGCAGTGGTGTGCTTGGCTTGCGCGCTTTGGCTCTAACCATAAACAGGGGCTTTCCTCCTGTGCAGACCACTGCTTGTTCTTTGTGCCTTTATAAGCAGAGATGCCTGAATATGTTTTGGCTGAATATTGATATATATCTGATCATAAACTGGGAAATTACATGGGTTATGTTTGTGCATGCATGCATCTACAGTATTTTCTTTGCACTTTAATTCATTGTGCTGGTAGGAAATGTGGGGCTAGAAAAATGTTAATTTGCCAGTATACACCTCCCACTTTTTTCCCTCTTGTTATTGTTCTTGATTGATATTTCAAAAAAAAAAAAGGAAAGCGTTCAAATAATTTCATGGGACTCAGAATTTTTGGCTTTGCCACAACCTTCCTGTGTGACCTTGGACAAGTAGCTTAATATACCACATTTTGACAGGGGTCTGGAAAAAGGTGGTTATGTGAAGCAAGAAAGTATTTGATTATGTTTTCTCAAATGAGAGATCTCCATAATAAATCTACCAAACAAGTCAGGCACAGCAACTTCCAATGAACCCTTAATTTGTAAGTGTTTTTTAGTGGGGGGTGAAATTGTTCTCACCAGCAGATCTGAGTATTTCTAAGAAACTGCACTTTGACTTTTTAGAAACAACCTCAGCAGATGTTCAGGCAGCTATCCAGGTATCTAAAGATAATAGAAGGAATTCCAGCCCACTGATGTCAATAGCAAAACTTTTATTGACTTCGGCAGGCCAAGGTTTTACCCCGTCACAAATCTGTGCTAACCCTTGTGAAAGAACAGCAAATGGATGAAGATGAGAAAACATTTTAGAGCATATCCTCTCATATTATGACCTCTCTGCCTTTTGTGTTCTCAACAAGAACTGCTATGAATGCATAGTTGAACGTTTAACTTTAGGATGTGTGAGAAAAACAAAGCATGAATGCTCTTCTTGACATTCCCTTGGTTCTTTTTCACTAGCAGGTGATTATACATTTGATACTTCCTGAACACTGATTTGAGCACTGGCAATGCCAGCAGCTATGTTTTAATTTTTATTGTTTAAAGAAAGATACCACCATGCTGGGTACCTTGCCTGAGTTTCCAAGAACTATTCATTCTTCTCTAACCATATTTTTGTAATAAAAAAAAAAATCATTACCATTGTAAATTGTTTGAAGTGTTGGGAAAAGATAGAGTATGTTCTGGCTGAATTTAGAAAAAAAACCTCTGTGCTTTCAGGTCAAAAGTTCTCATGTTCAGTCCTCATTGCCAGTTATCTACTTAGGTGAGAGTACGTTACAAAAACTAAACAAAGATATGTTATTATGTAGTCCACATGTTTTTATTTAAGGCTGTCTTAGTAACTGAGTAACATAAGTGAGTAATACATAATAAGGCAGATATTTTATTCCAGTGTATTCATACCAGTTATTTTATCTATCTCACTTACATTCTCTGAATTGCCACTGACTGAACAGGATACTTGGAATTCTGCCTTTTGGGCCTTTGACTTAGATGTATATCTGTGGGGGTTTTTTTAAGTGGAAAAGCACCTTGAAGCTTACACATTGGTCTTGTATATAAAATCCTTGCAAGAATCAACAAACTTGAAAGGGCCTGACCTCATTTACAGGATACAGCGTTTCCTTCACTTTGTATTCCACCTCTTTTTTTCTCCAAACCAACTGCTTTAATATTCTCCTTAATTGGAAAAAAAAAAAAAAAAAAAAGTGAACTAAACCTGTAGTTCAGTAGAAGCACTCCAACAATAATAAAGCAAATATAGATATATATTTATATATACACACAGGGGAAGTAAATAAAGCTGTTTTTCTGTTAAAACTGTGAGGATTGAGCTACTGCTACTGATAAATCATTTTGTGGTGTACTGTTTAGCACGAAAGGAAGCAAGATTCCATTTTTAAATCTAGAAGTTCATGTCTATGAAATTCAAAATAATAAAAAACTATTTTTTGAAAACCAGATAGGGTTTTTTAGCCTTATTAGATATACTTATTTTGTAAGAAGTCAATATAGTAAAGGACAGTCCAGATATAGTTTGGACATAGTTTAATTTGTAATATAGCTATAATTATTTAAGAAATGACCTTTATTGTAATTGAAGGTGAACTTTTACAGTGCTTTGCTTTAATAAGTTCATGTATTAGAATAAAAACAAGCTTTGAGACACCTCTTGGTACTATAAAAAACTATCTTTAGTCCAGTAGCACTTCAATTTTATCTGAATGTGAATCTTAAGCCGCAACTATTGTTTAAGAACCCTGCAGTTGCTCTTCAGTAATATACATCATAACAGTATTCACTTCCACCCAGGTTCAGGGAAACATTCTCATATGAAAAACCATTTTATGTGGCCTTTATTTTAGGCAACCAAATAATTGCCCTAATAGCTTGGTATTAATGTGTCCTTGGGAAGCAGCAGCTAGAGGTGTCAGTACAGGATGCTATGTAGGATAAAACATTTCGGGGCGTTCCATACTGGTGGAGAAAAAATGGAACTACATGAAAAAAAAAAAAACCAACACAAATTCCATTTAGTCACCTAATTATACAAATATAAATATTTTTTGTTGTTGTTGCTGCTCTATTTTATCCCGTGTATGTACATGTACACACAGATGACACATGTAAACACTATTCAAGAGAAGAATACTCAAACTTAGAAATCAGGGAGGAAAGTATACTTAGCTATATTTAGTCTTGCACTTAAACCTAGGCCATCTGGTTACAGGACAAACAATACCAATTTGATCATCCATTCTAGAGAGCAATGTCATCTTAGTCTTCTCAATAAAATTAGCAGTGGATAAACATTCAGAGATTTCAGTAAAGATTGCCTCACATGGAGTCTCTCAGACTCATCCAAATCTCATGAGTTTTCAAACTGGGTCATGAAAATCTTGTGGGAAAAAAGTTTGAGCTGATTGTTTGTTTGTTTTTTCCTGCTTCCAATTCAGACTGGAAAGTCTATGAAAATGTTCTTGATTGTGGCATTTCGTCGCTGGTGGTTTAGGTCTTGGCTTACAAACAGAAAAAAATAAGATGAAGAAAAGATCCTTAAACCTTTTTATATATATCCCTATATATATCCAAGACTTTTCCAAAGACCAAACCATTTGTTTCTGGTTTGGTCTGAGATGAAGTGAATTTTTTTTCTGTTTGAATTAAAGACCAGACTTAGAAAGGTATGAAGCAACTCTGAAACAGATAAGTAATTGGTAGGATTTGCCTCAGTGCTTTGTAGTTAGTTATCTGTCTGCATCTTTAGTAATTTATTTAGTATGTATCAGGCTCTATTAAGGTCTCAATAGATTAATCTAGTGAGAGTATGCTTTGGTAAACTGGAAGGAGAGGAAAATAATATGAATAAAATCTGCATATGATGAGGGAAGAGCGAATACAGCCTCAGAACATGGCTTAGCTGAAACCACACCATCAGAATACACTTTGCTTGCTTTCTCTTTCCATTCAAACCAGGGAGGAAAGCGGTATTAAACCTGCGCGGAAAGCCACTCAATGGACTCAGTAAGGCCATGCCTACTCCCATGCTTTTCAGCATAGTTTCCAAATTCCTAATTGCTTTTCAGTCCCCAAAATGAGCCGAGTTGTAATAATAAAGACTGAAATTAAAGACTTGAATAATGTAAACCGTCGAATCAGCTCTCTGCTTTTCATCTGAGGGTGGCATTGTACAATAGCACGTTCACTGCTGGTAAAAACTCTGTGATGCACAGATAAAAGTGAGGTTAATTTTGTTTGAGTGTCTCTGTGTATGCTTAGCCTGCTCTCCTCTCTGCTCTTGGCCTGTGCAGAACTCATGGACATAGAGGCGTACAGAAGGTGTAAAAGTAGCTGGTAGCAAAGTACTACTGGTTTTCCCCACTTTCTCACATTTTCAGTGAGGAATCACTGCTGATGTCTATTGAAACTCTTATTAATCATGACTTTGACTTCTCATCACCTTAAAATACCTTCTCAATTCTGCTATATTCAAAATCAAAATTTACTCCTTTTCTCTCCAGTTCTTGTCTGCAGCTTGCATTAACTTACTTGCCTTGTATTAAATGAATGCTTTCATATCCATATTCTACTATGTATATTAGCTTATACAAATGGATATTTTTATTAAATCATTCAAAGCTGGAAATAATTCATGGTCTTGTACTACCAGTGTATCTGTAAAGTGCTTACTAGGACATGCTAGTGTGGTTTGGTAAGTCCTTTTTCTTGAGGAAAAAAATACCCTGGTCTGAGATCTCACAAAAGTTGGAATTAACTAGTTTTTGCTTGATTTTAGGGCATCCCTATCTTTAGTCTAACACAGAAAGCTCGTCTGCAAAACTGCTAACTACACTGAAAGCCTAACTTTGCTATGTTTCTATATAGTGTTTGTACTCAAACAGCGTTGAGCCCAGCGTTGTAGCGTTGTCCTCAAAATATAAGGGGTGTTTTCTGAGTTGTGTTCCATTGTGAAGAGATGCTGTGCAGCCAAAGAGTAAGGAGATATAGAAATAAGTTAGATTGCAGTGTTGCTTGGTACAAAGGTGGCAAGGAAGGAAATGTGTCTGCATGATTACTGAGCAATGACACACAAAGTGAAGACACACAGGAAATTTGATAGCTAGAGTCACAGTAGGCTATAAAGGGCTCTGAAAATGGAGATAAGTAACTTATGACTGATACATCAGAGAGAAGGAAACTGAGGACAGATGCAGAAAACATAAAGGGGAGAAAAAGATAACTGAAAATTGTAGGAAAGTAAAAGGGGAAGAAGAGAGAGGCCGAGAGCTAATGCGAAGGAAGGCAGCTAGAGAAGAGACCTGGCTCATGGTGTCGCGGAGGGAGAGGAGGAGATTAGAGCCTGCTGCAGTGCTCTTTTAAATAGGACTTTCAGGATTGCTTATCTAATTAAAACAATGGAGCTCTGATTTGAACCAGCTGAAGCTTTGGCTAATTGCTTCTGATTCTACCTCTTTTGCAGGTAAGACATTTGAGAGTCGTGTGTGTGTTTATATATATGCATGTGTATATATATATAGACATGTGTTATATGTGTCTTATCTCGCACCTCAAAAAAGTGAATTATCGCAGCAGTTCACAGTATCGCAGCCAAGCAGGATATCTTTCCACTTTCCTAGGTAACATTTGCTGTAAGTTTTGTGGTATGATGTACAATGTCAATCTTAAGGAGGGAACCTCCTGATTCTCAGACAGATGTAACACAAATGGTGGCAATGCTGAGCCCTCCTTAATTCCACTGCTAGTATGTTCCCTCGAATGACTGTCCATCCTGGACTGTAGTCATTCATCTGAACATTGGCAGTTTAATTTTCCTTTCCACTTAACTTTCTGTGCTGATACCACCAAGAGAAACACATGGTCATGTTAGTTCCTTGAATACTGGATTCCTTGACTGTGTCAATAACACTGGAAAAAAAAAAGTTTTCTGGAATAAATAGAGCCCACCTAAAACTGGACAGGATTAAGAGACTCCTCTCCGGGATGCTGAGTGTAGTTGAGCTGAAGCTCAGCCCCTATCAAGGAAATGTTGTTTTGCAGAAATGTGTGTTGCAAAACTATAAAGTTACGAAGTGGAATGGCACTTTTAACAAAGTACTTGACTGTAAATCATTCTGTAAACATCATCACATATTTAAACAATGAGATAGGAATATTAAGCAAAAT
Source organism: Chlamydotis macqueenii (assembly GCF_036417535.1). Lineage (NCBI taxonomy): Eukaryota > Metazoa > Chordata > Aves > Otidiformes > Otididae > Chlamydotis > Chlamydotis macqueenii. Next base: position 50,614,170 of record NC_141560.1, on the reverse strand, counting down.
ATTTTTTCTGTTTAACACAAGTTAAGTTGAAGTGTACAACAGGCTTGTTAATAGTTTCTGAATTGAGAGGGAGAAAGTAATTAAAACATATCCTGTTTTCCATGTCTAACTTACTAGAGAATAATTCTAGGCCAAAAATTATGTTGTTGAGCTGCGCTTGTGCTTCGAAGCCACAGAAAGAAATGGAGTTCACATACCAGAGTAGTTAGTCCCAGCCAGTTGCTGTCTCCAGTATATATCAGCTCATAAAATTTCTTCTGTCTTTTTGTAATAGTTATAACACAGCATATTCTTTAACTGTTAGATGGAACAGGAGAACTCAGATGTCTCAGGTCAGATTTTCCATACAAAAGATAGGAACTTGGTTAGTAAGTGTGTATCTAGAATTCTTCTCAACATATAATCTATATTTGCTGTCTTAAAATTTTTCTCGCATGTGCAAATTTTTCAGGTTTCTACTGATCCCTCATATGCTAAGCAAGTGTGTAAGTTCAAACACGTGTTCCCCCCTTGACTTCAATAAGGCTACTCATGCAGGAGTCCTTCACCTGCTTTGGTGAGATAGATGGCTTCAAAGCAACTTGGTGCCTTTAGACAGGAACTTGTGCACAGGATTTGCTTTAAAAAAGGGTGTTTTAGCCACCCATTTTGAACACATAATTCAGTAAATGTGATACAGTCCGTATTTTTTGTGGCTTTTAAGCTGCAAAATGCCTCTTCCTTCATAGTCATACAATTTACACATCTGGTTGCATACAGAATAGGTCAGATTGTCACAATTATTTAGGTACCTCATGAGATTTTTCAGAACTGTGTATCCCACCCTAATTAGATGGGCTGATAGACATCTTTGGAAATTCCAGTGGGGACATCTATAAGTGTCTGCATACAAATATGATCTTGTGTTCACAAGAGACAAAGATGAAATCTGGATCTGAGCATCTGCAGGACTAAAGTGAAGCAAGGGAGATTGTATTTGAAAATGAACTGTGGCTTTAAAAACTTGAAGCAATAATAGGACGAAGGCGAAGCAGTTCAAGGCCTAAACTTACATTTTCAACAAAGTATAAGTTTGTGCAAAAGTCAATCTTTGGTTTGAAACAATTTTTAAAAAAAAAAAGTTGTGATGACTATTCTGGTCATTGAGATTTGCTAACACATGATTTGACATATCAAACGTTGGTCATAATGTTGCTCATGTTGACATGGCAATTCAGAACATGGTTTAGTGGACATGGAGGTGTTAGGTTGATGGTTGGACTTGATGATCTTGGAGGTCTTTTTCAACCTTAAAGATTCTATGATTCTATAATTCTGTAAGAGAGAATTGTGCTAATAACATAAATTCTCTTTTACACTCTCTGTTTTTCCCAAATCTTTCTTTGCAAGTACAATTACATAAAACAATTTTAGCCAGCAAGACTCAGATTTTCTTAGGTTGTCTCTCTGGTTATTATAGCCCAAAAATTTAGCCACCACTGCATTTTTTGGATGCTCACACAGCATGCCCAGTAGCTGAGACTGAATTAATTTTCATGCTGCATTTTTGTAATGTTCTCAGGTAGCTACTTCTCCACTTGAAGAAGATTTGACTGCCCATCGTTGCAACTTCAGAGACATTTTTTTCTATGAATTGCAACCTTTTCACTGACATACAGAAACACTTTAGCTGTCCATCTGGACACATGGACAAAAGTACCACTTCACTGGACTGCAGCCAATCAAAGGACAGAGGTTGGATTGACACGGGCAAATATTGTGTGTGCAGATGAGTGATGTTGCAATAAGCTTAAAATTAGAATCATAGAATGGTTAGAGTTGGAAGGGACCTTCAAAGGTCGTCTAGTCCAACCCCCCTGCAAGGAGCAGGGATGTCTCCAACCAAATCAGGTTGCTCAGAGCCTCGTCCAACCTGGTCTTGAATGTTCCCAAGGATGGGAAACAGTTACCTCTCCTCCTTTCAACTGTCCTGGTTTAGGATTTGCTCTAAAAATATTACGTTGGTGTGGAGATTCAGCATGGTGCACCATCATACTTTATTTCAGTCCAAGTCCATTTCTGTTTGTAGTTATACCACTGTGTCCGTATGTGAGTGAATTTCTGGAAGAACTGGAACTCTGACCCTGACAAGGTATAGATTAATGCTTCTTGGCAATGCTGGTATTCCAGTCCATTCTTTTACACTGTGGTTTTTTTATTAAAAAAAAAAAAAAAAAAAAAGAGTCTGGATCTTAGGATTCCTGTTTGAACAGGCTATGCTGGGTTTGGGTTTTTTGGTGCAGTGAGCCACAAGAAAGACTAAAATGACAGGGAAATGGCTGGGGATCATAGAAGACAATAAATAAATGCTCTTTATAGCATCTTAATGCTCTTACTTATTTCTGAAAAGAAATTACTGCTAATGTGTTAGTATTAGTTCTCTTATTGCCTGATTAAGGAGTTTATAACCTTATGGTGAGACGACAGGCTGCTCGTTACTTCTTTTCCAGTGAAATATAGCCTGATATTCAAAACCAGAGGCCCGTGTTTGCCAGGTCTTGCTTTGCAAGAGAGATCCTAATCTCAACAAGATAAACTGCTTAAATGAAAGTTGATGAAAGAACAGTCCGAATAGTGGATTATGCTCTAACTGTTTTTGCAGTGTTTTGCTTTAGCACAATTCTGTGCTTGTGTCCTTAGGGAAGTCAGTCGAAGAGCTAAGTTTGCAGTGTTTACAGAATTGTATTCACCTTGACTTTTACTGAGTTATTTTCTGTTCTGTACTTGCATATTCATTTTCATTTTGTACTGGGAAGAAATTATGGGAAAGGGTTAAGAGCTTGCTTGCTCTTCATCTGTTTTAAATCCATAAACGTGAGCCCCTGTGCTGTTTCTAGGTTTCAGATTACGCTCTGTGATTTATAGGAAAAGGCTGTTCTCCACAAGCTGAAATCCCATGTGTTTCTCCACCAATGTAAAATAACAAATCCTTGAAAATGCTTCCAGTTGCAAAAATTGCAGATTTGAACTACAGTTGTAACTGCTTTTTTTTTTTTCCCCAAAGTGATGGCGTTGGCATGGGAAGTGAGGTCCTCCTGTCCTAATGCTATCTGTTCAAGGTTTGCCATGCTTTTCATGGCAGCTTACACAATCTGTAGCAACACCCTGATGTTTGTAATCTTCTATCACTTTATTTTTGGAGGATACACCCACTAAAACGTGCAGCTGTGAGCAGACACTGATATCATTCTGCATGAGTTACCTCCAGAGCGCCTGCAGAGAAGGCAGGCCAGAGCCATGGTGACCTAAGAGTCCATCAGCTTCCAGTCCCTTCTAGTGTTGCATGGTGTAAATCACTGCAGAACTTGGCCTTCTGTTTCCATTGATTTCTGTGGCAATTACGGGGTATTTTTTTATTTGTTATGATTTCAGAATATAGTGCTTAGAAGCAGCTTCACAGGAGCAACATCCGTCTTCTCTTTTTCATTATTCAATGTCAGGAGAATTTGCCAATCATCTCTATAGTTGAAAAAAACATGGAAAACGTTAAGATTTCTGGAATAGTATTATCACTGATTTTGGTGATGTAAATATTACTACTCACGTCAATGGCCTCTTCCTTTCCGATATTGTTTCCTACTGTAATTCCTCTGTCTCTGCAACAGGAGAGCTGCTTTATTTTGTCAGTCACAGCTGTGTAATGATTCTCATTTGTGTTGAAGAACTGAGATACTCTCTTGATTTACCTACTTTGCACTGGTAGAATAGCCTGAATTTGTGAGGGCGTAGGAGTGAATCTAACCTCTTGCCTATGATTGGTTTTACAAAGAAAAAAAAAATACACATATTATTGAGATGAGACAAAAAACTGAAGGAGGTTCTGTCTAACGTCACTGTGTGAGGTTAAATAAGTAGGAATGCAATATTGTTTTGACCTTTCATAGATCCCCTATGAACTTCATCAGTAGTTGACCAAATAAAAGCTTATTCCTTTTGTCTCAAAACAAAAGTTAAATGGGATGTTATTAGTAGCATTACATGATGAGTCTTAAATAAGATGTGGGATACAGCATGTATTACATTAGCCTGTTAGAGTATTATATAGAGTGGAAACAAGTAATTGAGAATTCTTAATGAGCAAATAATAATTTTGATGCCTTTACATCTCATGCTCCACTTTAGATATTTTTGTGTACAGGTGGTATCCGGTGTGTTTTCTGGGCAATGCAATTTAAACCAAATAAAAAAGCCTGACTTAACTATAAGTTTTGAGTGGTCTTGTAACTCCCTACAATGAATACAACAAAGAGCTACCATGTAGTGTTAACAGCTTGATGAGCATAATGAAGTAGTCTAACATCAGCCAGTTTAATATTCAAAGGTTATTTTAAGTTTAATAGGCCAACGATAGAGGCAAGTAACCATAGGCAATATGGTTACTTCTGCCTAGTATCACTGACTGTAGCCCTGCGTATCCTTGTATAATTCAGAGCCATGAATCACAAGCTCTGCAAAAAATATTTTTTTAATCTGAAAAGCTTGTTCTTAACCAGATGCTGTAGAATAATCTTCATGGCTTCGCATGTGCACTGAACTACAGCTCCGTTGTGTTCTGTCCTCAGCTTCTTTAGAAAAAGAGTTTAACGTGTCAGACTGTGTAAGACAATGCTGGACATTATTATTTACTTATCTGTGATCTCATTTGTGTCTAGTTACTTTCAAACTGTTTGTCCTTGAAACTGTGTAAAAAAGCAACTGCCTTCTGACTCACCAAGATGCAGAGAGTGAAGAGCTGAATAAAGGTTCTCTGTGATTTGATACGGGGATCAATATCAATTGGTACTTGATACTGGTATCACCAAAGTTGGGGAACAACAGCCAATTTGGACAAAATGGGAACTGGTTTTTATATTTGTCCTGCTTTCTCTACAGAGTATTTCAGTTCCTTCCAAAAATAATTCTGTCTTCTTCTATATATTTTTTTCCCTCATATCCTGTGTTTTGTTTGTCAGGATATGCTGGGGAATAGAGGGACAACTGGGGATGGAGCAGAGGGTCAGCATGCTTGAAAACTTTGCTCTTAATGGTGCATTTGTCTTCTTTATCCTGTGTCCAGTCTCCCAGTATCACATAAATGCTTTGCAGAAACCTGTTCTTGAAAATTCTGTTGTAAAATAATCCACTTTGAGTTACACCAATATAGTTTTCGGGCAGCAGTATAGATATTAGAGAGTTTGTACTTAGAGTGAGTTATGAAGCCAAGCCCCTTGTGAGACTGGTGTTCCCTATCAGCAAAACAGCTTCCAAAAAATTCTGTGCTTCATGTCACCTCTTGCTGATCCACATGGCAGTTATTATTTTTACCTGTGCTAACTAAAGGTCAGGAGAGAATGGTTCTGTCCCTTCTCAGGCCCACATTTAAATATTCATTTCAGATTGCCTTGATATGAGTGTGTTTTAAAAGGCTACACTGAAGAATTGTATTTTCCAGAGTCACTCTGAGTCTTAAATTGCTGTTAGTGCCTGAAACAAGTGAAGTCACTTGAGCTTGTTTTTCCTTTTCCATATGAATGCCCACCTGCTGCTTCCCCACTGCCCCTTGGACACCTCTCCCAGGCCACCAGCACAGAGCTCGGGATTCTATCTGACCTGCCAAACGTGGCTGATCAGCTTTCCTACCAGCTGCCATCACTGTGCGAAGGCTCCCAAAGCAGAAGAAAAGCCCCAGTGCCCTGCTGAGGCCAGCATGTCTGCCTTTCTCCAGCCATACGCCAGTGTTCCATCTCTGCTGAGATGCAGCTGAGAGCTGAGGAGATCACATCACGCTCCGAGTTGTGGTTGCTGAGCTGTCCGCCTCATGGGGAGGCTGCATCTTTCCGACGGCTTCCCCTGTTTATGTACCATGCTCCAATGGCATGACTATGAAAAACCTACACTTTTTTTTTTCTTTTAAAAACATTTCTTACTGTAGTAGGCTATTTTTATTGTTAACTAAAGATATTAAAACATCAAAGTCCTCCAAAGGCAATGTTATTTTTTAAACTTGTGCTTTTTTGCATGTCTCTTAAAAATCCACAAATCAAGCTAAACCAGACTTATCTGTAGAAAAAAGAGGATTGCTGTAATGACATGAAAGGATTTCTGAGTTAAGCCCATGACTTTTGAGAAGGGAAACATGAAAGCTACTATAAAATAAAATACAAATCCATGAAAAGATGACTGTGGATTTAAAATTACATATTTTAAATTTAAAAAAAAAGACCAACCACAAATATTTGGGAGAATACATAGCAGGAGGAGGAGCTTACAAATGTTAACTCAACTTAAACTGATTCCCCTGGGGCCAAGTTCACATTCAGTAAATAATAAACAAGATGTTTATTGGCTGAAGGCTTCACCAAAAGAGTGATTTGACATTGCTCTCACAGAGTATTCTTGCAGAGCAATTTTAAAATTTGTAATAGCTAGTACTGCTGTGGGAAGTCAGCCCCTGTATTCCCCTAGGTAGGGAACAGAAATTACATTAGGAGAAACGTGCATTTAAGACAAAGCAGCTCATATTTTTAAAATTAAACACTCAAAACATAGTGTTCTATAGAAATTATTAATCAATATCTTCACATAAATCATTTGCTACTGACATTGAATTATTCAGTGCCTGTACGAACAAATGATTATATCTTACCTGTTCATGACCAATTTGCAAGCATGAGTAAGAAAGAGTTCAGTAGACATAGATCTTTCATAACTAGATTACATGTTTGCCAGTAATTACTAGAAAGCCTTTGACTGCTAAGACCAAAGAAGTTTTTAGAATCTAGCTTACCTGCTGTTTGTGATTCTCCTTGTTCTATGTATATCTGTTATTTCTGTATTCCTGTTGCATTCAAACCTGTAAAGACTCTGGGGGTGAGGACGGTGGAGGCAGCTGAATTTGTTTCATTTGTCTTGTCACTAGTTCCTAACTTTACATTCATGAATAGATGGTAAGTCCAGAGGCCCAAGTCCAGTAGAGAATATTTGTCCGTTAAAAATAAACACACTCATACATTGAAAATGCATTTAAGTAAATACTAAGCTTGCCTGAAGCCCATTTTAAAAAACTTCAGTTTTGCCACTGATTTGCTCTTCAGTGTCATCATACTTTTCTAACGCTTACTGGTTTGTCCTTAATATGGTTTTTGTGAATCATTTATGAGCCCCTGATAAAGATATCATAATGATGGCAAACAACAGTTGCCAAGCTCTAGCAACAAATGAAATGAAAAGCTGGGTAGCCCACATTATTTGAAATAATCAGTGACTCTGATTTTGTTCCTGGGTACGATGATCAAGCATTTCCTGTTACAGAATACACAGCGACGCAACCTAATCCCTTCCAACTTATCTCATCTAAAATGTTGCCTGGTACAGAGAGACTCCCATCAACTGTAATGGGCAGGGAATGACAGAATGTGTGAAAAGACAAGAATAACCCTGAGCCATAGCAAATTCTACACCAAAAGCACCTGGAGGACTGACGATGAAAGATTTCATTAGACTTAAATGTGCTAATGAAATGGCTGAATGTAGTTACTCAGAGTCTCGTCCACTAGATTCTGTTACAAGGAACGCTTTTCAGTGCCTGAATGGAAAAAATATTTTGGTTCACATGCACAACATATTATTAAAATCTGATGTGTTAACGATAAAGTTCAAATCTAAATAATGATTAGTGCCAAAAACTTCAGGCCAACTGACTTCAGTCTTCTTTCTTAATACTTGAGTTCTGTCATAAGTCTGAAATTTAAGATGACTGCAGAGAATTTAAATATGTTTGAAAACTAAGCTTGACTTCAAATCAGTTTTACTTACTGAGAAATGGGCATTTTGTAAAAGATATTATAAATCTATGTCTCTCTCCTACTGAGCTTTCGTTCTTATTAAACTCATTCTCAACAGACAGCGCTGACCTTTTAACTCCGATAATGTCAGCGTCCGTGTACTTTGGGAGGTCTGTGCCAGACATTATGGTCCTGATAATAAAATGTTCTACAAATGAACAAAAAGGCAAGTGTTATAGATAGGAAATTAGCACCACCTTTCCTCTGTCTTGTTGCTTTAATATTTCTATTAACACTAAAATAATATGTAGAACACCTTCCTGAGAGGAAAAGGGGAACAAACTTCTGCTGGCATTACTAAGGATTTGATATAAAATTCAGCAGCTTTGTAAAAGCAATAAGTATTTCTAATTAGGTGGTTGGGTTTTTTTCCCTTTCTTGTTCTATAATAAAAGAACTGTGTATTTCAGAATATGAATTAATCTTGTAATCTTCATTAAAAAAAAAAGTTTTTATTTTTCTTGAAACATAAAACAACCAAACCAAGCAACTGCTTACTTCCTTTTTTTGTAAAGCCACCTGTTTTTTGTAACCAGAAATCTCAGCCTTGGTCCCAGAAAGCGTTCTGGAGTGGCCCTGCAGGCCCCCTTGCAGGAAGGAGGCAGGTGGGTGCTGGCTGAAGCCGGTGGCATTCACTGTGGCTGTTGGTGAGTGCTGGACTGGGGAACCAGCCACACCTGAGGAAACCTATTGGAGTTTTGGGGGGCTGTGTAGAGAAAAATGAATAATATTGCCGTCAAACGTACAAATGGCCCCATTACTATAGTTTGGGGCATTTGTAATTGTATAACAACTTTCCAACCAAATGAGAATGTCTGTAAAATTACCTGAAGTTCTTCAGCATTCTTGTTTTCCAAATTACATGGAATTCCAGTCTGGATTTCTGATGGAGTAATGAAGACATCAGGTGTCCTCCAAGTGACTTGTTGTAGGTTAAGTATCTTAACAACAAAAGGAGGCAAGAAAAACTAATGTTTTCTGGTAATTTTACTCTGTCAGGCTTTCTTTTGTAATGTGGGTGCTTAATCCATTGTTTTTCATGGATGAAGTAGGTTTTTTACCCTCATTTCTTATGCTTTGAGAAGCGCCTGCATCTGCAACAGGTTACTGTTTCAATGCACAAGTAAAGCAAATCTAGTTTATACCTACAAATAAAGTAGGTTTGTATGCATCTATTACCACCAGGATGGTTTTCTCTGGTTGACAGCTGTTATATCCTCCTTCTGGATCATTCCTACAGGTTCTGGCAATGTTATGGCTTCTTTGGAGGCTTTGGAACCTAATTCTATGAGTTTTAGTCCATGGGAAATGTCACGTAGTGTGTGCCGTGTTCAAGGTGATCCTGATGTCTTGTTTATACTGAGAAAGAAAATTTCTGGTAGCCAGTGAAAGCTATTGGCAGTTTTTCTTTGGACAGGTGCAAGCTGAGATGTTTTCTAGTACTGGAAGTAGTGATCCTTAACTTGATTTTACAGGCACACAAACTACTTCAGTTTATTTTTGACAGTAATATGCTGATGATTATTGGAATCACTCAAATGCTGATTCGCAAGTCACTTCGGATGTCGGTTGTCATGAGACTAGTGAGTATGCTGAGGGTGAGGCTCAAAGCCTGACGAATGCTCAGGAGAGGAAAATAGCTTCATTAGCAAAAGGGCAAAAACCTTGTCTGCTGACCCTGTTGCTAATGCACTTATCAAACAAGCTTTCTCCCAAACGTGTGAAAATTAGGTTGCAAGGGAGCTTAGCTCCCATAGCTGCAGTGAAGCAGATGGGATCTCTGGAGTACCCCAGTAGTCCCTAAAAACTCTTTCCACAGGGGCTGAGGGCGGGCGACCCTGCCACCAGATACTTGTTCTGCAGGGCAGTACTTCTCCAAAGGGCCTCTCCTGCTCAGGGTAGCTGCTGCGCTCTGTAAGTGCTCTCAGATGATGTCATTTCCCACTACGCATCTTAAAAAAAAAAAAAAGTATTCACGAAACTCTTGTTCGGAGGACGGTAATGTATGGAGTGGCTATCTGGCATCGAAGCATGCTGTGTGTCCCCAGAGGCTGCAGACAGCCATTCTGTAACCAGAAATCAGAGATGTCACAAGTGGCTGAACAAGCAAATATCGCCAGTTAATGGTTAAGCTCTCGATTTAGTGAAGCATTTGTTACCAGTTTGTGAAAGAGATCAAACAATCGTGAATCATAACCTTGGCTACTAATTAAATCCTTTATTCCCTTCCCTCATCGCAGAAGCATTTAATCTCAGGGAATCAGGACAGCCTGTTGTGCAGACTTGGATTTTACAGCATAAGCAGAAACAAGCTTACCGTAAGGTTTCCTACTGGAGCTGGAAATGGGAAGGAACAAAAGGGGAATATTAGCTTTCCCTCCTGGCATGGAAGTTCATGTTAGCACTGAACAATGACTGATGTAAAATAGCTGCGTTGGAAAATCATTTTGGTGGTATAGTTTTGTTATGTCACTAAGCAGTGAATATATATATATCATTTTTTTTTAATCCAGCTGTCTTGCTTATAGATGAGACTCGTCATCTAGATAAAGAATGAAGGATTTGGTGTGCTTTACTAGTGACCGTCTGTCCCAAAGAAAAATGTTTTCCTCAGAAATAATGGACTGTGAAGAACACCCCAGAGGAAAAGAGGCATAAACCAAAATACTAAAAGCAGTTTTATTGCAATTGAAATTTATTTCTCTTTGTCATAAGATGTTTTTGTGTGCATTTATGTATAGGATGTAAAGCTGCATGACAGTTACACTTTCATACCTTTGATATTTAATAGCAAATTAAGCAGCATTTCTCTTTTTGGCTCCCATCTCTGTGAAGCAGAACTTAAAAACCCCAGACACTTTATTTCCTTTGCTTTTTGGGGTTGTCGTCCTTGTCCCTAGCAGCAGAGTGATGCAGCAAGAGCTGACAGAACAGGGATACCATGAGGTAGCATGAGGCTAACTCCATTCACCGGGACTCTATCCAAACAGGCAGCCATCCCAGTTACGAGGAACAAATTTCCATTTTTATAACACAAACCATGATCTTGTAGTCAGATCTTTGGGAGCGGGGTCCTGGAGAGAGTCTCTCTCAGACACCCCAGTCAGGTATTAAGAGGGAAGGGCCGCCCTGTAGAGATCCAACTGCAGATTCACGAATCGGTGCATCATTGAGGCACAGTCGCTTTATATGAATGCACTTACAGCCTTAGCAATCTGTCGACCTGTGGTGAAAAGCTTTACGTTATCAGTTTTAAAAGCAACTGTATTTTACACTGTATCCGGAGAAAATAACCTTTTCTGTCATTGCTAAATCTAAACAATTTCTGTAACAAAAAGAAAACTCCTGAGAGGCAGTATCTACAAGTAGAAAATTAGAGCATTTTTTGGTTCTGTTTTTGGCTTTGCAGAAAGCTATTTTCTCACAAAACATGTGAATTTTCATAAAGGGAATGCCCCAGCTACACTTGCCATGCTGTGCAGAGCACAGACATCCATTTGCACATGCAGAACTTCCATTGGCTGGGGGAAAGTTGTTCTGAGGAAATAGATGAATACTCACTAAAATTCCACGTTATATGTAACTGAAGAGGCTTGGGTGATCATAGAATCACAGAACAGTTTGGGTTGGAAAGGAACCTTAAAGGTCGTTTAGTCCAACCGCCCTGCAAGGAGCAGGGACATCTCCAACCAGATCAAGTTGCTCAGAGGCCTGTCCAACCTGGCCTTGAATGTTTCCAGGGATGGGGCATCTGCCACCTCTCTGAGCAACCTGTTCCAGTGTTCCACCACCCTCATTGTAAAAAATTTCTTCCTTATGTCCGGTCTGAATCTACGTCCCTCTAGTTTAAAACCATTACCCCTTGTCCTATCACAAAAGGCCCTGCTAAAGAGTTTCTCCCCATCTTTCTTATAAGCCCCCTTTAAGTATTGAAAGGCCGCACTAAGGTCTCTCATGCTATATCATACCATGATACCATGCCATATTATACCAAAGACCCAAACCTGTATGGAACTTAAATATGTTTTTTCAATCCCGTAGTGATTATAAACGCTGTCAGCTTCACTGCAAACACGAAGCACTGCCTAGTGACATCTCAGTATGGCCGTCTATCAATGTTACTAATAATAATTTTATAAAGATAAAGTGTTTGGATTGTCTAACTCTGCTTTTACTGCTGCTTCCCCAAAGCCATCACTACTAGTCTGTTTGGGATGAGAGTTAGAAATACTAGATGTTCATGTATTTAAAAAGGAAATAAAGATTGTGCAATAATGTCATTCAGGCGCATCTTGATAAGAGTAATAGAATCAGCAAGTAGGATACATCATCAGCACAGCTTAAATGTTTTATTTGATATTTTAATGTTAAGGAAAAAAAATACATCATTTTTGCAAGCTTTGAAGAATTTAAAATATCTTTTGCTCTTAATGATCTGTTAAAAAAATAGTGTCAGATACTATGAAAATCTGTTATTTCAAAGTGCAAACAGGAAATTACTATTTTTAATTCTGCTTTCAGTTCATATGCCTGTGTATGAAGAGGGGGATATATTTGTTTAAAAATATTTCAGATTATTTTGTCTTTATATACACTTACAGTTCTATTTTGGAATACATGTGTATGTAGATGTTGCATCCAGCTACCGCAAGATTATTTTGATTGTTTAGCAGTTCACAACTCAAAATTCTTTAGTGTTTTTTTGAAATTGTTTTTGAGAAACAAATTCATGCAAGTGAAGAAACATACAGGATTTAGGGAGGGGGGAAAAAAACACAGGAAATCCAAAAGCTGTATTTCTAAAGTGACTGTGTGTAAAAGTTGTGCATGGTTTAATATGCAGAGATTTGGCAGGGGTTTTTTTGTGTGTGTTTGTGGAAATGAAACTGGGAAAGATGGGTGGAGGTTTGCTTAGACATAAGAGGTTATGTGGACATCTCTTTTTACTGCGAAATGTATGCAAACCTCACAAAGGTCAGATAAAATCCTGCATTTTTATAGCCGCCTTGTAGGGTGGGGAGGGTCAACATAGTAGTGTGTTGTGCTCCCAGGCTGAATTGCAACTGCTTACATTACATGTTCACATGTTAGTGAAGCATTTACTGCAGACTGTTACATTTATTGTCTGGATGGAGATGCTCTTTCATCCCACTCACCGTCCTCCTTTTTCCCACAGGCTGCGAGAACACCACCGCGCTGCAATTAAGGTGATTCGTAGGATGCAGTATTTTGTGGCAAAGAAAAAGTTTCAGGTGAGTTGTGAATAGAAAGCTCCTTTTCTAAATACACCCTCTTATTCTCCTGATTCATTGTTTCTTCTGGAAACTTAAGAGCGACTAACACAATTCATTTTAGTAATGGCGAGCTACACCCACTATTCTCTCCCTCCTTCAATAGGGCAGTTGTTTAGCAGCAGGTTAGTCAACTGTGGACACACTAGAAACAGGCGAAACTCCTGAAATGCAGTCTGAATTAAAATGTTATTTTCTGCTAATGGACTTGACCCTTAACCCTCTGTTATCGTGGTCTCTTTCGCACAGTGCAAACATTCTCATGCGTCTCCATTAATTCTGAGCTGTATGTTACTGTCATGCCGAGTCGGTAGGATTAGAGATTAAAATACTACCTCAGCCTTGTTTCTGTCTCTTACTCAGTGATAATGAAGTCCTGATTAGAAACTGAGGTGGAAATTTGTAATTTGTTAGTGTATTGGAAGGTTTCTCCTTCCTTTTCCCTTGTCCCCTCTGCGTAGTTGGGGAGACCTCCTTCCCAGTTTGTGAGATGCTGGTTCTCTTTACTCCTCTAGCCTTCACGGACACATATTTCCTGTGTGCCACTTCACTTGCTGCGATACTGCGATACTTTAAGCATTTAACAGTAGCTAATTAACCTTATTGCCTGGTCTGAATAAAAATTTCTGACTGCAAACTTTCTAAGAGTATGGTTTTTAAATCAATTTCATTAATCCAGTGAACACCCATGTGTCAACAGCCTTCAGCTTGATTTAAACCAGGTGAATATATATATGTAAGAAATGTATTACTTTACTTAAAATTAATTAATAAGGGACAATCCCTGGAGAACAGGCTTCACAACTGAAAATGCAAAGAAACAGGGAAGCTTAACTGCCCACATCCATTTTCATATATGACCATGGCACTACTGCTTACAATAGACTAAAAAGCTTTCCTTTTCTTAATCGATCCCCTCCAAAAACCAAGGAGATGTCCTTTTTCCTTCAAATATTTGAAGGGCACAAAATTTTAGGATTACAAAGATGGTGATGACGATGACTAACAGTCCAAGTGAGCATCATTTCTGCAAGACGATACTTGCTGCTGCTTCATGATTCTGACTTCCTCATTGAAATTTAGAAGCACTGCCTGAATTTTTTACGAATTTTCTACTTTAAGTGTTTTTAATTTTTGTAAAATTCATGAGCTAATTTATGGTTAAGGTTGCCTGACCTTTTCATTTGTTTCAGTTATGTATGATATAGTCAGACTGTCTTGGAGGGAACACTTCCAGAAAGTTTATTAGACTAATATTAAGAAAGGCACAATGTCTAGACTACTTGAAAATAATTTCTGTAGTCATTTTATTGAGAAACTCTTTAACACTTGCTGGCCAGCACTTGTAACTTGGCAAGGGATGTGGCCTGTCTGGCCACAGGATGTATACACTGCTGTTCTGTGAAAAGCTGCCTAAATGTGGCCAGTTACATTAAACTTGAATTTACTCTTATTCTAAAACCTGATTGTGATCCTTTGCTCTGTGGTAATTACTGAATCATTGCTGTCATAAATTTAGATCATAAAATATTTGCCATAGTATTAACTAAACAGCTTAGAAACAAGAAATCCACACATTATATATCTACCTCCCAAGTGGTGTTTGTCAAAAACAGATTTTGAAAATGCCTGAACACTGTGTGCAACATTATCCACCTGGCAAATAAACGAAACTCCCCTGCGGCAGATGATTTGATAGAAGCTGAAAAAGCATTTGACTGGATAGAATGGGACTATTCAGTTCATACTTAAAACTTTTATGTACTTGGTGTCCTGGTTGCTAATCTGGCTTTTCAGTTGTACTCTCACTTTTGCAACTGCAGAAGACCTGGTCCTGGCCGTCTACAAAATCCCTCAACAAGGTTGTCTCTCATTCTTCTTTGGTAGTCTTTCTTCTTGTTGAGCTATCAATATTAGCTGTTACTAAAGAACTAAAAATGTCAGTCAGGCTGAAGTGAAATGTATCTTAAGTCGCTCCTGTGTACAAGTGATACGCTGCTGTTTCTGTCAGAAGCAGAATCTCCCAATTTAGATTCCAACATATGGGGAATATCTGATACTTCTGCATAATTTCTGAATACAAGGTTATGACTGAGTTTGAAAATTTGGAAAGCACCAAAGGTACAGTTTTCGAAAGCACCTAGGTAACTTAATGCACAAAGTCACCTTGAAATTCAAGCCACAAGGTGCTTTTGAAAATCTCTCCTGTAATTAAGAGATAACCACTGTCATTATTCTTTCCTCAAAAGTATGTTGTAAACCTGCTTTGTTCTATTGTATGCACATAAAATAGTCATAAGGAATTAAAATGTTTAAACATGTGCCAAGTAACGACTATACAGTTTCTAATAACCAGTCCAATGCAATATCTGAACTTAAGGTGAAGCAGAAGATGCGTTTTAAAAATGTATCTTTCAGCATTTAAGAGATCTGCATAGCCGTCTTCTGGTAGGTATTTACCTTTGAAGCTTTTTGTGTTTATGTGAATTGTATCTTTCTAGAAGAAAATTCAGATTTTTTTTTCTATAACTATTGAAATAAACCCCAAATTTCAGCTGAAGTCCATTGGACTAGTCATGCTTTAAATTAGCTGCAACATAAGTAATTGGAAGGCCACCACTTAAAAGGAGTATTTTTTAGAGACGCCTCTGTAGCTTTTGGGGAGGGGAAGCTTAGGATGAAGGAGAGGAAGAGGAAAGTTTTGCAAAATAGGTCCCAGCATGAACCCAGCATAGTTCTTAAACTATACCAGCTGTTTGCAGGATACACCTGTGTGCCTATAGTTGCCTAGATACATTTTTTTTTTAAAAGCTCAATTAATGACAGGGGATGATGACACCACAAGGACAGCAGTCAGTCAGAAAGCAGAGCCTTCCTGTTTTAAAAATAAATAAATAAAATAAATAAAGAGGAGCTAAACAGGGATACAAAGAAATTTCAAAGGACATGAAAAGTAATTCTTTGTGAAGCATCACCCTTGGGCATCATTTCCTCTTTAAAAGAAGGGGAGAAATGTATGCTGTGTTTTAAAGTCTAGGTTTGAATATAGTCCATATGATGATGTCCATGTAAGAATCTAGCATAATACTATAAAGAATTAATACCTTTTTAATGGATGTATTTATGCTCTTCTAAAATCTGTAGGACTGTTTCAAATTGTGTAGGAAAAGCCATAGTCTACTAGTAGTCAAGACAAGTCCTGTGCATCAGTTAAGGTGAATGGCTCATGGTTAACGAAGGATTCTGTAGATTATAGCAAAAATAGTACGTAGGAATTAATTATTTTCTAGGCTTTGTTCAGCCCATCTTCCAAAAATTATTTTCATATATTAGCTATAAATCAGATGGCTTTGGCACAGTCTAACCTTACAACTGAATTTCAGAAAGAAAATTACCATACTCGGTTATTCCATTAGCTGGAATCATGAGTAAATAACCTTTGTCTTCCAATTAGGAAAGTTTCTAAATGTCTTAAGACTTGTGCACATGGATACAACTGTGGTATCCATCACAGATCCAGAGACCAGGGATTTGATCTGATTTCCCATTGTCATTTTGAAATATTTTTGTTGTCCTTCCATGCAAATTCTTCCTGTTCAGTAAATCAGTTTCCTTCTAAAATGTATTTTTAACTTGTGTTATGTTTTTCACCATGGTAAATATTCTATACATAGCATAAACTAAAAATACAGGTTGCAGTTCCACTGATGAAGTGAGTAACTGTTGCCTCTTCTGTTACAATTTCACTGGAAAATCTTGCATTTGTAGTCTTATAATTCATCGTCTTATGTAATTCATTTGTCATGGTATGAATCATGAATTGTGTGAGTAATCTTTTCTAATCTCCATACTGGGCTGTACCAAACAATGTAGTTCAGAGTGTCCTGTGTTTCAAAGGATGCTCTACCCATTTTGTTTTACTGTTATTTGGTTACATTTCCCAGAAGTTCCCCTTGCACAGATTCCCCTCTCCCTGTGCCGCATCTGCCTCCCTGCACATGAAGTTAGTAGAGAACAGCAACGGCCAGTGGTGCGCGTTTAATATTTGGCATTGGCTTTTGAGCCTTTTGCAAACTTTTGTAAATGATGGGGGAAATTTTAACTAATTTAAGAAGATTTTTGCCATGAGTACTGGTTAATTAGCAGAAGAACAAAAGTAAAGAGGATAAGAAGGCAAGGGAAGCTGTGGTGCTGGCTTCTACTTTTATTTCTTCAATACTCATCCTCCATTGCCTCCTGCAGGTTTTTTTCCTTTTACTAAACTAACATGTTGTCAACATCAAGAGTATTTTCTCTTGCAAGATCAGCTTTCAATATGAAGTACTTACAGAATAATCAGTACTGACTATTAAATTACCCTATCCTACTCAGAAATAAAGGCATGTTGTGTTGATTTTTTTTTTATTTTACAACAAGCCAGAAAAACCTTATGATGTCTGAGATGTTATTGAGCAGCATTCACAGGGCATCTCAAAAGATGCAAGGTAGGAAAAACTGTAACTCAGTGTTACCACGGTTTTTACCAAACCTTGAAAATTATCTACAGACTGTCTATAGACAGCACAATGAATGAGGCAGGAATATCATTTATTGTTACTGTATTGTTTCACTGATTTGATTAGCATCTTTAAGAAAAAGTTCTCTTACCAAATTGTAAGTTCAGGTGTTTTTATTCAGTCTAACATGGGACTCTTGTCCTCCCCTGCCTCCTCTTCTCTGTTGTGTAAGAGCTTCACTGCTGCCTCTCATATATAGCTCTGGCACTGATTGGACTCGAGTTTCTAGATGTAGGATTAAGATATTTTTAATTTGTCACTGCACTTCGTCAAGTTCATTCACTTGCTTTCCAGTTTTGACACCAGTCTTGGTGTTTATTCATTAAAATTACAGTCTTTAATACTATACAAGTGTTTTTATTACTAATAGGTCAGATTAAGGCTTTCCCATGATTGAAGTGCAAATTAGACACACAGAGGTTTCGCCCTGGTCATTCCTTGCACCTATATTTTCCCAGTATTTCCCAATAGATTTGAAAGCTCAGCCAGCCTTTCTGGAAGGGGAAATCAGTCATACACCTTCAGCCAGGACTCTGCTTTAACCTTCCCATGGTAAGAGCTGAACTGAGAACTCCATCTGTCTGGCCTCTGAATGAGAATAAGGGATTGCACATGTGAACGACCTTTTTTATGTTTAGTGGTTGAGGAGTATGAAACTTATTTCCAGAAGAAACTAGAATGACCACAACCTTCTGAGCCAAGTGCCAGACATACTTTTTTGGCTCCAAGTTTCTTTTGGCCTCAAGTTGGGTGGATAATCTCTTGAAAGGCATGTAGACCTGCAGTAACAAAAAAGTAGATGAAATCAGAACTGTCATAATTATTCCATAAAACATGTACAATCATGGCAACAATCAAAATATCTCAAATGTTTACACAGTGTTAAAAGGAGTTAAGAGGACTTACTGTTTACTATTGAAAAAAAATCTACATTACCATAGACCATTCCTACATCCTTGTGGCTTAAAGGCATGTTGTGTTGCTTGTTTTTTTATTATTTTACAGCAAGCTAGGAAGCCTTACGATGTCCGAGATGTTATTGAGCAGTATTCGCAGGGCCACCTCAACCTGATGGTGCGAATCAAAGAGTTACAGAGGAGGTATGTCAATAAGGATCAATGTCTGCATCTGTAAACATCAGCAGAGGGATGTTTGTAAATAAGTCAATGGAGTCAAAAACTGACAGGGTTACAGGTGCCATATTGGTAGGACTGTGCAAAGTTACAGAATATAAAATGGCATTCAAGTAAAGTTCTCTTTTCCCACGGGAAGGAAAAGACAAAGAGCTTAAAAATCTGATGACTTGGAGTTACAGTTTTCATTATACTTACATGTATTGCCTTAGTCTCTGCTAGCTTTGACTATACACTGTAACCCCTATATGTTAGGAGCTGTATTATACATACAGAGTGAAATACGGTCGCCTACTCTGGCAGAATCGCAAGTGAGAGCCAACTAAGAGACAACAAGTAGATGCAACAAGTAAGCTGCAGAAGAACAAGAAAAAGAGGAAACAATGCTTTTCACATAGAAAAGCGATGGGCAACTGCTTCACTTACAATACAAACCAGAACGATTTGTACTTCACGTTGCTTGCTGGTGAAGAGGTCTCTGCCCTTCAGCGAAAGAAAGAGAAGATGCTGGTTCAGGCTGATAAAAATTAAACATGATTCTTTTTGGTTTATAGGTTGGACCAATCCATAGGGAAGCCATCTCTTTTTATCTCTGTCTCAGGTAAGTGAATATGAAGGATGTGTTTAAAGTTAATCTGATGAAGATATAATTAATGGAAAATATTTGTTAAAATATTTTTTATTTTGTTGCCAAATTTTTAAATAGTGCCAACCAGTCGTGGTCTGAAGTTTAGGCATCCACAGTCATCAACACCTTTAAAATATGGTTGTTCTTATTTAAATACTAAAACATCTACTTTCACTGAAGTTTTCAAAATGTTGGCTCTAATCTCTCAAAGACTCACCATATTTTCAAGAAAATGATGTGCTATGATTACAGATTTCCTATGAAATCACATAGAGCTTTGATAGCTTTGAAAAGAGATTGGAAAAGGAGCACAAAGTACTGAGTTTGTTTGTAACAAGTCTGGCTGATGAAAACTCTCTGTTAATGTCATTTTCAAACTCTTGTTTCTATATAGTTTATAGGGGAAAAAAAGGATTAAATGTTACCAAATGCATTGTTCAAGTTGGCTGTGAGTCTTTTGCATAGAGTCAGATTGTTTTTAAATGGCAATTAAAACATTTACTAAATTGGGAACAGTTTTGTTCTCCCACGTTGAAGCATAAAACTAAGTTTGCAAGTGCCTTAAACTTAAGGGCTATTAAAAGCCATGGCGTGGGCTAACGCTATAAAAAGAAACAAAAAGCTGCTTTTAAGGACTAAAACTACCAGCTTGGCAAAGGTGTTCAGTTACACTGCGTTGGTGGGCTAGTTAAACACACCCTATTGTGGCTTGCTGCTATTTTGTTATACCACCATATATTAATTTGAAAATGTTTCTTGTTCCACAGAAAAAAGCAAAGATCGAGGGAATAACACGATTGGTGCCAGGCTGAACAGAGTGGAGGACAAGGTAAGCTTCAGTTAGACCGGCAGTGAATGAGGATATGGTCTGTGATTGAACAGTGCCTGTTTCATAGGATGTGGTGAAAAATTCAGCTTAAAATAGAGTTGAATGCCTGGCTTTTCCAGGTGATGGAGTGTAATTTTTGTTGCGGATTGCATTTTTGGGTCTTTCTTGTAATTTTAACAGAATAGGAAAAAAACAGACTTCAATTGGTTTCAGTCTTTTTTGGGACTCACTTGGGTTTTGATTTTTAATTGTATGTATTACACATATCTCAATGCTCTACTTCCTTCCTCCACAATAGATAAAAGGCTCTGTTCCTTTAATACCTCAGTGTATTACGGTCCCTAAGATTTCCCTTTGATCATTGCTCTGTTGTTTATATAACTCCACCTACAATTCCTTAGAGAGAAGGAGAGCAAACCTTGTTCTATCCTGGTTTTCATTCCTTATGACAAATGAAGTTTCTCCTTTCAAGTGACATGAAGCCATAAAAAAAAAATCAGACTTCTATAATCTCAAATTAACAGTTAAGTTCTTTGTAATCCTTTATTTCAATGCTAAGTGTGCTTGAAAAATCATTGTTAAAAAATATAGGATTGCCTATGTTAATATTAAGGAAAGAAAAGGAAAGCTAAGAGAAATGGTTAGAAGCTTTTACTGTACAAATCTTATAGTGATTTGGTGAAGGGATGAAAGAATTTCTTTACCTTAGGATTTTTTCATTCATGTATCTAAACTGTTCATTCAGTATTAAGGAGTGAAAATTTTTCTTGAGGAAAAGAGCTTTCAGAGTGTTTCTTCCACAACTGGAAGTATACGATAACCTCATGAAGGATTTTTTCTGCAGAAATATCTGTCAAATATTCTGCAAATAAGAGAGATGTGAGCAGCACATCCCAATGGATGCAAACTGAACACCCTAATCTGTACTGATTCACTTGTGACGTATCCATTCCTTACACATTTCTCCTTAAATGCTTAAGATTAACTTGAATGATAGTACTCTGAACTGTACTTCAATCTATTGGAAATAAATAGCATTTTAAAGGGAACAGGTGCCTTTTGGTATATAGGATGACACGCAGAAAGGGCGAAGGAGAAGAAAGGAAGGTACAGTGCATTTTGCACGAAGAATCGCTGTGCGGGGCTTGCTCAGATCTGTAGTTGGTGTTCTTACACATGGAAGCCCTTTCCAGAAAGTTTGGATTACACTTATTTATTTTCTCTCCCTAAAGTCAACTAGAAGTGTGGAACACTAAAAAATGTCTTGTGGCTTGTGACAAAGAGCAATGAGTTTTCAGTTTGGACAAATAATTCTCAAATGACAGCTAAAATAGCTTCTCAGTGCTATTTGTAAAATCTCCAACGAGCCTGGGAAAGCTTTGGTGTTGTACTGGCTCAGAGATAAGCTGTTTGGGGGTTATTAATTACTCTTTTTACATCCTTACAAATAAGTACACTGAATTTATAGTGACTGTTGTTTTATGTCTTGTAATGGGACCGTAAAACACTCCCTGTTTAATTTTAGTATAGCTGGGTTAAATTTTAGCCTTGTTTTAAGTAACAGACCCTTCTTTCTTTGCACTTGCATGAGGTCATCTGTGGTTTCAGAGTTGTATGTTATCTGCCCTATACAGCTAGTCTTATCTGCAGGAATTTTATCTGAAAGTAGCTGAAAGGCTAAAAATAGAGAATTTCGGTTGGACTCGGCAAACAGTGGTGTACATGACAACACACTGGCAATGCTGAAATCACGTTTTTGCTGCAGCTGCAGATGGTGGCCACAGTTAGTTTTCTGGTATTTTTGCTCTCAGAGATTGGCCTTCTCTTTCCCATAAAGTAGACGGTATGCTTTCAACAGACGCGTGAATCCTTCCTGAGCTGAGCACTGTATAAAGCATATCTACATCAGCTGGTTTTTAAGGTGATATTTTAAACAGTTACATATTGTTTGGTTTGTGAATTAGTTTTGCATCTTGGACTTCTGAAGGAGAGATTTTCAGTGCTGCAGGCTAGCGTTATTATCTAACCTTTGTGCGTTTGAAAAATCTCCTTTAAGCCATTTTAAAATGAGCTGTCGCCCTCTGAAGTTATTTGGACACTCATGCTACAGCAAGAAATTGCACAGTATTTCTCATGCCGTAGGAGTAAGCTGAGTTCTATAAATCTTTCTCAATGATAGTTAGTATGCTCTTTGCAGCAGAAGGCTGGTGTACAGTTGTCAGAAAGTCTGTGTTAAAGCAGGAAGAGAAGAAACCCTCAACTTCATTTTTTAAATACTTTTGGGTGCTTCTGCTTATGGATGTCTGCTGTCAGCACAGGATCTGCTCCTTGCACATCACAGGCAGAATCCAATTTTATGAATATTCCTGTAGACTTTTGTGGAGCTGGATTTTAACTCAAGAAGCATTTACAAATAAAGATAATTCTCTGTCTTCAAGAGTATTTAGTCATGTTTCTAGGACTCTTGCAAAGCTTTTGTACTTGAGGCAGAAGCAAACATGTTCTAGAGGCACATGTGTGGCTCACAGTACAGAGGGGATGGCACGTGAAAGGGACGTTTTAAAAACAAAATGCTTAGAGTCAAACAGCAGTGTATTGGCAGGAATTATGATACTTTATGGCACAAATCTGAATTTCCAAGTATTGAAATCAGAAAAAAAATCATGTTTTCTTCTTTTAAATTTAGGAACATGTTCGTTTGAGGGAGAGGGTCCTGTAGAGTCTATTCATCTTGTGCACTGAGTGGAACTTTGTCCTTGTAGTGTATACAGCCTGTGATAATGTAAATAAAGATTGTTTCCTAATATGCACAAGCCAGGGGGGATGAATCATGCTTGCAGGAACCTTCCTGCAGAGTCCTTCCTGTAGAATTTTGTAATTTTGGCAAGCAACTGAAAAGGTGGGTTTGTAAATGTAACTACAAACTGCACAACCTGATATAGGCCTTCATGAAAGAAATCACAGTCCAACATGTGGTCACAGATATTTTGACTTTGCCATTGTTCTCTGTTGCTTATAAAGGTGAGGGTAGCAAATGCTGCGTGCGTCCAAAGATGCGTTGCCATGGCTGAGCGCAGGCCATTGCAGCGCCCGCCGTGCCCACACCCTGATCTGTCGGGACACCGGCCCCACAAAGTAGCAGTGGTCCAAGTGTGTGCATGTAGATACGCCGATCTGGTCCCTCACAGAATGTTGTTGAGCAGGATTACAGCAGCAAATCAGTTTATTTGCGGTGACCAGCCTTCTCTCTTTTTATCCTGGAACATCTGTGAATGACTATTCAGCCTGCCCTCAAGAAACCTGGCTGCTGCTGGCTCACTACCAAAATCAAAATCAAAAACAGTTTTTCCAGATAGGCACAGCTGTGTGTGCTCGGCGCGGTTAATCCTCACGCGGAGAGCACTGAGTGCCAGTGGTTTCATGCTGGGTGTGCCCAGCAGCTCGATCCAGGAGCGAGCCCACAGCGCGCTCAGGATCTTCCGTGCTACATCGCCTCTTTTCTTTTCACCACTTTAATTTCAGCTTGGCTATAAATATCTGTAATGCTAACTTTTTAGAATGTTCTTCTCTAACCTTTGGCCCACCATTAACGCAGATATAACAGGCACAGCTTGCGCTTTTCAGGTAATCGGGCAGGCTTATTGCTTGACTGCCCTGAGATAATTCAGTCTTAAATATGGGCACTACAAAAAATCATCTAGAATATACAGCGAGGGCTAAAATTGGCAGTCCCTGGACTCTCGAGAGGCTGTTGTGCCTACATACCAGACTGCCCCAGATGTCAATTGGTCCTGCCTGTGGACATCCCAGAGTAGAATAACAGAACCTCGATTTACGAAAAAAAATTAAAAACCGTTCTGAGCAGTAGATATTATGCTCTATTCTCTGTTAAGTTGTTTTAAAAATAAGACAACCTTCTGCAATGATTCAGATACTTTAAAATTTGTCTTTTAAGAATAGTTAACAGCAATCCAAAGCAGTTTTCTGGGTGTCCCTTCTATGTACTCAGAACTATTCCTGTATCTGACAGTAAGTAAGTAGTAATATCAGTATTGCCAAGGTCACAACTAAAAACTTAAAGTAGTCTTTTTCAGTTATATGGAACATTAGGAGTAATGCTATCTACTGCTAAATTTTAAGTTGTAGAGATTTAGATATAGATTTCTGTATATATAGGTCTGTAGTAGTGAGACATGTGACGCCTTTGAATGTGAATCCAACAGTTCTGCAAGACAATATTCATTCCAAGCACATGCACATTTTGCATGCCTCCAGCTGAAAAGGTGAACCCTTGTACTCTGACTTGTACCAGCCCAAAGAGCAACATGCAGAACAAACATGCAGCGCAGCACTGAACACAGAATCGTTTCACTTTTTCAGATTTAATTTAAAAGCAGATTGCACCACTTTTTCAATCAATTAAAGACAAAACTATCATGTGAGAGCATCTACCCTAAAATAGATGCTACTGTGCTGGTTGATTGGCCTACTGGAAATCTGAGCTGATCTGGAAAACCAAAACTGAAAGGAAGTTCTCTTCTTTGCACGATTCTTTTGAGTTCTGGTTATGGTGATTTGGTTTTCTGTCTTCCATCTACAGTGTCTTTGATTGTTAAATGTATAGATCCCATGTTCAGTAAAACTGGAAGGATGTGATTTATATTTGATATGTTTTTAACTGCCAGTGCAGAGCGTGGAACTTTTAAAGAGGAGTAAGTACAAAGGCTTTATCTGAGGTGCCTTTCAAAAAGTGGTGGAGACCTGGACGTTACAACATCTATATATGTGGTATGACATTTTCTTCTGGCTAAATAATGTTCTGTAATTGATTCACCAGAATATTGATTCTGTCCGTACGTGTATTAGAAACCAGTTTGGCTGGAACCCTGTTCAACACAGTCGAACTGAACAGAATGACCACTGATAAGTCTAGGTCTAGTTACTGATTCTACTCGTGCTCTTTCCTGCTCCTGCTTTCTGATCAACTAATAGTTCCCCCATTGCAAAAGGTTTCATATCTAACCTATTTCTCTTGTTGATTTGCTAAAAAATACATTAACTTGAATTATATATTGCAGATGAATTAATTAATTTAATTATTTAATTTAACTTTTTACTTAGAGAAGTATCATCTCTCCTACCACTTCCTGGGTTCACAAATACCAGGTTTCATGTTAACAGCTTGTTCACCTAAAAGAATTCTTCGTGTGTGGCCAGTCTTCCAATTTTATGTGAAATATTTGCCTTATCTAAGATCAACTCAAACCTTGGTGGGTATTTTTGTCTGGTTTTGATGGCATTCTGTAGCCTATGGGAACAGCAACCCTGCTTCCTGATGTAACATAAGTTTAAGTGCAAACTTAAAAAGGCATTGACTGACGATGACCTTCTTGCACACCAGCATGTAATGGATAGGGTAGCTTTCCTTTTAATTGAATAATGATGCTGCAGAATTGATGGTAAAAGACTGACAGATAACCGTCTTCTGACTTTCTGGTCAGTGCTGGAAACCATGGTGAGAGCCATGAGTCACCAGTTGGAAAAGGTGGCTTCAGAAAGTGTCTGGCATGGCAAAATTCAGCACTTTGCAGGCTGAACATATGTGAGACAGTTCAGGTGTTGAGTATTGGCAGCTTCTGCAATAGGTGCAGGAGGATCTGCCTTCCTGGTAACTAGAAACAGAACGAAAAACTGTGTGTTTGGATGGAAATTTAAAAAGATAATGCAAAATCAATAAAAATCAAAACAACCACTGCCAAGCAGTTACTCATATTCTATATAGTTCTTGCAATAATGCAGAAGTAATAACCCGAGGGATGTGGAGGAATATTAAGAGGCACATGGAAGATTAAGTATCCCTGTTGATTTAATCCTTAGTCTTTTTCCAGATGCTGGAGTACAAGCATACGGAAGCAATTTCTGTGCTGAACTTTGTGATGGAGGATGCCCATTTTCTATAAATTGGACTACAACTAAGCACATCCTTCATCAATCTAGGTCATTAGGCAGCCCTAAAATTTTAACAACTTTTCTCTCACCAATCTGATAATATTTCAGTGGGTAAACAAAGAAAAACTGCAGATTCTCATTTCCAATATCCTATGCTTTCCATCTCCCCAGCTACAGTGAAATAAGATGATCAGACATACATGTTAAAAATGAAACTTTAAAAAATTATTATTTGTAGGATTTACTGCTATCAGAAGCTTTGGTAGCCAGAGGAGAAACAAACTGAGAGAGAGATTAGGAAAGTCACGGAGAAAGGCTCACTTGAGGATTATTAAACAGGATATCTATATGTAAACTCCAGTTTCACAAGTACTTTAAACAGTAGTCAGCGATGAGTTGGTGAAAAAAAAAGGAAAAGTGTGGTTTTATGTATATGTACTTTCTTGCACTCTTTTTTAGGACTCGGCTACAAGCCTTGCACCAGAAACAAGGTAATTGGGGGGAGGTAAACTTTAGTTTTGTTCGATATAGCCCTTTTTATGCTAGGTTGTTTTACACAGCTGCTTGCCACTAGATTGGGTCACCCATACAGCTTCATGCAGCTGAACACTGCTGTACGGTGTCTTAGACCTGGTCTGGTTATGAAGGCCATGCAAGCAGACTCCTGTGCCTGTCTAGAGGACGCTTCTGTGAGTTTTGGCAGCACCATACCTTGAAGACTGTAAGGTCTTTGGAATAGCCTTCACTTGCATCCATTTGTTAGCACTAATTTTGTCTGTTTGAAGATCATTAGATCTTACTGCCACAGAAATGAAAAACAATCAATTTTTGCATTAATTTTGAAATTGTTGTATAGACAGTGTGTCAAGTACTATCTATAACCTGCTGGATATTATCTGGGTGCAGTAGCTTAGATATAGTTACAGAGGTGGCCTACAGAGCAGTTTTACAAGCTATCATGATGATTTGTGGTCTGTTTCTGAAGTGTCAGCTCTTGCATTAGAGGAAATGTGATTATATAAAAAGCTTTCAAATCTAGCATTTAATTTGAACAGCCCCATGGTGAGGATACTGCAACTCATTAGCTTATTTGCAGAAATTGAGAGCGTACACTTCCTCAATGTTGTAAAATAAAGTTAAGCAAGACAAAAATATTATCTTTATTCCAGAGAAAAGTGTCTGAAGGTAGTTCAAGCACACAAAGAGTTGCTGTGCTAGTATTCAAAAGCAATGACTAACTAAGCTCTGGTCATTCAGTGGCACACAGTCACCTCTGATACTCTTCTACATATTTTTTCTGATTGAGTGAGTTGCTGTAGATTTTACCCCCAAATTCTAATGCTTCTGGATGCAGACAGTAGTTGGGAAGCATGATGCTGAATGCAGAGTGGTAAACCTTTACAAATACAAAGTGTTACATTTTTTTTTAATTTCATTTTATCTCATTGATGTCTTTCCTGCTTGCCATCTGATTAATGACTGTTGAATTCTTAGCACTAGCAATGGCTGCATGCTTGTGATCTGCACAGCTAAGGTAGTCTGCTTGCTCATTAAGAGCAGAAATCCCGGAGGAATTTTAGGTAACATGCAATATATCCTGTAAAATCTAGGAATTGGGGGGGGGTGGGGCAGATTGTGGAATGAAACAATCTTCGTATTAGTTGCTGGTTTGGGAATCAACTTTTTGTGTTTATATTTGAGTAGGTATGCAAGTGGATGTAAGAATCTGCAAATTAAGATGACTCGATCTTTTATTAAACCACATAAAGCCTGTTTTGTCTGGCATTCAAAGATAAACCCAAGGAAGATTTGAAACATAGCCTCATCATTCTTGTGCATAGACTGTTTACATTTGATGTGGAATGGAAGTGCCTGGTGAATATGCTGAGAGAGAATGTGGAACAGTTGTATGGACTAAATACCCTGCAGAGTGGATCAGAGAAAAGAGATTTAAGTGAACGGCACATGTGCACAGTGTGCTACACAGAAGATCTTTATTTGTCTTTCTTATATGTTAAAGGAAATGAAATTACCATAAGATCATCTCTGCATTACATTTTGTGTTTGTGTGTTGCAGATGAGCAACCAGAAAACATTCTAATGTAAATGGCAAATTTTGGTTTTCATACACTAGGATGAACCTTTACTGAAGTTAGATGCATCGAAGTTGAAATTGTTCCTTGTCAAAGATCTGTTTTTAGAGTGATCTCGCTGGAACTAAAATATTTTATTTTCATTTGCAGTTGAGTATCAGGGAGGAAAAGTGCATGGAGTTGAAAGGACTCTATTCAGGCTGCAGTCTTTTCAGGTTGGAATCTATTCAGCTCTTGGAAAAGATTCAGAGTAAAGAAAGGTATACTCCCTTTCTTACGCAAAATCTGTACCTTCTGTCACCCTATCTGCTCCCCTCGCCCCCCTGCACACCAAATAAAATTGCAAAACAGAAATAATCCAGTGCTGCTTAGCTGCAGGAAGATAAATTGGAGGAGGAGCCTTTGCTATCTGACTCCTACTTAGAGCTCTAGGAGTCAGAGGAAAGATAAGAAGAAAAATAGGCAGTCAATAAAAAGTAGAATATGAACACCTGGTTCAAAGTATACTTATCCCTCCTAGAGCTCAGAAAACCAAGATGGCAAGTATAGTTTCCTCAAATCCTTCTCTGTTCCTGCATCCTACCCACTGGGGTTGTGACAAAACCACAATTCATCTTTCAATAAGAAAATAAAGATTTGAATTACTTCTCTAAAAAATCTGGAACAAATGTGATTATGATGACTTTTTACATGTCTTTCAAGTATCCCACTGTTTCAGCAGTTAGCTCAAGGCTGTGAACCCAGGTCACAGGCTCTCCTTCTATATCCTCAGTTAACTGATGCTCCACTTGGTCAGCTCCAGCGATCAGCCAGCAGCCCAAGCAGAGTGTGATTGCCCTTTTGTATGCCATGGACGTGATAGTCTGAGGAGCTGCCTCCCTTTGGGATGGACCTTGGTTGTGGTAGCTTCTTTATGTTCATCATAGCATGAGAACTCCCGCTCTGACAGACTAGACAGACAAAATAGAGAAAGGAAGGAAAAAAGAAAATATTGTTTCCCTCTTATACAGCTAAGGTGCAGGAAGTGACTTGCCCAAGGTATCACAGTGGCATCTGTGGCACAGCCAGGAATTGAACTTAAATCGTGTCTGGGACTCCAACCTTAAATCAGCATTCCTTTTTGTTATTGTGTTTAAAAGCCACTCTAGTTTTGGATAGTTACATTGGCCAGTGCAGTGTTCAGCATAATCATAGCCCATTAATACTAAAAGCATCCAGTACTTGAGAACAGCATATATAAACACATAAACCACACCGACCCAGCCAATATAAATGTACTGGGACTATATTAGATGGTAGATTTTAAATCATCTAGAAATTAATCTACTAACATCATTTTGCAGCCCAGGAGCCTAGAGGTGGAGAGGGCAATGCGCCCTTGCGGCCCAGAAGGCCAACCGCATCCTGGGCTGCATCAAGAGAAGCGTGGCCAGCAGGTCGAGGGAGGTGTTTCTCCCCCTCTACTCTGCCCTGGTGAGACCCCACCTGGAGTACTGTGTCCAGTTCTGGAGCCCCCAACACAAGAAGGACATGGACCAGTTGGAGAAGGTCCAGAGGAGGGCCACGAAGATGATAAAAGGGCTGGAGCAGCTCTCCTGTGAGGACAGGCTGAGAGAGTTGGGGCTGTTCAGCCTGGAGAAGAGGAGGCTCCAGGGAGACCTGATAGCGGTCTTCCAGTACCTCAAGGGGGCCTACAAGAAAGATGGGGAAAGGCTGTTTAGTAGGGCCTGTTGTGATAGGACGAGGGGTAATGGTTTTAAAATAGAGGGGGGTAGATTTAGATTAGAAATTAGGAAAAAATTTTTTACGATGCGAGTTATAGAACACTGGAACAGGTTGCCCAGAAAGGTGGTGGAGGCCCCATCTCTGGAAACGTTCAAGGCCAGGCTGGATGAGGCTCTGAGCAACCTGATCTAGTTGGGGATGTCCCTGCTCCTTGCAGGGGGGTTGGACTAGATGACCTTTGAAGGTCCCTTCCAACCCTAACCATTCTATGATTCTGTGATTCTATGACTGAACATGCTTATATGACACAGAAACTGCTACGTATAGACAGTTGTGCATGTATCATGTAAAGCTAAACAAATTATATTAAATGCTATATTTGCACAGTCAAGGAGAGAGAAATATTCAAGTGAGTTCAAATATTCATTTTTTATATTCGTAAGTTTCTAAGTCTTGAATCCAACATTGCTTGCCATTGACTCTTCTTTGACATCTGTTAATCTTGGGTTTATTTCAATTTCTTTCTCTCTCTTTTTTTAAACAGATGACTCCACTTAAATCAACACTTGGTTTCCATTAGACAGATAGAAGGTGATTCACTTAGTAACATGTTCATCTTTATCTAGTTAAGTCCTAATAGCCTTAATATATGAAGGAAGCTGGTGTGATTAACAGCGCTAAAGGCTTCGTCAGACACTACACCTAATAAATACTGCCCTTTGTCCAGCCATAGAAAAACAGTTAATAAATACATTGCTTCCAGACTGAAAATGTGTACAGCCTTGTAAATATTCTAAAGTTATCCCTGTTTTAAAAGTGTATGTTGACAATAGAAGTTACGTCTACATACATGTCTGTGTTTGTACATGTCTGCTAATCCCAGTGTGGGTTGGCTCTTTGCCCTGCCCGGGCTGTTCTTTTTCTGTTTTATCATTTCATTGTGGGGCCGCCATTTGTGTGTGATTTTTCCTCCTCTTCGCTAGAGCTTTGTGCAGATTCTTTGACGGTTCTTTGTCTCTGGTTGTCATAGGTTATCTGTCCCAGGGTAGTTGGATATGTGAGTATTTGTTGTGCCACTCTAGTTAATGTTGGCAACAAAGACATCTGACTTGGCTTGATTATCATGTATGATAATCCTGCCAAATGAGGCAGTCAAAACAAAAACCCCAAGAGTAAAATATATTCAAAATGTCAGCTTGGGGCCCTTGCTTCATCATAGCTGAAGTTTTCTGGAAACTTTCCAGTTGTGCCACCAGTGTCTGTGATTGCATGCTGTGGTCATCAGAGTACTGAAGGAAGCCTTTATTCTGCTATTCCTAAGTTTCTAGAGACTTTCAAGCAGAGGAGTTTTACAGGAGAGCTATAGCTTCCACTATAGCACTAACCCCATACTCTTCCATCTAACGTAGTGCCCTGCAGGCATGCTGGCCTGGGGCCCAGGGATCCATCTAGCAGCATTTGGGCAGCATGGCATCCACACATGGCTCTTTAGCTTGAGCATGATACTTTGCAAAGGCCCAGTTGTTTCTGTTTTAAGATTATATCCTTAACAATATATAAGGATTTCTTCAGAGTACGTTGATGTTTGCAGAGCAGACTACATGCTAGTCACACTCAGGAATGCTTTTTCTTTAGCCCATAGGTGGAAAAGTGTAGGAATAGTACCAATACTTTAGGCAGCAAAGCATCCAGGAAACCCTTGGAAGAATATAGTGCACCTCAGTTTAAGAGACAGGTAGAGATATTTCTGAATTTATCTAAGAAAGCTAACAGAAATTGAAGGTGATATGAAGGTAAGGGCAGAGACTGGTTTACTTAGAGGTTTAATTGAGGATGAAATTGTATTAGTTAAGCTCAGCTGGTAATTGTTGGACAATAACTCATGGAATAGGGATTTTCTCTCCTTCCTCTGTTGTTTCTATATCCTCCTCTTACTGCTGGAATATCTCTCCCTTGCATGAGGCTGAGGGAGCTGGGGCGAGAGCGTGTCTCCTTGCTGTGCTAGTGAGTACTTGTATTGAATTCTGTGATACCTGTGAACTTGCAGCAGCTCGAACCTTGCTTCTAACCTGGATCTCAGAGCAGCTGGAGGGCACTGTAAAAAAAACAACAATGGCAACAAATAAAAATTCCTTTCCAGTTTAAAGAAAAAATTTAGTAAAGTGTCAGAGCACATCCAAAAGCTCCTTGGGTGTTGCCCTGATCCTCAGCAATGCGGAAGGTAGAAGGTAATGTTGGAAGCATGTGAGAGGGCTCTCCTGGCAGGTCAATGTGTGTGCATGTACGTACAGACTCCTGTTTACCTCTAGCAAACCTTGAGCTCAGAGAATTGAAAGCTTTTCTGACCACTGTTTTAAACCCAAAATAGGCAGAAGTCCTTTTACAGAGCAAACTTTACCATAGAAAATCCCCCTCTCCATTGAAAGTGAGAAGTTTACACTCCATAATAAATAATAATGAGGATTATTGTGAAAGACTCAGGTGATTTCTGCCCTCCTCCTAAGCTTTCTTTCGTTTCATCATAGGTTCGTTTTGTACCAAAATGAAGCTGGGAGATGCACACACTGAACAGAAATCAAAGTTTTGCTTTTTTGCTTTCGTCGCAGTCCTGAAGCTAATCGGTTGGCTTGCTGCTACAGGCATCTGCAGGCACCTTGTACTATAGTGCAGTAGTGTTATGGCTTTGGAGGCCCAGCTATTTTAAATCATAATAGTGACACGGTATGCATGCTTTCTTTCAAAAAGCCTGGGTAAGCTACGCTGAGTTGATTTTCTTGGCACACTGTGTACCTATAATTTTGCCTTATATTTTGTAATGTAGGTATCTGGGCATAGAATCAAAAAGCTCCCCTGAATATATAAGAATTTCTTTCAAAAAGAAAAACATAACAGCAAACACATTCTTTGCTTTTAGATTGATAATATTCCTTTAACAGTTATAGATGTTTAAGGACAAAGAAAGTTACTGGGGAAAAAAAAAAAAAGGAAAAGAAACATGATGATTGTGGAGGATGTTCTGAGGTTTTTTGGCAAGGCTGTCTAGGTGTTTTGTTAGTGAACTTTTCTACCATGATTTTGGTCCTCTGCTATAGTATGCTTACAGTGCCTGGCTTGCAGTTACTCAGGACAGCTAGAAATAAGTGATAACCTTTAATTAAAAACTTGAAAAGCTGTGTATGTGCTGTAATTGTGGTCAGCTGGACTGACTTACTCTAGAATAATTGTTTAATGGACACGATTTATTCTGTGTTGCTTTCCACCATTCATGCTGCTAAAGGAAGTAAAGTCGTATAGGAGGATCTAGTTCCATTGCTCCCGTTTTCATCTCCCAATAGCCTGGGTTTCAGAGGTGGTGGCAGAAACTGTGGGTTCTCAGCATCGCTTTAAAAATCTGCCTCTACCTCTCCTCTGGAAAGGAGTAGGATGCTGTATTGCCTGGGCGCAGCTGGAGAGACAGCTGCTTTTCACACTGAGGGCACTCGGCATAAGAAGAGCTAAACTCACCCTTGCTGATCTCTGTGAAAACAGAAAGAGTAAAGTGCAACCAGGTTCTCAAATGATCTGTAATTTGGGATAATGGTGTAATTAACCTTATGATGATAGCATGAGATGGATAAGCATGGATAGGTCTATCAGGCTCCATTCAAGTACAAACAGCAGACCCACCTTCAACTGGAAAGTAACCGAGAGGAACCTTTCTGTTCCTGTTTTCTATTCGTTGTCTGAAACTGGTAAATACTACCTATGCTATTAGGGATGAGGCTGAAAAAGAGTATCTCCTGCTAATATGCTTTGCTTTTCCTGTACAGGTGCAGATAAGTGCCCAAGCCTGGATATAAAGAAAAAAAAAGTGGATGAGGGGGAGTTGGCTAATGAGGTTTTGTTTGCATATTTTTGCTAGAGATCCATCACTGTAGTATTGGAGTATTACAAATGAGAACTTTCTGTGCATGCGTTATTCAGTCATCCCTAGTTATTTCCTATGCATCAATAATCAACTACTCTAAAGCACAATAGTGAAAGAGATTACTGTGATCAAAAGTTTCCATATTTTCCCCAGGGATATTTTTTTTCTCGACTATGAGAAGAAAGCTTTTCCCCACAATGGGGAACAGCACATTGCATGCCTTTTTTCTCTTCTTCTTTTTCACCTCAGATTTGTCCATTCCCTATGACTGCTGGTGGTGATGCTTTCCCTGTGTTCAGATTTGATTGCTTCTGTCCAAGGCTTTTTGATGTTATCCATGTTTATCACAGGCAAGAAGAAGAGGATAGCTTGGGTTTGATTCATGGCAGTCTGTAGACCTACAGCCCTTCCAAAACTGTGTTCTGTTTCCAGACAAGAGGATTTGATTTCAGAAAATTAGTCTCTGTAGCTAGTTGTAGGGGGAGGCAGATTGGTTAAAGTTTACAACCTCTTTTTGTTTAGCCTCTGGAACAGTGCCATGGAGTCTCAAGTTTCCTGTATAAAGAGAGATCTGTATTCGGTCAGAAGGTAACTGGGCAAGGTACATGAAGGCTGCAGGGTGAATGGCTCTTTCAACAATGAAATCAGTTTGAGGTCTTTAAGATGCCAGCAGATCCTTATGTCAAGACACTGTCAAGTAGACAAAATTCCTAAAACCTTTGGGGGGCCAAAATACCCACTCTTGAACAAAACAAAACTTCAGAAAATACTAAATGGGAAGAAATTTCCTGCAAATCTGATGATCCTTGTGAAGTTCCTTGGCTCTGGGGGAATTAGAAGAGGTGAGGGCTACCCACATCTTCATTTCCTTCCCAGTGAGACCTATGCGCTTTGATTGTTCACATGCTCCTTACACACTGGGAATGGTATCTCATGCAAAATATCTTGATGCACTGTTGTTCTGGAAGCTAATGCACCAATGCACCTTAGAATCATAGAATGGTTAGGGTTGGAAGGGACATTCAGAGGCCATTTAGTCCAACCCCCTTGCAAGGAGCAGAGCCGTCTTCGACTAGATCAGGTTGCTCAGAGCCTCATCCGACCTGGCCTTGAACGTTTCCAGGGATGGGGCACCTACCACCTCTCTGGGCAACCTCTTCCAGTGTTCTACCACCCTCATTGTAAAAAAAAAAATTTCCTAATAACTAATCTAAATCTACCTCCCTCTATTTTAAAACCATTACCCCTCGTTCTGTCACAACAGGCCCTACTGAACAGTCTCTCCCCGTTTTTCCTGTAGGCCCCCTTTAGGTACTGGAAGGCCGCTATAAGGTCTCTCTGGAGCCTCCTCTTCTCCCAGCTGAACAGCCTCTCAGCCTGTCCTCATAGGAAAGGTGCTCCATCCCTGTTATCATCTTTGTGGCCCTTCTCTGGACCCTCTCCAACTGGTCCACATCCTTCTTATGTTGAGGGCTCCAGAGCTGGATGCAGTACTCCAGGTGGGGTCTCACCAGGGCAGAGTAGAGGGGGAGAATCACCTCCCTCGACCTGCTGGCCACACTCCTCTGGATGCAGCCCAGGATGCGGTTGGCCTTCTGGGCTGCAAGGGTGCGTTGCCTGCTCACGTTAAGTTTCTCATCCACCAGCACTCCCAAGTCCCTCTCCTCACAGCGGGTCTCGATCCATTCCCTGCCCAGCCTGTATTTGTGCCTGGGATTGCCACGATCCTGCTCTACAATTATTAAATCAAATTCACGTGTTACTCCAAGATGCAGAAGCTTTGCCTCAGGCAGAATAAAAGACAGGAAGAAAAGCAACATGCTCTTAGAAACATTGCATTCAAGTAACAGCTTAGAGTTGCACTGGAAGAGATGTAGTAGTGAAGCTCTGTGTTTTTGTAATCATGTTTTCTTGATATCATCAAACTAGTGAGGAAATGCATCTCCTGTTTTGTTTGCTCATTTATCTATTGGTAAATTGTAGCCATTCAGTAAGATTATTTCTTTGCAGTAATTTACAGAATAAGTTCCGTCACAAAGAGAACAAAATGCTAGGAATCTGATTTTGGCCAGCTTTCCACATGGTTTGGAGAAGTTTGCAAATTGTCTCAATGTGTATAAGCTCATCCTTAACATCAGCAAGTTAACTCCACTGGCACAGTTGTCTGAATTTTGCCATTTAGAGTTTGTAACTTTAAAATATTAGCAAACTTGATGTTTCACTGTTCCTAAGCACCATACATCTCTTCCACTGTCAGTTGCTACTCGGAAAACATCACTAAACTAATGACGGTTTATTTAGCAAACTCATGAAAGCCCTTGGATTTTTGGAGTCTTTGTGGGACCTTGGTTTTGGTGAAACCAGGAGGCTAAGGCCTGAATTAATTTTATGCAATTTTAAACGCGTGGGACCATAGCACTAACATCCCTTTCCAGGCAACTGAGGAAGACTTTATCCTCAAGACAACTTTTTCAGAGTAGGTGAGGTGAACGCCAGGCGGCTGCAATGTGCAGAGCTGAGCTGCGATTGCCGGGTGGCTTTGCAAGATCCTGGCAATCTCTTGCTTTTGCTCATATTGGAAGTTGGTCCCTTCTGAGCTGGATTTTTACAGGGCTATCCATAGATGAAACCTTTCGAGAAGTAAGCATTTCTTGTGCTGATTTTCTCTCAATTCTTGATTTTCTAAAAGTACATCTGATACAAAGGTGTTTGAATATTTGTCTTTAAACACATGGACTGGAGAACTGCGAGCCATTGGCAGAGCATCTTATATTTTTCCTGATATTGACTGGTGCCTGTTTTGTTTTTATTGTTATGGAATACTAATTATTTTTTGTTCTCTGCTTAAGGTAAGCAAGAAATAGGTATCAAGTCTAGTTCACTAAGTGTGTGAGGTGATGCCGAGCGGTGTCAAATAGTCCTCTTCTGGCAACAATGGACTGTTGTTCAGTATCCTCACACAGGTTAACCACAGAGTTGCTCCTGAGAATCCTTCTGATTTATGATGACATTACTGGCAACAACCAAAAGCTCTCTAGCAGTGCTTTCCATAGTGCTGTGTCAGCAGTTTCGTATACACACACACACACACACACACACACACACACACACACTCTCTTTTAATATACCTTTTTATAGCAGAGAATTCTGACAAAATTCTAGTATTCATCCTGTTTTTCTTTGCATTTAGATGCTGTTTATTCAGCAATAACATATCTACCTACATCTCTGGTTGCAAGTTTAGCATCTATACCAATTACAAAACTGTGCTAGTCAGAACAGCCCTGGGAGACAAGTTATATTGATCTTGTGTTGCAAGTGCTTTGCTAGGAGGAATTCCTGGAAAGGGAAGAGGCAAGTAATTTGGTTTCTGGGATGATACAACTTGTCTCAATAAAGCACATAAAATGTTATCAGAGTAGCAGCTCTGAATTAACGTACACAATAATTGTAATGCAATTAAAAATATAATTTGTCATCAGAATAGTGTTTCTGCTATGTTTGAAAGATGTCTTTTCCAAATTAAAAAAGGGCCTTTCCTCTACATATAGGAGAATTTGCATTAAAATGTTTGTAGAATCATTCTCAGTACACTCTTTCTACCTTTCCCTCTGTCCCCCAAGAATTAAAGAAGCTATGCTTTGCTTCAAGCTGTGCATAGTTTGTGCTTCATCTATTTGTTATTCCTATTCTCTTGTTGGGCCCAAAGCCAGATAAAAACTGCACAAATATAGAACTCATGAGATTTGTATCTTCAACCTTTAGCTGAAGGTTTTTTGTTTCTGGGTTTTTTTTCCCTGCCTGGTTTTGGTAGGTCTCCCACTCTTTGGTTTGTCTAGATGAAGTCACAAATTTGTCTGCTCTGAAGCAGTATTATCACATAATTCCAGCCCCTGAGCTGTAGCTGTTGTGCCAATATTGGGCTATGTATTGTAATATAACAATTTCTAGAAGGCAGCCTGTGGGCTGTCCACTAAGGTCCAGTCAAGATCTGGAGAGTCACAAAGTTCAGGCTTTTACTCCATTCTTCCAGTTTATGAATGCATAAATAAAAACAAGTCAAAGCATATAAACCACTTTAACTTTATTGTTTCTTGTAAGCAGTCAGTGCAGAGTTGCCAGGTTAATGATGAACGAAGGCCAATAGGAGGGGTACAATGCACGTGATCACAAGTGGGATGGAAAGCACTGGTGAGGCATTCCTGCTATTGACAGAGAAGTATGGGAATAGCCAGACACGTTTAGGTCCAAATTCTTCCTTTGGGTGCAAGTGTCACAGCATATCCAATGCAGGCACCACAAACCTAACTTTTTCTACTATTATGTCACTTTCTGCTATGATGTTGTCCACCACCTCAATACCTCAATAGACTTTTCAAGGAAATAATTTAATATTGCCTATTGAAGAAACATTTTTCTTCTTAATGTTGCAAAGAGGATTACGGTTTATATCTAGCAGTGCCTAGATTTGGAGTTCTCTATTTTTCCAATGGAAACTCTTATAGCCTATGAGTGAATAATAAAACTGTTTTGCTAGATAAGAAAAGTCTTTGAATAGATGGATTATCATCCTCCCTTTCTGTTTGGATAGGGAGTTATTTTTAATAACTTGCTTGACACAGTAGGGTTTGCAGAAAGAGCTACTGAGTTCTCTCATGTTGTGGAAGTACTCTGGATCACAAATACATTAAATACAATCTAATAGCTTCAGAAATGTGAATACAGTAACGTTCTTACATAGGTCTGTGATGTACCTCACTTGGAATACAACCCAAATAGATGTAATGAGGAATTAGGAGAATTTCTGCAGTAAATGTTGTGTGTAGCACTGGACCATCTCATTTACAGAATTAATACATTTGCAAGATAATATGGCTATGCATATGCTTAAATAGGGTAGAGAAAACAAACCAAAAAAAAATAAAACAAAATTAAAGTTGCACCTACAGTTTTTGTAGTGGATAAAGCAAGATCCAACAAGTAACATGTTCTTTGTTAGTCTCTGCTGTTTAATTACCTGAATGTTGTCCATCCTGGGTGCTAGTGAGGCAGAGAAAGCTTGTGGAAAAAAACCACAAGCATGTGATGAAATTGTTACTTACTAGGTTTTCAAAGATTTAACAGAATGAAGGGCAAGGTTTATTAAATGCAACCGTATTGTTATGTGATGTCAACTGGGCTGGAGACTCCTCTACCAGCCACACAAACCTCTGTTGCCTACATGAATAGACCAGCTTAAGAAACCATTATCCACTCCACAGACCAGCCCCAGGGCCAGACACACAACACACTTGTTTGCTGTTGCTTGCTGCCATCAGGATCTGGTGAGCCTTGGTGAGGGTGGTTTCCATTCAAGGCTGTGATAGGCAGTGGTGTTTTGGTGGATGCAGACTTTTCATTCTGTTTTCTGCCAGATTTGATGTCGTCTTCTGTGTGCTCCTCAATGATTTTTTTCCCAGATTTTTTTTCTTCTGAAGCCCTGAGGCCTGGAAGTTGACTTCCTTTATTCTCTTCAATCTTTATTCATGTTTCCCATCTCATTTCTCCATTGTTCCCAGGCTTACCTCTGCCATAACTTTTTTTCCAAGTGCTTCCCACTCCATCCTTATATGTGTTTTTTTCTCTTGTTTGCATTTGAGGATTTTTTTCTGCGTTATCTTGGCTCAGACAGGATTAATTGGCAATGTCGGTAAGTCTTCTGCACTCACTTGTGCTGATCTCAGTCTTAGTGTAACCCACACCAGTCCTGAACATCAGGCAAAGTGGAAGTCCTGGGGTTTTGCTGCTTGGGATCATGGGCTAACAGAGTGCTAAGGGATATTTGCAGCTGGTGTCTCTGTACTGGAAAGGTAAAACTTTCCATTTTCCAGACAGTAAAATTGTGGTTTTCCCATGATTTAGCAAGAAAGCACATCCTTTGTCCAAAATGTTGTCTTATCAGAATTGAGGTTTCTGCCTCAGAAGATGGAGGGCCAGACCTTTCCTAAAAAGCATTTTCTTTTTTTTTTATAAATTCATTTTTCCTTGACACTGCTCTTAGAAAAGGCAATTAATTTGTCTGAAATTTCCCGAAGACTTTGAGACAGAAATTCAGTATTAGAAAAATCAGGCCCAAGAGTTGTACTTTGGCAGCATTACTGAAGAGTTACTATCTAACAGGAAGTGTGGGATAGACTATACAACTGCTAACGTATGAGTTACAACCATTCTTATTACTTGAGTGAATGTCTGACCCATTTTACAATTCTAAATATACATTTTGACGATGATTCTAAAACCTTTTACAATTGGACATGTCAAATGCTAACTGAAGCAGGAAATGCAATGCCCTCTTAAGGATTTGATTTTATGACTGTAGAAAGTAATTTTTCTTGTCAGTCTTCTAAAGCCTTTGATATTTGCTTCTGACAAAAAAAACCAGTATTGATGAGCCAGTATTATTTATCAGTGAACAGGCAATTCACCGCATTGGGTAAACAGGGCTATAGCTTCAGGAAAGCTCAAAAATTAGGAAGATTGAGTGAAATGAAAAAGTAGTTCTGTACTGAAAGTGTATGTACAGTGTGTATGCATACATATACGTGTCTACTGAAGTGTGACTTTGTTTTTTGAAGAAGATTTTGAAACATTGGCTGTAGTAAAAATAGATAAATAAATATCCATAGCTGCAAGTGGCTTGAATCTGTCATGGTCCTCTTAGACTGTGTCGGGCAGCACATCTCCGTAGCGAGTACTGTGTGCCTCCTTGTAACCAGCCAGGGAGCATCTTCAAAGGAGGGTGAGCTGAAGTGGAATTAAAAAGTAAAAAGGAAGCCAGGAGATAGAAGAGATAAAGGCAAACTTGCCCTATGCTGCTGTTGTGGGTACCTTTACAACAGTCCAGCTGAGTAAAATTGCCAGGCTCTTTCCTCAGTATTAGTGATGATGTTGCAATACACTGGTGCTTAAAAATCAGTCAACTGTTTGAAAGATTGTTTTCACTCTACCTTCCTATGTGTAAGTCTCATTAATGTCAACAGGACTACAAACAAGAGAAAAGGGCAGCAAGTTTCTAGAGCCGGCTCTGAAAAGTACCAGGAACGGAACAGCAATAGCTGTATTTAACCATTAATCTAAAGGAGAGATGCTCTCCTTTAAATAATTCTCTGAAACAGGAAAAAATAAAATGCATACGAATGATAAAACTTACCAGAGACAGAGAGCAGGCATTAGGATAATACAGAATTGCTTGGCATTTGCTCGCATGTGTGACGGAACTGCCAGTGAACAGTTCCACACAGGTTTCGTTCCGCTGCTTAAACCCCCTGGACTCCGCTCCCCTTGACTGCAGCAGGTTGCCTTCTCTGGAAGCCCTCACTTAAGCTGTAGCACATTTCCGGGTCATTTGCTCATTTTAAAAACATTTTGTTTGAAAAAGGCTGTTCCTAAATTTAATGTTGCACACTTGGCTTTAATTCAGCAAGGTACTTAAGTACATGCCATGTGTGAGTATAAATGATTACTGTCCATTTCACTTGGAAGTACTATTGCTTCAGATTTATATTCTGCTTAAGTAGCTTGTTGAACAAAGGTCCTCATTTGTAGTTGGGTTTCTTTTTTTTTTTTCCTAACTTTAAAAACAACTGTGACTTTACTGTTTTTAAGGAGCTTTCAGCTTTTACAAGGAGAGTTGAATCATGGTTGCTGTGGCCTTTTGTCTCTGTATGTATAAATCCTGCTTAGTATGTGAAAGCAGAGGACTCTAACCACATGTCCTAAAATCCACGTATGGCTAGAAATTTTTAACTTCCTTATCTCCCGGGATAAGGAGTAGACAATTTGCCAGGACAAAAACTTCAGATTCACAAAGATCGGATCACTGCAGTGAAATCACGGCTAAACAACCTCAGAAGCTCACTTTATGTGCCAATAAGTTACATATTATAGTGTTGACTGCTGAAAAGCAGCCGAGTCCCATGTGTCCCATTCATTTAAGCAGGACTCATGAGATTTCCTTCCAACCCTTTACTCCTTTTCAGCAGTCAGCACTGTTGTATAGTATTTAGGAAGTCACTGATAAATCTCACATGGCAGTACAGATTAGTGGAAACGGTATGATTAGAGCTGGAAGTGTCTACAAGGTAGCTCCATGTGTAATTTCTCTCTTATTTTCTGCAGTGAAAAAGTCTTATCACATCTTAGTCAAAGAAAGGATCGCTCATAGTGAAAATAACCGTGAAGGCTGCTTAGAAAGAAATAGGTTGCAAAAATAAGAAAGTGAATGCTTCTTGGATGCGCAAGGAGGAATGGTGACATGGTTTAGCGGACATAGTGGTGTTAGGTTGATGGTTGGACTTGATGATCTTCGAGGTCTTTTCTAACCTTAAAGATTCTATGATCCTATGATGAATTTTAGGCATCAGTAAAGTTCAGAAGACTTGCATGGGAACTCCTTCCCTATGATATTTTTACAGTAAATAAATTCAGAACCAAATGTTGTCATCTCACAGTGTGTCATGGGCAGTCAACCTTGAGATTAGCTGGATATTTCCCGGAAGCCTGCTAGATGCCTATGGCCACAGAAGGGTGAGATGTGGCACGCTTCTCTCAATGCTGCTACATTTGACTGGTTGAAACAGCTCAAAACATAGAATCACAGAATCATAGAATAGTTTGGGTTGGAAGTGACCTTTAAAGATTATCTAGCCCAATCCCCCTGCAAGAAGCAATGACATCTTCAACCAGGTCAGGTTACTCAGAGCCTCATCCAACCTGGCCTTGAATGTTTCCAATGATGGGGCATCTACCACCTCTCTGGGCAACCTGTTCAGGTGTTCCACCACCCTTGTTGTAAAAAATTTTTGCTGATGTCTAAATGATTCCTGATGCTACATGGCCTGTAGCATCCCCAGTCTGAGTCACCTGTCTCTCACCGCACATTGTGTAGGGAGCCTAAATAACAAGCCCGAATCACAGGCCACCTATGTAAAGGTTGGAGGTTCTAACACTAGGTTGGCAAGGCCCAAGTCTACCTGCAGATCTAGTCTTTAATATACAGGTGCATCAAACTGCTATCCTTGTGATGGGATCTTTCCTTCCTTCTGCTTATTGCTTGCTTTGGTTTTTTTAAACCAAAAAGTGCTTTACAACTGACTCAACAGCATTCGGGTCATGACTGATAACCTTTGCTGTACTGTCAGTGTAGCTGATAAGAAGTAGAAAATTG
This sequence comes from Chlamydotis macqueenii, assembly GCF_036417535.1. Taxonomy (NCBI): domain Eukaryota; kingdom Metazoa; phylum Chordata; class Aves; order Otidiformes; family Otididae; genus Chlamydotis; species Chlamydotis macqueenii. The sequence continues at coordinate 50,570,992 of NC_141560.1, read as the reverse complement.
AGAGAGAGAGCCCAAAAGTCTAAATAAGTCGCTTCCGTGTTCCTACCATTTAGTGATTTGAATCTGCTGGCTGACTTGTGCAGAGGTCTGAGCAGCAGTGCAAGGCATGAAGTGTGACTTGGTGGGCATCTCCAGAAGGCAGGTTGAAAAGGGATGTGCCCAGAGAAGAATATGAGAACCCAGGCTCGTTGAGATGACGGGGATCGAGCTGGAATGGGAAAAGGTGTTGACATTGTAGGGAAGCACACATAGTCTGGGAAAGACTTTGTGTCACAGTATTTTTTTTTAAATATTAATAAACACATAACCAATAACCAACCAAAGTTTCATTTTCTCTGGAGGGTTTCCCCATGTTTTAACATTTGGCACTTTGGGCATTTGGTATTTTTGTTTCTATTTTCCTGTCTCACTTCATTCTCGTTGCCCCCTGGTCTCTGAATTAAACGCCCCTTGCGCAAAGAGACACCTGGGTAGTGGTGCACCCATCAGAGTCACAACAACTGTGTCAAATTCATGGAACTATTGTAGAATTAAGTTGTTTGGTTACATGCAATCAATTTAACTTTACAGAAATTATGGCCAAAAAAAAGTCCATGAGATACGTGGTTGTGAACGGTACATTTGAACACCAAAATTCATTGTTTTACAATGAAATTGCTGTTTTACTTAAAATATGAGGTTCTTTCAGCAGCTTCTTCAAAAAGATACAACCCAGAAAGCCTTGAAAGACTAAAAAACAACAACAATAATAATTACTGATATGAAGTGGGAAATTTGGCATTTAGTGTGATTATATCAATAGCTGTTGCTTCTTCCTAGGCCAAACATGACATCTCTTTCCATTGTTCTCGAATGAAAGCACTCATCTTTTGCTTGTACATAGTCTGGCATTTCTCCTAGCTGTTCTCTGGATAACATGTTGGGTGTTTTTTCTAAATGGAGTAACCTCTTGTCCATCAAGAATAGCTTGTTAAATATATACTGAGGAGGAGCTATGACACTGAGCATTTTCCACTGAATATTATTACATGTACATTTTCATAGCACAACCTCTGATCTTTTATAGAGGTACTGCAATTGAAAGAGAAAAATGGGAGAGAAAGTATATCTAATTTACTAACTGCTGACAAAGCCTCCAGATATGCAGGGAATGGGAGTTGCTTCAGGAAAGGAGAATTTCCATTTTTACAGAGTGGCTCAGAAGAGCTGTGCTTCTGCTGTCTTCCCCTCCTTGCAGTCACTTTGATTTAAAGGAACTTCAGTATATCCATGATTGCCTTGAGCCCTAGTTCAGCTCACATCAAAGTGTGTGGAAAAACTGCCAATTAACTTTAAGGTTGTAGGATCATGACCTTGCTTCTGAGATCAGAAGTAGGATCACAAGTAGCAAGTTAGGCATTGTTACACTTCAGGGCCGCAGCACCTATGGAGCCAGTAAATTTCAGTGACCTGTATTCTGCTCTGAGGGGAACTGAACACCGATTATGTGTATGTAATTATGCTTAGGAGAAATCTCCTTACGTTTCTCATAATTTTAAATTATTTTTACATTTGTTTTCAAAAGCTATTTGAGAATTTTGTGCAAGAAAGTTTTAGTATGGTACTTTTCCTTTATTAGGAAAATTTTTTTTGTAAACATACATTTTGCAATGTATATTTTGTATTTGTAGAAGTACATTTTGGCTGAGGTGCTTAAGTTTCATTTGAGGAATCAGTCTAAAATTCAGATGACCAAGCAACACTGCCTACTGCTTAGGCGCTGTTTAAAATGTATCCGGAGGTCAGCTAACTTTGTACTGGTGTGTGCAGGTGAGCTCCTGCATTATCTAATTGCAGTTTGGAAGACAGCGTCTTCATTCTCCCATCTCATCAGGTTCCTTACTGGATTAAGACCCTGAGGGGATCTCCCTAAGGTGGGAAGGGTTGTCCGTCTGAGCTGCTTATGCCATGGGAGAGCTCTGCTGCTCCAGGAGGGCATCATGCCAGGCTCAGAAATAGTATTTTGACAATGTCTGTTTTACCCATTCAAATAGGTGTTTGTGTTCATGTACAACATGGTGGCACTTTGTGTCTTGTACTTTGACTGTAAGATAAATGCATTGATAGTCTTTTCCCCCATAGGAATTATCATGAGTGGACTCACGGGCATTTCTGTGCAAGCATGAGAGCTGCAAGAGTTAGTGACTGCATTTTCAAACTCTTACTCTTGTCTTGAGTACAAACTGCTTTTACCAGAGGAGATGCAACACCGCTGGAAAAGTATTGGTTTCTTTAGTGATGTGCAGTGCTAACATCAAAAAGTCCCTCGCTCTGGCTTTTCATTAAAAGCTTCTTGGAGGTCAAATAGTGCCAGACTGGGTCCCAGAGGCACAGAGCAGAGGACAGAACTCCATCAAGTTTACACGACACAGAAACACTTTCTGCATATGGCTTCGCACAGAGTAATCACTTTGAAATATTTTTTTCTCACATAAAAATAACCGTGGGTTTTTTTGGTTTTTTTTTCAAAGCACAATGACTTCTAAGGAGCTGTGTGATTTATTGTTTGTCCTGTACTTTTCCTTTGCTTTATAGAATATTTAATTAGCAGGGGTCTTTCTGTTACTGCACCTTCTGAAACAAGTTCAGGATCCCTCTGACAGCTGCCGTTTTTTATACCCTGTTACCATTACCTGCAGCAAATCTCTGCTGCTCGAGCTTGCTTTTCTCTGATCCTACTCAGTCACGAAAGGCGGTGGAGTGTCCCAGCCTATTCCTTGCCTTGTCTGCTTTTTTTTTTTAGATGAAGCCAGATGGTGCATGCCACATTTAATTTGTGTCAAAACTAGTTAATACTGAACTGCTGGAGCGTTTATTTTTTTTTTATATTTGGTGGATCTCATCTCATAACAGTTGATGTATTTCACAGCTGTTTTGGTTAACAGACAGTAAGGGCACTCTGAGCGAAAGAAGTGGGTACTCGGTCATGGAGACTGAATCCAATAAGACAGCTCATCTTATGCTATCACTATACAAATGGCATTTACCTCAGTATGGTTAACATATTTTTTTCTATAATACCGACACGGATCATTTTCCTGAGAGCTGGAAGGAGATGCTACTTCTTTCCCCATCTGGCACCTCGGTAGATGTTTGGTATCTGCATTGTCATCTGGTTAGCAACAGCACAGGCATAAAAGGGATTTGTTTCCATTGAACAAAATCTCTGAAATTAAGCTTTGTTTTCATTAAATCTATTATTTGGGTCTGTAGCATGATGGATGACAACTCATTCCAATGCAGCTGAAAAGATAATTTTAAAAGACAGTGAACCACAACAAAGGCAAAAGCTTGTGTGCAATACATGGTTGGCTTTGTGGCGGAAGTTGCATAAAAGAGCGGTATATTCGTACGTGACAGCATCCTTTTCAGAGGGAACAGGCAGGAAGATTAAATAGAGTGGGTGTTATAATGTGTGTTTAACGTACTGAAGTAGGTTCCTCGCCTCAGTAAAGTGTACTTTGATGAGAAGAATTTCAGATCATTTCAGATGATAGAAGGTGAGATGTTCATGGCAGAGACAACAAAGCAGCAACACTTCTTTTGCAGGTGCTTGAGCATCAGTGTTTATTAGTCATATATCACAGGAAAATCCCTTTTGGTCACCTAAATAACTGATTGTATGTTCAGAAAAACAGAATAAAACTATTAAATCAAGATGATGATTGTAGCATTGCTCTGTGGTACATCTAATATCCAGTTTGGATGGTGGTATGGACATTTTATAGTTACAGTCTTTTCTGTACTTTATTAGCTTAAACACGTTACAGGTTTTTGTGCAAAGTTACGTTGTCTCAATTATATAAAAGATTAAGAGCCCATAGAGTTGTATTGAACTGCTGTATTTTTAAAATATTTTTTACCAGTATCTCTGTTATAGGTGAATACAGTACATTAAATTAATTGGTCTTGCGAGATACCAATGATTTCTCTCTGATTATTAAAAAAGTGAAGGTTTTTTTCCCTGCCTAATCTGTTTCCAGAAAAAAAAAACCTGTCCAGTTACACCTGTTCTGTGCAATTTGCCGTGGAAGTCGTAATGGGATTAAAAAACTTCATACGTGAACCATGACGACAGCCCTGTGTCACTGGTGGAATGGTCTCTGATATCATTTGAGAGGGGATGGCAGGCTCCTGCCATCCTTCTAAAACTTATTATTTAAAAAGGTGTGTTATCGGCTTAAAAGAGGGAAATTTGTAGTATTCATTGGTCATTAATGTCTGTAAAAATAAGACATTGAACAGTCAGTCTGTGTTTGACCTTGACTTCCAGAAAGCTCCTGGCAGCTTTGTGCAACCAAACTGTTTATGCTGGATGTACGACGAGTTCGGTAAAGATTCGGCTGTGATACCATGAAATATCAGGAGTCGCTCCATAAATGATTCAAAGTCAGATGAAGTAAATGAACAAAACACCAAAGTAGACTTTAATGTCTGTGTATGAATTTGTAAAACACTCGCTCGGAGGCAGGCAGTTACATCTACATCTACCTGGCAGGAGCTGTGGGTACCTTTTGCAGATAGCTACATTTATTTATGTATGTTTTTATAAAGTAGATATATATAAACCACATATACACACGTATATATTTATTTCAAGAATTGAATTGAGAACATTTGTGAGAGATGAAATGAAACCTTGCTTCCAAAAAATCTGGTTTTAAATCTCACAGCTTTGTTATGGTAGTATGTTTTATGTTACATGAATTACGTCCTTTAATGTGAATATCTGGAAGATACATTCACCATCGGATTTAACTTGCATTTTGGAATGTCCACAGAAAAAAGGATCAGCAGAGCAGTAATAAAAACCAGGCATTTAGTAAATTTTTTTCTGACACATCTGTGAGCAGTAAAGAGACACAGGGTTTTGCCAGCCGCAAACTTTCAATCAGAAGTGAAACTTTACAACTGCAGTAACAACAGCACTGTGAAAACATTCGCTGGACTGCCACAAACTCTCTACTTACTACTGAAATCCTTAGATAAATATGGAATGAAATTTCTTATTGCAGGGCATGGCAAAGGAAAACAAACACACTTTCATATCCACTTTTTTCGCCTCAGAGGTACATCAGGTGACGTGGAGGCATGCTAAATGAGGTTGATTTTTAAAGGCTTAGTTTCCAGGCTCTGAGTTGCTACAGGTGTATCTCTCTTGTGGTTAATGGGGATGAAGGGCTGAGGTCATCAACACAGCAAAAGAAAACATCATGAATATGCAAAATCTGTATATGTGGCCACATACAGCTTCTGTATTTTTCTCTTTAGCTTAGCATCTCGCAAATGCTGACAAGTTAATTTAAAGATTGAGGTCTGTTTTATGTTTTGACAGTATTAGAAAAGGATGTTTGTAAGAGAGGCATATAAAAGATGCAGACTTTCCCTTATTCGTAGGGTTTCAGTTCTACATGCCGAGGTAAAGGGGGCTTTCACTTCACAGTGTGAGGAATGCTATATTATTTATCTTTGGGTGGATTTTATTTTGTTTGTTTTTTTCCTGTTTAATCACATTCTCTGAAAATATTTTTGGTATTTCAGAATTGCAGTGAATTTTTTGCCTGTCACAGGATGAAAATAACATTGCAAAAAAGAAAAGCATATACGTATTGCAATACCAATATGAAAAGGTTTTCTGGTTTTTTTCATTGTATTAATACCAGTTGAACCTGCAGAATCGAATCTCGAGTGACTCTGCCCTTGGAACGGTTTCTGTGTTCTTCTGCCTTTGTCCTTGGGAATGTCGAAGTATAAGAAAATTGCCAGAATGTTGATTCTGTGCCCAGAATGTTTAAATTCACTTAGTGCCAGGAAAATCAAATATGCGCATCAGCAGTTGGTCAGATGGTAGAACAGTTAACTGGTTTTACCAGTGAGATGCTGTGATGGAGAGCATGCTTTATCCAGAGATCTTTGGACAATATCCATTCACATACAGCGTGTGAGCACTGGCCTCCACAAAATTCAGCCTCCCCTAGCACTGGGCAGAGAGCCTCTGGCACGTGTCCACGTTGGGCAAGCCTGGGCAATGCTTTCGCAAAACCATCCACAATAATGGACTCAGTATTCATCATCACAGCAGGGGTAATGACCAGAGGTAGCACGGGTTGGTTAAACCAGAAACCAGTAAATGAATTGGCAAGACCCAGTGAACAGGCAAGGGTGGTTGTGCACTTCTCACACAAGGGGATGCTTTGGTTCTTTAATTTCTTTCCTCTTTGTCCTCCATACTAGTCCCTACTTTTCATACTCTTACCTTTCCTTAGCAAATGTGATTCTTCAGGGCTTGGGAATAAGTGAATTATGCAGCCCATAGTTTCTTTGGCATCCTGTCTATATGCAGCTGACGGTCACCAGCCCCCAGATGGGGTTCTGAGTGTAGCATCACCTGCCTCCTGGGTTGTTCCTGCTCATCTTGCATTCAAAGGACAGAGCAGTCCATTGAGTAAAAGTGCAATGAATTGAAAAGGAATTTTACATTAACATTAAGGAAAAATGAAGGCCCTGAAGTGAGGCTATGTTTTGTTTAGTTTGGATGAAGACAGCAACTCTATAATGTATTTTTGCTAGCATTTCCACATTAAGTCTGTCAGAGTATCAGGCTAATTTTGAAGATTTGTAAGCAATTATGTGGTGATTACATGATGAGTAAAACGCATGACTAAATTGTCTGGTCAATAAAAGGAGGGGGTGAACTCTTCTGTTAGGTTTCCAGGTTGGTCGAGGAGAAGTAATTGCTGTGTTGCTCAAATTAGAAATCAGAACAGTTGTTTTGCTGTGCTTAACCTCAGCTACGCCCAGCATGTCCTCACAGTGACCTCTCTGTTTGCTTATGAATAGTAGCTCATCAAAGAGCCAACTGGCCACCATTTTATTCAGAATTCTTAAATATAGTGCACAATTAGGAACATCAAAGCAGCCACTCAAGAAACCAAGGCTAGCCCTACCAACTGCATGGAGAGGTTGTGTTTTGGTTAAGTCTAGCTTCAGGTAATGATGCTGAGTTTGCTCCAATGAGGATGCCTCAGCTCACAACTTCTCTTACCAGAATAATCTTTAGTTCTAAAAGATTTTTAATTTACCTGAGTGATTCTTGCATGTTACTGAAGAGAGTTATTTTTATTCATTGATATCCTAGCTTGACTCTGTTCACTTTTTCGTTTAAAATGGAAAAAAAAGGTACATTATTATGTACTTGCAGGATCTTTATTTTCTTCTCTTAAGGAAAAGCCCTGCTGTACAGTGTACTGAGCATGTCTTGAAGGGTCTTCAGGCTCTACTGAAATCAGCAGGAACAAGAGGAGTTAGTCCCATCATTAACCTGGGGTCATGAATAGCCAGTATAGGTTTTCATAGAAGATGCACAGGCAACAAAGTCCTAGGGAAATGTTTGTGTTGTTAGCAGGCAGCTGAGGTGCCACCGTACCTCCCCGAGGCTTGCTTGAACTGGGCAGGGCATCAGAGTGGGCAACATCCATGAGGTTGCATTCCAGCACTGGCTTTCTGAGGGACCATCTGGGAGAATAACCTCCCCTTTTTTTCAGTTTGCCTGTCTGTGCAGCCAAGATAATGACACTTTCCTTGCTTTGTTAAAGCACTTTCTCATCTGCAAGTGGAAGGAGCTACCAAAAAAGATAAATACTTGCTGCTCTTCATTGTTTTTAAGCAAGCTTTAAAACTATGCCACTACATTAATCAGCAGTTCAGAGCTTTTGAAGGCAAGGCCGTTTTACGTCATGGTAATAACAAAGACTGTTTTTGTAGTGTGTGAATGAGTTTTATTTTTAGATTAAGAGTAGATGGGTCCTGACATCTGTTAATGTTTACTGAGAACATAAAAATGAAAGAGATTAAATATTTTGTAGCATTACACCTACATTTGGCAATAGCAAAGCAAAAAGAAGTTTCCAGCTGGTGTGTAACTCTCATCGAGTCCAGGCTGGTTTGAGACTTCTCTGAAGATTCAGCAGTCAGAGCTCTAGGAAGATTCAGAGATTCTCAGTATTTGTTCTCAAAAAAAAATTTTAGATAAACAAGTGTTAGAAGTCAGTGGCAAAAAGCAATGCAGTGGCAGTGCAAGGAAACTACTTTAGGCTCGTGGATTTTGTAATGCATAAGGAACTGTGCTTTAGGAACTTGGACCTTAATGTTGCATGGCAAAGCCATGGCCAGGCCCTAGTCAGTCAGACATCACTAACAAAATTCCTGTTTAATTCAGTTACCAAAAATAGATCTTAGAGCTGAACATATAAAAATTCAAGCATATTTTGGAAAAGCACTATAAAAAGTACTTAATATAAAGTACTAACTATGTATTTACTGCCTAGCACTGTTTCTCTTTCAAATCTCTGCCTGCCTGTTTTTCCACGCTTTAGTTTTCCCAGGAACAAGAAAAAAAAAAAATCATAAAACCAAGTGATAAATACGTTAAATCTGCACCTTTTTCCCCTGACATGGTCATTTCTGGATTCCCTTGCCAATGCAGTTTGCCATTTGATTTGAGTATTTTTCTGTGACCTAGATTTTCTGGTTCAGCGAAGACTAAAAAGAAGGGAAAAACCATCGAAGTATAAAGATACACCAGCTTTACCCACTCATCTCAGGAATGTTCTTCCAGCCCTGCTGGTAGCTTGGGAGAGGAAAGGCTCCAAGGAGAAAGCCCAGACCAAGTGGTCCTCCTTGTGTGCCCTTGGGAACTGAACCCTTCTGTAATAACTTTTGCTACTTTTCTGAAATTTTGAATTTAAAAGGAGATTTTTATAGAAAGGAACTTTCTCAATCTTTACCTGCAAGTCCTCCTAGCTTCTCCTACCAAAAGCTTAAGGTAGGATAGAATGCCAGAAGACAGTGCCAGACAGCAAACCAGTGCTTTTAAGTATATAAAGGAAAAATGAAAGCCACCTGGCTTTAATGGAGAGGAGTAGAGGAAAAAAAGAGAGGTGGTAGACTTACAAAGTAAACGCAGCCCTACATAAGTGACCTAAATATAGACGAGCATTTCATGTTCTCTTTTATAAATCTTGTGAAGTTTTGAAAGTACTGAAATACTGAAGTGTTTATTTTTTTACACTTCTGTTTGCTTGAGTCCAGCCCATTCCCTTCTGCATGCGGAGCCTGCATGGAGGAGAACCTGCACTTTGGAGAGGGTGCTTGGCCAAGCCAGCCTTGCCCTGTAACTGGGAGCTGTCATTCCATCCAAGGGCTGCAATCACAGGAAATAAATTCAACAGGAACACTACAAGAGTATGTGTACATACCAGTCCTCCAAGTGACTTATTTATAGTCTGAGCCATAATGTCTGTTCATTAAAATCTCACAGAAGTCGTTGTCCCCCCACCCTTCAAGCTATAAAAGTCTATTTAATACACTCTTTCTCAGAAATCCGCAGCTCTCCAGACCCAGTTATACTATGTAAGTTATGGCAAAAACTCAGCCTCGCGCTTGTGTAGCTTGAGCTGTGATATTATTAGTATCCCAGCATCGCTGCTGGGGATCAGGGCGCAGCTCGGGGGCGTTGTTTGTTTTCCATGTAAGAAAATACAGTAGCATTTCATAAAATGGATTGAGCTGGGGCGGCGCAGTGATGGGTTATTGGCCAAGCCATGCAGCCCTGCAGCAGCGCAGGCTGGAGCATCATTAGCCAAAGCACATAATACATCACTGTCCTCTTTCACAGCCAGCGAAACGTGAGGAGCAAAAGGGGAAAAGATTTTAAAATGCTGCACTTGATTTTTGGTAGCTCTGGTCTAAAGAAAGTAAAATGTCTGTTTTTTTTGGAAGGACTGGGAGGACAAAGAGGCAAAAATGGCTGTTGATTCAGATTTTAAATTATTCAAGCAAGTAGCTCTTGTTCTTGTCAGACAGGTACTTAGAGGTATTTAGGTACCTAAATGCTGTTGAAGTCAGTGGGAGTGGAACACTTAAATATCTGTCAGAGGTTAGTGTGAGAGTTCAAAAGAAGGATTTCAGAGACACTGAACTTCACCTCACCTTCATAGAGCAAATGTATTGGAGGCTTTTGTCTCGAGGTCAGGTTTAGTGATGTCCCTCTTCATTCGTTCAGGTATCCAGCTCCAAACCTGTATCTGGCACCTCCCAAATCTGCACAGTCAGCTAATTGGGAATGGACACTGGGCTGGTGCTCCCTGTTGGCATCCCAAACTGGGATTTTCCCTCAGGAATTTGCAGCCAGGACATGTAACACCGTAAAACATCATCACCTGCTACTTCGCCTTTCCTTGAATGAGCAGCGTATACAAAATGGGTTTTTTTTTTTGTGAAAGTGGGCCAAAATGTTACTACATGCACAAAGATAAATCAGTTTATGTAGAGGGAGGGTTTTTCCTTGACTCCCTTTCAGTTTATTAATAAAATCTTTCTTGGTTTTTTGGTAACAGTGAAGGTCCCACATTTCAAGTAGGACAAAAATATCTGTAATATCATGATCTTTTATGTTAGTTACAGTCCATACAATCCATACTCCAGTGTTCTTCCAAGATTTTTGAGCTTCTAAATGACTAAAAGAGTTGCTGTTAGTTTAGCACAGTGCTCTGCCAGGCATCTGTTGATATTTATATCATTAAATATCAGTAGGGACTATGTATTACAGAACAGGGAGAAAAGCTATGACATAGCAGAACTCATCTCCCAGAGGAAAAGATGGAGAGCCAGAGGCTGCGTCTTTTTGGATAATTAAAACAGCTCAGACTGAAGCATAGGAGCTTGTACTGCAGGGCATTTTTGCAGTCCTACTTATAAAACCACAAAGGTCTAAAGTCTTCCTGATTCTTGGAGGGCAGAAATCAGGATAATGCCTGTAGATCTTTAAAAGCAGGCTACCTCTTTGTGACTTCAGAGCACAATATTTTCCCATAATAAATTTGCATTGCAAATTAAATGACTTGAAATATGTGTCTCCAGGAGCAGTAGAAGGAATACACCTTGCCTGTATTTGCATTTCAATAGCACCTAAAATATGTGGTGCAGGTCTTCTGTTTGCATCTGGCTCTCGTGGATAATCAGAAGCCCAATGCTCAGAGGAATTGCTTTTGAAGGGAACAGTTCACAGCTGGGTCATGAGATTATAAGAGGGATTAATATGAGTTTCACAGGGACTGACTGATAGAAGAATTGCAGTCAGTTCGGACTCGTGGAGCAGCACTGCATGTTTCTGTCTCTGGATGGTCTGTTCTTTTCTGTTTTACCCAAAGGAATAACACACTGATGGTTTTCTCTGAAACAGTGTCAGCATCTGACTTTGCAAATACCACACTATTTCTTCCACTACACTGCATATGTGTGCTTTACTGGGGCCTTCTTCAGCTGGAATAAGCATAGCAGGTAAAGCATGATTAACAACAAAGTACAGTACAAAGCATATTTAGCAATTTGCAGTTAACCCATGGTATTCACCAGCCCAGACTTTTGCATTCAGCTGTGACAGTGTCCTGCAGGAACAAAAGAACAGCCTAGCGTGCAGGAAAGCATGATTCGAGTGATAGGCTAGGAAATTATACTTCTCCAATTCACTGCAATTCCTAAGGATGTGTTGAGACAAAGGACCGTGGATTGCCAGTGGGCATGTTTGTACACAAAGGTACAGAGAATTTTCTGACATGCCTAAGCTCCTTCTGATGATGCCGTATTTAAATCTAATGAGTGTGCTCTGTGCCCATATTACACATGGTATTTCATATTCCGGAAATGTTTTAGCTTGTGGATTCTTGATATGATTTTTTTTTCTAACTCAAAAAAGTCACAAGAAACAAGTGCGAGTCCAAACATTCAGTCCAAATCTTTCCTGTTTCATCACAAATCGTGTCATGGCTTGTTCTATGCAAAAGAAGTATTTCGAAAAGCAGTAGCTAAAAATGTCGATTTCATTTACTAATCTCTTGCTGAAATATACATTAATCTTTTAAAAGCACCAAGTATTTAAAAATATTAGCCTTCTATTTGATTTTCAGGTACTGACATTTAATTATTAGGTGCACAGTGTGCTCAGAAACACTATGCAGTATCTATTCCTAAGACTTTCTTCAACGAAGCAGTACAAATATTACAGTGTGCACTCACAAAATGTTGTGCTTCGTCTCTGTAATCCATTACTACTTATTGTCTGTCTTTATTTTGTTCTTGTACTTGGTTACTTCACAGATTACTTTACTTTGTCCTTATTAGCACCCACGAACACATCCTTCATGAATGTCGCCAGTGTTCTTTGTTATCAAACACATATGTGAAGAAACCACTGAGATTTTCTTGATTTTTTTTCAGTCATTGGAAATTTCTTTGTTGTCCTCTGGTCCCGGTCCAACTCTGTAGGAGTCGGTGATTGTCTTTCCACCAACTTCATTGGGATTTGTATCTTGTCTTTAACAGTTCCACTAAATTCATTTTATTTTCAACCCTCCAGTACATCATAAAGTTATTTTATTTTAAAATTAATTATGATTTGCGATTTGACCTTCATGGATTTTATGTGTTTTTGAATACTGTCTTTATATTCCATCAGTTGCTTCTTGTAAAATTCAAACCTTGTTGCAGTCCTTTGCCTATGCGCTCACTCTCCTGCTCTCTCACTCTCTTTTTCAAAACTCTATTTTCTCTCAGCTAACAATAAACTACTTATCATTGGTCCTTATGGGGGTTTAGTTTTAGATTTCACTCTCCGTAAGGATGTATATCCCTCCTAAGCCAGCTCCACCACCTCCTTCAACTTCAACTAACCTTGTCTACTGCACCTCTTTGCCAGTAAACATTGCAGATTTCTTTCATAAAAACAGATTTCATTTGATGAAATCAAGCCATGTATTCACAACCGCTTCAGACAGTGAACTGGAGAGCCTTATTAAATATAAGTCTTGTTTTCCACACTTTGCTTCACCATCACGTCATTGTTGTACCACCGCAGCGCAGGAGGGGCGGCAGCCAAGATCCATGCGTGGTTGCATGGGACTGATGCGCACGCATAGGGAAGGAGCCACCCCTGTTGCAGTGTCGAAGCAGACAGGGCAGACTCCATGAGAGAGCGGAAAGTAAAGTTCCTTCTTAAACAGCTGAAGTGACCAGCCAGCAGTTCAGAATAAAATCTTTACCAGTCCACTTTCCTTTTCCAAGTTAAAGTATGTGTGTGTGGCTCCCCATGTGTGTGTTTGGGGTGTTGGTGGTTTATTTTTAAATTAAAGGCATTGGCTTTCTTTTCTAGTGTTGCAAAACTGAATCTAACTTTTCAAATCTTGAGCCTGAAGGCTGCTATCACTTACCAGCTCTCAGGGCTAGCATGTAGGTTTTTTTGATTGAATGTGCATTCAGTCTTGTGAACTAGACTTCCAGCAAAATAAAAATCACCTTTCATCATGTACCACAGTGGTATTAAGAGAGGTCAGTCATACTAGTGCCTTTGCAAATGTCCCTCCTAAATCCTGCTGCCACTCATTATCCTCTGATTTTCACATCTGCAATTTTTCTGCTGTCTTAGCAATTTTCTTGGGCTCAAAACTAGTTAATAGCTATTAAAGTAGAACCTAATCAACCCAGTTCATTTCTGTGAAAACTGTTCTTTCAAGGTCCTCCTTTCAGCAGCTTTAACAAACCCTCTTTTTGTTTTTTGGGGCGTTGTTTTGGGTTTTTTTTGTTGTTGTTTTTTTCTGGTTTGGTTTTTTTTTTGTTTTCTTTTTTTTGTTGTTGTTGTTGCTAAATATTTGAAAAGGACCTTGATAGTTCAGAATTTCGGTAAAGGGAAATACACCCAGGTTACACAGATAAGCTTCTGGATTGTTCCAAAGCCAGACCTTCTCAACAGTGCCCCAGCGCAGATGCAGAGCAGGAGCAGAGGGACAGATGCACCCTGTGATGCTAGCAGCACAGAAAGGTTATTCCCCTACCTGGCTCGTGTCAAGTAATGTCACTCATTCGTGTTGGGAGGGATTGGCAAATGCATTATTTTGTGTTTTGTAGTTTTTTCACTGGTTTTTGTGGGTTTTTTGTGGGTTTTTTTTTTATTCTGGGGTTTGGGTTTTTTTTGGCTTTGAAGGACCTGGAAAGGACCTATGAGGAGCTGAAAGTAGAGGCAGTGCCAGAACCATGGCAAGATGTAGAAAAGCGGGAGGCAAAGTCCGCTGTGAGATAGCTAGGATCTCCCTAAGGAGCTGCAGCTGGAGGAGAAATGACCGCCAGCAGCTTGATGTTAGAGGAGAAAATAAATTGGCCTTGTTCCAAGCTCTAAAGGACATGGCACAAAAATTACCATGATGGTCTGTGCTGATTTGTACAGCTAAGGGTGCCCTTAGTAAGGGGAAGAGCTGCAGCAGAGGAAGTATCCATTTGCTTTTCCATCCTGTGGTTAGGATGAATCAGTGAAGCCCTAAGGGGCGAATTTGACTGCCGTTACCCAGCTTTCTCTGCCCTCCGTAGAAACGGGGCAAATTATTTCATTCTCCAGTGCTTTCGGCCCTGTATCTTCCTCCAGCAGGAAATTAATACAGAAATGGAAAGTAGTTGGCCATTAACATGGCAGCGATTATCTGAGGGCCAGACTCGGCATCCATTGAAGTTAAAAGTAAAAAAAAAAATTTCCATTGACTTCCAAGGGCTTTGGCTCAAGGCCTAGGAGAACCTCTTCAAATTTCTGAGGATTGCTAGGCTACTGAAAAATAATGTACGTACAGTGCTTCAGTGTACATATGTTGCTTTGATTATTTCATGAATATCACATGCTTTGATGTTGGAGGCTGCATAAAGACCACCAAAAAAGATCTGTTAACTAATGGCTGTGTTTATGCTGTAGTAGGCAAATGCTGAAACTGAATTTGGCCTTTTTCCCCTGGGACTGAATCCAAATAAATGTCATGAAGTAACTGCACAAACAGCACTCACTGGAAAAAAAAGGTCTTTGTTTCACTAATAAGCTCTTTTAAGGAACAATGGATACAGTTTCTCAGTTTTCTTTACATCTGACAAAATAAAGCAGGCAAGAATTCTATTTTAAGGCCGTTTGAATGAAAGCAATGAAAATTGGTTTGCTTAACAAAGGTAACTTGACTAACTATTTGTTGTGGTTAGGAAGATGTGAGAACCCCTATGAATGTTTCTGGATTCCCAAAAGGAATGTGTGGCTGTGGAGGTTTGCTTGTTTGTTTGTCTGGTGAGGGCAGCTGGGTTCCAGCACAGGGTTTACGTGGGGCAGATTTCACCAACCAAAATACACCCGAGAGTTGCAAAGTAGTTAGAGGATGCTGATGTTCAGGAATCTTCAAGAATGTGTCTTTCGGTGGAAAGTTACACTGTCATTTAGTTTACTTCTGATTCTTGTTGAACTACACGTTGGGTAGCTGCTTTCTATTATCCATTAGTAGCTTTTAATGTCTGTAGTATCACTTTTGGGAGAAATGCACTTTTAGCTGAATGTCTCGGAACCAGGTCCTCCTGAAGTCAAGCTAACTCTACATGCATTGCATACTGGAAGGGACTGCTAGATTCCAAGCCATGGACAGACTTCTCTAAATCCAGCCATGTCACCAGAAGTTACCACCTTTAGCTACTCACTGCTCTTTCCCTGTCCAAGGCTGCTGCCCACTTCATCTACTCACACAGCAAGCTGTGTGGAAGCTCCCTCATTCGTTTTAAGCAAAATCAACTCCATTTGTTTTGCTTGTCATTGGTCTGCACCAAGATAACGGGCTCAGCCTGAAGCTGAGCCTTGTAGGAAATGTTCATACAAACCGTTCAATGAGCACATCGGTGGGGGTGATCCCTAATGAGAAGAGCAGGGAGTGGTGCTGAGCAGCTGAGAGTAGTAACCTCTTCCAACTCACAGCAGGGTCCCGAGGAGGACATCTGTTCATGGCTTCTGTCTACAGCTCCTTTGTAGATCTGACCAAAATGCTTCTGGCAAAAAAAGCCACTCTTATTGGGGAGGAAAAAAAAAAAAAGTTTAAACACTTTCTGCAGGGAAATGTTAATTTGAAAGAAATTCCAGCAAAAAGTGAAATGGTACTCTAGTGAAGTGAGGGGGGGAGTCAGAATTCCCCCCCCCCCCAAAAAAAAAAAATCTGTTTTGGGATTTCTCACTGAAAAGTGCTTTTTGTATTGCAAATTTCAATTTGCAGATATACTTGTTTGTTTGTTTGTTTGTTTCTCCACCAGTTCTAATAGCTACCACTTTACTGCTAGAAAAAAACAGGAGCACGTTTTGCTCCCACTCACCCCTATAAAAACTTCAAATCCACATTCTCACTGTAGGTTTGATCCTAGCTATTTAAACGGTAAACTACATTAAAATGGATGGGCATGGCTGGAGTCACCAGTCCCAGCGTGCAATCTGTAGCACTGGAAAACCTCATTTCCACACGGCTCATGTACTGTGATCTGTGGAGAACAAGATGCTTACTGCCCATTTTCTGCAGCATGGGAGACTTGCTCTTGCCATCAACTCAGAGGCACTCTAGTTGCTGCCCACAGCTTTCGCTCCAGCTAGCACGTAGTGCTTCAGAGCGCACAGCCCCCATGTGAACGCACAAATGTGCTGGCTACATGCTTTCTTGCATCTTAAAATTACTGCATTACAGTGGAGCAGAATTTATGTTTTGCTGGTTTTGTTCAGATCAAAGCATTGTCATTTCTGATTTCTTTTGACCTGTAAATATGTATTTAAAAACCCAACTTGTAGCATACTCATAGTTTAACAATACGTTTCAATAAATATCTCTCAGCAGATACTCTGTGTTAAATAATTTGGCAATCTGTTGGTGTAAGGCTTTATCAAGGGAATTTCAAACAGTATGGAGTAGCTCCCCCCCCCAGAACTGTAGAACTTATCCACAATTACCCCTGTGTGTCGCTTAAAAAACATTTTCAGAGCAAATTGCATATTCCAAATTTAGAGTACACATCTCTTATTTCTTCAAACAGGTGAAAAGCATAGATCTTAATGAAGGCATAAATCCTTGGTGTTTAATCTTTCTGAAGAAATGCAGTAGTGTTTGTGCAGGGAGGAAATTATGAAAAAAAATTGGTAACTACTGAAAAAACGTGGAATATCTCAATATCACCATTTATATAAACAGTCAGAAGCTGTTTGCTTTATAGTAAAGAATACAAGGAACGGACTTTTTTCTCCTCCCCCACAGATGTAGGTAAATAGTCTCAGAGTGAAATAGTCTTCAGCGTAAGTGTAAAATCATGCTATGGTGCCGTAGTCATAAGGATGTTCCCAACTTTAGTGCAGCACTGCAGAATAAGCAAGAATTATCTTATGAGTAGGGCCTGCTAAAAGAGGAAAGAGCATAATTTAAGGATCAGTATATAAATAAGTTGTAACTCTTTTTTTTTTTTTTGAAACTATATTGCTTTTCCTAAATGTACTAAAACTGTAAAGTAATATCAGTGGAAAATTGTAGCAGAATGATTTGTTTTCATAGTTCATTTATAGTTAATTTCCTGTACTAGTAGTACAGGGAAAATGATTTAGCAGTGAGTCTAGTGTGAATTCCTTACAAGAAACCAAAAGATAAATAGCTTACTCCCTACTGCCTAAAGGTTTGAGAGTGCGGATGAACTGAATTAATAAAATCTTTGGAGCCTTTTTGTGCTCCAGTATGGAAGGCATGAAAAGTATTCCTCCACTGTGCAGTTTATTTTCTGTACGTGTTCTCCAAGAAGGCAGCCTAGAGATAACACAGGACAAGTTACCTTCAGCTTCAAAAATCACAGCCTGCTTTTATGTTCTCTCCAGGCCCAGCAGAAGGCTGTGGGCTTCCAACCCTCTGCCTGGGGGAAAACTGAGGGTGCTCACACACAACTAAGACATTTGGCAATCAGATTAATGCAGAAAGGGCTGTTTGCGATGCTCTTTCCTTTCCTACAGAGATAGGTGGTGGTGGTGTCCCCCGTTTACATGAGCTCAGCTGTGCTAACTCATCCTTTTAATTTCTTCTGTGGGAGCCAGGAGGATTTTTGTTTGGGGGAGGTCACTCCTGTATCTGAGTGCTTGACTGCTGTTACGCTAAGATTGGTTTGTGCTTTCTTGGTCCGTCTCTCAGCTGTTGCTCAGCACTAGCATCCTGGCAGTATCCATTTGAGGGAAAGAAGAGGAGCAGGAAGGGGATGGACTTCTCAGCAGAACTTGGCAGGATTTTTATTTTGGTATCACTTGACCCTTGCTTAAAAGAAACAAGTTAAAATATATTTAGGTAGGGTAGAGTATATATAAATACCCTAGTAAAATATATATAGGTAGAGGGTAATAGACACAACATATCCCACTCTTTTCTCACTGGCAGACTAATTAGAAGAGCAAGTTCACATTAATGGTTCATGGTTGCCCCGCACTTTTCCTGCCTTCCAGCTGTCTCGTTTTGAATAATAATTTGCATTTTATCCCAAACTGCTTCTAATAAAAGATCTAAACCTCACTTGTCCTGAACTACTTTTAGTAGAGAGAACCGGACTGAGCCTGCTGACCAGCTGCTGTTATAGCTCTGAAAATCAAATAATTTCATCCCCCACTCATTTGCTTTCATCAGCTACATATGAGATACAGTACAAATGGACTGGTCTCAATTATGAAGATCAGAGGAGTTACACAATTAAGCCCGCTTCTCTATTTCATTTATATAAAAAAGTAAAATACATGTTATGCTTTCTTATCTAGTTCACAAAGCTTTTCTATACTGGAATACGTAAATGTGAGTTTAAATACTCAAAACATGAAGCAAGCAAATGCATCACTGTGATAAGCTACTAAAGCTTTGTTGTTCATTTTGTAGAGGATACCTTTGGCTCTTCTGTATTGGGTATTAAACCAGACACTCACACTCTTGACTAACAAAATGCAGTTGAAGCTATTGATAAACCATGATGTTCTTATAACAGAACCTTTGCTGTTTGGGTCTGTTCAACTTTGTCCACCTGGAAAATAAGGATCAACCAATCTGCAATTCAAATGTCAGCATTTAACAATACCAACAGCTCATTCAAAAAGGTTGCCCGATGATGAAGTGCAGTAAGGGAGGTTATTTGTTTTCCTGCTATGGTGGACATTGACGGTTGATCTAAGACAGGAGCTCAGTACTCGCCATCTGATTACAAAGTTGTTATGGAGGGAAAAGGCTGCATGGTTGAGTTAAACTCGGTAACAATTAACTATGTTTCCTAGTAATATTTTCAGACATGGCAATTTGAGTTATTAGCATCCAGGTTCATTGTGTAACTGTGTTAGGGAGATGTTGGTGTGACTCTGGAAGCTGCTGAGAGCTTTAGCTGAGGAGCAGACAACTTTCGTAGTACTACATTTGTACTTCTGTAGCATTGCTGGAAAAACTGACCTTGACTTGAGTAGAGTAGGATTAGGTCCAGGTTCCAGTATTGTTCATGTTTTTCACAGGCAGAGGTGTGTGAGGAGGTCAGTGGGACTTGGTGTGTGACTGGATGGGGATCGCAGTTAAGTGAGGAGCCTGTTTGTGTACCTGCTTTGATGACCTGATGTCAGGGTATTCAGTGTCTTCAGCCATATAGATGGTCTTATTAAAGTTATGCAAGTAGATAGACTGTGAGGATGAAGAAGATTGTAGTGAATGTGCAAATAAAAACCACTGGCTGCTTCCTGATAGAAAACCAGGTGGCATTAATATTTCTAACTTAATCGAAATAAGTTACCGATGACTTAGCAGTGAAGGTCAAGGGAACTTGGGTGGGTTTGGATTTTCAGGCAGCTGGAGAAGGTTATCATATTTGCACTATTTCTATACGTAACTGTAAAATGACTACTGCTGAAGACCATAGCAGCCCTGTTTATTTATTTTAGAAGTGTAAACCTGACATTTATATTATAGTAGGAAACTATTTTAATGACTTTCCAGCCAGGGAATAGCGTAAGAGTACAGACAGGAGCCCCCACTCATATGGACATGAGTGACCTGTTTGAAATCCTGTGTATGGATTGCCAGAGGGGTTTGACAAAATCCCTGCTGAAGGACTCTTAATCATCTCAGAACAATCTCATGGACCGTGCTCTGATTTGAAAGATGGGAAGCAACGGCTGGGAGTAAATGGCTGCAGAGTAGTGGTGTATTCCCACAGGGATCTGGGCTGGAGTTTGAGCTGTTCAATGTATTCGCAAATGATCTGCACAACGGTGAGCTGACAGCATTTGCTAGTGATCCAAGATTATTCCAGCTAACGGCAATTAAAACTAATTGTGCAGAGTTGCATGATATTGAGTGACTGGCAGATGAAATTCAGTGTAAGTAAATACAAAGCAATGTGTATGGAGAGAAATATTATTACTGTATACAAGGCTTGCTCTGAATTAGTTGTTAGCACTCAGGGAAGAGATGAGGAGCCCCCACAGATGAAAACATCCATTCCCTCCCCACATGCTGTACAGAGAAGAATTAGGAATGACACAAAGAACAAAACAAACATTCTATATATCATAAATATCATATTAATGTAATACAGAACAAATGCAGATTTCCAAAGCCTTGCCATGGTGCAAGGACCAAGCTCTGCTTTATCAAGTGTTTGAGTATCTGCACTGCAGACCAATCAGGGCCTTGAGCCGCGGTGCCTGTACTGGCAGGGACGTGTCCCTGCAGCGGCACACTGCTCCCTTCTGCCTACTTTGCTGTAAGACCAACAACTCCACCTAAGGGGGCAATTGGGGTAGTGTCTTCTTTCGTCACCAGAGCAAGACTTGTCAACAACCTCCATCCAAAATGGTTCTGATGAGATGTAGGCTTTGCAGTGCTTAAGTCCGTTTAGGTAACGGTACGTGGGCTCCTGAACGTGTTTTAACTTGTTGTTTTAGACTATGTGTTTATGTAAGTTTAACTTTCGGATGCCAGTTTTATTTAAAAATATACATTAAAGTGTTTTCAAATACATTTTACATATGCACCACATACATTTCCATTATTTGTGTATTGAACAGATGATGGTGGACTGAGCTGTCGCACGAGATGCTCTGACTGACCCAGTGCCCAGCACAGTGCTGCCCAGGGCCTTGAAGAGCAAAGCAGCAAACCGAGGTTCTGCAGTGTACTCAGCACTGTCCCTTGTCTCGGGCTGGAACACCTCTTACTTGGAAAACATTTTTCTCAACAACATTTCTCAATTGCTTCTATTTAAATCTAATTTTTTGCGTCGTTGTAACCAAGAGCTCCTGGTGTCCTACTTGCCTTTTTATGTAATACCATTCTGCCAACGAAACACCCCCCTTGTAGCCCCGCCTAACTCTGCTTTCACTCTGGCAACACCGCGTTTGGGGAGGGTTGAAATGGTCCTTGTGTGTGTGCATGTGAGTACATGTAGGTGTGGAGGGGAAACGGGGCACAAGTTTATTCACTTAACAGAAGAAGCGTTTGGGGACTTTTGGATTTTCTTCAAGCACGCAGGACATGGTCAGGTCCATAGCTAGCAGCTATGGGAGTTTATAACATTGCTGGTGTGTTTATAGCATAGCATGGAAGGTGCTATATAGATATCAATTACTCTGTTAGTACTAGTAATTAGGTTTTATACCCGACATTCATTTTTATGCTCTTCAGAAGAAAATGCAACCTATGCAGACTACCTTAACCTCTAAGCATCTAAACGTGGTTCATTCCAAGGGTTAACTGTACTTGTAGTTTACTGTATTAGTCCCAGTCGTATTTGACATAAAAATGTTTTTATAGCACAACCAAATACCAGCATATTTGCGGTTGCAGTCAGATGTTTTTAACTATATTGGATATAACCCACAATGGTTTCAGAAGATATTTCCATTGTTTTAGCCAGATTTAGAGAGGCTGGATTAAGCCATGGCACACCAAGCGCAGTGGTGTTTACATATGTAAGTATCAGTCTTAAAGGGAAAAGAATATGATGTTCCATAAACCTTTATACAGAAATAAATACCTTGCAGCAAAAATGTTTTTCTAAGATCAGTTACTATTTCAACTATAATGACCTGCTTGGAGAAGGTCAGGGGCCAAATTCTTCTTTCATTTACACTGGCGTAAATCCACAGTAACGTAAGTGTAGGATTTGGGATCGGGAGTGTAATACTTTGGAGTTAGTTTTCCCCTGACCAGCAGCATTTTAATACAATCTATTCTGTTTGAGCTGTTAATGTAGCAAACTATTCAATGGATAAGATCCTGATAAACTACGTAACACGAGAAATTAATTCAATCGGAGCTTCAGGGTAGAATGTAGTCCTGGGCAGTGCTTGTTTTAATTGTCTCTTTCTAAAAAAAAAAACGTGCTGGTGTTGATCTGCCAAAAGGCTTGTTCACATTGGAGATGTTACTGTTTAAACTGAATATATGTATGTTGGTAACGCACTGAAGTTCTGATCCAACTTTACAAGTGTACCAGCCCCTAGAAGTCCTCAACTGATAACTGCCAATGCAAACACCTCCCAGTCTTTGTCCATCTTCTGGATGGTTGAACAAAAGCTCCAGTTCATATATGTTCCTAATTTTTGCACTTCAGTTCCAGTTTTAAACTTTATGGAGTTTTCCCATGTCATCTTTAACTTTTGATTGCAATTAGTATTTCTGATCTTTACTGCTAGCAGTGAACTGCTCGTTAATAATTTAGTACCAATTTAAACATCAAAAACTGTTGTAATAGATATTATGTAAATATGAAGGATAAGTTTCAAAAACCACACACCTGAGTCCTGCATGTGCACTGCAAATCCAGTGTGTGTACACAAGGCAATCCACATTGCTCTTGAAGAAAAGTAGCAAATCTTTTTTTTTTTTTTCCTTAAAATAGTAAGTTGTTTAACATAACCAAACTCAAAACCTGGTTAACAGATCCTGTGTTGTCAGCATCCTTTGTAGCAACCGACTACCTGGGACTCTGGACCCCACCCAGTTTGTATAGGCTGACACATATACACATATACAGAAAATGAAGGGCCAGAATATTTCAAGGAGCCTATAAACTCCTCTGCGCATCTTCTAACCATGGCTCTTTCATCTTTCAGTCCCGTATCCGTTAATATGACACTGCTCAGGATCCTGAATTAGGATCCTCCTTCCAGATTTTAGATGTTTCTGCTCCCAGTACCACACATCTGTAACATTTGCGTAGTCCAGCCACCTCCTAACTTTTCACCTCTCAAGTGCCAGAACTTCCATCGTGCATGTGAAGGTAGCCAACTGATCATCTGAAGCACAAAATCATCTTAAGCTATCATCCTGTCTAGAAGATTTGCACACAATGCATTTATATGAACTCATGTTGTTATCCTGGGCAGTGGGGGAGATGACAGTCAGAAGGGCCAGTTTTGCTGGTCTTTGCCATTGAGTAATACAGATCAGGTTGAATTTCCCCGCTCGACCATGAAGTGTGTTAGAAGAAAGCTTCTATAATTAAAACCCGATGTGGTTTTGGATATGCATTGGATAAGTTTCTCTCAAATAACTGTTCCCGTCTAATTTGAACATTAGACAAATACAGTAACAAGTGAGAGGACTTTTATTGTAGTTTTAATTCAACACAGAGCACAACATATATAACCATTGAAAACAGAACCACAACTTGACAGACTCAGATCTGACTCTTCCCTAATCCTGTGGGCTCTATGCAAAACCCTAATGGAAAAATACCCAGGAAAAGATGGGATGGGATTAAATCAAACTCTCTATGGTTCTTTGGAGATGCTGCTGCCTTTGGAGAGGACCTGAGGTGGAGGGAGTACCTAGTCAAAAGCTTGTCCCTGAGACTCTATAGTGAATCAGGACTTTTTCTGTGGGTATCCAAAGCTCCATGTTGAAAGCTGCCACCTTTTCACAGCTCCTCATCTCCCATCTTGGAAGCAGAGCCCTGTTGCTGTTTCATGTTCATGTAACTGCAAAAGGAAGGGGACTATGAAAGTTTATGGTGGCGTTTGCTACACTAAGCATCAGATGGATTTCTATCCAGATGTCCTAACAGCTGCTGAAAAGGCGCACTGTAGAAAATTATTACTTCCCAGTTAGACGTGCCATTCCTACATGTAGAAAAGACAGGGAAAAGCACTGGTAGAGTTAGGGGTAAAAGGAAGCACATGTTTTACTTGCCTCATTTCTCACTTACCATGATAAAATTGGGGCTTTTATTCTTGTTGTTCTTTAGGTGACTATAGATCACAGAATTCCTTATTTCTTGTTTTTGAATCCCCTATTCTGAAGCTCAGGTTTTACCACAGGTGTTGCAGGTTTGCACGCAGACATGTCAGGGAACACTGTGCGTGGAACCAACTTCTGCATTTCAGTCGGACTCATTTCCACATGCTGTTTTGCAAAATGTGCCAGTCACACTTCCACACCTTTGATTTCTGTTACTCCCATTTTGTGAAAAACTGCAAAGCATAGATTGGGAGATCCAAATGTAAGTCAATTAAGTTGACGAAAAAATTCCTTTAACTTCAGTTTGACCGGGATTTTACTCTTACCTCTTTCCCGAAACAAATAACAGCAAGACTGTGGAAAGGTTAGCAACCTCCACCGAAGGCCCAGTGCTACAATGCACTTGGCAGACGGTGACATATACCCAAAGAGTTGCAAGGGGTCTTATGGTCCCCACCCAAAAGAGCCCATGTACCAGCCCTCACTATTGCCTTCCATGGGAAAAGTTCTGGCTTTACGCATGCGCATCTGAGGAGAGAATCTAATGATCCCCATCTCAAAAAAATACGACCGGCTGACCTGTTTCCAAGTTGGTTGTCTAAAGCTGTACCCTCGCCTGCATCCTGACGTGCTGAGCAGTACCAGCAGTTTTCCTCTGTAGTCAGTGAGATTGCTCACAGAATAAGGTGCTTGAGGGAGAATTAAAAGCTCTGGGAAAGGCCACTTCACCATGGTATGGGCTAGAGAAAGTTGATACTGGAGGTGTCTTATTTCTGGAAAGGAAAATATTTAAGGAATGTGTTTTTAGCTGCTAACTAGATGCAAACTGTATGTGAAATGGGCATGAGAACAGGAAGGACTTGGTTCTCTTTTGCAGTGTGAGTGTGTTTTTGAAGCAGATCCTTGTCATCAAATAGATTCAGAGAGAGTCTTTTTCCTTTTCCCCTTTTTTTTTTGGCAGGGGGGCAGAAGGGGTAGTTTCTTTTGCAGTGGGATCCAGTCAGCGTCTGGACCCCATTGTATTAGGAGTTACTTAAAGGCACAACTATCCTGCCTGAAGAAGCTCAAAGCCCATAGCACACAGGAAGTTGTTGTACATGTAAGAGAAAAAGTCTGCTCTGTTAGCAGAATGGCTTTTTGCTTTCAGAGTAAGCACTTGGATTTTTGGAAGTAGTCTGGACAAATAACCAATTACTTTTTTAAATCAAATATTCAGCTACAATCATACCACTAGGTTAAAAACTCTGTATATATTTTGTATTCTTAGTTTTTTTCAACTCAAATTAAGTAAGAATTAGCAGCTGTAGTTAAAATGTACTCTGTTCAATGTGTGGTATAATTGGTGTTGTTTTTCATTACATCAAGCTTTTTTAAAAAAACAACACAACAATTCCACTGAAAATTCAGCCTCTTTAACAGCTGATATATTTCCCTCTTGCTCCATTGGGAAGCTGATCCAGCTTCACTTTCTGAATGTCTTAGTAGTGTCAGTGCACACGTCTTCTGTCAAGTTCAATTAAGAGTAGCTCAGATAGCAGTTGAGTATTTTTCCATAGCAAATCATGACTGCTTCAGCTTCTCAAAACTTCTTCTGCAGATGTTTCTGTGACAGAGTATCAGTCTGCATTTGGGCATCATTCCCTCATTAATGTAAAAAAGTGTGACTGTGTCTTCTTTTACATTAGAAGCTTTGTTTCATTTTCTCTGCTGTTATTTGAGTTTCATTTTAGAGTGTGCATATGCTCAAATTTCCCATCTCGCAGCACAGCTGGCTATACCCAAGAGTGTGCAGTCTTGAGTTTACAACTAACACTGCTGAGGAGGGTAGCACACAGATGAGGAAAAAGGAAGGGATGCAGTAAGATGATCTTTACAATGTGAAGATCATGGATTTATTTTGTTTAGCCCTATATATCTCAATAGCTTGGTCAGAACAATAAGGGAAGGATATTGCTATGTTGCGGTTAAGGTGTAGTTGTGCTGTTTCTGGTGTGTAATTACAACTTATTTATGAACTGCCAAACCTAACTGATTTGCTTACTGAGACCCCTTTGGCAAAAGTAGTCACGCATGTATTTTTATATGTCAGATATATTAACTTCTGCTGTACAATGTCATTATTCTGGACTGTGTACTATATCTTCTGGTTATAGATGTTAATAAGTATTGATATTAAAAAGCAAAACTTTGCTGTAGCTGAGCTGATTCGAGGCTCAGCTCTGTGCAGGAGGACGTTAACAGCTGGCAAATGACAATATGTCTCCTGGATTCTTCCATCATAGAAATTACTGTGCCCCGTGTTTGGCACGATATGCTTCCTGGTGTGCATTGCTACCGCATGCCTTCTGCTTTTGGGAAAGGATGCCCAAACCCTGCTCGGACAGGGGTCTGCTAGGGATCCCTAGGCACTGGCTCCTGGGGGCTCCTGTTGTCCCCAGCCTAATGAGCCTGATCCAAGCAGCCAGGGTATAGAAGTAGACAGAGCCTTTTACAGAAAGACTAGTGATAAAAATGTTGATTTGGCAGAGCAACCAAAATGACATGTGGGGCCTGATCTTCATATTTGTGAAAACCTGTGGAAGTCCTTTACTTTCATGCACAGAAAAGACCTATGTGATTGTAGTTCTCTCAGATTTTAAAAACAAGACGAAAAAGACAAACCCCAAAACCCTATCTCCACATTCTGGCAACAGCCCCCTTACAAGGCATTTGACCATTTAGCCCCAGTTAAGACGTCTTTGAAATCACTGCCTAACTTCCCATTGCCTGGATTTTCTCTGAGTCCCCACTCTCAGCTGTTGATGGAAGATATGGTAAATAATGTTGGACACTTGAAAAACGCAGATTAATTGCATGAAAACGTCATACAGGTCAAGGCAGATTGTGTTTCATGTTGCTTACTGATACAGGGCAGCATTACCAGTGGAATTTGTACATCCTATACTCTAACATACTCATTCATTTGGCATTCCTTAATGGAAAACATGGAGCAATTATATGCAGACAATGCTGTAATGGAAAATAATTGAAGACAGCCATGGTTTGGGTTTTTGTTTTTTGGTTTTTTTTTAAACAATGCATGCCAGGTCGTGCATGCAAGCATCCTTTTTATTTTTTTTTCCCCCAGCAGAAATGCAGCCAACACTTGAACCACATACGAAACCACAGTTCTGGGGCTCTGACTTCACAGCCAGCTAGAAATGACCAAAACAACATCTGCTACAGTTAGAGTTTGAAAGTACTTTTTCACTTTGTTGAGTTCCTTTCTCTGCTTAAATCACCCTCGGCAGAGTTAATGTTTTGTAACTGTTTTATCTGAGTAAATGGAAAACTTGATGGTTTTCTGAATTTCAGCAAATGATTTGTGTGAAAATCCATCACACAAAAATCGATAATGTGTATGTGTGCATAAATCTGTATGTATGTCGTATCCGAAGCGTTTCTTGTTTTGTCTTCCACAGTGCTCTAACAGTTCAAGCAAGCTCCTTTTAAGTCAGCATGCACTTAGCATTCCCTTGCTTTTTATGGTTTTAAATATCAGTGTTTACCTCTGCATAAGTGAAGCTGTCAACACAGCGCTTCTAATATTAATGTGACATATATGCCTATTCTTGTTGCTCTTGTTATTCTTAATAGTAACCATAATATTTGAATTATGGTAGTACCTTAAGGCCCAGCCCTCTTCTCACTAAGTTTTTGCAAAAAAAAAAAAAGAGAAAAGAGAGGGTCCCATCCCAGACAAAAGATCAGTTGGAAACCAGGTGTGGAGAGGAGGAATGGTGAGCTGCAGCAGATCAGGAGAAGAGCTAAACTGATGGTGGTGATCTCACAGGTGTCAGAGAATCAGAAATAATCAAGTTTGATTGATTTGGAGAGTCAATTACATTTGAATGCTCTTGCAGTGTGATAGCAATGTGGCTGAACCTCTGGTGCTTGTATTGACCTCAGCTCAGCTGCGGCCAAGAAGCAATTAAGTAGGTCAACAGCTTTTAGAAGTCTTGTACATCCTGTCCTTCATTGGCAGTGGGAGCAGAGAGGAGGTTTGTAGCAGTGAGAAGCTGTCAGGAGTGCATGAAAAACAGAAAGATGAGTCTTAATCCCTTATATATTGGCTTAACAAGGAGTTACATTGATCCCCATTAAAGAGCTGGTCTTGTACATCTTACTGCAGTAACTGATACTGAATTGTGCGGCAATCCTGCTATGAGTACAGAGAACAAGTGCACTCTTCCCGGCCAGAGCCTGCTGCAGTGTTGCTGCTGACGTTACAGCTCCTTCCTTGCTCCAGCCCAGGTTCCCTGCTGGGATCTCCACTCCAGCACGGGGTCCCTGCTGCTTATCCAAAGAAGCCCCTGCAGTTCTGGTTTGGGTTTACCAACCTGAAACCAAAAAGGACTGATTTTAATGGATGAAGCCACTGGCTGGAAGCATGTGGTGTCAAATTCAAATCAAATGTAACTGGGGATAGACTATGTGCAAATAAATCTGTGTGAGTGACTGTACGTTAGTGTTGATTTGTACACCAGAGGCAGACAACAAGGTAGTATAACCAACATAAAGACCTAAGATGAAACCGCCCCACCTGATTTTTTATTTCTGGGTATACTGGGCCTTAGCCTATGTGACGACAAAGCACGCTCTTGCAGATCGCTTTCCTTGCTACAGCACCACCATTTTACAGAAGTAAAATGTGGTCCATAGCTGGTCCACAGAAACCCTGAAACCTGGTCCACAGAAGCCCTGAAACCATGAGGCTGACATAAAAAGTGAGCAAAACATGGCTTCTCTTGTGTTTTACTAATCACATTTCCTAATCACATAAATATACGTGTTACTGTGGAATGGAAATGAACTCATGAATTTTTTTAGTAGTTTGTTTTATATTTTAACTTGTATTGTGTAATGTTTTTACTCAATTTATGCAGAAAAATCTCTTTGACATGTTGCAAACTGTGGTGATAGTGGTAGCCTTATTCGTGGAAGAGAAGTAAGTGTCCACATTCAGGTACACCAGCTTCTCCCGTGTCTTAGCCATCTACAAAAGCACTTGGTCATCCTGCAGTCCTATGTGGTGACTTCATGCTCGTGGTGTTATGAGAAGGTTAAGAACCTGTTCTTCTTCCAAGTACCGAAAATACAGATTTGTATCAGAACCAGAGCAGTCAAAGACCTCTCCTGGCATAAAGAAAAGCCTTAGTAGAAGTAGCTGTTGGTGGGCTTTCTACCTGTTTTCCATAGCTTAAAGCTGTGTTTTCCCATGAACTACTCTAGGAAGTAGCTTCAGCATTGTAAACTGTTATATGAAGAGTAAAATGTCCATTAAGTTATGCCTATGGGAGTGGAGTGACAGAGTGGAAAGCAAATAGCAGAGAACAGAAAGCTGAGACATACAAGATTTTCCTTCTTGTAATAAGTCATTCATTGTCATGTTTGAGAAGTTGTCATGTTGGAAAAAATTCTGTGTTTTTTTCTTCATTTATAAAATATGAGCAGTTCTGTGGTGAGCTCAGAAATCACGGAAAAGGTACAATATGAAAAGCTTTGATGCAAAGTGCTGTGTGATTGCTATGCCTTGCTGCTACTGATCCTTTTCTTTAAGCATGTAGAGAATACTTGTATGGCCATGGCTTGATTATTTGACCATTATTGATAGTATTATGAAACAAATCTATCTGCTCTTCATTGTCACGAGATTATAGGAATTGTGAGCAAGCAGGCATTAAGAAAGCTCCAAGTACTCTTCTTGCATTGCTATGTATTGGCGGAAATGAAGGCAGGAAATCCAGCCCCCTACAGTGACAGATTAATAAATTACAGTATAATTCTGAGCTTGTGAATTTATGAATTGTTTTTTTTTCTCTTCAAAAGCTGAGTTGCACCCAAGTATTGAAGGAAAAAATGCTGTTTTGTCATGCCTGTCTAACTGGCGCAGATCCAACCTGCTATTGGTGCAGTTTTAAATTCTCCATAAGCCAAAGACGCAAGCAAGAAAAGATGGGTTATGTTAGAATTTTTTTGAAATAGTTGTATATGGAAACTGATCACAGTTTGCAGCTGACTCAGGAGTGCTGCATCCATCTGTCCTCCTCACTAGAGTGATAATAGAAGCGATTAGTGAATTGCCAACATGGCAAGTGACAGCCTCCCTGGTGGCATTGGCTTTGATTGATTCTATGCAGCAGTGAGAGGCTCCATGTTTCATGCCCGGACACTCCACATCCAGGATCAGAGGTTATGGGGATGGGAGGGCAGAAGCAATATGATGTCTTCATTACTCAAAGGAAAAAAGCCAAATATGCTGAACACCAGTGCTGCTCCCCCAACTGCCGTTGGCATCAGCTCCTGAGACATAAGGTTGCCAAGTCTCTTGGCCGATATCTGCCATTCTGGCAGTAGAAGGCATCAAGAAAGAGGGGGTGGGGAGAGGGAAGATTAAAAGAATTACAGGAGTGACGAAGTAAGACAATTTTAGGGTCTGGTTCTCCAGCTAATATCGACTCGCTCTGAACAGCACAGCAATGACTTCAACACTTCAACAGGATTATTTATGGATTGGACTCTTACAAGATAGCTTGGGAGTACATTAGTTGCTATTAAAAAAATACACATATGGATATTTGTATGTGCATGTAGCTAAATTACAATCTGTGGGTGCATGGGATTACCTGAATATATAGAATAGGAAATCTCTCTGCAGTTATCATGAGATTACAGCTGCACACAACCCTGTCTCCATGGTGTCTAGGTGTACTTCTGTGCTCATTAGGATGAAGATAGCATCTTTCTTCAGTTTTCTCTGCTGATTCTTTCCACAGCAGCCTACAGCTATCTGAAGCTTTTTTCTCTCTGTCTTTGTCCTACCTTGTTATTCAGCCTTTCTCAAGGTTTTTGAGGACATATATGTGATGGTTGAAACCTGCAGGAACCGGGTGTTCTCAGAGCCTGACTTACAGCTGCGATACCCGTATCCCTTCCTCCAAGAAACAGAGTCATCCTGAATCTGCGCAGTTTTCATTGAAATGTCTTCTCATAACAACCACTGAAAAGAGACCCTGCTCTCACTCCCTAAAAATAAGGCATTAACACTTCTGAAGGTCTCTTTAGCAGTGTAATAAGCTTAGTACATTTCAGGCCTGGAAATTATTTACAGAATTTTTATGGGAAGCCAAATACATCAATAAACACGTTGAAAATACCTACTGGACAGCAGATTATGGGGAAACAGAGAGTGCTGAGCTTCAGAATTTGAAAATATTTTTAACTGAGCGAATGATGAATGTGATGGCCTGTTATGCAGTTTAAGCTAAGGCACACATTTATATGAGCTCATTTAATATGGTATCACTTAATA
Source organism: Chlamydotis macqueenii (assembly GCF_036417535.1). NCBI lineage: Eukaryota > Metazoa > Chordata > Aves > Otidiformes > Otididae > Chlamydotis > Chlamydotis macqueenii. The sequence goes on along the minus strand of NC_141560.1, from coordinate 50,539,495 downwards.
CGGTATGGGGAAAATAACCAAGTAAATAATTTTGCTTTGTATAAGTGAAAGTGCTTTATGTGCTTTTCACAATCATGTTACCAGAGCACATTATACATTGTTGATCTAAATGACTAAAATTTAAAAATATAATTTAAAATTAAAAAAAAAATTCTTGAAGCTATTCAAGTGCTAAAGGTGTATTTCTAAATTTTCTATGTTATTTTAATTTAAAAGGAAAGTACTTGTTATTTTTCCTGTCAAAATTTCTCCTTATTAAAAAGAAAATAAAATGAGATTATGTCTCTTTCTCTCTCTCTCTCCCCTCCCCTTCCCTTTTTCCTTCACCTTCCTTCTGATGTAAGGGAAAATGGAGAGGAGAATAAACAGCTCTCATATATTAGGGCCCCCTTTCGAAAAGTCAGCCTTATCTGGTTGCACTTTCTCTCACTTCACGCTGAAAAGTGAGCGTGTGTTCTTTCAGCACCCAACACAGACCGGGGAAAGGGCTGGTTTCTCTGGAAGGATTTTCTTCCTGACTTGCCTGTAGTGGGATCCAGCCACTCTCTCCAGAGAGCTTTGTGCAGGGAGTCTTGGGGAACAGACTGTGTCCCCTGGGAGATGCCTCGGGCTGAGCTCACCCTGACCCACCTTGGCTCAGGACTGGAGAGTGACCAAGAGCGGGGTTTGAGCCAGGCAACTCCTTGGGGATATCTCTAACCACCGCAGGATGTTTCCCGTCTCCTCTGCAAGTGGGGCGATATCGTGTATTTAAAGATCTGAAGTGCCGTGCGTCATAATGAGAGCAAAAGCGTCCAGACAAACTGGAGTTGGTTTTGTGGCTGGTGCTGTTTTCAAATTAGAAAAACAGTCAAGGGCTTTCGGATAAGATGTGCATGTCAAAAGGCAATAAAGAAAACAACTGGTCTTAAAAGCTAATCGCCATGCACCGTTGTGATTGGGACAAAAAAATGTTAGCTAATATTTTAAATGTGAGTGAAGGGTCAACAGATGAACCGTATTGTAAACATACATGTCAGCAGGAGGGCAGGGTTGAAGATAAAATTAGAACCATGTGCTTCTCCATTTCTCATAAGGCACAGAGGTCATGACCCCAACGGCTTAAAAGTCCCTCAACAGGGAAAAATATAATAATGTCATATGTCACGCAGGGAGATGCTGTGCTTATTAATTTTGTAAGGTACATACAATTGCTAGGAATAATGTTTTGTACTGTGAAGGAGAGTCTCTTTTAAGAACATCTGGTTTTTATCAAATAAAACTACTCTTGAATCAGGTCTTAACACAATACATGGAAATACAGTTAGAACTTACAATGAACTGTAACTAATCCCACAAACTGAAGAATCAGCACAAATCACTAAATATGATATTTAGAGCAAATGAATACAGTCATCTGATAAACTTTGGAACTGCCTCATTGCAGCTATTTATTTAGTCATTGAAGAGCTGTACCCAAGTTAGCATCTACCCCATTTCCACCCTAATATCTGAGGAAGCTACAGGCTTTTTCTTTCCCCATTAATAAATTCTAAACGTTTCCTTCCATGGTGCAATTATGTGGTCATTGTGCTGGTTTTCAGATTAGAAAGGGGAGCACAGACGAAGGACTGACCACTGACTGAGCCAACCCAATCCCTTTCAGCTAAAGACCAGGATGGCGAAGTGGTGCTTTGAAGAAGGCACCATTGTATATATAGCGGCTCCATGGATGGTTTAGTGATGGCAATGGCAGCATGCTGTTACAGAGGGGTAAACCCTCATGTTGCCTACCCAGAGCTTCAGCAAGTTCTCATGCCCAAGAAACATACACATGCACTGCAGAAATCATTCAGGAGTGATACTTTCCTGGAATACCAGACATTCAAGGGTCTTGTCTCTCAAAAGAAAAAAAAAATAAGGTGTTTTTTAGCATTTACTGTGCATCTGCTCTTATACAACAGTGTCCTCTAGAGGAATAAATATGGGACAGAGCGAAAAAGGTCCTAAGTTATGATCTTTGCTTTGGGTTATTTTTCATGTCTTGGTAGGAAATTCTCTCTGTTGCTTTCCTCTAACACTAAAATGAAACCTACCTGTTTCAAAGCGTATCTCTGAACATAAACTAACTGCAGCTTCTCTGGTTCTTTGAAGGTCCAGAAGGTGTCTTCTTGTAGTAGAGGCACATCACAAAATGCCAGGGTCCTCCTGGGCTTTCCATTCCTTGGAGTACTGTAATTCCAATCTCATTGTTCCCCTTTTCTACTTCCTATCACTGTTCCACTTGTTGTATTTCTTGCCTGCTAGATAGCTGTCTGTTTTATCTCCCTTTATGTGTGTTTCAAAGCTGAGGCTCTGAAAATTGTCCTCACGGGGACCAAAGTGAGGAAGGAACTGGATGTTCTACTTAATTCAGATGAATTCATGCTAAACCTGTTTTCGGCTGTTTTCTCAAATGCAATTGTTGAATGCCACCCAAGCCAAAAAGACTTGTCTGTTGACTTTTTTTCCAGTCTCTGTGTTCATGGTCTTTTGTAATAGTTTGTAATGGTATTCAGGAACATTAGGCTGGAAAGAACCACCTTGTGCTTTTGAGGCTGATCTCCTACAGTTGCAACCATGAGAGAGATGCCCAGTTCAGGAGTGCACAGACCTTCTGTTCCTGTGATCAGAGCACACAAAACACTTCTTAATAGCCTCTAAAAATACAGATTTGTAGTGGAAGGTCAAAAGCCATGCTATAGTGTGCCATAGGAACATAACGGGAGAGATCGAGGACATTGCAAAACAAGATTGTGTGAGAAATACAACTCCCAGGTGACAAAAAAGCTAACTAATAAACTTTGCTTCTGAGGAGAGAAGGAAACCCAGTAAGGTGCCTGCCAGTATGAGATGAAGGAAAAATCTGTGCTGTTTCATGAGTGCCAGTGGCACATGCCAACTAGACACTGAAGGGAATGTAACGGTATGAAGCATGAGCGTGTCTCCATCTCTTAGTGCCAGTCTCCAGTTGTTCAGCAGAGGGAGGAAAATATCAGAAACAAGGGCAGGAGGGTAAATAATTCTTCCTGGCCACCACAAGGTATGAAACAAAGTTAATTTGGTATAAATGTACTACAAACAGAGATGCATTCCCCTTTCAAACTCTCTTGTATGTACCAATACTCTCGATACCTACAGATGTACATCAGAAACATATTTTCTGGGAATTTTTCTCTATAAATTAGTCACTCCCTTCCCTAATCCCCTCAAAATCCATCTGAAAGCCATTTAGGCATCCTGTCACCACAAGCCTCATGTGGAAGCAGCTTACAGAATTTCAGTCTTCAGACAGCGAAAAACCTTTTTCTAGCTTTAACTACATTTATTCATGACTAGTTTATTGCAATTTGATCTTATGCTCCATGGACATAATTATATAGAGCCATGATATTTTTTCTCTGCCTTTGCTTTATGAGGCTGAACAAGCCAACTTCACTTATTTTCCTATCACAGAATGTATTCTCTCTCCCTTAATAATCCCTGTAATTCTTCTTTGAAATATGGTTTCTTCTAAAATGCTGTGATCATCCTCAAATTTTTTAGAAAAAGGATATCTGGGAAACTTGACGCCATGAATGTTCAGTAAGTTGGGTGTGTGCGTGTGTTAAAACATATAAATGATGCACTCTCGTGTATGTCTACAGATGTATTTAAAAAGGGAAGAAAAAGTATCAAGGTTCAGGGTCTTGCCAAGCTCTTACCCCTGTACTTGGGCTGGACAGACCTCTTGGTGTTCCCATTTTCTCAGTTTAAGTAGCAAGGTGCAGCACGAAGACAATCAAAGTAGATCTAAACACAATAAACAATAACCACCTCCTCTTCTCTTCTGAGAATTGTGTAACCTGACCTAGTTACGTTTTTAGAACGTTGGTATGTGCCCCTACACGTATGGCTTCCAGCATAAAGAAACCCTAGAACCAGGCATGTTGTTATCATGTCACTTTTCATACTGCAGTCATCTTAAGGGATTTCGTAAATCATAAGGATCTTATTAATATTTCAAACATTGTCAAAAACACAAAACTCTGACTGTTACACCATTCTAGTTTTAATTTTCCTTATTTAAGCCTCTTATAAATGCATACGGCTTAAATGCTTATATAGCTGTCAGTACTTTCCCTGATTTCATTACCTGCAAATTCTTGATAGAAAGCTGTGCACTGAAACTGCTACGTTGTGGAAGACTTAAAATGGTATTTTGGATGACTTCTCCTGGGTCACCTTGTTAAGGCAATCAGCACTTACTTAAGCTACTAGTCTTGTATTTTAGTAAATGTCACCATATTCTGTTCTGTATGTACTCAAAGGCTATCCAAGTTCTGGGCCTGATTCTGCAGTCACATCCGCACAAGCCTAGATGTGTACATATGCAGAGCATCATTAACTCTAGCAGTGCTTTGAGCAACCAACAGTACTAGAATCTTTATTAAATTTAATAGCCAAAAGAAGAGGCTAACCACGAATCAGTGATGGTGAAATATAAACCTTGCCCACCCCACAAAAATAAGAGGGCTCTGTGTTCTCGTACTCTACCCCAATCATACTTAGATCTGTTTGAAAGCCAAACCAAATTGTAAATTAATCCAAAACCAAACCGCAAATTGGCTTCTGGCACTTTAGATGCTTTTATTTAGGTGCCACCCTGTTATGGAGGCTCCACAAAACCAAACTGGTGTTATTATCATCATTTATTGTACTTCTAAGACTGCTTCTGGCACCATCTAGGGCAATTTGAAGCATAATTAACAGAGTGAAATGCAATGAAATTTTGTTTGAGAATGGTCTGTTATTGTAATCCCATAGCTTCTCTTTCCTGAATAGTACATCAAAATTTTCATTAGAAAACTATTTTTTCTTCTTCTGACTCTCTTTAGATTTTTTTCCTTAGACACCAGTCTTCAAAAATTTCTTATGTTCAACCCCATCCATGTAAGCTTTGATAATGAAATCTGGGGAGAATAAGAAAAGGTATTTTTTATTTGAGAAATATGCTTATATCTTCATAAATTTTTGGAAGGCTGTCACAAAAATGCCTCTGCTTTGAAAGTCTGTATTTCTTTCTTTCACTGATGAGTTTAAGATGCTCTGGTTAAATAACTACTAAGAGCTAGATTCTTGTATATATTAGAAATTTGTGTTGGTGAATGTTCCTGTGATGGGGAAGGACTGCAAGCTTCCTGGCTGTGCGGTTCCAGCCAAGGTGTAAAGGTTTGGATGGGTTGGTTTTAGGAGCCTTGATGTTTTAACCTAGGCACTGACTCCCTATTCTTGCCACTCTTTGAGCTCCAGGTCTGTAGGAACCACTGTGAATTATTGCTAGCAGCTTATCCCCATTTTCACTGGGAACATACTTAGCTTCTAAACTGGAAAAGGCTATGCCCACAGCCTCAAAAGGTCATTGACTCTTGGTGTGTTGACTGTGATGTGGCATGGTATGGCAGTGCAGCTGAAATGGAGACAGAGCAATGGCAACTGAGATTCTGGTTTCATCAGAATAACTGGCAGAGCCTGCAGCGGGGCAAAGGTTTCAGCCCAGAGGGAGGGTGATTCATCTTGACTCTTTGGGTATTTTACTCTAAGTGTTGACCTCTGATCTATAAGTCTAGACTAATGGTTAGGGGAGGGAGAAAGGCATATCTAGAGCATGATGCATCTCATCCTAAAATAGACATCTAAAATAAATTGCCTGGACTGCAACCTAGCTGCCCATTTCTGTCTGCTGACTATAAAAAGCATCAGTATGACTAGCTCCAAAACACACATCTGTGTTGATACCTACAGAAGGATCATTTGCAGGAGAGGACTGAAATGACACAGAAAAAAGTCCCACCATGGTATTTAGATGGAAAGTCACCCTATGAGTGTTGTTACTTATGGACAACAATACAGTACATATAGCAATATTCAGCAACATTCCTCTGTGTGAGACTCAGGAGTGACTCAGGGATCGGGATTGTTTGTTTGTGGTTCCTAACCCTCCGTTTGCACGCTCCCCTGTGCCTGGGAGGGGGAGAAGGTGGGAAGGAGGACAGCATCTTGAATTGGTCTTTATGCTTTTTCCTTTGTTTCTAGCTTTGTTTTCATTTAACACTTCTCTTAATTTTGTGCTTCCCCGTTTTCAAGTGTTTGGAATTTAACATTGCAGCTTCCACTAAAGAATGCCGTTCCCTCCCTCAATTCAAAATAAATGAATGAAAAAAAAACAATAGTCTATATATAGTATGCAGGATAAAGTTGTACTATAAAGTTGTAGTAGAGTATCTATTTGGACATTCACTTTCATCAGTTTTGAAGCAATTGCTTTTAGGTGCCATGGTTTTACAGTGTCAGGCTTTTGTATAAAATCTCATGACTTATGAAAATAATGTTTTTCACATTTCTAATTCTGTTTTGCTCAACTTTTTAGAAACTTGATTTTTTTTCTGTGTGTGAGATGAAAAGTTGATACTGGTTTACCAACCCCAAGGCTTTAGAAGAGATGAGGATATTTCAATTATGTGATGTCTGCAGATGCCAAGAGACACTTTGTTATTATGTAGCTGTCCCCAGTTTCTGGTTCACAAGAAGTGCTTGTCACAGCACAAAAGGTGCCCTGCAAAGTTTTACCTCTAATTTCTCTGATGTCTCTTTACGTGAGGCATCTCCACTGAAAAAATGAACTTTCAGTTCTGAGATCTCCTGTGACATGAGGGAGGAAGATGCCTGTTGTTCTGTCTGCTCTGCACAGCATCATTTGGGGGGATAGTGCCAGACTCAGCATACTTAGGCCTGTGCACAGCAATAAAATGTGCTCTGCATTTAGAGGGAGAATATCTGCAAAAGCAGGCTGACATAAAATAATTTTTTAAAGTAAATAAAGGAGTGATTTAATTTTTACCGTGCATATGAAAGTATAGTTTGCAACAGAATTTTTCCTTGCTCTGTGCACTTTCAAAAGCTCAAGGCTGCTGCATTTCTAGAGCACTGCGCCCAGGCTTCCTTGCTGGTAAGCACAGAGATGATTTTCTGGGTTTCGTTTTCAAACCATAGTGAAACTGAAAAAGCTACGAGGGCTGGATATGAGTGCAAATTATGAAGACCAGAAAATACTCCCGGCAGATAGAGCTCTGTATGGCAGAACTGATGGTTCGTATCACTTAGTAAATACTTAGTACTACTACTACAAAACAAACACTGGGATTAATCATAAGAAAAATCCGCAGGTTGAAAACCTTGAATGAGCAACTGTAAGAGGATTTTCAGAACCGCCTCAGTCTGTTGATGTGTCTCGCCATAAAATCTTTCCATATTCATATTTGTTTTTTGGCTGAAGAAGTTAAACAGTGGTCTGGCTGCTAGTACAAAGTGTTCTGTCTCCCTTCCCCTCCTGTCTTCCTGGATTGCCATGGCTCCAAAGGGAGGGAGGAGTCCGGAGACTGAGCAGAATCAAATGCAGGTGGGGATTATGTGCTAACCAGCCAAGACAAACAGCGCTCATGCTGTCTTCTATATTTTTTTCCTTTTTTTTTTTTTTTCTTTTTTTCCCCTTCCCCTTCCCCTGAACTGTCCTACATTTGAAGCTATCGGCCTGTTTGTAGCTGCTGGTGCGTGCAGTGGTACTGCTTGCTGCAGCGCTGCATCTCCTTGCTGCAGGCAAGCACACGCTCTTGTTTCTTTTATATTCTCTCCTCACCAACCCCTTTTTATCTCAATGGCTCAGTTTTAAAAGAAAAAAAAAAATGCAGCAAATAGTAGATCTGTGCAAAAAGCCCGGTAACAAAGCCAGGAGAAACTTGGCCAGCTTTCAGCTTTGTTGCAGACTCAAAGCTCCGTTCAGGTGTGTGGAAAATTTTGCAACTGTTCTCCAGGCTGCTCAGCAAAACTGGACCCTCTTGGACTCAGATTGGAGCTGATTTCTGGTTTCACATGGCAATATGAGGAAAATCCAGCTCCCATGTGGTTTGTGGGTCAAAACCTCGAACTGAAACTGAGGGACGCCTAAGCCTCAGCCCACAAACCCAACCAAAGCAAAAGATTTCCACACAGGCTGTGTCCCACAGCGCTGAATTTGACAGACCACTAATAGTTTTCCCTTTAAGCCTCAATTTTTAATTATAAAAATCTGATTATTAAATTTTTCTCGGAAAATTATACTGAAATCTTGCACCTGAGATAGAGTTAATCTCTCTTACCTCATCCAAAGACATATGGTGAAAAAAATTATACTGTAGTAGAAGAAACTAAAACTAATCCCATCTTCTGTTGGCTAATTTGTTCCTTTAGGCAGCATTTTGCTACTTGAGCTTTCTCTTGGGTATGGCTCTGCCCCGGTAGGGTCTGTCTTTCTAGTTATTGAGTATAACCACACACTGCAGAAAGTTTTTTCCCTGGGTCCCAAAAGCAGGGGACATAGAAGCACAGCTCCTGGAGTGGTATGTGTGCCTGTAACAAATTCAACCCTGCGTTCATTTTTTGTATGCAACAATGTAAACGTCAGCTAGTCCCCCAGGTATTCTCTAAGCAGCACAAGGTGACTGCTGTTGGAGAGACTTGCCATGCTCTGTCACTAAGGATGGTTGTTCTTTATTTTCTTTGTTGCCTCCTTAAATTTAAAATGCAAGTCTTAAATTCTGAAAATATAAAATCCATACTGGCAGCTTCCTTGTTTCAGCGGCAGAGGATGGAAGTAGAGTCACTCGGCTGTAGGCTGTGAGTGGTACCTCCCGCCTGACGTTCTGCCCACCCATCCTCTCCCCACTCCCACTCAGAGGAGCTGTGCACAGCTCCCTGCCAGCTCACCATGGTATCTCGTTCGCTCCTTGGACAAGATTACATGAAGCTGAGGATCACCTTAGAGAAGCAGAAGGTATTATCAGGTCATGTTTTTTTTTTTCACTCTGATCCTCGAAAAGCCTCACAGGCTTCCTTGTCATCAGCTAGGGAAAAAAGTCTTCTGCCATTGTTATGTATTCATTGAAAGGTGATAGAGGATTTAACTTCTATGGGTGCAGAAGAAAGCTTTTGCCAGCACTGACTCAAGACCCAACTCCCATGCCAGCAAGAAACCACTCCCCAGAGCCATCACCCGCAATCTGCTCGACATTTCTTGCTAGGACTCGGATCCCAGCTGCCTTCAGGGCTGCAGGCATATGGAATATGGCAGTTCCTCCGCTTTTTTTCTTACCTGCATAGCCATTTATAGATCAAAATCTATATCTTTAACGTTTCAGTCTGTGAAATACTGCTCAATGCACAACCAGTCATTTTCTGCATTAATGGAGGCATCCAAGTGCTTTAGAAGTGCATCCCAAGTGAAGCACAGGGTGAACATCCAGCCTGAAAGGGCAGCAGTTGCACTACTTGTGTGGCAGTGTCCTCCCACAAAGAGAAGGGCCATGCTACGTTCTAGCCAAGTAACGAAACCAGTCCTCTTGGATCCTTCTGCTTCAGGAATGTCTAGTGATAGCCTAATATGCTACAAGGATTGCAACACTAACTAGCAAAAAGCAGAAGAAAGAAAATACTGTTAACTGAGAGCCAAGATTCTTCTGTAAACTCTTGCTGTTGCTTTCGCCACGCTCAGTGGGACATTAGGATGGGCAGTCAAGCGTATGGTGACACAGAGGTGTAAACTTCCCAATGAGAGCTGCTGCTAGTACCCATCACTGTGTACGCCAATAATTTTTAAGGGTGGGTATCAAGACTTTTTTTTAATGTGCTTTTTTTTTTTTTTTGCTTTTTTTTTTTTTGCTTATCATATCCTGGGTTAATACAGTTGTTCCATCTTGTTTAACTTTGTTCTGCTTGCTCCATTTGGGAGAAATTAGCTTGTCAGGCTTTATTATAGTGAAGATCCTCTTTCCTGCTTCACAATTTAGTGCAGTGGGATTGCAAAAGCTCTAGGGGAAAAGTCAGTTAAATGAGTAATGAAAACACTCCTAAGGATGTTAAGAATTTGGATTTTATTTTCTGTTTTTAACAAAACCTAATGCCAATTTGAATGCTAAATTACTTGATATTGTTTGGTTTTTAAAAACTCCATGGTGATACTGCAGTGTAGGTCTCACTGGTTGCCTTGGTGCTTTAGCTCAGAGCAGGAATGCACTTTTGAAGCAATCATCTGACAATCCCCATTTATTATGGATCTGTTTCTGTTGAGAGCCGTCTCGGAACATGAGGGAGTTATGAATGAAACTGAACAGTAGATATGCTCCAGGAGTACACTGAGTGTGCTCCCACCCCTAAGGGCCATTCCCTGCCTGGGTCCAGACTAGAGCTGGAATGGAGCAAACCCACCTCCACAGGTGTGTGGTGGTGAGGAGCAAGCCCACCTCCAGAGGCATGTGGTGGTGACGACGGCTCTGCCACGCCAGGAGCTCTGCTGCAGAGATCTGCCTCACCTGCATTGCCTTGCTTGCTCATGCAGAGACAGTCACTGGTTCCCAGACTCAGAAAACTCTCTCCCCTTCCCTTTTATTCAGCACCAAATGGGAATGCTCAGTCTCAAGGGTAAGAGGGAGAGGGTGACTTGTTTTCTGATTACGCTTTATTTAGTTGTTATTCTTAGCTAACAAAGGTAACTCTGTGGTTAGAACCCCTTGGACTCAGCTGGCCTAGATTCAGTTTCTAATCTTATGTATTTTTCTGCGTTATTTTAGGCAAAGCTATACAGTCATAGGGCCTGGCCTCATTCTGTACGAGTTTACCCTCCTGTCACCTGAAGTCCTCTAGAAATGGGGGCGTCCAGAGTGTATCACACTGGCCACACTGGGAATCTAAACCAATTCCACTTCTGACATAAAGCACTTCTGGGTAGGATGAGTCCAGACCGTCATGCCTCATGTCTCTATTTATTATGAGAGGCAATGTATGAATCAGAAGGGAAATGCATCTAGCTGACTGTTCTACCCGCGGTGGTGAACAGCATGGAGCAGAGCAAGCCTACAGTGAAACATTTGAACCACATTTAAACTTATTAGAATATATATGTCATTTTTCATGAGGTTCTGGGAAAGTAGTTGTTAATTGGCCTCTGCTAAAATTATTGTGAAAAATCATTATTTTTGTCAGCCTGAGTAGAACCCATGTATTGTGGAATACAACAGACATCAGTATTTGTGGCCTCCCATTAGATTACATTTCAGTTATTCCACGTGAAAAATAACGCCTTCATTATAAGACAGTTCTTTTAACCTTTAAAAGATGGAAACTTTACACACATGCTTCTGCATGTGCTGAGTATTTTTAGGAGTGCATGGTGTGAAAGGGGTTAAAGTGCACTTGGCCTCTCCAGTGAACCTGGTATAAGAGAAAACACTGGAGGGCAAAAGGTGCCTCAGTCTTCGGCCAGCTGAGTTTATATGGTATTTGTGGTCTACAGGAAGCAGATGTTTTCTCTAGTCCTCAGTGTCAGTGTATTTTAATGTAACTTTCTGCATAAAGACTCTCTGGTGTGAAAATCCCCCTTTGCACAGCCCTTTGCTACTGCACATCCCGTGTTCTGGGATTGTGTCCTCAGGGAGTACAGCAACGATGACGCCCGTCTTTGCCATGCTGGTGAACTTCTCCTGGTGTCTTTGTAGAAAAAAATATACAGAGTAGTTACGGAGTGGTGAGTTGCGTTGAAGTTCTTGGAGGCTTAGCGAGTGATTTGATGGTCACAGCTGTTTGTCTGTAGAGGGGGCTTGGACAAGTGGAAGTACACTGACCTGCGATCTGAGACCTGCTCCTAGCTCTGCAAGCTCTTCCAATGTGACCTTGGGCAAATCACTTCTCTGCTTTTCCTCCCTCCTTTATCTGTCTTGTCTATTTAGTCTCTCAGGAAGCTCTTAAGAGCAGAGGCTGTATCTTACTCTCTGTTTGTACAGTGCCTAACATAACAGGGCCCCAGGCTTCCTGAAGTCCCAAAGATGCTGTTGCAATACAAGTCGTAAATGTTAAAGAGGTGTAAGAATCTGGCCCAGCTCACCACCGTCACCATCTGTTTTTCTATGACAAATTAGTAGTATGAAAGCACACAGCTGAGTGATTAGAGCTGTGACTGTTCACTAGACTCCCTAGGTTCTGCTCCTGGGTTTGGCACCGCCGTGCTTTGTAACAAGAGCTGTTTAAAAATTTTCCAGCAACATGCTGTTGGTTTTTCTTCCTTAGAGAGTGTCAAATTAGTAAAAACTGAAAATAAGGAGAAAAAAAAACCCCAAGAGCATGCCAGTTTCAACAAAGTCTTAATGGGAAGATGATTCAGGGGCCCAGGTTGAAATTCCTGGAAAAACAGAAACCAAGCGACCTCCTTCTCTCACCTCTTCTAGAGGAGTTAGTAGTGTTCATATGCACTGGAGGAGGCTGTGGTTGAAATCTCTGCTCCTGCAAATGTTTTGCATAAAGAGGAGATTGTGGGACTTGGTAATGTCATGGTGGCAGGGGCCATCACTTGGGGTGCGAAGGGATGGTTCTTGGTTTGAATTGCACAGAGTGCCGATGTGGGCCTGGCTCTCTCCCCTTCCTGATAACTTCCTCACCACTAGACTCTGCTGTCCTAGGGAGGAAGGAGATGAGAATGTCTCTGTGGCTTTAGACTCACACATTTGCAAAGTTTCGAGATTGTCCCCAGTGGAAAGGGAAAATAAAAAATATTCTTAATTTTTTATTTTCTCCATGTGTCCTCTAGTAAGTGGGTACACTGGTACTTTTAAATAACTTCTGTAACATGCTTTGTGGTGTTTAACCAGCATTATCACTCCTCCTTTGGGGCTGGTACTTCATCCTTCCAGTACCTGAAGGGGGCCTACAGGAAAGATAGGGAGAAACTCTTCAGCAGGGCCTGTTGTGATAGGACGAGGGGTAATGGTTTTAAAATAGAAAGAGGTAGATTCAGATTAGACATTAGGAAAAATTTTTTTACAATGAGGGTGGTGGAACACTGGAACAGGTTGCCCAGAGAGGTGGTAGATGCCCCATCCCTGGAAATATTCAAGGCCAGATTGGACAGGGCTCTGAGCAACCTGATCTGGTTGGAGATGTCCCTGCTCCTTGCAGGGGGGTTGGACTAGATGGCCTTTGAAGGTCCCTTCCAACCCAAACCGTTCTGTGATTCTGTGATCTGATCTGGCTAGAAGTGTGAAAAGGCACATTTAAATAGGTGATCTGTGCCCTAAAGCTTGGGCATTACACGGAGCAGCCTTCAGGCAGTTGTCATCTAACCTCAGCTGCAGCATCAGCTAAGGAGCTTTTTGTTCCGCATATAATCATTAGCTTTTGGTCATGCTTCTTCCACACAGCACCTCCCTATAGTGATATAATCAGCTATGCCAACTCTCACCCAGGATTCTCCTGGAGAAAAGAAATGGCTGGGCAGGGGCCATGCAAGCAGCAAGCACGTATGCACCGCTGCTCCAGGATTTAACTCTGTCAAGGATGAAATATTCTTAAGTCTTATGAATTTGATTAATTCTGTGCACTGGAAATTTTAAAATATACTCTGCTTTAAGTCAAATTGTTCTTGGCTTCTTTTTAGTAATTCCCTGTTATTTGTTGGCAATTATGTCATTCAGAGAACTTAAACAAATAGATCTTGAGGAGTCTACATTTGGCTTAGAACTACTGTGTTTGAGCTTCTGTCTGATATACTGGATGAGGCAATGGCTGGTGACGATGCTTGTTGTGTTAATCAAGTCATTGAATTACTAAATTATTTCTATGTTTTTATTCTACTTTTCTTGGAAGAGATTTCCTTGACAAGCAGGTGTTTCTTTCCAAGATTCTAATCAGTGCAGAAACATAGGGTAGCTTGGAGCTGTCACATTTCCACCAAAAGTATTTCATTACTATTATGTTTATGTCTTCGTCCTCTTAATGAGATTTCTGTAGATCATGGGACCCACTTAGTATGTCCTTAACCCCATAATGATAGGAAATAGTATTCTCAAGTGCAGGACTGATTTCCCTTGTGAGGGTTATAACATTAAAATTTCCTTTCCAAAACTAAGAGCCATATGTTGCCCCATGGAACTGCCCTCGGTTGCTTGAATGAGTCAGTGCCCTGAATTTTATGACAACTGGAATGACTACTGTGGTTTAAATAAAACTTTTCAACTTCAGGTGTTGCAATCACAAAGGAGGCTAGTGTCTGAAGTGGAGTGGAGCATGCCAGTGCAGAAGTGAGCTCATTTCCTAGCTCAGATCTGTCATTTCTTCAGAAGGAAGAGGATTTTGCATTTGTTCCTTCTTGCCTAGAGGAAAGCACACTTATTACCTGATTGACAAAAGACTTAGAAACCTTGAGCTCCGATGATGCCCAAGTCATTTTAGCCACTGAACCTTGTAAGATGCAGTTTAATAAAACCTGGCACTACTGCAAAGATTCACAGGAAGAGGAAAGAAGAAAATTTATTTGTGAGAGAGATGTCTCTCCCTTTATTTGCATTATTATCAAACTGAAATATTTCAGGACGAGGCATAGATGGCAGACGGGGAGTGTTTGTTTTGGTTTTTATTTCGATTTTTATCTCTCCAGGCTCAGGCAATTTTGTGAGCCTGTAGCTGTAACTCCAGAAGGAAACAGGTGAAATGAAAAGTAATTTGTCAAGTAATGTAAAGGTAACAGACCACTGTTTCGTCAGCCCCAAACAGGAATCCTGAGGGACAGCTAAACAGGAAAGAAGTTCTCCAAAATAAGTTAAAGTGTCTGTCTGCTGTGCTGTAATTGACTGTTGTTATATATTCATATGAGGTGTAGGAAAGCATTTGGTGTGATTTTGCCAAAAAAATAATTAATGATGCAGATCCAAATTTTCCACTAATTAATTGCAACTCCTTCTGCCCTGGTATGTTTATAAGGCTTAAGTGAACTTCCAAGCAAGGAGGAGAAGTTTAGCACAAAACATGACCGAAGGAAAGTCAGTTTTATCCAAGAGTTTGCTTTGGCTTTTGCTTTGTGACATCTAACATCATGGGTTTGGTAGTGATTTTGTTACATAAAGATGATTCAGTACCTGGGCTATTTGACATGAGAAACTCAATTCACTTGTATCGATTGCCAAATCCAGCTTTCTGCAGATTGCAAAAATGAAACGAAGCATGAAAGGGAACCCATTTTTTAGAAATCCCTGAAAATACATAACCTTAGGACTTTTCCACAATAAGTGGACACTAACTTTGAGTCTACTCTTAAAACTATTTCTTCATGTATTTCAGGCCATTGGAGGTTTTTTTGTGTCTCTTTGCTTCTCCCGCTCCCTAGTCTCTCTCATAGTCTAACGTTCAAGATATCTACAATACTAAAAACGGGTATATTGTTGGTTTGTGCGTGTCATAGCTCTTAATCTGAGGGCCAGGAACTCAGCAAGTGTTTCTCTTGTAACATAAGAGGATGGAAAATGATAAGAACTTGTATCATCTCTGAAGTGAGCTTTTGGAGCCATGCCAGTGTTCTGCTAAACAGAGATCTGTTGCAAAAATGTATTCCTGCTGGTAATTTTGTGATGAGGGAGAAGAGCAGAGGTTGATGGGTTATGGGTCTGACGCAAAAATCATTTAAGTCAAAGGAGAGATCTTAAATTATTTTATCAAGTGGTATTTTAAAAGTATAAATTGGTAATAAGCCAATACTTAGGTTTGAACTCTCAGAATTTGGGAAACAGTTGAGATATTACGTAGTTAAGAGCTGTGAGTAAAGTTTTACTCTAAAGCCTTAACTTCAAGGAATTCCTGTGTTGCTCAGCTCCAGAGTTTTCTTTAGAGTCTCTGATGTAAAAATCTGTGAGATTTTGCAGTGCTAAGTCCTAATTTTACAGTAGGAATTTGAAGGATGCATCACAATCAATTTCTTCCAGGTGAAAAAGGGATAGAAACACGAACTGTCTGAAGGTTGGATTTCTCAGTTAACATGGTGTGTAATTATGCAAATTGTCCATATGAATGGCCAACTCTTGTTACATAAGGCATGTAGAATTAGTATAGCCTGTTCAAGCTGTGGTGTGTTTCCCACTGGTGGTCTTACCATGTAAGTAGTCATGCAGGGTTTCAAAGCCTCATCTACAGTTCTAATGCTGATTTTCCATATGAACAGTAGTAGCTGACATGTCTGGAGATGCCATCGTGTAAAAGGAACTTCAAGGTAATCTCCACTTTAAAACAAGTTCGACCCAACAAGAAGTCACATAGCTTTTATTGTAAGTGATCATATTCACGTTTTTTTAGTTTAATTTGGGTTTATTGATGACATAGCTTTACACTCTTGAAAGCTGAGTCACTGAGAAATAGGAGATTCTCCAATTTGTCTTGGCAAATCATTCACTTTTCTTTACACACCTTTGCCAGTAATCTAGACCACTCGTATGGCATTGCACCAGAGGTGATTAATTGTGTTATAGCCAGAACAAATTCATACTGTACCAAGTAGAAGCCACTACATTTTTATTTGATGGATGAATCTTTCAGTGTCCTCAGCAGTGTGAAGACTAAATGATTTCCCAAAAGCATGCACTGTGCAATGTTTGGAAGTATAGATTCATTAATATATGTTTAACATTTGTAATGCTTATCAATATATATAAAATGAAGATACACAAGATCTCTGTGGAAGTTTTTGTTAAGCTTTTGATAAGAACTTAGAAATGTGTTTCTTAGAAATGAAAATGAAGGCTTTATGGGATGTGTGAGTCTCCCTAACTTATTTGCTAGTTTTAAAAGTTTGGATGGATTAAATTTGTTCTAAATTTCAAAAGCATTATGTTTGGGTTTTTCAATAGCTGTGTCAAGTAATTGGTTTTTATTATTGTGATTTTCTAAGTATGAAAATTAGACATTTTGTCATTTTTAAATATAAAATAGATATTTCTTAAAACAAATACCTGTATACTGGACATACAAGTATACTTCACATATACTTCAGGCTGGAGAAGAGAAGGCTCTAGAGACACCTTCTAGCAGCCTTCCAGTACTTAAAGAGGGCTTGTGAGAAAGATGGGGAGAAACTTTTTACCAGGGCCTTTTGCAATAGGACAAAGGGTAATGATTTTAAACTAAAAGAGGGTAGACATAGATTAGACATAAGGAAGACGTTTTTTTTGCAATGAGGGTGGTGGAACACTGTAGCAGGTTGCCCAGAGGGGTGGTAGATGCCCCATCCCTGGAAACAATCAAAGCCAAGTTGGACAAGCCTTTGAGCAACCTGATCTGGTCGGAGATGTCCCTGCTCCTTGCAGGGGGGTTGGACTAGATGGCCTTTGAAGGTCCCTTCCAACCCAAACTATTCTATAATTCTATGCTGGCACAAATATTTGTTAAAACATGTCTTTAGAGGCTAATCCTAACTCACTGTGATGCATTAAATCCAGTCTTTCCTATGGAATATGCTATACTGAGACACAAGTACAGATGATTCCAAAGTCTGTACTTAACCTGGCACAAAGCACAAACTATCAAGCAGATAGTGAAATCTTCTTCAGGGCTCCAAATCTTTTTCAACTGATGTTTCCAAGTTGCCAGAGAGTACCTATGCCATTTCCTGTTAAAATCCAATTAACTTTGAAGAATCCATGGGTGATTCTTTCATACTTTCATCTGTCTTTTGTAATAGCCATCACAAACTGGATAAACCAAAGATGATGAAAATTTTTGTTTTATTCCTATTCATTATTGTCAGTGCTAACATAAATCAGATTCACTGTAAGGAAAAAAAAAAAAAAAACAGAAAAAAGTAAATACAGTAAATACAGTTAAATACAGTAAACATTTGTAACATGAGTTATGGATGTAGGATGCCAGAATTTGTAATCTTTAAAGACTGTGTTTTTATAGTACAGAACTTAATACTGCAAAACTGAGTAACAGCATAGAAACTCATGTGACTTTTCTTCAATGATGTTAAAAGCATATTCAACCTATCCCTTTCCAAGCAATACAGAGTAACTCCTTCAAAAACATGACACATTTTTACAATGTTCTGATTTTGTTGAATTGTGAGGACATAGGTATTTACCTGGTGTAAGCTGCTGTAACACCGTTTACTCAGTGGAAATAGTGATTTATCCCAGATGAAAATCCAGCCTAAAATCTCTAGCATTTTGTTTTTAGTTGGGTCACACCATATTAATTATTGTTGTTAGTTAATATTAAGACTTGTTTAGGCTGTTGCCATTGAAATTTCAGTTATTGCAACATTATTTTTACTGATGTCAAAAGAAACAATTTCACCCTATCTTAATTCATTAAAGTATTTGCTGTTTCCAAATCCACAGCTTTGATGTTTCATCCTTCTCTTTGCATCTTTCCAACTCTTTTGTCATCATACTGAGCATATGGCACTTATGTTAATTTCCAAGACCTTTCATGATCTATCTCCTTCCTATCTGTCACCCTACCTTTGGTTCATCACTCACGCCAGTTTGCATCACCTACTTCCTAGGTTGTTAGAGAAGCCCATTTGTACTTCGTCTCCTACATATATGCATATACCTGCTCAGAGTCAGTCTCCATAAATACCTTAAAGGTATTCTGCTTTTTCAGCTCCTTCTGTAAACTCATGCCAATATGAACTGCTTATCATGCTGCCTATTACATCCTTCTTGTCCCCCATCTATATGTTGTCACTGTACGACCCTTGGACTAGAAGACATATGGAGCAGGAAGTGTCTTTCCCCTTGTTCTCTTCTTTTTTTAATATGGCATCTAGCACACCTGAAATCCTGATCAGATTAGTCTTTCCTGTACGATAATAAATGCATAATAGAGATTATGATAATGGTTGTTATTGTTCATGCATGTGGTGTTAGTGTGTAAAGGACGACTCCAGTGTACATTCCCACCGCATTTCCACATAGTGCTTTTTCAGTGCCTCTTCAGCTTCTCTAGGTTTACTGGGTTTGGGAACAGACATACTAACTCCCACAGAAGATTGGGGGTCATTGCATTTGTAGGAAACTAAGTTCAAAAGCACGCTAAGTTAGACATTGACACGTAGACTTCATACTTGTGAAATTAACTTTTAAGAAAGATTTGAAATGGAAAATGTTTGTCACTGCAAGCATCTTGTAATTATTCACTTATGATTGAGAAGGGGTTTTCCTCTGTGTCTTTTAACTGAGATGAAAGTAAATCTACCTTTGGTTTGAGCTATCATGTAGAATTAGAACAATTTCTGAACTTGCATCTGTGTCCTTTAGAAATTATATACACTGTTGTCTGTGTCTGTTACCTTCCTTAATGTATGTACTCACAGCAATGTTTTCTGCCTACATGGTCGTTTCAGATAATTTTCCTTTTCTTCTCTAAGTATTTTAAGGACACAATTTAGTCGCCATTGACTTCACTGGAGGCTGGATCATACCCTATAAAATGATCAGTTAAAGGTTTTTGATAAAAGGAAAAATAAATTTACTGTCAGGCAAGTTGAAGATGTAAGTGGAAGGGTCAGCTGGCTCAGGCTTGTACAAGGTTATTGCCTTCTGTATGGTTTCAGGAAAGATTAGCTGGAGGCTATTACTTATCTGAATAACTCCCTTCATAAAGTCTAGCCGTTAGCTATGTGAGCAGGGACGTTACAACATTATTTCCCGCTATTGTATTTAGTTAATGCAAAAATTGACATTCTCCAAGCGCTGATTTACAAAGTGGCTTGTTCATGAATGTAGGTATTTTGAAAGTAGTATTTGGTGTGAAATACATGAGCGTTGTTTGGGGCAGCATACAGTATATAAGCCTGAGGACTCAGCCCCCGTGTCAGTCACTTCTCTGCCCCTGGAGTTGCAGCGTTTTCTGACGCTCTTGTGCTATGCCATGATTAAACAGGAATCTGTTTATTGAAGAGTTTCTACAGCTGTAAAACTAAGCAGAACACATGTCCAGAGAAGTGAACAGCACATCATAAATAAAGAACAGTTTATTCACAATCTCTCCAGCAGCTGATGAACCTATCAGGCACAGGAGGGCTTTCAGAACAGGAAACTTCTGTGGAGGACAGAAGCTAGTTTGGGATCAGTGATTTATCATTGCACGTTGTGTAAAAACAGCAGTGTGCTGGCACATCTGCAGAGCTTGCTATATGAAGCTGTTGGACAATTTGCCTCCAAAAACTTAAGAATAAAAAATATTGATCTCTAGTTGAGTTCTGCTGGCCTCTGAATTGCACCCAGGTAAGAGAGAAGTCCAAGAGATGTAACAGGAGGGAGGTCTGGTCTGAAGCCAGGACCCTGGGCTGCACGTGGAAACAAAAGCAATCTCTTCTGCCCTCAAGAAATGTTCGTCAGCTGCATACTATCTGACCTGCTCATTGGATCAGCATAAAGGGATGGGAACATTATTCCTCTCCCATGTCCTTTACAGAAGTTGTAAGGAGCAAGCTGGTATCAGCAGGAGTACAAACTTATGCGTTCCTTTGGCTCCATCAGTGCCAAGGGTTCGTATTATCATCACTATCTCTGATTGTGGAGAAACATCTGCATGCATCAGATGTCCAGAAAAAGCCTCTGAAATTGTTTGTGGCTATTCCTTAAACCCATAAAAATGTTTCTGGGTTTTGGGTGGGCTTTTTTCTAAGTTGGGTGAGGGGAGAAGCACATTAAAATTGTTACTAATTTTGAATAAAAATAAAATAAAACATTTTCAAAAGGAACATGTGAGTTTCCAGATGTTCCCAGATTATTGAGACCTACTTTGTCAAGGAAGAATGTATCAAGTTTCTTCATGATGTGGTAGATACTTTCATCTACGTGACCCCCTATCTCAGAATGCCTGGTTTTATTTCTTCATAGAAATAACTGATTAATTTCATTAGAACTGGTGAGAGAAGTGTCCTCTAGGCATATTTTCCTCCTTGCCACATGAGAAAAGCTGAAGACTACCTCATGCCTGTTTTTAACCATGTAGAAAGGCAAAATTCAAAGGAGAGAAAGTCTGAACATTTTCATCTTTTCAAAGTTAGTACAGGCAGGTTTGACTGCACTGGAAATCAGCTCCGGTCAGTTCAAGCCTTGAACTGAACCAACTTAGTTGGTCTATATTCAAGGAGCACCTCCTCCAAGCTCAGCAGAGGTGCATCCCAACGAAGAACAAGTTGGGCAAAAAGGCCAGGAGGCCAGCATGGATGAGAAAGGAGCTCCTGGACCAACTGAAAGTAAAAAAGGAGGCCTATAGAGGGTGGAAATGGAGACAGGTAGCCTAGGAGGTCTACAAAGAGGCTGTGTGAGTGGCCAGGGATAAGGTAAGGAAGGCCAAAGCCCTGGCAGAACTGAATCTGGCCAGGGATATAAAATGCAACAAGAAGAGCTTTTATAGGTACGTAGGGGACAAAAGAAAGTCCAGGGTAAATGTAGGCCCCCTCCAGAAGGGAACTGGTGTCCTGGTTACCCAGGACATGGAGAAGGCTGAGGTACTCAATGACTTTCTTGCCTCGTTCTTCACCGACAAGAGTTCTTGTCCCACCACCCAAGCTGTAGAAGGTGCAAGCAGGGACTGCGAGGATGAAGAACCGCCCACTGTGCTCGAAGAGCAGGTTCGGGATTATCTGAGGAACTTAAAGGTACACAAGTCCATGGGACCTGACGAGATCCTTCCGCGGGTCCTGAGGGAACTGGCAGATGAACTGGCAGATGAAGTTGCCAAGCCACTGGCTATCATATTTGAGAAGTGGTGGCAGTCTGGTGAGGTCCCCGATGACTGGAAGAGAGGGAACATAACCCCAATTTTTAAAAAGGGGAATAAGGAAGACCCAGACAAGTACAGGCCGGTCAGCCTCACCTCTGTGCCTGGCAAGGTCATGGAGCAGATTCTCCTGGAAACCATGCTAAGGCACATGGAGAGCAAGGAGGTGGTTGGTGACAGCCAACATGGCTTCACCAAGGGAAGATCGTGCTTGAACAATTTGGTGGCCTTCGATGACGGGGTTACGGCATTGGTGGACAAGGGACGAGCAACTGACATCATCTACCTTGACTTGTGCAAAACTTTTAACACTGTCCCGCACGACATCCTTCTCTCTAAACTAGAGAGACATGGGTTTGATGGACGGACCACTCGGTGGATAAGGAGTTGGCTGGATGGCCGCACTCAGAGAGTGGTGGTTAACAGCTCAATGTCCATGTGGAGACCGGTCACGAGTGGTGTCCCTCAGGGGTCCGTGCTGGGCCCGGCCCTGTTCAACATCTTTGTCAGTGACATGGACAGTGGGATTGAGTGCACCCTCAGCAAGTTTGCCAATGACACCAAGTTGTGTGGTGCCGTCGACACGCTGGAAGGGAGGGATGCCATCCAGAGGGACCTTGACAGGCTGGAGAGATGGGCCCGTGCCAACCTCATGAAATTCAACCAGGCCAAGTGCAAGGTTCTGCACATGGGTTGGGGCACTCCCAAGCACAAATACAGGCTGGGCGGGGAATGGATTGAGAGCAGCCCTGAGGAGAAGGACTTGGGAGTGCTGGTGGACGAGAAGCTTAACATGAGCAGGCAATGCGCCCTTGCGGCCCAGAAGGCCAACCGCATCCTGGGCTGCATCAAGAGAAGCGTGGCCAGCAGGTCGAGGGAGGTGATTCTCCCCCTCTACTCTGCCCTGGTGAGACCCCACCTGGAGTACTGTGTCCAGTTCTGGAGCCCCCAACACAAGAAGGACATGGACCAGTTGGAGAAGGTCCAGAGGAGGGCCACAAGATTATAAAAGGGCTGGAGCACCTCTCCTATGAGGACAGGCTGAGAGAGTTGGGGCTGTTCAGCCTGGAGAAGAGGAGGCTCCGGGGAGACCTGATAGCGGTCTTCCAGTACCTCAAGGGGGCCTATAAGAAAGATGGGGAGAGGCTGTTTAGTAGGGCCTGTTGCGATAGGACAAGGAGTAATGGTTTTAAAATAGTGGGGAGTAGATTTAGATTGGAAATTAGGAAAAAATTTTTTACGATGCGAGTTATAGAACACTGGAACAGGTTGCCCAGAAAGGTGGTGGAAGCCCCGTCCCTGGAAATGTTCAAGGCCAGGCTGAATGAGGCTCTGAGCAACCTGATCTAGTTGAGGATGTCCCTGCTCCTTGCAGGGGGGTTGGACTAGATGACCTTTGAAGGTCCCTTCCAACCCTAACCATTCTATGATTCTATGATTCTAAGCCTCTCCCGCGTATTTTAGCAGAGTTTGTCAATTCAGAACTACGTGTCCAAGGTTCAGCTGAACAGAAGCTCTGCTGCTGACACCTGAGCCACAGAAAACTGCACTGAGATTCCAGCCTCCTGTATCTGTTAAGGCTGTCAGGGAAGAATACGTGGGTCAATACCTCCTAGCAGTGGGTTTCAACAAGCACTTTGAAGGTGAAATGTTTCCACAGCCTTTGGGAAACAAGCCATCCTGCCTTTCTGAAGGACATTATTCATCTGGACCAGAGAGACAGAGTAACACACATGCAGTGAATTTTCATTTTAAACAGTGAGACAGTGCAGCCTGGCAGAGGCTTGGTAAAATGATTATGCTCTTTCCATAAACAGCTTATGCTTATTATCAGCTGCACATCCATTTAAACTAGAAAATACCCTTTTCCTAAGCTAAATGTAGTTTTTCCTCTGATTGTTCATTCCTGTTTGTTCTTCTGGAATGTTCTTAAAGATAAAATAAACCTACCATAGCAGGATCCAGATTAGCAGCATGGATGCTTTGGAGTTTAGGTGTGTATTTTTTCTCTGAAAAAAATGGCTAAAGTAGTGTCTGAACAGATTCAGGACTTGTTATGAAAGGATTAGGTCCAGGTCATTTCTAGAACTTGAACAAAAACCAATCTATTTTGTTCATCTTTCATAAAAAGATTAAGAAGACTGATTTATTATGTATTACAGTAGTCATACACTAGGAAATTCTTTCCAAAGCAAAGACGTTTTTTAATTCAGTTAAAAAAAAAAAAGAAGACATTTGTAAACAGGAATGGACAGGAACTACGTTCCTAGGCTGATCCAGTGTGAACACGTTACTCTTCGGTTTGAAGGTAGTTGGCAACTTTTTGGCAGGAATATTATTTATTTAATTAATTAGTGTGGAAAGAACTATTTGGCTTGTTTTCCCGCTCTCCTTACAATCAAGAGCTTTTGCCTGCTGGATGCTCCATTGCTCCTTACATACCACTTTTGCAACCCACTCCCTTTTTTCTTATACATGATGCATGAAGAAAAACTTCAGTTTTGTGAATGAAGTTCACGAACGAAGTTGAATCAGCAGCAAGCTGACTCTCAGATGCTCCAGCAGATCCCATGGTTTTATTGCTAAGCCATTAAAAGGTTGGTTTTTTTTTCAATTAAAACTTCTCTGGACTGGTTTCTCACCAGTAACAGTTTCCTCAGCTCATAAGTTTTGGACTCTGGGTGGAAGAGACCCGCCAAATAAGCACTGACCCTCCCCTCTGGAAGCCACACAGTCCATCAGTTTTGAACACAACAGCCTGATCAGACGAGATTGTCAGATACATTGGGACACTCCATCAATTTAATGTGGAGACAGAAGCTCTTTTGGGAAGTAGCTGGTGGTGGTGTAGAGGAGAATTATAGGGACAGGATTTTTGTCAAATGTTAGAAAACCTAAAAAAAAAATGTGTGTAGTGGATGTATTAATCTCTGGTATGGGAGAGCCTTTTCTTCAAGAGTTATCTCATTCCTAATGGGCACCAGGAGCAGAGGAAGGTGCTCGGAGGGTAGGCACAGCAAGCAGAAGGAAATCATTATGTTGGTTTTTTTCTTATCAGTTCTGCAACTTAAAACTACTCTGAAGAGACATGTTTCGACAGAGCTCTTCACGCTTCCAACAAAAGAGCTTTTCTCTCTTCTTTCCCCCTCACCCTCCCTCCTGGTTTGTATGTATGGCTGGAGAAAAATGATGGCAGGCGTTGTCTGGCAACAACAACTGCAGAGGCTTTTCTGGAAACAAGTTGGGTCAGGTTCATGAGCGCCCACAGAAAGAGAGATGGGGGGTGGTGAGGGGAAGCTCACTCCCTGGCCAGATAAATAACTCACTTTTGGAAGATGCTTCACCAGTGTTCCTGCTGTTATATAACAGCCTCAGCCAAGATCCAGCTATTTCATATTTGCTCAAGCAAGAGAGGCATACAGGGAAAACATCGCTGCACTGTGTTGTTTAGTCATTGGTGCTGGGAGAGGTGATATGCTAACAAAAGTATGCAGTAATGCAGAGCATTTAAAATGTAGCATTTCATTAGTTTTGCAGTAAATACAAGGAAGATACTAACAACTAATTTCTGCTCTTAATTTAATTCAAGTTGTGAACATGAAAATAAGGAGAGAATTAATTTCTCAGTGGCTGGATCCTCTCACTGACCCTATGTGTGTTTGCATTTAAACAAAAGAAACTGAATTTCTGCCCATGGATTGCTGGAAAAAATGTCTGTAGTTTTGTCTGGATAATGTGACAAAGGGGTTTAACGTGACTTAAAGAAATAATTTGAGTATAAAATGAGGAGCTGATTAGAGCAGTAAAATAATCAGATGTTAAAGGACCAAATACAGTGTAACGGCTAAAAGCCAGGGAGTGGGAATCGGGCCAGCTGGGGTTCTGCTTCCATTCAAGCATGCTGTGCAACTCTGAGTAAGTCAATAAACCTTGCAGTGCTTCAATTCGACCATCTGTAGAATGGGAATAATAAAAATATTATTCCCTGTCTCCCCAAACTGTGGTGAGCCATTGAGATGAGTATTGAGTTGGAGTACTGTGAGTTGAGAAAAGACAGATTTAAACTTTCCCAAAGTTCAGAAATTTGCTTCCAGTTCATTTCTATTTGGGAGGCTCAGCTCCACTTTGCAATTGTAAATCTGTTCTCCTCCCACCTCTATGGCTGGTAGGCGTCTATTGGCCTAGCGTGAACACCCCGCAGACAAGATGCATTTATGTCCATGACAATGTCGTTAGGAGTCAAAGAAGTATGTTACACTTCAGGAACTGTGGCAACAGGGAAAAGCATGCACAGTTGAGGATGAAAAATTGAAGCAAAGCCATGGTGCTAGTAGATAAATTCTTCACATACTTCAGAGATCTCTCTCTAAAACAGTCCACTCAAGATCCTACTAACCCAAGTCTCATGAGCCCATGCTGTATACTTTTAATTATGACAGTATCTTTCTTCTTCAGGTTGTTTTGCAGCTCTCAGATGGAACATACTTTAGAGCCCAGGCATCACCAAGACCTTTGGTGCTTATATCTCTGCACCCTGAGAAATACCGTTGAAGTGGATGAGGAATAGTCTCAGTGCACATAGTTGTTCACATCCATAAGTTTTGGTTAGGGCTTAAGCATACGCAGCAAAGGGACAGCTGGGACACATGAAATACTATAGAATTTAGCCTTGCTAAATTATCTTTGACTTGTTTCTAGCTATAAATTGGTTTTCCTGTTAATTTTCATATCTGATTCTGGGTTGTAGTTAGAAACAGAAGTGCTGAAATACAAATCCCGGCTTCCTGGTGTATTTAGCTCAACATTGGAGTCTCCAGAGGTTGAGATAAGTTCCAGAGATGTTTCCAACGGTTTGTTTGTTCATTGAAAGTAATTTCCAAATTTGTGAGTAGTTCAGAAGGTGAAACAATCAAATAGTCTCACGTGCATACACACATGTGCAGAATATCCCTGAGGTGGTTAATGGGGCGGAATGTTTAAAAGGCACCAGGAGCCCAGTTCAGTAAAGCTGCAAAGACCACAACAGTTTGGACATCCAGTCTCTTCATAGGCTACAACTGAAATTTCTCACATCTTTTACTGGCAAGCCAAAAGACAAGGAAAAGAGCAGCACAACTATTTTGTCAGAGTAAAATGCACATTTTCTCAGAGTATAAATTATTTCATTTTGCACTCAAAAGTAATTGTAAAAAGAAATATACATGTGCAAAATGTTTTACTTTTTCCTGGGTTGGGTTAGCAGCGAGGTTTTTTTCACACAGCCCCCACTAAGTGTCTGCCGTATGGGAAGGGCTTGCAGTGTGTTGTAAACAGCAGGTTCAAATCAAGGCTAAACCAGTCCTCTCGGTCCAGCCAAAGCCACAGGGTGCTTCAAACTCCAATCTACTGCAATATTGGAAACAAACTACTGTGCAGTAAATTGTAAAGACTGTTTTTTCATGTTGCTTTTCTTATATGTATCCATTTTCTTTTAGCTACCAAATAGGGTGAAAAATCTGACACGAAACAAAAGGAGGAAGAAAAATATCTTTTCAGTTACAGAATGACCTTTTTCATGGTCTTAAGTTCACAATGCTGCAAAATAGTGAATTTAAAGCAATTGTAAAAAAACTACTAAGTTGAGAAGATTGTTTCTTTACATGCCCTAAAATTCTTTACTTCTTGACATATATTTTATTTTACATTTGGCAAGATGGCAGTCTGAGCCCTGAAAATCATCTTGTTGTAGCTACCTCAAAGCAATTTTAAAATTCTGAAGTGACTTTAGAAAAGATCTGTCTTTTCTGATCTAATACTACGAGATTTAATCCTCGTCTGTACATGCATATTCTGCAACACTCAGTAAAATCTTTGGGAGTTTTCCGTGTAGTAAATTTCCCATGAAGTTCTGAAAGCAGAGTTTTGCCTTTCTTATCTTATTGTCGAGTGATTAAATATATTTTTTTTCATTTTTTTAAAAGCAGGAGTTTAAGACTGAGTCATCTGTGTGCCACTAAAGTTAGGAAATATTAAGGCTCATGGTTTACTCGAAGACATTATCTTTTCTGCTTTAGATTGACAAGACTTAACTATCATCTGATTGACTGTTTGTTTTTCAGGGTATGTCTTGGTCACCAACAGAGCTCCATGCATCCTGTGTATTACAGTGGCAGGACTCCAAGGCGGTATTTGGCTATCAGTTTATTCACTAGATTTTTCATTCAAAATCCCTCTTGAGCTTTTCAGTATGGCTCAAATAAATTATTAGTTGGCTTAGAGTGCTGGCTGTAAATGTTTGGGCCTTTATTTGAGCATTAAAAAAGGCCTGGGAACTGTTTCAGGGAAAGTATTATTAACAAATTCTGTGTGATAAAAATCTACTATTTGTTTTGGTTTTCAACCAGGATTTTTTATTTTGGGGGAAAGGCAGGGAGGAGGTTGGTGGCAAGAAGAACCATTCATATCAGAAACAATGTCATAATTACACAGAGTAGAGAGCCTGTCTAGAAAACAGGATTTTAAAAATTATATAGAAACCTCTATAGCCTAAGAAGGAGATCCCTGTGGATAGCAGAGGAGGGTCTCCAGCAGCTGAGTTGGTGGCCTGGTACAAAAGTCCTATCAATCAGAAACAGAGGTAAAGGCTTCATTATTCCTTTCATTTGAAAGGACGAGGGATAATGGTTTTAAAATAGAGGGCAGTAGATTCAGATTATACATTAGGGAAAAAAAAATTTACCATGAGCATGGTAGAATAGTGGAACAGGTTGCCCAGAGAGGTGGTTGATGCCCCATCCCTGGAAACATTCAAGGCCAGGTTGGATGGGGCTCTGAGCAACCTGATCTGGTTGGAGATGTCCCTGCTTCTTGCAGGGGGTTGGACTAGATGACCTTTAAAGGTCCCTTCCAACCCAAACCATTTTATGATTCTAATTCTATGATTCTATGATTAAGAAAGCTTTTCAGACAGTCAGCTGGTACACCCTGATTTCCAGGAAATAAGTGTTATCCTTTTTAACTCCTTGAATACAAATCAAGGTGCAAGCACTCCTGGGATGTAGACAGAACATGCTGTAATCCCCGAGCAAGGTTCATTGAAAGGATCCCACCATGTTTTCCAGAATTTCCCCATGCAACTGGATTTTTCCCCACAGTGCTCCTCAGCATTTTCCTTTTCTATGTTGAATTACCTCTACACAAGGTTTCTGCTGGTACATTGGTCTTATCAGGTGTAGCTGGGAATCTGATTGTGTCATGGAGCTCAGTGTTATTCCATGCAGCTTATAGATCTTGCTGTGTTTCTTCTTGAGTGGGGATATTCTTGGTAAAACCAAGTTTGATACAGTCCTCCAGAGGCAATCAGGGCTAAAATTTTTGACCCATGTCTCATAAAACCACATGACCACATCGTACTGTTTCCTTGCCCCTGTATTTTCCCTGGTAATCAGGTCAATGTGTACAAGACTGGCTTAGCAAATTGGGCTGTAGGATCAAGATGGTTTCTTGTATCACCGAAACTGAACAACAACAAAGTTTCATGGAAAATGTTCACCTCTAATGATTTGATGGATTTATATTTTCCATTTATTTCCACAACTAAAAGTCTCGGAGAGATTTTTTTCAAAACTTGAAAAAGTAAACTAGCATTGACACTAATTGACTGTTCAGATTCAAGTGCCTCCAGGGCCAGCCCTGACTTGAATGCTCTTGAGGCTAATCCCAAAGTAAATATGTTGTTGATAAACAGTAATTATTGTCAGCTGTGCTTCTGCTCCTTTTAAAGTTGATGGCAAAGGTTTTACTGGCTTTGGAGGACACAGTGATCCCAAAACACAATCTGCTTTGGAAGGCTCCCAGGCAAGACTTCCTACATACTCACCTTGGGCAAAGCTGGAGATAGAAAGGTGCATTTTGACCATCCAAGGACCATACATAGGTTTTTGGCAGTCCTGTTACTTTGTAGCCTTAGCAGTTGCAGTTCTGTACAGGGAAAAACAATTTGCCTCTCCATTCTGCTGGAAAGAGCTAGTTAAAGCCACATAAAGAAACAGGAAATTCTGCAGTTTTTAAAATAATTTTAAAACTGATAGCCCTCATGATAGGTGGTTCTTCAGAGGCCCATTCCAAAATGCTTCCCCAATAAGAAGGCACTTGTGTCAACATTTCAGGAGGGCAAGCTAATGGCAAGTAAGGACTGAGAAATGGTCACATTTTGTAGGGGAGAGCGAATGTTATTCAAAAAGTAAGACGTCCTAAACACTTTGTTTTAGAAAGAACTGGTAAAAATTTGCCTTTTGGAAAAAAATACAACTCCGGTTAGAAACCTCTGTGTTGTCACATGTGAACAAGGCTACTTGGATAATATTTTTAGTCTAACTTTCTCTGAGTCAATGATTTAGACTTTTTCATTGCGATCAGCATTTTAATCTATGGACACTGAAATGCTGCATTTTTTGCAGCATTTGCTGTTTTGTTGTCTTTTTATTCCCTTTGGGCACTTTGCGATAATCATATGGCTTTTACTTTTCAGTACTATCAACATCCATTATGAAGCTAAAGCCATTTATGTGTTTCCAAATTAAAATAGTTCGTAGTTTCTGCTCCTTGAAATGTCTCAATATTTTGAGAGGTTAAAAAAAGAGTGATATGCCATAATTTCCTATACAACAGAAACTCTGTTTACTGACCAAGGCAAGTAACGACAGTCTTCTTTTCTGTAAAAGTAACTAGAAGTCTGGTAGTGAAGCCAAGTAATGAAGCACGGTTTGTCTCCCATGTAAATGTACTTTGGGATTTATGATGTGTGCTCACCTGCTTGTTCTTGGGCACTGGGAGTGCTTTGGAGCTTTATCAAAACCTTACAAGACATTTCCCACTGTAAGGCTTTGTTTTATTTGTGTGCAACTTTAACCATCTGACCTGAAGTTTTCCATTTTGGGCATCTCAAACTAAATTTTTTGGGATTGTTTCAGTTGAAAAAGTTCAGCCATTCCAAGAAGAAGGTTAGGAAGAGACACATGATTTTGCCCATATTATTGTGATTATTTTTAAATCTTGTAAGTGTTTTGAGATGCTCTCCTGCATCCATACTTTGGAATGAAGACTTGAAATTTGTCTGGAAGTTGTCTTGATTTCAGGTACATTTATACTTTCTCTTAAAAAAAAACACCAAACAAACCAACCCACTACAAAATAAAACTTTGACTTTTTATTTTGACAAAGTAAGAGCCTCTAAAATCTTAGGGTAGAGGGGGGCAGTGGAGGGGGAGGTGCTGATCTCCTCTCTCAGGTGACCAGTGATAGAACATGAGGAAATGGAATGAAGCTGTGCCAGGGAAAGTCCAGGTTGGGCATTAGGAGATGGTTCTTCACTGAGCGAGTGGTTGATCCCTGGAACAGGCTCTCCAGCAAAGCGGTCATGGCATCAAGCCTGTCAGAGTTCAAGGAGCTTCTGGATGATGCTTTTAGTCAGATGGTTTAGGTTTACATAGTCCTGTGAGGAGCAGGGAGTTGGACTCTGTGATGAGTCCCTTCCAACTTGAAATATTCTATGATTCTCTGATTCTAAATAACATTTTTTTAAAAGAAATAAAACTACTTGATTTTCAGAAGGAAACTACTTCTGAAGTAGAAAACTACTTTTTGGTTTTTTTCAGAAGACAAAAGCCTTCTGAAGACAAAGTGATATAATAATTCTTTACTAAAACATGTATAACTACTCTTTTTTTCCTTTTCTTTTTTTAGTAAGAATGTGTGAACTGCAGGTCAGATGTTTAGAGAAACCCATTAAGTGATTACTTACTTTTTTCCTGTAGCATGGCACAGTTTGTTTTCTCTCTGGCTGCTTGCACAGAGGACTCTGCAGAGCAACAGCAGAATCCAGACTTCCTTCACCAAAGAGGCAATCCAAATATGGGACTTTTATTTCCTAAGTGTGATTTTTCTAAAGCCTCAAGAAGCAAAGCCACAAGTAACTATTGCTATAAGAATAAACATATTCTTGCAGGAGGTTAGAGGGATGTTGTTCCCCTCCTGTGATTAGACCCTGTATGCCCAAAGGCTCTGATGTCTCAGCTTATAAATACAGATTTGAGCACAATCTTGTAGTTAGTAAGCATAGGGTTAATGAATGAAGACAAGGTTGATTTGAACTTGAAAACTTTGGTTCAATTCGTAGCTTTTGCCCCAGATATTTTTTGTGTGAGCACAGGCAAGACATTTAATCCCTCCGTATCTCAGTTTCATATGTATAAAACAGGAATGAAAATACAGTCTTTGTCCCACCCCTTTTTTTATCTCATCTCTTTAGATGATGCATTTTTCAAGGCAAGGGCTGCTTCTCTGTGTGTGTGTGGACAACTCGTAGCCCATCAGGGCTCTGATCTCAGACGAGGCCCCTAAGTGCTATTAGCGTGTAGTAGTAATAATAATAATAACAATAATAACAAGAACAGATGGAGTTCAAATTCTGACAGACAGCCCTGAGCCATTACACATTCAGGAGTATGAAATACAGTCGAGCCCAAGACAGCTATTTTCATCAGAGACGAAAGTTAACAGTTTATCAGGGTGACCGAATTTGGTGTTATGTAAGCTGGGCTTTTCAACTTCAAACTGAGGTTTTAGTTAGGTTGTTTTGGTTTTTTTTCCTCCATCTCCATACAGTTCAGAGATGCAGATGAGAGCTGGCTTGTTGTGGGATCTACCCTGCTGCAAATAATGTTTGGAAATCTGAAAATAAGGTTTCTTTAATTAACTGAAAACGAGAGCCCAATAGTCTACTTGATATGAAAAATAGGCCAAATTATAGTGGTATTCATAGCCTGCTGGAATGGTTGGTTGTTTTGGAAAAAAAAAATGTTTTTAAAGGAGGCTTGCCAAGAAACTGTTCTCTGAGGAAATGATAAATGGCAGTTTGGAGACTTGAGCGGGCTGTGCTTCGTGGATGTGTCTCGGTAACTGCTGACTCAATCGTGTGTGCTCCTGATGGCTCCCACATTCACTGCACCGGGAATCTGCAGTCCCGATTCACAAACTCATCACTGTTCTGCAGTTCGGGACTTTTACACGTGGCCTCGCGATGATTTTATCTGAAAACAATGCAAACACTTTTCCTTAAATTATACTTCAGATAATCTTTTGGTTGTCATTACTTTTACAGTGTGTGCTAAAAACCTTGCCATTTCTTTTCTAAAACTGTAGTTTCTCTGAATGTACCCTGCCAGGTTTGGTGTTTTCTGGTTTTGATTTTGTCTTTTTTCTTTTATAGTATGTTTTCTATGAAGTTGTGAAGTTTTAGGAAATTTAAATAACAGAAGAATGAAGACATGGCTGAAATTTGCATGACGGGGTTGGTTTTTTAAATAGTAAGAGAAAACGCTGTCTCTGTGCACTGTAGAAAGATCTGCTTTAAACAATGCATCATTTAGTCACACAAGTTCTTTGCAGTGATATATGCTATTTACTGTTTACTATTACTATAGGGGATATGTTGTATACAAGTGGACAGGCCTTTGGAGCCTACTCTTTTGAGTGCTAACAGCGACCTGTGTTTTCGGGCCATTTATATTACCTTAATCTCATTGACATCAATAAGTTTACTCCTCATTTACTCTGGGGTGAAAGAGAAGCAAATTGAGACTATTGTATATTTACGAGACATTGTTGAAAAACACGTCCCATCCCCGAGTCACAGTGAAGGGGGAGAGAGAGGTTCATGGGGGACACAGAGCTCAAGGGACTTTTTTTTTCCTAATGTTGCCAAATGAATCTGACTGAAAAGGGTCACACAAATGGTAGAAAAAAATTTGCATCTACATGTCCATGCAAATTTATACTGTGTGCTTGTAAGCTACAAAATTAAGTACGGATTAAAGAGTTCAGAGATAATTTGATAGAAAATGAATCAATTCCTTGCCTTTAGCTTGAATGTTAGAGTACCTAGGCACCTTATGAAGAATTTGTGTATTTGGTCATTTGCATCCTTGAAAACCCTTTTAGCATTCACATAGGAGGCAGTTGTGAAAATGCTGAATGCTTCAAAGATCCCTTCTTGGCCCTTGCTGCACTATTTTTCTGTCCTTGCTCCTGTTCTTTGCTGTTTCTGAACAAATTCTTCTCCCACTCCCCTTTTACGTACCCTGCTGTATGGTGCTGCGGTGCAGAGCAACTGTGAGTAGCTGGGTGGAGAACCCTGCCCGTGCCATCAATGCTCCTTGCCTTTCGTAGAAATTATGTTACTTTTATATTGAGGACAGCGTGAAACCTTGGAGTGTATTTAATTGAAGGAAGCACCTACCTAAAGTAACTTTCCGCTCTGTGGTTTCCCAATGAGAAATCTATTGATAGCTTTTACATGCAGTCTGACAGATTAGGGGAAGAGGAATGTGAAATGCAGGTATCTCTGCCCTCTCTGACTGCTGGGTTTCAGGTTATATACCATCAATTCTTCAAGTTTTGCAAACCGAGCCAAGGGAAGTACCAGCACTGATTAGCATCAGTGTGAGGAGGGACCATCTGGGGAGAACTGCAGATAACTTCAACTGGAAAACATCATCAGTGAAAAAAATGAATGCTGACCTTGGCATTGGAGTTCCAGCATAATTTTAGGTACCTAAATAGCACATATGAATCATAAGGTGAATAAAATGAAATTATTTTATATTTCTCACATTCTTACAAGTTTTGCTGGATCAGATATTGGTATAAAATGAGAGATGGAAAAAAATGTCTTTTACATGAAAGTCAGAAGAATGTATGCTTAAATCTAAAAATAATGCTGAACTTCAGATTTCAACAACGGTATCTGATTACTCCCTTAATTTTCTCTATTCATTCAAACATCCTAGACTGTCTTCTTGTGCCCAGCAATGGGGCATTACAGTCTTTCACCTTTAGAGACTTCAGAGTGTGAGTATATTTCCAGAGTCGCCTAGTTTTGCAGCATCGGAATGACTGCTCTGGAAATATAATGATGTCTGTCTCTTGGGCTGGCTGATTTAAAACCTTTGCCATGAGCAATGACCCCCGAGTGAGTGAAGTGCACAATTAGTACAGGTGTTTGCTGTACTAACAAAAGGATTCTTAAGCTCTGGGACTGTCTGCAAAGATTGAGTTCATGTCATTTTCTACACATGGCAAGCTTCTTTGTCCAGCACAGATATAGAAGGCCTAAATTAACTGTAGAATTATAAATAGGCCATAGTTACAATACATCAGGAGAGAAACCTTGTTTTGACCTCTTGTATTGTGCAATCACCGTTACGGAAAGTTACAGACCTTGTGTTTCACATATGCTGCTTCCCAAATACATGGATCTTCCTCACCGAAAAGCTCACTGGGAGTCAGGGGCACTCAGAGAGTAAGGGAAGTGTCACAAATGGCTTTGACAAAGTTTGACCAGTGTGAAATATTCATACAGAAATGTTACCCTGGACAATGACACTTATTCCTATGTGTCAATTGTATGTGGAGAAATGCTGTGATTTAAACAAGCTGCTGCTTTAACCAGAGGCTTATTTTGCTATTGTACTAGATTCTCTGTTGTGCCCCAGCAGGGAAAAAAAAAGACAAATAATCAAGATAAAGTTATATTTGTGATGATGTGTCTGTATGTCTGCACATCATCTGCAGGCTGTGGATTTATTAGTTTTTCAGTCAGTAGAACTGTTATATAAGTAATGCATATCAGAGCTGGTCACACATGGTCTTCTCACTTGCACATGTACGCTCCAAGTAGTGCCTGAGCCAGAGAGGAATAAGTGCAACCAGACCTCCTCTGCCTTCTCTGTAAATCAGCTTTTAAAAGGCAGTGCCAGACACTTGTGTCATCATGACAGTCCATGTCCCATCTAGAGAGATGCACTGGTGTGGTTATTGTGGGGTTTTCAGGCGGTGTGGGTGCGGTTCCTGACTCAGCCATCATTTTCTCCGGGACTTGTGTGAGTCCTTTCACCTTCTATTGTTTCCATTTCCTCATCTGTGAGTACTGGGTATCATAAAGCATTTTGAAGCTTGGAGGTCAAAAATGAAAACACAAGCACTTGATATTTTTAACATTTTTATTATTCCCACAGTTGTTCAGCATCTATCTTAAAACTTAGATATAATTTGAGAAGATCATTTCTTGATTTGAAAAGGCTGTTGCTTGAATATATAAATCAACAATGCAGGTACTATAAAGTAAAAAGGAGCAACTTATACCTGAAAGGAACTGTGATGCTTGAGACCAAATTAAACTCCTTTCACATTTCAGAACAGATGTGTCAGAGCTAACTAAAATTGTTAGCCAAATTGCATAAAGCCATCCATGAAGATGGATTAAAATGTCTTAGTTAATTCAGAATGATGTTAGCATTTTAATATGTAAAGTCCATAGTAGGTGCTATCTGACAAGCTTTTTTCAAAGGTTACACAATTAAGGGTGAATTAATTTTTCTACTGAGTAGCTAATTACTCTCTATCTTGGAATGGAAGGGAAGATACTGCTTAACAAAAGAGATTAGCAGAAAAACGAAAATAGATAACTCCATAGTAGCCTCTTTCACTCTTTCAAGGAAAAATGAAAAAAGGGAAAATAAGAAATGGCTGCAGCTAAACCAGTTTTTGCAGTGATACTCAGATCTTCCAAGTAAAGCATGATCTGCCTTCTGTGAAGACAAAGAATCAATCTCCAGGAGGAGCAGACTGCAGCTTGCTTCAGAGCAGGGTGCTGGTTCTCTGGTGTTCCCTTCCCAGAGTGCCACTGTCAATTAAGTCCTTACTGACTGATGTCCAAGACAAACTTGGTCCCTCTGTGAAGGACAATCCTTTGGATGACGTAGTGATGTCTCTCATCACCTGCAACCATTGAAGAGACTGTAGCACTATTTGTCTGTCCTAGACAGGGTTGTGTAGCTTCTTTCTGCCATTATGATGTTCTCCTATGCTTTTGTCATATCACTACTCTGTTCCTATCTGCCAATGCTGTGGAGCTTTACAGTGTGCCGTGAAACAGATGCTGCCTCTTGTCACGGAGAAGCTACGTTTTGTTATTGATTTAACAGGAGCTAGTGCAGCCCTTAGTGGTAGGGGCTTGAAGGGAGAGATCCAGCTACATATTCATGCTCCTCCTTTGTGCAATTGGTAACAGTTCTGGTATCAGGAGGTGGGAGTGGAGAAGGGAAACATCACAAAGCTTTATGTGCAAGACTGTCACCACCTCTGCCTGGAGGATCTTCCAGTATTTCAGTATGTCTAGACTATATGTACTGTGTTATCTTGTGTAGAAGCCTCCTCTATCATAGGATAAAATTACAAAGCCCAAATCCTTTTTGTTTTGAACAGTAATGATCATCATTATCTTAAGAATGAAAAATCCAGCCTACTGCCTATGATCCAGAAGAATAGCAAGAGGCGGATGCACATCTGACATCTGGAGCTGGGCAGGTCATTTGGTTTTCAAGCCTGTCATGATGATTAAGCAGCTAGGAAAGACTTGAGCCTTTTGCTTCCACCACTGAGCAGCTGCTTATACTGCCAGTAGATCCACTTTTTGAGTCACGGTTAACAAGTCCAAATAAATGCCCAGCCTGGCTATATTCCTAGAAGACGTTATTGACAAAGAAAAGCACTGAGGATTTTTTGTTATCTTTGTCATCCATTAAATTTTTCAAACACATTTTATCAGAAACATTTGTTTACTTTTGAAGTCACTATAACTTAAAGTGTTATGGAGAAGAGACTTGATATTTTAAGTGACTCAAAACCAGAGGGAAACCTGCAATGGAACCAATTTGGAAAATTAACCCATGCAGAACTTGTTACCTGCAGCAGCCAAACTATCTGTCTCTTAGTTTTCAAAATGAGTCAAGCCCCCAAAGTGGCAGGAAATTGGCTTAAAACCATAAGGTTGTATTTAAGAAAAAAAAAAAAAAAGGAAACAGATATCAGAGTCTTAAATCTGGTTTCTGAAACCTTGTTGTACACGGAAGACCTCTTTTCAAAGTTTCCTCTGCAGTAACGTTGGTTAGAAGCTAGCTCTGGAAATTGAAGCTGGTATTCTCACATAGCTGTTTGGCTTCAGAATTTGGAATTGAAAGAAGACTGTCTAAAACTACAAAATGCATAACAAAATATTCACTTCATTTCCCCCAAATTCAACTGGCAGAGCTGTTGAACTCCTGCAGGCATGGTAATGACTTTGTATGACCCATGAAATTTGACTGAAAACCCTTCTTCATTACCAGTTGATTGCTTTTGTTGTAGTTTTGCTCCTGGTATCCGTAAGATCTACTAGTTTGCCTTTATGAATAATACCATGACAGCCAACAAGCAGATTATTTTCCTTTTAAACATCGGTTTCCATGGGTAAAAATATTACATTCTAGTTCACCCATTGGTTTTTTGCTGGCTTGTGATTGACTGTATCTGCCTCCACTTTTTGAAGCGGTCAGTAAACAAATGAAATGCAGTTTTGGAGTGCCCAAGGCAACTTGATTTCAGAGGGTGCAGAGCACCTGTATCTTCTCTGGATTTCAGTGGTTTTGCAGGGTGCTTACATTTCTACAAAATGAAAGCATTTTTATTTTTAGAGTCTTCTGAAGGAGTTATTTCTGAGGATATGATTTCAGCAGAAGTGAATGGCGGTTGGAAAGGCTGGGGGAGTAGAGTGGGCTTGTAGACGTTTTATCACCAAGAAATTTCACCTCTGATCTCTGTGCAGCCCCTGGGAATGAAAAGTGCCTTTGGAATTGTGTGTGGTTTTCTTTCGTTCCACTGAGCTTTCCCACTGAAATTTTCTGTCTTGCATCTGTGTCTTTGTAAAGCTTAATGCAGTGGCAAAACAAGAGGCTGCCTCCTTTCTGAGGAGCAGACTCAAGCATATGAGGATACAGCCTTGGTTTTGTGTGCTCAGAATGGGTGCAAACTTGCCACCTTATTTATCACTGGGATTTCTAACCTTCAAATGCCATGGCCTATAAATGACTTCTCCATAATAATATTTATCAAAGTATTTCTGGTGTAATTATTCATGCTGAGCTTGTTCACTAAAAATTTCTCTTGAAAGAATCTTTTTAAAGACTTTTCTTTTGAAAACAAATTCATGACCACATCAAACAGAGATTCATGTTGCCGTTGGTTTAATTATCCGCAGCCCTCAGGGAATCTCAAAACTCACTGTTGTTATAATTGCTTCTCTCCCTTTCTCTCCCCCACTCCTCTTCCCCTTCCATTTTTGATTGCTGCAGAAGTCATTGTATGGTTATTAATTTTTTAAGCTCATT
Organism: Chlamydotis macqueenii; assembly: GCF_036417535.1. Lineage (NCBI taxonomy): Eukaryota > Metazoa > Chordata > Aves > Otidiformes > Otididae > Chlamydotis > Chlamydotis macqueenii. Next base: position 50,500,613 of record NC_141560.1, on the reverse strand, counting down.
TTAGGTGCAAAGGAGTTTAGGCCCTTTTTTGCCCATATAGGAACTATCAGATAATAAATAATTAGTAGATTATGGGTGCTAAAAAAGGAACTGGTCAAAAGTCTTTTTTTTGAAAAAAACAGTTGAAGTCATCTTGGTTTTTAACATTTTAAGCAAAAAGCAGATAGTGGTGCCCTTCTCTATTCATACTGTGCCATAAGATCAGATCCATAACCTGTGGATGCGTCTCCCTTTCTGTTCCAACCGGAAAACCCAGTGCACCTAGTCTGGCTTTATTCCCTTTGAAACGCAGTATGGATGCCTCCTTTGGGTGAAGTGTGAAACGTAACATAAGCAATGCTGACCTAGCTTGATGTGATACATGGCATATTTGCTTTAAAAAGAGCAGCAGTCTCAAATCTGTTTTGAATTAGGAAAGTGTTTGGGAGAAAGAAAGGAAAAAGGGAACCGTTTCATAGCAGGCATCTGAAAAATAACAGTTTGGAGGAAGGAGGAAAAATTGTCAGGCAAAACCTAACAGTTAAAGCTGAAAAATGTATTTCTAACACTGGGGATTATGAGTGTATATCTTATTCTTTGGTTTTTTAAAAATAAAATCTTGGCAACTTCAGTGCATGCTATGATGGTCCAGGACGAGAACAGCTACTCAATGGTGAAATTATCAGCAGTGCTTCGGCAAGAGGTTATTAGTCATAGTCCCAGTATCATACGTGATCCAGAGCCAAGGATTCAAGAAGCAAAACATTCCTCTTTGGAGAGAGGTCAAGATTAGTCACTTTTGTTTTCTTTAATTGATGAGAGTGGTAGGGGGGTTGGGTTGGTTTGAGGTTTATTTTGTTGTGGAGAAGAGATTGGGACATATTTTGGTGCTTAGTTGGGTCTTTTACTTTTTTTTTTAACCCTAAAGTGTTGTAAATATGCCACTGTTCCACACTGGAAACAGGAATCTACAGCAAGGGGAAAGCTGTTGTCTGATAGCCAAACTTCTGACAACAAAAATATGGAGCGATATTCAGAGGCTGTACTGCTGTGATTAAACCAGCAGAAAGAGTCCTCCAGAGGCAAGTACCACGGGGAGTTTTCTTCACATCTGTGGAACTGAAGCATCTGAAATAATAGTACCTGCTAGCTAAACAGAGAGTCTTTCTTTCCTCTGCAGATAGATAGCGGGGTGCTCAACCAGAAGGACCCAGGATAGGAGTGTTTTCCCAAACAAGAATGTGGTTGAGAATGAGAAAGTAATCAGTTTTCCAACCTTCTGTCTCAGTAAAAAACAGAGAACTAGTTTGAAGTTTTCTTTGAGATCTGAAGATCTGCCCAGGATAGGGGAAAAGATTTTTAAAGTTTTGTTAGAACTGTTCCTTCTAAGTTGAAGTTAAAGATGTTCAGCGTACCTGAAAGTGGGCCATTAACTTTACTGCCTCAGTTTCCCCCTCTTTGTCCTAGCAATAACAATACGCACCTTTCGCAGTGTTCTACTGTAGAGGTGCACAAAGGTTCACACATAGCTTTGGGTATAAGATGCACTAATGACCACCATTTATTCTATGACTGTATCCAAACTGTTGCATAAAGATAAGGAGCTTTTTTTCCTGTTTTCTTTGATCATACTTCCCTTATATTTCTTGTTATCTCAAGCCTGTTTGACATCCTCCATAAGGCTGGATTTCAATTTAAGCATAATTTGGGAAACTGTTTATGATGATGGTGCTAGATGAGTGTCCAGTGATTTTTGTGGATACATAAAATTCTCATACTTTTGGTGTCATTTATCCACTTGTAAAGAAGGAATCCCCCTCTTCTTGACAACTTCTGTCTTACTTTTCAATGGAGATGGAAGACAGTTGTATCAGGTCAAAGAGATAGTATTTCCTGAAGATGGGGCTATAGTATATGAAGATAAGCAAATTCTTGAAAAATACAGAGTATTCAGTTAATAGGATAGGGGGATTTTATCTACTTTAGTAACTTTTGATAAAAGTTATATTTGGAAACAAGACCCTAAACTTCACTTTCCTGGCTGCGTGCAGGGAGAGAACAACATTCCGAGCTCTCTTGTTCATCTACTGATACTCTATTAGTTTAGAGGAAAGGGTTAAAAAAATGAATATCTGATCTTTGTAATATTTTAGAGAAAAAAATGCTGTATCCTGAGGCGGTGCTGGGCCAAAGACTGTAGATTTTGGACACTGTCCTAACTTGAAAATTTCCATGTGTTTTAAGTCTTGTTTCATTTATCTACAACAAGAGTCAACCACAGATTTTAATTGCTTGGCTGTAGCCCTCTGGATGCCAGATAGATCTGTGAGCATTGTGCATATCTGGACATGGACTCGGTACTGGGAGGCCAACAGGACTGGCCTGGGAGCTTGGGGAGCCATGAGCAAGCAGAGGGGCTTCATGGCCCCAATCTACACCTAGAGGTAAAGAAAGATTCTCAAGAAGGGCTGATTCGCAACAGTTTGGGTATTTTAAATAAGCCAGATATTTTTGCAAGAAGTTGTTAATAGCAGCAACAAAAGTGCGGAACCGAGGCCACCATTCTTAGCTCTCTCTTCTCAAGTAGCAGCCATATCCAGTCTCTGCTTCTTACGATCGCCTCCAGCCACATCCATCACGGTCCTCATTTCTGTCTTGACTAGCAGCATTTTAGGTCATCCCTTCCAACTTTTTTTACCCTCAGGCCTTCTGAATCCTCTCTTTCTCCTCTGAATCCTTTCTGAATCCTCTCCTTCTGAATCCTCAGGCCTTTCTGCCTCTCTTTTGAGGCAGTGCTAAAATAAGCACTGCCTCAAAAGCTTTCCACCTTTTGAGGTCTTGTATATGGCCAAGTATATTTCACTCTCCTGTAACTTAATTCTCCCATTTGCCAGTGTCCTACCAACCTCCTTGTTAGAAGGAGAGGTGTATATTCATCTTGCCTTGCTTCCGTTAGTCAAGCAGCAAGTTATAGCCAGAATATTTTGTGAAGGTGACATGTAAAAACCAAATCAGCTTGTGCGTTTGTAACTTTTGATTTTATTTCTTTCTCATAACTTTTAAGATCTATAAGCACATCATCTGTTGTTGCTGCTTGTTTCTTTGTAGGCCTCCTATAATAGTTCCTCTTGTACCTGAAGTTTTGCCTGCTTCTGATCTGCAGCATTTATTCGCATAAGGATTATGTACTTGAGTTGTGAGTAAGTGGCTGGAAAGAGTCAAAGATAGCTGTGAAGGTTTCTGTTTTATTGCAGAACATCTTCTTCACCTACTGCTGTTCCTGAAGGCTGTATCTTCATTATCATTTGGGGAGTTTCATAAAAGAGGGAGTTATAAAAACATGCTGCCAATATTGAGTGTTTCGTAACATATATGCTGTATTTTATATTGTTTATTTAATCACATATTACTGAAGTGGCTTTTTCATATCAGTTTTTCAGTTTTTGACCTGTCAGAGCATGTCTCTTTTGTCGGTCTCAAATAGAATTCAAGGGAGACATCTAATCTGAAAAATGACATTGTAGTTGTAATCCACACTCTTCTAAGAATCATTAAAATCCACATGAAAGAAATGGACCTGAGTGAATAGTTAACTAGAGATGTCGTATTTCCAGAAACTTTGAGGAAGCTTTTAGAAAAATATGGGATTTACTGTGCCAAGTCAAGCCCTTTTTAATAGCAGTTCACTGATATCAAGGTAACTTCTGGAGAATGGGAGACAGTGACTGTCTTATAAATCCTGGTTGTTTCTGATCTCTGACTCTGACTCAACAACTCAGAAGTTTCTTCCCAGTTCCAGGTCATCACCCTCTCTTGAAAGCACAAGCAGCACTCCCTGTTTAATGGTGAATTATCAGCAACCATTCAAGGGTTACTACTACAAAATTAAGGGGCTTTTTACACTTTTGAGAAATATAGGAGAAATATTTTTCTATAAAAATACAGAGTAAGATGAGCAACAGTCTCTGTTTACTGAAAAAAAAAAAACCAGAATAATTTTTAGTATATCAAAGAGAAGAAGAGATTGACACTGATGGCTTTATGCAAGAGAGCTGATTTTAGGACACTTTGTAGCAAGTGTCTTTCTTTCCAAAGATGCTTTTTGTCTTCAAGTTACCCATTTTATTTGTCTGTTAAGACAGTGGTTACAGTGTTCATATAGTATTTTCATTGACTGGAAAGTAATTTGTCACGTGCAACCCTCAAAACCTGTTAATTTTGTTCCTCAGAAGCTCAGCCTTTCTATTTTTCTAGCAATGAGTAATCTTATCTTAGAAGAGAGTGTTTTCTTACTGGCTCCACTTCCTCTATCCTTCCCCCAGACACCGCACACATACTCCCTTCTTTGGCCAGCTCTCAAGAGAAAGTACAGACAGTCTGGAGAACAAATCTTCCTTCATGCAGATTACATTCTCCTATAAACACCTCAGAGACGAGTATATAACCTCCAGCAAGACTGCTGCCTAATCTCTGGCAACAAAATAAACAAATCAAAGCCAGAACCTCTGATAAGGGGATTCACAAGAATTTGGGATCTCAGGAACTGTAAATGGAAGGAAGACTTTCTCCATGATTTTTGAAGAATCGTGTACCTGAAGAAATAAATTTTTTTAATAGTACTGCAATTATTGGTCTCTCCTGCCACTATTATAGGGAAATGTTCAAAATAAATCCTCTATGAAGATTCCCGTATCTACCCCTGAGCTTCTCTGGAAAGCCACTCCTGACATTGTATTTGTTCCTGTCCACAGGGCCCTCAAAATTACAGCATTAACTTTTTGAAATATTGATATACCAAAATGTGCAGGGACTTGGCAAGAAGACGAGCCACGGAAGCTGCTTTCTGAAGCTTCTTCAGATATTCTCAAGACCAGTGCTTAAATAGGATGGATCCTACCAAAGAAAAACATGATTTATAACCACATCTTCGCTTGCAGAACACACTCACTGTTCTTTTAAGTACTGCTTGATACTGATACCTTCCTTCATATCGTTGCCCTTAACAGGTATCATAAGTTCTGCAATATCTTTTGCTTCTTATCTTTTCTTCAACTGAGTCATTACTGTGCCTGACAATGATTTTGTTAACAGAAAGGATGGTTTTGTGTGTTTTTCTGAAACATAAAGCTAGCTCATTAGTGAGTATAGTATTGACTTGCAAACACATTAGGGTTTCCATACATCACTGCTTACAAGGATGCACAGATGAAGAAAGCATAATTTTCTTTCCCTAGAAGTTTGCCACACTACAGAGCATTAGGGTCTTCCTTAATAAGAGGCCACCGGGAGTGATAGATACACGAAGATCTCCCCAGTCATCTTCAGTTATTTTGAAAACGTGCCTTAAAGAGTTGGTTCTCTTTAAGCTAAAAAGCTGCACCATCAGGAACGTATGCTACTCAACATAAGTCAGGATAGCAGACTTGGGAGTCTAATGTTGGACAAGTAGCTGAAATATTCCTTTATCACATTTTTGTTCAGCCAAGTGTAGCTTACATTCTGGTTTTCCTCTTCTCCTTTAGCAGCTTCACGCTTGGCTTTTCGTATTAACAAGCACAGTTCCCCTGAACCCACTGAGTGAGCTCTGTGCTGATAAAAAGAAATCGCTTGATTAAGCTCAAATTATTTGTTTGATCTGTCAGCTGTGTTAAGACCATAGGTGGTTATAAACCAATATTCTGTCTGAAGGGACTATGGTTTTTACCCTTAGTAATACTTTTGAAATCTCTGAGAATGAGAATGAAGAGCAGATGAGACAGCTTTAATCAACAGCGTTAATCAGTGATGATCCCTCCAGATCACGGAGGTGTGCTTGGCATCATTTATTAGTATTTTGTGATCTTTGTGGCCTAAATTATGCCAAACTCCTAATTTTGTCCGTTGGCTTCCCCACTGTCCTGAATATCCATGGCTGAAAATACCATTCCCCTCAGTTCAGATAATTCCACCTGTCCTTGCCCCTTCCCAGTAAATCTCTAGAATTAGTTTTGGCAGTAGATCTCCAGGGTGCTGCTCTTTAGTTCTCTGTTACAGGGGTGCATGAAGGAGACTCTTCTTCAGATGTCCCTGGAGCCACTCAGGCTTCTTTGTTTAAAGAAAAAATAAAATAAACAAGGAAATAAATTAATTGTTACATTTTATGTTCTGAATAGTACCGTGAATTTGTTACGAATGCTTAAAATTACAGGGCATTTAAAATTAATATAATGTGAAGATCTGGAGAATTTTAATAGATAAATTGCTCATTATTTTGTTCTCCCGTCTCATCATAAGAACGGTCTCCATCCTGTTCACTAGCACCTCCTGGAATGCCTTTGACACCTTTATAAAAGTTGGCATGTCGTTCTATATCCAGCTGTAGAGGACTGCTGCTCTTGAAAACATGACCTAAGAGGACCTTGCGGTTCATAGGAACTGTGTCATCACCATCAGTCTATTGTGTGGGCTGTCAGAGTAGTCATGTGCCTCTGTGACTTTTTAGGGAGAACAAAAATCTGTTCTGTAACATTGCTGTGTTTCTTCATGATGTGCCATTTAAGATTTGTGCTCTGATCTTTCAGCCTTTGTAAAGATCAATTTGGTTAGTTTTTGGTGTTTTTTTTTCTCAGTGCACTGCATGGATAGGATTTTTTAATTCGTTTCTAAAAGCTCAAAAATGTTCAAAACTTTTTTAGATCTGCTTCTCTCCATCTGTGCTCAATCTATGATCCTTGAATCTTTTTTTAAAAAAAAACTTAGAGGATGGAAAAAATCTTATTTTCATACAATATTTCAGTAAGACTTAGGAATAACTGTGGTGTGTAATTTCTGAACAGTTTCAAACACTGCTTCCTTTCCCCAACAACTATAAAATACAAAGGACATTATTTGCATATAAAGAATTTCATCATCCAAACATCATGCTTCTAATGAAACATAAATCAGCTAGAAAGAGCTTACTTAGTTTTTCCTAAAAGAAACAAATCAGTCTGAGTTATTTTTCTATGTAATTAACACTGTTTGCTGTTTTAAGTAGAGGGATCAGAGTTGTCCAAAGCAGTTAGAATTATAGCAACATCAGCAGTTTTTCTATTTGCTTTGCTTTTATTCATTCTGGCATCATAGCTAATTTCTAATCAAGTAAATGTGTTTCAAAAGTATGATTCAGGGGAGATGATATCCTTCTCCATGCTAAGTGCATAAAGCTCGCTTAATAAAAAGGGTATTGCACACAATGACATTTTTCTAGTGGGTATAATTATCTCTGCAGCAAACAAGTGAACGATGTATTTCAGGATGTGTGTCTGGATGACGACGGACAGATTGGGCATGCTAATAAGCAAGGCCATTCACTATTAAGCTTCTTATTCTGGTACATGAGAGGCCTGTGATGACAATAGAAGTTGCCTTCTGGTGGCTTTTAGTTCTCTTTAAAACGTCTCATACTTTAAGCAGACATCTTGTTGGCGGAACCAAGGATGGGGGCCCATCGACCCATTGCCCTCTCATTTGCAAATGTCATCTTTTCTGATCCAACTTCAAGAAGCATGAGCAGAGCAATGTACAGAAATACAGACTGCTCCTTCTCTTGTAATATCCAAAGAATACGTTACTGTTTGGGATTGACAGTTCAGTTCAAGATTGATCCAGAGCCCGCTGAAGTCACTGGAAGTCCATGATTGCCAAAAGCTACCACTGACTTCAGCGTGCCTTGGAGCAAGATGTTCCCAGGCGCAGAACTCCCTAGGAGATGGCTTGCTTTATTGGAAAGCAAAACTGATTAAACAACAGTTAAACATAACCAGCTATGTGTACTTCCCTCCACAAAAGCTTTGTAGCTTTAGACCCTTCCCCTGATAAGCAGGAACGTGGAAGATGAAGGTCTTTACTTTTTATCTCATATGGCTCAGCTCAATAGTAATTAGCTTCTGCCTCTGCTTCTGTGGGCCCCCTGCACTCCACAGCTGCAGCGGCCAAACCTTGTTCCCTAGAAAAAATTAGACAATTATCTCTGGGAATTTATTTCCCAGCAAGAATATTCACATCTCGCTTCTCTCCAGTACTTCATCACCAAGATGCACAGCTCTTGAAGGACTGTCCAGATCTCACTCCAATCTATTGTCACTTTCAATATCTCATCACTGCAAGAGTTTCATAAATGCACATTTCCCAGATATATCTTCAGTCTGTGTTTCCTCTGGTAATCCCTGCCTGGAATCACAAATTAAGAAATATATATATAAACCCCCTAGTTAGTTTAGAATAACTAGCAAAAAGACATTTCTTATTAGAGGAAAAGTTGTCCTTTGGACTCTGAAGATAGCTGTTTGTCTGCAGTCTTCCACTACAGTCCTTCCAGCACAGTTGTCTCAGGAAGCAAGTGATATCTGGACAGGGAGGATGGACGAATGAGATGGTTTTGCAGGCTTCACTAGCACTGATTTGTACTGTCATGCTTGGAGCATCATGAGTCGGCCATCTGTGACGGGCACCATTTGGGCAAAGCATGCCTTTTTGAAGAATCTCATCTTTCAACAGCCATTTCCATCCAGAATTACTAGTGTTTGATGTACCATCTAGGGTGCTTTGCCTAATGTTTTCAAAACCAGCTGCAAAGTATAAATCTCTAGCACCTCATATTTTAAATCACTGTATCTACTTCCCTACCAGTTGTACAAAGTGTTTGAAAAAACCAGCATTTTCTCTATGGTGGAAAAAACATTTTAGTCTCTGCTGAAATCCTCCAGGTTTGTTGATGTTCAGCTCAGCCTTACTGTCTTTTACTATCCTGTGTGATACTTGGATGAGAGCCAGGCACATATAAATTGCTCCCACTCATGCTCTCTCCGGCAGTTTTATGTGCCTTTCACTACTTTCTCGCAGATATTTTAGGCAGCAATTTATTCCTATCACTTTTTTTTCTGCTTACTTTCTTCTCCCTTTTTAAAACCTATTACATCTTTTTGCCTAGAATAAACTTAGTGTTTTAGGATCCCTGCAGATTGGTGGGTCAGAGATGACAATGGCAAAATCATGGCTTTCTCTTTAGGCTTATGGAAGGAAGTAGGAGGCCATAAGAAAGACTCTTACTGACCGATGTCAATGACTGCCATGCCAAAGGGCAGAGAGTGGGCATGATTTTGAAGCAGTAAGTGCTCATTTTCTCCTCAGGACATCTGGCTCAGTACATTGGAGGCAGCACAGAGAGGAGGCTTCCCATGTCAGATAAAAGGGGTGGTACAGACTGCTTCTTGGTTGGAAAATGCAAGAAACCAGAGACTGAATCGATGGTGCTCCTAGAGACATTTAGTTCTTGATTTTCCTCTGAGTGCCACAAGTGTACACCAAAGAGAGTATAAATTTTGGACAAATCCATAACCTAGTTTCTATGAAGCATCCTGATTTTTTGATATATTTCTCCTAAAGATCAGAAGAAATAGCAGAAAAAGCAAAAAAAAAAAAAGAAAAAGAAAAAAGAGGAATTAAGTAATTTAAGGGGTTTCTATCTAAAGGCAGAAGAAAACAAGCATTATGGATTCAGGCTGAAACTTCCCCCATAGCCTCCCAGTAGAAAAATTAGCTTTCACCCCACTTAGAAGAGTTTCTGGCTTGCTGTGAATCATGTCATTCAAACGGTAATCCCAGTGAACGCTGTGTCATTGGTGGGGTGAGAGTGTAAAACTGAATCATGCCCTGCTCCCAGCCCTTGCCACAGACCCCAGCTGCTACACACTTGAATCAGCAAAAATATTGATGGAGCATTTTGTGGCCTGAGCTGGTAATTGGGCCCAAATTAAACAAAAAGCATGTCAGATTAGGGCTGATTAGATCACTGCAAGTAGAGCAGATATTTACTAGAGCATATGGATATTATTAAGACGTATAAGCATGTTAGACTTTTATCATGTTTTCAAAAAAAATATGGACATAATAATAACAAAAAACCTCACAGAAACTCAGTTCTGGGACTCAGTTCTCTAACCCAGCACATCTCTTCAGAAGCCCATTTGTTATGTGTTCATCCAGGTATAAAATTAATGTCAAGGCACGTACCAGAGGTGAGTATTAACAGGCCTGTCCTCATCCAACTCTGACCTATTGCATTAAATTTCTAATGCTCTGTGGTGTCTCAGTAGAGGCTGCGATCCTAATTGAGAAAACTGTCATTTTAACATTGCATTTGTTAATTGGTTTGTTGTGATTTTGTCAACGGCTGCTACTAAACAAACCTTCCCTTTGCCTTCATAGGTTACACAAATGGACCAGAAACTGAACCTCATCACAGATATGCTGCATCATCTGGTTTCCCGTCAGCAGGGGGATCAAGGGAGCAACAGATCATCTCAGAGAGGCAACAACGTCAATTCGGATCTTTTCCTCCCTAATAACACCCTGCCGACCTATGAGCAACTGACAGTACCGGGAAGAAACGAAGATGATATATCCTGATGTGGTGTAAGTCTGGTTGGGTTCTTCCCACCTTTCTCCTTTAATTGGGACTTAATGTTGAGAACCTGGAAGGAATTAAGTTCATCAGCCATCTAAGAAAACACGTGACTACTGTATCTGTACCACTAGTCTCAAATACGCTCTTCTAAGCCGCTCATAATAGCCGAAGGATTGCCAGGCTGTCTTCTACCAGGCAAAACTTACTGAAGCTCCACGTTGATTTTGTTCACGAACAAACAATCACAACTTATTTCTCAGAAAGACTAAAACGATGTAAAGACAGGCAGAGCGGCAAGGATTTAGAGCTCCTTTAATAATAATAATAGTAATAATAATGTTCTAATAATACTTGAACTTAGATGGTGAAAGTGCGTTCTGTTTATGAATCTGCAGATAGCAATATATTTCTACTACTAAGGTTTTTAAAACAAACTAGGATAACTTATATTGTTTTTATTGTATAAATGTACACTAACATTCTAGAGAATGACAAACCACATACTGAATGATTTTCTCTTTCTGTTTTATTTTAACATTGCTACATAAACAGTTATCAGATAATGACCAGGTTTTTGAAATCTGTTTTTCTTCAGGGAGGAACTAATCCTTAATCTGGAACAATGCTATTTATAGTGGAAAGTGCTATAGATTTTTTTAAGATATCAGTTTTTCATGGGGAGACAATAAAGTATTACATAGAAAAAAAAATTATTCTGCTTTCTAGAAGATTGTTGCCAAAGAATTTATATATAAATAGAAAACACAGTGGTCTGAATGTTCTTGTCCTGAAATAGCTTTTTAAAAAGAAGGCCCGCTACTTCTTAAATCTACTGGTTTTTAGCTTCTTTTAGCCAAGAAATAGTACAGGAGGCTGAAGTGACTGGACTTGCTGGGCAAGTGCTTGAGCTGGCCACTTACTGAGCATCCCTAATCCTTGCAGGAATCGAGGCCCTAACTCAGGAAAGCATCTCTCATCCAGACAGCATATTTGACCATTTGAATTGTTTCCTGAATAATATATTGAGAAATTCAACTCTCTACAAGAGTCATTTGGTATTGAAAAGTGCTAGCTCTAATTTAGAGGATGGAGGGCCTCAGCTACAACCCACAGAGCTGAGGCACATTACCCCACATGATAGTTGCAATAAAGCCAGCAGTGTTTGGCTCGGTGCGGTTCTTCACATATGCAGCGTGAGCAGGATTTGGGCTTTGATTACTAAGGTTGAAATTCCACCCTTGCAGGTAGTCAGCACCTGTACGATAATAGCCCTGCTTTGATCATGGAACATCTTTAAAGCTGACAGAGTGTCAGGAAAAGCTATTGAGTCCATCATGGTGGTGGTAGCCCATACCACTGGCAGAAGAGGGAGATGTAGACAGAATTATTGCACTTTAAGCATCATGCACATCCAGTGCACCCTATTCCCTTCACTGCAGAGCCTGTACCCCATGGCGGTCTCTCTCCTTCTTCTGGAAAATTGATGACCTTAAAGCCTCATAACTTTACACAGCAGTTAACATCACCAGTCTTTAATATCTTTGAGCAGTCTGAAATACTGATGTGTAATGAACTGAGATCACAGGGAACCTTGTCATAGTGCTGCTCATAATCCGGGCTTTATTTTTCAACATTTCATCTCTTTCACTTGGACTGCAGAGAAAAGTATACTTACTTAACTTTACAGATTGTGTTACAATTATCCAGCCTCACTGCTGTATGGTAAATAAATGTTAAGGGTGTAGAAATTTACAGGCATAAACAGGAATTGTATCTGGGCATTATGTTTTATAGAAATCAAAATTATTGTCATGATTTTGAACATTTTTAAAATAAGATTCACTATGTAATTTCAGGTTATCAAACAGCCTGTTAATTTCCTAATAAAATGTAGGACAAGAATGCCATGTCTTTTGGTTATTCTAAAATCCAGACACTTGATACACACAGGAAAGCTGTTGGCTTTGCTTTTCTTTTTTCTCTTAGCCCACTGTACAGTGTATGGATGCCTTATTTGCAATGCAGGATTGGAATCCTTCTGCTGATTCTTTCCTAGAGAAATAAAAGAAAACCAGGACGTAACCAGCTGGGGCGGCCTTGGGGAAAAAGGTCTTGTAGCCTTTGCTGAAAGCAGCCAGGTCAATGCATTTCTAGAGGTTCTAGAAAATGCATCCGTTCCTACCTGTTTGTTCCCAAGACCATACCTACATTTTCTGTTTGGCAGCTAATCTGGGTGATAACAGTCTCGCCTAGCAAACATGTCACGTGAAAGACAGTTTAACTTTCTTGATGTGTCAGCTGGTCTATATCCATCCAAAAATCATCATTACCAGAATCCTGGAAATAACCAGGTTTTACAGATTCTCAAGGCTGGTGGCAAGTTGTCATGAGGTTGGTGATTCCTCACCTGGGTCCAGCTGATCCTTTCAGAAAAAGCACCAGCTCTGAGACCTGCTACTTCAAATCTGATAATCCACCTCGCCCTAAGAAGAAGATGAAGAGGGATGTCATAAAATGAGCCATCCAAATTTTCTGTGCGGCTGCCTGGAGCTAGCCATCCCCAAGTGCTCACTGGAGATAGGTCTGACCTCTCTGCTTGGAGGACTGGACTGGATTTATCTTGCCTGCTGGTACTTCATACCTCAACAACTTCGCATGGAAGTAGGTACCTCAGCATCTTTCTTTCACAGAGCATTGTGGAACAGCAGCAGCAGGAAGATGAAATGTTCAGCACTGGACCAGCCTGAAGTAACCAGCATGCAGTGAGTCTGTGTTTCCACAGAAACCTTAGCTGCTGGTGTCTGCTGTTCATCCAAACTGTTCAGAGTGAGTTTTCTTAAGTGGGTAGGAAATGCTGGTAAATAGCTTAAAGGGAAGCAAAGGAAACTGTAAGGCAGGCAAAGCCTTGACTTTATACTTTTCTACCCCATTTTTGTAAACTGTGTTAAAATAAAGGCATCTGAGGCTACAGAAAGAAGTCTCTTTCACAGAGAAGCTCAATAGCAGTTTGCATTTCAAGATTGGTGTAAGCTAGGCCTGGACCCCCATCTCTGCCTAAAAAAACAAAGGTCAGCTAAAAAAAAACATCATCTAAAAAAAATGTGAGCTGGCTCAGCTTCCCCAGCCTACCAGGGTCTGGGTGCTATGCCAAATATGAAACGTAGGAAGACAGGGAATAGGAGAGGAGGAGAAACGTGGGGCTGCCCAGCTGAAGGTGGCGGTGAAAGCTCACCCTGTCTCAGTTCGCAGCAGAGGCAGACAACCATGCAAGTCTGGAAAAAGATTGAGGCACAGGGGTGGGGGAAGGATGATGTCTGCAAGGGAGGAGGTTTAGGAGGTGAGCAAAACCTCCTGGTTAGGGGGCTGTGTTGGGATTCAAGAGACAGAAGCACTGTGCCTGGCATCAGCATTAGCCTGCAGTGTGACCTTAGGGTGAGGCATTTCACCTGTTGGGCCATATCCGTTGCCCCCTCTCCTCTGCTCAGCCCACTTTTCTATTTAGACTACAAATTCCTCAGGACAAGGACGACCCCTTCTATATGTTTGCTCAGTGCCTAGCACAAAGGGACCTGCACTCTGGAGACATGAGGTACCACTCATGATTAGTCACAAGGTAAAAGCCACCGTGGAGCCCTGCAAAGCCTTTATTGTTCTGAGCCCAAATAGTTTCAGAATTGGAAGTGCCTGCTACCAAACTGATGGAGGATGTTGGGTTTTAGATCCCCCTTGATGTAGTATCTTACAGCAGAAGACCGGAAGTCCAGCCTTCGCCCATTTTCACTCTTGTATTTTAAAGCAGGTTTGTTTCAAATAATGCAATGGGTCAGCACTACGCTCGAATAATAGCTGAGGTAGAAATCTTTGCCTGTCAGTGGATTAAATAGCCATTTTACTTCACCAAGTTAAGGGCTGTTGTTGCTAGCAGACACCTCTGGGCTGATTTATCACCCATCAGTTCTGAGGAAGGTGGAAATATTCCAGGGCTCTGAGCTGAAAAGGTCTGTGCAAGAAACAAATTGCTTCTTGAAATATATAAAAAAAAAAAAAGTAAAATACAGGAAGATTTTATTTTCTGGCAGTTTAAAAGGAGAAAAGGTAAGAACAGTTTTAAGCTAAGCCTTGTGTACCCTGCTGAGATGGGTATTACTATTCTCATTTTACTGATGGGATAGTGGTTTGGGAAGAGGAGGGGCACTGAAAAGAAAAGGAAAAAGATTAAAGGTCTGATGCAACTCCCACTTATGTCGTACTCCTGTGAAAATGTACTTGTCTGCTTCAATTATGCACAGGAATTGGGCTATTGCCTGCAGGGGGACTACTCAGTCTGTGCGGGTCAGTGTAAGCCTTTGCAAGTTCACTATGTGTATTAAAGACACCTTCCCATGGACTTAGGTAAGGGATCAGTTGTGTGTATGCAGCATTGCTTTCCTTGTGGTCACAGAGCAAACTGAATTCACAAGTTCCTATTTCCCATTTCTGTTTTCAAGTCATTGGTTTGTAATACTCTTGTATGCCCCTCTCACGTTTTCAGGCCATGACAATTAGAGGTATTTCTTTCCACTAAAGCTATACGAATTTCCTTCCGTACCACACTCAAATACACAATGCAATGTTTCTGCACACAGAGCAAATGCTTTTTAAATGCCCTGCAAGTTCACTTGAAATAGCTTGTGTAACATTTTACATCCTGAGCTCCCTGAGCAGCGGCAGCTGTGATTAAGGTGCGTGAAAGGCAGCCAGTTGTTAGACCAGCGCGATGCGGAGGTGACACTTAGCTACGTCCCAAGAATGATTTGCTCCCATGCAATAACCAAAAGTTGTTGAGTTCAAATCAAAAATAGCAAGTAATTCTGTGAACACTGGCTTTTTTCTGTCTTGTCCATGAGCTGTCTAAGAAGTGTGAATTTCAGCTGAAGCTTTTTTTTTTTTTTTTGCAGTTTCAATGTTGAGCAGGTTTGTTTTCTGTGTCATTCCTCTGGTGCCTGACGAGAAGTGCATTCACACTCAGCCTTTCCTCAATGAGGACACTGATACCAGGCAGTAGCAGGGCCCCTCTCTCTTCTACCTCAATGCCTGTTTTCACAAAATTTATAAGAACTTAATTATTTTGCAGACCCCTACTCTTCTGTCAAGTTGAGTTGAACAAGGCCGACGGGTTCAAAAGTTATTAGGAAGAGGCAAAACAAACACAGTGTGAGTGCATTAACCTTGTTTCCACAGGAACTGGGCTAAAAGTCCACTCTCCTCTGCCCAAACCCAGAGGTCTGGAAGAGATATAACCCCTCACTTTGGAGCAGAAGACAACCTCTAACTCCTGCGGTGAGGAAGAGACTTGCAGAAGACATATTCTTGAGAGCTGGTAGCTCCCACAAGGCTTGGTGCACCTTACTTTTGGATCAGCTACTGAAAGATGCTGGAAAATAGCATTTTCCTTCTATAGCTCCCAATGACAACGACCTAAAAGCTCATACGACAAAATGCTTGGCATCGCAACAAAGAAAACGCAGGTGCCGGACAGGCGTATTATGAAACACGTCCATGTGCGTTATTGTAACACGGCGTGCTGTCCAGTGAAAAGATGTCTACATCGCTGCCGAGGGAGGGCTGCCGGGAAAGGGCTGGCCTGAAAGAAATGACATTGTCCGAGTTCCCATCGCTCCCGCCTGGGCTGGCAACTGCTGCCTGTGCGGAGAGGCTCCCTGGGGGCCTGCCTGTGGATTTGCGCCTAAGAACTGATCTATAAAGCCAGTCTTGAAACCATCTTGGAGCTGCGTTTGCTTCAGAGCTAGCATTGCTCTGGCGAGCTGCCCAGGGATTTAGGCTCAGTTAATCCAGGCTTGGCTTTCCATGGCAGACACCCGTGGAACAAAGGAAATAAAGCTTCCCCGACCCCGCCGAGTTGCTGGTCAATCACTCGGCCAGGTGCAGAAAGTGGGCTAGGCAGCCTTCAGCGAGCTCTCTGGGATCAGAGAGGGGCAAATCCCTGGCGGGGGTGAGCAGACGAATCTTCAGAGGTTTTCTTGCCATCATTTCCCAAGTCTGGGAGCATCGCACTCCGAGGCCCTGGTGCCTGTGCATTTCACACAACTTTTAAAGCCAGCTGTGCTGAAATGCATCACTGCTGCTTTCTGTGCTGGCAATCTTATAAGGAAATAAAAATTAAGAAGCCGAGGAGGAAAATAAATTCAATTTTCGGTCCTGCTGTATGTCACATCCTTAGGAGTATATTGATTGTTAATTTGTAAAGATTAATATGTTAGATAGAGTTGTTACAAGCCCTACCAGTGCTGTAAGCAGGATAATCACATATGAAGCATTAGGATTACAAGCAGGTTGTGAGATGCTATCATCTGCCACTGCTGTTTAAGCATTGCCTAATAATTTCTTAGTCCTGGTGATTGCCTAATGGGGTTATTAACTGAGCTGTCTATAAACGGAACTTAAATGTAAACGTGATTCGGATTTTACTCCTTTTGCATCCTTCACCCTTATTCTGCATGTAAATCTTCTGCTTTGATTCCATCCTTTTCCTTTATTTCCCTAGGGATTTCCTTCTCAGTGTTAATTGAAGCACTGGATGTGAGTTTGGTGGGCAGAGGGATATGTGCCCTTCAGATGACTTTTGGGAACTGTCGGGTAAGAGGACTGATCGCAACTGCACAAGGGAGTTGTCTGCAAGCCGCAACATCTTTTTATTCATAGCTTGTCTATTAAAATCTGAATGACAGAAGACATGCTTGCCCTGCTGAAACCCTCCTCTGCCTGCACTGCAGGAGCTGCGGACTCGCAACCAGCGCGCTGTGTGCTCGCTTGCAGCCATTATAGAGGGAATTTTAAACAACACATTTGCTTAAATGGTTGCAAATGTTTCTCTGGTATTTCAGTCGGCAATCAAGCTAGTATTTTATTTTTCCATTTATTTTCTCTCCTTTGCTGAGAGGTGGGGGGATCTCCGGCAGCCACGGGACAGAAACCAGCAGCAGGGGAAAGGTGCAGCAGAAGACGGGTCCTGTCATTAAGCAAAAAGTCCTGCCCCAGGCAGAGGCATTTCAGTTCCTGTTTCTTGCAACCTGAGCATCAATTTTACTACCCTGTCTTGATCTTCTTGCACCCAAGTGCTAAGCCTTAATACACCTTTAAAGTACCCTGAAGCGTCCTGAACCTTAATTTCCATCCAGTTCTCCCACTCCGAGTTGATCTGGGGCTTGATCCAAAGCCAGCGGAAGGCAGCAAGGCTTTTGGCTGGCTCTGACGGCTCTTGGGACGGGCCCCCGGGATGTTTCCTGGTGCCTGCACCTCGCAGGCGTGTTAGTCACTGCTCCTGGCATCGCACAGCCTGTGATTAACGTTTCCTTCCTACGCCAGTCCTTCAGACCGCCGCTTTGACTCCGACTTTTTGTTTTCCTCCTTCCCCCCTTCCCAGCCGAAGGGGAGAACAATTCCTGGAAAAGAAAAATGCTCTTTCCCCCGCGTTGCCGAAACCTTCACAGGGAGCTTTGGGGAGGAGAGAAGAGAATTTGGAGAACATATGGCTAAAAGCGTTTGGGGGTTTTCAGATGGTAAATGACCGATGAGGTCTCAAAGGGGTTTTATTTATAAATGATAGACTCCTGAGAGAGAAATAATTGCTGCTCTCCCAGGCGTAAAAAAGCAATTCACCTGACATAAAACCCAGGGATAAAATTAGCTAAATGAAAGCTAGATATGGCAACTGTATTAAGCTTTTTTTTTTCTCCCTCTGCTGAATGGTGAATCATTTTAATTTTGTTTTCCCCTCTTTTCTTGGAAGGAGAAAAAAAAAAAAAAGCCAAAGCCAAAGCAGTGCCTTGGGTCTGAAAGAACAGATGGTGCCCTGGGCGGCCCTCCGGAGCGCTCTGCAGCGTGCATTCCTCCACTCCGCCGCTCAGATAACTGAGTTATACAGCACACGACCATCTGGTGTATGACACATCTTGTGTCCCCTGGACAATGCCCCGGCAAACCTCTTCAGGGGAGAGGTTAGTTTCTAGGGTAACAGCAGCATGTGCAGCTCCAGGCCTTATTGAGATTCAGGGCTCCTCACTTGTCCCTATTCTTCTCCTCCCTATTGTTGTCACTTGAGCTTTTGCTGCTTGGTTACTCCGAGACTGACAATAACCATCAGTATTTTGTCCCCAGCCCAGAAACCATTGTCTCCAAATTTTGTTTCATTATTTATGTTTTCAATATCCAATGGTTGGCTGAAGCATCTGCTGTAGAGTGATAAGGCAAGTGCCTATTGAGGAGGACGGCATTGCTGCCTGACAACGATGGTTTGAATTATTTACCTTGTGGTTGGACAAGCCTTTGCAAAAGCCAAGATAGCTGCGAAGCACTGAGGTGACTTTATTTATTTGTCTGCTTCAGGTTTTTTTAGGTACTTTCATCTTTTAGTCCAGACCCCAAAAAAGCTTAAAGCCTTCATAGATAAGTCAGCTCTTGAAGAACTAGGTCTCCTCATTGACTGGAGGTCTCTGGATTTTTCCTTGCTGGGTACTATTTGGAAAAAAAAAAAAGAAAGAAAAAATAGTTTCATCTTCCTTTTGGATTTCTAAGGGATTTCTTCTGAAGTTACTTTGTTTTAGGGTGCTGATATTCTCTGCTTATTTAAAGAGCCAAGGTCTGTACTACAAGCATGATCAAGCACAGGGACTATGCATAGTACTCTGAAATTAACATTTTAGCAACCCAAGTCAGAAAGTTTAATCAGCAAACATAAGTAGTAGACAGATATTTTCTCCACCAATAAAAGACACATGTCCCACCAAATCCTTTACTCTGTTGCAGAGCAATTACGTTATCAATGTTTCCTTCCTCAGATATCTGGAATAGTCACAGCCAGCCAAAATCCCCCAAAATTCGTCTTAAATCCGCATGGAGTAGACTATTCATTCAATGGAGTTGAAGATACTTCTTCAAAAAAATAAAACATCAAGCATGAGGTTTAAATAAGTATTTAAAACACACAATTAAGGAAAAATGAGTGATGTCTAAGCACAAATATGCTGAACTGCAGGCCTAAGTGCTCTCCTCAGTCAAGGTATGAGTAACTTTAAAATATTGCATTGTACCTCAGGTTAAACTCAAGTATTGGAAAACCAGCAATAACAGTTAAGAGAGGTTCTGTATCTATATATCAAACAATAATAACATATAAATCTATGCTGATATTGTGATAAGTTTGTTACAATGTTAAGTCTGATTCATAATTTTTACTCATTTATAACTTTCTGAGGATTTTGCTTTCAGAGTAACACTTGTAGAATACAGATCTATGACCTAAAGGCAATTTTTAAAAAAGATTTGCAGAAAATGTTTCAGATCTTCTATGAGGTAAAGAGGAAACAAATTTTAGGGTTTTTCCATTGTGAAACAAACTTTTTTTTCTAGACCTCAGAGCTGGTGGCAGAAAAGACAATAAGATGTAATCCTGAGCCAGAAGACTGATTTTAAATATTCTAATGAAACTCAGTTTTGCTTTGCAGCGTGTTTTCCCTTGGCCTGTTTGTTAGGTGTGCCATGGTGGTAAGTGCATTTATTTCATCACATCCTTGAGCTGGCGTGTGATCCTAAAAGTGGAGACCACGCTAGAGTGCATACGCAAGAGGAGATAGAGCTGATTGTGGGCAAGGCTTGCTTAGCCGTGTTGTGCTTGGCAGCTTTCAATAGCGAGGAAGAGGGCCTGGAAATATCCTCACTTTGTTATGGAGTTTGACAGAGTTCCTATTTTTCTATCTACCTATGGAAAGTTATCAGCAATTTGCTTCGCCAGATCTCTGCTTTATCACTGTAGGTGCAAAGCCCTCCGTTCTGGCCATCAGAACAGGGCCAGCTAGAGAGGTACAGGAAAAGCACCTGAGCTCATGGTGTTTGTGAGTGTGCAGGAAAGGTCCGTCCACCGATCTCACATAGATTGAAAAGTGTGTTTCAGCCATGCTGGCCTTCTCTCCATCTCGCAGCCCTGTCTACCTCCCCTCTTCCAACCTCATAGATGGAGGGCTACAGCCCTGAGGTCCCTCAGCATCTCTCCAGCTTCAGAGCATGAGAACAACTGAAACTGAACCAGAGAGGGCAGTCCCCTCCTGCAAAAGGTGCTCTTGGTGTGAGAACAGTATCGGGTTAGGTATTTCTTCAGGAATTGTGGAAGCTGCACGCAGTACTGAGCCTTCAGCTGCAGTGCTGTGTACTTGAGCTGGATGAATCTCTCCTGAAAGTTGCACGGAGCAGAAGAAGGGTAATGAGCACGATCAGAGGAATTGAAAGCCTATATTAGGAGTTTCTCTGTCTAACCTAGCAAAGCAAAAGGCTAACGTTGCTCTCTGTAAATACATACAGGAAGGAGAAGTGGTGTTTCACACAAAGGACAACATTACCGCAAGAACAAATATGTAAGTTATCCACGAATACATTCCTGAAGGCTTCTAAACATCAGAGAAGGGTCTTTCTGCAACAGCACTCCGGTGTAAATATGGGGGGCCAAAACTCCCAGCTTTAGGATGTCACTTGATTAATTTGTGAAAGAGATCACAGGCTATGACTGCCTGCAAAGGCAGGGAAGTGGTCCACATGACTCAGAACATCCCTGCTGATCCAGAAAAGCTGAGAATTTTAGCCATTTCTTCTATGCTGTACCTTCTATGTTTAGTCATCCTTCTGACGTGGTACCTTGATATTTTAGAAGACTGTTTGAAAGTGATTAAATTGCCTCAGTGCCATGTTGCAGCAGAATCACCCAGGTTTGCCTTGATGACTGTGAGGTTTTACAAAATTTAGCGGTAAGGCTTTGGGATCCTTAAATACTCTTCACGTGTATTGTAGGGGCAGAGGAAAGGGAGGAGTAGGTAGAAAAGGTGATCCTGCAGTATATCTAGACACGCCAGCTGCCCAGGTTATCTGCAGGCAGTGACCAGAAGACCTCCGTCACCATGGCTGGCTGTACCTGTAACAGCATCAAGTGTATTCGGAATTATTTTAAAAATACTTAGGAAAGGAAAATATGCAGGCCAATAAGACACAGAGCTGGACTCCTAAATGAGGATGGGTGTCCCTACATCTTCTTAAATAAAAATAAAATGGTATCTCTGCTTTTCATTTTTCACTGGCCAGAGCATGGTGCTGCCTAATGGGGAAAACTGGCCCTGCTTTCTTTCGGGTATAACATTACGGGGAGTTCCCTGTTCTGTGCTGAGCCAAGCTGTTTTAATGAGTGTCAGTCAGACTAGCACAATCTTCATCATCTGAGAAAGTGAGGAGAGTGTGTGTATGTGGAGGTATGCATGCACATGTAGTATCCATG
This sequence comes from Chlamydotis macqueenii, assembly GCF_036417535.1. Taxonomy (NCBI): domain Eukaryota; kingdom Metazoa; phylum Chordata; class Aves; order Otidiformes; family Otididae; genus Chlamydotis; species Chlamydotis macqueenii. The sequence goes on along the minus strand of NC_141560.1, from coordinate 50,478,894 downwards.
ACCAGAGAAGGAACGAATTAACAAATATATATGTATATAGTGTCTTCTTGGTCATTATTTAGAGATGTGTGAAACCACACAGGCAGAGGCACAAGTGATGCATACAGTATGGAAAGACACCACAGAACACACTTCATTTCTAGAAGAAATTACCACCTACAGGCTCAGCCTAGAAAGGTACCACCAAAGGAGCTACTTTCATTTATCTTGTGGTAACAAGGCTCTGCCATTTTCTTGCCTCTGATGAATCCAAAGTGAGAGAGGTGAACCGGGCTACATCTAGCAATATCCCTGCCTTTACTGCCCTGTCACTTCAAGGCAGCTAATTAGGAGCAAATAGGGGTGAAAATATTTGTGACCATAAGATAAGCCCAAAGGGTCTCCATCTGTGAAAGAAAAAGCTGTTTCAAGGAAAAATCTTAACAAAATCAGGAGGAAATAGCCATCTTTCCCACTTTACAGAGAGGAAGGACAAGCAACAGGGGATAAAGCTTTGCTCAGTTACATGAAGAGGCAATCATTTTCCTTGGCTTTTACTAAGACATCTCTGTGCTGTATGAGAGCCACACTTGACCACACTGCTATGCTTTTGTCCAGACCTCCGAGACCCAGATGAAACCATCCAGTTGTTCACAGCATCTGCTTCTGTAGAGAGCGCAGCAAATGGCTTCTTAGCAAAGAGATTTCTCTTTGGAAAGGATCACTTGAAGAGTCAGAAAGGCAAATTAAATTAAGAAGCATAAAGCAGAATGCCATGAGCAGAGGGCAGAAGAATATACTGCCATTCACGTGTGAAGCAGACCACTTGCTAAGAAGCCAGATGTACTCAGGTTTTTTTCAGGAACGCCTGAATATTTTTATACTTTAAGAAAAATAATGGCATAGTCTGTTTAGAGGAAAAAGCAAAACAAAACAAGTGGGGCCACGAGACATGATGCAATTTGCATCTAAATACGTTTTAGAGATACGAACGTGTTCAGAGGAAAACACAGTATTACTGGTTCACAAGACTTACTTTCTGGTATCTTTGTGGGAACCAAATGAATTGCAAAACATCTGCAAGGTCCAAAGTGTCAATTATGCCTTTATGTACATGGAGGAAATGTCACATGATGGAGGCAGTCATTGGACATGGTCAATTGTAGGGTTTTATCCTCTGCTTAGCCTTAAAGCCTCGCTCAACAGTCAGGTTAGACAATGGCACTGTCAGAGAGGGAGATGGATCAGTTTGGCCACTCAGAGGAGTTGCTTATCACCACAGAAAGTGTCCCCGGGCTCAGAGAGCACTGACATTTTGTTTGCAAAGCCTGGCTCAGGGCTACTTCAAACAAATCTGCTTCCAGATTTGCACATCTAGAAGGAACCAAACAAAAAACTGAACACAAATATCAGCTAGGATTTGCAAAAGTAACCATGTAAATGAAGTAGGTTTACGAAGCTTCCCTTAGATCAGATCTGTGTTTCTTAGTCAGATTTCTTCTCTGCAATTTTTTTTAAAATGCCAGCTTTGCAGAAGCATCTTACAGGAACATATGAAAGGAGGTTGTGCATCATTCAAGGACTATAGGAGCTGCCAAACCAGAAGAATGATTTTGAAAGGCCCATATGTGTAACTGTGAATGCCAAATATCTTCATTTTAGTGGCTTGCGTGTTACAGTTTATACTGAGCACTTCAACAAGTCCCAACAATATGCTTTCTGGAGTTGGAAACTTACATTGCTTCTCCAGGAAACTTTTAAATCCAGCAACACTGGTAATACACAATTTGTGTGTCTTTTACTGCAGTCAACAGCTGCAGCAAAACAGCACCTGTAGTTGGTAAAATTGCACAGAAATGCCACTGGCACTATTTCCAGCTACGCTCTGGGCTGGGGTCTGATCTCCAGTTCCCACCATTTTTTGTCGCTCTCTAGCCAATGCTAGCAGTGTGCCAGATGACACCCTTAGGTCCTTCAAAGCCCGCACAGATGCTACCAAAACCTCTGTGTGTGACGCTAATCTGTAAGAGGGGAGCTGTAGGTGACATTTTTGTGTTGGTTAATGAAGGACGTTTCTACAGAACCATCAGAGAATGCTCCCAAACTTGATACTTTCTCCAAAGTCCTGTTTCTAGGTTTGTGGAGAGAGAACTCCAACAGCCTGAACTGCATCAGCCTTGTCACCTCCACAGCTGCAACCAGCATCCTCTTACTCTTTAATTACACGTCGTCTCATGCAGACTATTGGCACTGGCAAGTGCTGTTGGACTTGATACAGCTCCCCTCACATCAAAGGACGTTTGGATTGGGCTTGTAATCATTATTATATTTAATTATTATATTATTGCATCACTATGAATGCTCTTGTAAAGTCTGACTTCTGCGTGACTGGAAGAACGTGTCTGGATTCACTCCGAGCGGGTGTCCCACCAAATGAGATGCCATTTGCAAGCTACAAGCTGGGCTGGATAAGAAAATGAGCAGCAAATGGGAGGAAGGGGGAGGCAGTGGGAGGAAATGTTCGATAACTAGTAACTAACTCTTCATGACAATGTGCACTTCTGCTGTCGGACTATGGTATTGTTGGTGTGAACGCTGTATAACACAGCCTTACAATGTGGACGGAAAAAAACAGGAGCTCAAATGATGTCATTTAGAAACAGTCTGGTGCATCCTTTGGGTTTGTTTTTTTCCTCATTAAGTGTTGCGTGGTCTCCATCTCATACCAGTCCTAGTGCTCATACGTGGCATCTCCCAGCGGTACCATCAGCTCATGATAATACCAACGTTAACGATTCTGAGACCAATCATAACAGGATTACCCAAATAACATGCTCATGACACAAGCCCTGGGCTTCACCACATGCTGCATGCCCCACCAGTCCCTTTTCAACCACCTGGACCTCCTCCCACTGCTCACCCAGGTGCCAATGCTGCAAAACCATGCAGCTTTCCAGGAAACTGGGGGAGAGTAGGCACAGAAAGTCGCTAAATTTTGTATCGAAACCACTGGTACAGATTGCAAATTATTTTATTCTTTATTTTCACCTTGAGATCACAGAAATCCTCTTGAAGACTTTTGTTTCTGCCAGACCAAAAGAAATCCAGGAAGCCTGGTACGGAGTTGGAGACCAACTTATTGCAGCATAAGCAGGGCTGCGATTACAACACATCTGGGAACAGCTGCTGGCTGGTGTGGAAGCTGAACCCAGGCAGGGTGTTTGCTTACAAATAACTCTTTAAGGGCTGAAGTAGAAATACAGGCTGTGGCACTCTAGGTGTACAACGCAGGCAAACAGACAAATGAGCAGAAAGGGAGGTGCATGGAACAAGTGTCTTCAATTGCTGTAGAAAGCGTGCAGCCAAACCTGTAAACTATACAATAAGGATAAAATCTGTTCTGAATTGTAGAAGCCTTTGCATTGTTTTAACTTAGGTTTTTGTATTTAATGTAGCTATGTTTACCAGTCCAGTTTCAGATAGAGTTTGGGAGAAATTTTACCTGCAGGAGCAGTTCAGGTCCCCAGCACAGCAGCAGCAGCAGCAGTCTTCCTCTCCCTCACTGCATCCTCCTGCCCTTGGCCCACAGAGCCTGTTAAGTCCTCCTTCTCTCTAAAATACTGGTTAAAAGCCTGGCTTCAGTTAATATACCCAAAAAGATGAGAATGAGTTTTACTCTAATTGCGGCTAGCTGTCATAACCAACAAGTTACGACAAGGTAGCCCATGTACTTAAATAAGAAAAACAACTGGAAAAGGGATGAGGTTTGCTCTGTTGTTGAGGAGTAAGTTGCCTAGTAACCAAAGTGAAGGTATGTACTTAAACTTGTTGGATAAGCCTACCAATACAGGTATTCCAGGAAAGGATGGAGTTTGCTTCACGATTCCAGGAACAAAAGAGTTTTGCGAAGTGAGCAGACGCGCATCACGTGCACAGCAAGATAAACCCTCTGGACAGATCTGAAATGGAGCGTGGATTTGGATGGTTTACATCGACATGAATTTGGCTCCGTGTTTTGTAGGGGAGAGCTACACAAGCTTGTTCTAGCAGTAAAATTACTTGAAGAGATGATTCCTAGAAACTGTTTCTAATCTGGATTTTAGGGCAACAGTTTCACTGTGCCAGTGAAGCTTGTGTAAGTAACAGCTCTGCAAAAAAAGAACATTTAATACAGTGTAAAATCCGGCAGCCGATGGTGAATCAGATCAGGCTGGATCAGGCTCCAGCCTGCAAAAACCTCTCTATAGAAAACCAGTAACTGCCAGGAGGGGTCAGACTGTTGTCCATCATCCACTGTCTTTGCAGTAGACAATGGCTCATATTTAGGAAAAAAAAAAAAAACCATACAAAACCCTACAGTTTCTGACTATCTGCTATTCTGCTATCCATAAGAATTTCTCATTTCTGTGTTCATTAATGTCCTTTCACATGTTTAGAAGAATTATCTGCCTCCTGAACTGTAACTTAAAACAGAAGCGTCCAGTCCCTCCTCTTCTAAGTTCTTGTCATCCGAAAAAGAGCACAAGAAAGTGTTTTATGGACTAATACTATTTTGGGTTCTTGAGAAGTTGCTCAGTAACCAACTGATGGGGGTAGGATTCCTTCAAAACCAGTTGTGCATGGGAAAATGCAGATTTGTCAGAACGATTTCTTCAAAACATTACGCAAAACGTATACCAAAAGGCGTTGTCCTTTACCAAGCATACTGAGAAAATGCCAGATACGAAGACTACCCAGATGGTAGTTTGAGATAGCACAAATGCACTGTTTGCCCATGCCTGACCTACCTGCTGCTGTTGGAGCTGCTGAAAACACTGTAAGGGGATGTTGTGGGAGCTGAGCCAGGCTCAGTGTTCTTCTGGTGACACAAATCGTAGGATGAAGGTCAATGTCTCCCAGGAAACCAGCCTACCACACCAATTCACTGATGGATATTACAGCTTGAAATGAATTATGGCATTTAGGCTACAAACAGGCAAAACATAGCTGCTTAAAATGGCAGCATTGCCATGACTTGTGACCAATGATAATCTGGTGACAGAGAGTCACAGCTTCTGAAGCCATAGGAGCACATGAAAGTCTTGGGTCTTCTGTTACAAAAAGTAGCTTCTTAGCTCTCTATTGGGGGGGGTGGTGGGGGGGGAAAGCTAGGAAGTGTGATCAGATTGCAAAGCATCCTGAAAGCCAGCAAAAAAAAATGATTTGTATGCACCTGACGTGTAATTGACTTCAGCTTGCAGGCTCTGAGTACTGCTGGGCCCTTTGCTAGGCCCGGGATGCACACAGATGTGAGACAGGCAGCAATTTGAGAAGCAGGGACAGCCCTGTCATTAAAGCTGCCCTTGTCCCTGCTGATCCTTTGCTGACCCTGCTCACCCTGTTCCCCTAATTCCCTCTGCAGGAAGCCTTGGAAAAGACCATGTCCTAGGTGAGCAGCAGTACTACTAAGCTCTTCCAGAGGAGACAAAGGGGATGGAGGAACACCGATCTAGGGGGTGGAGGTGGTGTTAATGTTTTAATCTTTCTGTATTTGTCTATACAGAGCCTACAAAAGACCCCATCAGCTCCTTTTTCTGATAGCGGCAAGGAGAGTTTAGGCTGGTAATTTCCTTTTGGTGTATTTTGGAGTTGTTAGCTCAGTAGGTTGATCCCTAGTTGAGAAATCTACTCCATGCTTGTTTGTCAGGCAAAAATCAAGAGCAGAAAACATGTACTGAGCTGTTGAGAAAAGCATCGCCATCTCTGATGTTATCCATAGCCGTACATCTAGGTTTTAATCAGGTAGCTCAACAGGGGAATCATGCAATATGCCATTTGGCAGATGTACAAATGCTGCAAGCTGCTACTGATGGAGAAATATTTCAAATGTTAGACAAGGTCTCAGCAGTTGCTCAGCTGAGGGTCCTCTAGGAAAGAGCCAAGGCAGACCCAATTGGGCTGATTTTTTTTTTTTTTTTTTTTTTTTTTTAGAGCCTACTTCTTCACAATGCAATGACTCAATCTCCAACTGATCCCTTTATAACCTGTGCACTTCTCCTCAACTCCAGGGCTCCCTGCTCCCCTGGGGCTGCTGCCTCTTCCACAGCCCCACTCACCACAATTCCATTTGCTTATTTTTGCTCCCTTTCCATACTAAACAGCACAAAAACAAGTTAAGGCAATTTTTTTTCCATACATAATCAGCAATGTTATGTCCCTGTGTTTCAATGAACCTAGCCTGAACCCTCTTGGAGATGGATTTTTGGCAAGAACAAAGCACCAGCCAGCTGAAAATTGGGAGCAGTTGAGATCCTCCCCATGAGGCACCCAGATTTTCCAAACACTGTCACAATTCTGTCCTTCAGTTCTTCACTACTTTGATTGAAACTTCTTTTTCTTTATACTCCTAATGTTGGCCTTACTAGTTTTCTTATATATATATTTTTTTTTTTTAAGATCTCTAATATGTTTATTCAAGTAGCTTTTGTTAAAATTTGAGATTTATCTCCCCTGTTTGAATACTCCTCCCATCCCTTCCCACCCCGCCCACCCCAATGTGCCACTCTGGGATTCTGTGCATCTTGTTACCTCTTCCTTTTACTAAATATTCCTCTTAAAAATACTGCATTTGAATTTGTATAATGGTAGATTTTGCTCCTGGAACAACTCTGCCACCTCTCTTTGGCCAAATTACATGTACATCAGTTCTTATTATCTAACATGACACTTCTTAGAGTATTTAAAATCTATCAAAAAATCAACATTTAAATGCTTTCATTTTACCATCACTCACTGGCTATTGTGGGGAAAAAAAAAAAGCATTATCCTCATTTTTAAAATAACTTCAGGTGTTTTCTTTGTGTAATAAAAATAAAACTGTACATACTTGTCAAAAAAAAAATCATCAAGGTTACTCATTATGTTCTCTGTGTTATTACTAGAGATTTAAATGTGCCACATACTCTGTGGCCAATTACAACACTCCCTGCTCTGTGATTTCTGTTCTAATTGCAGCAATCAGCTTGGAGTCTGGCTTTGGAGGGGTTTGGGATGGCTGGAGCAGGTAGGAAGTGAGGTGGCAACGAGGGTAAAAATTTCTCTGCAGGAATACATTTCAGTGAAATACATATAAAATTTTAAGAAACTGAAACTTCTAGCCCTACCACATGGATAAACTTCTTAAATAGCAAATGAGTCAGAAATTTTGTTGTTTGGTTTGTTTTTTTTTTTTTTATTGCCACCTTTGGTCTGAGAAGACAAACAAAACTGTCAAAGTTTTGAAAGTGCACCTGAGGATCTCCACTGGTAATTTTAACATTGATGTGATTTTCCTCCTTCATCTCCAAGACAGGGTAATTCCAAAGAGCTGTGTTGAAAAGATAATATTAAATGCGAGCTGTTCCAGTGCCAAACTTCTTGGTTGAAAAGTTTAACTGCTGTAAGGACAGGAGCAGTACAAACATCCACATTTTCCCACCTCAGTATCATTATCTCTCCCTCCTAGCATCTTGTAGCCGAAATCAGCTGTGTTCAGCTCGGCACTGATGCTGGCATTGTTTCTTACTGGGGCTGAGCAAGCAGCTTTGACTCCTGGTTGGGTGGCTTTGGACTTGTGTCTCAGTTCCAAAACAGACTCGCTTGTTTCATAGAATCATAGAATGGTTTGGGTTGGAAGGGACCTTCAAAGGTCATCTAGTCCAACCCTCCTGCAAGGAGCAGGGACATCTTCAACCAGATCAGGTTGCTCAGACCCCCATCCAACCTGGCCTTGAATGTTTCCAGGGATGGGGCCTCCACCACCTCTCTGGGCAACCTGGTCCAGTGTTCTACCACCCTCATTGTAAAAAAAAAAAATTCCCTTGTATCCAGTCTAAATCTACCTTCTTCTGTTTTAAAACCATTACCCCTTGTCCTGTCACAACAGGCCCTGCTGAAGAGTTTATCTGTCTTTCTTATAAGCCCCCTTTAGGTACTGGAAGGCTGGTGTAAGGTCTCCCCAGAGCCTTCTCTTCTCCAGGCTGAACAGCCCCAGCTCTATCAGCCGCTTGTCCTCATAGGAGAGGTGCTCCAGCCCTCTGATCATCTTCAAGGCCTCCTCTGGACTCACTCCAACAGATCCGTGTCCTTCTTACATTGAGGCCTCCACAGCTGGATGCAATATTTTTTGTATTTGTTGTTCTTTTTCACCTGTCACTCTTTTGCTTCCCTCTGCTTGCCTTCACCCTCACTCCCTTTGGGCTTACCCACGCAGGGTGGGAGCAGAGATTGCTGTGAGACATGCTGCGAGCTTAACAGGCGTTTGGTTTTTTGGGTTTTATTTTCTCTGCTCTCCTTTTCGAGGTGGGTGCCTGGCAGCCTTGTGGGGCAACGCATTTGTGTCAGCCGATTGCAACACAGATTTTGGAAAACAGATCAAAGTGCTTTTTACCTAGAGAGCCTAGATACGGGGGCAGTGCACACGGGACTCGCGTGCTCTCCCACGTTTGGGTGCCACGCTCCCACCCCACACCAGCACCCCAGTGAGGGTGCAGGCTGTGCTGGGGATTTTCATCACCCCCCCCTTTCCCCTAGGAGAAATTTGCTGTGTGTTCCCCCCCCTCCTCCTTCCTCCCCCCCATTGCGGCGCTCACCCCCTTTGGGAGGGGCCCCGCACACCCCCCGCACCCCTCCCCGCCCCGGGGGCGCGGTGCCGCGGCGGAGCCAGCAGAGGGGGCGCGCGCGCCGCGGTGCTGTTGCGGCCCCAGCCCCGGCCTCGCAGCGGGCGGGGGGTGGGTGCTTTTGGGGAAAGGGCGGATGCTGCCGAAACCGCCACGTTCTGCCTTTTCCCCATCCCGGCTGCGCTCTGCGCGAAGGTGATTTTTTTTTTTTTAATTTTTTTTTTTCTCCATCATTTTGCATTGCTGCATGATTTGGGCAGCTGCTGCTGCGGGGCTGAACCCCCGCACTGAGAACTGTAAGGCTGTGCTTTGTCCTTCCGAGCATCTCTTTAACCACACAAAAAAAAAAAAAAAATAAAAATCTACAAATAGGCACTTCCTTTTTTAAGCAGACACTGTTTCTGGGAACGCCATCTCCAGTACACCACTGATACCTGCAGTGTGGTGCCCATCACCTCTGCGGCCGCTGTTGGCAGCCCCAACTGCAGGTGCCGGAGCTACTACGCTCCAATAGGGCCCAGAGAGCACCAGCAACCATCCTCACTCCCTAACTGTAGTCGTCCTTGATGCAGGACTGGTTTTAATAAGTCTTTAGCATGAAAATGATCAAAATTTTAAAAGAAAACCAAGTCATACAAAGAAAAAACTCATGAAAATACTTACGCATCAGAAAAAACTGGTTTCTGCATCTAACACTCAGAAAGAACCAGCTGCTTTACAGACAAAAAGCACCCCAAAGAGCCTGTGATCTGGGACCCCAGACTCACAAACCGATGCTCAATGGGGAATGCCCCCACCTGCACAGAAACCCACTGACTTCAGGGGAGTCTGCACAAATCACTTGGTAGGAGTTGCCCTGAAGTCAGCAGCACAGATAAACGATGTGACATCAGTTTGTCCGTTGCCACTGATTATATTCTTAGCCCATCCTCATGCCCTAGCTAATCTTTATTTTCTCTGTACAATGGGGGAAAATGGCTACTCCAGATGTCTCTAAGCTCCTCTCAAAAGCCACTGTCTGGCAGGTCTCTCTAGAGGACTGTGCTCACTGCGGGACAGTTTGTAGTGGATATATACTACACATCCTCTATTTTTTTAATGCATCTACCAACAAAAGATCTAGAGTTGTCTAATACACTTTCAAGCAAATTGCCAAAACAAGCAATATCAAGGATGATGGGGAAGGAAAAAAAAAAGATGTTTTTTCTGAGGAGGATTAAGATTAATTAAGCTTGGATCTGCAGAGCTTTTTTTTTTTTTTCCCCCAAACACTCCCTGTCCTGTGAGCATTTCCTGCTCACTACTTCTGTGTTCTTACTGCCATTCTCTAAGACTTGCAGCTGCCAAGGTCCCCTCTATCCAGGCTGTAAGCCTGTGGGTTGTTCCACTCCCCAGTGTTCTCCATTTGCATGCACACTGCTTCTGAATCTGGAAGATGGAGGGAGGAGACAACTGAAAGGAGGTAGAAAAAACAGTTTCTGAACCGCTGAAGTTCCCAGGTGTTTTGTGAAGTGGAAATAGCTTCTAACACAGAGATTTCTTCTGCCACTTCTCACTTTTAAGTGTGGTCTCATCAGTAGAATGTTGAGGAAAACCACGCGGAGGGGAAAGGAAGGAGTTTGTGTTGCTGCTTCTCCTTCTGCAGACTCCTGGGACTCTTTGGAGGCTGACACAAGGCAAGTGTAGAATTAGCTCATCCTGGAGGAGTCTGCAATTGCCAGTACAGGTCCTGCTGCTGTGCCAGCCTAGGTTACAGTCTCCAGGTGCAGCTGAAGCATTTTGCATATCCAGCCAGGAGCTGCTGGTGGTCCCAGCTGCACTCCATACTGCATCTGGAGCCAGCAACACAAAAAAAAATCGCAACAGCAAAGGAAACCTATTCCACCGAGCTATGTATATTTTAATCTCCTGTCCTAATTCACCAGAAAGGCAGAAAAATGTATGTTGGGATTTCTAGACTGTGCTAAGACTGGAGGGGAAAAAACAAAAATCCTTTGAGACCAGCTCCAATCCATAGTCTCCTCCTTTAGAGTTTGCTGCTACAAGTGAGCAATTACTTAAAGCAATGGACTATGCAAGACAACAAACTGGCCTGCAGGACGTTTCGCCTATGCCAGAGCATGATGGCCACTATGGCCGCAGCTGGGATAGAGGAGCGGGCATCAAGGCAGAGCATCACCTTGCAGAGGTGGCACTGTGTGCTCCTGCACTTGTCCTGCTTCCCATCAGCCTGTGTCGGCGGCATGTGTGTGCCCCATATGTGGAGCAGTAAAATCCAGTCTTGCTTGTACTGACCAAAGTCTTCCAGCTGGTTCTGCCAGTAGCCTGTTGCTTAACCCAGGTAAAACAGTGAACCACACAAAATCAGATAGGGAAATACACACGTACACACATGCAGATATAAATATGTACCAGGTAGGCACCAAATGTAAACAAAATAGCCTCCTCTTGTATATATTTGAGTGCTTCTGCTTTGTTGTTATCCAACAAAACACCTTTGTTGGAAAACTTCTCAGCCTTTTTTTCTTTTTACTACAGAGCACATAGCTTTACCCTCGTTTAAGTTTACAAACACCACCTATGTCAGATTTACCTTACCCCTTCCTAAAGATCCCGCTATTTAACAAGATGTAGGAAATCATCATTTTGTTTGTAATGCCTTCAGTATGCCAAACTTATTGTAGGCTATAGCACTGGCACCTTGCCTAAGAGACGGGTCTATGGCAGCTCAGGCTGGTTTTTTTCTCATCACTGATACAGGTTGGGTGGGGTTTTTTTTAAGCCTATTCGTATCTGACATGAGTTATGTTAATGGCTGCAGCACTCTCCAGTCCATGTTTGATACCAGGTTTTGAAGTGGTAACAGCTAACAGCTTACAAAGTCTTTTTGGGGGCTACAGAACATTAACATGAGGTAAACGCAAGGCAAAGATGCAAAGTTAGTTAGCGTGCCACCCGCACGACCAGAGTCTATCCAGCTGTGGAGCGCTCTTATCTTAGAGAAAGCAGCATCCACTCTGCTGAAAATACACCTTGAGGGTACAGTGGGGACAGTAACACGTTTGCACCCTGGTGCTGAATCGGGTGCCAGCCCCAGACGTTGCGAAGGGGGGTGGTCGCTGCTAACAGCTTCAAGTGCGGTGCAGAAAGGACCTAAGAAAGAGGGGAAAAAAGCAGGAAAGAGCTTGTGCTTGGATGTCTAGGGCCATCTGCCACCACAGAAGTACAATACTGGATTCTTGAAATGTAAAAATAGATCTCAAAAGAGACATGTTTTAATGAACTGAACACAAAGAAACATGGTCGAAATAAACTGAAAACAGAAGCAAGGTTCAAGGATCTGTTTGTTAAATGAACACCCAAAGCCAGAATATGTTTTTAGTGCTGGAGAATGCTGGCTGTCTGGTTTCTGCTAAAGCCTCCAGTCTCTCTTTGGGATGCATGTGAGAGAAGGAGGGGGTGAATGGCAGCCCTTGTTTGTCCTCTCTTGAGGAATCTAATTATGTATCAATTGATTTCAAAGCCTGGAATAGTAACTCTCTAGAAAACACTCGCTCGGAGACATTGTTCCAATTTTCCCCTGTTCGTAATTTATTCACCTCCGGTTTCAATGAGAAGGGCGCTCCCTCATACTGATTCGCCCCCCCGCCTCCCGCAAGCTGCACAGAAAATCACAAGTTTGTGGACTTTTAAAAAAAAAAAAAACAAAAACCAAACAAAACGCACGCACACAGAGCAGCACTGCAAGTCGAGGGGAAGGCACCTGGGCAAGCGGGAAGGAACAAAACGTGGGTCCTCTATGGCAGGGCTCAGGCGCGTCGCAGCAGCTGGCAGCCCGCGCCATGCCCAGCTGGGAGCCCAGTTTCTTCCCTCACCCCTCGCTGCCAGCGCAGTCTGGAAAAGAACCTGGGGGGCAAGGAGAGCCATGCACCTCAGAGGAGCGTTGCCCCTCCATGGCACCACACCGCCCTGAGAAACAGGGCTGCTGCTGGTGCCTTAGTGCTTGGTGCCCAGAAAAACCTAGAACGTTTTGGTAGCCCACTCTCCAGCTCTGGTGCCACCCTACCTGCTCGGGGCCACCCTGGGGCCCTCTGCGCTGTAGGTCTGCAGGCCCCCGCCAGCCTCCAGCCACCTCATAGCCGCCACCACAGAGGACCCCATCCTTGGGCAGCCACAGGTCACCCACGCCACACGGTATGTGGGGTGACCGAGCAGGCCCACGGACCTTACAGTTCACATGCCCTCTCTGTGTGTACTTAGGGTGGGGGTCCCCCCGAAGCCCCAGCTCACAGGGGGAGGCACACGATGCCATGTGTCCGGCACCGCTACCTCCTTCCCACCCAGGGCAGGATGCCCAGCAGGGCAACCCCCACCCCGCAGGGGCTGAGGGCCGCCCCACAGGAAAAAAAAAAAAAAAAAAAAAGGCAAGGGGAGCGGCTTGAACCCATCCCTCCCTCCTCCCTGAAAGCAGCCGAGCCACGAGTCTCCTGTCACTCAGCCTTCTGCCCGGCTGATCACTGTGAAAAGAGCCGCCCCGGTGACAGAAACACATGAATATTGACTGCAAACAAACCCCGGGGGGGCGGCACCTGGGGGGCTGCGAGCCCTGGTTTCCCCCCGCCACGCCGGGCACGAAGCGGGAGCGCGCTCACCTGCTGCGAGGCGCAGGCACGCGCACACGTGCGTGCACGAGCATGCATGCACATGCACACGACCCCCGACGCCCCCTCGCCCCCTGCAAGGGTCTCCGCTCAGCTTTGCAAAGCCCGGCTCAGCCAAGGGGTCTGTCTGTCTGCAGACACCCGAACCCAGACACCCCCCCCCCCCCCCCCCCCCCGATGTACCTGCCGCAGGGCAGGGGGGCGGCAGCTGAGTCTATATAGCTGGTGGGTCATAATGGGACTGTCCCCCCGGGGGGGCGGACCATAAAAGAAACACGTTTCATTTACAAGTTTCCCCCAGCTGGCCCCCGACTCCCCTTTCTGGGGAGGGATGTGGGAGATGCCCCCCCCCCCCTTTCCCTATATCTATCCCAGGCCAAAATCTTTGCTTTCACTTCAAAATCCTCAAGCTTTCCCAGTTTAAAGGCAAGAGTCATGGGGAAAGCGGGGGGGTAGGAGACAAAAGCTCTCACCCTCACGGTTTTCCGCTTCTGTTTTGGGCCATGGCATCCCTGATTATCCCTTTCCTCTCTACCATCCCCAGGGGGAAAAAAAAAAGATTAAAATTTACTTCAGAAATATATTTTCAACCAACCCTCCCCCCCCCCCGGAATTAAATAAACAGCATCTGGAATCTAATATATCAGCAAATGCCCCCCTCCTCTTATTTTTTCCCTTCCCTATTGTTTAGGACTAGGGCTATAAATAACGTTTCGGCTGGGTTTATGGAAGAGACACGTTTCTAAGGTGTGTCCCCCCATCCCCCATTTTACTGTCAGCGAGGGGTGTAGAGTCGGGGGTGCACACTCCACCCTCCCCCCCGCGCCCAGCCCTTATTAACCGCCTATTACAGGGGGTGGGGGCAGGGAAGGTGCAGATTTAAATGGTCTCTCTGCCCCCCCCTCAAACGCAGACAATTTTGATGAGTGGGTTTTTGTCCGGATGGTATGTAATGGTGCCTGTTTTGGGGTGTCCCGGGGGGTCCGGGAAGCTTTAATTCGCTCACAAAGGCTCATTTGCAGGTCAATGCCATGGCACACTCGCCTCTCCCCTTTGCCTAAATCTCCCTTTGTTCCCCATCGCCTGCTCCTCATGCCAGATGGCCGCGGAAAATGCTAATTTTCTCCCCCCCCCCCCTTTTTTTTTTTTTTTTTTTTTGCATTTAATTGCGGCCCTTTGCAGATGGGGGCTGCGGAGTGTGTGCTTCATTCAAATGAGGTTTGCTTTTTGGTTTCCAGGCACGTTTCTAAAAGTCCGAGCTGAGTCAGGCAGGGATTAGCTTGACAGGGAAGTTATCAGATTAAAATCCGCGCAGGAGCTGGGCCTCCTCGCTCCCTCCCTTTAAAGCTCTCCTCCTTCTCCACCTCGCCCACCGCTTTCCTCCCAGGAAAAAAAAAAGGCAAATCTGTCTCCTTCCTGAGCTGGTGCGAGCGATTTGGGGTGGGAGGCAGGGTGGATTTTGCCTGAACCCAGGCAGGATTCCAGGGAAAATTCATCTTCTTGGAGCAATGGGAAAATAAGCTTCCCTTAGCTAGCATCTTGCTATCAGTAGGGTCATAAAGCAGGATTTGGCGTGAAAATGAGTGTTTTCTCTCTTTCTAAAACTTTCTTTCGAGAAGGCAAGTGCTGGCATTGATGGGAAGAAGAGAATGGGTACCACCGTAGGTCTGGGTATCCGAGGGTGAGGATGGGGACTGGGGCAGGTAGAAGGGCACCTACTGGCACCAACAGCATGCAAAACCACCCAGCCACCTCCAAACGTGTGGCACAGAGAGAAGAGCCACCAAAACAGGTCTGGAAGAGATGCTGAGAGAGGTGTGTCCTCCTCCTCGGGGGTTTCCAGGGTCTCATTTGGTTTTAGCAGCATGAGCTTCTCCCCAAAAGGGCTCTGTGGCCTTTGAAATGCCTTAAAAGCTGTCGCCCTTAAATGCTCGCTCTCAACGAGGAAAAAAAGTGCCAAAAGGGCAAAAGTGAGAGGTTTCTCCTATTTAAAGATTGCTTGCAGCAATTACATGGGATGAAACCCAGACTCCTTCCCACCTCCTTTTTATCGGGGTGCAATGTGTCTCACCACATGTTGGCAAGCGGCTGCAGCAGCTCTGGGGTAACTCGGGGCAGAGCTATGGGTTTGGGCTGCCCCTTCTCATGAGTATTTAAAGCCTCCCACTCAAGGCTTTGTAACTTGAGTGGGAGGAGAAGAGGTTGTGCTCCTCTTCTTCACCAAATGGTTTTGTTCCTGGGGTAGGAGGTGCAGGTTTGGCTCCTGGATTTTCAGCTGGAAGTTATTCAAGAAAGGTCAGGTGGGGAAGCGCCCCAGCTGCAGCAAGAAAACCCCTCAATTCCTTTCCCCTTAGCTGTATTTTTGAAGGCACTTCTGCATTTTGGGTGGCACTGGGTTTGGAAGTGCGCTCCACAGCACATCCCTCAGCAGCGGGAAAGACCCGAAGATCTGTCCCAGTTGCTGATGGGGCTGGATGTGGATTAGGCAGCACTAAGCTTTTGGGCTGGACCCAGGCTGGGCCCTGGGGCCACACGCAGGCAGAGCTGTAGGATGGCTCCTGGGGAAATCAGACGTGACACCTTCACAGGGCAGTAGCAGAGGGAAGAGTGGCAATCTATGCTCACAGAGGTACGCAGGCCATAAAAAAATGCTAAAAGCCTGTTGCTGAGATGGAGGAGAAGTGAGAAAAGTATACTAGTGTCAAAAAAGTCTTTAAAACTATTTAACAGTGCAGAGAGACAAAATTTATCAGACAGATTATCATTTTTTGTTCAGTCACAAATCTACACTTTAATTTTCCTGTACGGTTTGCTTGGTTAGAGCAAAATACTGATGTTTTCTTGCCAACTTTGGAGCACGTTAGCCAACCACTCTGCCTGAGTTCTCCTCAGTTTTCTGGCTTAATTAAAGCCAGCCTGCAGACCCTGACCCAGGTGTTGCACATGCTGGCAAATTGCTGGCACAGATACCTGGATCCGTGTCTGCAGGCAAGGGGAGCTGCTCTAGAGCAACAGTTGGCTGTCAGGTAGTAAAAAAAATATATATATTTATACACACACACATATATTTTAAACTTCTGGGTTTTTAATGATCTATCTATTGTGATTTTTGGAGCTTAAGAAAAACACCTATTAAAAAAATAAAATCATCATCAATTGTGCCCCAAGAGAGAAACTGCAGGCTTCAGCGTTGGGATTTGTGGGTACAAAGGAATTAAGCGATGCCTTTGCCTCCCAGGTAAGAGTCTGAACTGGGGAGAGGGGAGCGGTGTGTGCAGTCCACTTTTTGCCTCTCTCACTGCTGGGGAATCATAGCTCTGGATTGAATTGATCTGTTAAAAATGAACCATCACATTACACTGGATATCATGGCTTAATAACTTGTGAATATGGTCTAATGTGGAAACAGCCATTCCCTTTGGGATAACTAGCAAAAATAAAAGTAAAACTACAGTAGACAAAGATTTAACCCTAGTACCCCTTAAATCTTTAGTAATTATTTCTCTCTCTCTCTCTTTTTTTTTTTTCAATTTGGGTCAGGGAGGGGCAAATCCCATATATTCTGGATTTTTGTTTAAATTAGGTTTGTTTCTCTAAGAATTCAAGAACATTTATTTGCTTAAAGGCTTGCCAGTAAAAAGGCCCCAGGTCTAATCCCCTTTCTGCTACACACCAATGAAACTTAGGAAACTCTTTGACTATTGACTTTTTCACGTGGAAACCGATCTGCTGAAAGTGAAAAGAAACCATTTCTTGGAGGGGGGAAGAAAAACCTCTGTGAAACTCTGTTTTGAAGAAGTCGTCGTCCTTGGCCTGTGGAGTAGCAGCAGAAGCAAAGGCTTTTTGATCCTCAGATTTGTAAACTTGTAGACATAATAATGCTATTTCTCTAGTGTTAGCAGGTGTCCTGTCTGGAAGTTGCTGCCTCAGCCTCCAGCAGAGCTGGGAATTAGAAAATTGTCTGTCTTTCCTGAACCGTGAAGTGCTGCTCTTAAATAAAGGCCAGGTCAGATGTTAAAGGGACATTCTTGTCTCCTGAAGCCGAAGTAATCTACAGTCACGTCGAGAAATGAAGGCATCCTCCTCCCAAAATGGTCAATCTCTTTATCTCCCATTATAGTCAGCAGGGTCAAGGAAAAAAAAAAAAAACAACCTTCTATGCTGACGTTTTGCAATATTTCTCTTCAGCCAGTAATTATCTTGGTTCTGTATAGCCGAATTTCAGGGAAATATGATAATGGGGAAAGTTTTATTCTCTTCCTTTTTTTTTTCTCCCCTCTGTTGTTCTTCCTCTGACAGAATAGTTCAGTGAACACAGATCAAGCTTCAAATATAAGTTCCGTATTTTCTCGCTGCTTATTAATAGCTCTCAAATGAAATCAGGATTTTTTTTTAATTTTGATTTAACATGGTTAAAGAAAATTTTTGCACCAAGTCCTTGAAATCCTGCAGAGAGGCACAAAGCCAACAAGCACATCTTTTAATTTGCAGCTAATTCCCCCTGATAAGGTGTCTTTGGGCACTGTGTTTTATGAGTGTTCGGTAACAGTGATTTTTATGGAAATCATCCTCAAATCCTCTCTGTATCCCCCTGCAGAGGTGGCTGCTCCTGCTTGGAGCTGTGCTGCATACCCGATAGCAAACGCAAACTGCGGCTTTTATTTTATTTACACTGTAGAAAGGCTGTGCCCAGCTATTTCTTGGAATAGCACCCCAGCTCAGGAGTTGTGCTGCCCCGCTTGTGCCCCTGGGCACTGGAGGGGGAATGTGAAATTTGGCAGAGGGGTGGACTTTGTGGCAAGGAGGTGCCTTTTGCCATCCCAGTGCGAATTAAACACGCGTGTTCCCCAGTGCTGCCAAACCCCTGTAACACCCAGTAACCTGCTGCGCACCCTGGGCTCCTTAGGCACAGGACAGCGATCGCGGCTGGTGGAGAGGAGGGGTGAGAGTCTGGGAGTGTGAAGGAGGGTTTCCAGTGTGACTGCACCCTCTCTAGCAGCTCTCCAAGCAGAAAAGCCTGGTCGTAGCAGCTCCAAAAGTTTTGGTTTTGGGCAAAAGACGGGCTTCCTCCTTTGGAGGGATACGCATCCGGACTCCCTCAGTTAGCAGAACAAAGAAACAGGTTTGGCCTAATGATGCGCAGAAGAAAATGGAGAACCAGGTGCTGGTATTCCCAGTCCTGTTTACTCATCTGGGTTAGAGGAAAATCTAAAAAAAAAAAAAAAAAAAAAAAAAAAAAAAAAAAGCCAAATCTTTTGAGACCACCAGCCAGCGGATGGGATGTTGTACAGCCCCAGCAGAACTGAAGCTATGTTAACTAGAGCCACGTTTGAAAACTGCTTGAATTAAAGTCCTAGGAAAAGCAGGCTTTGCTGAACCAATTACCCTTGGATGTATGAAAACAACTTCATTTGTGCCCATTGTTTCCCAGAGTAAATTACTGTAGACCTCAGGTCCCAGTATGTCTCAAGCTGCTTAATGTGACCCAAACAGGGACTTTTCCTCAGTATTTTCATGTAAAAACAGATGGGATGGTTTTGTCTTGGTGTATTCTTGGGAGAGGGTGGGTTTGGTTTCATTTGTTTGCTTTTAAGGTGGCTGGTTTGCATGTGTATTGCCACCAGCCCTTGCAGAGAGCGGTGTGCAGGAGGAGCTGCTTGCTTGTGTTCCTCTAACCCAGCATCACTCGAAAACAGCCCTGCTCAAAGCATCTTCCAGCTCTGAAAAACTCTTCTCCTTCCCTCCGCCTCATAGCCAGGCACAGCAGTGATTACCTAGGCTTGCTGTGATGGCAGGGGTGGCGGAGACCATGGTCTGGGGTCGAGGTGCTGCATCTGCAGGAATTCGGAATGTCGTCCTGTCTCCCCTCTCCTGCAGAGTCAGCAGGGTGAGGGTGGGACCGACAGGTGACAGGCAGGGGAAAAAAGATGTGGCAAGATGAAAAGACTTGTCAGAGCTCAGGTAGTGATTTCTGTTAGTGTAGGGGCTTGGGAAAAAAAATTGAATGTTTTGTAGGTTCCTGTTCTAGGTTACATCCAAGAAATACTCTGGTGTATTTGATGCAGAGCAGGCGAGGATGAGGGAAGACAGGGCCTTGGCTCTGCCCCCTTGTGTCTGTGCATGATGATAAAATCTTTTAATTAAATGATCGCATTGAGTGCACAGAGTGAACGGTGCTCGCTTAATGAGCAGTTGCTCAATTTTGTTTTTCTTGCTGTTCAATGGACGGTGCTATGTCTTATTAACTGTGCACTATTCAAACCCTGCTCAGAGACATTATTAATTTCCCAACTGGATTTACACGGTGCTGCTCACAGTAATATTTGAGCGCTTTCTAAACATCAATGGATTAAAATATAAACGGTGAGTGTTATCATCCCTGTTTAACGATGGGGAGCCAACATAAAAAGAGATGAGCGCTAATCATTAATTCGGAGTGCCCAAGATACCCCGTAGCTATATCCTTCCAGGCCCTGGGCTTTGTCTGGCCAAAAACACGTGCAGAGCGTGGTGCTCGGTGACCCCGGATGCAGCTGTGGACACTCAGTCCCTTGGCAAGTCAGACCCAAGCATCTCCTTATCAAACACCCAACAAAGGTGGGCACAATTAGTGGCTGCTCATGAAAACTTCAAGCTCCTTGCCCAGGACTGCACAAAGGCTCTGTTGCAGGAACAGGTCAGGAGGAGCCAACTGTCCTCCGAAAAATAAAAATCTGCATCCAACTGTTGGCGTTGGATTAAGAACGAAAGCATCCTGCAGGCCCTTACCAGCTTCTCTGGTGGGAGTTTGCCCAGCAATTTCCCCTTTGCCACATGCCCCAGATTCATTCTGCATGGGAAAGCCCCACGTGAAGTGGGCAGTGTGTGTCCTGGAGGAAGAACTGGTGTACATGCCTGTGAAAACGCACCATGAGCAAAGGATCTGGGCTGAAATTGTACAGACAGGGCAGGCACCTCCGAAACTTGAGTGCTTCCTTCCCAGTCCTCATTCTGCGTGCAGTACAAGTCTTGTGCATGTGCAAGAGAGAGCATCGTGTATGCTAAGGCAAATCTGGTAGGGGAGAGTGAGTAATCCTGGGCTGATGTGACTCCTCAGCAGGGCCAGGGTATTTTAGATGCCACGCTGGCCTGTGCCACAGGGATCAAAAATAGCAGATTATTCTTAGCACTCCTCTGTAGCTGAGTTGAGGGGAGGGATGAGATGTTACTGGATGAGTCTCATGGGTGTTTGCTAGTAGCAGAGGTGTGTTGGGGCCAGGCAGCCTCCAAAGCAATGCACAGAATATAAATAAACAAATATATAATGCAGAATATAAATATTGTGGCCTGTTCCCTTCTCTTCCTCCCCTTGCACACACCAGCAGTTTGGTGCCCCCTGCCCAGCCTCTTCCAGCTTATTCCAGCCTCAGCTGTGCTCTTACTCCACCTCGTCATCCCCATCCCAGGTGTTTGTTGGTGCTGGACCCTCATCCCCTCCTCTCCCTGCATCCCTTCCCCACCCAATAGAGTTGGACCCCATGATGCCATGGATGCAGATGTGAGGCTGCACCAAAACTGCTGGCTGCCAGTTTTCCTGGAGCAGAGGCTTGGCTGTGTGGGTTGGGGAAAGTGACTCCAAAATTTACTTTGTTCTGTTTAAAACAGTTTGAGCTGGTTTTTTTTTTTTTTTTTTTTTTGTCTCATAGCAGGGCCAGCTTTAAGGCTTTTACATTCTGTACAGCTCATCTGTTTAGCATCTTTCTTTCTCCCTTTCCCCCCCAAAAAATCTGTCCCAACAAAAGTTTCTTGGAAATATATGGCTAAAAATGCCCCTTGGTTTAAAACAAAACAAACAAACAAATAAAAACATTAACTTATTTTCATTGGGAATTTCACCACTGACACCAAAAGAGATTTTGTGGTCTTTAGTACTAGATACTGTGTGATGGGAGAGGAGATACTTGATTTCCTCCTTTCTCTGTGTCAGAATCAGATATAATCCCATCCTTTCACCTTACGAAAAGGCTTTGGGTTTGTGTTTTGGCCTGCTTTGTTACAAAAACACTTGTCAAGAAGAACATTTCTGAGAGGGGAAGGCATTGGAAAGCCATTGAGAGTTTATTCTGTAGCAATAGATGTGTCAGCATGGCTAAAAAAAAAAATCCAACTCTGTGATTAAATGTTTTATACTCCCTGCTTAGTTATTTCATGCGTATATATGTGTGTATGTTTGTACATACACATGCTCTGTCTTCATAACTATTTCTCTGCTTAAACATGGTCAATTCATGCGATAGCAATTTGTTGCAAGTGAATGGAGTGTTTAATGAATTTATTTTATTATCATACCCAAATGTAGGAAACTATTTTTTTTAAATGATGTTTTTTTTCCCCATCCTGTTACCTACAGCTCCCACTCATTAGCACCAAATATTTGCTCAAGAAGTGGAAAGCAGCTTTTTGTTTATTCTAAGCTATAATAGAACAAATTTTGGCCTGGAAATAAAAGTTGCGGCTGGGAAAGAGAATGATTCCTGGTGTCAACCATATGTTGCATTCATCTAACTGAAGTGGCTTAATTACTGGTAGATGTTGCCATGCTCATAAAGATAGCACTAACCTTTTTGCCAAGATTATTTGCTGATAATTGCATTTCCTGAAGAAAAAAAAAAAAAATCTGAAAGGCTTTCTCCTGCTGAGCTTTCCCTTCCAGTCTTCCTGCTGTGCCCTTCCCTTTAGGTACCCACTGCAGGATTCGCATCGAGTGATGCTCACACGAGACAAATTTCTGCAGGTCCGGCAACATTACCGTTCCTATCCAGATCTGTCTTAGGGCAGGGGAGGAACTGCAGTAGCCATCCCCCAAACACACGGCTCTGCTCCTCCAGAGAGGGAGCAGTGGTGATTTAGGGTAGATTATTCCTCTAGTTGCGTAGCTGGCTTCAGTTTGGGATTAAGGCGGATCAAATAATGACTTGACTTTTTGTAGCTGTAACGAGTGGCAAGCTCGGTCCTCCAAGACCCCTGATATTTTGAATCCCTTCCAAAAATATTCCTGTCCGCAAACCCAAAGTGGAATTTGGGATTTACCGCTAAGGGGTAGATGGGTTAGCTGTAACAACCAGCAGCCTCCCTTCGCTTCTGCCTATGCATTCTCCCGATAAAGGGCACTTTAAAGCCCCTCTGACAATGAATGAGTCCTAGTTAAATATTTCAAGAACTTCTTTACATGGTTTCCTCTGATGCATGTACTGTTGAGACATCTGTCTTCCGTACTAATAAAGTAGTCTAGATTTAAAATGAACTTCATTGGATTGCTTTGAAACTATAGGCACATATGGTTCATAATTAGCTGGATATCTCTTATAGTTAAATGATTTCTCTCTCTCTCTCTCTCTCTCTCTCTCTCTCTGTTGCCCATTCGCATCAATAATAGAAGCAAACAAAGTTCCAATTGTTCCCTGTTGCGGGACATTATGTGCCTGAATAAATGGATGTTGGCTGTGTCTACATGGATTTGCCATATGGCTACAAAGGCCGAAAGAATAGGGGCAGTGTGCTTTGTGCCAGGGCGCGGAGGGCCGGCCGGGCTGGGTGGGGCAGGGCGCGGGGGTGGCCGCACACCTTCCCGCACCCCCAAACCCTCAAGGAG
Organism: Chlamydotis macqueenii; assembly: GCF_036417535.1. Taxonomy (NCBI): domain Eukaryota; kingdom Metazoa; phylum Chordata; class Aves; order Otidiformes; family Otididae; genus Chlamydotis; species Chlamydotis macqueenii. The sequence goes on along the minus strand of NC_141560.1, from coordinate 50,455,987 downwards.
AGCAGAGCCCAGGGGGGCTGTGGGATGCGGCCCTCCCCGCAGCCGGCTCCTCTCGGGCGACACCCAAGAGCTGGATTTATCGGCTTTAAGAAAGAGCCCCGTGCCTAAACTCTCCCCGGGGTGAGAGCTTTCCTCCTGGGCTGAGCTGGGCACACCTCGGGGCAGGCGGCAGCTCGTCCGGACGAGGTATTTGGAAGCTTGGAGCAGGGATCTTTCATTGCAGAAAGTCCTATTATTAGTTGGGGGCTGGGACAATGGAGGTCCCAAAGGCACCTGCTTTCATGAAAGCAAGAGAAAAGCCCATAAATCCTGGAGGATCCAGCTGCCTCACTCCGGGTATTGTTGGCTTTCATAAGGAAAGGGAAAAGCTATTTTTCTTTTCAAAGGGGGGGAAAATCGTATTGAGTCAGCAGCCACTGATGTGGGCGCGTAAAATAATCCCGTTCTGATTAAGCGATCACGGAGCTGGAGGTAATCAATGTTACTTTTACAGCCAAGGAGCATTTGGCGGCCGTGACGGGGGGCAGAGCGGAGTGCTGCAGGGGCTGGGGGAAGATGATGAGGATAAACCCTGAGCATCATTCACCCTGAGCCTTATTCTCTCAGCTCCCTCCTCCCTCCGTGACAGAGCATCCTTGCAGAGCTTGTAGGACCAGGGAGCCATGCCCTTGTTCTCCCCTACCCCACTGGGTCCAGCCTGGGGGTGCAGTGCTGCACAGAGGTGACAGGGTGGGGAGTTGGAGTCTGAAAGGGACAAATCTGTCCAGCTGGTGCCTGTGTCTCTAGGACCTCCGTTCCCGCTCCCCATTTGTGCTCTCCAGCACCCCAACCCTTGTGCCACCTGCAGCTGGGACCAGACCTGGTCTGTCTCCTCCCCACCCTGAGCAGCGCAGGGTTTGGGACACGAGCAAGCTGCGTGGCCTGATCCCATCAGGCTGTGTGCGAATCCTGCAGCTTGAACCTGCTCACAGGCCAAGGGGATGGGGTGCCCCCCACGAACTGCCTGGGGGCACATTTTTGCCACAGCACTGCCACCAAAACATTAATGTAAAAATGCTGCCTATTTTGGGTTTTTTTGGGGGTTTATTTTGTCTGTTCGTTGTTGTTCTTCTTCCTCCTCTTTTACAGCCAGCTGGAATTGCTGGTTTCCCAGCACCGCTGCACGTTTGCCCTGTAAATCATTGCTGGGCTTGGGCAAAAGGCAGCAGTGTGTGTTTCCCTGCAGCAGCCACAGCTTCCAGCACCTAGTCAGGGGGCCTACAGCTGAGGGGGCTTTGCACCCCCAGACCCCAGGGCAGGGGGGATCCCCCCAGTGCAGAGCCTGCCCAGGCCACTGTGGGGCTGTGGTCTGCTATGGGCATCAGCCACCCGCCCCTGCCCCCAAACTGTCCTTAAGGGAGAGAGGCAGCAGCCCCAGCACAGCCAGGGCCTTGAAGGGGGGCAGATACAGCTTGGGCAAGAAAAAAAAAAAAAAGAGGTAAACGGTTAAAAATAAATAAAACGTCATAAAATGTGTTGAAAGGCCGAAGTGAAGGCACGATGAAGGGTGTGTGCTCCTGTCGCACCCGGTGAACTCCAGCAGGACTCAGAAACGCAGCTTTTTAAGGCGAAAACCTCCTTTCCCCTCTCCATTTACACGCAAACTGCGCCGCGGGGCGTGGAGGTGGAAGCGCCGTCCCCGCGTCGGGGTCGTGCTTGGGTGGGGGCGCCTGGTGCCCCGCGGCGAGGGAGGAGACCCCGCACCCCCCTCCCCCAAACAAAGGCGCAGAGCCGGGCCTGGCTCCACTGCCCGAGCCCCCACCACCCCCACGCGAGGTCCCCCCCACTCGAGGGCGTAGGCACAGCACACACCAAGCAGCCTTACAAGAGTTTCCTGGTTTTTTATTTATTACAATCGAAGTTGTGGCATTATTTGCAACGGCAGTGGTACAGACCGGCTCAGGAACCATCGAAACAGATTTGTCTTCAAGTCAAGTCTAAAAAATATTTTGATTCATAGCTACATCTTGTGAATGCGAAAAAAAAAAAGTTTCCCACTATAAAAATAAATTTACATTTTGTAAATAACAAAAGCAAATATAGTGCCCTTTGGCTTAACCAAAAGAGAAAAAAAAAGACTATTGGATGTCAAAGTTATCCACATTTCTGACATAAATAGAAAATATAAGTTAGTATAACTCTTAAAAAAAAGTTCTGTACAAATATACACTTGCTTTTTTCAGGTTTTTTTCCTTTCTCCCTTTTTTTTTTTTTTTTTGCACTGAGAGCTCAGCAGAGATTAAACATTTCATATAAATGACTTTTAAAGCTTTACACTTCTGGCCAGTGTACTCACATTAGGCATTATTACATTTCTATACAAAACGTCATACATTGCACAGTTGTACGTTAACACTGCTCCGTGCGCGGCCGCGGCCGGCGGGCAGGCGCTCCGGCTCCGGCTCCGCTCTGGCTCCCGGTCCCGGTCCCAGTGCGGGTGAGCGCGAGAAGGGGGGGATCCCGGTTCGCCGCGCCGCCCGCTCCGATCCCCCGCGCCCTCCGGGACGCCGCGCCTCCGTGGGCGGCCCGCCTCTCCCGTGGGTGCCGTAGTGCAAAAGTCTGGGGAGGAACAAAAAGGAGGAAAAAAACCGAAAATAATTAGGAAAAAAAAAAAAGAAAAGTGGTGGGGGTGCGGTGGAAATAGATGGAGCGCCCGGTCCCCGCCGCCCGCTGCCGGGTCGCGCCTCACCTCGCTCACCGCAGCCGCTTGCGGGGGGTCTCCTCAGCCGGCACGGCGGCGGGGGGCGGCGGGCAGCCGGCGGGGCGCTCCGCCGCCGCCTTGGGCTCCGCCGGTCGTTTCCTCCTCGCGAAGAAATCTGGATGGGGGACGGAGAGAGGAGGGGGTCCGTCAGCCGCTGCGGCGGGACGCCCGCCGCCCCCCGCGCCCCCCAGCAACCCCCACGCACCTGTGATGCGGGCCGGCGGGCCCCTCCGGCGGGGCCGCATGTCGCGGCGGCGGGGCGCGGCGCGGTTCTCCCGGCTCAGGCGGCCCCCGGGCCCCTTGCCGGCGGCGGTAGCGGCGCCGGGGGTTGACGGCGGTGGTGGCGGGGCGGGGGGCGCCCGGCGGAGGGGGACGCGACACCGCCCCACCTGCAGCGTCTCCCGGTAAAACGCGGGGACGGCGCCGCCCTCCACCTCCTCCCAGCGCAGGCGGCCGGGCCCCGGCAGCGGGGTGTCGGTGTGGAAGTTGTAGTCCCAGCGGCGCTGGTCGTCCTCCCCCATCTCCCGCAGGCGGCTCCGCAGCTCCCGGCCCAGCTCCTCGTGGTCCACCGGCCCGAAGAGGCTCCTGCAGACGGGGCTGCGGCCGTGCCCGGCCAGGGCTCGCCGGGCGGAGAGGCGCTCCAGGGCGGCGGCGGCGCCGGAGAGGTGCACGTTGGACATCGCCGGACGCGGGGTGGGGTGCGATGGGACGGGGTGCGGTGGCCCCCCCCTCCACCGTCGCTTCTCGTCTACCCTCCCCTCAGTGTTCCGGCCGGCCCTATCTCCCGCCTCTGAGCCCCTACCCGCGGCCGCCTGGGCTTTTAAACCCCGCTCCCCGCGAGTGCGAGCAAAACAACTATTAGCATAATAGTATTTCCCGGCCATCGGCCCGCCGCGATTGGCGGGGGCCCCCCCGTAGCCCCCCCGTTCCCCGGCGGCAGCCCTCCTGCCCGCGCCCTCCATTGGCTGCGGCCGGCAGCGCCGCGCCGCCGACGGCCGCATTGGCTCGGCCCGGCCCCGCCGCGGCCCGGGGGGGCGGCCCCGGCGCTGGCCCGGCCCCGTGGGGGGAGGGGGGGGCGGCCGCCGCGGTCCCCGCCCGCCGCCGGCACCGCTGCCTTTGTCTACCGGCAGCCGCCGCTCCGCCGCCGCCTCGTCCCCGGCAGCCCTCGGGGTTGCCTTTTCAGAGTGTGTGTGTGTGTGTGGATTAATATTAATTTTTTTTTTTTTTTACTATCATTATTATTTTTCCCGGGGGATGTCACCGGGAGATCTTTCAGCATCCGTTTGGGGCGGGGGAGATGATGCCTGTGGAAGAAAACAGGATCGTTTCTAGCTCGGTTTTTTTTTTTTTTTTTTTTTTTTTTTTATTAACACTGCTGCAAAACAAAGCGAGATGCTTGCAGATTTCAAAACAAGCTGAAGGCTATTTATAAAAACAAGGCTCCTCAGCTGCATGGAAGTAATAAGTTGCAGCCTTACTGAATAGAAATACATGAAAACCACAGCATTTTCCTCTCCTAACTTTAAAACCCACATAATACGTGTTTGTTCGCTGCAGATGAACTAATCTCACTATTGTGTTGCCAGGGATCAGCTGGCTTGTGCTTTACATTTTCTGCAGGTCACTGCAATCGTTGCCTTTTGTTGTTTTGGGATGGGGGGGCGAGTAGGAAAGGAAAGGGAGGGGGAGCATTACTGACACGGTGCTAAAATTGGGCCCAGCACATCATCGCAGTTTTGATGCGTGCCTCGGAGGCTTGTTGCCACAGGGAGCTTTTCTTCTGAAAAAAAAAACCAAGGGGAAAGATGGACCTTTATTGCTCTTTACACATTTGGGGACACCATGGCTCCCTGGGTACCTACAGCTCTTGCCTTTGGGAAACTCAAACCCTTGAGCAAAGACAATTTAGATGGTTTGATTCCCTCTGGGGAATAAAACCAGGTGCCAGCTTACTGCATGGCTGGAGAGGTTGCAGCTTTAGGCCCCATAGGGCAATGGTGACCACAGGCAGGTGTCAGCTTCAAGAATAGGGTCAGTAGTCTTTACACCCATGGAGAGCCCTTCCTTTCCGCCAGCTGGGCCAAAATAATTCATCTTCCTCTGGGCTATTTCCACAGTCAGACCAAGTCTATGACCGCTAAGGGCACTCATTCCCGCCCATGCCATGCTGGTGAGGAGCCTGGGGCAGCTGGGACAGCTCCTGTGGGCTCCCGGGCACTGCACCTCCAATGGTGCTCCCAAAGACCAGCTACGCCAGGAGAGACCAGCAGTGCCCACAGTTTTGGACCCACGGACCCTGGGTTGGCTGCAGCTGGTGCAGAGAGGAGGTTGCAGCCTGGTGCACTGCACGGAAAGGATCTTTCCATGCTCAGGCTGATGAGCAACGAGATGCTGTGGCAGGTTTGGTCTTCTGAAACAATTTTCTGACCTCCATGGGGGCAGGTGGGCAGCTCAGTAGGAAAGGTCTGTAGTTTCACAGTCAAGAGAAGAAGACACAGCAAATGTCTTCAGGGTGCAGAGCCCCACTTGCTTCCTGGGCAGAAGAGTCTTGGCAGAAGACACTGCGAACAATGGTACAAACAGACCACTCTCATTTCACAAACAGCGGTAGCATAGGTATTTTAGGATACGTGAAGGCTTTTTTTTTTTTTAAAGATGCCCATTTAGATGTGGTGTTCTCAACAGATACTCTTGGTTTCCCATGTGAGCTGGACAACAATCTACCCACGTGGCAATATTAGGTAAGTACTACCACACTGGCCTTTCCTTCCCAAAATGGCCTCAAGGGTGACTGTGCAGAGGTCTGCTGGCCCAAAGGATGTCATTCAGTGGGCAGGTCATGAGCAGGCTCTGCTGGTTCCATGTCACTGAAAGCACATAATCTTCAAAAGCAGCAGGTGAGCATCAGTTAGCAAGGGTTCGTCCAGGAGAGCAGGGGTGGGTCCTGGGACAATCTGGGACATTGGGAAACACATTGAACATGGCAGTGTTTAGCTGAGACATCTCTCAGCGCCCATCAGACGCACCTCTCGGGATGTAGGATGGGGTGGTTTTAGAAATAAATTAGCTATGCGGAGAAAATGCCTTGAGTTCCCTGAGAAACCTGCTAAGAAAGTGCTTTCTATTCGAGCGGTGAGCCAAATGGCAATGGCTGGGTCCCCACAGACAGGGGCTCTTTGTGAGGAGTCCTCACAAACCTGCTGCCGTCCTCCCCCAGCGCCGGGGGAGGCCAGCGGCTGCCTTTCCTGTTTTCTGCCTCCTCGGTTTTATACATTCCTGCGACGCAAGCCGAGCGAGCAAACTTCCCTGCTATTTGCAAGATGTGGGCGTGCCCTCTGCAAAATCCACATCGTGGTCCTTCCAAACCGTTTTCAGAGGTTAGCCAATATTTACGCAGTGCTTGAGGGATGCTAGGAACTACGGTTTGAACAGGGAAGTATTTTCAGGACCTACCTTGTGTTTGAGGCCACTTCACCTTCCAGCACACCTGGGAGGTAAAGTGGCTTGAGTTTGAAGTTACCGCCTCTTTTTTTTTTTGGCTCATCTTCCTCACTGCAAATGGTCCCCATCTCTTTGACTTTTTTTTTTTTTTTTTTCGTTCCATTATACACTTGTGTTTTAAGCTGGTGGTGGTAATGCTGCGGGCTTTCTGCTCACAGTCACCAGTTCTAGCAGCATCTCTGCTTCTCTCCTGCGTGGAGACTGAGAGCATCCAGCCCATCTGAGGAGGAAATACTGCCTGTGTGGAGAGATGTTTTTAATTTAGTGAATTTGTGAACTCTAGGGCCAGAGGGGTATGTTATGATCCTCTAAACCAGCAGTTTGCCTGACAAAAGCCACAAAATCTTACCCAAGAGCTCCCACCACCAGGCCCATTAGCTTCTTTAGAAATTCCTGCTCCAGAACACTGAGCGGAGTAATTACCGCTATGGTTAGAACAATGCCCCATAAGAATGAAACATTTTTGCTCAAAATATCCAAGTCATATCTGCTTATGTCAGAAAAAACAATGACTTTAACTAGCATGTATTCCTGCTGGCCTCTGTTTCGAAAGGGTGAGGGGAGGGAAAGCAAACTCCTTTATGGCTTGAGTATCATTGCAAAGGGGTTGCGACTGCAGGAGGTTTATTGCAATCTGACTACTCCTGTTTGGAAAGAGTCCAGGTTGACCATCAGAACCAGGGCTGAGTCTGATGGCTTGGCAGACAGGGGAAGAAAGGTCCTTGCACTGTAAACTGAGCAAGGAGTAAGCGAGGAAATTTGATAAGTTGTGAAGGTAACAAAAGAGCAGCTCGGCACTGTCGTTCTGGTGGGACTGTTGTTGCAGAGCTCCAGGTTAACTTCTGCAGCGCAGAGGGCAGGGTGAGACGTTTGTATATGGAGGTGAACGGTCCCTGTGAGATGGTGCCACTGAGGAGCACTCCTCTGTCTTCTGGAGAGTCTCAGGGTGAACATCGGCAGGAATTGTCCTCAGCCTGATGCCAGACAAGCAAACCCATTGCCAGGCCCTTGAGACTCAAAGGTTTGTGCTTTGCTCCCTCCCAGTTTCTTTAATACAGTGTTATTGTATATGCATAGCAATGGTTAACTTGGGATTCTTCAAATGCTGTGCGATCCACGTGCGATTGCTTCATTTCAGAACATGCTATATTCCATAATTGCTTCAGGAGAGATACAGAGCAATAAACATCGTCACTTTATCTCCCATGCACTTCTGTTTTACTGTGCATGTGATCACAGGCAATTTGCAGTTTTGCATTTATACCAGTGGCAATTTTGTATGGTACTTTGGAATCCTGCTTAAATAAACCAATTGCAATTAAAGTTCAAGTTAGTGCAAACTGCCTAAACTTCTAACCGAGGCTTTTTCACCAGCAAAATGACTCTTTGAATTATTAAAGCTGGTGTACGTTCAGAATTTTCCATTTCTTGGCACAGTCATAAAAAGTAAAATTATTAGATATGATAGCTAGGCAAAACCATGCTGGTTCAAAGGTTAAAATGGGGAAAGATAGTCTGAACAGAACCCTGAAAAAATTCTGGTAGTTTTAATTCGATTTGAACTGCTTTTCTCAAAAATGCGCAAAAGCTAACATCTCAGAAAAATGCTTTATTTCATTTAATTTCCTTTAATATTTTGGGTTTTTTTTGTAATTCTTTCCATTCTTGGTTGTTAAAAGAACAACCAAGCTGTCCAGCTGCTGCACATCGTTACGGTAGCACAAAGGTAGCAGTGAATTTAGCCTAATCTATTGATGGACCTGCCAGTGCACTGGGGGCCATCGCATTCTCTCTTCACAATCTTCTTTTTCTCTGTCCATCGTGTTGTTTTACTAGATGAAGTCCACTCACCATCTGGCCCTTCATGACTGATTGGAAGCCTGACTGGTTTGTAGGATGCTCTCTGTGAACCGCGATGTGGCGAGCCTTACCAGCACCGTGCTGCTCACTTGGTAAGCAGGCTGTGTAGCTGTAATTGAGCAGCAGTTAAATACTCCATGTATTTATACTCCCTGCTTTTCTGTGGGTATCATTTTTGTGAAAGTCATGCTCTACGCTTGTAGGTACTGTCTGTTGCTACTCTTTGTATTAAACGAGAGTTTTGCGTTTTGCTTGTTTTGACATTCCCTTTGCCTTTCATCTTGATCCATGTTATTATTATTTTTGGAGCAGCTTTTTGTAGGTTATTTCTACTTTCTGTAGAGGGGTGGTGGTGAAGAGGCCATTACACAGGTTTTATTTTTGGTTTCATGTTTCTTAAGTAAACACTTTTTTTTAACACTAATCATCTCACACGAGTCCTGAAGGAGACTGTTCATGGCCAGGACTGCTGCAGAGGGGTGGTGCCTGGTCCAAAAACAAGCCCAGGAGCAGCGGTAAGAGCGTCAGGAGTATCTTCACAGGGCTCGTAGTGCACACCTAGGGGGAAAAAAAAAACCAAACAAAATACCAGAAGGTGATTGAAATCTGACTATGAAAGCAACAGGCTTGCAAGAAGTGGAGGGTGTCTAAAGAATCCTGATGAAAAAGACCTTAAATAGTTTCCAGGGGGAAGAATGAACCCAAGCCTCAGTTGTCTCAGTCGTGTCCTCCTCCCCGCCACTGCCCACCGGTTCCCGCCCGCTCCCGTGCCAGCCCAAGCCCTGGGCTGACCCGGGCGATACACCTTTGTGCTCCGGCCCGGCCCTCCCTCCCTCTCCATTCTGCCCGTTTCTGCTCCAGGGCTCGGCGCAGTGGGGTGGGGAGAGCCGGCCGCCAGGCCTGCCGGGGGACGGGCAGGGGAGCTGGGGGCCAGCCGAGGCTCGGCCTGCCCGCCAAGTAACGGAGAGGCACGGCACGGCCCCCGCTTACCCCGGGCGGGCGGTGCCCCATGCGCGGGGCAATGGTGCCCTCTAATGTCGGCCAGGCCCGGGAGAGGCGGGCTCTCGCCCCCGCCCCGCGGCAGGGCCGGGTTCCCAGCCCGACCCTCTCTCTCCCCGCTTCCCCTATGCACTTGCACCCGGTTGCCTGGCTGGAGAGCTCTGGCCTGCCCTCCCGCGGGCCGGCTCCCGGCCACAGCTGCCTTGGAGCCGGGGCTTTCAGGCTCCCGCTTTCTTGCAGCTCGCCCGGGGAGCTCAGGGCAAGGTTTGCCGGGGGACACCGCTCTCCACGCCTGCAGACGGCCCCTGACAGCTTAAGTGAGAGTAGGGTGTTGAAACATGCGGACTTAAAATCTTTGTGGCGTGCACAGTGCTTCTAGAGTAACAAAATAGGTTGTAGCTATGTTCACTGCCCTCTAGATTTTACAAGTTGGTCTGAGTCCATATGATTATTTGGCAAGATTTATGGATAGAAGAATACATTCACTTTATTCTGTGAAAATTAGGGTTCAGGTGTAGCTTGGCCATCACAGAATGGTAGAATGGTTTGGGTTGGAAGGGGCCTTAAAGATCACCTAGTTCCAACCCTCTGCCATGGGCAGGGACACCTCCAATCAGACCAGGTTGCTCAGAGTCCTGTCCAACCTGACCTTGAAACGCTTCCAGGCATGGGGCATCCACAGCTTCTCTGGGCAACCTGTGCCAGTGCCTCACCACCCTCATAGTAAAGAATTTCTTCCTTATATCTCATCTAAATCTATCCACTTACAGTTTAAAACCGTTACCCCTCATCCTATCACTAGACTCCCTGATAATGACTCCTTCCCTAATTTTCCTGTAGGCCCCGTTCAGGCTATAAGGTCTCCTCAGAGCCTTCTCTTCTCCAGGCTGAACAGCCCCAATTTTCTCAGCCTGTCCTCATAGGAGAGGTGCTCCAGCCCTCTGATCATCTTCTTAGCCTCCTCTGGACCCAGTCTAACAGGTCCATGTCCTTCTTATGTTGGGGGCTCCAGAGCTGGACGCAGTACTCCAGGAGAGGTCCCACCAAAGTGCAGTAAAGGGGCAGAATCACCTCCCTCGACCTGCTGGCCACACTTCTTTTGATGCAGCCCAGGATTTGGTTGGCTTTCTGGGCTGCAAGCGCACATTGCTGTCTCATACTCAAATTTTCATCCAGCAGTAGCCCCAAGTCCTTCTTTGTAGGGCTGCTCTCAATCCACTCATCACCCAGCATTTATTTGTGCCTGGGATTGCCCCAGCCCATGTGCAGAACCTTGCACTTGGCCTGGTTGAATTTCATGAGGTTTGCACAGGCCCACCTCTCCAGCCTGTCAAGGTCCCTCTGGGTGGCATCCCTTCCTTCCAGCATGTCAACCACACCACACAGCTTGGTGTCATCTGCAAACTTGATGAGGGTGCCCTTGATCCCATTGTCCATGTCACCAACAAAGATGTTAAATAATACTGGTCCCAATATGGACCCCTTAGGGACACCACTCATCGCTGGTCTGCACTCAGACATTGAACCATTGACCACAACCATTGGCCATCCAGCCAATTCCTTACCCACCAAGTTGTCCATCCATCAATCCATGTCTCTTCAATTTAGACACAAGAATGTTATGCAAGACATTGTCAAATGCTTTGCACAAGTCCAGGTAGATGATGTCAGTTGCTCTTCCCTTGTCCATCAATGCTGTAACCCAGTCATAGAAGGCCACCACATTTGTCAGGCACAATTTACCCTTAGTGAAGCCATGTTGACTGTCAGCAACTGCCTCTCTGTTTTCCAGGTACCTTAGCGTAGTTTCCAGGAGAATCTGCTCCATGATCTTGCCAGGCGCAGAGGTGAGACTGACTAGCCTGTAGTTCCCCAAGTCTTTCTTTTTGCCCTTTTTAAAAGTGAGTGTTTTGTTTCCCCTTTTCCAGCCACCGAGAACTTCACCAGTCTGCTGGTGAAGAACAACTTTTAAAACATGGTGGACACTGGCTTAGCTCAGTGGCATCTCAAACCCTGGAAGTGCAAGAGAAGGAGATGCAGTTGTAGAGGATGTAGACCTCGAGACACATACCTGGTTTCGTGCAGGGCTGGCATGCCCTGGGGACCCCAGAAGCTTTGTCTCCTCTACATCTTTCTGTGGCTAGTTCCCTTCCTAGGAACAACTGGCAAAGTAGTACGGTGCTGTGGGATCTGGCTGTTCCTTCTCTCACTCCTGAAGTTAGAATCTCTCTTCTTATTTGCCTCTCCCTCGAGGCTTGCTCCTTCCTTTCTCTGCGATGGGGTGTTGAGATATCATGCGATGACGCAGCATGATGAGATAATTTCTCCCCTCTCCCCACCCCCAGGCTTCTTGTTTTTATTCTTTAATTAATTTATTTTCTCGCCTACAGCTTTAGATTTTCTTTTAGTGTAGTAACTTTCTGAAGACACAGCACTAAAATTTTATTTGCTGTTAATCTTGAAAAGCAGTTGTTTTATAATCTCCCTGCTAGATTCACAGCATTAATTTTGCTGCAATTTTGCAAATTTGAATGTGGACCAAACATAATCCAGTCAGTGGTGAACCTGCAAAGGGAGCGGTTCCGTGAGCTCCCTTGGGGGAGTCCATCCCTCTCGTTTTACAGCAGTTTAACTGTAATAAGGCTGCCTTGCCCACAATACAGTATGTATTCCTACAGAGCAGGGAGTTAATTGTACCTGGATCCAGCAGCACACTATAAACATGTTTATGTCATGCAGAACAATTAGTGCTGTGACTCATTGCTGGGAGCTCCGCCTATGTTATATACAGGGCAGCATTTAATCATTTGTACGGGTCATCCACAACAGCAGTCAGCACAAATCCGGCTAGCATTCAGCATCCTGCAGATCCAAAGAGAAACCAAGTGCCATATCCCCTGACAGAGCAGGGGGCAGGTGGAAGACCACAGGTAACACTGCTTTAAAGGTTTTTTAATGGTTTGCGTTACATCTCCCAACATAGCTATTTCTTAAGGAGCCAGTTCTCGAGTTTTGGACAGAAGCTGAAAGGATGTTACCGTGGGCTGTGGTCAGAAATGCTGCTAAATGCTCTGATTACATGCCATTCTAATATCCTTTGGTAAATGGTGGAGGCCAGGAGAAAGCTGCTATGACCAGGTTGAAGAATTGTCAGGTCATTCTGTAGCCTTAAAAGTTACCCTCACCAGCTGCTCTGCCACTTCTTGCAGGAGCTATTGCTAAAACAAGTTTGTAGGGCAGTGAGCTTCCGATGCCCAACCCTCAGTTTCAAGTAGGGTGAGTTTAGGACTGAGTGAAGACAGGAGGATCAGACGTGAAGAGATGCACTTGTACCTACTCTCAGTTAAATTTTACTTTCATAAAGGTGCAATTAAAGACACACCTTGATGTTGTGTGGGAGAGCAGGTATCTCACTGTCCCCCAGCAAGCATGTGGTCACTCATGAAGGCATTTCAAAATGACATGGTACAAATTCTTCCAGTGTGGACCATGAGCCACATTCTCAAACATAGTCATGACCAAACGAGTCTGAAACAAATGTTTTCCTAACAGTAAAAGCAGAAGAGGAGCTGGATGAAAGACCTGAAGATTAAATTCTGGCAGCATGGAAATCAGAGGCAAAACTCCAAGTGAATTGGGGTCAGAGTTTCAGCCTAAAACCCAATAATCCAGATCTCATAGCTCTCCTCAAAGTAAAAATGAGTCAGCTGGTCATCGTTGGTATTAAAAGGGAAACATAAACCAGGTGAAATCCTTTAAGCTGACAGTGGCCAAGTGATAGTGAGCTTGCTCTGGAAGGAAAAAAGTATATCTGGAGGTGCTGTTTATGGAGTCCTATTTTTTTCTAGATCAAATGCACTTATTTTGCAGATGGAAGAAGGGCTTTTTTTTTTTTTAACTGTCAGCCTGTAAATTTAATCTAGAGCCTCTCTTTTTTTATGCACCAGCGGGATTTGAGATGGTTGTCTCTTCACCTATGCAGAGCTGGATGAATTTGGCAAATTATTTAATTGCTGAGGCTCAGAAGGAATATAAGCCACCAATCCCTTGGCTCTGCTGGGCAATAAATAAAAACAATAAATCTTTATTGTTTTGTCTTGAAGGTAATGAGGAGAGAGCCTGGGCAGAGCTGCTAAGTAGGTTGGTGTCAGTTTTAGCAGGAGTCTCCAGGACCCACCAAGGTAGGAAGCTAGGGGAATTTCTTTCTAGCACTCTCCCTGGGCCAGTATGGCAGAAATAATCCCATTGCTGGTTGGTAGGATTATGAAAATGAGCTGGAATAGACCCCTTTTTCTAGTGGTACTTTCTCTCTTTCTTTTTTTCAAATATCCTAATTATTTGCAAAATCCTCAATCACTGCTTTGTCAAGACTGCCTCTCAATCAGTTTGGATTGATTTCTGGAAAAGCCAGATGATGGATGCTGATTTTAGTGCACGGAGACTTTGATGTAGGGAGTTGTGTGTTCCAGAAATGGAACATGTGAACCAGGGAGCAACGCTCCAAGTGAGCTCTTCTTGAGTTATTTCCACCCTCTCCAGAGTGTGAAAAAATTAATGAATGCCAAATGGTACTGACAGTGACAAGTCTAGCCCAAGACCGCGCAGGCGTTGCTGTTGTATGCCAGCCTTGCATTTGGCCTTAGGAATGGCCTAGAATTAGGCAGCAATATCAAAGCAAAAAGCCTCAAAACCAAATATTGTGACAGAAAATGTTTAGCGCATGCTGGTCACAGCCATCATCCTGCCCTCCTGTGAACAGCAGCCAGCTCTGGTTTGGGCTGGCGCATTCTTGTCTTTTGGCAAGTTTGGGAGCACTAATTCCCTCTCTGTGCTCTTCCAGGGCATAAATGCTTTGTGCCACTCCTTGCGGAAGCGTCTGGGTCTCTCTTTCTGTGATGGTAAGTCCATGGCAAGTGCTAATACCTTTTCTCAATGACAAAGAGTCAGGGGGGTTTTCAGCCTGCGATCATTTCTGGAGCCCTCAACTCAAGAAGGACGCGGACCTGTTGGAGTGAGTCTAGAGGAGGGCTACAAAGATAATCAGAGGGCTGGAGCACCTCTCCTATGAGGACAGGCTGAGAGTTGGGGTCGTTCAGCTTGGAGAAGAGAAGGCTCTGGAAGGCCTTATAGCGGCCTTCCAGTACCTAAAGGGAGCCTATAAGAAACATGAGGAGAAACTCTTTAGCAGGGCCTTTTGTGATAGGATGAGGGGTAATGGTTTTAAAATAGAGGGAGGTAGATTTAGATTGGATATTAGGAAAAATTTTTTTACAAAGAGGGTGGTGAAACACCTGAACAGGTTGCCCAGAGAGGTGGCGGATGCCCCATCCTTGGAAGTGTTCAAGGCCAGGTTGGATGGGGCTTTGAGCGACCTGGTCTAGTGGAAGGTGTCCCTGCTTGTGGCCAGGGAATTGGACTAGATGACCTTTAAAGGTCCCTTCCAAACCAAACAATGATTCTATGATCTTGTGGACAAGCTTTAAAAATATTTTAAAATATTTTTAAGAAATAAATAGCTCTTAGGGATTTTGTCTTAGGAAAACTTCTGTGTGCCACTCATGTCCCACTTTAAATTGCTCCTGATGCCAGGGTTGGATCCTAACAATGTGCAAAGTATGGTCTGATTCTTTACAGAGAGACAGATTTCATTCATAGTGCCTGGTGTTGTTCCAAAATAATTCTGAAGAATTATTGTAAGAAATGAGCTTTTGAGAGAGTGCTTTAAAGACACAATTTAGCAGGTTTGGGTTTGGTTTTTTTTTGTGTGGCAGATGTACCTGCAACATGTTAAGAATGCATCCTCCTTCTTTGCTCTGCAGAAATGCCATGCCTATAGAGATTGAACTGGAAAGAAGAGAAGTTAATGGTACCATGCAGGTGCTGGCCTCTTAACAACAAAGTTTCAGATGTATTTGAAGCAGGACTTACTCATATGATAGATTGACCGTAGGGATGTGTCTTCTAAACTTTTCCACCTCTTCTCTATCTGTCCATGCTGGAGTTGTATTCAGTGTTCAACGTTGGTTTAACTGAATTACCTTTAACACTTTCCTCAAATGGCTGTGAAGATTCCTGATATCCCACCCAAAAGCCATTAGTAGGTCCTCTCTACAACCTCAGCACTAAGAAGCCCACAAGGAAATTCCACCTTCAGCAAAGGAGGTTTAATTTCTTTTTGTCTCAGGTAAATTCAAGTGGAAGGCAGTTGGGAAGGCCAGGAGGACAGGCAAGGGCCTCCAGAGCCTTCTAGTGGTTTGAACAAAAACCCAGCAGTCTTGGGACTGTCATCCCTCTTGTATTCCTAACTAAAATCAAGATTGTAATCGTTCTCCCCAAGCAGATCTAGCTACAGCCTTAATTGACGATGCAGGGGATGCAGACATGGCTGGCAGAGTGAATACCTCCAAGGGCTGGTGTCTTCTAGAGCTTTAAAAACTTTGTTTTTCCCAGGTGAGTTGGATGACAGGTAGGAGTGCGTGCTCTGCTCCAACTTGCAACTCTGGAGTTTGCTCTGACTTTACAAATCCCATTCAAGCCTTCAGCTGAAATTAGGTGTTTGCTTAGATGGATCAAAATAAGCACCTTGTGTGAGGCTTTGGAAGGCATTTCGAGCCCAGATACGTCAAGGGGTGTCTAGCCGTGTTTGCACATTTCACCACTTCTGAGAAGCTGACAAATCCAGCCTACATGACTATGGATACCTTCATCCCACCTCTTTCATCCATAGGCACTGAACATCTGCAACGTAGGGTTGTCCCCGACTCATGTAGTGAATGGAGCCAGCTGGGCACAGGGGTACCTGTCCCCTTTCCTCCACATCCCATGTTTGCTCCATGCAGGTCCTGAGTCCAGATGGAGAAACCAGCCAGCCACATGGAGCAGGGTTGGGAGGGGACATGTCTCCCCTGGCCCTCAGCAGGTAAGGATTTGTCCGAGGATGTAACACAGACCCTCCTCTGCGTGGGGAAGCTGTGTCCAGGATGTGCAAGGTTTTACAGACACATGCTTTGCCCTTCTCTAATTGCTTCATGCAGAAACATACATTAGCAGAAACACTGAATACACATCCTTTGTTTGTTTGTGCTTGTATAGCTTCGTCAGAAGGCTAACCGACAGAGAGATTCTTGTTACATTGTGTTGCTGGTGGTCTCCCAAATGCTCAAGAGCTATAAATCAGGCAATTGTTTGATTCTGACACAGGAAAATGTTTTGGTAAATGCAGGATGCTTGAGACTAGCTGAAAATGTCTGGGGCTCCCATTGTGTGCAGAATGTAATGTGTGCAGAGGAAATCTGCAGCATTCCTACAGCAAACCACAACAAGAACCTCCATACAGACCCAATCAGTTACAATTCTCATATAAATTATAATGGCTTAAATGTTATTTAAATGATAAACAGCTTTTGCATTCCAGACATTGCTGCGATTCCAGGAGGTGGCTGTATGATACCAGCTGAATGAAATATTGCATAGTGCAGGCTAAGTATGAGGCTTTATTTGTGTGTGCGTGGATCTGTTTTTGTCACATCTAGCATATTCTTTGGCTATAAACCTTGGATTTCCAATGCGCTGTGTGTATCTTGGAGCCCAGGGCTTCATCCATTATCCAGCAGCGAGTTGTCTGAAGGTCGGTCACGCCAACATGCCAGTAAGCTGAAGACGTAACCACAGAGGCGGCAGAAGCATCCATCACTTCTGGGCCGTCACCATCACTTATTAGTCTGTGCGGTTTTACCTGGACCCTGCTCAGCAGCCAATGGTATAACCACTCCTTAATCACAGTTTTCTACATAGATGGCCCTGTCACACTTGCTTAAAACAAGTGTGGCTTGAGCATCGGGAAGAAGAATGGCAAGTCTGTGGGTGATCATCCCTTGCCCAGGAGAGAGCTCACGCAGCAGACCTGGGCTTTTGCTATGGGAAGAGTAATTTTTTTCTGGCTGATTCATCGAGTCCTAGTATAGCAGAGCACTAGAGGCTGGTGGCATTTGCTGGCTTTTGATGCCTTCACTCGAAGGAGAAGGGTTGCAGCTGCTCTCTGGGCAGTCCAGCAGCCCTTCTGCACTGCTTGGCAGCTGCTTGTTGAAGCATGAGGGATTTCTGTTTGCTCAGGAGAGATTTTGGGGCAGAGGTGGGCCACAGCCACGGCAGCACCTGGGAGATAACTCCGGAGGTGAGTCCTCTGGCTAGGGTGAAATATATCCTAAGCAAAGTGCCACTTGGTGTGAGCAGGCACGGGAGGCTCCTGCCCTAGTGAGGTCCTGCTGGAGCCAATGAGACTGGATGGGTAGAAAGAACTGAACTTTTTCTTCCTATTTGGTCATGTTATTCTTGATGTACGTCTCTTGAATTCAGGCGTCAGGATTTTTCCAAAACTCTTTTGCAATTGACACAGTCTCTGCCCCATCTGCATATTTTGTTGTCAAATTCCAGCATAAGAAATGTTCTCTTTTGGTTTAATTTTTCCAGAATATTAGAGAGGAGTAACTGCCCTGTGGTTAAACAATGGGTCTGGAGTCCAAAGGATGATGGAGTCTGACTCCAGTCTTTTCCACAGACTTCCTCTGTGATTTCAGGCAAGTCATTAAACCCCTCTGTCTGTTAGGGTCCCATCTGCAAGACAAGGAGAATCTAATTCGTTCCATTGTCTGAGTCTCAACCTCTTTTTGTTTGCAAGGCACTAAACAAGGCCTCGATATTAGCTGGAGCTTCAGGGCTTTACCATTAAAAAGTTAATAATAACCAGCCATATTTCAGATAAAACATGATTTGCAGTTTAATATGCTAAGTAACAAAGACTTTACCAAAAGAATGAACAATAGCGTTTCCCATTTCGCAAAATAATTTGCCAGGCAGAATAAGTGCACCAGCGTTTTTATAAAAACAAATTATAAATAATTGCTTTTTGCAACTTAATACACATAGAAAGAGCCAAAAGAGTTCAGCAGCCACTGGGAATCTGATTTCATTGTCGATTTGGACTGTCTCCGTAGTTTTTATGAAAATCCCTGAAGACTGTGCTATTTTGTAAACTAAACATGGCTTTTTTTTTTTTTTTTTTTTTGCTGGCCATGTGGAGTCTTTTTCCATTCATTAGAGAGCTGCTTTTTTTGTGAACACAATTAGACAAAGGAATAAATCAGTCAACAAACATGGGACATAATTTTGGCAATACCGGGCCGTCTATGCTCTTATTTGCTTAACTGTATAAATCTTTCACCAGACTACAAATGAGACCAGTTCCCTCAGTGTTGGGTTTGGGGGAGGAGAGGGATCGGGCCAGATCCTGTGGATCTGATGGCTCCTACCAACCATGGCTGATGCTGAGCGGTTTCCCTTGTTACAGCAATCCAGCATTCCCACTACTGGGGAATCACTTCAGAATATTTCTTCCCTTTCCTCTCTCGCGTTACAAAGCTTAAGAAACATCCCCAGGATGATAGCTCCCTGAAGGCCGTGTCTCTCTAAATGTTTTCTATGCCTTTCTTTGCCCGAATATCTGCATGCCTCACTGGTTTTGGTGCAGTGGCCTCACGATGCTGTTGCAAGGTGGGGAAGGTATGCTTATAACTATTCATGTCTCACCTGATGTCCCCCGAGGTCAAGTCCTCCTGGAACCTCGCAGCACACACCCCATAGAAATGCATTTTCTCTTTGCAAGGAGAAATGAAAGCTTTGCTGGACCCAAGAGGCAGCAATCCCCTCCCTGGCATTTCCAGACAGCTCTCGTGCCTGCCATAGGTGTGGGTGCACGTCCCCAAGGCATTTGTGAGTGATCTGTGCTGGAGCACAAACTGGTTCATCCTACTGTTTTTTTTTGGTGTACTTGAAGAGAGCTGCTGGCTTGCATTCACGGAGGATTTGAGGCCTGAGAGATGCTCTTCGTCACTGGGCAGCACATCTGCACTTCTATCCCTCTTCAAGGCTCTTTCGAGGCTGTGAAGATTATTTTGACCCTCTGCAGACAGGTGACTCCCACCTAGGGTACCTTGTGTTGCTACAGATCATATTAAGCTTCCTTTGTGGAAAAAATACAAGTTGAGAGAAGGATTTGGGATTTATTTTACTCCACAATTTATCTTTTTTCAACCAACTTTGTCAACTGCTGGTATTGCTGTGGGTGGATTTCCCTTCCCCATGCATATGCTGGCCTTGCTTTCCATTTCCAGTGATTTGAGACAAGATTTCTGCCCAAGTAACGAAAACAGTAAGTTTTTATATTATATATATTTTTAAAGATGTTCTCAGGTTTCCCACCCTGTTTTTTGGGAGATCACCAGATAAACAGGCCTCAGGAAAGATATACCAGGGAAAGCAACTATAAATACTCCAGAAATGTTGAGAATACATGTCAAGGCTTAATATATAGCTAATGGCCTAATGTGCAGTTTCATCACAAGACATTTGTCTCCATGCTTGCTTTCACTGTAGTCTCCCTGGAATATCTATCCAGTTAAAGTTTATTTATCCTACCCAGGAAAATTCATTTCCTATTCATAACCTATTCCTCTGCAGTTTTAAAATTAATGTTTATTTCTTAAAGATGGATTGTCAGTGACCGAGTGCTACCCATGGTGTAGTCTGTAACTGAGCCAGAAGGAGCCCTTAGACAAAAATGCAATGCCAGCCTATGCCATCTGTCATGAATGGTGCATTATCGCTACCAGTATAGATGAACTGGCCCCTAAGTGGATGGCTACAAACACAATGTTCAGTGGTGCCTAGCTGGGAACAGAGTTCATCTCCATCCTTCTTTGGGGCTTGCAGACTTTTTCAGATTGGCTTCTCAGTCAGGGGAGGAGGAGGATCTGCCTTGTGTCGATCACACTAGCTACTTTTCCATCGGTACTCGTGCTGCCACATTTAGCCCCTAGATCGATGATTCATGAGGCAAGATTATAAAAATCAGGTGCTGAAAGTCAGGAAAGTCCAAGTTCCTGTGCAGGACACTGAGATGATCCAGGGCTGCCAATGTCTTGGCCAAGTTTGGAGAATATAGCTCATCCCTGTGTCCTTGGGGCCAAAACAGTATGGACATGGCTTGGCTCATGGCTTGTAAAGGTGACTTAAAACTGCCACCCTCTTCCCTTTGTCCTGTTTGTGCCAAAGCACAGGGGTGGGGAGATAAACAATCCTGCCCAAAGAGACAATTGCTAGAAGAGGATTGCTGAGTTGAGCCCAGGGCACTTTCTTACTTGCAGCCTGATCAGCAGCCTGATGCTAAGGAGCAGGCGTGGACACTGAGCCATCGAGAGGCATCCAGTGATGTACAGGAACCGAGTCTGGTGATCGTAGCTCATTCTCCGTGGTCACCTCCACACCAGGTGGTCCCTGCTTCTCGGAACTGTGTCTTTTGCCCCAGAGGCTGAAAATTAAACTCCAGTGGTTTTTTACTCCATTTCTCTTGTCAATGCCAGTAAAAAGGAGCTAAATCTGAGCGAGAGCATCTGGCTGGTTAGCTGTCTACACTGCATGCCCCGGGCAGGATGAGGCTTGTATCTGGTGGAGAGTGGCTGCATCTGCAAGTCATTGCTTCCCTCAGTCGCCTTGCTGGGATCTGTTTTCAGTTGCTGCTGAGACAAACTCACCAGTCAAAATATTGACGTTTTTCAAGTCCAAGTCAGTAAGGTTTCCCGTAAACAGTGTTTTACATTGCATTTGCATGAGTTGTGTTTTTGGTTGTCTTGAAACCTCCATAAACAGAGTTCTGTCATTAATTTTACTCTTCTATTCAATGCTGGTAATTTGTACATTGTGCCTGTCCAGCGCAAACCAGGGAGTGACGATGTTGGTGCTGTGCTGTAGGACATTCAAAGTGCAGACAAATCCATTGTTTTGTGCTGAGATGAACCAAATGTTGAGCACTGATCCTTTGCTAAATTGGGATACATGCTGGGTAATCTTCCTTCTTCGGTAACAAATGCGACTTCTAGGGCATTGTGAGTTGGGTCTGTTTGAGTGCTGGTATCCCTGTCAGAAAGTCATTCTTTAAAGGTGCTTTTTTACTCATGCTCTGGCTATGTTTGCGAAAGGTTGTTCCTCTGCAGCCTTCAGCGATATGGTACCCGCCCCTGGTGAAGCATTAAACCTTTGGTCTTCCTTCTCCCTCTCTAGGAGGTACAGGCTGGCAGCCCTCACCAAATCCCACAGCTCTGCGTTGACATGTGTTGAAAAAAATGGTGCACCCAGAGATCTTACAGCTCCCTCTCCCTGGGCTTGGTTGGAAACCTGGGAGCCCTGACAACCACTCTGGATCCAAGCCAGCAAATGTCTGTCTCTGGATTGATGTGTCTGTGTCAGCCTCCACAGCGAGTCAAGCCTCCGTTTCTGAACAGAGGTGTTACTAACTTAGAGGGACCGGTCAATGATGGAGCCTTAGGCTGGAGGGTCTGCATGAAATGTGAGAGCCGGATCAACCAAAACCTCAAGGTTTTCAACAAGCTGAAAGTGGTGACAATTTACCCCAAGCCTAGGGCAGAATATCCACCTACATCAATACCAGCTGGGGACCAGCTAGACACATAGCAACTCGAGCGTGAGGACCGTGGGTGATGGCAATGATGTATGAGCCAATGATGCACGCTTATCAGGAATAAGGCAAACCATGTAATGGGCCATTTGAGAAGGAGCATGGCAGGATATCCAGGGAAGTTGTCATTCCCCTTTGCTTGGTGTTGGTGAGGCTCACTTAGTGTTGGGCCTCCCAGTTCAAGAAGGTTGTGGACAAACTGGATTGGACCCAGGGAAGAGCTACCAAGAAGATCAGGAGTGTAAAGTACATCAGCCTTGAAAGAGATGGCGAGAATTTGGCTTGTTCAGCCTGGCAAAGAGGAGGCTGGGGTGATCTAACGGCCACCTGCTACTGCTTGAAGGGCAGCTCAAGAAACAACGCAGCCAGACTCTTCTTGGTAGTGGCAGCTGATACCATGAGGGACATCAGCCACAAGCCACAGCTTGAGAAATTCAGACTGGATATTAGGAAAAACTTCTTTCCCAGATACTCAGGGATAGGGCAAATCTATTTTCTTGGAGTTTTTCAAAGCCATAGCTGAGCTGATATGTTCAAGCAGGAGAGTGGATGAGATCTCCTGAGGTCCCTTCCTACCAAAAGTCTGGTGATTCTACAAAATCAGGGCATTGGGACCTCTGCTTTCTTTTTCTTTTTAAAATAAATACAGTGCTCAACCAGATTTCCAGGCTTCAAGTAAGAAAACAACCAAATAAACTCCCAAGCAAACAAACAAACAAACGAAACCCCTGAAGGACAAATGAGTCTTGTTTATTTAATTCCCCAGTTTGCAGTCAGCCTCATGACTTGTGTGGATTTAATACTTTTTAAAAAAAATGGTTTTGGCATTGACTGGTAATTTGTAGTCTGAGTGGAGTCATATGTGAAGATTTGACAGCGGAGTCTCTCTATGAGTTTGCAGCACCTGGTGAAGGAGAGAAGATGGCTCAGCTAGAGGTGTTGATGAGAGCAACTCTGACTGTGTGCAAGACTGATGCTTGTTCCAGGATCTGTATAGATCTACTGCAAGAAGCAGGTCGGACTTGGAAATAGCTGTTCTGCTGCAAGCTTCGTTTGCAACCTCCAAAAATAAAATCAAAGTGCCTTTCATGAAGAATTAAAACAGTCATCTGTTCCAAGCCACCGGAGACAATATAAGTGAAAGAAGTGAAAGAGTTAAAGAGTTGATCACGTGTTCTTGTTTGGGGCAATGTCCGCGTTCACCCCGCTGGGACTCTGAGCTGGTCTTTCTTGTGATAGTTCTTGAAGCAATGAGCCCACCTGATACAAGGCTGAAGAATGAGATCTGTGGCTTGAGGCATGGTTACCTTTGATCCTGCCTGGCAAGTAAGCAAAGAAGAGGAAAAAAAAAAACAACGAATGGAAAAAATACATCCCTGGCATACTGACTCAGCAACTTTCACACTATAAGCTTTGAACTGTAGGCACAGCTTCTGCACCTTACTTATGCTCCACGATCCCAGCTAGAAAGCACCTTCGTGTCATTTTTCATCCCATCAGCCTGCAGTAAATCGTTCTGTGAGCACTATGAATGCAAAAGCCAGCTCTGAAGGTGAGGAAGAAGCAAGCGGAATGAGGAGCAAGAGCCTGGGGGAAAGCAGCCGCTCGGGAGAGGTCAAGAGGGGAAAAGTGATCTTTGTTGCCTACGTGATTGCAACCCTGGAGCTGACCTTCCTCTTCATGCACTTGGGAGTCATGCCCGTGAGTATGGACTGTCTGCTTCACAGCACGTCTTGCCTTCAATGCCAGGCTACGTAGTTTTCCAGCAAAGTCAGAAGAGGGTTTCTAGGAAGAGAAAGGAAAGTGTATTCCTACCTAGCAGGCAGGCTGTGACTGTGTTCAGTGTATGTCCAGGCGGTAGAAGCTGGTTTATTATTTGTACTGCAGTAGCACCTAGAGCCCTTTCTCAGCCTGGTGGCCCTTTGTGAAGCTGATGTAGTTTCTGTCTTCTTGCTTGCAGTGGGAGAGTGACCCAACAGGCAGGCAGCAGAAATCAGAGGTTTCAGATCAGAGGTGGGTTTTTCTGAGAGTGTAATAAACCAGTTGTGAGTGGGAATCATTGCTTCTCACTTGCTGAACTCTTCTGTCTGGTTTCATAGAATCATTTAGGTTGCAAAAGACCTTTAAGATCTTAGAGTCCAATCATAAATCTAACACTGCCAAGTCTACCACCAAACCATGTCCCTAAGCACCCCACCTACATGGCTTTTAAATACCTCCAGGGATGGTGACTCAACCACTTTCCTGGGCAGCCTGTTCAGTGCTTGATAACCCTTTCGGTGAAGAAATTTTTTCTAATATCCAATGTAAACCTCCCCTAGCACAACTTGAGGCAGTTTCCTCTTGTCCTATCACTTTTTGCTTGGGAAAAGAGACCAACACCCACCTTGCTATGACCTCCTTTCAGGGGGTTGTAGAAAGCAGTAAGGTCTCCCCTCAGTCTTTTTTCTCTGGGGTAAGCAACCCCAGTTCCCTCAGCCGTTCCTCATAAGACTTGTTCTCTAGACCCTTCACCAGCTTTGTTGCTCTTCTCTGGACATGCTCGAACATCTCAATATATTTCTTGTAGTGAGGGGCCCAAAACTGCACACAATATTTGAGGTATGGCCTCACTAGTGCCATGTACAAAGGGATAATAACTTCCTTAGTCCTGCTGGCCACACTTTCTGATGCAAGCCAGGATGCTATTGGCCATCTTGGCCACCTGAGCACATTGCTGGCTCATATTCAGCTGTCTGTTGACCAGCACCTTTGGGTCCTTTTCCACCAGGTGGCCTTCCTGCTCTTGTGAGCTCCTGGATTTATGATATGCCTGTCCACCTCTGTCTCTGGTGAGCCTGTGCCTTTTGGGAGATTTCACTGCTGGTTTTGTGCCTCCAGAGGCAAAGTGCTCCCTTCTTCTGGGACTGAATCAGCCCACAGTGCCCTGAGCCTGTAGGCTGAGAGAGAGTTTGTTTATGGGAGATCGGTTTAGTCAATCACCAATCAATTGCAGGGGGTTTGGGGACCTGGGGGCAAAGTGTGTACCAGGGCACCTCCCCACCTTCTGAGAGCTGAACTTGCCTGAGCATTTTAAACAACTCTTAGCAGATGGCACAGAACAAAAACATTAATCAGAAATAGCTGTCCCTTGAGCATACAATTTTTAAATACAAAAACTCCAAAGGGTAGTGGCTCTTCAAGGAGTGCATCTGTGCTTTTTGCAAGCTCAGGTTGTGGGTGTACCATCCAGATTAGAAGCAATACTTTGCCCATGTTGTGCTTGCCTTGATTCTGGCTTGCTCGATTAAACAACAGCTCCAAGACTTTACCACAGTCATCTCCTGGGTGGTGCTTGGGCTGCCCCAGGTGCAGGGTCTGGAGGCAGGAAGGCTACTTAAAATCTACCTCTTCCCTCTTAGCAGTAGCTGAGTATGTTCAGCTGTGTTGGACTACAAGTTAAAGGGTGACTCAGAGTTGTCACCTGGTGCAAAATTGATCTTTTTTGATCACATCCCCCTGATCTTCCTTAGTGCATGGTGTGGGACGGAGACTTTTGCTCTTTATTAAGCAACCTGTGTCTGACCCAATGAAGATTTCATGTGTAGGGATGGGGGACTGAGGAAGCGCTCATTTAGAGCCGTAGTCCTCTTCACACAGACGTTAAGCTCTTTTTTTCAGAAATATAGCATACTTTGTTTCCCCTGACCTGTTGGGTTTCTTTTTTTTTTCTTTTTTAGTACTTGGCAAAGAGCCTAGGTTTGGATTCAGTGGGGTTTGGCTACCTCCAGACAACCTTTGGTGTCCTCCAGCTCGTGGGAGGTCCCATTTTTGGAAGGTGAGAACAATTCTCATTACCCTTTTCATAGCTGACAAAGGCCAGACATTTTTATACTTTAATAAAAAATCATTTCATTCTGGTTTGTGGTCCTGTTGAAATGTTTGAAAATTTCATAAATGGGCAGGGGGAAAATAAATACTATAATTAGAAATACCGCAACATAGAAGCAGCCTTTATGTTAACTTAGCTATGTTTTAATGACACACATTTAAGCGTAACAATATACTGGGAACAGGCTTAAACCATCAGAGTCCTCAGAGCCCAGGTCCTAACAGCTTAATCCTGCAAACATTTTATAGCCATGTGTAACCTTAGAAATGTCTTGTGACTGGGAAACCTGAAAAAGAGGATATTTGTTGATGTTAAGTAGAGCTGTCAATGAAAATAATTAAGGATGGCGTTGACTTCAAGGATCTGATCTCTAAAAGCCCTTGGACACTACCATAATACACATTTTAAAATTAATAACAGTAACAATAAATTCTCCAGTGCAGCTTGGAAGAAAATGCATTCCTAAGAATGGAGATGGTGCAGAGAGCCCAATTTGAATGCTTTTTCTATTCATATACAAAACTAGAGTAATGTTTCTGTTCCCGACCTGGTGCCATGTGAAATCTGGTTTTCCTTCGTGCATGTCATTCCCTAATGTCCAGAAGAGATGCTGAAGGGAAGGAAAATGGCAAACCGGAATCCATCGGGATCTCTACTCCCACCAGTGTAGATGGGACTGAAGGTGTATATTGCCAGATTGAAGCCAAAATTTGCAATGTAGTTTTGAGATAAAAAGGATTTTCCAAGATGTGAGGCTGCTTTGATCTCAGTGTGAAGGTAGATAAAGAGAAAATAGGAAGGAGTGGGATAAGAGAGAGGAAGATGTGTAGCTTATGTCAGTTTTCCTTGTTCTTCTTCTGATGCTGTTAAACAGCTGTGAGAAGATGAAGGACTGAATTTACTTGTAAGGAACAAAACCAAAACAGCCTTGAACTATCTAGTGATTCATGGTCTTTAGGTTAAAAACAGCTAATATAAACTTCCTTGGCTTTCATGTAAACAGAGGAGCTTTGACCTGTACGTCTTCCTTAACACAAAACCTTTAATTACTTATGCTTAGCTTTGTAGACCAGTCTTGGCAAATTTTGTTGTTGTTGTTGTTGTTTCTTTTAGTGTAAGCACAACTAATTGCTATGCAAGGTAACATTCATCTGCTAACTAATATGCAATAAAAAGAAGGAAGGAAGAATCAGAGTGAAAAATTTTACCTAACACCTATTTTATGGTCGTTGTAGTCCCAGTTGCTCAGAACCTTTTCTGTGGCACTCTCTGACTTTTCCCAACTTAGCTTTTAAAAATATATTGAAGTTGAATAAAACCTGAATCAGAACCTCATCTTCTGGTTTGGAGTTTTTCCTCAAATACAAGCAAATTTGAGTCACTATTTTGAAGTCTTTGCTGAACCTAAGTAGAAAACTATCTATTTTCTTTAAGTGATGCTGAATGAGAAATGTTGCTTTGAACGTCCTCTGGAAAGGAGTGGGAGTAACTTCAGTTGCCATTGAACCTGAACTAAAAAATTAGCTAGTCTGATTCCCTGGTCTGAACCAACTCTGAGAGCAACCGAGTGAAATTTGAGGGCACTCTGAAGTGAAACCATTGAATGAGTTACTGAGCTGAGCTGCTGTAATTGCCTCTGCCTGTGGTTGGTCTTTAGCAGCTCTGAGATAAACCACATTTCATAGAATCATAGAATGGTTAGGGTTGGAAGGGACCTTTAAAGGTCATCTAGTCCAAACCCCCTGTAAGGAGCAGAGACATCTTCAGCCAGATCAGGTTGCTCAGAGCCCAGTCCAACCTGGCCTTGAATGTTTCCAGGGATTTATTCATTGAAATGCCAGAAGAGGAGACTTAAGCAAGCACATATTATCTTGTGCTCATGAGAGGTCTGGAAATGGGCTGAGCGGTGGCAGTTGCTGGCATGTTTCCCTGTTACACCAAAGTGCCTGTGCCTGCGATCCTAGGTGGGCAGCTGTGTTTTAGCACTGGTCCTTGCCATCCTCCTGCAGGCAAGGCTTCCAGTTCTGGGGGTGTCTTCTTTTGGTTGTTTTTTTTTTTTTTGGCAAAGTTTTGTATTGCTGGTAGACAGCAATAAAGAGAAGTTGTCCAGTGGTCAGACCCAGTGAGCTGAGCTCCTCTGAAAATATCTAGTCCTCTTTTGGGAACTGAGCACTTCTGAGAATCTGATCAGCACTTCGCATGGCAGATAAATGAGAGTGAGTTGGCCATGCAACTCCACCCATCTGGGTGCATCACGCTTGTAATGATCTGCATGGTCCACTTTCTGACAACCTTGTACCATTTCTGTACCAGGTTTGCAGACCAATTTGGCACCCGAGCAGCCTTAATTCTCTCCTGTGCATCTGGAAGTGCCTTCTTCCTGCTCATGTCCATCTCTGCCAGCATCCCTTTCCTTTTCCTCTCCAGGCTGCCAGCAGTGTTCATGCATGGGCTACCAGGTAAGGTTGGTCAGGGCTGAGTGGCTTTACAAATGGCTTTTATTGCCCGATTCCTCTCTTCTTGCTCATGTTGCTGGAAGTCAACAGGCTCAACAGCACAAAGGAAGGCAGGAGGAATATTTGATGGTCATCAGGGATGAAATTGTGAGAACATGAAGCAGCAAAGTGTATTGGCAAGGCTAGAAGCCTGTAGTCCCAGGTCCATCCTCCTGTATGATCTTGAGCAAATTGCTTGGACTTCACCATCCAGACGCAGGTGACAATCTTTTGCTGCCAGCAGTGCTATTCCAAACTTCTCTGTGGCCTTTTTGCAACCAGGATATTTTATAGAAGAGCTTTTCCCTTTCTCCGGTAAAATTAGCATATTGGTCAAAATGAAATGTGATTACAAAAATACCTTCCATTACCCACGAAGCTGTTCTGCTTTAAGTGGCCTTTCGTAGATATTTCCAGTAAAAACCATACACAGCCTTTAGCTGCTAGAAGTTTGTGTAACTCATGCGAGAGGACTCAAGTTGATAGGGTGTTAAGCCCTTTCTTGCCACTTGTGAAGTGGTTCATTTGAGTGGTTTGAGAGTTTTTGTTTCGTACGACTGACAGGCTGAACCAATTCCAGTCAGTGGTGTGCACGAGCATTTGCCCCGGGGATGCAAGGACCATTTTGTGGCAGGCATCATTTCTGCGGCCTGAAAATGAGTACACCCACTGCTGAGACCTTGTGGCAAGCTTCTTTCAAGGATTTTTTTTTCCCTGCAGGTGCTCAGAAGGTAATTACAGACCTGACTACTCCTTCCCAACGCGCTGATGCTTTGGGGAAGCTGGGTCTTTGCTTTGGAATAGGCATTATCATCGGCTCTGCCCTGGGAGGTGTCCTCTCCACCAGGTTTGGGTGAGTGACACACTTGTTCGGTGTTGGCCTTGTTGCAACCATTGAGGGATGCTAAGGGGTATTTTGCCTTCTCCCTCAGCTTTTGATGATCTCGTACTGCTGGTGGCAGTACAGGATCGTACTCAAAATTTTGCTTTCCATGCTGCTATAAAGAACTACTCCTACTGGTTTTAAGGAGACCTTGTTGAAAAATCTCATCTTCTGTCTACTTAAATGGGCTTAAAAACAAGTTGAAGTGAGAAATGGAGTCTGTCTGTTTCCAGGTTGTCTGCTCTTTGCAGCTAAGTGTGCTGAAAAGCAGTGTGCACTGCATAGCCTGCTTTTAGGACATGGTGTTGTACAACTGAGAAATGGAAATCAGAAGCAGTGTGAAACTCGTGGGGAAACTGGTGTGCTTGGGGATGCTCAATATACAGCGAGACCTTGGGAAAGCGGAAAGCAAACTTGGGAGAGTGGGGGAAGAGAGTGAGGAGGTCCAGCACTGTCACAGCAAGATGAAGCACACGCCTGCTGATTCCCTCTTTGCTTCTCACAGCCTGGCGCTTCACAGTGGGCTGCCACCTTCCCTTACGCACTGCAGTAGGAAAAAAAACACCTGATTTTACTGAATTTACCCCTCTCTGTTCCTTATTAATAAAGGAAGCTCAAAAGGTGTGGTGTGCCGGAGAACTTTGCAGGCAGGGAAGTGTAGGTGGCTGTAATCTTCCTGGAAGATTCCCCAGCATTTCTCATGAGTGGGGTGGGGGGTGAGAAATAATCCCTTGTGAACTTTTCAGTGTTTTTGTTGCTCTGCTTCTTAAATTACAGACACTTGCTTCTGCAGACTCAGGTTAGCGTGAAAATGACTTCCCCCCGCCCTCCCCCACTGTAGCCGCTCTGCAGCGTAGGACAGTCACAAGGGTCAGCTCTGGTTTTGGTCGGGCACGGGGTTGGTGCCGGAGGGGAGCGGCGTGGCGGGCGGCTGTCGCTGGCCGCTAGGTGTCGCTGTCGGCCCGCCCACCCGCGGTCCGGTGTCCCCCGTGATTCCACACCCGCCCCCCCCCCCCCCCCCCGTCCCCGTGATCTTTGTCCCAGCGGCACAGCACCGCGGGGTGGCCACGGTGCCACGTCACCTGGGCGTTTCGCGTGGGGCCCGCTCGGTTGCGGTGTCTCCTCTCCGAACCCTGCTGTGCGTCCACTCGGGCGCTGCGGTGATGCCGCTCCGTGTCTCAAATCTCTCCCGAGGTCAATTAGGTAGAAGACCTCAACCTTAGGGAGCAGTGAAAACTGTGCTGCTGTACCTTGGCCAAATTAATGGCTCCAGACGATCTCGGGAGTTTTCTTCCTCTGGCTTGAAACCTAACAAAGGTTTTCCTTCATTCTCTTGGGGCTGGTGCCTGTTCTGTTGTCGGCCAATTGACAGGAGGCTGCCTAGGAGGATTCATCTTGTAGCTGTCATATGGTGGCATAAAATGAAAACTGAAGTTGTACGTAATATTAGCTAATTCAGGATTTTAAAGTATTTATAGATGTTGATGGTTGAGTGGGGTTTTAATAAGTATTATATTTTTTTTAATCAAATACAGTGATTGTATCCCTTCTGTGTGTTAACTGTATGAAAGTAAATGTTACCTCAGTTCTCAGCTTAGTCTCTGGTTATATGCCCATATTTAAACAACAGCATTCAAGTAGCATTGTTATCTAGCAAAAATTTATGGGGTCTCACTTTCCAGCCTGTGCATGAGTCACTGGTTTCTAAAAAAAAAAATCAGCAGTGGGAGAGAATCCTCCGTTTCAGTTAATTAGTTAGAAACTAATGCAATCTGGCTTTTGGATGTCGGGGCTTGGTGCTGTCAGACGACAGGATGCTTCCAGACTCCTCAGCTTGCTGCTTATTTTGAAAGCTTCTGGTGCTTACATTTTGTTCCTGCAGCATAACACTGAGAAAAGTGAATGTTGCCCATAATTATGGGAAAGTAAGGGTTCTGCACCTGAAAAGCTAAGTAGCTTTTGCCTTCCCCATGGCAGGGGCTTGTTTTTTCTTGGATCCAGCGGAGGGCAGCTCTGACTCGCGGTTCATGCCTGGCCACCAGAGCATCCCATCGCAGTGGTTTTGGGGCTGCTCTTCTGTCCCGTAGCAGGACTGGGGAAAGCAGCCTGTCTGTTGGTGGCATTTGGTATTCTCCACGAGGATCTGTGCATCCCGCGGGAAGGATGGTGGGAATTCCCATTGACAAGGGACAAACTCCAGCATGCTGGCAGGACCCTTCTGACCACCCTGACATGTAGAGTGTTGCTTGATTTTGTAAACAGCAATTCCAGGCTGAAGAAGTGCACAGGGGAGGCTGCCTTGTGTGTTTGGTAGCCACCTTTGGCACAGTCAGATCCCACCTTTGCTCTGACGCTGTGCTTAGCTCCTCTGCCAGGTTTCTGTGCAAGGATTGGAGGAGCAATCCACCCATTTTCAGTGTCCTGGCTGAAACTGATGGTGAGTGGTAGTTCAGCCCTGCGAGCAGACAAAGACAGCTCTGTGCCATGAAACAGCCCCCAGAGCATCCCCAGTGCCTCTGGCTGTGTCTGCAGCACTGACCTGGAGGGAAAGGAGTGGGTGTTGCGTTGGGATGTACCCGAGGCTCTCTGGCCCTGTTGCCATATCCCACAGACTGGCTGTTAATCATCCCTCCCAGTTTCCCAGATTTGTACAGGAAGCCTTCAGCTGTACTTGGAGCTGCATAATCGCTTCTTTTTTTTTTTTTTTTTTTTCCATAGAAAAATGACCCAATCTTCTTCCTTTGAAAATAAGCATTTCTGCCATGTCTTGGAAGAGCAAAGCTGGAGATTTCTGTCCACACTGCATTCTTTACTGTCTCTGACCACAAAGTTGGCCAGCATTCCCCATCTGTTGTTGACAGCATTGTTCATATGTTAGTGGTGGCTTGTATACAAGAGATGGGTGGCTTGTATACAAGAGACGGGGTAAAAATCTGTCTCAGTTCCTCAGCTGATGTCATTTTGGTATTATTCCACTGTATTGCATTTACCATTGATGTACTCGGCCTAAAGGGCTGGTCTGTTGTTGTTTTCATTGTTGGAACAATATTTGTCAACCCTTATTTATCAGGGGAGCCACAGGGAAGTTGAATGGCTTGTTCTGATTTACATAGAGGGCTTTTTCACTGTCGGATCCTGACCTCTGCTCCTAAACTGTAGCCCTTCCTCTTCCTCTCTCTGAAGTACTACACTTTTCCCCTATGTTTTCCAAAACTTTGAATGAAGCTGTAGCAAATTGTGACTTTTAGTCAGACCTGGACATATTTCATTTGTTAAATGTGGCTTTGTCTTTCGCAAATCAAGGAGCTACTTGCCAGCTGCCTTCACCCTACTGAATTTAATTGCTGGAGACCTTGCTCTTAATATATAGCCCTGACCACTCACTTCTGTACAAACAGTGCGTACAGCTGTGAAGAACATACTTTCTCTGGGCAGGGTGACAGGCAAATTTACACTGCCTGAGGATCAGCTATAAGCCAATTTATTAACACAAGCAATTCATAGAATCATAGAATGGTTAGGGTTGGAAGGGACCTTCAAAGGTCATCTAGTCCAACCCCCCTGCAAGGAGCAGGGACATCCCTGACTAGGTCAGGTTGCTCAGAGCCTCATCCAGCCTGGCCTTGAACATTTCCAGAGATGGGGCCTCCACCACCTTTCTGGGCAACCTGTTCCAGTGTTCTATAACTCGCATTGTAAAAAATTTTTTCCTAATTTCTAATCTAAATCTACCCCCCTCTATTTTAAAACCATTACCTCTCGTCCTATCGCAACAGGCCCTACTAAACAGCCTATCCCCATCTTTCTTGTAGGCCCCCTTGAGGTACTGGAAGACTGCTATCAGGTCTCCCCGAGCCTCCTCTTCTCCAGGCTGAACAGCCCCAACTCTCTCAGCCTGTCCTCATAGGAGAGGTGCTCCAGCCCTTTTATCATCTTTGTGGCCCTCTTCTGGACCTTCTCCAACTGGTCCATGTCCTTCTTGTGTTGTAATCTTAACCATTTGGAAAGCCTTTTCATGTCTGTATGCTTAAAAAAAAAATGGTATTTTCTAGTCATTGATCAGTTGGATCAGGATTGTGGATATAAAATATCTGGCTTCAAAGTAACTCCTGTAGCTCAACTGAGGTCTCCAGGTTTTCGGTGAGTCTGCAAACTCTGTCACAGCTCATCCACAAAAGATGACTAAGGAAAAGAGCTTTGTTTGCTCCCTGCACATGTTCCCCTCTCCTTGTACACTTGCTAGAAAGTTGTTAGGGGACCACAGGCTGCAGGTGAGTGTTACCCCTGGAGAGAAGTGCTATGTTTTTTGTAGTAGGCTTTTGTGGCGGCACTGTGGGTGAAGGGTGAAAGAAGGCTGCATTAGTCTTCAAAAGTGGAAAGATGAGCCTAGGTAGCTAATTACAAAGATTTCATCCTTTCTTCTGGGACTATGATTAATTGCATTTGGCTTCTTTCTTCTTTCTTTCTAACAAGGACATACAGAAGCTTTGCTGCATGACCCAAGATTTGTGTGCTTTCTATGGACAAGGA
Source organism: Chlamydotis macqueenii (assembly GCF_036417535.1). Classification (NCBI taxonomy): domain Eukaryota; kingdom Metazoa; phylum Chordata; class Aves; order Otidiformes; family Otididae; genus Chlamydotis; species Chlamydotis macqueenii. Next base: position 50,422,579 of record NC_141560.1, on the reverse strand, counting down.
GAGGTTTCTTCATTTTAGTGACTCAGCTTTAGGCTTAAATCTCTTGCAGCAATTATTCTTTTGAACTTGGGATTTTCCTGGCCAAACCCCTTTGGTCTCTTATTTAATATTATTACAGCAGGCTTTGGGGATATATATTTTTTTTTCCCTGGCTGTGTTATTATCCTTCTTCCTCAAGGGGAAAAGAAGGAGCTTGTTCGCCCAGAGTAGGGAATTGCGTTTCTTCTCAATAAACCATTTGAACAATGTCCTCTGGCAGGGAATTTCTCATCGCTTTGTGGCAGAGTGGAAAGACTGTGGGTGTTGAAAGGGCTGAAGGTTGGGAGCTGGGAGGGTGGGTGGGAACATGGTAAAGGGTGAGAGGGTTGTGCTTCGTTTTGGGACAAAGCAGGGCATTCTGCTGCCAGGAGCTGCTCCTGCTCTCTTCCAGCAGAAACTGTGGTATTTCTCTGCCTGGGATCATGTGGATCGGCCAAGCAGCATGGACTGGTGACGCTGGTACAGGCATTGCTTTGTCCTTTGTATCAAGGGACTTTGAGGAGAGGGTGTCTGCTTGCTAGTAAGTCATCCACAAGCTGCAATGTGGTCTGTCCCCATGAGTTGAGCTTTGTGGTGCCATTGGAGAGGTGAGGAGGGGATAGCAAACAAGCTGTTTGTCCAGGAGCTAGTGGAATAGGAAAGGTGCAGAGGGCCTCAGTTGTGACCTTCTGTGAAAAATAAAACAAAACAGGATCAAGAGATTCTTTTTTCTCATTTACTCTGCATTACAACAATCTTAGTTTTGGAAGCCATAGTCCCAAAGCTTATGTGTGTAAGGTCTATGTTAATCAGGTCTGGATAGAGAATCATGCACATCATCCCTCCACAACTTGTTGGTTCAGAGTTCAGGTCTAGGCCATTTTTCTCCTCTCCTCCAACCTTAGCACCAGAGCTTTCTAGTTCTGACAACTTGTTTAATCTATTCTTGTTCCTGAGAAATGCCTAAGTGCACTTTGGGTGGAGTCCACCTAGTCTTAGACATCTACAGTGGAGATAGCTACACCTAAATTTGCTGTTCGAACTCTGTGTGGTTGATGGAGAGGTATAGACACTTCTACAGCACAATTTACCTCCTCATGAAGCAGGCCTGAAACAACTCAGGGAACAGTCTGCCTTGCAAGCTTTCTGCTTGCTTAACATCAGAGTCCCAAAGCAGTAGCTCGGGCCTTCAACACGTTGTATCTGTGGTCACAGTCCTGGAGTTTGATGCTGGGTCATGAACATACCAGAAGTCACTAGGATGCAGGTTGTGAGCAGTTTCTCCTGTTTGTGCTGCCTTCATGCAACAGACAGCTCTGCACTAAGCTTGTCCCCAGCCTTTCCTTCCTGCAAAGCTCTACTTGGTACCACCTACCACTCCTAGGCCACCAATTTTAGGTTTGGGTCCACTGGCTTTCTCCTATTTATGCACTGGAAGACCAACTGACAGTGCAAAGGTGCCCTTGTTCCCCCTTTGCGCACCTTTGGTAAACCTGTCTCTTCCATCCTCTCCCTCCAACCCCTGGTCTGAACTTCGGTGGAGGGAGGCATGATAATGGGGTTGAGAGCTCCTCTTTGGTCCTCCACCCATAGGTGGGGCACTTTCCCAAGGGAGGAAGAGTGGGGTTCAGGACAGAAGCCAGTACCTCGTGGGAGGGAGAGCCCATGCCTTCTGGTTGCCCCCAGGAGTACGGGGTATGGCTGTGGAGAGCTGAGCTTGGGTTGAGCTAACAGGGTGCTGGTTCGCAGCCCCTTCCTCAGCCTTGTCAGGAGCTCCCCATTTTCCTTCAAAACCTTCATTCCCACTTAGCTTTCTGCAGGGATTTGGTGGGAGGGCTGGGAGCATGGCTGTGCCGACTCTCAGGGGATTTCCGCTTGCCCCTTCTCCCCACAGCACTCTTCTTCCTCCTGGGCATTTCTGTCCTTTTCGGATTAGCTGCTTCCTCTTCCCGGGGAAACCATGATGAAAAGACATTAAAAAAAAAAAAAAAAGGAGAAAGCATCCACAACTTGCTTGTGTGGCTGGTTTGTGCTGCTTGGATGGATAGCTGAGGTTTGGGGGCTGATGGGGGTTGCCTAGTCCCTAATCTGTGGATTGACAGCAGTTAGCCAGCAGGCAGGCAGACAGACATTTGGGAAATAAAGGCAGAAAAAATATCCATGGGGGAGCTAAGGAATTTCCCCACTGCCTTCTCCAGCTTTCATCACGCCTGTGCGCCAGGGGAGGCTACCCTGCCTCGCCGCCCCATGCCTGGAGTCAGAAAGTGAGGGGGTGGTGGGTGAGCGAAACCCTGTTTTGCCCGTGTGGTGGCTAGATCGCAATCAAAAGCGCGTGTGTTTGTGAAGTTACCTCTGCTAAACAATTATGGATGTTTGAACACCGCTCCCTTCAGCCGACGTTTTGGAAGCGCTGGGTTTCTGTGCGCGTGGTGCCCTGCCTGACTGGTTGGTAGCTGTGTTCCTGCAAGGTTGTGTCGAGCTGGTGGCCGATTTTTCTTGTCAAGCCTAGATTAACAGCCCCAAGTAATAAGTGTTAAAAATGAAAAAAAAAAAATTAAAGAAAAAACCCAAAATTGAAATTTTATGGAAAGGCACAAGATATTTTAGGTCTGGCCTCTCTAGCAGAGGCGTCAGAGCACTGAACACGACCCTTGCTGCACAGGTTGCACAATAAGGCAGTATCTGCTCATGACTCACTGGAGCTTCATCTGCTCTGCCCACTCCTGGAATATTTCACTACTGGGCAGCAAATCCAGCAGTATCACTGGGGATTGAAATCTGGGGAAATACTGTTTTCTTTGCAAACAGAAAATAGAAAGCACGGAATAGGCTGTGGTTAAGTCCCTGAATGGGGATTTGGGACTTGGCTTTGCTGCAGTTTTCCCGTGATGCAAGCAAGTCATCCTGTCCCTCCACACTGGTGTTCCTCATGCATAATATGGGCAATGATATGGTTTTTCCTTCCCTCTCCCAGTACATTTATGACATTGCTGTTTAGATTATGTATTCTTTGGGATGCAAACTCTCTGTCATTAGATGTGCTCATGCAAATATCTATTATCTTGGGGGAACGCGTCCAGTTTTTCCTAGATGTATCCTCTTATTCATCCCCTGATGTCCTGGGCCGGCAGAGTCTTTGTAAACACAACTATCATCCCATCTTTTTGAATTATTTCTTTTTTTTATTTGTTTATCAAAAGCAAGTGCAAGCCTTTTGCTGTTTCAGAAAAGCAGCAGAAAACACCATGCTCAGCCAGCCATAGAGCTCAGTGGTGGTGGAGCCACCAGAGAATGGCAGGTGAAGTGCAGAACTGCAGAGCTGAGCCCAAGAGCTAGCAGAGGGACCTGGAGAGCAAGGTGGGGTGACACAGCCTTACCCTAGTCATGCACGCACACGTTTGTATGGACAGCTCTCTCCTCTACATTTCCTAATCCTTTAGATTGAAAGGATCGTGCTTACGTTTCATTCTGATGTGCTTTGGTGAACAAACCCAGCTTTGTGGTGAGCTCAGGGCAGGAAAGATGTGGTGCTTGTGTAGGAAGGACTATCAGACGAGAGAGGGAGGGAAGGTTGGGATGAACAGAAATGTGCCAATTTGGCATGTGAAGGCTAGACCAGGAGGACTTAAGGCTTGGGGAACTGAGGGGTGAAACTCTGCAGGAGTAAGGCTTAGTGCTTTTAGATGTATTGGGGCATCTGGGGCAGCAAGGGGCTTGGGCTGGAAGGAAATAGCATTTCCAATGGACATTCATTTGTGGTGGAGAGAAGAAGGGAGACACCACATCCACTGCTGCTGCTCTCCCCTGTTTTCCTCCTGCCTGAAATACGGCTGCTGTAGAGGACAGGTGGAAAAGGAGGAGTTTGGGTATTAAACCCTTCCTGGTGCTCCTCTTGGCTGTCGCTGCCAGATGGATGCGACGAGCAGGAGGCTGTTGGGTGGATGGGGAGATGCAACACCCTATTGTTGCATGGGGCCGGTTCATCGTGGTCCTGGGTGAAGGCCAGGTGGCTCAATGGGGTGCTCAGAGAGAAATAAAAAGGGTGTGAACTTTCCATGAACTATACCAGCTTCCACGGCCACACCCAGGGTTTTCATTTCATTGCAGTTTCTTTATGAAACCCTGCTCACAGCCACTCTGCCAGCCTTCGAGAGCCAAAGGTATGTGAAGCATCCAGGCAGTGAAAGCAGCCAGAGGGCAAAGGAGTTTCTGGATGGCCATCTCCAGGCTAACCCCAGTGCTTGTTGGGGCTCGTCTCTCTAACCTGACAAATCATGGGTTGTTGCAACCCAGGGAAAAGGTATTTCCAGCATTAGAAATGTCCTCTGCAGCATTCAGGTTGCAAGCTCTGGACCGCTCCAGCTGAGCCCTGTGCTGTGCCAAGTGGTGCAGCAAGTGCCCGTAAGCGCCACTGGCAAGCAGAGATGCTGATCCAAGAGGAGGGCAATGCTAATGGTGTGATCTGAGAGGCTGGACACCATGGTGAGGGTCTATCAGTGCATGGGACATAGCGCGGTGCATTGAGCCAGCAGCGGGTCTGTGCCAGAGCACATGCAGAAGCACTCCCAGTTTGCCCCGTTGGCATTTGCAGGAGGCAGGGCAACATGTCCTATAGGGTTGTGTTCCATTTTGGGGGATATGGAGCAGCAGCTTTGGAGGAGTAGCATGTTCCATTGTAATTAACTATTGCTTGGGAGGTAGCTTGGATGACTTGGGAGAGACACAGACCCTGTATGTTCCTCAGAATAATTTGCTTTGCTTTACAAACAAGTAAGGGGTTTGGCTCTGCTCTCCAATTGTCCTCAAAAGCAGAAGCACAGCGATCAGACTTTCCAGAAATGACTGGGATTTTCTTTCAGTTTCCCACTTTGGGGATGTCTGATGTGGATTTTCAGAGGACAGGAATTTAACACTTTTGCAAATCTGGTCCATTTAGGGTAGTTCAGGATCTGAAAACTTTGGATATTTTTGAGCATCTGAGGTTTTCTTGTTTGCTTGTTATTACAGCAATTGTTGCTTTGATTTTAATTTATTTTTCTTGGTGGAGAGGGGATTGTACACCTAATCCTTTGTGGTCTGTATGCAGTATTAACTTTCTCAGTCTCGTTAAGTGTTCCTTTTTTCCCTGATATTCTAGTCTGAAACTTCTGGACTAATTACTTCTTTACAAAACTTCACTGTCAATCCTTTTGAAATCTGCACCATCTTTATTTTTATGGGATTTGGTTCATTTCTCTTTTACCCCAGGGTATGTGATCTGAGACATATTGAAGTCATTGGAAGTGTTTCCTTTGAGTTTGGTTTTAAATCAAGCTCTGGGTAAAGAAATTTATAGAGGAAGGAAGGAAACCTCCAGAAACCTAAAAGATTCCTGCATGATATTTCTTTAAAGAACCCAAACAATTAGAAATCCCCCTTAGAAAAGCCATCTGGGGAGCATCTGAGCAATGCTTACAGGAGGCCAGAGGCTTAGATGCTGTTCTCAGACTTTAAAAAAAAAAATGGGGAAAGACAGTAATGGTTATTAAAGCTGAATATGTTCATGTGCCAGATGTTTAAGCTTACTTCCTACAGAAGCTTAGAAAGGCTCTTTCCTGATATAAAGCTGTATAACAGATTTTCTGTATTGTGTGAGATGGGTTTCTTCCCCTCCCTTTTCCAACTGTCCAGACACAGTTGGATGTGAGACGGATGATGGATCAATTCTGCTGACTGATGGTTTCCAGTGTAGTCCTGGATGTTTCGTAGTCTTCTAGGAATTACTTTTCCTAGCAGAAAGAGACCTACTTCTAGATGGACCTGTTGATGTTTAGAAAAAAAAAAAATTGAAACCATTTATTGAGGAACTCCTTTAGGGTAACCAGAGGAGCCTGTGGTTGGTGACACCAGGCTCACGCCTCACATGCCACCCACACATGTTCTTATTGCATGCGATTACACGGTTTGAGATGTCTAGTTGCCCGATTGTAATCTGTCCACCCTACCAAATGTTGCATCATTTTGATTGCATTGCCTGGGTGCTCTGTGGCAAGTGCTCTTCAGATGGAGTCTCTTGGCCCTTGAAGAATTCATAAAATTTTTCTTGTGCTTTTGTATTAAAGCCTGATTATTATTTTTCTAATGATTTCATTTCTTGGGGATGGAGGTTCGGCTGTGGCAGGGAAATAGCAATAGCTAGAAAAGTACTTCCGTGGCACAAAGCTGCTCTGAATAGCTGTGGAGCTAGATGGTTCAAAAGGTTTCTAGAACACAAACACTGCCTTGGCTATTACAGCATCCAGTGTGAGCAAATCCTGTTTGTGCTTCTCCGGTTGTTCCAATTCATCCCTTTCTGTTCTGGTGAGAGACTGGGTGCCCACTGGGAAAGGGAGAGCAATCAAGAGCCACGTGCGTTCGTCGTCTACCTCCGCCTAACAGGACCCAAGGTCAGATGATGCAAGAATGACTGCCAAATACCTGCCAGGAATGATCCAGCTAGGAGATAAGGCCCTGCCTATCTGCAGCTCTGCCCTGAGAGGGGGACATGGCAGCGAGCTCGGTGCTGGACAGCAGCGGCACCCTGTGAGGGGGAAAGTGCAGGAATGCAAATGGCATGCTGTAACGGGGCAATAAAACCATCTGATGGCACACCCGGGCACTCTTCTATTGTAGATGAGGATCTATTTCTGGACTTTGGAAATGAGCCATCCCAAAGTAAATGTTTAGTCAGCCCTGCAAGCTGTCTGAAATGCATGACGTGCCCATGACACAGCAGTTTTATAGGGATGGGGCTGACCTTTCTTTGCTGAATGTGATTCTACTATAAAGAAAATCTACATTCAAAAGAGATGATAAGGTGTGGTTGAAGTTTAGTTTTCTGTCCTAGAGAACTGAACTGTAAGGGAGAAAAGGCAGTCTGCCACTTCTGCAAGGACTCATAAAAGGCATGGATGGCTTTCCCCACCGTGGAGGCTTGCCCTTCAGAACAAACCCTGGCTCTGTGGCTTTGACACAAAACTGAGTGTCACTGTCAACATTTGGCTTGCAGGCACGAGTGGAGCCACTTGGCTTTGTGTTGGGGCAGGCTTCTTGCTTTGGGGGGGCTGCAGCTGTAGCCTGCAAGGGCAGGGAGAAGGTAGTGCAGTGAAAAGTAGGGCTTGGTCACAGTGCTGGGGTTGCCATGGCCACTGGAGCAAATGGAGAAGTGCCACCAGACACGGAACGGGCACCTCCACCTTGAGTCAGTGATGCAAGGGCATGCTGCCAAGCAGCAACAGCTAGCCACAGAGTGGGGCAGAGTGGGCCCCTGGAGGGGCTCTGGGCAACGTGGGGCGAGAGGGACAGAGGGCATCAGAAGCCAAGCACAATGGCTTGGCCAAAGCCCGGTTGGGAATAGAAAGCCAGATCTCTAGGCTTTGGCTGTTGGAGACCTGCAGCTCAGACTGTGTGATGGTTGGGTCTGGGGCTCGGTTTCAGTTCATTTGGGAGAGGAGCGAGTTACAAAATATGGATCTGGGTTCAGGTTACAATTCTGCTCCCCACGGCTATTCCAGGTGTTCAAATACGAACTTTTGGCCAAGGCCCATCTCTAATTAGGCGTATTCTTTAAAAGTATTTTCCTTCCTCAGCTCCTGTGCTCTTGGCTTGTCTCCACTAGCCCTCTTCACTGTGCTAAAGCACAGTTTGCTGGGTATATTAGTTGAACTGTTTACACACCTGGTTTCCTGCAAGAATAGACACCTAGCTCCTTCTTTTGAAAAGTCTAGCCCAGAGGCTGTAAACAGGAATTGTGCTATGTCTGGAAAAGCTGAACTGCTGCTTATCTGCGCTCCCTCTGGCTGTGGGAGCAGCAGCAGCTGCAGGCATGGGTCAGTTGAGCATGGAAACTGGCTTGCGCACTCTTCCCACCAGTCCTGTCCTCCTGCCCAGCTCAGGTCCTCCAGCAGCTGAGGGGCCACCTTCTCCAGAGGGTTATTGCCTTTCATTGTGATGGTGACAGGAGGGGACCCATCTGGTATTTGGGTCAACTCAGATGATATTTTGCCTCATGTATGGAAGCTGCAGGTTTCATCCTAGAGTTATGCCCTGTGCAGGCCTGCTGATTGGACCTTTTCTCTCTCTTCATGGCTTTACCTTCCAAGGTTAGTTTCTGTCCAGGCTCCTCAAAAAGCAGTGGTGGGTTCATCACCTCTTATACTCTTTTAATCATGACTGAGGGGTGTCTTTCATAACCTACTTTGTGCCTCAAAGAATGATTGTGGAAAGAAAAGATTGGTAAGGCCTGTGTGGTGTGGATCAGATGAAATGGTCCCTCATGGTGTCTTTGGGCTTAAAACATACAAGCATAGGTGAGTCCCATTGCACAACTTTGTTTTCAAAGTATAGGAGGAGGAGAAAGGCAGCACAAAATCACTTGGCTGATACTGTCAAGGATTTCTTCTTTTGAGCCAGGTAGTGTTGGAAAACCCCACAGGGCTTCCTCAGATGCTAAAAGAGACCTTCAGACTCTGCTAGGGAGTCCCCCTTCACACCAGTGTGCACTCTGTACTGCCTTAAAATATGCTGATTTTGTGGACATGCTATCAGCTTCTGAATCCCACTTTACAGCTGTTGTTTTACTGGGTGATGCTGAGTTTTATGTTGCTGCTTCATTTTTTTTTGCTGAACATTACTTGAACCAGATAACCTCTGTGTAAGGCCATGAGTTGGGAGGGTTAGTGGTCCACAGGCTATGGAGTGTGATGATGATATGCTGGGCTTTGGGCATCTTTAACTTTCTGTACTTCTTGAGGTTTCCATAGCACTGTTGGTGAAGGCCCCTGGAGGAGTCCCCCCAAGGTAGGCCCTTGGGAAGGGGCATGCAGATGCTTGGGCTGGGAATAGGGAACAGGAAATCAGATGCACCTTAGGGCAAAATTTGCTATCCAAATTCCAGTCCAGCTAGGAACAGAAAGTTCTACTGTTCCCAGAGCACTGGGCTGGACTGGGATTATGCCAGCAAGCCCCCAAAAGGGACACAAAGACATCCAGTGGGGAGTGAAAGAAGATGTGATATTAGCTTTGGGGTGCTCATGCCACAGAGGAACTCCCTCCAGCAACTCTGTCCAGGACCGGCACAGCTCCTGATCGCCCAGCAAGCAGTGACTTTGTCGTTGAACTTTGTGCTGGCATTGATTCCTGCTTGGCTGCTGAATGCTGGTTATATGCCATAAGTGTTACGAGCTGTAAGGGCTGGGAAATCTCAGCTCTGGAAAGAGGCCTGCAAGGACGAAGGTGGCAAGTGCTTTCATCCAGGCTTGCGTCAAAACCCTTTGTGGAGGAAGAAGAGAAGGATTACGCCGTCACCCTGCTTACCTTTTCCTCCTGCGTAATTGTGCCCCTCTGCCAAAAAAAGAAATTGGGGCTTTTGCTAGAAACCGGTGGCTAGCTGAATCCAGCATAAAGCAGCATGACCATTCATGCTGCACTCTGTGCTCCTGCTAATGGTATCAAATCAAGCAGGAAATTATTTTTGGAGCAGCGGAGCATGTTGAAACCCAGCAGAAGGCAGCTGTTTGCATAACCGGAGTTGTGGGAGAGCTGCCTCCCTTGTTGCCAAGCACTTGACTTCCTATGCTGGTGAGAAACGGTTTCCCCGCTCCCGGTGTCGTAAGCAAATCCCCTTAGGCTTGGGAGGCTGGGCTTGGTCCAGCATCCATCATTCCTGTAAGGCCTGCTTCAGAGCTCTGAAAGTCCCCTGGACACTTCACTGCAAGGATCTGAACTACCTGATTCTGCCTCCTCGGATCATTGCTCAGCCCTCTCCTTAAAAACAAACGACCTGCAAAATAAAGGGTTTTGTCCAGAGTTTCAAATGCATTTCAGTTAACTCTCAGCAGAGGTCCACATCTGGCACACTGCCCATGATGGAAGGTGAAACATTAGTTCTGCCTCAGTCTGAGCATCTCTGCTGTGCTTTTGCACCCTGGCTGGGTTTCCAGCTCCAGTTCGGTGCCCTGGTTGTACCCGCTGCGCTTGGGCTGCCTTCACAAGGATGCGTCCTGGCATGCAACTCCTCTGGCTGCACTTCAGCAGCCCCTTTTCAATTTGGCTCTTTCAACAGCTCCCAGGTGTCTAACATGGGCCTAGTCGGTTTTTGTTTGGTTGGTTTTTTGTGGGGGGAGCATCTTGGCATACTGCTGCTTTTTCAGTGTCTGGCAATATCATTTGCAACTTTTTTTTCTACTCTGTTGCTGTACACTTGTGTCCAGGCACTGGCCTTGCCTCCAGCCATACGCCGATGGAGCTCCTACCCAAACAGGTTTGTCTCCCTGGGCTCTGTCTGGCCCTTAACCCCCCATCCCAAAGCAGAAATAAATCCCTTCAGTACTGCAGCAAAATGTCATGCCCGGTAAAATAGCATTGTTAATGTGGGTTGTAGAATTGCGTTTGCTGGAAAGAATGAGATAAAGCCATGGCTGCAGAGACGGCAATTGGCCTGGTGCAGATGGGGCTTAAATTCCTGCCCCCAAAATGCAAGGCTTCTGCACAGAAGGAAAGCACCAAGCCAGTGCAGAGAGGCTCCAAAAGCCACCATGGGGGTATAAAGCCTTTTTTGTTTGCGGACTTATTATGTCATCCCTCGGTCATGCAAATATCGCCCCAGAAGAAAGACTTTTTCACATTAATGCCTTGTTCTGGAGAAGTCCCTCCCTGATTATTCATGACCGCTGACTTCTTCGGCCATGTGCCCCTTTCCGAAGAGCTGTAGGGTGGAAAGAAATTCCCTGACGCAGTGAAAGGCAGGAAAAAAATCCAGCTCATCCAAACGGAGTCAGTCTGAAGTATTTATGGCTTTCCAGTTGGGTGATTAAGTTCTCTCATGCAGGCCAGTTATGGTTAGAAAAGGTGTCTATTCTGTGCCGAGTTGAAGTTTGTTACTGTTACACAAATGTACATCGGCAATGAGACACCAAAGCTGGGGTGAAGAGCAGGGAAATTTTCATACTCTATAAAATTTTAGTCTTGGTGAACTAGATTGAAAAATAATTAAAAAAAAAAACCCCTACTATGTCACTTTATAGTAAGCTTTCAACTTAAGTGCTTGATGGTTTCTGGGAGGTTTTGTAATAGATGATGGGACCTTTTATTTCTGCCTGTCCCATCCATGTCTAGGATTGCAGCTGTTACATATTTCATTGTCTAGGGCTGTTTAGCGTCTCGTGTTTTTAGTTGCAAATCCAATTATTTTGACCTTGCCACTTAATTATTCGCTGTGGCATCATTATGCCCTGCGCCTTCAGTTTTGCTTGATTTGGTTTGGGAGGGAGATAGGATGTGGTGGGTGCGTCCTCGGAGACCTCCGAGGTCCATCCCGAGCATGCTCCATGCCCTGCCTTTCAGCTCTATTTATTTTCTTTGTCACATTAGGCTGACCTTCCGTTGGCCTATGTCTTTTGTGCCCAAATGAGGAGGTTAAAGAAAAACGGTCAAAACCTGCTGTTTGGTGGCTACTCTAACTGGTCCCTCAAGCTTTGCACGCTCCGAGCCCATCCTGTGGTCTACAGTGCTTCAGCCCAAATTTCTTGGGACTTACAATGAAGCATTGATTAACTTGTCCCCCAAGAGAGAGTCACATTTCCTGACAATAAAATACTATCTATCCCATAACATAAAGTTAGTACGAGCCATAGGGGCTCATATTCCTGTAACGCAAAGGGAGGAAGCAGCTGCAGATTTGAGGAGCAGTATACTAAATTCATCTCAGTTTGAAACCACTAAGGTAAGTCCTATTTCCTCAGATGAATGCCAAAGTTACATGTGAAGGGGTGCCTCTATTTCTCTGCTAATATTTTACTGAAGGGTAGCTGTAGGGAAGGGTTTCATTTCTTTTGTTGCCTTATCTCTGGGAACCACTTCAGTTCCGTTTCAGTGACGTTCCTGCAAAGCGCAAGACTAAAAAGGCTTTATTGTCTCTTTGAACTGCCTTTTGCTCTGAGGAATGAGGATATAATTGTAACATAGGAAGAACAAACTGAACATGTTCAGGCTTGTCCTACCCGATCTTTCCCCGTTTCTTCTTTTTTTTTTTTTCTTCCCCTTGCAGCTAGCACTCATGATTGGGATTTTCCAACCAATAAAGTCTTGGCTAGCCTAGGGACTAATATGCTCTTAGCTAAATGAGCTCTGGACGGCTGAATGTGTGGTTTCTTTTGATGCCAGCCAAGACCAGGGTTCGACACTTTATTTGTGTTTGCCACCAGAGCATCAATCTCTTGCTGTCATGTCTGCAGGATGAGTGCAGAGTGAGTCTCAGGCAGATGGCTTTCATATTCCCTCTGGGATAATTTTTTCCACATGTTTAGTGATCTTTCAGTACTCCCTTTTCTTTTTTCATCGTGTTTGGATTTTTACGAGAAATAGGTCTGTGGAAGAAATTAAAGGCAAATATTAACCAGACTTAAAGCAACCCAAGAAGAACATCCTTAAAGCCTTCAAATGCTGTGGTGTTTTGCTTTTAGGAAATCTCATTGTCAGTTGCAGTTGAAATACAGGCTGTATCTGTAATCACGATAAGTTGTGCTTAGTTTGTGTCATTTAGTAAAAAATTGCCTTTGAGTCTAGTTTAACTTCTAGCCTTGGTTTGAAGCAAGGATTAAAGATAAAGGTGTTGGTGCTGAATCCATACTGTCTTTTTTTCCGCAACTGCTGCTAGCGGAAGACTTACTAAAGAGAAATTAATTTCAAGTCCTTTCCTGCTGCTAATCTGTATGCTGTTACATGGCCGGGCTCTCTGTACTGGGTGCTGCCATTGTGATGGGTTTTCGCAGCCGTTGTATCTATGCTGCTGATGTTGAATCTGATCCTGTAAACCATTTTCAGCTCTTATGGACTTTGCATCTTTTCCATTATGCCCCTGGTTGATTTTTTCCAGCTCCTTTTCCATGATGCCCCCAGAGCAGCTGGGATTGCAGCATTTCTCACTGATTCCTCGGAGTCCACATGGCTTGTTTTACTTTGACCCTGTGGTTTTTACTCAGTCCTTCCTCAGACAAGTTTCCACTGACTCAAATTTGTGCTTTAATTGAGTCAGGGCTCCAGGATGTGTCCCCGGGGCAAAGCCTGTTTCTGGGGCAGCTGGTTTCCATGGAGCTGGGCCAGCCAACACTGGTGCACGATGGCAAGGCTCCTTGGGAGGAATTCTTGAAACAGTGATAGGGATGTCACACATTTCTGAAATCTACATATACGTCCTTTTCCCATTGATGTTACTGTAATACACAGTGCTGGTGTTGCATTGTTAGGGTGCTGCAAGACACAGCAAGTTGTGGGTTCCCATTGCATCAGTATTGTGGCCAAGGCAGCAGAAAAGGCTTTTAGGGGATTCAGGGAAAGAAAGAGAAGGAAAAGTGTGGTCCACTGATCTGAGCACTAAACTTGAATGTGAGAGACCTGTGTTTTTAAGGCTTTTTTTGATCTTTACGGGACCTTACCGGGGCACTTAGGTTTTCTGTGCTTCATTTCCCTGTGAGAGCATGTAGAGTGTTTGCACCACCAACACCCATATGGGGATGTTATGAAGATAAGTTGTGAGATTTAAAGGGTGAGTTTTTCAGCTGCTACTGCTATCAGGTCTGTCTCTGTATGTAAGAAAGGAAAACTTTAGTTAAGGACTATTACAAGGACTGATGCGGATCTAGGTCTGGAAATCCTTGTACTTTGGACATGCCAGTATTTTCCTGGTGCTGTACAGATGTACACCAAACAGTCTTGGCGGCACTTTGAAGTCCATGTTTTCATGGTTTTCCCCTCCTGAAAAGAAAATTGAAGTGAAACGAAAACACACAGTTCTTTTTCATTGTGCACTGAAAATAAAAAAAAAAAAACAACAACCCACTAGTCACCTCAAAAGGTAATTAATTTCCTCATCAACCAGCTTGTCTGTTTATGCAAATACATTTAATGCACTGAAAGCAGCCAGCTTCTGCAAGGCTCCAGGACATCAAAAGCACCAGTGTAAAATCATTGTCGCTGCCAGCCACTAAAGAACATGGCCCATTGCTGCCTTGACTTACCTGGTTGTAACATCTCCCCCTGTACAATACGGGTGTGCCCTAAGATGTCCTGCCAAAGAAGCATGTGGCCTCTGGCTCTTGCAACACCAGTTGGCTTGAAATGCAAGTCTTCTAGGTACAGCAAACCTCAAGTGTGCAGCGGGCCAGTGCTTCGCTCATTGAAGCTGCAGAAATATATAATCGGAGGTTTCCAAACTCCTCTGCAAGCAGCTGGCTGCTCACATGCTGCTCACCCCTCCTTGTTTCCAGCTGCTAATTTGCAATTAAACACAATAAAAAAAATACAGTAAACACTCCACTTGCAATTTTCCTTGCAAGTCTGTCAGGTAGCTTGCAGTTGCCGTCGTTCGGTGGTGAATGGAGCAGGCTTCTGCCGTAAGCGTGTGGCTGGGTGGAGAGGCTGCTCATGAGGCTGCCTAAGATGTGGTTCCCACCGAGCGCTCCCGTAAACAGCATTTCAGCATAATGCAGCTGATAGTAACTGGCATCCCTGTAGGTGGTCTCAGTAGTGGGGCCAAGATGAAACGTGGTGCGGAGAGCAAACGAAGTGCTTTTTCTCCCTAAGGGGAGCGCCTCAACGGAGAGCAAAGGTATGTTAGGCAGAGCTTAAAATGCAACTGCTCCACTAGGTCTGCAGGTAAGGGATGTTCTCGTTCAGGGCTTTGGCAATGCTGGAATCCACTGAAATATGCAAGATGCGTAGAAGACCCTGCAATTACATTTGACTGGTACAAAGTACGTTAAATCTGTTCTTGATTCATTGCTCCAAAAAGTGCAAGCAACTTCAGTTAATATTGAATGTGCTTTTCAACCCAAATAATTATTTTCTACTATGCTACACAAAGTAGTTGAAAATACATCATTCAGTGCAAAGTTTCTTAGTTGTTCCTTGGCTCGTGTTTGTCCTGCAACCTTGTAGGGGAGAAAACTACTACGATTTGCGAATATGAAATACAGAACAGCCTTCTTTCTGAATATTTTTAACATGCAGAAACCGTTGTCATTATGGGATGAGGGAAACAAAATACTTAATTGGGGGAGCTCAGTAACAGTGAGACCACTTTTGGTTTGAGTGTATGAAGCCTGCCCAAACACGCAAACTGTTCACCTTTAATTAATGGTTTTGCCCATTATTGAAATGATGTGACTCGCTCTTCTCATGCAGGTACCTCCTTCTGGGCTCAAACTCTTCATGAAATGAAGTCACTGCACCACAGCCCTAGGGCTCTGTCTTTGCTGGAGAGAGGGTTGTTCTCAAGGGGCCTGTTGTGCAACTGAAGAGGTTGGAGCAGAGTGCTGGAAAGTCTTCCACCTGATGTGTGAAATGTTTCGTTTGTGACTTTTGGGTATTAGCATTCCAACATTGCTTTCTGTACAAAATTAGCCCTAATGTGACCTATTAAATCAAAAGGTCTTACTAGACAAAAGGCACTGGAGCTCTTAATGTAGCATGGCAAGATTTTTCACACCCCAAGGTAGGAGGTGTTGGCTGCCACTACTTGTTGCAAGGTAAGATCAGTCTGTGCTGTACCTCTGGTAGGACACTGCATTTACAGTTAGTTACCTCAAGGTAAAGAAGTAACATGTTTTGCCAGGGATTACGTAGCTTAAAAATGTCATTCACCTGAGCGTGATCCTGGTGAGAGATGAAATTTGTGTCAATGAGTTCGCTATTTACCTTGTTAGCCTTTGGGTGTGGAGGGAGCCCTTCCTTTTGCGTGACACAGGGATTCCTCTCTTGGATCATTGCAGTAGCCTCACCAGTGCCCTCCCTGCAAAAGGGACTGGCAGAGGAAGAGCTTTGGTGGGCCAGTGCTGGGACACCTCCAAGCATTGGCAAAATAGGTAGCTGCCTGTGGCATTGGATGGTCTGGTGACAGTCCTGTCGTCTACTTGCCTGTGCCAGAGTGGCAAGAAAGCAGGTTCATTGAGGAAAGCCAGAGCATCTGGTGTCTGTGTCTGGTTTTGGAAGGTGGGAGAGGTCCTTTCGGGAGCAGCAGTCACTACCTGTCTCCTTAGTGCCAGCAAAGGCAGCAGTCTGGGCTTGCCAGAGCTCTCTTCATGCTTTCTTTCCCAGCCAAATCCTACCCCTTCCCCTCACAGGAACTACCCAGACCCCACCCCTCATCCTTGGGCAACAAAATTCATCTCTGCCCACGTGTTGCTTTGAGCCAGCTCTGAGTAAGCGAGTGCATCACGATTGGTGAGAGGTAACAACTCCAGCCGATGCCAAACTTGCAGATCCCCCAAAGCCACCACTGTGAGCCGAGACCTGACATGCTGGGAGTGCAGCCCAGGTTACTATAGCAAATCCTCAACAGCTTCCTGCGCAGCTGAGTTTTTTTTGGAGTCTGAAGCTCTGTAACCTCATAAAAGCTAGAAAAAACTTGAACTCATTCAAAGATTATTTCACACCACCTACAGTAGTCTATGAAGTCAGACATGCTGTAACATATGATTAACGATGTGTTTGGTGGTGAGTCACTGGGTAGTCTAGCAAGCACTGCTCACCTTCTAACCAGTTTGTGCGCGGGAGTCCTTACCCAGTGACACACCCAAACTGAACGTTTTAATAATTTACCACATTCTGAGCTTGGAAGAGCAGTTTTTGTTGTTTAATTAAAAAAAAAACCGACTTAAATGCTTTGCCACCCGTTAGGGAACAAACCTCTACCATGAAGAAGAAAAGAACGTGGGAGGAACCCCAAAAAGCTATTATTACGTTGTATGGTTGGAGTATCCAAGAAAAAGACTGGGAAAAATCCATGTTTAAGAGATGAGGGATTGCATCTTTGTGTTATGTTAAAGAGTCACTTTAGAATATACATGAACATTTCTTGGGCTGAAATGTATCATTACCTTTTCCTAACTGCATGTCCCAAGCACAAAGTGACAGTTGTGGTTTTTTCTTATTTATTATCTGGAATGCTTAAGGATTGTGGGGGAAAAAAAGCCACATTCTCCAGGCAATGTGCAAAAATGAGCCCGTCTGGTCTGTGAGATGGCGGTGGGAGACACAGTTTTGATCCCTGCTGCAGAGGAGGAAATTGCACTTGCATCTCAGTGTGATCTGCTATCCTTTCTCCAATGAAAATCACAGTAAGAAGCCTAGGGAAGAGAAAGAGTGGAACAAACTTGCATAATACGTCACCAATTACTTTTCCAGCCTCCAACTATTTTCAACTCAGGGGATTTCCTGACATGAATGAATGTGGTTCATGACTCTTTAGTAACTTTCAGTGGATCATTCTTCCAAGTTCTTTTCCAGTTTCTACTCGTACCTGTCTAAACCTTTTGCTTCCACAACACCAGTAGCAAACAACTCCGCCAACCTTCTACATGTTGTGGGAAGAGTTGGGCCTTTCTCTTGTTTTGAACCAGTCTCCGACAGCTTCATTTGGTGCTTCTCAGTTCTTGTGGTGGAAATTACCATGTCAGTCACTTCCTAACCCTCTGCTCCAAGTCTCTCACAAACTTATGAACCATTATGAGATGTCCCTTGGACATCTCCTTCCCGAGGTGAAGGCTCTCGGCTTCCAAAGGCATGAAACCAGTTGTCATCCTCTGAGCCTGTCCCACTTCTTAGATACCTTTTTGAGAGGAGGAGACCAGGATTGCACACACTATTCAAAGTGCTGGTGAACCAGGAGTTTATACAGTGGTCTAATGAGGTTCTTTTCTCTGTTTACTTGCTGTTTCTTTCATGGTAATCCCTAACATTTGATTAGCTGAGCACTGAGGTGATGGTTTTGTGGAACAGTCTATGATAGTCCAAAGGTCTCACTCCTGAGTAATAATAGGCAGTTCATATGTGAATTTAAGATTTTTCCCTGTGTGCACCACTTTAAATTCAATCTGCACTGACTTTCAGCTGCTGTGTCATTGCCCAATCCCTCAGCCCTGTCAGGGCCGTATGCAATCCCCCACTGGCTGCTCTTTTTCCTCGTACTCTTTTAGTTGCGTGTCCTCAGCAAACTTTCTTACCCCATTGCTGCTCCAGATTGTTCACAGATAGATCAAGCAGCGCATGTCCTGGCCTCACTGGTGGGATGCCTCTGTTGTGAGAACTGACCGCTTACACCTACTCTCTGATGCCTATCTTGACCTGCTCCAGCTCATCCAGTATTAGCGTTGCTGGGACCAAAGCCAGATGTTGCAAGCCCCCGTTAGGGGAGTGCAGCTCATACCTGGTCCTTGTCTAGACCCCTCCATTTCTAGACTTACAGGGTGATACTGCAGAGTGTGAGGCAAGCAATGCCTTAGCCCGCTAGCTGGCCAAAATCTTTTGAGGACTGCAGCTTATTCCCCCAAGTTTTATAAATGCATGTAAATGTGCAGGTGTTCAGTGCACAGAGGTGCCAGTGGGACTGTCTACGCTGTGCAATAGGGAAGAGCAATAATCACACATACAAGTGCAAGCTTTGAATTAGCAAAGTGCAGTATTTTGAAATAATGTTTCATTAGAAAAAAAGCATGCGAGAATAAATGATACTATAAATTAGTGGCGGGTTACAGGCAAAGCATGCAAATCCGCCCACCTCTTACTGAAGCGTAACTGATATGCCTCTTCCGGCAATTAGCTGAGTTCCTTGGAAGAGCGCTGCCTTGGATCAGGCAGCAGGATGGGCTGGCGCAGACAGGCTGCTCCAGCTGCCTGGGAATTAGCGTCCTGCCACAACCGTCCCCTTCGCGCCCCAGCAGCGGGATCTGCCGTGCTTGAGCTGGGGCTGCGGCAGGGGCCAGTTGGTTCGAGCTGCTTTTCATTGCTGGGATTTTCTCTGCAGCAGGCGCTCGCGAGGGATGGATAGCTTTGTTGCTGCAGAGCCTCTGATGGACAGCTGGCCTTATCCATTCACACAGAGCACCGCTTACAGAGGGAGCTCTGCCAAAGGAGGATTTTCCCTGTGGAGGAAGCCCTGCACTGACCTAAAGTGTTTTTTTTTCTGCAACATTGAGTGTCAAGTCCCACCAGCACCCCTCCTTGTGCTGTGTGCTGCATCGGTGACACATACAGGAGCGAATGTCCCTTAAGGGAAGTGAAGCTACAGGTAGCTGCAGCAACTTTGGGGATGGGTGTGAACTCCTGGCCCCGTCTGGTGCCTGGTGTACCCAGCGCACAGTGGGTCTGCTGTGCCTCTGCCATTGCACCCCTGGCTTCTTGCCCTGCTAATGCAACAGTGCCAGTCTTTAGTGTCCCTCCCTCACCCAGTTCTGATGGAAAAGAGTGATGCAGGATGCCCATACCCCCTTAATCATTTTTTCCTTTCCCACCACCCAAATTTTCCAGATGTGGCTGCCACTAGAAATAAGCAATTGAATGAACACTTGTCTGCAAGTGACTCATTCTCACTCTGTGAGGGGCTGTGTGGAGGGTGGGGATGCGAAGTCTCACCACCTCCTCGGACAGCCTGCAATGATCTCAAGTTCACCAGAGTGAAAAAGAGCCTCCTGTTCTCCCCAAAGCAGCAGTAGCCCACTTCTGCTGCTCCGAAAGTAATCTAAAACATATGTGGCAAAAAGGACATCCTGGTCATGATTTCCAGCTGCATCAGGGCAGTGAACACCCTCCTTTTCCTGCTGATGCATGGGCGGAGGTGGGTATCTGTCTCTAGAGAAGCCCCAGGTCCCAGTGAAATAATGGGAAAATTGCAACCAAAAGAGCCCCACCTGAGGGACTACAGTGAAATATGGACCATTTATCCCAGGCGATTTGTCCTACCTCTTGTGAAGTACCTTCCACCTGACCACAAAGAAGCAAGTGCAAAAGGGCATCTTTCTCAGGCACACATCCCTTGGAGGCTGTGTTTGTTCCTGCTTGGGATTTAATGCACCTTCAGGTAGCACTAACCTGTGCTCTTTGCTTCACATACTATTTTCACGTGGACATTTGCTTGGGTAGGAAAGCCAGGGGAAAGACCCATGCCATGCTTGTTTGTGCCTGTGTGATGTTTTTTTTCCATGAGGGCAGGCAGTAGGAACTGCGGAAAGGGACGTTCGGGGCTTTTTTTCTTTTCCTCTCAGAGGCACAGATAACGTGATGGGTGGTACTGACCACCCTTCACCAACAGAGTTGCCTTGAAGCCTGCTGAGCACTGAGCTGTCTGGGTTTATTTGTGTTGTGCAGTTTCTTGCCATAGGCTGTGGAAGCCGGAGTATCTCTGTAGATTTGCATGAATGTCCTATGAAATATGTGAAATTTTTTGAGGCTCAGTGGATCTATATTTGATTGAGGCTTTTGTGTGTTTGTTTCTTGAAGAAGCTTTGGTGAAATTTTGTGCATGCTTTTTTTGTCTTTTGGAGGAATCTCAAAAACATAGACCAGACCATAACGAGTCAAAGATGAAATACATTCAGCAAGCATGATCAAGGCAGTAAAACAAAGTTCCTTAAATGAAACCATCACTAATTTACAATAAAGTATGCACCGAGTTTACGTATTGCTAAGTTATCAGGAACACGGTGGCCACCGCTCACTTTCTTGTGGAAACAAAGCTGTTTACTGGAGAGCTTGGTTTGGTGTCATGGTTTCACCTGGACTTCTTTTTTTCGCCTCAGTTTTTTGCTTTTAGCTTCTTTCTAACTCACCAGCTGTTTTTCACCCATAGCTGCCCCTCTAAGGGTGTGAGTGGATAAGTGGATAGTGTGGCCAGGCTGCAATCAAAGAAATATTTTGAGAGCCCTTTCAGAACTCTAAGGAATCTGGGCCGGCTATGAATGCCGGCTTTATGCAGCGCTGTTTTGAAGTAGGAGTGAGTAACTAAAAAACAATTTGCGCTCTCTCCATGTTCAACTTTGACTTTATTAAGAAAAAGAGAAAGAAAACAAACACAATCCCATTCACTGCCGAAATACACATTGATCCTTTAATCCTCAGGGAATCATTGGGAACTGCTTCCTCCTTGAAAGAATTGCTGTATTGACGCAACATTTAATTGTGCAATTACACACGCGCGTTCTTCTCCTGGGCTTTGCAGAGCAGGGCTCTGTGGCTGGAATGCTAATCAGAACGGGATTGATACCATCTCGCTGCACGCACAGCCTGAATGCAGCCTCCCGGCTGGCAGCAGCCCCTGGGTACCTTCATGGGTCTGTCCCAGCCTTTTCAGGCAGGAAACCAAAGATGGCAATCGCAGCCCAGCAAGGTCAGAGCAAGGACTGGAATCTGGGCTGGAGCCCAAAACTGTGTCCTGTATTGGTTTGTTAGCCTTCCTTGGTGGAAGTGGGAGACTCCAGTGTCCATCTCTCCTCAGCAGTGCCTGGTGGCTGCGGCTGGCAGGTACCAGTGGGGACCCTGTTCTAACACCCTCATCTGCAAGCTGAAAATATGACCTGCCTGCAAATGCCTGGTCAGTGGCGTCTCTCCTGCTCCTGTGCCGCTGCTTGATCTCCACGTGGTGCACGCACCTTCATGGGATTTATTTTTTTTGTGGAAGTTTTTACTTCAAAGCTACTGGGAAATGCTCTGCACGTGTGTTTGTGCGCATATCTGTGTATATATACACACAGGTACTTGTTTGTCTGGGCCCTACTTCCCAAGAGCTGCATTTGCTATAAACTCCACCAGATTTTTTCTGATGCTTCACGTGTGCCACCTTTTTGACTTCAGGGGTGTGCGACACTTGGGATAGAGCTGCAAAAAAAATCACTTGCTGGGTTGGGGGACCCTCTGGGAGCCCTTGCTGTCACCTGTGCTACTGCTTCATGTCTTGATTCAGAAACTGAACCCTGATTGCGCTCGTTTGCCTCACACTGACTGACCCTGATGGGAGTGGGTTGCAAAGTAATGTACAGCATGTCCTCGCTTCGCCTCACCGGGGAAGCATGGTGCGCATTAGGGTTTACAGTTTCCTGCAAGTAAATACAGAGGCTGATTAAGCATTAGATGGGAAGAAATGCAACCCTGCTCCAGCTGGCTTTGAATGCTAATATTTTCTTTGGGCTTAATCTGTTTACCATGACATTACTATTAACGGTTTCATCATCAATTCTACTTTCCCACCAGCACTAAGGATGGAGTTTCCAGATGGACAATCCTAGCTGTCAGCCCCTTGTCCCTTATCCATGGCCACAGGCTAGCCTTGTCCCTGGCCACACCATGGGTCCTGTGGCAAGTCTGCCATGGGCTGGCCATCCCACTTTTTGAAACCCTTTAAAACTCTTTTAATGACTGTTTTTAATGCATCCACTACACTTGCCTAATGGCCTCAGGAAAATGAAAAGAGGAGGCTTTTGTTATGTTGTTAAGCAGCATTTGGCTAATGTTATGGGCTCCTGGCCTCCAGGTCCCTCTGTTCATGTTTTCTTATTTCTCTGAAGGGTTTAAGTCAGGGCAAGCTGAGGCTGCTCCCGTTGGCAAAAACTAGCAAAAACTAGTCCTCCTCCGCATTTGTCTGTTTGCTCTCTGCAGACAATCGCTCTGTGCCATCCTGGCAACAGGGCCTTGGGGCATGTCAGTCCCCTGCGGGACAGGGTGATGCACTTTATTCCTCTCTTTCAAGGGAAGGCTGAGAACATGAAGAAGAGCGGGCAGCTGTGGTCTTAGCAGACAGCCTGAGAGGAGCTTTGGTAGCGGAAAAGCCTTGGGAGGAGCAAGGAAGGCTGCTGTCGAAAGTCAGCAAGGGACTTTCTCTCCAGATGCAAGACAAGCAAAAGAATTATAGGTAACATGCTGAAGTATGCAGATAAAGTTACCTGAGTTATTTTGACCATAAAGCCCAGGATAGTAAAGGCTCCTAACCTCTATTAATCAGCAAGAAGCCGGAAGAGGCAGCACAATGATCTCAGCTGCCGAAGCTTCTGTGCCCTTTTGCTCCCTTTAATTTAATTGTGTTAGTCTTGTCCGCATCTTTTGTTCTTCCGCCCCACTCAGGATATGTGCTGCTGATTTTGGCAGGGCTCGCTCTGGCTGCACGTGGCTGGTTTGTGGACAGCCAGGAGGGACGGGAGGAAGGGCAGGAAGGGGAAGAGGATGGAAAAGGTCCCACGGGAACAACCTGCTTAATGTGCCTCATTTGTCTTAATAGTGTCACCATGTCCCTTCCTGGTGAAACTTCCTCCTGATAGGTCAAACAGGCAAAACTGAATACAGAAGGGCTCCCACTGATTTCAACAGAGATGAGATTTCATGCTTAAATCTTAAAAAAAAATTAAAAAAAATAAAAACGAGTGCCCACGAGCCAAGTCTAGCACAGCAGGAGCTGCCAACCCAGCAATCGTTCCTTCCCCTGGCCTTCAGCTATGCTGAGGGGTCGGGATATCTTGTCTTTAGCTTAGCTGTTCTGATTTGTACCGCTTGTTCCTCATCAGACCAGTAAGAAATAAGAGCAATAGCTTAGCCCTGGGTCCTCCACTTGCTTAGCGTGCAGAAAAGGGTCCAGCAAGCACAGCAGCGGGATTATCAGTGCTAACCCCCAGCTATTTTCTCTGCTGGTGGCAATAGCATCACTGTACCTCTTGCCAAAGTACTGCTCCTCAGGGCTGTTATGGGATGCAAACCCTTCCCTGCCCTCCTGCTGCTTGCTGGACTCCCACCCACTTCCACAGGGCTGTAGCTCCCCTCCCAGTGGTGTCCAAGGGTGTGGGTAGAGTTTTCCCCACTGCTGGTGACACAGAGCAGCTCTAACTGAGGATATGGCAGCATCAATGCAACTTCATCAGGTTCCCCAGCAAATGCGTTGGCCTCCGGTCTCCTGTCAACATCATTGCAAGAATGCTGTCAGCACAACCCACTGGCATTTGTCTTCCCTGCTGCCAAAAATAATGATTCAGCACATGCACACTGGTTTTAGCACTCGTGTCCCTTTACATGACAGTGTAAATATTTGTATGTCTTCATATAACAGGAAAAGACAGTGTGTGCAGTCCCTCACCTACCCAAGACTCAAACCAATCCTCATGGGGGATTCAGAGGTGACGATGTGTCAGGAAAGCTGCCCTATGCTGCTGCTTTGTAAAAGAGTTGCCCTTCACTGTAGGAGTGGGAGGATGCATCCCACTGAAGCCATACCAGAGGGGTGGCACAGGAGGTGTCGTCGTGCATAATTCATGGGTTGTAATGGAAACATCAGAAAAATAGAAATGAAGATACATCAGAAAAAAAATTAATGACCTGCTGTGTCGATATGGCATTTTTATGACCCTTGGTTTTGCTTCGTGTCTCTTAAACAAGCAAACAAACAAATGCAAAAGGTGGTTTCCTGGACACAGATGCGTTATCTCCAATCCCAGGGTTCATCCCTGCCGAAGGACATGGTAGTGGAGCAGCTAACCCGAGGGTGTACCTTCATCACCTTTCTGTCAAGGAATGATAATGCTTAATATGTGGAAAAGGACGAAGCACTTACAGAAAGCTCTGGTAAAGAGAAAAGCTTTTCATATGATTTTGAATGCTTCTGGCTTTTCAGGAAACACAATTTTGAGCTCCATATTTTACTGGATTTCTCTGACTTCGGAGTCCAGCCGTACAAAATGCCACAAATCCATTACAGCAAGCACAGATTTTTGCAAATATTTAAAAAGTCGAGGTTTTCCTGTCCCTTTCACAGCAATGAATTATCAGTTATGCAGTGAAGTAGGAGTGCATCATTTGCTTACTGGTTTTGTAGTGGGATCCTTCCCTCATTGCTTGCTGTAATTCTTCTTGGATCTGAAGAGTAAAACATATTTACATTGGCATGTGGGATTCTGGAAAACCTCAAGAAAAAATAGGACTGGAAAGGAAGTTTTTCTGTCCAATTAAATTTTTTGTGATGCATTTTTTCCATATCAGAATGAAAGCTTGAAGTATAGGAACTGCCAACAACATTAAGCCAGCTGCAGCTACTTATTTTGATTATTTTATCCTTTCTAATTCGTTAGTAAATTTACTTTATGTTGCAATGCAAAGTAGAGATTCTGGATTTGTTGGATAAAATTTATGTCCACAAAGCTGATTTCAGTAGTTTGGGAACTGTTTGGCAGATAATTTTAAATCTGAAAGTGGCTATCTGCTACACTAAAAATAAAAAATAACGATCCGGTAAATGACTAATTTTGTGGTTCAGGGTAATTAGCGGAACAGCTTGGCGGATGGAAGGCAGCAGGTCTAAATTACTGCACTAAGTCCATTTGCAGGAAGATTTTATCTGACTTTGTTGTTATTAATAATAATTAATGAGAATTAAAATATTCAGCTGGGATTTTTGCCTTTGCTATTAGCGGGAATACTTCTATGTATGTATGTATATGTATTTGCTCTTTGATGCTTTTCTTGGTTGTTTGCATCTCAATCCTTGGCTGTCTTGCTCTGGACTTTAATAATGCTCCAGAGATTACTCAGACCACATCTTTGTCTAGCACGGAGGAAACCTGAGGCTTTTACAATTAGAGCTGCTGGTTATTCCATGAAAAACATACGTCGTGGTCTGACAAGGAAAGGAGCAGTAAGAAGTCAGGCAATAAGCAGTCCTTTGTCAGCAGGCTCACGGGGAGCATCGGTTGACAGCTTGCAGTTCGCTTTTCCATCTTGTTTTTGTAGCAAAGGTTGCTGGGGATGCAGGGATGGCACAGTCGCCTCTGGGTCTGCAAAAACCCGCACAGATCCAAAGCCTTCTCTGGTGAAATCCAGACATTACTTTGCTGAAGCCCAAGGTGCTTAAATTTCAATGCCTCCAAGACACCATGATGGTAATTTAGTCTTCTGTGCTCTGTGACACCAGCCTTTGGTGTTTCTGCTCGGCGTTCCCACCCCAAATCTGCATCCTGTGTTAGGTTTTAAGCACATGAAGCATTTTTATGAAACCCTTCAACTACTAGGGGTCCATGGTGGGGGAGAGTTTTAATGGGGTGGTTTACTGGATAATTGCTCTCACTGTTAAATAAATAAAAAAAAAATGCTTCTCCCTTTGTTTTCAGACTCTCCTGAGTTTCAGTCTCCCAGCCCTGGACTCTGCTCCACCTGTGTTTGGCAAGGTTAAAGCCCTTCAGAGTCTGAAATCTTCTCATATGCCCTTAAAGACTAGGAGTCATCATCTCCTAATCTTCTCTTTTAAGAGGAGGACAGTGATAATTGAGGACTTACTATTGACTCTGTTGACTTTTAGGTGGTTTGTGTTTGGGTCGTAATTGTTCCTTTTTATCATTGTACCTCTGCTGTTAATAACTGCTATTCATTGTGCATACATCTAAGGAAGTGGCCCCACTTCTGTTAAAGATCCAACATTTGGGGCTGTGGTGGACAGTTGAAGGGGTGTTGTTTTGGTTTTGGGCACCTTTGGAGAAAAGTAAGTGCATCAATCAAAGTGCTGTTTACTCACCTCCTCAGAAGGTTTTGTACATCGTGTTTGTTATTTTTTTGTGGCTCGTTTTCAAGTGGTATTTTATCTCCGGTGGTTTCAGTTCCAGTTGTAGGCTGGACTGTATTCTACCATCCTTAATCATCTTGAGTACTTTCTTCACTTTCCTTAACTTCATTTGATTTTGCTGAGAAATTTCAAGGAGTGAGATGATACTTAGATGAATAAACTGGGTATTAGATTGGGGATTGGGTGGATCCTAACAAGCAGATGCTGTGCTTTCTGTGGGAAGATTTCTAAGCTTCATTAAACCAAGAGAGGCTCTTTTCCTCTGACACTTACACATTTAAAAGCATGGTATTATACCCTATTATTAATACAAATTATAAACTATCTTGATGGCAATAGCCATCTTTTGGTGAAATTTCAAACAAAGGACATATGCAAAGCCTCCATGAAAGGATGTGAGCTCTTTTATAGCCTTATGTACTATGACTTCAAGGGGATTGTTCCCCATCCAAGTGCCGAAGCCTTTGCAAGATGGAGATATAAATGCCTTGATTATGATATTTATCCACTCATCTGTATTATATTCTGTTTGCAGCATTTTTTTTCCTACATATGTCGGGCTGGTGGGAAATCTCATAAATACCATGATAGCAATGGTTTGGATCCCTTTGCAGGCTGAACCGAAGTCTAGCCATCCTGTGACGGAGCACAGTAAGTATTTAGTCTTTCTGATCAATAGCAAATGAATAGGGATGGGGATTGGCATGCTGTAAGGACTGCTAAAGGACTTGGGGTTGCCCAGCCTTGAAATGCTGACATCTTAATGCCTAAGCTGTGCTTGTGGAAGAGTATTATTCCCTACCTGTTGACCACTCTTGCTGTGTGGAACTGCAGGCTTCCAGCCCAGTGCTTGCCGTGCATCTCAGAAAAGGTGAGCGTGCCTTTTCGGAAACGCGGTGGTGAACCTGAGCAGACAGTCTCAGGGTTTCTTGCTTCCTGCCTCTAACTTCTATAAATAGAGTATTAATCAATATGTTGTCTTCTGTAGGGGCATCACAGTCTGGCAGCGTGTTTAGCATGAAAGAAATCCTACGCCTGATGAAGTTTCCGGGAGTGATGGAAGTTTTCATAGTCAAGGTCCTTTCTGGATTTCCCGTAGGTAAATCTCACCCATTACCTGCAATTACTGATGTATTTAAAATAAGATGACATACACTGTAGACCAGACTTATCTGAAGTTACTGAAAGCACGCTGCTTTTGATCACGAAGCAGTGAAGATTCAGCTCCTAACTCGATGCTGGATGCTTTTAAATGCTCTCAGCAACATAGGGTCAAAATCCTGGGTCTTAATGTAGAACAGACTTCTTGTCACAGGCTGCTTCTGCTACTTTTGGCAAATCGCTTAATCTCTCTACTCCATCCCCGTGGCTGTAAATGTATTTTCCTCTTGTCTGTCATTTCTGTTTAGGCTGTAACCTCTTTAGAGCAGAGGGAAATCATCTGTACTCTGCCAGAAACACTGAGGTCCTTCCTAATTTTACTTAATGATTTTAAGGGGTATGTCTACATTAACCTTTTTCCCAACAACTAAAAACTATTGCTGGACAAGAGGCTGTGGCTGCATGCAGGGGAGCTGCAGCATGTTTCTCCCCTTGCATGTTGATGGTGGTGCTTCTTCTCTTCTTGATATATTCTGCTCGGGTTTTTTTGTATCATGGTAGGAACATGCTGCTACCTCAAACCCATCTGAGACCTGCATGTTTCCCTGGTCCCTTTGAGTCAGTTGCTGTCCTGGCACAGCCCATGTCTCCCAGTTTGCTCATTATACCTATCCTTGGCCACATGTATTGGGTTTGCATGGCAAGGTTTTGGTAGTGGGGGGACTACAGGGTTGGCTTCTGTGAAAAGCTGCTAGAAGCTTCCCCCAGGTCCGACAGAGCCAATGCCAGCTGGCTCCAAGATGGACCTGCCGCTGGCCAAGGCCAAGCCCATCAGTGATGGTGGTAGCACCTCTGAGATAACATAGTTAAGAAGGGGAAAGAAAAAACACTGCTGTGGAACAGCAGCTGGAGAGAGGAATGAGAATATGTGAGAAGAACAGCTGCAGATGCCAAGGTCACTGAAAAAGGAGGGGCAGGAGTAATGCTGCTCCCAGCAGAGATTCCCCTGCAGCCCGTGGTGCAGCCCATGGTGAGGCCGGCTGTGCCCCTGCAGCCCATGGAGGCCCACGGAGGAGCAGAGATCCACCTGCAGCCCATCCACCAAGCCAGGGCAGGTGGATGTCTGAAGGAGGCTGTGGCCCATGGGAAGGACCCACGCTGAAGCATTTTGTAGAAGACTGCGTCCCGTGAGAGGGACCCGAGGCTGGAGCAGGGGAAGGGTGTGTGGAGTCCTCCCCCTGAGGAGGAAGGAGCGGCAGAGACAAAGTGTGATGGACTGACCGCATGCCCCGTTCTCTGTCTCCCTGCACTGCTCACGGGGAGGAGGGAGAAAAAATTGGGAGCAAAGTTAAGCCCAGGAAGAAGTGAGGGATTGGAGGAAGGTGTTTTAAGAATTAGGGTTTTTTTTTTCTCATTATCGTACTCTGATTTGATTGGTAATAAATTAAACTAATTTTTCCCAACTCAAGTCTATCTTGCCCATGATGGTAACTGGTGAGTGATCTCTCCCTGCCCTTATCTCAACCCTTAGGTCTTTCGTTATATTTTCTCTCCCGTGGCCAGCTGAGGAGGGGAGCGACAGAGCAGCTTTGATGGGCATCTGGTGTCCAGTCAGGGTCAACCCACCACACCACAACTGAATAGTCTTTAATTTTGCCTACCCGCTGGCTTCTTTCCCCCTGGCTTATCTCTAGACAAGCCAGCATGTCAGCCTTATTACTGGTGGTGTAAGGACAGGGTGATGTTCTCTGTCGTTCCACACAGAGGGCTTTCATGGCTCTTTTCCCAGTCAAACCTAAAAGTACAGTTTCTCTTGGTTGTGGTTTCAAGGATGAATTTTGTGCTCCTCAAAGTACGTGCACATCATGCATCTGAACAAACTAAGGTACGTCCATTCCAAATGGGGATCCCGAGAGAGAATTTAGGGCACCTTACCTTTTATACTTTGCATCTTTTTCCAGTTCATGTGTGTCTGGAGAAGCCCTTGAAGTTTAAATAACATGAAACATAATTTACAAATTAAATTCTCATTTCTAAACTGTAAATACCATTTACAAATGAAAGTAGATTTTGCTGTGGAGAGTGGCTGAATCGGAAGGGGATGGCATTTCTGGGCTTGGCCAGCTTTGTCTGTTATTCCTTGCTAAGGCTCTGGGGGAACAAGTCCAACTGGAGCTGTAGAACAGTGTGCAGGGAAGTAAATGACCTCTGATTTTTTTTGTTTTTGTTTTTGTTTTTGTTTTTGTTTTTGTTTTTGTGTGTAGTTGTCATTGGCTGAGATCAGTCATGCCAGTTGGTCCTACCCCCACCACTGGAGACAGGATGCAGTCTCGATGGACTGCTGGCTTGCCCTAATAATGCACTTTTTGGTCCTTATGAAACTAAACTTTTAAAACTGCATTTTTAAAGGTGTCCATAAAATGACAGCATTTCACAGAATGAGACACTCACATGATGTTTTAAGAGGGTTTTCTTTGCTGATTCTGGCTCGTTTCTCAGCTTAAAGTAGCATTCATTTATCTGTTTAAAAAATGCCTGAGACCACATCCATATGCAATCTGCACGGTAATTTCCTGTGCGCTCTCCTTTTTCCAAAGGCTGGGCGAGATGCACTTTATTGTAGTCATCCCTGCTGAAATGCAAATTCCTTCCTGTTGTAGAAGGCGTTCTTCTTTTCCTATACACAGCAAAAATGTGCACCCAACCAAAATAAACATCTCCTGCCCAAAACTGCAAGGGAAGTTCTAGGCAAAGAGGATGGAGACAGTGAAGCTGAGATCTAAGGCAGGACATGGGCTGGTAGTCTGTCACTGAAATGGCTGGGAGTATTTCAGTGAGAGTAGGAATGGGTTCACCTGAGGCACTCCTGATACAAATATAGCACTTGCACTACAGTGAGGCATGATTAAAATCCTAGCAACTTCTCTTTGTAGGTCTCTCTTCAGGTTACTGACCATATGATGGCAGCTGAAAACGGGTTTATCCATCACCTACTTCTCTGCAGCTCACAGTTGGAGGCTGAGCTCCTCATGAGCTCATTTACCTTTCACCTCCTGGCTGCAACTGTGTAATTAATTAGATCACCCAAATTACAGACCTTTCTTTATTTACTTTGTAAACATTTTTGTGATATACACAGAAGAAAATCTTCTGTTCCTCACAGATCTCATTGTTGTCTAAAATTAGCTTGTTTGAGACTGAAAGAGCCTCCCTGGGAGGGCTGCAGGGCTGGGAACCTCCTCCCTGTGAGGCATAAAAGCAGCGACATGGGCTCTGTGCCTCTTGCAGAAGGGTGGCTGCCAGGGGATGGATGGGCAGCAGACTGCTCCAGCATGGCCAAATCACATCCTTAACTGAGCTGGGAAAAGCGAGCCTGATTGCATTGCGGTAGATAAGAGACAGAAAATAAAACACGAGGATAAAAATGCAAAACATACCTTTTACTGACCGGAAAACACCAAGGCCTTGAAAATACTGTTAAATAGCTCCTTCTATGACTCTTTGGCTGCCTGATCCTGTTGGAGAACCTGGTTTACACGTGATCATTTCAGCACCTGCATCTCATTTTTAAAGGGACTTTCTCTAATACACAGAGCAGGATTTTGCAGTGGCCCCTGGGGCTCTCCGTCCCATCACTTTTGCAATTCAGCATAGGAGGGCTGAGATGGGCTCCCAGAGGCCGTGCTCGCCTTTTCACACCGGCTCTCAGTAAGGATTGCTGAACAAGCCCTTCCAAAGCCACACGCTGCTTTTAGAAGTGTCATGTCTTTTTTCTTTTAAAATACAGTTCGTACTCCTGTGTCTCCTTGGTGCTTTTCCTCATCTTTATCACATCTTGCAAACCATTTACCTGCCTTCTGCTGCATAACCCTAATTACTCATCCCTCTAGTGCCAGGTTTTCTAAGGAGTTCATCTGTTACTTAGACCTCCTCCCAAAAAGGCAAAAGGCAAGGATTTTGAGGATATATTTTGCTATTTTCCCTTTTTTTTTTTTTTCCCCCTGCTGAAAACCTGAGCCTTGCAGTGCAGATTGAGGCTTATCTAGATGGCTCCTGTGTGGGGTTTTGGTGTCCCCAGAAGAGCCTGGAGACACACCACGTCATTAAACCCTCCACAGGGTGGGTACATTACTTACATGGCTGTGTTCAGCTGGCCTGCAGCCTACCTGGATGGAACCTGCTGAGATCTTTGTAAGAAATGCTTGTTCCAATGAGCATAAAGTCTTTTGAGTTCAATCTGGGGCTTGCCTTGCAGGTTTCACCAAGAAATGCATTGCCAGTGGGAGAGACCTCCTTAGTCACTGAAAGAGGAGAGAGCAGGGGGATCTCCCTTGTCCAGGCAGCTTTAAGTGACCATGCAGGCAGGAGAGGGGACAGCCATCTATAGGAGAGACCTTTGCATCTCCAGGGAAGCCGTACAATATGTAACACTGGTTAACACGGCCTATCCCCCTGCTCCGAAAGAAATCAGCTCGTTTGGAGGAGAAAGACCCAAATCTACCTTAACTTGATGAGGGACTTCAAAGGGGAGAGGAGCTGTAGAAGCTGGTGTGTGGTACCAGGAAGAAGCGTCAGGTATGTAGGAAGGTCGAACCCCTCCTAGGTGGTACCTGTAGCAGGGTAGCAGGATGAAGGGCGAGCGCCCGCTTCAATCTTATCTTCCTTCAAGTGAAATGAAGTGTGGTTTTTCTTTCATTTTTTCACGTGTGCCTTTTATAAACACGTGCAACTCGGTTGGTTGGTTTGGATGTTGTGAGTAAATACTGTTATTTGCATGTTACCTTAAGCTGCCGTGAGCTAAGAGCGATTTCAAAGTAACTGGTGCTCTCCGCGGAGGAGTGTGGTGAAGCCATAAATCTTCATGAGCCCCAGCTCCCCAGCCCCTTTTCCAAATATCTGGAGAGTAGCAGAGCGGGGCACCCTTCCTGCCTCCCATCCCTCCCCGCAACGCTGCAGGGCCAGCTGGGGTGCAGCTGTCTCCATTAAGGGGGGAACAAGTGTCTGATGGGGTTCTGGAAGACTTTTTGGGAGGGTGATGGTCCCTCAAGGCAAAGGATTTGGATGCTTGCAGGGAGGTCCTTGTTGCTGCAGATGCTTCTCTGGTAGCAGTGATGTCAGGCTGCTGAATGCGGTGGAGTTGCGCTGGTTTGTTAGGGTGCAAGTCCTCCACAGTGTTCTAGTCAGCAATTTGGGACTGCTGTCCTTATGCTTCCGGGAAATGCCAGCAAATCCTTTGCATGCCACGGTGTTCATGACTCACTTTGCCAGGCCACAAGCTGTCTTCTCCGCCCTCACATGTTGCCTCGTGGGCTCTGTTTTCTTCGGGAAAGAGAGGACCACAGCTCCCTGTTTACTCAGTCTTTGTAGCTTGGAGCATCCTACAAGGGAGGACAGGATCCGTAAAGGATGTCTGCTCTCTTCTCTCCAGCAGGATCAGTGCTCTCTGATGGGCACATTGTGGGAATGTTCACGTGGCGAGAGCCCCAGTTTCCTGCTGTCCTGGTGCATCTGAGATGCACAAGACATTAGGGGAGGCAGCAGCCTCCTACCCCATACCAACACTTTGAGAGCAATGTTTTGTCATAATATTTTTAGTTTGATGGCTCGTTGTGTACCATGGGAGCATGTGTACCTGTGTCTGTATTTGTGTATGTATGCATGAGGGGAAATACACACTATTGTATTTTCATATGGGATTAAGCAAGTGGGCATTTTCCGTTATGCTTTCCAGAAATTGCCTTCATTGAAAAGCAGATCCAGCCTGTGCTGTTTCTGTCCATACTTTCCCAAATGCTTGTGTTGACACCGCTATCGGTCCAAGAAAGCGAGACACCAACGTCACTGCTGAGCTGTGCAGTGAAACTGCTGTATTTAGGCTGATGTCACCAGGTTATTTCCCAGGCAGTGTTCCCCATGGTGAAAACCTGAAGTCAGGCAAAAGGGGTGAGGAATCCAATCAGATTATTTTTATGGTTACAGTCTTGTCTGAACAAATGTTTTCTCACTGCCTTAATGGTTAGTCTGGCTTCAGTGATCCAAATATTTACCAGTTTATAATAAACAGCTGAATCTGCAGCCTACGTAGTCACATTATTCTAAAGATGAAAGTAAGTGGGATAAAAAAAAATCGACATTTAAAGATTAAATTGCTACACTGACTTTGAGTAGGATTCTGCTCATGTTTATATACAGTCCCAGTAACCTCAGGGAGAGCTACTGACTCTTACTGGGGGTGATTGGGAGGGGGGTTTGAGCATCTATATGCAGTGCAAGTATATTGATGTATGCTTTTCATTAACCCTCCCTCTAGGTTTGTTCCTGATTATGTTTTCCATCATCTCTATGGATTTCTTTGGCTTGGAAGCAGTGGAGTCTGGATACCTGATGTCATATTTTGGTGTCCTTCAAATGGTAAGTGAAGTGGAAGTCTGCCTCTTGCCACATCACTGTCTAATTTGCTACCTTTTTGATACATGTTCTCCCAAATCCAGGCATAATATCGATGGGGAAAGCCTAGCTCTGCCATGTGGCACTTGGCTTAAAAAAATAGAAGTGACTCCAAATCTATTTTGTTCCTTGGAAGGTGAAGAAATGAGAGCAAGGAGTGTCCTGAAAGCTGTCTTCCCCTTGTCCCTCCTTGCAGATCTTTAAGTTGCTAAAAAGGAGCTAAAATTTCTTCAGACTGACATGTTGACCTGTTTTTTGTAAGAAAACTTACATTGAAGCTGAAGTGCCTTGACTGAAGTTTTCACTGGTACAGGTTGGCTGATTTACATTTACTTAGCAGCACCCTGTAAATTTGTATAAGTAGGTGGTCTTACTGGTGTTTTCACAGGTGCCTTCAGTGTTAAGGTAGAACTCGTTTCTGCTGTGTGGAAACAAGCACAGCAAGCTTGTACTTTCAAAAAAAACCCCCCAAAATTAAAGAAGGGCAATGATATGTGATAAGGAGATTTGCAAAATGTGTAAAAGGGAAAAAATCAGCCGAATTAGGCAGTAGCAGGGCAAAAAATAAGATGCTATATTACAGCAGAATTTACCTTTTGGAGGAAGAGGCTAATAATTTTGCAGAAGGAGCAACAGATGGCTATAAGCAAGCCTCAAGGTAGGAATGCAAGTTAAGCAATATTCTGAAGGAGGATGGTCTTGTTATTAAATCCGCCTCCATTTCCTGGGCATTGCCGCAGATTTCCTGTGGGATCTGGAGGAGCTTCTCATCTTGGAAATGACAGCTTTAGTTCCTTCCCTTGGCTCTGCCCTGGTCTCACCAAATCTGGGCACCTTGGTAGAGCAACTGACAAGCATGGCCATACATCAGCAAGTGGAGCCTGCAGACTAAACCAGCTGGAGCTGAGGAGCTGGTGCCTTTGTCATGTCCGTTTTGGGAGGATGGCTTTGGCCTAGCTGTCTCAGTCCCATGAGCTCAATATCTGCTACTAGCTGGATGCACCCTCTCATCCAGTCTCGTTGGAAAGAAAACCAGTTTGCTGCTCCACAGCATGGAAGCAGCGTGACAAATGGGGTGATCAGCAGCTGCTTTCAAAAACATGCTTCTGATCCAAACTCCACTGTTAACAGAGGCTTTCCCTGTGTTAGTCTTTGTGTGCTGCCTGCTAGACCAGGATCTGCAGGCATCACTCAGGGTTTGGAGGGTCTGAATCACCTTCTGGTATCTTCTTCCCTCTTTGAATGTAGAGAGACTCCCCAACAACTGTGCCCTTAGCTTAAACATATCAGTTAAATCCCTGTTATATATGTTTACACTGAAATCAAATTTGGGGTTGCACCATGGCTACACTGTGCTTGTTTCGAGCCAGTTAATGTGGGCAGCAATAGCACTTGTACAGCCGGAGCAGGAGTGGCTTCGCATTGCTAGATGGAGCTTGGACGCTGCTGTTAGGTCCGGGATATCTGTCTTCAGGCCACTGCTGTTTCATTTGGGATATCTGTCTGTCTTCACTGCTATTGTTTTCCAGGTTAGTTTGGTTGAAACTGCTGTAGATAAGGTTACCTGTGCTGCCATGCCAGTGTGCCCTGCATATAGGTACAGCCCTGGAAGATGCAGGAATTATAGCGTTCACTCTGCTTCCTAACGAATAATCAGATGTCAGTGCTAACCAGGGGCCTGACCCTTCCCACACTCACAGGGTTTCATCCCGCAGAGGCCAATCATACCTGTTACCACGCTCTAACCCAGCAGCGGCCTGCAGGCTCAGGTGCAGCTCTACTTTGCTGGGGAGGCTTTGCCTCGGGACATTTGGCACAGAAATTGGCTTTCGTCAGCCAGGCAGTTTTCTTTCATCTATCCATGCAGTTTCTGTCCGTGTTGCTATGCGTATTCTACAGCACACAACTGCGGACATCAGAAATTTAGGAGTAAAGTGTTCATAGGGTACAAACTTCTCTTCTTCATGATGGTGCATTGGGGTTTGCTCTCAGAACACCAAAAAGGAAAAGAGGAAAAAATGCTTTATGTTTTTTTAGAAGCCCAGATCACCTTATTCCTGGTGGCGGCAAAGCTGTCTCATCTGAGCGCTTGCAAAGCGCTGCTTTCTGCTTTGTTGCTTGTTCTTTCCACTTTATCACTCGCAGTTCCAAGCTCTGCTCTGGTTTCTGCAGGACCAGATCCTCAACTGGTTCAAATGGTACTCTCTCCATCTGGCTTTTAAATTATTGTAAAACATTACAATTTGTGTCTTTACTTTCCGATCAGGTGTCTGGCTAGAACCACCCAAAGATATCTCTTGCAGATAGTGACGGGGTTAATGTTTTACGGCTGCTTTTTGTTGGGGTTCATCCAGTGGAAGATGCGTGCAGGGAATACAACATGTGCCAGCTCTGTCCTGCTGAGCCCCAGAACTGCTTGTGTGCCTCCGTCTTGCCTAGGCTGGCATTCCAGATGTGTTTGTTTCTGCTGTG
This sequence comes from Chlamydotis macqueenii, assembly GCF_036417535.1. Classification (NCBI taxonomy): domain Eukaryota; kingdom Metazoa; phylum Chordata; class Aves; order Otidiformes; family Otididae; genus Chlamydotis; species Chlamydotis macqueenii. Next base: position 50,386,167 of record NC_141560.1, on the reverse strand, counting down.
CAGTGAATTGATACTGCTGGAGATATAAATGCAGATTAACGTGCAAGCAAATTCCACCAGTCTGGATGGGTGAACGGTGATTAATATCTGCTGACTGGCTTCCCCACTTCACTGAGTAAATTATAGTTTTATTCATAAGGGATATAATATCCTTTTCAATGAATTTCATCAACCAGATCCTCAGCTTTGATTTCTCATTCCGTAGTTTGCCTTTCCGTAAAACATTGAGAGGGTTTTCCCATTCTCTTGGACTTGTTCTGAGCTCTCCTGTTAGAGGAAATGTGTCCCCCCCCATTTGCATCTCTCCTTGGAGCTCAAAATGGGTCATGTTTAAGGACTGTTATAGATGAGAGCGGACATCACAGAAATTAGCAGGAAAATAAGAATCAAGCCATGTCCTGTTTACTTTGAACCTCCCTGGAGCCGTTGAACACAGAGCCTGGGCAGTTGCACAGTGCAGCTGCCTGATCCACCCAGTGCCGTTGTCCCAGGGTCTCGCCTGCTCCCAGCAGTTATTGCACGCAGTAGGTGGCTACAGAGATCGCAGGGAACAGCACAGCAAGCAAGGTTTTGCTGAGCCCTTTACTCAATTCTTCCCCAAAAGTCATAAGCTGACAAAAGCATTGCCTGCTCTGCCTGGCAATTTTTAGTAATATTATTTCTTTGTGTTACTGTAGTATCTATTTTTCTTAATGAAATCTTCTAAAAAACTAACATCTTCGTTTTGCGCAGAAGGTGATGTTGCAGCCCCCTTTCCCAGCCCGATCAGCAACCCCAGGCTGACTCGAATAGCAATGGTCTCTTCCCAGTTTCCTCCCCCACCCCAAGGATATTATGCTCCAATTGCTTAACCTGATTTTTCAGCTTCATTTAACCTACTGTGGCGAGAAGCAGACAAGGCACTGTAAACATCTCTGTTTCTCACCATTCCTCCTCTTCAAGCCAGAGAGGAGATTCTGAATGGCTTTCAGTCAGTCCGCCTAATTTTAAGTAGGCAACTGAAGTACTTTGTTGCTGGTATCTTGAACAGCTCTTTGCATGGGGAGATCAGCACAGAAATACCGACCCCGTGGGAGACAAGGCGTTTGCCACCTTTGCAGATGGAGGATGTTAGTTAGGCGCCCTGCTAATTCAGGCAGCCCTCCTGAGGGATCCCATCTGGAGCTCCTCAGCCTCACATCATCATACTTGGTCCCATCTTTATGATTGGACCACGTCAGATCCCAACATTTGAGGGGGTGCCCCACACTCAGCCCAAGAGGATCCTTGTGGCTTTGGAAGGTGGATTCAGGGCTGGTTTCTGGAGCCTGGGAGCCTCATGGGCTTTGGCTAGTCACTCCCCAGGGCACTTCTCTTGGTTGCTCCCTTGCTGAGCATCAGCTCTGTCCACATGGGAATGGTTGATGGCACTTGGCTCAGCTGGTGCTGCTGGTGGGTTTTGTCATTGCAACGTCATGCTCATGGCATGGAGCATCCTCAGTATCCTCTTCCCTTTGCTGAGTTGCCTGCCCACAGCACGGTCACCCTTCACCCCAGCACTGGTGGTATATCTCCTTGCTGCCACTTGTCCCCCTCTGCCTGTGTGGAGGGATGTAGATTGCCTTGCTGCTGCTCCCAGCCTGTCTCATGGAGACCTGAGCGGCCCAAAATAATACGTCTGCTGATGCATGGCTGTAAAAGTTTCCATGGGAGTACCGGTCCATGGGGGATGGAGGCTTCTGAACTCTCTGGATGAAGCACTGGCCTAGGAGCTGGTGCCAATTTACTGTTTGTGGTTAGGCAAGGAGCATCATCTACTAGCAGAGGATAGTGGAAAGTGTGGGGCAGGCTTAAGCCCAGTGAGGGTGAGAAGGGGACTCACTTCTGGGTCAGGACAGAGCCACACGAGGTTAGAGAAGGCTGTGCGGGAAGGTGGTGTCATAGCATTGGGACAAAAAGCTGCCTGAGGAGGAAACAAAGTTGTTACTTAGAAAATGGATTGTGACCAAGGTTGGAGAGGGCTGATGGGGAAGTGAAAATAGCGAGTGGAAGTTAATTTGAGCAATGCAGGGCACCGCAGTGGTACTTGAAGCACCCTGATAGCTGGGACTGCACCAGCTGGGACTGCTCTGATGAGCTGGGACTGCACCAGCATAAGTCGAGGGGGAGGAGTCAGTGGGAGATAACGAAATGAGGAGGGGAAGGCAGACAGCGGGAGGGATACCCTTGCCCCAGGCATCTGGCATTACAGAAGTTCCCTTGCTCATGATATGTTTGAAGCACCTTTATCTGATCACCGGTGGGTCTCCAGGCAAGAGGTGTGAGAGCCCGTCAGGGATGCAATCCCTCTGTCGTCTGGGAATGGGCTTCCAGAGTCCTCTCATCTCAGAAGCCTTATGGACGAAATTTCCCTCCTAGTAGATGCCTGGGAGTGTGAGATGTCATTCAATCTCCCTCCAGAGAATAATTAATTTAATAATAATTTAAAATAATTTAACTTTGCATAATGGACACAGGTGGGCCTAGACTCCAGCTTTTTTTTGGAGTTGCGAACACAATAGCATGGAGAACTTGCAGGCACAGTATCTGCCTTGGAAAAAGCCGCTGGAGGATTAGGCAAGTGAAATACCTGGCGTCCCTGGTTGGTATCTAAAGTCACATCTAAGGCTTAGATTTCAAACCATGAGAGAGGGTGGGGGAAGCTTTCCTTTAAGAACTTTTTCTCCAAAAAACCAAAGCAAAATGCACCAAACAGAAAATCTGGGCGGCACAAAGGGGTAGATATTTATTACCCTGAGGATCAAGAAATCATAAGACATCTGTTCTATTTACTGGATTTAAATTTGTATTGTTATACAAACTCCACCTCTAGCTGTGCAGCTTCTGGAGGGACAAGTTGGTACGGAGTGATCCTGAAAAGATGAGAGAGATTCGTGGAGGAGAGATTTACATTGCGTATCATCTTATCACCAGTCTGTCCCTCTTGCTTTTTTTTTTCTCCCCTGCACAGCAAAAGAGATGATTAAAGAGCCGGGGATTTAATTGCAGCCAGGTATGCCTAGGGGGAAAACCCACTCGGTGAAAGGACCTTGCAACAACAAACAGAAAGTTCTCCAGTTTCCTGGCTTTGAAGGATTTAAATCTGTGGAGGGGGGCAGGTTGGAGGGGGAAAGAAAGCGATTAGGCTGCAGTTTGCAAAACACACCATCCTCTTCCTCATGTTAGGCAAAAAGCGCTGCCTTCAGCAGTTTGGTCCTTACAGCCAGCTCTCCTTGCAGTCCCGCTGCCTTGCTGCTCCTCTGCAAGTCCTGAACTACTTCTGAAGCACTTTCTGGCATCACCATGTCAGTAAAAAAAAACCCAAAAACCTCTCTTTTCCCCCGCCCAAGATTTTGCACCGCCTTCAGCCCGTGCAGAAAAGCACCGTGATTTTTGTTGCCCGCTGCAGTCTGCCCCAGCCGGTGCCCACCCGCACATCCCACCCCAGCCGGCACTGCACTCGCCCTGGGAACTGCCAGACGGGCACAATTTCAAAGGCGAGAGATATGGGTCTGGTGCGTGGGAGGCTGCTTCTGATGTGAATCATGCTATCTGCGCTAGGGATGGGGCCCTGCATCTTGCCTGCTAGGCTATGCCAGCTTATCTGGCCTGCTGCGCCTGCCTCTCCGACCTTCTCGTGTCTTTTCATTTCCAGGCTGTTGGGTGAAAGAGAGCTTATTTTGTCAGGCTTTTGATTGGTGCTGATGGAAGATTCTGTAGGAACAGTCTTGTGTCCGCTGAGTGCAGAGGACCAGCCGAGCAACTGGTCAGCTACCAGAGGGTACCAGTCCTGCTCAATGACAGCTCCACGCAGCAAGGCTGCTGCTTCACTGGTCAAAAGTCTTCCAAAAATTAGCCTTAACCGTAGTCAACCTGAAACATTCAAAGAGCAGAAATCCATCCTGCAAGTGATTTCTGAAATTTGTTAACAAGGTTAACAATAAAATGGGTAATTGGCTCTTCTGAGCAAATGGGAGCTGCTGTCTTCCCAGAAATCAAATACAAGGGTAGAGGGAAAGAGTATTTTTCTACGTGATCAGCTGAGCTAGTGTAACAAAGCCCCAGTTCGGCAAATCCAGCATAATGACAAGGAGAGATTTGGCTATTCTTACGCATTTATTTATTGGGAGACTTATTTGCCTTTAAAGAAGGAGGAGAGGGGAGGGAAGAAAAGAAAGATGAGTTGATTTTTCCTGTGACATGTGTACACAGCCACGGGCAGTGCCTGTTATTTCACTTGCAAACAATTTCCTCTCTCTTTTGTTTATTGATGACAGAAGGCATTCCAGCCAGGTACACTGGCTCTTCCCCGACTTCAAAGGAGGTCAGGTTACAAAGGCAAGCATCATCCAGGCAAACTGAACTGCAGGAGGGGAAGGCCCATTGCAGTCGATCTCAATGGGAGGTTACCTGCAAGTGAAAGGCCCAGAACGTGCCAGCAGGATAAACCCCATTGCTGCATCCCATGGGAGCTGCAACGGCCAAGTCATCTAGAATGCCCCCGCAACCCCCTTGCAATGGCAGCATGGGAGCATGCACAGGAACCACATTTCGCTTCCTCCTTCCCAAATGTGCCTGTGCAGGCGGCTGCTGGTCGCGCAAACCTGGGGACTGCGCACCCAGGGAAAATTGCAGGCTGGAAGTAATAGGTTTTCCGGTCTAAATTCAGATTCAAAGTGAGGCCGGAGCTCTTGGTGACTGGAAACATTATCCAGAAGCTAAATCAAGGCACTGGTATTTGATAGTGTCCAAAATCAAGATGATGGGCCTTGCCTGCCTGAGACTCATGGCTGGATCCACAATGACCATTCTGGGGAGGGAGCCTGGCAGCCCAGATAACCAGTGGGGAGGCTGCAGACCATATAGCCCAAGGATGGTTGCTTAGCCCCAAAGGGAACACAGGTGACTTGGGGTGAAAATGTCCCGTTGCTAAGTTGGTTGGTTCAGCAGTGGTGTGGACCTCATGCTTGTATTGCAAGTGATGGGGAAGCCCGGTGCTGAATGCCGGCTTGCATTCCCATGCAGCAGGGCATAAGGAGTGTCTCCCTGCCCCGCTCACTCTGGGTATGACCCTGGTGGTCTCCAGTTTGCCTGTCTCCCCATCCTGCCTGCTTGGAGCCTGGCTTTGCTGCAGCAGCGCTTGGTCCCTGTGCTTAGGTGCTCACGTATAGTGACGGAGATGTTTTTGGGTAAGGCACTCCCATCTATGGCCATCAGACTAGGCTGCTCTGGGATGTTGCTGATGATGTACCCCAGTGACTCAAGGAAGGGCAGGGACTGGACTGCGCCTGCATGGTGTATCCTGATTAAATATGCCATTCAAGTCTGGGCAAATTGAGAAACGTTTCCTTTCCACCGATGGCTCAGCAGAGCCAAACTGGGGTTCGGGTGATGCCACTACTGAGTCAAGCCATGCCCTGCGACAGGGCTCAGCCCCCATCCTGCGTGACTCAGCACAGCCCTAGCTCAGGTGAGCAGGTGGGAGGGACTGGGAAGTTGCAAAAAGTTAATGACGATACTTCGTTTTAGGAGCACTCAGCTTAATGAAGCGTTACTCAGCAGCTCCTCCACCCACCCACCAACTAGGAGCCGCCAGGGTTGGTATGATACCAGGCTCCTCCTATGTCCGCGGCAGGGCTTTCAGCTGGGTGACTCAGGTCACCTCATGCATTGTCCAAGCATCACACCACAGCAGGTCCACCACTGTCCCTGAGGCCACTTAGCAGGTGACGTGACCCAGGAGAGCCACCTGGGTCCTGTGCCACCACCACACAGCAGCTTGGGCACATGTGAGCTAAGCTCTCAAGCCCTGCCCAAGGTTGAGGACAGGGACAAAAAGGAGGCAGGAAAAGCATTTACTGGGAACCAAAATATCTGCTTGGCAAGATGTGCCCTTGTGTCAAAAATCGCTTGTGCTCTGAAGCAAAGTGAAAAGTCACATGTTGATGTTTTTCATTAGGTTGTAGCTTGTTGGAAATATATTCAATTTGCAGCTATTGTTCTTTATGTCAACCTTATTTTATTTTCACTCTATTATTTGGGTTTTTTTATTTTAATAACTAAATTGCTTTTTCTGTACTGCTTCTTTTCTTTTTAATAACTTTCTTATTCATCATGCACTCATTTCCTTTCAGTTGAGTTTGAGTTTCACCCTTAGGACTAATACAGCAAGGTTAAACGTGGTGTAGCGTCGTTCCAGGTCCAAGCGGAACACTGAGGTTTTCTCCAGGCTGGACTGCCATGGTAACGAAGACATCACACCAAACAAAGTGTTTTGAACTAGAGCCCTTCTTTCAAGTTGGAGGGGTTTTTGCTTCTATCAAACAAACCCTTTCAAGGCAGAGAAAACTTGCCAGATTGTTATCTATCCCTCCCCTGAAAAGCAGTCGGTCAGGGTTTGTTTTCACAGTGATGTCTTCCAACCGCTGTCCTGTCATGTCCGCTTGGGCCAGCATCAACTGAAGTATGGGAGATGCCAAACAGAGAAATAAAAGAGGGAATCTTTGCTCTGCAAAGGGCTGGAAAAGCCAAATACCTCCTGGGATTTAAAATTTTATTGCTTTTCCTTCCCTCCTCCTCTCCCTTAGTTTTTATTTAAAATCTGTAAAACCAGTTCCTCATCCCTCACGTCTGCATGTACTGCAAGGGCTGGGTATTAGCATCTCTGTCATACTTGTTTCCTGACTAAAAAAGATGAACCACTCAATTTGTATATTTATAGTTTAAAATAATAGCAAGTGAAGGTACAGGAAAGTAGGCATTTTCCTCCTCTGCATACAAATGTACAGTTTTTCTTTGGAAGGACTTGCCAAGAATGAAGACCTTAGTATTAATTGTATTTCACAAAAATATAATGAGTTACCTAGAAAAATTCATTTGTATCCACAAGCATCTTTTCAAAGTTTCATTCACCGCTAGTGAGTAGGCAGCGATAGTAAACTCAAGTGTGTACCCTGAGTAGAGACTCTCAACTGATGGGATGGATACATCCCGAGGATGCAAAATGAATAGTGAATCGTGTCTTCCAGCCATTTACCTCAACAGCGAAATCAATTCTTCTCAAAAAAAAGCAAAAAAATAACCAATTTGCTGCCTTTCATTTGCTTGAAGAACTGTAGCAGTTCTCTTTTGGGCTTATGTAAATTGTTATACATCGGGCTTAATGGTGCTTGTCTGCTTCTTTCCCAGGCTGTCCAGGGTCTGGTTGTTGGAAAGCTGACTCACCACTGCACAGAGAGGACCCTGCTCAGGCTCAGCGTCTTTGTGTTTGCCGGCGTGGGCCTAGGCTTGGTAAGGCTCAGCATCAAATCATCCATGGTTCTTTTAATAACGCAGCAGTATGAGGTCCATGGGACCTGACTGCAAGCTCTGCCCCTTGAAATGCCACCACCAGCTTTGCTGAGTGGTCTTCGGAGGGGAAACAAGCTCTCCTGGGCCTCTGTGCAAAGAGAGCCATGCTCAGCGTAAGCACCGCGCCAAATAACGATAAAAAGCCATGTGAGTAATCATTACGGGGATTAAAAAAAAAAACTAATCTCACACAGAAACTCATTAAGTCCCTCCTGAGTCACTGGATTTGCATAGAAATCCTGCCCTCAGTCTTGTCAGCGACTGCATTTCCTGAACTACCCAGAAAGTAAATGAAGATTATGGGGGGGAAATTCATTGCGGTTGTACGCTGCTGCGAGACAGCGGAGGTTGTGTGCTCTTCTTCTGGGGCTTTATTTTTGCCTAACTTCCCCAAGGCGAGAGTATTTGGGGAAGGAGGTAGAAAGGCAATAATTTTGTTCCTCCATTTTGGGATGAGTGATGTTACCTGTTGCTGGTTGTGTCTGCAGGGGCGACAGTTGATGCCCGTCTCAAGGAGTAACTGAAAAACTGAGTTGACGTAGGCAGCTCTGCCGATAATTGTGTTTGCACTGATAAGCCATGCTGGGGGAACCGATAGCTCTGCTCAGGCAATGGGGACAGAAGAAGGGTGCTCACCAGTCCCCATCAGCAAGATGGGCTCAAAGGACTTGTCGAGCTGCATCAGCCTTTCGACATTCCCTGCAGGATTTGGCCTCAAGCCTTGCTGCCAGGGCGGCGGTGCTCCTGCGGCGTGAGTAGGATGGGTGCTGTTCCCACAACCGCGCCGCAGCCACAGGGAGGCCAGGGCCAAATCCTGGAGGGTACTGAGGCCCATGGTTCCCAGCTACACAGGTGAGATGAGGCACCTACGCACCTTTGCTTATCTGAGGCTAAATCACGCATCTGAGATGAGGCTGGGAAGGGAGGATGGATGCAGATGAAGGATTCCTTCTGCAGATAGAGCACAGTCCCCCTCTCTGGGATTTCGGGGCTCATGGAGATGCTGCCAGGTGGTGGGATGCTAGGGAAGGGTCCCTCCCAGCTGATGTCACGTGGTTTTTTGGCTGGCATCTGTGTGCCGAAGCCCAGTCCCCCATGGCATCGGGGGGGATGTCCCCATGTCCATAGGTGTTGGTGCTCCTGAGCATGGCCCAGAAAGAACTTTGAAGGCCTCACCATTGTTTTTTAATCATGAGTGGGAGCAATTAGGTGGGACCAAGGTGGACCTGGCCTTTCTGGAGCACCTCAAGCCAGGCTCAGGGCAGGGTACCGCTGGGACCAGCTCCCTGTGGCGAAGCCCAGTCTCTCTGATGGGAATTGGGCAGAGGGGCAACATGGAGTAAAGGGCTTTTGTGCACTAACGTCTCACTGGAAAGGAAGGCTGGAGGGGGCTGGAGGTAGGAGAGAAAGCTGGAGGCAGCAGAGGGACACACGGGGTGGCACAACTTGCAGTGGCTAATGCCCCAGCCTGGGAAGGCTCACATCGGCTGTGTAGGGAGGGGAGCCAGGAAAGGAAATAATTGTAGAGTTGGCAATTACACCAAGCCCAGAGGGCTGTGGACATCCTGACAGCACGGGCCTGGGGACAAGGGTCAGCGATGACTTCCCACAAGATCTATTCATAGGCAAATGCAGCTGCGATCCTCTTCACCAGGGACGCCTTATTAAAAAGCACTCTGTTTGAGCGGCTGCTGAGAAAACATCCGTTTCTGGGGTGGCTTTCCGTCTTGGTGAGGCTGAGTGCCGCCAGAGCGGCAGGCCCCAAATGCAGAGATTAATAAATGAAGCTTTTAATCCTGCGCAGCCGCCGGTGGAGGAGCATCCCTCCTGCTGTGCCCTTGCTGCATCTGGCTTCCAAATGGAGCTGATCGCCTCACCAAAAGGTGGAAGCGAGGAGAAGAGCTAGCTTAATAAAAGACGCTCTGAAACCCATCCTCATGTCACCGGGAGGTGGGATGAAGTGTTTTTTGGAAGGCGGGCACCAGCGGCAGCAGACAGACAGACTGAAGGATGTTCCCAGCAACCGGCAGCTGGAGAAGGGAAGGGGTGGGCTGGGAGCTCAGCAATAACACCTGGAAAAGGAGAGGAGGGGAGAGCTGGTGTCTGATCTGCAGATGGAAGCCGGGAGCGTGTGGGCAGGGGTGTAGGAGGGCTTGGCGGTTGCAACGGGAAGTTTTTCTCCTTGTCTGAAGGCATGGCTGTGCCTCGTCCTGCCTCGCTGTCTGCCTTTCCCAGGCATTTGCTTTTTGAGCCTGTCTGCTGAAACTCCTGGTTCTGCCTCTCTCACCTGAAAAAATGCCTTCAGGTCAGCTCAGGTCAAAAAGACTGCTACCTACCCAGTGGCTGAGGAGAAGCAGAGTCCCGGCTCTGCCTGGCTCGGTCCTTTCCGAGTCCCAGGGGACTGAGAAGCCATTTCCCCTGCTTTTACAGGAGGCACAGACATGGCTCATCTCTTTTCTGCCCGCTTGCTTCAGCCCATGAGGAAATTCATACAAGGCAGGGGAAGGTTAAAGCTGTTTTTTTCCTATGAGCTCTGCAATGTTGTCCTGCAATGACATTTGCCTGAGCAAGGAATTATTTTCCCTCCATCTGAATGTTTATGTACCAAATACCTGTTCTTCTGTCTTTGTTCTCCAGTTCCTTAATCAGAAATGCCTAGATCTTAACCAAAACGTAGGCAAAGAGCCTCTCCAAGGAGAGAAACCTGGCTGTGTGTGAGTCTAGAGGGGAACCAGGAATAAACCTCAGTATTTCCAAGTCATTAGTGAGCGGTGTCTCTGGGCTTCTCCATCTTCTGTAGCCGAGAGGCAGGGACCAGATCTTAAGAGAGAGAACTCCAGAGAACGAAACTTCTGGCTAAACCAGCGTCAGAGATGTTTTCCGGCCACAATAACACACCTTGAGATGCGGGTGAGGGCAGGAGACTTGCAAGAAAGGGGGAATTTCCTTTCCATGCCCCAGAGAAATCCATTCATTTGACCAGCAGGGCTTGTGAATGAGCCGAGAGCTGCTCTAGCCCCATGGCTTAGGGAGCTTCACCACTTTTGTTTCAGCATTAAACAGCTGGAGGGATGTCTCCACTAAGAATATGTGCAATAACAAAATCATTACTCTCCCTAATTATGCTCACTAATGTGCACTTATGGGCAGAAGACCTATTCCAGATTACTGAATTCGGTAAATTTATTAGCAAGGAGGCAGCAGAACAGGATTAGAAATCCCAAAGGTACGATGTTACATAATGCACCACGCTCATTTATTTTGACAAGCTCGGTTTAGTTTTAATTATTTATGATAATGAACCGAAATGTCTTCTCTAGGCTGTTTTGTATAAGTAATGGAGGCTTCCTGAAGTACACCACATGCATCTGCTGTTCAACGTTTCCTGGGGAGTTGGACAAGAGACAGAAGACGAGGGGGGAGGGTGCAGGGACGTCACTAATTCCCAGACACTAAAAATACCCGCAGCAGTGCCAGAGAAACATGCTGCCGGATTGTAGGGTATCGTTTGCTACTTGCGCTGCATGCTTGGAATAATTCATTGCAGACAAATGGTGGGCTATGAAAGACCCTGCAATGGCCAAAGCCACACCATCATGTATGAGTTGTGGCTCCCAAATTTACCTAAGTCAAGGGTTTCGCTTGTGATGTTATTCTAGGTTGGTTCTTGCCCCAAAGTGGCTGCTTGTGCTCTCTGATGATACACAGTCCATTTTGTCCTGTCCGTTAGGCCCTGATGAGGACCGTATGGCACTACTGCATCGTGGCGGTACCGCTGATGTTCGCCTTCAGCATGCTGGCCACCATCACTGACACCATCCTCACCAAGGCTGTCCCGTCCTCTGACACTGGTAAGACTCATCAAAAAAGATCAGACTGATCTTTTCTTGTTTTTGAGTCCTCATGTGCTTCCCAGCTCACACCACTGCTGTCGAGCCCTGGGACACATTCTTGGCAAATGACCAATTGCCCAGCAAATCTGGCTTGGCAGTTGCGTGCGGTGGGTGTCAGCAGAGCAAATGAATGGAGACCAGTGGCGCTAATACAGGATGAGCTTGAACAAGATTGAGCAAGCATCCTGTGACCCAGTGCTCCCAGTCCCCTGCTGCCTGCTGACATCTATAGTGCCGGACGCAGTAAGGGAAGCCTCACCCAAACTCTCTTTTCCACGTGAACCCAAGATATGTTCAAGAAAAAAAAAAAAAGGTGCTTTTTCACCATGAGGGTGACTGAGGGGGCAGTTCGTTCATGCCTTTTAACTTAGGGCATCTCAGGAGAGTATTCTGGGTCACTCTTTGGAAACATGTTTTGCCTGATGCAGTAATTGCCCCGCTCTCCACATTTCGGTCGTGTTTCAGTCAAACAGTTACTGTATTTCTCTGTACGAGGGAACTGAAATGCAGCAGTAGAAACAAATCTTTATACCTGGATTTTTTCTTCTGTCGACAAAGGAAATAGGCCTCCATCATTGTCATGAGAGCCTTGCTGAGTTTGTCCCAGGATGGAGCTGGGTTAACTTGTTTTGGTGTCTTCTGCTCAAGCTCTTTCAGGATTTGCTCCCCAAGCCATCCATGCTCACCAGGTACCCCAGAGTTTCTCTGCTCTAGCTGAGCCTTTCTGGGATGGTAGCCTGCACCCTTCGTCTTCCTTAGCATCCCTCTGCACAGACCCTGCTGAGAATGGGAGTTACAGTTTGCACAGCCCGTTAGTGAGGTTTATAAAGCACTTTCAAGATGCTTCTGGGTGAAGAGCTTTTCTAAATGTCACTTCAGTAGTTTATTTGTAGAGCTGATCACTGCATCTCCTACAAATGCTGGGAGCCCATGATTTCCAAGTGCTATACTTCTACCTGGGAGGACCACTTAGTTCCCAAGGAGAGGAGGACTGGGGATGTCCCAGCCCCTGCGCTCGAATGGGAAGAAAATCTGCTGTTTCATGCATTGGACCGATGTTCATGTGAGGAGGGAGAGCCGGGGGGAAGGGCACCAAGCGACTTTGGGACATACAGCCAAGCTGGAATTCATCCAGGCTTTTCTCAAAGGGGCTTTGTGAGGAAAACTGGAGCATTGCTTGGCTTTTAAAGCCTGGAGGCAAGTTTCGGTCAGAGAGGAAAATGGATTTAGTTGCCTCACCCCACTCTGTGCTTGCGTATGTTGTTAGGTCAGCCTGAGCCTCCATGGGATGGATGGTCTCCATATGGCAAGGCAGGATGGCGGAGCAGGACAGAGGCAGCCCGCGGGGCAGCACGGATGGCCAAGAGGGGATTGTGGGACATCGGGAGAGCCGTGGGCTATCCAGGGCTTTCTCCTGCCCATCCGTCCTGGGCTGATGCTATGCCAAGTGCTACTACAAATTGCAGAGTTACAGCTGGCTCAAAACTGGGCATGCCAAGGAGGGAAGCTGCTGGCACGGAGGACCGCGGCACTAGGGGAAAACCTTGGCTCCACCGCTCCTCCCAGGCCTTCGCCTTTCCAACCATGCTTCCTCCTTGCAACGTTTCTGAGGGAAGAGGAATCTGATGGTTTTGTTCTTGTTTTGGATGCACCCAGGCAGGGGCTGGGGCGAAAGCAGGAATGCCTGACACAGCAGAGCCGTGTCCCAGTGAGCTGCCTCTCCGCAGCAGCTGCGGCAGTGACGGCGTGGGTGTCTCACAGAGAAATGCAGCTATTAAAATGCCTGCCATCCATCTCTGGCCGTGGGTGGCACCCCGGAACGGCTGCTCCACCCGTACAGCAGCTAAGAGCCTGCTCCTTCCTATGCGAGCCTGAGACTGGCTCTGCAAAGCGAGCATTTTGGTGGCACGTTAGAAACCTCCACTTTTCTAGGAGTGTGGACATCTGGCTTTATGAAAAAGCCTCGCTGTCATCACATCAAAAACCTAAGCACTAGCTTGCAACAGCTGTTAGTTAATACAAGGAAAACACCCATTGGGAATTTGCCGTTGGAAACATCATTTCTGAGCCTTGCTGCTGTCTTTTCCTGATGTTTTTTGCCAGCCTGCGGACGGCAGAGCCTGTGAATGTTTTCCTTTGGGCCGAGGAGAGGCTTTCCTAGGAACTGGAGGTTGGGCTGAGCTCAGATGTTCATCCTATTGCAGGGCTGGAACAGATGGGGCGTTGCAGGAGGATAACCTGTCCACCCTCGCTAGACACTGAGTCACTTGTCCTTGCCTTCTAAATAGGTGTCTCACAAAGGGAACAGTGGGACGTAGGATGGCACCATCCCTTGCACCCATCATCCTGGTTTCAGGACCGATCCAAGGTCACTTCCTACTCAGGCTGATGAGTTTGACACTTGCTCTTTGCTTATGGATGGAGCTTTGCACTGAAGGGAACAGAGTGGAAATTATTTCATTCATTTTCCTTTGATATTTTTTTTATCTCCTCATCTTCAAAGGCAGGAAGGGAAAATTCTGCCCCACGTGCACGTGCTCTTCAGCTGGGCGTGCGAGCTGGTGGGAGGACAGCCCCGAGCCAAGAGGGACTTGCATCTGCACAAGCACTCCTTGTCAACCCCAGTCCCTCCTGGAGAATGGAGGACTTGTTTCTCCACAGAGCCCCCTGCCCTCGAGGGAGGGAGGGAGGAAGCCCCGCAGAGCCTCCCTGCGAACTGGCCCACATTTCATGATTTTATTTGCACATCAGATGAGAAACTTTAGGAGGAGAGCTTGCAGCTTGGTGCGTTGAGCCCCCCAGCTTTGCTCAGGCTTCGCTGGTTCGAAGGTGGCTGTTGGCATCGATGACCTAATCATTAAATCAGGCCCCGCGATTACCCCACGGGCGTGAGGCTGATCTGGGCCAGCACCATCATCTAAGCGTGGCAACAGGATGTGAGCTGGAAAGGAGGGCGAGTCAGGGCACCCCGGCACAGCGCAGGGTGGGAGGAGGGACGGAGCCGCCCAGCTTGGGGAGCTGCCAGCACCCAACCCTGAAACCTGCGGGAGGAGAGGAGGGCTGGGGAAAGAGGGGAGGATGGGCCCTCAGCCGACTGGGTCATGCCAGGTATGGGAAAAGGAGGAAAAAAGCTGGAGGGGGAGGAAAGCAGGGCAGGGAAGGTTCAGAAAGTGGGATAGCAGTGATGAAGAAAGTGAGCATGTGCGTTGGCAGAGCTGAGCAAAGCCGTGCAGGAATTTTTCTGCTGACGTGGTGACTTGTCCCAGTTAAAGGTCTTGCCTTAACTGAGACCCATCACATGCGCAGCTTTGTAACAGAGCTAGACCCATGCTGCAGAGCCGAGATTTACAACGTCCCAAAGCTTGAGGGCGTCTGACACGAGGGATCTAATTTAAACCCATTAAGTTGAAATTATCTTTCTCAGCAACATGTTGGAGAAGCGCAGTGGGAGAGCCCAGCCTTTTAAGAGGATGGATCTCTGCTCCAGAAAAAAAAGAAAAGAAAAGGAAAAAAAACCCTGCCTCCTCAATCATAAGAGCCAGTTTGGCAATTCTACGTAGTAATTAGTTTAATTCAAATACCTAGAGGGGAAAAAATAATTGCAAAACCTGCCCAGAAAGTTTGGTGGTTGTGGGATGGTTCCCATTGGCAAAGGGTCAAGGCGAGGTCCCACCCATCGCCTTTGTGTTCCCATGCGCGGGAGGAGTGCTCGGCAGTGCTTCCCGGGAGATTTCCCTCTCTGCACGGCTACGCCTTTGGCTCGGGCTCATTGCACAAGTATTTTAAGCATGCTGATAAAAGCCCAGAAGTCGCTGGCCGGCGTTACGCGAACACCTGGCTGCGTCTTCTCCCTCGGAGCCAGGGCTCATTTCCCCGTGGCTGCCCACGTTAAATAGGGCACTCGGCTCCACAGCTTACATGCAGGGCAGTGTTCTCCTCATCCTTCCCGGACACTGCTGCCCTTGTGCAGTGACAATGCCTCAACACGTCTTGGTGGAAAATTGATGCCAACAGCCCAAATAATCGTACTGGTATTAAAAACAAATAATTGCAAACATCATTTCAGAGCAGGACAGAAGTTTCTTGCATAAGCTGCCAGCTTGCCCTTCCTCCCAGTGTTGGGGGCTAATGATTTTCTGGCCGGCCGGGTATTTTCTGCTCTGCTGAGCGTGATAGCCAACCTGAACGAAGACCATAGGACAAAGAGTGTGACGGATGCGTGGGGTCTTTGCATCCCGTGGGATGTCCTGGCTCTCCGTCTGTGTGTGGAAAAAAAACCCTGCCTTCGCCAAACTGGAGGTGCTTCCCCATCCACCGGATTCCTGTTAACAATGCAAATGGGAGAGCTGCTGGAGGGGGAACCAGCCTAGCCGGGCAAAGGGCTCACATTTCCATCCAAATTGAAATATCCGTTCTTTTTGCAAGGAGGGTGGGGGAGTATCTCAAGGGGATCCAGTCTTTATCTGTGGTTTTATTTATTTATTCTTAAGGATCTAGTTAGACCTAAGCCTCTTGCTCCTGCTAAGCCCTCGAGAGCCGTTCCTCAGTGCCACACTGGAGAATAAATGGCAATAGCAGCTCAGATGGGATGGGGTCCTCTCGGGTGGTTGTGATATTGGAAGAATTGGTGTGATTTGTTTGAAAGTCTTTAACATAACCCTAGGAACTACCTCTCCATCCCTAACCCCATGCAGTAGTTATCAGCCCTGTTGAGTGCAATGTTCAGAAGCATCTTCTGGGGCCAAAGGCATCCTTGGACCCTGGTGAAGGCAGCGGTGAGCACCAGCTCACCTTTCGGGCAGCATTGTGGTCATCTGGACTGTTCAGTAAAGAGCTGAGCTGGCTAGTGGTGGAAACTAGTCCCCATGCCTCCAGGAGTCCTTAGCCTCAACGAATCCTAATTGGACCTCTATAAATTAATGTGAGAGATTATTTGAAGTCATTTGCTACTACTGCAGGGGAACACCATCAGGGACAAAGGGAATCCCACACGCTCTTCTCCACTTTTCCATCCCAAGGCTTGCCCTTGCCCTGACAGCTGCGTGTCGCTACCATCTCTCCTAGGTACCATGCTCGGGATTTGTGCCTCGGTGCAGCCCTTGACCCGGACAGTGGGCCCAACCATCGGTGGAATTTTATACAAGCAATTCGGAGTCTCCTCCTTTGGCTATTTACAGTTCATTGTCAATATAGGTTTGTTCGTTTACCTGTTAAAGAGTAAAATCCCACTGAGAGAGATGAAAAGCCAATAATTCAGTTGCAAGGAAGTAACCCCTCCTTACTTTTTTGGATAGAATTAAAGATATTATTGAGTTTTGGTTTTGATTCCATAATCCTGGAATAAAATCGTTGGAACAATACCTTGTTTTTTCATCAACACTTGCGTCTAGAGTAAAGCACAGATCAGTTTGCAAAGGCCTTGGAGCCATGCTGGAGCAGCTGGTGGCTGTGGGACCCCCAGGAGCTATCCAGTTCCCCCCCTGAAGCAGCGTCTGTCGTTGCAGGCAGTAGCTCCAGATCCTCAGCTGTTGTCACTCAGCATTCCTGCCTGGATTCACCAAAACTAAGGGGATTAGGAGCCACTGCCTCTGCTCTGGTTTGGTCTTTTATTTCACCCTTGCAATGGTACCAAGGAAAATTGAGGTAAAACATACCTGCTTTGGAGTGTCATTTTGTGGCATTAAATGCACCTCTGGTGTTCTTGTGCTAGAGGGGGATCAAGGCCAGAGGCTTTTGAATGCCGTGGCCAAAGGTTTGCTACACCCGCAGCTCAATCATGTGCAACCTTGCCTCTGCACGAGCCTGGCGGGCGGCAGCGTAGCTGCCAGCAGTGTGCGAGGAGGATGCAAAGCCCCCCTGTAGCACGCTGCAGCGCCAATCTCCCTCCTGCTGCCAGGAACAGGGGCCAACTCTCCTTCCAGGATTCCCCCCCCATACCGAGCCTCTCTTTCTCTTACTACAGGCTGCTCAAAATTACATACTTGGCAACTTCCTCTCGTACAAAGTCTCCTGCAGGAATTGCACTGATAATGGGGGTGGGGAGGGGAGGGAATTACCTGATAGAAATTATCAAATTTGGAGCATTAGTAGTGAGTACTTTGCCTGCTAAGCTCGTACTCCTGACTGCTGGAGCTGACTCATGTGCTGCAGTATAGCTCTTGAGGAAGCCCGGCTTAGTTAGTGATAATCAAGCTTCACAAGGTAAAACTTCAGTAGTTTTATAAAAAAAAAAAAAAAAAAAAGTTGCTTTTTTTCTCCAAGCTTCTTGGTCCAGGTGCTATCAGAAAAAAAAAGACCATCTCCACTCTTCCCAGCTATCCTGTAGAAGTTTAGCTCAATCTAGAAACTGCAGCGGTAGAGGAAGAGGAGAGAGCGAGTTCAGCTTGCTTTGTTACAAAGCTGAGGAATCCCATGGAGTGTCAGCGCTGTGTTATTCCAAAATCAAGAATCCAGCTTTCTGCCTTAGCACAGCAGTAAGCTATGGGGCCAGGGGAGGACGCCGGGCATTAACAAACAGCAACATTTTATTATTGCAGGGAGCCCTTGCATCTTCTGTAGCCACCATTACCTGATTACATGGGAAAGCACTTCAAAAGGAGCACTCACCCAAGCTGTGGTAGGCTTTTGCATTTCCACCACTGACCAGAACCAGACCTCAACACACCCTCCCTCCCTGGTCAGGAGACGAGGTCAAATACAAATAGGTTAACTGGGCTTTCTCCATCTCCCACTGCCCAGTCTGGGCCACCAAAAAACAGAGCTTACCCCCTCCTCTCTCTAAGTCACTACACCACTGTCTGCTCCACAATAGGCATCAAGAAAAGTTACTGCAGCCCAGAGTACAGTAATAAAAAGTGAACATTTCAAGTAATTTATTTGGAATGGACATATTAATGCAAAAGCAATATTAAGACCAGTAACTGCTGAAAGACATTCATCAAAATAAATACAAATATAGATACTACAAATAATTTAAATTGTGTTTAACACCACCAGTCAGTGTTGAATCTTCCTTGTGTCTCATAAATAGAAGATAATCGTTCGCAAAGCCGTGCCACTCAAACACGTGGCTGCTTCGCTAGAAGTCCTTTACGAAAGTCTTTGGTTTTTTCTTTAAATGCATCTCAGGCAAAGCTCAGGGCTCTTTGCTCAGCAGCCTCAACAGGCTCAGAGAAAACCAAGCCGCTTCCAGCTCACTTCTTCGCTTTCCTTCATTGGTACCTTGTCCCATTTCAGTCCAAGACACTCGATCTGGTTTATCGTCCAGTAGTACGCTCTAAAGGCAGCAAGAGAAAGCAGGTTAGTTGAACGAACAGGACAGCGGGGCAGGAAAGAGTGCTTGGGGGGGCTTTGAAGGGAGAGTAAGTGTTCAACATGTATCTTCACAGATGCCATATTTTTAGCCAAGTCTGTAAGGAAAGCCCTGCCGAGTGCCATTTCTCATTTCCCCCCTCGAAAAGTCACTATTCCCAGGGCCCCGCACAAGCCCGGCTCCCACCCGAAATTCCCAGCGCCGCATGAGGTGCGGGATGGGGGGCGTAGGGGGCAAACCCCAAAACTCCAGCGCTGAAGCGGGCAGGCAGTGCACCCCGGTTTCGGGGTGCGGCCGGGCACCCTGACGGGCGGGCAGCGAGCCGGGGAGGGGGAGTCCCGCCGGTAAAAACAAAACAAAACAAAAAAAAAGAAAATAGAAAAAAAAAAGAAAGAAGATAAAAAAAAGAAGCGGAGGCAGAACCGGGGTAGGGGGCTCACCTGGGGCCGGGGCGGGGGGCGACAGCTCAGGGCGCCCGGGCCAGCCGCCGCTCCTGGGCGCCCGCCGCCTGCTCCATCTCCTGGCGGCTCTTGAAGTCCTGGATGGCCCGCTTGTTCTGGAAGTCGATGAGGGCCATGGTGATGGAGGCGTTCCAGCAGCTCTGGTCCGGGCACCGAAAGTCAATCTCCTTGCGGTCCTTGGTGACGATGGTGAAGTAGATGTACTTGCCCGTGCGCTCCACGCAGTCCACCTTGAGGATGGAGCCGAAGCCCAGCTCCTTGCCCTTGGCCCGCTTGTGCCCGTCGGGGAAGAGGCTGAGGCTGTCCTTGGTCAGCACCACCAGCTTCTTCTTCCACAGCTGGAAGAGGCTGTCGCTCCGCTTCTCCAGCTCGCCCTCGCGGATCACCTCGGCCTGCATCTTCATCCTCCCTCCCCGGCGGCTCCGGCTCACGGCTCCCGGTTCACAGCTCACGGCTCCGGCTCCGGCTCCGGCTTCGGCGGCGGCTCGAGCGGCGATGACCGAGCCTCGCCGCGACGGGAACAATTTATTGCAATGAATCAGCGCCGGGCGCCTTCCGGTGCCTCCCCCGGGGAGCCCGGCCCGCCGCCCCCTCGCCGCCCCGCCTCCCGCCCGCCCCCCGCACTTCCCCGGGCCGCGCTCGCCGCCCGCCACCCCCCCCGGGCTGCGGGGTGGAGGTGAGGGGGGGGTCAGCGGAGGTCCCCCGGGAAGGAAGAGGAGGGTGCTGCTTGTGGGGAGGTGGGTGCCTCCCCGAGGGCCCCCGTCCCTGCTGCCGCCGCGGGCAGAGGGACGGCGGCCCCAATTCTGCCTCCCGCCCCCATGTTTCCTCCGGCCAGGAGAGATATTGTGTGTCCCACCTCCCCCACGGTGAGGATGGAGCCGGTGTGACCTGGTGCATCCCCGTCTCCCCCTTCTGAGCACACACTCTGCTGCATCTCGGGTCCACACTGGGGCATGCGATGACCCCAAAACCACGTCCCACGGTCTCGGGCACCTCGGCCACGCTGGCTCTGTCCTGCAGCGTCTCCACCCAGCACAGAGGGGTCCGAGCCCTGCCCGTGGTGGGCCGCTGCCATTTCCCACGGGCGTCTGGTCTGAGCCCCAGCCCCTGGTTGCCCCAAGAGGCTCAGGCAGGGTCCAGCCAAGCCCATCAGCTTCGTTTGGAGCCCCACATCCAGCCAGCGCCACACCATCACCATCAGTCTTTCCCGCGCCCTTTCCTTGGGCCACTCCACCTCTCCAGTTTTTGCATTAACGCTACTCCCCCTTATCTTTTTTGTTATCCCCTATAACCACTGGATTTATCCCGTTTTCTTCCCCTCAGCCTATTCCCCTCTCCCAGGGAAAGCACCACAGTTCATTACAGTCAGGCCAGTGCTCAGCGCCCCGGGGAAATCAGTAAAGGCCGTGGTGGTTGGAAGTGATATTTAAGAAGCACGTGCAAGGCAGCAGTCCCTTCCTCTTGTACGCCATTCATTTTGTCACCCTTTTACAACGTTTGACACAAGGCCGATCCAGCTCCCTTGCCATGGCCATGATGCTACAGCCAAGGGCAGGGCTGCGCTTAATGAACTTATTCACGCCGTTTCCAACGCACTATTTGCTCAGCTATGGACTTCATGCGGCACTGCTCTTTGGACTTTGAGCCCAGTTCCCCTCCATCATCTTTCCTGAATGACCGACACCTCCAGAGGTGTTTGCAAGCCAAACCCTGGAGGTGAGCGTACAAAGCCAGGCCTGGCCCCTTTGAAGAGCTTGGCGGAGTTCCCAGGAACTTCGGCAGGGTCAGAAGCCCGTTCCCGGGGAACAAATCAGAGCTGCAGCCAAACTCGTTTCCGCTGCAAATCACTCATCGGCTGGAGCGTACGGCTGCGCTTTGATAACTCGCGGCAGTGTGCACATCTGTGAGGAGGGCCAGAACAAAGGGGGGTTCTGTGCGATGCTCTCCGGGTTGACAAATGAGCTGGGAGTGGTTTGGCTGAACTTCTCAGGGTGGGATGGGCTGGGGACTGCTCGGGGAAGACCACACTGGCCATCATTGCTCATGGGGTGGGGGAGCAGCCACAGACCGTACAGGTAGCTGTGTCCTGGCATGAAGAGTTGCAAGTTTTTCCCTGAAAGCCAACACTATAGCTCACTGTTTAGTGTGATTTAGGGTTTTTTTTTTGATTGACTGGCCATCAGGCTGCACATCTACATTTTCTGGACAAAGGCTGGACTACTCTGTAAAACAGAAAGTTCCTGCCCAAAAGGCCCTGTAAGAACAAGGGAGCTGGAGCCAGCCAGGAGCAGAGCTGGATCTTAAGCAGAGATCATTATGATATTTTTAATTGGGCTTCAAAATACATCAGAGAATGGTCTTTGTGCACAGGAAATGGGACACCACTTCAAAAAGAGCAAAAAACCAAGGCAGCAAGTCAGGAGCATACAACGAACATCTGGAGGAAGGCTCCCGGTGTGGAAAGGCTGCAAGGACTTGACATGTTTGTGCACACCTTGCTTCAAAAGGTCCGGTAAAAAAAAATGCACTCGCTTTTAAATGAAACTTGCGTCTGTGGATGCGGGGTCAGCAGCCTGCTTTGGGCTCTGTCTTTCCGCTTCTGCTTTCATCTGAGTGATTCTTCTTGTGCATTGATCCATCGTTTTAAAATTTCAAAGCCTCGCCTAAGCTGTCACCGCAGTCAAATTTTCTTAGCACTGGCAAATTCGAAAACTGCTAGAAAAATTAAAAAGTACTAGGAAAAAAACGTGAAAGAGTTGCTCACAGTGTAGGAAAAGGTAGGTTCATGCAGAACTGGGACCCTAGTTTGCAATGTATGTCCATTGTAGGAAGGCTTCACTTTTTTACATAGCATGGGCTTGTTAAATGGATAACCACATAAAAGGAAAGTCCAGGGCATTAAAATACCATAATTTTAAGTCTCTGGTGTTGTCACTATGCAAAAATTCCATAAAGTGGGTTTTAAAGTGTATTCACCCTTCCTGAGACAGATAGGAAAGCAAAGGTTGCTCTAACTGAACCCAAGTTAGGCAGCAAAGTTGCATCATGGGAAGTCTCCTACAGGAACACGTCTCGGGAAGGAATCGAGAGCTTCAGGTTGCTCAGAGAAATCTGACCTGGAAAGCAAGTGACGATTGCTCACAAATAAGTAGCGCAGCCCTAATCCTAGTGCATGCCGTGGTAGCTGGTCACTACTGTCACAAGTGTGTAGCTCTAGCTTTGCTTGGAAAAAGAAAAAATATATATATCGCCTTAATTTTTGTAGAATCATAGAATAGTTTGGGTTGGAAGGGACCATTAAAGATCACCTAGTCCAACCCCCCTGCAAGAAGCAGGGACATCTCCAACCAAATCAGGTTGGCCTAGAATGTTTCCAGGGATGGGGCATCCACCACCTTCTCTGGGCAACCTGTTCCAGTGTTCCACCACCCTCACTGTAAAAAATTTTTTCCTTGTGTCCAGTCCAGGGTTAATAACTCAGGTGAGGAGCTGACAGGGTAAGGGAGTTTACAGCAGAGTGCTAGTTTCATCTTCAGCGCTTGAGGAGAGGGTGAGAGATACGACACAGCCCTGCACCGCACCCTAGCACCGAAGTGTGGGACAAGCATGGGACGAGTGTCACAGGGCAGTTTGAGTACTTGTAGGTAGTGGGTGGCTGTGATAATTAAGGGCCACAACCCAATTTCAGCTCATAGGAGCTCTGGGTGATTGCAGTTCAGGTGACTTCAATCCAAGCTGGGGCTGGTGGCTGGAAGAAACCTGTCCCTGCCTTTAGTTCAGGTTTAGTCTAGTTTAGTTTATTCCTCAAAAACAGCAGTGAGAGCAAGAGAAGAGATTTTTTTTTTTTTTCTTGCAAGCCAGCACATCACCAAGCCTGTGCCTCAGCAGGGCGTGTGCTCCCAAATACAACTACAGTGGCTGCCATTAGAAAAATTATGTCATCAGGCACCAGACCTTTGTTACCCCTCGTATACAAGAAATCTGCAGGAATTTGAAAATTTTCTGAATTTGCCTCTTTTCTTACAAAGGAGAGGAAAAATACCACAGTGGGGAGCGTTAACCAAGGGAGGTGGTGGGAAATGCACTGACGTTCATTGACTAGAGCTTCATCCCACGTGGTTGTCTCCCTCTTCCCATGCTCACCAGGGATGCTGGTACCACCCTTCACTTCCCTCAAAGGAATTTCTGTTCTAGGAAGGGCATTTTAAAAGGCCATGTGTCAATTTGGCACAGAAGTGTGGCTTCATCTCTCTCCCAGGTGAAAGGAATAGCATCGAGTCACTGTGGGGTGATGCTTGTACCTGCATATTTGTGTGTGCTGTGCATAGGGATTTATTTTTTTGTGTGTGCATAGGATGGGGTGGCCACACTCAGCCTCAATGGATGGGCTAGCAGCAACAGCTTTTGCAGGCTGGGTCAGTGGATCTGCCGTGGCACATGTTCCTTAAGTCAGTGCCTGCTCCGGAGAAGGGATTTGATCATCGTTTCGGAGTCTGAGGCATCCTGTATCCTGCTGCTGGCAAAATTGGGTTGCCTTAGCTACGTGAGTCATGGAAACGCAACACAGGAGCCACGCAGGCGCTGCCAGGAGGAGCCCACAGTCTGAGGTCAAGGCTAAGGATGGGTAGGGCTCACACCAAGGAAAAATGCCCCAAAAATGGGGTTTGGGCAACTTATATTCTCTGTGGCTCTCCCCACGCACCTGTCTGTGGGACCTGCTAGCTTTCCCATGTGATTTAGCAATGTGTTTATCCTGCTGAGGTCTCCGGCTGGCCCCGATGCCCTGTCTCCCTACCAAGACATGCAGGAGCTCCCGCTCCAGGTGCCAGCCGTTCCCGCTGCCGTCATGTTTTTATTCCTGTTGTCACTCTGTAATCCCAGGAACATGCATCTCCTCTCAGAGGGGTCTGTACCTAGAGAAGGACCCCTAATTTTGCTGGTGTTATGCTGACGTGTCAGCAGCAGAGGAAACAGGGGACTCAAGGCCATATAACTTATTTTATTGTAATGATTTCCTTTGATTTAAACATGACATCTGTAGGGAAAAAAAAAGCTGGTTTATATTGTAATCCTAGCTGAAGTCAGCTGAAATTGATTAGTGACAGAGAAACATATGCTCTTGCCTTGTAAATTGTTGCCCTCGAAGTTTCTGTTGGGGCGCAGCTGTATCCACAGGCACATGTAGCTGGGGCTCGGTATAGTGACCACTGGGTCTCCTGGGAAACACGTATATTCAAAAAACCCTAAATAGCCATAAACGAAGGGTGTGGGTTGCTACTGCAGAACAGTTGTGAGAAGAAGTGGTTTTTATCATTCTTTTCACATTTTTTTCCATTTTTCACATTTTTATATTCCTTAAAATGTTTTTTTTTTTTATTAGACTATTCCAGAATATCTCTGGGAAGTTTTTTGTTATAATTTCTTATTATTCTCCTCCTTCATGAATGTCCTGGGATGAACTGGTGCCACTGGGTCTCGGTCTCACTTTGGGGGTGTTCAGGCCTTGCCGTGAGCACAGAGGGAGCTCAGGTGCTCCACTCCAAGATGGCCAAGCTCAGGTGAAGAAGCTCCTCACTTAAGGGCAGCTCACAGAGAGAGGTCTCAGCCAGGGGTTCGAAGGCCAGCCAAGCTGTTTGTTTAATGATTACGGTGTATGAAACGCAGTGAGGCTGGAGCTTTTGGGTTAATTTAAACAAGGGCAGCAGCGGAAGCATTTTTGCTCAATCTGTGAGAAGTTTTTTCATCCCGTACGCAAGCTGTGGATTAATCAGCAATATCACGTAGCCTCACTTGCTCAATTTACTAATATTTATCTGACTAAGACTCTTTTTTCCCTAAGCAGTTTGAAATGTCTCATCCCACTGAGTCAGTGTGTTACCATTACATGCTGTAAACTGCTGCAGACAGTCATGGAGCCGGCGTGAGGGGCTGGGGAAAAAAGATGTCATTTCCAGTAAGCCTTGGTCGCGCTGAAGGAGGCAGCCAAATAAGGGTGGGTATGTGTCAGCTCAGATCTGCTTAGGAAGTTCAATACTGGGATTAAAAACTGGGGAAGGGGAGGTATTTTGCTCTGTGTCTCCCCAGCAGCCTGGGCATGACTGCATGTGTGGTATGTTCCCCACTCCTGGACATCCAGGTGTTTAGTTTTGTTACCGAAAAAAAAAAAAGGACAAAAGGAGGCTTGTGCGAGCTGGTGTCCCAAGCTCTTGGTTGTGCGGTTCCCTGCTCTGGTCCCCCACCCTATACAGGTCTCTTGGAGCCTCATGGCCCCATTTCGAGAACATATGGCGGAATTACAACAGGTGGAAAGCTGCTGCGAGGCCCACGCGCGGCTGGGCATGGCTTGGCTCCTTGCTCAGGGGCACCGGGCTGCATGCTAGCAGGGGCAAGGAGGGTGTTGACCCAACAGGTTGGGTTTGGTCCAGGGCCGCTGTCTAAACGCCGGCAGACCTGGATTTAGCCTGCTCTCATGATTGTCTTCACGAAGGGCCTTGCTGAGCGTCACAGGGGAATCCACGAATACCTTGAGACTTACATCAGTGGGGAGGAGAGAGCCCCATTGCGCGGCTGCTGTGGGACCCATGGTGACTCAGTACTTCCCCTTCAATGAAGAAAAACTTCTGCTGAGAGCATGGGAAGACTAGCGGCTTGTCAAGCTCTGCCCTGAACTATGCAGTTATTTACTGGCCCCTTTGAATGCCATCAACATTTTTTCATGTCTAACAAGCTCAGGTGATGGTTTAGGCTACAGCTCATGATTTAAAAAAAAAATGAGACATTCCCCCTCCGAAGCATTCAATTTCCCAAGCCAAGTCTGTTGGGATAAATATTTGGGATACCTTTATTTTGCAGCAGCAGTAACCAATATGTGAGACTTCAGCCCTGACTGACGCTGACGTGCTCTTTGCATGTGAAGTCTCCAGTGATTACAGCTCGTGCCGTTTGGTCTGACATTGCCTGCCTGCTACCAGCCAGCCTTTTATTACCCTGGCGTGCTATGGCAATAACATTTACCAGAGATTATGAAGGGCCAGGCTTTGTAGTAACATGCTGACAGCACGAGCCGAACTTAAGGTCACTGCTCCAGATAACCTGCCCTTTCAAAATCAACAGAGATCAGTAAAGTGGCTTTTAACCACCTTTTTCCCATTTTTATCTAGGTGTGGAGCCTCCGGCAGGTCCGGCGCTGGCAAGCACATATGAGTGGGACGTCCTGCGCCACGTCCAAGCACATTGCTGGGCCGCACTGCCTGGCATTGGCACGCCGCGTCTCCCAACGTCCCGACCCAACTGTCCTGCTGGCGGATGAACGAGTTCCATGCTTGGTGCATCCTCCTGGCCCTGCTTTCTGCTTTTCTCCTTTTTTTTTTTCTGAATGAACAGTGTGTAAACTTTAAGGGTAAACACTGAAAGGCATCACAGGATTGCCTAGCCACAACATCAGCAAACTTGAGGGAGTCAGAGGGGATGATGATGTCATGGTACTGACCAGATTTGGGATGTCTTCTGTCTCCAGGCAAGCTGGAGAGCCATCACAAACAAAACTCTTCAACGCGTCATTCCCAGCAGTGGCCAGGGGAGGGGATGTGAGGGGAAGAGCATCCTCTCCCTCTTGGGCAGCCAGCAGCGGCAGGACAGGTGGTAGCGCTGATGGGTTTCACACCGTCCTTTGGCTGCCAATTTTTCTTTCTGAAGCTGAGATGCTGCACTGTGGCAAGTGTGAAGGGAAGCGGTTTTTGGCACTGGCTGTCCTCTCCTGAGGCTTTCTGCCTCCTTGCTAATGTTCCCACTGCTGTGACCTTTACCTGCTCTGATTTCCCTGCTGCTCCTCTAAACTTGCACCCACAGCCAGCTCTCTGCTGGTGCAGCCAGTGGGAGCTAAGGATGCCAGGTCACCTCTCCGGCAGTGTCCAGGAAGCCTGGAGGGAAAGAGATGCCTGATATGGTGGATTAAAAAAAAATAATGCTCTCCATCCTTCAGCTTCAGGTGATTCAATTAAGCCCAAAAACCATGGAAGATTAAAAAAAATCCTAAACCTTGGGATAAAAAGGAGAAGAGGAATCAGCAATGTGTACTTTTCCAGTTTTGATTGACTTTCCCAAATCTAACCTGTTGCTGATTAATTTCCCCACCCCAACCACCAAATAAAATGAAATGGGGTGATTTCAACAGCCCTGTGCCATGTAATTTTATGTGTATAGGCTCCAGGTGCCACCCAATTTGTACCTGTCCTTTCCCTGTCGGGCCATACGGCAGAGGATAACGGCAGCCCACTTGCTTCACAGTGCCTGAGCTAATATTTGCTGACGAGACTCACACGCAAAAGCCAAACTTTCCTTTTTTCCTGCCGGTTACTCAGACTGCCTCATGTTCGAACACCCAGCCCCACCTCTGCAAATATTTGCAGTAGGTAGCTCGGGGCATGAGTCCCAGGGCTGAGCCCCGCCGTCCCACTGCAGCTCGGGCTGGGCTCAGGGCCGGGCTGGGGAAGGCCGCGAGCGACGCCGCTGCTGTTATTCTCCTCCTGAGGGTCCCTGAGACGCTCAGCTGAACCAGGAGGTGGGAAAGGGAAATCCTAAGTCATAAAAAGCCAAGGATTTTATTTTTTTTTTTCTTTTTCTGCTCTGTTAAAGATAGTACTGTTTGGTGGCAGGGAGAAATGGCTTTGCAGAAACCAGAGAGCAGAAGCTGGCACTTTTGGAGATGGGCGCCGGGCTGGTGGCTCAGTGGCCTGGTGGTCCGGTGGCTTGGTGGCCCAGGGGCAGCCTGAGCCGGTGCTGCTGGAGGCACTGGTGACTGCGAGCCTTTATGAGTGGAAAAAAAGATGAAGTGAGAAAGTTTGTGATAAAGCAGGGAGGCAGTTAAGGGGAGGAAATGGGGGCATTCGGCATGTAACCTTGGCCAGGCTCTGCTCCCTGGGGACGAGCCAAAAATAAATCTCCCTGGAACCAGAGCAGCCAGTGCCCAGGTTAAAGTCCTTACACAGCTTTGAGGGGAGCAGCCATGGCACGTGTGGGGGATCGGAGCGGGCAGAGGTGTAACGCCCAGGTTTCTTCGGAGCCTGGCACCCACACTTTCCCCTTCACGTGCCCTCCGTCGGCTCGGCGGGGCTCCAGCCCGGTGCCTGGTACAGCTGCGGAGGAAAGAGTTATTTCCATTGAGCTGAAAACAGAAACCCCACTAACACTGTGTAATAGGGTAAAACACAAAAAACCCCTTACTGTGGTGTAATCTCTGGGTGCTCGCTGGGCCAAGAGGCATAAAAGCGTAGCTATTAATCCCAAATTAGTGGTGTCCTTTAGCAGAGGAGTCCCTTCTGCAAGCAAAGACAAGTAGCACTGATTGGCATTTACCGCCCCAGAATGGGTTTATCGGAGCTCTTCTACAGATGCTGCAACCAGAGGTTGCTACAGCAGGGACAAAACACTTTTAACTCCTTGTTTCCTCAGTCTATTTATTGACTATTGGATACTTGAAGTACCGAGTCCTGCTGGCTGGCCAGCCTTTGGAGCCAGGAAATAACCTCCAAATGGAGCAAAATGAGTTAAATGCCTTGGCAGGCGGCCGGGATGACTAAGTCATTCTTCCAGCCTTACTGGAGCAGGAGTCAAAGTCACGGAGCCGGACACATTTCCCATAATTGGAAACTCTTAGCCAGAATTGCGAGATCCGGGGCTGCAGCAGTGGCAGCGGGGCCACAGGGCAGGACAACTCCAGAGGGGAGATGCACACCCAAGAATGTGCATGCTTTGTAAAAAAGAAACCAATGAACAAAAATAGCAAATTGTGCGTTTGCCCGAAATAGCGGCCAACGAGGCTGTAGTTTCTGACACGGAGACGGTCAGCCTGGTTTCGTTGCCAGCATCTTTCTAAAAGCCTCTCTGGGCTCACACAGACAGTTCTTCATCCTTAGCTTTGCTTGCAAGAAATGTGAAACTATGTGAAAGCAGGAGGAAAGATGTTCAATTTCATTGAGTCCATCTGCTTTCTTCCTTCTCCTCCGGTTGTGGAGGAGGGATGCGGCAGCACCCATTGTTTGCCTGGCTGTTGCCAGGATCACTCATTCCTTTCCCTTCAGGATGGGACTTATCTGCGGCCACTCCACCAATGCGTGTCAACAGCCGAGCACCCCGCAGGGAGTCGTGCGGGTGCTTCACTACCCACGGCTTATTTAACTGCCCGACCGGCGCCACTCGGCTCACGGCACCGCCAAAAACCATCATCATCGTCAGGTGCTGCTGGGAAACAGGAGCCGGAAGAGGAGAACCAGGCAGTCACCCCGGCATTGCCTGAGCTGGTCCCCTGGGTGGAGGTGTCTGTGGCGCTGGGATTTTTGGCTCCAGCTGCCCTCTGAGCACATTTCTTTGCAGCACGCCCAGCCCGCAGCACAGCCTCTCCTGCAGCTGACAAGGGAAGGAGCTTGACCTTTATCTTCGGTGACTCACGGCTGCTTCTGCTTCACTTGTGCGTCAAGGGCCAGTTGTCTCCTCCATGGGAAAGCTCCTAGGTGCTGAGAAGGGGCAGGAGGAGCACAGCCACACCTGCACCCAGAAATCCCCTTTAGCCACGGCCACTCAACCGCTTATTGCTCTGCAGTCCCTCGCTCGCTGCTCCTGCCGCTCCTTCCATGGCACAAAGCAAGGCTGTAATGACAGAGCGGTGGGACAGTTTGCTTTACCGCTGCTCAGAACTGAATGGTAATTGTGTTGGCACAATTATTAATTAAAAACAAAAATCCCCTCTCATTTAGGCCACAGGCCATTGCCAGGTGACTGAGTTCCTGGGTGATCAAAGTCATCGCATCTTTCCAAATGCCCGAAAGGCATCTCTGCCTGTCCCAATGCCACAGGGCAACTTGTCCCCACACTGCCCCCAGTTTGGAAATGGGGATATCCATATGTGTCACCCAGCTGTGTGGTACTGGGGACTTTGGGTGTTTTCCAGCAGAGGGAAGGGAGGATCCCAGGTCGGGGTGGGATGCACAGGAGTGCCGCAGCCACGCGGGAGGCATGCGATGTTGTGTTGCCACGGAGAAGAAACATCCTCCCAGGCACAGCTGTGCCCAATGAGCTACTGCCCCAAGCTGCTACCACGGTGGGAAAGGTTTTATATTTCACCCCAGGTTTCTAACAGCCATGCCTTCTCCCAAAAGCTACTTATTTATGTGCACACAGTCCTTGCATATGTGCAGAGACCAGCACTGTGCACACAGGGTACTAAGGTGGGAGCCCCTTGCCTACAACAGCATGCCAGCCGCAGGTGATGGCTGTGCATGGATGAGGATGAGGATGAGCACGAGGATAAGGATGAGGATGAAGACAAGGACGAGGAGGGAGCTGCCCCAAGGGAAGGGTAGCTGCTCAGCACCGCTCACACACAGCCTGAAATGCAGGAGCATGGTTTTATTTTCAGTCCCCACAAGTGGTTGCTGGAAGTCATCTTGAATCATAAGTGATTTCTCATCAGACAGCTATGAGGGGAGAAGCGTGAAAAAAAAGTCTTAACCTCATGAGAAAGCTGGGAATGGAGATGGGGATGCAGCCGTCCCCATGGGAGTGGGACTCCATTTCTCTAGGAAATCAACAGGTTGTGGGTCACTGTAAAAAATTCCCCTCCACAAAGCCAGGCTGTGATCAATGATTGCTACGGGAGTTGAGGCTGATGATCTTCTGTAGAGCATCTGGGACCCCAGGGCAAAGGCGGCAGGAAGGCGGGGAGAAGGTTTGTGTTTGTGGGGGGCTGGCGGGGAGCCTGGAGTGGGATCTCAGCCCCAGCTTTCCAAGGGAGGAGGCTTCTGGCTGGGTGCTGACTGCTGGACTTGGCCCAGCTCTTGCATACGGCTCCCATCCAGGCGTTTACAGAAGCAGGTTTCACTTCTCTTTGGTTAAAGGCAACCTTGTTCTCCCATCTGGCACAGGGCTGGAGCGCTCGGTCGGCAGCAGCGGGGTGACTCAGCCTGCCCACGCAGCAGCCTGTTATCCAGCCCCGGCTATATTTGCCGAGCAGGTGAATCAATCACCGCACTGAAAGACCTTGGACCTTGCCTCCTTTCCCTTTTTTTTTTTTTTTCCTTTTTTTTTTTTCTTCTTCTCCTCCCTGGAGCTGTAAGTGGCTCCAGCCGGGCAGCAGCCCCGGCTCCCAGCGCTCTGCAGGGCAGCGATGCATTGGCCACCCGGCCAGGTTGCCCACGGCTGGCAGCCCGGTGGTCCCGGGGCCACCTGCCCCTGCCAGCCAAGGGCAAGCCCAGCAGCGCTGGCCAGGGGCGGGGGAAACGTCGAGGGTGTGGTGCAGCCGCAAAGCCACTGCTTTTTTTCTTAATGATTTTTTATCTCTGGGAGGAGGAAGTCGTAAAGCGATTACGTTTCATTGAAGCACGAGGAGGAGGGACATCCCAGTGCACGGGACTGAGTCGAGGCCAAAGCGCCGGCCTCCCGGCTGCCAGAGCGTGCAACAAAATGCAGAGGCATCGCGGGACTAAGCCAGCAGTTCAGCCCCTGCAATTATCACTGTTTCCCAAGGGAGATTTCTACCACATGCCTTCGTTTTCCCCTTCCTAGTCACGCGTTACGACAGACGGACAAGGTGGGGCCTGTGGGAAAAGGGCACACGTGGGTTGGGTGGGTTAGGCCCACCTTGCTGCTCGCTGTGCGGTGTCATGGGGAGGGTGGTTCTGTCAGAGGATGGCTGCCTACTGCTTGGCATTAATTAAAATAATAAAACAAAAACCAAACCAAACCAAACTAAAAAAAAAAAAATAAATAACATAATAAAATAAATTACTTTTGGCATTCCTAATTGTGGCTCTGCTTTAGCTCTCAGACACCCGTCCCACTCTAGCAGCTCCTTCACTACCAACCACCACACCGTATTTTATCCAGGAGGTGTTTCTGGCTGGTGCTGTGTGTGGGGAGGGCTGGGTTTGGCTTTGGAGGGATTTTTGGGTTTGGGTTTTTTTTTTAAGCTCTTCGCTGCCCCTTTGATGTATTGGCTCCAACACCAAAAAAAGCCAGCTGCAGCTTGCCTGGGGTGCCGGGGGCAGGATCCAGAAGCGCCAGCAGCATGGCCGGGAGGCAGCCGGCTTCGATCTGCTCCTGACAGTCACCCCAGAGCCTCCCTCAAAGCCTTGCCTACACGAGGGGGCAATGGAGGAGCTCCCCCAAACCCCACTACACCCCTTGCCCAGAGATCTCCTGCGGTGCCACCAACACACTCAAAGGGGGCCGAACTCCCACTCCCCTACACCGCCATCCCCTTTAATTAAAAATTGAAATCATGTAATTGCCTCTTCATTAAAGCCAATTAAAGCCTGGCTGATGAGGGAGGAGGCGGCACATTTTGCAACTCACCGCGGAGATGAGAAAGCGCACACCGCAATTACGGTGTCTGTTTGCTTTGCCTTCACCCAACGTCTTCATCAGGGCTGGCTTTGAAATCGGACCCTGGGTGAAATGGCACGCTGGCAGGTTCCTCACGCCCAGCAAACCCCGCGTACTGGTTGGGCCAGGTGCTGGGAGAGGCTGCCGCGTGTTGCGGTGGGAAAGGGAGGCTGGGCTCCCTCCTCCTCCTCCTGCCCTGCACCCGCAGACAGGGCCAAGTTTGGAGGAGGGATGCTCAGGGGGATGAGGGACAGAGAATGAGACTGGAGGGTAGCTTCATCCACTCTTCTCCTTGGCCAGGAGATCCCCACGCAAGCCAAGTCACCTACACGACTGCAGGAGATTCCAGCCACAGAAGCTTGACCGAGCCTGCAGCAGCAGAGTCGCACACACAGGCAACGCTGCCGTGCTGCTGCTTGAGATGCCGGCGCAGTCATTTACCCTCTTGCTGCCCAGCTTGGAAACACCTGAGCAAGCAGCTCTTGCCAATGCTTTGTTGCACACACTGCACTTGCCTGCGTTTTGACCTGAACTGTGCTTATTAACTTCTTTTTTTTTTTTTTTTTTTTTGGTATAATAAGAGTCCAGAGTTCTTTGTAGGCAATCTTTCTTCAAAGATCTCCTTTTTGATCTTTTCATAGCCTAAGCAACATTTCATCCTATATAAATCTCGGATTGAAAGCACATAATTTGTTTTTCCCTGCTTTTTTTTTTGAAGCAGTAAGAGATGAAACGGCTGAGGGGAATGTCAGCAGCAGTTATATCTTAATTGGTTTTTCTCTGCATCAAAACGCCTTGAACTATACACTTGTGTGCAGGAGCTCTGTGTGACCTTTTCGGCAAGTGCGTTAATTCCCTTAACAAGTAAGTTATATCCCACTGCTGACTTTAGGAATTTGCTTTAGTTGTGGCTCTGATACTAATTTTGTACCCAAAGCTCTCCTTCTCTTGTGTTCTTTCTGTCCAGCAAAATCAAAGTTTTTCAAATGTGCCTTAAGTTAGAAGTGTGAAAAGGAAGAAAAAAAGACTACAAAATTCGGTGAAATAAAAAATAATATTAAAAAAAAAAACAAAACAAAAAACAACACCAAACCTCTCCTAAGTGTGACCTTACCACTGTTGGCCAAGTAGGTGGTAATGCTAAAACAATGAGGCACCTTCCTCCTTTACGCCCGAAAGGTGGATGAGCATGGACTCAGCAACTGCCGGAGTGAGTTTGCTTTGCAAAAAGATCAGTTTAACAGCTCACAAAGAGTATTTGCACAGGGCAAAGGAGATTTGCCTTGGTGGTAGACTTTCTGTTCTAGCATCATCCTATGCTCTTTGGTTTCTGCCCCAAGCAGGGGCAAATTTTTTAAAATTTTTTTCCTCCTCCCTTTGGGTCCTGTCGCATAATGAGTAAATTCCTTTCTGTACCGTTTCCCTTCTCTTCAGCCCTTTTCTTAAGCTGGGATGGGTCTGGTATCGGTTATGTTTGACTTGCAGATGCTGAGGGCAAGCAGCAAGACAGGGGTGAGTCCGCGAGAAGCCAATGCTTTGCTGATGATGGCTCCTGTGGGAAAGGAAAATTTGCTAGGAGAAGGGTGGGGTTTTTTTTGCAGCGCAGGACTGTTACCAGGAAGGCTCGCACAAGCCGGGATGCCGTGTGGGGCTGCGCTGGCAGCTGGAGCACGCGCTGGCTGGGTTGTATTAACCAGGTCTGGCATTCCCACAAGGTGTCTGGATTTCCCATGGTAAAAACTGGAGGGTAAGGCGGCTTGTGCAAGAGGCGAGCGCGCTGCTGGGTGGAGCGTGGGTTTTTACTTGTGTAATGGTGAGGTGAACAAGTAGAGAGGAAAGTTGGTCTGGAAACAAAAGCTGGCACTTGGCAAACAGCTCAGCCTTCATTCATACGATGCTTCATTAACAGCGCACAGGCTCGGATTTTTTTTTTTCTCTCAGTAAATTTTTTTTTCTTTTTGGATGCTTGTCAAACCTGAGTGACTTAGGGCACTTATTGTTTGGGCTTCCTGGCCCTGGCTGGTGAGAGGCTGGAGGTATTTAGGACAGCAGTAAAAGCATATGGAAAAAATATAGCTCTGCCTGCTATTAGTGTGATGACTATAAACTGTTTGGGAAAGGCGGATGAAGGTTCTTCCATGCGCAGATCACAGCAACAGAGCTCTTTCCACACTCATTATAGTGAAAAACATGGGCAACAGAGGTAAAAATTGTGAGGACTTCAGCTTCAGGGGAGGAGTCCTGAACAGATACTATATTGACACAAAATCAATGCCTGCCAGACTTCATTTGCGAAATAGTACAGATATTTATCCATGGGAAGAGGCAAAGGATAATGACGCGTTAATGCAGCACTGTATTTTAAATTTTTTTTTTAAACATTGACATTTGCAACTGGCTGTCAAGAGGTCATTTGCAGGAGCCTGAAGTAAACTTTTTAATGTTTTTTCCAAAAGCCACACCTTGGTGGACACAAAAAGCCATGGGACCAGGTGAAATTTAGAGATAGCAAAGCTTTGGGGCACATAACACGTGCTCCAGCGGCGGGAGAAGTAAGTCTTCCACCTAGTTTGCATAATCCACTACTTGCGCTTATAGGCCCAACGGACGTTTCTTCCATTTTCTGGCTGAGCTATAATCACTTCCAAAATGGCTTAAGCTAAGACACTTCAAAAGAAGGTGTACATTTTAACCACAAGTTCATAAGGTTATGTGCTACCTCCGTGTAACGCCAGGCAGCCAGGGCATGTCTCGCAGCTTCAACCTGCCTCCTGAATTACTGCGCTCGCAGGGAGCGAGTGATTTCCTTGTGCCGTAACCAGTCCGACCTCTTCTTACGCGCTCCTCTCCAGCGTGGGCTTCCTCCTCCCGACCGCGCTGTGCTGAGCTGGCTTCCTTGGCGAGACCTCATTTGCTTGCGGAACTGCCGTCAAGGCAGCATTTAAGTGAGGATGAATTTATTACAAGTCTCCTTTATTTTAAAACAGGAAAAGCCTGTTTAATAAGGAGAGTGGAAATGCGCAGAGACCATTTTAATTTTTCCAGCTACCACAAATTCTGACTAGATAGCAAACCCCAGATAACTGAACATACTGAAACTGGATCGAAAGCCTACAGCTCTCAGCTATCCCAAACACCGAGCTCCCATTAAGGTACCCTAACATGGTGCAAAAGACTCCTGAGAAACCGTGGCCCATCCTTGATTTTCAGCTGGAAACAGAATATTTGGCATTCGTTTCTGTATCAGATAGGGCAGCAGGGTAGTACCTGCAAGGCTTTCTTCCTAGACAACTGAGGTGCTGAGAAGCTATTAATCACGCTGCAGCCCGAGCAGGTAACACACCAAATTAATCTCACTTGGAGAGCTTCCAGTTGCTTCAACTTTCAGACGCAGAAACGGAGGTGTGGTTTTTTTTCTTCAAATGAGAAGCTACCGACAAGAAGACTGCACCAAAAGAGCGTGTTCCCACAGACTGAACTTCAGCTTCTTTCATCAAGTTGCTGTGACGGCGATCAGCCATGTATGCATGTAGACTCACTTTTTTTGGTATCACCTTGCCATTCTTAGAACTCCTCATCTGAGTTTTCCATGGGGCCCCCAATTTATTTGTCTTAAGGCACGGTCTTCAGAAAACAGCAATATTGATTTTTATTTTATTTTCTTTTCCAACTGTTAAATCACTCTTATCTCCTTTTTGCACACCCACACTCCCTGCATTTATCGTCCAGCCTGGATTTGTCCAGCCATGACATTCTGGCAACCAACCCATCAGTTCTCCGTACTCTTTTCTGCTGAAGGAAGGGGTTGAGCTGTTCAAGCATCTGTTAGTTCCTTTTCTCCTAGTCAAAGTCTATAAATTATCAGCTAGATCTGTAACAGCAAGAGCACGGCTGGATTTTGGCAAGTTCTGTTTTCTATTAGGCTGTGTCTGTGTCGACTGGCATTAACTCTTCTTTAACAAATCCCAGCTCAGCTTTCCCATTACTTTCCCAAGGATGAACATCTCACTAGGCAGCTTCTACCCACCCATCTCGTTTGCGCTCCCTGAATGCTGGAACATTTGCTCTACGTGTTCTGGAATTTCCCGTTTTCTCAAAATTAAAGGTAGCCTTTCAGGATTCATGCACATAAATTACTTCAGTGTGCTAATTCGCAGATGTTTATCTGCAGGTAGCAGCACTCCTATTTAACCACGTAGTGGAAAGTACTTCTTTAGGACGAGGGAACTATCGTTCAACTTATTTTGATACAAAAGGAAAAAAAAAAGCTGGTCAGGTACCTGTTTGATGTGCCAAACATCACTGGCACTGTTACCAGTGAGTGTGCACGTGTGCAAACTCCATCCATTATTCCTCCCCTTGTCAGAAAAGCCTTTACGCTGTTTTCTGTGCACGCCAAATAGTCTGATTACAAAAATTTGTTAAATAGAAGTCCAGAACCTATCCCTATTCCTGCCTTCTCCCCTCACTCCTGCCTTAACACTAGATCACCTGAGCATTAGCACTACACGTTTTCTGACTGCAAGGTATTGATGGGGGGTTATCTGAACAAGTCATACACCATTTACATCTCATTTAGCCCATGATTGAACTGCACAGACCACATGACATTTTTGATAATGGCACTGCCCTCCAAAGACTCCCATTCCTACAAAACATTTCAGACAGCTACTGTTCTAGAAACAGGAAAAGTAAAGTGTTCACTTGCAAACTGAGCAAGCTCATTCTGATTTACATCAAAGAACTCCAAAATGCAATATTTACAAGGGCTCCTTTTCTTTGACTTTTGACAATGAAAGAAACTAGCAGGCTGTTCAGGCAAGAGCTGTGTGGGGCCAAACAGCTGGCATGGCCTTTGTTAAACACATTTCACTGTTCACTATCAAAAGTTAAAGGGATGCTCATTTAACTTAGGAAGCGTTATGGACCAGACAGGCACCAATAATCATGTTTCACAACTTTAATAGAATATTCTATCTATTCTGTACAAATTGAAAACACTGTATTAAGTTACAAATGTGTAAGGTAAGGCTGGAGCACTCTACATGCCTGGTCACAGTGTTGATACAGCCGCTATTCAACTGCTGCCAGAGGCTGGCAATGGATGTTCAAACTAGAAACGTGTACCTGAAGTGCCACACAACAACAAAAGGTAGTTTTGAAGACTTCAGAGCTTTAAATAAAACAAATTGTGGAATGGAATAATTTCAGTGTTGCAAGAAAGACACCAAAACTTCAGATTTATTGAACTGAATTTCGAGAAATTTCCGTGTCATAGTGAAAGGTCCTTCCATGCTGGACACTAAGCAATAAGACTACTGGAAATGTTCTGGTTCTTTGGCTGCAACCCACTTCCATCAAAAGCAAGAGTTTGGACTTTGCATTTTGATCTTCACCCAGAAGAGCTGTCATTTTGATGCAAGTTCATTTCTTCTGTCTAGACCACTACATTGAAACCAATCCAAATTATTTGTTTTACAAGTACCCATATTGTATGCAAAAGAGGAAGAAGATTTTCAAGTATATTAAAAACTATTAAAAAGCACTAATTCTGTCAAAGTACTTACAAACATGAATAAATAAATAGTAAGATGAACAACTAAGTCTCAAATATGACACCCCCTTCAATGAAGTAAAATTACTTCAATTCAATTGGTTTTACTGAGATAATAAATATGACATTTAAAGCTGCTCAAGCACTAGTTCAATTTGTAGGTTGCAAGAAACATTAGAAAAGGGGGAAGGGGACTAGCAAAAAAGTCATATTGCTCTATCTGTTTCAGCTACCGTACATGTAATCCATTTACTTTAGCTTCTCAGTACATTGCTATTCCACAATTTTCAATGTTTAACGAGAAAAATGGATAATCCTCACTTGGTAGTCCGGACTATTCCCCTATGCATAGGGCAAAAGGCTATTGACATACTTAGCTACAGTGTACCAACGGCTGTAGAGTGTGCTTTATTTAAACCTCATATTTCCCAAATGCATTGAAGTTACCACTGTACATGTTAAGCAATAAAGAAAAGTTAGTGAAAATCATGCATTTTAAAACAAATTAATTTTAAGCATTGTTAATAAGATTGTGCTGCAGCGATGGAATATCCTGAACTGCAGGCCAGGTATCCAAATATTTGTTACAAGTTGTTCAGATATCACTTCCAAGTGGTATTTCCTTATTACTGTTGTTTGCATTCAGCAGGTTGGCTGGAATCTTTCTGTATAAAGTCAAAAAGAAAAAAGAAACAGTTAAAAATCAAAATGGCATAGAAGAAAACACTTCAACAAATAAAAGAAATTGGCTGTGCAGTTTTGAATTAGCCAGTGGTATCATTAGCACATAAGAAAAAGCTACACGTAAACTGAAGCTAGATCATAGAGGTCTGAACAGCAGTCATCATATTTATTAGGCCACCCGCCAACTGCTTGGTACCTCATAATACATTTAATCTACATCTGTGCTCTTTACTCTGCATCCAGCAGGCCAAGGCTCAAACAAACAAGAAAGCAAACCACTTTCTACTCCCCCAACCAGAGGCTCAATTTGACTTTCAGTTCCTATTAAAAACAGTTTAACAGTAAACTGCCATTGCCTTGCTAACTCTGAGGAGGGAGGAAGGCAGGCTGCTTATTCTGCAGCACGTTTGAGTTTTTCCTTACAAGCCTTGCCCTTTCTGCTAAGGTGATAAAAATGTAATTAATGTGCTGATTTCTTCCAGGCTCTGCATCACCAGTAGGTAACTATTCAACAGTTCAACACTGGGAAAGAAGTCCACATGCTAATCTGAATATGTAAAAATAGAAAACAACTTCATTAGGTAGTAAAACAACTTTGCCTTTGGCAAAAGGAAGTGTATTTGGGAAGGAAAACAAGTACTCAAACAACTAAGAACTTCAGGTTTTACACTGCACTTCTTGCTGCTTTGTTGTAAAATAGGATTGTTAGAAAGCAGGATAATTTATGCAGCATATTTCCTGTTTTGCTTCTCCCTTTACTGTTCTTAATACAGTTTATTATTATTTAAAAAGTAGCAGTCACAGAAATCTGCTGAATTCTAGTAAAGAAAAATGCAGGTACAAAACAATATACTTTGCATGTCACTGATGGCAAAATAAAATGTTTCTTAAGTATCCTAAACAAGATGTTGTAAAAGAAGCAAACGTGGAAGAGTTCATTCCAGCTCAAGTGACCACAAGCTAAGACAACTTAAACGTTCTGCCTGTGGCGGCGAAGAACAGGTGCAACTAAGATACCTTATCATAAGTTTTGCCCTTGATAATCTCCACTAAACTCAGATTGTTTTTCTCTTCCTCACCTAAAATGCTTCAGGGTTATAGCAGTCACTATCACTCCCACAGGAAGTCTGGATTAAAGTCTATTCTACACAGATATGCTGACCTTTCTAGCCTAGTCTAGTCTGACCTTTCAGACTTCCTTGTGGTTTTCCTCCCCCAGCACATCTGGCTAACTTCAACTCTGTTCCCTCTCTCTCATCTGCCCGGGGTTCCAAACAATACCGATGTGAATTCACTTTCACCGATCTGGGACTAAATACAGCATAAATCTCCTCTTGAAAAAAGAGAGACATGTTTAGGCAGAACACAAAACTAGCATTCTCTCTCTCTCAAAAAAAAGAAAATCTGATGTCACCGGTAATACATTGCATGACAGTCCTTTTTATTTAGAGGCATGCAAAAAATATCAACATTTTTATCAAAAAGCTTTCCAAAAGTTTCTATTTTTCTTATAACTGGTTTGTATTTGAACATGGCCACAGAGCAGTGCACAGTATCACTTCCCCTCCCCATGCATTCTGAATAAGAGCCATAATCAAGTAACAAACCTATTATTTAGAAAGTAAAAATCTTTCCATCTCCCTCCTTTGTTCCTATTCACCTGTTATATTTATAATCAGACACACTTGGGTTGACCACTGCAACCATTTCAGTCAAATTTTAGTGATCAACCAAAACTCTTGGTATGTTTTCGAATAAACTTCACTACCTTTTCTTCATACTTGTCTTTATTTCTGTAAACATTTAAATCATGTTATTGTATATAAAACTTTATCCTGTAAAAACTGAGTCACAGAGGTTATAAAGTTCCTTCTTAAGGACCTTTCAATGTCAATTACTGCTCTCAGATAAAAAAAAAAATACAGCTTAAGGGGTTCTCAGATATGAGTCATTTGTTGGAGAATTTTGAGAGAAATAGTGCATATCTGTATTGACCATATATATATATAAAATGTTTAAGCAAGGCATAAGTAACAAGGCAGTATCTCAGATCCAGATTCCAACCTAATTAATTTTCTTCCACCATTTAAACGGCACAGCACAGCTCCTGCTGAATAAGCCAACACGTGAGCTCCATACTGCCTTCAGCTACCCGTCAGCCTCACATACAGCATCTCACAGTCTAATCCCGAGACGACAACAGCACAGGTAGATGACCACACTTTTCTTCAAGTTACAGCTGTCCCAACAGGCACATGCACGTTCAAATTTATCTTTGGCCTCTAATGGCTCCCATAAGATCAGTGACCAGACTTCAAGCTGCGAGTGTGATCAAGATACTACGTCCATACTCTCTCAGACAAGGCTATTAAGTTTGAGCCAGCTACTCCTGCAGTGCCCAGACTGTGGGTGACATTTGGTCACCGTTTATTGGCCTTAGACAGACCCTTCACTATTTATCTCCCCATTCTAGCAAGATTTCCATTCATGCTGTATTTCCCTAAATTAACTCCCCGAGATATCTCTGAAATGGCGAAGTACATTGGCCAGGCAATAAAGACCAAACAGAGAGACTTTAACTGGCAAAGATAAGGAGGAATTGCATCTTATTTTAAAATAAATTTAGCAGCAAACACATGTACTGATGTTCACTACCAGTGCTACAGAGACAAACAAGACTTCTTGTCATTAAGTGATTATCTATAGTAGTCATGAGCAATGACTTAAGTTTACAGGAAAAGTTGTAGGATTTTTTATTTTTACATCTTTAAAGTATTAAATATTTATTTGTTCTGTGCAAAGAGTTTAAACTACTCTGGGCCTTTGATTCCAGTCTGAGACACGGCTCCAATGGATATATACAAGTAAATAAGTGAGACTCCCACCTATTTCCCCTCTTTTGCTAATAAGTATAAATATAAAGCTTTTTTTGCCACTGCTTCTTATTTATTGCACCACTTACTCAGAATTAAAGAAACCCTAAAACTCTTGCTATAAGGGACATGAATATTTTTCTTCTGTCATTTGATTAGTCAGGAGAACAACTTAAGAAATGTGAGCTAACTAGCTTACATACAGACCACTTGCTCAGACATCAGCAATTACATCAGCTAAACTGCATCAGCGGCTTATGGACATAGAGGACACGCATCAAATTTAAAGAGGGAATTACACCTAAAGTTTGTAGGATCATAGGGCTAAAATGAAGACGATAAGCAGGTCTGAAGTAATACTGCTTTAATGACTTTTACATGCACAGCCCACTGCTTCTACCCATCCAATTAATCTGGTGTCCTAGAGGAAGAGGGTCTAAGTCCAAAGTATCCATGCCATTTATCTTAGCAATTTAATCCCTTCAAACCAAATATTTTTCACAAAGTTACTGCTGAAAGAGACACTGAATTTCTACTGATCTTCAATATTTAAACAGATTAGGCAGGACACATTCCTAGATGATTCAAAGAGCAATCCTTTACTTCCTTACTTCTAGAAATCTATTTTTTGGAAGCTTCCCATCTGCTAAATTAGCTGTGCAGGCACAGGCAGCCCATGAAGATCTTATCTGACTCCTAGACTTTGCTGCCAACAGTGGGATCAATGCAGGCAGCAGGCACTAAAGCTGATACCCTTTACACTAGAGAAGGAAAAAAGCCTTTCAATATGAAAGTAGTCCTGTTAGGGGTCCTTATGCTAAACTTTACCTTTGTTAATTTTCTGATCTAAGTTACCAAATGAGAAAAAGCAAGGATATAAGATATATATATATATGGGAAGTAAACTCTGAGCTAATTGGAGCTAGGCAAGCAACTGGTCTGAACCACCTCCTCCACAACTGGACAGAGTGCTTCAAAGGTTCTGAAAATGAATTTGCTGCTAACAGGCCCTTCTGCTACTGTTACTTAAAAGACAGACTAAGCACCCTGAAGCAACGCACAGTCTCTCCTCACAGCAGCTTCTTAGTTTGTAATTCAGAACAGCATTCTGTATCACTTGTCAGATACTTCTCTATTTTAAGCTTAGCAATGTGAAACATTTTAAGCTTAGTAATGTGAAACAAAGGCAGCTAAAGGAGCAGGGCATGCAAGCATATAGAAAAATACACTAGACAAAACAAGCTACATTATCTGTTTTTGCAGCAACTTCTGAAGCTACTTCCAAAGCCATGACTTACATAGAGCATAAGTGCTTTGTGTAAGAGATGATAATGACCCAGTTCTAACTGCACAACTCTAATGTACTTAAAACTGACAGGAGTGAGAGGAAGGAAGGAGGAAAAGTTAACAAAGCAGAAAGTGTTGACATTTATGTACCAAATGTGCTGCAACAACAAAGAAGGAAGTAATATGGAAATGACTGAAAAAGAGAAATTGGATTTGAAAGGAAGACAGACTAAAGAACAACTACTTTTTGTGTAGGTGAAAATGAAAACTGTTCTAGATACATGAAAAGCAAGAGAACTGAAAGGCAAAGCGGGCCAAGGGACAGGGAAAAAGAAGACTAGAAAATGCAATGGACTAGAGAAGAGGAACCGGAGTACGAGTCCTAAAAGACAAAAAACAGAACACCAAGTTGATTTGAAAAACTGAAGCCAGGGGCTGACAATATTTAATTCTAAGAAGGGAAGGCAGCAGTTTAAGTGCTTGCAGCAGGATGACACACAAGCTGTTGTGACAAACGGGTGTTCCACTATTGCAGGTGAATAAACAGAGCAAGTAGTCAAGGCAAGACAGACTGGAAAAAAAAAAAAAAAACCAACAAAAAACCAAAAAAACAAAACCACAAAAAACACCCACAACCCACACAGCTCAATTCTGAGTTTAACAAAGGCAAAGGGGAGCGCTATCTATGCAGAGAGGGAATTAGCTGGAAAGACTACAGCTTCTCCTAAGTAACCAAAGGAAGGAAGAAAAGGAGAAGGAAAAAAACCCCACCAAACATGTAAGCCTAAAATACAGGGGAAAAAGTATGGAGCCTGTTGCAGGCGTTGTTCTCTATGAGGCATGGGATGAAAGGTGAAAGATGACAGTATACAATAGAAGGATTTTTTTTTCCTTCTTTTCAGTAAAGAGACAGATGAGCAGGAGAGCTGTTCAGAACCATGACAGCTCAAGAAAAGGCCTCTAAGAGTGACTGACTGCCTTTTTCAGGCAGCATAAATAAGAATACTGGTGGAAGAGACATATTAAGTAAGCTCCAGACTCAGAGTTGTCAAGAAGACCAGAGGAGATATTTAAGAAATAGTTTGCAAGTACACTAGAAACAGTAGAGAGACAAAACATCAAACCAGAAACAAGGGAAAAAAAAAACCCACCAAAAAAAAACCCCAAAAACCAACTCTGTCAAGTCTCAGTATCTTTTATCATGAGTACATAAAACACAGTTTGACTGCTACAAAGACAAAGCAGAAGTTGTGGCAGGAAGGCAGAGAGGTAATTCCAAAAAATCTGATTTAATTATATGATTTAAGGCATTCAGCTCTATACACACTTCCTTATGTTTTTTACTAATAAAACCTGAACTCTGAAGTCATCACTCCCCCATTTCTTTTCCCCATACAAGGAAAGAACAAAAAGCAAACCAGAAAACCCTAGAAAACAAACCACATCACATGGCTACAAATGGGACTCTTGGAAGTTAGGTATGAACGGAATTCCACCTTACCTAGAAATGTATGAATGATAAACAGACTTAAATTACACCTAAATGGGAAAAAAAATTGAAAGGAACTGTCAGCATGAAAAGTGAAATGTACAAAATACAGGAGGCAACAACTATAACCTTCCAAGATACCTTAAGCTTTTTTCTACACAATACCAAATCCTTCAAAAGGATATTTGAGACTTGGCACAAATATACTTCAACTCAGAAGTAACATTTGCTCAACTGTCCCCGCTTT
Organism: Chlamydotis macqueenii; assembly: GCF_036417535.1. NCBI lineage: Eukaryota > Metazoa > Chordata > Aves > Otidiformes > Otididae > Chlamydotis > Chlamydotis macqueenii. The sequence goes on along the minus strand of NC_141560.1, from coordinate 50,341,622 downwards.
TTCCCGTTACAGGTACACCACTGCACTCTGAGTGACAGCAATGAGTATTCTGACTGTTCTGCAGGATCAACCTGTTTGATCAATCTTTCCGCAAGATAAACTTTCTTTAGTATACAGTATTTCTCATTAAAGAAAAACAAGCTCAATCTTGATAGAGTCAAAGAGCATTTACTAGTGATACAATGATGTACACAAAACTCTACATTAGAAAAGTGACATGTTAAGCTGCTGTTAAGACTTTCATCCAAAGATCAAGCAATTTTGCATGTCTTTTACTTCTTCATCTGTGTCTTTATAAAAAAATAAAAGTTGATCTTTTAAGAACTAAATGAACAGAAGTCTGTCATCACTGTCCCAGCTTCACTGAATGTAAGCACTAACTTTACCACGACAGAAGGACTGAAAAATACCTATCAGAAGAAGCACTAACGCTTAAGGCCGATTTTTAAACCGGGTCTCGTGGACTTTAACATTCAAAGTTGAGGACTAACTTTTTTTGATTTCTAGCTGAGTAGACATGTGGAGTCTAACCTGCAGCCATCAGGAAAACCAAAAAGAACAATTCTAAGAAAAAGAAAATAAACAAGCTAGTTGAGACTTGTCAAACTAACGCTAAGTTGAAGTCCAGCCACAGAATATTTGAAATAAGACTACAGATATAAAAATATTATACAGAGATATCATTAAGGAGTAAAGGCACACAGTTCAGAGATTATCGTCTTTCTCTTTGTGCAGGTTGGAACACAAAAACTTATATTTTCTCAATTCATAGAAACATTAGCTTTTGTTTTAAGAGCAATTTGAGCGCTGAAGAAGATGAAAATGTTGCAGTCAGAAGCTATGGTGGTTTCTGGTTTTTTTTTTTTTAATAATTTATTAATCTTTTCACAAACTTCTATAACCTTAGTTACATTGCTCATGATTACGGTCTGTGTTATGACTAAGCAGACAAAAATCATTACCTTAGGATCACTCTCTGCATCTTCCTCCTCTTCTCCCTCCTCTTCCCCTTCCAACTCCTATGACAAAATAGAGATAAACTAACAGAAATTAAAACAGGTTAAAAGTGCAACTTTTTGTAATGGAGAAAAAACAAAATAACAAAATTATATTACCACTGTGTTCCAGAGTGTTTCAGATGTCAACATTAAAACTACTTGGGCTGACTTAAAAGAAGTCAGCATCTTCAAAATCTTAAAGCAAAATCTTAAAAGAATATTTTTAAAACATAGATATAAAGGATTCAGCATGGCTTAAGGCAACTTTCCTACATAAGTTGCTGCAGTCTCCCAGTAATTTATTTATTTATTTTAACTTCTAAATGACATATTATTTGGAATTTTACAGTTCTGGTAATAAGTATATATGTGTAATTTTGCTCCTTGTTTTGATCTTGTTCCAAAGAGTCTCTTTATTTGGATTACTGTGGATAGGCTACATATTCCTGCACAAAATTTTGCAGTATTTTCCACTTCCTATTGTACACACGTCTACATTCAAGCAGTAATGTCTGGCACTGGAGACATACACTTCTATCAAGACCCAGCTTAAAAAAAAAGTACAATGTTTAGTCACTCAGCAGCCTAAGCCCAGACGCCCGTACTGCAACTGGCAAAGACAGAAAAGAGACTGCATATTGAAGGCTGCCAGCTCACATCAGAACACCAGCTGAATAACTTCTGATGTACTCTATTGTGCTAAACTTGATGACAGCCAGGTATGTACCTTTAACCAATTAGCAAGAACACTACAGTAAAAACAGTAAAATAAAACCATAATTATCTGTAAAGGGTACTAGTTCATTTAAGTGTGATATTATTTGGTGGTTTTGTGCAAGGCCTTTCACTGTATGTTTGTATTCATACAACACTACTGTAAATGGACCACAGCTCTTGGTATACTAGAAATTCCAGCCTAAATTAAGCCCTTATCCAGGCTTTATCCAGAGCAGTTGCATGCTCTCCCTTTCTTTACATTTATCAAGGCCTGGTCTTCAAGCCTATGACAACTAAAAGTTGACAGCTGAATTCCTCTACTGCCTAAGCAATAGATATTTAAAAATAAGACTGAAGGTTCTTACCATGCAGCACTCAAGAAAAAAAAAAAAAAAAAACCAAAAAACAAAAAACCAAAAACCCTCATATTTAATTTTTGACTCATAGCAGAAAATAGCTTTCAAAATACTAGAAAAAAGTAGATAAAAATTCTTGCAGAAAGTACTTTTGTGAAGAGTTTTTTTGAAGATTTTTGAAGTCAGGAATGCTGAACTCTTTTGGCAAGAATTATCATACACAAGAGCATTTATGAACAACTATTTTCTGCTCCATATAGGAATATTTCTGGAACTGGAACACAGTAGGTAATTAGTTATCTATAAAAGATACAGTATGCATCTCACCTCCTCTTCACCTTCTTCACCTTCCTCAAACTGAAAAACAAATGCAAGGTTTTATTAGCTCTGCTAATATTTGCATAAAGTCTTCTACAGTAATAGGTCTAGCATATTCAAACACAGTAACTGCAACTAAGCCCTTTTCCAGAAGCAAAGATTAACAACTCATTGCAAGTTGAATGATTCTTTCCTATTCCTAAGTAACAGCAATCTATTCCAGTTTTTTATTATTCTCATGTAATTAATACTCCATACTAGTCTAAATCAGGAAAAGGAGAATGTTTCCATCCACATGGTGATTAATAAACAACATGCTGATGGCATACATACATTATCATCATCCTCTATAGCTTCCCCAGTGAAATAAAGCACAGCACGAGGGACTATCCGTTCACGGAAGAAGTGTCCAATTTCAAAATCTGCTGCTAAAGTAAACTCGGAATCTTCATCCTGTAAAGCAAGTCAGTTTGACTTTTCTACTAAAAATATCACGTTATACAGAGGAGCAAACAGAAGTATTTTGAAGTTACAGATTTGAGAAATACCATGCTGTCATCAACAGGTCATATATACTTTCAGTATACCAAAACTTTGTAACATTAAAATTGACATTTATTTTTAACTTTTCCTACTTTCTACATACAGGCTACCAGCCTGCTGAAACACCTTCCACTAAAAAGGCTCAAAGAGACTTTGCTGGTTCTGATACCTGATGTTAGAGAATTGTTCAGAATGCTTCAGACTGATTTTTAATCAGATACCAATCACACAGTAGTGCTGAGTGGCTAGAGAAAATAATGGCCTCTTCCTAACGCTGATCCAATACATCTATAATGATCACTAAGATGCATAACAGCTGTCAAAGGATTACTCTGAGAAGTCAGCAGTATCTTTCATTTTACCAAGACAAAGCTCAGCTTTGGCAAAAGCAAAAATAATGACAAAACCACATAGTATTAATAAAAGAAGCTGAACAGTCGCTATAGAGATATTGAGCAAAAAAAGATACAGCAAAGAGCAATCATCCCATTTCAGAAATACAAACTTACCAATGACTCTCCATCACCAGATACTGCAAAAAAGAAAAAACAGTGAATTTAAGAACAGTTTGTATACTCTAGCACACCTCAAAATGACAAAACACAGTATAAATAAAGACCTTCTCATAACAAAAACCACTAGGGTTATAAAGTCTCCAGAAGCTATTAAACCTTTAAAGACTATTCACATTCATCCTAAATTAAACCCACAGAAATTGCCCTTGCAAGAATTTTATGTGCTGTAGTAAGAGCATCAAAACTGCCATCTCTGCCAATCTGTCAGACATTCTTGCACAAGAAATACTCCTTCTAGAAGGATAGATTCAGAAGGCATGCAAATCACATTTCTCCCCTCAAAGAGCAACACATTTTGTTTCTATATTAATGCTGTAATTATAGTAACTTTTTTTTTTTGTCAGAGCACTATGAACCCTCTCCTCTCCCCAAGTAGATCAACACTTTGGCATGAATTTGCAAAGCACTGTTGAGAAGAGGCCTGGTACTGTAACCGGTAAGGAACAGGGTGGGACTTTTGTTTGCTAAAAAAAAAAAGCGCCACCCAACCAAAACCCCCAAACCAAAAAGATTTCCCTCCTCTACTGGGGTGCCTGCTCTGAAGCTGAAAATATGCAAGAATCAATTGCCAGCAGATGTCAGTCTTCTCTTATGCATCTACCTCCAGAGCACGTCTTTTAAGTAGTTGCAAACAAACAAACAAAAACCCAAAAAACCATCACAAGGCAAACAAACCTCCATCCCTGAAAGCAGTTAAGTACTTGTAACAAAAAAAAGTAATAAAGTTAAAGTTAAAGGACATTTATGTACCAAACACTCTCCAATACTGGAAATACGTATCACTTGTTTCTTATCCCCATGTACATGGGGATTTGCAGTAGTAGTTAGAAGGGCCAGGTGGTTCATAATACTGCAAGACTGAATCAAGAACTAATGCCCATTTTGTTCAGTACATCTTTGAAGTCCACAAAGCAAACTGCTTCTTCCACTCATGTTTGGAAGAAAAAAGAAAAAAGTACAATGGGAGATGTATCAGAAGGAAAGAATGTTTTTGGAATCCATCTAAATTATTTTAAATATGTGAGTACACACCTAACATTAGATAACTAGGAAAACTAGGAAGATATGCATGGAGTATTAGGACTAACTAATCACAGAAGAAACCACTGGAACTTCCATCACTTAACACAAAGGTTTAAATCAAAGTGATATGCTGTAACTTGACCAACACTGGAAGAGATTTCTTCCATATGTTAGAAACCTCAAATTGATGCACGGAGCCATCCTGTGGTAAAACAAGCCAACTTCTCTAGCAGAGCCTACGTAAGACTCCTTCCATACTATGAAGCCCATTTGCACAGCACACCTAATGGCCAAATTCTGCAGAATAACATCAGAACAAAATTATCTGTTTGGATGGGTTGTAGTTTGCTATCTTCCTCTAGTAAGAAGCAAGTATACAATACAGCAGTATAAACAGTTTGTAGGTTTAAGCTGTATAACTACAAATAAAACATGAATTGTTTTAAGAATCCAAAATTCTGGATTTCCAAGCTTACCCTTTATTGGGCTGAAGAAGTTAAAAAAAGAATCATTAGGTACTTGTTTAGTAATTGTCCGAACTGTGCCTCGACCCTTGTGTTTCTGCTTTTTCTTGATTGTTTTAACTGTAACATTTTTTCCTTTCTTCCAGTCAATAGTACACCTAGAGACAAGATGTGGGAAGTTGCATTTTAACATAAAACAGCAATGAAAAAGAATTGAGCATTAGAGAAACATCACAGCAAAGATGGCTTAGAATTCTCTAAAGCTAGTTTTACTCACACTTCACACTTAGATGGTCTTTTTACTCACACTGCCAACTTAATCTACTCGACAAGATGTCAAGCAGATGCATCGTAGTCCTAGAGACTATGTATATGTTGGACACATCAAATATTTCCCGAAATGAAAAACCTAAATAGTTTGTTTCCTCAGAGTAATCACTGCCCTGACCCCACCCATACTTAAACACCTCTTTGCCACAACTACTAGAATTTTGTAACCAAAGGACATGATTAAGCTATTCCAAAAAAATCTCAACAGTCAAGAATTATTCTTCCAACAGCTGAACCAGTAGAAAACAATATGTTATGTCCTTTCACTACAGGCCAAGGTAGTGTCCTTGCCCTACAAATAAATGCACAAAGAGGGGCAGGGACAAAGAGGAGCGAAGGAGAACACTTCAGCTCTCCAAAGAACAATGCTGAGACTGCCTTGGCAGGCAAGCACAGCAAAGTAGAAAGAGCTCATTTTTCAGTTCCTTCCTACTGCTGTGCAAACTGACACTTTTAGCTCAATTAAGAGTCTCTCTCCAGCCACCTAAAGTTTTACCCTAAACTGCATGTAGCAAAGAATGAGTGGTAAATACAGCTAGTTCTCTTCTAATGCAAATAGTAGTGTCACAGCAACCCTTGAGTGCCTCAAAGTATCTTCTCCTATAGATAAATGGTTCAAGTCAACAGTTTTATAGTTAACCTGTATGAAAAGCCACAGAAAAACGTTCTCCTGCTGTAATTATTCCAGTATTTATAACCGTCATCAGGAAATATGAACGGAAATCAAAGTTTTGACATGCCAGCAATTTTAGAAAGGGATTCTTCCTCTTTAAGACTTAAATAAAAACCACTTTGTTGGAATTAACTAAAGTCTTCTTCAAAATGAACTAGCGTTTTACTTATACACAACTTTCACTGAACACGCAAGTAGATGGTTTACCTCACTGTGGATGAATACTCAATTCAAAAGCTAACGTACACTAAAAGCCAAAAAGCTTTTGAGGCCACCTCCTTGCCCTGGCCAATAAAAAACCCATCCCACCAAATCCCAAAACCACATCCTTGAAGGAGAGGGTAGGAAAAAAAAAAAAAAAAAAAACCAAAACCAAAAAACCCAAAACTATTACTTCAGAAGGTTTTTTGAATCTCAAGTTTTACTTACCCCTCACAATCAACTATTTCAGGTCCTTCAAACGAGAATGGATCTGTCTTATCTGGCTCCGACTTCATTTTGTATGTCTTCGTGAGGACTGAATTAGAGAAGTAGTCATTGGGCCCAAAGTGGAACTCTAATGAGAAAGACTGGAAGAAAGTTCCATTACAGTTTCATGTTACCACTAATTTTTATCTTTGAAGTAGCCTAGCAGTAGAATTACCATTCATCAAACTCTGAATACCAGGGGGTGAAGAAGAACTTAATGGCAAATATATCTTTCAAACTACAGTAGAAGCTGGAAATGAAGAATGTCAACCAATTCTGAATGTGCAAGAAGCAAGAACAACCTTGGCTAGTATTACCTGATTATAATTTGAATGTTAGTCTACTACATTTCTTTCACCTTTGCATATAGAACAGCTGTCTTAAAAGCAACCATAGAAATAAGTACTTTGAGAACAGTATTGGTTTAATTTTCTGTGGAAGTCATTATCCTCTTTTTAACTGGATACAGCCGGAAACAGGTGTTTCTGCTTATGTCTGAGTTTACTCCTCCTATGGCATTTGAAAATTGTTTGCAGAAATTCATCTTACACAGAGAACAAAAGACTCCAGTTACAGAAAAACACAGCATATACAATGCATCAATTTTCAAATCTGTGAAGGTTTAAAAAAAAAAAAAAAAAACAAAAAAAACCACCCCTAAACAATTCCACAATGCTATATATATGCCCACTTTGCACTCAGGATCAACTATGAACTACTTAAGAAAAACTGCGTTAAAACAGGGAAACAGGCTTTTAGCAGCATTGCTTTAGTTACTTGAAGTATGAAGTAGTCTGCTTAGGCCGGTCAGTTCAAAAACACAGAAGGGCTGAAAGTAAAAATCCCCAACCTCACTGTATCTGCTACACAGCACAGCCACAGCAGGCACAACAGTTACTTTATATATTTTATTTACTATTCCAGCAATATGCCTAAGAGCTAGATCTAATGCACATATAAAACAGATTAGATAACTGCCAAAACCACTAGCCTTCAGATCACATGTTGCACAGCTTATGGATACAACTTCCCCAGGCACTCTTCAGATTCAGACCAGATAAAGGTCTGTTATCACTCAAGTCTGTCTTGGCCTCCTCCCTTTTCAAAGGCCCACCATGTGCAGACAGAATAAATAACTCTGGGGACAGCAACCTGTTCAAAGACATTTATCCCTCACTCATCTCCCAAAAGCCCCTTTGTCTTTCCACACCACCTACTTTCTACGACCACATGAATCTCCCTATGCAACAGAAATCCTGAAAGACAGTGGTCAAAGACTGGTGGCAAAAGTGGCCTTTCCAACTCACGTGCTCACAGTTTCAGGGAAGGAAGCCACTGGGAATGAGGTGTACACTGGAGTATCTGTATTGGCTTCACACAGCCTATTTCAGCTTTACTTCCATTTTAAAGCAATTCAAGATAGTCAACATGGCTTCGAGGCTGTCTTCAGCTAAGACAAGTCCTCTGGCAAACATGCTCAGGGGGATGAGTAATAAACTTAGCTTATCCGCTACCAGTGACTAACAGCCATACCCAAATAATCCCACAAACTGCTACTGAGGTTACAAATAGGCAACCAGTGGTATTACTTGCATGCAGGATCCCAAGGACTAGCAATACAAAAAAAGTCCGCAGACACTGCACTGCATTCATTCCATACCTGCTAGTTAGGAGACAATAATAAGAGGCTTCAAGTTTCACATGCTATCTGAAGAGTTGTAATAACCTTTCCAGTAGTCTTTATTCGGATGTCTTTGCTTTTGATATCAGCTTACCTTTGTAGCATGTATTTCTACGTTTCCCCTACAGTATGAGATGTTCTCACAAAGTTCAAAAAGAGAACTTCCTTATTTTAAGCTACTTAAGTCATACCCAGATGCATTATCCAGGTCCAAATATGCTAGCTAAGCATCCTGATATCCAAACAGATCTAAGTAGAAAGTATTTATACAAAAATATGTAAGTTTATTCGTATGATTACAAATAAATAAAAGCAAGTAATAAGTACAGATAAAGTTTACATATAGAGGCTATAGCAAACAGAACTTTGTAAGCACCATTACTGCAGCCAGGTAAATCTACTTTTGCAGGACAGTAACTACAGTTACTCACTTTGGGTCAATGGATAGTAATCTTCTGATTTAAATGGCAAGACCTAATCCCCAGCAGAATTAGTGTATTTATAAAATGTTGGTTATGCAAACTTTTTACAGTATGAAGTTACCACAGCTGTAGCAATTTTCAATAGCCAGAGAATTTCAGACTAGAGTCAAACAACTGGACAACAGGTTTCACTCAACTAGTTAAGAATGCATCCTTTTGTCTCCAAATACAGAAGGGACATGGAATTTGTCAGCCTTCCATTATTGGATTTCATGTAGCACTGGAATGGAACCTATTCACAGAAATATGCTGTCAACGGGTTACGAACAGTGCAAGACAAGATAAATCCATCGCCGTTTTAAAAGCAGTTATTCAACTTAAGGTACTGTAAAATAAAGCCAAATGAGAACATAAAAATGCTCTAGGCAAAGAGAACTATTCCTGAATCATCCAAATGCCACTGAATAGATATGCTTAAAGATAAAAATCCGACCAACTTCTTAGAATATTATATTTGTGCTTAAACAATTAATCTTCTCCATAAAACTCATGTCCTCTCCTTTAGCTTTAGCAATATTTAGGAACTTAATTCCCAATTTTTCTATGTCCATACTACTTCCTTGCCTATTATAAGCTCAAGTTTTTTGGTACTAATAGGAGAAAGACATCAAGGACAAAAAAAAAACCAAACAAAAAAAACCAAACTGTTGTCCGTTGTCAACTGTTACTGACCTTTAAAAGGTACTTCAAGAGAGTCCTTCCATCTTTCTTAATTGAAAGCATTTCTTGCATTTATTTCAGACTTTGTCAGAAGACTACAACTCCGTAAGATAAAACAAAAAACAACAAAAACAAAACAAAACAAAAAACCCACAAAAAAAAAAAACAAACCCACCAAACAGGGGGAAAAAAAGTACAAGGATGAAGTTTAAAGAAAGGATGCATACGCTCAAATCCCATTCTCCTCTCTACCTCCCTCTCAAAAAGGAGTTCAAGGAATAAGTATAGTTGCGTGAATTAAATAAGTAACAGAACAACTTATTTTTGACAAACACAGTATCTGCATCTTAAACAAGAAAACTATTTCTGAAAGAAAGGCACAGTTGTACTTTAAAAATTACTTATCAGGAGCACTTTTAAAAAACTACTTAATACATTTTTCTATCTTTTTCAACAAGCATAGCATCCATCATAAATTTTTTTTTGTTAATATCACTAAGTTATACCTCTTCTTTCGATGAAATATTCCATACAGTAAGTAGCACACTTTCTTTTCCAGAATTCATTTTCAAGCCAAAAGTAGCCATGTAATTTTCGTAGCAAGAGGAGCAAATTTGAGAAAGAAAAAGAAAGTAAAAACTAGACAGAACTGAAATCTAGAAACTAGAAAAATGTCAGAGATAGCCAGTCTAAGGATGAAAGAGCAAAGGGTCAGGAAAGCTGAAGATAAAACTTCAAAAGACAAAGCATGAAGATATTAGCCTAGAAAGAAACACTCCACATACATTCCAGCTGAACAGAATGAAGTTAAAGTTTTGAAGTGCTGTTCACTTCATTACTACAATCTTTACGAGAAACAATCACAGAAAACTCACCATAGGCTGTCCAGGTTCAGAAAACTTAACTTTAATATCCTGCAGATGTTTCAAGATTGGTTCATCGTATTCCTTAAAAAAAAGGAGAGAGAAAAAGAAATTCAGAAATTCCTATTCAGCAGGCAATATTTAGAAGGATAATATTTTAACCCAGTTTGCTTGTTCAATCTGTTCTTAAGAAAGAACCAAACCCTGTAATTATTCAACAATTTCAGATAAAGTTCACATTTGGATCCAAATTTCTTAATCACAGTTGCAAATACCATGTGCCAAATTCTCAATTGTTAGGCCTCATCTTCAGTAAATAAAGCTGCTACCATGCTAGGCTGCATGGACACCACTGAAAATAGAATAACTTCATCCAGGATATTTATTGCTGATGAGTTTAAGAGAAAGATAGGCTCCAGGTAATCCTTCCTTAACAACATTAAAAACAATTAATATAACAGGGCAAAACTACATAAGCTATTTAATACAAATTCAATCAATCCATGGGTATGCTTATAATATCCTCGCAAAAATAATCTTTTATAGACTCAATTAACAAAACTGCAGAGAACAGCCGTTGTAAGCAGTACCTAAACTTGCATTTTAATATTTACAAAGGTTGTCACAAGATCATTTCTTAAACAATCCACACAGTGTTTAGCAGTTTGGGTCAGCTGTTCTGCTTGTCCATCGCTAGCCTTTCAAGTATCTTCATGAATAATATTAGGGATTCTGAAGACACACAGATCTGGTCTCACCGACATTTCACAAGCATTCACTATTAATTGGAAAAAGTAGCAATTAATTTAACACATGACAGAAGTTACTCTTTTTCAGAGGAGAAACTTACTTGTACTAATTCACTTAGCATATCTACGTTCCTAAAGATAGTAAACCAGAAGTCTGGAATTCCTTTGACATTTGTCTCCTCTGCTTCCGCTTTTTCTTCTATTACCACTGCATTTTTCAGGTCTCCCTGTGGAACAAATACAAAACAACATTTAAGAAATTAAATCACAACTTCTTAATATATTTAATAAACAGAGGTAGATGTACAAAACATTTGCCATCTCTGAAGCTGTGTTTAAGGAGCATTTAACATTTACACTGTTTTTTCTCTGTAAATGAAGTTGAGATACACAAGGTTTATTTACACAACTAAACATATATGCATTTAATTCAGATTTACTTTCAAACTCATTTGGAATTCTTCTGTAAAAAACTAGATTGAGTGACAGTTTCACTGACTTGACAAATAGAAATGTGTTTTAATTATTTCTTTCTACAAATTGAAAAAATGTAAATACATTTCTATTTTTCTATTCACCTCATTCCTGTAGTTTCACATCCCATTTAGAGTGTTTAATCTAAGAATTTAAAATTTAACTTTGCCCTCTGAAATACTGTTTAGCTTTTGCCGAATACTTGATAAAGTTGGTTTTCATGGTTATTTTTCATAACTACATTGTCTTCAAGTATTAATCTTCTGTGACACAGGATTCCCTACACATAGTTGATGTCAGAAGTTCTAAAAAAAGAATGACTAAGTCACTTCTGCATCCCAGAAAAACAGGAAATTTGCAGTCTGAATTAGTTGTATTGCACCTTCCCTTTTACACCGCTAGATAGCAGCAAATATATAACATCTTCTGAACAGCAGCTACTTGGGTTACGTCGAGCCAAGAATACAAGGCAGTAGTTTGCCTGCCATCTAGACCCGTTTCTGATCTTATAACTGCATGGAACACAGCCTGTCAACACAGTACTTACACAAAGCCTAACAAATCTTTTTGCTTATGTACGCAGAGTACCACGTCATGCTAAATCTCACCAGATCAGTAAAAACAAAGAAAACAATTCACTTTGTATACAGAACAGCGTCCAACGGAAACGGAAGAAAGACAGGCCAAGGAAAAAAATGCAAAGAAAACCTGACAGAATAGCAAACACAGCATTGTAAGCAGGTCACTTCTTCAAGAAAAACGAACAAGCCATGAGTATACAGCTCCAAAAATGATGATAGGAGAGTAAAAGGCAGTCTACAGATCACATCCCTCCTAAATCTAGGCAGCTCCTACTCAATAGGCAAGTAGCAATCCAATAGCCAGCACAAATTTTATTAGGTAAATTCCATGTTATGACTAGTGACATCTGTGTGTTGAATCTGTATTTGTGAAAGGTAATTATGTCCCCCAAAACAAAGGGGACAGGCAGATAAACAGCCAGCCTTCTATTATCTTGGGGTATCGTGTAGCACTGGAATGGAACCCATTATCAGAAAGATACCGTTAACAGGTTACGAACAGTGCAAACAAAGGCAATTTTTCCATTCACTCGAAAAGGCTAAACTGAAAGTTTAAAAGCTTTAAGTGGACACCACAGTATATTTATCACAATAGCACATTACTGATAAAATGTTTTTTCCCCAAAAAGACGAGTTTTTCAATGGAAAACACTGTACAGGAACTAATTCTGACAATCTGATATATCTGTAGTTCATTACTCAGCTTGTACTCACAGCTAGTTTTTCTTCTTCCTCATTTTCACTGTGCCATTCTGACTCTGCATCTGTGGGTTCAGCTTCCCCATTAACAAACTCTCTTCTCTGCATTAGAAAAATCAAAAATGTAATTGAAGATATAAAATTACATATATGCAAATAGAACTGACTCAGCTAGAAGGAGATAAAGATTATACACATAGTCGTCCTACCTTATCAAAAAGGGGTTGATAGAGTGCTGCGTATTTTCTCTCTAGATCATGTACTTCTTCATAGAATTTAGCTTCTATATGGGCACATTTCACCTGGAGCTGTTTCAAGGCATCGATTCTTCTTTTCACTGCTTTTGGTAAACTAAAAAACAAACAATTCTTTTAAGGTTAAAAGTTAATCGCCTCAGCATTATTTAACATAGGCTGCTTATAACTTAATGCAATTCTAAAATAAAAAACTTTATGTCAAACATACATATTCCTTCAAAATCTACTTCAAAGAGTTGAAAGAATCCTCTCCTAGTGGAGCTGTTCACAAAGGTGCTATTATCTCTTCCATTCCCAGAGGCAACCACCCTCCCCATGCAGTTCAGAGATCTGAAATTGATACCTTTGTTTACACCTAAACTTTGAGACTAGAGTTGTGCTGATCCATCTATCAAAAACAAGAACTGTGCATTCTACAGGGAAAAGTTTTGATTCACGGGCCATGCTCAGAAAATAACACACTGCCCATCTGTACTTTAAATTATTAAGCATTTATATATAGCCAGGTAAAAATAACTTTTTATAGCATTTACTTTTTTTTTTTTAAAAGAGGTCTACAAGCTATTCCCATTCAAGAAATAAAAGCACAAATATCTACTAAAGGCAAAATTTTAAAGTTTAAGTCTACCCTACAGTTAACATAAAACTAAGCTTCAAATTAAGGATTTAGAAGTCCTGAACTTTCCACTACATCCTGGACAGCAATCTTGCAGAAATCATCAATGTAGCACACACCCTGACAGAAGAAGGGTCACCGAATGAAACAAATAGGGGCAAGGGGAGTTATTTCTAACCAAAATTATAACAGCCATGGAAAATACTGAACTGGACAAAATTTTGTTTGCAATTTTGTGTAAGTAAACTAAAACTTGACTCTTCCTTCCAGAAGTAGGCCACTATGAATCACAGTTTAAGTCAATAATTTTTCTTAGTGAATCACTTGTTCTGATTTCCTACCTTAATTGTACAGTAACAACACTCTATTATGCTTTCAGTCTTCCAAGAATTTTATTATGCCCTGTACTTACGTTTCAATGTAACTTGAAGGAGTAAGCGCTGTATTGTCAAGACGTTCCTGTAGAGCTGCCAGGACCTGCGGATTTTGCATCACTTGGTCTGCTAGCTTTTCTATGAAGACAGAAAGCCACTTTTAAAGCAAATCTGAATATACTCATAGGGTTTTTGTCATACCGTGTGTCTTACAGCAGTCACAGTAAAAATTCTCACTGTTTCCCGGATCTCAAATAGCACCACTGTCATCAACTAATAACTCAAGCAAAATTACTTCAAGATCAGATTTCAGAAATAATACTGGATAATGACAGAAAATACACCTTTTTATTTGCAAATACGTAAAATCTTTGCTTTTAGGAGCAAGCAGTATGTTGACGACATCAGCAAATTTTCTGTCTTCCCTTTTACTAAGAAAGTGCAAAACAGGAGCTTCTCTATCCTCCCTCTATACTAGCTGTAGCTTATAAGCCAAATACAAATTTGTCAGAAAAGAATCACTGAATTATATTTCCAAGACATTTGAAAAGCTGTTTTCCAGTTAGTCTGACTCCTGAAAAAAACTGACAAAAACTTTGTGTACTGTACAACAAAGCAGCATAGCACTATGACCATTTCCTACTAATTTTTTGGCACCAAGGTACTTTTACAATCTGTCAGACTCCTCAATTATCACAACAGTTCACAGAACAGTATTTTTATGGGACATCAGAACTAAAATGCTTCTGGTTAGGAGTTGAAAATCCTTACTAATAATTGCACAGGTGGCCATAGTGGAAAAATACTTGCTTTTCAAATTGCACTTATCTCCAGATATTTTTTTTTAAAATAAAATAAAATAAAATAATAATAACTTGATAAAGCTTTTATGCAGGCAGGTTTGTGTGTTTGTTTGACGGGGTTTTTTGGTTGTTTTTTCTTACTTCAACTTGACTATAAGAATTACTCAATGGTGTCTTCCAGTTTATATGTGATTTCCAGTTGTCAGTTACAAAAGCTTTCTTAAAAAAAATTTTAAAAAATTAAGTGAGACCTAAAGAACATTCAGCAACCACATACATGAAATGTATTTTACTACAGCTTAGGAATTTGAGCATTCAAGTTAATAACAATACAATTGTAGATGTGCATAAATTCTAATTTGAAAAGCATTATTCAGCAGTTATCTTCAAACTTTCCAAATCAAGAATAAAAGCCTCAAGAGGACACGTTATAAAAGATGCATTTTCCTACAAACAAGACAGTAAGGAACTAGCATACGTACAGGACTGCTCATTTCAATAACTATGCTTATAAAGATTACATGTTGTTAAAACCTAGTCTATACGGCCCTTATTGCAAGCATCTAGCGTGTTATTTCACACAATAGTGAAGCATGCTATTCACAACATACGCAAAAATATTTTCACTGTTACAAAGATATAGTCTTTATTTTGCTCTTGGCTACAATAAACAGAAAACAACAAAAGCCTAGAACAAATTGCTTTGCTTTCAATATTGAACACATCCGTAGTTTTGACTGCAAAGGTTTTGGAACTATAAAAAAAGAAGCTTCAATACACAAGACAACAGGCTTATTCCATCTTTGTAATGTTACCTACTGCTATGTATTTCTTACCTTTTTTGTCGCTTGCATTTTTAGCAGCCTCCACAGAATCTGAAGCAGTATCTTCTGTTTTACTAAAAGAATTTAAAGTGTAACATATTAAAGAGGCATCACTTTATAAAAATGTTAATATTTAAGACCAAAAGTATCCTGAATTTTCAATGTTTACTACAGGACAAGTTTTATAAACGAGTAATGCCACTAAAAGACATGTATTCATAGAATCACAGAATGGTTTGGGTTGGAAGGGACCTTTAAAGGCCATCTAGTCCAAGCCCCATGCAGTGAGCAGGGACATCTTCAACCAGATCAGGTTGCTCAGAGCCCCATCCAATCTGGCCTTGAATGTTTCCAGGGATGGGGCATCTACCACCTCGCCGCGCAACCTGTGCCAATGTTTTATCACCCTCATTTTAAAAAATTCTTCCTTATGTCCGGTCTGAATTTAACTCCCTCTATTTTAAAACCATTGCCCCTCCTCCTATCACAACAGGCCCTGCTAAAGAGTTTCTCCTTGTATTTCTTCTAAGCCCCTTTTAGGTACTGGGAGGCCGCTATAAGGTATCCCCAGATCCTTCTCTTCTCCAGGCTGAACAGCCCCAACTCTCTCAGCCTGTCCTCACGGGAGAGGTGCTCCAGCCCTCTGGTCATCTTTGTGGCCCTCCTCTGGACCCTCTCCAACCAGTCCACGTCCTTCTAACATCAGAGGCTCCAGAGCTGGACGCAGTACTCCAGGTGGGGTCTCACCAGGGCAGAGTAGAGGGGCAGAATCAGCTCACTTGACCTGCTGGCCACACTTCTTTTGATGGAGCATGAATTCAAGCTTCTCAAAACTTAAAAAGTTTGGATATAAAATTAGCTCTCTTAAGATGAATAGGTTGCAAAGGAAAGGCAAAAAAATCCCTAAAAAGAAAACACTTAACAGATAAATTCATCTCATTAAATGAACAGCTGGCCTTTCCTCTGTACTGGAAAATGTTATTACTCACAAGTGAAACCACAAGACACCCTTTTAGCATAAGTGATGAAGAAAAACATGAAAAAATATACAGGTAAGAAAGGAAGATAAACAAGAGATCAAAGCTCTTTGTTTCAGATTTCTGTATCAAGTTGTTTTGATTAATAGTAAAAGCATTTGTTTCTGCTCTAAAGAGATGTCCCTGTCCTCTCCATCTCCCTGCTGCAATGTCTTCCATCACCCTTCCTGTGCTGGAGAAAGAGAGGGCCCAGAATGAGTCAACAGCCAGCAAGCATTCCCTGTATTCCCTGCCTGAATACCGATCGGGTATTGCTGAAATTAACCCTAACTCATATACAAAAGAAGAGATATCACATATGCAAATGGGTATTATTAGTTACCAGATAGACTAGCCTATCCAGCTTACCCTGGTGCACTGCAAGCCTTGAAAGATCAGCATCACATATGTACTTACACCAATTTAACACTGTTATTTGTTCCAAAAATGCTATAAAAACTAGAAAATAAAACAGTGTCTTTCGCATGCTTCAACCATACAGATCAGAGAAATACCAAGGATCAGTGTTCTCTTCAAGTCTGTAGAGCATTTAAATATGAACACTGAAAACTGAATCAAGACAATACAAATTCTGTTAATCCGGGAATACACTACATTCTAGAGAAAGTATTACCATTTTATTCTTATCTAAGTTTGGTAATCCATTCTTCATAGGTAAAAAATACTCTCCCATAGAAGACTAGATTGCAAGTAAACAGTCCAACATACCTGTTATCTGCCATCTGCGTGCCTGTATCCACCTGCAAGGTGAAATACAGTGTTAAAAATACTTTAATGGTAATTTGTTTACCTCAATAGAAGATGAAAATAGAACAGATCACTGTTTAAAACCTCAATATTAAATAAGAGTTGCTGGTTTTGCCAAGAAATTCATCACATATAATATCCTGCAGTAAAGTGAATAGCTCCCATAATACCCAGTCCAAATCAGAACTTCCTTGCAGTTTTTAAACAGTCTATTAGGTGCTTTCATTTAACCCTTTTAAACTTATTTTTTTTTCTGTTAAGTATTCCAGATGTTAATCCATTTCTACCAGATCTTAAGATTTCACTCTGAGGACAAGTGTCAGTTTCCTAGACTAGCTCTGCATCCTACTTAAAAAAAAAAAAAAAGCCAAAGAGGAAGATATAGACATATTATTTTCCAATTCCTCGACATTAACACAGTAAATAATGAATTTTTAATATCTGCATATACTATATTACTATGCCTGATCTGAAAACAATGGAAGTTCAAACGAATTACAACAACCTCAGAATGACTTTTTTCTTATGTCACCTGAGCAGAAAAATACGTCTAATCAGGGATATTTTTTGGAACAGCTGCTTCTGCTACACTATACTGAATGACAACCCAGAACTGCTGCTAGATAAAGAGAAGGAAAACACTGAAGAAAATAACCTAACAAGAGAAGGGTTTCTGACAGCAGCTACAAAGGCAAAATCCCCCGTATAAAGATTTGCCTTGAATTTATTTATCGGGAGTGAGAAAACAAAGAGGAAACCTAGAAGGTGAACTCTTCATATTAGCAACGACTGGAACCAAGTTTAGCACAGTTGTCCCAGCCCCCAGGATCTAAATTAGCTCTCCTGAGAGACCAGAGGGAGACAGATTGCCTAACTTATTTTGCTGTTATTTCTTTACTCAGGTGAAATATCCAAGTTTGTATACCTATTTTAGTCATACAGGGTGGGTTCCCCACCCCCGCCCCATTCTAAACAGTTCATCACAAATCTAAGTAATCCTTACATACCATACAGAAGCATCAATGGTATTTTGCACTATCAAGCTTTCAAGAAAGCAGATGCTGGTTTGCAAGGCAAATTTAGAATAAAGACTACCTTCCATCACACATGAGAGTCAACAGGTTTGATTTCTTAGATTCTATAAAAGGCCAAGTAGGCTGATCTTTAGCCCAGCTTCCAAAACACAGCTACCAAAGAACCACCTGAGTGCTAATGACATCTTGAACAGCAGCCAGAGCAGGGGGTCCAGAGATCACATGCATCCTCCCATCCAAAAAATGATGATTCCTGCTCTAAGCTAGAAAAGTAACACTTTCGTAACTATTTAGAGTTGAAAAGCTTTGTGCATTTACAAAAGGGCTAAGAGCATACTTTAGATTATTCCACAGGAAGTAAAGCTGCTTAACATCTACCAAAAAAAGCCTATGAGCCCACCTTACAGATTAAGCCAAGGAACAAATGAAAGGGGCTTCTTGTAGATTAGGTGTGTTTCAGCAATCAGGCATATTTATTCTCAAACACTTATTCTTTCCTTAAATATAACAACAGAAAGTGGCAATGCCAGCAACCATCCACTAGAGCAACTGAAGAGTTTTACTATCTGACAGCTGAGGAGTCTTTCCTTCAATAGTAGACAAAGCAGGAAAACAAACTCCAATTAAAAAGGTAAGACGCAGCAAATTGACCTAATATCATAGTTCAGCCAACAAGTTATATGATCCTAGCCACTATAAGAGGAAGCAACAGTAAGCAACTAAAAATGCAGACTCACATTACTTAAAAATTAGCCTTGAAGACTCGTCTCTTCCAACCTAGGCCCAGTGACAGAGCCAATGGAAGAAAAAAAAAAAACAAACCAAAAAAAAACCCAAAAAACCAACACAAAACACTACTTCAAATCTGCTGAGGGAAGACAAGATTCTCATTCTATCCTCTTTTGTGTTTGGAAAATACAGAATAAAGTTGCCATAACTTGAAAGATTTTTAAATAGCAGTTGAATTAACCTCCCCTGGAAGAGACATGAATTGGGCATGTTCTGACAAAAGCCATTCACCTAAGTGACAAGAAACAACAACAACAAAAAAGAATACAGAAAAGCACCATTCCCTAGTACAAACACATACCTTAAGTCTTGTTTCACTCCTTGAAGTTGTTCCTTCAGTAACTAAAAAGTAAAAAGAAGTATATAAACAAATAATTAGAAGACATTTTCCTACAAAACAGCTTGTGATTCTCAGTCGCATTACAGATGCCTTCCAGTGACTTAGCTGTCACAGAGTTACTAACAAAACTGTTCAGTAAAAGCTGGTGAAGGCAGGGGAGGGGAAAGCAAGGTGGTTTTAGAAGAGACAAAGCTAAATGCACACTTAGTTGAAACAGTACAGTAGCAAAGCACTGAGCCTTCATATGTATCGCCTTACTTTATTTTCCAAGCAACTGACCCCAGTTTACAGACAATCAAGAAATAAAAAAAGCTATCAGAACGCCAAGAATAATGTAAGGTATTGGTACCACCACCAAGAGGCCAAATTCATACCTTATTTCTTCTGTACAGTTCACTGCTTTCAAATAACTAATACAGACGTGAAGCTTTGGGGAAAGAGGGAACTACATCAGGCAGCTGTCCCACTAAGCAGGCTGCTGCAGTTTGTCTAGCACAAACGACACACACCACTAGTCACTTAAAACAGCAGGAAGCTGTAAACTTGATGTGCACTAAGACAGCAAAAGTTTATTATAAGGACAAGTAATATCCTGAAGGATGCAACTTTAAAGGAAAAAACTACACATTTAATCACAAGACATTCATAAGTACAAGTGTACACAGAATAAATTTTCTCTGCTAAAAAAAGCCTACGTCATCTTGTACAAACCTCTTAAACACAATTAGAATATGAAGCATGAAAATAATGGACTCCTGAACTCACAGGAAGACTTCTGCTCACAACCGTTACTGTTTTTCGTAACTACAACAAATCAAAGGGAAAGTTATGACTTCCGTTTCAGAGCTGCTAGGATGCAATCCTGTGGGAAGCTGCAAACATAACAGCTTGATATTTTTTGTAAGGAAAATTAGAAGCAATAATAATAATAATAAAAAAAACAAACAAAAAACAGTCAGCAGGAAGAAACTCATTAACCTGTTCCACAAGCCCAGGACATTAGCAACACTTAAGCTCATCTCAGAGATTTTCTTGAGGGAACATTATTTTAGTTAGAGATGACTTTATAGAAGTTTGCCTAGTGGTTCTGGTTTCACCTACAGCTTACACACTTGCTTCTCTATCTTTTTATTTTGAAGTCTCATATGCAGATACTACTCAAACAGAGTCGGGTAAATCCTACAAACGCTGGTATTATATGCAGTGAACAATCGTAGCAGCAGCGAAAATTTTAAACAGGCCCTCGCTTAGACCATGGGAGCCTCGAAAAGAAGAATTGAGCCCCCAAAATCCGACACCACGCTGAGGGAACACAAGATCGTGGATGAGGTCAAACGAAAGAATCGCGCCTGACCTAGTCGGCTAAGGGCTTGACTCAACTCGAGCACCGCGGGTTAAGGGAAACGCAGAAACTGTTCACCACAAACACAGCCCTCCCATCCTCTTCCTCCCTCACTTCCCCCAGGAGGGCGGGGGAAGGGAGGGCTCGCTGCCAGGCTCCCCAGGGCGGGCGAGAGCAGCCATACATGGGGCCCGAATCGCTCCGTCCCCCCATCGCCAGTCTCAGAGCAACACAGGCTCCCCGTTCTCTCGAGCCAAACTTCTCAAACCAGCCTTAAAATGGTGCCTGACCGGGCCGGGCCGGGCCCGCCCTTCTCCGCCAGGCGGCTCCAGGCGGCCCCCGCCGCCACCGAGCTCCACCCCGGAGCAGGCCCTAACGGCCGCCGCACGCGCCTCATCCCTGCACTGCGGTCGCAGCGGCCAGCTCGGACCCTCCGCTAGCCCCACCGGCCACCCCCCACCCAAAGACCGGGATCCCAGCGCGGCGGCCCCGCCGCACCCTCACCTGCCCGCGTCCCGCGTCCCCTCACGCCCGCAGAGGCAGCAGCGCCAGCCGCCAGGCTCCTCGCAGGCTCACTCTGGCTGCGCCGCCGCCAAGAAAGCTCTCTCCCATTGGCCGAAGCGCGGGCGCCTCACTCAACAAGAACGCCGCCGATTGGCCCTGGCAGCGCGACAGCCGCCGCACCGCACGCGGGCCATGTTGACTACCCTACGGCGCGGCGCTCAGCCAATCAGAGAGCGAGCGCGATTCCGGGGAGGCCGTGCAGGGGTCGGGCGTGCGGGGGGATGTGCGCGCGGGGAGAGCGCGTGATGCGGGGCGGGGGGGGTGGGGAGGCGGCTCGTGCCTGCATCCTTAAAGCGACAGCGGCCACCCCGGGGGGGCTTGGGCGGCAGCGTGGCGGCGGATCTCGTTAGGTTTGTAGGCCGCCCTCGCGAAGCGCGCCGGGAAAGGCCCTCCGCGGGGCGGCCCGGGTGTCCTGTAACCATCCCGGCAGCGCCCTGAGCCATCCGCTGGAGGCCGGGCCTCGGGCGGGGAACGGGCAGGGGGCGGCGGGGGCCCGGCTGGGCGCGCCTTGCGGTTTGGAGGCGGCGGCAGTTGCCCGTGCGTGTGGGGTGCGGCCCCTCTCGGCCGCGCGCCGTCTCCTTCCGCCTTTCCCGCCGAGCGCCGTTAGGATAATCCCTGCTGAGGGCTGGGAAATGCGGTTTCCGAGGCGGGCAGGGGCTGGGTGTTACTGTACGGTGCTGCTTTCCGGCTTCCTCGGCAGCAGATGGCCCCGGCAGCGCCTGTCCTCTGCTCGGTCACCTGCCTGCGCTGTACGGTTTACTGCCCTCGCGGATAGGCGTCTGTGCGCTTGCAGAGTTGTATTTTAACTGGGTTACTAATGTGATCATAGTTTTAAGAACCTCCCTGTATATCATCTGCATGGATGAGACCAAGTGTTCAAAGTTGAAAGTTAAATTGAAGAGCTGAGTGCTTCCTATTTAAAAAAAGAAAAAAAACCAACAAAAAAACCAACCCTTTTGATGTTTCAGATCCTTCTGAAGCACCTTTTGAAAATGCAAGTGTTAGCCTTCCCAGCATTGTTTCCTAGTCTAGGTATAGACACAACTTCCCCTTCTGTAAAAAACAAACACCAACAGCCCAGCTTCTGTTTGTAGGGAGATTTGGAGGCAGCAGATGCTGTGTAGCACGTTTAGGAACAGTGCAATGTCAGCATCTGAAGCCAGGTAACAGTTTCAGTAATCTTTCACTCAACAGGAAAAAACCTCTAATCTTCTACTGCCTCCGTGCATTCCCTTCTTCTAAAAAAGGTTTTCTGCAGGTCTCGGGTTTTGGTAATTAATGACTTAGGGTCTATCATCACAATCCTTTCATAGGTAAAATTAAAATCTGGAAATGATTAGACCAATATTTATTAATTAACAGCTAATCAATATATTAATGTTGGATTAATGCAGTTACTATAGGAATTTAGAGACAGGAGTAATTCAGGAATTGTTAGTTGAATAGGTACCAATACTGTAATTAAAGAATAAGATAATTTTGAATTAAATTCAAACAGCTAAAGAACTGCAGGAATACTGTAGAGTCAGTTGCACAAACAAGCAGATTTGCTGGGCCAGAAGAAATGCTCAGTGGAAGCTCTTCTCCCACTTCTTTTCTTGGCTTCCAACTCCCTTTCCCTGTTTCTCCAAACCAGTCCTTTTTCTAACATGAGCAGGTTAATGGCCTCCTCATACTTCCATGAATTCTTGTTCTGGTACAACATCTTGTTCATGATAGTGGCTACCCTGAACTCTCAGTCTTTCAAAGAAAAGCATAATGAAGTCTGAAAGAAGGATTTATCTGAAGGTATTCCCACTTCACACTTTTGTTCTTGCTGCCAGTTCATAGCCATCAAGTATTCTTTCAAGCTTTTTCTGTCAATCTCCATTTTGTTAAAAGCTATTTCTCCTTTCCACCCAGAAAACGTTTGAAGTACAAACTCCAAACTTTGTCTCCTACGAAGACGTAGGAGGTTTTGCTTGAGTATGGGATCTAGCTGCACCTTTCTGCTGTTGCAGGAATGCACTGCAGCCCTGTTCAGACTGTTTGTTGCACTACTGCATCTACTGTGGCACATGCAGAGTTTGTGCCACTGCACTCTTTGCCATCTTGTTAAAGCAGTTCTCATAAATGCTGCAAACCCTGAATTAAATTACAGTTAGGATGGTCTTGTAAAAGTAGATTTGTTTTCTTTTCAACCAATTATTAAAGCCTTGAAACAGGCTATGTATTTGGTTCTTTTCCTCTACTGATGTATTTTGAAGTAAACATAATTTAAATTACCTTATGCCCTTGCATTTTTAGTGCCCCTCTCCAAAGGCATTAATTTCCCATGATCAATGAGGGATTTTTGCTGACTCTTGTCTAACCTCTTGCAGCACAGCGGTAGACTTCAGGACTGTGGATAAGGCACAATCTGTGGAGTCATCTTGATGTCAGGTGCTCCTACCCCGCAGAGAGCTGCCAAAAGCTATGTGCTGAATCACCCTGGCTCGATTTAAACACCCAGCCTAGCATACAAGAGAGCTTGGAGAACCAAAACCGAGAGAAGGGATTATGACAGAGCTACTGAACAGAGGCACTAGACACTGGAGAGATAGCTTAGGCTGAGATCTGTAACTGGCATTAAAATGTCTGTGTCTGCTGCCCTTGGGTGGGTATTATTGGAAACTGCTCTCACTTAGTGAGATGCCAGACGTTCACAACCTAATTTGAGAGATAAGACTTGGTTTGTCAATTACTTTTTCTGGAGGGGTAGGAAGAACTTTGATCATTGCTAAGTGGAGTCTTAGTACTAAATAGCTAATGTGCTTCTTAATTAATTTGTTCTGTCTCAGGAGACATGTTAAGTACTACGCATGTGGTACAGTGTCCTGTATAGAAATTGCCCT
This sequence comes from Chlamydotis macqueenii, assembly GCF_036417535.1. Taxonomy (NCBI): domain Eukaryota; kingdom Metazoa; phylum Chordata; class Aves; order Otidiformes; family Otididae; genus Chlamydotis; species Chlamydotis macqueenii. Next base: position 50,317,368 of record NC_141560.1, on the reverse strand, counting down.
GTGAAATCACAGAGAGGAGTAAAAATTCGTTTCTATATTTGTGTGGTAGAAATCGTGTAATTAAAGAGGATGCTAAAGTTGGTCCAACAGCTACCACCACTTGAAAATATTAGCTTAAAATGTAGAAAAAGAAGCTGAAGGTATGTACCGTATGTGGCAGAGGTTTGCCCGTTTACACATTTAAAGTGCATCAGTGGTTTCCTGGAACAGCGGACAGCAAATACAAATGTTAGGATAAAGAGGTCAAAGAGAGAATCACCAATGTAATTAGGCACTCAGTAGTTTAAAGTATTTGAAAAGATTGGTGGTAGCAAGACCACACTGAACAATTCACAGATTTTTCTACCAGTATCTGAATAAACTGAGCGACAGAGGAACTTGTTCTCTTTAGCGGAGCAGTATTCACCTTTGACGTTGATGTGAATATTCACGTTAGAAAGGCACGCTCTGAGCAAAAGACAGAAGTAAGATTTACTGCTGCCAAGTTTGGCCTTCAGCCAAGGGTGCAATTAAAAACACAAGCACCACACTTTTACCTTGCCTTGCCATCTCTGAATAAATTCTTTGATAGGTGGGAAATAAAAAGCTCCATGCTGTGCAGACCAACATGAGCTCTGTGATCCAGAAAATTAAAATATTAAAAAATTCCAAGATTTTGCTATGGGGATTTTAATTTTCATAGTGCTTAGAAAATCACATTCCTGACTGGCTTCCCTGACTGTGTGTGTGCATTCGTGCACATTCTAAAATTAAAAAAAAAAAAAAAAAAAAAATACTGTGGAGTCTGCCTTTTCCCTGTTCCTTCCTGAGAAAGAGAGGTGACTAAGATGCTGAATGCAGACCGTTGCTGTTGCAGTCTCTTCTCCTGGTTGCCAGGTCACTCTCACTAAGGAAGTGCCCCAGAATTCACTTAAGTGCCACCTTCATGGATTCCCAGGGAGGAGGTATTGTGCTGTGCTTTTCCACGATGGTAGGGATCAGCCGGCACTCCTTCATCTTAAACACTCTGCATCCACGCCACGCAGCATTCTTTGTTTGCTAGAAAGTTTTCCTTCACCAGGACTTTATGCATACTGTTATTTTTTTGCTAAATTGTGGCTGCAGAGAGAATAAAAGTAACTGACCTGTAGTTGCTCTGAAGCTTGTTTTTTCATTAAAGCAAATTCTAGGAGAGTAAGTCTATTTTTCTAACTCTTTACCAAAGTCATGGTTTTTATTATGCTGCTGCTTTTTGGAAAAAAACATGAGCAAAAGTCTGATTTTATATGGAGAGAATGAATTAACTTCCTGTTTGTGTATAAAGGTAAAATATTTTAGCAGCTTATTTACAGGAGGAGTTCCCAATTTGTGTGCTGTTGTTTTTTTTTTTTTTTTTTTAATAGAAAATACTTAGGCCTGTCAACGAACTCACAGGTGCTTCATAAAGCGGACATTTTCCATGCTGACAATGCTGACTTCCAAGAACAGCTGAAACAGATAGGAAGAGAAAATTGCAACTGGAAGACCAGTTCAAGTATGGGAAGGTTTTGAGGGCTTTACTGCTGGAGGACTCAAGTGACAAGACTGCTTGAAGAAAGCCACTTTGAAAGTGCATAAACTAGACAGCAAAGCAGTATAAAAAGCAGGGGAGAATAAGTAGCTGTGTGGAAGAACAATGATCACCCAAGACACAGGGTGAGCCTGGAGAGAAGATTTCAAAGGCTCTGATCCTTACGATGCCTATGAAAAGAATCCCATTGATTTCAGGAGACTTTTGATTGCATTCAAAGATAATTCAAAGTCAGGGATGCTGTTATGCTGCAGCAGAAAAGAAAGATGACTTTAGCTGCACTGATGCTTCCGATAAGGATTCTTTCATATCATCTTGGTTTAAAACAATCAAATTGACAATCAGACAAAACACAAAAATGGCAAGCATGAGGAAAATAATTTTAGAGGTAGAATAAGACTTTAATGGGCCAGTAAATACAGCAGAGACCCTTATCTGACATGACTAATTATGAATTTAAAAAAAAATACTGAGGGGGGAAGCAGTGTGTGCATGTGGGAAGCATACAGAAAAAATGGAAGGTAACCTTTGGAGAATGTGAGTCTGAAATGCTCCTATGAGCTATGTGAGGAGAGTTGTCTCAGAAACAAAATGAAACATTTGGGAAGGGGAAAGGGCATTCTGTTTAAAATTCTTTTACATTGATGTAGTAAAATAGAATAGAATTGAATGAGGTTCTACTGACAACATAGTGGGAGGAGAAAAAAATAATGTGTGGGGGGAAAAGCCAGGATGTTATCATGGGAATATCATAAAGAAACTAGAATCCAGGACAGCAATGGATTAACAGCATCCTCTCCACAGTTATATACTAACTAGCTTTAATGAAATGCTAATTTGGATCACCAAAAATAATTTCTGTAAGCAAATTGCTGTCACTATTTAACATTAAGTAGCAACTTCAGAAGCAGTTCACGTTCAGGAAAGTGAAGTCTTTTCTGTGCTTAGAAATTATTCAGGTCTAGGATTCCTAGTAGAGTTTGCAGAACTAGCCCTGGAATCTGTCTAGGACTGGAGGGAGTTTGGAATTGGAGAACCTTGTCTGTCAGAGAAGCAGCATCTTGTGACTGCAGCCTAGGCCCATCCCATCCCTTCATATCCAATCAGGATATCCTGAGTGCACATGCATCTTGGGGGAGCATGCTGAGAAGAAAACGATGAGCTGATAATGTTGAAGGGGGTTAGAATCTAGAATGGTGTAAAAACGCAACTGATTCTCTTCTGTTCACAGACCAAAGGATGAAGAACTTGCCTTGGTGGCTATGGCTGGCCATGTGAAGTACCTGTGCAGTTTAAACATGCATTTATACAAGTAATTAAAATTTAGCAGGATAATCAAATACTGAATGCTAAATGAATTAAGTTAGTAATAGCAAGCTGCAGGAAAAGCTCTGTAAACCACATTTCAAAAAGATGGTTGTGGAATAAAGACAAGCTCTATATTCTTCCCACTATACAAAGGTCACATACAACTTGTACTTTACAACAGATTTTATTTTCTGCATACAAGATGCATGTGCTTTACTGACCTTAATGTTAACATATATTTTCAACGGTAAATACAGACAAATTGGAAAAAAACAACTAGACCTTTCTGTTACTCCAAATACGTTCGTTCCTCAGAATGAGGAATATAAACATAAAAAAATATAGAAAAATCAAAGATGTTTTAACTCTTAATTAAGGAAAATAATACAGCCTAATGGTTATACTATGAACCTTAGAGTTGAGAGAACAGAGGTGTCACAGTATGACCTTCTGCAAGTCACCTTGAGGATTAAGAATAGTGGATGGATATAGTTCTGCATATCAGACACTTAGCTGTTACATGCAGTTGTGAAGTAGGTGAGCTATTTTTTAGGATTTCATGAACTTTAGTTCATTTAGTAGCTACAGCCAGTGAGATGCATTATTAGGCAACAGAGAACTGTCCTTGCAGACATAATGTAACCACACTACATCAGAAAGATTATTAAGTCAGGGTTAAATAGTCATGTTAAAAACATCAGTCTTGAATAACAAGCGATGTATAGCTGTACTGCCTAATTGCAAACCAATCCCAAAACTGTATCTCAGTTAGAAACTCTCTGTTAATTCCCCTTGGCTCTGAACAGGTAATTAGGTACGGAGTACTGTGGGTAATCAGGTACTCTGGCAGCACTCCTGTTTCCTTGGAGGGATAGCTCCAAGAATGCACCAGCCTGCACCATTAGCCCTTCATGTCTTTCCCACCTCTTTGTTCAATGCATTTGCCTTGTACTTACCCACTTGATTGCAATTGCAGGTTGAGCAAAGATGATGACCTGTTCCCTTTTGCAACAAAGGGACTGTTAGCTTCTACTATGCAAAGTGTTCTGGGTATACTTACAGGAGTTTTTAATAACAGCAGCGAGAGTAAGTATCATAGTGGAACTACCCAGTTTTTCCTGCTTATGTAAAGATACTAAAGTCATCTGGAAAATACTGTTCTTAATGTGGGACAAATTACTCAGCTCCTATTCAGTAGTAAATTTTGCTGACTGTGACATATTCCAGAATGCAAGCTACAGTGGGTTTTAGATAGAGATCAGTATGCAGGACAAATTAACTAAAGCCTGGACGGCTATAATAAACAAGAATCCTTATGTGGATTTGCTGACTGAGCAGCACCTTCCCAGATAGAACTGGCAACCATTCAACCTGCTACTGTTGTTATGAAGAAACTTCTTACCGATTGGCTTTTTTTAAGAATGGATTTTTATTGACTTTCCAGATGACATTATTAATCCACGTAAACAGGATTTTTACTTTGCACATAATAGAAAGTGTAAACAGAAACTGGAGCATCAGTACATGCTCACTTCTTCAATGGTGACCCAGCACTCGCCTTCTAAAATTTTTAAAAGTCCTGTTGTTTTCATTTTGCACTTCCATTCTGAACCATTTGTAGATACTCCTTGTATAGCTTTTCTTGGGTTTCATGAAGTTTCTTTAGCTTCTTAATTTGTCCTTTGCTGAGTTCTTTGCCTTCTGCATCATGGGTGGGAAATCCCTGAAATATTAAAAAAAAAAAAATTAAGATAAATTCTTGGACCGCTTTTGCCTCTTATGGATCAGTGTTTTAATAAGATAGGGGGATAATGTCATAATGACAGGCTGTCAGGATAGGGTGCATCTTGGCTAATTTTAGGCACCTAGAAGTTTGACAACTAACTTTATTTGTGTAGGTTCCCTTCCTCGTTAATGAAAGGGCAAAGGGTGTCTTTATTTTCTGTCCTGTACTAAGTAAGGGGAGCTTAGACAACTGATTTCTAGATGGTTATATTTAAGAGAATAATGACTAATCCCTAAACAGATGGTTAAGAGACCACTTTTAATCATACTAGCGTATTGAATCCAAGGCTTAAAGCAAAAACAGTAAAAGATTTTCTCGCTGGAGAAAGTATGGTCAGAATTTTTATGGACATTCTCCTTGGCTTGCAGGGGTATTTTCCAGTATTGACACTCTCTATACATAATTGCCCCCCCAGGCCTGAGTTTGCATGGGTGAAGAGGACAGGCAGAAGCAAGATCAATGTTCCAGATCAAGCACTGAAGAAACAGTGTTTTATGTTTTCCAATTAATACCATTTATCCTCGAGGGGAGCAATCAAGAGCAAAGTTATCGATATAGCCCCTTCAGAGATCCTGTGCCGGGAGAGAACAAAACAGTGGGCAGAACCAGAAAGGAAACCGCTCTGAACAAAATGGCCGTCTGAATCAGTTTTAGCAGAATTGGAGAGTTTGTACTTGCAAGTGAATTCCTTGCCTTGCAACAGGGTAATAAATCTGTGAACAGACATCATACATGTTCCTACCCAAAATATCTACGGGGAATTTTGCTCTGCAATGAGAGGGGCCAAAGGAGACCAATGTACAATGAAATCACCCTTGAAATGATGGCTAACAGTTATTGAGCCTTGCTCCCCAATGCAAGGTGTGTGCAACAAAATTAATATATCCCCTTTTCTTTCTCTCCTTCCCTCCTCCCACCACGTTAATAGCACTGCACACATTCAACTGTTTATGTACAACTGGGGAAGGAAAACCAGTCCCTATCTAAAGAAAAGTCTCTTACGTTTTCATCAAACACAGAATATTTGTCATGTTCCGATTTAAACATTTCATGTGGCGGAATCTTCATTTTAGCCAGTTTTGCTGCCTGTAACGTAAAACGTGCATTAACTGCATTAGCATCACAGTTAATTATTGACAACCTGTCACATATGCAAAAGGAAAAGTAGACTGGAATTTGAAAATCAAAGAGCATTTAATTCACAATTGTTTATCATGTGAAAAGAAACTTTCAGTGAGGAACAACTTGATAAGTCTTAACTGTGCTTGTTGGGGGGGGGAAATATGTTTTAAATCTGTAGAGAACCACTTAATAAAGTAGATGTATTGCAGGAACTCAAAATAACTCGCTTATATACTCCAAAAGCTACATCTGATTTTTGCTAATTTGGTTCCTTAGTGTCTTAGATGTAACCACAAAGTGAATAGTTGCTATGAGTAAAAAATATTCAGCGATTAACTCACTGTAAAGGGAACCACCTTTATCAACAGTTTCCTGCTGACAAGCACAGGTTTCTCTGCAGGTCACAGCAGGATCAGGATGCAAGTAATTGCACTGAAAAGAAACTGAATTTTCAGTTACCTGTAAACAAGCACATCTCAATCTTTTCCAAGTAATTTAGGCCCAATGGAAGGGAATCACCTTTTTGGAAGAATGCAAAAAGCTACTTGCAATTTGCGGATGATAAATGCTATTTATCTGTTTTTCTCTCTGTACGTGGTGCTCTCTAAAAGTTTACTTCCTCTTTTAACCGAGGAACACATTTTATATATTGTTAGAGTCATCAGCATGGCAAACAATCTTTTCTTCCTATGAGTTTATCTCCTCTGGCTGTCTACTCCTCATCCAAAGCCTAAAACCTTTGAGCTATCTCAATTCCAACTGTAGAGATAAAATGTTTTTACAAAGCACATTTCAATCATAGGGAACAGAAGGATTCTTAAAATGAAAAAAAAAAAAAAAAAAAAACCCCACATTTTCACACATACCTATGACAGCAGAAAGGGAAGAAAATAATAAAGGACACAAGCAAAATCTTCTCAAACAGGCATGCAATGCTGTCTACAGACTGAAATAAGTGCTACAAGTTCTTCCAAGAGGCTTTTGCAGCCTTTAGTTATGTTTTCTGAGATGGTTTCTCTATAATAGGAGCTGAATATGCAAATCTAAACTGCAAGCCAAAGTCATTCTGAGCAGGAAACTGTAGATAAAAAAAAATAAATAATAACAGAGCCCCAGTTAAGGCCAGGCAGAGAGCCTGTGTTCTACTGTAATCTTTCCTGCACGTTGACTATTGCTGCTAACACTTTTCTTCAAAACCAGATTAAAACAATCTGAACACTTACTTCCTGCTCTTGTTTTTTCCTGGCTGCTTCTTCTTTCTTCCTTTTTTTCTCTTCTTCAACCTATGAAAAGCAATGTTAATGACTAAAAGGTAACTAACTACTTAATCTGGTTGTTTTCTACAAATCTGAGCCAGCTAGCTCCCTGGATATCTAATTACAGACAGAATTGGCAGCATGACCCGCAGCAAACACACCATGCCTTATAATTAGGATTGTCTGATACTTCCCACTGTACACCTTTAATTTCATTTGCTTTTATTCAAGGTTAAATCAGTTTTAACTGTTCAGAATGCATTTTGCATGCAAAGTGTATGCATATAAAAGAATACCTACAGAGCCTGTAAAATAAATGGTCCTGCCATTTCATGGGGGAAAATGTTTTGCAAATGACTTTAAAAAAAGACCATATTTCACTGATATTTTAAGCTCTTGCCTCAAACTGTCAAGACATTACAGTTTCTCAAAAAGCAGTTGTATCCCTGGATGTTCCTAGGGAAACAACAATCCAAATTTAGCCAACTTATAAAACTTTAAAAAAAATAAATAAAAAAAAAAAAAATCTCATCTTGCACTTCCTTAGGAGAGACCTATCAGTTCTCCGAGGATTCTGCAGTAATGCACACAATACTGTTTCCAGGGAAAATGTACTCTAGCTGCAGGTTCCACCCAGCAGCTATATACAAGCTGCCTTCAAATGTCCAGATGAAAACATCTGGAATTGGCTGAAACTACATTTTACTTCTCCCTTTTCTAAAAATCATTTACATGGAAGGAGAAACGTTGGAAAGTCTTCCAAACATTTCTAGTCACGATGCAATTTTATTATTTGTTAAAACTGAAGACAGACATATGAAGTGTTACTTTTAAATGTTACAAAGTCAAATATTAATGCAAGGAAGTGCCAAAATGAGAGTTTCTGTACAGACCTTGTGCATGTGAATTAGAATTCACAATCTTTCTATAGTAACATGTGAATTCTTGCCCCCACACCCTAAATATCTCACTCAGCTGTACTACATTAATTAAGATTTAGCCAGTGCATTTTGTTCTCACGTATCAGGTAAGTACAGTCTAGATCTACGGAAAATGTCAACTTCATTTGTACAGACAAAGAAAGTCCGGATTAGCTTCTCATCAGAATTGTTCTTTCAGAGATAAGACAGTATGCATGCAGTACTCAACATCCCTTAATTATATGAAGGTCCAACAAACAAAAAAAACTGAAGAGGTACTCATTAGGTCCCATACAAAATTTTCAAGAAGCTACTGTTCCAAAAATTATTTTCCTGAACACTCAAATTTTAGTATCACTTCTCTTATTTTCCTTGTAGCTAGGCTGTTAAGATTTTTCTTACAAGTTATCAAAGAAGTGTAGAAGTATCCATAGCTAACACATTACTTTAAATTTTAAAAATATAGAATGCTTAAAATAAGAACCTTTTTCTTTTCTTCTCTTTCTTTCAATAATATCTCCTTATCCACTAATTTAACCGCAGTTGGAAGTCCTAAAGAAGCAAAAACAGATGAATGAGTTTCCAATGCTCAATAGTCAAAGATAAATGTATTTACCCTGTGATAACTGTTATCATTTTGCAAGCTGAATGCAAATACAACTGAGTAACTACTCAAAAGTGACTAAGAAATTACATGCTAGACAAAAAGATCAAAAAGAATGCAATTTCTGTTTTTATATTGTATACATATATTCCAATATATAGTTCTATAATATATATTAATATATCAGAAACATGATATGCTATAGCTTTGTAGTCCTTCAGTTTGTTGGATTATTCCAGATTAATCTTGTTTTCCCATTTCCTATGAAAACAGTAAGGTTATAAAAACAGCTGCCCACAGAGTTGGAAGACATATAATTGGGTACCTTCATGATCTTCAAATCGAACACCAAGTTCAGGAAGGATGTCATCTCGAAGAGCATCACTCAACTGCAGCACTTCAATTACTACAGAGCATGAAAAATACTTTTAGTAAAGTAAGATTTGGTTAAAGTACACTTCTATCCTGCTACATAGTTATTTAAATACAATTAAGAAATTGCCACTCTCTTACATAGGCCAAAGAAAGGTCTTTTGTTTTAAAGTTATAAATTTTAAATAAGCTCTGTGTTCTTTCAGCTACACAGAGAAGCAACACGTTTCTTTGCAGTCACTGTAAATTAGTGAATTTCTTCCAAGGTATCTCCGTTGTTCCTGAAGGGGAACAGAAAGAAAATCCAAGGCAATTCAGAAATTATGCAACAATTCTGCCAGGATATAGTAGAAGGATATATGACTCTGGAAGATCCTAATGGTTGCTGCAGAATTTCCAATAAGAAAGGTTAAGAACCCTTTTTTAGAAAAATCACAAATTAACATATCTTGTGCTACATCTAACAGTGCCTTTGAAGGACTATGATGTTGTTGGATTGAAAACTACATGTACGTTTATCAGAGCAACTGTAATCCAAACATCCTCTGTTTCTACAGCTAGTTACCTTCACCACCTAGTATGACCAACCTGTTTTTTTCAAGCAAGCTAGCTGCAGCAGAACAGAGTTTTGATTTAGCTTTTGGGACGTCATGACTAACTTTTTTTTTTTTCTTGCAAACTTATCAAAGAGCCTTTGATGACAGCAAATGGTTAAGAACTCAAGATTTAGCTGAAACAGATGCTATCAGGCGTTAAGAGGAAAATAAATCTTCATACAAGATATTAACTTGGATAAGAAATTGTATCAGCCGAGAAGCAGCAGAACAGTTAAGAGGAACTAAATGCATCAAGAAGACCCAATATGTTGCTGTTGTGAACTTAAGTCCCTGGCATTTTTTTTACAGACAGCCTTATATTTAGGAGGAAATGCTTACCAAGTGTGACAAGATAGATACTTGGGTTAGATGATGCCCTGTGCTTATAATAAACAAGTGTTCTCTCTTTCAGCAACTCTCAGGTAGTTAAACCTAAACAGTAATAGGAGTCTCAAAGGTAATAATTCTGGCAGTAGAAGTTACCATCTAGACACTGTACTAAACACTGCATGTATCGGTAGATACAAGTACCTGAGCCTTCATCTCCACCATAATTCTCAGAGCCTTGGAGAGCTGAACAGTGAACAGAGCGCTGACTATCCTAATACCATAAAAAGGAACAGCCGCCCTGTTTCACTGCACGGTAGTGCTCTGCAGCTCTGTCTTTGTATAGAAAAGCATTGCAGTTCATAAAAGCTCTTTTGTCTGCTGTGAACTAAGCCGTTATTTATCTTGATCCAGAGCAGTTATACACAGTGAACCGCATTCATGTTTGATGCAACTCTAAATAAGCCATTAAGGTAAACAAAGGGTAAGATTATTTCACTGTCTGTTAACACTAAAAAAGTGTTGACTCCAAGGTAGGCAAAGGAATTACACATATCTTATCAAGAATGTATCAGATACACCTACTGCCAATAAAACATCATCTGCTCAGTTATAAATATTTACTTATCCGAAATCATAATTAATTGAAAGTTTAAGAAGAAGAAATCCATCAAGGTAGAGAATAAGGAGAAATTTATAACAAAACATGTATTACTTATGAAAAGACACATCCTCTGATCAATCCTCTGTCATCCAGAGGAGTCAGCACCATGCTTCTTAAGGCTGAGATGTGCCTGTTCTTGCATGTGGTACCTCCGGAGCAAAGACGTTTAGGGATTGGGTTGGGAATTGTTTATGGGCTGCCCCAAGACATAAGCCATTATACTCACTGAGGACAGTGACCAGGAAACCAGTGGGATAGTGCCTTATCACCAGTGCAAACGAAGACCCTGGCAGCTAGGCGCTCCTTGAGCCTTTGACTATTTCCCAGACCTCTTTTCACATTTTCTGTGAATTTCAAGCCAGAGAGTCTGGGATGTGAAACAGATGTTGTGCTGTTGTGAATGGGAATGCTGTGATGGAGAGGAAATGGAGGAGCTTTTAAGCTTGAGAATGCTGGATGTTAAGACTGGCAGTGACAGACAAGAGCAGGCATGGTGGCAACGATCAAGTGTGTCCCAATTCTGGCCAACTCATGATATACAGGAAGAGGGCAGAGGGTTTCACACTTAGAAGCAGCTTAGAGCAAGATACCACATGGTACCAGCACCCATGGCAGGAAATGAAGATGCAGGCAGAGTTCAGTCATGGACACCTTTACCACAGGGTAGTCAATTTAAGAAGATGTCCTGAGGAAAGTAACCAACAACACCTGAAGAGACTTGCTCCTGTTCGAACATCTAAATAACAATTGGTTGCTAATGAGAATTCTTCCCAAGCATTAGCGGCTGCACTAGAGCACAGATCTGTGCACCCTTGCAGACGTGGGGTCTTTGCGGTTGGTCGAGTACTCAAGTAAAATGTCAGTATGCACACTACAGAGATGTTCTGACCAACCAATCATCGATGTCTTTTGCAGACGTTTTCTGCATTTCTTTCCCTTGTACAGGAAGCACAGTGTTTTCCTTTTCCTGTTTACCATCATTGCTAGATATGTTCACAAATTAAGTCATGACTCAACTGCAAATGATCAGTACAGGTCTCCAATTTGCATACTAATAAGCTTATAAAATCGAGAATTTATTTTATTTGAATGATATTTTTCATTCATAAATTTATAAACTAAATGTTATTTAATTTATTTGTTTGAATGATAGCTGTTCTGAATGATGGTAAACTTTTTGTAAAGTATATAAATTTTGATTCCTTCTGAAAAACATAGTTTTACAAATGGCTATTCTGTCAAATGTTTTGTAAATACAGATAAAATTTTTAAAGTTATATGTATATGTATGAGGGCACTTGTATTACTCTGCAGGTTTTACGGAAGCAGCATACTTTTCATTTAACCTCTGAGAATACTTAAAGCAATACAGATCACGTTAATTAGTATTTAACACCATCCAGCCAGCATTGGGCTATGATGGAGAAACTCCCTTCACTTACAACCATGTAGAGGCAATATCCCCAACCATTAATCAGAACAACTTTTACAGTAATTTAATACTTCCTGCAAGCAAGAATTTAATGGGTACAGGGAAACAAATCAGTAGCCTGACAGTGCAGGTCCTGCCAACCACCACTCAGTTTCCACATATCAAGTACATTAATGAAAGGTGCCTCTCTAGTCAAATTGCAGAGTGCTATAACTGCTCCACACTCCAACCAAACAGCAACTAGATCCAGCTTTATTCTTAGTGCCCAATTTATTTCAGGCAAGAAAAAATTAATACCTTCCAAGTAAGAAACTCAAGTGCCAGTAAGCAGTCTAGAGCAAAGTATGTTCTAAAAATGATCTACAAGAAGCTCTGTGATATTTAAAGCTTACCATTGTTAAGAGCTTGACCATCAGAACACAAGGGGAAAAAAAGCCTCATATAAAATGAGTATTTATGTTAAATATTGAATGAACAAAAGGTTATCTTTTTTGGCTGAGGATATACACACAAACTTATTGAATCAATTCAAATTACAAAAAATATTTGCTGTTGGAACTAATAAATCTATTTTTCAGCATCAATTAGGCCTATAGGAGTTTGACAGTAATAGCTAAGCAGTCACATTAACAAATAGTTTTGTGCTTTTAAGGTAAACTTATTAGCCCTTAGAAGAACTCAAAACAGTAGCAGAATTAGAGTTCAGATTCTTTGCCAACTGAATAGGTTCTCAGTCAGACACTACAAGTAATTTTATATTTCCGTATAATATATGGGTTATTTATATATGTTTTATACAATGCCCCATTTTGCCTTCAAGTACAAATCTCAGTGTAAATAAGTTTTAGAAAAATAAGAATCAAATACATATTGAAGACATGTAAAATTCCACAGGGAACAGCAGAAAATAGTTAAGAGCCCCATTAAGAACTAATCAACCAGTAAAATCAAAGAGGACTTAATGGAACAGCCTTTTTAACACTATGTAGTTCTGCTGCCAACACACATGGGATGATCAAAGCTTTACAGATGGGGAAAAAAAAGTGCGCCCAAAACAACTTCTAGCAAACTCCCAAATGAATTCTCCAAAGAAAGCACTCAATTACCCTCAGGGGAGCTACGATTCCAACTATGCTAACAAATAAGAACGAACATCTCAGGCTATTTAAACACAGACAGTATCACTGCATAGCAATCTACACTTTTAAGAGAACATAAGCTCCCTAGGGGAAGAGATCGTGGGTACTTTCATACCTAGAAAGCAGGGAGTGTCCTAATCTAGAGAAACAAGAGCTAGTCCTCATCATTCCAGAACTTTTAGATTCTTTAAGAAATTAAAAGAAAATGAGTTTAGCAGCCTGTAAAAGATTTCCAAATTAGAGAGACAGGTAGCAGAGATGCAAATATTCAAACCAGCTTTGATTTAGAGATGCCCTACTTTTATTCTCTAAGCAAAGAGAGACTATGTCAGCTGGATCACCCACACAGTTTGATTCCACAACCTCTGAGTCTCGTGTGCAACAACACAGGAAAAAATTAACTCTCACCTTTCTTCTCTCTGGCAATTTGTCGTACTCCTTCTCTGAACTCAGAGAGAACTTGTAGGTATGGCATCACTGCAGATTCAACCTGCAGGATAATTATTTCTACAGTTAGCTATTCACCATTTAGATATAAAACATGTCTTTACCCACTTCATATTTATGTGCTGTTGGGTGGAACTTGACCCTCAGGTCAATAAAATCAATAAAAATTTTCATTGCTCTATTGATGTCAAAGGAAAGACAATAATTTGTATTAGCTGTCAATTTTCATTTTGTGCAGATAAAACAAACTTGGGAAGTTCTGCCTCTCCCCATTCTTTTTTTTGTCTCCTTTCAGTTACTGATATATCAGTTCCACAGGGTTGTGCTACAGTCCAGCTAACTATAATGCAGCACAGGGACAAAAACAGCACCCAGATGAATTTGCCCCTTCATGTTCCATGTTGTCTTACTTAAGTCCAACTGCTTGTTGGATATAATACCAGGTGAAGCTGATGTTCGGACTTATTTTGAATCCAACATAGATTTGTTCTTCAGATGTTAGCTCACGCTAATTGTATTTAGTTTCAATACAGTGCAGTTGTCTGTATTCCTCACACGACTCCCTTGCCCACAAAAAGTGGGGAGAGATTGCTGTTGAATTATTTCAGGTGTAAGTAAATGCTGGTCATGAAAGCTCAAAGTAAAATGTCCTGAGAATCCTGCTCTCAATGGTAGTGAACAGCAACAGCAAGCAGTTAGTGAACAGCAGTGAACAATTACTTAACTGACTACAGATCAGCACTGTCAGCCAGCACTCCTCTGGAATCTCAAGAGGAGAAGCCAGGCACTCAGGGGACTGCTTAAATTAAAAGTTTCATTACTTTGGAAGTGGGGGAGGGGCAGGGGAGACCACACTTTTTTTTCCCCTGCAGTTTCCACGTGTGCTTCCTATCTGTTAAATCTCCATGATGAATTTCTGTGCAATTAACAGACAAGACAGTCTGTTATGCTCTAAAAATGCCTATATGAGAGGCGCTGAGGGGCTCCGTTGAAAATGTTCATAAATGTGAATACTATGCTCCCGGCTTCACAACTGGAACCTGTTCTGACAAGTCTGGCAGAAAGAATAGACTCTGGAAAGTGAGAAACAGTCACATCTCCACTACCTCTTCTACACTGAACCTAGCTCAACACGCAAATGGAATAGTGTCAGGAAAGCATGTACTGTCACTACTTCATCAGACATTTAAAAATGAAATATTTTTCTTTCCAGAATAACTAACCTAACAGCAATGCTTAATTTATTTGGAAAATGCGAATATGGAACCTGAGGTTTTCTAACTTCAAATATCTTCTATGCCCTTTCAAGTAAATTACTGAACCATGATAATTAAGCTAGTTGTTTTTTCAGAGCTTTTGAAGAGGATTATGCCTTTTTTTTTTTTTGACATAATGACTCTATTGCTTCCTTCATCTCCAATTTAGACAAAGAAACAACAGGCCTAATCCACAGCCTTCTGTAATTAATGAGAAGTTTTCCAGCCTTAAATGTTCACCTGGTAATTTTTGCTAAGAAAAATAAGTATCTGCATGGAAGACTGAAAGAAGGTATAATATTTAATGAAATAGCCAAAACATGTGTTATATTATGTGTCTTTATATTATAATGCTTAAAACCAGTAATGTCTTAGATGATAAAAACAGAAATTTCTTCCTGTGAGGAAACTTGTCTGTAACAGCTGTTAGCACAAGATTCTTCTGACAAGTGGGCTAACAGGTGTGAGCACAGGATTCTTTCTGCAGAAGATTCTTCTGACTCTACTACAGTTGGCAACATTACTTGAAAGGAGTGAAAGGGCTTAGCTATTGCAAATCCTTCCATAAAGCATATCTGTTGTAAGCACTGCCTGAATTAAGCACTAGATACAAATTTAATTTTCATTTTCCCTGAAAACGTAAGTGTTAAGGTGCTGCCTTTCTTCTGAAATTCAGAATAATTCTGAGCTAAATTAAAATTCACTATTGAGGGGTTTTGGTATGGAATACTGAGCATCTTCCTTATTATCCTTGTTATAGCATTACTGGAGATTTCCACAGCACAGTAATGTAAGTATTTGCATTGGCAATTATCACATGTGCGCTCGTTCACATTCTTCAACCACAAGCAAGCTTTCCTCTTCCTTTGATGAATAAAAAGTTTGGGGTTTTTTGTTACATCACCAATGTTTTAATTATGCCTTCTAAGGAGGAACAGAAAAACATATGGTCACACCTCTGAATGCAGAAAACCACTTGAAAAACAGCACTGATTTGTCCATGTCAAATTTTTCACATAAGCAAAGACGGCAAAGTTGACAGCTTTTATATGGAGTTATTTCTCCTGCCTGCACCACAAAACATTACTGTTATTACAGGGCCCATCAGCACTTTCAGCAGGTATCTCCCAAGTACTTCCAGAAAAATTCTGCATCACAGTGGAACTGCTAGGTGACCAAAGCAAAACCGTCTTCAAAGGCCAGATAAAAGCTGTGGCTACAAATAAGATCCGAAAAAGAGATTGAAATGCGGATAAAACTCCAGCTGCCTCCAGGCTGGTTTCTGGTGTACCACAAGGAAGTTTAATCAGTATAATTATATTTTTGAAACTACTTAACATACAAATACTTGTAATGAGTCTTTAGACTCTAGCATGTTCTGTCTGTAGTTAACATGCGGTTTCTTAAACAGACTCATAATTCAGAAGACAAGATAATTCTTTTTCTGGTTGCTATACAATTTGTCTCTCATTAAGTCAAACAAACCTATAAAAAACCCCAACGGTCATAAAATAAAAATCCTGCTTCCTAAGCCAATTAATTACTTCAGATTCAAACGTTAAAAGCAGAAAGAACATAATTCGGCTACACATCAGTAAAGTAATCACTTTATCTAACTTAAGCTTTCAAAGGACACAGAGTAATTTTCTATAGTGTACTTTGTCCTTCACTTACATTTATGTTTTGACTATTCCCTCCAACAGGAAAACCAATTGTGTCATCACTTGCTATGGCACCAAAAATCTGATTAAGGGAGAAAAAAAAAAAAAAAAAAGAAAAAAAGAAAAGTTTTTATACATCAAGGCAAAGGTATGCGAATACTAAGCAAAATCACATGTACTGGGGTTTTGAAGCCACCTACTTCTCATTTAACACACAGTTCACTGCTCTAATAGGATGATGTTCTGGTTTTTAATTGATACAGCACTAACTTTCAAATTTAGCTTTAAAGCTGTCAGATTGGACATTTTGACTTCATTTTTTTTTCTTCTGTCTAACTTTCCTTGCTCTCCACTATTCAACAAAACATTACCTGAAATCATGAAGTAACATAAGGCCAGGTTGGACGGGGCTCTGAGCAACCTGATCTAGTGGAAGATGTCCCTGTTCCTTGCAGGGGAGTTGGACTGGATGACCTCTAAAGGTCTCTTCAGACCCAAACTACTCTATGATAAAAGACTCCAAATTGTTCCTGGCTGCAGCACACACTGCAGTTCAGGGTTGTTTTGGTTGAGGTGTGTGCAAAAGACCTCGTTTCCTAAGAGATTTAAACAAAGACTGTACAGATCCCTTCATACTTGATAAATACAACAGTTATAATCGCACAATGCAATAGCAGCGCTACTACTTGCTATTACATACCTTTAGCATTCCAGTGAGATAGGAACTGATGTTTCTTAAAAGAAGTTTGTTTGGCATTTGTCTGGAAGATTTCTTTGCAGCAATATAGGAGTTACTCTGACTGACTAACGATCGCATTTCTTCTAAGACAGAGCGAGTGTCAATATTGTCACACAGTGCTTCATGAATTGCTGCTTTCTTGTCGTAAAAACTGAGAAGAAAAAAATATTTTTTTTACTATTAATGTCAAAAGTATCTGCAATCTACTCTGAAGAACTTCTGTTAGAAGAGTAAGGGGACCTAAAAGTGAGATAATCTTTTTTAAGAAAAACAGATGAGCAAGAAAGAGGCATTATCACAATGCTGCTGTTTTGCTGCTGCGGACAAAGGCAGGCAGGATAATCCAATTTGCAAAAACTATCCAAATAAGTTACATCTAACACTTTTTCAGTAACTGACCTTTTCAGACTAGTTTTTAAAAGCTGTATAAATTGCTTATTTGTGCTTTTTTGTGCTTACCAATTTTTTACAGCATTGCTCTCCTATCCCTACGTACCAGCTAAGTACTCTATTTAGTATCTTTCCAGTGAGGAGCACCAGTTTGGAAGTTAACTTACCACAAAGTGAACTGTTATGAAGCTGTTACAAGCCGATACAAGGAATAAATTAATGTAAACCTTTGTAATGTTCATGAATAGGCAGTATATTAAGTACCATTTTATGATACAAGGGCTACTACTGTTTCAAACAACATATTTTTTTTTCCAGAGAAAAGAGAATGGCTAGTGGTAGAGAAAGGAGACAAAAATCAAATATCCATGAAGCATACCTTCTGTTCCTCCCACTCCTTTGTCCCTTTCTTTTGACCTATGTGTTACTGACTATCTTCCCCCTTTTAAAAAAAAAAAAAAAAGGGCTCTCTCTACCAACCTCAAGTTGAAGATGAAATTTTAATGAACTGAAGCATCTGCACTTGGTCCTTCAATAGTCAACATCTCTGTCCACAATGAACTGAACTAGGAACAGTTTTAGTACTGCAACGTAAGATGCTTCTATTTTAAATTTCACTCATAACAGAAGTCATACAGGAAGCTGTTCGTATTACAAACAATACTGATAGTTTTGCTATAAAAGTGAAAGACTGCAATATTGCTATCGCTGTCTGTCTCAGTAACACATTGTCAAACATTGGCACTCTGATCTTTTACGCTTGCAGTCATGTCACTTAACTTCTGTTTGTCTCAGTTTGCTCACTGCACTTTGAAACGTATAAAATGCTATTTTTCAAGTTGTAACCAATTCTCAAATAGAAGGGCAGCATTTCAAGTAGTGAAGAAAATGACAGTTAGCCTACAAAAAAGTTCTCTTTCCCTTCACAGAAAGGGCGATGGGGCATGCCAGTGTACTTAACATAAACAAAAGGGAAATGAACCATTTCATCTATACTTCATAAAGCTGTTGCAAGATTAAATTCACTAGCTTGTACAGAGTTGGGGTACTCAGTGGAAATGCTACAAACTTAGAAATATTACTATATACATACTAAGTCATTTTGCAAGTGAAAAAAAAAAGAAACGTAGCTACACAATGGGTATTCACGGAAAAGTAGAACTCCACTCACTTTTTGTTCAGCTCTGCTTCCTGATTTTCCCATTTCTGAAACTGGCCTGTCACATCAGTGGGAGCTCGAAGAATATCCTTCACATTTAAAAAAAACTCCTATAAAATAAGAATATAGCTAAAAATCAGTTTAAGTTAGACACAACCAATATTTACTACAAAAAGGCACTATTTCTTAATTAGCCTCCTAAAGTTTATGGTTTCAACACTGTTTTTCAGCCAGGATCTACTGAATGTCTGTCAAAACAAGGAAACCCACGCATTTTGCATAACGCCGTAAATCACAGTTGGACTGTAATTCAGTTCTATTTCTTGGCTCTGCCAAGTGTGCATGACACACTATGATACTCTAACACCTTGCTGGTCAAATACAATACCATTTTGAAAAAGTTTAGGCAAGCGTTCTCATGGCAGATTTTTAAGTGTGTTGCTAGCAGTGAAAGCTGAAGAATAAAAATTACTTGACAGTGAGGGCCTGTTTGATGTGGGCATCCAGCTTGGTGAAAAGTCATTTTCTCTTATTCTGTGGCCCAAGCCAAACATTTTACATAAAAAGCAGAACAGCTTCAGCTGGAGAGACCGAGATCAATGCTCTCAAAAAGCTGTACAGCCTCCTTACAAGAAACGTGGGTTTAAATCACAGCTCCATACTAAGCAGGGAAAGGAACTGTGCCTGACCCTTCACATGTGCCCACAGGGCACAGAGGCAAATGCTCGATGCATGTGATGAGGAGATAAGGTAGGAATGATACTCCCTCATCCCCTTTGGCTATATTTGTGTAAAGTCTGATCTGGTAGACATGTTATGAGAGTGTCTGTTGGACTGAGTCCTATAAGCAAGCTGAACTAAGAAACTAATCTTGCGTGTAAGTGCCAAGCTGCTCAGAGATGCCAAAACTTGGAGAGAGCACCCAGCTGCAGAGAAATGTAGCTGTCTGCGGAATTTACGTGACTTGAATGTTCAATGGTAGCTGAACAAATACCGTGACATCCCACTGATGAATTCAGAAGGCAAAGTCACGTGGATACAGCCTAAATGTCTTTGGGTTCTATTCACTGAAACACATATGACAACATAAAGCTCAGAAAGCTGAGGAGGAACGGAAGGCCTACTTACATTCATAAACTTCTCATACTGAATAGCTGACTCCATGGTATTATTTGAATAATCCAGTGTATCCTTCCAAGAGTGCATGAGGAAAGCCAACCGTAACTGTCGTGCTATTAAAAGTTTTAAAATAAACAAGGAAAATAATAATAATATTAACAATCTAAAGCATTTTATGGCCTCCAATACTGCAGTGGCTAAGAACATAATTTTTAATACCCTTACTATCAATAAATCTATCAAAAAAGAAAAAAAATATTATCCATAAAAATAATACCTACAAGGAACAGAAGAACAAAGAAGCTGTGCTAAAGTTAGTGAAGAAAACAGACACTGGAAGTTAGCCATTCTTGGAAACTCCGTTCTGTGCTTGAATAACAAAATTACCACAGTCACCACTCAAAGCATTCAAATTCCGAAGTAATTTTTACCTGTATGTTTCTTCAGTGCATCTTTTATGGTAACAAAGTTCTTCAAGGATTTGGACATTTTACAGCCAGCAATTGTTAAGTGGCCAGCATGCAGAAAATACCGAACCCAGTGATCGTTTTCAAAGTATGCCTGCAGCAAAAACAAAAAACCCCAAAGACCTAAGACTGTTTACATACATACCATGAAGTAGGATAATTTAAGAATAAAATCCTCAGAACACAGTTATCCTTATACAAAACACACATAAAGTTTTAAAAATTAATTGATGGATTTGTGTAAGTTGCAGCCAAAGCAAAGCATGTTTGTTTTCACTGCAGCAACTGAAGGCCAGTTCATTCACCTCAGACTGTGCCAGTTCATTGTCATGGTGGGGAAATCGGAGATCAAACCCTCCTCCATGAATATCCATTGACTCTCCTAAGATGGATCCAGCCATCGCAGAACATTCAATGTGCCACCCTGGACGACCCTGTTAAGAAAAAGACATTAGTTGGCTATTAATTAATTGTCTTCCTCTCCCACCTGTGTATCATTCCCTCATTGGTCTGCCCCCAAGCAGTCACACACCTGAGGAAAGGAGACACAGTGGTAACAAGAAAGAGAGATTCTCAGTCTCAGCTTCATAAAAGTATACTGGTGGATTTAAAGATCAAACATGGCATATACATCTGTGATGCTTTGATTATCCTGCTTATTATTCTTTTAAAAATTATACTAATATTTTTGATCACAAGGGAAAAAAAAGGATATAGAAGTTACTGCAGATAAAGAGAGGACAAATGACCAGTAACAGTATCATGTGTCTGCATGCAGACCTGTGTTTAAAAAGTATCAGACAGATTGCTACGCGTTCTAATTATTAAATGAACACAGCAACAGAATCTAGGATTGAATACAAGATCCCCATAATCTATACATTATTAATATGAGGTGAGGCAAAGTATTTGTGTAACATGCTATTTAACAAGGTGTAGAAGATCTAAATCCTTATTATAACGTACTTACCTTTCCCCAAGGAGAATCCCATGAGGGTTCTCCTGGCTTGGAGGATTTCCACAGAGCAAAATCATTTGGAGAATGCTTCTCACTTAAGCGATCAGCTGAGATGCTCAGGTCACCTTTCAAAAGAGAAAATGTAAATATTATGTTATTTAAATAACATCATTACTTATTTTTGGCCTCACTGTACCTCACATGAAATGAATTTAAAAATAAATTTTGAAAAGAAAAGAAAAAAACCTCATCCCTCAAAATTCCTCATAATTAACCTTGATAATCCTTTGGGGTTTTTATTAATGTTTGGCTGGCAGGAAATCTGTCAACAAGTATCAGCTGCACTGCTTTCTAAGTTTTGCCATGAGATTCATCTACATTCTCTCTGCAGACACATTTCCAATATTGCAGTTACAGAAAAAGAAATACAGAAACAAAACCCCCCATACTCATAGACAAGTAAAACTACAGAATCAATTCACTCCAAAATTAGAAGGATCCAAATTAAGACTAGGATTGTCTTAATCTGCACACACAACACCATCATGGGATATTTCTTCCACCCCTCACCTCAGTTGCTGTACAGAATGGCTGGTAGTTGGTCAATAGCTGTATTTACTGTTTTGTTACCATCACAGATATATTATGCACTATTTGCTGTTAGCTCTGTATGATCATCTAGGTGGTACTCTTATTATAACATCTTTAAAACACAGGGAATTTACAATTTCTGCAGTACTGTCCAAGACTTAAAGTGGTTAACAATACCACCTACTGCATAAGAATCCAAGAGAGATTAAAGACAACATTGTCCAGGTTAAGCTTCTTGTGTTGCTTTTGTTTCGTGAGGGGGGACTACAGTGGCAGCTTCTGTAAGAAGCTGCTAGAAGTTTCCCCTCTGTCCGGTGGACTTGGCTGGGCCAAGGGCACACCCACTGCTGGCCAGGGCCGAGCCAGTTGGTAGTAGAATGTTCCCTGATAACGTCTCTGCGATAACATATTTAAGAAAGGGAAAACAGAAAAAAAAAAGAAGAGAGAAGACAAGATGTGAAGAAGCAGAAGCAGAGAGAGGGAGGCACAAGCCTTGTGGGCCTTGCAGGCCTCACCCTCTGGCCTCCTGCTGGGCAGCCGACTGGGCCCAACTCGGTCCAGCCTGGCTGCAGGAAGTGGAGAGGAGATGAGATGTGAAGAGATCCTGAGAGGCGTCTGCCTGAGGCCAATTGTGAAGAATTTCATGTGAGAGGAACGGCTGCAGCCGCCAAGGTCAGTGAAGAAGGAGAGGGAGGAGTAATGCGGCTCCTGGCCAAGATTCCCCTGCAGCCCGTGGTGCAGCCCATGGTGAGGCAGGTTGTCCCCCTGCAGCCCATGGAGGTCCACGGAGGAGCAAAGATCCACCTGCAGCCCGTGGAGGACCCCACGCGGGGGCAGGTGGATGCCTGAAGGAGGCTGTAATCTGTGGAGGGCCCATGCTGGAGCAGCTGGTTCAAGAAGGACTGCACCCATGGAAAAACAACCCAAGTTTGGAGCAGTTCACAAAGTACTGTAGCCCGTGGGAGGGACCCCACGCTGGAGCAGAGGAGGAATGTGAGGAGGAAGCAGCAGCATAAAGCACCGTGTGATGAACTACCATAACCCCCATTCCCTTTTCCCCTCTGTGCCGCTCAGGCGGGAAGGTAGTAGAGATAATGTTAAGCCTGGGAAGAGGGAGGGGTGCGGGGAAGTTATCTTGTTCTCTTTCTCATTATCCTGCTTTGGTTTTAATAATAAATGGTTTTCCCCAAGTCGAGTCTGTTTTGCTCGTAACGGTAACCTGAATGATCTCTCCCTGTTCTTACCTCAAACCTCAAGCCTTTTTTTTCTTATATTATCTCTCCCTGTTCCCTCGAAGGGTGGGGGGAGTGAGAGAGAGACTGCCTAGTCTGGTCCTGAGCAGGGCTGAACTACGACACTTGTCAATTAATTTTGACGTACAGGTTGAGATACCTGTAATCTGATACCTGTAATCAAATGTTTAGAATATCTAACATTATGCAGTTTAAATATAAAAGTATTATGCTTTTATTTACATTTGCAACTTTCAAAGCTTAGCATTTCTGCTGCCTGTAATAGTCAAAATGACATTATCTGTCAGGGTAAGGACAATCATCACAAATGAGTCAAAGCAGCTAAGCTGACAAGCAATAACTTGATGCATGCAAACTCTTGGTTAGTTATATTAATCACCCAGCATCAGTTCCTATTTGCAAAAGGACACATCCATTCAACAAAAGTGACGGGTTATGTGGTGGAAATGATACATTCATGTTACCACAAAGATGGTGGTTTAAGCTAGCACATTTTATTTCACATAGAAGATTTCAGCTATAAGGGTTTGAATTAAGAAGAAAAAAAAATCATATCAATTTTAAATTGCACATCTCAGATATTGCTAGTGTTACCTAGTATGAGTGCCCTAATTTCACCTAGTATGAGTGTTATATAAAAACTTTTTCATATTCTTCTGATAGAGTTTGTGGATTATTTGCTACTAAAACTGTAGAAACTTAGGAGCAGATAACTAATGAGTCTGGTTTACTGAGCACTTTAAGCTATTCCTTTGCTACGGCTTGACTCAAAAAAAAGATCTGTGTTTGGGTTCAGTTCAACCCAATAAGGTCTACAAAGTAAAAAGAGCTCTCAGTATGAAAAAGGAACCCAAGTATTTGTCATTAAATAACAGCCTGATGTGGAGAGTTTTCACCTGGCACGTGGAAGACCTAACTTCAAGTCTTTGTTTCACCTGCTTTGAACCAGATGAACAGACAAACAACTGGGCTATAGTCAAATGACTGAGCTGCTCAAACAACCCCCAAACCAACCAACCAAACAAAACCCAACCCCAAAATATCCTAGAGTAACGCTTCTTGGTATTTTCCAATTAAAAACTTTCATGAAAGTGCTGGCTCAAGCTACAAAACTTTGGAAAAGAATTCTATCGGTAAAGGAAGTGCAGCAGGTGAACCATTCAACTCTCTCAGTAACTTTGATGCAAACATCAGTGAAATCAATTGAAGAGATCAACACATCATCAGTTTCCTCAACAACTTAAGCAAACATTATTTCCCCTTTTTACCTTCACCCTCTTGAAGAGCATTTTGATCACCTACAGCTTCAGGAACCAAC
The DNA here is from genome assembly GCF_036417535.1 of Chlamydotis macqueenii. Taxonomy (NCBI): domain Eukaryota; kingdom Metazoa; phylum Chordata; class Aves; order Otidiformes; family Otididae; genus Chlamydotis; species Chlamydotis macqueenii. The sequence goes on along the minus strand of NC_141560.1, from coordinate 50,292,935 downwards.
TTAGCATAGGAGTGTTTTTCACTAGAATCAAACTTCATAGTATCAAAGTATACAGATCCATTCGACACATACCTGAAAAGTTAAAGATCATTATTTAGCTAACTTTCTACCACGACTTAACTAAATATTATCCCCAAAATCACTGTCTTAAACTTAAGTTCTCTAGTGAAACCACATACAGTATGGTATTGTTTAGTATTGTAAAGATGACTTAGGTTTAGGAAAACAACTAACATCCTTTGTTAAAGGCTTAAGAAGTGAGACATCAGAAAATAGTCCCAAGAGAAGAAATATCCACAATGCTTCTGGTCCCTTTTAATATTTTTCAGTAATACAATATGAATCATGTTTGTTTCACAGTTCATTTTGTCCTCTTGCAATTTGCTGATTTTGTCCCACTACAGCCATAATAAAAACTTTGATACAAGGGTAAGTCCATAATAAAAACTTTGACACAAAGGTAAGCTTTAGGACCACCAGAAATGCTGATAATTCAGTGCAAACAATTTTGAACCTTTTTTTTCTTCTTAAGAAAATTTTCAAATGTAGGTTTAAAGGAAGAACATGAAAGAGAAATTATGGCAGTCTGAACCACAGGTTTGCTTTTTGTCACAACAAAAATACATCCATGTTGAAAAATTGAGGCTATTAACAGAAAGAGAACTCAATAATTTCAGACAGGAATTTATCATGATACTTAGGAACTTCTAGAGTATTAGCTTGATTTTCACAAATATTAGACACTGGCAGAAAAACAGTTCATCCTTTTTTTTTTTTAAACTTCTGTAATTTAAAACTGATTTCTAGCCATCTACTCAGGCATCCATTTTTGAAACCCATTGCTGAAGGCCAGGAGTCAAAGTTCAGGTCAATGGGACTTTAACTATTTATTTTAATTACTGAGGATTTCACCCTGTAAATTTAATAATCTCACTTCTCTCTTTGTAAGACATCGTAAGAAGTATAGAATAGCACATTTTAATCAGGTGAGAAACAACAAGTCTTCTGCAAAGGAACCTGAAGTTTCTTTATTTGATGAAACACTACTTCTGGAAAAGACTACTATCGCATATGAGAACAGAGAAAACAATTCACAGTTAAGTGTCGAAAGCAATCATTCTAGCTCTCATACAATATAAGCGTGCAACAAAAGCATCCAGTAGCAAACTTACCCATAACCATTATCCACAATCTTTTTCACAAAATCCACAATTTCTGGCACGTATTCACTAACCCGTGTTAAAACATCTGGAGGTAAAACCTACAGATAAAAAGTCAAATTTTATATAGTTTTAATATATAAAATATTAATACATATTAAAATATGCACTAAAAATATATATATTATAAATTGGTTAAAAATTGGCTCAATTCCTATTTCAAGCTTTCTGCTAGGAAACAATGGGCTGTGGCCATTTTTGCCTCAGCCTTTAAGGCGACATTAACAACAAACTGCTGCAGGAGGTGTCGGCTCTTCCACTTATTGCACTTCTGACAGAACAGGCAATAAGTCCCTCTGATTTTCAGGTAAATAAACCTTCACTGATCTGAACCATTGCAAATGATACAGCATTTCATCTGTAACAGACGAAATCTGTCCTTGATTGTTATCATCATGTAATTTCTTAGTGGCTGAAGACTGACAAGCAGTCAGTCTAAATGCTGAGGTTGGCAGGGCTCTCTTGTGCAGCTAACAGACTCTATCTCAAACTTATGGATCAGTTTACGGTTATAAGATCATGTTCCACCAAGGGCAAGGGATCTAGTGGACATGTCAAACTTGGTCACCAGTTAACTGGCTCTGGTAACATGCACAACAGATTTAAGATTGTTGGGGAACAGAATAGGTGCTAATTTAACAGCTACCTATTCACACTAAAGCAAATGCTTTATCAATAAGGTTGAAATAGGAGGGTTTTGAAAGCTATTAAGGAGCTATATTGTACCCTAGGAATTAGGAAGCATGGCACATACACTTTTAGAACAGAAAAACAGTTGGTTTACTTACATTAAGCGCTTCCATATCTTTATGAAATTCCCCTTCCCAGAATTTGGGGAGTTTTGAGAATATGGAATTGTCAGTCACCTGACTGCCAAATTTTGTGTCCAACCAGTCAGACAGCAAATCTTTGGCTTCTTCCAACAGTATCTATAAAACAATAATTGTAAGTGCAACTGATTAAACACTTGCCCTGCTTAAACTCCACAGAAAGTTCTTATTCTGAACAGAGAGGTTTGCTTAAGGAAAAAGACACTTGACCAAGAATACGGAGTAATCCGCGCTTCCACCAGAGTTTTATCATATTGCCCTTCATAAATATGGATGAAACAAACAGAGGAAAGAAGATAAACTGGTAAGTGATATCTGTTTTGATATCAATTGCTTAAATAGGCATGTGGAATTTACACTGTAAATACCAGACAGGACCTGCAGTTATGTCACATCATCTGTTACCTCCATTACGACTGGATAATCCTAACAGAAGCCTTACTCTGCACATTGCTAAAAAGTATTTGAAAGAATAACTTGAACATACATTTCAGTCTTATATTAAAAGATGGGTTTTTTTAACAATAGGATATAGCCCAGAAGGTGTGATTGCTTAGGTGGTTTTTTTTCAATTCTGTTAGGTCAGTATAAACTTTTATAAAAGGCACTTGATATTAGAATAGCTGAACTTTTTTTTTTTAAAGATAATTTAGAGAGAGAGTCTTCTCAAAAGGGGAGCACATACCCTATGTTTCCTACAGTAATTATCACAAATAATCTGAAAGCAAGAACAGACGAAAGTGGAAACTAATTACTAAAAGGCAGTAGTTATATTGCCTGGCTTGGTTACTGGGACAGTACCAAAGTCCAACAAAGTCAACAGGATTATTGTCACTAAATGTAATAGCCTTTGGATAAAAATTACCCTGAGCATAATTCTGGGGGGCTGTATCTTCTTCTCTGGTCAGAGACAGAAACACTTGTGTAGAAAACTGCCACCAGTACTGGAATATCACAAATGCATGTTCAGCAATTTATACTGCAACTAATTCATCAAGACACGATGTAAGGTAATTATCATGGGTTGGGAGTGGGGGAAGTCGTTGGTAAAAACAGCATCCAAAAATGACAGAGTTGAATTCAAGGATCAAATTTCCTGCATTGAATGCAAAGTACTAAAAAGCCCTCAGGCCTACCATTTCTCTTTTTATGAATAAAGATTTCTGTAATATTTCAGGGAATTACTACAAGCCAAGTACTATTCTTAAAACTCCTAACAATTATAAGCTAAATATCATTTAAAAAGAAGCTCAAACTGACCTCATGACATCTGTTTATCTCTTCTGCAGGGAGTTTTGCTCGCACAGCTTCTTGTAGAGGGTCAAAAGCAGACTTCACTGCATTTTGAATTTTTTCCAACATTTGCTTTTTATCTGGGTCTGTTGTCTCATTTAATTTAATTGAGAAGAGCTACAATTAAAAAAAAAAAAAAAAAGAAAGCAAGTTACAGTATGGAAGTGCTATGTTCCATACACAATATATTACCTGAGCCACACAGTTCCTTGCTAGTGATGAATAATACATTATGCCATGTGAAAAGGTTTGATATCAAACTACTGAAACCTACTCCTCATCAGAAATAAAGGTGAAATCAAAAGAATTTCAGTAACATCCAAATTCAATTTTTCAGAAAGACTTTGTAAATTACATCATCGTTACTGTTGTTTAATAATTTTCATTTTCTATGCAGTTGATCACCTTAATTACACAATTGATTATCATAAATTTGAAAAGGAAAAGCTTTTATATGAAACACAGAGAGATTAAATGCTAAGCTTAGAGAGTATATCAGGCAACGACAGTTGGGCAACACTTCCAGGCCTCCTATTCCAAGCCTGTATTAAATTAATTAGACTGATAATCTCTTTGTGATCCATAGTTCTAAAAATGACCAGAGAATCACCTTCCCCCACCTTCAGTCCAGCATTCACAATTTATTAAATCTCAAAAGGTCTGGAGACTTTCTGCTCTTTCCAAGGCTGTCAATGGTACAAAAGAGAAATCTCACAAGCTTTAAAAGATTATGGACTTATCACCCTTTAAACACTATTTTTAAAGTTTGAATTCTAACAAACAAGCATCCAAATGTTTTTTGAGCTTTTTCCACAATACTCCAACAACATACATGCACTAGCAAACAAGTTCTACAGACATAAAAATCAGACATGCCTTTTACATGGATAGCTCTTGTCAGTTCTAAAACAATGGAAAATCAAAGTGATGTGCAGTTCCAATAACATTTCTAATTTGTGTGGTACAAGTTCAAAAGAATAACTGAAACAAGCAGGAAGTTTAAGGGGGTAGCAAAGTCAGAGGCATTTTTTAGATGCTTTCCTACATTATTGAGTAAGAACCTAATATACTAGCAGGGATTAAATACCAACCTACCTCTGAGGCAGTTTTAACATCTTCAAGTAGCTGAGCTGGTGCTGATTTGTTCTCCCTATATCGTTCAAAAAGGTGATTTTGTCTTGCTCTTTTGATGATCTACAAAGCAGAAACATGAAAATATTTTTGTGAAGCGACACACAGTTCTAGCAAGTGCAACTAAAATCTAACTCTATCATATGCCAAAGGCTTTTCAGAATCCCTATAAATTTAACAAGCTACAGGAATTACATGCAGTAATACAAATTAAACACACCACACATAGCTAATGAGCTATCTCAACAGAGTTAATTATGTACCTCAACAACAGGCAAATAAAATAAGTTATCTTTGTAAAATGCTTAGTCTTCATTATTTATGACAAAACGCATTTATATACAACTATAGAGGCTTTGCTACCTTAGGAATGCTACAAAACTCACAAAAATCGACGACTTCATGTACAAAATATATGTCCAAGTTAATAAGTGGAGGATTTATCTTGGCTTATCAAATGGCAATTACATATGACTCTGACTTCCACGCTCAAAGTACAGTAATTTAGATTGCAATTTAGAAAGACCTTACCTTATCATCAATATCTGTAATGTTCATACAATAGAAAATGTCATAATTAAAATAATCCCTCAAGATTCTTCTCAGGATATCAAATGAGATGTATGACCTAAAATCATAAAAGATATAGGGGTGTTTTTAGTGAACACTTCAAGCCTATCTCTATTCTATGCAATAACTAGTTTAATCCAAGTCAATAATTTTACAGCAGTTTTAATTTTCCCTCATCTACCAGTAAGTTTTTTCATCACACAATGACGTATTATAATATGCTTTTCAGGAGACCTTATAGCAGTTTTTCAGTACCTAAAGGGGGCTTATAGGAAAGACGCAGAGAAACCCTTTAGAAGGCCTCATGTGAAAAGACAAGGGGTAATGGTTTTAAAATAGAGGGAGGAAGATCCAGACTGGACATAAGGAAAAAAATTTTTACAATGAGGGCGGTGGAACACTGGGACAGGTTGCCCAGAGAGGTGGTTGATGCCCCATCCCTGGAAACATTCAAGGCCAGATTGGACAGGGCTCTGAGCAACCTGATCTGGTTGGAGATGTCCCTGCTCATTACAGGGGGTTGGACTAGATGACCTTTAACGGTCCCTTCCAACCCAAACTATTCTGTGATTCTATGATTCCATTCCATCTCAAGCATTGAGTCTAACAAGAATATTTTCTAGTAAGACAGTCATCTAAATAAAGTATCTTTCTCTACTAATCTTTTGCTTCCAATAGGCACTGTTATTACCTATATCAAAATAAGGAACTGCAGTACCTGGCATGTCCCATATGAGAAGCATCATAAACTGTTGGACCACAGCAATACCACAAGACTTTTTTTCCATTCTGAGGCTGAAATATTTCCTTAATTGAAAGGGAAAATACAGTGATCAGAAGAAACCGAACACATGATCTCAGGCCAATAACAAAAAAGGAATAGTTATTCCACTTCCAGTTTTACCATAAGAAAAGATAATCACTAGCTTTATCACGTGAGTGTGATAACAGGGTCTGGCTGCTTATTTATCTGCACTCTTATAAATCAAGAGATCAGATTATAAAGATTTGGACTAGGCAGGGCATTATTGAAGCTGTGTTTGTAAAAGGGAAGATCGAGCTTTCTTTTGCACTGAAAAAAGTTACAGAGTATAATCATTTCACACACAGGTGGATACTACATCCCATATAACATTAGTATTCTTAATATTTCCACTTTCCCAAAGCACTTTCAAACAAGACCAGAAGAAGTTTTACCAGTTTATATTACAATAATACAATTGGTGAGACTTTTTTTTTACATAGACAACATATAAAGAAAGAAACTGTGATTTTATTCTGTTCACATTGGTTATGTGTATTACAGTTGAAGCCCTGGCTATTTTGCATGACGATAACTTGCAATTGTGAAGTATATATTATGCAATATACACACACTTGTAGTATATGTATCTACTGTGTATATTACAACCCTTGCCTCAGCAAACACACCTGACTGACACAGCATCTCTGGCACGTGCTTGTTAACATTCCACAAAATACAACCCAGAAACCTGTCTGCTGATAGGATAAATACTCAAGAAACAAGCATTTGATGACTTCTCTATTTGTGTTTCTATGGAAATCTCCACTTTTCTTTCATTTAGTCACCTTATTGCGAGTCAGGCTGTTGTAGAGGCAGAGCCTAGAATGTTTTGACCCTTCAGGAGGAGACCAGGGAGGCTGCACACGCTTGCCTTTACCTAGGGGAAAAAATAGTTTAGAGAGAACTGAAGAGACACTTTCCACAAACAGATCTGCAGTATAACATTAAGTTATTTAAATAAAAAACAAACCTCACATATCATTGGACAAAGCAGCTCCAACCCTAGTAATCCAACTACTTCTGTTAGAGCTATCTACAAAGCCGCTAAAACCAAAGTAAATTATTTCAATCAAGTTTATTTTCTACTCTCCGATTTGCCATTCTTATCAACCTTTGACCCAAGTAACAGGAAGGAAAAGGGTATAAAAGTGAGAGCATGCAATTCAGTTAAAGCATTAACAAGAGCTTTGAAATTTAATGAATTATTAATTAAGTCCTGGGCTTTCTACAATGCCACTGATTTTACTGTGATGGCATATCACAGATGTCATACTGAATTTGCAAAAATCCTCCATAGACCAGACTTAGTCTCTAGAGCCAATATTGACAGAGCATGTGTACTCAGGGTGAGAGGGAGGGGAGACAGAAAGGTTTAGAAAGAGCTTTTTATCATACATTGTCTCTGTGTACACAAAGCATTTTGAACACACTCATTGACCACAAATATGTTCCAATTCAGCAAGAGGCTAAATTTTGCCATTAAAGAGAGTAGGTAAAACCCAGGGAAAACTAGTGACAATATTCTTGCATTTGTTTTCTTTTCAATTTTTAAGAAGCAGCACCATTGTTAAACTCATGGTTTTTTCAAATAAAAGTATGAGTATGTGGTCTGTTGAAGAGCTCAGTTTGCTATGCACAGGGCTGCTTGCAGTTTTAACGATGTTAAACTAATTATCACACTAACTAGTAATGAAAGCAAACCAGGAAATTAAGAAATACAGCATGGTTGCCAGCTTAATACACAGGAATTTAGGAATTCTCATGGTATGCATTTCAACTGGAATTAAATTATACAAACTATTTGTTTTGACAAGAGAATTGCCTTTCTGATCCTATGTCTCAGAGCGCTCTTCATTAACTCTATTTCTCTGATATCGTCATATGAATATTTTGGCTGAAAACTTGCCAGTCATGTAAACATTCATGGTATAAAACCATTAATCTCTTCGTCATCTTCTGTTTTTTAAATAACTGCCTAAATAAGAAAAGAAGATATTAACTGCGGTACTCTGTCTCACAAATGGACTCCATGTAACCTCCATGTTACGGATCCACGGAAATAAGTGTTTATTCTAAACATTTCATTGTATTGCTGAACAGAATACCTCAAGTTCAAGAGCAGTCTATCCATAACACAAACCATATACCAAGGTATGGATTTGTTTACTCTTTGATTACAAAGATTACACTGGCATGCTTAATTACAGCTAATGTTTCCCTCAGGGAAGGAGGCCTATGTGGGTTAGTCTAATAAAAGATAATTTTGTAAAGCTTTCTTCACTTACAACCACACTAAACATAAGAAAAAAAAACAGATACTGCACTCTGAATTTCTCAGCTTGCAAGCGAGGCGCCGCGTTATATCCATTACACGGACACCAAGGGCAAAGTAAAAGGCATACTGTTTAGTCTGTTCAAATACATCTCTGCCAGCTATAGTCTTCCTCCTGATTGAACTGAAGTTCATTTGCTCTAATCCACCCCTGGAGCTCTCCAATACCCCCCAAAAAACAACAATAAAATATCCAAGGTCTAAGAAGTGTGGCAGATGCACGTGTCATTTTCATAGTGAACACTGCAGACCACCACTTCAGGACTTTTGATACATATGTACAGATCGTGAAGATAACAAGACATAATCCTTCGGAAAGAGAGGCTTAACATCAAAGACTTCATGGACAGGGAAGCAGAAATCTTTTCTCTTATTGCTCCACCCTGATCCATTAAATTCTGCAGACAAATTGTAATTAGTGGCATTAAATCTGCTATCAGAGCCAGTGGCAGAGCTGAGATCCCTTCACTGCTGAGAGGAAATCAATAACCAGCACAAACACAGGCAGGCACACGCACGTACAGAACCTACTCGCAGCCTGATTTTAACTGCTGGTCTGCTAGGAACTGAGAACACACATGATGAGAGGTTGTGAGAAGATGGCATTGGAGTAATATTAGTCAACAACCATCAGCAAAAATGATAGACATTATGCATTCATTTGTAGGTATTGCAAGCACTATACAACAGCTCTGTGTTATTATTATTAATTATTTCATGACTCCCTGAGCAAGGATCTCACTATAAAGCAATTAAATTAGACTAGCTCATTGGAAAACAACTCAGGAGAGTGATGCAGCTCCCAAAAATGCCAGTACCCATGCTTACACAATGACCTAGATTAACCGGTTAGTATTTCCTCAAATCATCAGCAACGCCTAAATTACCAGGGTTAAAAAAGAACCCCAAACATTCTTTTTGAAATTCAGTGTTAGTAACAATTGTAAGAGGTAGTATTCAGTTTACTTTATTATGAATTTGTATATTATACAACAACTATTTAGTTACCCTTGCAGGGGAAAAAACGTGAACTGGACAAATCCTGATATCTTAGGGAACAAGCCAAACCTCACATACTTTTTTTACAATCCAGTAACTAGCTTTTTAAAGAAAATAAACATAATCAAATTCTGCACACTGAAAAATTTTAAAGTGAAAGAAATGTGGAAACAGAGCTTTAACACTCAAATAGGTCAGGATCTATCAATTATGCAGTAACTGTATGGAAGAAGAATTTAATGATCTTGAATAAAAGTTGATACGGTAAATTTTAAGGCGTGCAAGAGAGTATGAAAGTGAACTTCTAGGAATTCTCTGCAATAAAAACAAATACAATGTCAGCTAGTCTATAACCTGCCCACCAGTTTAGTATTACTCACTTGTTTGAAGTTTACAAGGCTCATTTTTTTCACTGCTGCCATCATAGATTGCTTCTATGTGTCTGTACCACCGGACAACATGGATATACTGGTCCACAGGTGGCCCCGAAAACTCTCTGAATACCTCCACATCTGCATGTGAAAATGTGAACCCCTGGATATAACTACGAGTGCTCAGGTACTCGTTCAAAGCCTTCACCCTGGCTTCCTCTTCACTAATGCTCAGAATAAAACTGTAGCTGGAAGCTGTAAAGAGAGGCACAGGACATTTGGTCAGCATTAAAAGAAGATCTCATGACCAAAACACATCCTTATACTATACATCTCCCCCTCTAAATCAGCTCTGGCAATGGCAAGAAATTTGAGAAAAATATACTTAATACAAGCTACTAAATAACTATAGATTTCCTATTAACAGGATTATGCTTTTGCTGTGATAAGTTTTTTTGGAGACATCTTTACAAAGACTGAGAAGGACATAAGCACAGGTCCTTTCCATGAAGAAATATTATCTACTTGAAACTGGAGAAAGTTCTTTACACAGAGCAAACCTAATCAGTTGCTCTTTTCCACGCTAACACACTCATCCTGCAAATATTTAATATGATTAATTTTATACACTGTGGATAGGCTGTGAATATGTCTACTGAAATTGAGTATATCCTTAAATCTTTACAGGACTGGTGCCCACATGCAAGCTCCCACCATGATGCTCAGTTATTCCTACTTGCTCTAACAACTCAAAACCTAAGCTGTTGCTGTATATTCCCGTAATTCTCCAGTACAACTTTTTCTCTTCAGACATATGAATAACATTTAAAATGAGTAAGATCTACACAAATGAACAGAAAGGATATTTGATCACGCGCCTCCCTCGCAATTTTTAAATTCCACTATTTATTTGGTATACAGGCAAAGCAAGTCCAATTATGTCTCATCTTTACAAACACAGGGACATGGAGGAAGCAGTGGAAGGGATCTGTGACTTGATGGGGATGATCACAGTAACAGCAAGCCCTGTGCAAGTCAGTGGGTATGAAGCATTGTGGAGGTTACAGCATCTGGGCTAGCACTGACATTAGGTAAACCTAGTATTCATATTTTCCTACAATGATTCAACATTTGTAACTCCATTCATGTTCAAAGTGCTGTATAAACATTAAGCCAAAGGTAGTTTAAGATATAGTCAAGGTCATAGCACAATAAATTGAGAGAGGTAGTACGGGAACACCTGTCCCTGCTCCCAAACCCCGACAGAGACCGCTGCCACAAGTGTTGCTTCTCACACTAGTATGAACACCACCTGCATGAGTAGTCCCCAAAGTATTGGAGGTGCTCTCAAACCAACGCTCTTGGAAACGGAGGGATGAAAGAAGATGAGGAAGCAATGGCTAGAAGAGGATATGAGGAACTGCAGAACTGTTAAGTTTTTCCAAATATCATCAGTTAAGACTTATGAGCAGCTCATTTCCTATATGAAATCAGTTATTAAAATATTCTACAGGAACTCAGGGTGACAGGGAAACGGAGGGTAGATACCAAGTATGTTTGTGTTTGACTCTTCTGAGTATAAATAAGATACAGTCGCACACCAGCAGAACTAATAAAAAAGATCAGTGATTAAATAATAATAATAATTAAAAAATTAGAGGTCACAAAAGATACTTAAAATTCATACACAAAGGCAAAGTCAGACTCATGTAAAGTCTCAATCCTTGTCAAGGGCTATCCATGTAATTGTTCAGTATAAATAAGGAATAATAAGTAAATAATGCTTCATAACTAGACCTTAGGGGCTTGCCTACCTAGCTGAATGGGTTCAGCTTCAGCTCTTATAGTTAATTTTACTATAAACTTTTCAGGCTTCTAAATACTTACTGATGTTTATCATCATAGAAATTCACATGTTTATACACATGAAATAGTTTGAAATAGTTATGTTCATTAACTACGGAAACCTAAACCATAAATCTTCCTTGAATGTGAATTTTGTATCTATGAATCATATGCGGAAGAAGGCCAAAAAAAAAGTATTACAGGAATGATCTGTGTAGAAATTAAACTATATCTCAAAGAAAAGATCTTTAAAGATCTACTGCAAGGAAAGCAACACTCAATTTGCAAAGTATTATTAGGGTTATTACGACCATTATTCACACACCAGGCTGCTAATGGGAAGCAAGTCAGTGTATCTGAAACAAGGTAAGTGCTTTCCAACCACATCTGTAAACCAATCTAAAAGGGAATTGCACAAACTTACACACAAATACAACCAAGATGACAGAACTCATACAAGCTAATTTTGGTAAGGAGAGATGGCAAATGCTGTCTGTTAATGTCAGTACCAGCTCAGCCCTGATAAGCAGAGCGGCCAAAATTACTTTGAACCATCTCGGCGTGCACTTTAGTACTTGAAATGATGAAGTTTGACGTTATGTCTAGTTGCAAAAGCAACAGCAGACTTGAAAATGTAATACATCAAAGAAACCAGTTAGCCCAGAGGGCCTAATAGGAGCATGTGTTTCTGTTGACACAGATCACTGACTCAAATTCAGCCCAAACTCAGGTCCGTGACTGCACACTGCAGCCAGTGCAGGACAGCATGAACACACCTGAGCTGCTGAGCTGCAGCAGTCTTGAGCTCCCAGCAGGCTCATTGTACCAATACAAGTTTCCCACGTTGGTCTCCCGGGCTGTGCTGAGCTCCAAACTTCCTTTTCTAGACTGATGGCTACTTTTCAAACCATGATAGCTAGCTTAAAGCTAGCATAGGCGTGTTCTACTCTCTGCTGCAGTCAGATGCAGAGATACAAGCAAATTTGCTGTGTTTGAGAGAGTGCTGAGTTATCAGCAACTCTGAAATACCTCTGAGCATACTGTTTCAGTACATGCAGGACAAAATCATTCTCAATTCTGGCATTCTTGAGAGTAGCTCGAAACTGCACTGAACTAACAAAACAAAAGCTCTTCTCCTGAGGCACAGGGTCCTCTCCAGGGAAGAAAGACCCCTTCTAGAGTTGGTGAGACCCCACCTGGAATACTGCATCCAGTTCTGGAGCCCCCAGCATAAGAAGGACATGGACCGGCTGGAGCGAGACCAGAGGAGGGCCACGAAGATGATCAGCAGATGGAGCACCTCTCCTGTGAGGACAGGCTGAGAGAGTTGGGGCTGCTCAGCCTGGAGAAGAGGAGGCTCCGGGAAGACCTTATTGCAGCCTTCCAATACCTAAAGGAGGTCTACAGGAAAGACAGGGAAAAACTCTTCAATAGGGCCTATTTTGACAGGACTAGGGGTAATGGTCTCAAAACAGAGGGAGGTAGATTTAGATTAGATATTAGAAGAAAATTTTTTACACTGAGGGTGGTAGAACACTGGAACAGGTTGCCCAGAGAGGTGGTGGATGCCCCATCCCTGGAAACGTTCAAGGCCAGGTTGGATGGGGGTCTGAGCAACCTGATCTGGTTGGAGATGTCCCTGCTTCTTGCAGGGGGGTTGGACTAGATGGCCTTTGAAGGTCCTTTCCAACCCTAATGATTCTATGATAATAGGATAACACTGTCTTTTGGAAGGTAGGATACCAAAGAACCACTTATTTTCAAGCAAAATAAATCAGTCAAAACTATCTTCACATTAAAGTTTCTTTTGATTTAATTTATATCACTACTAAAAACAAGAGTAGTATATCTACTGAATCTTGTTTTTCTGCGATTTATACCCTGCACCCTCAGTTATGCCCCGCCCCCTCTCTGTGTCTCACAATGTCTTTAATTCATCACACACTCCCACTGAAATATTTCCTGGTACCTCCTAAGTGCTTCACGCGCTTTCACCATACACTTCAGTATCACCATCCTCTCACACAGCTCCAACCCATCTTTGCTGAATCTGCCAGCTGTGTGCAAGAGGCAGCCCACTGTCAAATGTCATTGATACCAATCAATGGATTCAAAAACTATTGAGGGAGAAGGGCCAATAGACACATACAGGTCTGAGCTGCTCTACCCCGTTGCTTTAGGAAACGAGGCTAAGAAACAGCCCTTCTCTGTGACTGCATTTTTTCCCCTCCCAAAACAAAAATTAGAGTTGCTACTACTCAATGGCATTAGGAAGTATCTTCTTGGCAACAGAAAAGCAGGAATATTACAGAGCTGTTGCATAACACTGAATGTTAGCTCATGTGAATGGAATGATCCATAAATATCAAATCATATCACTGAAGAGCAAGCACTGAGCACAATTATTGGAAAGGTAGCAAAATAACCTAGACAAATCATAAGAACAAATGTTAATAATGTAACACTCTCCCTGCATTAAGAAGGTGTTTCAAAAAATTCCACTGTAGACATTAATACAGTTCTCGTACAATAATTATAGAATCATAGAATAGTGTACGATCTCTTGGGGCGATATAATTGTCACATGTTCTTCTCCACGCATAAAGTGCTTCAGAGACTACTAAAGGACACCAGGAACTTGTCTGTGAGACTGCAGCAACACACAGACTCAAAGGCAGAAGACCACTTGTACGTTTTATTTGCACGTAAAATACCTTTTGAAGTTCAATCAAGACGTGTAACCCACACAATATCAAATTGAACGGAAACCTTTCACTTTTATTAACTTGAAAACAGAAAGCTCTGTCCCTTGAAGGTGTTGACAGCAAGGTAAATACAGAAAAGCCATAAAATAGGCAGTAAGCTAGCTGACGCTAAAACAGGAAGTTACTTTGCTTCAGGGAAAAAGTAGGTTTCCTGGGCTTCCCCGAACCTGCTAACCTTGTCAGTCAAATTAGACGACAACTGAAATGCTCTGGGATTTCTGCAGAGGCATTCTCTGAGAAGAAATCTTAGACATTTATAAATATTTTTAAATGTCATTTCTCTTCCAACTTGGCTTTCACTAATTTAAAACAACTTACAAAACATATTAATGAGTATTAATATTAATAATGCCTCATTATTAATACAGCTCCAAATCGGCCATTTATTATTCCAGCTGGCCACGCTGGTCACTTTGGAAGGAAGTCCAACTATCTGCTCAGCCAAGACAAATTATCCTTTTCCATAAAAATTTCAGAAGAACTGAACCAATGCAGCTATCCCCTCTAGGCAAGACACAGCACACACACAGAGACAGAGAGACAAAGGACTTTGCAAGACTCACACGCAAGGATCAAGAGGCTTTTTAGCAAAGCAGGATTTTTAACAGAGGAGTATTCCACCAAGGAAGAGCTTGCCAGTCCTAGTCACTTTAGCCCTGCAAGTTCCACTTCCACTTTTCCTCAACTGAAACTACATGTAACAATCACAATTTAAGTAAAAAGCAAATACTATTTGCCCATTAATAAACTTAACTAAACAGTTTCTTAAAGCACTCCTGAACTGAGCCTCTGGTGGGGTTTCCCCCTCCCTTCACTAAGATACTGAAAACACATCTGAAAAAGCCAGTCCCTTGACAAGAATAAATGGTTTTGGACTCCCTTAAACAGGAACGTTACTTGTGATGAACAAACAGGAACAGTAACAAAAAAAAGGGGGCAAATCTTTGAATCCACAGATCCTTAACTGGAATGACAGAAATTTCTAACCCCTTACATACCATAATGGTATTTCACACTTGTATGACTGGTATTCCAAGTTTCCATTTGCTACAGTAGTGCCAAAAATTATAGGACTACCCTGGCCCTCCTTCCATATGGAAGAGCGTAGTATAACCCATCATTAAAACACGACCACAAAAAGAAGTCCAGAAAAGTCAAAAAGTTCAGACATGAGTTCAAGGGAGAACACTGATGACTAGGAAAGACAGTAAAGGAGACAGAAGCAGATGAAAGAGAGCAGATGATGCGATGATAAGCGCACAACTGACTAAGCGGTCTGGCACCCAACATCTCTTCAAACCCATCGAGCTGGAGAACAGCTGTTCCCAAACTTCAACACTGAGACGCTCGGAGTTTTTTTTTCCACAAATCCCCATGTGTCATCATTAACCTTTACATCAGAGGTGAGCCACAACGTGGATTGTCTCCCGTGGTCTCGCAAGGCACCAGAGGCTCTCCGATCCATGGGCACCAGCGCGAGAGGGGCAACCAGCACTTCGGGATCTACGTTTTCCACTGCTCCATACGCATAAAGACCCAGTCACGCGCTGTCCTTCAGACTCCTCACTCCCGCTTGCCCTGAAGGAGCTGCTTGCGTGTCACCCACCGCAGAGGGACACAGGTGACCTCCTCAGGGGCACCCACCCAACGATGGCTGATTTCATGCGTGATGGTTGATGGCTGCCAGCCTCAAATCTCAGGGGCCTGCGGCGGGGGGGGGCCGGCGGCGGGGTCGCCCCCAACGCACCCCAAAGGGTGCGTTGGGGGCGACCCCGCCGCCGCCCCCCCCCCCCGTGGGACGCGTTGAGGAAGCCACCAAGGCGACACCCCAACGACCCCAGCCGCCATTTCCTCCCCCGACGCCTCCTCCGCCGTGACAGGACGGGTGGGTGGGCGGCTGCCCCCTCGCCCTCCACCGCCGCCCCCTGACACCGTGACAGCGGCGGAGCCGCACCCCCAACCCCCCCTCCGAACCGGGAACAACCCCCGTAGGAAGCTTCGCCGGGCTTCCGCGGCGCCGACTTACCCTGCTCGGTGGCGGCTGCCATCCTGCTGCCTCCTCCTCTCCCCCTCCCTTGCGAGCTGATGCAACAGCGTGCCCGGAAGCGTCGCCCCGCCCACCGCTACGCTACTTCCGACGGGCGCCTCGCGTCACCACGGCAACGGGGGAAGCACCGCACCCCCCCCCCCCCGCCCCCGTTTCCCGCCCACAGTGCTTTCCCGCCCACAGAGCCTTCCCGCCAAACGGGCGGCCGTCGCGCGGCCCGGCTCCCCTCAGGAGGGGGTTTACCACAACCCGGGAGGCCCCAAAACCCCAAAACCGACTGAGAACGGGCTTCCCCTCACAAACATCCCCCCACCAGTCTCAGGCAAACAAAGTCCCAGAGTCAACAACCCCAGCTTGTGCCTCAACTGGCTTTTTATTGCTGCGCTTCAAATGTCACAGTTCCGAGCTTACCCGTACAAAATTAGAAAAATAATTCAAAACAAAAAAAAAAAAGCAATTGTTTCCAAAAGCAAAGCATGGCAATTCTCTCAAAAACAGCAGCAGCCTCTTGGTTCCCGCTGCCCGGGCTCAAGCAGCAGAGTCCCACCTCATAGGAAGGGAAGCGCGAGCTGGAGCTCCTCGCTCGCCAGCCGGCATCCGGCGCCCGAGCTGAACGCCGTACAGCTCAAAGGGACCTTCGTGCACGTCGCAACCGGAGCCCGCGCCAGCGCCGACGGCGTCGCACCGCTCCCAGCTCCCCGCCTGAAGGCGAGGAGGGTAGCAAGCCTGCGCCATCGCCGTCACTAGCAGCTTGCTGACATTCTCCTTTACAGAAAGTTTGTAGACATATATATGTACAGAGGCGCACTTTTACAGTTCATCGTAAACATTAATCCGTAGCTAACTTAGCAGTCATTTTGAGGGTTTTTTAATATATTAAATAAATATACTTAATTTATAATGTTTTTACTTTTTAAAGTATTCAATGCGTTATCATAAGCCTTGGTATCTAGACACCGTAACTCCTCCAGTAACTTAATAATACATTGTTTCCCTCCCAGTGTGTTTCTCCAAGTCAGAAGCATCTGATAAGACTGCTCTTCTCTATCATTAGGAAAGTCCTCAATAATTTTAACAATATAATTTTCCTGCAGATGAGTTCTCATAAGCTGCTTCCATTTTTTCTGTGGTACTTCATTTATAAAGACCCAAAAGCTATCTCTCAGTTCTGAAAGGGAAAAACAAAACAAAACAACACACATCAGCCATAGGTTTTAAAAATACAGATTTTCTTTTTTTTTTTTTAATCACTAACATACATGCTTTCCCATTAACTTTCAGCCAATACATGCACAGACCTAAGAGGCAGCAGGACAAATAGGTTTCCTACTGGGTGATCCTGAAAAGAGCTACAGGTATCAGTGTACCTATCTCAGAAGTAGTCTCTTAAGATGAGACACCGTTCAGTAAAGGTGGTTTTGAGGAAAGTTTCAGTGGCCTGCACATCTTCACTTAAGCTTGATAAGGCTACTCAACGGTAGGCTTTAACCACTCACTATGCTACTGGTACAGGCTCGCCACGGCAAGACCAGCATGAGCAAAACCCGTCGCCTGGACGTCCAGCACATCAACTTGCTGGGTACCGGTAGATGTACGGGGATTCGATGCAGTCTTCCACATGAGCGGATGTTTTACAGAAAGATCTCCTGCTCTGACCTGCACCTCACTCATTAAGGCATAGTACGCTGCTGTAATGCAGATTTGTTTAAAACATACAAAAAAATTTCTACCATTTTTATTCCTAAAAGCATGACTGCACTATACTCCTATGCAGGAGTGCCATGCTTTCAAGTAGAACAATTCACCAGAGGGATTACAACTTCTCTCAAATGTAGTAATAATCCTGTTTCAGCATATTTTACATTAAACTGAAAGCCTTATAGCTCTAAGCAGTATTCATTTGCCTCCCTACACTATTTCTTAAGTAGACTAAAGTCAACAGGAAAAAAAACCACATTCCAAGTACTGACAATTTATGGAATACCTACCTTTTTGAGAGAGATCTTTAACAATTATTTGAGGCTTTTGTTCTTGTACCTGTAATACAAAGTTGAACTGTTACTCCAACACATCAGAGTTCCTCACTCGTGATTATCCCCAAGCTACTTAATTAGCTCGCTTCCACAGCACACACACCAGTAAGAGGGAGGGAGGCAGATTTCACAGCACAGCTGAAAGTATTTGAGTAAAGAAAGCTGCATACAGAAACAGCCATGCTACTAGTTCTCAAGTGAAGCAACAGGGCAACACATTTGCCACTATGGCAAAAGAACAGCTTCTGTGTAAATATTGAACAGGGAGATGAGAGAGGCAGAGCAGATTAAATGAGGGACTGAAGTTTGCTTCCCCAAGATACCACTTCCCATACTTTCTACAATATCTTTAAGGCAAAGCCTCCTCTTCCTCGTCAGTCTGGCTAAAAACAATATATATCACTGAAGGAATAGTTAACAATTCAATGGAAATTACGTGTTTGTCAGAGAAAATAGAATGATAATTTCACACACACTTACCATACGATTTGCTGGCATCCGACCGCTTGGTACGTTATGCAGGGCGTTCTGAGCACAAGCAGGATTCAGCCTAACTTTCACTCGCAGTGAAGACTCAGCGATCCTCCTCCAGCACCTTTCCATGGGGCGCCTCCAGCCCTTGCACAGGACGGTGCCCGACTCAGAAAACGCAACAGTGTTTTCCTCTGGTGGTGTGTCATTTACTTCCAAGTTAACGCCGGTTTGTGCCTGGCTCTCTGGGCTCTCACCGAAGTTCTCGCCCTCTGGCCTAGCTGTGTTATTTACAGGTGTCTCCACTTCTGGTAAAATGAGGCTTTCAGTATTGCCCTCAGATTCCTGTGAAGAATAAGAACTTATTTTAAGAGATGTTTCACAGGTAGGCTTTCAACGGCAGTGTGGAGGAAGAAAACAGAATACTTGAAGTCACCAGATGTCAGAGAAATAATAGGAGAGCTGCTAATTTGGCAAAGTTACAAACATGGAAAAATTACAGCCTTTATAGACTTGGACATTTCAGAGCCAAAAGTCTCCACTTTGCTGGCTTCTCTGCAGCATAAGGCTCCACAACAAACATATGAAACTTTTCCTAATGTTTTCACTGGCATGTAGTGCTGCTTGCTCCTCTCTAGCAGCACCCCTCCTGAGGCAGGAGGAAATTAAATTGCCTTACTGCACCTCAGCTGACTGAAGAACAACAGGGGCCTCAAGCCTACCCTTGCATCAAGGCTGATGCTCTCAGAGCTTTTGCCAAGCTGATAATAGCATATCAGCTCCAGGTGAGCGCACTAGCTTGAGCTTTTTTTTGGCTGGGTTAGTTTTTCTGGCAGATTCACAAACTAGAATCAGTTGAAAGAAGGCAGTGAGCACCAGGGCACATGGCATAGCTTTTGTGAGGGGACAAAGAGGGAAGCAAATGAGGAGGGCTGCATTGTGCTTAGCATTGTCAATACATTAAACAAGCATATGCCAGGGAGTACAGCTCCAACTCATCAAGAACAGTAAAAGCGTGAAGCAGACCAGCATCTATCCAGCATATCAGCTAGTGCTAAAACTGCAAAGCTTCGGGTTTTGTTTGGGTTTTTTATTTTTTTATTTTTTTTTAAGCTGGAAAATGAGGGCAAGGAGTGACTGTTTTACCAGTGAGACTTGTGTTTGTTAAGGTACAGTTCCCCATGAGCATAAGAGCATAAGCCAGTGTGATGTCTATTTGCACAAGGTCAGTGACCCACACATGACACCAACATGTGTAAACAGGGACATGAGTGGAACCACCCCACGCATCACACATGGAGTTGCACATCACCTTCATTGAATCCACTTTCTGTTTAATGGTGCAAACAGGTTAAACAAGGTGATCCTACTTATACAGGACAGTTCTTACAGAGGTAACCGACTGACTGAAGGTACACAGTATGGCTGACTAATAGCTGCCGCTCTGTTTTGGAATGAAATAAGCAGGATATTTAAATATATATATTTTTTTTTTTTTACAGCAGTACAAATTCACTGGTACTTTGGAAAAGACAGAGTGCTGGCACCAAAATGCCTGCTCTCAGGACTGCACCAGTGTAACTCTCCTTAGCAAATAAGCTTTTTGTTACAGTAGCATGAATTCTTGAGGTGTGCAGACATTGCAACTCAAGCCCGTGACAACTCTTACATCAGAGCTAAGCGTCACCATGCAACTGATTTGTGACTGCATTATTCTACTACCATTTTATTCAAATTAAAGAGGTGTTATATTTGCCTATTCCTATGCCGCAGCATTTTGACCAGGTTTTCTGTTATGTTTCTTCATCAGCTTCTACGAGTACACGAACCACTGCAAATCTGGCCAGGGCGTGGGGGGAGACACAACCCAGCAAAAACCCATGGGTGATTCACATATTTGAGATACTTATGGACCTTAAAAAAAAAAAAAAAAAGAAAAAAAAAAGAAAAAAAAAGAACACCTTAAGGAGAGGTTTTAACAGATCTTTCAATTCTGTTTCTTCACTCTTCAAGTGTTTGTGACATAATTAGGATGCATTTAATTACTTGAAATATCTAACTAGTAAAATTAGACAAGAGCTCACACACCATGTGAGTAGTGTGTGCATTGGGTGGGGGACAAGAAAGGCAGCAGGAAGAAGAATGTGCTATACACATGCTACAAAAAGAATCTGGATGCTTTTCTTAGGTACTCCTCAAGACAAACATTTGCTTTACAGCTTGGTGTTACACATCATTAACTATCCTAGTGAAGATTGAGCTCATTTTTGCCTCACTGTGCTGTTAGGAGTGTAGCTTCTGAACAAAGCTAAAGCTAGACTAACTAAATACAAGCTAGTCTTCTATTTATCTTGCAAAATGCTAGACTAGCAATAATCATTTTAGCCAGAAACAGTAAGGTTCTGAAATAGCGTTTGACTACAGGAGGCCAAGGTGAACCTAGCTGTGAAGTGGAACACATGCCAGCAGCCAGCCTTAGCTTGGTAAACCCTTTTCAGGGATGTACTTCTGAACTGGTATCCTCTGAGCCCTGAACCCTCTGTCTTAGGGGACTGTCTAGGACCAAGAAGTTAGACTAGCAGGTCCTGGTCTGTAGCTTGTGACACGAGCCCAAAGGCAGTAAGACTCTGTCACTTTGCTGGATCAAGAGAAGTAACTCGTATGAACAAATAGTGTTGTAGTCAAAATGCAGGGAAAGCTAGAACACCACCATGCGGGGAACCAATAGCTGACATTGCCCGGGGAAGATACATATGAAGCAGCAAAGAACGAATTGGATCAAGGCATCCCTTGGAGACAGTTTGAAGTTAAAGCTTGCACTTAGTCTAATTTTTTTGTACTTTCAAAACATCCTGGTCACAGCCTCTGGAATGCTTCCAAGGTAAGTACTGGAAAGGCCAACTGCAGTGGACGCATGCAGCTAAAGAATGCATTGGCCCTTGTTGACATCTGGGCTTGTATGAATCACAACTTGTTGCATCACAGGAACACATCCTACCAGAGGTCTACAGCAAGACAAGAATTGAGGGCTGTGTATCGGGTACAGTTAAGCAGTGCACAATTAAGCTGCACAAAACTGAGATGAAACACTTCATCATCATATACTTACCAGACCTCTCTCTGCATCCTTTTCAGGTGAAGCAGCTGGAAAACAAGACAGGTGTCTAAGAAACATCTAGGAATCACAGCAACTTAAACATAGCTGAATTCACACAAGATTTATATGCAGCAGGCACATTTGTAACACAAACCAAAGCTCTAGTAAAAGCCATTTAGTTTCCTTGACCTGTCATACATTTCATGAGTACTACCCTTAGCTTCCACCAACAGCACACACACACACACTGTGCCTTCATACAGAGAATAAAGAGTCCCACGTCACAGAATACAGACTGCAAGATGTAGTTTGGCTTTTAAGCCACTCTTTCAACCTCCCCCCCTGCAACTTACGTTTCTTAGCATTTTTGTGGGCTACTGCAATACAAAAGACAAGGCAGAAATTGTCCTTACTGCAGTACAACCAGTAACAGATAATTTGAACAAAATTAAGACTAAAAATTCAGAATAATTTTCAACATTACTCTAACTAAACTAGCTGAAAAAACACTTCACCATGCAGTAGTGGAAATAAATTTCTCAGGAAAACATCTCTATTACCACTAAAAAAGTAAAATTAATTCACATAGGACTTATCAATGGAAAATCCATGTTAAAGAGGCTCAAATGATGAAAGGGCAACAATTAGTAGAAAAAAATCTCCACAGCCAAACAGTGAATAAAAGTAGTTAATGATCTAATTAGTTACTACTTCTTGCCCCATACATCTGAGCTTTTGCACAGATTTTTCTCTTTGCTGATACAATGCAAGTCAATGGGAAGGGTCCTTCTAAGGACCTTATGCTAACCTCGCTTTGAAGCAAAGGCATCTGCCAGCAAAGTAGGAAAGCTCATAGTTAAAGTGTATGCCCTCTATTTGCTGAACAGAACTACTCTCCATTATATGGGAGTTACTCAACTGAATCACAGACCAAACAAGCGAGAGCTCAAACAGGACCCTTATAAAGGCAAGACAAAAACCAGGGACAGCCCTAGTGCATGCTTTGCCTAGTCTGGGAAGTTTATGGAGAGCAATCAAGCAGTTACCTCTGTAATTATAAAGCTGAAGAATTACAAAGAACAGCAACAAACCAACAACAACAACAATCGCAATAATCCAAATAAGAGCTGTGCTTCCTGCAAAGGAAAAAGGAACAAAATTAGTACTGAAGCAGTCTTCAAACAAGATGTTCTGAAGTGCGAGTCTTCCCTGCTGTCCTAGAGAACAGCCTAAGCTCAGCACCGGCACAATGACCCAGATATTCCCAGGGCCTGTTCCAGGACCAGCGAAGAGCTGAGCTGAACATGCAAATACCTGTTTGCACCACACATCATTATCCCAAAGGCAGCAGGGGATTCTGTACAGAGCTGCCATACAGCTTCAAGGCTTTCTGGAGAGACATTTAAGAAGAGGGGGAAACAAGTATGCAAAAAGATGATAGTGAGCTTCAGGTCCTGTAGCGTGGGAAGTGCAGTTCCCTCTTTCTCTAGCCTGGCAGAAGCCATCTACCAGCAGGAGAGAAAGCTACTCCATACATAGCTTCTCAGACATAGAAAACATGAGAATCTTTGCGCTATCCCTAAACTTTCAACAGTGTCACAGTTGCAACTTTGAAAGCCCTGGCAACACATGTAGCTTTTCACCAAGTGAAATTTAAGATGGCTTGTCACGCTAACCCCTTCGAGAATTTGTCTTTAGCAAGGAATTCCCAGACCAAAATACAGAAGCTCTTAAACATGTCACAGTAGTTCAAACCACTGTTTTACAGACTGCTCTGGTGTAATTAGCCTGAAGCTACAGGCCCAACAAACCAAGCTGAGCGGTATTTGTGTACCAGACCTTGGTTGGGTAAGCCACATTGTAGGTCCATAGTAGCATTGCAATTCTGCATGATTTCTTTCCCTTCCGGACACCTGAAAGTGGATGACAAGACAGGGTTGTTGTATCAACATCTCCATGGCAATATGCAGCTTGCCCAGGCCTGATCTTTTTTTAGGCAGAGCTTAGAGAAATGAAGAGAACATGTATAAACAGATAGCTTTGTTAGAGGAGCAAGATAATACTACAAGATTAAATAGAAACAAAGCAGATAAAGCACATGTATGTTAGCCTCTGAGTGGCAGGGAAAAGAGCCCACAGAGTAGATGCATTATTCATGCACAGTTAGTTTCCTTCAACAGGTGGTTTTACCTCCCAAAATTTTGAACTGGCTGCTACAAAGCTTGCTCAAGTGTGCAGGTGGGGAGATACTAATCTGAAGACATGAAAAGTGTAAGTTTACAGCCATAAGCAACAAGCACAATGAGACCAAAATCCATATCTTTCTAGGTCTCAACCTCATTTACTTTTTGGTATCTAAAATTTAAATGCATGAATAATGCCATTTGGCTTCAGGGCAATTATTTACAGCCTAATAATGTGTTAGGTATTGGCACAGATTGGGCCACAGCTCTAACATTCCCTAGAAGGAAAATAGTCGCTTACATTCATTATCAAACTTACCTTGGACTGCATCTCTGACATATTTCACAGCCCTCGGGAGGGCAGAAATACCCTTGTTTGCATTGGCACTCAGTATCACGCGTCAGAGTACAGGGTCTCAAAGTTATCTGATCTAAAAATAAAATATAAGTTACAAAGTAAATATAAAAGTTGTGACTCTACAACTGTGCAAAAATTACACTCGGGCCACAGAGGCAATATATTTTATAAGTTAAATATTCTCAATAACTGGAAGTGCAAAAAACCAGAGGATCAGGCTTTCCACATTAAAAAAAAAAAAAAAAAAGGGAAAGGGTTATGGTTTCATCAAAATTGTGCTTTGTACCCTCTTTGCACTGTCTGCATAGCAAGCATCCTTCCAAGCCGTTCTCATGTTCAGCAAAAGTCACTCCTTCAATGCAAGGGACACATCTTCCTCTCAAATGTGGAACAGTGCAGTGCTGAGCAACGAAAGTACCTGTGGAAGAGGAGAGCTGGCAGCAGTCTCAAGGAATCATTTAACAGGCAGAGGACTGTAACAGGATGTTACAACACAAGGCCATTTTTGGTGAAAGTTCAACCTCTCCTCTGAAGCGAATGGTGTGCCATGTGACTCAAGTGTCACAGTAGGGTCAGGACGCACGTTCACATCTTGCCGCTCACACACAGGGAGTGGTGGCGGCAAACAAGGCATCCAGCCAAGCCTTGACGACTGACCACAGCAGCTCGGAGTCACCCACGTGGCCAGCGCCATCTCCTCTGAAGGGAGATGGTGGGCACAGGGAGAATTGCTTGTAACAACCTCTCCTCTCCTTTGTCTGAATTATCACTAAATACACCCGCTAGCCCTCCGGTACTAACTACGGGCAGGGTGCTTCTTGGCACAAAGCTTGTTAACTCTGCACACATTGAGCAAGGAGGGGAGAGCAAAGGCAAACCGAAGTTTTCCCTACAGATACAGAAACATCAAAATTCCCCTAAGCCTGTTCTTTGTACTAGTACTACAAAAAAAAAAAAACAAAAACCCCAACAAAAACAACAAAAAAACCCAAACCACCACTCGCCACAGCACCATGTGACTTTGAACACTTCATCCACGCTTCAGAGCGGGCAGAGGTTTCCCGCCTCGCCACCAAGGCACCTCTCCCAGTCATCACCCATCACACAGGGAGCTCTCACTTCAAAATGGAGCCCAGCCTTAACAGCAACAAGGAGCCACCACAGCTCCAACCAGCCTTACGCTTTCACCAGGTGCAATGTAAAAACGCAATCATCTTGGGGTGGGGGGGAAGACATGGCCGTTTTCAGCTATTAACAGCCTGAAGTCTTACCTGCCGGACAAGATCTGCAGCAGTGACCCTCGTGTAAGTATTCTCCCTCCCCGCAGTGCTCTGCCGCGGTTCCAGGCACTATCAGCAGTGTGATCTGCAGCAGAGGCAAACAGGTGTTTGAGTTATTCAGCCTGCCAAGACATGACAGCCATCCTGCAAAGACTTGAAAGCCTACTCAGAAGTTTATGGGAAGCCACAGAGGAAACCCAAGCTAATTCTGCCAGGCACGCCGCTCACAGCGATAGTTGAAATCACAGAGCCGGCATTAGAGCAGCACCGCGCAGCAGCTGATGGGTTTCAGGCAACTATTGCTCCAGATCTCCGCCTCCATTTTCAAACATCTATTTTATCTTTACTAATTCACTGCAATTGAACTTCAGGGATTCGTTTCTACACCCTCCTGTCTTTTTTTTTTTTTAATTCAGGAGGGTCAGTGTTAGTTTTTCCTCCAGCAAAACGGAGCAAACGCCCCAGACCGACCTTTCTCGCTGGCTCTGTCATCTTCATCAAAAAGCACGTAGTGAAGTCAGTAACAAAAATAGCTTGTTGTAGCTATTAGGAACATTAGGAACTTTTTATTCCTCACACTCCGCGCCCCCCCCCCCCCCCTCCGGAAGCCTGCGGGACGCAGAGGCCGGCAGCGGGAAGGCGGGCGCTGTGCGCGGAGGCCAGCGGGGAGCCCCGGTGCTGAGGGTTTCGGGCCACCCAGGTGCCCATCCCTCGCTTGTGACACGCACGGGAGAGAGAGCGGTACAGCAGGGGCGGGAGGAGGGGCAGGGACGGCCGCGGAGCCCCCCCCCCCAACCGCCGTCAGCCAATTCCTAAGGTGAAACCAAGGGTCCCCGCTCCCGCAGCTCCGCTCCTTCAACTCACTCCCCGCGGGGCTGAAAGTCTTCTCCGCACTCGCGTAGCTGAGAAAACTACGTGTTTCAGGCGAGGACCCTTAAAGGCGCACTCCTGACCCGTATTTTTCTTTTCCCGAGGCCGAGCCGGGCGGCGGCGGCGCTGGGGCGAGACTCGAGAGAGGCCCCACCTGCCCCAGCCCCCACCCCGGGGACTCCCCGCAACCCGGGGCTGAGCTTAGGGGCCCCCACGACAGCTGCGCCTCCTCGTCCTTTTCAGGTTTAGGAGAGCTGCGTTAACTCGGGATTCCCGAAACTTCGGGCAACGCGGAATGAAAGTTAAGGAAAGTTACTGAAGTCCCTCCAGGAACAGGAGAGTGGGAAATGCCGCACGGCTCCTCACGCTGGACTTGGAGGAAAGGGGTTTTTTCCCTTTCAAAAGGAGGGATTTGGGGGCTGGCTGCGGCCAGGTGCGAGCCTCCACTCGCAGTGAGCAGCCGGAGGACGAGGCCCCGCCCGCAAACAGCGGCCCCGGTACAGAGACACCCCCCACCCTGCCCCCCGCCACCACTCCATGGCCCGGCCCGGCCCGGCGCGGAGAGCCCCCCACCACGGCCCGGCACTCACCAGCAGCAGCAACACCCTGCCCACCCTTCCAGCTCCCATGGCTGCGCGCCCGCTGCCCGCTGCGCTGCCCTCCTCTCGGGGCGGTCCTGCCGCCCCTTTATCCGCCCCCGCCCCGGGCCGCCGCCGCCGCTGCTCCAAGGCTTCCGCTTATCACCGGCTGGGAGTTATTTCATAGGCGGAGGCGCCTCTCACCGAGTTTTAGGCTGCACGTTAGCACCGGGCAGCTTCTTCAGAAAGGAGCGACTGGGACGACGTCCTGTAAAAAGGCACCCGATGCGCGTTGGTAATGTCGGCATTCTTCAGGACAGTTCCTCAAGGATGATTCATCCTTTGGTTTCCTGGAGACTTTTGCCAATAGTGAAACCACTCTCACCCTCTATTATTTGCAATTTTTTTTTCTTGAATATCAGCTCCCGGATGCCGGCTCTTATCCTGTCCGTTCATGTCGGAGAGCTGTGGTTCTCTCCATGGAACAACCTATTCTCTATCATCGTTACCTTCTTAACGTAAAGGTTTTCTAAGTCCAAGACAAATCGGTGCACTCACATGTACAACAATGAAAATCAAGGCAACCACTTTTCTTTCTATTTTGAGGATGTTGCAACAATTAGAAGACAAGGACAATTTAAGCCAGAGGGGTGTCAAAATGCTATTGCTGTTCTAAGTTGTGGCCTATGTCTGAGATTCTTGAAGGCCTTTTCCTCTAAAAAGCACAGCCTAAGAGTTGTTTACTTATAAAATGCTATAAAACACAAAAATTAGTTCAAACACACAAATAATTTCTCAGATAGACTGCCACTGAAAGTTGTGTGTCGTTTTATTTCAACATATCAAGCACAAACAGGTTTCCCCTAACCGGGGAATATGACGAGGAATGTACTTAAAAATTTGGAAACATTTACATTGAAAGATAGCCCAGACTGGCACCACCACTAAGTATTTTAAGGCTGTATATATAGCAGTACTTACCACTTGGAACTACTTCAGGCCAGAAAAGAAAGGCTTAGTATTGTCCGCATTCTACAGAAAATATTGCAAATCTTTAAAAAATGGTGTAAAATAGGAAGACTATTAACAGAGTTGAACAATGCAGTGGCAAAACCCTTCCTCCTTCCTGACCCTTGACAATAAATGTGCCTACGACCAAACACACATAGACCAATATCGCTCCCGTCCTTCTCACCTATCCTGGGGCGGTGGAACCCCCTCTACAATGCTAGTGTGTGACATTACAAACAGCCATACAGCAAATAACGACAATAAGTGACCAGGTTTCACGAACAGGCGTGTCTGACGTTACACTCGATGGACCCGGTCCAGGACACCAGTCAGCTCCGTAAGCAAACAAGGAGCTTTCACTGAATACTTCCCATTTCCTAAAGAGGAATGGCTCTAGGAAATTGTGCATATTTACAGTTCTTGTGGAATGGAAAATAAAACACATCCTGAGGTCCCATTCTGTGTGTGCTGACAAAAAAGACCGTGACTTAATATCCCGGGGGTGGATTTTTTGGACCAACTGTGCTTCTTCGCATAATTAAATGCAGCCGGACAGGCACTGTGGACATCAGTTCTTTACAGCTCCGCAGCTGCACTCCCTCACTTGTAGAACTATGAACCAGACCGGCGTGGCCTTTCCAAAATGCTGGGGTGTTTACCATTTTGGGGGTACCAATACTGCCCGGTAATTATTAATTACATCAGAAAATGACAAGACATAGAAAACAAGTTGCACAATTAAAGCTACATTTGGCTTCAGCATTAAGGCCCGTACAGGTTAAGAGGTCCTTGAAGATGTACATGTAAAAGGCAAATATGACATAATCTGCAGGAATAAAGTTTTGCAGGTTCCTAGGTCCCTTTTTAACCTCGTTTTTCAACTTTCTTCTACCTCTGCCGCGTTGGTTCTAAAGTGCTTTGGCGCCTCGCTGGGCTCCTTGTGTGAGTGGCCCCCCCCTCCTGCAGCCAGTAATCATTATTGCTGCCAAACGTAGTGATTTTATTTGAAGACATAATTAATGAATAGTTGACACGTAAGAAAGATGCAGAGGAGAAACCAACAGCGAGAGTCCAGGAGGAAGCTGTCAGAAGAGACCTTCCTGTGGAAGGACTTTTTGTTCAGAGCACTGAGGTTTCTGGAAAAGAAAGCAGTATGTTTATTTGGGTGTCGCAGGGAGGTGTGCATTCACACGCATGCCCAGAGCTTCCACACAGGGAGGGATCCCCATACTTCAGAGACATCCTCACGGGCACAGCACTGTGCCCTACAGACTTTACCTCCCCTCTTTTTAACACAATAATAAGTCCTTCTGGCTGATGCTGGGTCAGGCAGAGCACGCTGGCTGGCATGAGAAGCTGTAAGGGTACAAACCCCAAGAAATCTCTTGATCCAGTACCCAGTCACAAACCTAGGCCCTAACCTTCCCAAACACAAGAACTTGCTCTGGACACTCCCAAGAGCAGCAGAGAAAAGCTAAAGCCATATCACTGATAGCTCCAGCATCCAGAAACACTGGGCTTCCTGTGTGACCCCACCCCACCAAAGCCTCAGGGGGGCTGGATAACACTCCTCATGCAAAGAGGAATCAGCAGGGCTCCCTGGAGCAGATGTAGCCACTAATCCCTCCCCTACGCTCCCCGCAGGAGCCTGCAGCGCAAAGCCCTTTGCTAGCAGCAGGTTGAGCAGGTGTGCTCACTGCTTACCTCAGATAGCAACTGGCATTTATTACAAAAAGTGGGAATTTCGTGCTTTTCAGCCATGGAATCCAGTTTTCAGGCCACAGGCCTGCATCTCTGCAGCAAACTTGTAACATACTTGATGAGAAGCAAAATGGCGACACACTCCACCCTCTCCTTCTTGCCTAGCAGAGATTTATTTATAGCCAGGATCTGGCCCAGCCCCTCCCACCTTCTGCAGCTGTTTGGCAGTTGGGAGTGCCAAGAGATGCTTAACATGCTGAGGTGATGCTTTTTGCCCCATAAAGAGAGTCTTAAGAGGAAGAAATTTCCTCAGTGTTTCAAGTAGGGGGTGGCTTTGCCTTTCAGGTGCGTTAATAGAAACAGTTGTTAATTGCACCCTGCAGCTGATAAGGATGCACCAAAGGCTGCAGTGAAGTTAACTGCCACAGGCTACTTTAGCCCATTAAGATCACTGATTTGACAGAGAAAATGGTTACCTGTGTATGTCCTGTTGGGCTCTCTGTAGGGATAAGACAGCTGAGTGAATTTCCTTCAGGTGATTCATTTCTTTTCCACACTGAGCGCACAGGCCTTCAAACCCTGCAGCAAAGTATTGAAGGACATTATGTCTTGCATCACCATCTCTGGTGGTGGTGATGAAATGCAAACCAGGTTCACTCAGCAAGTGGCTGGCTGTAATCAAATTGCCACAGCTAGGGGGGACACTCTCAGGAGGAAACTTGGGGACAAGGAGACAGGGACATAATCTTCCCCCGCAAAGACACAGGTCAATGGAATGAGTCCTGTGACATTGGCCTGGGGCTCCTTCTTGGCTCTCAGGAAACAATTGTTGCAGCATCCTCCCCAGCTGAAGGGAGGAAAATGGAATGCTCACACCTGTCCCCATCTCTGAAACACTCAATGTCACCTCCAACAAAGGCTGAGAAAAGGGAATGAGAAATGAAGCCTGTTTCCTGTCTGTTGACTGGAATGTCAGTGTATTTTTCCAGTGCCTTCATGCTAGCTTGTACCTATTGGAATTTCAGTGTATCTTTCCAACATATTTGTGCCAGGAGATGGGAAGCCTTTGTTGGCATGGATAGCATAAAGCAGAAAGAGATGTAGAACTATGTACAGAGAATAGAAAAGCAGAACATTCTCTGTGTTTGCCTATGGGCTATGGGCCCACGGCATTAACTGGGCTGGGAAACGTCCCAGGGCTGGATCAAGGAATAAGTACCGAGGGAAGAACACTAAAGCCTGATCCAGTGATACTCAAATACTTGCCATCATCATCTGAGAGCTCCTGCACCGACTCTGGTGTTGAACAGCTGCTCTCTGTATTCTGGCTGTGGTTGGACGGCTGATCACTGGTTTTGCGGCGCCCGCAGTCTTTGGCAGACCTCTGGATAAAACAGGGATTAAAAGAGATGCGGTCACTGTCAAATTGAAGAATCTTGTGCTTGGCTTTAAAAAAAATAATTCAGGGTGCTGAGGAATATCTGGGGGATTGCAAAGTTTGATTGCTTTCTTAGCAACTCCTAGCAGTTGGACTTCTGGCAGCTAACTAAGGATCTTACACACATGCCCCGTACAGAAGCATTTCCTCAATGATAATATCCTTAAGACATCCATCCAAAATTATTCCTCTTGTAGCTTTAACTGACACATACTACTGATGAATTTTATAGTTCTTTTGCTGAGTTGCATACCCACCAAGAAGATGCATATGAGAAAGGATGAAAAGAAGAAAAATTGTGAACAAAATTTCCTGGGGAAAATTTTTCAGAAGGTGCCTGAAAGATTTAAACATCACTGAACTTTCCTGATGCCCTTTGAAAGTTTCTCCCTACCCCCTGAATGGGTAAATCAAACACATTGATTCAAACACTTCTCACTGGAGGGTCCGAAAAACAATTGTGAACCTCAACTTTCCCATTGTTTCAGAGATGTTCAGATTTGGGGTATTGTAAAAGAAAAGTCTATCTTCATAACAAGATAAGAGTTCCTCAGTGTAATATGGGTTATATCTAGCTAGTTCAGCAGTCCCACATTTACAAAGCATTTTGTGAATTACATGTATTACTCCAAAGATTAATGCAATGAAACAAGAAATTATCATCCCTGTTTAAGGGAGAGGATGGCGAGGGGTTTCTTGTCTGAGAGGAGGTAAGTGGTAAAGGCAGATGGCAAAGATTGAAATAGAACTTGCAGGATCTCGGTTGTGTACTCCAAAACCTTGCTCACATCCTTACTACGGGAAGTTTTCTGCTTTGGAAAGACCGAACAGTAAAGTTCAGCACAGTCATATGCAAAACACAGTATAAGAGTCACTGTCACTAACACTGGGTCGAAGAAAAATAGCAAAATGGATAGGTCATGTCAGCCAAGAATTATAATTATTGGGAGTTCATGATGGTGTCATATTGCAGGTCTAGAGTAATAAGTTGTATTTACCCAAAACAACCTTTTCAGCCTATGCGGTGCTCACATGGAAATTCTGCAGAAAAGGACTACATATCTGAATAGTCTGTAAGAATATAATATTCCCCAAAACAGGCTTTTTACCTTGTGCCGTGTAATTTGATTGTTTATGCATGTTGTTTTGTGGTTTGACATCCTTGTGGATAAGCGTCTTTCCATGGTCTGAAGTATCCCATTCTTCTCAAACTGGGCAATGTCATTCAAAGGATCCCAAGGTCTTAAACTTTTGAGACCAAAGGAAAAAACATCAGAAAAGCAAGAATCGCACCAATTCCACATGCATCAGGGCAGGCATTCACTCCTCACACTGACAACAGTTTCTGCAGATGCAGAGTGAGGAGTAGCAGATACTTCCCTCTACATTCAAAGCTCCTAGCAATAAATGAGGGGAGGGGCGGTTCAGTCTCCAGAGGCCTCACCCCTCTTGGCGCGGAGGACAGCACAGTTGTCGACTCTGCTCATACAGTGCAGAAAATCTCTGCTAAATGATTCCACATTTATTGCAGCAATAGAGATTCGTATCAATGGCATAGCAGATTTTCCATTGCCAAGCCATCATTTCCAGCGATTCCCAATTAGTATCAGGAATCTGTATGACATGGAGCTCAGAAGGAGCATGGCCAGGGCATAGTTTGGGGAATGGCAGGACCTGAATCACAGGTCTGTAACCTTGCTTGCATCCCTGGGGACCCAAGCAGCAATGTCTGTTTCGTAACTCCCAACCCCACCACTCACTCCTCGTATTTATAGTGCCATTCATTAGTCATGGCGTCGTGCCGGAAGAGCAGCGGTTTCCATTCTGTGCCATTCTCTCTCCGCTCCCGGGCAGCATTCCTCTGCTCCTCTTCCAGCACAAATTTTTCCTGTGTCGCCTTGTGTTGATCGCCTTTGTTTATCGCACTGGTAACGTGCTGCCAAAGCCTAGAAATAAATAGGAAAGCGAGTTAAACCACCTTAAAACCTACAATGCATTTTGCCAGCTGGAACCTTAAAGCAGACACCTTTCTGGTCTATTGATACTCAGCCTCAGTTTTGGCTTGTAAATTAAAGGAACATTATGAGAATGGCAAGACTGAATGCTGTATGCAATGATCTACTGAAGAATAGGGGAACTTTCCCTTAGATAACATCACCTACAAAATTCATTAACATCTTCCGTGCTGTCTGCGTGAGTTATCAGATGGTTATGCTCCATTCATTGAAGTCAGTGGCCTCTTTAGAGGTGACTGTCGCATAAGGAGAATCTGTTATCTTCCTCACTCTTTCAATCATTTATCTTTAGGAGCCTTTGTGTTAACGTCTATCCCTGAAACAAAGGCTTTAAATATAAAGTTCAGAAGCACTGGAAAATGAATTGATGTACACGGCTTGCAGCTGCACATGCAGTTTTGTACTTCTACATAGGATTAGCACCCAGATCTGTAGGCAGCTGATTCAGTCTGCAAGAAATGGATGTGTACTTGTGCAGACGGCTGAGTTCAATATTATACAACTATGCGTACAATAGAAGGCCAGGTTGTTCTTTGACCTAGACAATCAGCTGAAACGTGAGAGTTAATCCTCCTGGAAGGCCAAGATGTTCATTAACACTGAACACGAGAATTAATCACCTTGGGAAGGTCAAGATGTTCATTAAGTCAAACGGAGTGATAAGCTCAGGGCACCTAATTAGGGACTGCTATCCTTGAAAGTAACATATAACATAAAAAGTATGTAAGCCAATTAAAATATTTTTAAACAAATTGCAGTAGTCATCAAAAGAGCGATAATGAGAGTCCTTAAGGGAACTATCCTCACTATAACACTAAAAATCACACTCCTTGAGCTGAAGACCCCGTCGCAAGTGGAGACTCCTGCCCTTGAGCATGCGTAGTAGGTAGAAATGGTTACAAAAATGTAATAGGTGTTACTCGGGGAGGTACTAATTCTATCTGTTTTGTGTAAGTGGTATCACAATATTCCAGAAAGGTGTGCTAGCTTTGTGGAAATACACCTTGTGCCCAACTTCGCAATAAACTGTTCTCTCAGCTCCGTGTGTGAGGTTGGCATATTGCACACTGGGCAACGAACTCTGCTTGTGAGACAACACTTGTGTCCACAAACTGCAAGCATGAAAACAGGCTTGCACACACTAGTTTTCAGCTGCCAAAAGCTACGTGATCTGTCATATGATGTCTCACTGAGTCTCTGCCCAGAGGAGAGGCTGTGCCTTTTACAAGAAAAAAATAATTCCTTTTTTTTACTATAGCCAAGATGTGACAGGCCTCTCCACAGTTCCTCTAATCAGAGCACTCTAATCTTCATTTCAGATTGGAAATACTCCTGAGATTAGCAGCTAGCCCCCGCAAAACATTACTGAGTGGTTTGGCAGTTAGAATAGGCACCGGAGACCCAGGCTGTTCCAGTATTCCCAGCTCCACAAAACACCAGTCCTCCATTTAGAAGACGGATACATTACTCCATTTATTTTGGAGCTTCCTGTGAAGTTCTTAATTTAAAAGGGATACTGATGCTTTCATTATATTTCTATCACCTTATGTTAACACAAAACTTCAAAAAAAGCAGCCTCTTAGATAATTAACTGAAGGCGGAGGAATACTTTCCTGTCCTTTTCAACGTGACACTCACATTTTCCTGTATGTTAAGCTTTTCTCCCAGAAACACAGGAAGGAAACTCAATTCAAACTCAAAGCGATGGGGTTGGGGGAGGGAGGAGTGAAAATAACTGCCTGAGAAAAAAAATACTGCAGTGGCATAAAGAGTCAGTCCTAAGGAATGCAGTGGTGTAAAGAGCAAATCCTCTAATTCTAAGAACCTGAAGGGACTCACACAAAATTGTTCGACAAGGGCAAATTACTCCATCAAGAGCTGCATGTGTCAGACAATGAGACCCTCCATGGTGAGCTACATAATGGTGTGAGCTTCAGAGACTCTCCAGCGTTTGTGAAAATAGGTGATTTTCAGCACTGCAGGAAAGACTAAGCAATTCACGCAGAACGAAACCTGGATTAGATGGTAATTCATTCATGCAACTGTCAGCATAATAACAGCTTGGTAGAATGTCTGTTAGGGATCTGTAGAGTTTTTCCTTTTGCCTCCTTCCCCCAGACACATGTACCATTATTAATCTCTGATGTAGCAAAGGGAGTCAGCTCTAGCAGTACCCTGGTAAACAGAGAAATGGAGATTGTTTGGCTGCAAGACTGAGACTTCTCTTCTTTAAAATAATCTTCAGAAGATTAATGTGCTGCGATCTGCTCTACTGTCTGACAACGGCAATTGCACGACTGTAAGTTACGAACACAGACTTTATTGCCCACCATGTCCACTGCTGTCCAGAATAAACCAAATGTTCAAGTATTTTTATTTTCGTGCAGTCCCTCTCTCTCCCCATAAAAACATGAATCTTCTTAGTGTGATGTGATGCAACACCAAAATTAGATGCCCACAGGGAAGTGGCCAACATAATGTAGAGCCAGGCAGCAAACTGCATGTACTGACTTGGGATCTTAGCTGGTACTGGCTAACCATATTGGTGAGATGGCAGGACCAGCTGGTTTGAAGCCAGCACCACAGGATGCTGCTCTTTCTTATTCAAGAACCAGCTCAGGAATGCTGATTGCATCAGGTGGTCATTCCTTCCATTTTCTAAGTCATGTGCCAGGACTATATTTTTAGGTAATCTAGATTACCCTAAAAAAAACAACTGGTGCAGACTTCATTGGAGAGATCTCCAATGAGATTATAAGCCAGGGTTAAACACCTGTTCAATTACATTCTCTCATAAAATCCTCTTGTGTGGTTCAAACTACTGCTCTGCTCATGCCAGGACTTCCCACATGATTCCTGCCTCTAGTTTAAGAGCCTGTGGTTGAAATAACCCTTCTTAACAAGACATCCAACCTCAGACTGACATCTTGCCCTTCCATAAAATGTTCCAGCAGTTACAGAGACTCTGTTCATGATCTCTGCAGTTCAGGGACTGTTGTTATTTCAGCAGATAAAATGTAGCCTCCACTATTTCTCAGTCCAGCTTCCTGGGTATTTCAGAGCTATATTTCATGGAAACACTCCAGAGATAACAGACTGGAAAAAACTAGGTAAACGGCTGGGTAATATGCACAAGTAAAGCAGGTCACTGCCTTTCCAGGACTGTGCTGAGGAACTGGAGCCTTCTGATCAGAGCCCCACTGCCAGCAGGGAAACGGCAGTGAGGCATTCCAAGAGCTCCTTACCTCTCTGACTCAAAGTCCGTCTGCTCCTCAAACAGCACAATATGGCGCTTCAGTCTCTGCCTTCGTACTTCACTGGTCGGGTTCCAGAACATTTCCGTGTTCCCATTTTTCAACTCATTTATATGCACTTCCCTATCCTGAGAAGGAAAATTAAGTGAAAAGGTTAATGACAATCAGAAACACAAGGCAGAAAATAATCCTGACAAATGGAAGCTGCTTCCAGATGATGATCAGGGACAGAGCTTGGTTAGAAGGCTTCCTTCTTCCTCTGTCCCTTAAATCTCACTGAACACTTCCTGAAAATTTTTAAAGTGAGTGAGGCAAGGCATTTCTGGAAACACTGGCTGAATTAATCTGAGAAGAATTACAAAGGGACCTGGATCCCTTTTTTAGTCTTGCCCTCAGACAAAGGTACCCACAGAAGCCTTGAGAGGCCCTTCTTACCCCACTTTTCCTCCCAGGTACCACTCAGCACATATAAACAAAATCCCTCCCTCCTTTTCCAGTATTTCTCCTATTCTTCAATGCTGAAATCTCACCCATTCTCTTTAGAAAGGAGAGCTAAAGCTGAGATAGTGTTTCACTTTTTTTTTTTTTCCAGTTTAGCCAGGTTTTTCTATTATTGCTCCTGCATTTCATTTAGCACTTCAAAATGCCAGGGGTCTTTCATCCTTATTCCTTGCCAATTTACTTGGCAACCAACTACTAAGGTGGCACTGATCTGATCTGAGGCTGGCTAGACAATATTGCTGTGTCCCTGCTTAACTAATCTGCTTCCCACCATTGCTCACAGATGGAGCAATGCTGTGGAGCCAGACAGGGAACTTTACAGAGCATACAGTCAACAGCACAACGCTGACTGCAAGTGGAATGAATCAGAAGATTACTGCTGCTGAACAGCATGTGCACTGGTGCCATTCATCTGCCTGGACATGGTACGAATGTCATGCAAACCTTACTTAGGTCATGGCTATTGGCTTTGCCTGCTGCTGCCTAATTTCTTTGCACCCCAGCTGCTGCATTTCTTCCCCTGCCATGGTCCCCTGATGCATGTCTCAAAGGTCACTTTCCACATCTTCAGCTGTGAAATGCCTTCAACCCTGAGGGACTCTTATCCCTCCTCAAAATCTCCTTCAGGACTTCCTCTGCCATGTTCCGAGGTGTCAGTTGCAGGACAGATCTCAGGTCCCCAAGAGCCCCCCAGCTGTGGATGGGAGAAGGCAGGCAGGCAGGCATTATCTATTATTATACATCTCATTATTACTACGTGCATCTCTAAGGGGGATATATACAAGCCCTCTGCTGCTGCTTTGATCCTGGGGCTGAGAAGCATTGGGATTTGTTCCCTTCTTTATTAAGGTAGGTTTTGAGGTCCTGAGGCAGAGAATTAGCCTTTCAGCTGTGAGGGTTTCTGTCAGGAAACCAGACGGTGCCAGAGAAAAGCCTGCAGAGCTCAGGAGAGCAGGCCAATACGCTCAGCAGGGAGGGACGAGAACATACAACGTCCCTACCACTGAACAGCAGCTACTCTATTCACAGCATGCAACTGCAAACAGTGGCTTATGAAGCCAGCCTTTCAAAGCCATTTAACTTCTTTTATATATCATGCTAATTTTGTGCACCACAAACAACCAGCACAAAGAACAAGGGAGGAATAAATTATTTTCAGGCTGATAAAACCCAAACACAGGAGGCTGGAAGCTGAGCAGCACACAATCATGTGGCTCAGCACCCCAGGGGAGCCACTCGATTACATGCTCTTGTGGATGGTGTTCGCAGGACCCACCGCAGACAAGGTACTCCACAGTCCAGCAAAACTCACAATTGACAAGGCTCATCCTGCAGGAAAGGGAGCTCAGAATGGAAAAGCCGCCCAGGCACAGGGGGCAAATCTCCTTCTATACATCTAGAAAGGGCATATCTTCCAATTTCAAAATGGTCATTAGCTTTTTATGTAAAAAGACAGATTGCCTGAGGGGAGGAGTCCACGACCAAAGGCTATGCTGTGGTTAGGACCTCACTATAGAAAGGGCTTTATCCACGCACATTTCACCTGACCTACTTTAAGTATCTCCTTTAGGTTGAGACAAATCTTGTCTTAAGAGTGACAACTTCTATGGACTGGAAAGGGAGCACAGGTCAACCATAATGAAGATGCAGATGTCTAAATGCAGCTGAGATAAATATCTAAGTGTCCAGCCCAAAGCCAGGGCTCACTGCTTTTGCCTCGGTTACCAGGAGTTCCCAACTAAAAGTCTAGTCTACATCCTTACCCATGTAACTATATGCTTGCTGAATTTTGGCTTAAGGGTGCCTTTGAGTGATTCACTTGTAGATACTAGGCATGCAAAGGGGTTAGCTGCTCTGCTGACTATTCTGAGCTGCCCATACAGAAAAATCCTCACAGAATCCATCTCTTAGTCCTTCATCTCATGAACAGAGGAATAACCATCTTCTATCATAAAGGTTTGCTGTGAAAATAATGAATTTAAAACCCCATGAAGTTCTTCCCTGATACTGCCATAGCTGGGGAAGTATTAAACACAAGAATAAAGGAAGCTTTATGATTTTCACAATCACACATCAGACACACTATGCCTCCGGCCACCAATGCTTGTCCTAAGCCTGGGACCCTAAATACAGAGCCACTGGATTCGATGGAAACACACCTCACCGGTCCCAGCTTTGGCCCAGGCTCTGGGAGTGCAAGTGTTACTCACATCACAGGTGGATGGGACTACGGAAGCGTAAATGACCTTGAGAGGTGTGCACTCCCTGGGGATAGCGGGAAGAGGCAGGACACCAGCCCTCCACAGCCCCCACTCCAAGCAGGGAGCCTGCCAAGGGCTGCCAGTCCTCCCACGCACCCTGCTGCCACGCGCACTTAAACTTGTCAGCAACTTTGATTATCATTTGTTACCCAGTGTCCATTGAGACTTGCTAACACTTCTTCTCCTGATTTAATCTTCCCAGAGATTTGATTAATGCTTGCGCTGCCACCAAAGAAGGGCTGTCAAGGGAGAATAGAAATAGAAAATACGATCAGTCTAGTGAGAACAGGGAGCCAGACACAGTGATGCAGCAGGAGGGAAGGAAAGTGCAACCTGCTTGATTTCACCTGTTTGTTTTTGGGGAAAGACATGGATTTTGACTGTCTAGCATTGTGCAATGGCTTTCCTCTGCAACACCAAAATCATTGCAGGAGCTGAAGGAAGGGAGATAAGCCTTCAGATGCATTAACATGCAGCAGTGTAAGGTCTCACTTCCGTTACAAAAACATTTATTCCCAGCTAGACTTCAGAACAAGTGTATGTGGGCAAGTCCTTCCTGTTGTCCAGAATCACATTACAGTTTGCACCGTTATGCTTGCAGCCTTGTCCAAAGAAAAGGAGCAGCAGTAATGCAGTTGGTCACATTTCCTGCTTATGGGACAGCAACAGCAGTGTGGCGTTGCTGACAGCTACATCTGCGAGAAGTCCCAGCAGCAGCAAGCAAAAAAAAAGAAAAAGGGTATTTCCAGAGTCAAAGTAAAGATTCTCAGAACAATGGAAAATTCTCCCCTCCCGCCTGCCAAACACAGGAAACAGCAGTGAAAGTGACCAGCTCTTCCTTTCATACCACACAACATTTCTTCAGACATTTTTACTTTCCAATAATATTTGTGCAGAGGAACTTTTTTTTTTTAATAACAATATAAACCAAATTTCTTGCAATGCCCATGGAAAAAGAAATCACAAGTATCTCAAGAATCAATGTATGCAATCCAGGAGAAAATTGGTATATATCCAAATTAATAACAAAGTTATGGGGTTTACCTTTAACTTCTCACAATTATACTAAAAAAGGTGGCTAAGAAATATTCAAAGCAGAGCATATAATTAAGCCACAGAGACCCTTCTGAGTCGCGTTTGGATTAAGCATATTGTTTTCAAGCCAGAAAAGAAGGGTCTGCACTTTAAGCTCTGAACTGTTCGTAGGTTTGAGAAGACACTGACCAAAGTCAGGGAAATAACTTCATTGGCCTCAACACAGTTCATCAGGACTATGGGAAGAACAGGCTTTAAAGACAAGTGTATGCAAATGTCAAGGAAGCACACGGGGCAACAGTTCACTTCGTAAGGACAAACAAAGACAGAAATTTATTATTGCCCCCAGAAAAACACAGTCTGCAAAAGACTCCCCTAACTCCACTAATCTCTCACATTTATGTTGGCTAAGTCTGCAACTCAAAAGTCCTGCAGGCTCTCAGTTCTCCATCTTTCATTTTATGCCCACGCAACACATTGTTTATTGGAACAGAAGAGAAATGGATGCTCCTTAAAAAGCAAGTTAACTGTCCAAGAAAAGTTACAGGTCATCACTTTCCCTCCCATATTTTAACACATATAATTACAGGATTGCTCAAAGATATCTCATTTTATCTGCATACCATAAATTTGCATCACTAGGCTTTCTAGGGGAGGGAATAGCAGCATGAACAAGTCAATGACAGCATGGTTCATCAGTCTGATAGCCACTCAAAATTACCTGCCTGAAAATGGGCTCTTATCCTACCATCAAAGCAAAGTCCTGTAGCCTTGAGAAACACAAGGTACAGTTCATTGTAATACCTGCAAGGTAAGGACATGTATGTGATGGCTACTGGAGAGCTACACTGAAGGGCCACATCCTAACTTACCTCAAAATAATTTGTACACCTCATTGTATTTTGCAAGCAAAAATAATTGTACCTTCTCAAACAGAAGGCACATTGTCATTGCAAAACATTCAAAACAGAGTTTGGCCAGTAGCCAGCTGGCTGGCAGTGAACAAGTCGTGTAAAACTCAGGCTTCGTGGGTTCAAATTGAGTTGCTCTTGGCAAAACTGACCGCAGGATCATGCCTCCCCTCCAGGTAGGCCAGCCCATGGCACATATATACATTGCTGGTACATAAATGATCCGGTGAGTATAATCAAACCTTGCCTGGAGTGCAGAGGCAAGCCTGAGACCCATTCAAAATGGAGGCCACAATGTTTCTTACCTTTAGCTTGAATTCCAGTTCTGCCCTGTGGTTAGTTTTCT
Organism: Chlamydotis macqueenii; assembly: GCF_036417535.1. Classification (NCBI taxonomy): domain Eukaryota; kingdom Metazoa; phylum Chordata; class Aves; order Otidiformes; family Otididae; genus Chlamydotis; species Chlamydotis macqueenii. Next base: position 50,251,384 of record NC_141560.1, on the reverse strand, counting down.
CACAGTCGATGGTAACTTTCCCTCCAAGCTCCATCGTCATGGTACCATATAAAAGTCCTGAAAGGGAAAAAAGAGACTTAAGAGACACCCCAATGGAAGCGATCTGCTTTCTCAACTCCAACTGGCTCTCACTGACACGCAGTGAGATTTGCTACTTGACTTAAAGTTTTGAAAAGACAGAAACCAAAGTTTCTAGGAAATGACTCTGTAACTATAAGCATGAAGAATCCTCCACTGAGTCCATATTCACCATTTATTACACCAGCTATGAAACAACTTGACTCACAGGTGCTGATAGTGCATCCGTGGCAAGCTGAAGGTGGGAAAGGAAAAATAAGGAAAGTTGTGCCCAGCAACCTCATTTATACTAGCGCTTGAACAGACCCAGTCAGTTCTCAAGGGTGGATGGGGCAGAGAGGAGCTGTAACGGGATTCAGCAGAATCTGGGAGACTAGCAGTCATGTAGAGGACTCCTTTTTTACACGTTTACCATTTTCTGAAAAGGTCATTTGCAGAAAAACAAAAATTGACGAGAGAAAGATTTATGCACAGGAATGTGTGATTTACAGAAGTTAGTGTTTTCAGGTAGCTAGACACTCCACAAATACTAACTTAGAGGTCAATGTGCCAAAATAAAAAATATTCAAGAAAGAAAATTGGATCAAACTGCTGCAGGAGTGATTTTATCACCGTGATTGAAATGCCACCAATACTCAGCTTCCTAAGGAGAAACACAAAGTTATAGCAGCCATCCAGCAGCCATCCCCAGGCCTCAGTGCATGTTCAGCTCAAGAGAACAAATCCACAGGGTAACAGGTATCAGCCTCACTGAGGCAGCTCATATACTGAGGAATGTAATGATTAGAGTAACAAAGAAATCAGCAGAGAAGTCAGGAACTTCCTTTATTCTCAAAAAGCCTGAAAATACATTAAACAATTCTAGTGTTAACATTAGAAACAGAAATCAGAAATGTACTCCTCAGAAGCTCAGAAATGTACTCCTATTCTTTCCACCTTCACTTTATCTGCAGTGCATATATGTAGCATTGTTTTGTTTCTATATAGTGTTAAAACTAACTTAGATGGGCCTAATTCTGTCCTCAGCTCTGCACAGTCAAATCAAAAAGACTTAAATGAGGATTACCGATCTGCTGAGCCCTGTGACTCATGTGTGGAGTAACTGCTCCCTGGAATTACCAGTCCTTGCAGTGCCAGATATTTGAGAGGGGAGAGCCAGTGCAAAGTTAGTAGGATACCATTATATTAGTCTTTCTGTTTGCTTCCTATTTGAACAGTCATAACTTACCTTTACAGTGGGCATATGGCATAGTAATTATATAATCTTCCCCTCTGTTTAGAAACATAAGCTTTGCTTTCCCATCCAACAGGGCAGAAAGTGAGTTACCTAGAATTTAAAAGAACAAATACAGATATATTTAAAAATGCATGTTCTACTTGGTCACTCATCCTACTTTAGAAAAACACTTCCATCTAAATGTAGGTCACTAATGAAAGGAGACATTTGAAACGCTAATAATTCAGGACCCTGAAAACCATTTACTGTTGGAGGCAGGCAGTTCTAATAAACTCTCTGCTCTATGGCTCATATTTGCTCTGGCATTTTGCCTGTTGCAGAAAGAGCAGTAGATTAAGTAAGTCACTAGCGGGACACAGAAAGCAGTTCCAACACTGAGAAGGTTTTCAGGTCCTTCTTTTCTCACAACTTTTCTGATTGTGTATGATTCCAAATAACAAATAAAATTGCCAGAAGGACAGCAATGACTATTTGCAAGTGTTTCAGCAAATACATTTATCAGAGGATAGTACTTAAGTGGTGTTTGTCTAAACAAAAAACTATTTCAAACCGTAACATTGTTTCAGAGCCTGCAGTTGTGCTCTCTCCACTGAGATTAAAAGATTCAAGGACATTTTGAAGCTCTAGGGTTCAACTCTCAGAAATCTGGGAGCTAGATGAATGGTTATATTTATACAGAGACTTTCGCAAAAGTCAGTTGGATGATCAGATATAAAATGATTCATCTGCGAGCATATGCAAAGTAGTCTGACAACCAATTGCCCATACATTCTCATGAACCTTGCTTTCTGAAAATCAGGTTTTTAAAGCTCTCAATTTTTCTATTTGATTTTTTTTAAACATTGTTGTGACCTCCCACTGAAATGCTGGAAATGAGGAAAACCCGGGAGAGCCAAGACAAGGAATTAGGGTGTCCTAGTGGTAGATCTCTTCAGTGTTTCTTTGTTCTTAACTGTCAACACACTCAGGAATTATTGAAAAACAAACCAAAACCAATGCTAGGATGTTACCTGCCTAGGCTTAGAGCCTTACCATAAAACTTGGACCTAGCTAGAATGCTGCCAGTAATGCAGAATCCATCCTTCCTATTGCTGACGTGAAAAGCTGACACTGGCGGATGATGGGAGACCTAGAAGAAAAGTAGGCACGGGTCATTTTCAGCAGTCTTTCCGGGCTAAGCAGAGCAGAGTGTGCATACACAGCATCACACAGCGTTACACATGCTCTATGGAAAGTGCAAGACAAAGGCCACAGGACTGCGCAGAGTCTTCTAAGCCCCATCTGTACTATTAACCTCAGTGTTAAGGGAGGGAATATTATACGTGAGACCATTATATATGCAAACTTTCTCCCCCACCCCATATTTTCTTGCCCTTGTTCATTTGATATCATTTTAGGCCAACAGGTACACTGTCAGATTTTCAACACAATAAATGACAGTGAAGAACTTTTTGGCAGCATCTGAAATAAAACGGATGCATGGCTGAAATAAAATGAAACAAAATAAAAACTCTTTGATTAAACAGGAAAAAAATGTATGTGAAAAAATGAATCCCTGTACCAAAGTCCACACGGTCCTCAGATCCCTTTATTAACACCATAAATCTTTAAATAAATCTCGTCAGGCCAGTTTTACTTGTGAGTTCAGATTTTCATTTATCTCCAAAGGCATAGAGATAAGCCCCTAATTTACTTTTATTAAAATAACTATAGAAAGTTTAGAAAAAAGGAAGGTAGGATTTGGTTATGTGTTTTATGGTCCTTCTAACAGAGGCAACACAAACCACAACAACTTTTTAATTAACAATAAGAAAACAGTAGGGCAGAACCCCATGGAAAAGGTTGAGGCTAATGTTATATATGGCAGACCTCCTTTTATAGTCCTGAGTGCCTGACAAAGCTTATGGTAATCTTTGCAAACCTAAAGAGAAAAAAGATCAGCAGCTAGTTTACCCCATGTCTCACTCTGGATATGTACAAAGAACTCCAGCTTCCTCTCCCAGAATGAGATGTGGAGTGTGTTCCTATGCACGGAGGTGCAAGCAGGCTGCTGCTTTCAACACCTGAGCATCCAAAGAAAGCAACTTACCTGTTCTGCTATGTAAAATGTGTGACTGTTCGTCTGAGGGTGAAACCAACAGCAGCGAAACGTCTCTCCCAGAATAGGGTTGTATGGCTTTTTTATTCCCTGAAAAGCAAAGGAATCAAAACCTGCTACAAATGAAGATTTGCAATCCAACTTTACACAGATGGCCACAAAACAACAAAATAATTTTCTCTCTAATGTTTTAAACTAAGTTAATCAGAAGAATCAAAACCAAAGAACTGGTTACATATATTCTCCCAGTCTAACCTTCTAATCTGAGCCAGAGATTCATCTGCTATTCTTGCTGCCTTAATTTTCTACCTGATCAAAGCTTTACAAGATGATCAAACTTTATTGTTTCTGCTACTATATGCAGCAGGTGCATAGTGATGTGTAAACATGGCACGGCGGTACTAAGAGGCCTGAAAAGAGAAAGGAGACGTGCTTTCAGCCAAGGGAAAAATCTGGCATCCAAGGACATGTTACTTGTTGATGACTAGTTTTGCATTCTAACTGTCTAGTGCAAAAGTTCTGAGATAGTCAACACTATTTTGCACTCAGTATCTACTCTGAAACCAAATGCAACTTCAGTTTTAAAAGTCATGGTAAAAGTCTTCTGAACAATAGAAGAGGTAAAGCATCAAAGCAAAGGCAATAAAGAAATACACAATCATAGCAGAAGATTTCAATGCCCATTACAACCCCAAATTCATGCATTCTTTTACCTTTGGCTTCTTATAGAAGCCGGACAGATACCACCTCAAAACTTGCTTCATTCGACAGTATGGATCATCTTCAAGGACAGCCCTACAGGACAGAATAAAAAATGTTTTCTCGCATGCTCTTTATACTGTTCACACATCACATTAACTTCACACGTATAATAACAGTAATTTCAATAGTATTTTCCCAGTACTAAAGGGAAGTAACTCCTTTGTTGCTGCCAGTGAGAAAGGTGTCTGCCAGAAGAAATATATTTTTTTTTTAGTAATGTACATCAAACAACACTTATATGAACTCTTAAAAAGTGGCAGCCCTTGCCCTGTACTCCTGCAAAAAGCCTAATAAAATTTCTGGAGTGTATCAGGTTTGATAGGACTTACATTTGAGTTAATGTGGGACTGTCACTCACACTAGCATTTGGTTACAGCTTATAGTACAGTGTGAGTCATAAAAAGAATAATACTTATAACACCAAAATCAAACACAACTCTATTTTTCTCTCTCTTTCTTTGTTTCCCTCTTCCTTAAAAGATCTTTAAAGCTGATGTGCTACATGGCCTCTTTCAGTACTTTCAGATTTCATAAAATAATTCAGGTTGGAACAGACTTCTCAAGGTCATCTCGTCCAACCTCTTCCTGCTCAAAGATGAAGTGGGAGGTAAACATAAACAATACAGTTCCTGGTATTTCCAACCATTTAGTCAGATTTGAAAATCTACCTGGATATGTTCCCACAAAACCCATTTAGAAGGATCATCCGTACCACAAAGAGGTTTATTTAACACAACTTTCAAATCTCTTGAAGTTTTCTTAGATCTCAGCACTAAGGAGAACCATTTCCTTAACTTCAGATGTTACAAATACCACAAACAAGGCTTGAAAATACCATGATTCTAAAATTACACAGAGGCAGTGGAATAAACATGAGTAACTAGTGCTGCTATTTGAATATTGCACACACTGGTTTTAAAATACACCAAGCATATCTCATTGAGAAGGCTGGTCCTGTCTAGAAGCATAACATTTTCTATTTTCTCCTCTGCTGCTCCCAGCAGGTCTCTCCCATCAATGGATGTTTCTTACTTGTTAATCAACCAACATAATTATATAGCCTTTGGGGGCAGAAGTGCTTGACAATTCTGCTGTTTGCTCTCTGTCCTATTCCCCTCTGCACACCAGAAGGTGGCACAGCTCTGTTGTGAGATGCTCAAAGGCAGGAGCTGAATCCCCATCAGTTCCAGACAATGCTGGCAAGGACATGTGGGAGCAAAGATGGTTTTGTCTGGAGTTTAAGTGTTTTCCTTGCTTCCTTGCCCCTCATTGGCAGCAATCCATCTTTAAAAGGTCACTGCAGCTGGCGCCTGGCTTGATTTACATTGAATCCAGCGACCTGGGTATTTTTTTGGGAGCCTTTTAACACACAAACACACCCCAGCCAGCACCCAGCTAATGCTGTAACAGATTTTTCACAAATATAAGAAAAGTGCCCATGTTGGGCACACTTTGTACGTTGCTTACTGGGAAAGCAGGTCAGCATGATAGTAGTAATCGGAGAGCTTGTTAAGGAACGAGCGTGGCTCCAGGATGAAGGTGGGCAGCACCACCCGTGACAGGTCCATGCCAGGCCGCAGCTGCTTCAGCAGGATCCACATCAGACTCTTGTTCTCCTCTGAGACAGTTTCAGTTTGAGATGATTCACCTGTCTGTGATAGGAAAAGGGAACTTCAGGGCAGAAACAGGAAAATAATTTCTTGCGAGTGCATTTACCTGGAGGATCCAAGCTCCCCCAGGCATACCAGGCCCTGGCGCCAGAGTGAATGCTCCACTACACTACCGCAAAGAGATATCAGCTCTGTCTCAGAAGTGAATCCCCAAACCACTCAGGGAGGGATAAAAAAAGCCCTAGGCCTCTGTGATACCTGAGACAAGGTGAGCACACCTCCACTGTGCTCCTTCCTGAGGAGCTGCCTCCACACACCTCAGGACTGTGATGGGCTAACCTTGATGAACATTAACCAAGGGGACTCTGCACTGCAGCCCCTCAGGAGGCGTGGACATGCCTGTGCTGGTTTTGTGTAGTGGAGGCGGGCTAGAGTGGCAGATTCTGTGAGAAGCTTTCCCCTTTGTCTGGTGGACCCAGTCGGGTCTAGAGTGGACCCGCCACTGGCCAAGGTCCAGTCAATTGGTTACAGTGATAACACCTCTGTAAAAGTGTATTTAAGAATGGGAAATTAAAATTAAAAAAGAGTGAAGAAACAGAAGCAGGGGCAGAGAGGGGGAGGCGTGAGCCCCATGGACCTTGCAGGCCTCACCCTCTGGCCTCCCGCCAGGCAGCCGACTGGGCCTGATATGGCCCAGCCCAGCCATGAGAAGTGAAGAAATGAGATGTGAAGAGAACCTGAGAGGCGTCTGCCTGCCTGTTGTGAAGAATTTCTCATGAGAGGAATGGCTGCAGACACCAAGGTCAGTGAAGAAGGAGGGGGAGGAGTAATGCTCCTTCCAGCAGAGATTCCCCTGCAGCCCGTGGTGCAGCCCATGGTGAGGCCGGCTGTGCCCCTGCAGCCCATGGAGGCCCATGGAGGGGCAGAGATCCACCTGCAGCCCGTGGAGGGCCCCACACTGGGGCAGGTGGATGCCCGAAGGAGGCTGTGGCCCATGGAGGGCCCGCTGGGGCAGCCGTTCTGGAGGGACTGCTCCTCATGGAAAAATGACCCACAATGGAGCAGGGGAGCCCATGGGAGGGACCCCACACTGGAGCAGGGGAGGAATGTGAGGAGTTCTTCCCGTGAGGAGGAAGGAGCAGCAAAAATAACGTGTGATGAACTGACCACAACCCCCATTCCCTATTCCCCCCTGTGCTGCTCATGGGGGAGAAGGAAGTAAAGATAATTAGAATGAAGTTAAGCCCGGGAAGAGGGAGGGGTGGGGGGAAGTTGGTTTTGCTCTCTCTCTCATTATCCTGCTTTGGTTTTATTAAAAATAAAACTAAACTATGGCAATGGCCAAGGCTGTTGCTGCAGCAGCTGTTGGCTGTTGTTGGCCAACACCAGAAATCTAATAAAACACCTAATGGCCAAGGCCACACGACAATTCTTTTTGAAAGCCCAGTGGATGTTACCTCTGCCTGAGCAGCCACGCTATGGCTAGCCTTATTTTACTCTGCAGAAATTGTCACTCTGCAGTGACAATTGAGTCCTTTCCATTTGGTTTGTACTGAACTTTTTTTTTATTTTAATCTAAAACTGCAGAGATCTTTCTCACTCACACACCCACACAAAGACTGCTGTGCTGCCTGTAAGGCTCCTTCAAACACTGAAGGATCAGCCTGCCCTACCAACACTTCTAGGACAAGTTTGCCACATGACAAAAGGTCATTTCAGAATAAGCAGCTAATAGAAATTAAGTTTGCCTTATTTTGCTGTTGCTTAGTTGCTCAGCTATATTCAAAATCCCCTGTTTGGACCCAGTTACCATTTGCTGTGTGTCTGAGGTGGGATTTGAGGGGAGGGATGCACAAAAGAGGAGTTGTGGGGTTTTTTATCTCTGGAGGCAACAGTTCTGTTTGCAAGCACAATTTCTACAGCAAAGGCTTGCACCTCACACCTGACATCTGAAATGGTAGCAAACATACGCTACCTGGATTGGTGACTCCAAACCACAAACTGCTGCTCTTGGGGGTGCCTGGGCTGAGGAAAGCAGGAGGCAAAACTGAACTCCTCTTGCACCTCCTCTGTATCTCTGCATCTTGCACCACCTTGCATCTCTGCAGAGATGTTCTTTTGTGGTCTCTCATGCAGGTTCTCCTGCTATAAATAGTCCATGGAGAACTAAACAGGAGTAATATAATCTGCGTGTGGGACACCTAACCATTCTCAATGCTTTAAGTTATCACTCAGTGAAACACAGTGTAATTAGGATATATTTAACTATATTTTTTTCCTCAATGTTAGTAGTACATTTTCAGGAAACCACTGGAAGAGCACTGTAAGAGGCTGATGAAGGGTCTAGAGAACAAGTCCTGTAAGAACCGACTGAGGGAACCAGGGTTGTTTAGTCAGCAGAAAAGGAGGCTCATAGGAGATCTTATCGCTCGCTACAACTACTTGAAAGGAGGTTGTAGTGAGGTGGGTGTTGATCCCTTTTAGAATCATAGAATAGTTTGGGTTGGAAGGGACCTTCAAAGGTCATCTAGTCCAACCCCCCTGCAAGAAGCAGGGACATCTCCAACCAGATCAGGCTGCTCAGAGCCCCGTCCAACCTGGCCTTGAATGTTTCCAGGGATGTGGCATCAACCATCTCTCCAGGCAACCTGTTCCAATGTTTCACCACCCTCATTGCAAAAAATGTATTCCTTATGTCCAGTTTGAACCTATCTCCGTCTATTTTAAAACCATTGCCCCTCCTACTATCACAACAGGCCTTGCTGAAGAGTTTCCTCCTGTCTTTCCTATAAGCCCCCTTGAGGTACTGGAAGGCCACTATGATGTCTCCCTGGAGCCTCCTCTTCTCCAGGCTGAACAGCCACAACTCTCTCAGCCTGTCTTCACAGGAGAGGTGCTCCAGCCCTCTGATCATCTTCATGGCCCTCCTCTGGATTTGCTCCAACAGGTCCGTGTCCTTCTTATGTTGGGGGCTTCAGAGCTGGATGCAGTACTCCAGGTGGGGTCTCATGAGAGTAGAGTAGAAGGGGAAGAATCATCTTCCTCGACCTACTGGCCACACTTCTTCTGATGCAGCCCAGGATGCAGTTGGCTTTCTGGGCTGCAAGCACACGTTGCTGGCTGATGTTAAGCTTCTCATCCACCAGCACTCCCAAGTCCTTCTCCTCGGGGCTGCTCTCAATCCATTCTCTGCTCAGCCTGTATTTGTGTTTGGGATTGCCCCAGCGCATGTGCAGGACCTTACACTTGGCCTGTTGAACTTCATGAGGTTTGTACAGGCCCACCTCCCCAGCCTCTCAGGGTGCCTCTAGATGGCATCCCTTCCCTCCAGTGTGTTGACTGCACCACACAGCTTGGTGTCGTCAGCAAACTTGCTGAGGGTGCACTCAATTCCACTGTCTATGTTGCCAACAAAGATGTTAAACAGACTTGGTCCCAACAGCGACCCCTGAGAAACGCCACTTGTCACCAGTCTCCACTTGGACACCGACCCATTGACCACAACTCTTCAGTGCGGCCATCCAGCAAATTCCTTATCCACCCAGTGGTCCATCCATCAAATCCATATCTTTCCAGTTTAGAGACAAGGATGTTGTGTGGGACACTGTCAAACGTTTGGCAACTTCATCTGCCATTTTCCTCAGGATCCACAGATGCATCTCATCAGGTCTCGTAGACTTGTGCACCTTCAGGCTCCTTAGATCATCCTGAACCTGCTCTTCTACTACAGTGGGTGGTTCTTCATTCTCTCAGTCCCTGCTTTTGCCTTCTGCTATTTGGGCGATGTGGCTAGAGCCCTCATTGGTGAAGACTGAGGCAAAAAAAGTCACTGAGTACCTCAGCCTTCTCCATGTCCTGGGTAATCAGGTCTCCCGTTTCCTTCCAGAGAGGGCCCACATTCTCCGTGGTCTTCCTTTTATCCCCAAAGAAGCTTTTCTGGTTGTCCTTGATTTAATTCTGTCGGGGCTTTAGCTTTCCTTTCCTGATCGTTGGCCACTCGAACAACCTCTCTGTAATCTTCCCAGGCTACGTGCCCTTGCCTCCACCCTCTGTAGGCTTCCTTTTTGTTTTTCAGATGGTCCAAGTTCTTCTTCTTCATCCATGCAGGACGCCTGGCGTTTTTGCCCAACTACTTGTTTGTTAGGTTGCATCACTTTTGAGCTTGGAGGAGGTGATCCTTCAATATTAGCCAACTTTCTTGGGCCCCTCTTCCCTCTAGGGCTGTGTCCCATGGAACTTTACCCAGAAGATCCCTGAAGAGGCCGAAGTCTGCTCTCCTGAAGTCCAGGGTAGAGAGCTTGCTGCATGCCCCTCTTGCTGCCCTAAGGATCTTGAATTCCACCATCTCATGGTCACTGCAGCCAAGGCTGCCCTTGAGCTCAACATTCCCCACCAGCACCCCCCTTTTGGTGAGAACAAGGTCCAGCATAGCACCTCTCCTCATTGGCTCCTCTGTCACTTGCAGGAGGAAGTTACCATCCTTTTCCCAAGTAACAAGTGACAGAAAAGAGGAAACAGCCTCAAGTTGTGCCAGGGGAGGTTTAGATAGGACATTAGGAAAAATTTCTTCACTGAAAGGGTTATGAAGCACTGGAACAGGCTGCCCAGGGAAGTGGTGGAGTCACCATCCCTAGAGATATTTAAAACACCTGTAGATGTGGAGCTTAGGGACATGGTTTAGTGGTGGACTTGGCAGTGGTTGGTTTACGGTTGGACTCGATGATTCTTAAGGGTCTTTTCCAACCTAAATGATTCTATGATTCTAAGAAAGAAACAGCCTTCTAGCAAAGTGGTTTTCTTTGAAGCGCCAACAAGACTTCAGCTTCCTTGTTTGAAGCAATAGGCAAAGGAGTGCTTAGAGCCCTCCCAGCGCTGCAGCAGAGCTCCTCCGCTGCCTGCCTGGACTGATTCTCACCCAACACACTTGGCTCTCCCAGCTCTCTACCACTGCCTTCTTCAGAGGTGACATCCAGCTAACAAAGGCTCTTAAAGGGAACACAAATGCATCCTCCTGCTGTTAAACGACATGAGAAATGGCTTTCCCACAAGAAGCTGTCATTTAGGAATCAAGTGGCTCAAATGATCCATTAGGGCACACAAAAAGGATGTTCCATGCATAATGAAAAGACGAAAGTATCATATTTTGTATCACACAAGGACTGAGCATCCTAATTGGCCAGGACACATGCCTAGAATAATAATTCCCCCTCCTGCTGGCTCCACAAAGCACTGTGCCAATGCTAAGCGGCTCCTTAATGCAATAACTGGTTAAAGCAATCGCTGACGCTGGAAACGCGCCAAAGCACAGTAGCAGGGCTGCTGTTCTTAATGCATAATTATTATAGCACATGATAATTCAACATAATTTAGCAGAAAGCTGTGCAGTGCTTTATCTGTAAAACACTGGAACTCAAAAAGCCGGTTCTTAACTGCCATACATCTAAAAGGGTAAATGACAAATACTATGAACACAGACATTTTAACAGAAACAGGCAGTGATTAAAGTATTTTTTTTTCTTTTACCTCCCCAAATTCCTCATAGATCTGTTCAATATAAGTCGTCCCTTTCCTTCCTGGAGAGACCTCTCCGTGGATTTCTGACTGATCGCTCTCGCTTTCATTTGTCTTCCGGCTGTTCTCATGAGTTTCGTTCTCCGACTCTTCTACATTGTCTCTCTCAGACTTGTCTGAAAAAGCATCATTTTCCAAATGGTGGTGGTTCTCCAGGGCTGATTCATTCAAACTGCAACACACAGTTCATTACTTGCTTCAGTTTGATTTATAAAGCCAGTTTACTTAAAGCCTTTTAGATAAAGTAAAAGCATCGCCCAAGACTCAAAAGAGGGTGTGCAGCCCAGGAGAGTATAAGACATTGATCTCCTGAATAGCAGGGCTTTTATCATGGAAACAGTGACATATTTTCCATCAGAATTCTCTCCTCCAAACTGCACTTTGCAACATCTGCCACAGAGCTCCACTTACCCACCCTTATGCAGAATTGCCACTGGCTCCAGATGGGAGTCCACGTACCAGAGGGATACAGAGCACACACAAACAACTGTACACTGCTGATTAGAGAACTGAAGTGTCAATCAGGAGAGATTTTTCCCTTTACAGAAGCAAATCCAGGGATTGTAGCATATGGGAAAAATATGACATTATGGGATGTATTTGCTTTTCAGTACTACTGCTACTTTATTTCAACAGATGTGGACCTAAGTCAGCCCTACACTAGAAAAGACAAGTTCAAAAATCAGTAGAGGCAAGTATTTTCTCTCTCACCTCTTTCATGGCCTAGCCTAGCTCTCAGGTGCTGACCTTCTCAGCTTGACCTTCCTCTGAAAACTTCTCAACCAAGTCCTCAGGCAAAATTGCTCTTGAATAGAGCAATAAGAAAAGATTTCCAGCTACACAAGGAGTTTCAGAGGATCTAAACTCAGAAATCTCCCTCTTAAATAAAGATTTCTCTCCTCAGTACATGGGGATGCTCTATCAAGCCTGAAGTCTCTACATGATGAGCCTTTTTTCAGGCCATTCCGGGCATGTTCCAATTTTTATTATAGATTAATCCTGAAAATTTCTACCCCTTGTTCTCCCTCATTTTTTTTCTGTCTTTTTTTTTTTTTAAATATAATTAGGCAGATAGAGCCAGAAGACAGAACTAGCATCAGCTTTTCAGATTATCTCAACTTCGAACCATGCACTGAAATAAGCTCATGATTTTTAACACGCCAAGCAACCCACATTGTGACAGTCACAGCTCAGCTTCTGGAGAAGCTCAGTTTCTAGAGTTCTTTTGAAAGTACCGTCTATAGCTTTCTGTGCCTTTAGAAACCCTTTCTTTTAACTCCATTTGTATATGCACGCATGTATGCATAAGGTTTTTTAATTTACAGTTTTATGGTAAAATAAAACTAAGATGATAAATCAGAGAGTCAATGACTACTATAATTGCGATAGGACGAGAGGTAATGGTTTTAAAATAGATGGGGGTAGATTTAGATTAGAAATTAGGAAAAAATTTTTTACGATGCGGGTTATAGAACACTGGAACAGGTTGCCCAGAAAGGTGGTGGAGGCCCCATCTCTGGAAACGTTCAAGGCCAGGCTGGATGAGGCTCTGAGCAACGTGACCTAGTCAGGGATGTCCCTGCTCCTTGCAGGGGGGTTGGACTAGATGACCTTTGAAGGTCCCTTCCAACCCTAACCATTCTATGATTCTATGATTCTAATTTGCTATTAGGCATTATATGTCTTCATCATTCTAGCGCCAGGAGGTTACTTCTTTTTAGCTAGCAACCAGCAAGTGTAATGACAGACAACCAAATACACGGGAAGCACAGAGTATAGCAAACGCTTGAATTTAAGATAATAAAGGAGAAATAAGGTGAGGAGAGAGCTGTCTAGAGATCTTCCCATGATTCCTCAGCACAGATCCTTCCTGAATGGTAAGTCCAGGAAGTTATCAGTTGCTGATCATTTAAATATCTAATTTATTTCTTAATTTTTCAATGATCAACTAAACATGAGTGTTTGTCTGTGGCTGCTATGCTCCCTTACCTAGTGAAAGTTTTCTCCATGGGGTAAAAATGCTTGGGAAAACAGTTTATTATAAAGCTTACAGACCATTGCTGAGAACTTGCACTCATTTCTATTTCATGTTTGTAAGAAGAGCATGTGTTTTTCAATGTCACCTGCCTCGCATTTGGAGTTTCAATGGAGCAAATTACTCTTTTCTTAGTTTCCTCTGCTCCCCTCCTCTTACCTTTTAAAGATTTCAGATTTAGTCCAAGAGGGAATTAAATTCACATGAAATCCCACTCAACTGTGCACTGATTACCCACCAGTCATAAACAAGGCAAGACCTAAAACATCCAGAGCCAAGGAGCCACTCTGGGGAACCAAAGGGAAAACAGATGCTCCTCATTCCGAGGAACAAATGTGAGATGCTGAAGTGGAGCCAGGCTCTTTTATTCCTCCAAACAGAATCATCACCGAATACATAAGATATGCTAAACACAAAAGCCATGCCATGAGCTTGAACTAAATCAATGTAAAGACTTCTAAGGGGCTTCCAATGGGATTTGGACCAAGCTTTAAAAGCTGGGAGAGAATGACTATGCTAAAAGTCAACACTGGATTTCCACCATGAATGTGAATAATTTGGCGTTTTCCACAGCTAATTTACTGTTTCAGCATATTGGAGCTGTCTTATACTAGTGCTTTATTCTCTAGGGGCATTCCTGGAAACTTCAGTCAGTGACCAGGACTTCTTTGGGTTTGATACAAAGCAAAATAATCCTTTGGCTCTTGTCAAACAAGCAAACTAGTCAGATTCCTGGGGTTGCTGGAGATAAGACATGGAAGCCACAAGAAATACGACTTCACATTAAAAAGAAGACCGCCTTGTGCCCCAAAGGCGTCTTGTCTAAAATCGCAGATTTACACAGGACTTTAGCCTTTGATTCACTTGCTCAGTTCTCTCCCTCTCATTTTTATATGCTATAAAGACACGGATTTTAAAATCACTGTATAATCTTGACTTCTTTCCCAGCAGGAAAGGAGAAAAGCAGCCAGCAGACAAATGCATCTTTGGCTCAATGGTAGATTCGCCTTTGCCAACTCCCTTGGGTTTTGTTCTCCCTATAATATCCATCATCTCCCTTTTCTTTTTCTTTTCTTGACAGAGTAGTTTGCCTAATTTGAAGACAGAGGTAAATGTAATTAACTGGCCCCCTAACAACAGTGTGCCAATTTAATTGGTAAGATTCCCTGTAGGGAAGGCATTTAATTAGAATGACTGAATCCCTGTGGGGAAGCCAGTGTCAGTGGCAAACCAAAAACCCTTTGCTCAGCACTTGCACAGTTTTGGTTTTGCATTTTGCCTTGTTTAAATGTTTTTTATTCCCCCAGGGATGACAGCAGGTCATCCCCCTGTCCCACAACCATCAAACTCTCCAACGTCAGGTAGGGCTCAGAAAGGAGACAAGTCCAGACGACCAGATGCTGAACACCCAGCTTGAATTAGACTCAGCTAAAATCTGAGCCTGTCAGAAAAATCTGGTTCCCATTGTGGGTACTCTGTCCTGCTGAAAACTCTGCCACATGTGCAGAGTCACATAATTCAGGAGGGCTTTTAATGTTGAACAACTAAGAGGTGAAACAAAGGCATCAGTTAAGCATCATTTACACATCATATTTTGAAGAAATACTTTAATACAGTTTTAGCTCTGTCTTCTGCACTTCCTTACAGTAGCCATGGGTCTGTCTGAATGTTCTTAGTGCCACAGGCTCCATTTTAATACTGGATTTCTGTACACACATCCATCAGCTGAAAAACAAGTCCACTGCATTCTTGGATTCATTATCACAGCAAGCACAGTTCTAAGAGACTTCCTCTTAGGCAGAAATAAATTAGAAAGTAAAGTATCACAGAAGAAGCCCAAGAACAACAGAAGTATTTGCACAAGTACTGGGGCACACACCCTAGTAACACATCAGATTTCCTTCTCTCCTCCCACTGCTCTTCAGTAAAGCTCTTCTTCAAACTCTACCTAAAAACCCAAAACAGCAAGACTGGAGAACACATGCTGGGAATATCAGAGCCTTTCAGAGCAAAGGGCAGACCAAAATGTTGCCATCTCTTTGGTCTCATGGGACCAGAGATACCTTGACATTTGGAAGAGGACTCAGATCCCTGCTGTTGTTATAGCAGAGCCTAAGAAAACCACCTAAAAGTGAAGTCCCAGTGTGCAAGGGATCATCTTTGCAGACTGCAAGAATTGCTACCCTAAAAACTGTGTAACCAGTGGTGCATTGCTGTGAGCACTAAGAGTCAAATTCATATCAGCAGAACTCGAAATAGACACTACATCTCCCAGTTCCCACTGCAAGGGCCAAGTGTCTATACCAGAGGGATTTTTGAAGTTGCCTATTCAGCTAAAAGCAACAGATGAGGCCTGGGGCTTTTTAATGCTTTGATGTGAGTTGTTCCAAAATGCTGCAGCAATATTAGGAATATGAATAGAAAGAAGGCTATGGGGACTTTTTTCCCTTCTGTAAAAAGTTATCTGCTGCATCAAGGAAGAAATTGGAAACCACTCAAAACCCCTGTAGAGAAAGAAATTACAAAACTAAGGATGCAGTGTGTGCACTCTGCCGACTATGACACGGTATTATTAGAAAAGAGAACATATTATTAAAAAATAGATCAGACTCAGAGCCATATGTGCTAGCCAACAGACAAATATTGCTAGTGGTTTTGTCTGTGCAACTACAGGTCTACTCTAGTAGCTAGATTCCACAGTCTTTACTCAGGCAAGCCATTTTTTATGCCAAGATCTCCAGAGAGCATTTTTGCCCAAGCAGGGGACAGAAGAAAATTATTTATGTACACACAAACACAGCTGAGGTTCCCCCCAGTCCGTGTGCTCAAGCATTAGATGACAACATATCTCGTATGCACCAAACCCATATATTAGTGATGGATGCAGTAGAAATACAGGCTGGTTTTGAAACAGGTTTCCTTAGTGGACTCTGGCTAGATTATGCTAAAGTTAAAAGAACGACCAAGTGTGAGCCATGCGACACCTCTCTGTGCTTTAAGAAGTGATCTTACTGGAAGAACTCCTGGTCTGAGATAGTGCTTGTGTGCAAGAGGTGGTTGAGCCCCACGTGCGCAGAGTCGCTTGAGCAGTTCATTTCTCCATCCTTTCCCTGCTTGGAGGCACTGAGCCGGAAGAGGCTGGAGCAACGGAGGGCAAGTTCCAAAGCATCCAGCCAGCATCGGCCTGTGAAAACAAAAGGAATTACTTAAGCACAGGAGAGAAATAAGACCATTTATGCATTGCTTCTCAAAAGCTTCTTGCCTGGGAGTAAAGCTCATTATAATTCAGGGAGTCACTGTGTACAAGAATCTATTTTTCATAGATATAATCCCTAGCTTATCTTGCCAGAAATGGCATGTTTCCGTGGCTGCAAGAGTGACTGATACATCTGCATGGGTAATAAAGTGGCAAGCTCATTCCAATTCTGTTCCCTAACACCATATCTTCCTTTGATCTTCCAGAACCTGTTCACATCTCCTTTTGCCCCTTTTTGATTTTGTCCGAGATGCAGGAAATGTGTACTAGCACGGTGCTTTCAAACCACCTAGCAGGTCATGTCTGCAAGTAACGCATCGGGAAAACACGTTCAGCCTCTGCCATCCCCACCACTCACTCCCAATGGCAGGGAGATATTGAGGCACTGCACTGCATGGGAGATGGCCCTGCTTGGTGTGGGATCACTGAACTACAAGCTAGCTTGGCGGTCCCACACAGGGCATCACGCTGCAATATCACTCTGAAGAAGAGCCATGGTGATCAATACTAGCCAGAGTGATTAAGATGAGATGGAGTTGCTTGTGAGGCTCTTTATTTTTCCTCTTTCTCTGTATTTTTTTTCCCTTTTCTCCATTCCTTTTCCCTGCCCTGTCCATCAGATAATCTGGGTGGAGCATCAGTTTTTCTTATCTTGTCACAAAAATTCTTTACCTGAAGGGTATACTTTGCAAATACCAGAAACAATAAGCTGGCCAGAGATGAGACAAACTGCAGCTCCTATGCACAGCCTCACTGGATTTTCTTAAGGCCTGCGTAGGTCCCACAGGCAGGCAGCAAATGAAAAGCACAGGAATTCAAACTGACCCTTGGCTCCTCTTGCAATGATCCATACAAGTCTACAAAGCTATGTGTTAGTGTTAAAGCCTAATCATCACAACGCTGGAATTGCTGTACCTGAAAATACCCTGCTTCTGCACTGCAGTCATTAATGAGGCCAGGACACCTGCAAATTGACTGAATATTCAAGAATTAAAGTATCAAGGGAGTTATCATCTAATTTCAAGCATGTAAAACAGAACTCTTCATTACACTCCTCAGAATATATTTTGCAATAATTAGAAGTGTGCTTGAGAGGCAGTGAAGAAAACAAAAGGATTTTGCTCTAGCAATGACAAGGGCTACAAACAGGTTTTCCCCAGACCACATTCACTCCTGGGTCCCATTTGGGAAATGTTTCCATTACATTCAGTTCTATCACACACTTAGCATCAAGCATATGCATAAATCTCGCTGGATCCTGCTGCTCTCTTGGGCAGAATTCCCATCAAGTCCAGTATGACCAAAATTTGGCTCTATAAGAAGATCAATAAGAGTTTAAAAAAAATTCAGATCATATGAATAAAAATAAATGTTTATAAATTTGAATAGCTTTCAGTGCTTGCTTTGATACAAAGCTGCAACCAGTAAAAGAGAGAAAAAAAATCCCAAAACTTTAAAGAATTGCACTTGAACACTGAGCCGCAAACACTGCAGAGCCCAGTCATTTATTCAAATTTTATCCCATAAATTCCTTCAGCATCAGCTTATGATTTAATAATAAAATCACACATAATGGTTAATAAAAGATTAGGAAGGTTGAAGGCTGTTGGAATTGATTTCACACTATTTTGTATTTAACAAATACTCTTGCATTAAGGCTTTACACGCAGAGATTTATTCCCTTCTCGCCACGCGGAGGATTTGCATGGATAACCCATTAGAGTTAATGGCTGCGCTGAGCACAAATCCGCTCCCTCTTATGTATCCCCTCTCCAGCAAACCCATCAAGATGAAAATCTGTTTTCAGACATTCAGAAATGCAGCATATGTCAAAGTATTTTAATTTTTGACAGGCTTGTAAAATCAGGTTCTTTGACAGGTAGCTTGATTTGGAGCAGCATGAGCACTTTGGAGCAGTCGCAGAGGTCGGCTCCTCAACGCCTGCAGCACTCACGTACAGATGTTCTCTTACGATGGTTACGGCAATGCGCTCACTACGTTTACGTGTTCTAACAAGGGCAGCAAGGCTGACCCCAAAGTCTTACCCAGCCACCTCCTTTAGTGTGCCCCTGCAGCCCACCCCTCCCTGGGGCTGTAGGTAGAGCAGGCCATGCTGCCCTTCCTCCCACCACCACCGCCACTGGTTTTCACCAGTACTAACGTGAGCTTATAGGCTTGGTCAAACCTTTGGGGCCCTCCACATTACCAGAGGAAATTTCTACATAACATATCTAGCTTTTTTATCTCTTTAGATAACTCCCTGGAAGCGGTTATAAGTAACTTGAATCATTTTTGAAACCTTATTCAAGAAGCCTAAATAATAATTTATAAAGCAATATTAATTTATTCATTCTAATATTCCAATGCAGAGACACAAAGCTTTAGAGGAACTTGCTGTGCATTAGCAGTCAGCATTACTTGTGCTCCCAGAACACAGAAATAGCATCAGTGTACACCCTTGTACTCATTTCTAACAGAAACTGAATGCACGGGATGCACAGCATCCCCAAACTAAGAAAGAGGCTTTCAGCCATCAGGTGGTGCTGTGAATCCAAACAAATACATGCCACAAAACTAGATGTAAAATAATGGGATTTCCTCTGCAAATGAAAAGGTTATGTTCTCTGCAAGTCAACAGTGTGTTAATTGCAGCATAACACCACCAAATTATACCCTCTCAATTTCAGGGATTGCTCACAAGATAAACCTGTTTCATTGCTAAAGGCCTACACAAAATGTTTTTACATTTGAGTAATCTTGCTATTGAAAATGATACAAAAATGCTAGCATTTGGATTACTTAATTGCTTAGCTGACAAGTCTACTCACTCCCTCAGGAACTGCAGAAGGGAAAAAAGTATGTGGTCATGTAATTAAAGGCTGTCATCTATAGTCACAGTAGTCTGCGTGAAGGCTTCATGGTTACCTGAATTCTCACATTTTCTAATTTTGAGCAGTTGACTCAAGTTGGGTTTTTTTTTTGTATGCCAGGTAATCAGACCAGAAAAGTACGCAAAATGTGGGAATACCTGCCCAATAGGATGCATATAAAGGAAGCAAAAAAAAAAAGAGTTGTGAAGGAGTTACAATGCTATTCCTTTAGAAGGTTTGAGGTTTTTAAAGCTGCAATGTAAAATTGCAATCAATTATCAGTTAAAATTTTCCACAAATCATGGCTTAAAACAAGCATATGTTTAAATTCTGAAGGAAAACTCAAGAGCATATTGTATGGCAGAATCTCTCCATAGGCTTTTAAGCTCTTTTTATATCAAATTATATATTACTCTATCCACCGCAATGATTACTTTTGGACAATTTTTGCAGAGATCATGTTGTCTCAAAAACACGAGCATTACCTCCTTTTGCTTGGGAGCTGTGAATGCTATCACTGAGCTTGACCCTTTCTTCATTGTATCTAGTATTTTGTGACTGACTTCCAAGGGGCAGCCGACAGGGTAAGCTCTGGCTCTTATCTCCAAGGTAACAGTTTTCAGTGAGGACAGTAACAGGGAGAAATGACACCCCACCCAAAAAAGATGCTCAACTCTGATGTGCAAATTCAAGTCCAGCTAGACCACTCATACTGGCAGCCAGCACCAGGAGGACATTTCACACCACCCATCATTTGGCACCTGAACTGGGCGGGTGGCAGGTTGCCCAGCCACCTTTGGCTCCCTCCTGGAACCATGGGGAAAGAGTGAGACTCTTCGATAAGGCTGCTCCTGAAGTGCCAAAAGTGGATGTTCTACCAAAGCGCTAGCTCTAGCTTGAGTTCTTGCTCTCTTTTGTAGCAATCTCTGTCCTTGCACTGATCATAGGTTTCAATATCCATTCCCTACAACACTTTAGCAAATTATGATCACAGCATTTGAAATGTGACAGATGTCCTGGGAAAGTGGAATGTCAGGGGAACACATCCGCACACCACTCAGCTGTGCTCACTGGAAAAAAAAGAAAAAAAGAGAGATGAAACAGAGATATCTCATCTGAGTAGGCCTGTAGCTCTTTTTCTCTGTTGTATGTGTTTACAGTAAAATGGTAACAGTCATCAGTGCCAACTTAAAAAATGAAACTCTTTGAAAAATCAGTTAAACACAGCTGGGTCCCAAAGTTCTTTCCTTCTTGAAAGGTTTGGGAACAATAAGCTAATAAAGGACGTGTGTTGCCTTGACTTTGCAACTAAAAAAAAAAAGCCCCATACGCATACCACATATATTTTGAAACCTTCTGTATGCTTTCTCCAGGCCTTTTGGCTCAGCAGGCTGGAAAAGCACGCTATGGTCCTTTGAGATGACTCCTGCAGTACAGTTGCACAAATGGGAATCGCTACAGCTCCTTGCAGGACGCTTCCTGAGTCCACCAGGCACTGCTGGCACCATGTGGAAACCTGGAGGCTGCAAGACTGAACAGCAGCAGGTATGCACTCCCACCAACGCTTTTTTTTTCCCCAAAGAAAAGGAACTACTCAAACCAAGTGACAAAACCCACTTCTTCTCCTCCTTGGAAAAAAAAACACCACAACAACCAAAGGCTGGTTATGCTGCTAACACAGGCTCAGTTCAAGGAATACTTTGAGTCTGTCCTAGTCTATAAAAACATCTAAAATTACAACAATATCCCACAGGGAAAAAACAAAACAAAACAAAAACCAAACAAACAGGCAGCACTGAAAACACAAAGCTATTCAGCTTAAAAATTCTTTACAGTCACCATCATTTCACCTAGAACAACTCATACTTTGATGTGCCAAGTCTATCTGCCACATTTTGCAAGAGCTGATCACAGAGGAGCCAGCCAGTGTTCTCTCAGCACTAACCAATAACAAAAATCTGCTTGAGACGGTATCATATCGTCACACACTGAAGTTCCAGCCCAGGACTATACTTTTTTTCCATTGCATTCTTGTAGCTACAGAACAGCTGGGATGAATCTCTTGCCAATTAAGACTTCAAAAGCCTCACACCTAGTAACCATACATTCCTCCAGAGAGGCATTGCTAAGGGAATATTATTCTTCTTGAATGATTAAAGTCATCCAGCTTTTGGCCTCCTGCCTCACACTTACAAGATAGATGCTTTTAAAAATCAACCCGAAGTAGACTGTCGCCTGGAAGCGATGAATTCTTGCTCAAGTGCACACAAATCATGAATGATGAGGAAGAGGCTGATTTGGTTCAGTCAGTGAACATTAAGGTCATTGTGTTCAGCTGACTGCTTATTTTGCTGTATCACTTGGGTGCCTGTGTGCACAATTTCTTACACTTTGGCAGTCAAGATGCAAGGATGCGATCCCTCAATTAGCTGTGGGTGCGATTTATGCACCAAGCTAAATGAAGTCTGGTTGCAAATGCCTGGATTTTAAACTGCTCTGAGGGGTCTAAGGAATATGAAGGGCAGACATAAAGAAGAAGGCAACTTCTATTTTTCCAGTACTGCCAGGATCCAGTGATATATTTCATTATGAATTTGGTTTCAAATCACAATCTTCCTCCCCATTCATTGCTCCTACGCATTAATAATCTAATTTCCTTCCCAGATCAGAGCATCCATTTTAGGGGAAGGGCCAGATGCCTACCAAGAAGACACAACACTGCAAGTCAGACCATCGGGATTTCCACACAACTCCATTCACATCAGGCAACGGAGACTACTCAAAGCATGCCTGAAGGAGCCGACAGACATTAGGAACAAAATGCAAGTGTGGTTTACAATTCCACTGTTAAGCCTTTAACCCTTGGTTTTCTGCCACTTTGAATTTCCCTAGTAACCCCTTTGGTGGCAGTGTCCATGGCAAGGTGGAGGTCTGCACTATGAGATTTAAGCAGGTGACTCAAAATGCTTAGGAGGTTTGGGGCATCGGTTTGGAGATCTCAGGGGCAGCCCCAGAATGGTCCAGGCAGGAAGTCTGGGACAGGTTTAAACTACTAATTTTAAGCCACTCATCAGCATAAATCTGAAATGCATATACAGTCACTGGTTTGGAAAAAGAAATTTTCTTTTCTAAGAAAGACAGACCTCGTGTTTGTACAGGTTGAGCCCTGTAGGCTGACATGACCTTCCAGATGTCTTTAAAACACATCACAAAGCAGACCGCTGCTGCAGTCTATGAATGTGAAATCTACTGTAGCTTGGTGGTGGCTCTGCAGGCTGTCCAGAAGTCAGGACCTTAAATCCTACCAACAGTCTGTCACAGATGGTGCGGCAGAGGGGAAAAAAGGGATTCTGAGATGCCAAAAGAAAAAGTAGGCCATGTAGCTGCTGATCATGATATAGTTGTCTGGATAGCAGAACTGTACATCTAACATATGCTGCAATTCAATATTCCCCAGCAAGTCAGAGGCCTCCACGAATTCCTGTTAAATATGCCAAATGCTCTGCAGTTTATTTTCCACTAGTAACATGGGAGACTGCGTTAAGAAGAACATGGGCAGGACACCTCCTCAGAGATGCTGTAGATTCCCACAATATTGCCTCTACAGAGGAGATGCGAACATACCGCAAATACACGCTAACATTACACAAGGGAACAGACTCCACCTGCCCCATTTTTGCCAGCCAGCTTAGCTCATTTTACCTTAATCTCCTGTCTCTCTTCACCACAACTGCATCCTCTGTGTTTGTCCAGTGCATTAAAGAAATGAAACAAACTCGTGTACACCCTTTTAGAGATCCCTCTTTACAACAGGTAAAGCTACATAACAGTCTACAACCATTTCAGTTTAGTGTCTTCTGGGCTTAAAATCAAATTGTATTAATTGCAAAGTGCAAGCCTTAATTTGCTGCAGTTTATACAGATTTCTTTAAATGTAACCATTTCTATTCCTTGTGTCCTTGTCTGCATATGTTTTACACCACCTACTGACCTTGACACCATTTCCAAGTCACTCACCTCCGAGTGTGACACCCATGTGTTGGGCCATTTGTCAGCACATCTACACCACTCAATAAAGCGGACACTCCCAAACTGCCCCCACGAAGGCTAACTAACAAATGAACGGAGCATGGCACAGTCACCATGCCAGGACAGCTCTTGTGTTTAGGAGGGAGGCCAGCCTGAGTGTATGAGCTGTTGTTGCCTCTGTGTCTGCACGTTCACATCCTTCCCTTCCTGCACAAGGTACAGCTCACTGATCTCAGCTGTGAAGTCAAATACGCTAATTCAGCTGAAAATTACACCATTTTTCATGCTAGTATTTCTGTGCAATACTAGATCAATTTTTTTTTTGTGAAGTCCACTGCTAAATGGACGGATCCCAAAGCTTCACTTCACATCGGCTGTCACAGTCACCTCCTCAGACTCTCAGGATCTACCAGGCATAACATGGGCAGCTTCAGACCTGTGCAGGTGGCTCCAGGGCACTGCTAGCACTGTTCAAGAGCATGCATTCTTAACCAAAGGCCCTAGTTATTTTCTACATACACATTTATGATATTTAATTGAGAGGTATCTCAGTTCCTCCTCCTTCCCTTGATCATGTTAGGTTTTCATCTAACCTTACTACCATACTGTAGAGAAGCAGCAAAGTAAAGGAAAATGATGCTAAATCCCAAAATCTCCTTTGATCTGCCTGGCCTCTGCATGCTTCCCAAGAATCTTGGCCAATATCTTGGCTTTAAAAATATGTTCCAGTAACTCACTATTTTAAGCTCTTACGATACCAGAGACATGTAATAATTCACTGGGCAGAAAGCTTCCCACAGGCATTTAAATATTGAAAATGCTCATGTGTCAGACAGGGTCCCTTTTGTGCTTTTTCAGTATGTGGTGTATGACCCAGACAGAGAGATCACAGCTAGAAAAGTCTTACCTCCGATGATCTTTTGGGAGGTATTGCTAGCTTGGGAGCCTTTACAGGTAAGGTTAGTTAGAACAAACCTAAAGCTATTCTGCTCCACAAAACTAGCCTGTGGCAGCTGCTGTAAATAAAGAAGCTCAGCCACAGGTCTCTTTGCCAGGCTTTAAGGCTAACTGTTAGGTTTCTACCAGAATGAAAGTTTTTGTTTAGAAGATAGCTGAAATGCCAGAAAAAGAGTACTTTATGAGACAGCAGTTTGTATTGAACACATACAATGATCACATTGGTCCCTTTGTGCATTTTCTAATTAACTTAATGGAAAGACAAGTTACATGGATCTCTAAGGAAACAATAATTTAGAGAATCTGGACTGACAGACAGTTGTTGAAGGTATTTGGTTGCCTAAGAGCTCTGGGACTATTCTGCAGGCTGTCTGTATAACCAGGGTTTGAAATGCCTGTAATTTAGCAGCTCTACTCCAGCAACACTTTTTTTCCCCACGAGTCTATTGTATCAGCCTACCCCTTTCTAGACAGGTGATATTCGGAGCTGGGTTGGAATCCTGAATTCCTTTACACAAATAAGCTGTACTGTTCCATAAGCTACAAAAGCATAATATTCAAAGAAACAGATGCGCTTCTACAGCTCCATACAAGTTCCACTTATTTTCATATCGTTTCACTACATTGCCATCTACAAGCTGCTTTTAGTATGGAGATGGTATCCCTCACCATGAACAGCCCTCCTAGTAGGAAGAACAGCACACCAAGCCTGTAATGAAGAAAGGTTTCCTCCTATTTTAAGAGCCATGTCAAAGCTGCATTTGGCATTGTCGCATTTCCAGCCTTTAGGAATATGTCAAACTTAATCACTGGACCAGAAGGACACTGCTTTCACAGGCCACTGTGCTCCATAAAAAATCCTTGTGTCCTTAAAGGTACTCTAGATGAGACCCAAAAGAGTACATGGGCTCCATGAGCACCCTTGATGAGGTAGGTGAAAAATACCCATAAAATGAACAGCCTCAGTTAATTTGCTATGGCAAAAAAAAAAATGAGAGTAGTCTGAAGGTCAAATGGAATGAAAACATGTTTTTAATCTTCTTATCTACTTATAAATCACTGATATTTTAGGTCTGCTAAAGTCATTTATAGAGATTTTCACATAGCAAGCTAGCATGCCTGTTATATATTGACCTAAATTTATCTTCCATAATTTTCTGAATTCTCAGAATGGTATTTTACATGTGGAGTCACCAGCATCTGGGCCTGCTATACTGTAAACCATCGTAGCAAGTTTACATGAGAATTCTGTTGGTTGAGAGACATCTATCAACAGTTCTTCAATATTACTATGTTATTTTCCTCCAACAGATCCCCACTTAGTGTTAAGATGTAGGCAGATAACTCAGTAAAGTCTCTGCTGAACTGAGGAAACAGTTAAGTCCTCCTCTCATCCCAATTTTGGGATCAACTCCTACCACCCTTTAGTATACACTACTTAATGGTTTTTTCCCTGGCTACAAGCCTAGGTCTTTCTTCCATACACATGGCCAGAAAGGTGGCTGATCAATGAGAGATATGAAATGTGCCTGTAGTCTCCTTGACCTATTCTGATCATTACTAACGGCATCTCAAGCTGGGTGAGCCGCCATTTTTTCATTTGCATACCATTTTTTTTCCCATCAACCTATTTTCTTAACTAGCACAGAGCACGCAATCTGGAGAAAGCAAACGAAGACCAAAACTTACCATCCGATTCGGAGGCTGCTCTGAAAATCAAGTAGCTGCTGGGAAGAGGTTGAGTGATCGAACCAACATTTTCTCCCTTTGGGCCCTGGAAACACACACAGACAAAAAGACATAAGGCACAGAGGATGCAATGGACCGTTCAATGTCTTTATACCCTTCCTGGGCAGAATGTGTATGCTTGTAATACAAAACACGGAAGGAGCAGACGTGGTAATTTAGAGAGACTCATCAGTAATCACAATACTGCTGCAGCAGCTCCAAAGCAGTAATAAGCTCTGATGTAAATGGGGCTTGGTCTAACCTATGCTCAGCCCAAAACCTACTCTGTTTATTCAGATCCTCAGGAATGGAAGAATCTCCTTCCTGTCACTTGGGACAAAAATAGTCAAGTATTTGCTATTAGCCATCTTTGTGCAACACCTGAACAAATTGTTCCACGCGGTGCACATCGAGTCTGTCTGCAGTCTGACACCCTAGCAATGAATTAGGATTAGGTCCTTCTCTGAGCAGAACCACAGGCTCCCACCTTGATCTCCTCCCTGTTTTCTCCTCTCTTGAGCTCCAGAAGCTGCTAAGAAAAAGCAGTTCCTGTACCCGGTGAGCACAGCTTCACAATCTCCATGGTATGGACTTTACACCACAATGTGACTGAATTAAATACGAGTCCCTCCTTCTCCCTTGCACTTCCAAAGTGATCCAGCCTCCTTCAGTTTCTTCTCTCCATCATTTCACAACAAACAACATGAAAGCAGATCCTTTTTCAAATACACAGACATCATGTCAGAAATAAATGCAGAGCAAAAAACATCACCAATACTCGCAGGACCACTACACCAACTGCAGGGTGGAATAAGCACTTTTCTCCAGGATGCTCAAATACAGATTTCCTTGACTTTCTAGAGAACACCACACAATGATGACAATCTGTTGACAAATTTTTGCAGTTTGACTATGACTCTCCTCCCTTACATGGACCGTTATAGTATCCCATCCTGCTCCTTGAAAGAAGAACTTCTCCCTAGCATTAGTTTGTAAGCAGAGAAACTGTTACTGCTCCTGAAAACTGCTCCTGTATACCAGTGTCTCGTGGTTTTATCTGGATTTTTGTTTTTGAGTTCTACACAGGAAACCAGTATTTGGAACAGATGAAGAGTGCAGGCATAGGACAAGCACCAAATTGTATCTGAGTCTATGCCATAAAAATACAGTGCTGAGAAGACAATAGTCTCCAGTCTAGCTTCTTGTCTTCACATCTGCAGGGTTCTGCTGCTGCCAGGAGAAATTTGGATCTTTGTTACTCATTTCTTTTTCTCTTCCCCTCTCCCACAAGAGGTTTACAAAACTAAGACTGTTTAAAAGGCTTAATAGTCAAGACTGGCAAAGCTGAGATTTGATTAGTAAACCAGAGCAGCTTAAGACATTACTAGTGACATTAATGCAATCAGGCATCATTCCTGATGGCATTTTTGCTTTCAGTAGCTTGCAGCTGAGCAGAGTGTTTGAGAACTGTTGACACCACCATTACTTGTGTTTTCAGTGCAGAGGGTGGCATTTGCTCTGTTGGAGGAAAAACCCCACAACCAAACAGTACAGATCCAGACAGCTGCTATTAAAAAAAAAAGGGAGAAGGGAAGGAGGGGACAGCACAAAGTTTTAACAGACATTTAGGTGTGTGGATAAATACAAGGAGCAGCCAGGTCACTCTGTTAAGGAAACTTATTCAGTAGTAAGGCATGCTCATACATGGAAGGCGCTGTTTCCCACAGAAAGAAGAGAAGAAAAGAGAGGAGGCCATAAAAACAATGTCAACATCTTCACAGAGTAAATGAGGTTCTGTATCCACACAGCAGAGATAACAATGTTTTCTGTCTTGCAGTCTTTGAGCATCATGCCTAACATTTGGAGTCTAAGACCATGTCTCACTAAAAGTGAATGTTATCCCTGCCACACTGGACCCGTGTGTACAAGTGAGAAAGGATCATCTTCAGATCATTCCTGTCTTTACATTTGATTTGAGACTCAAAAGCCATTATCAAACAGGGTTGAGTGGAGTGGACTCACATTGTTTTAGATAGTATGATGAGATATCTAGTCTTGCAAAGTCATAAAACAAAGCTTAAAAAAGGGAGGAAAATCCCTTTCAGTAACAGTGCTGTGGATAATTGTAAGGGTGAAGATGAAACTAACTCTGTTGTATTTTGGAGTAGAACTGTAGAAGCTGAAGCATAAGCCCATTACTAGAGCTTTTTTTTTCTTTAAAGGAATGACTCAAGGTTCTTAAAATCAACAAAATTCAAACTATATATATTCCCAGATTCAATGGATCTGACCCCAACTCATTTAGCGCTGTAAATAAACGTCAGAACACGCTGCAGTCGATAAAAGCCTTCCCACATCACACTGTTCAGCCAGCTTCTGAGCAAGCTCAAGGGGAAATACGAACTATTCCAGGACAGTTTTTTGGGACAGCTGGGCAAACCCTGCCAGCTGATAGCTCTATACTCCCTCTGCGAAGCAAGAGGACAGACACCCACACCCTCACACTCATTACTAGGTTGGCATTCCCCAGTCTCCTGCAGTCATCTCGGCAAAAAGTCTCTTCCCTGAAGCAGCGTGGGATCAAACTGACTTCACACAATGGACAAAGCACCTCTGCCGCAGTATTCATATATTTAGCTTTAAACTACAAGCAATGGTCTTACATCTTACCTACTTATCATTGGAAAGGTGCCCCAAAATTTCATCCTGCTTTAACTGAAGTTAAATGCCTGCACATCAAAGTTAATTGGCTAGCACAAGTATAAATGTCTAGGGCAGTGCTTGAAACAGACATTTGTTCTAGGGCTGAACCCCACAGATAGATCCAAACATTTGCTGAGCAGCCAGGCCAACATGTACGAAGGTGCTTATTAATTACCCTGAGTTAGCTGGAAGTCCACTGACGTGAGTCAAAACATCAACTGGAACATCAAGTCTAGTCTGGAAAATCCTTGAAAATTTCACACGCCATTTTGGCCAAAAGTGAAAGTTGTTTAGCTAGCCCTTATCTCTGTAGTGATGGGACGGCAACTTGGGCTTCTTGCTTAAGCTTGGACTAATCCATATTTACAGAGAAAGAGGCTTTCTTTGCACAGTTATACATAACCAATTCAGGTCAGTCAGTTCTACTCCAGTTACTTTAAAAGAAGGCCATGAAATGACACAAAATGAAACAGTATTTTTAGCAGTTTCAGCCTTAAACTGTTGTCAGAGTGCAGACAGCTTCTTTGACATCAAGCAGCTCACTGTTGGATTTCTTCTTGATGTGTATTTTGGTGTTCACCTTGTGGTTGAGAGCATCTATCACACACAGCAATCCAGGCTGAACTCAGGTTTCAGGAAATATCCTACTACACAGCTCAAATGTAGCATTCTAAATACCTGTTTCAAATGACTTAGAATATTACTTTGACTCAAAAATTCAAATCTTTTGGGACTTCCTGTAGTAGACAAACATTTGCAGAGATATATTCCCTTCATATTTAATACATTAATTCCTATTTCTGTCATATCTTATCTCAAGAAACACAAGAATTAGATATACATACACATGCACAAATATATATACATATTGCTAAAAACTCCTTTTCCTTTCAGACAATTCAATCAAGGGAAGGGCATTCTAGCATAACACTTCAGATCTGCCAGCGACACTACTTTTCAGTACCTGACTGCATTTTTGATTCTACTTTTGCACTGCCTCTCCTGTCTGTGCTTTTCAGAAGAATTCAGTTGGCCTGTCAAGCACAAGGAATTTTTTTTCCTAATGGACCGCAAATGTTTGACAGCCTTCTTGGATGCATGCTCTTAATTAAAAAAGCATCAAAACTCAAAACTTAATAAGAAGCAAGGTAGCTTCTTACTAAACTTTTGGTACTTAAAGCAAAAGCAATGCAGTTAGGCATAGATCAGAGCTGAGCTACTGTCAGAAAACAGCAGCTCTTACCCTTGGTTGTTGAGGTTAACGTTAATTCTCTCCTACCTTGTTAAAAATTGCAAGAGTTTTTATAGTGATTGTATAGCTGTGTTTAAAACTGTTCAACTAACTGCAGGGACGAGGACGAGTGAGGCTGCTTGATCTGCTCCCACAGGGCTTCTCCTCCATTTTGTTAGACCTTCTGATGCCAATGACAAATGCCTTCACCGCTCTTGCATGAGTCTTTCCAAGTAGATTTACTCTGCTGACCACTGTGCAGCAAGGCAGTAGCTTGTAACACCCTGCTTACACTGATGATGTCTCCTAGAGAATTTATGTCTGCAATAACTCTGCTGAGTCACTGTTTTTAATGGAGAAACAAGAGTTCAAGAACATTTAATTTTTGTCTTCAAGGTATCCAACAGATGTTGCTCTCAGCACCTCTCAGGAGATACTGCGGTCTTCCTCTTTTCTCATAGGTATTAGAGATTTTTTTTTTCTTTTTGCCTATTCTTAAAGGAAAGAAGAAAAAGAAATGCAGCTCTTTAAAATTTACAGGGAGTTATTTTAAGAACTGTGAGAAACTATTAACCATTTGCTTTACAGGGAGATCCAGAGGTCATAGCTCCAGAGAAGCTACTGTGTGTACTGGAAGAGACTACCTCAGCCTGTAAGCAACAACAGACTGAAGAACTCAAAGTGAAGGAGAGAAAGCTTGCTATTTCCATTTCAAAGAAGAGAAAACCAAGGAAACCTATCCAAAGTCATACTTTCGTGGAACAGTCAAGGCTTGAGCAGATCACTGAGTTCCAAGTCCATCGCAAAAAACCTAAACCTCAGAGGCATTAGAAAAAAAAGTCAAACTATTAATCTTTTTTTTTTTTTTGGTCACTTTGCCAGCCCTTTTCCAGTGTTGTGCAAAGCGTCTGATGTTTCGTGTGTAACTAATCACTATGCACCATGTTCCTTTGATGTCACATCATGACCAAGCTTCAGTACCTTTAATCTTTTTATATAGTCAATTCACCATCACTATCAGCAACTGAACAATTGCAAATCTAGATAATATCAGTGCTAGATAATACTAGTGCTCAGACACTTTGGTGACTAAGAAGAAGTTGTTTGACTCATCCCTGGAAACACTCAAGGCCAGAGTGGATGGGGCTTAGAGCAACCTGATCTGGTTGGAAATGTCCCTGCTCCTTGCAGGGGGGTTGGACCAGATGACTTTAAAGGTCCCTTCCAACCCAAACTATTGTATGATTCTATAACTTATCAGGATTGTTACCTTTACAGCCCAGATTGATTGATCCAAAGGATGAAAAAGTTTAAAACAGAAGCCATCCTTTTTGGAGGGTCTCTCAATCAGCTCACAAGAATGGAGCAAGATTGTCCCAACCCACTGTCCGATCTTTGGTGTCTTATAAATCAGCAGCACTCCTGGTTTCAGAACACACCACAGCTTGGTCCAACTCTTCAGAGTCCCACGAATCTGGAGGGAAGCAGGAAGAGAACAGAAAGTTGCATTTATGTTGCTCCTTAAAAGAAAAACAGCGTGTATTCAGTATTTATACAGTATTTCCAGTAAGTGTTTCTCCCAAGGCCACACTATGATACACTTCCTTAGGAAGATACACTGCATTATCTAAACAATCTTAGGGATCTCATAGCAAAATCCTAGACCTTGTAAATCTAGCTATCATATCTAGTCTTCCTATTTTTATTACTGGCTTAGTGTTAGCAGCTTTCTTAATTTTTTTAGGCAACCAGCACTGCTGGCCCATGCGAGAGTGATTTGTTAATAATCACGGAGGACATGCCAATTAGAACATTGCATAGAAAAATGTTATAGCTAGTCTAACTTGACTTATAAGTCATTTTAATAGTGTTCTGCAGAAAAGAGCTATTAATGGGTTTTGTCAAACACCCCATTTTTAAAAGCACCTTCTCCAGCTGGCTTACTTCTCTGTCAAGCTCAATGTACACTCTCTCTTGTACAGAAGACATTAAATCGGATAGTAAACATTAAAGATAACAGCTTTAAGAATGGGGAAGTTTCTCAGTAAGGTCAGATTTTGCTTAAGGTCTTCTTGTCGTCAGTGTACATAAGCCAAACCTCAAGTCTTATGTTGGCGTTCTGTTTTTGTGGCCCAGCATAATTTTTTGCTGAACCAGAAATTTCCAGCCACAGCAAAAAAACAACAGCTATTTAGTATTTTCTCAGTATTTATCCATCATCAACACTAAACACTAGGGAAACATTTTGTTGCCAACCTAATTTCTCAAATAAACCATACAGATCTCACTTTTCTGGTCTCTAATACTGAATGTAGAACAATGTTGGAGATTTTCCACACTGGTCAATGCGATTGTACTGTTTCATGAAATCCCTAAGTTACTTTTTTTTTTTTATAAAAACTACTATATGTTTGGTGATGTTTGGAAATTAAGTTTTGCCATTATAAAAGGGGCCACCAATTCACTGTTAGTCAAGTAGACTAAACGGCCCCAGATGAGGAGAAAAGCAGTAGTCAAAGGTAACATCTCTCAGTGTCAATCCAAACTTATTTTGCCACATACAAAGTTTCAGGACTTCAATGAGAAGCTGTCACTAGTTGAGTCTTTGTGCAAGGAGAAATTACAGTTGTCATCAGGTCCAATAGGTTTCATTCTGTGCTGCGACAACATAAAATCCAACTGTCAATAGAACAAGCAGTATCTGCCCATTTCCAGGCTGTTACTCTGTCTATTCCCTCTTCAGTACAAAAACACATCTACGGGAAGAGGCCAGCAGACTATTTCAGAGAGGAAGAAAGAAAGAAACATCATCACTTCCTTTTGCACTATGCACTTTTTGAGACCGTGTTGCTACTAAAGGACATGGAATAGATGGACTGAGTTACGTTAAGATGGAAAGTAAATATTCCCCATAACTCCACTTTTATAGCAGTTACTTAAGTATGGCTTTAAAGCAACTTCAATGCAAAATTATTCAGTCTTCCTTCACTCAAAAAAGTACCAGTGTGCTAAGTCTCAGACACATCAAGTGCTTCCCACTTATTTTTTCCTACAGCCTCAGAAGCAATGGTCTGTATTAAATACCTTCAGCCAGTCTGCTGTGATCACTACAGTGGGATCTTTTAGAGCACTGAAGAGTTGTTTGGTAGCTCTTTTCTTCTCCTGTCTGTAATTTTTTTTTTGTACCTGGTTGAGAACAGAGAAAATACGGCAGCTGTAATCATGACGTCTTTTGGGGAGGAAAGAACACAATGCATTAAGGACAGCTATGTATAGCACCGCTAGAACTTGACCCAGCACAGGTTCCCCAGAAATGAGCACAAGATAGCAGACACCTTCTTTGCTTCTGAAGTTCCACTAAATATAATCTAATTTGGCTTTCCTTTAGGGGGAATAGAAAGAGGTAATAAACAGTTCTCCCCACCCTTCAAATTAAAGAGATTAAATCTAATTTCATCCAAATCAAACTATTTAGACTTTAGTTTGGTAGACAAGCAAGTGTTCAAGCAAAAATTTGCTCAGGTTGCCTAGGCATACCGCTCCTAACAAGACCAATGAAGGATTATGATCCTCTCGAGGTGCCTAATGGCTCTGGAACATACAAACAGTGAAATAATTAACTGACTTGTTCTGTTTGCAGTTATATACTCTAATCCTGTGTTAAAGCTTGTATTCCCTTGGCCTGTAATGACTCCTAGAAAAGCTGGAGGCTTCTCTGGGTCTTAGGAAATGACTCATAGTAGTTCCCAATGGTTTGCTTGGAAGGTACTACTTGTTTTGCAAAAGAAAGTTAGCTGATGATGACTTGGCTGCTTTGCACATACCTTCAGTGTTTCCTTCTTTGTGAATTTGGCTGTGGGAGACACACACTCTTTGTCAGACCCATTGCAAAGCTTATATTCGATCTAAAAAAAAGAGGGAGAGAGGAAATAGGAATGTGTTAACATGAAGATGTTCAAGTTATGCTCTAATGAAGAGTCGTTTATATCTTCCAGGAATCCATGAAAGAGCTGATTGCAGATTTCAGCAGCGGAATGATAGGCAGGCACAGAAAATGCGTATTTGCAGTGCACTCCAAACTTCCTTTTTATATTCGTAGTTAGTTGGAAAATTCCCCATCAAATTTTCTTCGTATTTCTCCCAAGCAGACATTAATCTTGGTAAAATAAAAAAAAACAAAACAACCAAACCACAAACCCTATTCTTATTCCTGACTTTGAAAACTTCCCACCTCTTCTCAGATCTGAGAGCATTTCAATTACTGGAATGAAAATTATGAGGAAGCTGGCATAGATCTTTCAGAACTAGACTCGTTGGCAATGACTGTTGCCCTAGTTGAAATGTCCAGAAACATGAGCAGGCAAGAAATGACCTAATCATGTTACAGATAATACAGGAAATCATCATCATCTTGGCCTTGTGAAGCGAGGCACAAAATATACAGTCACTTCAAATCATGTTTGATAGTGTCAGTGCTGTTTAAATTCACTTTCAGAGGCCGCAGACTGATCTCATAATTGTGCTGATGGGCTGAAAAAAATGCTTTACTTTTGTTAGACATGGTCACAATATTACTGTTCCCGAAATAATGTATGCTTAGAGAGTAGAGCTCTCTGGAGCCCAACTCATGATGAGGACCCCTACTTGGATAGGTACTGTCAGCATATTGTCCAAAACTTGGGGAGGATTAGTGGCATGTGAATTATGGTACGGTCTCTACTCTGCTATTTTTTATGTGACCGTGGGGAAGGTACTTTCTTTCTCTGTATCTCTTTTCCTTCCAACCTTTCATGTGCCCGACACATTCAGACTGTGATCTTTTGGGGTCAGGCACTGTCCCTCCCACTTATGCATGGGAGTTCTATAAAAAAGCTCAGATCGTGGCTACCTTGATTTAATGGGTATGACACACACAAAAAAAATGAGCTGTACTAAGGAAAAAAAAATCAAATTTATAAATTCACTGCTATGATGTGAAACAAACCCACTGGGCTCCCAAACTCTCTCTCCTGTATGTCACAAGTTGATGTAACCATTTTACAGTGCCTTCAGTTTTGAGAGACCCACTTTCCTTTTCCCTCCCAGTGACACAGAAACCTCTACGGCTACTACAGCCACAAAATATTTAATGACAGCCAGATCAGTCCTGTTCACATGACTTAGATAAAAATACACAAATGCATGACCATATCATGGCAAACAGGCCATCAACTATTCTTCAGAGACTATGGCAGGAGCAAAAATGGGACATAAGGATGCATGCTCAACTGAGCAAAATTCTTTCAGGGTGATGCAGGCTTAGAAATTTAGGGTCAGAAGGTGCAATGTGAACCAAGCCAAGGTCACTGTAGAACCTATCACTTGTTCTCACATACCCTCACAGTAGTCTTTCTTAGAATGATATAATCATAGAATAGTTTGGGTTGGAAGGAACCTTCAAAGGTCATCTAGTCCAACCCCCCTGCAAGGAGCAGGGACATCTCCAACCAGATCAGGTTGCTCAGAGCCCATTCAACCTGGCCTTCAATGTTTCCAGGGATGGGGCATCAACCACCTCTCTGGGTAACCTGTTCCAGTGTTCCACCACCCTCATTGTAAAAAAATTCTTTCCTTATACCCAGTCTGAATCTACCTCTCTCTATTTTAAAACCATTGCCTCTTGTCCTATCACAACAGGCCCTGCTGAAGAGTTTCTCCCCATCTTTCTTATAAGTCCCCTTTAGGTACTGGAAGGCTGCTATAAGGTCTCCCTGGAGGCTTCTCTTCTCCAGGCTGAACAGCCCCAGCTCTCTCAGCATGGCCTCATAGGAGAGGTGCTCCAACCTTCTAATCATCTTCACGGCCCTCCTCTGAACTTGCTCCAACAGGTCCACGTCCTTCTTATGTTGGGGGTTCCAGAGCTGGATGCAGTACTCACCAGAGCAGAGTAGAAGGGCAGAAAAACTTTCACTAAAAACAAAAGTACACTTGACACTTAAGAATAAATAGAGAAATGAAAACTCTATGACAGTGCATAAAGACCAGTGAAGTCCCTGATCTGACTGTCCAGTCTACAAGTCAACT
This sequence comes from Chlamydotis macqueenii, assembly GCF_036417535.1. NCBI lineage: Eukaryota > Metazoa > Chordata > Aves > Otidiformes > Otididae > Chlamydotis > Chlamydotis macqueenii. The sequence continues at coordinate 50,215,156 of NC_141560.1, read as the reverse complement.
TGGCACTGGATCCACTCAAAGAAGATGTCGGCTCTGGACTCCTGCAAACTATTCAATATTTGTGATTTTTGTTCTAACAGAAAGGTAAACCTGCCTCTTCTACCTGCAATGCAGTGTCTGATGCATATTTTGTATTTCTGTACACAGGACTTCACCGTAAAAACACAAGATTGACAGTGGGGAGCACTGCACAGATACAATGTCTGAGCAGAGAACTGTGCCCACAGGGTCCTTGTCACATTTCAAAGGGCAGTGGTAGACACTTGGGAGATACGCTATAAGCTTTTCTTTATGAGGAAGCACTTCTAACTGCTTAAATATCTCTAAGCAAGAATCCTTTGGAATTATCAGGAGATTATGCTTTCACGATTCAAGATGTGAGTCCTCTGAAACTGGTCAGAAGAATTCTACCCCTTCTCCTAATTAGCAGGGAGAATGTCCTGTGCTTGAGATACAACTATGAGCCAACTGTTTACTGGTAATTTCACTCCACTCAGGCTGAGAGATCAGATGCAGAGAGAAACACTGCGTATTATTCCTCATTAGCCAGCACGAGGAGCAGAAAAAGCACTGGTGTTCCCGAGATTCTAGGAAATCCTGCTCAGGTGTCCACAAAGCATCAGGCTATACTGAATGCTTTTTGCTTAACTAATTAAAACCAGCTACAGTCACTTGTTGTCTAGACAATTACATATTAGCACTTATAAAAAGAATAAAATCTTGGCTCCTAAGCTCACTGGGTTCAAGGATGAATTCAGAAAGGCTTCCAACAACCACTGCAAAACATGCAAACCTGAGCCCTAAACCTGCTGCTGATGCGGAAACTGGCATTCACACAGACAGGGGCACTTTCACTGCTCTACCAGCCACACCTGCCTCCTCCTCAGAGTCTCTCTGGGTCGTGCTAAAAATAGGGTTAAACAATTACACAACTTCAAACCTAGGACATACACAGAGAGACATTGATTCTGCCTCTTCAGGAGAGCTGACTTGGAGCTCCATGACCAGGGACACCGCAGGCCCATCATCAGCCGATATTGCTATGCATGTTATAAAGCCGCAGCACACAACAACGGATGAAGGGATAATCCCCCTTACACCACCATAGCGTTTAGGAGCTCAGTAAATACAGTGAAACTTGTCTGAAATCATTACAAACTGGTCTTTCACTTGGTCAAAGCAGCTGGATTAACAGCTTCAGAGGCTGCTGCGGTGGGCTCCTGAACTGCTGTGCTGCTTCCTTCAGGCACTGCCTTCCCCCATATCTGCGCGATGTCCAGACGTGCTGAATTTGCTAACCTTGCCTGTAAAGGGAAACACGGCCACAGGGATGGTGTGCACTGAGCCAGGCTTGAGAATGGATGAGAAGTGGTAACTTAAGTCTCTCACTGCCTTTGTAAGAATTTCTAGGCATGGGAAAATAAATAACTGTGCTGCCATGTCCCAAAAACTGTGACGTAGCAGCTGTGTGACAGATAGTGCAGCTTCCCAAGATGGTTGTAAAATGACCGATCTTTATGAAGAGAGAGAAAATTTTACTGAAATCAAGCCATGGTTCTACCTAGAGGCCATGGATATGCTTTCAGATGTGCCTGACCTGGGACTTCTGTTTTCGGAAACTTGACATTGTTCCCCAGTTACTTTTTCAACGGGGCAAACTGCTTCTCCCTGCCGACTTTGCTTCTTGTTATGCTTATGAGGATGCACCATCACAGATCCTAAATAGCAATCTGCTTGCAGGTGATCTCCAAGTCTACAGAGTGAAAAGCATTGCATTTCTAGGTTTAAAGTTCCTGCCTTTTCAGGAAGGACTACCTACCACAGGCCCCCATGCTGCTGATAGCAAGGTACAGTGCGTCCAAGTTTAACCTGCTACGTTACGCGAAGTAATATGATTGTGTGTTTTTATATTAATCTGTCTTAATAGTCTTGATTGTACCTCGTGGCATATATAACATTCAGAAAATCCAGGCCATCAGCTCTGAAGATCCATAAGATACAGCAGGGCCTTGCATCACTAAGACATGTCAAGAGTGTTTAATGATGCCCTTCTATTGCCCTGCTGTTTCCAGTCTGGTAGAAAACTAAGAGAAGTCTTTTGTCATCACAGCAAATCTTTCAAGGACACTGGGGTAACGCTTGTGCAGGATATCAGAATTTGGCCCCCTCTCTCTGCAGCAACACGTGAACAGTGTTAACCAGAGATAAGACTTTGTACAATGGGAGGGTAGGGAATTGCTGTCCTTTTTAAAATGAAAAAATCCACTGGAATATTCTAATAAGAAAGGAATTGGTATGTTTTCCATATACTGGTTCTCATAATTATAAGGAGTGAAGACTCTTAATCTGCCAAAAACTTTTACCAGGGCATGCAGCAGCACTTGCAGGGGTAGGAAATTATTGTCCCTCTTTAGTTCTCTAACCAGATCTGTCCTTTCCAGGACTGAGTGATGACCTTGCCTGCTGATGACGGGCTGTGCTGTACTCGGAGACATACTTTTTATCCCTGTTAAGTTTCTGTTACCTTTCATCTCAGTCATGTAGCTCTGGAGATCTGACAATCTGCTGATTGTCAGCAGTTATCACAATATCCTTACACTTCTGCTAGGCTTTGTAAGAGCATACAGAGTCCTCACAACAGTGCTATTCTGATCCAGTGTCTTTCTAGTGACTTCATTTCCAAGAGGAACCATGTAATTTCACAGAAAAACAGTCTGTGATCCACTCTGGTGTAAGCGATGCCAGCCCACCAGCATGCCGTGCCTCGGATAACAGCAAGAGGAATATCCTGTTGTTTAGTGCAAGCAATCCTTGCTGCCTGGCATGAACACAAAAAATGGGTAATGAGAGACAAACAGACAGAATTATTCCAAGTCAGAAACATTTAAATAAAGTCATTCTCAAGCTGTGGTCTGCATGTTAACAGCAGTGACAGCTTACAAGTCACTCTTTTTTCTTCTTTGCATCCGAGCGAGAGAAAGATGAAATCAGATGGGAATTTGAAGGCAGAACAAAAGTAGCTGGGGTCATAAGTTACATTTCACAAAAGCTAAAATGGTCATCACATGGGAGACATATCCTTGCTCACATGTAATTTCTCCGGTATCTTTTCCACATATAATTGCTACAGGTCTGTATCACTACAGAAATGAAAGAAATGAAACAGAAGTTCCTAAAGTAGTATAAACACTATAGAAAAGCTGGGTTGAACATCAGAAGTGAAGAGCTTCTTGTTGCTGATACGTATATTCACAGATATCTCAACTGCATTTAAACAATTTTGTTTTCAACTTGCTATAAGTAGTTATTTTGTAAAACTTTTACATTTTGTTGTGAATTAACAGCTCATCCAAAGCACAGCAAAGTCAGTGAAATGATTCTTACTGACAAACAAGACTCGCATTAGGAAAGATTACTTTTCAATTAATATGCTGCTTTACAGCAAGTTGAATAAATTTCACCTAAATTTCACTTTCTAGTTTGAAAAAAAAAAAACCAAACCAAACCCAGAACTACCACCTCTTATTTCAACAATGTTACAGAGACACGGCAACTGTGTTTACAACACTGAAATAGCACAATGGTTAGCACAAATTGAAAAGCCTGTACAAATAAATAGCTGACATGACAGCAACATCTGGGGAAAATCATTGGTGAAATTCATCCTTCCAAGCAACTCCAAATATCAAGTTATACTACTGTTTAGTGGAATGCTTTGCTAATGTTGTGGTTTTGTTTAGTGAGGGGGGGCCTAAGGTGGTAGCTTCTGTAGGAAACTGCTAGAAGTCGCTCCCCTTTGTTCAGTGGACTCGGCCGGGCCTAGGGCGGACCCGCTGCTGGCCAAGGCCGAGCCGATTGGTAGCAGAATGTTCCGTGATAACGCCTCTGCGATAACGTATTTAAGAAGGGGAAAATAGAAAAAAAAAAGAGAAGAGAAGATGTGAAGAAGCTGAGCAGGGGCAGAGGCGCAGAAAGGGAGGCGCAGGCCTCACCCTCTGGCCTCTTGCCAGGCAGCCAACTGGGCCCAACTCGGCCAGGCAGCAAGAAGTGGAGAGGAGGTGAGATGGATGATGTGAAGAGATTCTGAGAGGTGTCTGCCAGCCTGTTGTGAGGAACGGCTGCAGACACCAAGGTCAGTGAAGAAGGAGGGGGAAGAGTAATGCGGCTCCTGGCCAAGATTCCCCTGCAGCCTGTGGTGATGACCATGGTGGAGCAGGTTGTCCCCCTGCAGCCCAGGGAGGTCCACGGAGGGGCAGAGATCCACCTGCAGCCCATGGAGGACCCGACATCGGGGGAGGTGGATGCCTGAAGGTGGCCGTGGCCTATGGAGGGACCGCTGGGACAGCCGTTCTGGAGAGACTCAACTCTGTGGAAGAGATGACCCATGCCAGAGCAGTTTCATGAAGGACTGTGGCGTATGGGTGCGATCCCACAATGAAGCAGGGGAGGAATGTGAGGAGTTCTTCCCCTGACCATGAAGCAGCGGCATAAAACAACGTGTGATGAACTGACCGCAATCCCCATTCCCTCTTCCCCCCTGTGCCGCTTGTGGGAGGGAAGGTAGTAGAGATAATGTTAAGCTTGGGAAGAGGGAGGGCTGGAGGGAGGTTATCTTGTTCTCTGTCTCATTATCCTGCTGTTTGTAGTAATAAATGAATAGTTTTCCCCAACTTGAGTCTGTTTTGCCCATAACGGTAACTTTAAGGATTTTCTTACCATCCTTATCTCAAACCTCGAGCCATTTTTCCTTATATTATCTCTCCCTATTCTCTTGGAGGGTGGGGGAAGTGACAGAGAGACTGCGTAGTCTGGTCCCGATCAGGGCTGAACTACAACAGCTACGTTGCACCACATTATAGTAATTAAAGGAAAAGTCACAGGCTTCACGGGATTCCTATATGGTCATTTCAGTGTGCCTTTCATGGGAAGAACGTTTTGCAAGTTCTGAATATTTAAACAACATTTTAGGTGAGATGGGAAGCTGCACACTGAGAAAGTTGCTGTTTCAAATCCCTGATACAGTTGTAGTGCTAAACAGAAATCTGAAGCAAAGCTTTGCTTTCCGCTTTGGCTATAGGTCCAGCTTTTGTTCCTAGGCTGAATTTAAACAAACCAAGAAAGTGAGCAATGAAAAACAATTGGAGTTTCAGCTTAAAATACGCTTTACTAAACTGTTTAATAAATAATTTCAATTTCAACACCTCCATTTTCCATCCTCTCCCCCATCAGAAACAGCAGAGTAAGGAACTATCACCACCAGTGACCCAAGGTGCCATGTTAGGACTGCTGTGGCTTACCCAGAGCTACCAACCTTGAGACTTCATTTCTGTAAGTGAACAGTTACTACTGTCCGTGTTCCCCTCTGTGAGGCACCTGGGAGTTTCAGGGCTTGTATGCACCTACATATATTAGGGATGCTCTGTGTTTCCTTCCTCTCAATGTAAAATCCCACCCCTCTTCTATGGCATTTTCCTGGGATATTCCAGGCTACATCTCCGCTCACTTGAAATCAGCTGCAAAGCCCTCTGTGGACAACAGTGATTACCCTAAAATGCTGCACATGGAATTGAAGAAGCAAGGTGTACCTGAGCCAGGGCATGGGAACTGAGTGTAAGTCTTGATAGAGACAACTAGCACCAAAATAATTTGATCCACAACATTGACATCATAAAGTGCAGTAATAAAAAGCATCCAGTTAAGCATAACAGCACTGGACAGGCCAGGTTCTCCTATAAAGCTGGGTTTAGCACACACAGGAGACATTTAGCTCCTGAGCCTCTCCGAGATGATTCCTGCAACATTTGGATCTCTCTGACAACTGATTCCTCAGTCTGCTAGCTAAGGGAGAACCGAGGGAAAGGTACCTTTGTAGGCTGCCAGAGCTGTGAATGATCTTTTTTGACAGTCCCAAATGTAACCATGGACGGAATTAACTCTGAGCTGAAGAGCATGAGTCTAGAAGGGTCTAGAAGGATGACCCTGAGACAGCATGGGAGTTGTAGCTTAAATCTCAAGTGATCAGTTTCAAACTACATTGCAGCTAAAATAAATTTCCAGCAGCCACTTAGATTCATATTTCAGATTACAAATCACTCAATAAAGACTTGAACTGTTCAGGCATGTGGGAAAACTCATTGACAATGAACAAAGCAATCTCAGCTGCGCCCTCTCATACATCATATAACTGCAACAGCCATACTCCTACAATGTGATAATTTTAGACTTCATTGTGGCATTAGTGGGAGACTGAAAAGAGTGAAGCACCACTGAGTGCCAGCTTCAAGTTTTTTTTTACTATCTCTTAAAATTCTTTGTGGGCTCGGCATGCATATCAAGAGACCCCAGCTGCCCTCAGACAGTAGAATAGAAAGGTAAGCATAGAAAGGGCAGAGAGATAAAATGCAACACTGCATACTGCAATAAAAGGTGCCTTAAAGGACACTAACAGTGCTGAATCAGGCACAAAATGAGAGAAAGGCATCTCCTGTCTCTGTCAGGCGCATGCTAGCTGTACTACCTGGCTGCAGACAAGCTTGAGGCTTGGACACAGTTCTGTGATACTTTCACATCCCACTATGAGCACTGGTCCCAGAAAACAAGGCTAAAGGTCTCTAAACTAGAGAGAAACTAATATGAGAAACAATCTGAAATAAATAAGCTAATTTTTTTTTCCCTTAAAAAAAAGATGAAAGAGACTTAACTTGAAAAATGAAATGGGAGACAATACGCTGCAGGAAAGTTGGCAATGTAATATGTAGCTGAATTGTGTCCTAAATTTGTTTTAATAAAATCTAGGGTGAGAAGCCATAACTGAAATCAGAAATATATATTGCTAAGAACTGCACAAACACACTGAAAGCAAATGTTCCAGCATTAAATATTTTACTGTCTGAACAGATTCGACAATCAGGATCTGTTCACACCTCAGACACAGACCAGCAGTCCATCTACAAGCTCAAGCACAGGGTAGTGTGGATGCAAGTAAATGGCTTCACAGCGCACAAGTTCACAGATGTTTATAGAGTTTTTATGAGATATTCTGCTTGGTGTTTGCTATATCTGGAAAACCTGCAGTGTGCTCCATCATGCAGAGTGGATATGGCCCAAGCAAATGAAATGTAGAACCATTTCCACCTCACTAATGAAGATGTAAAAGAGAAATGCAATAATCTGCCTGGGGAAACTGCAGGGACTCCAAGTAAGAGCTGGGAATTCAAGGGCCCTAAGCCTCAGTCCAGGCACTGAATCATTCAACTGGCTTTCCCTTCCTTTTCATTACTGGGTGAAAAGAGTCAATCTGGTGTGGTACACCAAAATAGTGCTGCTGAAGGAACACCGATTTCCAACAAGGTTTGTTATATCCACAGCGCCAAAAGAAGGGTAAGTATTCATGGCTCGGATCTGTTACCTACAACATTTACTTTTGAATCTATTAATTAAACCTGCACACCCTACAGTTTGGTTTCTAAAAATTATTTCCCCCCTGCTATCAGGAATCTAAACATGACCCAATTAGCACACACTCATTTGCTTCAAGTAGGTGGAACTGCTATTTATTTTTAAACTGAAACACTGTGACAGATCTCTACTTACAGTTCTGGACAGCTGACAGTAAGGTTTCGTTTTATAGCCTTAGACCTGAGTGGACGTGAAAAACGAAATATTAAGCAAACTGACTATCAGTTTGCTTAATTTTTTATGGTACAAGACATTTCACAATGGGGATTCCCTGCTGTCACTGACATTGCAAAGCAAGACAGAAGAACAGCTGCGTGGCTGGAGAAGAACAAGGCAGCGTACAACACAGCAAGGCGAAGCAGAGTGACGTGAGAATGACAGGTGCTGCAGCACAGGTCCAGTGAGGCAGAAAGTCTCTGAATCAAACAACATGTGTCTAAGCAGAACATTCAAGCAGTTAAGAAAAACCCAGCTCTGGCCCGTTCAGTAGCCAAAGCAATTGCCTACAACACTGCAAGTGAGTAGGCAAATTAAGCCTTGGTGTTTTAGGGTCCTCATGTCTGTTTTTAGTCCATTGGTGTTCCAGAGGAGTTTTGCCTATTGTAAAAATAAAGTCTTGGGTGGCTGAAAGAAAAGCTTGTGTCTGGGTTCAGACCTCCATTTGTTTTGAATCACAAATCTGATGCAGCTGTTTTGCGCTGTGCATTTTCTTTTCTCTCTCCTTAACAACTGTTCTTGACACTGTCAATGAGAAACTCAGCAATGTCTCCCAGGTGCACACAAAGCATGGCAGAAATCTAGGTAGGCACCCAAATCTTCCAAGCATGCCTTTCCTTTCAAAAACACACCTGTAAGAGACTAAATAGCAAGGCAGGCCCTGAGGCTGGTAAAACACAGCTGGGCTGTGTTCTCATCCAGATACCTCTCATAAACATATTCCTACTCTTGCATTCATCCTGCATCTCAGAAATCAAACTCCATTGCAGACAGCATTTCAGTGGTCTGAGTTGTTCTGTCCAGAAAAAGTCCTTCTTTATGTTCCCAAGTCATTGGGAATTTAACATCACTCCTCGTAAGGCGTGCAAAACATCTGGCTTTAAAACAAAGCCTTGGATGCAGTTACCTGGTCCTTGGGCTTCTCCACTGCCAGGATAAGGGGGAGGCTGAGCTCCCAGGAGGAACCTGCCTGAAAAAGCAAAACCAAAGTCGTTTTGCAGCTTGCCAGGTTCCAGCAATAGCAGAGGACATGTACACGTGCCCTTGTTGCATGTTCCCAAAGCTCCTCTCATCACCATCTCCCTTTGCTGACCTCTGTCAGGGCACCCCAGTAGAACAACCTGCAAGCTCCAGGCAAGCACAGCCAAATGTATTTGAAGATGCAGAGACTATTTTCATGCATTATAAGAAATCACTTGTGTGCAGCTGCTTCCTTCATGTTATATTTTCATTTCAGCTGGTGTCATTTGCATTTTATAGCTTCATAGTTGAATAAATTTAGTTAAAAATTTATTAACAGGCCTTGCTTCTATTTGTAGTTCCCCTTCAGAAACATGTTAGGGAGCTGCAGCCAAAAAAGCCCGCACATGAATCTCAAAGCCAGATCTAATTTATAAGGCTGATTCTACCTCTACAGAAAATCAAACCCAGGCACTCAGTAATTCTAGATGTAGAGCCAGTTTTTGAACATCCAGATCCAGAATCTTTAGATCCAGTTTTAGCTCTCCATAACAGGCTGGATGGAAACGTCGTGTTCAGGAAATGTTAGTTTGCGTTCTTCTCCTATTACATCAATTCCCAGAGCTCTCTCCCAGGATCTTGACTCACAGTTTCGGATGCTATGCACTACACTAAATATTACAGCTTTGTCTTCTAAAACAATTAAGGTTTATAATTGCCTTGCTGATCAAGAACAGCAGGAGACACTTCTGCTGACAAAATCAACCTTTCAATCATAATTATTCATATCTAATTATACTGCCAAATGAGGCCCAAATAAATAAGGTTCTTCTGCAGTAGGCACTAGCAAGTCAGAGGAAAGTGTGGGTGTTCTGGTTTTGTTAGTGAGGGGGGGCCTAAGGTAGGCTTCTGTAGGAAACTGCTAGAAGTTGCTCCCCTTTGTTCAGTGGACTCGGCCGGGCCTAGGGCGGACCCACTGCTGGCCAAGGCCGAGCTGATTGGTAGCAGAATGTCCTGTGATAACGCCTCTGCAACAACATATTTAAGAAGGGGAAGATAGAAAAGAGGAGAGAAGAAGATGTGAAGCAGCTGAGCGGTGGCAGAGAGGGGGAGGCGTGAGCCTTGTGGGCCTTGCAGGCCTCACCCTCTGGCCTCCCACTGGGCAGCTGACTGGGCCCAACTCGGCCCACCCTGGCTGCAATAAGTGGAGAGGAGATGAGAAGTGAATAAGATGTAAAAAAAATCCTGAGAGGTGTCTGCCAGCCTGTTGTGAGGAACGGCTGCAGACACCAAGGTCAGTGAAGAAGGAGGGGGAAGAGTAATGCGGCTCCTGGCCAAGATTCCCCTGCAGCCTGTGGTGATGACCATGGTGGAGCAGGTTGTCCCCCTGCAGCCCAGGGAGGTCCACGGAGGGGCAGAGATCCACCTGCAGCCCATGGAGGACCCGACATCGGGGGAGGTGGATGCCTGAAGGTGGCCGTGGCCTATGGAGGGACCGCTGGGACAGCCGTTCTGGAGAGACTCAACTCTGTGGAAGAGATGACCCATGCCAGAGCAGTTTCATGAAGGACTGTGGCGTATGGGTGCGATCCCACAATGAAGCAGGGGAGGAATGTGAGGAGTTCTTCCCCTGACCATGAAGCAGCGGCATAAAACAACGTGTGATGAACTGACCGCAATCCCCATTCCCTCTTCCCCCCTGTGCCGCTTGTGGGAGGGAAGGTAGTAGAGATAATGTTAAGCTTGGGAAGAGGGAGGGCTGGAGGGAGGTTATCTTGTTCTCTGTCTCATTATCCTGCTGTTTGTAGTAATAAATGAATAGTTTTCCCCAACTTGAGTCTGTTTTGCCCATAACGGTAACTTTAAGGATTTTCTTACCATCCTTATCTCAAACCTCGAGCCATTTTTCCTTATATTATCTCTCCCTATTCTCTTGGAGGGTGGGGGAAGTGACAGAGAGACTGCGTAGTCTGGTCCCGATCAGGGCTGAACTACAACAGCTACGTTGCACCACATTATAGTAATTAAAGGAAAAGTCACAGGCTTCACGGGATTCCTATATGGTCATTTCAGTGTGCCTTTCATGGGAAGAACGTTTTGCAAGTTCTGAATATTTAAACAACATTTTAGGTGAGATGGGAAGCTGCACACTGAGAAAGTTGCTGTTTCAAATCCCTGATACAGTTGTAGTGCTAAACAGAAATCTGAAGCAAAGCTTTGCTTTCCGCTTTGGCTATAGGTCCAGCTTTTGTTCCTAGGCTGAATTTAAACAAACCAAGAAAGTGAGCAATGAAAAACAATTGGAGTTTCAGCTTAAAATACGCTTTACTAAACTGTTTAATAAATAATTTCAATTTCAACACCTCCATTTTCCATCCTCTCCCCCATCAGAAACAGCAGAGTAAGGAACTATCACCACCAGTGACCCAAGGTGCCATGTTAGGACTGCTGTGGCTTACCCAGAGCTACCAACCTTGAGACTTCATTTCTGTAAGTGAACAGTTACTACTGTCCGTGTTCCCCTCTGTGAGGCACCTGGGAGTTTCAGGGCTTGTATGCACCTACATATATTAGGGATGCTCTGTGTTTCCTTCCTCTCAATGTAAAATCCCACCCCTCTTCTATGGCATTTTCCTGGGATATTCCAGGCTACATCTCCGCTCACTTGAAATCAGCTGCAAAGCCCTCTGTGGACAACAGTGATTACCCTAAAATGCTGCACATGGAATTGAAGAAGCAAGGTGTACCTGAGCCAGGGCATGGGAACTGAGTGTAAGTCTTGATAGAGACAACTAGCACCAAAATAATTTGATCCACAACATTGACATCATAAAGTGCAGTAATAAAAAGCATCCAGTTAAGCATAACAGCACTGGACAGGCCAGGTTCTCCTATAAAGCTGGGTTTAGCACACACAGGAGACATTTAGCTCCTGAGCCTCTCCGAGATGATTCCTGCAACATTTGGATCTCTCTGACAACTGATTCCTCAGTCTGCTAGCTAAGGGAGAACCGAGGGAAAGGTACCTTTGTAGGCTGCCAGAGCTGTGAATGATCTTTTTTGACAGTCCCAAATGTAACCATGGACGGAATTAACTCTGAGCTGAAGAGCATGAGTCTAGAAGGGTCTAGAAGGATGACCCTGAGACAGCATGGGAGTTGTAGCTTAAATCTCAAGTGATCAGTTTCAAACTACATTGCAGCTAAAATAAATTTCCAGCAGCCACTTAGATTCATATTTCAGATTACAAATCACTCAATAAAGACTTGAACTGTTCAGGCATGTGGGAAAACTCATTGACAATGAACAAAGCAATCTCAGCTGCGCCCTCTCATACATCATATAACTGCAACAGCCATACTCCTACAATGTGATAATTTTAGACTTCATTGTGGCATTAGTGGGAGACTGAAAAGAGTGAAGCACCACTGAGTGCCAGCTTCAAGTTTTTTTTTACTATCTCTTAAAATTCTTTGTGGGCTCGGCATGCATATCAAGAGACCCCAGCTGCCCTCAGACAGTAGAATAGAAAGGTAAGCATAGAAAGGGCAGAGAGATAAAATGCAACACTGCATACTGCAATAAAAGGTGCCTTAAAGGACACTAACAGTGCTGAATCAGGCACAAAATGAGAGAAAGGCATCTCCTGTCTCTGTCAGGTGCATGCTAGCTGTACTACCTGGCTGCAGACAAGCTTGAGGCTTGGACACAGTTCTGTGATACTTTCACATCCCACTATGAGCACTGGTCCCAGAAAACAAGGCTAAAGGTCTCTAAACTAGAGAGAAACTAATATGAGAAACAATCTGAAATAAATAAGCTAATTTTTTTTTCCCTTAAAAAAAAGATGAAAGAGACTTAACTTGAAAAATGAAATGGGAGACAATACGCTGCAGGAAAGTTGGCAATGTAATATGTAGCTGAATTGTGTCCTAAATTTGTTTTAATAAAATCTAGGGTGAGAAGCCATAACTGAAATCAGAAATATATATTGCTAAGAACTGCACAAACACACTGAAAGCAAATGTTCCAGCATTAAATATTTTACTGTCTGAACAGATTCGACAATCAGGATCTGTTCACACCTCAGACACAGACCAGCAGTCCATCTACAAGCTCAAGCACAGGGTAGTGTGGATGCAAGTAAATGGCTTCACAGCGCACAAGTTCACAGATGTTTATAGAGTTTTTATGAGATATTCTGCTTGGTGTTTGCTATATCTGGAAAACCTGCAGTGTGCTCCATCATGCAGAGTGGATATGGCCCAAGCAAATGAAATGTAGAACCATTTCCACCTCACTAATGAAGATGTAAAAGAGAAATGCAATAATCTGCCTGGGGAAACTGCAGGGACTCCAAGTAAGAGCTGGGAATTCAAGGGCCCTAAGCCTCAGTCCAGGCACTGAATCATTCAACTGGCTTTCCCTTCCTTTTCATTACTGGGTGAAAAGAGTCAATCTGGTGTGGTACACCAAAATAGTGCTGCTGAAGGAACACCGATTTCCAACAAGGTTTGTTATATCCACAGCGCCAAAAGAAGGGTAAGTATTCATGGCTCGGATCTGTTACCTACAACATTTACTTTTGAATCTATTAATTAAACCTGCACACCCTACAGTTTGGTTTCTAAAAATTATTTCCCCCCTGCTATCAGGAATCTAAACATGACCCAATTAGCACACACTCATTTGCTTCAAGTAGGTGGAACTGCTATTTATTTTTAAACTGAAACACTGTGACAGATCTCTACTTACAGTTCTGGACAGCTGACAGTAAGGTTTCGTTTTATAGCCTTAGACCTGAGTGGACGTGAAAAACGAAATATTAAGCAAACTGACTATCAGTTTGCTTAATTTTTTATGGTACAAGACATTTCACAATGGGGATTCCCTGCTGTCACTGACATTGCAAAGCAAGACAGAAGAACAGCTGCGTGGCTGGAGAAGAACAAGGCAGCGTACAACACAGCAAGGCGAAGCAGAGTGACGTGAGAATGACAGGTGCTGCAGCACAGGTCCAGTGAGGCAGAAAGTCTCTGAATCAAACAACATGTGTCTAAGCAGAACATTCAAGCAGTTAAGAAAAACCCAGCTCTGGCCCGTTCAGTAGCCAAAGCAATTGCCTACAACACTGCAAGTGAGTAGGCAAATTAAGCCTTGGTGTTTTAGGGTCCTCATGTCTGTTTTTAGTCCATTGGTGTTCCAGAGGAGTTTTGCCTATTGTAAAAATAAAGTCTTGGGTGGCTGAAAGAAAAGCTTGTGTCTGGGTTCAGACCTCCATTTGTTTTGAATCACAAATCTGATGCAGCTGTTTTGCGCTGTGCATTTTCTTTTCTCTCTCCTTAACAACTGTTCTTGACACTGTCAATGAGAAACTCAGCAATGTCTCCCAGGTGCACACAAAGCATGGCAGAAATCTAGGTAGGCACCCAAATCTTCCAAGCATGCCTTTCCTTTCAAAAACACACCTGTAAGAGACTAAATAGCAAGGCAGGCCCTGAGGCTGGTAAAACACAGCTGGGCTGTGTTCTCATCCAGATACCTCTCATAAACATATTCCTACTCTTGCATTCATCCTGCATCTCAGAAATCAAACTCCATTGCAGACAGCATTTCAGTGGTCTGAGTTGTTCTGTCCAGAAAAAGTCCTTCTTTATGTTCCCAAGTCATTGGGAATTTAACATCACTCCTCGTAAGGCGTGCAAAACATCTGGCTTTAAAACAAAGCCTTGGATGCAGTTACCTGGTCCTTGGGCTTCTCCACTGCCAGGATAAGGGGGAGGCTGAGCTCCCAGGAGGAACCTGCCTGAAAAAGCAAAACCAAAGTCGTTTTGCAGCTTGCCAGGTTCCAGCAATAGCAGAGGACATGTACACGTGCCCTTGTTGCATGTTCCCAAAGCTCCTCTCATCACCATCTCCCTTTGCTGACCTCTGTCAGGGCACCCCAGTAGAACAACCTGCAAGCTCCAGGCAAGCACAGCCAAATGTATTTGAAGATGCAGAGACTATTTTCATGCATTATAAGAAATCACTTGTGTGCAGCTGCTTCCTTCATGTTATATTTTCATTTCAGCTGGTGTCATTTGCATTTTATAGCTTCATAGTTGAATAAATTTAGTTAAAAATTTATTAACAGGCCTTGCTTCTATTTGTAGTTCCCCTTCAGAAACATGTTAGGGAGCTGCAGCCAAAAAAGCCCGCACATGAATCTCAAAGCCAGATCTAATTTATAAGGCTGATTCTACCTCTACAGAAAATCAAACCCAGGCACTCAGTAATTCTAGATGTAGAGCCAGTTTTTGAACATCCAGATCCAGAATCTTTAGATCCAGTTTTAGCTCTCCATAACAGGCTGGATGGAAACGTCGTGTTCAGGAAATGTTAGTTTGCGTTCTTCTCCTATTACATCAATTCCCAGAGCTCTCTCCCAGGATCTTGACTCACAGTTTCGGATGCTATGCACTACACTAAATATTACAGCTTTGTCTTCTAAAACAATTAAGGTTTATAATTGCCTTGCTGATCAAGAACAGCAGGAGACACTTCTGCTGACAAAATCAACCTTTCAATCATAATTATTCATATCTAATTATACTGCCAAATGAGGCCCAAATAAATAAGGTTCTTCTGCAGTAGGCACTAGCAAGTCAGAGGAAAGTGTGGGTGTTCTGGTTTTGTTAGTGAGGGGGGGCCTAAGGTAGGCTTCTGTAGGAAACTGCTAGAAGTTGCTCCCCTTTGTTCAGTGGACTCGGCCGGGCCTAGGGCGGACCCACTGCTGGCCAAGGCCGAGCTGATTGGTAGCAGAATGTCCTGTGATAACGCCTCTGCAACAACATATTTAAGAAGGGGAAGATAGAAAAGAGGAGAGAAGAAGATGTGAAGCAGCTGAGCGGTGGCAGAGAGGGGGAGGCGTGAGCCTTGTGGGCCTTGCAGGCCTCACCCTCTGGCCTCCCACTGGGCAGCTGACTGGGCCCAACTCGGCCCAGCCCGGCTGCAATAAGTGGAGAGGAGATGAGAAGTGAATAAGATGTAAAAAAAATCCTGAGAGGTGTCTGCCAGCCTGTTGTGAGGAACGGCTGCCGACGCCAAGGTCAGTGAAGAAGGAGGGGGAGGAGTAATGTGGCTCCTGGCCAAGATTCCCCTGCAGCCCATGGTGAAGACCATGGTGGAGCAGGTTGTCCCCCTGCAGCCCATGGAGGTCCACGGAGGGGCAGAGATCCACCTGCAGCCTGTGGAGGACCCCACGCTGGAGCAGGTGGAGGCCTGAAGGAGGCTGTGGACCATGGAGGGCCTGCTGGGACAGCTGTTCTGGAGGGACTGCACCCCGTGGAAAAGATGACCCACGCCGGAGCAGTTTCATGAAGGACTGTGGCCCGTGGGAGGGACCCGACGCTGGAGCAGGGGAGGAATGCGAGGAGATCTTCCCCCGACGATGACACAGTGGCATAAAACAACACGTGATGAACTGACCGCGACCCCATTCCCTTTTTCCCGCCTTGTGCCGCTCGGGAGGGGAAGGTAGTATAGATAATGTTAAGCCCGGGAAGAGGGAGGGGTGGGGGGAGGTTATCTTGTTCCCTGTCTCATTCTCCTGGTAATTTTAGAAATAAATGAATACTTTTCCCCAGGGTGAGTCTGTTTTGCCCGTGACGGTAACTTTAAGTATTTCTCCCCGTCCTTATCTCAAACCTCGAGCCGTTTTTCTTATATCACCTCCTCCTATTCTCTTGGAGGGTGGGGGGAACGAGAGAAAGACTGTGTAGTCTGGTCCCGATAGGGGCTGAACTACGACAGTGGGCTTCTCTGTTATCCCAACCATGAAAAACCATCCATTTTCTTTCTCTCAAAACATGCGCATACAGTTCCTGCAGGAACAGAGGGAGAGGCTTTCACAATGACTTTTTTAAAAAAAGAGAATAAGAATGATTAATAATAGCCTGAGAAGAAAGGAAAGCAAGGCTAGGGATGGATCCCTATCCCACAGTACCTTACTAATGGAGTTTGGAGTCTGTGGTGTCTCATCCTTCAGCGACGATGGGCTGTTTCCTTCCACGTCTTTTTCTGCAACAAATAAATGTGATTCAGAAACGGAGAAATTCTGTGCAAAACCGTGGCTACTGCTAACAGCAAGCAAGAGAAGCTGTCACAAGCAGGAGCAGGCACACCAGGATCACAGAGAGGGATCTTGCAGAGCTTGAAATACCCTGGATCCACATGCTTGGGCTTTGCAACAAGTACTGCTTAGAAGTTAGGTTTGAAAACACCATGGTAAACCAACATGATGGTTGCAAAGTCCAGCACATGAAGGCTAGAAAAAAATCAGAAATAAGGCTGTTTATGCATCCTTAATCAGCTCCCTTCTGTGTCTGCATAATGATGCAGTCTTTAATTACATTACCACAGTCTGTTCTTTTTCTTACATACCCCATGCCTCATTCAATGCAAATAATAAATGGAATTCAGCTAATAAGCGGCTATTCAATACATTATCCTCCTTGGTCAGTATCTGGCAACTATACATAGATGCACTTGAGAGCACACTTTGTTTGACAAATAATAACCATGATCATAAAACGTTACAGAAGACAGAACAGCATCTAGACATAATCAGTAAAACAAAATTAAAATAACCTGCAGAAGATCAATGTCTTCTGACCAAATTATTTGTTAAAATAAGAAACATTTTCAATTAACAAGTAGTATTTATGAACACGATGACATTTTCCAATCATTGTAGAGATGTATTTCCACTACCCAAATACACTAAGCTTGCAGTACATTATGCACATTATGTACTAGTATAAGTGTGTGTAGTCCTAGTCCAAGCAATAAAATGTTGTGATAAATTCTGTTCTTTTTGCCAACTGTAATCATATCCTTACAGTAAAAGAAAGCATAGAGCTTCTATTAAAAAAAAAAAGCAAAGAAAATAACTGGGATGAAACTAGCTTTTAAGTGCCAAGACAGTCATTGTTATGCAATTGCAATGTAGTTTTCTTCCCAAAATTGTTAGCAATCAGAGCTTCAGAATACTGGATGCAGTAAAGAACCATCGAGACAGTGAAATATAATCCATTTCTAGCACACTGCAAACATGGGAACTGTTAAAAATGTATTTAAACATTGTGTGGGCCAGTCTTGGAAACACCACCAAATCCAAAACCAGCAAGGGAAAATCCTGATTCTCCTGAAGTCAGCAGAAGTTGTCACAGATGTGTCAGAAGCCATAATGTCTCCTGGAGTTTTCAGAGCAGCCGTTTAAGAAGCTAAGCACGATTAGAAATGCCAGCCACAGAAGCTTACTAAAAAATAAATATCCTTATGGCATGTTCTGAACTTCCACCATGGGACATGCAAGAGACAAGCACATCTTATTATAACCAGACTGCAACGGTGCTACAGGGTTTCACTGGTACACAGACAGGACAAAAACCAAGCCCTTTTTACAGGCATTAACAGGCAGCTTGCTGTATCAACACTTAAATTTAAGAAAAGGCTTTGTGGGACAACTGTCTCTAGAAGGTATTCAACTTTCCACATGGTCACTTAGGGCGGTGGGGCTTTCAGGTGTGTTTCTCGCCCCATGGCACAGTGCTGCGCTGTGTCACGCGCACGCAGCCATACTGACGCAGGAGGCAAACACTTCCAAGCCTGGGAGAAGAGAGACAGCATGTGCATGGCTCACATGGGGAACTGAAGCAGAGGAACGACCTACGCAGTCACAGGGGAAGGTGGTGCAACAACAGGGAACCTATATGTTAGCCTAGTTTCTTAACTGTCACTCCTCCCCTTGAAAGGCTGAGCCCCAGATAACACACTCAGAAACCTAATGTCTGCAGGCAGGAGAAATTCCCAAGTGGCTGGATATCTGACAGTCCCTTTGTGCTACAGTGACAAGTGGGACGGCCATAAGCACGGCTGTGCATGCTCTATCTCCGTACATTTTCTTTCTCTGATGGCGCTTTCCTCTCTATAGCCCCCACTGTCCCCAACAAAGACAGAGGAGGTTGGGATAAATGCACAAAGCCATGTAGCTGCTGCACTTGCTTCCCATGAAGAGTTTTTTCTGTGCATGTATGGGAAAGTAACATACGGTCTAAAAGTTCAAGTAAAGTTAATGGGAATCAGCTGCTGCCTGCTCCAAGGGAATTGTCTATTAGCATAACAGAATTCATATCCTTTCTTTATTATGCCTCATTTCTTAAAGAAAGCTTAATTCCAAGCTGGTATCCATACAAAAAAAAAAAAAAGCCTGAACATGAGAGATTTCTGCCTTCTCTCAGTAATACAGTTGAAAGAGTTTGCACCTGAACAATGAGGTTTCTGCTGTTCCTGAGGTTCTGGACCATCCTGCTCACACAGTATGATGAAAAACGGGAGCATGCAATGGCTCACTTTTACCACATCATTAACAAGGATTCATAAGACATGTTTATGGAGCAGCATATACTTGTTTCTTACACCAAACTCCTTAAGCCTATTGGCACTTGTGAGGGAAAGGCTGCTTTTCAGAGGAGAGCTATCTTTGCTGTCGGTCTCAAGCAGATTTGCTACAGCCTTACAGAAGGAGAAAGCCAGAGCTTGTTTGGAAAGCAATCTTCATTGAAAGGATGTGCAAGCTTCTCAAAAACCCACACACATTGTTAAGTGCACAGAAAGCCCAAAAGTGAGAGTCCTACCAAGAGCACAACAGACATAGGTGCCTCAAGAAAATAAATAGGAAACCACATCAAAACATAAAAGAAGCTAAATATTAACTGGTTATAGAAACTGAAGTTCTTATCTTCCAGAGCAAGAAAACATAACGCCCACAATAGAAACAGAGCTGAATCTCTCCTGACTTAAAGTGCTGGCTGTTAGCAGGGTATGCAAAGAAGGGTCCTCCACAAAGTAGCCCAAAAGTTTTGCACCAAATAACGAAAAAGATTTTGGGAAGGGAATTAACGGTGCTTATGGAAACAGCCTTCACCTCATCGTGAAGAAAACTGCCAACACTCCAGTCTTGTGGTTACAGAGCAGAATTACTGATACCTTCTTTTATCCCATTACTGTCATGCACAGGAAAAATAAATATTTAGTTCCTTTCCAGAACAGTAACTATGCTTTTTTTTTTTGGTTTTCTGATGGGCATCAATCCTGCAGGCACATTTGCCTTTCTCTTTTATAAAGAGAGAAGCAAGCATGACTGATCAATGACAACAGGAAGCAAAATTCCTGGGTTATTGAGGGATTCATGATTAGCTCCATGCAGAATGAACTATTCTTTTTTTAGGCTTTCTGATAAAGTATCTGGATAACTTAAAAGAGGAAATACAGGCTCTGATGTGTGGCAAAACTATCATGAACAAAACTCGTTACTGCTGTAAATATCAGCCACGGGGCCCAATGTGTACACCAGACTGAAATTTAGTTCCATGTATCTATCACAGTAAAATTCCTATATTCATTAAAGTGCATCTTTTAGGATGCAGATAAAATAATCTAAATTTTTCTTTAAATACACTGCGTGATCTCACAGCCTAGTCAAAAAGAGAGATTCTCTAAAAGTTCTTTTAGCTACTCCTCCGATAAATTTCCTACCCTCTGAAAGAGAAAATAGAGAAACATTCTCTCTCCTTATTGCTAAGTGAAAGACAGATATGGGCAAGGATCATGAATTCATGTCTCTCTAGTTTGTGAACTTCCTATAAAAAGAAAATCTCTTCCTCAAATTTCTTTTAGTTACCAGAATCATTAGCATTTTTGTATACAAGCAAGAGTCAAAAAGTCCGAAGTGTTACTTCAGATAGTGCCCTCTGCATTTCTCACACATTTCCTTTAAAAAAAAAAATCCTCTCGCTGAATTGGATCTTCATAGTGTAGCTTGCTTGAGGTGTAAAGTCTGTCACTCCCTTCTCACTGAATTATTTACTTGCACATCTTTGTTGCTGGAGGGCTAATCCTAGGCACTGGTGCTGTGAGATCTGCAGCTCCAGCCACCTCACAACCCACCAAATTCCTGACAGGAAATCACTGGGCTTTGCTGCCCACAGCACCCACCCAACACGATCAGCCCGGTGCCCTCGTAAAGAAAATCTGCTGGGGTCAGACAGCAAAACATGGACCACTGGAGAAGCCTCAAGAACTGGAAGTTCATGTTAAAGAACAGAGAAAAATGGGGGACAGAGAAATATTGGATGTAGCTTACGGATGTAGACCTGTGGCTTATACAGGTCTGCTGTCACCTGTGGTGATAGCAGCAGCCTTCAGAGGGACTGGAGAAGGTGGGGGGAAGCACACGAGGCTCAGAGGAAAATGAGGCAGAAGCAGTAGCAAAGGCGTGAAAGGACAGCCCACCATGGGAAATGGCAACTGAAGGTGAAGAATGAGTTACTTCTTACGGGAAATGTGAGGAAAACAAAGAGACAAGGCAGCTCTGTGGGGACCAGGAAAGCAATGAACAGAGTAAAAAAAAAGTAAGGATAGACAAAACCCCAGACTCTCTTCAAGAAATCCCCTGCCTGAAGCAGTAACTTCTTTTTTTTTAAAAAAGGGATATTCTTTCCTTTACAAATCCATTGGCCTATGCTCTTCCTTTGCATTACAGAGGGCTACTGCCCTTGCTGATGCCAGTGCTGGAGGTTACTTGGGAGAACTGTGTAGCAGAACAAAAGCTCCAGCGTGGCTCAAGGTGCTTGTTCTGCTGAGCCCAGCAAAGGCTGCTTGGTCCAGCTGCCAGCACGGATCAAGGAGGAATAAGGTGATGGGGGAAGCTGAGGAAGAGAGAAACTCTTCCAGCTACCTCCTCCAATCTGAAACCCTCAACTTTCCCTGGTTTCTGAAGGACTATGGCACTGAAATACCTCTGTGAGGAAGACAGTAACTTTTTTAGCACTGAAAATGGTGCTAAGAACATAAGCTACGGCTCTCCATCTCCCTGAAGCAAGGGGAAGTGACTACAGCCTGAAAAATCAGTCCTTCAGCTCCCAAAGACAGCAGAAGTGAAACAGCTATTTGCCTACCACACATTTGTATGGACTGTACTCATGGGCAGCTAGCAGTTCAAAAGTCCCTACAGGTTTGAAATGTATGACATTTTAGATGTCCCATTTTAAGTTGTTTTCAATTCGATTATCAAAAGTTGTTGAAGCTTCCAGCAACCTCAGTGACAGCCAGGATTAGCCAGCACTGCTGAAAATAGGCTCCCCATTGCCTTGAAGGAGACGCCTACAAATAGAAATACCTGTAAAATCAGAGGCCCTTGAAACCTTTGCACTTAAAGACAATTAGCTCAGAAAACCCGGACCTGCTTTTGCGCTACATCTGCAAAGCCCAGAGAGTCTGTCGGGTGTTACATCTATACGAACACCGAAACTTTTTGACAGATGCTGTGCTCTTTCTCTAGGTATCAGTGTTTTGAGAGCTCACAAAGGTGCTGTGCGGTTTGATTATTTAGCACCGACATGGCAGCTGCAAATGACAGCTCGACAAACTTGTGACTGTTCCCTGAAATACTTGTTTACAGACTGGAATGGAAGCATTGTTTGCAGTCTGCAATCAAGGAAATACTTGAATGTTTATTGTGAGCAACAAATTCTGAAACAGTGAAATGACCTCTATTTCCTTCAAAAAGGGTGCTAGGAAATTCAAAGCAAAAAAGATGTAAAGAGAACGACCAGTCTGCCATTTACTGCAACGTGTCAAGATTCCTGGTAGTTGTAGTGCTTGTAGATATTTACAGAACATTAACCACAGAAAGTCTGCTCTTGTAATACTTATCCCGGGCTCTAAATCTGAACAGAGAAACCTGCCATTAAATGTCTGCAAATGGGGCCAGTAAATCTTAAATGAGTCCAATGCTTAGGGTGAAATCCATCAAGTGCCTCAAAGTGGAAGTGCCCAAAAACATCAGTCATTTTTGAAATGTGAGGCCGTGCAGTGTTCAAACAGTTACAAACCCCAACTCTGATGCCCTCTTCCCACTTAATGCCATGGCAATGAAAGCACTAGCATCATGAAAGCAGCACTGTCTGAGATCCAGTAACACCTGTGTTGAAACAGCTTCCCCCTCTCCACATTAAGTTGTTTCTTTTTGTTTCCTGGCAGCGTGCTAAAATATCTACTTGCAGTCAAGCGCCTGAGACATGCTACTTTCTGCACTGACACACCAGGAACCAACCTGGGCTGAGTGGGTAGATGTCATTGTCAGCCCCAAAGAACAAATTGCGCGTTGGCTTGCGAGGATCGACCTTCTGAGGGGTGGACGAGGCTGGACAGAGGGAGAACCTGCGACGAAGAAAGTTCTCCTCCTTCATGGCATGAGCTGTGGGGGTTTTCTGAAAAGGAAAGATAGAAATAACAGTTCATTTCAAGACACAGGAAATCAAAGTTTCACACCCAGATGACTCTGCTGCTTCAAAGCCGCCTATGTAGTGTGCCAGGCCTTTTTATAGAGTGCCAGAAGGCTATGCAGAAAAAAAAAAAAAGAAAGTTATATTAGTCGGAAGCTACAATTACTGATTTGCTGACTCTCAGTATTTGCAAACTGCAGGGAAGCAGGACACTGCTCCTTGGTGAATCCAGGCAGCAGAACACCCTTCTACCTACAAGGAACTAGCTAGGATAATAGCTACTTACTGGGTCTATCCAGGGCACAATGGCTAAAATTAACCTTCTTTTTTTAAGGTTTTGGAGTCTCTTTCACAAATGTAATTCCATTGATGTCAGCAGAGTTACAGCAGCTACACAAAAATCAACATTTCATCTGAGCCACATGGAGGAAGAGCAGCCCAGCTGCACTGGCTGCAGAGAGCAGCAAGTGCAGACAATGCCTGTGTCACTCCTGCCCTTATTTCCAATTACAGCACATATAAATAATTTCAGTTTTCATTAAAAAGTTATTTATATCGGCCTTGCAGTTTGATCAATAAGATAAACCTTGCTGCTCTGTGAGGGTAAAGAACAGCATTTGTCTCCCCAAAAGCCTCCTTGCACCCCCACAGAAGAGGCCAGTGGTATCGTGCTCTTTCCCACCACTTGGCTAATGCATTAGACTATCCTGGCTGGAATTAAAGGTTTCTTTTATAGGCATCCAACAAGCAGTTCTTTCTTACCCGTTACAAACAGATATTATGACTGTCTCCTTCCTGAGTTACAAGCTTCCCATGTGCAGCCAGAGGCAGGGCTCTTGCTACTCTTGCTAGCAGTAAGAAGCATTAACTCAGCCTTTGGGAGGGCATTACGGACCACTGGGCCTGCTGCCTCTCCGGGGGACAGTTACTGTAGTAAGAAAAAACCTTTAGGATAGCACACTTTTTCCTGAAAAGAGCCTCCAAGTTTTCCCATTGCTTTTAGGCTACCGGGAAAGCAAAGGGGAAAAAGTTGCCCAGAGCTGCACGGCAGTTTGGGAGGGCAGGACCAGCATGCACATAAGGTGACCCGTGTGGCACTAAGTGGAAAATGGGCTGATTAAGGGCTAGAACATCCTACCCTGCCCTTCCTGCTCCCAGTAGCAATCTGGTGCTTGCACTGGCCCAAACGCCCCAACTTAATGGGGAACCCTCAGTGGTCTCTTGGAGCTCAGCCTTCACAGCTAAGAAACTGCACAAGGGGATGCCATGAACCCGTCCGGTGTGAGAAATTCCCCTCCTATGTTTTATCTGAGCTCTGTCCCTCCACCTGCCCTGCTAATCCCTGTAGAAGGCAGTCTCAATTTTTCAGGTTTTGTAATTTGTTTTTAATTTATTCACACAGCAGGCTGCATCAAATTTATACACTAGCTGTGATGTACAAGGTGAGAGAGAATCTGCTCCTTCTTTCTTGCAAGAAATGGCCTCCGTGCACAAGAGCTTAATTTGATCTAAACCAGTCTGGACTCCAACAACGAGCACGGGTTACCAAAACCACTTTGAGCAGCAGGTCTTTCTGAACCCAACTCACCAAGCTGGGACGGCCGAGCCATCAGATGCAAGGGTCTGTAAGATCCAAAAAGGGGCTAGCGGCTAGCAGCTGGGGCTAGCAGCTAGCAGCTGGGGCTAACCTGAAAATGGGCCTCTCTCAGGCCACACAGCTGCAATTTGAGGGGGTGCATGTCTCCTGCTGGGCCTGTGAAGTCCACAGAGGATGAATTAAGGTCTGTGCAGTGCTGATGACACAATGTTCCCTAAAAGCCCCATGAATGATCATGTTCCCCCCTGTGAAGTGGCTGTAAGCCACTACAGATTCAGCAGCAGCATTTCACTATAACCACTTCACACAACTCTCGGCGAAAGGCTTTGCATCTGAGCGCCAGGACACTGTGCGCTGGACGGGGCTGCTGCAGACCAGCCCTTCACACAGTGCCTCACGCGAGGCTGTGCTTCAGGCTGACGATGTGTGATGGCAGCCGGGTGAAATGAGGCAGCTGCAGTGCTTTCCACTCACTGCTACCCCTAGCTCCTGTTGATTCAGCTGCCCAGCAAAACCACCCTGCAAACATACGTCCAGGCTCAAAAAGTCCCAAGGTTCTCATTGCGGCCAACAGCATCTCTGAAGCAGCAGGTAACTTAGCTACCTAGCATTTACCCATTTAAACAGCCCTTTTTTTTGCATAGATACTCAATTGCATACAGCCTGGTGGGGAAAAGTTGCAAAATTAAAACTAGCTTAAAAAAAAAAGAAAAGAGAGAGAGGAGGAAAATGCAGCTAGTCATGTGTCTGAAAGGAAAATATTTAAAAATAATCCAGGTCTAAATAGATGGGTTTGGAATGCTAACACTGATCTATTTTCTGCCCTTATTCCCAGAAAGGCTGTCTCAACTCTCCACCTCTGTAACTGCTCATAAGTGGCTTGGAGCAAAAGCAGATCTGTGGGATACTCTCCCCCCAAAAAAGCAGTGATCCTGTGAGGCCAAGCCAACTGTGCAGGGAGGTGCTCAGAAATCCCAGGTCCATCCAGTGCAAAGCAAGCTGGGGAACAAGTTACACACATAAACCATCCGTCTATCCAGCTCTTACGCCCTGCTCTCGTGGTGGAGACTCTTCTTGACAGGATACCAACAAGGCTGCATTCAGCATCATTTTGTCTCAGCAATACTACAAGCCACTTCAGTGGAGAATTCCAGCCAGCTCACACTGATATCAGTGGCAAAACCTCTCCAGACACCAGAGCAAGAGCAGGCTTTGTACCGGGTTGGACATACCAGAACATAATTTATTCCAACTGCTGCTGTATTTGCTATGCAGAGAGACCAATGCTCTAACATTTCCATCGCCTATTATTTCACACTATTCAACCACAGGATAATTGACAGAATTGTTGTGCTGATGCTCTTTCACTCCCACACTTATTTAAGCCATGGGCTTGACAGCAAGACATCTGTATGCCTTGTTCAACTGGGAACAGCCACTGGGCAATAAAAAAGGAAAAGACTTTTCTCAAGTCCCTAAGTTGGTCTGGCTCTTCTCTTAAATATCTTAATACAAACTTGTGGTAGCACTTCATCTCTTTCTGACCACAAAGATCAATGTGAGTTCCTCTTAACTGGGTCCTTCTTGGTAGAAGACCTCCAGCGACCAAGACTCCCTGAGAAGCAGCAGCTGCAATGTGTCGTGTCTGTCAGCCGCACACATGCAACCATGCAGCACACCATTACATCAACATCCTGGCCTGTTTTTCAGAGATCATCTAACATCGCATTACTCCAGCTCATGGGCACAGATCCTTCCTATGTTTGCCCCTCATCCAGACAGACTCTTATGCCATCCACATTTTCATGGGCTTCACTCCAACTAGAAGCTGACAGCAGCAGAGCCTCTCGTTCAGTGCGCTTTATGGCGTGCATGCAGTTCAACTTACTTTTCCTTTATTTTGGGTAAAAGAGAAGAATTGTTGGCCTGCAGCTCATTCCCTGAGATTGCACCATCTTAGATTACCATGACATTTTTTTCAGAGAAAGGCTGAAACAGACAGACTTAGCCTACGAGATTTTACCTTGTTATGCAGTGCAAAGTGCAGCACAAAATCACAGAAAATGACTCTTTTTTTTTTATTATTTTGGGGGTTTTTTTTATACTTCAGACACTTTTTTCCTTGGTGGAAGAAAATGTAGTTCACACTATTAAGATTCTATAATACACCTGAAATATTTGGCTTGGTTTCCAAAACATATCTCTTTGTGTGTCTGCATCTGTATCTATCCTGTTTTATCCTCCCTATCTCCGACAGGCATTGAAAAACCTTAAAATATTAGCTTCTTAAAAGTTACGCAGAAATCAATGACTAAAGAAAGAAGGGAAACTCTATCATTGTCCTCGGAAAGAAGGGCACTACTATGAATCTACCTATTACCAAACATCAGCAAATCCAACATAAGCCACAAATCCAGAAGAAAATGAGGCTTCGGTAGCTCTCTTACTCAGAGAGCTGCTTGTTACATCTGTCCATAGGGGTATGCCTGCCCAAGCCGGCTTCAAATTACACAAAGCTCCTGAGAGCTGTAGGGGATGCTGAACAGTAGATGCCATGGGCAATTTTCCACGGGGATGTAACAGGAAGGTGGGAGGTGTGTTTAGTGTTTTTCACAACAGGGCTCCTTAGACAAACAATCCAGCCTCTGCCCAGAATCACCTGTACGAGACAGGAGGGTGTGAGGCGTTCCAAGAATACAGCCTTGTACTAAATCTACTTTTATACTATTAATGCATGATTATCTAGAAAGCACACACAAATTCACTGGTGATGAAGTATCTGATAAGAAATAAGCAGCCATAGAACATACACTTCTAGACATGAGCGCTCTTGAGCCTCAAATTTTGCATGGCTGATTTGAGGACAACACTATTGTTCCGAAACCTGAATCTACTTCTAAATTGGTATTTTGGAGGTTGCTTCAGGATATGGCAGACGCTTCACGGCAATCAGTTCTGTGGGGGCTTGGGGAATAGAGAAAACGTAAAAATCAAAATTGGGCCAGAATTGCAGAAGGCCAAAAATTGCCATTATGTTATCAAACCACCAACATAACGCAAGCCAACAAATTCCACCCACTGTTTCAGCGTTCCCTCCAAATCTGGCAGATGAGATGGAGAATTGTCTCAAAAAGACACCATGTCTTGATTTGAAGACATCAGCTGATGCAGAATCCACAAGCTCTCCTACGAAGCTAACCTCATTGCGAGAAATCTTGACTCTAGCTCTTGCATGAATTTATCTGGTTGTTAGTCTTGGTAGATTAAAGCACCCTGAAGTTTGCAGTTCAGGTAATTTCTGGCCTTCTATTCTGTGCCCTTGATCATAAAAATGAAGGAAAGGTAATACAGAAAGTATTGACAGAGCCACTAAATACAGTATTTTTCAGGATTGCCCCTTTTGCGTTGACAGCTCTCTAAGCAGTAATGGGCTATTAAATGTGGGCTGTTTGCCGTAGCTTAAACAGGAATAAATCATTCAGCAGCAAGAAATAAACTTTTCACTAACGCTGTGTTTGAGACCACTTCATCTTTTAAAAATGAAAAACATAACAGATGACAAGTCTGCATCAAACCCTCCTGAAACACAGGACAATGGAAGTAGTGAACCTAACAGGGTGCAATTGCCTAATGGGACTTTCGCTCCCAGGCGGCTTCAGGAACAGCCAACGAAAGAGCAACGGGGCAACAATAAAAGCTATTTTATCAGCAAGCCTTGTGGCTGCTGCTAAAGCAAATGGGAACAGCCAGCGCTCTCCTCTTCCGGCACAGAACCCATTTTGGGTGAAGGCAGGGACCAATACACTTACAGATGATCAGTGTTGGTGCAGAGGTGCCTTTCACGTTCTGCATTTTGAGCCTTTTGTGCTTGCTGGGAAGATACTGGCAGCTCTCAGCACTGGGCCTGAGGCTTTTGGGGATGGAATTTTCCTGGCTCCATCTTCAAATTTTCTAAGTTCCTTATATGTAATTATCATACATCTAAAAACTGTGCAGACATTATGCTGCCCCTGCCTTTGCAAACTGGTGGGTATGGTGGTTTGCTTACTCTCATTTCCAGTATTCTAAAATAGATTGGAAAGATACACATTTTTATAAATAGTTAATTAAGAGGTTTCATATAGTCAAGAAGGCTGTGTTAGTTAGGGGGTGCTCTTAATTTATTCAAGGCTTGTTTCAATCAACCTTTTCTTTTTCTGGTCACTAAATATTTCCCAGAAATCAAATTAAACCATATTTTATATTCAAAGTAGTCATTCACTCCAGAATCCGCATCAATAAGAAAAATTAAATCTCAAGATACTGACATTTCCTGATTCAATTAACCCTGAGGAGGTAAAAATCTCATGAGTGAAAAGAGAAGGCAAATTGTTAGCAGAAACATTTCTGGCAATTACAGTCCTAAGTATTTACAAGGAAGAACCGCAGCTCAGCTCCTGAACAAGGGTAAATTATTCATTCAGTGGTGCACTGGTGATTTACAACAGATGAAAAACTACAATCAGATCAGAAAGTAAATCTGGTAAATCAGTCTCTGGAAGCTATTCCTAAAATACCTATTTATAAGATAGGCAATCGGACAAGCAATCCCCTACTAACAGCTAAAAAAACCCTGATAAAGTGAAAAGTGCCTGTGCAGGCAATTTTCTTCTCTACCTCTTCTTAGGTAGAAGTGAAGTGTGTGAAGTGAAGTGAAGAAGTGCTTCAACCCCCATGACAGACACTGTGGCTACTCCAACCCCAGCAAGCAGCATCACAGACAAACCAAAAAACCAACCCGCACCAAACCAACCCCCCATATTAGTTGCCCCTGTACAGAAGAAATACACCAAAAAATCAGTTCACATAGTGAAAGATGATAAGGAATCAGGGACATCACAAAAACATGAAGAGGCAGAAGCAGAGGGAGTCACCTGATCCCTATCGCTGAGTGAGCTCCGAGATATGTGAAAAGATTTCAGCTGTAATCAAGGCGTGCAACTTGTCACCTGGCTGCTCTGATGCTGGGACAGCGGGGCCAGTAGCCTCGAATTAGAGGGTAGGGAAGTCAGGCAGCTGGGATCCCTGTCTAGGGAAGCAGCCATTGACAGGGTGACTGGAAGAGAGCCGGGAGCCTGCAGCCTCTGGAGGCGACTCCTGTCAGGCATGAGGGACAGGTATTTCTTCAAGGAAGATATCGTATGCCACCCAAGCAAGTGGACCACCATGGAGAGAGGTATCCAGTTTCTGAGGGAATTAGCTGTTCGGGAGCTGATTTATCACAACTTGGACGACCTGCAGAAATCCGTAGATCCAGATGAAATTGAATGTTGCTGACCCACGTGGCGGGAAGTTTGTACAGTCTGCACCTTCACTGTATGCCAACTCAGGAAAGACAACAAGGCACCACCGGTAGGTGCAGTGGCTAACCAACTCCGACAATACACAGACTATCTCACTTCCCCAATACGGGCCTGTGTCTCAGCTGTGGAAAGACTGACTGAAAACTCTGAAAGCCTGTTCAAAAAACTGTTTGAAAAACTATCCCAGGAGTTTCAGAAACTGCAGGGACCAATATCTCAGCTATTAGAAGAAGACCTCTCCCTGCTCAAGGGAGATGGTACGTGCGGTGATGTACACTGTGGTAACCTTGCGTGACCAAGGAGAGGACATGAGGAAGTGGGATGGAAAACCTACCTTGGCCCTAGAACACAGGTAGGTGAGTCGTGAGGAAAAACAATAGCTAACAGAGGTTCTCCCAGAAAAACTGCTGCTCCAGTCTCCAGTAGGCAGCTCCCCAGACAGTGTAGAAGGGCTGATGTCACCTCTGATCCTATGGAAGGGACTTCTGATCCATATTTACAAAAAGTGACTAGAAAATATTATAAACCAGACTAGGGGGACCTTGCCTCCAGTCAGGTGGAGGAGCGGGACAACCGAGTTTACTGGACTGCATGGATTCAATGGCCTCGCACATCAGACCCACAAAAGTGTAAGGCTCTAGGAGACATCGGTGCACAGTGTACCCTAATACCATCAAACTATAAAGGGACAGAACCCATTTGTATTTCTGGACTGATAGGAGCATCCCAACAGCTAACTCTACTGGAGGCCAAAGTGAGTCTGACTGGGAATGAGTGGTAAAAGCACCCCATAGTGACTGGCCCAGATGCTTTGTGCATTCTTGGCATAGATTATCTCAGGAGCGGGTATTTCAAAGACCCGAAAGGGTACTGGTGGGCTTTTGGTATAGTTGCTGTGGAGACAGAGGAAATTAAACACCTGTCTACTTCGCCTGGTCTCTCAGAGAACCCTTCCATTGTGGGGATGCTGAGGGTCAAAGAACAACAAGTACCTATCACTACTACCATGGTGCACCAGCGGCAATATTGCACCAATCGAGACTCCCTGATCCTGATCCATAAGCTAATTTGTCAACTGGAAAACCAAGGAGTGACCAGCAAGACTTGCTCATGCTTCAACAGTCCCATATGGCCTGTGCGAAAATTTACTGGAGAGCGGAGACTAACAGTGGATTATCGTGGCCCGAATGAAGTTACGCCATCGCTGAGTGCTGCCATGCCAGACATGCTACAACTTCAATATGAACTGGAGTCAAAGGCAGCCCAGTGGTATGCCACCATTCATATCACCAATGCGTTCTTCTCCATCCCTTTGGCAGCAGGATGCAGGCCACAGTTTGCTTTCACTTCGAGGGGCGTCCAGTACACCTGAAATCAACTGCCCCAGGAGTGGAAACACAGCCCCACTATTGGCCATGAACTGATCCAGACTGCACTGGAAAAAGGTGGAGCTCCAGAACACCTGCAATACGTTGATTACATCATTGTATGGGGCAACACAGCAGAAGTTTTTGAAAAGGGAGAGAAAATAATCCAAATCCTTCTGAAAGCCAGTTTTGCAAAAACTGAAGCAAAGTCAAAGGACCTCCACAAGAGATAGAATTTTTAGGAATAAAACGGTAAGATGAATGTCGTCAGATTTTCCAAAAGGACTGTTATGGTTTAGCCTGAGTAACCACACAGTTTCTCGCTCACCCTCCCCCTCCCTAGCAGGACGGGGCAGAAAACTGGGAAGAAAGGAAAACTCGTGGGTTGAGATGAAGACATTTTACTAGAATAGCAAAGGAAAATTACAATAATAACAGAACATAAGAATATTAAAATACACAAAATGAATACTGCACAATTTCTCAGCACTTGATATCCCCATGACCGATACAGCCTGCCCTGAGCAGCAATCGCGGAAATGAAACCAAACTGAGCAGCAAGCAAAGGAGTGAAAGGGAGAGAGAAAGAGCAAGCGTGATGCTCCTCCCTGGGCAACCCTCACTTACACATGGAGTGTGATGTTTATGGCATGGAACACTCTCTTCGGCCAGTTCAGGTCAACTGTTCTGGCTGTATCCCTCCCAATTTCCTGCACATTAGCGAGACCTGGAAAGCTGGACAGTGTCCTTGGTCTCTTTAGCAACAACTCATAACATCAGTGTGTTTATCAACATCCTTCACATAGGAAATCCAAAACACATTGGCTACTGAGAGGAAAATTAACTCCATCCTTGCTGAAATCAGGACATCTATGTTTTGGTTTTGGTTAAGGATATGGCAAAACACACATATTACAGCTGACAATGTTTTGGGCTGTCATGCTGTTAGCTGGAACCTAAAGCAGTGAAGCTTCCCCGTTAAGTGTCAGCTATTCCCCAGAATTATTGGGTCAGCTATTTGTCTCTGATGCTGGCAAGGGGACCTTTCCTCACCAGTGGTCGTTCCTGGTGTGTTCCTCCTAGACCATGTACTGCTCTACTGGATCCCAAAGCAGCCCCAGGAGCTTGATGGAGCCCCACAGTTTCAGTCCTTCATATGCTCCAGATGAACACACTGAAATGCTGGTACTGCAGGAGCACTCCAGTTTTAAGAACTGCCATGTCCTTTCCTGCATGCCATATCGCTCAGCTTGACAGTCAGTCCAGGCTAGAAAAGTCATCCACTTGCAACAAAGGAACCAAGTTACGGAAAGCTAAAGCTACAGACAGCTTTATTAAGATTATATGCAACAGGAAGGATTTCTGTTAGCCCCTTTGGCAAGCTCAGGAGTGTGGCTAGTTCATCCCCACGACACAACTTGAAGCTCACAAGCCCTGCAGAGTCCCCCAGCAATCTGCTCTTGCTTTCTCCAAGAAGAGAAAAACAACCTCTTCCTATCACCTTCTGCTTCTCTGCCTGCCTTTTCCTGCACTGGGCGGTGAAAATTATGTAGTAATCAGGAGGAAAAATAACTATTTCCTCCTTTAATTCTCTATAAGATGTCTTGATTAATGTTTCCTTTGTGTACACCATAACATTTGCAGCTTTAGGCACCCCAGCAGCACTTACACACATAATCTTCTCACAACTAATCTCCCTCTAGCGTGAGCATTACGTACAAAGCCCACAAACAGAACTACAGGCAAAACCAGGCACTGAGTGCCTACACTGAGAAAAAAACATCCCACATAATTCGTTTTGGGGATCTCTGTTTAACTCGGGACTAAGAAATCTGAAGGTAGGATCACGAAGGGCAAAACACTTTTATTTAACATGTAGGAAAACCTCATCTTCAGAATCACCTTGGGTCTGGATAAACATCTCCTGTGAGCAAACATCAGCCCATCGTTAAAGCCATGTTGTGTTTGGGAAAGGGATCACTGCAACCTTACTGCTCAGAAATGGGCAGCAGTAAGTATTAAATACACAATCCTCATGTGGTTTTTTTTTTTGTCTTAAAATATTTGCAATTTACTCTGTAAACATTATGGTAGAGATTTCTTCCGCCCAAGAATATCAAGTGGGTCACTGAAATGAACGCTTAATGATTTTTACATCCACCTCCTCTGCCCTTTAAACTGTAAATTGATTGTTATGCAGAAGGCTATTAATTTAACAACGCATATTAGATTTCCCACTAGCACTGAGGGGCTTCTCCTGATTTAGCAATTTCACTGGTCTTTCCCCTTGCTAACTGCACAGATCATACCTCACTTGCTGTAATTACAACCAGTACATCAACATTAATTATTACCCTGGTAACAGGAGGTGTGTGCAGAATCAGAGGTTTTGCTCGTACTACCGGAAGGATGAGAAAGTCCCCAGCACTCAGGGAAAGACACAAACGAGCACCTTTCCTGCAGACCTTTGTCTTACTCCCTCACTTTGTTTTCAGAAACATACTTTACATCTCGTTTAAGCCTCAATTTCTGAAGGCATCTCTACTGAATAAAGCTCATAAAAAGCTATTTTTTTGAAGCACCAATCTGCACAGCAAGGTAACGTGCTTTCTTTGAGGCCCCTTCAGCCCTTTAATCCGTGTTCTAATAAATTCAACCATGGATGACCAACAGGTAAATCACAGCTGTCAGGCATACATCAAGCACCTGAATGCTTATCCACCTTAGCAAATCTTTACTTAAAGTTTACCATTATTTGTTACTGATATCTCTAGTTGTCACTCTTTCAAGCTGGAAAATAAAGTAAAAATGCAGATTAGCAAAGACTTCCCACCAAAACATAATGTACAACCAATCACACGTGCAACGTGTAGGAAGAAACGTGCCATCACAGATCACAGTTGATCTCCTGATGCAGTTTTTGTAGCAAACTAGCCAAGAAATTCCAGTAAGAATCCTGGTTACCCGGGACATGGAGAAGGCTGAGGTTCTCAATGACTTTTTTGCCTCAGTCTTCACCGATAAGGGCTCTTGTCTCACCACCCAAACTGTGGAAGGCACAAGCAGGGACTGCGAGGATGAAGAACCGCCTACTGTACTCAAAGAGAAGGTTTGGGAACATCTGAGGAACCTGAAGGTGCACAAGTCCATGGGACTTGATGAGATCTATCCACGGGTCCTGAGGGAACTGGCGGATGAAGTTGCCAAGCCACTGGCCATTGTATTTGAGAAGTCGTGGCGGTCTGGTGAGGTCCCCAATGACTGGAAGAGAGGGAACATAATCCCTGTTTTTAAAAACAGGAACAAGGAGGACCCGGACAACAACAGGCCGGTCAGCCTCACCTCTGTGCCTGGCAAGGTCATGGAGCAGATTCTCCTGGAAACCACCCTAAGGCACATGGAGAGCAAGGAGGTGGTTGGTGACAGCCAACATGGCTTCACCAAGGGCAGATCGTGCCTGACCAATTTGGTGGCCTTCTATGACGGGGTGACAGCATCCGTGGACAAGGGACGAGCAACAGATATCATCTACCTGGACTTGTGCAAAGCTCTTGACACTGTCCCGCACGACATCCTTCTCTCTAAACTAGAGAGGCATGGGTTTGATGGACGGACCACTCGGTGGATAAGGAGTTGGCTGGATGGACAAACTCAGAGAGTGGTGGTCAACGGCTCGATGTCCAAGTGGAGACCAGTCACAAGTGGCGTCCCTCAGGGGTCTGTGTTGGGCCCGGCCCTGTTCAACATCTTTGTCGGTGACATGGACAGTGGGATAGAGTGCACCCTCAGCAAGTTCGCTGGTGACACCAAGTTGTGTGGTGCTGTCGACATGCTGGAAGGGAGGGATGCCATCCAGAGGGACCTTGACAGGCTGGAGAGGTGGGCCCGTGCCAACTTCATGACGTTCAACCAGGTCAAGTGCAAGGTCCTGCACCTGGGTCCTGGCAATCCCAGGCACAAATACAGCCTGGGCAGAGAATGGATCGAGAGCAGCCCTAAGGAGAAGGACTTGGGAGTGCTGGTGGACGAGAAGCTCAACATGAGCTGGCAGTGTGCTCTTGTGGAGCAGAAGGCCAACCGCATCCTGGGCTGCATCAAGAGGAACGTGGCCAGCAGGTCAAGGGAGGTGATTCTCCCCCTCTACTCTGCCCTGGTGAGACCCCACCTGGAGTACTGTGTCCAGTTCTAGAGCCCCCAACATAAGAAGGACATGGACTAGTTGGAGAAGGTCCAGAGGAGGGCCACGAAGATGATAAGAGGGCTGGAGCACCTTTCCTATGAGGACAGGCTGAGAGAGTTGGGGCTGTTCAGCCTGGAGAAGAGCAGGCTTTGGGGAGACCTTATAGAGGTCTTCCAGTACCTCAAGGGGGCCTCCAAGAAAGATGAGGAGAGGCTGTTCATTAGGGCCTGCTGTGATAGGACGAGGGGTAATGGTTTTAAAATAGAGGGAGGTAGATTTAGATTGGATATTAGGAAAAAAATTTTTACAATGAGGGTGGTGGAACACTGGAACAGGTTGCCCAGAGAGGTGGTAGATGCCCCATCCCTGGAAACGTTCAAGGCCAGGCTGGATGAGGCTCTGAGCAACCTGATCTGGTTGGAGATGTCCCTGTTTCTTGCAGCGGGGTTGGACTAGATGACCTTTGAAGGTCCCTTCCAACTCCAACCATTCTATGATTCTATTCTGGTAGGGGTTCCCAGCTGGGGAGGCTAAGGAAAGCATTAACCACGCACCACAACACCAACCAAGGATGCCTACACCAGCTCCAGCATCGCCAGAAGGGCAGGGAGCGCAAAGGAGGATA
Organism: Chlamydotis macqueenii; assembly: GCF_036417535.1. Taxonomy (NCBI): domain Eukaryota; kingdom Metazoa; phylum Chordata; class Aves; order Otidiformes; family Otididae; genus Chlamydotis; species Chlamydotis macqueenii. The sequence goes on along the minus strand of NC_141560.1, from coordinate 50,179,081 downwards.
TGGTGAACAAGGGGCACCTGCAGACCCCTCTGTAGAGATTTACGGATCACACCGACCTTCAACAGCTCCATGTCGATGCAGTTTTTGTAGCACACTAGCCAAGAAATTCCAGTAAGAATCCACTCTGAAACAAACTCAGGAACCAGATTTGTGCCTCTAAATTTCTTTTTATCTAGCAGTATTTACATACTTCTTTAAATTAAAGTTTCCTATAGATGACACAAGGATTCACGTGGCTATCACAGCTGCTTTTCAGCAGTAAACTCAAGAGGCTGTTGGAGATCCATTTACATCAAAATTAAGGTATAAGAGCAACTCACGCACAGGAACATAAATCACCTTTGAGCTAGTCAGCTGGCGTAGGGCTAACAGTGTGGCCTCAGCAGTAAGGCATGCAAGGCAGGCTAGAAATCGTATCTGAAAAATCAGGCAACAACCACATGGCCAGATCATTCTGAAATCTATGCTGGTGTCTGCTACTGACCAAGCTCGTTCAAGCAGATATAAGCCACCATCGTACCTCACCTGCAATACAGGCAACCCTTGCGCTGGAAGTGTGGGCACAGCTCCCGGCCAGCCTGCAGCGGTTTGACAGCGCGTGCCTGAGTCAAAAGGCAACACTCTGTTCAGCTTCCACGTGTGCAAGGTTCAGGCACAGAGACACGATATGAGGTTAGGCACTAAAAAACTGTGTTAAAAACTTTGTGCTAGTTAAAAAAACACACACACAGTTATGAATTTCAATGTCTAAAGAAGACTGGAATATGACTCAAAAATGTCCACCTGAAAAGCAGATTTGTTATTATTTGTTATTAATATTGATAGCTGATCCACCAGTGACATGTTTTGTTTGAGACACTCTGTGAACACAATGCCTCCAAGCCTGAGCATTTCAGGGAACAAGTCTCTGAGTCTCATGAACAGTATTAATGAGTTGCATAATCATAAACCATGTCCACCTTTGACACATTGAGCTTTCCAGTAATTATCCACAACTCAGTACACACACTACTTGAGGAACGGATATCCTACAGCCCTCCGTGACCTGAAGTTTTTATGCATGCTAATTGTTAGTAATACCCTCTGATGACCTCCCATACAATCCACTTAAACTGTAGCTGACTACCTAAAAGAACAGCTTTTCAATAACTCAGTTTTTCTAGTGGTACCTCTCGGTTAGAGACCTGAAACCGCAGTAAGAGTTACCCTGTTGGAGTCACCATGACCAGTCCTGGGAAGAGGGAGCCTGGCCCCGCATGGTGCCTGCGGTCCCCACTGCCTGCAAGATGGCTCCGATGAGCATGGCCCTTTGCAGGGGGTGACAGGATTTGGAACAGGCCCAGGGTGGTGAGGGAAATATGGCATCAGGCACGCAGAAACATAAATGAGAAATTCACTTAGTTGCTCTAGCTAAAGCTCTTAGAGATTTAAAGCCACGACAAGACATTGCTTTGGACAGGCGTGCAGTTACGTCATTTGCAAGCAGACCACATCTTTGATGTCAATTCTTGCCTTGATATTTTCCTTTAAAAAGAACATACTAAAGAGCATCCCTCATATCACTATCTAAAACACATAATGAGATCATATTCCCTTTTAATGGAAGGATCCTACTTCAAGCTTTAACGACATTTTAAAAAACCCCAGACTACTGCAAGCCTCACTGATGGCTTTCTATGATATCCACCTCTGCCTTTATATAATTAAATCTAGAAAAGATTGTGCCTTGAGGCTACACTCCCACCACACCACTACTAGGAAATACCAAGCTAATTTAAAGACCTGCTTTCACACTTCAGTGTCCTCCTGACATTATTCCCTTGTTAGTGAAATATTGCCCCCTTGTAACAAAGTAAAACAAAATCAGACTTACATCTCTAGTCCTGTTGAGCCATTTTCAGACCCAGGCTCAGAAGGGAACTTCAACATGGATGTAAGAGAGAGGTCATGGCAGGAAAGGAAGTTTACAAACCAACATACAAGAGAGAAAACAAGTGCTGTTCCATTTCACAAAGATCTCCCAGAATCAGTTCCGGATTATTTATGTCATGAGCATCCACTCTATGAAACACACACTCACGAAGAATGAAACAGACAATTCTAAGTGCCAAGAATTTAGATTAGAAGTATACATCTATCTTGACACCCTGTATAAGCACAAACTATACTTCCACCCAATGTCTCTGACCCCAGTCCCACTAAATTCTAGTTGACCTGGCTCATCTGCTTCTGAAGAACAGCTAAGTGATGGAGAAATGACCACATCCCATGGCATGGTGCTCCGATCATGCTGAATTTTCCGCTCCTCTACTTTGTTGTTTCTCCTGTCAGATTCAAAGGGGCTCCGTAAACCTCAGGGGCCTTCACCAGGAGGGCTGAATAAACAAGACCAAATACATTTTAAGGAAGTGCATCTATTTTTGAAAAGATCCTTATATGCTCCTGTTTAGCTTTTCAGACTTTTGGGCACTGTAGTATGCCAAGATCTGCTGTACAGTGGTTTAAATTTAGCATCCACCTATACTTCCTCTGACACAGCTGCTCTCCCTGAAATACTACAGGAAATTAATATACTGTGTATTTTTGCATAAACTTCACTGTTTCTCAGAGATGAGAGCATCAAGCTCTTCCTTCAACAATAGACAAAAGATGGCACTGGAGTTATTCTGGTCCTAGATTTTTAATTAAAAATCTCTGTGGGAGGAAGGAAACTAGACAACCCGCAAAGAGCATTTAGGGTGGAATTTATGCTGTGCTAAATGAGCCCAAAGGACTCAAACCGGGAGCAGGCTGATGCACAACGAAACCCACCCTCAGACTCAGCTCTCAAGCCAAAAATCTTTCCATGCCTACCTCAGTCCTTTCTTCTCTCCCAGTTTATCCATGACTTATATAGTGAAAAACAAGCAGACAGGATGAACTCCTTGCACAGGTGCTTTCCTTTGATTCAGCCGGAGGGAGCTTTAGGCACACAGGTGAATGAACACACCCACGTCACACAAATTTAACTGTGCATTTGTCTTTGCTGATCTCCTCCTACCTCTTCAAATTATACTATCGCAGTATTTTTGCTGGTGACTATTCAGGGTGGAAGCGGAGACAGATAGCCTGAGAGGACTACAAAGAGGCTGTGCGAGTGGCCAGGAAACGGGTGAGGAAGGCTAAAGACCTGACAGAATTGAATCTGGCCAGGGATATAAAAAGCAACAAGAAAAGCTTCTATAGGTATGTAGGGGACAAAAGAAAGTTCAAGGAAAATGTAGGTCACCTCCGGAAGGAAACCGGTGTCCTGATTACCCAGGACATGGAGAAGGCTGAGGTTCTCAATGACTTTTTTGCCTCAGTCTTCACCAATAAGGGCTCTTGTCTCACCACCCAAACTGTGGAAGGCACAAGCAGGGACTCCGAGGATGAAGAACCGCCCACTGTACTCAAAGAGAAGGTTCGGGAACATCTGAGGAACCTGAAGGTGCACAAGTCCATGTGACCTGATGAGATCCATCCACGGGTCCTGAGGGAACTGGCGGATGAAGTTGCCAAGCCACTGGCCATTGTATTTGAGAAGTCGTGGCGGTCTGGTGAGGTCCCCGATGACTGGAAGAGAGGGAACATAACCCCAATTTTTAAAAAGGGGAACAAGGAGGACCCGGACAACTACAGGCCGGTCAGCCTCACCTCTGTGCCTGGCAAGGTCATGGAGCAGATTCTCCTGGAAACCACCCTAAGGCCCATGGAGAGCAAGGAGGTGGTTGGTGATAGCCAACATGGCTTCACCAAGGGCAGATCGTGCCTGACCAATTTGGTGGCCTTCTATGACGGGGTGACAGCATCCGTGGACAAGGGACGAGCAACAGATATCATCTACCTGGACTTGTGCAAAGCTCTTGACACTGTCCCGCACGACATCCTTCTCTCTAAACTAGAGGCATGGGTTTGATGGACGGATCACTCGGTGGATAAGGAGTTGGCTGGATGGACAAACTCAGAGAGTGGTGGTCAACGGCTCGATGTCCATGTGGAGACCGGTCACGAGTGGCGTCCCTCAGGGGTCTGTGTTGGGCCCGGCCCTGTTCAACATCTTTGTCGGTGACATGGACAGTGGGATAGAGTGCACCCTCAGCAAGTTCGCCGGTGACACCAAGTTGTGTGGTGCCGTCGACACGCTGGAAGGGAGGGATGCCATCCAGAGGGACCTTGACAGGCTGGAGAGGTGGGCCCGTGCCAACTTCATGACGTTCAACCAGGTCAAGTGCAAGGTCCTGCACCCGGGTCCTGGCAATCCCAGGCACAAATACAGCCTGGGCAGAGAATGGATCGAGAGCAGCCCTAAGGAGAAGGACTTGGGAGTGCTGGTGGACGAGAAGCTCAACATGAGCTGGCAGTGTGCTCTTGTGGCGCAGAAGGCCAACCGCATCCTGGGCTGCATCAAGAGGAATGTGGCCAGCAGGTCAAGGGAGGTGATTCTCCCCCTCTACTCTGCCCTGGTGAGACCCCACCTGGAGTACTGTGTCCAGTTCTAGAGCCCCCAACATAAGAAGGACATGGACTAGTTGGAGAAGGTCCAGAGGAGGGCCACGAAGATGATAAGAGGGCTGGAGCACCTTTCCTATGAGGACAGGCTGAGAGAGTTGGGGCTGTTCAGCCTGGAGAAGAGCAGGCTTTGGGGAGACCTTATAGAGGTCTTCCAGTACCTCAAGGGGGCCTCCAAGAAAGATGGGGAGAGGCTGTTCATTAGGGCCTGTTGTGATAGGACGAGGGGTAATGGTTTTAAAATAGAGGGAGGTAGATTTAGATTGGATATTAGGAAAACATTTTTTACAATGAGGGTGGTGGAACACTGGAACAGGTTGCCCAGAGAGGTGGTGGATGCCCCATCCCTGGAAACGTTCAAGGCCAGGCTGGATGAGGCTCTGAGCAACCTGATCTGGTTGGAGATGTCCCTGTTTCTTGCAGCGGGGTTGGACTAGATGACCTTTGAAGGTCCCTTCCAACTCCAACCATTCTATGATTCTATTCTGGTACTCGTACAACTGTCCCATTACCAGATTGCAGCTGCATGCATACCGGGCAGAAGCCAGACAGAAAATATGTGTGTGAGTTATCAGCTATAAGCTAAATCCCTGGAGAATCCCAGCACGAAAGCAGTTATGATAGACCGTGCATTTTGCCTCTGAATTAATTTCAATGAAAAAGGAAGGTCCCCAAGTGACCTAAATGTGCTTTGTAGTGATTACAAGCTTCCTTTTAAAGAGCATCTAATACATTTACATGGTAATTAGCTAGAAACACCTGATACTGAAGACCTGAGTCACCTTTCCCTCATATTGCTTTTATTCTGAAATAGTAGTGACGGTGGCAGTGAGATTCCTCCTTGCTGATGCCAGTGTAAGCCAAGGTAGGACCTGGCTCCCAATCTCGTGGGCTGCAAACCTGACAACACAGCTCTTGACAAAAAACAAATCTGAAAGCTGCAGAATTCAGAAAAACTACTTTTCTCATCACTTCAAAGCTAACCTATACTGACACTGGCTTTTTTTTTATCACTGAATGGAAAGATCAGCAAAAAAACCCCAAACTGAAATAAAACAGCCTGCTTGGCTGCAAACCCTCCTTGCTACAAACACTGACAACTGGAAATACAAGGCGTGTCGAAAGCACCCCTGCCTGGAGAGCTAGGGGTTCCCAGCTGGGGAGGCTAAGGGAAGCATTAACCACGCACCACAACACCAACCAAGGATGCCTACACCAGCTCCAGCATCGCCAGAAGGAAGGGCAGAAAATGCAAAGGAGGATATGGTGAACAAGGGGCACCTGCAGACCCCTCTGTAGAGATTTACGGATCACACCGACCTTCAACAGCTCCATGTTGAAAGTGTAGAGGTGGCTTTAAACAAACAAACAAAAATCCCTGCTTCCCACACAAATGCAAGCTGAGGCCTGGCACAGAAGGAAGATCAGGTCCTTGGCGTCCAGACGGGCCCTGGCTGAAAGGAAACCAAACACAATGCAGCCGATCCACAGAGTTTTCTTTATCGCAGTGCTAAGAGCAGCCAGACAATGCTTTCCAATACAGACCACAGCAATTTATCACAGAGAGACAGGAGTTAGCAGGAAACACTCCCATTATCTCTGTTACAAAAAGGAAGCAGAGAGGAGAACAGCTAAAAGGTGACAGACAGATTTTATGAGACCAAACTTCAGCCCCGCTCAAGGCTGACCAGCTCATCTTTTCCACATCAGAAAAAAAAAGTGATAGGCCTCAGCTGTGTGGGTCTTGCAACACAGGAGGTAGAGCTGCCTTGTTTCAAGAGAAACAAACCAAGACAAATGAAAATATTTCAATAGCAACTGTGCCGTGCCAGATCCCCAGGCTGTGTACATCAGGGAAGTTTTGTGGCCACCTTAGCAGGGTGATGCTGACTTACAGCGGCGAGCGCAGGGCTGGGCATCCAACGAGTAGAAGGGAGGCAATCTCAGACAGACCTGCAATGCCGTCAGGAGGCGGCAGAGGAGAACAAGAGCCCATGGCACTTTCTGGCAACTATTTGGTCTGTGTTACAAAAGTAGGCTTCAAAGTGGTTGCTGCCTACAGGCTCCAAACACAGATGAGTTTATAAACACAAGAGCCCAGATGGAAAAGATCTGAAAGGTTTGGGAGGGTAACAAGGGAAGGAATAAACAAATATTTCTGCAATGAAATAAGGGAGCACTTAAAATGGCAGAAGGCTAGATGCTCTGTACAGGCCTTGTGGTGCCTCTAAGAGGTACAAAACCTTTAACATCCCATGGCTGTGCGCACATACCAAATTCCCCTACAGAGCATAAACACAGACTGCTATTACCAGCTGCCAGTAATAAATACTATTGCCCAACCATTAGCAATCAATTCACACAGCAACTAGAAGTGCTAGGAGCTGTACAAACACGTAATAAATAATTGCCCCTGCCTCAAAAAGCACATTGTGTTTCTAACTGTCTCAAGAAGCTCTTGGACCCAAACATATTTGCTAAAGAGCAACAGACCACAACAGCTAATGTCTGAGGGAAGCAGAGAAAACTAAAGAGTGTAACATTTTAATGTCTTTCCCTTGATCTGGTCAGCTCATTCAGTGTCTTTCCCAGCAAAACTAATCTTCCACTGCAGTCATAGAATCATCTTCAGGGAAATCTATAAACACGGATATTAATGACTTCTCTCCTGCGCGGCTCACAACGCATCACTGCAGACATCAGTGATGCGATTGCTGTAAGGATGATTGGGTGTTTTATAATGAACAATTTCATATCTGGTAAAAGTAGAGGCGACGAGACAATAAAAAGGAGCTTTTCAAAACTGCTCACCAACAGATTGGTGAACTCCTGCGGGAGCGGAGCTGAGCTGATACGATTCTGCCTGTCAATCTCACGTAAAGTGTCCCGACTGCAAGCCTCACTGCCAAGAACTGCAGGCAGGAACCTGTCTGATGCCTCTGCCTCCCCTTCCAGGGCTGCCCATGTTGGTGGACTCTTTACGAAAAAAGATCAGCTGTTGACAGCCTATGGCTCCTACTCGATGCGAACAGGGTAGGCAAAACCCATGAGTCAGCCCAGGGAGAGAATTAATCTAAACCAGCAAAAGGATCATCACAGATCACTTTCCTCCTACAAAGAAGCAGCAAAGACCAGGGTGAGCTGGATGCTAGGCTGGGTTACAGCCCAACTGCAGATTTGTCCAAGGTCAGCTGCTTGCTCTTGATGACCATACGCCAGTTTTACCAACTCCTGCCTGCCTGTGCCACCCTGACAGCCCCAGCACAACCCAGCCCAGCCCTGGCCCGCAGGCAAGAGCCCCAGCCTGCTCGTTGGAGCCACGTCCGCCACCATCAACAGAGTCACGGGGAGTCAACAAGCTCAGGGAAAATACACCAAGGAAATTTTCCTCCCTGCTCTGCAAAACAAGCCACTTGCAGTTCAGAAACCTGTTTCTGAAGCTCAGTCTGGAGGTAATGAAGTCAAGAATCACAGCATTGAAATGGCACTCACAATAAGCAAAGGTGGGAATTAAATGAGATGGAGGTGACACTAACTCACAGGAGGAAACTATGACGTTCTGTGAACATTTATTTCCCTCAACAGCCTGGCAAGGTAACTGTGCCAATAAGCAGCACAACAAAGTGCATTCCTCCCAGCAAAGCTTTACGGTCCCCTCATGGCAGCAGCTTCTCCTCCCCACAAACTCCTTCACCTCACCATCATCTGCCTTAAAATAACCTCTTATCTTGGAGAAGAAAAGGGTCTTATTGGTTTATTTACTCTGTGGTAGAAGAAAACCTAGAAGTTTTAGTTAGGTCCCGTGTTTGCAGACACCTGTCAGCCACGTGCAATCAAGACAGTTCCTCTCCAGAAGACCCTAGTCTGGTGGTGGCACTGCCTTTCCCCAATTCCTCTGAACACAAAGTCCTTCCCATATCAAATATATTCCTCCTTTGCCTGCAAACACCAAGAGTCTTTCCTACACGGTTCTTGCTACAAGGTACACCCCGATCACCTAGATTAGCAGCAGTACTAGGAAAAGGTCCATCAATAAACAACGATATTTGGGATTATAGTATCTGACTGGAATTTTTTAAAGTTTTTCTCTGTACCTTGCCTGTTGATCTCTGGACTGCTCTGCTGATGACTGAGGTAATTACCACAGATAAGAATGCCAAGTATTTCACAGCCACCAGGCACTCACTTTACACTGGCGCAAGCGGCTTTTCGGGACCCAGATTTTCAACATTGCTAGAACACCTCTGTATTTCCCTACCAGCTCAAAGGCACTTCCAATTAAGCATTACTGGAATTTGCATCTCTGCCACGGCCCTCTTACATTGTCAATATGCTGCAAATAAAAACAAAGGTCAGCAACCAGTCTGAAAGTGAAGAACATCTCACATACTTTACTTTATTTAAAAATAAACTATAGTCATGACTCACATGACTCACAGTCATGACTTTATAGCCAACACACTGACCAGTTCTTAGTTTCTTAATTGTGACTACATAACGACAGTAACACTAAGTCTTTCCACTGTACTCCCATTCACAAAGACAAGAATATAAATGCACGGCATATTCAACACTCGCTTGTCAAGGAGTTATTGAGGCAGTCTGTGGACCAAGACTTGCTCTTTACAGGATTTTGTACCAGTTCACCCCTGTTAAATCACAATTATTATTTGCTGGTATACTTCTGCCAATACAACAGAAGTGTGGTTGTAGGCAGAGCCAAATAAAAGTGCCCTATACTGGAATAGCTTGTTCTCCTTTCCACAGGGGAACAAGCTATGCTGGTATAAGCATGTTCATACTGGCATACCTGAAATCGCACTAGGGGAGGGTTATATCAGTGTTACAGAATGGTGGTTAAATGTTGTGCAACTTGTTTACACAGGCAAGACCTAATTTTGTAGAGGATTTGCTCCTGATCTTGAAATCGCTACTAAAACTCCTAATTCTACATGCAATCTAGAGCAGGATTGGGCTGATTGAGGTTTTAGCTGAATAAAATATACCACAAATCAATACAGACCGCTGAGTAACGACAACAACAACATAAGGAGGAGGCACACTTTCATGTGGGCTCTCACTAATAAAGCCAGTTACATCTAGGGGATTCCATCCCTTCAGGTCGGTGAGAAGTTACCCAAGTTACTGAGCAGGAAAAGGCAGTAAAATGGCCAGCCTCGTCATATCAGACCAAATTCCTGAAAATGTCAACTGATGAAACAAATCACAGGATGCCACTGCCACAGCTGCTTCTAGCAGAATTCAAGCCTCAAGGGAGCAGAGTGTCAGGTTTTGAGCAGACAGGCAGAAATGCAAATAGGGTGTTCAGGTACTTCTAAATCCATTATAGACAATTCCTGCCAGTCTCAAAGCATAAGGCTACAAATGTTCAAAGAGCCCACTGCATTTGCATGAGACTGTCCGGCCTCAGAGAAACAAAGAAAGAAGGGGAGACGGAAAGGAGGGGAATGAGAGATGAGGGGAGAGGAGGGCAGGTAAAAAAAAAGAGATTGAAACGAATAAAGAGCCTACCCAAGGGGAGATTTTAAAGAGCTATAGGAAAGTAGGAAGGCTGGGATGAGTCTTGGGGAAAGAGGAGGAAAAGACACTCACCAAAGCGCTCACTGTCTCAGATGGCAATCACTCTCCTCTCCCACGCGACACCTGCATTCAGAGCCACCGTCCCCACCCTTGATCTTCCAGATCCTCGCTGCCTGCTGCGTGCACAGGGGCTTTCTGGTCCCCTCCTAAATGCTACACTCCTCCAAGCTGCAAATCAGCACAGGACCCAGAGAAGACACCCGCACGCAAAGCCTCTGCTCCAGGGGCACATGGCAATAAAACACACCTCCCACACGCTGCCAGCATGCTGTCTACAATCCCAGCGCTCGCTCGGAAAACCAGAACGCTCTCTAACCATGGTGACTGTGGAAGAAAATCCTGAAAAGAAGCACAGCATGATTCAGCCCAGCGATGTGTCCAAAGAAAGTCTGAAACAACGGCCCTGATGGCTGGAATCTGCCACCGTTTGTCAGGGGAAGTTTAAACTGTAATGCCCATAGCCAATAATTTAATTGTCAGCATAGTTAACAGTTTCATTGCTGATGAAAGCAACTGGGCAGCACTGAGGAAATCAGAGCCAGCTGCAGCCACTTATCAAAGCACACCAGCAACAAATAACCTGCAACTCTGTGACAGACGCTATTCCCGCTACACATAATCTCTCACGCTTTTCCTGTTTCTTTTGAGTGGCTTCTTGGCACACAGAATCACTGTGCAATCAGAAGAAAAAAAAAAAAAAAACAACAACAACCCAGTTCACTCTTTTCTGTAATTAATCTGTAAGGAATAAAGTAAATCCTTGCAACAATGGGCTGGCAGTGGTGGAAATCACTCAGTGCGTTCTGCACGTGGCTCAGATGCACCCGAATTTGACAGATTCCTCAGCTGATGCAGCTGAGCACAGTAAAAGCATCATTTCCTAAGCCACACAGAACCTCAACCTGCGATGCAGAAGCAGGTTTTCCATGCACAGGCATAATTATCAGGCACACCAGGACAGTACTGCTGCTTTAGCTTTAAAAACAGTCCTACAGATATTGCTAGTTAAAGTATCCCGTAGTGACTCCACACATATTTCAGTAGGCAAGCATGCTTAATTACAGCCCTGCTTCTTCCTGCATCATTCTGCAACTGGAAAACACCCAAATGTTTTTCCTTCGTGGGTTTTCCCGATACGGCTAAATTAAGTGAGAAGCACAAAACACACCTCGGCCAAAGCTTTCTCCCAAGGCTGTTTGTGTTGCTGCTGTTCTCTGCAGCGTGTGCTCTTTGCTGGCCCTTGTGCTCTCACAGTGAAGGAAGAGTTTTGCAAACAACATCTGTATCTGCTGGTGTCACCAGCTGCAGCGTATGAGCCTGTGTCTTTCTGTATACAGTTTTACGGTGACTTGTCCAGGTTTGTGTCAGATCAGGTTCCTCCAAGACATCTGGCACCATGTGACTGAAAACAACACAAACTAAAAAATTTCAGAAGAACTCGTGTTTGTTGCACCGATTTCTCACGAATAACTGATATTCAAACTGATGGAAAATCCAGATGACAGTGATAATAGTCACGGTAAGAAGCCATCATTTTTGACACAGTACCTTCAAAGCACTGTGCAAATAAGGATTAAAAATGTATGCATAAACACCACCTTCTACACTTGACAGTCCTTAGTTTGCTGAACCTGCAGTGTCTGCTGAGACATCAAGATCTTTTATAAGATCAGAAATTTCAGCTATCAGAGATGCTGCTGCTGTGAGAAACTGCTGAAATCCTCGTGGGAGGCAATGCTTATGTGCCAGGCAGCACGAACACCACCAGGATCCTAACACCGCTGCCTTGGGAGGAAGCGATAGACCCCGGCAGGGCTCCATGCAAGGAGGGATGCCAAAGCCAGGGGTCTGTACCCCCTCTCCCATGAGGGTCTGGGAGAACCCGGGCACCCAGAGACACTGTCTATGTGTTTTGAGGTAAGCAAGCAGGGGTGGAACCAAGTGGTGTGCACACTGTGTGCAGAAAAAAGTCCAGCCTCATTTAAAAGGGCAGAGAAAACCTGTAAATTCTGGCAGTACATGACAAAAAGAGTGGAAAGTAACTTTTTTTTAATGGCATGTGCCAGAGTTGGTCCAGACAGTAGGCACAGTAAATCCACCCAGCGTGTTTGGGGTCTGGGAGCCAGTGTTCAAAGAAGAGTGTTTCTCTTGCTTTCAGACAGTTATTAAAGGAGCCCTCTGTGGTTGTGTATTATGAGCCGAGACAAAAAAAAAAAAAGGGATGAATTTTTAGAAAAAAGGCTCACAAGCAACTGGCACTGCAAGGGGTCTGAGGTCTTCATCCAGACGAGGGGATGCAGGCAGGCTCCTGGCTAGGAAGGACATGCTGAAGCCATGCTAGTTGTGAAGGCACAGGGGATTTTTGAGGGCACATGAGACAAGGAGCTGCCAGGTACAGTTATGTCTAGGATAATGATTTGATGGTCTCTGCAGGTCTCTTACAGCCCTATGTTTCCTTTGATTCATAATTCCCACATTTTCATCACCCAGCGCTACAAAGATAAGTCAGTCTTTCAGCCCTTGCTCAGGCTGTTTGGCATTTGCAGCACCACCACCAAACCCAACTGTGCCGTGGCCAGTCGCCTCTGAGAGAAGGTGGGGAATTTTTCAACAGGTAGATGCAGAGACAGCTCGAAGCAACCCCTTCTCTATACTCAACCACTAAGTGCCACAGCAACCTAGAGACTCCTCATAAACAGTTTTAGACTGTGGTCTGCCCTTGGCAGTCACAAGAGTCGCTGGCTCCATGCAAGGCACAACAATCCAGAGAGGGGAACTGCCACTGCATCATTTGTGAGCAATGGCATGTTTACCTCCGCCGTCTCAGTCAGGCCAAAACAAGAGGAAATCCTCAAATTTCTTCCCAGAAGGAAGCTATTATACCTCGCTTCTAAGATGTCCTGCCTCCTTACTCAGCCCAGTTCAGGATTAACGGCATAACAAAACTTTTTTCTGCAAACTGGTACGTGGTTGCTCTCTTGCTAACTCGTACCACTCAGCTGGACTTGGGTCAGCGGTGATTTGCTTGGGGCCAGTCATCGTCTGTGTGCCTGGTAATCACATTCTCACTGTTTCTTTCTTTGTTTATGCTCCATTTCTGCCAAACAACAGCTTCCTTCCTATACTTGGAAAATCACGTCTGGGTCCCCAAGCTTATTCCTGGTGATTTTCGTTATAAATTTGGCTGGACTGTTTGTCTTTCTAAAAAGCAGGCAAAACATCTTGATTTAAAAAAAAAAAAAAAAAGACAACAGTCAAAATGACCACTGTTAAATACTGTTAGAAAAAGGGAAGTAGCACATGTCGCTTTGTGTTGCTAAATTAACAATGCAAAACCAGATCTTAGAGCAGAGTCCCACACTTAAAATCTCTCTGATTTCTGACGTTTGCAACAAATCAATGGCCTGATCAATTTACAACTAGAAAACAACTGAGCTGGTGCCTGAATTATGCAAGTAGGTTCAGCTCCCATGCAGCAGCTCATGGTCCAGAAGTGAAGTTGCTTTCAAAGACAATACAAATTGGGAAGAACTTGTTAACCTGTTCAGGAAAATGTGAGCACGCTCCCGCCTCAAAGTCTACACTGGCCCTTTTCCTCTGGGCATGACTTACTCGGCCAAAGACAATGCCCAAGTAACACAAAACACAGCTTCTTCCTATGAGTGAAGTAGCAAAGGCCCTTTGTGCCTTCTGATTTCCTGGAAAAAGAGACACACCTTTTTCCTTCAAATCCCTCTGAATCACAGAGTGGACAGGCAGCCCTTAACTCTCTTCTGGCCAGGCAGCGGGACACAGGCATTGCTGGGGGAGACTCCCGACATCCCTGCTCAGCCCTCCAGCCCCACGAGCCTTTGGCCAGCCCAGTGCCAGCCCAGTGCAGAGATGCTATGAGGTCTTCCCCAGCGGCTCTGGCAAGGAGGGCTCAGCACAACTGAGTCTAGCAGGACTTCCCCTGATTTCACAGTCTCCGTGGAGTATTTCTAGCTCTAAAAAACCCGAACCAAAGTAAACAAACAAACCAGAAACAACTTATTTTTCTTTCTCACTTTAGACCCGGAATCCTCTTGAAATATCATTGAGGTGAAAGAGATTTGAGCTTTGCATTTTTCTGTGGTTGCAGAGTGCAAACATACACATATTGACACAAAATAAACGTGCAGGGCTCTACAGTGCTGCTTTTCCATTAAGCAAGATGAGGAGGAGATAGAGGAAGGTTTGCTTTCTGCTGTATGCCTGGCCATGCTTTCTCACTGCTTCCAGACTCCTCATTAAGTGCACGTTTTCACAACTGCACATTTTTGAATGATACAGGCAAGCTCTTGCTTTCTAGTAAGCAGCAGATTAAAACCCATTTTGCATCTAGAATTTAGATAAAGAAAAAACTTTTGGTTCTAACTCGCTATTCTCAAATATTTTTATATTATCTTTAATGCTGCACCTTCTCACGCTATTTCAAACTAAAGCTCTTTTTTAAAAGAAATATAATTAATTAATTCATTTTATTAAACTGCTTCCAAGACGCTCTGTAAACAGAGCCCAGACCTAACCAGCTCCTATCAGGACATGAAAAAAACTAACATTTCAATTTTCCAGAAAACACATGCTTTTACTGCTATGGCTTAAGCCAATTCTACAGGTTGCACCAGTGGCCCATACAGCAGCCAAACCAACCTCCTGCTATTTCCACAATTCCATTCACTCATCTCAAGCCTCTCCTACATTTAAAGTGGCTGCTGCAGTCTTTATTTGACATTCAGATACATCAAGACCACCAGAGGTATAAAATAGAAGCCATGGAAACCAGATAAAGTTCTGACAAGAACATCAGCAGTAACAGCATTTCACACAAGAAGTACAATTTCATAGAATCATAGAATGGTTAGAGTTGGAAGGGACCTCCAAAGGCCATCTAGTCCAACCCCGCTGCAAGAAACAGGGACATCTCCAACCAGATCAGGTTGCTCAGAGCCCCGTCCAACCTGGCCTTGAATGTTTCCAGGGATGGGGCATCCACCACCTCTCTGGGCAACCTGTTCCAGTGTTCTACCACCCTCATTGTAAAAAATGTTTTTCTAATATCCAATCTAAATCTACCTCCCTCTATTTTAAAACCATTACCCCTCGTCCTATCACAACAGGCCCTAATGAACAGCCTCTCCTCATCTTTCTTGGAGGCCCCCTTGAGGTACTGGAAGACCTCTATAAGGTCTCCCCAAAGCCTGCTCTTCTCCAGGCTGAACAGCCCCAACTCTCTCAGCCTGTCCTCATAGGAAAGGTGCTCCAGCCCTCTCATCATCTTCGTGGCCCTCCTCTGGACCTTCTCCAACTAGTCCATGTCCTTCTTATGTTGGGGGCTCTAGAACTGGACACAGTACTCCAGGTGGGGTCTCACCAGGGCAGAGTAGAGGGGGAGAATCACCTCCCTTGACCTGCTGGCCACGTTCCTCTTGATGCAGCCCAGGATGCCGTTGGCCTTCTGGGCCGCAAGGGCGCATTGCCGGCTCATGTTGAGCTTCTTGTCCACCAGCACTCCCAAGTCCTTCTCCTTAGGGCTGCTCTCAATCCATTCTCTGCCCAGCCTGTATTTGTGCTTGGGAGTGCCCCAACCCATGTGCAAGTCCTTACACTTGGCCTGGTTGAATTTCATGAGGTTGGCACGGGCCCACCTCTCCAGCCTGTCAAGGTCCCTCTGGATGGCATCCCTCCCTTCCAGCGTGTCGACGGCACCACACAACTTGGTGTCATCAGCGAACTTGCTGAGGATGCACTCTATCCCACTGTCCATGTCACCGACAAAGATGTTGAACAGGGCCGGGCCCAACACGGACCCCTGAGGGACGCCACTCGTGACCGGTCTCCACCTGGACATTGAGCTGTTAACCACCACTCTCTGAGTTTGTCCATCCAGCCAACTCCTTATCCACCGAGCGGTCCGTCCATCAAACCCATGCCTCTCTAGTTTAGAGAGAAGGATGTCGTGCGGGACAGTGTCAAAAGCTTTGCACAAGTCCAGGTAGATGATGTCAGTTGCTCATCCCTTGTCCACGGATGCTGTCACCCCATCATAGAAGGCCACCAAATTGGTCAGGCACGATCTGCCCTTGGTGAAGCCATGTTGGCTGTCACCAACCACCTCCTTGCTCTCCATGTGCCTTAGCATGGTTTCCAGGAGAATCTGCTCCATGACCTTGCCAGGCACAGAGGTGAGGCTGACCGGCCTGTTGTTGTCCGGGTCCTCCTTGTTCCCCTTTTTAAAAACAGGGATTATGTTCCCTCTCTTCCAGCCATCGGGGGCATCACAAGACTGCCACGACTTCTCAAATACAATGGCCAGTGGCTTGGCAACTTCATCCGCCAGTTCCCTCAGGACCTGCAAATGGATCTCATCAAGTCCCATGGACTTGTGCACCTTCAAGTTCCTCAGATGTTCCCGAACCTTCTCTTCGAGTACAGTAGGCGGTTCTTCATCCTCGCAGCCCCTGCTTGTGCCTCCACAGCTTGGGTGGTGAGACAAGGGCCCTTATTGGTGAAGACTGAGGCAATTTATCCCAATTCTCTCATTTAGTCCTGTTTCTCAGTTGTGTCTGGTAACAGCCTGCTTCTGTGGCTTCACTGAAATCACTCCTGATTTACAATGGCGACAAGGCAGCATGACACCACGCTGCTAAGTGCTCCCAACCGCCCCAAGCCCTGGCTGGGAGCTGGAGCTCCTCTGGGAAGGGTCTGCGCTCTCACACTGAAACCCTCACAGTTTAGCTTTTGAGGAAGCCGTGGGTGAGAGGGAGCAGGCTGGAGACAGGCCAGCCAGCCCTCCTTTATTATGCTAACAGTCCTACATGCTAAAGAGTGTCTTTTGCCTAAATATCACCCTTTTCTGTCTGCAAATTAATAGGGGCGCGGGAAGTGGGTTATTGACAGTACTGAGGCATGCTTGCTGCTTTATGGGAAGTACAGCTTTGGTGGGGTGCTGCTTTTTACCAGCAATGCTGTCGCTGTCATCAGCTGAGCTCATGTAAAGAAAGTAACCTTTCTAAATCACAGCACTTTCGTTCCTGAAGCAGAATAGAATTAGCAACAGTACCGATCCCATCGCCAGGTCTGAAAAGGTGACTGTGGGCTTTTCTGTGAATGCAGTCCCCTGAAAGAATACAAATGCAGAATTTGGCTCATTTGTAGTGTTACCATCTATTATAGAACACAGGAACTCCCCTGCCACCACCACTACCAATGCATGTGATGCTTTGCCATTTCACTACAGAGCTGGCTTTCAGAAGAGCTGTATCTTCTTGCCTTCATAGGGCCTCTGCTGTACCCAAGCAGTAAAATACTGCAATAGCAGGCTAGAAAAATGAGAAAATGCATGGCATTA
Organism: Chlamydotis macqueenii; assembly: GCF_036417535.1. Classification (NCBI taxonomy): domain Eukaryota; kingdom Metazoa; phylum Chordata; class Aves; order Otidiformes; family Otididae; genus Chlamydotis; species Chlamydotis macqueenii. The sequence continues at coordinate 50,161,581 of NC_141560.1, read as the reverse complement.
TGCACTAGCAGCAATGAAACTATGAGATTAGAGAGGTACCATTTTGGAGATTCATAGACAGACACTTTAAGATATCTTTTTTAAAAAAAGAGAGAGTAAAAAATACAGCCAGTATTTTTTTTGCAGGTGAAAGAACCCAGGATCCCCAGAGTTAGAGACGTGCAAGGACAGCTAGCCAGGAAAGCATCTGAAAATAAAAGCTATTAGAAAATAACAGAGAAGCCTCAAATGGCAGCAACGAGAGAGAACTAAGAGCAGCAAGAATATGTTCACCACCTATCCCTCTAAGCAAATTACTCTTCTCAGGATGTTTCTGGCTAACAAGCTCATCTTGGAAATATGTTTTTTACATCTTCTGTGTCTGTTTCGGGGAGCACAGCTATGAGAAACAAGCCCACTAGAAAGTACACGTAGGTCTGGGCCTTTGGGCCCTAGCTGAGGAGAAAATGTAAACCTTTTTCCAAATATGTGATTAGGTTCCATCATTCAGGAAGAAGCAAGAAGATAGCTAATAATGTGTTTAGAAATCTTGCCACATCTGATGGCTGCTTCCAAACTCTCCATTAACAACTTGGTGAGTGTCCAGTAAGAGGAAGCTTTCCAGAGCCAGGACACTGTGTGAAACATGTGCTATTGTAACGATATTTCCAAATGACGTGATGTAGTCAAGGCAGGATTTGTGCTTGTCGTTCAGTTAGCCTGAATCACTGCCGTGCTTCCAACAAATGACAGTGCTTTGGTTTGGGGAGGTTGTGCTTTTTCTTCAGTTTAATAAGCAAAATCTGCAAGAAGTCTTTCTTGACGGCAGATTGCAAATCTGCAGAGGAGAAGAAAAGAACAGGAGAGAGTTTGTCTTTGAAAAGTAAAAGACACCACAGAACTGTGAACCAAGATGCAGTTTCATGCCCACAAAAACCAGCAAAGCTCTTTAGCCAAGCTGGAAGGTACTGAGTCCAGCGATGCACCCCACGAGGACTCACACAGGCACAGAAACCTCTGCAGCATCCAGCCCACTTTTGAGGAACTACAGCAGTGGGCTTCATTCACAGTGCAGGACTGCGCTGGCAGAGCGACGCTGCCATACAAACATCAGCCCCTCACTGGGGCAAACAGAGGAAAAGTAGATGGGCAAGTCCAACTACCCAGATGCTGCCAGCAGGAAAGAGACAAGGATGACTGGCAGTCCCAAGAGCTGCCAGGTTGAGAACCAGAGGAAAATGGCCACAGCTGGGCAAGTTCAGTGAGCCATGGGCAAATGGGTCACTAAACCCGACGAACTGGGTGGCTCAGTCTGCTCCCCAACACAGTAGAAGTCACTTTAAATATCATTATCTCTACTGATAAAGAACACACCAGACACGCGGAGCCAGATCCACAGCTGGTGAACTGGCTTTGATGCCAGTGAGGCTATTTACACGATGGCTTTTTCTGTTTAGCAAAGAGCAGGATCTGTTCGAGAGGACAACCATGAGGCTCCAGGCTGTCTTTGAAGAGCTAACATACCATTTCACGCTATGGAGAGCTGGGTATCATGTGTTTCGTTGGCTTCTGGTTTTAAACTGGGTTCCCGTGGTTAAACAGAGCAGCTGCACAGCAAGGGGGGGATGACTTGCAACCCAAGAGAACCGCCAGCGCCTGCACTCCAGCCAGAAGACAGCTGTACGTGCTGGAGGCTCAATACGGCATGTGGCAGCTAACTCTTGACAGAGCGAAGACAGCCACGCTTGAACCCTGTGATTTAGAAAACAGCCTTTCTCTCAAAAGGTGGACGCCCAAAGGAAGGACCTCCAGCCCAAAGTCTGCTCTCCACATCAAAGGGCACATTTCTAAATCTAAAGCAAGCAAGAGTGCTCAGAAGTTTTTCTGACAGAACACGCCATTTTTAAAATGGCAACATAACGTGTTTGCCAAAGGATTTTTTCTCTGAAAGCATGCCTGTTGTAGTCTCTTCTGCCAAGAAAATCCCTTCCTGCAGCTGTGCCGCCAGTGACCCAGAGATTCCCTGGTGCTGAGTCCCCAGGAGTGTCCCATCAGTGGCAGCACAGGCAAAATGGGGTGATCAGCTCAAGCGGGCAGGGAACCAGACCGACACTTATATCTGAGCCAAGCTGGCTTGTGGAGTATTTTTTCTTTTATTAAACAGAGTGCATACATCAGTGAATGCAAAACCAGACTGTGAGCTGTGATCCCAAAGCTAGAACATGGCGATGGAGCAACATCCACACAAACACTCTTTCTCTGCAGCTCCCTGCATTGATCAGCGGGTGACTACAACAAACGAAAGACAAGACCTGCGTAGTCCTCATGCCTGTTACACGTAGTCTGGCATTTTACAGCTTTTCCAAGTGAAGTGAGTTTAGACTGCCATTACTGAGTGTAGGGTGTGACATCAGGAGAAACAGTGGAAGCAAAGTGCTTCCCTGTGGGGACAGGCAAGAAGGTGGCTGGGGACCTGCTGTTGAAAATCAATCAAGAAATAAAAGAAGCCAAGTTTACATTTAATCCCTTGAAATCTTGCTTCAGATCTTGAGTTCACAGCTAGTGAATCCCAGGTCAGGATTTCCAGGGATGTTAAATGGTCCCGGGAAAGCTAAATGTGGCCTAGGAAGGCCACATCCGCATTACAAGCTTAGGACCAGAGCAGGACAATCACTGCTTTGCAGCACCATGGCACTGAGGCGGTGCCTGGGGAAAGCCAAACCTGTAAAAAGCACAAGCAAACCTGGCTGAAATGTGTTCAGTGCCTTCTGCACCCAGCCCACCCAGATCTGCAAGCAGGACCAGTTTGGGTCACATCATCACACTCCTCATGGTCAAGGCCTTCATCTCCCTCCTGAGGACTCTGGGCAACAGCTGACACTGACAGGACAACGGAGGTGTGGATGAAGCTGGACAGAAAGTAGGCAGAGACTGGTTTTTACTTAGATCTCTGTGCGATAATGTCCACCACACCCTAACAGTTCAGTGACAGAAGGATCCATAAATACAAGCTCTCCACATTTGCACTCACCATACATACCTGCATATATACATGCACACCAATCCATATGCATACACACACATATGGATTCCACACAATACTTGTATCCTCACATAAAGGCAGCAAGGTCTACCCACAACATTGTGCTGCAGTGACGGTTTCTTAACTGATTGCTGTTTCAAGACACTGTCACTGGAAAAGATTTACATCCTTATCTTCGTGCCTGCCCATGCAATTAGTCTATCTTTGTGCGAAACGATATTAATGGGCAATGAATGGAAAACTTATATTTTAGAAAATCATTCACGAGGAAAAAAAATATATTATCTGTGTAGATACATTACCTATAACAAAAGCAAAAGCTCAAGATTTAGAAAGTTTTGTGCTATAGTTCCATGCATAAAAAGCACCTGAAAATACCAGTTACCGCCTCTTGACTCTCGTGTATCAAAATTTTCTGCTTATAAACAAAAAAGATCACTGCAATTTAATCAGCTAGGTAACAGTACAGATTAGCTTATGGTATGTGGAGAGGCACAGTTAAGTTTACGAACATGCATTAAAAGTAATTTTGAAGTGATAGAATCAAATGGGAAAAATCTATCATGACTGCAAAAATTTATCCTTCACAAGAGGTTAATGTCAATTTGTACATTCCTTCATAAAACTAAAATAGGAAATTCCCCTATCATGCACCTCTCTAGATGGACAAGCACTACTGAGACATGGAGGAACTGCAGGCACCTTCTGGTGGCCCATAAGAGGCTCTGCATCCAGGCTGTGATGGGGGAAGCCAGTCATGCACACCACAAAGGAAGCAAAGCAAAAGTGAACGTGCAGTCTCCTGCGCCTTTCCAGAGGAGCACTCCAGCAAAGCTACTCAGCATCACTGAGGATTTGCCTCCAAACTCTCACTGCTCTGTATTGCACTGCACAGGCTATAAATGAAATATTTTTGCATTCATTTCACAGGAACTATGCTACAAATATTAAATATATCAGAATTTTTTAAAGCACTAGGTGCCCACTGTCCCTCAAGAGATCAACAGCTGTATTTCTGCTGGGTCAAACAGCAAGCTGCTGTTAATACTGTGGTCTTTGTCTGCAAGCACTGCACAATAACCTTCCAGTCACTCAGCTGGCAAAAGCTCCTCTTTGATCCCGAGTCACCAGTGAGCTACAGCAGCATCGCGTCTTAACCTAAATCACTGCTAGGATTTTCATTATGAGAAAAGGGCTTCCCTCAACTCACTTCACAGTCCTTACATGACATTCACACAAAACGGAGCTCTGGCTTCAGAAAAACACATCTTGGCATCTCACCCACTCCATGCACTGAGCTGACTTTTACCAAAGTAGAAGAAAATTTCACAGCAGCTTTCCTTGGTCAGACCACTCAGCTCAATCAAACACTGCTAAAAAAGTCAAGCATTTTCATTACAGCTAATAAAACAATAATTATAAATGGAGATTCTTCCAAAGAGTGACGCATCAGGCACCAGAGAGCCAGCGTAGCAGGTGCCATTTATTTAATCCTTCATCAAGTGCAAAGTAGGTACAGAGTTTCAGCAAAAGCAGAAAAATGTGTCAGGATGAATATACCAATATTTTCACAAAGCATCAGGGTTCAGATCCTGTGCTAGTGAAAGCTAGAACCACAGCGCGCCGTAAAATCCACCCAGAAGAGCTTGAGTCCATGCCTCTAAATTTAAAGCAGAGCAGTGGTTCCTAAGCTGGACACTGCTCCATTTCAATCACAGCCCATTTAGAGCAGGGAGTCCTTTTTACAGATGTTTCCTGAGTCAATGTGGTGATCCCACTGGAAGAGCAAGAGAATCTTTTTTAATAGGGACCACTCTCATCAATCTCCCACACAGCAAATAATGCCATACTCCACAAATAGCCTGACTGATCTGAATGGGTGGTATCGATGAGTAAGGTACTACTCACAGTGAGCAAAGGTGATTTAAAAAAAAAAAATAAAAAATCTGTTTCTGGTTATCACAAAGAGGCAGCCTTCTACTATCACATATATGAGACTAATGGCATGTAGGGAACTGACTCATGTTTTAGGTGTGTCTTATCTTTAGAAAGACTGTTACACCAAAAAAAAAGGAAAAAGTGGATTTTTACCATGTATACAGCAGGGATTCAGTGTCTTTAGTTAAGCTGGAGATGCAATTTCTGTGTCCTCTGCTTTACACAATTTAAACAACAGATACACACACAGGTAGGTTGAACACATGACAGCCTGCCACAAGTGTTTGCTTATGAACATATCAAACCAGTAAGTTTCAAATATCTAAAATGGGCATTGGGCATGGTAATAACTCACCCTGGAGCTGATACTTCTTGCAGTCTTCACACCAAAAAACAGCCCAGGTCCTGTCCTAAACAGCCGCTTACCCCTTCCCCTACACAGTGCCCTAAAATGGCTTGAGAGCAGAACGAGTATCCTGTGTAAATGTCCATAACGGGTTTTGCAGGACATTAAAGTGGTTAACACCATCATCTTGCAGAAAAGTAACATTTTTGCACATATTATCCTGAATGTATCTGTTACTCACCTATTGCTATTCAATACAAAAGCAAGGATTTCAATGAAATGAACTCCTGCAACACTCCCCACATTTCTTACCAGCACCACAGTACTGATGTTTCCAGAAATAATGTGAAGTCAAAAACGAAACAAAACACTTTGCTTTAATGCTCTTACACAAGGAGAAAATCTCTCCCACTTCTGCTTCTCTCAGTCTCATTCTGGCCACTCCAGCTTCGTTTGCTCCGGAACATCTTGAGTGTAACCACACTTGGGAAGGGTCACAGCTGGTGTACTCTGCACTGATGCTGAATATCCCGATGACCATACACGTGCAGAACCTTGTCATACAGATCTGATGATCTTATGGGTATAACACTGGATTGGAAGCTAAAAATAAAAACCCAAAGCCCACATCATCTGCATTTCTGTTTTCTAGTCTGTGTTTAACTGTACAAACATGAAGAGTGGGAACTTTCACTTTTCCTGTTGGGCAAGGCATAAACACATTGGGTTTCTGATCTCATGAGAAGTCTTGATGCAGTGTCAGACTTGTTCACAAGGGGTGTTATTCCAAAAATGAGAACTCTGTGCAGAGTGCCTTTAACTTGGATAAACGTTGGGTTTTTTTTAAGATATGTTCACCATCTAAATGACCAGCCAAGCAGTGATTCCTTGCAATCGTTTTCCAAATGTGGTGGGCTTTCCAAGCAAAGGCAAGGTCTGCCAGCACCTCAACGCTTTATTTTGCAGCTTTCTTCCACCTACCTGAAACTGTCACACACCACACAATATAAGGCATTACCAACAGCCCTTTCTTTACATTCACCATACTCCTTGATGGCAAACCACATCCTCAGCTCTTGGGCTGCAGTGTTCACAAATAAAAGTATAAATCTCAGAATGAGAGGAGAAAAACCCTTAAACTGGAAAAAGAATTGAAACTATTAGGAGGTGGACTCAGGATGCATCTTATGCCTGAAGGAACAGCATTAATAAGATTGATGTAAAACAAGCAGCAGACTAAATCCCGCCCCACTTTTCTTCTCTGCCTCTCTGCTGTGCAAACTCCTGACATGCAAATTCAGCAGCAGGGGAAATAAGGAGCAAAAAGACGATTGCTCCAGCCTGCAGAGAGCAAATGTCAACAAAAATGATACCCAGGCTTTCCAAGCAGACATCTTCTAGGAGCAGAATAGGACCTGAGAAGATAAGCAGTACTAACACACATACACTGAGAATAAGCCCCGTTATACACCAGAACACAGGAGCCTAATTTTGAAAATAGCTAATAGCAAATTCCAGGGGTAATGGTTTTAAAACAGAAGCAGGTAGGCTTAGACTAGATATAAGGAATAAATTTTTTACTATGAAGATGGTGGAACACTGGAACAGGTTGCCTGGAGAGGTGGCAGATGCCCCATCCCTGGAAACATTCAAGGCCAAGTTGGATGGGGCTCTGAGAAACCTGATCTCTGCTCATTGCTGAAGCTCCTTTCAATTTCCCACACACATATAATTTTTTGGGAAGGGAGCACTACTTTTGGCTACATAATTTTGGCTCTGAAACAGTTACTTAAAGTATCCTTGAACCTTTCTACCACTGGAGTACCAGGTAGGGATGCACCTGGGCTGCATACTCTCTCCCCCAAGACTGGCTGTGGCTGGACGTCAAAGCCTCAATGCAGAAATGGAAATATTGGAGGGGAAGGAAAGAATCTGAAGTTTGGAGGTTTTCAAGACTTGCAGCTTGTGACCTGGAGCAGAATTTGGAGCAGCAGGCAAGACTGTTATGTTTGAGAAATGCTACTGCACTGCAGTGACTCTTGATAAATGTTGTGCAGCATAAATACAAGATGCAATCCAAGAGCATTACCGCTGTGTGTGGTAATGTGGCTGTCCAGCATTTGGCTGTGCTTGCTGCCTTTACCCTCAGAAGTACAACCAAAACCAGCCAAGCAGATCGTCATACAGATGTAGCTGCCCCAGACAACTTCCATTTGGTGGCAACAAACACTAGCTGATACGCTTTCCACTCAAATGCTTCCTTCCAAAATGTGATCTCTGCTCTGTTCCACAACAGCTGCCAATATCCACACAAAGCTACAAGGACACTCAGTAGAGCACTGTCCATTTATTGGGTTTTCTGAAGCTGTATCACTCACTCTTGTCCTCAAGCTACTGCACCTGGCAGGGAGGGCCAATTAACTGTAGTTATGGTGCCTTTTTGAAAAGGGGCTGCAAGAGAAAGCAAATTACCACTGAAGGCAACATTCATTAACGTAGAAGTGAAAGACATGTAAGAAAATTATGTGAAATGGTTATTAACTCACAAACGTGTTATTGTTCCATCTGAGGGTGAAAGAGATTTCAAAGAGTCTTGTAATGCATTTTTTTCCCCATGCCTTTTCCCAAAGCAGGACTGACTGTACTCAGGCCATGCCTGACAGGTATTTCTCCAGTTTGCTGTTAAAGACCTTGGGGAGGAAAACTGCACAGCTTTTCCTCCACAGCCTCATCCAGCAATTTGTCATCTCTACAGTTACACATATTTTCTTAATGCTTCATCCGACTCATTTATTTACACTGAGAATGAGAGTGCTGTGGTGGACAAACGTATTAACATCACTATAATGGCTTATAATTAAAGTTATGCAAGACTTCCCAGTAGAGGACTGCTATTCAACTCAATTTCAACCATTTGCGTTGAAATTCAGCACCTCACTTACCTGCCTTAGGGCTAGCTTAAAGAATATTTCAATGAGAGAAAATCAGCGACTTCTATAAGTGAGTAGAGATAAGGTGTTTTTTCCAGGCTAGCAATAGACCTTCCTTTGAAAAACATTAGTGCTGAAACCCTCTCCTGACTTCCCCTTTGGAAGCAGGAACTTACAAATACAGCCTAGCACTGCTCTCACGGAAAAGCACTGGAATTTGGCCAAGTTGTGAGTTTTTACTCCAGCCTTCCATCACACCACTGAAGCAGCTCAGGAGCCCATTGCTGGTGCAGCCATTTCACCAATGAAGGAAGGTAAAATCAACAGCAGCTGAACCCAGCTAGCAGCAGATTCAAAACAAGCCACGAACAGCTGAGAAACACTCGCAGGTTGGACAAGGAACATCTCTTTCACACTGAGCCTTTCCTGCTATCAACTCTGAGCCTGGCCTTGGCACGCTGAAGGCTGTAGGCAGTGTGAGACCATGGAGTAAGATCCAGAGGAAGATGCAACTAGAACTAAGTCTTCAAAAACACAGTGTAGGACCTCATGTTATTTACTGTGAGCTAGGTGGCAAACCTCCTACTAACCTCAGTGGGGCATAAGCTGGTTCGTAGTATGTGACTCACGATTTGCCCTTCCACCTCTCCAGTTCAAATATGAGGTACACCAACAAGGCAAGGAAGCGAAAAAGCTTTAAGCATGATAATCTGCCTGCAAATATATGGAAAACTGCAGTCCTGAGTGCTGTCATGTGTCTCTCTTCATGGGCATAAAGTCTGTAAAATTAATAGATCAATGAGGCTGAAGGCATAATACACTCCAATCTGCAGCTGTAAACTCGATCATAGATGCCTGATATACCATGTTAAATTCCACTCTAATTACCTTTTCTAATTGCTTTCCATCACAATGTATACAAGGGACTCGCAGGGCAGGCTGCCTGGAGGGTCATTCCACAGAAGCAGCTAGCTCTTCAAAAGAACCACTTAGGAAGAAGTTCTCAATTTGCAGTCATTCAGAGAAAGGGAAACAAGTAAAACCTTAAATGGGCTAGAGCAGCTTTGGGGATAGATAAGAAGATTGGCGGTGGGGACAGGTGACGGGAGGACGACACATACCCCTCTTGATCTCTTACGGTGTAATTAAGCATAATTTAACAAAATACAGAAATCCAGCACCTGAAGATACTGTCATCTGTCTTGTCATGAAATGCTGTGTGACAGTTTGCACCTCAGGGGTGGTTCTAGCAAAGATACAGCATTTCAAGAGGGCATACATCAATTAAACTTGGACTAATCTCTAAATCTTTTCTTCATTCCTAGTTTCACACCGATGAGTAACTTCATTTCTATGATCATTCCTCTTAGTTCCACCTACAGCTATACCTATATCCGAATCTAACACATTATTTATGTATGCAGGTCTCTGCATACATTAAGCTCTCTTTTTTTCACCTTGCTGCTGCAGGAATATTAAATGACAGAAAAGTATCCTATTCAGACTGTGTCCAAGAAAGGGGGGAGTCCCCTCAACCTGCCTTTCAAACTAGAACTCCCCCAATTGAAAAAAAAAAAAAGAAAAGCAAGCCTGAAGTGCTTTCAGGCCTAGCAGACCTATTCACATGAGTGAAATTACTCAAGCGTGCAAACGTTTGCAAAAAGGGGGCCTGTCACTGCAGGCTTCCCACACACATCTGATTACAAAGTATAAGTCAAGGAGTACCTCTCTGTGACAGCTCTCACATACACATAACAGCACACCCAGGGGCATTTAAATGTGTGAGGGCTGAAATAAGTACAGCTGCGTTTGGGCTCTGCTATGTGCACCTCTCCTATGAGGACAGGCTGAGAGAGTTGGGGCTGCTCAGCCTGGAGAAGAGGAGGCTCTAGGGAGACCTTACAGCAGCCTTCCAGTACCTAAAGGGGGCTCATAAGAAAGACAGAGATAAGCTCTTCAGCAGGGCCTGATAGGACTAGGGGTAATGGTTTTAAAATAGAGGGAGGTAGATTCAGATTAGATCTTAGGAAAAAATTTTTTACAATGAGGGTGGTGGAACACTGGAACAGGTTGCCCAGAGAGGTGGTAGATGGCCCACCCCTGGAAATGTTCAAGGTCAGGCTGGACAGGGCTCTGTCCAACCTGATCTGGTTGGGGATGTCCCTGCTCCTTGCAGGGGGTTTGGACTGGATGGCCTTTAAAGGCCCCTTCCAACCCAAACCACTCTATGATTCTATGTTCCTGTTCAGATCATTCAGGATTCAAACCTGTCCCACCTGGAACAGCATTGCCAGTGTGCAAAGAGCAAGAACATTCCTGCACTAGCGAGGATGTAGCACTCATATTTAAAACTCACATCTCTAGAACAACTTTCTACAGACAGCTCCCGGTGCCTGTCCTTGCTGGAGGCTATGTAAGCTTTTACAGACAAGTTTTCTTTGTTACTCAAATTTATAAACACAAAAATGGGGAAAAGCATCATTTGATCCCCAAATGATCAAACCTTTATTTTATTATATTTTCTCCAATTCAAAAATTATTTGTGTGAAAAGCTGAAAGAGGAGTTTTTTGGTTCTAATCACTGCAGTGTCACTTTAATGCTGGAGAAAAACCCTTACTGGAATCTGTCCTATCTTTGTAAGGAAATGGACTTAATCATGTAAAAGGCTTTTGTACATTTTTCAACTCATTTTGCATATGCTCCCAATTATAGCGCTGGCATTTTGATAACAGCCACATATTCAAGCACTTAGTTTCATAAACAAGCATCTTGTCAGCTTGGAACTACACAGAGAGGAAGCTGCAAAAGCAAAACCATGCTCTGCACGACACTATTTTTAAGACACGCAAATCAGAACCCACCACTTCTTCATGAAGGGAACTTCCTCGGTTTCAGAAGACACCACGACTGACCAGAGGAAAACACATCTTACAGTGAAGCGCAGGGCTATTTTCTGCAATTTTAACTGACTTCAGCAAACATGAATTGTATTTTTAATGTATATTACAAAAGTTGCCTTTTAAAATTAATAAGACAAAAATATGCAAAAATTACACAAAGTAGCAATTTTTCATAAACAGCTGTTACATAGGTATTTAATAAAAAATACCCCAAACTAGCAAGCATTCCGCAAATGCACCAAAAGCTCTGAACATACAGCAAAGTGAGAGCTCTCAGCTGAAAAGGCTGGCATTTCAGAAAATAAGATGACATTCCCACAGTCTTGCCTCCCATAGAATGACTAAGCTAAACAAACAGTATCTGCATGCTGTCAGATGTGAAAAATCATTGCAAGAGTTACTGCTGGTTTATACACAATGGCTTGCCCAGAACAGTAACAAGGAAAAGTTTAGGCTTTTGTTTTCAATGTACTGCCTGAGACAGAGGTTCCTGGCAACAATGCAAGGTATTGAGAGGAAAAGGGCAGCTGAAATGAAAGTTAATCTACTTTGTAATGTGGTTGGGGTTCTTTTTTTTCTCTCCTTGCAAGCAGTTATGATTGCTGTAAAGCAGAAAGAGCCCTAAAAATTAAATGGTGACATATATAGCCAAGGAGCTGCGACTAACACGCTGCAATGCCACTTTGGGCAGGAGCTGCCATGAAAAGCTTCCTTGGACTTCTCTGGCTTTCAAATTAGTTTTCTAGGGCAGTAGCACACATCGACACCTGACCAAGAAGCTCAGTCCAGAATACAAGCTGGCTGACCACGCGGATTAACTTTGTAAGCAGGTACTATGTAAATATTTTGTAAGATAAATGAGATCCCAGGCCCTTTGGTCAGGCCTAAGGAGATTTATCAGAGGAAAACATCAGATTGTCTTTATGTTTCAAATGATCAAGAAAACCTCTGCTGGGACCACTGCGAGTAATGGTATTTGCTAACAAAAACCCAGTATCAACTGACCTGGTGACTAGGAGTGGTTTTGCTGCCACACAGCTGGGAAAATTGTCTGTGAACTGACAAAGACAAGAGGGAAACCTGCAGCACCAGAAGTCAGCAGCAGTATGTGGTAGGTATTACATTCTAAAATAGCTGCATGTTCAAAACTCCCCATACATTTCAAATATAAGTTTCAGTCCAGAATTTCTACATTCTATCACAACCACCGTTATAGGGATAGTCTCTGTCTACGGAGCTCTCTGGGTGACTAATTGATTTTATGAAGCAATTAACTTCAGCAGTCTGACATAGCTCTTCAGATGTGTTTGGCTGCAAGATGTGATTGTTCCCTCCCTACTGTCACCCCCCAAGTCTCCTGATTATACTTTCTGCTTTCTGTCCTCTTAACCTTCTGCTGCCTACGTTATATCAGGTCCAGCCTACGACATTAAACTCCCTGTGGCAAGAGCTCTGACTGCATCTCTCAGGTACAGACTGTAATCTCTCTGCAGGACAGTCACCAGTAAAAGTTATGACACCAATTACTGTGCAGTCATACTCACATAAGCATTAAAAAAATCATGGCTTGTGGAAGTCTTAAAAATGCCTGCTACTGCAGACAACTTGCTTTCTGTATTTTCCCATTAGCAACACATGAAAATGATTAAATAGCCCCCTTCTGGTGCCCTGCTTGCTTCGTGAATGCAAGCATTTTCTTTCCAGTTGATGATGTGGCTTTTGGATTTGATTTGGACAAAGTGCAAAAGGAAGGAGTCATTCACTCAGAATAGCAGAATATTTGTTTCATATGACTCATGCTGAACTGAAGGCAACTTCATTTTGGTCCTCCATCAGGAGCAACTCTCCACTTGCTAACAGCAATGAATTGGCAGTATTCTAGGGGTGTTGTTTCCTACATGTTCATTCAGCATCTCCTGCAAAAAAAAAAAAGTCTAACGCTGGAAGCCCATCAGCTTTGCTGCAATAGAAAGGAAAACTAATATGCAATCTCACGGAGCCCATTCCCAAAGTAAAGAATGAGAGGACAGTCAAACCAGTGATCTTCCCAGAGGTATTAAAATTATATTTTATAATTTTCACTAGCTTGAACTTATTTGTTCCTACTAATCAACAGTGCATTCTCCTAGCTCCAAGGCAGTGCTCCCAACTCTAACCTTTCCTCCTGCCCCTTCTGACACACAACTCTTTCAAAGACATAAAATAAGTTAATTGAAGTATATTGTGTCTCTTCATTTTTCTCATATATAAACGCACAAAGACATATCATAGAACCATAGAGTCACAGAATAGTGAGGGTTGGAAGGGACCTTCAAAGGTCATCTAGTCCAAACCCCCTGCAAGGAGCAGGGGCATCTCCAACCAGATTAGGTTGCTCAGAGTCCCGTCCAACCTGGCCTTGAATGTTTCCAGGGATGGGGCATCCACCACCTCTCTGGGCAACCTGTTCCAGTGTTCCACCACTCTCATGGTAAAAATTTTTTTCCTATTATCTGATCTACATCTATCTCCCTCTATTTTGAAATCATTAGATGAGCAGAAGTGACAATGAAAAACCTGATTTGCTGACTACTTACATTTATTTTATGACAGGCTTTGTTTATTAAATACAGGAACAGTGGGCTAAGTAAATGCATTTGAGTAGATGCTTTTGCAAGAGTCACATCAATTAACAGAACTTATACAATATCACATCTGTAGCACTCTATAGTTTCTCAGTCTCTTCATTCGTAAATGATTTCTGCTTTCATTCTGCAAAGACTGATGGACACTCCCAGTGCAGGACACTTGCATGAAGAGTGCCCTCAAAAGCAGCAGGAATATACGCGTGCACTGCTCTACAAATGCAGAGATGCTTAGAGTAGCAGGACTCTAAAAGTGGCACAAAAATGTCAAGCGTGTCATCTTCCCCCATTTGACAGAAGCCCAAGCAATGCTGCAACCACCAAGAGACAGCTGCCTACTAGACTGCAACCAGGAATATCTTCTGCTAAAGCCTGAAATGCACTGTTTCTGTTTATCTTTGGCTGACATTAATCTCTCCTGTAGCTCGTACTGTATTTCAATGTACACAGAAAGATGTTTGTCTCAGCCAGGATCACATCAGCATAGATTCTGAGACAAGCTATTTACACAAAAAGCAGACCTTTTAGTATTCTCCTGCTTACAACTATTCTGAAAGAACAAAAAGGCTTTGGTGGTCAAATTTAAATTAATATTTCCCAAAAGCAGCTCAGAAACTTAAACAGCTGCACATCTTTGGAGGTCTCCTCCTCTTTGTGAAAGCAAAGAAAGATTTATTATCTCTGCTTCTGCCTGTTGTAGTTCCTCTAATGCAGACCACTGGGACTGGTTGAAAGGGGTTTGGTTTTGTTCTTTTCATTAATGCGTTATTTATAAAACTGTACTTAGGACTGGATCCGCACTTTCATGCTAAGGACTCATTTTCTGAAACGAGGAACATGTTTTTACCTGGTGCAGATAACATTCTTCCCAGGCTGAAACTTAGCACAGAGATTTCCAGTACCAAAAGACACTTTTTATCGTGCTTGCTTTTGTTCAAAAGAGAAGAGAAACTATTTTTTTTTTTTTTGCTTCTGATTTGCTCAGTTAATTTTAAAATATTTGGGTTTGTTACATCAAAAAGGACATGTTTTGATGTGAGAACTTTCTCATCTGTTTTCCTCATAAACCACATTAGGGACCATATTCAACAAGCTATTTACATTCCTTATTTTACCACTGATTTCATTAGAAGAGGTCTGTATTTTATTGGCTTTCCCATTTATTTCACTAAGAATTAAGAACTGTTGTAGTCTGTTGTATCTGGCCCAAACTGTCTGCTGCATTATCCCTTCTCAAATCACAGCCAGAAAAATTGTCTCCCAGCTTTTAATTCTTCTCCTCTCCTATTCCTGGTTACCAAATTTAATTCAGAAATAAAACCTAAGCCCACAACTCAACATGGGTGTCTTTGTGAAGAGAGGGACCTACATTGGTGTTTTACAAACTCAAACACATTTGGAGATTCTTCTCCTGGGATCTGCCAGTGTAAGACGAAGAGTTAATTTGCACCACATTATCTCATTATTCATGACAGAGGAATGGGCCTTACTGGCAAGATCCCACTTCATTACCTGTTTTGTGTCTGAACTGACAAACAGACAGACATCTGCTATAAAAGCAAAGTTGGTCTTTGCATGGAGGTTTTTTTTAAAAAATACGTACTTTGAGAGCAAAATTCCTTGCTGGCATGTGAAAGGGGCTTCCAGCCAGACAAATAATACAACAGGAGATGTATAAAGAAAAGATGTGACTGGAGCATTATCAGCAGAATAGAAGGAGAGCACGGCTGTTGGACAAAAGCCACGTCTGTGACATGAAAAATGCTGCTGATAGAAGCAATAAGGAATAATTTGGTTATAATTACTGTCCTCTAGGTCATGATTTATGCTGCTGTCATAGTCTGCAGAGGCCACTGAGTGTCCAGCCTGTCTGCTAGCATTGTCCTGAAGAGAGAGCTGTGAGACAATTTCTTCCAGGCTCTCTGATTTAAGAGGTGAGATGATGCCTCATTCATTACACTACAACAAATTCTTAATATGGGGTCCTGAAACCACTCTTCACCCTCAGAATCAGTAAGCAGCACAGATTACAGGTGTTGCTACCTGACTTCACCTTCAAAGGGACAGGCTCTGAGCAAGACCCACATGAGAGAGAATGTCTGTCAAGACCAAGCCGAGAAACAGAGCCCCGCACCCTGGGGTGCACGGTGTGCAGAAAGTCTGCAGGTGAGCTGCTCTGTGTCAGGAAACTCCGTAACACTTCCCAGCAAGCCCAGGTTTGACAGCTCTTAATTGAGATCCTTAGCCATGACTCTGTTTTGTGAAACAAGAGCTTGCAGGATGAAGCCCCTATTTAAAGTCAAAAATCCATAAGTGTCCTATGCCAGACGACCAAGATTGTTTGGAGCTTCTATGCTAAAACACAGCTCCTGTTTAAAGCAGAAGTTCTTCCTAGAGAGAAGTTTCTCCTACCTTGAAGCACAACCAACATGCTGAGGACAAAGGATAAATATGTAAACAGTACTTTTGAAATATATGCCACCATCTTCTACAGGCAGACCAGGTAGCAACACAAGAAAAGAAACAACATCCTATTACACAGCACCACAGCACTAAGAAAGAGCAATCTGCCCAGAATACGCAGCCCGTCGGCAAACATTATTTTCTGCATTCCTGCTGGAGACATCACAACACAAGAGGGGGAGCATCACCGAAGCTTAGAAACTATGCCGTTCCAGGCACTAAGGCATTTTCCTTGTACAGAAAGACTACTATAATTAAGAAGCTGTATTTGTCCTTCAGCATGACTCCCTGTGATTGCCAAAAGACTCCTGCATGCTCACAGAACTGCCAAGACACAGCACTATATACTCATGAGTCAAACATAAAACTCAAAAAAGCTAACCAAAAAAAAAAACCAAAATAACCCCATGAGATTATGAGATTTTAAAATATAACAATTTTTCTGTTCTTTTATTTCCTTCCTGCTTTTCAAGTAGGAGATGCAAGATATTCAAGATGTTTCAGCACTGGCTGCATTTCTGGTCAATCCTCTAGTTCCCTGAATCGAAGCCTAAAGGAAAATATCAGCAACCTCAGGTCTAACATGAGAGGAAAATGAAAGCAACAACTTAGCAAGACATCCTTTTGAGACAGGAGCGTGAGGCTGGTTCTTGATCTGTTTAAATCAACTGGAATTGCACTGTGGATTGTAAGAGAAGCCTCCATGCCCCATGGAGGGGGGCATGTCCTTCCCACCCAAGGAAGGGAAAGCCCCAGCAGATACCACTTTGTTTTTTTCTCCAGTCCTGTCAAAACAAACAAACAAACAAACAAAAAGCCAGCTTAAGAAAAACTGATTAAGCTTTACAATGGTAATGTAATGTTAACACAGGAGCTGTACCTGTCTTAAACATGGGTAGCAACTCTGCCCTGGCTTTGAAAAATTTCTTTGGGGCAGCTTAAGAAGTGGTTTTAGGCTGAGATGATGGACCTTTTTTTCCTGCAGCTATGAATGCACATTTCCTTCTGCTGTCTCTGTTATGGGTCCAGTACCCTCAGGAAAGAAACAGGAGCATGGGGTAGTACCTTTTGTAACTGCAGTAGTAAGATTGTCCAGAGCTCATCCATCAACATCCACAAAAAACAGCTCAGTAAAATGCTGCAGAAGATGACTGGACTGTGCAAGCAAAGACACCAGTCACGATTTTGACCAGCCCAGAGGAGTTCAAAGGGTCAGAAGTGATTCATGCTTGCCCATATCCTCACTTAATAGCATTTTCAAGGGCTCATTTCAGAACCACCTAAACTGCAATTCCAAACGATATGCACAACAATCTGCAGCAATTACCGAAGTTTCATGAAAGAGAGGCTGGGCTGGATGTTTGCCTCTAAATATCATGTCAAAACAGTCAGGATGATCTGGAAGGTTGGTGAGTAAATGCCTGTGCTGGAACGCTTCAGACAGTGAGATTTAGGAGCACACTTAGGGAAGCTGGCTTTAAACTCGGAATATACTCACCTTGGTTCCTTCTTTATGAATCAGCAATCATCTCCTGCAGATGACGGCTCAGAAAAGCCTGCTGGTCCCTGGTCTGACCTGCCCTATAGCAGCAATCCTCCCTCCTGCCAAACTGACTGCAGAGATAGTAAGAGTGGGTCTGGTGCACCCTCCCTGGCTTTCAGCCATCCACTGGAGCCCCCATCCAAAGCATCCCGAGGCAGGACTGCAAACCCAGGACACAGGCTTTGCTCCTGAGATGCAAGCTTCATCACACAACAGCGTGGCTTCAGTGAGCTGCTCTCAAGAGGGGTAATGTCCGCTCCTCACTGGGAGGGAAGACAGCTCTGAGCTCTTGCATCTTTGTTGAGAGGCACTGTGAGCTGATTCAGGAACTTAACCACGCCAAAATAAATAGATGGTTTTGTAGGACCTGTTTGTATGTGCACAGAGAAGAGCCAATAGCAAATGGTGATGTAAAAGGAGGTCAATAGAGGGGCAGCTGGCCCTCACATCACCTGACTGTGATAGGAACCTACACCCCAAGTATTGGTGCTATCTGGCATCTCTCCACAACAGATGGGGTGGACATATAATAGTTTTACTTCTTTGCCCACGAGTGATGACTGTCTGCCACTCATCAATAAGTGCAATACACCAGTGTCTCCTCCTTTAGATACAGAAAAGACAGATTCCACAGACATACATAAGTGGTTAGGGCTTTCAATAATTAGTTTTAAATAAACTGCAAATTTGAAAGAGAAACAGACTTTACACTTCTCTGAATATAACTATGGTCTTTCCCAGTTATTTAGAATCATAGAATCATAGAATGGTTAGGGTTGGAAGGGACCTTCAAAGGTCATCTAGTCCAACCCCCCTGCAAGGAGCAGGGACATCTCCAACCAGATCAGGTTGCTCAGAGCCTCATCCAACCTGGCCTTGAACGTTTCCAGGGATGGGGCATCTACCACCTCTCTGGGCAACCTGTTCCAGTGTTCTATAACTCGCATCGTAAAATTTTTTTTCCTAATTTCTAACCTAAATCTACCCCCCTCTATTTTAAAACCATTACCCCTCGTCCTATTGCAACAGGCCCTACTAAACAGCCTATCCCCATCTTTCTTGGAGGCCCCCTTGAGGTACTGGAAGACCGCTATCAGGTCTCCCCGGAGCCTCCTCTTCTCCAGGCTGAACAGCCCCAACTCTCTCAGCCTGTCCTCATAGGAAAGGTGCTCCAGCCCTCTTATCATCTTCGTGGCCCTCCTCTGGACCTTCTCCAACTAGTCCATATCCTTCTTATGTTGGGGGATCCAGAACTGGCCACAGTACTCCAGGTGGGGTCTCACCAGGGCAGAGTAGAGGGGGAGAATCACCTCCCTTGACCTGCTGGCCACGCTTCTCTTGATGCAGCCCAGGATGCGGTTGGCCTTCTGGGCCGCAAGGGCGCATTGCCAGCTCATGTTGAGCTTCTCATCCACCAGCACTCCCAAGTCCTTCTCCTCAGGGCTGCTCTCAATCCATTTCCCGCCCAGCCTGTATTTGTGCCTGGGATTGCCAGGACCCAGGTGCGGGACCTTGCACTTGGCCTGGTTGAACGTCATGAGGTTGGCACGGGCCCACCTCTCCAGCCTGTCAAGGTCCCTCTGGATGGCATCCCTCCCTTCCAGCGTGTCGACGGCACCACACAACTTGGTGTCGTCGGCGAACTTGCTGAGGGTGCACTCTATCCCACTGTCCATGTCACCGACAAAGATGTTGAACAGGGCCGGGCCCAACACGGACCCCTGAGGGACGCCACTCGTGACCGGTCTCCACATGGACATTGAGCCGTTGACCACCACTCTCTGAGTTTGTCCATCCAGCCAACTCCTTATCCACCGAGTGGTCCGTCCATCAAACCCATGCCTCTCTAGTTTAGAGAGAAGGATGTCGTGCGGGACAGTGTCAAGAGCTTTGCACAAGTCCAGGTAGATGATGTCAGTTGCTCGTCCCTTGTCCACCGATGCTGTCACCCCGTCATAGAAGGCCACCAAATTGGTCAGGCACGATCTGCCCTTGGTGAAGCCATGTTGGCTGTCACCAACCACCTCCTTGCTCTCCATGGGCCTTAGCGTGGTTTCCAGGAGAATCTGCTCCATGACCTTGCCAGGCACAGAGGTGAGGCTGACCAGCCTGTAGTTACCTGGGTCCTCCTTGTTCCCCTTTTTAAAAATAGGGGTTATGTTCCCTCTCTTCCAGTCATTGGGGACCTCACCAGACCACCACGACTTCTCAAATACGATAGCCAGTGGCTTGGCAACTTCATCTGCCAGTTCCCTCAGGACCCGCGGATGGATCTCATCAGGTCAAATGGACTTGTGCACCTTCAGGTTCCTCAGATGATCCCGAACCTGCTCTTCGAGTACAATGGGCAGTTCTTCATTCTCGCAGTCCCTGCTTGCACCTTCTACAGCTTGGGTGGTGGGACAGGAACTCTTGTCGGTGAAGACTGAGGCAAAAAAAGTCATTGAGAACCTCAGCCTTCTCCATGTCCTGGGTAACCAGGACACCAGTTCCCTTCCGGAGGGGGCCTACATTTTCCCTGGACTTTCTTTTGTCCCCTACGTACCTATAAAAGCTCTTCTTGTTACATTTTATATCCCTGGCCAGATTCAGTTCTGCCAGGGCTTTGGCCTTCCTTACCTTATCCCTGGCCACTCGCGCAGCCTCTCTGTAGTCCTCCCAGGCTACCTGTCCCCACTTCCACCCTCTATAGGCTTCCTTTTTCACTTTCAGTTGGTCCAGGAGCTCCTTGCTCATCCACGCCGGCCTCCTGGCCTTTTTGCCCGACTTGTTTTTCATCGGGATGCACTTTTAGGAGTGCATCTATTTAGGAGTGTTAGTCATATTCCTCAGTTTGAGAGGAAAAGAATGGGCCATCTTTGTGATGTCAGTGGTGAAAAGCATGTAGCAACGTGCATGTCCAAGTGGAGAGAATGTAAGAGATCCTAATTTCAAAGAACTCAGCAGGCACATTTTGCAAGCCAGGATCTTCTCAAGCACTTCGAAGTGGCATATAAAAGTTTTAAGATAACCTGAAATCAGGACTGACATTTGAAGAATCTTGACCACTTCACATCGGCAAATCCTTTTTGGCTCATGCCCAGAATCAATTTGCATATTAGATTTCCCAGGAGAATACACTTCACTCAGTGAAAGAAAGCCACATATTTGGAGTCTGGATTACAAGACAGTATTCCTGATGTAGCTGTAATCAAACCAAGACCAAGAAGAGAGGACATTGAAGGCTTGGGTCCGAGAAGGATAATCATGACTCTACATTTGGACCCGATGACAAAGAGACAGGGAAACAGGGAAATAAATCTTGAGGCCAATAGTTCAACACAAAATGTTCTCAGCTGAAAATAAATAGATGTCATTGTCTGAGATATCTAAGGATAGATGAAAGTTTTATTTCACTTAACAAAATAATACAATCTCAAAAGATGTCTCCAAATTAAAAACTAAAAGAAATAACAAGTATAAGACTAACGTGACAGAACATCTAACTTTGAGAAACAAAACACCGAAAACCCTACCACATAAGTGCTCGCATAAAAAGATCCAGAGAAGCATCTTTCTCTGAAGTATTTATTGCAGTGTTTTAGAAATTACATAAACTCAATTTATACCACCTTTCTAGGGCAGCAGTTCAACAAAATATTTAAGTGCATGCTTACATATTCCCATTCAGCAAAAGAAAGCGTCAGCACATAGGCTATAGGTACAGGCTAACGTGGCCTATATACACTAAACTGTACTTCAGGGGCCGGCAGAGCAGGACTGCTTGCTTCCGTCAGGATGTAAAACTGTCATCAACAACAGCCTTCAGTGTGCAAGGACTGTAAATGACCCAAGTCCTGAGACAGGATTATTACTAGTCATCTCTTCCAGCCTTGAAACTTTCTCATCTTCAATAAAAGTTTCTGCAACATCCCAAATGCTGAATATTTTCCGTTTTCTTCATCTAGTTTAGAAAGATGGGCTTCAACTGGATCTCAAACGTAGTTTGAGGCTCTCCTGTCCACTGTATTCTGTGTTACGAGGTACAACGCTGCATTGAACAGGAAACTTTGTGACTTAAATTAGATTTTATTTTCTTTCAGTTCACATGCCCAAGTCAGAACGCCTATCTTTCTTCGTGGTGCCTCCTGCCAAATTTTAAAAACATAAGTACATAATCAAAAAGAACTCTAGTAACCTCTGCTGTACTAATAAACATCAAAGCTAATAACCTCTCAGGTAATACCACACCTACTTATCTTGGTGTTGGCCTGATTATAATAATGGCATGATCTCTAAAAGCAAAGGGGACTTCAGAAAATTTCTCAGGACTTGCCTTTTCACATAACTTTCCCCAAGTGATAAAAGAGAATCATGAAAGGATCTAGCCGAAAACTTTCCAAAGTCAGTGAGAGTCTTCCCATTTACCTTACTGGATCTAAGGTAAAGGATGTAAGAGTATACAGCCCAATCACACAATATTTAAAAAAAAAAAAAAATCATGACTTCAGTAGATGTGAGACCAAGCTACAGGTGAACACAAACAAGATGGAGAGGCAGACTAGGGACAAAAGATGATACTGCAGTCCTCCTTCCAAAATGTGATGCCCAGGCATTCACATCTATACCCCACATCTGTTCACCTGAACAACCTGATTTTTAAAGGTCTGAGCATCCAAGATTTTGGAGATTTTACCAACTCCAGCAGCTATTGCAAGAGTCAGCACTTCCGAAAGCCAACAGCTTTTATACAAGTGCCTAAAGGACATCTCAGCTCCAAGGTACCCAACTCTGAAGATCCTAAATTTCTTTTTTCCTATTGAAAAGTTCAGAGACTGGGATTATATAATATAGTATATAATATAGTACTGAGGGGCCCAAAACTGAACACAGTATTCGAGGTGCAGCCCCACCAGTGCTGAGTACAGGGGCACAATCCTACACATGCCTGGCTACTCCTGCTGGCCACACTGTTCCTGATACAAGCCAGGACGCTGTTTGCCTCCTTGGCCACCTGGGCACACCGCTGGCTTACATTCATCTGGCTGTCCACCAGCACCCCCAGGTCCCTTTCTGCCGGGCAGCTTTCCAGCGGCTCTTCCCCAAGCCTGTGGCATTGCACGGGGTTGCTGTGACCCAAGTGCAGGACCCAACACTTGGCCTTGTTGAATCTCATACAATTGGCCTCTGCCCATCAGTACAGCCTGTCCAGATCCCTCCGCAGAGACTTCCTACTCTCAAGCAGATTGACACTCCCGCCTAATTTGGTGTTTGCAAACTTCCTGAGGGAGCACTCAATCCCTTCATCCAGATCATTGCTAAGGATATTAAACAAGACTGGCCCCAAAACTGAGCCCTGGGAAACATCACTTGTGACCGACCACCAACTGGATTTAACTCCATTCACCACAACTCTCTGGGGTCGCTCATCCAGCCAGTTTTTAACCCATTGCAGGGTACACCTATCTAAGCCATGAGCAGCCAGCTTCTCTAGGAGAATGCTGTGGGAAACAGTGTCAAAGGCTTTGCTGAAGTCCAGATAGATAACATCCACAGCCTTTCCCTCATCCCCTAGGCAGGTCACCTGGTCACAGAAGGAGATCAGGTTGGTCAAGCAGGATGTGCCTTTCATAAACCCATGCTGGCTAGGCCTGATCCTCTGGTTGTCCTGCACATGCCTGGTGAGTGCACTTTAAATGTGATTGCTTAGATTCAGAGCAAGGGATTGACTGTTATGAACATCTGAAGTACTACATATCTGTATTATTGTATTATTTGTCTTGCCAGAAAAAAAAACCAAAAACTATGGGGTATAATTCTCCTTTACAACAGCAACTGTTTTCCACTGATCTGTCAGTGTAAAGAGACATAAATGTAGTTTTCCAAATCTGAAGATCTCTCTGCCTTGCCAGAGAAAAAAACCCAGTCCCAACTGTGAGATGTTTGTCTGGGTTTTTTTATCTCCTTTTAAAGAGAATTAAAATGATGTTAAAATATAATGTGACAAATAGATGAAAGAAACATAGCTAGTCTCTTGATAATCTTTATAGCAGGAATTAATCTAAAAGCTGTTTCAAGTAACTAACAAAAACCATACCCATTAAAACCTACATAGATCTAATTGGAAGAGAAACACAAACAGAAACTGGCAAGGTTCTCACAGTGGAGCATTTTCAGGATCTACCTGAAGTTTTGGTGATCATAGGAAGACTTCTGGTACAAACAGGGAAAAGGAACAGTAACAAATCAGGACCAGATAGCATTCACCAGAGAA
Organism: Chlamydotis macqueenii; assembly: GCF_036417535.1. NCBI lineage: Eukaryota > Metazoa > Chordata > Aves > Otidiformes > Otididae > Chlamydotis > Chlamydotis macqueenii. The sequence goes on along the minus strand of NC_141560.1, from coordinate 50,137,561 downwards.
TTTTAAAAACACTCACTGTTGAGATAGCTAGATTACTAGAAAATGAAAAAAATTAACTGTATAGAAAATATTTTTGGAGAATCTGGAGACCTAGAGCCCTATATGACTAATGTTTGCACCTGGCAACTCTGCGGTCTATAAGAAAGGACAACAGATACTCACATAAATACAAGCTTGGTGCAGAGTCAACACAGCTGCTGTAAGGGGGAGCTCTGCCTTTGCAGCCTCTTGGAGCTCCTGCAGCACGTCAGCAACTGTGTGGATGAAGTGATTTATCTCACATAATCTGGATTTCAATACGAATTGTGACAAAGATCTTCCTCTAAAGCTCTTGAAATCTAAAAGTTTTAGCTAACAGTTAAGAAGGGAAAAGCTTCAGGGTAAAAAATGAAGTCTTTGTATACCAAAGCAACTGTTTAGAAGTTAGGAAACATAGGATAGGAGTAAGCATTCAGTTCCCAGTGAAAGGTGGTCATCAGCAAAGTTCCACTAAGAGCCCACACTGGAGTAGAGAAAACAACATTATAAATCCTCGGCTAATCCACACATTGAATACTACAGGAAGTTCTGGTCCTGTCATCTCAGACAAGATAAATTAAAGCTGGAATATGCTTGTGGAAAGACAGCAAGAATGATCAAAGGTACCACTTTGTACAAGGAACGACTGAATACTCTGCGACTCATTAGTCTGGAAAACACTTGACTTAGGGGGACAAACAGAGGTCTGTTAAAGGACAACTGGTGTCAGCGTGGTAACAACTGATTGCTTGCTGTCTTTTCCAAGGCAGAACCTTAAGTCTAAGTGACGCCAACAGCATCCCTGGTCTTCACACAAATAGGACCACCTTGTGAAAGCACACTTCTTGCATGTGGGTGCAAGAAATTTGCACAGGCTCAGGAGAAGACTGGATCAGGAAACTGAGTTTTGCTGTTAAACAGAACACTGGATCTGGAAACTGCTCCATGGGTTTCCCTACTCAATCAGGGCTTTACATCTGATCATCTTGCAGCCAGGCAGGTGAAGCTGTTCAGGGGCTACTGCAACACATAGACCATGCTATCAATGTCTCCTGTAGCAAAGTAAAAGGAGCCCTACATTGAAGGTTCTACATAACACTGCATTCATTTTTACCTTCAATTTAGATCTCTTCTCACATCTATGAGCGCAGAGTCAGGACTTACACAGATATCCAAGCTGAAATCTTACCATATGTTGCCTTAGGGAACCGGCTGATGTTCATTCTGCAGTTGCTACCTGTAAGATGAGCAAACAGCACAACAGGAATAGCAGCTGTTGCAGAATTATTGCTCATCTCCTTGTTTGTCCCATTTCCACTACAAGGAAATCACAGTTTTGTCCAGTGTAATTTGAAAGCTGCAGTAAGCACTTGCCATAAATGCTGGTCAGATTTCCCCAGCTTCATTGCAGACTCCTTGCCAGTCTGGAAGCAGAAAGCTCATTAAACATGACTTGTGGGTCTAATAGTTAACTTATAGGACAACAGGAAAAGTCTGCATTAGCTCAGTCCAGAAGGTGGCTGCACTTAATTGCTTCTTTCAAAGATCTGTTCCTTTGTGAAGAATGGTAGAGAATTGCTGATCATTATTACCAATTTGCTGAGACACTTAAAACATCAATCTCCTTACATAGAAAGCATTTGCTGAAATTATCACCATTTACGCTGCCTGATGAGCTTTTGCTCCTCTTTGCAATTTGGAAGTAGGCCACCCCATTAACAGATTCCTAGACAGGTTTAAGGCAGGAAGGCATTAGTGTCCCTGCTAGTAATAACAGTATCATGGCATAAGAGCCAGCAAGCCCACTGAAAGGCAATCACAGAAGTGCCTATAAGCTTCCTGTGCACCAAAGCTTGTGCAAAATTAAATTCCAGTCACAGAAATTAAAATTGGGACTGGTTTGTTAGCTTAATTAACAGCTGAGGTCTCACAGAATAGTTTTAATTTTAATGAACTGAGGATAAAAACATCAGTAAAGTAGGTATTTGACCCCAAAATAGAAAAAAATATGGTTCTCGTGTCCCTGCTGAATTAGGCTGCGGGTGAAGCTACTGGCCTAAATATAATGCATTTAGGTCCCAATTTATGCAATTTTATTCCAGGTGCTCCTGTAAAGAATTACACTGGAGAGATGCCTGGAGACCACCAACAGCCCTGTACCTTTCACATCTCACTGAAGAGCCTGAAGCTTAGGGTGAGAACCCTGGGCCTTTGTTCCTTTACCTGACCTGCCCCAAATCCCCCCTCCTCAAGCACAGCAGTTGCTGATAAAGACAGATGAACCACACTCTCACCTCCTTGTCACAACCGTATCCTCAACAGCAATCACTGCAGCACAGAACAACTGGTATCAAACACAAAGGTGGGATTCTTCACAAAGGGCAATGCAGGAGTCATTTCTGCCATTTATTACCACACTGAAATGCCTCAGGGTCCTAAAAGCATCCTTAGCTCCTTCCCATGTCCCACTCACTGACGTCAAGGCCATTCAAACAAAAACATAATGATAGAAAAACCAAGAAACAAAGGCACAGGAGGTAAAGGTCCAGGTGGCTATTTTCCCAAATCCTCACTAAACATTCTTCAGCACCCCAAAATCATTACTACATTGTTCCCGTGGCAGCAGCCCATTTTATAGCAGCCTAGCTCCACTCAAGACTTACATGCAAAGTTGGAAATCATTCAAGTAGCTACTACCATCTTCCGCCCACAGACCTGCAACATGTGAAGCAAGATTCAAAGCTTATTTCATTATTTTCCGGCTAAACTTGTGCATTCAAGAAGCCATGCATAGAACTGTCACAAGACCAGGACCAGGTTTAAATGTAGACACGTCCAGAGTCAGAGGAGTATTTTGGAAGGAGAGGAAGGTGAGTGCAACATGCAGTGGGCATCTGTGGCACAGGGTGCTACTCACCTGGCACAGCCCTTACGCAATCCAGCAAGGCTGTCGGGCTCAAATCCTTTAATTAAAAAAGTGAAGGAGGCTTGAGTGTTAAATAAAGCAACCGACAGTAACGCAACACTCTTGCTCAGCTTTTGCTTACTCAAATATTAGCTACTTAAAAATCTAAGGAGAAAGAAATCCAGTAACCAGACACACCTACAAGTAGACTCCTGGAGTTATGCATCTACCATTGCTATGTTACCAAAGAATATGGGCAAAGTTATGTAACTGCAAGCTTGCAAGCTGCCTTTTAAAATGTGCTTCTAGTGAACTGTGGAAAGCTGTGAATTCCCTTATGGTTCAGATGTTAAACCTGAAGACACAAAGGACTTCAAGTAATAAGTAGTTAACTGCCAATTTAAAAAAAAAATAATATGTATACAAGACAGCATTTGTCTTGCTATTAGTTATATGCCACATCAAGTTTCTCACTAGCCTGTTCATTTTAAGTCCCTTCTCTCTTACTTCCCAACTCCATCCAAACAAGCCAGACACAGCTCTCCGATTCTTAAAATGCCCCAGCTCCTATCCCCAATCATTCTGCAATTCAAAGCAGTCTAAGAGCTCTGTAATACAGCCCTCCCGGCTATAGTCTCTAAAAAAGTATACACTAATCCAGTTTGTATTAGGGAAATTATCTCTGCTCCATCCTTTTATGCTATCTTCTGCTCAGGAAACATCTTTCTCTGCCAGGCTGGAATAGAACTCACAGCACCAGCATTTCACTAGGAATGTGAAGAAGAAAGGAGATGCATGAGGAGATCAGTACATAAGTTAAGCAAGAAAACGGGCTTGGGCACGATGAGGTGACCCAGAGCCTTGAGAATTAAAAGTAACTCCAGTTCCATGTCAGGCCTGGCTGGAGGTTTCTGCTCCCAACCTCTCCCTGAGATGGCTGTCACCTAGGGCCATCACCATGGCAAGTAATGAAGGCATAAAAGAAAATAAGCCAAGTGCCCAGCACGGCTGGGTCCAGGGATGCTGTGCAGTCTCATGCGCAGCCAATAAGCCTCTGTTATTAGCTATTCTGAATAGCTACCCTAAAAGAAAAACACCTTCTGTAGACCTTCTGTTCTGCTTAAAGGCAGACACCTAAATTTGGATCTGTCTGCTAAGCCTAGCACATCTCTGAAATTAAGCTCACCAGCAGCAGCAACAACAGAAAGCCAAGTGTGGGAGCCAGCAGAAAAACAGAAGTGCAGGCTGCACAATTCCAAGGTGGAAGAGATGTTTGCTTTCTTGCTGGCAGGAGAAATACATTGTTGTTCCAAAAAAAAAAAAAAAAAAAAATCCCAAAACAAGACAACAAAACAACCAAACCTGACCTCATGAGCTTTAGGCACCCTCCTATTGAGACTCATTATGCAAAAGCTGATTTTTTCCAAGCACACCATCAGAGCTGGGTGGACAAATCCCACTGGTACAGGCAGACTTGCTGAAAAGGCATTTAAGATGAGGAAGATAACATTTAAAGCCTCCAGTTCCAAAGGAGGGGAAATTCCCAGATTTTGTGCTTGCTGGGACGCATTCAGCTTTCACTTTGTGGTACTCTGAAAAGGTCTCAAACTCGCTGCTACAGCTTTTCTTGCACACCAAGTGTGGTGAGCAGGTTTGGGCCCCCTCAGCTTCTCCACAACCCCCTTGAAGTGGGAGGGCACCAAAGAGTAGAAGAAAATATTCATCTCCTTCAATCTGCTGGCAAGGGTCCTCACAGTGCAGCCCAGCATACAATTTGCCTCGTTCACAACGTTGACTCATCTTCAACATTGCGTCTGCAGTGACCCTGCGGTCTTTCTTGGTAGGGCTGCACATCAGCCAGCCAGTTCCCAGCCTGACTAATGCTACCATCCGGTTCAGCATATAACATACACTCAGATTTATTAAAAAACTGTTCCCATTTAATCACTTTAAGGTCAGTGATGCTGTTTCTTGTAACCCAACCGTAGCAGTCTTACGCCAAGCAGGAGTAAGTAACACCAGCCATGCCACATGCTTTGCAGAAGTGGTCAGGAGATGTGGAAGTTTGCAGGATCTGGCCTGGCTCAGGCCAGGTTTTAATTCAAAGGAGTACACATTTGACTGAAGTTTGTCATTCTTACCTGGGATTTCCTAATTTCCGTTTAAAGAAACCTCTTGTGCCCACTGATTAGTGAAGTTGGCTGTAGTCCTGCAAACAGTGGCACAAAACAACCAAAAACTATTAAAAAGCATATTAAAGAAAAACGGATCCGAGTGTTTCCTCACAGCAACCTAATACTTGCAATATTGTTTGCATAATACATGGAGTGCTGAAGAGGGGCTCCATCATTACCTCTCAGGAATTTGCTGACGAGCCTTGCCACTTCATTAATTGTAAATCTGCCCACACAGATTCAGCTACAGGATGTTCTCAGGTTATCTGTCCATGTTCCCAGTTGTCCCAGTGAAATTTAAAACAGGTTCATCCAACATTATGAAAATAAGGAAACTCAAGCCACTGGTAAAACATAACCTTTTCAGATGACAGCTGCAAGCTGCTTCTGGTCCATATGACATTTTACACCAGTAAGGACTTTATCAGCAGAGATCTGCAGCACAAAAAGATGATTTGGGGATTGAGGTCAGCTGGAGCTCTCCACTAATACCTATGCACCTTACTGCAACCAAAAGCACAACAACATCCTTCCCCGTGTCTTGGAGGTCTGACTGTGCAGCTTCTGTGTAACCAGAAAGGCCAACAGCCTCAGAGCTGATGGAGAGAAGCACTTGCAGAGGATGGTCCTGCAAAAGAAAGTCCTGGGATGGGATGACGAGCCGCTGAGCTCTTGCCCTCTTTCAGAGTCCATTAAAGGTTTTAGGAGTGTTGTTCAGAGCTGACTCAAACTCTGGCATGGTTTGATGTTTAAAACTTCCTGGCTTTAGAAAGGTATGGTTCACATGGCAAACACTTCTCTGTCCACGACCAAACAGAAAACATTAGCGCCAACAGTGAAGCAGTGATTGCACACTTGCTGCTAGTCCTCTTCCACCAAAACAGAAGTCTAACACTCTGGTCACTATTTTCCCTTTCAGGCTGGTAGGGGATTTTTTTTGCTCACACCTTAGAACATCTTGACCCTCTTCTCCAGGCTGATACATAGGAATAGACTTTCCGTCCCTACAGCTGAATTACACAGGGCTTTGCAAAGGCACCAGTGATGCGACAGTGTTGGGGCAGGGGGGGAATATCAAGACAGGGACCCAAAATTTGAATTCTTAGGGGTATAGCACTGGGTTTTCATATGTGCCAGAAAATGAGGGCCTAATTTCACTAGCACAGCCTGTGACACTATGTTAAGATGCATAAGAATATGGTATGAATAGCTTGATCAAATTAAACTCTGATCAAGCTAATGAGACTCTCAGTAGACTTTTCAAGCTTTTCACACAACACAGCCAATCAACTACAACCTATACTAACATGGAGGGGAGACAAATCCTCTCTTCTTCCTCTAAAGTTAGGCTTGGATGTGAGGCTTTTACTTATCTTCCCAGAAAAACACTTGTTCCTTCACATGTCTCATCCTGGAAACAAGAGCTGCTGGGTTTCCTTCAACTTACTGGAAAGGGATGCTGGCATAGGAAAAGGGGACTCACATGACATTTCTGAGAAGGGCACTGCAAACTTGCTCAGAACAAGCTACCCTTGTGTGCCTTTCAGTGCTGGATAGCCTGCCATTAGCAGTGACACATCCACTTCCCTCTGCCACTCACTCGGAGAGTTACACAGTACTTCTGGTAAACAGGGAAGAAGTATTTATGTTCAGACCTTACAACAAACAAAAACAAAAAGAAGTGGAGGGTGGAGGTGGTTGGGCTCAAACGCCTCCTTCCACGGAAGGAACTTGTGTACATGAAGCTAACCTAGGAGAACAGAAGAATGGTGAGATAAAAACAAAAACAAAACCCCTTTCCTATGTGAAATCAATTCATACAGAAAAAGATTCCAAATCTAAAAGGAAAAAAAAAACCAACATATTTTGAGATTAAATTTACAAATGAAAATTTGCTTTTCATGTACTTTGCTGCCAGGACCAACTTCAGTATGCTTTGTTTCCTCTGTGATATTTGTTGGTAATAATTACACTGAAACAGCACAACATTGCTGCCTCCTGTAAGTTTAGGTGTCAGCTACAAGAAAAAGCACAAATATCAAACTCTAGTTTTGAGAAGGTTAAAAGCCCTCCAGTTTGCCCTGGAGCACAGAATACCCATGCGAACGAAACTGTGCTCTGACATTTGTTGGTCAGAACTCATCAACATCAGTGACCACATTAAAAGTATGTCCCACTCTGCTAGGGCCAAACTTACGAGCAATGTGACAACCCACAAGACTTCAACCCTATTCATCTTCAGCCACACTTGTGAAAGGCCCTCAGACAACCTGTCGCCTCCAGGCTCCCACACAGCACACGGGTCAATGACTAACACCGGGCTGATTTCTCCAAGACTGCTAATAGGCTGATATTTTTCATAGGCACAAAGATCCAAACTCATGAACTGTAATTATCGAGACTGCAGATGAATCCAGATCAGGGAATCAAGTTACAGGACAGGTTTTACTCTGGACTATCTCTGCAGTTTATCATAAGCAGTTGGACCACAACTTAGTTTCATCTAAAGGTAATCCAGTTTGCATACGCCAGGACTGCTCCACAACATCAAACAGAGCACAGGAAGTGGAGATTACTCCACAAGAACTGAAGACTGTATCTGCAAAGCACAACTCTTATCTGAATCAAAATGCTACTGGAAACACCCTGAATGCCCTCCCACTACAGCATGCACAGCACAGCCCCCAAGCTCAACACTAGACAAGACTGTAAGTATGTGACAAAGACCTTCAGCACACGTTATAAAAAGCGTGTGTGTAAAAAAAGAGACACGTTTTTTCTTTCCTTTCTGAGACTTGCAACTCACACATGGACCACACCTCATTTAATCAAGACTCAAAATCACCCCAGCTGAGATCTTGAGGGGGAATCACAGCTCCTCTGCACACTGTGTTTTCACACTGGATCCATACGTGCCCGATTCATGCAGGTAAGCTGGAGGGAGAGCCCACTCTCACAATCCAGTCATTGAAAATGCAAATGTGACAGCTTAGGCCATGACTCAAGCCACTAAAAAGGGAAATTTAGGCTTTGGGCTTCAGACATAACTGCTCAGTAGCGGCTCTCCTAAACTCTACATACACAGCATTGCAGCGGGCAGGGAGTCCCAAAAGCTGCCTCTCAGTCGTCTGCCTCAACCACATCTCAACTGCGCCTGCGCGTCTTCGGTCAGCAAGAAGCTAGGCAGGAGCCTTTCTTCCTAGCTGAGCTTCTCAGTGTCAACTGCACAGATTCTTTTCCAATTATACTGTATGTCACAAAGCAAAAACCAGAAAAAATACCATGTATCACACATGGAAAAAGAAGACAAAAGCCTATTTTGGGTGACAAAGGCCTGACATTTTAAAGTGATGGATCTGTGGCCTTTGTAAGGAGTCAGCCTTGCAATTTGCAGCCCACATGACAGCGCTCCAAAGCTATTCATGCCGATTTGCCAATGCTAGTATTGTGTTTGCATGCTTGGCACTTCTGGACTATTCCAGGATTTCCCCCAGCGCTGACTGGACACATTCTTCACCATGCTAAGAAGGGGGTGACCCATCGCCTCAGGCTGGCGAGAAATGCAGAGAATTGCTTTTGAGAAGCACAACCACCATATTACTGGCTCATGGGGGAACAGCTCGGCCCTGCTCTCCCACCCAGCAGACCACAGCAGCCACACTAGCTCAACGCAGCTGCACGCTGCTTGGTGTTTATAAGGAATTTGATATTTTTGTTCTCATTTAGTAAAAAGCACAGAGCTCAATCTGTTCAACAACCCACTTTATCCGATTTGCATCGCCCTTCTGCCCAGTTGGCTTTGGTGCATGCCACTCAGCACTGGTGTGAGTGCCTGTGTCCAGTAACAGCAAAGGGAGCCCCAAGCCTCATTCCCAAAACTACCCAGGCTCATCCCCTCCCAGGGACGCTCACACAGACTTCTCGGAGCAATGGCAGCTTTTCTGTTCACAAACAGTTAAAAAAAGCCCAAACTTGAAAACCCTAACAACAATCCTGCCTTCCAAAATATAACTTTAATATTCTTTGCCCCCTTTAGAATCGTTCTGCATTACGCAATGACAGGGTGTGTCTGCACTCGCAGCTCTCCAGCACCGCCAGATCCCCATGCAAGTGAGATGCTCTGGAAAAGCCTGGTTTCCATTATATATGAGCACTGGTGTATTTCCACTTGAAAAAATCCTACTGTTTGACAACAGTATTTTACCCCAGTTAAAATACAGCCTTTCAGGTTTTCCAGGGCATTTGGTACATATTAATTAAGCTTACAGTGCCCACATGATGAAAGGGAGTATCAACCCAAACATGCGAAGAAAAAAAAAAAAAAGCAGCCCAAGATTGAGAGACAAATAAAAATTACTTACGGATAGCTTAGAAAAGAGTCAAGTGGTAGTGACTTTGCCTGGATGGATCAGCAATATGGAAAGAAGCTGCTGGGAGTAATTTCCCACAACAAATTCACTCCGAAGGACTGATTTGTCAGGCTGCGCTGGAGAGCACAGGGAAGAGCAGAGAAGAGATGAGGCTGGCAGCCAGAGCACCCACGCTGCAAAGGGTGGATGACCCTGGGGCTGGTGGAGGCACCCGCCAGCAGGGTTGCCTGGAACACAACAATCCTGTTTTGCAAAGGAATTCAGGGCCTCAATGCTTGCTTTCACACTGCACTGGAAGTACTGATGGTACCGAGCTCCAATAACACTCCATATTTGAAGGACCAATCTATCCAATTTGCTCTTTGCAATGACCACGCCCTTTATGATCTTTAATGCCATCAAGTCCATTCTGTACGCACACTCTGCAGGGAGAGGCCAGTGTAAACTGTATGATGGTATTTTATGTACTGAGGTCTTGTTCCTTCAAGGACACCAATGTAAGTGGATAATTAAGTCTATGAGATTCCACACCCAGGACCTTACCTACCCATCTGTATAGGCAAGTGAACACACAGCAATCTCTGCATGAAAACAGTACTATTTATACAGAGTTACTATATTAAATAAAAAAGCTATATACAGAAAGTACTGTATTTATACTCTGCTATGGATATTAAAATATATAGTATTAATAGGTACTAAAATGGGTGTGATTACATATCACCACGGCCAACAAAACGAGATAAAGAGGCACCTTCCTGGTTAGCATCACAGACCACATGTCCTACAAATTGCAGTCTGTCATGTAATTTATAGCATTACCTTTCAGAGACTAAAATGAAATGTCAATTTCTAAATAGCCTATATAATATATGTGCCAATAACAGAGGCTGGGGGGAACACAAACACATATAACCCAAATATGAAGTGAACTGAAAATTATTTCCACAGATATTGAACAAAGTGTCTATGAGACTGTGTCTAGTTAGATGGAAGGCAGAAAGAGAGGAATATGACCTTGCTCTGCACAACACAGCGATTCATATGGATGAACCCGATATCCCAAATTACCAGCTACTAGGAGAACTAAGACAAGCTTCACAAACCCACTGTGTTACACCTCTGCATTGCTGAACATGTCATACAAGGGGGTCTTAGCTCTGCTCTGCCATGGTCCTTTTCTGGGTGTCAAAGTGAAAAGATGATATGAATGACAGTTGGAAAAACTCTGCTTCAATTAAAGCAATAAGGATGTTTTCTTCTAAGGAGCTTTAATCTGCAAGACTAACTTTCACTCTCCAAACAGAGCTCCAATTCCTGACCTTGGCACAGCATCACAGCGGACTTGTTTTCACTCACATGGATTAACTGTCACTGAATAACTCATCCAAGATAATTGGCACAACCACTCCTCTTCTTCAAAGCTAGCATTTCCTCATCTATTTTCCCTTCTTCCTCCAATGAGTACATAATGTACAACAGTGAGTACATAACGTATAACAGTGACTTTAATTACCACCACAACAATTGGCAAGAGCGTTACCCTGAAGAAAGACCGCCAATTATATTAAGTGAACGAAAGCATGTCACAGCACTGTATAAAAGACACCTGTAAGCGCGGTGCTCCAAGTCCCAGACTCAGTTATCCACACCGCTACGTACTCGTGCCTGCCACCTGAGAAACGCGATGCAGCAGCCCAGGAGGACCATCCAGCAAACATGGCTACCTCGCTTTCGGAATACAAGTAAGCATGCTGGGGCTGACCACTTGCTATGGACCAACCTATATTCATGCTCTTTTCTGCGTGTATCTGCACAGTTTACATGCCAACAGAGAGGCCTATGACCCATCCATAGTATTATCTTGGAGTTAAGACCAATATATTTTATTCTTCTACCGAGCAAATGGCTTCCTCTGGCACTAAAGCTCTTATTCATAAAACTGAAAAGTTTCAGGAGTGTGAAAAAGGATACTAAAGAAATGCTGGCTCTATTTTGTGTTTTAACTAGGGCTGCTATGATCTGTAGCTTTGTAATCAATTTCAAAGTATTACTTTCCTTTTAAGCCTCGGGGGATTGCTTTGAAAAAAATGTTAAGTTTCTAGTAAACTTAAAAAACAACCTTTTCCAGTTGGAGAGAAAAGCTTCAAAGTGTCCATAAGCTAGAATTTTTAAAATTTAACAGTAAAGAGGGCTCCTTAATCCCCCTCCTTCTTAAAGTTTCTATTTTTAAACTAAGCTTCACGATTTCTTACAACCTTGGGATCTTGGAGACTGACAATATTGTCCTGGATATTTAGTATTATCCCTAACAAACGGATGAGCAAAGTACTTTTTCAGAAGCACTGTCCCAGCAATTTTGAATACACCTGCATACCAGAGCTTGAATTTTGAACATCTAGTCGTATGTAATTTGTCTCCCCAGCCTTGAACTGGTCTCTGTCTCGTTTAAATTTGGAAAAAAAAAAATGGAAGAATTAGTAGAAGCTCTGCAATCAGGCAGTTTTGCCCACTCTCCCACCAGCAATTGTCAAAGAACTGCCATTCAATGACCCACCTAAGTGCACAAACGCAGGCCTTCCCCTCTCCCACCAGCTGCACAGTCCCTTCTCTTGCCTTACAGCCAGCAATCAGGTGGCCTCCAGGGATGTCCCTCGGTTTATGCGACAGAAAGGAGGTGCACCAGCTTTTCCCTGCATCAGCTCCAGTAATCATTGGATTCTACACATGGGACACAGTGGGCTTGCACAACCAAGCATGCTGAGGAGCTCCGTTACTCTGGCTTAGGGGGATGTCAAATAACCTCCCGGAGAGTTAGAAACCCACACCCTTTCAAAGGATTTACACAGCTCAGGAAGCCTCCCTTGGTAAATCCCAGCCCAGATCGACTAAAAAGAAAGCAGATAACAGAAAGAAGTTAAATGAAAAAAGTTAAATGCTGCTATTGTAAAGCATCATCTTAATTTCAAGCACACCTCTGAAGCAAGTAGCAACAATTAAAACACCAGCCTTTAATTACAGCACAGGAGCCTGTCCCCACCCTCACAGCCAGCTGCAGCTGCTGTCACTTCTGAAGATCTCTGCAGCAGTCACGCTCGTCTACATCAACGCTCCAGCTCCGCATCCAGCTTAATACTGTCCTCCACCACCGGCTCTCTGGGAGCCATTTGAGCAGCATCTTGCCCTGATCAAGGATAAGGACGTCAGGACACTACTGCAATATCAAATCTCAACAGTAGTGTAACACACCAAGTATCTTTTCAGATTAACTGAGGCAGCTGTAAGAGGAAGGGAAGGAGCTGGCGGAAATTTTAGTCATCACACAATGAAGTCTTCCCTGATTTTGTCCACAGAAGACAAAAGGGTGACATAGCCTGAGCAGGGCCCAGAGTCATTTAGGTGCCAACCTGATTTATCTGCAGTGACTTCTGTTCCTACACCAGCTGTTCAAGTCTCTGCTGGGCAACTTGACTGGGAATTTTACACAGTGAATGGGCCATTTTAACCACAGTATACTACTAGCTTCCCACAAATATTCCCCTCTGCTTACGGGAGGAACACTTATCCATCAAACACCTTGGTGCCTTCTCTGCTTGCCATGTGCTGCAATTATTAGCTTTGGCACAGCATATCTCTGATGGTGAGCAGGCACACTGTTATCTCCCCCAGCAACAGCATCGAAAAAAGGAAAGCGTATAAATTATAGCAGTCTCAGGCTGCCTTCATTTATTCTGCAAGGAATGAGATTCTTTTGTGTATCTAGTGACATAAAATAAAATAAAATAAAATTGTCTTTTGAAAAGCTTTCCTTGCCCCGAGAAGGGATAGTGCTGAATACGTACCCAGCTGGGTACGTATTCAAATAAAACTTCATGGAAGAAAATCTTTTCAGCACAAGGTACCTGAGCTTTGCATGCCCTGGGGGTGACGGGGGAAGGTTCTCTGTCCTGATTTTACACATATTTTGCATCATTTTATACTTCTAGAGCAGCTGCTGTCTTGCATACTGGAAAACTCATAAACAGCTAGTAAAGGGCACATCCTACGTGCCCCTACACCTTGCATCACACTGTCAGTCCATGAAATGTGCACAGCTCAGAGGAAATAAGGCCACAATAAATGCCCAAATGTGTACGAAGATAATGCCTTTACATATTCAAGACGTGAATAGAACCCATGGGCTTGATTAACTTCTTGTTCCCACCATTTGTTTTGTGTTCCCCCTCCCCTGATGATTTCAGTGGGATTTAGATCAGGGCCTAAATGGATATACTGAATCAAAAAAATCAATTTCAAGCTAAAGAGAGATTGGAAACAATTTATCACTTTCTTTGAAAGTATCTGGACCACCTCTCCTGGGAAGGACTGCACCAAACAAAGGAAAATAACATCTGTGTCTACCTGAGCGGAGTTGTCTGAAACAGCAGAAGACAGCTGTGGAAATAAACCAAAGGCTCTGGACTCCTGCAAGTCTAATTAAACCTTGATTTAACTGGGGCTGCAAATTTTACTCTGGATTTTATTACTACTAATAAGGAGAGCTCCTGAAGCATTCCTTATATTTCCTTAACATCATTTTATCCAGCAGTCCCTGGAATGTATTCAATGTCAATTGGTATTTTTTCCCTGGCACAGATGTCTACACTGGCAGCTTCTAGCACTGACATAACACATCAACTCACACAAAGGAAAAACATCATTATTAGCTAAAAATATCTGAACGAAAACAAAACAGTGTTTTGAATGCTGTGGTATTACCCTGCCTTCCTTTCCTTGGCTCTGTCTTTCTTTTCTATGACCACTGAGACAGCCTCTGATATTTGCATAACTGCTTGATTTATTATTAGTTTTTAAACAGGACAGGTGGGAGACATTTCCTTGAATTACGCTGATGAAAAAACCACAGCCGATAAATGCTTTTTTGTTAGCAATCTACCCAAAGTCTATGAAGAACTAGTGAAAATATAGGGCCCAGCAGTATAGTGAAAAAAGGCCTAGAAAATCAGCTGTGAATGAAAAGAAAGTGACACGCCACGACATACTTTCTCCCCCACCTTCCAGAAGCTGCTCATTAAGTCCAATTTTAAGCTGGGGTGGAGACAGAAATTCCCAGGATGAGATAACACTGGTATCTGATTAACAAGAAATGTAACATCAGACGGTCTTGTAAGACAGATCTCACTGTCATGTGTACACAGGCACCAGCATTGCACAACATGTTTGCCCCTGAGCATCCTGCCCACCTGCTCCCTTCCTCTTCAGCTTGGACCTTCCTGAAATTAGGACCATTTCTCCAGTCTCATCCAAAGTTTCCACCTTCATCTCTCATCACACCTAAAGATAGTGCTGGCTAAACAAAGAATTCAGGAGCGGAAATGACTGTATTTTGAGACATATACTCCAGAGAGCAGGGGGACCAGCACACAGACCCAAACAGAGCAACACCGGATGCTTTTACAAGGGAAACCTTCTGCATCCTTTGTTACAGTAGGAAAGATCTTGGAGAGGAAAAAAAACCACCTCCAGACCTAAGTCATTCCAAGAAAAAGGTAATTTAAAGGTAGAGCTCAAGATTTTTGTACTTTGTGTGTTAAATGCAAACCCTTAGGGGTTTCCCAGTAAGTGTGTTTAGGTACTCTGCACACACTTGCTGGGTGAAGAAGAGCAACATGTTTGTTTGGTCAAAAGCAAGTACAGAAATACACTGCATTATTCTCCACAAGCATGATAAATGTAAAATATTTAAATATAAAAGGCTAGAAAAGCAGGCATGAATGTGACTCCCCATATCCCTTGGAACAGAAGGAAGTTGGGAATGCTCCTTCAGCCCTACCACAGCCAGTGACTCGCTCCAGCACATTTCAGCATTTTATAGTGCAGCAGCCACTGCCAGGACCAATACGTGTAGAGTCCCAACACATACAGTGCTCTGGAAAAAAATAAAACCCACTGAGTTGACCAAGAGTGCTTTGGCTGAAGTAATTCAAATGGCAAAACAGCACTTTTTGAAATAATTCCATTTATTTAAAGTGGATCTGACTTGTTTCCAACACCAATTAATAGCAATATTGAATTCTTAGGCAGCTAAATATGCAGCTTTTGCCCACTGGACTTGCATGCTTGCATGTAATGACACTGTAAAATGCTTAAAAAAAAGAGACTCACTTAGCCAGAGACTACACATGCTGTTTCCCCCAGTACAGACCATTCAACATTCCCTAGTATTTATACTCAAATTCATTTTGAGGGTAGTTTGGCAGCAAGGACTGCAGCACGCAATTCCTCTGTCCACCACAGCCATATAATTGTTATAACTTGGTTTTCTAAGTACACGTTCTTAAGATACCTACAGAGATGCCCTAAGGAGGGGCAGCAGCAAATGCCCTGTTACAAGAGAAACAAGCCAGCACTCCCCTGCAAAGCACTTTTGTTCATTTCCTTTAACAAAAATACACCAGCTGTGCTGCCTCTTTGTGCAAAATAACAAACTACCGAGATTCACAGCACTAACACTCATCAACCTGCCATAGGTGCCTACTGCCACCACAAACAGTAGCCCTACAAGGAGCCAGCACCTTTCTCTTTGAGCCCCCATGAGCCCACCCAAGTTCCGAATCGTAGCTGGTGTTACAGCATCTCCACCTCGACTGCCAACACTCATGCGCTGCACAACCACTGCTGTTACACTTAAGCCACGCCTTGCCTCCAACTGTATGATTTTCCCATCAGTAAGGGCCGTTTGGGGTTACAAGAGAAACAGCACTGCCATTTCAAACCGAAGCATCTCGGAGACAAAAGTCAATAGGAAAGTTTGGAGGCAAAAAAAAAAAAAAAAGGATGTAATGTTGTATTTCACTGAATTACTGTACTTTGGACATAATAAAGGATTCTTAATAGGCGAACATGGAAAACCACTGCTAAAAATGAGGAATATATAACGTCTTGCAAACCTGAGAGCAGAGCAATGATTCTAGCAGCCTTTTAAACCAACTTCATGTCTCATTTTCCAAGTATCAACTTCCGATCATTTCTTTTTGCTACTGCATTCAGTGTTCAAGGCACACTTTTTCTTGCATTCTTGCATCTTCCCTATACCCTACTTCAGGAAAGGACAAATCACTGGAACAGGGGCCAGTGGCATACAAAGGATGCTTGGGAAAGCTCCTCTAACTTTTATTTTTATACATTCGTACTAGCTGGTAATTCATCTTCTACAAAGCTGTGGATGGCTGAAATTTTTTGCAAGGAAACCATGCTCTGCTTAATAATAAGAAAAATCAAATGTCGTGATTTGTAGGAAGTAACTTTTTTCCTTGACCTTTTTATTACTGGCAAAATGTCAGCAGATTATTAAAGTGCAGAGAGCACAATCTATGATGAATAACCTTGTGTTGCCACATACCAGACCGAAACGCCCCCTCCTCTCTGTCCAGACATGTACCTCAGTTTTCCAAAAGAGCTCCAATTTATAAAGAATTATAGATAACCAACAGAGCCTGAATGCCAAATGCAATACCGTGGGTGAACAAGGCTTGCTCAATTCCTAGAAGCATAAACAAGGAGGGAGCAGGAATAAAAATGCAAGAGCCAGAATTCTGCCTCACTTCTGTATGAGGCAACTGCAAGATCACTGCTGGCAGAACACATGCAATCTTTATCTTCACCTGAAACACAGCATCATGAAAAATTGGAAAAGACCCAACAAAAAACCACAAGGCTGTCTTCAGGTCTTAAATCAACTGCAATGAGAGATTTAAGGTGTTCAACCTACTTAACTAATCAAAGACACTTAAAACATCATCTGATCACAGACTGCAAGTACTTAGAGTGAAAAGATGTCAGAAAGCTGGGAAAATGAAGTTAGAAAAGAGCCAGATTAGAAAGTAGACATCTTCTATTGTAAAGTTAATTACCTTTTGCATACATTGCTGAAGAGCACAAAAGAATACCAACAAAAATTAAAATGCATCGCATGCCTAAGATACATACTGTAATTCAATCAGAGGTTCCTAGACACAAGGTAAGAATCCCAGGCTAAAATACTGTGGCTTGCAGATGCAAACTCAAGAGAGATCAATAGGACGAGGATTTAAAATCCAGGATGCAAAGAAAAGTCGAATTGTCCAAAAAGCAAACTCCAGCCTTCCTACCTGAGCCCAGTTACTCACCAGATAAGCACCTTACAAGATCACCATGTCAAGGGCTTTGGAGTCTTTCTCCAGGGTGTCCCAGTGCTGTACCTCACTGCGCTGTAAGCAAGCAGCAGGGGAGCCTGCAACGGGCAGCTTGTGTTGCTTCTTAAACATTTCTAGCCCCTAAATGCTGCATTTATTCTCCACTTAATTCTTCTAAGGTCCACCTCCAAATCAGCCTGAAGAAAAAAATTGCTGTACTGACTTCAATAAATAAACCGTTTTATTATTTCATATGCTGTTTCATTTTCTGGTACTCCAAACTCAATGGTACAGATATTTACAGTACTGGGAGTCTCATCTGTAGCTCATCTGAGAGACGCACTGAGCCAACAGCTTAGAGCGCAGTAGGACTGCCCATTAAAAATACGACAGTATAAGTCAAGGCTTCCTGCAGGCACGGTCTGTGTGCAGCTCAGCTCGTTTTCAAAACATTATCAAGAGCTACACTATTTAACTCACCACGTAATTTTGATGTTAAATTAAAGCAAAGAGCATGAGGAAAAAGTGGCAGTGAAAAAGAAAAAGATGGGCCTGAAGATTTCCCACTAGCTTTATCCAGAGAGTAAACAGGCATACTCTGGCTGGGACAGGGCAGGCAGACAAGGCCAAATAACCCAGAGAAGAGATCAGACCCTCTCCTTACCCTCATAACAGAGTCTTGTAGACCAGCAACACAGGAAAATAAATAAAAACCCAACCCCAAAACTTACTTTCTGTTCATTATTTTTCCGCTGCAAGCAATCGCCCCACAGCTACACGAGGCCTGTGACAGAAGCAGGAACTAACACTGATCTCTTGAATCCAACATCAAATGCCTTAACCACAAAATTATCCTACTTTCATTGTCTCAACCTGTCTGAATCCAGAAGTACCAAATTACTGGGGGAGGGAAGGAAAGAAAACAGAACGTTTATCAGGAATATTTCTGATCCAGCTAGAAGCAGACACTGCTTACATGGATGTAAGTCTCCCATGTTGCAGTCCAATGTATTTGGAACAAGGGTATGAACTTTTGGTGCTCAAAATACTCAGCTTCCTGAAATTCAAGTGAGGCTGACACAGACCCTCTATTAAAGCAAGCAAGAAGCCTCATATTGCTTAATGCTTTTCAGACAGGGGACTGGAATGCTCAAGAGATTAAATAATTCACACACTGCCTTTCCCCGGGGTTCACATCCAGACCAGATCTCAAGTGTCAAGTACAATCACACGCACTCTTTGAGAGAACTTTGAGACATAAGAGAGTGGCCCGAGTACAATTCCCAGAGGAAAAATGCTCGTATGGGACAAGTCTCTGTGGATCAGCTTGGCAGCAGTCCTAGCAGGACAACAAGAGAAGCCAGTGGAGGGAATACTGCAGAGAAGTGGTGTCTTGGACCCCAGAGCATAGAGGTAAATAAACAAGGAAACACTTTAGTTTCCCCTTGACAGTTTCAACTTATGAAGATCCAGTGAAACCCTGTCCCAAATAAATCACTTTTACTCACATGGAGAAGCAGAGTGAGCTTAAAGTAGCTCCATGTTGAAAGCATAAAGACGCCACTCTCATTTGCACCAAACATGCCAAAACAAAGAGCTGGTGAGTTTTTACATAGGATACACAACTCTGCGCACCTCGTGATTTGCTCAGGCACAAGGGAGCCAGAGGGAAGCGACCACGCGCACAAGCGGCCTGCGGCTCCAGCCGGAGAAGAGCAGCAGAGGCAGATGCTGGCGGATGGTGCAGTGAGCCGGCGTGCACGCACTCAACCAGCCTGGCCAGCCCGGGGACCCGAGCTGTTGCAACTTGCTACAAGCAGAAAACAGCAGCAAACTACACCTTGCTCTGCAGCGTGGGCACAGCACAGAGGGAGCGGAGCCTCCAGGGAGCCACGCCATGCCTTCAGAGCCGATTCCTGAAATAGCATTTTCCGTGCAGTGCCCCTGCTTATGTAGCTCCAGGCTTGGCTTGAAGATGCAATCTGCTTCTTCACCCTGCATCCACAGCCATTTTCACTTGAGTGCCTGCTGTTTCCTTTCAAAAGCTGCTGTGGTCCTCAGGTACAAAGAGCAGAAAGCTCTTCTACTAAAACCTGGGAGTCAGCAATTGAGAGAGGAAACTAAATTACCAAGGATCACATTGATGCAGATTTTTCTTTCTGTCTGGAGCAAAACTTAAATTTCTTTTCTTCCCCCATTGTGGCTATGATAATAACACACAACTATTCGTTACCTTCATCTTAACTAGAAAAGCTCCTTTCAATTTAGCACTTAATATAATTATGGCAAATTAAATAGTGTCTAGAAAAAAGTCTTACTTTTTCAGAGCTATTATCTTACCTCTATGAAACTCTATCATTTAAAACTGAATCTACCTATTAAACAATAAGGGTTTTTATCTATTCAGTGAGCAGCAAAGTGAGATGTTCAGCTGCAAATTGTTCAAATTCTATTTCCAAATTCAATACCACATCTCCAAGGGAAAACAGGAGAATCTCATTAATGATAGCACAATGTCCCTTTCGCATTGCAGACAGTACTTGAGCACCAATTCTCTGTTCACTTTCATTCACCTCAACGAATTTTCCTTTTTTATCTGTGGACAAAATCTGCATTTTACAAAATAATAAGGCAAGTGATTGCCTTTTGCTTTCAGAAAAAGTTCTCTCCAGCTAGCGATGTATTGTTATTATGATTTCTCCAAGAGACACACAGGATAAAAAGCATTTGGCTGCTGAGCAGTCAATGGGAAAACATACAGACTTCAAGAGGGTCAGGATGTCAAACACAACACAGGAGACCAAACTACAGAGGCCAGGAGGAAATCAGGTAAGAAGCCACATGCATTTACATGCCATCTAATAAACATACAGTGATAAGTGGCAAAAGCTCATAAGATCCAGTTCTGCAAACATTGCACACAAGCAAGTCCCTATTTACAGCAATCCCATTGCAGTCAAAATGTTTTCATTTGTCAGGACAAAGCGCAGATATGGATTTCTTTCCTATTCACATCTGTACCATGGAAGGATGTGAAAATCCCAAGCACAGATCTTTCCTAGAAGGTCAGTCTGTTTAAAGCAGTTGGTTTCTATGCTGCTACTCAGCAAAAAAAGAAAAAGACAAAACATCTACAAGAGGTATCCAAGAGAGGCTCTTGGTAAATGGTAATTCTACGTTCCCATAAATAAATCAAACACTGGCTTGGTAACACTTGAACTGATAATAGAAGCATTATTTTTAACACAGTGTAAGCATACCAGCCATTGGGAAAAAATAGTAAGCAGGAAATATCTTTATTATATTGTTGTTCAGCAATTGGGAGAACATTAGCAATAATTAGCAGCCGGCACCAGAACTGTTCTCTGCTAACAGTGCATCTTGTGGGTAACAGCAAGGCCTGTATTAACACAATGATGTCAGATGACAACAGCTTTATAGCAGAGAACAGCATATTGTGCATTTCTGGGAAAAGGAATCTTTAGCACTGTGGGGATTATTGTGGTTAAATTGCCTCTCAGTCACAGTCAGTTGTTGCTCAATGTTTCTCACTTGGTCCCTACCTACCTTTTATTTCCTCATGAGGATGCACCTGTTCGGCGAAGAGGCTAAAACCGGCACAGTTGCACCCCCTCTCTTAGCTAATTTAGAGGAGTTACACAGTATCTTGCTCACACAATGGGATTATTGTTATTTATATTACAGAACAGCCCGGCAGAAACCAAGACCACATTGCATTAGACGTGTGAACTTACGATAAAAGATAGACCTTGACACTAAAGAACATATAATCCAAGTAGATACAAGAGAAGACTAAAAAGGCATGGGAAGATGATGTTAATGCACCCTGGCCACGAACCTTCTCAGGGTGCTGAGGAAGAAGAGGCCCTACACCACGTTTCTCAGATATGCTTATGGCTAAGGGATCCTCCCAGCTTCTCAACACATCTCACCCTCTTGGAAAACAAAGCTTTCAGCACTTACACTGAGGGCTTCCACAGGCCAGAACTTGAACATCAGCTTGGAAAAAAATTAGGTTAGATGCCTGACAGTCTGGGCTTGGTTTACACAGCCTCCAGCCCTGTCCACAACTAGAGCTCTTCGAGTCTACTACAATGCATAGGTGTATGAATAAATGAGTGCGTGTATGGCAATGTGCCTCCCATGAACTGGAATCCAGAGAGAAATTCAGGTGGTAACAGCTGGGTGATTACAAAGCCTGAGTGGATCATCAGTCAAAAAAAAAAACAAAAAACAAAAAAAAAAAACCAAAAAAAAAAACAAACAAAAAAAAAAAACCCAAACCAAACAAACCAGTACCTGATTTGCATCCACCAAATTTGAATTAAAAGAAACAAAAAAAAAAATTCCTTTATATCCATTCTTATCAAATTACATTTCCTCTTCAGTGAGGAATGTTACAAAGGCAGAGCAAGACAAGAAGGTTGGGCCAAATTAATTAAAATGGCAAGACAACAATCTATTTAAAACCAAACTCAAAAATACTGTGTATTCCATGCCTAACACACCTATGTCCTGCTCTAGATTGACAATAACAGAGAGCCCCAAGGAAGGCAGTTTAAATTACTGCCTTGCCCACTAATGCTGTAGTATGCATGGTGCATTCAGTGTTCACATAAAGCCTTCATATTCCAAGTAAGGATTTAAAACTTTATGGAAAAAAAAAATGATATTGCTTAGATCTGAACTGTCTTTCACATATGAAAATAAAGGTCATGAAACGATCTGCAAAGTCAGATTTCTTTCCTTAGTAAGGTAAGGGGAAAAAAATTATTCACTGTATCGGCAACTGTCAGGCTTGAAGCATTGCACGAGGTTCTTTCCAAAGCAACACAGCAGGAAAAGGCAGAAAAAATAATCTTATGAAATGGAAATATCACCTACTTTCATCCACACCAGGAGCTTATCAGAATAACCCCCGCCCAGCCCAGCATTGATTCCAGTGGCAATTTCACATTCGCCTTTCCAGAGATTTTAGAGAGGAGCCAGCAGCAGCTCCTTGACCGAACTGTACAATGTTTGATAAAGTGTCAAAAAGCCTCCGTCACCTCCTAGTACTACATAAAAGTGATTATCTCTTTATATTGAAAGTCATACCAAAAAGAAAAAAAGGCAGAAAGAAAATACTTTTTAAAAAGATGAAAAATTAATTTTTTTTTTTTTTTCCCATTCTGCCAGGATTATCCAGTGAGTAACAACAACCCGCACCATGCAATGTAGCGGAACTCCCTTCCTCTCTTCTCTGAGACGTGGCAGTTGTCTGCTGTGAGAAGAGAATTCCCTGTCATAATCTGAGAAAACAGCAAAACAACTGAACAGTGCTAGCACAGGCTTTGCACTCTTAGCTGGCATCAAACAAGACAGGTAACAAAAGCCGAAGTGTCCCTGCAGCACTGAAGGTGGGAAGAAGCAACAACACATGAACAGTTGTCTGGAACAAACCGCGTTAGCACGGGAATTAAAGCGCCTTTTAGAGCAACCTCATGGTTTTGCAGGGAGAAAACTGAAGGAGAGCTAGCAGGATACTGCTTTTGTGCTCAACATGCTGGGCTGGGATGCAGAAGAATCAAGCTCACGTTCAAGCTCTCCACTCAACACAGAACTAGACATTTCATCACTCAATGCCTCTCTTCCACATCTTCTAAAGATAAGCAGCAAGCCTGCTTTTATCTTAGCCTCTGCTGATCAATTTAGACAGCACACCCTTTGGGACTCTGCTACAGTAGCATCCCATTTGGGGAATATACACAAAATAGCTATTACATTAATCCTTGGGGGTACAATTTAACATTGATTGATTCGCTGACAGATTAGACAGGATGAAGCAGGCAGAGGCAGACTCGGAGTTGTTTTCTTCCCCCCCCCCAGATAGCTGCATATGCCCCAGTTTATTACAGACTTGTGTATTTCTCTTTTGCCTTTAGTTGGTTGATTTTGCACTGATACTACAATCATATGAATGGCAACTGGGTTGCCAAAACACCCAAATTCACGCAGCCCTACAGCCAATTCTGAAGAAGTCAAACCTTGGCTTAGAGTTTTACAAAACACACAGAAAAACTAGCATCAAGAAGGCTGACAGCACAATACGGGTATTGATATTGGCCCATAGCACAGACCTCAGTGACACATTTCAAAAAGAAAGCCTAAGTGTACACCTAGCTGTTTATTCAAGCTGTCTTTTCTATCTAAAGTTTGATTTACACATCTACAAATCCTTCAATCCAAAAGGAGCGCAAGGGAAATAATGGCATAACTTCAACTGTAGCTCTACAAACACAACAAACTGAGACTAGAGAACAAAGGATATGCCCACATTTTTAATTTAGGTTGCAAGAAAAAAACAAACAAAAACAAAACAAAACCAAACAACACACAAGCAGCTGGACTACTCAACCCCTCCCCCCCCAAAAAAAAAAAAATCCACTTTTCACATCACTCTTGTTTTGTGATGGGCAGAAACCATTTAAGGCTAGCTCTCACTAGCCTGCTGTCAGCTGCTTCCAATTTTGTAGAATATTCCCCTTTAATCCTTTGATCTTTTCATATTACACAGATACGTATACAGTACCTAGAGCCTGACGCAAGCATGACACTCCTACACCTTGAAACAGTATTTCAATAATTCAGAAAAGTGGAAATTATTGAAGCAGACTTGGCTTCCTGGCTTTTGAATCCTTCAATAATAAAACACTCCTGGTCAGCAGGTATTAGTTTGGGAAGTTTTTGCTGTTTCCTGGCTTACCTTATCTCACATTCCAAGCTTGGGAGAGAGCATCCATGAACCAGTTTTCTTCCCACCACCTCCAGAGCAGCGATGGAAAGAAGCGTTTCGACAAGGAGTCTCAGAGTTGCTACTATTTGAAGGCTGGCTTAAAATATACAGTATGCTAAAATGTGCTGTGTTCAATTAGTATCACAGCAAAAGCACATGGGTAGCAAATTTTGTATGCAGAAAAACTGCTCCTGAAGACTTAACCCATCACCATTGGGGGGAGACACGAAGAAGAGAGGCAGGCAGGCACAACGGGAAGATGAGATTGCAAAACCACAGCAGCATTTAGACAGGCGTGAGGAGAACCACTTGGGATTTGGGACAAAGTCCTCAGCAGCTCATCCTCTGGAGCAATAAAGCAGCAGGCAGGAAGAAGGTCTCGGCAGGATGTACGCTGCCCTACCCCTCCACAGAGGCTCAGCAGCTGCTTATCAAAAGCGTGTTTTTCAGGATGGTTGTCTTTTTCCTCCTTCATCGCATGGCCTAAAAGAGCCACAGTGGCAGGAAGGGGCTGGGATGAGGGCAGAACACAGCCCTGTACAATTAAAAGCACCACAACCACACTGTTCCATGAGGGTTGTGTGCTCCACACGCAGCAGCACCTAGGAGGAGTTTGCTCAGTCTCAGAAGGTCTGGAAAGTATAGCACCAACGCCAGCTGTGAGCGGCGGGAGCCTGCACGGCGAGTAGGCAAGCCCAGCCCCACACTGAGACACGCTGGCCTAGCAGATCAGTCATTCTTGCCCAAGCCCACATGTATTTGGCATTTGGATTGTGTGTTCCCATTCCCTGAGCTGCTTCTTGTGTTTCCTTTACCTTAGTAACAACAGCAGGCAAGCACAAACACCTACAATGAGCTGCCAGAGACATCTCATGTTGAGGAGTGGAGGCGTGAGGAACAGCACTTCTGGCTGAGAAAACACTGTGCTATTAATGCTCCAAAGGCAGGAAGGTCAGAAGAAGAAACACTAAATGCAGCTTTTTCCCCCAAATAAAGCAAGGGATCAAATAGCACAGATCTGTGCTGTTGCAGAGGGAGATCTGTGCTCCATGGTCAGAAGCAGCAGGACCCTGCTGACACACTTCAGGGCACTCTCATTTTTGCCCCTTAAGCCCCTGATACAGCCCTAAAAAAAACCATCGCCACTGGCCTAACACTGACCACGTCACAATTGCCTCCAGCAGATAACAGGTCCCTTGGACACGAAGTGAGTCAAACTCAATTCAGAGCAGCTTAACTAATTTTTTTTTTATGATCTAGGAACATAATATGAATTAGTAGAGTCTGAATTTTGCTCTGAACACAGCACACTGACTTCAACCAAATCTTACAGACTACAGGAACGGCCTTTCCCTAGAGATATCCCAGATTCCAAACCGCAGAGCCAATATTGGACACAGAGCCATTTTTCCCCTGCTGCAGCTAAGAAAACACTTTCTTAAATACCTAACCCAGCAATGGCAACTGAACCACCTGTACCGTACAAGCCTCCCACCCACTCACCTGATGAATCAGTGCTGCAACAAAGCACATGGAAATTAAGTACCATGAAAAGATCAGAGCGGTAAATCCGCCTTTCAGTCACGTTCATGTAGCACCATGATTAAATCATTCCTTAGGTTCACATATTGTCCACCCCAGACCAAAGCAGGCTGTGGGCAGGACTGAGGGCCTGCATTTTTACCATTGAATCAGAAAACTGCCTTGATCAATAGTGGCAGGAAGCAAACCCTGGCACTGAAGCAGACTCCCTTGCTGTCCCCACACCCTTTTGGCCCAGCTCAGCCATCACCCTCCTCGCCAGGCTGGGCTGAGCTTACTCTCAGCATCACGGATAGTGCCACTACGAACTGCCCAGTAGAGAACGTCCATTCTCCACTTTCGGCAAGAAAGCTTCCCAAGCACAGAGGGGAAGCTGCTGCAGAGTGTGACCTGAGGCTTATCTCCCTCCCCATTCACACCTCTTCAGAAACTTGCTGCCAAGGAGGAAAGGTGGCAGCTGAGGACACATCCAGTGCCATGGCTGCTCTCTGCTGTACAGACATTGCTAAATACTATTATATCTTGTGCATCAGTGCAAAGAGAGGAAAAGAATATTTTGACAACAAAGATACTGTTGCAGCTAGATGAAGTGAGAAGGTTACTATACAGCTTAAAGAAGTTTCCTCCTCATTTATGTTAAACAATTGTTTCACATTACAGTACTTCAGGTTTGCACAGCACTCCAGAAAATACGGTTTCTGATCCAGCAGACAGTTGTACGTGCTTATATACTTATTTCTCCAGGAACGGTGCCTTGCTTCACTTACTGCAAGCTAAAAGCATTTCCAAACTCAGGTCTGCCTGGTTTTTAGATAGCAATGCAAATGGTCTCCAGTATGGTATCTGTCCCTATAGGTGCCTACAGGAAAGGTAATTACTATCCTCACTCCCACGTAGCCAGTCAGTGTCAGGAGACTGCACGGATTATTTCCTCACCATCCTGGAAGAAGTACTTTAAAAATGGGTTCCACCGACCAGATACGCCCACACATCTAAAACGACATCACCTTGAGAGCCTGCAATCCCGCACCCCACGCCAGCCACACACCAACCGTCCAGCCCCGCCATGCAGAGATGCCCGGGGGGGGGGGGGGGGGCACCCCACTGCTCCCACCGCTAAACCGCAACAGGCACACACAGAAACAGCAAAACGAATGGCTTTCGGGGCTATTGGAGGGAAGTGGATTTTGGTGGGTAGAGGGCTAGGAGACAGCCGACCCACAGGCTTACCTGGTCGGGGCGGCCGAGCCCCCCAACTCTGCGCGGCGCCGCCTTCAGCACGCCGCGCCCCGCCGCCGCCGCCGCCGCGCCGCCCGCATCGCCAGGACACGCGTGGGCCCCGCGGAGCCTCTTCCCCTCCCTCCTCCCCGCGGCACGGAAAGCACGGAGCCGCGGGCCGCGGCCGGACAGCTGCTCGGGGGAGGCGGCGGCGGCAGGAAATACCAAAAGACTGATCCAACCGCGCTAGAGAGGGAGGGAAGAAAAGGGGGAATAGAGGAAAAAATAGAAGGGGAGGGGAGAAAAAAAAAAAAAAAAAAAAAAGGAGGAAAAAAGAAAGGAAACGTGCAAAATCCGGGCGGGATCGGCGCGGAGCGGGCCCGCCGCTTGGCTCCCCGCGCACCCGGGGCCGCCCCGGCCTCTCCCCGCCGGCCCGGCCGGGGCTGGGCTCGGTTCGGGTTGCGATTTCCCCCCCGGAGTTTGTTCCTTTCTTCTCCCCGACACAGGGAGAGGCTGAAGCCAAAGCAGAGTAAATAAAGAAGAAAAAAAAAAAAAAAAAAAAGAAAGAGAAAAAAAAAACCCCACACCACTACAACAAACCCAAACCCCTAAACAAATAATCATGCAGACCCCCACCAAGCAAGCAACGAGCCGTCCTTGGGGTCCACTGACGCCATGTGCAAGGGAATGGAGAAAAGTCAACCTGGGGAAACGGCCACGCCGAAGCCCTCCAGCCGCAGGAGCGCTCTGTCTCAGCATCCAGCCATCTGCCTCCGCCGGTGCCGCCGCTCAAAGGTGCCCGTGGGACGTGCAGCCCTGACACGCAGCCGGGCAGGCTCCCAGCTTGTGCATCCAGAGTGAAAAAAAAAAAAATCAATCCCATGGCAAGCAGGGACCCCTAAGCTCCTCCAGAGAAGGAGGCCAGTCCAATCATCACGTCCCTGACCGCAGTCTGCGGGCCCCTCGGGGGAGGCATGACTTTACAGGCAGTACAATATCTGGTAAAACATCACAAGTGAAAAAACGACCCAGCCACGCACATTTAACTGCCGCTTCCTCTCCCCTCCACCCTGTGGGTCTCAGGGTTCAACGCTGGACCAAGAACAGGAAGCCAAGCGGGACTTCACACCTCCCTCATCATCACGGGAAAAGGTAAAGCCAAAAGTCCGCTCGGCCTCGGAGTAGCAGCAGAGTTAAAAGGCACCCAAACTTTCTGAAGCCAAAATCACATGAGGGGACAATGTGACTAACACGCGTGTCTGACTTCCATCACTGAGTCTGAGTCACCCATGCACAGCTGAGCCTGTGGTGCAAAATACAGCATGGAGCTCAGATTCATTCTTCTGAAACCAGAAGTGTTGAAGCAGATGCCTGAAGCGCTCGGCTACCCCACCCTTCACAGAGAAAGCCAGATCCTTTTTCTCTTTAGTGTGCACAGCCTCTAAACCAAGACAAAGACCCACCAGCTCTGATGTTCTTCATGCTCCCCAGGAATCCAGCTTCTAACTCTAAAGAGCAACAACCCATTAATTGAAAAGGTCTCCCAGATCTAAGGTAAAAATCCTGAATTCATCCAAAGCTGCACACTCAACTTGGACCAGGACCCAATTTCTCTCACTTACTGCCTCCAACCAAATACAGCCTACCCACAGGCTGCAAGGCTTCACCCTGCATCACTGACACCCACATACCTAACGTCAGCCAGGGGAGGTAGCTGGTTTTCTCCTAGAGAGCTTGGTGGGACGTAGAGCAATACGCGCTATACCTAACTAGGAGCACAGTATGGTACTAGAGAGAAAATTCACCATCTATTTTTGCTCTTTCCTAGAAGTTCCAGTTCAAAGCAGGACTATTAACAGATCCTAAACTAGACTACAAACAGATCACACAGCCTAAGCTGTCCCTGATATTCAAGTCACCATAACTCCCCTCTACCCATTAAATAAGCCCCAGAATCACTTCCATAGGCAGGTAATTATTAAATTCACTGTGTTTGCAGTGATTTCTGCCATCACCTGCAAGGAGAGTTGTCATTATTCCAGCTGCCTTCAAGTCGGCGGGATTTTGATTTCATCCCCACTGAAATTTCACCCTGAGGGTAAGCCTGTACTGTGCAATGGGGCAGGGCACTACACAGAGATGCCAGAACGAGCATGAGCCAAGGCCCCTCGTCACCCTGGCTTCAGGGCACTGCCAGGCAGAGCTGCCGTGTTGGAGGCAGAAGCAGCTTACCTAGGCTTATACTGCCTCTCCCTCTCCTTGCTGTCCCCTGCCCTGTCTGCTCCAGGCCACACCAGGCTCCTCTCTGTGTCCTCCTATCCTTTCACCCTTCTGGGTTTAGGGTTGGCTCACCCAAATGCAGCCAGGTAGTTTGCCAGCACCTTGCCTGGTCCAAATGGCTTTTTCACTAAACCATGGGCTTGACATTGGTCCTGCTGTCTGCATCCAGACTGGCTTTGTCCAGCTATGGCAACAGAAGTGGCTCCTTGATTACTTTGATACAGAGATCTCAGGTTTCTAGCATCCCTACACAAATCACAGTGCAACTCAGAGTCCACTTCCCAAGGACTTTTGTATTAAAAGTTTTAAAAATACTTTAAAAAGTGTTTTGCTAAAGCTTGCCACTACAGGTTTTTTTTTTTCCTCAGGCAATCATTCCATGATTATTCATATTTCATCTGTTCACTGCCACATTGCCACACAGAGCTCACCTGATAAAAAACTGAGCATCCGAAAACATTCCTGTCAAAACAGTTAGAGACCCTCACAAAGAATAATATTTTACATTTTCCTATGTGTTCTAGGACAGCATGTCTGACATCAGTGATGTGGATGTACAGAGCAAAAGGCTAGCCAGTTAAACTGTCAATATTTTGTAAGTAAAACTGGACCATTAGAGAAAATTCACATCAGACTGATGCTTTACATCATGTAGCCATGGCATTTCTGACATGGTCTAGGGAGCCCTGAAACGGGATTGCTGTATCTTCAGACCTTGCACCGGATGGGCCCTCTGAGTCTGGCTTAGACAAGAAGAGCAACATCCATCACTTCCCTGCCTATCTGTCAAAGACAGGACCTGGACCCATTCTCCCCCTTATAAATCCTCTACAGAAAAGTGGGGAAACAGAACAATGCAAAGACTAATATTTTTAAAGACTATTTTCCACAGCCCTCTAGCGTCTGCTCCGTTAACAGCCATTCAGGAGACAACACTGGTTATGACTGCCTTGCCTGCACCGTGAGCAGCTCATGCAGATACACCTTAGCTGCCCGTAAGATCCTAAAGGAATAGCTGTGGAGTACAGCGCTCATGACCCAACCCTGCATTTGGGGGGAGGTTTGCTGTGTGCACCAGCTTCTGTGCTAAGACCACCCGAGCTCCCCAGCTCAAAGCTGGTTCATTAGCACCTCCCAGATAGGACACATACCATTTACAAAAGCTCTCTGACAGATGTACCTGGCAGTTAGGGCTTAGGTCCCTTCTGGCTCCAACCCTCCTTGGCAAGAAACCAACCTCCTTTTAGGTGGTCTGCAGTCATATCATTTTCTTTGGGCATTTGCCAGTGTTTGCAACACTTACCTTTCTCACCACAGCAATATAACTGTCCTAAGCAGGCTTGTAAACTAGTGTGAACTCTGTCCTACGCTAGGGTAACAAAAATAGCACAGCACAATAAGCTGTAATTGTAGTGCTGGGAGAGTGAAATCGGAGTGATTCAGTTGTGTTACTCCAGTCTTTACAATCCGATAATGCAACCCAGAGAGCTTAATAGTCAGGGCACTTAAAAACTCTATCTAATGTCTTTTTATGACCACCCTAGGAGATGTGCAACAACACAGTATCGGTGATGTCTAAAAATTGTGATAAAGGGAGGTGAGCTGCCACAACAGACGGATCACTCAGTTCTTTCAGGTCACCAGCCTGATGTTTCCTCTAGGAAATGACTGCAACACTTGCCTCTGCATTTTCCTCTTTGAAGCCTTCACGCTTTTGCTAACTGCTGAGCTCCTCTTCCCCCCAACAGAGAGCAGACCTCACCTACACGAAATGCAAACATATGCTCCTTTTGCAGTGTCCGCAAGACTTGCATTTTGTGCTTTCCTATATCTCATAACGTATCTATAATAGTTCTACAAGCTCCCATTTATGAGTAGAAAGATTATTAAGTACTATAAAAGCCATCAGATATATTTATTGGCTTTTATTAAAATGGAAATTGAGAGGAACTATCATATTCCTATCACTGTAATTAGTACAATGTCTCTACAGCCATAACCACATTAATCAGACATCATATGAATGGTTGTTAGCATTGCAAGATACTTGCCCTTAAGCTCATGACATACAGCATGACAAGAAGCAGGAAGCTTTAAAACAAATGAGTTTAAAAAAGACGTTATTAAACATGGATCTTTACCGTTAGCCATAAGCACCAACACAGCTGTATACAATTAATGACAAGAAAAAGATCACTTTTTACCCTCATGCGTTTTCCAGTGCAAAGCTCCTTAGCAAAAATATTTAATGCCATAGCAGGATAGAGCAGGAGTTTCTTGTTAACAAATAGTAGTCTGTCTCTTTAGAGCTCCAGAATAGTAAGTCCACAGCTAAACATGTTCGCTCATTTTACATTTTTAAAAACAGAGCTGCTGCTAAACCAGGTTCCTAATTGCAAGTTTGCTAGAATGGGTCTCTGGGGAAGTTAGAAAAAAAACCCAAACAGCTCCTCTGGAGCCACTGGAGACTGGAGTCCTCTTGTGGCAAAAGGCAGAGGAAAATTTTCAGCAACTGACGGCTGCTGAAAGTTGGGGCTCTGCACAGGAGGCTGCACAGGAACAGACACAGGGAGTTGCAAAGAGTTTCACATCGCATTGCAGAGCATAAAAGCAGCAGTGTGAAGGCTTCGCAGCTGGCAGTGGGCAAGTATCAAAAGGAGCAGAATGCCAGCTTCTGTTTACTTTAGCAGCTCCTGTCTGTTACTGTGTGTTCCCTGCTGAGATGATGTTTCTGGCTGGGTTTGTTTTCCTTGGTTAACAGAGGTAATTTTAACTTTTCCTGAGTCTTGCGCTAGTGAGAACTTTTCTCCTGGCTAATATATTCACCACACAGTAACACAGCTCCGGTCCTCCTTCTTGTCAGCTGCTGAGATGGGTAGATAACACAATTCTAAGATCTTGTTTAGATCCTGCTGCTCTGTATTTCATCTGCTTTTCTGCTGTGTTGTTTACTACCTGCAATAGTTCCTATGGACTGCCTTGAGTTCAGAATAGAAGACATTTAGTGTGAATGATGGATATCGGTCTGGCTAGAAATTTCACCTGGTGGGCTAAGCCTCCAAAAGGCTCACGAGCCACCCACAGCTCTGATGGTCCTGTAAAAGAGGGTTTGAGCTTTCGGGAAAGAGTTTCCAGCAACAGGTTGCAGCAGAGGCTTCAGAGGCAGTTTTAAAGACCTGACAGTAACAAGATAAAAGATCACAGATGTTCTTAACCTGCTTCATTTTCTGTATATGACCTGTCATATGCATGGATGGTGCCCTGCTTTCTACAAGCTTAACCCCAAGGATGTTTTTCAGGAGTCTAAACACAGTCTCATTTCAACTACTTCTACCCAGGCCTCATCCCAGAGAGGTCTTCTGTGATCTTAAGTATCTTATATTAAACAACACTTCTTGGGCAGATCTCATCTTCCCTACCCTGCACCCTCACTACCATAAACTTCTGTCTCAAGGGAGCTCACCTTCAGGAGTCCAAGATTAAGGTCTGTGCTGGGAGATAAGATTCTTCTTCCACAGACCTTGGTCTTGCGATGGCTGGAGTCAAATGAGGTTTACTTGTGACTACCCAAGGTCTTCATTTCTTACTGCTCATCTGAAGGCTTTTCACATCAAGCATCGTGAACTTATCTTATTCTTCTCTAAGACAGCAAATTAAGCTGAATGCTGCCGTTATGGCTTTGGTGTGAAAAATAGATCAGAGTTTGGTTGCCTTTGATTTGGTCCTGCAGGTCCAACTAGTAACTACCTCCAAGTTTCCTCTCAGAGTAGCCCAACATGGTAAGCTCATCTGGTGAGCAAAGTTCCTTCTCCAGCTAGCAGCAGGCTAGAAAGCAGCCAAGATATCTAGGATCTGACAAACTGTCCAGTGAAATCTGGGCTACATTTCAAAACCTTTGGTAAGACATGACAGGAAACCAATTTCCTATTCAAAACCATTCCAATAGCCCTTGTTCTTGGTCATATTTCAAGCTAATTGCAAAGCAAGCTAGCTGTTACAAAGCCTTGAAGGATAAAATGAAAATATACCTATACATAAATAGATGCATACATGCATACAAATATATATGTAAATGAACTTTTTGCATGGATGGATAAGATTGGAACATCCATATCAGTATGGATAGCTGAGATGTTTCTGAATTATCACAGATTTCCTCAACAGCTAATGGGAAATGTCCATATGAAGTAAAACTTTATAAACAGCCAGGTTTTTTTAGTTTATTTTTCTTCCTGCCCCAGATAAACTTTGGAACAGATGCCAACAAGTTTAATCTGTCTGGACTGAGTGCTGTTGTCATACAGGAAACATTCCAGTGAGAACAGACATAAACACGTCTGTCTATGAAGGACTTGATTATCAGACACATAGATACAGGCACATAGATCTTCGTATAGGCCTGTACCAATCTCTCCACACAAATCTATTTATTTATTGACTGATTGATACTCTGTCCATAGATAGATCTGGACCTAGGCAGACAGAAAGTCACAGCCTAGTTCTGCTCTGTTCATTACTTCATTCTCTCCAGAGAGGGGCATTTTGACTTACAGATGACTGCATCTAGTTCCTGACACCCAACATATGCTATTTATCTGGAAGTTAGGCCAGAGAGTCACAGATCTGATCTATTAGTAGGTTTGTAATAACACTATATCATACTCCCGAGCTTGCAACTGCTTCCAAACATTACAGGATGTGTTTGTTCTCATACTTGACCCCTTTTATTTCGCCTGACTCAACTCACTCTTGCAGCCAGCTCATCTCATCTCTGATAAATTATGGAACCTCTCACAGCTTCTTTCTTGCTCTGCTCTCTGAAATCCATCTTCTGTTTCAATTTGTGATCATGCAAAAAAGTCCCCTTGACTGTGGCCATTCATTTTAAGGATTCTTTGTTATTGCTGATGCCTCCCCTAAACAGGACACCTGCACTTGCCTTAGAGACTTGAAGGAGATCAGGAAGAGAAAGTACAATACTGTTTTCTGCTACTGCGGAAGGGCAGCTGGATTACTGGTTTACCTGCACAGAGGGATGCCAGTATTTCTGTCCTTTTGCTTCAAACCGGGAGACCTGTCCAGTGTTGCTGTCACAAATTACAATTCCAGAAATAAAACACAAAAGAGTGAAGCCTGAAAGAAAAAAAACTCTGTTTTCTCAGAACAGATTTAACACTATCAAAGACCATGCTCTGATTTACAGCCCAAGAGGGCAACACACAAAGGTTTGCTCCAGAGCAAAACGTCCATCTCTTTTATGCTATAGAGAATCTGATTTGGTCCCAGAGTCACTGATTAGATCTGTGCTATTGAAGTCCAAACACAAAGGCAGTCTCACAGAGGATGGCTGCATTTAGCTACTCTTTGAGTCTTGCAGTAGTGGAATAATAGCTTAGGAAGTATGATGGTGACCACAGGGAACTGTAGATATTTATTCCATCATTTTGCAAATAAAATTATTTATGTCCCAGCTGTTTTCAGCCCTGATGAACTTCATTGTTCCACTGCTATTTCTTAGGTTTCCTGACCCCCTCATACAGTGAAATCAGGCTTGCTGTGGTGTGTGGCTTTCTCATGCTACTGCTATATTAGCTCCCTACAGGAGCAGACCTGTAGGGTGAAGAAATGGGTTGTGAGGATGCAACATCCACACTACTTGCATTCCAGAGAGCTAGCTTTGGACTAGCTTTAGTCTGGTCCCATCAAGTCAGCATCCGTCAGCAGCTACAGGTAATTAGGTATGTTCCTAGAGCACATCTTCCCATGCTGTTTCACTGAAAGGGAATCCAGGTGCATGTACTCCAAGCCTGTTCTGGCTATGAATCAAAGAGCAGTAAAGAAAGATGATCTGGAGATTTACCTCAAAAACACACTGCTGATCTGTCTGAATAAAAAAGAGTGACACATCTGAGGTATAAGCAGGTTGCTGACTGAAGAAAGAGATACTAGTGGAAAAAAATACTGCTGAATGCAAAGAAGCAGATTTTAGGATAACATGACACCTTATCTACTGACTGTTAATAGCTCTGTAGGTTTGTACAAGCCCTGGAGCACATTACTTAGCCCTTCTATCATACGCTTCCTCAATTACGACCTGACAGTGAGGGTTGGGCTACTTGTTTGCACCTCACACCTGGGGGGGGAAGGCTGTGCAGCAAGGGGGGCAGCTAGCCCGCTCGTGGCACTGCTAGAAGCAAAATCTGCAGCTGGAGCACAACAACTCCAGATTCCACCCAGGCCTTCACTGAGTGCAAGCCTTGCAACAGGGTCAAAGGCTGCTTTCTCCAGTCAGCCACTGTCATACGGTGGGTTTATGCTACTATTTTGAAGATGAACCATGCTAAATGTAGCAGACATCCACTTTGAACTCCTGTGGTAAAGACACAAGGATTAAAAGACCAACTTCTAAGAACAGATGTCTTTTTAAAAAGCTAGTCAGTGAAAAATATACCATAGTTTTGAACAACAAAGGCTATCTGTGGTTACAGAGGCTGTGAAATTGTAATAAATATAAAAATATATTAAATGCATTAGTTTAAAATGTTATTACTTGTATTTATATTTGTATGACTACAGGACTAGGGGATCAGGCACATTTGAATGAAACCAGAGTTCAAGACCATCAATGATCTCTTGCTACCCAGAACAAAGGACCCTCTGGGCCTCTATGACATGCAATTAATCCTTGTCCTCCTTCCCATTAGATCCTTGGGTACAAAGGAGAGAGTAGAATAAAGAATAGAATAAAATATTCTCTTTAGCTGATCTCAGGGGGAGACAAATAATTGCATTTGAGTATGGAGAGCTAACTTCACAGTACTTTGCAAAAGCACCTTAAGTAACCCTTGGCAAAAGAGGTTTTTTATGCAGAGCAGAATCCAGATGAACCTTCCTGGGTGTGGAGTCATATTAAAACCTTAAAAATCAGCCTATTTTCATCAGAGCTGTGCCAAGCATCTCAGCCAACTTGTGGTTCTGCAGCAAAACTCTGTGCTCCTCACAACTCTGTCAAACTTTCCAGTGAAACTAGATGAAACTCAGCAGTCTGGACTCAGTCAGAAAGCTCATAGGAGGCCTGTATCAGCAGCAGCATGGGTACAAGGCTCTGCTGGCTAAAGCCAGAGTGAAGTCCAGCATATAGATTGGTTTTGAAAAATTCCACTTGGCAGTGGTGGGAAATCCTTTTTATCAGGCAGCAAAAACATGACAGACTAGGTGTGTAATGGAGCAATGCCATCTGATGTCTGCTGTGGGTTTGAAGATCATTATGTATTCTTTTTCTTTACCTGAGAAGATTGCTCTGAGGCTGGGCCACTACATTATGTCAAATGGTCTGGTAAATTTCAGAGATATTCGAGTAAAACTGTTTTCTCTCAAATATGTGTCTTAGAAACCTGCTTATTCATGTACACACAGTTTCTCCCTGAACAGATGTTACTTTTCACAAAATTACAGGCTATAACCTGTGATGAATACTAAGTAGTTTCAAAAAGCCTATTCTGCGAGCTGGTACAAAGTACAGAGGCCAAAGGAAAGAAAAGAGGTTCTGGTGAGGAAAATAATGTCCTCACCAGACCAGGTCCTAGTTCTGCCCTCTGCTACTGAATTTCTCTGTGCAAACCTTTTACCCGCTCACAGTTCTTCATCTGCAGGATGGAGCCTTTCCCACAGACTTTGTTTACTTACATTTTAAACTCTTGACAGCAGTGGATGTCTTACCTACCATGTCTAAAACTGCAATTACTCCTATTCTGATATAAATAACAACATTTTATTTCAGTTCAGTATTGCACTTTATCACTTGTAGAGAGAAACACAGGCACTGACTTGTTCTTCTCTATTGCTTTCCTGTAGGTTCTTTAGTTTTCCCTTAAAAAAAAACAAGGAGTTTTGTTTGTTTGTTTGTTTTTTTAACATAAAGAACTGTTGGTACTGCTTGGTATGGGAGCAGTGTGCTTGGTAGAGAGAGGCTGGGCGTGGAAAGGTAGGAAAGCACTTGTCTGCGGAGGGAGCAGACTCTCAGTTCTCACCAAAGCACAGGTAAATGGCATCAGCTCCAGAAAACACAAAGGATTCAATGTCT
This sequence comes from Chlamydotis macqueenii, assembly GCF_036417535.1. NCBI lineage: Eukaryota > Metazoa > Chordata > Aves > Otidiformes > Otididae > Chlamydotis > Chlamydotis macqueenii. The sequence goes on along the minus strand of NC_141560.1, from coordinate 50,100,001 downwards.
GGCTGTTGCCTGACAGACTCTCAGCTCGCTTGTAGAAGGAAATTATGTTCTGTTACAATGGGAAGGGACCTTTCTGAACACAAAGTGAATATAGATAGATACTTGTGAGCTTGTCTATGCAGATTTTTTTTCCCTGGTCATACTGGTCTAATTAAATGGCTTATGTTAGACCAGGGTGGACACTCTGATTTTAGGTAAAGACTGGATTTTGTCAGGATAGCTTAAAGAATTCATGGAGCAATATAAAGCAAAAAGGGTAGGCCTTGATTTTAGACACAAAGTGCCCTCCTGGGAACTACTGCTGGTTTAATTACAGAGGCTGAGGCTCTGCTTTTCCCTTTCTATTTTAACTGTCCCATGTCGATAAACCAAGTTTGAAGAGGGACTGAACTGATTGCCTTGCTGCATGAATATTCGCCTTCCCTTGAACGGAAGCCAATTCAGCTGACAAGTATTGTACATGTAATGCTAGTAAACGTTAACCATTTCACTTCTCTACAAAGCACACAAGAAAATCAAAGTACCAAAGGATGTGGGCCTGCAGAAACACTTCCCAGAATACAGAGCTTGAAGAATACAGAGCTTGGCTGCTGTTGTGCCTAAGAGAAATACGTGTAAGTCTGCCTACAGTGAAACTGCAGGGAAATCAGGGGGAGGCCATGAAATGAAGTAATTTTTCTAGAAGAGGTTAGAGGTGGGCTCAGCTTTCAATGCTAGAGAAATAATACTTCTGTTAATACGGTTCTCTCTTGTTCACAGAGAGACACCCCTCTTAGGCTCTGGAAACAGGGCACTAGAGGTGTAGCACTGATCTGATGGGTGGGCAAAGGTTGTTGGGATGTTTTTAATGAGCTTAAGATGCTGAGAACATTTTATCTCAAAGGATGACAAAGGGGAGGAGTGATAAAGGAAACAGGGACAGGTAGTCTGCTGAATTCATTGCACTGCACAGAAATTATGCCTTGACAAACTCACTTAACTGTCTTTTGATGAAAAAAAAAAAGAGGTTTTAAAGTGATCGAAATAGGCTCTGGATGAATTCTATTCTGTGGTTTTGGAGGAATTCTGAGGTTCTGGAGGAATCCTCAGCCTTCTCTGAGGATTTCAGAGAATAATTATTGCCAGTTTTCTGAGCATCTCGTGATGTTAGAAGCAAAGCTGGAAATTACCTCTGAAAAAAGGCATACATACAAAACACATACCACCAGCTAGGTCTGAATATAGCTGTCTTCCACACCTCCAGCTTTCCAGAGCCACCACAACACCCAACAGGTTCTCCAGTGCAGAGGGGGTACCTGGTGCACATAAATCCTTACAAAACAGAGCAAATTCAGCCCATTGTACTGTAAAAATTCCTCATGCAACTGTAAGAGAAGTACACAAGGTCAGCCACAAGCCCAACTAACCACCCAAAGTGAGGGTCTTAACTCAGCAAAAATTTGCTTACAGGAGTAAATCTTATGGTCCTTAACAAATCTCCTTGAAGAAATAGGATGGCTCTCTGCAGTAGCTGTCTGACTGACATCACATAAACCCTAATTTACTGACTATACATTCCTTCCATCAGTGTTGCTTTTTCAGACTCATATTTCTAGCTAGGAAGGCATTTGCCTTTACCAGAAAAAAAAAGGGAAAGTGAGGTGGAAGGGTAAACTAGAGATGGATGAAGTTCAGTAAAAAAGATTTAAGTGTACAATAGCAAGTGAATTTGGAGAGAAAATTAAGCAGTCTCCTGGTATCTCATGCCTATGGTTCCCGTGAAGGCAGCGCTGGTGATTGTTCTTAACGTGACTTAAAAATTAAGAGTCTAGCTATCATGAGGTGTGCCAGACCAGTAAAAAAAACAACACAGTTCCTCATCACATCTTGCCAAGATCTGTGAAAATTTAGAAACTCTGGATGGAAAAGGCCTCTTAAGTCAGCCCATTGTGTCTTGGTCCAAGATTGTTTCTAGTCCTCCCTATATTTTGTTCATGCCCCCAGAAGAGCTTGGCCACAGCTACCCCTTTGCAGCACAATGCTGCAATGGCTCAGGGCTGGAGACAGCGACCAGGGCACAGAAAGCCTGAAAGGAAAAGCTTTCTGATAACCACAACCAAATTGAACTACAGAGATGCACTGTTTTGGGGTTTGTTGTTTTTAACATTTCTTTTAAAATAGATAGGACATGGTTTTATTGTGCCTTGAAAACAAACTGAAAGAAAGAGAAACTCTGTCAGATAATATAATAGGTTTTTCATGCAAGCTGCACTGGCAACAGAGCACAATCCAGCTCTCCCTCTGGTCAGATCCTGAAAAACATTTTCTCTGAGAGCCTTCAGAATCAAATGTGCATTTAACTCTTCTTTCCATTTCACACTCCATTTCGAGTGATTAATGCTTGTGTTGTAGATGGATAGAAGCTGAAACAGATGTTATCCACTCACAATGCCATCCTGATAACCCTGAGCTAAAGGCTGAAATCCTTTGCAGATTAGTGGCTGAAATAAAAAATGCATAAATAAAATGGGGAATACGGGTGAACAAACTCTTATAGGTTTTACTTCTGTTGATAACAATGCACAGAGGCTATGTAATCTCCGTGCTAATCTGCCAGAGGAAAGATTAAATGGCAAAATTCCAGCACTGAGACCTGCAACTCTCCTCTGCTGGTCAGCCTCAGTGTGACCATGTATCTTTTTAGCAGAATGTCACTGTGTAGACTCTATTATGTTGTTAAAAAATTTCCAGCTTATTTTCTTTTTATTGAAACAACAAAAACAGTTTTTCTTATACATTCCTATGAGTTTATGCTATTTCTGCCATTAAATGTACTTGCAGCCACTGTATGATTCAACTGGTACTGAGGAGGTTAGGAAAAGTATTTCAGTTTTCATTTAGATGAAATTTTGAGTGGCTTTTATCAAATAAGAAGACACACTTTTTAGAGAATATGGGACTATTTTTTATATTCTTTCCTTCAGATCTTGGAAGTCCTTTAGAACAATGAACCTGGCATAGCTCTGCTAGGGAAAAAAAAAGTCTCCCTCCTTTGTTCTTTACCTCAGGGAGCTAGCAACATGTCAAAAAGCTGTGGTGTATTAAACTATAGGCAAGACAAACTGACTCAGCTAAGGGCCTGCTCTTGGAAATTGAGGGAAAATGACAATATCTGCAGCATCAGTACCCTGAAGAGAACTGGCTAGCTATGTACCAGCTATATAGCTCCACATATCAACTAAACCTCTTTTTTTTTTTTTTTTCAATGCCCTCCAATTACTCTCTTTAAAGCACAGGAATGGGAACATGGATGCAATAATCTAGTCTATTATCCTGCCACAGACAGTAGCAGATGTTTCTGGGAACGGAAATAACAACCTGCACTAGACTGGTGTAGGATAATCTTACCCCCACATCAGATCACAGCCTAGTCATCAGTAGTAAGAGACGAGCTTAAAGCAGGGTATTCAATAGCCTTTTGGGAGGGTTTTCTACTCTGGTGACCTGGAGGCGGGTACCCCAAATGTCTTTGCTTTATGTATCAGATCAAGTCTCATAAGACACTTAAAATTGAAAAAAAAACCTACCAAAACAGTAAGTCAAACTATTTTTTCCAAATGGAGAGAGGGACACCCAGTTTGCCACATGTAAATTGTTGTTCTTGGTTGCATTCACATTGCAAGCTCCTTGAAGCCTCTTACATCATTGCCAAATCTGTTCTAGTTCTGTGTCTGTCGATAATGCGTAATAAATCACAGCAAAGCAGTCAGAATGTCCCAAGTCTTCCTTCTTTCCTTAAGAAAAGGCCTAAAGACCTAGACTTTGCAAGAAAGACTTTGCAAAAAAGTATAACGGTTGTGTTTTATAATGACCCAACAGGTAGGAAGTGTAGGTCAAGAAGGTAAATGTATTCCTTTAAAGTTATGTTATCAAAAAGCACTTCCAAACTCATGAACCTCTTCCCACCACCTCCCAAGAATCTCTTAGTTCTGTTACAGACCACAGGATGACTTAGCTGAGAAGTAATACAGCGTTGCGCATTTCAAGGTATCAATTCCCCGATGCAGAAATCTCCAGATCTTCAGTCTCCAGATAGTCAAAGAGGGCTCTGGCTCCAAACCACTTTTAACCTTCTCCACGCTCCACTTCATGAGGCTGCAGTTAAGATCCCAGTTAAGACTGTTAATAAACCTGCAGCTTTACTGGCTCTTCAGTGACATCTTCTGGGACAAAATTAGACCAATCCAATTTTAGGTTTTCTGCAGCTGTTTTTACCTCCGTGTAGGAGTCAAATGAGATATTTGGAACCTAGTTCTCAAGAAATGGTGAGCACACAAGAAATGCTACGCAAGTGCACTGCAGCTGCCTGTATGCAGCACCCTGAAATGTGTGATCTCTCTGGAGACTGGGCAGGAGATGAGTCCCAGATGGCCACAAATCTGTAAGATTTCACTTCTCCCAACACATATTTTGATTTCCTGAAATTGCTAACTGGGGGCGGGGGGAAAGTCTCACTTAAAGAGCTAGATCCTCAGTGTAAGAGCAGTAGAGATGAAGGGGGAAGTTTATATTAAAATATTTTATTCTTAGTGAGAGTGATCTCATCTTTGCTTGAGGGCAAGTTTTAGATGCAGCTGTGGTGTGACCCCAGGGCACAACACTTGCATTTCACTCTGGCAGAAGCACTGTAAAGGGCCGGACTGCAATTCCCACTCCCATGCAACCCCAGTTGCAGAGCACAGGGGCAAACGGGGATTCCCTCAACCACAGGGGGAAAGACATCTCTTCATTCGCTCTCAGGGGAACATGCTGGAAGACAAGCAGGATGTGCTAGGCAGGGTATTAATTCACTGAACAGGCTGTAGCTTAGCTGAGAAAGAGAGCACATTTAGAAAGAGGTCTGATCTTGAGCACTCATGCATGTACAACCCCAGACTCTGGTGATGCTGTGCAATTTTACAGCTACTCAGAACAGTAAAAACATATGATTTTCCTGTGTGCATACTCCATCTCAAATAAATTTACCTTTGATCACACTGCACTCCACCAGTGATCTATCAGCCACTTTTTGGCATTTTCGGTCTGCCTGTGCCTGGCCTGATTATTAATTTATTAATCTATAACTTTTTAATGTCAAAATAGGCACCTTGGGCAACAGTTTTTCATGTCTTGTGCATCTACTGTTTTGCAAAGAGAACACACAGTGGGTGAAAAAAATTATTTAAAATCTGTGATGCTTTTCAAGTTTGACACCCAGCATGCTTTCATCTGACCTGAACAAAAGGTCAGCAAAGAGAAGGGCATCCTCACCACCCAGGGCAGCCAGCAGTACTGCAATGCTGACATGGATAGTGCGCTCCATGCCCAAAGGCAGAGGGTCAGCACTAGCAAGTACATCAGTGTGACCTGCTCTAGCATGTCAACAAGTTAAGCTATTCCATATAACTCTTTCTGCGTGCTGGCCCAATGCTGACTGCTTTCATCAGTGCACATTTTCCTGAAACAGTAGGGATTGCTTGTAAAGGAGGGTACCTAGCATGCCACATTGGAGCCTGGAGAATTTACTTCTTAGAAATGGGGAATGCTGCACAGACGAGAGCCACAGACAAGGCTGGCAGTATGCAACATAAACAATGTGATTTGTAATCAAAGCAGAAGGCTGTCACTCACAATATCTCCTCTGGACTGGTGCATTCATGACCCATGCCCTTCTGTTGGAGTGATGCTAATGTAACCCATGAATCATGCACAGCTTAAAAAGAAAAGAGGACCACAGAATAGCTGCGCTCCTTGTTCCCTTAATTTCTTCTCTGCAGCTGCCGAAGGCTGAGCTCTTTACCTACGTGTTAAGAGCTGCTGAGCACACTGCTACAAAGTTGAAAATAAAGAATGGTCTGTGCTCGCCCTGTGGCTCTGGAGTGGAGGAGTACAGATCATCATGTGCTTCTTTCCTGGCCACCTTGAGATCCCAGTGTCAAGTCCTAAAGGGTAGGGTTGTGTGTGTGTGTGTTCACCACTGCACAACTGAATTGTTTCGATCGGCATCAATTAGTGCTTGCATCCTAAGTAAATGAGTTCTTGCTAAATAGATGGGGCCAGGTCTGGGAGTTGTCCGCTCATTGTGCCTCTTGGTTTGGACACTGAAGAAAACATTGCCCCTCAAAACTTCCCTGCTTCCCTTTCAAACTAGAGTATTGTCTCCCTCCTATAAATCCCCAAATACATATTCTGGGCACAAGCCTGATTTTTTTTCTTAGACAAGATAATACACTACAGAGAGCTTTTGCTGAGTATTGGGTTCTTTCAGTGTATCAGAGCTTATCTGCACATCTGAACACAGTTTGCTGTCACCCGTTTTTTCAGGGTTAAAAGACAAACACCACATAAAATGTAAAACTCTGTGATAACAAGAATGCTTAGCAATAATATTTTCTGGCTTTTCTACTTTAAAGAGACAGGATCTTCTGATTATTCTTCACTCATTGTATTAAGGCGGTCTGACCCAAAATGAGGCCCCAACATGCTTGGTCGTTTCCATACAGACACAGAATGAAAGCAGCTCATGTGAGTAGAAGGTTTCCAAAGCAAAACATTAAGATTCATTTTTAGCCTCTTTAAGAATTGCTCTCAGCTGTCCTCAACGACTCTGCACATTTTCTTTTTAGAGCTCTTTTACTAGCAACCTTTGCCATGGGCTGCATCCTGCCTCATCACCCTGGAAGCACTGGTTCACCACAAGCTGCACAGCTACACCGTGCTCCAACCTCAGAGCCTCTTCTCATGCACTTTGGTATCTCCACCCTTGAAACCAGCCTATGCCTTCTTTTTGCAAATGACTTAGAAGGGCTCCCCTTTCAGCTGTCTGGTATACCTGTGCAGGAAGTAAGCACGCTTCTGCTCCCAGGTGTAACTGTTCTAAAGGAGTTGCAGCCTCTCTCCTGTGCACATTGCACAGGCTGCCCCACGGCGCGATGTGCCTCTCTGCCCCGCTTGCAGTGATGCATTGGCCTTGGGGAGACAAAAAGCGTGACCAGACAAAGCCAACTGAGCTGGCTACACTCACTCTGGGCCCAGTGAAGGGCATGCTACCAGTGCACGTCATTTGGCTATCATATTTTAGGCACTCTTTGCACAGATACTAATGAGTAGCTCAAGGGCATGGCAGCAAAGTACCAAGACTCAGGGTAGAATTACAAGCGCACTCAGCATGACATATCAAGCAGTGTGCCAGAAGGCCTGTTACAGATTTATACGTTTGGGGTTATTATTTGCCATTGACTATCACTGCTCAACAGGAAAGGCAGTGCGTTTTTTTAATAAACTTCAAGATAAGGGGTGGATGAATTGTCCTGATCGCAGTAGTCCAGTGATGTCTGGGCAAAGGTTATCTTTGCTTTCTCCACAGTTGTAGATTGTGAGGGATTGTAAGCTGAGCTGGCACTGGGGAAGACTTGCCATATCTTACAATAAGGCATTATTTACTAGCTTGGAGTAGTCACAAAGGCAAAGCACCACACCCGGAAATGAACAGAAAAATTGTTCTCTGGGCTTTGCTCAGGTGCTCTACTGCAACTGCCAGCAAGAGGGCCTCTTCCCACCAACAGCAACGGTGACTGCAGAACAGCCATCCTAGAAACAGAGCCTTAGGCAGGAACAGGCTGGAAGTAGCTTCTAATTTTACACCAGTCAGCCACAGCTAAGGAGATCTCCCAGTCTGCCCGCATCAGGTCAGGCCCTGTGTTTTGGAAAACATCAGAACAGTGGAAAACAGGTAAAGTGCTCCAGTACTAGAGTGTGCTATGAAGGCCCAAAGGCTTTGGCCTCCCCTTGTTACTCCACATCTTCGGAGCAGAGGAGGTGGCTGCAGCCGCAAAGGAGTGCGCAAAGAGTTCACGGAGCTCAGGCAGGCTTGGTACATCCTGCAGAGGCTCTGTGACAGCACTAAGTGCCCCATCATCACTAGTTATGAGGCTGAAGGAACCCAGAGATTTAAAGCTTAACAGTCTCTGCAGACATCTATCTTTCCAAAAGATACAACAACAACAAAAAAAAAGCTAAACAGAAGTTTTCGCAGCAAAACTGCTTTAACAGCTGCTGTAGGTCTAGTGAGACTGCTAAGGAAAGATGGAAAGCCCATGGATTAGATTTATTGGCATAGCTGCAGAAAACGCCATCATCAAGTCTTTGGAAATCCAAAAAAAGATAGGTGGGGAAAAGAGGAGGAGATAGGAAGTGGTATCTCAAAAGAAATAGACACCTGCCTTATTTCATATATATTTTGGGGCTCAATTTTCCCCTTGCATAAATCAGTGGAAAAGTCATCTTCAGCAGCATATCTAAGCATAATTAGCTTTAAGTACAGGCTTCATCCTGATTGAAATCAATGTGTGTTTAATCACATTGCTGCATTTGTGCCTCAATCAAAAGTCTACTAAGGCTCTTAAAACTACACTGGTATAAAAAAGGTGTAAGAGGTCAAAATCAGATACTCCAGGGTTGAAAGCAAACTGCTGCTGCTGATGAGCTGTTAGAACAAATGGTGTTATCTTCTACCACGGAATTATATTGTGCTAGGTTATGACAAAGAGAATTTGTCTTTTTGGCCATTTCCTACTTAGATTCCCATCAGCTGACAATGACTCCGCAGGAGTCAGAGGCCCAAAACACAGCCCAAATTCTTGGGACAAAAGCTAAAACACAGCAAAATTTGTGCATAACATTGAAAGATACTTAATGAATTACTTTAACTGATTCCACAGATAAATGCAGTAGCTGATAATTGCTAAGTTATTCAGGCTGACCAGATACTCTTAGGCTCTGTATTACTGTAAGACATCAGAACGGATGTTGCATATCTAAATCATAACTACTGCAGTTCAGCAAAATAGTTCAACATGTGTTTCACTCTCATTGAAGTGAAGCTGAGATTAGATAACACACCATTATGAGGTGGGTTATGCCTTAAACATTGCTCATTTCAGTGAGGAATAACACACCAACTTCTGGAATTTACAAGAGCAATAGCAAAATCTAAGAAATCCACATTAAAAAAAAAAAAGAAAGAAAAAGGCAATTTCACTACTTTTATTTACTACAAAAAAATAGTACACTAATTCATACCAACATCATGGATAGCAGAATAAACAATCATCTGATGTTTAAATTGCCAGTCAAGAACATAAAAAGATCCACAACTTGGAGAGTTTCTAATGGCATGCTTATAGAATCAGCATGCCGGAAAGTTTTTTGGCAACCCAGTGTTATCTACCTTCATCTTGTTTTCCCTTTGTCACTCTTCAGCCAAGAGAGACAACTTCTGGTTTTCCAAACCAGAAAATCCTCTTTGAAATTTCTACAGGAAAAAAAAAACAACAACACACCAAAACCCTTCCCACATCCAGGATCTGCCCCTTTTTAAAAAGCCAAATAAAAGTCTCTTTTCCCTTGACATCATTCAGGGAGGAAGGCAGGCTAACATAACCACCTCAGGCCTAAAATATCTTAAAAGTGATGCTAGGTTGACATGCCTGGCTGATGCCACGCTGAAGACCCATGTTGACCATAGTCTCTTCAAACTCCCTTGCATGCACTTCCACACCTCCCTGTCTGTCAAACCCAGGCTCTGGGAGGGACCACGTTTTTGTTCTCTGTGCTACACTAAACACTACGGAGCTGCTTGGTATTAATTACCCCAGCACAAACACACAGGCAAGACTCCCCAAAACAGCAAGCCACAGTTCCCCACTGTGGCATGCACCCATGACAGGTGTCCACAGGAGGGCACAGGAAACAAAGTGCAGGAGCAGGAGCGTGGGAGGAAAACAGCCAGGTGAGCTGAAGAGAAGTGAGAGCATGATGTGGGTGGGGGAAGCCAGCCTTGGGTGGGCGAGGAGGACGCATACACCTTAGTGAATCTGGGTGGTGTGTGCAAGCGGGTGATAGTGGAAAACGTAATTGTTAACAATTAACAGAAACAAGATAGTGATTAGCCCATGGCATTTGTCCTTAAGCCCTGATGAAGCTCAGCACGTGCAACCAGCTCAGTTAATGGGAGTCACACTGCTAATGTGTTTATGCACTAAACCACTCCAAAACACCACTGATGTGGGAAAATATCTCTTAGTTTTGTCACACTTTTCATTCTAGGGAAGAAAAATCATTATGGGTATGACATTACACTGGGACTTTAAAAGTGCAGATGGAAAGCCTGCCTCTTCCCAGGAGCTGTAATCTTTCACGTAGTAAAAGTCTTTGAAATAATCACTCAGTACCTACATATTCAGGATCTTCGACAGGCTTGTACCGCCCTGCAGCATAAAGGCTGCTTCAGCACTACTTGATCTCCAGCTAGCTAAAATAAATCTATCTCAGGAGCATTCTGCTTTGCACTCATTTATTCTACCTCACTTTCTTGCATAGGACAAGGGCCTGCGGCTCAAGCTGATACCTTACAGTGTGGGTTGCAGTAAACTGGGCACATGTGCAAACACTCAGGCACCTCATTTATCCACCTGTAAAAAATTTGTTTGGCACTTCTGGTTCAGCACAGGCACATGTGGAGCTGTTGAAGCTGAAAGGTTTCAATAAGTGTTAAGGAAAACTGCCTGCGGGTCCTGGCCCAAGAGGGGAAAAAATGCTGTGCTTAACCTTTTCTGGATCCTGTATAGTCTAGTACAAAGCTCTGCAGAGAAATAGAATAAAAAATACAGGAGACAAGCCATCAGAAACACTCCAGAAATTCTTAGCACGAAATCTGGACAAAGCTTTGCTCTCCGAAGCCTGCAATGCACCCAAGATCTTTACTAGGAAGGTACTCTAGGGGCTATCGCTCACCCTGAGCTCAGTGCTCACTTAGCAAAGAGGAAGAAAATGCCCATCCCTCAGCTACCAGTTGAGGGCTGGGCCCAATATGTGGCCAGAGTGAGGGCTGCTCAGGTGCTGGAAATAAAAGAGAGCAATGCTTTCTGGTTAAGATGCTGCCTTCTACCTGGTAAATTGTGTTCCTTTCTTATCTTTACCAGACATTTCTGTTGGGCATCAGGCTAGCCATGATCACCATCACAGCTCATTTTAAGTCAGCGTCTTCATAGCAATTTTGTCGTCTCATGTCTAGAGATATCACGCCTGAGTTCCAGAAGATTTTGGGGGTAAGATTAAAAAAAATACCAAAATAGAACTCAACAAACAAACAGGGAATGTGCTACTTTTGCACATGAATACTTCTGACTTTTCTTATAGACACATCTTCTAGAAATGCCCTATGCAGTGAAACACATCCCTGCACAGGGAACCCACACCTGGAAGCATTCAGAGTCAGGGCCCTGTTGGGAAGGCTTAAAGGGAGAGTTTAGGAAATTTGTAAGCTTTGTGCCAGCCTTAGGACTGAGACAAATGTCTCCCCACAATACAGAGCTCTCATTTTCCCTATGGTCCTTTTCTCCCTGAAAGAGCTTTTTAGAGAGGGAATATTGTTCCAACCCCAAAGAGATTGACGAGTACAAATAGAAGCTAATGTAACTAAACCTCAGAATTACTAGAAAAAGATAAGTGAGACCCCAGTGCTACCAGCGATACAATTAGATGGTTGTCACATGGGACTGTTAACAGTAGACACTCTTCAAGAATAAATCCTTATGCTTTCAAGAGAGATGGCTTTTCAATCACCACCTCTTTTAAGAGGCTGCAAGATAAATAAGTGCAAAGTGAATTAATGGAGAACACAATGTAGTCACTTAACATTCCTGTTATTGATTCGACTTCATTAACTGGTAAGCACTTTATACTCCCGCAGAGAGATTTTTCTCCTTCCTCAGGTATCTAATTATAAGAAGAAAAATAACCTTAAAGAATCTTCCCCTTGGAGCCTACTTCCAGATATATTTCCAGAACTACGCCTTCATGTAATTTTTTTTTCAGTTCAGGATTATATAGAAATTTTAGTACCGAGAAGTGGATATGACTAGTTTTTCTGCAGGCCTGAAACATTTGATTTGCCTGTTAGAAACACTGCCCATTACAGACATTGCAGTCCTCTTGTGCTTCAGAAAGAGTGGCAAAGCCAACAGATGTGTCAGGACGATACTTACTGTGCCCAAATTAGCAGTGGCTGTATGCACATCAGTGTGTGTCTTTGAGGGCTGACTGCCTGTCTGTGGAAGTTGTTCCAGGATGAAGCCTGAGCCTTTCTGAGTCATGTTGGCTATTTCACAAGGGCTACAGTAGTACTGAGGCAGGGAGCTGCATTTTAGCCAGAAGACAGCAAATTCGTCTTGCAGTATAATATCTACCAGCAAAACAGCTTTCCTGCCAACCCAGCTAAAACCAGGATATACCAGCATAATTCATCATGGCTGTATGACTTCTTGGGGTACCCTGTGCAGAACAGGCTTGCTATCTTTATACAGCACAATGCTGTATCATGCAGATTTAGCCTTAGCTTTCACCAAAGTCATAATGGGTCTCCCATGCAGAGCAGATGAATAAAAAAGCAAGAAGACTGAAAACCAACATGTCTTGATCAGAGAAAATTACTCAGGTCTACAGGAAACTTAAAGTTAATAAGGCCTGATAAAAAAGGTTATACTGTTCAAGAAGATTTGAGGTATATCGAGACAAAGCTTTTTTCTTTTTCCCTTCTCTGAATTGCAAAATCAACAAAAATTTGCAGTGTTTTGCTGATTTTCAATTTGCATTTTTTTGCTGAGCAAGATTCACCCAATTCTAGCCCTAACTAGAATGGAAATGACAGAGTAACTACAGGAAATTGCTTCCTTCTGCTGCTCTCCACGGCAAGTGGTTTAAATGCACAGAAATTAGCACATTGTTCAGAAATGGAAATCATCCAAGAAATGAAGGAAGTACAATATGCCTTAAAAGACTAAATCTGCTCCAATATTTTCAAAATGGCATGCAAGACTTGAGGTGCATGACTCCCACTAGCACCAGGGAGAGTCACAACACTGCAGCATGGGTCTTTGAGACAAACATGTCTGAGACACGATTTCACTAAGCTTTAAACCAGCACTGCCTTGCAAGAGCTTACAGCCTTCTGGGAGCACAGATGAGAAAGCAAACAAACAAAAGCGAGGAGAAAAATATCTGAGTAATGAAGGCGATATGTGAGGGAAAGGTAAACAGAAATAACAGGATCATTTGCTTTCATTGCCTAGAAAATCGGCCACAATCAAGGTGATCAAGGTGAAGGCTTTTAAAGAATGGTAACCTGAGTTCTTTTAAATTAAATTCATCACTAGTATGAACTGCAACTGTATATACACACATTTTAACAGGGAAAGACTGATTAAGTTGAACTCTTTTTATAAGACCTAAGCATACGTGGTAAAAAATAAACATTTGGAGTGAACTCCAGGCAACTGTAGCCATCTAGTCATTGGTGTAATCGCCCCAGTCAGTGCACAGTAACGCAGATCTTCACCGTGTAGTTACTCCTGTTTTTAAAAGAGGATCACTGATGGGTACGAAGATTTGTCCTCTGCAAATGCTCACTCTCCATAGAATATTGGGAAATTCCTACCAAACAGGAATCCAAGTCAGATCAAAAAGTCTCTCAGTTAGTTTGACAAGGTAAAATAACTTCTGTAAGGTGAGAATTTGCCTGGAAGGCTTTTCTGACATGGCATTTTAGATTTGTTTTTACGGAAATGAAGATCATTTTATGATTGACCTCAACGGGAGAACATTTACATTAAAGCCAAAGATTTTGAGAATGTTATGTTCATTATATTCAAGTGTAAAATCAATGATCTTTAAGGGAGTGCTGTAAGAAAGAGAGCTGGGCTTCCTCCACTGATCTAATTTGGTCTGCAACAAACCACACTAAAAGATACCATTATATCCTGGATCTTAAGGCTTTTATGCGGAGGTTCATCAGATTTCACATCTCGACAAGAAAACTCTGGTTAACTGAAGGGGTTTAAAGCAGCTCCTCAAAAGAGGAGCACTCAGAAACTAGTTTGATTGCCTTTTTTTAATAGCAAGGCACTAGACAACACTACTTGGCACCTTGCTGCACAGAATGACAGCCAGCTGAGAAGTAGCCAGGTACATGACTTGACTTTGTATTTCTTTGGAAAATCGTCCCCCTTATGCCAAAGGCTTCTTCAGCATCCTTAAAACAATTACAGAAAGGAGATAAAGCTGGCTTTTCCTTTAACACAATGAATAACAGATAAATAAATTAATTCTTACCCCAGTGTTAACCCACAGATATAGCAAAATTTAGTCTCTAAAACAGTAATCTGAGAAGAGATGAGGACTGCCTAGGTATTCCTGAAAGGGATCATGGTAGAGTTTTTCCCTCTTCCCCATACTACCTGATCCAGGACCTTCCCCCACTGCCAGCTCTTCAGTCCTGACCAAAGGAAGGGACCAAGAACAATCAGCGATAAAACCTCCTTGGCAGGGTCCTCTCTTTCATGAGCAGCCAGTATCTCGGTTGCAGTCTCCAAATTGCTATGAACTGGGACCAGCTATCCTTGCATTCAGGGCCATGGAGCACACATCGTCACACTAGTGTTGAGATTGCAGCCTACCAAAATGAAGTTTGTAAACTATGATACTGCCAAATATAACCTAATAAAAATGTTTCTAGTGAGGGCAGAGAAGAGGGTTGCAAGTTTAAAAGACAAAGCTAAGGATACATTGTTCTTCAAAACAAAGGGAATATGAGCTGAAAAGAAGCTAAAAATCAAGCTGCAAAAATATTAGTGCCTCTGGGCATGTCTAGAAACAACTGAGGAGTGGATTGTCTTTTGTTCGATAGAAGAGAAGGGCTCTGTTGCACAAATTACAAACAACTGAACTCCATTTCTCTGAATTTACTTCACTGTATTGCCGGCTTTATCTATGTCTGGCATAAACCCTGAAGTAATTGGAAAACATTTCAGTAGAATAATTCATGTTTATAGAACTTGACAATTCAGTTTAGTGAGTTTGTAAGAGTTTTTGCAAAAAGCTGACAGTAGATCTGAATTTGCATATTTGGACCTTTACTAGGACCAATATCGGAGCACAACAGAGTGGTGTGTTCCCTCTATGGACGCACCAGGAAACCACAAGGCAAAAAATCAGTGTGTGAGTGCTGATGTTTGACATTCTTAGGCCAGGAGCCAAGCTGGCAAGCACAGCACCTGCACAGCTCAGGCAGAAAAGCTTTAAACTATACCTTAGTGGCTGCAAAGGCTTTTGTAGTCCTGTCCTCTGGAAATTGGTAACCTATTTCTTCTCAGCTTCTGGCAGAGCGCACACACTCTTGTTAATAAAGCAAAGCATCTCCAAGGAATTGGCAACCACTGGAAAAAAGTCTAAAGTAAAGTACTAATTTAATTTGCAGAGCTCCTGAGAAAGGTATTTTACTTTGGGATACAACTGGACTGTCTTCCATGAGGCAGTCACTAACAAGACATCACACTTAACCATAAACAAGGGGTTTATAAACTTCCTTGACTACAAATACAGCAGAGCCAAGGCCATGCAGAAGTGTGCTCCTGGCTTGCGATACCTTGCCTAGTCTCAACGGTTGATGCCTTTGGCCCTCCTGCTCCTTTTGCAGGGCGTGCTAGCACCGCGGGCAGCCCCACTTCCAGTGTTAGTCCCCTCCAAAGAGAAGCCCAGTCCAAATCCCAGATCTGCTGAGGTATTTGGAAAAGCAGCAGCTGAGCACACCAGAGGGCCAGAAACCCCAGATCCAACTGTACTCTGAGCAGCCCTGGCGAGCTACCTCCTTGCAACCTCTAGTTACCTACGCATAGATACCTCCTAGCAAAGTACCGCCTATCATCTTTAAAAAGAACTGTTTCTGCTGATTGCCACAGCTGGGAGCAATGACCAGGTGTATGGAAATGAGATCTAATGGGCCTGAAATATGGTGAAACCTTTTCACCAAAGCTCCTCCAGTCTGTTCAGTGGATTTTGGCCCCATATTCAAAGTCTCCTAATTTGCATAAATCTTGATCTTACTAAAATTCATGCTTGATCACGCTCAACTCTGCTAATATTAAGGAGACAATTTTTTTTCACATTGGGTCCTCAGTTCTTCAGCAGTTCTGGACTCTGAGACTTCACTTCAGCCTTCCATACTTAATTCTACAAGGAGATCACGAAATACTTGGAAAAATGTTAGTTGTTTTATGCCAGAATAAATGAAGGTCACATTAACTAGCTATGAAGAACTAACTTGTTATTAAACGTAGTTGTGTATCAGAAGAAGAATCCAGATATAAGAGCAAATATATTTCAAGAGAAGATTAATAATATACTTCTAATATTCATTATAAATCTATAAATTATGTATAGAGTCATTTTTACAAGGCCAGAAAAGATCACTGTGATCACAGTCTGGCTCCTTGTTTGGAACGAGGGAGAAGATGTCACTGAACTCACTCATACATATGTATTTTATATTTTAAAAAACATACATCATCTTGATTTAGCAACTGTAAGTGGTGAAGAAACGACAAGCAGCACTGGTAAGTTGTTCCAGTGATTGATTACCCTCTTTCATGTAAAGATTATGTTTATCTGCTTATCCTCCACTGCCAGTGCTGACTGCCAGACAGCAAAGCCTCTGACATGCTGTCAGCTCTGATAAGAGGTCTCTGCAGCAGGGTGCGGTGCTGGGCAGAGACAGCTGGGGTAAGTCAAGTGCAAACAGCAGCACAGCCTCCAGACACTGCTTCCCACCTAACTAAGTTAGTCTTGTTGCAAGGCAGGCTAAATTAGCCCAGGTTTGGGGCTGAGCTAAGGCAGTTACACTGCTTCTGGTACTCAGAAAAAGCCATGGGGAAGCAGTTCAGGTGTCCCTGGCATTCTCTCATGCTGCTGGTATCCACAGGCTGCAGTCAGGTGGCATGGGAAAGGAGTTTCTCCTGGCACAACTGGCAGGAGGAAAGACAGACAGTTCGCAAGCCACTCACCACTGTCCTTCCCAAACTGCGGTCTTTGGTGAGAAGGCTCCAAAAACCAGCTGCACCTGACTTCCCTCCCTGTGCTTCAGCTTGCCTGGTTTGAATGCCCAAGGAGACTCCCTCCTCCCCTCCTCTTACATCCATAGCAGAGAGACGTGGCCACATAGAGACATAGAGAGTTTGCTTCCTGCGCCCACCTCCAGCCAAGCCAGGCAGCCCTGCCCTAGCAACTGTCTTCTGCTTCGTGCCGCCTCTGACCCACATGTCATCTGCTGCCAGTGTTGGCAGAGCTTTTGCTGCTTCCTTCCAGGTCACTGCCCTGGCTCTAAAAGCACACTCCCTCCATCCCCAAAACCTTGCCACAGTCTGATTTAAAACAGTCTCTGCTAGCATTCGTTGCTGGCAGCCTGACCCTCAGCTGACAGCAAAGCGGGCAGATCCTCCCCCCTCCCAATTCCTGCCACATGCATGTCTTTGCAGTAGCAATAAAAGCTCATGTACCTTCCTCATCACCATTCAAGAATGTTATAGCAGCCTTCTCGTTTCTGCTGCTCACTGAATGTCTGCTCCCTACCCATCCTCACTGCTGCCCAAATAGACTCCTACAATGAGAGCAAATCAGCTTTGGGTAGTTACTGCAGGAGTACAAGAAGAGACATATTTGGTTAGGTCACAGTCTGATTGCTGCCCTGAATCTGCTCAGACCCATGAAAACTCCTAATGAAGTCTAGTTCACATCTAATGGGTAGATTACAATAGCAGATGTGTTTCCAGCCAAGCATTTTTAGAGGAATATTTTTCTGCAGAGCCTTTCAAGGGAAGACACCCCTGACACGTCATTGCTCATGAGGGTTTGAACAGCCACTGCACAACTCTTGTGTTGCACCTGGCTGATGCTTGTGCATGCAAAACCAGTCAGTCTTTCTCCAGAGGAGTGCCATTTTCCTCTCTACCCTAGAGATTTTGGGGATGTGATCCAGCTGATGCAGGCTGGGCCAAGGTCAGTATATGGGACTCTCCCTGAAGATGCAAAAACCTGTCTCCAGTCATTTCAGCTCAGATGAATCTTATTCTGCATCCAGCCATGGCCAGGCTAGAAATGCCATTTCCAGAGGAAGCTGATGAACTTGGCAAACCACATCCTGCTGCACCATGAGGGGCAGAGGGAAAAGCAAATCCCTGGCTGGCAGTGTAAGAAGTGTCAAAGCAAGAAAGCTGCAACATATCCTGTCAGTGATTTTTTGATGGGAGACCCAGGGCCAAGCTGGACAGGCTTGCTTCTGCTTTCCACTGCGGGTTGGGCAGCCTGACACACCTCCACACTAGTAATATATTCTCAGCCATTGGCCCTTGATCAGATTTTTCCCCTCATTTTCTTGAGGCAGTGCTCTAACATCGGACCAGCAATGCTTCCTTCCCCAGCCGGAAATGGCTGCTAAGATATAAAGAGTTACTCTTGAAGATTTACTATTTATGGTTAGGGAAATTAGGAAAAAAATATACTAGTTTTACATATACTGTCAGATACAAAATATCTTTTGTTTCTTATGGGGAGGCAACAGGCAGTCTCTATTTAATGCTACACCATTTCCATTATGAAGCTCTATTTTATTCTCCTGCAATTTTGTGCAAGAAAATTGCTTAAAGTTCCAAATTGCCTGATTTTCTGCCACAGGAGAATGGTAACTTCTCTGCAAGCATCACGTATTTACTTACAGTCAAATGAAGCTTGAATGGCACCTGTCTTTGTAAGCGATCAACGAATGTCACTGATACCTGCTCATGGGGCTGGTGACCCACTGGGTGGTGAACTCAGCTGGCTTTGGCAGCACCCCACTGAATGGTGCCAGGCAAAATTCTGCCCCAAAGTCTGAGGTTGCTTTTTTCAAAAGTTTAGCTATTGGTCTTAGTTTGAGTATCTTCCAGGAAGGACAGCCTGGTAACAGGTGAGACTGATCTTAAGGATGCGCTTAAGAATTTATTTTCTTTTAAGTGAAGAGGCCCTGCAAATGACTTATTACATTGGCATCACTTTAGCAGATTTTTTTTTTCAGGAGAATTTTGGGATTTCAGTTTCCCACATGGGGTTTTGTATTTCTGTTTTGTGCTCAAGGAGGAGAAGACAGAGGTTTAAAAAAAAAAAAGGCAGTGAATTGAAGATTCATGAGCAAGATAAAGTACCATCCTACTACTGAAGCAATGGAAACAAGCAACTTTTAAGGGGATTTGACTTCATCTCATATAATCTTAATAATCTAATATACAGTGATATTTTATCAAAAAAACACAATACATTTAAATTTTAAAAGCCTTTTCTTATGTTTTCCTGAATTTGTTTTACTCTTTCTGGTAGCCAAATAGATTTATTTCAATAAACAGTAATACTTCAAGTCTCAAACATTAACAAAATCCAGTTTGGGGAAAAAAAAATTCTTTTTTTTTTTTTGCAAAGTTTCCATTTGTTAAAAAGACAATTCTGCCCTAAGAAAGTTGCCACTCTATCTCCTATTTGGATAGAGAGATTACTATATTACAAACAGGCCATGTTTGTTTTCCTGGCCACTTTGATGATATCTCTGCAAATTTGCTGTGTTGAAGACAAATGCAAGATACACAAGAGGGACCATGCTCCTTTCCTGGTTAGCTACCACAGCCACATCCGCATCTCCTTCTCTATAAATACTGCAGACAAGTTGTCCTGCCAGCAGAAGTATTGAAGTCTAGAAACATCCCATGCATTGATGCACCACCTCCTTATCTCCTCACAGACCTCTAATAGGTCTTGTATTTCCATGTACTTCTCTCCTTTTACTCCCTTCTATAATCACCAGCCCCCAGTGGCTCTGGGGGATGGTGAACACTTGGTGAGTCCAAGCATACTCCTGCCAATCAAGACATACGTCTCCATCCATGCTAGAGCCTCCCCCTCAGTTATGACACTTGTCGTAACTTGTTTACCTTTGAGAGCTGTACCCCTCTGCTGAATTTTGCTGAAAAGCTAATACTACACAGACAACAGAATCACAGAATGGTTGAGATTGGAAGGGACCTCTGGAGGTCATCCAGAGCCCCAGTCTGTACCCTGCCATGGACCTACCAGCAGCTGGAATCTCCCTGCAGCTGTGGACAAAGGAAGCTCCATGCCATCCACCTTCTCTGTACCTTGTCATGATCCTACAAACAGTTGGAGAGTCCCTGCACATATGGACAAAGGTAGCTGCACACCACCCACCTTCTTCTGCATGAAACTTAACTCAAAATAAATTTTACAATTCAGGAACCCATTGGCTGGTTTGTGCTGTCTTTTTTTGGGAAACGTTTTGGGGCTTTTTCTTTTCCTTAAGAATTGCATAAGCCTCAGCTTCTTAGGAAATTGGGCTAAAAAAAATTTCAAAGCATATTAAGTGTCATATCTAAGATTAAAGTCTGCAAGCAAGGATATGTAAACCAAATGTGTGCTATAAAGGAAACAGCAGGTCCTTCAGCAGTGTGATTGAACCCAACTGGCTCCTTGCAAGCTCGTGAGAATCTCTTTCACATCTAGACTTCAAACCTCTGACGCGCTCTCTGGGATGCAGGAATGAACAAATTGTATGTTTAGCACCAGAAGAGACAGACCCTGAGCACAGCAGGAAAATTGAAGGACTTGCTTTGGTTTATATTCACCAACTATCACACTCTATAGTGATTAATTTCATTAACAGGGCTGATATCAGTGTCTCATTACCAAAAAAGTGGAAGGAAAACCCTCAAGTGAAACAGCAGAAAATGCTCTCATTACCTTTCTGCAATTCCTATACTGAAAAATATTTTGCTACCATGCTGGCAGGACTGCTAATGTCACAAGAGCAGCTGAACCACTCACTGCACCAGCAAAATGAGCTTTCTTACAAGACAAGCAAATGCAACGTACTGTGAAGTTGTGCGTGAGGACCTGTGCTTTTAAGGATAAGGAACACACTGCACGGCAGCCAGCTGACCTACATTACAGCTGAAGACGTAAAGCTGACCCACAGGGAGCTGTGTCTAACCTACAAACACAGAAGGAGTGCTAGTCAAACGCACCATCTTTTAAAACTATAAAATGAGCAAAAGCAGCAGCATGGAGACAGGCTTTTCCTGCTGCCATACGTAAGAAGCAAACCAGTTCAATATAGCATGGTGAGCTACTGCTGGCAGGGAAACACATCTCAGTGTAACTCCTATCTCCTCAATATGCCACACTGCAGGGACAAAAGCACGCTCTTGGTATGTGAAGGCATGGGATGAGCTGGACAAACCAGGCCCTGGGGCCTCATTGCAGGCGGTAAGGCTGTGACAAAGCCAGTGCTGCTGTGCTTTCACTGCCACCAAGCCTGTGGCATCAAAGCTCACACAAGTAACAACACCCAGCCACAAACACAGCTTGCCACGTAAGCTTGGACAAGCTTCAAAAAAACAAGCAGATAAATAGTGCATTGTAGGGTGGCTAGGCCATAAAGAGAGGAGAGGAGGAGACAGGGGCAACACCTTCCCCAGGCACAGTGGTGATAACTGCATCAGCAGGAGAGAATCACACACACTTGGGACCAGATTTTTAACCCCCACCAAACAAAGTAGCTCTGTTGAGCTCAGCGCAGTGCTGCTTCACACTGTATGAGAATTTCCCTGTTGGCACAAATCAGCCTTTAGAAAAAACAGGCTCCCAGTTAATTTCCTGACTCCTGCCCCAAATACATTGACTTTTGTTGAACAGAGCATTCCCTGTCCCTCTGTGGAGCTGCATGGTCATATGACAGCTAAAGAGCACATGAGCTCTTTTTCCACTGCTACAGTTGCAAAGAAAAGACGTAAAAGAAAAATTGAAAGTTACTACAAAAGAAAATTGCATATCCTAAATCTGCGT
Organism: Chlamydotis macqueenii; assembly: GCF_036417535.1. Taxonomy (NCBI): domain Eukaryota; kingdom Metazoa; phylum Chordata; class Aves; order Otidiformes; family Otididae; genus Chlamydotis; species Chlamydotis macqueenii. The sequence continues at coordinate 50,078,212 of NC_141560.1, read as the reverse complement.
ATTAAAGACAAACCATAAGTGTTCATTAAGCTACCTTGCCTAAAGTTAAATGACATCACACCAACATTTCATCCCTGGCAAACATGAGTGACAGCTCCGTACTTTGGAATTTTATGAGACAAAACCAGAGCAAGGAAAATAGCTCTGCTGGGATCAGTAAATGTACGCAAATAACCATGGCAGGAAATGGTCATTAATAAAGCCTGGCTAGAAAGACATCTCCCAGATTACTCAGTGTTACTGCCCTTTTCATTTTATTATTTTTTTTTTTTTAGAAATCTAACCATCTTTTTTCAAAACTCCACACAGACAAGAATTTTCCTGGGACCAGCTGGTGCATTTCTGCAGCGTTCGGGGAAAGCCTGAAACACAGGCACTGCACCAATGCACATGCCTGATGCAGATGCAATAACCTCCTAGAAGCCAGCGCAGCTTAACTGCAGGATGGAGTAGGGACTAACTGTCGAGACGTAGCCATGTGGCTTACCTGCGACGCAGAGCTTGGGTTGGTGCACTGAGTGTCTATATATATCACAAACTTGACTGCTCTCATGCAGAAATCGCCAGCATAAAGGGTCTTCGTCGCATTTCTGTGACACTCTGATGAAAAGTGTGATGCCCATCTATTGGAGCCATCATACGACATAAACTTGAAAACAAATCAGTCACGTTTTCATGTATCATGTCTTTGTCCTTCCACCCACACAGAGCCTTGTACAACAAAAGGAGGCTAAGAGGCTGACTAAATGTTTCCTTTTTTTTATGTTAAACTTTGATGGCCACCATATTAAATAAGGGCAAGAGGAATGAGGTTTGCTTTGCAGCCCAGGCAAGATCGTTTAATACAAAAACCTAATATGCTGACATAGAACTACTTCAGGAAATTTCTGTTTCTGGCATGGATTCTGGAAAAAGGAAAAATAATTCAAGTGTTAACTGTTCCTTTCCTTAGACAAATGCATTTTCCCCCCATACTTAGTTTCAAACATACTCATTTATATTACAAAGGTTGAGGCATTTATCCATTACTGTCCCTGACAATCCTATCAGTTCAGCAAGTCACTTCCAAATTTTACTCCTTACAGGCAACACTTCAGCAAGTTCATGATCAGCAGTGCTTTGTGGCTGAAGTTAGGCACTTTTTACTTCCGATAAATAAAAACCTTCCTATTCATTCAAGGAAGATAGACTAGAAAAACATTTCAAAGGTGATTACAGGATTCAACAGTGTTAAGTCCCTGTCTAAATCACTTTTCAAAGTTAGAAAGTCAGTGGCTTTAAAGCTACTTCTGACAACTTTAAACATTTTACCCCAGTCTTGAGCCACAGCAATTTACAAGAACCTGAGGAGATGTCAGATCATTCCACATAGTCCGAAACAGTCTGTCAGACATGATTTTTGTTAGCTGCCATTTCCTCTAAGAACAGAGGTAATGACCAGCATATATTCCACGTGGCAAATTACATATTCCCTAAAACCTGTACCAGTCAGCTGGATTTATGAAACATTGCAGAACTCTCTAAAGGGAAACCAAAATAACAAGTATATAATCCCTCTGTAGTTTAGCCTGAAAATTAGAGGCATGTAACATCAGATAGAACATTTTCCTCAACAATTCTTCCTAAAAAGTCAGCTAAAAGGAGGAATCAAGTATGTTGGGGGAACATTTTATGTACTAGCACTACAGTATTGTCTGAAAGTTCACAACACTCCTTGTTTTCACAGTGGTTTAAATACCTTATATTTGATGCCATGAAGCAGTAACTTAAATGATTACACAATCTTTTAAAGGTTCCCCCTCTCCAATTTAGTTACATATGTGGAGAATTATTTTTTCAACTTTGTGCCTTGCACTAACACTCCATGTGAAAGCTTATTTTAGCCTAGATTCCTACAAATTGCCACATTCAAATGATTTCTTCATCAAAGGACCAAAGCCCATCTGGACACACTCAGCCAGCCACATTTCATCACCCATACGAAATGATGCATGGTATGGAAACGCACCATGTGCCTTGGGTTTTAAGCTATCATGCAAAAGGGCCTTGGGTTTTAAGCCATCATTTGCAAAAGGTTAAGGGGACACAAATCTCTGCTTATACGGAGCAATGAGTGAGTCTGTGCAGTCTGGGTATTTGCTACTGTCAGACCAGAAGTTCAAACTACTCTGGGGGGGACTGACAGTGCTGCAGCAGGTTATGAGTGGTTGTAGGTTGCTATCTTATTGATAAAGCTTTTCCAAAGAGAGATCAATAGGTTTTCCTCCCCTCTCCTTCTCCCTGCGTCCTTCTTGTATCTTCTTGCCCCTGAAAGGATCACAAGAAAACTGAGGGAGGAAACGTCTTCTATTTGGAGAAACAGAAGCATACAAAAACGCATGCTTTGTAAACACATAAGATTACATTCAAAACATGAGTTGTGTATAATCAGTATCATTTTCTGGTAGAAACACCCCAGGAAGGTCCCAAAAACTGGCCCATTCAGATCAAAGTGGCTACAAGAGCTACACTGTAAGGGAAGACACGAGCTGCTCTGGAGAGATCTTATAGCTCATCCATCTGTTGTGACAGTGGGTGTAGAAAACAGGGAGACTAGTTGTCGCCTAGCACTTGTTTTCTCCCCGACAGCGATGCTCTGAAGATAATAATGAGCAAACTTCAGCAAGCTTTGCTTTCCAAGATGGTATTTCCATGGAGATATTCCTGAATGTCTCCAGCTGGGGACCTGGCTATGGATTTCAGTTTTGTTTCTAAAAGGTATGATAAATATTGTGATTAAAAGTAAACAGGTTGTCTTTATTCTGAGGTGTGTGGGGAGGTAGGGGGGGAGGGTTGGGTTGGGGTTGTTTTTTGTGATGCATAGTTCTCATGCACAAAGAAATTCTAATTCAGCTTTGCTTTGCTTTTGCCCCCTTCTCTGGTTAGTTTTTATCTGTCCCTGCATGCCAGGGCCAGGCATCCCGGAATCTGGATTGTGCACCATGGAAAAACCATCCTCAGACATTCTGTGAAAGAATGAGATTTGCTGGTGGGGAAAAAAAGTCCTTCCTGGTTTTACCCAGTTTGATTTGGAACGTGAGGAAGTTGCTGGCCCTGCTGCTGAGGTGTGTGCGACACGCATCAAACCTTCAGACTGGAAAACTCTGAGCTACATAAGGTATGTTCTCCTGGTAGTGTCCATTCGCTTACTCAAGACAATCTTGTGCTCAAAAAGCCCAAATTTAACGTTATGTTCTGTATTCCCTGAAAATAAGTGCCTCACTGTTGCAGAAGCTGCAGAGCATGTGATCAAAGGATGCCATATGGGCCATTTATTAACAATGAAAAATGAACCATGTGTCAGGCTGTAATTAAAACTGAAGAACAATATTCCAGTTTTCATTCCCATTGTTGATCTGGCTATTTCTATGACAGGGCATAAACAGTTTCTTGCCTTACTACTCCTAGCATGAATTCACAGCACGTGAGGTTTACAAATAGATATTGGCAGTAAATATTTCATATTATGGCTCAACTACATGCTGATATATATATGTAAGCACATTGCCTACCAGCTTCTTACTTACATACATGTTAAAAGGATTATGCTTTTATACATATAGAGAAATACAGATTCATATCCAAATGAACACAAGACCAACCAAGATAAAAATAAAATCACTGCAGTCAGTTTATGTGTCATTCTGAATTTCAAGTGCTTTAAAATACTACTGTAATTTGCAAGTCCCCATTCTAAACTAACATATTGTAAAAGCATTGCATAAAAGCATTTTTAAACTGTCAAAATACAATAAAAGTATTTCCACTTTCTTAACTCACATCTTAATTTAAAAAGAAAACATTTCCAAATAAACACTTTTTTAAAAGCCCAAGAATCATAACTTTCTCTGAGATCCATTTCTACAGAATTGGCAAATATAACCATTAACAAAGATCACAAGCTTTATGGTATTTTTAGTTGCCTCCTCTTCTGAGATTTTTCCACTTTCCTCCATTTTCCCCCCTCAAGGAAAAAGGGCTAGAAATGCCCTTATCTCCTATCTACTCCAAGAAAAATGAGAGATCAGGATCCTGGCACACTTACAAGGCTGGGCGAGGCAACTGGGGTGCAAAGCACCACATCAGACGACTGACGGCAGAACAGCAAAAATCTGCCACGCCGTTTTGAGGCTGGCTGCAGTTGTGGCCTTCGCACTCCTATGAGCTGCGGGGCAGGCCAGGAAAGGGCAGTGCATCTGATGTGACTGGTCCTCCTCCCCCGTCCTGCCACAGGGCCCCAAGCCACCCTCGCTTCCCGAGGACTGCTCACAGAGGCCACCAGTGCAGCGCTGGCACAAGGAACGCTCTTTGGGTGTCCGTTCCATAGGTGCCCAAATGAGGCCACCTCTACATTTGGTTTGACAGCATTTTAACTGTTGTGGCACCTACAGTTATTGCAAATGCTCAAAAAAATAAACAAGCAACCTGTATATAGCTTTTGCACAATTGCTGTCTTGGCGGAAACACCAGCAGCATACCAGTAACAGGGTGTCAAAGAGCCATTTGGAGACACAAGAGGACCATGCATTCCCCTGCAGGTAAGTTGCATCCTGCCTAGTGGTAAAGCTCCATTTCTACTAAGGGTTGCTTTCAAATGCTTCTCATTTAAACTGAAAACTGTCAGAATTCATATCTTCATACACACAGTATCCTGCTCTTTTCCTTCCTTTTAGTATTACACCTAACACAGCCACAGCTTGCAACTTCACAGATGCACGTCTGACATAGATACAAAAAAACTTTTCCAGGAGGGTGAACTGGTACTGAGCTGGTATGTCAATACTATGTTTTCTACACGTATTAAATGTAAATCTTAACCGGAAAGAAGGCCTAATTGAAATTCTACAGCAAAATCACAGGAAATCACAAACACATCTATAAAACTGGGTAATTCTGTCCTGCAGATACTGCCTCATCGTCCATATAATGGCACTGCCTGTAACTTCTGGAATAGATGTTTGAAATCCAATGAGTATGAATGTTGACCACCTGTGGCTCCCTTAGAAGCCTCAGCCAGCAAGAACAGGAGCAGGAGTAGTGCAGAAACACAGGAGCAAGCAAAAAAGTAGTTCAGACTCTTTACAGGGCCAATAAAATGAACGTTTAGAAGACACAGCACCAAAGTTTGTCAGTGCTACCTGGCACAACTGCATCAAAGTCATACTAAAACACATTTGCCGCATCATTTCTCGTTAAGGTAAGATCCTATTTCATGCTCATAACTGCAGCTGATAACAGAGCTACGTGACTTCCTGTGCTGCCGTTCCACTTGTCACGGGAGCCACTTCAACAAGGTTATTTCCTCCTGCAGCTGAAAGAGAGCTAGGAATTGCACCAAGCAAGGCCTTCCTCCTCCTCACTTGGGCATAACGGGGAAACTTCCTTGCAGCTACAGCTGAAAATCAATGCACATCTCTCCTCCACCTGCAAAACTTGGCCCTCCTACTCTGACCTCTTGCCATCTATTTCTGGCTCCTTAAGGAACCCATTGCATCCCAAGCCAGTATGGAACTGTAAAGTTATTCCAGCCAAGGCAAATCATGAAGCTGCTCAGGTTCCCCCTTGGCCCTCAGGAAGAAGAATGAAGAAAAGCATTATTGCCATCAACAGTTGTGCTAAGCACAGCCCAAGAGTGCAGAACGCTCTAGCTCAGGAAGTATCTGGGGTCTGTCTATAGTTAATTTAATACTTTGTATATAGTTTAATTTACTACTTTGTTGTAGCCCTGAGGATGCTATATTGACCCTGCACTATGCTCAGTGGGGATCCGTTTGCAGAAAACACTGACACCTCACTTCCTCCCCATCTCTCCTAACAAAGAACAATGAAACATTAGAGAGAGATGTTTTGAACAAGTATAGCGATAAAAGGTTTCCCAAAGCTGTCAAGAAGTCACAGTTTCCAACTCCACTCTGGCTATTATGGGCACTGCAGACTGTTAGAGTGAAACCTCGAATACTGGTATCACTTCTGGAGCAGCAGGTACGTTGTGCTCTCAGGATTAGCTGCATCTTTAAATATTACAGAGCTGCTGCAGTCTAAAAAGCTGCATTCTTTCAATCTGCTCTAGTGCTGCGGGTCAACCATCAATTCCTTAGGTAGCAGTAGTTTTGGAGGCTCTTCCAGAAATGTTCATCTGGAGAGCTGTTTGCCACTGATGTAGGTGCAATGCAGTATCCTGCCACTCTGAGCACCACACACTTTGGGGGCTACATTAAAAACGTTATTTTACTTAGCTCTGCCCTATTTTTGCTCTGTTGCAAAGCACAACTTGCAATGCAATCCATAGCATCAAACTTCACAGAAGTTACCCTTAAAAAAAGACAGGGCAAGATTAATCAGCAATTTTTAGAAGACTTGAGCAAATATTAGCAAGCAGCTCTGGTATTTTGAGTTTCCACTAGCAAAAGAATAAAGCATTTTAAGATCAACATCTTGTCAGCTGTATTTTGCTCTCCCATGGCAAAAAGCTTAAATCAGTCTTGCAGCACAGGAAATAATCAGAGGAGGAGACAAATGCAGTGTTTCAACTTAGATCATTGCAACAGTTAATTGAGCATTTTGTGACAGCGAGCAATTTACCAAGTACATTTTCACATAATTAAGCAGCAAATGAGACGCAGTGCACAGGAGCTGCACATTTAATGTGTCAGCAATTCTACTATCAAGCACTTTACACATAGATATGTGTTTATACGGACCTATCTTTATACACTTACCGTGCAGCAAGGCATGGGTGTATTGTTGGTCTCCAAACAATTGCTTTACAGCCTCAGGCAGAGCAACCTTCCTCTCACTCTCATCTCGGGCAAGTCAGTGTTTCTGGAAGGTGGCCAGGCAAGATCAGATTCATCAGCCAATAAAATTGTCTAAAGCTGCCGTTCCACAGGAGACCATTCCTCCGGCTGCAGACTCAGGAGCAGCCAATAAAGAAGAAAATCAGCATCAGCGCGCAGGCGAGCGTTTTGCCCCATACTAAGGGTCTGCTCTCCAAAAATCCAGCTTCCCCCTGCCTCATGCATGCATCAGTCCTGTGTTCCTGTACACAGTCACCCTGCATGAAAAACAACTTGCATTTGACTTGTCTGGCTAAAATAGGTGCACAGCTATTCGGAACACTGACAAGGGTAAAGAAATCAGTCAAGCAGGTGCCTCGTGTGCTGGGAAGCAATATAGCGACATCCGGAGCTGTGAATTCACACTGCTAGTCGGGGTACAGCATCAGATCTAGCTTTGTAGGGGCAGTGGGAAGTACTGCTCAAACAACCTAGCATTCACTTGAGGACAGAGATGTTGTTTGCAGTGGACAGTGTGGAGACCATTGAAATCTTACCTTTATTTTATCTTCCAGAGCTGGACCTGCCACAGTGGCTCCGTGAAGGCATCCTCTCCTCAGACCCACGTGTTTGTTGTGAACTTCATTGCCATTTGGAAGAGCCCTTGAATTCACCCTGCTCATCCTATAAGCAGCAGCAAAATATCCCAGCGTGCAACAAAACTTTGTGGAGGTGGCAGTCAGAGCTGGCTGACATCTGGAGACATCTGGGAAACCTTAGGTCTTGCCTTTACTATGAAAAACAAAAAAAAAAGTCGGTCTTAGTATCTGTTAGCTAACCTACAATAAATCCTAAAGATGACAAGGCATTTGTTGCAATTATGCATGTTAGCAGGTTAGGAAAGGCCTTAGGAGGTCTTTACTTCTAAATTAACGCTAGGAGGAAGACCAGGCCTATATGTCACCAGTCTGAAAATGTGTATTTTTACAGTAGATGACCCATTTTGCTATGAAATCCTAATAGAGAAAAAGCACAGTGGTCTCCATGCGCTGTTTTACTCCCTTGCTGGCATTTACCTCTCCTAACTTCTTTGAGCTAAAAATTATTTGGATTTGTTTCCACAAAAGTTTTGCACGAAGGTGCTTCATCTGCAAAGCTGACTCAGCACCCGAGGTGAGGGCAGTCCAGGCCAAGGCCCACCTTTCCAGCAACATTTATTTCAGTCTCCTGAGACACAAGAAAAGCAAACACCATCCAGTCTTCACCTGTAACATTACATGCCCTCACCTACAGGTATTAGAGTTGTCTGTAGTGCAGATAACCCCTTGGAAAGTTTAGACTTTGCAAAAAGCTACACCACATCTTGAAATGGGAGTGGTTTCTTAAAAAAAAAAGCAAATGGTAAGGAAAAAAGTGTTATATTAGAATAGGGACAGCAAGACTGTCATTAACAATAACCGCTTTTCCCTTTCACGTGCCATTGCCTTTAATCTCCTGTTTTGATACGGATGTCTTTTCATTTATTTACGCGAGACAGTGTTACTTCTGCTCTCCTTACATGCTGATACTACATCTCTTTAGGGGACCACAAGCAAAAGATGTTACTCCCCAGAGCTCTGATGGCTGTGTTACGCTAAGCTACCTGGAAAAGAAGCTCCTAAAAAGCTACACTGTGCTAAAATCAGGCAGCACAGAGGCACAGCCTAACTGAACAGCCTGGACTTTGTAACTCTGATCTTGGAAAACTACATGCGCAAGCATTTATGGTCTGGATTTTCCTTTGATATAAATTAGCATAGACCCACGCCAGTTCACAGAGGCTTTGCTTCTAGCTGGGGATCTTCTGCTATCTTTGGAAAACATAGTGTTTCATTTGAAGCCAGTGTACACTGCCATATTGCCCATTCAACGGCAGTGCTGGGCAGGGAGCACCACCACCCTGAAGGCAATGACTTGCTGTGTGCTCCCTCAAAGGGGGTCTTGGTGCTGGGGAAGGAGGTTTATTGAGTCATAGCTTAGGAAAACAGTGCCTTGGCTGCAAAGAGGAGCCGGACTTATACTTACTGGAAGCAGCTCTCTTAAGAAAACTAAGGGAAATATGACAAGCAAGTGAGGAGCCCCCATACCTTTGGGAGTAGGATTTGGTTTATAATTCATCATAGATTTTAGTTTCAATGTTTAAATGCAGTCATAGAGAGTATTTTCTAAGATGCTTTCTATGGTATTTGAGGTGGGTTTGGCTCTAATTAATTTGGAACAGGGCACAGAGTTCAGAAATTTTCCTTTTCTCTCTCACATCCCTGTGTCCCACTTTACTTTTAAAGTGGTAAGGCCCATCTAGATCAAGGCAGTAGGAGAAGAAGAGAGAGAAGAAAAAAATGTAACTGAATTAGAAAAGGCTAACAGGGCATTTCATCATCACACTCATGTGCTCAAGGCTTTTCAGAAACCATAATAAGAGTGGCCATAGCACATTTTTATTCTCTTTAGTGCATTTATCCTTAGGACAGCTTTGTGAAGTAGGGCATTGCTTCTGGGAAAGTTACATTACTGTCTTGCTACTGGGAGAGCACAACAGTGCACAGGAAGCCTACGACACCCCAAGGAACTGGAGCACATCTTTGTAGTTATGGTTAAGGCGGTCAAAATGGCATTGGGCTCCTCTGCAACGCCAGATCAAAAGATGCTTCCCTCTCTCCTATCCCTTCCAGCACCTGAATGCGCAGCTGCATCTACGTGTCCTCAGTGAGGGTGTTGTGCAGTCGTAGCCTTTTAACAGCAGTCTTCCATTTTTGCATATTTTACAGCTCAGCATTTGGATGTTTTTTCAATATATATATATATTTATACAGATGACGTCAATGTTTAAAGAGAATATACTGGTTTTTGGGGGACGGCTGTTAACCCTTCACACCTACTTTGTGCACGAGTGACAGCGGGACAGTGTCACTTTCCATATTTTTACCTTTCCAGCAAAGAATGATGAAAGAGCATGTATAGGAAAAAATAGTAAAACAATCAGAAGAACTCAGACTATCTTTTTCCCCACCTCATGTCTAAGCAGTCCCTGCTTGAGGGTACCGTGATGTCATCTCCAGAAACATGGAGAAATCCAAGTGCAATCCTAGGCAAAGAACTGCAGCACGCACCAGAAAGCATGCATCAGTCCTAGAGTAGAAAAATGGAGCCTGTAGAGAGTAATATAAAATTATTTCCCTGTGTATTGTTTACACCTGTGAGAAGTAGGATGCTTTCTCTCGGAGCAGGCAGGTCAGCAGGCATGACATCCAGTAGCCCTTGCTTTACAGGGGAAGGCCGCTTTGGAGCTGGCAGAGCTTGGAAGGAGAGACAAGACTGAAGGACTGGTGTTTCAGTAAGCCCTCCTCTGAAGGGTGCAGGAGTTGCAGGAAAGGCTCAGTGCTCAGCTCCTGGTGGCTCCACACCATCCTACCCCAGGTGCAGCCCACGATGAGCAAAAGGGATGAAGCCAGCTGTGTCAAAGCTGGGAGTTTTCTGTGTCAGAATGGGCATACCAGCTCTCTGTAATAAACACCTTCTATGTATGGTGTCCTGTGATCTATCATGACAAATACCTAGCTTATCCATTAACACAGGAAAGGAGGCCTTAAGTGATTCACAGTGGAAAAAAAAAAGGTCATGTTGCTCAGAACTCACTTTGATTCAGGTGCAGCAACTTTGCAAGTCTAATAACGCAGCTTTTGGCCTCTAGTGTTATTTAGAGGAGAACTGAATTTGAACAGACCTGTCAGGTTTGATTAAAATAGGAAGTGACTAGGTTTTTATTTACACAGACCCCCAACTCTTAAATCAGTTTGACACTGCAGTATAGAGTCCATGCCCTCTGGTTGGCAGCCTCATTACTATCTGTAATGAATGTAATATCTTAAAACATAAATAATTTATGTTTTAACAGCAAATACAGTTAGGAAGGAAGAAGACATCTGGGGAAATTGGGATCAGAAAAGGCTAGAGTCAGCCAACACAGGCCTGGAATTATGAGCATTACCCTACCCACCTTAACTTCAGTGGAACTGCAGCCCAGACAACTGAGCTGACTCTCAGCATGGGAAATATTGCATCAGATTACCAAATGGGAAAGCCTAGTACTAGGTAAGGAGGGAGATCTCCTAGGCAGGGACCATGCTGGACTGGGACACAGCAGGAACCAAATTTACTTTCCAGCTCAGTTGCCGATTTCAGTTCCACCCTAGGCAGAACCCTTAACTGTGAGGGGGAGGAAATCTGTATAAATAAATTTAAAATTTTAGCAAACAGCAGTTCTAGCGTAAATACTTGATCGCATCTCATTTTATGCGTGTTGAAACAAACTTTACCCATGCTTCCTCTGCTGCGCTTGGACTAATTTATCATGCATTATGTATGTTGCTCCATCTCCGTGTTGAATTATTCATTCACCCTCACCCCCTTTCCCCTTCCACTCAGGCGAGGATCAATCAGCACGATTCATCAGCTCAAGCCCTTCGTGCCACCAGCTCTCCAAGGTGTGAGCCTGCAGCCTGGCCCGGCTCTGGACGTTGCTGGCTTCCAAAAATCCTGCATTTTTACTGACACTTTTGTTCAGATGTAGGAGCACCGTGATAGACCTAGGGGCTGATGCATGGAAATGCTGGCCTCCCTGTGGGCTCCCTAACAACCCTCACGCAGGCCCTGTGAGCTGGGGAGAGCCCGGTGTACCTCCAAAAGGTGTGGTACAGGCACCAATACGTGCCTCAGAAACCCCCATGCTGAGTCCAAAACGACCTCCCCTCAGCCTGCCTTGGGAAGATGCCAGCCCCGGCGGGCCCTGAGGGCACTCCTGCCTGGGATGGGACTCCCTGTTTCTCTCAGCAACATTTAAACTCCCATTTCTATTTGGAGGGAATCATCTGAAGAAGGTTGACCTACCTGCCAGGCCGGGTGCTGCCTCAGGGCCGGGTGAGGGCTGCAGGGCTGCCCCATCCTGTCCCGAGCAATGGAGGGAGCCAGGTAGCTTGGACGTGGCGGCCAGGTCAGATGAGGAGCCCAGGCATAATGGTGACGTGGTGGCGAGGAGAAGGTCCACCCCAGGTGTTGATGCCCAACAAGGGGGCTGTGGGGTGGCCCCTGCGAGGAGCCTCTGGCTGCCTCGTGCTGGATGTGACTGGTTTCAGCCAGTTCCACAACTGCCCCACTGCAGGGCCCCGCCCGGCCTGGCAGGGAAGATGGAGGTGCCTCTGGGAAAATGTTCTCCAGAAAGGGCGGAACGCTGCGCCGGCAGCGAGGGACAGAGCATGAGGAACAGCCCTGCTGGCCCCAGGACGAGGAGTTGGGAGTGAAGGAGCGAAGATGAGCCTCAGGAAAAGGGGTGTGTGTGTTTTAATTTGTCTTTGTTTCTCACTACCCAAACCTATTTTAATCCGCAACACATGAATTGTGGGTCTCCTGCTGGCTGAGATCAACCTACTGCTTATTATTATTTATCAAACTACAAGCCTTGCACTTGTTCTTGTCTCTCTCCTGTTTTACACTTGACGATTGTCTCTCCGCTATTTATTCTTCTTTCGATTTGCTGTACGTGTTTCTGTGGGCAACATGGACAATTTTCCTGTGTGTTTTGCTCTCTCCACGGCACTCAGGTTTCTCCACATCTCTGTGCCTCAAGGTAGGTACCCTCAGGGTGGCAGGTAGGTCTTTGCTCCCACAGTAGTATCACCTTTGTGTTTAGTGCACTGTTTTCAGGGTGTAAACCCATTCAATTAGGTAATATACACAGCACAGTAGCTTAAAAGCTGTGAGCCAGTATCTTAAAAGCTGTTCTCAACTGCCAGTGCCACAGGAGTCTTGCTTTAACTCACGTATGTGCTCAACACAATCATGCATGGGAGTCAGCTGTCAGCTCCCCAGCATGCAAGTCCATAGGCGCAGCCAAACTGAGGAAAAGAAAGAAATTTCTACTGGCTTCCGTGATTTAAATATCAGGTACCATTGCTTGCATTTTATTCCAACCCCCATTTCCAAACAGCAACAAATACATTTCTGCTGAAAAAAACCCCTTTTTCCTCCTTTTAGTAACAGTGATGTGCTGCAGTGTAGAAGAGGTATAAATGTGTTGTCACCACTGTTCTGCTGGCCCAGCTCCCTTACCTGCTCTGCGTTGCAACTTCAGTTAGCACAGAACGCCTCAGTCATCATCACTGGGGAATGCATCAAGTATAACGTACTTTTTTTTTAACTTTTAAGGCTTCCCCTCCAGCTTGCATAACATCTCTCAGCTGATCTCTTCATTTCCTACACGCAAAAATCAAGCTCTTTGTTCTGAAACCACACAGCTTTCATCTGCTGCCAAAGGGGAATCCATGTGGGTCCTGTGACTTCCACCCTTTGAAAGGAGCCCTCCCCACACCGGTTAGCAGGCAGCGGGCCTGCGGCCGCATTCAGGATATCTGCCAGGTTTTGGTTTACCAGCAGAGCAGGGAGGACTGGAGACAGCAGCCATACTCAGGCTGCTCACAAACCCCTCCTTGCAACCAAAATAGTCAGCTGCCAGGGTAGAGGGGTTTGCCCAGGTGCAGCAGGACCCTAATTACCACCATGTTTTCTGTTTTCTTTCTGCCTTTGCTGTGAAGTTACTTATGAGTAGTTGGCATTTCAGTTAACTGCGTGAGTTATTTTGGATTTTTCCATCCATTGCAGCCCTATTGTATCTCCTGGTTTTCTGTGCTGTAGCTCTGCTTGGCACGGAGGGCCCTAGGCTGCTGCTGGGGACTGGCCTGTGCCAGGCTCCTTTGCAAGGCTGGTGAGGCACCACAGTGAAATGCTGCTCTGTCCACTGCGACTTTGTGGGCTGCCCCCCTCAGCATAGCAAGAACCAGATCAAAAAGCCAGGCACATCATCAGACAACCGATTTACCCCAAACGTCTCTTCCCCCATCCACTGTCTTTAGCACTGGCAAGTCCCTCGAGCCTGGACACCCTCACGCCTGTGACTTTGCACAGCTCGGAGCCCCGCCTTATGTTTCAGTTTCATTGCTGAGGTTATTTATTGCTGTAATTAGTCAATGGATTCCCCATATGCAAATACTGAGCCGACCTGAGACTGTCACTTCAAAGGACTTTTGTCAGATTTGTCACCAATAATTAAACTGTCTCCACCCAAGCAGACTGTGCTTTTGATCAACAGTGTGCAGTCTGCTCCTGACTGTGGGCCGAGGAAAGCCATGACTTGATCACAGCGCTGGCAGATGTCCCAGGTAGCAGAGCAAGCTCACTTTGTTATGTTTAGCAGCTCCTGCCTTTCAATCATGGGAAATCATAATTTGACTATTAGCATGTAAGAATTTTCCTTACACACCAACAAAGTTAAAAGGCCACTGTCAGCTTGCAGCATGATGCCTTCCCTATGGAGACTGATGAGACAACTCCACACGAATCTCACTCTGCTCTTTGCCTGCTGGTTTCTGGTGCAGTCCCAGGTTATTAAGATGTTACAGTAGTTGCAATGGAATTACTTAACTATGTGGAAATGCTGAAGTGCTTTATTTTTTCCCTTCTCTGTGTGTGAAACGAGAAGAGGCACAATAGGCTCAGTTCCGCAAACATTTGCAGTGTACACCCTCAGCAAAACACACGGGTTTTCCCCACCACAGCCCCTCGACCCCAGCACAGCAAGAGCTTGTTCTGGTTCCCCAAGCCCATGGGAAAGCAATTCAACCGCACAACACAGCTGCTGGGAAGACAGCTGTTCATTTTGTCAATCCTTTTTGTGGTATTTAATGGGTGATTTTGTGTCTTTGTTAACGATACCAGTATTCACTGCCCAGGCTTTGAATTGTCCACAAACCACTCTGATTTTATTCTCACTCTGCCCATTTTGCTGAAAGGAACTGCTTGTGAACATTTTGCAAAACTGTCTTCAAATGTCTCCTAGACATTTTGTATCTGCAAAGTCCAGAAAATGGTAGACAACTGCAAATGCTACTTATTAGGCTGACCATGGTCATCCCACTGCTGTCTTATGCCTCACTCAGCTGCTGGTTATATTTATCTATCTCCTGCCTCTGGTCATGTCAGTGATTGCAAACTCTCATCAGGAGATGGTCCTTCCCTCCTCAGCAGCTCTGTCCCCAGCCCAGAAAGCAGATAGCTTGACTCCCCTAGAGCCATCCTGCCCTTTCCAATATAAACTGAATAGCAAAATCCTTAAAACTTGAAATGCTCATGGAGTGAAAACCCAATCCTGGGAAAAATTGCAGTGTTGTGTTTTCTCCAAGTAAAGAGGGAGCAGCCTCTGCAGACAGTTGCTGTGTTTTCACATAGATTCTGGCTCTACCTAGTAAAAGCACTTACAACATATTGATCACATATGTAATAAATTGTGACTACAATCGTGTTTCATCTGGAACCAATTGGCCATATTCTATAGAATAATACTTCCATGTGCTTCTAATATCATTTAAAGCTGGTGACTTTGAGAAAGCTTAAGGCTCTGGTTTGGTAATAACATTTTGCCTCTTGGCTTGTAAAATTTCAGCCTACCCAGCCATTGCATTGGAATAACTTGGCTGGAGGCAAAAAATATAGAAAAAACATATCTAACTTTTGGCTGTGAAATGGAAAGTGGAACACCTATGTAGGCATGATGGGTGGCCCAGTGCAGCACTCCTCAGGAAAAAGCATATACTTTCCACAGCTGCTTGCTATAAGGCCCCAACTCAAATCTATAAAACAGATACGAGAATATTGTGGAAAAAAATACATATATTCTACGTATTGACCTATTTCGATACCAAAATCTACATATAAGGGAGCTATTAGTGTTACAGTAATTTGTCTTCAGTTCTAGATAGCTCAGGTTACCATCTGCAGAGAGTTTAAAGGGATATTACTGATTGACATCCATATATATTCAGATTCCCTGTTCTCTGTCCCACCATTTTCTAACTGGGTGTTTAACTTTGCTCAAAAAAAAAAGAGTAAACTCATTTCGCCAACACCTTGTGCAAGCTATTTTGCTCTGGGTTTGGCTCTGTTCCCTTTCTCATCTGATTTGCGAGGGCAGGGGAGCAGAGATAAGGCCATGTTCCACATGTGAATGAAATAGGTACTTTCTTCTTTGGATTTCTCAGTATTTCAGTCTCCTTGACTAAAAACACATTTTAGAGAAATAAAAATAGAATATATTCTTAAATCTTGATTGAAACAGTCCATGTTCATCTTTACTTTAAATTGCTTTAAAAACATCCAAATGGTGAAAAAATAAAATGGAAAGAAATTCCCAAGAAAGATGTTGTTCGGGTAGTGTGGAGCTGTTCAAATCTTTGTTTGGTGGCATTTTTTAAAGGCAATGCTTTCCAAAACCCTAAAAAGCTCATTTCAAATACCAAGTGGCAACATCAAGTGTCTTAACAGAAATAACACGACTAGTACTAACGGGCTGGCAGTGAGCTTGACAAATGAAAATACTGATGGTCTCACTGCAGCTAACACTATGAAATCTATTTTGCTGGCATCTTGGTCACATTTTAGGTGATGACCATGCAGAGAAAAAAACCAATTCAATAGCTTTAGACATGGCTTATTATTAAATTACTATGATTTTAAAGGTTTGAGTCATCCTTATTGTTCAGAAATTTTTTTGGTAGCTGGCCTACAAATGGCCTCTAGAGCTCACCTTTCCTCCTGCACGTGCCAACCCAGCCTGTCACCGTCAAAACTGGGAGCATCGCTGAGGCCAGGAGGCAGCAGGCGAGAGCCGTTCAGCTCGGCCAGACCCTGCACAGGGCAGATCTTCCGCAGGACCGGTGCTGATATATGCCATGTGAGAAGTTTGGATGTGAAGTGTTATTTCTCATTTTGATTTATTCCTCTTTCGAAAGCAGAAGAGTTTGTAAGCAGCTGGGTGGTTTTAGATACGTCTTCCAGTAGATGTAGAGCATTTGCTGAAGCTCCCCTCACGCACTCATCTCCATTATAGCAGTGCTTGTAAAAGATATCTGTATCTGTCACTAGAGCTTTGCACGGAAACCTCACCGTATTTCAGGCCGGAGACGGAAGAAGCCAACGTAACTCAGCAGATGTTGCTGGATGCTTTAAAAGGTCCATTTAAATGCTCCCTAAGGACCTATGTAAAAAAAAAAAAAGAGGGCATGGAAGAATCGACTGTTAGTGTTACACACACACACACATAAACAGATCCATTAACCAAAATAGCCTTTTAACTGTTACTCATGTTGAGCAGTATGAGCAAGCACATTGTTTGCTGTCTTTATTGATGTATCTGCCCTGTGTTCAGCAATCCTATAAATCCGTTATTGCTGGGAACAGCTGTGGAGCAGACTGATAAGCTGGGAAATGAGCACACCGCCCATAATACTGAATAACCAGCTCCAGACTGGTCTGAGCCAGAGCCCTTACACCTTGGACTACATGCACCATCAGAAAATGTCTAGGTATTGGCAAAACTGAAGTGTAAGAGCACTTCCCAAGGAAGCAAAGGTTTATTTGGCATTGCCAGGCTATTAATGAACTGAAGAGTTTCTGAAAAAAAGTCATCTGATCAGGCATACAACACTCTATAGATGAGGATGAGGTACCTAGCCCCTGTGGAGCAGGCAGGCAGCCTTACACAGGCACGGTGGCCTGGGCTGAACCCCTAACGTGGGCCAGGGCTGGAGGGAACAGGCTTTGCACCTACAGCATGGGGAGAAAGAAGGAGAAACAGCACATGGAGCAGAGGGAGGTTATCAGAATCTGATAAGTGATCCTGGCAGGAAAAAGCTTTCTCTGGAAGGAACAGTGGTATCATGTGCCATCTGGAGGCTTAAAGGAGGAATCAACAGGCTCTATTTTCTTTCTGCAGACAGCAACCACTTTTTAGGTGGATACACACCTTAATCAGAGCTGACATTACATCAGCCTTTATCACAGAGCCTGTTTTCCCTCTGACAGTACATTCCCAATGGAAACATCACATCAGAAAACAGCTAGATTGAAGGAGGGAGAAGACAAAAAAACAAAACAAAACAAAAAAAAAGTCCAGTAATCTCTTACAGATCATACCTGTCTTCTTGCCCATTCTGCCCTGCATTGAAAAAAAGGGCAGAGATACAGCATAGTGTGTGGAGCGTGTTCTAGCATGCGGAGCACACAGCTTCTTGTAAGCACTATTAATATACTAGGGATGTCCATGAAACATGAGCATTACATCCAGAACATTGTTCCAGAGAATCTGGCTCCTCTCTGGTCACTTGGAAAGCTGGACATAAAACACAAGTTAAAGTAACTTGCTTCGTATCAAACTAGACTCCCTTTTCTCAGTGAGAGGCTCATTTGCTGACTTTTGCTTTGGCTGTCAGGAGATTATGTCTGTTAATTTAAAATGAAATAAACCTAGGAAAAGCAACTTGGGTCAATACATGGGGTTCTGCTAAGTAACAGGGAAAAAGAACAGGCCTAGATCCTCAATTTTTTTTTTTTCTTCAGATCTAAGAAGTAGCCTGAGAAAGGCTCCCAGCCTCTTCTCCTTGCAAAATGTACAAACAGCTCTTTCCCTTCTGCCAGCAAAGCAGGCAGGAAGCAGCTCCTCCTGGCGCTTTCATGTCAGGTTTTCTGCCTTATTTACCTCCTCCTCCCTCGCAGGCAGCAGGCTGGCATAGCCAAAGAGCTTGCCCAGCCGGAGAGGAGGGAGAATGAAATGAAGCACAACACTGGAGAGAGACACTGTTTGGTACCAACTCCATAAACACTTCTGCAAAGTGCTGAAAATGGAATCATTTAAAGCAAGAGGTTTAAACAACATGAGGTTTCTTCTCTTTTGTGAAGGCATGAAGCAGAGCCACAGTAACTAGAAAAAGGAAGTAAAGTAACTTTTCTGGTGGGTGTGAGAAGTGGGAGAACACTGTGCCTACCTCAGAAGCAAGTAAACTGTTGATCTTTGCTTGCCCCTCATTCTCTCCCTGGACAAAAGTGACTGCATTTTTTTAATTACTTTTTACTCAGATCACCCAGGAGCTGTTAAGACCTAGCATCTTCCCATTGCTAAGAGGTTTTTTCTTTTTGCTTGAGAAAAGCAGTGTGCGCAAAGTTTTCAGGTGTTTTTCCCTTCTAAGCTCCCATTTCTGACCCTCTTCCACAAGAGCATCCACATCTGTCCACCTCCAGACTCCATTCACTGCCTGGTACCACCCAGCCAGGAAGGGCATGCAAGGGCAGTATTTCTCCTTTCTGACCTCCACCATTTCAGCCTTAAAGGCAGTAAAACCAGTAAATGGCAAGAGCAGGTACAGAATGTGATTTCCAGATACATGGGTTCAACTGTACCCACCCGAACAGACTAACACTCCAAACGACAGCCAGAACAGTTGGCTCTACTGAATTTCTAGTATTTCAAATAAACCAATGTGATTTAAGGGGGGAGGGACAGGGAGTGAGGAATTTTGCTCCCTAAAAGTGTCCCTGAGGTTGTCCCTACTGCAGGTCCTGCACTGGGAGGTTCATTATCACAGATTCTCTTCTGCAGCATGCGTCTCACCAAAAGCATTCAGACAACCATCATGTGGCTGGCACAAGCTCCCACCGGAAGATAATGAGACAATCACGCTTTGCTCTTACCATCTCACCATGCAGTTGTTTCAGAAAATGCAGCAGAGTTACCATGGAGGATCACAAGATTCTACAGTAAGTGTCAGCACCCCATGAGGAACTGGAGAGCTGCTGAGTTCCAGTATCGCTCTCCAGGCATGTGATCCTCATTGGGAGTGATTCAGATGGCAACCAGGAACAGAAATGAAGAATTTTAGAAAGAAAGGAACTTAACTGAGGTAGTTTTATATGCATCTACAGTCAGGTAATCTGTAGTCAAGAAGCCAGCTGTAACATTACAAAGCTATTTCTGCACCCCCTTCTGTCACCGCTCCCTAACAACAGAACATCCCCTTCAAGGGATGAAGACCTCACTCTTGTTTTCCTGGAAATAGATGAGTCCTAGAGACACTGGTCCTCCTCCAGGGCTATTTCAGTGAGTGGAAATATTTTGATTGACATTGGGATGAAGGGATTGCTCCTTTAACTGTTCTTCCTTTAGAGAAACCACTAACTGCCAGGACACATGAGCATCAGGCCCTGGTCCTGCCAGGCAAGTCTCAGTGACAGATGAACACCCGCACAGGGAGCCCCAGAGACTGTAATGCAAATCTGACTCAAGTGTCACCCAAGGGGATGGGAGCCCACTTTCCTTATCCATTCCAAAGGCCTTCTAAATGAGTGGGTATTTTGGCAAATTAATTTTATTCAAAAGGAACTGAAAAGAAAACTCCCAAGAAAAGAAACAAGACAGAAAGTGCTCTAGGATGATGCTTTTTAATTGTTATTTTTATATCTTTAAAAACAAATCAAACTATTAAAAACATTATAGACATGTGCTGAAATTTCCTGTACAACAAATATGAAAACAATAAAATTTGTACAACATTTCAAGATATTCAACAGTCACTTATTTGAAACACGTCAACTTTTCCCTTCTTAAGCAGGCCCCAAATGGGAAAAAGAGTACAACAGAAATGCAGGAGATGCAATTGCCACACAGTGGAGCTTTCAGCCTAGATAAGCAACAACGAGCGAAAACACTGACCAAAGAGACAGATCTCTGCAATTGTAACAGAGAGAACATCAGAAGGCAGGGAAAAGTTATTTGCAGGAATTCAAGTCGTCTTGACCAAGACAGATCCACAAGGTAGTAGAGCGTTACCTGGAATCCTCCTCCCTCCTATGAGGCACGTCCTGCTTACTCACACCACCACCATGGCCAAACTCAGGCTTACAACATTTTAAGCCTCACCAAGTTTTTCCACCTATACCTGGGATCAGCAAGTCATTTACTTCAGACTTCAGTCTCTTCTCACAATGAGTCAGTTTTGGGAAAACACATGCATACAGTTGTACTGGAAATGGATACTCAATTAGATAATGACACAAGTGAGAATTTGGCACCTGCTTCCAACAACAAAACAATGGGACAGATACATTTGTTTTCTGTAAGAGTATCTTGGCAGTGGTTACGCAGAAACACATACCATTCTAGCGAGTTTTCTGATGTGCTGCTGCAATAAAATGCAAACACATGATCTGGCATAGAAGATTCATGTCCTTCTGTGCTATACAAAATGTGGGCCTTCAGAAGCAAGAGAGCATTCGCCACACTAGGGCAGCAAGTTTTTACGAGACCTGGAAGAATGAATACTGGCTCTGTGCTCTGCACAGATGTGCAGTAATGAAAAGATTGAGAGAAAAAAAAAAACAAAAAACCAAACGTGACTGTAAGAGGCAGGCTTTCCTCCCTCCCAGTTCCTTTGGAATGGCTCTGTTTGGTCCAAGTGGTTTATCCTTGTCATCTGACAGCAGCTTAGGAAGAACGCTGGGTGAGTGATCCCCTATGTGGACTGCCAGTTTGGATGGAATTGGGAAGGATCACTAATGTTTTCTTTTTCTAAATTATATATTTTTTTAAGTATTTCAGAGAAGGAGAGAAAATATTTTCAAGAACGCACAAGTAGCTGCTACCAAAAAAAAAAAAAAAAAAAAAAAAAAAAGAAGCTGAAGCACACTGTGGTTTGTCCTCCAGTTTTGCTCATACAGCACACCACAATTTCAAACCAGGTTGTAAAAAATTCTTCTGGATATCTGTACAGTTACAGCTGTGCACCAGGAATTCCTATGTTTTCCTTCAGCTGACAGTGGATTCTGCAAGGTTGCCAAGTTCCACTGTAATGCCACATATACTCCTAGTATCTGTAGCTTTTTCTGACAACTCTGGCTAAAACAAACAAACAAACAAACAACAAAAAAAAAAAAGCAGCAGAATTCCAGGGACTCTGGTTATTAAACCTTCATAAGATTTTAACCACTTTATAGCTATTCTATAGCATTATTCATAAACTTCATATTCCTCTGCAATGCAACCAGTGCAATGATCCGAAGACCAAAAAACACCCCCCTCCCCCCCAAGCTACTTAAGAAGTCCTTCATTGGTAATGCCTTCATAAGTCTAACAGTTATGTACCAGCAAAATAAATCCAATCTAATCCCTGACTTGTGAAATCAGCAACTAGGGGTTTCCTGCTTGTTTGTTCCGTTTTTCAAAGGACCAGTTAAAACAACAGCAGCAGTGTATTGCAAGTAATTATACACAATTACATCAGATCAATGAGATGCAGGCAGGTAAGATGTGTCTCAGTTTTGAATGGCTAAAACAACCAAGAAATTGGTCTTTACAGCAGAGTTTTGTGCAATTTGTTTTGGTAGAAACAGTAAAGCCAGTCAATTTGTTTGGGAGTGCTTGGACACTTGGAACCTTAGTTCAACACTTTCACAGATTTATATATTTGAGGAAAAACATCAACAATGATAAAAAGACACCAACCTGAGTAAAACTCTATTAGAATAGAGTGATCATTATTCAGTAAATCATATATTGCACCTTTAAATAAATCATTATAAATTGTATAAAAACAGGAATATCAGCCAGGAACAGGGCGGAGCTGTTCTGTCCTTCATACACACCCACACACAACCCCGCACACACATTCACATATTCACTTGCTCAGGTTTTTTACTACAGTTAAAGCTCGGAGTGACAGACCACACTCCTCTTCCTCTAGCAGAGGCACCGAAACGTTAAGGCAGGGGATATTTGTGGTGAAATGCAAAAACAAAGCTCACCTCCAAACTTCTGGAGAGTCCTGCCAACAGTGCAACTACAGTTCAGTTTGACGTAAGCCTTATTTAAAAATCTGTGTTCTCATTAAGAGTTTCAGTAGAAAAATAGAATCTCTGCTGTTTTTTTTTCTAGAGTAGCAACTAGAAAAGGCACAATTTCCAAGTATAAATGTCCATTTGAAGGAGCTGTTTGTGCTCCTTTTTTAAATAAAAAGGAACACAGAAAAAAAAAAAAATCAGAGGCACATACCTATTAGCTAAGTAACCAGATACAGTAGATAAAATATGTTCCTGAAACTTAAAATTAAATATATTAAAACAGCCCAGAAGTCTGGTGTCTGTAAATGAAATCATATAAAATTGTAATAAAGGCTTGTGTTATTATTTTAATATTTAAATTCTAGTTCACCGTTCATACTGCAAATGCTATTTCACCTATCAGTACTGTTAAATTACCAAGAAAAAGCAGGATTCCTCGTTAACTTTAAATAGTTCTGCTTGGTTGTTGGTTTTTTTTTTTTTTTAATATCAATTTGTGGCTCCTGCCAGCATTGTGTTTTTCCTCCTGCAGACCACATCTTCGAATGCAGACAGAACTGGAGAAGCCAGACATGAGTCACTGCACACAATCCCAGAAAACACAAGTAGGACATCTCCCTTTCCTATGCGCAAGTAACACCTCCTGGAGACACTGCCTTCCTTCCAGGCTATGTGTGGTAGCCATTGGCCTTCCCAAAGCCTGGCCCAGGTGTGAAATTTTCATAGATTGCCATTGCTGTCACGTTTTGGTAAATAAGATCGGTTTTCTTGTCTTTCTGGGATTTAATAATATCCATAACACACTGGTTTAGGAAGATGTACTGGTCCTGATGGGAGAAAAAGAAAAAGAAGATTAATATATTTCCACAAAATACCTGATTTTGGAAGTAATTCTGCTCCTGAATATAGGGTCTGCTTTTTGCACTGCACTGAATGTTTTCACAGAGTATTTTTTAGCAGTTATATGTATTGTTCATAGAAAACAGGGCTGGAAAGGCCCTCATGATGTCATCTGATCAACTCCCAATAAAAAACTAGGATCAAATTTACTGTCATGCCTAACATCCTCTTAAAATAGTTTAATGATGCAGATTTTACAGCCTTTTCCAAATCACCTTGAGTTAATCCACACACCTTTTCAGATCAAAGAGATCATTTCAGCAGGAATACGTGTGTTCCTGCAGAACACAAAAGAAAAGATGCACACCGAGACTACTTGACTCAAGATAATTCTGGCTCACAGATATAAAGGGTTTTACATGGGTAAAGCAAGCTGCCAAACAAAAAAAACAAAAAAAAACAACCAAACAAACAAAAAAAAAACCACAAAAAAAAAAAACCCCAAAAAACCCCCAACTTTTTCAGGATTTTATTCTTTCCAGCTGCAAATGCCAGTCCTAAAAAGTACTCTGTAAAGAGATTGCTTGGATGTACTACCAACCCTGGCTGCAACTACTGTTGTGGGAAGAGGTGAGGCAGGAAGGAGGGAAGTTAAATAAAGAGCAATTTCAGACTGCTCCTTAACGTCTCATCTTCCTGTAACTCTGAGCTACATCTTGAGTCCACCTTTCCCAGATTATTACGCACATCTGAAAAACATGCTGCTGGATGAAGGACAGCCTTACCTCAGTTTGCACCATTAAGGGTCGGTGCATGCGAAGATCATATACCACTCCGTACACATCCACGGTATTCTCCATTTCTATCTGCTGAATCAGGCGGTCGATGGCAATGAACGTCCCCGTCCTCCCGACACCAGCACTGCGATGACATGGGGAAGCTATTTACTGCTTTCTCTCAACCACCTGCTCACCAGTGGCCTGATAAAAAGCCAGTGAAGCCCCTAAGATGCGTTCTATTATTTCATGGCACAGGTATTACAGGTTTCTGCAGCTCAGAAGGGTGGTTCTTACCGTCACCAAGAGGGAGGGAGGACACGCTTCTGGGCTTCCCAGCCTTGCACTTGCACAAGATGACATATAAAAGCACTTGAAAAGCCAACTTTTTTAGCTAAGTCCTCCCAGCTAAGAGAAACAGTCTGTTCTAGTGAAATTTTTTATCATGTATTTTGCTGCTTACATAGCATTGCTACGTTTCTGAAGCAGGAGGCAACACAGTGAATAGCCTCTGCCCATAAGCAAGGAGACTTATTTTTTACAACTTTTAAAACTTTTTAAAATCACATAGAAAAATAATTGTTCTTAAAAAAGCCAAAAGACAAAAGTGTGCCTTACACAAACACATTCTTCTTACCTGCAGTGCACCAGAGTAGGAGAGTCGATGGGATTTTGACTGTTGTACTCATGAACGAGGTGTCTAAAGTTGATGAGAAGGTCTGTGGTTTCCGGCACTCCGTGATCTGGCCAGGAGGTGAAATGGAACTGGCGCACTGTGTGGCTCTCTGGTGTGTTGGGCTGAAGGAACACACATTAAAAACAGGCATCAGAGGAGCAACAGTAGGGCTTCTTGCCATATGCACTGGGCAAAGCTCAGCTTCATGAAAGACGCCTGTTACAAACTGTGCAGTGATTTGATCAATGATATTTCAGTTTCCCTCTTCCTTCTACTCTGGTAGAGAATATTTTGAAGTAATTTCCTTTTAGAATCATAGAATAGTTTGGGTTGGAAGGGACCTTCAAAGGTCATCTAGTCCAACACCCCTGCAAGGAGGAGGGACATCTCCAACCAGATCAGGCTGCTCAGAGCCCCATCCAACCTGGCCTTGAACGTTTCCAGGGATGGGGCATCCACCACCTCTCTGGGCAACCTGTGCCAGTGTTCTACCACGCTCATTGTAAAAATGTCTTCTTTATGTCCAGTCTGAATCAGCCTCCCTCTATTTTAAAACCATTACACCTCATCCTATTGCGACAGGCCCTACTGAACAGCCTCTCCCCATCTTTCTTGTAGGCCCCTTTGAGGTACTGGAAGGCTACAATAAGGTGTCCCCAGAGCCTCCTCTTCTCCAGGCTGAAGAGCCCCAGCTCTCTCAGCCTGTCCTCATAGGAGAGGTGCTCCAGCCCTCTGATCATCTTCATGGCCCTCTTCTGGACCTGCTCCAACAGGTCCACGTCCTTCTTATGTTGGGGGCTTCAGAGCTGGATGCAGTACTCCAGGTGGGGTCTCACCAGGGCAGAATCACCTCCCTCAGCCTGCTGGCCACACTCCTCTTGATGCAGCCCAGGATGCAGTTGGCTTTCTGGGCTGCAAGTGCACATTGCTGGCTCATGTTGAGCTTCTTGTTCACCAGTACCCCCAAGTCTCCTCAGGCCTGCTCTCAATCCATTCTCTGCCCAGCCTGTATCCATGTTTGGGATTGCTCCGACCCACGTGCACAGGCCCACCTCTCCAATCTGTCAAGGTCCCTCTGGATGGCATCCCTTCCCTCCAGCATGTCAACTGCACCGCTCAGCTTGGTGTTGTCAGCACACTTGCTGAGGGTGCACTCTATCCCACGGTCCATGTCACCAACAAAGATGTCGAACAGCACCGGTTCCAGTACTGACCCGTGAGGAACACCACTTGTCACCAGTCTCCACTTGGAGATTGAGGTGTTGACCACTACTCTCTGGATGCAACCACCCAGCATATTCCTTATCCACCGAGTGGTCCGTCCATCAAACCCATGTCTCTCCAGTTTAGAGAGAAGGATGCCGTGCGGGACAGTGTCAAATGCCTTGGACAAGTCCAGGTAGATGATGTCCGTTGCTTGTCCCTTGTCCACCAATGCTGTAACCCCATCACAGAAGGCCACCAAATTGGTCAGGCACGATCTGCCCTTAATGAAGCCGTGTTGGCTGTCACCAATCACCTCCTTATTTTCCATGTGCCTTTTGCTTTTCACTTTACTCCAAGATCATCTCTGCTGCACTACATTTGCTAACAGAGTCAGGGCGAATCGTTCACTCTAGCAGATATTACTATCACCTGCATAAGCACGAGTTTTGGCGCAAGTGTCAGGGAACTATGAGCTGCAGGATCACTGATTGCCCAATCCCAGCTCCCATTAGTAGGCTGGATTTTGCTGGTAGATCCATTTCTGCCACAGGGAGGGTCTTACTGACAACTCATTCCCACCTCGGGATGTGTTACTGAAACACTGTTGTGAGAAGCCAGGGATTATGAACAAATGCATACACATAAATATCACAGGAATCTTATTGTCAGTAAGTAGCATGAAAAATTTTAGATAAGACTTCAGGCAGAAAGCAGACCTATACATTCAAAGCCTCAAATTAAAATAAACCACTTTATCCTTTTCCCTCAGATAACTTTGAATTTGATTAAGTTTTAGTGAAATAATTATATTCTGTCACTCTAGTGCTGCTTGACATCTGAAGTCAGTGATACAATAAACCACTTCTACAGATATTTGTACCCAACTAACTGTGGGGGTACTCACCTTTACTACAGTGAAGTCCCTTATT
Source organism: Chlamydotis macqueenii (assembly GCF_036417535.1). Lineage (NCBI taxonomy): Eukaryota > Metazoa > Chordata > Aves > Otidiformes > Otididae > Chlamydotis > Chlamydotis macqueenii. The sequence continues at coordinate 50,051,220 of NC_141560.1, read as the reverse complement.
GTCCATTCTGGAAGGACAATCTCTGAGACCATTGTCACAATAATGTCACCATAGCTCTTGGATTGTTTGTCTGGCCAGTATTGCTCACATTTTGTCTAATAAGAGAGTTACAAGGTTGGACATGTTACATACAACAACAAAGCAACTGACTTCGTTTTAAATAACATGCCACCTGAAGCAGGGCTAGAAACCACATCACCCTTCCCAATGGCCTACCTCAAAGCAGGAGAAGCTCTACTAAAAATCATTCTTTAGGGATAACCACCCACCCTTAAGGACAGCCACAACCCTTCTGAGACAATCTATTCTGGTAATCAGCAGATATTAAAAAAATGGGAAAAAGAAAAAAAAATTGGCTTATTTAATTTAGAAAACAGTCTTCCAGTAAGTGGATGGCTGTTAAAGTAGTTGGTCTCCAACCTACTAGGGTAACAACAAAATTAGAACAGATCCAGTCATCTTCAATAGACAGTTCAGTTTTAATAAAAACATACCCGAGCTTGTTCGACACATTTTGTCAACATAACAATAGAGTAGATATTCTTTTCCCAAATCATGCGCCAGAAGTCTTCTATAGTATTGGGTAAAGGACCCTGTGCAGCAATGAATTCCTTCTTGGAGTTATAGCCCTAAGAAGAATAAAAACCCAAAATATACATGCACACATACTTGCACCAATGAGACATAAAAAGCCAATTTTAAATATCATTATTATCTGTTAAGCCTACATCATAAAAATACACATTATATTTAATTTCAACTAGTGAAGCAACTTACAGGCATGTAGTTTGCATTAATATAATCATCATTTGCAGAGCTTTGATCTGAAAGTTTGACACGAGAAATATCATCTGCAGAAAGAATAAAGGAAAAGAAAGTTACGAATTTTAGAACTAGAACCTTTCAGCAAAATACTGCTTATCTAATGCATAATTTCTAAACAAAAGGTGTTTTCAAACAATTTTCATTTTTAAGAATACAAATATAACTTTAGGAATCATAAATGGCAGTAGTTTAGAATTTTTATAATGAAAGTCTTCAGAAAAATGAGTGGCCAGATAGAAAAAACCACAATACTCATAGTTGTTTGTTTTTTTTTTTAAACGTGGTTTGATTTTGCATATTTGTATATTTGTAGTCCCACACAAGACTTACTAGTTATAATCACTAGAGAAAAATAGGTATTTTCTCTTGCTGCCACTGCAGCTGATTTTTTTCCTCCAAAGCATCCCAAGGTACCCTTCACTGTTCGCTTTCCAGTTCCTTCTTACACTCTGCTACATTGCCCGCAGACATCTTAGCAGGGTTTAGGCTCTTAGCTCATCTGCAAAGCTGGCCAGCAGGGTCTTAAGACCCTATGATTTCTCAGAGCTCTGCACATTTGTCTGTCCGCAGTCAACCGTTAACCTGTTATTTTTTCAATCTGGACTGCAAGCTTCTCACAAATGGAAAATGAAAATTATTAAATTAAGGGAAAGATCCTTCAGGAGTTTTCTGAGGGCAAGTTTGGGAATTTTAGGGAACAGTCTTGAGGGAAAGCTCTTTACGTCTGCTTATACAGCGATTCTGGGAAAGCAGCAGCCCAAATTCATTTATTTGGAAACTGATGACATTAATTCCTTCTTTGAAACCTCTCGGTACTATTAAAGCCAGATTAGCCAAACCCAAGGTTTTTCACCTAAAAACTCAACCAGTAGAAAATGCAAAACCTAAGAGAGTAACTCACATGGTAAGACATTGTTGTATCTATTTTTTACCCTGTTCTCAGCAAGTTCAGCTGCAAATTTGGGCTGATGGACACCAGCAGACTTGAGTTCCTACAATAAAAGAAGGATTCATGAGCACCTGATCCTGGTTTAAGAATCACACAGAAACACATGACTGAAAGAGACAAATACTCCAAACACTCTTGGCACTTGCTATAAAAGTACGCATGTTAAACTGGAATAATCATAGAAACATAGAATGGTTTGGGCTGGAAGGGACCTTAAAGATCACGTAAGTTCCAACCCCCCTGCCAGGGCCAGGGACATCTCCAACCAGATCAGGTTGCTCAGAGCCCCGTCCAGCCTGGCCTTGAATGTTTCCAGGGATGGGGCACATCCACCACCTCTCTGGGCAACCTGTTCCAGTGCCTCACTACCATCATAGTGAAGAATTTCTTCCTTGTATCTAATCTAAATCTATCCTCTTTCAGTTTAAAGCCGTTACACCTTGTCCTATCACTACATACCTTTGTCAAAAGTAACAGTATTATAGAATGGTTTGGGTTGGAAGGGACCTTCAAAGGTCATCTAGTCCAACCATCCTGCAAGGAGCAGGGACATCCCCAACTAGATCAGGTTGCTCAAAGCCTCATCCAACATGGCCTTGAACGTTTCCAGGGATGGGGCATCCACCACCTCTCTGGGCAACCTGTTCCAGTGTTCCACCATCCTCATTGTAAAAAATTTTTTCCTAATATCTAATCTAAATCTACCTCCCTTTATTTTGAGACCATTACCCCTCGGCCTATCACAACAGGCCCTACTGAACAGCCTCTCCCCATCTCTCTTGTAGGCCCCCTTTAGGTACTGGAAGACCACTATCACGTCTCCCTGGAGCCTTCTCTTCTCCAGGCTGAACAGCCCCAACTCTCTCAGCTTGTTTTCATAGGAAAGGTGCTCCAGCCCTCCCCAGTTTTCTTGTAGGCCCCTTTACGTACTAGAAAGCCACTATAAGGTCCCCGTGGAGTCTTCTATTCTCCAGACTGAACAACCCAGCTATATAAGTAACAACATATAAAATAAATAAATAATTTCAACCTTAAAGTCCTTGCCACTGATGTATCCTAAATCTTAATCCCCAACTCTTTTTTCTGCTTTCATTTTCCACTGTTTTACCATCAGCAGAACACAGAATGAAATGCTTGACTTTTTTTTTTTTTTTCTCTTTTGAAATAGGCAAATAGAGCCTATTACCATTCACATTTATTAAGTAGGTTCCTTGTTCAATTCTTTGAACTGCTGTAGAGGAACGAGTTTATCAACTCCACGAACATGGGAGACAGAGCATCACTTGCAGCAACCCTCAAAGGGAACTTTCAGAATTGCCTATTTTAGGAAGAGATATGTTACTGACATCTGAGTTCAAGTCCAAGAAAGGGAGTAATTTAGCGACGTTAAAGAAAGGAAGTAATAAGTGATGATAAAAATCAGCTTTTTACAGAGTGAGAGGGTGACAGTGGCAAACCTTCTAGAGAAGGGATTAATACAGAATGTAGGAATAGTAGTGTGTTTAAAAACCAGAGATGGGCTTTAAAAGCTCAGAAATAGTTTTGTAGAAATACAAGACACTGATATCAACTGCACACTCATTCTGACCCCAAGGCAGTGAACTACTAAGCATAAGCTCCGCAGACATTACAGGGAGAAAGGGAGCAATTACATCAAAAAACAACTGAAGGAAGCAAAATCTGAGAGGAAGGTAAGGCAGAGCACCAGCCTGCAAAGTACAATAAAAGGGACAGAACTTGATCTGGAAAGAAGGAGAAAGTCAATTAATAGGTTCAAGCAGATTAAAAAAACAGATTCTGAACAGCAGACATGACAACACTGAATCCTTACTGACACTTGAATTTCTGTCTTTTCTACCTTGTAACAATTGAGCTTTAGCACATTTCATAGAGAAACAGTTAAGGAAATAATAATAGCTCTTTCATCTGACTGCTCCTTTGAGCTATTCACAGGTGTCATTCACAAATCACACCTACGTATAAGTGCAAAGAAGTAAAACAGCTTTCCCTAGGCTACCTCTGTAGTGCAGCTAGGGCAAGGACTCTGGACATCCCAGCTGTGGAGAGAGCTCTGAGCAGGAGGCCATGCTATAAGCTCACACGGTTCAGGATGTGAAGGATTTATCATACACTTCAACTAAATTTGGAGCTGAATCAGGGAAGGAAAGGCTATATATGTGGCTTAATAATCTCTATATTAAAGGTTCCTTCTCTTCCCCTTCAGTAAGCCTCACGTATGCTCCACAGGAAAGCTAATTTGCCTTTCCAAAAATATTTGACATAAAGCTCTCTCCACTGAGGGCACGTACCTCATATTCTTCAGCAAAACCACAGTTGGAGTCAGCTTGCTGCTTCTTAAAGTAGGACTCAAAGTTCTCCACTTTAATCATTTTTGATCTATGATGAGAAAAGCCATGTATTGGTAACTGGTATTAGGTAAATAGACCATGAATTCAGTTATTGTGTTAGGAAGCAGGCATTACTTACTTCTTGATTCTTCAGGGGAGGGTGAGAGGGGAAGAAAAAAAAAAAAGAGGTTGATTAGACACATGCAGCTGTATTTTTCACTATGTGAATCTAAGAATGAAAGCATGACTGTTAGTAGCAGCCACAAAACTGTGCATTTACAGGGGACAGGATATCGAGCATAGCATTTAACTGATCTGATAAACCAGGGAAAGGATAGCACATCCTTCAGGAGAAGATTATCACAGAAGGCATCAATCAGCCGCTTCTGTGCTGCCATCAGACTCGCCCCATTGCCTGGTGTATTTTATGTCAGCTATCAAAGTCTACACAGGTGGGACTTCATGGGATGCTTCAGCCATGCCTTTCCATCAGCACAAAAATTGGTGCAAGAACCAGTAATGTGATTCAATTGCATTGCCTGTGACTTATTGTTGTTACCCTCCCATGGACAGCTTTTACAATCTCAACATTACCAGAATTAATGGCTTAGCACAAAGTAGTCACGAAACACAAGGAAAATTCAGGTCTATGTGCACTTTATCAACAATTTGGATTGTTTCCTCAATGTGCATGAAAGCCTGCACTTCATTCAAACATCCTGTTTTTCAAAACTAGGTGGAGCATTTGTGTGTTGAATAGCAATTCATGAAGCAAGCACTCAAATCCCTGTTGCAGCTCTAGAAGTCTCATTCAATATAATTATTTTTAGTCTGCAGGCTGGAGTCTTTAAATTCCATGAGGAATTAATCCTGCAAAATTCTATACAAAACCTCACAGAAAACAAGTAACAGGGGTCAGAGTAAGTTTTGCGCTGGAGCTCAGAAAACAATGTGTGAAAGGATATGGACTTACTTAATTGGAGAGAAGGACACTTCAGTATTTCTTTTGTCTTTCCTGTAATGCAAAAGAAAACAACACAATAGGTTCACAGTAGAATTTAACAGAATGCATATGAGATTTCTGACGACAGCTATTTCCTGGGCCTGTTCAGAACAATTTCTTTTAAAGCAAACCTTTCATCATCTGGAGTAATAATAAAATACTTCATCCTTCATTGATGAAGTGGTGCAATGGGACTGTTTCTTTCTGTTGGAATCAGAGCATAACGCCTAAACACAAAACATATAGTTCGGTGGAAGAAGTACATCTGCATCATGCTAGCTAACATCTCAGGAGAATTGCTAGTGATCCCAGAAACACTACAGTGTTCAGCAGCGATGCATCAGTGGTACTGAAAGTGGCAGCTGAATGAAAGTAAGCGTTCTGTAGCTTTAAAGAAAGCTCTTCTCATTATTGTCCACAGTTATTGGACATGCTTGTAAAAATAATAGTGGTTAATCAAAGAAACAAAACAAAAAATTATTAAGGGCCCCACAGCTAACTCTTTAGAAAGGGTGTACCACGTGACAAGGAGCAGGAGAAAGCCTCTGTAGACTGTTAAGTCCCAGATTACTTAGAAAACATTGGAAACTGAGATACTGGTTCAAACCCTAGACAACTCATCAGCTTCTGGAAACTCCAGAATGGAAGTTTCATGTGACAGGCCATCGAGTTAAAATGCATGATTAATGGATAATTTAAAATAAAACCATCTAAGATACATTATATATGTCTTTTAGCACAATAATTTGTGATATTTGCTCACTTCTGACTGAATTATGTCATCAGCATACATGAATCCAGAAGAGCTAAATAAAACAAATCTTAACTCATTAGTCTGCAACTGTGGGGTTAAACAAAGTCACGTAACTAGTTTGATACATCAACTCTAATCTGTAAGATACAAAAAACATTTTTAATAGAATGTATTTTAAAGCATGACAGAAGTGTATAAAACAGACAGACAAGCCTTTTTAGGGCAAAGATACAGAAGTGAAGTACCAGTGTTCCTTATCACAACAAATACAATAATGAACACACATTACCTTCTCCTTCTCCAGAATATGAAACCCCCTATAGCAACTACAGCCAAGATAGCTAAAAGGCATCCAATAACGGCTCCAGCAATAACACCTGATAAAAAAAGAAAAAGTATTACTCATTACTGATTTACCTCTTCGGTGATGATCTAACTCAATCAACATGCTACAAGAGAACCTCTGCTCTACTAAACGTCTTCTTTACTGTGTCCTGCAGAACTAGCAAGGTATGAATTTACACAGCAGGTCACTGCAAAGCTAGAAAGAAATAGTCCATCACAGAGAAATCAACGAGTGTGTTGCTATGATGAAACTTGCCATAATTAAGGAGCCTACAAACACTGTGTACATGCCAAGCCACCAGTCTTATATTTGACATTAACTATACCTGGATCCTGGGGTAGCAAAACTGCATTAGAACAGGGTGAAAATGATACATAACTATCTTCCCCCACAATGGTGTTGGACATCGTAAAGGTTATATTAGTGAAACCTGCAACACTTGCCCTGTTGGTAAGAAAAAGAAAACAAGCAAACAGGTACATTACATGGTTTTAACAGCCTTCAGCAAGATCTGTAGACTTTTCATTAGATGATCTTTTAGATTTCAACTGCAGCAAAATTAACCAAACAGCAGCTTGAGATAAATACCTGTATGAACGAAGTGGAATCAATGGTCCATTTTCATAGCCATACATTGTATTTCCCTTGCCTACATTAACGATGTTGGTACCATTCTGAGAATGGAAAGAAGGTGATTTTGCCTGCTCTGTATCTATAATATAGGTTACATAGGCGATTGTCATCTTCTTCTTGAAATCTTTGTATGTGTTGTTCAATTTTGATTTCAGAGACCCACAACCTTCAGGAAAAAAAACAAGGACACATGTAGTATACATCATCCCCTGATTTTGTATCCTTTGGCACAGTGGCTGAGATGGTAATACAGTGTGTCACATTAACCATAGTTGTCATTACTCCATAAATACTGCCTGACATGACAGGCTGAGTGCTACAGACAATCTCAGAAATCTCTTCTACTGCAGTACAATTTACTGAACTACCTCCCTTCTCATCAAAGTTATTTGTTTTAATCTGCTTTTGGTTTTACTTCTACCATATACAGCGAGGCTTCTCTGTAAAGGCACATATGCACTCTTATCAACTATGTATGTAGAGAGTACAATGTAAACAGTGTAGAAAAAGTCAGTTGGTATTTGGTAAGATTGTGCTACCCAAACAGCATCAAGCCTCATTCAAGGTGGCACGAAACTCGTTCTGACCTGTATTTCCTTGCTGTGTCTTACAAGAAGTCTCACACCTAACTCTAAGAAATGAAAGAGTTAATGTCTGTCTTCTCTTGACAGAGACAAGCATTGGACAAAAAGTGAACAGAACAGTTTCTCTTCCAGAAGACTAAGAAGAACAGGCTACTGCATTGACCAACAGGACGCCAGCTGCAGAACAGTGTCACTTCACAGTGTCTGTTGTTAGAAGATGAACCCTAGAAACTTGAAGCAGATTATACAGTTGAGGCACATGTGACCTAAGAGGTAACAAACAAGCTCAAGGGAGGTGATTCTGCCCCTCTACTCTGCTCTCATGAGACCCCACCTGGAGTACTGCATCCAGCTGTGGAGCCCCAAACATAAGAGGGACATGGAGCTGTTGGAGCAGGTCTAGAGGAGGGCCATGAAGATGATCAGAGGGCTGAAGCACGTCTCCTATGAAGACAGGCTGAGAGAGTTGAGGCTGTTCAGCCTGGAGAAGAGAAGGCTTTGGGGAGACCTTATTGTAGCCTTCCAGTACCTAAAGGGGGCCTACAAGAAAGACGGGGAGAAACTCTCTAGCAGGGCCTGTTGTGACAGGACATGGGGCAATGGTTTTTAAATAAAGGGAGGTAGATTTAGATTAGATAGTAGGAAAAAAATTTTTACAATGAGGATGGTGGAACACTGGAACAGGTTGCCCAGAGAGGTGGTTGATGCACCAATCCCTGGAAACATTCAAGGCCAGGTTGGATGGGGCTCTGAGCAACCTGATCTGGTTGGAGATGTCCCTGCTCCTTGCAGGGGGGGTTGGACTAGATGACCTTTGAAGGTCCCTTCCAACCCAAACTATTCTATGATTCTATAACTCAAGAGAAAGTAAAGGTGATGTAAACATTCGGCATGTTGCAGGAGGAAGGAGAATCTCACTCATTTGACTAAAGTTTGTATACATTGCTCCCTACTGACTGCCTTTATGAAGCTAAAAGCTCCTTTTAAATGCAGATATAGTATTCAATTCACCTTTTAAAAGTAGCAGCCTTGCAGGAGCTCTGAAGGGCAGAAAAGCTGTAGTGAGTTTTCTACAGTTCCGTAGACAAGGTGTGATCAGCCATCAGTGAGCTGGTGGCTCACTGTCACCAGCAGCAAAGCTCTCATCAGCTATAACTGCTCAGGAACAGGGTGCAAGACAGCTCTTCTGAAGCACTAGTTTGGTTACATTAAAAGCAACTGATGTTGCAATTAACTCTGTTGACTAGGAATGGGTGTTAAATACTATTTGAGATACGTTCTATGTCCTGTCTGGTCCCTACTTTCCATTCCAGAAGGATGGACATATATATTGTCTGGAAAAAACACAGAAGAAAGATCCACAGTCAAACTGCTGCAAGATGAATTTCCAGTCTTAAGAGAAAGGATAAGCATGAATGTCAAATCCCACTTGGGGAAAACTATCTCCATCAGCTGCTTTATTCCTTCAGTGCATGGGCAGAAACAAGAAGTTAAAGTAGAATCTCCACTGCAAAAGTAAGTTCCTTAATTTTATGGTTTATCACTAGACATTCACCAATTAGACGCTTCTCTGTTTTGATGCTTTAAAGAGGCGAGTTTGCTAGACCACCCTCTAGCTTTCCCTGGCTGCTTTTTTTTTTTTTTATCTTCCAGCTGAAAAAGGGAGGGGCAAAAACATCCCATATTCCAAAGCTGTTTATATTAGTAGTTCTGAAAATTATTCTGGTGACTGGGGGCAGGGGGGTGTGGAAAAAAAAAAAAAAAAGGAAAAAAGGATACTACACAATCTGGTGTCACAAATCACTGGCAAATCAAGATGGCAACAGCACAGTGGCAATACATCCAAGACACACAAGGATAAGTCAGGCTGGAAAAGGCTGAGTGAAAACAGTGGCTTTCTGAAAACAAGAAGTGATCTGACTCGTGATTGAAAATACTATCTATCTCTATCTATTTAACACTTATTTAGAGTTTAAAACATAATGCTGTCTGGTAGGTTGTTCCACCAGCTACAAGATAGTATCATAACGTCTTACCTTGTTCTTCTGTTGTGATCATTACTGCATAGGCTTTTAATGGTCCATTCACTGACTCAAAATCTGAGAATTCAACAGACAGCGAGCTGTGACTGACTGCCTTGACTAAGGGAGGTTTGCTTGGAGCAGGTGGGTCTATAAACAGAAATATTTTTTCAGCACCTTAATGACTGACATAGGAAAGTTTTCCAAACAAGAAAATGCTGTAATACTGATGCTGTTCATATAATGCATATTTATTGTGCATCACATTAGACTTTCCATGAATATAACATTCATTCATAATTTGCAGACTGATAATGGACTGCATATCAAGTTTTGTATTCTGCAATCACAAAGTTAATATTTTGATCTTATAAATATATTTTATTCTCAAGTCTTAATGCTTACCAGTAATGCTTGTATTACACGTTTTCTGCATTGAAAGGCTTTCAGAATGATTTGAAAGAGTTGCAATAGTAACATTATAGGTGCTGAAATAATCTAAAGATGATGCTATGAAGGTTTCCTCGGAGCCTTCTCCCATGCAGGATGGAGTCCATTCTACTTTTTCCCATGTATCCTTACATATTTTAATTTTGAAGCCAGAATTGTTACCAGGAGGACATTCCCACTTCAGTAAAAGGGAAGACTGCTTGGCCACTGGTTCACACTGAAATAAATTCACTGAAGCAGGAACTGCGAAAAGAAAAACCAAAAACATACATACATAACCATACAACATACCACACCAAAAAAAAAAAAAAAAGACCCCTCAAAAAAAAAAAAAGAGGACTAAGAAATCAAGTATTGTAGTAAATAGAAAAAGCTGTCTGTTCAGTTCTGTGTATAAACACTTGTAAAACTTCAGTATTCAGACCTCTTCTGTGTTAACTCCTCTGCAGACAACCTAAATTTTCTCAGTAAGCCTATCTGTCAAAATCAGCAAAGTTTTCAAAATACTGTTCAACCACTGAACATACTACTCTATGTATGTATGAGTACATACTACATCTTTAAAGTAGTACGCAGATTGATGCTAATTCCCTGTATAATTACATAAAACTCTTAGTGGCCAACAAATACAAGAACGAATATAAGCTCTGAGCACAGCAGCAGCTACAACAGGTGTGAGAGTCCTGTAAGACACAGACAAAAATTGCAACCTTATGACCAGATACAATAAGATATTAAAAAAAGTTAATGTAGCAGTAACACTGAGAAGAAAGGTCCTTCTAAATTAAACATCGTATAAAACTTGACCTTCAAGGCCAAAACTCTCATGAAACTTAGGCAATTATAACACACAGCAAATGTATTTCCTCTCTTGATAAAGAGGTATTTACTTACAAGTAAAAAGCTCATGGATTAAGTTATTTTGTTATTAAAAAGAGGTATTATTTTAAGAAACTACAGAGAAGTAGAATTGTGTACCAGAAGAAACAGATTTAGGTAAAAGATAGATGTGAGTGACTGGAACTTCTCTACTGCATTCTCCAAATACTTCTTTTCCTTCAGTAACTACTGAAGGAAATCCAGTTGTTAGAGAAGATTTCAGAGTTCACATCTGTGATAACAGCTCTGGTGACACTGGATGTCTGGTTTCTAGAGGAACCATGACTTTGGATGCTTATCCTGTAGATGTTAGAAGAACTATTATCTGTGCTCCATGGGAAAGAAGGAAGGACAGAAAGACAGACAGAAATCAGAGACTGGCATACTCGGCCCAGATATGGAAAACAGAGCTGGACTCTGTGAAAGTCAAGATGAGACTCCATCAACGCTCACAAATATTTGCTGACAAACAGAGACAGAAAGAGGAGAGGCACAGCCATGCTTCCACGTTTTGGACAGACTGAGCATTACAAGTAGCCAAGCAGCACTTTCTCAAGTACCAGAAACACTCTTTATGGGTTCATCCTGGGACACCTCTGGAAAGCCCACTGAGGAGCTCTGGGACAGATTCACTTCACCTCAATTAAAATGGGACAAAATGAAGGAAAGAACACAGCAGCACATATTCACAACAAAGGGGCAAAAACAGCCACAATGCCTAGCCTGAGGAGCACCTCAACCTTCTCCTCTTTGCTGACAAGCTGAGTGCAGCAGCGTGGCTGAGAGCCACACAGCCCAGTGCTGCCAAAAGCCTCTCCAACTGGGGAAGTCTCCCAGGCACAAGGGAGACCTTCAAAATGAGGGTTGAAGGCCTCATTCATAAGTGTAAGAAGGCAACACAGTCTCCCACAGAATCCCATTCCACACATAAACATTGCTGACTGCAGGTAGGCTCTGGGCAGCACTTCTGCCTGAAACAATTCTCGGGCTGGTAGGCAGAACGCTGTGCTGCACAGCAAAATACAACCCACCAGAACAGGGCTGCAAGGAAATGTGACTTACTTGTATACAGGCTTATGGACAGTCCTTCTCCTTCTGTCTGACCATCAGCTGCTACTGCAAATACTGTGAAGTTGTACAGCGTCCCAGGGATTAACTCAGTAATTTCAGTTTCGATGACATTGGACGTCAGGTTCCTAACAGGAGTACCACTCACAACCTCTATCCTGTACGTGTAGGAGCTGGAACCAGCATCGTTCATGGCCCATGTCAAGTTGACAGAAGTCACACCAACATATTCTGCCTTGAGATCATCGACTGGGCTGGGCTCTGTGAAAGGCAAAAGAACAATCTGTCAACCTGCAAGAACTGCTCACAAACACACACAGGAAAAACACAGGCACACTACTAATTTGCTCTCTTCACATCACTCATTGTTCATAGAGTGCAGGAGCACCCCAACAACATCACCATCTGCTCCTGGACACTTCTGCATCAATGGGCAGCTAAGAGAGAACTGAAGAGACGTCATTCTGAGTGGGAGTCATCTCCCTTCGACACCCCAGAGTAGAACCACAGGTCACCATGGTGCCAGTATTCCCTGAATTTTACTTGGGAATACAGAGATGTGGTCAGGAAAGATACAGAATTGCAGGGGAGGGTGCAGGAAGAAAAAAAAGAAAAAAAAAAAAGGAAAAAATGATAGTGATGTTTCTGTGCACAGCAAAAGGTAAGGACCATCAAATGTGACTGGAAGAGGAGCAGAGGCAGTGACCCAGGCATTGTGCTCCATCGCCATCCTTTGTGCCCTGAACTCACTCCTGAGCCAGCGCAACCTAAAGCTCACTCTCCTGCTGCAGCCCAATGGCAACCACTGGCCCTCAAATCACAAAAGTTCTCTGGGCACAACAGACTCCCTGTGTGCAAGCCCTTTAAAGTAAGGGCCTGAGGCCCCCATCCTCCAAGAAGTCAAGTCAGCGAAACTGCCCACACAACTCACAGGCCAGGGAGGCAGGCTGTCAGGAAGAGTTCCTCCGTTGTGTCACAGGCCTTGTGACCACCTTCAACCACCACTGTTTTTGAGGGTTTTGGTTTATTTTGTTTTTAAAAGAAGGTTATGTCCCTTCCCACAAACATCTCTGACTGCAAGCAGGCAAAACACAGCAACAGTATTAAATTTCAGCCCTCAGGCAGGTAGGCAGAACCCTGTGCTGCACAGCAAAATACAGCCCAGCAGGAAGGGATGCACAAGCAACTGCGACTTACTTGTATACAGTCTTATGGACAGTCCTTCTCCTGTCTGACCATCAGCCGCTACTGCAAATACTGTGAAGTTGTACAGCGTCCCAGGGATTAACTCAGTAATTTCAGTTTCAGTGACATTGGACGTCAGGTTGCGAGCAGAAGTACCATTCACAACCTCTATCCTGTACGTGTAGGAGCTGGAAGCGGGATCGCTCACTGCCCACGTCAGGTTGACTTTCTCAGCACCAACGTATTCTGCCTTGAGATCATCGACTGGGCTGGGCTCTGTGAAAGGCAAGACAACAATCTGTCAACCTGCAAGAACTTCTGCTCACAAACATGGACAGAAGAAACACAGGCACACTACTACTTTGCTCTGTTCACATCATTCATCACTACAGTACAGGAGCATCCAAACAACATCACCAGATGCTCATGGAGGCTTCTGCATCAATGGCAATGTAAAAGAAAAATAAAGAGGCATCTCAAGTGTGATTCATCTTCCTTTCACATCCAAAAGCAAGAGCACAGGTCACCATGGTGCTAGCAGTTCCAGGGTTTACCCTGACAATTCAGAGGTGGGCAGGAAGGAGAAAAGATTAGAGGCGACAGACAGCAATGCATCTCTGCACAGCAAAAGGTAAGGAACATCAAATACCACTAGAAGAGGAACAGAGGTGATGACTCGGGCATCTTGCTCTCTTTCTCCAACCCTCATGCCCTGATCTCATTCTCATGGAGAGACCATCTCCAAAAACCCACTCTGCAGCACCCTATTGTCTGTGCATCTTCAGGGCAACTAGCCATTATTCAGGTAGCACAACAAAGACTTTTGGGAATTAACCGGAAAGGTAGGAGCACACATGCATGCACATTTCAGAACAACACAAATGACAAGAACAGGCATCTGTTTCCTTTCAAATACACCCTGTGGAATGACTAGGCTGGGCTACAGCCTTGCAGGCCAGCTCCAAAATGGGCCCTCCAACGCCACACATCAAGACTATTGATACTCAACACAGCAAGGTGCTGGTCAGTCAAAGCAGCTCCTCTGAACTAGAGTTGCCTAAATCTCACTTTCCTGTTGAAGCCTGATAGCACCTATGGGCAACCAAATCATAGAAGGTCCCCTGGTGCAATATGCTCTCTGTGAGATCCTCTTGAAATAACAGCCCCAACACTCTAGGAAATGAAACCAATCCACTTTCTCAAATTTAGAACATACACGTTCTTGGGGAAAAATTTCTTCTCTGCATTGTCAGCCTTGAGGACAAACTTCACCAAGAGCTTTCTACCAGGGCAATGTTGCTTCTGTACTTAAACATCCCATGCTTGGCAAATTAGCCATCTGCAGCTCCAGGGTCAAAACATCACCTCTGCCTGTACTAAGTTACAACCCTCAGGCAGGTAGGCAGAACACTGTGCTGCACAGCAAAATACAGTCCACCAGAAATAAGGCTGCAAGAAACTGTGACTTACCTGTATACAGGCTTATGAACAATCCTTTTCCTTCTGTCTGACCATCAGCTGCTACTGCAAATACTGTGAAGTTGTACAGCGTCCCAGGTATTAACTCGGCAATTTCAGTTTCGGTGACATTGGACGTCAGGTTCCTAACGGAGGCACCACTCACAACCTCTATCCTGTACGTGTAGGAGCTGGAAGCAGGTTCGCTTACGGCCCATGATAAGTTGACAGAAGTCACGCCAACATATTCTGCCTTGAGATCATCAACTGGGCTGGGCTCTGTGAAAGGCAAAACAACAATCTGTGAAGACTGAGAAATAAAGAAGAGCCCCAGCCACATTTCCCTGTTCCACACGGAATGACCATTATTTACAGCCAAGCAACACTTCTACAGTATCAATACCCAGTTTCAGACATTCATGCTGGGGCATCCTCTGGAAAGGCCACAGGCATTCTGGGGGATATCCTCTTAATTTCAGTTCACATGGCAAACCCATTTGTTCTCGCAGTGGGTCTCCAGACAGAGAAATGGGTGGAAACCAGGGAAGGAAGCAGAGTGTGATCTTGGTCTGTTAACTCAAAATTGTGCCTGTAAGTCTTAATCTGAGCCCTTTCCCTGGTTTTATTTAGGGGGGGGGGGACGGACGGGGGGACGGGACGGGACAGGACTACGGTGGCAGCTCCTGTAAGAAGCTGCTATAAGTTGTTTCCCCTTTGTCCAGTGGACTTGCCCAGCCTAGGACTGCCCAGCCTAGGAGAGACCGGCTGCTGGCCAGGGCGAAGCCAATTGGTAACAGAATGTTCCCTAATAACGCCTCTGTGATAATGTATTTAAGAAGGGAAAAATAGAAAAAAAAAAGAAAAAAGTTGTGAAGAAGCTGAAGTGGGGGCAGAGGGGGGAGGTGTGAGCCTTGCAGGCCTCACTCTCTGGGCAGCTATCTGGGCCCGACTCGGCCCGGCCTGGCTGCAAGAAGTGGAGAGTTGCTGAGATGTGAAAACCTGAGAGGCATCTCCCTGAGCTGATCATCAAGAATTTTTTGTGAGAGGAACGGCTGCAGATGCCAAGGTCAGTGAAGGAGGGGGAGGAGTAATGCTGCTCCTGGCAGAGATTCCCCTGCAGCCCGTGGTGCAACGCATTGTGAGGCAGGCTGTCCCCCTGCAGCCCATGGAGGTCCATGGAAGAGCAGAGATCCACCTGCAGCCCGTGGAGGGCCCCAGGCCAGGGCAGGTGGATGCCCGAAGGAGGCTGTGTCCCATGGAGGGCCTGCTGGGGCAGCTGTTTCAGAGGGACTGCACCCCGTTGAAACAACGGCCCGTGCTGGAGCAGTTTCACAAGGGACTGCAGCCTGTGGGAGGGACCCCACACTGGAGCCAGGAAGGAATGTGAGGAGTTCTTCCGCCGAGGAGGAAGCAGCGGCGTAAAACAACGTGTGATGAACCGACAGTAACCCCCATTCCCTATTTCCGCCCTGTGCCACTTGGGGTGGGGGAGGGGGAGGAGGTAGAGATAATGTTAAGCCTGGGTAGAGGGAGGAGTAGGGGAAGGTTATCTTGTTCTCTCTCTCTCATTATCCTGCTTTGTTTTTAATAATAAAACAAGCAGTTTTCCCCAAGTTGAGTCTGTCTTGCACGTAAAAGTAACTTTAAGGATCTGTCCCTGTTCTTACCTCAAACCTTGAGCCTTTTTCTTATATTATCTCTCCCTGTTCCCTCAGAGGGTGGGGGGAGCAAGAGAAAGACTGGATAGTCTCGTCCCGAGCAGGGCTAAACTACGACAGCCCTTCAAGTCCAGCCTCTCCCCAACATCAGCAGAAGGAACTGGGTCCTGAGCAGGTCCAACAGCTGACCCACCCAGAGGGGCTGTGTCTGCAAGCATGATTCAGCATGAACACTAGGCAGACAAGACTCACCTCAGGCAGCTCATTCAAGCTCATCTAACCAGTAGCAGCTCCAGGACACACCGCTTCTAATTGCTTTGTAGGGACGCTGCCTGTTCCCTTTTCGCTCCTGAGCTAGACACACACGCACACACACACAGAAACTAAAACAACTTCTCCGCCCATGTGTACCTCTGATCTGGGAAAAAGGTACCATGGTGCAAAGCTGACAAAAACAGGACCGCACCTGACAACGTAGCCGTAGGCACTGTCACAGCCCACAAGAGCCCCAGGCCAGGGACTCTGCAAAGAACTCAAAACAATCTTCAAGAACAAAAAGCCTCTGTGATCCTGGCCACCACGTCCCTGCACACCATGTCCTCTGGTATAAGCTGTGACAACCTGCTCCCAGAAGCACTGCAGGTGCCCCATTCAGCCCTCAAGTCTAGAGAAAGTAATGCTGTTGTAGCAGCTGGAACTCCACATAGTCTTGAGCAGCCAAGCCAATTGAAATAACTGCTCTACAGGCAACACTTGCACACAGACACATACAATCTCAGTCCTCTTCCCTTTTACCAAAGGCCACTTGGCAACTCATACTCTCAGGCACCTGCAGCAAAGCAACGTTACAATGAGAAATAGTACAAAATTGGAAACCCAAGGTAAAAAAGCAGGGCAATTTGGTAGAAACTGCATGTTTACTTGCAATTAAGAGGCACCATTTTCTTACTTGTATACAGGCTTATGGAGAGTCCTTCTCCTTCTGTCTGACCATCAGCTGCTACTGCAAATACTGTGAAGTTGTACAGCGACCCAGGGATTAACTCAGTAATTTCAGTTTCGGTGACATTGGACGTCAGGTTCCTAACAGAAGTACCACTCACAACCTCTATCCTGTACGTGTAGGAGCTGGAACCAGCATCGTTCATGGCCCATGTCAAGTTGACAGAAGTCACACCAACATATTCTGCCTTGAGATCATCAATTGGGCTGGGCTCTGTGAAAGGCAAAACAACAATCCGTCAACCTGCAAGAACTTCTGCTCACAAACACAAACAGAAAAAACACAGGCACACTACTAATTTGCTCTCTTCACATCACTCATTGTTCAGAGTGCAGGAGCACCTCAACAACATCACCAGCTGCTCCTGGACACTTCTGCATCAATGGGCAGCTAAGAGAGAACTGAAGAGACGTCATTCTGAGTGGGAGTCATCTCCCTTTGACACTTCAAAGCAGAAGCAGAGGCCATAACTCTGACAGCACTCCCAGGGCTTCCCTTGGGAACCTAGAGAGGTGGGCGGGAAAGAGAAGAGAATAGCATGGCATAATTTCAGTTGAAAGGGACCTACAACGATCATCTAGTCCAACTGCCTGATCACTTCAGGGCTGACCAAAAGTTAAAGCATATTATTGAGGGCATTGTCCAAATGCCTCTTAAACACTGCCATCTCTCTAGGAAGCCTGTTCCAGTGTTTGACCACTTTATCTGTAAAGAAATGCTTCCTAATGTCCAGTCTCAACCTTCCCTGGTGCAGCTTTGAGAAGAGATCAGAACCTCACTCTCCACTTCTCCTCCTCCGAGTATAATGAGGTCACCCCTCAGCCTCCTTTTCTCCAAACTAGACAAAGTCCTCAGATACTCCTCATAGGACATTCCTTCCAGCCCTGTCACCAGCTTTGTTGCTAAATAGCTCCCTCAATCACTTAAAGTTTGCTTTCTTGAAGTCCAAATAGCAAACCTGACACCTGTTTGTCTTATTACACGGAAAAATATAAACTCAACCATTTCGTGATCACTGTGGCCAAGATAGCCACATCCTGCATGAGTCCTTCTCTACTCACAAATAGCAAGTCTAGGAGGGCACCTTTCCTAGTTGGCTCACTGAATACTTGTGACAAGAAGTTATCTCCCATATGAAGAGACAAGAATGGAGGGGAAGGAAGGTGGGTTTTGTTTGGCTGTTTTCACTTTGTTCTGTTTAAAGTGGGGATATGTATTTGCCGCACATTAAGATCCCATGCTTAGTAGAAAGTCCAAATTAAGCTCCAGGATTAAAATATCATATCTGTACAGATAACAGTTTTATATTTAGAGCCCTCAGGCAGGTAGACAGAGCTCTGACTCACCCAGCAGAACAGGGCTGCAAGGAAATGTGACTTACTTGTATATAGGTCTACGGACAATCCTTCTCCTTCTGTCTGACCATCAGCTGCTACTGCAAATACTGTGAAGTTGTACAGCGACCCAGGGATTAACTCAGTAATTTCAGTTTCGGTGACATTGGACGTCAGGTTGCGAGCAGAAGTACCACTCACAACCTCTATCCTGTACGTGTAGGAGCTGGAACCAGCATCGTTCATGGCCCATGTCAAGTTGACAGAAGTCACACCAACATATTCTGCCTTGAGATCATCGACTGGGCTGGGCTCTGTGAAAGGCAAGACAACAATCTGTCAACCTGCAAGAACTTCTGCTCACAAACACAAACAGAAAAAAAAACACAGGCACACTACTACTTTGCTCTGTTCATAGAGTGCAGGAGCACCCCAACAACATCACCATCTGCTCCTGGACACTTCTGCATCAATGGGCAGCTAAGAGAGAACTGAAGAGAAGTCATTCTGAGTGGGAGTCATCTCCCTTCGACACCCCAGAGTAGAATCACAGGTTACCACCCTTGACAGCACTCCCAGCACTTCCCTTGGGACTCTATAGAAGCAGACAGGAAAGGGATGAGGATGAAGGGGAAGATGAGGAATGAAGATAATAACAAAACAGAAACATCAAGGCTGCATTTCTGCTACACACTAACATCCCATCTTTTGCATATAGCCCAGATGAGGCTCCAGGACTATTATGTCTATACACAGTAGTATTGAATTACCATCCTTGCATAGGTAGGCAGAGCCCTGAGCTGCACAGCAAAATACAATCCACCAGAAACAAGGCTGCAAGAAACAGACTTACTTGTATACAGACTTATGGACAGTCCTTCTCCTTCTGTCTCATTGTCATTCACTACTGCAAATACTGTGAAATTATACAGTGTTCCAGGGATTAACTCTTTAATTTCAGTTTTGGTAACATTGGACGTCAGGTTCCTAACAGAGGTACCGTTTACAACCTCTATCCTGTAGGTGTAGGAGTTGGAAGCAGTGGTGTTCACTGCCCATGTCAAGTTGACAGAAGTCACGCCAACATATTCTGCCTTGAGATCAAGGACTGGGTTGGGCTCTGTGAAAGGCAAGAAAGTTAAAATTTAAAGGGGAAAAAAAAAATTTTAAAGGAGTAAAATTGTCTAGGTGCAGCAGTGATTACCATCCTGCCTCAGCTGTCAACTTCACACAGGGTGCTGAGAAAGACTGGAACACATAACCTGCTGTTATTTTTAACTAAGCTGGCTGTCTTACAGAGAAGAGCCTTCTAGCTGCAAGATTCACACAGCACTCCTCTACATACATGACACCCTCACTACTAGGTAGAGTACTTCAGCTGTACTCTGTTATGTAGGTACTTCAAATCTGTATGTCACTGTATGTTCGAACTGTTGCAACTGTAACCTAAAAAGCCATAATAAGCAGGGAAGGGAGCCCAAGTCTAACAGTGATAGAACCATCTCAAGGCCATGCAACAATCACAGTGTTGAACTGCACTCCCAGTCAGCTGTGCAGATGCTTTTCTTTGGCCCATTCACTACTGCAGTAAAGCAGCTGGATCCACGCCCCCTGCATGCTCTTTGCACTCTGGACTAGAGTTCAGGCTTAAAACGCTAACGCAGTATAAAAGCACAAACCACCCTGAAGATTTACATCCCAGTCACATTCCAAACTACTTACGTGTTACATTGTCCTGATCACTTATTGCACTGTCAGATAGCGACACATCCTTGGACAATCTTCCACCTCCATAGGTTTTGTTCCCACTCGTAGAGTTTAGTGATAAATCATCATTACTACTGGTTCCTGTTTCTGCAGTCACATTTTTTGAACCACAGTCCTCAGTGCCTGAAAGAAAGAATACAAAGCAATAAGTATTTTTACAAAGCTTCTGGGTTTCCCATGACTGCAAAAGTACAGTCATGTACAGATATCATGCACAGACCTGCAGTCACTTCTGTTTTCCCAGTTTGTTCTCCTACAGAGATTTGACTGCGCATTTCCTGATTTTACCACTTTTAACTTCTGTCAGACAACTTGATTTAGATTAAGAGATAGCCACATTACTTCAGTCATTCACTGACTCTACTCATGGTTTGGGTGAAAGCTACCACGATCTGCTCTTTTTTTCAGTGCAGGTTTGTTTGAAAAGAACAGAACCTGCCGCCACATTCTGCGCATGTATTTTTCTCATGTGTTATCAGAAGCTAGCTGCTTTACTTAACCCGGCATAGCAACTTTATCTTTTCCCCTCAGAGTATGAGCAAAATGTTCTCATATTCACACAGAGTGTTCCACAAGTAAGGACGAGACAGAGTATACCTGCAGAAAACAATGTTAGGTTGACATAGCGCAGCCCAAACTATGCAGAGAGTTGATTCAGGCCCTAACATTTAAAGGCTAGTTCATGTCAGTCTCATGTTCAACATTAAGGCAGAACTCATCTTGCATCTACTT
Source organism: Chlamydotis macqueenii (assembly GCF_036417535.1). Classification (NCBI taxonomy): domain Eukaryota; kingdom Metazoa; phylum Chordata; class Aves; order Otidiformes; family Otididae; genus Chlamydotis; species Chlamydotis macqueenii. Next base: position 50,030,223 of record NC_141560.1, on the reverse strand, counting down.
TTGAAAATTTTTGCCACATGAAAACTTGTAATCTTGGCAAGTACAGCAGTTACTATACTTGCTTCAGAAAACCCTTAAAGCATCACTTTGAGTGCCTTCTTTCATTTTCAGGTTTATTTTGTATTGCCTAAGCGCGTTATATCTGAACTTGATTTTACCAGAACTCTTTAGAAACTGAAAAGCAAAGGGATTTAAGTGCACTTTTATATCTTTAAATATCCTTAAACATACTGCAGGAATTATAGTCACTAAAATAAGCGACTTTACATTTTTGAACGCTATTTCTAAAAGTTATTTTCAGAAAGTTTTTTAAAAATACTTAGCTGATACTGTTCAATCTTTTTTAAAAGAAATTAAGATAACTAGAGTTATATTAAAAAAAAAAAAAAAAAGCAACAGAATGATACTTACAGGCAATTGTACATCTGACCTGGAAAACAAAAATAAATAACACAAATTAAAACTTGAAATTACTGGAATAAAAATAAGTAAGGATTGGCTTACTTAATACATGGGGGGAGGAAATCAGTTAAAAAAAAAAATATTTATTGTTGCACTCTAGGTTTTTCAACCTGCAGAAGAGATACCTAAAAATCTACTGACACAAAAACAACACCAAAAATATACCAAACTATTAAAAACAAAACAAAAAAACCCAATCCCAAACATGCTGGTAAAGTGTTAGCTACTGCTTTTTTTTTTTTAAACCAGATTTTGTCACACAAACAGCTTGCATAACATTATTATTTTGCACATACAAATTTAAAAACAAAACCCACAAGATCTTAATCAAATCCACTTTAGTTAGTACTTCCAACATCATCTTCCAAAAAGTAGGAGATGCAAATCAGTTTTTTTTTATTAACAAGATTTTTCTTTTCATCCCTTTGCTGCATAAATTTTATTATTACTTCTCACAAAATAATATTTTGCATTTTCTGAAACAATCTCAGCATAGTCAAAGTTCCAAACAATATATATTCTGAAACCTAGTTTACGTGTGTGTATGTATCCATAAAGTATCAGCAGTTGACATTTAACTGCAACCTGGAACTCCTCTGCTAGTAATACTGACAAACACAGCGGAATCTGGTTTGTAAGTGTTTAGTCTTTCAACTTCATGCTTTTGCTTCCGAAAAAGCCATTTCCCTTCCTGTTAGTGTACAAACTGGCCTGTAAATTGCTTTCTTCATCTCCCCCCAGGTGGCAGCACCAAATGCTCCTGAAGGATTGAAATAAAAGCCCGAGACTGAGGTCTGCAGGCGCTGGAGAGGAAAACTCTGATTTCCTGAGACTTCCCAGACTCACAGCCAGCTGATGCCAACCGACTGCAGCAGGCACTTTTGTCATGTCACAAACAGACGACTTGAACAATTGGATCAGGGATAAAATACAACTATTCATCTTGCAAAGCCACACAGGACAAGACAAAAAGAAGCATGCAGATATATGTGTCCCAAGGACAGGCAGGCCCCTAGCGTGGTGCTGGAGATCCGCAGATCACAGTGCCTTGTGTCAGGCAGGCTCGTGGCCACGGGAGGTTTCTGCCTGCCCACCTCTGGATCTGATGTTTTTGGCATCACATTTGGTGCAGGTAGAGGCAGTCTCCTGCCCTGGCTGCTCTAATGTCACCTGCAGAAGGGCTGGTGCTTTGGCTGGACCTTATATTATCTTGCTCCTAGAAAATCCAGCTTAGCTTTATGCCAGATGGTGCCTTACCCACACAAAGCATCAAGCCTGCTGATTGCAGAGGTTGACACATTCCTCTAAAGCACTTGAAATTGTCTCATTTTCTCTTTCCACCCTGTTTTATTTGACAGTTTTAGCTGTTTCTGCAATTCCACAAGCTAACTCAAAATAAGCATCTATACCACAACAACCCAATGCAAAGCTCGAATGCCAAATCTCTCGTCTGTCAGCTCTCATGTTGCTGCTCCATCAGCAGTAGCTCCCTGCATCACAGTCATGGGCCCAAGCAGACACACTCAAAAAGCAGTCAAAGGATACCATTAAATCATTGTGTTCTCCATATGAGAGACTATAAAAAGCACTCTCCACAAAGATGAGGCAGGGCAGCTGATTAGAAGCAATCCCTCCAGCTTTACAGTAAGGAGAAATACAGCAGAAGCCAGCTTCAAGTAGAGACACCCCCTTCCAGCCTGTGATAGTTTCAGTGCCACAGCAAGAATAGTTTGGGCACATTTCCTAGGCAAAAGAGCACTTGGTAAGCATCAAACAACTAACGCTTGGTTGTCTTCAGCACAGCCCTACTGACACACAAATGACATTACTTGGGACGCAGATTTCCTAGGCACAAGTGTGAGGCTCCTCCTCAACCTTTCTGAATATTTGAGAGCCCAGCCAAACTGCAAGGCTATTAGGAAGTGAGGAAACTTTCCTTTGCACTCAGGTCAAAAAGCCCATCTGTATTTTTACACAAAGAAGTGGCCAAGGAAGAAGAGACTACAAAGGAAAAAGCCACTCATAAGGCAGGAAAACACTCACATGCAGCGTTCAGAGTAGAAGTGCTAAGCTATGAGGAAAAAGCTGCTGAATGACAAGCAAGAGGAGAGATACCCTGAAAAGCAGGGCAATCTAAAAGTAAAGACAAAAAGATGCTGTGTTTACTCAGAAAGGGAAATCGCAAAAACAACAACAAGAAACGCTACTGGACTGAGTAAGTGACAGTGATTTCTGCAGCCCTACAGACAAAACAGCAAAAGCCTGACATCATTCACAACCTGTCCTTCAGTTACTTTCTCTTCTGTAAAACTACCTGAAGATTGCAAAGTTTTGCATGTCCTTCTCCCCAATTTTGAGCTCAGGGGCACAGCTATTCAGCAGCACAGCTCCTTCCTGAGCAACAGAAAGAACAGACATCATACAACTGAGAAACAGGTATGGCACTACCAAGTCAAGAGAAGCGTGGCCAGCAGGTCGAGGGAGGTGATTCTGCCCCTCTACTCTGCCCTGGTGAGACCCCACCTGGAGTACTGTGAGCCCCCAACACAAGAAGGACACGGACCAGTTGGAGAAGGTCCAGAGGAGGGCCACGAAGATGATAAAAGGGCTGGAGCACCTCTCCTATGAGGACAGGCTGAGAGAGTTGGGGCTGTTCAGCCTGGAGAAGAGGAGGCTCCGGGGAGACCTGATAGCGGCTTCCAGTACCTCAAGGGGGCCTACAAGAAAGATGGGGAAAGGCTGTTTAGTAGGGCCTGTTGCGATAGGACGAGGGGTAATGGTTTTAAAATAGAGGGGGGTAGATTTAGATTGGAAATTAGGAAAAAATTTTTTACAATGCGAGTTATAGAACACTGGAACAGGTTGCCCAGAAAGGTGGTGGAGGCCCCATCCCTGGAAACGTTCAAGGCCAGGCTGGATGAGGCTCTGAGCAACCTGATCTAGCTGGGGATGTCCCTGCTCCTTGCAGGAGGATTGGACTAGATGACCTTTGAAGGTCCCTTCCAACCCTAACCATTCTATGATTCTATGATTTTAAGTCCCCTGCACCACTGCTTCTCACCTCCCCATTTCTTCCCTGCCAGCTGAAACAAGAAGCATGCTGATTCCTGTTTTACCCCCAGCTGCAGCCATCTGATCTAACAGCAAATTATTACCAAGCTGCTAGAAACTTGGCTGTACCATCACGCCTGAGTTTTGTGGATCATGCTCAAACAACTAAAGAAAAAAGTTATGCTAAATCTCCTGTCACATGATAAATAAACAGCTTCCCATCATTTCACTTGCTTTTGTTTATCACACACTTTGGCAATACCCCCTCACAATGCCTGCTGACTTTCCACAACTCTACATGCAACCCAAACTCAAAAAAGCACATCCTGTTGGCAGCAAGCAGGGTGTCCTGAAAGGCAAAAACGCACAGAACAGATGATCCCATTCCCAAGCGTTACCCTGCCTGACTCAGTCATTCCGTGCTGTATTTTTCAACACAAGCCATGAACTGAACTGTTCTCCAGCCTTATGTTATTACTTAATGAGATGCTATTTATACAAAACACTTGTTTATTATTTCAGAGGATATTTGTGCTGAACACCTGATTTTCCTTGTGTTTTCATCAAATATATCAGAAGCCCTGTCATTTCCGCTTTTGTTCTCAATGACATGAATCCACATTATTCATGTGCAGTCAGGTATTTTTTTTTAATAAAAAAACTGGAACTTGGGGTAAGGGTGGAACATCTCTCCCCAAGAAAATACTCAACAGATCAAGACAGCAAAATGCAAAACACTGACCATTTCAAGTGAACAGCAGAGATATGTATACACAAGCTCACCACTGTCATCAGCTATGGTAAATGAATCTTTTCAAGCATCACACAGCCGCATTTCGAGCCTGATCAAAAGTTGCATGTTCCAGAGGAGCCAAATAATTTATCTGCACTTGCGCAAGGTCTGTCCTGCACTCCTTATGTGTGCAGTTTATTATTGACCAGGAGTTGGTGGTGTGTAGTAGACGGAGGATTCAGCTCCATCCTCCTCAGGTATACAGTGGGTTACCTGATTGCAGAATTATTATTATTAGTCTCACAGGTAATCTTACCAAAGAGGAAATAAGACATGCTGCAGGAAAACATCTTCAAAAGTAATAAGTGACTGAGAAGCTCAAGTTCCATTGATATTTGAAAAAGACAGACTAAGACTAAGATATTTTCAGGAGCAGGATTTAAAATGTGCCTGCTGTACACATGCACTGAGGGAGCCACAGGAGCTGGTCAACAGCAGGGAAGATAGCAGTGCCTCCACTTCTGCTGGTTGTGAGACTTTAGATCAACTTGGCTCTGCTGTCAAACTGCACCTTCTAATGAACTTAGGGCTCCTGCACTGGGGAAAAAAGCCCTTGTCAACAGCAGCCCACCTGCCTGGGGTGCTCCAGTTTCCAAAACAAACAACGTGGTTTGGTTCATGTAAATACGAGGTTAAGAAGCTGGCTAAACAGTCAAAGTGAGCAAACCAGAAAATCCTAACCAAAAAAACCCCTTAGCCACAAACCCTTTCTGAGAACAGTACATGAGGTTGCTGCTTGTTATTTCTCGTGTTCTCACCAGTATGTGCCTTGTGACTCAGATGCAAAAAGCCAGGACATTAATCACACTCTTCTCCAACGATCTTTCACATGCGTACCTTCAGATCTTCTCTTCTCCACCCACCCATCCTCTCTGGTTTGGAGGAGCTCCACAAAAATACCAAGTTATCACAATGGTCTCCAAATTCTCAACATCCTTTCAAAAAAGGAACAGCATAATTAAGATGACCGCCCCAATAGCCCTTGTCTCACTTCCTTTTTTTCCTCCTATGCCCACCTACCATTAGTTGTCCCACATCCATAACTACGGGCTTTAGGGCAAGCTACTGCACTGCAACCATCACCGTGGTTTTAAGACTCCAGGTTTCGGTTTGCTAACGTTATCAGTTATCACTGCTCAGCTGACAAACATTAACCAGCAAAGACACAGTAACTCTGCCACTTGTAGACCGCTCTGTCACCTCTGATATTTCATACTTGGCATAGGCTTATGCAGAAAGCGTTCTCACAGAAAGGTTTTATTCAAGGTCACACAAATTAAGTGAAGATCCAACTCTGGAATGCCACTGGGAAGCCCCACAATAATGGAAGTGGGATTGCCCAGGTATATCTTTCCACCTCACCGGGAGTGCAAAGTCTAAATCTGTAGGGAGCAACACCTTCTTGCAGGAGACAATCCCAGAGAAAGGATGGGGTTTGGAAATACAGAATTTTTCTGTCTCTTGCAACCCAGCTCAGGCCTGTTTCACCTCATTCATTTCCACATTATGTCCAAATCAATGACGTTTGTCCAAATCAATGACATTACAACACCAGGAAAGAAAAATAAGATCACCTGAACTGGGGCATATAACTGTGTGCCTAAACCTATATGAACCTAGTCCAAGTAACATGCCTTACTTTTGCAATTTCTTGGTTTTAGGGTGAAAAAAATATCATACTGGAAAATGAGCTGAAATATACCTGTGTAATATTTTGCTTTATTTTCTAATTTCTTCCCAAAATGTCTTGTCTTCAACTGCAAAGCATTTCTCTGCATTTAAGCAGACAATTTCTAATCACAAATCATTATACTACTGTAAAAAGCACAGAAATTAAAAGATATGCCAAGACAAGAAAAGCAAGTGTTTTCCCCTGTGCTTATTGTACAAAAAGAAAAAAAGACAATGTAGATTAAGCCTGTGTGCTGTAGATTCGCTCCAACCTTCAGCAGCATTTGTAAACACTCAGTCCTCCTGTATCAGGTCCTTGCTACTTGAAGGAAGAAATAGTCAACAAGAGGCTAACTCAGAAGCTAACATTTAATTATGTTATATAGTTTCATTTAAGACTGATTACTTTCTGGATTTGGTGCTAGGGTTTGGGGTTTTGGTTTGTTTTTTTTCCTCCTTTCCAGTGTATATTTACTCTGCTAAATTCATTTTAACTGTAACCCACAACAGGATTTTTTGATTCAAATTAACTCTAGATGATCTCAGTAATATGACGCATTCACTTCCAATGAAAAACTGAAAATCTGCTGCAGCAAGTGTCAGCTCTACGTGTTCTCCCTCTGCTAACTAAGGCAGACACTCATCCACAAAACACCATTTCACAGAATGTTTGGTTTAAGTCGGTTTATCCTGGAGAAAATAGTGCACTACTTCTAAAAGTAGAGCTAAGTTTCTGCAAGATCTTAGGAGTCTTCTCTTCTTTTAACTATAAATGAGCAGCTCCGCTAATGAGACTGCATAGAACCAAATGAAGATCCAGAACCCAGAAGAAAGAAACATGAGCTGATGTTTGTTATTAATTGGGTAGGGCTGGACCCTCTTAGGACACCACATTGTATTAGGAAGCTATGCAAAACCCTAGAGCAGTAGACAGCCATACACAACCGTGCACAAGCTATTTTGAGCTATTATGCAGTTATGTGAAAGAGGAAAGACTATTTCCACTTTGCATGATTTATATTTTACCCCTAACATTTCTAAATTCTGTCTTCCCTGAAGCAAGTTTTTCTCCAAAGGGAGACCAAATATAATTTTTTCCACTAGCTTTTAGGAAAACAGATGAGGAGATTCTGGTTTGTGCAGCACTTCCAGTGAACTAAAAGTGGTGCACAAGACAAAGCCTTGTAGGAAAGTCAAGATGAGACACCAAGTGAAATTTTGTGGTGAAATATACTGGAGAAAGTTATTTCTTCATCTCTTGATTTTTCTCCAAAATTTACCTGGATCTGCTTCTCAGATGGCTAACCTAGGAGTGAGGAGCTTCCCGAGCAACTACCAAAAATAAACAGAAAAAAAATAGAATGCATCTCATCTGAATTGTACCTGTTAGATCTGTTTCTCCTTCCTCATTTCTACCTTCAACAAAAGATTTTGCAGGGAAGATTTTCTGTGGTTTGGTACAAGGAAGTGATTCACCTACCTGTGTGCATACAAAACAAACAAGCGACAGAAATACCTAAGACCAAGCAGCACAGATTTTGGTAAGAAATGGGCTGATAATAGGCCCAGACACCAAACATGACTGCATTGCAACTGAGAGCTCTCTCACCACTGACCCTGGAAAACTCTATTAGATGGCTTTCAGATTGAACATCAGTTTAAAACTTTTCCCTGCAACCCAGTACTTCTCCATCTCCCCCAAACCTGCAGGTCATGATGAACTACAGGCAGTAGGTGCTGCAAACCACCTCACAGTTCAGTAACATTCTCCAAGCATCCTGCAATCTTCCAACTGAGAAAACCACAAAACTTCAACCCGAAGAAAGGCTCAGAAGTTTCAACAAGTTTAAACTATTCGCATAACCCAATTAAGTCCTACATGTAATGTCTCTTCAGAGACAATCCTGCTGAAGGAGTTTACAAAGAGAACAATGTGCTTATTTGACAATGGCAATGAGTAATATTTAAAACAACTACTTACTAAAACCCAAATTGTTATCCTAGTGGAGCTGCACATCATACTGACATTGGTGGAACTGCAGCTAGGTGTGTAATGAGCAATGCCTGAACTGAAAAAATCTCCTCTTTTAATAAGAATTTTCAGTTAAAACTGCCAGTTATTTTCTTTTGAAACTAAGAAAGCATCAACCTTTATTTTACGTGGACAAGGTGCATTCCTGCATGTAGCCTAACAGCACTACTTTTTCACTCTAAGTCGTTACTCCAGCACACCCTGGAAGGAGGAGGATACAATGAAAAGGAGAGAGAGAGGAAAGAAGAAGGGAAAAAAAACCAAAACAAAACAAACAAACAAAAAAAGACAAAAGGTCTCCTGAGGCAATGACACAACGCTAACTGTCCCCAAGTCAGCAGAGTTGGCCACCCAGGCAACATGGAAAATGTACATCAGAGCCAGCAGCTGCCTGGCCTTTGCAGCACCGTCATGAAAGCGAGGGACATTTCCTGAGAGGGCCCGATTTCAGATCTGCTTAGCTGAGAGCAATTGAGACTCAAGTTTCTCTCTCATCACAAGTAGATTCCACTTTCCTGAGCCAGACACTTCAGACTCTACACAGTCTTTGATCAGGAAAGTGTTAAAAGATACAAAGAGAACAACATTGGATTTGGTTTGAGAGTTTTCAGAGTAAAACTGGCTGTAAAGGGATTTTAAAATTTATACAAAAGCTCAAATACAACACCACAAAAGACAATTTATATTGAAAATAAAGACAAATTTATCATCTATGACACTCTGCTGGGGGGCAGGAGAACATGAAAGCCTATGACAGCCTTCAGCTTGCTCACACAGAGCTCAAAACGGTCTTGATACACAGAAAATCCTTTTTTTTTTTGTGGCTGTCTTGATGCTGGTACATGAAGCGTTTGTTGTTTCCTTCCTTACTTCTATACTTTTCTTAGGACAGTTTTTATTTTTGCCTTTACCAGGGTCCTGAAAGCATCCTAATTTAAAAAGCAATGAGGTGTGCAGTGGGGAGAAACCAATCTGTGACCACTGTCTGACACGGAGACCTCTCAGGCTAACCTTCATCTCCTCCTTCACGCTCCGTTACTGTTCATTACCATTTATTTATGCTCCTTCAGCACAGTTTAACTGCATGTAAAACGCTCCACTGTAATCGCTCCATCCCATCCCCTGTATGGCACCGCCCTTAGCCCGTAGCTGGGTAAAACTACCCAAAGGGAGGCAGGAAAGCCATCCTTCCTCACCATACCCAAACAGCAGCTCTGGTTTGGTAATGCAGTCTGGAGACCACTAGAGGCCCCAATAAAACCATGAAACTTCATCCCGAGTGACTAACAGCAGTGAAATATGCATGAATTCCCATAAAAGTTGACATGTTCTGGAAAGTACAAGGCTAAGGATGACCACGCTAGAGGCTAAAATGTGGATGTAGGTGTAAACGCCAGCTCAGATGCAGATTGTGGGGGCTAATGACACCATGCCAAGCTGGCTAAGCCAGGCTCATTGCATCTTCAAGCACCACAAACCTGTCACAAGGGAAGTAGTTTCATGCATTACCGGCTGGACCATTCTTCACAGCACTTATTTACTACGTCTCATATCTTCAGCTGCATTGTTCTGTATTGAATCTGCTTTTTTTTGATTGGCCCTAAAAGTAAAGTAGCATTTGATCAACTTCTTCAAAACAAACCCAAATTGCTTTATAGCAAAAAATGTGGCGCTAAACCTTTTCCAACTCTAAAACAAGTCAGAGATCTGGCCAATCTGCAAGGAACAGATATCGCAAACACAAATAATTTGATTAAACAATGTTTTCTTATATGCTGTTTCCACATGCAGCAATGTGGGGCTGGGGGGACACCCTTGAGGTTTGTCTGCAACTGTCAGGCCATTTAATCCTTTAATGAATTTAAACTGTAGCAAAAGAAAAATAGACTGCAAGCGTTCAAAACATGTAGTAGTACTCCTGGGAGGGAACAAAAGATCTCATTGTACAGCTCCAGTAAGTTCATCTAGGGCTCTGGTAGAGTCTCCCTTTTCCTCGTCTTTGAACAGAAGCTGAATAGAAACAGGAATGAGAATTGGCTCCGCCATCACCCCATCACCAGACTCGCCTCTATGAATACATTGAGGCTGCATGAGAAGTTATTCACTGACAACAACAGGGACTCTCTCTCACTTACTAGTCAATAGACATGTCTATCAAAGGTCAACTTCATGACCATCTGGGAGGACCAGCTATGGTGGAAAAAGGCTGGGTGATGCAGGGTCAGAACTGGAGATCAAAACTGACACTACAGCCTGACCAGCTGCAAACTTTGTATTCTAGAAAAATAATATCCATGGCTTCTTTCTCCTTCAAGATACATAAAGGAGTTCCTGCTGATCCTGTATATTTGGCTTAGCTCTGATACAGATCAAACAGCTAGCAGCTCATTTCAAACTCAAATATAAGAGGAAGATATGTTTATGTTATTTATTATGTCTTGAAATATAATTTCAAATAAATCACATATTGTATCACTGTGCAGAGTTTGCTTAGCCTTGTACGTCACTTGAAAAAAGAAACAGAGGAAGCTTTTGAAACTAACAGTCAATTTTTACAATGTTTTGGACACTGTTTCCTTGGATAGGGCTTCCCATAGCCTTTGCTATTTCCAGACAGATCTTCTGGTACCTGTATCACCAGAATACAAAAGCATGCCTCTTTCCATTGTATGGTCTTAACAGACAAATCCAAAAGTTTTCCTAGAATATCATGGAAAATAACCTTACAAAATGCAATCAAGTGAAAGATACACATTCCTTAAATTTACCCAATTTTATCCAAACTAATTGTATTACTGCTAAATGAATATCTACTACCAGCAAGTTTAATGATGAAGCACAATTATTTCAATCAGAAATGCACACCTTCCACTTGATGATGGTTCTTGCAAATTTTAAAACCACAAGATTTTAAAAAGAAAATTTCTACAAAGAAGTTAGGTTTCTGAAGGCACATATATATAAATTTTATATAGGCAGCCTCCTGTTTAACAGATTGCCTTGGCAAAGTAATTTAAAAGCATTTTGAATAGCAGGGCACTATTAAGGATAATTTTGTCACATAGGCCTCCATAACATTTGACAGTGTAACCTCTAATGAAAAACCAGAAAGGGGCAGCAACAAGTGCAGTACATCCTCCAAGCACTTTGGCAGGATCTCACTCCAGCAGAGTCTGTAGTATCAACTGTGGCTGTAAAAAGTGAAATATTAATAAGGAACTAATACTAGTCAGGCACCAACACTGCAGAAGTGATTGGTGGTTGGGGAGGGCTTGATCAGTATCTCTCTTTCCTATGTTATTAGTCCACTTAGTCAAATTATTATTTTTTTTTAAAGGATACCTGGGACAGTTAAAAATTCAGGTCCAGGAACGTGCCTCAGATATCCTCAATGTATTTTAGACAAGCCTCTCTGAATGCTTACGTACAAAACAGCAGGATGAAGGAAGAGTAGCAGGTACTAGAATCAATCTCAACTCCTCATCCTCCTGTTTCATTTTTGTTGCATCTTCAACAACATTGTTGTGGTAAACAGTTCCTTCAGTTAATTACTCTGACTCAAACCAAAAGTCACAAGAATAGATCTGGTTTTATTTCACCCAGATTATATGTTCAATGACTTTGAAACACTAGATGTATTGTCTTTTGTTCTTATGTCCTCAACAAACCACAAACATGGAAACTGAAAAATACCACTACTTCTCTAGAAGCTTTCTAACCTTGAGATAAACTGTAGAAACAGTTTCCCTGCACCATCACAAAATGACTTGGAAGTCTAGAAGAAGAACAACTATGATTTAAATGCATACAGGTTTATATGGATTTCACACGTTAAAGATGAAATAATGCCTACAATAAATAGCAGCAAAGCATTTCCAACCAAAAGAGTAACAAATGGTAGTAAAACATTTCCAGATGACATTTCTTTCTGGCCTGATGTTTAGTGTTTGATTTTACACACTTTGCAATAACTTAAGTATAACATCTTTATCATGTTCAAGGAGGAAACAAGGACATACCCAAAATCAGCTAGAGCACAATCACTGCTATTATTTATTCGCTAAAAGATAAATAAACAATAAAATTTAAAATGCAAGTAAGGATATGAAAAATAATGCTCAAATACTGCATTAAAACATACCTAGGCCACAAATGGGATTTTGATTGATCTGTTTAAAATATACTTCTAAACTTTCCCATCTGCATGTTTAAGGCTGACAAGTACCAAAGCTTTGAATAGAAAACCCATGTAAATATGTCTGTACATTTGGAGCAGGAACTATGGAGAAGGGTAGAGGAGAAACCCTTCAGTTCACTGTGATGCATTTCACCACACACACCTGGGGCAAAGGTTCATCCTCCCACTCAAATACTAAAGCCAAATTAAACTAGCATTAAGACAAAGATGAAACTAAGTTCTCCATGCCTGCATCATATTTTATGTGCATGTCACAGAACGCTAAGTCATTTACTGTATTTGCTCAAGTAATAGCCAGATTTCCCCCAGATTAGCAAGACAATATAAATATTTCTAACTATCTATAAACTGCTGCTTGCCAGCAGTAAAGCCTGTAAAGCAGCAATATAAAACGGGAGTTACACAAACCTTAAGCACTCTGCACCGCACTGTTGGATGGGATGTTCTTAGGTCTTTAAACGTTTAGTACATAAAAAAAATACGTGAGAAGTCAGGGTGCTGAGTCAGAAGTCAAAACCTTATATCAGATGACATAAATAACTTACCTTTGCTACCTGCTGCGTGGCTGTTCACCTGCATGAAACGTGCAGGTAGTGGTGAGCGATAAGAGTGAAGTTAACTGCATTCTAGCTGCTAAAACCTCATTATCTTGTACCTTTTAATTGATGTGGTTGTGCAGACTTCCACATCGCCTTCTCTGAACTGTTCCTTAGTGGTTTTGTGCTTTCTCCACCTTCCAGTAAGGGTTAAACCAAGAGTGATTCACAAGCTGGATTCCTTTGCACCTCTCCTGTCTCTAATAGAGACAGTCAAAATGACACAGTTACATAATGCTGACAGAAACATGACTATCTCAAAATCAGATTTGAATGAAGAATGTAAAACTTCAGTAAGTATGATTACATACCAGAACAAAGCAGCGCATCCTTCACAGACTATGGCAGTCTCCCACCGTCTCTAGGAGATATTGCTCTACTACCGCTTATAGCTACTACATTACAGCAGTTCAACTGCAGAAAACAAACTAACAAGAAAAGGCACTTAGGACCAATTTGCCTTATCAGCAAGAGGTGCTAGCAGGGTTTGTTCCACACCCAGCAAGGTTTTATCCCTTGCCTGCGTGGCAGAACCCCCCACCTTGTGATTCAGCACCAGCGAGGAGGCATCTTGCCGGCACTAACCGGGAAGAGTTTTATCAAGATGAAAGACTCCACTGAGAAGACACATACAAATGAGACTGAAGGCATACCAAGCCAAATCAAACTAAAGACCACTGTTCACTGCACCCAGACTGCCTGGTGCAAAGCTAAAAGACTTTTCAAATGACTGAGAAACACATTAGCTTGAATACACTAGTGCAGACAAGGCCTTAGTTTAGAAAGATGCCTGATCCATCACCTGACTCCAGCTATGAAATGGAAATGTGCCCACATACTTTTCTTCTGTAAAGGGAATACCATGTATTGCGACACATGAGTCTCTAGATGCCAAAAGGTATGAAGGCAGATGTCTACACAACCCCTAAGGGCTGACCATCTTTATAAAGACATTTTCTCCTTTTCTTTTCTAGTGATATATCCTGTCTGTATGACTCATAACCTACCAAAAAAATCCACTGTTATAACACTTTCGCCCCTGCATTGTACAGTGGGGATTATGTCTGTGCTGCTTCTAACCGCAACTGCACGTTGTGAAGGCTGCATTCAGAGCCCACTTCCAGTCCAGACTTCTAAGATTTAGAGCCCAGCCCCTGCTCTGTCTCTCAAAGACACTTACCAAAGCACATTCCTTACAAGTAAGCCAAACAAATAGAAAAGTGTTTGGACAACTAAGGGTTTTCTTCTTTTAAAACAGAGGAGAGTTCAGCAAGTGTGTGCCCCTGCAGTGTTACTCAGGGGATTCAGACATAGGCTACCAAAAAGATGAGCTCTGATTGTATATGACATTGTTGCACAAAAGAGGGAAGACATAGCATTACCCACTTCTCAAAATCATGATTTAAAAAACAACAAAAAAAACCCCAAACCAAACAACTCCCTCCCAAAACCCCTCACCAAACCACAAAACCACCCAACCCCCCTGCCAAAACCAATCCTCAATTAGAATGTCTTATCAGGGAATAGCTCTAAAATCAGGAGATGTTTATAGAAAACATTTTAAGATTAAGGTATCCTATAAGAAGCAAGTAGGTAGGGTTTTGTAGTTTTCAAAAAAGTTTTTGCACCGCATGTACTGCGACCAACCATGTTTCATTAAGGACTGTGAGAACATGAAGTTACCTACTTTAATTCAAGTACTACTCGGGAGACAGGAATGCAACACCAGCAGAGACAATCCAAGCACAGAAGAAACGAAACACAAGAATTATCTACTTCTGTCAGTAAAAAGGTAGCATGATCAGTTAGTAAGCCCAGGGATAATCCTGTACTGAAAGTCACAAGTACTACAATAAAAAGCAGTAAGTAAATGGGAAAATCTCTGGTCACATATTCCACACTTTCAATCCAACATCTACTACTAAATATTTCTTTGCTAATTTCTCAAAATCTGAAGTTAGATTATGACTTATCAGAATTTAACCTTCATATTTCAATGAAAGAAAGTGAATTGCACTTGTGGTGTTATTAACTCTCACTGAAAGCATTTATATTGCAGGTTTTTTCAGGTGAGACCATTTCGATAATGTCCTTTCTACCCTACATTCAAACTACCCACACTGGAGACTAGAGTGAAACAACTGAGGAAGGGGATAGTATCTTATTCTTTCTATTCTTTAGCCTGAATTAACTAGAATTTCGTCCCGAAAGACATTGCCAGTTTTCCCAATATCTCTCTTACCCCGTTTCAACATAAGCTGTATGAAGATCCTCCCATCCCCAAATATTAGGACAGTAACATTTTAAGCTATCTACTGTTCTTTCACATACTTCTCCCATGTCATATGAACACTTCATGTATCTATCAAGTCTTAGAACCTATAATATGCAGCCTATGAGGTTTCTTTCACTAATTTTGTTAGCATAAGTTTTATTGCAATTCTATCAACAGAACACAGAGTGTTATTTATAGCAACTATCAGAAAAGCTGGGTGTAAATCGTGGCTCAGTCACCCCAGAAACACACACAGTCTGCACAGCTATGCAACCCAAAATAGACCAAAACATCATCTTCCAACTGAGCCCATCTTCTGCAGAAATCACCCTTCCAATAAAGCACCAGAGCTTCCTCCTTTATTTCAAACACTGAACAGGCACCCGAGAGCCAGAACAGCTTTGAATAAGGATGAGTTTAAAATGACTAATCGTTTCCTCTATTATTACAGAGAATTTATGCTGCCTCTTAGATATATTGTTTGTGTTACCATATGAGCTAGTTCCTTCTACTGCAGTACCAGTTTTTGGTGCAAAGCTCTCTTTTTAAAGCTACAGGCTTAAAAAAAAACAAAAACAAAAAACAAAAACCAAAAGCATTTGCTTGTCTGAAGGAGTCAAATTTGCTTATCAGCCGAACTGGATCCACACCACTCACACCAAGCCTGAAGAGACTGCATGGCAATAGAGAAACAGGCCTAGCAGATGTTAATATTGCTGTTTCTGGATGGAACTTTTTTCTTCCCCCTGCTGAATCATTTATTCATTAAAAAACACAGTTTCAGGGAAGACTAAACTATTCATGAATTTGGGCTGAACTTACAGAAGGGTTCACTCAGGGACAACCCTCTCCGACTTGCAGTGAAACCAATGCAGGAGATCAAAATGAACTATTTTGATCACGACAAAAACATTCAGATGCTGGGCGCAGGGAATAAAAGCCAAGGCAACAAAGGGCTACATTCAGCCATAATACGGTGAAAGTAGCTCCCAACAGCCAAAGGGTTACAGCACTCAGCTGGCACGCAGCAGATTCAGGTTGAAATCTCCCCGCTGCCAGGCCAACAGACTGATCCTTCTTTAGGCAGGTTTGTGTTTTGGACGGGTGCGCTGAGCTGGCTGCAGGGCCACCCGTTTGCTGGCCTACAGAAGCAATGGGGAAGTGGGGCCACAGCTCCCTCTCCAAGCGCCATCAGCATGGCTTAGACCTGTCCTCCACCATGTGTCCAGTTGCCCTTAATTACTGCCAAGCAGTGAACACTTTCCTGCTGCAAGAGAGACCTGAGGTCAAGCCCCAAAAAGCTCTTCAACAAAAGACACAGGGTGATGTACTGCTGCGGAAAAACATAGGCTGCCCTCCTCTCCCACTGCCTTCCCCCACCTCCTTCCCCTGCGGCTCTTGGTTTTAGAGTACAAACCACACAGGCAAGAAGCCCAAGCTAAACTACTCAAACATGAGGTCATGCCAAACAGTCAAATTAACTTGAAAGTAGCCAAATGGGGGTTTTCTGCGTTTCTGTAAGACTTTCTCCCCGTCCCCATCTTCCCTCCCCGCAATACTTAGCTGAATTGCCACAGGTTTTTCCCCTTGAAATTCTTTTTAGGGTAGGGAAAAAAAAAAAAAAAAAGAAAAAAGAAAAAAAGGAAAGTTATTTTCCTGTATCTATGCCACCCAATGCAAAAATAAAGATGTAGATTTTTGTTTTTCTTTTTGTCATACAAAAAAAATCTGACCACTGCAGAACTGCATGCACTTAGGAGAGGGTGAGTCTGGGACACATTCACATTTCATTAGCACTTAGACGCCAAGAGCCCTGGGAGCAGAAAATACTGTAAAAACAACAAATAAATGTTAAAAAGAAGCATTGGGGAAAGGCATCTGTTTGCATGCCGGGGTGGGGAGGCAGCAGGGTACAAATGACAGACATAAATTGTTCTTTTTCCTTTCTGTTTAGCTTTCCACGTAATCCCACTGAATAGCAGCAGTTTGGGGAACAGCATTAAGTTCCTCTGTCAGAGGCCGCTCGGTACATTCCCCTCATTCAAAAGCAGTTTGAGCACAATGCTAAGAATGTTATTCACCATTTCCTATTACTTAGGGTGGGACTAAATGCTACTCAACAAGCCTTGTATATCAGAGAGAGACATCTATAATACAGTCACCGAAATTAATATCCTGGGGAGGGAGGGGTCTGAACCATTCAATGCCGGTTTTGTTTATAGGCAAAAATAGTAAGAAGTTAGACCCCAAAGTCATCTAATTAATCAAAGTTATGGGGAGGACAACTCTATGAAGTGACAGCAGTGAGATCATGATGCAACGCTCTGATTAACACCAGTAAAGGCAAGGCAACGTATGCACAGTAAAGCAGGATTCTCCAGCCCAGGGTATTTGGGGAACGTGTGCTCTAATACATGCTCTAACTGCAGCATTCCCGGTCCTCAGCATTAGGCCCAAACAGCTCCTTTTATTATGTTGTCTTTACTGGAGAGAAAATACTGTGCTGCACGTGTAGTTTCTTACCTAGAAAGTGGCCATTCAGACACAAAACTACTCTTTCAGTACCCACACAGCTTTTATGAGGCATTATACCCAGTTATGTACGAGTGGGGATGCTGTCAGTGATTATTCAAGAGACTGGATGTTTTCAGCTCTATGGCTTCGGACACAACTCACAATCAGATGAAAATGCTGCCTCATTTACCCAAGCTTGCCTATCTCTTGCATCTTTATGATCAATCTGCAAATTTACACCCCTGACAATGAAAAGTCAATATATAAATACTAAAAAGGGGCCAGCTGCTAAGGTTGAGCCACGTTTTGCATTTCTGCCATACAACAGCTTCTGTGAACTGCTTTTTCCTCCTGCTGCTCCGACACCTGGCCAAGCTGGCAGGACCTCCAGCCCCACGTCCCAGGCCCGAGTGGGTGCATCAGCAGGCGCTTTGCACAAGACACCAGGCAGAAGCAGAGGAAAGCCTCCACCCTACAGCACAGCTTTTTCAATCACCAGTCAGCGTCGAGACTTCTAAAAACAAGATCGAGACAATGAAAGATCTCAGTGATATGATGGGAGCCAAAATTGCCTGATTTTTTTTTTTTGTGCATGCACACAAATGAATCAAAAGTTCCTGTCTGATAATGTCTTCCAGCATACAACTCCCAGCCAGTGGCACATGCCAGGCCGGGGTGGAGAGCTGCAGACATTCACGGCTCTAACTAGAAGGACACTCAGTGCTTGTCAGGATCAGAGTCTCATTTCCCAATTTCCACTCCAGTTAACAGTTACTGCAGAAAAGGTGTGTGGGGAAATTTATGTTATATACATAAATTATTTATATATATAAAAGAAACGTTTGTATGGTTTAATAAAAATAATCAGCATTTGAGATATCTTTTCTGCTATTGATTCTGGAAACCTCAGCAAACCTGTGGTTTTTGCAGGCACTGGGATCTCTCATTCCTCCATACAAAAAAAAAAAAAAAAAAGAGCTGCTTTAAAATAATAGAGGAAGAAAAAAAAAAAAAAAAATGATGACTTTTAGCATTTTTTCCCACAGTCTCTCCCCTCCGCCACCCCCAGCAAGAGCAAGGCTCTAAATATATAAATAGCTTGGCAATGTGTTACACAAACCACACCCCATCTCAGGGCCACTGTCTTAAAGGAAAGTATTAATATTAAAAAAACCCCAGGGATGTGGTAAGGCTTGCACCTGACATATTTCTGTATCTACTGTTGAAGGACATCAAGTAGTTCTCAAGGAAATGCTGTACCAGGTGCTTTCCCTCCACTCTCATGTTATTTTTCATGGACAGAGACTTTTCAGGAGCTCTCCCAGCCACACTGTTACTTGGCTCCTCCTGAAGCGAGGACAACTTGTTATCAACAGTGGCTAACAGGACATACACTCTGAGGTGTAGGGGAGGGAGAGTTCCCCTCCAAAAAAATCCATACACAGAGTTTCGGGACATTAAGGCAGGAAGATGCACAAAGCAAATCTTTTTGCATGACCGAGGTGCCATCCCACTGCAGAGAGGTTCACTCCAACCCAAGAGGGATGTGGCTGCGCCGGCCTCCAGCTTGCCTGGGGTTTCCAGATCAATTGTGCCAGCAGGAGCCGCAGTCTCCCCTGGTGCAAGTGCACACTTGACATCCAGAAGGTACCACATTTCCAAATGAAAAAGAAAGCAAATTTCCAGACAATGCATATGATTTCAGTGGCGCTTACTGTTATTATAGTTATAGGAAGTTACCGAGAAATAAGATCTCAGGAAGCTAAGAAGAGGAACCAGAGCTTTGTGGGACTCACAAGAATCAGAAGAACTTTAAGACTACTATAAAAGGAAGAAAAAAAAAAAAAATCCCTTAAGGGCAGGATTAAACCTTGCACTTCTGTTATAAAGACAATTTCTATGTTCAGGGGAGATGGTGAACTAATATGGAATTTCTCTCCACAGCTGAATTTTAGGTTTCTTTGTTCTGGCAGAGCTGGATACATCTACCTTTCACTGGCACTTTCCCCTTTTGCTGCACAGTTTAAGCGATGAGTGAATGCCAGCCTCCAGGCCCCCCATAAAAGCAGTCAGCATTTTGCTGTGCATTGAGTGAATAACACGAAAGTAGAACAGGACTCCCCAAGAAGCCAAGACTTCGCTAGCTCTGCTGAAGCTGGAAACTACAACCTCACAGCCTGTGCTGTTCTGTGTCTGCCGAAAGCCTTTGAAGTCAATTCTTTGAAGTTGGCCAGAAGCGGCTCTGAACCAGAGCGAGTGAGGAGAAGGCTGGCTGGAGGGCCGGCTGGGGGGCTTTGGTTCCCACACAATCGAGTCCAAGTCAAGCTTGGATTCAATAGATAAATGTGTGGGGTTTTTTTTTTTTTTAAATCACCATTCCTTTTACGGGTAAAAGGAGACTTAAATTCTAACTCACGTTCACAAGATGACCAGTGGACTGAACCGCAATTTTCAACAAATGTATTGAGATATGGAAAGGTACACCCAGTTCAGTCTCTCCCACTACGACAAATACCATCCCTTGAAAAACCACATCTATGATAAGACTGGACTAGGCACCAAAACTGTTCACTGTGCATATTTCCGCATAAATGACTGAAAATTCCCCCAAAACTCCCTGCAGCATTTCTGCTACAGGGACAAGAGGAGCACTTAATGCAGGTTTGATTTTCTCAGGGATAAGTAAGAGTGGGAGCCATTTAAAACTGCCGTTTTCTGGAATCTGTCTGCACAGGACATCTCTGATCCTCATTTTCAGTATCACACTGCCTGTAGTTTGAAGGGTTACAGCATTGAAGAGCAGAAATAAGGCGGCTGCTTTAAAGCAACAGCCTGCCTGAAAACAACCCTGATCCACTGGGCTCCAAGTATATATTATCCCTCTGAGCAAGAGGCAAAGAAACATGATGATAATTTCATGTTTCTGTGATGTTTTCCGTGTTCCTCATGACAGCTGAGAACCAAGAGAACAGAGGCAGTAACTGCAGTGCTGAATACATGCAGTCAGGCAGTTTTTTTAGCAAACTGATGGGAATTAGTGAAGTTTCTGTTGCACTGAGTAAGGCACAGCAGGCAGCCGGGCTTTGGCCAACAGAATTATGAGAGCGTTAGACGTATTTTGATTCTTAAAAAAAAAAGTTAAAATGAAACCAGTTGCACTTAGAAGATTGCACCAGGAACAAAGTGCTTGAAATTTTGGGACGCTGGGCCTAGTCACACTCAAGTTTGCTTCTATTTTTCTTTTCCCTAAAGCTGTACATTCTTTAATACAACTCATTTCCCTCATAATTTAGGGCTTATTGTAGAAGTGTTTTCCATCCAGCCCCTGACTAGCTGCACATAATAACCAAGACAACAGATCAAGATTTTCTTTCACTGTTAAGGTTCTCTTGCTGCATTTTACGACCATTACTCACAGGCCTTTTTACAAGCCAGTATTTTTGATAATTATGGTAAGGAAAAGGAACCTGTCAACACTATTTCCTCTTTATTTGCTCTGCTAGTTTTGTGGCTTTCCGCAGCAATCTAAATCAAATAATTTTCAATTTTGAAATGTAAAAAAGCTGAGGTTTTTTTTTCCTTTAAAGTCTGCCGTTTAACACATTAAACATTAACTATTCAAAACACAGCATCAGAGAACACAAAGCAGCAAAGTCTTACACTGAAAGGAAAACATTTTCCTGTGATAAAAACAAGTTGCCAGTGTAACTCTATTCGACCTCAACGGGAGGGTTTTTTTTGTTTTGGTTTTTTATTGCTTTGTTTTTTTTAATTAATTACTCAAGATCTGCAGTTTGAAATAACGTAACAGTTCCACTTAGCTGCTTTTAGGAATGCTTCTACTCATCTACTCGCTTACAGAAGCATGACTGGCAAGAAATTAGATGAAGAAGTATTACAGATATATTGCAGGAAGAAGAGATTACTCAAAATAAGCACAGCAGTATATGAATTACGTAAAAATATAGTTAACTGGCCTGCTGGCCGTGGCCAGATACTGAAGGCATGGAGGAGTTTATGCAAAGTAACTTCAGTTAACATCACATTAAAATCACCTAGTACTATTTTAACAGCTTTCAGTTTCAACAGTGTTTAACCAGATAAAGTATGCATCTTAGCACTAAGGTCTTTAAGGCAGCCTCCACACACAAGAATTATTTTCCTTCAGGACACCGTATCACGTGAATGAAAAGACTTTGAACTAGACTCTGAGCGAAGCCCTCTCCGTCGCCTGTTCTGTGCTTGTATACTTCGCATGTTATCAACACAATGAGGCAATAAACTGCTGCCTCTTCCTTCCATGCTTTGTTTTTAAAGGCTTCATTGTATTTTTTTTTCAGTTTATTTAAGCAAGATTTTTATCACTGCTGGTACAGAAACGGGCAAATCTTCATACCTTTGCAAATACTAAAAAAAGCCTCTGAAAATACATCTATGTATATTACTTGCTCTGACCTTACCATTTAACAACTTAAACCTTGTTTGATAACCCTAATCAGCAACCACAAATCAATAACCTTTTAAATTTTGACAAGTTATGGAAATTAATGACATCAGAAGCAGCACTTTTTACATTTTCAGTTTTTTCCTCTGACAATATCAGAGATCAGTGACAAAGCCAGGCAAAACATCAATTCTAAAACTATTATTGAGGTTGCAATGCTTTCTTAAACATGCACCTTCACATGCTGTGAAAAAGTTGAAGGTTAACCACTGCATATCGCAGGGACTTCCCGCAACTCCACAGACATGGTATTTGAAGAATGGATCTGACAGGAGCTCCCAAACCTGCTTTTGGATCAGCTGCTCGGGTTCTGATGCACACGCAGGGGTCAGCAGGAGCTGTTCTGACAGACTTTTTCCTATTGCATATGCTTTCTGAATCACCCCAGACATTCAAAATGAAGACATGTGACATTTTCCCAACCAGCTCCCTACAAGGCTTATTGCTTTCGTGGGTCATTAGACATGTTCCTGCCCTTTTTCATTGTTTCTGCTGCAGAGTAGGGATGGTGGTTCAGCACTTCCAAAATAATTTTGAATTTAAGAGTAATGACAGATGAGAAAGAAAAAAAGCGCGGGAGGGAGGGAGGGGAGCACCCATAGTTTTAGCACACGAATTCCCCAAATACACCAAGGAATGCCAAGCCATCTCTTTCCTTCCAAAGCACCATAAGGCAACAGCAAACAAGAGGAGGAGTTTGATAAGGTTTGATAAGGAAAGAGCTGCAGCAGAGCTGGAAACTGTTTGCTTCCCTGGTTTTGGGTAAACATCCAAATGTTTGTATGACTAACTGATCCTCATCATTAAATTTGTGAGTAAACTTCCCTATATCAAACACATTTCATCTGCATATATTTAGGGAAAAAGAAATGAGGTACAGATTATTTTTTCTACGATTTTTTCCAGGTGGAAACTCATAATTAAATTTGGTCAACAATATTTCAAATAGATAAAAATAGGTAACCTATATCCAACTACATACAGAAAGGCTTCCTTGTATTATGAACAACTATTATATATATAGTACTTCTGTATCAGCTCAGTACTAATGCTTTGGCCCGGCACTTAGAATGGGAAGAGATAGCAAGTGGCAATGGGAGAAAAGACCTTCCGTTTAGCTTTGTTCTTCCCACTGCAACCTGTGATTATTATTTTGCTCCTTTTTAAAAGGACAAAGCCTGCATTTTCAGGTCTGCTCTGTGTGAATCATAGAATCATAGAACAGTTTGGGTTGGAAGGGACCTTAAAGGTCATCTAGTCCAACCCCCCTGCAAGGAGCAGGGACATCTCCAACCATATCAGGTTGCTCAGAGCCTCATCCAGCCTGGCCTTGAATGTTTCCAGGGATGGGGCATTACCTCCTCTCCGTGCAACCTGTTCCAGTATTCCACCACCCTCATTGTAAAACATTTTTTCATAGTATCTAATTTGAATCTACCTCCCTCTATTGTAAAACCGTTACCCCTCGTCCTATCACAACAGGCCCTACTGAACAGTCTCTCCCCAACCTGTAGGCCCCCTTTAGGTACTGGAAGGCCACTATAAGGCCTCCCTGGAGCCTCCTCTTCTCCAGGCTGAACAGCCCCAACTCTCTCAGCCTGTCCTCATAGGATGGACTAAGCACCTCTCCCTGTAGGAGACTACAGACAGCAGGCAAGCTTCCCTTCCATTCCTGACTACAGGTAACACTCCTACAACTGCTGTCATCACAGACAGCCTGGTGCTCCATCAGCCAGGTCAAAATTCCTTTCCCACCCACACAGTGCCCCTTGCAAACCTCTGCTTTGCTCCCTTGCCACTCTGTTTCAGGTGCAGGACATGGGCAAGTTGAGAAGGGGCGAGTTTCACTGTGGAAGTTCAAAAGGTTACTGAGCCCAGCTACCAACCCAGCCCAGCAAGGCAGATTATATCTTAAGTTACCAGGGCAAATTTTGTCAAAGGACCTTTCAAATCCTTAGGATAATCCCTTCTCCTTGGTCCCTCTGATCAACATAGCCCAAACACCAGCCCCAGCTCAGGAGCCACCTGCAACAACAGCCTGGGAGAAGACACTATACCACAAAAAGAGCCCCACATTCACCTCACCTAATATTCCTCCTTAACCAGCTCCCACAAAACTAAGGCTCGAAAGCTAAGATCAGTTTTTCCTACTGCTTCTATTCAAAAAGTTACTAGCACCATGTTGCAAATGATGCTGTTCCTACAAAGAAAAATTAAAGGGTACAAAAATGACATTGAATAAAGTTTACAATATTTCTATTTTCACATCACCATATTCACAGAGCCCCTGTTCATAGGTACAGAAAAAAAACAGAAGAAAGGTGGAGTGGACCCACATGGACATAACATTTACAAGTGAAACCATCTGGCAACAGTAGCTTAAAACTGCCAGACCTGGAGCGAGCACTTCAGCCTGATCCATAGCTTTTACTAACTGGTAAAAACTAACAGGCTTTAAACTCAGCCTCCTAACTAGAAATAATTCCTTGCCGGCAGGACTACCAAAAAAAAAAAAAAAAGGCTAAAAAACACCTTTTCTGTTAAAATGAGTTAATAAATGTCTCTGACAACATTAATATTAAGCCTCAAAAGAAACAAAAATGTTTGGGGAAACAGATAAGAGCCTTTGGGTAAAATGAACAACAAAACCAAAAATTAATTCCCTAATGTAAACTGGAGGAGGAAGAAAAAGATTTTGCCAGTAGATTCCCATGTTCTGACCTCTGTATGAACTCTAACCAGTCTGCAATTTCTAACAGCAACAAGAATGGAAAGTGCCTCGGAAGATACTGAAAGATCCCTGTCCTTGCAACTTTTGCTAAGCAGCCAAAGCACAAGTCAAGTCAAGAAAAACATACAATGCACAGAGTTGCAATGCACCAAAGTACTTCACTGCAAATATTATAGGTAAAGCCATGCAAGTCACAGACCTCAATGCCTCAGATCACTCAAAACCTTAGAGCCCATGGCCTGATTCCTTCTGCAAAGGTTTCTGCACAAAATCTATCACTCAGGGTTTAGCAAAATTACCAGTTTGAGGAAAAAAAAACAGTTTGATTTTGAAGTGTCAAGTACTAAAAAAAAAAAAAAAAAAAAAAAAACAACTATCACATCCCAAATGTTACTGATTCCACAGGTTAAATAGTTTCAGCATCATCACCCATATCCACCCTAAAAGAAAACATGTTGAGACACAAATATTCAAACTATTTCAGTGTACTTGAATATGTGGATTTTTTTATCCAGCTCACGCTGATATAAGTAACAAAGCCCATCTGCACCCACTGACTGCACAGGAAAGTTACACAAGACCTTCAACAAAGCAGGTGCTCTGCCCTCATGTACCATTAACAAGCAATAATTTTACTCAAGTTAGTTGGGATATTCTGGTGTTAAAAGTGGCATAAATATTGGAATAAGGTAAAAGTTAAGACTACAATGTCTAGATTACACTGCATATTTTTATTAAAAGTGTTAATTCTAAACAATTAAGAAATAAACCTTTGCTGCTAATCTCAGGTTCGAAGCATGAACACATACAAATACTTACTTTCTCAGTATCACATGGTTAGTAGCAGACAACTTGGCCGAAAAAGCTGGTAATTTCATTTTGTTTTGGCTGATAGCAAATACTTGCTTCTGCTACAGAGGCCTGCAATGTTACCACCATGTTATTTCTGTTTTTCTCCAAAAACCAGGTGCAGAAATTATTTTAAAAAGGAAAACTGATTTTTATGCTTGAAAGAATTTCTAGTCTTTGCAACTGTCAAGAAAAGTTTGAAGTCTGAAACAAACTCATTGATCATCAGCTTATTGGCATTGCTATCACAGTAGGCTTTGATTTGCGCTATTAAAATGGTTCAGGCATTTAGCGTTGAAATTGGCATTTGAGTCTACATTTATGGAGATCGATGACACAACACTGCATAAGAAACTAAAATACTACAAATATAACTTTTACTACTATTACAGAATGCAGCTGACCCTACCCAACTTTGGTTGTTGCTGAAATGGGAAAGTCATGTCTCTTCTCCTCAGGCTGCCCTTACTGAGGTATGGTTACTCACCTGACCGCTCAGCAAATTTGTTTAAAGGAGGTAATTTGGCAGAGAACTTCTCTGCCAGAGAAGTTTAGTTATCTCACCCAGCTCAACATGGGGTCAGAGGCAGGCCAGCAGAGTGAAAGGGAGCAGCTCACATCACTGGATGCCAGCAGGGAAGTAGATGGACTTTAGATTGGCTCAGCTGTTTCATAAAGCCTCACCCTCTTGCAAACATAGAGGAAAAGATCTAGAGCTTATCCGTCTCAATGGCAACTGAAACAGGAAAGCATTCACCTTCTGCCAGCAATAGACATTTCACAGAGGTGACAAGTATTTAAATGAGGTAAAGGAAGTAAACAGAGGAATTTGCCTATCTTTGCTGAAAGCTCTACTACTTGCCTACAAAATGAAGGCGTGTTCTTTACTCACTGGGAATCTCAAAAGAATCACTTCAACAATCCACTCATTCCCTGCCTGCCTGCCTTTTCTTTCTTTTGCTATGTGACCCAGCTGCAGGACGCAAGAGGGGCAAGTCACTTCTTTAAGAGTCATACAGATCAAGGTCCTTTTGCCATAACAGTGTATATTTCTGGACATAAGCACATGCTTTTAGACAGATTGTTTTCAAAAGCACTCACTATTTCAAGTATGCTAGCTTATTGTTATCGTTACTGAGATGCAGAAGGCACTTGTGGAGAGATCATTCTCAGAGAGGAGGAACAAATCATCTTCCAGCCAGCACCAACAGTGAAATGAATGAATCAGTTGGGAACCACATGATGCAAAATATTTCAACAGATGACCTGCACTACTCCTTAGTAAAGCTTAGTACAGTTTTTATTCACAACAGAAAAGGTACCATGTGTTCTTCAAGTAATTGCTACAAACACCACACAAATTAACTGCCATGAAATACTTGTTTTTAAATAAACTGTCCTCCTTCCTCTGCACAATAATATTAGTAGAGAAGATAAATACAGCAGCTTAAAATAGCAGAACTTGAAGAAAGCAGGAGGAAATGTAGCACCCTTTATTTTGCTTCTTCATGCAAATTGCATCTATCTGCACTTCAGTAACACCAAGAAACATCACGCGGGCTGCATTCTGCTGAGAGCCATGCTCACGTCTGGGAAAACCAGCGCCTGCTCATTGTCCATCCAATCTAACTACAGTAATACAGCAGGGTCTTTCAGGCAGTTAGCATTTGCAAAGGATTTCCCCCTTTCCTCCCAAAAGAAAACATTAATTTTATTTCCCACAATACATTTTTGAAAGATGAACCTACAACATTCATCAGAAATAAATACTTCTTGGTCCAGCTAAGGCTCAGCAAAAAGTCAGGTTTTTTTTGTGGTGGACATGGAGGGTCCATAACGTAGGAATGACAAAGTGAGATAATTTACCCTTCCTTGTTTTAAAGTAATTTCCGAACTGCTGCTTCTTTGGGTAAGGAGACTCAAGAAAGTTGCTAATATTCAAAAGACAAAGCTTAAGAACTAAAAAAAACCCCAGCTTTGCAAAATAAAGTCATATGCAGAAATGTAAAGCTAGCAGCACCAAAAAAAAAAAAAAAAAAAAAAGGAACAGGCAAGTGAGATGTCAGAAGAGCTAAGTGATCACGAGCTGCAATTCCCATCAACCACCACCAAAAGACATAAGGGTTTGCTTCACTAGACAACCAGACCTTCCGTCCTCCATTAGAAAGGGAGAGAATTTCACCCAGGACAGGTGGTGATGCTGAAAATAAGATATAAATTTTAAGAGGAAGGACACAGTAAATGACTAAAGCC
Source organism: Chlamydotis macqueenii (assembly GCF_036417535.1). Classification (NCBI taxonomy): domain Eukaryota; kingdom Metazoa; phylum Chordata; class Aves; order Otidiformes; family Otididae; genus Chlamydotis; species Chlamydotis macqueenii. Next base: position 50,002,294 of record NC_141560.1, on the reverse strand, counting down.
CTTCTGAAACAAGTGAGGGAATTAGAAAAATAGAGCAGGAGAAATAATGACCCGGGAGCTTTTCACAGCTTCGTGAGCCATTTTATAAAATGGTAACTGAACTGTACTCGGCCAGTCAAAAATGTGTAACATGCTTTCTTAAGTGAGATACTGAGAATATTTTCCCTATCATTTTAATAAATTGAATAATAAAAAAAAATACAAAGAAGTCATGCAAGAGAAGCTACATAGAAGTCATGATGTTGAAAACGAATGCAATGGCAGAACCAGTATTACACATGCTTCTTGCATCTAATAAAACCTTGTTATGTCTAGTCACAGAATATTCAAGCAATGCAAAATGCCACATGTGCATTTAAAAATTACACAGAAAGTTCAGTGCAAAACAGTACACTACCTTATACACAGTTTCTGATGAGCAGAAGAAAAGCAGAATTTCTGTGCTGCACATGCCAAACAAATCGTGCTACTGTTATCTTTCTTCCAAGCATATTAAGTTCTCTCTATTGATTGAAAACACAAGTTCACCCTCCATTCACTGAACTTGGCATAAACAGAATTTTAGCTTAAAAGTTGCGCTATCAAGAGTTTTTTCTCATTTTAATTCAGTTAATAGTATTTTCAGGTACTGTGTTTATTCCTGATAATCTACGAAGACTTTTGGCTTTACAGACATCTCTTACTGTTTCCTACAGTACTTTTTCCTTCCCTGTTTTGTGCCTGACACATGCCACCAGACTGAACACACACAACAAACCTGACACAACACTGAGTTTGAGGTTGGGTTTTTTTGGGGGGCGGGGGGGGGAGGGGCGGGACACAGAGGGATTTTTGATTGTTTGGCATTGGTGGTGGGGTTTTTTTGTTTGGGATTTTCTTCTTTTGTTTTGTTGGGGTTTTTTTATTGTTTTTGTTTGTTTGTTTGGGAACTTGCAGTAATCACCATGTTAGGGGTCACAGCATTCACGCTTGTATCAAACTCATCTCAAGATCAAGGTGGAAAACTGAAGTAAAAAAAGTGAAATAGAGAAGAACTTCCAAGTGTACATTCATACACCCAAAAGGAAGGAAAGTTTACTAAACATTCATAAGCAACACTGAAATACTGAAAGCTAGAGCATGTGCCCCAGGCTGAACCACACAGTAAGAGCAGAGTATGCCTTACTCTGCAGTTTAGGTTTTTCTTCATAAGGACTTGTAAGGAAAACATGTATCTTAATATTTAAGATTTCCTTAATATTAAGGGAAAACTGAGGAGCAGATTCAGCCAGCTCTACAATTGCAGAGCTCCGTGCACACATGCAGCTCTGGTGAAATGAAGAAGGAGAAGTTAAGAGCCACTAGCCCCATCGTTAGCATCGGTGAGGGAATGGGAAAGGAAGGGCACATCAGTTCACATCACAGAATTGTGATTTCAGCTGAGTGGCTTCTCACTGTCATTTACATCAGGGTTATCTGCTGTGAGGTCAGCTGGGCTGTCCTTGGAAATAAAGTGTTAGGTGACACACAGAGAGGTTGCAGAATCTAGATCAGGATATTAGAAGAACAAAGCACACAAAACAAAGCCTTCAAGTTCAGAATAATATTATTTCTCTATGTTTGATATGTCGAGAGTTTCTGTCTCACGTGGCATGTACTCATTGCAATTCCCGATTGTTAATTTGTACTAGAGCATACTGCATGACAGGTGCTACTTTCAAGGACTAAGGATGGACAGTTGGTTATTTGGGGGGAAACGCTAGGGGCTGTTGAGAACTTCTTTTGTTTAATGAGTAATGGTCCCTTCCTGCCCCCTACGCAACTGAAAAGAAGAAAGGAAGAAAGGAAGAAAAGCAAACACCGAGTAAGGTTACTGTTTTTCAACTTGCCTGTGGTTCTTCTAGTTACTCATTAACTTTCACACATATTAACCAAACAATAAAAGAGAGACAGAAAGTGGGTAGCTTTCCTCCTCCCACCAAGAAGCAAATGAAGAAAACAAGAGGTTTAGAAGAACCAAAACTGCTTAGGAGATGGGTGCATCCTTCTATGGAAGACAGCAGCATAGCTCAACCTCTAGCTGAAAACTCAATGATGGATCCTTACTATGGCCATAGAGCCACAGAGACAGCAAACACACAGCCAAAGTTTTATCTGAAAATTCCCATTCTGTACAGTAGCCATAGTGATGCCCATAAAAAATAAAGACTAAAAAACCCACGAAACCAGGTATCGCTACCATCCATTCTAAAAACTTCATAGCCAAAGTCCCTGCCACATCTGCTTGAGAAGTCTGATTACAAAAAAAAACCCCAACCCAAACAAAAAAACCCAACACAAACCACAAAACATGAATTAGTTGTTATTTCAAGCACCTGACCTATGAAAGTATTTTTGCCTGTTTGTAACGCAACCCACTACATTCAAAGCAAGGGCTCAAAAGCAGGTTTAAGGAAGACTGCCAATTCACAGACTTTGACATTACATAGATTTTGCCTTCAGCAGCACTCTGGTTTTAGATTTTGCCCTAGGCAGTATGCGAGGCTCTAATGACAGCTCAGGAGACTCTGTGAGTGGTCCCACAGGTAAGAAGCCAGCTAACAGAGGAGAAGGGCACTACTGTGATGAGCTCCTGACACCAGGGAGCAAAGCAGTAGGTGCTCCTCCTCCAGGAGGTGGTACGGGCGAGCACCCACCTGGGAAAGATGCCAGCATCACCACCATCCATCAACGCCAGCATCCCTACAACTGCAAATCAACAGCAGGTGCCAGAGGGTTTCTCCCCATAAAAGGGCTTTCTTTCTATTAGCAATGAAAGATGAACAAAACCAAGCCCACAGCACAAACCCCCCTGTTGTGACCCCTGAAGTGATGCACAGTCTACAAAATACAAACTAAAATGGACAGAGCAATAGACCTTTCACTCCTCTTAATTCAACTCTCTCCTTTAAGTCAGTGCACTATTACCCTAGCAATGAGACTGTAACACTGAAGTTTTTCAGCTTGATGGTAAAATCATGTAGTGTCCATCCATCTCCAATAATAGCAATATTGAGACAATGAACTCTATTGAGGCATCTAATAAGGCAGATAGTCATTTGCATAGTACATTTTCTGTGACACTCTGTAATGCAACATCTCAAAGACTCAATTCAGACTATTCTCCTTTCCCACAGACATTTTTAAAAAAGGATTCTTTTACTAGAAAAAGAAACAATGACCCCCTCCCATAATAGGGGAAAGCAAAAGATAGGATTCTCCTGCCTATGATGGGTGCATACTTTTGTCTGTGTATTTTTATTTGGTTGCACTTACTTTTTTTTTTTTTATTTTTAAGCTCCATGTGCTTTTCATCTCCATTGTGAATTGAATGCTCAGAAGTATATTTCTGATTTTGTTCCAAGAGGCTTCTGAGCAGGAAGCACTTCGGGATTCCCGCCCACCAGCACAGGCAAATTTCATCTTTAATTCCTGTGCCGCAGTCTTTTCCTTCATCTCTCCACATACCCCTCTCCTACATGACTCACCGAATTATTATTTGCTGAATGCACCACGGTTCTGTAGATATGCTAGCCTGCTTATGAGTCCTGAGTGTTAGGATGAGTTCTGCAATGTAGTACTGGGGTAAACTTGACAAATCACTTCCTCTCCAACAGACTGTAATGACCTTGAAGACAATGTACATGCATATAATGTACTCTGTGACTCAAAGTTCAGCTCAAATAACATCTCCAAGTACTGCCGTATAGAAACAGTAATGATTATGTCCTTCCTCTTCATAATTCTTCTCCTTTCTCCTCTTTCAGTAAGTAATCCTGGACTTCTGTCAGTGTTTTATTTCGCACAAGGAAACACATATATTATTCCTGGAGGTAATAAGCTACCTCTGTTTCCACAGGAAGGGCACACACTCAACATACCAATTCAGTGTACTAAACCAGCTCCAGTCTGTTCTGCCCTCCGTCCCTCAGCGTAGTTCCAGGCAAGCTCCAGGAGATTTTGCTAAATCCTCCTTCCCATTTCCGCTGCCAGAGCTCACAAAAGGATCAGCGGGAAGGAAGACACATCTCTAACTCATCACCCCAACTCCCAGCCTGTGATGTGAACATTAATCCACCTTCGGCTGTGAACACAAGCTCTCTGCAGCCACCCCGGCCAGGGTGCAGAGGAAACAGCCGCTGAACTACCGGGAAGCCGTCAGACGCTCCCCTACCACGTCCCACAAAACCAACAGTGACACACACTCTTCACATGGGTCAGGCACAAGAGCCTCCCTGCAGAAGACCGAGCGGTAGCACTGCTCTTCCCTTAACCTTGGGCAACTCTGTGCCAGGCCCCTGTGAAAATTTAACCAGATGGCGTTTTCGGCAAGTCAGAGAAGGTCAGCGGAAAGGGAGAAAAAGCTGCTGCACAACAGCCCCAGTGAGGAACAGCATTGCACTCTTTGTCCAAGTTTCTGATTTTATCAGATTATGCCACAGTGTTAACATTGTTTACAGCCCTATTTTGTGTCTATGAATCACCCACTCCCAGAGACTCTTCCTCCACCCCAGTTTATAAATAGCACCACACACAGAACGGAGTTTGTAAAGCAAAAGGAGACTTGCCGAAACAAAATAATGTATATTGAGCTGCTGATATCAAGCAAAAAACCTAATTTATTTATAGTGCTGCCTAGACAGGCAGATTCCCACATTTTGTAAACCCTGGATGTCATTATCTCCATTGCTCATTCACAAACAATTCTGCTAATAAAAAAAAAAAAAAAAAAATCCCTGAACTTCTTCCCCAGCACACTGCTTCTTAGCACACGCCTTTTGAAAAGAAAGATTTTTAAATAAGCAATATTAGGTATTTTTTTCTATTTGAAGGCAACACATGCCTAGACCATGATAAGATAATATGTCATTATTTATACATCTGGAGACATTCAGGCTTTGCAACCAGCCCCTTGGAGCTCTATCAGTACAAGATAAGTTATTTTCTACCATGTCACAGATTGACTTAAATTTCCATAGATTGTCTTTTCCTATGAAAATACATTCTTGATTGCAAGTGTAAAACCCCTCAAGGGTTTCTTAATTCCCTCTTTTCTTCAGGAACCATTTGCTTGCAGTGGGAAGTTCATAGTACCATCATCCAGATAACAAAGCGGACAAAGAGAGATGTGACCAAAAGCTTCAGAGAACGGTTTCCTGGAGCCTGAATGCACATGACAACTTGTTGAGCCAACACATAACCAGCTGTAGCCCCTGGGACTCAAACAAGTAGAGTCTCAGTATTAGAGAAACTCAAATTCCCCATTAGATGGTCTGGATGGAAAGCAAGCTAGCAGGCTCCTTTGGCAAGGAAAACCTTCAGTGCTGCTGCTGAACCCCAGGCAACTCATCTCACCTTTCCGTCCTTGCACTCGGATGTATTTGCGACACATCAGCATGACACCGTGAAAGATCTGGGCCAATACAGGCCAGCCTAGCCACGGACTGCTGAGCTCAGACACCCACGTGAAACCCACACTTGCAAATATACACCACTACAATATCCCCACCAGTTCCCCAGCCCTGTTTACGAGGCAGCCACATCAGCACAAGTGATGCTGGGGCTGGAAGAAGCCCTTGATTTTTCCCCCAGTCATAGAGATGTGGGTACACAAAATGCCTCTGAAAAGACATCCTGTCTAAATTGATTTAACAGAAACAGAAGAGCCACTGAAGTAACACTAGCATGTTCTATTGATAAAATTCCTTGTAAGTGCCTCAGGTGAAAGTATTCAAGTACTTCTCTATTTGATTCACAATTTTTTTTTACCTGCAATTAATCATACGGTTACTTGTCAAGGTAACAGTTCCTTAATCAGCCATAGAAGTTAAGACCTGCTACAACACGACTCATCTTTAAACACAAAGAATGGGTACAACCATGCCCTAAAATGCACATTTCAGGAACAGTTAAATGTATTAGTATTGTTATTGTTTTGGCTGGGGTTTTTTTGTGGGTTTTTTTTTTTGGTAGACTCAACAAAAATCAACTGTTTATAAACTTCATAAAAAAAAAAAAAAAAGACCAGTGCCTGCAAAATATCACAGTCTGGATATCATTTAAGCCAAGTATATGTCGTGGGTTTTTGGTTTTTTTTTTTGTTGTTTTTTTTGTTGTTGTTGTTTTTTCGTTTTTGTTTTTTTTTTTTTTTAAGTTCTCCTACTGCTTATCTCAATGCACAGTTACTTTTCCTTTAGCCTCTTTCAAACAGCACTTGATACTAAACAAAACTAAATACTAAAATAAATTGCTTCACACTAAAGCCCCATTTCTTCCCTCCTGTTATACATTCACAGATATATACAACCATGTGTATACACGGTCACATAGATATACACACACATATATACTTGAACTGGCTAATGCTACTAAAAGTATCCTATTATAGTCATACAAAAGCTGATCAGTATTAAAGATGACTTGCTGGCAGAAAGAGAAAACAGGAGTAGGGCCCTCTTGCAATTAGACAGCAGCACTGAAATTCAGAAAGCCCAAGCTGCATGCCATCAGTTCGCTGCGTTACTTCAGACCCTCCTCGTGCTTTGTTCTCCACTTTTATGATCAGAAGGTTTCCCAGAGTGGGGGCTCAATACATTGATCTTCATTACGTCTTTGAAATACTGTTACAGAAGTAGAGTTTAACCTACCATAATCTCTTTCCATATAAAGAATGTATTTGTCATCACAATCTTTGGTAACATTTCTGATCAACACAGAGGACACTATGAGATCATAAAACACGACCACGACGTGGTAACACTGGGGATCTCCCACATAAGTTCCCACTTAGGCACACGCAAGGGAAACAACTCAAAATCAGGGAGGAAAAAAATTTAATTAGAGCTGATTGAAAAGTGAGGCATATGGTTCCCAGGAATTTTTTCTTTCAATTAAGACAGCCTCCTCCTTGGCAAACTAAATAAATGCAAATTAAAACAAACTATTCTGTGACATGTATATACAAAGACAAGCATAACAAAATTTGGGTGGAAGCTGTGCCATATACCATGTGCAATTACAAGCACTATTTTGTCACTATGCTACACAGGCATATATTCCTCCCCATCATCACTGCATGTAACTATTAGTTTCCCTCCACAGCACTAAAACCCGTTCCACCCACACACCCAAAGCTTGACTTGAGATGTGGGCAGGAAAGGGGGAGAGAGATAGGTGTAAAGAACAGGACTGAATTTTAGAAATAGATTTGTAAAAAGATAAATCATACTCTGAAGTTTCATATTGATCAAAATGCTGAGATATTTTTAAAAGCTATGTTTCTAAAATAATATATAACAGGGAACAGTGTAAAAGATGGGGCCATCAGGGAACAACTGCAGTCAAAATGACTGACAAATTGCAATTATGAAGATATAGAGAAGACTTAAGAAAACTGGATGCATTTGATTTAGAAATGAGTGGATCAGTATAAGAAAGATCATCCACATACACATTAAGAAAACTCAAAGATTTTACAGAATGCCTGGAGCTTTCACCTACTTTAAGTTATAACAGGATTATTTGGCCCAGAGAAGGGAGAATTTAGGGAGGAGAGGTTGTGACACTGGGCTGTGGCACAGCTCTGCCAGTGCAGCCCCTCTCAGGCACGCTCGGAGATTTCACCAAAGCATCGCCACAGTGACTGCCATAACCAAGAACACCCACGCATCCAAAACCACAGAGCTCGGCTGGGGTCAGACGCCTGCAGCAAGGCAAGAGGAAGACGTAGGAAGAGCGGTTTTGTATGAAAGGGAAGAAGGCAGCGATGCTCTGAAAAAAATCAAGGCCAACTAGTTAAATGACAAGTCTGAATGGTAATAGCACAGGGTGTAACATAACAGAAGGTTACAGGGTGTTTCCTAACAGAAGACTCCTTTTCATTTTCTCATAACCTAGCCCAAGTGCTTCAATATGGAGGGAAAGTTTTAAGACTACATGGCAGCATCTGGCTAAATATATTTAATAATTATGAAACGTTGCGGCCAAAATGCTTCAAAATATTCAAAAAGTGAGAATGAGCGAAAACACGTTGCTGTGCTATTAATAAGCACCCCAGTGACCTTTTTTCCTTCTTATGGTCTAGCAAGAAACGGACTTCCTCCAGCCCCTTCAGTTCTCCCTCCACTAAGTCAGGAAGATAATCCTACAGGTCAAGCTCCAGGTCAGGAGGGCACCCAGTGGGTTAACTTACCAGCACCCGCTCAGCGGCAATGTCCCCACTACCCAGTTGGGCAAGCTCTCACTTCAGCTCAAAAGCTGCCCCAAAACCAAGGTGGAAGAACACACTTCTTGGCAAGGCTGCACAGGGACATCCTCCATCTTCATCACAAAGCACATCCAGGCAAGCTGAAGCTTCTCCAGCAGCTCCTTCTGATGAGGGGGCTGGCACTGTGCAAAGGTAACTAAACACAATGAGGGGGAGAAGAAAGTGTGCTCTGGGCCCTAGGCTCCATCCTTTGGAAAGGGGCAGATTAAAGTCAAATGGGCAGCTTTAACTCAAACACTTCCTCACTTTTCAGAGATAGATTTTGCAGCCATAGAAGTGCTCACTAAATACAGATTATGCATTTGCAGATGTGCGTGCTTAAAAATAACACATTCAACATTTCAGAACAGAGACTGCCTTCATATGCACTTTCACAATGAGAAGCAAGGTAACCCTGCTCTTAGCTACGGAGCTTTGAGCAATACCCTGGAGTATATAAGCAAAGAGTAATACCAATCACATCTTGCCCTCAATAGTGGTAACTGTAGAGACTGGAGACTTTGCTACTGTGTAGTGCAGCAGATGAATCAGACAGGCTCACTCCTTCTTAATCTCTCAGATGATCATGGTTTTGACCATCAGCAGACACCGATTATCATCGCCTCATTGTAAGCAGCATGCAGCTGGTAACCTCGTGTCGCAAGAGCCTGCAAGTTCAACACTAGTTGTCTAGAAATACCTTCTATCACTTTAAAGCAGTATCCAAATTACAGGGGATAGTGTCATATTATCACAGCTGTCAAGTGTGCAAAGGTCTGTGGATGAGGGGGTGAATTTTACCTTTCTCTCATTTCAGGAAGGGATGTCTCATCCCAACAGGATCTAATTAAAAAGGAGGCAGCAGACTGGTCAGTTTTATTTCAGAGATTCAGCTCTATTTAATGAAACAGCACATACTTGGGCACAGCTTCAACAGTTGATACACACTGTTAACTTACGTAGGCTGCAGCAGTCTTGCTCCTCATGTACTCTCCGTGTTTACTCATCATCCTCCCCCAACAACCTACTTCCTCTTCTTTAGGAACTTGTCTTTGCTTTTGGTTTCATAGAGATGGACATGATGAAAGAGTGCTTACGCCCCAAACTCAATTACCCTCTCGTACGCTTGCTTTTCCATGTTCTTCTCAGCTGTACCCACATGCAGTTCTCATTTAGCTCCCTTCATTGCACTAAAGCAGGGACAGGAACATCTCAAATTAGAGTCCTCCAAACACCACCCAGTACATACAAACCACAGACTGCCCACAAGAAGAGTCACTGCACTATGGGACATGCAGGAACAAACTGTGGGTTTTCTTTCCTAGCAAAAAGAAGCATCTGCTGTGCAAAGGCAACAACTGGGTTTGTTTCAGTTATGTACACACAGTTTGGAGCTTGAACAGCCTGATGGTAGCCATTTACAAAGCAGACATTTTACTAGCATACTGATTTTTGCACCATTTTAATTTAACAAGTGTTATCTTCAGCACTGATTTCTCAACAGGATCTGCACAGCTACGATCCATCCCTTCATAGGGTTGGACGTACAGTTTGCTCCCCAGTGTCCCAATCCCCTCTTGCTGCCCCACTTGCTCAGCGTAGCTGTTTCACAATTTGAACTTGCTCAATGACATACCAAACATCCAGGATGAAATCTGCTGTCTCACTAAACGCCTGCCAAGGTTTTGTACTGCCTCAGTCACACTCCTACTCACCTTTTCACAAGCACTCAAGTAGTTTACCACAGGCTGCACTCTGTGTAGAGATGAATGTCTATCTTGCAGCACAAGAAATCCTTCTCCATCTGTGCCTGATGTAAGGCATGCCTTTCCTATCTACAAACCCACCAAGAATTAAGCAATTCACTTAGAAAAGAAAGGGACAAGATCCCACAACTCAGCTTTTGTCTGATTTGTAACCCATTCATGACCAAAAAGGAATACCGGATTCACAAAATACAGGAAGTTGTGCGAGTGAAGCTTTTTCCCCCTCCAGCTCTCTTTTTGACACAATTTGTGAGCAGAAGTGAATCCTGGTGGAGACAGATGTGGTGGGGCACTATTTTGACTTCCTACGTGCACCTGGCAAGTGAGAAAGATTTCTTTTTTTAAGTCATTGCCAGAGGTCCTAACTCCATCAAGACTCCTTAGCACTAGCCATGTACAAATGCACAACATCCCACAGCAGTTACAACCTCCAGGTCAGAAAACACAACCAGTGCAATAAGGCGGAGGAAAGTGCGAAGAGAAGATACGAGGGGCAGCAGGTGAGCAGCTGCTGTGTCCTTGAACAAATCTTGACAGCACAACCTACTGCAAATTCTAAAACTTCTCAGTCACTAACCTAATCTTCAAAACTCTAGCAGGGTTTCAGAAGTCCTACAGACTCCCTGGAAGATGGAACAGCAAACATCTGACTTCAGGAGAGCAAATTGAGGCCTTTGCTCAAAGGGGAAACCGAGCTTCGGCAGTATGCTATCTCCTATCTTTTCCACACATTTCTACAGGAGGACAGAACATGTTCAGATGACCAGTTTTCACTGCGAATCTCAGATTAACATAACTAGAATGAACTTGCATGCAATCTGAAGACAGTAGTGGCAAATACTGCACATAGCAAAGACTCTGAATAAACATCTGCACAAGAGATACTTCTTTTTAATCTTCCCTTTTTAAAAAAAAATAAATAATTTCCAAATAGAGCAGAAGCAACTAGGGCAGCCGATTTGCAGGAACAGGAGTGCAGCAGACTCACATCTGCAGCAACTGGTCTTTGGCAGAGCAGGGCACTGCAACTTACTATTCTTCTTACCTTGAAGTGGAGATGGAAAACAAATAAAAAGCAGTAACTATGTCATTTGTCACTAACAGCCTGAAATTTCAGTATAAGAAGAATCACTGCACACACTGCTTACAAGCCAAACCATAAACACACTGCACGGAATTTTGCACGTAACATAACCTTCACTGTGCCCCATAGGTTATCAGAAACGACCTTCTGTCTGGTGACAGCACAGCAAGCAGGCAGCGGGTTTGCACAGAGCAGGGGCTGCTCTGTGAATCACCCAGAACCGCTGCTGGAGAAACAGCAGTCCCTTCCCGCAAGCCAAAAAATGAAACAATGCAAGTGAATGAAAAGGAGAAATGTTTTTGTAGGCCACTCCAACTTTGAGAAATTCTGAAGAGAACTATTTTATTTTTCACCTCTTTGTTGAAGTCCTAACCAGCTGCACCATAAAGAGAAATAGGCTCCATTACCAGACCAGTGGGGTGGAGAAGAGGGTAAAGTATGCTCTGCAGTAAATAATTAGCAGCTCTGGCCTTCCGCTCGCTCCTCCTGCAGCATTATGCTTCTCACACTGAACCAGGAAACAGCTGAACTCATACATTTAGAAGTATGAAGACTGAGTCAGAAGACAATAGCTAAATACCAGTTAAACCACATACCGTAGGTCTGTCTTGTAGTACTGGGAAATGAGTACCACTCAAGGCTGTTCCAGATATTGCATCCACCTGCAAATATTTGCTGCTGGCTAGAGCTCAGCACATACACTGTCACTTGCAGTGTCAGTACTTTGCAAAATACTGCAGACCAGAAAGAAAAAGAAAGTTTGCTTAATATAGAGTACGATAGACTAATTATATGCTTTAATCTTCAAAAGCATAAAATACCTGGTTTGGTTTTTTTGGTTTTGTGTTTTGGTTTTTTTTTTTTTTTTTAAAAGACATAAGATTATAAAGTTAGTTAAGGATATAGGTGCTTTTTTCAAGCATTTTAAGCTTTCAATTTCATGAATAGAAAGTGCTAATTATTAGCTTCTTTAATGTGGATCTTTTACTATGAGTGTAAAGTAGAGATCAGAAATTACAATGTCACAGGAATCAGGCACACACTCACAATAAAAGTACAGAAGCAATTACACTTTCCTTACATAGTCTCAAATCCACATTAAAAATATCTTGTGTTAAGACATTTATATCTTAGATCAACTACCTTTCAGCAATAATGAAAAATCATTACAGCTGGAGAAAGAAATGACAAGAAGATTAAAAATGTGCTGAAGGACATTGGCCATTAAAGTCTTATCTTACGGAGAAAAGCTAAGCACTTCATAATAATATTTCACCTGTAACTGTTAAGCTGGAAGAGATGTCTGTTTTCAAATGGATTCCACACGTGAAAGAAATTATTTTTATTTGCTTCTGTTCGCTGGCTAGCTTTTTTATTTATAAGCATCTCCTAGAAATCTTAACATCTCCAAATGCAAGCCCTTGATAACTTACAGGCAGAGGAAAGTTTCCTTTCCTTTAATAGGGACAAAGGAGAATACTGTTGTAATTTATTATATACAAACAGTTACCTGCATTGTTATGGAGATTAAAGGAGAAAAGGCCAACAGATCTAATTCCAGATCTTACAGCCTTGCCCTTCTCCATAATTATGTCTTAAAATTGGATTTCAGTTAACACATTCACAATACCAATATCTAACAATGCTTTTTATGTAGTTGGAGATAGTTTCAGATATTTTAACGTGGATGTGGTGAAACATTTAATTTATCATCAATCATTCAAGTGAATACATTTAACTTAATAGACCAATAAAGTGCATCTTTTCAGTTGATCGTAACAAGAGTCTTAAAACTAGTAGTAGGTTTATTAGAAAGAGTAACTGGCTAGTCTATTAGTCACTTAAAAAAACAAACAAAAAAAACCCCAAAAACAAACAAACAAAAAAAAACCAACAAACTTTCACAAAAATCTTCCTTTTTTTTCCTTCCATCTCAGAAATATTTCCAGAAACAGGCTTTTGAACTGTAGAGAGATACTGAAAAAAGAAAGTATTTTCATCCTGCAGATGTTAATACTGCCCCCTTATCCCATATGAGAGTATGTCAGTCTCCTTTCTCCAGCTGTCAGATACAACATCTCTTGGAAACTCTGAGTTTAAGATACCAGGCCTCTTTCTGTGGCATCCACAGTACGCCAGCTAAAAAGGCCAGATCTTGACCTCAAAGCTGGGCTGCTTATTTCTCCCTGGTGCCCTGCTGCATGGAACTAGACCCTAGAGGTGAATTCCCCTCAAAGAATTATGCAAACTGAACCACACATAATGAACTTCTGCAAAGAAAGAGGTTTGGTTTTTTTTTTTTGTGGTTTTGTTGAAGATACACATTTACAAAGACTGTGGGAAGGAAACTGTGCGTACATTTCTTCTATTTCTCTTTAAAAAAAAAAATAGCCACAGAAGGTGAAGCCATCAGAGACCTCAGTTAGCCAAGCACAGCCTATTTTGCAATAAAAAAGTGCATTGGAATTGACCAGAACAAGTATGTGTTTATGGTATTGAACTCCAAGCCTAGTATTAGAAGAAGTGGCTGATCCTGCAAGGAGACTGAAAGAACACTAGAATTTAGAAAGCATAATTCATGTAGCAGGAAAGTCTGCTACACAATCTGACAATTCCCCAAATTCAAATTTCATTATAAATAGGTGATTATATTATGTGCAGCCTCAAGAAGACATTAGAATTCTCATATCTGCTCTCACTGGAGAAAAATAATTAAATAAAATGAAATTTGATGAACTAAAAGGACCCTACTAATTTATCACCATTCATTTTATTTCCCCCTTGGTTTGAGGCATTTATAAGTACATAAAGTTCCTCCAGAATCAGAGAAAACAACTGAGCATGATCACAAAAGGAGGAAAATCCTAAACTCCCTTATTAACACAACAGAATTTTCAATACGTAAATTTGATGCCAGCCACAGGCACTCATTTTTTCCCTTCACATTGTTTTTCATAACAAGTCACATTTTAATGTTTAAAAAGCACACTGAAACCACAGCATGCCTAATACTGTAATGAAACCGCTGGCAGGGCTGAGTCAATCCCTTTTGATGGTTCCACACTGCCACTTTCTGCTACGGTGAAACTACTAACATGCATTTCTTTCACTTGCATCCCAGAGGGTAACAGTGGAAGCCCTTCTCTTTCTCAGGAAGGGCTACACCTTGGTCTCGGACAGAGGTTGTTTGCCCCAAATCCCTGCCAGTACAGAAAACTGGTCCCCTTTTCAATCAGGGCCATTCTTCCTCTTTCAGGTGTCGCTACTGGTGGAGGCATCTTCTGTTTTCAGCTGGACGCTATTTACCACTCTAGCATCCTCTCTGCCCTTTCCACTTCAAAACACACAGGCCACCTTGCGCAAAGACAAGCAGCAGAGCAAGTTTAGGAAAATAAAGACAAAGATGCGATCCCTCTCACCGTGAATTCAGACAGTAACAAACAAGTCATCTGTCCGTGAGCTGATGCAGGCTGCAGCCAGATGAAGCTAACTAAATGAACTCTCACAGTTTGCCCCTTCACCTCCCTGTATCACAACATCTTTGACAAAATTAAGTTCAAAGTTCCAAAGAAACGCCCTGGGAATCAGTTGGTTGAGCCACCCTGGGCATGAAGAAACCCTGGGGAATCCAGGCAGCAAGAAGAACCAACCTCCATTTATCTGCAGAGACTATTTGACACTGCAAGCACAACAAGCACTAGAGGGAGGCAGCAAGAAGCTTTCACAGCCTGTCATGTCACAGATGGTCCCACGCTTTGCTGCCTGTGTAGGCTGGCCTGCCTCGAATCAGAGCTGCGGCCTTCTGCCCCCTCTTTTGCAGCACCCTCCTGTCTCGTGAGGCAATACAGTGCTCCCAAGCCAACCCTCTAGCTGGGAACCCACCTGCCCTTTGCATGGCTCTCTCCTTATTTCCATGGGCAGATTTGGTAGAAATTACAATTTGAAAATGAGGACTCAAAAGCAGATACATAGAAATAGACCGGCCAGCGGTGATTGTTCATGTGTATATATAAGAAAATAAACAAAGCAGCTTATTAAAAACACTCTAACTTAATCCAAGCACACAAGAGGCAGTAATGAGAGAAAGCTCAATCTAACCTCCACCATGATGGGAAATGCAGAAACAAGTCACCAGCATTCCTGTGAGAAAACACCCTCCAGAGCCATCTCTTACTGCAGAGACGAACCATTAGCAAACGGAACAGGATGCATAACATCATAACCTTGGCTTTTAGCCTTCATAGAGGTATGTAGAGTGCCCTATCTTACCACCATCAACCAAGATGTCCTAAAACCATGACTGATTCATCTTGATATACCCTATTGAAAAAAAAAAAATCCACTGAACTAGTAAAAGCAGATGCTTTTAAATACACATTTAAACACATCAGAACATGCCAAGCTACGAGTCCCGAATGAGCAGGGACAGGCTGGGCTTCCCCAAAGCTGGTTTGCACAGTTTGTTAGTTAACTAGCTAGAAAGCACTCCCATTCAGGCTAGGTTCAACCCAAATCCTTGCAAGCTGGCAGACAAAAAAAAAAAAAAAAAAAAAACTGTCAAAATATTGCCGAAAGGAAGTAAGGAATTAATCTGAGAATGCACCTAATCGCAGAGCCAGCTGTGTTTTAGATACAAACCTATAAAATTCTAATAAGGAAAAGCTCCCAGGCACTCAAGTCCCTCCTCTCACCTGGGCTGTGACGGGAGAGAGGGCTCCAGTACCTGAGACTCACTCAGAGCCATGAACAGATGTCACCCTCACCCTTTCTCAAACACTTACAGCCTCCAACACGGATACACTAAGAGACTGCATCTGCTTACCAGGCTACAACAGGTAATTTACAATATTACATTGTAAATATAATTTACAATAAAGCTCTGGATGTTCACGTCTTAACTTGATGATTTTGTAGTCTCAGAAGCAGAAGTTTCTTACCTTCAATGGGGGAAATACGGGTGAAGTTCATACAAATTATTCCTTATACTCAGTCCCTGTCCCACAGGGTGTACAGTAAACAAGAAAACCATACTATAGTCTGTAGATGTGTACACCACAAAACCAAACCAATCAACCAAAAAACCATGAAGTCCTTCCAATAAACAAAACACCCAACATTTAAAAAAACAGGTACAAGAAAAATATGAAAAGGACACCAAGAACAAGCAGACGTGCAGCACTGGAGAGGAAGGGATTTCTAGGCATTGGCTAGGCGAGCTCAAAGGTAATCCTTCCAGTGGTCCCTTCTCCCACCCAAAGTAGGACTCACATCAAACACAGGCCTTAGCCCTCTTCCTCGCACATACCAACTGGGTTTGGAGCACCACATAAAGCCAAGATCAGTTACAGATTCCACAGGTCTGGTACCACAGCAGACACCAACATAATTCCTTCCTCTGTAGCTGTAGGCATAATTTCCTCCATTCTGAGACACGATTAAGAACAGGGGTTTTTTTCCCCCATTACATTTCTACAGGTGGAGAAAGAGCCTTTCATATATAGCCCTAGGTGTCTCAGATAAATCACAGAGGGAAAAGAGTGATGGTTGGACTGTGTGGTTTCTAGTACCAAGAGATTCTTCCAATTCCTTTGTGATGGTAGGAAAATAACCTTAAGTATATTCAGTGACGTGCCAAATACCAACAACAGTTATGGAAAGATATGGACATTACTCTGTGTTGCCCAGCCTTTTCCACTGAATGCCCATGAATGGCATAGAAGATAACTAAATGAGGCCACAAGTTTATTGATTCAGCTCTGGTTGGACCACATGTACATGTCCATTCTTTGCTGGATTACAGAAATACCTTTCCCACTTAATCTTGGATTTTCTTGTGGAGTTTTGGATTAATAGCTCCAGGAGGTCTGTTTATGTGCAGATACATTTGGGAACAGCTGGAAAGGTCTCAGAGAAAAGTCTTGGTGGAGTCTTCCAGAGTAGTGCATTTTTTCTTTTATTCTTTTCTTCCTGCATATGCCTGATCACTCTTTCCCCCCCACACACTGCTTTCTAACGTTTCATATTAGCACATGCTCACCTACACTTTGTTGTCTTCTCCCCTCCCACAGCTGAAGCCCTCCTCTGCACAGTCATCTCCTGATGAAAGTTAATTTCCTACTGATGGCTCTATTTACAGCAAGGTTCTCTTCCACTCTCCCCTTCCTACACAGCAGTAGGCCACCTCTGCTAGAGAAAATTCAACTAGCTCCTCCTACAATTCCAGTGATCTTTCATTATTTTCAAGGTACTATTTACATTCAAATTTTGGAGTCTAACTAAAAGCAGTCACATCAGGCTAACAACCAGATGTGCAGCCACTGACTGTTTTAATAGCTTTTCTCTCCTTTGCTCATATTGGGAACCTATTTTAAAGCAAGCAAGCAAAAATCCCAAATAAACGACATGAGACAGGCTTCATACCTAGAAACATCAAAATTCCCAGTTCCCAACCACTCTCTAACATTGTTGAAATGCTCACTCTATGATACACTGTAATTCTAGTAGGAAGAAGGAAATGCATAAATTAAAATTATATGGATTATGCCCTACACAATAAACAACCAAAGATTTTAAAACCGTAGCAATTTCTCTCTCTCATATTTAGAAATCCCAACCAAAAAAATTCACATGCCATGGAAATCCTCAACAAAGATGTGCAAGTAGCTCACATAATTGAGGAAGTACTAATAATAGCATGGCTGTTTGCACAGACAACATTTCCACTGTGGGCCTGAATTCTGATCTCAAACATGCAGAAGATATTTTGTTGTGTGTGGCTGGCTAGAGACTAAAACCATCTGAGCATACCGCAATGCCCAGTTAGCCCATGTAGCTAAGGAAGCACTATGCACATCCATGCCGCGCTGAAAACAAAACGTCCATTGACTACTGCAGAAGGTATTCCTGTTGTGTGCTCTTGTAATGAACATAAAGCAGCACATGAAAATTAACTTTCCTTGCAGTTTTATACAAAAAAAAAAAAAAAAAAAAGAAAGCCTTTGCATTTCAGCACCAACTGTCAGTCACCATAGAAAATTAACTTGTCCTGACAGATGAGAAGTGTATTTCTAAGCTCCTCCAACACAGGCAAACTCAGTTCATAGCCACAGTTTCCCTTTCTGGCCTAAGCTGCCTAAGTTCAGGCCTGCTCAGGTCTCCAGATCAGTGACGCCCACAGCTGTGTTTCTAACAGTGGTCATGAAAGGTTTTACCCGAGAAGTGTGTTTACAGCAGCAAGGGAGCCTGACATTTCTCCAGCTTTATTTAAAAGCTCTAAATGAGCTATATGTAGACCTATGTCACAAAGTATTTGCAAAATATTTTTGTTAAGTGGTATTTACTTTTAACTTTTTTTCCTTTCATGTACTGAAAATTACCCAGAATAATTTCACAAGCTAAAATTTCAAGTATCATACAAGAGAAGAATCAACAAGGATGATTAACAGTAACCAATATAAAGCAGAAATTAACTGACATACACACACACGGCAAGCCCACATTTTAGATACAATGGTGCTACATTTAAACTCCTCGGAAATTTCCCTTGGAAATTCAGATCAGTAATTAAGTCATAATCCTATATAATCGACTCACAGTATCAGTAGGAGTTCTGCACATGGAATAGGCTATTAAGAACAAGCTCTTAGGTCCACATAAAAGGCATTTATAACTCTAAGCACCAAAACAAGCACACAAACACTGGAGCTTAAAAGTCTGTTACTCTTGAGTAGTAAATGTTACGTTGTCACATCACTAATATGATCATTTTCAAGTCTCTAGCTCCCATAAATACAGAGCAAGGTTTGTTTTTTTAACAACTCCAACCTTGCCCACTATGTTGTAATTCATTAAAAATAAGAAAGATGCTTATCCTTGAGTAAAAGACACCATAGAAAGATCATATGCCTGTCACACCACCCAGAAGGTGCCATGACACAGCTGTTCCACAGCTCAGGATGCTTCCTAGCCCTTGCGTGTGTTCAGGCTGACAATGCTGTCTGTGTTAGGAGACTGTCCCCTTACCAACCCCACAGACATCCGAAAGGCAGCAGGGAGGCCAGATCCAGCCAAGAGCCACTTCCACCCAACTTGCTGCCTTTCCTCTCATGGGCCAGCAGGGACAGTGGGGCAAGGGGCAATAGTTCTTACTGGCAATGCACGAAGTCCAGCTCATGCCACATGCCTGACAGTTTGCCAGTTGCTGTTGTCTTCTTATACCAGCTAAATGCCTCACCAGGTACTCCCAAGTCACGTCCCCGTATCCGCACATGTGCCTCACCGTGAACAACACTGGCCAAATCTGAAATCCACCTTAACCTGTGCAAAGAATCCATGACCACAAAAAGCCAAATTGCTCCCTATTACAGGCCATCCTGATTTTCAGAGGGCATAACCACACAAATACTACTTGGAACAGGCAACAAGATTATTGTGCTTAGAGCAAGGATTCCCTCCAAGCAAGGCTTTATTCTGCATCCTTATTGCTGGCAATAATGGGCATACATAAACAAAACACACTCTTCTTACATGAGTTGTCCCCCCTACCTGCCACAAGTGGCCACACTGAAATTCAGTGATTTGAAATGAGTGGACAATTTGCAGAATCACACCATCAGCGAGGACTCGGTTCACATCCTGTTCCTCTAAGAAAAAAGCTCCTAAGGCACCTTTCCCCTCACCTCTCTCTGTAGAAGCAGCAAGTGCTCCTAATGTTCAAAACTCCACAAGGTGCTGACCAGCACCAGTTAAGAGGTGTGGTGAACAGAGACTTCCTTGTGCCAGCCTTTGCATTCACCTAAAGTCACAACTGAGACTGTCAAAAACTGTAGTCTTCCAAATTTGCATGCCATGACACCATGAGCTCAGGAGCTTCTATCTAAAATTACGACCCGCACCAAAAACTGCAGATCTGACCTATGTCCTACAGCATGTTGATGGGAGCTCTGATATTATCAGGGATGACAGGACCTACTCAAGGGTCTCACAGGGAGTCAGTGGGGTGTGCAGCTGGGCCCCAAGATGATGGATGCACAAATGTAACTACATGTAACTACATGTAATTGAGGAGAGTGTCCAAATTTTTAAGTTATTATCTATTATACTAGACACCAATTAAGAGCCAGACCTAAAGGACAAGTAGATCATTACATCACAAGATATCATACCCCGCTTGATAAGAAAAACTACAAACAGTAGAGGTCATGGCTGGCAGATCCTCACACAAAGGCTCCTCTGCTTCAAGGAAGAGGAGTCACTGCAAGCTACATGCCTAAACAAGGCTCATGTTGCCTGGGGAAGCCTGCAAGGCTACACTCAAAGACAATCCAGGCCTGCCCTGAGCTTTTCCAAATACTGGAGTACTTTGACTCCCAAGTCAGCCTTAGCTCTTATTCAGAAGATATTTTTAAACCTAGGCTTGGTACAGCAGCAAACAGAGATGGAACAGCAAAACATCGCAAGGTACCCCAAACTGAATGAGAGACAAAAGGGGGAGGAAGCAAAGGTTTAGAATAGCCACTGGCTGTAATCATAAGCCGGTGCCAGTGTAAGATAAGGAAAAAACAGTTAAAAATCTAAAGCAGTGGTATAGTTCTGCTCTGCAGCTCTCAGTGTGGGACTGAAACATAGGCCAGGCAGAAGTGTCACCACAGATTACCAAGCACCTTAGTCCATATCAACACGCTTTCATGCTCTGGTAGCAGAAAGTGTTGAGGCAGAGAGGCCAAGCAGGTACATCTGGAAGCAAAAGTTCAGCAAGCCCCAAAACGTCAGAGTTCACAGCAGTCGGGAAGCGTTCTGACAGAACACTAGGCAGCTATCAGCTGAGAGAAGCACGAGGTGAAAGTCTACGCCAGCATGCCATGAGTGGGTCACTAGGCAAATGATTTTGATCTACATCACTGAAAGGTGTTCTTGGAAGAACATCCTGCAACGCCCTGGGGCACAGAGGGAGGCCTGAAATACAAGGGTGCTGGCAGAGGCCTCCCGGCGACCGGCAGCCCTGCACCGCCAGCTCTGCTCTCTCGGCACCGCAGCCGGATTTTCCCGTGAAAACCCCGCACGGCTCCTGAAGGCTGTAACCCAGTGGGTGATGTGCACCACCTACACGGGCGATGTACAAATAACGTATTACTAATTAAACAGCAGCGACACGAGGGCTGGCTACAATACTCAGTGGGGAGACAGGAGCCGTCCCTGCTCCACCTAAGGCAGCTCTGAGAGAGGTAAACAACCGGGGCAGCCTCATGCCCGGCGAAGAGCCGGGCGGCCGTATCACAGGTACGTACCTCCACCGCACCCCAGCCGGTGCTGGCCAGCGGTTGCCCCTCACGCTGCGGCCGGGCGGGGCTCGGACCCCGGAGAGCAGCCGGAGAACGCCGGGGGAGGCCGAGGCCCCGGGGGATTCCTCCGGCGGCCCGCCCCAGGTGAGCGCCTCCGCCACGGGCCACGCCGCGGCCCCCCTCAGCCGCCCGGCGGAGCCGCTGCGGGACAAAGCCGGAGCTCCCCACCCCCTTCCCTGCACGCCTGCCACACAGCTCCCCGCGGAGCGGGAGGGCGCCGCCGCCGAGGGCAGGTGCGGCGCCCCCTCCGTCCCGCGCCCTTCTCCGTTCCCCGCGCCGCGGTCTCACCTCGGCCGGCGTCAGCAGCAGCAGCAGCAGGCAGGGCAGGGGCAGCAGCAGCCGCCTCATGGTGGCGGAGCGCGCTCCCCGCTGCGCGCACGGCCGCTCAGCCCGACGCCGCCTCCCCCGGAGACATGGCCGGGCTGCGCGCCCCGCACCGCCCGGCGTCCCACCCCTTCGCCGCCCTCCCAGGCGGCAGTCGGCGGCGCCTCGCCCTCCCGCCGCTCCCTCTAGCGTTCCCCGACTGGAAGGGCGGGTGGATGGCTGGAGCTGCCGCGGGGGAAGCCCTGCGCGGGGCGGAGTGAGGGGGCGAGCGGGACAGCCGGCCGCGGGAGGGGAGGGGAGGAGAGAGGCTGCCGGTCACCGCCCTCCGCCGCTGCTCTCGCCAGCCCCTCGCCCAGGGCTTAAATGGCCGCCTTACAGCAGGCGGGGCGGGGGGGTTGTGGCGGGTGCTTCCCTGCCTTCACTCCTCCCTCCTGGCATCTGACATCTCCCCCCGCCGGGCCCGGTGAGGAAGTGGCTCCCTCGGAAAGTTTCCCAGCCTTCGTGCGCTCCCCCGGAGGGGGTGTGCCCGGCCGCCCGCCCCGGCCTTGGGAAGGTGCTCGGGGGCGGGTGGTACGCGGAAGGGTCGGTGGTAAAAAGAGGAGAACCGCGGCCTCGGGGGCCTCTAGAGCCCGTCCCTCCGCCGGCGGGAGGGGAGCGCGGCGGCCGCCGCGGGGTAAGGGGCTGCCGAGGCCGGAGGAGGGGATCGTGGTTTTGCCGCAGCGAGCGGCTGTGCTTATCGCAGCATTAGTCAATCCCAAAAAGTCCTGTCCTTCTCCAGGCACTGGTTTGGACATGTTTTACCCATGTCATCAAAAAGGACACGACATAATCAAACACAATCACTTTTATAACAGTAACTTGCTTCCCAGGCTTAATGCGCTGCTTCACATTTCATTCATCGTGGGTAAGGGAAAAGAAGAGACAGGGTCAGTTTCCAAAGCATATCCTTAATTATGGAAACACTGGCAGTCTTCATTTTCTCGAAAGTTTTGAGCTCACATGTTTGTAATTTCCCTGTCTTTCCTGAGCCCTCAAAACACATGCATAGTGTTGTGGAAATAGTTGCTTCCATGGGAGTTCGTAGGAAGACTCACAAGAGTAAAGGCATGTGCGTACCTTACTCTTTGGGAGGCTGAGACTTAGCAGTTGGACCTAGGTAAACTGTGTGGGGCCATCCCTTCATAGCAAAAAGATTTGTAAGAAATAGATAATTAGTTCAGAAAAAATACTTTAAAATCGTTAGGGTGTATCCAAATAAGGAAATAAATGCTATACAAAAACTATGAATAAAACCGCCTTTTCTACACTTTCCATTCAGTGCAAAGCACCTGAGAATTGTTTTCCAGCTGAAGACTCCTGGTAAACCACACACCTGCTAGAAGTCTCACCGGCTGCACTGAAGTTCTTATGCTGAGATAATTTCTGCAGATCAAACCCTACCATTTGGAAATTACAGCTCTGACTTAAAAATAAATTCCTTTTTGGAGCTCCCTGTGCCTGGGAAGAGGCCCAGTGGGTCTAAGCTGCCAAACTGCAGCTTCTGGCTGAGCCAGGTTTCACTTACATCTGAAATGCAACCAACCACCTTTGTGGTGGCAGATCAGGGCTACACTGCGCAGCGGCATTTGAGCGATCATACTTGGTCAGCCTTGGCTCCGACTCAGTGAGAACAACATGGCTTTTTTAATTGCATGCCTTTCCTAGTAACTAATCCAGTTACCCCTGAAATTTAGTGGGAATCTCTCCACGGATTTAAGCAGTAATGGCAGCCAGCCCTGAGGGAGGAAATAAAAAAAAAAATGCACTGAGACAAGAAGTGGGATTCTGACCTATTCAAATTTATACATATCTTCAAGTTGATGTTGCCATCCCCAGACTCTACATGTCCCTGGACTCTTCAGGTTCACTCATTCTTTCCTTAATAGGCCGCCTAACCCAACTTAGAAGAAAAGGGACATCATGTTTCTTATACTATGTTAATTCCTTGCTCCAGAGAGCAACTGGGCAGCTACATGACTATTAAGGAAGCTAGACTTCTTTCACCACACCATGTCTGTCCGGATGGGGCTTTTCACATACAAACTACGTGGAATCTCTGATTAATTATTTTCTCATATAAATCTTGTGGCCTAATCCTCACAACTACCCATATGTCAAGTACCTGAACCAGGAGGCCCATGAAGTTCTGGGAGACAGTCTCATTTCTGGAGCATCCAAAACAGTAGAGGACTGTATTAAATTTGCTTGTAGAGATATCTAAGCAGAGTATTTTAATGCATATCTTTAATTATAACTAGTGCCAGTCATCAGTCAGATTTTCTAAATAGTAAGTTAAAGTGACACAAAGAGAACATAGGAGATTTGTTACTGTTTTAGGGTACATCTCTGACTAACTGTTACCAGGCCTCAAGGAAAGGACTAGCTCCTTTCCAGAGACATTTCTTGGGTGCGGGACGTATGCAATCAGGGACATAGCTCTGTCTGCACGGAAGGAGTGAGCAACCCAGATTCATAGACATTTGAATAGGCTCATATATGCTGAAGATGATGGCCACAAAACCAAAAAAAAAAAGTGCCAAGAAACATAGGGCACTAAAAAGTGTAATTATTTTGTAACATAAAACAGACAGAGGTGTGATTTCCACTTGATTCATTGAAAAAAAAACCTGGTAGCAATGAAACTCTTTGTTTCTATGTACAGATTCTGATGAAATGTTTGTCTCGCCCAGGTTGTTTAAAATTCTGGGATGAATGTTCAAAAAAAAGCTTTCCTGATTTGATTTTGAGAGCTCTGTGGAGAAAGAATCACACATGTACCTGATTGCTTCCTTGGATCAATGCCTCTGCTCTTTATAGCATGCTCTGGTTGACTGCTAGCCACGCAGACTTCAGGGAAGAGCTGGATGGCAAAGAGCTGTGATTAATCCCAGAATCGTGACTTCACATGCTGAAAATGGGAAAGATAAATTAAAAGCCAAATTTTTAGAAGTCTTCCAGGTGTTAATTGTTCAGCAGCAATAACCATCACAACACAAATAATTTCCTAGGAATTAGAGGCTTAAGGTTGCATTTCAGGCCATAGGCTCCTCACAGCTTGTTATTAATCTGCTGGAAATTCCCTGAATTTCAACTGGTGTTGCCTAATTGTTTCTATAGGTAAGTTTTGTTTATTCTGCAGGCTTCTATTAAAGCTATATGTGTGACAGGATTATAAAACTGGGTAGGTGTTGCTCCTGGCTAAAGCTTCTACTGTTCTTTCATCTGAAAGTTAATTTGTGCATCTGAGTCATAAAACCTCTTCAAAAGGAAGCATCAGAGAGAAGTGTTTCCACATCCTTATAATCAAGTTTTTGAACAAGAGACCTAAGTTTAAAAGTTGCCTTGGGCTGTTGCACACAAATCCAGGAAGAATGTGCAGGCATATTACTTATGGGTGCTCTAGTTTATACAGTAAGGTATCCTACTAATGCTCTGGGCAGAGAGAAAGGGGAGACTGCAAAAACATAGTGACCCAAAGCTCTCCAATTTGGAGCAGTTGCTCTGGTTGATAATATTTGTTTTTCACTGAGACCGGCAATTAAATATGGTTTAAAAAAAAAAAATAAAATCAGTATGGCTATATTTAACTGCATACCACAGGCAGCCTCAATAGTATATTCTCATTAGTTATTCACAGTTTCATTCATCAGCTCAATGTGCAGTGTCAGCCAAAAGAGGCATCAAATTGTTGAGCATCATCAGGAAGGGTGTTGGGAACAATGCAGAGAGCATCATTTTGCCAATGCTTAAAACCCAGGTGCGCCCACGTCCTGGTTAATGCCTGCGACTCTGCTCTCAGCATTGCAAAGAGGGCATAATAGACTGAGGGAAGGTACCAAGAAAGGCAGTTAAAATTACCTGGATGATGGTGCAGCTGTCTTACCAGGGGAGACTTAAAAAGCTGAGACTTTTCAATTAAGAGAGGAGAAGGCTACCTGGAAATAAGATGAATGAAGAACTTGTTCACTAAATCCCACATAGAACTAGGGATCACTAACACTAATACGAGATTGGTTTAACAGATACAATAAAGTGCTTTATTACAGAGCAGGCAATGAACTTGTGGAATATGTAGTCACAGGTTTTAAAGGCAAACACAGGTATGAGCAGATCCAAAAAGTGGGTAGGCAAGTTCATGGACAACATGTCCATAAAGAGGGAAAAGGCAGAGGTGAATCTATAACATCCCTAATTGATGACCGTGGATGCTGGGAATGGACCTCAGATAGCAGTGAGCTTGCTTTGCTCTTCCTAAATGAAATCTCCTAATGCCACTGCTGGAGACAGGACACTGGCTTGGAGGGATTCATCTCTGGTCTGACCAAGTAGGGCATTTCTTAGCTGCTTACTGTAGCAGTGTCCAAAACAGAGTCTCACTGTACAAAGTACTGTGTAAGCATATAGCAAGAAACAAGTCTGCTAGCATCAGCTTGCTATTTCTGTAAGCAAGACAGGTAAAATGACAAGGAAAGTATATGTTACTATAGTCATTCATAAGAGAGCAAGCACTCTGTGTTATTATTTCAGACTGCGGTCCAAAAAGTGCTGTGTGTTTCTGCTTGCCATTGCAAGTCCTCAGCTTCAGACTAGATGGGCCCTATGTGACTCACACAGAATGACAAATGGACTTCTGTCCTGTCCAGCATTGCTCAGTGCCCTGAAGCCATGTAAGTCCAAAGTGCTCTTTCTGGTTGGCATTGCTCTGGCTCTTATTTACACCACTTCTTCTGACCCCAAAAGAGTCCTTCAGGCTTCCATGAACCACTGAACTCAGAGATGAGTCTCTTGGGAACAACTCATAAAGCAGGACTACGTGTCCCTTTACCTTGCAACAGAGGCATAAGGGGAGAATAACTGAACTGTACATGAAAACCATATACAGTGTTGTCCTGGGAACAAATGTGGTTCTACTACTTTTAAAATAACCTTGAACTTAAAAAGATTGACTAAAGGTCTTGATAGTAGTTTTTTGGTTTGTTTGTTTGGGTTTTTTTTACATATACAAAAAAGTAGTAACAAAAGAGACCATAAACTGGTACAAATATATTTTGCTTCATATGTTCTTAGTTCAAATGGAAGATAACAGCATGCAATTAAGTCTCTTTACCTGAGCTTATCAGGGACATTATAAATAGTGGACATTAAATTAGAAATTCTTGAGAGCAGAGCACTCTGTGGAAAAGACGTAACACTCATTGAAAGGTTACTGAGATTAATGTCTTCATGAGTGCTGAAGACCGTCCTGCGGTGTCAATCTGCAGG
Organism: Chlamydotis macqueenii; assembly: GCF_036417535.1. Classification (NCBI taxonomy): domain Eukaryota; kingdom Metazoa; phylum Chordata; class Aves; order Otidiformes; family Otididae; genus Chlamydotis; species Chlamydotis macqueenii. The sequence continues at coordinate 49,975,216 of NC_141560.1, read as the reverse complement.
CAGAAATTGAAGAATTTACAGCAAATGCTGCACTGGCATTCAGCAGCAGCGTTGAGGAAAAAGCAGAAAACGGCTAAATGCTGCATCTGGGCATAGTCCTGCTATTAGAAGTGATGCAGAAAGGTCTCAGATGTTGGATGTGGCTCTAACCTGGTTTCTGCTGCTACAAGCTCCCCACAGCCTGAGGCTGCAGGAGGTCCTGGCTTGGGACTGCAGTGCAGTATTTTAACTCCTAAACAGTACTTTTCATTTTATTTCTCTCACGTTCCTCACAAGGAATTAAAGGCATATAGAGCTGCTAGCAGAACTGTCTTTCAGATGGAGGGTAAAACATGAGCAGACAGGATATTCAAAGACAACATGTCACTTTACAACTAGAGGAGAGTTAACTTGAGTTCTGGTTAGGCCAGGCTTGGGATGGTTTTATTTTGACTGAGGTGGAGGAGAAAGACAGGTTTTGTTCTGGTGGTGGCTAGCAAACAGAAGAAACTGAAACCAAGCTTTCATGGGCTTTTTACCCAACTCTCAACAGGACTTCAAAGTGCAATAACTGAAAACTACTCTTGGAGGTGGGTAACACCTTCAGTCAATATACTATGCTCATTCAGTGCCAGTTTCCTCGCTGTGGGAAGGCACGTGGGCGGGAGGATATCTTTTCCATAATAATTGAAGGGAAAATATTCATTAAAACCCCACAGACTAGCACACTCCAAAGCACCTGCAGGACCTGAGCTACTTCCAACGCAACAGACCGTTTTTGTGACTCAAGTTCAAATAGACACCAGCCTTTTAAACAGGTCATCTTCTACATTGCAAGAAATGGACTCTGTTTCAGTGGGAGGTGGGAAGAGGTCATGATTCTGTAGCTTGTCTTACAAATGCAAAGCCCCATGTAATTACTCGGCTTCAGCCAGGAGTAATGTAATGGGTTGCAAAGGGCTCTAGCACAACAAATTTACATCAGAGTTTTGGGCAGGAGGAAAGCAATGTTCATGATAGGCAGTCTCTGTAGGGATTACCAAAGGGCACAGCCATAGCTCAGCTACCCCACACAGGAGAGAGAGGTCTCAGGTGGCATATAGAGGAAGAAGAAGCAGTGGCTGGCTGGATTCTGGGAAATACCAGAAGCAGCTGGCAGCCTGTGTAGCTGGCAGAAAGATTTCTGCTTCTCCACCTGCCAATTTTTTTTTATTCTTGTCTCTCTGCTCACTAAAGAAATACATAAATGTTTTTTCAGCATATAAAACTTCAGTGGAATCACTTTCAATTACTATTTAAATTCCCAAAATGACACCATATAATCCAAATAGAATAACAGCAAGCTAATTTCTAAACGTACTACAAAACATTACAATAGCTGAGTCTGCTCTAGTGAATGAGTGAAATCACCTGTCTAGTGTAAAATAGCAGGTGTGACTGAGGACCTCTGTCAAGGGCAGTAGAAAAGGGATTGGCTGGACACCTTATGCTGTCCAGAAGTCCCATCTGCCATGATCTCCTACAACACATCCTGCAACCTCTAAGAACTGAAACCTTAAGAAACTTGTCAGCAAAACCAGTTTGGTGATCCCACTTGCAAAACCATCGATACTTTCACAGCACCAAGATTTCCACATCAGAGGACTGTCGTCTCTGGAGTCACAGTTGACCGTTGAAATCCCAAAGTGACAGATACCCATTAAAGAGGAACAGATTAAAAGGTTAAAAATTAAATGTCTTGAAATCTTTGACAAAATGACTGAGCCTCCTTTTGCCTTTCTTCTGACATTACAAATTGAGGGGTGGGCACACTTTGAATGCTGGGCTGTTATAATGTCTTTTGCTTATCCCCCCAAGAAATACAAATAATAATAAGGAGAAATGATGCAAAATCGCAGGTGTCTTCCAAGCGTGATGCATATCAACTATATCAGGAAAGGACCATTATGGACATCCTAGGAGAGTAATTAGAATCTTCAGGGTCATTTAAGCCTTGCTCCATTGCAGAGATTGCCCCTAAAAGTGATGTAAACACGTCTTCTTGTACTCATTTCACACAGGGTGCTGAAGCATGGACTATTTTGATAGCAACCTAGATTTGGCATTACTGTAATAAAGTCAGAGAAGCAGTTATTTGAGCAATAAAACTACTGACTGGAGCACAACTGGCCTGTTTTACATATAACTAGAATTCTCCTGCACAAATACCTGCTTTAAGATAAACATCTCTTGCTCTTTAAAAAGTATGCAAAAAATGTCAGGAACCAAAAAGGCAAAAAGCAAGGAAGAGGTGAGACTGAATCTCTGGAATGTTGGTATCCAGCACTGAGAGACCGAGATCAGCAAGATATCCTAAGACTCCTCTTGGTGGATATCAGGTCCTATTCACTGTGCTCAAACCCCTGTGGTTGAATCGGGATGGTTTCAAGTATCTTGGCAGTAACACCTAGCAATTGAGCTTGACAAGCAAGATGGCAAGGAGGCTAGGAAGACATCTGCCTGGGAAGAAAACAAAAGCTGACATCAAAAAATTAACAGTTCACATCTCAGCTAGCATGACTGAACTCCCTGGCTCTGAATTTGCATCCCTGCACTTGCAATTCTAATCCCTGGTGATGTGCTCTGATCTTTGTTCATTTACTTGTCCTGTCTGACTGGAAATTATGTTTTGGCAACAACCTGCTATTTACTGTGGCACCACAGCCCTACACATCCTTTAAGACATGCTGAGGCTTAGCTCGCCAAATTCTTACGCTGGCCTTTCAACTCTCAATGAGGGCTGAGGGCTTAGCTTCCTTACATCCTTTTCAAAAATCCCAGGTTCTGTTCTTCGCTAACATTTAAAAAAAAATCCATTTTTAAAAAACTCCCTGCTATCTACCGCTTGAACAGTCAGCGCTATGCAACTTCCTGATGCCACTGGGAAATGCCCTTACACTCCCTAAACTCTAGTAAGTGAAATAATAAGCTGCAAACCAAATAATGAAGCATTGCTATTGCTGTTCCCCCATGTTCTAATACTATGCACTTGCCTAAGAACAAAAATAATACACTAGCAGATTGCTCTTACGATTAATAGTTTCCCTGCGTGATGCTTCCCCCTGTGTTTTCTCAGTTAAATAACAGGCTGTTCTGAGTAGTACTTCTGCTCCCCAAGAAAACAAGTGTCCAAAAGGCAAGGAAGCCACATCAACAACTAACAATAAACTACAGAGGGAGTACAGATTCTTTTAAAAACAGATGGATTAGATTCGACCTGCTTCAATAGGTACTCACCAGTAATCCTCCAAGTTAATTTTACTGGTGACAGTTTTAAAAGGTTGGGTGAATGATCTGGTCTCTTAAAATGGAAAACTTCCATTTTCCTAAAGGTCCTGAACTTTCCAAAGTGCATCTACACAGATATATGCTGTTGCAGCAGCTTTGCAGGATATAAAAACAAGCCATCATTTGTCTGTTTCTACACTTGTCCTCCTTGCTAATTGCTGCTGAGCAGGGTAACTCCAAAGCAAGCTGGTACAGAGGGGCAATGGCACTACAGACTATGTTGTCTGCCAGAGACAATGGGGGTTTGTTCTGTCTTTTAGCCCCCATGAACGGCTGGCTAAGGAGACGTACCTGTCACCTCTGTTGCTAGTTAAGAAATTAAGCACATAGCTCCTTTCAAGTATATCCTATACATGGTTCTACAGCAATAGTTACTCAAATTAACTGTGTCACCATAAAAAAAACCCACTCGTTTTCGGCAAGAAATAACAACAGTGGCCAGGGAGAGAGGAAAAAGGAAGAGAACAGGGTGAAGGGAAACAGATATTAAGGGCATGGCAGAACATTGACTGCCTTATTTCTCCACAAAACTTATACCTCCAGGTGATACCAGGACACTTGCTTTGGTATCTGCAAGGAAATAAAGAAAGATTTGAAGCCGCTGATGAGGAACAAATCAAACTGTCCAGAACCTCAAAATGAAAGTAGCAAGTCAAAAGCAGGGAAATACTGAAACTAGGGTTTTTTTCCTTGTTGAAGGAGCATTGCTGCTGCTGCGCCATCAGCTTAAGCAGAGGTAAGAATCTGTGGTTGTAAGCACTGCAGAAGTGGCAATAAACAAATTGCATGGGTTTTCTGTCAGATCATGCTGTCACAGTCCACAAACCAGATAGTGCTGAAGCTTTCTGCTAGAACTTCTGCTAGTCTTCACTCTTCAGTTGCTGGCTTCTATGCTCTAATGCACTCTAAGAGGGACACCTAGCAACTGGTACAGGGGGAAAAATCATCATCATGAGAATACTTGCCATGCCTGTCTACCACAACAATTTGAACAACCCTCCTTGGGTCCCAGGCAGGTAGGTGTCATGTAATTTCAAGGTGCTATGTCCTTTTGAGAGATTTCTAATCCCTGCAGCTCAGGAAAGCAGGAGATAATGGAGGATGTGCTTGTGCTTCTTAGTGGTTATCAGAGGGAATCATAATGGAGCATTTGCACAATTAATTAATTTCCTCTATCCAGCATACTTAATCAATCTAGGGAATAAAACTGATTATGTTTCTCTTCTAGAAAGCATATTCTTTCTGTGTCAGAATTCAGTTCTGCCTTTGCCATTAATATATGGTTTGGTGTGATAAATACAATAATTTTTTTTTTAAATGATTGGTTCCAGCACCAATCTTATTTAGTCTATTAGCCAGTTCTGATTCTACAGGAAGTATGTATCTCCCAGATGCAGCAATTCTTTGTCTAAAGGTAGAAGATTCAAAATTAAAGTTAAAACCATAAACATGTTGATTTCAGTAACCAAGAGATTCCAATTAACTATCAAAACTTCTGTTTGCTGCTCTCCTTCTGAGTTCTGCAGGCTTTGACTTCTCCAGGTCTTGAGAGACACAAGGATAAATCTTGATTGCTGTTCACATGCTTGTTAAAAGTTTTGATTTCCTAAACAAGCCTTATAGTTAAGAGAGATGATTTAGACCTTCTTTAAAGGATTTAAAATAGCAAGGTAAATAATGTACTTTGGTGCAGTAATTCCTCCCTTTCTTGTAGGAACTGACCTTACTGGAGTGTAGGGCACTGTCTGTGCACAATCCTGGGCTGAGGTAGGGGTTAAGGCATGCATAGGCAAAAGAAAAGCAATAGCTACAGGAGAAAAACAGAAGAGGTGGGAAATTTATTTAGCAGTCAGTTGTGGTGCTATTCCGTTCTAGAGGCTAGTTGGCAAACAACTTCTCTCCCCTTGTTCCGCAGCCTTCCTTTTCTGGACACAGAAGACTGCTGTGCACGGCCTATTACTTCTTCTATAACTCATTTATCCACAAACGTCGGCCATATTCCTTCCTGGTATCCCACTAGCTACAGAACCTGCTTTAGCCATGCAAGCTTTACTGCCTCATCTAGGCTCTGGCAGAATAAGCTGGAAGACAGCTGTTAGCCAACAGAGAACCTTTCTCTCAGGATGCCCTGCCAGCCTGCATTCCCTCCCCAGAAAATATCAGGTAGACACCATGTATTTTCTGAGACACCTATTGACTAGTAAAGCTAGTAAGGAAGCAGAAGCTGCCTAAATGCAGTGCAAAGTCTCATCTTAGTTCCATCCAACTATAAATAATTGCAGTAATCTCAATTTCTCTAATTTAATTTCATGTTAACTACAGCACCACCACCTTTTACAGTTTGACTGCCAGCCTCATAACAGTGGGTTTTTTCCTTGCAGAAGGACCTGTATTTGCATTGCAAGCTGGAAAGGCTCCCAGCTTTTCTTTAAAATGAAATACAATTGGATCCTTACTGATTGCAGGATTAAGCCTGGAAACATGATCCAAGAGCTCCCTAAAGAATCATAACCCAGAAGGCAGTGTTGTGGTGGGAGGGCAAGAACACATGATTTTTAAGTTCATCTCATGATCTCTGAACACCTGTCAGAGCCAGAATGAAAGTCTGACTTTTGAGGAGCTCTTGATACTTTAGAGGTCACAGACTTTCGTTCAGTCCTTTGTCATCTTTGCCTTGGATTGCAAATGGACATTCAAGATGCATAACGTAAAGAAGGAGCACCTTGAATTCCTACATTCCTGACACTGCTAAAGCCATTCTGCATCTGAATCTCTGACTCCAAAGGCCTGGCCTGGCCAGACAGTGCTGTTTGGACAAGGAAAGTCTGCCCCAGTACTTTTAATTATTAGGAAAGTAGTTTTCCAGAAATAGCTGGCTGGCTGTTTGCCAGACCTATTTCTTCCGACAGGAAAAGCTAAATGTAAACATCCAGCACTTCATAACAGACCACAGAAGTTTCCCTCCAACTGGAGCAGGACTCTGGAAAGACTGTGCTATCCTCTCGTCTCTTTTACAAAACCCTGGGCTAGCTCGTAAGCAGAATTATCCCACATATCTTACCAGATTGCTATAGGGAGATTCTGAGAGCTGCTTCACACTACAGGAGACATTGCTGTGTTGAAGAACCTCCTGAGTCTTAATGCAGAAATGTTCCTTGTGGGCTTCTGGGAGTAAAGCAAAGAGGGAGCTGCTGCCATGCAAACACTTAGAAAGCCCTTGGATACTGCCAAAAGAGACTGGTCCCACTCTTGCCTAAGAGTGACAAAACTGGGCCTATCTGAAACTGATTGAGAAGGAAAGCTGGTCGATATATATATATGTTTGCTCTCTTTTATTCCCTTCTTCAGCATTTATTTCTTCTCAAAATCTACTAATATGGCTACTGTCAGATTTGCCTGAACTTCAGAACTACTTTTTACTTACATGGCAGTATGCTTACTGATGACAGAGGTATAGAGGTATCTCATTTGTTGTAACCTCTCCCAGGCTCCAAAGACAACTCTTCGGGGAGTATTTCACCTTCTCCTTCCTTGACCTGTACCTGAGGGTGTCTTGCAGAAGGCAGAACCTCAGGTGCAAATCCAATAGGAAAAAAAGTGTCCCCTGGTAACTCTAACCATGACACACTTGGGGAGGCAAGAAAATGTGTTTTCTGGGTTCTGCCACCTATGCAGAATACTCTGGCAGGAAGAAAATGAGACAGAGAATGTTACAGTGAATAAGTAGAATTTCACTCTTTGCAGTTACTGCCAGGCAGCTCATGGCTCCAATTCTCCCTTTGCAGCCTTGTTCCCTGCTGGCACGGCACCTGTCCTCAGTCTTTCTGCATTGAAAGTGCCCTATTTCTGGAACCTGTGGCCAAACTACATGACAGGAGATACATTCTTATTAGTGCTTTAGTTTCCGGTTTGGCAATTTTTGGAAGACATCCAGAGGACATTTTAAAGGACTGTAGGTTGAAATAAGGAAATGGCATGGTTTGATCGCTCAGATATTACTACTTTACTCTTAATTCCAGCGTTGCCTAGGGATTACCAGGAGCAAAGTTCCTTTGTTGGTAATTGCTATACAAATCTGTAGGATAACATTTGCAATAAAGAGATGATTGATAAAATAGGAGACACAGAGAAGAGAAGTTTTTTACAGATGGCACAGTAAGCGATTAAGTAGCTTGCCCAAGGTTGCAGAAAGAAATTGTGTGAGAGCCAGAAATGGAGACTATGTCTGCTGAGTCATAAAACATGAGTTTATTCATCTGAATTTCTTCCCATTGCATAAATGCCAAGGAGCTCGGCTGTGATATAATACACATAAGTTGCTTAAATGTAACTGAACTCAGTAAACAGAGAGTGATTTCATTAGCTTACAGAAAATAAGAACTTTCTCTTACAGGGGGTGGAAAATAAGTTACTTATTTGCAAGAAAGGCAGTGGCCTAGTCTTCTGGGTCACTGCTGGGCAGTGTCACCACTGTGCTGAGTTCCAACAGGGAGATGGATGACTCACCAGTGGTGACACTGTGGTGCTGTTGTTGGTCTCTCCTGCACATCCGACTTGCTTGCTTTGGGCAATTTTTACAACTGTACCCATCCTTCACAGCTCTTCAGCTCATTCAACGTTTCCATAGCCAAACTCATAAGTCTGGAGGGAGCTATGTGAAAATATTGCCTATCTGCTACAGGTACAGGTAGATGCCAAGGGAAGCTTGCTGCTAAACGGTGAAGTCCTTGCAGTTTACAGCAAAGAGAGGAGGGGAGAGGGGGTCAGGAGAGAATTGCATTGCAGAGCACTGCAGATTGAATCAAGAATTTCTCCTCTGGAGACCGGTTGTGAAAAAAATAAAGGATCATTTGGCTTCCTCTTTGCAGGAGGTCAGGCAGGGCAGAGAGCTGGCGTCAGCCTGAGCCAGCTGAAATTAGCAAGAATTAGCAAGAAATCCAGTGTCCAGAAGTAACTTTTATAAAAATTAAAACACTGAAATAATGCAAAGGAGAGCTTCCCTGGAGGACTGTGGAAGCATCAGCACTGTCCCATTACATAGTCCTTCATGTCTGCCTACAAGGCAAACAAATAGCTAATTCAGTCCCTAAAGAGACTGTGGCTTTCTGTGGGGGCTTTGGGAATTGAAGAGGTGGTATGACACAGGACAGTAAAGAAAGAAACAAAGCTGGAGCAGAGGGTCCTACTGTGTAGGAAAAAGCCTCCAGTTGGCAGGTGTTTGACTGTTTGCCCTGACTGTCAGCCTCTGATCTGGCGGAGTACTCGCAGCTATTTAACTTGCAGCATTTAAGCAGTTCATTGAAGGCAATGTGGCTGCATCTGGCTTGGAACGTAACACATAAACTAAATGCTCTACTACAGTGCTGTCTTGAAGTACTTCCCAAAAAATGCAAGAATGAGCATCTCTGGCATTGCCCAGGCTAGATTTTTGCTAAAAATTTCTTACCAGTCCCCATCAGCTCTGATGGGGAGATAGCAGCAATGTGGACTCTTGAGCAAAACAGACTTTGAACTTGAATATCAAAGGTCTGAGTCAATGAAGAAGGATTTTTAGAAGGTCTAAATGATTAGGAACTCAGACAGCATTGATTTTGCACATTCTAGAAAGAAAATCTGTACCTCAGAATGCACATATAAGTTTCTTGAAAAGCAATGCGACTTTCAAATTAGCACCTGTTCTCCATCTCCAGTGGGATTTGCACATGTCCAGAACTTATGAAAAAGCAATATATTCCTCTGTAGGACACTAAAGCTAAACATTTATTCACATAACTTTAGACATTCACGTTTGTAAAATGTTGAATTTCCTGCAAAATATTTACTAACTGATTTTTCTCGTTGTCTAAAAGTTGTACATGTAGTGCTTTCTAACTATACCAATAGGTTGGGTATGAAAATGAAGACTATGTTAAAATAAACCTAGGAAAAAAAAATCTTGAAAATTTGGGTTTGTTTGGGTGCTTCCTGCAATTTGGCTTTTCATAAAATGGCCTCTTTTGCCTGAGGAAAAATTTAAATGCTCTTAGTTTTTGAATGTTGTCCAATGAAAATTTCTGAAGGTTATTTTTCTCCATTTGAGAATAGAAACATGTCGGCTCCATGCTCCCCTGCCCACAGCTGTTAAAAGATATGTAAAAGCACAGAAAAAAGCCCAACCCAAAACATTAGTTATTAAACTTCTCCCTTCCTCTTATTTTGCAATAACAGTTCAGAAGCATGCACAGTTAACTTTTCATCATGAAAACTATTCTCATCAAAGTTGCTAATACACCCATAGAACTGATAAGCTAAGAATACTTCCTGAATCTTTTTTTTTTTTAATTTCCACTTAGTATATATTTCCATGCCAAGCAGAACTGTGTTCTCTACCCACTCTGAAATTCATATCCAAAGACACATTGCCTGCAGAAAGGCAGACTTTAGGAGGCTTTTTTTTCTTGTCTATTTTTTCCTATCTAATGCTTTTGCTCATTATGGAAAGTTGTTCAAGACTCTGATCACTCAGAGTGCTCTGAAAGAACTTTTATTAGAAACAACCGAGGCTAATAGGCCAAGGCAGCACATAAACAAGAGGTTTCTTCTTTTAACATCAGAATCCATAAACAAAGGGATCCATTGATCTTCTAAACTATAGAGCAGAGCACTCAGCTTTCTATATTTTGCCTTCAAAAGCTGCTCAACTTCCCGCCAGTACAACTATGCCAGACTGACTTTATAAAGCACTCTGAAAAAGGTTTGAGCTCTCAAGAAAACTGGACATTCCATGGCTATTCTTAATACTCTTATAAATATGATTAGTACTGATTAATATTCTGTTAAGAATATTCTGTATTATCTTTCTCTATGAGTTTTTACTGAAGTAGCATTGTAGAGATCCTTACTACATAAGCACACTTTGGTAGTGGCAGGTAGAGAATTTTGAGCACCTGAGCACAGCCAACCACACCACTTGTCACAAGACCTCCAGAGGACCTCAGTGGGTGGGAGCTCTGTTTCTGCCCAAGGGCAACTCTGCTGCTCTTCAGTCTCATAAGCATTGCTTGTGTTGGCCTTGCTTGAGTAAATTGTCCACCAGTTGACTCCCTGCATTTAAGCCTCAAGCCAGCTAGCCTTGCTAGCCCTGCTAGCCCAGGCACCACGTTGTGCCACCTCCATGGTGTGTTGCTTGGGATTTGAGAAGTTTGGTAGGACTGGCCACACTAGAACTCAACTAGGCAAATAGTGACAGCTCTGCTACCATGGCAGGTGTTCATGTAATGCAGGAAGTGAGACCTGACAGATGTCAAATCTCCCATTAGCCCACTATCCGGTAAATGACAGTGGCCAATAGTAGAAGCCTAAGTGATAAAAGGAGAAGAGAATAACAGCATGCTAAACATGTAGTGTAATGCTTTCCCAGGGTTTCTCCAGCAGGTTTTCTCCAGCATCCAACAATTTCCAGCTCAGGGCTCTGAGATGTAAAGATATAGGAATCTGTAGCACATCTACGTGGTTAGACACTGACATTGATGCTTTTTGTGGGAAAGAACACGATTCATCACAAATCAAAATACAGATGTTTCTTTCTTCAAAAGTTAATTCAGACTTATAAACACCAGAATCATTTGATGAAAGCCTGGATAATGTTATGGAAAAATAAATTAAAAAGTAAGAAAGGCAACTTCCCAGCCTGCCCTGGTCTCCTGTTCCCTTGTCTGCACCCCACCCAGTTGGACCTGTTTGGCTAAATTGGTATCAGTGAAATGGTAAACTGCAAACTAGATGTTATGCCAGTGGTACAGTCAGTCATCCTGTCTTAGCTAAACCACTTTCAGAGGAGCAAGAGGAAGGGCTAGGAAGACCTTTGTAATGTGCACAAGTATATCAGTGCTTTTATGGCCTGGTGACTGGAAGCCCTACACATGTTTCAGTTGATAAGGCAATCACAAGGCTTTCATTCTCATCTGAATAAGAACATTTAATCTTTGCAGCATTAGGTCTCATGTGCTAAATTAAATTTCCTGCCAGCTCAGCAAACAGTTTTGATACTTTGAACTGCATTGTACATGCTTTCCTTTCATCACAGGATGCATTCTGTCTCAGCATCAACAGCCAAGATGAGAAACACCACTTAGGCCAGGGAGCTATGTCTGCCTTGGCACAAGTACCAATGTACTGCAGTCAGCGAGCTGTGGTGTTCAGAATTGCCATCAAACAGCAGGCAGCTGGGGTGGGATTCAGATGACCAAGCAGAGGTACCTGCAGTGGGGGTAACTATGTCTAATCTAGTCACTGCAGGCTCCTTTAACTGTCCATGAAGATAAAAGGCTGTTTGGTTGGCACAGTGCAGCTCATCTGATGCAAGCAGCTGATCAGCCAGCATCCTAAAAGTGCCTCTTTCTCTGCGCTGATTTTTAAGGCTGTGCAGAGAATTAGCTCAGATGTAGACAGCCCCATTGCAAATCTTTGTGGTCAGGAAGGAAGAATCTAACTTTCAGTTCCCTTCCAGTTCTAGGCTAATAAAAGTCTTTGCTACAGCAGGTTTGGGGAGGCTTCTCTATTTCCCCTGCTGCAACTTACTCATCTATGAGTGTGTTTAAAATGCTTCATACTTATAGGCTGAATTTTGCATCTTAATTCCAGAGTTACCTAAAAACCTAAAGCAGAGGAAGCTGGTCTTATTTTTCTTTCAATTGAAGAGAAGGAAGAAGGGGAGTAACTGATGGCGTTATTGAAAAAGCACATTTTTTCACATTATAAATTCTCAACAAGTTTAAAACATGGCATCTTGGTGAAGTTCACCAAATACTTGTACTGAGTTTGTAAACAAAGTTTTAACTGTTTTACATCTTTGTTAAACTTTCCTTATTTACATTTTTACTAAATAGGAGTGGGTTGGAGTTGTGATTAAGAAGATTTTAAAGAAACAAAAGTTCTATGTATGCTACAGTACAAAGCAAAAGATAGACTACGGGAACAATACACAGTAAAAAAAAATTGTCAGGGGTCAGAAATTCAGGTGTCTTTTGGTCAGCTCTATTCACAGCTCAGTCCCTTCTCAGCTCTTCTTGCATCATCTGGAATTCATAGCATTTTAAAGATTTGCTGGCACAGGTGCAGAAGTATACTATATAGTTTAGCAATTAATATAAACTCAAAAATACATTTCATTTGTTATACCAGTGAAACATTACAGGAAGACGAGTTTGACCTACAAACCTGAATTTCTCAGTATCCCAAACACTAGCCTTACTTGATCAGAGTAACTGAACATGCCTGAGGAAAAAAAGGCTTAATTTGCTATAACAAGGAATTAAATGTGTATAACAGAAACAAGGTTTTGGCAGGCTATCCTCTTTCCTAATCCCTCAGTATTTCCCCAATTACTACACAGAGCAATCATTCTCCATAAGTTGTTTTTATTAACACTACAAGAGGCCATCTGTCTACAAATACCCAGTCAAATAATAGAAACCAACACAAGAATAATCAAATTCAGCTACTGACAGATCTAAAAGATTTGTCTGCAGAATAAATATTTACTTTTTAGGCACTTCAATAACGTTCTGGGAGTTTTCCAAGCATTTATCATTTCAGGATGGCAGGGAACTGTAACAATTTTTTCTCCACCCATTTCAAGAATTTTTACTTTCAATCACCAAAGATGATGTAACATGGGGCCTTTCCAATCTGCATTATCCTGTTATCACACCCCCAAAATACTGTGCCTGCTGTGCACGTTACAAGCTTATAGAAAACATAACAGGACATCCCGATCCCAAAACCTTCTGCCTCCCTTAGAGGTGTCTCATCTGAAAGATCAGAGCTCTTCTACAAAACTATGGCTGTAGCAATGGGCAGGTCCTCTGGATGGGTCCCCTGAATCAGTTTAGATGGACTGGGTCTATTAATCTAAACTAAAATACTTGGATTAGTTGAACAGTTTCTACTGAGAACTATTTTAGATTTGTTTTTAAACAAACTAATTTGCACAGAAGCTTCCTTTAAAAGATTCAGTTTGAAAACAGCATTGTTTGTCAGATTCAGTATTCCTGCTGAAAAGGAGGGAGAAGAGGAAGAAATATGGAGAGGCTGCATAGAACTAACCTGCTGGCCAGCACTAGCAACTATAGCAAATTGTATCATATCATATTGTGCCGTTATTTTCTGCTATCCAAAGTTTCCATGGGGACAGAAGAGACTGAAAAGATTAACTATGAGCTGCAATGCATCTCTGAGCAATGAACACAACAAAATGCATGCAAGTGTGGAAGAGGGTGGTTTCCCTTCCTGTTCAACAGTCTACGAAATGAAAGTGATCCAGTGGTGTACAGCTATTTTTCAGCTACGCCTTAGCTTCCATGTTTCACCACTGCTCATCCAGATGCCTGACAGAGAGGAATACCCACTTAGTCTATGAAAGAAATACCCTGGTAGTCACAACGTGTCCCAGGGGAGGCTGTTGCTGCACGGGTCACAGAGAGCTTGTACAGCTGTGCCCTTCCTGCTTTGCCACATGTAGGCTACAGCCCCCAGCCCGTTAGAAGAGCAGTTACTTGTGTCTGGCCTTGATGCTGGGAGGTAAAAATTCAGAAATGTTGCAGGCACATATGATCACTCTGTTACCCTGATTTTCACCAACTTGCCTCAGAACTGAATTTGCCTCAGTGGCCATAATATTTCTAATCTGTAATTGCAGGTTTTAAATTAAGTGTCAAAATATATTAAAATCAGCGGAACACAATGAAAACAAATCTAAATATGATGAAGAAAGATCAAAGAGTGGAAATGGACTAGATTGCCTCTTGAATGATTATCTCTACTTGAATACACAGATTATTTTTTTTAAATAAAAGCCTGTCTTTCTTAGAAAATCTTGCCTTCAAATTCTGTCCTGGGATTTTTGGTTCTTAAGAGAATGAAATATATAGGAGGGATATATTTTCATAACTACCTTAAACTGTAGAGTTATGACATACTGATAACAATGAGCAGAGTAACTAAAAAGGTACACAAACAGCAGGTTTGTATAAAAAAAAATTACACAAATGTTTGCAATATGGTCCGAAGTATTATCATTACTGCTTAGGGAACAAAAACATTTCACCAGGGATAACTATAGCAGCCAAAAATCAGCTATTATGTAATAGCTGAAAAAAAAAGCAGAAAGAGGGAGAGGAAAAAAAACCTCACTCTGCATCTCCTCATGGTCCCTGGGGTATCTATCCAGACCAGATGTTAGGAGGGAAGGATGTGCTTGTACAGCTAGCTGCATAACAAATGACACAAAGAGTATGCTTATTGCAACAGGGTAAGTAAAGAGGTATCAGAAATGCTGAGGAACTCATGCTCATGGAAAGCAAAGGGGAGGAAGAAACTCCTGTGCTTAGTTGTAGGTCTTACCTTCAGAAGATGGAGGGCCAGTTCCTGACTGTGATGTTTGCTAAATCAACTAATGTCTTTCTATGCCTCGGCCACCCATATGATGGCTTAAACCAAATAGCAATTTTATGTCATTCAGAAAAGGAAATAATTAATTTTTAAATCATACTAATAGATATTAGTTATTATATGTTGCTATATAATAACATAGTTGTTACAAACTACTAGTTATTATTTGTGTCTGCTTTGCAGTAAAACAGTGCATTTGGAAAGCAATTCTTCAACTATGAAAAATACACTAATAAAATGTATTCCCCTTCCTGCATAAGCTATACTGTTGTAACGCACTTACCACCCACGTAACTGTGGCCACATTCAGTAGGAGTTGTTCCTTTTTTTTACTAGCTCAGTAGAGTGAATGCAGTATGACTTCAGAGCACAGAGCAGGACCAGCAATAAAAATGCTCTTTGGCGGTTAAACCCACACACCATTTTGCTGGGCCTGAGAAAAGGATGGACAAGTAGCAGGAGAGTTAATGTCAGGAAATAATAATAACACTAATACTTCACTAATTACTCTTTTCCTCTGCACTCGATCAAAAGTGAGATTAGGACCGCAGCTAACCAAAAAATAAACCCCAACAATTTATGTTAAGAATAAGAGGATACATCTGTTTCCTGCCTTAGCCAGATCTGCTCACCCTTGTCATCAGAATAGCTGCACTGAGAGGCGAAGTTCTGAAGATTAAAGCTGAGGGTCACTATTTTTACCCAGAAGAGCTCAAGAATATGCGTAAGAGTAGTTCATTATGTCATCTCTGCCTGTGACAATGCAGAAGTATTGCCAAACAAGGAAACTCCTAATTGTAAAAAGCTCATCTGAGTGAATGCAAGTGAGAGATTAAGGAAATATCTGGCTCAAAACAGTCTTTACTCCATTTCTGGAGTACAAGCTTACCATAGATTTAACTAAGCACAGCACTGACATTTGGCGTTAGCAGGACTCTGCCAGTATGTCCATGTCTCAGCTCCTACAGTGGAAAGTCCTTTCCGTATTTTAGACCTGGGAAAGAAATATTTCGAAAATGAACTCCTTCATTTAATTTTTGTTTTACATACCTCCAATTTTGGCCTGTTGGCAGGATTTTTTAAAAGATGAAATTTGCTACAAAAACTATCAGAGTGGGAATACCTAGTCACACTGACAACTTACTACCATCTGTTCACTGGTTACTCATGAGTGGCTGGAGTCCCCTTTGTGCTAAGCACTGCATGTATGCATAGCAAATGAGAAAGTGCCTGCCCCAAAGAGCTCAAAATAGATGGAGCTAAGATTTGCCCAAGACTGCAAGATGTAGATGGCAGAGCTGGGAAATGAGCCCAGGTTCTCTCACTCCAAACCCATTTTCAATTTGTCTTTCTTTCTGAAATGCACTGGAAACTGTCCTATGTCTGTAGGAAAAAAAGGTCCATATCACTGACTAATACGCACAGGGTCTTATTAGTCTGTGGCTAAACACAGGAGGATGTACAGATGCTGCGAATGGCAAGACTAAATTATTATTTAAGCTGAATGAAGGTGGAGGCTCTGCTATAGCCTGCACCATTCAGAGTGACAGCAGCAGAAGTAATCACTTTGTTTCACACAGACTTCTGTGAAGCCTCCTGTCCTAGAGGAAATAACGGCTTGGTTCTTGCCTTCCTTTTTCTCCCTTCCCTAATATATAAACCCTAACTTACTGTCATTCTAGCAACCTTCTACCTTCAAAATGCCCGAGCCAGGTTTCTACAAATCTGAGATTTACAAAAGAATAATAACTTTAGAACCCTTTTTAGTTGTCTTGTATTTTCTTGTCCAATATCTTAGGGCATGGTTGAACAGTGGGGAGATCTGAGCAGGGAGGGAGAAAGGGAGAAAAGATCCCTGCTCAAATAAACAGCCTGATTATGCTCCTCACTGGTCCCTTGCCCAAAACATCTGGTAGTATCACAGAATCTATGTTGTAGAAGATTTTCATTGCATCCTGAACCATTAACCTACAGAGCCTGGTGTTACTGCACTCCTAACTCAGGCATTCAGTTAGATGGAACAAATCCCAGTCCAAGTACATGCCTGGATTACTGGTATATTGGAGCCTCAGAGCCAGGGAGGTGCAGAAGGTCCAAAGAAGCAATGTGCAGGAATTGCACATATTGGTGCAGCGATTCCTTCTGTAGTGGGCAAACACCAAGAGCTCTGTGTGCTCAAGGAGACAGGTCTCTGTTTGTCCTACTGATGTGCACCCAGGTCTGTTTTTTGAAGTCCCTCCATACAGGAACATAGAGGAGGTCAAAGCTACTACTACAGGCCAGGAGCTGTGGTGATGATCATGCAGCTGCTCTATGCGATGTCAGCAGTAATGTATTACCACCAATTCCTGAGCCCAGCAGGTCCTCATACAGAGCTCTTTTACCCTAGTCTTGCAAGGAATTAGTTTTTACACCAAAGGGCACTTAACTGTAATGTAAATGAAGAACTATGAAAGGTGGTGCCTAGGTTTTTGACAGATGATTCACAGTGGTTACTTTTGTCCTTTCAATGAAAGCATAATGAAGGACAGCACAGTCAGATCTAGTTTGCCTTGCAGGAGACAGAACTACAGTGACTGAAGCACATAGGAGAGCGATGGAGAATCGGCACCCCTCTACAGTTCCTGCAATGAAGTGCTCACAGTATCAGCTTTGAACTATTCTGCAGTGTATTTTAAATAACACATTACTTTCATGCCTGGAATAAAATATAGGAATCTTAACCCTACATTGATTTGACTTTGTAAGTGGTGAACTCATAAATACTCTTAATCAAACAAATGCATCCAGACTGAAGATTAAGGCTCTTTTTAGGCTTTTTTTTTTTTTTAAGTCACCACTGCCAAATTTCAACTGTAAGGGAAAGTGTTATATGTGCAGTTTCTAATGTTACTGCTCAGCCTGCAATGAGATTATGGTATTGTTAAGTTGAAGGAATTCCTGTTCCGTGGTGTTGTTTTTGGCTGATCCAGTATTGTAGGTTAACTTCATGTGATGGATTTTCTTTAGAACAAATTTCCTTCAATTCATCAGCAGAGGCTCAAGCTGCTCTGTTAAGAGTTTGTGACATTTTTTTGGAAGTGGTTATGAACATGCCAATGAAAAGTTAACAGATTGTCAGGAACACTCCCTTGGGAATGACGTTCCTAATTTTTCTTTATTCTTTATCTTTTGTTTATCCTCTTTTCCCTTTCAAGACTATATCTTTCCAGCCCAGCAAAACTTTTGTGTGGAGCTGTCTACCTATGACACAATCCTAGAGAGCTGCAGAAGAACCCAGAACAATCTAATGATCTGCTAGAACAGAGGCCTTGAGCAACAGAGATTCAAGAGCAAATCTGCAGTTAGTGGCTACTGTGACTCTGTTCCTGGCTCTCCCATAGACTCATTGGATAACCATTGCTGATTGATTACAATCGGGTATTTCAGACCCAGCCATAAAGACAAACACCAACAAATTATCCATGGTGCAATTGGTGCAGAACAACCATCAGGTCACCTGTGGAACCGTCTCTAAACAAAAATAGGTGTGTTCCTGTGCTTCACAAAGGACAGAAGCAGCCAACACACACAGTAAAACTGGAAGAGATCTCCATCAGAGTCATCTGGATCATGACAAGAGCATGCCATTAAGTATTTAGTCAGTGGGAAGAGGCATGTGATTGTTGGTAACATAGCGATGTCATCAGTCTTGGTAATTACAGATAAGAAAGCAGTATACTCAGCCAACCAGTGGAGAAAGATGTATTAAACTGATATGATGTCAGTAAGAACAGGTAGGGACAAATTCTTTTGCTTTCAAGCCATAGAATGCTTGCTGTTTATTTTCCTCTGAAGTTCTTTTTATTTCATAGAAACGGACCATTTTGAAAAATTCTAATTGGCTCACTTAATACAAATGTCTGTCCAAGCCTCTTCAAATCCATTGAGAGAGACAGAGAGGACTATTAAGAAGAAAAAAAACAATGGAAACAGCCAATGCCTGACCCTTGTCATACAGCCCTGTTCAAACATATACTTTCCTTAACAAGTGCAGTAAACTGCAGCTTTGAATTGGATACGGAAAGAACCCCCCCCCCCCCGAAAAGTTAGATTTAGCTCAGCCGTGAAAGCTGCTCTCTTTAATGTGGCAACAACAGGAACACAAGAGCTTCACATTCCCCTTTTATATGTTTAACCTTTGACAAAAAGGTTAAACACTTTCCTCACAACTGACTCACATCAGGAAACGCAAGAACTATACTCTCCAGATGAAGCCTGGCTCACTGCAAAATGCAACGTCAGTGTCTGAAGTGTAGTAAAACAAGGATTCCTTGTGCAGTTCCTAGTACCGCTAGA
Source organism: Chlamydotis macqueenii (assembly GCF_036417535.1). Classification (NCBI taxonomy): domain Eukaryota; kingdom Metazoa; phylum Chordata; class Aves; order Otidiformes; family Otididae; genus Chlamydotis; species Chlamydotis macqueenii. The sequence goes on along the minus strand of NC_141560.1, from coordinate 49,956,142 downwards.
AGGGCAGGAAACGGGTCAGCAAGAGGGTCTTTTCCAGACAGGAGAGAGCTGGAATGGTGATGGGAACAATAAGGAAGTTCGGGGCGGGGGGAGAATTGGCTCCAATTTCAAACGGCTCACTGAGATGTATTTTAAATGCATTGATGTATTAAAATCCCCCTAGCAACATAGCAGGAAAGTTTACAAAACATTAAATGGAATATCTAAGAAAGCTTGCCACATTTTCCATTATTTGCCTTACAGCTATTTTAAGGCCAGATTCTCATCTGGTGTCAATACGCCTAATTCCCTTCACTTGGCTTATGAACATCAGCGCAGGTTTGGCTGGATATGTTGGTTTATTCATCAGAAGACTGGCAGCCAAACTCCTGAACCATAGCAGCTCCAAACAAAGTCAATGAAATCTGCACGTACTTAGTACCTCTGAAATTCAGGTCTGGGGATCAGACAGAGCTTTGAGCAACCTGGTCTAGTGGAAGGTGTCCCGGCCCAGGGCAGAGGGGTTGGAACAAGATGATCTTCAAGGTCCCTTCCAACACAAACAATTCTACGATTTTATGATAGTGCCACTGATTCTTACTTAGTGCCCTAACTGGCTAGAGATGTACTCCAGGTTAAACACAGGCCCTGTGAGGTAGGCCAGAGTTGCTTGCTGAATGCTGAGAAAAGCAAGCTGCAGGAAATGAGGAAGTGCTGAGCACTGACCTCTTCCCAGGATAAAGCATAAAGAAATGATCAGAGGTGAGTCCAAGGATGACTCCCCTCCTCAGCTTAGTATTTAGAAAGGGCCACCTACACAGGTAAGAGTGCGGCTGCAGAACCCAGCATAGGAAGACCCAGGAGTGCAGTTCCTTCACCTGGAGTATGCTAGGGAATGGGAAGAGAAGAGAAATTGCTTATGAACATGGCAGTCAGCATCTGGAAATAAGTTTTGCCTGCGTCCGTGGACAGACCATGGCTGGTATGACAGCAGGACAACAGAGATCCTGAAAAGGTCTTGGTGGGAGTAGATGGTGTTACTCCCCTTCCCAATGGTATACTCTGGGAGGGAAAGGGGAATGTAGGATGTGAAGAACCAAGCGCTGTTTCCAGGAGCAGATCCTCTCTGACGTGACCCCTGAGCACTGAACTTGCCATCTGTACCAACTTAATCCCTCCACTCCAGCCCCTACTGCTCTGATCAGCCTTCTTCCTTCTGCATTTTGATTTGACTCATTCTTCTCTGTCAGGAGAAAACCCACTAGAAAAAGTCATAAGGCTCTAGAACTTTTTGCTCTTCCAGGCTTCCTAGCTGCCTCACCTTTCCCTGCTGCTGGCAAGCAACCCACCTCATTGCCCTTCCCATCCCTCTCATGACATCATATGGCCTCATGCTTTTGGTGGTGGCAGCAGGAAGCAAGAGACAGCGGAATGCTTCTCTTGCCTGGAGTATGCATTTCAGGGTTGAAGGGTGAGCTGGCATCTCTGTTTGGCTGAGGACACAAAAGCTCTTGAAAACCACAGGCACAGTGTAAGGAGCTTAGGAGATGGTTGTGGCCAAGTTCCCAGTTCCCTTCTGCACAGTAAGGCAGTTGTGAAACACTCTGTAGCACTGCACAGCATGGGATGCTGTCCAGGTGTTCTCCAAAAGTATTCCCTTCAAGACAATGTGAAGAGAGGATGTGAGGAATAGGCCATTCCAGAACTCTCTTTACTCAGCGTGAACAGAGCTGCTTGTCACAGCAGCCCAGACCCCTTCAGCCAAGTTGGTGTGGATGCAGGCTTCACAGTGTATTAGGGCACGGGAATGGAGTCTTCTCTGTATTGAGCCTAGAAGGAGGTCATCCTAAACCATGAAATCAAATTATAGAATAAAATCAGATGTGTAGATGTGATCTGTCCAGCATATCTAGAGAGTGACAACACTATACTACCTGCTGTCCTGAAGGTCTATCTCCTGCTTCCTTCGTTATATGTACAGTACAGCAAAGGGTAAATTCCTAGTTCTAGAACTTGGTGGGACTTCTCCCCACGATCAAGAACAAATTCAGTTTAAGGAAAGCAGAATCCAGCTCTTAATTAGTAATTCAATTTTCCTCGAACACCAAAGCAAAATAAACAAAAAGGAACTCTTCTGCATTTGAAGAGTATTCAAAAATCAGGAGTTTTCTTGGACACTAGGATGAAGAGGGTGAAGAAGCAGTGCCCGCGCACTAATCTGCAGCACATATTGTGCTGCACAGTGCTAACAGGGGATGCAGCCACCACCTCAGTGTCCCCCAGGAGACCCACCCCTGCAGTTAACTATGGGGTTATACTGGGTTTACAAACGGCGGTGAGGGCTGCGGCAACCAGCACATTCCAAAATCCTCAGACACCTGGGCTCCAGCATTTTGGTATTAACTGTGCCCATCCTGCCCCGTCGCAACAAATCTTTCAAGCACAATATTTTACATCAAACCCACAGCATTTGCTGTAGGAATTGTCGTAGAAACACTGCATTTTCGGCAGCTTGGTATATGATGCTAGCAGGCACCAGGTGGCGATGTAATTACAAGATCAGCAGTGATATCACAAAATCATGTTGTTGTAGAAGAGTTAAAATTATTATTTAGACACTTTCATATATCATTATTGATTGAAAATGAAAATTTTATCACCCTAGCAAACTGCCTGATCTGACACACTGACTTTCTGATTCTCTGTAACAGGATAGATTTGACCTTTAAAAGACTAAAAGGAAGGTTACCTCAGTGTGAGATAATTGTCAGCTTTCAGCAGTTTTTGAGACAGATTCTGGGTGGGTTTGCTCATGTTTTTGTGTGCGCATGTGCGTGTGTGTTTCAAAGAGTAGGAATAACTTGTGAATGGGCAGAATGAACTCCTGCTCCGCTCACGGAAATGGCAGACACTGTGCATCACTGTACTTTGCAACGATTCTCCACTGGGGTAGAAGGGGAAAAAAGGAGTGGGTAGAACAGGCATGTAAGGGCTGACTCAGTGAACAAATGTTCACTTAGTGGGATAAACAGAAGAAAGTAATAAGACAGTAACAAACATCCCAGCTTGCTGACTGGAAGAGCTGGCACCAAGCGCTCAGACTTGTAGCACTAATGGGCTCTCCAATTCAGGATCAGGAGCAAACAGACCTCAGGCCTGCTTCTCCTCTCATCAGGAGTAGCACATTAAAGTCAGCAGAGCTATTCTGACATACATTCCCATATCTGGATGCCAGATGGGAAATAAGTAACACATTTTTAAGAGTGAGAGTGACAAACCATTGGAACAGACTAGCAGGGGAAACAGCAGATTCTCCGTCTTCTGAGCCCAAACTGGATGCCTGCTTTCTGCAGGCTGTGTTTTAGGGAGACACACAAAGCTCACTGCAAGGACAGCAGTCTCTAGTCTGTGAATAGAGAACACACTACTCGATCTTGCTCTTAATTTTATTAATGTGTAACAGTCAGAGCCAATGAAGGGAGAATTGGGCCTTGCATTATTGTTTCTCAAATGGGTGCACAAACTAAAATTTCTGGTGTAAATACTTGCAATGCAGGAGTAAAAGTTCATTTTCTTGTTAAGTCACCTGCTGGTATAATCTCATCATTTGAAATTCACAGTAGCTCATCTAAACTGGTTATAATACAAGTAAATTAATTTCCTTTTTGGAATTAATACATTTGCTCTCTGTTGTGATTTTGGATAACCAAGATCAAGCCTAATTTACACGCAAAATCTGTGATCCCAACACTTTGGTTTTACTATTGCATTTCTGCTGATGAATCCCACTTAAAATTTCAGCCAACTTGCAAGAGATGGACACTGATCATTCAGGTAGAATCTGCCTCTCTCTGCAATGAAGTATGACCTTGGAAGTTCAAAATAAATAAATAATAGTCATATCAAAGATTCATTTGCACATAATCTCTTCCAGATGGCAAAGCCTGTGAGCTAGTTTAAAACGATTTCTCATCAAAAAGACATAAATTTTTCTCAAAACAACTAATGTAGTTCATAAATGTTTGCCTATGTGTCCTCAGACACATACAGTCACCTCTAATGAATTGTGGTAAAGAGTATCCAATGAAGATAGATCTATGCTCCGGTAACTGGTGAGTAGCAAAACTGACACAGAAAACGTCATCAGCAGCTGAGTTTTCTAATAAGTTCTAGATGAACCAGCTTTTGATAAATGGGCTAGATTGTGCCTACACTTTCATTCCTTTTAAACAATTAACATACCACCAGCTATAAAGTTTTGTGCTGGTTCAATTAATTCTGATAGTCTAGTACATGGAAGAGCTAAGATATAATATCTCTGAATGGTGACATTATATTCTTGATGTTTCATTATTATTAATTCAGTATTCATTGCAGTGCATCTCATCTTGATTAATGCAGTGGATAATCATGTGGATCTCCCTTTACGTCAATTAAAACTGTGTTATAATTCATGATTGGCATAACTAATTGAAATAATGCTTCCTTTTTCAATCATATACTCTACACATTACAGAAGTATACAACTATCTTTTTGTCTGCTCATTAGTAAGTTGTGTAAAAATAATAGATAAGAACTCTGTTTCTTGAGATAAAGGAGATTAAAAGCTTTTTTTTTTTTCTGCTGTTTAAACATGTAGTTGGCTATGAATAATTTGTGAATTTCCTGTACACATATGTGCCTATCTCCACCTCCAAACATCACTGCACATAAAAAAATGTAAACATCCTGTTCAGAAAGCAGTGGTCCAGAATAGTCCCAAGACACCTCACTGTGTCTGTATGCAAGAGGATACAGCGAACCAGCTCTTTGTGGCTGTCCATCAACAAGCTCCATTTTCAGTCATTGTGACATTCTACCCTCTGTGTAAAACCACTGAAACTATTTGGGATCTCTGCTGCTTTCCACCTTCAGAGCTCAGCATAAAAGACAACTTTTCTTTCCTGCTCCCAGGCAGAAAAGACTGAGTCCCTAAAGGACTGACTGCAGTGAAGCAGGCCAAAAAGCTTCCCACTGCCACCAGCAGGGCCCAGCCTGCCACTGCTGGTGTTCAGGTAAAGCTGACTCCTTCCAAAACCTCACCTTTGGGTCCCAAAGTATTAGTGCTTTTTCGAATTTTGAGATCAGACATAAATCTACGTAATAGATGTCTTTCAGGGATTAAGTCACCTGTCTCAGTCAATATGGTGAATGAGGCTATTTTTTTGGTCCTTATTTTACACAGTGCTACAGAAAATGGACTCCTCATAATTTCTAATCCTGCCCGCACATTTGCAGTCTCTTGGGTGATTGCTCCTTTTCTTGAACACAGTGTTTTGTTTTGTGTCAAATGATAAACCCAGACTAAGCACTTCCTCACAGTACTTTTACAGTTTTTAATCTCCTTTTCACCGAACGGGATTTTAAAACATTGTTTCAAACCCATTTTTGACACTCTCTTGCACTGCACGGAAGTTAAATGGTAAGTTCCCTGGGGTAGGCAGACACTTCTTCTCTCTTCAGTGAGGGGTGCACTTTGTAAAGCACAACAGCCAGTTATTTCAGCAGAGCCGAGCTTAAGCTGTGTTTTCCTGGAAAAATACATTACCAAGCAGTAACAAACACAGCTGTCCGGTTTTTGTTTTGGGTCAGGTGGTAGGAGATCTGAAATTAATTCAATCTCCAAGATTCAGATCCTGCATGAGCACAGATAATATGAAAATCTACCGCTTTGGGAATTACAGTATATGTTCATTTTTCACTGTCTCTCTTTCAGGGACAAACTCCACGTCTTATTACACCAACGTAAATTTATAGCAATACCACTGATGTTAGTGGGCTTGCATGGAAATATACCATTGTACAAATGGTATGGCACTCCATCCAAAGGTGAAAGGTACGGTATGAAAAATGCTGAGTACTTATTAACAGTGGGGTGCCTGCAGTGTCATTACCAGCTAAGCTAATACATATTTTCAAATTCTTGAGGATCATGTACTAACAAAGCTTTTAAATATATTTTAAGCTGCAAGTTTAAAAAAAAGGGAATCCTGAAGAAAGCATGCATTGGTTTTTAGTATTTCTCCTCACTACTCTGAGAAATTTGCTCAAAATCCAAGAGAAAAGCACTGCCCTGCTCTGTATCCTCCTAGATGCACTACTGTGGGCTAGCCAACTGTGTGATCTCATGGACAAACAACTGGCCTGACGATCCAGCAGCCAGAGCCTACTGCCCCGCCTGCCGTGACCTGCCCCTCTCCTAACCTCAGCCTCTCATCTCTCCATCCTGCTCCCTGTGCCTTACTGAAACTTCAAGATGGGAAAGTACCACTGTTTGGGACAGTATCAAAAATAAGTCTCGAGTATGGACTGAACAAAGCCTGTGTCGAAACACTTTCCTGGGACTGATGAGTGTACATTTTCTAAGCACAGTCTGTTTGGCCAGGGCTTGCTTCCAGGAGTCATGGCCAACCTCTAGCTATGCTGGCAAAGCCCTTTGCAGACACTTGTCATACAATGACTAAAGGAGTTCCTTTGAAAGCATTGCTACATCGGGGTGCCTTCCTCCCCTCCTCCCCATGTGTCCAGCTAGCAACTACTCTAGCAAAATACTGTAGTACAAATCTGACCTCAGTCTATCTGCTTCTTCCCATGAACATGAGCTTTTCCCCATTGATGTAACAGAGATCAGTTCTGCTCAAAGCCCTAAGCAGGAGTCTGATTATAGAAGGCAACAGACCTCCAGTACCACCAAGCAAAGGTATGTGTGGTGGGACACAGGTACAGCCACTCCCTTCAGTGCAGCTGCTCCATTTGGGACTCAAACCTGAAATCTCTGGGGTGTTGCTGTAGAACATCCAAATTGAGTTGTTAATTAAAGAGGCTGTGTTATGCTCCAAAAACCTCACTTCAACAAGTAAACCCATCTCCTTGTTCTCCATTCCCCTCCCACCTTGGCCCATCTTCACACTCTTGGCTCCTTATGTAAAGTTAGCACCTAAGTCATCCTCTGCAAGGATGTAAGGAGGTCATTTTCCCTCTGTACTGGTGTTAGTTTTTTGGGGGGTTGTTTTTTGTGGTTTTTTTTTTTTCTTTTTCCTTTCTGGAACTGCCCCTGCCATTTTGCAGACAAGTTCCCAGCTGCAGGAGAACAGTGCATGCCTGCTGTGGGTGTTATGTGAACGGAAATTATGTGGTTTGGATTTTTACGTGAGAATTCCAGAAGGCAAAATGTTGCAAATAACCTCCATAAATCATTTGAAACAAAACTCAGGAAATGCCATAATGATTTAGCTGGCAATATCTAAAAAGAAGTTCACACTGTTCTCTGACTCCTGGTAAGTATGTTTGCTTAAGATGTAATTGAAAAAGTACTGTGTTACCGTTTACTTTTTCCATTTTGTATCTCCTGTCCAGGCACAGCTCACTCCTGGCAGCTCTTCATTTGTACTATGCAGTATTTCATCATCCAAACAACAGTCCCTCTGGGGCTACAAAATAAATGGCTGGAGGGAGAGAGGTACCAATCAGAAAATGGCTGGGGAAGGCTGGAGTGAAAGCCTGGTGACATCTATAGAGCTGCGGAGTTACTGCAGCTTCCCTCGCCCTTCGCTTTCCTCAATCATTCAGGTGGAGGAATGACAACCCTTTACTCAGTGTGGGATTCCACACTTAAAACTACCATTCTGGTTATTTATTGTCCTGTACTGCCTCGCACATTTATTTATGTCACTGTAAAATCCTGCCTAACCAGATTACTGTTTTTTTAAGAAATGCTCTTTGTAGGTGGATAGCCAGACAGTGAAGAATCAGGCTTGTTTAGTCCAAATCAATGATGAGTATTGGTTGGGAAGTAAATATATTCTGTACTGTAAAATACCAATTTTAGTAAACAAGTTTAAGGAAACAAAATTAATATTAAACACTGTCTTTACCAAGCAGAGATGTAGTTTCAGGACAGCAGCAGATGTCTTCTTGTCATCAACCTTTGATGTCCAAAGTAATGCTGGAATGAGCTATGGAAAGAAAAAGAACGCAATTTGGAGTACAATCGCAAAATATGGGAGTTTGTGATCATTCCCCTTACCAATATTCCACTAGGTTTAAAGATAGAAGATCTGGAGAGCATATGCAGTTACAAAGTTCTCTCTTGCCTCATTGGTTTTATATGAAGAAAATAGTTGTCTACACTCAAATCTATTTACTTGCTTATCTCTCAAGCTGTCTTCATAAACAGATAAATCTTACTTATTTAGTATATAAAATCAATATCAGGACATTCTACATTAATTCCAAGGTGTTAGAAACTAATTACCTACTTACTACTATTTTTATTGTTTAGCTATTCCAGGAGGGTTGGGGTTCAAATACATCTATCTAGTGAGAAATGGCCTCAGTCTGATGCTCTGATACAAGACAAAGTCAGAGAGAAGAAATATTTTCATCCTTTTTTACCAATAGGAAACGAGGCACATGGTAATTTGCTCATACACTCCAAAAGTCTGTGTCAGAGCTGGAATTTTAATTTAGATCTCTTGAGTCTCTGCAGTGCCATTTCTAATGTTTCAGTAAAAGCAGACTTGAATTTCTGTCACATTTCTGAAGGCAGCGGGCCTCAGACAGGCCTCTTTCAGCTTCCGTACATGACTGCAATGCCTCAGAGAGTTGCTCTGAGTGACAGGAGGCACTTTCTTTCCCTGCTGGCAAGATAACTGTGTTTATCATTTTCTCAACCAACGTTTTGGAAGGTTACTTATGCAGGCTTAGAAATTCATGTGTGACTCTTCTGTGCCAGTCCTCAGAGTCATCGTCCCTGCTGCTGAATATTTGCAATGCTCTTTTGATCCACAGCTTTGAAGACAGATCTGTCAGAGAAGAGGGGGAACTGCCACAGCTGTCTTTTCTATAAGTACATATTTATGCTTATAAAATCAGATGAGAAAGGTGCCATCCTGTGCCTTAGGCACTCTTGATTATTATTGAAAAGCACAGCATAAGAGAAAGACAAAACCAGTAGACACACACACAGCAGCAACCTTTGCTTAGAGCCTACATCAAAAGTGAGAGAGTATTATAAAAGAGAAAGACTATCCAGACCTCTAGGGTGGAAAAAAATAACCAAACCCCCCACACTAAGAAATGGTCATGTTTCCGAAAGCCTTAGAATTTGCCAACTCCTGATTTGTGACTGAATCATAACAGATTGGGGAATTCTGCACAGCTATGAGGTAAAATACCCAGGTCAAGTAGTAGGATCATCACGGAGCAAGTCTCTGGAATATCCAGAATGTGGTTTATCTACTCAAATTAAAAAAAAAAAAAACAGTAATTTTTCTTGACCACTGAAGAGCTTCTCAGAAATTCTGACCTGGAAAGCTCAAGCAATTTGCACATGATCAGTCATGAGTATCGACAACTCTGTATAAAAATTCCCCTCTGGCTCCTCTTTCTTGCTCAGGCTCCTAAAGGTACCAGGGATAAAATATAGCAACTTCACAGCTTCTGTTCTGATTCAGTAAAACAGCATTCAAACACAGGATGCAACAATTTACTTTAATGTCACTCTGGGAAAAAAAACAACCAAACACAAAAAAGCACTGACAAATGTCTTTCCCCCCTCCCTCTCCTTCTAAGGCTTTTCTAATCATTCAGTGCCATTCACCAGAGGTAGTTGTTTTTTCCCAGGAGGTTACAGCTGCCTTGAGTGAGTATTCCTGAAGTACCTTAAGTGGCTTTCAGAGGAAGCTGTGACATTTAGATGCAGGCAGAACAAACCAGGAGGTTTAGAACACCCCACTGGTGAGGCAGCTGAGAGCTGGGCATGCACAGAGTGCCTCAGGACACAGAACTACAGCCCTCCTCAGATAGGAGGCAGGTATTGAGAATCCATTTTGAAATACATCCCAGTGAATCCCATCCACTTCAGTTGCAATTCCTTTCCTTCTTGCAGGGGAGTTGGCAGCCAAAGATTAAACCTTGTACTGCAAGAAAATATACTACTATTTTCTTCAAGCATCATGTCCTAGTCCGTAGTCTCATTAGGTGCTCATTTTCTAGGAGGTCCAGCTTGGTTTCTGTAGGTTCTGTGTATTCTAAGCAAGCTTTTTGAAATGTCTCTGCATTTGACATGGAAAATATTGGGACAACATAAAGGTTCACTGAATTTAGTCTTATTGGACATCTCTAAACTTATAGACATCTCTCAACTGATGACCAACTCCCTCTTCGGAGAATGAGGACAGTTTGCTAAAGTCACTGAAAGGCATTCTCCTGGTAAGAATATAACTACCTTCAGGCATCATGAACAACTTCTCCCATGGGTCTGTACCACAGCCTGTGACAGAATTGCATGCTTCTAAAATTTTGTTAACCATTCTTTCCCTTACAAGGCACAAACATTTCACCCCATGCGTGTTTCCGAACTCACATTAGCACTGTTCTTCCATATTTTGCATTCTTAGACTTGTTCTGCCGTGTGTTCTATCAGATTCCACTCTGATATCACTAATGTTTACATGGATATGGTAGACGAAGGGATTGCTTCAGTCTTCAAATGCCATGAGCCGTGACCTTTGCTCCTTCTCACTAATAAGCTTCAGGTTGTTGAGCTGAACTGGAATGATTCCAAGTCACATCAATGTTAATTTACCAGTATGTCTGCTGCTGTGGTGCCTCATGTGAGCTGCAATACAGCTGCCTTGTGATTCTTTTCTTCTTCCTCCCAGCTGAGATCTGCTGTTGATACTGAATGGACAGAAGGTAGGGCAACCAACACAGTATGCCCTGGCACTCACCTGACCCTAGGCAATTTAGAGAAACCCAGCAGGTTGGCATGACAATCCCAAATGATTTAAGTGACACAGAGACAAGTCAAACTGAATTAAAATCAAAATGTTCCTTTTCTGTTCAGGAAACAATACAACTAATTCACTCTGGAACTACAGAAATATCTGAGGCCTCCATTTCCTAACTGGCATTTATTGGAACTTTTCAACCCACAGAAAGGAAAACATATCAATATTACATTTGGCCCAATTCCTGATAAACAGAAATTTTCAAATACCAGAACTTAATGTGGGATAAAATCCTTACATTTATTTGCTGTTTTACTGCAGAGAGTGGGAAAAAAATCTTAAGCATAAATATATCAACCTTCAGACTATTTCTGCTTTCAGATGGAAAGATGGAGGCATAAAGAGACTGAACTCTGACTGATCCAAGGACAAAAAAAAAAAACAGTAAATAGCCCAAATTACGCTTAGGAGTCATGATTTCTGACTCTGTCCACTGCTGTAATGATTAAGTGATGATGCCAGTCATGATAAAAACCATATAACAGGAGAAGGTGGGCGTTATAGCACCTGTAATTGGTGACAACTAGGCTAATCATATATACACTGTGTAATCCGAAGACTTTAAAAAATACCTTCTCCAACCCACACAGGAAAACTGTATTACTCTCTACTCCTACGATGCATTGTACTGGATTTCTTCTTGTTAAAACTGTATCAACAATTTGTGTAACACTCTTACTAACACATTCTTAAGTTAGAAATAGGAAGTGAGTAATAACACAAGCCAGAGCACCTCTTTTGTAACTTTTGTGTGTACATGCAATATATTAGTGATATGTGTCACTACTCTGAATCAACAAGAAAGATACTAGATGTCTGTGTTGCATTAAACTGAAACTGAAAGTCACCTTTTTGTTGCTTTCTTGCTCTCAGGGACATTGCATCAATAAATATAAACAGGACTTCCATGTTGTAAAAGAGTTAATGTTCAGAGAATTGACATTTAAATGAATGGATTAAAATGCTGTCAATTTAAGAAGCAAAATGGATCTTTGAGATACGGATCTACTAAGGTATCAGTAGTGCTTTAGGCCAGTCTCTCACCATCACATTGCAACAAAAACGGGGAAGGGAGCTTTCAGTTGATAGTTAGCAAACAAACAAAAACTTATTCACAACTCTTGTTTCCCAGTTATTGAACTGTTCCAATAGCTACTTGAATGCAAACAGCTCTAGCCAGTCACACAAAGAACCTGTAAAGAGAAAAATCAAGCTTCAGGCCTTTTAAGGCTTAGTCTACTCTGGATATAAGCGGATAGAACTTGCATCAGCTTCAAAAAGCTGCCACGATGAGTTTGACCTTAGAGCATATTTGTTTTATATATAACGTCAAATATATGCAGGTATGAGCTCAGAATAGCACCTTTGAAGTTAGGGCCACGGGGCAAGAGGTTAAGGCTGCTGTAGGGCAGGCTTTGTCCACAGCCATACCATCTTAATAAATTACAGAAGTTCAAAGTAAATTAAGCTCTGAAGAATTCAAGAAAGAAACGACAGTACTTAATAGTTTTGACCCATCATTTACTTTTAGAGGGAATTTTCTTACTCTTTCAGCTAGGATTGATGATATATTTGAATCTTCAATGACACTAATACACAAAACAGTACTGCAGTCTCGTCACACATACCCTATCTTGACCCTCCAGACCAGGAATGAGACAGTCTCCAGGCTGTGAGCACTTTTTCTTCCGTCATATACCATCTGCTCCACAGAGAACTGATCTTGCTGGAAGCTGAAATCTCCTTATCCAGGACTTCAGCACAATGACAGCATTGGAGGTCCTGCTTCCTTAGACATTGCGCTCCACCACAACCCTCCATCCTTCGTTCACTTGTGACACCCTGGCATCCACAGGTAGCTACTGCCCCAGTAAGTATGGAAACTCCGGAACCTTACTGAGATGGTGTTGACTGTTTGCTGTTGACTGCCTCATATACCTCCTCTTGCTTCTGCTATTACACCTTACCCAGACTAGAGGATCCATGGGTAAATGCTGCTGTTTCTTACTGCTGTGGAACCCTACTGAAGTTAGCAGGATTGAAGACATTCCATTAAAAGAAGAGTTGGCCCAACTTACGCTAATATAAGAGTCGCATCTGATGTTTTATTTTTCTGTCCTACTTCAGTTTTGGTCTCGTATTTCACTGGAGCCAAGCAATAGAAAACTATGACAACGGCAGGGAAAAAAAAAGACTAAACATTTAAAATAATGAACTGTGGCTCTTTTTGTTCTCCTGGATTTTGGTCCTTGAAGACTCAGACCAGGAGAAAAAAAAAAATTTACTTCAAAAGTTGAGATTCTTATAACATAGCTATGGTCTAGCCATAATAGCATCAAATGTTGCCAGACTTGCAGTAAAATGTAGCAGTTTCTTGACACTGCCTTTGAATTCTGTCATATCACAAGTATCGACTCATAGAAATGCCTTTCTCCCAGTTAGTTCTTGTAGGGCAACAACCTCTGCACAAAGATTCCTCTCCCATCAACAGCTAATCAATGCAATGCTTTTTTGAGGTAAAGCTTCATTGCTATTCCACAGATCAAAGAATCATATGTTGAGAGATTAAGATTCAAGATCATACCCCCTCTCCATTCTCCAGAGGCAAACTTCAGCAATCTCCCAGCTCCAGGCTGAGTTGTTATCTGGGCAGGTGCCATTTTCCTGCTATCTTCTCTACCTGACAATCTGATTTATGTGGTGGAAAAAAAAATAGGTAGTCATGACAGAGGGGTTTCCGGTTAGGTCTCCTGTCCAAGGCCCTCTCTGGTAAGGTCTGAGAGCACACTGAGCAATGACTAATGATAAGCAGCCTTTGCTATCTGTCTAAGTCTTCATAGACATTTAGTGGCACTATAGGGAAGTCAAGCTGCATCTCCAGAGATAGTGTTTTCTAGATCTGCAGCTTGTCCCTCTGACAACTCCAGTAAGAGGGAGACTTTTCTCAACAAGTAATAGCTAAGAGGTACAGTGCTGAAATGAATCTCTCCCTTTTCTTCTGCAATGCCAAGCTATCAGGTGGGCACTAACAAGCCAGGTAAAACCAAAACAGTTTTCAACAGCCCACTTTCAATTAACTAGGCTCCATTTTCCTGACAAAGTAGCACTTTGCAATAGGCCCTAATGACCACTACTCACAGTTCTCAAGCTTGTTTATTGCTTTGTTCTGATGACATTATTTTATACAGAAAATAGATGGAGGGATGAAGTGTGCCTATTGCCATTCAGGAACAGAGCAATAATCCGCTTCGCTCTGAGTATTGCCTCTGTATCTGGCTTCTACAGAATGCTTAAAAAGAGGACATGAAAGAAAGGAGGGGAAAAAACCATCCACCTTCTTACCCTCTTCAATACCACTTTTCTTAGAAAACTCTTTACCTGACCCCATCCAGTCATGAGCTGGTACGTATCATGAAACGTGAAGACCAGTAACTGTCACAGCTGTACAGCTTGGAGTAAGTGCACTTGCTTTCTTTAATAATACCTGTTTACCTCCCCCTCTGAAGGCCTGTGGAAGTCTACCCCCTGCTTCACCTTGAGAAGATACAGCAACAGGCCAGGGATACAGATGCAGGGTAGGATATAGATGTTACATCGCTATGTAGAGTGATGTAACTGTTGGCCACAGTTAAGTAATTTTTTTTTTTTTCTTAAGATGAAGCTCACACTCCAGTTTAAGTTTAGATGACCTTTCAGTTTCTCTTGCTGAATTCTATGCTCGAGTGCCATATGGATCCGATGTCACTTACTCCTACTGTATCATACACATGAACTGGTGTGCATTCCCCAAGCGCTAAATAATGGAAATTGTTTACTACTTTCTCAAATGGTTATTACAGAAAATTTAAATTCTATGTTTCTTGCAGTATGTCAACGTTAACAGGATTCATATTTTGCATGTAGAAAGGTACTAAATTACATGGCAGACAGCACTGTTAAGCAACAGCAATACGGCTTTTCAAAGACAGTTACTCCCAGTTACTGGTTAGTTTTAGTAAAGGAGGCTTAAATAAAGTATTCTTGAAATTGTATATTTATATTTTCTATTTTTTTTTCTCCCAATTAAAAGTAAGTTAGACTATATTATGGTTACTTGTGCAGAAATAGTTTGTCTAACGATAAAAAACAGGCCAAGACTTTAAGATACATGCATGCATTAAGAAGATTGATGACATTAACAACGGGTTCCTGCACATAATCTGTAAATAGCATTCTAGGAAAATTACTAGTTCTATCTGCTGTGAAAGGAGCATCTAGGCAAGAGAAATGCCAAAGTTGCACTAGAAAACTTTCACCTGACATAGGCTATTGCTACTCAGTTTCTTTTATTGTAGTTCTTCATTATTAATATTTTTCACATGGAGAAAACTTCATTTACAAGCTCCCATACGTCAGAATTCAGAGTAACTTTTGAGCACTGCCTGATAAACTAGGCTTTGTCACAACAGGCAGAAAGAAAGGGCGCTGCTGGCAGTTCAGTAACGCTAAGTGACAATGAGACTGGGAACGAATACCAACTAGAAGAATTCAAAGAAAAAGCTTGAAAACAGCTTCAGGTGCCAGACAAAGCAGTCTTGCAGAGCATATGCCAACTTCTGATGATTACATACAATATGCAGGTCTTTGGTTTCTTAATCAAGTTATTTTCAGCAAAGGGAGATATAGCTTGTCTTTATGTTACCTGCCATGACGTAGAAGTTAAAATTCTTAGCTGATTATAAACCAGAGACTAACCTTGTCTTTTTCCAATACACTGAAGGCATTTTTTTAATGACATCAAGATACTATTAAAACAAAAAAAAAAGTTATTTTCTATGGTGGTGATCTCTTAGAAATGCAACACAGAACTTAACATGCTCAAGGTATTGATCATACGGCCCTAATCAGTTTTACTCCTCTGGTTTAGTATTTTGGCTTGCCACATGGTGATCCCTTGGGGCCACCATTATTCATATACACCATATACATATCCATATACATGTCTCTGTACAACCACAATGGCTGGTATATACTGGCAATGAATGAACTTCAGTAGCAAAGGACATTTATTTATCCCAGACACATGGAAAGCTTAGGAAGTATCATTGCAATTATTCTTTTCTGAACGAGCTATCTGAAATTCCATGTTTTCAAATATTTCTGACTTTGGTAGGACTATTCCAAGTCAGAGGAGACTTTCTATGAAATATTTTTCTGTGGGACTCTTGGACCAAATGTACATGTGGCCTCTTTCTATTGGAGCTTGTATTTCTGTTCTCAAGGATGATTTTTTACATTAACTTTCTTCAATGTGGAGCAAGAGGACTATCAAATCAGAGAGATAAACAGGTAAAAATCTGCCCAGCTATATAGACTTCAGCTATCTCAAGTGTCTATCAATTCTGCTTAGCAGCAATGCTTGCTGTGAAATGCTTGTTTACTAATATTTGCAAGACTACAACAGATGTACAAAATCAGCTAGGCTACAGTGAACATTAAGAAAGGGCAGCTGATTGCTTCATCTAGAGAGAGAGAGAATTTGTTAGAAACACCTCTAGCTGTTTGCTGGCATGGAAATTTTTATAGTCAAGGGGCAAGATTCTCTATAGTGACAGCCTTTCCTTTCAGATTTGTGCTTTTGCCCCCCTTCATTCCCTGTGAAACCATCGCAGCTGAAGCTAGACTACGGATTTTTACATATAGGAAGATCTGGCAGGTGATTGCTGCTGTTTATGCCAGAAGTTTTGTGATTTGACTATTTGTGTGTAAAATATGCAATAGCTAGAATGCAAAATGCATGCAGAGCCAATGTTTTGAATGCTAGATGTGGACAGAAGGGATCCTGCAGAAGTCAAATGAACCTAGAGATAACTGGGGTCCTTTAAAGCTTTGAGAAGCTTGGCATGCTTTAAAGGGCAACATTTTAGAGTCAACTATATACATTTCATTGATTTCTTTATGGTTAGGTTCCCATAGCAGCCATTAGTCCTTTTTCTTGCTGGCTAATACAAGAAGTTTTCATAGGCTGTGAGTACAAATATATATGACATAATGTCTTTTAGCACCTAAAATCCAGCCTGTGTAGTTTCATGCTTTTGTAAGAGTCTTGCCTGCCTTGTTATGACTGAGCCCTGTTGAGTTGGTGTAGAAAACTACCATCCTGGCCTCAGGAATTTACTACCCAATTTAGAAAAAAGATACTTGAATTAGTGATAACAAATATCAGGGGAAAATGGAGAAAGACCAATACAGATGATAAGATCAAGCAATTACAGAAGCTAACAAAATTGCTTGGATTTTAGAAGTTCTGCATCAAATCTTAACACCTAATATTTTGTTAATCTTTTTTTCTACCATTTCAAAATCAGCCCTGCACCAATTGAGCTATCTTGAACTCACAAGAGTTTCAAAACTTAATTTGAAATTTTACATGTGCTGCGTTTGTGGATTCTGTCTTGAATTATCTCCCAGAACCTGATACTTAAAATGCACAGAATGCTCATCTATTTCCTTAAGCAGTCTTAACTTGAGCAGCTACTGATACCAAATGTCCCACAAACAGCAGCTGCTTTTGAAAATATCTGCATTGTCTATTTTATTTTTGTTCCTTCTCATATTCATACATAAAATGTCTACAGGTCTTCCACTTCTCATTATCAGACCATTTTGGAGCGAGTCCAGAGGAGGGCCACGAAGGTGACAAGAGGGCTGGAGCACCTCTCGTATAAGGACAGGCTGAGAGAGTTGGGGCTGTTCAGCCTGGAGAAGAGAAGGCTCTAGGGAGACTCTGCAGCAGTCTTCCAGTACCTAAGGGGGGTTTATAGGAAGGATGAGGAGAAACTCTTTAGCAGGACCTGTTGTGAAAGGACAAGGGGTAATGGTTTTAAAACAGAGGGAAGTAGATTCAGACTGGGTATTAGGAAAAACTTTTTTACAATGAGGGTGGTGGAACACTAGAACAGGTTTCCCAGAGCAGTGGCAGATGCCCCATCCCTGGAAGCATTCAAGGCCAGGCTGGACAGGGCTCTGAGCAACCTGATCTGGTTGGAGATGTCCCTGCTTCTTGCAGGGGGTTGCACTAGATGACCTTTGAAGGTCCCTTCCAACACAAACTATTCTATGATTCCGTGATTTTCATAATTGCACATTCTCACAGTACCAGAGCACGTGTTCTTTCCTTCAGCAAAGGTATGCTTTTTGCTTTAGCTGTAGAGGTCTGCAGGTATGATCCCCTGAAAGTACACTGCCATCAGCATACTTTTTGTCTTCAAACAAGGAACAGCAAATTGCCATTCTGATTTCCTCTGAGCCATATGCTTCAGCATCTTGAAGGCATCCAAGCCAAGACTTATTTTGCTTTTCTTGAACCTCTGAAGTGAGAAAACCTCACAGTCCCAATCTTAAATTTTTGGATTTTTTACTTCTGACTTTTGTGCTTTTTACCTCAAGCGGAAATTATGCTTCTCAAGTTTTGAATATGACCACATTAGCCTTCTGCAGTGTGCATTTATCAAAATAGCTGCTGGTGACACAAGCTGAGAGAGGGGGTACCCCAGGACATGCACCATATGGTGACAGGGACAGCAGCAGTAACAGCAATTACTAATTAAAACAGTTCTTCATGGTTTCAAAATGGCTTTTCCACAAAGTATTAACAACTGCTGGTTAATCCTTCCTTGTGACTATTTCATTCTGAATAAACACATTTCTTTCTCAACTTTGGGAAAAGTTTTTTTTCTCCTTCTGCCTGTTTTAACATTTGAAATATAAGGAATATTATAGTAACCATGGTATCCTGATGACATAATGGTTACCATGAGAACAAAGCTGAAATAGTGTCATCAGAGCCCCTTCTCTCTGGTGTGCGCTGCATTTTATATCAAATAGAGATGGCCAAACTGCTGCCACCCAGCACAGCCAATTCTATCCTGCTTCACTTGGGTTTCTTGTAAAAGCAAAGCTGCCCTGCACTGCTGCCTTCCACCTTAGTACAGTTAGTTTTGCTTCAGGGCAGCAGTGCCACCAGCTTATAAGCTTGCACAGCAGCCAGGTAGGAGGATAACTGTGTTGCAGCAGATTCCCCTAAGACAGTGGCATTTGTCATGTCCCTAGGACACACTCCAGTATAGCCTCTGGCCATGTGTAAACCGGTTGTTCTTCGTCTTTGCTTGCCAGACAAACTAGATTTTAAATCATGTTTACTTAACTGTGCTAGAAGATTTCTTTGCTGACCTATGCATTATCTCTCAATGCATGATTATCTGTGGTCCAGTCCTGCAATAGCCTCTGCCCAGAGAGTCCTTTGTACCCACAAAGGGATCCACCGGCTTCAGAGGGTACTAGCTAAGTGCAGAGATGCATCACATCCAGCCTGCTATGGGGCAAGAGTGTTGAAGTAGGCATCAAGACAGCACTGTGACTCAAGTTGCACATGATTCAACTTTATGAGTGCTCCTGGGAGCTGGCAATTCAGAAATTAGTTCAGATTCTCTGTTACCATCAGTCTGACTGCTGTGAATACCAAGTGCTACCCTCCCTTGGGGCCAGCACACCCCATTGTTACACGGCAAACAGGCACTGCCAAGACGCTGTACCCAGAGGATATCTCCAGCTTTAGATAAGCAAAAGCTATTCCCAGTTAGTTTCCTCAGAGAAGCTCCTCTTTTAGTGCAAGAACCACTGGACATGACTCACTGCATATTGTTTGTTCATTTTGCTATATATATTTCCCAAATGCTATTTTAAGTCGCATTTCTCCCTTATGCTTCTACCAAGTTTACTGCGTGAAAACAACCCTCTAATTTTAATTTTGTATTTAACCAAAACAAATGTGGTGTGGCTCTGTTCACTTCCATAAAGCTATCTTGATTTATATCATGCACATAGATATAAGAAAAGTGGTCAGAGGGGAAGACATGGAGGGTGCTACAAAACAAAGAAGCCAACTAAGTAGGCAGCATTTCATACAAAGCTCCCTGCATTCTACCTGCTTAACAAAATGTTTCCACACCACACAAGTCAGCTGCTGCAGATGGTTCACATACATTTCCTTCCTCCTCTAACCAGAATCCACTGCACAGGTTCTTCCTAAAATTTGTGGCCATAAACTTTGTGCAGTAGCCCCTTTTTAGTACCTACTACCTGACTCTTTTACTCCATTGTTTCACACAGTTCTTCCTGTTTCTTTGCCTTAACCTTACACTCCCTTCTTAGAAAATCAGGCTACAGAGCCATTGTCAAAGGCTAACTGCAAGGATTCCCTATAAAACCATAGAATAATTCAGGTTGGAAGGGACCTCTGGAGGTCACCTGGTCCAATTTCTACTAAAAGCAGGACCAACCTGGACGTTAAATGAGGTTGCTCAGGGTGTTGTCCAGCTGAGTTCTAAGTACCATCAAGTATGGAGATACCACAATCATAGAATCATAGAATCATAGAATGGTTAGGGTTGGAAGGGACTTTCAAAGGTCATCTACTCCAACCCCCCTGCAAGGAGCAGGGACATCCCCGACTAGATCAGGTTGCTCAGAGCCTCATCCAGCCTGGCCTTGAACGTTTCCAGAGATGGGGCCTCCACCACCTTTCTGGGCAACCTGTTCCAGTGTTCTATAACTCGCATCGTAAAAAATTTTTTCCTAATTTCTAATCTAAATCTACCCCCCTCTATTTTAAAACCATTACCTCTCGTCCTCTCTCTGGGCAGCCTGTGCCAATTTTAACGATGCTCACTATGACAGAGAAAGTAGTCACAATTTCCTTATATCTCGTCAGCTTGTAGCTTTTGCTACAATTTAAGAGCGCTTGCCTCCTATTCTTTTGCTATGCACAGTCTGATTCCGTCTTTATTACTCATTGTTAGGTAGGTGAAGACAGCACTATAATCCTCCCTTTGCCTTCTCTTATCCAGGTTAAAAAAAACCAAACAACTGAGTGCTCTCAACCACTCTTTGCAGCAGTGCACTCCAGCTCCTAACCATCTTAGGGACCTCTGCAGTAGACTCTCTCCAGTTTGTTAATCTCTCACTTCCTTCTACAGGGAGACTCCGAACTCCATATGCAGCCTCACAAGGACCTCACAGAGGAGAAAAATAATTTCCCTCAACTGCTGCCTTTGCTTTTGACAATATAACCTGGTATGCAGTTGGCCTTCATTGCTGCAAGGGCAGACTGGTGATTAAAGTACAACTTGTCATACATTGGGACTCCCACTTCTTTCCTGCAAAGCTGCTTTCTGGCCAGAAGGTCCCCAGCATGTACTGTCACATGGGATTACTCCATCAATACAAAAAAGACTACAAAAATAGAAGACTTTACACAAAAGCACAAAACTTTACATTTGCCTCGGAACATTATGAAGATCAACACCACTAATAACCAGGCAACAGAAAAATTTTGAATTGTTGACCATTACCCTTCAAGCCCTGGGACTCAGCCAATTTTTCACCCCCATTGTAGCTCACCTATCATTCCATATCTCCCCAACTGTCTACAAGGATGCTATAGGAGACTAAGTCAAAAGCCTTGCTAATGTCAAGGTAAACAACATCTACTGCTTTCCTCTTGTTCCCTAAACTAAATTTTTCATCATACAAGACAATCAGACTGGTCAGGTATGGTTTGCCTTTGGTAAGCCCATTCTGGATATTCCCAATCACCACCTTCTCCTTCACATGCCTAGAAATTGCTTCCAGGCAAATCTCCTTCATAACCTCCCCAGGGACTGAGGTGAGACCGAACAGCCTGCAGTAACACAAATATTCCTCCTTGCCCTTTATAAAGATGGGCATCGCATTGACTTTCTCCAGTCACCAGGGACCTCCCCAAGTTGCCACAGCCTTTCAAAGATAGGAGAGAGCAGCTTCATACTGACATAAACCACTCCCTTAGCATCCTTTGATGCCTCCTGTCTGGACCCACGGACATATGTTCACTCTGATATGGTTGGAGAAGGCTTAAGGAAATGTGGACATGTTCATTTTGTACGACCTCACATACCTGATGTAGAGCTCCTGAGCTAGGCTGTAAATGTTTCATCAGTGTACAATGGACTTCATCACCTCTCTTTGCCATCTCTGGTTAGCCTTTTGGCTCTTTTATTCCACCATCTCTGCATGAGATCTGCTCTGTTCAAAAGAAGACATAGGCTGAAGTAACCAAGAGAGGGAAAATAAATATAAAAGCCTGCTATGTTCCACTGGACTCTTCCCACTGGAAGCAGGATTAATCCTTTCCTTACAGTGCAAAGTGGAAAAAAAAAAAAAAAAAAAAAAAGACGCAGGCCATATGTATAGAGGCAGACCATATCAGACCATATGTATCAATGGGGCAGAATACAAGCATCAGGTTTGGCTAATTTGAAAGAACTGAGCCATTCAGGAGCGAGGCCCAGAACTGTCGCATTATTTATTAACTGCTACTTTCCCCCAAGACAACACAAGGCCACTGGGGACTGTGTTGGTTTATCTGCTCTGTTGTCAATGGGACCCTCCTTCCCTTTTTAAAAGGAACAATTGAGTAGCAACAAGAAGCATGTGAGAGCTACAGCTGAATAGCTCATTGTTCTTTTGAGGGGGTCACCTTGGCACGTGGAGATGGCTTTTGTTTAAGAAAGCTGCTTCTACTCTCTCAGGCACAGATCCTCAAAAAAACCCCATAAAGATTACTTACAACAGTGTTTGTGATTCCACAAGGCTGGCTTTTACACCTAAGGAGAACTGGGCTGGTGTTAAGTCATGGTTGCTAGGGCAGGTCAGCTGTTTTGCTGCAGACTAAATGCAGGGAAAGGAAGCAACCTCACCAGTGCACCCCAGGTAACTTTTTGACCTCAGTCTGACTATCTTATCATAGAACTAAAACCTTTACTGACTTTCACCTCCAGAAGGCTGATTTCCATTTATGAACATAAGGTTTAAAAAAAAATAATAAATACATCTCTATATCAGAGATAATCCTGAAGAGCAGTCTCAACCCACATCCCTCAGCCACAAACAGGAATTTCACTGAAAGGAGCATGTTGTGAGGGCCTGACTACTCTTTTCTGCAAGCAGTTGGAAGGACAAAAGGAAAATAAAATCCAAAGTCATTTAGAAACCAGCTGGACTAGATTTTTTAATGACTTCCTGAGCCACAAAATCAAATGGACATATAGCATTAACAGGGACATAAATACAGCAGTGTACCAACTTCAAATTTTACAAATACCCAGCTATTCCTACCTCAGCCTTACACAGGATCGTTTACCTGCTCCAACAGCTGCCTCAGACCTAGCTTAGAATAAGTGCTTCACTCTCAGCAGGATCACCAATTTAACCCAAATTTCAGCTACAGCCTCTACTCCACAACCATATTAGTGGATGCACCAAAATTAATTCGGCAGTACCTTCTGAGCACTACTTCAAACCTGGTTCATCAGTTGTGCTTCACCCAGAGTTCAACCCTGATTCCAGCTGTAAGCCTAAGTCAGCAACCTCTGCCTGCCCAGCAGAAAGCTGCTGCCAGAGTCAACACTGACGTCTCCCGTATAGCTGCCAATAAACACAGCTGAGTGGTCACCGAATCTCTAACCTTCACCCTCAGCCTCATGTTCGGACATTAACCTCACCCCAGTCTCACACTTAAACCCTTCCCCAGCAATGATTCTCTCTCACTGCCCTCCACAGACTCAAGCCAGGCCCTAACTCTCCTAGAACCTGACCGGCAGGGTGACAGCCACCAGGACAAACCCCAATGCCAGATTGCAACCAGCCTAAATTCAAGCTTCTCATGCCTTCGTGGCTCAGTCATATACCCAGCCCTAAATGTTGGCCCCTTTTCTTCTGACATAATTTTAACAGACAGTAGCTGGTTGACTGATCTGGTTGAAGATGTCCCTGCTCCTTGCAGACTAGATGACCTTTAAAGGTCCCTTCCAACCCAAACTATTGGTCTATACCCAAACTGTATTGGTCTATACCCAAACTGTATTGGTCATATCCTACGACAAATTCCAACATGTTCTCTTGCAGTGAGCAGTTGGTAGAGCACAGGATACCCCAGTTTTGCTATTCACAATCATTTAAGGCAGATTTGAGCTGTTTTTCAGAAAAAAAAAAAAATGCAGAGAACCACAAGCAGCAGCACTTGTGGTTTTACTGTCATGCCTCCTGTACTTTGGTAAGCCCAAAAAGCAAAATGATATCTCAGAGTAAAGCAGAGAAGCCTTACTGCCTCTCAACTATTTACTGCTGCTGGCCCCAAGCCCCTGCAAAGCTACTGTGCACCCACAGCAACAAGCAGCAGATGGCTGCTACGGTAGCTAGGAGCACAGGGGACCCAGGAGAGCTAATTCCCTGGACCACTGCGGTCTTTCTGACCTCTAAGCAGAGTTCCCATCACAGCCTCATTCCAGGTTTTCATGCCACTGACTTTTGGAAGGGAAGAGCTAGTCCAGCAGTAACTGATAAGCCTAGTTTTGCCTCTTACATCAAACTCTGACTCACCCTGCACTGATACCAACTTGCAATTCCCTCTTAATTGGGAAAATCGCTAGGATAGTACTCACTGCCAGAATTCTG
This sequence comes from Chlamydotis macqueenii, assembly GCF_036417535.1. Classification (NCBI taxonomy): domain Eukaryota; kingdom Metazoa; phylum Chordata; class Aves; order Otidiformes; family Otididae; genus Chlamydotis; species Chlamydotis macqueenii. The sequence continues at coordinate 49,931,797 of NC_141560.1, read as the reverse complement.
GGTCATAAAGTCATTCTCTGACTCAGAAGAAGGTTTACAACAGCTGTGGCAGTGATATGTACTGTAGGTGAGTCATGTCAAACTATTAGCACGAACGTAAGAACCTTCTAAAACAAATACATAAAGAATTGCACTGACCCACTTAAATTATAATCTTACATTTGTTACTTTATAACAAAGGACTTGTCAAGGTTTTATTGTGCACTCAGTTTTCATGAACGCAAAATTTAAAAAATAAAGGTACTAAGACACTTCTCATCATATGAATCCCAAGCAGCTTTTTAAATTCAGAAGCTAAAATTTAGGCTGATATAAATTTTCTGGCAGGCATTAAATTTGTGAAGGCATACCGACTTAAAACAGCTCAGAATCTGATTCTAGATTCATGGGACAAAACCCCATGTTTATTGATTATGTAACTGCAAATGCAGATACGTCTCAAGTGCAGCATGCAATGTATCGAGCAGGATGTACAAAATATGCCATGCATACTCAGAAGTGGAAAATGCCCCGTTCAACTTAAGTTGTAGGAGAGATTTAGATAGATAAATATTATCGGGTTTTCGAATCAAGGATTCCAATAAATAAAATTATGAAGATGTATAAAATGCTAAGTAACTTGGAGGAACTATTGACTTTCAGTGAATGGATACCGGGGTAATTTAACTTAGTAGGCCTCCAATACCGGCACATTTAATCTTTTGACTCTCCAGTAAGCTAGGCTAATAAAACTAATGTCACAAATAAAACCCAACAACATTCATGCCAAAGCACTGGAAAACCTCTGGTCTCCAGCCACAGCTTGTGAAGTATGTGTTTAACAAGTTACAACCTTTTTAAGGACAACTGATGTGAGGAACAAAAGGATACTGTTGGCTACCCAGCAGTGCCAAGGATAAAACAAGTGGGCTTAAAGCAATCTTCGAGATCCTTTCCTTCTCCTTATTACTTCTGGACAAAAGTCCTAGTGCAGGTATTAGGTGCTGGGTTTTTACCAATATAAAATGGGTGCCTTCGGTAGAGCAAAGTAGGCTCACAGGAGATAAAGAATCAGCCACCTTACCTACATCTAAGGCCACGGTCATGGCTCTGGTTTGAGAATCATAGAATCATAGAATGATTAGGGTTGGAAGGGACCTTCAAAGGTCATCTACTCCAACCCCCCTGCAAGGAGCAGGGACATCCCTGACTAGATCAGGTTGCTCAGAGCCTCATCCAGCCTGGCCTTGAACGTTTCCAGAGATGGGGCCTCCACCACCTTTCTGGGCAACCTGTTCCAGTGTTCTATAACTCGCATCGTAAAAATTTTTTTCCTAATTTCTAATCTAAATCTACCCCCCTCTATTTTAAAACCATTACCTCTCGTCCTATCGCAACAGGCCCTACTAAACAGCCTTTCCCCATCTTTCTTGGAGGCCCCCTTGAGGTACTGGAAGACTGCTATCAGGTCTCCCCGGAGCCTCCTCTTCTGCAGGCTGAACAGCCCCAACTCTCTCAGCCTGTCCTCATAAGAGAGGTGCTCCAGCCCTTTTATCATCTTCGTGGCCCTCCTCTGGACCTTCTCCAACTGGTCCATGTCCTTCTTGTGTTGGGGGCTCCAGAACTGGACACAGTACTCCAGGTGGGGTCTCACCAGGGCAGAGTAGAGGGGGAGAATCACCTCCCTCGACCTGCTGGCCACGCTTCTCTTGATGCAGCCCAGGATGCGGTTGGCCTTCTGGGCCGCAAGGGCGCATTGCCTGCTCATGTTAAGCTTCTCGTCCACCAGCACTCCCAAGTCCTTCTCCTCAGGGCTGCTCTCAATCCATTCCCCGCCCAGCCTGTATTTGTGCCTGGGATTGCCATGACCCAGGTGCAGGACCTTGCACTTGGCCTGGTTGAACTTCATGAGGTTGGCACGGGCCCACCTCTCCAGCCTGTCAAGGTCCCTCTGGATGGCATCCCTCCCTTCCAGCGTGTCGACGGCACCACACAACTTGGTGTCGTCGGCGAACTTGCTGAGGGTGCACTCTATCCCACTGTCCATGTCGCCGACAAAGATGTTGAACAGGGCCGGGCCCAGCACGGACCCCTGAGGGACGCCACTCGTGACCGGTCTCAACTTGGACATTGAGCCGTTGACCACCACTCTCTGAGTGCGGCCATCCAGCCAACTCCTTATCCACCGAGTGGTCCGTCCATCAAACCCATGCCTCTCTAGTTTAGAGAGAAGGATGTCGTGCGGGACAGTGTCAAGAGCTTTGCACAAGTCCAGGTAGATGATGTCAGTTGCTCGTCCCTTGTCCACTGATGCTGTCACCCCGTCATAGAAGGCCACCAAATTGGTCAGGCACGATCTGCCCTTGGTGAAGCCATGTTGGCTGTCACCAAACACCTCCTTGCTCTCCATGGGCCTTAGCATGGTTTCCAGGAGAATCTGCTCCATGACCTTGCCAGGCACAGAGGTGAGGCTGACCGGCCAGTAGTTGTCTGGGTCTTCCTTATTCCCCTTTTTAAAAATTGGGGTTATGTTCCCTCTCTTCCAGTCATCGGGGACCTCACCAGACTGCCACCGCTTCTCAAATACGATAGCCAGTGGCTTGGCAACTTCATCCGCCAGTTCCCTCAGGACCCGCGGATGGATCTCGTCAGGTCCCATGGACTTGTGCACCTTCAGGTTCCTTAGATGATCCCAAACCTGCTCTTCGAGTTCAATGGGCAGTTCTTCATTCTTGCAGTCCCTGCTTGCACCTTCCACAGCTTGGGCGGTGGGACAGGAACTCTTTTCGGTGAAGACTGAGGCAAAAAAGTCATTGAGAACCTCAGCCTTCTCCATGTCCTGGGTAACCAGGACACCAGTTCCCTTCTGGAGGGCGCCTACATTTTCCCTGGACTTTCTTTTGTCCCCTACGTACCTATAAAAGCTCTTCCTGTTACATTTTATATCCCTGGCCAGATTCAGTTCTGCCAGGGCTTTGGCCTTCCTTACCTTATCCCTGGCCACTCGCGCAGCCTCTTTGTAGTCCTCCCAGGCTACCTGTCCCCACTTCCACCCTCTATAGGCTTCCTTTTTCACTTTCAGTTGGTCCAGGAGCTCCTTGCTCATCCACGCCGGCCTCCTGGCCTTTTTGCCCAACTTGTTCTTCATCGGGATGCACCTCTGCTGAGCTTGGAGGAGGTGCTCCTTGAATATGGACCAACTTTCCTGGGCCCCTCTTCCCTCCAGGGCCGCCTCCCATGGCACTTGGCCCATCAGGTCCCTGAAGAGGCCGAAGTCCGCCTTCCTGAAGTCTAGGGCTGAGAGCTTGCCGTGTAGTTTCCTCGCTGCCCCGTGGATCTTGAACTCCACCATGTCATCGTCACTGCAGCCAAGGCTGTCCTTTAGTTTCACACCCCCCACCAATCCCTCCCTGGTGGTGAGCACAAGGTCGAGCATGGCACCCCTCCTTGTCGGCTCCTCTATCGCCTGCAGGAGGAAGTTGTCATCCACGCATTCCAGGAACCTCCTGGACTGCCTGTGCCCTGCCGTGTTGTCTCTCCAACAGATGTCAGGGTGGCTGAAGTCCCCCATGAGGACCAGGGCCTGTGACCGTGAGGCTGCTCCTATCTGCCTATAGAGCGCTTCGCCTGCTCTGTCCTCCTGGCCAGGCGACCTGTAACAGACCCCCACCGTGACGTCCCCTGTCTGTCCCCATCCTCTAATCTTGACCCATAAGCTCTCTGTCAGCTCCTCCTCCATCCCCAGGCGGAGCTCCACACACTCCAGCCGGTTGCTGACGTAGAGAGCGACACCCCCTCCTCGTCTCCCCTTCCTGTCTTTTCTAAAAAGCCTATACCCCTCCATGTTGACGCTCCAGTCGTATGTGTCATCCCACCACGTCTCCGTGATGCCAATGGGGTCGTAGCCCTGCTCGTGTGCAAGCATCTCCAGCTCTTCCTGTTTATTCCCCATGCTGCGTGCATTGGTATAGAGACACTTCAGCTGGGCCCCCGACAAAGCCGACTTGCTGGCTGGAGCTACAGGGGTGCTATTGCACCGCAGTTTAGGTTTATTTGCACATACCTGTGATCCCTCCTCAGCTTCTGGACCCTCGGTGCTGGCACTGGCGCCATGCTGACCGCAGTGGGCTGAACTGTGCTCCCCCTCCCCCAGCAGCACTAGTTTAAAGCCCTCCGGACGAGCCTGGCAAGTCTTTGTCCAAGCACACTCTTCCCCCTCTTGGTTAGGTGCACGCCATCCGCCCCTAGCAGCCCGGGCTTCTCAAAGCACGCCCCGTGATCTAGATACCCAAAGCCCTGGCTGTAGCACCACTCCCTGAGCCAAGAGTTAACCTGCCAGATACGTCTGGCCCTTTCAGGTCCCTGCCCTTCGACCGGGAGGATTGACAAGAAGACCACCTGCGCCCCAGAGCCTTTGACTGTTGAACCCAGAGCCCTGAAATCCCTTTTGATGTTTTTTAGACTGCTGCCAGCTGTGTCGCTGGCCCCCACATGAAGCACCAGCAGTGGATAATAGTCTGTGGGCCGTATGAGGCTAGGTAGTCTCTCGGTGACATCCCTGATACGAACCCCCGGGAGACAGCATACCTCCTGAGAGAGCGCATCGGGGCGGCAGATGGGTGTCTCCGTACCTGTCAGGAGGGAGTCACCCACTACTACCACCCGTCTCTTTTTCTTGGTAGCGCTAGTTATTACATGAGCTGGGCGCGCTACCTCGCACGGCTCTCGTGCGTCCCCCGAGGTGCTGGGTCTTACTTCCTCAGTCTGCAGAGCGGCAAAGCGGTTCTGCAGGGGCACCTCGGGGTTCTGGGGAAGCTGCTTCTTCTTCCTCCTGCGCCTTGCCCTTGCAGCTTTCCATTCAGTGGCATCTTCTGCCTGCTTGCAGGAAGGCACTGACTTCCCACCTCCTGCCCTGAGTTTTTTCCCAAACTTGAGCTGACAAAGGCATGCTTCTCACCCACTTCACAGAGTCAACCACACTACCTAAAGCACTTGCACTCAGCCATAGGGACCCACGTACCCTACCCACCGCTCAGATGCGGCCCCGGGAATTTGGGGGGCTGGAACAAACCCCTGAGGGCTGCTACGTCTTAAAATGGCCTCTCGGCCCCCTCTGAGATGAGAGGCTGGAGTGGGCGTTAGCAGTCTGCAGCCGCCGGCTCTCTCCCGCTCAGGAAGGAGCAGCCCACAGAAGAGGCTGGGGGCACGGCACACCGCCCTACCCACCTGGGCCTGCTACCCAAGCCCCGCCGCCCCCCGCCCCCTCGCTGCGGCGGGCCCGGCTCTCCCGGGGGGAGGGGGCGGGGGCCGGGTTCCCTGCGGCCGGCGCTCCCGCTCGCTGCCTGGCTGTTTCATTCATGCTTTCTCCTTCGCCATCTCCCTCTCCGACTGAGGGGAAACGGGAGCGCGCGTGGGCGGCCGCTGGAAGGCTCCCTGTCAGTCAAGCGGCCGAGCTGAAAAGAAGGCGAGCGAGGGAGAAGGAGGGAGAACAGCTTTCCCGGGGGAGGGGGCGGCTGTTGGCGCTGCCAGCCTCGCAGCCCTTCCCGGGGGCATCTGCAGAGACGGAGTGGGGGGAACGAGGGAGCGGCTTTGCACCACGGACCTTCCCGCCTCGGGGGGAGCGACTCCACTCCCGCCCGCTCATCACCTGTCCCCCCCCTCCGCACACACCCACTCAACGGCGGCGGGGGGGGGGGTGGGCCCGGCGGCCGCTCTGTCTGGTGAGAGCGCCGAGCGGAGGGGTCCGCGCCCCCGGCGGAGGGCAGGCAGGGCGCTGGGGCGGTCTGTGTGGACGTGTCTGCCGGGGGTTGCGGGGGCGGCGCGGAGGAGGGGGGACCGCTGGCTCCCGCCACTCGCCAGGGGGGGCGAGCCTGCTCTGTGTCAAAGGCGGGAGGGGGGGGCGGTGCGTGGAGCGGCGGGTCCCCCTCAAATCTCCCCGGGGCCGGGGAACTTCCTGAGGCTTGAGGGGCGCTTGGCAGTCCCGGCACCAGCCGCGCCACTGCGAGGTGGAGGACGGGGGCTTTGAGAAGAGGCGCGGGGCAAGTTGTAACGGTTTTAACGGTCGCACCGGTTTCGGGCGGCGCGCGCCGCGCAGCGGGCTGAGGCGGGGAGGGGAGGGGTGCGGGGGGACCGGTGCAGTGCGTAGCAGGGCTGGGGGCTCGGCGGGGGAGAGGGGCGGCGCGCGAGGGCCCGCTGCTCCCCACCGCAGCGGGCGGCTCTGCCTTTGTGCTCCCTCCGCACCTGAGCGGGCGGCTGGGAGGGACGGCGCAGGTGGGGGCGGGCGCGGGAGGCGGCGGCGGTGGCGGCGGATCTCCGGAGCCAGGGCGGGGAGGTAAGGCTGGGGCCGTGCTGCGGCGGCCGCTCCCGGGGCTGCGGGGCGCGGCGGCGGGCAGGGCAGGTCCCTCGCCTGGGTTTTCCTGCGGCCGCTTCGCATCTCGTCCTGCTGCAGAGAGAGATGCAACAGCAGCAGCCCGGTCCCCCGGGGAAGGACGGGACTCAGAGGTGGGCAAGCCGCATCAACCCGGCTGATGTGCGTAGGGGTTGCCGGGCGAGGGGCTGGGGAAGGGGGGAAGCAGCCAGCGGTGCTTCCCCGCTGCCGCGGTCTCCAGGCCCGTGGACCTGCGAGGCGGGCTTGGGGGCGGCCGGCAGCCCGTCTGCTCCCCCGCCGCGACCACCCCTGAGGCGCCGCTCCCTGCCCTCCGGTGGCGGGGCCAGGGGCGTGGTGGCGGCGTGCTCCACGTTGGGCGCTCGCAGTGTGCGTTTTCCCTGTTTCCCCGTACCCCCGGCGAAGAACACGCGAGGATGTATGCGCTTAGCGGATCTCGCATGGGAAGGACTGTGGGGATTTGGGGGAGGCTCCTTTCACACCGGTATAGTCGGTAGTTAACTACTGGCTGCAGTTAAAATTTTAGCAGCAGCAGCAGCAACAGCTTTGCGATGCTTTCCGGGAATGTTGCTGCCTTGGAGCTGATGTGACAGGCAGCCCGTGGTACGCTGCCGCTTCCTGCTAGGTGGCACTGCTGAGAGAGGAGAGCTGGCGTTGGAGGGAATGAGGTGTTGGGGAGCTGTAGACTTCATGTGCAGCTGGATTGTGGTGGAGTTACGGGTGGAACAGAAGGGAGGCTTCATTTGTGCACTGTGAGCTTATTTGCAATTAAGAGGATTTTTTTTTTTTCAAACTTTATGTATTGTTATCTTCTTATGCAATTTTGTTTAAGTGAGACTGTGATCCTTGCGTTATATTTGGAAAACCAGATTTCATAGGTTAAGCCTCTGTATGACAGCTTTACTTACTAAGTCTCTGAGGTTTCATCCAACTCCGCTGGCTGCCACCTGACTGGCAAAGATTTACAGCTGAGGATCAGATTCTGTGCTTGTGTTACAGCAATAAATTACTGTTTCAGAAGAAATGTGGCTGCATTGCCCTCTTTTTATTTCATGAGTGTTGTGTACTCTGAGGAAACAGGTTTTTTGTTCTGTTACAGTGTTTTGTTAGGCAGTTTGAGATAACTTGTTTGTTGTATAATCATACAGTTAATGGTTCAAGTTCAAATCTTTGATAGATCCAGAGCTCATGTTGATTTCAGGAGAAGTTGTGTGATACATGAGAGTGCTGAATTTTACTGTGTGGAATATCTAAAGCAAAACATCTTCTCTCTGCTTGCCCTATGCTTCTTTTCCAATTTGTTGCTTTGGAGAAGCAGAATATAGTGCTTTTGCCAATGTTTTCATTGATATATTTGAATTAGGTTGTCTATTTGAAGCCAAGGATTGCTCAGGGGCTCAATATGTGCCCATTGACAGAGAGAAAATTTAGCCTGTTGACTTCAATGTGAATAAAATGAACTCCAGAACTCTTATTTTACATTCACATCTAATGAGTCCCAGTGTTTTCAGTAGGTATATGCAGGAGGGTATCATGTTTGGTTGTATAAATCATTTTGTTGTAATTGAATAGGCATTATTCTTTGTAGCATTTTGTTGTTTTGTGGTTTGATTTTTTTTTTTTAACTTCTCATTTAGCATTATCGTTGTGGTTTAAGGGCCAAGCTTTAAAATGTTTGTCACTCCACTGCAGAGAGAGTTGCTGACTGGGTATCATGTCTGTAAAACTAGAACAAGAGCCTTTAAATAGCAAGACCATCAGTTTAGTAACAATTTAGTGTGATAAATGGTAGAATACACTACAAGAATGTAAATCAGAATGATTATAGCATGCATCTTTTGATATTAATATTGATAAGGTATAAAGCAGAAAAGCAGATAAACACATTCAGCTTTTAGGTATCTAAACTAGTTTGAAATGGAAGTGCTGTTTTCTGTTAATGCAGTTTATGCTTTAAAAAAAGGGGGAGGGGAGCAAAAGTTATTTAGGAGCATTTATTTTGTTTTCTGGATCTCAAAATTTCATTATGTACCAGGATACTTTCCAGTATCTGCTTTCTCAATATCTGGAAAGGCAGATGTTGCTGCAGCAGGAGCAATTACACTGATTTGCAGCATAGGAGGGAAAAAAAAAAAATTCTTACTTTCTGCCTTATCTAAGAAGATCAGCCATTTAGCTCTGTTTTAGGCTTGTCAACAGAAGAGATGAGATAGGGAGGTTAAGTATGTTCTGTGAAGGGAGGGAAGTTACTGTACAAATTAGGAAATTTTTTTTTCCCCAATAAAATAAGTAAATTTGTCTAACAGACTATGTGAAAGAATTCCACTTGCTTGGCTTTACCTCACCATGTCCACAAACAAACCCTTGCCATAACTCAGGGAGTTTTCTTAAGTTTTGTTGGTTGTTGGTTGCTTCACCAGATCACTCTGTCCTGAGGGACGCTGAGTCAAAAGGCAGAAGGGGCAGTGGAGGCTAGAGCCCTACAAGGGCTTCGGTAGAAGAGGCTTTCTGAATTGCAGCTTTTTAAAAGGTGCATGACAGAATCCTATCTTCACTAAAATCACTGAGGATTTTGCTATTGCAGTTCTTTGGTTTGCTTCTTATCCTATGTAAACCACAGGCAAGTGTGATTGATGGGACCCAGGATTCAACCCGTGATAGGGCATGGGTTATTGGTTTAAGCTGATGCTTTAAAGAGTTTATTTTTAGTTTTGGATGTAAAGTGTTTGTACTTTAGAGGATATTTGAGACTCCCTGCAAACAAAACATGCAAATGAAAGTTAAGAACTGACGACCTGATTGTACTAAGGCATCTTTAGCAGAATAAGGCCAGAAGAGATGCAGAATGTGTATGCTATATATGTATGTGTGCTACTGCATAGTGAGTGAGCCATGATACTCAAGAAAGAGAAAAGTCTTGAATGTCTCTGGAAGGTGATGGAATTTTTAATCTTGCTGTGGAGCTCAGACACAGTATTTATTTTTTGACTCTTTTCAGACTATTCTCTTAATGATGTGGAACCTACTTGACCTGTGATTTTGAGCAACATTTTAAAGAGCTAGCTCGGCAATAGTTTGCATGTGAGAAGTCAGATTCAAGCTCCTGCATTGTAAGACTTCCAATCTGTGACCAGCTAGAATTACAGTAAGTGGTTCTGTATGTTCTTGATTTGTGTCTTTTTTTCCTCTTAGCCCTTCCTTACTTCAGTGATCTGCTGCATGTAACCTGACTCCTAACCTGGTTGGGGCAGAAGCCTTTCGTAACTTGTTTCAGTGGGACTCAAATTGCTGCTTGCAGCTGTAGGAGAATGATGTAGCAGAAGGTAACAGCCTGACCCTGGTTTAAGGTCAAGGGTAGCTGCCCAAAATATTTAGTATTTTTAAGAGGTGGACCTCTAGCATTTAAAAAAAAAAAAAAAAATTGAAAATCTTGTTTTCTTTGTGATTCTGTACCGTAACTGGTTTCATTCTGTGTTTTACTTCTGTGCTTATGGGTATAACAGCTAGATAGTGTGACCTTCTCCATTTTTATAGCAATGCTGACCTGTGGACACAACTGCATGTGTTTATAAGGAGCTCTTGGTTTTGACATAAACTAACCCTTCAGGTATAAGCAGCTTACTTAAGTTATGGGGAGATTGTGATCTTCCTTATATGTCATCAGATATACACCTTCAGACTAGCCTTGTCAATTACTGCAGAATAATAAAGCCATTCAGACCATCTTTTCTAAAATAATTTAAAATGTGATGGCTGGGCTTAACTAGCAACATGTGCTAGAAAAAGTGCCAACCATGTGTAATATCTTTTATGTGCATTAATTTGTTTAGGATGATACCTATCTTAATAATTCTGTGTGTGCAAGCTTGGCACTTCTGAATGTGCCAGAGATTCAGACAGATTTTGAAAGCTTCAATGAAAAGTTACGAATAGGTGCAGTGTGCAGAGCCTGCTTGCTAGTTTTGCCCACTGTCACAAAAACAGCTAACATGTCACTATCCAAACTGATGTCCGTGTGCATCTTCACCACTTCATCAAACTGCATAAGCTATGACACTGCTAGTCTTAATTACACTGCTTTCTGAAATAATTCAAATGTTGTAATTCATATATTACTAGAATTGTTCTACTGCTTGTTTGTCTACAGGTCATGTTTCATTAAAAGTGCTGATGAGCACCCAGGACTCTGAAGACAGCAGTTTTGTGCAAGATAAGAATGTTCCTTAAAGAAGCTGATGGAGGATAGAGCTCCAGAGTGCCCGGCAGACACTGACAGCAAAAGATGGCACCGTAGTCTAGTCTGAAATTGTAAGTCTTAAGAAGGACTAGATGTCCTTGACTTTGCAAGCAATTATTGCACTGAAGAAACTTAATAGTGGGCTAGAGTCTGCTTTTGGGACCTGTGTAGATGCGTTTGTTTCTATTCAGTTAGACAATAGGACTGTGGAGCAACAAGTTTTTTTCTACATGTGAGTGTGAACTGAATCCCTCTACATTAGAGGAAGTAATTTTATTTACCTGGTGAACCTGAGATCTGCACCCATCATTTTAAACTACTTTTTTCCTAGCACTGCTAGGAAATTTAGGAAATGAATAGTATATGCTTTACAGCATGACTGAAACTACTTGTTCCAAAGGAGCCTCCATTTTGAAAGCTATGTGTTCCAACGCTGTTAGTTCATTTGCAGGAGACTGGAACCTGCAGTTGACAAAGGTAATGAAATTACTGATGTCATGAAATACACAAAATATTTTATATGAATGATGTCCATACCTTTGCGAAGTCTTTCTTATCACTGAGGCTTTTTGCAGTGTAGGGCCCTGTCAGTAGGGAACAGGTTACAGGTCAGGAGGCTAGGACACTAACACTGCATATTATGCCTTGAAATACATTACATGGTTGTAACTCCAATATTAAATACAAAAATAACGCTATACTTGGCAGGTATAAGATTGATAACAGCTCCTGGGAAAAAAATAGTGGATGTGTTAGTGGATAAGTGCAGTGAATTTAGATTTTTTTTTTTTCTATTTCAAAAAGTGGAAAAATCTTATCTCCAACTTCGATTTCCTTTCACCTGCATTACACAGTTCTTTTAAGAAACAGTGAATGCAGAAAGCAATCTTGTGAAGTATGTTTCTATTTATAAGTAGGCAGTGATGAAATCATGTCATTCATTCCTGTATGACCCTGAGAGATGCAGGAGGTGAATGTATTTCATTGGGAAATGGAGGTCTGATTTACATGTGGACATTTGCTAACATTTGTTTACCAAGCTTATTTTCCACACATGCATACCTCTTACAGAAGCAGACAGTGAACATGGAAATGTACATGCCTAAATATTCAGAATGGCTGTTCTGGTAGGTATCCCTGTGTAGACAGACCCTTAGATATAAATTACTATTGCAGAAGTTGGTGAAATCACATCTAAACCTACAGGAGAATAAAACAAGAAAATGAACCCAATAACAATGCAAGTTGAAGTGTAACAAAAGCACGAAGATCTTCAATGTATGCATGCTTTGGTAAAGATAGGTATTTTCATCTGTAAACCCAATATAAGAAGTTAAGGTTAAATGTCCTCTGAGATATCCACTCCCTTATTTTTTCTGTATCTGTATAGTGAACAGCATGCTTTCTATTTAGAAGAATACTTTCTATTTACAGTTGTAGCTGTTTATTCAGGTAACGATGCATCTTGTATTACTAGTGCAGCAGAGAAGTGAGTCTGTGATATTTGCTACTTCTTGAAATGCATGTTTACTGAAATCTGAATTACACCTATAAATCACAGTCTCCCTAGATTCTAGGAGTTTTCTGTGTGTCTGGAGATATATACCCTTTACACAAATGCAAGGGGTACAGGTAAAGGTAACTTGCATTATGTGTCGTTAAGAATTAGGTTTTGAAAATTAGTGTAAGAGTAGCGCTAGTCTCTAAGCTTGTCAGTAGAGTTCAAAATTATTTTAAGTATATGGCAAAGGAGCAGACATGGGACTGTGGGGGCTGTTGATGCGTGCAAAGCAACAAACAAGATCCTTGAAGGAAATTGTCTTTTAGAAAAAAGTATTTGTAGGAATTTTGGTAAAAGTTCCATAAGTGTTTTAGATTTTGTTTATAATACATGAGTTGCAAGCTATGTTTTTCATGTCAAGCTCCAAAGTACTTGACAGTGGAGTATTTGCACTCTGGGACCACAACAGCCTATGAAATCATTGCAAATGAGAGTCAAAAGTAGTATTACAAGTGTTGGCCTGTGAATTAAAACATATTCTAAAATCGTGACTGAATTTAAATTTATATTGAAAGTCTTTTAGAAGATAATGTTTTTGAGGAGATATAATTTGGATGTTTTGATTACATTCAGTTATTTTCTCTATACTTCCTTTTGGATCTCCCCCCCCCCCCCCCCCCCCCCCCCCAACCTATCTGTGTTGTTTCTGACATTCTCAGAAGCAGAAACTTGAAACTTTCACATCCTTACAGACCCAATCAAAGCTTACAGGACGATTTGTATTTACTAATATTAAGTTTGTGCATACCTTCTTTCATTATAGAAACTACAGCATACTACTTATGTTACCATTTAGTATATAGTTTAATTCTCTGCTGATTTCACCTCTTAGCAGGGGTGGCTTAGGTGAATTTAGATGATGAATTCATTTGGACAAATGTATACCTCGCTTTCAAAATGAGGTTGTATCTCATTTTTGCCTGATTGTGCACCCCAGAAAGTAGCAATCACTTCAGTGGGAGAACATACTCTGTAACACCAGTGATATCATGAGCCCCTAATAGTATCTTAAAGTTTGCTAGGAAATACAAAAGCTGGCATTTTTTAAAAATGCAGAGAGCTTTTTCAGATGTAATTGAATAATCAAAACTACTGAAAAAAGTGCATGGTTTTGCACAGTGAGGGCATTTGTTCTGAACTTTATCTCAGGTGCTATAAATAATAACTATTTTCATAATAAATGACCTGCATTCTGTAAAAGCAGGTCATTCCAGTAACTACCTTCTTGCTCTTCCTGCTGCTTCAATGGCAGGAAATTTTTAGCAACCAACAGCATTTCCAGACTTCTAGGGGGAGGTAAATACTTTATGGATGTGACGTAAGGGGAGGGCTCCATTGGAATATAACAAGCTTTGGATCCTTTTGGAAGGCAGGATTCAAAAAGCTGAGGTGGGCTAAACCAGCAGTAACTAGGGCTTTGTGAGTTTTTTGGTTAGGCAGGCACATACTTACCTAATTTCAGTCTTAAAGAAGGGTTGTTTCTGTAGCCCCATTCCTGCCTCCCACCAGCTTGCCAGGACGACAGCTTTATTTCACATGCGTAGAATGATCATTCTAAGTGAATGGTAAGGGGACGGGGAGAGGAAGAGTTGAGAAATTTCTTCTTTGGTTGAGAAAAGTATGAGGGAGCAGAACAATCCACTGAACCTGCTCACTGATCCTAGCTGGTGTTTGAAAACAGAGTTGTCACAAGCAGTCCATGGGTTGTAGGTTGGCGGTTGTCATGTGCAGCAGTGGTGACGACATACAAGCATGAGAAGCTTTTCCACACAGCCACTCTGGAGACCTGTTCTTATAATTCTGCTATTGAGTAGCCACCTACTGCAAAGGCAAGCAGCTGGATCTCCCTGGATGCATTCCATGTGTTTCTCAATCAGTAATGAAATTTTCCGTCTCATAGTGATGTCTTGGACTTGACCAAAATTTGGGCTATTTAAACTATAGGTATATACTGCCGTGAAATAATAAGGCAGGAAGACTGTTGCAGGCTTGCTAATGGCAGTGAGAGTCCTTATGAGCTTGAGGTTTCGTTTTTCTCTACTCTTGCAAGATTTAAGTCATATTGTTTAGATCAGGACATTTAGAAGCAAGCTAAGGCATCTTGATTCAGCCTCTCTAAGAGGGTACTTGTTTTGCCAGAGATGTTATTTGAAGCATTCCCTTGGATATATGACACCACTTTTGAATTTACTGTCAGTTCACTGAATTATACTTGCCTGTTTGATTTTTGGTGGGGGGGTGGAGTGTTTGGGCTTTTTTAATACAGGTAAATAACATATACTTAATATTTTTCTAGCTTCATCCAGAGATTGTGGGAAGGGGAATCCATTTTATTAATCAGGCAGTACTCCCCACCCCCACCGCCCCCCCCCCCCGCCCCGGTTCTACGGAGCCTGTTTTAGGAACAAACTTGCTGCTTCCTTCCTGTACATTGACTTGTTGAGTATGGCTAGATTTCTTTATTTTCCTTTCCAGAACATCTTCCATTTGGTACTCCAACAGCATCTGTTTCCTCATTTTCAGTCTCAGTAAGTGCATATTACCAGCCCGGGGCTTGGCTGTAGCTGTCTCCTTTAGGAGCAGAGCCTCCCTTGCCAGTACAGATCACTGCCACCATTCCATTACACTGACTGTAGCATTTGCTTCTTAAGTTTGAGGATAGCAAGCCAGAGAGGTGGAATAATTTAACTAATTGGCTTGTTTCAGTCCTCTTCTAAACATGGAAATCGGAGCCTGCAAACATTTGTAAGATGAAACATTGGCACAGACATGATCATTTCTGTGCAACTGCAGATGTGACTACTTTGTTATGAAACTGCTGGGAGCTTTGTGAATTATTGTAACAAATCCTGTGACTAAAAAGCATGTAATGGCTATTTTATTCTGCTGGTGATTGCTTCTGCACTTCAGAGCCTGTTTAGAATGGCCACATAATTAAAACAGTTAACGTTTTATTTTAAATTAGAGGAGGACTTCTCACATACTTACATGATGCCTAACTAGCACTGACATACATAAGGGGTTGAGTGCCCAAATGTTGTGTGTATTTTAGACCATTATTTATTGTCTTAAACCACATTTTCAGACCCTTAAGTGCTTTTTTTCTTTGAGGTAAATTACTGCAGGCATGTGTAACATTCTCCATGCTATGTACATTTTATGACATCTCTAGTTTCTTAATTATCGTTTTTTTTTTTCCTGAAGTAAGCACTACCATTTGTTCTTAGCTTTTACATCTTTTGACCTTTAAGCATCATGTACCACAGCGTATATCTTGAATTTTTTAGGAAAAAAGCATTGTCTTTGTCCCTTTGAATTTTGTATGCACTCTCTGGCACTCTAACCCCTCGAACTCCTAATTGGAAACACTATCTTGCTGCTGAATATGGTTTTGGCCATTTGCCGCAGTTCTGCGCATTGTCAGTGGGCAGCAGATCACAAATGGAGACTACTCTGAAGTTTTGTAGTGATGCTAGATAATGAGAGAACCAGCAATTAAGCAACAATGTTTTATCTGCAGTGTATTCTGTGCAGCTCAGAACATCAGTTTTCAGTCTGTTATTCTTGAGTGGATTAGATTACATTATATTAGCTTGCATTAGATTGAATTGAGAACTGTTGCTTTGTGTTAGTCTTGGGCATGACTTAAATGTTACATAATGTTTTTCTTAACTGCAAAAATTGTGCCAGTGGTAAGATACTGATTCAGGCATGGTGGTAGTTCTTCTGTTTGGACACAGGAGACCGTTACCTGTGTACCCAGGATTTAGAAGAAGATTCCATTCTGCTTGGCAAGCTTGCTTAAAAGTCGGGTCCTGCTAACGCTGTCTCTGGCTTTACTGTGTTCTGTCACAGCCTACTGACATTTATCGGGTGGCCTGGGATTTGTAAAGCTGTGCCTGTGAGATTGCTGCTTACACTGGAAAGAGAAGACCGTCTAAAGCTAGCTGGAACAGTGTTTGCTGTCATTTGGGCATTTGCTTTATTAAGGCATCCCACTTACTCCATTGGCTGTTGATACTGAACAGAAGTAGAAACTGGGAGAGGATTTCTAAGCTGATTTACTGTCCTTGAAACTGGATGTTCATTCCAGTTTGGAATATAGTTTTCTATCTGTGTCTACAAGCTTTCCTTCCTTCATTTTTTTTATCAACTGATACCGATCTCTGCTGCTCTGTGCATGGCTCTCATCCTTTCCATATGTGTCTGTCACCTCTCCAGCCCATGTGTCATCTCCTCTAGCTATGTATTTCTCTCACAAAGAGCTGAGTAACCTTCTGCCACAAAGGCTTCAAAAAAAAAAAAAGAAGTAAAAACTGCTCCCTTTGTCCCCTACATCCTTTCAGATTAGCAGCTTCTGTTTGATATTGTTCAAGTATGAAAGAAGTGGCTTTTCCCTGGAAGCTATAGAATCGCCTACGTTCATAATTTCTGAAGACACTGCATGCAGCAGGTTGCCCGTAAATCCAGTGAGCAACTTAGCTGGGAGAAGTCTCTGTTTAGCATAAAATTAGTGGCAACTGAGTGCTTTGACAGAAACAAGTAGCCAAGGCAAAAAAACTTATGAGTGATAATGAGAAAGACATTACAAACCTCTGGAGAGCTAATTATCTGTGTCAGCTAAAGTAAATCAAAGGGGTTCAATATGTGATAACTTGAAGATGAACATACCTCAGATAATTAAAGATGATATGTAAGTAGCTAGTACCAGCGAAATTATACAGAAATTACTGCATGCAGCTGCTTCAAATATTTTTTTACTCTGTTTTTCATAATATTTACCAGTGTTGCTTTAACCCAGTAACTGATGTGTCATCTAACATGAATTTTGGGAGAAAGTCTTCTATTTTTATGGCTTTTGAGTTGAGAAAACTCAACTCAAGGTTGAGGTAGGCTGGGATATGATACAGCAGTTCTGGGACTTCTTTAGTCCTTTTGTTAGAATATGTTGTGTGTTTGTCCTTAAGCAAGGTGTTCAGTGCGTTTGGAAGGGATACGGATTTCCAGTAAGTTTTGAGAATTAATGATGGTTTTTCACATGTTGATAACAGTATTCTAGAGGCTTAAATATTAGTAACGGCAGTGGTAACTTGTAGATCTTATTTAGATTTGGACAAAAAGCTTTTGAGGAGTGTTTGTGGTTAACTTTGCTTTCATGACAGTCAGTATCCTTGGGATCAAGTTTATTACGGACTGTTAGGATAGAATGTTATTAGCTCATAATAGACTGGCTGTTGAGACTTCCTTGTCAGTTACAGGAGGGAAGACACACAAACATAATGCCTTGTTTGTAAGGGACTTTATAGTGGACTGACATGAGCTCATGGCCACCACTAAAGGATACTTAAATTAATAATTTGCTTCTGGTTTTTGTTCCTCTTTTGCAACTGATTGCTATGCACATCATGCTCTCTAATTCCGAGAACATGATGGGTATTTGGAAATATCATCTTTAAACTAGTATTAGTCCTGGAAAATGCCCCGTTAATCCATCCACCCATTTCTAGGCCGTTTCCTGAAATACTGAACTTAAGCTAGTTGCTTGTGATTGACAACTTTCTTCTTTGGTGGCTACATGATTTCAGGAGCTGATGCTTCATAAGTTACCAGAGCTAGAGATGAGCAGAAATCTGAGATCCTGGTAACAAGTCAGGCTAGATAAAGCCTGGCTTGCTAATTATAGGGGTTAACATTATATTGGTCCTTTGTCCTAGAGAAGCAATTTTTTTTCCAGTTGTTCAAGAACTGGTCTCAGACCTTAGATCAGTGTAAATTTTAAAGCTGCTCTGCTGTACTAATCACTTACTGTGTAATTTTGGAGCAGTTAATTGATGATAATTTTGAATGTTTAATTCATTTTCAGGATTTCTAAACCTTTTTCTGGCAGATTATTTCTCAGTGACGCTGGTTGATGTGGGAAGTGTTTTTTTGGGGAAGCAAAGGGATTGAAAAGCAAAATAAGCTGTTTCTTTTTTGTGTCTTTTGTGTGCAGTGATGCTATGAAAAACAAGGGTTGAAAAGGATGAGAGAGTGATTGTTCCTATCCCCCTTTGCACCCGCCAGACGTTCACATTTGAGGAATGTGATGCAGAAGCAGAGCCCCATCTGCTGATGTTCCCCTTTGTGTGAGATAATTCCTTAAAGAAGAGGCCTTGTATAAATAACTTGACTGACCAGTGTTTGTGTATATGCCATATCATGTCTGTGGGTGTGTTGTTAACTGCTGCAGAGAAAAAGGAAAAGCGAGGAATCAAGTCAGTGCTAGAGCTGGAGAAACTAAGTAGTGCCTCTAGTTGTATGCAGGTCATTATTTATAAGCAAGATTTAGCATCTTGGACTGAGATAACTTCAGACATCACCCCAAAATGAAGCTTAATTCCTCTCATGTTGAACTTGATGGCAGAAATACCTCAGCTGGTGGAGGGAACAAGATTGGACTACATGGCGATGGCTTGCAGGTTGTGAAAATTCAAATCCACACAAGCATAGGTATATTTTTCTGTCTGAAAGGATCCTGATATGCTACTGGGGAGCAAAAGCTGCCATTCTATTTTGACTTGAAGTGATGTCTAGGGAGAAGAAAACAGTATTGGCAGCAGCTTCCTTTGTTTTTAGCGTTATGTCCATATACTCCCTAGAGAACTCATTAATTTTTAAGGCTGTGGCAGCAATAGGCTAAATGGTTCCAGTAGTGGTACACTGATGATTTGACGTGCTGTATTCATCCTTTTGGGATAATTCATTGTGCTCCCTTCAGTGATGTGTGGCACCCCAAGATCAAAGGGGCAATCTAACCTGAGGAGGCAGCTACTTAGCAAACAGGAAGATGCCATGTACAATGGTAGAAACAAGAAAACTGTTCTCTTTCTAAAGCACTGTCTGCTCTCTGATCGAATCCTTCCTAAGATTGATGTACCATGCTAGTAAACTCAACCTGTTTGTAGAAAGGGAGGAATTATGCAGGAAGGTCAGGCCCACCATGGTTTATGCTGGGGAGACAGCAGTGTGTGAAAGGCAAGGTTCTGAGTTACGGTATGATTTCTAATTAGTAACTGCTAGTCAGGATGAGCGTCTTGATTGTTGAGTTACAGGGTTTTAATGTTGTGAATGGATAAGGTTTTCAAATCTGACTACGTTAAGGGTGGTCATGTTTCATGTTCATCTCTATATGGCCCTTTTGTAGCTTCTAGTGTCTAAATACTTAATTGTATTAAGTATTTACTAAGACAAGATAGTCTTAATGTGGGAGGTCTTATCAGATAGGAAGCTCCTAAGTCTTGACCTAGGACCTGAGTTGTTATACTCAACTTCTGTGTAAGAAAAGTCATAACAGACTGCTGCTGCCTTTTGAGCTATGGCCCTGGACTCTGGAGGAAGTTTTTCCATGTTTTTTTTTTTCCATGAGTAGATGCTTTGAAGGGATAATAATCAATGCTGAGCTGGCAAAGCCTAAGCAGGGGAGGCTGTGGCATGGCCGTGGGGCCCTGATACCATTTTGCTGTCACATGGACACACGACCACAATGCATGGGACAGGATAAAAGGGGGATCCTCCCATGCTCCACTGTGAGTTGGTTGGGGTTCACAAGTGGGACAGACCTGACTGCAGCCAAGGCCTGAGGTGTTCTAAAGGCTGTTCTTGGGCACACATGCACGTCTATGAAGGTAACAGAAATACTGAAGGACACACAGGAGGGTGTCACAGGACATTTAGGGACACCGGTGCCTGGAGCTCAGGACAATGAAAGATGGAAGCAGTCAGCAGATGGGCCTCCATTTGGTGCTGAAGCTACTTACTGACTTTACTTTGACCTTAGGATCCTTACTTTTAATCTTACTGGCCTTACTTTAGTATTGAGACCACTTGCTGCCAACTTGGGCAGTCATGAAGTGCCTCTGTCTGCTCCATCCACTCTCTTTAATGCTGTCTAATGCTGTTTCCTCTCCCCACTATTGCAATCCATTTCCGAGAATTAGAAGTCGGAGGCATGCAGTCTGCTCCAGCTGATGGAGTTGGAAGCTGTAGCACCTCCAAATTTGATACTATATATTTTCTAATCAAAGAAACAATGCCAAGATACTGTGAAATACACCACATATAGACATCAAGAGGAGAGTAATGCTCCATGTAATGCAAAATATATTCTGTGTGTTAAGCTCTCATATATATGGTATATTTCATCATGTTTGGAAGTTTATAGTGCTTATCTTCCTGACCCTGGATTGTAGACATCATCAGCCCTGTGATCGAAGCAGAATCAAGCTCTCTAAGCCAAGAATAACAGAGCAAGTACAGATGAACTGTGATCCAGACCCCAGAAACAGCTATGTGCTTTAACACTTACTGGTATAAATGAGTACTTATGCACTGGTATCCCTCATTCTTTCAGGGATGCTAACCACTCATATGTCCCACTGAGATTAGAGTCAACGAAATTTACTGTCTCCAGGATTTGGCCTTAAATACCTGCCAAAATGTTCTCTGCTTTTGGAGCTTGAAATGGTTCCAAGCTTTCCCTGCCCCAGTCCCTGCCTTTTTTGTTGAGTGATTAGTTGTGGGGTTTTTTTTTGTTTTTGTTTTTTTTTTTTAAATTAAAATACGATACTGAATCTACCCTCATACTACCACCCACCTCCCTCCCTGAGTCTGTCTTTCTGGACTGGAACAATGTATATCATGTTTTAGTAAGTTTCAGGATTATTTTTCTAACATATAATCAGAGATTTGTAATGTTTGTAAATGCTGACATAACCTTAACTAGCCTATTGCAAATGTCACACTGTTACTTAAGGACTCTCTAGGGTGCAGTATGCTCCTTAGTGGATTACCTTCCTGGAAATTCAATGACAGTTTGCAAATTGGCATCCAACTTTGGTTTTAGTTTATCTCTTGCCACTATACAGAGCAATTTTGATTCTGATCATGTGAGAGATTCTGTTTTACTTTTTGTCTTTCATCTCTGTTAAAAAACTTTCACCTTTCTGCCGTACTTTAGGCAGGAGGATGAGTCAGCTGGGGAGATCCTAGAGAAACCGTACAGAGACAGATTGCTTTCTGTCCAGTTAGTCTTCTAGAAATTAAGCCAGATATTCATGCCCAGCCCTCAGTAAACAATTGAATTCCGAACTAACCTGTTGGTGAAGCTCAGTTAACTTCAGAAAAGGCACCTGAGATTTATGTGTAATTCTAGCTTTATTTCTGCTCAGTAATTTTACGGAGGTTGAGATAAGCAGTATAGGGTGTTGTGAGATTTGCTTAGTTCTTGGTACATCTGGAGGCTAGATTATTTTGCTTCATCTCAGAAAAATGTTGAATCGTTTTTATTTGTGGGATGCTACAATATTCTGTACTACTTACAGGTCACCCATATGACATCATAACTGTGCAATAACTTTTTAAACTTAATGGATGGACGTATTCATTCTGGAATAGCTATTCTTAAAATATTCATCCTACTATACTGTGACATAAATTTTATCTGTAGACAAGTTCATAAAAGTGTAATAGTTTTGGGGAGGTCTAATTATAATAACCAAATTTAAATGCCTCTATGCAAAAGCATGTAGCATGGGAAGGAAACAAGAGGAGTTAGAGATGTGCGTATGCCTGCAGCACTATGATCTTGTTCGCATCACGGAGACATGGTGGGATGGCTTCTATGACTGGAGTGTTGGAATGGAGGGACATAGGTTTTTTAGGAGGACAGGCAGGGGACAGGAGGAGGGGGTGTCATCCTCTATGTCAATGACCAGCTGGAGCGCATGGAGCTCTGCCTGAGCATGGATGAGGAGCTGACCGAGAGCTTGTGGGTCAGGATTAAAGGGAGGGCAGGGACAGGCAGCATTATAGTGGGGGTCTGCTACAGACCACCTGACCCGGAAGACTGAGCAGATGAGGCCATCTGTTGTCAGAGAGGAGCAGTCTCATGGTCACGAGCCTTGATCCTTATTGGGGACTTCAACCACCCCAATATTTGTTGGATGGACAACACAGCAGGGCACAAGCAATCCAGGAGGTTCCTGGAATGCATGGATGATAACTTTTCTCCAAGTGACAGAGGAGCCAATGAGGAGAGATGCTGTGCTGGATCTTGTTCTCACCAACAAGGAGGGGCTAGTGGGGAATGTTGACCTCAAGGGCAACCTTGGCTGTAGTGACCATTAGATAGTGGACTTCAAGATCCTTAGGGCAGTGAGGAGGGCATGCAACGAGCTCTCTACCTTGGACTTCAGGAGTGCAAACTTTGGCTTCTTCATGGATCTGCTTGGCAGAGTACCATGGGATAAAGTCCTAGAGGGAAGGGTTAATATTCAAGGATCACCTCCTCCAAGCTCAGGAGCAATTCATCCCAACAAAGAGGAAGCTGGGCAAAAACGCCAGGTATCCTGCATGGATGAACATGGACCAACTGAAGAAACAAAAAGGATGCCTACAGAGGGTGGAAGCAAGAACAGGTTGCCTGAGTGGAATACAGAGGGATTGTCCAAGCCACCAGGGATCAGGTAAGAAAACCCAAAGCCCTGACAGAATTAAATCTGTCTAGGGACGTCAAGGGCAACAAGAAGAGATTCAATAGGTACATCAGGGATAAAAGGAAGACGAGGGAAAATGTGGGCTCTCTCCAGAAGGAAACGGGAGACCTGGTTACCCAGGATACAGAGAAAGGGTGAGGTACTCGGCAACTGTTTTGCCTCAGTCTTCACTGATGATGGCTCTAGCGATATTGCCCAAGACACAGAAGGCAAAGGCAGGGACTGGGACAACGAGGAACTGGGCACTGTAGCAGAAGAGCAGGTTCAGGACCATCTAAGGAACATGAAGATGCACAAGTCCAGGGGACCTGATGAGATGCAACCTGTTCTTGTTCCTGAGAGGTACGGAGGCACCCATCTGCTGACCTGATGCGCTCTCTCGGGAGGTATGCTGTCTCCTGGGGGCTCGTATCAGGGATATCGCTGAGAGAATACCTAGCCTCATACGACCCACAGACTATTATCCACTACTGGTGTTTCATGTGGGTGCCAGTGACACAGATGGCAGCAGCCTGAGAAACACCAAAAGGGATTTCAGGGCCCTGGGTACAATGAGGACGGACAGGGGATGTTACGGTGGGGGTCTGTTACAGGTCGCCTGGCCAGGAGGACAGAGCAGGCGAAGCGCTCTATAGGCAGATAGGAGCAGCCTCACGGTCACAGGCCCTGGTCCTCATGGGGGACTTCAGCCACCCTGACATCTGTTGGAGAGACAACACGGCAGGGCACAGGCAGTCCAGGAGGTTCCTGGAATGTGTGGACAATAACTTCCTCCTGCAGGCGATAGAGGAGCCGACAAGGAGCGGTGCCATGCTCGACCTTGTGCTCACCAACAGGGAGGGGCTGGTGGGGGGTGTGAAACTGAAGGACAGCCTTGGCTGCAGTGACCATGACACGGTGGAGTTCAAGATCCACGGGGCAGCGAGGAAACTACACAGCAAGCTCTCAGCCCTAGACTTCAGGAAGGCGGACTTCGGCCTCTTCAGGGACCTGATGGGCCAAGTGCCATGGGAGGCGGCCCTGGAGGGAAGAGGGGCCCAGGAAAGTTGGACCATATTCAAGGAGCACCTCCTCCAAGCTCAGCAGAGGTGCATCCTGATGAAGAACAGGTTGGGCAAAAAGGCCAGGAGGCCGGCGTGGATGAGCAAGGAGCTCCTGGACCAGCTGAAAGTGAAGAGGAAAGCCTATAGAGCTTTCCTCTAGCGGAGACGGGTAGCCTGGGAGGACTACAAAGAGGCTGTGCGAGTGGCCAGGGTGAGGAAGGCTAAAGCCCTGACAGAATTGAATCTGGCCAGGGACATAAAAAGCAACAAAAGCTTCTATAGGTACGTAGGGGACAAAAGAAAGTTCAAGGAGAATGTAGGCCCCCTCCGGAAGGAAACCGGTGTCCTGGTTACCCGGGACATGGAGAAGGCTGAGGTTCTCAATGACTTTTTTGCCTCAGTCTTCACCGATAAGGGCTCTTGTCTCACCACCCAAGCTGTGGAAGGCACAAGCAGGGACTATGAGGATGAAGAACTGCCCACTGTACTCGAAGAGCAGGTTCGGGATCATCTGAGGAACCTGAAGGTGCACAAGTCCAGGGGACTTGATGAGATCCATTTGCAGGTCCTGAGGGAACTGGCGGATGAAGTTGCCAAGCCACTGGCCACTGTATTTGAGAAGTCGTGGTGGTCTGGTGAGGTCCCCGATGACTGGAAGAGAGGGAACATAACCCCAATTTTTAAAAAGGGGAATAAGGAGGACCCAGACAACTACAGGCTGGTCAGCCTCACCTCTGTGCCTGGCAAGGTCATGGAGCAGATTCTCCTGGAAACCATGCTAAGGCCCATGGAGAGCAAGGAGGTGGTTGGTGACAGCCAACATGGCTTCACCAAGGGTAGATCATGCCTGACCAATTTGGTGGCCTTCTATGACAGGGTGACAGCATCGGTGGAAAAGGGATGAGCAGATGATATCTACCTGGACTTGTGCAAAGCTTTTGACACTGTCCCACACGACATCCTTCTCTCTAAACTAGAGAGGCATGGGTTTGATGGACGGACCTCTCGGTGGATAAGGAGTTGGCTGGATGGCCACACTCAGAGAGTGGTGGTCGAAAGCTCAATGTCCAAGTGGAGACCGGTCACGAGTGGAGTCCCTCAGGGGTCCGTTTTGGGCCTGGCCCTGTTCAACATCTTTGGTGACATGGACAGTGGGATAGAGTGCACCATGCTGTGTGGTGCCCGTCGACAAGCTGGAAGGGAGGGATGCCATCCAGAGGGACCTTGACAGGCTGGAGAGGTGGGCCTGTGCCAACCTCATGAAGTTCAACCAGGCCAAGTGCAAGGTCCCGCACCTGGGTCATGGCAATCCCAGGCACAAATACAGGCTGGGCGGGGAATGGATTGAGAGCAGCCCTGAGGAGAAGGACTTGGGAGTGCTGGTGGACGAGAAGCTCAACATGAGCCGGCAATGCGCCCTTGCGGCCCAGAAGGGCATCAAGAGAAGCATGGCCAGCAGGTCGAGGGAGGTGATTCTCCCCCTCTACTCTTCTCTGGTGAGACCCCACCTGGAGTACTGTGTCCAGTTCCGGAGCCCTCAACATAAGAAGGATGTGTAGCCATTGGAGTGCGTGCAGAGGAGGGCCATGAAGATAAGAGGGCTGGAGCACCTCTCTTATGAGGACAGGCTGAGAGAGTTGTGGATGTTAAGCCTGGAGAAGAGAAGGTCAGGGAGACCTTATAGCAGCCTTCCAGTACTTAAAGGGGGCTTATGAGAAAGATGGGGGCAAACTTTTTAGTAGGGACTGTAGCAATAGGACAGGAAGCAATGGTTTTAAACTGAAAGAGGGTAGATTCAAACTAGATAGTAGGTGAGAGAATTCTTACAATGAGGGTGGTGGAACACTGGAACAGGTTGTCCAGAGAGGTGGTGGATGCCCCATCCCTGAAAACATTCATGGCCAGGTAGAACAGGGCTCTGAGCAACCTGATCTGGTTGAAGATGTCCCTGCTCCTTGCAGGGGGGTTGGACTAAATGACCTTTAAAGGTCGCTTCTAACCTAAATGATTCTATGACTCCGCATATGCAGAATAAATGCTTTTGTGGAGAATTGCTTAGCTAAAATGTCATCTTTATTAAAGATCAGCATTTCTTTAGTTATTTTATGCTAACTTTTAAAGTGTGCCACCCTAAAGATTACCATTTTGTTTTTGAGTTGTTGTTTGCCAAATACTTTCCAGCCACTTCATTTAAATACTTAAGTGAGAACTGATCTTTCTTGTAAAAACCTGGCTGTTTATCTCTCTCTTTTTTTATTTTTTTTTCCCTCCACCTTAAAGAGAGAGTAAATGAATCAGACCTTTAAAATGCTTCACTCTAAAACTACTTTCCCTTTTCAAGCAGTTCTATGGATTCAAAATATGCCCCCCCAATCTTGCATTCACCATGAAAATAGCTTGATTTTTTTTTTTTTTTTTTTTGAATTTTGAAGTACTATTGAAGTCAAAAGGTTATTTAGTGTTGAGTTTTATTCTTCTATGCATTCTATTGTGGACTGACTGACTTGTGGATGTACTTGACTTAATGCTGTTTTAACTCTACAAAGGCTGGGAACCATGAAAATTTTGGCAACCTTTGCTCATGCCATGTGTTTTGCTAATATGATGCTTGCTTATAAGCTGATCAAGCTGTTTTGATGGAGACTCAATGCTGAAAGATCATGAATTCACAGTAATATTTAATGGCAAAACAGTCTTCAGAGTGATATAGCACATGAGAGCAGAAAAAAATTCCAAAATTAAGTGGAGCTCCGCAATACCCTTATGAATGCATGAAGATTGTGCTCTGAGCTTGCTGGATCATCTTGAGCAACCCTGTCAACCTTACTTATGGCATGAAACAAAGGAATAGCAAGCAGATTCTGGGCTCCTTCAGATAGCCAGTTCCTGCAAATGATAAAACTAGGTGAGGCAGTTAGGATCTGCAGTGCAAACGTAACCATCAGTGGAGTAGGGGTAGGAATGTGTCCAGTTCTTTCAAAGTTAGGCTGGTATGGGGAGATTTATAGTTTGCTTTAAAAAAAAAAAAAAAAGATCCCTATGTGAATAAGTGATGCAAGTTCTTGATGTGAACTTGAATCACCTAGCAAATGGCTCTAAATGTCTCTCCATGATGTTTCCACAATCCATTTGATGAGCTCTCCAGACACGTTGAATTCAGAATTAGAGCACTGGCATTTGTATGTGGCCCGTGGTCTGCTTCTGCTCTTTGTTACTTATGACCTGTACTCTGGCTTACCAACAAGCATACAAACATTTTCTTAACTGAATCAACTGAATTTCATGAGCAATGCTGCACTACTTGGGTTGAGATTCATGTGGGTGGGAAGGGGCATTATATTTTAATCCAGCAGTTAGCATAAGGTGTAAAGGAAGGGGAAGTGATGGCTGTGCAGAGATCGGGATGCAGAGCTGAGTAGAGCTAGTAGAAGGGCAAAGGGGTGTGTGGTAGGACAGTAACTCCTTTTTCCTATCAAATTTCTTTGACACAGCTGTAGCGTGTATCACATGGGGCAGTGCTAATGGCCAGAAGGTGTTTACCACCTCTTGAATCTCTTTGAAAGATGACCTTGCAAGACTTACATGGATTTTGATAGGATTGTGAGACTAGACTCAAAACTGTGCAGTCTGTGGATCTCGTATTCTTAATACTCTTAATAAGAAGAGTAATGCAGGTGGCCTACGTGGATGAACAAGGAGCTTCTGGATCAATTGAAAAAACAAAAGCCACCTGCATTCTTCTAGACAGAAGAATGTAGTTATTTGGTTGCTTGTTGTGCTTCATGAAATCCAGTGAGAGAGAATTACCCGTACTGTCTGAAGACTGAGAGCTGAGGAGGCTATTGTGACCACTTGCAGAGGCTGGCTCTCTAGCAGGATTTTTGTCTGTTATGTGGGAGGCTTAGGTTTTATCAGAGCAGAGAATTTCATTTCTCCATTTCACTGAGGTTAGATTTTTACAGAATTGTAACTCTGTGTACCTTGCAGAATCTGCAGGAGAGCGGAGCTGATTTGTGTTGAGACAGATCTCCCACACGGCTGTGAAAACAAGTGCACAAATTCAGAGTAACTGGGTGTAAATCTGAAGTAACTGTCACACAGATTGCTGTTCTCTCTAGGTGTTAATCTAGATTTACATCAGAGTAACTATGACCAGAATCTCTCAGGAATTATCTTTGCTAGACTTTAGTAGCTCACTAAATTAATTGCTAATTAACTTGAGATGGTTGATTATTGTGGATGCTTCCCACATATTTCTTCTGTCTTACTATCATAGAAGTTAAAGACAGACCTTCAATTGATCAGACCAGACCTTATCTATTCTGAATTCCTGCTTGTCAAAAGCTGTTCCCTTCAGCTAGGTACCAACACACCGAGCGCAGTCAGCAGATGTTAACACTGCAGTCCTCAGCAATCCAAACTTACATGCATCTGGGGCAAAATCAGCAGAGACATGACAGCCCCTACTGCCTAAGGTACTTAAAAAAGAAAGGAATTAGCTGAGGTCTTGCAGGGCAGTCCTGGGTTGCCATTCAAGGCTGGCCTTGCCAGTTTCCACAGTGGAGCAGCGCAGCATTGAGACTTGACATAAATGCAGTAGCCAGTGTTAAGTGGGTTCACCACTGAGATACTTAAGAAATTTGAGCTACCTTCCCTCAAAGCACTTCTTCCCTTGCATATTAGAAAGCAATTGAATTGGTGCTTTGTTAATTCTGTACAAAGCAGGTTGTAACATGAAGTATCTCATGGTAAAATACTAATTTGCAGCATCCAGGGCCATTGGGGGGACGGGGGAATGGCCAGAGTCACTTCTTCAAGGTCTGACAACATTGAGGCATCTGAAAATTCTGCCTCCCTCCCTTCCTCTTCAGATTTCATCATCAGTGTTACAAGAAAGGCATGCCTTTTTAGTTTATGTGTTCTGTTCTGTATGGATGAAATGAAATGGGGATGTCTGAAAGATGGGAACCGTGTGATCGTGCTGTAGTCTGGACAAGGAAGTCTTGTGATGGCCTTACTTGAAAATTAAATTCATGTTCTGCTCCAGTTTTCCCAAGAATGGAGGCAGAGGAGTACAGTTAAAGCAAGCCAACTGAGAACCTCTAATGCTCTTGAAGATAGTGAAAGGATCTGTGTTGGTATTGAAAGCAAAACTAAATTAGGTTTCTATTCAATAAAAGGTCCCTACTCTTAAAATAAAAATTTTGTTAGGTCGCACCAAAAGAATGTATCTAAGCAGCATGAATCTAAAATGTCACCCCTGTCTTTACAGGTGTGCTTAACAACCTTCCACTCCTTGATCTTCACTTTGGACTGGTCTGTCTCCTAACAGTTGGTAGTTTGAACTGGGAAGCACTGGTCGTACTGTCTGATGAACATGCATTGAAGATGTAAAAATACAATAAACTAGTTACTTTCTTATGCAGGCAAGAAAGATAAAGGCATTGTGCCAAGCAAATATGCGCATTAGATGACTAACAGTGCTCCCACACTGTCAGTGTGGGCAGGGAATATGCAGTGCAGCCACATATGTGTCTCAGAACCATACTGAGTGCTTTTTATTCTTAATGTTTGGTTTTGTTTTTAAATAGGAGTTCAGATCCTTGAGCAGGATGTTTATCTCCATGCACAGAAAACAATATTGGTCATAGTTTTTAATATGCGATCAAGTTTTTAAAATTACCAGCTGATGTATCTATTGTGAGTGACATCAGAATTTCAAGTAATTGCTATAAATGTTCACTAGGATAGCCCTGCATATCCATATGTAATTATCTGAGTTTTCTTTTAATGACTGGAAGAAGCCTTTTGTTTTTTCCAGTGAGAATGTTGTTGGGAAGTTTTGTATGTAACTGTCCTGATTGAGGTTAGATCTCTTGATAAAATTGGTGTGAGGTTTTGACAAAAATTAGTATGCTGTAACAAAGGAGTTGAATTCCATTTGATACTTAGCCATATTCTTAAAATACACATGCAGCTACTACTGAGCTGAACATCCAGGGGAGTTTTGTAAATCCCTATAAGCAGATTGCAACTGAACTTTGCATTTAATCAAGGAGTGGGCTTCTGCTGAAGATGGTCCCTTTTTCACTCTCCAGTGATGACTAATCCACCCCACAAATCGGTTCGTTTTCCATCAATTCTGCAAGCTGAAGCAGCAGCCTTGTTGCTGCATAGATAGACAAGATAGGTATGATGCAATATAGGAGAGTGCGCAGGATGAAACAAACCCTCCTCTCTCTGCAGCAGTGTAAGGTTAGATCATCCTAAATGTAACATGAAGCTAACCTTACGTGTTGGTTGTTTGGATGGTAGTCTCATTTAAATTCCCCAAGGCATATTAAGGACCTACTGAGCTAAGAACTCTGCAAACAAAGAATGAGAGACATTCTCTTGAGCTGAATCTTAAAAAATGGAGACACTGGAAACCAAAGACAAAATTCCAAACCACCAAGTTACAGTTCTGTGGCCTGACAACCAGATCTTCAAGTATTCAGTAGACAGACCTCGGTTGTTTCCAGAGTGTCGTAGTTCAGCCCTGATCGGGACCAGACTGTGCAGTCTCTCTCTCACTCCCCCCACCCTCTGAGAGAACAGGGAGAGATAATATAAGGAAAAACTGCTCGAGGTTTGAGATAAGGATGGGGAGAAAATCCTTAAAGTTACCATTACGGGCAAAACAGACTCGACTTGGGGAGAACTATCCATTTATTACTACAAACAAATTTTTTTCCAAGTTTATCAAGCTTTTCACTGGCTTATCTCATAAGCATGCAGTATTTCAGAAAGCAGACTTCCAGAGTACAGATAGAGAAAGACGAAAGTCTTCTAACTCTTTCCAGGGTGCTCTTTTGTTGACAGTGGCAGGATCTGTCGATATCCTTTTAGCACATAATAACTTTCTATCTGATAACAAACTAATTTCTAAGAGTTCTAGAAGCAATGAAACTGTATTTCCCTTACAGAACTATTTAGTAGGTTGTGTAATATGGATTGGTCTCTGTTTCCTCTATTTTGAACACTTGTTTCTTCCTTCTTGATCTCTGTGAAAGTTGGCATCTAGGTTCCTCACCCCAGTTACCTTACCAGCAAATATTGCTATTATGTGGAGTAGCAGTTACAAAGAATTGTGTGGAAGGACTGGGGTGAGAGTCCACAAAGAGTCTGCATTATATATAAGCTGTGCTTTCCACTCAGCTGGTTAATTAAACTTGGTTTTCAGATCCCAAGACAGAAACCACTTATGTACACACTTTAACAACATGTTTCTATTCCTCTGTCCCAGGAGACTTGCACTGTATTCAGACTTCTCCATTCTTAAGATGGAGAAAAGGGAATATAAGGACAAAAGATTGGACAGCGTGTGGCTTTGCGTAGTTCTTTTTCAGGCAAATACTACTGTCTAATTTGGGGTTGTAGATGGAATGAGGGAACACACTACAAGACAGCATTGCTATAGATTGCCCAAATCACAGGTTTTTTGGAATAGATTCTGTGTCCTTTCCAGAAGAGGGAAAACATGAACAGTAGCAATAAACCATTTTATCGTCTTGTGTTCCAGTCTCTGGATTTATGTTACTGTTCTGTAACAGTTCCTGCACGTTAACCTGCTTTGCTACTCTGTCAGTGCCAAAGTATGTATCCTGATAATTGTGTGCAGTTTTTGCTTGTTTCTGGGCAGACTATGCCACTATTTTCAGCAAAAATTAACCTGGTAGCTTAAAAACAGGGAATTTTGCTCATATAGAGCACAAGATAAAATCACTCCTGCTTCCATAAAGTAGTCTGAATGTGCTGCTGAGTACTTGTTACCAGAAGTTTTGCAATTGCTTATCAGCATGTGACACGTCCTCTAGAGGTTTCACACAGAGCAAAATGAAGTGCTGAAATCTTCTCTTAACTTGGAGCCTGGTTTTGCTGGCACTTATGCACATGAGTAAGTGCTCCTGTGACTAGTTTTAGCTGTTCATGTCAGTGTAACAAAGGACACAAAGTTTTAAAAGCACAGTTGTGCAGTTGTATTGCCTTTGTTGTTTAAGGTGACTAGCTTTCTGTAAAACTACTCTGCCTTCAAGGTTTTCCTCATAGTCATGGGCACATGGCAGCGTATTCCTTTTACATCAGTGTAGAGTAGGTGTAAAGTGCTACCAAATCTGAATATTGTTTTCACATCAGGTTTGCACTGATAATAACTGCAAGATGTAAGGTAGTTATTGTATTTGTAAAGCAAGTCAGGCTGTGTGCATTTTCAAAGACAGAAGTGATTCTTAACTGTCCTTGCTTTAGTGGTATTTTCTTCTGATCATTCATATGCTGTTGGAGAGACAGGAAGATGTGGCATGATAGGCAATAGATGGGCTTATTTCCTTCAACAGTTTAAAGCTACACTTGTCCCTAAGTTACATAGTGGGGGAAAGAGGAAGCAGAGGAGGAATGCTTGCATTTAGAGGCAGTATGGAGAAAGGGATGAAGTGTGGAGTCTGACAAGGTCCCTGTACTCATGACAGACTACAACAGAAAGAGGTAACTCTTTCTAGAAGCTACACGGACCTGGAGATACAGGCCTTGTGCTTACCACTTCAGTATTAATTCTTATTCATTTGACCTCTCTGGAACTGTCATGATACCAAGTTCCTTGCACAGCAGTGTGTGTTTAAAAAAAAAAAACAAAAACAAAAAAACCACAAAAAAACCCAAACAAACAAAAAAAAACCCTAACAAAAAGCACAAACCAAAACCACTGTTATACCTATATTTGAATATTGTGGTGGACTGCAGGCACTAAGGAAGGTCAAAAGGTCAAAGAACAGCATTTGGGACTGCTGTCATTGCACGCATCTTTGTCTGATTGACATAAAGGTCTGATTGTGTCAACTGACCCACAGTAACTATGTGTACACGTTCTTAGTCTGCTTTTGTAAAAACACTAGGCACTTCTTGGCTTGAATTTTAGCAATGTTGTCTTCTGTTTGCATTGGACTGAGAGCAAGCAGAGTCCATTACACTTCCACTGAACAGAAATAATAACTTCTTATATTGGGACAACCTGTTTAGATACTGGAGCCCTTCGTGTCAAGACAAAGGAACATAAGGAGAGGCATAGGATGTCTCTCCTTGCACATGTAGAGAGGCATAGCATCTTTTATTAGGCCACTTGATGTAGTTTTGCAAATATAATTTGTCCTTCAGCGGTGAGTCAAGAGGCACCAATTCCTTTTTCCAATTGTTTAGGAAATCCAGTTATTACTTGGTTCTGTGCTTCCTGCTGCTGGAGTGGAATGAGTGCATTGTGAAGCCTGTTTCTTGGAACTGTTGCACCGAGCTGGTGATTATGTCATTGCCAGAAGTTTCAGAGGAGCAATGCGAGTGCTGATGGTGGACTCAGAACTATTCACACAGTCTTTTTATGGTGCTTGTTAGTTGTTTTGAATGGCATCAGCTTTATAAAAGAAGGTTGACTCCCCTTGCGACTTGCCTGCAAGACATCTTTTCTGTGTTTGAGCTTTGACTTAAGAAAACATCAGAAAACAAACTTAATCAAAACATCTAGCTGAAAATAACTGGTTGTCGTTTTTTCCTGAGAGGGAGGGAGAGGTGTTTCTAAGTGGCTATAAAAGTATAAATACCATCTGTATGATTTATGCTTGATTTTTGTGGTTTTAAGAATAACTTTTGGATTATGTTTTGATACACACTGTGTACACAGACGGTATTTCTTATTGTTGGACCTATATAGTTTCTTCTTACTGTATTTTTATTACAAGTGAAAGACACAGCATGTATCCAGGCCTTTACAGCAGGTTTCCTCCCTTGAGTTAGCAGTTCCTTGCCTAGGGCAGCAGAGGATTGCTTGATGCTAAAAAGTGCTATATTGGTTGAGGTGATTTTTTGAGGAGTCCCTCACCCGTGACTCTGCTTACTTGCTTTTGCCTAAATGCTGTTTTGTATCCCGGTGTCTTTTAAGAACATGACTTACTTTTAAATATGTTTAACATGTAGATGTGTTTATCTAGATGCAGTGGTCACTTCATGTCCCGGTGTCAGAGGTGAAGTCTGAGTATCTAGGTGGTCTTTGATTTACTAGCCTGTTAAAATCTGTAAAGATCAGTTTCTAGTGAGATGAGCTCTGTGCGATTTCAACAGGACCTCTGTAGGAGAGGACACTTTGAGGTTAGCCCTTTATATTCTTGTTCTTCAGGAGACTTCTCGATTGGGTTTGTTGATGTGAAGTGTGTTGGCATCAATAGAAAGAGTTGTATTGGTTTCTGTGGGCTTTGGATGAGACTGGATGAACTGGCCTCATGTTTACACTGTGAGGCACTTTAGAAGTAGATGACAAATCATATAAGACTTGGAGGCAGAGCACTGTGTCATCTGGACAAAGAATACATCTCTGGCCTCTCCCTTAGAAGACTTTGTAAAGAAGGAAAAAGTCCTTGCAGTTTATTAGAGGTGAATTTCTTTATACATGCCTGTGTGACCCTTTCTACGCATGTTTTTGCTATGCTTTGAGTGGCATGTTGGACACACAGTCTCTGAGGCTATGGTGAACTGTCTGTTTCTGAATTATGTATTCAGTTAGCCCCAGTCTGTAGTAGGTGTGACTCATTTAAGTCCTTCACAAATAAGTAGTAAGTCTCTGTCTTGTACTTAACAAACCTGTAAACACCCTCTGAGACTTGAATTAAATTGGCCATTATTATTTCAGCTGAATGCTTTTTCCATATGGACCAAGTGGCTCCTAAGGGAGCTTAGCTTACGGATCACCCCTTTTCTTTAAATACTAAAAACTTTATGGTACATGTCCTTTGCATACCTGGAAGGCTTCAGGTAGATCCCAGTTCCTGTATGCAGGCAATAAGCAAAAGCAACTGGATCAGTAACAACACAGGAATATGCTTCATCCCCTTTCCATGCTTCACCCCACCCCGCAGACACTTGATACTTCCTTTGTGGGTGAGCATCACATCATGGTCTGCTAGAATTTCTTTTCAAGAAAAATTATATGTAAGAGCCCTAAATGATTCTTGGACATCTAATAATGTTAAAGCTTAGATTTTTAACTTATTTTTTAGGATTCTAGTGTATAAAGGATGTAAATGATAATCCCAGAGGACCATCTGTCCTGGAGCAGAGATTGGAACTGAGCTACTGAAAGAACTGAGTGCATGTCAGGTGGTAAATAAGGCAAGGAAGATCAGATATATCATACTGTCATTTCAGTACAAATGAAAAATACAGTCATACACTCTATCAGCACTTGTCCTAATCTTCTTAGAGAATTAGAAGGTACTTTTAGATCTTTTTGTATTGGACTGTATCTTTTAATCTAGCTGTAGTTCTCACATTATGCAGAGCCCATTTTACCTCCATTACTTACTTGATATCTATGAAGGTTGTTTAAACAAGGATTTCTAAGGAAGTCTAAAGAATTGAGCCTTTGTCTCCTAGAGGCTCCTTTTGAATCCAAAACGTGGGGTTTTTTTATTTATTTGTGGTAAGCAATAAGTGAATTAATTTTCTTTAATCATCAAAGAAGTGGGTGTTTTCAAATAATGCTGGACTTGATTCTAAGCGTATTCTGTCTCTTACTAGAAAGTGTTTCCTGTTTGTGCAGTGAGGACTCTTAGAGCTACTGGACTCTGGACTTCGGACTTTCGACTTTCAATCACACATCTGATGTAGATAAACCTTTTTACTTTTTATTGGTTAGAAAGGATCTATTTATCTTCTGGTTACAGCCTAAATATGCCTTAATGCTGCACTGGACCAGCCTTCCATACTGCCTTACAGGCATAGATGTCCTGCAGACTATTGGAGTCTGTGGTGGTTTTTACGGTACGGAAGCCAGTTCAGCTGATGTGGGTGTGCCTTTGGAATCAACTCCACTCTGTGAAGGAGGCCTGGCTTATGGAAAGAGGATGCTGAAAGCCTTTATTAGGGAGAGTTTAGAGAGCAAAAACATGGGCTGTATGCAAACAAGCTCTAAGGTGAATGGGTTAATTCCACCTGCTGTATGCTTTACTTCTGAAAAGCCTTTTATGAGTTGTGACCTTTTATTAATTATATAAGAATCCTGAGAAACTTCAGGTAACCTACAGATATTTCTCCTGGGTGTTCACTGATTAGATTAAATGGTCGGCTTTGGCCAGCTGATACTGAATGCTTGCCAGTCATTTGATGGCAGAAAGGATGCGCTTTGCTTTCCATAAGCTCAGAGAGTCATGCTAGTGTTCTTTACAGCCTTTGTGTTACACAGTCTTGTCCAGATCCTTTGAGGCCAGTGTTAAACCTAGGCCATAAAACATCAGTATTATTTACTTTTATATTGAGGTGGTGTGTAGTATGAGGCAAATTGAAAGCCTCATTATGTTAGGACATGTACAAACATGAAGGAAATGTCAAACATGCACTTTTTGCCTAAAATCACTTACTCTTGATAGTTTAGCGTAAGTAAAAATGTGGTATGTTACCTGATCTTTATAGTCATAGACTATATTAATTTCAAAGGAAGATGTAAATGCAGTTCTGCTGGTTACACAAAATAACCAATTCAGAAATCACTTTGCAGAGTTTATCCAATTTACCTCTACACTGAAATTTGGAATACAATGTAGTTAAAAGTATGGAGTTAAGCCATAAGTGAATTTGATCCATTCACCAACATAGAAACCACACATACTGTATTTCTAACCGGGTAGGGTTTTTTTACCAAAAAAAAAAAAAAAAAAAAGCTATAAATCCAGCATATGATTCTTGCAGATACTTAGTACATTCAGAGATCTTTCACGTTTCACTTCCTGTTTTCTGTCCAGCAGTATGGCTACTCTATAGGGGGAAATGTGTGAATGGTTCTGGTAGAGTACTGCTTTTTTTCCGCCTTTTTTTTTTTTCCTCTCTTGGTGTATATGGGACTTCACTTCTTCCCCTTTTGTTTTCACTTAGGCTTTGACACTACCCTGAGAGAAGCGTTCCCCTCTTTAGTTGCTTCTCCTCATCTCCATTGAATTTTACTTGGCCAAAGTATCATGTATTCATGCACAGAGCCTGCAGATTGTTCATGAAAAAGATCTTTAATTCAGCAGTGATACTGGCTTACTTTTTGTATGTGGGCAATACAAAGGGAAGTTTTTCAAACAGTTTTGTTTTTATTGCAGAATAAGGCGTGGGTAGTTCTTACAGAATAGCTTGGCCTGGGAAAACCTGATGTGGGAGGGGAGAAAGAAAAGATCCACGATCATTTCTTATGTGACATTAAAGTGGAATAGTTCCAACAAAAAAAACCCCAAACTTGTGGTAAAGCTTTCCAGCTGAATGTGAGCTGAAGGTCATGCACTTGCCTTAGTGTTAACATAGTAGTGTCAGCATGGAAGCATTAGTAAAGTACCGTGGAAGAAAGTCTGTTTGTATAGGCTGCCTCTGGCAAGCATGCTTGCTGAAAAGGTACCCTGAAAAGGCTTCAGTCTGAGGGGGCTGAACAGACTGGTTTTGACATGAGAGACAAAGACAATTAGAAAGTATCAATGATAGCAATTTGAGAAAAGGCTCAGGAAAATGTGTATGAAATACAAATCCATGTCTTTAAAGTTGACGTGTCTGAAGTAAAAGTCATTGTCCAGGCATTGTTATGGGGCTGTAGACTGACCCCTTGTTTCAAGTTTGGCTTATAAAAGGGTATCGTTCAGTTCAATTGTCACAAACTCATGAATAAACTTAAATATTGCAGAAAATGCCATTTAAGAACGTTACTGAAGGTTTTCAGTGTTTTAGTGCTGAAGTTGAGCCATCATTAAAACACACACACAAAGAAAATATTGTCATTTTCATTGCAGAGCTAATTCATGTGAGCTAACGAGACACTTCTGTGGTTGGAAGGCATGTGTTAAACCAGTGGTCACTTTCAAATATTGAAAAATGCATTGGAAAACTGTTAGCATGTGTTTGTGCCAGCCAATGAAGAGGGATGGTGAAACTATAAAAATGAAAGAATAGATTGAAAAATGATCATTTTAAGTAACAAAAAGGCTATTGATTTCACAGAACTGCCTCGAGTCAGATTTTGGATGTGCTTGCATCCAGCATAGCATGTGAAGAAAAAAGGGTGCAGAGTGAAATAAAACTGAATGGTGTTCATGATGGCTTCAAGAGTTTTCGTGTAGCTGTGTGACATAGCCATGAGCAGCATGCTGTGGTGCAAGTGGAAAACAGGATACAGATAAAAGAGGTCAGAGGAGTCTGTGGGGATGAGCAAAATTAATGTGCTGTTTTTGAAGGAGTGTGCACTTGGGCTGGCATTTTGAAGTTGAGGTCTTTAGTTAAATCTTTATTAGAGCAAGTTTCTTCTGCAGTCTGTACACAAAACTCAGCACTGTAGAAAATTAAGCTGATACAAATCTCAGGCCATCTCTGAAGAGCACCTTAAGAATCAGAGAGATGATGAAAATGAGGCAGTTTGCAGTGCCAAGGTACACTGCATCTATAGGGACTCTGATTTCAACATAGAGTTACATTAAAAATAAGTCTATTCTTTTTGACAAGTATCTATTTGGTAAATTATCATGTGCCAGTTTTAGTTATATGGTCCTTACTTCTTTAGTACAGTTTTTTTCAAGATTATACGAGACAGTTTGCCTTCAAGGAACTTTAGTTTAAGAAAGGTACTGGCTATCTGCAATACATGAGAGAGTAATTACTGTTTCTTGTGGGACACACTGTAATCACTGTTTCGTTTGATGGTGTTGCACAAATAATCCTGATGACTTCAGGGAGATTTCTTACAAAACGAAGAGCAAAGTGAATACAGAAGCCTTCGTTTGGCTCTGTGTGCTTTGTACTTCTTCTGTTTGAGAAATAAAATACAGCAATATACTCCCAAGTGGAAAGAACACTCCTCTGGGAACACAGTGGAAGGAAGAAGAGATTGTTTTCTTTACTTAATGATTTGACAAATACAAGTTGAGAGACTGTTCATTTAACATTGAGCTTTCATTACATGGACGTTCTATAATTTCACTGTAGTATTTATAAACAGTAGTCAGCACTTCTAATGAATGCTTGATTCAGAAAGAAATTTCTGCTTATGAAATGTTTGTATAGTAACATGAGCGGAATTTGGCTAACCATATGCTTGCATGTGGAATGCAAATAGAGCGATGAAAAAAGCCGCTCTGACTTTGGCATGAAAAATCCCAGCCATTTTCTTGTAAGGTTGTTTTTCTTCATGTTCCATTACATACCATGAAGTGGCTTTCACAGTACACTAGGTAAAAGTGGTGAAAATGTCAATTGCAACAATAAAGAGAATCGAAAGAAGTGATCTTCAATAATAGAGACTGTAACAGAAGATACATCTGACCATGTGCTTTGTCTGTGTTACAGTGAGATCTGGGTGGCATAATCTTTCTTTTTTCCTGGTTTCTGATTAAGGAAATGTGGGCACGTGGACCTGAGGAGAGCAACAGCCAATGCCAGTTACAGCCCTGCTCTGGATAGTCTTAAGGGGAAGGAATCACAGCTGTAGTTTGTTCCTGCTATGTAGTTGGATGTACCTGTACAGTTAGATGTAGCAGCCTGTGCATGTGCACCGTGACAAAAAACAGGTGGGGCATGGGATGTTGTCTGAAATAGCATTGCTTGGCTTGGCTTGGCACATCTACCTGTAAGGCCGTGTTCCACCTCTGTGGGAGTTGACAGACTGAGAGTAGGCCTTGGCTAGTGCTGTAATGCTTCCTCACACAGGACTTTTTCAGGTTTTGTTCAGGTGCAAATATCATAAACATGGCTGCAGTTTAAAATCTGGAATGCTGGGCTGTCCTCAGACTGCCCAGTTTGTAGTATTTGATGTTCTCACAACTGCACCTGTGTTTCCTTGTGAGTGACAAACAGGCGCATATTTCTGTGCTTTGTTCACAGACACACAATTAAAGGAAGCAAAAGCATACGGTAGGCAGCAGTTTGAAAAGCATGCCAGTCTCAATTTCAACAGCAACTGTGCAGTATTATTTTATTGTCTTTCATTGTGAAGTAGACTCAATATTTTTAAGCCACTTTTGAAAATGGAACTTAGGCCAATCTTTTGAAAAATGATTAAAGTTGCTTCAGCAGAATTAGAGTCCTATCTGGCTGGATTGAGGATTTTGAAAATTTCCCTAGACCTTTTGAAAATCTGGCATCTTGATGCCCTAAATCATTTAGGTAGGAGACACCCACCCTCATGTTTCCCGCCAGAAAAATGAATCAAAATCAATGTCTGCACTGGTGAGGCTGCACCTCAAATACTGTGTTCAGTTTTGGGCCCCTCACTACAAGAAAGACACTGAGGTGCTGGAGTGAATCCAAAGAAGAGCAAAGAAGCTGGTGAAGGGCTCAGAGAACAAGTCCTCTGAGGAGCATCTGAGGGAACTGGGATTGTTTAGTCTGGAGAAGAGAAGACTGAGGGGGAGACCTTACCACTTTCTGCAACTACCTGAAAGGAGGTTGTAGCGAGGTGGGTGTTGGTGTCTTTTCCCACATAACAAGCGATAGGACAAAAGGAAACAGTCTCAAGTTGTGCCAGTGGAGGTTTAGACTGGATATTAGGAAAAATTTATTCACTGAAAGGATTATCAAGCACTGGAACCAGACTGCTCAGGGAAGTGGTTGAGTCATCATCCCTGTAGATATTTAAAAGCCGTGTAGATGTGGTGCTTAGGGACATGGTTTAGTGGTGGACTTGGCAGTCTTAGGTTTACAGCTGGACTAGCTGATCTTAAGGGTCTTTTCCAACCTATATGATTCTGTTTCTGCAACTTTGAAAATTTACATGAAGAGCTCATGATGGCAATTGGGAGATGATAATCACAGAAAAGTTTAACTAGATTTTTTTCCTGCTTCAGAGTTTAGAGTAAGGTACTCTAGATGAGAGAAAGGGAAGACTGAGGTTACTTAATTCCCAAGAGGAAGGAAGCTTTCAGTGTACTGCACTTGCATATGCTGCCTTGTTTTATTTGAGCTACTGCCAGGTGCTGTTTTTAGTCTTCACTCAGTCCTTCTGCTAGGCTTTCACACTCCTCCTCCTCCTGTGGGTTTATCTTCTATGGCCTTGTATTTTTTTCCTTCTTTCATCAGACATTCTAATTTCCATTATTCTCAAACATACACCTTCTTTTGTCATTTTTTGTCACCTTTTATCTTCTCCTTTCTCTGCTTGTTGCTGCTGTCTAGCTCGAATTTCATCTTTCATGTTACCTGTTGAGAGTGGTCTTGTAGGACCTGGTTTAATGTAATAGAACAGACATTTTTAGAGGCCAGAAATACCAAAGGGCCGGTTTCAGGGACGTGGGATCTGAAACTGTGCAGTGTTTTGAATTGGTCACATTGTTACATAGCAGATTTTGTGTGTGCTTCGTGGCCTGGTAAAAATGCTAGTCATTTTTGAGAACAGAACCTTGCTGATGTGTCTGTTTGGTTTTTTTTTTAGCTGAAGCAAACCACCTTTTGCAAGTCTGATGTCTGTTGTCACAATATTAAACCTCTACTGCTTCTTGAAATCATGCTTTCTAGACCTCTGCCATACCAGTTTGCAGGTTGAGGTTTCCTGCTTTTCTTATGCCTGCTGATGACATCTCTTGTTACCATGAGAAAATGCAAGAAACCTCAATGAGAAAAGTATTTCAATAAGGATAGCATTAAGAAGAGGGTGGGAGGGCAATACCAAAAATTAGAGGTTTTAATAATGGAATGTTTTCTTCATTGTATCACAGTTCTTTCTCAGAAAAGAAGTCTTGGGAACCTGAGACTTGCTTAATCTTTGTGCATCTTCTGTCTTTCCACCTACTCATGATCTCTGATCTTTGTTAATCTGAATCTGCTCTGCATGTTCACAAGGAAAAGTTCTTGAAGGAAAGAGGAGGGACTGCAAGGTCTGAGAAGTTAGCAGAGCTGTTGGAGAACAGGTGGTGGGTCATGCTCAACTGTCCAAAAGCAGTGCGGAGCAGTCTCCCAGCCCTGCTGCCTGAGAAGACTTGTCAAAGCAAAGGTGATCATGGCATAGTCTCATCTGATTGTTAGATTTCCAGCTGCAGCGTGTTGCACTAGAGAATATGGTTGAGTGCAACCATGGCGTTTCCCATGGCACTTTTTCCACAAAATGCACCTTCCAGCTGAGATCTGGTTATGTTGCAAAAAAGAGCCACATTCAAGCATGTTATTGAAGGAAAAAACAGGAAGGGGAGTCTGTCTTGATGAACCTTCCTTAGGAGCATTCAGAGTGGAACTGAGGAGCCCAAGCTCTCAGGTTTAGTGGAGAAAGGAGAGTTTGCGGTACTCGGTGAGAAGAGCTTTTGGGAGGACAGAAGAGGAGTTGAACAAATATTAACATGTTTGAGTTTTTTGGGGTGCATTTTAGCAGCATCTGTCAAGCTTCCTTTAAAAATATCCAGCCAGCTATGGCTTAACTGTGAATATTTTCCATACTTACTTCCCTGCATAAGGAATTGGCATTTTAATTTCACAAACAAATCAACTAGCTTATTAAATTCATCCACTCGCTCATGGAAATGGAAACCCAATAGACCGAGTTTGTTCTCATGTACTTTGCCATCATAGCTTTCTGGTTGTCATCTAAGCTTTAAGTAGTCTGTTCTGTTCAGGTTTTGTGTTGTGCTGTATTCTGTATAATTTCATCCCTGAAATTGCGCCCACCACTATGATGTGTGCTAGTACTGGGTTGTTAGACTGTTCTCACCATGGGATCTGAATGCCTCTTCACTGTAGTCTGTTTGGCTTCTCGCATGCTGCACCCCATGCTGTGGTAGCAAGCTGCCTGGATAGCACTGTATTGTGGTTCTTTACACCTACCAAAGAGCATGAACGCTTGTCAGGTGTCCTTAATAACATGAATCTGGCATTGCTTTGTTTTCAACTCAGCTGTTTAGCTAAAAGAATGTGTAATTTAAAAGAAAAAAAAAAAAAACAATTTCACCTGAAAGTATATGGCCAAATGCAATTTTATTTAGTCCTGACAATAGAGGCCATTTGCTGTTGATGATTGCCATCATGGCATGCTTTAAGTGAGAACAAACATCCTGCCCCCCTCCAATACACGCAGGCCTTTTTTCTTAACAGATTTGTTCATTAAGCATATGTTCAAAGACTACAGCTATTACCACTTTTAAATAGAACCATTTTTTCATTGCTTTTCATAGATACAATGCCACAGTGTTACGAAAAAAAGCCATCAACGTTCCAGATTTAATTAACTAATATTCTATTAAAACTCCTTTTTGCTCCAGCAGTTGTTTGACAATACGCAGATAAATACTGTATGTTGGAGACTGACCTTCAAATGACAGTTCAAAGTTGCTGCTTTGCAACGTTTTTAGCGGTCTGAATGCCTTTGTCTTCCTTGTATGTATGTTAAAAAGGTCTCTTACTTCTGAGCCTAGAAACAGGAGGGGAGGTGGTAGGTTGCAAGGCTTGGTCCCAACTTCCTTGCACTGGCAATATTCCTGCTGAAATAGGTAAAAGTTTCATCTGACCAATTTTGCAGGCTTTCAAGAAGAGGGATGGTGCTCCCAAAAGACACTAAATGCCTTCCATTTTGTATGCCTTCTGTGGGAGACAAAGATAATACAGAAAGCTTTCTCAGAATAGGTCATTTTTCTTGCGGTTATGTTCGTGCAGGGGCTTTCAAAATGGCACCTTTTAGCACCCTGTGTGCTCACTCTGCTGCCATATGCTCACTGGTACTGGCAGGTTCTGAATGTTGTTTGCCAGGACACTGAAGAGCCTGTGCT
The DNA here is from genome assembly GCF_036417535.1 of Chlamydotis macqueenii. Taxonomy (NCBI): domain Eukaryota; kingdom Metazoa; phylum Chordata; class Aves; order Otidiformes; family Otididae; genus Chlamydotis; species Chlamydotis macqueenii. Next base: position 49,888,285 of record NC_141560.1, on the reverse strand, counting down.
GTTTTCCATAGGGGAAAATGCTTGTGCAACAGCTCTTAAGTGACACTTCCTTTGTTCTTTAAGTTCTTCTGCATGCTACTAAAGTGCTCTTTGTATTGGACGTACGTATGGATTCAACGATGCTCTGTCTTTTCAGTTCATAAGACCATTTCAAGATCTGTAGAGATGAAGGGATGGACTGTAATGTTATAATTATTCCTCAAAAGTAGGACTTGATATTTTATTGATTCATCTTTTGTCTTTTATATCTGCACTCAGCGTATCTGAAATAGATCACAGTGCTTCTACCTAGGCCATGCATAAAACAGTTCTTTCCTTGTCCGTTCTGCTTATGATCTTCTCAGCATAATTAATGCTATCTTCAGGAAAAAGGACCAAGGGAATGCACATAATTGTCAGTGGGATTTGAAGGATGCAAGGAAAAAAGTCTTCTAGTAGAATCTGGCCTCTATGGAGAAAGACAGAAGTGAGATGGATTTGAAAGCATTGCCCTGGTCCTTAGAAGCTAAGAATGAGATTTACAAGATTACTCAGTGCAAGTTTAACTTCTTCATTTTGAAGTCAAGTGTATACCTAGTGTGGGAAGAGGCTTCGTATGAGGCATTTGGCATCTTCTGTTAATGCAGATGAAGTGTTCTGGATAGCAGAACAGGAATATAGCTGTGTGGATGAAATCCTGCTTCCCCTTGACACATGCTGTCACCCACACTTCATAAGGAACACACTATGGGAGGCAATTGACTATCCGTGTTTCAAAATATATTATATACACAGCAGTGTTTCAACATGGGGACAGAACTGTGGAGCAACTAGGAGTCCATAAGGATATGTTTGGTGCCTTTGTGACGGCATGAATTATAAATGTTATAAAATCAGGAGTTCCTGAAAATGAAGAAATACTTTAAACAAGGCCTGAGAAAACAATGTTTTTGAATAGCCCCAATTTGTGTTGCATACGTGATATGGTAAAAATAACTTAATGTCTTTTCATCCTTAGACTAGAAAGAGACCTTTTATACCTGTAGCATGGGAGGTTTTAAGTGTACCTCCTTGGCAGCTCTGCCTACCACAAATGCAGCATAGTGCCACCTGCTTCCCTGTAGCATCGTTCATATTCAGGTCCTCTACAGAATGGTCTCAGTCTAAGGTATTGGAGAGCATTTCTGCACTGTTTGCTGGAATGCAGAAAAAAAAATCCCTAGGTGTCGTGGTTTTGTTTAGTAGGGGGGGGCCTAAGGTGGTAGCTTCTGTAGGAAACTGCTAGAAGTCGCTCCCCTTTGTTCAGGGGACTTGGCCAGGCCTAGGGCGGACCCACTGCTGGCCAAGGCCGAGCCGATTGGTAGCAGAATGTCTCGTGATAACGCCTCTGCGATAACGTATTTAAGAATGGGAAAACAGAAAAAAAAAAGAGAGAGAAGAGAAGATGTGAAGAAGCTGAGCAGGGGCAGAGGCGCAGGCCTCATGGGCCTTGCAGGCCTCACCCTCTGGCCTCTCGCCAGGCAGCTGACTGGGCCCGACTCGGTCCAGCCCGGCTGCAAGAAGTGGAGAGGAGATGAGAAGTGAATAAGATGTAAAAAAGATCCTGAGAGACATCTACCAGCCTGTTGTGAGGAACAGCTGCAGACGCCAAGGTCAGTTCAGAAGGAGGGGGAGGAGTAATGCGGCTCCTGGCCAAGATTCCCCTGCAGCCTGTGGTGACGACCATGGTGGAGCAGGTTGTCCCCCTGCAGCCCATGGAGGTCCACGGAGGAGCAGAGATCCACTTGGAGCCCATGAAGGACCCCGTACCGGGGGAGGTGGATGCCTGAAGGCAGCTGTGGCCCGCGGAGGGCCCGCTGGGACAGCTGTTCTGGAGAGACTGAACTCTGTGGAAGAGATCACCCACGCCGGAGCAGTTCCACAAAGGACTGTGGCCCGTGGGAGGGACCCCACGATGGAGCAGGGGAGGAATGTGAGGAGTTCTTCCCTCAACCATGAAGCAGCGGTGTAAAACAACGTGTGATGAACTGACTGCAACCCCCATTCCCTCTTCCCCCCTATGCTGCTCGGGAGGGGAAGGTAGCAGAGATAATGTTAAGCTCGGGAAGAGGGAGGGGTGGGGGGAGGTTATCTTGTTCTCTGTCTCATTATCCTGCTGTTTGTAGTAATAAATGAATAGTTTTCCCCAAGTTGAGTCTGTTTTGCCCGTGACGGTAACTTTAAGGATTTCTCCCTGTCCTTATCTCAAACCTTGAGCCGTTTTTCCTTATATTTTCTCTCCCTATTCTCTTGGAGTGTGGGGGGAGTGAGAGAGAGACTGCGTAGTCTGGTCCGATCGGGGCTGAACTACGACACTAGGCTAGCCAATACCAAACTGGTCCTGAAGCTGGAAGTAGGAATGCTATGCTGATACAGGATCCAAAATGATGGCTCCACAGAACTTTGCTTACTGCCTTGTGAACCTGCTGATTAATGTCAGCTCTTGCTAAGGTTACTCAGCGTGAGGCTGTGTGGCGTGAAGTACAGTCACCATAGATCAAATGGAGCCTTGGGATGCATACATCCATGAGAGGTTTGTTTCTTTGAATTGTTTTGTAGAGTGAAGCTCATGACTGCAGGCAAGTGGTACAAAATCTTCCCAGAATAATTGCAGAACTCATCATCAGCATGTGCTTTTTTGGTCTCACCTTCTCCGACATAGATCTGTAACAACTTGTGCATGTCTGCTTATCCGTCTAGACAAAACATTGCTCTGTGTGTGTTCCCTCACTGGGAAGAGGATGAGAAGACAAGCTGTTGTATTTTTTTTAGTTCACTACTTAAGGCTGTATATCCATGTTGATGAGCACGGTATAAGAACCCATATAGACTAGACACAAGTAAACAAAGTGTACTTCTACCTTTCTCGATGTGCACTGTTCACTCTGTGCTGCTATGTGATTAGCTAGGGAGAAGGAGAGATTAATGAGACTGTTACCACATTTTAATTATCTAAGCATGCCGCTGACATGAGGGGACTGCAGTTACAGAGGCAGAAGAGCACTGAACTGGAAGCAATGATATTTAATTGTGCAGACTTTGCATTTGGGCTCATAATAGAGTAGCTCTGGCTTGCACTAGCACTCTAGTACAGAGATAAAATTGAGTGTGGACATACTATTTCTAGATGTCCATACTCCTGTCTGTACAAGTGCTTATTCTTGAGCCTGAGTTATAATATCTGAATGATACCATTGCTTTCTGAGGAAGCTCAGCAGTGCAAGCGTAGCCTTTGTAAATGCATGAAAGAAAGTGAAATGCTTATACTTGGGTTAGTAGTACCCTTGAGGCATGTATCAGGTTTGTCACTGAAGACAGTTGTTGAGACTGGTCTTGATATAATTTACTTTGCTCGGGAAAGAGAAGGTCTTTGAAATAAATGTTGAATGTGATAGTGGCTTTCCAAAATATTTTTGCTGAAGGCTCCAGGTCATAAGATTTTAGTCACTTAGTAAAGCAGGCTATATCTAAATGAATGGCATCAAAATGTTCACATTTGAACCTGTCGGGAAGTGGGCATATCACCCAACTGCTTCAAGGTCCAAACCTACTCATTCACCAGGGCAGAAAGCAATTTAATATGTATAGGACACCAGGTAAGTAAGTCAGTGAAGAAAAATTAGAAACACACAATGATTTTAGTATTAGAACTGTAGAAGATATTAATTTATGAGAAGAAATTTTTTTTTTTTTGTAGGCAATACAAGTGTGCTAACATCAATTCAGATAATAGTAGTATGGCTACTGAGTAAGTTTAAAAGTGCATGAGACCAGAATGCACTTGTTTCTTTTAATTATCAGATTCACTTTTGTATCACAGGGGCCATTTGACTGGGTTAAAATTATTGCTGCTATTTTTTGATTCTGCATTCAGGCACTTTTAAGTATATCCTGTAGTTAAAGGCTAAAGGCACGAAAATTATAATTTGAGTTTGGGAGAAGAGAGTTGGTTATCCTGTTTCAGAAAGAGAATTCAACCCTGTACATCTCAATCTGCACTGTTGTTGTGCTGTTGACAGTTCTCCCTGGCTGTGTTGTTTGTGCAAAGCTGATTCATGAGCAGTCAAAGCCATAGCTCTTTAACTGTGGAATTACAGAGCTGCTTTGTGGGTTTCCATTTTCAGTGTTAAAGGAAGTTTGCAGGCTGGGAGTAATTTAGGACAACCAGCTCCACTGGAAGTCAACTTGCAGTGTGTTTACAAAACCTTAAGTCACCTCCAAAATTATCACCAGACACTTGAAAACTTTCACTGAATAAAACAACATAACAAAGAAATGTATTCTTTATAAAAATAATTTTAAAAATCCATCTAATTGTTAAGTGGTAATCAGACATACCTTCTGTAAGGGGTTTAATAGGAAAGGAGGAAAGAGCCTTGCAAAAAAACCAAAAGAAGCTTTGAATAGAGCCCTGATTGAGAGATGGCAAATGCTAATCATGTGTGGGTGTGATAGAAGTTAATATTCAGTCTCTGCCCACTGAGGGTCTGCATTCACTTCTTAAGAGCTGTAATTTGACACTATATTTAATATTTTAATTATTTTGAAGCAAACTGCTATAGGGGCCCTAGCTGACATGAGAAATAGCGTATCCTTTAACGTGACATGCTTTGCAGGAGAGAAAGAAAAAGGATAATGCTTAACAACATATCTAGTGTTTAAGGCCTGCAAGCACTAGTAGAGCCGTTAAGAATAAATCTCTTGTGTATTTGATTCAATAGTGGGAGTACGATTTGTATGTTGACAAGGGCATAACTAATCTTGCATTGGAAATTAAGAGCAACTCCTTCATTATTAGTAGAGACAACACAGTTAGTAACGAGTATTGGAGGAGGAGGATTAGACCCCTGCAGATGGCACAGTAGCTATCATATACTTCCCATATGGTTGCTTTACCTGACAGTTCCTTACTGCTTCTAAAGGCTCGTAGCAGTTCATCTTTGCTGAGCTGGGAGGCCTGTCTTTCTGGAGCATAGAGCCTGATGATTTATTTTCTTCTTGCTCTTGTGTAAGTAAGGCTTACATCTGATCTAGACTGTTATCAGCCAAGTGTATTGTGAGCTGCTTTGGCCTTGCAACTCTGTTTCATGTGAGTTATTGGACTGCAGATATGGTGAGATGATTAAATAAGTTACTTTATCTCTTTCTAGAAGGGCTAGGTGTATTAAGCAGCCAGTAGCGCTGTGTAGGACTCCAGGTCTGGGAGAAGCGCTGTCTTGAGCATCTGATTTCTTCCGGGAAGGAAGAGTTTGACGGCAGCTCAAATGAAGTCTCCCAGACTTACCCTTCAATGAAAAAAAGTCTCTGATGGCAGGCTGCATCCTTCCCTCTTCAAGGATTACTTCATAGACCGGAGTCCTGTCTTGCACTTTTGGTTATTTGGAACAAAAAACCTGGGTGGAGGCAGAAAACATTGAGAAGGTTTTGAGTTTTGCTTTTTTTTCTGTTCCCATATTTCTTTCCTCCTGCAGTTACCATATTTTTTCATTAACTATTTCTTGAGCAACATGACAATGAGCCACAATAGAACATGGGGAGTGAAAGTTGATATAGAAAGGCATGTTAATGCGATGTCATTAAAATCTTCTCAAACTGGGATTTGTCTTTGCACTTCAGGTCTGTATAGCGCAAGCATGCTTTGAAGCTGACAGACTTGCACCAGAAGAACTACTGAGAAGCAAGGCTGGACGTCACCTAAGAACAGACTCTTTCTCACTGGGAAAAACAGGCTTACTTTTTGAATTGCTAATTCTACTTAATTAAACAAAATCCTTATTTAGTTCCTATCAAGCTCCCAGTTTTTCTACTGAACGCTAACAGTAGTAGTAGGTTAAGAATTACTCTGAAAATAAATCACAATTAGTTTTAGTGTGAATCACTTTTAATTTGAAAGTCAGTTTCAGAAGCGCCTTTTCAGATCATTGATTTAATAAACTAAGAAGCTTCTAGGCATTTTCTTTTTTCATGAACTATAAACTATACTGTCTGGAAATCTAATTATGGAAAAAAATTACTACCTTGATAATTTAATTAAATGTATGTTTCGATAGGTACAGCCTGACCTAAGAGCAATCTGGACCCTCTCTAACCATGATAAACATGTATCTCACCACTGATAGTGGAGTCCCTTTTCTACATAACAATTCAATAGGTAGTAGGAAACGTTGGCTCCTGTTACACTTGAATTTTATGGAAGCTGCAAGAAAATGGCTTAGATTTTTCTCTTTGTCTTCTTGAATGACGAAAGTTGGGGCTGGTGGACATTTCCACTGCAGCAACTCAGCTGAAGATGCCCTTAGGAAGTGAGATCTATCCAGATGGTATTGGCCCTTATCATTGTGGCGCTTCCCTGTGGCAGCCAGTCGCTTAGTACGCAGTACCTGTTGGACTGCTGAAAAAATCACAGCAGTTTGAAAGCTCTTCTAAATCACAGATAAGAGGGAAAACCTCAAGGCCTGGTCTGAAGCCTGAAATTTGCAGAACATATCAGCAACCACGTAAAACCAGTGACTGATTGGGAATTAGATGAAGTTTTTAACTTGTTTGCTGGCCAGTTTCCTCTTGTAGAAGCAGCGGGGGAGGCAGTTTGTCTTGCAATCGTGGTATTTCTCTTCTCCATTCCTCTCTAGCAGCTTGCAGGCTTGCTTTTATATGTGACCCTACCATATCATAATAATGGTCCTGGGTGAACAGGAATGTTTTTTCTGACTTCACCTCTTTTTCTCTCCTCCTACCCATCCCAGATGAAGTGGCAGGTGGACTGAGTGGGAGCAGTGTGAAAATGAATGCAGAGAAAGTGTGTGACTCAGCAGTTCAGCAGAGAGCTACTGAGTGGAAAGGCAGCTATTCTCCTCGCGCACTGTGGCATCAGGTTCCTGTTCCCTCAGAGATGGGAATAGGCCATTTATGGATGGAGCTGTGCGGCCCACTGGCAGCGAGAAGGGGCTGAGTATTCTTTTCAGCAGAACTTATTTCAAGTTGAGAGGAAAGCGTCATCTCCAAGTTTGTTAAAAATGTTACCAGTGAAAGAGGAGAAGCAGTGGGCTAGAAATACGTAGACCTCAGTTTGCTGCCTGGCTTGCTAACAGATTTTCTGCATGACTTTCCTCCTTGCTTACTTTTTCTCTTGATGTGTCTTTCCATTTTGGTAATCAAGAGTTTGGTTTAAACAGCAGCCAGACTCTACCATCTGAGCTTGAAAAGTGCAAGTCTCCAGTGCTTTTCCAGGGTGGTAGATGCCACCCATTTCCCTCTGCACTGTTGTTTCAAGAACTCAACAGAGAACATTTGCCTTTCTCAGAATGAGGTTGCTGGCTTTAAGCATGCTAGCTGCCACTCATGGACAAGCCAGTGCAGAGGAAAAGTGATGACATTTGTGGGTTGTCTTCTGTCACTTCAGGGTAAATTAACCTTTTTCTCATTCAGTGTTAAGGTTATGGAGCCATTGCGGTGTCTTTCTAAGCAGTTTTGTAATGGTGCAAGTTGTGGTATGTTAGTATCAGTTTCTGAAGCAGATTTATGTATACAGACTAAGCAACAGCAGGTAGACATTCTGTATCAGTGGTTGTACTTAGTAAAAGCTCAGTTTTAAAGCTGTAGTGTGCATCATTGTCACCAAATTTTCCAGACTTGTGTTTCAGATTTTGAACTTTTTCCCTTCCAGGAGATGTAGATAATATGCAAAAAAACCCTGACACCCCCACCTTCACCCCACCACCTCCTAAAAAAAAATGCATGGGATGGTGTTCTGTTGAACCTTCAGAGATCCTGAAATGGTGCACTTGAGAGCTCTTGAGCCAGCTGCATTCCTCTTCACGGGCATATCAATCCAGGAGTCAGAGTGAATTAAATACCAATATTCTTAGCTAATTCCAGTGTGATCGTTTTGGCAAAAACATCCAGCTTTCCTGAACTGAAATCCTGAATGTTATAAATTTCAGTTGTTTCAGCTGTGAATACATGTAGCTTGGCCCAGCTAATTCTTATGGTCCAGGGTAGATACACTTAGTGCAAACTGAAAGCATTAGAAATTGTAAACTGAATTTCATCTCAGAATAAGTAACATAGGAGGCTGACACCAGGTTGCTGTTATGTAGACTGAATCCTGGTGAAGAGCTTTCCTTTCCTCTGTAACATGTCAGAGATGGCAGTTACAGTTGCTTGGAGCTCTTACTTGGATTAATGGTATGTCAGGCTTATTTCTTCTTTAAACTCTGTTACGCAGAGAGGACCGTGAAGTCTGCAGTAACAGTTTGTGGTTCTGCAAAGGACCACTGCATGAATCGAACTGGCTTACAGTTAGATGCCAGAGTGATTTCAGAATTGCTTTGGTGCCTTCCAGAGTTTAGTGGTAAACTTAGTGGGATATGTGGATCTGGCTGGGTTCTTGCTAGTGTTTGAATTAAGCTCTCTGGTATCTTCTGAAGTAGCTCTCTATGTGGTTTTGCGTTATATATGCAAGATCTACCAACCACAAGTTCTTGGCAGCTAAAACTTGGACTTTTTCCAGAGTGGAATTGGAAGTATTGAGGTGATTACATTCTTGTAAATCCCTTCTATCTCCAGTCAGGCACTAGTAGGTAGCTGTAGGGTGCACTGGGAGTATTTTTCTTTGCAGCTCCTAATCTGGATACTTCTAGGGATTAGATGCTCTCCTCCTAGTTAATGTTTTATTCAGCTATTTGCAAAAGGTAAATGTATCGAACTCTTGTAAACAGAGCAGGTCAGGGATCTGGTAGAAGCAGTCAGTACCATATCATGACTGAGAAGGTAAAAAAAAAATTAATACTGGAGAAGCCAGAGAGAGAGAGAAATACATTCTTACGATAACAGCAAATGCTGGAAATAGTGTTCCTAGCTTTCAACACAGCTCATTCGATCTTGAGTGTGATTTTTAACATAACTTGGCAGATGAGTTAGGAGCGCAAAAAGCATCAAGAAAAAAACAGGCTTTCCTAGGTGATGAAGTGTATCCATCTGAAAAGAGTAGTGATGCAGCTTCTGTCATTACGTTTAACTCCTTAATATCTGAGATTGGCTGGTTATAAAGAAGTTCAGTAAAAATTTCTGAGCTGTAGAGTGGTGACCCACCAGTTGGTTTCCTGTGGAGAGAGGATTGTAAGTACACAAGTTGTATTTGCCATGCAAGTATGAAAGGTCCCCTTCCTCTTACCCACTTTCTCCCATACCACTGCAGTGCAAAGGACAGACTGGCTTTTCATCCAAAAGCTAATTATTTTGTTTCCGTTCTTCTCATACTGCAGTGGCAAGCAAAAAAAAGATCATGTCTTCTCAGCCAATACCTTTCTCCTAAAGCTCCATTCTTTGATCAGATGAGCTGTCTTTTTACCCTCCAGCACAAGCTACCTCTCATTCACGTCTGCTCCAAGGCAGCTCGTTCAGCTTTGGTGTGACTTGCCTGCAACCTGTGTGTCTTATGACCTGCAGATTTAACAAGGATTTGACCAAGACAGGTGAAGTACAATGCCAAGGTTAAAGTCTTCCATATGCAATTTAGGTGCGTGTGAAAACAAGCACTTGATTTGCAGACCCATATCGGTAGTATACGTTCATCTACTGTTCTCTATTCTCCCTAGAGACAGTAGTTTTAGTAGGCAGTTGAATTTTGGTATCTAGAGGCTGTATGTGGATTTAGGACTCCGATGTGAAGTGTTGCTGCCATGTTCGTACTTTGCAATGCTTCCACACTGTGGTCCCTTCCTGTAGAGTAAGTTCTTGCCATGCACAGCGATGATGAAGGTATAGACAGGTTCAGAGGGATGTGGGTCTCCAGATACATAAAGCAGATACGGGACGATGCAGCTGAGCTGCTCTGGTGTGTTGACTGCTGCAGCCTAAGAGTTGGCAGAACAGATGAAGCCCACTTTTCCTTCCTATCTTGTGTCTGGCAGGTAGTTCCACAGAGCTCAGGGATTGCACCATGACTGAAGAAGCCACCACCATTAACAAAATTTGTATTTCCCGGTGAAAAGGCAGTACCACCCAATCCTCCAGAAGCATAATTCCCACAGATACAGTGTGATGTATGTTAGTAAAAGTCTAATAATTGTATGAGCACTGTAGTTTCATTGCTGGGGTATATTTTATTTCTATTCTAAAAATCCTTTTGGTAAGGAACAAGTCTTTTTTTCATCCCAAAAATACATTGCTAAATTAAGTCTGCCAACAGAGCTGTGTCAATTCCTTGAGCGCACAAGACAGGATACAAGTTCCTGTTAAAGTGCTAACTTCATTAGGAAATACAGCCAGGACATGTGGTCCTGGGAGGTTGGTTTTTGTTTTGTTTTGTTTTTCTCTGAAGGCTCTGAGTATGAATCAGTTGATTTAGAGAGCTGCTGATGCCTTGCCCACAGCTGCATTCGATTGGATCATAGCGTGTTTTACTGCAAGGCATTGTTGGCTTACTTATCATTACTACAGTGCCTTTTAGTGTTTCAGTTAAGTCTAGTGCTCTAAGCACATGTTTTTCTGAGAATGTATATAGATATTCTTGTTTTATTCTTCTGCCCTCTATGTACCCATGTATGAAGGCAGAAAAAGAGAGAGATGCAGGTACACGGGTTTTTAAATGGGCATTGTCTTGAGTTACAGAAGCCAGCTGTTACCTTGTGAGTGAACAAAGATGTTTCCCTGTATAGATTATTCCACAGGAAAGTGTTGTGCCATTTATTTTTGGCAGCTTATGCTGGTGGCTGTATTTAAGGACAGAATACAAGGTGCTTTGGGGCCTCAAATGTAAGAATGACATGGACCTGTTGGAGCGAGTTCAGAGGAGGCCGTGAAGACGATCAGAGGGCTGAAGCACCTCTCCTGTGAGGACAGGCTGAGAGAGCTGGGGCTGTTCAGCCTGGAGAAGAGGAGGCTCTGGGAGACCTTATAGCGGCCTTCCAGTACCTAAAGGGGGCCTGGAGAGGGGCTTTTGACAAGGGAATGTAGTGATAGGACAAGGGATAATGGCTTTAAAGTGAAAGTGAGTAGACTTACATTAGATACAAGGAAGAAATTCTTTACTGTGAGACTGGTGAGGCACTGGAACAGATTGCCCAGAGAAGTTGTGGGTGCCCCATATCTGGAAGTGTTCAAGGTCAGGTTGGATGGGGCTTTGAGCAACCTGGTCTAGTGGAAAGTATCCCTGCTCGTGGCAGGGAGGTTGGACTAGATGATCTTTAAGGTCCTTCCAACCCAAGCCATTCTGTGATTCTATGAATGGATCAGGGGTTTGATCTAGAAAGTTCCTTTTCCTGAACAGCAAGGATGAGGTTAAGTTTATGGTGCTGTTTTGAAATTTCAAGTTGCTTTAACAAGCCATATGGCTGCTACAGATGTGTGAGAGCTTTGAATTCTCCTGCCAAAGGTTTTTTTTTCTAGCAAGCATAGCCTTGCATCAAAGTGGAAGTGCTATGGAACTTTAATCCCAATCTCCATGATGCAGGAATTCACATGGATGGTTAGCTTTCACTGTCATTCAAATCACTAGCAGAGGAGAGGCTTAATTCACTCCTCCTGGATGTAGTCATCCTTGTCAGCTGTCTCAAGACCTTCTCATTGACTCTGACATAAGAAAATTTTGCTGATGTTTCACTCATTTGTTACCTAATCTGTGCACAGAAAGGAGCCAGGGCCCATTGGGGCAAATAATACAGGAATATAGGACTGCAAGATGAAGAGTGTATGGTAACTGAAGTATTGTTTAATGCTGAAATAGTTAAATGAATACAGAAACCTAGATGGGCATCATTATGTTTGTTGAAATGTAATCTTTTGTGATTTGGAGTAGCAAATTTTTGAGCGGAATTTAATTAACGGGCACTTTCTTTGTATATCCAAGACATGAATCTTAATCTATATACTTACACATATGAATTCAGGCAGTTCTCCATTATTTTAGTTGTTGATCTGGTGCCCCTATCTTTTAGTGTATTAGTGAAAATACCTGTTGATAACAGCTGAACTGCATGAATTCAGCAGAGCTGGAATCCTAGACTCCAAGGTCCATAGAGCAGATTTCTACCTTATGCAGTGAAAATAATTGAAAGTAGTAGTAGTCTATTGTCCTTCACATAGGGCAGCCATGAGAAGGAGAATGTGACTCCTGCAATTGTACCGCTGTTGCTAGACAACACTGAAATGCCAGGAATTGGGCTTTTGGGCTGTGGAGAGGCATAGATCCCCATGGTTACAGACACAGAGTGGTCCCCTAACTTTGACATCTTTGTTCGAGAAGGCGTGTGGTTAAGTGGCCTTCGTATCATCATATTAGAGTCAGGGTTCTGTTTCCAACCCAGACAGAAGTGACCTTGTAATAGCTCAGGCTGTAAGAGATATGAAACAAAGAAATTCTGTTTACCTGCTGCATAAGGCAGATGAATGAGCTTTTGGTCAGTTAAAAAAAGGTCTTCTGAAATATGAAATATTATGATTTATTAAAAATAGTTGAAAGCTGAGCTTGAAATCTGCATTCCCTGGCTTCTTGTTCTGGTTGTCTTCCCAAAGATGTTTTAGTTCTGCTTTACGTGTATTTTATCTTGAGCGTTTGGGAGGAGTATCCAAAAAAGGAAGTCATTAGGACATGGAAAAACAGCAGTTTGGTTCATTAGCCATTCTTGGGGACAGAGGTGCATTATTTAATGCAGCTAAAAGAAAAGTATTACTTAAAACATGCTTAGTGAAAACAGAAGGTTGGAGACTTTAGGAGCGTAATAAACTATATGTAAATAGAAGTTTTTGAAGATTTATATTTCAGCCACAGGTATATGTCTTTTGCATGAATGGCAAAAATGATTTCTGACATCAAGATTCTGTCCCTGCTAAATTTGAAATTCCTGTTCCAAAACACAGAGGATAAACATCCCATGAAAACAGCAGGAAAAAAAAAGGGCAAACAGTAACAGGGGTTTTCCCCTCAGTTCTTGTCCAAATCCAGTGAGACATGAAGCAGTTTGGAAACTTGACAATTTTCGGCTTTAACTATTAAGTTTTTGCACGTTATAGAAAATGAAAACAAAGGTCAGCACTGAAGTATTTAGGCAGCCTTAACTGTGGCTGCTTAATGTGACCACTGTATTGTCCTCCTGAAGATCTTTATCGAATCATAGAATCATAGAATAGTTAGAGTTGGAAGGGACCTTCAAAGGTCATCTAGTCCAACCCCCCTGCAAAGAGCAGGGACATCCCCAACTAGATCAGGTTGCTCAGAGCCTCATCCAGCCTGGCCTTGAACGTTTCCAGGCATGGGGCCTCCACCACCTTTCTGGGCAACCTGTTCCAGTGTTCTGTAACTCGCATCGTAAAAAATTTTTTCCTAATTTCCAGTCTAAATCTACCCCCCTCTATGGTGTCAGAAATCACGTGTAAAGCATACGGTCAGTGTTTCTGAACACCAAGGACTGTGTCTGGGCGCTCTGTTTCCTCAGGGGGTTTGTCATGGACTGCAGTTTACTGACTGGAGTCTGAAGGACAGAGAGGTAGAGCTCCTGTGACGTCTTGAGCTATATTCCAGAAACTGCTTTTCTTTGAAAAAATGCTATTTTCAAGCAGTTGTCTCCTAGTACTTAAGATATATAGATAAAAGAGTGATATTTCTTTCCACTGTGAGAAATACAGTCTGGGATTCTTGGTACTTCTGATTTTACCTTTTTAGTTTTCCCATGTTTCATTGACCTGTATTTAAGATTAAATTTTGTCATTGTTTCTGCAAATTACTGTACAGAGTCCTTCCTGGCAAATAGTTAATTTCAGCATATACTTATGATATGACATACATGGGTGTGTGTCTGTCTAGATGCACATTCTCTATGCTTCCTGAGAAATACCTGTGTAAAGACAATGAAAATAGCTACATACAAGCAGTTATACCCAGCATATCCTGCTGAGGCCACTACCTGTCATAAACTGACTGGAAATATTTTGAAAATGAGAAACCAGTAACCTGAGCTCCTGGGGAAGTACCTGGTAGTGCCTTGCAGGTGCTCGTTCTTGTGTTGTCTCTGGGTCTCCCCAGGCATTACACAATGAGACCCTCTTGCTGGGCACCTCTGTGAATGGAGAACCTTGTGGAGGAAGCCATCCGCATTTCCTGGACACCTTGTTCTCTTGTGCGAGGGTGGATATCTTAAGGTCTGTTTTGGTGAGAGGAGGGAGAACAATCACAGAGTGGGAATAAGCACCTCATGTTCTGTCCACTCTCACATTTTTGTATTCTAGAAATCCGAAAGCGGTATTTTCATGAATTGTTACTGTACCAATGGCCAGACCCTTGGCTGATACACAAATCCTGTTTCATTTGCTTAATTAGAGCTGTGGCTAGTTTAGGGATGCTTATCTGACTTGTTGCTATTGTGAGACATGTAGAGAAATGTCTGATGAGAGGAGCATTTGGTAGAAACCTGACCTCAACCAACCATGAAAGGGCCAATGATGTGGCCTTTCCCTTGGCCACAGGTGACTGGCTTAGGCTTAAGGCTACAGTGTTGTACCTAGGGCCGCCTTGGGGCTTTCCTCATGTAGAAGGATGTAAATCAGTAGTACTTATATCAAATGGGCCTGATCTTTCACTCCTTTTAGCTTGTAAATTAATTTGTATCTACGCAGACTGTGTTAAAAATACTGATGTTGAGGGACTAGCTGCTCTAGTGCATATTTCCACTGAATGGAATAGCATTACATTATTAAATAGCTCTTGAGTATGAATTCATCCAAGAAGTAGGTTATTAGAATGAAGTCTTTTATTAGTGCCGTAGGACACTCAGACAAAATCCAGAGCCCTTGAGCACTGTTCAGACACATAACATGAAACAGCCTCTATCTCGGAAATTTATAATCAAATTAGATAAATAAGGGGAAATAGAGGAATTGAGACAGGGAGGGACAAAACGGGTTCTCTGCCACCATGTACCAGGGAAGTGAGGAGCTAGGAAATAGCACAGATGGTTTATTTTAGAAAGTAAAAACGAAGAGGTGCAGTGATGTAAATGAGAATTTATTAACAACAAAGTCCAGAATCTGCGCCTCCAGAAAGAAAGGGAAAATAATTTATCTGCCCACACTCACTTTTTTTCTGACGAAGGCAGGTGAATACAGCTGCACTAATAGAGTGTGACGCTCACAATCCTGAGCCGCGCTTACTGATGCAGAACTGAGAGGTAGCCATCGTCTCTTGGAAGACAATAGCCCTTGCAGGCTCTGCGGTGGCTGCACAGGGTTACATACTGTTCATTCCTTGCACATGTCATTTTCACGTGAAGGTCTTTCCAGTCCGGCTGCTATGGAGTCGATGGATGGAGCTGAAGGACGACAAGGGCAGCCGAACAGGAAGGAGCAGTCCCTGAAAACCTCTCAGAAAACAGCACTGCTTGGTTGGGCTGCCCGGTGGAATGGATTAATGCCTGGAAACAGCATGTGTCTGTTTGTCCTCTCACAGATACTGGTAAGGCAACTCGTCATCTCTTTGAAATGCTGAGACTCTTCTTTTACGCTTTGTTGGCATGAGAGTTTTCCTCTTCATTCATTGTAGATGTAGCAGTGGACGTAGATGCAGTCCTCTCATTTCTGCAGCCACCTCTCACAGCCTTGCTTTGCAAACAGCCCCAGCCTTTTTATCCAATCCCATTCCCTGCCACTCTGCAAATGCCTCCTTTCCTAAATGACCCATCTCCCGAAAAATCTGTCTTCTGTAGCTGATATGTATGGGGGTAAATAACAGTCTCGTTAAAAAGTGGATTGGGAGGTCTGTCTCTGTGGGGGTGTTAAGTATAGCATCACTGCTTTTGTGGTTTTATGTTAACTGTGGTGTGTGCAGCCACCTTAAGTGGTTCAAATGAAATGTTTCAACGTGTATGTCTACACGTGTGTATCTGTTTATAGGGATACCTATGTGAGCGTGACTATTTGTGAAAGCTTTTAATAGTATGAGATAGGCCTTAATAGTCTTTTAATAACAAAGTTCATTGAATCACCGGTTTTGATCTAAAAGTAATAATGCTGAAAGCTCAGAATTCAGAGGAATCTGTTACCCTTTTGATGTACAGGCTACCATGGGCAGTCCTTTTGCTGCTATAGATCAGAGTAAGCTTGCTTAATTCAGTGATATGCATCTAATTAATGGTAGCTGAGCATTTAGCCTTCAGTCTTTTTCTTGTTAAGCTGCAGCCTAGAAAATACCTGAGTTCTTAAAGCAAAAATGATGATCAACATGAAATCAATGAGAACTAAATTAGTTAATTATGCAGTCTTGAAATGAAAATGAATGTTTGTATAATGAGAGATGCTCATTATATATTTTCTGATTGATTGCACAGCTTCTCTGCATGATGCTGTGGTACAGCACTTATGGGACCATCCCAGCAGCTCAGAATGCCTTTGACCTGCTGTCTTTCTTGCTTACTCCATTTAAACAGTTCTTGTCAGATCAAGGGGAGGTAAGTCCCTGTACTTCTCTCTGATTATGTAGTTGGTGTCAGTAGCCTTGGGTGCTGCTTCTAATACCTCTTCTGATTGAAACTATAATACACAGGTACTTCGTGTATAGTGACTGCTGTATTATGTGTGCATTCTAAAACAGTGAAAATTGTTTTCTGAAAACAGCTCCATATTTTATCTTCAGGATACAGGGCTGAATTTTTTACTATGATGTTATCAGCACAGCAGATTTTTCATAGTATGTGAATGATTGCAAATGAAGCAAAGCGACAAGAAATTAGCTCACTAAGGTTTAGTCGACAGTAAAGAGAGAGCTGGATGGATATTATTAGGATGGATAGAAGCTTAAATTCTGGAAGAGTGGATCAATCCACATAAAGGGTGCAAATCAGAAGATACACAGTCATAAAATTCTGGTTTTGTTGAGTATTTGGAGTGTATCTATGTACGGTAAAAGTATTTCACCTGTACTAGGTGTACAGGTTCAATTATATCTACAAAGCTGCCTGAGTAAAATTGGTTAGCTTCTCACCATGACATAATGACACGTATACCAGTGTGATTCATCTGATAAATTACTGGGGTAATTATACCCAGTGCAGATTTCTCTAGCCTGGACAGAACCTTAGTTAAATGGTGAGCACCTGCTTTCAAAAATCCGGCAAAATATATTTGCTATCAGAATGTTTAGATTTATTGTACATAATCTTTCTAGTAGAGGCTGTGCAGTACAAATAGGTAATCTGACTCAGTGCCTCTTGTGGCTGAAGTACACTGAAGACTGATTTCTGTATTTGCTTAACAATGTTTATGAGCTGCATGTCTCCTGCTCTTTTGTTTATTTGAAAGAATCACTTTTTCTTTGGCATTTCTCGGTTGACTGTATTATGCACAATCAGAGCTCTTTGTAGAGTATTGCCTATATCTTATTTGCAGTGGATCAGTCATTAACAAATGGTTCCTTACGGAAAATTCCTGATTTATAGGATTTTGACTTAAAATAAATGTTCAGTGTGGAGGAAACAAATTCCTAGAATGCACACAAGAACACCCCAAGTATAACTCTATGCAGATGTTCTTCCATGTCTTTGAGGACTGATTATTATAGCACTATTTACAGAGCAAATTTAGACTTGAAAACAGCAAAAGCAAAGCAATCTTCTGATATTCAAATAATTCTGAAATTCAAAGCTGTTAACTCTGAATTTCTCTTTAGCTGGACTAGTGGGTCAGAAACAGTAAAAATCCTTGCTCGTTGAAGCCCATTAGAATTGTATTTTGCACCTATGACTGAGACTAGGCTGAATTCTAAACTACATAAATGGGAATAAGACATCAGAGTGAATTTCACTGCCAATGCTGCGAGTGAACCTGATGGTATTTTGCAAAACATGTAGAAAACCTAGAATAATCTGTGGCCGGGTTTTTTCTAAGGACCCACAAACATGGGAACAGTACTAAACTTTTGTCAAAGCCCTTTGCCACAGTATAAAATTATACTGACTGTGGCAATGAAACATGGGTCTAGGCTGCAAAATTGAATCATGAATCCAGATCTCAATTTTGGCAACACATGGGGGTAGGAAGCAGATTTCCTGTTTGCTTTCACAGTGAAATATAGTTTTTAGACCTTCTGAGATGCTGGGGCTTAGAAATGGTTTGAATTTCAGTCTTGTCCAAAGCCTGGCACTTTTCTGTTGGTAGTGATGGCTTTTCCATGGACTAGAGTATGGTGTAACTAAATCTACATGGGAAATCTAAGAATGAATAGTTTGCCAAGAGCATGCATGCAGATACTATGCTGTGCCCCTAAATACTTTATGAATCATTATTAATTCTGTTTTTTCACAGGACCTGACTAGAATCGGGAATGTTGTGGTATCATATATCCTGCTGTCTTTAGCTTCTCTAGGACTGTTATTTGTAGGATCTCTGGTAAGTTACTATACTGTGCAAACTATATTCATGCCCTTTTTCAGTGAATTTTTATAAGATGTCTGATTTTCCTGAAGTTGTTGATGTTATGCTCAAGTTCATTGTCAATTAACGTATTTGGGGCTATTTCTATATAGTTATCTGCTTGCTTTATGTAGAGGAATCATGACTATACTTACCCTTACTCAATTTCTTGATGAAAACTGAGTATTATACTGATGGTTTTTGTTCTTTCCATCCACAGATGGGCAAACTATTTTCACTTAAATAGAAGGGATGTGGTCCAGTAACGGGACCATCTAATATTACTGCCTTCTGAGTTGCCTGCAGAGCATCCATTGACTTAAGTGGCAGAAGGAGCTGTTCCAGAGCACCAGTGTTCTTGTGAATGATGCCCTTGTAGATGTAGGCCAAGGCCCCAGCTGCAGAACAAGATTAGTGGCATGACTACAATTAATCTAGTTAGCTGTCAGCTGTTTGGAAGCAGGAGGAGGAGTGTATTGTGTTTCTCCATTGATTGTGTAACTGTCAAAGATGTGTGCTAGATTAGAAAGCTAGGGAGAATTCTTTCTTTTTAGGGAGCTCTAACTGAACATGGCTTTTCATACCCCTGTATACTGTTCTATTAGAGTGGGAATGCAATTACTAAAAACGCGGGCGGAAAATCACCTCCTGTCTTTACAGCAGTGCACCTTCATGCAGCTCAGGACGCTGAAGCTGTACTATGTACATGCCGTTTGAGTGGTGCACAGTATAATGAAGTACATCATAGAATCACAGGACTGTGGTGGGAAGGGACTTCTGGAGGCTGCTAGTCTAGTGTCCTGCTTGAAGCAGGGCTGTTGCCAACACTCGATAAGGTCAGCCAAGCATTTTTCCTCACAGGTTTTGAAAACCTCCAGGGAAGGAGATGTATCTTCTCGCTGGGTACCTGTGCCATGACTGCATGCTGCTCTTGGGGAAGAATTTTTTCCTAATGTCTGATCTGAATGTCCAAGCTGAATTTTTGCAGCTTGTGGCCATTGTCCCTTGTGGTATCAGCTGCCACTACCAAGAAGAGCCTGGCAGCATCGTCTCCGGATCTGCCCTTCAAAGTAGTTGCAGGCTGCTGTTAGATTACCCTAGCCTCCTCTGTGCCAGGCTGAACAAGCCCAATTCGCTTCACCTTCAAAGGTCATATGCTCCAGACTCCTGACCTCCTTTGTAGTCCTCCACTGGGTCCACTCCAGTTTGTCCTTATCTGTCTTAAGCTGGAGGACCTAAAATTGGACACAGTATTCAAGCTGCAGTTGCATCAGTGCCAAGGAGAGGGGAATATCTTCTTTGATTTGCTGGCCACACTCCCTGGTGGGAAGTTTGTCAGGTTACATACCTTGGTTAAGTTCACTCAGAGGCAGCACAATGGCAAAATCTTCTGTTTAACATGTTGGGTGAATGTACTTTTACAAACCATTCACAAGGCAAAGTAATTAGTGTTAATGCCTCCATTATTGTGGTCATTGATGTAAGCAAGAAAGTTAGTCAGGCTTAATGCAATTTTCTGCTTTTTTGATGCTGCTGTTCCTTATCCAGATGAATTTTTTTCTCAAAAAAAAAAAACTTCTGGTGATTTTGTAATTGCAAATATTGAAGAACAAAAATGAGGCGTCTGAGAATTGTGATGAACTGTGTGAATTCCAGGTAATTTTGCAGCAAAACGTTCTGAGCTGGAAATCAAAATAGCAGGGGTGTGATTCCTCAACATATCCAACCTAGTTGTTGCTGGATGGAAACATTTTCTTGCTGACCCATTCTTAGCTCAGAAAGTAACTTTAAATGAAAGCCCTCTGTGCCCCAAAATTCTGATCTCAGTTTTAACTGCTTTGCATATGTAGTAAGTCCTTGCAAGTGAACAGTTATATCAGTGTAGATGAGAGTGGACTTGACCCATGTTGACTGTTGGTTAAAACTTTGGTACAGAAAACAGTTTTATAACAGTTTCTATGTAGTCAAGCTTGCTCTGTTTTGTATTCTTATGGTTGGTGCTAACAATCTCCTAGCTGGAGTGGAGGCATGAATGTCTTTGTGTTGCAGCCGGTTTTCTGGACAAACCACAGGGAACTAGAACATATGAAATGTCCTGTAAGGTCAGACCAATGGTCCATCTTGCCAGTATGTTCTCTCTAACAGTGGCATTAGGAAGGAGAGGCTGTTTACAGAGAGCATATGAGCCTTGTCCCTTCCTACTTACCTGTTACCTTACTGTCTGACATAGAATCATAGAATGGCTTGGGTTGGAAGGGACCTTTGAAGGTCATATAGTCCAACCTCCCTGCAAGGAGCAAGGACATCTCCAACCAGATCAGGTTGCTCAGAGCTCCATCCAACCTGGCTTTGAACGTTTCCAGGGAAGGGGCATCCACCACCTCTCTGGGCAACCTGTTCCAGTGTTCTGCCACCCTCAGTGTAAAACATTTCTATGTTTTTTTCTGTGTGTGTTCAGACTATGTCTAGTCTGAAACTACCCTCTTTCAGTTTAAAACCATTGCCCCTTTTCTTGTCGCAACAAGCTCCCCATCTTTCTTAGAAGCCCCCTTTAAGTATTGAAAGGCTTCTCTTCTCCAGGCTGAACAACCCTAACTCTCTCAGCCTTTCCTTGTAGGTATTCTGTCCCTCTGATCACTTTTGTGGCCCTCCTCTGGACTCACTCCGAAGGTTAATGTCTTTCCTGTGCTGAGGGCTCCAGAGCTGGACATAGTACTCCAGGTGGGGTCTCACCAGAGCAGAGTAGAGGGGCAGAATCCCCTACCTCAACGTGCTAGCCACAGTTCTTTTGATGCAGCCTAGGTCATGCTGCTTTGCAATTTGAAAACATCTGCTTCTATCAGTATTTATGAAATAAGGTGTAAAATAATTATTAGCAGAATGTTGAAAATAACGGTAGTGATAGAGCTAAGCAGAGTTATTACAGTCCCAGCCTGGTTGACAACAGATAGTTGCATGAAGACAGTTTTCTTTATTTTCCCTCTTTCTCGGCTGAGTGATACGTTTGTTTGTTTGTTTGTTTGTTTTTTCTTTCCATGAGTTTAAAGTGGTGTGCTGCCTCGAAGGGACTTTGAAGGGGTCTTCTATGTTAAGGAAAGGAGTACCTTTATGATCAAATCTTCTATTCCCAAATGTAGCTTTCTGTCTTTATAGATGGACCCGATAGATCAGTGCCACGCTGATGTATATACTAGATGGCATACCAGTGAAAAACAGCTTATGCATTTTTTTTATTCAGCAACTGTGGTAACTTACAGTAATGCTCTAGTAGCTCCCTAGGGAAGGGAGAAAATGTGCCTTTTTATATAAGTACTTCATTGCTTTAATGTAGAGCAATAATCTACCTGTTGCACCACCTAACAAGGCTGAGAAATGGTGGTCAAGTGGATTTTCAGAAGTGATACCAAGACAAGAGAGGCTCTGTCTGGTCTGTGTACTTGCTAAAGTCCAGCTTGTTCCTGTGTCGTGGAATTTGTGACTCTGATACATGTAGAGCAAATTTTTTGGGAGAGCAGACCTCAGCTAAGGTTTGAGACACTTTTCTGAGAGTACTCAGGCACAAGAATGTGCTGGAAGGTTAGCACTCCCAGGGAAAATAAAAGGCTGGATAAAGTGCTTGAGGCTTGTATTAGCGATGCTGTCTGTTTTCTGCCTCATATAATGGTGCTTTAAGACCCAGGCAGCTGCAGAGAGCCAGCATAGAGCTATCTAGTCCTCCTGAACGGGTTTTCAGAGCTGACTATTTTTCCATTATTTAGTTTAACCCCATCACTTTTAAGTATAACTTAATGTCTTCCAGTGTCTTGGGCAGCTCCTTATTTACCACCCACTTCTTTCAATCTAAAGAAAAGCTGTTCTGTTTCTAGGGTGAACTTTTTGTTCCTTTGGATTTACAGTGTGTTAAATCACCAGTAAAATCAATCCTGTGTCACCGCACCAGCTCTAGAATCTGTAATAGGTAATTGTTACATAGACCTTCAAATAGACCCTCAGCACAAGTGTTGTTAGTAACAGCAGCACTCTCCAGCAGTACAAAGTTGTTGAGCAGATACTTTACACTGTGAACTGCTCAGTCTTGCAGTAGGTGAAAGAACCGTGGCTGGTACTGTGGGACTGCCAAGTGCCGGAAGTCATCTTGGAGAATGAGAATAGAATCAGATCTTCAAGCTTCTTGCTTGTCAGCCAACAGGCCAAGCATGTAGGACGGACTTGGTTCAGATTTGGCCCCAAATTTGTGTGAAGTTTAGTGATCGTGTTCCTATGTTTGCTTTTGTAATTAGTGTATACTCTGGTTAAGTGAAATCAAAAACATTTTGTATGAAGTAACTGTCAAATGAATGATGCTAGTTTGTGAGAGTCTAACATTTCGCTAAAGCTGACTATGGACAGAAATGAAAACTTGCTTCACTTCATTCTTTGTCAGAGAAAAGGGAGTACATGAAGACACACAGGCACAAGAAAATTGTTGTTTAAAATCCTGTACAAGCTAATGTACTTTAGTAGCCTAGGAAGAGAAACTTGACCTTTTTTAATGGCAGATTTTCTAAAATAAACTGCCTGTTTAAAAGCTGTATAACAAAAGGATAGAAGAGGACTTATTTTTGAAAATGTGAGTTGTTCTTCTTTAGTCTCAAAAGGATGCATGGCAATACAATATAGTTTGTATAACATTTAGCCTAAGTGTTACTGCTCCTACTGCAGTGCTGGGGGGATGAAGCTGGCATAAAGTTCCAGACACTGGAATTCAGTGGTGGGCTTGAAATTTTTTACTGGAGCCTGTGTATAGAATTAAACAGTCTACTATACAATCTCCAAATCATCTAGTCTGCCACAGCATCCATGCAAACCAATATGATACAGTAATTTTTCAGATTAATGCAATTTCAAATCCTTCATTAGTTTATGTTATAAACTTTAATGTTACTTTTATGTCCTAGAACTTCAAAGATTTATTATTTTATGTCTGTACTATGTTTAAATCAGATAATTAGATTACAAAGTGGGCTTTGCCACTGGCCAAA
Source organism: Chlamydotis macqueenii (assembly GCF_036417535.1). NCBI lineage: Eukaryota > Metazoa > Chordata > Aves > Otidiformes > Otididae > Chlamydotis > Chlamydotis macqueenii. The sequence continues at coordinate 49,864,850 of NC_141560.1, read as the reverse complement.
AACTGATATGGGCATTCTGAGCCTCAAAACCAGGTGCATCAAAATCAAGGTATCTTTAAAAAATGTTTGGTTTATACATGAGTTCAGGGTACAGTGCCAGATTATAAAAAAATGTGCAGTTCAGGAAGACTATGTTTACTTTTCTTAACCCAGCTGTATCTAAATTTTAGATGGAAAACCATTTAAGTCAGGAGAGGTATGATTGTGGAATAGTACAGTAGATTTTTCTTTTGTAAACAAGCCTAGGAAGGGTAAGAAACTGAACAAAAGGACAGTGATATCACGTTGGCTTGCATATGATGGTCACAAGCACATTCTGCTTCCACTGTATCCCTGAGCTAAGCCTGGCCAGCTCTGTGGAAACCTCTGTGGCTGAAAGCAGGTTTGAATGGGTAGATGTGAATCCTTGTAACATGCACCACAAAGCTACTCCTGCATGGAACATTCCTGTCCTCTTCAGTACTCTCTAGTTCTAATACATTGTAGTGAGCTGGGATGCAGCTCTAAAGACCCACCCTGTAGGCTGTGTGGAAGGACTGGCAACAAGCAGAAAGCTTCTTTAAATGTTTGTTTCCTCTAGTTTTGGCATCTACTCAGAGCCCGTCCAGACCTCCCCTTTCCGCTACAAGAGGACAGACGCCAATCTGTGAGCCGGCAGCCTTCATTCACGTACTCAGAGTGGACAGAGGATAAAAATGAGGATGACTTCCTAGATTTGGATCCTGTACCGGAGACTCCGGTCTTTGACTGCGTAATGGATATTAAAGCGGAGACAGATCCAACTACTCTAACGGTTAAATCCGTGGGCTTGCAAGAAAGGTAGGGTAGATGTGATTAACAGGGGAAAGTCTGGTCCCAGATTTTATGGACTGAGGACTGCTGTGCCTGGTAGGAAGCTTTATTGCCTTCATGAATGTCACTTTAAAATGTGGTTTTAAAGCCAAGCACCTGCTTTATTTCCTGTCTTGTTTTCAGTCCAGGCATAAATATAAGCATACTAGCCAAAAACCATACAGTTTCTAGATGACTGTCAACAAGTGTTATTCAAAAGAGTAATTTCTTTCATTTGAAATATCCATTTGTGTTCGATCAGTCTCTTGCCATTCCCCAAGATGACAACTGCATAGCATGAAATCCACGATAGGGCAGTGAAAGCTTTACTTCTGAAAGAGGTGGATCTTGTTAATTTTTTTCCATTACTCATGCTAGAGGATTAGTCTTTTCTCCAAAAGCAAACCATAGGACAAGTGGTAATCTGCAGTAATTCTTGTATAAATGGGTTAGTCTAAAAGTAAATTTATTTCTTTGAAATTAACTCAGCAATGAAACTTTGCGGTGAGCTGGTGTTCAGTCCTTGAACGATCAGGGCAACAGAGCTTCTCAAAGAAATTCGTAACTGGGAAAAGGCAGTTTTATGATAAAATTAAGATCTTTTTTCTCAGATCTTGATGATAGAAATCCTGTGAAGAAATTCTGCAAAGGTGATGATATTATGAATAAGAATGAGGTTACTGAAGGGCCCAACATAGCAAAGCATCACCTTTCTTTATGTCTAGGTTTTCAAGTGAGTTAGAATGCTAACCATAGTTAATTCTCGTATCTAAAACTTAAAACAAAGGGCAAAACTTAGATTTTTGAAAGTATGATGCTGAGTTTCCAAAGCTCCATGTGACACAGTAAAAAGGAATGTTACAGAAGAGGCTTTAATTTGCACTCTGTGAGCTTAGAATGTTTGTTGTTTTTTTTTTTCACATTATTCTTGGTTATAACATTTGTCCTGACATGTCCTACCTTTTATTGTTATACTCTGCTTTAAATATGAGATTACAGTAACCTTTGGAGCTTGTCCCTGAACCTGCTGCTGTCAGTGAGTTTTGCTATTGTTTTCCATTATGGGCAAGACTGGGCTTGAAATGTACCAGTCATTTGTTCTTTTCAATGATCCCTGGTTTCATTCTCTCTCTCTCATTTTAAAGATGCTGACATTTCTTCTCAGATGACCACTAGCTTGCAGGAAAGATATTCGCTGTTTCCAGAGAACTGGAGAATATCAGTTGGGGAATGTCAATAGGTTCAAGTAATAAACTACAATTAAAAAACTGTCAAAGTAGAACAATTGCTTAAGTTCTCAAACTAGGTAGATCATGTACACTTAAGATGTAAAATAAACTTGTTTTCAACATACATCTGTGCTTGAGAAGCCAGACATCATTTCAGGTTTGAGCTGTGCTCTGACAGATTTCACTTACATCAAGCATTGGTCACTCTTCCTTTGTCTGGGTTGTACTGAATTATGTACCTATCCCTCTTTTGCATCCATTCTGCTTCTCCATCTTACTTCCCTCACGTTCTTTAACCACCTATACCATTAGAAGGGTAGTCACTAGTAAAATTCAAACAGCACTAAACGTCACTCTTAAGAAGAAACAATCTCATTTGCTCATGCAGAAGAACTATTAGTATCTTCATGTATGTAGCCTCTTCTACCTTAGAAGAACCAAAAACCAGTTGCAGCTGTTTCTGGAGAGGACTGTAGTAGCTATTTAATAGCACACAGGAGGGTATGGTCAAAATCTTTTGAAAGGTGTCACTAAAGATTCATTTGTCTACCATTAGTGATCATGTTTCATCCAAAATCATTTCCCCATGACTGTGAATCATAGCAGGAGGCTGGCTGTGCATTTTTTTGGAAGAACTCCTGAATCCAGGAAAGGGCTGTGATCCAAGTAACAACTTCTACTGTCTTCTCTGTGAGCTGGTCATGCCTACATGTTTACGTGGTTTTTCAACAGCTCCTGCAAAAACACCACCTAACTAGATTTTGCCAGTTGAGAGTCATCAAAAATAGCTTTACTGTGTGAATGTGTAGAACATTACACCTGGTAATCATCATATTGTGTGATTTTATTATTATGTTAAAGGTATTTAAATATAGATTCACTGATGGCATTTGAATCTTACTTCTGTCTGTGGTATGTGAGACTGATAGAAGCTCAGAAATGCTTTAAAACTGCGTTCAATAAACAATGCAGCCATTTTGACTTTTTGTCTTGTTGTGTGGCTAACTTAAATTAGAGCCACTCAAAACACTACACTCAACAGCATCTCTGTTTTTAATATAACTGTTAAAATGTTAGGACCTTCATTTTACCCATCTCATGGTGGACTGTTGTGGAAAGAAAGTTTTTCAGACAGAAAAATTATTGACTGTAATTGTTGGCTTCTCATGTCTTTATTAATGTTGAATTGGTAGTGTTTACCCCAGGATCTTACCCCACTGATGTTGTCTGTGCTACTAATAAATGGTTATTCAGTAGGATCTGGCCTGACAAAAACTAATACCAAGATTTTCACCTATGGTATATAAAATGTCAGTCCATATTTAGGCATCCAGAAATATGGTGTGATTTACACAAGTATGAAAACTTTCCTGCTGTTGCCTGCTCAGCATCTTTGACAAGCAAGTCCCTTCTCTTTAGGTGGCAAAGTATACAGTTGCCTCACTACAGACAACACTTCGAAAGTGTTGGCCTTCGTATTCCAGTGTGCAAAATCATTTTCTGGTCTTGTCTACACAAGAAGCATCATCCGTTTTTCATAGTCAGTGACCAAAATGTACACAGCAGAACCAACTGGGTGCTTTTCTGAAGTTGCTGTTTGTCTGTCAGTGGGACTGTGTCCATTGCTGACAATGATGGGTCAGTCTGTTCTGTTGTAAGCAAACTTTGATTGCTCTGTTTTGCAGGAGAGGTTCGAATGTTTCACTCACACTGGATATGTGTACCCCAGGCTGTTCTGAGCAAGGTTTTGGCTATGTCATGTCACCACGGGAACAGTCAGCCCAAGAGTACCTCCAGACGGCATCAAACATCCTTACTGAAGAGGAATTGCACAAGAAAGCGCTGGACCCTTTCATACTCCAGGCAGAGTTCTTTGTGAGTATCTGACCTCTCTCTTCTAGGAGCATCAGAAAAGTGGGATGTTCTTTGTCTTCTGTGAACCTTGCTATTATATTCTGCAAGTGTAAAATTATTACATGCAACTCCCCTTCCATCAGTGAAGCATTTAATGCAATTCTGAAATTCGTCATCCCTTGAAATGACAATGTCTGAAAGCTTTCAGTGATACTATCACTTTAAAACTAGAGAATTGGTTCTGACAACAATAAAACCCCTTTGTTTTGACAAATCTTTTTTTTTTTTTCTGTCAACATGCAACTTTTTAACAAATCAAACTTCTTCATTAGAGTACAGAAGAAAAGCCAAGTTTGCTGTAGTCATAACTTCTTGCGATATGTCTGGAGTTGCCCTAGGGATGACATTAGTCCAAGTGCGGGCTCTTTGCTGTTGGAGTGCTTGGCACGAGCTACTTTCCAAGCCTGAATGTTCTCCAGATAACCAAAGCGCAGAATGACTCTGTGAGTCAACAGGAGCCATAGAAAGTATGTTTTCCTGGGGCCTTTTATCTGCACAAAAGTTATGTACTAGTTGTAAGCTGGTCTGTCAGTTACTTTTAGATTCTGAAGTATGTTTCCTTGACTCACTATATCCACTGTTAATTTGGGAGAAATAATTCTTTGCCTTGCTTTGGGAAAAAATATATGTACACAGATGAAACAAGCAGTTGAAAAATGGATTTCTAAGTAGTTTAGGATAAAGGCCAGATACATTTTGGTATAGTGAGTACACTGTCTTTTTAGATCTTTTTGTTCTGTGAGTCTCTTCCTTAACTGCTTGCGTGTCCGTGTGATAGGCATTATCACGTTTATTGTATCTGGCAAAAAAAATATACCAAATGCTGCAGTGGCTGTGCTGTATGCATTATGTCTGCTAGGCAGAGTTGTGCATTTCTGCACAGGATGGGAGATAACCAGGGCACAGTCTTTGCATGCTGGAGTATTTCAGAGTGCGTGATCAAGAGCTATTGAAGTTAGTGCTGCCAAGTCAAATGTTCTCTTAAGCATGGAATCTCATCAGAACAGGAAGAAGACGATGTTTTGCAACGTAACAGCCTTTTCAGCCTGTCCTCTTTATGACCTGCAAGGGTCTGAAAGGGCAGGAGTAACACTCTAAGTATCATTTGCTGTCCTCCCTCCCTGTGCAATTTCGGGGATATTTTTTTCACTTTACAAGCACAAGGGGAGGTGAAATAGTCTGGACTTCTGTTTTAAAACAGACCGCTAGATATCTGTGGTCTTTAATGCACTTAGTGCTGTGCAAGTTGAAGAAAAGCAGCTTTTGTCTAGACAAACTCTGATTCTTTTAAAGTAAAGCATCTATTGCTGTTCTAGGGAGGAAATGTTCACTTAGTGAGTATCTGAATTGAATGCTGAACAAGTCCACATACAGTTTAATCAGTCTCTGAGGTGCACTGTAGCTTTCAAGCAAAGAAAATAAGTTTAGAAGTAGGAAGACGTATGCTTCATTTCTCTCAGAGATTTTAAATTGGTTTTGCTGGTGTTCAGAAAAATCCTTCAACAGCCAAACTATCCAAAGTAATTTTCATTCTTTAATGAAAACTGAAAAAGTGTGGATAAAAATGCCATGTAATCAAAATGTCATTTTTGTAATTAAAAATTGTAAACTAATTTGGTTATTTTTTTTAAATGAAACAGTTACCACCAGCTAGCTCTGTATCATGTATTTTCAATATGTTAACCTACGTGGTTTTCAGAGTCCAGATCCACAATGAAACAAGCAGCTGTGTTTCATTTTGGAAGAGAGGTCAGAAGGGATGTCACTTGCAGGGCTAAGTCCTGAAATTCTTACAAGAATTAGAGTTTTCACTCAGGCAGAAGTCCTGTTGATTTCACCAAGAATTTGCTTGAGCAGCAAATGAGTAAGTCCCAAAGACAGACCATGGAGCTTGGCTCAGGAAGAGTTTTGGATGACTAAATACCAAATAGCAATTGAGCAAAACATGAAGGTTTAGTTCCCATGCAGGTCACCAGATTGGTAGGAAATTACTTCAAGAAAATGTTTTTATCATTAATTACCTCTGGTTAAGCCCAACAGTACACTCAGTGCTATGTAAGTGGCAGAATACAGATAGTCAGTCTTCTAAATCTCTTCTAAAGAGTTTAACGTAGTCCATAGCTCTGTTCATCTTAATTTCTTCCCAGAGTGAGGCTTGTCTTACTCAGCCCTGACTCCCATTACCAGTATGTCCAGTATTGGCCTCTCAAATCCAGTATACAGTGGCGGAGATGACCAGCTGTGCTTCCAGGCTCCTGTGAGCCTTTTCTCTGCTGAGCCTGGCTGACACATCCATCCCATCACATGCCCACTGACTCTGGTTGGTGGAAGGTTCCTGTTTGTTCCTGCCTGGCGTTGGCCACTTACTTGCAGGAGATGAGTAGTGGAGAATAAGAAACTCCTACATCTTTGTATATTCTTTGGATCAGTAGTGTAGAGAGCAGGTAATTTGTGAACACCTGTTTGCTGTCCTTGCCCATGGAGCTTTAAAGGGTAGTGAGCAAAAAGAGTGACAGTCCCCAGCTCCATAGAGTCAGGTCACTACACCAACCTACCATAATGTGTGTCATAATTTGTTGCTGGTGAGAGTCACTAGCAAATTATTTCCTTCCACCCTCAGAGAGGAAGGAGGAGTGTGAGTCAGAAAGGATGATGCCTGTCCATTGCTTTTGGAGCAGAGTATCTTACGTACCATATTTTGCTTAGTTCCGTGCCTACACTTGCAGTTCAGGTCTAATAATATTAGGAGCTAACATAATGCTGTTGCGCATGTTACTCGATGAATTAGTCACTATGAGCCTTTTCATATTAAGGATTTCAGAATAGAAAGCCAGTGACAGTAAAAGGAAACATCAATCATATTCTGGTGGTAAATTGCTAGAAGTACTGTACCATATGTTTCAGTTGACTTCATCACTTTGCTTCCCTCACAGGCAGGACGTAATTGGCTTGATTTTTTTTATTCCTCTTGTGGATCTAATAATACTACCTACTGTGTTTTGTGGTTTTTGTGGTGTTTTGTTTGTTTGTTTTTTAACAGGAAATTCCAATGAACTTTGTGGATCCAAAGGAATATGATATTCCAGGCTTAGTGCGTAAAAATCGCTACAAAACAATTCTCCCAAGTAAGTTTCCTACTTTTTAAGTCATTGAGGCAAGGTGGTTTATTTGGCAGTTCCTTTCCAGAATGCATCAAGTGTGCTGTCACTACCATGTATTGTCCAAAGGCCATACTTATGAGCAGTAACATGGCTTCAAAGCATAAGTGAAATTTCAAAAGAGGTACAGAGCATGGAGAACCTAGGATTCACTGAACATCAGCAGCACTTAAGTTATTAGAATTTCATCATTTGTTGTTGCTTAAAAATTCCACCCAAGAACTTGGTGTGTTTATTCATATGTTACTTAGTGGTTTATTTGATTAAACTCTTTAGAAGGATAAATATTTTCCCAACTGATGTTTTTCTCAGAATCATGCCTCAAATGCAAACTGAGAATATTGGAAGCTGGTCTGATAATACAAACATAAAAATATTATTATTTTGTAATACACTATTTTTATTTGTAGCCAGGTATAGGAGTTTTGAGAAACATTTTGGTACAAATTTTTACAAGTGTTTACAAGTGTTTCCCATGTCATACTTAAATTTACTTTGAAAATTGGTAACGATTAGATGTCATGCCTCTTTCTTGCTCAAAGCCGTTGTTGGAAGATGCCTCCACTAACCACAGTAGCTCTATTTGCAAAGCCCAAAAGGTTCAGTGTCAGGTTAGCAAAGATAAGTGCAGAGAAGTAAAAAATGTCCTCAGCTATACCTTTCATTTTAGGCAATGAACGTGGATTGGAAATTATTATAGAAGAGATTTTTTTTTATCTAGACTTACAGCTCCATCAGCTGCAGCCAGTGATCCAGTGTGCACAACTCTTCTGATGACTTTGCACTCGGCCTTACACCAGCAGTGTAAAAACATTCAGACATGTTTCACAATTTATGTGCTAATGACTGAAGTTCAAGTATTAATTCACTATTTTTGCTGGAAAGGGAAAATAGTCTACCATATAAATGACACCAAGTTGGGCGGGCATGTTAATCTGTGGGAGGGCAGAAAGGCTCTACAGTGGGACCTGGACAGGCTGGATCGATGGGCCAAGGCCAATTGTATGAAGTTCAACAAGGCTTAGTGCCAGGTCCTGCACTTGGGTCACAACAACCCTATGCAACGCTACAGACTTGGGGAAGAGTGGCTGGAAAGGGACTTGGAGGTGTTGGTCAACAGCCAGCTGAATGTGAGCCAGCAGTGTGCCCTTGGATACAAGCATTGTGGTTTGTATCAGGAACAGTGTGGCGGGCAGGAGTAGGGAAGTGGTCATCTCCCTGTACTCAGCATTGGTAAGGCTGCACCTCAAATACTGTGTTCAGTTTTGGGCCCCTCGGTACAAGAAAGATATTGAGGTGCTGGAGCCCATCCAGGGAAGAACAATGAAGATCAAGTCTTATGAGGAGTGGCTGAGGGAACTGGGATTGTTTAGTCTGGAGAAGAGGAGGCTGAGGGGAGACCTTATCACTCTCTACAGCTGCCTGAAAGGAGTTTGTAGAGGTCAGTGTTGCACTCTTCTCCCGAGTAACAAGCGATAGGATAGGAGGAAATGGCCTCGGATTGTGCCAGGGAAGGTTTACATTGGATATTAGGGAAAATTTCTTCACTGAAAGATTTGTCAGGCACTGGAACAGGCTGCCCGGAGAAGTGTGGATGAGTCACCAGCCCTGGAGGTATTTAAAAAATGTGTAGAAGTGGTGCTTAGGGACATGGTGTAGTGAGGTGTACTTGGCAGTGTTAGGTTTACAGTTGGACTTGATGATCTTAAAGATCTTTTCCAACTGAAATGCTTCTGTGATTCTGTACCTCCAAGGATTAACAAGCTGATTCCAAGCTCATTATTATCTGGATATTTTTTCTGAATGAATACCAAAACTAGTAACCTCTGTGCAACTTTGTCCCTGGCTGTGTGACCAAAGGATGTCTTGATATTGCTGAGTTAAGAAGAGAGCTGACTGTTCACTTTTATCCAGCTACCTCCATTTCCAAGGGCTTGGTGCTGGTAATGAAGAGACTAGCAAGGAGAGCTAAACATCCCCTTTGTGCTTCAAAGCCAAGGATCCCAGTAAACTATCCATGCACAAAGTAGGAGAGGGAAGCGGAGGCAAGATGAGGGAGAGTCCAGTCCTTTTCAGGCTTTGACCATCCACTGTCTTTTTCATTTCCAAGCTGACCAAATGTAGCCTATGCTGCCTTGAGTATCTACCTAGCCTTCCTCCAAGTTCTAGCTGCAGAAAGCAGTAATGGCAGGAACTGCTGAACAAGCTGCAGTAGAGTAGACCCAGACAACTGATTATCATAGGGAAGAGTCAAACGCAAAATCTGGACTGAAAAAGTAACTAAAATTCCCTCACCAGCTGCATCGCCAGAAGCAATGTAGGCAGTTATCATTAAAAGGTAAGTAGTCCCTTAACGTAATGATCAGTTACTTGCAATCCTAGAGTTGATTGTAGTGAGAAACATGATACGTCTGTAATTAATCTCATTTGTATTTCTTTTGTAGTAAATTCTTTTTGCAGATTCTTTGGTTTTGCTGTTGGTAGTAAAATGGCTTAGAAGGTAGCTTTTTGATGGCAGAAGGGTGTTTTGGGGAAATGCCAAGCTAAGGAGGTTGGTTTGGGTATTTCATAACTACAAAATTGTTTGCAGACAGTCCTCTTCTGGGGATGAGTCCTATGGCATTTCTTGGAAAATAACTTTTCCCTAAGATGTTTGGAGGCTCTTTTTGAGTATATAGAAAAGGATCTTTTTACACAATTCGAGAGGTGGCAAGAACTTATTGGGGCGTGTTGTATATCAATCTCATGGAATCCTTTTCTCAAGAGTAATGTCTAGACAGGCTTTTAAAATTTCTACATAGCTCTATTCCTTTTACAGCCTTTTAAGTTATGCAAAACATTTCAGTTAAGCTTAGCGAGTTCCTCTAAAATGTCAGACAACACAAAATGGCCATAAAAGAGACTGTGGAAAAACCAGCTGACATACCATTTGGTTTCTTAAAGATACAGACTACTACTGCATTTTTAAAGGCATGTTGTCTTCTTGAACCTGGGCTGTGCACTGGTTTTGTCCTGGGAGAACTGTTTTCATTAAGGGCAGAATTTTATTTTGCTTAAATGCTTCTTTGTCGCGAATTTGAAATACATACTGCAAAGTCTTACATAAAAGTCTTGTTAGGATTTTTTTTAAAGGAGTTCATCCTGTTTGTATATTTCTAATAGATGCAGTTCAGCTTTGATTACACTTCTGCAAAACAGTGCATATGCTTGTGTCAACAATGTGTTAATAGTCCTCTCATATGAAATAAGGTTGAAACTTCACTAAGAATACTACCTTAACAAATGTAAATATTACGTTAACAGAAGAATCACAAGCCAAGTATTATAATTTAAAGTAAAAGCATATTCTGAATAATATTTTAATATTTGTGGATACAGCAATAAAAAAGTCCACAGTGAAAAGTAACTCAAATTCTGCTGCAGGTGAAGAATACTAAAGGAAGCCCATGCTTAACAGTCTGTGGCACCTGTTGATAGAGTGCTTTAGATCAGTTTTATTTCTCCCCAAAGACCCACAATGAGATGGACAACATAGTATTATTACTGTTATTAGTAGGGAAAAGTCACGTAATCGTTACTCAAAGTTCAGCACACTCCAGGGATGACTGCATAAAATCCAGGCAAACTGACTCCATGCAAGGGGTCTAACTACCCAGTTCAGTGACATTTGAATAAACATCTGGCAACCAATGTAGCCTGCAACATGTCACACCATTAAAAAGATTATCAGAATTACTGATTAAAAAGCGGATTTTTATCTCTTATCTCACCATCTCCCCAGCACTAGAGAGGTGAGCAAGGCTGAGGAGGATGCTATTACAGAAGAACTCGCTGGTTTCAGTACTTCTGTGCTATAAACCAGTATCTTTGTTAATATCTTGGCTTTGCAGATTGTGATTATGTTAGCACATAACAGATAACATGAATCCATTCTGTCTGAGGACAGCATTTCATGCTGGATCTGTGTTTGTAGTAGAAATTACTGTGTGCTTAGTCCTTTGTGCTTTACCAAATATCACACTATTTTTGCATATTTTTATTTGGTTTCTAAGCAGGCTGGATTTTTTTTTTTTTTAGGAAGAAGGCATCTGTGGTTTGTTTTTAATATTCTCCTGGTGATCTGTGTTGTTTCTGTTTACTGAGGCCTCTGTCAGGAGGATGTTTCTTCTCGATGATAACAAACTGCATAGTACTGGTGAAAGTGGATGAATGTGGGCCTGTGTCAGCTTGCGTTGAAGTCAGTGGAACAGCTCCCATTGACTTCAGTGGGAATTGAACTGAGCTTCTCTGGTGGAATCATGTTTTCATTTGCCGTCTTATTAAAACAAGAATAATGCCTCATAAACGACTCCAATGAGGGAGTTTTAAGTACTGAAGAGACTTAAACAAAGTACAAGAGACTGTTAATATTCTTTTATTTCTCTTTAACAGTTGTATTTGTTAATAGCACCTCTTGGAGTTTAGTTCACTGCAAGACAAAACAGGGAAGGGGTTACTGTCATCTGGCTTGCCTGTGTGCAAGGAATGTGTGTTTATGGTTTGGGAGAAAAGCTGTTTGTTGTCATTTCACAAACAATATTCTAATGTCTTACAAGACAGAATGAGTCTGTTAACCTAACAAATTAAGAAATAATTTCCTGGAGTAGAAAACTGCTTCTCCAGAGTCACTCTGGGAAACTGACTCTCCAACAGGAAGAATTAAGCAGGCTTCAAAGAGTGAGTAAAACTATCGGAAGAAGCCAAATTACCCCAACCACCCTTTCCCTTTTTTTAATGGGAATGTTTTAACAGGGGAGGTCTCCAAGGCCACTCACATCTGTTGTGATCGCCATGAATGCACATAAATGTCTCGCTGTACAAAATAATCTTGTGTCTCTTTCTCTCCTCTGAGCAAGTGATAAACTACTACTTATGTCTTTACACCTTTCAGATCCTCACAGCAGAGTGTGCCTTACCTCAGCTGATCAGGACGACCCCCTTAGCTCTTACATCAATGCTAACTACATCAGGGTAAGAGCTCAAGAGTGCGATGCGTCTGCCTAGCCTCTATCAGCCACTGTTAATGTAAACAGAATGGCAACATCCACTGGCTTTTAAAGGCATCCTAGCTGAACTGGTTGCTCTTCTCTCCTGCTTATGTTAACTGGAAACCAAATCTCAAAGTGCAACTGTACAGGTTCCGACCAGACAAAAACACACTTCTGCACTTCTTGATGCAAATTGCTTGTCAGCTGGCCTGAATGATAAGCCTGAATAGGGCTCTTGGCCTAGCCAGAGTCACCTCAAGGCTGTTGGACACTCATTGCTGGAATTATGTGAGTCCATGTTGTGCTTTTACTCGATGTACAGATGTGCAGGAGAGAGATAGGAAGGGGAAGAGCTGATGCCATGGAGTCACTATTCCACCCAGTGGTAGCTCTCTGTTTTAAAGATGGAACCTTCAAGGTTGTGATGGTCATCCCTGTTAAAATTGATCTCTCGTTTTGTTGGCAGGGCTATGGAGGAGAGGAAAAGGTGTATATTGCTACTCAGGGACCGATAGTTAATACTGTCAGTGATTTCTGGAGAATGGTGTGGCAGGAGCGTTCTCCCATCATTGTCATGATTACCAATATAGAAGAGATGAATGAGGTAATGGTGTTACATATAGCCTGTATTTTTATATGTACTCTAGCAGATATTTTCAGCATAGATGCTAAGCCAGCGACCAGAAGTTGGTTCAGTGTCCTGAGCAATCAGAGCCAGCATTAAATTTTTCAGGTTCAGAGAAGATGTGAGCTTCTCTTTCAGTCCAGTTTACAATAAGCCTTGTTTTGCTCTCTGACTTAGCCTGCTGCTGGTTTTGCTATTTTTCCTCTCCCAGCTGACCTGAAAACTCTCCAAACCCAGCTCTATTTGCAGACAGTCGTTCAAGTTCTCTCTAAACACATAAAAAACTATAGTACCCCATAACTACTAAGGTTAAATAAGCAACAGAGTTGGTGCTGCTTTATCTTGCTTTTATTATGATTCAGTGTCTATATCCACATTTCATTGAAGCTGCCTCTGACTTACAAAAGATGCTAGTTGCCATAATCAACTACAGCTGACTTGGATATGGAGGACCTTTTCCTGAATGCACCTAGGAATGCTTTTGAAATATTGAAATTAAGATGCTGAAATTTTCTATTCACTGCCTACTTCCAGAAATTAAACTGTCATGGTGTTTCAGCTAATCCACCTAATGTGATTTTTGTTTGTAGTTTAAAATACTGCTGCCCTCCAGCTGTACTGGGGAATATTTGCTCCCTAGCAGACTTGCAAGAACCTGCAGACAGGTAGCTGAGCTTAGGTCTGCCTTTATTTGCAATGTAACATGTGAGAAAGTGGTCTGAGCGTGTGTTGGGCTCTGCATCCCCCCTCACCACTGGCAGCAAGGTGTAGTGGAGAGATCCAAATGGTGTTTCTTAAGCTGCAGCAGCAGTGTTTGTCAAAGCTTGTCCCTGAGAACCCATTAGTAATTCAGGTGAGAGAACTTCCTTTGGAGGAGAGGCTTTAGACACTTAGAAGCCCACAAATATGGGCATACCTCCATCACACACACAGTGATAATGGCTTAGCTGTCAGCTGAAAGCTTAGTGCCCATAATTATATCTGTGCACAAACCTTTGGTTGTGAAGTAAATAAATTTAACCTTGGACTTTAGTGAAAAAAGACGTGAACAAGACAGACACAGAATTATGCTTTTGAAGTTAAAAATGGTCAGTTATTACAGCCATACTTTCAAAGCATTGCTAAGGCAAAGTACAGTATGTTGCTGATCTAAATGTTTTGTTGGCACTAACATTTTAAACTTGCATCTTCTCTCTGAGAGGCAGCGCTGAAGTAATAACTTGCTTATTGATCAGAGTTGCCCATTTATGGTAAATAAATTGTTAAATTTCATGACATAGTGTACCGGAATAATTTATGGACTTTGAGATGTAAAGAAGATGATGCAGAGGAAACACTGGTCCTGAATGACATACCTGGTGATAAGTTCTTCCACTATAGTTTTAATAGCAAGGTTTTGTAACAGGGATGTAAAATAACCTTTTCATCTGAATTTCCTCTTATCCACACTGACCAAGTATTTCCCCAATTGTATCAGTCTTGGGGAGAGCTACAGTGTTAATGTGCTATACAACTGGAGCTTGCTAGAGCCTATATATCATAACGGAGCTGCTCAGTCTTTTTTTATCCTTTTGTGTCAAAAATTAAATGGTGTCAGGAATCTCAGCCATAAATATAAGGTAAGCCCTTTCATGTAAATGTCTCCTGCATTCATCCCCTTTCTTCCATAACGGATATATTAATATATGAATAACAGAACTCACAAGTACGTAGATTCAAACCCGAAACCTTTGTTCAGCAATGATGCTAGTAACAGAGGCTTTGTGTTCCTCCTTGGTGCAGTGACTTTGCTAATGTGAGTATTAAAAGCTCTGTACCTCAGCCCCCTGCCACTTTGAATCTGAACTAACAGCCCACAGAAATGAGTGGGCAATCTTACTCCACTGCTTTAAGCAGAGCAACATCTACGCTATTGATAGCTGCTAGCGCTCTTGACAATTTTTACAATGGATTCTGCAGCTTAAGAGGAGAGGAAGAAAAAAGGAATCTACGTAAATAATTTTACAGAGACACAGTGGGCCACATTCCCAGTGGGTTATTAACTAATGCACTATGCAGATGGAACAACACTGATTCTCCCACACAAAAATTTTGACTCAGTAAGTTTGCAAGATACTTTTCTGTTGTTAGTCTTTCTCCTGAAGTGAAATTATTTTTGGTGGAGGAGAGCAAAATGATTTAACTCACTTCCTTCAAGATTGTGTACAGCTATGTAAAAGAGGAAGCTTACAAGCATCATTTTTAACTGGATTTATTCAATAGCAGATTATTATTATCCTGTGATAACGAGATTGCTTCTTCCGTTATCACAAGGGAGCCTTTTTCTCAGTTCCTGCCTTGTTCACGTCATTCCTTGTCCATGAACTAGCTCATGCACCGTGCTGAAGTGCTTGTCTCTTCCTTTGCATATTGATTAGTTTAAAGAGAAACCACATGCCAAAACCCACAGTCTCTTTCAGTCCTCCTTCCAGGATAGAAGTGCTTACGAATTCTCACCTACTTCTGTCTGTTGTATCAGTACCACAATGTCGGTTTGCAAATGGACTATAATTTCTCCTTCTCTAATCATGCTGGCTGCATCTCTGACTGGTTTTTGGCAAAATCAAATTTAGTAGTCTAATAACTCTCACAGGTATTGCTTCCTTCTTGTTCCTTAGCTTTGAAAGATTCTCAGTGTTCGTTTGAAGTGTTTTTTGGTACATAATCTAATTCCCAAAACATCCCCAATCATGTTCTTTTGTGCAAAAACCTGTGCAAATGATCATCTTAAAAATATAATAAATATAAAAATGGAGAAGATGTATTTTGTATTTCCATGTCAGTGTATACACACCACAGAAATATTGGTAGCTAGTGTTTATTATACTAATCAGTATCTTAATCTGAAAACACAGGCACATAGCCACTGGCCTTTCTAATGAACCTTCAAAATGCACATCAGTTGCATAAAGATAAATAAGGATGTGTGTATTTAAAAGTATTGGTTAGTCATTACTTGATTTGTGCATTTTTAATCACGCAATCAGGCTATTATGAATGCAGCAAAAATCACCTGAAATGTAGTCCCTTTTAGAAGGTGAAAACTTGTACTTATTATAGAAACAACATTCATTCATATTCATCTATGTATGTGCTATATCCAATTTCAAAGGAGTAAAAATGAACCTCCCTTGATATCTGCTTAACTAGATTTATTTTATATTACACACAGAAATGCACAGAATATTGGCCAGAGGAACAGGTCACCTATGAAGGAATAGAAATCACAGTTAACAGAGTCATACAAGCAGATGATTATCGTTTAAGGCTCATCACCCTAAAGGTAAATCATTCCAATGTATTTACAGTAATTTAGCTGTCTAAACCCTTAAATGGAGGTGTTCATGGAGAGCTGTGTAGAAATCTTCTGCAGTGTATTGCTGTACAAATACCACTTTTCATTACTGAAGTCATCATAGCTTTGCCCAGTTTGCCAACATGCGAAAACTACAGTAAAGTAAGCAGCCAGAGATTCAGACTGCATATGTACAATCTGAAAGCTACCAGGCTAATTGTAGTAGTGCGAGGTTCACTCAGTGAAAGAAACCAGTGACTCATTCTGCACCCATGTCTTCTGTCTTGACTGGTCATTGAGTGACATGTTAGCTCATGGATAGCTTCTTACCAGCCTTTGCAAGTCAGGCAGACAGCACTTGTGGAATAACGTGCTAAACTCTGTCATCATGATCTGTAGAATGCAGATCTTATTCTTTGGGCCATGGGCTTAGGCAATGGATTACTGATTACTAACAGGGAACTTTTACCTGCAGGGCATCTTGCATATTTTGTAGTATGGGGAGACCCCTAAGAAATATTTAGGTTGTGCTTCTTGTCTTTTTGTGATCATTATTAGGATGCTGTCAGGTTGCTGGATACCCACCAGCCTGATTTATACCTAAGATCACTTGTGGTACTAACAAAAAATGGAAGAGTTGAGAACTGAGCAAAAGGCTTTTTAATTTTGCTTATCAGTTTTCAGTTTCTCTCAGTAGTGGGGAGTGCTGATCTGCTTGGCACTTGTCAGTGGTGTGCTAGCACCACTTCAATTCACTATGGCTGAACAACATGTAATAGGTACCATGCTAATTTATTTTTTGAGCAGTTCAGTTGACCTGACTTTGAAGATACTTTAAGGGATCATTCCACTCCAAGACACTGAAATGGTTGATGACTTATAAAAACACTTTCACCACAACATTCTCCATGCTTACATTTCTAAGCATTGGTATCTATCCAACTAACTCTATGTGTAGTTTTACATACCAGTAACCATTGCATCATCTTGTGGATGGAGAGTTTAAACACAAGTTTAATTTTTTTTAATACTATAATCTCAAGCTACATGTTTTAATAAGAACAGTCTAATTACATAAATTTTATACATCTTTCATCTACCAGATCTACCCCGACTTCAGTATAACACCACAATTTATTTCTAACCTTAAAAATTCTACTTTTATCCAACCAGTTTCGGCTCTCTTCAGCCATATACTAATAGGCAGAAAGCCAGCATAATGAAATCCCGTATCTGGATTGAGAGTGTGGAAAGTCCATCACTCGTGCTTTTGGCGAAGGCAGCAAGGAGAAAAATCACACTCCCTGACAAGTGGGAAGTAAAGAATGTTTACAACTATCTTGCAGACTTGCAGGGGTCTTAAATACAATTTATCCAAAACAGTACAGTGCAAATAGCAGCTCCAGACCTTACATATGTTAAATGACTTGGTAGTGGAAACTAGAGAAGCCATGAGTTGACTCGTGTTTTCCCTTGAACAGGAGTGGTCAGAAATACATGATACCACCACCAGAAATATATGATTACTGCATGTTTTACAGGGTGGACTGTCATACTTCTCTCAGAATAGGCGACTGGATTTGGCAAGCTTTAGGAATTTAGAAAATGCTCAAGCAATAGGGCAAGGCTTGTTTTCCTTTCTCAAACGAACTTACCACTGTCTAGCCACTGATTCATTATCTCAGCCTCAGCTACAGCATACATGATGGTAAACTTCAAATCATCAATTAGATCTTGTTGCTTCTAGGTGTTCCCAAGTCTTCTCAGTCTCAGGGAAGCACCCATAGAGTTCAAGTCAAAAGTTAAAGCAAAGTTAAGTCAAAGCAGAAGTGTACAGAACCCAAAAGTCAGGGTTCTTTAAGCAGAAATGTAAAACTGGTAGCAGTGTGGACATCCAGAGTTCATCATAGAACTTTGACTGTTCTTTGCTTCTGTCAAATGAATGACTTTATGTAGTGATTCATGTTTTTCTTCAGATGACTTTTATCTTTTACTTCCCTCTCAGCATTATTGACAACATTTTTATTATAATTTTTCACAACCCACTGAAGAATCCAGTGTTCATAATTTCTGTGGCTCACGCAGAATCACACGTTCAAAAGCAACTGTGTATGTTCATATTTTGGAGCGTTTTTGAAATTTTATCTGATTTACTGTAGTGAGCTCAAGTACTATTTATGACAACTAGTTATGCTCTCTTAGCCAGAGTATCTACTCACAAGGGTAAATAACCTAAAGCCAGGCTCTATGCTACAGTAGTAAGACACTCTTTTCCTAAACTGAGCTGAATGTACCCTTAAGGTTTCTATGGCTGTCCTTCGATTAATACTTTAAACCCAGTATGAGCTGGAATAGCAACTAAATGAAGCCCAGCCTCCCTTTGTTCGGCTCTCTTGTTCTTACCCTTGTGCCATCTCCCGTGTGCTGACACAAGGGTTTACTTGACTGTGTCATAAGCAAAGAGGGAAACTTGATCGATCCATCTGAAAATTAATCCAGCATGAGAAAGAAAAAAAAAATTAACTAGATCACTTTCCTGGTCTAGTTCACTCTGAAGCTATGCAAAAGCTTTGTCAAGCAAAGAGAAGGATGGAAGGTGGCATAACCACAGAGCACTTTTAACATCAAGTGACTGACAGTCACGGGTACTTAGGACCATAGATGATGGAAACTGTTACCAGATTTTTGTGCCTGGTTCTTTAGAAAGAGACAAAATTGTTCTTTCTTTCCTCCTCTCTTAAACATAGCCAGCCATGTGTTTAAGGGAAGGTTGTGGAAGCTAACACTTCATTTCTGGGACCTTTTCAAGACATTTTCTTAGCCTTTTGCCAGCTGGCTTATGTAATGGCTGAGAGGGTAAGGCTGGTTCCCTGAGCTCCATGTTACTATTTGGCACCTTTAGAAATCTGGCAGAACGATCTCACTTTGAACACACAGAATCAGAAGCACACAGTGCTACTTGGCACTCAGAAAAGGTAATGGCACGTTTGCTATATTCATAGCCGTGCTGAGACAGAGGGAGAATTGGAATTTGTGTCTCTTGAAAAGCCCTGGACTGCAGCTAGATACAATTCTCACCTTACATAGTGTCTCTGAATTTCTCACCGTGTCTAAGAGAAGAGGAGAATTGACAGGAAACTGATATGAGTCTGTCTATCAGAAGTGATAGAAAAATAAGCTCCCATCTCTCTCCCTCATCTATCTATCTAGCTATCAGAGACAGCGATATGGCTCCTGGCTCTCTGTCTGTCAAATGCATTATGAAAGCAATTATGTCACAAGCACAGTTCTGGCTTTGCTGAATGAATCTGTCAAGAGGGAACAGACTGCCTGGAGTGTTTTGCACACAGCTCTTGGCACTAAAAGAGCAGCATACTTGGGAGGGTGGGGGAATTATTTTTTTCAGGCAGTTTACTGAAGTGCAGACGTGATATTTGAAATCCAGACTTGTGTTGTGTGGCTTGCCATTTGGATCTCGTGTTCTATTTAGCATTGATTTACTCATCTCGTTCTTAAAGGGAAGGCTAGGTTTCAGTATCAATTTACAATCAGAAGCTCTTTTAAAACTTTCTGGTGTTTGTCTTAACTGGATTGCAGAAAGGAGAAGAAGTCAGAAACCTGAAACATTACTGGTACACGTCTTGGCCAGACCAGAAGACACCAGATCAAGCTCCTCCTCTATTACAGCTAGTACTGGAAGTGGAAGAGGCAATGCAGAGTGCAGAAGAGAAGAATGCCCCAGTGATTGTTCACTGCAGGTAAATAAATGTTATAACAGACTTCTAAGGGCTTCTTCGCATAGAGTGGCAAGGTGCAGATGCTGTTGTACTGGCCGTCAGACACTCATGAGGGAGATCTTGCTCAACTGCTTCGGAAATATGCTTAGAACTTCTAAAATTTAATGCCAATAGTTTTCTGTTACTAAGCATTGCATTCAGACACAGACTGAGCTGAACATGGAAGCTAGTGGTGGCTCAGTTACAAGTAAGAATAGTCTCATTTTATTTGCCTTACCAGTAATATATGCCTTTAATGATCTTAAAAGGGCCAGATCAACTGATTACTCTGAGTTAAATTGAGTAGGAAGACATACGGAAGCAGAAAAATAAGAACGTTCAACTTCAAGTCTCAAAACCCACAGTTTTGTAGATTCCTTCTTTGATTTTAAATCCTCATTAGGCCAAAGATAATTTAAGTGGAATACATAAGAAATGAAAGAGCGGCTAAGCTGATTGCAGCAAGTACTAATCAACAGACAGGCAGTGTATGCAGTTAATAGTAAAACTGAAATATCCGTTTAAAGCCCCTGCAAAGGTGAAGACTTTTTATATGGAAGAAGCAAAATCTTTATAGTGGTTTGAAGCCTGATGAGAAAATTGTATTATCAATCACAGAGCAGGAAAAATAGATGGAGATAGATACTTCTCTTGTGTCTTCAGAAGGAAGTAGGATGTGGTACTCATCACTTGTAGACATGATGAAGTACATTCTTCTGCGCTGCTAACTGCGGAATGTGTTAAGCAACAACTACTAACCATTATTAAATCAGCTATACTGGATGATTTTCCCCCAAGAGTGATTTAAAAAGTTGGTTCAAAAGCACTAAACCATTAAAGTTTAATGTAAGTTATGTCTAGTTCTTGGAAAATGGGAGAAGTTCCCGGGGTCTGAAAGCAAGTCCTGTTCTGCCAGTGTTTAGAAAGGTTAAATGTGATTACTTGAAAACTACAAGTCAGTTCTCAAACCAATTATTCCAGGTAAATAGTGGAAAGCATGATAAGTGAGGCGGTAATCTTGCCAGGGTAATCTTCTGTAATTTCAATAAAGTAGATTTTGACAAATTGATCTTTGGGATTTTTGTAAGGAATTTTGCCTAGTTTTACATATTTTCTAGAAAATGACAGATGGTTGCTATCCAGAAGCCATAGTAAATGGGTTATTATCATACAATTGGAATGAGCCCTTGTGGGAGATGCTCAGTAGAAAATAATCACTGTGGTTTTGGGCTTCCATGGTGTAAAATAACACAACTTTAAGAAAAAGATACAAACCTAATCGTGAAGCTATTAGAATGATAGAATCATAGAATGGTTTGGGTTGAGGGGACCTCTGAAGGTCATCTAGTCCAACCCCCCTGCAAGAAGCAGGGACATCTCCAACCAGATCAGGTTGCTCAGAGCCCCATCCAGCCTGGCCTTGAATGTTTCCAGGGATGGGGCATCCACCACCTCTCCAGGCAGCCTGTTCCAGTGTTTTACCACCTACATCATAATATATTTCTTCCTTATATGTAGTGTGAATCTATCTCCTTCTATTTTAAAACCATTACCCCTCATCCTTTCACAACAAACTCTTTAGCAGAGTTTCTCCCCATCTTTCCTGTAGGTCCCTTTTAGGTACTGGAAGGTTGTGAGAAGGTCTCCCCAGAGCCTTCTCTTCTCCAGGCTGAACAGCCCCAACTCTCTCAACCTGTCCTTGTAGAAGAGGTGCTCCAGCCCTCTGACCATTTTTGTAGCCGTATTCTTAAAAGCAGCTTCGTTATAAAGGCAAGCTAGCAGTCCTGTTAAGGTCCTGTGGATAATGCACTACTCTTGGGCGGTCTTGGAAAGATTATAACTTTGGCTCAGACACCGAGAGACTTGCAGCTTGTCCTGGGACAAGTCCTATCTTGGTGCTGTTTGTTTGCTTTATGTAAAAATGGGTGTTGTTTCTGCTCTTTATGAAATACTTCGAGTTCTATGGGTGCGAAATAGTATACAAGAGCTGTGTACTGTGGCCTATTTGGTTATGGCAAAAATTGGAAGATGAAGGGTTTTTTTTTTTTAAACCCTTAATGTACATCCATATGCAGCAAAGAGTCATTTGAAACCCTGAAATATTTGAAGTATTGATGAGCAAACTAGATACAGTAAAGAAAACAGAAGTCAGGGCATGAAGTACAGAGAGTTTTAGGGACAACAATTTTAAGTCGAATAGGTACCTCCATCACAATTATTTGAAGAGTGAGATGAGTTCTTGGTGAGTAAGTTCATCCTCTAAACTTAACTTACATTGAATTGCCTTGATCATTCTGTAATAGAACTTAAAATAATTCCAATGTAACTGTTTCCCTAATGAGCGTAAATGTAGAGTAAAACACCTGTCTATACAGTGAAAGAAACAGTATTAGGACTTTGCGAGCAGCAGCTAGCTGCAAAGTCCATTGTTGCTTGTATATTTTTTTCCCAGTATTTTTGTACCATGACTAGTGCAATTTAAATGGAAGCAGGATTTCTTGCAGTTATGTCAAGTAATTATTCCTGAGGATGCTCACTTAATTAGTTAATGCATAAGGTTGTAAGCGGCTGTAAGGTTTTGCCACTAGCTTTTTATTAGGCGATAAGAAAAATTCACAGCTTTGATAGCACTGTGCCTTTGAGAACAAAATAAATTATGATCATTAAGCAAGAACTGAATCAGATGCAAAGGTGTTCAGAAAAGGCAAATTTCTTTAATAGTGAATTTATTGTATCCTACACTAATTCAGAGCATTACTAGACTGTAGATCTGATCAACAAATGGCATCACACTTGCCATATTGCTGTTAGCTCTAATTATTTAAGCAAGGGTTTTGTTGTTTTTTTTTATTGTACCTGTGAATGAAAATGGCTTGCAAAGAAGCTGTTAGGATTAAGAATCTCAAAGCAAAGATTACCTTCAAAGCAAGTCTAACTAAGAAATAGTGTTTAACTGCTTATTTTCAATGGTTCGATGGTAGGCTCAATGACATTGAATCAAGTGGTACCCAACAGTCCATTTTTAGCACTGTATGTGCAGCGTTCGTCCTTTCACTGCAAGTGGCTCATGCTTAATTGCGTTGTCCCATTGAAGTTAGTATCTTTTCCTAGTTACGGCTTTTTATTCACAAGCGCCCACCTGGCAACGGTTGGAGGGAGGAAAGGGATAATGGGTTTGATTGCTGGTTAAATGGTGCTCATTTAACAAGAAATTTCCAAGGCCATTTTAACATCTCCACTGTCTCTCTCTGCTTTTCCCTCCCTTAGTGCAGGCATCGGGAGGACTGGCTGCTTTATTGCAACTAGTGTCTGTTGTAAACAGCTGAAGAACGAGGGCATAGTTGACATATTACGAACAGCCTGCCAGTTACGGTTAGACAGGTAAGAAAGCCTGTTTCCTTTCCAGGGGAAGAAAAAAAAAAAAAAGTAATTTTTCCCTTTACTTAAAGAGAAACAAATGGGAAGAGGGGAGGAACAAAGGCAAATGGAGGCAAGGAGAGAAAGTTCCTGGAAGGAAGTTATCCTGTTCTAAGCAGTTCTAACTTGTAAGCTTTGCCTATTTTATAAGCAGTAAACTTTAATGAACAGCCCTAGAACTGAGCTAGATTCACACCTGGTGTCAAAATCTGCACAACTGTGCAGCTGCACAGCTCAGTGCAGCAAGGGATGACATTTCACCAAGCTGAGGAGTTGGCCCTGTGTTCTTACAGAAGCAGAGGCTCAAAAGTCTGCTGTACTTAAGTTCAGAGCCGCAGGTCAGCATCTTGCTCCCAGGAGCAGTAAAGAAAACTGGCCTTGCATAGTTGGAGCTGTGAGCACTGTTGGGAGGGCATGGCTGGTTGTGACTTTGTGGGGAAAGGGAGAGTATTCAGTCTGGAGTGTTTGCAGGCATATGAAAGGAGCTGTGAAGATCTCCAGAAATTCAATGGTTTCCAATTAAGCATTTCTTAACACACCACCTCGAGTTTGATTATAAAGTAAACGGACTTGAATTTTGCACTAGAGATGTTATTTTTCCTCTCCCACTGGTTTCAAGTGCCATCAAAACATGTCTCAGTGCTCTCTCTAATGATAATGATAAATGTAGTCGGGGGAAGAGATGTCACGAAAAACATACCAAAGATTTTTCTGAGGGGAAAAAAAAGAACCTCAACCCCACGCTGAACTTTATTTCAGAAGAGAAATTATGCTCAGTGGGAGGCAGAAAATGAAATGCTTACTGCCCTGCTGAGGCTCTGATAGACAGGGACCTGCAGGGGCTTGGAGGTTTGGCTGTTTCAATGGATTTCAGGCCAGACAAGGAAAGGCTTTTTGAGGAAAAGAAAACCAGAAGTAGTGAGTAGTAGTGAGTGCTGATTATCTATGGCCCAGTGAAATACCTGGCTGGATCTCAAATATGTTGTCTCTGTGACTAATGCTATACAGAAAAATAGCCATACAAATGAAGACTGAAGACACTTACTTACAAATGCATTTGATACACAAGGCCAATTAAAAATACTAGCCTTGCAGGGAGCAGGGAACTGGCAGTCATTTGCAGAGGCTGGAGAAGGGAGATCATGCTTAAAGGATGCCTTTAAGCTGCCATGCACCTCTCAGGGGTTGGATGGGATAGGAAGAGGCCATTTAAATGTCATGGGAGTGATAAATGGGGCCTGTAGTTTCTTGGAAGTCATGCTGCCGTCCACGGTTATTGTGTCACTAAACCCCCACAAAAGCTCCATGTGACTTCAAAAGCAGTGTGAGAAGATGAGGCAATGTCCAAGCAGCCATAGGAAGGGAGACTCTCTCTGTCTTCTCCTCCTGTCTGGTAGTTACTGGCTAAAGAAAATAGGGTGGATGAGAGAGACTCACCAGGGACTTGGGGAAAGAGAGTTGGATGCAGGCCAGAGCAGACACGTAAAAGAATGCACCTCACTGCTTCGCAGCAGTAGAGGCATTGACATTAGCCCTGAGAACTGCCTTTGAGGTTGCTGTGGGGGTGAAGGGAACATATGTTTCTTTCCCTTCATTCCTTTACAGATTCCTTGGTGTTTTGTACCAGCGGCCAACAATTAATCCTAAAATAACCTAATATGATTAAGGAGAGGAAGTGATGACTCCTGCATCCTTCCCACAGTGCTGAGAGACATTTACTCTCCTTTCTTACAATGCAACTCAGATTTGAAAGGTTTATGTGGCAAAGAGAGGTGAAAACATAATTCCTCTGTTCTGTGCCAAAACCTGGACAGCAAGCACATGTCATGGAGTGCATGTGTGTGGGAAGTGGAAGAAGCCACCATATAGCAGGAAACTAGATAAAAAGGAAAATAATTTTCTATGGTCTGAAACTCAGTGGCCACGCTAGTGCTTCTATTGCTACAACTTCAGGGTGCAACCTCTCTGTTAATGAAATTGCATGGGGAGCAATTGCCAGCTATGACTAATGTTCCTTGCGTGTCATAGACTGACATAAATATATTTCAACGCTGTGTGCAGCACAGAAGGGTTCAGAAACAGATCGACTGTGAGCTTCTATTAAGTAGAGTAGATGGGGAGTAGATGCGCAGCTAGGAAATAGTTTCTTAAGAAACACAGTGTGTATTCCCACCTTTGCTTATTGATGGGAGGCTGGAGCACGGGACCCTGCCCTTCTCTCCTCATTGTCAGTGTTATTTCAAGCAGCTGCTTAACAAAGTTACTGCAAGAGGCTGAAGGAGGAGGTTGTCTTGCCCACTCCTCTACCCCTTACTGGTACGGTTACTGTGTGACCCACAATTGTTAAGCTGGACCCCATAGAAGAGGACAGTCCCCAAGCAGGCTGCTTGCAGTCTGCTATCGATTTGCCTCAGAGGAAGCAACTTTTCATTAATTTCCGCTGATGGAGATTTCTGAGGGAATGCACCACATATGCTTTTCCTCAGACTGACACAGTCTGGTTCACTCTGGCCACCCAGAGGTTCCCATGTTCCTCAACACCCCTTGTCATTTCAGCATCCTTTTAACGCTGCGTTCCCAGGATCTGTGCACCAGCACCCAAGCTGGCACAATTCTGCATATACCTTCAGTGAATTTGAACCATGGAGTTTAATTATTTTCATAATGGATTATCAAGAGATTGTATCACTGTTGATGAGGTACTCCTAGCAGAATTTTAAGTGTTAGTAAAATCTGATTAAAATGGACAACTTTATCCCTGTTCTTTTCATTCATTTGTGTTTCCCACTGTCATACTTACGTGTTAATTAGTATGCTACTTGCAGAAATATGCAGGGTAATGATACATCAAAAAGCAAACTGTTTCTGCTCCTGCTTGCATTTCTTTTTAGGTTTGCAGTTTTAAAGAGAACAGCAAATGCTGAAATAAAAGTTGAACCAAAACAGATTTCTGTGCTGGGAGTCTTTTACTGATCAAGGTGTGCATGGCGGTCAATTCAGTTATAAATCTGAGTTGTCTTTTGTTAAAGTTCCATTGTCTGTTCCAAAATTCTGCTGGCCATCACCTAGTTCCCTGGACTTGCCAAAAGCACAGCATGGGATGGCACAGAGGAAAGAACCACCATTCCATAATGGGAAAGTTGTGTGCTACAGCATTTGTCTGGCTGGCCTACAGCATTTGAGAGCATGGCCTGGCCCTCTATAGTCCTGAATTCAGTGTCTAGTGCAGCTGTCAAGTCCAGGATAAGCTACTTCCCCTCTTGATTCCCCCTGCTCCCATCTGTCTGTCTAGAGCTTTGGGGTGGAGGTTGCTTTTCATGGTGTTTAAAATGATGCTTGGAGTATAGGCGCTCCGGGAATATGAATGTAAATGATGATGATGTGGCCTTACTGGATGAGGGCTTTCTGACTACATTGTGTTACTTGGTTAGCAGAGGCTTTCAAAATGGAGCTTGAGGTCAGACTGCAAGCTGGTTGCAATTAATGGGCACTTTTCACCCATTTCAGGAAGCTATGGAATAGACCTTTTGTGTGTACCACCAGCTTCATGTTAGCTGTGCCGTTTCCTCATATGTTTGCATGTAATAAGGCTGCTGTTTCCCTCCCCTTTTTTTTCTTTCTTTTTCAGGGGAGGAATGATCCAGACTTGTGAACAGTATCAATTTGTCCATCATGTCATGAGCTTGTACGGAAAACAGCTTTCTAGAGCAGCAGAAGAATAAGTGTTCATGATATTCTTAAAGCTAAAACCAAGAGAACTTTTGACGCCGTTCAAGTATATTTCAGATCTGTAAGAGACACACGGTAACCTGGCTATCTTAGCTGGAAAGAAAGATACATTATTTTACTTTGATATTGCTTTTATGCTCTTGTTTGCATTGACATTTAAGAGCCGAGCTACGCCTTGTCTTAAACATATGTGACAGGACATAATCTTCACCAAAAAAGGCTTATTTATACTGTAAATAAGAATAGTAGCTTCATTTGTTACAAAAGCAAGAAAAAAAAAAAATCAGAAAAAAATCCACCATCTTCAGTTTGCTATTTTTAAACCATCATTGCTAATATATCCAAATACAGTGTGAAACTTTTTGAATTGTCATGCTGAAATGTGCTGTATGTTGACTAAGCTTGAAAGTAACTTTTTGCCTCTTTCTGATTGTTTTTACATATAAAATTACCGAATACTGTGTATATCGTAAACCTTCTGAGCCTCTACATTGAAAGATTCAAGTAGATTCACATTGAAGTGATGTTTCACACATCATGTTTGCTTGTTTATTTTTCTAAAGCAGTCCACCACCAGTGTTATCAGAACTAAGAGGGGAAAAAATATTTTAATTATGTGAGTCAAATTCTTAACTCCAATTCTTACCAGCAATATACCCCAGTATCACAACGACTGAGTGAATCGGGGGTGAATAGTAGGAGTTAATCTGAACATAAATTCTTCACGCTTTACCTTTTCTTTGTCAATATTTTGGCATCTCAGTCTGCAGTCAGATTTGATCTTTGCAAATAGTTTCTCTTTTTACATAGTCAGACCAAAATCCAAATAATTTCCCCTGAAATCTGAGGTTTGAAATCAAGTGAGGAAATTTGTGAGTTGGA
Source organism: Chlamydotis macqueenii (assembly GCF_036417535.1). Classification (NCBI taxonomy): domain Eukaryota; kingdom Metazoa; phylum Chordata; class Aves; order Otidiformes; family Otididae; genus Chlamydotis; species Chlamydotis macqueenii. The sequence goes on along the minus strand of NC_141560.1, from coordinate 49,836,928 downwards.
TTCTTCTTTATTAAAAATGTAATAATAAAAACACTTGTATTCTATGAATTAAAACTTGTTTAAAAGCTTTGTGGGTGACCAGGTGGCCAGTGCTCATTAAAATTAACGCAAGTCCTATAGGCAGGCAGCTTTAAAAAAAAAACACCAACAATTTGAAGGTATTGGCTGCTTTTTGATATATTTGCCCTCAACCAAGTTTAGACAGTCATTATCCCGTTCTAATCACTAGTCCAGGCAGCAGTGTTTCCTTTTCAGTAATACAGACTGCTGCCCATGCTTTTCTTTTGAGACCTCAGTCAGGCTGTGAAGATTGTAGTTTGCTTTTAATGCATAGAGGTAAGCACATGTGTAAGTGCTTTATTGAGCAGAGAAAAATGAAGGTCCACAGGACCCTTAACATGAAAGATGAGTGCTTTGTGAATAGAAGTTGTAATGATCTACTAAAAATATTTTTGCTTCTCTTTATTTGTAACAATAACCAAAACCCACCGCTCTTATTAGTGCAGGAGATTCTGAGAATTTACTGCACTTCCTAATCAGAAGAAGGTACAGCAGCTCTCAGAACAGTAAGGGCTGATCCTGCTCCTACTGAGGTTTTGCCATTGACGTCAGTAGGTGCAGGGTGTAGAGCCTGAATTGTTATGCCTACAGCTTCATCACTGTGGGGAAAGTTTCCCAGTGTTTCAGTACACATCCTTTGTGTTTATTCTGTATCCATGAACCTGTAAAAATCCTGTCAGCAGGGTTTGCATGAATGTGTGGCAAAATGTGTTATCTTTAAACCACTTGATTTTATTGCTGTATTTAAAATATTTTCTTCAGTGAGAAGCTAGCAGGAAGAACTGGCATTCTTTTTAAAAATACTGGTGGTAGTCATTAAATAGAGCAATAAACTTAAGCTTTTGAGCATAACATGACTGTTAGTTTTATGTAAACCTTGCTAGCTATATTCTCCCCATTGCTACAGATTCTTTCAGAGGGGTAATACTATTCCGTCTAAGCACTCCTTAGAAATAACAAAAGCACCACTGATGTTGTGAGATACATTGTAAGTGGAAGTCCCTATAAATGATGTTTTCAGCTGTTCAGTGCCCTTCAGTGTCCAAACTAACTCAGTGAATAAAATTACTTGTTCTGTCATTAGCTTCCTGTGCATCTGCTAAAGATTATTTGTTGGTGATTGATAGGCATGTGCATATAGGAGCAAAGTTCAATGTGTGAGTTGCCTCATGTACAAGGAGACTTTCTAGAGGAGGATTGCTTTGTGGCAAACAAGATATAAAAGGCTCTAAGATACTGACCGAGGTCCTTGCACAGATTGTCAGCAGGTATTAGTGGCAGTGCTTCACTGACTTGAGTAGAATTGAACGATTTGTACTGATGAAGGGAATCTAGCCTGCTGTCCACTCCCATTCTACGTATGTGGAATGTCCTGAGAGACTGGTCACTGATAAAATCAGGCTGCTTTGCATCAGTTCACTAGAACAAAGCGAATGTCAGCCTAGCTGCACAGTCTGGTTATGAGGGCTGCACTGCTGCCATCTCACACCAGGCAAGAGCGTGCCACTTGTTCAGGATCAAAATGTTCAAGTGCCTCTTGAAGCATTATTTTGTCTAACAGATTTGAAGCTAATCCTTCTATTTACTCTTTGGCCCTACCGTAATTAACATATTTCTCTCTCTTTCTCTTGCTCTCTCTCTCTTTAAAAAAAAAAAAGAATTAGAGGTCTGAAGGACCTTATATCAACTGTTCTGATCACTTCTGACGCAGAGGTAGTCTTAAGAAGAGCTTAGGATTAGCAGAAAGGAGCTCTGGCCATGCAGAAGCACTTGCAATGAGTGGGCCTTCTGCTTCTGTAATTAATAGGTTTGAAACTGAGCTGACAATAGGGACTTAGCTAAGCTATGTGTCTTGCTAGACTTCTCTCTTTGCTGAGCACTCTTTCTCTATTAAAAGAAAATTCTTAGCACACTTCGTACACTCTCTCCAGCTCACTTCCCAGACCTCTTTGTACCAGAGCCTACAGCATTAATACCTACAACACAGTTGTTTCCCAGAGGACTGAATTATTTATTTGAACCAACTGTGATGTCTTCTGTTTCTTAAGCTTTTTCACACTTTGTGAACAGAGCAGAGGCTAGCTCAGTGCCTCACTTGTTTGCTGGTCTTTGGCCATCACATTTGAGCAGTGTTATCCTGTTCATGTTTCTGTTGTGGTAGCAGACTAATGACACACTCTGTCCTTTTGTAGGTACTCTGAAATCAGCAGATAACACAGGGTTATATAAAAACAAAAACTGAGATTGCACTTGAGAGCAAGAGCTGTCCCCAGGTAAAACACGTGTGACTCTCTGAAGGTTCAAGGTAAAGATGACTTGGTCAAATTATTCTGAAACGTCAACTACCTGGCAGTCATGTATGGTAGAGTGTCGCATTTACTTTCTTGCAAGACTTGCAAAAGTAACAATTCTGGACATTTCCTCTACAATGAGTCTACTTTGGAAAATGTTACCCTTAACCTGTGAATTTGCAGTTGCAAAAGGGCTTGAGACTGAACAGATCGCTCAACAGGACCTTGGTTCCTGTCACTTCCCTGCTGTCTCTGCAGTGGTGGAGCGATGCAGCTTGCACGCAGGTGGTCTTAGAAAGTGTACGTCTGTTGATTGGTGAGTTGACAGGTTTTAGAAGTGGACCTGCACTTTTTTTTTTTTCATGTGTTCTCTCCCTGGAAACCATTTTAAACAAAGGGAAATGGTAAATTTACAATTTGTTAATCATAACTATGTCTCTTTTTGATACAAAACATACTTTATACATTTCCTAGGGAGAAAAACCACTTTTTCTGAGATGTATTTGGGATAACCTTGTTTCTTCTGCCATGTCTGTAGGTGTATATTTGCTGATGTCTGTGAGAGTGACTATCAACTTAGGATAATGTCGGGCAGCTCAGGAGCCCTGCAAGAAAAAAATTGACTCCATTCAAAAGCAAGGAAGAAATACGTGAATGAAAGCAGCATTTGCAGCTTTGTGCGTAAGGCATGGGCAGTGAAGGAACTGCGTGCTGCTCTAGACAACACAAGCACTGATTCCTAATGTCTAAAAGAAAATCTCATATATTGACAAAGAGGTGAATTGCTTGTATTACACACTGGTAAGGAGAAGAGTTGAGTCTCCTCTGAGTACTGATACAGAACAAGCTCCAGCACCTGAATACAACAGATGCCACATTCTCATGTCATGGTGTGAAAAATCACAGAAGAGGGTACGATTAACTTTGGTGCAGAAGATCTGCCCAAGCTTGTGTGCAATGGCAAAGCAGGGTAGCAGTGTCAGGTGTATTCCATTGATAGCAGAGCTGAATGCAGAGAAAGGCTCACAGTTAACAGCCATGTTGGCACCAGAGCAGTATGGCTCAAAGCATTTAGGAAGATAAAGCTTAAATAGTCTGGCAAAGAAGTCAGGTACTGCAATTCCTGGCCCTTCCTCTCCACTGGATCATGCTACTCAACTTCTATATGCCCTATTGCTTCTTTATCTCTTACGTGCCTGTTGCTTCTTAGGCTTAAAATAGAGTTAAATAAGTCACTGTATTGCAATAGTTTTAATCCAATATGTTGATAGTCAGTCTTTTCCAGGGATCATGTCTTTCCTTGAAGAGAGTCTGTCTTGCCAGATGCTCTTCAGAGGGCTCAGCCTCTCCTGTCTATCTTTTGATCTCAATACATCAGAATTTTGGGGACAGAGAAGTCTGAAGTACTGTGCATCTTACTAAAGGCATTCTCCTTTGGGAAGTGGTAGTGTTTGCCTGAGTCAAAGTTTTCATACAATGTTTGACCATAGCTCCCCCAGGCCCAGCAGGGGCTGCAAGGTGTCTGCTTTCCTCTGAAAAGGCAAAGACAGCACTTCTCTCCAGGGATCAGAGGGAAAAAATCCTGCATAGATCCTTTTGCTCTTTCTCCTTTGCATACCTAGCTTGTTTGCCTCTGAAGTGGACACAAGGAAGACAGGAATTAAGCCAAAACTAAGAAGGCACAACAGAAACCTCCTCTTGTAAATTAGCTTTGACTCCTTTTGTCTCGAAAGAAGGAAGAAGACGTGATTGGTTTCACTACATCCACTGTCCTCTTCTTAGTCTTTTGGCTGCTGTGAGGAATATGGAGAACAAACACTCAAGTATGACAAAGGTCAGGGCAATGAAGAAATCATTCAGAGCCTCTCTTCCCCTTTTTGAGGCGTAAGTCTGGCAACATGGCCAGACTTAATCATCCAAACTGAAAATCTTCTAATGCATATGCATCAGTTTTCCCTCACAGAAATGTGTGTGCATATGCATATACCCACTTAACAAGACAAAGCGTAAGGTGTAAGAACAGAAGCATGAGGGAGAACTCGCAAGCACTGTGAAATGAACATGGAAAGGGACTGCCTGGTTTTTGAGTCAGTTTGGATAGGTGGGAGGAATTGGATTGGGTTGGCAGTGTGTTGGTTTTGTTGGGGAAAATGTGACTTCCAACCCAGATACCAGGTTTCTCTGTATCATAACTTGGGCTCTTGTTCCTGAATTAGAATACTGAAGAGGTAAGTGAAGGTTGGTTCCTTGATAGATTTATTAAACAAACAATAAATAATACTTTATCCACTTTACAGCATGACCGATCCAATTTTCACGCACTTCTGATTTGATAAATGCATTTGTGTTAACAAGAACACTAACTTCTAGAGAAGGGAGCACAGAGCCTCTGTCCTGATGAAATCCTTTAGCCTGTGAACTACAGCATATGTTTCTTTTGGCTGTCTGTATACGGTATTTTTGGTCACTGGAAAGACTGCTGATGTTTCAACCTCTGCACATTTTTTTCTTGGTTTTTTTTTGTTAAATTTTTTACCTTCCTCTTTCTTCGCTAGACTAGCAGAAATCATCTTAAAATCATCAGGAAAGGTGGTCTATTCCCAGGAAATTTTTGACATTGCTTTTTCCAGAATTTACCCCTAGAATTATTCCTGTGAGCCTCTGGAAGTTGGCTAGATTTTGATGTTATTTGGTTTTCTAAGTTCCTGTGTTTTGCAAAGCATAACCCTGGTGCCTCCTGAACTATATTCTCTTTTTGTTTGAATTTAACATAAATACAGAATAGATAACAGCAGTCTGTCCCAAGCAGAAATCAAATGTGGTCAGTTAAGAGAAGGAGTTTATTGCCACTAGTTCAGCCTTCGTTGCAAGCAAGATTCATAGTTTGTGTCCTTCAGAACAGATAGACCCATATACACATGAAACAGCCTCTTGTACCTGCACTGTTTCAGCACTGCTGCTGTTAACGCTAGTAAAGTAAAAGACACCTAAATAAACAAGCTGAGATCTGTCATTCATTTTCTTCTTGAGAAGTACCTTATTTGTTGAGGATGAAGTCCTTCTCCACGTGAAGAAGGGTGACAGAATCTCAGACTTATTAAGGAGTAAAAGAAAACTGATGAAATAACGATCTCTGTAATCTGAAGTTGTGAACTGATTTTCTAAAGAGCCTGCTCCTTGCTTGAGTAACTGAATGAACTGGCTGGACTTGGAAATGGTGGAAACTGTTGCCTGTGTAACTTACAGACAAAGAAAGCCGAAGCCTGGCTGTTTCACTGAGGTGCGAAAGGAGCACTGAGGACTGATTTGAGGGTTTGTTGAATGTTTTAAGTCTTTGAAACCCAGACCCTCATTTTTTTTTTCTAACTTGAAAAACAAGAGTGATAAATTGTTAAATAGTCTGCCTTTGATCAAAGTTTTGAAATGGTATAACAATCAACCATAACAAAACCTGGGATTGGGGAACTAATGTTTATTTTTAAATAAAAATATATCCTTTTGGCCTACAGAACGTTTACTCCTTTTAGCCTCATACTTGAAGTTTTATCACCCTGTTATTCCAAGAATGAGGAACTGCTGAAGCCAGAGTCAAGGATGTAACAACATAGTCCACAAGAGGCCAGTATGTATTTAAATTTTGAACTATTCAAAGCCTTACATGTCCAGTATAAAGGGACCCAGACATCTGCCTAGGAGTGCAACGATTTATAGGACTTCATGTGAGCTGAGGGACACAGAAGGGTCAGTAATGGTCTTGAAAGCTCCTGTCTTTTAGCAGGAATAATAGGGACCTTAGCACCTGGCGAAGAAAAAAAAAAAAAGGTAAAATATATAAAAACATGTATTCTCAAAGAGTGTCCTGATACTTTGTATTCTGTGGCTGTGGGCAGGCAGAATGGGAATTGGCTGTGTGAGATCAGTAGCTTTAGTCTTGTATCTGCTTTGCTTTTCCTTTCCTTCCCTTTCCAAGAAAGAAACCTTGTGAAGTACCGCTCTGAAGTATAACTCCTTGAGACACTTAAAACCAGGAGTAAAAGAGCTATGAAAAGTATGGTGTAGGGAAGACTCAGTTACCTACAAAAGAATTAGTCAAACTTGTCCATCTCTGTCTTCTGTAACTGAAACTAAAATTACCATTTGCTTGCACTGAGTCTTTGTTATGTGTACTTTAGTGGTACTGACAAGTCTTTTCTTGAGATCTGGTTTGCCTTGTAAATGTGTGCTCGTTCTCTTAGTAGCAGCCATAGTAAGTACAGTGTGGTAGCCACACTGTATGTGATGAGTGAAGTTTATCTCTCTGCAGAGTACCTGTGGGTTCATTCGTGGTGTATCTGTGTTCCTAAGCATAGAGGGTCATCTGCATTATCATTTTGGTTTTTTTCTTGCCCACAATCAAGGTATGGGCAAGTTGAGTCGTGGTGATGGGCAGTAACAGACAATGTCACATCCTTCAAGTGCAACCTTTTGAGCTCTGGAAGTTGGTTTGAGCCTCATCAAAAAACAGTAAATATTGTAATCTGATGAAGCTTCACTTACTGTTAAGGGCAATTTTTCTACCAGAGAGCTTGCTTTCCTGAAAGAAGAATAACAAAAGCTAACAGCCCAGCAGTTCAGAAAAAAAATCTATTTCTTGCCAGCCATTTCTGCTCCTTAGCTGGCACAAGCTACTGGATCTGAGCAACCTGATGTGGTTGGAGATGTCTCTGCTTCTTGCAGGAGGGTTGGACTAGATGACCTTTAAAGATCCTTTCCAACTCAAACTATTCTATGATTCTATGATCTTAACCTCTAACATTTTCATGTTCAGAAAATCCATGGCCAGGGATGAAAATTTTTATGAAGTAGAAGAAATGTAAGTAAAGGGAATTCAATTTTTAAGGTGAAAGGAGGAGGTGTTAAAATGGTGGGTTGGCTTTTAAACCATGTCACTGTGAGCATTGTAGGATTTGAAAATCCAAATAAATCTGAAAGTATGCAGAGCATTGTGCAGCAGAGCAGGTGAGTAAAGCAGCATGCTTTACACCTTCTCATTTTAGCACTTGGTGCTACTGGTGTGGATTTGCCACATAATGGCTGAGGGCAAAATACGCTCCTTTCTAGGGCATTTGGGATCACAGAGTAGCATCTCATCTCTTCCTAACCAGCTGCAATCATTGCTGTCACCAACACCATTGACCATTGGTATGCAAGAGTGAAAGGGTGAGAACAGAACAGTGAGAGAGGGTAGTAAGCAGGGGGGACACCTTTGGCCAAACCAGGCAAAAGCAAGAGTGATCTCTTTCTCTTGGTTTGTAAGAAAGACTTGAAAAATTGTGTCTCTATGAGAAAATTTCAGAGGAGAAGAGGAAAGACATAACAGAGTCTAGAGATGCATGATATCCCTGTATAATTTTAGAGGGTATATGGAGATACATAGTCTAGGATAGAGACTCTTCACTTATCTTCTGCGTATAAGGAGTCGGGGAACATTAGTCTCGTGTACAAGCAGGCTGGAGACAAAGGCCAGCTCAGGAAGGAGTCCAGGGTATACATCTTATAAGGAAAAGGATCTCCTTGGGAGCACTTTTGGCATAGCTGTAATTTCTGCTGGCAACAAAGAAAAGTCTCATATGGTCTTAACGTTGTCTTCCCTGTGGAGTGTATCTTCTAAGTTGCAGTGTATAATTATAGCTTATCATTTATCCCCCCAAATCTTGGAAAGGCTTGTGATTTGTGTTGATTTGCTTCTGCCCCAAGATCCTTCAGCAGCACACAACTATGTCAGAGACTACCATTCCTTACTGTTACCTGTCTTGCCAAGGAACAGTCTTTAAAACTTGGGGGCTACAATTCCTCGATGACTAGTGCTCATCCCTTAAGGACTAGAATCAAATGGTCTCCTTTCTCCAAACTGCCTTCCATACTGGGACCAGTCTTGGAGTAGCTATAGGCAGCAGAGTCCCCACTGGAAACAGGCTATATGATGACAGAATTTTTTCCCATAATATGGTCACATGGCCTCTCTACATAGGTGATGCACACCAAGCTGGCAAAAGGTGGGCTCCATCTGTGCAGTGGGGCGTTGTCTTTTGCTGAGGGGGAAGTGAGTATTTTTGTTCTTCTTAAAAGCCAGCACATGGTCTACCTGCTATTGCAAGACGACAGGTATTGCCCCAACGGCATCAGCCGTTGCCGTTGGTTAGAAACACTTTGTCTTGTGACCTCCTTTCTGGTTCTGTCTTGACACTGCAATGAGGACAATGACACAGTTCCTAGCCACATCCACTGAGAGCGGGGTGTGCGAGGCCCGTGTAGCATTCACATATCCAAGTGTCTGTGATACAGTTAGGAGAGGTGGGGAGGTCCTTTGTTAAGGAAAAGTGCAATTAAGTACTCTAAATTAATAATCCAAGCTGGTAGTAGAGTTTCTGTTGATTTTCCTGGTGTAAAACAGACATTTTGCTATTAACCACAGAAAAAAATATCTCCTTTTCCAGTGAGGCGTTTGCATGGAGCTGTTAGAAATGAGTATTCAGGGTCAGCTCCTTATTGGTCAGTCTGGATGGAAAAAAAAAATAGTTTTACCTGAACTGAAGAACTAGGTCTTATAAAAACAAACTAAATAGGTTCATTCTGATAGAAAAATGCAGCTCTTTGGAGCCTCCTGAAATAAACAGTTTAAAGGAGGAGGATTTGTCTTAAACTGTGGGCATTTGTCTAAACACAGGACATGAGCAGCACTCGGGAGCTTAGTACAGCTTGTGCAGAATGGGATTAAGTCTTGATGGGCCTTTTGATATCTCCAGTTTTGATACCTTTCTTGAATGACATGTAATATCAAAGCACCTTGCAGCGCCCCTGTGCAGCAAGGCAGCCCAATTTTCCCATTTTGTAGATGACAAGACACATACAGAGAGAGCAAATGATTTGCCCAAAATCCCACAGAAAGACTGGAAAGAAGCAAGGAGTTGATCATCAGTCTCCTATGGACAGTTAGCACTCTTCCTGCTGCACAAACCTGCCTCTCCCAAGAGTTTTAACTGACTGGGGCAACTCTGTGTAACTTCATGTTTCAGAGCTTCTTGTTGTATCCCCCCTTTCTCACTCCCAGTAAATAAATCCTTCAGACAGTACCTCTCTGTTCTGCTTGTATTTTTTCCCTAACCAAAGAAGTTGTTCCTAGGAAGTCTTCTGCCTTATTGTCTTTTTGCATGGCGACATGCTCCTTTGAGATTCTTGCTGGAGAAAGCATTCCTGAATTTGTGGAAAAACCTTTTCCACTGGCAACACCCGAAGGTGAGTAACAACAATGTCAGGTGAAAGACAGCTCTTTACCTAGTACATGCCAACAACTGGCTTCATTTTCAAGTGCTCTTAGGTATATTCACCCACCTCATGCAAGTAAATATGGTCCGTCATTGTCTACAACAGGAAGAGTGGTAAACAAAACCAGGTGCAAACTGCAGATACTTATGCCCATCCTTACTGTTTTTAGAGATTGGTTGTGGATCAGTCAAAATCAGTGGGAAAGTTGCTGTTCATTTTAGCTGCTGGAAACCTGTCCGTACCAATTCAAATACAGCAGTTCTTGTTTATGCAAAACTCACAAACAAATTATTTGGCCGGGGCTGGAGGAATGTGGCCTTTAATGCATAAGTAAATAAGACTTTCCATCATGTATAATCTCTCCCATATGAGAGATATGTGACTGTCTAAAGTGACAGATCATATGAGTCTTTATTATATATCAAAAAAATCAAATAATTCCTGTCAGTGTGCAGAGCACTGCTAATGAACGAATTTCATTCCCAGAGTGGTATCTGCCATGGATGTAAACTTGTAGTAAGTACAGTAAGTAAAGCAAAGCAAAGTTAATCTAATCTCCTCCATAAAGCAGACAGGAAAAGAAACCATGCATTTAAACTAAACCCAGAGAGAGAAAGTAGGTAAGAGGCCCCTGTTCCATTTCACTCATTCATTCATTAATTCTAATGTTTCTTCTTGATTATTAGGAGACAAAGCAATATTCTGAGCTAAAGTTAGAAAAAACCAAAGCTTAATGTAACATGGAAAAGAAGGGAGCGATAGAAGAAGGATCCGGAATGTTTTTGACTGTTTTTTAAGAAGTATGTGCTAAGGTAATGCACCTTTTTTTCTTGCCATTAGATCATTATTTTTTCTATTCCCACAGTAAAAACTGTAAAAAATAAAAATGTAAGCACAATAGTATTCCTCGGTGGCAATTAAAATGTCCCCATTTGCAGTCGGCCTACTGCAATACTGCTACTTTCAAATACTGTTGTGTGTTTATAGGGCAGTGTTTCCAATTAACAGAAAAAGCATCAGAGCAGGAACCATTATTTTTGTTACCTGGTTTTGTGTTTAGTATTGTGTGCCACTCGGGCCAAACCAGCGCTAATCTTATTAATTCATAATATTCAAGACATACATCCCAGTTCAGCCCTGTTTAATTTGTGATGTCCCATGGATGCAAAACTTCTGTCCTTCTTCTGTTGTTTTCCTCACTTTCCTTGCTCTGTCCCTTTCTCTCCTTAATTCTTAGTTCATTCTAATTCACCTCTTCTCTCAGGCACTCCTTTGTTTACAAGTCTGCTGGCCAGGGCAGGTCAAACTCTTTTTCTTTTCCCACAGTACTCCAGAGTCTTAAGTCCAACAGTTTTCATTCAACCTTCTCTAGTCTCTGTGTTGCTTATGCAGTTCAGGGGTGATACTCACTTTCCATGCAGAGCACCAGAGTAAAACGATGTCCCTGAGAAGAAATATGGTTTCATTTTGCTATCTCAGGCCAAGAATGGACCTGATCCAAAATACATCACTGTCAGTGGGAACAATTCTGTCTGTTTCTTGGGCTTTGGGAAGGCTGTGAGGGATCTTTAGGGAGGAGGTGTCATTGGATTTGGCCTCAGAATTTCTGCCCTTGGAGAATATGCATTTTCAACAGGTCAATTCTGTTAATGATTTTTAAAAAGTGGTTTAAACACAAGTAAAAAGAGGAATTCACTAATACATTTGCCATATCTGCTCGCACCACCCCAGCCTATGTGGAGCTTTTTCTTACTGCTTTCTCTGTGGTTTTTTTTTCTTTCCAGTCTAAATGCTTCTCCTGAGATGATACAGATAACTACAAGTGTGTAGTGTCCAGCACCCACACCGATGCCTTCTGCACAGTGTCCTTGATCATGACTAAAGGTAAGCTCTGGAGGTCTGGCTAGATTAGTGACTAGACCAGTTACTAACAATTAGACTTAGAAGAATTTTTAAGTTAGACAAAACGGAGAGACTTTGCAGGGCAGATTTGCTGCAAGTAGACTAGAGTGAAGCAGGATGAAAGAATCAATCCCCTGCTGACTTTAAACTGAGCTGAGCACTGTGTGTCTTGCTCTCTGTGTCCACTGCACAAAAAGAGCAAGTTTTCACCAGTGCAAGCGTTGGTTTTATTGTGTGGAAGAGCCTTTGTGTTCCCTGTGAAAAAAATGATATGAAGCATATGTGTATGAAATACATGCTGTACATCACCGATGTGAATGGAAAAGACCTAGGCTCCTAAGGTCGTCTTGTGGATTACGAGAAACTCTCTGTTATGCCAAGAGTGATAGGTAATCTTTGTTCTCAGATACAGGAGATTCTATCCGCAACATCAACATCTGCAGACAAAAATTTGAGGGTCAGAATTGGTAGGCCAAACTATGACTTACTTTATTCTCTTATACGTATTTGCAATATTCATGATTCACTGGTCTTTTTAGGCTCAAACAGAAATCTAACATTGTACAAGTCATAAACCACCCCACAATTACCAGAGCGCCCATGTGAAAACACCTTTCATGAGATAGCAGATTTCAGTTTGAAGCCTAGTTATTAGGCATAATAAGCCAAATTTTCCACTGACGTCAGTGTAGTAGGGGTGTGAGTCACTACTGAATTTGGACTAGTTTTAGTGGAAAAGATGGGAATGACAAAATGCACCTTGGCATTGTCCTTTTAGTGGAAGTGAACTTTGCTCAAACAATGTTACAGGACTTGGGAATGAATAGATGGGTCTGGGCATAATGACAACGATCTTTTTTCATCTGTATATGCTTCCTACAACCAGCCAAATATTTGCCCGCTGTTTGAAAGAAAACCAACCACATTATATACAGCAGACTTGCTTTAAATCAATGCTAAGTAAAAGTGCTGCTGCCCACCTGCCTTACCTTTTATTGTAGTAGGACTATTTCTTCAAGATAAGCTTTGGCATAAGTACCATTCTTTAAGTATAATACTCACCTTTTTGATCAAACCCTTAGCAGGGCTTTGGCACAGGCTGTTTGGTGATGTGGTATATTACCTTTCTTAAGCCAAATAGTGATCCTGTGCCAGGCACTGCAGCACTGTGACAGATAATGCAAGAAGAGGTCAGTCCTCCTTCAGCTTGCCAAATGGTTCCAGGTATGCTTTTAGATGTCCTGAAGCCATTTACTTTACAATGACCTACAGTAAAAAAGAGGACAAAAAAAAACAAAGCAAAGACAGAAGAACTGAAGAGAAAAGCAGTGTGTCTGTTGGTAATCAGGTTTGTAGGATTACATACAACTTTTCTGAACATTATGAACTGTAGTTAGCTTAATTTTCACTGAAGTTGAAGGAATGAATTGATCTTTCCGCTACCACTCAAGAAAGAAATCAAAACTTCACTGAAGTCTAGCTATTTAGTATAGAAAATCTGAGATTAGAAACCAAGCATAACAGAATTAGTATTTGTCTTTTTGGTATTTTAACAGGTGAGCTCATGACTCCTGACAGAACTGAAACCACTGAGAGTAACTGAAAGACAGACAGGAGTGTTTGAATTCCGCCTCCTAAAGAAAGTGCAAAACTTCACCTAAGAGTTCAATGGGGAAGAGTTGAGTGGGATGATAAGTATGAAATCATTGCGTCTGATGGTGGATTGGTCCACACTATGAAAGTTAAGTTACTTCTGTCCAGTGACTTTAATGAACCCAGTGTTGAGACTGGAATTCTAGTGCAGAACACTCCGCTCTTCATTGAGCGTAAGTAATGCAAACTAAGTGTCTTTGGGCAGTGGGTGGATCAAATGCAAGATAGCAGGATTTGAGCTGCAAAATCAATAAAGCTAAAACACAAAGCCCCAGAGCTTGGGCTGAAAAAAATAGAAGCCACAGTCTTATAAAGCCAGTCTGTGGACAGGCATGCAGAGGAGCATCAAGACCTTATTTTGACACTGGAAGTAAAGTCCCAAGCCTGGAATCTCCTGCACAGGAGCCTGTGTTATATCCTGCAAAGGCAAAACCACCTGTTTTCATTTGTAAGGTGCTTGCTGGTATGTGCCATTTTTTTCTTGCCAGCCCCTTTTCCAGGGGTTCCAATTCAGTTCATCAACAATCTCAAAAACACCGAAGTGAAAAAGAAAGGAAAAGCCTGCCTGGAGTATGTGCTGACTTCTGAACATGTCACCCTGAAGGGGGTGTAGAACGGACGAGTGGTTGAGAGGTCTCCTCAGTACAGCATGAAGCACAAGGGGAAGAGAGCAGAGCTTATCATCAATGCTGCTGAGCTGAGTGACTCAGGAGACTGAACGACAATCATAGGCTAAGCAAGACAGTGACCCTAATGAGCAGTACAGCAGTACCAGTGTAACTGTGGAAGGTAAATGTGAACGGCTCAAGAGGAGGAGGAATTTACACTGTTCTTCAGTGAACTCTGCAGAGAAGTGCTGCTTTGCTACAACAGCTAGGAAACTGATGTGAGGTAACACTGCTCTGCAGTCTGTTTATTGTTTAACACGGAATAAGCCGTTAGTCTGTGCCCCCTCTTGGTAGCATGCAGATAATAATTAAGGACTTTCCTTTACTGCATAAAGCAGTAGAAGCATAAAGCAGTAAATCATCCATTTAAGTCCTTACATGTGTCACCTAAACCAGCCTGATAAAGTGAACCTTGTTTTTTATTTTAATCAAGGTTGTCCTAATGAATTTTTATCTTAATTCTTTAAAGCGATCCATGGGACATTTGACTGCAGTCTACTGAGGACCAGCAGCACAACATGAGGCTGGTAAATATTTAATATCATACTTGTTTTGTGAATTAATTTTGCAGTAGCATTATTGATGCTGTAAACTTATGTCTGTGATCCTAATAGAAAGACACAAGGCTGTTATGAGCATGGAAAACAGTTGGAAAGCTTAGCTTCATGCTCTCAGCATAGGCTGGAAAATAATTTCGAAGTTAGGGTGTGGATTTTGGTGGCTGTTAGTATTTGAGATGACTTCTGTTAGATGTGGCCCAGCTTTGAACTGTGCCCAAGTGCCTTCCATGAGAAGTGCAGCATTTTAAGACCATTTTAAAATTAACTGCATGGAAGGAGGATAAAATTATGCTAGTGATCCCTCACAGGTTCAGGAACAAGTGACTATTCAGTTGGTAGGATGGTACGAAGGAAACTTCAGGGGGTGAAAGAAGCTCCGCTGTAAGGTTAAGCAAATTTTCTCACTCAGAAGATTGATCTGCTCTAGAGCTTGCCCCTGACAGATGTCTCTGTGAGGCTAGTCTCTTCCTCGTAGTCCTGCATTTTCTGTGTCAGATGACGCCCTGCAAACCCTGTCTTGGTGTACAGACCTGGGTGGAGGTCACTCCATTAGTTGCATTTTGGCCATATATTTCTCATTTTGTTTTCCCAAAACAGAACAGAAGGGAGTGGTTTCCCAATGGCATCCCCAGCCGTGCGCTTTCGGGGTGTGAAGCCTGGTGATGATTCTGTGGCCAGGGTTGAGTGTGGCTGGCAGTGGGTGAGGAAGCCCTGGCTCCTGGAGCTGGGTACCAGTCGTGGTATGGGAGTGTGCCCTCTGTGGGCCACGGCCAGGCTTGCCTGAAGTGACAATGTGGGGCAGGGGCCTTCTCTGCCCACTTCTCTGAGACAGAAACCACTTCTGTGGCAGAGGTAACCTGGAAAGCTGTGGCTGAACTGCCTCTGACTCCTGTGCGCACTGCAGTTGCAGTCTAGTGCCTCAGTTGTAGATTCTTCTTTCCCTGTGCAAAGTTCAGGTTCAGATACAAATATTATGTAGGCAGTAAAGGAAGTTTTCGGCTGATTTGACAGCTCCTCTGGACCAGCTAAAGGTTTGGAGCAGTACCAAGAGGCTGTTTTCTGCTTCAGCTTTTGGGTTGCTATAGCTGCATACCCTCCAGTGAGCATGTATAAAGAAGGGCAAAAACTACTTAGGAAAAGCCTTTCTCCGCCCCCCTTTCTTCCCAGGATGCGCAGTTCACTAAACTGCTTTCATCCTGAGGGCCTGACCATTTTGTTAGGAGGTCTCCCTGCCGTTAAATACCTTCTTGGTGTTTGAAGTGTTCAGTTGACAATCATTCTGCACAGTTTTTCTGTTCACGTGCTTCCACTGGGATTTCTTCCAGAGGCATTTGCAACCATGAAGAGTATTTGTGTGACGTTGATGCTCTAATTGGGGATCTTGCCAAGCTCTTACAGTCCTGAATGATGCGAAGGTGGAAGGAACATGGCTTAAGGATGGCAATGAGGTAAAATGCCGATGGTATCATCAGTATAATGAAAGGCTGCAAAACCCTAGTGGGAAGTTTTCTCCAAATAGCTATTGTGGGACTTGGCCTGTTAATAAAGGGCTTCTGACTAAGGACAAACAGATGGACAGATCAGACAAGAACAAATCTAATCTTTCCCAGTCTACTACAGCCTCAGTCTTACTAAGTTTTGGCTTTTTCAAAATTTTCCTTCCAGTCTCCTGTAAAGATGCTTTCACATTTGCTAACCCATTTTTTCAGCCCGTAGACTCGCATTCTTTCCCACAAGGTTGGCTTCTTGCCATCCACCCTTCTCCCTTTCCCAGTCTCTGATTTTCAAATTAATCAGTGAAGGTATCCTTGGCATGTAATGAAGGGTGTGCATTAGCATGCAGTGTGGCTTATCTAGGCAGATGCACAGATTGCTATCCACATAGCACTGAATTTGTTTTGTCCATAGATCACAGAGCATTTTACAAGAGTAGGAGCTAGAATTCTGACTGCTTAGTCATCTTAAGGCAGGAAGCTCTGATCAGAGGATCGCGAGACAGGGTTGGAGATGGTATTTGTTGCAATGTGGGTTGTTTCCTGCCTCAGTCTTCTTGTCAGGTTACGGACGTGAAAAGGATCAGGGTAGTGAAGCAGGGAGCCATCCACAAACTCATCATTGACAGAATGGGAGAGGAGCGTGAAGGCAGGTAGATGTTCAGAGCCAAGGGGGCAGAGAGTGGAGCAACAGTTGCCATTGGAAGTAGCCACCCCATCTCCGTATGGCCATTTACACACAAACACTTGCAGAATCAGGGCTTCCCCAGGTCTCCTTACCTGGGCCTGTACCATTTTACAGGCTTATCTGTGCACATGAGCAAAACCTCTTCTTTCTTCTTTTTTTTTCCCTGAGGGGAGAAAATTGAACAGCCGTACTGGTTGTTTTTAAGTGATTAAGCAGAGGTTTCTGTGTTTATAAATCAGTGATCAAGAATTTTGGCCTGAGCCTTTATTTCAAGCATCGTTGTCATGAGCAACAAGAAAAACACCTTTTCTGAAATTACAGCTATAAATGTGTAAATGTGTGTATTGCTCAGCTCTCGGCAGCCAGGTGGCGCGGATGGACTCTCCGACGGTCTGCGGGATGCGGTCACCCTCCTCCTGTCTCGAGTGGGGGCAAGGCGGGCAGGTAGCGCTGCCTGGACAGCGGGAAGGATGGCTGTGTCTGCCACACTGGGTATTTATCGTACCTGCCTTGCAGTAAAAACCCATCCGTGGCAAAGCTTGGTTATAGGGAGGGATGATTTTCCTGCATTCCAAAATAGTTTTGATTGCCTTTTTATGACTTTCAGCAGAAGACTGGAATTTCTAAACATACACATTGTGTGACAAAAATAAAAGGAAAAACACCAGCTATGTTTAGGAACATGGTTATTTTTCTTTATTGTGTGCAGCACATCCTTATCATTTCCCCATGTTACCCTGGACCAAATGAGGGAGTATTTTTTTTTTACAAGCAGTAACTAACTTTGATTCTATTATCTTTATCATGATCATACATACGTATCCCAGTGTGGCCTTAGGGAAGAACAGCACAAAGGGCTGCTTCTTGTGCCTTGCAAAACTTAGAAACTGCTTGGAATCAAATCTACAGGCGCTAGGGAAGTGAGGAGCTTTGGGGTTTGCTGTTTCCCAGAGGTCCCTCTTTTTCTGCTGAGCTGAACAACTAAAGGAGGTCAGCCAGCTCCCTGTACAAGAAACAGAACTAAATTAACTGCATCAAAACACGATGAAGATTTTGAGTGTCCCTGAAGCCTTTCACAAAATACAGAATTCTTATAGTAAAAATATGAAGGAGTGTATGAAGGGCCCAGCTTTGGACCACCTTTCCTGGGAACTCATAGGCACAAGAAAGATGTCAAGCTATATTTGCAGCTGTAGCTTCCAGATGTCTTCTGTTCTTCCCAAATTCTCCTGTTGTTGAAGAATCTGTCCTCGAGGTTTTTGCTGCACACAGCTTTACTGTGAAGACTAAGCATACAGGAAGCATCAAGGTGCCTTTCAAGGCAAAGCTAATGTCCGAAGGAAGTCCCATGGTTCAAAGATGGTACTGAGGTGACAAAGAGACAGTGGTGATGCAGAAAGCCAGTGACTGCGTTACTCACAATCAAAATCTGAGTGAGAGAAGGCAGTGGAGCCATTATGCTGAATCTGAAAAATCACTGTTGTTCGGCTTCTTGCAATCCTTACCTCAGCTTCATTGGTAGTACAATCACTGGTAGATAAGTTTGGTTACAGACACTGTAATTCAGATTTTCTCTTTAAAAATCTTGCAGTGGGGCAGACTCTGAGTTATCAAATGAAGTGATTCAAGTCAGTTTAGTTTTGCTGTAATTTACACTGATTTACATCATGAGAGGATATGACTCTCTAAGTAGTAGTCCTCCATGTCACTCTGGTCAGCTGCTCGCACTGCAGACAAACCAAAGCTCCTACAGGGGAAAGCAGAGTTCCTGCAACACATGGGGAAAATGTAAAATGATATGGAAAGCACCCAAAGGCAATGGGGAAAAACAAATGACTCACTTTGTCATCAAGAGGAGGATGGCTGGAGAAAAAATTGTGGATCAAAGTAGGGGTGGTGGAGAGTAACTACACCACATTTGCTACGGTGAAAGTGGAGGAAGGTAAAACCTACTAATTCAGAATACGTGTCATCAGCTCTGAGGGCCTCATCAAGCCCTAGGAAAGAGAAGAAATTTTTGCTGGAGAACCTATTAGCCAGCTGGTTTTAATGTGGTTTCACAGTCCCACCTCCCATTGTTTTTGTCCTTTTCCTCCTTGCCAGTCCTCAAAAGAACACTGTCCCCTGTGCTTCAGGAGACAAATTCCAAGGACAGAGTTTAGAAGCTGCTTTGTGCTTAGGCTGATATCCAGGATCAAATAGCCAGGTCCTTTCACTGCAAGTGTTTGTGGACTTGGAAACTCGTCGACATGGACTGGCCACAAGAGAGGACTGACTAACACACTATTCTAGTGTGAGTTACGTAAGCTTGGTGGGATACAGCAGAAATGAAAAGTGGCTTTCTCTGGAAAATATTGTGGGGGAGGAAATAAGATAATGTAAAAGGGAATGCTTAAACACATTTTGGTTTGTGGCCAAAAAAAGAAAATATGTCAGCCAGAAACTAGCTTGGTTAGAAAACACTGCTAAACTATCTTCTGGGAGTTCCCGTTTGAGTACCTCTTGTTCCTATTTTTCCTTTATGGACTGGGATCCCCAATGAAAGGGGATTTGTAGTCCCCTTTCCCCAAGACCAGAGTGTATCACAGAAGATACAGTGCAAATAAAGTCAAAGTCTGGCCTATTGAAACATTTCAGAAAGAAAAATACCAACTTGAAGTAATATATAAAATTTTTCACCTAAAACTTTGCATTTTTGTCCAAGCTTCCTGTGGATTGAGGTTGGCATTTCTAAGCTGCTCTGTAATGTATCACAGAAAGAGCTCATTTTTTTTTAATAAGTGCAAGAATTGAAATGTTTCAACATTTGAAATGACAAAGGGAAGTAGATGGCAAAAAAAGTCTTTGGAAAAAGGTTGTGGCCATTAATAAACCTAAACATACACGTGACCCTCCTTGACTTCTTGCTATACATACATATATATTTATACACACACACATAACACACACACAATTTGGAGTCAATGAATTCTGACTGTACTGTGCTAATTTGATTTTCTTCTGTGTAGAGCCTCTGATAAAAGTGTCTTAGCCTCAAGTTGTAGATGTCACGAAAGAAGCTGTCATCATCATCACCTGGAACTCCCCAGCCCAGGGTGGCAGCTTCCGAGTGCAAGGTTACATCATAGAAAAAAAGGAAGAAGAGCAGCAATCTTTTTTGTGTCCCAATCACCAAGGAGCCAGTCTAGTCAGACCAAGATTATTATCTGTTTTATGCAGGCAGAAGAGAAGTTAGACAAGCTTTGAATACAAAGCAGAGTATTAATTAATCAATGATAATTTCATCATAACATCTAGCAAGATACATATTTTGACATATGCTGTTCCAAGCAGAACACTCAGCACCTCTGAAAGTCACACCTAATTTCAAGCATCTATATTTTTACATTTCTCCCTACCTAAATTTGACTACTGTTTCCTGACTTAGACCAGAACTGAATTAAACAAGTGACTGATTTTGTTGTATTCATCAGCTAGCAACCATATGATCCATGCTTAGCACAGCTTGTATAACACATGGGAGTGTTCCTATCAGCAGCAGCATCTGACTAACGAGACTTTTGCTTTTCCTTTTCTGTTAATATTTTGGTTCTTTCTTGGATTCTTTCCTCTGTCTCATTCAAAGTGTTGACTTTCATATTAATTAAGTTACAATCAATCACACTATCCAAAAATATCTTCCTTAAGGCACCAATAATACTTATGGTAAATAATGGAAACGCTTTTTATGGCAAATTGTTCAATTCCTGAGATTTTTTTCAAAATTGAATGGAAGTTTAACCTTGCTTAAAGGCTAGATTGTGAAAAGCTTGGTCACTCTGTTGAATTTGTTACGCTGTGGGAAATCCCATTGAAGTTGGTGGGAGCAAGACATGAAGGTATTTTTCCCCACCATGTATGATTATACCAGGCTATAGACCATAATCTAGGCAAAAGCAAATTATGTATTGTTCTCCAACAGTGTCTGAGCTGAAATTTCTTCTTGGTTTATCTCAGTCCAAAAGCAATTAAAAAAAAAAGAAAAATAGCGGCCACTTGGGAACACTTTTATGGGTGACCAGAGAGTTGTGTAATTGCAACATGTGTGTCTCTAGGTACCAGATTCAAAGTGGATGATTTTCTGGAGGATACAGAATGCGTTCCAGGTGATAGCTGTGAACCATGCAGGCCCTGAACTTCTCAGCATGCCTCAACCTCTTGTTGCAAACACGCTGATCCCATCAGCATGTTTCTTTCACTGTTTAATGTCTAGTTTTCCTAAATATGTGTGTGATCTGAATTGTATGTGGCAAATTCCAGCCTGACTCAGTGTAATGAACTGCATTGTGTTTACAGCTTAACTAAAGATTAAGGCAGGCCTTAATACTGTTGGCTGTAAAAGTAATTATATTACAAGTGCCTGAAAGTGTGATACGATTCACTTAAAATGTGTAGCTATTAAGATAAGGACACAGTAAGAGATTCCCACCTGGGAGGAACTGAGTATATGCAAACAGCACAGATCAACATGATAGTGGTGCTCTAAGGTGTAGATACCTTTAGTGCTTAACGTTCATGCGTAGGTTGCCAAAGATCCTAATGTATGACAAAGAAAATAGTTTCATACATGTTACTATGCTCCTTTCATCAATGCCCCATCAGCCCTTTTAAAAGAAAACTCTTGTGGAATTCATGAAAGTTGCTTACATTCTTTTCTTTTAAGACTGGATTTTTAGTAGTAGAGAATCTGTGCCTAATTCTGGACTGATCAAAATCACAAACAAACTTGAAAGGACTACAGTAGCCTCAGAAAGGCTGAAATGGGCAGACTTTATTTTGTGCCAGTTATGGAGAATTCTTACCATATAACTAATGCGTTTTAAAAACAAGAGGCTGTCAGAAGCCATCAATAAATAGCTTAAACCATTGATGGGATCTTGTAATAGATACAGGAGTGGGCCTCAGTAGCAGTACATCATTTAGAAAAAAAAACTGGCCAAGTGTTGAAGCCAGCATAGCTAAAAAGTTAGAGAATTCTGTGTAGTAGTTGAGAGTCTTGGGGTTAAATAGTTACTCAGATGGGAAAGTATTCAAGTTCCTTTACATCAGAAAACACACACACACAAAAAATTAAAGCCTGAAGCAACGATTCTTCTCCTATTGAAGACTTGCATTATTCCACATTAGGCCTAAGAGAATATGTACTGTTCCTATGGACCGTGTTCCTTGTGACCCAGTGCGCTCATATGAGTGTTCTGTATAAAAGCCGTTAGCATCAAGTTTGTCATGGCGTGCTGCACTAGTTGACTTTTGCAGTTTGGAGCGGGGGGTGGGCCATTGCATTTTAGCTGAGACTTTCAGAATAGAACGTGGATTCGGATACACAACTCCCTCTTCATTTGATTAAAAACGTACAGATGTTTTTTAATATTCCATCTTTTGCTCTTCTTATGTATTATGGAGCTATAAGTAGACTGCTGCAAGGTGGACTAAAGAGCAAAAAGCAAGATCTGTATTTTCAAAAATTACTATTAATTAGGGGTACTGTAATCTTTGGCAAATAAATTTGAAGAACATTAACAGGATCTTGCAAGCTAGCAAGCAAATTCAGTAATCCAAGCAGTGCAGATAGCACCTGACCACTTTACACAGGACTGTAAGAGGAATTTATTAAACAAGAAGAGACAGAAGGCACTCAAGGCCATACAAGGCAGGTTTATAGGAAACGTACTGCAGAGCTCACCAGTTGGCTAGGAAAAGACAGAAGAAAACCTTTAATATGTAGATACCTCTCCCAAAAACACATGGAGAATGAGTGGTGGTCAGTGCTCATAGAAGGTGCCCTTTCCAAGCTGTATTTAGATGGTACCATGTCAAATGTGAGGATTTTTCATAAATGGCCAGCCTTGGAACAGGATCTACATGTAAGTGCCATGTTAGGAACTGCATTTTTTTTCTTGGACAGAATTTGCTCTGTGTTTATTAAGGCTCCTTTTACCCTAAAATGTTGCAGGTTTGGCATCTTGAAATAGGAACATATGCAAGCATAGGCCTGGGGGTACAGCAGTGTGTCACAGCTCTCCTGCTGTTGTAGAGCCTCCAGGACTGCTGATGGTGATGGATTTTTCCTGCTCCAGCATTTCCTTAGCCTGGCAAGAGCCAGCCCAGAGAGATGTGCTGTCAGGATACATACTGGAGACGTGAGCTAAGGACATCAAGAAATGGACAAAGTGCACCAAGATCCCTACCTCTAGTACCATTTACACTGTGGGAGGCTTGCAGGAGAGACAAATACTACTTCTGAACCCAAGCTGTGAATGAAGCTGGTGTGGGAGAAGCAGTGGAGTTACAGGAAGGAATTCTAGCAGTGCCACCTTCAGGTAAGACCTGCAGTATCTGCTCAGCTGGAACTCCCATCTATCAGCTGTTACTTTCTTGTGTTTTTAAAATATACCTCATTTTGTAAAGGGTTATCAAACTCATCTTGCACAAAGGAACATTTAGCATCACAGCTCTGCTTCTTTTTGCTGAGTTTTCAGGGGTGCCAAGAGGAGATGGAGAGCAGCATAGGCTGCGCAGTCCTTGAGCCAAATTAAAATAATTCTGCCATCCTTCTTGCTGAGCTGTCCCCTGAATGAGTATGTCAGGCGTAACAGAGTTGTTTCTCCCACCACCTGACCTCTCGCATCACATCTCACATGTGGTAACAGAGGTCACTGTTGAAAGATTCTCTGATTCCTGTCATGGATACTGTAGTTTCAGTATGGGTACTACAGCAGATACACCATCATGTTTGAAATGCTTGTTTGTTGTAAGTACAGTGGTACTGAGATAGGATTATAATTCTTTCAGGTGCTCAGTTTGAAGGGGAAACTTCTGTGGTGTGGAATGGCAACATGCAGTACTGTACTGAAGAGTAGGAGAAGTCCTACAAGAAACAGACATCATAAAAAATTGTTTGTGGCAGGTGGATGCTAAAATCATTTAATAAGGCATTAAATCTGCCTCTTCTTTTTATTTGTTCTCATTCACTTTTTACATGAACTGTTTCTAAGTGTTCCTGTTCCACCTGCCTCACCTGAAATTGTCCTCAATAGGTGCTCATCACTAAGCTGTTGATTGTGTATTTGCATTTAACAATCAGCCTTCCTTGACTGATGTAACACCATAGGTATGTTGCTTCAGCTACATGTGCACCTGAAAAAGAGCACTTCCAGTGATGTGGTAGTCGTGTTCTTGTGTGGAAGTACTCTAGGCCTGGATTTTACAGAGTCTGAAATAACTTCAGGAATTTCTGTCTATGTAGATGAGTACAGAAGAGCAATAAATGGAGGAAAGCTAGGTTGGTTGTGCTTTGCAGTGCATTCCCTTGATAACAGCCCAGCTGTCTTCAGGTAGGACAGCAGAACACAAGCAGATGTGAACAGATTTCCTATTCTTCATTATGAATGGCAAGTCACAAGGTTTATTTGCACAAACCTGAGAGACAGTAGAAAAACTCTGAATGATAAGGAGGAAATAAGCTGGTTTTTGAGAATGAGGCCTCATAAGAGAATTCTGCCATACAGCGCTACATTTAGGATCCAGGGGATTTACCTGATTGGACCCCATGCCAATTCAAAAGGAGATAATAAAGGCTTCAAGAAATGTGTTTAAATACATGAAAATGGAAGATTTGCAGTGGACACTGGAAATTAAATTGCACATGCGGTTACCCTTGATTCCCCCAGAGTATTCTGTAGACTATTAATGCCTGAGAGCAACACCAGCAGAGCAATATCCCTTCATTTACAAGATCACCTGCTTTGGTTTATACTTGAGTGTAATTTAATCATGCATTTCTGAAGTGCCTTGGGAGCCAAATATCCAAAAGCACTTTACAATTTAATGGCATTAGTGAGAAAAGGCACTGATATATCCCCATAGCGCAAAAACCTGACACCTTATTTGCAGACCAAGAAACAAAGAAATTAATTGCTTGCTTACAGTTGCATAGCAGATTAATGGGAGAATGAGATTCCTCATTCCTTCCTCTCTTGCTTTCCAGTTTGTATTTGTTTACATGTTGAGATACGTATGCTGGTCAGATGCTGAGAGTAATGCAGTGTATTGTTCATTCTCCCTTCTCCCTGAGTTTTCCTTGGTGGGAAAGAAGGCCCACGTTATGAAATGTCATATCCACGCTCTTTGGATTTGTACTTGTGCAGGAGAGGACTCTCTGTCTCGATGGTGCTGGCTCTGTGTTTGTATGTTCCTGTGTGCAACAGACAGTTCAGTGCAGAGCAACCCATAACTGTTCTCCACAGAGAGTTTTGACTTCAAGGTGGAGCATCCCAGGAAGGACTGTGCTTCCCATTTCATCACCACACTGAAGAGCCACAGCATGGAGTCATGGCAACAACCACACCATGAGCTGTGCTTTCCTCAGCAACCCTCACCCAAGAGTGACCCTGTAAAAGGGCAATATGAGCACCACATCCAAGCCTAAGTTGTGGTTCAACTCAACAAGTAGTATCTGTCTCCTTATGATCCCTACAACTTGCAGCTGCAAGCTGATCATCTTTCTTAAGTCAGATTTGCAGCCACTGTGATTTGTTTGGGGTGATTCTGGACATGAGGCAGCAATGTGCACTCACAGCCCAGAAGGCCAACCACATCCTGGGCTGCATCAAAAGAAGCGTGACCAGCAGGTTGAGGGAGCTGATTCTCCCCTTCTACTCTGCTCTTGTGAGACCCCACCTGGAGTACTGCGTCCAGCTCTGGAGGCCTCGAAATAAGAAGGACATGAACCTGTTGGAGAGGGTCCAGAGGAGGGCCACGAAGATGATCAGGGGGCTGGAGCACCTCTCCTATGAGGACAGGCTGAGAGAGCTGGGGCTGTTCAGCTTGGACAAGAGAAGGCTCCAGGGAGACCCTGTAGCGGTCTTCCAGTACTTAAAGGAGGCCTATAAGAAAGATGAAGAGAAGCTTTTTAGCAAGGCCTGTTGTGTTAGGACAAGGAGTAATGGTTTTAAACTAAAAGAGGGTAGGTTTAGCCTAGATATAAGGAAGAATTTTTTTACAATGAGGGTGGTGAAGCACTGGAACAGGTTGCCCAGAGAGGTGGTAAATGCCCCATCCCTGGAAACATTCAAGACCAGGCTGGATGAGGCTCTGAGCAACTGGATCTAGTTGAAGGTGTCCCTGCTTACTGTAGGGAGGTTGGACTAGATGACCTTTAAAGTTCCCTTTTAACCCAAACCATTCTATGATTCCCTCCATGTTGAGTAGCCGTAGATTTCATGTAACTGAGTACAGTTTACACCCAGGGCAAGTGCACTTACTGGAACTGGCACTGCGAATCACACTTCTCTGAGCTAGTTTGGCTCTTGTCCTTCTCCACAGAGGAAGAGATTGTTTACTCTGTAGCTGGAGCTGCAAGGGCCACACTGTGAGAACTTACCTTCATATCCGAAAAACAGCCTAAGTCTGACTTTGTCTTCCTCTGAAGTCACTGAGATTTGTCTTCAGTTGCTTGAAGGCAGTTTTGGATCCCTTAAAATGGCATATTTTGGCTAGCAGGTCACATGAATTCCCTAGATGGCTCAGAAGAAAATATGGCCATTTTTGAGTCCCTAACCAGGCTTGCCCTGCACCTGTGGCATACTTAGCACCTCCAAGCAATCAACTGATGCATTCTGGCAACAGCTTTGTGCTGTTTTGGAGATACCACAGACACTGCACTGGGTAAATCTGTTCTTTTGTGAAATGGCAGCATTTTGCCAACATTGTATGAAATCTAGTAAAAATTTCCAAGACACAAGAAGGAAGAACATCAGACATTTCATATTCACCTCTCCCTTGTCTATTTTTTCCCCATGCTGGAAGCACCCAGTGAAGTTTTAAATCAGCTTATAACACACAGCTTGGTTCCAGCTTGCTCAAATTGCTCCTGTGAGACTGAACACTTCCAGGTGCATGGGGTGAGGTTTTACTAACAGTAACCCATGACCCACACATGGTTTCCCCATGTCTCCATGCCCAAACTTAGAGCTTGCAGAGTGGTCTTACAATAGGTACAGCACTGCCTTACAAAAGCTGTATCCTGTGAGTTTCATCAGCCCCTGGTAAGCTCACCCTCCTTGTGAGCTTCTTGTGACTGATTAATTAGGGAGCCTTCAAGGTTAAATATTTGAAAGCAAGAATTCTTCATCCTTTTGTCTGTCATGGCACTGAAGAACGTTTTCCCCCATTCCTTCTAGAGAAAGGCCCTGGTGCCTCAGAACCTGTTGATGTTGTCTTAAAGGGAACAAGAGAGAGACGCTGCCAGACACAGCTTGAAGTGAAACTGATACAGCACCAATTATGAGGGACTATATTTGGAAAGGTCTTTTAAGGTTATTTTTGTCTGTGATCATTGCTTCTGGACAGGCTGCTGACAACTGCTGAGCACCCCCCTCCCAGAGTTCGGTTCTCTCTGCTAACGTGGAAGTAGCTCAGCGTGGGTCCGTGGAAAGAAAGGATGTGCATGCTGAGTTTCCTGCTCTGATTTTCAAGCAAATTTATTTGTCTGTGTGTAGGATACATGCAACACTTCTTTTACGGGAGCCAGGCTCTGCCTGCCTAAAAGACTGAAGGCAGTTCTTTATCCGCTTTTAAGAATTCTGGTGTTATTTGGTCTCCCACTTCCCACACTCCCTAATACGCTTCTTCCTGAAGCCACAGTTTCAAGCCACAGCTGGAAGACAGTTTCCTAGCCCCTAAAATCAGTGGAAGCTTTCCCTGGCCTGGCATCGCTGCCAGCCAGGCTGACCCAAGAGGAACCCTGGCAGCACTTCTCACCTAGGTTCAGGGAGGGCAGGCAGGCCTGAGGGGCACAAGAACAGTTTTTTATCCCCTTGGAGATCTGATTGGGACTTACCTTCTGCCTTCCCACACAGAGGTTGTTGAGGTGAGGACTGTTACAGTAGGAACATACCTCTTCAAAGGTATTCAAAGCAGCCAGTTCACAAGCAAAGCTGGCTAAGGAACAAGGCTCACAAAAGCACTGTGTGGGTGAGGTGCTGATTTATACGCAGATTCCTTAATAGGAGCCTATTTCTGAGGCCTCCTGAGGCTCCTCCTTACCTTGACCTGGGCAGTCTCTTGGGAGGGTCTCTGCTGCCAGGGCTATTTGCTGCTGAGAAAGCAGGAGCCAGGATAAGAGACTGTAAAACTGACTTTAGGGGATAAGGAATTCACTTCAAACTGAGCTTAACTGCAGGTTAATTTTAGATGTCAGGAACTATATTCTTGCTGATTTTAGCTCTGGAAGAGGGGTAGTTACTGCCTGGAGTCAGGTGCTGTAGGCTGGAGGACATCATACCTTGTGTGAAAGTGCTCTTCATTAGGCCAGGAGCTCCTTCAGACCAGGACTTGAAAGACTTTCTTTAGGGACTTTTTTTTTGAGACTTTCAATGGTCTTTACTTGGTGACAGGCTGCCCTGAGGGAAAGGAGTAAGGTGTGATCTAAGGGATGCGCAAATCTGCTGATTCGAATAGCTGTGCAGTTGCTGATTTCTATGCTGATTCCATGGGAGCTAAACCTATGTTTCTCAAATAGTTGTCTCCACTCCTCTTAATGTCTTGTGGTGGGCTGACCCTGGCTGGACACCAGGTGCCCACCAAAGTCACTCTATTGCTCCCCCTCCTCAGCTGGCCAGGGGAGAAAAAATATAGCAAAAGGCTTCTGGGTTGAGATAAGGGCAGGGAGACATCACTCACCAATTACAGTTATTGGCACAACAGAGTTGACTTGGGGAGATTAGTTTAATGTATGACCAATCAAATCAGGATAGGTTGATGAGAAATAAAAACCAACTCTTAAAACAACTTCCCGCCACCCCGTCCTTCTTCCTGGGCTCAACTTTATTAACGATTTCTCTACCTCCTCCTGCCAGTGGTGCAGGGGTATGAGGAATGGGGTTGCGGTCAGTTCATCACATATTCTTTCTGCCATTCCTTCCTTCTCAGAGAGAGGACTCCTCACACTCTTCCCCTGCTCCAGTGTAGGGTCCTTCCCACAGGAGACAGTCCTCCATGAACTGCTCCAGTGTGATTCCTTCCCACGAGCTGCAGTTCTTCACAAAATTCTCCAGCGTGGGTCCCTTCCATGGGGTGCAGTCCTTCAGGAACAGACTGCTCCAGTGTGATCCCCCACAGGGTCACAAGCCCGGCCAGCAAACCTGCTCCAGCGTGGCTTCCTCTCTCCAGAGGTGCTGCCAGGAGTCTGCTCCAGCATGAGCTTCCCCCAGGGTCACAGCCTCCTTCAGGCATCCACCTGCCCCAGCGTGGGGTCCTCCACAGGCTGCAGGTGGATCTCTGCTCATCAGTGGGCCTCCATGGGCTGCAGGGGGACAGCCTGCTCCACCATGGGGTGCACCACAGGCTGCAGGGGAAGGAATCTCTGCTCTGGTGCCTGGAGCACCTCCTCCCCTCCTTCTTCACTGACCTTGGTGTCTGCAGGGCTGTTTCTCTCGCATATTCTCACTCCTCTCTCCAGCTACAGTCGTGGTTGCACAGCAACTTTTCCCCCTCCTTATATGCTATCGCAGAGGCGCTACTACCGTGGCTGATGGGCCCAGCATTAGCCAGCAGCAGGTCCGTCTTGGTGCCAGCTGGCATTGGCTCTATCAGACACAGAGGAAGCTTCTAGCAGCTCCTCACAGAAGCCACAGTAGCCTTCCCCACTACCAAAACATTGCCACACAAGCTCAATACATGTATGCTTTTGTGTCTCTCTCCTTTAAAGGAGGACAAATGCGTTCTTCTGCTTAGCCATGTTTTCAGTTTTAGGCTTTTTCTTAATATTTGCAAAAACAAATAGGGCATTGCTCCACCTCT
The DNA here is from genome assembly GCF_036417535.1 of Chlamydotis macqueenii. Taxonomy (NCBI): domain Eukaryota; kingdom Metazoa; phylum Chordata; class Aves; order Otidiformes; family Otididae; genus Chlamydotis; species Chlamydotis macqueenii. The sequence goes on along the minus strand of NC_141560.1, from coordinate 49,807,468 downwards.
GTGACACACAACAGCATCTTTCCTGCTGTTGTAGCTCAGAAGGGGTGAGCATCGTTTTCCTGCGGCTGGGAGGTGGCAGGTTGCAGAGAACACAAAGCCTGTTAGACCCAAAGTGAATTATTCAGAACAGTGATGAACTGAACAAGGGGAAATGAGAATGAAAATGAGAACTCTCTAACTGTTCACTTCCTATGAAAACTGTGAAAACACTTTTTTTTTCCTCTTTTCTTAAGAAAAAGATTATAAAAGGCTCTTGGACGTGGTGACAGAAAGTTTGCAGAAGTCAAAACACAAGACCAGTGTGTTTTGGCTTGGTCCTGGTCCAGGATGCAGAACAGCATTGCTATGGCTGTGTAGTTTGTCTTTGCGTGGCTCAAAATGCACCTGCCCCTGACTTCTGTAATGGTTGATGAAACCAGGTGGTAGACTGGGCTTTCTGCTCAGCAGGGAAGCATCTATGTTTCCGTCTTACTTCCCTCTCAGTGGTTTTGGACAGCAGGGTGTACATTAAAGGTGATATTTCTAATACCATTTGCTAAGGTATCTTAATGGTAATAAAAGGAGCCAAAGATTGCAGTTCTCTCTTCTATGTATGTTTGCTTCTGCACTGGTCAATGAGAAGCCTGCTTCCGAGTTCAAGAAGAGACCTGGGTTCTGTCTCCATGTCCCCCGACAGCCCAGCAGGACCTCTGCAATGTTCTAGTCTTCATTATGTCAGATTGTAGCTAAATGTAGAGTAAGCCATAAATCTGAAGTACTTAAATCCTTGCAATACCAAGAAAATAAATACAGTCTGCAGCTTTGCAAATCAGGGAGTCATTTTGTGAAAGAGTTGGCCATAGAAGTTAAAACTTCAGATCCAGAAGGATCCAGGAACTTCGCTGCTGGTGGCCAAGACTAGATAAGGAGTTACAGAATATCTGAACCATTGAACGATCAACAGATTGACAGATCAATAAATATGCATATATATATATATACACACATACATACACACACACACACATTGGTGCTGATTCTTTCAGAGTGAATTCTTCCAGGAGCCAGTTGTGGAATAAAAGCACAGCAGCAGCCAGCCACAGACACACACTCAGTCTGAGACTATTTTGCCACCTTTGTCCCATCTGGAGCTAGGAAGGAGGTGTGAGGAAACAGGATGCTCCTCCCAGCAGGCCTCTAAGTTTTTGAAAGGAATTGTCAAAGATCAAATTAAAGAAAGAGGAAAGAGGCACCTGCTTTTGCCAGTTGTTAACCCCTTTAGGCTGCTTTGAAAAAAAATTTGGTGGTATTTCTGCCTGGTATTGATTCATTCTCACATCAGGAACCGCTCCATTTCAGAAGGGGAGTATGAAGCATCCTCTGTTAAGCCTGCACGCAGATCCACTTAATGGACTGGGTGCAGTTACACTCTGTGTTTGTGTGCTATAAATCCTTGAAACCTGTTCCACTGGTGACAGATGGTCTGGTTCAGGATTAATGAAACCAAATATCTGTCCTACTGCATCAAACAGCTGAAGAAACTGCCATCAGATCCCTAACCAGAAAAAAATGTCCATACTACCCTACTGTTTTCTCCTGGAAATTTTGCTGGGGCGAGGGGGAAGACAGACTTGGCCATTTGTCTGGGATTTCTGGGCAGCGAGCGGCTGTCCCAGAGCAACCCTTTGCAGCAAGCTGCTTTCTCCCCAGAATTGTGGACAAATAGCCATTGTATGTGGGACTGGCTGTAGCAGCAAGGGGCAAGTGTGCTTCAGGGCTCCGCATCCCAGGGCACCCAGGACGTGTTGTAACACGAGCCAGGAGCCATGGTCGGTTTGTGTTGGATGTGCTCTGTGGGGGTGCATGTGGCTGTGTTTCAGGGTTCCCCAGACAGCACCAGTCAGGTTCGGTGGCGTGCTGGGTAGCTCCAGAGCAGAGCCACATGACTGACAGGCGTAACAGTAGCACAAAACTGCCTGCCACAGAGGTTCAGTTGGCTACATACTCCATGCTGAAACTGTCACAGAAACAGAAAATGAGTAAGGAGACGTTGTATCTGCACAGTAAAAATACCCAGTAAATTAATATTTTTAATTGCTGTTACACACAGGAGAAATGAGAAAAAAAATACATTCCAAACAAAGAATTAAAATAGTAAAATCAGCATAAAAATATGTTTGTTAAGAAAAGATCCCAGATCAAGTGGCTGTACTGCATGTGGTGACCTTTACAATCATGGTAAAGGAAGTAAGTGCTAGAGATTTTCAGACGTGGTGAAATGCCTGACTTCCCAGGAGAGAGCAGCTGCTTCAGTCACATCTTTCAGAGCACTCTGCCTGGAATGCATGGGAGAGGGGCTGGAGCGAGAGGCTCGCATGGGTGCAAGACATGGAGATTAGTGTTCAGGATGGACCAGCCAGCCTGTGTCCTCAGCCAGGCAGAACTACCACTTACCCAATGGCATTTGCTTTTTCCTTCCTTGTTTGGTTTTCTTGTTTGTTTGTTTTCTAGCTTTTTTGAGTTTTATTTAACAAAGCATCAAGTTCTTCTGGTCTGACCCTGCCAGCACCATAGGCTTGGAACAGCCTCCTCAGGTGAATTAGGAGCAAGGCCCAGTTCAGCAGCAGCCTGCACAAGCAAGGTCTAGATACGAGTGTCTGAACTGATTCAGTACTGTTGCCCAGTGGGCTGGCTTTGGTTTCTTGCTTTCTATCTGCCAGGAAAGGCTTTCTTTTCTTTCCCGATGCTCCTTCTGTCTTTTGACTGATCCGAACTGGCCCAGTCGTGCTCCCACTGCAGTCTCGGTGGCTCGGCCCCTGCATCCCTCTTGTATGAGACTGGCCATGTGCTTCAGCCTCACTGTTGAGCCGTCACACCACTCGAGTAGCTCATCCTACAGCAGCGTAGTGTCACCACAGAAACAATACAAACCACAGAAGTTTTGGCATTCCTGCCAACTGGCCACATTTTTTCATTTGTAGTCTATCTAGAGTTGCATATTTTTATTCTTTACAATAAGAGCAAAAATAAAAACATCAAGAAAATTTCCTCCAAACTAAGAAAACTAAAATCCGTCAAACATTTTAAAGAAACTGTAAAAATTTGCATTGTGTTTGCTTCTGAGTTCATATTAAGATAAGATTTTACTGCAGCTGCTTCAAAATTATGGTCCATTTCACATGTACACAGCTCACGTTCCTTGGTGTGTAATTCCTCGCCTTCGTTCGTGTTTGTACAGCAACTAGTGCTACCAGAACCAAGTAGTTTCTAGCTGCGGTCCAGATTTGAAATCAGTGAACAGTGACATTTTTATACTAGTTGAGAATATGGTGATGGTTTAGAGCTCTATTTCTAGATCAACTTCTATCCTGGGCCCTAGGGACTGGTGGTACAAGCACTTCCTTTGCTACAGAACCTGCTGTTTCTTTGATTCAGGTGAAAATGAAGTAATTCAAGAAGGATGTGCTGACCTTATCGATTCCATCAAGGCCTTCCTTCCTTGCTGATTCTAAAGCCAGTAAAACTTAAAATCACATAAATTAAACATCCCTTTGCAAATTGTCCCATGAAACCTAGCTGACCTTCTCCAGAATGCAGGTTGAACAGAATGACTTCATTTTCTCTTCCAGTCTTTTCAACAGCCATAGCAGACTGTGAGAGCAGTGTGTTTTGGATGGATTAGATTTAGTCTAGCTAACACTCAGGGGTAAGACCAGACTGCAAAATTTGGTTGCAAGGTTCACATCTAAGAATTTGGTTGAGGCTTTTAGAAGAACTAAAAACCATTTGCAAAATTGAAATTAGAGTTCAGACTTTTAAGCTAAACCCTCCTCAGAGTTCAAGTGCAGCTGAGCCCATCCTGTTAACCAGTATGAATAAATATTTTGCATTTGCTTTCTATCTGATGCAAATTGAAAAGGCAGTCACACATTCCATGCTTTAAGAGAAGTTTTGCAGATCCCTAAAAGCATTTTTTTACACTAAGGTAGGATAACACTTGGGACTTATACAGCACTTTACATCTTCAAATCGCTGTTTGTTTGAGCATTAATCGATATCACAGCATCCTTGTGAGGTAGGTAAGTGCTAATATCCCCATTTTAGAAATGGGGTGAGAGCCTGGTTCCCTGCTATTGTAACTTGGCATAACACTGGCCCTCATACACTTGTGCCTTTTTATACCAGATGAGGACCTGGCTCCAGAAAATTTATATGACTTACCCAAGGCAACAAAAGGAGCAAGCATGGCTAAAAGGCAGGAGGAGTACCCAGGAGGACTTCTGTCAGGAGAAGTCAGCAACTTCCCATCCTCTCCCAAGAACACAGTTATGATGCCTCTGCTTAAAAGAGCCACTGTCTGTATCCAGAAACCAAGCAGAGAGAAAGAGGCACCTGCCACTGAGCTTTACAGTTGCTGTTTGCTTTGATCTGCTTCTTCCAGAACAGCTCCCAAAATTACCACGATAGCAAGCTGGAAAAATACAGGTGTTAGTGTTAAACTACACGACTGGCAAACTCTACAAAAGCCACTACAAAACTCTGCAAAATTTGTCCTGGGAATTTTATATACTTGTGTAAAAGTATGTCAATTACCTCCACTGATTACAACATGAAACCTTCAGCAATCTACTTAAAAGCCATGTTAGAGTAATTCTTAAACCAATCATCGGTCTCACGGTTGCCTCAGTATGGAGGAGTAAGAAGCCAGGTATTAAGCACAAATGCAGTTTTCTTGGTAGAGTAGGAGTTAAGCTGTTAAAATCCTCTGCCTTTGTTCTTCTCAACCCACCATTTCTACACCGGCTTCACCCTGCTGACATCAGTGTGACTGGCACAGCCCAGAATCATTACTAGTACTTAAAAACCAGTTGCAATTAGCATTGCTTCTTTGACTTCATTGGGATTTCTGTATGAGGAGGATCTATCTACAGAAAGAAATGGTGAAGAAGACTGAAATAAATGTGCTACGTCTTTTATATGTCCAAATAAGGAGCCAAAGGATCTCCAAGAGGGTGATAACTACAGAGAGGAAAGAGAGCAAAAGAAAGCAGACTATGTGTGTAACCTCAGGGGACCATAGACGGGAATTGCAGAGGTGCTTGAATACAGCAGTGTGAAAAGAAAGCCTCTGTACTTAGCAAGCAAAGGAGCTGATACTGCTGGGGCCAGACACACTACACTGCTGGGGTGCTTCGCTCCCTCTGTAATGTCTCTGGGCCAAAGACCAGGTGCTTTTCAAAGACTTGTGTCTCCCTGAAAAGGAGAAGAATGGATCAAACCTCACAGTTTTACAGTGCAAAGAAAGTGCACAGAGTTACATCATTCCCACTTGTTTGCTCCCTTTCAAAGTGACGATTGCTGGGGCTGAGGGAACAGTTTTAATCCCAAGAAAAGGTATTTAATAGACTGTCAGCAACTGCTCAGTGTTTCTTAGGGTTTATGAAACTCACAATTGTGTCAAATCAGTGTCCACAGCAGCTGGTCTCTTCCCAGCAGGAAAGAGTCTCCAGGAAAATTGTCTCATTCCAGTAATATGGATTAAAAGGAAGAATGCAGAGCAGGAGAGAGATTTTGAAGATTGAGAGCCTTCACTGGCAAATCTCTGAGCCAGCCAGGACTCTCCCTGACTTTGTATGCTGAGGGCTCTGCCTCGTATTCCTGTGAAGGCTGAAGCCATTGCAGCACTGGGACGGAGCCAGCATGGCTGGCTAGGGTGCAACTCAGCCAGCCCGCTCCAGGGGAGGGGACAGCGAGGGAACAAACGGCCCACTTGGGCTGCTGTGCAGCTAGAGCCACCCAGAGACTTCTGCCACCAGAAGCTGCACCTCTGATGGCCAGTGGAGGGGAAAGGGCAGGCCTCCTAATAACACTTAAAAGATCCTTTTCTGCAAGTATCCAGTGGCTGATGGTGGAGCAGGATAACAAAGCAAGCTAAAATGAAAAAGCATGCAGAAAAGCAACTTAGCCATCTTCAGGAAATTGAAGACTACTCATTTCTAGAGGAAAAGAAAGAGATAATCAAAATTCTGACTTTTAAATAAAGCTTACTTTATCACACATGCATCTTCCTTAAAGCAAAGGGAAGCTCATGGTGCGGCAGGCTTCTCTGAAGAACGGCCAGCTAAGGACTGATTGTGCTGGACTGACCCATGACAAGGAGCTGTAAATCAGACTGAAATGTGCTATTTGCTCACATGCTAGGAGGATGGTGAGGTTCTCCCCAAATGTTTAGATTTCCTCTTGGCTAGGTCAGTCTGTTGCAGGAAGAGATCTGCAAACAGTCAGGCTGAGTAACAGCAGGTGACATCCGCAGAGAGCTACACTGTAGGGTTCAGGCTGCGGCCAGGAGATAAGCAGTGCTGATGAATGAAAGCAATGCTGATGAATGAAGATGTTTTATGGTTCTAAATTCCCTTAGCAGTTTACTCCAGACAGGCCCCAGTGTGCCAGTGAATGAATACTGACAATATTACACAACAGCATTAAAGGGAAGAGATTACATGGGGCTGTGCTATTTACAATGCGTTCCCTCTCAATAATGCAGCTGACCTTTCTGATCTCTGTCTGAAAAGCTGCAGATGACTCCACGGGGTCAGGATGGTTAACCTAGATTTATGTAATACTGGCTGCATTTGCAATAATGCAGGAGTCGCGGGGAAACAATGCCTATTCCACACCCAGTCCCACCACGCAAGGCCAGGGAGGAGCAGGAGACCCACTTAGCACCTCTCAATAGCAAGGGAAAAGCTAGCAGGGTTGGTAGGGTTTCCTCAGCTGCCCCCTGACCCTGCCGCACTCCTCGTGAAGAGGAATTCCTGCTCTGCCGACTGCCAGGGACTCGGTGCCAGGCTTTCGCCTGGAATGGTCTGGGCATGCTAGGTATGGATGGGTGGATGTGAGTCATGCAGTCTGTTTTGGTTGTCCCTGTTTGGCTGCAGGTTTGAAGAGGTGCAGAAACCCTCAGCAAGCTTCCTCTGCACACCTGAGTGCACTCGTGCCTTACAGCAAGCCATCAGGGGAGCATCTTTAGGCCATGGGAGCAGCCCTAGGATGGACAGAAGGAAAAAACACCTTCAAGATAGTTTCAAACAGAAACAGGGCTTGTTAGATATCCTAAATAAGAGGAAAAAATATCCATATGACCATGGATGAACTTGGATTAAAAATCAGGGCAACCTCTTCCTGTATCTTTTTAAGAGATTCGGAAGCCAGAAGTAATCTTGCTTCAGCAGATGAGCAGACAAACCAATCAAAGAATTTGAAGCAAAATTAAGCAGGCTTTCCCAGCCCTGATGGCTCTCGCATGTGTCTATGTGAGTTGGAGGAGGAAGCCGCAGGCACTTCGAACAGACAGGATGGTGCTTTTCAGGAAGCTCTGCTGAAAAGGGGCTTTCCAAAAACAAGTGGTGCAAAATCGATCGTTTACCACCAGCTTGCAAAACACAACAACAGTCTATATCCAAAATCAGGGCCTTGACCACGGGAAATGCTCACACGATTCGAGAGAGAGAATGCAATTCAGTACTGTAAAGCTGAATGAGTATATGGAATATTATTTGTTAAGATATTGGGGAAGAAAGGCATAAGGGTTAGATTCCTGTCTGCTGGCCTAAGGACAATTAGGACATACATTGGTAAGACACGTGCTCAAAGCCCTGCTGTAAAAATCAAAGTTTCTCTTGTGCTCATTACATCTCGGCTGTCACCAGTGGCTGCAGACACCATGTAACTGCACACGCGTAGCAAGGGAGAACACACTGGCCTGGGTACCGAGATGCCCGTGAAATCCCACCAAACTCCTATTCTGCCACGCACAGCAACACTGACAGGTACCTACAGACCTGCCCTGCAGCACTGATCAGCAACAATCAAAGCACACAGCACCGCAGGTCAGTGCACCTCTTGCTCTCTGCTTGGTGTTTTGCTTTCATTCTGGTTCAGCTGGGGGCGGCGCCACATGCTGTTGTTGACTCCAAAGCTCAGCCCTCATCTGGACATGCTGTTTTTACTCTACCTCTAGGCTTCTTTTCAGCAGAGGCAATAGCTCCAGTTTGTGTACTGAGTTTGTAATGCACAAAAAGAGACAAACATTGGTTAAATTCATTTTTACCTATGACTTCAGCAGAGATCTGTGCCTGTCTGCCTAGTGTTGAAAGCAAGTCTTCTAGCACAGCGCGTGGCCAAACCTCCTTCCCATCAGCCCTCCTCTTCCCAGACATTCAGCATCAGTTTCAAGACTAACAAGTAAAATGCAGTAGTACAGCGCTTCCAAGGAGGAAAAGTTGAATGAGTAGCTACTGCAGGGACAGTCTAAGCTTTCTGATGTGGACTCCACACTGAAGTAAGCTGTATTCAGAGAACGCCATTGAAAAAAAAGCCCCAAAGGTAATGCTTCAAAGAAGCAAAATCAACATCACCAATGTGCCTAGAGAAATGGAGTTCTCTCTCAGGGGTGAATGCAGCTACAGCACCTGAGATATAACCCACGTCGTTCATAGACTATTGGCACTCCACTTAGCTCCTCTTTCTGAAGTCCTCTTCGTCTCTGCTCTCTACAGCTGACAGTGCAATAAGCATTTGGGCTGCATAGTAAGTAGCCATGATGATGAAGCGCGAGTAGGGCACAGGAAAGCAGAACTTGTTAAGTGCAATGGTCAGATCTGACACTATGAACAGCATCGCGCCAATGCAGGCTGAGAGCTTGGTCCATGTCCAGAGGTCGTTGCACAGCTGCATGCCAGCAACTGCTCGCCAGCCCATGAAGCCAATCAAGGCGATGTAGACAGCTACCAGGTAGGTGAATGGACCTGAGAGGTAGGAGTACAGGAAGGCATAACAGGAACTGGAAACAAGGCCCATCAACAAGCCGGCTTTGAGGTCCAAAGGCTTCATGCCGAAGGCTGAAGAGTACAGGATGTGTGTGATGGCGAACATCAGCAGACCTGGAAAGAGGCATTGACATAGCAAGTGTGACCTTTCATCAGTGACTGGCAGTTGGTAGCAGAAGAAAACATGGTTATATTGGGTTTGAAATATACCGCAACAAGCATAGGCTTAGATGTCCTTGCAGTGTTACAACCCTTAACACTTTCAGTGGGAATCATACCGACCATTTGGGACCATTTTAATATAAAATTTGTGCATAGGAGATCAGCCTTAGCACTAAGCTCCTGCCATAAGAAAAAGCCCCAGAGCATCTACAACTGCAGCCAAGTACAACTCTGTTGTGATCATAAACCCACAGAATCGTTAGAGTTGTAAGGTCATGTAGTCCAACCCCGCTGCAAGAAGCAGGGACATCTCCAACCAGATCAGGCTGCTCAGAGCCTCATCCAACCTGGCCTTGAACGTTTCCAGGGATGGGGCATCAACCATCTCTCTGGGCAACGTGTTCCAGTGTTCTACCATCCTCATTGTAAAAATGTTTTTCCTAATATCTAATCTAAATCTACCTCCCTCTATTTTAAAACCATTACCTCTTGTCCTGCCACAACAGGCCCTACTGAACAGTCTCTCCCCATCTTTCCTGCAGGCCCCCTTTAGGTACTGGAAGACCGCTATAAGGTCTCCGCAGAGCCTCCTCTTCTCCAGGCTGAACAGCCTCAACTCTCTCAGCCTGTCCTCGTAGGAGAGGTGCTCCAGCCCTCTGTTCATCTTTGTGGCCCTCCTCTGGGCCCTCTCCAACTGGTCCATGTACTTCTAATGTTGGGGGCTCCAGAACTGAACACAATGCAAGCCTTTTTGCTGAGAGGCCTGGTGAACCAAGCTGCTACAGGTGCAAAGCTTGTTTATCAGGTGGTTCCTCCTCCCCTGCTTTGTACGGAAGAGTGGGGGCAAGGCAGACCAAAGATCATCCCCTCTGACCATCCAAAGTGATTTGCTCATAGGTTGTGTGTGGAACAGGAAGGCTGAAATCAGAGCAGTATAGGAACAAAACAATGAAAAAAAGATACCAGTCCTTCCGAACCTGGACACAAAGCCTGACCGTATTTAGCCACAAACCCAAAGGTACTCAGGGACTAAATCTGGCTCCTACGCCATCTCTGCCCATAGCTAGGAGAAACCTAAGCTGCAAAGAAGCAGCTGGCATATTTCAAGGACTACACCAATGGGATCTGCCAGCAAGTTTATGGGTATTTGCAAGATTCAGATGAACCTTATCTGGAATCAATCAGTGAAAATAAAATGCTGGCTTCCCTTTAAAGTGCAACACCCCTGAGAAATGCCAGATGTGGGTGTTGGAAGGTACTGCCCATATATTTTTCACTTGCCACTAACCCGTTTGACAAAAAATGTCACAATGTATTGGTACAGCTGCTGACTAACAGCCATCATGCCAATTGTAGATAATAAGCCTAATAGTCTTGTGTTGAGGCAGCTCAGAGAAGGGGAATTGCCTCCCTGCCTTTGGGGAGGACCAGATCAGACATCCACTGAAAGCTCAGCCATGGTGGGATGAGAGGGAAACCCGCAGGAGGGAGGGGGCTGGTGGGGATCTGGTCTGCATGGTGAAGCTGGAGAAAATGGACAGTGTGAAGGGGAAGGAAGAGAAGTGCAAAGGAGGGCAACGAGAAGTTGTCGTTTGACAGAGCTATTACACATCATGGGCATAGCACTGAGGAAACTGAGGAGGGATTTAGGACAAGAGCTGTTTATAGTGTTACAGTGCAGGAAAGGCTAGAGCCCTGGGGGCAGTAAGGAGAGGAAGGTTAGGCTCCTCCTAGCAGTGAGGAGTGGTTTGTCCTTCAGTGTCATTATATGGAGAGTTCCGGGATGGGGAACTGAAGAGTGTGTTCCCCTTCATGCAGGCAGCTGGCAACAAGGAGGAGGAGAAGAGGAGGAGAGGATGCAGCAGCCAAGCAGAAGCCCAGAAAGGCAGGAGTTCTGTGATATATGGTGAGGCTGGTCACAAACAAGAGAGTCGTCTCCCAGGTTTGCTCATTCATGTGTTCCACACATGACCTATTGAGCTCCCAGGTTTGCTCATTCAACATCCACAAATTAAGTCAGGAGCTGGGGAGGGTGCATTTCTCTTGCATTTCGCAGCCTTTGGCTTGGCCCTCCCAACCACATCAGGCAGAGGTTGTCTGTCCACTTGCTTCCCCCTCTCTGCCCCTGGAGTTTCCCCTCAGGCTGGCAATAAGTCCTTTTTGTTAGTCCTTGTCTTCTTCACCAAATTGTTAGTCCCTGTCTTCTTCACTGAATGCATAAATTGTTTCTAAGTGCCTGCTATCAGAGGAGGTGGATGTTAACGCTATAAAGGATCCTCTACTTGCAGTAAGACACTAGTCAGAAAATAGCATGGTATTAGTGGACTAGAACAGCAAAAATGAAAAAAAAAGTCAAGTGTGCCAGGAGTAGGTTCCCAGGCTCTCACTTCCCTATAAAGTAATGAACAAACGTCCTTTTATAAACTCATTGTCTCAAAAGCTATTCAATTCAGCCCAGTTCCCAACCCTTTTTTCATCTTGAAAGCCATAGAAATAGAACAGAAAATACATTTTTATCTAGGATTTCCTCTTATTCTCCTGAAATCTCTAATTCCCGCAAACAATTATGTCAAAGTTGTCAGCAACAGCAGCCTGCTGAGTTTTACATACATTTTGCAGGAGAGGTGGAGGATGAAGTGGGGTGGTGCACTTTATCTGCTAACCTCTGTTAACACTTCACTATGGAAGGTGGTAGCTCAGATTAGCATGGACTGAGGCAGGCAGTTGACAGCCAGGATGAAGGCTGAGATTTTCAAAATGCTCCAAGAGAGCTTTTCTTCTCCTTAAGAAGAAAAATGTATCTAAACCCACAAAGCAACACTTCTCAGTTGCGACACTAGGGTTGAAAATCCAACTTGTTTGCAGATTAAAACACATTAACCAGATACTGAATTGCTGTGACTGGTTGACCTTCCTGTAGCACTAAACTGGAGAGGGAATTCGGAGATATCCCAGCTACGTGAGAATAGAGAAGCTCAGAGCAGTTCATGTACAAAAACGGTCATGGTGAGAATCAGGCTTTGAATGTATTCCAAGCCATAGCTCAAGGAGCAACTCCAGGAGGCAAAACAGAACCACAAGCAGTCGGGCTGGGGTGACCTGTGCTGAGACGGGTACCCCTGTTAGGAGGAGGCCCATCGGTGGGAATACCAACACTCAGCACAGGGGGGACTGCACCTCAAGAGAAGGCTGGAGCTCCCCAGCAACATACCCAAGGTTCAGCCAGATAGATCCAATCCTCAGGGCCTAATCTAAACCCCACCAAAATCAGTAAAAAGTTTTACATGAACTTTTAATAAGATTGGGATAAACCCTTGGGAAGCAGGATTAAAACTAGAGTCAGAGCATTTGGCCTTTCATATCTGGCATTTCACACACTTCCCTCTCATAAAGAAAAAGCTTGTGGGAATCTCAGAATAAAACTAAATACTAATCTCATGAGAGGGGGGGAAAAAAAATAAGCCTTTGACTTTCAGAGCTGACAACAGCATAAATAAAGTTTCCTCATCTCATCACATTTTCCAGTGGGACAGTCGCAGCAGCCAGTTAATGGTGGGTGTTACACGAGATCCCTGTGCTGGTTAAATTAATTTCAGAAATCCCACCAGTCAGTTTAATGAAGGACTCAAGGGCTACTGATTTCTTGTGACATTCCAAGGCCAGGGAAAGTGTTGCTGCAGGCAGGTTCAACATGGCTTTAAATGATTAACCTAAATCATTACATTCTAGTCTGCAAACTAGCAAAATAAAACAAGCTTGTTTTGCTCCGAGAGATGTGGATCTTTCTCTAAAGAAGACAGAACATTGTTGTAGGGTTTGCCCTCGATTCCCCATCATTTACATGTCTTGCAAAACAGACATGTCTTGTAGAACAGGCTGCATGATTCATACTGATGAACTCGCAAGCAGGACAAGATTTCTGATGCTTTGGTTTATAGCATCCACTGAAACACCTCCCCCAGGCTATGGGCTTGTCTATCAAAACATAAGAGTCCTCTCCACCAACAACCTTTTCACCGTGTGTCCTATTTTTGATCCTTGTAGAGAAGGGCTGACATATCTCCCTGCAGATAGGAGGTAGATACTTCCCGGGGATACTTCCAGGAACCTGTTGAGTGCCATGAGCATTTCCTTCTGTTCCCCAGGGATCCTGCCCATGCCACCTTCCCAGCTCCAGCCAGCTGAGATGCTGTGAGCACGTGCCAGGGAACCAAACCTGCCCAGTTACCTCTCTGACCTCAAGAGAAGCTCAAGAGAAAAACTCATCCATGGTGTGACTCCTCTAACCACCATGGATTTTAGTCAAGGGATGAGTACTTCGAACTGCCCAGGGACTAAGTTGTACATGAATAAACAAAACATGTGGCTCAGCAACTCATTACTAAATAAAGAGGGTAACAACTGGATACTGTGGCATCTCTTTAGGACTGACACTGCACTCACCGTGAATGAAGTAGCCCTGCTCCTGCCAGATGAGAAAGGCATCTCCCACTGCTGAGAATATGAGTCCCGCTAGGATGCGGCTGGCGCTCCGGTGTGACACTAAGAAGTTAATTCCATGAGCCAGAAGGAAAACCCACAGGCAGAAGATGGGCAGACATTTGATGAGGGCACTGAACCAGGAGGGGCTGGAAGTTGGCAGCCAGAGGACAAAATAGACACAAGTGGCTTTAAAGAAGGGCACCAGTTTGGGGCCTTCACTCTTCACCTAAAAGAAACAAATGTTAAAAAAAAAAAAAAAGAGAAATTAATAGGATCCTCAGAAGCACGGTGGAATAAACTGCAAAAAAGAACTGTGTCCTTCCTTTTGAAAGCTGCTCTGTTGTGTATACTGTCAGCTAGCAGCATTTCTACCCTGAGAAAGGCTGGATGAACTTGACCATGATACTCAGCCTAGACCTTTGTGACCCTCTCTGCTGAAGACACTTCTTGGCTGGCAGGGTGGGTTTTGAGTGGTGGAGATGGAGTTTTAGATACCTTTTCTCCTTAATTGTTCTACTGAAAACATTTAGGCCATCTGTCAAACTCCTCTGGTGGTCCTTGCCACCTATCTTGCCACTAACCCTTTTTAGACACCTCCTTTCCTGTAGCTGCAAAAATACTGCACTCCCCAGGAATATCCCAGCAGCAAACAAGCCAATAAAAGTGCAAATCTTCCCTCCCATTTTGGTGAATCCTCTAGCTTAGCCAGTTGTAGATCAGCCTGAGGACACAACCTCTCTTTTAACCCATTCTCTTTCCTGCTCTGTAGCCTCACGCCTGGAGCTTGCTGTTGGCATCGCCACATGATTTCAAAACTCATCACATCACCCTCCCAGGTGAGGGTGTCACTTCCTCAGCTGACTAATATCAACATCAATCACATGTTGCTTTGTTCTTGCATTATACTAATAATATACTGCCCATATTACAGGAAACATTTTGACTCAGGGCTCTGTTGTGTAAATCCAGACGCAAAAATGCAACATGAGCACTGGCTACTCATAACAAAGCCACGGCAGAGGCAGAGCGCACAGCTACACACTGCACAAGCTGGGTCTGCTCTTACCATACACTTAGCCGACACCAGTCTGGGCAGTGATAAGATACATACTGTGTTCACCTGCCCTCCTGTGCTATTTCTGCATTCTAGTGCAGGTGGTGAAAATTCTGCATGAGAAACAAAACTACAATTTTATTTTCTTCTGAAGTGCAGCTGAGGGACAAAACAAGGAGCAAAGGAAGAGACTAATTGCCTCATGTGCCTGCGCTGTTGATGAGCTATGTCCTGGGGTCTTTTAGGAGGCCTGTTTCCTCCTGCAGCTAAGGCACTGCAAACTCCAGAGCCCCCCTGCAAGCAAGAGTTCACTCTCAATCTTCTAATCTCTTTGGTCAAGCAAGATTTAGTTGCTTAGTATTATGACGACTTCCCACTACTCATGGCCAAAGCATTCAAGACACCTCATGCACTGGAGGAGGACACGGGGGAAAATTTAGAGGCGTCAGAGCTGGGTTCACACTGCAAAGTCCATCAAAATCTGAACATCCATGTATGACACTCTGAGGTTGCTTATCTCATGCAAGGAGCCCATGCTCCAAAAAACTGCAAGAGAAACATTGGTCTTTTTTTCCAGATCACTTGGCCTTATTTCTGCTTCTTGCATCATGGGACACAGCCATGGCACAAAACCAGCATCCATCTTCCTTTGATGCAATGTGCCTTGGTGCAGGTACCTAGAATGGCTGAAAGCTGCACAGCAAATATCTCCATGCTTACGGTGCTCATTTAGTAAAGCCTAAACTCATCAAAATTCTGGAGCTTTTACAGGCAGAAGCAAAGGGAAGCAGGTGAATCTGGAAGACAGAGGCAGTGGAGGGCATCTTCACATGCAGTATCTAAAAAGGGAATGCAATCTCTGAAGCAGCAAGACCATAAATAAAAGGCATCCCAAGAAGACAGTGCTTTCAAAATTGTTCTCATATCTGATGGAAAGTTCCCCAGCATATCAGCAGTTTCTTAGCAGTAAGGTATTTCATTATTCCTATATACATTATTCATAGGCTATTGCCAACACAATTTTTAAACACTCCATTAAACAACCAGGCTACACAATTCACTCACAAAAGGACATCAGCAAGCCGTTAACTTTCTTGTATTACATGGGCAGCCCATCGTGAGTCCTCTACTTAGGCTGTCTAAATTAATCACCATTTACCACCTCTTGTCTACATTCCTTGGGAGAATTCTGTCAGCAAATAACAAATGAACTTGAAATAAAAGTCATAAAAGCCCACGTAGTCTCACAGCACTGGGAGTGCCTGGGAACTATCAAGTATCCAAGGGGGAAGAGTGGAGCCAAGCTTCCTTGTCCCTCAGACCCGGCACCTTGCCCCTCTGAAGTGACTCATCAGGCTCACTCTATCCCCAGCCACCTCCAAAGCCAGTGCCCAGCTCCAGCTCTGCCTCCTCCCCTTCTGTGACTCTTTTTTTATTCAATACGCAGTTGATCACATTCATCCTCTCACAGTTGCAGGCAACGGATGACGGCACTTCTGGCAGGGTTTGCTCCTCTCCCCTACCAGTTGTGGAGATCCCCATCACGCCATAACAAGCCTGAGATCTTCACCACGGAAAAATAACAACCTCCAGAGCTGCAAAGTGCGAAAGAATTTGCAGCATCAGCACTGCTCCACGTCCCTGTAACCGTCTCAGCTAAGGTAGGTAGCTTTGTACCTCTGAAGACAAAAGTTTATGCTGAAAGATGCAGTTCAAGTTCAGCCTTGTTTGCAACACATCACAGAGGCACTCAGAAACATACAGGAGTGTGCTTGGGTTAATAAACACAGGAATTTTTATTTAATACCTCATATTAAAGGAAAAACACCTGCTAGAAACAGTTACCATTACAATCACAGCTTGCCCTCCCCTGTGTGCATGCATGATGAGACAGGTTTTAATTACACTTGTCATTTTCCCCAGGAATCTTGCCTTACTGTAAGATATGCACTTGTGCAGAAAGATTATGTTTGCTTGATAACCTTAAAATTACCATTTCTTACTATTTGAATGGGAGTTTTCCAAGCCCAGACAGCATTATTTTTAAATAATGGTTTGTAGTATTTCCATCCTCATAACAATTAAGGAATTTTTCAGGGATAAGGGTTCAGATTCCAGTCTCAATTACTCACCTATAACCCTGGAATTTACAGAGTTACGGAGTCCTCATTTAAAAAATAACCTAATATTATATAACCTCATCTATAAGGGCTACAGGCTTCTCATCATCTTTATTCCTTTACATTTTTTCTACAAGTATACTTCAAATGAGTCCTTTCCAAACATGCCCTTGTCCATTACTGAATGCTGCAGCTCAGTGGAGCCCCTGTGCTGGCTCCAACCAAAACAAGAGCCCCATGAGGGACACCACTTGCTGAGTCAGAGGTACCTGCGCAGCTGATGGCTGGGCAGCACATCCTGCTGGGATGATGTGGCACTGGAAATATCTGGGAGAAGTCTCCCAAGAAAAACTGAGGCAACCAGAGGGTGAGGCTGGGGGAATTCCTTCTCTTTGGATGTGTGGCTGCGGCTTGGGAAGAGGTGATGGGGCAACTTGCCACCTGGACAACAAGTCAAGGCTGATACTGCGAAACTGTGTGCCAACACAAGTGGAGGCTGTGGCTTGAGGAAAGCCAAGCACATAATCCATGGCTGGACTTGCCTGTACCTCAGAGAATGGAACATTATTTCTTGGCTACATGGATAAATTGCATCTAACCACCCATCTCCTTTGCACCTGTGTCTCAGAGAGAGACACAGAAGAAGTGGGGATGGAGCTGTGCCATGGTGTTGAAAAAGGAAGCACCTGATGCAGGTGACAAGGTGCTTTTTGCTAATGTATATGATTTTCATGGATTTAAGCTGGGTTTTGCCATTTTGTTACAAATTTTATTGCATTTTTTCTTCCCACTTCTTTTCTTCTTCCCCTGCTAATTTACTCTGGGATGAAATGCAATACAGAAAATATCTTAAATACAATGACAATGCACTGTTTCCAAGCTTTGAATTTCTCAACTGAGCATAATTTAGGGCATTTTCTCAACTGCTACGACTACTAAGTTACTTAGTCTTTAAAATTTAGTTTAAATTGCTGTAAAGCCACTATTGCCTGTATTTGTGGAATTATAGTGAAAGTATCATTTACTGAATTATCTGTATCCAACCAAATGCAATGAAAGCCTCCAAGACTTAGGCAGAGTAGGAGGAAGTTGTGTCCTGGCTCTCACAAAGAGATTTTGGATGAGATGATCTCCAGAGGTCCCTTCCAACCTCAACCATTTGGAAATCCTGTTATCTCCAAGCAGAACCTGGTACTGGCACATGCAGCTCTCTGGAGGCTCAGGGCTTGGATATCCACCTTCCTGATAGGGATTAATAAGTTTAAAGTATCCCTTCTTGTTTTTTATGTTCTCATTGTGCTTCAGTTTGAAATATTGCTCATTTCCCTGTCACTGTTGTTTAACAGTGACAGATGATGCTATCACACAAGTATTCCAACCATGCTATGATTTGGTATTGGTGTAAGACGTGTCTTGAGAGGTTAGGCTAGCTGATGAAGAAAAACAGTTTTAAGAGAAGTGGTAGACCTGAAGAGGTAACTGGGTAATAAAGACTGACAAAAAGTTTCCAATGTGCAAAATACAAGATGTAGCACAAAAAGATGACCAAAAGCTTCATACAATAGCTCCTAAGCTATATCCACAAATTAGTTATTGGTGACTCACCATGAGCCCAGGGGTCTCTGCTGGATGATCTCTTCTCGCACCTCCCTGCTATGCAGCAATAGGAGATGCTCGTGATTCACATCTGTATAAACCAATATTCACCACAGGGTATGACCTGGGGAACATCTGTGCTGCTCCTCAGAAGAACAGACAGCCTGTTCTGACTGCTGCAGGCACATAACCCAGTCAAAAAATAAGCTGCATCCGCAAAGGAATGGCTACGTTTGTAGGAAAGTGCTCTGATTTTCTTTAACATTTTGGAGCCAGTTGTCTGTACCTACATCACAAGTGGGATGAAGAAAATCCAGCGGCCACAGGGAGGGAGACATCTTGTTCCTTAGGTACAGAATGCCAGAAGCTTGTTGCTTTGAAATGTTTTAGTTGGACAAAGTTAACTGTTCTTAAGCCTCATACTGGTCCCAGGAAACAACATGGAGTATCAAACAATGCTCTTCTCTCCACAAGTCCCCTAAATCAGCCTGCACAGAAAATAAGTATACAGCCCCTTCCAGACACCAGCTGTGTGCCAACCTGCTGTGGGGATACGACTCATGCCCCTTGGGTTCTAAAATGCTGCTTTCCAGGAAAAGTGTTTTAAAAATAATACCCAAGTTACTCCACTGAGCAACACTTGAGCACAACTCTGCGCACCAGCCAAAAAAAAGCTGTGCTGTTGTCCTTCACCCATCCGTCCTGGCAGCCTTGGCTGGCCGAGTACCATTTTGTGTATCCATGGCTGAGATGTTTCTCCTGGCTTTTGGCACCCTGCATCGTGGATCCTGCCTTGGTTCTGCCCTACTGTGACAACAGCTCTTAGCCCCAGTTGCGCGCTGATAACTATTTATGCAGCTTTGTTGCCATGTATTATGCTGCCACTGCAAGCCCATGGTGGGTGTTTCTCATTCCCCAGAATATGTGGCTCTTTGCAAGGCACTGACGATCCTCTGTGCAGTCTAAGTCACAGAGGGAGAGCTGCTTCAGCCTGGGGATGGACCACAGTTAGGACAAAGTATACGTATGTGCAACAGGCTATAGATCTATAGAACAACGGGGAACCAACACAATTTGCCATCAGGCTCAGCCTACAGGAGACCCATCTTTGCTCTTAACCAAAATGAGTAGAGCTTAAGGAGAAGCCTGTGCGTACACAGATCTTAGTCAGAGGCAGCTGATTTTCCCCTGAACTCAATGACCCATTAGTATTTGCTGAACCAAGGAGGAACGCAGCAGTGCTGGGCAATTCCTGGCCAGGAACCCACATGAGCTGACTGCAAAGCCACCATCCTCCTGGGCTTGCTTGCACATTCCCACCTTTGCTAAGATAGTGCAACATCAAGTCTTCTGAATGTGTACATGCTGAAAGAGGTAGAAAACAGGGAATTTTTAGGCAGAGGACCAGATGTGTGTGTAATAGGAAGAATTCAGCTGTTTGGTACCCAAATTCACCATTTACATCTTCCCTATCCTGGGTGGGTGCAGGAACCATCACAACAACCAGCCCTGGCCTGGGCTCTCACCTGGCCACAGAGCAAAGGCCCCAGCAGCCACTCTGGCCGCTGAGTCCTGCCTCCCTCCTGAGCAGCTTGCAGAGGCAAGAGAGGAGAAGACGGATGAGATGTAAAGGGGCCAGCCAGTCGGCGCTTGTCACTCCATCGGGTTGCTGAAATATTAGGGCTGGCTGGACAGCCCTAACTGGTACGCTCTGGTGAGGGTAGGTGAGTGCAAAGCTCTTCACCTCCAACTCTGCTGTCCTGCAGGAGCACACATGCTCCTGGGTGAGAACCAATTGCCTTTTGTCAAGGAAGGCACTGGCTCGTAAATGCCCTAAGTTGTTCCTGAATAAAATTTGGAGAAAAAGTGCTTGTTTATGGAGGGTGATGAAGAGTTATGGAACCAGCCAATCGACCTGCCTGAAATACTGTGTTGGTGCAACGTATTTGTGCAACTAATAAGAGGGTTTATGTTCATGTTGGAGGTGCCACGGGCCAGGCATCCAAGGCAGATGGCTCCTGAACAGGCTCCACATGCTGCAGAAAATTCAGGGTGACAGATAAACCCTCCCCACTGCAAGCAGAGACAAGATCATAGAGGCTCTAAAATGAACTATAGCTAATAAATCACCCAGAAGACGGTACATGATTTGCCTTTGGGAGAATGTGTGTGCTGATAATTCTCTGTCTCCACCATGCTCGTGCCGTGTAATGAGTTTCACCAGGCCTGGCTGTGTTTTATTGCCACTATTGGCACTCTGCGGCACAACTCAGGGCCTCCATTTCTCTGACAAGGGTAATGCAGTGAAACTCAGCTTGTGCTCAGCTTTCCAGCCAGACCTCTTCACAAATGGTCAAAAAATCACAGTTTTGTCTGACAGGAGAGCCTCCATCATTCAGCACAAGCAAGAAGTAACAGGGCTCAGCCCAAACGCTTCCCACCTGCAAAAGGACCATCCTCCCAGCTCAGCCACGCGTGGCAGGAGCAGTGGGTCCAAGGCAGCTCTTCCACCCCCCAGGTCTCTCCAACTCCTCCTGCAAAATAGGGCTGGTTTGCTGGCTTCTCTCATCCCTCCCTCTACCCCAACAGTCTGGGTGCTCCCTTTCTCCCCCCAGTTAAGCAAAGTAAGCTCCAGCTGCACTTCCCAGCTTTGCTCCACAACAGACAACAGGGTTGAAACCAGAAATATTCAACTTCTTTTTCTTTAGACCAAGCTATATCTATTTGCCAGAAAAATACAATTAAAAAGTTGGCACGGGCCCTCACAGTCCTCGGGTGGTAAGCTCAGTTATATTGCTGCACAAGTTCTTGGCATCAGAAAAGTCGCCCTTTGGTGAAGGCCCAGGGGAGCAGGCAGTGGGTGAGGATTAATCAAACTGGCATCTAACACAGGTCCCTCTGCAGGGCTGGGCTGCTCCACACACAGCCGCATGCAGAAATGAGAACCACAACAAAAATTTTCATTTCTAAGCCAAAATCCTGCGTGACTTGCAAGTCACATCAACATTCAACCTAATCTCTGCATTAACCATGGAGGGCTTGAAAACCTATCAGCACCGAGGTTAAAATCTTCCAGACAAGCGTCTTCCTCCCCCAGATGCAGAAAGAAGGGAGCAAATTTGGAGCAGCAGTTTCCCCGCAGCCGCCTGGCAGCAGGGCAGCGTTTGCCCGCACCAGCCTCTCCCAGGGCAAACCACAGCTCAAGTCCCTGCAGTGCGGCAGCACGCCTGGGCACAGCGGGGGCACGGCACGGCCACCCGGCCGGGCGGCAGCAGGCGAGCGTCAAGAAGGGGATGTTCTGTACCAAGCCAGCTGGGGAACACCCGAGCAAGGCTCATCGCATCGTGGGAGTGCCAGTGCCAGTGATGTGAGATTGCAGACACGGCTGTTGCAAGGGTCTCTCTTCTGATGTTTGCCCTCCGAGTGCGATTTCTCTGCCACAGACTGCTGTCTGTCCCCAGTTATAGACACCACTCAAGAGCAGACTGTGCTACTCAGTGCTTTACCTTAGCCATGCCATGATCTACCACCAAACCCCCTATCAACTGTTGTATGGGAGTAAATTTATGAGGGGGATTGTCTGGGATAGGTTTTAGGAGAAAACTCCACTGAACACGCAGTTTATGAAGGATATTTAAATAAATGGCTCGGGAAAGTAAGAGCAAGAAGCATCAGACAAGCTTTGTGGCCTTCTCCAGAGGACAATGAAATAGCTACAACCATGAATCCTTGTACAGCGGTCAGGGAGGGAGATGAGCAGTAACAGGAAAAGGGGGCGGCCAGCCTTCACTTCTGCAGTTAAGGCAGAAACCAAACTGCCACTCACACAGAAAGGGCAAAGCCCCTGTTAGCAAAGCCACCATACATATACTACAGCAGCCCTGTCTTGTCTTCAGGTGCTTAATGAAGAAATTAAAAAACACTGGGCTCTGAGCAGTCACACTAACCATGCTCGTGGGGCTGCTGACAGGGCCAGTTTGGCTCAGCAGCCAATGTGAGCTGGGAGCTCTTGGACATTGCATCTCTCTGCTGCTATACCTACAACTTAAAAAAAAAAAGAAAAGAATAAAATGCATCTGCAAACACCTGGGATGTGAAATAGTGCCTCTAAAATAGAGGCAGGTGGTTCTGGAGCCAAGGAAATAATCCCCACTGCATCAGACTGTGCCACATGTTGCATCAGGAGCTCATTCCTGCTTCTTGCCTTTTAAACCACGATATTGCCCAAAGCTATCTTGAGACACTGGACCATGGTGTTCCCTCCAGCAATTAGGGAAGCTACAGCATCCATAACTGTATCTCCTGTACTGAACAAAAGAAGAAATTGTGTTAGCTTGACTAACTGTGGTCAATAAGCTATGCAACAGTGTCTGTGGGAGCTTCCTGCATTACGCAGGACCTACTGCTATCAGGCCAGGCAAGGTGAGATACCACCGCAACACCAGACAATACCTTAAAAAGTCACTGAGGCATCTGCACTTGGCTTTCTGGGACTGCAGTGAAGGCTTCAAGATGGTGAAGCCTTTCTTTAGCAGATGTTAACTCATAAAAATCAAATTACAAAGACATTTCAACCAAAGTGAAGACTCAGCTTGGATCTATGTGTTTTCGCTAGGGCTTGCTTTGTTTTGGGGTAGTTTTGCTTTTTTCCATTACCAAGCATCACCTGTCCTGTCCGCTGGACTGGCACAGGACCACAAGCAGGGCTATTTAAAAAATTTTTTCTTAACCTGCAGCAATAATGATTGACTTCACATCTGTAGCAATCCTATAGCTGTCAGCAGTTTTGGAGATTGCCTTCTGAGTACGGTCGGCAATGTACCATTGCCAATGACCAACAATGTTAAACCAGTCAAGAATTCAAATGTCTCCGCAGGGCTGTAGGAGCTGTCACAGACTAATGCTTTCAGCGTAGTCCATCAGCTCTCAGAAATGAAAGCAAAAAAAAAAACAGCATTTGCCTGCCAGCATCTTATCTCAGAGTAAAGACTGCTCTTCCCTTCTGGGATTCCAGATCTTCGTTTTTGTGTAGCAGAAAGCAAGCCTCTACGAACATTTCCTTTGCTCTAACACTTAAAAAGAACCCCTTGCAGATGTTTAAAAACCTGAACCACAATGGGCCTGTCTTTTCATTTTGCTCATCAGAGCTGCAGTGCTGCCACCGCAAGGGTACGCGCCCTTCCTCAGCAAGCGAGGTCAGGTGGGGCTGCATCCCCTAGTGCTGCCCAGGACCTCAGCAGGATGCTGCGAAGCCACAAGGAACTTCAGGAGCCAGCCAGCCAGCACTCTGAAATGCGCAGTCAGTGGCTGTCCCAGGCAATTCCTCTCGTGATGGGAAGAGGCAGGTACTTGGCTTGTCACACTAAAATCCAGATAAAAAATTTCTACTGCTTATGGAAAAGTCTCCGCAACTCATCCTGGGGATGGTTTCCAGGCTACAAGCACATGTTCTCCACAGACTTGTCATATTTATATCACACTCTTCTGCGAAAGAGAATGCAGATTTCTGTTACCCAGGAGAAAGCAGTGTTAGGTTTTATGTTGCTCTAAGCATTACCTTGGAGCGGCTGGGTAAGCCAAATGTGCTGGCTATGGGGCATAGGGTCACAGCAGAAAACAGTACCCCCTTGCATGGCCCATTGCTGCAGATAAGTGCCACGCACTGACATTTGCCCCACAAATTGTGGGGCAAGACAGGAGCCTCTCTCCAGTCTCTCCGAGATGCGTGCAGACCCAAAATAAAATGCCCCAGGGAGAACTGTCTGGTTTTTCCTTGTCAGGACCAAGGGCAGGCTGAGTCTCTAGGTAATAGCAGTGAGGGATCTGAACAAAGAGTATTTTGTCTCCAGGGTTGAAATCCACCTTTTGCCTTCATTCTGCCATCTCCAGCCTTATTTGCACCCCACAACCCACCACAACATTTATATACTTGTTGGAGGACCCCAGCCAGCCTGTCGTTTGGCTGTGGCAGAGGGGATGCACCAAAGAACAGGTGCTCAGGGGAAACAGGCACTTGGCAAAGCTCTACCCTGCCATGTGCTGCTCTGCCAGTAGAGACTGGTATTTGGGAGGGAAGGGAGGCCCTTCCATCTATAAGCAACTTCCTTCAGCAGAGAAGATCTCACTTCACTTACGATCTATGGGGAATAATGCAGGTCTAAATGAAGAACGTTGCAGGCATTGGTGCTGTCACAGCTCCTTACAATAACAGCTGGAGAGCCACCAGTGTAGCAGAGAAGGCAGGTGACACATCCCACGTTGTACCAGTCCTGCTAGATATTCTCAAAGATGCGCCAAGGGTGAAACTGCTTCCGGCACCCAAAAGGCACTTTTGCAGCTCACCTTTCTGGCTCGCACACCAGATTTGTGCACACCTGGCAGGTGAGGTTTTTGCAAAAGCAATGGAAAGGCAGAACAGAGAGGAGGGGAAGGCGGCTGCCCATGGCTGGAAAAGCTGTCAGCTCTGTGCAAGAGACTTTCACTGTATGAATCCTCACAAGGGGCTGCAATAAGATCAGCAAAATCTGGCAAAAGCAAGCAGGGCTGTGCTGGGACACCCAGGAGGGACAGCCCAGCTTGTCTTGCACCTAATGGAAAGCTGAACAAAATGCTCTACCTGCCTATCGTGTCCAGCAGGCTGAAAGCTTGCGAAACACTGATGTTAAAGAAAATTAGCAGGGAAAACAACAATGTACCCCAATAAAGATGTGTATTTAGAGAAGTGCCACTCTGGTACCTTATAAAAAAGCAGCAGCCTTCCTCATGTTATCATGGGACCAATATGCTTTAAAAGACAGGAGGTAAGGTCGAAGTATGACAGTGGAGTCACAGATTTTATTTCCAGTATCCTTGTGCCACAATGTTGCGACCTGGGGAAATCGGTATCAGACACAAATTACATGAAGATAAATTGGACTTTCCCAGCCAATCTCAACAGATGTGGGGCGGGCAGCAAACACTAACCTGCACAAACATTAAGTCACACACTCTCAGAATTCACACTAATGTTTCACTTGCAAAACCCCTGCTGTAATCAGCTGCGTACACAAATGCGGACCACGCTCACAAATGAGCGTGCAGCTGCTTACCAGTGTTATGCCTTTCATATTGAGGGTGCATATCCACAGATGCATGGGACATGAGCCAAGTGGAAACTTCACAAACATCAATTAAGTGATAAACTTGTCATCATGCTTCTTTTATAT
This sequence comes from Chlamydotis macqueenii, assembly GCF_036417535.1. NCBI lineage: Eukaryota > Metazoa > Chordata > Aves > Otidiformes > Otididae > Chlamydotis > Chlamydotis macqueenii. The sequence continues at coordinate 49,782,042 of NC_141560.1, read as the reverse complement.
CAGAGTTGCAGGGAAAAGCCATGCAGCTTGCTTAGTTTCTCTTGCAATGGAGCACAAGTCAGCACCGCTACCCAAGCACCCTGGCTGGCTCTGATTTATGCCGTAACAAAACCAAAAGACACAAGCAAACAGGGATACCACAGCCAAGCTCAACAGTCTCAGCCGGCACAGGCCCAGTTCTGCTGAAGCCATGGGAGACCAATGACTCACTTAAGGCTGAGGATCTGCTCGGTGTGTCTAGTATGTGATGAAAAACGCGCAGCTGGCTTAATGTCAAGCTTATCCTCAGTCTCAGGCAATGATTCAATCAGGAGCTACTTGCAACTAGCAGAAATGCACTCATTTTGATAAATAATAAAAAATTGAATGCCCGATGCCAAATGATGCCTTATCTATCTCCAAAGCTGGTGTCTGATGAGGGGCAAAAAAAATGAAACTTCACCATTCAAACTTGACAAACGTCCCAGTTCAGTAACATAGCTTGTCTCATCTCCCCTCAGTCTTGCAAAGTACACATTTTGCAGTCATCTACAAGAATTAGTTTTGGGGAGAAAGTATAGCCTGCTGGTAGAAACAAAGCATTTCCATAAGCTCACAGCAAAGTGAATCAAAACAGCCACCATCCTCATTAACAGGCAGATTTGTAACAGAAGAGTCAGCCTGCAACGCTAAATTGATGCAAGATTCACAAGTTGCACTTACAGGGTGCAGAGAAACTGCACCCTGTGCAATTCTGGGTCAGAGGCTGCAGTGTGGGCCCCCAGGCTTTTGACAGGTATCTAAAATCCTTCCCACTCCAGCAGGCTTTAAATCTTCTAGGAAAACTCTTACCCAGCTCTCCTACCACTTTCAGCTTGGTGGTGTATAATCTTCTCCTAGACACAGTTTTATGCTCCATGTTACCTGGATACTGGTTCATGTTCAGCATTACATGGAGGGATGCTCCAGACTGACGCACTTGTCATACAGAAACCTGCCATTAGCTTAAATACTATTTAGATTATGGCAGCATAAGAAATCCATACAGAAAGGGCACAAGCAAGCTGGAAGAAGCAATAACCATCACCTTCATTTTGAGCATGCTCCAGTAAGCAAAACCTATTGTATCTCTAATGTAATTACAAATCTATGGGTCATTGCGTGACAGGAAGGACAGTAGGAAAATTAAGTGCTAATATAATAGCCACTGAGGCCTCTGGGAGGGAAGGGAGTTACATAACTAATAATCTTTTTGCTGTTAAGAGTTTCCACATGCTAGCAGAAGACAAGTTCCAGATGCCATCTTTTTCTAAGAGTCTAATTTCACTGGAGTTATTATTTCCTTCGTATTATGCAGTTACCCACAGAGAAAGATAACTTGGGCTCTTCTATCACACTCCCTGTACTTTGGGTATAGACCCTTGCAGAGGAGGAAAAGAGAACGGAAGAAATGCTTCTCTGTCCCTTCAGAGGAATTATGTGTAAGTATAGGCTTCTGAACTCGACCCATAATCTTAATGCACAAAGTACACTTTGAACAACAGACGCGTGTGACTTGAGTTAATGAAGCCTTTAATCTGCAGCGCTGCCTGCAGCAGTGATCAGCACTAACTTCTTAATGCAACCACACTGGGACTGCAAAGAGCGTGAGAGAAGCCTGCACTTCGCAGCCTCCAATTTCAGTTACCCATATCTAAGCCCACCCTCTCATAGCAACAGCTACAGCAAAGAATGTCAATGTCATAGGAAGAATGCGCAAGTTCAGTCTGAAAAAATAAATTGTGGCATGTGGTAACACTATGCCTGGGCTCTAGCTGGCATAAATCAGCACAGTGTTTTGCTCAGAAGGACCAAAGCTTTTAGGTTCCTTCCAAAAGGTGTGACTGACAAATGTTACTAAGATCCTGCTAAGCTTACCTGAGGTGATGATTCCCTCCCTTGCTTCATTGAGTTCAGATGATTGGAAATCTCTTCTATAAATCATTTAAATTGGTTTGGTTTTTATACAAGTGCCATATTTCCATAATTGTCTCTGTGGTTTATAAATGTGCATGTTTACAAGCCTCTTGCCTAATAAAATCCCAATTTATGATGTATTTAAGTAAAGGAGAAAATTACAATGAAAGCAACATCATCAGGTATAAACAAAGAGAACAAGCAAAATTAACCTCTCTACTGTAAGAGTTACGTCTGACAGATGGTTGCTAACCCTTTATTCATTAATACAGAAGTACTATAGAAGCAAAGGCTGAAATAGTTTACTGTGATCTGGCTTTCTTATTTTCAACAGCAGTTTGAAGATTATAGAGCACACTTTCTAACAATAAACCTCTAAAACTATGCTTAGACCTACTACTGCTACAATTGCCCATAGCAGAGTCACTAAGCAACATGATTTACATCAGGCTTCTATATTCATCTGGATCAGCATTGTTTGGCCCCTTCTCAGAAACTCAAATTATACCCACACCTCCACTCCAACCCTATTCAGTATTTGTTACTCATTATTGCCTTTCCAGATCATACCATTCAGGTGTTTTGCCCAGTTTCTCTAAGTGACCTTCATACTCTCCCACTGTGACATCCTGCATCTACCCAGAGGGCTGTTCCCAGGGGGGCTGCTGGCTGCTTCCCACCTTGGGGGGAAGGGGCGAGAGCTTGACTTGCTTCCTGCAGCCAGGACAGCATATCCTTCCCCAACTCGGCTATCTCCATTTAAAGATGCAAATACATCAGAGGATGAAAAGGAAGGGATGGAGATTGTTAATATATGGCTTCTGGGCAAAAATCTGTCCCAAATGGAGTTTCCCCTCCCTCCCCTACATAGGGCTCTGCTAGGCCAAGTAAAAGTCAGGTATGGAGGGGATGCTGTAGGGATGAGAGCCCATAGTTCATCTTGCTCAAAAAGACACACCAGTACCATCTCTGACTGCCCCTGAAAAGAGACCTATTCTCAGGCAATTAATGCCTTTTTATTTCTCATGCCTTGTTTTCCTCGAGGTGGTGTGAAGCCCTATACTAAGTTTAGCCCTCACTTTAGGGGAAAAATAAGATCCCTTTGAGCAAGGAGCACTATGTAAATGCCAGAATGACTGCGTGTCTCCAGGCTCATCGCCTGCACACTTGCAGCTCCTGCAATCGCGGTGCCTGCTGGGCAGAGAGGTCCTTAGGGCAAGGGCTAGCTCCCACAAGCTCATGCTAAAAACCGCTTAACCAATAGCGGCGGAAAAAAAAAAAAAAACAAATCAAAAAACAACCAGGACAAAAATCACTAACGAGGCAGTCTCAGAAAGGACTTTTATTAAGACCCCTGATGACTGAACAAGAAGGGAATTAAACCTCATATATCCATGAAGCAAATGTGCCATTTATTAATACTGCTCTCCAACCACAGGCTCTCAGCCCACACGGCTTTATGCAGAAAACAGCTCTTAATCAGAGCAGTATCAAGAACAATAGTTTTTAAGCAGGGTGCTCCTGCTTGCCTAGCAGCGTAAGCAATGAAAGCTTCCCTCCAAGGTGACTTCCAACCAGAGTGAGCATTGCTCACCACCTGGAGCAGCACCGGCAGACAAATGCATCTTCTCTGCCACAGTCCAGCGCCATGCAAGCCTAGACTCTGGACTCCGGAGCTTTATCGCAGCTGAGGACCTGGCACAATATGTTAAAAGGTATTTTGGCCCCAAACTTGTTTATTTGCGGGTATGCTCCTCCCTCAGCACACTTGGATTGTGCAGCACCAGAGACAACAGCTTGGCTAGCTCTGCAGAATGCCACGATCTCTCCTTGCGCACGGAGCAGACGTGCCAAACCCCCGGGCCACGATGCACACCTGGCAGCCAGCGCAAACAAGCAGTCCTAGCCGCGATCTCTCCCTGGCTTCCTCTCCATGGTCCGTGCCTCCTGAAGTGGTTTCTTCCAGCTATCAGTTGTACAGCAGACCCAGTGCTCAGGGTTTCTGACTCTTGTTACAAGTGTCCTAAAGAAGGAAAGAGTGGGAGATGCAGGAGAGCAGGTTGTGTGTAAGTAGTTGGGGCCATCTGCCACAGTTATGTACGAAGGCCATAGCTTTGAAAAAGGGAAGCAAAATCGTGTCACACTCAGCTGTGCTCTTCTAGTGTCCTCCCCACTAAGGCTGATGCTGCAGTGTACTGGGAGAGGACATACACTGTAGACAAATTCATTCCTCTAGCTAATTTGATTCTGCCTGATGTGCTGCCCCCACAGAGAGCGTCCCCATCACATGTCATGGCAGCGATAGCCATGCTGGCTCCAAACACCTGGTGTGTCTATGCAGCAAAAGGCAGTGTGGTGCTGAGATAAGGCCTGGGCCCCAAGGGTAGCACCCAGCTGTGGCCAGACCAATTGCCCACTGCTGTTCCCTTTGGCAAGCCACCTGTCAGAGGGAGCCCGCCAGCTGCATAGCCACCTTGCTTCTCACCCGCTGCACAGCTTCAGCTGGCAGCTGCACAGGGGCAACACCATGCTCCTGGGCAGCACACACTGCTGCACAACACCGTTTCAGCCTGCCCTTCGCAGACTGCAGCGCAGCCGATGCCGGAGCAGCACAGCGTGCTCCTTTGGAGGAACAGCTATGTGAAGACCCATGGAAGGCGACGTGAACTGCTCCTTTACAGACTGAAGGCTTGCAGCTCTTTTTTTATGAGGTCTTTGGAGGATCAGATGCCTTCCTCTCCCACCTCTACAGCCATGGTAAACAGCTGCAGCTCTGGTCACAGCTCCTGGTCTCATAATCCCTTCCAGCTCTAGGCAGCTTCACACCTGCGTTAGTTGCCTTTGGTGAAGCAAAGAGTCAGTATGTCAGGGATGAAGCCAGAGCAGAAACATGCTTTGTTACACGTCAAAAGGGCAAGTGCAGAAAGCAGGGGGGGTTTTATCACTTTCCCTCCTGAGTTACCTTCCTAAAGCACAATTTCTGGTGTAGGTAAAGCCTTCCTGTCTGAACTGCGTACACCCTTCCCAACACACAATCATGCTTCAGTCATTTGCCTCCTCTCAAAGCTCTGCAAGACCACCCTGATTCACTAGCCATAAAAGCCGAGTACTGCCTCCTGTGGATTATGAAACAAATTCTGCCAGTTTTTGAGCCATTCTGGTATTGTCCCAGCATAAGATTTCACTTCCAAGGTACATGTACACCATTCACTGTAACCAAAAGCATTACTAAAGGATGGATTTAGCTTATGGCACAGAAGCACAAAGATATCAAACCTCTTTAGTTATTTTTGAAAAGCATTAGGGGAAAAAAAAAAAGAAAAAAAAAAAAAGAGTTTGGCAATACAATGCTATAATTTACAAGCTACTTCCCTCTGTCTCTAAAGATAAAAGTCACCCCTAGGCTGCTGATGAACTTACCAGGTACATGATAATAACTGGGGGAAAATTCATCTGAAATATCAGACAATACAAGCTGCTGTGCAGAACTGGCAAAGCAATTTAAAAGTTTTGAACCTTGGCTTTGTGAGCTAAGAACAGGGAAGGGATGGGATTTCTACCTGGGAGAAAGAACGCAATGGACCGGCCGTTAACCACAACATTTCAAAACAGGATGACAACAGATCCGCAGGGAACCAGGATACCAGCAATAGGTGTTCAGTGCTGCAGCGAAGCACCAGGCAACTTTCCCACCAACAGTCAGCTTCGCTTACAGCGCGCATCGGTCTGCTGGTGCGTTCGGACAAATCCCTCGCTTTCTAGAAAGAGGAGCATGCAGAGCAGCGTCCCTAACAGCGCAGCTTCTCTGCTCTTCTGGCTGAAAGCATTTTGTCTTCTTTAAGCACTGAAACAACCCCCGTCACTCGCAGGGCCAGGACCCGGCACTGCTAGCCCAGCCCGGCGGGAGCCACGGCTTTGCTCCATCAATCCAGCTGCGCTGCTCCACGCGTCACCCGCGGAGGGGAGAGCGGCGGGTCGCTGCCCGACTGCTGGTTACGGCAATTAAGCGTCGTGACTCCCCCGTGAGACAGGCAGGTGACACCTCAGCCCGCGCCGTCACCTGGCGAGCACAGCCACCTCCGGAGGGCGAGGTGAGGTGGCTGAGAGGGCAGGGGAGCCGGGGCGGGGGGGGGGGGCAGGGGGATGCGGGCACTGTGCAAGCCCGGGGCAGCCGGCGCAGGGGCGCTCCGAGCAGGTGGGCTCTACGTCAGCCGATGTGTCACCGTCTCTGCAAAACACAAGTGACGAGAGGAGGACGGGGAGCCACCCAGGGGGCCGCGCCGCTGGAGCAACAGCTGCGGGGGGCGGCACGGGCGCACGCCGAGGGCCGGGGGCGAGCATCAGGCAGGCGGGGGGAGGCGGCGGGCCCCGCTAATGGTCGCTGCCTCGCACCCCGGGGGCGCGCCGGGGAGCGGGTAGGGGGCACTGGCGATGGGGGAAGAGGGGAGGGGGCGGAACACACCGCCCGCGGAGGGGGCCCCTGCCGGGCGGGGCCGCGGGTCCCGCTCCCCCCGCCCGCTGCGCAGCCCGCACTCACCACGGTGACGGGGGACACCATGTCGGCGGCGGCGGGACGCGTCCTGCGCTCGCTGCTGCTGCCCGCTGCCCTGCCCGCCTGCCGGGGCGCTTTTTTAGACCGCGGTGACGTCACCACAAAGGGGGCCCCCGCGGCGAATGCGCTGCGGGGAGAGGGACGGGGGGGCGGCCCCAGCCCCGCCCCCGGGGCGGGCAGGCGCACCCCCCGCCCGCTGCCGGGCGGTTGCCCCGTTCGCTCGGCCCGCGCCGGCGGCGGAGGCGTCAGTGGCGCCGCCCCCCTCCTGGCGAGGCGGCGGCCCGGCAGCGGCCGGGTCCTGCGCCGCGATCGCTCTCCGGGAGCGGCCGCGGCGGGGTGCGCCGGTCCCCGCCCGTTGCCGGCGCAGGGCGCGTGGCCCTCTCCGCTGCCGCGCTAGCGGGGCCTCGCTTCTCCCGCCGCTCGCTGTCGGCTGAGAAAAGCGTCGGCCCGCTCAGCAAAACGGCTCCCCTGCCGCCCGCCCGCCCGCCGGGAAACGCCCGGCAGCGGCAGCGCCTCGGCTGCTCGAGGCCATCCCCGGGCAGGGCGGGCCCGCGGCCTTTGCCCCAGCGCTGCTGCCGGTGCCGGCGGTACCGGGCACGGAGCGAGGGGCAGCACTCCCTGTATCCCTTGCTCCGCCTCGGGTCCCTCCCGTCTCAGCCTCCGCCTCCGGCATGCCCGGTCTCCTGCCTGTGCTCGCAGACCCGCAGCCTTTCTCCTCCCTTGCCTTCTGTGGCTGCTGCCTGCCCTCTCCTTCCACATCCCTATTCCTCGCACAGGCTCCGCCGGCCTTCCGCCCTTTCTGCTCCGCCTTGGCTCCTTGCCACCCCCCATTTTCCCCTTTCCAGGGGCTTCTCTCGTTTCACAGCTGCCCCCAGAACGCTTTCCATTGCCTCCATCTTAAGACCCGCAGGTGCTTGGCAGACCCTCTTCCTGTGGGGGCTCCCCGTGTTTTCCAGCCCTGTGCCAGCAGCTGGTGGTGGTCCCTGTTCCCCCCATGAGGAGCAGACACCTCCCAGCTCACTCCCCATCCCCATCTTCCTGTCAAGGTCATCCAGGGGCTGCAAAAAAATGTTAGTGTTGGTGCAAAGACAGAGCAAGGAACGTGTAATGTGGGATGCTAGAGAGCGGGATGCAGCAGCTCAGGCTTATTGAAGTGACCCTGGGACTACCTTCGATCTGTTTTTACTTGAGCATTAATATTTAAGGATGCAGGAAGCTGCTTTACATGTAATATGATCTTGCTCAAAAGTTTCACTTCATAACAAAACAAACAGGTACTTAAATAGTAGATGATTAAGTAATCAGCTATTTGCAGCCTGAGCAAAAGTCATGTTCAGTATTTATCACGTCAAGGGAACATTTTCTTCCATAAAGTAAAAAAAGAATCTGTGCAATTCTTCTGCAGTCTTTGTGCAATAGATGGGTCTCATGTTTCTGAGGATGAAATGTACACAAACAGCAGTCCCGAGATCCCACACAGGCAACCCAGTCTGTACCAACAGAGACACGTAAATAGAGGGAGGGCAGCGTTTGGCCCATCAGCATCCAATGGGACCGGGATGGACGCTGCAGCCTTTGCATCGTTCACCGACCTAAGAAGGATTTCTACTCGGAAAGAGAAACTGCAAATCTGCGTGATCAGATCAGAGAGGCATTGCAGTGAAATCTGTGGCAAGTAAACCTCAATCAGATCACAGCGAGCTGTTCTCTGTACAACAAAGACCAGCGTGGCCGTGGCCAGGGGCCTGAGTGCTGTTCTTACCATTTCAGTTAAAATTTAGTTCATGGGGCAGTAACATTTTCGTTAAGCAAGAAAAGAAGGATAAGCTTTCAATTTTTTCAGGGAGCTAGGTGAAGTAGAGAATGGCAAGAAATTTCACTGCTTTTTCACAGTCTTTCTGGGAGCTTAATTATGTCTTGGCATTTAAATACCTCAAAAAAAAAAAAAAATCTGCTCCTTGGTCCTTAGCCAAGATCTTAGTCTGCTTATCCTGGCCTTTATTTAAGTGATGAGCCAGGCAGCTCAAGGAGTGGGGGGCACGTTTGCATCCAGGTATTGTCTCTGCTGCTCCAAAAGTGGGAGATTATATTAGGATGGATGCAGCTTTGCATTCGTTCTTTTTCCCTAATGCAGTATCTGTCTTCACTGGTTACCAGCCGAAGCTTCACCGGGTCTCGCAAGTGAGCTGTTTCTCTGTCATTGATGCAAACATTCGAAATATGTTAACACTTTGGGGTGGGTTTTCATGCTATGGTATTAGCTCAGAGAAACCTATCAGAAGTGAAGGGGAAACTGTGTGCATGTCCTGACTTTCCCATCCCAAACAGGCACTGGGAAACCCAATCTCATTAGTTTTGCTTGGGAGGGGGTTGGCCTTTTGTGATTTCCAGACGGTTCCTTCCACAAACCTTTCAAAAATAGAGATTTGGAAGTTCTAACAGCAAATACAGTATTTGTATGCAATAAGAGATGGCTCTCATGACAAAGATTTTACAACCTGAATATAAGGTGAAAATTTGTAATTGTTATTTATTTAATACTAGATTAATTTCATGTGACCCAGAAGATTATTCACGGGATGATGTCCATTTTTCCACTATCGAAATAAGTGCTACATCAACAATAAGTAATTCCTTGTAAGTGAGGGACACTTTGAAGTATAAATTAGGCATTTGGATAGAACAGAAATGTTTTGCATTTCATTCTACATTTTATCTAAATAACAGAAATATTTTACATTTAATCTAAGTTAGGAGAGCCTTGGAGTATCAATTCGAGCTTGGATAGAACAGAAATATTTTACATTTTATCTAAATGCAAGCTTTGATAAAATAGGTCCTGGCACAAATTATTCCCACTGTAAAGCAAGCAAAGGGAATACAGCATCGATGGCTTCATAACCCAGTCAGATTTGTTTTGGTCTGTGCGTGCCTTGCTTCTGGTGGTGTTGGGTTTTTTTTTGCTGGTAGTGTTGCATTCTCCTGTCCTGACCAGTGCAGGCAAGAGAGATCTCATGTGGCTCATCACAACAGTTTGTTCTATATTAACTGCAGGGATTTAATAGAAAATAGTTCTAGTTTGGGGTGTGTGTGGTATTTTTAACTCGCTATCAGTAGGCAAACAGAGAGCAGTAATTACACGAGCATGAATTTATGGGGGTTGGGAATAGGAAAACAGAGGAGTAAGTACTTCTTTGCATGTTTGTGCTTGAAAATGCTTCTGCTGGGCCATGTTTTTCGGGAGAGGGGGGGAAAAGCAAGAGAAGTCCCATCTTCAGCAAGGTTGCTACACAGCCAATTTTTTTTTCTGAAGGATCCCATGTTGTTCAATCCACTGCACATAGTCCTGTGGCTCTGCGTATGTGCAGTAGCTCCATGGCTCATGCAGGCGCATTATTTCATTTTTAAATTAACTGCCGTAAATTTCAGTAATAGCTTGACCCTTTTTCTTCCCCTCTCTGTATCTTCTTCCACTGGTTTATTCTCCTGTTGGAGAAATGTCAGTCCATGGACTCCACCAGTCCCTCCTACCTGGGTCCTCCCCTGAAGCACAGTGCATCAGGAAGACTCAGAGCTCTACCTGTTAAACGCAGTTCAAACACATCTGAAAATTGCACGCTCTTCCAAAAAGTGCCTTTGCAGTCCAGGGGTCTGTGGATATTTACATGAAAACAGAACATATGGATGTTTCCAGGGAAGTGTTGGGGTAACCATAAAGTTCTGTGTTTTCTAGCTGTTTATTAGCCAGGGAGGCAGTGCGACCTCCAGCAATGGCTGGAAGAACGGCAAAACATTTGTCACATTCAGGTGCTTCTGTAACGAGGGGTCCCCATCTGCTCTCACTCTGCTGGAAAGGGCTCTCCCAATGGGCCATGGAGGTACATGCTTTGTTTTGCACTTTCAGATTTACTATTAATGCCAAAGTCCCTGGGAATTAAACTACCAGGAACCAGAAACAAATGTGTCGTTAAGTGCTGGAAAAGTTTTATTTGAGACTCATCCATGTGAGATGATCCTGAGTTGTTTTCTTGCTGGCTGCTCCAAGCACAGCGCACCCAGATCCTGGGACAGCGGTGTTCATGTCAGCCGCTGCAGGATACATCCAGTGTGGCTTTCTATTTTGTCATATCCAGCTGTATTTAGGCACATTTGTGGTCTGCGTGCTGGTCATTGCGCTAGTTCCTGATACTTTTCACGTCAAGTAATCTGGTGTTTCCCTCTGCACATGAAGACATACTGGGCTGTTCCCTTTCTATACAGATTTATTTCCTGATGCCTGGCAAAATTCAGAAAGTGCCTTTGCTTCCCTCATGATGGCAATCCCCACAATAATAATAAACATCAAGTATTAAAATTAGACTGCAGAATTAACATCTCAGTGAAATAAAGGGGGGCACTGCAAATTCGTGCCTCCTGAGAGCACGTTTTCAGGCTACTTACTGAGCCAGAAAGGCAACACATCACCTATTTATAGGCTTTGTTTTCTTCCCAGGCATAAAATCAATTTGCTGTTTCGGCTTAATAAATACCGTGTGTACGTGTGTGTGTACGTATATATGGAAAAGTTTACTATTGTTAGAGATGAGCATGTGTATAGCTAAGCAGGATCTAGACTACAGGTCCATTATGGGACTTCGCTTGTTTGTAATTGGTTTGTATCCTAACAGCCATCAAAACAAGCACATTAAAATATTATTAAAAAGATAATAGGGAAGGAAGATATTATCATTTTAAAAAAAATCTCTATTCTATAGCATGGAAGTAAATAATAAAATCTAAAATATTTACAGTTTATAGAATCATAGAATGGTTTGGATTTGACAGGACCTTTAAAGATCCTCTAGTCCACCCCCCCTGCCATGGGCAGGGATACCTTCCACTACATCAGGTCGGGCAAAGCCCTGTCCATCCTGACTTTGAACACTTCTGGTCATGGGGCATCCACAACTTCTCTGGACAACCTGTTCATAATCACCTTCATCATAAAAAAATTTCTTCCTTATATCCACTCTAAATCTACCCCCTTGAAGTTTAAAGCCGTTGCCCCTTGTTCTGTCACTACAGGCCTCGGTAAAAAGTGTCTCTCCATCTTTCTTACATACTAAAGGGCAGCAATAATGTCTCCCCAGATCCTTCTCTTCTCCAGGCTGAACAGCCCCAACTCTCTCAGCCTGTCCTCATAGGAGAGGTGCTCCAGCCCTCTGACCATTTTCATCGCCCTCCTCTGGACCCACTCTAACAAGTCCTTGCCTGTCTTGTACTGGAGACCCCAGAGCTGGACGCAGTACTCCAGGTGAGGTCTCATGAGAGTGCAGTAGAGGGACAGAATCACCTCCCTCAACCTGCTGGCTATGCTTCTTTTTTTTTTTTTTTTTTGTAGCACAGGATACAATTGGCTTTCTGGGCTGCAAGTGTACATTGCTGACTGATATCCAATTTTTCATCCACCGGTACCCCCAAGTCCTTCTCCGCAGGACTACTCTCTCTCCAGTCATCCCCCAGCCTGTCTCCGTATTTGAGATTGCCCCAATCCATGTGCAGGACCTTGCACTTGGCCTTGTTGAACTTCATGTGGTTTGCATTGGCCCACCTCTCCAGCCCGTTCAGGTCCCTCTGGATGGCATCCCTTCCCTCTGTCCCTGCATGTCAACTGCACCACCCGTCTTAGTTCATCTGCAAACTTCCTGAGGGTGCACTCAATCCCATTTTCAATGTCACTGATAAAGATATTAAATAGTATTGGTCCCAGTATGGACCATTGAGGGACACCACTTCTTACTGGTTTCCATTTGGACACTGAGCCATTGACTGTAACTCTCTCGATGTGGCCATCCAGCCAATTCTTTAACCATCTAACAGTCCATCCATCAAACCCATATCTCTCCAATTTAGCAGCAATAATGTTGGGAGGAACTGTAACCAAAGGCCTTACAGAAGTTCAGGTAGATGACATCGGTAGCTTTTTGCTTGTCCTTGACCTGCTGGCCACGCTTCTTTTGATGCAGTCCAGCATACGGTTGATTACAAGTGCACATTGTCAGCTCATGTCTAGCTTTTCTCAATACCTTCATCCCCCAGCCTGTTTTTATACCTGTCTTGATGCCTGAAGGATGGCCAGGCACACAGTCTGGACCTCCCAGCTAATGGCACCTGTGGCAGCTGGGCCAGGCACTCCTGCAATGCCAGGTGCTCCTGCAACACTGCTGCCATGGGATCATGGAGGGGAGCTCTGGCACAGTGCACGGATGCCATGGGAGCCATGCTGGAGGTGGATCCACTTCCATCCGTTCTTCCTAATCTTTAGGTGAACCCACCTCCACGGGCTCCAGACCATCTGCCACATGATACATGTGGCTGATGGTGGCCCCTGTCTGACACTGCTTCCTCTTCCATGCAATTTCTCCAGCCACGCGTCTTCTCTCCCACCATGCAAGGATGGGCAGCCCGCTTTGCTCTTGGACCTCTTGTTTCCAGTCATCTTTGGAACTTGAGGGCCTCAAAGTTCAGCAAATTATGGGCCAGCTGCTGAGGTCCCTGTATTTATAGAGCCCAGAACAAACAGCAGAGAGGTGGCTTGTGACATCAGGAGGCCACTGTGGTGGGGATGCATGTGGCCAAATATGGCTGTTCTGGAAGCTGGGAGGCCTGTGGCCTGAAAGATGACCTCATGTGGGAGAAGAGGGAGGGTCGGGGGTGCTGAGGGCCCCTTTTCTGGGGAACACACCCCTGTGCCCTTCTGCTGCCCCTTGAGCACAGGGACTGCCCTCAAACTCCCCTTGTGTGCCTGGGCTCCAGCCCCCTCCTCATCCTGTGCCTGGGCTTCCCTGGATGAGATGGCAGCAATGGTGTTGCAGGAGGGATCCCTCAAATGGATCAACACAGGTGCTTGATACATCCCTCTAGAAGTGCATTTGGCCCTCTGCATCCAGGGATGTGCACATGATTTAATATGAACAGTCTTACTAGAAAATGAGCTTCCAAAGCTACTGCCTAGTAGATGACAGCAGGACTATTGCATTTGTCCTCCTGAAGCAGCTGTGCCTGTATCTATTAAAGACAAAGACATACTGGAAAACAGAGGTAGAAAATGGGATTTCACTGTAACAAACAAGGTGTTGCAGAGTCTTGCTTTGGTAAGGTTTGGGTGCTTTAGTAGCAGAGGACAATGTCACTAAAGGATTTCTGAACACTTCAAGGATACTAATCTTTTTTACAAAGGTAGTTACAGGATAGTATCGCACAAAGCTGAAGAAATGAACTTCCCCCAAAAACCTATGATAATCTAATCAAGCAGGATCAGCTAAACCTTTCAAGGGACATTTAAGAGCTCTTTGGAAGAAGACTCAGCTCTGCTGCTCTTCCCTTTTTCAATTATTACAAAGCCCTTCAGTCTTTCCTTGGGTGAAATATATGTCAATTTGCAGATTCTTCTTACAATAGCAAGATCCGGTCCTCTAGACTTCTCTAAATCAGGTTTTTCTTTTTTGCAACCTGAAGCAACTGAATCTTGATACAGTATACTGAAGCACAGAATCATGGAATCACAGAATGGTTTGGGTTGGAAAGGACCTTTAAAGGCCATCTAGTCCAACCCCCCTGCAAGGAGCAGGGACATCTCCAACCAGATCCGGTTGCTCAGAGCCTCATCCAACCTAGCCTTGAGTGTTTCCAGGGATGGGACATCAACTACCTCTCTGGGTAACCTGTTCCACCACCATCATTGTAATTTTTCTTAATATCTAATCTAAATCTATCTCCCTCTATTTTAAAACCATTACTCCTTGTCCTGTCACAACAGGCCAGGTTACTATATCTCTAATGACCACTGTGCACCTTTTCCAGGCTAATTCCTTGCTCCCCTCCCAGCTTCTGGCTGGCCCTCATCCTGTGTGTCACCATGCATTCATGATGAGTAAAAGCCCACCAAAACCTGAAATGCCACCAAAAGTTGGTCTCATCCACCAGCAACAGCACTTAGATTTAGGTCAGGATCCTCTCCCTCTTCTTCCTTAAAGCTTGTCCCTCATCATGGCTACAATTTTTCTGCCAGATGCTCAGCTGGATTGCTTTAATGAAAATAGACATTAAAGTATTTGCCCTCGCTGTATTCTGATTTATAATCTAACCATTTAATTGCATTGTGTTCTTTCCCTACAAGTCATCTGATGATGTTCCCCAGCACAAGCCTTCACCTCTTTCCATGCCTGTTGCACCACTCCAGCTATTACCGTCTCCTTGCTGAGGGTGCACTCAATCCCACCATCCATGTCACCGACAAAGATGTTAAACAACGACGGTTCCAATTTTCCAGTGGCCCACCATGGACTGCGGTATCCAAAGTCACTGATCACCTCAAAGTCTTGTCTGTGGGCAACAGGTATTACCTGAATTATTGTAAAATCAGTCTGAGTTCAGATAATTTTTTTTACCACTGTATTTACTTAAAGCCAATCACCGTTACATTTCCCAAAGGAAAACCCTGCCAGCACCATCAGCAAGCAATACATTGATTTTAAATCATCAAGATTGCCATTGATCTTAGCAGCTATTTATTGCACATATTCCCAGCAGCCACTTTCTAATGGAATGTTAACAATTCAGTAGGGTCGCTTGAAGGTCTTGAGGAAGCAAGGGAAAATTTTGTCTCTTGCAGGAAATACCTCCCTAAAACAGTGCCTTCACTTGTAGTCATAAGACAGTCAGAGTAGTGCAGTTCTCGAGTCTTGGTGAATCCTAATTATTAATTTTCAAGACATACATAGTTCTTATCTTATTCAGCTTGTCCTGGCAATATGTACACAGTTTCACCTCTGTCTTATTAAATCACTGAGGTCCTGGTTGCTGGAGGCTGGGAATATACAAAGCAAATATGTCTAGCCTCTTGGCCTCTTCGGGGCTCTGCATCAGTTAGCTGCTGTCAGCCTTAGGACAGACGAACCCTTAGTCTGCTGCAGTGTGTCTACCCCTGCATTAGAAATACTCTTATAAGAACTGGTCTAAATATGCCTCTCTCTGCTTTCTTTCCTATAGAATATGGCCTTTACATTTGGGTTAAAATCTTGGACCAGAAGGACAATTTTTTTTTGTTTGGTTATATCATTTCCAATGGTTTAACAGGAAACAACATGCAAAACATTTGTCTCTGACAAAAACTACATTTCTTACCAATCTCACTCTGTTTTCTTGCATGTGATCTCAGCTCTGAAAGTATCTCATGGGCAAAAATAGGAGGAGTAGGAAGGGAATAATGATTGTAAAATATTTAAGAAAAACGTTAGTTTATCATAAAACTGAAAGGGACAGTGCTTGGTTTGGGGCTGGAGGAGGCAGCCAGTATATGCTTTGAGTCGGGCTGGTGCCCTCCCTTTGCTGCCAGAAGAGCCTTGGCCGGCTCCATGCCATGGCTCCCTTCTGTTTTGAAATCGCTGCATGCACAGTGGTAGCTGTTGGCGCCACTATATCCTTGTGCCCATCAGGCAGGCGTCCTTGTCCCTGTCTGGTTGGCTGGGTCTGCTGAAAAGCAGTACTCTGACCGAATGGCTCCACAGGCCACAGAGACCCTCACTGACGTCCATGGCCTCAGGTATTCCTGACGAAAGACGCAAGTGCCAGGCCTATTGAAAGGGTTCCTGACATTTGTACAAATAGCACAATCACGCTTTTCTCTACCACTTACACACGTGTAATGCACGTTACCTAAAAGCTACAAGTAACATAAGCCCTTGACAGGTACCTGTAATTTTAGCCGAGACTTGACCTGTAAGAGTGCTGTAGTTGTATTTCTTTGCATACTACAGACTGCAACAAAATCCAGCAGATAAAGAAGGATGAGGGCAAATGAGCACTTTGAATAAGTGTCACCGCCTGTCACTTGCAAACCTCCACCGCCTGGCATTGAGCCGAACCTGGCGGATGTTCTGAGCCGCTCTGGCATGCTTCTTATGTGTTATGGCGAGGATGAGAAAAAAAAATATCAGTTCTTTTGGGATTATATGCATGGGTGGAAGTCCCCTGTACAACAAATAGCAAGAGGAAAGGAGAGAGGCAGCATGTTCCAGTAAATAAGAAGTAAATGAGACCTGGGCTTTCAGCCGGGCTCCTCTGCTGACTCGCTGGATGATTGTGAGCATATTTTGGTTTTTTATATCAGTCTGCATCAGGAAACAATGATTGAAAGCTGTCTTCAAATCTAGCTTTTCCCTTTATAGCAAAGTAAGCTTGAATATAGCTAAACCCTACCAAAGAACGAGCCACAGAGCGTATCTCTTTTTTGGAAATATGGCATTTTACCTGCGATTAGGCGCAGCTGCAGTGCTCAGGGGTAGTACAGCCCACAGGCAGCTAAAGGTGTGTCTGGGGAGCAGGAAAGGCCTTTGAAGCAAAGCCCTGCTGTGAACGCAGCAGGGGCTGGGGGCAGGCTGCTCTGAAGCCGGCCCCGCTGCTGAATTTCTGGATAACACCCGGCCTGGGCTTTCTGGGCCTTCACAATGATTCCACAGTTCTCTGTCACTATGGAAACTGGTTTTTGAAAAGGCACTAGTTTTAAAAAGTGAATTAAAGCCGAAACTTGTGCTTTGTCTTCATCCCTGGCTCTGGGGTTTCCCTAGGAACAGAGGAAGTGTCCTGGAGGCCGGCCTGGCCTCCTCAAAACCCAAACTCAGGTTCCCCTTCGTGAGAGAGCCACAGCTGAATCAGCAGCCGATTTTCCCACAGATACGGACAGAAACCATGAGCACTGTTAAGTCAGCAGGAAAGACCCCCCCCAAATAGCTCAGGAGGAACCAAAACCAGCGTCAAAGTAACACAGTGGTCTGGCCCACCTGCTGTTGCGTGGCCCACCCAGCCACAGGGTATACCGTGAAATTGTGTACAGCTTGAACGGGTTCATCTGAGAGCGTTAAACAACTTCAGGAGACGTTTCTTTAAATTGCTTCGTTGTCTACAGTCTCACCAAAGCTTAGGTGTGGGAGCAAGCACTACTATGCCATTATGAAGGAACAGGATAACAGTACGGAGGGGCTTTCCCCTGTGTATGTGCCCAGCATACCTGACTGCCAGGCCTTTCACAGGCTAATTCAAACCCAGCAGAGATGAAGGTAACCAAGAGGCTTTTTCTTTCCAGATGTAGGCTGTAAAAAGGTCCTTACTGAAAATGGCCTTGTCTTGGAGCCTACAGTTCAGACTTAGCTATGTTCATAATGCTCTGGATAGGTCATGCTTGGCTCTAGCAAGCCAGCCATGAGAAAAAATACCCACTATTTTAGGCCTCTCACTGCAAAAATCACATAAGAGATCTGCATGTGGGTGCTGGTCTCAGGCTAGAGCTGGTGGCACAGCCCTCATCTTTTCAGATGATCATATTTATGCATCACTGCCCAGCATTAGAGATTCACACCTGAATCTTGACATTAACACTGTCACCAGAGAATCGCAAAGCACTTGCAACCTGTATTTTCAGCCCCAGAGGCATCACGGGAACCTAAAAGCCCTTTGCAGAGGCTCAGAGAGGACAGGCACTTTTCTCCCTGCCATTCCTGCTCCTTTCCCAATTTCATCATTGTGCCCCTGTAACCCTCTGTCGGGCTCTGTTGACTTAAAAAGAAAAAGCTGAGGCATGGAGAAGTCCAGGAGGAGGGCAGTGAGCAGCCTGAGGTGGAGAAAAGAGGGAGGGAGGTTTTTGAGCAAACTTTGGCACTGAAGGAAATCCTCACTTAACCACCTTTCTGGGATGAGTTCAGGAAACCCTGCGTAGGGCATACCCCACTTGCAGCCCTCACAGACACCTAATTAGCAGGTGCCAGTTCCAGGATGTGATTCAGAGTAATTAATTTCCATATACAATTAGTAGGAGGAAGTGAAGACACCCCCAGGGAAGACCCAGAAAGCCAAGTAATTACAAAGAACTGGAAAGACAAGGCACATTGTTTCCTTCTCTCTCTGAAATTTCAGCACCCAAACCCATCACATCCTGAAACAATGAATTCATGTTTAGGACAAAGAAATGAAGGAACAGAAACGTTACAGCCCCATACAGTACCAACCCAATAAAATCAGTACAAGTAAGCATCTGGGGTTGCTTTTTCCAACAAACTTAATGCTGCTCCGTTATCATGTGGCCATGGCCATGCTAGATTGTTTGGATCTCTCAAGCCTTTTCACCATCCCTTCCCACTTGCTGTGTCAGCATCTTGCCATAGAGCCCACAGCTCTCCAAAGAACCTGCAAGAAGCCCAGGGAGAACCATGAGCAAGTCCAGATGGAAAGGTGCAGCTGCAACGAGGTGCCTGCTCATGTGCAGAATTATGGTGCAGACGCTGCTCCGGAGCACAGAGGTGATTCCCGGTCCAAATATCAGAGGCAGCCCCTTGTCCAAGGCCAATGCACTGTCTCCAGGGAAGCTGTATGACGTGGTCACGGACTGCCAGAGAGGACAAAGTCAGTGGTGGAAAGGGCTTTCTGAGCCCCAGGTGCTGCCAGGAACCCTTGGATCAAAGGCATGAGCCAGCAGCTACCAGCCCATGTAAGGGAGCCTTTGCAGGCCCCTTCCGCTCACATTTATTTTTGGTCTGTTTTGTTTTCTCTCCCTTAGGGTTTTCTCTTTTCCTGGGCATGCTGTCAGGCCCTGGGCACTTTGCCAGCAGTGCAGTTCAGCATTGCTGGTCACGCCGTATCCCAGCCTGGGAATTTCCGCTCCGCTCCCAGCATTGTTGCTCCAGTGTCCTCCAGCCAGAACTGCATGGTGGCAGTTTTCAACAGCAAATGCAGACAGACACACACCCATGCAGCTATCTGTGGTGACACCCCATTGGTCATTATAATCAGAAGCATGTTCGGAAAAGAGAAGTGAGGCGGGATCCACACCCGGCTCCCCTCAGAAACTACCAGTGTGCCAACGTATCAGGAAAGGAAAGACTGCAGAGTAGCTTACAATAGCTACTAGCATTGCTTTCTTACCTGGGACAGCACTTTTTTGTCTATGAATGTCTTAAATGCTGCAGTACACAAACTCAGGAGGAGCTCATTTTTCAGCCACACTGCCCCTGTCCTTCACCTGTTTTAACTTGCTAAACTGGAAGACATAGCCTTGAATTTGGGCCAGCATTTCTTTACCATAAATACCCGTGATAGTAGCCTCAAAGACAATGATTTTCCCCTGTGACTCTTAGTGGGTTTTTTCCTAACATTTCAGTATGCTACCGAGCCATTAGACTTCAAAGTACTTTAGCATTTGTGGTTCCCACACCTGCGCAGGGAGGACAAATGCTGCAAATAGAGGGCATGAGTCTCCTGATGGAAAGGGGAGGCACTGGTGCTGGTGGCAGTCCTTTTCACCTGGTGCACCAAGGCTGTACCACAGCTGTCAAGAGCAGAGAGTGAAGGCAAGAGGAGATTTATCACCAGGCTGGCACAACAAGGGTGCTAGGCTGCATCCTGACCCACCTCAGACTCCCAGGGCATCAGGTAGAGGAAGGACGGCACGCTCATGTTTGCTGCAATAAAGGCTCTGTCCCAAGAACATGGGGATGTGAGGTAATTCAATCATTATTTTTTGTTCTTGCAAGTATGGTAATATTTTAAGCTCATTTAGGACTTTCTTCAGCTCTTCCAGAGGTATACCTTAAAAACGTTCATTCTTCAAACATTTACCTGTGGGCAAAATACAGAGGATCATGAGAAATACGACCAGAAGCAGGGAAAGCTGACATTACCTATGTCTTTGGAAAACAATTTCAGGCCCTGAGAAACATAAAAATCTTACCAGTGGTTCTCTTCTTGGGGTAGCTGTTTCTGACTGCCTTACCAGAATATTGCTTTTTAACAAGCACTTTTCATTTTAGGAAAGAATACAACAGTTGCACCTTGCTCACCAGACCATAGCCAATCTGTGTGATCTCAGGTGCCCTTTTGCTTGTCCTGTGCCTCATCTTCTGCAAGACTGAGATGGTTAAACTAGAATTTTTATTCAGACTACTAAAGATTTTTAGCTAAAGTAGAAAAATTACTTTACAGAGGAAGATCTGGATGGTGTCTACAAATTCCTGTCCCTATTACTAACCAGCTGTAGACGCAAGTCATTTAAAAATCCCTATTTTGGCAGTTGAGAGTTAGGCAGCATTTAGGAACTGAAGTCTAAGACAATGATTCAGAAAGCATGTTAGACTGTACTCCAAAGTCACTCTTATTGATCAAGTAAATAATGGGTCCTTGCAGTTATCTTCTTTGGTATTTCTGCTAAGCACAGAGCTAAGTTGGCTTTCTCCTAATCTTTCTTCCATAGGGCAAAAAGAAATGCAAATGTAAGATAATGAAGATCAGCGTACCCTTTAGAAGGAGTCCAAAGTGCTTCTCTGCACTATTACCAGTATTGTCATATCACATAAATAGTTTTAAATTTTTCCTGTTTGGCACAGGGGAAGCTCTGTTTGTCACCAGAGTTCATGTAGCCTCTGAGACAGGGTCAGCAAGTGGCCAAAGCACGTAATGGACAATAAATACAGCATAAATAACTGAATCTGGATTTAGATCAAGAGGCCAATTACAAATGTTTGAGAAGCTTAAAAAAAAGATATTTGCAACTTATCTTCATTGCTCAAAATAGGTTTTAACTTTTTATAAAAGCTTTTTTAGTTTTTAAAACTTCTGCATAGTTAACATTCATTTGTTTTCCTGAGGTGGAAACAGTCAGAAGACGACAATGTGGTTTTGCTGTGAAGTAAACATGCTGAGATCAGCTAATATGTCTGTCCAGAACTGCTGACTTCAGGGTACACTGCTAAGTGCCCGCTTTTCATCTCATGGTAACTCGTCTGTTCATGCTGCTGCTGTGAAAAAAATACATCTCTTTTAGCAGTTAAGGCTAGTTTTGTAGTTACGTGGAGCATGGTATACTTTCCAGGAGGAATGGTGCGGTAACACTAATGTTTTGTTTTGAGTAATTGATGGGAACAAGGATTTTCTTCAACTTGAGCTGAAATTTTTATGTTTTTACTACAGTCAGTCACAAATGGCTGCTTTCTAGCAGGACCATATAAACTGGGCAGCAAAAGTCCCTTCAGCAGAAGCCTCTCCTCCGAGGCTGGACATTGCAGTGCATTTAATAATGCTGAAAAGAGGAATGGCAAAAGGATTAGGAAACTTTGAGCCCTGTGAGACATGTAGGCATGATCTCTTCTTGCAAAGAGTCTTCTTATCAGGGAAACACTGATAGGAAAGACTTATTCATTGCTGTCAGTGGCAGAGTCCATAATTGCTGCTGTGCAAGCAAACAGCACTGAAGTTGGTAGAAACATCCAAGAGCCGGCCCTTACTTTTGGATTAATGTTCTGCCTCCTATAACATTATCAGACAAGGAAATTATGAGGGAACATTGCATTTGTACAGGTGCATGTGCTGATGCGCCTCAGCAGAACGAGAGGCATAATTGGGAGCGAGGAGGGGAACAGCCACTAAATTGGCACTTACAGTATCTGGATATAAAACTAAGTTCTGCCACAAACCGCCTGCTTGTCTCTCACTGTCCATCTCTTGCTGGATGCATGAGTGAGGCACAGTGCAACCTGTGCTGTGGTTGGCATTTCTGAGCACTGTGGTAATAAATGTAGTATAGGCTTTTACTTTCTAGTGCTGTGCCTACAAGAGTTTGCATTTCTGCATCACTATTGTTAGTTCGATGAAGCTAGCTGAAATAACAATACAAACAGACAGTAAACCAGGTGTTCTTCATGTAAAGTCCTTGACCCGTGCCTATTAAAGCATTTACAGGAGGTCTGATCTGCAGCCTATTCAAGTTAATGAAAGTCTGTGCATTCACCTCCGTGGGCTTCAAATCAAGCCCGATGAGATTAATTACAGAAACAGTTTGCAGGAAAAAAAAACAATAAAAAGAAAAGCATAGGACCAGGGGATGCAAAAGAGAACAGTGGCAACAAGGCTTAATCACTCAGAACTGCTTAAAGGCTTTTTTAGTAAATGATCAAAAGTGTTAATGTAATTATTGTGAATATGATGACAGAAAATTGAGATTTTGTATATAAAAATTATTAGGTTAGATTAGATTAGACCACTAGACACTGAGTTTTAAATAACTGCATATAATTGACTTTATAGCAATTAACTGTCCAAGAGGATGACCAACTTGTTGATAAGAATAAGGTAAAGATGTAGAGATAGGACAGCCTTGCTAAGGTACAGGCCACAGACATGAATTAGACTGCTCTGGTCTAAGGCAGTGGCTTCAGAAGAGATAATATTTAACAGCAATATCAGTTAGTGATATTTTCCTTCCCAGTTCCTGGGGTTGCTCCATTTCCCCCCTTGCTCCTGCCTGCCCTCGTGCCAGCACAGACCTTGGTACAGCCTTTCCATGAATCACACAGGGAAACTGAGCCCACTTTCAAACATGCACGCACAGAGACAAGCAAACATATTTTGCTAGGTTATTTTTTAACCCAGATCATCCCCTTGGTCTGGCTCAGAGCATGGGCTTTTCAGCGCTGGTGATGACATCAGGGCCACGGTAGCACAAGGTGAGGAGAAACAGGATAGGGGGGACTGGTGTGGCGTGGGGGCTGGTGGGGCAGCCCTGAGGTGCTGGCCAGCCGTCAGCACTTCAAGTCAGCTTCTCCTTTGCTAAGGGGTACACGAAGCTTTCACGTGACCTAAAGATCACCAGAAATACCCATTCTTGGGTTTTTGTTTGTTTTAATGCAGTCAAATGGTGTTTCTACAGTAACTATTTGCTTAAAGAAAATTGTTTAACCTTGTAGGAAGTGATGGAGTGTTAATTACTCATTCACTGAAATTCAGGAGTCTGAATATAAATCCTCCTCACACTCCCATTCCTAGCATGTTATTATTCCAATTAGGAGAGCATTTAAGAATATTTAAATAATCTCCCATTCAGCTACATGTATGAGAAAATTCATTCACTCAGTACAATAATGCAATTGTGCCTTTCCTCTGAGACAGCAAAAGAGGGTTGTTGGAGCCATTTTGAGAAACAGTAACTGCAAAGCAAAGGCAGTCAGACAGACCAGGCACAAGAAAACATAACATCAAATAGCAAACGTGTGGAAAAGCCCCTCTGCATGCACAGACAGCGGAGAAGAAACTGAACGAAGCAACCTGCGTGAGATGAGAATACACCAACTAGAGAGATACATAGATTTGGGTTGACTCCTTTTCAAACTGGCCAAGAAAACAACGGAGTGGACTGATGCTCTTCTGACTTCCACTGATGCAAATGGGGAGCAAGTATGCTCAAGCAACTCATTTCAGTGCAGGTACACTGAAGTAAAAGTGATTTGAGTGAAAAAAAAAGGTTCAGGCCCAAAAGAATAGGTGCAAAACCTGGCAGTCAGCCCTTGTAATTCCTAATAGCCATAAAGTTTTTGCAGCACTGACCTAAAAAAAACCACAAAGTCCCAGCAAAAATTATTCACAGCACGAACGCTGGGACATTTACTATACAGCCAAAAGATTATCAGCAGAGGAGGTCTATGTTTAACCAAAGGGAATAAAAAGACATTTTTACAGTTGTTTATGTTTATTTGTTCTATAAATATTGAGACAGGATTCCTTTTTGGCCAGTCTGCAGATCCAATTAATTTGTTTTTCAGTTTCATTTTTGTGACTCCAAGTTCAGAAGTGACTTAGGGTTGCAATACACAGCGACCACCGCTGCTAAAAATAGACCACAATAACGTCATACATACAAGTGTTTAACCACCGCGTTCCCCTTTTCCTCAGTTCTTTGAAGTCCCTGTACTGTGGCAGATTTCTGTATTTGCAGGCGTGTAAACCTGCTGTGGTTGTGAATTACCATGTCCAGAGTAACACGGGGAAGGAGAGCAGATGAAACGGCATGTCCAAGAGGCATCCTGAGCTGCTGAACAGACACATGTCTGAACGCTGCCCTGTCCCATAGGGATGGGTGGGAAAATGTTTTCTCTTGGGAAAGCTAGGATTTCAGCCTTTTCAGTGTTGTGTGACATTGTTTTCATCTGCAAACAGTAATTAAAATAGCAGCCTCTAAAATCAAGACAGAGAAGAAAGAAAAGGGTGTGACGGGAATCAGAATGATGCAATTTTGATGGATGTTTTCTTGCAAAGTTGCAAGCCTAGAAGTGAATTTTGTAAAGCAAAGTAAAAATTCTCCCCTTTCCAATAGTGGGCAGCAGCCATTTTTATCCTTAAAATTTTCAGACCCTCAAGCATAAAACAGTTCTGCAGAAGAGCTATTAATTTAATGATGGTGGAAGTAACCTCACCTAAGCTTTTGGACCCAGGGCTCTGTTATATAGGGTTTGTCCCATTTTGCTGGGCCAGGGGAGCTCCAAGCGAGGTCTGCAATGGGTGCCCTGAGCAGAGGGCAGTGTGTCAGTGCCCTGGGACCCTTCCAGCTCGGCTGGCAGTGGCAGAGACAATGTTTTGCCCACTCCCTGCTGCTCTCCTCTGGGTAACTGAGCTGAAGAGGTGGCCTGGCTGGGGCAGGAGAGGAGCCACTAAGCCAAGCTGTTGAGCCAAGAGGGACAGGACAGCTACAGGAAGTGGGGAAAATTTTCCCCAGCTACAGACTGGGAAAAATCAGGGAAGGGCTAAAATAGTAGAGGTGGAGATGTTTAATCTTGCACATGTGTCAAAGCAGACATAGGAGAGCCAAAGTGGGCCAAATTAATGGGACCCACTGCCTCAGAAGCTACTTTCTGATGTTGCAACTAGGAGCAGTTTCATGACTGACAAGTGAAGGTCTGTGTGACATTATCCCACAAAATAACGCAATTTATATCGTTCTGCTTGGCATGTTCTCTTTCTCAGACCAGGAAAAGAAGAGGCTTTCATGGGAAAAGCATGAAGAGTTTCGGTTTGTGCAAGGAAAGGCAACATTTATAAGCTGGAAGGATGCCAGCCAGTAGGGTGGGGATGCAGTGGAGATCTCTGCTATTAATGGTCTTCTCAGTTTTTTCAGGCAGTGCCTACGTGAAGTTACTTGTCCAAGTAACTTCATTGGTAAAATCAACAGCAGTGCAGCAGGTAACCTGTGTTTCCTTCCTCTCTGACAGTCACCATCCTCCTTATCATTGAGGGAGAAGCAGAAATTTCTTGGCTGATGGAGGGAACGCCAACGGGGCGATGCTGTCTGACAGCCCACCAGTACGGCAGGACAAACATCACAAGAAGGGCCAGGCTCTGTAACTCAATAAGTGAGGAATGCAGTATGTGTCATGATCCACCATGGCAGGGCTTTAGTTTTTTAGCTGCCTGCATTTAGGGTCTTAATTTTATATTTAGGGTCTTTAATTTTGTGCTTACGGCAAAAATTTGGCATTCATGCAATACCACACGTGACCAGCTGAAGTCCTTTCTTCAGCCTCTCTTTCTTGGCACTTTCCTCACCTCTCTCTTCATCCAGGCTCCGGCCCTGCCTCTGGCAGTGCTCCAGTGATCCTGCAGGATCTCAGAGCAGCTGCTGACAAGTGGATGGAGATTTCTCAAATATGGGGAAATGTAGCCTTACATTTATACCTGACATAATATCCCATTTCCCCTAGACAGCCCTTCATTCCCATCTGTCTCCAGTGGCTGTCACCTAAGCCATTCCTGCCATATCACTTCCTGCATGCAGGGGTATTTGCGTGAGGCGTGTTTGTAAGATGACATTGTGTGATGTGTTTGTGCTCTGGATTAGTTTAATGGAACTGCAGTATAACCTGCAAGACAGCTTCCCAGCTGGTAAATCGTGTTTAAACAGCGAAAAACAAACACACTTTCTTATTGCTCTGGTCCTTTTACATCTGGTTGCTTAGCATTGTTCCTATCCCATATCCACTTTGTAGTGCTTCAGTAAGATTGACAAACAAACTGACCAAAAATCAATTTAACAGAGATCAGGAAAGAAAACCACAATGAGATATAACAGTCACTGAAGGGATACACAGAAATATCAATTT
The DNA here is from genome assembly GCF_036417535.1 of Chlamydotis macqueenii. Classification (NCBI taxonomy): domain Eukaryota; kingdom Metazoa; phylum Chordata; class Aves; order Otidiformes; family Otididae; genus Chlamydotis; species Chlamydotis macqueenii. The sequence continues at coordinate 49,755,606 of NC_141560.1, read as the reverse complement.
GGCAGCTAGTCAAACTCCTCAGAGCCATCAGTTGTGCTTATTAAATGTCAGAGTTGTGAATTTGCCCCAGGCATTGTCAGCAAAGGCTTGAACATGGCTCAGCTTGGTTGAAAGAGATTTTCTCCCCCAAATTTCAGGTAAAGGGATGAATGAGAAGAGATGTCAATGGCAATTCCATACCCTTGTTTTAGCTCCAGAAACAGATTTCTGTGCCACAAAGCCCAGTTGTAAACTTTTCCATTTACTCCAAATAAAGATAAACCTTTTCCTTAAGTATTTACAGGTACTTCTCAAGCAGAGGGTCTCAAACCATACAGATTTGAATTTAAATGCCAGTAAAACTGGTACGACGTTTCGATTTAATAATGTTAATTTATAAAGCAATATAAGCATTTACATAGACACAATTGCCTCAAATCTTTTCCCCTACATGGCAGAAGAAATAGGGCTTCTAAATGGGTTTTGGTGCAATTTTTTTTTGACATGGAAGATTCAAAAAGCAGCAAACTTTCTGTAAACACTCAAACTTGGAAAGAAAGATGCTGCTGTTACTGGGTTTTGTTTTCTTTAGTGTCACAGCAGCTCATGTATTATATGACAACTCTCAGGAAGTGACATAAAATTGAAGACAACTAAAGTGAGGTAGAGAAAACCAAATTCATGTAGAGGTCAGCAAAGAAAGAGCAACAGCTCCCTTCCCCACTAGTGATGGAGAGAGCATGGCCAGAACCAGAGAGCTCCCGGCCCTGTTAAGTTGCTCTGCTCTGCACATCAGGAGGTTCTCACTGCTTTAGGTTCAAAAAGCATAAATTAGAAGACCCAGGGACTTGCTATTTTGTGTAGGCTTTGAGAAAATTTTGGGACAAGAGTTTATACTAAGCAGACATCAAGAAGACATCTTTTTGCACCTGACAGGGACAACAATAATGATAGGATTTAAGCCAGGTGTTATTCAGATAACTCTACAAAAATCAGTGAGATCTCCCACTGACAAACCGGTTACCCAATGTGGCCTAGGTTGCGAAACACACACACTTGGCTAAGAGCTTTGCCTCACTAAGGACCTTGGGATTTGACCTTTAATTTTGAATGTGTGACTGTATAAACAAGCCATCACAATTTGTCTGCACTGCGCTCATCACAAGAACCATTCACACAGAATGGACCTGGAGGTAAGTAGCGGGCAGAGGCCATTCTCATAACACCCAAGCCTGGTGATTTCTCTGAGGGCAAGAGATCTCCTTACCTTATCACAAAGGTGGAGAGCTGCCCAGCTTTATAGCCGAGGCTCTAAGTGCTCTGCAGGTCCCTCCACAGGACAGCCTCTGCCTAGGATCTTCATTATCTGGACATACGGAAAAATGTTCAAGAGTCAAGCGTTCCCCTGCTTGAGAAAGAGATACGATTGCGTCTGGAGTGCAGTATCAGTGTGAAGTGTTCCGTTAGGTAAGAGTCAGTGTTCTGACTAATGCTGCCTGCTTATATCATATTTCAAAACATGCAAACAAATCTGTGGCCTTTGCTCCCAGCACAAGTGTGTGGGTCTGAATGGAGACAGGGAGACCGGCTGGCAAGAGGGGACAGCTAAATCATGTGCTACTGAACAAGTAAATCAGGAAGCTTTTTAAGAGTGAAAAGTTGGTGTCAGACACTGCATTTCTCTAGCACTGGACCCAACAAGGATCAGTATCCTTCGTTCCACTGCTCAAGGCAGCACTTTCAGGAGGAAGCAGCATTTATTAAGCAAATGCTGACTAGCGTTTGCAATGTATACCAGACTGTTATCTCAGATATTATTTACCAGAAAGTAGGGTATCAATTCTCCACCTCTAGCATGCTAATTCTCAGGAAAAAGTTAAAACTGTAACTGTAGCCTCAAAACCTGCAGCTGTTTGCACCTTGTTATTGGGTCAGCAGTTTGCCTGATAAAGGAGCCCTGACCTCCTCAGCTGTAGGGGAAAGTCCAAAGGTATCTTCAGAAGATTTCGGAGTTGTTTACCAAAAAGCAGAAGTGCAGAAACTCACATAGGGAAGCGGCCTGGGAATACTGGCCAAAAAAGATGTTGTAACATGGTGGAGGCCTCCGACCACCAATAAGAGAGTACAGGTCTTGACTCATAACTTTGCAATGCCCCTCAACCATCTGAAACCCCAAACAAAGGATGGGGTGACATGAACTGAATCCTGCTGAATCTGCGATTCAGTGCCATAGCTGCGCTGCTTCCTGCAGTCCCCCTGATGCTGAAAAAAATGGCTTGCCTATTATCTTTACTGTTAAAGCCTGGATTTCCTGTACAGGGCAAGTCCTCATGTAAAGAAGCAGAGAAAATGCTTTAAAGAAAGAAGAGAATGTGCTCAGATTGTGAAGCATCTGAACTAAAGGCAGTGAGACCCGTAGGGAACCCTGGGCCACAATAGTTGACATTTGAGGCAGGAAATGATGGTTTATTTAACTAACTGAACTGAAAACTGCCAGGGAATTTATATAAGGGAAACAGAATTACTGAGAGAAGCATTTAGCTAAGACAGACATGAAGATTAAAACTCCTACAGTCGTGGGAAATACTAAGAGATATTTGACATCTGTAAGTGGAAGTGGCCTCTGCTTTGTGACTCATCTAAAAGACAAATCAGGTGGGCAAGGGATCCCCTGGAAGGTGCTCCTGCTTGCTCATCAACACGGCTTCTTGCAGTCTGCTGCTTCTCCGCACAGTTTCCCTTCCAGCCACAGACCTGCCTTGAAGTTTCTGAGATATAATAGCACCATTCCACAGCTAGGCTATTCTGCTCCTAAGTATGCATGGGTATTTTTCCAAATGCTTCAGTAAAAATACTTTTGAACACATTTGCTAGTTAGAAAGGACATTTCTGTTCAAATAATGGTGTTTTTCAGAGGTTTTCTTCATTCTTCTTAGCTATATGCAGAATACACCAGAATTTTTCACTTTCTGTGGAAGTGAATGATACCCAGGAGTTTGACTTTGCTAGAGGATCTGGCTGTAGACATCAGGCTGAGAGGAGAAAAACTTCCCTAAGTCAGACAACTTCAGTAACAGCAAAGGAAATGAGAGAACAGCACAGCATAAAAGCTGTCATTATTCATCAGTTGATACCCAGGAGAAAAAAATCTGTGAGCAGTTTTTGGGTTTCACAAAACAAATCTGACTTTGCCAGAGCCTGGCTGGTCTCAAGGCAGAGACCCTGTAGGTGAAGTGCTTGATCTATGATCTCCTGCATCTTTGCCCAACAGGGACATCCCCCATGGCCCAGGTTTCTCTCCTGCGTGTCCCTCCCCCTCCTCCCTCCCCTTCTGAGGGCCAGTCTTTTGGGACTGGAATCCATTGTCCCAGCTGCACTTGAGCCCATTTAACAGGGAAAATGGCAGGTAGCTGTCCTTCTGCAGAGCAGTGACCTTAACCTCCTTCTCCAGCTCGCTGGGAGAGCAGAGTTCAATGAACAACAGTCTGGCTGCACTGCTGAAAGCCGTGGCCTTAGGGGAACAAACTTGTTGTTGTTGTTAGGTTTGCTTCCAGCCGAATGGTTCCCGGTCGTCTTCATTGTGCAATTGTACAAATCCTGATGGCAGCACAAATAAGAGGCAATGGAAAAGCCTGTAATGCAGGCAGAGCAGAGGTTTCTTCTCTCAGCAGCTGAGCTGGCTTAGGCCATCCACAGACACACACTTGTGGGACACCTGAGCCAAGAAAAGCTTGATGCAGCCATGTGGAATGTAAACCCCTGTGAGCTGATTATTCAGACTCTCCTGCAATTCTGCACAGAACCTAGCATAGAATCATAGAATGGTTAGGGTTGGAAGGGACCTTCAAAGGTCTTCTAGTCCAACCCCCCTGCAAGGAGCAGGGACATCCCCGACTAGATCAGGTTGCTCAAAGCCTCATCCAACGTGGCCCTTAATGTTTCCAGGGAAGGGGCATCCACCACCTCTCTGAGCAACCTGTTCCAGTGTTCTACAACTCTCATTGTAAAAATTTTTTTCCTAATATCTAAAAAAATTTTTTTTTTACAAGCCTGGGCTTGCTCCTCCCTGTTCTGCACTTTGCTCAATTTCTGTGTGCTGCATGCTTTTTAAATACTCACAAGGCACTGTCTGGAGGAGGGTGCTTCAAAGGGGAATGAGTCTATAACACCAGATCATCTCCTGCTGAGCACCACCAAATCATTGCAACCTTGGACAATTGATCAACTGATTTTGTGTTATTTATGTTGCCCTGAAGGCTACATTTCAAAATCCGAAATGTATGGATTGGAAAAGCAGAGAACAATTCATTTTGGTCAAGCTGTTTAACAATGCTGCACAGACCTTGTTTGAAAAGCTTACTTTCAAGGAAAGTGATTTAAACAACTTCCAAACCAACTTCCTCCTCAGTTAGGGTGAACAAAAAGTCCTAAAAATATATAGAATCTGATTTAACAAGTCAAGGAAATAAGTATTAAAACTCAAACTCCTGCTTGACACTCTATGTGTAGTTCATCCAGTGGTAATGAGCCAGATTCTTGCCTAGTATAAATGGGCATAAATCCATTTAAGCCAAGGAAGAATGTTGATTTTTGCTTGCTACAAATCTGACCTTTATTTCGGTATTTCATGGTAAGCTCCAATCCTCTTTGCACAGCTCATTTTTTGGAACGGAATTAGATTTACCAAGGTATGCTCTGACAAAATGGATTGCTTTTCCCTTAAATTTTTGTGCCAGGAATAAAATGGTAGTCTATGTAAATGTAGAACTGTTAATAAGGTAGTTTTGTTGAAGGAAAGTCAGAAATGATAGGACCACTCATTACAATGCTGCACATGTTTTATTTCTCAAAGTTACACCAAATGAGTACAATATGCTCCACAAATTACAACCTGCTTCTAGGAAATCTGAACCTGCAGAATGGGGGTTGAAATAAGTTTAGCTAACAAGCAATTGTATAAAAGCTTAAATATATGAAGCCAAATGATTTGCTGAGAGTGTATTGGAATGAATATACCCTTATGTTTGCTTCACTGAAACAACATTGCTCCAAATGACCTTATATTTCTTTATTTTTAAGTCCACAATCCCTCAGCACACTGCACAAAGCCAGACTTACCAGAAGATGATAATAAAGAATTTATTTTATTAGTTTTAAATATAACACTCCCCATTTTTGACTATGCTAACTGCATGGTAAATACAGCTTATCACTGCAGAGAACCATGCTGAGAAAATTGCATGTGATTACACTACTGTGAAGTGCTCAATATGGGGGCTACACTCAAAAGACGGAGCTCATGTAGGAGGCAGCAGCCTGTTTACTAAATTCTGTTCTGCAGAGGTAACATCTTACACTACTGTTTTCATTTTGGACTAGCTTTTTATTAGCTTCCTGATGATGACTGCAGTGTTAGTTTGCATTGAATTGGTTACAACCTGGCCACCAGGTAAAGAATTCTCCTCTCACGTGACTCCTCTCACTCATAGGGATTTGACACAGACACATTAAGGTTGGTATGGATGAGGTATGAATGTCAATGTACAAGCGTGAAATCATCAAGAAACAAGAAGAAGGAGCAAGGGAATGGTGTGTAAAGCTTCTGAAGGCACCCGCATCTGGAAAATGAAGGGCTGCCTCCTGGGTGGGTCTCAGACTTATGTTGGAGGCAGTTTTTCTCCAGTTGTGACTCCTAGATGAACCTCAGATCAGGAGGTAGCTTGTCTCCAGTCGTGTCTCCTAGGTGGACCTTCGACCTATGCTGTAGCTTTGTCTTCAGCCCCATCTCCCAGGTGGACCTCGGACCTATGTTGCAGTCTCGTTTCAAGCCTTGTCTCTGGTCCCATCTCCTGCTACTCCTGGATGGCCCCTGGGCCTGATTCATTAACTTTGCCTTTTCTGGGACTGCGATGGACCCTGTTATCAGTACCCAGGTCTGTGTGCCATATTTAGGGACAGCATCCAGTCAGTGAGGGCACTGCCTGTGCTGGGTCAGCCTCAGCTCCTAGCTTGCACCACAGAGAGTCCTGTCGGGGCTATGTGGCCACACGCATCTCCATCCTCGTGCACATGAAAGAATGAGTGAGAACAGTCTGCAAGAGAAAGTATGCATGAAATCAGTTTAAAATAAAATAAACTTTCCCTTCTATGTGGTTTTGCATTGAACTTTGCTACATTAGCCAAACATAAGCAGAGGAAACACTCAAGATAACCCTGATCAGATAGAGAGGTGCAGGGTTTTTTGTGCCCTTGATTCTCAAGCTTGTTCACTAATAATATGCAAAAGAGATTGAATTTGTTAATCTTGGAGGGTGGGGGGGGTACTTAATAATCTGGACATGAGTTTGTTTCTTCAAGGCAGGGAGAGGATGAGATGAAGAGGTGCAATAGGTAGAGGAGTGGAGTTTCAAGAGACAGTTCATTTTAGGTTGCTTTCATTTGGCAGCTTATTATGTTGTTTTTCATTTTCATATATAATAGTAGATATCTGTAAAAACAGCTGGGACCCTAACCTTCAGAGATGCCACAGCCCCAAAATCAAAGTATATCTTAGAATCACAGAATCATAGAGTAGTTTGGGTTGGAAGGGATCTTTAAAGGCCATCTAGTCCAACCCCACTGCAAGGAGCAGGGACATCTCCAACCAGATCAGGCTGCTCAAAGCCCCGTCCAACCTGGCCTTGAATGTTTCCAGGGATGGGGCATCCACCACCTCTCTGGGCAACCTGTTCCAGTGTTCCACCACTGTCATTGTAAAAAATTTTTACATTGTAAAAAAAATCTTCAGCTCAGGCTCTCAGCACTGTTTAGGAAATAAATCCAAATGTTTCTCTAAGTGTTTGAAAAAAAGATGCTTTGGCTCCAGAGCGATATGAGAAAATGTACAATCCATTTGTTCCGCTTCAGATGCCACAGCCATCTGTAACCCCATGTGGCAAACACACTTTTCGCAGCTTCGCAGGCACGTATGACTATGAAGAGCTTTGAATACTTTCAGCAAAATAGATAAACCTTTGCTATGCTCTTTTTGTTTTTTACTTGTCTCTCAGCAGCGTTCTGTGGAAAGATCTCCTCCTTGAAGGCTCGGGGGCAAGTGGGCTCCGCTGAGCCTTTCAGCGCAGAAGATGCTGTGTACGAAAGTGCCTGAGGAGCAGCCAGCACGGACAACAGCGGCTGGCACCAGGAATGGGCCACAGAAGCTTGTCCGAACGTCCTGTTGGGCAGCATCTCCGCAGCCAGGGCTCCAGCTGCTGCTGCACTAAAGACACGACCGCCACCTGCTGTCACAAACCCAACAGCATCCCGGGAGCGCGGATCAGGAGTCGAAGTCCCTCGGGAGGGAGGCCCCGCCAGCCGCTCCCATGGGCTAGCGCCTTGATGCCCCAACTTCAACTTTGGCGTTTCCAGAGTTACCCTTAGTTCTTCTATCTTATTTATTTATTTGCTGCCAGGCAGAAAAAAAACAAATCCCTGTTAGCGGTCATGGCAGCCGGCGTGCGGATGAGCAGTTGGCAGTGACACTGTATTACGTCCTGGGGATGCCACCCACCCTGTGAGATGGGGACAGAGAAGGACTCCTGCTCAAAATAACTACACAGCCATATCTCTGTATGTACCCGTGTGTGCTCACAGCTGCTCAGTAGTGCCAACTATCGCTTTCTATGCACCTGAACTACCATTTTCCCAGAATTTAAATTCCATGCAAATACTTGGTCCCTGAGTTGGGAGCTTGGCTGAAATACGGGGGGGGGGGGGGGGGGGAATGGGAGGGGGGGTGGCGGGGAGGAGTGTGGGGGGGTGGTTCAGAGCAGTTTCTAGGGCTGAGAGCTTTCCAGCACTGAACGATGGATCTGCAGGAAACGGCTCCCTGAACTGAGGCCGTTGTCTCTCAGTCCAGGTTTTGTTATCTGGGATGCTCTTCCCCAGAGGCTCTTGTTTCTCCAGTGATCTAAATCAGTCTAATCCTGTCATGGAGGAAAGCCCTTACTGCTTTGCGCTCTGTCTTACATGCGTTGTTTGATTTCCTGTAAACGCTATGGTAACTGCGCACTGTGGCTGCTGTTCAGTGTTTAAATATGGTTTTTTCACATTTCCTGTGATGGTTTTCTTCATTGTCTTATTTTTAGCAACTTTGGAAAGGAGGTTATTCTTACAAAACAATCCTTTCTTTGCATTTATTTTCATAATTCTTCTGAATATATTGCTTGTTTAAATAGTTCAGCCTATTGTCTATATATCCTTGTACTACATATTATTAGAAGGGGTTTTTTTTGTTGATTTCCTATATATTTCTATTTTTGGATTTTTAACATGTTTAAGCAACAGGCGCTTTCAAGATACTTTAGAAAATTAAACTATTGAACAAGCTAAATGGTTAAATTATTTTAATTTTTTTTCCATTCTTAATCTTCTTTCTTCTCTGGTTACGAGAACACTGTGCACATTCAGGTATTCCACCAGCAGGTGTTATTCAGTATTGTTATCCTCACTTTCTGGTAGACCTACGTTTTGTTCATGTAGTGGGTTTTTTTTCATGAAGATGTTAGTATTTTCACCAGTAGCGTCCTGATTTCATAGGTGGCCCACTGGGCCCAGTTCTTCACCCTTGTAATGCAGTTCACCCGCTGACTTTAGGGTGTGCTGAATGCTCGCAGTTGGAGTGCTGCATGGCTAGCTGCTCGCTGGGGCACAACTGTGTTTGTTTGCACTTGTCTCTGGATCAGAAGGTTTCATAGCCTTTGTTTAAGGCATGAAGCTGAAAATTGTCCTGAAAAATCCAAGGCGGTTGAAATAACTTTTAAAGACTAGGGAAGTTTATTCCTTGGCATCTAAAGTTTGTTTCTGTCCCCACTGTACAGCAATGTCAAAGTGATATTTTTTGATTGCTTTGGATTTGAAGTATATGCATTTTAGATGACTGATACATATTTCATAGGTAGGATATATCAATATATCTACATATAGATCATGTAGAGAGGAATTTACCTTCTCTGAATTCAGTCTGTCTAGCTTGCATTCCTATGTTAGAAAGCTGTATCTCTTCCATGACAAGCTGAGCTACTAAATAATGAGCTGCTCGAGTTAAACCTTTCCCCCCACTGACACATTTAAGTATCTGGAAAAGAAATTAGTAACAGTGAGATTACTTTGTCTAGAATAAATCATACCAAACAAGCTCATTTCCAGCTCTGATTAGGTAACTGCTCCTGTGTATATCAGAAAAGCCACAGATGCCAGATAGCTTGGTTTTAGAGAGACTTCTAACACTATCTCACATGATCATCTGTCTCACAAGCAAGTCACAGAAAAACACAAATGGATGAGTGCACAACTGAGTGTAAACTGGATGCAGAGAATATTTAGCAGGAGTACGTTGTTAACTTGGCTGGAAACACCGAGCAGAATTGTGCAGCAGTATCTCCATAGCACCAATTTGATATTTTAATTAAATAATTTGGATGGCAGAAGAGAAAACTCGCTTACCAAACCCACTGGCTGGGAGGGGCAGGAAGCTTTGGAGGATAGGGTCTCAATGAACTTGGCAAATTACAGCTGGGGAAACAAAAGTGGTTCAAAGTGTTCTCTCTCTCTCTGCAGAATTGCCAACATCACAAATGCAGGTTGTGGCATTTGTGGCCTGATAGCATCACTGTATAAACAGACTCTGTGGTTAGCATGGATCACAAACCAAACAGGAGTCAGCCGTGCCACTACAAAAAAGGCAAATAGTACCGGGGGCTATATAAAAAGGAATATTGTTTGCCGGGCAAATGAAGCTATTATTTTGTTATGCTTGGGGGTAGTAAACCTTCTGTTGGAGTATTGTATTCCACTTTGGCTGGAATAGAGAATTAGAGGTTTTATGAGGAAACACTGGAGGAATTGGAGTGGTTTGTCCTAGAGAAAGCAGAGACCTAGTAGGGGGGTCCTAAATATGTGCACACACTGTATTTCTAAGGGAGATGGCTATAAACTCATCTCATCTGCTGAAAAGGCTCAGTGGGCAAGAGATCTGGGTTAGATGTTCGAAATAGCTTACCCATGGTGCAGATAAAAAAAAAAAAACTAGCACAAGAAATTACCATGGGGCATGACAGCCTCACTTTTTGACTTTACAAGTGTAGATTGGACAAGTATCTATGAGAAATTACCTAAATAAAATTGATCTTACTTCTGGGGCGCGAGGAAGGGGACAATTCCCATCCCTGTCTTTCTGATATTCCTGTTTGGAGCCAAAAGTAATAATTTAGACACCTAAGTTAGATGTCTGAATTACACATTGTCAATACCAGCTAATTATCATCCCAAGTCTCTTGCTTTCCAGTTCTGTTTCACATATCATTAGGAAAAAAAAAAAACTTAGTGGTCAGCAATTCAGATCAGAAGCAGCACCACCCTATGTAAACTTGATTTGCTCAAACGTGTGTTTCCAAATCCTAGGCTTCTTTTGAGCACAGACTGCCAGCTCTGCTAATGTCTAAAAAGCTTATAATCTACAGACCTGTTTGTTGGACATGAGAATGACTCAGTTCATGTCATAAAGGCCATATTGGAACACCCATTTAACTTACTGTAGAAAGGATGCTGGATGAAAAGTGGAAAGGAAAACTCACACAAATATTACTCATTCAGAAAATGCTAAAACTCAGACTCTGAACAGCCTTTGATATTTGACCTCTGCAGATGGCTTGTAATTAAGACTCTAATCCTTTAAACACTCAAACACACTAACTTAAAGTTAATAGGATTAGTCACATGCCTGAAGTGTGCATGGCTGGGACGAAAAACTGCTATTGAGTACAGCTGATTAGAAACTTGCAACAAAGATAGTTCCTGGTGGAATATTGCCGTGTATTTTCCAAGTCTTTTCTAAGCAGGTCTAGTCCCAAGTAATTTCCTAATGTGAAGATACTTAATAAAAATAAAACTTAGCCAAGTTCTTGCTTAAAAAGATGTACACAAAAAGAATAAATCAAGCTGAACTTTTTTTAGAGGCAGAAATTACAGGTTCTTGGGAGATTTGAGAGGAGTTATATTGGTTTCATGGAAGATATAGGTTTAAATTCACTGACTTTTACAATTCTTTCAAAGCAAGCTTGAGATTAAACATGCACAGAATCAGACAGATCAGAGAGTTACAAAAGAATAAAGAAACATTCTGTATCTTGGTTTTTATTTAACAGAAATATCAGTTTGGTTTAAAAGCACAAAAGTTGTTCCTTCTCTTGTGGCTGACAGAGAAGCTGTACTTGGGAATCCTGGCAAGGTTAGTCTGGATCAGTTCATCACATTGTAAACATATGCAAGGGTTATGAAGAGAGAACACAATTGGGAAGTGATTTAAGATACAGGGAGGACAGAGCCGTAGGCATACACAGCACGGAGGTTCCCATTTGTTGTTGCACCTCTGCCAGAAAAAGAGACTGGACCACATCAAGGCCTTGTGCGGACGTGTAAAACATGCTAGATCTGGGTTTAAGTGACACGGGTGCAGTCTGGGAACGCTGACACAGCTCAGCATCGCTTGCTACTGCCCTATAAAATGCCTGAAGCATAGAATTACGCAGTGCTATTATTCCTCCCATTGGCTCTCACACAGATATAAATCCCCTCTGCTGAAGGACATGTGATATCACAGTATTGTCACGAACAGGAAAGGTAATGACAGTGGTTAAAGGTTTCCAAAAAGTGGCATGCAACAAACAACTGCAACGTCATAATTCTTTTAGATGCAGGTGGAGATTTTCTTCACTCATCTTCAAGATTGCAGTCAGCAGAATAAAGACTGCATCCCTGCCAACTCTAACACAAAGAGTAAGCAAACAAAGTAAGCAAACATAAAACCGAAGAGAAACAATCATCGCTCTGTCAATACTGTTGTTGTTATACAGGAATCTGAGTCACACTAAAAGGCCTCCCAAGAAAGGGCACAGTGGAGATACAAGAAATTCAAGATGGAGCAGGGCAATTCTGATTAAAGAAGCACCACAGCAGCGATGGGGTGGCAGATAAGACTACCATAAAATGGCATCATAGCCTTCCTGACAGTACCACGGCGGGTATGCCAAAAATGCGAGAAACATTGGTGAACCACTCACTGGCTGTGAAGAGAGACTGACTAGAAAGTCTTAAAATTAAAAAATACTTAAACTGAAAATTTAAATAAAGTAACAATATAAAGAGGGCGGAAACCAGAAGAGGTGATCTAGGTCTGAGCCAGAATCATAGAAGCATAGAATGGTTAGGGTTGGAAGGGACCTTTAAAGGTCATCTAGTCCAACACCCCTGCAAGGAGCAGGGACATCCCCAAATAGATCAGGTTGCTCAAAGCCTCATCCAGCCTGGCCTTGAATGTTTCCAGGGATGGGGCATCAACCACCTCTCTGGGCAACCTGTTCCAGTGCAACCCTCATTGTAAAAAATTTTTTCCTAATATCTAATCTAAATCTACCTCCCTCTATTTTAAAACCATTACCCCTTGTCCTATCACAACAGGCCCTACTGAACAGTCTCTCCCCATCTTTCTTGTAGGCCTCCTTGAAGTACTGGAAGTAAAAAAAAAAAAAAAAAAAAAAAGTAAAAAGTGTTGTATGGAGATCAAAAATTAAAGGGGAAGAGAGAGAAAGATTCAGCTCTTACAGGACAAGGGGTTAAATCAGGACTGTGGTCCAAGAGAAAGCAGCGAGAGATCAGAAAGAGTGTCTATCCTGCACAGAGTGATACCACGCAGAGATACCAGAGCAAGTACTACAGAAACAACTTCGGATCTCCTGCAGTTCAAGAACTACAAAAGCCCTGCAAGTTAACTGGTGCAGTGCCTCACTCACATAAATTGTCCTGTTCTTCCTCTCAATTAGGGCCACTGGGCATCTTCACACCAGGCTGCAACATGGCTTATAGCTACACCCAGAAAGGAATTTCAGATACAAAAAAAAAAAAAAAGTGAGCAGTTAAGTAATAGCAATGTTAAAGAAGAATTTATCTTAAAGAAGGATAAAATCAAGGGGAAAAAAGCTTCCTTTCAGTGCCCAAGTTTATAGGGGAAGCAGTGTTGAGCTGAGGAATTTTTTTTCAGATAGATCTCAGATAACAGTAATAGGAAGAGAGCTGAAAACCGATGCAAGGGAACAGTCTTCAGTCAGCTGGTGTTCTTGCACAATCTTCCAGATCGTCAGAGACTTGGAAAAATATTTGAACACACACACACGGAGTGTTTTGTTTGGCCACTCCGAAGGTCAGCGTCGCTCCTGCGAGCTCTGTTTATCAGGCGGTGTGCGTGAGGCCGGCAGCGCACGGCTGCCGTAGCTGTGACATCCCTAGAAGCCACGCACTGGTTTTCAAGCCTCGATATTCCAAGAAAGATCGCTGCAGAAACTTAATCCGCGCTCCTCCGTTGTTACAGGGTTTCTGCTTGGCCGCCGGCCCCTCAGCAGCTGGGCTGGCGGTCGGGGCCGACCTCGCCGGGAATGCGAGAGGGACGGGGGGCAGCTGTCAGGGGGGCGCCTCGTCCCCTTCAAAACCCCACCGACACAGTAAGAGCTGCCGTTAAAAAATAAATAAATAAATAAATAAATAGGAATTTCTGTTGGTTCGTTGACGCGCTGTATCAAGGCCGGGGCCCGGCAAGGTGTTTCTCTGGGGGACAGAGGTGCACAACGGCGCGGCCGGGGGAGCCCGAGGGGACAGAAGCCACGCACCCCAGCCCCGCAGCAGCGGCACTGATCGTGGAGGGCTGCGGGCGGGGCGGGGCGGGGGCGGTCCCGATGGCCCTTATTAGGCCGCCCCCGCCGCAGCCCTTGGCCCCGCTGCTCTCCCGGGGCTCACGTAGAGGCCCTGCCATCAGCAGCGCCTCCTCTTCCTCCTCCTCCTCCTCCTCCTCCCGCCGCCTCTCCCACCGGACGCGTTTCCCGAAGCGAGGCGCTCGTCGCTCGTCACAGTGGAAGTGACGCGCGGGCGGCGTGACGCCGGCGCGAGGCGAGGTGATATAAAGGGTAGGCGGCAGCGGCCGGAAGCGAGCGGAGCCGAGCGGCGCGGTGGGGCGGAGGGGGCAGGAGGGTGGTTGGCGTCGCCTCTGCCGGGCGCGGAGGGGAGCGGGGAGGAGGAGAGAGGCTGCCTCACGCCACCCCCGCCCGAGCGAGCTATGGATTTCCACAACATTCTCGTGATGGCCTCGGAGCAGCAGGGGCTGAACTCGGTGCCGGTGAGCTCGGGGGTGGCTGGGACTGGTGCGGGGGGAGGGAGGAGAAGCGCGAGGCCGGGGCACGGTGGCCGTTACAGCCCTTGGGGCAGCGGCGACCTCGGTTCCCCGAGCTTCGGTGGCCCCCGGGGGAGGGGGGAAGGGTGCGGTTCTCGGCGGCTCGGGGTTGGGCCGCAAGCTCCCTTCGCGGGTCCGGCTTGTGCCGCGGCCCCGGCATGAGATGCCGCCCGAGGAAGCCGGTTCGCGGGCCTGGCTGGCGCTGGCGGAGCCTGCCCGGCCGGCCCGAGGCCCGGCATTTCGCCTCCGGAGGTGCGCGCTTTGAGGGGGCTGAAGAAGCGTCTGTGGGGCTCCTTCTGTCAACAGGTCTCGGCACGCTCGGAGCCGGGAAGGGGCAGCCGGGGTTTTGCGCCTTCTGGTGGCCGAAAACACCGAGATCCCGGGAGCAAAAGCGGTGGTGCAGGCGAAGGCAGTGGTCCCGATTAAAAGTCGGCTGAGTCCTTTTGTTTGCTCTGAAAACGGGAGTCTGCCACGTCTCAAATGCGGGTCGGAGACAGAGTGACAAGTTTTGAATGAAGGTGCTGCGTTGTCCGATACCTTTGTATCCATTGCTGAGGAAGAGCCTGCAACCAACATACGGGGGTGACTGGTGAAAGGCAATGGGTTTATTATGAATATTATTCTGAAGCTTGTGTTTTAAGCCGTTTGTGTTTTGACTCAAGCTATCAGGTTTGTGTTGATTCAGTAGGAAATAACCCACTTAGTTGCCTGAATGAAGTCTGGCAGTAGGAAGGGCCTGTGGCCTTTTGGTACGTTAGTACACTGAGTTTCATTCCTTTGGCAGGACCCAAATTATAAGTCATGTGTGCTTATTTGGATAAAAATATTTTCTCTTTGGTAGTTCTGTGTTTCTGTGATTAGCTTGCTTAAACCAATGTAAATGAGGAGGGTAGTTGTTTTTGGCCTAAACTATAGGAAAAACAGAAAAAGCGTACTCTTTAGTTCTGAGGCTGATGAAATTGAGATACACTGAGGTACTCTCAGTTCTCAAGTATCTCTGTATCACTAGTAAAACTTAGCTAATGTTCACTACTCTTGTGACTAGTTGAGAATATGGACCAACCATATGGTAGATACATGTAGTTCATCAGATTCCATCATTTTAATTTTATAAAATGTATTCTTTAATATTTAGCCTAATTTAGTTTCTTTCTGACTCTACAAAGGAATATGGTTTGTGACGTAAATATGAAAATATCAAATATAGAAATACTTTGAGATATTTAAATGTCTGGTTTATGACTCTGACAACAAGCTGTTCCACTAAACTGTCATTGGGTTGTTGTAGTTCTTACTTTAGATGTTTAAAACTTGGTTTTACCTTCTTAGTTTTCTCATGCAACTTTAATATACTCTACCACTACTTTTTGTCACAGGTAGTTATAAACCTTGATAATGAGTTTATAAAGTATCTGCTGTGTTCTCTGGTGCAGATGTGAGGGTGGAGGGAGGCAATCCTACTCACTGTGCAGTGGCTGAGGGTTTTGTTACTCTTTTTAGAAAAGGTAGGATTAGGATTTGCTTACCCGATCAACTCATGGAGTGAGAGTGCAATTCAAGTCATAGTTGAAGCAGTCTGGTTTCCTGCTGTTCTAGCACATTAGTGGTGCAGCTTTTAACTGTAAAGTTGGCCTTAGTCTCTGAGCAAAAGTGGAGCTGCACTTGGCATTGCGTGGGGTTATCTGCAGCTGTTAGGCTTCAAAAGAGGGCCTGTGGAGGTTTTCTGATCAATGGACATCAAAGTAACTCAAACAGATTAAAGTTAGTGCATAAAATATCTTCATTCTAGAGGAATATAATTAACCTTAAATATTTTTGTTAAAACACTATATAGACTAATTACAAAATTTAATGGTATGTAAAATTAACAAGTTTCCAGAAATGCTAGCTCCTGCATTAATCGGCATATCCCCTGAATTTCTCTTTGAAGTTTAAAATAAACTTTACAGTGCACTAAACTAAATATTCCATGCCTGTTGTAGTGAAGAGTAGAGTAACATGTACAAGTAGTGTGTGTGTATCTCAAAAGCAGAAACTATAGAAAATCTCTATTTAAGAAATACTATGGTCTAGTATTGTAAAAGAGGGACTGGAGTAAAACAGGTATTGCATCATGTCCCTGTAAAAATGAATCTGCTTGTTCATCTCCCTGTGGAAATCCAGATTCAAAAGGACTGTTGCTGAAATCAGCTTTTCAGTGCCCTATTAGTTGCATCAGGTTTTGTTTCTAACTAAAACAGTACATATATGAACTAGTGTATAGGCTATTAATGATATGTTGTTAGTAATCTTCGGAGCAGTTGCTGAAAAAAGCCCCAGTTTTTCTTGTGTAATGTTCCATAGGGGCTTCAGCATTGTGTGTGTGTGTCTTGTTACATTTGTTCATATTAGTAGCTCATTAGATTTCCAATATGATCTGGCTTTGATTAGACATGATACCAGTTATGAGATTTAATATTGATTTCAGTAAGATTTAAGTACTTTCTATGTCCCTCTTTTCTTTTTGGTGAAATTGGTATACTTGGTCGTACTGTGAGTTTTATGTGACATAATGGATGTGGTGAAGCACTTTGAGATGTTTGTATGGAAGATATTCTTGAAAGTGTGAAATTATATTGCTGTTTAAAAAAAAAAAAAAAACACCAAAACAACCACTGAGCATAGTTGGAACCAAGTAATTCTTTTATTTTACCTTGTTTCTATTGTTATTAATAATTTCTAATAAACTATCTTATATAACTCCCTACTCCTTATAACTGAGGATGAATCAGAAAATCTGATACAGAATAGCATTTAACCACAAAGAGGTGGCCCAAAACTGAAACAGCTTGTCATCCACATCAGCACTTGCTGAAGTCTCATTTTCAGTCAGACTGATACATAGTGAATATGAATTGCTGCAAAATAGCCTCCAGTAAAGTTGAGATACACGTAGCTACTAAGTATTTGTGAAGTAAAACAGTAGCAGTATCCCTGAGTTTGTTCAGACGACTCTGTTATGAAGTCTGCTCATGAAATTGTAATCTACAAACTATTGTTTGCCCATAGACAAGAGAAGCCCTGCAAGAGAAATACGGAGAATGGCTGTGAAGTACAGACTGCTGTTGTAGAATTAGACTCCTATTCAATTGGTGTGCATGCTTTTATTATGTGGTTAAAACTTGTTTCAAAACAGCGCCTAGAAATGCTTTGTATTATAACAGCATCCACAGAAAAACTGCAAGATACGCAATATAAAAGTTGGCAAGGGCTGAGGAGGGCTTTTACTCTCAACTTGACTGAACTTAATAGTTAAGTTTCAGGCACTTGCAAACACTGACTAAAATATGTAAAACTTTCAGCTTTTCCTATTCCTGATTTTTTTTTTTTTTTGCATAAGCAGATGAAAATAGGGACCACAATACCACTACATAAAGGAAAGCATAAAGTATACTTTTTTTTTACTCTGTGAAGCAATATTTAACAGAAGTTTCTGCACTTTTTTTTTTCAGCTAATGGTTCAGCTTGGGTGTTGTGACAGCAGTTGCAAAATCTTAAGAAGATGATTTTTACATTTTTAGGAGTAAAATGTATGACCCTATTGGTTTGGGGAGATGAGACTAGTATGAGCTGACAGTTAAAATACTTTTATCAGTAAAGCTTTTCTCTTGAGGTGGGGTGTTAGAACTTGAAGGGAATCAAACAAATTTAAGCATGCTCCGTAACTGCCGTTTACTTTGTCATAACTAGATACTGATAGCAGTAGTTGAGAAAGTATTACATACATGTATTCTAGGAAAGTCTAACTGCAGAGTGAGCTGCTGGTAACCCCAGCATGGTGTCTGCAGAGGCCTTGGAAGTACAAGCACAGGATGATTGCAGAGGCCGCTAGGCAGTTAACAGAAATGATGGCTTATCAGTTTGGAAAAGCTGCCTTTTGAAGAACTGGTGTTGGGGCATTGCAAGAGGAGTGACACAAACAAGGATGTATGTGTGGCTTAATGTGAATGAACCATTAGTGATGTTATCAGAAAGTTATACCCTGAAGAATATTTAGGGGGAAACAGAGACTTCCTGTTGGAGAAGGTCATGTGTCTTCACGAATTGTAAGGAAGGACAGGAAAAGTGTTGTAACGTTGTACAGGGGTCATAATGTGCTGGTGAAAAAAAGGCAAACAAAAAACCTCACCCTGTGAGAATCTCTGCAAGTTGCCCATACTGCATAGCACAAGTGGAACTGTCTTTGTGTGTGCAAGCCCACAGCAAAAATAAGTTGCACAGGTGCTCTACTTGACAATCAGGTTTGGCAGAATTGCTCACTCATGTCTTGCATTGCTACCTGTGAAAATATTGATCATGCTTAGAGGCAATACTACTTCTGTTGCTTGTGTCTGGGCCTGGTATTTGGTCTAGACCTTTTGGGGCCTCATTTGGATGCCACAAAACTTACAGTAATTCTATAAAATCTTTTTTACAGTTTAAAATTTGGCACTTGAATGCTGACATCAAACCAGCTGCAACTGTGTCAGGATTGTGTGCCATGTTTTGAAGTCAGTGATCTAAGAGTAAAACCTTTGTTGCAGATTGCACAGTTTTACTTGTGACCTGGAGCTTGCCTGATAGCCAAGGCTGGCTGCTAGACACTGGCACTCTACATTTAAGGGATGGATGTCTTATGTATATAAACTGTATCTGATATAGATCCCTCACAAGTCAGTACACATGTTTGTGAACGTATAGGCTTATACAGCCTGGTGGAGGTTTTTTATTTGCCACATTAATACTAATCTCTTTAATTAAAATCTTTTTGTTCTGAGGCATACTTTTCAGAGGAAAAATCTGCTTCTCTGTCAGTCATGTAACTTTCTATGCTAGATAGCCCACTGAAGCAGTTTATTCCGGCTGTAAGTGGAAAACAAGATTTTTGCACTGCAATGGACTTTCCGCTGTACTCTTGAAGTACCATTGGTCAGACTCGGGGAGAGCCAGTAACTGAGTTATGGCAAGGTTTGCAGAATTGAAGGTAAAAAAATAAACCTCAGGATAAATACTACTCACTTGAAAAGACTTGTTATTTCTTGAGGATACATAATTGAAGAAAGGCACTTCCGCAACCTTTGCTTTATCCTTTGTGTAAAGCAGTATTCAGCTGGAGCTGTCACTAGGTTCTACCTGGAGAGATGATCAGTGTTTACAACTTGAGTAGTGCAGTGTTCTGGGAACAGCTTGACCTGCTCTCTCCTAAAGGCTGAACGTTTCTGTTTCTCTGTTGATTTAACCCACTTGGCAACATCTATAAAAAGCCAGAATAGTGCAGCTGCTGCTCGGATGATAAAGTATTGACATGCCCTGGCTTATTTTGTCTGGTTTACCTGGAATGTGATACATGTTCATTTGCCCTGTAAGTAAAACACTTTATACATGCTTGTGGAAAATGTGCATGGTTCAGTGCTTTTAAAAAATACTAAACTTAAGCTGGCTATTTTATTGTATTTCTAAATGAAGGTGAATGAAAGTTTTATTAATAAAAATGTTTCACAGTACAGAAAACAGGTATTCCTTTATGAATTGTTTAGCTATGTTTCCAGTTGTTTGTCAATGTCAAGAAATCCTACTGAGATCAAGACTTAAATCTTGAATTGTGAACAATTTCTCAGATTAGTGGCAGTGAGAAAACACATGTCTGTCAAGCTGCTTTACAAACCTGCTCCTGGATAGGACTGCTGGTTGTAGTGCGGCAAAACAAAGGCTGAAAACTGCTTCCCCATCACTTCAATTCTTTATAAGGCTTTCTAACAGGATAGATCACTCTACATTTGTCCCTGCTGTTTAGCAGTTTTGAAAGATGCTACTCAGGCCTAGAACTCTTTCAGAATCATAGAATCACTTAGGTTGGAAAAGAGCCTTAAGATGGAGTCCAACCATAGCTTTTGTTTTGAAAGTGCTCTACTTTGTCTGTTTTTTAAAACTGTGTAGAAAATTAATAATTAAACCAAGTTTGACCAAATTAGGTTACCAATGGCAAAACATTACATGTTTAACTTCAGGAGTGAGATAATTCATGTAGACATGCTACTAACATGAGTGTACTACAGAGTATCCCAAATTGTTCCAAAGATACTAAGTTGCTTCAACCTTTTTCTGAAAGGATTTTCACTGATAATATGTAGATTGCTTTGCTTTTCTATCTAATCTAATTTAGATGGGACATTCCAGATTATTGTGGGCCACTGAGTTCTGGGCTATGTTTGAGGAAAACCTGAGAGGCGCTACTGCATCATGGTTCAGTTTTCCTGAACAGTTAGGTCTTTGAATATTTTTGGTGTAAACAACAAAGTTGGAGAGGGAAGGACCTCAGCTCCCCAGAAGAAAGGGGCCCAGCTCCAGCTATTGTCTTATCCTTTAAATAGTCCTAGCTATGGTGATCAATTCTAATGATTTCAATTGTAACTACCGAAAGTTGTTCAGAGTCCCAAATGCAGCTTGACTGTAGTAGGTCTTCAGTGTGATGAGGGTACATGTCAGGTTCTACTACTGCAATGTATACGGATGGTATATCTTTATAATTTTGTTTTAGTAATTTGTGAAATTACTAAAACAAAATTATAAAGGTGATAGCAAATAGCTGTTATTGTAGCTGCCCTTCCTGGAGCCAGTTTTGTCTCCATTTTAGAAAGTAGTCTTTGAACTTTGCTTCTTCCTGCATATATATATATATATATATTTAACTATCTCCAATTCTCTTTATCTTCATAAGTGTCTGTCCTTCTCATTGCTATGTTTATTTTCTCTAGTCTGTTTGTGGGAAGAAGATAAAAAAAAGTATTTGTTTCTTTCCATTTTATCATTCTAAAGCCTGATCTGTTAATTGGTGCATTTATGAAAGGTAATGTCTAAACAGGTGTAGCACACTAGTGCAAGTGTTCATTATAGATCTCGGTATGAAGGGCACTTAGACTCTTAACATTGATTAAAACAACATTGGTGATAACTGAAGAAGGAAAAAGGGGGATAGCATAGATAACTTTACACTTATTCAGCTGCTGGAACCCTGAGTTATACAGCACTGAACAGACATCTAGGTTTGGCAAGCTGTACAAATCCTGTCTGTGGTGAGGATCACCAGCATTGTAGTCTTTAGAGCTTTTGTAGGATATTCTTGGAAGTCAACATTTATAATTTATCATTTCCACTGCCAAGTAAAAGTATGTTTTATGAAAACATGCTGCTTCACTTCAAGATATGATGGGACATAGAATCATAGAATGGTTTGGGTTGGAAGGGACCTTTAAAGGTCATCTAATCCAACTCCCCTGCCATGACTAAGGACATCTCCAACTAGATCAGGTTGCTCAGAGCCCCATCCAACCTGACTTTGAATGTTTCCAGGTGTAGGGCATCTATAGCCTTGCTCGGTAACTCATTCCAGTGTCTCACCACCCTAATTGGAAAACATTTCTTCCTTATATGTAGTCTGAATCTACTGTCTTTTAGTTTAAAACCATTATCCCTTGCCCTGTCGCAAGAGGCCCTGCTGAAAAGTCTGTCTCTATCTTTCCTATAAGCCCCCTTTGCAAACTTTCTATACTTAAGGTCTCCCAGAGCCTTCTCTTCCCCCGGCAAATTACGCTGCATGCAAGTGGTGTAATTGCCAGGTGCCACATGGAGGCTGCATATTCTGTCACAATTAGTCTGCTGAGTTCACCCAGTGGTCTCGAGTGATAAGTATAGTAGAGTGCCGACCTGTACCTATTCAGGTCAACTGGTACGCAGATCACCAACTCCTTGAGGTACAATAATTTTCTGTTTAAGATCACTGTAGCAGGAAATAAAATCAATATCGCTGGTTACAGATCAGCCTACTAATTATGCTGAAGTTGGTTCCAACTTTTGGTGTCATTCCATTTTTTTTTTTTAGTTGACTTAGTCATTTTCACTGAATGACAGAACCCAAAACAGAAATGAGTATCCATAAAAAATCTGAAAGCCCTGATAGACCTGTAAACCTGCAGTCTGGAATTGAACGAACTCTGGCAGCTTGGGCTGTAGTTTGCTTTTGTTTCCTGCTTTGTCAAAGACTAAAGCTGAACTGGAATATTTTTGCTTCATTACTGATGCAGCTGTTGCATTCCTTCTCAGTCTGGTGCATTTTACTCATTTCTCTTGGTTTCCCTACCTGTTTTCTGGTTTCCTGTACATTCCATTGGAAAGCTGAGTGCACTCCTGTTGTGCATGAGTGGAATGCACCTCACTCAAAAGAGAAGTAGCAATATATTTTATTGAGATAAAATAGTAATTTGACAAAGTTATGTTTGATGGAATTTAAGAGTTTTAACAGTGGTTTGACAAGGTTCAATAAGTTTGATGTCAAGGGTCACCTTATTAATTACTGCATGGAAAAAACATACAAAGGAAAATTGAGTTAATAATTCACACAGATTGGAGATGCAAAGTGTAAGGAGCATCCTCTTGTTGAGTCACAAGGTTCAGAGTGGACCCCCTTGCTCTCTAAACTCCTTTTGGAGCCTAGGTGTGGCTGGATCCAATCTTAGTCTCGGACTTGGTCAACAGTTTATGTCTAACAGAATTACCCATACAATGTTTGTAATAATACTGAGTAGCTACATGGATTAGTAATGTTTCATAAAACTCAGCATGCTGAGTCACTTACTGAGGATCTGTCACAGGGAAGGGATCTCTCCACATTGGTTAAGGAAGGATCTCTTAGTCTCAGGTAAGGAATCTCTAACCTTGAGAGGTGTCCCTGCTCAAGGGGAGAGTCAGCTGGCATGCAGTCCAGCTGCAGTTGCCATCCTGATGGTAATATTTATAGGGTCAAGTAGCTGGCTACTAGTCAATAGTATAAACAAGATAGATGTCTTTGTTTTTGCTCTGGCATCTTGTTCTGTACTTTGGTTATCTTGCACTTTTGGGTTTTGAAACTACCTTTCAAAATATTTTTTCAAGACATCTTCACTCCCTTGTACATGAGCTAGGAGATTTCTAGCTTGCAAGTTCACCCCAAGGACATTAGGCCTCTTGCTCCTTAGCCTGAACCAATGTACAGCTAGGAGTTAAGTGTATCCGTCACAACTCTCTGCTTCAGTGGGAATTGTTTATTCTGTACCACCTCTGCATGACTGTTACCCAACTCCTTGGTTTTAGAACTTTAAGATTTTTGTTTCTTAACTTTTCTGACATATTTCTTTGTTCTTTGCAGAAAAGGTACAGTTTGGCTGTTGGTCCTCCCAAAAAGGTTCCAAAAGTCAAGGGTGTAGAGTCTGCAGCAGTGCAAGCATTTCTCAGACGACAAGAAGAAGAAAAAAGGAAAAAAGGTAACAGTCCAAAATATTTCTTATGGGACACCTTCATTAACTCTTTGAGATTTTGCCACCTTGTTCAAAGCTCTTACAAATACAGCTGTTCTGTTTCTGGCCTTTACTGTTGGAGATCAAGAAGTAGTTAAGGTGAAGAGATATTGTGAGAAACTATCTGGACTTTTCGTAACTCAACTTTGAAAAGTTTTTTCTGTGTGAAAAAATGGTAAGAGCTCCTGTTGTGTCTTAAATCTAGTGTATCAATACAGTCTGAATTTTAAATTTTTATGTTAGAGGCTTTGTTTGAGCCACAGTTTTT
This sequence comes from Chlamydotis macqueenii, assembly GCF_036417535.1. NCBI lineage: Eukaryota > Metazoa > Chordata > Aves > Otidiformes > Otididae > Chlamydotis > Chlamydotis macqueenii. The sequence continues at coordinate 49,731,758 of NC_141560.1, read as the reverse complement.
CCACTGTTATATTTCCTTTTAATAGTCTATAGAATAAACTAAGACTGCATTTCTTCTGATGTTAATGTTTTGTTAAAGGTAACCAGATCTGATGGACTGGATGGCCCAGGGTATTCCTCCTCTCCTGGGCCAGTCATGAGCCAGCTCCTTATCCCTACTGCCAGGTCCATCCAGCAGCAAGACTGAGTATGAATTCCATGTAGGCATGCATGCACTCACACTCTGTACAGTCGCAGCCCTTGATGGCAGAATAACATAGGCAGAGGATGGTACCTTTACAGACACTCACAGCATGAGTAGCCTAATCCATTTTCCATGAACTGATGGTTTTCCTGAGTCTTTCTGGTATTTGACTCCCACTCCCTTGGTCTCTGCAGTATCTGGTGTTCACACCTCTCATTCTGTTCACCAGCTAGTTCAGTCTGAATTTTGTCAGCAGATCACATACAGGCTCAAGACAGAGTATACTTATGCAGAAGACAGCTAAAAGCAGTTCAGTAAGGGTATATGACAGACTGTGGAGACAGGGCACAGGGCTCTAGCAGACAAATGTAGTGACCAGTAGCTTGCTTGTCTGTGGCTAGTTGCTTCTATCTCTCCCCTAGATCACTCTATGCACACACTCTGCCTGTTTTCCAGTTCTTATCCCTCCAATACTCTTTAATTGCTTCCCTTTCTTCATCTTCCCTTAAACATCTGATAGTAAATTCTGTATGGTCTCAAAATTCTTGCTCAGTCTGAGAACTCCTTCTATTACCCAGAGAACCCATAACTCCTGTACCTCCTCACACAGTAATTCTCCTTAGTTTGCATAGGATTCTGGAGAGCTGCTTTGGCTGAATGACCTTAGTGGGTTTTGCAAATAGCAGCACTGAATTAATTGTTTGCCTTTGTTTGTTGGAGTAGCTGACTTGGGTTAGCTTGCCCTGTTGGCAGACCTCTGATCACTTTTTGGTCTATTTTGAATAGCTGTGTTAGACAGATATCCTTAAACTACTGCTCTAAATGGCCTATCAGTTTTGAATAAAGGGAAGTAGAAAGTAGACTTTTTTCCCATAACTTCCTCCTGGTTTTCTTTTACAGCACTGGAAGAAAGAAGAAAGAAAGAACAACTTCTGGCTAAACGTATTGAACTGAAACATGACAGAAAGGCAAGAGCTATGGCCTCACGAACAAAGGATAATTTTTATGGCTATAATGGAATTCCTGTTGAAGAGAAGCCTAAAAAGAGAAGGACTTGTGAGAATGTTGCTCAGGCCCCAGAAGCTGAATATGCAACAGAAGATGAAACTGAGCAACATGAATACAGTCAGACTGAATCTGAGCATGAGCAAGAAGAATATGAAGAGAAACCATCCAAAGTTGTAGTAAAACCAAAGGCACCTCCCAAAAGTGCACCAGCCCCTCTGAACTTTGCAGAGCTCTTAAGGCTTGCTGAAAAAAAACAATATGAACCAGTGGAAATCAAAGTAGTGAAAAAGGTAGAAGAGAGACCCAGAACAGCAGAAGAATTGAGAGAGAGGGAGTATTTGGGACGAAAAAACAAAAGAGTAGAAATGCATAAGAAAAGTGAGAAGGAGATTAAGAATACAGGGATATCCAGTTCTTCAAAAAAAGTGACTTCTCAGAAAGAACCTGTAAATGCAAAACTTAATAAAAGCTCAGTAGATAAACGTTCCACAACAAAAGGCAGTCTCTCATCTTCTATAAGTGGTGTTGATAAGAAATCTAAAGCACCAGTGTTGACTGAAAAACACTCACGATCATCTTCCTCCAGGTTTGATCAAATGGAGAAAACCTCACAAAATGGCTCCTTAAAAAGCTCTTCCGGTAGCAGTCATAGTAAATTACCTGTCAATGGTATTGGAAAGTCTGGCTCCAGCTCTCATGTGCCACCCTCAAAACCAGTGGCCAATGGGGCTCAGAGGCTGCCATCTGCTAAAGAATCCAGCTTGAAAAAGTCTGTCCATACAAAATCAGGAAACACTGCAGCCCTTCAGCATGGAATCAGCTCCAATGCAAAAAGATCAGGCAGCAGCTTAGGAAAAGGAGGACCTGGACATCCAGGTGGCAGCTCAAGTTCTGGACCTGGGCGATCGAGCACCAATTCTGGCATGGGACCTGGAAGGCCAGGAAGTGGTTTAAGCCCAGGACCTGGGCGACTGGGCAGTGGCTCAGCTGCAGGACCTGGAAGGCCAGGCAGCAGCTCAAGCCTAGGACCTGGGCGGCTGGGCAGTGGTTCAGGCATGGGACCTGGAAGGCCAACTGGCAGCTCAAGCACAGGATCTGGACGACCAGGCAGCAGCTTGGGCACTGGACCAGGGAGGCCAGGCATCAGCACAAATGCAGGACCTGGGCGACCAGGCAGCAGCACGAGTACAGGACCAGGAAGGCCAGGCATCAGCACAAACGCAGGACCTGGGCGACCAGGCAGCAGCACGGGTACAGGACCAGGAAGGCCAGGAGTCAGCCCAAGTACTGGACCTGGGCGACCAGGCAGCAGCTTGGGAACAGGACCAGCAAGGCCAGGAATCAGTACAAGCACAGGAGCCAAGCGACCAGGCAGCAGCTTGGGAACAGGACCAGGAAGGCCAGGCATCAACCCAAGCACAGGACCTGGGCGACCAGGCAGTGGCTTGGGTACACCTGTAAAACCGAAGTGTACTGTTGTATCGGAAACTATTTCTTCTAAAAACCTAGTCACGAGACCTAGCAACGGACAGATAAATGGAATGAGATCTTTTCAAGGGCATAGACCTGTGTTTCATCCACAAGGTAGACAGTTCTAAAGCAAATAATTTTTTCACTTGGTTATTTGGTTTGTATTTTTTATATATATCTGAGTTGAGATCACTGAGGATCTTTGACACTTAGACGCAATTAGGAAGACTTGGACAACATACCAGATTTGCCTTTTGAAGAGTGCATTTAACTGTATAATGCTTTTTTCTGCTTTGCAACTTTTTATTTATTTTTACCTATGTTCATATTCCTTGAAATACAGACTTGGAGTGTGAAGTATTACATGATAGAAAACTAAGCTGCCTGTGATGGATGTTGGTATATGAATGCAGTTAGAAGGAAAACAATTGATGTATTCACTTCCTGCGTTGCTTAGTTACGCATAGTCTTTAAAATTTCGTAGTGTCTTAAATAACAGATGCTGAAAGTGGTAAATGAAAATTAAAGCCACACAGCAAACCTGTAACTAATTGGTTTTGGCAAATTCATCTTATTAGTAAGCAAGCAGTTCTAAAAACTTATTTCTGAGCAGAAACAAGCAGCATGGACTCTAACAAATAGGTGCCTAGAAAACCCTGAATGAGAACATAGACGTCTGTCTGGTAGTTTCTTCAGGATGCAGTGGGTGATACTGATATGTAATCTTCTGTAGCACAACTTAGAGGAAGCATTTCCTTTTACAGAGTTTCTGAGAATTGCTAGTTAATGTGGGGCGGAAGTTTTCCATGTTGAAGCTCACAGTTGTAAAATGGTTGTGTGCAAAGTATAGCAAGGAGAAGTACTGTTAAATTAATGTTATATTAATGTTGTTAATTAATGATTTTTTCACTCCCCTCTCATTTAGGTCTTGGAAGACCACCTGTAAGTTACAAGAGACAAATAGAAGATGATGATGATGATGATGAGTATGACTCTGAAATGGATGACTTCATTGAAGATGAAGGGGACCCCCAAGAAGAAATATCAAAACATATTCGGGAAATATTTGGCTATGACCGGAAAAGGTAAGAAAAATGTCAGTTTTAAGATGTTGCAGAACAAGCAACAGAACAACAGAAGTTACTATAGTTCAACAAATAAAAATAATTTAGAAATAGGGGAAGTGCTGGTATCCAAAGATGGTTTTGCACTAACAAAAGTGTTTTGCACTTCTAACAAGTGTTAGAGCTACTTCTGTGCAGAAGGGACCTTGAATTTTCACACTGCCTGCCATGCTTTTCTGGGGAGCAATACAATTTGATGCAATAGGACATAGTTGGAAAACAACACAGCTTCTTCAGTGTCTCACCTGTGTAATTCATATCATCTCTTTCCTATTATTGGATGTTAAAATGCTTTCTGTAGCAGTCTGCAGTATTCTGGAATTCATCAAATGTAGCTGCCTGAGTATGAACTGCTAAATGCAATAGTGTTAGCTGTTCTGTAGGAGGATCTAACTTGGTATGACTAGGAACTGCTGGACAATGAAGGCTCTTATTTGGCTTATTTAAATACTTCTCTCTTGTCTGATTCTGATAATAAGTTATAAGAAAGCAAGCATTTTAAAGGCTAGTAACTTAGATTCTTTCAAAACATTAAAATCTGTGTATGGCAAGGTAATTCGCCTTTCTAAGAAGGGATGTGAATTTATAAATCAACTGTACATTATCATGTTTTGGTGTGCTGAAAACTAATATTTAATTTCCAGATACAAAGATGAAAGTGATTATGCCTTACGTTATATGGAGAGCAGCTGGAGAGAGCAACAGAAAGAAGAAGCTAGGAGGTATGCACATACTTAAATAGAAAGCAGGAAGTTTGTTTATTGCCCAAGTCATGGGGCTAAGTTGGAGTGGATATTTGCTGGTTTTTTTGCAGCAGAGGTAAATAAGCCTTACCATATTTTGTAAGAAAGCTTAGGTAAAGTTAAAACTCAGCCAGACAGTGGTGGGTACTATAAATATTTTATGCTCATTTTCATGCATAACAAACTCTGCTTGTGTTAAAAAAAAAAAGGGGGGAGGTGAACCCTACCAAAACCAACTTATGCCCAAAAGTCTTTCTAAAAATACTTTAAATTTCAGTTAAAATGCTAAACCCTTCAGTTTGTGCCAAACATTAGAATATTCTGCTAGTTTGAGGACTGTAAGGAGATTTATTTGGTTTCATGTGTGTGTATTTCTATGTATAAAAGTACTCTGACAAACTTGTGTAATCAGTGATTTCAAATATATAGATTACATTTTTAAATTGGTTTTGACCATTGGTTTTGGCCTCTAGACCTGCACAATTCTTTCATCACTATTATAAAACCCAGTGTTCATAAACAGATTTTCTTTCTGGTTTTTAATGGCTGGTGGAACAAGCTTTGTGGAAGTTAGAAGAGGTTTTACAGATCATGGAAAAAATTTAATATACTGAGTTGCAAATTTTTTTGTTCTACTGAGATTTTTATAATATTTGAAGGTGCCTTGAGCATTGGAAACTTGTTTCTTTTTGAAGTTGTAGTCAGTATCCCTATTACTCCTTGCTCCTGGGGAATAGCTGCAGCTCATGCAAAGCTATAATCTGTTAAATGGAGTTAGAGGAAACAACTGGAACTTTACAGTGATATTGCTATTGACCAAAATACCTGTTGAAGACCTAGAGTGAGGTTTTGCCAAGCTGAATACCTGGCTAACTTTCAAACTGCATATGCTAGCATAAAGGAAGGAGAGACAACAAACTTGAGTAAAATTGACTTTAACTATTTTCAATGTTCAACTGCTTTTCACTGAGAGTTTGGATAAAAACATTGTGACCCTTGAAATGAAGAACTTTTTCTAACCAAGCAAGCCAACTAAAGTTATATTAGAATTCTAAGTTGAAATGAAAAATGATGCTTCAAGCCAGAGTTCTACCACATGTGTTTGTTTCTATTCTTAATTTGTATGACTGCAGTTTCCTGAATTCAAAATGACTTTGCTATGCTTGTCTAGGCATAAAATCCATTTTAGAGCCTGTAGTGGAGCAGTTTAGCCTAGAGCAGTTGAATCCTCGTTGTCATGTGGTCAAACCTGTTGCACCAAGGTGCATGCTCCACTGCCTTATGTTGCTTTACAATGAACTATGGATGTACAAATGTGCATGGTACGGCTGCAAATGAGGCAGTAGCTGATCACGGAATGGTAACTTTGACACCTATTCCTGATATCAAACCAGCGAGACTATCCAGCCCTTATTTATTGAAGAGTAGATCAGTGATTGCAGATACTGTTTTAAGTATCACTTTCAACATATTGATTTCCAGGAAGCTGAAGAAATTATACAGCATGTTCTAGCTACATCCCTGCATTAGTCTCTTCCATGGGCCAGTTCACCTGTCACAGCAGCTAGATGGACTGAGGGTGGAGCAATGTTGTGCTTGTAGCTACCTAAATGGTGCCTGAAGCTAAGGAAGTTGCAACAAAATCTTTTGCTTCTCTGCTATTTGACGTATCCATTCTCTCCCCTGCCAATGTGAAAGGTTTAGGTGACTCTCAGAGAAGCTGATGAGAGTCTGGTCTGCAATGACTTGTATGTAAGAGTTACATAGGCAAGAATTGATTGATGTGTTTCAGCGGCTTCTTTTCAAAGAAAAATTACCTTTCATATTAAAATCAAGTTTTTTTCACAATCTTTTTTTTTTTTTACAAAAATATTAAATAATTTTTCCCTCATATTTGATTCTAATCTAATGATTAAATCTTGATTTCTCTTCTTAAACTGGATTCTTGCTATTAAAGAAAACTTATGATAGTTCAACTGATCTTTTTTTTTTTTTTTCCCTCAAATCAGCTGTAATAATTTTAGGATTGCTTTTCTTGGGGGAGGCATAGAAGTAAAAATCTCATGTTTCTTGAATAGCAGTGTGTAAAGGATTTCATCTTATTTGGCAGCTTGAGACTCGGTGTTCAAGAAGACTTAGAAGAATTGAGACGGGAAGAAGAAGAATTAAAACGCAAGAGACAGTCAAAGAAGCTGAGGACACGTTAACTGACTTCTGTTGACTTGGTTCCTGTTTCTGCTACCCTCTGCCTCCATACATCTCTTATTCTACTTCAGTTTCCATTTGCTTGTTAGAAGGCAAAAGAATATTTAAAGGGATTAAAATACTGAAAAGCAAGGCTTTAGTTTGACCTAAATAAGATATTTATTTTTAATACTTGCCAGGGTTGGTTTTTTATGAAGAAATTAATGCACTAATGCATATTAAGTGGAATAAAATTAATAGATGTTTCCATTGATTAAACCAGTTCAAGATGCCAGCAGAAATATTGACTAGCTATGCACTGACTCAGAACTGTGTGGGCCCATATACCAGTAAACCAATTTTGCATTCACTTGAAAGAAAGGAATAGCAGTCTTGTTCCCTGATATTTCTTGAGACTTAAAGAAATTGCTTTATATCCTACTGTTTCCCAACTTGAGCCTCAAAGTATTGAAATGTTATCTTCTGTACAGAAGCAGCTTGGGTGTAAATTCAGCCGTTGCCACAGATGTTCAAAGCAATAAAGTGCTGCATATTTTCTGATTTGAGGACCCATAAAAATACTTTGAACCTCTTTATTTCTAAACAGAAAAGTGCATGTGATTTGCAAATTGTACAGTTATAGATATGGCCAAAAGATGGCTTTTGCTGTGTCTGGAACTCCAATGCCAATCTAGTTCAGTATGATGAATACACACCCTGAAAACAGGAATTTCTAGTGTTTGTATGTAACTTGTCTTTTTGGGCTCAAGCATATGCTTGGGAATTCTTCTCCTGCCCTGTAAATCTTCACATTTGTTTAACAGCTTCTGCTGCTTTTACAAATTGTGTATGGTGCACATGTTTTTTCTTGCATTAAACATCCGGTGTGTTAAATGATTTAAAATGTGAAGCAGTCATTTATCTAATCAGATTACTCTTTAGAAAGCACATCAGAATTAAGTTTTGTTAGGATGTATTTGCAGCTCTTCAATATTAACAACTTCATGTTAACTACTTAATACTTGTGATTAATTTCATCAAACCAAAAATCTAAGATGTTACATACAGCAGGAGAGTTAGTTCAGTTACTTACCTTAATGCCCATATTTGCACATTATTTCTAACTATGCACTTAAAGACTGTTTCTTTTAGTAACTGAATTTGTTTACAATCAGCACAGGGTTCATGTAAGTCTATGGGAGTTGTACTGAGAATCTGAAGCTCAAATCTGGTGTTGCATCTACTTTGACTTCCCCAGCTTGCTCTTCAAAGCTCACCAGTATCACTACCCAGCTTTGCCTCAAGCTCCAGAACTCCATTGATAGTACCTTTGTCTTCAGCTGCTGAGGCTGTTGTATTTTAATGGTAGAAGTACTTGGAAAAGTACAAAAAGGGCTTTGGGTGTTTCTTGGGGGGGAAAAAAGTACAGAAATTAAAAGGAAAAGTTATGTCTTAGAAAAATGACAAGGGAACCTTATCAGGTGGCTAAAATTATTAACAGTGCTGCTTCTAGGAAGCAATTCAGATAGCAACCTGTAAGGAACAATATTGGAAGCTGCTGAAGTTTAAACATCTGACTCTTAATGTAAGAAAAAACAGATTTGCTTTTTTAAGATGTTTTCTTTCAATGGTGTAGCATTTCACTGCCTCAGTAAAACATTGACATGAGCAAGCTATTGGGATAGATTCTATAAACAAATTCAGTATTAGCTAACAAGGAGCCCAGATGAAGATACCATTGCTGCTCCTCTATTTTTAACTTTAGATATAACTAGCAAACTGTTTCTCAGTGTATGCATTTGAGACCATGCAAGATAGTGTAACCTCACTGCTTGTTTAGAAGTGTGTTATATTCACTCTGCTTCATTGGGACGATCTAAAATTTTCTGTTGTAGTTCCTATAATTATCCATTCAAGACAATGAATATTGGGACCACGGTCACGTTACTGTGTTTTCTATTTTTTAATTCTTTTTAGCTGCGGAAACACTCTAGATCCGTCAACCCAGACAGCATTATCAACTGTGAGCAACTCTGCCTGGTTGGGGGAAAAAGTCTCTTATGAAGCAAAAGAAATATATTAATTCAAAATTGGTTCAGTTAGGAATTAAATCTGCATTTCAGATAAATACAGGTTAAATAAATCCTGATTATTTCACCATTTTATGATTATTTAACCATGCAAGATCAGTTAAATATCTTAATCTGTAAAGCACTTTGTCATTTGTCTTTTACATGGTGACTGGAATGTACTCTGCTAGCCTCCCTAAGACACTGTATGACTGTTTCTTCACACGGTGATCATTGCTTAAATTTTGGCTACTGCATAGGAAAAATTATTCAAGGACACATTTGTAATTTCACAGTCAAGAAGTACTTTCTCATAATTGGCATGGGATGCTAATGGTTTTCAAATGTTGTACAAATGTTTGGGTTTTAATGTGTTTGCATTTGCTGCATGTTTGTAAATCATCTAGAAGGAACAATTTTTGGATTTTAATTCCTTGTATCCAAAAAACACACTGTTTGCCAGATCAATAGTATTAATCTAACAGGAGTACTTCAGTACTTGTCCAAAGTGCGTCTGAATTTGAGGTTAAGAAAAACTGGAAGAATGCTTTATATTGGTTTATGAGGATCTGATGTTGAGCTAATGGTTTAATTGTATTTAATTAAATTCTGGTTTGGTTTTTAGATTTTTAATTCACTGTTCGACAACGTGCCTTTTACTAAATTGTGTCAAAAAATAATGAATGTAGGTTGGTCGGGTTCTGCTATTTCAGATTCTGTATCCTTAAACTTGATAGTGTGAAGTGACATACTTTTCATAAAACCCTTCCAGGTCTGGCTTTGATTGCACAATTACAGTAGCTACTTCTTTACTGCTAATGCTAAATCAAATGAAGGGCACTTTCTATTGATGACTACTTTTTGAAAATACCTTGTATTTACACTTGAGCTGTATTTCACTTTACAACAATGTCTTTTGGAGGCCAGGGTTTTGCATATCACAGGAAGCCTTAGTGTGCAACTCTGTGCTATGCTTTAAAATAAAAATCTTTCAAGAAGTATATGAGATCTCTATGGAAATCTGGATTTATTTTTGTGTAAAGCCCAGAATATTGTCCAGGAAAACTGATTTTCTATTTTTTTTTTGCATTTTGTAACATAATTTAGTAGCTGATGCATATTTCTAGATATAGCATATTTCTGGAGACCAAAACATGTCAGAAAATAAATATATGGAGAGACTGGTGTTTAAATTGTGATGAATGTACTTCTATTTATTCTGGTGAGTGGGTGTGATGCAATATTAAAGTGTTAGTGTGCAAATAAGGGTGCTTCTAGTTTTAGTCAATGATTTTTTTTTTTCCTTTGGGGATACCATTTGTGCACAATGTCTTTTTACACAATGTGACAAATCAGGTTAAACTCATACATAGCCTAACTGTTTTCTGGTGCTGTCAAGAAAGTGTATACTTTGCACACACCAAATGCATATAAGTTTTGCAGAGTATGTATACAATAAATAACAGACATTAAATGTTTTACTGCTATTTCTCATTGGTTTACTTTATGGAAGATTTCTCAGAATTCTTTTCTGCTGGCTTCCTCTGAACTGTCACATGAAATAGCATTGGGCTGAATGTTCTCCAAGATTTGTTCTCCTGTTCTCATGCAGCCAGCAAGAATGTATGAAGAAATAATGGAGTCGCTTAGGCATTCAGAAAAGATGTGAAAATCATTGGTGTCCCCTGCTATTTAGTCTTGTGACATAATATATATTTGGAGGTACATGTATTTTAGTATTATAATATACACAAGTGTGCCAGTTGCCTTTCATCTTTTCTATTTGGAGTGTTATGTTTCATAAGCAGCATCTTTCTTGAATTCTCTTACTCCCCTGTAAAGAATCTGCACCTCTTTGCTGTCTCCTATGGAATGGTTTACTGCTTAGACAACTGTGGAGGTAAACAGCCATGGCTATTCTGATCAGCTGGTGCTGGGACCCACTTCCAAATAGATAAATGAATGCACGTCAAAGTGAGCCTGTCTGCTTTTCCTTCGAAACAGCAGTACTTGCACACTCCTGCGCTAAAAAAAAAAAAAAAATTTCTAAATCATATTGCAAATTAACATTTAACCAGTGTTCTACAAGTACCTTGTTTTGAAGGCATGAAATCTGACCTTGTTTGAAATTACTTTGTATGGAATTCCCTTGAGATTTTTAATGTATCTTAATAGCTGTAACCAGTCATTATCAGTCATTATTTCAAAGCAAATATATTCTGTTCAGGCAGAGGGTGATTCTACATTGAGTTACTATCTTAATTCAGCCAGCAAAGCTGTACTTCTCTGGAAGCAATAAAATTTACTCAGGTTTGGAGAGAAAAAAAAATTACAGGTTTCCCTCATTTGAGGGCTGTTTTCAGTTGTAATTTACTTGAAATAACACTTTAGTTCCACAGGACAGAACTGCAGTTCAGTCATCCCAGATTGCCTTTTCTTACCACTTAAAATGCATAGGGAAATATTTATTTATTTTTCCCTGAGCCTAGGGATCCAAAAAGCCTTTGACATATCATGCTTAGCATACTTTCTGGGATGAAGTTAATGACAGAAGAGGTTCCTGAAGTAATGAAACATGTCACTGATTTAATCCTGATTTCTCTGTCCACAACGGATAAATGGTTTTGTTTTCCCAAACCATCAGGCGCTTAATTTGCTTTGGGGATTTTCTCTGTTCAGTTGTTTATGGGAGTCTTGATTTTTTTTTTTCTTTTTTACCTCTATCCTTTTCCCTGCACTGGCTGGGTTTTCTTAATTTTTTTTTTTTTTTTTTTTTTTCGCATGCTGGATGCAACTTTTGCCCAGTTTCTCAACAATTCTCAGTTGAGGAAAGGCCAAAGAATCTGATGCCATCTCCTATCATACTGTGTGTGTGAAAGTTGATGGCAATTGAGAATGTACAGAGAATCAAGACCTTTGATTTTTTTATTTTTTTTTTTCTTGTTAATGGAATGGGCTTGATTCTGACTTAAAAAAACATTTGAATGTAGTGTTCTGGGTTTTATAGTGCACTCAGAATAACTGAGAGCGTACTTACACACACGCTGAGTGTGAAAGGATGTTTTTGAGTGCTTTACGTATACTTCTCTGTGTATTTAACCTTTTTTTTTCTGGACTTCTTCCTGAAAAGTAACTAGATTGTTTGAATGATACAACTGAGGATATATGATGTTTGTTACGGATCTATCTTCAACTCCCTGTCACAATTATTCTCCCTGCCAGCTTCTTCCAGCTCTTGCATTCCTTGAATACTTTGTGGTCCCTCAACACATCCAGAACGTAATGAGATTTGTCCAGACAAGAAGGTGGTGTATATGTTAGAGCACTACACCTGTTCATTAACCTTCTGCTCTGCAATCGATTAAAAAAACTGCTTATCATGGCTTTTTGCACAGGAGGGGCACTAATGTGGGTCAGTCTGCTTTATCTGGTTCTTCGTTTTTATAGAACGTGCGGGAAGTCTGCTTTAGAGACCTCTACAGTATGTCAAACACAGTCTAAATGATACATAGATAGGCAGCCGGTCATGTAAGGTGAATCTTCAGAGTTCGTGCAGAGTGATGTGCTGTCATTAACTCTCTTCCTCCAGCCAAAACAAGTGAATCGGCAAACCCTTTAGTAACCTGGCTTCTGTTTGCTAGCTGTGTGTACAAAGGGAAGGCGGTGATGGCAGCATATAGGGTGTGATGTGGCCCAGGGCTATGGGAAGCCCTGTTTATGAACAGTGTGAGATGCTGAAACTTGCAGGAAAAATTAACTATTTTGTGGAAGATTATTTGTTGCTGTATGCAGATGGCAATGAGGTCAGATGTACTTTGAAACTGCTGGTTTAAATCCAGCCTTGGTCAGATGGTGTTTTTAAAGTGATAATTATGACATATAAAATGGTTAGTGTAGTTCACGCACACAGGTGACTTACTAGTTGTTCAGAACAAAGGTGAACACTGAGATAAATAATATTCTTACTTGTGATATTTCTAGAGCTTTAAGCCAGTTTGGGTTTTGTAAGGAAACGCTCCTGCCATTTGTGTTGCAGTCGGCCTTCATTTATTCCTCAAACGTCAGTATCTGGGACAATCACTTGAGCATATTTCAGAAGTGCACATTTTGCCCATAGCATTTAATATTTGTAAGTTCAACTCATGATTTCCATTACATTACTCTTAATTTGGACAACTCACAGTATTGCATGATTTCCTCTACTGGAGAAAATTCTTTGAAACACTTCCTGAATTGTAGTTTCACATTATTGAGAACTGTTTCCATTGGCCTGGTTCTATGCTAGCATAGCTAGAGATACAGGATGCCCAATGGTAAGCAGAAGAATGAGACTAGTATTTAGAATATGAAAGTTTAAGATGACACTGTTTTCCTCTTACATGGAGCTGAGTAAAGTTCAAAAGCCACATCCTGTAGAACTAGCTCTGTTTTCCGCGAGACTGTCATTTTATTTTGCGTTCTCCCTTAGCATCTGAGGAAACCGCAGCGCATTTTCTGTATAATTAACCATCTTCACTTTTCTAACAAGTCTCAAAGTATCTCAGTAAAAGGACTCAAACTGCTGGCAAAATGCTGTGTTTTTTAATATATAGGGTGTGCTTTTATGGAGAAAGGAGTTCTAACAAAATAAGAGTTGGATGTATAAACTCGATAAATGCCAGTTTGGGGAATTTTCTGTGGCTTGTTTGGTAAGAAAATATGCAAAGTGCTATGGCTTCATTTGGAAGAGCACAGTGTTACCAGTCACACTGGCTTTACCTGGAAATTTGTGTTGAAAGTTGATATGCTTTTGAAAGCTTTCTTAGAGCAGAGACTGTGTTTGATAACGTTACTTGATCCTGAAAGCTAGGTGTCATATTTTTACCTCTGGAAATCACGTAAATGTAGAACTGACACCAAATCAGAGCTGTTAGTCAAAACCCTGGCCAACAGACAATTAAATAGAATAAAAGAATGAACCTTTTTGTAGCAGATTAAAATGTAGTATGTCCAGTAAAGGACACCTTGTTTCTATCTTGCCCACCCACGGATGGTGTAAGGCAAAGTGTGTTTATCTTCAAGACTGCATTTGACAGAACACCCTCGTTGCTCGTGGAGCTATCAGTATCTCTCCGTCTGGCTGTGTTCAACTTCAGCACTACCCTGAGTGCTTCTGCCTGCCCCCTACTGCTTTGGCTGATTAAAGTGAGCGTGTAAACAGACACAGATGAAGCATATAACTGGCAGCAAATATCTTCAGAAACTACGGTCGTAGTGCTGGTTTCCTTCTTGCTTACTGCTTGGGAGGTGCTGGGCAGGAACTCTAATACAGAAGGGAACGATAGTAATGAAAGGTAGAGATCAGGTGATGGGGGAGAGGAACTAGTAGAGGGCTGGTACAGGATGGTACCTGGGGTAGCAAGGCTGTGTTCTGTGTGGGCAGAAGGTTAGCTTGCTAGCAAGATATTTAATTGCCTAGAGATTAGTTGGCATTAAGATCTATTAATTCGATACAGAGTTATTAATTGCAAATGACGTTTAGAGCAGATCTTGAGTCAGAGGGCACAGGCACAGCTCTGAATTTAAAGGAGGGTTTGAACAGTGAGTACTAAGAAATTTGGATCAGTAGTTTGGGTAAAGGGTGCCATCTAACCCTTGTACAGAAACAGTATTACCACACTCAATCTTGAGAGGATAGTGGTGTGTCACTACCAAGGGTATGCTGTTACTCTTCTGATTTCTATGGTTATTTTGGTTATGTATGCACATATAGATTTTTAGAAGTCTTTCCAAATGTTTAACTAACTAATAACCATAAATATCTATCAGGCTTTCCTAGTTGTTTTTACTGTGAAATAGAGAGAAATAAAAAATTTAAATGATTGAGATAAAAAATTTAAAAGGAATGCTGAGTTCTCAAATATTAGTCAGTGCTAGAACCTTTGTGAAACAATTATTTTCAAATTGTCTCTTAGAAGCATTTTGATAAATGTTAATGCAGATCATTCCGTTATGGCTCATCAAAGGGTTCATTATGTTTCCACCCTTCAAAAAAACATGTAGCCACAGAGTCTGTATGAGGCTGGGGTGAAGGCAGCTGCCATTGCATGTGTCCCAGACCAGAGCTCTCTGTCTCAGTAAAGGTTTAATCTTCTCTCCCTCCTACCACAAAACCTAGGTTGCCTAGAATACTTCCCCCTGTTTACAGAGGGTCTCTACCACAGCACCCACCACCCTAGAGAATGCTATGTGCAAGGTTATACTGGTGACAGTCCCTGAGACAAACCTCCTCTCTTCCCTCCTCAGGGCAGGGGCTTCTCTGGGCAGGAGGGTTAGGGACGCAGTGCCTAGGACACTGCTGGCCTCGCATTTACAGTGCAGAGTAGGGCTGGGGGCTTGGAGGTGATGTGCTGGGTTGCTACTGCTGTTTCACACATACTGCCCTGCAAACACTCTCCTGGAGGTCAGCAGCTTCTGCAAAAATATGGGCTTTCAGGAAGGGTGGGACCAAGCGAAGTGAGACCACCAGGAAGGAGGAAAGGTGGTCCTCATCATACCTCCTATTCACGGAGAACCACTCTGTGGCACATTTGGCACTGTACTCTATCTCACACATTCAAGAGGTCCCATAACCCCTTCCCCCTCACCCTGGGGTTCACAAAGCCCCAGCTGTCCTCTGCTAGGGGCTGAGTGCCAGCCTGGCTATTTCCACCACTCCTACTGCTGCTGCAGCTATGGGACACTGTCCTCCCAAATGCCAAGCTATGGTTTCTGCTTCTGGACAAGTTTCCACAACCCTGGATACAAGACATTGTTGTGAATCCATCTAGCTGTGATTCTCAAGTGCAAGAAAGACCAATATGTTCTGGTCCTAGCATCCTATCACAGAAAGAGATAAGGTCAGTCTCATTTCTTTAAGCTGAATTGTGTGTTAGTATCTCCTTCCTGAAACTTTGTTGCATTGAAGGTGGACAGCTGGAAACTAAAGTATCTGCTGTACATTTTATGTCAGACTCTGATATGGAGAACAGCATGTCCTAATAAGCAATATTTTAAAATAATCAGATGCTTACTCATTGAGAAAGCTCAAAAGGCCGGAAAGCAGATTATCAGTGTGTTTAAGTCATAAGTCTGCTCAACTGCAGCAACTTACTCTGGCAGAGGGCCTCTGCTGCTGCTTGAAAAAAGCAAATCTCAGGTTCTGTCTTGCTAGTGGGCTGTGCAGAAACAGCTTAAAATCTGAAAGTGTTCTTTTAGGAGTTCTGCTAGTGGTATTATGACTTTGTGCTAACGCCTTTGGAGGAATGCGGATTTATTTTGAACTTGCCTCATAGTACTACTTCTTCCGTATTATTCACAAAGCAAACAACATCCAAATGTAATGACCATTGTACAATTGCTTGCAGAACTTCATTATTGAAGAGGTACTGAGCTTGCTGGGCAAATGATGTGTAGTGCATGCTGGAATCTGCAATGACAATTCTTGACGGACTGATCTTGAGTGGTCCAGTTTTGTGACTTTACTTTGAGGCTGTGGTATTCGCCAAACTGAGCACTGAAATTGTAAGGTCATTCACTATGTCACAGACAATTTCAGCACAAAACTAGAATGGCATCTGTAAACAATACGTATGGTGGAAAAATTTGATAAAGGTTGTTTTAAACCATTTTCTGCCATGGATGTGCAAAAACAACCTGTGCTCTTAGTTACTGTCTGCCCCAGGCCTCACATCGGCAAAGGAGAAAAAAATTGTGAGCTTTCTTGATATTTTACTCCTTGTAGAAATGTGCTACTGTAATGTTTGGTCTGTTCTGTCACGATCTGGCAGTTTTCTGGTAGGTTATGGGGATAGGACAGGCATTTGGCTCCACTTACCTAGCTGAACCCTCAGTGTTTTCTGCTGAATTGGCCATCAGACATGCACAGCCCACTTTCCAAAAGGCAGTTTTCTGGTATCTTTACTGTGTGGTAGGGAGGCTTGAAAAGAAGAGGTAGATTAATGCAGGGAAATAAGTTCATTCCAAACTTTTATTTACAGACTTGTAACTCCATAAAGTTGCAAATCAGTTGTGATACTGTCAATACAGAGGCAAGAAATCCCCGAATCCCTATGATATCTATGTGTGGTCTTATACCTGAGCTTAATTCCCTGTTACTACACACTGCCCCATTACATTCAAAATTCACGTTTGCTTAGTGAGAGAAGAAATAGAAAGGAGGACAGTATCTGAGAACAGTCTGGTGCTGTCATGCATTAGAAGCGATCTGCTGGAGGAGCATTTGCTCGTCTCCCACACGGGCTCTGCCATTTTTCCAGCGCATGCACTCACCAGGTGGGTGCCCCACCCCAGGAGCAGCACGGGGGGAGCCTGCAAGACCTCTGTCCTCTGGCTAGGAGTGCCACATGTGGCATTCCCTTGCCTGTCGTCTTGAAGAACGCTTCTGAGCGGGCTCCAGTAGCTGTGAGGGGTTTTCTTCCCCCCAGATTTCAGCCTTTTTCAGAGGCTGCGGCCTGGCGGGGGGGTGGGAGTACATTACGATGGGTGAAAATGGCACCCCAGCACCCACCCCACTCTTCGCATTCACCTTCACTGCAACATACCGAAGCATTTATTTGACCTCCCGCTCGCAGGTCTGTTAGAAGGAAAATTTTAAAAGGACTTTTAAAAAACTTTTATACTGTTCCCTGGAGGAGGCCGCGCAAAGGCTCCTGGGAGGCGGGCGGGCCGCGCCCCGCCGCCGCCATGGAGCTGTCAGAGGAGGCGCTGAGGAAGCGGCTGGGCAAGGTGCGGGCCGCCGGGTGGGGAGGGCTGTGGAAAACACCGGCTTTTGGGGGGGGGGGCGGGGTGGAGGGGAGCTGAGCGAGAGATGCGGTGTCTGGCGGCCCCCGGCCGGCAGAAGTTCCCGCGAGTCAGAAAGTGAGGCGGTGCCAGGGGAAGGGGGGAGCTGTGCAGCTCGGCCCCCCCCGGGCCGGCCCCGCTGCCCTCCTTCGTTTCGTGAGAATCGCTTGTAAAAGGCTTCTGTCCCCTTCGAGGTGCGGGATTTACCTTGCCTTACTGCAGCGGAGCTTAAAAGTTGCGCCACGCGTGATTTTGTTCCTGTGGCTGGGGACACAGTGAGGCGTGTGTGATGGCCGGCGTGAAGAGCTGCCAGCTCCCGTGGGGAAGTGTTGTGACAGCCCCTGCGTTACTGTCTCCACGCTTTAGAAACACTGATTTAGTTTTTGTAGCATCCCTCTGAGTTAAAGACGCTTTAAGACGTGAGAAACGGAGGTATGTGTATTTAAATTTTGGGTGCGCCGAATAATTTTAGATGCAAAATGAGAAAAGTCTGTGACTCGCCTCATGAAGACCTTCTGATCTTTAGAAAAGAACAAAATACTTAATAGGAGTGCCTCATTTTGCTTTACAATTAAAAGGGGGCCAGCTGGGGAAAGATGGCTTTGATTTCACGACAAGATATATCAACACTTCTGAAAATATGTTGAATTTAAGTTGCATAGATATTCCTAATTTGAGCACCTTTGATTATTATTGGTTTTTTTTAACTGCTTGACTTTGCAGTATCCTGTTAGAGATAGACTGTTAGGCTGGATGTGGAGAAGCTGACTAAAAGGTGTTTATATAAGTTTTGTGTTTTCTTGTACAAAGTAGGTGCAGTATTGCTTCTTCTTGTACATCCATGTAGGTGTGGTATTGCTGCTGGTTCTGCTGAGTGCCTTGCTGAATCATAGAATAGTTTGAGTTGGAAGGGACCTTTAAAGGCCATCTAGTCCAACCCCCCTGCAAGGAGCAGGGACATCTCCAACCAGATCAGGTTGCTCAGAGCCCCGTCCAACCTGGCCTTGAATGCTTCCAGTGATGGGACATCAACCACCTCTTTGGGCAACCAGTTCCAGTGTTTTACCACCCTCAGTGTAAAAAATTTTTTCCTTATGTCCAGTCTGAATCTACTTCCCTCTGTTTTAAAACCATTGCCCCTTGTCCTTCTAAAAAGTTTCTTCCCATCTTTCTTATAAGCCCCTTTTAGCTACTGAAAGGCTGCTGTCAGGTCTCCCTGGAGCCTTCTCTTCTGCTTCGTGACAAGTATTCCAGTGCAGTGAGCAGCTCTTTAAGCCCTTGTCAGGCCACAGTTGTCTTTTCTTGGGCAAGGGTTCCCAGACAACTCCAGGCTGCCTAAAATGACACGCAGATGCTGTAATCTAGGAAGTGGAAAATATTCTTCATAACTTTAAGGTGTGAGAGGATGCAAATCTCTTGAAAGTTCAGGTATTGGACTGTCTGGGAACAGTCTAAATGAAGTAGCAGTGATTCATTCTTGCTGATAATTACTTTCAGATCATGTTTCAAGTATCAGTACTTCTCTTAATCTATGGGCAGGGTTTTTGCAGGTAAGAAAAAGAAATGCCTTATTTTGTTTTAATTTTCTCAGCTCTCAAGGACAGCTTAAACATAGAAAAAATTTCCCAAAGACTGATTACTTACACATGTAATATGTTTGTGGAAATCAACATCTTGTGAAACTCTTCTAAAAAGTGTGCAGGTAGATCTGAGTTTTTAGCAGTAACTGTGTCAGTAATAAGAAAACTTTTTTTTTTTCTAAGAGATTTATATTTTTATATTGTTTTTAATTATTGTGTGCAGAGGAGACTGATTTTTATTAAGCCTCTGGTCACACAGCTGTAGGGGGGAAGGAATGGTATATAAGGATTGATGTTCAGAATTTGAGTTCTAATGAAGCAACAGACCTGAGATACTTTTAAAGCTTTTTTTTTTTATCAATTTTTTTTTATACTCTATTTCACACCAGAACTATTTTAATACTACAAGTAATTATTACCTTCCCCTTCTTGTGTTTCTGCTTTCTCTTGGTTCCTTTTCCCTATCTCTGGAAATGAAGGAAGAAGCCTTTGAAATGAAACATTTTTTTTTCTGATTTTTTTTTTTCTCTCCCCTTCCCAGTATAAGTTCAGAGACCTGACCATAGAAGAACTAAAGAATGTTACCAAGACCTACCCAAACTTCACGTTCTCCATGAACACATACAGTAAGAAGTGACACAGTTACTTTGAACTAATGGTGATTCTTACTTGTCATAGATTCAAGCTGTGTATAATAGAATCTAAATTGTGTGAATGTCTTTCAGTTGTGTTCCTGTCCTTATTTTGACTTGCAGTGAAATTTCTCGTGCCGTGTGTGACTATTTTTTAAAGCTCTTCCAAGAATGCGTACATATAAAAACCTAAGTGACTCATTCACTAAATTTCATTTTATTTTTCAGTAATTATAGAAGATTGATGTTATTTTAAATTCTTTATATGTAACAGAATTTTCCCATATCCCATGACTGCATTGAAAACATTTTGACGTCTTTAGCTTATCAAGTGTAACTTCCAGAATCTCCCAGCCTGGCTGAAAGTTACTGCAACACCAGAATTATCTAGGACAAGGGATTTCAGGCTAATGATGTGCTTATTGTACCAATGCAATTTTCATTAAGATTCCATTATGGACTTCTCTAGAAGTGGGAGGGGGGACCTTAGTAACATTTTAGCCTTAGTTCTGTTAGGAGCAGTGTATTTGATTTCTGAAAAAAAAATTAGCGTTGTATATTGGTAGTTGTGGATGGGACTGCTGTGCCAGAACAAAAAGGATTTTTTTATTATTACTTTTTAAAATCACATTTTTAATTTCAGCCTTCAAGGATGGATCCCAGAAGGACCTCCTGAATTTTAGTGGTACTGTTCCAGTGAAATATGGTAAGATAAATCAAATATAATTTCCTTACCAGTTAGGAATCTAATTGTAAGTGCCTCTTAAAAATATACTGTGCAGTTTCCTTAAAGGTGGCTATAAAGGATTTTGCATTAATTGTCAGAAGCCACTTCTACTGCAGAAACAAGTGCCTTCATGCACACACAGATGCTGAAATAAGGTGGTATTAATTAGATAAGTCAATTAATTATTAAAAAAAATCAGGTAGTTTGTGACTGTGTAGGCAAACTCTTTGGTTCTAATGGAGGTTGCCTGAACTCTACAAGCCTTATGCTTGTACAGGCAGTGTCTAAAAATAACTGGTAGGTAATTTTTTATTTTTAACTTAAAGCCTTTGAAGTCTGAGGTAAAGCTCTTGATAGATGCCTGTTTGCATCAGTTGTTGAGTCCTAAAATAAGTATGAAGTGGGTAGCTGTAAGAGATTTCTTTGCCTGTAAAAGAGGATATGTTGGCTGATAGAATAGCCTGGGAAACAAAACAACAACAAAGCTTTATATTAGGAAATGCAGTTGATGCAGACAAGTCTGTTTTTATTAACTAGCCTAATTAACATAAATACTTTCCAGTGTGAATCTAGAAAGTGATCTGTTAGGCTTTTTTTCCTTTCTTTTTATGAAGTGTGAATCACATGCACGTAAGCCTGGCTTTCAGTGCCTCCTCCCAATGCAGAAGCTAGCAGTGGCTTTTATTTTGTGTTGAACAGGTAATTCCTACAACATACCTATTCATCTGTGGATTCTGGATTCTCACCCCTTTGCTCCCCCCATTTGCTTCTTGAAGCCGACTGCGAACATGGGCATTTCAGTGGGAAAGCACGTGGATGCGAACGGCAGGATTTATTTGCCCTACCTGCAGAATTGGAGCCATGTAAGAGGTGGAGTGGCTGACGGGAGGGAAGTATGTGGGAATAATCCATGGTATCATATGGAGATCAACGGAGAGGAGTGGATAGGGTTCAGGGCTTTTTGTTTTCTGTGGTTTTTTTGTTGATCTTAAATACGTAGTGATCATGCAAAGAGAAGCAGGATGTTATGTCTTTTGAAATTACAGCTTTCAGACAGTCTGAAGCAATTGTAAAGGAAGTTATAAGTTATTGTAAGGAAAATTATTTTAAGCTGAAGAAAAAAGGAACTGACTTTGTTACAAAGCAGTGCAAGTCTTGTGATACTTTTTAGTTTGTTGCTGTGAACAGTGACTAATACTAGACCAATTGAGTATTCCTCAAGGAAGTCCTGGGGAAGTTTGTACTCTTTGGGTATGTCTCTTTCAGCAGAACTCTGAAACATTAGCATACGGATTCAAAAGTGAATGCTGTTGCTAAATGATTTAATGCACTCTATTAAATCACTTACTTAAATATGACTGCCAGGCCAGTAAAGATGATTTAATGAATGCTAGTTTTCTGAAATGGATGTGATATATTTTACGTTATATATAGAAATCCCCATGGGAACTTCTACTGGCTTCGCTGTGTGTTTTGCTCAAAGGAGGACTGAATTGCCAAAACTCTGAACGGCTAAACTCATCTGAGAAGACTGAACTATCTTTCTTTTAGCTATGATTTGTCCTGTTTATGATATCGGATGTGGCTACATCCAAGGCTTCCATATGTTCATGGATGCCTTCAAAAACTAGTTGCAATGAAAATTTCAATTTTATAATTCCTTTTTGTTAAGTTCCTTTTAATCCATGCTGCTCTTTGGAAGGTATCTTCTCAAAAAATGATGCTTTTCTTTCCTTAAATGTTAAGGTGTCAATATTTATAATTTGATTAAATTTTGTACAGGTGTGGTTCTTTATGTTCTACTGCAGTTACAGCTGATACTGCTATATGAAATAGCTAGTCAACTGTTCTGTCTTCTTTATTGCTGTATTTCAGCCTAAATCAACTGTCATTGGATTAATCAAGGAAATGATTGCAAAATTTGAGGAAGAGCTGCCTTTGTATTCACTGTCATCTTCTGATGCAGACAGGCAATCGGAACTTCTATCCTACATTGCAAAGATTACTGAAGGTGTGAATGTTTTAATATATTTGTTTGTAGTGTTCTTATACGAAATAGATTTTCTTTATTGTTATTACTTGATATCATGAAGATGCCTATATAATTTTAATATCTGAATTTTTGATGCTTGCATGTCCACAGTGCTTGGTGTTTTCTCTGTATAATCGAAAGTGCTTCTTTTTGAATAGAGAGATCAGATTATCTTTATTGAGTAAGAGCTCATTTTGGATGTTTGCATTTAAGCCTACTTGTAGACCTGGTACTACTCATTTGTTGGAAATTACTGCTGCAAAACTCAACATGAGACCTTGTGGAAGGGAAATGGGATTTTATTACAAAAAGTTGATTTTACCCAATCACAGTCATTCATTCTCTCAGATCTCATTCACTCACACTCACATCCACAGTCTCAAGCCCTGGCCACGCTCACCGGTGTGCAACACTGAGGACAAGGAGTGCTGGCTGTTGAGCCCACATTGTGTCTCTTGGTTTCTTCTTGTTCAGTGGTGGCAAGCTGATTTTGGACTTGTCTTTTACACCCTTCGGGAGAGGATGCTATTTAACATTTTTGCCTCATTACTTTATCTCACCCATTGCCTTGGGCAAAATTCCAGAATGTCACGGTTCTCATGTTTTCCTTATCTGGGTATTTTATCGCTCCAGTCCTGTTGTTCTTCATCCTGACACATTTTCTTCAGGTCAATCTTTTATTTTTCCTTCTTTTAGTGAAATGAGTGATTGTGATCTGTGGCAACTAGTGCAAACCTTTCCCTTTAAGTCTTTCCTGCTGTTTCTTCTGGTAATTGCATACACATACATGCTTGTGAGCACACGTGTGTGCACACAATACACGTTTCTAGTCAATCAATGTTTCTGTTACAGATCTCTCATTATAGTCAGAATGAAAATCATTGTGTTACCAGTAGCATTGGCTAAACAACCTCAGATCACTGTATTTTAATCAAAGGGAGTATTGTTTGTATGGTCTTAGTCTAGCTTCTTGATATTGCTATGCTCATAATTTCTACTTAGTGAAAAAAACATTCCTATCCAGAGAGGAATATATGTGGTTTACACCTTGCAAGCTGTGATGAATTTTCTGTGGTCAGGCTTGACTGCTGTTTTGAAGAAGTTTATGTACTTTGGTTTAACTCAGGCACAGCCATGATCCTTTATGAAGCAGCAATACTTGTATTGATACAGTGTGGACCAGCACTTATGATTGTGGTTTTCTTTTAATTGCAGGAGAGGCTGATGTGAAATCAAAGAGTAAAATTGGTGGAGGCAAAAATGAAGGATGTTTTAACAAAATTACTGTTGTTGGAGCTGGAGATCTTGGCATTGCATGTGTGCTAGCAGTTGCAGCAAAGGTACGTAATTATTATAAATAGCAACAGACCTGATTAACAGAGAGGCTTCAAACCTAGTTCTTAGTGTCTGACATGTAGAAATAACTCAGCAGTTTTAGTAACCATGTCACTGCTTATGTCACTTACCTGTTCAGTTAATTTACGGACACACAGAAGTGTTATTTTCTGCCTTGTTTTCTCAGTCAGCTTTTTAAAGGGTTAAATATTGAATTATTTATTTTGAAAATCCTTAGTTAAAGGATTCTTGCCTGAGCCGTGGCCTGTTACAATTGGGATCTCCTATAATGAGTCATTTTTCCAACTAAAGTCACTAAGCTAAATTATTATTCTTGTGATTTGACAGTAGTTTTCGTCAGTAATTTTGTTTGTTTTACACACAGAACAACAAACACTGGAATTGGAGGAATACTGTGTTTTATTCAGCACTCCCACAAGAAAAAGTTTTGGTTTGTTTTATTGTTGATCTGCATTGTTTTTATTCATACAGGGTTCTACAGACAAAGTGGTTCTTTTGGATCTTTCTGAAGGTGCAGCAAAAGGAGGGACCATGGACTTGGAGATCTTTGCTTTGCCAAATGTGGAGATCAGCAAAGGTACTGGATGTTGTTGCTGGAATGGGCGTGAGTACGGTACTGTGTGTGCTTGTGCTCGTTTTACTGAGACACCTGGGGAGATACAGAGGCTCTGGCATACAGGTCGGATTTTTAAAAAGGTGTTGTTATGTTTTCATAGCTTGTTGCTTTTCTTCATCTTTTCTGGGCAAAACTGGGAAGGGAAGGTTCAGCAAAGCCTGTTTTGTTTTTATTTCAGGCTTTTTTCATTCTGTTTGTAGAAGTAGACGTATGTAAGCCTGTACTTCCAGGGTAAGAGGCTAATACTGAAGTTGGACTTGAGCAGAAATAGAGAGAAGTCAAGCTAGTCCTTCAGTGTCATAGGTGGAGGGAGGGAAAGAAGGGGGAAAAAATGTATTCCCAAGTCACAGAATGCAAAAGCAGGGACTGGGAAAATGAAGAACTGCCCACTGTAGCAGAAGAACATGTTTGGGAACATCTAGGGAACCTGAAGGTGCACAAGTCCATGGGATCTCATGAGATGCATCCATGGGTCCTGAAGGAACTGGCAGATGAAGTTGCCAAGCCACTGGCTGACCATCATATTTGAGAAGTTGTGTCAGTCTGCTGAGGTTCCTGCCAACTGTAAAAGAAAAACATAACCCTCATTTTAAAAAAGGAAACAAAGAAGGCCTGGGGAACTACAGGCCGGTCAGTCTCACCTCTGTGCCCGGCAAGGTCATGGAGCAGATTCTCCTGGAAACCATGCTAAGGTACATGGAAAATAAGGAGGTGATTGGTGACAGCCAGCACAGCTTCACTAAGGGCAGATCATGCCTGACCAATTTGGTGGCCTTCTACAACGGGATTAAAGCATTGATGGACGAGGGATGATCAACTGCTGTCATCTGCCTGGACTTGTGCAAGGCATTTGACACTGTCCTGCATGACATCCTTCTCTCTAATCTGGAGAGACATGGATTTGATGGATGGACCACCCGGTGGATAAGGAATTGGCTGGATGGCCGCATTCAAAGGAGCTGTGGTCGATGGCTTGATGTCCAAGTGGAGATCAGTGATAAGTGGCGTTCCTTAGGGGTTGGTATTGGGACTGGTGCTGTTTAACATCTTTGTCGGTGACATGGACAGTGGGATTGAGTGCATCCTCAGCAAGTTTGCTGACGACACCAAGCTGTGTGGTGCAGTCGACACGCTGGAGGGAAGGAATGCCATCCAGAGGGACCTTGGCAGGCTTAAGAGGTGGGCCTGTGCAAACCTCGTGAAGTTCAACCAGGCCAAGTGCAAGGTCCTGCACATGGGTTGGAGCAATCCCAGGCACAAATACAGGCTGGGTGGAGAATGAATCAAGTGCAGCCCTGAGGAGAAGGACTTGGGGTTACCAGGGTAGATGAGAAGCTCAACATGAGCCGGCAATGTGCACTTGCAGCCCAGAAAGCCAAGCACATCCTGGGCTGCATCAAAAGAAGTGTGGCCAGCAGGTTGAGGGAGGTGATTCTGCCCCTCTAGTCCGCTCTCATGAGACCCCACCTGAAGTACTGCATCCAGCTCTGGAGCCACCAACATAAGAACAACATAGACTTGTTGGAGCAAGTCCAGAAGAGGGCCGTAAAGATGATCAGAGGGCTGGAGCACGTCTCCTGTGAGGACAGGCTGAGAGAGTTGGGGCTGTTCAGCCTGGAGAAGAGAAGGCTCTGGGGACACCTTATTGCTGCCTTCCAGTACCTAAAGGGGGATCATAAAAAAGACGGGGAGAAACTTTTTAGCAGGGCCTGTTGTGATAGCACAAGGGGTAATGGTTTTAAAATAGAAGGAGGCAGATTCAAACTTGATAGAAGGAAAAAAAAAATTATAATGAGGGTGGTGGAACACTGGAACAGGTTGTCCAGAGAGGTGGCTGATGCCCCATCCCTGGAAACCTTCAAGGCCAGGTTGGATGAGGCTCTGAGCAACCTGATCTGGTTGGAGATGTCCCTGCTCCTTGCAGAGGGGTTGGAGTAGATGGCCTTTGAAGGTCCCTTCCAACCCAAACTATCTATGGTTCTGTGTTAGGGAATTAGAGATCGCTGTTAGAGCAGTATTAAAAGGGCTGATAGATAAAGGCAAGTTTCAAAGTACTGCTTTCCTAGATTGATGTTCATTAAACATGCACGTGGCCAATAGTTATTTCTTAATCATTGTCACTGCATATTCAAACAATTAGTTCTTAACAATTTTGTCCTCAATTAGCTGTGAGTGTACAATTCAACAGAGTTGATGCCATGTCTCATAATTGCAGTGATGGCTGCAGTCTTTGATGGTCTTAGTTGCAGAGGTTGAGGTGATGTGGCTCGAAAGCTCTTCCATAGGGAAAGCTGGAACTGAATTGAGCAACTTCCCCACTCTTCCTTGTTTGTCTGTGGTGGTTTTACATTCCTTGTGCCCTCTGCAAGATGAAATGGGGGGCTTTCTTGTGCTTCTGATGTAATGTATATTATTTTGGGACAGGGACTTGGTCTGGTTCCACCAGGCATCTTATCTGCTTATTTTGTACCTGACACTGCCTGCTCTGCATCCTTTGATCTTATCTTGCGGGTTTTACTGCTAGCACTTTTTTTTTTTCCTGAACTGTTGTTGTGCAACTGCGCCACAAATCTCTGTTTGTGCCTTTGTGGTTACTTGTTACATATTTACATTTAGCTGTGGTACAGAAAGATTGTGTGGTTGTTGCTGGTCAATGCTGTTTGTAGTGTTACAATATTACAGAATGCTTATGCACTGTCTCCTGTTTGTATGTATGCTTAGTATGCTTGTATCTGGGTTTAGGGCAAGCTGGTATTAATTATATCCTCCTTAGCATGCTTCCACTTTGTCGGTGCGTTATACCTCTGCTTTGGTTCCAGAAGTGGTGTGACAGTCAAATTACCTTCTTTCTGTGTCCAAGCTGATCACCTGTATGGTTCTCAGATATTCAGAGTTACTGACTCAAGGCAGCTTTGACATAACAAATTTCTGCAGAAAATGTAGTTGTGTGTTTTCTTGGGCTAATAAATACATGTCTTTCACTTGAGTTAATAAATAGACTTTTGGAACACTTTTTATGGTTGTCTACGTGTCCTAGATTGAGCTATAAGATAAAAAATTACAGACGCTTCAGATAAAGGAGTAAAAGTCTTTCCCCTTCTTTAAAAATCAGAATAAAAATGAAAGAGCCTTTTCATGGATGTATTTTGTTTTCTTTCTTGACAAGAAAACTTGGAAAAGCTTATCTGACAGCCCCATCTAGATATTTTCTGATTTCTATTTTGTAACCTTGGACAAAATGCAGTCTGCCTTCCTTGTTTGCCAACTATGAAATGAAAAAAGGAGTTCTGTGTGAGAGCTGTGTTTTACAGGTGCTGTGGAAGTGCCCTGAATTCCACACTGGGCAGTACGGGGGGAGACAGGAGGGGAAGAATCCCTAGCTGAGCTGGATGCTGCAGTTCAGCCTTTGGGATGGCTCTTTGTTTTGCATCCAAAACTTGATAGAATGACATAAATTTAAAAAACATATTTTATTTATATTTTCAGATTTTTCTGCTTCAGCTGATTCAAAAGTTGTGGTACTTACAGTTAATTCTCTGGGTAATGCTCAGACTTACCTTGATGTCATACAGAGCAACGTGGATTTGTTCAGAGAAATTATCCCAGCAATATCACACTACAGTCAGAACGCTGTTCTCCTTGTTGCCTCTCATCCAGGTATGTTGGTACTTTGCCTAATGTTCTGTCCCTCAGCTGGCTTTCTTTTGGCCTGTTTTAAAAATTATGTTACTGCTGAATACACGCACTTAGTCAAAATTTCTTGCTACTCTGAAAGATGTTTTCCTTTTCAGCTTTTAGCAGGACACTATCTTTGAGGGTTTTTTCTTTACTGTTACCAAGATAAAAGAAAATAGTGTACTTTGTTTTGTATAAAAGGTATGTATTTCTATGTGTTTCTGTACGTAGTTTCCATCTGACTGTATCTACAAGATTAGCATCCATTGCCTGTTGTCTTGTCAGTTGTGAGTTTTATGTTGATGTTTCTCCTGTGCATGTGTGTTATGTGCCATATGATCAGACTCCCAAACTACTAATATACATAATATAGTGTTGACAGTAAATATTGCAGCTATGTTTATTGGGAAGTTTAAATCTGTTGGGTCAGTGATACCTTGAACTAAGACAAAGCTAAAACACCACTTAAAATGGAAAGAAGTACATGTGAGTCTCTCTGTCCTGTAAACACACTGAAGACAGCCCTTTTCTGTTTCTCAAGTGCTTCTTACCCTTCTTACCATTTAGAGCTGTGCAGATGGAGAAAAGAATGCTTGCCAAAATGAAAAGAAATTAAACACTGGCTGAATTAAATTTAGAAGCATCTGAGATTTTTGGTAGAGGGAAGCAAGGTGACTCATTCTGAAGTTTCACTTCTCTTAAATTTTACTTGGACTGTGAATTTTCTTCATCTCCATACCTGACTGGGTGGTTTAGATTGAAGTAAACTACTGATATGTTCTTACGTGCTTATATCTTGTCTAAAATAAATGACTTTGTTCTGAGTTTTTTGTAATTGTAATTTGTAGTTTGCAGTGTTGTTGAATTTTGAGTGGTCCTTCATTGTCAGCATATTTTTCTTTCATATATAGTTGAAGTAATGACATACGTGTCATGGAAGCTGAGTGCGTTTCCCAAAAGCAGAGTTATTGGAGTAGGTGCCAACCTAGATACTGAGAGATTTCAGTATATACTGACAAACCATCTGAAAGCACAGGTGCTGGCAAAAGGTGCTTGGATTATTGGTGAACAAGGGGAAGACAAAGGTAAAATGATATTTTATTATGACTGTGAGTATATAATGTCCTGGCAGGGCTTAAGTAATTTGGTAAGGAAAGAATAATTGAGAAAAATAATGAAGGTAGTCATAGGCAGGGTGGTAGATTTTCATAATAATTGTTCTAAATAATAGAATTTTGGTTTGTGCTTGAGACTGTAGACCCTGAGTGTTAGCAAAAGTATTTAACAGTTGTTCACGGTTAAAAAAAAATAGGAAATACAACCTCAAATGCTTTTATTTGATATGACAATATAGGTTATTGTACAGAAAGAGGAAGGAAATGTGGTGTAATATATGGTAGGTTACTGCTAACATGAGAATTATTATATATGACTTCATTTTTAAGCAAGTGTCTCTGGCCAGGTGCTACTACAGAGTTTATTTCAGCAGTCCAGGGAACCTAAGAAGGTCATCGACTACATTTGGGTTGTTGTGGGAGAAGGGAAGTTTGGAAAGCTTGAATTTTAATTTATTTTTTTTTTTCCTTCTCCCCACCTTATCTGGTACCTATTTTAGTCACTGTTTAGATGTGAATTTAAATGTTTGTTGTTTCTATTTAGTACCATCATGGACCAGTTGTAATTTAGTTGTGAATCAAACAGAAGCAATGGCTGCTTGTAACTCAAGGGAAAAGGTGGCTAACAGGTAATGCCATTATAATCTTAATTTTTTTTCTTCATGTTTAAGCACTTGATGTTTGCAGAGTTTTTTCCTTCAGCTCTTTATGAAGAGGAGGAAGTTTGCTCTAAAATGTTCACGCATTGAGTGTCTGGGAAATTACAGGTCTGTCATTCACTTTCATACATGTGTATATGCCCACTGTTTTTCTGAAGTTCCCAATAGTTTTGTGCCTATGATGATCTAAGGACCAGACAGGCTTTGTAGAATATTCACTAGAATATTAAGAGTTGCCAGTTTGATTGTATTTAAAAAAAAAATAGTAGACAAGCCTTCTGGTACACTTTTCTCAGAGCTTGTGTGGAAGTAGTTTACTTCACAGCAAAGTACACATTTGGATCAGTTTACCAGATTTAATTAGCCACAAACCAGTTACACCTTTTGACAGAAAAGCGAATTGTTACTATTATTTAATGCAATTCTTAATTCCCTTCTATTGTTTTCCAAAACAAACAATCATATACCTGATACAGTACACATAATCTGCCTTTTGGGTTTTACATATAAACTAAAATACGAGTAATTAAAATCTAAACATCATGGCTTTCTCATTTTCCTGGTTTATATAGAGCTATGGAAGTTCTAAAGGGAAAAGGTCAGAGATCTTGGTCTGTTGGGCTCTCAGTTGCTGATTTGACTGACAGCATACTGAAAGATAAAAGAAAGATTCATTCTGTATCCACTCTCGCAAAGGTAAATGTGTTATTAATATATTTTGGTTGGCACTGTAATGATATTATTTATATTGGATATGACCATTAATTTTAGCAGCACAGACATCTCACTTAAAGTAACTATTCTGAAGTAGCACTACTGCCATTACTTTATTCCAAGAACATCTTTCAATTCTAGTCCAAAAATGAGAAAAAATAAATTGTTGCATTACTCTGAAACCAATATTAAAAGTGGATTATTCTCCCAAAAATACAAGAGTTCAGAGGGAAAATATGTTCAAGGTTGCTTGCCAGCTCCCCTGGAATAGCTGGATTTGGCAAATGAAGAGAAATGTGTGTGTTGCAGTTTCCAAGTGCTTAGTATTGAATGTAGATATTTTCCAGAGGACGAAAGGGTTCAGTATCCTTTATGAAAGTATAAAATGCATTTTCTGCCAGTATGTTATTTGGCTAGGTTTGAAACAGCGGCTTTTTTGCTCCTTAATACTTTACACTGAGGAGAAGATTATGAAGCTATATTTAACTTAAAATTGGAGACTGAACTTTGTTTAGATATAGAGGAGTGACAGGTCTCTGCAGATTAGCTACAGAATGTAAATTTTCCCATGCGGATCCTAAAAATAAAAAAAATCTACAGTGTAAGCTTGAATTGTAGGGATATAAGTTTAATAAAGTCTCTCACAGATTGAATATGGGATCGAAACCTGAAAAATATTTCCTGGATAGCTCTCTTTGGCTACATTTTAAAATTTCTTTTGTTCAGCCTGAAAGAACTAATGGTACTGTACTATCAAGTGTCCCTGCTTGTTGTACCTAAGAAACTGGTTAAATGGTGTTCTGTAGTATAAGCTTTGCCTGCATTATAGAGGCCTGGTATATCTATATTGGGAAACCCCTCCAAGTCTGGCATGGTTCAAGATTTTTTTTTTTTTAATCTGTACAGTAATATTTTACAGTTTCTATACAGTAACCCATGGCACAGGATCTAAAATAAATGGAATTTGACCTATACAAAACATGCCATCTGATAGAATATCCTTGCTTAATTAAAATAATCAACTTATTTAGTATAGCTCCATACTTCAGACAGAGCAGAAATAAGTAACTTTGTGACAGTTGTCTTTGTGTGTTTTTTTCAGGGATGTTGCAATATAAACAGTGAAGTATTCTTAAGTCTGCCATGTCTTCTTGGAACCAATGGAGTGATTGAAATGGTCAAGTTAGAAGAAGATCCTCTAGCGCAAAAGAAACTGCAAAGCAGTGCAGGATCAATTAATGACCTTCAGCAGCAGCTGAAACTGTAAGCCAGCACAAGGGAAGCCACAGCGTCTGCTCGCAAACTCGGAGATTTGCTAGGCAGAAAGGGTTGCTTGGTATATACGGGTTTCTATACAAAACAAGAAGCTTTTTTACTTTACTTTCAAGAAATGCTTTCTCAGTTTTGGTTTAAATTATTTAATACTGCGCTGCACAGTAATTTTTATTTGAAAAGTGCACTTTTGGTAGCCGAAATGAGGAGGGTAATGTGCGAGTACCTTTTACCTAAGTTCAGGTGACTTCTGCCTGTGTTTTTGTAACTAATTATAGCCTGATTCTTGGGTTATTCTTAGCTCTTTGCACCCTGTCTTGGACACAGTCTAGGAAAGCAGCTTACCCTGCTCTGCAGACGCTCCAGTATGTAGAGCCAACTAGACTCTTCCTCCTGGTTTTTAAGTGCTGCAGCAGGGGCTTGCCTAGAATACGGTCACACTCCAGCTCTGCAGGGCGCTGGGGGATGCAGTTTGGCACCTCCATCTTTCATCCCTGTCACATATGCTCTGATGTCAATGGACTCCTGCTTGTTACTAAGGGGAAAAAAAGGCTAAAAGTATGACGTTAGCATGCATGATGTTAGCAAACCTGAAGCATGAATTTCTGTTGGATGTTTACTGATGTCTGAGACTTCCTGGTCATGACTTGTTTACTCTTATTTTGTAAGAACATTCAAAGCACTAAAGCATCTGCAGTTCTCAGTACATAAATGCAACACTCTTACCCTGTGCAGCATGGGAACAGGTGCTTTTCCTGAAAGAAGAGCAAGGGGTGGGCTTCAAATAAATAACAAAATCTGACAGTTAAGTTCTGCAGAAGTAGCTGTGAGTTCAGGCCTTGGTCCAAAGCCAGCCACTGTCAACGTCAGCCTGAGGAGAATACAGCTGCTTGAGAAGGCAGCCAAACCTGTAACCCTCCTCAGGGGAGGCCAAGGATGTGGTGAAAAAGCAGGATATGGATTTTTTAGGTCAATCAAAAAGCAGATGTTTTTCAGGTAAAGGTTTTTTAGGAGTGCTAAGCTATTGATTCACTGCACTGTGTTCATCCCGATCATACCTCAGCACCACCGTGCAGGCAGAAGAGACGTGGGCTCCACTCCTGCTGCGCGCAGCGTAGGAATGTCATTCCACGTTTACGTTTTGAGCTGTGATGATGCTTTCTGAGTAAAAGTAGCATCTGTATCAGAGCGAAAGAGGTTTTCCTTTGTGCCTTCCGGTTATGTCTCACAAAGAGACAGTCTTGCAAGGAATTCTGAGTTTATATCGATATCAGAATTAAGATACAAATAGAAAGGGAAAAAAACCCTTCAGTAATTTTCATGGAATACTCAAATTTCCTTCTTTGTAGTTGCTGGTGGTAGGACAAAATTAGTGATGGCTGCTGGTGATGAACTTCACTGCTACATTAAAAAAAAAGCACCCAACACTATGCCTGGACTTTGGGGTTGTTTTTTCTTTTACTTTGGAAAAAAAAACAACATAAAATTATGGTTTTATTTTGTTCTTCAAAGTACTGTGTTTAATCCATCGAGCATTTATTCTCATGGGAATAGGCCAGGTGTTTTATTTGCTTTTTTTTTTTTAATTAATAGTTGTAATCTTAAAAAGCTACAAACTCTTACAGGGATGTCCGTTAGAGTGATGCTATGTTATAAAGTAACTCGCCTTGGCTACCTGGGAGAAATGCCGCTCATGCTTACGCGGTACTCCGTGAAAAATAACCGAAGGACCGCAGCTTGATGAGCGTGGTGGGCAAGGGCACCGTACGCTCCCACGGGAAATGAATTCTCCCAAAATACTTTTTAACAATAAACCGCACCACAGCCACCTTTCAGGCGTTCCGTGAGGTGTTTCCGATACACGACGTACCGCTAGCGCCTGCCGCCTCTCAGGGATGGCTGCGGGAAGCGGGGGTGGCCGTGCCCGTGCCCGGGGTACCCCGCACCGCCGGCAGCGGGTGCTCGTCTCTACCGGGGCCGCGCACGGGTGTCCGGGAGCGCGTCTCTCGGCGGCCGCGTGACGCACCCCCTCCGCGGAAGTGTCGTCACGGCCGGGCGGAAGCGGCGGTCGCTTCCTGTGTTTATGTAGGAGCGGGGAAGGGCGGCCGGGCAGGTGTGTGGCGGCGGCGGCGGCGGCACCGGGAGCGGCGGTTGGGCGGAGGAGGGGCCGGCCGCCATGGCGGTCTCCGAGAGCCAGCTCAAGAAGATGCTCGCCAAGGTAACGGCGCGGCCGGTGGCACCGAGAGCCCCTTCCCCTCCTCGCCGGCCTGGCTGGGCCTGCTGCGGGCCGGGCGCGGAGCGGGGGCCCAGTGGCTCCTCCAGCCGCGGCGCCGGCCCCCGGGAGCGGTCGGCTTCCCCTTCCCATTTCCCCATTTCCCCATTCTCGGGCGGTCACGTCGGCGGCCGGGCGAAGCGGTGGTGGAAGGGTTGTGTCCGGCCAGCTGAAGACTGTAAATCGAGTTAGTGGATAAGGGGAAGTACGGTGCATCAAAACCTAAAATGTGTCATTATTTATAGTCCAACGAAACTTTAGTTCTGGGTTGGGGTGTTGCTGGTAAAAGCTGAATAGAAACCATTTGCCTGGCTGGGGCTGTCGTGCATCGAAGTGGATCGGAGCGAGGGTTGTTGGGTTGTGCAGTGTAATTTGCATTCACTGGTGAAGTGACAGTGGCAGGCAAGTTCAGCTTCATTGACTAGGGTAAGGCTGGGGGTTTTTATCACCCTTACTTAAGGAAGCGAGAAAATCTCTTGGGAGGAAGGCCTTGCCGCCATGCCAGCCCATGGGAGCTGCTCTCCGGCAGACAGCGGGACCCTGCCAACCCCAGGCGGTGCCCCCCGACTGGCCTCGGGGCACAGCGTCCCCGAGATGCACCCGGTTACAGTCCTGGAGAGACCCAGGGTGTCTGCGGTCTCCGGGGCACCTGGGTACCGGTGGCCTCAGATCTGGTGGAAGCGCCTCATTTTGTTAGGATTGATGATCAGAGGGTTGGAGCATCTCTCCTGTGAGGACAGGCTGAGAGAGTTGGGGCTGTTCAGCCTGGAGAAGAGAAGGCTCTGGAAGACCTTATAGCGGCCTTCCAGTACCTAAAAGGGGGCTACAAGAAAACTAGGGAGGGACTTTTGACAAGGGCATGTAGTGACAGGACAAGGGGTAGTGGTTTTAAACTGGAAGAGGGGAGATTCAGCTTAGCTATAAGGAAGAAATTCTTCACTGTGAGGGAGTGGAGAGGCACTGGAACAGGTTGCCCAGAGAAGCTGCGGTTGCTCCGTCCCTGGAAGTGTTCAAGGCCAGGTTGGATGGGGCTTTGAGCAACCTGGTCTGGTAGAAGGTGTCCCTGCCCAGGGCAAGCGGGGGTTGGAAGTGGATGATCTTAAAGGTCCCTTCCAACCTAAACTGTTCTGTGATTTCATAAGGTAAATCATTATTCACTGAATCACACGGAGCCACATGTAGTTATACTGCTCTTCAGGTGAAAACTGGGCTTTGTCCAGCAGTTTGAGATCCTTATTAAAGGATCTTTCACCTGCATGGAATTATAAGCAATTTTTTTTTATCAGTTTGAAAATGAGTGCTGAATACTAACTTAGTGTCAGCAAATGAGATCATGTGTATATTTGTATACACCTGTCTTCCCTAAATGAATTATTGCCATCCCACAGAAAAAAAAACAGAATTTAAGGTAGTCCTGTTTACTATTTCCCTTACTTGTGCTTCTCCATATTATACCCCCAATGCCATCTGACTTTCTGTAGGTAAGTTCAAAGTGCAATGTGTTTAATGGCTGATGAAAAATGAAGTTACTATTTTACTACTTCATTTTTCAAAAATAGTTACACTTTCTGCTCTATAGAGGGAAGCTTGGTGATATTTCCCGTATGAATAGCTCAGTGTGTGAGATAACAAAAGACTTAAGCCCTAGTTTGGGTGAACATAAGCACTTAGTTTAACTTCAGGTATTTACCTGCAGTCTTGAAAAGCTTCATCTCTCTGTGATCTGTTTCCTGATGTGTAAAATGAGGAGGATGAATTTGCCATCTGAGAATGGAGGAGGAAAAAAAAAGTTTAGAAATTAAGAATTCAAATTAAATCAGTTTCAGTTGCCCGTGTAGAAATCACTAGGATCTTGTGTTTTCCAAAGAGATTTCTATTTTTCTTGAAAATGCTCAACTACTTATTATATGAACACAGGAAGGACTGTCCTCTTATATTCTAGTACTTCTTAGAATGGAAAAGAGAAATAAACACAAAAGGGTATACTTTGTGCTTTAAATAATTAAAAAATCTGGAAAACTAATCATTCTCATTAGGAAAAACTTCTTCATATGTCATTTATATATACAGAACTTGGGTCCTCTGCAGTTATCTGGATCTAAGTACTGAAATTAACAGCTGATGTAGCACTTAATTTTGCTTGTGGCAGTAGCTGGAATCTTATAAGCTTATCTCAACAAGTAAGTAATTATTCATCACTCAGTGTAAAAACTATTTGCAGCAATATTCTTTTTCTTGGTTTTAAGAGACATATAAAAACAGGGAAGAGGGGCCCAGGAAAGTTGGTCTATATTCAAGGAGCACCTCCTCCAAGCTCAGCAGAGGTGCATCCCGATGAAAAACAAGTCGGGCAAAAAGGCCAGGAGGCGGGCGTGGATGAGCAAGGAGCTCCTGGACCAACTGAAAGTGAAAAAGGAAGCCTATAGAGGGTGGAAGCAGGGACAGGTAGCCTGGGAGGACTACAGAGAGGCTGCGCGAGTGGCCAGGGATAAGGTAAGGAAGGCCAAAGCCCTGGCAGAACTGAATCTGGCCAGGGATATAAAATGCAACAAGAAGAGCTTTTATAGGTACGTAGGGGACAAAAGAAAGTCCAGGGAAAATGTAGGCCCCCTCCGGAAGGGAACGGGTGTCCTGGTTACCCAGGACATGGAGAAGGCTGAGGTACTCAATGACTTTTTTGCCTCAGTCTTCACGAACAAGAGTTCCTGTCCCACCACCCAAGCTGTAGAAGGTGCAAGCAGGGACTGCGAGGATGAAGAACCGCCCACTGTACTCGAAGAGCAGGTTCGGGATCATCTGAGGAACCTAAAGGTGCACAAGTCCATGGGACCTGATGAGATCCATCCGCAGGTCCTGAGGGAACTGGCAGATGAAGTTGCCAAGCCACTGGCTATCGTATTTGAGAAGTCCTGGCGGTCTGGTGAGGTCCCCGATGACTAGAAGAGAGGGAACATAACCCCCATTTTTAAAAAGGGGAATAAGGAAGACCTGGGTAACTACAGGCTGGTCAGCTTCACCTCTGTGCCTGGCAAGGTCATGGAGCAGATTCTCCTGGAAACCATGCTAAGGCACATGGAGAGCAAGGAGGTGGTTGGTGACAGCCAACATGGCTTCACCAAGGGCAGATCGTGCCTGACCAATTTGGTGGCCTTCTATGACGGGGTGACGGCATCCGTGGACAAGGGACGAGCAACTGACATCATCTACCTGGACTTGTGCAAAGCTCTTGACACTGTCCTGCATGACATCCTTCTCTCTAAACTAGAGAGGCATGGGTTTGATGGACGGACCACTCGGTGGATAAGGAGTTGGCTGGATGGCCGCACTCAGAGAGTGGTGGTCAACGGCTCAATGTCCATGTGGAGACCGGTCACGAGTGGCGTCCCTCAGGGGTCTGTGCTGGGCCCGGCCCTGTTCAACATCTTTGTCGGCGACATGGACAGTGGGATAGAGTGCACCCTCAGCAAGTTCGCCGACGACACCAAGTTGTGTGGTGCCGTCGACACGCTGGAAGGGAGGGATGCCATCCAGAGGGACCTTGACAGGCTGGAGAGGTGGGCCCGTGCCAACCTCATGAAGTTCAACCAGGCCAAGTGCAAGGTCCTGCACCTGGGTCATGGGAATCCCGGGCACAAATACAGGCTGGGCGGGGAATGGATTGAGAGCAGCCCTGAGGAGAAGGACTTGGGAGTGCTGGTGGATGAGAAGCTCAACATGAGCCGGCAGTGTGCACTTGCAGCCCAGAAAGCCAAGCACATCCTGGGTTGCATCAAAAGAAGCGTGGCCAGCAGGTCGAGGGAGGTGATTCTGCCCCTCTAGTCCGCTCTCATGAGACCCCACCTGGAGTACTGTGTCCAGTTCTGGAGCCCCCAACACAAGAAGGACATGGACCAGTTGGAGAGGGTCCAGAGGAGGGCCACGAAGATGATAAAAGGGCTGGAGCACCTCTCTTATGAGGACAGGCTGAGAGAGTTGGGGCTGTTCAGCCTGGAGAAGAGGAGGCTCCGGGGAGACCTGATAGCAGTCTTCCAGTACCTCAAGGGGGCCTACAAGAAAGATGGGGAAAGGCTGTTCAGTAGGGCCTGTTGCGATAGGACGAGAGGTAATGGTTTTAAAATAGAGGGGGGTAGATTTAGATTGGAAATTAGGAAAAAATTTTTTACGATGCGAGTTATAGAACACTGGAACAGGTTGCCCAGAGAGGTGGTGGCGGCCCCATCCCTGGAAACGTTCAAGGCCAGGCTGGATGAGGCTCTGAGCAACCTGATCTAGTTGGGGATGTCCCTGCTCCTTGCAGGGGGGTTGGAGTAGATGACCTTTGAAGGTCCCTTCCAACCCTAACCATTCTATGATTCTATGATTTTCTAATTGTCAACTGTTGAGCCAAATTTTCAAAAGCACCCCAGATAACCATATCTAGGTTTTATCAACCCTGTCAGCCACCGTGTTCCAGACTCCCAGTGTGTGTGCTGAGCAGGCTGACATTGTTTTATCTATTCCTTGACTAAACTGACTTGACGCTCTTGTGCCAAAAGTGGAGTTAAATCTTGACTGTGAATCCTTGTGCTTGTTAGGAGCTTCTGTTAGTGGAAGCAAATTCTTTTTTTTTAATAGTGATTATGCCAATCATCTTGAGTCTATATCTTGTGCCATACGGTGTGCTCCTGTAGAAGACCTGTCTTTTTAAAGCGGCTAGCAACATGCTTTCGTTCGTGCTGTAGCAACACATTCAGTGATGTGGGTATGTAGTGCCAGTCTCTGGCTGGCCTAGCTGAAATTTCACAGACCTCCGTCTCCGTGTTCTTGCCACGCCTGTTACCAATTTCTTGCTTCCGCTAGGTGTTGGCGAAGGAGGGAGGCATGTACTCAAATGATGGCAAAGGTGTCTCTCCTCTGTGAAGCTCTTCCTGTGCGCTCCCAGTCCTGCTCCCACTTTCCAGAGCTGCTGCAGCCTTCCCATCAAAATGGCATCTGGGGGCTGCCCTGACCCTCTGGCTGGTTGACCTCTGTGCTGGTGCCTCCCTGCACACTCAGCATCCCTGCTGGGGGGGCTGCTTTTCTTTCCCACAGACTGTGTTTTGCAGGCTGACCCTGTGGCTGTTACGCCCTTGTTCATTTCAGGAAGCTAAGTCACAGCATCCCCCAAAGCGCAGGTGCTTTTTGTAGACTGAGATGGCATTATGGGAGGTGGCATGGTGTGTTCATCTCTGCTCGTTAGATAAGTTATCATGCCCAGGAGTAGCATCCTTGTCAATCTCTGTAGATAACAGGAAGAAGAATTAGTTTCTAAGCTTCACAACTCATGAGTGTTTGTTGCAGCAAAGGTGACCTTTAGCTGTGGCATCACACTTTGCTCTTGGATAATGTCTGAATTAATTTGTTCAGATGTTGTTAACATCTGTGTGCATTGGCTGTCTGGCATTTCATTGTGTTGGGCCCTTTGTCTTCCTACCGTGGTTGAATGAAAGGGTGCTGTCTGTTTATATTCCTTAAGACATCTGAAGATTGAAATTTTTTTTTAATTATTCTATTACAATGAAAAGCTTGTCAAGGGACATCAGGTTAAAGAGCTGTGCCGCTTGGTGAACCAGCTGTCAGTTACCCAGGAGCATCTCCTTTGTAGTCTGTGGATTATAATTCTGAGACTGCGAAATTCTGTAGTAGTGTATCTGTGTTTTACAGATCTTCTGTGCAGTGAGTTACTCCTTGCCCCTGATAAAAGGAAGGGATTGAAACCGGTGTTATTACTGATAATATTGTGCCTTGAAATGTTTGCTTCCTAGTTGATAAAATACATGAAAATACTGAACAGTGATTGATAAATACTGTGGTGCTTTGAAAAGTGCTTTGAAAGATATCTGTGTGGTTGGGATCCTAGATATCTGTGTATCAGGAATGGTCAAAGTGTCACTAAATTTGTTTAGAGATGCATTTTTAAGATCCACATATATCTCGCAGATACTGTTGGTTATGGTAGAACGTGAATGAAAATGCAATAGCTTTTCCCAAATCCCTTGATGTATGGACACTTACTTAACACTAAAAGCATCTTAACACCTTGTTAAAGTTTGGTCAGCTTTATAGGCAGTGTACAGTTAGGTAATATGGAGAAATATAGTCTTATTCCAAAATAAGAGTGGAGAAGAATGTCCGTATACCAGTGTAAACACTCATAAATGCAGTATGTTGGGTAAAATAAAACCAAATTAAATTACACTGAAAATTTAATCTCTAAAGTAATTCTTTCTCTTTTGTTTTCCAGTATAAGTATAGAGACCTAACCATAAAGGAGACGACCAGTGTTATTACGCAGTACAAGGACCTCAAACCTGTTATGGATTCATACGGTTAGTCTGTGCATGAAAAATTTTTTTTTGTTGAATTATTGATGGTTTACATATATTTGGTAGTTTTTGTGAGAGGAAATGAGATTAAAGCTGGAAAATATTATTTGAATTTCTCTTCTTGATATTTGACATCAATACTTCCTTAGAATCACGGACAGTTATTTTCTGAAATAGCCTTTCTGTTTTACTGAGTCAGTCTAACATGCCAAGTGTTGCATTTTTCACAGCTTAACTTTTAGTTAATTGCTCAGTGATGTCATATCAGTTGGTGTCCTAAGATTGCTGGTATCTTACAAATTCAGCTTTGCTATCCTACAAAGATATTTTTAGAGTTCTATTTAGAAAGAATTGTAAGTCAATGAAAAAAATATTTAATTAAAAGTAATTGTCGCAATCCTTAGGAGTATGAAGAAGATATAGTCAAGTATATAGAAAATTGGTATGAGGTGTTTTGTAATGTAAATTAACGATGGCAGTCACTGTTTGTTAGCTATTTTAAAGGCTCTGACTAAATTCGAGTGCATTAAATGAAGATGGTATCTTGCATCTGCTCCAGAGGCTGAGGGCATGGTTTCACAAGATACAGTGAGCCAGCTTAACTGCTGAGGTCATCCTCCTTCTGATCACCTTTATTAAACTGTCACCTGTGGGATTCCTCTAGGAGCTAATTTATGTTACTGATACTTCATCAGAGGCTTCATAGTCTTCTACTTTCTAAATTATAAATCTGAATTGAAAAGTATTAAGAAGGGACATGGACAGGAGAGAGAAATTAGTTTTAACTTGAATAGCTGCAAGCCAGCAGCTGTCGCAGAAATAAAAATCCATGCAGTGACTGGAGAGTCAAAAACAGTAGCGAAGGGACTGTGGTTGGAATAGCAAGTTTGCGTAACAATAGTGATCAGAATTCCGGATAGCTTGGAGCTGTTTTGAGAGTCCCGTTTGTGTTACCTGACTCGTTCTAAGCTGCCTCGAAAAGGCTGAGCACTGAACCACTTTACAGGTAGTTGATACTATTTGGAGCAGTGAAATGAGCAATAAGAAAATGGTTACAGTGCTGTTGAGATAACTTTCACGTTTCTACTAATAATTAAATACATACCTCCCATTTGAGTCCCAGCGTGTTCTACCTGCCTTTGCAGAACATTAACACCAAAAGGATGGTACACGATAAGCTATGTTTGAAGTATGACTAGAAAATTTCAGGTATAATTAGGAAAAATAAAAGTTTTATTGCCAGAAGTTGATAATCCATTGGATTGAAAGGATGACAAAACTGAGTACAGCAACTCAGTAAATTGAGGTCAAGGTTCCCATGCAGGTTGTGAACTAGCACTAAGATGTGGCAGTGAGTCAAATGCTACGCATTTCTTCTTCTTCGGTATATTACTGTTTGGTTAAATTAGCTTTACTGATTATGTAATAAATTACTATGGCCCAGTAATTTTCAGTATTCTTGCTGACTTGTTTGTTTGGAGAAAGCGTAGGGAATTCTTTGTAATCCTGAGATGACATTTGTTTTTTAAATTAAGTTTGAGTTCAGATCATCTTTGCAGCAATTTGTATAATTTGCAGTTTGTATAGTTCCAAGATGTTTCACTCGGTCTCTGAATGAGGAAACAGCTTTATTTGCAGTGACGTAGTTTGACGATGTTTAGTCATTCATTTATCAGAAACGCATTGTTCATAAGAAGTTACCCGACTGTAGGCAATCATTTGCTAGTCCATAAACGTGCAAGAGCAGAACCTTTCAAGCTGGGTTTATATATGTGTAACATCTGAAAATTTATGCTAGTAAATACATGGGGTATAACCTGAACAGAGATTAATGTAGCAAATATGTTTATTTTAGAAATATTGTTTGTTCCCTTTCAGTTTTTAACGATGGCTCGTCTAGGGAGTTGATGAGCCTCAGTGGAACCATTCCGGTGCCTTACAGAGGTATGCATTTGTTATTACTACCACTCCCATTATTTTCCCAAATTACACTTAAAACCTTATTTAGATTTGTCCTCGTTCAACTTCACTGCTTCAGTGAACACTATTTTCTTGAAATCCTCTACTTGACCAAAGTATAATGTTTTAAAGAAATTGTTCCTTATTTGTGCTGTGGAATAAAATTTTAATGTTGAGCATTGCTTCTTCAGTCTTGTACAGCTCTGCAAGGTCTCTTCTTTCAGTACTGCACGTTTTTCAAGCTTCTCAGTTGAATGAGAGTTGCAGACCATTTATTGCTGCAGCTAACAATAATTCAGATTAGAGTCTAGTAATGCTGTATTGTAGGACAAATGAGATCATGGATTAGTGGTAAATGATAATTGTAAGTCAAAGTTAAATTATTCCAAAAAATGTTGAGTTCATAGCCATATCATGAGCTCTTTGTTAAATGTTATTAGTAGATTTCGGCTTCCTACTCTGTGCAGTTGAATTTACTGGGTTTAGGAGTTTTTTATAAATCTGAATACAGGAGGATAGTTAGAGAGTTGGAGTAACTTTTAAAATCTGTCTAATATCTCTTCTAGGTAACACATACAATATCCCAATTTGCTTGTGGCTGCTGGACACCTACCCTTTCAACCCCCCAATTTGTTTTGTTAAACCCACTAGCTCTATGACAATAAAAACTGGGAAGCATGTTGATGCAAATGGAAAGATATACCTTCCTTATCTGCATGAGTGGAAATATGTAAGTATAGGAAATTTGAAATCCTCACATTGCTCTGTTCTGAATTCTTTTAGATAGTTGTATCAATTTTAACAAAAACCATAATCCTCTCTATTTGAGATCTTAAACAGCTTTCTAAATGAAAACAACTGCTTATTATTTGTAATTATTTGTCTTAAGATTCAGGATGTTGCATTCTGTTGCCTGGTTAATTGCATCTTTAGTTACAGTTTTTCT
The DNA here is from genome assembly GCF_036417535.1 of Chlamydotis macqueenii. Classification (NCBI taxonomy): domain Eukaryota; kingdom Metazoa; phylum Chordata; class Aves; order Otidiformes; family Otididae; genus Chlamydotis; species Chlamydotis macqueenii. Next base: position 49,688,258 of record NC_141560.1, on the reverse strand, counting down.
GATTAAACAGCACAGCACAGACGTACATACTTCCCTGGCATGACACTGATGTGAAAATCTGTGAGATAAGAATATTTACAGAAGGAAAATTATAAATTCTGTGAAACATCTCTGGGCTAAGATTAATCTCTGACTGAAATGGTCTTATATGAGCACTTGGACTTCCTTATGTTGACATTGCTGGAGCTTCGAGTTTATGGATGTATTTGCTTTACCAATAAATAAAGGCATTGAGCAGTGCAGGCCTCAGAAGTTTTAATCAAAGTATGGACTTGTAAAGAAGACAAACTGTGCTGACAAGGTCAGAAGAATGGTACAAGAGGCACAGTTCTGTAAAAAGTGATTAACAGGAATAAATTTATTAAGCATGAGTGCAGCACTTGCGTGGTAATAGTGGAAAATGACTGCCCAGATCAGGATGCAGGTCTTGCACAACCAAGAGGATCATCTAAGATACAGATGATACAGAATTCATTCAGTTTGAAAGGTTGGTAAAAATAAGTAAGTGGGTTGTAGAGCTAAGAAAATTTGAAAATAGATTATTTAGTCTGGTGCTGCATTCATGATGCTTGTCCTTATTTTGGCAAAATGAAATCATGCTTACATTAAATGTAGTTACAAACTGAGAAGCCTAATTTAGCTGTATTTAAAGGAGATTTGTGCCCATAGTGGTTTAGAATATTTTTTTTCCTCTTGAGTCATTCTGAACTTGAGCAAAAGCTATATACTGTCTGAAATTGAAATGTCTGAAAACTTAGTGATCTGTAGTTCTTTCATGTTGAAGAGTGGATTTAAGTTTTAAAAAAATATTATAATCCATCATTGCACAGTCATCTTCAGTCCCTTATTGCCCTGCAGTTGATACGGAACCACATATTACTCAGTTTATTCTGAGTGTGAACGCTACTGCAGCTGTATTCTGTTATACCATTTTGAATACCATCTGGCTGAGTTTGGAATCTGTGAGAAATATATAAAGGAAGTGAAATATGCACACACGCATATATATACATATACGTGTTTTTTTAAACCCACAAATAAAAGAATGGCTTTTGAGAGCTGATGCTTTGGTAGCGTTTCGTTATTATAGTCAGTTAAACTGCCTGTTAATGAAATCAACAACTTGTGATTTGCTTACCCTCACAGCCCCAGTCAGACTTGCTAGAACTGATTCAGGTCATGATTGTTGTGTTTGGTGAGGAACCTCCAGTCTTTTCTCGGCCTACAGCTTCATCAAGCTACCCACCATACCAGGCAACAGGCCCACCAACTAGTAAGTGGTCACGGTGACTAATTTCTACACATATTCATATTCCAAAGCGTATTGTTGCTCTGCATAGTTTGTCAACGGATGATGTATTCTACTCTAGAATGACTTTCTGTATTGATGGCTGATGAATTCCCCTGTGCTGTACCTGACCTTTTTGAACTATGTTGGAAGAACGTGTGTGTGTGTTTTCGACTTTTGGAAGGGAGGGAAAAATCAAGTTTGTATTTAAAAACATTAAAACCAAAACACACCCGCACACACCCCTCAGGCCCCTCAAAATGACCAGTAACCTGTTAATATTTGGAGATAACTTAGTATTCATTGTTGATTTTAAAATCAATATCGTTTTTTATCCACACAGTGGTTAAAGTAATGATTAGTAAAAAAATAAATACATAGTGAAAGGTGTTCTAGCCAGTTCTTCTAAGGAATGTGTAATTTACTTCAATTATAGTTCTCATACTCTTCCTCCAAAGAAAGTACTCTTGAAAATATTTTAACCAAAGTTGATAGGTAGAGGTGGAATCTTCAGAAATGCAAAATTTGTATGTGTTTTATGAAAATATGCTTACATACAGAAAGGAAGTTCTAGCTGGTCTATCTGTGGAGGGAAGGTCAGCTGCCGTTTAGTCCTTTATGCATTTTGAGGGGAAGCAGCTACCTTGGTCAGTTGGCACAGACATAGCTCTCAAGAGCGGTATGGGAAGCCTCTGGGAGTGTTGTGGGAAGCGGTTGTGTTAGAGGATGCAGGGTACGCGTTAGTGGGGGGTTTTGGCCGTAGAATGACTTCTCTTACTCTTCTCGTTTCATTGTGTTACACTGTTTTCATTGTGCAATAATTTTGAAAAGCGTACGTACCTCTCACTCGTGCATTCTTAATATCTATTAAACTTCGGAAAAGTAAAAATGTACAAAATCATTATTTTATTTAGCTTCCTATGTGCCGGGCATTCCAGGTGGAATATCTGCCTATCCACCAGGAAGTACTCCAAACCCGAGGTGAGAACCCCTTTACACCATCATCATTTACATAATAGACAGATTTGCTGAATAGTATCTAGTCCTAGTTGTATTTTCTTATGGTATACTTATATAATTATGGTGTTAACAGTTTTTTTTGTTTGTTTCTTTTTTAAATAAGGGCTGAATTCTGTCAATAGCCAAAAGAAAATTTGAGAAAGGTTTAGCTTGCTTAGTGTTGCTTACTTCAAATACAATATACTTGGGTGGTAAATACATTTTGAAAATTATTCCCTAACTCCCAGATGTTACCTTGTTTCACTTGTATATTGGATTAGTTTTTATAAGGTTGCTATGCTTTACATGATGTAGAAAGAAATGTACCCCTGCAATTGGGGTGTTTTATTAGCGTTGTTAGTGTTGTTTGGGGTAATTAGCAACTCAAAACATTGAACAAAACAATTGCTGGATTAATACAGACCCCGACTCCAGCATAAATGTGGAATTAATTCAGAGCACTCCAAGAGAAATTGAAGGGCACAAAATTATTTTAAAAGCTTTTCATTAATATGAACCAAGACTTTTAAAGTATATTATACAATAGTTTGGAATAAAACTTTTCCAGAATATTTGGAATTCTGTCTTAGCAAATAGTGAGATGCTGATTGCTGCCTCTTAGTGTGTGCCTACATTTTTTCCACATAATAATTAATTATTTTTATTGTTAATATCCATATGTCCTGATTTAGTGTTAGGAGTATATTGCTGTAGTATGTAACATTTTGATTTTTTAAAAAAAACTAAAAAATTTTAAACCCTGTAAGCATTAGGAAGAAGGGTGTTTGAAAAATGGGGATTTTAGTAAGTTCTTACGGCAAGTTTTTGCCTTCTAAATACGTTTGTTTAAAGTGCTCTTAATGTTTGTACAAACATGAATAATATAAGAACCATTTAAAAATAATATAATTTATGAATTAACAGAAAGATTTTAAGAACTATTAAATTTACAATTATCTGGAGAGGCAGAGAATATGCTTATTTTATGTTTTCCATGTTTTCTTGGACCATTTTGTTTACTTATAGCCATGGTTAATACTCTGCTGTAGGCAGGTGTTTGTCAGTCTGGTACTGACTAATCTGAGTCCTTGTTTCAGTTGATAGTAAATGTATTTTAGAAATATATTGTACACTGTCACATTGTGTGTCATCTTGCTAATTTTTCAGTGAACAAATGAATACTTCTGCTTTGCTTCAGAGCAGGGCTGAGAATTTCTGGAGGAGTTTCTTCTTGCAAGCATATTTTACACACATTTTTAGATTTACAGAAAGCGGTTCAGCAGTCATCTTGTTAACTGTTCTCATATTAAAAATTCTTAAATTGAAATTCCTGTTTGTGAGTTTGTAGCTAGAATAATTTATTTTGGATACTTTTCAGTTTTTTTATGGCAAGATAGAAATTGCATGGCAAGATTAAGAGATTGAAGAGAATCTGGAATGGTCCAAATGCTTGACCAGGCAATAACTACATAGAGTTTAAAATAAAATGGTATTTTCTTGAATCATACCAGAAATGTAAATTCTGAAATATGTTAACCTGAGCAGGAAGTGAGAAAAAGCATAACTTGTCCTGCAATTTGAACATTTTATTATGTAAGCAAATGTTTAATGTGGTGGCATAAAATAATATACATGGATGATAGGATAGCAGGTCGAGGGAGGTGATCTGCCCCTCTGCTTCACTCTGGTGAGACCCCAGCTGGAGTACTGCATCCAGCTCTGGAGCCCTCAACATGAGAAGGACATGGACCTGTCGGAGTGAGTCCAGAGGAGGGCCACAGAGATGATCAGGGGACTGGAGCACCTCTCTTATGAGGACAGGCTGAGAGTGTTGGGGCTGTTCAGCCTGGAGAAGAGAAGGCTCTAGGGAGACCCTGCAGCAGTCTTCCAGTACTTAAAGGAAGCCTGTAAGAAAGATGAAGAGAAGCTTTTTAGCAGGGCCTGTAGTGATAGGATAAGGGGTAATGGTTTTAAACTAAAAGAGGGTAGGTTTAGCCTAGATATAAGGAAGAATTTTTTTACAATGAGGGTGGTGGAACACTGGAACAGGTTGCCCAGTGAGGTGGCTGATGCCCCATCCCTGGAAACTTTCAAGGCCAGGTTGGACAGGGCTCTGAGCAACCTGATCTGGTTGGAGATGTCCCTGCTCCTTGCAGGGGGGTTGGACTAGATGACCTTTAAGGTTCCTTTCCAACCCAAAACATTGTATGATTCTGTGATTCTATGATATTTTACAAATCATTGCATAACAGTCTATTTTTTTTGTCAAAGTGGCTTCCCAAACTATGCTTACCCGGGTGGTGTTCCATTTCCAGCAACAACTAGTGTTCCGTACTACCCTTCTCAGCCTCCCGTGACTACTGTTGGTGAGTAGCTTTGAAACAATTTCTCTGAAGTGAAGCTTCCCTCTATAACTGTTATGTAAAGAAGGAAAGTGGCAAAAGGATGGTATTGTTCTTAATCTGACCTTCCAAAGTATTGTTCTTCAATTTTAAAAGTTATTCAAAGGGACTCTGTTTACTCTTTATTTAGAGTAAAGAAAGTGTAGAAGTCACAGCTGTCTAAAGGAGAGATTTCCAATGGGTTTGGAATGAGCTTCATTTTTACTGAGTTTCTTCTCCAGCCTCTTCACTGTTGCTTCTTAATGGTCCCTACTTGTTACTTCCTTCTTTCTCCCGTTCAGCAGCAAGATCTAGGGTATTAACATGTATCGTTTTCCAGTCTGCTGCTCTGTGGCCCTGTGCTGGCAGAATACAGTAGCTTGGTTTCCACTCTGCACCTCACTTTTAGTGTATGTGTAACGGATGGGGACCCAGTGATAAAGGTCATCTAGTTAAGTAAGAAGTTGGTGCAGTAACTTTGCAATTGGATGACAGTCCATTTGGAGCAGTTATATCATACGGACTCTTTTGTCACCTTGTTCAGAATGTCAGTCATTTGTAGTCTCTTGCATAATTTAAAAATGCATCCATAGGTTCTTCGTTTAATGTCTGAATTCATAGTTATTTATATACACTCTTCCCTCCAGAACTGTGTGTATTTTGAAATTTTCATTCACACAAAAGGGGACAAAGCAAGTTCCCAGCTTGGCAAAGGAAGACAGGTGCTTCTACTTTACTCTTAAAATATTTGAGGGGTTGTTCTGTTGTTACAGTATTTGGAAACAACAATAAGTTGTATGTTGTATACTTCTTGTGCCTGATCCCATCCTTTGTGTCCGTGTTCTTTCAGCCTTCTGAATTAGAAAAGTCTTTTCTGAAAGTTGTTGGCTTTTTCAGCGGATGTCTCCACTTTGGGGTGATGTGTGCCTACCATACACACTGCAAGAAAGCCACTGTCCCACCTGTTATACATGGTTTATCTCTTGTGCCAAATGAAATGCAAACTTATCTTTTTAATCATCCACTGTATTTACAGTACTGTTTGTTCCTTTACAGTACAGTATTTTTTTTTCCTTTCAACTGCAAATGTTTATTTCCTATACAGATTGTTTGGCTATGGTTTATTGTGATAGTTTATTTAGGAGCTTATCAGGTGCTACACCTTTAGAGTTTTGAATGGGTGGTGGTGGAGTGTTTCCTGTAGTGAGCTGAGTTTGAATTGAATGAAAATACTAATTCAGAGTAGCTTAAGTTTTTAATATTAGCTAGTTTTTCAAATAGTCCTTCGGCTTTTTCTTTCTGTTCAGTCGTCTGCCATTAATTACTTTTCTGATGCAGTTAGTAGTTTAATGATTCTGTAAGGTCACTTCTGAAACCAGACTCTGCCTGGTAAAGGTTAAGGGTTTCAGTGCTCTGTGGATTTAATGGCTGCGTGCCATAAAATCTTCCCCAAGCTGAGCTAATTATGGAAGGGACAGAAAATGCTAAGGGTTCATGCTCTTTAAGAAGATACATAAAATCTAACTGAGCTGTATTAAAGTGATCCTTTATATGTTCGAAGACCTCTTTTCTATCTCTTGGCTCTTCTGTGTGAACTTTTGTTGTGTTAGGTATATTGTGATTTATTTATTATTATTTTCTTTTTCCTCTGTCCTACTCTAGTGTTAAAGTGACCCTTGTATAAAATCTGCCGGAGGGAGAGATACCAGAAAGGAAAAAAAGTAGAACTAATGACTTGTTCTGACTTTGTGCTAGAGAATAATTCATTATGTAAACAGTAACTGAAATCATGCTAATGCTATTCTTGAAGTGAAATTGGATCTTTCTGGTTTTGTTTGGAAACATATATGTTTACAAATGTCTGCCTTAAACAGGAAATCCTAAACAGTGAATAAACTTGTTGTTGCAGATAATTTGGCTGACTTGGTTTAAGTTTTACTTCTCAGTGTAGAAAGTACTGTTCTTTTCTCCCGTTCATAAAAAGCAGAAATGGTAAATTCCTGGGTTTGTGTGTGTGGTGCCATTTGGCACTTTCTGTTGCTGATTCTAATAGACAGCTAATCAAATATTCAAATTATCTGGTTGACTGGCAACAGTGTGAACTACTTAAGCCAGAACTGTAAATCAGATCAAGTGTTGGGACATTTATATTTTCATAACCCTGTCTTTGCACCAGTTGATTAATAATTCAGTCTCTTTTTTTCCAATAGTAATTACTTAATTTTTTTAAAAAATACATGTATTCAGGTACAATTTGTATGTAAGTAAAGTGCTCACATTAACAATTTTTAAAATTTGGTTTTTTTTCTTAATTTTAGAATAACTTAGTGGATTAGTAAACATGATGTGCATCTTCCCGTAGTTCCTCTCATGTCATTTGCATAGCTTAATTTTTCCAGATATCTGGCTTCGTGTAGGTTTTGTGGACAGGAATAGAGCAAAAGGCATAGGGAAGAGAGATTAATTTATGCAGTCTTGTTCTGTTAGTAGCAGAAGTCCAAAAAATCTTCTGGATGTTTTAAGGATTCTGAAGTGTGCAGTCTTGTCAACAGCAGTTTGCATTTGTTAATATAACAGTACCAACAGAGACTCCAAATTGATGATGATTATGATTATTATTATGAGAACCTAACAGAAAACTGTTAATTTTCCCCTTCAAATGCTTGTTTCTAAAGGCAGAGTTTAGATTTTTAAACTGTGTTCTGGATTGCTGCTGATTATCAGGAAGATATACAACATACCCCAAGGATGCTGTAATGCTGACATTTCACTGAACAGCCCACCCTTTTCCTGAATAACTGTAGTAAAATTATTGTAAACTTTTTTTTCTGGCTGATAGTAGTTTAGTTATTGAGTACCATCAATAACTATTAAAAATATATTTATCACTGTTTATCTTATTGTAGTTTACTCTGAAAATACCAATCTTTGAACTGCTGTGTTTAAATGGCAAAATTAATGTATGGTTTGAGTTGCTTGTTTACTTTTGCTGCTTCTGAGGGCCTCTGATTATTAAGAAAGGTGAAGAGGTCAATTGGACTTCAGCTGACTTGAGGCTCAGAAAATCCTTCCGTTTCCTTTGGGAAGGAAAAACAAAAGATATGCTAATGATTTTGTCTTTAGCTATGTAAGATTCATGGGGAGCCTTGATGAATATTTTTTCACTTTGTAATTTTTTGAGATCTAGAGTACTGGGAAATATGATGTACATAATGCCGTAACAGCTTTAGGGTTTTGGTAGCTGTGTCTCTGGATAAAAAAGATATTCTGGTAAAATTTCTTTTTGCAAATTTTCTTTCCAGTTACAGAACTTCAAATCTCTCTAGATTCTGTCCATAAAAGTTGGAAAGTTTAGGCACAAAGCCTGCTGTAATTCTTGCCTTATCAGTAGTTGTTACAATCCAATTGAATTTCTCTGACCTAAAAGGTGCGAGGCACAAGCATGGGGAAACTATGACACTCCAGTTTTTCTCATAGAAGAATGGTTGAAGTGGTTTGTGATAAATACGGATACAATTCTACAACCAGTAGCCACCTAACATTCTCTAGAGAGATTCCTGTTCCTGTGACAGACATAAAGGATTTGCCTTTCTATTTGAAAAGGTGTTAGTGACAGACTCTTGAAATTAGGTGATCTCATTGAAAGGCTGATTTGCAACAGCAATAGTAATATTCAGGCTTCAATGTGAAAGCCTCTAGTGCTTCAGAGGGAGAGGGAGAGAATTTATTTTCTTCTATTATGATTTCTAGTACTGCTGCATCGAAATGTGGTTTAGTAAACTGAAATTACAAGTTGCACCTAGCAATCAAAACAATCATAAAAGGTAGTAACCTCAGTTGTTATAACTCTGTTACATAGCAGACTCAGTTGCTGTTTAACTGAAACATCAATCATTTATAGAAGCTAGTCATATAATACTAGAACAATATTGGGTAGTAGTTTGTTTCAGTGCTACTACAATGACTACCCTGAGTTTCTGGGCATGATGGACCAAGTGAAGCTGGCAAATTAGTATCCCTGCAGTCAGATTGTCTGTCATCATCTTTGTCTTGCACTTACCTAAAATAGCTATGCTTACTTTTGTTAAATCAAATTGTATAATGCCACAGAATCTCTGTATGCTTGACTAATAATCTTTATTCAACTAGCATTAAAGTAGTATGTTATCCAGAGAGAATTTTTACAGGTTCTTCATGGGTGCAATTACCTGATCTTATAAATCGTGCTCCCTACCACCCCACTCCAATTACAGTACCATCCTGCAGAAATTTAAAAAAAGAAATGGTAGGCCCAGTGTAACACTAAACATATACCTAAAAGACAGCTATCTGATTTTAGTCTGCTAAAACATATGTATAAACCATATGCTAATAGGATTTATTAGCATTTCTTTCTCTGCTTTATAATCTTTCAATAAATGTTGTTTGTTAAAGTAAGATTACCTCCATAACAAATGTTCTATATTAATGTTGATTGTTTTACTGCCTTCCCGTACCTGCCCTAGGATGGCTGAATGATGATAATTGTGAAACCAGTTGGGAAGACTAGATGATATTGTAGCTTTTAATCACTTGTAATTTCTCACTTAAACAGTGATCATCTATTTTTATTAATCTTAAAAAGCAAAACAAAACAAAACCCAGGAATTGGCAAGCCTCAAGATAGAGTACCTATAGGCAAATTTATTGTCTCAAGCCAGGTGTTACATTAATTGTGTTTGAATACGTGTATCCATTAATTCCTGTAGAGTTTACCAGAAATGTATTCTTCTTTTGAAGACTCGGGCTAACAACATTTGTGGACTTCAGGGGAAAGAGCCAGCCCGTTTTTAAATTAAGGGAAGATTGTAGATATGGGAATAGTAGAGGGAATGAATGGATGCGTACTCTTAAATTTGCTTGTGTACATCTTAATATGTTTTCTCTCACTGTAGTCTCTTGACTGCTTCTGAAAATTATTATGGAAACCAGTTTATTTTATTGTCTCATATTGCTAAATTACGTAGAGCAAGTTAGCCACTTTTTTTTTCAAACGGGCTTTATACTGAAGCCAGTGCCGAACAGAGTTAATTTTATGCCTGTGAATTTTCTTTTGCAGGACCCAGTAGAGATGGAACTATCAGTGAGGATACCATTCGAGCTTCCCTTATTTCAGCAGTCAGTGATAAACTGAGGTGGCGGATGAAGGAAGAAATGGATCGCGCACAAGCTGAACTCAATGCCTTGAAACGGACGGAAGAGGACCTGAAGAAAGGACACCAGAAACTGGAAGAGATGGTAACTCGCCTGGATCAAGAAGTGGTAAGCTGAGATGAAACACTGCTCTTTATCTGAGTGTTCCCAGTAGTGAACAGAAGCATGTAATTAATTCATTATTAACCATGATTGATATAGCCAAGCTTGCAGTGTGTTGCTTTTTAAATATGTATTCTCTTTCCAAATTGAGATGCATGTGTTCAGGCTGAAGAAAGACAGAAATAGCAGTGACCATAAGATGTGTTGTCCTGCATGTATCTTATAAATGTTCAGTAGTAGAGAAACAGTGTTATTTTTCCCCTGTGAAATATCTCAGTGGTGTGAGATAATTTCATAGTTCTGTCTCAGTGTCTGGATAATAATGTGTAACAGCAGCACTGGAGAACATTTCACTGTCTTAGTGACTGACTGAGTTTAGTCACAACCTCCTTGTATAACCTGCAGACCTCTGCTTTCCCAGACAAGAGTCTCTCCTACTCAGTATGCTCAGAAATTCCTGCAGGTTTTCATTAAGGCCTGACATCATCTGCTTAGTCCGTCTGCTCCTTGCATTACTGTTAAGGAGTAAGATTTTGGGATTAAGCAGTTTCTGAAACCAGCTCAGTGCTCAGATTCTATTAATAAGGACTGGAGAACAGGGGATACCATTATGTTGCCATATAAATCTATGATTTGCTCACTTTAAATGTAGTGTAATTCTAGTTCTTTCCTACTCAGGAAAGAAAGGACGTAATAGAACTGCAGATGTTTGATGCAAAGGCAAGAAGGATGACCCAGGGTATCAGACAGCTTCCATACAAGACATGACTAAGTCAGCTAGGACTTCAGTCTGGAAAAAAGACAGTGCAGAGATAGTGGAATATGGGAATGGTCTGTACAGCTTTCAGTGATGTGAGAAAAACACAGTGGTGTACAGTCTCTTCCAGTGTGTTACCTGTGGGACATAAAAAATATCAGGAGGCAAATTCAAAAGTAGCAAAAGGAGGTACTTCTCATACAGATGCAGTTAAATTATAGTTACCGTCAGTGGGTAATGCCAGCACATTTTGTTTTCTGTCAATACAGTTAAGTGTTTGTGTGATCCATCCTCAGCAAACTTGTATAGGAACTTACTCCAAAAGACACATTTCCAAATAAAATAATTCGTTTGGCTTTGCTTTTATTATCTTTAGCTAGTTTAAATGGTTATTTTTCCTTATGTGGCACCTTCAAAATAGTTAGACTCTTTGCATGCCTTCTCTACAGTTATAAATTGGTAATGGGTTGACATTATCTAAACCATCCTTTATTTTTTTGAAATGAGGAATCCTAAGTCTATAGGTTGGTAGCTCGGTCTTTTGTAAAAATCATAGCAGAAATGAGTAGAGAAGTAAAGAGTCTACTAGCGTGTCTAAAAATCATTTTGACAGTTGTATCACAAGAAGACATTAAGCTCTTAAGAACTAATAAATAAATAAACATCCTAATTGTTTTTAGGCTGAAGTTGACAAGAATATTGAACTTCTCAAGAAGAAGGATGAGGAGCTCAGTTCTGCCTTAGAGAAAATGGAAAGTCAGTCAGAAAATAATGACATAGATGAGGTTATTATTCCTACAGCACCACTTTACAAGCAGATCCTGAACTTATATGCAGAGGAAAATGCAATTGAAGACACCATCTTCTATCTTGGGGAAGCACTGAGACGTGGAGTGATAGATCTGGATGTCTTTCTAAAGGTAAGTTTCTTGCGATGTTTCTAAAATGTGCATTTTAAATGTGTTTAAATATTTTGAACTCTTTTGTTCAGCTTATTAATGTTAGTGATTTCATCACTGAAGATGATCCTGTAAAAACATGAATACTTATATGTTGAAACATAAGTTTTAAAAGAGAAATTTCAGAATTAAGATAAAAGACCAATTTAAAAATCATTATAGATACAAAGACATTTATCATTTGACGGGTGCAACAGTGTCAACATAAGCTTTCCATGGGGCTTGCATCCTTATTCTGGAGAAACTAACTTTTAAGGATGATGGGAGTATTCAGACAGCTTTTCACTTGCAGTCTATGGATGCCTCTGCTGAGGCAGCCAGTGAGTGTTAGAATCACAGAAAAAAAAAAAAGCTACCTAGTTTTGCATTTCTAGCAGAGACCTTCTTAGACAGTTTGTTCCTTTTCTTTGCTGTCCTTAATGCTGAAAGTTTTCATGTCTGATCTAATAGCTTTGCTTTATTTTGAACTTACGTGCATGGTGATGGCACATGAAATAACAACAGATCTGTTGTTATTTTGAAAAGATAAAAAACACCTTTTAATGTGGAATAAAGCTACACAAAATGTGTATGTCAGAGTAATTAATGTTGCCATTGGATCTGGAAAGACTGGTGTGCAGAAGTGTTCATAGTCTGTACTGGGGCCACTGAGTAACAAGAGTTACCAGTCCTTCCTTTTTCTAACAGTTGAGGTTCCCCCCAGGTTACCACTTAAGCTTTGCTTTTAACATCCAGTGTACAATGCACGACGTAGAGACATCCTACTTCCTTCTTAGGCAGCTTGCTGGTTCTATTTATCTCCTGTTAAAAGAACTGTTCTCTGCCCCATTAGTCTGACTTCACCTTGGAGTACATATTACTACTTTTCTCTTTGATAAGAATATGTGCAGAGTTAATAATTAAAATCACAAAAAAAAAAAAATACTCTAGTGATTGCATTTGGTAGCCATCTGCAAGTCATTTTAAGCCAAGTAAAGGCCATTTAATGGACTAATGCGTTTAGTGTTCCAAAAAGCTGTTTGGATCATGGAACATGTCATGCTTTGAAAAGTGGTATTGCAATGTAATTAAAATTATATCAAAACTTTCCCAATAACCAGCTGTTGTTACTGTTTCTTTCTGCAGCATGTACGTCTCCTGTCCCGCAAGCAGTTCCAGCTGAGGGCATTAATGCAGAAAGCAAGGAAGACTGCTGGACTCAGTGATCTCTATTAAATTCTCAGACTTTAACTGGGAAGTCAGATTTCCTTATGAAGCAGCCATTCGCTTGATATTTCTCTTAATCAGTAGGTGCCCAGAATAAGTTATTACATCATTCAAGTGTAAGATATTTTGAATCAATAATATATTTTCTTTTTGGTAAAGACTAGCTTTTATTAATGCACTTTCTATCTCCTGTAATCTTTGTGCTGGTTGACTTAGGCTGAATAAAACTTGTTTCACATTTTCTTCCTCTACAGAACTGTGTATGATGCGCTTTCTTTACAAAAAGGCCTGGCTTATGCAGTGTCAGCTTAACCATACTTTCACGTTGCTTCTGAGATTTGGAAGACGTTTCAGTGTCCCGAACTGGAAAAATTCATGTTGCAATGTAACTAACCTTTGTTATGACCCATGAAAGCTGAAACTGAAAATTTCAAGGTCCTGCTGTTTGACCTAGCTGTTGACATATGAGGTTTGTTTTCTTGAGGTGAGCTTAGTAACTGTTATATTGACTTGCCTATTCTACCATCAGGTCATGGTTGTAGTGGAGTATACCTTACGGTGCCGTAGGAAGCTTTGATGTGTATTGCATTTTTCCACTAGAGAATGATAGGAAAAAGTAAGGCTGCTACATCTGTTGTTGCACTACCTGCCAGGGAGAAAACACTGCACACCAGAATGCCACAGGAGGCATGAGTTAGCTGTGTGAGCTGGCACAGAGCTTGTATTGACAAGCCTGGTGGCTAAACACTGCACTGTCTGCAGAAGAGGGTGTGTTGTACAGAGTATTTCCCAGCTTGGAATGCTGTAGGGATTCATGGTGCTGCTCTTGTTGCCTCTCAGGAGAATGCTGCTGTCCTCCTCCCTTTGCTTTTGTAGGCTAGCTTGAAAACCAAAGTTTCTTGGTCTCGGTGCGGTAATCAGTGTGGCTGAAAACTGAGTGTTGGTCTTCAGGCTTTTCATCTTACCATTGGATTGGAAGAGATTGGAGTTCATACTAAAGAGCTGGGTGAGACTTTGTGTAGTAAAAACTGTAAGTCCTGTGGATCTTCTGAAAGCCTTGAAAATGGCTTAATACCATCTTCCTGTTATCTGCACACACCACCATTGTTCTGTGCTCTTTCCAGGTGCTGTTTTGGTCATGTGGATGTAAGAAAGCGGTACAGTAGCTACAGCACTTCCTGTTACTGAAGTTGCTTCATGAGCACTTTCAGCTTATTCAAAAATACTTTTGTTCTGAGAAGTATCACCAGCTGCAGTCCATATTAAAAATCTACCTTGAACTTAATCATGTAATCTATTTCCATTCTTGAGATACATGCTCTGTCCTAATGCTAGAAAAAGCTAAGAATAAGTCTTTTCTCTCTTCATTGCAAGGAGGTGTATTATTTTAAAATTCTAATGACAAAGATGGTTAATTCTTCCTTCTCTTACTATGGGCTTTGAGGAGTAACTTTGGCACAGCAGCCATGCATAGAAACAGTGACCGGAGGAGATGCTTTTCTGGGTTTGGCAGCCAAGTTGTCCTTTTTATGGATGTGAGGAGATTTCTTCCTACATGTATTTTTGTGTGTACAGGTGAGGAAGATGCTTCCTCTATTGCATTGTTTTTCCAGTACCCTAACGTGATGTCAGTAGAACCTGTTTCTTTGCATTAAGATGGGAATCAAGTTTAACTTCTGAATATTTAAATACTTCTGTTAATGTTTTTTTTTTTATTCTTACTGTGAGACTGTTACAAAATTCACTACATGAATATCTGGAGCCTACAACACAGTAGCTGCACACATAACATTATTATACAGGTGAGGTTTGAGTTCATGTGACTGAAGACAGAATTTTTTAATTTAGATGGGTGCAAGTGGAGCTGCATTTTGGAGACAGCTCTGAAGAAAAAACAAGGGGACAGAAATAATAGTTTGTGGTTTTATTTGGTGTTGGAGTTGGTACTACAGCTGGACAGTCACTGTCTTGTTGCATACAGAAACTAACATTTTTTAAACATGCTCAGGAGATGAACTTACAACTAGGGTGATACAGTACACAGAAACAAGGTTCTCTAAAAAAAAAAAAAAAAAAAACCAAAAAAAAACCCCCACAAGAATTCCAAAGCAGTGTTAGGAAAATACACTTGGACCTACCAACAGTGAAGTATTTTAAGCTATTCAGCCAGCAGAGAAGGTTGGTCAATTGGCTTGACAATCCTTTAACTGCAAGAAAATAGTCTTTGGTTTCACATTGTGTAATAATTAGTTACTTATTGTTCTGAACCAACATGAAACAAAATGAGGAGAAAGGCAAAGGGTTTTCTAGGCAGTGCTGCTTTGAATGCTGGATTTCTGCCACACCACTTCACTGTACAAGACTGACGAGGTTATCTAGCTCTGGCTAAGAAGGTGGGTGTCTGAACAGGGAAAACGCTAGAATAGTTTCCTAATGCTATCTTCAGGAAACTTGTTTGTTCAGAGTTGAGCTTTTTGTGTGTTCTAGTTGAGATACATACATTGAAAGATTTGACCTACTTGGAAAGTGCAACGTAAGACAAACCACTAAACCCGTTAAACGGCAAAGAGTGAACTGCTTGGGCAGACTTAAAACTGCAGTTCCTTCTGGATTCCCCAGAGTGTATCTGCACTCTTTCTTAATTTGTCCTCTTCCTCAGGTTTTAGGATCATCTTCACTACATCAGTGATGCCACTACTGCCCAGTACACAAGGAACACTTAGGAAAACATCATCTTTTATTCCATGCAATCCCTGAAAAGTAGGTAAGGATAGTTAGGTTAGAATTCATGTATGTTTTTGTATGTTATACAATATCCTATCGGTAAAACTCAACTAAGTTTAGTTGAAATTAAATAGAAAGCTATCACTGTTCTTCAGAATCACCATGTTTTTTAGTTCTCAGGAAGACAGAAGTTAGCAAAAGAGGACTGCTCACCTTAACAACTGTAGAGATAGGGTGTACTCTTCTCAAATTCTTCATAATACTTTCAGCTAGATCTGCCACGGAAAGGCCAATAGCCCATGATGTGTACCCCTTCAGTTTGATGACCTCATAGGCACTGCAGAGAAAGTTACTCATTAAAAACCAAGTACCATCAACTGAAATATTTGAAGTTTGCAAGAATGGCTTTTGGAGGTGCTTTAATCAATTTGGAGACATCAGAAGCCTGACTGATTTGCTGACAGGACCGAAATGAACTCAGCAGTGAAGAACTCTATTTGCACTTTACATTACTTCCTGCAGTTATACTGAAAATTTGGAAGTTGAAGCACTTCCCTAATTTAAGGTTCACTAACCATTAAAAATTAACCCTGCTGCATCTACGTTACTCCTTACAATATTATTTCAAATTCTGTTATGTTTGCATCTTGACATTTGTTTTAGGCTACTATGGTATTTATTAAACCAGATATGGATACTGCAATTCAGAGGTACTACAGCTCTTCATCATTTGTTCTTGTGTTGGGGGGGGGGGGGGGGCGGGGATTTTAAAAAAAATCAGCATTTACCTGTCCACAACCTGCTTATGGACCTCCTTCCAGTGTTCCTTGTCTGCATCAGTTCCCAAGTCCGGATGAAGAGCCTTCAGGGGGACGCCAGCAACATTCACTCCACTCCAGACAGGTACTGTGAGTTGCACATAAATGAAATTATCTCACAAGAAAACTTAGTTTTGTCCTCCTCAAATTAACATAAGATCTAGTTGGATTAATCTGCAACACATGTCACTATGATTTAGAGAGGACTTAAAATATAGTATGACCTATGAGGCCAATCTAAATTGTGGGCTGAGAACCTAGGAGCATATAAACATCTCTATATATGATGTCACAACATTTCAACATAAGTTTATTAAAGCAAAACACCTAGGCAACACGAACTAAAATGACAGTAACTGTGTTTTGCAGAGGTTTCTCAAAATAAGTATTTATTCCAAATGAGTTGTCCTGAGTGTCAGGAAGCAGACAGTGCTGCTCTGGTGCTCCTAGAGAAAGTAAAGGTTAAGTAAGGAGAAAGCTGGTCTTTCTCCTGTCCTCTAGACTCGCCTCTACACTTCAATTCCTATATATAGCTCTTGAAGTAATCAAGAGATGCCAGTAAAGACAACTGAGTGACTACCAGTAGGTTTAGTGCAGATCTCTGGGAGTCCCTTGCAGAGAACTTTACCCTCTTGCTTCTTCAGTCTGGTTTTTTTTTTGAGAGTTATGAGAACAACTTAGCCTAGAAATTTTTAGCCTCGTCAAGTTACAGTAATGACCTTTTCCAAGCAAAGCAACTCAGGTCAAATATAGATCATCTAGTGTTACTCTCTATGCAGCAGAAGACTTACTTAAAGCAGGACTTGTATTCTTAAGGTGCTACAGTGCAGAAGCTTTTGAGCAACGTTTTGCTGTAGCTTTTGGAGATGTTTCTTGCAAACAAACTATGAAAAAAAGTTCTGTGTAACAGCAACCCAGATTTCACCCTTACCGCTGGAATCTCCATGCTCTCCAACAATCCATCCATGGCAGCTCAGAGGATGGATGCCCAGTCTTTCTCCCATGAGGTGGCGGAAACGAGCAGAGTCCAGATTGCAGCCACTACCAATAACGCGGTGTTTAGGAAAGCCACTGATCTTCCAGGCCACATACGTCAAAATATCCACTGTAAGTAGAACAGGGAGGATAACAAATGCCACTCATGAGCAGTTTGATGATTAGGATGGTATCTTCCATTCATCTGTAATGATTTTATCTGCATGCTAGTTACAGGGAATAGAGCCCATCAAAGCCCTGCAGTGAGCTAACGTGATGACTGTTTTAAAGGCAGAACTGAGAGGGGTTGTGCTATGCATGCAATTATCAGCGTCTCTTATTGCCTACACTAAAGGCCACTTAAAAGGCAACTGAAGACCGAAGTTGGAAGCAGCTTGGTTTTTTTCTCAGAGGACCAGCTTGCTGAGTGTGGAGAGGGAAGATTACACTTCTTGCTATGTGGTTATGTGGCATAAGTATTTTCTAAAAGCCTGCGCATGGTCATATTAGTATACCAATGCCACCTTACTGAAGGAAACACCGTTCTCTAAGCCAAATCCTCTTGTTAAGGCAATACAAGACAAACCTGGGTTTGAGACAATAAGCAGCTTGCAGTCAGGACTGTATTTAACAACGTTGGGAATGATGAATTTGAAGATGTTCACGTTGCGCTGGACCAAGTTAAGGCGGCTCTCTCCTTCTTGCTGACGGGCACCAGCAGTGACAATGACCAGCTTGGAGTGTGCAGTCACACTGTAATCTGCAGACAGAAGGCTGTGTCAAACACGACCTCTTTCTACACACGGTTCACAACAGGAGTTCTCTGTTCCTTTTAGTATTGATATCTAAAATTTTCAAGTTTGAGGGTGCTGAAATTCTCCTGGTAACTGTTACCCTAGACTTCACTTCTATAAAAAGGTAAGCTTTCTTCTAAGACTGGGGTTCATTGCCACACATGGCAACCTTAAGGGCATGTCAGAATCTTAATGTGTAGAATTGGGCAGTGGTATTGCATACTTCTCATGCACAGATGGGTGTGGGGTAGCTGTCAAAATGGCATCCAGTATAACGTGTAAAAAAGTAAGAAGGCTCTGCCCTCTTAACCTACCTACTACCTGTGGACACTGAGCTGCATATTAACTAAGGTTTGAGATGGCTAGCATTTGCCCCAGTCAGGTTGCCACTAAACTTAAAGCTGTCAGATATATATGGACAAAAAGTAAGCAGTAACACATTTAGGGGCTAACTGGCTGTGAAATAAAGTTCTCAAAAGACGCAGGAGTACTTAAATTAATCTTTCTATAGTGTGTGATGAACTCTGGAACAGAGGATTCCTGGCTGGACTAACCTTAACAAGGTACATGAAACTGAATGTCAGCTGAGCAGAAATGAAATGAGCTTTCCTCCTAAAAATTAAGATGACAAGCTAAGTTCTAGACTTGGATGACCAGTTTGAGATCTGAAGTGACTGTCTCCATTTGGAAATCACAAGCATATTAGAGCCAACTACTTGCCTTTGCCAGAGACAATCTTTGGTGTTCTAAGGAAGAGGCTACCATGCTGGAGATCCAGCATCTCTCCTCTGAGCTTGTCCTCCACAACATCAACCAGGGCAAGTTCATCAGCTAAGTCCTAGAAGAAACCAAGATTAAACAGTAAGTTTATTGCCTCTTTGAGCAAAGTCCCTAATTTGTAAATGGTAAAGTTACAATTTTTTTAAAAGCAGTGATCTATTTAAGCAATTGTGCTCGTCTGTAACACTGTACTTGTTCCGAAGCACAGTACTTTAACTAGTTTCCTGAGATATCCACTTTATTGAGTTAGTTTTGTACTTTTCATATCCACATTCTGTGTGGAATAGTTGTACAACTTAGCATGACCATGATGAAGAACAATTTCATAGTGCTTCATAAACAACCTATTTCACAGTTAAGAAAAGCAAGCCCGATGTTAAACACAGCATTTTCGATATAGTAGTGCAATGCAGAGGACAAGTCATCCAGAGTGTCTAGGACCACTTTTCCCAGTCCACACTCCAAAGCAGTATTCCATGACATACTCTGCTTCAGACAAAATGATGCCTCATTTCTTAGAAGGGATTCTGGGAATCATTCAAAGGTAAATACAGCTCTTAAGTCAAAATGATACATAGAGCATGTTCTGTCTGATACTACGATAAACTTGGTTTACAAAAACTACGGCTATTTTCCCTCTGTCAATAGCTTGAAGATTGCTGCTTCATTTCAGGCCCAAAGAAAAGAATGGATAACCAAAAGTTCATCTTGTTTGCTAGCCCAATTAGTCTAATAAGGGAGATTACTTTTTCTCCCTTTGTAGGTCTCATACTGTGCTGCTGTATCCCAAGCTTGATGCTTACCTTCATCAGGATGCTGATAGCACAGGCCATTCCAACTGCACCCACACCAACCACACTGATCTTATTCTGAGCATGACTGTGCTCCTGTTTGTGGACACTGTGGATGAGCTGATCCTTGAGAGACATGGTGCACTTCTGCAAGGAAAGCAATAGATTATTCCTGTAGGTGCTGGAGCTTTTACTGACACCAGAATATTTGTATGAAGCAAGACGGATGTCATTTCAGGATGACAAGAAAATGGATATAAATCACACATCTAAACAAGCCATCTGGTGGTACTGCCTGCATGCAGCGATGTGATTAAAAACCTGAATTATTGATGGCAATGTACTGTTTAAGCTCACTACAGCCTTCCCTCAAATACAGCCAGAGAGCCATTGATTATATATCTGGGTGGCACTCCAGCAGCATTAGTAAATTAGTAACATTAGTAAATGTTCCAAATGATCGTCCATATTACACTGGGGTAAAGGAAGCCATTTTAGTGCTTCTAAGCACGGAGTGGCCTGGCATGGCAATCTCCATTCTACTGCCCTGAAAAACCGGTACTCTGTGCCCTGAGGCCTTTGCAGAGCTGAAGCTGTAAAACACTTCAAGCCCATCTTAAGCACAGTGTGATCCTGAAAGTCAACTTTATGGATTTACTTTCAAGTGAAACTGCATAGTTTTGAATCGAGATGCCTACAGTCTGCCGTTACCACCTCTCCCTCCCACCCTCAATTTTCTTTTTTAGCTACCAGCTGCACGGCGCCAGCCGCAGCCGCACTGAAAGGGCACGGCGCCGGAGTTCGGCGCTTTCGCGGCGAGGTTCCTGCAGACACCGGCGCGCAGGCAGCGCCCGAAGAGCGCGGGGCAGCGGCAGCTTTGCAGACGGATGCAAGCACCGACGCAGCGCGATCCTCGGGCCGGTGCTGCACAGGCGGCAACCCGACCGGAGCAGGACAGGCCAGGCAGCGTGGGCTGAGCAGGTTAACGGCCGTGACGGGGGAAGGGAGGCGCCTCCTCTCCCATATTTAGGAGATATTAACCAAGACACGTCAGTCTTCATTTGCATGGCGCCGGCAGCGCGGCCGCGCACAGCGCGCACCCTCTCCACGTGCTCGGCTCTCTCCCTTGGCGCCGTACGGGCTCTCACGTGCAGGGCGGCGGGAGCGCCCGCTCTAGCGCTCCTCAGTTACGCGCAGTACTCCAAAACTCCAAATTCTGCGTCCTGTTGCCCTGAAAGAAGCGGGCTAGGGGAGAGCCAGCAGCCGAGGCGGTACCGCAGCGCTCCGCTCCAAGCGCGGCCCCCAACCCGCCCTCACAGCCCTTCGCGGGGTCGCTGCCAGCCCCCTTCCCCACGGGCAGGGCCCCGGGGCCGACCAGGGAAAGGGAGTTAATTCACTCGGGCCAAGGCGGGGGAGGGAATGGCAGGGAAATGCAGTCTCAGCGAGCGGGGCGGGGTAGGTGAGGAAATCAGGCCGCCGAGCAGAACGCGGAGCCTCCCCGCACCCAACGGGGCTGAAGTCCCGGTAGCCTCCGAGGGGTTGGCGGCCAGCCGCTCCCAGCACCCACCCCCTTCCCCCCCACCCTCCAGCGCGATGGTGCCTACCCAGCGTCCTCACTGCTGCGCGGCGGCGGCTGTAACGGCGGGGCGGGGAGCGGGCTGCCGCCTTAAGTAAGGGCCGGGCGGCTGACGTGAGGCGGGCGGGCCGCGGCGGCGGGAGACGTGCCCGCCGACACGTCTGGGCTGCAGGGGAGGGGGAAGCTGTGCAGCTCCCCAAGGGCGAGGGAGATGCGGAGCGGCAGCAAACGGTGCTGGAGAGTTACAGGGGCTTCGGGGGGTTCCTGCTCGCCCCCCTCCCCCCCCGCTCCGGGAGCTGCCGCCAGCCCCGCGCCCCTCCGCGGCACCCGCACAAGCCGTTGGGGTCGATGGCCGCCACTGTGGATGCGGCCTCTTTGGCTGGTGGCGTTTACCTAAACCTACAGGCGTTTATGTTTTTTTTTTTTTGTTACAGGCATCCTTCTCGGCCGTTTACCTCCCCTTTCCGTGTATTTACGGAATATCCAATTGCTGCCCGGTTGTTGTTTCCGTGAGTTACATAAGCTAAACCTTCTCAGCCTTGCGTGATGCGGACTGTGCTCCAGTCCTTGGGACGCCCTTTCTGCTCGTCTCTCAGTCTGAGTGCTTTTCTCTTGAGAGGGGCTGCCATGTGGACAGTTTCAGCCAGTCTTCTCAAACAGGAACACTTAATGTTTTCCTGTCATGACTAGAAATACCATGACTGGAGTCATGCTTGACTTTTTCCCAGTCAGGACACAGCATCGACTCCCTGTCACCCTGTGCATGGTTAGTAAAGCCAAGTCTGTCTCCTCTTCATTTGCCTCTTGCTAGTATACTAACAAAGAGGAAAAAACCCAAACTTCCTGGATGCCTGAAGTTTCAATTTTCTACTGTGCTACAGAGTTAACCCACAAAACTGGCTTTTAGTAAATCCATGCTACATTTTATCCCATTATTCATTGCATTTCATGTTTGTAGGTAAACTTTGCTTCCCAGGTTTTCCTGAAGAACTGCACAGACATCAAAAGCACAGCCCCATAGCGCTTCCACCATGGCTCACTTCTTAAATACTTACTGTTCTCTGGTCCTGCGGTAACACCTCCAAGTCAGTACATTTACTCAAAATCTTTCTGTCTGGATTTGTGGTTTACTATGCGTCAGGATTCTGGGATTGAGAATGTCTGGTTCCTCCAGTTAGAGCACAGTAGACTCTCTGAGTTTGGCTTGCTAACTGGCTGTGTTCATTCATTATATTGTATCCATTTCTCTCTTCTACCCCTCCTCTTTGGCATCTTGTCTTTAGTCCATGGGTTAACATGTTCATCCTTAGTGAAAAGCAGGAAAGCATTCATTTAATCTTGTGTGAGTAGCTGAGTTACCTTTATTTTCCATTCTTGTTTTACAGAAATCCTTTTTTCTTACTTTTTTTTTTTTTTTTTCAAATTCTTGTAGCTGCAGTACCTTTGTGATGTTTGTCTTAGTTTCCTTTTGGGGCTCCAGCTCTAGCTGATTTTTGGCAGTATCTATTTGCGGCTTCTAAGATATACTTGACTTCCTTTTTGTGGTGCTTATCTTGCTATGGCAGAAGGCCTTCCTTACTAATTAACCCCTTTGTCTTCCTCTACCCATAACAACACTTCCATCTCTGTTTTGCCTGGGATGTCTTTTCTCTCTTCTAAAGTCACTTTATATAGTCTCCCTCTTAGTCACTAGACTCAGCCAGTTTACAAATGAGAAGCTTATCACGGAGGTCCTGATCTCTCTACGACCTCATCCCCCTCACAGTGCACGCAAGCATAAAATATGTCCTTTGGTCATGCTAGACCAGGGCAGGTGGTCTGAAGATGGATATATCTCATCTCATGTAAGGCTTGTACTCACCTACCAGACTGCTTTACAACAGAAGGAATTTTCTGGTGCTGTTCAAGGCACAGTAATGCCTTGTTACAGGCCATCCCAGTGACAATTCTCTTCTGCTGGGGTGATCTGTATCCCAAAGCTTCATCATTTCTTTGACAGTCCATTAGCAAAACAAAAGAAACAAAGAACACAGGTGAGAAAACATCTAAAAATGCTTGAAACATGGAATAAGGAGATTTGCATGAAACAAACCCGAAAAATACAAAATTTTGGTTCTTATTATAAAGACCAGGTCTTCTGCCAAAGGAGGTTAAATATAATGAGCTATCGGTTTCAAAACTAGATGTGCTTTTTTCCTTGCTGCTGCTTGGGGAATGAGTGATGCTTGTGAGATGTGTCATGTCAGAGGAGACCGGTAGCTAAGGAAGGGAAAGTGGGGGTAGATGCCTCATGAATGGAGGACAACAGGAAACCATATATTGTAGTTCTGTCGTTCTGCATTATGCTGGGTTCACTGAGCATCTTGTTGTATCAGAAGTCTCAAGGACGGATTAGGAAGTTTAGTTCTGCATCCCAGGAATCTGCATTTAGAGTGGCTTTACGTGAATGGGACTAAACATCTCATCCAGAGTTTGGGTTCCAGACATCTGGCAGGACAGAAAATGAACATTCGACAAAAATGAAGACCAAGATGAAATATTTTCTCCCTATAAAAATTTTTACTTCTGGCTAGTTTAAATGTAAGGTAAGAGGCTTCTAAGACAAGACTGGCTGGAGAGATTAACGGGTGTTTAAAAATATGTAACCAATGTAGAGCAAGTCATATTTTACTACTGTCACAGTGAGACCTAGGCTCTAAGAGAAGAATGTTGTACTTCTAAGATTGTTCTCACCCTGGGGCTCAGACAAAATAAAATGGGACATAGTTTTCAGACTTTAAGTTCAAATAAAGTCTTCACTTGCTTTTGCTTGTGTTGTTCACTACTGAGAACAGAACCAAGACCAAATCTCTTGTTATTTAGAACATAAAGCATCAGGTTGTCCGTAGCTGTCCGGTGCCTATTCAGATACCAGAGGTCCTACCTTTAGTAGAGTAGGCCATCCTAGTCCCAACATGTCCTCGATGATGATAAGCAGATCAGAAGCCTTGTTTTGTTTACAAACGTTAATTCGCCGGGGTTACAAAACTGAGAAGGGGGCTGCGACGGCCAAGTTTTTCCTTTTATGTGTCCTTTGTGATCTTAGTAGCAGCAGTAGATGCTCAGGAGGAAAGCAGTCATCTGGCATGATTGACATTGATTTTCTGCCTCAGAGAGCTTCAATCAGAGAAGGCTCATAACACCACAAACAGAACGGGGCGAGCAAATTAAGGGCATTTTTCTTGCACTTGGAAGATGGAAGCCAGATCTGTGTTGATTTCTTTTAAGTGATTGACTTTGATTGTAGGGATGAGGCCGACTTTCCTCCCTTGTCTACGTAAGGAGTTTTATTCTTCCTGTTCTTTTTCCACTGCTGTCTTCCATTGCAGTAATGGAAGGTAGTGTTGATGGAGTGACAGGAATGTTTGAAATGTGACAGGGTCTCTCCGGGGAAGCTTGGCTCTTCCTCAGCCTGCTTGCCCTCTTTTCTGTATTAGCTTTCATAGATTAAACAAGAAAAATAAAGCAATAGAAGTTGCTGAATGTGGAAACATATATATTTTTATTCTAGGAGTTACAGGCAGAGGCTTTGGTCAATAACAGAAGGAAATGATGCCACATTCTTATTAAACAATGTGTTTGTCTTTAAACTATGAGACACCGATTATACCTTTATCACAAAAATAAAGTCCAGAGACAGTTACACAAGGTGAGTTCAATGTGCACGTCTTGTGATTTGCAATAAAACACTTACAAAGTGTTAGTAAATTTATCTGTGTTTTGCTAATATGCAAGAGGTTTTACATGGTGATACTTAATTTCTACATTTGCCATTTGCTCAGGTCCTGGCTCATGGTAGCGTAAGTCAAATCTGATGGTGCTGCTGGGTGAATGATGACACAAAAGCATGACCTGCACCTATTTGCTGTATGAGCTACAGCTCAGCTACGAGGTTAGCGGTAACCAAGAGCCACCCTTGATGCTGACCGGCTCTGAAGAGGTCAGTGGAATCTCTCTGCTCTACCTGAGATTTGAGGTCTAATTTGCTCCTAAAAATCATAAGTGTTATTCCCAACATGATCAGTCCTACTTTTGCTCTGACATCATCAAGGGCTTTGCTTTCATATGGTGTCGGTGTATGAGGGAAAGACCTGGCGCTAGACATGGCTACATCATGTTCCAGTCCTTTCTCTCAGTTGTTCTGAGGCCTGAACAACTTCCTTCAGCTTTAATGGCTTCATTTCTCCTTTGTAAAATGGGAAGGGTCTTTAGCTACCAGCCTGATGGTGGTACTGTAAGGATTAGTTAATTATGAAACACTTCAGCTTCATAAAGCAAAATTAAAATTATGGAGGTTCTTTACCTAAACCAGAGAGGGCTGGACCCCAAAAGGGAGTAGCTTGGCACCAAAATTTAGGTATATTCTGCTAAATTGTCAATGTCAGAAAAGCTCCTGGAGCCAGAATTCTAGCAACTTCGTAATACTTCTCAGGGTAGATACAGGAAGTTGGTTCATACTCCATTAAAATGCATATTTAGTGTTCTTCAAATTTGGGCAATGTAGCCACACCAAACCATTGAACTGATCTCCTAAGAAAACTAGAAGCTAAAATCTGAGTTTCACCTTGGCTTGCACTAACACCTTGTCTCTGCACATGGTCCATGTACCGGGCCTCTCCTTGGCTGCTTCCATGCATGCGTGTTGCGGTAAGGATGCTGGTATTGCAAAGATCCAGTGCTTTTGCTGCTTCACACCCTCTTTTTCTTTGCACTCTCATTGCAGTGGCGGGGAGTGGCTAGCTGATGCAATTCTCATTTCCGGGTATTTCTACAACCTATTTCTAAACGTGCACCAGGGTAATATATGTGCAGATCTCAGTAAATAATTGTCAATTGCTGAAGATCCCAGACTTCCACAGATGTATGTTTTTGACTGCAAACTGTTTTCTAGCTGAGGTTTTTCAATACACAGAACTTCCAAGTTACACTAATTTTTCTTTTCTCCTTAAAAGGTTGATTGTGTTTGTAAGTGCAACAGCAATAGACTATGCATTCAGTATAAAGCTAGATAAATCTGTATTTCTTGCAATGATTTTCTTGATAGGAAGCTAAATAAAACTGTATTTCTTGCAATAGCTTCCCAAATCATCACTCTAGGTAGCTGGACTAAGCAGAATGCGTGATTTTGCCTTGCTTCTCTAAGGAAGTGAATTTACTCATGGAAGCATGAGTCACAGTGCAGGATTCTCCAAGCCAAACCCATTCCCTTGATGCAACTCTAAATACTTACTCATTTACTTAGGAACTGCAGGAAATGGGATGCTCAGATAAACCACACAGAGAGAGATGGAAAGGCACTCCCGCGGGCAGGGGCCGCTGTTCCAGTCTCTGCCTAACAAAGTCACAAAGATATCTCAACTAGTTCAGCACCTGCCTCCTGTTGACTGTCAAGAAGAGGGAAATCATTAATGCATCCTTGCTGCTGCTTTCTAAACTGGCAGCAGCAGAACTATTACTGTTACCTAACTTGTTCTTGAGCACCCAGCAGGTTGCAGTAAGTGGAAACTTTCTATAAATTACAGTAAGGAGCTGGAGGGATATGAAAGGAGGGCTGTGGACTGATGCCACTGCTACTTGCCAATTCAAGAGGGCAGGCAGGTTCAGCAGCAAAAGGTCAGAGGGACGTCCCTTGTACTCCATCTAGAGCAGAGACCCCCTTGCCCTCATTTTAATATTCATATTCATTCTGCAGCTGTCAGGTTTGATTTCCCTAGGATCCCTTCTCAGCACATCACATGCCAACAAGCTGGTTAGCTCAGGGTAAAAAGCCACAGAGTCCAGCAAAGACAAGTTTTTACTGATTCAGGCCATTTGGGACACAATAGATTTAACAACGCAGTATTGCCTCCCCTACAGAGGGAGATATTTTTCTAGCATTTCAGACCTTACATATCTGGTTGACCCTCAGTGTATTCCAAGTGATAGCAAGTTATGTATTCTCTCCCATCCGAAAATACTGCAGCCAGACATTCAATGGTGTGAATCAAAATTCCAAGTTACATTGCTGGTAACTCAGCATCCGTGATTGAGAAGGTACTGGGCCATACAACCACTGTAGAAAGCTGAGAGTACATCTCAACGTTACAGACATACAGACTTGGTGGAGGAACTGCCTGCCCTGCCTACTCTGCAGAAGCAGTGCACACAAAAGATGTGAACTCATCCCTTTATCTCTTTAAGCATTTTGGGAGACAGGAGCATCACAGTTGGGACTCTGCTCCCACTTTGCCAGCATAAAGTTATAGGGTCAAGGAAGTCCTAGACATTGAAAATAGTTTTGTCTGTGTTTTCATGAAGGACATGCTTCAGTATGCAGGATATCTCTCCTCAAAGCTTTCACTGAAGACGTCAGTGCCATGAAGTGCAACTTCTACAGCTCCTGACATTCTCTGGAGCTTGTAACATACAGGTTAGTTCCTGTAGCTCTTTGTGTGTCCTGGTGAATAAAACCCACTTCTGTGCCTGGAGTGGAGTGGGAAAGCCAGAGATCAAGAGATACTCACATGCTGGTTTTGCAGTCTCCCTTTAGAGCTTGGATGCCACAACAGCCTCACAGTCTATCCCACACGCTGGAAAATGTGTGTGCCTGCAGATGACAATGTAATAAATGACTATCCATTCCTTTGAGAAGGAAGATGAAATTTAACTTGCAGTTCAACAAACTTAGCCATAGAATGGAAGTAGGCAACCAACTACTTTCATTTCAGACCCACACTTGGGACACACCTGAGGCTCTTTAAAAGAGCTGCAGCTGGGCAGGCTCAGCCCTAAGATAGCAGTCCTGAGGGGTGACTTCAGCTTGTGTGGCAGCATTGAACTTTTCTGCTTGTCTCAGATGGGAAAAGTAACTTGACTGTTTCTGAGCAAGGTACTCTTCTAGATCTTTGTTTCTGTGGTGGTGGCTGTTGAGAGCTCTGTGAGTGAATGCAGGCTCTCAACGGGGGAGGACACATGACTGTGAAAGGCAGGTACTGTCCTGAGAGGTTACAGGCAGGGTTTTTAAATGCTGCTTATGTCTTATGTGCTGCCAGCAGAACATACTGCTGGAGCGGATGGGAAAGATGTTGCCTTATCTCTTTGAAAGTTCTGCTCCCTGGGTTTTAAATTTTGTTCTGTTTGATTTTAGTTTATAAGCAGAAGGTAGCCAAGGGAAAGAAGGACACACAACATTTCCTTAATGACCAAGTTCTCCTAGCTTGTGCCGTTGGGGATTTACCACCACAATCTAGGTGTGCTGTAGCTGTGTGCTAGTTGGCTGCTGTGGGCATTCAGTGGCCTGCACTTCTCCAGGCTTGTCAGTTGGTGCTGGAGAACTCCTGCTCACAGCAAAGCTAGATGCCAGCCCTGAGGTCACGTGTAGGTTCAAAGTGTGGCTTCGCAGGAAGAGAGGAGTGATTTCTAATCCTTTTCAGTAGAGAATTTTTTGTGGTCTTAATTTTCTTCCATTCCTTTTTTCATTTTAAGTGCCTATGTTTCTTAATTGCAACGTGATACGCTGCACTCTGACTCAGCACCAGAGGTCTAAACTGTGACAGTGATTCCAAAGGAAAAGAAAAGTGGATAGAGAGGTGCAGCCTGCACTGCTAACATGCAATAGTCTTTTGACTCTGCTTTATATGCAGCCACAACGAAATCATTATTATGCTTCAAGCAGGTACCGAGCTGAACATCTCTGTTGCGAGCACAGCTTCACAGTACAGGCACTGAACAGACACACAGCAGCTCTTCTCAGCAACGAGCTCATCAACTACAGAGGCAGAACAAAATAGGGAAGTGAAAGTGGAAGCAGACTAAGGCAGAATGATGGCCAAATATGGTGATTGTCCATCCAGTATGCTGTGTTTTTCAAGAGCATTACAGAAATACTGTCCCTTATTTCTATCAGTTAATTCAGTTTCCTTATTTACACTCAAATTTTAAATAGAAAATGAAAGGTTGCTGCTTGCCTACAGACTGCCAATGAGTTATTTTCACAGTGCTATGCAAAGTGTGGAGTTTCTGGCTTGTGGACCTTCTGTTCCTGTATTTGGATGAAATTGCACAAGTGTTTAGCAAACATTTGCAGGGCATGGCCTTGTTGTTTTGCAAACTATGGTGAGTCTTGTTTAAGGAGGTGGATGTTACCAAAGGGAACAAGCGCTTGACTTCCAGCTCCTATGGGGGAATCCTGGCACTCGCAGAATCTGTTGATTCTCTAGCTTGGCCCTTTTTATAAGAGGAACAGCATGCCTGCGTTCTGGGTGGTAAATGCAAGGCATGCCATTTCTTACTGGTTATCTCCAACCTTGTGTTGTTTTTCTCATAACTTTCTCTAGATTCAGTTGTATCTCTAGACTGTATACAGTTCTGGCCTTAAGAGGTGATATCTCGGTGCAGGTACCCTTTTAAAAGATGCCAATGTGATGAAAATGTGAAGTGCTGGGAGATAGTGTCCTGTATGGATTCTGTGTGTGTGTGTGTGTGTGTGTGTGTGCGCCCACATGTGCATAAGAGCTGGATTTCTGGAAGCTGAGTCTCCTGAACACTTCACCCCCATTACATTCTCCATATCCTTTTTGCTAGTTGTACATAATTTCTGCTTTATATGTTCTGTAGTCTATGTAGGATTTGTTCTGTGTTTGTGGAAGATCATTGATATTTAATGCTGTCATGTCAGAAGAGAAAAGATACCAGCATGCTTTATCTTCTGCTCACTGTGTGAGGGCAAACAATTTTTGGAGTGGCAACAGGGATGTGCAGTCCCCTTGGTCTGCGTTAACTCCTTGCCACATGACAAGCCTTTGGACTGGCTGCTGGGGCAGTGGGGCTCGCTCGTGGCTTCACTTCTGGCCTCTGGACTGGAACGTTTGCAGAGAGGGCAGTGTCAGTTTGGTGGAAGAACATCACCATTAGCGTTTGTGAGACATGGGCCAGACCAGAGCCGAGGTCTCTAACTGCCAGGATGTGACATGGTGTATTTACATGTTCAGATAGAAGGAGCTAGGTCTGTTGCTTTTCTTCATGGAGTATCATTCTGTGTGCATGTGTTTGGCTGCTAACCCAGTGTTCCTTAATTTTTAATCTCATCAACTGTTTGTGCCCCTAGAGTGGCACAATAAAGAAAAGAAATCTATTTCACTTTGAAACTTCTGGAGCTAAGTAGTATTTCTATCTCCAGGTTTGGCCTTCAGAAAGGGAAGGCAGTTGAAGGCTGAGGGTACTCAATAAATTTTGGAAAATTCTGGATTAAGGATATGTCCTCATAATATTTCCTGTTTGTATATGTTTAGCCATAATGTTGAACATAGATTCTTTGGGTAACAATCTCAATCTTGCATTCCTTTTTAAAATATGCTCCCTTGCAACAACAGCATCTGGAGATCTGGACTCTATAGGGTTTTTGGTTATGGAGAGAACTAAAATAATGATAATAAATCTCAGTAGCATTTCGTATCTCTTAGGCAAAGGTTACTGAGGGCCAGTTAGTTCAGTGCGTGACCTCTGTAAGAGTTCTTAGGCATATAAGAGCAGCCAAAAATAGCTCCTTGGAAGGTCAGGGAAGGCATCTTTTCTGCATGTGGATAGCTTTGCGTTTCTGAGCTGAAACATCTATATATCTTATGGTAAGCAAGCAAGAATGGATGGAAAAAAAATAGAATACGAAAACGGCAGCCAGAGCCTGTGTAACATGTTCCTTATTCATATAAGCCCATGCAAACTGCTGCCAGCCTTGGAGATTTTTCCATACGTGAAATGGAGAAAGCCTGCATTAACTTCTAAACCACTCTTCAAAGACAACCTTGCCAAATACAGGCTGGATTCAATCTGCCAATAGATGAACAACAGAAGAGGGACCCTTACACTTTAAAATGGAGTCATCGGCTTGTGTCCAAGTGATTTTAAGCTTCTGACTGACCCTGGAGTCTGAAAGAAATTTCAGCTTGTCAGACCGAATGTTCTCTTTCTTTTGATATCTGCATGCTGAGACAGAGTTTACGAGAAGCTTTTATAGCAAATCCCAAAGTCAGAGTCACCGCAGAACACTTTAATTATTGAACAGGCAAGAGCTAATGTGAGAGGGAAAGGCTCTGTGTTTCTCTGCACATTAATCTTCCCCCCCCGCCCCTTCCTGCCCAAAATCCCCTTGGTTAATCAGGTTATGTTTGCCCTATTTCTCTCAGGGAGCAAGCAGAATGCAGTGTTGCTAGAAATGGAGGAAGGGAAGGAGGAGAAGGACATGCTGAAAGCAAGAGTGGGTTGAGACTGCTCCAGAAATGAAGGCTTCACTTTGACAGGGTTCCCAAGATCACAGCAGGATGCCTTCGGGCTGTGGGATGTCTCTGTGACCTGTCACACTTGCTGACATGCATGATCTTGCATGCCAGGCTGTATGCCAAAGGACAGTGGAGGATGCTTGCCTGTCTGCATTCAGCCTGGAGGCGTCGGTGGTCTCTGTGGCCAACAGCTCCCTCCCTAACAGACTGTTTCAGCTAAGAGCCCCTAGGAGGGAGCAACTGATGTCCCTGGGGGAACACCCTCTGCCCAACGTTTGCCTGAAGTGCAGTGGTTAATCCGGCGGAGGGGGGTGGAGGGGGGGAGAGTGTGTGCGCACACACCTACAGAGCTGTGTGTGCTGCATGCTTTTATTCGGTCATACAGCCTTTAATTCTTGCTGCACGCGTCCTCATGGACATGTGGCTGCAAGCCACTGAAAAATAGCACAGATGGATTTGCCAAAGTAAAATGCAGCTATGAGAAGCAGGGAGCCAGCCCACAGACACAGACAGCACCGCTGACCTGTGTGCTGGTGAATCTCAGTTTCCTTTAAGTCTGATGATCCTGGAATTTAGCTGTGAGTGTGTTGAGATTTGGAGGGTTCTTCATATGAGTGCATGCCTTGGAAATGCTCTTATCTCCAAGTAATTCCAGTTACATCAGGCTGGGAGAGTGAGGTCCAAGGCTCTTTTGTGACCAATGTCTAAACCCAAAGCTTGCACCTGAAACCATTCCTGAAATGTGAAAAATTGCTTGGTCTGGGGCTGGGCAGGCCGAGGAGAATAGGGTAAGTCTTGAGGGGAGAATTAAGTGCAGTGACTTGGGTGATTTTGGGAACATGGCAAATAATTCAGAAGGATGTAGATCTGCAGGTCTGCATCTGCATTCTGTATTTTGGGGTTGAATTTATCCTAAAGCTGAAAATCAAACCTTTTTAGACCAAATAATGAAGCTTCATAGAGTTTATATGTAACCCTGCTTCTCTAACGCTCTGATCCTGGCTCAGGATCAATGGAATGCCAGCGTATGCTTGTGTTTCAGTTCTGCCAGGAAGTGCCAAACCACACCAGCGTTGCCTAATTCAGTCCTGTGTGCCGGCTTCTTCGCTCAGACTGTGGTGCGTTGTTCCTTTGAGACACGTATTACATTTTTAGCATCCCTCTTTGTTAACAGCATGGATCACAAACATTTTTGTAGCTCAAAGCCAGATGAATGCTAAGACATTCTTCCAAAAGAAGATGCTTCCATAAGCATCGGCAAATGCAGACATGAGCTAGTAAATCCTGGAGCCGTGACATGATTTTACATGTTCCCTAGCAGAGAGCAGAGCTAACTGGATGGCCACAGACTCCTGTTCCTGCAAGAATGAAGACAGGCAGGAAATGAACCACCAGAAACTGTTCCTTGGTAGGAGAGAGCTGTGGAAAAAGCAAGGTGTAGCGAGCCCTGGGCTGTTGCAGAGCCAGGCCTTGCAGGTGCTTACAAGCCACGTGAGGATGCCGGATGTCTTGTTCCCGCTGCACAGCGCTTGCTGGCAAGCATCCGATGTGGTGCATGTCCAGAACTTGCCAGTGCCCCAACACAGTGTGCTGCCGTGGCCTGGTTGCTCGTCGCTGTAAGATGCTAGCAAGTGCTGTATGTTACGGTGGCTTTGCTGTGCTTGGGCCTCCTCTGTGCAATCCTTTTTTTGCAGCAGCAAAGAGCAGGAAGGCTGAGTTGCTCTGCAGAGCTCCTCTTTGGTTTAACTGCAGTTGGTGGGAGGGGATGGTCACAGCACCCCCCCCCACCGCGAGAGTGCTAGGTGTAGGAGTCTGCCTCGCCAGCCGTGCGTGGGAGAGCTGTCAGAGCAGATGGTTCGCAGCCCCGTTGCTGCAGGGTTAGCTGGCTTGTGGGCAGCTGCCACTTTTGTGCAGGGAGGTGGGCATCCTGCCTTTTGAAGGAGGAAGAGGATGGTGCACGGTCTGGCAGCCTGGTGGCTCAACCAAACACGGAGAAGTCTACGTCTGACTTGAAGGCTAACCAACAGCTTGATTCAAAGAGCAGATCTCATAAAGTGTTTGCAGGTTAACAGGGGATTTTTCTATACCTCTCTGATACTGCCAGGTAAAAAGCTGTCAGTTGCACAAATATGTACCTGCATCTCTTCTCCCTAAACTCCCCCAAACTAGGCTTAGGCTCTCAGAGTTGTGTGACTGGCTTAAAAATTTTGAATTTACCATCTATTGTACTTCTAACTGTCTTTCTGCCTTTCAAAACCTTAATTCTTGTTTTCAAGCTTCTTCTTATAAGCTTATTTATTTATTTATTTATTTATTTATTTATTTATTAGTGAGAACATTTTTGTTTGTGAACAAAGTCTCAGGACTCAAGAAATTGAAGCTTTAAGCAAAGCTGCAGCCATTGCTCAGATCTCATAGCACTGAAAGGCAGCTGAGGCAAAAACTTTAGCTGCGGTGTGCCAGGAGGCAAGGCTGAAACAGTGGCTCCATTGTTTGACTTTCATGGTAGCTGGTGGATGTGGCTGCATGTCCCAGGGAGCTGCATATTACAAATACATGGCTCATGGTGCGCACAGCAATCAAATCACGAGGTAATTAGTGGACCAGTGGGAGAGGCGTGCAGGCAGTGTAGGTTGTTAAATAATTAAAAAAAAAAATCTACAGTCTAAAATTGGAAGTTCAGAACTGTGCTCCTATGATCTGATTTTAGATGAGAAAGAAATAGGAATTTTAGAGATGAAAAATCTTGATAATATCTACCTCAGTTTTAATTGCTGATAATGATTTTGATAGGGGCAGTGGCTATACTGACTTCTGCTCCCAAACAGTTAAGTTTTTAACCGTTTAAGATATTAGGCATCTAATGCATTGAAGGTCTGATTCTGCAGAAAGTACTGGTACAAAACACCCATTAAAGTCAGGGCACTAAAAGAAAAAAACTTTGGAAACGTTGATAAGACAGCATGGAATTAATTTGACTCACAGTTCTGTACAAGATCCACAGGGCTGGAGCTCCCTGACTAATAGAAATAGGATAATTCTAATCTAAAATATCTCATCCTTTTCCATGGTGTTCTGCTGAACATATGACATGGAATTTGGGGAGACAGGAATAAAATGTTAGGATTTTAAGATGTAACATATATTAATGTCTCAGTTCTTACATGCAGTTTGAGGTACCTTATAGAGATCTGGTTCTTGGTGGTTGGATCCTTCATGTCTGGACAGTCAGTACTTCCTCTAAATACAGCCTTTTAAAGCTGTTGCGTGGTGGTTTTTTTGAAACTTATTGTCCCTGGACTGACTTAATCTGTCTGGAAACCTTGAGCAGAGCAATTATCTGTTTATTTCATATGGAATCTTGAACGTAGGTGTGTGATAAGGTTGGTAGATGCCTGATCCTGGCTGATACATTAAATAGTTTGTTGCTGTTCTAGTACTTCGGATGCAAGTGGCTTGCTTGTGATAAAGCAGCTTTGAGAAGTTATGTGCCACGTTGAGACAAATCACTTTTTGTATGATTTGTGTCCTTTTGAGGATATAGCACCTTCTAGTTTCTCTGAAACAAGCATAATCACTGCTATCTCCTTTGATAAAAAAAAAACGTGAAAAAGAAAGCTTGTTTTCCAGAAACTGTTGATGAGCTGCCCAAATTACCTGAAAACGCCAGTAATCTCAGCCTTGTAACTGGACTAAAGATGTCTTTAAAGGTTGCTGTAAAAATAGTTGCGCAAGGACTTAATAGGGAAATCAGTTTGAACTTTGTGCTGACGCCGTTTCCTGATTCTATGTAATTTGCTATTATTACATGCAAATAAATAAAGGAGAGGAAGAAACAGCATATCCCAAAGTAAGGTCAACCATTGGACTTTGGACTGCTTGATGTAGTGGCTGCAAATTTGCAAAATATATTTCAGAGTTAAAAAAGATTTGCCTTTTTAATTCTTCTATAAACTGTATAAACCTAATGAGCCTGAGGGCTGTTTTGGGAGGTGCTTAGAAAGGTTACCATCCATGTAGCAGTGGCACTTTCACTAGCGCTTCTTCCATATTCAACCAAGAGAAGTCATTCCATGGATTCATCCTTTGGAAGAGCTGAAGTTGGGCTCTCTTCTCCTGGGATGGTCTTTAACCGTTGTGGGTTTGGAGATCCTTAGAGATGCGTGTGTGGATCCTTGCACTGCAAATGGAAGATAGGCTTTCTTTTCCTGAGACTTCTCACACATCTCTTGCAATTAACCTGTGGACCTTCAGGAGTCACAGACATAAAACCATGGCTGCAGAGGAGCCGTCTTCCATGAGAGTGACAAGCAGCCCAGCTTTGACAAGCTGAAGTTAGCCTTTGTCAGGATTTTTCCTGCTTCTCATCTCATCCACTCCATCTGCTATTGTGTATCCTTAAGAATTACTTTGGAAGTCAGCAACAATTTAAAAAAAAAAAAAAATTAGCCAATTCCGCTGGGACAACTTACTGAAAAACAAACCTAGGTCAGTGACCTAGATCCAGTGAAGTTTTGAATTATTAAGATCACGTCTTGAAGATAATGCAGAAAACTTGGGTTTGGGAGAATGTTCTCAATTTTCGGTTGAATTAGGTAATCCTCTCTTTTCTTTAGAAAGTTTGATACTGACTAGGGACAGCTGATGGGCTGTCTTTGACCATGGGTACTGCCCTTTTGGTTACATAAATGTTCTTAACAGCTGATAGTAACCTTGGGATATGACTCATCTAAAATGTTGACCCTGTTTTTTTTTTTTCCTCATGCTGTTGTTTGGAAAATGCAGATTCCAAAACAGCTGTACAGGTTGGGTGTGCACCTGGCAAGGTTTGGGCCTTATGCTACCCAATTAGGCTCTTACCAGGCGAAGTCAATAGGAGGGATGGCCCCAGGGCTGGATTTTTAAAAAAACAGAAAGTATTTAAATCCTGCTGCATCCAGTAGGAGTTAGATGTGCAAATACTTGGTTACCAACCGTACCAGATAGGTGGGGGAGCTGCATGCAGAGCTTGTGGCTGTAGCTCACAGGCTGCTGTCTGGACGTGCCGTATGGCCGTCACTGCCACCAGTATCTGAAGGCCTCCTGTAAAGCATGTCCTGCTGCAGCATGGCATTTCCTTACACCTAGTTCCTTAAAAAGGATGGAGCTGTCATCGTGTTAGTGAGCTGAAAATGAGCAATGCGAAATATTTGTTCAGTTTATTAACGTGAGTTAATGCCGCTAGTCCAGTGCTTCCTGGTGCTGCTGTAAGAACAAATTTGTGCAGGAGCTTCCCTGTTGCTGATGGGAAGAGAAAGCAGCAATGGGGCTGAACAGTGAAGCCTTGGAGTTTGGAGCCTGGCTTTTGTTTTGAGCTCATCCTTTAAATGAATTAAAGACATTTCTTGGTCTGATGGCAGTGCTTGGCATTGAGAGTTGCATGGGACTGTGACCAGCTGTGTCTGCATTAACAAGCTGTGTGCAATAAATGGGGTCAGATATTGAGTGAACAGTTGACGTGAAGGACCTGACATCCGCTGGAGGTTTTACTTCTGGCTAACTCTAGTCTACTCCGGTAGACTGACCCCTGCTAGTGACTGGAGTTCATCTCTGGTTTAGTTTCAGACCAGGAAATCTGTTGGCATGCTCTGAGACTGCCTCGTCATCCGAACCAAAGCTCGGTAACCAAGAACACAGGAGAGATTTGCTTGAAGAGTTTGTTCGTGATGTGAATAAAATGCTAATATAGCTTCAGGTGGTACGCAGGAGCTCTGAGCTGTGTTGTGTAACACAGCAGCATGTGCTTTAGGGGTGTCTAATTATAGCATCAGATTCTGATTTCAGACGGCTCAATATTTATTATTTGAAAGGGAAGTATGTTTTGGGGAGAATAGTAATGAAATAATGTAACTTGAACTCAGGCAGTAGCATGAGTGTGGAAGAAGCAAAGCTGCTTTACTAGCGGGCCGTTTGTCTGGCCTGCATGCTCATGTGGCAGCATTTCGTGCCAGCGCTGGCGCGCAGCGATTGCCGGCTGTACAGGAAGCGGAGCCGTGTTGCATAAAGGGAGGAGACAGCTATGAGTCAGGGCTGGAGGGAAGAGGCGTTCTTGCAGGGACAGAGAGCAAAATGCCAGCGTTTGAGTGTAGAGTTTCTGGGTATGACAGTGCTGTGTCCCTTGGGATTACATAGAATAGGATAGAAACAAAACTGACTGCTGCTTCTGGTTCTTTTTGTATGGGCATTTTTTTCCTCATTTCTGTGAGCTTTCCTGTGGTGGAAAAAGCACCAGGTAGTCCTTCTTAGAGACATGAAGCATGATGCTCCTCCCATCCCCTGAACCACAGTTTAACCATGGATTGAAAGAAGTTGACAGGAAATCAGCCGCTGTATTGTAACATGCAGCTTCCCTGGACAATACTTCTTCTAGTGGAAGATTTCCTGGTCACGTTTAGGTTTACTGCTGTTGAGACTGCCACATCTGACGCTTCTGTAGGCAAAGGTTTATTTGAGCAACAGGGCAAGTTGGAGGCCTCATGCCAGCTGGAAGGGACCTGGTTCTGGCTGCCTGATGCCAGCTGCAGCTGGTGTTTTGAGGAGAGCACCAAGCCTGCAAAGCTGTCTTTGCCAGAGCCAAATCTGAACCGATAACAGGCTGCCAAAGGTGCTGTTGTGTGCTGTGGTGTCTGGCTGCTGACAAATGCTGCAGATCCCCCAGGACACGAGTGCCTGTGCCGCAGAGCTCTGGCTGCGCCCTGTGGAGATGGAGGCAGAGGTCTGCGTGTCAAGGCAGCATCGCTCGCCCTTCCTGCTTGCGTGCCTGCCTCCCTAGGAATACGCTATTTCTGAATGAAGGCCAGTGCTTCATAAGCCTGTGTCATTCTTCGCTTGGGTACAGCAAACAGCTGCAGGGCAGAGGGGCCTGGTTTTGCACTCGGATGGCGTGATGTGGTACATTTCTGAAGGAGCGGCTCTGTGCAGTGAGAGTTTTTTTTTCCGGCTGGTCTCAAAGTGTAGTCATACAGTTAATGACACCCATGGAGACCAGACTGTGCCTTTAGGTCACCTCTGCTTCCATCCCAGGCAGCAGAGAAACTGTCTTTCTCTTTTGTGTCTCCTCGTAGGCTTCGTTCATCGAGGCAAAGAGCCCAAGGTATGGGGTCTGGGTTGGCAGTGCTTTGTCGCAGCTTCATCCAGCTTGGGCATGACAGGGAGCCCTCAGGAAGGGCTTCTGTGCAAGGCTGTGTGGAAAAAAAAGCAGCCTCAGAAACCAGGCTGCCCACACTTAATAGGGGTGGAGGTTAGAGATAAAGGCCAGGCTCTGCCAACCACGCAGTCAAGGCACTTTTCTGGCATTATGATTTCCCCAAGGCTGGTAGCCCTGAGGTCATGTTCCCATCCCAGTTCCACAAAAGCCAGTTGCTTCTGCAGGAAGACTGGGGGAGCAGGGAGGTGACAGAGCAGCAATTTCCCTTTGCTGACAGAGCAGAGTAAGAACTAGATGACTGTTGCAGTACTTGTCCAAGCAGGTGCTGGGAATCATGAGCACCAGTGAATTTGGAGCTGGTAAGGGAATGGATACTGTTTTTGGAGGGGTTTGCTTTCTGCCCCCCACGTGCTTTGGTATGAAGGATGCTTGGCAGAGAGTCAGCCTGTCAGCGGTGTGGCTTGGTGTGTCTGGGGAGTGAGGTTCAAACCTGCTGTTGATGGAGTCTCTGCTTATCCGAGAGATCAGCACCAAGGAAACTGCTGGCCATCTCTTATGGCTTTCCAGCTGGGAAGTGCCTTGGGTTGGCTGTGACCTGGGATCATCTGCCTTTCTAGAACTAGAAGGGGGATTGTCTGTCTTCTGTGATGTGAGGTCTAGAAATTGTCATTCAAACTCATTAGTCACATGAAGTGCTTGGTGGAGGGCAGCATGATGAAGAGGATGGATTTGCATCCCCCACCCCAGGGAAAACTGCTGCCTCTAGGGAAAAATCTCCCCCCTGGGGGAAAATGGATCTTAAATCCCTCAATAGAGATCCTCATTAATTTAGCTGTATAGGGCTTCATTTAAGGATTGGATAACAGCGCTCTGACAGCTGTTCTTGTTCTAGTTTATCATGCCAGTGTGTTGGTGTTTACTCGGTCTAAAAGCAGTGGTTATCACCTGAGAATGATTATCACAAAATCGAGTAGTAACTCCTTGTGTTCGTCTTTGGACTGTTGCATGTATTTGCTTTTGTTAAGATAAGTTGAGGAGCTGTGCCCCAGGGAGTGGCAACCCATGAAGAAAGACTGTTTCACTTCTGCAGCACCCAGGATCCCTGTCCGAGACTGAGGTCCCTAAAGAAGTTCTCTGCTGTAAAACAGCACAAGCCAGTTTGGGAGGTAGTGACAGAATTCGGCATCAGGAAAGTGGCATTTTGGTGAATTGGAGTTAGCTAGAGGGCTAGAGAGGAGGTCGTCTGATCTCCCGAGTTTTCAAAGTGTGCAAATTTTAAACTATGGCAGGAACCCCCCTACTTGAAGTGCATTTGGAGTCCAACTGAGCTCGTTCTTTCCTGTCGCTTTTTTGAGGGACTGCTCTCTTTCCCCATAACTGCCCCCTTGCTGTCCACATCTATCCCATGCAGAATAGTGCCGTGCTCAACCACTCAGCGTGTAAAACCTAGATATCCTCCTTTTCCTCTTAGAAGAGGTGCTACTGAGACAGACGGGTCGGAGTATGAGTGAGCTCACTCCGTATGGGTGGTCTTTGTCAGACACTCTTTTAATTTGGAAGTTGGCCTTTGCTGCCACTTCTTAAATTACTAATGAGATCTCTTAATTCCACCATTTTCAAGCAGTCAACTGTCTTCTTGTATTCCAGTTAGAATACTTGGTCGTTTTGGTACCATGCTCACCTTAACAATGCCAGCAGCCACATTCCTGAAATTCTTGTTGTTTGGAATCACAGCAGGGTATGCACAAGCACGAGCCAGGTTTTATGGAGCAATTTGTTCACCTGAAGGGTTAGGAAGGCAGAAAGCCTTTGAGGGTGTGATTTCCTGATCTCAGTAGGGCTGCAGGGCAAAAGGAAGGATTCTGCTTTTGGCGACATAACGTCTCTGCATAGAGCATGTTGAGGGCACCTAGGTGCCCATGCCGCACTGCTGTGAAGCGTTTTTCGTAGCGACATGCTTTGTGTGGCCTGTTCTTGCAGAAGAGGATGCTCAGTGCTTATCAGCTGAGATGTCTGCTGTCTGGTTCTGGCTGTGCAATCTTTGCCCCTGCTGAGTGCGCACCTGGCAAAACCAACCAGCCTGATGCCAGCGTCCTTCCTTGCCCCTCGCTGCTGCTGTTTCACCTGATGATCAGCTCGTGGCCAGAAGGGGAGGGGAGCGTGGTGCCTGCGCAAGTAGCAGGCAGGGAAGCTGTGTCCGGGCTTGAGGTTGTCACTTAGGAAGCACGTGGCTTTACAATTCAGCACTTATTTCCTTAACATACTATCTGCAGAAGTAGTGCAAAGGTAGAAATGGGGAGAGTGCTTACAGGGAAGTGGCTACCACGGGGCTGTTGCATCTGAGTCGTCAATTCTGATCATGCGACACTCCATACGTCAAATAATGTCGCTATCAATGCTCTTTTATCTGGATCAGCCCATCAGCTGTAGGTGAAGAGGCTGCAGGTTAAGTCAGGGAGGAAGCGAACACGCCGCTGATTCATGCGCCGGGCTGGAAGTCCCACCTGAGGCCAACACTCCTTATGCAGTACCTAGAAAGGGGCAGCTCCTGCTCCAGAGAGTCTGGTCGTTTCTGGCCAGTGCCCAAAGTGTTTGGGTCTTGTCTTAAAGCTTGGGTATGCTCAAATCCTTCCCTCTTTTCTCTGCAGCTTGCAGTCAGGGTCCTGTTGAGGTGATGCGGGCTGGTAGTTGTAGGGTAGAAAAGGCAGGATATGAGTGTTACCAAGAGCGGGGCAACACTTTCCCTTATGGTTTGGAGGCTGAAATGCACAGCTATGTGTGCACACGGTGCTGAGTTCCAGGGAGGTTATACAGAAGGGATCTGGGATTCTCAGGCTAGAAGGTGGTGGTGTCAAAGTGTGGTGAAGACAGCGTTGTGCCAAAGAGGTGATGGGCAGTCCTGTCAGTGAGCACAAAGCGGAGGAGCTGGATCAAGGAGGGTGGTGCCTAGAAGTGATGGATGTCAGCAGTGCCTGAGGATGCTTCTGCTGGGTGCAGTAATTGTAATAGCGATGGTTTGTCATGTTGTGCCCGTGAATGAACTCTGGATGGGGTGGGGCTGTGTGGATGCTGACACTCTAGAGAACAAAACTGTGTCCAGGTTCAGCTGGTGTTTGGGGGTGGAGGGGGATTGCCTTTCAAAGCTTCAGATTTAATTCACAGTTTGTGAGGGCTGTGGGTGAGATAGTAAGAAAGCAACCTTGTTAAAGGGGATCTTAGCAGGCAGGGAGGACGGGGTCTGTGCGAGTCCAGGACTTAATTTTCCTTGGGGATATGCTGACACCTGAACTACTGGAATAGTTTGACTTACCAGGATGAAGGATCTATTGCTCCCCATCTCCTCCAAAGCCCTGACAGTCCTCTGGTCTTTCTCCCCCCGCAGCAGCTCCTGCAATATACAGTTGTTCTGAGGAACTCTGCTGGAGTAAAAGCTAAATATGCTAAATGATATGGGAGGCGTTATGTCTGAGAAAAAGCTGTTTTGAGAAATGCCACGGGAAAAGGTTTTCCTACCCATAAAATTTAATAGAGATTATTTAAATTTCATCTCCTCTTATTACATTTTAGTCATAGCATGTAAAGATCTTGGAAACTGAAAGAAGAAATATTTCCAAGCTAAATAGTGGAGCCTGGGTGAAAATGTTACGAGCATTCAAGATTATGGAGTTTTGGTAGAAGGCTGAGCTT
This sequence comes from Chlamydotis macqueenii, assembly GCF_036417535.1. Classification (NCBI taxonomy): domain Eukaryota; kingdom Metazoa; phylum Chordata; class Aves; order Otidiformes; family Otididae; genus Chlamydotis; species Chlamydotis macqueenii. The sequence continues at coordinate 49,645,750 of NC_141560.1, read as the reverse complement.
TGCCCGGCACACAACTGTTTTAGCTCAACTGTAGCCTCTGCTGGCGTATCCCAGTGTTGCAGATCATCAGCTGATTTTTAAATAGCTGTTAAGAGTGTGAAAAGACAAATGCACTACTCTGAAAAAGTGGTCCCACTGGAATACTAGAGTAAATCGAGAATAAAATTAATGTTTGTATCTTAATGTAAGGAATGTTCTGTAAAATGCAAAACAACCCAAAATAAAATTATTCTTCCTATCTGATGTCATGCTGGCTGTCACATTGTGCCTTGCTCACAGATGTAGCCTAGGATTTGTACTTTCTGTGTTGAAGAATGTAATAGAAGTAAAACACTTGGTGATTATTATTTTTTTTTCCCCCCTCAGCCAAGTGCAAAAAGCTCTTTGGAGTAAATAGTGCTGAAAAGGCCACCTCAGGGTGCTGCTAAGGGAGGCATTCATTCCTTCACAGGATTATCACTGGCTAAATAGCATTCTTTGTTGTTATGTAGTATAGCCAGGATTTTTCTTGAAAAGTTGTGATTCAGCATAGATGCTTCTTTGCAAGAGAAAATATCAAATGACAAAGATACTCCAGTGCAAAATTACATGCTATGAAGGAATCATAATCTTAAGTGCTGCTTGTGCCTTGCTCACAGACCTCGATGTTTTTTGTCAGCTTTCATCAGGATGGTAGGCAACAGGATGTAAAAGGTGTAGCGTTTCTTGGTTGAGTGTCTCAGTAATGGTGCTAAACTTGATTACAAATGAAATAGTTTTTGCAATCTGTTTCTAGATTTAAAAATCTGTGACTTGAGTTGTCACTTTCAATGTTGGTAGATAAATGGCTTCCACAGTTATAGACATTTAGGATCTTTATTCTGCTATGCATAGGTGCTTCAGTGGTATGGGGAGACACCATATGAGAAATGAAGCTGTACATTTTTCTGTGGTACTTTAGCTTTAGAAATAAAAGAAAGGTCTGCTGTGGGAGGACTGTATTAAGTTGCTTTGGTGTTTGTACATTGCATTCATGAGCATGGGAGACAGAGCTGAGTAACCTTTATTCCTGGCTGAAATCATGTGCAGACCTGGTTGGAATAAATTATTTTAGCTCCATTAGAGTTGCAATATTATAAAAATTTATACCAGTTGACTTTTTTAAGACTCCTTCAAATTTTTATTAAGTTCTAAACTGTGCTGAATTAGACCTCTCCCTCTCAAACTGTTTTATGCTGTGTGCCCAGACTAGTAGTTAATAATATGTGGAATAACTGTGTGCTGAGTTAATGCAGTGTGTTCAGTGACTGAAGGCATTTAGAGGAGGAGCATTGAGGCAGGGGTTGGTGTGGTGGCAGCTGTGACTGGGGGGGCACCTGGTCTGCCCTAGCCCTGAGCTACTGCTCCCCAGCTGGGCCACATGGGGAGAAGATTAAGACAGGGGATTAGATTTCATCCCAGTGAAAATTGTTCTGCGTGGTTTTACCTGTCACAGGGCTCTCTTCTCTACTTTTGTTCTTGGCACAAAGCAAGATCCAGTTTTAATAATTTGAAGAAACAGTTGTTTAGTGCTGGGGGCCTGAGGGTACCTCTAGGCCTGACTGTCCCAGCCTACGGCCTCCCCTCACCTTGCCCCTTAGTGATGGCCTGGCCTCGGCCTGTCCCTGTGCCCATGGCCCTGCCCAGCCATGGGGCTATGTCCGACCCCAGTTCCCCTTGCGGGGCCTGATCCTCATGTCCACCTACAGGCCCCTGTCCCTGGAGAGGTACCCAGTGCCTGGGGCTGGTGCTGCCCGCCTGCTGCCCTGCTCCCTGTCGGCATGGTGGGACAGGCCGTGGCTGCCAGGCCCTGGAGAGCCACTGGACTCCTTGGTCCTGCCCGTGCCCTAGCAGCAATGTAGGCATTGGTGCACTCTTACATCCTTCTCTTTGTGCATCTTACAGCACTGCCAGAGGTGCCCACTAACCTCAGCATGCTGCGTGAGGAGGCACACGCTTCAGAATTCACATGGCTTGTGAATACGTGATCCATCAATGCAGCTTTTCTCTTTAAGTCAAACCATTATGTGCAAAAGGAAGACACCAAAGGATGGACTGCCAAAACATTTCTGGTTTTGGGTCATAGATACCTGTTTATAAAAGCGCAGAGGTGTCTGGGGCACCTCTGGCATGGGTTAGGAAAATATGAATAGAAAAAAGCTGTATATCTTACATAATAAATACTTAATTCACATTATTAATAAATTGCAGTTAGCAGGAAACTATACAAATCCAGAAGTAGGTATTTTACAGTCATTCACATTTTAAAAACCCATTAACAGTAAATCTGCATAACTGCATTAGGGCCTTGTGGTTGATGGATCTCTCTTTGACTTGGCAGAGGATGGGGTTGAAAGGAGGGCCACCTGGGTGGGTTTTGTCCATGATGATGTCTAAGCAGCATTAGACAAGGACACACAATGTAATTCCTGTGCATTTTCAGGATTCTGAAATATATATATATAAAAATCTATATATATATGTATACACACCTGTTTATACTGTATGCATATCCTCAAGGGGTTTATCTCTCAGGAAGAGTGCATGTTACTGTTACACAGATAAAAACAAACAAATGGTTAAAAAACAGTAGTAAGAGGAGGATATCCAAACAGATATGCATAATTTTTGGAAGACATCTCGGTGGTAGTCATCTCTAATCTGAATTTTGCAATATTTAATGGGTGGTGATGAAGGCAGGACACGATCTAGGTTGTAAAGTCAGTAACAACCATCCCGTGTCCCAGTTGTTGCCTCCTCTGTGTAGTATGTTACCAACCTAAAATGGTATTGCAGCAGCAGCACTTGATTTGATAATCCCAGTTCTTAAATCAAATGCTTTCTGTAAAACACAATTGCTATTGCAGGCACTGCCATAGCTTTCTGAGTTGCAAGAACAAGAGTTTTAGGGCTAACAAACATGGGAACTCAACAGTGAACTGAAGTTATGTGGAATAATATGCTGCAGAGCCGTTCATTGGAAAGCAAGACTGGAGCCTCATCAAAGCTCCTTGAATGTCACTTGCAGTAGGCCTAAAATGGTTGATGGATTTACAATTGGTGCTTAAATTCATTATATGGAAAAAACAATGTCTGTAAAACTACCGAACAGCTATGGTGCTTTCAAAAACTGCAATTGAATTTTCATATACCACCTTTCACTCTAACCAACTTACTTATTGTAAAATTGATACATGGAGAAGCTGGGGGCACTTACTACATACTAATTTTTATTGGTATATGTACAACTGTATGTCATGGGCTGCTTTGAAGAATTAAACCTTTGTTTGTATCGATGTGGGCAAAAGCTCTATAGAAACCTCTCCGCATATAGTAATTTGCGTTTCAAAATTAATCTGCTTCAGCAAATACTTTTACCCTTTCCACAGCTGCTTCCTCCAAATTCACCTTCATGAAGGTTAATAGAAGAAAAATTCAAACTTCCATGCATGAGAACTTGTAGAAAGTGAGCTTTGATTTCACAGAATGAATATTTTTCCTCAAAATTCTTTATAATAAAAATTATATTAATTCTGCCAAATAACATTGATATCGTGATCAATTGCAATTCACCAATATAGCACAAGGAACAGTGATAAATAATTGCAGGGTCTCTTTTTAGATTCAAAAAACCAAGTATATTTGGATTAATATATTTGCATAGATGGAGTTAATAGCCAAAGGAGGCAGCTGCTTGATAAATAATAGAGTTTATTTAATAAAACCCAGAATAGAGTTTTATTTCTTTGATAACTAGGTTGACTGGACATATTAAGATAGATTAAGATAGAGAGGACTGAGCTGTTTATTTTGGGCAACATACTGATTTCTAGCATATCTGAGAAATGCAACAGTTTACAGTAGAATGTATCAGAAAAGAGGTTTTCTTATGAAATGAAATAAACTTTTTTTTGTGTTCTTCCAAGTATAGGAACCTAACCGGGAAATGTCCCTGAACAATCTCTTTTAAATGGCAGTGAAATGGGGAGGAATTTAATTCTTCTCGGTGGACATACTGGATGAGACAGAGACAGACAGGGAGGTTTTAAATATCAAAATTAATCCTAATCTCTTGAGCAGCTGGAAGGATATTCCTAAAAGTGGACTAGGAGATAGTGCTTGGCAGAAAGCACAAGGGGGAGAACAACTCCAAAACTGAAGTGCTGTTTCTGTTGCTCTAGTCTGTCTCTTGAAGCAGACTGCAATGAGTTCGTTCAGCCTGGCAGAAGGGAGAGAAGGAGTGGAAAATCTCTCCCTCAAGCGTCCATTGCAGCGGGATTATTCAGGTTGTGGCATGTCACGTGCTGAAGTGGAAGCACGGGGCAGTTCTTATTCTCCTGCCATCCGTGGGCATTCTTTCCAAACTTGTACACCAGCCTTCTGTCCACTCGTTCCAAAATGCCAGTTTTATAATAGTAACTGCAGAGGGGGAAAGAAAAGAAAAGAATGGAGAAAGTAGTAGTAGAAGTGACATTAGAGGAATTCTTTACATGGACTTCATGGCAGGAGAAAAGCATATTGTAAAGAACACGGTGTTCTTTACAGTCAGAGCGCTCCTTTCTTTCTGTTAAATTTCTCTTGTGACATTAAAGAGCTTTAAACTTTCCCACATGCCTTGAAGTATGCCTTCCACTGTTCAAAAGATACAAGAATTACAAAGAAATATGTTCATTGGTTGGTTGTATCTTTTCCCTAAGATTACCACAGTTCAGGTGAAACTACTAATGTTACTGCTACAGCAAAAAGCGCCATTTTATGGGGGTCATTTGGCAAACATACTCTAAAATTCTCAGCTGAGGCAAAGTGTGGTAGCTTTGTTGTCATCCGTAGAGTTACAATCCTGTACCACTTTACGTTTAGCCCTGTGCTATTGTTTAGAAGCAAAGGAGACCAGGTGCTATCTGGGGACCTATAGAAAAAAATATAAAGAAAATAACCAGACACCCTGCCACCCACCCACTCCTCTACCCTCCACCCCTCACTCCCACCTCTGAGTTTTCAGGATAGTTATGAAAAATGGACTCTGAGGTAGAAATCAACTGAAATGAGGGGCCCTGCCCTGTTAACTCACCGGAGAGCTCTGCTCAATTTTTCATATGTCATTCTGTCATTTTTCTTCCTTTGTCCCCACATCTTTGCCAGAGCTTCTGATTTAACAACCCGAAAAATGCCTTGTCCCCTGTCTTCCCATTCCAGGATGCCACCGTTTTCCTCAGGAGAAAGGAGCAGATCTCTTACAAATTCCCACAAATGAGAATTCTGCAGGTCTTGAACAGGAAGAGGACAGCTATTTAGTAGATGTTTTCTTACTCATGCCAAGGTGCTAAGGCAGAATTATATTTACAGTTGATTTTGTTATTGGGTTGTCAACCTCACAAACAAATTGCACTTTTCTCAATTTAACTTTCTTGCCTCTCTGCAGCTGGCTTCAGGAAAAAGGTAAATCAGGGTCATGCAAACACCTATGATGCCAGAATCTGTTTTTCACTTCAGAAAGTAGTGAATTTTACTGTCTTGGTATGTTCATGTCAGTCATAATTCCTGTTCCACTGATCACCAATGACTTCAACACGGTATTTAACTTGATTTTTTAAAAGCAATTTTCAAGTTCAATTAAACTGTTTTGAGTGAAAGATTGTAACAAACATTGGCTTCCCCAAAAATGAGACAAGAGTATGAGAAGTTGCAAAGCCTATTTTGCAGCACTGCTGGACTCTTCTCTGTTATTTCAACTCAGCTCAAAAGTTTATTTGAGCATCAGATGTGCTATAAATAATGGGACACTACTAAAAAAGCCGGTAGAGCCGTTATATGCAGCTTTTGCCTTAACTTCAGCTTAGTTACTAGCTTGTCAAGGTGATGGGGGTTAAATGCATGTTCAATCCCAACACTGACCAAAAACATTTAAAAATCATGAGTCAGAGCCCCCAAAAGTCCTGAGAGCAACATAAGAAAAATGACAATTGTATAAATATCTGAGCTTTCTTATTTGCTTTTCTGCATTTAGACCCTTTTGGTTATTTTCAGCTTATGTTTTTTTTCCAATAACTCTGCCACTAAGATGGCTTGAAGCACTTTTAAAACAGAAAAGGAAATGTGGCTTTAAGAAAAATGCCAAGTACCTCAAGTCTCATGATACAATTATCAGAGCTGGCAGTACTTAAAAGCCAAATCTCGGTGAAATTTTTTTGTTAGTGGTGTCATTAAATGTTGTTTTGATAACCACATGGATCTGGAGAATTAGAGCGACATAATCTGTGCAAGCTTAACTCCAGTTTTGACTTTCTGATATGTACTTACTTGTTCTGCCATGACTGTGACATTCTTGGCCATTGATGCTACCTGCCCTCATGCACGCCTTGTCACGGGCTGGAACTGAACTGCAGAATAACGTGAGAAGTGAAGAAGGAACTCCAGAGTCTCGTGGCAACTTGGTCAAGAGGTCACCTATCAAATACCATGTAACATTAAGTCAAAGTGGGACTGTGAGCTACTAACTTTATGTCTTTAATAAAGCTCTAGCACAAAGGTAAGCCCAAGGGAATAATTAATATGAAACTCTATGGATTGCAGCACAATAAAACATGAAATTTTTTTCAATACTGTATTTGAAATACTTGGATTCTGTAGACATGTGGAATTTAGCACACTTCTAAAACATCAAAACTGCCTCAGCAGATAACATCCTTGCACAAGTGACCGACACTTCAACAGTGTCTGTCTCGATATTGTAGTGACGCAAAGAGCGATTGGAAGAGGGTAATGAATGACTACAACTGGAAGGATTATCAAGATCTGCTGCAACACTTCTACGCAATCATAGAATAGTTGGGGTTGGAAGGGACCTTCAAAGGTCATCTAGTCCAACCCCCCCTGCAAGGAGCAGGGACATCTCCGACCAGATCAGGTTGCTCAGAGCCCCGTCCCACCTGGCCTGGAATGCTTCCAGGGATGGGGCATCCACCACTTCTCTGGGCAACCTGTTCCAGTGTTTCACCACTCTAGCGGCTACAAAAAAAAATTGTATCTGCTTGGTACACACCCAGTGAGAAGGGTGATGAGTGAAATCCCGTGAGAGTGATTGCAAAGTGAAGGCTCAAAAATCCGTTTCGCTGGATGACTAGTACTGGGCTAAAAATAACAAAATAGGAGAACTTTAGTGAAGATGGGCCACAGTTTTGTATTCTTATATTCAATTATGTTTGTGTTTCTAACAGCTGACCTCCAAGACTTTGTTTTGTTACATGTGAAATCATATTCACAAAAAGATGAAAGCAAGATGTCTATGTACTGTACATGCAGGGCTATCTGAAGGGCTTATGCTTTCAGTTACAAAGGTTTAATAGCATATTCAGAGTTTGCTGCTGCCCCGAAAGAGCATCAGCTAGCATTGGTAAGACTGTTCTGGAATACATCTTTTTTTTCTAACTGCTTCTTTTCACTGGAGTCTTTAGTGTCAACAAGTTTGTTCAATATTCTTTTGTTGGCCGAAGGGTTTGACCAAGGGAGTATCCCTCATTGCCTAAATCCTAATGTGGAACGCAGGTAAATCCAGCCAGCAGCACTAATATCCAGCGCTGATTGAGAGCTATTAGATTATTGGAGCTGGTTGCGGTCAGAACTGAGAGATTATAGAATATTTTTATTGTGCTTAGTCACAGTCAGACACCTGGTATTTTGCTAGCTTTACTGATTTGCCTCCTCAGCAGATAAATAGCAAGCTTGGCTGTGTTCAGGATCAACGGGATCTGTATTTCTGACTGTATATTACTCCACCAGCTGTACTACCTCCCGCAAAAATTCAAAGTATTCTCACTGAAATGAAGCTGCGCTTCTGCCCTTTTGGAATCTATGCACAAAAGAACAACTTTGCTCTGCTCACTGCCTGGCTTGCAGCCTTAGTGAATGTAAAAGGCTCCTGGGATCCTGCTTCCCTTCAAAATACCAATTGAGAAATGTTGAGATCTCTGTTAATCTTTACTTCTCCACATACTGCGAGTATTTCAGGAGAAGCCTTAGAGAGGAAGAAAAATGGCCTGGATTTCTTTCATTTTTAGAAATCTCTTGAACTGATAAGTATTGCCAATCTTTGAATAGTGTGTTTCCTGTTGAATGGAGCTTGTTATGTACAAACAAGTTTACGTACAGTCCTTGTTGGATGGCTTTTTTTCTTGTGCTTCAGTAAAAAAGGAAATACCTAAAAGGGAAAAACATAACCCACTGTTCAGTCCTTTTCTTCACAAAGAAAAAAAAAACTTCTGAACTGAAATTTAAAGCTGAGTCCTGGCCTTTTGCATGATTGCTTGTGAGTATCGCTCAGAATAGAACTTGTAGAAAATGCAGTATATAAAACCATAAAATAATTTTTCACCTTATCTGCTGCTAAAATGATTTGTCTCACTCACCACTCTGGCTATGTCTGTGGACTTTTTTTTTTAACTTTTGGGTTTTTTTTCCTTACCATTTGCATCGTCTATGTGTCTCTCTTCACATGATTCGTGTGTACTAAGTTTTCTTTCCATCTGGTCCCTTTGCATTTGGTTTTTGCTGTCATCTGTATCACATTTTCTCTCCCTTTCTTTACACTTAGCTTAGTCCTTTCTCATTCAGCCCCTTGTCCCTTTAAAACTCCTGCAGTCTCCCCTCCCTCCCTTGTCTGAATAAAAATCATCTCTACTGCTCAAAATCAGATCTTCACAGGCTGGAGCTTGTCTGTACTAGTAGGACAGTTTGTAAAGGAGTCATTACATTCACAACACATAAATAAAGGCATTGCACATACAAATCTGCATTCAAGAAACTTAATTCATATTGTGAGTCTGGGATGAGAAAAGCTAGAATTAAGCCTGCCTGTGCAGCCATAGTTTGGTCCATTGCTTAAGTATGTTGTGACAAGGTCTTGCATTACTGGACCACATACTGCCTTTCCTCACAGGCCTTATGCGGTTTGTAGAGGGGGGTATGTGTGATCTGTTGTACTTCATTTACTGCCAAGTGTTCAATCTCTGCACTGGCTATAAAAAGTTAAATTTCTTAACGAGCTTTTCTTCCTAGCTCTGTATTCTTTAATTCCCTTAATAACATCCTTATCTCCTGCATGCAACGATCTCCTTCTGAATGGCCTGTCTGACCTGAAACATGAACACTGGCTGGAAGACAGATGGCTGTCAGTCCCACAGGTAAGCAGTGCCTACCTAAAATGCAGAGTTGTTTTGTTCCTCCAGCAGCCTCTAGTCTTGCTCACCTCTCGTTCTTACTTGTCCTGTTGACAACAGTCTCAGCCACTGCACAATCCTACTTCATTTTGATAAGGCTTAGCCACATATTTTCTTATGCACTGCCTTGTTTCCACTCTTCCCAGTCTCTGAATGCTCCTGTTCCTTTCAGATTCAGCCTACACCCTCCCTGTGTTTGCCACATACCCAGGTCATCCTCCACTGCTGCCTTTTCCCTTTCTGGTCCCTATGCCTCACCAGCCACTCTCCCCACTGGGCAGCTGAGGGGTGGTTAGGGGACCAGTGAATCATAGAATCAGAATGGTTTTGGTTGGAAGGGACCTTCAAAGGTCTTCTAGTCCAACCCCGCTGCAAGAAGCAGGGACATCTCCAGCCAGGTTGCTCGGAGCCTCATCCAACCTGGCCTTGAATGTTTCCAGGGATGGGGCATCCACCACCTCTCTGGGCAACCTGTTCCAGTTTTCCACAACTCTCATTGTAAAAAATTTTTTCCTAATATCTAATCTAAATCTACCTTCCTCTGTTTTGAGACCATTACCCCTTGTCCTGTCACAACAGGCCCTACTGGAGAGTTTCTCCCCATCTTTCTTGTAGGCCCCCTTGAGGTACTGGAAGACCAATGAAGGATGGATGAGCTCCAGCATACTGTGACCCAGCAGCCTCTCACCATCAGGAGCTGCTGGCAGTGTCAGCTCCCATGGGGCCCTCCAGAACTTGCATTGCTAAACTTTTCCTTCTTTTCCAGAAGCTGTATGGCTCCAGTTTGGTCAAATATTCCCCTAAGTCAGAGAAGACTTGAGCCATTGAGGGCTCCAACTAGCTAAAGTTCTCCTCAGTTTCTCATTGCTAGGACATAGAGAAATGACCTTCTGAATTTCCCTGCTTAGTGAAAACTCTCTTGCCCATATAATCACAATGGAGCCTGGTAGAATTACTGTAGCTTGGTGTACACACTAATTAATCTTTGGGAAGTTGTGAATATAAAAACAATGGTGTCTGCACCAGCGATTCCACTTCTATTTCACTTAGACAAAACTGTCAATAACTTGGGTTTTGACCCTAAATTCATTTAAGCAGTAATAAATCTTCCAAGATAAGGTTGAAAATAGTAAATGAAAATTATTTCCATTCAGGAGTGTCATTAAGCCTACTGTTAATGAGGGGGATTATCAGTGCATACTGCCTTGATAATAACCCCATCAAACAAAATTTCTTGCTTACTTTTTAAGAAGCAGAGCAACCTTCACCACTTTGAGTTGCAGGCATAACAATGGATTGTCTTTCTATATCCAGTCAGGATGTAAAGCTCCCTCAGATTAAGCAGGTTGACCAGTTTCAGTAGAAAGGCCAAGGAGAGAGCAGTGCTGGGGTCTGTTTGGAGATTTGGCTGGCTCACAGAGACAAGCCTGGTCTGCATGTGATTGTGAGTCCCAAAGTCACGTGGAGCTGTCGTCTACCTGCTGTATTTCTAACACAGTAGCTAAAAGGCCTCTGTATTTTGCCTTTCTTCCATGCTCAAGGCTTTGGATCACACATTTTCTGTTAGTGTGAAATTAACACAAAAATGCAATGCTTTTTTTGTTCTATATTTTCATTTCTGGAAAACTAACCGTGCATCCTGATATTCTGTAAGATGGAATACAAGTACTCCCCGCAAATGCCTGCAGCATCTAGGAACTCTTCGTGGGTCATGTTGCACAACTGTAAGCCGTTGATATTAAAGTGGGAAAAGGAAATGCAGTTGGCATCCAGTTTGTACTGGTCACAGCAGAACTGCAACCATTCACAGACGTTGTGCTTACTCCAGTATTCTGGGTGGATGGACGTCCAGAAAGAATAAGAATCTGTAACATATTTGACAAGAAAGAGAAACATTGCAATGCAAAACTCGTGGTGCACTTCATTTAAATAAGTGTATTTCAAGCAAAACTAATCCCTCTTCCTTCTGTTATGACTGCAGTCTTCCTTCCTTATTCCTCTAGAACACATCAAGCCCTGCCTGTTGCATTTTTCTGTCTCCTGTCGTCACAGCCTTTTGTATTTCAAATATTCCTGTGTGAGACATTCCAAGAGAAATTACTTACATGTGAAAAAATAAAGGAAATACACCTCTGTCCTGGTTGGGCGCCAAAATGACTGTGATGGTTTAGCCCAAATCACCACACAGCGTCTCGCTCACTCTCCCCCTCCCCAGGGGGATGGGGGAGAGAATTGGGAAGGAAGGAGAACTCGTGGGTTGAGATGAAGACAATTTACTAAAATAAAAGGAAAAACTACAATAATAACAGAATATAAGGATATTAAAAATATACAAAGTGAACAATATGTGTTTTCTCACCACCCGATGTCCCAATGACCGATACAGCCCGTCCCGAGCAGCGATCACGGAAACAAACCCGAGCAGCAAGCAAAGGAGAAAAAGGGAGCCAGCAAGGTAGGGGGAACGATGCCAGCAAAAACAAGCAGGAAGGATGGATGCCAGGAAGGCAGATACCCACCCTCGCCTGCCCCCACTTATATACTGAGCATGACGTTTATGGCATGGAATACTCTCTTTGGCCAGTTTGGATCAATTATGCTGTCTGTCTTTCTCCCAGCTTCCTGCATCTGCAAATTAGCGAGACTTGGAAAGCAGGACGGTGTCCTTGGTCTCATTCACAACAACTGGTATCATCAGGGTGTTTATGAACATTCTTCACACACAAAATCCAAAACATACCAGCTACTGAGAGGAAAAATTAACTCCATCCCTGCCAAAACCAGGACAACCTCTTAAAATGGCAAGTAAAAAAAAAAATTAAAAGGTCAAAGTAGAGAATTTTTAAGAAATTAGCAGGCTGCGATAAAGAAAGGAGTGATGCATTCCTAGACTAAAATAACCTTGGGCTTTAGATGTGAAAATACTGTCATTCAAAGACACCTAGCTACACTGTGTGGCAGATGGGTAAATGCTGTTGATTTATTATTATTTTTCTCATAATTCAGGCAAGTTCTTTCACTCTTTTAATCTAAAATCATGTTGTTAAATTGTCGTAAGGAATTTTTTTTTTTGTTAGATTAGAACCTGAAAATTTTATTATTCATAACACACTTATCACTGGAGAAACATTTCTGACAGATGAAAGGAAGAGTGAAAGAGTTTCTAAGTAAACCTGCCAGGCAATTGTAACCTAAAACTACTTTGCAAATTAAATGCCCAATTTTTTAACAGGCTTCTCTCCTCAACAATGCAGTTACTAGGAAAATGTGTAGAAATATGTATATATTTGCAATAACCACTTTTTTTTTTTCCCCTAGAAAATTGTATTTTAACTACTGCTCCTGTAGAATCTAGACCTGGCATGATTAACCTATATGCTGCAGTTAATAAGCATACTCTGTGACTCAAACACTTTTTCTCTAGAATCGAAACACGGGCTTCTATTATTAAAGCTGATTTGGCTTATAGTGATGGGTAGAGTTTTTAAAAACTGCTTTTTCTTTCTGTGAGCTAGACTGCTACATGCGTGTGAACGTCTAATCTTGCAGTCTTCTTTTGTTATCTGTCTGTGCATATGCAGCTATGTTTTTTTGAGTGATTGGAAGAATTATGGGCAATGACAAGAATATGTCCTTTCTGTATCCATTCATATAAAGCTTAGGGAAAACAAAATTCAACTTTGCATCTTGGAATCATTATTTTCATTCATTCATTACTCAATCTGCTTCTATTATTTTTAACTTTTTGAAGATGACTAATAATTTCTCTTAGGTGAGATTCTTAAGCAGATACAGGGATGCCAGCCTTGAGACATTATTGCTTTAGGAGCTTTAAGGATTCTAAATTGATTTTGAATGTATTTTCTGTATTATTTATTATATCACTGGAGTGGTGCAGTTACAGAGCAGTAAATAGCAACAGAGAAACAATCAAACATGTGAATGAGAGCAGTGTAAAGAAATCAGAAAATATTTAGTTTATTTTCACATCTCGCAGCATCTTACATTTGACTTAGCTTCTTAGTCCAGGCATACATTATTTATTATTTCATTTTCAAATGAATCTTGAACATGTGATTTCAGGCATTGCTTATTTGAAACTCTAATTCAAAATAGGTTATGACAGCACTACAAGACAAGTGAATTGTATCTGTCATTTGTCTAGACAGCCAGTTCAAAGTGCAAAACAATGCAAATAAGCTGTATGACTTTCCATAGTACAATTAATTCAAAGGGTTCAAAATTGTAGTAGAATCACTGAAATATGGATCTTGCTTTGTATATGGCTTCTGTTAAGTCATTAATACTTCTAATTATAAGTCCTAAAAGTTTACAGAGGAATTTGTGGTTGCTTTAATGAATCATTCCCATATTATAAATACCTTCATATGCATGCACATACAAAATTAATGTAATACTGAATGCTGTGTTTTAAACCCTGAGGTGCTACTGTGACATCCTAGCAAAGCCAAGAGGTGGACAGAAGCTCTGGGTCTGACTTTTGGGACTCATACCTTGAGGATATTTGAATCTCAGATTTTATTCAGCACCTTATTTAAAAGGAATATTAGATGGGCTTGACATTACATCAGCTTCAGGAGCCCTGCAGAGTGCACACACCTGGCTATGTCAGAGTTTGAAGGCTTCCTTGGGGGAGAATGGGGGTGCTGGAAGCACCAGGCTCACAAAGCTTCTGCCAGAAAAAAAAAAAAAAAAAAAAAAAAGCTTTAAAATTAGACTTGAGCTCTACAGGGATCCCAACTTCAGAGGCTGCTCAAGAAAAGCAGAAGGTCGAATTGATCCCTTTCTGGACCAGGCATACTTTTTTTTAATCCTCTGCCAACAGCCTCTAGCCCCACCTTAGAAAAACTGGAACATCACTGCATCCTCAGCGAGACAGATTCACTGGCAGAGGGGCCTCCCTGTGGGGCTGGGCGTGAATCCAAGCCCCGTGCTTCACAAGCCGCTCCGTGAGCTGCTGCAGAAAGGCAGCCCAGACCCTTTCCCTGGATCTGTGTGCAATACTCAGCCAAGTGACAAGGTCACAGCTTTGTTTTCCCATCTACAAGGGTGCTGGATTGCTCATTTTTTTCTATCTTAAGGCAACATGAGAGAAAAGCAGAACTATGTATTCAGCCATTCCACAAGTACAGTGAATAACCTTGAAATATTTTGGCCATTGGTCTCAAAACTTTAACTTGATTGTGATAAATATCAGCTTCGCTGGCAATATTTATGTTGCAATATAAATGGCACAGCATGTTTCTTTCATGGAACTGCACTTATCTGGTCTAGTTTCCTTGTTTGCTTTGGCTTTGTGAAGGCTCAATTTTTATTTATTTTTTTTTCATATTCCAGGGCCCCCTGAAGGACTACTGTCTTTAAAAGGTGCTGACACCAAAACCTTGCCTTTGCATGTGCTCTCACCTTTTATTTCTCATACTAGAGTTAAGCATTCAGGGAGCTTTCCTGTCTTCTAAGTGATGGACATGACCAAGGTATTATGCCACTGTGGAAGAAAAGATTGGCCAAAGACTCTATGAAAGATTTTCAGGTTTTCTTTTAGAAAAAAAAGAAAGGGGTAGGTAGAATTTCGTACTACCATGCAAAAACATAAGGGCAAAAGCTATACGGTAAGATAAGGTGTGGGCCGGTAGATCCCCCAGTGGCAGGAATATGCCAGAACTGTACCTAAAACGACAGCTTGAGGATACCTGGCAGGATGATGGTGGGCAGCTGAGAAGGGAGAAGAAAGCAGAGAATTCAGACCATGATCTTTCCACCATTTTAAGGTGATTTCTGTTGTGTGTTCAGCTGCAATGACTGCTTTGTATTTCTCCTTGAGCCTTTGTATTTAAACCCTTTTGTGCTAGGCAGTGTCCCGCCCTCAGGGAATGGCATTTGCTGACATAATCTTCCCAGACTGCACAGGTTGTTCAACCAATAGACTTGATTCGTGTCCCCTAGCTAAGGTGACGCTGCTGAAAGGAGTCTCCTGCCTTGTGGGGATGTGGTTTTATCCATGGTGACAAGCAAAGCTGTGGGAGACAGTAAGCATCAAGTAGGTTCAGGAACACAGGCCAAATAAAAGACAGCTGTCCAGATTTTCCTGGGATGCACTGAGTTCTGTGTGGCATATGCAGGCAAGCTGATATGGGGTGTGTGCTTATAACAGGGGAAAAACTCACAGGTCGGTTTAAATTTGATTTGGGAGAGAAATTACTGTAACCATGGCAAGCCTAAAAGCATGAGAAACTGAGCAATAGAAAACATGTGGAGGAAGAAACATAGCTCCTACTCTGGTCAGAAAAGGCTAATTATTTCCTTAGTTCAGCTTTGCTTAGCAAGAAGGAGTCTGACCTGATTGCTGCACAAAGCTGTGTGGCTTAAGAGCTGAGGGAACTTCGCAGTTAGCTACAAGTCGAGCTCAGCTGAACAGAATTGCTGCGTTATAGGTGCTGCACCACTGTTCACCTGGATGAATTCGGAGCCGTGCAGCTGTAGTCACAGACCTTGTACTGTTAACAAGTAGCAGACTACAGCTAGAAATTGTCAAAATGCCTCAGATGGGCAGCTTTAGCTTTGATAAATGCTGATCTGCTGATATCAGAAGCTCCCTTGGGATTATTTCAATTTTGGTGTTGTGGTTTTTGTGTTTGAGGGTTGTTTTTTTTTTTGTTTAAAAAAGTGAAAGAAGATTGAATAACAGGCAAGTCTATAATAAAAATCAAGGCAAAAGAAGAAGAGTCATTCACAGAATCACATCAGATATGTAAAAATGCATGTTTAAATTTTAAAATGTGATTTCAAACAAAATTTAGAATTGTGTTCTAAGTTGGAATTAAAATGAATGTTAAAGTAATATATCTTTTAGAAAATAAAAATTCAGTTCCTGCAGGGCTTTAAATACAGCCATTTAGTTGAAGCAAGAAGATTTATATCCTACCTTATATATCAAACTTGGCAATACAGAAACAATACACTGTGTCCTCAGTGGTGATGGATTAGCACAATCAGAAGCCATGTGGAGAGTTCTGTTCTTTATTGCTCAAGCTATGCCTTGGCAGGAAAGGTCTCTTCCGTAAGACCAGCAGTGTTCTCGTGTAAAAGGACAAAAATAGCTTTGGAAGAGAAAAATGTTGCATAAAACTGAATTTTTTTATTCCCCAGTTCTCACTAAAAAGTTTGGCTCAGTGACATGAGTGGCTTGTGCTACCTTTCTTTTCAGAGCCTGTTGAATGATTCAGCCTGAGTGCAGAGATGAATAGCAGGACTGTTTAGGAATTTAAACCAACTGTTTACAAGGGAGAAGATTTCTAGCAAGTAACACTTTCTAACAAATAACACTTGCTTCAGAAGCTTCTGAAGAGGGACTCGGCCTGACACCAGGACATTTGGAATTAATGCCTTCAAACAGAGTTGGGATCCCCACAAGATACGCGGCCTGGTAAAGTGCAAGGTTTCCATATGCAAAGCTAGAGAGTTGCACGCTTAATGTTGGCAAATTCTGCAGCGAGGAACTCTTGCCTTCTTATGGACACATTTCTACAGCCATACAGTTCTCTGGTGGCTTTCAGAATCCTAGTTTTGCCAGTTTAGCGTGTATTTATCTGGTCACTGGTATTCATTACAAAGTTGCAGAGCATTTGAGGAACTGTAAGTCTCCCAAATTAAATCACTCTCTGTTACATAGCTGAAATTCTCTTTTGTGGGAATGTTTTCAGTGACAAATGCTGGATTTCAAGCAGATAGAGTAAACAAAAGGAGTGAAAAATCTGAGGCCATAGTTGTCCTGCCCTTCTTAATGAACCATGCTGTTCTTTGGAAGTTCCTGCTTGCATTAGGTGTGTCACCTTTTCAAATGAGGGGAAAGCATCAGTTCAATGTAATACATAACAGAACTAAAGCCACTGCTTGTTACTACTCTTCCTGTGCACCTTTATCTGGCTAGGCTGTGGAAGTGCTTGAAAAAGTCAGTAAGACTACAAAGTGGAACACGTATAATAGAGGGCTCAGCAGCAGATGTAGAATCCATAGCCTGTTTGCTGCATGATTAGTCTTGAATTAATTTAATTCAAATCACCCTTGTGTTTTTGACATTACATACTTTTTGCTATTGGAGTCTATCTACATACCTTTCTGATGATCACAGGTGGTATAGTCATCTTCGGTTGTCCCAAGTAACTCCGTCCAAGACATCAGGGGATCACGAACCATTGTGTTCGACAGAAACATGCTCTGAGTTACTGACTCCAGCATCACCTTAAGATATGAATACATTAGTTGAAGATGAAAATATAATATTAAGGATGGAAGTTATAAGGCTACAGGTATTATTCCCTTGCTGTCAATGTATAGATCTATGAGGTACCGTTGCCTCAACTTCAGCTGAAGCTAATGATGATCTTCTGAAAACTGAAGGAAGTAACTGAGAAATTCAGGGACAATGCAGCTGATGAATACACCATAGGTAGATTTACAGCAAAAATGATTGTAGTGGCACATTCCTAGGAACCTGATAATGCCATTTATGTATATAAATATAAGAGTGAGGAATAAACCGTAAAATAGTTAGAAACATGTAGATGACATTAATATTATGGTTTAATGAGATCATTTGTAAAAAGTTTTGAGCAAGTCCCCATACAAACTTATGAGAAAACACCATTCTGGCCATAAGGATACTCACAGATATCAGCCAGTCCAGAGTGTGAGTAGACTAAAAAAGTCTGAGAAAAAAAAAAAAAAAGTGTTTTTATAAAGTGAGTAGAAATGGAGAATTTATGCAGAAAACGTTGTACACTTCAGGGAAGAAGGTTATTGCACCAAAAGTAAGATGACTGAAGAATAAAGTAGTTGACAACTGGTGATATTTCAGTAAAAGAAATGAGTGGCTAAGGAAAACATGATCTATAATATCAACTAAAATGGGTACAGAAGAGGAGAATTTTTGCCCATCCCTTTCTCTTATACATGTATCACATATGTATACACTCATGGATTTCTTTGTTCTTTGTGACTAAGACCCACAATGCCTGAGACCCTAGACCCTCCCATATGAAATTTAGTAGAAATGGTGATGGTTTAGGAGACTTGGAGGAAAGAATTAAGTGGAATTTAAACCCATGGTTTTTTATGTTCTAGTTCACATCTGCTTTCCTGTTTGGGAGAGACTGGAAAAGTTCCATGGACTAAATGCTGTGAATGCATAAATGGTCCTGATTGTGGCTCCTGCCTTTCAGACTTCACACAAAACTGCTCAAGCCAGTTTTGGCTCTTTTCTTCAGATCTAAGCTGCTTCTGCCTTTCATAACTATTTCCAGCTTGGGTAATTTCTATGAGAAAGACACCTGAGATGGTTAGTAGGGTAATGTGATCTTAAAGGTCAACGTGTAGTCTAAAATTATTACAAAGTCAAAAATTGTCCAGGAAATGTTGAGGAATTCAGAACTTTTCATGGATAGATTGCAGAATTGAAAGAAAACTCTGGTCCTGGTTTAAATAAAGCAGTGATGAGATATGGAACATGGAAACATTTGGGAGGCTCCTGAAATCCCTTGATATACTGGAATTCATACATAGGGCAAGGTAATTTTTTTAAGAACATCACATTTCTGCCTAATCATACATAAAAGAACATAAGCTATTAATCATTTTAGTCAATATGGTCAAAACATCTGTTCTCTCTGCATTTCTGCCAAAAGATTTAGTGCAGAATGCCTCATACGTGTATATGTGTGTAACTGTGCTTTTGGATGAATGCTGCATATTCAATAAGCAGTATAGAATTTTATGGAATTCATACAAAGTGATCTATATGAATCTACCACGTCCTGCCTCAGATATAAGAGGATTATTATAATTTAAGTTTGTGATGGTCCCAATCTGATTTTTTTTTTTTTTTATTCCTCTGAGTGGCCCTCACAGAGAAAGGTTTCCAGTGCCATATCTATTTACAAACAATTTATAAATTCAAAACAGTGGCATTTTTATCAGTTCGGTGTTGCTGCAGAATGTAATCCATATCTAAGTACAAAATGATTATTTAACTTTTTTTCTGTGGTTGCTTAATGCTTAGTTCCAATAATTTAATGAGAGGATACTGGCTAACCGTGCACAGAATTCTGAAGTTCACAGGGCTGGGTAGAAAGAGATCAACCATCCTTTACTACAATGCAAGTGTATTGACCCAAGTATCTCTGAAACAATGAATTACAGACCTACTCATGTTTACCATCTATGCAAAATAAAATAATTGTTTACCACAAAGGAAAAAACAACTTTGTCCCTCTTGAAATCAATGGGAATTCTTTCAACAGAAGAATTTCAATGCTTATTAATCACCAAGGGATGGCAGGAGAGAGACATGCAGAAGAACTGGATAGAAAGTCACAGAACAGGAGAACTACGAGTTGCTGACAACTTCTGTAATGAAAGGACATAGCCAGAATGTACCTACATCTGTGCAGTAGATGATCCCAATTAGCACCTCAGAAAAAGGCAGAGATCTCCAGAACCTGTGCGGTGACAAAGATCTTCTTAATCATACCCTCCGCAACCAGCATACTCCTGTTCCTGTAACAGTCGTCCCCCCGGTGCGATGAGCAGCCCCCTGTGAGTACACCCTGGTACCCATTCAGTGGACAGAAATAAACTGCTGAAAGCCAATTGCCATTTTGGAGAGAATAGAATATCTCTGTGGATCAGTGGAGAGGTATGTTTTAAGAGTGGTTGTGAAGATAACGTGCAAATTATCTTCCCCACTCTCTATACCTGGCTCCCCTCATGTAAGATTTCACACAGATAAATGTGTGGAATGAAATCCCAGTCCTACTCAAAACAGAGAGAATTTTCCCATCAAGTTCATCAAGGACAGAATTTCACAGTTTATTTCTGCTGGCTGTCTGCAGAAAATAATTTCTATCTGATAGTTTCACAAGTTTAGGAGTTACTTCTTACTAGAAACGTCAATGAAAAAAGGTGAGAGGAAGGTGAGTTCACACTCTCTACAGTACAAATAAAATCCCTGTTGACTTTTTTAGGGTAGTGCTTTTGGTGAAGAAAAAAAACTTGGAAATGCTCATGGCTTAGATAAAAGAGTATATTACCTGGCAAGATTACAATCCTTCCTCCATCAGGGTAAGATTCAGCTAGAAAAGTAAGAAGTTCTTAGTATTTGCATCATTGCTGTGCAAATGGTAATGACAAGTTAGTTGATTTAGTGCCTTGCTTGTGAATTTTCATGACAGTTTTTTGATCATGGAAAGTAGATTTGGTTGACGTGAAATGATACCTGGGAAGGTGGATGAACTGTTACAAGCAAAGAGGAGTGTGAAATAAAGCCAAAGCCATTGAATTTGGAAAAATTCAGAACTAGACACATGCTTGATTTTGTGGTTTATTGTGAGGAAATGTTATTTCTCCAGGATGGGAAACTAATTTTGTGAAATGGAATGGCAGCCTCAGCCCCTGCTGAGGACTTGACCTGAACTCTCAGCTCTGGGGCAAAGCTGCCAGCTTCAAATCCTACTGACAGGCTTGACCACATGCTGTGACAGGCAGCAAAAGCCATTTGGGAAGGAAAAATCCTGGTTTACACGTATGCAGTTTATACTGCTGCTCCCATATAGAGCTATGGATGTTCCAGAAAATAATGTTAATTAATGATATTATTATGAAAGATAATATCTTTTCAAATACTTTATGCAAACAGCATATTGGTTTGGGTCACATTGAAGAGTATCTCACTATTAGCTGGTGCTTCTTATGTACACACAAATGTATCTGCTTAAACACACTTTGGGGACATAGGAAGGGGAAGTGACACGTTTTTTTAAACAATGGGAGAGTTTCACGGCTCTTGGTTTTACTCCAGCTGGTGCTGGGTTTGAGGAAGATATTAATTAGCTGTCACATTACAATCTCTCTTGATTTAGTGAGACAGGCATATATTGATAATTTATTAAAAAGTATTTGTTGAGGCTCATGCTTATCTCCACCGTTAAATCATTAAAACAAAGTCAATTGTTTATCATTGAGAAAACCGGTGATGCACAAATGAGAACGGCAGGCGGTGCGTCAGTTGGGCGCCTGATAAAATCATCACAGCAAAACCACTTTGACAGCCTACAGCTCTTTTAAAAACAATGACTTCAATAAAGAAATGGAGCTTACTTGGAGGTAGATGATTACTCTTGATGCAGCAGTTAAGTCCAGAAGTAGGTCTGGGGAGCAGGAGGCTTTAACAGCAGCACAACTCAGCACTTTGGAAATAAAGCCACCTGCAGTACCGTGATATACGGAACACTTTACAGACAGGTTCGTTTGGTTTTTCAAGTTCTTATACACACCCCTTTTGATGACAGTGATAATATATAGTATAATGTAGCCCAGGGGTTGGGGAGAAACATTCTCAAGTGCAGAAAGTTTACCTTTATTGTGTTTGTCCTGGTTCTGGCTAGGATAGAGTTAACATTCACCTGAGCTGGGTGGAGAACTGGAGCTGGTAGCCCCTATGGCTGGGGCACCCAGCTGGGATAATTAACTAATTAGCTAACAGCTGGGGTTGATTTACCCAAATTAGCCAAAGGGCTATTCCATCCCATCTGACTTCATGCTCAGTGTATATGTGAGGAGGGTGCTGAGGGGAGCCTCCTGCTACTTGGAAGAAACTAGGTGTGGAGATTTGTTGTAAGGCATTGTACTGTATTTATATTCCATCTCTGTTTTGTTTTCTTCTGTTATTGCTGTTAAATTTACTTTTTGTTCAATCTCAACCCATGTGGTTTTTTTTGTTTACCAATTCTCCCTTCTGTCCCACTGGAGGGTGGGGGGAGTGGGAGAGAGACTGAGTAGTCTGGTCCCTATTGGGGCTGAACTACTACAGTGTTTTTTTCTCTTTCTCTAAAAAGTGTTGGTTTACATAAGCATGGCTCTTGGAGCAGCTTAAGCAAACCTGGTATGTTTAAGCACTTCAGCTAAGGAGACTCTCACTCTTTCTTTCATGACCTTAGCATGTAAGAAGGGCTATCGCTTTTTGATCAGAGTTCTCCGAGCTGAGGAAGTGGCATTCTCATCATTTGCATCTGGCAAAGACCGGGATGCAGAAAAGTGACTGGCTTAAAGTCATGCTGCACACCACTGCGAGTGTTAGAGAAAGGACCGTACTCACCTGATACAAGGTGATATCTCTGGCCAAGCATGGTGCCTCTAAGATCCACCAAAACCTGCTGGATTCTAGCCCAGATGCAGCTGCCTTTAGGTCTGAAATGACTGGAAAGTGTTTTGAGTGCTCATGGATACTTGGCGTTATTAGAAACAACAGGTCAGAGACACTGGAGGTGGAGAGAATGAATTGGAGAATGAAATGAGTACATCTAATATAAAATGATGCTTCTTTTAAACATAAATTAGGAAGAGCTTTGGTCAGCCTAGATCAAAATATTTTTGTGCCTCAGAGGTCCATGATAATTAGCAGTCTCTTGAGGATGCAGAAACAGCAAGAGTTAAAAATTTAGGCGTATATGACACGTCAGCTCTCCTGAGGCATACTATTTCTAATACTGAAAATACCTCCTCTTTAATATGTTTTAGGTAGGCTTTGTACTAAGATTTTCCTATCTTCAAAAATTTCTCAACCAGAATTGACATTTGGGATGAGGGGGAAGGAGGAGCAATTAAATGAGACAAGTAACAGAGGCGGAGGCTTGCAGGATCTGTTTGGTTTCGTTTTCTGCTTTTCTTTTGTTCTCTTGCTTTGAGTGAGGGCATTTATTTGCTCCAGTACCGCGGTGTCAGAGCACCCCATGAGCTTCACCGTGCTGTTCTTGTGTGCGTCTCGCGTGAGTGGTGCTGCACAGCACCTCTGCAGGGAGAAATGACCCTGACGTAAGGGAATGCTGTTGCATGGTGTGAATACAAGAAGTGACTCAGTGGGAGTGCCGTGTTTTATCTCCCCAGCGCAATATGTGCCATGGCAAGACGTACTGCTAATGGGGCTGGTAGAGGGCTGCCTAGCTGCAGCGTCTCGGCTGGACATTGCAGAGCAGCGCGTTGTATCAGGAGAAATTACCTTCGGTTACACAAGATGATGTCTGACAAACATGACTGAAGGTTCATCTGTGGGCTCCCATGTGGGCGAGCCGTAGCCCTAGATGACCTCTCCGTCCTGCTCGCCGCTGTGCTCTCCTTGCTCTCCTTTAGCTAACTGAATTATCTCTCTCTCCGCCTTGTTTCTTTTCTTATTTCCTCCTCTGCTTACCTTTCTTCTATCTTTCTCTCTCCACATTTCTTTCAAAATGGCAGAATGATGGAGTTTGCTTCTACCAATGGAAAAAATGCATCTATGCTGTGGTGGCTCTGGTGCAAGCAAATCTCTTCAGAAGCCCAGTGCACCGTGTGTGAGGCCAAACAAATGAGCTTGTGCAATAACTTATCACTTCATCCAAAGCACCAATTTGATTTCCTGCAATGTGGCTTTTGCGTTGATAAAACAGCATACGGACTGTGAGATCGTGCAGAGAGAAAATTCTTTGTAACCTTGTAAACATCAATAACTGTTTAAATAAGGAGTAACAGTTACTGTACTGTACAGAAGGGCTCTCAAAGGCTGTGTAAACATGATGTGATAGACACAGCCCTAAGAAATGAGTCACAAAAAAAAATATTTCCTTTCCTTTCTCACTCGGTGAAGACATTTAAAAAAAATTCTCAGTTCTTAGGGATGTGGAAAAAGACTTCTCTTCTGATGCAGTCTTGTAGACACGCTTCTGCACTTGTGAAGGCACAAGGCAGCGCCTGCCCGTGCTGCGTACTTTGTCTTGCTCAGAAGCGCCTGAGCCTTGGTGCTCAGCTCACGAACAAAGGCTTGCAGTTTTAAATAAGATTGACTGAGCTCTGAGAGTAGCAGGAAGAAGTTATTGGATTAGCCCGTGACACCATCTTTCACAGTTTTTAATAAAAGTGTCAATCACAGAGCTTTGCAGACTGATTGGAGAAGTATTGCTGATGTGTGCAAATGGACACTAAACATTTCCACAGTTACCTGTTTCTGATTCAAATGCAGCTCAGATTTCGACTGGCTACGATGAACTTTGTTCACAGTCTAATAGACTGGGTTTGTCTGATATTTCCTCAGTTTATGGCCCATTATTATTTTTTATCTCTTACAATCATCGGAGTGACTCCAAAGAGACTTTGACCTATATTATATGGTCTGGAAAGTGTGGTAGTGATAATACTGTAAATACTAATCTCGTTTTTTTCTTTCAGCTACAGCAGCAGAACCTTGATTAACTCTCTTCCCTCCACTTGCTCTGAACTGACCAAGACCAAAAAACACAGGGTGAACTGTCCTGTTGTAATGGAGTGTGACACCGTTCTCTGTAGCGTGATCAAACTGCGTGCATCTTGGGCAATGTATCTCGCAGGCACCGCAGCCCATCCCAGTGAGCTCTGAATTGCCTGTAGCAAAGAGCCAGTCAAAATGTCAGTAAAATCAAGGACCAGTGAACTACCAAATATCAGTGAAAAAGCTCTTATCAGTGAGCTCTCCTCAGCATATCTGAGATCATAATGACCTGATCTTTTCTTTCATCCTTAAACAAAACTGATCTGAGTGTCTATCAAAAGGGAGAAGCTCTAACAGCCTTTTCAAAGACGGCAGCATTAAGGTTATGTGACAATATAACAGACAGTACACTAGAAAAATAACCCCTGCAACCCATCCCTAAAATGAAAGATAGGCATTAAGTCCATATTTATAGTTAATACAATGGATGAGATTTCTTGGAACAACTTGCAGGACTCTTTTCAAGGTACAATACTTACAGTACCTGCTAATCTAGTTTTCTTTTCTTCTAGCCACAGCAGCAGAAAACACGATTAACTCTGTTTCCCCCATTCAGAACTGACCAGAACCAAACAGCTCAAGCTCAACTCTCCTGTCATAGCAGAGGATGTGATGAAGGCACTCTATAAAATCTTTATACCTGCACACGTAGATTCTCCAAGCAGGAATCATGCCACTTTCCCCAGAAGAGCAGAAGTTTCTGGGAGATCTATCTGGAAAAATATTTATTGGAAAAAGACATCCTACTCAATCAAATGATGGACTGACTGAATTAATTAACCCTTTTATCTCTTTCACAGAGATGTCCCCTACAAACCCTGACATACTTCTGAAGAACTGTATGAAAAACAAAACTCTGAAGTTTTAGTGACATGCATGAAATATATTAAATATTCCATTGCTCCTTCATTTAGTGTGCATCACCCTGTGGGTCACCATCAGGGGCCTCACCTTGACATTTGCAGTGAGGGTAAATAACAGTGCTCTAAAAATCTAGGTGGTTAAGTAGACTGAAATACTACTGTGCTGTTTCTGTGATCTGATTTTTAATTTTTTTTTTTTTATTTCTCAGACACCAGGGCTGGCACAGATGTTCACAGACATGGCTTGCTGAGAACTTGTTCCATGGCAGCCAGCGGGGAGGGCAATTCAGAGCAAGAACCAGAGCCTCTCCCAGGCTCTTATCCAGCTTGGGCCAGGATGGCATGAAGCTTAGGGCCACCGACAAAATTGTCCTGTACAAAGGAGAGTAACTTGCACGGATTCTTTGTGCAGCTCCCTAAGGAGCTAAACCCCGTGGATCTGACCAATGGAGAAACCAGAATTTTAGATGTTTTGCACATTCCTGCAAGTCTAAAAAGCCTCAATGTCTTCCTGCAATGATCTGCAGATTAGTGATCCTGGCAGTGATTCAGAGTGCCTACCTTTTGCAGCACTGCAACCTAGATGTTGATCAGACCATAGGCAGACATGCCTAAACAACCACACTTCTGATGGCACCCTGGTCTCAGCGCTTACCAGCAGCACGAATAGTCAGTTATCCAGGCTTTTGCTGGGTTTTGTAGCATCCACTCCCACAAGTTTTCTCAGTCTCTTGAAAAGGTACAGATTTTCCGTGTTTTTTTTTCTGTGTAATCCCACATAGAGACAGTGCTGCTTACTAGACACTGACTAGAGCCTTGGAGGGGAAGAGTAGGCAGCGCTTGAGCTTTTTGCAGCAGCAGCTGCTTGCATTTGTAGCTGGAGATGGGTCAGAGAGGAAACATTGGTTCTCCAGCCATCCCAGCGGCATGGTTTTGAGTACTCTATAGAAAAGGCTGCTTTGCTGGATTCACTTTGGTGCAGAAAAGGCTTTGTGCACTTTTACACTCAAGCAATGGGATTTACTGTGTCACGGGATAACTTGTTGCTTTCTCTCTTGCCTTTTGCTTGACAGAAAGGAAGCACGGCCAGAGACTTTCCACAGGCGTTGGTCTCTTAGGCTGCAATCCAGTTCACCAGGATGATGAAATGGTTCTGCTTTTAGCCCCAACTCTTCTTCTGAATACATTAGCCACCCCCCTCACTTTTAGACACTGAGCGGGCCCCTGCTCGAATAAACAACAGTTACGTGGACATTTCCCTGCTAAGGAATGTCAGGTGGAGTGAAAGCCATTTTTCTCATGTCGACAGAAATGAGGGTCAAAATGCTTTACAAAACCTTCTGGTTTTGTTTTTTTTTTTAAACGGAAGAAAAATCAAGGGTGTGTCTCTGACCTTTGAAGTATGATGGGAATTCCCCTACAGAATGAGCTCAGAGAGGGTAGGAAACAATGGCGTTGATCAATCTGAGACAGTTTTAAGGATTAGGAAACAGTAGGAGAGATCAATTTAGTGCTATAAAAATTATCACCGTTAAAAAAAATACCTTTCATCTGTTAATTAGCAAGGCCTATAAAAAAGGGCAAAATAAAAGTGCCTGTTTCTCTCGGAAGTCTAGATGGCCAATATTCATGTAGAGGTGTACAGAGGAGATGTCTAGACTTACCTGAAAGTAAGGATCTCAAGTAAAATCAAATAAAAGTAAGGATCTAAAGATAAAGGATCTCAAATTTTTTCTGACCTAGTGCACCATCATCATCCATATGCACTCGGTACTAGTCATCATTTGGTGCCCCCTGAAAATTTTCAATTTTCTGTTTCAAAACTGTGGGAAATAAGGAAGGCTGATTTAAAGACATGCATTCACGCACGGTAAGTTTCTTGGTTTAAGTAATCTGTGAATGTCTTGGGTCAAAACTTCTGAGTTGAGGCCAATTCTCCTTTCTTACTCATAGGAGCCAAGAAGGGCTTCATTCAGGAAAATGGTGCTTCTGCTCGGTCTGAATAAAGCTATACATTTGTTCACATCTTATAGATTCTGTAGCTTTGTAAGCTTGACTCCCCTCTATTTAAGGTCAGTGCCCTAACTGAAGGGCTGTAAAAGCAATCCTCCTCATGCTTTGGCTCAGAGAATTATTGCAGCTTAATGAATTAATCCATGCAGTGTGAAAACCCCCTAATTAGACTAATTAAAAGGACCTCACCCTACAGCATGGCTGTCTCATAAGCAATAAAGTGCAGTCGTTAGACAGGGAGAATTTGAATGTCAAATCCTGCATCCAGGGCCCTGGACTGAAAGGTGGTTTGCCCTCTGGCAGCCATGGCTGAAGCCCTCTCTGCTAGGCAAGTTCTGGAGATGGTTGTGGGTTTGGATGCCTTCGGCGTGGTGGGTGAGGAACGGTGAATTTCTGGGTCCTAGTGAGACTAGGCAGTGTGCTTGGAACCTGACATTTTGATAGGTGGAAAATATAACCAGCAGAAATGAGGATTTTCGATAGCTTTTGAGTAAAATCTGTGAGTCTGATTCTTCTGTTTTGGGCAGCACGACAACGATGTGATTTTGTGGTAGTCAGTCTGTGAAATTTCTTAGTGGAAGGTACTGTGTGGTCAAATAATTGTTAGATTTACAGGCAAGTACAGGGAAACATGTTGTATATTATCTACCCTGGCACAAAGCAGAGCCTGGTGCAGATCACATCTCTTATCCCAAATCTACCAAGCCAGAACAAAGCAGAAGGAAGGGCAGTAAGTATACCCTGGGAAGGGGAAGCCCTGCAGAAAGCACACAGCCAGTTCTGAAAGCTGGAAAAAAAATTTCCCCTCTTGATTCTCAAGTCACCAGCTGATGCCATAAGCTTCAAAACCATTTATTGCTGCCTGTCTTCGCATATCTGCGGTGGATAACCGTGCTGCTGCAGTTGTTGGAGCTCAGCTGCCCCATTTGCCTCAGTGATTCCCACCTGCAGCAGCAAATTCCACAGGCAGCCCTGCTGTGGGAAACGTTTCCTTTTAGGGATCACTGTTGATCGTCCTCATTCTTAAGACACATTTTCAAGAATGCAGTGTCCTGTTAACACAGCAGCAAGGAAATGGAGCCTTTTTCTCTCCTGTATGTTTTCAGTCTGGTTTTGTATGACTCCTTGCTGAAGTCAACTCTAAGAAATCTTGTGTGGGTCAAGCCCTAACCTGGCACTATTACCTCCAAGCACAGCAATTCAAACCAGAGCTGCACTCCTTCCTCTCCTTGCTGTTGAGGAAGACTCTCCTTTCCCAGCAAAAAATAGCAAAGGAAGGGGAGGAAGCATGAAGGGGTAAAAAGCAGAACAAAAAGAAGTTGGAGCGTTCAACTGCAGCATCAGAAGCTGGGTGAAGGGAAGGAAATAGGACCTGGGACAAACATTTCTGATGCTGTATTTGGAAGTTGGACAAAGACACCTTGCTTGGCAGGGTTTCCACAGCATATCACAGCCCTCCACTCCGTGGGGCACAGAGCGACCTGGTTTCCCATCTCTTACTGCCTTCTGATGACCAGTCCAGAGCCAGGCCTGGGTACAGACTGACACAGCCTTGCTGAGGGCGCAGCAACGCAGTGGGATCCCATCCCAGCCAGAGGACTGCCAGAGCCTGTTGTGCTCCACACACAGCATCTGGGTGCCAGGCTGCGGCTGGGGCACCAGAGCCACTGGCAGGATGGGCATGGGTCTTTCTGTCATCCCCAGCAAATACACAAGGGGACATATAAGCAGCCACCAACTTCACTGTGCTGCTCGGGGGAGGGGGGAAGGCAGTCAGAGCCGGCAGCTTTGCTGCTCTCTTAGAAGATGAGTAGAGCAAGGCACCAGTAACTCACAGCTGATGCTGGTGTGAGACCACCATTTGTCTGTTGCTCACTGATGTGTTTTGAGCTCTGCCTTCTCCCTACGCAGGACAATTTTCTTCCTTGTGGTCCTGTAGTTAACAAAAAAGCCAAGCTTTTGGTGAAATGAATGAAAGATGAGATCTAGCCCTTTGCTAGGACTGTATAAATGCTTACCTATATTAACAGTTCTAATTAGTATCTATTTATTAGTATCTATTTATTTTATTTATTTATTTATTTATCAGGGTCATCTAACCCACAGGGACTGATGACATTTGCTCAGGCATTGGCCCTTCAGCATCAGATCCTTTATTTTCTATGACTGCTTTGCCTGTTAGCTCAGGAGCATTCAGGCCCAGTGACAAAACCTGCAAAGCTAAAATCAGCTCCTGTGGATGTGATCATCCTCATGCGGTGTTCATGTGCATCCTCCCTGCCCCTCCCTCCCTCCCGAATCGTGAGAAGCAGCTGGAAAAGCTGTAACAAAACTCCCAGCTGCACTATCACTCACAGCCTTGGGTTTAAACAAAAGGTCAATGCAGTTCTCAAGCGAGAAACTTTAGATTAAAACATAAACAAATGAGTGAGAAATGATGCCAAGCTTGGAGGGATTAAGGGATGCAATGAAAGATGAAACTTCAGAAAGTGTTTGAGCCTGTTTCTTAATCCTTGAAACTCAAAGGCACAGAAAAGTAACCTCTTAGTGGCTACACACCTGTGCATGCCTTTTTCACCGTCTGCAAAGGCAGCTCATACATGTTTTAGTGACCAGAAAGGTGGACATCTCTCAACCACAGATTTGTAAACAGTTCCAGTTAAATAAACTCTTCCCTCTGTGTCCATGTATGAGAAACACAAATTCTCTCTTACAAGCCCTAAGTCTCTCTTATGCTTTTCTCTTGATACCGGTCTAACTTCATGAGGAGATGTTTGTGACCCGAGGCACGAGAACCGAAGTGGAAATACTCATGATAGCCCTAGTTGGAAAACATGATTATGAGAATCACTAAAAGCCGCAAGACCCCATGCTGTCCTGGAGACTTGCAAATGAATGGGACTAACCAAGTAACTAGTCAAATTTCTACAAAAGTTTTGTTACCTTCAGTAGTACAACATAGAAGGGCAAAATGTTCAGTAATCCTGGTTGAAATTTGGCTGGAGGATACAGACAGGAAAAGAGCAATGGTTCTTCTGCCCAAATTAGGCTTTCTAGATGGTGGGTCAAATGAGGAGGCCTCTTTCCACTGGAAGAATTTCTTCTTTCTAAACCAGCATACCATTGGTATTGCACACTAGTTTCTTGTCAGCAAGTGTTGCTTCAAAAGGCCTTTCAAACCATGGTCTGGAAGCTCTGTGGGCTGCATAGGTCCTTTAGTGAAGAACAATGAAGAGCAGCTCACAGTACAGCCCAGGGACCCGAGAAAGCAGCTAGCAACAAGGACACCTATGCTTGGCTTCTTGTTCTGCTATGCATTTCTTTGGAGAAATGCACAATTCGATCTTTGGCTTCAGATGAATCCTGAAAATAGGGGTACCAGTAATTCGTGCTGTACAGAAGCACAGTGGGTGGCCATCACTATTTGGAAAGGTCGCTTAAGCCTGTTTTAGTGTTTAATTATGTTGAATTTCTCCTTCATGTGACCTTGTAAGCTATCGTTGCAGCAGCCAGCTGAAACTAACCCTTAACTAGACGGCTTCCAGAAAGAAATGAAAATTTCTATGTCTACTGTTTCTCAGGAATGTTGGGCAGAACAGAAAGCTTAATGCTGCCAGTGCTGTTGGCTCAAGCAGTGCTTTTGACATTTCAGAAATTAAGCGTGAAGGATTAGCAGATAAATGGCACATTGTTGTGCATGAATAACAATCCTTAACCCTTCCCATGTCCCAAAAGAATATGTGCATGATCTGGATGCATAGTGAAGAGGCAATGGGGAGAGGACATTTGGCTTTCCTTTTGTCCTTACAAAGGATTCACATTTGAACCAAGAATCCCAGGGAATCTGGGGGAAAAGCTGTAAATTTTAGGGCAGATGAGTGATGGAGGAAAGTGCAGGAGTGGGCACGCTGCAGAGATTTGCGTGCATGACAGAAAATGGGTCAAGGGAATTGTTATAATATGTTGAGTTTATATACTCCAGTTTACAACGGGGAGGTGGGAAAGTGGCTTTCAGGCTACTACTGCAACCAGGTGAACATCCTGGAAAGATTGTCACTGTCATGCTGCTCAGGATTTTGCAAAAGCAGCAATGGAACCAGTCCTTGCCTTAGCCCAGGAGTTCCTTATTAATTCCTCCTTAATAAGGCACATCAGGATTGTAAGCGGAGCCTGGGAACCATCTTTCTGGCCAGAGAAGGAGAGTAAGAGGACAAGCAAAGGAGCAGGGTCTGTGGAGGACAGGTACAGAAGCATAAGAGTGTAGAAATTAGGAGACAGAGGAAAACATGATAGCACACAAAGCAGTAATTATCTAGAAATACTGAGAATTGCTGACCCAGTCCATTCTTCTGTTTTGAGGCACAATCAGCACCTAGATAACACCTGGGAATTTTTCATCCAACCTCTTCTTAAAAACCACCAGTGGAGAAGGTCCCTCAGTGTCCCTAAATAGTCCGTTACCATACTGTTTCAGACACCACAGATCCAGGCAGGAAGGTGGCCAGCATACCAGGAACACCTTCGCTCCTGTGAAAAGTGTTGTTCAAACTTTAACTACTACAAACGATACAAGTTTTTCATTCACACGAAAAATGAGAACAATGCAGCATCCTCTGTTGTCACGCTCTGGTACTAGAACAGAGCTGTTCCACTTGCTAGGTCAATGCCTGCCCACAGCAGTCACACTTCTGTCCATCTCATGTCCAATTATCTGACCTGACCTTGTGTAAGAGCTCTGAAAGGATCAGCATGCAAGACTATATGACTACAGCTCTGCAAAAACTTTCTGGAAGGTAGGTTGAAAGCTAGGCTAAGATAAATTATCCTTGCTAAAAGGGAAGTTAAATATCATCATCTTACTCTCAAGGATTAAGCTGCAGTGATTTACGGCTGCATGAAAGCACTGCATTGGAAGTTTAACATGCTTTAACACACACATATCAACTTCACACACTTAACTAATTCACATCCGCTTTCCTGAATAGATAAATGACAGTCAAAGGTCAACCAACAAGCCAGGGAGCTGAATTGGGAGCTAACAAGTATAATGTTAGTTTCTGCAAACGTGTTATGTTTTTCTTTGTATATGAACCTCAGCTAGGATTACAACATGCTATATACCTTCTATAACCACTCTTACTAATTTTCCATTATGCTGGCTTACAGATCTGTCCCAAACCAACTTTTAGTCAAGAACTTGAGAATGTGTGTCCCTACTGCACATCCATTTCCTTTTACAACATTGAAATACTGTCAGGTCTTAACATGCTCAGGCTGTAAAAGGTCAAGTCAGATAGTAATCAGTTGTCCTGTTTGAGAACTTTTGCTTGTAATGTCTGTACCTTTCTGTGAGGGAAGAGCTGCCTTGGAAGGGCAGAGGCAGGGAGCGGTGAGGAACTGCTGTCCTGCACGTGTGCTAAATGCCTAGAAAATGAGGGACATGTCTTTGTTCACTTTTGCTGTTGCTTAAATTTTTCCTTTGGGATATCTCAGGGTCTGCATAGAACAGCATTAGCTGTCCTACAGATCAGACAGCTCATGAGAGTGGGATACTGTTGTTATCACATAGTGCTTTTGCAATGACCAGCAATGTAAGCTTTACAGCCATAAGGACCACTCGTCCTTCTTGCCTCATTTTTTACTCAATGGTTCACATTTTTCTTTGTGCTAGCTCTTTTTTTTTTTCCATGTAAACCTGTGAATGTTACCTTTTTGGAAAGAATCTCTAGAATCTATAGATTTTTAATAGGCATTTCAATTTTCAAACAGGAACAATCCCTTTAATTGTGTATATATTGTGTTTGGAAGAAATCTTTAGTGCTTAAGCTGACTGCAGTCCTCGGTTACCTAGGCACCCAATGAGGTAAATTTTAGAGTGTGATTCCCATTAAGATAAATCAAATCCTTTAAGATACATGCATGATTAAGTATAGGAAGGTAGGTAGCATCAAAGTGGTTTATCTGTAATTGCAATATTATTCTTGAAATGAATACAATAACCATCTGTAACCTATAATTTTTATCAGAGAATATGTTGAAAAACCTCAGCAGAAAGCAGGTTTGGCTAGTACAATTTGCTCACAAATCCTGTTTAGAATCACCTATAGAACAAGGATAAAATATGGAGGAGAATTATTAATCGCAAAGGCTCCTTTCTGCTCATTCAGGATGTTGTTAAGTGTTCTAGAGCTCCAGGAGTTCGAATATGCTTCCATTAAAATTCTGTCCACAATGCATATATATGCCAGTGCTTGTAAGTACTTCACAAAATGGAACTCTGATCTGAAATTTCTTATGCGTCTTCATCAGTCAACTACAAATGGCATCAATTGACTGTCTGCAGTAGCTTTACATGAGATATAGAATCATAGAATCGCAGAACAGTTGAGTTGGAAGGGACCTCTAAAGGTCATCTAGTCCAACCCCCCTGCAAGGAGCAGGGACATCTCCCACCAGATCAGGTCGCTCAGAGCCCCATCCAACCTGGCCTGGAATGTTTCCAGGGACAGGGCATCCACCACCTCTCTGGGCAACCTGTTCCAGTGTTCCACCACCGTTATTGAATTTTTTTTTTTTTCTG
This sequence comes from Chlamydotis macqueenii, assembly GCF_036417535.1. Taxonomy (NCBI): domain Eukaryota; kingdom Metazoa; phylum Chordata; class Aves; order Otidiformes; family Otididae; genus Chlamydotis; species Chlamydotis macqueenii. The sequence continues at coordinate 49,611,712 of NC_141560.1, read as the reverse complement.
AATCTGCCTCCTTCTATTTTAAAAACATTACCCCTTGTCCTATCACAACAGGCTATGCTGAAGAGTTTTTCCCCATCTTTCCTGTAGGCTCCCTTTAGGTACTGGAAGGCTATAAGGTCTCCTCAGAGACTTCTCTTCTCCAGACTGAATCATAGAATCATAGAATCATAGAATGGTTAGGGTTGGAAGGGACCTTCAAAGGTCATCTAGTCCAACCCCCCTGCAAGGAGCAGGGACATCCCTGACTAGGTCAGGTTGCTCAGAGCCTCATCCAGCCTGGCCTTGAACGCTTCCAGAGATGGGGCCTCCACCACCTTTCTGGGCAACCTGTTCCAGTGTTCTATAACCCGCATCGTAAAAAATTTTTTCCTAATTTCTAATCTAAATCTACCCCCCTCTATTTTAAAACCATTACCTCTCGTCCTATCGCAACAGGCCCTACTAAACAGCCTTTCCCCATCTTTCTTGTAGGCCCCCTTGAGGTACTGGAAGACCGCTATCAGGTCTCCCCGGAGCCTCCAACTCTCTCAACCTGTCCTCATAGGAGAGGTGCTCCAGCCCTCTGATCATCTTCATGGCCCTGCTCTGGACTCACTCCAACAGGTTGATGTCTTTCCTGTGCTGAGACCTCCAGAGCTGGATGCAGTACTCCAGGTGGGGTCTCACCATAGCAGAGTAGAGGGGGAGAATCAGCTCCCTCAACCTGCTGGCCACTGCTGGCCACGCTTCTTCTGATGTAGCCCAGGATACAGTTGGCTTTCTGGGCTGCAAGCATGCACTGCTGGCTCATATTGAGCTTCTTATTCACCAGCACACCCAAGTCCTTCTCCTCAGGACTGCTCTTAATCGATTCTCCACCCAGACTGTATTTGTGCCTGAGATTACCCCAACCCATGTGCAGGACCTTGCACTTGCCCTTGTTGAACTTCATGATCTATAGACTCAGTTTGCAACCATCCCTCTTATTAGCTCATTAGGAAAAAAAACAACTAAAACCAACAAAACAACAACCAAACGAAGAATAACAGCATGATCAAGGAAGGAATTATATGTCTTGTGGTACTGAGAAACCTCAAACTCACTTCAGGCAGAGAATTTTCTATAAAGCACATCCTTAGAAAGTAGTCTGTATTCATCTAAACCATAACATTGTTACATACAAATCTCACAGTCTGTAGTTTTAAAACAAAAAGTAGTTATCCTTAACCTTGATATCCTTAACATTGGCCCCAGATCCAAGTTCCCTACTCCTGGAAGTTTCTCCTTGGAGCATGCAGTTATGGCTTGACAGATGCGGTGGAGGCTATGGGACAGGTGTAGGGGCCAGGTGTCCTGCCTTCCCGAGCAGGTAGGAGCTGTCAGTGAGGAATGTAGCTCATGGGCTAACCCCCCTCTTTATGGCTCCTTGTTGGGAAGCAAGATGCAGGTCTCTAGGCAGAGGTTAGGAGATCTTTTTTTTTTGTTTTAGATAGCAGTCATTGCATTTTCTGGTAAGTACTTGCATGCAATGCTGATGAGGAATCTGCCAGGGCAGCATTTTTTTTCCACCAGAAAATTCCCTTTTGTCAAAAATGGAATATTTTGTGAAAATGTATCAACTTGAAGAGAATATTACTTGAAATGTCATTCTTGGTCAAATCAGATAGTGAGGAACTCTACTTGGTTCAAGTAGGTTAAGCTATGTGGCAATAGTGGGATGGAGACACAATTTCTTACTGCAAAAGATGTCCAAGATTGTACTTGAGACTACTTCACCCATTAAATTGTGATTTGCCAGTTAAAAACCCCAGAGGTCTTTATTTGTTAGTGAAGGAATACAAAAGTGCAAAAGAAACATCCTTACAATGAATTAGAGGGCAGATTTTAAAAGAATGCAGATATTTGTTGCCAGAACTGCAAAAACACACGCAGTTGCTTGTTGCCTTGTGCAATTGCTACTATTGTGTAAGTGGTTCCCAGCATGGGAAACAGTGAAGGTGAGACAGTGAGACACTTAGATGCTCCGTTAGTGCAAGACAGCTAAATGCTGTTAAAATCAAAGAGAGGAAAAGAAACTGTGACTCCGTTTGAGGAAACAACTTAAAGACTCAGCACAGTCTGCTGCTAATGTAATTCTCAAGGGTGCTGATTTTGGAGTTTCTTTTCAGGTGTCCCTTGGATCTTCCCTACTGTAGAACATTTAATGACATTTCCTGACTCAGTATTAAACTCTGAAACTACTGCTGGATGTTTTCTCTTTTCCAAATTGCAGAATCACTGGAATTGACCTGAACTGTAACTCATCAGCTCAATCCTGCTGACTGTGGCACTTAATTCTTCTGAATTCTAGTGAATTACTTGTGTACCAAACAGGTTCAGATGGTTGGCATCTTTCTGTTGCTCTGTTATTGTTGCAGAAATACTCTGCAATCACTAGACTGAGATCCATTCATTGCAAAACAATCAGATGAGCTAATGGTTCAACATTTGGATTCTTGTCTTTGAAGTCTTATTTCCTAGGAAAGCTTGTGTGTGCGGAAGTTTAGGTGCATCTTTCCTGTCTGTCTCCTTGTATCTTTTGAAATTATTGGCCAGTTTTAACTGTGTCTGACATGAGTAGCAGTCCCAAGGGCACCACAGGTTCAGTGGAAATGGTCAGGTAAGGAAAAACAGGAGACCCTTCAGGTCCCTCAGTAAAAGACAACATCTAGGAAGTAATGCAACACCTGCTAGACAGGAGAGAATCCAGACGAGACACATCTATAGTTAACAGTCCTGCCGTGGGAATCTCTCAAACCCACATGGGTTTTGAGAACCGTGCCAGAAGACCCAAATCCACAGGCAACCAGAATTTCTTGGTCTCACTGCTTATAGTGTTGCTCCTTCTGACTTCCCCTCTTTCAAGAAATTCAGTGCTTTAACAAATGAAGATGGGGGCTCCTCTGACTGGAGAGAGGGGGAATGCTTAAAAATGTATGAAGACAGAGCCTCAAGGATACATTTTTCAGAGGAAATACTGAATGTGTATGGGCTGGGATAGAATTGCAACAAGTTGAATCTAGATAATTTAGATCTTCAGAATTAAAGTAAAATACGAGATTTTTTGATTTTTCTTTTTCTTTTTTTTTTTCTTTTTTTTTTTAAATGTATGTCATACCTAGATTGGATTCTGCTCGGGAATTTAAATCAAAACCATCCTTAAACTCCAAGTTTCCTCAGACTCACAGACCCATTTTTATCTTATGCGATGAGTTGCACAGATTACATACGTCAAATGAGACAGATCTGATCTTCTGTGACAAGTAAGTCAAGGCTTCCCAGAGTTGTGCAAAGTGAGTTAGAGGCAATCGTAACTCCTTTATTCGTTACGAGGGGATAATAAAAAAAAAAAAAATCAGGATCGCCGCTTCTAATTTTGGCTTCTTCTCCACCAGATGGTGCTCTTTCCCTTGTCCTGAGGTGGCGGTTGGTCAATCCCACTCGATGAACACGTCGCCATATTAGCCCCTGTGCATCTTTATCTGTCGCTACCCACGCTGGACGCATTTCATGGGGCGACTGCCTTTGGCCAGTGCTGCTTTCACAGGTCTGACCTGCAGTTGGGCATGACTGCTTTATAGGATGTTTGGAGTCTGTTTTGTTCTTCCAAACCTCATGCTTCATTGTGAAACTGTGATATTGCAACTGAGTCCAATCATGTTGCCTCAGTAGAACCCAATGCTTTGTTACCACCCCACGTATTCACCTTTATGGCACTGTCTGAGACAAGCAAACCAAGAATGAAGTATTCTCTGTACAATTCAACATACCAGCATGAATTTTAGAGGTCACAACTTATTAATCAACCATGGGATTATGGCATGAGCTGGAATGCGCTAGCTCTGGAAATCATGTATTGGTTTCTCTGGACCAGGTCTGTATCACTGTAAACAAGTAAATGACATGCCAAATTAAAAACAACGTCTGAGTCAAGCAGGAAACAAATCTGATTTTACAGCATCTACATCCTGTGATTCCCAGAGCACTTGTTGCACTCGCCTTGACACCAGGCTGCCCGCTCCCTGCTGAGGACAAGCTCTGATCTTTTATTGGCCAGAGCCAAGGCAGTTTGGCTCACCCAGAGCAGCTCACCAGAGCGCCTTTACCGACTACCAGGAAAACAGACAGCAAAGGATGTTGCAAAGGTTTAGTTATGTCTAACAAAAGCTCTGAAAAGTATAGAAAGTAAACAGTGTCCCATGACATGTCCCCTGTCGTTACAGATGTATGGAGTGACACCACTCAACACAATAAAGCACTGATCCACAAATAACCTTCCTGGGACCTGACAAGCCTCCAGCCACTGTTTGCTTGGTAGGGGCTACAGAGCCAGCTGCAGTCCAGCCCTTTGGCTGTCAGCATCCTCAACCTGCACGCAGCTCTTCCTAGCCCTCACTTCTGCCTTTTCCACCAATCTCCTTTTAAGAAAACTCCTGAAATACCTAAGGATATATTTTGCTGTAAGGTTTTTCCTTTTTTTTTTTTCTTTCTGTCTCTCCATATATTTAGCCTGCTGTCAGTTCCCACACTACGTCCCACCCTGCTGTGACAGTGTATGACTGGTGGTGTTGAGGAGATACACCTGCCAGATGGCTCATTCATTAACCCAGTGCCAGGAAGGGATGGGTGGGGGTTCCACTGATATAAAGAAATGGTGGGCAGTAGGAGCTGATTCTCTGTAGGATTTTTGTGCTTTGCTCTGGGCTAAGAAGGAGGCAGGTAAGAGGTTGTTGTTACAGAGCTAGGCCTTTTCAAAGGAAGTTCTTAAAGTATTTTACGAGACTGAGAATTATCACTCCCCCCGTTCATCTCTTCATGAAATAAGACAGACAGTTGCCCAAGGCACACAGTGAGTCAGCATTGAATAGGTATGCCTGGGCTTTAGCTTGCAACTTTATAATGCATTTTGGGGACTCTACAACAACAGCAGATTCAAAGAGAGAAAAAATGATTAAAGAAAAGCTTGGTGAGACCAGATGACTGTAACGAATCTAAGCCTTGTGACTGTTGAGTCCTATCCTCTCCTGTCAGAGCCTGCTAATTCACATAGATCCTTTCATCCATAGATCAAGTGCCATCTTAAAAACAGTTCGGACTTTTGTTGGAAAGCTGAACCAAAACTCCATTCTACTTCCTCCTTTTTTTCCCCCACCATTTAGTGGAAAAAAGTTTTTAAGTGTGAATAATTTTAATTTCTTCTTCTTTTTTTTTCCCCAGATTTTTGTTTTTTCATGAGCTGTTTGTCTTGATTATGTGCCATTGAGGGTATTTAATTTAGTTAAACAGCAAAAAGCATTATATTTTCCTCACTGCAAATAGCTTATTCACAGACTGTGCATATGCAGGAATGGTGACCACTTGCAAAGTCCTTGAGAGCTGTCCTAAGCTAAATTTTCCTTAATGTTTTAGGGAGGCATCAGATCATGTTATCTGTTGTGAGATCTGTGCGTCCTGCTTATTCAAATGCCTAGATGCTATAAACTTCATGGACAGATCCAGTCTTAAGCAAAAAGGGGCAGAAGTACACTCCCACAGGTAGAGCCATTGCATGTGTTTGTGCGAAATACTTCAAGGATTCGTGACAGCAAATCCTGTGACTCAAGATCTGCTTGTTAGTATGGGTTGGAAAGTCTATTTCAGTTTGGTCTTTTCCCACCTAGAAGCTGGCCCTTGTTTCAGAACCAAACCATAGGAGTGTGCTTCTCATCTTCACTCTCCAGCTACCTTAACAGTAGGATGCATTTGTAGGAAAAATAAAATTATTGGAATAATTTAAGCTCTCATCTGATCCACTACCCAAAAGAAAAAACTTCAGAGTATTTGTGGTTAAATGGATTCCTTCTTTCCCACTCAGAGCTGCTTGATTTACCTGTCTCCGTGAATGATTTTTGCCAAATGACCCAACACTACACTGAAGGGTGAAAATTGATTTGGAAACAGTTGCAGTTCTGATGAGGATGGGAAAATAGGGCTGCAGGAAATACTTGCTCATGATGCAGAAATGCAAATAGTACTGTATGCGTGCAGAAGAGTTAATGCAAGAAGTGTTTTTTCTCTCAAGACAAGCACACAGTTTGAAACTCTGCTGCCCTTCCTTAGACATTTTAATTACAAGTGGATAGAGATAAGTTAGCACTCAAAATGAGAGCAAGTTGGTACCATACTTTGTATTGAGATAAAAAAAAAAAAGGAATAGCTTTCTCATTACCACTCTCAGGCATGGGCAGGCAGAAGAAAAGGTAATGTTAAGATTTGGGAACGATCTAGAGATCCTGCTTCCTCCCTACACCAGACAACCAGGGGTAGTGGAAGGGTAGCTCCATTGCTGGGCCTGGTGCAGTCTCTTTGGACTCGTGATGTTTAGCAGTTGCACTAGCGATAGTTAATGGGACAAAAGTTACTGAGAGAAACTGCTTTTGCTGAGTCATAGACTCACATAATTCAATGAAGGAGATAGTCTTGCATGGACAAAGAGAGCGGTAGGTTGATCTAATGTCTTAATTCTATCTCAACTCCAAAATTAACAGGCCACAAAAGCCAGTGCTTGTGTGAGGTGAAGCAGGACTCTATGAGGTCAGTGGACTCTGCCTCCCAGAGGTTACCAAGGAACTGCCGTGATTCAGAGTTTATCAGTGGTGAAGTGACAAGGCAAGAGTGTGCCTTCCAGAAGGCCTCCAGCTGTGCAGCTCAGATGGGCACTGCTCCTGGCATGGAGCTGTGGAAACGATTGCCAGGCTAGTACTATCTGACGTCCTTGACATTAGATTTGGGTGCTGGATGTTAAAGGGCTCTCCTTTTTTTTTCCTCCATAGACACTATGGTAAACACTCTTTTTAAAGTGTTTTAAATTTTTTTTTTAATTACCAATTTTTTTTTTTAATACCAATTACAAATTACCAAAAAGAACTCAATGTTTAGACCAAGTTCTGATCCACCACTGAAGTCCTCAGGGAAGGTGTTCAAGGGCAGAGTGAGGAGTACGAGGCACTCTGCAGTCCTGGCCCTGGCAATGACAGTGCCCCTTGCTATCCACTGAGACATCATCATAGCTCCTGGGACTGCTGCACCCTTTCAAGAGGCTGTGAGCATTTCCTGGGGAAATGCATCTGGTTGAAGTCCTCTCAGCCACATCCCTTTCTCTGTCTAGGGCATAAGAAGAGCCAACAAATCTGTAATGTATAGGTCCTGCACATTAGCAAAGCAATGATGAGTTTCCCTCTCTCTTTCTGAAGGGAACCTGCAAGAGTGACTGAAAGAGCTATGGGAATGTATGTTTTAATAACAACCCTGGACCGTACTTGCTGCTCTTTGCATTTGACTTGACATTTTATTTACTGTAGTGTTTGTGAAATAGAGACAAGCCATAAACATCCATCTAGCTGCACCTCTGCAATAGCATGCTCTGACACGCACAAGTATTTTCAGTGGAAGTGTTCCTGCAGCCATCTTAGATCTTTGTGGGTTCTCAAGTCATCCAGTTGGGGAGAAAAACAACCATAACATGTTACTGAGGTCACAGGATGAATAAGACATTATGAATAGTCATGCTGGAAACAAAAGCTTGGGTGAATACTCGGTGAGAACTGTGGGGGTTGATAAAAGTTTGCAGAGCAGTTCAAAATAATGAAGCACATGGAAAAAATTGGCTTCTGGGTAATTTCCAGGCAAAAAGATTTTCTGAATAAACTGTTCTATGTGCGGATTTCACTCACCTTTATTTTCATCAGAGCTGTGAATCATCTGGTCATTGTCTTGAAGGTAAATTATTAAGTAAGAAATTTGGGGGGGGGGGCGGGAATCAATGTGTCAGGTTTGCCCTGTCCCAGAACAGTGAATAATTGCTTTGTGTTGCTGTACCAACTGATGTCTTAATCCCCTAAGCTTAAACTTCTCACCAGCAGTGTCAGATCTTCTGAGTGGGTCATAGATAAATGTGAAAATATAATCTTTGCATCAGAAATTTTGCCAACAGGTAAATACCTTTCTTTCCTATTCTGTTTAAAAGAGCGCATATACTAACATGCCCATATAATAACTTGTCTGTCTGTGACAAAACTTTTCTCCATATTACGTCTTACTGTTGATTCACAACTTCCTTCAAGAACTGCTGGCATTTTATCTGGAAGTTTCAATCAGATGTGTATTTTTAAGCTTTTCTCAAATATAGATTATGAACATTTATAAAATAAAATACATTTATTTTCTCAGCATCTGTATAAAATAATGGAATGTTTTACAGTTCTGGACCTGAAAGACGGGTCCTGCCTATAGTCTTGCAGAAAGCCTACGGTAGAAAGAGAAATACACTCCAGATTTCCCAAGATCAACCCCAGACCCTTAAATACACAATCATCCAAGCTAAACACCAACTCTGTGACCATGGATCCAGGCATATTTGTCCCTAGTATGATAAATGGCAGAAATATACTGGCACAAAATGATGGAGTGAGGTTGAGTGTTAGAATATTTACTTTTCTCAGTCTTGTGAAATCTTAGCATGTTGATCTGTTTTTCCTCCCTCTGAGGTAGATTTTTCTTAAGTGATGCATCTCACTTCAAGTACACTTTGGTCCTTCAGTCACTTATTTCCCCTTTCTTCCACAAAATATGAAGAGATTTGCCACCTGTCAGGAAATTTCCAAGGGAGGAACAGAGTTGGTAGCAGCAATCACCTCAAGGATGAACGTGCTTATTAAACAGAAGTGCATGCTTAGCAATTAAAATATTCTAAGATAACATTGTAGTTGTTTTTGTGCTTTATGTACAGTATTAAAAATAAAATAGTCTACCACAAGTAATTTATGAAAGCAGCTAATAATGAGTTCATTATTGCATAGCAAGCCAATGTTGCAGTCGTGGTTATAGGCCTAGCCAAGGTCTTTGATCTTCTGGTTCATTAATGTATAAATGAAAAGACTTTAGCTTTCATCTCACATTCATCGGCTAATTATCTCAGTAACTGGTCTCACTCAGGTCTCCGTCAGTTCTTATTCAAGGATTTACCCTTTCATTTTCCATCCTCTATACAGGGAGTGAGTCACCAGAGTAATGATTTATTGTCCTTTCATATAAGACATTTGTTATTTTCACAGCTCTGTCCAAGGGACTCATCTGTCTACAAAATTTGCAGTTGAAACAACTTGAAAAATGCCAGGTGATGTAGCTATTTGCAGTGATACCATTGGATATTAGTCAGGAGGAACTGATTTCAAGTAGGAAAATGCAGCACTTAAGAGTTCAGCCAACTGCAGGGCTGAACTGAGTATCATCAGAGCATTACTGTGCTCCTCAGGCTTCTTCCTCTGCTCCCAGTCGATCAGGACATGAAACCCATGACTGAATAAAATTCAATGTTAACTTAAACAATGACATTGAATTCTTGGATCTTCTAGCCTAGGTGCACTCTTTCAGAAGTGAATAGCAAATAATTTCCTTTTTGAAAACTTTGTATAATTTTAAAGCTTCCTATCAGCTCTAGGATCTCTACACAAGAGCATAGTGTAGTTTAAAGCTTTCATTTACTTCCGAATATTGCAAATGGCCATTTCTATTCCAATCAATTTCGGCCAAAATTATTTATATAACATTCATATATTAAAATATTCACTCTCAATTCTAAATGAATTAAATCTGATCTGGATGGTGATTTTAAAATGTGGTATTTGTTTTATACACAGATTGTGGTTTTCACCTTGCATCTCAAAGAATATCAATAGTTACCAAATGGTGTTCAGTAGGTGATTGCCAGTCTCTCTCTCTCCCTGCTCCCTCTCTCCCTCCATCCCTCTTTTTCATCATTTTAATAATAATAATAATAATAATTCAATGTCAGCAAATAGGAAGATTATGTTCCTGACTTAGAACTTGCATACCAAGTATTTGATGCTAGGATGCTAAGACATACATCCTTTGTTTCTTATTACTGCAAACAAAATACATTTCTTGAATAATTATGTCACTAGAAACTCACTTTAAATTCACATGTTACGGTATTAAGATGATGAATGCTTGAACTGGTAAGACTGCTGATATGCTTGTAAGTTCTAGTATAATTTCTTTTTCATTGTATCTTTCAATGGGTGATGAACCCCCATCCTGTCTTGACTGCCATTGATTTTCCAGAGATGAGACCTGGTGCTCAGAAGAGACCTCATTCTATGCAACTAGGCTATATGGAAAAAAATGCTGAAGGTGATATTTAGCAGTGGTTCGACTCACATATAATTAACCATCATTTTCAGGGGAATTTGCTTCTGTTGTTATTTTACTCTACACAATTGCCCATGAACAGGTGGCTGCTTTCTTTTAACTTGTTCCTTATGGACCCTGGATTTCACTGTGCCTCAGTGCCTCTACATACAGCATTACTGGAGATGTGAAAAGGGATATGATGTACAGTTTAGAAGATTAAGTGACATGGCAAGAGGAATACGGCAATGAATTTTGACTGGAGCATATGGCTGAACATGAGCAGGGCAAAACTGAGCCAGATGACGGGATAAGCTTCTTGCCAGAATGTGATAAATCATGGAATAGTTTTGTAAAAGAAGAGGTACAAGTGCCATCCTTAGAAAAACTTAAAACTAGTCTGGATGATAGACTAGTTACAGTGGTAGTTATAATAGTAGCTTCAATTCATGGAATACACCTGATTTTTCAAGGAACTGATTCAGAAGGACAAATAAAGCCCTAAAGCTTCTAGCAGCCTGGTCTGATCACTTATCTGACAGTGATTTGAGAAGGAGATTAAACTACGGACCCCCCTTCCAACCTGAATTATCCTATGAAATAAATACATCCAAGAGTACAGTGAAGAAAAGAAATATAGAAAATGACTGTACTGTTTCCTATATGGTCCACAAGTTGAAACTCCTCCTTCCCCCTGCTTCCCCCCCCCCTTTTTTTTTTCTCTTTCCTTTTCTTCTCCTCTCCTTTTCTTCTTTTGGGCATATTAACACACTTTCCTGCATACCTGTATTGTGATCCAAGAACATGCTTTTTGTGCATTTTTTGTCCATATTCAAGAATGCTCAGATGTAAGCATGTTGTGCCAGTCACCATGTATTGATCATCAAGACCAATAACTAAATTACGTTTTTGGTAGTGATAACAGAATAGCAAATTCATTTCAGTAGCAATGGTGCAATTTCCTGGTACAGACATTAAAGACTGCATCCATTCTTTCCTCCAGATGCGGCTGCTCCATAGGTGCTTCTTTCAGGGATGCTCTTGAAAGCCATTTCTGCAGTGTCTGTATGTGTGTGGAGGTGTGTGGGAAAGCCACCTGTCTGCTTAATCAGCAGCTCACTTCACTCTATTGGGGGGATTGATTCCCACTAGTAGGGTAGTTGAAGTACTGGCTTGTTCTGGCACTTAAATAGAATTACTTTCACAGAAAATAAGCTTGTAGAGTTCTCCTGTGGAATCTGGATGTAAATAGAAGGGTTGCCTGCAGGGTATGAGACCAGCGATGGCATTTACTGAAGATCACAACTCCAGCTCCAAGGCTTTCGCTGGCTTACCAGAAGAACAGGGAGCAGCTCAAGGAGAGACTCACTCCTTTGAAATTCAAGGCTGTGTTGCTGTGGGTCACTGAGTCTAGTTTGCAAGCCACAGAATGAATCCTAGCAAAGTCACTACAATTTTTCTCATTCTTTCCTCCCACAGATGCACCATGCCAGCTGCTAAAAGCCATTTCAGAAAGGGCATGAGAGAAACCTGCGAGAAGGTTTTTCTTTCTAAATAAATCAAGTAATTAATCCTGAGTACTGCAATGCTGCATAGTAACCCTGTACAGGGGTGATGAAGTGCCAGCTTAATGCCCTTGTGCTTCACCACAGTACCGGCGATACTGTTCACATGGTCACTTTCCATGATTTAACAGCCTGGTTGGTACAAGGCAAACATGGCTCATCAGTGCTCACTGATCAGCCAGCCACATAGCTGAATAAAATTGGCCCTTTCTCCTGGCAAAAATGATGTACACCTACCTTCAGCTGGGAACAACATGCCAAATGTAAGGATGAGAAAAATGACGTCTTTGCAGAGTAAAAGAAATCTGAATAATGCCGTAGCTATCAGACAGGGACAGCCCATCGCAAAGACCAGTGCAGCAGAACTCTTAAGGACAAAGGCTGAACTTCTTTACCCCTTGAGTATAATTAGTGTGATAACCACTAGTACCATAGTCTGGTATGTGCAAGACTCTTGTTTGTGGGTTTCCTACTTAAGTCTGTAGAGTCTTCATATCTAAACATATCCACTGAAACTTGGAATGTCTCACTAACAGGAATGCGTTAATCTTTATAGTGTTGCATTGTTTCAAGAAGAGTTTCCTCATTAGCAGCATAGACTAGATAGACCTAGAGAGACAAATTGCTGAAAGGCTCTGGCAGAACCCAGAGGAATAACCCAGGCCTCTGAAGTCCTATCTATGCCCTGCTTAGCAAAAGTATCTGCTCCATCGGGCAAGTTTTGTAGGGGGAACCAGCTGACTTTCTCTGAGGTCAGTATGAAATATTTGCTTCGTCTGTCTACCACGTCCAGTAGAACTGTATTTGCCCTGGTCACGCATGCACTGAACATGCATATTCCCTGGCAGATAGCGTACTGGTATGTCCAACTAAAGGACATGAAGGAAACTCCTGGGACATATAAGGATATGGCACATATATCTACCAAAAGATTTTCTTTCAACTACTAACAAAGTGAAAGTATAATAAGGAAATCGTGCATTGTTTCAATTTCATTATACAAACAAATAAAAGTACTTGCAGTTCCATGGAATTTTAACACAGTTAATCATAAACCTGATATTTGCATCTCACGGGCACTGAGCATTGTGTAGATATTGGAGTTGGGACAAACTGGTTTAGAAAAGTTTGCCTGCTATTAACTATGTTCAACAGTTAACCCTCACTCCCCCACTCAAATGCTGGCAAATGAAATCCTCTCGTAATCACACAGATTGGAAGTTAGCCTGTGAACTGGTTACACCTCATGCTATCTTGCAGGTAGCTGCTTGCTTTGAGATGTCTCCAAAAGATCTGTTCTGGTATGATTCCTAAGGCTGATTCGAACCATGAAGGGTTGGGTTTTTAATGTCCTTTGTACCTATGCAGTTCTCAGACCCCTTCATTCATTTCTGTAAAGCTATTGCAACTTTGCCTTATGGCAGATGTATCTACTCCCTGACTCTAAATGCTGAAATCTTGGAGGCTTCTTTAATAGCTTTCCCAAATACCTGAATGTACCCATTTGAATGCACTCAGCTCACATTTATGCAGCAAGACAGACATATACATAATGAGTTTCTTTCTTTATCCCCTCCTCAGTCATTCAGTCATGCAATGCTCACCCACAAGCACACAAACGTGCATGAAAATGCACTAATACAGAATCTTATTACTCTTCAGTGTCATGCTCACATTGAAGAACTTGGTCACTCACATATTCATCTTGCCATGGGTCTCTGTTGGGCGTATTCCTACTTGAGCTATGCAGGGGAGCAGCACTGGTGCCACAGATTCCTCATAGCTAATCAAATCCATAATCTCCCAGTCAGACGCTCTGCACCCTGACCTGTCTGCCTCTGTATTCTCAGGACCTGTCTTGTGCTGTCCTGTCATTGAACTACTTTTGTTCTAAATCTGGACTGGATCTGAATTTGTGTCCAGGGATGCCATTGACTCCTCATCTCTATTTCATTCCCATCCTGCCATATGGATTACGAGGGTGACTGCCTTGAAAAGTAGCTCAGTGTGAACAATTGCCATTTTCAGATAACTGGCCTTGCCATCTCTTTTAATTCACATTTTATTGGTTCCTTGATCTGTCCTAATGACACGTAACTGGTCTTTTGGCAACCTGTTGTCCTTACTTTTTAATTTCCTGGTTTCCCAGAACATAAAAGAAACCATGCATGCTCATTGCACAGGCTCTCTGCTGGAGATTATCTCAAATCAAATCCTCTCCTCTGAACAGCTTTGGGAATGTTCAAACCATTTAGATCTACAAAGACTCCAGTGGGCTCTTAGGGAATCCAACACCCTTAAACTGGGAAAAATTTAATTTGGTAAGAAGGACTTAGAATTGGCATTCTGCATCTGGGAGCCGCTTACCCAGATGTAGGCTTCCTGAAAGGTTTGACATTGTACGTTGTACTTAAAATGCCATAGTGAAGACCTCTTCTAAGCTCTACGTGCTGCAGTTCCTGTCTCTCTGAATCAGTGGCACCTGGGGGATTGCACTGTGGTTTGTAGTTACAAATGATCCTCACATAAACATATTCTATATTCACTGAATTCTGAGAGTGGGAGGTTCAACACTCATACGAATGGTTGTGCCTCTCCTGGCCCCTGTGGTTTTATCATGTCCTGGATTATTAATGTAACAGGAAAAGTATTTGCCCCCTGCTAAAAGTTTATCTCACCATATTTGTGCTCCTTTGTTTATCTTTGTGCATTACTTTGTGTTTGCATTCCGTGAAAGATAGTTTTATGTTCTCAAAAAATCAAACGTTTTGTTTTGCTTTGGTCCTGGCAGCATCAAGGTGTTTGCTAAGAGACTCAAGCAACAACAGGCAGAAAAGACCCATTAGGTCACTTTTCCCTGCCTGCTGTTTAACACCTACTGTTGCTTAGTTACGAGGCTTTTTCTCTGAGAGATCATGGCACAGTCAGTGTAGCCTCATAATAAATTTTTGGGCTCCTGAAAAGGCAATATAGACAACTGTATTAATAAATGCTGTTAGATATAGATTGCCAAAACCCCACAGAAATCGTGGAACTGCATTGGGTTACATGGGCAGAAAATAGTTTATAGTTTCTTAACAATTGCTCGTGTTGGCTTCCTACAGTTTTTTCACATTTTTCTTTCAAAAGAGAAGCAAAACATAACTGATGCTGGATTTAATGATCTCCTCAGCGCTACATATATTTTTACTTGCTACAGACATGATTTATTAATATTAATCTCTCTCTGCACCATTTCTCATACGAGTTTACTCCCAACAGTTTGAACGACAATGGAAGCTCTTGCACAAAGAAGTGGCTGGATGCTACTGCACTGTTACATCGAGTTAGTTCGACCTGCACTCCGAGGAGACCAAAACAAACACATAATTAATAAGAAGCCTATATTCTTTCTAGGACTTGCATTTTTTTCTTTCAGTGTTTGTGTAAGTAATACGTGTTTACCCTACAAGTTCATTCTAGCCCTTTGTTATCCTTATCTTTTCCATGGAAAACTTAACTTGTTTTATATTATTTTCATTTGTTTTCTACCCTGTCCCTATTCTATTCCTTAGTGCAGGTGTCCATATTTTTTTTCCTGTGAATCCCTCTCTCTATCCACTGCATGGACAGTTTTGCAGTGATCCTTGCAAAGATTCTTGCATATTTTTTCCTGCCAGTCATTACATTAACGGATGCACACTGGATCTTGCCTTTTTGTTACCCTTAAACTTGCCACTGTGATATTTCCAAGAAAACGTCCATCCCTTGAACTGTGATCTGTGTAAAGGAGACCAAAGGGTCAAGATGGAGGGCTCCTCCCCAGAAGCAGAAGTGGTGCTTAAGTGGTCCTTTCTGGCTGGCACCTGGCTTTTCTTGGGTAGGAATTTGAAGGGGCTTATTTTTATCCCTTTGCTCATCAGATTGTTTAGTACCCCTTTTGAGGCATATCTGGGTTTGCAGAACATCTCCTTTTCATCAGAAGAGCGTACAGAACCGAAGGACTTTATTACTCAATTACTTCCAGTTCAGCAGCTCCAGTTTACAGCAAGTCAGGGTCTGTCTGACGACTGGGATGTGTGTGAAGAAGCTGAAGAAATATTAGCGTACATAGTTCTATTGGTTTGCAGATTAAACCTTCACAGAGTTGTATGCAAAGCTGATAGTCTCTTGTGACCGTTGCCAAGCTCCTCATTGTTATGAACTTTACTTATAATTTATCCAAATGGCAACCAGCAGTGCCATAATGGGCTTTTGGTTGAGGTTGAATAGGTTTAGAAAAATCCAGATAAAATGCTTAGGCTATTTTCTAGACTGATACCACAATTTGTTCTTTTTAAAAAAAAAAAAAAAAAATCTTTTTTTCCCTTTCTTTTCTGTGAGAAAAGGAGTCTAATTTACAGAGCTGCTAAGTGCTAAGATCTGAAATGGAAGTGAATGGGGGCTATGCTTTCAATACTTTACATAACTATAGAATACTAATGCTCTAAATACATAGTGCTTAGGCATCTCAGAATGGATACTTTGAATTATTAAACACCTTTATCTTGATCTCCTTAGGATTCCCCACTAAAATAGGAATAAATTATTACCTTCTCACCTTACTATGGAAACATAAAGATAAATAAATGTTTTGGTGCTAATACTGTAATATTAGTGCTAATGCATTAATATAATACACTAATGTACATATATTAAGTGTTTATTTACATTATAAATAAATGCATTACTATAATACCTCAAATACCATGAGGATGAACACTATAAGAAAACTCATGAGGAAATAAATAGAAGTTTCCAGAGCAAGTTTGATTCATGTGCAGCAAATACAGCTCAGGGCCACTCCCTGAATGCATAGTATTGGCTCGCTTCTCTTCAAATGAGTACCACCTTGTCTGTCACTTAAGCACAGCACCTCCTAACTTGTCATAACGTTAATAATGTTCTTCTAATTCTGTCTCTTGTGTACGGTTTCTAGGTTTTGAATAAGTAAAGTGCAAATGTAGGTGTTTCAGCGTTCATCCCCTGTGCTGAAAGTAGCTGCTGGGCCAAATGGGAGACTCACTGGAAAATGTGCCTTTTCAGGAGAGTCGACACACAGGAATCGCCTTTGTTAGCTGCTGGGAAAGCCCTGTGAAGCCAGGCAGTGGAGAACGCTCAGTGCAGAAGGAAGCTGCGGGGAATGGAGTTCTTCATCACGGAATCCATTATGTGGACTATGATTTGTCAATGAGCTTTAAACTGGCTAATTTCGGTTGGATTTTATTGGGAATGTAAATAGTACACCCTTAACTCAACAGCCCACTGTAATCAGTCCATACTTCAAACATAAATGTTCCTGAGCTTTCCAAAGAAAAGGCAGGAATATTTTTTAATATGAATACAAGATGAGCAGTTTTTCCCCTGTCTTTTTTAGTTTGTCAGAAAATTATACACTATTATGGATCAAAATTATTGAAAATTTTGTTGTAAAGCAAATGCCCATGGTGGAAAATTTCAATTTAGCCAAACAGCTAAGGGCTAGAATTTGGCAAAACTGGTAAGAAAAAAATGACAGGATCTTGCAAGCCTAAGTAACCGGTAACCTTAGTGATAGGTGGTGCTTTTCTATAACATTGAACACAGTTTGGAAATAGCATCCATCCTGCTCCTTCTGGCTTCTTTAGTGATGCTTCTACAAAAAGTGTATTATTTTACAATGAACTTTATGAATCACTTCTGATTTTGCTGCAAGAGATTGAAGGCACGAACATCTTACCCTGAATTCTCTGATTGCTTGGCATGTCTAACCTATGTATCAGCTTCTTACACTCTCCTTTTTATATTCGACTGGAACTTAACAAATGAAGCAGAGATTAATATTAATGGAAAAGTAGAAATTACCATACATTTGTTCTCTCTTTTCATCAAGGGTCAGACACTACAGTAACAGACGCCAATTTAAGAATCTAGACAGATTTAGATAATTTCCTCGATGCTTGATGGCTATAATTAAATTAATTCTGGGAATCTGCAGTGACACTTCTGCCATACTGTGAATGTGACCTCCTAGCTCCTAATTAGAGAGGTTTTCATGTTTTCTCTGCCACCTAAAATTGTGTGGGGACCAAAATCATGTTAATTTTGTGGCTGCAGTGCTGGAGAAGGATATGCAGAGGGAAAGGTCTGCCTGTCTCCAAAAGCCACCCCTAATCCTCTCTGTGCTGAACCACATGTAAGTGTCAATAAGCGTACTTGGGAGCATGGGGGCAGCATAGTTGGCCAGGCAGGGCAGTAAATTTAAGGAGCCACCACCCTGTGTGGCACCCTGCCTTTGAAAATAGCACACTACTAAATAATGCATGCTGGTGTGCCGGCCAAGTTAGCCTCACCTTGCCCAGACCTGTTGGTACAATGTGCTTTTTTGTCTGTCTAGAAGTATTCTGGGTCTTAGCAACCAGAGCTGTCTCTGCCCTTGGGAGCTGAGACAGAAAAGGCTTACAGCCACACAAACAGAAAGTGGCACACCAGCCTAAGTATCGTATTTGAATCAAGTATCTGCTGCTTTTGCTGGTGTCCTCTCTCGCAGCAGGCAAAGTCTGATTTCCGTAGCTATGTTGAGATCCAGTGGTCACATCCCTTCCGGATGAGACGTATTTCACTGTGACTCTTTATTCTCCCATGCTTAGCTCAGTGGGACAATGTAAGAGGTGGGTTCCTTGTTAAAGATGTCATTCCAGGGAAGGGAAGTGCTCTTTATTGCCTTCTCATTCTTCGCTTACTTCTTAGCTTTTTCCTGTTCTCCTGCTCTGGATTGATCATTCATGCTGATATAATGATAAGATGATTTTGATGATGAAAGCTTTAGTACAAACACTCACCAAGACATGAACTGGTATGCAAATACTTAGACTCGGTGACACGGGTGCTTAGAGAAATCTTATAGGCACTAGACCTACTTATGAAAACTCCAAACAGTTGCTTTGCTGTTTTCAGTGACACCCTTAACCTTTGGTGTTTTAACTACAAGACAATACGGCTCTTCAAGGTGGACGTTTACAGCCTTCCTTCTTCCTGAAGGACAACTTTCTTTGATAGGTGAGAATCAAGGTGAGCAGCCATGGAACATGACTATAGCCTGGGTGAAAAACGATAGGATCTTCCCAAGCAACACTTGCATGCAGGTGCACCTTATCTTTGTGAACAAAAGCAACTCAGGTTTTGATGCAATCGGTATTAGGGTGAATGACAGGAACAAAGGTGACATTCCTTGAGTGTGAGATCTACCATTTCTCTTGAAATCAGGTTCAGCATAAATAACATGTATTAAATATTTCCCCTACACTGACAATGAGTCTTGATTAATAATTAATTGTATCTCTGGATCTTGAAGGACAATTCATTCCCTGTGCTTGGTAAATCTAGCACTGAGGATGCTTGTCAGCATCTGTCGGGAGGGAGATTTATGATGAGCCCTGGAACCAAAAGTGAACAAAGACTGTAAAATTCACTTCACACAGACCACTGAACAGTCACTGTATAATAATATTCAGCACTTCTTGTGTTTTATGCATATAAATTAATGAAACATCAGAACCTTCCCACGTTACTACATTTTTAGCTGTTTTCATGTTAGATGCCTTTTCTGACCAGTGAAATAATGAGAGGCAGATGAGGGTTCATATTTTCATTTAGACATTTAATTTCTTACTCAGGTTCATGGTTGCAAGCCGGGGGGGGCAACTCACACACGATCAAGGAAAACTTTAAACTCGCAACTCTTGGCAATGTCCTGCAAGCACAGATCTCTGAGGAAACAGACTTTCCTTGCTCTTCACCCCACCTGAGAGTTGAACTGATGACTGCAGTAGTGAAAGGCCTCTAATGCAGTGCCCAGGCCATGGCTCAGAGGAACAAGAAAAAATATTTTGCCTGACTTCCATGGGCTGTGGAGCAGGTGCCTTAGGAGAAGTTTTAGTTTTCCCATGCTGATCTTAGCCTTCAGAATTAGAAAGGTTAAAAGCAGAGAAATGTAAAACTGAGGACTTGTCTGCCAGTTTCCTGCCCTGCTAACCTGCATGTAGCTGAGCTTTCATACTCAATCCCATATACACATACAGCAATGATTTTTTTTCCTCATTTTGTTTTTATTTTCTCCCAGTTACCCACAGACCAGGAGCCTTCCCTTTCTGGAGATTTATGCATTTTGCAGGATGCTGAAGGTATGAAAAGAAAGAATTGAGCCCATCACATTGGCTCACCCAGTCCACTTCCCTGGGTTATTCCATACCGTGCATCTCCTAATGTTATTTCCAGACTAATTTTAATTTAGGACATTCCTATGTTTCGCTTCTCTTCATTCTAATTATAATCTCCCTATCTACCTGAAATAACCTCCATTGAAAAAAAGGGATAGTCTTAAAAAAACAACTACAAAGAAATCAATCCCTCATCCATTACCAGGTTTTTCTTTTGTTCTGCAGCCACGCGTGTAACCCGGTTAGACCTGTTCTCTTTGAATACTGAGGACTGAGTTGGCCTTATGCAAATGCTCCCAACCTCATCTTGGTTGTTGTTGTTGCAGACCCAATGAAACGAGCAGGAAGTGACCTAAGGAATTTCCCTATTGGCTGCCTGAGTGTTCAGCAAAATGTTTTAAAATTAATATCACATCCATTTATCTTCACTCTTGGGAGTCTTTAGGAGACATAACCTAGTACCTGTGTTTACCCAACCTACTGTTCTGTAGACAGTTTTCCATTGTCTCAGTTAAGGATTTCCACTCCAGAATCTGCAGCTAAATGAGGTAAGGTGTTTGGGTATTTTTTTTTTTTTAATATACTTCCTCTAAATTAACACCAGTGAAAATTAAAAAAAAAAAATAGAGAAGCTAAGTGTCTGCTGGACTTATGCCCACCCTACCGAGCTCCTCCCTTCCCACTTTAGAACAGCAGCTATGTTCATTTGCTCAAAAGGCTTTTTAATGTCACAATAAAAACTTAAATTTTCCTGTTTTGAACTTATGTCTTACTTACATCTTACTTCTGTTTAAATATTTATGTTGTGTTTATGTTTGATTGGGGACATATCTGCTGCCTTTACTTACCCAGAATGTCATTGACTTTGAATTGAGCCAGTGGCTTTGTCAGGATTACCTAAAGTTTCCTGAGGATCCTTTTTTTATTATGATGTATCTAATAATATTCTGGGTCCTAAATCTGCTGCTTTTGTCCACAGAGTGGTCATGTGTTCAGTAGGGCATGGGGCGAGAAAGTGGACCTTCTCAATACCTTTGAGAGTACTGGTGTCACAGAACTGGGAGGCACTTTACCATAACAGAGTTTATGTTGCTTTTAGTGATGAGGATGTTGTTGTGCTGATAACAAAAAATCCTAAAGTACATTTGTAATTTGACTCAGTTTTATCCTCAAGGCAATTTCTTGGCAGTTCCTGTGGTGAGGGGGGTTCTGCCGATCCTAGTCCCTTCTAAGCTAAAGCACTGCACAGAACCCAGCTTAAGCACTGGGCAGGTAAATACAGTGTGAGTAGAGGCCTGCAGTGTCTTTGCCTGTTTAATTTGTTTCTCTTCCAATGGTAATTTTATTTGAATAGGATCAGAATTGGCCCCTTAAGGTATAGACACAGCTGTTTAAGTAATGGTAGAAGTGAATATGAAGAAAAATTGCTCAAAATCTATGTTGATTTTGTAAAATATGTGTGATAGGCTTAGTGATAAATATTTGTATTTCATCACATGGGACATTTTGGGCACATATTCTTGTGTATATGGTTATAAAGTTACTGAATTTTATCAGTAATGTGCTTTTGGGTTACTTCATCTAAAAATATCATATGTCACTTTTGCTTCTAAAGTACATCCAACTGTCCTTTTTTTCCCGTTCTTTAGACAATGAAACCAGTTCATAATGACAGAAATGAACCTTGAGGTAAAAGTTTCATTCAGTGATTTTATTTGTATTTGTGTCACATGGGACTGTGTTAAATATGCATATCTTGCATCAGTATTTTCTGTAATTTGTGAAGACTTTAGTGGAATTAAAAAATGCACGGCTTTAAGTTTTGTTTTGATAGCAAATTTGCAGGTAGTGATTTAAGCCAGTTTTTGACATATCTTTTGCACGGTAGAAAATACCATAGCTGGAAAATATAGCAGTTTTATATTTAGTGCAAATGTAAAAACCAACCAAAGAAAAACAGTTGCAGTTAAAACTAGAAAAACAACAGGATTAAGGTGTTTCACCAACAAATATGACAACTAATGACAGTTTAATTCCTGGCGCTTACAGTTTTCAAAACCAGAAGTGATTGTTGTGATAACCACATAGGACTCCTCAGAATTTTACAGAGTTTAATTAGGTGACTTGAAGAGACTTTATCTTCTAGAAAACTTCTAGTCTCAAAAACAAAAGTCCAGAAGTCCAGCTATGGGAAATTCACCAGAACTTTTTAAAGTGTCCCAGCAATTAAATATCATTCCTCTAAAAATATTTTATCTCATTTTCAGTCTGACGTGGTCTAGCTTCAACATTCAGCCACCTAATTTTGTTGTCTTTTCATGCTTAGTGTGAAGTTCCTCTTAGTGGCAAATTTCTGTTCCTTGTGTAGGCAGCTGGGGACAAGTCCTTCCTTAGCCCTACTCTTTGATAATTGTGGTAATCCGAGCTCCATAGGCTATTCCCTGTCATGGAAAAACACTACAGTGAAAACCTCTAGGACCTCAGCCTGTTCCACTGTAAGCTTTTCCATCCTTTAATCACTTCAATGGTCCCCTCTAATTTTTCAACATCTGCTGTGAAATGTGGATGTTGGGACTAGACAGAGGCTGTAGGAACAGCAGTGCCAAACACATACTGTTTGCTATACGTACAAAGGTAATATGAGTCAATATACTGGCAGTTCAGGATCAGGGGTTTATAAAGTGTGCCCAAGGCTCTCCTAGAGTCATTGTCCTCCAGACCCTCTTCTTGCCTTCCAGCATTGATCCCACATGTGGAGATGAGGTTATCATTAGGAGAGTGGAAGTTGTTTGCTTCCATTTTTTTTTTTTCATTTTTTTCTAGTCCTAGTGTCACTTGTAAAGCATAAGGATGGTAAAAAAGTATATTTTTCCCAAGTCATAGCGGTAAAGGTTCTCACATCAGACCAGAATAATGCTTTGTTTGCCCCGGCACAAGTTAGGTAGCCCGTCATAGCAATTTATAGAGTGACAACAATATATACTACCCCAGCTATGGTGAGACCAGGTAACAGAATATGGTCTATTTAACATGGGATATTATTACCCTCATGTTACCTGAGAGAATACGCTGTGGTATCGCCATAGTAATTTCATATTACCTCAGATCTTGTCAGGACGTTGTGAGTTTTCAGCAGTAGTGGAAACAGACAATAGGACAGTTGGACCAAGACAAAATTAAATCACTTGTTTCCCAGTGAAGTTCCTTAATTTTTTTAATTCCAAATGAATTTTGTTGTTAACATCAGTACTTCTTCTGTCTGGGAGGTGCAAGGTAACAAATTGTAATGGAGAGAGATCAAACTAAAAGGAGAAATTATCCAGAGACACAGATGAAGAGAGATTAGAGAGGAAAAAGGAAAATTTCTGTAGGTGCGTCTGTATCCAGACAGGACTGACGTGTTAGCCTGTTGCTTGTCTCACAGCAATTCACACCAAAAAAAACTTGCAAGGATGAAATTCTACACCTGTTAAAGAAATGAATATTTACGTACAATTCTCACAGAAGAGGATTAACGATTTTATTGCCTCAGTGAACTCAGAGAACTGTCCATGAGCCATGATACTTTTCCAGAATTGGCGTTTATCTTCCCTCCCTTGTTCACCGCTTACACGCTTGTTATAAACATGTCTAACTTAGTCTCAGGACCAAATCATTTAACCTTTTCCCAGGCAAACTTTCCACTGACTGCAGTATAACCTAGATCTGTTCTGTGGAGTTTACAGTTAAGTGCTTTCTATTGCTGTTTACTTGCTTAGATTCAATTCCCATACAAGTGACCAAGCTCTTTCTGCAATACGATGAATACCATCTCCGTGAACTGGAGCAACAACCTGCTGTATGGAGAGACAGGTTGGAAAGTGAGTGCTACAGGACAGACCTGTCTGGCTTAAAAATCGGTCAGTGTGCCGATACCAAGCTACGGATAGAGATGAAAGACCCCTTCTTATTCTGATGGTATGATGTGACCGATCTTTATAGGATTTTCTGTGGTCTTGCAGTGCTCTCTTTCTCATCAGCCTTCCTACAGCTGTAAAGTAAGTATTCTTGTTGAGGACTAGGCATTCCTGTGGCAAGCAGCACATAAAAAGAAAAGGGTCACAAACTTAATTGTCAGTTGTCATTGCTAATGACACATGATTTTAGGATGTGTGTACATGAGGAAATGAACAGAAATGTTGACAATTTTTGTAGCTTGCATAGGTTGAGATGTTGAGTGAAGTTTCTTCCCAGTCTCACAGCTTAGTTACTATTCAACTTTGAAGCATAAACTCATAGAGTTGTCTTCCTTACAATAAGTGCCTTGTGAGCACCAGCGAAGTCCAACACCATCTTCAGCAAAGAGAGCTGGCTTCAGCAGCACAACTAGCCTAGTGCTCAAGGGAGCTTCAAGAGCTCTAACCACAAATGTCTGCTTCTCTTTCTTCCTGTCCCTGCCTTCAGCACTCTCTACAGCTTACGTGTATTTTGGCCCCTGATGAAACAAAGATTGATTTCAATAAGTTTTCAAGAAAAGGGTACATTGCAAATTTGGTAAGTGTGAAATTTGTAAGTAACGCTGCTGATGGAAAGTGCAAGCAAAGAAGGGTTTGTTCACACAGCTGATACATGGAAAAGTAAGGATTAATTTGGTTTCTGTGGAAGTCATCAGGAGTCTTTGCCAGTATAAGAGCTGCTTTGAGGTCTACTGGGGATGCAGCTTGCACCAAATCCACCGCTGAATGCCTGAAATACTTGGGACATTTGTTGGTCATTGGTCTATAGACAGGTGAGAATGAGCAAACATGGAGTCATGTAGCCAGTGGAGCAATCAACTGGCATTTGGCATTTTGTGTGTCTCCCTCTGAGGAAGAGCCCTCGAATGCTCCCTTTCCAAAAGCTGGCGCTGCACGTGGTTATCGTTACCTATTCGTCTGCTAATCTTGTGAAATGTGCTCCACAGGAAAGGGTATGAGAACTAGTAGACAAACAGCTACCTGGGACTGGATAATCACTGGTTATAGACCAATAAGATGGGGCAATAAAAGAGAATTGCTTTGCAGTGGTGAAAAGAAAGTCAATCTACTTAAAGGATCGGCAAGCACATAGAATAAAGTAGAAGTTCCTGCCTATTATGGAGGAAGGATGCAGACACAAACACGTGAGATACTTCCTCAGCTCACAATCAGATGTAGCCAGACTAGTCTCCTGAGCCTCTACAAGGCTGTAAGAATTAAGCAATTATGTGTAAAAATACGCTCTGTTTTACAAATTAGTAGTGCCATCATCAGAAGTCTTGTTTTTGTTTTTTTAAAACCGCTTTGGATTTTCTTTCATCTAGTAGTGAGCAGGTAACTAACTTCTATTGCTGTATAATTAATGAATCCATGTAAAACTGCCCAAGATGCTATGGTCAGGAGTCAGACTAAGTCCATGATATGATGATTACCCCCAAACTTTCTTAATGATTTTTACTGAAACATGTAATTATTATTACACAACAGTTTAGAAGGTTGCATCTTGATGATGCACTTTCAAAGTATGCTTGGTTAAGAAATTGTCTCATAGATTGGCATGGCTTTGGAGGGGCTTTATCAGGGAGTCAAATTCTGACAGAGTCAAGGGCGCTGTTCTCATCTCCTTTGCAGTGGGATCTAACACACTACTCGCATAAACCAGACTTTACTTGCAATATTCCCAGGCATCTGCCCTGACAGAGGAAGATGAAAAAGTTTTAGGAGACTGAATTAATAGGTGATTAGATGAGTAAGATATCCTTACAGACTTATCAAAAGAGGAAAGTACAAAGTGAAATAGTTTTTCCTTCAGTTAGTGATTTGTAGATATCCTGCCCTTCCTAAGACTTTTTTTGATGAAGCTGTAATATTTTGTAAGAACAGATAGAAACTTCTCTTCCTTCTTTAAAATCTGAAATGATTAAATGTTTTTGGATGATAGTCAAATTGTAGTCAATCCAGTAAATTTTTCTCAGTCTGCCTGTAGCCACTCCCGATTCATATACGCTTGCACAAACAGACTGCGCTAAGTACGTGCACATGCACATCCCTTATCTCCTGCACGGGCTTTCTTGCTTTAATTTTAAAAATAAGAATTCAAATATTTGCCCCAATTTCAACCAATTTTGTTCGCTAATCTGAATAACACCTTCCTTTAATCCTTTAAAATGCAAAGCTGTTTGTATTTGGTACCTCATATAGATGTGTATTTTGACGGTAGGTGTAAATGAGTGACTGCTGTTGTCCCGCAGCGAGCAAGGGGCTGCTCATGCCAAGAGCCCTAGCCCAAGCTGTCTGCTGGTTTTGCCCCATGCCGCAGTAGTTTTTCTTTCAGGAACACATGCATGGCTTGAGACCTGGTATGCCCAGGGCTGCCCTTCCCCAGATCTCGGACTATGAGCAGCAAGCCTGCAGCTCTAGCACCAGCCAGGCTCTTTTACGCGAGCATTGATCTAATGGAGGGACGCACCAACTTAAAGATGTTAGCATAATCAGTTCTACTATACATGTGAAAAGCTAACAGGGTTTTAGGTCATTTAGAACCAAGGTATCAGCCTGCCTTATGCTACAACACATCTTCAGTATTAAAAATGTTACAAAGATTTAATAATTAAAGAAAAAAAGAAAAGAAGAAAAAACTCCCCAGCACCAGAAAACAGCTGTTGTAAGGATCTCTGCTAACACTCCCTTCCTAGAACAATGTTAAAGTTGGTATAGTTCATAGGGTAATAAATCTTCTTTTGAATAAAGTAGTTGTTTGAAATAGTCCGGAAATATTTTTATTGCTTTTGTTGGTGAAACTTGTACCAGTTATCTTGAGGACTAAGTGAGATACAGACCTGTACAAAGGAGCAAAAAGAACTGAGAGAAGAGTGCTTTTCTCCCTGTTTCTGACTCCTCCAGCCTCCATCCTAGAGACCAGCCAAAACTCCACAGTTGCTGTGAGACCCGGCACTCTTGTGCCACAGATGGATAACTGAAGATGAGGTTTTTGCCTGTTTTACTGGTTACAGGCTTATGGTGGTGTTTGAAAGAAGCTTTCTTGGCCAGGTCAGACAGTCTGACTAAATAGAAGACAAAAAATGAAAGAGAGGAAAAAAAGGACACAAAAATTAAAAATAGAGGAATAAAAGAAATGAGGAGAAAGAGAAGGAATAGCAGCAATCAGTGAAAGAGAAGGAAGAGGACCTCAAACTTCACATCCTAAGTAATGTTTGAGACAGTCAAATCTGGTAGTCCGTTGAGGCTGCATTTCAGGATTTCCGTGGTGAGGCTTTGCAGATGGTTCCCTGGTGACCATGTGCACAACAGCCATGTTAGGCAAGTTTATTGCTTCCAGCGCAGCTGCTCTGTGGTGATATTACTGCCTGTTTGCTGTAATATCTTAGTTTGGTATTTGATATTTTCTGTCTTTTATAAACAATTCTACGTAACAGGCAGAGTTGTACTTTTGTTACTTGGACAACTTGAACCTAGGTTTTTACATGTCAGTTGTTTGAGATGGGGATCCTCCCTATCTGTTGCCAGGGATCTTGCTTTTTAAAATCCCTTTCTTTCATTGTGATTTAAAAAAAAAAAAAAGGAAGAAACAAAGTGCCTCAGAATAGCTGCATTTCCACAGAACTGAAATTTTGCATTTCAATCAGCTCTGCTTAGGAATTTCCAGATAATTTTCAGGATCATACATATGTCAAGGGCTGCTTTTTTGATTTCATACTTCAAGTGTAGATTTAATTGTTTGGCTAACTTAACATTCAAATTTCTACTCAGCACATAATATCCATTATGCATAGAAGAATGTTGGTTTCAGTATGAACCAATTTATTTTTTTATAAAAAATTCAATCCCTTATTTAATACCTTCTCTTTACCCTCAAAAAACCCATGATCATCCTAACTCATGATGAAATTTTGAAATTTTTGCTGCAGGTGTGATGCAATGGGTAGCAATGGAGCTTTAGCTGGAAGATATGAGTTGGACAGACTCGTCCATTGACTTGTTATATGACATAAGCAAATCATTTCAGCTCTGTGTCTCAATTTTCCTATTTGTAATAAGGAGGTCATGCTAGTTCCTTCCTTCATTTCTGTGCTTTGTGCTGTTTATTCCTTCACTGTTTGTGTGGACTCTTCCTTTTCTGATCTACGGTTGTCGATGTTTCAGGAGTTCTTCCGTCACCGTAGATGCTTTTAGAGTAGATCAGTCCTGCAGGCTTAATTTTCAGAATAACTTAAAAGTGGCCCAGTTCCTAGCTGCGTACCTACTTCTCAGGGACTTCATTTTATTTTCTTTCTTTTTTTTTTCTTTTTAATAGTAGATTAAGAGAGGAGTGTGTGTAGGTTCATATGAGAAAGTAAACCCTTCCAGTGCTTCAGGTTTTCTTTATCTCTCAAGAAAGTTCCTTTACTGCATATACTTTACTTGTTACTTTTTCCTGCTAATTTTCAAACCACTGTGCCTCAGCTGATTTTTCTTCATAGATTCTGTATGACACCTCTTCTGACTTAAGTCTTAAACCTATGTGTCACTTTGACCTGTTGAGGTTTCAGTTGATGGAAAAGTACGGTACTGAGCTCTCCTCCGACAGCAGGCTGTTCTGTAGCAAAGGACCATTTATGAAGTGGGAGAGAGTTCACGTAAGAATTGAAAGAGTACATTTGTACAAAACCCAGTGGGAGAAGCTCTATTGTCAAACCGGCCCAGGCTGTTGAGGCAGATGCCTGGCTTTGCTCTTTTGTTTATATTCCAACAAATCAAAGCTGACCTGTGTTGTTATCGGAGCAGAGCAGCAGGTGCAAAAAAATAACTCTGCTGCCAACTCAAACGAAAGGGTAAGACTAATGCCCTCTGGGAGGTATTGAGAAGATAACAGAGAGCCATGCCAGCAACTGAATTAACGGCTCTATTTACGGTGGGTTTTACTTAATAACCTGCTCCTAACACTGACACATAAATACTCCATTGTATTGTTTAACGCAACTACTGGAGAAATCAATGGAAACAGGATGGGCAGCTCGCGCTGTGCCAGGTGAGAGGGAGCGACACCATGGAAGTGCTGCTCATCTAAGCACAGGCAGGAGAGAGGAGGAAACTGTTCTCCGATTTTACAAAAGCGCGGAGACGTTGTTTCCCACAGCTTTTTGCCTTACTTGTAGAAAGAAGGTGACTGCAGAGCAAAGAAACCTCATTCCCCCCATTTTCTGGTTGCGTTTAATAAAGGCAAGGAGCATAAATGAGTCCCAGCATATACGTCAGCTACTGTCCTAATGCCATGTGGCTTCGGGAGGCTCAGGGCTTCCTCAGAGTCCTGGGTGTGTGGGGCGAGTGACCCTGCTGTTACACCCAGGGGCGAAGCAGATAGCCCTTGTGTAGCCAGTGGGGTGGGACCCCAGGGCAGTGGTCTTGCAGTCTCTTATTCTTTACACAACAAATACAACATGAAGAAACTGCATGGATATAGTGGGCTCCAAGGAAATGTTTACTAAACACACACAAACATGCAAGCCTGAATGACAGTCAAAATAATGGTCTGGCAGCAGATTTCTGAAGCACAGTCAGTGAGCTCCATTGAACTGTTTCAGTGATAGCTGCCTGCTTGGGAACACTTTCCTTTGCAAACAGCCGCCCGCCTTGGATATTCGATAGTCTAGAGAGGAACGTGGGGGGAGCAGGCATCCTGGCTGGAGCTATCATACAGGTGGGATCATGCAGGTGGTATTGGCACGAGGGAACGAAGATGACCCGTTAGAGAGAAGTTAATAGTCAGCCATATAAACCCTCCGTGTCGGCTACATGGAGAGATCCTTCCCACCATGAGCCCTGCACTGCCTCTGTTGTGTCTCCTCCTTGAAATATCCTTTTGCTATCGTGCCAGCAAAAGTGTGATCAGATTGTGGTTAGTCAGGCAGTGGGTTGTAATAAGGTATAAACACTGCTATTGACTGGGTTATTCCTCCAGCAAGCTCCCTAATTTAGGATACAATGATTTATGTTCACCTTCCAGCTTCCCTGTCCTAGGTAATTTGTGCTATGCCTCATGTATATCTAATGAAGAAACACAATTAATTTGTTGATTGAACGAATCAATTCATGTAAAAAAAATAGTAATCTCAGTGTGAAAATTTGCATGTTATCCAAGATAATTTCCTGGTTTTCGTCTCCATCCCATGTTCCTTATTCTGTTTAGTTCTCACTGGGAAACCAACTCCAAAGAGGAAACATGCAGTTTCCAAGCAGATGCCCTTTATAAAAAAAAACAAACAAAAACCAACAGATTTTATGAAAAGGAAAAGAGAAAAAATGGATCTTTTTATTTTGGAAGTAGGCAAATTAGTGGTTGTTACTGATGAAAACCAGACTAGTACCATAACAAAAGAGAAGTGCTGGTGGTGATAGTGGTTAAAATAAACTTCTCCATGAATTAGTGGCTGCTGCAGCAGCCTGTGTCAGAGTATCTACAGCTGAGTGGCTGTTATGTCAGAAACGCTTCAGCACCTAATGAGAGCTGAGCCAAACATGATTATGAACACAGTTATTATTGTTATTATTGTCATTATTCACTAATAACTGAAGAGTCACACAGGCTACATTAGCAGTATGAAAAGCAGTTCCCTCGATATGCTGTTAGTCTTTAATGCAATGAGAAGAGAAGCTGTCGTGGAAGGCAGAGGGAAGTGGTTGGGGAACGAGAGCCAAGGGAAAAGGAGAAGGTGTTAGAACACGATGGTAATATTTTATTAGCTGTTGAGGTTCTTGCCTAATTATAGACATGTGGCTTGTCAAGCTACAGGGGCATCTAGAGTGCTTTTTGGCCATTTGTATATTTAGTGTATTGTAAGCAAAAGAGAGGTGTTTAGCAAAAGGAGATTAGGGAGATGAGCTGGCTCCTGGTTAGAGGAAGGATGTACCAGAGAGATAGGAAGGACATGAAAGGAGGTGTGGAGTTGTTCCATGAGGTGTGGTATTAAGTGCTGAAAGAAGAATAAAGAGCAAAGGCAGTTTTTCCCATTATTGTGTTTTCCAAGACTCTGTATCCCTGAGGCTAGACTGATGAATCTGTGGCAAATGACTTCTAAATACTCAGGAAAAATGGCTGACCCAAATTATCATGAAGTTGCTGAGGTGGTGCAGACAGTAATGAAAGGAGTGCCATATGCTGGTCAAAGCCATATTTTGCAGCACCAATTCAGAAGAATAAAAAAAGAAAAAAGCCTGCTTTTTTGCTTTTTTTTTTTTTTGGCAAATATGTCTACTTGTTCCAAACATTCTAAGGATATGTTAATGACAAAATTACATGAACATTTATGACAAGATATAAAACTTTTTCTTGACTTGCTTTTGTCTCAGCTCAGCAATTCCACTAATACACAGATCTTTGCAGTTCTTCTGGAAGAGGAGAATGAGTTTTTTGACAGTAAAATAAGTGATGGTATTCTTTTTTTTTCATACTCAAAAAGTAGCGTCATGGCAAGAAGAGGCACATCTAGCCTGTGATGTGGCAAGGAAGAACGGATCCCAAAGACTGGATCCTTATTAAGTGGCAGGTTCCGGTTCATTGTTTCCTCTGCTGAGTTAACATAACTATGGGTAAAATTTGCAGAAGTACAAACCCTTGGCAGTTAGCACTGTCAGACACATCTATGCCTTGAGGACTCCCTGCTCACAGTTGGCCTTCTGTTTCCTTCTGATTTAGAAAAACAAACAAACAAACAAAACCTCTTTTAAAATTCTCCCTTTTATTTTTATTATACTAATGAGTACCTTGAAAATTGAAGTCAGTTCATATGAAGATTGTTGATTGTGAAAAAAGGGGTCAGAGAAAAAACAACCTATGAGAATTTGCATATCATCAAGTAAATTTTCTCTTTTTTTTTTTGCATTCATAAAGTGAACTTTGTTCTCTCTCAAAAAGGAAACTGAACTATGGTTTTGTCTTTAAATTACATCATTAAAAGAGAGATAACAACCAAACCCAAACCCTGAAGCGGAGGGATAGCTCAGATAGAGATCTAGATCCTAACCTTTCTACCCAAGCTTCTCTTTAGTTAAAATATATATGCAAGATTTTGAAACATCCATATGAACATGTTAAAACAGCCACCACATATCTCTTACAAAAGTTGCCTTGCAGTGTGCATCATGAAAATCAGATCTTTAGTAATAAAAGATTCCAATCAAGCTTTATTTGATTTTGTGTATCATGATCCTATCTGTAATGTAGGTAAATGTTAAATGCTTCTTTTCTATTCATCTTTCTTTTTCTGGTCTTTCAATTTACCTTCATATATACATTTAACGTACAAGGTTCAAAGAAAACAAAAGAATAAACCAAACTCTTCCTTTCCAAAAGCCCACAACAGTAAATGATTAAGGTCTCAATGTAGTCTCTGAAAGCTCACCAAGAGTCAGTTTTGCACATGCAAAGGTGGGTTTATGCATATGAACCACAGCTGTAGACACTAAAAATATAGAAGCATAGGAATGTGCAGTTCAGAGAGTTGTAGAAGGCAAAAAGGTTGGCCCCAAAGGCCCAAACCAGACTCCTGAATACAAACAGTTTTGGAGATTATTTATAAAATATTCTTTTAGAAAATGATTCCTTGAACTTCACACTCACTCACAATGTGATATAGTAAATACATTTTGCTGCTATGGCCCAAAGGCACATATGATAGACTGAAAATGAAATGCATCAGACACTCCATATGTTATACAACAAATATTGAATGTGATCACAGAGCTTCTTCAGATTAACTTTCTTCAAAGAGTTTGGAAACAAATTTTTATGGAGTATGTTTGCAATGATACTACTGGTGCGTCTTGAGATTATCATCAGTCAGGCCAAGCTCCATAGGCTGTCATCTGAGTGTTACCTTGCAGGTCACAGCAAAGTGGTCCAAAGCTGAGCTGTTTATTGTGAAGTGGATCCCTGCTGGGAATCAGCCTGCCGATGGGTTGTTTCTTTTGAGGCTTCTCTCTGCTTTTTAAGCACTAAAACAAAGGGGTGGAAACAAGGAAGTGTGTGATGGCTACATGTGGATCTACATGGCCAGAAGAAATCCTAACACACTGCAGAAAAGGTCATATCTGAAAGTGAGCTGTGGCAAGGTATCTTATCTAGGAGCTTGGCACAAACACCAAGGATGGACCTGAGATTTTTGCAAAATAGACAGACAGACATCAGAGGGCAATCTTAGGGTCAGCCATAATTGTATGTACAGGGACACTGGCTCAGAATAAGACCCAGAAGACCCAAAGCTCATGGTAACATGCAAACAGGCTCTCAGCATTCTATATTCAGTCTGTGCCTGCCCTTACCATCACTGGAGATGTAAAATAGGTGGTTGGAATGCAAAGCAGCTAATTGATCATATACATTACAAGTACAATGCATTTATGTTTCTGAAGTAATCATATGTGTAAAGCAGGTCCAGCTGCTTTGTTGTACATGTCCTTTGTTTCTGGTGTCTTGAAAACTCAGCCCACGTGGTTGGCTTGATTTTTCAATAAAAAGATTAAAATCCAGATTCTGTTGCTCTGCAGCTGCAGTTATTACTTGGTATCATTTATTTTAGATTACTGTTTAAGTGTTTGACAGCATTTCAAGGTGCAGTAATGATCAAAAATATTTAACATACTCTGTAGGTACTTGTTCCGTAAACTTCAAGCTCTGAAAAGCAAGGTTTGTGTCTTCACTGTGTACATAACATACTTCAAAGAAAATAGGCCCAAGTGAAATCTACATTTGAAGTTCAGCCATGATGGTAAAAGGGGAAAAATGGGGAAGCATCCTGTAGGTAAATACGCCAAAAAGAGATCCACCCTTTTGGACACGCCAGGAGGAGCTGCGCTGAGCTTGTCTCAGCTAGAAGTCACTCTTAGACTTTGCATAGCTTACGGGTGGAGTCATAGTTTAATAGTTTCAGTTAGTTTTGCCTTAGACATCTTTTTTTGGTGTTTTGCATACAGTACATAGCTTTACAAACCAGAAGGCTGTAGGCACCTTTCCCCTATGGGCTCCAAACCCCCTCATATCTGTAATTAATGAGAGCCTTAGTTCAGTTCAGTGTTGTAACATAAGCAACCATACAAATCAATCACTCTGATTGTAGTACTTTAGGATTCACTCATTTTCTCTGTACTGCTTATTTGTCTTTCACACTGTGTTCGGCACATTTAATATGAGCTGTTCTTGAAAGATTCTGGTTCAAAGAAAGGAGAAACTAATTATCTGGATGTTAGGACTCATTGGGTTGAATGTGGAAATGGGAATCAGAGTGATTTATTTTCAAAGCACACCTGTAGTGCAATAAAATAATTTGCACAGAGTGCACTATACAGTGGTCAAGGTTCAAGGATTTGTAAATATGTTTTTCTGCAATGCTGGATTGGCTCCATGGGCAGGCCATGGGTCCTTGCTCTTTCTGTTATCGCCATTTACTCAGAGTGGTCAGGCAGTCAAAGAAAACAAGAAGAACAGAGCAAATGACCTCCTGTTACTGCCAAGGTGCTGGGTTGTGGCTTGGTCAAAGCTCATCCTGACTCTGGTGAGAGCTTTTGCTAAGAGAGGCCTTCAGTGTTTGGACTTTGAATAACACCTGATACATTGAATATAGGTGAAAGTTGTTGGTTTTTTGGGGTGCTTTTTTGATGCATTCACCCTTTCTCATAGGACTGTCTCTAGAAAGAATGTTGCTGAACACCAGTACATGACTGTATTTTTCCTTGCTAATTGAGTAAAGTGTTATTTGCTTCCTCTCATAATTGTGCAATGTTTCTGGTAGTGTTACAAAATTCTACTCCAGTACGGCTCGTCTTCAGTGAAAAAGAAAGAAAAATGTGTGTACAGATCCCTGCAATGCACACACACAGAAGCATATGTGTGTACAGATGTGTATGAAAACATAAATGTGTATACACATATGATATTTCACGTGTGCTTTCATTTATAATGTACCATGTCTTAGTAGAGACACAGATCCCAAGATCTTTATATTGTTTTCCAAAATATCAGCTCAGCTAGCATCCCTTTTTAATGTGATTTCCAGAGGAAATGAGGCTTTTCTGGTTATCCTGTCTGTGTGTTGGCTTTTGCATTTGGCCTGTAACAATCTTGGAGTCCCATCGCTGATTTTAATTAAATTTGATATGGGGTAGAAGTCTCCAAGATATGAAGTTCTTACAGGATTAATGAAAACTGGCTGCCAAGTATGGGAGGAAAATCTATTAATACTCCATCTGAAAGAAAGAGTGAAGCTTGAGCTCACTCCTTTGAGACAATGAGATATTATGAATGCCCCAACCGTGGGAAAAACTTCAATCAGTGCTCACATCTTACTAGACACTAGAGAATCCAACCACAAGATACACATTCATAGGAAACCAGGTTTCATTAGTTCCACTGTTTGCTTTGATACATGGCATATGATTAAAAGAAAACTGAACATATTATGTGTCCTTCCCCTTGAGGCTTCACGCCCTTTAACCAGGTTTGTCTGTACACAAGGGAGAATTGAGGATTTGGCCCTAAACTAATGAGGAGCACACCCCTTCCAATATCCTGACTCAAAATCTTTCCAAGTATGGGATGAGACACTGCTATAAGCATAAATTTGCCATGAACTTGTATCAAAGAAAGGCATGTACAGGATGAAAAGGATAAAATCACAGTTTAGTTTTCACAGGGAAAATATTCTTGAGCATGATGCTGTATACTTCCAAGCAAAGGCGTGGAAGTTAGTGGGGCTTTATACTCACCCTGAACAAAGTGCTAGAATTATTTCCAAATAAGGAACAGCTTTGCATTAAGATAAAGGAGGTGACTTGACGATTTTCAAGTCACCTAAAAAACCAGTACCTTGAATAATACACAGAACTTTGGGAAAGTTTGAGTTAAAGCTAAATCCAGTACTGTTCCTCTGATTAATGGCATATTGCAAATTGTTCCTCATGCACAATTGTTCCCACAGGTGATATTGGAAATTAATTAAGTTATTCTGGTTGAGATAACTTATATAGCTTTCAAAACCAGGATGTATTGCTTAATCTATAAAGCAAGTTCCATGAACATTATCTGAAAATACTGTTAGGGATGTTTAGGGATACTGTGGAGAGCAATTGTCTGCTAGACTGTGACAGGGAAAGAAGATTTTAAAGGAAAATAATTGAAATCCAAATCTAGGGAAAAGTCAGAGTGCTTCTTCTCAGATTTCTAACGTGCATTGGTTTTGGTTACTGCTGGGGTGGAAAAACTATGCAAGACACATGATTTGATTTATTTAACTATCCGTAGCTTCAGTTGCTAAATCAAAGTGTCACAGGATCTTTTGGTTTGGAAATACACCTGATTACTTATGAAGAAGGAAAAATTAGAGTTTACCTGAACTGAATTTTCATGGCAAAACTACACAGGAGCTTGAATACAGAGATCATTTCAGTTCATATGCGCACAGTTTCCCAGACACATTTTTATTTGCACAAGTAAATAAAAATGAAAATTATGTAGAATTCCAGGAACTGCAGAAGTTGCAGAAGACAAAACCACATAACAGGGTACCTGAAATTCTGAGATAGCTTCTGAAAATGTGACTTCAGATCAATAAGTTGAAATGCAATATTAAGTGCATACTGTAATTTAAAAAAATGAAATTAATTTATCAAACTAAGTTCCTGAGAGTGTTTTGCTAATCCTCAAGCTTTACAGGTTTCTCAGAATAGCTGGTATTCTACCTCACCTCTATCTGATACTGTAATAAGGTCTTTATCAGTAATACTTCATTCATTCATATCTAATTGTCTTAAATAACTAAAATCCAAGTTAAATAACTTGATATATCATCAACTTGTATAATCTCAGAAGTGTATGTATTGACTATCAAACACGCATTATTGCCTAAAAGTTCTTATATATCAAGTATATGAAATAAGTTATATTCGGGATATATGCTGAATATCTTTATAATCAGTATAATAAATTTAAATGCTTCATTACGCTTTATCCCTCACAATACTAAGTCACTTGGCTTTAACATGGGACCGAGAAACATCTTCTCTTCTAACTTGCATAAATTTACTGACTGATATGACAGTCATCTTTTATTTGGCCAGAGTAGGACAATAAGTATATCTCTTAACTGTTAATATTTTATATTCCTACGTACCTGCTATGAGAAATTAGTCTCCTTGCTGGTGGTCACTGAGCCACAGATTGGGTAGAATTAAGAGTGGAAAGAAACTGTTAAAACATTCATAGTTTGATTTTCCTGTTCTGTGTAGCCACAAAAAAAAGGCTCTGAACTATGTTATGCTGTAAAGCGCCATTCCCTGTGATAAACTTCCTAAGGCTTTGGCTTTTTAAGCAATTCTCAGTAACCTCTCTTTCTCCCCATCTCATTGGGAGGAGGGAAGAGAGAGACTTGTAACTTTTAGAAGTTTTGGAAGTTTAGAAGTTTTAGAAGTTAAAATGTATTTTAAATGACAGAGGAAAATGCCAACCCAGGTCATTCTCAGGCTGTTCTTTAAAACCAAGGCTGTGAGTGTTTCTACTGACTCCTTTTTGTCTACCAAAAATGTTGCTGGTATGAGTTGGTCAGACTGTGCTCTTTGTGGAAGTTTTCTCATTAGCCTCAGTGAGTAAACAGCCAAGACCAGTGACTTTAGCTTTCAGAAGTCCATTTTGTATTTCATCCTCTTTAATTCCAAGATGAAGTCTAGCTGCATGCACGTGCCATACAAATGTCTAATGTTTTGTTTTTACAGACTTTGTGGCTTTCAATTTAGAATATTTTTGAACAACGTTTTTTTTTTTCTTTCCTGTGTGTATATATAAGAATGACAATCTGAAGCCTTTCTAATATTTAACAAATTACTTTCTCAAACTCTTGACGAATGTCTATGGTTATAATGTATATTTTTAAACTTTGTAACTTCAAATCACTGAAAGATAATGCAAAATATCGAGAATACCTGTGACTGGGGAATTTTATATACCTTTACTGAAATGATTAAACATGTGATAAAGATGTGACATTTTTCTAAAATATCATATAAGTAGGGTTATTTTTTAAAGTATAAATAAAATAAAGAACAGTTTTACTCATTATGCTAATGCTAAGATAAGTAGAAAGGAAAGTTTGTGTCACTTAAAAGAGGGAATGCTGTCTTGGGGATGGCGCCACTCCAAAATGCCGTTTCTGTTATAATATCTACCTCATTTGTAAGATCTTTGATCGTCTGATTTTTTTTTGTGATTTGAAATGTGTGATCTGTGATATTTGTTACTGAGAAGTGTTATGGACACGACTGACACAAATCAGATAAGAAACTGGGTCAGTTGACAAGATATTCCCTGTAATGTTACCTCCCTGCAGCATTGACATGTGGGTCCTTCTGTGTGAGGGAGCTTCTCTACATATGGTGTTGTCAACTGTATAGTTTCATTTGAAATTATTAAAAAGTCTTTTCTCCTTCCTGAAAACACAAAAAACCAAAAAACCTTATTTCTCTTTAAATTAGAAAAAAAAAAAGTAAAGCTATTTAGTATTTAATTTCTCAAAAGCTTGGCAGTTTTCCTGTATTGCTCTGTCAGAAGCCTTGTCTTTTCATTTTGGTTCATTTCTGATTACAGATTATTCATTTATGGATGGGCAGCTGTAGAAACTTGCTTCCTGCATATGCAAATCAATCATGGTAATGTTTATCATAAGGAGATTTTTGTGGCAGCGGAAAAGGGATTGTGGCAACATGTTCTTGATTTCAATTGTATCTTCTACAAATGGAATTGACTTCCTCACTTCACCACTTCACCTTCAGTGGGTTTTTCTTTTTTTTTGCCATTTACCGCTTGGACTAGTCACCACTCACTAAGCAAGCTGTTCGATTCACTTACAGATCATGATTTTGGAAGGAGCTGGCAGAATGAGTATCAATTCCAGCAGCAATCTACTCCACCAGCAGCCTTCCTGGACAGACGGATATTCCACATGCAATGGTAGGAGGAATTCAAGAGCTCTGAGACATCTTTTTTGGGGGGAGAGAAGGGGGAAGGGACTACTATTACACCTTTAAGCATACACAAGTATTATTTTTCAGTAATACTTGTTTACTGAAGTTTCACTTCCAGTAAGAAAAATGTCCATTTGTTAATTTATTTGTAAAAAGCTGAACTCGCAAGATTAAGTTTCTGAAAGTGACCAGTTTATAGTTAATTTCCTTACTGGTTCTTTTTCTTAAAATGAATTTAGTAATGTTGAAAGTGCCATAAGTTCCCCTTCCTCGGTCCAGAATTCTTTCTCTCTTACCTTTACCTCTCACACCTTCTCTGAACCAAGTCTACTCTTCATTGCTAATCACCCCTCCGGCTTTCCAGAGGAATAGTGGTTTTGCTCCTTTACTGTATTTGATTTTCCAGCTCAAATTACTAGATAGCTTTCTAATTAGGCTGACATTAAAGCACTAGATAGCTTGTGATCTGAGAACTTTTTTTTCTTACTGTTTTTGGATTATATGGCTGTAAATATAAAATGTCTTCAAATATATATTTTCTCTCTCAGTATAAAATATAGATATAGGCATATATCTCTCTATATAGTGTTTTATATAATTTTAAAATTACTTTCATCACTCAGTCAATGGGTAAACCTTAAAATCTAAGCAGACAAATACATACTGCAGTTGTCTTTCTAATTCAAATAATCCTGCCACAAAACTTACTATGAAACTCTTATTCTTTTTTATGTGTAACTTCTAAATACACAGTAATTCGTAAGCATGCAGTTGATAAATGTGCCAACCTATCTGTAACAGATTCATAGGGCAAAAAAAGTCCTGACTGAGTTTCATTTTGCACAGGATTTCGTGAAGGGAAATGGTGGGGTCTGTTTTCATGTTTCCAGTGTGAAACTCTTCAGGATTATGTTTTATGTTTACTTATGTTTTAGAGGGACAGGAAGCCAAAAGCTCAGATCAGCCTCTACAATCATTCACCACTTCACTTCCTTTTACCCAGCTACTCTTTCTTCTCACTAAAGGCTCTCCATTTATATATGGAGTCTAGTAGCCTCTGAAATTCCTTTACCCTTACGAAGTGATGGGAATACATATCAACCTCCTTTTCAGGGGACACTTGATTGCTCCATCAAACTTTTATTCTCTGACATACCACACTCTTAATAATTTCCACATACATTCCCCAAATCCTTCAACAGGAGGATAAGAAACAGTCCTGCAAACTCCCGAAGTTACTAACACAGACCTTGTTTGCCAATACTGATAAAGGAGCCTAAGTAACTGTGGGGCTTTTTTTTTTTTGCGTTTAGCTGGAAACTAGCTTTGTGCACTGTATCTCAACCAAAGAGACCTGAGGTCTAATGGGACCTGAAGGGAGGTGATTTCCTAAAATGTGCTAACTCTGTTGCTTGTGGTCCTCTAGCAATAGTTGCTGTTGTTAGTATTTCTCACAGCTGTATGGGTAATCTTTTTCTTGGAGAGACTGAGAACAGACTAGTGCCACATCCTGGAGTGGGGCTCCTGTAAAGCTAGGCCATCGCAGTCTTTCCTCCTCCCATAATTCAACCGCCTCTACAATCTCTTATTCCCTCATCCTTAAACCCTTCATGCACTTGTAAGCATTTTATCACGCCACCGTCTCTGCCTGGCATACTCCATTGTCCTCCTTTCCCAAGGAATAAATTGCACTGAACTCTTTTTGCCAGCCCTTCTGTGAGGGCCGACCAAAGCAGTCCTGCCTTTGCTCTTATCTTATATAATTATCCTATCCCCACATACAATTTATTTCGTTTGCACATGTAAATTATTGTTGTGCAATGACATACAACTGAGAATAGTTTAGAAGATTGCCAAGAAAAGATTCAGACATCCTAATAAGAAAATTAGGCAGCTTCTGTAACTAAAAACTACAACTGCATTCAGAAATCACCTTACCTGACTCCAGAACTAATGTGCATTCATCAGAACGTGAGCTGTATTGTGAAGCTGTGGGCCATTCTGACAGGCTTTTGCTGTGGAGCAATACAAGAGTGCCTTGGCTTTTACCGCTCTTTGATTGAATCTCACAATTCATATGCAGTCCTTATTAAGTCCTTATTCAAAGAAAATTTGCGTGTCACATTCTGAGAATTTTGCAAGGTTTTTCTATCATCTCTTGATGGACTAAAATTGTTTTCCCACACAAGGATCGACATACTTTTTCAACAGTACATCTGTAAGGTATCTTCAATCAAAGAATTTTGGTGTACTTAGGGAGCATTAATAAATTAATTACTACATATTCAATTGGCCAGGAGAGGTGTAATGTAATAATTCCTACTTTTTAGTTGGAAAACTGCGGAAAAAAAATAACAATACTTTCTTCATCAATAGCTACTGAGCTAGTGTTAGGAGGACTAGTCCTTACTAGTTGTAAGGACTGAGAAAAGAATCTAGATGTGTGGGCTTCCAGGGCATGCAATTTAGCTATAGATCTTTTTTGTTGTTGACATAAACCTGTGGTGCTAACAGAGACAGTAAATACCTGTTTTATTTTCCAGTGTCTAGTGGCTTCTATGGAACCCAGTGGCATGAAATACACCCGCAGTATTGGACTAAGTTTCAAGTCTGGGAGTGGCTGCAGCATCTCCTTGATACCAACCAACTGGATGCCAACTGCATACCCTTCCAGGAGTTTGATATCAATGGGGAACATCTGTGCAGTATGAGCCTGCAGGAATTCACTCAGGCAGCTGGGACAGCAGGGCAACTGCTTTACAGCAACCTTCAGCACCTAAAATGGAACGGTTAGTAGATATTAAGCAGAGATGGCATATAGTGATCTGAATTCTGGGATCTTCAGAAGTCACTTACTGTTGTAGTTTAGCCCCGCTCGGGATGAAGCTACACAGTCTCTCGCTCAGTCCCCCCCACCCTCTGAGGGAATAGGGATAGATAATATAACAAGAAGGCTTGAGGTTTGAGATAAGGACAGAGAGAGATCATTCAGGTTACCATTACGGGCAAAACAGACTTGACTTGGGGAAAACTATTTATTTATTAATAAAATGAAACCAAAGCAGGACAATGAGGAAAAACCAAAAACAGCTTCCCCCCATTCCTCCTTCTTCCTGGGCTTAACTTCATTTCAATTATATCTACCTCCTTCCGCTCCTGAGCGGCACAGCGGAGGAATAGGGAATGGGGGTTACGGTCAGTTCCTCACATGTCACTTTACGCCACTCCTTCCTCCTCAGGGGAAGAACTCACATTCCTCCTCTGCTCCATCATGGGGTCCCTCCCACGGGCTGCAGTTCTTCACAGACTGCTCCAGTGCGGATTGTTTTTCCATGGGGTGCAGTCCCTCTCAAACCAGCTGCTGCAGTGTGGGCCCTCCATCGGCCACAGCCTCCTTCAGGCATCTGCCTGTGCCAGCGTGGGGTCCTCCATGGGCTGCAGGTGGATCTCTGCTCCTCCGTGGGCCTCCATGGGCTGCAGGGGCACAGCCGGCCTCACCATGGGCTGCACCACGGGCTGCAGGGGAATCTCTGCCAGGAGCAGCATTACTCCTCCCCCTCCTTCTCCACTGACCTTGGCATCTGCAGCCGTTCCTCTCACAAGAAATTCTTCACAACTGGCTCAGGCAGACGCCTCTCAGGTTCCCTTCACATCTCATCTCCTCTCCACTTCTTGCAGCCAGGCCGGGCCAAGTCGAGCCCAGTCGGCCGCCCGGCAGGAGGCCAGAGGGTGAGGCCTGCAAGGCCCACAAGGTCTGTGCCTCCCCCTCTCTGCCCCCGGCTTCTGCTTTTTCACTTCTTTTTTTAAAATTATTTTTCCCCTTCTTAAATACGTTGTCACAGAGATGTTATCACTGAACATTCCATCACCATGTGGCTTGACTCTGGCCAGCAGCAGGTCTGCTCTAGACCCGGCCAAGTACACCAGACAAAGGGGAAACATCTAGTGGCTTCTTGCAGAAGCTGTCACTGTAACCCCCGCCCCCCCCCCGCCCCAAACAAAACCAACACACTTATGTTCCCCAGAGACCTACGTGGTGGATCTCTTTTGCTATGTTTGCTCTGCTGCTTATACCTCGTTCCCTGTGTTGCTAAATTGCTTAGATATAGCATAAGGCACAAGTCTGAAGTACCAGGGGAAAGGGTATGTTTTTCACTCCAGAATTAGCTGTCTGGCTCAGCTGTAGAAGTTGCTGCTTGGAGCTGTTACCTTTGATTCTTCTGTGCTCGTTGTCGCATGTCCTATCTGCCATATGCTTTCTTGCAGGCCAGTGCGGAAGTGACATGTACCAATCTCATAATATCATTGTGAAGACAGAGCAAACAGGTGAGTATCTGTCGGGTAACTTGTCCTTTAATGGTGACAAAGAAGGGAAACTATCCATTCAAAGAGAGAGATATCAAAATGGCGTTTAAAAAAATGGAAAGTGTATAATGCAGAATAAAAGAAGTAACACAAATATCAGCCAATGTCTACATTTGAAGCTTCAGGTAGTACCACCATATCTTAGTTTGCATGTGGCCACTTTTCCTGGGAGACCTCTGCAGTATCAGTAGTCTATACGGATGTTCAGTGTTGGAATAATTTGCAGTGCTCAGTGAGTCCAGCTTTGTAGAGAACTTCATTATATGCTTCATTCAGCAGATTTCAAAAAAACTGTTTTCACAGTATTCCTGGCTTAAAAAAAAAGAAAAAATATTTTGTTAAGCACTGTTAATGCTTGAAACATGAGGAAATTTCCAAACAAAACAACTTTGAGAGAAAAAAATGTTGCATTTCAATTTCTTCATGTGTTTCAGTGAAACTGAAATTGAGGTAGTATTCTGATTTGACCAAATCTGCATTTTTCCTGTGGCAATCTTTTTTTTACAGGGTGTTTGTAGCTAGATCCCTTTCCTCCCAGGACTTTATTTCGCTGAGAAAAGAACTTCAGCTCGGTTCAGTCCTCCTCTTCAGGCACAATTATTTTCCTGGTTCCTTTGCCAGAGCACCTCTGCCCATATCCAAACACTCTCTATCCCACTAGTCCCAGCCTCTCTGTATGTGGGTGTGTTCATAAGCCATGTTTTAATAACTCCTGGCAGAACGAATACAGATTCGTAGTGTGCAATGTCTCTAACAAATAGTGCCAGTCTGTTTATTCAACTAACCCGGAGGAGCCCAGTTGCTCCAGCCAGGGACACTATTCACCTTCTCCTTGCAGTGGGCAAACATTGCAATCAGTAATCCACTCCTTGCCTGTGCCTGCGTCGTGCAGGTGATGTGCATGCAGCAGCCTCGGTGCTTGCCATATAGGACAGTACAGTAATCTTTGAGTCCTGATTTATGAGATCTTGGTATATTAGTTCCTCTCATCACTAGAGATATACAGTGCAGCTCAAAGTACTTCAGCTGCACAACCTGGAAAGGTGAAAGCCCAGGACTAACTGATGGTTTCCCTAACTGTGCTGAATCAGGAGTGGCATGGTGGGGCTCTGGCGATGCCGACCATTGGCAGTGGGAGTGGGTGTAGTTTCTGCTTGGGGAGGAATAGGTGGTACGGATTGGGGCTGTTGAGGAAGGGACTCCCCATGAACCAGCAGGGATGGGGCTGGTGGTTTAGAGGGGAAGCCAGCCTCATCTTAGTAGGCCATTGCAGTTGCGAAGACATGGGTACTGAAAAGGGCCAAACTGGGAAGATAAGTTGTCTCCTCATGTTCTGGCTAGGTAAGGCCTGTTTTCAGAGGCAACATTAGGCAGATCAGGTGTCCAAGCAAGCAAAGGGTGTGTGCTATTGTAGGAAAACAAGCTCTGGGTGCCCAAACATGCAGCTATTACTTAGCATGCCTGCTAAATTCCTATGTCATAAGTGGTA
Organism: Chlamydotis macqueenii; assembly: GCF_036417535.1. Lineage (NCBI taxonomy): Eukaryota > Metazoa > Chordata > Aves > Otidiformes > Otididae > Chlamydotis > Chlamydotis macqueenii. The sequence continues at coordinate 49,566,873 of NC_141560.1, read as the reverse complement.
ACTCAGCCAAACATGATGATTTAGCTATAATTCATTTTTAGTTTTTTTATTTCATTTATATGAATATGAAAAACAAAAGGTAAAACCTAGATTTGAACCTTACATCTCATCCTTTCTGACCTGGATTCAAAAGAAAAATAGATTTTTAAGGCTTCTGACCTCAAAAATGCCCTGCAAAGAGAACAATTTCCTGATCAATGTACAGGTCATAAAGACAATACTTCTCTTCTGCTTAAATTGATCCACCTGACCAGAAAGTCACTAAAAATTGTTCCTCTTTAATCATGAAGGTGGTTTTTAGGTTAAGGATGGGAACTTGACATGCCTGGAGTAAAATGGCCCTTTGTCTAGGATTACGCTTTGATGTTTCTCACTATATGCTTACACATGAAGCTCTGTTTCAGAAAGGACTTTTGAGTTCTGCTATTATAGAAACAAATACTTATTATAAGCATCCTCCTGTTTTACTAGATATTTGAGAACACTTTCATCTCTAAGGCACCAAAGCACTGTCATAAGTACCAGGGGCTGAGAATTCAGGACTGGACCATGTAGAGTTAGATTTGATCTGACATAGGAGAACTCCTTCAATGGCAGGCATAAATGATGTATCTGCCAGGAAAAGGAAGACCCTACTAGATTATTTCTAAAAGTCAGTGCTTTGTGTAAGTACATTTCCCTGAGTATGCAAAATCTCATTCATAATTTGAGAAAAGGAAATAATTTCATACATAGTCCCTTCATTTCTTGGTTCCCTTCATAGCTCTTTTTTTTTGCACATTTCTTATTCCCTCAGTGTTCAACATTCATCTCTGTGCTAAAAAATGTTCTTTCAGTGATCTGATTTTCCTTTTGGTCCCTTACCTTCAGATCCATCATTAATGGTGTCCTGGAAAGAAGAGAATTACCTGTATGACAGTGGCTATGGTAGCACAGTAGGTAACTAACATCATAATACTTCATGCATTTCTGAGATAGTTTTATTATTGTCTGAGGTTATTACTTTAAATGTCTTCTTTTTAATTCCCAGAGCTATTGGACAGTAAAACATTCTGTCGTGCTCAGATTTCCATGACGACACCTAGTCATCAACCTCCTGGTAAGGAACTTGTAATTATATTGTTAATTGTTTGTCGCTTGTCCCAGAGCTACCGACGTATAATAGTCTCTGTTATCTTCTGTTGTAGGATTGAATCTGAGCCTCCAGTAATTTTAAACCAAGCAATACTGATTCTGACAGCTCTTTTAGCTATCATTACTACAATAGCTTACTTTAAAGAAATGCTTCTCTCTTCTCTCTGTCAAGACAAAGAAGATCAAATAATCTGCAATCTCCACATATCTTTTAAAGTGACTGAGTCAAAGGGGAAGATGCTAGTGTCGGAGAGACGAGACATTCCAGCTCCACTACACTTTTCTGTGATGTAGTTGGGTATGGGCAAACGAGTGCCATGTTCCTCTGCATTTCCCTAGTGAGGCAGCGATTCATGCTGAGTAGGTTGCTAGGTTTGGGGCCGGGTTTTGTGTTGGCACAGGGAAGCTGTAGGGCAGGCACCAAGCCCTCTGCTCAACTCCATCAGCAGCAGGGCTTCCTACTAGAGTCCGTTTCAGCTGACAGCAGGGCAGGCACTGCATGCCTCTTCACCCCTCCACAGTGCTGCCATGAGGCAGAGATATAATCTGCCTGCTAAAGGGTAGCAGAAAGACAAAACCCTTTTTGCTGTAGTTCCCGGCAAAAATGCAGTCTGGGCACACGTGTCTTGAGGGAGAAAGCAGGGGAAGTCATGGGAGGATGAGAAAGGAAAGCACGCTGCCGTAGACACAGCCCCGCTGTGGGGGCAACCTTTGTCTCACAGCCTCTCTGCCTGCTTGTTCGCTGCATCCCCTGGCCTCCCAGCATAGCTAGACTTGCCAAGTGACATACAGTTTAAACTAATGCACTCAGCAATAAATTAAAAAAAGAAAGAAAACCTGACCAGAAGAAGAAACCCACTAAACCTTAAAAAAAACCAACCAAGTACTCTGTTTGCTTTCTCCGTTGCCTCCACCCACTCTCACAAGATGGCTACCAAGATTTCGGAGCTCTCTGACAGGACTGGGGACCTGTCAAGATCCCGGCACGGTGTGTTTACCCACTGACTGCTAAAGCCTAGAGCTAGGGTGGCATGCCAAGGGCACAGCCTCTGTAAAAACTAAATTTGTATATCCCGTAAAAAAAATGTCTCATTCCTGAATCATATGCAAATACTGTACAACCTTTTGTCAAAAGTTTTGCAAGACAGCTTTGTTGAAACTGCATCATAACTCTTTTCATCTGTCAGGCCCCAGCCTCCTAACGTGGCATGTTTGAAACCGGTCTCCACGTAGAAGCGGAGGCAGAGTGGGAGGCTATTTACACAGGTGAAATCCAGAATAAATCACCAGCTAGGCAGAAGGCAACTGAACTTCCAAGAACAAATCTCCAGCTAAGTGGAGCATAACAAACATTTGCAAGCGAATTGTAAGATTTTAAAATGAGAAGAATTTATATAAGAGGGCAAATAAAGGACTGGGTTCCGCTGTCCTTGACTGGAGTTCCCACAGACTTTTAATAACATCAGGGAATCATAATCTGAGGAAAGGCAGTGAAATAAACCTCATTTTACTTTTTCCCCCCAAGCTGAGTGAGGTTCAGGCTAGTTCCTGCTCTTTGAGAGCGGGAAGGCAAAATGACTCAGAGCACGTTTGCTGCTTAGGAGTCAAGGACAATAATTATGTCAGGCTCAGAATAGTGGAGGTTGGATTTATCCTCACTGACCTGTTCAGATTATGTTTCCAGTTATGTATGAATAAAGCAAGTGTGTGAATAGCTTTGCATCTACCTTTTCACATGCAGTTATTGCAGTTGCTTGTGCAAATCCGACAAGTTTCTATGCAAATGAATATTTCCTGTGAGTCATTTTCCCATGCAAATGCCTGGTTTCCATGAAAAGTATGATAATTGTGCATTCATAGAAGCTGGGAAAACGTGCGTGGGACCTTAAGCTTTGGATTATGGAATTCAGGCACGGAGTATGCTGAAAAGCAAACACAGAAGGGGCTCCCTCTCAGGACTATCCCACAGATTTTGTGAAACTCAGAGCAATCAGATGAAAGCTATTAATTAATGACAAAAGCAGAGCTAGGCTGCAGTGGTTTGAGGGTGAGAGGGTTGAATGTGCAGACTGCGAGGTAGGTTACAGTCATGAACAGGCGGAACTTTATTTTTCTTCTTCTCTGAAGAAATGCTTGTGCCAGAAACCATGTTCCTCCTCTGGATGGCTGGAGGTGATAAAGTACCATTGATGAGAAATGGCTTGTTTCTATGGCTCTGAGCCACGTAACAATATATGCACATCCAGCTGCCAAAAACTCCTACCAGCGCAGCCCCATTCCCCCACCCTGCCCCCTCCAAACAACACCGCTTTGCCAGTTCATTATGTCTCAGTCAGGTAGGTGTTCTGTGCATTGGTATCAGCACATACATTTCACATTAGATCATCTCTTCAGAAACAAATAAGCCCCCAAAGATACATGCTTCTGCAAAGACTAAGACATAATGGGACAATTCAGGATTACTTTTATAGACATGATCGTCTTATTTTTCTCTCTCTCTCACATAACATGAGGTGAGGTATTTGTTAATCAAATGTAGGTTTCAAAAGCCAAATGTTTACCTCTGCATTCATTCTTTATTCATCAATGGTCTCTTTGTGAAGTGTGCTGATTAACATATAGTACAGAAAACAAAACTCTCCCCCTTCCTCCTCACTTAGATTACCTTCTGAAAAGTGATTATATTTAAAAGAGATATTCATTCTTTTTTGTGGTTTTATTTCTTTCAACCTGCTAGTCAATGGAAAGCCTTTAATCAAATTTACAAATAGGGTTCATTTTCCTTCTCTGCAGATTCTTCAGATGTGAAAAAATCACAAGATCATACCCCAAAGTCCCACACCAAGAAGCACAGTAAGTCAACATCCATGTTTATGATGGTTGCTTAATTGAAGGAAAAGAAACACATTAAAGAGGAAGGAAAAGAAACATATTTCCCTCCCTTTGGGAGGGAAAAGGAAGCATTTTGAAAGCAAAACTGGTTAGATCGTGATTGTGATTGAGGCCTCTAAGGATCTGACTGTTTCTACTACTTTTTGCTTGCATTATCTTTGACTCAGTATTGTTTTACTTTTCAAATTGTTTTTATCAGTGAAGGTTTATGGGGAAGCAACCAGAAACCAGTCACCTCTGCCCTATGTTGAGCTGGGCTGGTGGGCTGGAGTAAAGGAATGATGAAGGAGATCCAGGATTAAATCAGGAAGGTCTATGTATAGGCATGGCCATGCTTATGGCTGTACCTGCCAGATGCACCATGCACCAGAGACCCTGCTCAGCATCTCCTTGCAGAGCTTCTCACGCACTGTGTCACGAGCAAGGATCTGCACCTCAATCCTACCCTCTTGTTCTCCTCTGATAGGACAGTCTTTCCACTCCCCTCATCTAGTTTTGATTCAGCCTGACTCTGAAGGCAGGTTACCGTAATTGTGGTCTCTGGACATAATTCCATTAATGTACTTTACTGAGATTTTAATGCTGAAAATGTCCTGTATATGTCTTTTGCATCCTGTGTCATTCCCTATTTTAATGGAAAACCTTAATATTGGTCCCTCACTGCATTTTGTAGTATTTTATTTCATCCTGTTTCAATATGTTCTCCAGAGTATCTATCTCTTCCTGACTGCTTTTCTGACCCTGCTCTGTTACTTTGCCCAACCAGAACTCCTGAACTTTTTATTTGCCCACAGTATTTTATTTCTTTTTTTTTTTTTTGTATGCGTATATCAAGATTGCTAATGAAAGGATTAGATAGGACTGGTGTGAAGACAGACCTTTGAAGAACTGAGGTCACTTTGTTTGTTCAGCTTAGAGAAGAGAAGGCTGAGGCGTGACCTCATCGCAGTCTACAACTTCCTCAAGGGAAGCAGTGGAGAGGGAGTGCTGATCTCTCTCAGGTGACCAGTGGTAGGAGACGAGGAAAAGGAATGAAGCTGTGTCAGGGGAAGTTCAGACTGGGCATTAGGAAATGGTTCTTCACTGAGAGGATGGTCAGTCACTGCAACAGGCTTCCCAGGGAAGCAGTCAGAGCACCAAGCCTGTCAGAGTTCAAGGAGCGTCCTGGACAAAGCTCTTAGTCATATGATTTAGTTTTAGGTAGTCCTGTGAGGAGCAGGGAGTTGGACTTGATGATCCTTATGGATCCTTTCCAATCTTAGATATCTACGATTCTAAGAACTCAATCAAAGCCTTAGCATACGGAAAAGGTCACCTTGCCATGCTGGGCTAATCCTCTGCATTTCCAGTTTCTTCAGTACTGCTCTGTATCATGATCTATTGAATATGCTACTGACACCCAGATAGACTAGGTTCACCACATTTTGTTGGTTCTACAAATAATAACAAATAAATATATTGGATTAGTTGGCTGAAATCTACTTCTACTCATGTGGCACTGTATACTGTTTTCTGTTTACCTTCACATCTTTGACTAGCTTGTTTCATTCTTAATTTGGCCTGAATCCTTGAATGTTTTTAAAGTCAGACTTGACTGTTATATTTCTGGCCCACTTTAATCACTGTGTTTGTTATTCTTCATTCATAAACTACTACATCTGACTTGTTGGATTTATTTAATCTTTTTTTCTTTTTGACCTGGGCTTTCTGGTGACATCTCTACAGTAACCATGGGATGGATTTGTGCTTAAACTGAGAGGTCTACCTGTTGAACTTAGAGATCTGGTTTTGCCTTTTCTGATATCACGGTCAAACATTTTTATACTCTTTTCACATACATACAATTTCGGCTAGCCAGGTTTGTCACTATCCCTCTATGCACTCTACGTCTTCTTAGTTCTTTAAGTCTACCTAGGAGATCTGGGACCAAATACTCATTGATGCGGAATGGCATTTCACCTCCTTTGCCTTCTGTTTGTCTTTTAAATGCATGGAGATTCAATCCCTGCTTCATAATTAGATTGGCTGTTTCATGCGCTGCACGATAGTATCGGGTTACATGCCATGCTGTAGAATAATATCAGGAAAAATGGGCAAATGAAATGAAGGGAAGACTTAAGCATGTTATCTTCAGGGCAGAAACAGTGCCAAGAGCAAAAGGAAGCAGTGAGTGCTTTGGACTCTTGCTTCCCCTAGTTGCTCGTACCTGCCTGCCGTGGGGCTCAGACTGCCGAAGGCTGACGCTTACCTCCAGTTTCGGTGTAAAGGCTGTCAGTGTTTTTTGCCTATATATCTCCAAGGTGGGGGTCCTGCACTCCAGGAACTATGGCCTGTCCCTACCAAGTGGTCACCATCTGTAGATGACACACTGCAAGAACATGACATAAAAATAGCAAGCATAGCTCGGAGAGCTCTTTAGATATTCCTTCCTTCTGCTCCCTTTCTTCTTTCAGACCCTCGAGGAACTCACCTTTGGGAATTTATTCGAGATATTCTTCTCAATCCTGAGAAAAATCCGGGGTTAATCAAGTGGGAAGACCGGTCAGAAGGTGTCTTCAGATTTTTAAAATCCGAAGCTGTGGCTCAGCTCTGGGGAAAGAAGAAAAACAACAGCAGCATGACTTATGAGAAACTCAGCCGGGCTATGAGGTGAGCTGAGATGTTACTGTAGAAGACTAGAGTACATAAAGAGGCTACCTGAACGGAGAATCTGGTTGACTTTTAAAAATGAATTGTCAGCAGCGCCAGTTGCTTTCTTTGGCAGCTGAGTCTCTCCCACTAATTTTGAGATTGTAACATTATGTTCTTTGTCTTTTCTTTGCCCTTCTATTTCGGTATAATATAATATATATAATATATAACATATGTATGTGTTATATATATTATATACATTTTGCTGCTGTCCACCGAAGCAACCAAGCAACAAATTTAGGAAGGAAATATGGTTGAGGCAAGCTGAAAGTTCACGTGCTACTGAACTAGGAAGGCTTAAATGGCCCAGTAATGACCAGAGACCTTGTTATTTCCAGCAATGTTCAGAAACTAGACATAACCCCACCCATTGTCTTAAAATACATTTTCAAATGTGAGGATTTTCTTTGCTCTTTGCCTTAACATTTTGAGCATTGTTCCATAATCTATGAAAGGTCAAAATATATTTTTAAGTGGAAGCTGAGATTCTATCCTGGTCTGATTTCAGATCCTGGCTTATCTGGAAAAAAACCCCATGAGATTTCACAGGAGTGTGTAATAAAAATGGCAATATGCTATGACCGGAAATATGGTGAAATTCAAACTCAGAAGATAATTAATATAAAGTAAAAAGAAGACATCATTTTTTTTTCTTCTCTGTCTTTCACTTATAATAATCTTAGGTATTTTATAGAAAATGAAGACTGTTCAGCTAGCTGAGGAACTGCCTAGTTGGCAATGCTCCTTTTAGGACCATGGGTGAATTTAATCTTAAATCTTTGTCTATGTTTTTATTTTAACAGATACTATTATAAAAGAGAAATCCTGGAGCGTGTGGATGGTCGGAGATTAGTATATAAATTTGGAAAGAATGCCCGTGGCTGGAGAGAAAATGAGAATTAAATATGTCAAGAATCAACATTTAAAACACCTGGATGTAAATATTCAAAGACTATTTTCTTATATTTATGTACCAAACTGGGGTGAAAAAACAATTCTACTTCTGTCGGGAAGAAGGAGCATTATCATTATTGGTGTTAAAATTATTTTATTTGAAGTATGTCCTGTATGGGGAAAAAATGTACACAGTTTTCTGTGATATAAGGTAACATTATAGAATTACGATTATTTTTCCCTCCTTGTGAAGTTTTTCTTTTTTTTTTTAATCATACAGGCATAATGTGATTTATGAGTCATACAAAGAAAGGGAAGGAGCGAAATACTAGGGCATTTAGAGAGTATGATAATCCACTTTGGAAGGCAACTATAACTGGAAGAAACAGTAAAGCATCTCTGAGCCAAGTAGATTTCTTCCATAGTCAGCTGGTTTACGTTGGCCAATATAACTTGTTCCTTCCCTCCTCTGATTTCTGAGTGTTTTATCACTTTTCTGGCTTCCAGTTGCTTCTGTTGAGTCAGACAGTGGGTTCCTCTTTAGTTAGCTTATCCCAGCCACAGGGAGCAGTGGCTCTGCAAGGTGGCTGTCAGCATTTATTTGGAGAACCCATGCTACCTCCACCAGTGGGACCTTCTTTTGTAGGCAGAAGTTTAGGACCTGACCTTACGTGGCACTGAGTATCCTCCCTAATCTCCAAAGGGCATTCAGCTCATCCCAGGAAAAGGGCTATTTGTTTTTAACTAACATCTTTGAGGTGAACTGCAAGGAAGAGAGTCAATGTCAGGGACCAAAAGCTATTGAAGGAAGATTATTGTCTTCTGTCTGGGTGACCTTACTAAAAGGCATCTGTTTCCCAGTAGAAATATTAATATTCCTCCTATAATCCTAACTAAAGCATTCAAATTCATGCCATATGAAGCAGTGAAGAGATGGGCAAGCAGAACATGTATCAATCTCATGGCATGAGGGAACAGTCTCCCCAATTCCTTCAAGTCATATGGGCCTCCTGGCAGGTCAAATCTCACTTGGGCATATACTTTCAAAAACCTTTGAGAAATGCAACCTCCATTGTGTGTAAAATACTGGTACCCTTTGTTTTTCTCAAGTCTAACTCTATATTGTATTTGTATTTGTCAGCTGTGCTTGGGATTCTTTCTTAGTTGGAGAAAAATCTGCCAACATAAAGACACTGAGATTTCGGGGACATTCAGATCTGGGCCAGTATTTTGGGCTCATCTCTAGCAGTGCTGTGCAGAGACTGAACGTTCATTGGCAGCTTTTTCTTTCTCCAAGTCACAAATCTTCCTGCTGGCATCAAGCACATGCAGAACATGGGGAAATAAAAACTAGAGGAGGCAGTACTTCACCAGGTCACTGAGTACGTGAGATGTGGGAGTTGAGAAACAAGATTTTCTTGGTGATGCTAACAGGGGTGAAACCAAGATTGATTCCAACTCACTTTTTCAGGGACGGGGAATTTGGAAAAAAATAACAAGGGCTGAGAAGTCTAGGACAAAAAAAAAAAAAAAATTAAGAATATGAAATTGTTCCAATATCCATTTCCTCAGGCATCCCCTGGATTTGAATCCATATTATCTTGAAATGCAGCAAGGTGCAGCTGAAGGTTGTAGCATATTCCATTTTTTGTTTGTCTTAAAAGGAAATAGAGATGAAACCAAGAGACAACAGAAGTATCAATATAAAGAGTATCAAATGTGCTTAGCAACAATTTGTAAGCAAACATGAGAGCCTGACTTGTTATCTACATGTGTAGGGCATATCAAACAATGGCACCACCTCCTACACTGTGTGTGCCAGAGCTGTCACCATCAATTACCCATACATGACAATTTTTACTTTTCATAACCTGGGTGGAGAGAGGTTCATCTTATTTACAAATCAAATAATAAGTCTCTGTACTTCAAAGCGTTTTTTTTCTCTCAGTTTATCTCTCTCTTTTTTTTTTTTTGACTGACTGTGCTAGCCTCGCTTGCTTTTGTGCAACTCAGTAATTTCCTTTTTTTAGCTTGATTACATTCCACTTCATTTACCATCATTTTGTAGTTCATAGAACAAGAACCAGGCCACCAGACGAGGAGAGCACCTTCACTTTGCTCCAAAGACCGTTCCTTCCCCCAGCCCCAAGGTTATTTGCAGCCCTTTGCTCCGTGCTCTTCACCCTCACCCCTGCCCTCCCCCCAATCCACACTTGGGGTGAAAATCTGAAATGAGTGGTACCATCACAAATCTGCAATACTGTTGTACCTTATTGCAGGTTAACCCACATCTTACAGCAATTGATTGTAATACCTTCATAAAGCTGCTCTCTACCAGATCTCTCACCAAACCTCTTGGGAGATAAAATGAATTTGTGATATACATGTGTCACCACTTGGTTACCAAGCAGCAGCTAAACCTACCTTTAAAGGTTTTGAAAGATAAAGCTTTATTTAGACGCTTACTGTATAAATCTAGAGGGTGGTTTACGCTGGGGTGCAGCAAAAATGCCAGTCTTCCACTGTCACGTCTTTCAGTACGTGGAAATTGTGCAAGTTTCTATTCCCACTCTGCAGAACTTTTCAGACTAGGTACTTGTCATTGAGCATTACAATAGCACAAAGTTGGAATAGAAGCCAGCCAACATTTACTCTGTTTTACAAATATATTAACCTTTGCCTAAGACAAACCCAAAGGACTGTTTAAAAATACAGTTCTTGCCAAGGACAGATGCAACCAACCAAAGGAAGGCTTTTTACCAGACCTAAGAAAATGCAAAAAATGAAGAGATTAATGTTTATGTAAATTACTATTTAAACAAAAAGCATTTCTGATTGCTCTTTTATATTTTATTTCAGAGGCTGAGCAATCATATTTTTAGATGTATCCTTTAAGTTAGCAGCTGCTGAACTGGTAGCACCATGTGTATAGATTTTTATTGTACCATAATTTTTCATATGTATAAAGCTCTAGATAGGAAAGTATATTATATTTATATGGTTACATGCAAATCACAATGTCAAAGGTGTTGGCATGAGCACTCTCAAACTATATTTTTTGCACAAAATTAGAGCAACTTACTCTAAAAACATCCTGAGAAACTGTATGTAGGCTGGTGAACTACACAGACATTAACATGTTTAGTTATGTTTTCATCTTCCTTTCTGCAGCACATTGCATAATTTCTGCTTTCTTCTCACAGCATCATCTTCAATGTATATGTGTGGAAACAAATCCACGTTAGATATTTCATTATTGTCATTGTAAATCTCAGCTTGGAGACCACGTATCACAAAATGGTTCTAGAGACTGTTTCTATTTTTGTGGATATGATATAAGTTCAAATAAAACACTCATGAAAGAAATTTTCTGATTAATGTTTATCTTGTCTTAAGATTGAAAGTGACTAATATTAATTCTTTCAATATTAGAGAGTATTTGAACACTGGCAAAAGGACTGATGTAACTACCACAAAATCCAATAGCTGGAATGTACTAATATGCTGAATAGTCCATCTGTTGTGAATATACTGGATGTCCAAACCTGTTTTATGTCTCACAGGTCTTGCTGGAATACTTGATTGTGTTGACACAGCTAGATTGCCTTTCTTGTTTGTCTGCTAAACTTTACAAAGGTCTTACTTCAGCACTGATTTAACTTCAAGGTATTTTGAAGCGTGTGCAAGAGCTAGGCTGATTAAGGATGCTATTACTTACACTGAGCGTTTCCTTTAGTGAATCAAAGCAGCTAAAACTACGAAATCCTGTCCTTGATGTTATTTTTCCATCTAAGTAGTGGCTACAAAAACACTCAATGAACAAAGAGAACATATCTCCTTATTTGGTCTGTAGCTTGAGGGGGAAAAGTGAAAACCCCTGTAATTAAGAGAAAGTCAAAGTGGGCCCATATGGCATTTACACTCTGCGAGGGACTGTCACTGTATCCATACAGTGCGAGGGTGTAGCACATGGACCTGCAACAAACCAGCCTGTAGCTCCTGCAGCTGCGTTGCTGGGTATCCCGAGCTGGTTGGCAGCGTAGGGCGCCACGGTGGTTCTGTGCTGCACGCCTGCTGCAGTGACCTGTGCTTCTCGCTGTGCCAGCCCATCTGGAGTTGGGCTTGAATCTCAAACCAGGAGCTTCACTGCAATGGGACAAATCACAGCGTCACGCCCTCTAATCTGTAAACATGCCTGATTTAAGCAACCTAGTGATTCCAGTGCATTTGAAATTAGGTATACGGATGTTTGAGGCTGGTGGCTCTAAAAGCATTCAGTCTATATTGAATCAGCCTGTATTCAAACCCAGAATTTCAAGGAGCTCCAAAATTATGTCCACCTAAGTAGGAGACTATGTCTGAATTTTAAACACAGGTACAACCCCCATGTTTAGCATGCAAAACCAGGCCAGTGCCCAAAAGGGCTGTCACAGTTTGAGAACTCGGAAGTCCCAAGCCAGGTTTCAAAAGGAGTTGGAACTAGATTTCAAGAAAGTTCAAACTGAATTTTAAATAAGCACACAGTTGGTTTTACAGTAAATGGTCAGGCCTTTTCTTTCAAGCAGGCTGAGGCCAGTATTTGAGACAAAGACGAATGAGAATATTGTTTGGAAACCTGCAAATAGATGCACGCTTAAAAAAACCCTAAACTCTTCTTTGGTTGTGACTTAAAATCAAGAAAAACTTCAGCTTTCAACTGCATTCTAAGGCCATATGAACTAAAAATTCAAGGCAAAATTCAGAGTTTGCAAATCCTATGTAAATTGAGAATAAATAAGAGGAGTACTGTAAACAAAGTCTACCAAGCTACGTCTAAACCTGATACAAATTTGTGGCCATGTCTGCATCAAGGATGAGGGAGAATTGCTTCAGGTATGTGAAATGTGGTACCACAGAAAGATAAGTGATTAAAAGTAACCAATACTAATAGCTTCCAAGAAGCGTAAGTGGGATAATTAGAGTAATTTGAAAGGTTATCTATCTGGGTTTTCAGCATTTGCTCCCTTGCTGATGGAGCTTTCCATAATGCAGGCTAAGTCCTGAGCTTTGTGCCAGCCAAGAATTTCCCCTGACAACAACTCTTGCTGACGTTCCCCAGATATTTAGCTCCTTCAGTCACCTGACTGTATTTCAACACATGAAAATGTTAAAGAAAATAATAGCGAAAGAAAAAAAAAAGGCAGGAGAAAGAGACTGAGTAGATGGCCAGGCCTCACTGCACCACACAGTTCTGTTTGGAAATGCAAAGAGTCTATGCACAAAAAAAAAATTATGACATCGAAGTCAGACTATTTATAGTCTTTCCATCAGAGGCTGGTTGCAAAAATTAAACATAAATTAGAGTTTACAAGTCTAATTATAATTGTAAGGAGAACAAGAAATTAGAGCAATATGCCTATGTGCACTGCACAATCTCGTGACCCTAAAAAAAAATTTAATTATGAATGTAAAGTGACTGAAGCAGTATTTCTGATGAAGAATTTCCCCCCTCTGTCTTCAGAATGGTGTGATATTCTCCTTTGCTTTCATCTTGTTTTGAATTTTCAACAATAAGATTTGGTCTCAGCAGAGGGAATGAAGAGGGAGATGGATGATCTGTAAAGCTGTAGTAGGTATTGCAAAGCTTCTTCCTAAGCCTTTTGGTTCTTTACGCAACATTTATACTGTTCTTGAGAACAAGGTGCTTTGTATGAGGTTGGGGATAAATTCAATTGAAATATGTCATGTCACTAAAATGAAAAGGAAAAATAAAATTATTTCTGAGATTGCAAACGTTGCTTTTTCTACAGTTCAGGTTCTAATGCATCTGCACCAATCAGTTACTATACTGATGAAGTATTATTTTTATTGAAGTGTTATTTTTATTGAGTCGAGACTGTTAACTTAAATAGCTAAATATGGTTTAAAACGTCTTATTATTTCTGTAAGACTTTGAAACACACTCAAGTATTTATGTTTTAATTTAAGTAAGCCTGTATTATTTCTGCAGGAAAAGCCTAATGCCAAGATATATTTTAGAAAAGTATTTTCATGTTCAAAAGCTCTCATTGGCAAATTTTGTTACTGAAAACCAAACAGATTTCTAACATACTAGGAAAATAAAAAACACAGAATAAATCAGGAGGTTTTTTTTTTTTGCCATTTTATTTTTAACTTTTGAGAAATGGTTGTGTAGTATCCCTCCTTTTAACATTTTCTTTCTGCCTTTTTTACATTATAGTTGTTGCACCAGGAATGAATCTGACTTAATGAATGGAGTCACCCTTCAAAAACTATTTTGTATTTTCTATATTCTATCAAGCAGATGAAGACATAGGGCAATTTTAATTACTGACAGCACCTGTTGAATATGTTTCTCTGTATAACAGACATATACATTTGAGATATATGCCAACATACCCTGGATGGGATGTTCCCATAGGAACTGGCTTGACTAAATCTCTTAAATAAACTCTTACATTAATATGATTTGACTAAAGCTCTGTTAAGCATACCATTCAGCAATGACAATGTAAATTCAAACCTGGTGAGAAGCCCCAAAAGCAGAGAGACTGTGAAAGGAAGCTCCAAGAGAAATGCTGGTGACACTTTTGTAATTCTCCAGTGACTCAGCTGTTTTCAGAAGTTACAAAAATAAACACAGAGTTGTGAGCAACTTTAATAATGAAGCTTGAGTCTGTATGAAAATCCCATGCTCACTGCACTGGCATCAGCAGCTCAGCATTCAGCTGTCCTTCACTGGAAAGTTTGTTCCAGTTTGAGGTTTTTCTAGGAGATCTCTATTAATGAAAATTTCTGGGTAAAAATCAATTGCATCTGGCAGCTGGAATTATATTTTGCTTCAATTGCTATGGTTCAGAGCAGATCTGACATAAGCAATTATATTTTTTCATTAAAATCAAACTAATTGAGACTCTGCCCCGTGAATTTTATATCCTGACGGATCATTGTTGCTACCTTGTTTACTTTCCTTTCTACCACAGGACCTCCATCACATTTCACTGTCATCCCTGGAGCGTGCCCCTAATGGCTATTTGACACCGAGTGTTTGATCTAAATTGTTCCTTTGAATGCTAGATGAAAAGTGGGAAAATCTAGATGCAACATACAAAAATCTCAGCACTGCAAATTTTTTTTTGCCTCTTGAATCTTGTCGAGGAACGGGGAGACAGGCTGTGCCAGAAGCGCAGTTTCTGTTCCCAGAGCTGGCCTGCAAGGCCGTTCAAGAACAACACAAAATATGATTTTGCCCCGTGCCTTTACAAACAAGATTGCTGCATATGCAATGTTTCCTGGCCCTGGGGAAGTAGGAATGCTTCATAAATATTTGTCAACTGGTGTTATACATTTGATGTATGTCTTGTACTTAATTTTTCATTTGAATCTGAGTCTGCAGTTTTGTGTCACATTTATGAGACAGATTCTTCTTCCAGTGATTTAGTTCCAGTGATTCATTAAGTCAATCAGATCACAAAGTAAGATTAGCAGGTGGACTATTTATTGCAAATATCACTCATTGTGAAAATCACTTTATTTCCATTGGCAGACGCTTCTTGACCGATCCCAGGTTTTTACATAAGTACCTGATATGCCCTAGGATTTCCTTGTTTCAGGGTATGAGTATTTCAGCAAGTAGTGAATGCCATTTTAAGCAACGATTTCAGTATTAGTGACACATCTTGTGAATTTTGCAGAGGGACCTCCCCCTCTCTCCTCTAAGAGTGGTGAAGAGACCATCATAGCACAAAGATTCTCTGAAAGCCTCCTTCTTGGAACTGAGGGTCTTCAAGGCAGAACACAACACCTTGTAAGCTGGATTTTAAAGCTTCTTTCTGAATCTTGAAAATGTTGGGCCGTAATGTGACCTGCAGCATCGTGTGGCAAGAAGTCTGTTGTGCTCCGCAGCTCTCTAGGGAAGGCTGCAGGAGGGCTCCATAGCAACCAGTGGGTGAAGAGAAGTACTGGGTTTATCCAGGCTGCAGCCCTTGGACACTGTAGGATTCACTGTGTACAGAGGTTTAGGGCCACTGTACACCCTTATCTCCCAGGCTGCAGGTCCTGCACTTCTCAGATGTGCTGGGCTCAAGATTTTTAATATTCTTGGAGAAGCACCCCAAGTGCTGTGACTGTGAGTGCTGCAGAAAGGTCAGGACATTGATGGGACTGTTGAAGTTCCTTGAGATGATGCTACTGTGAGAATGCTGAGACACAGCTCTCACGCAGATCATGAAATGCTCTGGGAGAGTAGACTGCACCTTCTCATTCAAGTCTTGCCAGTTTTGCTCACTATTTGTCAGCTCCTGCCTCTAATCTTTTCTCTCATCCCCCTTTCCCAATTGGACAGTTATAATGTTGCTGGCTGTACCCATGGAAATTCCTCTTTCCCTGGAAGGGAATGTAAAGAATTTGTCCATCAGCCCCCTGATCTTCTAAGTCGGCTTTCATGGGCTAAGACCAAACTAGCCCTTTGGCTTTAGCTCACACAGTTATAGTCTGTGAATTTGCCAAGTCAGGGGAATTTAAAAGCGCAAGCCAAATCTGTGATCTGGAGCTCTCTTACTGAGTCATTGCAATTCGGAGAGAACGGGGCATCACACCACAGGTTTGATGTTGCCTCATTTCCTGTGGACTATGCTACTTCTCCTTGACACAGTCATCCAATCAAGCCTGTGCCTGAACACTGATAAAATGAGAAATTACATTCCCAACCAAACACTCACAGACAGCAGTCTTATGCTGTCTAAGATCCCTGTATTTTCAAAGAAAGCTTAAATAGACAGACCAATAATAATAATAATAAAAAAGGGGGGGTAGGGGAGAACTCCTTGAATTTCATCCTTCTCATGGCAGATACAATCATAGTGTCTCAGGTAATTATCTTTGCCTGAGATGATGATCACTCATTTTAGGAGTATATAAATCTATGAGTTGCGATATGAGGCAACCTGAAAGTCTCCCATGCATCCTTCTAGAGTTCCCTCTGTGCTCTTACATCTCTCTCAATCGTACCTCCTCTCCCGGGGGAAGGTTCACCAGAGCTTATCAGATTTAATTATTGTTGTTTCATATCAATGTTCTCATGTGAAACCAGAATACAAATAAGCCAACACTACCTCCATACCCCAAAACAATTACAAATGCAGATGATTCACCAGTTATTCATGCCAAACCAATATTTTTCAGTATTTTATAGTTCATGAGTGAAACATTTCAGCATGTTCAGGCTGAAACCACTGGCATGCTAGGAGGCATCTAATGGAGAAGGGCACTCTGCACAGGGACACATGGCATATTCAGCAGCCGTCACGCAATCTCGTATGGCTTAAGGACACTCCGCTTTTCCAGTAGCTTTGGAGGTAAGGAGATAATAAAAGTTGTATTTACCTTCAAGGAAATTTAGAGTTAGATGATAAAGCTAATCCAATCTATTACCTTGCTTCCACTGGAAGAGGGACACACTTTGCCCTTCCACCTCCCCAGACTTATCCCTGGTGCAGCTTGGCTCCTGCCTGCTGCTGTGACCTCTGCCCAGCCATGCCGATCCCTGCAGCTCGGAGGCTGTGCAATGGCCCTGCAAGCTGATGCCCTTCTGTAGAGCTCTGGTTGAGCTGGCACAGGTGAGAGACAAAACCACCCCACCGTGTCAGCCCCCCTTGTACCTGCTGCTCTGGGTGGCTGCAAAGGACTGGCAGCATGTCAGATGGAGCAGTTCTTTAATTTTGCTGTAAAAACAGAGATCAGGGTTTGCAGTGCTGAAAAAGTGAACGAATGGAGGACTGCAACAAATTTTGAGGCTGGCAATCACCCTTTGGCTCCCTAAAAACCTGAGCTCACTACTTCAATGAAGGAAGGTAATTCACACGCTGGGCTGTGTGCTCGTACTGGTGAGGAGCAACCCAGTGCTATCAAATTTAAGGGGGCAGAATACAAAGACCCATTGTCGGTGTCCCAGGATCTGAGCGAGCACTGTCTCATCCCAAGTATGTTCTGTTGCCATGAAGTTTGGTCTCTGTGAACAGTTGTAATGAGACCTGCCCTTTGTCTTGTTTTCCATCAGATGTAATTTTTCAATACACATACAACGAAAAGTTATGTGCTGGAGTTTAAACTCTTTTTTTTTTCCTGGTATGTAGAAGTAATTTAATTCACTATGCACAGATAACCCATTAGTTTATACTCAAGTTAAGAACAAAGCCAACTAATAAGCTTTGCTGTCACCTCTAATAAATGGTTTCACAAGATAATAACTCCATGTGGCTACGCCCAAGGGCCATCAGCATTTTTAAAGCTTCTTTATGTTTCAAGAAAGAGTCACACCGTAACTGCCAGGAACACTGTGGGAGAAATACTACAAACCAATACTTTGGTTGAACATCAAGATTATGAATTACAGAGGACCTGTGGGCAGAGAACCTTAAGCAGATCACCTGCCCCAAAAAGGATGTACACCAGCAAGCCTTTCCTCAGCATATGTCCCATCTCAGCCATCGTGTGAAGCACATTGAGCTTGATTGTAGTCATAATCTGTTTAAGCTGACTTGAGGTCTGTGCTGAAAGGGCAGCTCTGGCTCCTTTTGTCTTGTTACTCTGCATCTGTTGTTACCTGGTGTTGGCACC
Organism: Chlamydotis macqueenii; assembly: GCF_036417535.1. Classification (NCBI taxonomy): domain Eukaryota; kingdom Metazoa; phylum Chordata; class Aves; order Otidiformes; family Otididae; genus Chlamydotis; species Chlamydotis macqueenii. The sequence continues at coordinate 49,548,645 of NC_141560.1, read as the reverse complement.
AGCACTGCTGCATGGGCTGGTCCCTCTCACTAATAGATCCCAAAATTAGTCTGAAATGAAAAAAGGTAAGTTTTTTTTTTGTTGTTGGATCTGCACATCCTGAGGTCACAGGATTATCAGTCACAATTTAAGGGAAAAGGTAGAAGCTTGCAGTCAGAGGAGCAGGAGAGGAGATGACTCCCTACTCCTTTAGCAGCCATTTCCAGTTATATCAGCATAAGCTGTTTGTGAAACCTCAAGTGATCATCTGCTTCATGCAGAGGACTGGGGGGACCTAGCAGGTACATTATGCTTTGATAAATATAGCAAAACCTTTCCTTAAATTTTGTATAGTAATGAAATAATTTTGTGTTTTACTTTTGCCATGGTGTTTCTCTGGCCTTAAGAGTGCTTTTGTACACCTAGCAAAGCACAGGTCTCCAGGGACCAGCAAGACTGGGATGTGAAATTGGGGAACAGGCCCCTCTGCCCCATCACTTAACGCAAAATGTGGGAATCTAGGACAATGGCAAGCCTCCTCTGCTAAGTGGTAAGGACGAATTTGTTGAGGAGCTAGTAACACAGGTTTTTAGTTTGGAAAAGATACCTCCTACCAGCAAGTGTTCTCACAGGATGGTGAGGAGAACATGTGAGTCACAGGGATCTCTGAAACTCTGACATCTATGGTGCCTGGGAGGGTATGTACAGCCCATGCTGCTCAGAGAGTAAGGGAACAAAGGGGATCAAAACTCCTGATAAATGAGTTTGGGTGTTTGGGTTTTTTTTTGGGGGGGGGGTGGGAGTGTATATCACCAAGATGAAGAGATGTCTTATAAGTCGTGGAATATAATTAAGAAAAGGAGAAACTATGAAGACGAGTTTTGGGAATAACGTCTTGACTGTGCGGCTTGTCCTTCTGAAGGGCTGGTTGTGTAGCTGGAGGTGCTTGGGTTGCAAAGCTGCGCTGAGCTCACCATGCTGCAGTGCGCGATCAGAATTAGAAACCATTATAACTGCAATGACTGAAATTTCAGTGTGATGCATCTAGTCCTTTTGAACTCTGGATGTTGTATTTGCATATTAATATCTGAGCACAATTACCTCATGTCTCCTAAGGGAAGTGGTTGAGGCCCCATCGCGGAGCACCAGTAGGGCCTGATTTTCAGAGGCAGTGAGCAATCACCTATCTCATGGAAAACCAAGATGGAAAATAAACTGCAGATAACAATCTGATACCAGAAGAGGGATGGGATAGGTGTGACCTATTATGGTTTTTTCCATCTCAAAATTTTATGATTTGGCTGTATCCATTCACCTGATATGCTAGTTAAAATAATAAAATAAAAAAAATACTGTGTGATCAACCCACACAGCTCCGTTCCTCAGTCAGTTCCCACACCTTAATTCCCCAGCCCATTCAAAGGGCTTGATTGAAAAAAAAAAAAAAACCAAACCCAAATAAACCACAAATAGAGTGGATCATCACAACACTGTAAAGGCTTGGTTACAGACAATTAACTACTTTGTCTAGATTTTTGCCTGAGCTTACACATCTGTCCATAGGAGCAAGGCAGAATGAAGCATCTCCCACCTAATGCCGAGCAATGACTACATCTTGGGGTTCAGGTGTGATTCCTGGGTCAGGCATCTGTTCTGCACATGCCTTCCCAAAACTGAGGGCACAGAGGTCAAGTGGAGGAAGGTGATACTTCTCTGGCTCAGGTGGTTGAGAAGGGGAGATGGGAACTTCTCTGTGAGGAATAAAAGATGCTACTTGCTTCCAGGAAGTCAGGAAAGAAAATATGACTCTCGCTGTGTAAACCTGAGGCAGGGTTGAAGCAAGACAGCTGCAAGTATCCTTTCAATCTAGCCCTACATGAGGAGCTCAAGTAGTAAGAGGTCTATGGTCCAAATGTTTGGTCAGCAGAAAGTGGACCTCTTTATAGCTAAGGAGGCTGAGATACTGCAGTAACAGTGTCCATCCTCCTATGTCTGCCATGTTCTGGTGAAAAAACAGGCAAGTGCACTGAAGGTGCATTGAACGAGTTAAAGTTTTACTGTCCTAGGATGTTCTTGAGTACGTTGTTTTCTATCTACCAAATGCAATAACGCATAAATCATAGATATGACCTGGATCATTACCTGTATGTGAAAATGTACCCATGTGACCATACATGAGTGGTTTCCCAGAAAAAGCCAATTATCTTAACTTTGAAGTCTGAACTTGCTAATCGCTCCAGCATGTGTCGTTTCACTTTCTCATCAGCAGTGTCTGATTTTTTTTTTTCTCTCCAGCCATTGTCTTAAGATAATGGAGCTGGAGGCTTCATTCTTTTTTTTCCTTTAGTGTAATTGTAAATTTTTTTCTCCTAAATAGATCCTGCTTTTGATAAACAGGGTAGTATGCTCATACCTCTGTGGAGTGCTGTGTGCTTACTTATTAAGGGACTTGTTATGTGCACGGGAACATAAAATGTGCTGTATTCGATTTGATCTCTTGGAGGGATCTTCAGTGAATGGTACCAGCCATTTCAGACGAAGACTCTCCTGTTTATCACTGTGTCATGTTGTATTCCAGACAGAAATCTTTCTTAATGCCTCAGGTGACTGCAGCTGAAGCACTGCGTGCAGAAAGCTGATTTATGACAAATGTATACGTGTGAGATGTGAGAGATCTAGCTGCAAAACCTAGTCTCACCAAATTATTTCTGGAGTGTGATATGCTTCGAAAGATTATTTCTGCAATGCCTTGAAAATAAAATAGGTTAATGCTTTTCTGTTTTATTACACACCTTTATTTTCTGCACTAATATGGAGAAACCAATACTTTGCCAAAGGGAACCAGTATAATCCACAGATGACATAGCTCAGGTAGTGGTCTCTGGAGTTGTTTGGTCATAAACGTTTAACTCTACTTTGGGCCTGTCAGTTTTATTTCACCATCTAGAAACCAGAACCTGGGTACTGAGTATCAAAGGCATATAACACAACTTTTAAATCTTGATACACATAGCACGGTATGGAAGAGGAAAATCGTTGCTAGTAAGTTTTCCTTGATGTGTGTCCCAGGGGAAAATAGATGAGAAATACTAATCTTCTTAAATCAATAACAGCATTTTTTCTTTTTTTTTTTTCAGAAGACATGTTACAAATAAGTAAAAGCAGCTGTAACTTATAACTTCTACAGTCTGAACATACTATTTTTTAAAATATTCTCTTCAAAGTTTCTTTTAAAATGTATTACCAGGTAAAAATGTTATTTTTCAGTTTGGAATAGATTTGTTTTCCTTTTTCACTCTCCACATCTGACTAGTGAGAACATTTTGAACTTTTGAAACTTTCCCACTGGAAGCCTGATTGGATTTCTCATCAGTGTGCCCACACAAATTAACATCAGCGAAAATGTTTTCCATTTCAGACTGGAAAGGTAAAAGAATACAAGTTAGATGGTTCACATCAGCTGGTCTTTTGGAAATATACTCAAAACTGCTTAGGAAGGTAGCTGAGGCAATCTTTGAGTTGTTAAAAATGACACTCAAAAAAGAAAAGCAGAGATCTGGTAAACAGAAAAATATAAACACAGAAACTATACTTTAAAAGGAAGTAGCGAGGAGAAAATTACCAAGGCAAATGTAGATCAGGAAGTGTAACTTCAGCTTCTCCAAAACTATTGCTACAAATAGTCAAACTATTTGCAAAACACCTAAAAATACCCCATAATGAATATCCAAGCACCGTTCCAACCAATTTTATTGTGTGTTGATATGACAGAGGTTGGTATTGGGACAGGCCCTGTTTAACATCTTTGTCAATGACATGGACAGTGGGATAGAGTGCACCTTCAGCAAGTTTGCCAACAACACCAAGCTCTGTGGTGTGATTGACATGCTGAAGGGAAGGGATGCCATCCAGAGGGACCTGGGCAAGCTTAAGAAATGGGCCTGTGCAAACCTCATGAAGTTCAACAAGGCCAAGTGAAAGGTCCTGCACATTGGTCAGGGCAATCCCAGGCACAAACACAGGGTGGGTGAAGAATGGATCAAGAGCAACCCTGAGGAGAAGGACTCAGGAGTGCTGGTGGATAAGAATCATAGAATCATAGAATGGTTAGAGTTGGAAGGGACCTTCAAAGGTCATCTAGTCCAACCCCCCTGCAAGGAGCAGGGACATCCCTGACTAGATCAGGTTGCTCAGAGCCTCATCCAGCCTGGCATTGAATGTTTCCAGGGATGGGGCATCCACCACCTCTCTGGGTAACCTGTTCCAGTGTTCTACAACCCTCATTGTAAAAAATTTTTTCCTAATATCCAATCTAAATCTACCTCCCTCTGTCTTAAAACCATTACCCCTTGTCCTATCACAACAGGCCCTACTGAAGCTCAACACTGCAGCCCAGAAGGCCAATCAAAACCTGGGCTGCAGCGGAAGAAGCATGACCAGCAGGTTGAGGGAGGTGATTCTGCCCCTCTACTCTGCTCTCATGAGACCCCACCTGGAGTACTGCGTCCAGCTCTGGAGCCGCCAACATTAGAAGGACACGGACCTGTTGGAGCGAGTCCAGAGGAGGGCCCCAAAGACAATCAGAGGGTTGGAGCACCTCTCCTATGAGCACAGGCTGAGAGAGTTGGGGCTGTTCAGTCTGGAGAAGAGGAGGCTCTGGGGAGACCTTACAGCAGCCTTCCAGTACCTAAAGGGGGCCTACAGGAAAGATGGGGAGGAACTCTTCAGTACAAGGGGTAACGGCTTTAAAATAGAAGGAGGCAGATTCAGACATGATAAAAAGGAAAAAAAAATTATAATGAGGGTGGTGGAACACTGGAACAGGTTGCCCAGAGAGGTGGCTGATGCCCCATCCCTGGAAACATTCAAGGCCAGGTTGGATGGGGTTCTGAGCAACCTGATCTGGTTGGAGATGTCCCTGCTTCTTGCAGGGGGGTTGGACTAGATGACCTTTAAGTGTCCCTTCTGACCCAAACCATTCTATGATTCCATGATTCTATTTCTTTAGGAATAGGAGAGAGAGTGTGCTAGGCTTAATGTGCTAGGCTTTCAACTTAATACTGTTTCATAGCACACTTTCATAAACAGGGTACACAAACATGGTCCTGATGAAATTACTCTAAACTGTGTTCAAACTGGTTGCAAAATTATACTCCAGGAGTGGTTATTAGTGATTCACTGTCAAATTAAGTTGAATTTAATGTGGCTCCACTGTGATCTGTCATGAGCCAAGCACTATTCCATACTTTCATTTACTACTTTGCTCATTAATAAAGAGAGTCAATTTACTGAGTTTGTAGGTCATGCCAGCTGGGAGATGCAGTAAGCCCTTTGAAAGAAAGGATGAAAATTCAAAACCATGATGACACATTACAGAAGTGATCTGAAATAAGCAAAAGGCCATTCCAGACAGACAAAAGCAAGATCAATAGCTCAATATGTTTCACAAATATGCAACAGTTGCACAAATACAAGATGGTAAATAACTTCCTGGATGCTTGTTGTGTAGAAAAGCGGAAGGTAACTTTGCAGTGGATTACAAGTTAAACATGAGTTAGCAGTCTCATGTTGTTGTGAAAAGGTAGATGAGAACATACAAGTAGATGTGACAACTGTGAGATAACAACACTGCCCTTCCATCCTACTCAGCAGCAGTGAGATGAGCTTTAGCTAAAATATCATGTCCAGCTTTGGACACTTTACTTGTAAAAAAAAAAGCCAAAACAAAACCAGGAGCCTGGTAGTGTGGTAAGAAGGGCTAGAGATCTAGTGGACGTGTTTTATGAGGAAAGATTAGAAAATCAGGGTTGTTTAACAGAAAGATGGTAACAATCTTCAAATATGTTAAAAGTTGCCAGAAAGGAGATAAACCTTTCCCCATTTCCAGTGAAACAAAACAAGAAATAACAAGCCTAAACTATAGCAAACAAAATTCAGGTTAGATGTACACAAGAGATTTGTGACGGTACGGATACGAATCCCAACAATAGGCATTTATAAGAACAGGTTAGACCAACATCTTTGTGGAATTACATAAGCACAGCTGATCTTTCCTTTGGGTGAGGGATGGACTGGCACAATCTTAGATCTCTTCTAGCTTGGCTTCTTATGACTCTGCAATATGTATTTGTGACTCATGTAGGCTTTGATGAAACATGAATGTTGCTATGGAAAATATTTTTTTTCAAAACTATTTTTTTCAAAAATGTTTTTTTCAAAATCTTTTGGCCAAGCTGCATGAATTGACAGTTCATAAAGTTGTCTTTTGCCAGGATTTCACTTTTGCATCCAGTCACTTGTTTCTATATTCTGCAAGAAATTGTAGGTCTTTCTGGGACAGATCAGTAGCACGTGGACATACCATTTAAATTAGAATATGTGTAAAATTCAAATTGGCTGCAGAGGACATAGGGGAGCCCACACCACAATGACCTACTCTGAGTTATGTTTGAGCCTCACCTATCATCTAACCTGTTGGGTAATTCTGTACTGTTTCCCTGCAGATGAGTGATAAAGCAAGTTCAAGTTTTAAAAGGAATTAAGAGAGGTTGTTGATGTCATTAGATTGTGGGGGGCATTAACATAGATTGGTCTATGCTTCCATCATATGCTGCAAATAGCTGTCCTTCTATCTACAAAAAGATAAGACAAAAATTTTCCTGTATGCATATAATACTTATATAACCCATCCTGATGTAATATGCTAAAACATCTTTCAATCCTGTCCTTGAAATATTGCTGTCAGAAGCAAAAGTACAATTACCCTCTTTTTACACACCATTTATACAGAGAAAATGAACTCAAGATCTTTTTGGTGCTTTTGAGATGCTTATGCACCTGTGTAGACTTGAGCTGAAGCAACTTCCTCAAAGTCATACAAATAGGGAGATCCTGAATGCGAATGCGTCTGCCAGATACAGGCAGCTGCCGTGCACTGGGATGGCTCTTCCTTTCACATAGCTGTCACAAAGCACTAAACTGCCTAGTGGAGGCACTGTCATTTCTAGTGAAATGCTTTTAGTTTTGCTGAAAGTGTTAAAAAAGTAAGGCTTGATTATTTTTGTTTGTCTGTTTTTTTGTTGTTTTTTTTTTAATTCTTATGAAAACTTGCCAGTCTGTGCAAAATGGACTGTGGTAAATGAACAGTGCAAGTTTTTAGCAAAATAATAATAAGAAAAATTATAAAACCCGAAAAATGCAAAGTAACATAGACATTTCTGGTTTGACAGAAAAGCCCATTCATCCAGTTAATCAGTCTGCCAAGCTGGCTTTTTTTTTTCACAGAAAATTAAAACTTTTAGCCAATTCCGTTCTTCTTGTTGACCGGTGGGAGACCTAGGAGCCCCAGTGGAAGGTGGATATGTGGAAGAAACAGTTTCAAAAAAACCCAGAACAAGATAAAGGAGTTTGTTATTTTTTTTTTCCTTTCACATAACGTGTAGATTACCTCTTTTGCAGCTCTTTTTCGTTCCCTGCTTTCATTCTCTAGTTTCTGTCTTCAGTTGAATTCTCAATACATAGCTAAAAAGAAAAGCTGAGAAATCTTACCCGCCACTGAACTTCTGTATCACTATCAACAAAGCAACAAGAAAAGATACCTAGCCATCCAGAGTACAGATGATACAAAGAAAATACATTAGCATCAATCTTCTAAGCTGAGTAATGCTTGGTATTTAGGAAGGTAGTTACAAAAGGTTGGCCGCAGCCTACAAAGGCTAATCATCTGAGGATCGTCTGTAGTCAATGAAAGCTTTGTGTTTGCATTTGAGTTTGTGACACGCAGCATACGCCATGCCTGTGTTGGGAGAGTCAGCAGACAAACTCATCGCAGGTCAGCAGCACACTCTGCACAGCACTCTAGGAGGGGCAAAAAACCTACGCAAAGCATGCACTGGCCCTGGTGTCAGACCAGATCAGTTTGTAGCAACTATAGATAAGTGCTAAGGACTGATTTACTTAGTACTACTAAGTTAATCTTACTACTTAGGATGAATCTTTCTCTACCTCGGTGTTTGGAGAATTTCAGAACAAAATCAAAAGAGGGAGGATGACTCAAGAGTTAACAAGATGGAAGTGTCTTACTCAACTTGCCAGACCACAGCAGAAAGGATTTTGGATATCTAGAATGACTTGGCACCTGTCGTCCTCAGGCACATGAAATGATGTGGGATTTGGATGTGTCAGGAAGCAAGGACTGAGCCTCATGCTGCTATCTTCTAAGGATAACTTGCTCTCTTCCTGATGCCTGATACGAACTGGGATATGCCTACTCAGACCAAACAAAAGATGTAGAGATTAAACTGCACCATTAGTATGCAGTAATGAGATGACTGGAGAAGATCTCTCACATGCAACAGCTTCATTTCCATGCTTAAATGATTTACTTCTTTATTAAGTCCACTTGAATCAGCATTTCATGCAGGGAAATTAAATGTGTGTGGAAGAACAGTTGGCATCTTGACCACAAGCTATGCTATGGATACAAATTTAAATACACAATTCTGCAGAGTTTGATGTTACTAATGAGTGAAATAGAGTAGAAAAACCATTTACATCTGCTTACGCTTCTCAAAAATGTTACAGAAATCCTGAAAGGTAAATGAAGAGTATTTAAAAGATAGAAGAAAGCAGGGCAACCACCAAATATAATTTCTCACAGCACTACAGTTTCACTTCACAAGTAAAATACTGCTTTCAGCAATGAAGGAAATGTGGCAGAATTATCTGCTTATAATTATGATCCTCAAAATTTTAAGACTCTGTTATTTGTTATCTGACATTCTGGGAAACATATTATAGTTTGTGAATGCACCTGTTCTCTCCTGCTCAAGACCAGAAACAATCATATTTTAGCATGAAATGTTCTATTTCTAGAAACTGCAAAGGTGAAATTTTGCTTATGATTCTCTGTAGATTTCATCATAATTTTTAAATCAGCTCCTGCCTCATCCCTCCTTAACAGCAGGAGACAGAAGGAAGGCTGGAGAGATGGGCCTGGAGATAGTGGTTCTGTTTGGCACCACCTTTGTGCACCAGGGATGATGGCACTGCACTGGCACCATCTGGCAAGAGGTTTTAGTTGTTCCTAACGTGGACTGTGGAGCTGACTGCTGCAGATGAAAGACTCCGTATCTCAGTTGCTCACTGCTCAGCTATCCAACACATCCCAAGTTTTCAATTTGTAATAAAACCACATTTTAATCTTGATTCTCTGGAAAGAGGGAGATTTGTTAACCATGAATTGATAGGATTGCCTCATGTCAGCTGTGTTTTGAGAGCTTTGTAAATTCCCTGTGGCATAGAAATGGGAAACTTCTCCTGTTTAGAGTTTTGCCTTGCGTTTACAGGGAAGTAAACTGAAATCTAAGATGTGATGTAACTTTTCAGCACTGCTTTCAGTTGACTTGTCAGTGAAATTAAGATTTTCCTTGTCAGGAAAAATAATATTTAAGAGGCGTTTCAAGTTCGTTGTGGGCAAAATCTTCACAAACAGCTATTTGCATTCATATCAAGGGCTTCAGATTAATATTTATTTAATTATGAACCGATAACAGATTTACCTTGCTGCTGTAAAATGAAGTTGTAGAGGCACATGGAGAATCAGTCATCACAACTGACTGAGAAACCGTAAACCCTTCCCAGAAACTGACAAGAAGGAGAGCACAGAAATGCCAGGAGATGCACTTTGATATTTGAACTCAAAGGAAACACCCTGAAATGAGCCTTGTAGTTGGGATCTGAGCACCTCATGGCCGTCATAACAGCACCCATCACCCATAGAGTCTTGCCTGGTGGAGAACAACGTATTTTACCAAGGGCAGATCTGCACGTTTGCACAGGAGAGGACAGGGGCTGTCCCAGGTCACACAGTCAGCACCAGGGTGAGGACATTCCTGTGGCTTGTTTCTGTTAATCTGATACATTTTTGTTCATCATATGGAAGAATACAGTCTAAACAACAACAACAACAAAAAACCACAGATGGGTGAAATTTTAGAGGTATTTCAGGCTGGAGAGGTGGGCCCGTGCCAACCTCATGAAGTTCAACCAGGCCAAGTGCAAGGTCCTGCACCTGGGTCATGGCAATCCCAGGCACAAATACAGGCTGGGCAGGGAATGGATTGAGAGCAGCCCTGAGGAGAAGGACTTGGGAGTGCTGGTGGATGAGAAGCTCAACATGAGCCGGCAATGTGCTCTTGCGGCCCAGAAGGCCAACCGCATCCTGGGCTGCATCAAGAGAAGCGTAGCCAGCAGGTCGAGGGAGGTGATTCTGCCCCTCTACTCTGCCCTGGTGAGACCCCACCTGGAGTACTGTGTCCAGTTCTGGAGCCCCCAACACAAGAAAGACATGGACCAGTTGGAGAAGGTCCAGAGGAGGGCCACGAAGATGATAAAAGGGCTGGAGCACCTCTCTTATGAGGACAGGCTGAGAGAGTTGGGGCTGTTCAGCCTGGAGAAGAGGAGGCTCCGGGGAGACCTGATAGCGGTCTTCCAGTACCTCAAGGGGGCCTACAAGAAAGATGGGGAAAGGCTGTTTAGTAGGGCCTGTTGCGATAGGACGAGAGGTAATGGTTTTAAAATAGAGGGGGGTAGATTTAGATTGGATATTAGGAAAAAATTTTTTACGATGCGAGTTATAGAACACTGGAACAGGTTGCCCAGAAAGGTGGTGGAGGCCCCATCTCTGGAAACGTTCAAGGCCAGGCTGGATGAGGCTCTGAGCAACCTGATCTAGTCAGGGATGTCCCTGCTCCTTGCAGGGGGGTTGGAGTAGATGACCTTTGAAGGTCCCTTCCAACCCTAATCATTCTATGATTCTATGATTTCAAACTAGCAGTGGAAAAATTTTATAAATAAATGCAGATGAGAGATTTTCACAAGAAAATGTCAGCAAACCACTATTTTTTAAATGCCAGGAGGAAACGTTCGGCAAACTAAGAGCAGGTCACTAGGCAGCTGCCCAGGAATAACATGTGTATCTCTGTGGCCTTTTGGATGCCTCTAAACAAAATCCCAGCAGTGAGTGAGTGCCTGGTGGAGGCTGGGCACTTGCTACTACCACAGCATTTGCCTTCCCTGTAGGTCACACAAGCTTGTCCCCCTCTCCTGGTGCTTGTTCGGCAATGTTACAGTTGCTTTTCAATCACATACGGCCAAAAATAGCTGGAGTTTTTTCCTAAGGTGACTTTGTTTCTCCTGGTTTATGAGCTAATAGTCACGTGTGCTCTTGGCGGTGATGAGGCACAGCTTTGTGCAGAAGGTGTAGCTGATGCCTTTGTCTTCTCAGTCCCTCGTGTTCAGACCTTGCATTTCCTTCCACACAATCTGTGAAATGTTTGACTGTTCTATTGGTGGCTGGTGGCATAACCCAGTGGTTACCTGGAAATGTGGGTGCTAAACCAAGCACCTGGCAGGTAAACCTTTGTCCTCTAGTAACCATCCCCTCTAGTTTCTGTATATAAAAAGGTAATATTCTTTATATCTGTAATTTTCTTGTCTCTTTATGTTACACGCAGTGATGCTAGAGCAAACTTAATAAGGAGATGGTGAAGTTACAAAAGGAATCAGTTTATCTGATTGTATTTGTTTTCTCTTAGTGTTCTTTAAAAAATAATTATAAGTGTTTTGTAATATTTGCTGTAGCCTGGAAATATGTACAGTGGCAACAGATCAGATTCAGTGTCAGATGAAGCCATCATCCTCAGCTAATGTGTGTGGGAGAGGTATGCAGACAACATTTTCAGCCCATTTATTCAGTTATGTAATGGCCTTTTAAACATTTTCCATTTATGGTCTCTATTTAATTTACTCCAAGTCACAATGGTTTAATGTAAATCCAAGCCATAACACACACCAGACAGCTCAACCATAAATCAAACCAATCTTTGGTCTTTGTGCATTTCTTCTTTAATGAAATAACAAAATGTCCATTACCTGCCCTTTAAAATGAGACCTGAGAAAATAAATCATTTTGGTTACTGCATAGAACAAACCAGTTCAGGGACACTAGGTCTTTGCCCATAACAAATGCAATAAAGCTTTAGAAACTCTTCCTTTAAAAAATATTTACACTCACCTTTTGTGCTAACTGGCTTCAATTGTGATTGAAAGAGAAAATATGGTGGGGAAAATCACTCCTCAATGCAACTTTCAAACTCTCCAAAGTCAGGAGCACTCAAAGGTTTTTTTGCAAGGTTTCCATGTGTCTCATTAACAGAGGTTTGGATTGGTGTCTAAATTAGGATATTTACTGAACTAAACAAAACCTTGGCTCTACTGTCAACAAGTCATAGCATGAGTTTCAACAGTGTGTGCTCCCTCATTTATCTTCCCTTTAGCACTTCGCTCTCTGCTCAGCTTTTCCAATCAGCATGTGGTGATCCTCATAAAATCCAATAGAGGATTTATGTGTTTTCACTAAATGTGTCAATGGTGAGTTACATTATTTGGGCTCCAGTCTTGGGAAGCAATGCTTTTCCTTCCATCCCTCCTCCCTCTAGGCCCTGCACTGGAGGCATGAACCAGAACGCAAACCCCAAAGACGAGACTCTAGGGAACAGAACCCAAACCCTGTGGTCTCCACCAAAGAGAAATGTAGCCCAGTGCGGACTGTGCCATCTTATGCAGTGCAGTCAGGCTGCTCTGTAACACGCACCCCATACATCTCCCCCAAAAATGAGAGAAAGGGTGAGTGAGGAACCTGGTGATACTGGTAAGAGGTGTATTTTTGAGAAAAGCATTGTGGTGTGCCGAAGCTCACCCTGTGTCAGAGCCAGCAGGTTCAGCTCCGATGCGGCTTGGGGCAGGGTACAGCGTGTGGGTGCCCTGGGTCAACCTCAGCAGCCAGGCCGGGTGCTGAAAGCAGGCTAACTGCAAAATTAGCACAGCTTCTCTGCTGAACTGCCTGTGCACAGCACCCAGTGCAGTGCAAATGCATCCCAGTTGGTTTTACACTGGCTGCCCAGGGTTGTTGTAGCTCCTTAATCAGCTAGAAGTTTCCCCTTTGGCTGGTGGAGTTGGCCGGGTCTAGGGCGGACCTGCTGGTGGCCAGGGCCAAGCCAATTGGTGATGTGATAACACCTCTGTGATAATGTAATCAAGAAGGTGAAAAATTAAAAAAAAAAAAAAAAAAGAAGTGAAGTAGGAGCTGGGGGCAGAGAGGGGGAGGCATGAGCCTTGTGGGCCTTACAGGCCTCACCCTCTGGCCTCTCTCTGGGCAGCCGTCTGGGCCTGACTCAGCCCGGCCTGGCTGCAAGAAGTGGAGAGGAGATGAGATGTGAAGGCAACCTGAGAGGCGTCTGCCTGAGCCAATTGTGAAGAATTTCTTGTGAGAGAAACGGCTGCATATGCCAAGGTCAGTGAAGAAGGAGGGGCAAGAGTAATGTTGTTCCTGACAAGATTCCCCTGCAGCCCATGGTGCAGCCCATGGTGAAGCAGGTTGTCCCCCTGCAGCACATGGAGGCCCTCGGAGGAGCAGAAATCCACCTGCAGCCCATGGAGGACCCCACGCTGAGGCAGGTGGGTGCCTGAAGGAGGTTGTGGCCCCTGGAGGGCCCACATTGAAGCAGTCAATTCTGGAGGGACTGCACCCCATGAAAAAATGACCCACGCTGGAGCAGCTGGTGAAGAACTGCAGCCCTTGGGAGGGACCCCATGATGGAGCAGAGGAGGAATGTGAGGAGTTCTTCCCCTGAGGAGGAAGGAGTAGCATAAAGTGACATGTGAGGAACTGACCATAACCCCCATTCCCTATTCCCCCTGTGCCGCTCAGGAGGGGAGGAAGGTTGAGATAACTGGAATGAAGTTAAGCCCGGGAAGTAGGAGGGGTGGGGGAAGTTGGTTTGTTCTTTTTCTTCTTATCCTGCTTTGGTTTTCTTAATAATAATAAATAAATAGTTTTCCCCAAGTCAAGTCTGTTTTGCCCATAATGGTAGCTTCAAGGATCTCTCCCTGTCCTTATCTCAGACCCCCAGTGTTATATTACCTCTCCCTATTCCCTTGGTGAGTGGAGGCAGTGAGTGAGAGATTGCGTACCTTGGTCCCAAGTGGCACTAAACTATGACAGACATTGAAAGGCTCATGGATAATTACTTCTCTAAATTATCAATGTAGATAACCCATGTCTTAACAGAATATGTCAGCTGGGCATGCAGATGAACCCGAGGTATCTTTCATTTAGCCTGCCCAGGCACCGGTGGCATTTGAACTGGGAGTGTGTGGCCAACAGCCAGACCTGCCTGGGAAATGGGGTAAACCCCTGCCCACATAGTGCTCCGTGCAACTACAGCTAGACATGCAAGCTCTGGGCAAAAGCAGCTGGGGTTCATCTCCACTGAGCTGCCTGCTGTACGCCCTCAGGATGCACCCCCAGCATCCTTGGTGCTCCTGGTGCTGACACCCACGCCAGAAAAGACAAAGACGGCTGCAACGCTAGCGAGCCATCTCTCTTCAATATTGATGGCCAGAGCTCACCCCAGCCCTCTACAACTGCTCTCCACCTTTTCCCTGCAGTGCACCCTAGGTTCTTCTTTAATATATTCCTTCCTCATTAGAAGGGGCACATTAAACATACGGTGTGTGTTAAGCCTCTGCCAGCTAACTGATTACCCATGTGCATGCCTCCCTTGTAGCTGCAGGCAGAGATAGGGACAGAGGTCAGTCCCTTGCTGAAGGTCTCTGGAGAGGCACTCCCAAGAAACCAAGACACCGTGTGGTCCTTCTGCCTGGGGGAGAAGTTGGGCAAGTCCTTTACGTGGCATTTCTGAGGGCCATGTGTTCTGGTGAAAAAAGCACAAATCTTTAAACTCCAGCCTCCCAATATTTCAGCCCGAGAGGCTGGTCCCCAAGTCTCTTGTGTTAAGAGCATAATGCAGAGGGAGAGTGGAACTGCTCGGCCTGTTTCTGTGTTAATGAAGACAGACTGTACCCTATATTTCTTCTCTGTATTGACTTTATCAGATTGAAATTTGATGGGCCTGGTATATTTGCAAGAGCCTTGTGTGCATTGTTCTGCTGTTTGGTTTTGATAAAATGTGGTATTGTACTTGATGTTCTTTAGCTACGTCAAACCTTGCTTCACGGCTAATGCATGGCATTAGTCCATACCACAAGTTGTGCAACATTTTGCAGCAAAAATATTGATGCTTCTTGGGGATTAAGAGTGTTATTTCAGTGTGAGTTTAATGAAAGAAGGGAAGGTAGGATTGGAGGAAGAATAACTTAACTGCAAAATTAATTTTGACAAGTTGATTATGAGGAAAAAGCCCCTCTTTCTTTCCTCCTTCAAGCATTATGCATTCATCTGTTTCTAGAAGCAAACTTTTTTTTTCAAAGCAAACTTTTATTTTTAGTTTTAATTTCAAGCTGAAGCAAAAGGGTAATGACAAAAAAGCAAAAATTTTTGACTGAAAGCCCTTCAGAAAGCACTTTTAACCAGGGCTACAGGAGACAACGATGAGAAATTTTACAGTAGCCAGTCTCTCTCCCAGTGGGTATTTTCAATAAAGTCTCAAGAATTGGGACAGTTCAAGCCAGCATGAACTGTACAGTGTTTCTCTCACCTGACCAAATTCCTATAATTCTGGGGAAATGAATGGAGTGAAAGCAGAGGTGAATTTGGTCTGTTCTGCTCGGAGCTGCCACTTGGATGTAAGCACTCTGGGAACCTCTGGTGGGAACTAAATGCATACAGCCTCTGCGGCTGTGTCTAGGCTGCTAAATTGAACAGGGAGAAACACTCCTCACTTGATCATTTATGCCATTACACTCTCACAACATCCCTGGTACATGGTTTGCCACTTTCTCAAGCAGTTCCCAGTATGTTTTAGGATTAGCCGCTCCCCACTAGCAGCCTGCATGGAGCGAGGGAGTCTGATGGCCCCGGGGACCGCAGGATTTAGTTTGCCTGCAGGGGCATAGTGGGAGGATCTGCAAAATCAGTGCTTCGCAGTCCTGGGGAAGCAGTGGTGACAAAACTGGCTGGTACTTGGGCACCCCAGGCTGAAGGCTGCCTTTTTAGCTGAGCCCTTGGTGAACTTGCAGCACTGGGGTTTCAGCCTCTATGGCAAGAACGTGAGGTTCGTTTCCCCTGCAAAGTGTAAAGCTCCTTCCCGCCCTCGTGGTGCCAAATTTATTCTGCTCCTTGTGTTTCCTAGCCAAGGAGGCCCCTGCGCTTTGGAGAGCAAGGACCAACACAGATGAAATGGGCCTGTTTACAGGAGAAATGCTGCCTTCATTTCTCTCGGTAGCAGCAAGATAAAGCTCTCACATGCACACTTTGGACTCTGAATCATGTGCTCTACCCATTCATGCTGGGCTGATAGAAGAGATTAGCAGCACGAGGGCTGCCACACCTGTCTGCCAGAGGTTATTGCCCTGCAATGGGGGCAACAACAAGCCGGAGTATCAGCTTCTGATGCTTTCTAGTTCATAGGCTGATAAATGCACACAAATTGCTGGTTTTGCTTTTAATTTGTGCCACTCTGCCTTGAAACGTGGCAGTGTGTGACAGTGACTCAGGACTTCTCCGCTGCAGCTAGATAAAATTTGAAATTACCAGCGTAAATTATTTGCGATTCATTCTGGCTTTTAATTTTTTTTTTTTTTTCGCAAAGCCCGATCCCTACCCAGGCTGGCAGTTACTACTCTAATATTAGCACTACTACTATTAACCACAACAACAGTAACAGCAGTGAGTACCTACATGAACCAGACAATGAGTTTATTAGATGCCACAAACACTTTTTGTGCAATGTGAACGCTTGTGTCATACAGCCTAAATGCCTCGACTCCAGCTAAAACCTGGACCATTGGCTTTCTTCCAGAGTATTTCTGAGTATCCACAGAATAGCTTCGGGGTCAGAGAGTCGCATGGCAGCCCAGAGCCCGGCTGACCGAATGCAGCAGGTCAAAGAGGGATGTTCCACACTTATGCAATGATTTATTCCAGTGAGATCACTCCACCTTGGTCTAAAACCAACACTCATACATATTAGAGGAATCTTTACCCACCAGGGTTTGCATGTGGTGTTTTTGCTTATTAAATTCCCGAGTCCTCGGGTCATCATTTGCATTGTATATCTTCCTCTCTCGGGCTGACAATGTTGCAGTATGAAAACACTGAGGCTAATTGTTCTGCTATTACAAAGGCCTCTTGGAACAAAGCAGGTTTGGAGGATCATTCAGAGCAGGTGCTGAGTACACAGGAAGTTCAGTTGTCCAAGTAACAGATACCATACGAGGTTACTGGCTCTAGTATTGGTTTTATGAGTCTCTAGATGTTTCAAGCCTTCATAAACAGAGGGGCAGCTTAGACAACCTCCATAAGTATCTTCCGTATCTAATGCTATGAGCATATAATTAACTTACGTTTTGCGTATCTATGCATGTTTTTCTGGAAGTAGGTCTGCCTTTGTTTTTCTGACACTGTTTTACAGCTGCTAGTATCTTTAGGGACATAGATTCAAAACTGCATTTAAGCACTATGGATAAGTTGTGTTGAAAAGATGAAGGGAGGAAATCCTGCAAAAAACACTAGAACTCTTTTCAGGTAATACATAGATACTTTTTTTTTTTTTTTTGGTAGGACGTTGTAATCCATCCTACTGAATTTAAAAGAACAATATTGCTGTAGCAGAGCTTCATAGATTTTTTTAAAGTTTTTACAGAAAGTTTAGCCATGAAATTCTACAGAAATTTCCAGGAGGAAAATGAGAATATATGCCTTTATTATGACTATTTATCCCCAGGCTGTAGTAAGAGAAACAAAACCTTTAGCCAGTGAAAAGAGAGAAAGCAGAACATCCCACTGCAGATTTCTTGCAAAATCTGGCCTTTTCCTTTAGCTGCAACTGTTAATTGGTGGGAAAGAAAAGCAAGTAGGACTGCACTGGAGTCAGATATAGCAGCAACCACATAAAAGGCCACTGCATTTTAAAGAGTAACTTCTGTATTCATATGATTTAAAGGATTTTTAAATATAAGCTTTGATTTGTTCCAGGGAACTTTGTAGTTGCAATCAAAATGGAACAAATCTAGGAATGTCAGAAATATTACTATAAATTATTCATGAATTAAAAAAGCGAAACAAGATGGAAAGTAATTGTAGAAATCATGTGAAGGGGTTTTATAAGGGGTTTTTTTTTTTGCTTACATACATCAAAAATACATTTTTCTTCTTCAACAAAATGTGAGTAACATAGGATGAAGGAAAACCTAACTATGCTCTGGCAATTCCAAAACAGATCCTACAGAAGCTGTGCCATGATTTTACCCTGAAAGAAAAGCTGGAATATCCATGTTTAAGCTAGTCTGTGAAATACAGTGTTTGATTCAGATGGACATTCCAGGAAAATTACTTCCATGTAATACCTGAATAAGTCAACTACAAATGGACTGACAACTGTAGCAACATCCAATTACAGCATTTGATAGTCAAGCAACATTATTTTATAGTAATTACCTTTGATAGCAATTCCTTGATGTTCGTTTTATGTTTACTTAAAGCAGGCTTATAATAAAGCATGCTCATAATAGCATGACTCTTTATAATTAAATATATTTACATCTTGTATCTCATCAATGCAAAAAACCCCAAGAAACAGAGAGAAATAGTCATACTTAGCAGTGGGATAGGTAGGGGAAATTAAACAACAAAAAAAGGATTTAACAAAATATCCAAATCACGTGGAAATGAACACTTATCTCTCTTCCTGCTGTGATGCCCACATGAATAAACAAGAATTACTGTCCGCTTTTTTCGTGAAGTCATTGTTTTGCAGGATTGTATGTTTTTGGCTCATTACTGAATTGTGAGCTGTAATGAAGGATTTCCTAGGTGCTGTGCAATGGCCTGGTAATTCATAGTGCTGTACTGGCTCACACATTAATGTGTATGCTGCTTGCAGTGCGGCCAGTGTTAGCAGCTGAGTGACGGAGTACACGAGCTGCAATTACTGCATGTGAAGAGTTAGTGAAGAGTTGTTAATACACTCTACAGTCGTCACTTAGTGTAGTACTCAGTTAGGTAGCTATGAAGAGGAGCTTTCAGCCTCATCAGAGGATAATTTTGTGGATCATTTCTTTTTTTTAAAGGCCTGCTACTTTCTTAGTTGATAGAGTTGTTCTCTGTAAAAATATATGGTAAGAATTGGTAGAAATGATAACTAATTGCGTAATACTTTTGGAATATGCATTTACATTGCATACATCGTTGCCTGCTTTCTAACTGCCAGTTAGGAAGTATGTATGGATATGTATGTGCATTATGTGAACAGGTGTATTTATTCATATTTTCAAGAAAGTTTTTAGAAAGGAATTCAAATATTTATACTCATTTTAGGAGCATCATAAAATTATATTTCTTAATAAATAGCTTGTTTTCTTTCTAGAGGTTATGAATCACATTTTATGTTTCTTAACTACCTAGGAGTAGTTCATGAATAATCAGTCATGCAAAGTTGTCACACTTGGTTAAATAGCTCAGTCCTGTTTTTACTGCTTCAGTCCTTTATATCTTTAATTACCTTTATTTAGCTGATATAAATCACCTTAGAACACATGCTCTGCTAAGCAGCCCTATTTCTGTATGCATTCTGCAAAGTACTGATTGCACTTCTGGCTGAAGTGCAAAACACAACAACTGTATCTCTTTTTCTTTGGCATGGTTATGGAAATCTTTTCCATACTTCTTAATCCTTTTATCTCGAAAGAACTGCTCTTTCTTAGACATGTTTTGCTGCATTGGCATTCTTGCTCAGTTGCCTTCTCATGCAGGTACACACATTTTTGTTTTATGCAAAGCTCCTTGTAAGAATATGTCGTCTTTTTCAGCACCTTCGCTACTGGAACAAATTTCCTTGCATGTGCATCCCAAAGTGCCTTAATGAATTCCTCTCCCCTGTTTGCAGTTGGATCTCACTCCTCCATGCCTCCAGAGCTTTGACGACAAAAGTGCCCCACACAGCCAGTCTCTAGCTGACAGTAAGATACTCTGTATTTAAGAAAGCAATTCTCTCAGAAGGGGTTTGATAACTTCACATGTAAACATTACTGTCACAATAAATGCCTGGAAAAGTCACCTGGCAACCGAACCTACTCAATTGGGTAGTTGTAATGAAAAAGTGATGATGGGTTAAAGTCATAGTAACTAGAAAAGCCAGTCAATGGCTGCCAAAAATACTCTCAGGCTAATGTGAATGTCACTTTCCATTTATTTTCTCCTAATATGTCTGTCACAATGGACAGACAGATTTGCTATAATGGCTAGTGTCTGCAGATTAAATGCGATAAATTCTCTGAAATTAAAGGAGTGCATCTTCATGCAAAAAGTTAATTAGGCTCTAAAAATTGTCTTGCAAATTTCCAAAGGAAAGACAAACAAAAAATCAAAGAAGATAAATGAGCCAGATTATTTCAGGATGATAATTTAGTTAGATCTATTACTTCAAATTCTCTCCTCTACTTTTGAATATGTTTTAACTTCTGTTCAAGGACTACAGCTGATTATGTATGTATGTATACATTAATATAAACAAACTACTGCAGCTGAGGAGATGAAGCCAGGTGTCCTGTATTTCTGATTCTGTAACAGGCTTGTGACCAAGGACAAGGTACTTCACGCTTCCATGTTTTGGACTAAGTATATGTGAGGATTCAGATAAACTTTCTCTCTCACATCTTCCTGCCCCCTCAAGCTTTCATCCCCTTTTAAAAATTTTCCCTTGAAACTTCCAGCTCGTGAGTAATACAGCAACATCTATACAAACAATACCTACCGTGAAAATATCTGCTAAGGATAGCTGCACAATGTCAAATACATCAACAAGTCATTAGCACCCTAAGCTTCTGATGCATCATCTGACATCAGCGATGCCTGCAATCAGACTGGCAGAGGCTGCTGTTCTGGCTGGTCTTGCTTTTTCAAATTCCTCTTTGCATGTACACTGCCAACTGTACAAAACTGATACGCCTTTTTGATGAAACAAAGGCAGTATTATTGGACAAGCTGCTGATAACAATATGTTGTTATTTGCATATCTAAATGCTGGCTTGTGAGTAAGTGCTGTAAGCCTGGGAATGGGTGGGTTTCTGTTAGAGTGACTCAGGCTGTACCTTTGCTTAGTACAGGAGCTTTAGTGAATAGCAATCACCAAATATCCTCCCATCGTGCATACACAGAAAGGTAGGAGTCTCTCTTTCCAGTCCAGGGAAACCTGCGTCACTCAGTAGACATAGAAAAAAGCAAGCTTTTGCTCTAAAGTGGATTTGCCTTGATGTTCTGTGAAAACATCAATAATTGTCATCACAGAAAGTTCCATTAAACTTTCACAGAGGTTCTTAACCATGTTTGGCATTTCTGGTACTCAAAATTGTTAAGATTTCTGACCCCATTTGAGTCTGCTTCTTTGATTTTTCTTATGCAAATATGTCATATTTTCCAGGCCTCAGACAATGCAGCTAACAAGATCATTTGTGCCCCAGTCTGAATATATTACCCCTTTAAGTGGGATCCAGTTCCAATGTTTTCCTCTTCATTCTCTTCCCTCCCTACTCACTTACCTTACCTGCCTTTTATAGCATTGCCCCTCTGCCTTTTTAGTGATAAATATCGATGTCCCCTCCAGCTCCCCTCCTCCAGTTACTGCTGTGCTTCCAACATTCGGTCTGTTTTGCTAATGAGTTGATAAACTGCTCTCTTGCACATTATACTGGGTACATCAGTGCTAATAGTGCAGGGCAGGGGTGCTATACACCTGCTGCTTCTGTAATCCCTCCAAACTAAATCACACACTTGGGAGACAGCCTGGATAGAACAGCAGCAGGTATCCACCCTTTAAAGGGAAAATCCCTGGTAAAAATAAAAATGCCACAAAGTCTTTATGACCTGTAGACCTGTTCCTTGTATAACAGGTGTTTCCAACACTGGAACTTCAGGTGCTTTTTGCACTCCTCCAGGCTTTGGAGATGGTCCAAAGCTGCTCTTGGAAGACCCCAGTGAGATACAGGTGTATTTTTCATGCAATGTCACTTGTCCATGGTCTCTCTGAACTCCATTATTTCCTGAAAAGGGGGTTGCTTCCTTCCAAGTCCTCTGATGGATGAAGATCTTTCTCAAGAAAGCTCTCCAGCTACAGAAGAAATTAATTTGGAAAATGTAGACTGTGAGGCATGAGAGAAACTCTTGTGCCCTGCATTTAGCTGAGGAGCAGGTGCTTCATGTGCCATGCCTGGGCTCAGAGAGGGGAACACAAGTCCTGAGGCCCCATCATGCCCACACCACTCCTGGGTTGTGGGACTGGGACATGGTGGTGATATGCAGAGGGCAGCATGTACCTGGGTTTCACCCGGGTGTGAATTTGTATGTGTGTAGCTGTGTCTGTAATTGGATTTGAAGGCTCAGAAGCTCCCTGACTCCCAGTTTATATGTGCATGCTTTACCTCCAGCAAAGCTGTTCAAGTAGTGATATTATCAAGGAATCCGGGGACAGTGGGGTTTGTGCTTATGGTTATGAATACCAAGCCATGGAGACGACCCATCTGGTACTTTTTAGGTAGCACAAAAACCAAGAAAGGGATAAATAAAGAATGGAGGTAAAGCAGCTATTTTTAAATGCTTAATTCAGCAGCTGGACCTTCTCCTTCGTGTTTGTAGTTCGTGCTGCAACCAGATCTTTCCACTGGCATGCTCTCTGTAAGAGTGCTAGTGCGAAAGTGGGACCTGGATTGTTGTATGAGTGCTGCATAGTAGACACATTTATGATGAATTTGTGGCAGATGATTCCTGCCCTCGGCCTGACAAAGCTGATCATCTTCTCACAGTCCATTCAGTACTTTGTCTTTCCAAATTGCTAGGGCAATTTGGAAAAGTCGCTATGTGAGCACTTTTACAGATAGCCCTAGAAAGAAGTGAGAGTATTAGGCAGTTGATGGACATCTCTGCTTAGTAGTGTCATTGTGACGAGATAGTTGAGAGGGAGCTGCTGTGCAGGGGTGGTTGCAAAGCAGATGATAGCTCTAACCAGGGGGTGAGTGCTCCAGGCTGTGGTGTGCGTGCAGAATGCTAATGGCTGCTGAGAGCAAAGTACTCCTGAATTCTCTCTGCTCTGATCCAAAGTAGGCCATTTTCATGGTGCCCTGCAGGTCTCCCTCTGCTAGGGCTGTGGGAACAACTGGAAAGCTGAGTTTTCAGAGCTCTCTAGAGGCCAATCCTATGGGCATAGGTATTGTGCACCCATCCTGTTCCCTGGTGAGCTTCTGAAGGGTAGGGTTTGAACCCTCTGACCTGGTCTGCAGGCAAGATTGAGTAGGTGCTGATGCCCTCTAGTGACTTCCCGAAGATAAAATAGGCTGGTGCAACTAACAAAGGAATATTTTTGATCTAGTGTAAGAGCTATGATGATCAAGAATTCAAGTCCTCTATCTGTATTTTTTCTAACTGAACGCAATTATTGTATTTATTGCCAGCGGTATGTCCAACATAACAAGAGCTTTGTGAAATATTGAGGTTGGTACAGTTTGAGTTTTATCTCTCAAGCCTTTTGGTTAAAGAATTCTGCTCTACTAGAGTAGGATTTGCATAAAAGAAAATACACAGCTATACTAGTTCTCTTTAAATAAGGAAAGACCTTTTTATAATATAAAGGGTATGTTTTCATACAGACCTGCTTAGTCATACTATGACTGTTTCCTTGCCACAGGAATACTTGAAAAAATAGAGTAACTAAATTTATTCCCTACACTCACTTAGTGGACCTTGCTTAACTTTTTGAGATGTCTTCACAATTTCTTTATTTTTTCTAGATGAGTTACGTGGAATTTGGATCATTTCAAAGAATAGTGTTAGTTATGCAAGCAGTGTTTTCTGAATGGGGAAGATGAGTCACTTGTGAAGAGTGCAGGAATGGTGGATTGGTTGACAGTCACCAGGTTTTCATTCGAAGAAACTGACCCACTCACCCTCTCCCTTTGCTGTGCCCTTGGCTTTTCATGAACCTGTCCATTCTGCAGAGACAATCTTGTTTGGTGCCACACTCCTGTGCATCTTCTCTTCTTTCCCCCCTAAATGAGAATTACGATTTTTAAAGCACTGTTTCCATTCACTTGCTATCTCTAAAAGAGCCTCTTCTGTGAGATCTATCACACGTACACATAGTTAACTGTCATTCTTGGATTACAACTGGAGTTTTGCTGTTTGGTATCCCTTCTTTTGGGAAGAGAGCTATCTAGTAGAAGGACCTTTTTTTTTTTTGGTGTATGCTCTTATTACTGTATGTCAATGCTAAATAAAAATTTCCAGAACTTCTCATGTCCAAAAACTCTAGTAGTTTCCCTGGTTGTTTCACCATGGTTGTTCATGGCTTTGTTTAGTCTCAGTCTGAGGTGAACGAGGTGAAAATATATCCCCTTTGTGCTCGGCAAAGGAGCCACCACCCTACATCTTCAGTGCCTCTTCCTTTTTCCCAGAACACATGAAAATGACCAAACATATAGCAAACATAAATATTTTACATTGTACTAAATCTGCATCCTCCTTGTTTGCTTCAGTCCTTGTGTCTTCAAACACTAAGTCTGCAAGATCTCTGGATGAGGACTGTCCTGCTCCCTGGGTTATACCCAGCCCAGCGTGGCCCTCAGCCCTAGCTGTAGCCCTGACATCAACACTGTACCAGTGGGTGGTGGATGAGTTTGTGAGGGCTGCACAAAAAGCCTACAGGCAAAGTGAGGAGCAGGTCGTATGGGAGATGGGACAGGTGAGAAGTGATGCAAAAGGGGAAGGGACACAGAGGAGAACACAGGCAATAAATTGAAAAATGTAGGGAAAAGAGAGAGATACACTGGGCTTCCAGTTCAAACAGGTTCTTTGTATCTCAATACTTCTCCCAAAAGCTGGGAAACAGCGGCATCATGTTTGCAACTGTAAGGAGGGAGATAAAGGAGGAGAGAAACAGAACAAAGACAAGTGTGTTGGAAATGGGGCAGGCAAAAACCAGGTATGTGTCACAAGACACCTGAGCATTTTATCTTTGCTGTCACTTGCCAAGTGACCATCTAAGTAATCAGAGGGTATTAATTAGATTAGCAACAAGAATTCAGTGGGTGGAAAAGTGGGACAATCTGCTTGTATTATGCATGTCAGCACATATGACTTCTGTGCTAATTCAAGGCGTCTGTTTTGCCAGTCCTGGGTGTTCCTTCAAGCTGACAGAAAAGTGCTCTGGGTGGAAACAGATGTACTTAATTAGGAGCAACACCAAGCTATATTTTACTACTTACAAATCTCAATTAGAAGAGGGTTAAAAGTGTGCTGGACCCTGTACTAATAGGTCCTGTATGAACAGGGCATCATGCGTGCAGAACCTCCCCTCTGGGAGGATGAAATGAGGAGTGAAACACAGGGAGGTATCTCTATTTATTTGGTGTTTGGTGTCCTCAAGTGAGACTGTCAATTATCATAGTTAGTCTTATGCTTTGATCCTACTTTTTTTTTTATTTTTTGTGTAGGGGCTGTCTCTTTGTTATGTACACAAATCCTTAAAAAAACTAAGGCTTTTGCTTGTTGGTACTACTATCATTAATTTTTTTTAATTAGTGGCTTTTTGTGCACAGGTTATTTCTCTCTACATACAATGTTTCTGAAAAATAGAGTGAGTCCATGAAGTACTGGAGGAGGAGAAAGCAAGCCTCTGCTGATGAGTTTGAATGAGCAGGTCTCTTTAGGACATGTGTTCCACAAGCTTAGGACTGTGTTATATGGTCTTACTGGCCTGTCTATCTGCACTTGTGGACATCCCTTCAGCAATCACTCTTCCCTACTCCCCACTATGGGAGAGCATTCCTTGAGGATGTGCCTCTCCATCAATAGAGGTCTGTTTCAATACATTATTTGTTTTTCCACTTACACAGTTTATTACAGAGGGTACAAATGCAGGACCCTACAACTGTATGCCCACATGGGGTGAGGAAGAAGAAGAAATATTTTCTTCTTGTCAGACAGGGTGATGAAGAAGCAGAAAGACTTTTTTAGATATAGGCTAAATATTGGAGCAGGGATTGACAGCAGAATTGGGGAATGTCTCACTGCTATGTCCTTTTTGTCCATCCAGGAAAAAAAAAATAATTGAATGAACTAGTAATTGACTTCTGTTAGGGATTGTTGGGGGAGGTGTTATTTGTTTAACTTATCCCAGTATTAGGGTTTACTGTGGACCTGGAAATTTTTATTTCTGAGTGCTCGCAGTACTTGTGTGTTGATGTGGTGGGGTTTTTGGCTTCTTTGGGGTTTTTTAGTATCAAGTAGTCATCTCTGAAGATCAGGTTTTTAAAGTATCTTAGTGCATGTACTCAAATCACAGGGCTTCCAAGTTCTCTATTTTTCCTTAATTTTCTTAAGTTCCTGAACGTTGTGGTTTGATAGATTAAAATCAACACTCAGGTTTTCTTAAAGGCCATCCTACGCTGCCTCCGTTAAGCTTTAACCAAAAATGTTGTTCACTGCAGTTCTAGTGATCAGCTAAGAACGATTCCTAGCCCTCAGTTAGGAATTACTGTTCTGACATATCCAACAAAAAGACTGTAAACTCACCAGATACTGCAAAACAAAACTATAATCCCTGCTGTTCTTGTCATCAGGCGTATCAGAACTTCAGTCCTAGATTTATCAGCACAGAATCGGATCAGCTCTTAAAATAAGGAGCTTTTTCTTTTTCTTTTTTCTTTCCTTTGGTCCTTTGAATGTCAAGAAAGTATTTTTTTTTTTTTGCATTATAATGATTACTTAGTTATCAGTTCTTCAAAATCGCATCCTCTCCCCGATTGTCTATATTGTATTTTGACTTGCTTACGTTTTGGGTCTTTGCTACTTCCTACACTGGATAACTTTGATACCAGTTTTAACCTTTAGTATTTTATGCTTTCAGATCTATGGTTACTTTTATTGGTTAAAGTTAATTTGATTATTTCAGCCAAGTGCTGCACTCTGCCAAGGTGAAATAATATAGGAAATAAACTAAAAATTTTGGAAGCTAAGAAAAGTCCAGCTGTCCATATTATTTATATAATACTCTACTTTCTCAGGATACACTTCACATGCCAGTTGGTCTTCCAAACATTTGTTTAAAAAAAAATTTCTTACTATTCTTGCTCTGGCTATAGTGATGGAAGAATACAGAACAATATCATGGTGCTTGCACTAGAGAGTTTATAATCTAAGCCTGAGATAAGAAATGCCAGCAGATCATAGAAGAAGAAAATCACAAGATGCCAGCAGTGTAAGTGTTATTTTTTTTCAGTAGACATTGCAGCTAAGGAAGATAAATGAAACTTTTGTGAATGAATTAATATTTTTTTAAATTTATGCTTTTTCTTCATTCTGTATCTGAAAAAAAAGCAGAATAGATAAGAGGAGTTTATCACCTTTCCAAGGGAATCAACACTTAGGAATGGATGGCTCCTACATTTAAGGAGGTTGTTCTTTGCCTGTTGTTGATACATCACAGAAAGACTGAAATGAATAGGCCTGTGCAGGTAGATCTGGGAGCAGAGTTTGGCTGCAAAGCCTTGATGACTGGTGAGGTTACACAGAAGAGCAAGGAGCTGTGCTGTATTTGCATAACTGACAGTTGAAAAAAACGATGCTTTCAATTATAAACTAAAAAGTGCACAAGAAACACTGAGATAGCGACTCCTTTAATCCTACACTTTCAGTCACATGATGGGACAGGACCACACTTTGAGGCAATCTGGTTTTCTTCCCATAGATTTAGGATTCTGCTGCAATTCCCTAATTGCTGTGGAATGTTGGTAATAAGGAGCAGGGCATTATCACTCCATCTGGATTGTACAGTACTAGAATAGTTTGCATTTCTTTAGTTTCATTTACCATGGGGAATTTAGGCTTAACCTGACTGGTGAACCTACATGACTAATATTTCCTTTTTAGGAGTGCAGAAATTGAGACAAACTGTGCTGGTATTTTTTTCCCCTCCATGCTCCACAGACTAGGAAAGCCTGAGATTGGAACAGGGTCTTCAAATCCTTAAAGGGTTAATTGTTTTAACTCCTAAACTGTATGTACAGCTTCCACAAAAATCTTCATCTCATCTTTGGGCATACTCTGAGGAAATTCATAGTAGAAACGTCTTTAATGGTGTAACACAGAAGGAGTTTTCTTAGGCTTTAAAAATATATGACATTTTTAAGAATTATGTAAGAATTTGTATGAATACTGAGAACAGATATAGTCTTTCATTCCTCAGACCTGCTTTGTGAATACTCTTATGGCTAGCATGTTTATTTAAGTGGTCAGTTCATAGTTCTACCATTCCTTCTAGTGTCTACTTCTACACAGAACTCACATGCTTCTTAGCTGATGGTGTTGACTACACTGTAAGACAGCAAAAGATGTGAACCAAGGCTTATTCGAACCATGTCAAACTTTCCGTGCTATAAGATCCACATAGATTATTTCTAAATACCACTTCCTTTTAAGCAAAATATAGTAGGATCTCTACAACAAAATGGAGGACTTCAATTTCTCAGAATTAAGATTTGGGAAAGGTGTTGGCTTTTCCACTCTGACAGATAAGATTTACAATTTAAGTGAAAGTGCGTCATGCTGACTACTTCTAAATGCTTTATTATCTACATTTCCTTTTTTCCTCACTCACAACAGATAAATGCATGTAGAACAACAGCGTGGTCTAGATGGTGATTACCAGACAGTGGCAGAGAAAGAACTGAATATATTAAAGACAAAAGGACCATGTGCGTGGCTTGAACTCTCTCCAAAATGCTCTTACCACGTTAAGGTGCGAAGCATGAGAAGTGCAATTACAGTCTCTCCCTTGCATGCAAGTGTGCAAACAACTTCATATAGTTTTGGAGGAGGAGAAAATTTCATCATTACATGGGTATTTTGTTTCCCAGTAGCACAGTTACCAGTACTTCCAATAGTATATTATACACTATGACCCAAAAGGTGTAAAATCAGACTTACAAAGAAGTAGCTTTTCATCTGAATTAGCTGATGAGAGCTCAGGACCCTGCAGGTGCCTATATTCTGTATGCGCCTCTCCCCTCCTCGTTATTCTGAAGGATGTGTACTGGAATGACCAGCTCATTTCCCACAGTCTATCAGCCATCTGATGACCGCTACTGACCTTGACTAGACTGGAATGATTATTCAGCCATTTAGCTGTGGGAGATAAAGTTGGTCCAAGTTCTTGGACATACTTCAGCAGTTTCCAGACTAGTGCATGTAGGCATGATGAACCTATCACAGCTGTGGTTTAATGGGTATAAACAATTAAGTAATTATAAATCAATGAGCTCTGTAACTCTGGTATTATAATAATTACATTTTAAAAGGCACTACTTAGTTACAACTGAGGGATTATTTACAGACAATAACTGAGGTCAAACAGACTTCCTCCTGTTCAAAGTATTTGTATGAGCAGCATGTCAAACAATAATTAATTTAAGGCAAACCTAATTGCCTAGTGTACTGAAGTGTGTCATTATCCTAGAGAATATACCTTATGTCTATCACTGGTTACATTTTAAAGCGAAAAGATGTCTTTTTTTTTAAATGAAAATGCAAATTGTTTTAATGTGTTACTTTTTGGTATCATTTCCTTCAGGGGTTTTTTACTCAGCCCACAGGAAAGGAAATAAAGTAACAGGAAAAAGAGTATGGCACATCTTATGCATGAAGCAATGCTATGAAGAATGAATAGATGGGAAAAATCAGTGGAATCATTTTACAGGATTATTCCCTACAGTATACTTCCCAGTGCTTTGTCTGGTCTAGTTTGCAAAGATGCAAATGATGTCGTTTTTCTTGCTTCCCTTAGGGGAGATTATTCCAGTCTAATAACACTCACAGTTAGGAAATTTTACTGATGTTCAAACTGTTTTTCTTTACCTGACTTTACCCCATTGCTCCCAGTTGTAAACTCCCACAGGCAATTAGGAATAGTTCTTCTCCTTCCTGGGTGTTCTGGGCCAAGCAATACACAAGTATTTCTTTTAATCTTTCATTGAAGTCTACCGAAATGATGGACGTTTGGGCCTTGGATAGCCTCCAAGTTTGAACACAGCCTCTGATCACTGCCCTGTGTCCACATGTATGTCTGTGCACAGACACACTGATGTGCAGAGACACATACTCATGACATGCTTACCCCAGACAATGCCCCCATGGTGCCCACTGACTGATCAAGCATTCTCTTGCCAGTGGATTTCTTTTTCAGTCAGAAGAAAAGTCACCTCCAAGGCTGGTAGCCTTGAGGAAAGGTAAATTCATAGGGTCAGCACAGAGTCAAAAAAGTCAGAAGGGACCCCAGGAAGTCTCTGGTCTGACTCCCGTCGCAGAGGATGAACTATGAATGCCGACCATGCTGTACGGGGCTTTGCCTTGTTGGGTCTCAAAGGTCCTCAAGGGCATATATTCGCCAACCTTTCTTGGTGACCTGTTTGAACACTCTGTTTTCTCATTGAGATATTTTTTCCTATTCTTGTACTTGTTAGTCTTCTGAAATTCATTTTACATTTGATGTACACTTTTCAGCAGAAACAGCAGCTGTGAAAGGTGGCAGCATGAAAACCATCTCATGAGCTTTGAAAGGCAGCACAGGCTTCTTCGGTTTCGGGTCAGATGAACATTGTCAAGTTACCTTCCCTCTCTGAGTTTTGCTTTCCTGTCCACTGTTATTTTGTTTAAATGGCAAACCTGGAAAAAACAAAAAAAGAGTCTTTGGAATAACATCTGGAAAAGGCATGCTTAAAATGGGCTTGTGCTAAAACACTTCAGAATTCAGTTATATTATGAGAGCAATTTCATAAAATATTGCAAAGTTTCTGCAGTTTGATGAAATACCTAACATTACATGACTATTG
Source organism: Chlamydotis macqueenii (assembly GCF_036417535.1). Classification (NCBI taxonomy): domain Eukaryota; kingdom Metazoa; phylum Chordata; class Aves; order Otidiformes; family Otididae; genus Chlamydotis; species Chlamydotis macqueenii. The sequence goes on along the minus strand of NC_141560.1, from coordinate 49,517,772 downwards.
GTAGTCACGTTGGGCAGTCTTTCTCCATTATCCATATGAAAAGTGGAATCTTCCACAGGAAATAGTCTTCTTCCTGGTCATTATGCCTACCTCAGCTCACCTCAGTGACATCTCCTAAGGGGATTCACTTTCAGACCCTGGTGGTACAATGGACTCTGTTGCCATAACGCCATGCTTCATTCCTGCTCAGCGCTCCTCTGTTTTCTCTGCACTCCTGCTGCGGAACAGGCACCAAGTTTGCCCTGGCTCCATCCCACTAATGCAAATCTTCTCCTCTAGTTTAGAAAGAGATATATGTGAAAAGGAAACAAAATAGAATGCCTACTTTATAAATATGCAATGGAAAAATTCGACATGTCCTCATGATATACAGTTTCCAAAAGCCAAGCATGAAGTATTTCTTACAAAGGCTGCCTAGGAAGCCACTTCAAAAATAACTGAATGAAAGAGTTACGTTCCAAAGTAACCATGTTTGTTTTTCATTTAACAAAAAAATGGGTTTACAATAAAATTGTTTTGTAGAGATATACAGACACATATAGAACCTGAAATAATAACTGGTGAATACTGTAATATCCTTTAGCAAAAGTATTTCAAAGGGGACAGACTTTTCAAAAAGCTTGGCTTCTTTTTAAGAACCAAAACAACTAGCAGCATTCTTTCTTAGAAACTTTTAGCACACATGGCTTTGAGCACTTCTGAAAATTTGCCTATAGAAGTGCATGCCGAGCACTTAAAAAAATTATCCTTGAGCTCTTTGGAAAATCTGCCTACCTTTTAGACAAATGCCTGTTCTATGATCTCTTGCTCTTTGATATACCAAAGCTTCATGTTAATATTTGATTAACTGCTTGTTGACAGATATTTATCAGTTTTTAGCTGGCTTGAAAAAAAAAAAAAGAGGAGAGGAGGGACATCTTGGATTTTGTAGAGATGTAGCTAAACTTTATATTTAGAGGAAAAGTCAAACAGCCAGTCAAGCAATCAATCAGATTTCTTGGTCCCTTGAGAGGATCCAGAGCATACAGTCCAGGTGCAGGCCTGGAGATTCTTTCTCACACTCCAGTCCAGCTACATCAAGGCTTCATGGTTTTACTAATGTTACTGAGAAATGTTTGCACATATTTTTCCACCACCAAATGGTGGAATAGAAAATACAGCAGCCTTTTATGCTGATGCAGGGAATGATTAGCCAGTATGGAAAGTACATTACAGGAAAGTACCATAACTAATCCCACTGCAGAATAAATAGTTACTAATAAAATAAATAATAAGAGGATGTATAGTTAGATGTATCCAATATGTCACAAAGAACTGATCTTTAAATATTGCAGATAATTGCTATATTAATCTAAGTTTGATGTAGCACCCATTTACTGAAGTTTCTGGATTGCATTCATGTTTTTCAGGTATACATTTTTACACAACACATCATCCCTACTTTCAGTCCTGCTAGTGCTAATAGTAACCTGGGAGTTCTTTTCCAGCCTCCCACCCTCTAAAGAGCACCTGAAGTGAACATACAGAATAAGCATTCCTGGAAAACTCCTTGTGTATTTAATTGACAATTAAAATCTTGTTGTGGCTTTCCTGCATTTCTGAACATATACCAGCCAAAATGCAATCTGATGCAAATCCAGATTGGATCAGCAGGAATATCTTGACTGGCCTGAAAGTGTCCTACGTGAAACTGTAATGCTACCTGTGGAATTATACCCCCAGCTGTTACGTGGGCAGTAGCCAATGCCTGACAGACTGTTTGGAAGAACGCTGCTGCATCCTTTTTCATCCATGTATATAAAAATGCCCCAGGTTTTTGAACATATGCATCTCTTGCTGTACTCATGGATGTTAAATTTACAGAAGTAGTAATTATTTACAGCACTAGGTGGTTAACTTACTCTTTTATCAACTACCAGTCCTATCCTGATTAATCAGTATTTAATTCTGCATTCCACATCTCTATTGACCTTTAAAAATATTTTTTTGCTACCTATCAGCCAATTGTGTATAGTATGAATTATTTTAGATCTTATTTGGATGATTAATTCTTTGCTTTTCAACTTGGTGGGAAGGGTGGACATTCAATGCATTTCTTGAAATTAGATGAAAGTAGTTTCTGAGCAATAGAAGTGGCAGAACTGTGCCATGGGTGCAGTAATCTGGGCTTTGTGATAGAAAAAGACATTAATGCTTCTTTTTAGAAGCTATTTGTTTACTTATTGCCCATAGCCTCTTTCCAAAGATTGTACAAGAGATGCGTAGCTATAGCAGCAAGGTAAAGACATGATTGCATAATAGATATGGTTTAGGATGAGTTTTAATCTTTACCATATCTTCTCACTAAATAGTGAATGATATGTAGCTGACAGAAGAGATACAGGAGAGAAAGAGCAGTTGGTGCTTTGACTGAATCTATGATATAGTTAATTATGTTTCTAAACCTGTGCCAGGTGCTTTAACAGCTCTAGCTAGGTTTTATTTTATGTGGATGTAAATAAATAAAGATTGTGGTTAATTTTCCTGTTTCCTGAAATAAGACTTTATAGGTGTCAGTGAAAACAATGTTATTGAGGCCTAGAAAAAATAGAAGACTTAAATATTGGAACTGTGCAACTCAGTTGAGAGGCTGACTGGGTAGCTAGGGAGGAGGTGATTTAGCAAGGTATTTATAGTCCATCAAAGGGTCTGTATTTGTCTTTTAATAAGGACATGAAAGCCAGGAAATGACTGAATATAGCCTTCAATACTTAACTGCATGAGCACACGGTGCAGACAATGATTGGAGCTGGCACGGGTGCATATTGTATGGATAAGTCATTCATCAATTGAAAAACGTGCTGCAGATTGATGACACAAGCTAAGCAGTAGGAAATGCATGGCAAAATGTAAAAGGAATAGATTAGACATAAATAAAGCGAGGGGCAAAAGAGATTTGCATGCAGATTTTTTTACTCAACTGCTTGAAAGTTTGACTGGCATCACACTTCATTACTTACTGTGCTACATCAGTAAAGGGAACCTGAGTAATAAATCTGGTCTTGATTTAAATATGTGGTTAAAGGTGACTGGGCGAGTGAAAATTCTCAACTTGTGGGAGAGGGAGGCTCCTGCCAGGAATGCGGGGCTAATGAATGAACAGTTAAACTTGGAATAGCATCCAGGGACCCTGGAGAGGCAGTGGGATTGGGACACAGAGAGGGAGAAAGAGTTTGTAGCTGACAATTGTACACATATCAATTTTAGGCGAGCTTAATTATTATATTATTAAGAGTTTAATTTGATTTAAATTTAGATGTTTGTTTTAGTGCAACATAAATCAGATAACGTTAATAATAATGTGGTATTATCATCTCCCAAATAAATGTATTTAACACAGATTGCCATTGTCTCCACCGAAACCATAAATGTAAGTGGGAAAGAAACAATCTTGTTCAAGCCACAGTGGAAAAGATTTGAGATTTTTGTGAAATGTAGTCATATTTTCTATTTCACTAAATATTTTTTTTTGTATTTGTCAGTTTAAAATGTCCTGTAAAGCCATATGAGATTATAACAAATCTCATAATTTTCCCTTTAAGTCTCTGTGATGATGGTTATTGTGCAATTTACATTTCAACATACAGTTATGCTCTCTGGACTCCAGGCCTACTGGAGCACAATCAACTTCAGGATAAAGAACAAAGAGAGGATATAATTACATGTACTCACAAGAGATGAAAATTAAAACTGTTTTCCAGTTTATAGATATTAAGTGGACTTGAGTTAATTAGCAAAATCATCCTTCACCATAGGTTATAGCAATTAATTTATTAAAGTGAGAGGTGGTCATCTAGTGCAACTTCTTAAGCAGTTGTGTTTCTTTCAGTGATAGGAAGACCTCTTACATCTTTTCTCTGCTACAGTACTTAGCAGTGGAAACCGGTCCTTGCCAAAATCCATAAAGCTGATCCCTTACCCTCCTTTAAATCCCTCCTCGAAACCTTTTTCTGCTGTGATGCTCACGAACCACTCCCATCAGTTAGGCAAGTAGTGAGCTGTAGTGAAGTCTGTTTGCTTTACAGTTATTCAGTCTTTCCAATCCACTCCCACCTTGTGATTTATCTGTTCCGTCCGTCGCTTTTATCCCAGCCGATAAGAATGCTGTTAGATCTCTGATGCAGGAACTCTTTTTTATTATTGTTTGCAAAACACCTAATTAAATTAAATCCTTTCATTTGGGGTTTCTAGATGCAACTATAATATAAATAGTAAATTATAACTTTGTAAGATTAGCATTATCTCTAACCCAAAAATCTGAAAATAAGACTTCAGTAGTAGGTGATTTGCAGTGCACTGGGAGGAACTAAGCAGTGGAGAAGGCACTGGGGTGCCTCTGTCTCGTCACCAGACAAGTCCTGCCTGGTAATAGGAGGAGCGTTAATAGATTTGGGGAACTGTGCATGTGTAAGTCTACACAGTTTGCTCTCAAAAGACAATTCAGACTAGGAAGTTAGAACAAAAAGTTTTTCCATTATAAGATGGTTTTTAGTTCATAGCAAATTAATTTGTCCATATTTAGGTCTGATTTATTGGTTGTTACTAACCCGTGCACAAAAAGCTTCCCACATTAATGGAGCTTAGGAATGAAATGTATCCTGGGAGTCCTCGTGTTTGAACCACAGTAACGTATCTTGTCCTGCAGTGAAAAGTGTTCCATAACAGAAGTGAAGAGAACCTTAGCTAAATCTGCAAAAGAGTTTACAGGTGAAGTCTTGCATCTCAGGATTTTTTTCAGGTGTATTTCAGTCATACACCTCAGTGTGACTTGGCTTTTAGCATGTCACTTTGGCTGTGATATTGATAATTGGGTCAAAACCAGAAATAAAAATGAGTTCACAGTGCATCACTAAGCCAGGAGGAGAACACTATGTCTTTTCAGACCTCTGTGTAACTGGTCATACCTGTTCTAAAATGAACACATTCCTTGAGAAGCATTAAAGGAAACTGACCTTACTGTAGTGTCTAATCATAATAAATGACAGGCTGGGTTAATTATTACTTGGTAATTCTTTATTTAAACTTTGTACTAAGATTCATTTGCAGTATATTCTTTCATGCAGAACATAAAAGATGTAATTGTGCACAAGGTGGGCGTGGTGTTTCCCTAGGTCGAGTATGGAATAATTTGTTTATACACTTGCCCTGTATGAAAAGTCCATGCGTGCTGCACATGAATATCCCAGTTTATAGGACTGTTTCTATTAGCTTTTTGCACACATGGAGGACAGTCACTTTCTTAATTCTTGACGGTCACTTTTCTTCCTAGCCTGATAGAAGGGAACACGATACAGGTAAGTTTGCTCAGTGCAGCAGTAACTTAATAAAACCTTCCAGATCCAGTCTATATCATCATCCTTCCGCACTCCATACATAAGTATTTCTAAATTAGCTGGCCTGATTACTCCATCTTGTAGTCTTGTAGGACTTGTTAAAAAGTCAGTGCCCAGACTTTGCATCCAGGCTGTCCATTTGCATTCCCAAGGATAAAAAAAAAAGTTATTTGTACTGAATCTTTTTTACTCAGCTGACTGAAGCTGGCATTCTGCCTTTAAGAAATCTGTTACAGACAGTACCTCACTGGATTGCTTTTTATCCAAAAGATATGTGCAGCTTTTCTATGCGCTTCATATGTATAGTTGTTGCACCACGGAATTTGCCTGAATTGACAGAAGCATTGTGCACATGGAATGACACATGGGCAGATAAAAGTAGAAGTCACTTTGGAAAACATCAATGATCAATGTAATTTTTATGAAACAATGCAGTATCCTGAGAAAGGGGGAATGCCAGCTAATCCTCAAGGGTGTTGCTTATTCTTCTGCAAAACAGGATTCTTTTTATTTAATTGCCTACCCCTCCATAAAACCCCAAACTCCTCCCCCTCCCCACAAAAAAAATAACCAAACCCAAACCTCTAAAAGGTTCTGAACCGGACTTCCTTGGATTGCCATCAGGTTTCTACCAAAACCAACAGGATATTGTTGAGATTAAGATAATTCAATGTCAAAATTGTAGCTAATTCCCAGTCAGGCATGAAAGACTTCTTCCAGCAGATCGCTCCTCACAACTGCTGCCCTTTCTCCCAAAGCTCGCTCTTCTCTTTGTTCTCTTTTCCTACAGCTCTCACATTTTTTTTTGAGCTGGAAGCCCCTGGCCATTCCCTGCTTTAAGAACTGATGAAAAAATGGTACCATCTCCCTGTGCTTCTTCTGGATTTTTTAGAATAGCATGAAGCTTATAGTGCCTGCGGGAGGATGAATGAGCAGACTCAACATCAACAGAAATCTTAAGAATGAAAGTAAAAACCACTCACCTCAGTCATTGCTGGCTGATATTTGTTCATAGTATCTCGGCCAGTACAGGTGAATAAGAGAAGAGCAAAAGTCTAAACTCCATTGAACTGGTAACTTCAGAAGTTTCCATAGAGAGGGAAAAGGAAGAAAAGCAATTACCTTTGCTCAAGGGGATGAGGAATGATGTGCTAGCTGCATCAGATACACAGAAGCAAACAGTAATCTCTGACCATCCTGTGGAAGACTTGAACCACACTGTTCAAAGCTGCTAATCAGTCACTTTAATTACTGCTAAACTTACTAGCCCTCAAGGCAACTTTCTTTATTAGTAGCACTTCTCTGCAAGTATTTTGAGTTCACAGGCATCTACTCTGGTCTTTGGGGATCTCTGCACTGTGGAGCTCTCATTATCTCAGAAGGGTCCAGGACATTTGGCTATACCACAGAGAAAGGCAGGCAATTACAGAGAAAAGAAACTTGTTCTTCCAGCACAGGCAAAATGTATAGCCTGTCACAAGGAACTCATTGTTTCATGACACAGTCTGTTTTTTCTGTTACCAGCCATATTTAGAAAGTAAATGTTTTTCTAAGATCTGCTATTTTTCTCTCTTTAGATGCTCTTTTTCTAAGTCCTTTGTCCCATATTTTTTCCTACTGTTTTCTTTTTTGTGTGTGTATGTCTTAACGTCCTCTTGATATCTTTAAAGTCTTTGTCATGTTTTACTTTTTCAATAGGCTTGCTTTTTCCTTTTTACATTTTTTTTCTTTATGCTATCCTGCATATTCCTCCCCCTTTTCCCCAGTATTATATTTATTTTACTGCACTTAAGCAATTCCAGTTGAGCATGAGGTCCTATTATGTTGGTCACAATCTATAAAGCATAGCAGAAAGGAATTCTATTCTCATAGATAAGGAAAACATGGCTCTGGCCAGTCAGTGTCTTGACCTAACCCATGTAAGGATGCCAGATACTTTCAGGCTTGAGAATTGCAGGTCACTTTCAGTTGGAAGTGACCTGCAATGATAATTTAGTCCAACCATCTGACGGCTTTAAGGCTGAACAAAATTTAAAGCATATTATTTAAGGGCATTGTCCAAATGCCTCTTAAACACTGACAGGCATGGGGCATCGACCACATGTGTTTGACCATCCTCTCTGTAAAGAAATGCTTCCTAATGTCAAGTCAGGGTTTATGTCGACTGACACAGCTTTGAATCATTCCCACACATCCTATCACTGGATACCAGGAAGAAGAGATCAGAACCTCCCTCTGCCCTTCTCCTCCTCAGGAAGCTGTAGAGAGCTATGAGGTCACTCCTCAGCCTCCTTTTCTCCAAACTAGACAAAGTCAAAGTCCTCAGCTGCTCCTCATAGGACATTCCTTCCAGCCCTGTCACCAGCTTTGTTGCCTTCCTCTGGACACATTCAAGTACCTTAACATCCTCCTTAAACTGTGGGGCCCAGAACTGCAGACTGTACTCAAGGTGAGGCCACACCAACACTGAATACAGCAGGATAATCACCTCTTTTGGCCGGCTGGTTATGCTGTGTTTGATGCACCCCAGGATGCACTTTGCCCTCTTGGCTGCCAGGGCACCCTGCTGACTCCTGTTGAGCCTACTGTTGACCGGCACTCCCAGATCCCTTTCTGCAGGGCTGCTCTCCAGCCACCCCTCTCCCCGTTTATACTTGTGCCTGGCATTATTCCATCCCAGGTGCAGCATTTGGCATTTGGACTGGTTACCTTTCATGCCACTAATCACAGCCCAATGCTCCAATCTATCTAGATCCCTCTGCAAGGCCTCTTGTCCCTCAACAGAGTCAACAGCACCTCCCAGTTTGGTATTGTCAGCAAACTTGCTAATGGTGCATTCAACTCCTGCATCCAGATAACTGATAAATATATTGAACAGCACTGACCCCAGGACTGAACCCTGAGAAACACTGCTGGTGATTGGTCATCAGCCAGATTTAGCCCCATTTACTACAATACTACCCATTTAGGCCCTTGAGCTCTGCCATTCAACTAGTTCTTCACCCAGCGCACTGTGAACCTACTCCCCTCATAGCTGGACAGCTTGTCCAGAAGGATACTGTGAGGGACAGTATCCAAAGCCTTACCAAAATCCACAAAAACTGGAGTATTTGTGACTCCCACTGATACAAGTGGGATTTAAACACATCTTTCCCTCTGTGTGCTTTTCTGTGTCCCTTTTCTCTTTTCTTTTGTACTTTTCCAGAGAGAACATTTTATTCTCTATGGTTACTAACCCTTGGCCACTTAGCTGAGTGGATATCTTTCCACCAAAATCAGTGGCAATGATCTCAGGTTACAGGATGTTTCATCAATCACAGAACACCTGTATTGCATAACTCAAGTAAGTTGAACAGTACACTCATCTTGAAATAACACTAGGCACACAAGTTAATTGCATAGTTACTGTGGAAAAAAAAAAACCCAAAATTAATTATTTGATAGTAACTATTCCGTGATTCTATCAGCAATGGCAGTAACTTGCTTGTTTAACTTAAGATAACACTTTCAGTGCTTGTTATTTTCCAGTAATAGTGTAATTGACTGGTGTGCAAATAAAACAACATTTTTGAAAAATGCTTGCATATAAAATTCCAAGCTAACACAGCAAGAAAAGGTTACTCCTCCTACCTCCATAAACATTACTGACAAAAGTTATCATAGCTTTCTCAAAAATAAATGGGAAAAAGTAGAATAAGGGCTTCATTGAATTCCACCCATGTTCTACTGCAGTGCAATGGGGAAAGATGCACAACTGGAGGAGAAGGAGGAAGGAAAGAGGTACTCGATTGACATGTATAAATGAAGATCAAATAGTCTTTTTTTTTGTTTTGTTGTCCTGCTCTGTGGTAAAGGGTTTGGGTAAGGAAAGGTTATTTGAGTTACATGGTGGAACAGATGTTTAACTCGATCTCATTTACAGAGCAAAAGAACTACTGTCCTGTCACTTTGAGTTATTACTACCTCTAACTCTCTAAACCTAAACTTCTAATTCTGAAAGCAAGATAGAATCAGCTTCTGTTAACAGGAGTGGAAATTAAATAATCAATGTATCTAATAATTAGATTCTAATTTTTAAAAATTGAAATGAATATTTGGTTGATAAAGGAGAAAATTGAACTTTACTTTTTCTAAAAATTAAAGAAAGAACCACTTTTGGTCTTGAAAGCAGTTTTGAACCAATAGGTTTCCCCAATGGATTTTAGCATCCATGGTTGCATGTGGACAGAAAGAACTACAGCTGAGCTACATAAGGATCAACATCAAAATAAAGTAGGGCATGAATCAGAGCAGTTTATTCACGTCCTGAAGTGGATACTCCTATTCCAAGATAAAAACTCATCGGTGTTAAGTCACTTCTTTAGACTAGAAGGCTCCACCAGTTATCAATGATGCTGTTACATGAGTATAACAAACTCCCTTCCAGGACACACTCAAAGAGGCTTCTTTGGCTTTTATTTCAGTTGAGCTTAACCCCTTTCTAGTCAGAACAATGTAGTATTTAATGCCATAGCATTACCGTATTCACAAAAGCATAATATATCTCTGTTTCTGTATTGTCTTGAAATCGCATTTACTCATTTGTACACATGTTTGAATCAGGCTTGTTACCATTTTTCCTGGGTGTCTGGAAAATTGGGATGCAGTGTCTTAACTACTAGTGTAACACTAGAGATCCTGCAGAAATAGTATCTACTAGAGGTTCACAGCAACTGTTGTTCTCTCTGTATTTTGTTAAGGTGCTTCGTTATTAATGGAAATTCTAAGGCAGTAGTTATCCCATATTAACACATAACAAGAGATTTCAATCTGTTATTGAGTCATAATAGCTACTGGCATGGTGCTTTTTTCAGTAGTAACTGGTTGGAGAACAACCTTTGGACATGTTCCTGCAGCAACACCCACTCTTCTAGGGAAAAGGATTATCAATGCAAATTACAGGGGTGTGTTTATTAAAGGTTACTAATTTGAAAAATGAAAAATTTGCTGAGATGAATGATTGATAAAAGCATCTGTCATCCATTTCAGGACCAAAAGAAGATTATAAGAATCATGGAAAGCAAAAGAGGTTTTTGTTAAAAGAGAGGCCTGGAAGCTGTAATTGCACATTTCTTCAGATTTATTCCTAAGTGCCTAGTCAATCCTCCGTTTCAAGCATCAAGCACTATTCTCAAGCATCTTAAATATTTCTGTTAGAGGTATCTAATCCATAGGATTTTCCCTTGTCATCTAAATTTCTCCTAGAATTGTGTACAGTCACGAAAAGCCTTGAGTAACCAAGCTCTTACCTCAAACCTAAGCCCTTTCAGGAACCAGAGTCTTGATATATCTTTGGAGGATGTGAGCAAATCTGGGTCAGGCTCTGATTTTTTACAAGTAAGTAAGTGACATAAAAAACTAGCTTTTTGTATCTCATGTTGTATAAATGGCATTCATTCAAAAATATTCCATAGTCTTTAATTCTTTCTTCTGCTGGAGTATCTTCATATCTGCATCTGCCATGACAAAAGCTTTGCTGAGTAACAGTACTTTAACTTCCTTCTGCTGACTCATCTTTCTCTAGTTCAAGCTAAAAAAAAAAAGTGGGACATATGTTCAAGTATCTATAAATTAAACACAGATTAGAATTCAAGACTCCCCTTCCCCATTTAAATAATCTGTTGGTTGCTTGAGGACTCATAGGTGCCCACCGCTATCTCTTTTTGAACCAGTGAATGGTTTCACAGCATCTTCAGTAAGAAGGAATGAGAGTACTCCCTCCAGATCTGGAATAACTGAACTTTCAGCTCTCTTCATGGAGATGGGACAAATTTGGTTGCACTTCCTCATTACGAAAAGGTACCAGGTTTTCATGATTCTGAATAAGACCATTAACTGCCTAGGTAAAATTTGAAGGAGCTGGTACTTCTTTATCCCCAGGAATAAATTAATAATCCTCGTTTACAATTTTTTTCAAGGACAGTGCTTAGGCATCCATCTTTAGGAATGGATTCTAGACTGAGATTTTTCAAGTAGGAGGAGGCTCCTCTCTGTTCAGTCTGACACCCAGATATGGCTTAAAATTAAAGACTTACTGTTGCTCATTTTGTTTGCTACTGATTGCTTATTCTACTTCACATACAGCTTGTATTTTACAAATGTAAATCTTCTTGTACCTTTGAATACAAAAGTTTTTATAAGGAAGTCCATTACAAGTATCAGAAACCTACTTCCTTTTTTTTGGATAGCACTTTCAAGCTGTAAGTGCTTGAAGGATGCATAAGGAAGTTCAAAACCTTTGCAGAGCTTAAGTGGATCATAAATGAGTCAAAGTCCTGATATCACTTCTCTGAACCGGAATTGATTTTTACCCAACTGGGAAACCCCGTCTTTATCCTCTAAGAACTCAAGCGTGGAAGTCACAGTTTGAGGGAGAATGTTGTGATTTTATACTGCTGTTGTGCTCAGCTGATATGACCAAACAGAATATTCTAGATAGTCCCAAGAGACTGTTTGGGTTATAGAAACTAATTCCCAAGGACATCTACAAATCCTGAGGAAGTGTTCTACCCTCTGCTCCTGAAATCTCAGTCTTATGCTCAGCCCCTAAGGGAGAGCTTGAAGAGTTCTGCAACAAAGGCTTCAGTTTCTTACATTATTCTCCATTCTGGTGAAATTATCTCTGGCCTGATCTGTCTTTTCTGACATTTTACTCTTTCTACCCAATGTAAAGAGCATAGAAGACAGTGAGAATTTCCTCTGTAGACATTAGTGATATTAAAAAGTACAATTTCAGTGCACAGCTGACAAGGTGTGAAAATAAAGCTCACAAAACTATCCTGACTTTAACCTTTCCTGGCTAACAGCATTTCAGCCATCCCTACTGGTCTTCAGTTGTCTGTCTTATGTTTAATTATTTGAAAATAAGTTTATTATCTTATTTGTAGAATTTGAGCTCTGTCATTTCCACTGGACTGATACTTCAGGATGAAGTAGGATGAAAACATTCTGTAAAAAAAAAATACAGAAAAATAAAAATGAATCTGTATCAGTCAACTGTAACTCAAAATAGTAGTTTAAGGATTTCAATAAAATATGCAAATTAAAAATATCCTGATCAATATTAGTATCTTTTTTTAAAGGATAGCATAATTACAACTGTAACTAAGCTGATGTTCCTGGGATGAACCGTAATTTCTTGATCTCTTGGAGCATATTAAATTTGTATCTACATCATAGAGTCTATTGTGTGATAAACTTAATCCTGTAATGAGAAGTCTTCCTTTGACCTAGCTGACATCTGTAGCACAAGGCAAAGTCTGACCTCTTAGCTATTTAACTTTGTCAACTTCATGACACTTGTCCTGAGCTCTTCATGGCTGCTTTCCTCCAATGTGTGGTTACTCTTTTTTTTTTTTTCACATGCAAGATTATTTTTATTACATACCCTGGTGTATTACTTTGAATTTCTGGGACTTTAACACCCATTCCCTTTGCTTTTTAGGTTTCTCCTTCATGTTCATCTGTTCAAGATGAATTCCCTGTTCAAGAATCCTGTGCATGTTCCTTGTGCTCATGTTGGAAACTTTTTCCTGCATATTAATATTCTGCATTCCTTCTTTCATCCTGAAGCAGTTCTCATGTGTGGACACTTCTTCCATGGAGAAATCTCTGTGAAACTATCCCCTGTGTTGTTAAGATAAATTTTGAATATGTTATGAGGGAAAAGAATCAGAGACCTGTAAAGAAAGGTAAGGCAAATAGGAAAGCTGCAGAGATTTACAGAGCTTTGGAGGATTTCTGGATGTGAAGCTGTGAACAGCCTATCATTAATAATAAAGGAAGCAAGTGAAGTAGTTTCGGAAATTACGTATTTTACCAGAGGTTAAGCTTTCTGATAAATTTATTCATACAGATTTCTGTATAGATTTCCACATACACAGAAACATGATTAGGGAAAGCTCATGACCTGCATAATGCTGTTACATGGCATAATGCCACAACTTTGGTCTCAGTGTTGCAGCCTGGGAACCTTTATCGAGTTAGAATTAAACACAAACGAGAGATTATGGAGAGACATTAAACTTAAATACAGCTGGGGCGACTGTCTCCCATTCTTTGTCTCCCTATAGGAACAGGTTGCAACGTACTGTCATTTCGTTTCATTTGGTAATTAATAATTAATTTTGTGCAATATGAGTTTTGTGTTACACTAAGTTATTGAGTAGCGTCTACTTGATTGGCCGTTGTTCTCCTCTGGTCTAATTAGAACTAGTTCCTCACCTTCAGCATGTGACAGCTTTGTTTATAACACTTCTGAAATTTAGGAGGGATCTGTGTTGTATAAACTACTTAAAATACCTAGACCTTCTCTTTCAAATGTAGTAGTTGTCCTTACTGAGGACTAGAAATTTAGAACAGGAAAATATATATTAATATAGGTTAGTATATGACTTTTTATTAATAATATTGGACTAACTATTGAGGCTATGAGCATTGTGCTGGTTTAATCATAGGTACAGTATAGTAAAATATGGCACTATTTTTTGGTACGATTAAAGTGTTTTATTAATGCTTCCATTGCAATAGACAGTGGTCATCATCCGATTTGTTTAACTGTGCTTGTCTACTGATGTTGCTTCCATTGCTACTAAATGATTTCTTATATAGGTGTCTAAGACCTTAATTATATTCTCTTTTCTTGCCTTTACTACAATTAAATAATTTGTTATCATAATGTTTGCCCTTTCCTCACTGGAAACATTATTCCCCTCTTATGCTATGGCTTGAGGCTTTATAGACTGAGCTGTCACTAAAATGCTATTGAATGGGTTCTCCTCCCTCTGTGACTTTTCAGAAACAGCAGTTGCCCTCTTCCTACTCCTACACGTCTCTTTGTATCCCCATTTGTTTTAACCACGGCAAGCAACCCAAGTAGCCTTGGGTTTTGTTTGGTTTTTTTGGTCTGGCGACTGGACTTTCGGGTTCAAATAACTTACTCATCCAGGTTGAGTAAGAAATAAATAACCTTTCAGACACCTCTGCAGCACCCCAGCCATAAGCCTCTAAGCATGTTTGCGTGGAGGAAGCATTGGGTAACAAATTCTTTACTTTGGCAATGGGATTCTCCAAATAAAAAGTTAAAGCATGCAAGTGCCTTGATTTTTAATTGCTAATGTACTTTCTCCTGAGGCCCTTCTGCTAAACTCCTTTATTTATATACAAGTTGAAAAAAATAGCTGCATTATGAAATCTCATTGGGTTTTGGTCTATTTTTCATAGATGTAGTCCTCAACCCTTGTTTTTGTGGTGCATGCGATATTTCAGAAGTTATCATAACCTGAAGGTGAGTGCATTTAATAAAATGATGACCCAAGACGCGCTAGTTTGATTTTGAACATGTGACAGAAGTCATAAAAGGAATAATTTTTTATTATATGAATTAAGTTGCAAGGACTGTTAAGTTAAACTTAAAATAACCCTTTTAAAAGTTGTTGAGGATAATGAATTAGCCAGGAGGAGTCAGAGCCTGCTGCTGCCAACTAAAGTGCTTGGGGACTTGAGATAGAAGTGAACGATAAGCAGCAGCTTTCATGCATTCAAATAAATTACATGTTGGGCTTGGCTTAATCCTGGCAGCAGAATGATCTCTGGGGTTTTCCCTACATTATCTCAGTCTATGATTATGCAAATATCCTTTTAATGTAGCGACTCCTTAACAGGAAATTAGTCTCATACTTGCTCAAATGCTTTTGCAACAAACAGACATTTGCTTGCAAAATCCTGGTGTGTCTGAGGTACAAAAAGCGCATTAACCCTTTAAGTACCAAAATTTTGAAAACGTGCAAATAGCAGGACATGCTCAGATGTGTCAGGGATGTAGCAGATGAACCAGGAAAGAGAAAAGTTTCCTAACCCAAAAATATCCCTGGGTTTCAAAGTTCAACCAGAATGCAAGTGTATTAAGGTTACATTTGCTTTCAAAGATAGTAAGGAAAACAGGGGAGGGAGAAAAATAGGATTAAAACTGAATAAAACATGGAAATGAGACAAAGCATAAAGACAAAGGAAATGTAACAGTGTTAAATGCGCAGTGACCTGCTGAGCCCGGGTAGTCTGCGTCATCATTCACGCATATCGATGTACTGAAGTTTATCACACGTATAGATGTACTTCAGTTTGTCGTAGGCATGTTGTTTTCAGGAACTGCACCAAAATGGGGACTGTGAGGGAAGCCTGCTATGTCCGGAGAACAGGAACTTAAGAATGGGCATCAGATGTTTCATTTGGAAAGAGAGATGGCTGGTATTCTTTGGGAGGGTCAAAAGTGGAGTCACAAAAATTGTGTTGTGTTCCTTGTGGTAGTATTAATGTACATCTCTGAGTGAGCAGGAAAGCTCTTTTTTTTTTTTTATTTCTTGTTTTTGTAAATCTCTGCTAGGTGAAATTATCTTAGGTAACCTTTTTCTTAAACTAAGAGTTTCTAGTATAAAAGGTCATCTTTCTTTTTAGGAAAAAAGCACCAGTTAAGCATTTGATGTCAATCTGGGATACACTAGCAGTAAGTTGGCAGCTAGTACTTGAGGTGCCTCCCACTCCTCTTTTCTTTTTTTTACCCCCCTGATTGAAACACAGACAGCTAAATCCTCAGAGTTACAGGGGAGCCTAATGAAATTAAGCACCTAACTTTCCAATGGGATTTAGGGTAGTATCTGATTCATTCAAGCTCTTTTGAAACTCCCATCAAAGTGAACTGTTCAAGGCATGACCTTAAGGTAACACTTGGATCAGCCACAAAATCTAGACTTCCAGCTCTTTGCTTTAAATATAAGACCTATCCTTTCTTCTATATCCAGTGTATTCTGTTTGTAATTACCAGAAATTACCATCAGAGAAATTGGAACTAATCTGAGGCTCATTAAGGAGCGAGAATTTATGCCTAACTATTTAAATAAATTCTTGTTGATCTGGTTTCTGGAGATTAAACTCTGTAATTTTATCTGTCATAGGAGGGAGAAACTTGCTAGTACAATAGCACAGTATCTTAGAGTAAAAAAGCTGAACACACATACAGAAGCACAGAGGGAGCGGGTGTTTGCAAACGCTATTCAGGCAGTAGGAATTAGCACAATTCCCCATTGAATCCCATCTAGTCAAACATGCTCAGTCCATGTTTGTATTGAGCACTAGCCAGTCACTAGTTAGTTCTGACAGCTCTAGCAAAATCTAGCAGATGCTAGATGAAGTCTGAAGATGTATAGAAAAATTTAGAAATGTTCTATTTGAAATTGAATTTCTTTTCACTAGATTAAAATCCTAAGAAACAGACAATTGTTGTGGTTCCACTAGAGGTTTCACCTCCAAAATAGTTTTGCAATGGTGCACTCAGTATGCTGAACCACTAGCATTCAAACTTAGCAGAAATAGGTCCCTGTGCTAATGATGTCAAACAAAAAATAGTGAGATTTTTACTTAGTATCTGATTTGTGTAGTGAACCCTTGCATAATACCAGGATAAATGCCTGAGAGCTTTTTGTCAGACTCAGGGTCTTAGAAATTTGCTCTTTTAAAAAATCATGTCAGGTAGCATTCTTCTGGAGTAAGACTAAGCTTTTAACATTAAGCTGACTTAATATTCTCTATATTCTCTATTACAAAAGTCTATCTCAGCTCAGAGGGCTGTCCTTGGGCACAACCTGCGTCTGTGAGGCGCAACTTTTATTTCACCTTACATGTAGAGAAAGAAAAAAACCAAAAACAAAGCCCACAAGAGTTCATCTCCCCTTATAACAACAGGGAACTAGAAATCCAAAGTGACTTCAAATTCTCCAAATTTCTTTATTGCTTATGAATCTGTAAAGTACCTGACTGATAACTCCCTTCAACAGGAATGCCTTAACTTGTATCAGCTCAGAGGTTTTTTAATAATTTTAAAATCAAGAAGCATTAATATAAACCTGTATTTCCTTCTGTTCCTTGATACACAAGTAAGTAATCTAAAGTGCTCCAGGGTCTTTTTTGATAATTTGCAATCTTCTGTGAAATAGCAAAAAATTGTTACAGACATAGTTGCCAAAAAGTGTGGCAAAAAAGAACATAGAGGAAGGTTACTGGTTTATTTGTATTGTTCCACTAGTTAGTGGGGTTTTTTTTTAGATGTTAATTTTAAAATGATTATTTCAGTGTTAAAGGAAATAGGATGCCAGTTGTTCAGGCATTACAGCATTCACTAGAGGACCTATACTGGCATCACAACTGCTTGCTATAAATTAGAGCTCTATCTCTTCATGTTTCAAGATGCTGTGTTCTGCAGTTTTATTTCCTTCTTGGAAAGCAAGTAGGATGTTTGCTAGGAAATTACTTTTGCTGGGAAATACTGGAACTTAATTAGTATTTTGGATGACCCACTTGAAATGGGAATTACGTCATTTTTACACAAGCCTATCTGGTGATACTAAACCTAGATAATTGGCTTCGATGGAGATCAAGTCTTTGCTGCAAATGCATAAAAATATCTAGCTGGCTTATTAGCCTACAATTCACATCAGAAAATGACTTAGACTTAAAAATGATGGGAGTTTAGAAGCTTTAACTCATATGGGAAATGTTCATATTTTTGTTCTGCGTAGTTGGAGCTGAGCTTTCTGAACACTTTGGGCAACAGAAATCGTTTCACAAGTTCATGAAGCCACCAAAGCTGTGAAGTCATTGATTTCTTTGTTGAGAGTTCACACACAAACAGATGTGAGAAGAGCGTATTTAGCTCATTTCCATACCACTGAATGGGACTCTGAGCATCTTGGAGTCTTATATGTAAGAACTATGAACTTAACTACTGCTATAGAAAATTAATATCTCACACAGATTTTAGAAAGGCTACAGAGTGTAGCTGGATGAGGAAGTGAACATTTGTAAATAACACAACCCCAGAGGAATATATTTGGCAAAAAATACCTTTGAGTGCTCTTTGTTAGTTCATCATTACACGTGCAGAACAAAACAACACCAAGTGTAAAATCATCTTTATCCTTACCAAACATCAGTATTATGGAATGGTACAATTATGTCCTATTCTGACATATCAGAATACCACAGGAATTTACTTTTTGCAGAAATCTAGCTGTTTAAATAAAGAATTAGAGGTCACAACCAATAGATGGCAACTAGATTTCAAGACTAAGTGGATTGTCACATCAAGAAATATTTTCATGAGCATCCCCATATGGAAGAAAAACTAAGGGAAATACAGTCTGCTTTCCCTTCATGTCAGCTGCACCTCTGAAGTCTTTAAAATACTCAGAGATGTGTTTTGTGCTTAAGTGGAGTAGTGGAGCATGCAGTCTGTCCAAAGTCACTCTCTGATCTAAAAAAAAAATATTTTTCATCCAAGTTCTCAGTGCGATCCACATACACTCACAAGATGTGGAGTCACCAGAAAACATTTGCCACTGACAAACAAGTGTCTAATAATGAAAACATGTGTCAATGAACACACAGTCAACAAGCTGCAGTAACTTAGCCATAGCCACTATTTTGCAATGACTAAGGTCACCCGCCCCCTAAGGTTTAAAGGTTGCTCACTGCAGGCACAGCACTACCTACAGAATCTTAATGAAACCTGCCACTCTGTCAGCACAGCACAGCACAGCATAGTACTCTATGAATTTTAAGAATCAGGTAGCACAAATGTTTGGGAAGGGAGTTCAGAAATAAAGTCAATGGCATAAACCACAAAATAGTCAGTTAGTCTTGTGTTCCTAAAATGTGTAAGGAAATCCAGAAAAGATCTAAATATGGTTATTCCTTTAATGTTAAAGAACAGAATGGGAAAGATTGTGTTCAATTAAATTCACTGTAATAGATGCTGGTGACTCTTGCTGTCCAGTCATTGGGGGGGGAGGGGGGGGGTGCAGGGAGTGGAAAGAGGCCTATCTGAACTATATGGCAGTTCCTTTAACAACTATTTAGTTGATACCTGACTGACAGGGATAGGAAAATTTGAGCGCAAAGCTTAGGTATTTCCTGTTGAGAAAATTTGAAGCATCACAGAGAGGTGAGTGCGTGGTTTTTTTGGTAGGCGAGTACTCAGCAAGCTCCTGATGGCAGATTAATCTATGACAAGCCATTCCTGGTAACTTAATCAGTTGAGGTCTTGGTGTCATCTTTGACAGCTGCTGTTGGTCTGGCAGCAGCAGGTGCTGAACATTCTCTCCTGTGCAGCACAGAAAGATAGGCTGTAGCTGCTACAAGGACATGGCACTAAGAGGGATCTTGTTGCTTGACAAACTGGCAGCATAGCAACAACTCTGGTGGCTACACCAGGCTGTCATGGCACAGATGACCATATCTTACTTCGAAACAGCTGGTTCCCAGCACATTGGATCAGGTCAGTGGGCACTTGGCTTATACCATGATGCCTTTCTGTAAAAGAGCTTTATCAGAGCCCAGTGACAGACTGTTACGTGGGGACACAAATACCCACAGTCGTAGTTCAGCCCTGATCGGGGCCAGACTACGCAGTCTCTCTCTCACTCCCCCCACCCTCTGAGAGAATAGGGGGAGATGATATAAGGAAAACGGCTCGAGGTTTGAGATAAGGACAGGGAGAAAATCCTTAAAGTCACCGTTACGGGCAAAACAGACTCGACTTGGGGAAAACTATTCATTTATTTCTAAAAACAGCAGGATAATGAGACAGAGAATAAGACAACCTCCCTCCACCCCTCCCTCTTCCCGGGCTTAACATTATCTCTACTATCTTCCCCTCCGGAGTGGCACAAGGTGGGGAAGAGGGAATGGGGGTTGCGGTCAGTTCATCACGCATTGTTTCACACCACTGCGTCATCGTCGGGGGAAGAATTCCTCACATTCCTCCCCTGCTCCTTCGTGGGGTCCCTCCCACGGGCCACAGTCCTTCATGAAACTGCTCTGGCGTGGGTCATCTCTTCCACGGGGTGCAGTCCCTCCAGAACAGCTGCCCCAGTGGGCCCTCCACGGGCCAAAGCCTCCTTCAGGCATCCACCTGCCTCAGCATGGGGTCCTCCATGGGCTGCAGGTGGATCTCTGCTCCTCCGTGGACCTCCATGGGCTGCAGGGGGACAGCCTGCTCCACCATGGTCATCACCACAGGCTGCAGGGGAATCTTGGCCAGGAGCCACATTACTCCTCCCCCTCCTTCTGAACTGACCCTGGCGTCTGCAGCCGTTCCTCTCACATGAAAAATTCTTCACAACAGGCTGGTAGACGCCTCTTAGGATCTTTTTACATCTCACTCACATCTCATCTCCTCTCTACTTCCTGCAGCTGGACTGGGCCGAGTTGGGCCCAGTCAGCTGCCCAGCAGGAGGCCAGAGGGTGAGGCCTGCAAGGCCCACGAGGCTCACGCCTCCCCGTCTCTGCCCCCACTCAGCTTCTTCACATCTTCTCTTCTTTTTTTTTTTTTTTCTCCTGTTTTCCCCTTCTTAAATACGTTATCGCAGAGGTGTTATCATGGAGCATTCTGCTACCAATTGGCTCGGCCTTGGCCAGCAGCAGGTTTGCCCTAGGCCCGGCTGAGTCCACTGAACAAAGGGGAGCGACTTCTAGCAGTTTCCTGCAGAAGCTGCCACCTTAGGCCCCCCCTCGCTAAACAAAACCAGAACACCCACCAAGCCAAAGCAAGATGTTTTTTTGTGCAAGTTCAGCACAACGCAATTACCATGGTGTATGCTGTGCTATAATCACAGTAGTTTTCTCTTAGGCTGAAGAGTTAATCCACCTCATAGAACCTCAAAAAAGTGACAGAGATGGTGCAAGGGCAAGTGCTGCGAATGCATGGCCCCTAGCAGAAAACAAGGGCCACTGATGCTTACCCTGTCCCAATTCACCCTTGGGAATAGAGTCTCAATACTCAGAAAGTTGGTCAATGAAGGCTTAGACTGATGCCGCTGTGGGGCCATTCCAGATTTTGAAAGAAGACACTAAGATATAGAAATATGTGAGACTATATTTTAATGAGCAGTTTGATTAAATCCACCTTAGGCTGGCTAATCATAGGTCATAAAAAGCTGTTTTAAAGTTGTAATAAACAAAATCTTAATGAACGTGAATGAATTTAATGAGGTAAAAAACACACAAGACCCAGAGTAGTCTCTCAGTAACAACTTCCAAATGCATACTGTAAAATTATTATTTCCTACTCATTATAATGACAATTAAGAGAATTTAAAAATACATATGCTACAGGCTTAATTTTGTAAAAAACCCCTTATTAACACAGCATGAATGAATCAACAGTTCAAACAATGCTTTAAACTTTATACCTAACTTCCAATTAAGGAGTCATCCTCATTTTTTTTCACCCCAAGAATAAAAGCCACTGTAACTTTCAGAAATGGAGACCTAGAACAAGTTAAATGATGTGGCAGTAGAACAAGATCAACTGATGCAGGTTGTTGAAATATGAATTTTCAAAGCATGCAAATAAAATGCCACAGTTCTCAACAGCTGTTTTCAAAATCTTTTTTCATATCTGAATTTTCATTCCTTCTACATTTGACAGGATTCATAAATAGCAATGATTGTTCAGCATTTTTGTTTGTTTTAACTCTCCTTTTCTTCTTGGATGTGTTTAACAGTCCAAACTGACTGCTAACATCTCTCAGTCAGCTGAGTGCAACAGCACCCCCTTCTAGTTTTAACAGTGCGAGGTGGAATCTGGAACTCCCGTCATCATGTAAGAAACCTGTAAAGAAGAAATAAGATAAAAGTGAAAATATTCTAAAACTAGGTATTTAGACATAAGAGATAGGCAAATGAATATTAATGCCACTACGTTATTACAGCCTATTCAACTGCAGGGGCTGAGGAGTTTTAAAATGGTTCTTGCGGGCCACAAGGTAGCTCTGTGCAAGTATGGTAGCCAGCATGTCCTCGTCACTGTATGTGGTGGCAGTGCTCCAAAGATCTGTTCACGCAGATGCTTACTTGACAGCAAGCCTCCTGTCCCACTGCTTCCTCCTCTAATGTGGGCATAAAGGCTAATCAACCAAGTACCTGACTGTCTGGGCTCAAGCTGCCTGAGCAGCCATTTGTCATCTCTTCTGATGCAAACACGGTGGGTGGAGAGGGCTATCTGATGGGCCAACTCTATGCCACAAGTTAGCCTATCCTATTTAATTAGACCACCACTTTGGCCTAGCAACTCCTTTATAATCTCAGCACCGGTATCTTTAAACTTGCTTAGATTTTCAGGAAGAAGTACCCCAGACTCTGAAACATTACGCTACCACTGTGTTTTGCCGTACTGAGCTGTATATTCCTTATGTGAGAATTGTTTCAGGAATCCTTCATGTACAGTACTGCCTGATCATATTATCTGTGTGGTTTCACTTTAAAATATTTGTTATGAAAACTTTCAAAACATTGATCGTTGCTACATTAGAAAACAAAGTCATGGTAATTTGTATGAGGTAAGCAGGTGACACTCATCAATGAAACTTAATCAAATTGCAACAAGCCATTTCTGCTGAAGGAAAAAAAAAAACCCAAACAATCCACCATATAAGTAATACCACTGAGATGGACTGAAATCAAACATGATCCTGCAAACTGAAGAACAAAAGTGGGTGTGCAGGCATCTCTGGATAGATTAACTTACCAGGCTGGGGGTCTTTCTTCTGCATTGGCTTTTTCTGGTAATGCTTGATACAATTTTGTTTTAAAAAGCAATTGCACTCCATGCTGTACATAGGTGCTAAAGTATGCACAGGACAGACTTAACTATTAATACATATATTTTTGTTGCATTGTGTGGTAAAGGAGCATTATTTCAGGCATATATACAGTTGCAGTGATAATGGAGTGGAATGGGGGAGATGTGCAATACTGAAATCTCCTGAGTGGGAAAGCAGACTGAAGTGATGCTATCATCTGCAGTCTCTCCCTCCAAACAGATCAGCTCTACAGATAAATTCACACCTGAATATAAACGTCGTCATCGTTTACAAGATCCCATTTTCTCCTGCTGGATGTTTTGAAGGATCTAGCCCATGCTGCTTCATCTGCACTGCGATATCAAACAAGTAATCATAACACTCACACCTAAAATTAAAAGGAAAAAAAAAGGTGAGATGTAAAGTAAGGATCAAGTCTTACCATGTTTTATGAAAATTAATAGTTTTCTTCCTTGTGCTTTACATCACCAATTTGACAGTCTGACTGGACATTTCCATTACTGTGGTATGGAAAGTGCCCAGCATTTTTACTACATGATCCTGATTTGCTGCTTGTCCATCAGCAAAAGAAGAAGTAAATTCCAAATATGGGACTAGAAAAGACTACACAAACAGTATTGGCAGGTGTCGTATAAAAGCAGACATAGCCTGCAGGTTTCATAACAGGAGGGACTTGTCCATATGAAAGGACAATGTTGGCAACCCTATCAGCCAGCATTGATACGAAAGGAAAACCAAGTGGTGGAATAATGGATGGACCCATTCCCAAAAGCTCCCTATACATTGAGTGAGGCCAGAACTTAATGTTCTGAATCACTGCTCATGGGCTGGAAACACACATGACATTAAGGTCACTAAAATTTTGCGGTACAGCAAAAGATACTATATTCCTAAATTGTACTCACATTGTTTTGGCTTTTTCCCATGTTTCTCCCCATACGTAAACTCCGTGACGTCTGACCAATACAGCACAAGAGTCTGGGTATTTTTCCATTGCATGTGCCATTCTTTCCTTGAGATCCTTCTCTTCTGGTGTATTCTCAATAATGGGAACCACTAGCGTATCATCATATCTGAAAGAAAAATCAATGTTTGTGTATTTTAAAAAAAATGCCGTGTTTGGATACATGAAGCTTCTTCCTAAGAAAGAGATTCTCCTTTGACTGTGTAAGGATGTTAACAAATTCTCAACACTACTGATTTCACGCTCTTTTCTTGTGAGTCATGCTGTAACATAAGAACCCTCAGGAACATCTCTCATTCCCAACAGTATGCTATGCTGGCAATACCCGAGAGCTACACTTGAGGCACAAAAAGAAAGTAACACTTTAATGTATTAGGTGTAGCTGTTTGTTCACATATCACTTTGTAGTTGAGTCCCTTTACAACTTTTTCAGACTCTCTTCATCCTGTATTGGCATCACCTACAAGCTTTATCTCAGATTAAATTATTTAAAGGAATCACATCATGAAGAAGGAAATGAAGCTGTTTGCTGCAGAGCAGAAAAAAATTAATTTAGGTAGTCTAAAAAGCCTCTGGAAATAAGATTGTCCTGCTAAGGCATATAAGTAGAAAGTAGAGTCAACACATGAAAAATAAATTATCTGTGATGGAGTCATTGGTGGGCTATATGTGATCTTAAGAGAGCCTAAGAACCCCAGTTCCAAAGACAAGATGATGCATGTTACTCAGTGGAACTTGCCTAAGAGTTTCTTCTGAAGGAGGACTGCGATATTTGGCATTGTCTGAACCTTAATTAACACTGGCAGAAACTTGTTTAAATAGTTTTAATGAGCCCCCAGTGCAGGTTCAGATTTATCATTGAGATCACATAGATACTTCATGAGTGGATGCTACCAGTACTTACTTTTATAAAACAGAGAGAAAGCCATGGTAAAAATAATACAGCTTATACTTCAAATCAGATACTCAGAAAATTTAGAAGTCTCATCCCTTACAGTTTTCATGGCTGGTACTTTCCCAGGAAGTCTATAAAAATAGTGAATGAAGAAAATTCAGTGTTTTTGGCAGGTTTACTTTGACTCTTACATATTCTGATCATTAAAATTAGATTTGGAGTGTTTGCTACTAGTGAGGCCAAATGAGCTAAGGGATTGGTTTCCTAGGTTCTGCCTTCTACTTGGACATGAGTTTGGAAGCAGGTGTAAATACTGTAACTGATTCCTAATCATAGCCATAAGCTTTTAATCAAGAACAAATACCTATAAAACCCAAAGAAGACTCTGAATGAGTTAAATATCTCTTTAGTTTTACTGAAATATAAGCAGCCTACATTTAGCCAAACCTTCATACAAAATATCTTGGGGCAGTCTGAGACATTCAAAGCTATTTACTACAGATCTAGTTCTCCTTCTACTGAAGTCAAAGGTAAAACTATTCTGGCATCACTGGGATCCTATTTAGGCCAACAAATACTTCTGATTATTCTATCTGTAGCATTTTCCTGAATAGTTTCCATAAAATCTTTACGTAATTAGAAGCAATACATTGTCAATCCCTTTTTTGAAAGATCCCATTCAAATTTCTCTGAATTCAATGGGGAGCCTTGTGTGAGGCGAAACAGTGGAATCAGTCTAGTATGGACATATCTAATATGTACGTAAGAACCACATAATCTGGAGGTTTGATTTCTTTACTTTAACATTTAGGAACATTTGGGAATTCAAAATGCATATTCAAAAAAAGAAAATTGTTGTGGATTTTTTAAAAAAACAGTGTTGTTAGACAATTCAATATAAGGAGTGTCTTTTGCCACATTAAAAATACAAATGTTGACAAGAAGGTAAAGCTGGCAAGTCAACCAAAACTGAATAAAATATATCCAGGCATAAAATCACATGCCAGACATATGGCTTGCTCTCTTGCCAAAGGGCAATAGTTAGTTACAAAAATTAACATCAAAAAGTAGAAAGAATTTAGCATTTCAATTTTTCATCTAATTGTGACATATTACATAAATGTTGTTTGTGGATCCCAATTCAACACGCCGTGGGTGGAGTCCTCAAAACAAGCCGTCACACATAATCTGGAATAACTCAGCACTTACCTCAGAGCTCATCCTTGAAAAGTAATAACATTATGTTTAATGAGCTGTTTATTCTGAATTTTCTTTCAAAGTCTGTCAAGTAAAATCTGAAATCCTTTACTCTCTTAACATGCCCTAAACTGGCAAAGGCGGTGATACGTGAAATCCACACAAATGTAGTTTGTACGTCATCAATCCAACCTAATGCTGGTTGGCTCCAGTTTCAGTTTAACATTGTATAGATGTGTTAAAATCTCTGCTCTTGAGATATCTGTCAGGACACAGCTCTTTATTTGGTTTGTTTCTGTAGACCACAGTAGCCTTGACATTACATGATTTTATCTCAAATCTCTTCCACAGGCTTGAGACGTTCTTAGGGAAAGCCAGAGGTCCTTATTCCAGAGGTCTTTTTACTTCTTATTGCTAATACTTTATATTACACACTTTAACACACATAACTCAAATGACTTGCCATCTATTTATGTTGCTCGAAACAAATGATCAAATAGTATGCTTCTTTTCTTAAATATAGAGAAGTACCGGTAATAGCCTCCTGAAGTACACTTCTGGATTCCTTTTATCATCTCCTGATGGGTAATACTGAACTCACTCCCTGGGTAAAGAAGGGTAGCCATAACAGCAGCCTTGGAATGAGTATGGATCACTGCACCTGCTCCTAAGAACAGAAAGAAGAAAAATATGTATCTTTAGAATTAATTTTAAAATGTGTCTATTAAGAAAATTTCATTCACATACTTGCTTCATTTCCCTTGGCTAGGCATCTTAGAAAACAGTGACCTACTGTACTACAGGAAAAAATATACAGCAACCTAAATAAAGGTATGAGATAATTACTCATCTATAGAAGACAATTACAGATTGTCTTAGGACGCTAGTGTTAACTTTTAGTTAGTGACAAATTCCAGGAGAGAAACTACTTGCACAAATTCAAGTAGAAACACTACTTGTACATTTCTTCACATACTGCAATGACTGTAACAGGCTATTAACTTTATCAGAGTTCTCAGATTCTAAAAAAGTCCAAAACTTACTTGTAAGATGAAAGTTTAAAGATTTTTACTTTCTTTTTATGCTAGTACTCTTCTTCGATTATCCACTGATTCTCTGAAAAAATATTTATTGTTATCTTATTGTGTCATGATGGAAAAATAGGTAGACAATAATTATAATTTACTTATATAGTTGCAATCTTGCCAAAAATATGAAATCGGTTTTCCTTGGGTACACATGCAAGGTTCTTGTGCAGCAAGATCAGAAGGGACTCCCTACATCCTTCCCAAACTAACAGATGTAAATCAACAGCAAAAGCTCTCTATTACTGTCCACCTGCAAAAGAAAAGTTTTGTACTTTTTTCACCTATCCATAATTTAGAAACTTTGATCACAGCCAATGCTTATGAAAGGATATAAAACATAGCTGCTGAATAGGCAAAACTACTGTTATAAAACTGCTGTAAATGACCCAGCTCCTCCCACACCCTACTAATATACTGCACTAAAAATTAGTTCCAAAAGATGATGACAAGTATAGGTACATGAGAAGATGAAAATGTAAAGGACACTCACAGGATCTTACCATGGACTACCTTCCACTGTACATATTCCTTTGCAAATTAATTTATTTTATAGTTTCATGTTTATTTCACTGTGACTTCCACATATAAAGAGTATGGTATTGAGCTTCAATTTTGTGGATGGGTATATCAAATCATACGTAGTCGGAGTTGTAAGGGACCTTTAAAAGTCATCTAGTCCAACTCCCCTGTAAGGAGCAGGGACATCTCCAACCAGATCAGGTTGCTTAGAGCCTTGTCCAACCTGACCTTCGGTGTTTCCAGGGATGGGGCATCTGCAACCTCTCTGGGCAACCTGTTCCAGTGTTTCACCACCCTCATTGTAAAAAAATTCAGTGTGAAAAATATACAGTGTTTCAGTCATCACTAAACTAAAAACATTTGCTAAGCACCTCTCATAGTGTAGGCATTCATAAAAAGAGGTGTGCACTGGCTTTTCTTTAGTTTCTTGTGTGGTGGAGGACCACTGATGTCCTTTTCATTCATGTCACAAACAAACATATCTTCTGGCTGTAAGAAAGAAGAAATTATTTTGACCTGTGATGATCCAAATAGTTTTGTTTTCCTTCTAGGGAGACAAATATATACACCTTATATTTCATATAGAATGTGATTTTAACTTTGTAAAAGTGCTGTAACACACTGCATTTCTTCTAGCTTCAACACTATTTACTAACATTGTATAATGTGAATTGTTATTAGATACTTTTTATATTCAGACTGCTGCCAAGCAGATATTTGTAAAACTAAAATTTTCTCAGAAAGGAGACAGTCTGTATCTAAATAACAGACAATAGATCAAAAGGAAAAGTAGCAACTGATTCAAAAAAAAGAAATGTAGATGTACTTTTCTTTCCCCCCTTCAAGAACCAACACAGGACCTTAATTAAACCTACATATAATATATTTAACTTGTAGAACTATTTTTTTTTAAACTTGCTTTTAGTAGCTTTACATGAATGTTACCTTTGCACCAATCAGCTACTCAAAATAGTATAAAGAATTGTTCAGAGCACCAATAAAATTTTCTTCTTTAATGTTATTTTAAAAATCAGCAGGAAATACAGTTGCAAAAAATTTCCTTACTCACTCTGCTCAATCCACTGCTACTGCTAGCAAAGCACAGACCATCACGGTCTTGCCATGTTATGCCTTTGCCTGCCTTACTTGCTAACATCCCCAGTGAGCACTGCTGCAAAACCCCAAGTTTCTATCAGTGAAGACATTCCTTTCACTTCTCATTGTATTTATCCTCAGATTGACAAAACAACAAATCCTTTCCACATAATATTCTATTTTGGGGGAAGTTCTGCTGTCGTAAAATAGTTATCATTTACAATTCTCCCCTCCACTTACATTTTGGGTTTTTATTTAAAAGGAGATACATAGACAAAGTCACCTTTTCATGCTGAGAGCCCAGCCATTGACTGAGAATATCAATACAAAGATTTGTAACCACTCAAATGAAAATAAATAGAGATGAGGTGTTAATGCTTAATTATATACGCAGCACAGTAACTTGAAACTGTAGCCAGACAGCTACAAAGCCATTCAAGCTTGACAAAGAATAAAGCTGGATTTGAGTAATGTTCGAATCTCACAGTCTTCTGTGTTAATTTAAAGCAAAGAGATCATCAAGACTAATCTACACTGGCCACTGAAACGCATGTTGGCTTGCTATGCTAGCGGAGTACTGGGCAAAATCTTCAGTTGTTTCAAAAAGGCAGTCAATAGTATAACAAGTTAATAACTACATAAGGAAAAATGAAACTCTAAACAAAGGTATTTTCATCCATCTCAAGATGAGCTCTGAGATAAAAATATAGTTCAACATACCTGTATTCTTTCCTTTTGGACTCCTGAAGGAGCAATGTAGATTTCATTCCTAAGTTACAGACAGGGAAAAATCAATAAACATAGAATTGTTCAATTGCACAGACATTAGAGCTCTCGATCCACTGAAAAGGCAATAGCAAATCTAGGCCCTCAAAATTCAATAATTCTCTGGCTCCTTCCATAGATTGACATGTAGATGGTTTTCAAAATAGTACTGAATCATACAAAGGCGTATGAAATCTCTAACAATGCATTTATATATTTATTTGTATCGATAAAAAGATAGCACTAATTCAAGGCAATTAAATGACCAAAATTCAAGTAGAAGTGCATTATTTCTTGCAAGGTTTACATGAACAAAGACTATAAAAAATTGGTTGAAATTAAAATGATTTCAATATGGTGTCTGAAATATTTTCAGTAACAGCAAAAAAAAGTTCAGATAATCTCTCTCAATTTTAATCACTATTCAGTTTCAACAGTAACATACTAAATTCAGGAGCACAGAGACATCTAGTGAATAATTAGTCAAGGTACAGATATGTTTCCTAAGGACCACGAGACATTTATATTTCAGGACAAGAGCACTTAGAAGACGAGCGAAGCTGGTAAAGGGTCTAGAGAACAAACCTTATGAGGAGTGGCTGAGAGAACTGGAGTTGTTTAACCTGGAGAAAAGGAGGCTCAGGGGAGACCTCATTGCTCTCTACAACTACCTGAAAGGAGGTTGTAGCAAGGTGGGTGTTGGTGTCTTCTTTGAAGCAGCAAGTGATAGGACAAGAGGAAATAGCCACAAGTTGCAGCAGGGGAGGTTTAGACTGGATATTAGGGAAAAAATATACACTAAAGGAGTTATCAAGCATTGGAACAGGCTGCCCAGGGAAGTGGTTGAGTCACCATCCCTGGAGGTATTTAAAACACGTGTAGACATGGCGCTTAGGGACCTGATTTAGTGGTGGACTTGGCAGTGTTAGGTTTACCATTTGACTCGATGATCTTACGCATCTTTTCCAAGCTAAATGATTCTATGATTCTAACTCTTACAAAAATACAACTCTTAACATAATGCACTGTTCATAGTGGTAAAATGGCTGTGAAGCACATCATATTTGTCATTTTAAACATTCATGAATTAACACTGCCAACATTGCATTAATTTTGTCTTAATTCCTTTGCATGAGCAAGACGATTCAGAGCGGAACATATCGAGAAATCAAATGATAATTCACTTACTAATCAAAGACATGCATTTTTTTCTTAAAACTTTTTTTTTTCTTTTTTAGAAATTAATCACAAAGGGAAAAATCAGATGATGAATACAGCCTTTGAAATATAGGACACCTGACAAAGAATTCTAGATCCATTTTTAATATGTTATTCCATGTCCAAATTGACATTTTTATTCTGAGTAGCTGATATGAACCGCACAATGAGTAATGCTGATTAGGATTAGCTGGTAAAACCATTGTTAGAATTTCAATCAAATTCACATGTTCTTTCACTGTTTCCTATGTAACAATTCTAAGCTAGTCTGATCTCTGCCTCATAGCAGAAACACAGCTGCTGTTACTGCAGGTATAAAACAGTACAGCCAGACCATGTACAACATGTACAGTATTGGTACCAACTCAAATACATATTTTGGTGTAGTCTGAGAAACCAAGTTATGGAACTGCTGAGGAAAACGGTACTACCATGTTAGTGTATTCTCTGTTGACACCATTTGTCCTGCCACAACCAATATGAATCGCACTGAAGTGACGAAGAAAATAGCCCACACTTAGCTATGGATGAGAAATTACTGCTAGAAAGATCTTTCCATAGGCAAAGAACTTTAAAAACAAGAATGAACTGTCTTATCATTCCTATCATTATTATTATTGTTATTTCTTTGCTTGCAAAATCACACAGGGAAGCGAAATGTCCTGCACAAATCTAATAGCACAGCACAAATATTAGCATTTATGTATCTGTCTCATATATTTAAATAGCAATGGCTGTTTGTATCTGCAGGCAAGTGGACATCAGAAAAATGAGAGGTCAGACACTTTCAAGTTAGAGTGTCACAACGCCCTGTGACTGGGGGCAGAATTGCAGGCACCGCGGAAGGTGCGTTTCGCAGAATGAAAACTATTTTCTCAGTGGCCACTGAGAGGAGCTCTGTCTCCATTAAAAGCTTGGAACGTATGAACGGGGGGAGATGAGCAAATTAAAATGCAAAGTGGTGATTCTTAGTAGTGGATGCACACCAAAAATTGTTTCTGTTACCTGACCTGCTTTAATTATATATTAAGCCTATCTCCTTAGAAACTATTTCAGTGGAACAGTAATTTCCTTCTTAAAGGAAATGTCTTGCCTGCAAAATGTATAGGGTGGGATTCATCTCATCTAACCACAGGTATTTGAAAGCTGCATGCCTGGTGTAACCCACTCTAAATTCCATAGTAAATTAAATTAAAAAGGGGAAATACATTGTTCCTTAAAGGCAATTCATCTGCCTTAAACACTGACAGCAAAAGGACAGAAAAAAGTCACACACCGAAGTTGGTGCTCTCCATTGAAGGGACTGCAATGATTAATTCAGACTAGCCACCTCCCTTCTATATGGTTAAATTTGGCATATTGTTCAGCTCCCCCTCTACCTTCTTGCTCATTCTTGATTTTCAAACATTTTTCATGGAACTGAAATATCCTCACCAACTACTAAACACAGCTACCCCCTCTCTCTCTAACCATCACATTCTTTCTCTTCCATCTTTACTTACCCATGTTTCAAGCTGATTCCTCCACCAGTTCCTGTTACCCAGCCTAAACCATAAAACAGTCTACAAAGCTCTGGGATAAGATTTCTTGGATGTAACTTCTCCTAAAAATAAATTAAAGTAAAAAAATTAAAAACCATCAGAAACCTAAGAATTTCAACTCTGAAACTGAGTTTAAAGGGGCAGTACTTTCATATCGCAGTATGACAGTCTAACTTACGCTTAGGAACTTCAGTTACAAAATGAATGCACAATGTATTTGCACAATGTCCTTACATTTTGCAGGGACTGTTCACATCTTGAAAGGAACAAACTAAACCCCCAAATAAAATGCATGTCTGATTATCCTTCACAGGAAAGGTCTCATCTGAAATTTATTAGTGCAGTAGCCCACAGGTATATTACACCAGCGAGATTAAGTCATAGACTATTGCCACAAAAACAGAAAAATAAATGCAGCTAACATTAGCCATTCTGAAAAGTTCAGTTAATTACTTTTCCTATTGAAACAGTTTTCCGTAGGTTTATTTTGCTTAATTTACAAATTTCAGTAGAACAAACTTTATTATTTCTGCTGTATCGTATTTTCACATAGCAGTCAAAAATACCATAGAAAACACAGGCAAATTATTTGATGAATTTACATTCCTACATTTTTACAATGTGAGGTTACCTCACATGCAGTTTAGCCAGAAGGCAAATTGTATTATTTTAATATTTATTTCAGAAGGGAAAAGTTCTTAATTTTTCCTACATTCCATTGTTTATTACAACAATAAATACATCTACACCTGTCTGTTAACCAAAGGTATCCGTAGTGTCAGAGATTCATTCATAGTTAACCTAAACCAGAATAGCTTTACAGTACAAGCCAAAACTATTTATTGGAAATCCTAAACATTACTCTGCACTGAACATAAATGAAAGCTGTATGTAAGAGGTAGCAGTCCTTGATAAGTGAGGATTACATTGGCAAACTAAAAGTTTTTAACGTTGGAACCACTTACCTCAGAAATATAACCAGGATACACAGAGAAAAGTGTGAGATGCTACTTTAATTCATGCTGCGTGCTTGAATTTATACATTTGCATGTTGTCCTGAGTAATTCTCTTAGCTTATCTGAGACAATACAAAGCCAAAGTCTTCCCCATTTACCAGTGTAAAAATAAAAATCATATGTGCTTTCACAAAGATCCTGATACAACTGAACCCATCAAGTAAGGAATTAAATAGCAGAGAAACAGAACAGTCATTTTATTTACGTCAATTTATTTCCCTGGGATGAATTAAGATTTCCACCTACACTACTACAGTAATACAGCTGGTTTTGTTTTTCACATGAGTGTGTGACAGAAATCTATGATTAAGCAATACAGATGTGCTTCTTGCATTGTTTTCAACAGAAAAACTGATCAGTTCTAGGAAGGCTAAACCCTTAGGTCACCAGATACAGTCCCTTGCTACTGCATAATTCTTTTTATGTACTCATTAAGCCTGATCAGTACTTCAAACTTCAGCTTAATAGTGTAGCACTGTATTCTTCAATGGCACTTGCTTCTGAAGCATTTATCTTTAAGGAACTGGGATTCAGTTCAGATGCTATTCCTGCCTGCTCTGATTTTGTTTCTATTATTCATAGTCTCTCTTAACATATTAAAAAATCATGTTTATTCATTCCAAGTGATAGAAACAAGACTCTAACCAGCACTCCTAGAAAGATTTTTAAAGCATCATGAACCTTCATCAGTTCACATTACCTGAAACAGCACATACAAGAGTGTGTGAAGGAAAAAGACTCCAGGGCAGATAAGCAAACTCCTACATTTACCATGAAAAAAACCTGAAATCTTCCCCATTCGCAGATCTGAAAATTAAACCACTTCTTGCTAGCTCTTGGCCACTGAAAACAGCAATATATATCGAGTATACTCTAACTCAACATCCCTCAAATACTCATGACTCTGAAATGTTCTGTGAATCTGAAAATATTAATGTATGTGTCTTATGTTTACAAATACAAAACAAGTGCATAGCATGCGTAAATTATGGGTCCCCATTTTGTTGTTCTGATTTATTTATACAGAATTAATGGCCGTACATAATTTTTATCTATTAATCTGTCATGAAACTGAGTTCCACAGTATCTTGTTTTGACTTATGCAAAATTACATGTCTATTTCTACCCTATGCACTAAACCAGTATCTTTCATTTCAAAGAAAAATTATGTCCCCTACTTTTCATGGAATAAGCTTGCATTAACAGGTTTATATTGCTATCATTTATTGAATGCATGCAGCTATAAAAAAAAAAATAGTTTGTAACACTCCTAGAGTTGTTTCGTATTTTCCCTGTTTGATAAATCTAGACATTTACTGCAAAATTCATATTCGTGGGAGAACATGAGTGGTTTTCACCACTTTAAGTCACTAAAAAGATTCTTAAAAGTTCAAATTCAGAAGCTGCTTTCATCGAGAACATATGAAAATAATCAAGGAATTCTGACTGTTTTTCTGAAATATTTCAGGACTATAAATCAATTCTCAGAGTTCAACAGTATTTTTCCAGGATCAGTGGATATGGATTATAACCATAAACTATCTAAATAAAAACATTACTGTATTTCACGTTTAAAATTACTGATAATAAAAAAGACAGCTCTTTCCATAACTAAAAAAGGGTACTTGCTGTGAACACGTATAAAAGCAGCAGGCAACTCAACAGGATTACTCTTTGTTAAATCTCAATTAGCAGTATTTTTAAATTTGATTTTTAAGTTGAAGTACAGGTGCCATGGTTATCTCTTCCTTCATGTCTCCAACTCAGGATCTGGCCCACTAGTTTCCGATATAGTTAACATGAACAATTTGGCTTCTTTGCTGCTATGCTGTTACCATCTTAGCTTAAGTTTCTACATGCTGTTAGGCATCAAGGAAAACTCCACAAATTTCCATGAACTAAAAGAAGTGACAAATTTTTCAATCCATTAAATTATTCATTTGAAAACAAATTTGCTGGTAAATTTCCAAACAGAAAGTGACTGAAAGTATTCGCTGAATATTTAGAAAAATTCCAGCAGTCAAATCTTTTAAAAAAATTATTATTGTATTCTGTCAGACTGTGGTTGCTCAAGGAAAGT
This sequence comes from Chlamydotis macqueenii, assembly GCF_036417535.1. Taxonomy (NCBI): domain Eukaryota; kingdom Metazoa; phylum Chordata; class Aves; order Otidiformes; family Otididae; genus Chlamydotis; species Chlamydotis macqueenii. The sequence goes on along the minus strand of NC_141560.1, from coordinate 49,482,329 downwards.
TACTTTTTTTCCTATTTTATCAAAGTTATTGTACCTAATATGATTTAAAAAACAAACCAAACCAAACCCATCCCCCTAAACCAAAAGCCCAGAAAACAAAGTGGATATAACACAATGGAAGTCAAGGTGGACCCAGGCTACTTGTGGAACAAATAAATTTGTAAAGGTTTTGTGAACAGTTTTCAGAAAGTGTAAAACTAAACTACCATGTGGATATTTTAAGATATTATACTAAATAAGCAGTGTCTGAAATATGTATCTACCTTTCATAAATTGTTTAGAAATGACATTTCGTTCTCAGAAATAAGCACAGACTGCATAGATTAAATCATAACACTGATGCTTCATACTGATGGGTGGAAAATCATGATGAGGTTTCTTTGAATAGTCACGTAGTGTTTAGTTGCATGTGGTAAACCAGATCTATGCTACACTGTACACATAAAGTGAGAACAGTACTGCTAATAACCTGGTAGATTTCTGTTAAAAATCTATCAAATAAACCAAAATAGCAAAAATATTGTCATGATCCTTTAAAAAAGTTTACTTTCTACAACACCTTCAGCACCATACAAGGACTCTATAATGCAAAAGGGAGGGTTTTTTTTTTCTGTGAGAAAAAGAAATAATTGTAAGGAAGAGATAGGAAAGCAATGTTGTGAGGATTCCTACTCTGCTTACAAGCCTCAGATGGTCAATTTTTATAGCAAGTACAGACTTCCAACTGAAATTGATAATTTCTTCTGTGCCTTTTTAATGTTTTGAATTTATATCGCAGTAATTAGAAGCTTTAATAGTTTTTTTAAAAAATGACAAGTGATTAACTGTTCTAGGGCTCAGCTTCATAATTTACGGCCAGGAAAGGATATTTCCAAGAGAAACATTTGTTTAGCAGCAGGAAACCACATTCTGTTAGGTTTTTCTGTTAACATCCAAAGAATAAAGAGAACAAAAGAAAAAAAAAAGTAGCACATATCAAAACTTAGTTACTTAGTACCAATACTCTTGCTGAAACAATAAGAAAAAAGTGCTGTTGTCACTGTTCTCTCCTCCCACCCCGATACCACTGTGACTCTAAAGCTGAAGACTGAGTGATCCTTGATGGTCTAAAGTAAGACCATAAGACTTAAACAAATGGGAACTGGGATTTTGTGAGCCTCCCAAGATCGTCTCCTGGCCTGCAGAATCACAGCAAGCAGAAGCTTTGTTTAATGCAGCCCCCCTGAACAGACTCCTTGCATCTTGTTGCAGTTCCTGCAGGGGGCTGCACGCCCCAGGAAAATGCTTCCAGCTCGTGTTGGACTTGGAGAGGCACTGGCAGGGTATGGGAGAAACAGGCAGGGATGCAAGGCAGAAGCAGTGGTTCTGAGGGAGGAGACGGGAAAGGTGAAGTGATGGAGACAGCAGTCTGGGGCAAGTTTGACAAGGTTTGGGAGCTCCTACCATAACTCCATCTTTAAAACCTCTGATGACAGTGAGCCACAAACTCCTTAGGCAATCTGTTTAACTGTCCCAGGTTAGAAATACTTTCCTAATGCCTGGCCTAAATCTGGCTTGCTGAAACTGAAGTCTGTTACCTCTTACCAAAGTTACGGACATAAAGAAGACGTTCTTCCCTTTCACCTCTGTTGACAACATTTTACTTATGAAGACAACTCCTCAATTCGCTCTTTTTTTTTTTTTTTTTTTTTTTTTTGACTAAGCAGATTCTTTCCCTCTTTCCAGACAGGCCACATTGTCTAGTCTGCTAACAATTCTCATCTGCCTGTTGCCAGTCCGCACTGTTCTCTTGATGTAAGGGTCGGTCAGAAAATCAGTATTGTCTCAACCTTGTCATCGAGGACTTCCAGGTGGACTATGGACTTGATCTGGCCTAAAAGTTAGGCTCACAACTTGACATGAGTTGCTGCGAGCAGCCTGCCTGAGTTGTTTTTTTTTTCTGGAAACAGAACAGAACTCTTATGAACAAGGCCGACTCTGGCCTAACAACAAAATGTACAACATCCTTGAGACAGCGGACAGAGTGGCGCGGAGGTGCCACAGCTCATCCCTGCTGTCAAGACTGGCAGAGATAACCATGCAGCTGCTATCGAGGAGGATGAATCACAACTGCTGTCTCAAAAACAACGATGAGAAAGTGCCCTTTAACAGAACTTTGCTAATTATAATGTACAAAAAACACACTTCTATCCTAAGGGCCAAGAACAGGTGGAGATCCCCGAAGTAAAGGAGCAAGGTTTGCCACTTGGCATAAAAGGTCGACCCCTAACAACGAGGCCCCCGAAATGCTCTCCCCACCAAGGATCGACATCGACATCGATTGCGAGGACCGGCGAGACGCTGCCTGGACCTGGGACCATAGGGACACCTTGGATCCACAGTGGTAGCTATTATCCTTTTTTTTTTTTCCTATCTTTACTTTTCCTTTTCACTCCCTTTCACCTATCGCACGCCGCTTTACAGGCAAAATAATAAAGTTTGTGCTGTTTGATTGAAAGCAACCCCTTTGGCATGGCAGCCGTAACTCTGCACTTTGAGATCGCACTAAAAGAACCATCACAAGTCCCGAGGGGGCCGTGACACTTGACCAGTTCCACATACAAACAGGACAGGTATTTCAAGCCTCGTCCAGGAGATGCTCCCGTAAGCTCCAGCACAATGCTCGCTTCGTTTGATGAAGCACAGCCCCGCCGACTCGTATTCACGTTGTGGTGACTTATAGTAATGAACAGTTACCAAACTACAAAGAACTCTAAACAATCACAGAAAAAAAAAAAAGAAACAAAACCCAAACAAACTTAACCCCCCCACACCCCTCAGTTACCATAAATAAATAAATAAATTAAAAGGGCCATCAGTCCTGTAACTGCAGCCAGACTGTCAGCTGACAATATTTTGGGAAGTGTAGTAAATTTCATAACACCGCTATACTCTCTGCTAATTAGTAACTACGAAGGTTACCAGCTAATTACTCAAGTTACAAGAACAGCCTCAACAACGGCAATTGCCAGCTGCTACCCTGGAGCTGAGGCAAAACACTCCCAGCCAGGCGGCCGGCAGAGCGCGGGGCGGCCACAGCAGGGTGCGGGCACGCTGGCAGGGCCGCTGCCGGTTCGCTGTCCCGCCTCGGGCCTCCGGGAGTCCCTCCGGCCGGAAAGGGGCCCCTGGGGCGCCGGGCCCGGCAGGCTGGGGGTGGCCGACCCCGCATCGCCGGGAAGAGGCGGGCGTGCGCGCCCCCGCCGCTGCCGGGCCCCGCGCCCCTTGAGAGCCCACGCGTCCCGCGGGGTCTGCGCGTGGCCCCTCGTTACCTGCGCGGCGTGGCGGTCGTTAGCACCGGTCGCCGCCATGGCGCAGGTCGGGCGGTGAGCGCAGGGGTCCTTGCGCGGGGCCGCGCGGGCGCCTGCTCGCCGCCCGCGGCGGGGCGTCGGCCCGTGGGGCGCCCTGGTGGGCGCTGGGCTCTGCCCCGCGGCGGAGGCGGAGTAGGGGGGGGTTGGGTGGTGAAACTCGTCGGGAGAACGGGAAAAGGGGAGACGCGGGCGCACCCCGGGGGCGAACAGGCAGGCAGGGCTGCGAGAGGCGCGTCTGTGGTCGGCTCGTACCTGGGGCGATAGAGGCAGTCACGCCCGAGCAGGCAAGTGCTGCGGGAGGCCTTGCCGCTGTGCCAGGTGCAGGTAGGCGGCCAGCTGCAGTGCAAGGGGCGCCGGTGAAGTCGCTGTGTGCTGAGGCTGGGGGGCGTGTCGCATTTTTTTTTTTTCCTTCCTTTCCCTCAGGCAGTGAGGGAGACAGCCCCGGCGCTGGGGAGGGCAGGGACGCGAGGAGAAGCAAGATGGCAGCTTCCTTGTGGCTGAGCTGCGGCGGCAAGCGGGTGGCGAGGCTGCTGCCGCTGCTGGCGGGGCGGCCAGCTCTGGGTGCTGGCGTGTCTTTCCCCACTCAAGGAGGCTGGAGGTGTCTGCACGGGAGCCGAGAGCTACTGGGTGAGTGATGGGCTGGATGCTGCACCCTTTTTTTTGTCAGCCCGATGCCTGTGCCGTGGGCCTGCTGCAGGTTTGTGCGTGGAGGAGCTGCCGCGTTCAGTAAGGGATGAGGGTAGGTGGTGCTGGGGGGAGAAGTAAAGGCTGTGCAAGGCGGTGGGGAGGTGCGAGTGCCCGGTGTTACCAGGTAGGTGGTGTGGGGTGGCAAGGCCGAGCAGCGCTCTTGGTGTCCTGAGCAGGAGAGACTGAGTAGCAACGGCGGATGGGGAGGTGGGTGAGAGGCCACGGAGATGGGTTAGTTTGGCAGGGTGCTTGGTTTCTGGAGGTACTAGAAATACATGAGGAAGTGTGTGGCTGGTGGGAGAGAATTCGGAGAGGGGCATGAGACTTATTAAAGATCTAGAAAACGTGATCACTGAGAAAAAAAAAACTGAAGGAATTGGCGTCTAGAGAGGAAAACAGGTTGATGGGAGACTAGGCCTTTAAATATGTAAGTATTCTGTTGTGGATAAAGAAAAAAAATGCTTACAGTTGAAAACAGTTGAGTGTTTTGTAGCTGTTAAGTATAGTTGAGTAGTGAAAGTTTTTGGTTTTGGTTTGTGGTTTTTTTTTTTTTCGATGTTTGGATATTCCATCACTTTTCTGTCATCTTTTTATTCTACAAGTAATGTTTCAAGTAGCTGGAGAAGGGCACAGAAGCTATGTTTTATGTTTTTTTTTTTTAATGGAGAAATAAGGGTTTGGATTCATTAATTGCATGTCTAGCATACACTGCTACATAGAAGTCAACCTATGAGGTTATGGCAACAGCCTTTTAAGATAGTTTTTTGTCTTCTCCAGAGTTTGTTCTTTCAGAATTACCAGGCACATCTTCTACTTACCTTCCGTATTTTTCTCTGTTTCTGAGATGTTGGAAGAGTTTCGGATGACCGAATGAAACGTGATCTTTTCTTTCTCTGTTAGCTACAACTTGTAAAACACTGAAACAATAATCAGGTGCATTGTTATTAGGTACTAGTGTGATACTGAGCATAAAATACTTGAACTTTTTGGTTTTTAAGTGCACTTACAAAGAAGTGAGGTCTTGCTAACCTTGTGTAATAAAACTACATGCATTTTACAATAAAACTTAGCAGTAGTTTAGAGACTTGTTAATCATTATGGTTTAGATCTCAGTATACCCTTCTTTCCAGCACTGATTGTCTTTGCTGCTTTGCAGTGTGAAAATGTTTTCCTTTGCAAAACCTGCTGTGTATGATACAGACAAGGCTATCCCTGTCCTGAAACAAATGTTACTTATTTTCTAATTTTATTAGAAAAGGTCTGCTTACTCCTTCATAAAATAATGTGTTTGTCTTTTTGTCCAATACAGGGTTAGCTACTTCTGTATTAATCTTGTTATCTAACTCCCTAAAGGCCTTTTGTCTACAGTCCTCCTAGGCAATCTATTGTTGTACTTTATCTGTATGGCGAGAAAGGCTTATCTAATGTATAGCTGGAGTTAAATTATTAATTTTGGATATGGAAATGACTGGTTTTTGTTTTTTGGGTTTTTTTTTTGTCCTTGTGGTAAGCTTTTATGTATCAAGGTATGTATCACACTTTTAACTTGTTCAGGCTTTCCTCATTGGCTTGTTTCTTTGAACTCTTAATATTGCTTACTGCTTTTTGAGGTGGTGCATATCTTAGTGACAGTGTTTTTTCTTAAATGTTTATTGTAGCCTCTAAAATGAAGATGAGAAGTCATGACTTCTTTGGTAAAATACAGCTCTTTTGGACATAAAACTCAATCTTAGTTCCTACTTTGGAAATTTAAAGTCAGGTGTTTTTTTTTTTTTTTAGCATTAATTTTATTTCTTCACTTTTCTGTTTCAGAAAATGCCACTGTCTGAAGTATTGAAGTATTGGTTAATATGGATCTAGGTGTTGTTTTTGTTTTTTTTTTTTATCACTTCAGTTTTTTGCTTCTCTCCATGTTTCTTTCCCTCTCTGTGGTGATGTTGGAGGACGGAGAAAGTTGATTTGTATTATCAAAATAATTAATTCAGAATTGAATTCCTAGTTTGTTGGTTACAAGGAAGGAAGAAAATAGAATAAACCTGTCTATTAAAGGTCTGTCAATTTTTCTTTCTTTTTAATGTTTTTAATCTTATAATTGATGTCAGGTTGGAGTAAATCTTTCAGTTCTCTACTGAGTGCAGAGTATGGCTCGGGTAGTTGGTTATGAAATATCTCTCTGGTGGGGTACATTAAAGCATTTGTTCATTGCGGTGGGTTTTTTTGGTTGTTTGGTTGACAATGCTGTAACTGTTTTCGTATCAAAGATATCAAAGGAGGTCAGAATGAGGCAGTGACCCCATGTTATGCTGAATAAGTTTAAGTACAAAATTCTCTGTCAATGGGATTCTCAAATTGTAGTTGATAGGATATTATTGAGGTCTACTGTCTGTTCTTCTTTTAGAGCCCTGCCTTAAGTCTGTTTGCGTATCAAACAGACTGCTCTTCAGTTTGTTTGATACAGAGCCTAAATATGCATTGAATCTCTTCATGGAGAAGGAAGGAGACAGAAATGCCATGCCCAGACTCAACTTGATTCTTAAAATGTGTCACCAAGAACAAATTCTCTTGGGTAAACAGGGAGTGTTTAAAATAGCAGCTACTGTTTATGTGAAGTTTTTTTAGGTCGTCATCTTTTTTTTTTTTTTTTTTAATTCAGATAATTGATATATAATAACACAGTTACTGTTCATAGCAGTAAAATTAATGAGTAGTGACTGGGAGTTCAGAAGTTTCATGTGCTTACAGCTCTAAATTGTGTTATGTCAGTGAGCTCTGTCTTTGAGATTATGTGCAGATTGCCAGAACTTTTTGTTTACCCATAATGAAAATGCAACAATATTTACTTCCCAGAGTGCTTGCAAGGACTGCTTGTACAGTGTAATGGCTTCTTGTGTTAGCATTTTTTTTTTTATTTTTATTTAACGAGGGAAAATACTGCTGAAGTTCATTGTAAGATTGCTTCCCCCCTCCCCCCGCCCCGAAACACATTGAAGCCTGGTTTTTCGATGTGTGTTGTCATTAACTGAAAAGTGACTAAAATAGCTTTGAAAAGAGACCATTGTTGTAGCTGGTGTTCTTGTGTGTCTGTTGCTGAACAAGGCTCTTAATTGCAACACTACTGAACTTCTCTGAACATAGGCATCTCTATGCATGAGCAGTAAATCAGTGCACAAATAATGGATAGGTTGGTGAGCTTGGAAGATGAGAAGCAGTGCACCTTTTTTTTTTTTTCCTTTCCTTTGCTGGATTGTAGTTTCACAGTTGCTTTTTAACTCCACTCAAATTCTATTCTAGTTCCCACTGCCCATTTTGGATGTTGATTTTGTTCATACTGCTGTATGATGAGCTAGATCAGGAAACCAACCTGACTGAAATTGTATTTGTTTTTGTGATCGTGTTAATTTCCAGCAAAATCAGTTCTCCAGTCTGGGTAACTGGGCAGCAGCATGAGTATTAGCACTACTGGTACTATGAATAAAAGTGTGAATGTCAACAATTCTTGTTTAAAAAGCACTTTGATTTTGTAGCTATCAAATTACTTTAAAGCATCCAAGTACTGTTAATAAATATGTTCTCTGGGAAGTTTTTCAATGAGCTTCTTGACTGCACCTGACCTCCAGACAACTGAAAGTAATTAGGAATTGAGTGTTTAAATCAGTGCTACCGCATTGCCAAGGCTGTTGCTGAAATATTTTCTTGTGCGTTACTGTTACAATATTATAATTTTGTTGTATAGTTCTGCTTAGTTTAGATTAGGCTGTGTATAAGTGAGGAGGAAGAGGAAGTTCCATGCAAAATAAAGTAACAGAAATAAAGCAATTTGTTGGTATAGTTTGTCCACTTTTTTTTTTTTTGCTGCAATGGCTCTTCACGTTATCAACATTATTTCTAAATATAAAGTTGTTCTCTAGATAACTCAAGTAATTTTTCAATTGGGCTAACTTATTACTTTTTTTAGTCTTGTGTTCTCTCAAGTCCTCTGCCCCCAAAATATTCTCAGAATGTCAGGAATATTTTTATTTCTTTGATATGCCAGCAACAGCAGCCTAGAAATAGATCTTAAGTTTTGCTGGTGATTGTAGGAGTTGGGAGAGGCAAGGAAAAAAAAAAGCAACCCCTGCATGTGGTTTTCCAGTGTAGGAATAAAATATTCTCAAATATCTACTGATTCAGTTTTTATGTGTGTTTTTTTTCTGACCAACTTGCTTGCTGCAGGTAACTAGAAGCTTGCAATGATTTTCTAAATAATTTTAGTTTTATGCCATATACAACCATACAGTTGCTGTTTAACAATCAACATTCATCTGTAATTACCACAAACAATAAGAGAGATTAAAAATATATGTAACTCCCATAGTTACATATAGGATGTAGTAGATATAGGAATATAGTAGAGGAGGATATAGTAGAATTTCAAACACTAACCCTTAGCAACTGTGAGTAAACTGATATTTTCTTATTGAATTAAGACCTATGATGTATCTATTAAATTCTTATTTGTTTGAACTTATTTGGAAATGTTTCCAAAATGTTTCCTTATGCAAATTATTTTGTAATTTAAGCAGGATGTTGAAGTTTCAGTGAACAGTTTAAAGGAGAACATCTATGACATCAGTGGTTGTCTTGCAATATGTTTGAAGTTGCAGGGACAATTCATGGAATTTTACAGCCAGATACTTATTTTTCTGAATGAAATAACCACATAGAATAGTATAATATTGTTTATGTATTTATTTTTGGAAGTAAAATGTTAGCAGCCTCCCAGGTAGTAGTAAACTTTCTTACCTGCAGCTTGCAAGGTCTTTTATTCAGCATCTTCAAAGGAAGTGAAGTGTGGGACTAGTTTTCAAACTTTATTTAACTTATATTTTCTAAATATACTTTCAGATTTGTAAGGATAGAATTACACTGAAGTGTTTTTGTAGAGAAGGGAAAAAAAGCAATTTGAGTTATAATATGCTATTTACAGCATAAAGCGTGGGACTAGGGGTGGAAAGATGGACGTTCTTTATTTTGCTTAGTGATGCAGAATGAACTATTCTGCTAGCACTCGGATTTACATCAGTGAAATTGAGATAACGTTATCTCATTAAGAGGGTTTATATTCTCTTGCCTACTGAAGCTGCTGAGCAGCCCTCAGCTCTCTGTGTCTTCCCAAATAGGAGTAGGTTCTGTAGGGTTTTTTTCCAAAAAAATATTTTTCCTTTGAGTTCTATAATATATAGGTCTTTCTCGGGAGCAGAAAAGTTCCTCTGTGTAATAGTAACAAGCTTTTATTAGTTTCCTGGGCATTACAAGTCAAATATTCTGTGTACCTGGTGGAAAGCTGGGGAAGGATGAAGGAAAGAATTTTTGGTTTAGTTACCTTTGTGAGTATTTGTCTCATCTCCTGCATAAAGATTTTTGCAAAGCTTTTGTCTAGTGATGAGTGGGTTTATTGTGTGGGATGTAGTTTTGTTTCAGTGTGACTGTCAGTAGTAAGTCGTTAAGTGCCTGAAAAGACAGTTAGCCTGCTGTATTGGCTCTTACAGGCAGAGTCATAGAGCTTCTAAGGTCAGTTCCAGTGCTGCTCCTCACCTACAGTTTGCATTCTTGCAGTGGGGCACACAGCACAGAAAAAACGACAGTTTCTCGTTTTCAGATTTGACATGTGCCTTGATTTTTTGGATCTTTTCTTCTGCTTTGTCTCTTGTTTATTTTATGTATTTATTTTTTTATACACTTCATGTGTACTTGCTGCTGGATCTTTTCTCCTAAATTGATCAAAGGACCAGAATGGACTATATGTTTTGTGATAGTTGCTCGTAACATGAAAGGGAAAATGTTACAGTGGCATAAATTTGTTGCTCGATTTTGTATTTATGCCAAAGTATGGAGCATATTCTGGGAAATGGATCAAGTTACTCTTTACTGAACTGAAACATGAACCACCATGTTTAAAAATAAATTTTTGTCCTCATTGGAAATGTGTAATGCTTTCACTTTTTTCAGTGAAGTATGTCCACTAGCTCTAGATAGTCTTAGATATTTGTGGGCTATGACTTCAATATCATGTTTTGATTGTCAAAGTTGATTTGTCAAGTTAGACAAATGAAACAGAGAACACTTCTGTGCATCCTGTAATGCATTATTTTCTCCTTGCTGTTATCTGTAAGTATTTTTTGAGTGAACTTTTATAGCGTTAAGAAAATGGTGAACTCGTGCTTTGTCTTATGTTCAGACTTCCTTTCCTGTCAAGCAAGCGGGAATTGAGAGGACAAGTCTGAGACCCATCTCATTCACTTGGACCTCTCATTTACTCCAGGACACAGCATTTTAATCAAGGTTTTTCTCAAAGAGGCCCTGACAGGGTAGAACTAAGCATATGCAGGCCATGTGTGGAAAGCCTCCAGAAATGGAAATGTGTTTTGGTTTAGTACATATGCACAAGAGGCAGGGGCTATTAGCTGGCTCAGCTTTGAAATTTATGTCATTTTGAGGGTGAGAGGAGAATAAAAAAAAAAAAAACAAAAACAACAACAACAAAAAAACCCAACAAACAAACAAAAAAAAAAACCCAAAAAACCAAAACCTACAGCTTCATGCTGGTTACTGACATTTTTTTTCCTAGTGTAGGTTTGTACATTATAGCTGCTACTTCTTTCTACACAAGATAGCTTGTGTGTAGTTGGAGCTCTAAGCAAGTTATAGATTTTTTTTTTTTCCTGTATACATTTCTGTTGGTCAAAAGTTATATAACCTTGTTTCACTTACATCCGCCCTAGGATTGTTCAGGAGGTCAGACCGAACTGAGGTGTACTTGAAATACTATTTTGTATATTTTCGGTAATGCTCTAAGACTTGGTCTTGGAGAAAGCTTCTGTTAAAAATTACTTGAATCAAATCTGAAGCAATGTGAGTGTCTAAAGTAATTTTCGTCAGATCCAGAGTTCTGTATCATATTTTTATTTAAGACAGAGTTTAATTTGCCTAATACTTTGTATTATTTATGACTTCATACTCAAGTTGGCCCTTGTTCTCTGTGTAGCATACAGTTTCTATACTTAGTGCCTTGTTTTCCTTGGTGCTCTTGGGAGTGCATGCCTTGTATGTACGCTTAAGAAAAGAGCATCGTAGTGAATGTTTTGTTCAACTGTCTTTCAGATTGATGCACTTTTAGTTTCATTTGAGTTGAGCAATTAACTGAGAAAATAATTGTACTGAAAAAGTGTTTAGGTAATCATGTGCTTTTTTTTTTTTTTTTTTTTTTTAAAGGTACACCTGGTATTAAAGTTCTCATGCCTGCACTTTCTCCTACAATGGAAGAAGGAAACATTGTGAAATGGTTAAAAAAGGAAGGTAAGATAGCATTTTCTATGGCCACATTTGTTGTAGTTCTTCATTATATAAATCTATTCTGTAAAAATAAGGTAATTATTTCTGGTTGTGCCTTAGTATTTTGAAGCAAAATGTTTGCTATATGGATGCTGTCTCCTTGAACAGTATTTCCCTTGAAATTATTGGTTCTTGTAACATTTTTCCTTTAGTTGTCTTCCAAATGTTGAGTTTATCATATTTTTGAAAAATTTCCATTAGACTGTTCCAGAGCGTTGAATGTTTGCATTGTTTTTAATTCCCAGTGCTGTCATGCTGATTAGTAACTTTGAAAGTCTCAGAACCTTTGAGTTTGGGAAGGGTTTCTGTTTCGTTATTCTGCTGTGTTATGAAATAACATGAAAGATATGGTATTTTTATAATTGCTATTTAGGGCTTACTTTTCTTAATATATAAATTATAGTCTTCAATTAAAGCTGATAGGAGAATTTAAATTCCTTTAATAACCCAAATTCCAAATGGGGAAATATCTTTCAAAAAAAAAATTAAAATAAAAAAAAAACCCAACCAAAACCCAGACTACTCTTCCAAAAAAAGCCTTAACATCCTCGGTTATCTTAAAGCTCTCTGTGCTCTGACAACTGAAAAGTAAGGTAATTCAGTTAAAATTTGTTGGAGCAGCTAGATAACTAGACTGAGTACATGTTTTGTCTTCACATAGGTTGTACATAAATGAAAAATTATCTGCCGAAGAATCAGCAGTCTGTGTTCTGTCTTTCTCCCCTCTCCTCCTACCCTTTTACTTCTCCAGCTGAATATTAAAACTGGATTTTGACTGTAGCTTTGGATTCCAGGTAGCAGCTGTCCACTGCTAGAGGATGCATTGCAGACTTTTAGATGACTGTAGGAACGTGTCTTGTTCTCAGGCATTTTTAGATTTGCTAAAGCAATTAACATGTTTGGAGGAAAGAAAATCTCTTAAAGCATATTATCTGTGACAGACACAATTTGGTGAGCTGAATGTGTTTTTTGACTACTCTGCCTAGATAAGCCATTTCCTGTGGCTTACCCTCTAAGTATTGATACAGCCTCCATCATTGTGTTACTGGAATACTTCGCTTTTATACATTTCTGGGAGGTGGCTGGAAGGCAGCAGCTTGTTGCTCCAGTAGCGGACATGACCGCTTGTAAAAATTCTAGTAAGAATTTCTGCAGAATTTACTAGGCACAATGTGGCAGTCTATGTCTGTAAAAAGTAGTTGCACCAATGTTCTTGCGACTTGAAGCTTCAGTTAATTGAGGATCAAGTCCAAGATTATGCAGAGAGAAAGGAGCAATCCGAAGTCCTCCTTCTATTCATTAGTTGTCAATAACTGTAAGACATTAAAAATCAACAGTAGTTTATTTTACAATAAATGTAGCATTCAAAATTGCAAGAGAAAGCAAAGAAGAGAGTACAAGAGGAGCTGAAGTAGATTCCATCGTGCTCCACAACACGAATGAGTCAGTTTTCCTCGTATAAAAGTGTTAGGATGCAACAGCTATACAATGTTTTTTTTTTAGACTCTCCACTATGCTTCCACCTCAACACAAAAGGGAGAAAAAGCTCCACACCTATTTTAAATTAAAATAAAATCTTAATTGATGGTTGGACTTTGAGAGAAAACTATTTTAGGATTTTTATTACTCTACTTCACATTTAGAAACAAGGCCAACACTGAATATAGTATATTGTCTTATTTGGCACATCTGTGACCATAATTAATTCCTATTGATTTTTTTTTTCCTCTGACAATCTGGAAAATAAACATAATGACAATGTTAAAAAAGTGAAGAGAAATTTTGAAGAAAAAAGCAAAGCGATTTAATGCTTATACACCTTCTGTCTGCACAGGATGCTCATAACTACGTAATCCTCCAGTGAGCTGGCCATCTAAATGTAGTAATGTTACTGAATATAAATATTTGATAATCTCATATTAAAAAAAAAAAAAAGCAATTGACAGAAGAAGGTTAATGATTGCATAAGAAATGTCTTCCACACTGCATAACCAGCAGGGGTCAGCAGAATACTATGTTAATCATTTTTTGGCTCTTTGTGTAAATAGCAAATGTTTTCATTTTACAATTTCAAAGGATGAACAGATGATTTTAATACTGCAGAAGGAAAAATGCTGAATTTAATTGACAGCTTTACTATTTCCATCTTATTTTTAATGAAGTTTCATATTGATTTTTTTGGGTAATAAAGTCATTCTCATAAAAATAAAACTTATGTTTCCAAAAATTTGTATTTATTATGTATGAATTCAGTGTTGGTGAAAGATGATAGATTGACAGCCCAGGAGACTGAAATTCTCATGTTATTATGAGCAGGAAACAGAATAGGCGACAGTGCAAGCAGTTTCCTCATGCAGTGTAACGCTGCCACCTTCTGAGACATCACCTCCAGGGACTTCAGTCTCTCTGCTCAGTCAACTTTTATTTGATTTGCACAGAGTACATCAAGGAATGCAGTTTGTGTCTTGTGATTTGGATACTTGTCTGTCAGTAATTGAACAGAGCATGTAGGCTCTTGAATGCCAATTGGAATATTTGTGTGCCCAAGATTTTTCAAGGGCACTATATACAGTCTCAGAGAGATACTGTTCAGACTTGTGTTGCAAATACTGCTCTTTCATTAGAAAGTGTAAGAACAAAGATATGCTCTACAAAAGTGTTCCTTCCAATCCTATCTATTGGGAAAGCTGACTTGTAATTGACATCAATGTGGGTATCAGTTAGGAGCTGTCACAAATTTTGCAATCTCTAATGAAAGTAACTATGATCCTTTCTGTTGTGCTCGGGTACTGAAACACACATAAGACTTTTGAATGCTGTGATGAAATATGCTTCTTAAAATTGCATTTAGTCAATTACCTTCCAAACTTACGACCACTTCTTGGCTGCAGCAGTGAAAGGAAAACAAAACAAAAAAAACTAGCAGAAAAGTGGTTTGCCCAGTTCTCTGAAGACTTTTCCTCTTATCTTCCCTGTGCAAGGGAATTCTTAACTTTCTGTGAACAGCCTCATGTACCCAAGTTAAGCGATGGCATGTGTGACAAGCACATGTATGAAGGCATTTGCTTTGGCTAGCTGGCGCTGTTGGGGTTATTGCTGCAGATTGCTTAGCACTGAGATTTGTTTGTAATGGCATGGTCTGATTGTAGGTTGGGAGAGAGAATAATTAAGATATGAAGTTAAGCTCCTTTCTGCTTGCCTATCTTAGCTGTGTAGGTTACAAAATTTGCCCAACAATTTGATTTCTTAATATCTATGAAGTACTTACCTAATGATCTGATATATGAGCTACTTGAATTAATGATCCAGTGGAATTAAAACACTGGTATAGAGCCTGGAATTTTGACTTCCTGTTACAAACTGTTCATGCTCTAGTTATTGCAAAGTGCGGTGTGGCAATTAGATTATTAAATTCAAGAGATCAGGTGCTACTTTGTGTACTCCCCTGCCAAGTTCTGTAATAGGACTATTTATGACTTACACAGTTTTATAAGTGACTGAGCTTTGAATGTTTCCATTATTTACTACTGAGAGATCACGAGAATCATACAATACTTAATTTTCCACTTCTAATTCAGGTAGTCCTGAAATGGGAAATAATTATTTAAAAAAACCCCGAAACAAACGTGTTTGTCTCTTACCTAAATACAGATGATAACCTGCACTAGATTTACTCTGGTGCTTAAGTATGACAGAGAGTGGTACCAGGAGTTAAATTAAATGCTTAGATAGATATAGTGTTGCAGCATTTCTGGTACTAGGAAAATATTAAGTTTTTACTTCATATAAAAATTGTAGTCATGTATTATACTTCTGTTTATTGTCCCTGTTTTTCAGTGCTCTGTAAGGAGAACGTTATCATATTTTGTTGGAGGCCAAAACATTCAACTACCTCAAAGTTTTTTGGTGCAATTTCAATGTTAATGTTGGCCACCTAGTTGGTATTGATCTGTTGAAAGATTCCAGACCCATAATAACTTTGTCATGCACTCGCAGATACAGATATTCAAAAGCAGAGGAAGAGTATACTGCAAAGTTAATCATAGATTTGTGTAACGTAGCAAAGGCAATTTCTAACACATGCATATTTTTATTTCGCAAAGTAAGTATTTTTCTAAAAGACCTTTTTTTAACTATGTAGATTGAGGAAACCAGCTTGCAGACTTGCTTTCCAAAGAGATTGAAGTTCCTGAGGTTTTTGTTTTAATATCTTTAATTTTTTTAAGACAGTGGTCACAGGCAACAACACCTCTAAGTATCACAGCTCTCTAGTTTATATCTACACTATTAGAGTTTTAACTAGCTTGCTTTGACTTAGGGCTAGCAATGAATATGGAGGGCTCAGGATTAATAAAATGGCAGTGTTACTGAGTGATGGTGTTGTGGAAAGAAATTTCATTTGTGTGTACTTCCTCTTGGAAAACCTACTGTAAACATTAGTATTTGGAATCTGTTAATGTTCTGCTGTAGCAGGTTGTGTCTCTGAATCTTAATGTTTTGTTTTGGAAATGAAGATACAATATGATAAATAATGATGAGGGATTACCTAGCTATAGAATATATTAAAGAATGTAAAATGGCTGTATTGTATGGATAATTATATATTTTTGCATGGTTAAACAGATCTAAAAGGAAGTTTAGGCTAAGTTTTCTGTTATATTTTGCAGGTGAAACAGTGAATGCTGGAGATGCCTTATGTGAAATTGAAACAGACAAAGCAGTGGTTACCATGGAATCAAGTGATGATGGCATATTGGCTAAAATACTGGTAGGGATTCTGCCTTTCTGAGTAGGATGATGTAACTCCTCTTCAGACTGTTGTTTAGCATATTGCCTCAAAAGCTACTAAGCTAAATTATTAAATGTCCTTCTACTCAACTTCCAGAATAATGCTTTTACTTGCATTCCTAGTGAGAAATAATTGCTCTGTTTCTTTCATACATGTACCAGACTACTGGTACATGGTTCATGATTCTATATATATTAAATAGATTTTCAGTTAATCTTTTTGAATTATGGTTTTTTGTATGTTTTGCATCTTAAAAAATTATGTCCATGAGATATTGCAGTTTATGACATCTCTTACTCTGAGTTACAGGAAAATAAGTTGCAGTCAGTTGGAATATGGAATTTTGGATGGTACTTTACGTAGGATGTGTGATCTCCATGCTAGATTATCTTGTGCTGGCCACTGAAGTTGGGCTACTATACAAGATAGGCTGACTCAGAGGACAATTCTTAGAATTATTAATTTCCTATATTCTTAAATTTAGATTAGTTAGGCTTAATATAAAGAATGAAAACTGGGGTGAATGTGTGTCATAGTTCAGCCCCAATTGGGACTAGACTACGCAGTCTCTCTCTCAGTCCCCCCACCCTCCGGGAGAACAGGGAGAGATAATGTAAGGAAAAACGGCTCGAGGTTTGAGATAAGGACAGGGAGAAATCCTTAAAGTCACCGTTGCGGGCAAAACAGACTCGACTTGGGGAAAACTATTCAGTTATTACTACAAACAGCAGGATAATGAGACAGAGAACAAGATAACCTCCCTCCACCCCTCCCTCTTCCCAAGCTTAATATTATCTCTACTACCTTCCCCCCCACCGAGTGGCACGGGAAGGAAGGAATGGGGGTTGCAGTCAGTTCATCACACGTTGTTTTATGCCGCTGCTTCATGGTCGGGGGAAGAACTCCTCACATTCCTCCCCTGCTCCGTTGTGGGGTCTCACCCATACGCCACAGTCCTTCATGAAACTGCTCTGGCATGGGTCATCTCTTCCACGGGGTGCAGTCTCTCCAGAACAGCTGTCCCAGCAGGCCCTCCACGAGCCACTGCCTCCTTCAGGCATCCACCTGCTCTGGTGTGGGGTCCTCCATGGGCTGCAGGTGGATCTCTGCTCCTCCATGGACCTCCATGGGCTGCAGGGGGACAGCCTGCTCCACCATGGTCATCACCCCAGGCTGCAGGGGAATCTTGGCCAGGAGCTGCATTACTTCTCCCCCTCCTTCTCCACTGACCTTGGCGTCTGCAGCCATTCCTCTCCTCTCACAAGAAAAGTTCTTTACAACAGGGTGGCAGATGCCTCTCAGAATCTCTTCACATCATCCATCTCATCTCCTCTCCACTTCTTGCAGCCGGGCCGGGCCGAGTTGAGCCCAGTCAGCCACCTGGCGGGAGGCCAGAGGGTGAGGCCTGCAAGGCCCATGAGGCTTGCACCTCCCCCTCTACCCCGCTCAGCTTCTTCACATCTTCTCTTCTCTTTTTTTTTTTCCTGTTTTCCCCTTCTTAAATACGTTATCGCAGAGGCGTTTTCACGGAACATTCTGCTTACCAATCGGCTCGGCCTTGGCCAGCAGCAGGTCCGCCCTAGGCCCAGCCGAGTCCACTGAACAAAGGGGAGCAACTTCTAGCAGCTTCCTACAGAGGCTACCACCCTAGGGCCCCCCCTCACTAAACAAAATCACAACAATGTGCAGTTCTCTGAACATCATTTTGGAGTATTTGTGTTTATCGGCATATATAATAGAGATAATGCTCAGTTTGTTTCAGTTCCTTGTTTGTGTTTGGCTTTAAATCCTGTTCTGTACCAAGATGGAAGCAATAACAACTGGACTACAGAGATCAGGATGAAGGACTTAGTTCTAAACCTGTATTGCTTAAGGTCAGCTTCCAAGTCTTGTGCTCTTCTTTACGTACTGTATTCTAAAAAGACAAGTCAAATTCTTTGGCTTTTCCTTTCTCCTCCTCTTCCTCTTTTCTAACATTTTTGAAAAATATTTCTTATTTCAAAAGGCCTTGATGTTAATTCTCATCAGAATTTAAAAGGATGGGGCTGTAATTCTGAGGCCTTCTATTGCTGCTTCTGTGTAAAAGTAGATATTACATTTTCTGAAAGCTCATACTTGATGCTTAGAAATTAAGGGAGGCTATATTTTTCTTGTCCGTTAAATATGTGTAATAGGAAATGTATTTTGGAGTTTCTTATCTTCAGGTAGTGGAATGAAAGTTGTTACTAATTGTGTATAAAGGCAGGGAAAAGATTTTCCCTCCCTTTCAGTATTCACCACTTTTTCTAAAACTTTCCCTAAGCAATGTCTAAGTCTGTGGAGTTATCTTATTTATCCTGTGAAGGCTTAAACTGTCTCTAGCCTCTAGCACCTCCAACTGGAACACTCATATATTTTCTTTTTCCCTTTTAGGAGTTGGGTAGATAAACATGGATAATCTTAAATATGATTTTGCAATGAATTTGCTGTTTGGTTAAGATAAAACAACTTGCTCAATTACAGTTGCAGAAAATCTAGTTGGTCAAATAAGGCAGGTAAATGGGGAAATGGGTTATGCAGCATAGTGTTTCTTAAGTTTCATGTGTATACTAATACATTAAGAGCTTCCTACCACACTTAAATATCCCACCTATGAGCTAGTGTCTCCAGGAAAAGTTATGAAACACTTCGGAATGTTTGAACTATGGGATACTGAAGAAATCTACTGGAATTGCTGTGCAGCTTCTTAGTTTTGTTTGATGGTAGACATGTTAAAATGAATATTAGGACTTATTTTGTCTAAGAGTGTTTGACGGACACTGGCTGTTTTGTTTTCAAAATTCTCCTTTGTTCTGTTATAATCCTTCAAGCTCTCTTTAACAATTTTTCTTGGAATTATGGTGCTCGAAACAGGATTGAATATTCTACCTAAGGCCTCTTTAGGACTTAATAGAGTGAAATACTTCTCGGGTGTTAAATGGAACATTTCCCAATATAAATATGCTATACTTCTCTCACCTTTCCTTTTTTTGTCTTTGTTGATTCATGTTTAGCTAGTAATCTTGGAGCCTTTTCTGCCTAACTGAAACAGTTTTATTCTACTAACAGTCCTACAATCATTAAGAACTACGATTGCACTCTGAAAGAAAATGCTATTGAGGACAAACTTTTATAGTAAATATTAGATATTTTGATCAGGAAGATCTCCTCTAGGGAGTATCTACACAAGAGGTGTGGATTGTATATAATTATATATAGGCATGTTGGTATTATTTGCAGTCTAGCTGCTCGGGAAACAACAGAATGGGTGTAGGTACAAACCAGTTCCTGGAGCCATCAATGTGCAAGAGAAAGTCCTACCCTATGCACAGTGAGACACATGTTTCTGCTGCTTTTACAAAAACTGTTGGGGTTGAATACAACAGCGTGTATTTGCATAGTTATCCTTTGGGGAAAAAAAAAAAGGAAGAATGATGGTCTGTTTAGTATCTTCCTTCTTTGTATAAGCGAAGGGAACATCTTTTGCAAAAATGAAAGCATCAAAACAGGTGAGAGGCTGGCTGGAGAGAAGCGGTGATGTAAGATGGAACTCGACTGCAAGTGAGGTCTATCAGGGCTTATAAGAAATTGACTAGTGTTTGATTTCTACAGGATAACTTGCATTTTAAACACTAGTTTATAGAAGCAACGAAGAGTTTTGTAAATATTTTGCTGCTTTTAATTTGCATTGCTAAATAGTAATTTTTCACAGATGTTCAAATTTTTTTCTACTGCTTTGAAACATCTAACCACAAAAAAACTGCTCAGCTGTGGAGCAACACATCTAGTAAGTTTCAGATAATCTATTGTGCTATTCCAGGACAAAATATCAAACATCAGACATGTTTTTAAGTGTGTTTTTAGTCTTGTAGTTTAGACCCACTCAGGACTAAGCCCTACACAGTCGCTCATTCACCCTCACCACCCTCCGAGGGAAAGGAGAGATAATATAACAAAGGGTTCAAAGTTCAAGATAAGGACGAGGAGAGATCATTCAACAGTTACCATTACTGGCAAAACAGTAAATTCCTTGACTTGAGGGAACTAATTCAGTTTATTAACAATAAACTGTGGGCCTCCATGGGCTGCAGGGGGACAGCCTGCCTCACAATGGTTTTCAGCATGGGCTGCGGGGGAATCTTGCCAGGAGCAACTTTACTCCTTCTTCCTTCTTCACTGACCTTGGCATCCGCAGCTGCTCTTCTTACAAGCAGTTCCTCACAACTGGACTCAGACAGACGTCTCTCATATTCTCTCACCTTCCCTTCCTGCTGCCCAACAGGAGGCCAGCGGGCGAGGACTGCACCTCATCCTTTCTGTTCGCGCTTATGCTTTATTTTGCCTTTCTTAAATACTTCTTCACAGAGGTGTTATCACTGTCACCAATTAGTTGAACCTTGGCCAGTGGTGGGTCCACCCTGGAGCCTACTGGGTCCACTGGACAAAGGGAAAACTTATAACAGCTTTTTGCAGAAGCTGCTGCTGTAACCTTGCCCCACTACACCAACCCAACACAAGTCTCCATATAGTTATTTTAATAACTG
Organism: Chlamydotis macqueenii; assembly: GCF_036417535.1. Classification (NCBI taxonomy): domain Eukaryota; kingdom Metazoa; phylum Chordata; class Aves; order Otidiformes; family Otididae; genus Chlamydotis; species Chlamydotis macqueenii. The sequence goes on along the minus strand of NC_141560.1, from coordinate 49,461,573 downwards.
CTGGATGAGTAATGCTTTCACTATTTTTAATTCTCTCCTCTTTAATTTTGAGTGTTTCTGAAAATTATTTTGCATCTAATAGCCTTGACAAAAATATGTGCAACCTCATAATTTTTATTAATATGAAGGACCTATTCTACATTTACAGATAGTGCTTTGTTAGATTATACGAAGAGGAGATATGAGGATTGTCTCTGTCAAAGGTATTAAGGAATGATTCCCAGAGAGACATCAGGAAAAGTATAGCAGACTCCAGTATTCTTTTTTTTTTTTTTTCAAGTTCCTTTCATGGTGATTAATGATGACTACAAGTAGTATTTCTATTTCAGAAGCTGTGTTTTTCATGTTTCCTGTAGCCTGAATGCATTCCAAATTACAAAATTTTTGTATTGCTGTTTTGGCACACCTTTTTTGATAGGTCAAAACCAGACTCCCTAGCAACTATCTGATATCAGTATTGTGGAGCAGTGACACTTGGCCTTAGCCAAGGATTCCACATTACTCAGTAACAATCATACACCAAGAGCTTAGTCTGAGAAGAAGATGCCAGGAGGTGGAAAATGACTGTAATGTCCTTCAGGTTAAGCGAAGACAGACAGCTTTATTGGAGTAACATGAACAGATTATTATGCAAACCCTATCTTTAATGGATTCTTTTAATGCCCATTTTTAGAATCTAGAAGTGGTGGGCTTAAGTATTAGAGTACAGCATAGGCACACAAATAGGCTTTTTATTCCAGTCTACTAAAAAGTGCAGGAAAAACGTCATGTTTTGCACACTGAAGGAATAGCGGAGAAATAAGATCAGGAATTTTTCTGATTTTTTTTCTTTTAATTTTTTTTCCCCCCTTACCTCAGATATGATGCTTAGTAGTCTCTCTGCAACATCCTATGGATATTTCTGCACTGCATTGGGTGTTCAGTAGATGTTTGTGTAGTTTGTAACATTAAGCTATCTCAGGTTTCTAGAAGGGGAGAGGATTTCCTACTGAAAAGACTGTCCTTCCAAAGGCTGCTCGAAAGTTTCAGATGAAGTAGTTAATGGAAAATTAAGAATGTTTGATGCCTCTGAGTTATCAGCATCTGTCTGAAGTTTACAAACTTCCTAAAATAAATCAGGCACCAATTTTATGTTCTTTGATTTCGACTACAGTTCTGTACCATCTTGACTGAGTTCAGCGTGGAAAACTGAGTGAACAGTTTTCCTAACTGCCTAACACTTTGTTTATTACCTTTAAAGATAGAAGGTTCATTAGATCAATTTAAATTCAACTTCTGTAGCCCTTGTTTTTGTTGACTGTATAATGTAAATTGTATGGTTTAAGAAGGAGCAGACTAACAGTAAAATGGATACTCATGCATATATTCCTTTTCTGTCTCACTAGATCTTTTAATGGTCACATCTGATTCAGTGTAAAATACCGTAAAAGATTAAATGACTGAATGAAAGTATTAAAAGGGTAATTTCAAAATGGTGATTATTCTTTCAGTAGAGTTGCTCCTTAAATTAACACGGTCTTTTTTGCCTGAAATACTTATCAGTTCAATTTGGACCAAAACCGGATGGTGAATGATTGTTTAAGAACCGGATTTAATATCCGTTACCATTTTCTCATTTATGACCTAAATGAGAATTGGTGTGAACTGAAACTACTTTGTATAAAACTTCCACTGCAGAGTGAGCCAGCATAAATTCCATCCACCTTTCTTCCCAGTGTAGCAAATGAACATATACTTTGGGATATATGTGTGAGTGACTAAAGCACTGTGCTGCAGTGGCAGCCGCTCCGAGGGAACTTTATTCCTCTGTGCACTTAATCTCCTCCTGTTTTTTTCTCCCTGTCATGCCTCACCTGTGCTTTGTTGTTTTGTCAGCAAAGTTGGGATCTTTTTTATTCTTCTTGGCTATGCATGCACATAGTAATGAAAGTATTGTGAAGCTACTTGTTTTAGCTGTTCTTACATCTGAGATTCTGTAGAAGTAACTCAAAAATCCAGAAGATGAAAAGTTAGGCAAAATCGTAGTTTTTCTTTGTCTATTCTAGTTCTGGGCTGCAAAGCTTATGTGTTTAAAAGCATGCTTTTTAAAAAAAAATACATACATACACTTTTAAAAAGTATATAGTTTTACAAATCTGTTTATCAATGGGCATTTCTGTGATAGGGTCTTTCAGCCTTGGAGCAATGAGTTCAGGACTTTTGGTTGACATCCTGTCATGCTTAAGTATTTTAAAGTCATCTCAGTAAAAATAAAATTAATCAAGTCTTGATGGACTCTTCAGACTTCTCTCAAATGAAGCTTTTCAGAATATTAATGGACCAGAATGCATCAAGAGATCAGAACAAGAAATATTGAACTGAATCTTAAATAATCTTTTCATTTAATAAATACTCTTGAAGAAGTAGTATTGCACTAGAATTGCACCTGGTGTTCCTGGGGGTGGGAAGTGAACTGACAAAACTGTGAATGTGAGATGTTATATCAGAACATACTGAGAACAAACTTCCTTCTCACGTCTAGTGTTGATCCTTCTAGTGAGGGAGCTGGATAGTTCTGTGAAGTCTGATCCGTTCAGTCAGGGGAGTTAACAGTGTGCAGACGACAATCTTGTCTGAGTAATAACATACTTGTATTTCCGTCTGCCTAGTGCAGTCTTTACAGAATTCTGATTTATTTGTTAGTGTTTAAGTACCTAGAAAACTCAGTTAAGGTAGCAGTAAGAACAATGTGATACCTGATACTTATGTATATGTTTTTGTGTCTCTGTCTTTGCGCTTTTCAAATGATAGTGATTTGCATTTTCTTCAGTAAAATGTCAGCATTGCCGATATAGAGCAGCTTCATTTAAGGCAAATGTATGTGCACTGTGGCTTTATGGTGGATATATAATGTCCTTTTTCTTTGTTAGGAAGTCAGCTCTATTTGGGCTGGTAAAATCGTAAGTTGTATTTGACTACCTGTGGTCCTAAAGGGCTATTTTTACATGTGGCCTAATGCCCTGGAGATGTTACTGCTTTTGAGGACCAACGGCTGCACTTCTGCAGCCGTTTCAGAGACTGTAGGAGGAGCCCTTCATTAGATTGTTAATTTACCATGACTGCTATGCCTTTATCTCTAAAGCATCAAAGAGATACTTTGTGATACAGTCATCCTTTTGTTTTAAAAGGAACATCTAGAATAAATTGGCTTTATCTCATCTAATTAGATTATATTTAGATTAGATTATACTTATCTTTCTGTAATATTTCTGTTCAGGTGTTCTTTAGAACAGTGATTTACACACCATGTGACAGACTTGTCTATTTTAATATAACCAGTGCCAAATAACAAACTTAGAGGAAAGTGCATGTTGTCTTTTTCAGAAAGAAGTAACGGAACACCGTTAGTATGGGCTTTTGTCTCTTTTTGTTCCCTTAGCTTCTGAATTTACAAGCTTGTGTTTTAAAAAGTAACGCTGCTAGATACAGGTTATATACCTCAAAGTACATCTGCTCAATGTGTCCAGCAAAATTTTCAGGCTCTGTTTGCAAAGGTAAGGCATCCACATTTGTCTTCAGTAGCTAATGTGACTTTATTCTTGGAGGTACTTAGTAGTCTGGAACTTACTTTGATTTCTGAATGCTAACTTTAGATGTATGGGATTTTTGGGGCATAAGTTAATACTTCTCGCCTTATAATAGCAATGGTAATTAATTTCAGTCATGAGTCTTCTTATTAATAGTAGGAATAAAATGGGATATATTTTCTTGATGAAGTGTCGTTAATATGCCTGAAATTTTCACATCTACCATTTTTAGTCATATTAGTCTAGATGGTGCAATATGTACCTTAATGTTCTCATTGTCTTAAATTTAGGTGGAAGAAGGAAGCAAAAATGTGCGCTTGGGCTCACTAATTGGTCTGCTGGTAGAGGAAGGACAAGACTGGAAGCAAGTTGAAATACCAGCTGATGCTGGTGATTCATCTTCCGTGGCTCCACCAGCTCCTGCAGGTCCTTCAGTTTCAGCCCCTCCTAAACTGGAACATCAACCTGGAAAATTGCAGTAAGTTTCTATGTTTGTTATGAAGTAGAACTCTTAGATCAGTAGAGCTGAACCAAGAAGAATCTTTTGTCTCCTTTTACCTACTACTAAGCTGTTTAAGAGGTGTTTCAGTATGTGTGAGGTAATAAAGCTTGCCTGCCCAGAATTTTTCTTTGCTTGTAAGCCCAGTAAGTCAATTTGAACAACATAGTTTTATTAGACCACTTTGTATGGATGTGCTTTTATTCTGACATACAATTGCTTTATGAAGGATTCTAAGCTTAGGTTAGGAAGAAGTCGTGTTATATATGATGGACACTAATGCTTATGCATCAGATGCTGAGTTTACCTATAACTTATTTTCTATTGCTTTTTTAGGAGAAAAAAAACCCCAAACAAATGGCACACTCCAAAACCCTTCCAAGCTCTTGCACTTTTGATATTAGAAAAAAATTATTCTTATTTTTATAAAGGTGGAACGCGAAAAACTCAGAACTGTAGTTTTATGTCCTCTTTGTTAGTTTTGTTTTGTCTTGATCTGTTAGGGTACTCTAGGCATTGCAAACATCTTGAAGTGGGAGTAAATTAACCCCTAAGTGTTAGTCAGATAACAGTAATCTGTAAATCACTGGTTTGTGTTCTCAGGGTGTACCTTATTTGGAGGTATCACTCCTTGTTTGGAGTGAATTACAACACAAATGCTGTACAGCTACAGCCTATTAAAGAAAATTTCTTTTTTAAAAAATTCTGGTAGCATGTACTGCGCAAAGTTTGGTTGTTTTGTTTTTTTGGGGGGTTGGTTTTTTGGGTGGTTTTTTTTTTTTTTAGCCTCATTACTTTTCTGTCTGGTTTACTATGTTTACTCTTGCTGTCAGCATTTAGGCTCTTCTCATGCAAGTGGAAGACAACTAATAGTAGGAGGATGATGCAAGGAAAGAATCTTTGAAAGGATTAAATCTTGCATTTTAGTACCAAAGAACATGAGAAGTGCATCTGTTTCACTGCAGCTGTTAATTGGAGATGTATCTACATCTTTGGAATCAAATTATCAATTTTTTTTTTTTTTTTTTTTTTTTTTTGCAAGGGCTTATGGACAGTTCTTAAAACTTAGTGTGGTGCAAATATAGTCTCCTTTAGGAAATAGAGTTGGAGATTTTGTGGAAAGACTTGAAACCATGTATTTTCTATTTTATGAAAATGTTGCTGCTTTTGTGTCTAAGAATTCTGTTATGTTATTTTTTTCCTCATTTCAGAAAGCAAATCATGCTCAGGTGCACTGAGTGCTCTGTAGCTGTATGCTGTGCTTTGTAGTTGATCACTGTTTCTGTTTCCAGGCAGAAATATTACTATTGACTGTACCCCATCTAGGTCAAGATGACAGGTACAGGTTTACTAGTATTATAGTGGATCTTAGGTATATGCTGATTAAAATGTTTGAGTGTGGGAGGGCTTACTACTTAGTCTTCTAAAGCAGATACTGAATTATGCAACTACATCTATGTGGCTTTTGCTTTCTGAAAAAGTAGATATTTCATTAAATCAATTCTATAAAATAAAATTGAAGATAGGGCAAAGGTAATGTTACAATTACAACTCAGCTGCATTAATGATGCAATTACAGCTAGCCAAACAAATAATAGGGATGAGCAACCATTTTGTTTGAGCTTCTAAAACTCATTTTTTGATGTTACTATAACAAGCTGGTATTAAAAAATGTATTTCATTTTTCACTTACGACCCTTTTCCAGAAGAATCCACAAGTATATTGCATTGCTGCTGTAAGAGGAAAGTTTGGATGAGTTTTCTACTCTTTATTTTGATCTCTTTAAGTCATTATTGTCTTTTTAAATTCATCCTTGCGTTAAAGCTTTGTGAAGGGGCACGGTCTGACTTCAGTGATCACAGCCTTTTGTACAGACATCTGTTTTCTTCCTCAGCTGTTGCTTCTGAAATAGAGTGTATATTGTGTAGTTTCTCCTTGATATGCATTAAATGAAATTAAGTTAATCTTATTGTTTAAATAGTTTATTTTTCTCCTCGTTTCTTTAGGGTTCGTTTAAGTCCAGCAGCACGCAACATTCTGGAGACACATGGACTAGATCCAAGCAATATTACACCTTCTGGGCCTCGAGGAATCTTCACTAAAGAGTATGTAGATATTTCAGTAAAGTTACAACCTCATATTCCCTTATTTGTTCCTTTGAACCTAGAGCAATCTCCAGGAACTTGAGAAGTCAATTTATTTAAAAAGACATATTTGTGTTCCCGTTTTTTTTTTTTTCTACCAGGGAATGACTTAATTAAATTTGAAAAACATGTTGAGAAGATATGGAGAATAAATTAGGAAATATTGTAAGAAGCCTTTAGTTAAAAAAAAAAAAAACAAACCAAAAAAACCTTTGTTTTTATATCCCATCTGAGCTGCGTGGTACTGCTGTCACATTTCTTGCAGCTCAGCCTAATAGTGGCTATCAAGTCCTAGGCACCACTGTTAGCTACCATTGTGGATCTTGATAATTTTGCTACTAAGAGATGTATTCAGAGCCAGAATAAAATACCAGTGGCCTGTTTTCTTCAACTCCTTTTCTTTGGGGAGTTTAGGTCTTTTTCTTCTTTCACTGAAGTTCAGTTATGAAGTCTGTCAGGATTTAATTTGTTCCCTTTTTTATTAGACTGGGGAGAGCAATGAAGTACAATGGTAGGAAATCCAGAGTTATGTTTTTCTTCCATCTTTGTTTTTTTTTCCCTGTCTTTGATTTAAAGAATGTTTGTTTACAAGCCTGTGGTTTGTTACGATCAAACTTCTAGTAGTTTACTATACTTTTTGAGTATTCTAATGTAATTGTTGGCACTCAAGCCTTGGAGTGGGGAACTTGTGTATAAAAATGTGTTGTGGTAGATACAGAGCCCTTAGCCTTAAAATAGTGCGTTATCTTCACATTAGTGTGTATGTTACCGGAGATGAGGATTTTGGCAGGAATACTTATTTTTGTTCTCAGTAAAATTATTCTTTTTGACACATGCCATCATTCAGCTGCGCAGACCTTGTTAACTGCCGTAATTTTAGTTCCATTCAAAGACAACCAGATCAGTGTAACTTGGAATTGAACCCAGAGAAGCAGACAGTAGAAGTCTGGTTTTTTTTCAAAACATTTTCCCATGGTCTTTGTCTGAGTTGAATTAAAATAAGGAGTCGGATAGATAAAATATCCTATATAACATCATATTATCAGAGATATTTTTTTCTCAATTATGTAAGTGTGATGGTAATTTATGGTGTGTTTCTAGGCTATGGCAGGTGGAAACCCTCTAGGACTTTAAGCTACCTAATTAACATTCCCTAGTTGTCACAGAGATGTAGCAAAGAATTTTCTGTAGCTATGAGAATTATCTAACAAAATCCTTCTTCGAAACTGCTTTCTTCTGTACAAAAGATTAAACTTTGAAATGTTGTTTTAAGATATAACCTGGGATTTTTTTAACCATTCTTTTGAAATGCTGTTAGTCTTTCAGATGCCTACAGGCTTTGCTATTATGTTCAGTTTGAAATGAAATGCTTGCAGATTTTTGTAGAAAGCTGCTACAGATGTTCAGGAAAATACTTCTTTTGCTAACTTGAGATTACAGTTGAAAATAATGTGTTTTATAGCTGGGTGACTCAGGGTCTCTTTGCCAAGTAGACTAGTGGTTAATTATTTGAGTGTTGCAAGTTCACTTTTCACTTTTAAACTGAGTTTCGTTATTGAACAGGGCTCACACTCACCAGATTACGAGGAACAAAGACAGTGAGTTATGTAAGCAAGCAAAATTCTTTCCCCCTAACTTTCTATCTCTAAATTCAATTAACTGTAAAACTTTTAACAGGAATAGGAGCTTTCACTTAATAGCTTCCTCTGTCATAATCTACTCCCTTAGTAGGCTGATACATAATTTCTTTTATGTATCTGTGCAAGGCTGAACTACTGTTGTCATCTTCCTACTTGTTTTTCTTTTATGGAATGGCAGCTTTTTTTTTTTTTTTTTAAGCAATATCCTCTGCTTTCTTCAGAACTACACTAAAAAATTGATGTGTCAGTACAAAGGAACTCTCAAGTTCTGTCAGAGATTGCACCATGTTCCTAGTCATCAATTCAGACACTGTTTGCAAGAGCTGTGTTAAAATTGTTGGTTATTTCAGACTACTTTTACCCTTTCTCATCCTGTTTATTAGTGATCTATGAATTTATACATAAAAAGGTGGGGGAACTAGTTACCAAAAATAACTGTGTGTGTCTGAGACCATGTTCCTTCCATCTGTACCTTCCTACCAGCTGTTACTAACTTAATGTGATTTGAGATCTCAGAGCTGCTCAGGCATTTGCATTTTCAGCTTGCAAATAAGGCACAGTGCACATGCAGTGCTGGTTTTCCAGAGTCAGTTCATCTGTATGTATGGAGTGCAGACTTACGGTGGGATCTGTGCTGCGTGCGGTTTGTCAGCTGCCAGTACGGAGCAGTGAGTTCCTTCTATAACGTTGATAGTGCATTAAGTCCAACATCTAGAAGTTTCCGATGTGTAACATTGTCTGCTCACCTTTTTCCTTCTTCCAGGAAATCTTCTATGAATTGACTAATCGGATGTTCAGGTGAAGGGGGATTGGGACAATTTAGTAACAGTAACATCCACCAGAGGAAGCTAGTGTCAATCTGTGCATCTCCTCTTGCACTGTTGGATCCTTAGTGATTTTTTTTTTTTTAGGGAGGAGAGGGGTGTATAACCTACAACTTGTCAATTTCAAACAGTATATTCTGAGCACAAAATACTCAGTTTACTTCTGCTGTTCTTTGGATTTTGGCTAACATGAAGTGGAAAGACTACACACTTCTGTAGTAGTGGTAAACTGAAGTGTAGCAGAGTTGCCAGAATCTGCATACTTCTAATAATAAATAATAAGTTTGGTAAGGGGTATTTTTGTTTAATAAATGTTTACCGAGCTCTGATACCTTTTACTGGGGAGCAGACTTTGCTCTCTCTTGTTACCTCTCTCATGTTGCTCCATTACTATCCTTTGTTGATAGAGTAGTTGAAAAGACGTATCCAACCCTTCCTTTTCCAGTTCTAGTAAAATATCTATTTGCCTGACTTGTACTGAAATCTGTTTAGTTTGATTTGCTTTGGTATGTCCTCCAATGCTACTTGTATGCAGGCTTGCAATCTTGCACCTGTGACAGTCACAACATTGTTGTACCTCTTTTTCTTAATCAGTTAAACCATGTAGCATTGTGGAGGGGAAATTATTTTTGTATGTCTGTATAACAAATATTTATATAATGTATAAAAATACAAATATATGTGAAATGTGAATTTTATATATGTATATTTTATATATATTTGTATCTCATGCATGAGTTTCAAAACCTTCTGAGAGAATCTTCTAATCTAAAAATAAGCTTAATTTTGGTAATACGTTTTTCAGTTAACACACTAAAAGCCACTGAAGTTATTAAAGCATTTTGACTTGCCTGCGATAGGTAGGACCATCTGGTTTTTGTTATTTGCATAATATATGGGAGTAATTTAAAAGCATTTCTTTAGCTTTAGAATATATAAAAAGCTATAAAAGCTTTATTTTATGTGTTATGGAATATAATGAGCAGATGGTCTGTCTCTTATGACTGCCAAGTTAAAACCCTTAAGTAATTTTTGGTAGCTTCTAATATGTTAACTAGGAAAGTTGCATTATGTCATGCAGTTACTTTTTTTTCTGTCTCAAATTTTAATTGTAGGAGATTATTTTCATTCAATGAAATCTATTTTTTTTCTCTGATATAGTAGTTACGTTAAATACTAAACACTTATTTTTAAAACAAGTCTTGGTTAACATGTTAATTTGGGAAAACAACTAACAGCTTCAATTATGACAAATTTATGTCCTGAGCTCATTCTTTTTATTTTTAATATAATTTGCTGAAGTATGTATTGAATCTAAAAATAAGTTGAAGCAAGTCAGCAATCAGTAAAAGGCATCATATAGAACATACAGAGCTTTTCAGTTTTCAGTTCTTGGTTTTGAAATGCTGCTTTCTGAGGAAGAACTAAGAATGCATAATGTTGTTCTGAGATTTTTCCTTTCTGCAAAAATTTAATAACACATTAACTGTTGACTCTCACTCAAGAATAGACTCTCACTCAAGCAGTAATCTAATGAAATTGTATAGCTTTTTTTAGTATTTATGGCTTATGTTTCAAAGCCATGGTATGGTTGTAAGTAGTCTGATTTTTACATTTGTTTTTAATTTCCTTCTCCAGCTTATGTAATAAGACATTGTGTACGTAAACCTTTGTTTACGGCCTGTGGTGGTGTCTTCATGAAGTTACAGATTTATCCAACATATATGATACAGACCTTTGTGTCAGATCTGGAGCGTAAAGAGAGATCTATGATTGATATAGCTCTTCTAACAAGTCACTAGTATAGATGCAGTTACAACTGCAAACCAGAAATTTTACTACAGCTTATTTCCCTTGCAGTTGGCAGTGGTGCTGTAAATGCAGTCTTTTCTGTTTAGGGTCCTACGTGCTGATATTTAGCATGTTGCTTTATAAATACAATGCACCATGTAGATGTAGATTATAGCTTAAAGATGGGACTTTAGTTTTGTGTGTCGTACTGTGCCCACAAGAGGGAAGTTTTGTGGTGATAGCTGTATCCATATAAAGGCTCTGGGAGAATGCTTATAGAGCAGACAAGGTTCAGCCACAACTGGAACTGTTAGATGTTGCTCAGTTTTTGGCTTTGGTTCTTCCATGTGGTGCTATCTTTCAAATTGCTTATGAAGCATGGGCTTTTATACTATCTACACATGTCTGTGCATATTTGTATCAGAAAGGTACAGAAAAAATGAATGATAAATGTACTGCTCAATTTTCTGTAAGCACTAATTAATTACTTTAAATTCAAATGATTACAAATATAACAGATGAAACATCTTTTATTTGAGACTTTATAGCCTAAGTGTGTTCTGATATCTTATTTACAGGAGTTGTTAGTGCAATTCACAAATTGGTTTGTACACTCACAATCAGAGATGATGAATGTTATCTCTAACACAAATGTTTTCTGTTACTGCATATTCAGTCCCTTATATTTACAGAAGTATTTCACTGTGTTTAATTGCAAGGGATGCTCTCAAACTTCTGCAAGAGAAGCAGAAGGGCAAACCCAGTGAATTGAAACCTGTGGTTTCTCCAGCTCCTTCCCAGCCTACTGCAGTGCCTTCTGCATCGCAAGCAACAGCTGTGACTTCTGCTTATCCAAGGCCAGCAGTTCCACCAGTTTCCACACCAGGACAACCTGCTGCACCGGTAACATTTCTGTTAAGTCTTCAGCATTGCTACAGCTAAATATTGCCACAGCTACTTAAGTAGCTGTATGAAATTTCCAGAACTGGAGAGATAAAAGAAACTAAGACCACTCAGATGCTGAGCCCAGTCATATGCAGTTTTTACTATGTTTGAGTGATTCTAAAGCAGTGCAATTCAAACTGCAGAGCTCTTGAAATAATGGTCTGCACACTACTTTCTGTAACTTGCAAATTGAAGCCATGAAAAGATTTACGTTGCAGACCTTGGAAAGAGGAAAGTCAGAGAGGCAGCAGTTTTATTTCACTTCCCAAACAAGAAGATGCCACTAGTTTGGAAATCAACAGTACACCCTTTCCCTCAACTGCTGCAGAATCAGTATGTCAGTGTGTATTTCCAAAGTCAGAGAAATGTGAATCCTGATTTATTTTTACTGTACTTTATTTGTTTGCTTTCCTGCAAAGTAAGTTTATGCAAATGTCCATTCATGAGTTATCAAGAAACGAGGAAGGAAAGGGCTTAGTGATTGCTTTGAAGAGTAATTTTGCAAACTCTAGCATCTAGATACAGTTCTTATGTTAATTTGAAATGTTAGAAATACTAGAAATTATTTTTTAAAGAAGAAATGCCCATGCTGAAATGCACATTAGTAGGAATCAAAAAGCTTTTGTGAAAAATGGGAGGAAAAACCTTTCTGACTCTAGAATTAAATTTGAAGTATCTACAGGCTGAAATTTACAATGTAGCTACAATTAATATTCAATTATACAATTAATTAAATTCAATTAATATTAATTAATTAAATTCAATTAATACAATTCATATATTCAGAAAATATGGCGCTTTTTTTTTTTTGCACTGTACAAAGAACCAAAATGCTCAAACTTACGTATTTTTCCATTACAGAAAAAAATGTTTTTGTCATGGCAGCAGAACATACATATAGCAATTTGTTGTCATCTTGAGTACTATGTATGTATTGTATGTGCTGAAGATTAGGTATACAAAATAATGTTTTAGAGAATCACTTCTTTTCTTGCTTCCTATAGTCACTGATGTTTCAAGAGATTCCTTGACAGTTGACTTGCTCCTATGAAGAAGCTGGAAAAACTTTTGCGTTGAGTCGTTACTGAATATATCTGGAAGGAGAGAGAGGAATAACAGAAAAGATACGCAATAAAGCCTGTCTTAAGGAACCACTCAGGGAAATGAAAAAGCAGTAGCTTACTGAGGAAATTCTCTATTACTATTTAAATGGAACAAAGCATATTCTGAGCAATATGCCAGATCTGGCAGATGGAACAGTGCTTATAAACTCTATCTGAGAATTAATGCTTGAGTATTTGGATTTTTTTTTTTTTTTTAAGTAGTCTACTAGAGTAGTAGGATTAATTCTGTACTGTAAAGGGCAACTATCTTTACTCTGTAAAACCTGTTGAGTTGATCCAAGTTAAGTGGAATAGACTAGAACACTCAGTGGTCTTAATCATATTGATTTCAGTAGTTGAAATGTATCACTCTGATATCTAGGGGATATTTGAAGTGAGCAGGAGTCACTGATGATAATGCATCAATGCTGGAGTCCTGTTTCAGCAAAGGGGAAGTATGTTTGCTGTCTTGGTATTTAATATGCAGCATATGATTTCTTTCAGGGCACATTCACAGAAATCCCAGCTAGCAATATCCGAAGAGTTATTGCTAAGAGATTAACGGAGTCTAAATCTACTATACCTCATGCGTATGCTGCCGCTGACTGTGACATTGATGCTATTTTGAAATTAAGAAAAGAATTAGCCAAAGGTTAGTGATTAAATTCGTTTACTATAACATGTGGTACTTATATGCATAAGATAACATAACAATGCATACTTTGTCTTGTTTACGTAATCTTGCCCAGGAGGTGTGGATTTTTGTATAGGTAGAACTCCATACATTCAAATAATCTTTTTCGGTATTCTATATGTGGTTCCCTGTGACTATTGAATTGGACAACATATCAAGATACAGGAAGACAGAAGATAAGGTCATAGTCAAAGATTGCTTTGTTTTTGCTAAAATCAGCTGAGTGTACTGTGCAATAGGATGTTTTAATAGTTTCAAAAGTAACTGTGCAGGCTAGAATCTTCTATCCCAAATGTCAGTTCAACAAAGTATAAATTACATTCTTTTTTTTTTTTTTTAAGAGGATTTTTCAATAGAACACTATTTTCATGCAAAATATCACAAGTGTGTGTTTAGTGTCTTTTTAAGGACTTCTGCTTAATTGGGTAAAAAAAAATGAATGAAAATTTTTATTACTTTAACATCATGATCTTCTTAATTTAAATAAACTTTATATTTAGAAATATTTGGTCAATATATTGATTTTAATGTTGCTTGCAGGATATGGTTCCAGTTTTGTAGTTCATGAAGATATTAAACCAAAACCTGTGGAAACTCTTTAGGAAAGCATCATTTTATATTATATCAGTTCTTGCAATTGCTTGTAGTTACTAACATTTTTCTTTTTTTTAAATTTCATAGCTGGTCTAATATTCTGTAAAGAGGACACCAGCACAGTGCAATCTATTTATAAATACCAGTGTCAGAAATGTGGCAACAAATGTTTTCATAAAGCTTTGACATCTGTAAGTTAATTTGATTAAGCCAGATTTACAGCAGAGTAGGTTAGACGTGTATTAATCTAGGACATCTTGCTCTTCAGTAACTCACCTTAAGTTAGACGATTTCCTAGAAATTGTGTCTTTTGACTCAGATATTTAAGCCTGAGGAAAAACTTATTTTGTAATGTACTGTGCTTTTTCTTCCATCACACTTATAAGGCTATTTTCCATTAATTACACACGTTGAACAAGAATTTAAAGGACTATAGTGAAATAAGATCAGAGAGAATTGTTGAGCAGTTCCACTGTAGGACTGTTTTTCTTAGCAAGGTCATATCTCTGTCACAAATCTGGTAAGCTGTGGAAAAAATTAGTGATGAATTCACTGTCCTTTTTCAGTCACATGTTCCATCTTTGCTTATCTCCTAAGCCACTTATGGAAGTTATAGATTTTTTTATATATATATATATTTTTATGGATTAAACAGTAAACCTGTGCTGCATGTTTCTGCCTCCGTAGTTTCATCATTCCCTCTGATGCCAAAACTTGAGTTATTTTAAGCTGTACCAATCTACTGATACATTTTGACATCAGACCTGCAAAACAGTTATGCAACCACGATTGAGGTGATGTTGCAAAGTAGGAAGCAGTAGCTGAGGGGAAGGGAGATAGGCCTGGGTGGGGGCAATGCCTGCCTTCAATTTCCTGCTTGTCCCTGGAGCGCTAACTAATTCAAATATCTTGAGAAATGAGGTTTGGCTGCAGCTGTCCAGGAAGAGTAGCATTCTCAGGAAATCTATCTGGTTCTAAGGCAGAACGTGATAAATTAGTCAAGGTCATGTAGTATGTCTGATCGCGATATCTGTAAGTGATTCTTCTTGTCTTAAGTTTCTATAAAATATGGAATATTCTTCATAAAGTATAATGTTTATTTCTAGTGTCTGAGGTCTGTAATTTTGTATATTGAATTGACAACATCTTATCTTTGGCTAAAATGACATGGCATCTGTTGCATTTTATCTGCTAGAAATTGGTTGAGATCAGTTGACGTTTATCAGTTGCAGCCAAACTAATTATGCATAGCTCTTAAAATTAATTTTCATTCTTTTAGAGGAGAGATCCCTTTTAAAATCAAATTGGGAAAATATTACTTACTTTTTCTTTTGATAGGTTTAGCTCATGGTGAAAGAATCATATATTTGTTTACAAAACTTGACTTTTCAATACCTACAAAGTTTGGATACTATTCCAGGCATGCAGATTAATCTCTGCCACTTGGAAAATTAAATTTATATTCATCATTCATTCCATTTTATGAAATCTCATTTTCCACAGTATTCAAGCTGCACTAAGCAAGCAGTGAAGGTGACATGCACACATACACCTCATAGCCTGGTACTAAGTCTGTTATTTGGGTAAAAAGTATTAAATGCCCATTGTTTTATAATGAGGAGAAACAGTTTTGAGGTTTTGTTTTGTTTTCTTTTTTTCATCCTACTATACTTTTTTTTTTAAAGATCAAAGTTTATTTCTAAAGACTAAAGATGTTCATGGGAGAATCCAGCTGTCTACATAAGAAGGTACACAGACAACCTCAGGTGGATTCTTCTTGATGTTATTCAATGAGTCCTTTTTTTCTAGTACCATTTAAATAATTTGTTCTCAATACTTCAGCTTTTACTTGTGCATCCTCATCATTACACCAACTAGTAGAAATAAAATTGATAGTAACGTCGAAAACAGCATACACTACAATAATGAAAAGTGAATATTTATTGGTCTAAGACAGTGGATATGTTACACTTCGAGTTTTGTTCTAAAGCTTCCTCATTGCTCTCATGGTTTGAAAGCTTGTAGGTTCAGGTTCAATTGATAGTTTTATGAAGCCATGTGAACTCTACATTCAGTACATTTACATTTTTATTGTTGTTCTGATTGAGACAGCAAGTGCTTTCTCCTCCTTGTTTGAAGCATTTGGAGAAGAGCGTGAAAGCTGGGGCCATCTATTGCTGATACTGCTGTGCCTTTATTTAACCTGCACAAATTAGGTCGAGTTCTGAGAAGTGCTGAATGTTCTAATGTTTAACTGAAGTCTGTGAAACCTAGAGACTTTTTCTTTTTTTTTTTTTCTTTTTTTTTTTTTTTATGATGTCTTGTTCACAGGTTAATGTCAAAGACAGTTTATGATGCTGATACATTCTTTAAACAGTGACAGGTCATAAGAAATGAAGTAAAAATTGGCTTAGGACTACTTGCTTGCTTAGAATTTTTCACATCTCTCCTGCTGCTGTGGATTCTTAATGAATATTTTTCTTAAATGTAAGGATAGGAAGGAGCCATATATCTTTGCATAAAATTGAATTGCAGAGATAATCCTGGTAGGTTTTTTTTGGGGTGTGTGGGGTTTTTTTTGTTTTGTTTTGTTTTGTTTTTTTCTTCCCCCCTGATGGAAATGATGGTGATTTCTATTACATGATGAGACATAATATGGAAGTTTTATGCAGCATTCCCTACTGTAAGCTTTGTTTTGGGGGTAAAATATAGCAGTTACCCCTGCCATAAACTTCAGTGATTGAAGGTAAAATATTATAAGACATACTTCATTTAACTGTGCCCCTATATTTTCATATAGTCATATATTCCTGCCCCGCTAGTGGTCAGTGACACTTTTACCAAGGCTTAGGTAACATATAAATCAAGATACAAAATACAAAAATATATTTGATGACCAAGATACAGATTTGTCTGATGTGAAATTCTGTCAATGCAAATTCCATTGTGTTATGTTAGAATTTTGGCTCTCTTCTTACACGTAGATTGCTAATCATGGCAATTATTGCAGGACAGTTATGTGGTAAGAGGATACTTGGTTCATTCCCCCAATTTTATGATCACTTAAGAAGATTTTATATAATATAATTATTTATAAATAATTTTCCCTTTACAATGCGTTTCTAAAGGTGTATGTATTACATGCCATAAACCAGACTCAAAAATGAAGTAATTTTGCTTCTTGATCTGCTCGACTGGCAGCAGTGATGTTAGTAGCAGAGTAATGTAACTTTTTTGTTGTGAGAATGATGCGTTTAATATTGTGTAAATGTGATGCATCTTTAGGATACAGCAACCGTGGCATATTCTGCATTGTATCTATAGGCTTTGCTTCTCCTACCAGTCCTGATTTCAGTAAGTACTTTTGGTCTCCTAAAGCTTAGGAGGTACAGACAAACATAGACATTGTTTCCATCCCTCCTTTCTCCTGAGCTATTGGGAAAAGGAAGCAAATGTACTAAACGTTACGCAGTATTCCTTAGGCTTCATGGAAAATATGTAGTCCTCTCAAGGTTATCTTATCTGCTGCTGGCTATTGCTGCCTTTTTTTTTTAATGTAGCTTTGTTTTTAATTTAACAACTTTGTCACTCCATATTTTGCAGCCTGCTTTAGAATATACTGTTAACCCATTTTAAGGATTGACAGATGCCTTCACCTTGCGAATTCTTACATTTTAGGGCTCTAAAGGTCACTGGAGAATAACATACTTCTGATTTATAGCTGAATAAAAGCTAATCTCTGCAGTTATTCCAGTTAATACGTCACAGTACATAAAGAATAGTAGTCTCCAGTATTGTCTCTGTATATTTAGGTCCTACAATAGATTTCTACATAGACAGTAAATATGTAAAGCATAAAACACATATGTGCTGCTACTTATAAGAATGAATAGTAATACTCAAGTTTGCAGCTTTTTTAATCTAGTAACAGTCAGCAAGGATGTCTCTGCTCAGGAGACTTTTCCTTGATGATACTCCTTTTCTCCCAAGGTGGAGAAAAGTTTTCTTGCTTTTATGATTGTAGTTTGAAGATGAGTTACTTTCTGGCAATTTTTCAAAGAAGCAAATCTGCTAAATCACTGGAATCTTGTCATCACACAAACAAGTCTTATGAGCAGTGATTGTTGTTGTTTTTTCTTTTGGCAGATGACATTAAAGTATCTGTAAATGATTTTATCATCAAGGCAACTGCAGTTACTCTGAAGGTAAGTGAATAATTTGACTTTTTAAAAAGGTGTATTTTATGGTAAACTGAGAAGGAGACGAGAAGTATTTTGTGAGCCTATATGAAGATAGGAGTGCAATCATAGCAGGCCTTGTAAGTCTTTATCACTTACTGTCAGGTTTTTTTAAGCTCACCACGTAAAATTCTCTACACTGTCTATGCTGTGGACTGTGAAAATGAGAACTTCTTAGTAAAGATTCCCTTACTACAGTTATCATCTGCAGATAATGGTAGATGCTTTGTCAGCAGACTAAAGCAATTGGCAAGGTAAGTGTTCTGTTCTTTGCTATTGCATCTTATTTTCTCTTACAGTTATAAACAAATATTTATCCAAGTCATAACAATTTTGTGTATTACCTCAGGTGTATTCTGATGGCATAGTCAGTCATCTCTGCTTTGAATTAAAAATTCTTCAGGCAACCAGTCTTTGCTAATTGCTAAGGATTGTCATTGTTCCCTTTGTCAATGTAAAAGTAAATTATTTCAATACATCCTGAAGTTAAGACCTTAAATTTCATTAGGATCTACTGATTCCCTGCTGAACTGGCTTCACAGTCTCCATAAGCTATTAGCGTGTTCTCTGGGTAGAACTAGATACATTGCCTTCCAATTTGTGTTGATTGCTCTGCTTGGAAAACACTCCCAGTGGCACTTAATTTTTTTGAAACTGAAAGGTTACAGAGATCGTTCTTTAGGAGAACTCCCACACTTTGGAATTGTCTCTGCTTAGTCGAGAGTGTCTCAAATGTAATCACTTGGAAAACAGAATGTGAAATTAATCTTATTTCCAAAATTGTGAAAAGAAAGAACTGTGATGGTTTCACTTAGATGTGGAGTGGTTTTAGTTTAAATTGTTCGCACTTAATTTTAGAATGAGTCATAGGTGGGAGTTCTGACCAGCCTGAAGGCCAGTATTTTTAAGGTTCAGGAGGAAAAAATTGTCTTTTAGTGGTATCACTAACAGCTGGAAAAGATCTCTGTCATGTAGAAAGATAATTAAGAGGGACACATGCTCGATCCTCAAACACTCCTGTGGAGTTTGCCCTCGTTATCAAGCCAATGTGCTTATGTGTAACAATAGATGAATGCAGATTTTGAAGCCATTTGATATTGCCATGGATTTGTTAACTACATCTTCTTGATTGCACAGTGATCATGCCTTCTAGCTATATGGTAAAGGCCTAGAAAAGCTAAACATCTCTGATGTCATTGCATCATTTCAGCAGCAGATTGTAAAAGCTACAGACAAGATAAAGCAGAGCAAGGATCCAGACTTGTATTACCTCACAACAATATAAAAACATCAGAAAGGGAGTGAGAGCTGTTTCTTCTCATTTGTAAGGATTATTTTAACTATTCAAAAGCTGAAGGAACAACTTGCATCTAATTTGGGGAACTATTCCCATGAATGTATGGAATTGAGAACACTGCACTGAGACTCGAGAAATTTCTAGCCAAACAGGATCTAGATATTAATGTATAATTGAAAGAGCTATAGATTAACATGTGATTGCAAAAGCTATAGATTTTGACAGAGAATAGACAAGATTCTAGGCAGTTTCATAAGCAAGTGCCTCAGAGAAGTTCTGAGTGGAGTGACTGGAAAAAACTTCCTAAGTTATTCTATATCAGAAACAGGAGGAGGAGCTAAATATGCTTGCTATGCATTTGTTAAATGTGAACTTAGCAAGAAGCTTCTTTTTGTGGCCTAATGAGACCTTACATGAGGAAATGGTGACATACAAAAAATTACTGTGAACTGGGGGACGTCGGATAACAAGTCTCCGCACCAGGAGACAGGGAGAGTGAGGAATTTAAGTTTTGTGTTTTTCTATTCTACACAAAAAAGACCAATTAAGAAAGATAATGGGATGTAATCCTCTATATGTGAAAGAATGACTTGAGTACAAGCATTTAATGAACTTTTTATTGCTTCTGCTTATATAATAAAAGTTTTTTGTCATTATTTGTAGATTTTTTTTTAAGTTGCTGCCTGAAACTTAAAGGATAAGTGGTTTCCTGTCCATTTAACTATTAGACTGCTTTACTGTACTTTGAAGGAGCATACACATGGATTATGCATATTGTTCATTATTTAAAACAATATTTCCTTATCTGCCATCACAAAATGACCTAACCAATGAATTCTTTAAATATGATTTCTCTTTCTCATATACAAGTAAAAATATTTAGTCTGTGATTAGATTTGTATTCTTTTTCCTAGTATTTGTGGCTGATGCTTATAATACAGAATTTAATCTTGGACGTAAGGATTAGATAGTTCTGTGCTGTGAACACGAATCTGTAGCATGTCATTTTAAACTTTCTTAAAGGAAATTCAATAGGCAAAGTTAGTAAATGATAATGCATATAGCTTTGTAAAGTAAGTGTATCTTTGGCTATAAATGAGTTGATACTCCAGGTCTGATTCTGAGAAGCAGGAGTTCTTGTGCACTGGGTTAGAAGAAATTCAGATGTTTTGTTTTCTGGGGTTTTTGGTTATTTGTTTTTATAGGACATTAATATTGTCTTTATATTGAAGTTATCATTAAACTGTTCTGTCCGATCCTATTGCTTTGGTACAAATCCATGCTAGCATTTGTTTTACTATTAAAATAATAAAGTAAAAAAAAAAAAAACAAACCCAAAACCAAAAAACCAACAGATTTAACTTTGTATACCAGGAAATAAGCTCATGATCAAGCTTATGTCGCAACTACTTTCTGTCAGTGTTTCAGAAACAGCCCCAGCCCCCCCCCCGCCCCCAGCAGTTTCAGCTTTATATGGTAAACTCAATAACCTTATTGAAATTATCAGTAAACGTTATCTCAATTTCAGTTGAGTCCACAGAAATAAAAAATTTAATGCATTTTAGGAGAACCTCATCTGAATAACCGTGAGTGTAACTGCAGCATATTCTATTTCTAACTTTAAGAGTCATGCTTGAGACATGAGTGGAAAACAGCACATGGGTATAATAGAATATCCATTTCCATGCTTTTCATGTCAGTATCCTGTGATTTATTTTGGGGGAGAAATGACACTGCTTTGTAGCTTTGCATGCTGGGCATCCGTAAGGTAGTATCAGTGACTCCTGAAGGAATTTGTAGTTTTAATATTTTTCCAGCAGCATCAAAAAGCCTTCTGGCTGCCCTGCCATTTTCAGTTCCTGGAGCATACGTTCATGCTTTTTGACAAAGTAAGTTTAGAAATAAAATAAATGCAAGCTAATCAAGTACATCTATTCTTAGACCCTCGCAGTGACTCTTTTTTTTTTTTTTTTTTCTTGTGGCAGTCCTGATGACAGATGTGACCTGTTCTTTTGTCTTCATTTACAGACAGCAGTCTGTGATGCCCTAATTAACTTGGTGAATGCTTGTATGTGGCTATGTGTCTTAAAGGATTTTCCTTAATAATTGGTTGCAGCACTATTCTTTTAACAGCTGTCTTTTTAAAATCGCTCTTTTCTAGCAAATGCCAGATGTGAATGTAACGTGGGATGGAGAAGTCTGCAGGCAGCTGCAGTCCATTGACATTTCTATTGCTGTGGCAACAGACCGAGGTCTCATTACACCAATCATAAAAGATGTTGCTGCCAAGGGAATACAGGAAATTGCTGCCTCTGCAAAGGTAGGTCTTAAATGTATGATAGGCTGAGGAATAGAGTAGCTCTATTTTATTTTATTTTTTTTTTTTAGCAGAAAATGTAGCATGACCCAGATACACATCAGTAATAACAAAGATAGTTTCAAAATGGATCTAAAGCAGTTTCACCGTTCCTTAGACTTCAGAATTATTATTAATTTTGCAACTCTGTTCATTTTTAATTAACAATAACTTATCCATCATCTTATTCAGTTGAATGCTGGCAAGACTGAAAAATAAACCTGTGCAGACTTCTACCATTTAATATAGTTTTATTTCTTTAATTGTCATGAGAAAGCTAGATAGTGTTAATTTGTTTAATATTTCCGGTCTTTGGGTTTGAGATTTTGTTTGTTTGGGAGGTTGTCCCCCTCCTGTCTTTCCCAGAAATGTACTTGAATCTGCTTATGTTACTCTGTGCTGTTATGTTATGGCACTTACTTCTGTCAGCATTTTTTCAACATGCAATTCAGCTGAGAATGTCACCCGAAAGGTAACATGAAACTCCTCAGACTAATGAGCAGTATTTTGCACGGACCAGGTGCCAATTAGCATGACTTGAATCTGTGACAGTTGTTGCCAGCCACAGAAGCAGTATTTTGTAGCAGGTAAAAATACAGTGAATGGTGAAATGCCCCAACACAATCCCGTTCTTGTCATTTCATGAGTGCTAATCAAAGGCCTGCAGTATCTGAGGAACGCAATGGAAGTAGCTGCTAGACACAAAACTAGACAAAAGCTGCACTTTGCAAGTTTTTGTCTTACCAAAAACTACAGAAATCATAATAGTCTGTGTTGACAGAGGGGAGCAACCAACAAAGTTGTATCAAAAAAAAAAAGGTGTAAGTGTGATGCAACAAAACATTCATAAACGGATGTTTTAAGATTTTTCCAGTCCATATTGCTTATTTCATGTTGAATGTGTTGTGAAAGCAGATCCTTTCACCAGTACAATAGCCGGCCAAGGAGGAAGTTCAGCTGAGATTGTTAATTTATTATATGATTAGTGATAGAATAAGAGCATTATGAGAAGTGAAGTATAGGTTATGCTTTCGTTATCATCCCAAATACCTGTGATACTGTGATGCAGTATTGTAAACCTGTTACCATAAGCTACAGTGTCCCGCAGTTCCGATAATGGGCATGTATGCTTGCATTATGTTTAATAGTGCTCTGATAAAGTAAGCATTTCCCTTTAATTTCAAATGGAATGTGGTAACATAGGTCACACTACTCAATGCCAAAGTCGTTGGGTCCACACCAGATTGCAGGTGTCCACACGAAGATAGTTTTGCTTTTCAACTTCTTCACTGAATTATTGAAGTAAATATGTACCCAACATGCACATGTGGAAGGTACAGACTGAAACTGCAGCTGCTTCTCTACCAGTGTGCCTGTAGTTTGGCAGGTGCTTTCTTTGTGTAGATTGCTTATGTGTCCCTTTCTGCTGCATGTTAGTTAATTTTAACTTCTTTCCAGGTCATGTGCATCCTAGTACCATATTTTCATCGTTGAAATAATGAAATTGCACATATGCATTATGCTGATACCCTATTATGTGAATGCTGTTCCCATGACTATTGTATTCTGGTACACTAGTTATTCAGAGATGAAAAAAAGCCTGAAATAAAATTCAGTGTATCCTTTTAACTTTTAAATTCATTATAAGGATGTCAAAGTTTTGTAAAACTTGGTGTAAGCTTGAATTATTTAGTAGGTGATTCATTAGAATGATATTCTCTTAAACTTCTTGATGTTTATTTCTAAGCTGAAGTCATTGCAGTTGTTAAACTACCTTTCAGAACTTTCTCTGGCCTTTCAGAACCTTCGCCTGAAAGATGTTTAGAAATGTATACGGGGAAGACAGTTGTTTACCATGACCAACAGAGTTATATTACAACATGAAAGGGGATTAATCCATGGCACAACTGTGTAACTACTAGTCAACTCATTATCTTTACGGAAGTTTTATCTTGTAATGACTACCTCCACCCACATGCAAACAAGAAGGAGTCAATTCAGACATAGTTTCCACTTAGTGATTCTGGTTCTTAAAGGCAGGGTGGGATTTCACAGAAGTTACCTCTTGGTAGATTGAATTTAATTGAGTGCTTGACAGAATATTCATAGAACACATGTGGAAAATCCCTGGAAAACAGGACAGGCAATTCCTGGAAAGCAATCTAGAAATTAAAAAAAATAAAAATAAAATTAAAAAAATTAAAAAAAATCCTGGAACATGGGGAAAAAATATCCTAGAAAACAGTGGTAGTATTCCTAAAAAGGGAGTGCAAAATTCCTAGGAAACAGGTGATTCATGGAATAATCTTCTCCAAGAAAGTTTCACAAATGTGATGTATCACTTTTTTTCATGTTGTGATAAATTAGATTTTTTGGTTTTTATTCACTTCCACTGAAATTTCCCTAACATAATTAATGATTGGAAATGATCATTAGTTTTATTATTTTTACCAGAAGAAGGGAAATATAAACAGACTGTGTTGCTTTTATCTGTCTTTTCAGAAGAAAATCTGAGTCTTACCCTGACTCTGCTTTTGGAAACAGTTATTTTTGTCTTAAAATGTCATAATGCTGCAGTTGTCACAACGTGACAACGTTTCTATGCACTTTTCCACCTGCAGAATAAATATAATACAAATATGATTACGGTAGATTATCTGTCCTGCATATATTCCCTCTTCAGTCTCTGCTGTCAGTTGAAGAGCTCCTCATTTTGAAAAGGTTGCTGCTATTGGAGAAGGCATCCAACACATTACCAGTTGCCACCTTTTCCATTGAGTACTCACAGGATGTTAGGAATGGGTTGGTGACTGAATAACTGGCTCTTGACCCACCAATGAGTGCCACTTCTCTTGAGGTCCACACGGTCCTTTCTTTCGTATGTGACAACTGCTGTAAGAATTATTAATCCTATTTCCTACTGCTTCCATCGAGGGAGACCTCTGAGCTAGAAACATCCTAGGTGGGGATAAGGTTCTTTTTCTCTATGGTCTTATCTTAGAACATAGTATGAACTTCTTGAGCTGCATTTTGAACAAAACATCTGTGGACAGTTTCTTCTGTGGTATTTAGAAGTAGAAGGGTCTCACAAATTAAATGGGGGTCACAGGAAGGGTGGTCTTCAAGGTGGTTGAATGCTTACCTGGAAGAAATATATTCTCTCAGACTGCTAGAAAGTGGTACTTGGCAGTTTCTTTAAACAAGTATGTTAAGAAGAATACTGTGAATTTGTCTCATCAGTATTTTGCTAGATAACTTTTATAATCTAAAAACACCAGGGAGAATAGTGGTTCCATTGTGAAAACTGGAGCAAGGTTTGTAAGGTGAGAGAACAGCTTTTATTGAACAGCCAGTATCATTGGGAAAATGAAGTTTTGTGTCGTAGTCTCTTTGCCAAATCATTGCAGCTAAATAATGTTGCTGAGGTGCTTCCCTAAGTCCCAAAGCAGATGACTTTTTTTTATGGCTGTATGATACTTATAATATCTTAATGAAGTAAAAAGAATTCGTATATTACAACACTTTAATTTCTTTCTTATCTCTTCTTCTTTTTTTTTTTTCTTAGGCTCTAGCAAAGAAAGCAAGAGATGGAAAACTGTTACCAGAAGAGTACCAAGGAGGATCTTTCAGGTAAAACTGTCTAGCAGCATTTAATATGTGCAGTGTGGGTTGAGAACTGTTTTATCCTCAGGTATTCCACTGTGTGTTAATGCATTGCCTTTTAAAATCTTATTCCAATTAGGATGAAACTCCATGTGATGATTCTGAGGGCCAAACCTAGGCAGAGTATCCTGTATCAGGGGGAAGCAATTATCTTGGTATAGAATTTTTTTTTAATCTGAGCCTGGTGTGAAATTAATGTTTTTTGTGATCTGACTTTTATTTTTCCTCCTACTTTTTCCCAGTTGCAGAAGAATGTTTTAGTTTTGTGAGTTGTTTTGAGGGTTTTTTTTTATTTTGGTGGGTTTTTTTTGTTTTGTTTTGTTTGTTTTTTTTTTTTTTTAATTTGCATTCTGTAGTTAGGAAAACCCATTGATAATAGTTTGAATATTTTTAAAGGAGTTGTATGGCAGAGGTATTGCAGCAGGCAGTGATGTCCAGTTTATCTTCAATTCACTCTTCAGAGGACTCTCTCTAGAAGGGAAGTCGTGGCAGGTGAAGTCCCTGGTGACTGGAAAAAAGGAAACATTGCACACTTTTTTAAAAAGGGTGGAAAGGAGGACCCGGGGAACTACTGATCTGTCAGTCTCATCTCTTGTGCCTTGGAGGATCATGGAACAGATCCTCCTAGAAGCTACACTAAGGCACATGGAGGACAGTGGTTCAGACCAGATGGGAGATCGGTGTTGAGTGTGTCCCTCAGGGGTCCATCCTGGGACCAGTCATGTTTAATATCTTCATGAATGACAGAGACAGTGGGATCAAGTGCATCCTCAACAAGTTTGCAGGTGACACCAAGCTGAGTGGTGCAGTTGATGTGCCTGAGGATCGAGATGCTGTCCAGAGGGACCTGGACAAACTTGAGAAGTGGTCCCATATGAACCTCATGAGGTTCACAAGGCCAAGTGCAAGGTTCTGAACATGGGTCAGGGCAACCCCTGGTATCAGTACAGGCTAGGAGATTAAATTGAGCGCACCCCTGCTAAGAAGGACTTGGAAGTACTGATGGATGAAAAGCTGGACATGAGCCAGCAGTGTGTGCTTGCAGCCCAGAAAGCCAACTGCATCCTGGGGTGCATCAAAAGAAATGTGACCGTCAGGTCAAGGGACATGATTCTCCCCCTCTACTCTGCTCTCGTAACACCTCACCTGAGGTATTGTATCCAGCCCTGGAGTCCTCAGCACAGGAAAGACATGGACCTGTTGGAGCAAGTCCAGAGGAGGGCCACAAAAATCATCAGAAGCATGGAACGCCTTTCCTGTGAAGAAAGGCTGAGAGAGTTGAAGTGGTTCAACCTGGAGAAGAGAAGGCTTTGGGGAGACCTCATTGCAGCCTTTCAGTACTCAAAGGGGTTTTATAAGAAAGATGGGGACAAACTTTTTAGTAGTAGTAGGACAAGGGATAATGGTTTTAAAATAGAAGGAGGTAGATTTAGACTGGATATAAGGAAGAAGTCTTTTACAATGAGGGTGATGAAACACCGGAACAGGTTGCCCAGAATAGTTGTGGATGCCTTATCCCTGGAAACATTCAAGGTCAAGTTGGATGGGGCTCTGAGCAACCTGATCTGGTTGAAGATGTCCCTGCTCCTCGGAGAGGAGTCAGACTAGATGACCTTTAATGGTCCCTTCCGACCCCGAACTATTCCATGATTCTCTACAGATTAATCTTCTTTCTACTCTTTGTAGTAACTATAACAAATGGAGGAGATGGTGGACCAGCTTTCTCTGCAGACAATCTTTCACAAAAGAGTCTAAACCTTTCGTAATACACCACTTCCCAGTTGGTTACACAGAGAAAAATGTTGAAGGGAGAAAGGCATGATGAGGCTTTCCCGTGCCTGAGTGATATCTAGATTTCCAAATTGTATCACTTGGTAATCAACAGCCATTGTAACTTAAAGTTGTGAAGTTCAGTCTAAAAGACATTTCACTTGGAATAGGGACAGGCAAAGTTTATTTGAAGATATCATTTTCCTGTCCTACTTTCTGCCTTCAGTGTGTGCAATGCAAGGATATATTACTGTAAAGAAACGGGACTTCTAAAAAGGTATGTTAGTTGTAATTGCAAAATTCCCGAACACTTGAGAGTCTGAATGTGCCCAACTGAAATCCAGCTCAGATTTATTTTAAAGTGAATGGGCTTGACCTTGGGAGAGAATTAGGTCATAGTAGTCATTGAATATAGATTATTTCTTCTAGGGGATATATAATTTCTGACATTACTGGTAACTCTTTTCTCTTTCATTTAGTATCTCCAATCTGGGCATGTTTGGCATCAATGATTTCACTGCAGTCATAAACCCTCCGCAGGCCTGCATTCTGGCTGTGGGCCGAGCAAGACCAGAGCTCAAGATTGTGGAAGACGAAGAAGGAAATGAGAAACTTAAGCAGCGTCAACTCATGACAGTGACTCTTTCAAGTGATGGTCGGGTGGTAGATGATGACCTGGCTTCAAAGTTTCTGGAGACCTTGAAAGCTAACATAGAGAATCCAATGCGACTTGCCTTGTGTTAAAATCCGTGAAGATGGCTTCTTGTTTTGATAACATAGATAACCGTTGTTTACTTGGGGTTGTTTTTAGAGGAGTACATAGTTACTGTAAGATGGACAGTTAAAATATTTAATTTATTAAATTAACCTGAAAAACTAGTAATTCTCATGCTTTTAGTCTTTTGCAATGACCAGGTTTTATACTGTAAAGCTAAAAGACTTTAAAGTTAACATATGACATTTCTTTAAACATTTAAGCACGTAACATTTGCATAGAAAAGTGAATCTCCTCTGTAAAGGAAAATTCAAGACAACTTAATGAAGTTTAAAAGGGAGTCATAGAATCATAGATTCATACAGTAGTTAAAGTTGGAAGGGTCCTTTTAAAGGTTATCTAATCCACCCCCCTCCCCGCAAGGAGCAGGGACACCTTCAACTAGATTAGGTTGCTCAGAGCCCCATCCAACCTGACCTGGAATGTTTCCCTTCTATTTTAAACCCATTAGCCCTCATGCTATCACAACAGGCCCTGCTAAAAAGTTAGGCATCATCTTTCTTTAGGCATCCTTTTAATTATTGAAAGGCTGCAATGAAATCTCCCTGGAGCCTTCTCTTTTTCCAGGCTGAACCACTCCAACTCTCTCAGCCTTTCTTCATAGGAGAGGTGCTCAACGCCTCTGATAATTTTTGTGACCCCCCCCTCTGGACCCACTTCAGCAGGTCTGTGTCTTTCTTGTACTGAGGGCTCCAGAGCTGGATGCAATACTCCAAGTGGGGTCTTACCTGTGCTGAGATAGGATGCTTTATTTTAAGGACTAAATATCTACCTTTTAGAGTGAGGAAAGCCAGAATCATAATTGAGCAATGTGCTGCTATAAGCCCTGGTCAATACTGAGATAAGTGAGTAGCCAACTGATATTGCTGCAGTAGGAAGTTTTTCACTTCTCAGAAGAATTTTCTGGCATGTTGTGCCATCCAGATTAGATTGAAATAAGGTTTATAGTATTTTGACAGATATTTCAATGGCTTCCTACATAAAAGCAAAGACATTACAAACCAAAAAAGTTTTGGTTTGATTTCTTTTACGTGACAGATTTAACTGTTCTTGTCTTCTCTTTTACTATAAGCTACATTGAAGAAAACAAGATGCCTGCAGAGGTGAATGGGGAAAAGAAATGATGGGAAATTCTGAGAAAGTCTAAATTCGATCATACATAAAAAAAGTAATTTCTTAAAATATTAAGTAATCTGGTGAAAACCACAGCTTCATTCATATAATTAGAACTCCTTAAAACACATTTAAACTGTAGGTGCATCTATTTTTTTTTTCCCAGTAGTTTAAGATAACTGCATAATCTAATGCCTTGCACAGGGGTAGAGAGGAGGATAAATTTCTCTGAATAAATGCATTCTCCATAAAGGATGGAATCTCAGCATTGTAGATATATATTTTTTTTTTAATTATTATTTTTTTAAATGGAACTAGCATTTAGTGAAAACAACACTGTGTGTAGAAAATTAACAATAGGTTTTCTGTGACTTAATTTGGAGACAAATATATTTTTTGAATTTAGTAGTTGCCCGAATTCAGATGTCATCTTCATTACCACAAAATATAATTTTTTTTTCTGGTACTCTGTGATATTTTGTGGTTAACTTAAAACCCAAGTTAATTGTGCTGATGTGAAAAACTGGTTTTGATCTCTTGCTCTCAGAGAGGTTCCAGGATGAAAGGTCAGATTTTGCACACTGAATATTTACTGATTAATGCTGTTCTTTGCTGGGGCAGAATAAAGATGTAAGTAGACAGTGTTTCATCATCACTGTGTATTGAGTTGTAACTTGGAGGCTGAAGTGCAGTGGCTTGAAGTTTAAATTAACAGAAGTAGATTTTTTTTTTCTTATATATAAATATGGAACCACATGTTGTATGTTTGTAATGAAATAACTGCATTTACAGGACCTGGTGAGAATATAAATTGTCAGTAGAATTCTTTGAGTTTTTCTTATTCTAGTTTGTGCAAGTACTTTTATTTAAAGATTTGGAGGTCATTTGAGCTGCTGCTATAGTTAAAAAGTTAATTGCAAAACAAAACCTTTAGTTAATAGTGAGTTGAGAGTTTTTTCTAAATGAGTTTACTTCTTTGGCTTCTTGAGATATCATAGATTTGATAAACACTAGGTAGAGTTTTTGATTACCAGATCTAGTTTACTGTGCAATAATGGATGTATTCATTCTGTATTTCCAGGAGTTGCTTACTGATAAATTATATTCAAGATTGGGTGCTGAAGATTAATTTGCAATTTTAAATTGTTAACCATGAATTTTTCCAAAGTATTTGTCAATCCCATATTACTTTGAAGGGGAGAAAACCCACCAATTTATATATTGCCCTTCATAACGTACAAGAAATTCTCATTGTTTACATAGCTAAATCTGCTCTGCCAAAGAGAATTTGCAGACTAATTTAAAATCTGATACACTGGTCTTCATTTTTGTACTTGGTGTTCTAGTGGTGTTGTGTGCTCCCTGGTCTTTGCGTATTCTACTCTTTAGCTGGCCACAGTTAAGGGCTGCATGACTGATGTGTACAACGATAGTTTTGCATGTATGTGCGTTTATGTAGTGCATTTTACTTTTGCTTTTGGAGCCACTGGAAGGCATTACTGTATGTAAGTATGGAATGTTTATCATGTCTCATTCGTGTGGGTACTAATACATCATTATACTTTCCCTGTTCAACACAAACAGGTGAAGACAATGCAACTTTTTCTGCAGGTTAAATAAACCTTTACAAGTTTTGAACTAGGCAAATCTCAGTAAGGCTAATACAAGATTTTTATTCCAATTTCTCTGCACATGCTTGCTTGCCAGCATTGTCATTTGACATAAAAATGGATGGATGTGATTTGTCAGTCATCAGCCCGTGAAGGAAATCTCTGGAATTCAGACATGTGACAGCAGTCAGATCTCTTTAATTCAGAGTAGCTGTACCATTTGGCAACATCTACCACTTTAGCAGAAGTGAGACAAGAAATAGTTGCCCATACAAATTAAACTAAAACATTTAATATCTTCCTGCAGAATTTAGGGATTTGAGGATGGGGGGCAATGTATAAAACAGCCCAGATTCATAGGATTAGGACACCTGTTGTCATCTCTCTGGACTTCTGTAATGCCTGTGACCAAGGTGAGTGGTGCAATTGAACACCTGAGGGTCTTGGATGCTATCTAGAGGGACGTGGACAAGGTTGACAGTTGGGCCCATGTGAACCTCGTGAGGTTCAACAAGGCCAAGTGCAAGGTCCTGCACCTGGGTCAGGGCAATCCCTGCTATTTATACAGGCTGGGGGATTAAGCAGCACTTCTGCTCTGGTGAGATCTGATCTGGAGTACTCTATCCAGCTCTGGAGTCCTCAGCCTAAGACATGGACCTGTTGGAGCAGGTCCAGGGGAGGGCTGTGAAGATGATCAGAGATGATGAGAGAGTTGGGGTTGTTTGGCTGGGAGAAGAGCAGACCTTATTGCAGTCTTTCAGTACTTAAAGTGGGATTATAAAAAAAGATGAGGACAGATTGTTTAGCAGGACCTATAGCAACAGGAGAAGGGACAATGGTTTTAAACTAAAAGATGGTAGATTCAGACTAGCTACAAGGAAGAAATTTTTTTACAATGAGGGTGGTGAAACACTGGAACAGCTTGCCCGGAGAGGTGGTGGATGCCCCATCCCTGGAAACATTCAAGGCCAGGCTGAACGGGGCTCTGAGCAACCTGATCTAGTGGAAGATGTCCCTGCTGTTTGCAGAGGGTCTGGACTAGATGACCTTTAAATGTCCCTTCCAACCAAAATTACTGTATGATTCTGTGAAAACTACTACTCTTGAGCTACTTGTTCAATTCAAGCTCATGTTGATTATTGCTTATACTGCTGCAAGGTTAGTAAATAAATTATTAATATAATTATATAATTATTCTAGTGATGAGAGTAACTTCTGCCTTTCATGTAGGTAATAGTTCAACTTATGTTCTGTGCCACTTTCACGTTGTGGAAGAGCTGTTTTTCAGCCTCTTGTTCATGGCTGATATGCCTTAACTACACCGATTCATGCTATTTTGTTATTGAAATTATAGAATGATTTTTTTTTTTTCCTTCTTCCAGGGATTTGAAATAAAATATCCCTTCACTTCTTATGAAGTACTACGGCACAACTAATACAATTTAACTAGCCATCCACCCGGTCCTAGTATTTTTCTGAGTTTTCTGGATCAGGAGAGATTCTTATCTAGTACTATAGTACATCATGGATTAGAAATAAAAAGATATTTCCTTTACCCTGAAGGTTGCTAATAAGCAATCAAGCATTATCATTTAAGAAGTGTGCTAGCACCTACAATTTCCTGTTCCCCAATACCTGTTTGTAGAATGCTGTTTGCATTTCCATTTTTTTGTTTGTTTGTTTGAAGAGGTATTGAATTACATGTGGATAGTCACATATTGCTTTGTAAGTAAGAAAGATGGAAAAATATGGTTCTTCAGTCTGTGTTCTCGTTTGTGTGCTTATGATGATGGTGATTTTTCATTTTCCTTAAAGTTTCCCTCTACCTTGCTCTGGTGAGACCCCTCCTGGAGTACTGCATCCAGCTCTGGAGCCCAAGCCCCCAACATAAGAAGGACATGGACCAGTTGGAGAGGGTCCAGAGGATGGCCATGAAGGTGGTCAGAGGGCTGGAGCACGTCTCGTATAAGGACAGGCTGAGAGAGTTAGGGCTCTTCAGCCTGGAGAAGAGGAGGCTTCAGGGAGACCTTATAGTGGTTTTCCAGTACCTAAAGGGGGGGCCCCACAGGAAAGATGGGGAGAAACTGTTCAGTAGGGCCTGTTATGAGAGGATAAGGGGTAATGGTTTTAAAATAGTGGGGGGTAGATTTAGATTGGAAATTAGGAAAAAAATTTTTTTCACAATGCGAGTTATAGAACACTGGAACAGGTTGCCCAGAGAGGTGGTGGATGCCCAGTCCCTGGAAACATTCAAGGCCAGGTTGGATGGGACTCTGAGCAACCTGATCTGGTTGAAGATGTCCCTGCTGCTTGCAGGGGGGTTGGACTAGATGGCCTTTGAAGGCCCCTTTGAACCCTAACCATTCCATGATTCTGTAATTCCAAGTATTAGCTAAATGATAGTCCAATAAAATTAGATTAATGTTTTGATAACCCTTCCTAAGTAGTTTAAATGTTCTGATCCTTCCCTTTTAGGCTTTTTAGAAACTTCTAATGTATGAATGTTTCCTTCTAGAATTCAGCCAAATGACAGGGTTGAGTAGAGATTTCTCTGTTGGCTTTAAGCGGCAAGGCCAAACTGTTTGAGAATGTGTCATTTAAATTAAAGTCCTAGCAATCATTTAAAAAATATGCCAGCTAGATATTGTTCTTGCAGAAGGAGGAGTGTATCTAAGATGAGGATGACATTGATCTCAAGATGCAAGGAAGGTGAGCGTTGCTGCAGTAGCTTTAAAGGATATTAGCACAATGGACAAGTGTGTGCCTCATGAGGTTCCTTTCTGACTGTAGTAATGTAGCATGAAAAATGAAGCATTGTTCTACAGGGAAGTGCATGGAGTGTGCTTTTTTCTTTTGCTGTATTTTCTAAATGACCAGAAATAGACGCATATTTATCCAAAACTTCTTTCCAAGAAAGTGTATTAATCAGCCTATTGATCTCTGTACATAGAGCTGTTCACTAAGTAATTGTTCAGAAACGAGAAACAAGGTACTGATATACTCCTCACCAGTGGATTTGCTTGATATGAGCCTTGATGGTGCCGCTGGTTTTGATCACTTCAGTCAATTGAAGGCTTGTTTTAAAGGGAAAACTGAAATAGAGAGAGGCCAGCAGAGGGCAGAGAAGCCTGGTGTTCTGACTTCTTGATCTCCGAGTTTAAATATAGTCACCGGACTATTTTAGTATGTGGATACTCTTGAATTTAAACTGTAGCTTGATGATTTAGTATTTGGTTTTGAAGTGTTTCAGAAAGCACCTGACATGAATAAAGAACAAGTAGTAAACAATAACTTGCCTTGATCTGTTGGAATTAGGATCAGTCAGAAACCTTGGTTGTTGTATGGCACTTCCTGCAGAACTGGATCATAGAATCATAGAATATCTCAAGTTGGAAGAAACCCATGAGGATCATTGAGTCCAACTCCTTGTTTCTTGCAGGGCTACCTAAAACTAAACTGTGTGACTTGGAGCTACGTGCAGATGCTCCTTGAACTCTGACAGGCTTGGTGCTTCCTTGGGGAGCCTGTTCCAGTGGCTGACCACTCTCTCAGTAAAGCACCATTTCCTGATGCCCAATCTGAACTTCCCCTGATGCAGCTTCATTCAATTTCCTCTTGTCCTACCACTGGTCACCCAAGAGGAGATCAGCACCTGC
This sequence comes from Chlamydotis macqueenii, assembly GCF_036417535.1. Taxonomy (NCBI): domain Eukaryota; kingdom Metazoa; phylum Chordata; class Aves; order Otidiformes; family Otididae; genus Chlamydotis; species Chlamydotis macqueenii. The sequence goes on along the minus strand of NC_141560.1, from coordinate 49,427,294 downwards.
CCCTCCGCTGCCCCCCTTGAGGAAGTTGTAGACTGTGATCAGGTCGCTCCTCAGCCTTCTCTTCTCCAAACTGAACAAACCAAGTGACATCCTCATAGGTCTTCCCCTTGAGACCTTTCACCATTTTGGTCACCCTTCTCTGGACACACTCTAATATGATGCCCTTCTTATACTGAGGGGCCCAAAACTTCACACAGTACTCAAAGTGGGACTGCACCGGTGCAGTGTAGAGTGGGACAGTCACCTCCCTTGACTGGTTAGCTATGCTGTGCTTGATGCACCCCAGGACATGGTTTGCCATTTTGGCTGCCAGGGCGCACTGCTGACTCATATTAAATAATGTTTTACTCCATTTGTCCCTAAAATGTTGAAGGCATAGAGAGCAGATTCTAAGCCAGCATGGCAATTTCATCCATAATAGATTAAACAGAGGAAAAACTGATCAGCTGAAAGTACCTTTCAGTATGTTCTTAGTTAAGCATAAGTTTTAAACTTATAACCTCTTGTGATTTCTTTCTTTGTAATCATGCTTGAGTGAAGCAGGAGGATGTTGACAGTAGCCTGCTGGAGATGTGTAGGAACGTGGCAACCAGTAAATGTTCCAAGAAACACAGAAGCTTAGGATTTCGTTGAAAACCCATGTGTTGGTTAAACTGGGGTACAAATAATTTACTGGAAGTTTGACGGGCTACTTTGCATGGTTACTTTACAAAATCTGCCTACCTTGTATCAGTGTAAAGCCATCACTGTTTTCTTGAATTCAGTTTGTGCTCCTTCCCTTTGGCATCAGTTTGACTTGTAGATATCACAGTGGATAATTATTCAGATATGATAACCATATTGTTCTTCCCTCTCTCCACAATAATTGTCCTACCTGGCAAGTTAAACATTTGTGTTATTATGAGAAATAGCTAGAAAATGACAGACTTTTCTGTTTGTTCATTACATGTACTAAGGGAAATTACTTATCCTATGTTAATGAATACCGCTATTTATCTTCTTAAAGATTAGGGATCAAGAGAAGATTCTCTTTTATACCTTCAAAGTTCCTGTCATGTCGCCTAGACCTAGATAGGAAGAGAAGACAACTGTGAACATTTTTATTTCTGCCCACTATTGTATGAAGAATATACTGAATTGTTAGTGCAGCAAATCTCCTCATACAGTTTCATGGTTTTTGCGTCGTCAGTGTAACATCATTACATAATTCACTTCACTTTGCAGGGATCCAAGCAATTGAACCTCGTAGGATGCTCTCTGTTGACCTAGTCATCAACCAGTTCCTGTTTCAGCTACCTATCTTAAGAAAATATGTGTAATTATGTTTCATTTTGCAACTTTGGTGCACTTTAATTTATTCCCTGCCAAATAAATTATAAGCTTAAATACCCATGGAGGCTGTTAGCTTGTGCAGATGCTTATACTTGCTGTGTTGTGTCCCAGTCTCCATTAGCAGCAAGCACTGAGTATCTCTGGGTTTCAGCAGACAGCATCACACTGTTTCCTCTTCCCGACATGGAAAATAGGAACTAGAAGAGATCCCTTGGCTGATCAAGAAAGAAACTCTTCTTACACTCTTCTGAAGTGTGAGACTTTTGCCTTATAGTGTAAATTTCAACCAAATATTCTGAGTGCAATACATTGCTTACTTGTTAATCTTGGCAAGGATTCTAGAGCACCTTTACTATTCACTTTATGGTACAAGCAATACACAGACTCAAATGAAAATAATAGTCACACTTTTTTTTTTTTTTCCTCCAAGAGTATTTAGAGAGACAAGTTAGGTACAGAAGTGTTTTGGAGTAAATTCACAGATGAATTGGTTGTGCCTACAGAAATTTATCAGATGTTATAACATCTTGCATTTCCCTGTTGGCAAGTATAGAAGAGTTACAGCTTTTTTCAGGCAGATTAGGAGTCCTTCCTCTGTTCATTCCTATTTTGAACCTAATTTAGCTATTCTAGGCTTCAAAGCAGGTGGTGTTTTACTTAAGCTCATAACAAAGTCTAATGATTCTGAGTGACTCCCAGCCTGGAGCAGAAGAGACCTTTTGGGATGCGCTAAATTATCCTAAACAATGCTCTAAGGCACCTCCTTGGCTGCTTTTCCTGTACATTTGTATGCTATCTGACAGCTGCAGAGGAAGGCCAGAAGCAGAGGGTCTAGGCCCTCCTATTGAAATGGATAATACTAATAAAGGAGAAAAAAAAAATGTGATTATTGGATCCTTTTCACAAGATTTTTGTTAGTTGCATTCCAATGCCTTCAGCAACAATGCAGCTAGTTTCATTGAGTGTAAGTCGAAGGAAAGGGTTGCAGTTCTACCACAACAGATCTACTGCTGTGTTAATACTTTTGTTTTCCAACAAGACAGCTTTTCTGTACTGTATGTTGACATAATGTCTGTGTTAATCATTAGTCTGTGACACCTTTAGCTGCATTAGGAGGGAAGAATGTTGCTTTTGAAGGTCAATACTCACTGTTTACCTGGAGATTAGCAATTGCATTTTTACCAGTAGCACCGATGCTGCTACAAACTTATGAAACTAAATTGACCTATCGGGAGTGTCTTAAATATTATTCCCGTGGCTTAAATATAAAGTGAGATCTGAGCTGAGAGAGAGCTGTTTTGGCCAAAGACTACATTTTGGTGATTGCAGGAAAACATCTTTGTTTTGGAAGACAATCCCAATTGTGCAGGGTAGAAAAGATGGAAGAAAGTCAAAAGAAAGCCTGTGCATGTGCATATCTCTGTATGTGCTGAGATGGAGTGGTAAAGAGAACCCACTGCTATTTCAACCACACTTGTTAAAGCCTTTCAGATCTGGGCTACAGGGTGGACAGAGAGACAGGCTTTCTCAGTTCCCCTGCAGAGATTTCAGCATTTCTTCTTTAATGGATGTGTGTCAATGTATGTGTGTATTGCCACAACACTGAGGGAGGCCTAAGAGAAACCTGCCATGATTACACTTTCTTCGAGTAATTGCAACATTGCATCTGTTGCTCAAACACAAGAGATGAGACCGTTGAAATGACAGCCAGGAGAGAATACTCTTGGCTAAGAGATACCCTGACGAATCTATGAAGCAATCTTTGTGTGAGAAGACAGCTTTCCCTTATATGCACCTCATCACAGTATTTTGGGGAGTTGTGGCGGTAGAAAAAGTTGTCTTGTGTGAGAATAATGTGTTTAGTGCTCTTGGACAGGTTTTAAATATGTATTTCTATTTGTTAAAAAGTAGAAGGATGATCAACTAACCAAGCAAAACCTGCAACTGCTGCAGAGTACTTTATAGTTTGTTGATAAATGTATGAATCCACAAAGGGATAGTCTAGAAATCACATGGTATTAGGACTGATTTAGGCGTACACTAAGCCATTATTTTCTCTGCACTTTTCTAAACCTAAGTCCTATTCAATTTTTAAGATGTTTAATGTGATGATTGTCTGCTTGTGAACATGCTCTATAGCCGGCTATGAACTATATCTGACTCAGGGGTGTGTGTGTGTGTGTATACCATTTATATCAATTAACTAGTTGTGGATGGTAATGACCAATTTACTTTGAATTTCAGAATTGACTAGACAACCATCAATGCCACAGGAAATGCTATATTTAAAAAAAAAAAAAACAAACCTGAACAGCTACTAAATAGCCATGTTAGTGGGTAGTGCTTGCTCCACTGAGATAACTTAGCCTAACTATTGACAGAAAGCAAGAGAGATTAGGACAGAAAACCAGTAACTGTAGAGAACTCAATAGCAAAGCAGCCCGGGATTCTTGCATATGTAAATATACAGGGGGTGGGTGGGGTGTCTTGGTTTCAGCTTCAGTAAACACAGAAAATTTTAGCTTTTTCTTGTTAAGTGACAATTTTTTGCCATACCAACCACAACTTCTAATTACAAACTCCAGAATATGTTTTTCTGACTCTGGAAGTTTTAGGGGGTTCTTCTGAAATTTTTGTGATAGCAAAAAGAAATGTTTTCATGTGATTTGCTATTATTCTTGTGGTTATTTTCAATGCTTGACTGGAGTTTCATATGTGAGCAGCAGATTAAACAATTGTAGGTTACAATTTGTTTTGCTTAACATACGCAACTGCTAGATAAGTTTTTTGGAGTAGATCCCCATGTCACTGATGGTAGGAAATGTACAGATGCCCTTTTTCTAGGCTCTCAACCAGGTGAGAACAGCATCTAATTTTGTTTTACTCTATTTTTTTCATTTAAAATTAATTTCAATGTTCTGAAAAACTAGTGGCCTAGTTTACCAAAAACATTTATATATACACTGATGTTTTCACAAAACTGTGGATGTATATCTATAGTTAAAAATGTTTTCATTGGAATTGCTATGAACATTTCAAAGATGTTCATTTGGAGAAGTTTTGATTGAGATGTGGATTCATATAAATAATAAAATACGTGCATGAAGATTATTTTAGTCCTGACCACCACTTTTTAAAATAAGAGGTAATTTATGTGTCAGTTGTTTAAATCATTTGAAGAATTTGTTATCTGGCAATGCTTAATCGATTTTTCCAGCAATCCCAGAAAGCCTTGGCTCATCTCATCATGAATTGTTAAGAACTTACGTTATCTCTGAAATCCTTATACAAAAAGATCTTTTTAAGGATCATGTAAGTTTGAACAGAATAATTTAAAAAATGGTTTTTATTACAATGAAAGCATATTTGGACTTTAAAGAAAATAACTTTTGGGTTTTTTTTAAGTCTGAGGACTAAATACTATCAGAAAGAGCTAACATTTTTAAGAGTTTCTGACTATCCTTTCCTTAGTAACTGTTTTCTTGCTTATATGTAAATAGAATCCAGAGCTGTAAAATGAAAATACTACTGGGACTGTCCACAGGGATGCCGAGACACTTAACAGTAGGATAGCAGCTCCAACTACATCTTGGAAAAACTGCCTTCAGCTTCCAGTGATACTGTGAAATATCAGTGAGAAAGCTTACATCATTTGTGCTGATGTCTCAGGTCTCCTGGCATTTAGTCTCATCTCTTTTAAACAACCAAATTGTGAGAAGACAAAGAAAATAACTGATGATACAGCAGAAAGCTTGAAGGATCTTTCTATCATTTGTCAGCAGTCCTGGCTAACTGGGGAAGTCCCAGTTGAGTGGAGGTTAGCAAATGTGACGCCCATCTACAAAAAGGGCCAGAAAGAGGATCTGGGGAACTACAGGCCTGTCGTTCTGACCTCAGGTATTTAAAAGATGTGGAGGTGTCATGTTAGTGCATGGTTTAGTGGGTGGACTTGACAGTGGTAGGTTTATGGTTGGACTCAATGATCTTAAGGGTCTGTGTTGGTTTTGTTTGGGGGGCGGAGGGGGCTACGGTGGCAGCTTCTGCAAGAAGCTGCTAGAAGTTTCCCCTTTGACTGGTGGAGTTGGCCAGGTCTAGGGCAGACCTGTCGCTGGCCAGGGCCGAGCCAATTGGTGACGAAATGTTCAGTGATAATGCTTCTGTGATAACATATTTAAGAAGGGGAAAAAAGAAAAAAAAATATATATGAAGAAGAAGCCAGGGCAGAGGTGTGGAGGCATGAGCCTTTTGGGCCTTGCAGGCCTCACCCTCTGGCCTCTCCCGCTGGGCAGCCGACCGGGCCCAACTCAGCCTGGTCCAGCTGCCAGAAGTGGAGAGGAGATGAGATGTGAAGAGACTCTGAGAGGCATCTGCCTGCCTGTTGTGAAGAATTTTTTGTGAAAGGAACGGCTGCAGACACCAAGGTCAGTGAAGAAGGAGGGGGAGGAGTAATGTTGCTCCTGGCAGAGATTCCCCATGGTGCAGCCCATGGGGAGGCAGGTTGTCCCTCTGCAGCCCATGGAGCAGCCCATGGCGAGGCAGGTTGTCCCTCTGCAGCCCATGGGGGAGCAGAGATCCACCTGCAGCCCGTGGAGGACCTGACACCAGGGCAGGCAGATGCCTGAAGTAGGCTGTGGCCTGTGGAGGGCCTGCGCTGGGGCAGCCAGTTTCTGAGGGACTACTGCCCCTCGTGGAAAAGGACCCCATGCTGGAGCAGCCAGTGAAGGACTGTATCCCGTGGGTGGGACTCCACGCTGGAGCCGGGGAGGAATGTGAGGAGTTCTTCCCTTGAGGAGGAAGGAGCGGTGGAAAGCAACATGTGATGAACTGACCATAAACCCCCATTCCCTCTTCCCCCCGTGCCGCTCAGGAGGGGAAAGGAGGTAGAGATAATCGAACATAAAGTTAAGCCCGGGAAGAGGGAGGAGTGGAGGGAAGTTACCTTGTTCTCCTTCTCATTATCCTGCTTTGTTTTTACTAATAATAAGAAATAAATGCTTTTCCCCAAGTTGAGTCTGTTTTGCACATAATGGTAACTTTAAGGATCTCTCCCTGTCCTTATCTCAACCCTTGAGCCTTTTTCTTGTATTATCTCTCCCTATTCCTTTGGAGGGTTGGGGGTGTGAGTGAAAGACTGCGTAGCTTGGTCCCGAGTGGGGCTAAACTACAACAGGGTCTTTTGCAACCTAAATGATTTTATGATTCTATGAGCTAATTTAGCTACTGGGGAACATTATAAAGATTCCAGAGATTAAAGATAAGCGAAATTTTACCAGAGAATTAGATTTATGTTTTCCATGTGATGTTTTTGACAATATCCCTGTACGTTTAAGATAACAGGTTTTCCACCACCAGAAATGTGAAGGCTGGGTATTCCTGGTGGTGAGCTTATTCTGACTGTGGTGGTGATGTTCTAGAAGCACTTTATTCTTGTTTGTTAGAAGTAAGTCTTGAAATGTCAGCCAGTTTGTGTATCATAAGCTTAAGGCAAAAACCCCACAGCCCTGCTGCCTCCTTTTCTGTAAGCTTGGGTTGCCATCCTTTCTCAGTCATTAACTCATCTTTCCACCGGCTTTGAATAATTACTGCTAGCACTGCAAGTTGTCTTCTATGCTTACCAGCCTTGTGTCAGGAATTGGTTGATATTTATCTTCACAGATTCTGCAAAAGAAGAAAAGCAGAGGCTTTAAGAAAAAATTGTGCCTATTATCTATATATATTTATGAAGGTTGTATTCATTTGCCTATCCAGAAAACTGTTTGAGTGATTTCCTTTGAGCTAACTACTGAAAGCCTGTGAAGCAAGAGGAAGTATTTAATTACGATTACTTTATTTCCTCCTTTCTACTATCCACTGTAATCCAGCAGGATTTGCCACTCCTTTAAAATAAATTCTTTGTCCATCTGTAAACTGTTGTAATTTTTCAAGACTCACTAAAGCAGGACTCATTAATATAAAGCACATACTGTGTTTTGCAGTTTAGACCAGGATACCTGTAACTGTTGCCAAATCACGTTGTTAAAAGCTGTTTACTGAGAGATACATAAAATGCACCATTGTTGAAGCTAGCATGGTTTATAACTTGCTTCTGCTGTTCTGATTTTTTTTTTTACCCCTGAAGTTGAATTTTAGGATTGTGGTGGTCCTTTACATCTGGTTTAAAAAAAAAAAAAAAAAAGAAAAAAGAAAAAGCTAAAAGAATAGGGGACAATAGCTGCTCTTCAGGAGTGGCAGCTAGAGACCAGGTGGGATATCCAAAGGTGTCTAAAATAACACTGAGGCTTGTGTGTAAACAACGAACTCTCATCACTGAGTTACATCACTGAGTAAGCATGGGGAGAAACCACTGTTAGGTTTTGACTTGCTGTTTCTTGTTTCCCTAAAGAATGAACTCGAATTATTTTTTTGATAGGACCTTTTGTACTTTCACTGCAATGTATGATGATATGAAAAGAATCAATTTTTGCTTGGACTTGGAGACATGTTTCTAACAACATCAGGAGTTGTGCGTGTCCTTAAGATAAACATACACATGCTACATACAACTTCTGCATTCCTGATAGAGCGCTGCCTCGTACACAGGTAAGAAATCAAGCTTGCAACCTACTCTTAAAATGAGAAACAAAGGACTTACTGGAGAATAGCTTGATTTGATTATCTTTCTGATAGATTTCAGATCATTTATAGCAGTGAACTGAAGTTCAATGAAATAGAAACAGCAGGAAAGAGACACTTGACTTCACTTTTGATTAAATCTGATCCAGTCTTCAGGATCAAATACTCTTATCTCTAATTTGGAGATTTGGATCATGAATCAAAGCTGAGGAAAGTTCTGTCTGGCAACTCCTGGCACAAAGCTAAATGTTCACAGATGACTGTTGAGTTTTAAGTGTAGGTGCCCAGGAAACTCCAAACTGCAAACACAGTCACACCCCTGATTTCCAAGGACTGCCTGCTTACCAGGTGCTTACCAAGCGACTTACTGAGGCATATGAAAGAAAATACAGAAAGTTTTTAAAATAAGGAACTGAAAAAATATGTAACTGCTACTAAAACTGTGTATGATGCGTGCAAACAATAAATTAGAAGTGTGCTCTGATTTCATAGCATCCAGCCAAGATGACAACTGGACTCCTTTGTTGAGTATTTAGAGTGGAAATAAAAATTAAATAGTGCTCCTCAGGATAACTGTATTACATAGTAAATTAATATGAAATATAGTTACTTCCTCTGTATCTGTTTTTTGTTGTTTTGTTGGTGTTTTTTTTTTTTTAATGAAAAAGCCATCAAACCTAGGCATAAACAAAGAAGAAAATCCTACTATAAGGATATGGACTTTTCCCAGCATGTATGACTTTCCAAAACCTAAGAATTATTAGGTAGGCATCTTCTAAATACTTTGCATGTACACAATAAAACATTTATGTAATGAATAGTAGGCTGACACTGCAGCAGGAAAACAATAGGGGGGGAAAAAGCAAGAGATGCTGGTACATGTTGATGCTGATTACAACACACTAGGTTTGTTGTCTTAAACCGAAGGCATGACATCATCAAACCAATGCCTTTGATCTCAAACACCAAGGCAAATGAATTCCTATAAAAGGCTATACACTGGATTTTTCCCAGTACTGTTCCAACTGATTATCTGGAATACGAATTAACAATTAATTAACATGATTGCAGTTCATACAAACAGTCATGTAATTAAGTCGCAAATTAGGCCTGATTTTTAGAACAGACGAACATGTAATTCCTATTATATTCCAAGGAAGAGAAATGGTCTGGAGGGGGAGTACATGCCAGCAGGTGAGAAAGAAGGTTATAGAAGGAGACCATGCTGAAAAGGGTAATGGAGTTTCCAAAAAGAGGAACATAAACCAGAAATTAGAGATGAGTATCGAAATGGAGATGCAGGTCAACTGGCTGGCACTGTAGGAAGCAGCGCAACTCCGGTGAATGCAGGAAGAAGTGAGTCATCCAGTGACTCACAGCCAGCCTTGTCTCTCTGTTTCAGGAACTATTCGGTGAACTCCAGAACAGAGCACTTAACCTTCCATGCCTCTTCTGCATCTTGGGTTTTTATCCACAGTAAAAGTTAACATTTGTACAGCTGCCTTCACTGCAGCCATTGTGAGTATATAATGCAACAAGTCTTTGAGATTTTTTTTTTTTTTATGTGGGCTCTTATTGAGTGCATATGGGATCAGCAGGATAGAGATGGAGTTATTGAGTGGCTTGTCTGGCCTAGTTCAAGCATCCAGCCAGGACAATTTGTGCCTGGGATGCCAGCCAGGTTCTTTTGAGTTTATGTTGATGGAAAACAATGCCTCCTTAACTATAAGGTACTTAATAAAAATAAAACCATTTCAGTTCCAAAGAAAATAGCTCTGATTCTGCCACCTCTTTTCTGTTCCATAAAATGGTGTCACTGTGAGAGTTGCAGCCCTCTGTTGTCACATTGTAGGGCATTATGGGAGGTTACTTGGATGTGTCTTGGAGGAAAATGGCAAGTTAAGTACAGATACTCAATCTAGATGGAATTGTTTGTTATTTTGCGCTTTTTCTTTTTTAGCTGCTGATATACTTCAGCTCTTTTGGTGCCATGTATGTAATGCATGAGGTGTAAGTATGTCATAGTTCAGCCCCGATCGGGACCAGACTATGCAGTCTCTCTCTCACTCCCCCCACCCTCCAAGAGAATAGGGAGAGATAATATAAGAAAAACGGCTCGAGGTTTGAGACAAGGACAGGGAGAAAATCCTTAAAGTTACTGTTACAGGCAAAACAGACTCGACTTGGGGAAAACTATTCATTTATTACTACAAACAGCAGGATAATGTGACAGAGAATGAGAGAACCTCCCCCAACCTCTCCCTCTTCCTGAGCTTAACACTATCTCTACTACCTTCCCCCTGAGCGGCACAGGGGGGAAGAGGGAATGGGGGTTGCAGTCAGTTCATCATGCGTTGTTTTACATCGCTGCTTCATGGTCGGAGGAAGAACTCCTCACATTCCTCCCCTGATCCTTCGTGGTGTCCCACCCATATGCCACAGTCCTTTGTGACACTGCTCTGGCGTGGGTCATCTCTTCCACGGGATGCAGTCTCTCCAGAATGGCTGCCCCAGCAGGCCCTCCACGGGCCACAGCCGCCTTCAGGCATCCATCTGCTCTGGTGTGGGGTCTTTCGCGGGCTCCAAGTGGATCTCTGCTCCTCCATGGACCTCCATGGGCTGCAGGGGGACAACCTGCTCCACCATGGTCGTCACCACAGGCTGCAGGGGAATCTTGGCCAGGAGCCGCATTACTCCTCCCCCTCCTTCTCCACTGACCTTGGCGTCTGCAGCCGTTCCTCTCACAAGAAAAGTTCTTCGCAACAGGCTGGTAGACGCCTCTCAGAATCTCTTCATGTCATCCAGCTCACCTTCTCTCCACTTCTTGCAGCCAAGCCAGGCCGAGTCGGGCCCAGTTGGCCGACTGGCGAGAGGCCAGAGGGTGAGGCCTGCAAGGCCCACGAGGCTCACGCCTCCCCCTCTGCGCCTCTGCCCCTGCTCAGCTTCTTCACATCTTCTTCTATCTTTTTTTTTTTTCTGTTTTTCCCTTCTTAAATACATTATCGCAGAGGTGTTTTCACGAAACATTCTGCTACCAATGGGCTCGGCCTTGGCCAGCAGCGGGTCCGCCCTAGGGCCGTCCGAGTCCACTGAACAAAGGGGAGCGACTTCTAGCAGTTTCCTACAGAAGCTACCACCTTAGCCCCCCCCTCACTAAACAAAACCACAACAAAGTATTGCATTGGATAAAAGGTAACTTCCTCCAGGAATCAGTGGAGAACTTCTGAGATGCCTTGTCCTCTGAACACTGCCATGAACATATGGTATTAATTCCAGATGTTATGGCCCTGTTTCTGTGGGGAAATGAACAGGAAAAATATTTCCAAAGCTTTTTAATTAAATTCACAGAAGATTCAGACCACATATTTATGCCTCAGACATATTCAAGATGTACAAGCACTTTTCTTTGTCAGTATTGTTTTAGAAAGAGACGAGCAATAAGGGTCTATTAAGCCTTTGTACATGTTGATGTGGTCATCAAGGATACTTGAATCTTCTTCAATTTCTCTCAGTCTAAATGAGTATAGCTTTTGCCTTCCATGCCACTTTGAGATGTCTGCAGCATGGGACATCACCCCACCACACGTGGAGGACAAACCTGCAAAGGCAGATATACTGCTTTCTCTGATACACCATTGTGCATTGTTTAAGAAGCAAAGATTCTCCCCAGTGAGTATCCTTTGCAATCCTTTTTAACAAGCTATAGACAACAAACCCATGGTTTATTTTCATCGTTCCTTTTCCATTTTTAACAGCTACTGAACCTTGATGAGTTTCTGCTCACAGTATCACATGTTGATGCCAATGCTAAATGCTAGCAACCCACCTAACCTGACTTTCCTTTAACAGAAGATGCCTGCCCCAGTCATTTTAATCAAAATTTGTTTGCTATAGAATAGTTTGCTGTGCACTTTTATATTCACCAGGAGAACACTGTACTTCAGTGATTCTCTGCCTTTACCTTCTCCAGCAATTTTATTCAGTTCTGACATTTCAGAAAGTTAAATCTGTTATCCAGATGTCAATACCCTGTATGGCAGATTCTTTTATAAAATTGCTATTACTCTTTAGCTGGAGGAAAAAAAAAAATCTAGATTTTACACAGAAGACAATCTTTTCAGGATTATTAGCAGTAGGGTGGGTACTTGAGATGGAAAGATTTTCTCTATAATAACTAAATATATGTTATCGTACGTCATCCCTAAGCTCGCATGATTAAATTCCAGTGGGGAGCCATTCTTTTTGGAGCTTTGGAAACAGCTGTAACTTTCCAGGCTGTGTTTCCACAGTGTATTGTTTATCATGAACCTGCCAGAATTTTAAGCAGGCGTGCACTTGCATTCCGATGTTAAAATATTCTATAGCAGCTACTTCACCAAGCAAGTTTGGTTCAATTGACTGTAAAGTAAGCTCTGTTTTCTAGAATGCCTCAAAGGGTGTGGAAAACTGCCTAAATTTGCCTGCACTAGGGACAGAAGGCAAAATGACATAGGAGGAAAAGAATTGCTGATACCAAAACTGGATTTAAAAAAAAAAAAAATCCACATATTAACTTACTGTGTTACCTTATAACAGCTGGAGTGATGCAGAAAAGGATGACTGGAAAATTAGAGCCATTTACAACTACATATGGACGTAGGTATTAGACACACCACTCGTAAGTTTTCAAGTTCCTTTCCAAGAAGAAAACAGGAATCAAAGCCTGTAATACAACTGTCCCCTAAATTTGGAAGAAACTTGCTTCTTATTGTGACCTGACTTTTCTACAGGCCTTTTATTATCTCCAGCACATAACAGAATAAAACATTTTCTGTCCTTAAACTTTAAGAAGGTCAGGATTTCCATCTGTGAAATTTAAATCCGCTGCTATATCACAAAAGCAACTTATCTTTAAAGCAGCACATTAATTTCTATGGCAATGAATAAGCCAAAGAAAAAACAGCAGTGAATTACAGAGAGAGTAAATTTATTCTTGAGAAAAGTTCCATTGTGCTTAACTAATAGGCCTCATCTCTACCTTTTACTACAGTGCTACTGCGTCCTGCTGAATCATTAATTACAGTTTGTTTTTAAGAAAGGGAAGTGCTGTCATTGCTCTTGTCTCAGCAGCAGATTTATTACAATATGCCAATGCGCTTGGCAGCATGCTAGCAATTTCCAGTTTCTAAGAAAGCAAATGCGCTATGACCTACAAACACCAGGCTCTGTAGTTTTCATAGACTCCAGAAAGAAAGCACAGAAACTTGCTTTGCTGTGCCTGCCAGGTAAACATATGGTGATCAGCCACAGCATCGTGACTGTTGACTGCAACTAAAACAAGGCAAGAGCTATCAACTCAATATTCTACTCAGGGGTCATTAAATTTAGGGATAGAGAGCCAGAACAAAGGGCACATTTCTGCCGAAAGCAACCAGAGAATGGTTCTTTGGCGGTTCACTTTTTATTTGTATGGAACCATAAGGTTTCTGTTTGCAAATTGCTTTGTGGAATCTACCTGTCGTACCTGTTGCTGGCCTTTCCAGTTCCAGCAAGCCTTCTGTACCCAGTCTTTTATTTTTTAGTTTCCAGACTGCCTGGTCTTCTTTTCTCATATCTCTTTCCTGCTATTGCAGTCGTTTCATTTTCCCTTACTCTGTTCCCCTGAGGCAGTTTTCTTCTTTTCCCCTGTTCTAGCATATATAAACATTTTGCTGGCTGGATCTTATGCTTATGGGATGACACAGTACCTCCAAAGGAGCCATAAATCATAAATGCCATATTGCTGAAGACCATAGTGGATACTATCAGAAGATAAAATCCTTATAAATCTGTCCAGAAATGAACTCCCAAGGAAAACCCACCCTTTTCAAGGTGCTTAAATCATAGAATTTGGGTTGGAAGGGACCTTCAAAGGTCATCCAGTCCAACCCCACTGCAAGGAGCAGGGATGCCTCCAACCAGATCAGGTTGCTCAGAGCCCCGTCCAACCTGGCCTTGAATGTTTCCAGGGATGGGACATCTACCACCTCTCTGGGCACCCTGTCCCTGTGTTCAACCACTCGCATTGTAAAAAAATCTTCCTTATATCTAGTCTAAATCTACCTCCTATTTTAAAAACATTACACTTTAACAGCCTCAGGTTGACCAAGAATTCCGTATATAGAGAAGATGCAGAAAATAATCCTGTTGGGCATGTTACTTGGAGCAAAGTCCTTACCTGGAGAAATAGCTCCAGAATTATGCATATTAAATAACATATTCCTCATGAAGCTTCTCAGACTGCAGAAAGCCATTTTTTAAGAAAAGTAAATTACAGATATCAGACCTTGGCTGTAGGCAGCCTGTCTCCTGGAACAGACCCTTTGGATGTACATTATAGCCTCGTTTCTGGCCCTGTCTTCTGCTCCTGACTGGACTTGCTGAATGGACTCTGTACCTGGTTCATCACTTGCCTTGTCTGGGAGTATCAAAAAACCCTTATTAGTAGTATCTGGCTCTAGCCACTGTTTTCAGTCCCTGTGGGACTGCTCTGGACTTTGCTGCTCTCAAGAAAGAGTTGCTTTTTGGTGCAGCTTTTGAAGACCTTGATGCACTATGGCTTCTATGTGCAACCTCCCTTGCTGCAGCTTTACCAAGGTGAAAATGAATTCTCCATTCCAGATCAGCCTCCTTTAGTTCCAGTCTTTTCTTAATCTCAGTTTTTATCTTTGTTTATTCAAGTTTATTTCAACTTTTATTGAATATTAATCTTATTTTCATAAATATATTTTCCTAGCAGAATCTCAACCTTCCAGCTCATCTTTTACAGAGACTTTTTTTTTGCCTTTCAAAATTACTGTTGTATTCATTTCTTATGTGCTGCTATAATAGATGTGAAATGTACTCTCAGAGATCCATTTATAATGTACCTATCTTTTCACTTAACAAATGAGTTTTCATTTTTACCCTAATTGCCTATTGTTGTAGTTCAGCCCCGATCGGGACCAGACTACGCAGTCTCTCTCTCACTCCCCCCACCCTCCGAGAGAATAGGGGGAGATAATATAAGAAAAACGGCTCGAGGTTTGAGATAAGGACAGGGAGAAAATCCTTAAAGTTACCGTCACGGGCAAAACAGACTCGACTTGGGGAAAACTATTCATTTATCACTAAAACTAGCAGGATAATGAGACAGGGAACAACATAACTTCCCTCCACCCCTCCCTCATCCTGAGCTTAACATCATCTCTACTACCTTCCCCCGCCCCCCAACTGGGGGGTCATCTCTTCCACAGGGTGCAGTCTTAGTGTATACTTAGTGTACTAGAACCAGTTTAATTTTATCTCCACATTAGACCTCTGTTCTAACAGCTAGAGGTACAGCAAATTCAGGATGCTGTTATTTTCTCCCTTGCTAGATTTTAGATTCAGAAAGCCCATTTGAGAAATATTAGGCCACACAGAACTGGCCTAAGTAGGAAGAAATACTCTGAGTCACCAAGTGCACTGTGGCTGAAAAAATGCAAAATAAATGCAAATTCACTTTTAGGGCGTTACAGTTAGGAGTTCATCCTTTTCTTGGACAGCTATTACTTCTTCAAGAGCAAGGACACAAGTGTGGGATGGGTTATGATGCAACAAGATCGTCCTCAAGTTGTGCTGCTGAGTATCAGTCTTTAATGTTACCATTGTAAGCTGTTTTAGAAGCTACATAATGAATGAGAACACAAGAGTGCTCTCAAAAATTTGTAGCCATCACTCCCAGTAGCCTGGTGGGTGATGAGATATCTTGGAAAGCTTTATCGGTTGAGTCAAAAGAATACCTTTGCAGCAAAATGAAATGTTAAAGACCCTCATTGTTTTTATACGTTTTGACATGATTAGGGCAGCCTCTGGAAATGTAACTTTGAAAACCTTTTTATTTCACAAACCCATCAGTAAATAGCTAGTGACAGTGAGTGCTAAAGGGAGGGTAACCCTTGAGAGAGGGTGCACTATGCAGCCATGTATATTTATACATCGTATACAGTATATATTCTCCAGTCAACAAGGTACAGTATACAAAGTATTTACAGTAATTTATTTGGTAGGCTGCACAGCTTCACTATTGTAGAGATGAATGTGTTTTATGGTCCACAGCAGTTTTACATTGGCAGATTCACCAGGTAGTCAGCCAGTTAACAAATCAAGATGGAAAAAAATAAGTAGAAGATCTAGTAGAAGTTTTTGGACTTTTGATAGAATATGTAAAGCTGTTAGCATTCGCAAAACTTGCAGATGACCCATTAGGAAGACCAGGGTCTTACAGGTAATGTTTGCTTTGTCTTATTCAATTTCAGTGCCTTATCTTGTACTTTCCTTTCCCCATAGCCTTGCTTTCATCTCTTGATCTCTTTTCTTCTTGTTTTCTTAGAATCATAGCGTCGTTAGTGTTGGAAAGGACCTTTAAAGGTAATTTAGTCCAATTCCCCTGCAAGGAGCGGGGACATCCCTGACTAGATCAGGTTGCTCAGAGCCTCATCCAGCCTGGCCTTGAACGTTTCCAGGGATGGGGCATCAATCACCTCTCTGGGCAACCTGTTCCAGTGTTCCACCACCCTCATTGTAAAAAAATTTTTCCTAATATCTAATCTGAATCTACCTCCCTCTATTTTAAAACCATTACCCCTTGTCCTATCACAACAGGCTATACTCAAGAGTTTTTCCCTGTCTTTCCTGTAGGCCCCTTTTAGGTACTGGAAGGCTGCTATCAGGTTTCCCTGGAGCCTCCTCTTCTCCAGGCTGAACAGCCCCAACTCTCTAACTCAACTCCAACTCTCTCAGACTGTCGAACTTTCTTCCTCTTCCCCTTAGTGTGTCTCATTTATCTTTTTTCTTTCTCTGTTCTCCAATTTTGTTTCCTAGCATGTTCACTTCCACTGGTGCTCCCATCACTCTGTTTTGTGTGCGTCTCAATTTTCCGTTCTCATTCTCTTCTGTTTTCATTTTTTAAGTCTCTTTTCCCACTCTTATTTTAGGCCTCAGCTTTGCCGTTAGTCAAGTGCTGCCTATTCAAATCTATATTTTGTATGAAATATGAGAGGATTTGACTGGAAGCAATTGATCTTTCACTCATGTCAACAATAAGTTTAGTTATCCTTGGCTCTTCTGCCATTTTAATAGTATTTTTTTCTCCAGCTGTTTCCATGGGTTAGTAAGTCTCTCATACTTGAATGTTAATTTTAAATCTCTTCCAAATTGAACATCTGACCAAGATTTTAACTACATTGTCCCATCTGAAAGGAGAGGGAAAGTTCCCTCTCTGTACAGTGCCAATAGTAGCATTGAATAGTTTCCAAGAGTGCATAATATACTATAGCAATTGGCTTTTAAGATTGTGCTGGAAAGTTAGCAAAGAGAGTCTCAGCAGAATAGTGGAATACACAGAGGACTGGGAAGGGGCTATATAGAGAACTGTGGTGTGGGAAATGTACAGCTTCAATTTGGATTGTTTAAAACTGACCGTGCCATGTTACCGCGTTGTGTTGAGCAGCTGCTGAGATCCATCTTGGAGGCTGCGGCACTTAAAAAACCAAACCAAAGCAACCGTGACCCCTCTTTCCCAAACAGATATTTGCTTGCATGCTCTTCATTAGCATGAAAATATGATTTTGGAGATTTATTGGTAAAGCAGTGTGTATAAACTGCAACATAGAAGCTATGCCTTTTGAAAACATTCATTACTATAACAACCAGATAGCAGTATCTATCTGTGATCTCGTTATATAGGAAGCATATTATAATTTCTCTCTCTTTTTTTTTTTGTTAGAAGGTCCCTTCCAACCCTAAGCATTCTATGATTCTTTGATTCTATGATTCTATGATTTGTTCAAGTAAATAATACAGTTTGTCTACACTGAGTTAAGAGGCACTCCTTGAGCTGTTGTGTATAACTCCTTTTTTACAGTCTGACAATGGTTGGTTCTCCACTAGTCTCAGCCTGCGCAGCTCCATTGACTTCATCTGGGAGCTTTCAGCCTAAATTTCAGCAATATATAGTAAAAAGACTCTTTTGGACAATCAATTTAAACACCATTCTTATTAGCTAGCAGATTAATGCAGGTTTTGCCCAAGCTATGTTTTCTAGAATGCTCTAAGTAAAAAAGGACTTTTAGCTCATGACATACAAAAAATAGTATTGTAAAAAAGGAAATATTTTTAGCTATTTTGCATTTTTTATGTGTCAGCTGGTCCATCACAAGTCAGTCTGGTTTGTCACGCTTAGATACAGTTTCTAGCTACATTACATCTTTTCATAATATTCTTTGGGCTTTGTGGTTAATTTTTGAAAGGCAGCAACACGTTGTGCGCTTGGTGTCTTTGAAGTTCATTGAAGTTCAGAGTATTGGGAAAGAGGTTCTCCCTAACCACTTTTGCTTGATGATTCAATGGCAGCTGCCATTAGAAAATGTACTGTGTTTCCCCAGGCAGGATGTTCCTTTATTGGACTCCTCTGTACTGCCTGAAAGTCTGAGCTCTTTCATGAAGAACCATCAGCATCTGAATTGACTTTCTACAACTCGCAAAGTCTGTTAATCCTGGGGACGTGCTATGGATGCTGCTATATAGGAACATGCTTATTGCAATATCAATCAATTACAGCTGTATGGTTTACCAGAAATGTAGTGTAATATTGATATAAATAATAGAAACAAGGGCATCATGTCAATGATGCTTTCTTTTGCCATGTAAGTTTTCTTAGAAAGTAAATTAGTAATCAAATCAACATATCTTTGGCTCTGAGTTTCTCCACTATCAAGCTGTAAAATTGCTGGCCTGTTTTTGGGTTTTTTTTTCTTCTCAACTTCAGCCAAAATACTTTTGCAAAGTTATTAATGCTAAGAGAAGATTTTTTTTCATTTTTTCTTTTTCTTTTTCTTTTTTTTTTTTTCTTTTTTTTTTTTTTTTGTAAAAGAACAGATGAGAATTACTCATATTATTCTTTTCTCCCTTTGCAAGGACTGATGACACGGTGACTTTTTTCAGAAATCTACTGGTAGTGATCTAATACCACAAGTGTGCTTTCAAAAAACTATTTCTAGTAGTGAATCTACAATCCTTGTTGATTTTTTTTTTTCTTTTTCTGTATTTGTCAGGGTGGATTTAGTATAGCATAGGATGTATTTTCTTTCTTTTTTTAATGTATTATTACTGAACACTACATGTCAGAGCAGGGTTTTTCCTTCATTGATTTTCTGTTGTTAAGGTACCTTTTTATAAAGCCAAGTGTTTCAAGGTTTCTTTTTAATTATGGATTTTCAAATATAAATGCGATAACAGCAAATTCTCAGAGTTTGGGTCTACGTTCTCTTTTGCTTGAGCCCGTTAGCAGGTGTAAGATGAAAAGTTTTTTCAGCTTCCTGTGGATGCAGCTGCTTTAAAGTTAGCCACAGTAACGCTACAACATCCTCAGGTGTTTCCCTATCTAGTCGATCATGCAAGTTATTATTTTATGCTCTCTTCATTACCTTCTTGGACACCTGTCCTTGGTTCCTGACAACTGGGTCTGTTTCCAGAACTGCAAAGCTGTCCTCATTCAAAGCACTGTTTTCCTAATCCTGCTCCACGAGAAATGTTTAGCAGCCTTCCACTGTGTTGCAACTCACCCATGGTCTCAGTTACAAGCCTTATGCCATGATCTGCCTGCTGTTCTGCAGGCTGATCGAAAACTGGGTGACCTTCACCTACGTGACACTGGACTGGTATTCTGTCTAGTTTCTTCTTCTGTGACTCCCAGCCTCTGAGCATAACTCTGAGTTAAATTATCTTCGCAGAATCTTTTCAGGGTACAAAATTATTTAGGCACAGAGAGATTAAGTTCACTGGGACAGGACCTCCAGTCGCTTCTTTACAGTCTAGTGATTTAACCCGAGAGACAACAATTCGCCTCTCATTCTGTTTTCAGTAATGTTGTGTGATAGATAAGTTAAAGTGAAACAGGAATAAGACACATGAGGAATCTATTCAAAGTTATACACAGAAGTGGGGAGAGGATGGGAATTTTCCAGTGATTATACCCTGGCCCATGAGACTTAATTATCCAAAACAGCCTGATAACTAATGAAATTTGTTTGCATAGCTAACTCCCCTGATTAGTTTTGGGGAGGTGTGTGTCTTTCTTTCCACTTCAGGGAGTTTCTTGTATAATTTTCTTCCAAAGGTGAATAACGTCATATTTCCCTAAATGTAGCTGGCTCTGAGAATCAGATTCTGTGTTCAGCAACTGAATTTTCAATCTGAAATGGTTTCATGGTTGCATCTGTTCCAGGAACTTTTCTCCTTTACAATACATACCTTGTACAAGTTGCTAGCTCACACTTCAGCCTTTGCCATAGTATCTTTAAAGTACACCTTTTTCAGGGTAAACCCATTCCCATGTGACACATCATTCCATAATTTATCTATGTAAATCCCTTGCAGTATAGAAGCAAAGGCAGAATTATGACAACCACTAGTTTAAATGGTGAAAACTCTTTTGAACACTGGTGTGTGCTTTTTGTCCAGAAATTATTTTTATGGTAATCCAAATTTGTGTTTGGTTTTTAACAGTTCAGCAAATTGTAGTGTTCATGCGTGGTGATCTAGCCTATAAGTTGTTCTGTTCACAAAATAAGTTATCTGTTGACAATACCAAACTCTACAGGTCAGTTTGTGTGAGATCTCTTTGGTAAAGTAATTTTCAGGATCTTCTTTTTTTTGGTGTTTATTTTGATCATCTGGACATATTTCTAAAGACTTAATGGAAGGATTTTTCTTTTTATGGAAAGCAGAGGCCTCACCCTGGCATGGCATGAAAGTTAGGTAGGACGGGAAGCTGACTGAAACCATTGAGTTTTGCTATAAGCAAAGAAAGTAGAACATTAATAGTCCCTCTTTATGCATGTCACGTCTCCTTTGAAAGTAACTACCTGAAATGCTGACTGTAGCTCAGTATTAACATAGGCACAGAAATAGAGATGAGTTAACACTTCCACTGGCTTAATTATCATGCTGCATTTTTAAACAAACAGGACTTCTACATTTCCAGGATGAGATATGCTGCCTCAGTTCACCTACTATTTAGCCATGGACAGTAACATGACATTTGCTGATGTCTGCCTGCATATATATTGTGCTTTCTGCTGCCACAATAGATCACTTGAGTCATAATCGGGAGATCATGCTCTAGTGATGTTATCTGATTTCTCACCTGAAGCTGCTGGTAAATGTGGATATGAATCCAAGGGAGAGATAGAGTTTTGCATAGGAGCTGACAAAGCTCAGAAGCTCTGTTTTTTTCCTTCTGAAAGACATAAAGAGGAACACCTCAGTCCTCATGAGGAGAGCAGGATGTGAGGCTTCCCAGACTCTGTGATCAGAAGTTTCTCATTCCAGTGAAATCTGGTGGAGTAAATGTTAGCTACACGTGACGGCAGAATACAGGTTTTCATCAGGTTCTTACTAAGATTGTGATGGTCTTGCTCAGTGAACTTTGAATTCAAAAGTAATTTTTTCTTGGCAGCCAGCATCTGAGCATTATGAAGAGGCAAATGAGGCATCTCTTGACTTGCAATGCTCTGCCTTACAGATTTTGAAACAATATATGATTCTAAACAGGGCAATCAAATTCACTGTTTCTTTCAGAAGGAAGAGAGAGACTGAGAGACTTTGGTGTTATGTTTTTATGAGATATTTTTCCACATATCTTTCGCACACAGCTGTCCCAGTACAAGCATTTATATTCCAAATTCATGCCCTGGGATTTCTGAGGTTTTTAGGCTGTCAAAATGACTGATAAGCTTGGAAGCTAATGACAGAAGTCTCAGACAAAAAAAAAAGGAACCTATGGATGTTAAGCACCTTGCGATGCATGGAGAGTTGGGCTAGATGCCAGCCTGGTTGTTCAAGGCAGACTGATAGAGGCCAGTAGAGAAGTAATTCTTAAATCTGGCCTGTTTCCTGCGCTTGGAATTCTACTTTAGTCATGACTTGAGGTATATGAAAACCTGAAATTCCCAGTAAGAAATCCCCTTCTAGAGCTGAGAGGCCAATATGTCCTTTCAGTCAGGAAGCTGGCTCAGGGGTGATGGGGCTTTTAGTGTGCATTCCTCTGAAAGGAAGTCTGACACTTAGACATGCTTAGAAAGTAGAAGACCCTGGTTCAGTGCTTTCCTCTGACAAGGGTTCACCCTTCCAGGAAAAAAGGCCATAGAGAGACCAAAGAGTAAACTGGCACCTGGTTATCTTTACATATATCATGAGAGTGAGCCACTCTGTAGCCAAGAGCACAACATCCAAAAGCGAAGAGAATCAGCCAGAGAGGCTACTGTGGAAAGGTGTCCTGGAGTCATGGTTCTCAGGAGTAAGTCTAGGCCTTATTAATTATTACTTCCCATAAAAAGACATTATCTTACTATTCAGTGTTAGGTGAACAGTAGTCAATATTTCCCATCCGTGATAAGAAATCTGATCACACTTTTTAGCTCTTATGATCTCAATGAATTTTGCATTTGGGCTTTCCGAGCATGTTCAGTAGCAGAAATCAAAATCATTTTACTGACGCAAACCATAGGTCTCCATGGAATCAAAATGTTGAGAGAAGGTTGTTGACAATTACAGCCTTGCACTGAAACCACCTGAATCCTTCCTGGTTTGTCCTTGAGGTATGTATGAATCTATGTTTTGGTCTGGTTCTTTGCAGGCATGCATTTCTTGGTTTTGCTGTTTCACAACAAATTGGGGCTCTGCCTTTTCAAGACTCAGAGAGAGGAAGGGCCAAACATTTATCATTGGGAGCAGACATAGCCCTCCTGCCAGCAGCATGTTTTCTAGCGGTTAGTGATGTCTCCCTGCAAGTTAGAGGTGTAACTATCTTATTTTCTCCCTTTCAGACATAGCACTTGGCTGGAGAAGGTGAAAGTGCTGTCTTCTAAATAATTGATGCCACTTTCTGCAGGTATTCCCTTTTTAAGTGTAGCATTAGAGAAGTTAACATTTGAAAGTGCCGAGGGAATTGCAGTATACTGTGGCTTCACTATCTGTCTTTCTGGGTGGAATAGTCATGGCCAGAGATGCAATATGTGCCAGTGAAGAAATTTGTCACACACTGTGTGTAGTAGTTCACAGCAAGTGAAACCAAGGGAAGTCATGAATTGTCCAGAGCTAGACTGAGACAATGGCAAAGCCTGCATGCATGAGTTACACGAGCGTGATTATTCCCTTGTCACAAAGTTTAACATGGTTGTACTGCATAACTACAATGCATGCAAACGTTGTCCTGCTATAGCAACATGACTCATTTGTTCTTTTAAAGACATTTCTATTACATCAGAGGAACCGTTTTCGGAAATCTGATCATTTTCACTGAGTCAGTTAACTGTCTTTTCCAAATGTGCCTGGCTATCTTCTGAGTAAGCTTGGAGAATGTGAGGCTGAATTAGTATTGGTGGGGTCTATCTGTCTACAGGCAGAAAATATCCTGAATGAATACATAGCTTGTATGTCATGCCAGTATTATTCATACACGTAATATCTAAGAATAAGAGCAATTTAACAAGCCAGTAAATGTTTTTTCTGATACTAAATTTAAGAATGCACACTAAGGAAGAGATAACTCCTCTTTCTCAGAGTACTTTCCTGGTTGTTCGGGCTTGCAAAAATAATTCTTAAATTGGCACAGAATAACTCCAAAAGCAAAGCCCAAGTATTTCATTGTGTTATACAAACTACACTTTATAAAAGAGTGACTTTGTATCACAATTAATAAATCATAAGCAGTAAGATTTTAGAGGACTTTAAATGCTGATGTAATGAAAATACGAGGTTGTGTATTGTCATGTTGTCTATTTCAAAAGTATTTTTGTTTAGTCTATATGGTCCAAGGTATTTTCACTGAATTTTGGAAACTTCTTAACTAGAGATTTTTACCTAAAGTGATCAGAAGAAATCAGGATTATATCTCCTTCTATTTATGTATAATTTTATTGGAAAAGTTTATAATAGAAAGGTGTGTCTGTGTGAGATAGAATATTGATGTGTGTGCTACTTAATAGAAGAGACAGAATTTCTTGTTTATAAAACATTAAGTTTGCAGTAGTTTGATATAACCAGAAGGAAAAAAACCCGAAGTTCTGGGTAAGTTGAAAAAAATCCTGCCTGCATAATGTCTGTATGATTTGTGTGTATATGGGCAATGATATACCCTTGTCATTTGAAAGTATTAAAATTAGAGCGAGGCAGAGCTAGGTTTATAAAAAAAATGAAAGCTTTTCTTAAAATGGCCATAAGAAGAACAAAGGCATTAGTTTTTAAACACTATTGTGGCTTTGTTGTGCCACTGATGTAACTATTCTGACAAAAAAAAAAAAATAAAAGGTTTGTCTGTGTACTATAGTCATGGTGTCCTCCAGAGGAATACAGGCAGTTCTTGTTCTCACTCTCAGTTTCAGGTAAACTTCGGTCACAGTACTTGTGAAATGGCTCTTGACTGTCTTGAAGCTAGTGAGAGTTACTGGATGGAAACGGAACAGCAGGGATTTCCCAGACTTGGTGCTTGTTAACTTACAACCACTGAATTGCTTCATTTAAATTGCTCAAAAATGTCTCCCTCATCTCTGGAAAACTGAATTACACAGGCTTGAAGGCTAGCCGACCACTGCTGTCTTTGCCTGTACTCTGCTCTGCTGCCAGCCCTGTAAACATTCCTAGGACATGAGTGGAGAGTTACAAAGTAGGAGGTATGCTCAGCGTCACAGCAGGCAGAGAGCGCCAAATTAATAACTTCTTGGTGATTAATTCTACTGTTATGGGATCACCATAACTAGCTCGTAAGAAATAACAAGCCTCAGCTCGCTGGGTTGCCTTTAGTTTTACTTGCCTGCTTGCAAAGGCAGCTTTTGCTGCAGCCAACGGGAGCATTCTGGGCTTTGGATTAATCATAAAGTACTCATAAATTTTGTAACGAAATTATTCAGGAAGCATTGACATAGAGACTTTCAGACTTTAAACCTCTTACTCTACTCTAGGATACTTTCATATTTTTTTTAACACCATTCTCTGTTTGCTTTTAGGTAAAATGAAATGAACCAAACACCTGTGCAAACTAGAACAGAAATTGCAACAGCACACGGTTACATGATGTATACCTGGCATTGCACTGCAGGTATGTCGAGATTAAAAATACCAACATAAAGGCCCTAATTAACACATGCACACTGTTTTGGCAACCAGCAGGTTTTGAAATATGGATTCACTGGATCAAACTCTGTCAAATCATGCCTTCTCTGTCCTCCAACTGCCTATGAAAGACACGTCTGCAATTTGTTTTCTGCATTTATTCACTTTATTTTAATGTGTATTATGCCTATTCTCTACAGAGAAGTTTGCATGCCAAATCATCATCTAAGATTCTATTTTTCTAGGCACTGATTGATTACTTTTGGCTGGTGTTTGGACATAGAGCAATTGAAAGAGTAAAGCAAGAGTTACATCACCCTGGGTTTTGTTCTGAGGAGGGTACCACATGCTTTAGCCTTGCTGACGCAAGCCAAAAAACAATGTACAAGCCTTCAAGAGGACATAGAAGCAGCCTGGAAAAAAAATAGCATAGGGACCGCAAGTACCAAAATGTCTATTCATATATCTAGGGGCTGCTTTTGTCTTTCTGCAAAGAAAACTATTTGAAAATATTTGCAGCAGAAAAGGACCAGTTAGGATCTTTAGCACTTGAGGAAATAATAACTTCTTTCCTACATACTTTCTCTCCCCCCCCCCCCCCCCACCAATGCATCATAAACTTGTTTTGGAAAAATTTCTTAGCTGGAAAATTCTTACGAGAATAGCCAGAAACAAGCAATAATTATAGTAATGCATTGCAAAATAAGGTGCTGTTGGAACCAGAAAAGCAGCGAAGCAACCTGCTTGAGGCTTATTTCCTGGGTGAGAGAAATTGCTGAGGGTGTGACTGGGAAGAGGAGGCTGATGCTATGGAAATGTAGTAATCACCACCCATGAATAAGGAGCTGTTGAATAATGGGCAGTAAAGTTTTGGGGTGCAGATGACTAACAGTGGACGTAGTTTCATTCTCTGCATCCTGCCCGTGACTCTGAGAAAGCCTCTCCATTTTTTTTGGCCATCTGGCTGTGCATTTGGCTTTAGTCAGGAATAAATCAACTGCATACAGAGTGCTGATGACTACCTTGCTGTAACTATGCCTATGAACGTTCCTTTGCATTTCAGAACAGGACCCAGAATTCCGGTCAGATTCCAGGTCACTGTTGTCTTGCTTCTTGAATTCTCACATATATTCATCTGAAATAAACAGTTGTCAAAACAATAGGCTTTCAATCAATTGCTGTATTGCAATGACAGACAAATATAGCCTGCAGTTAGAGTCAATTGATGATGATGGACTGCTAAATAAAAAGCAATTATTGCCCATTACAAGTACCCATATAATAATCATTGTCTAGATACTGCTGTGTGTAATTGGTGGAAGAAGAAAATTAAACTGGTGTGGTTTGTATTTTATTTTATGGTTTTAAAGTTGAGATGTAAATTGTACAGTATATCTGATACAAAAGCCAAACAGCATCATAAGATCAGTTCTTTCATGCAAGTCAAAAGATAACAGCAAAATCATGTGAATCATTGGCTATCAGATATGAAGGGTACTAAAATAAAGTTCCTGTCTTTTAAAGATGCAAAACTGGTGCTGCTTGGAACATAGTGGTCAGAAAATAAATTTAAAAAGAAGTTGCTAGAATGGAAAGTACACCTAACAGAAATGTGAACTTCACTATTAGAGGCTACTATGTTAATTAAGTTTCTGTTGAATAGTGCTGGATTGGCAGCTTGGAATATGAAGACCTTGTTAATTCAGAAAAAAAAAATCACTCACTTGAAATGTACTTTAGAAATGGCATTGGATGAGTTGTCTTGAATTTTTTAAGTAGAGCAGATAAATAGCTTGATTTCTGGTATTTGAAAGAGTGCATGTTACCAGGTTTTCTTCTCTTCCCTATTAGTTTCACATCTTGCTCACTCAAAGAAAGGATATTACACTCGATGGTCCTCTAGCCTAATTCCTTAATTCCTTTAAAACTTACAATTTTTATAACCCATTCAGGATTTTATTTGAAAGCCCATGTATGTCTGAATCATAGGAATCTTTACCAGTTCATATTTTGTGTGGGTTGTTACCAATATGTAACATGATTGCTCTGCCTTTCGTGGATGCTAATTAAGGGGAAAAACATTTACAACACCTGCAGAAGCTAAGATTTTCCCAGTTTGGTGTAATTTCCCATCATGTGTGGTGTAGTAACTATTGCCTGGATCTGCACTCAGATGAAATTGTTGTGTTTTGAACAGTTTACAGAGCCTTCCTTAGTTTCTCTCTCTCTTTCTCCCTTACCACATGTTATCTGCTGTTTCAGTCTCCTTGTGACTCCCTGGGATTAAGCTTCCCGTTAACTGTATCAGGGCATTCCCCAGTTGATATGGGAAGCTGGAACTGGAAACTGTCCTCTCTGGGACAGGAGTGGAAAATCTTCCCCAGCGAGCTCCAAGAGTTTTAAAGTACAGATTTTTTTTTTTTTTCTTTGGCGAGGATTTCCTTATACAGAGCAGTATAGGAGGAATATTTTTACTGGATTTACATTTTAAAGAGCCCAGAAATTGTCTAAAAAAAAAAAGCTGTAGCTGAGATATTAAAGTTGCATTTTAATTTGAAAGGGTCTCTCCTGCTCCACTCAGCAGTGGTGCCTCAGAGTGAAATTGGTTTTTGGAGGAGAAAATCACAGCAGAATTTTCTAAGCTTGCTTGGAGATGCTCTGCAGGCAGAGCAGTTTTAGCCCTTTAATAAGAGGCTGTAATATACTCAAGAGGGGGAAGATGAGAGGTTTGTTGGTGAGAGATGCTCCAAAGAATGAAAGTGTTGATCATTCAATTCTGTCTTGCCAGCACTGAGGTTCTAGAGGATGCAGCCAGTTTGCCTCCTATAGGTTGTTTTACTCAAATGTTAACTTGGTAAATAATAAAAAAATTCCAGGGAAAATGGGGGATTTGGGGAGTGTTTTTGTTTTTTTTCTCTCTCCTTACCCTAGGTCATCTGCAAATATGCTCATCTCAATAGCTTAACACTCTGTAGTCTCTCTCCCTGTCGCTTATTTGCTGGCTTCTTCACAGAGCCACTGTCTTTAACTGGTGACAGATATCCCTAGGTGCACCACTAAATATCATAAGAAACAATTAAATCAAACCATTTGAAATGAACTAGGAAAGGAAATAAACTGATAATTGTATAGACATACAGTTTGAAGAGAACAGTTTGACAGTCCCACAAACATTCAAAAAGTAGGAAATAGCAGAAGCAGGTTTGTCTATGCTTCCGTAATTTTGGCTGCTTTATACGTCTGATTACAGTGTTTTCTTCAATGCATGATCGTGCTTTCTCCTCTCCTCCTACTCCTCCCAGGACCCCAGGCTCACTTAGTGCATGACACAGACAGTGCTCACTTAACGAGCATCTTTTCAGTGTTTTGTTTGTGCCTCGTTGTTCTATGTTTGGCGTTCAGGAACTGTGTCTGATGACCGAGAAAGCCATGTGCTTTGAGATGACTCGTGCTTTTCTATAGTGCCTTAATGCTTTAAAAGCAGTAGTTTGTCTTTACAAAGGCCCCTGAGACAAGCAAATCTCATCACCTCCAGGAAGTTTTATGATTAAAAGAAACAATTAGCTTGATTTGAGACAGTACAATTCTGTTTGTCAATACTATGTGCAGTTCTGACAAAACCGAGACACACAGGAAATCATGTTTTAGAATATGTAGGAGTAAATTGAACTTCATACCTTCGAAGTATGGCATTCTCCAGCTTCGCTTACAGCTGTGAACTAATGAGATTTCTTTTACTGGAGCTGAAGCATCAGTTCAGATACCCAGAAGTTAACATGCAGACTTCACTTGTTTAAAAAAATAAAAATATTAGTTCAAGTAACTTCTCCAGGTAGAAAATATGTGACAGAAGAATTCAATTTAGCCTTTAATCTCAACCTTAGCCACACTTTTTTCTCCTACAGTCCCTTATTCTAACTGCTACACACCTCCCACTCTCTGTGAGGATTATGGGTGCTACCAACAATAATCACTTTTACTTCAGAGCTTTCCTGCCTTCCCAGAGTGTTTTGTAGCATGCATACTGAATAAGGTATTGCGAAGGAGGAAAATATGATTGTGAAATTGTGAAGGTGGCTTCCTTATGCATACAACAAGGCTGAATTATGATTATACACTGATGAATGCTGGTATTTCCTCATTTTGGAACCTTAACCAGACCATCACTAGAGGAAAAATGAGGGAGTAGTAGAAGACAGTGAGGGTCTACTGTAGAGTGACCATATTTCTGGAATGCATTTACTGTACATCCAGTGGGACAATGCTTCTGGCAGGAGAGTGGGATATGTCTTGAGAGAAACAGTATGAGTGTGGACACAACTGCCATTTTTATTTCTTTCAACACTAAGCTGAGCTTTTCTATTGCTTTTATTCTACGCTGCAATTTCTCTCTTGCTTTCTGGCCTGTTTCCTTACTGAGTCAGTGCAGGTCGTCTTCTCTCCCTGCCAGGTCTTTCAACAGGCTTCTTTTTGCAGTCCACTTGTACATGGGTCAACTCTTGTCCTCTCCTTGACTCTGACAGCTTTGTTACATGGTATTTGGCAGTTTCAGCGACAGTTGTGCTTAGCCCTGTGCTTGGGCATGCCCTATGGAGGTGGAATATTTGATAATCATAGATGCAAAGAGCCACTGGGTGTATATGAGATGCAGTTACTCTTAGAATTTTAGCAGCACTCATGCATAGGATTGGAATATGCCATGCTCTTGATGCAACAACCACGTCCATGTAAAAATGTAAAGTACATGGGTGTTAGACAAATTGAAAGAAAAAAAAAGTGTCAGAAGTATGGACATTTGAATAAAACAATATATTTTTAATTTTATGTTTTGAAAAGACCAAGCTGTTCTGGTTGAAGTTTTCCAACAACTAAATTTACCTTAACACAGCAGACTCTAAGAAAAATTTTGTTTCAATATTTAATAGACCTTTAAAATATGATTTTTTTAAACACATATTGTTACATAGAATCATAGAGTGGTTTGGGTCAGAAGGGACCTTCAAAGGTCATCTAGTCCAACACCCCTGCAAGGAGCAGGGACATCTTCAACCAGATCAGGTTGCTCAAAGCCTCATCCAATCTGGCCTTGAATGTTTCCAGGGATGGGGCATCCACCACCTCTCTGGGCAACCTGTTCCAGTGTTCTACCACCCTCACTGTAAAAAACTTATTCTTAATATCTAATGTAAATCTATTTCCCTTTATTTTGAAACCATTACCCCTAGTCCTGTCACAACATGGCTTTAATAGGTGGAGCAATCAATAATAGCTAGTAAGCTACCAGCAAATGTTTCTAGTCAGTAAGACTGACCTGGAACCCAAGCAATAATCTAAAATTATAGGACTGTGTGTTTTATTTCCAATCTCAGAGCCTTAAAACTTACTTATTTAAGGATTTTCTTTTCTTACTAGGAAGCATTTCCCCACACAGCAAATCTCTCCCTCCTTTCTTCCTCTTTCCCTGCATATAATAAAATGTTTCTCTCTATCTATGATATTGGAATGAAATTGAGCCCTGTCTGACATCCTTTCAAAAAGACAGAGATGTAGGGAGGATATTTGAGCTATTAGCTGAATCTTGTAAATAAAATTTTACATTATCTTTTAATAATTCTTTGGCATTTTCTTAGATCTTTTTATTCTTCGTAAAAATATGACCTAAAAATACTTGATGAAAAACTGAGCTAGATCCTCAAATGGAGGAAGAAAAAGGAATATAGGCAGAGGAAATGAGCCAGATTTCACTCTCCTTCAGTAGATTTGTTTCAAAATTGTTGGCAAAGACAAAACAAAAATCTTGGAACTTCTCTGTGAGCAGCCAATGTTTCCTTTGAATTGCATGCAGTAATTTCAAGGAGGAGCTGTACACTCTTACAACAAAAAAAGAAGTCAAATATATGGTACTGCTTATAGTGCTAGTGCTCTGGTATCTGTTGCACAGATATTTGTACACACATGTATTCCAGTATTGGGACTGACTGGAAAGATTTTGTGCTCTACTGTTTCTCCCCTTCATTTTTCTTTCCCTTCACCTCTTGTCTCTTCCACAACTCTTCGCTTCCTCTCTATAACTCACTTTTATTACTCACATTGAACCATAGATTAGGTTGCTGAGTTTCTATGTCATTACTTGCAAGCCAAAAGACTGCCTCTTTGTTAAAAAGAAAAAAAAAAAAAGAGGCAAAACTCCCCAAACTCTCCCCCCTGTAAAGATTCCATGTAGAGCTCTTGAAGGATTTCTATTCTCTTCCATCAGATTCACAGAGAAGGATATGCCAAATGTGTTTTCATGTCTATGAAGGAAAAGCTGGACTTGTTTGGAAGAAAAAAATTAACAATGTACATTTGTATTTTCACAGCTGACGATGACACATTTCACGGTGAGTATGTTAGGATCTGCCTTTCCAGGTCTGGGTGCACAGTAATAAACCTGCAAGGAAATTCATATTATCAAATGCTATACCAGAAAAGTATAGTGATTCTTTTTAATACTCTCCCTCTTCTAATGTCTCTGCAAAGGAAAATTAATTGTAATCTGTAGTCTACATTCTGAGACTAGGAAACTTTGAATGTTGCCCCTGTAAATCAGCAGTGCAATCAGAGGCTAATGCAAGCCCATGGGCCCCCTTTTTCTAAGCCAAATGGTCTTTGTCAAACACTGCTGAAGGCACCACAACAGTGGTGACTTCCTTTTCATTCAGATACCTAGTATTTGTGCTTGAACATTCATGATGGTAATAATTCAGAACTTCATTATAAGAACAAGTTTAGGGTCAAAATTATTTGCTTCTGAATGCACATTTATGCAATCATACTGAATTTGAGATTTGAAGGGCAAGTTCAGAAACCTTGGATAATTGCACAGTAACAAACTGTTCAAGATTCATTGTACTTTCTTGGTTTCTGCAGATACTGAATCACCTCTGCTGTCTTTTTCCCTGTTAAAGAATTGAAAAGAAAAAAAAAACAAACAAACTCAAGAACAAAACCCAGTATTTGATGTTCTACATTCATACAAGATATTGTGCTGTGGTCACTATATGTTCACCTCATGTAGCAACGCATCAGTTTATGATGTGCTGCACAGAGACATTGTAGAGAAAGATATTTCCTCATCTCCAAAAGCTGTACTACACAATAAGAGACAAAGCCCCCAACATAAGAAGGACATGGACCTGTTGGAGAGGGTCCAGAGGAGGGCCATGAAGATGATAAGAGGGCTGAGCACCTCTCCTGTGAGGACAGGCTGAGAGTTGGGGCTGTTCAGCCTGGAGAAGAGGAGGCTCCAGGGAGACCTTATAGTGGCCTTCCAGTACCTCAGGGGGGCCTATAGGGAAGAGGGGGAGAGACTCTTCAGTAGGGCCTGTTGTGACAGGACTAGGGGTAACAGTTTTAAAATAGAGGGAGGTAGATTTGGATTAGATATTAGGAAAAAATTTTTTACAATAAGGGTGGTAGAACACTGGCACAGGTTGCCCAGAGAGATGGTGGATGCCCCATCCCTGGAAGCGTTCAAGGCCAGGCTGGATGAGGCTCTGAGCAACCTGATCTAGTGGGGGATGTCCCTGCTCCTTGCAGGGGGGCTGGACTAGATGACCTTTGAAGGTCCCTTCCAACCCTAACCACTCTATGATTCTATGATTCTAAAGCTGGGAGAAACAATCAAGTAGTGGTTAAGTTAGTTCTCAGCAGGAAGAGTATTGTAATTATCTGACTTCATTAAGTAATGAGGTTGAAAATCATAGATATGATGGTGGAAAAAATGTCAGTGTTATTTTTAGATAATGCATGTTTGGTAAAGCAGGATGAATATTCTGTGTCAGTCAAGGGATCACATAAAAAGCAGTTGATGAACTGCAAAAATTCTAGGGCAAGGCATGGCAGCAAAACGATTCCGCTCTGGAAAGATTGACTGGGAAGGAAAATGTGAAATGATAGCTCAGAGGGAATCGTGCTAACAGTCTGCAAAAGCTGAAGCATGTGAATGCCAAAGAAGGAGAGGAATTTACTGTGATGCAAAGGAAGTAGTACAGGAATTAATGAGCTGAAAAATTTAGAGGAAGTGTAACTATGAGACTGCAAAATGCTTAAAAATTAAGACTGGACAAATGTCTGCAAAATACAGTGCAGGAACCAACCTGAACTGGAACTGGGTACTGTTATATCCGAGCCTTATAGACTTCCCTCCACCACAGTGTTTTTCTGACAATAACTTCAGCGCTTGTGTGGAGCCAGTATGTTGCATTTCTGACTGTTATATTACTGATTATGAACTGTGCTATGATAGGTCTAATAAAAAACCTACTTCAAATCATCTTCTATCTAATTACCTGGAGAAATTTCTGCAATGATAATGAGACATACAAATTTTAAACTAAGGAACAAGGGAAGAAGGTGGGGAGAGACTCGTATTCATTGAGGCTTAGTATTTGCTCACCAAGAGCATAAATCAGATAAATAAGTACACAAAAAACCCACAAAGGAGTAGAATCAGTGGACAGAAAGAGAGCAAAAGGAATCATGTAGATGAAAACAGGGAACAGTATAGGTACAGAAGGAACTTCACCTCTTCTCAGAGACTGGGTGTGGCACTGAGAAACCAAATATTTATGTACCAATACCACAGCCTGGTAACACAATGGAGGAAGTTGAGGTGCTAGGGGAAATGAAACTAGACGGGGTGGAGACAAGAGGAACATGATGGAGTAAGAATCATGGACCGTAGGTATTAAGAGGTATGCCATATACAAAAACCTATTTAAACATTTAGCTGGTGGATGGATAATACAACATGCTCGGGATGTGATCAGACATAAACAAACAAACAAACAAAAAAGAGGTAGCATGGCTTAAAGAGAATGGATTTGCATCAAAAGGAAATCTAGTTAAGTTATCATAGGACAATACTGAAACCTGTATAGATATTTTCAGATTTCTAATGGTGTTAGGAAATACTTTTGGGAATTGCATGATTGTGAGATTTTTAGCTTTCTTTATAAGAGTTAGAAAATGCCACTTACAATAAGGAGCCTTAGACATTCCCAGATTTGATAGTTAACCTCATGGATTGTTCCCCAAATAAGAAAGGAGTGATGTTATTTAGCTTGTTTTGGGTGTGTAATAAAACATGCTATGAAGATGATATAGAAGAGATGGCCACAGAAAATACCTATGACTTGAATGATGGCGGCTTGATTCACTATAAATTAAGGGAAGGATAACCAAAAGCAGATTGGTGAGAGAGATTCAGTTTTGAGAGAGAAAACAAAAAAAAATTCTTGTATAAAGGATGAGGATTAGTTAGTCAAGTTACTTGAGCTTGCATGTAGACAGGACTGACACTTGCTTAATTAGAATGTTGTGGAACTATCAGGAATTCCTATCTCATGCAAGGGAAAGCTTATTCAAGGCACTCCATGCCTAAATAGATAATGGATACTTCCAGAGTGATATTACCATAAGTAGACAGCTGGGAATGAATGGAAAATTGTCTGCTTACCAAAAAATGCCCCATGTCTTGGACATGAAGTATATGGGTACAGCAAGAATCAACAGAAAGATAGACCTTGTTAATAACATAAAAAGTAGATTTCAAGAGGCCCTTTAGCCATATAAACTGAAAGGTTTATAAGGAAAAATTTTCAATGCAGTGAGGATATGGTCAGGAGTAAAGATATTTATCTGTTATGATTCAAAAACTAAATCAGTGTCAACTTCTTTCCCAGGTTTCCAAGTTAGCTAGCATGCAAAAATTTGCATAGACAAGCTGTATCTATTTATTATACAATGCTCAGATTAACATTGAAGAAAAGTAAATGTTTTCTTAACACTTACAGGGAAAGAGATATATCTGCATATCTGTGGGTGCATTCCTTCAACCTGAAGAAAAGGAAGCCTTCAGAGTAAATTTGAAGGGCAGGAGTACTCAAAGATTGAAACAAGAATGCATTCAAACAATGATTTTGCAAACAGAAGGTTGTACCACTCAAATATTTTCTTTCTCTAGAAAACCAGGGAATTATTTGGCAGTGGGGAAAATATTACTTATTTGAATTAAATGCATCATGTATAGGGCCACATTAGAAACTAATGATCAAGAAGGGAATGAATGCAAGAATTGTGAAGTGGAGAAGGAGTTGATAAAGAAGAAGAGAGGTAAAGAAGCACCTTGGGAGTAGAGGATTGGACTGATGACGACAAAGATGATGATCCATTGTCAACACATGGTAGAACTGGATCATCACATAGGAAGATTTGAATGCATTGAGGACTGGAGTAATAGAAATGAGATTAAATTCAGCAGTACAGTAGAAAAAAAACACTTAAGGGAGAAACTAATCACAAAGCTGTTCTGAATTGGGACTACCACAGGGATAGGCAGCTTAGAAAGGAAGTTAATTGGGGTGAGAGAATGGACAGCTATCAGTTGCCAACAAGAAATGCATCCATGGGAAAAGACAAATGTCCTGAGAGTTATCAGTCAAAGCATTTCTAGTAGAGGTGGTAGGTATGGTAACAACTGATTGAAACTGGAAGAGGCGCAAAGAAGGGCAAGTAGGATGATTAAGGGAATGGAGACACTCAGGAGAAATTTGTGTTCTTTGACTTAGAAAGACAAGTGGAAAAGATTATATTGCTCTCTGCACATGGATAAGGAGGATAACCACTACCAAGAGACAACGTTTTAAAACAAAGAATACAAGATCAAAAAGATAGAGATTCTGTCACTGTATGGAGTACAAAAGTGAAGGCAAAAGAGCTCTGGAGAAGTCCTCCATTAGAATGTTCCATAGTATTCATGGGACTTTCAAGATAGAGACCAGAATAACATGAAAAGTCACTTTTGTGACTAGGTGACTGTTTGAACAGGGAATTGCTTTGGGTGGGCTTGGAAAATCTTTCCAAACTTACAGTCTACATGCGTATTCAATCTTTGTGAACAGTTAATCCCTAATTCCTCTCTCCAGTTCCTTTAATCTACATGGCAGGAACTATTTAACTCTCCCATATAAACACACTTCTCAGTAAACATTTCCCAAGACTCATTTTTCTGAACACAGCAGTGAACGTAATCACAAGTTGAGTGGTTTAAGTAGCATTTCCATTAGTAGCGAAGGAGAAAAAACTGCTCTTTTTTTCACCTCTATCACTTCTATTGAAGAGCCTACAGGTTAAAAAAAAAAAAAAAAAAGCCTTTCATTTTACTTTATCTAGGAGGTAAGATTAAAAAATTAAAGTGGCCTGTCATCATTTTAGATGGTATAAGCCACCAAAATACTGGCTCCTCAGAGAACTGCTGGCCTGTGATATCTGAGGAACTGCATAGATGAAAGTTTGAGAAAGGGGAGGTAACATGAAAATGTCATCCTGCTGAACGTATTTAAATTATAAGCAAAAAATGCCCATCCTCAGACATTAACTAGGTATTTAATTTTATAGTACTCTACTATACTGTTGCTCACCTCCTTCTCTCATTTCCCAACTGGAAATATTGTTTTACTCCTACAAGAAGTCACTATGTGGCAGAAGAAGTCACCGTGTGGCACCCAAGCAGAAATTGCACAGATGAAATGGCTAACTTTTCTACAGCAACATAGCTGTTCTGAGCAGCTGAAGTATGCACAAATTCTACTCTAAACACTTCCCTCACACGACCAAACTCTCTATCATCTCTTTGATGTACTTATCTTGCCTTGTGTAGATATGTATGTTATCACTTGGAGACAGTTTGCCAGTCTTTGCGTCTGAGTTAATGGCCTATCTGGAGTAGCTAAGTCTGCCTGGAATTTTGATGTGTAAATAGCATATACAAAGATGCATCATACAGAAAATATTAAAATATATGCACTGTTGCTCTGGTAAAGTAACTTCTGTTCATTGTAACCCTACAGTTCACTTAAGGAAAAAAAAAAACCAAACAAACTTGCAGGAGATTCCAGATTATCAGTGCATGACATTGTTAGAAAGAGGACGTGCATTATTATCTGAGTTTTGCTGTGGGGAGTGCCAAATAGGGGAGAGAATTGTGTATGACATAGAATGAGAAGGTGGAAGAATTGCATGGTACTATCATCTAATCCCTTTAATGTAGGAAAGTATAAACAAAGGGAAAAAGTCTAGGATGGGTGTGAGAAGGCTTGAAATAAGCAGGATAGATAAACAGCAGGGAGCACAGAACACTGTACCCAGGCTCACCTGCTCTACTGTTTCATTTAATGTATCCCAGTACAGGGAGAGATTGTTCCAATTCACTGCTGATGTCTTCAGCTCAGTGTTGAAACTGCAGATTGTTAAATTAAAAAAAAAAAAAAAAGAGGAAGTAGCTTCACTGTCACAAGGCATTGTACTTCTGCAAAAGTAACATCAAAATATATCTTGCAAGATGTTTTGCAGTTTCACTTTTTGATCATTTCACAAAGATTATGAATTGCCACAAAACTTGCTTTTTCTCTGTGAAAGTGAAAACTCTGAGATTACTCAGGTTTCAGTGTAATGAGTTTTATACAGGAGGAGTAATTAAATTTAGATGTTTGAAAAGAGAAAAGCTGCATCAAAAATGCAATCATTTTTCATGTAGCTACTAAAAATTTTCTGGAAAATACTGGAGACCATTCACAAAATGTGACCATTTTAGAGATTTTTGAAAGATAAATCCAAGCCATCAACTTTCTGCCCATAGTAAACCTTCTCATAGGAAGCATGCATAATAGCAGATAAAATGATATGATCCTTATCTGGAAGGAACATATCCAGGTCAACATGTAAAGCCCAGAAAGTACTTTTTTACATGTTGCTTTGCTTTGGTAGATAAAAGATCTATGTGCGGGTATTCCTAGGGAACTGGTGATGAATAAACTTGAGTGGAAAAAGTAAACGTAGCAGTTCTGGCAGTGACAAAAAAAAACCAGTGTTTCCATTTTTTTTTGTCTCTGATTACCATTCTAGTGAGTAGTCTAGTGGTAGGACCAGATGGTGATTCTATAGTAGTTTGGTTTGGTTTAGTAGCTGTGGCAGCAATGGTAGTGGGAAGACGGTTGGACTAGATGATCTTATAGGTCCCATCCAACCATGTGATTCTATGATTGTATGATTCTATAGAGGTGTGGCAACAAACTGAGGAATGCAAAATGAAGTGCTTGCAGATCTATGCATCTCTCAGATTTTTCTAAGTGGAGAAGATTTGATGCTGTAAGAAAAATTTCCAGTCTCTTCATTTTATATTACTCTTCATTAAAAATTTCAGTTCCTTTTCTGGAAAACCTCCTTGAGGAGGTTTTAATACTCATTTGCTTTTGATACTCAGTTCCCTTTAATACTTATGCAAGTTGGTTTCATTGAGAGCAAGCAGTTATACTGTATAGTGACAGGGATGCAAAAATAAATTAAATGTTCTTCTTGTGCACATACAAGTTGCTACAATGGGAATTTCAGTGGTTTTATATTTATAAACAGGACTTAAATTCTTTGCATGAATCTGCATAGCAGGAGGATTTGATCATACTTACAGCTGCTGCATTCAGACAAGAAAATATTTGTTGGTTTTGTTTTAAAAGTGATTGCTTTAGTTCTCTGAAGTACAAGTAAAAAGTTGTGTTTTAAAATTGACCTTCAATCACTTTCTTAGGTCTAGCAGAAGAGTTGATAGAATTTTTTATCATATATTTTTGACAGAATTTCCCAATATTCTTTTTGTCTGATGTCTGTCACGTGAACCTTTTTCTAAATCCAGATTTAAACTTGTCTTGGTTAAATGCTATCTGATAACTGATTGTGTCTGTGTACATACAGGACTGCTCTGTGGACACTGCCTGTTCTCCAGATCATTCAGCCTAGGACAATCAGGCACAATCCACATTTGAGGTTGTCTCTGACTTGGTATTCTACAAGCCTTTGCACTTGCAGTCCTTTTAGAAACCTGGTTGAGGCTGGAAGAGACCTCTTGAGATCACCTAGTTCAATCCTCTTGCTCAAGCAGGGTCAGCTAAAGCAGGTTGTCCAGTTGAGTTTTGAAGAACTCTTCTCTGACCTACTGTTAAGCCTGAGGCATTTTAACATTTTTAAAGAGACTTCAAGTAACCATTAATATTTATTTACAGGAAACTGAAGATTACCATAGGGCCACTTTATTGGCCACCTTATATTTGCTCTCCTAACATGTCTTTGATGGTGTGTATTTGCATATAGACAGATTTGGCATAAAGAGCTAGGCAGAAAGTTTGATGTATTAGCAGTTGAGAAGGGAGCCTTAATTCACACTCATCTTAACTCATATTGCCTATTGAGACAGAGGTATCTATTGGGTGGAAACTTAATTGTCCTACTTTGAAAGACATCCCAGAAGTGATGGAGCAGTGTGAAAGACAAAGGCAACAGAATCCTTGACAGAAATTTGTAGTGTAGATATCCCCAAAATACAGCAGAAGAGACTGAGTAAAATATAAAAGCTAGTGCTACCTCCTGCTGCTTACCAGTCTGATAATGGCCTGGAATAACTCAAAAGAGTCATCAATGGATTTGAGCCAGAAGTGAAAGCAGTCTTCACCAGCAAGGGCTCTAGGTACATCGCCCAAGTCACAGAAGGCAAAGGCAGTGACTGGGAGAATGAAGAACCACCCACTGTAGAAGAACAGCAGATTTCAGACCATTTAAGGAAGCTTAAAGTGCACAACTCTATGGGACCTGATGAGATGTATCTGCAGGTCCTGAGGGAACTGGTGGATGAAGTTGCCAAACCACTGTCCATCATATATGAGAAGTTGTGGGAGTCTGGTGAGGTTCCCACTGACTGGAACAGGGGAAACATAACCCTCATTTTCAAAAAGGTAAACAATGTATACACAGGGAACTACAGGCCAGTTGGTCTGTATCTGGCAAGATCATGGAGCAGATCCTCCTGGAAACTATAATGGATAATGGAAAATAAGGACGTGATTGGTGACAGCCAACATGGCTTCACTAAGGGCAAATAGTGTCTAAGAAATTTGGTGACTTCTACAATGGCGTTACAGTGTTGGTGGATAAGAAATGAGCAACTGACGTCATCTACCTGGACTTGTGCAAAGCATTTGACATTGTCCCATATGACATTCTTGTCTCTAAACTGGAGAGACACGGGTTTGACAGGTGGACCACTTGGTGAATAAGGAATTGTCTGGATGGCCACACTCACTGCACTGAGTTGCAGTCAACAGCTCAATGTCCAAATGGAGACCTGTGAAGAGTGGTGTTCCTCAGGGGTTGGTATTGGGACTGGTGCTATTTAACGTCTTTGTCAGTGACATGGACAGTGGGATTGAGTACAATCTCAGCAAGTTCACTGACGACACCAAGGTGTGTGGTAAGGTCATCACACTGGAGGGAAGGGATGCCATCCAGAGGGACCTTGACATGCTGGAGAGGTGGTCCCATGGAAATCTCATGAAGTTCAAGAAGGCCAAGTGCAAGGTCCTGCAAATGGGTTGAGGAAATCCCAAACACAAACACAGGCTGGGCAGGGAATGAGTCAAGAGCAGCCCTGAGGAGAAGGGCTTGGGAGTGATGGTGGATGAGAAGCTCAACATGAGCCAGCAATGCGCACTTGCAGCCTGGAAAGTCAACCGCATCCTGGGCTGCATCAGAAGAAGTGTGGCCAGTAGGTCGAGGGAGGTGATTCTCCCCCTCTACTCTGCCCTGGTGAGACCCCACCTGGAGTACTGTGTCCAGCTCTGGAGCCCCCAACATAAGAAGGACATGGACCTGTTGGAGCAGGTCCAGAGGAGGGCCATGAAGATGATCAGAGGGCTGGAGCACCTCTACTGTGAAGACAGGCTGAGAGAGTTTGGGCTGTTCAGCCTGGAGAAGAGGAGGCTCTGGAGAGACCTTATTGTGGTCTTTCAATGCTTAAAGGAGGCTTATAAGAAAGATGAGGAGAAACTCTTTAGCAGGGCCTGTTGTGATAGGAGGAGGTGTAATGGTTTTAAAATAGAAAGAGGTACATTTAGACTGGATGTAAGGAAGCCATTTTTTACGATGAGGTTGGTGGAACACTGGAACAGGTTGCCCAGAGAGGTGGTGGAAGCCCCATCCCTGGAAACATTCAAGGCCAGGCTGGATGGGGCTCTGAGCAACCTGATCTGGTTGGAATGTCCCTGCCCATTGCAGGGGGTGTTGGACTAGTTGACCTTTAATGGTCTCTTTCAGCCCAATTTATTCTATGATTTTGTGATTCTATGGTTTCTAGTTTCCAGACTGTGTTCTTGCATAGTTGTTAAAGGATATTATTTTTAATATCATTTATTTGAAGGAGTTTTGCATGCAAATTTTGCTTTTTTGTAGTTGCAATAGTTTTTAGAAGAACATTTTGAGATACTTTTGAACAATATTTGGGATACTGTTAATTGGAATCCAAAGCATATCTGAATTTTTGATGTTTCCCCACCAGTCTAACATATTTGGTAAACCATTATTACATGGTAACAATTCAGCCCTTAGTCTTCTATTGGGTGAGTTTTTGGACTGAGGGGAATTTTTTTTTTGTTTTAATGTGACTGTGGCAAAGAATTTCTGGTCTGTTGCAAGAACATTACAGTGTGTTCCTCTTTGGGATAGTCATTATTTAGGTTATATAGCTTATTATATTTTCAGATAAACAATTTGTAGCTGCAGAAGTGCCCAAGTGTAGCCATTAAAGTCTGGCTAATATAGGGCAATTTAAGTTTTAGGCTAAAACAGCTTGTGGTTACAGATTATAACATACATTGTACTGTACAAATGAAAGTGCATTATAAAGATATATTCTTCCTTTGTCAGCTTCTTAGTAATCTAGTCCCATTTAATCAGACTTGATAGAGACAGTAACACTTTTCACTAGTTATTTCTAACTAGGACCAACTGCAGTATTTCTCTGTTCCTGAACTAAGCAGGAAATACAGTTTGAAGATTTAGTGTTTTCTAGGTAGCACATGGGAGGCAAGTGATTTGGTGAAGGGGAGTTTTAGCATAAGTATTAAGGTCCCAAACCACTGAAGGTCAAACGCATCTATTACTTTGTTCCTTGGCACAACACCTGATACAATGAACAGCTCTTTCGTTCATTTGCAGAGTGAAAACAGAAAGAGTACTGAGAGAATGCTGGAGAACTCTGTCTTCATTTGGATCATTGTCTGCCATTATTTAAATCTCAGCTGCATCTTTGTACCCCTGCTAGTGCTCCATGGAAAAGGGACTTGTTAGTTCTCAAGATGAGAAAGGCTGCGGTGACACAGTTCTGACCACTACATATCTACCGCATTTCTACATGGAAATCTGTAAGAAAGTCATTGCCATTCAGGGATGTCAGTATTGTTCTGCCTACTGTAAGCATTTGTAAATTGCTGCTAAGCATTTGAATCCAATAGAAACATGAACTCTAGAATTGCTTTGGTGTAGAGACATGAGAGGGGTAATAGGAACTAAAGCTAAATTTTAAAGAATCAGGGATTATTGACCTTGTCATCTGTTAGCTCTACAAAGCGTTTGGTTGCTATGGCAAGGTAGATTCTTCACAGGAAACTTCATGGGGTTCTTTATAGTGGAAGCAAATGGCCTTTACGTAATTTAACTTCCTTTTGCTTGTTTCTTTCTGTCCAGCCTTACAAACCACAGAAGTTTTCAGCTGAACAAATGGGAAGTCCAAAATCTGAGAGCTCTTTGTTCAAGATAAGAGAGCTCTTTGTGAGATCATATTAAACATAAATACACAGTGTAAACCAAACCATCTGAATTATCTCCTCAAATGCATAACATATTAAGTTTGACATTTCTTGCAAGAAATTTTTAGTAGATTGAACAATTGAAGAGAACAAATAAGAAAAGGGGAAGGAAGGGGAGGGGAACTGAACCATAAAAATCAGTCAAAGAGGAAAATTTTAGTTAAATAATCTCTGTTGCAGTTGAATAGATGAATTATGTGAATGAAGTGGCTTGCTTTCGTAGCTGGTGGGAAAAAGTTGATCTGCGTTACTTTCTCATAAACAATATTTAAGGACAATTTAACTGAGAACTTGCTGAAGGCCTGGAAGCATCAAAAAATCAAAAATAGTTTGAAAATTTTTTAAATCTAGAATATCACAATGTATTAGTAAAATATTAGTATTGATTTTTGAACTGATTTTTCAATCCTTTTGATAAAATTTGAATAGAATCTTTGCTGACCTTTTTCCATTAGCTTTTAGAGTGAAATAATCTACTATGTCTTCCATGGACCTGCACTTAGTTTTCTGGGAAGGAGCTGAGTCTGTCCAGGTCTTCTTATATTAGCAGCTGGTAATGAGTTTTGACAACAGCAGGAAGAGCATAAAAGCATATGGAGTTGAGAATCTGTAGGAATCACTTCAGCAAAAGTTGGGAACACAAAGGAGAAAATGAACAGAAGAGATTTCACACTTATATATGCAGCACATGCATGTTTATTGTATACATAAGTATTCTAACTGAAATCATCGAACACATTCAGTCAGTGTTACACCAGAAAATCTGACTAATTGAGAGATCAGAAAAAAGCAACTGTAAAAAGGGAATCATTAGTACATGGAAA
Source organism: Chlamydotis macqueenii (assembly GCF_036417535.1). NCBI lineage: Eukaryota > Metazoa > Chordata > Aves > Otidiformes > Otididae > Chlamydotis > Chlamydotis macqueenii. Next base: position 49,383,646 of record NC_141560.1, on the reverse strand, counting down.
AGTTTCTAGAGGAGTCCCTGTTTGCTTGGCTCACTTGTTATTTAATATCTTCCTCTTTAATTAGTAGGAAAATATAAAGTCATTTCAAATTAAGTTTATGTAAAACATGGTGCAGTAAAAAAAATGGTCAAACAGATCAGTTATACACAGCAGCCTAGTTCACATGGTTGGCCTGTACCTTGTATGGTAGTACAGCTGCATGTAATATTTCATAACTGTGAGCAGAGAACAGTTTACTAGCCAGGAAACTGAATCCCACAAAGAGCAAACAGCGATGTGCATTTCTCTTTTTATGATTGATGAATAACTGTAAATGAGACTCTGGTACACACATGGTATTATTTATGTCTTGGACCATACCTACATCCAAACTATTCTTCTCCTTTCCATTTTTTGCTCCTATTGATTTGATAATAGGATCTTCTAAAGCAAAAATTTACAGTGACCTTTGTGATCTGTTTCTTCCTTCCAAATGTAAATATGTTCATTTTTTCCCATCCTATTTCAACCAGTACATTGTTCCAGACTGATTCAGCTGTTTAGTTTTGCTAAATTAAGTATTATCTTTGCTTCCAAGGCAAAATCAGCACTTTGTAAGAAATTAGTCCATAACTTTTCATTGTTAGGGCTGAACCATTAAAATTGTTTTTCCTTGATGGCTTGCACAGAACCAAGAACAAAATCTTGGTAGCTTTGAAAGACTGCTACTGCAAATTGTTGTAAATGCTTGATGCACTGTTTGGCAGTCCAGGTGGCATTAAGTTGACCTTTATACCACATAGTGTTTTTTCTGGTAATTACAACAGAAAAAAAAAAACAAACCTGAAAATGCTGAGTGAACTAAGTCAATGAGAGGATCCCTCTATCCTAACTACAAGTTAGAAAAAATGTTATTATTTTGAAAAACATATTCAGGGCTAAATTCAAGTGTCCTGGCAAACTGCTTGGAATCTCCATTTGGAATTTATTTTGTCTACTAGAAGGCATTGTTAAGCTTACACTCACCAGCTGCTGCACTTCATATTATAACTACAGTAGTGAAATATAATCTAGCTAAGTACATCAGACACTGAGTTAGACATTCTGAACCTCCAGTGCAAGGAGTCCACATCTCTTCATTGCTGCAAAACTACCAGCTGTTTTCTTCCAAAACTTGTACAATAAACATCCAGTGCGATGGAAAAGCCCATGATTATGCTATTATAAAAATAATGGCTAAAAAGGCCACGTAGATGTTCCAAAGTTAGATGTAAAATATTTATATACTGGAGGCCACCCAGCTGGAAAGCAGCTTGGCAGAAAAGGACCTGGGGGGCCTGGTGGACACCAAGTTGAACAGGAAGCAGTAATGTGCTCTTGCTGCAAAGAAGGCTAATGGTATCCTGGACTGTATCAGGCAAAGTGTTGCCAGTAGGTTGAGGTAGGTGATCCTTCTCCTCTGCTCAGAACTGGTGAGGCCACACCTGGTGTACTGGGTCCAGTTCTGGACTCCCCAGTATGAGAGACAAGGACAGACTGGAGAGAGTACAATGAAAGGCCACTAAGATGATGAACTGAAGCATCTCTCCTATGAGGAAAGGCTGAGAGAGCTGGGACTGTTTAGCCTGAAGAAGAGAAGGCTCAGGAGGGACTTTATATATCTATTTAAATTCCTGAAGGGAGGGGGTAACAAAGACAGAGCCAGCCTCTTTTCATTGGTGCCCATTAACAGGACTAGAGACAATGAGCAAAAACTGAAACACAGGAGGTTGCTTCTGAATGTCAGGAAACACTTTTTTACTGTGAGGGTGACCAAGCACTGGCACAGGTTGCCCAGGGAGGTTGTGGAGTCTCCATCCTCAGAGATATTTAAAAACTATCTAGACATGATCCTATGCAAGTGGCTTTAGATGGCCCTTCTTGAACAGAAGGCTTGTACCAGACACCTACAGAGGTCCTTTCCAACCTCAGCCATTCTGTGATTTTGTGATTTAGTTTGGGGACTGATGGGAGTTCAGTCGTGACAGTACAGATTGAAATAAATAGCTAAAAAAAATGACCTGAACCTTTACACAGCCTCCTGGCATTACTGCTGAGGCCAGGCTATTTAAATAGTTGTAGAACTACCTGTACTTGTGCAAGGCATTTGACACTGTCCCACATGACATCCTTGTCTCTAAACTGGAGAGACATGGATTTGACAGATGGACCACTGGACAGATAAGGAATTGGCTGGATCGCCGCACTCAAAGAGTTGCAATCAATGGCTCGATGTCCAAATGGAGATCTGTGAAGAGTGGCATTCCTCGGGGGTCAGTATTGGGACTGGTGCTGTTTAACATCTTTGCTGACGACATGGACAGTGGGATAGAGTGCGCCCTCAGCAAGTTCACTGGTGACACCAAGCTGTGTGGTGTGGTTGACAGGCTGGAGGGAAGGGATGCCATCCAGAGGGACCTTGACATGCTGGAGAGGTGGACCCATGGAAATCTCATGAAGTTCAAGAAGGCCAAGTGCAAGGTCCTGCAAATGGGTTGAGGAAATCCCAAACACAAATACAGGCTGGGCAGGGAATGAGCAGCCCTGAGGAGAAGGGCTTGGGAGTGATGGTGGATGAGAAGCTCAACATGAGCCAGCAATGCGCACTTGCAGCCTGGAAAGTCAACTGCATCCTGGGCTGCATCAAAAGAAGCACGGTCAGCAGGTCAAGGGAGGTGATTCTGCCCCTCTACTCTGCTCTAGTGAGACCCCACCTGGAGTACTGTGTCCAGCTCTGGAGCCCCCAACATAAGAAGGACATGGACCTGTTGGAGCAGGTCCAGAGGAGGGCCATGAAGATCAGGGGACTGGAGCACCTCTCCTATGAGGACAGGCTGAGAGAGTTGGGACTGTGCAGCCTGGAGAAGAGGAGGCTCTGGGGAGACCTTATTGTGGTCTTTCAATGCTTAAAGGAGGCTTATAAGAAAGATGAGGAGAAACTCTTTAGCAGGGCCTGCTGTGATAGGAGGAGGGGTAATGGTTTTAAAATAGAAAGAAGTACATTTAGACTGGATGTAAGGAAGCCATTTTTTTTATGATGAGGGTGGTGGAACACTGGAACAGGTTGCCCAGAGATGTGGTAGATGCCCCATCCCTGGAAGTGTCCAAGTTCCACTTAGTGGAAGGTGTCCCTGTACAGGGCAGGGGGCTTGGAACGAGATGATCTTTAAGGTCCATTCCAACCCAAACCATTCTATGATTCTATGCTTATTGAACCCTAGCGCTCGTGTGCATACATTCTGATAAAGCTCGTATAGGTGGACCTCTCACAATGCATCTTTATTTTTTTGTTTTCTTTCTCTATTTTTTTCTTCACATCGAGTGGTCTTCAACAAACTCTTCACTTCTTTCGATTTCCCTCTTTATTCATTCAAGCTGGTTAAACAGAAGCCTCGATAGGAGTTTATTTCCTCATGTAACTTGCTGAAAGTAACTAATAGTGTTGATGTGTGCTTTTTTCGCCCCGTGCTCCCAGAACCGAGGTACTGATATTGTGTTCATCAGTTAAACTGACTAATTTTGCAGTAAGGCTCAGTAATAGACAATAATCTCCCAGCACTGCTTATTTTCAATGGCTCTCCTCCTCAGGCTCATCTGAGCGGCCATGATGCCTAGCTTTCTGCCATCCTCACTGCTGTTGCTGGTGATATCAACAGTGCGAATTTAAATTAAGTTCATAATGAGTGTCACACTTGGTGTGTGCATGAAATATGTATCACATTATTAACAGAGCCTGTGACTAAAAATACAAGATTGCTGTCCATTTGTAAAATGAAGAATCTGTAACTGTTTGATAGGTAACAGCTTTTAAGTATTGGACATCAGAAGATGTTTTGGGAGAAAAAAAGCAATTTTGCTTTTCACAGTTGCTTCTGCTTATTTGCTTTTTGCATTTTACTTAGTGTAGAATGAATACCCTGGATTCATTTTTGCATTTACTATATTTAAGCCAATTTCATTTTCAGTCAGTTCTACAATATTTTCTTTGTAAACATCAGAAGAGTCTTTTAATTGCTTTTACAGAAAAATTTTCTTCTTGTCATGTGACAAGGCAATGAAAGCAGCTGCTATTAATGGTCTTAGTTTTATGAAAAATTATTCCTTTGCCCCAATAATTAATTCAGTGGCAATTAAATCTGAACAAATTTTGTAAGCTAATATAATATGTTTTCGCAGACCAACAGATATAATTAATTGTGGACAGAAAATCAGCACCTAGGTATCAAGATCAGGAGCAATACATTATGCATCCAGTTTGCAGCAAATGATGGGAAAATATATAAGGTAGCATAAATTAATCTGAAGAAGAAATATAGAAACTCTGAGATCAAGCACCTAAGTAGAGATTATTCTCATCCATGATATTTTCAAGTTCAAATAGATAGATCCTAATACTCGTTTGAGATCTGCTGATAGAGTGACTAAAGAAAATCTTATGTATTATCTCTTGCTTTATTATTGCTAGTACATTCTTTAAACTTACTTCAGTTCGCTTTACTGAAAGCGAAGATGATGCAAGTACTGCCATTTATTAAAGTTGTAACTTTAATAATTTTCTAGGAAAATGAATGTGTCAGTATCATGCACAAGTATTATTTAGCCAAGTACAAGAGTGCTAAACAAACATAATAGAAAAGCAAAAATACACCCATATAGACTATGAGAGCTACTTTGAGGCAGTAATTCTACTGCTCCTGCCCTTCTCGGTAACTTCAGTATCTTGTGACTAAAATAATATGAAGCTTTGATTCTGGAATTCAAGAGCCCAGATGGATGTATATATTTAAAAGGCGTTGTTATGGATGGCAACCATTTTACTTCTGAGATCACAAAACTGTAATTGAATTGGTGCAAGCATCAGATTTCCCTGGACTTAAGCAAGTTTTTGTGAACTTGTTATTCTTCATGAAACAAATATAGGAAAGGTTATCGAGGGCATCAGTGGACAACATAGTGAATTTTTGAATCATTACTCCCTCTCTAACTCCGAGGACATCTTACTGTGGAAGTACCAGCTTTGTTCCTGAGTCTTTTTTCTAAATAATGTCTGTATTCTTGGTCTGAAATAATTTAGGGCTTTACTTAATGTAAGCTGGCAGGAAAAGTGCATGAAGATTGTCAAAGTGGTCCTGCCTTAGTATTTATGTAAATAGTATTATCTATTTATAAGCCCCTGATCTTCTCTGGCCCTCTACAAATATTTTTCTTTACTATCATGGAGGTAATTATGCACAAACCATGCAAAATTCCTACGAGCGTTCTAGTGCATCTTCAAATCCTCTCAGCAAAGTAGTGTATCTCTTTAGGCTCATTTTTAAATTGTACACATCTGTGTATTTCCAAAGCACTGGCTTAAACATACAAATTATTCTGCTCCTGGCAAAGAAGAATATTTTCAATATTCTGTTACCTACTGCTTTGCTGGGCTCTACTATTATTGCCATTCCCTTTGGGAGTCATTGCGTAGGAAAACAAGCCTGACATCTTGTAAAATTCTGATCACTATGTGCACTCCCTCTCAAGCCTATGGGACCACATACATCAGTATAGTGCACAAAATCATTTATTTGAAGTGCTGGTGTAAGAGAGAACTGTGAAGGATTTTTGCAACACTCACCTATGTAGTTATTTCTAATTGCAGTAGAATATAAATTACTTTCTCTGAACAACATAGTAGGAGAGAACTGATTAAAAAATATTTTAACTTCATCTCTTCAAATGAGAAAATCAATTTTGGAGGAATTTATTTGTCTGCATTCCACAAACAGATGGATATCCAGTCTGACCCTTTGAAGAAGAAACTATTAGGCTCAACACAAACATTTCTGCACTGATCAGCACTGCTTCACTTTCTTGCTTAATCTAATAATTTCTTTCATTATCTGAATATCCTTAAATGAGAACATAAATGGAAACACATATTCTGATAAATATGCAATCAATTCAATTTCTAAGTCAGAATTGCAAAGTTCTTTAAAATACAGACCTTTAAACTGAAAGCTGGGAGGGATGATAACCACTTTGCTTAAAGTGCTGAGGGAAATAGATAGTTTATGCTCAGATTTTGTGTTTCGTCCAGAAGGATTGGGGAAAAAATCAAATAAAATGAAAGGAAAGATCATCATATGCAATGGAAGAGGAAATTCTTTAATTACAGTTGTGATATCATTGGTGGTGGTAAAACTGACAGTCATTGCTGCTTTGGGAGCACGTCTTACAGTCTGCTAAGCATGTGGGGAAAACAATGTCACCAGCATCAGTAACTCCCTCTCTGCCCGTGTATTCTACACACATACAATAAATGTGTATGCTCTAAAGTGCAGTAAGAATGTATAGTGGGGAAAAAATTATCTTTCTAAAAAAAGATTTTTAACATGGTGATAAGGTAGGAATCCAATCTCATATCATACTATGCAATGATATTTTCATACACCAGAAGTCACAAAGATATATTCTTATGTATATCTATAAAGAAAAGTGAGGGCCTGTAAGAACATTCTTAATTTTAATTTTTATTTAATCAAGAAGATAAAAGGGCAATAGGTTGGGCAGAAAGTTTCTCTGAACGAACATGTTGATTCAACTTCTTTTTTTTGTTCTCTTTTGACATAATTCTCATTAGTCCAATGAGTAAAACAGAATAAAAAGAAATTGTTCCTTTATTGAATGAGTAGAAGTACAGGTGAACACTTCTTGTACTAGGTGATAGTACAAAAGATAGTAAGGTGTTGTGTTTCAGAGATTCTTTAGCAGGTAAACAATTTTCTTTGTCTTTGGGAATTTCTTTTTGTCTTGAGCATTTTTGTTTGAACAAAAGGTGCTGTCATCAACAGTCTCTGAGCAGCAGTTAGGAATAATTGAAGCTGCCTGGAGTATGAAATAGGCACTTGATGAGCCATTATCGTGAGCCATTGATGACTGTACAGTGACACAGAACTTGCATTCAAGAGAGAATTTGATAGAACATGTCTCTGTATCCAGGACTTTCAACCATGTGTTATCAGTCATTACAGATGTCCTGAGAACTACCACATGCTGAAGCTAGGCTGCTTACTGTGTGGAAATACCAGAGAATACAGGTAGCTCACTGTAAAACACACCTTCTATTTGAAATTTTAAAGAATCTTTCAAAGATAACTTATACGGACTCAATTTTTTACCCGTCATCCTGCCAGAGAAAAATTCATTTAGCAAGAGCTAAAACCTAATTAAAGACTGAAAAAAAATGTGAAACACCTCCTTCTTAAATTTACGTAAGAATGTTGGGTACTTTTTGTGATGGAAGAGGTGAGATTACTCGTAGCAGTAGGAAACAGGGCCTTTTGGGCACCGTAGAAAGGAAATTCAAATATTAAAATAATGAGATGTAAGAAGTTTATTCAGTGAGTTGTTAAGTGGAGATACTGTACAAGGCAGCAGGGTTAAGATCTTGCACAAAAGGGAAAAAACTCCAAACACGTGCTTCTGTTGTAGTTATTTTCATTACTGTGGCATTACAGATTCTAGTGAGACAGAGGCAAGACCTTGAGATACCTGAATCCCTTTCACAAATTCAGCTCTCTTACTTCCTCCTAGGCTGACAGGTAAATCTGTCTTTTGAAATGTTCACCTGAAATAACATTTTGAGTCGTCTTTCCTTATTTGCAATTTCTTTCCCTTTTTCCTTTAATTGTCAGTTTACTTTGCTTCCTCCCAGCTCAGCTACCCATCTCTTCGTTGCTACAGTCTATCTGGTATTTCCTAAGCAAAACAGGGTGTTCTCCATGCCTTCCACAGTGCTAAACACTCAGTTTCTGACTGCAGGGAAATGCAATAATGTGGTGTTATAAAGGAAAACTTACTTTACTGTATTCTGAGTCATTGGCAGAAATAAAGACTTTATTGTTACATTTACTTGACTACACTTTTGAACTACGCAGATCTGAAATGAGCTGAAAGCATGAACTTTTCATTCCATTTATAAGATGACAGGCTGGAGAGGTGGGCCCGTGCCAACCTCATGAAGTTCAACCAGGCCAAGTGCAAGGTCCTGCACCTGGGTCATGGCAATCCCAGGCTGGGCGGGGAATGGATTGAGAGCAGCCCTGAGGAGAAGGACTTGGGAGTGCCGGTGGATGAGAAGCTCAACATGAGCCGGCAATGTGCTCTTGTGGCCCAGAAGGCCAACAGCATCCTGGGCTGCATCAAGAGAAGCGTGGCCAGCAGGTCGAGGGAGGTGATTCTGCCCCTCTACTCTGCCCTGGTGAGACCCCACTTGGAGTACAGTGTCCAGTTCTGGAGCCCCCAACACAAGAAGGACATGGACCAGTTGGAGAGGGTTCAGAGGAGGGCCACGAAGATGATCAGAGGGCTGGAGCACCTTTCCTATGAGGACAGGCTGAGAGAGTTTGGGCTGTTCAGCCTGGAGAAGAGGAGGCTCTGGGGAGACCTTATAGTGGTCTTCCAGTACCTAAAGGGGGCCTGCAAGAAAGATGGTGAGAGGTTATTCAGTAGGGCCTGTTGTGATAGGAGTAGGTGTAATGGTTTTAAAATAGAGGGAGGTAGATTTAGATTGGATATTAGGAAAAAATTTTTTACACTGAGGGTGGTGGAACACTGGAACAGGTTGCCCAGAGAGGTGGTGGATGCCCCATCCCTGGAAACGTTCAAGGCCAGGCTGGATGAGGCTTTGAGCAATCTGATCTAGTTGGGGATGTCCCTTCTCCTTGCAGGGGGGTTGGACTAGATGACCTTTGAAGGTCCCTTCCAACCCTAACCATTCTATGATTCTATGATTCTGTGTCAGGAATCAAAGAATATTTTAATGATTTTGTCAAATAACTCTAAACTTCAAAACATACTGCAGGTCCCCTAAGGATAATGTAGGATTATATACAGCAATTGCAATATACATTAAATATGACAAAAGCTTTCATTTTTTTTCAGTCTTAAACATGTAGGATTGATGTTTCTTTGCTTGGTGTTCCCTGTAATGAACATTAATGTCTTTCCTAGATTTGTTTGGAAAAAACTGAAATATGATCCTGCAAAACATCAAAGAAATCTTGTTTTACTTCATCATTTCCTATCTTACATATTAGTCTTCCATATCTTATTAGTTAAAAGTGTGATTTGTCTGGCCAGAATTTAGGTTACAGAGTTCAGGAAAAAACATGGAAAACTTGTTTTGCCATTGCCTCACATCCTAAGTAACCAATTTGGGGGATTTAAAGCATTGTACAGTGATAAGCAAAATCAACGGCAGTAGTTCAGATTAATTTTGCCCAGTTACAAGTAACAGAAACAGAGGAAAGTTGGTGTATAATAATGTCGCTGTGGTAATCAGTGATCAGTTAGCAACATGAGCTTTCTTATTCAGCAAAATTCCTAAATCCACAAATTTCAGCCCAAGAATAGTGCCACTGAAACCAGTCAGAATCACTGACATAATTTCTGAGGAATGTACTTTTTAAGATTAGGTCCAGTAAAGTGCTTGAATACCTAATAATTAGGTGTGTCAGCCCTATGTCTCCCCAAATAGAAACCAGAACCTCACCCAGAGTTCCCTATAGCGTGGACAAGCTGAGTCAGGTATTTCTGAATGGGATCTATACAGAGCGTTTCCTATAGCTATGGCAGGAAATGTTGAGAGGAATAGGGCTATTTCTAAGATCTCTCATTCCTCTGAGGTTTAGGTAGATTTCTCGGTTTTCTAAGGAAATATTTCCATTCACACAGCATCAGAGCTCTGAACAACTGCTTGAATGTAGGTATCTAGGATCAAAAATATATAGATAGCTACCTATGTAAAGCAATATCTGAAAGAATAAATTCCTACTATCCCACACTAAAGACAGCAAATTGTGTTGTTCTCTTTTAAAATACAGTCAGTAGTAGCAGTAGTGATTCTACACTGGAATTTCCCTTGTCTTTAGAGAGCTTTAGAGAGTTTTCCTACCTACCTTATTCAAACCTGATCAGGATTAAGAAGCTCAAGGAAATCACAAAAGTCAGAACCAAGCTATTGCAGAGAGATACTGAGAAGTGGATCCTTGATTTGGGTTAATGCCATAGCTGAATTCTACTGAAGTCCTTCAGGAATCACCTTTCCATGTATTCTTGTAGTTTTATTCTTTAAAAATGGGATGGGTAATTCATAAAGTTTTTTGGTTTGCATACACACATATATAATGTTACAAATATATCTATATACACACAAATATCTTTGGATGTCTACATGTTAATGTGGAGGTTTCAGCCTTCACTTGCATTTCAAAATTTAAACAAATAGCCTGATATCACAACTACATTTTTTTCCTTTTTTTTTTTTTAAAAGCATACTTAAGAGAAACTAATGCAATGGACATTTACAACCAAATCAGAAATTAAATTTCTGCTACACTTCCTCACCTTTAAAAAAATGTCTCCACAAAAGCTAATACCATTAATAGTTGCATGGGAATCCAAATAGCAGAGCAACTGTGCAGAAATATTTAAACAAAGCAATCCTTGAATGCCAGTTTGGCACTTTCTATCTAGTCGCATAGCTGAGACCTTTATTTCCTTTAAGAGGATGTTGAGGATTTCTGCAAGTTTAAAATAAAACATTAAAAAAAACCCCAACAACAACAAAAAAAAACCAACAAAAAATCCCAGTGTAGCAAACTCTGTAACTGTGTTTCCTTTTAATTAAGTTCTGCAGCCTCTCATCTGATGTGCAATTTCTTGACTATAATAGAGAGCATTCATTGCCAAGTACTTCGCATGGTTATTTGTGTCTTTCCTTTACTCGTCATGTAGCCACATGCAGGGGAAAGAAATGATTGGACTAAGGTGGATGTTGAGAAAAATGTATTTGTTCATTTGGAAACTGGAGTTTATTTATAAACTCCACAGATGGCTTTTGATTCCATTTCAAAAGGTTTGAAAATAATTAAACAAATGTGTTTGATGCTGAATTAAATAATAAATTTAAGAAGTTAATTTCTGTTTATCCAGAATGAGTGTGAGTAGGTGGTGATTATGTGCAAATGATTACTGATGAAGACAACGCAGTCTTAATTTCCACCTGGCAATGAGTTCTCTGTCTGTATCATGGGTCAGGTGTCCTTTCTCAAGCCTGTATCTGACTTGAGATTATGGCTTAAAGCAAGTCTCCGAATTCTCTCCAGGCTCACCTTTTCTCTGCTGTTTGCACCTCTTTCCACCTCATAGTAATCATCAGAGATGGAAATTCTGGTGTGACTTTGATTTAATGGAGAAGGCAAACTGAGATTTACGGAAATTCTTGAGACTTTGGAGTTTCCTTTCCCCTCTAAAATCTGTTGGGGTTTAAGGAACACATAGGGAGAAAAGTCAACACAGTATTTGGCTATAGTATTGGCCTATTTGGCCTGGTTTACTGGACATAGTCCTGCATTTGTGACTGTTTAGCCTTAGGCATAGGTTTTGATTCCTAACTGGACAGAGTTCTACATTTGTAAGTGTTCAGCTTTAGGGGTAGGTTTTGATTCCTAAACAAAGCTAAACTTTACAACCGAGATAGGGAAATCAAGCTCCTTGACTTTAATGCTTCAAGCATGGAACCAACCAAATTTCTAAGACTTTATTTGGTATCTTATTCTCCTTTTGTTGTACTGTTAAGTTTGAGGTCATTGAGAGATACCTCTGAGTGCTGTTTGATTGTACGTTGATTATAACTCTTCTGAAGATGGGTTGAACATCTGCATTCAGACTGCAGAATGTCTGCACACAAATGTGCAGACCAGCTGATAGATAGTACTCAGATCTTGAAATTCTGAAAGGGTTCAAACTGGCAAAAATTGTGTTTGTCTTGGGAAAAGGTATGGAAAAGGAATCTCTACTGAGGCCAAGAAATTACTTTTCTGCCTCTAAGAGGACAACTACATCGTGGAGTTTTTACATTCAGGACAAGGAGCCAAAACTTAAATAGACAGAGGATCAAACTGTGGCTCATGATTCTTGCATAGATTCATTCTGAGACTACTTAGCAATGGGGAAGCCTCAGCTGGGACCATAGATTCCGGTGAATTTGAGTTTCTGCCTGTAGGCCAGTGTGGTTGGGTTGCCCTGTGTGCCCATCTTAACTCAGCTCTGCCCCAGAAAGGAAAAGGAGCAATCATCACGTGAACCTCTCCTGGAACTCCCCTCTTTTTTTCCCCAGCATTCTGTAACTTGTCTCGTGGCTCTCAGATTTATGAAGATATTTTCATGTTGCTGGTATGGTCAGTGTTGCATGGCTAAAATAATGCACATGAATGAGCATTGTAAAGAGTCATCTGACAATACATAAGTACATTTTGCTTGAGATCTTTGTCTTTCTAGAGTTGGTATTTTCAGTGACAAAGAACACATCTCCTGACAGATCTTATACTTGTTCCTTACTCTACTACCATATTTATAGGAAGAGGGCATTATACATTTCATGTTTCTGAGCTGCAGCTAATAAATGGTTCACTGACCGCAATAAATGGATCAGTCTTGGTACCCATTTTTCAAATCCTGTGTCCCATTTTTCTATTATTTCTTTCCCTCTGTATCACTCTACTCATAAGAATTTATGAAACAGATCAGAGCTGCACAGTTATTATTTCCAATGTTCCTTAGCATCGCCTACCATTCTAAAAAGCAACCGTTATTTGCAAAGTAATAGCTCAGTGTGGAAAGCACTGCAGAATGTGTAATAGCATGGCAATTGGAGTGTACTTGACCTAGAAGATCACTATATGTCTCTTTAGGGAGAGCTCTTTTTTATATAGATTTGTTTCTTTACAACGCCTGTAACTTGAATTCTCCGTTCATTCAGGCATCAAACCATATGTTTTCTCTTGTTTATATTAAAAGCAGCTACTGAATCTGTGAGGCAGTAGAAATTATTCTAAGATCTTGATCCTGTGAGGCTCTAATTGCATTGCACAGCCCAGAACATGGTGCTGTCTTTCTATGACAAATGCGCTGAGGGGAGGAAATTGTTGATAAGTTGATGTTTCTTTTGGAGCCCAAAGTAAGAGACAATTAAGAATAAATCTCATAAATTCATGCTCAGATTATTCCTCATTTTTCATCTAGTCTTTGACTATCTACTGCTAATGTCTCATCTGTCAGGGATGATAAAATGGATTATTGAGGAATGGAAAATCTACAACGTCTGTGAGATTGTCAATAACATGAATAGAGAGGAGATAGGTTAAAATACAACAGTTCTTTCCCATAAAGTAATTAACCTGTCCAAGAAACAGAGGAATCTAATAGCTGAGTTTCAGCCTGAAAGCTGTGTGACTGAAAGCACTCCTTGTCTGCAGTAAAGTCTCTGAGGAGTGACAAGTCCCACCATGATGTGATTAATTCCTTGTGCTGGTTTCAGTGACTGTTCAGATGTTTCAAGTACAGCACTTGAGATGTGGGATCCTCTTAGATGAATCACAGACTCATAGTTAAAAACGTCAAGTCATCTCATCCATCATTCAACAAGGATGAGTGTGTTCTCAGAAGCTATTCCACGATGTAGTTGGTATCAGTAGCAGGACTTCCCTAAGGTTCAGCTTAATTTTTTTCCTGTCTGAATTTTATCACTTACTCCATTTGAGTCTCAGGAGGAATTTTCCCTAGTCTTGCTTGGCCAGACTTCCTGCTTGGCAAAGAATTTATTTTGCAAGGCCAAAATCGGTTACTGAACAGGCTCTTGCTTCAGCCTCAATCCACACCAGCAAAATCTGAAATCCTGCAGAGCCTTGCAAAAGAAAAAAAAGAACAGAGGTGAGGAAAGGACAGACTGCCCCAGACTTCTGTGGGAGATAACCCCTTTCTTATCTGAAAGGTCACAAGCAGTGTAACTGGCGACTTACAACTAAGTGCCACAATGTGCTGTGTTGTTTAGGTAAGCTCACCTGAAGGGACATGACTTCAGCGTACAGGAGAAGAGGGTGAAGAGATGTACCCAGCTGGTACTTCTTCATGATGTCATGCCAACCTATGTAGAAGCATGAGTTCCTGAAAGCCGTAGATCATTACCAGAGTGCAGCTGGTCCTAGCTAGTTAGGTTTCTCTGCAAGGCTAATTAGCTCATATGCAATGCCATACAACTGTGGCTACAGCATTTTCAGCTCTGAAGCAGGCTCAGCTGACAGCAGGCTAGAGCTTTCTTTGCTATGCAGATGTGCAAACGCATGCTAAACTGCCTGCTCCCTGAGGAAATAAGAGAACCGTGATTCTCCCACAAGAGTGTCAGACAAAGCCATCCAGTTTCTCTCTCTGGCCTAATATTTCCCTGTCTAAGCAAAATGGAGTAACTTCAACACAAATGCTTGAGGGATACCCAGCTCAAGGGGACCAAACTATCCACTCACTAATGCACACTCATGGGAGAGCAGCTGTGTTTGAAATGGTCATAGCAAGTAAAGGACTTAAATCTGCCTTCCACATCACAGGCAAAAAAACCAGTACAATCAAATTCTCTGCTCTTAATCACTCATAGATCTGTGTTTAGTCTTATAGTCTTGGCTGCCTTCTAATTCAGATAATCACAATCTGAATAATTAAGACTGTAACCTATATTTGCAGTTAGAGAAAAATGATACCGTTCTCTGAAGTTCTCATACTTGACAATATTGTGCAAAGGATCTGCTGTGCCCTCTACGTGATGCATCCATATTTTGGAAGGAAATTAATAATCTCTTGAAAGATGCACACTGAACCTCCTCGGACGTTCAGTAAGAGTTTCTGGCTGCATGTGACTAGCAGCATACGGTGTATTTTTACCTTTTTATTTCTCAATTTTCTATGAGTCCTTCAATTAGTTCTCTAATGGCATAAGCTAGAAAAAGCACAAAGTATTCTGGAATGGCTAAGTTCAGCAAAGACTGGGCTATGAGGACTACGTTTCAGATATCTGTCTGTAGAGAAATGTGTGATTAAGAAGAGAGGAAAAACTAGCTAGGCTGGGATTGAAGAACTGAATTTGAATATGGGAGGGAGAAGTTAAAAAGGAATCCTTAAATAGTTGAGATAAGCTTTAGTATACTTATATCTTTATTTGAACTAGACTGTTGAGCATTCATAGCCTCTCTATCTCACATCTATTCCCCTTGAGATATGCCTCGTATAATTCATCACTTAGGGAGTCATACATTTGTTAGAGTTGATGTTGATGTAGATCTGTCCTTCCTGAGCTAGCTAGTACCAGTGACTTTCCTCCTGTATAAGGGAAAGAAGCTTTGCAGGAGTGCACTCAACACATTTAATTTTGTCTCAAGACTCTCAAAAAACTGTTTAGTATTATACTGTTTTTGTGGTATTGGCTAGCAGTTGCTGCTTGCTAGATAGTGCTGTGCAGAGTTTAGTATAGTACCAGGTCTATCAGACTAACAGGATAGGTTTTTCTTCCTTCTGTTATCTCTGCCTCTCCTACGTAGGGAGAGTTACCCCTAGGGAAACTTTTCATTAAATTCTTGTAACAATTAAAGACGGTTTGGTTATAGAAAACAAACTGGGTGGAGTATGAATCTCAGCTAAATCTTTATGTGTATAAACATCTTTATCTTAATGTATCTTGCAAAAGATAGGAAGAGGGGCTTTTTACTGATGGGACTTCCAGGTACAATGGACAGCTGATAAACTGCAAGCTCTCTTGCTAGTTCTCATATCCATTTATATATCACTGAATTTGCTCTCATATTGTATCTTTGAAATCGCAGATGACTCAGACATAGATCATTTCTTGTAAATTCAATGCAAGTTGGCTGAAGCTTTAACATCTCAAGGAGTCTTAATAACTTTCCAGATCTGACTTGTTCAAAATGCTGTTCAGACATGATCTGCTTAATCCTTCCAACACTTCAATAAAATGTTTAGCATATATAAGTAATGTTCTAGAGGTGAACAAATAACTCATAATACTTTATTTATTGCTAGTTGTACATTTCTGCAAATTAAAAGTTTGTTAACTCATTGCAAATATTTTAGACATGCACTATTCAGAAGAATCTGACAAATTCCTGCACAAATGTTTTCTTTACACAAATGATTGAAAGAGTGGTATGCAGGAACCAAAAAAAAATTATATGGGGTTGGTTAGCAATGATGATCATGTGATACTGTGTCATTTGATGATTAGTGTATTTATATAAATCACCAGCATAAATTTTGTAATTTACACTTGCATAAAGCATTAAATTTCTTTTTTTTCTGTATAGACTTTCTGTCCCACTACTATCTCTTGCTGGTAGATCCTGTCACCTCAAACATCCCTCAAAAGGCAACCCAAAAGGACTGCAACTGAATGCAAGCACGTTTTCAAAATCATATTCAAGGTAATATTTTTTTTTCTTAACTTCAGAAAGTTATTGTCACTCAATATTAGTAAAGAAAAGACAAAACAAACAAACCACAAGTAATATCACATTTTGGTCAGCAAGAAACATACATTCTCAAACACAGCTGTGTTATTCTAGGTATGTAATGAAAGAAATAAACTTCAATACATAATTGAACTCTTACCAACTATGTAATAATATCCCAAGTGAGTGTTTATTTTTCATTTCTAAAATATTGGCTTTCATTGTTACTTCAGCCAAGTTGTTAAGTAGGCAATGGATGTGTGGTCTAGTGTGACAATTCCCAGTTCTAAGATAAACTCACTGTGTTGTAATAGCATTCAGCTTCTTCCTTATCTCTTTCTCTACCAGAAATCCAGGAACATGGAAATGCACAAAAACAGAGTTTTTGTCTCACTAATTTTATGAAATCTATTTTCTGTGCCTCTGTCCCAGCCTCACACAAGACTCCTGCCTGCAGTCACCCAGAATTACCTTATTTTGCTTATTTATACAGAGAAAGCAGTTTCCCTTGGAAGGCATTGTTTATTTTCCTTGACAATTCCCACATAAATTATGTAGGGCTCAGAAATGAAAAATGCTTTTGTAACTGCCACCTCTACACACTCTGAGTGAGCTCCAAGGGGCAAACCGGGAGGGTTTCCTGCCTTGTGCATTCTCCATCCATGGAGGGGCACTTAGTGCCTGTTGGACCTGAGGCAGCTCCTCGGGCTCCCTGTTTTCCAGTTGGGCTCAGGGAAACAGCTGTCCTGGCTTTGTCTGAATATGCCCAGGCAGAAAGGATCCAGTCTTAGTAAACAAGCTGTTGCTCTTGCACCAGGAGGAGCCAAGGTCATTGATTCCAGGCAATGTTTAACCTGCAGAACTAACAGAGTTTAAACATTTTTGGGGGAGGAGGGAAAGGGGGAAATGATAGTTGCTGCTGATGTTTGCACATCCCACAAGGCAAAAGGACTGCTCACTTGAGGAAGAAGATGCTATTGCTGTAGCAGTGCATTACCTAAAGCCATATAAGGGGCAGATTGCTTGGTGTGTATTCTACCCAGCAAGTTTACAGTCCAAAACCTAGCACTGCTATGCCTGCCAGCCTCCTCACCCTGTTCATCATATGATGTGCACACACCTGCACCTTCCATCCTAGAGCCAGACTGGAACCAGCTATTATCTTGGTCTCTGAAAACAAACATGCTTATTATGATCTAAAATTAGGATACTTTTCCTTCCCTTCCACCTTTCACAAGGGTCATAAACTGACTAATAGGGAGACTGCTGAAATTCAGTAAGCTGCTGTTTATGTACAGACCAGGTCTGCTTTTAGTGTTCTTCATGACTGGAAAAGACAGGCTTAACTATTCATTCCCACACTGCTATGTTTAGGGCACAGCCTAAATGTGGCTGTGTTATATGTGGCTAGGGCAAGAATGGCACAAACAGACTTGGTGTGAACAGAAATTGTTCCATGAATGACTCCAACTAAAATTTGGGTTTTACTTTCTTCAGATAGGAAAATATTTTATCAGTGGCTATAAATCTAATGTAATCCCTCTGTCCTTTCAAATGATATATATACAGGGAAAAAATGTAACACAGTATGCAGAGTTATCGTAATAGAGATACTGGGGCTAAACCAAACACTGTTCAGAGCTGGTCTGACTCAAAATTCCTCAAAATCAGTAGAAAATTTCCCTTGCCTTTGAAGGGCTCTGGCCAGGTCCATATTAGGCATAAGAGCCCCTGAGGATTTATCTGTAGGTACAGTTAACAGTTTGCTTATTATGCAAATATCAAGTGTTTCCTGAGTCGTGTGAATGTTTGCATTTCGTAAAGCTCACCTGCTCTTCTGGAGCTTTACATGTTTGATTTAATGATTCCAACATTCTGCATAGAAGGGAAAGTGAATGAGGAAGGATGGGGGCTAAGAAAAAGGAGAAATGAGTAGAGATGGGAGAGAGAAGTTGAGGTAGAAGTCAAGAAGCAAAATCGAAAGGAAGAGAATGGAAAGACAGTGGGGAGGAGAGCGAGGGAGATGAGAAAGAGCACATCCTGGAGATGGCCAGGTGTCAGCTTGATTTACTTACTGTTAAACTGGAAATGAAAGAAACAAAAGTGTGAATACAGAATGCTTAGCACAAATATGGCAGCTCATGCTCCGATACGTTTCTTGTTGCGTGGCGTGTGCTGGGAGGGCCGGCAAGGAGGAGGGAGGGGCAGACAGACTGAAACCACCTAGAGAAACTGTGTCTCCCCTTCCCCCCTCAGTTTCCCGTGTACTCCCCCCACCACCTCCCCAGCCCTCTACATAGCTACTTATGGCTCAGTTAGTCACTAATGCATTCAGTGTGTCTGTCCTGCCTGCTTGGACATCTGGTGGCAGCTGCTGTGTGTGGATTTCGCGCCCCAACTCCAGCAGCGACGTAGTAACTAACTGGGTATGGTGATGGGAAAGCTGTGAATGAGGACCAGTGCTGGGATGTCCTGCCCCTGCTCTGTTGGAGCCACTTGGGTCAGCCAGGGACTGAGTGCTTGGGGACAGCGCTAGGAATGAGAAAGCTGATGGGGCCACGTGGCCTGCCGCGGGAGAAACCTTGCTGCAAAGGGTTTCCTATGGCCTACTTGAGCGATTCTGGCTGTTGAGATCTTTCACCTGTGTTGGATTAGTGAGTTGTTTAGGGATCTGAGGCAAACCAGTAAAACAGGCTGATGAATCCAGGAGGTAGGTGCCAATCTGGGTTGCTGCCTTTTTCAGAAGTAAACAACTAGGAGCCATTGTTCATCTTCCTAACTCTCTGCAGGACACAGGCTGTAAATTACATCTAGGAACAAAGGGTTGATGGGAGTAGAACCGGGTGCCCAACTTCCCAAGGGAGTGCTTTGCCCTCCAGCCAAAAGAGTAGCTTTTCTGGCTTAAACCAGCACAGGCTCTTCTTATGCCTTCCCATCAGCACTCAGAGCCCAAGAAAAGTGTGCAGTACAGGATTTGCTATACTGAAGCATTTACAGCCGTTTCCATTATGAAACCTGGTTTCAGAGTTGATCATGGAAATTAAATCTGGTCTGAAATGCAGGAAACAAGATTGCAGTCTAGGGACACAGGAGGAAATTGTATTAAAAATACCATATCTTATTGAGATTACAGTTAAATAGGTATAAAATCCTCCCTCCTCCCCCGAAACTGCCTTAACAGCCAGTCTCACAGACCAGCTGTAGTCTATGCAGAATGTACGCTGCCACGACGAGAATTACCTAATGAGATTTGTGCTTTTTATATTTGCCAAGACTGTGTTCTTCAGCTCCCCATAACAAGCTTGAAATTTCCACCAAAGCATGTTCAGAAAATAATTTTTTTAATTTAAGAAAAAAAAAAAAAAGTCTTTCTGCTGGTAATAGAAAAAAAAAGGTTTTTCAAATTAGGAACTTTCTTTTTCGAAGTTTCTGGTTTTTACAATAGAAATGTCAGCTATTTTGACAGAAACAAAATTCCATTCTTCCCCACCTTTCAATTGTTCCTATTTGATAGCGAAACTGATCACCATTGGTGTGATTTTTTTCATTGTAAGTTCAGGTACATTCACTTTCTGGTCTGTCCACATAATAAAATCCAAATAAATATACATTACAGGGAGAGGCTGTCCCACTGAATTCAGAGGAATTGTGGCCTTTGACTTCAGCTAGGCCAGAATTTCATCCTCTATGGAGATTCCTGCAAAAACATATCTTTATATCACTGTAAGCCATGCATGTTCCTTTTCTAGGACTCCAACACATGTACTTCCTAATAGGATTTTTATCAAAATTAATTAGTGCTGGCTACAGTCCACATATGTGATAAAATCATGAATGAGTTATTTTGGTGTTCCTGTACTATACTGCAACATCATAGATTCAGTATCCGCTATGTCAAAGGCTTCACAGAAAAACACTTTTTAAAATGTTGGGGTTTTATTCTTTATAGTTGTATTGTTTCATTCTCTTTTGAAAACTTAATTAATTTGGTACCATTTATTATTTTACAAATTTTTAGTGCCAGTAATTTAATTGCTTGTTGCCAAGGGAGTAAGCAAATTCCAAAAGCTCAAACATTTACCTATGTGATTTTTGTTGTTAACAATAATGCCATGGGAACAAATCCTCAACTTGAAGTGATGGTCTGCTGGACTTCCTCAGCTGAAGATTTGCTTTAGGATTTTTCTGTTCCTATATACTAAGATTATCCCAAGTTAAAAGAAAAGTTATGTATTTCTCACAAAGAAACCCCCAAAACAAACATACAAAAAAACTTTTCCCATGTCCTTTAACTAAATTTTCTGGGTAGCATCAGTCCCTGCACCCAGGCTCAATTTGGACTGCTGTCTATCTACCTCAGGCCAACATATTTCAGGAGAGAAATTCCATGTTTGGGTGGGAAAGAAGGAAATATTTTTGTGTCAGCTTTTTTATTTATTTGTTAATGGCAGCTCTTTGAAGTGCTCTGTGCATTGGAATGCAAGTGTGTGTCCTAGGCTGGCGTGTAAGCAGGCAGATGGCATGTGAAATGGCCAAACTTATGTATTTTATACGTACAGCACATTAATTATTTCTGTGGTTTATCACATTAAATGATGTACTACAATTAATTATTTTTCTTGTATACATCTTGTTTTCTTTATGCACATCCATGCACCTGGTGTAAACATGCCTAATCTTAGCCCAATTTTATAGGACAATAAGCAAGAGAGAGACTTTTCAAATTGGAATACTACTCACCTCTGCCAAATACATGTAGAAGTACCAAGAAGTCTAAGATGCATATCAAATAATATTCAGTACTGAAAAAAACCAAGCTGTTCATAATCTGATGTCAAAAGGGCTAGAATTAGAAACTTCAGACCATGAAGAGACTAGGAATTTCCATTCCTGGTAAAATAAGACTTTTGCCTCTGTAACACTTGCCCACGTCCCAGAAATGGACATTATTCTCCATTTACCGGTGCCAAAGAAAACTTATTTTCATTTTTTCATTCCATGTAATTGTGAATACGTGACATTAACAGAGAGTATTTTATATTCATATAAGACTCAAAGATACCAAAATTTTAATTAAACATTCCATTCTTTTGTTTCATCCATAGGGGTGAATTTTAAAACTCATTTATCAATTGAAGAAAAAGATACGCTTAGTAAACTTAGAACATGCATTAGTTGTGCAACAGCATTTTAAATCCCAGTAAACTTTATTCATATATTTCGATGCCAAAATATCTGTAGCTATAAACATACAGGAATTCATGGAACTATTTCTTTTCCACTCCTGCAAACAGTGTATAGGAGATTGTTATTTCCTTGCTTTTAAAGCCATTTGTTTAAAAACAAAAAGTAGCATATTCACTAAATAAAATGTGTTTTATCTGTAACGTCAAAGTTGCTACCTTCTTAATAAAAAGATCCCCTGTGTTTGAAGGAGAAATTTTCACTTTAACCTTGTCCCATCAGATATTCTAGACCTGTAGGAAAAGCTTGTTGGAGCCTGTTGCTAAAAATTTGGCTGATTGAGGAAAGGATATCCAGCCATCTCTAAGTCAAAAGTCAAAGAAAAGGCAAAGTCCTGAAAACCTCTTTGTGTAACGTTCTTGTGCCTGTGGCTGGAAAGACCTGTCTGTATTTTTCCATTGTTTGTGTTAA
Organism: Chlamydotis macqueenii; assembly: GCF_036417535.1. Taxonomy (NCBI): domain Eukaryota; kingdom Metazoa; phylum Chordata; class Aves; order Otidiformes; family Otididae; genus Chlamydotis; species Chlamydotis macqueenii. The sequence goes on along the minus strand of NC_141560.1, from coordinate 49,361,639 downwards.
CAGAGATTAAAAATTAATGAGAAAATTCTTTCAAGTGGGAGGATCAACAAAATGGTAATCTGATATAGAACTATTCATTTCAAATTTGCCGAGTGAAACTGAAATCGGGGCATTACTGGTTGTCAGTCATTGCCACATGTTGGCTGGTAAAGGTGAGATGTACTGGCTTTGGTGATCCCTGACCAGCACCTCATTCCACTGCACACAAACAAACCACTGTTGCAATTCTGCAGCTCTGAAGAGACGCCAGGGTATGGAGACACCACGAGTAATCGCTAAGGCACACAACAGACATGCCTTTCACTTATCCATGGAGGCTTTGAGGTTTTCACCATGGATTTAATGTGGCATCTAGAGTCACACAAAACCCCACGCGGCAATGAACATATGTCCCTCAGGAACTGAGACCTTCTGTGAATGTCAAAGACTGTCATACGTTTCCCATCCTGTTTCTCTGCTTTGCGAATTGAGAAAAGGAGGAACCTATTCCGTACCTCATACTATCAATACAATAAAATATCAGCCTCAGCCCTCAGTGTCACTGCTGGCACTGGCGTTAGTTACTGCTTTTGTCGGAGCAGCCTGTGCAGAGAAGCCAAGGGTGGAATGGGCTGTGGGAGATCGAACTGCCTCGACTTACCTTCTGCGGGAGGTTATCCTCCAGCAGCCAGCAGAAACCTTCTAGAAAGGTTCACTGCAGAGCAGGCATCGTACTTGCTCTAAATTGCACTGCAAAAGGAGAAATGGTGAGATGAGACAAAATAAGCAAAATATTTAGGGAAACATCCAGGCAATCGGAGGTGCTTTGCTGGGGCTCAGAAACTGTAGTGCTTTATGTTCACCGCATTTGCGATAGTGAGATTTTTAAATGCAGGAGAGGAAGCTCATAGCAAACCGTGCCTTTCTGAGCTAACTCACAAGAGATTACACAAATTTTCCTGCGAGCACAGTAAGTATAACTTTTGCCTGTGCTTGTAAGAAGAGGAGGTTTAGTGCCTCTTTAAAACTCAAGTGTGGCTGCTTAGTCAGTACTAGCTCTCCTCCCACCCCCCCCCCCCCACACTGCTGGGTAACTTTTGTTGCAATATGGGTGTGACTTTTGATGGAGCTCCCCCTCCCAGTTATGTCATTACTTCAGTTCCTTTGAATCAGAATAAAAAGTGCAGCAAACTTCAGACTCATTGACTGCAGGCTTAACAAGCGTCCGGGCTTTTCTTCTTTCCGCAGCTTGCAAGGATCTCTGGTTTTTGCAAAACAGTTCTGAGGAAACAATGGCCAACTTCTGCTTATGGGCAACTTTTGGATTATGTTTGCTGAAGCTTTGTCTAACAGAAACACGTAAGTTTTTTATGAATGAAAACACTTATGGTTGCTATTAAGTTTATCTCTCAGACAGCAAGAGCTCTTCTGCTAGATAGCTAACAGCTTTACATAAAGTTTTATTATTTCTAAGAGTTACCAGAGATGCTTTAGAACTGTAACCTCAGCTGTGCTGGTCTGTACAATCACGGAAAGCTCTGTATTGCTTGTAAGGGGCAATTCCAGATCTATAAAAAGTGAATTGTAGATCATTAAAGTTAACTTTAAACTAAGAAGATAAGTACATTACGGAATTTAGAACAGCTTTGGTAAAGCTCAGTTCGACAATGTGACTGCTGTTACATACTTAGTTTGCTCTCAGTTCCACTTCAGACAGTAGAGAAAAGAGGGGGGTTGGGGGGATGCGGATGCATCCCCCCCCCGCCAGCATAGAATAACTGCATTCTTGAGTTTACATGGGCTGAACGAAGAGCTAAGATACATGGCATTTGGACACAGCCTCGCTGAACAGAAACAAAACTGCAGTGATCTGTGACTGAAATTTTGAGAGCTTTTGTGCCAGGCATGCTTGTTTCTGACTTTCTTAGCTTTCTTTGGGGTTGACTGATGAGATTTTGGAACAAAGTGGGTTAGAAGTGACCGCAAAATTCAGTTGTTTTTCAATTAATTTTCTGTAGCTTGGTTATCTGCTTCAAATATTTGTATTTAAAAATGAAACGTTAATAGAGAGAAAAAAAAATTATGTCCAAAATGACAAAATGCTTTCAAAATTTCACATGGTGCAGGCTCAACCGTGTTTGAGAGAAATGGCCATGCTTTTAACAGACTCTTACTGTAACAGCAACTGCCTCGAGGCATTTTGTGCTTAGGGATAACAATTACAGTTCTGTATTATTTTTTTACTCATCAGTTCCAGGAGTCTAACAAAATACATTTTTCATGGCCATGGTTACCCAAGGGCTCTGTGTGTGTGTTTGTACAGTAAATATATATATCTCATTTGTTTGAGCAGCAGTGGATACTTCTGTAATGGTTGCAGCGCTGTCGGGCTGTGAATGGGTGTGTCGGAGTGAACAGTTCCCAGCGCATCCACGATAGCTGAAGCACCCTGTTTGCTTTTCTTTCTAAAATTGTCCATTGTACCAAAATGCTCTTGCTAAAATCAGGTGTATGGATAAAGCCCTTAAAGAAAGGGCAGGGTACTGCAGGCAAATATAGCATGTCTGAGATGTGTTTAAAAACTTGGCTTGGTCCAAGTCAGTATGCTGAACAAGTATTATAATTATTTGGTTACCGGCTGCTCAACTGATTTCTCCTTTTATGAGCTGCCAGGAGCGTCCTAAAGCAGGAGGGTCTGCACTGACTCTGGGAGTGCTGCATTTTTACAGTGAGACATAGCAGAAAACCCCATCATCTAATCTTCAGCATAGTTAAAAAAAAGTATGTCAAACTTCACAAGTGCCCCACAGGGAAGTTTCTTTAATGGCTTAGCAAGATATTAGACTACAGCTACAATATATTTCAGTTGGTATGTGGTATATTCCAGCATGACTTTGTAGTCAGTAATGACTTCAAAGCAGCAGTTGGTGGTGGCTTTATTTCTTTTTTTAAACCAGTGACTTTGCTGTGTATCATAGAGTCATGGCCATTGCTGTTTAGAAACACCTTGCTTGAAGACAAAATTCAGATCTGCTCCCGAATTGGAATTTTGATTCTTTTAGCACATAATTTGGCAAAATTAGAAAGGACATAGGATTACTGTTAATATGATTACTAAGGGAAAGATGAGATATAGGGAGCAGCTGAAAAACTTATTTGTCCTGAGATATGTGCTGCTGTGACCATTAGACTCACATGACCATGACATGTGAGTGAGGTGTACTCATGGTATTGATGTGACTTTTGTTGTCTAAGGAGCCTGGATCCAGGAGGATTTAGATGCTGACATATTGATTAATGATGATTCTGGGGGAGATATTCCCCTGTGAGCATTATGTATTTGTAAAATATTTATTTCAGAGTTTTCGTTGATTAACGCATAGTGAATCTTAGAATTTTGACCCCCAAAATGGAAGAAGCTGGAATAGAAGTAATAGTAAAAGTGAAATGAAAAGAGGGAGCATGAGTCCATCAGTGGGAGGGAGGAGCTTAGCACTGGAGAGGTTGCCAGAGTCTCAGTACGAGGTAAGGCAGTGAGATGGGGCCACTATAGCTACCAGTCAGTCACAAAGGAAGGGACCTGCCTGCCTCGTGGCTTATATATCCATCATGTAAATTTGTAAATAAAGCAGTTTGAAGAAGCTCTTTGTGCTAGTTTATTTTCCCTTAGTCCTTACAGTGTGTATCTTGGCTATTTTCCCAAAGCTGCAAAGTAGTGAGACTTTATTAAAGTTCACTTGAACTTCCATCATCATTTAACGGAAAGGTTATATACCTGTCCTTGAAATATTCCCACACCCACAGCCTACAAACCATGGCAGAGGATTGTCTTGCGGAATTGGAGAAATGTTTGCTGATTCTTTAGTTACTGGTGTTCACCACAATGCAGAACCACTACCTTGAAAACAGGAAGTCACAGAAAGGCTTAATGAGGAAAGATAGCATCATACAGTTGAGGAAGAACTTTTTAAACTAAACGCTTTTAAAACCACTGGTAGTTCTAGCCAAAGTTAAATGTTCCCCCTATACCTGGTGTGTCATTCTTTCCAGAACCGTTCCAATAACTTATATAGGCTAGGACTTGAAGACAGTATAATACTGCAGTTATTCATCTAGCACCTAAACATGCATGAAGTTCTTCTGTAGAAAGACTATGCCAGCAGGATGAGATGTCCTAAGATGCTGATAGACAGGTATAAACAGCAGAGAGAATCACAAGCTCATTACTGCTAAAATACTTGTAGAAAAGATGAGTTCTCAAGAATTTCATGAAGGGTTAAAAAAATACTTTCATTGAAGGACAACTGCCATTTCAAATGAAAGAATTTATGGAAGAGAGCAGGAAAATATAGGGAAGAAAAATGTGGATCTCAAAGGGATGTTTGGTTGTATGGAAAGGAGCATGGTGGATTGCAGGAAGCAACTAAAATTAGCTGTATAGAGAGCATGAAGTCTTGAAGAATTTAAGTTAGAGAAGAAATCTGAAATGTATCAAAGCAAGAACCTAGTCTAAACCTCTGCAGACGTTTCCACTAATTTGGATAGCAACTGTCAGGAACAGGGGAAAATAAATGAGGAATTAGAAAAGATAGCAGCAGCAATCAAGTTAATGTATAATAGGAGTGGAGCCTACAGATATGTGAAAAGTTAGAAAAAGTAAAAAGTGCGTTGCTGACATGGCGGAGGAAAAAGCCCTGGTGAGCTCCGTGGGATATGAGTAAATTAAAAAGCAAAGGGCAACAATGCAAGATGGCAGTGTTCTTTCCAGAGAAGAGATGGTATTCAGAGGGAGTGGCTAGACAGCAGCGGTAATTAGGTTTTAAGTTGCTAAGAGACATTGTGTTTAAGGACAGATTGATAAAGACAGACTAGATAAATCCTTTTAAAGGACAATTTGAGTATTGGTGATTGTGCTACTGGGCAAGAAGATGGAGCAGATGACCTATGGTAACTCTGTTTCTTCTTTGATAAAAGGATAATTTTAGTTCTGAATGTAGTAGTGGAATACATTGTAGAGAAGCAGGGAAACATGATGTAGAGCATCTTATATAATGACAGGATAAATCAGCCCAAGAACTTAAAAGTTTTTCAAAATTTCAGAGATGCTCTCCGTTTGCTTTCTGGTCTTCTTGCCTTGCATTTCTATTCATGCACTAATGGATAAATGCTTGAAAATATAGTGAAGATAGAAGATTATAATTCTCAACTTCATATGACATGCTTTCCGTTATTCACAAACTTTTTTTTTTTTTTTTTTAAAGAGAACCCTATGCAAGAGAGCAAGGGAAGTTGTCCTGCCAAATTCTCCTCTAAAATTGCTTTTTCCAGAACCAAGGCTAAATGTACATAGTTACCTGTGAACTGTAACTTCACAGAGAGGATAATCGTGAAACAAACATGACCCACCACAGTAATCTTTCCTACTTTGAGAACAATACAACCTTGTACTGGAACAATTCACGGTGTTCAAAACATGATATTTTAGCATAAGCTGGTAACTGAGAGCATGCTTTACCAATTTTCATTTTTCAGCACTAAGCTGAATTCTGAAACTACAGAAATTCAAACTTCCAATTGAAGGCCAGCAAAGTGAGAGGAGCAAGACAGAGGTTAGGTTTGTTGCCAACACGTCTCTGATATGTACATCATGGTTACTACAAAGTAAAATCCACATCCCGAGTCTATTTTGTTCTTTGCCTTTACCTTTGAGGGTTTCTATGTGATACATCTGGTGGTTTGGACCGTTCTTGCTGGGTTCTTAAGAACTGTAGGCGTGAAGCCAGTTTGGCATAGGTGCTAGCCATTTTCCAGATTAGACCGGAAGTTCATCAGCTGTTAACATGCAGCTGTCTCTCACTCCCAGGGAGGTAATAATAATTTCAAAGCCACCAGACACTGTAATTATCAGTGACCATTATGGCTGCTGCTAATACTGGTGGCAGAGAGGGTTCTGTCAGTCCTGAATGTTTATCAGTTTCCTCCCTGCCAAATCACAGGCCTCCCCACAGTGGCATCACCAGTAATATCAGTAGCAGCTGGCTGTGATTTTCCTCCCTTGCCACGGCTGCCGGAGCTGACCCCACCCAAAGGACGACTGAACAGCTCGTCATGAATGAGTTTGCAGGCAGTAATGTGAAATGGCAAGCGAGAGAGAGAGGGGTTTTCCTTGGAGAATCTTTTTAGTCACACTGAAAGTTCAGCTAATTGTGATTTAAAGTTCAAACCTCCATGACTGTTTCCTGCCTAATGAAACCTGCAGTTATTTTTGAAGTCTGTGTCTACAATTAAGAACATAATTGAACTCTCTTTTGTACACACTGGCTTTGGGACTTTCCAGTTCCTCTGCATGACAACACTGGCTCCATTATATAATGCAGCAATCTTATTTCAGTACCAAAAAAAAAGAAGACAAAAAGGAATTGAAGAATAATCTGCATTTTTAGCAATTATCAACATGGAGGCTCAAGCCACCATGCTAATCCAAAGTAAAAATAACAGAGAAGACCTGAATTTTACTTACGTTAGCAGTTTGAAAAATACATTGCTTCACTTTTTTCTTTCTTTCTATTTATGACTGAGCGAGGCTCAGTAGCTGGAAGCTCTAAGAGACTGTATTGTGTCTTTGCAAAAAAAAAAAAAATAATCAGCCACGCAGCAGCTGTGGTAAAACTTCCGTCTCTGTTTCTGCTAATGATACTGTTCCAAAAGCAATGTGAGATGGTTATAAAAGAGGTTGCCAGGGTAGGGGCTGACAGCTGCCTAGGAACAGGGCGTTAGCCAGCCATCACCAACTACACAGCTAATGTCTGTTTTACTAAATACCTGCTTTCGTAAATAAGAGGCTGCCCTTGACAGAACGTATAATAGTTAAAAAATCTGCTGTGACATAGCTTTTGTTGAATATATATGTTTCACAGTGGCAGCATGTTAGCAAAACAGGTTCTCAGAAGTATATTTCCCTAGGGGGCTTTTTTATTGTTATTTTTGTTAATGGCTACGTGTCTATAAAGAAGCAGGGTGTGGTATGTGTAGGCAGATGTAATGAATAGGTTCTTGCAGCGTTCCCATACAGAAGTGAAAGGTTAACCTGAGCTCAGCACATGGTCTATGGCCGCCCAGGGCCCTGTGGGCAGATATGAGTGAGCTCTGCCCAGGCAGCGAGCAAGCTGCTGTCCAAATTGGAGTCTAAAAGTCAAGCACCGACTTTAAGCTGGCAGCCGCTCTGAGAGAACACATCTTGCTGCCAGGGAGGCTTATCAGCAAGGGATGAGTATCACGCTTGCCAAAGCAGCATGGCTGCAGCCATTTTCAGAGCGCAGGCAGGGCCCGAATGCCCACTGAAAACAGACTAAGCAAGCTGGCAGCTGCTCCTTCTGCAGCATGTAAATGCAATAGCTCAACAGTGCTGTAGGGATGATTGTGATGGTAGTGATAGCCGTTTATTTACTCTTTGCCATCGGTCAATGCACATCTTGCACCTAAGACAGGAGATCCCTGTCGCAGAATGAGGAGCCTAAGGCAGTGATACAGTACACCACTGCTGCGGGCAGCCAGGCCTGCCCAGCTCCAACACAGCGCTCTTGGTGAAGCTTCTGCACAAGGAATATGGAATGGTTAACTGGGCGGGTTCAAGAGAAAGTAATATTTGCTAATTATAAAGAAACATGATTCATTAATAATGAAGACACTGAGAGTGAGGCCTGAACTCAGCTTAATGTTTTGCTTTCACTCACTTCCCTATTCTTCCTCCTCCTGCTTGATTAGGTGTCCTCTGTTAATTTACATGGCCTCTCTCTTTTCCATCATTCACTCAGGTATGTAAGTGTAGAAAAAAAGCCTCTTTTGCTAATGAGTCTTCATGTTTATAAATGTGGGATTTGTTCTCTGTTCCTATTTATTACTTATGCATAAATTTGACTTAGAGGAACATTTAGAACATGGAACATGGAAATAATATGTGTTCTGTTCAATTCAATTTCTCCATAGCAGTGCTATAAAAATCAGATAAAACTTTTCTTGGTCGCTCAGACAGTTTTATCCTGTTTTCTTGTGTGTGTGCTCTCTACACACGCTGAAGACTGGCAGCTATTTTCAGTTCAATTGCACCTGGTTCCTGTTAGACAAAAGCAAATGCTAAGTATAGTTTTCTTAAAAAGTTTTTATTCAAGACTTATCTTTTTATGATTAGGGATGTTGGAAGCTGTTTGGCAAATGAGAACTAACTTAAATCTTTTGTCGTACTGTCAAACTTAACATTCCTTTGGGTTCAAGAACTTTAAAATTGATTTAATAATTAACTGAAGAATGATGTCTTAAATTTAGTCAAGTTTCCTCCTGTTTGAAGCAATACTTCCTAGTGATAACTATAGCTATCTTCTTGAGATCTTGGAGGTATCTGTACATAAAAGCCTGATACTCTGGGAAAGCTGAGTGCCAAGAGCTGCAGCAAGTCAGAGGAAGAGCCAAGAATAGGCCCACTGTCTCTAACTCGAAGAAGGGCCACCTGGCCACAATGCCAGAAGGACATATGGCCAGAACATTACAAGTCCAGAGAAGTTTGAGTGTCACTGTGCAGCAACTATGTGTGTCCAGGTGGTATATCTTTGAAATGCCCACATCTTCTTTTGAACAACTTTTTCTTGCACCGATTTACTGTTTTCCCCACTAATCCATCTCCATCTCTCTGGGACTTCTGGCTGAAGCAGTCCAATAAATCTGATAGACTCTTGTCAGCTTGCGCCTGTGATAGAAGGTTATATTCATTTGATCCAGTAGCACTTTTGCTCAGCACCTTAGTCATTCTCAGGCAAAATTAAATTCTTACAAGAGACAGGCCTCAGAGAAGACTCAACTGACAAGAAAATCCTCTTATTAATATTTTTTATTATTTTCCTTTGATTTCAGCCTACTGTGCTGGCAAGTCTGACTCACTGTCATCGTGTTCAATATCAGGCTAATAGGATTGGCACATCCAGTGACTTCAGAAGAATTTTATTAACAAAATACCACTCTCATATTGCACTAGCAAGAGTGACTTTTATCTTCTTGAGAGGAGCAAAAATTCTTCTAACACAGAAAATAAGAATACTTTTCTTGAAATCTCATATTGAGCTCTAAATTCTTAAACTCCTCTTTTCCAGAATGTAACAAAATCATTTCATAGCCTACAGAGAATAGATACTTGATGGTTCCAGTTCATCACTGAATGGGCATAGCCAAGGTTTTAGACAGGCAGCTATACAATTCACAATTCCTGTATTAAAAGCAGTAACAGGCAGATGTTGTGAGCATGTGAGACACCTTCCCATGCTGACTGCCTAGAGAAAAGTTTCTTTCCTGCTTTTGTGGCTTGCCTCAGAAAACCCTGGATCCATTTGCTTGCTATTGCAGTGTAAAATGTTGTAAGCTCTTCTCAGAGTGTGTATGATGATTTTTGTGTCTCCTGACATTTCTATTAGATCAGTCCTATTCATTCTTTTTCTTATGGCTGTATTTCCTGGCTGCTTGTTGGGTGGGAAAAGTTCACAGTAGTTCTGCTCTATTTTCTCAAAATCTCCTTGACCTGCCAAGTCTCACACATTATCTAGTAGTGATACAATTTGTGCTCACGCGGAACAGAGTACAGCATTAACTGACTTTTAAAACAATGAAGCAGAGGCAGTCTTAGAGCATCATGAAAGGGTAAGACCAGCACAGTTACTCAGTTTTTTCAGAGTATCTCTAGACATAAGTGCTGGATGGCATTTTCTGTCTCTGTGGGTTCATGTGGATTAAAGAAAAGTCCAGTCATCCAGTTTTCCAGGAGGAGGCATATCCTGTGACTTGGAGATTATTAAGACAAATGACTGAATCAAAATTTGTTTTCTGTTAATGCTTTTCTGACGGTATATTTTTATCCAGGTAGTTAATTTAACAAGTAATTTGTGTCTCTTTCTGGAGCTGGAATCTTTTTTCTTCTTTTATATTTCCTAACAACTCCTGTTAGATATATACATGCCAGTGGGCGCAAACACTATGGTAAATTAGTGTGGAGTACGGAATATATTACATATAGAACAATGTAAGACTGGTAAAATGTTGCAACAGTGCCCTTAAAGGTCATTGGAACCTCTATCCAAAGTTTTGCATTTGCAAATAAATGAATTCTTTAATTAATTTCCTTTACTGAGCAAAGGAGAAAAAGTTCAAAAACTCTCTTTACCTGACTAGGTTATCCTTCAAAACAAAACATAGGCAATGCTATTTTCTTCCATTGCTTCTATATTGTCACAATTCCATTAAAAAAATATAGCATAGCTACAGCATTGAAAGTCTTGGCCCCAGAGAAGGTTATATCCATGAAAAACCTACAAGAATGTTTGTTGATAGCATCTACTTGGTGATGCACATCCCCATCTTCAAAGCTCAAGGCGGGCATTAGTAACAAAATGCAGTGGTTTCTCCTCAGTATATCCTACAGCATCTTAAACATTTGAACATTTTGACATCAATGTATGTCTGAGATGTATTCTTTGCATTTGTCATCTGCTGGATTCTTCCAAGCACCATAGAGGAACTTGAATTCTTCTTGAAGAACATTTGACGTCTTGCACTTTCTCAGTGTATCACTGCAGAAGCAGGTGGTGTCTGTGAGGAAATTTTTTTCTGTGCAGTCTTTCTTTTTCTTGTGTTACATGGAGTTCACAGAAATATTGCAACATTTGGTCTAGACGGGGGTACTATCTTATATGGTGTGTTTCATCAACGCATTCAGCACAGTTGGAATCAGACTGAATGAGTTTAAATTACCATAGAATTAAAATTTCAAGTCTAGATATAGTGTTGTGTAACAGGGTAAAGATGATTCCAGCTTGGGAGAAAGAAGTGAACTCATAAACGTGCTCATAGCATTTTTGTAGCCCTTTGGAAGTCAGTGATTTTATCCCTACCTCACAGGTAGGGAAACAGAGAGAAAGCTAAATAAGTCACCCCGCAACATAGCTGTAAATAGAACATTTTCTCCAAAATCCCAGCCTGGTGTTCCATCAACAAGATTAGTGCCTCTTTCGCTTGAATTTCAAAAAGCAGCTATGCTTTCACATACAGGACTATTTTAACTGGAATAAACATTATTATTATCCATAAGGACAAAAGTCGTTGTGCAAACATTCTTCTACTGGAGCAGAAATGAACAAGAGTACATAGGACCGGAGCATTCTCTGGAAAGCTGTTATCTTAAAACCAGGAAACTCTCTTCAGTTACTAACTGTTTGGTAATCCGTCATTCAGCCTGGCTTTGCAATCCTTACTTCACTGAGAAAATACTCTTTATGAGTAAGAGCTAAGTGTTTTCCTAATTTTTGAAACACCCTTACAACTCATTCTTTGCACACTTGCACTGAATTTGTTAACAGTATCAGTCAAATACTTTCTCTGACTTTATTACTCACAGTGCTCAGGTCATGCCACTTTATCAACACCGGTCGCAACCATATTATTGTTGACTCACAGCAATTGCAAGACAACACCTTTTAACACCTTTTTTCCACCCTGACGTGATAAAAATATATCCACAATGATAGTCATAGCAACATGTTCAGGTTCTAATGTAAGTCTGCCTTTTGCTCTTTACCTTACTGGCTTTGTATCTTAAATTGATTGCTAAATTGGGAGATATCCCAATATCTCGGATCCTTCCAGAGTAAATAGTTTTAAGAGTCAGCTGAATTAGCAGCGTTTCAGGAATTGATATAGTAAGGTGTGTCTAAGACACGCTTTCAGACTGTTCAAGAATTATAAATGGGATCTGTACACAATGACTGGTAGCAGTGGTTCCACACTGTGTCAGCTACTTCTGCTGCTCCTAAGAGAGATCTCTGCTTGTTTAAAGAACTTGAAGCTTTTTTTTTTTTTTGCAAGTATGTGATGAGAACTTTTAAATTCTGATTTCAGAGTCCTTTACTGACTTGCTTTCCTTTTCAGCTTTGATAGGACCTTACTGGTGTCAGTCCATCTTGTGTACTGTATATAGCTTGCTGTTAATACTCATTGTCTTGTGATAACAATGGGTCACACACGGTTAGTTTTTTGCTCTGTTTACTGTACTTGGCAGACAACTCAATGAATTTTGCTTCAAGAATGTAAGTAATTTCCTTGGAAGTAAAAAAAAAATCTTGTGGTGCTTTAATAATAATAAATTACTACCTAAGATTTTCTGTTCATTAAGATGACTTATTCCTGATTTGCTATTTGAATTGACACTTGCTCAGAGTGAATCTGACTTCATGATGCTTTCCAATGTCATGAAACTCACAGTACCTCACTTGAGGTCTGTCACTGTATTATTTGGCATTCAAGCATTGATTAATTCTGGATCTTTTTGTAAAATCCAGCTATGTCTCATTACAATAGAAAATTGCTAGAATCAGTGAGCATCACAGCAAAATCACTGGCTTCGCAATGATTCCAGCACTTTTGGGAGACAATGATGCTTCACTATTAGAGGATGATTACATGGCAAACACTAGTGCATTGCCCTTACATGTCTCCACTGCCTAAATATATGTAGGATTTAATGTAGTATTTGAATTCACAGAATATCGAGGCCACACTGACAATGCCTCTTTCCCGTTCTTCTCTCATGCAAGTGAATCTTCACTACCTCTCATGAATTGTTAAGTTTAAATAAACTTTTTGTTAAAAATAGGAAAAAATATATTAAACCCAAGGCATATCATTATTCTCACCACATTTGTGATGGCAACAGCATTGTGTACATACTAATGTTAATTGCAAATTCTAATTATTTAACATACCTTTTTACTAAATCAACTATAAAAGATTCAAAACTTAGACTGTAAGAATTATTAAAGAAATTTAACTTGGGGATACAAATAACCTGCATACATCTTATGAAAGTTTCTTGCTAGTCAATATTTTCAGTATAAATCACAAAATTCTTGAAACTGTAGTGTATGGATGGATAGAGTGACACAGAGTCCAGAAAACTGAAACATTTTGCCTCTAAAAATTCCAGTAGAAGTTGCCTGCTGGCCTAGGCATTCTGGTTGCCAGCTATGGGATCCCTACCCTGCTGGTATTAGGGAAAAAACAGAGGGAGCAGTGGCTGTGACAGTGTTCCCTTCCATCATCAGAAGCTTACCCTAATTTAAGATACTGTAAGAGCTTTCCCATTGATCTCTATAAATTCTAGATGAGATTCGATTAAGTAGATGGTGTTAATCATTACCTGTTTTTTACAAAGTGATCATTTCCAAAGACCGCTTTTTGTTTGAACCATATTTACTTCAGATCCCAAGCCAAGTATTTCTGACAATGAAAATCTTAAGTTTGAGGTTTTATCACTCTTAGTCTGTCCTAATATTTCCAGAGTAAAATTTCAAGATCTTCTGCAAGTGAAAATGAACTGTGCATTTTACAAGGTTTGGTGTTTTTTTTTTTTTTTTTTCAATAGCATGTGGTATGCTTCCCTATGCTCGTAAGAGCACCACGGTTGCCATGCCTCTATTGAAAATGTACGCATGGCTGGGTACTTCTTGCGTTTTTATGGAGAAGAGAGCAGTGAGATCAACCCACTCTCCATCTCCGAGACTGCAGTAGCTTGTACACAAAGCTGGATATGCAACTGTCATCTTTCATTATTGCCTGTGAATTAAGCTCTTCAGACTTCCTCCATGATCTGTTCTTCAGGGAATGCTTTTTTTTCCTGAGATTGTTTCTTTACTTTCTCTTTCACATCCAGCATTTCTGATCTCTTCAAATCACACCATTTGTAAGGTCTTGTAAATAACAATGACCAGACAGCACTGCTAGCAGAAGTTACTCAAAATCCCACTGTGGAAAGAAAGCAGTTTCAGTGTAACATCACAAAGCGAGTCAGCTGCTTTTTGCTAACCATTGATTCTAATAAGGAACTTCAGTTTTTGGTTTTGATTTGATTATCATTCATCCAGTAATTTGATAGGACTTAGAACTCTTCCACATTCTGAAGACCTTCAGAATGCAGACAATATTATACTTTATTCTGCTTTTTTTTTTTTTTTTGGTGAAAATCACACATATTCAAAAGTAGTGTTTTATCCATGTTTAAAAATGCTAAGTTACATACAAAGGTTACAGCTATATTCTTAATTTGAGTAATTGGAATTTAGTATGAGTCATTAAATCATGCATTACATTGGAGGTTTCAGTTCTCCAGTTTGATTCCTAGCAGGCCAAATTCAATGGATTATTGGACAATATTTTAATCAATATGCAATTGATAACTATAATCCTTGATTTAAGTGTTTAATATTATGTTACTTTGTTCTGTTCTCTGAGGTAGCTCCTTGTAAATTCCTACAAGGAACTTCTACAGAAAGGTTTGGTTTCATCTTAATTTTTCCAGACATTTGAACAATAATGGAGAGAGGTTGTGAAAGAAACTGGGAATGAGTTTTCATCTGCGTTGTGGGGAAGCTGACTTTGGAATAAGTACTGATATGTCTCCTGTTTCGGCAGTCCTCCCCTGCCATTATTTGTTACTAGGAAGTCTGGATGGGTCATTTGTCCTTTGACATGTCTTACATTGTGAGGCATATTCTAAGCAGCCTTCTTTTTAGTATGTCTTCCAGATTAAGGTTATCTTTGTTTTAACTGGCTGGCTTCCAGAGCCTTTAAAAAGATACTTGAGGTTCCTTTCTTTGTTGTTTTCTTGCAAAGGGGCCTTGTTAAAGTCAATAGATGTTCTACTTCTTATTCAATGTCTTTTCCGTAATGAACTACCTGTACAAATGAGTTCAAAATGTTGAGATTACTTATTAGAGGTTTACCTGTGTAACTCAGAGGAGTAAAGGAAATAGAAAAAGCATAGGTTTTTGGTTTAGAAATTGTTTACCAAAAAATAAAACCCCCAAACTTTCAATATCATGTGAAAAATAGTTTCAGATCACACCTGATATGATTATTAAGTAGCGTAATTAAAATTCAAAATCTGTCACTTGATTGGACTTGTTAATCATAGATCTGATTTTGTATTAATTTGTTATCTAAGTAACCATGGAAGTTAAATCAGACTTGTGGCTTGTCAAAGCTTAGATGGAGGCTGAATGTAAAAGCTATAAGAACACAATAAAATAACAATGTAATAGTTCTTTGCTCTTACAGCATTCTTTATCAGTAAATCTAAAATCACTTTACTAAGGGGGTTAGTTGTAAGCTGAGGTAAAGAGAGAAAAATTGGCTTATCCAGGTTATATCAGCGAGTAAACGACAGAGCAGGGAATAGGCGTCCAAGCTCCAAGCTGGGGATCTGTCTGCTGAGCAACACTGTGTCTCACCTGCTTGTATCCCAAGGACTGAACAATTTGCTTTCAATCAAACAATAAAAATCAGACTCTAACTATTATTCACCAGCTTTGTTTCATCTATGTTTCTTCACCTGGATTGCTTGGAACTGATCCCAACTGATTTGCTTCACAGTCCCTGTTACTCAGCCTTTGAGGTTAGACTACTCATTGTACAATCTGAAGCTCTCCTTGTATTGACAATGATAATTATGCTTTCATCATCTTGAGGGGGGCATATCTGATAACTGTCTAATTCCAGGACTATGATTTCACTGCCTGCAATTTTTCCACGGAGGTGCTGCACATCTGTACCATGTTCTAATGGAGTATGAAAACTTTGATCTCACTATTGGGTGAAACTATTACAAAAAGAATAATATTAATGTCAGCAGCAAGGAAGTTTATCGTAAGTGATGACACTGTATAGGCTCACTCAGGATGTTTACCAGAGCAACAGTTGCTAAGCAGATAAAGTATGTTTGGAAGATGCATTAGCAGGCTTTTTTCTTCCTGCAGCAACTGCTGAGGAATGAAGCATATTTCTTGTATTTACTTGCATTTTGAGTGACTCTGTGAATGCTTGATTTATTAATAGTGCCACCTCCACTCCCACTTTTTAAAATTAGTAGCCAGGAAAACTATCAGATTAAGAGACTGAAGATTTTTGCCCATCAGTAAACAGAGACAATGACTTTGGTGGCCAGTAGGCAGATTTTTTTAAGAACAATTTAGAAGGAAGTCAACAGATTGAGCTTTGTCTCACATCCTTTTTCCAGTTTGCACTTACTGAAGTAATACAGAAATGTAAGGAATACTTATTAGCATTTGGTGGAGAAAGGAGAACCCCCTATGCAGTGTATTCCTTTCTGTCTACTGTCTATATTCCCAGCCACACCTCTCCTTTTCGTTTGAGATCCACTTGAGCCCACGTGGGTCACAGGGTTAGCATGGCTATGCCATGACTTTTTATGTAGTTAACAGAATACAGGAGAGCAAGGAAGCTACCATCTTATTTACCTGTTCTGCCCAAGTTACTAGATACCCATCTATAACTGGGTAGTAGGAACAGCTTTGGCAAGACTTCAGAGAAAGGTCTGGTTTTATATCTTTGGATCTATGGAGAGACATCTTCACTTTCTTGTCATGACACTCAACTACTAAGTATATGTTGTCTCTATTTATAGCAGACACTCTTTGCAACATGCAGGTTAATTCCTTTTAAAGTGTTTTCCTGGACTTTACTGTCTTTAAAAAGCCAGATGTGCAGAGAACTGTTTTCCCCAGCATTCTATAAGGAATATAACTGTGGTTTATTTCTCTCTGATGAAAATTTTCAAGAGTTAGAACATTTTTATAGGCCAAACTGAAATGAAAATATGAAATTTTTAAAAATTCTACAGGGAAATTTTGGACTGGATTCCTTAAACCATCTACTTGTATTGCAACCATATAAACATTTAAACTTAACTTTCTTAAATTGTTCTATTTTATTTTGTGCAAGCTAATTAATTAAGATTCAAAATGAAAGGCAGTTACAAACTAAAAAACAATCCCCCCCGCCCCCTTTTTTTTTCTTTAAATATCCAGAAGGGATACTTCAAAACCCAAAAATATGGTTTATTCCCACTAAATCTGGAAATATATTTCCTATAAATCATTTTAGGTTTTACAACTTGGCAATACCCCCGGGAAAGTGTTTCATCTGATAACTCCCAAGAATCTGTAAAAACTTACTTTCACTGTCACTATTTGGAGAAGGTTTGCTTATGGTGTAGGTGGCTTATTTCCAGGTTTGTTTTTCTACTTTCTGTAGAGAATGATGGCTGGCAGAGCAAAAATGCTATAACTGGGAGAACAGAAAAATATCACCCAGCCACACCAAATGACTGTACTTGATCCTTGGTGCTTTTTTGTTGTCATGGTAAAGGACTGCTGCCTCATAGACACATGGTTGCTTAACTCACATGGATCCTACACAATCTTACTTCTAAATTTTGATCAGTGTGTAGTCATCCCAGTTTAGAGTCCAATTTTCCCAGCACAATTTTCCTTTCCCCATCAAGCCCTGAGGGATTCAGGTATAGGTGTGTTTTAATGATGTCGACACGTGTCTATTAGTGACTGGGGCTGGGATTAATGAATCATTTTACATAACCTAGCAAACAGCTATCCAGTGGTTTTCATTGCTACTGACTTGGGCTTTAGTCCAACTTCTGACATAAAGGTGGAAGCCTCTGTATCCTGTTACAGTTGTCTGGGCTGCCAATTGCTTTAGTGAATGATTTTACTAATAGCCTCTAAAGAAATTGTGAAATACTCAGCAAATAATAATGCCATCCAGGTCTGTGTGTATTGCAGTGTATTGGGTAATCACTGAATGATATTTTTGTACATTCAAGTTCTCCCAGCTGTAAAAATGGCTTTAATTGGGCTATCTTAGTATATACATTGACAAAATGGTCTTGGATCCTGAAATGTTTGATAAATCCATTCTATATGCAATTTTGTATTCAGAGGGTATTTCCCCTAGTCAGGAGTAAAATATGTATTCTTATTTAGCCATTAAGTAGTTTTCCCGTGAAACATTTTAAAAAAACCCAACAACTGGAGATAGATGTGAACTGAGAGCCAAGATGAGAACTGTCCAGATCTCCTGAGATCTTAGGACTCATGGCCCAATTTCTAGACTTGCCTGGAGAAGAACCATAGTTACTAGGAGTCTCTTTTAAGCAGATTTTAATCTGTTTCCAATACACCACTTTTTCCTACTTCATTACTAGCATGCATTAAAGCAGGTGCTAATATTCAAAATGTAGATATCGCTGCTAAGCTAATGGTTGTTTCTGTTCAGAAGTGTCAGTACAAGATTAAATAATCTGTGATTATAAGAAAACGTTTACCCATGTATATCTGTCTGGAACTTGAAATCCGTTTAATAAATTTAGAACAAAATTATTACAATAAATGTAAAACCTATATTCTATTAAAGCAAACAGAGAATGAAAAGTATCTGCACTGTCAAACCCCTAGTTCTGTCCCTGATTTCAGCCCCAATTTATCACATCCTGGTGACATATCAGTCATCTTGAACCACAAACCAAAAAGGAAAATCCCCATGAGAACAGCACACTAACATTTCCTGGTTGCCATGCAATGCAGACTGTGGTTTTACCAAGAAGTCTGTTAACAACCTTGTGTGTAAGTATTCTTCTACAGGTTTTTGTTTAAGGGGGGCAAGTTTTTAGCAAATCTTCCACTTCATTTGCTTTGATGTATCTCTGCAGTTGTTAAAATAACATTTTTTTTTGTATAAGAGAGCATCCGCCTTAAGAATAAAACCTCTAGGTATTGTCTTGAAAACAGTGAAAGGCAGGGAGCAGTGCATGAAACAGTGGATCAAAAATCTTTATGGAATATCGACTCCAATGGGAAGAGTTTGCGTGAGTCAGTGTTGCTTATTATGTGTAAGGGTTGCAGAACCAGGGTGGAAATGGAGATTGCACCTGGCTTCTTACTGTGACAGCTTCTAACAAGCCTCTACTATTAATAATCAGGGTGTAACTCACACTTTCATGAAAGCACAATGCTCCTTAGTCTGCCTCAGCCAATTCTATCACACCAGTGGGCTCTAGCTAGCAAATTGTCTGTGGAACTAGAGTTAGTGATTTTGGCTGAGAGGTATCCATTGAGCCTGGTTCAGATATGTGAATGGCAGTAGCAGAGAAGGGCTTGCATGCAGCTGCTTGAGACAGAGCATCACAAATCCCAGGAAAGACAGGGAGAAATGGCCTGTGTGAAAGTTAATGTTCTCCATGCTTATAAAACTCAGCGCAGGCTTAGGGACATTCCATGGCTTTGGGTTGAGTCACCGAAGTCTCACGGTCTGGATGAGATTAATGATGATGACAGTTCAGGCATGTCTAATACTTTTTGCCTTTTTTTAAGAGCTATTATGATTTGTCTTTCGGCTGTAGCAAATCATGTGAATGTCAGGGAAAGATCATGGCCCGTCAGCCCCCAAAGTCTGCCTACTCTAAGAGGGGGCAGAAGAGAAGTTTTGGGTGCTGTTTGTAATTCCACTGTGAGTCCACTCTGGATCAGCTCCTTTGAAACTTCAAGAGGGTTGAGGGGATCAGTAAGAGTTTGGCACACAGTATAAGTTTTGCATTTCATTGTCTCATGAAACAGAGAAAAAAATGCATCTTTTGCATAACTGCATTAAACCCAGCTAAGTAACATAAAATTAATGGATTTGACCTTCCTGCACTATGGGAAAAGGTGGAATATGTGTTTAGATTTGGATTTGGCAATCATATTTCTTCCTTAACTCAAAATTAGTTTATAAGCCTCAGCATGGAAAAAATAATTTAAGGTGTTAATTTAGTTCAGACCCTGTCTTTCATTTTTTATAAGCTTTGGATTGTTATGACTAGAAATATTTTCATTAATTCAATTAAGAATCCCCATTGTCTGGACATTAAAATATGAGATCAGAAAGTAAAAACTCTACATTCCCTGACTGCTCTGGGCAGTATGCTCTGCATCTGTATTTTGCCTGATTTAAAATGTGGTAATTATTGTCTTCACAGAGGAGATGCTGGGTTTATGCAATTTGCTTAGACTGTGAAATGTCGTGTGAGTTTTAAGTACTGCTGTAGTCCTTTTTCCACAATCACTGCTTCACAAACAGTGTCTATTCTCTCCAGCAAGGTTACAAACATTTTTAATAGTCAGAGTAGAAGATATGCAAATAAAAACAAAGCATACTGTCTCAACATTACGTTAGGGCAAAGTGCCAACTAATTGGATGACCTCGAAACCAGTTTTGAGAGTCGGATTGCCACATTTTTGCCTGGGGTTTCCTGGACACCCACATAATCTCCCACGCTACAGGAGCAAGGCTACCTGGGAGACATGGCCCTTCTGTGTGTGCGTGCAGTGCCGTTTATCAGCACATGTGCAGTAAGCCTGACACTTCCCAGAAGTGTCCTGGTGTACGGTGTGTACGCTGTAGAGCCAGGCTGAGCATTTCCATGGAAAATGTACACGCGTGTAACTAACCCACAAGTAGTTACATTAAGCCTATTTGTGTAAATAAGCCTATTTACTTGCAACAGTTGGGAGTTTAAGGAATTGGCTGCCTAAAGAGTGGGATTCTAACTGCAGCTGGATCTCTGGGTGGTAACGCAGCAAATATTGTAGTGTTTTAAACCATGAATGGGCTGAGGTTTGATGACAGCTGAATTAAATCCACTCTAAACAAAAGTAGACTTCACTTAATCTTTCAGTGAATCTGGGATGAGCTGTGAGATTCAAATGCAACCCAAAGCAAGTGGATGTGGTATCTGCTTTCATAGCAGAAGTTCTTCACAAATTAGCATAAAGTTATTGGAAGAGATGTTAATATTCCAGACAAATCTAGTTCCAAAATCACTGAGCTTGTTGCTTTTAAGTAATCGAATAGATCTTTGTGATCTGATCCCTAAATTTAATATTAAGTCTTGGGCTTCACAGAGTCTGTTTAATTATCAGCAAATTTAGGCGTGCTGTGTTCTATACAGAAGAGGGAATTGAGAAGGGAAAACTAAAGATAAGCCTTTTTCCTGTCCAGGTCATTTATATTAATATAGCTACTGACTGGACAACTGCTGAAATAATGTCAGGCTTTGAATGTGCAACATTCAGAGCTAAAATAGGTGTCACTCACATGGCAGCTGTGAGAGCAGCTCCATCCCATAGCAGTAGTTGTAGGCCACATCCTTGTGTGCAGAGTAGCTGTTTGTTGTGTTGTCATAAGAAAACATCTATCGGGATCTGCAACCTGAACATCTGTGACTACATTTGTGGCTTGTAGGTACACGTGGTGATGTCTTTTGAGCATGCAGTGCTGTTCCATGAGGGGTGGGGATGCAGAAGGTCTCAGCTATCCCCAGATGCCCCCAGTACTGTGCATCTGTCTGCATCTGGCACTTCTGGAAGCACTGCAACTATTTCAGAATCACATGTGGGAAGACTATCATTCTGTGTTAATCCACTAGCTTCTCCTCAGACTGTGAAACTCAGCCCTGTTGCAAGACTTTAAGTCCTCCAGGAAAGAAAAATGCATTTGTTGGTGTCCTCTTCCACACAGGTTCCTCATTCTTGCCTTCGAAACTTCTCATGACATGGCTGTCATCAGAGAAATTTTAACAGAACTGTTTTTCCCTGGAAGAAAACAACTGTATCAAAATACAGGCATTTAGAGAAAAAAATGTTAGACTTGCATAAATTTTACAAAACTAAAAATTATATCCTTTTGGTATTTTTTATAACATATAATAATAAAAATATTAAGAACTTTAATCATCAAGACTGTTAAACAGCTGTGCAGTGTATATAATTTTTGTCTACATTAAGTGTTTTTGTCAGCCTGAATAACTGGGGAAACAGGTAGGAGAAGAGATATTTTTTACATTCTTTCTGTGGAAAGGCCACCCAAGTAACCATAGTGATTAATTCTGTTGCCTATGGTGAAAGTATTTAAGACTGGATGAACAGCTTTTGAGCTCCAGTGGACAGACAGTCATCAATACTATTGGACACCTGCCTATGCTGTGAATTGTGGTTATCTTCTCATACACCATACAGTCTGGATCTAATCTGGTATTTTATCTCCTTGATTGTTTCCTGTTACCTGTGGAAAGGAACATTCCTTGCCGTTTATGCTGAGTAGATACACTGTAGATAGAATAACCTCAGTTTACCAATGAACAAAAGCAATTGAAGGAAGAGTGCACACCTTGATTACTATCATTTGCTTTCACATCTACGCCGTAGAAGCAAATAGACTGTCAAGCAAAAAAGACATTACGGAAGTTGCTTGTTATTCACATAGAATGTGTCAATGGAAATGTGCATGAATCGCATTTTGTGTCTTTTAGAAAATAGTTAATTTATAGCATCTTTTATTTCAATTAGGTGGTACAGACACCCCCTTTTAATATTTGGAGAAGACTGGTCTATTTTTCTCTTTCTTGCACGTGGAACTCACATTAAAATTAAGATAAAAATGAGTCATTCTCCTCTTCACTGGGAATAATAGGCTACTCCAATTAAGTGTGCTTTTCAGTTGTCAGTCTAGTCTGGAGCTGAAACTACTTTTTTCTCTTCAGGGGAAGGAGAGGCAGGAGGAAAGTTAACTCACATTGCTTTGAAACATTCTGGTCTTTTCTCGTTTTCTCCATTAACATGATTATTCTTATTTGTATTCATCATCATCTTCTTCTAATTATTATTATTATTAACTCTTTCTTAGCTGTTCCTTTAAAAAATATGATAAACAGATGTTTATTTTTTCACTCATTTTACTCAGTCACAGACTTTCCTTGGATTATACTGTTTTCCCACTGTACCTGTTGCATTGTGTAGGCAGTATCTTTCCAACATAAAGATTAACTGAGTGTGATGTCCTCAGAGCCTCTATCCCTCATGCCTTTTGTTCAGTGTCTGTAGTGAATTGTATAAGGCGCTCCCCTCCTGTAGGCTTTGCATGTACTGCTTGTTCCTAGTTCCCAGGCTGAAGGCCAGAAAACAAATTGCACAACATAGCTACAGCACTTTTTTTTTTTAATTTTATTCATTAGTTTTATCCTCATACTTTTTGCCATTGAAAGTTACTTCCATGTGCAAACCTTTACAGTATCATTAAATTAAAATCCATCTAAAACATTATTTAACATTAAATAAGCTTATGCAGTACATATTGAAACTCTGACATTGGTTTGTGTGTGAGCATGAGCTCAGCAAGAGGAAGCCTTTCAAAATGGAGGGAAATACTTTCAAGATGAATGAACAGGGAGCAAGAACTTAATTCATATGAACTCATATAATATGTGTTTGACACTTCTTATCTGCCCTAGCAGGGAGAATAAGAAGAGCTAAAAGATTATCTTTCAAAGAGTATTTAGTAGCATAATGTTGTTCTAGTTGATAACTTCCTCCTGCAAGTGATAGAGGAGCTAATGAGGAGAGGTACTGTGCTGGACCTCATTGTCACCAACAAGAAGAGGCTGGTGGGGAATGTTGAGCTCAAGGGCAGCCTCAGCTGCAGTGACCATGAGACAGTTGAATTCAAGATTCTTATGGCAGCAAGAAGGGCGTGCAGCAAGCTCTCTACCCTGGACTTGAGGAGAGCAGAATTTGGCCTCTTCAGGGATCTTCTGGGTAAAGTTCCATGGGATAAAGCCCTGGAGGGAAAAGGGGCCCAAGAAAGTTGGCTAATATCGAAGGATCACCTCCTCCAAGCTCCAGAGCGATGCATCCCAAAAAAGAGGAAGTCGGGCAAAAACACCAGGCAGCCTACATGGATGAACAAGGAGCTCCTGGACCAACTGAAAAACAAAAAGGAAGCCTACAGAGGATGGAAGTAAGGGCAGGTAGCCTGGGAAGGTTACAGAGAGATTGTCTGAGTGGCCAGGGATCAGGTAAGGAAAGCTAAAGCCCTGACAAAATTAAATCTGGCCAGGAACATCAAGGGCAACAAGAAAAGCTTATTTAGGTACAGCAGGGATAAAAGGAAGAGCAAGAAGAATGTGGGCCCTCTCCAGAAGGAAACGGGAGACCTGATTACCCAGGACATGGAGAAGGCTGAGGTATTCAATGACTTTTTTGCCTTGGTCTTCATTGGCAGGGGCTCTAACTACATCACCCAAGTCACAGAAGGCAAAAGCAGGGACTGGGAGAAAGAAAAACTGCCCACTGTAGCAGAAGAGCAGGTTCGGGACCATCTAAGGAACCTGAAGTTGCACAACTCCATGGGACCTGATGAAATGCATCGGTGGGTCCTGAGGGAACTGGCAGATGAAGTTGCCAAACTACTGTCTGTCATATTTGAGAAGTTGTGGCAGTCTGGTGAGGTTCCCCCCAACTGGAAAAGGGGAAACATTACCCTCATTTTAAAAAAGGGAAACAAGGGAGACCTGGGCAACTACAGGCTGGTCAGCCTCACCTCTGTGCCTGGCAAGATCATGGAGCAGATTCTCCTGGAAACCATGCTAAGATATATGGAAAATAAGGAGGTGATTTGTGACAGCCAACATGGCTTCACTAAGGGCAGATCATGCCTGACTAATTTGGTGGCCTTCTACAATGGGATTACAGTGGACAAGGGATGACCAACTGATGTAATTCACTTGAACTTGTGCAAAGCGTTTGACACTGTCCTGCATGACATCCTTGTCTCTAAGTTGGAGAGACATGGATTTCATGGGTGAACCACTTGGTGGATAAGGAATTGGCTGGATGGCCACACTCAGAGAGTGGTGGTCAACAGCTCAGTGTCCAAGTGGAGACCAGTGAAGAGTGGTGTCCCTCAGGGGCTGATATTGGGACTGGCCCTGTTTAACATCTTTGTTGGTGACATGGACAGTGGAATAGAGTGTACCCTCAGCAAGTTCAACAACGACACCAAGCTGTGTGGCGTGGTCAACACACTGGAGGGAAGGGATGCCATCCAGAGGGACCTGTGAACCCATCAGTGGGCCCACATGAACTGCAGGAAGTTCAACCAGGCCAAGTGCAAGGTCCTGCACCTGGGTCAAGGCAATCCCAAGCACAAATACAGGCTGGGCAGAGAATGGATCAAGAGTAGCCCTGAGGAGAAGAACTTGGGAGTGCTGGTGGACAAGAGGCTCAACATGAGCTGGCAATGTGTGCTTGCAGCCCAGAAAGCCAACCACATCCTGGGCTACACCAAAAGAGACATGGCCAGTAGGTTGAGGAAGGTGATTCTGCCTCTACTCCACTCTGGTGAGACCCCACCTGGAGTACTGCGTCCAGCCCTGGAGCCCCCAACATAAGAAGGACATGGACCTGTTGGAGTGAGTCCAGAGGAGGGCCACGAAGATGAACAGAAGGCTGGAGCACCTCTCCTATGAGGACAAGCTGAGAGAGTTTGGGCTGTTCAGCCTGGAGAAGAGGAGGCTCTGGGGAGACTTTATAGCGGTCTTCTAGTACCTGAAGGAGGCTTATAAGAAAGATGAGGAGAAACTCTTTAGCAGGGCCTGTTGTGATAGGAGTAGGTGTAATGGTTTTAAAATAGAGGGAGGTAGACTCAGACTGGGCATAAGGAAAAAAATTTTACGATGAGGGTGGTGGAACACTGGCACAGGTTGCCCAAAGAGGCGGTGGATGCCCCACTCCTGGAAACATTCAAGGCCAGGATGGACAGGGCTCTGAGCAACCTGATCTGCTTCTTGCAGGGGTGTTGGACTAGTTGGCCTTTAAAGTTCCTTTCCAGCTCAAACTATTCTATGATTCTAGTTCAGAATATCTGTGCAGCTCACTTAGTTTTTGTCTCTGGTAGATCATGCAACATCAAACTAATGTAAGCCTTCTGCTTTCTGTCTAGCTAATAATAGGAATACATTGCTTGAACTAGTTCTGAAACTGGGGACTGATGTATACGTTCATTTAAAAGGATTCACCATGAAGGGATCACAATGAGATAATTAAGGAACCTTATGATCATAAAGGCTCTGATTATATAGTTCATGTTTTAAAAATTCTGTTATGAATTAAATATTTTGTTTTCAAATACATTTGAGTATTCAGTTAGTTTTGCAATAATGTGGCTTCCAAGACTTTGATGCTACATTTACGTCTTCTCCACATTATGGTTAGTGGCTTGTTAAAAGTGCTAGATACCTCACAAAAACATGTTTCATTGCTGTTTTTGGAAAGGCTGAAGATTTGACTTGTGTCTCAGCCCAAAGAGAGGAAGTATGAAGATGGTAATTGAAAGTGCTAGCTCTCCTTCTGAACAAATCATTAGCTGCTACTTGTTTCTGGTTTGCAGTGAAAGCACTATATTTGAAAATTAATCAATTCCAGGTCTTCAGTGAAGCATTAAGTCCAATAATTTGTAATTCCTTTTTTTTTTCCTTTTCTTTTGTTAACAGAATTCAATGTAAGTTGCAGATATGGAGGAGTTTTTCATGTTGAGAAAAACGGTCGCTACAGTCTCACACGATCTGAAGCAGTTGAACTCTGCAGAGCTCTCAATAGTACCCTGTCAACACTAGAGCAATTGATGAAAGCTCATGAACTTGGATTTGAAACTTGCAGGTAAAAAAATTCTTGAAAAAAGAATATATCATGACAAGTCCATCCATCTATGTTATAGTGTAATAATTACCGTTGACTTCATATAGCTGTTCATTAGATGACCGAATCAGTTCTCAAGTAACTTATATTTTGTGTGATGAACAACACATCTTTGTGCATGTGTGTGTTTGCTCTGGGTCTGGTAATAAGTAAGTCCTTGACTGCATATTTTGTTTACCAATTATCTTTTAAAAATTGTACCCTCTTACAGATAAAATCTAAAGATAACAAAAGATTGACAGCATAATAAATTAATTGGGAAGATGTGCAGATCATACTGTATCACTACTTGTAAGAAAAGTACATGAAAAATGTTTATGATTTTTAATGACCTGATGTAAGGTAAAAGACTGAAGATGATACAGTACAGAATACAATATATAACTCTGTCTTTTCAAGAAACAGTAAACAGCAGCAAGTGGTACTGTGAAGGATGAACTGACATCCCAGTGAAAAAATGGCCACAGTATTAGTACATTCTTGTAATGTGGGAATGGAGAAGTTTCAGAAGACAGCCATAAAAATGACTAAAAACCCCCAAATCATGTTGTCAAGTAACATCTGCAATTAATGTTGTATGGGATAACAAATGCAGATAATGCAGACTTTTCAGTCTAGCAAAAAATAACTAGACCAAGAAACTGGAAGTTACTCACAGAAGATTTTGGATTAAAAAAATTAAGTGAGTACTAATACAACAAAATATATAAGGATAATAATTATTGTCTGAAACAACTTAGGCGGATTGTAGTAGATTCTTTGTCACACCAAAATTTCATCAAGATGAAATATTTTCCCCAAGGATGCCCTCTGTTCAAACAGTAATCATGTCAGAACAGTCCTATGGTCTGTAAATATTAGATGATTATGTGATCTTGCTTTAGAAAATACATAATACACTTATTATGCAAGTCATCCTAAACATTCATATGCAGAAAAGAGATTGAACTCAGGAGCTGTAAATTTGAAGTTTGGGGTTTTTTAAAAATCAAGTAACATAGATTCATGTCCACGAACCATTATAGAGTTGAAATAACTTTCAGTAGATTTTCAACTGTATTACAATCTAAAATAAACAGAAGATAGAGAGAAATTGAATTTATCTTCTAGCTGACTGGACTAGAAAAGTTCAGTGAACATTTCTTCAAAATTTTAAGACTTTCATTCTGGTACCATGAGAAATAGTACTAGCATCAATACTTCCTGCACCTTTTTCCTGTGAATTATTTCATTTCATTTTAGTCAGTGGGCTTTACTTTTTTAACGCCTAATGCATTAATGTTCTTTTTCACTGGCTTGCAAGCTCATGAGAATTGAATAAAGCTCCTTTCAAATTAATAGTATCTGTATGAAATAATTTGTAACCATGGAAAGATACATGTTCAGTGCCTTGAAAACATCCTTATACATATAAATGTCATACAGTGTCATTGATGACAACACATTCATTGTCATTATGACCTGCATGGTGGTGAAAGAGGTGAACAATAGTGCCAAGGAACAATGGACAGAAAATTCTTATAAGATTCTTCTGTGAGAAGTGTGAATGTAATTTAAAATAGTACTACATAAAGCCTAGAGACAAAAGTCCTGCATAGCATAGTAGGCAGGTTCTTTCTCTAACATTAGCATATGAACATACTTACCGTTCTGAATTGTCCAGAACCACATAAGTATGTGGAGACTACAGATCAAATCCTAACTAAATGCCTGGGGGTAGAGATTTCTAGTGCTAGCAGTCATGAGTATTCTGCAATGTGGAAAGTCTTTTCTAAAATTAAAATATAAAGATAATTGAAAGAAGGAGTAGAGTGAAATGTTGTGTTTATGGTTTTTTTTTTCAGCAGGGAGCTGTAGTTTTTCATTAATGTTACAATTTTCCCTAATTCACAGCTTAGCAGAAAACAGATTTGGACATGTAAGGCATGTAGGTAGGATTCCTTCCTCCTTTTCTTCTGGCCTGCTGTCCACCCTCTTACTTTCATTTGTTGATCCTGTGCTAGAAGTCCTTGTCGGTAAGGCTAGGGTCTTCCCAAGCTTGGATAGGAGAGAAAAAATATACTCATATTATACTCATACACATATAATCATCAAAATACATGTAGAATGATGAGTGAATAAGGTGAATCAACAGACCATAACACAACTAGGAGATTAATGGATTATAAAGTGTCAACATCGTAGGCTCGGCTGAAAGTGTGAGTAAAGCAGTTAATAATTCCACCTACAAGAGAGTTTCAGGATTGCAAGTATCTGCACATCAGACATGTAACTTGAATGGGCCTCACAGGCAAAAAAAAACCTGCAAAGCTATGAAATTTGCTCCTCCCTCAAGAAGTAAAACAAAACCCAAACCAAACCCCAGTTCTTGATACCATTCTATCACCCTTCCTAGCTAAATACATTGGAATTAATCAGGTGTTACAGGATTGCAAAATAGTAATAATGCATTGTGCATTATGTAGCTCTGTTAACCACAGTCTTCACTGAAATATGTGAGCTCTGTACACAATAGCCATATTGTTTGACTGAAAGATATAGTAAGAATTTGTGGATGAATGGGTGTTGTATTTGAATATTTCACTAAGATGTCAGCTTTTGCAGAAAGTGATGTGTCTTACAATCATTCTCTAAATTCACTCAGGTGCTATAAATTGAGCCCCCAGCATTTCCGTGTGAAATGTCACTGGGCAGTATGTTATGCTCAAAGCAATGAAAATGTGACTCCCTGAAAAAAAAAGAAGCCAGTCTTTAGTATCAGGTAATACAACCTCACACTGAATAAAAAGTGCACTTGCCTTTCAGTCCCTCACTTTCACTGCCTTGCTCTGGAACCGATCATTCTAGCTAATAAGTTGCTTACTTAATTAAAATGGGTATAGCTCTAGAAATTACAAGCAAAATGGTGTTGAGTGGCTGAAGACTGATGTAGCTACATGTGAGAAAGGAACGCTCTTCATATACAAAAAGGATGCATAAGCACATACACTTTTAAAAAATAATGTAAGATGAAAATAACAGCTACTTCATAGCTTCTTCGCATTTGAGATACCTAGAACATTTATGCCCTCTGCAATACTGTGTAATATGATGTGTTTTCCTCTGTTCTTCACAGGTATGGTTTTGTAGTGGGGTATATTGTTATCCCACGAATCAATCCCTATCATCTTTGTGCAGCAAATCATACTGGCGTCTACAAACTTACAGGAAATACAACTGGTCGGTACGATGCATACTGTTACAATGAGACAGGTATGTATATGCTTTTATGACATATTTTAGATATAAATTCACTAACAATAACATATGTAATATCCTATTTAAGGTACTGGAATGAGGGATTCTATACTAAATATCATCTCTTTTTCAACTGAGAAGAAATACCTTTTGTCAGCCTCTAGAAGTGTATGTATAATGCCAGCAATGATTTTGATCCGTTTTATCAGTAGTGTGTTTTGAACTAAACCATTTCTGCCCTTTGAACTACCTTAGTGGATTCAGAACAGTTCATTATCATGGCCTAGTGCAGTGAACTACTGCAGCAGTGAATCTAAAAGACATAACTGTTGTAGATGATGGTGCTCAGCTTTTCTGTTCCTGCACTCTTGAGCTTCCATGGCGAGCATGAGTTATTTCGGTTAAGGGATGCTAGGAGTGGCTGCCATCTGCAGCAGCTTCAAGGCCCCAGGTGGCCATCCAAAACCCATGGATAGGTTTCGGATGGAGGAGGCTGCTGCTCTCCTGTTTGCAGGTTCATTCACTATTTGCTCTCAGGAAAATCTCCATTCAGGCATCACGCAGTGAGATAGCAATGCAAGTCGGAAGCAGACCACTTTCTTCAAAGGTTCTGAACTTTTTAATAGCTGGAAATATTTTGATAAATTATTAGGAAAATGTAGATAATCTTGTAACAGATGCTGAACACAGTATTTGAAGATGAAATATGGACTAGCGTCAAGTGTCTTGAATTTCAGTAGGTTATTACATTCACAGACAGATCTTACAGGAAACTGTAGGCGAAATTCACGGATTATTTGAATGCCAGTGACATTATATCATTAAAAACCATCTTTGCATTGACATAATATCAGGTGAGCTGCCATCCTGTCACCCATGGATGACTCTTCTCCTGCTACAGCTATGTCCATCCCCACCAGAGCTTTATAACTCCTCCTAAGTCTTCTTCTCTTCCAGCAGTATGAGAAGGTGGCTCACATACTGGCTCCAAGCATGTCACTACAGCCCGCTGGAGCAAGCAGTGCTCACCAGACCAGGGCAAACTCTGCCTGTGCAGAGCCCTCCATGGAGAGGATGGGGGGTCCCTCCAGCCAAAAAAAGATTGGGGCTGCCATTACTGCCATGACGGTGGGGCTATCTGCACTGAAATTGGGTCATAAGGCTATTTTAACTGTCATTGATTGCAATCATTTGCTGGAATGGTTATGGAAATGGAGAATCTCATCATTAGTTGACAGAACAATCTTGAAGTGCCCCACCTTGGAAAGAGCAGATCGGGAACATAGATAGACCAGTGAATAACGTTTGATTTGGAAATTTGTTTTTAATTGTCCACATCTGAAGTTGACATTTTGTGATTACGTATAATTAATATGGGTATACACGTGACTTTTTTCTCAATTTCTCAAATTAATATTTTCTATTTTCCTTCTTTTACAGAAACAAGGGACAAAGCATGTGAGCCAATTGAAAGACTAGATACTTCTTTCCTCAATAATCAGAGTGAAATAGGTACTGTATTGATTAGAAAGACCTGCCACTTGTTTTATTCTTAGGATCTGGTTATCTTTTTTTACGTAAACAATTGTTAATTAATATTAAAAATCAAGCCAAACATAAGAGAAAGAAGTCAAGAGATGTTCAATGGAAATTAAAGCAATTAGACACTTGTCTTCCCCTAAATCCTATGGAGCTTGGTTTGTCTCGAGGTGCTACCAAACATTTTTATATAGGTAAATTAAATTTTTTAGCACCTCAGAGTTGCTAATGTTTCTTTGACATGGAGGACTTTGCTTAATCAGCAACCTTTCTACATCTCATTTGAGCTGCTGATTAGAAAAGCAACTGTAAGTGGAAGAAAACTCTCATAATAAATTATTTGTCCCAATTCTAAAATTCTAGTTGACTGTACAGAGGACAAGATTTTATGTTCAAAATCAAAGTGTCTGATCAAAATATCAAAATATTTGATGCAGAGTAGGCCCTATATGTTTGACAAATATATACATTAGTATATATACCTTAGATGTAGTTTAGTGATGTATGATCTAGACATAGATAGACAGGATGGCAAAAATGGATTAACTGATATTAATCTACAACTATTTCTCATTATTTTTTTTTTGTTATAGGACTTAAACTGTTTAGCATTACTGAAATATAGCTATTTAGCTCCTTCATATTATCAGCTGCTTAATTTCCTCTTTCCAACAGTCATTGACAATGCAGATGGCTCACGTTATAATGCAGATGGCACGCGTCACAGCGGAGAGTCCTCAACCTCAGGTGCAGATGATGAAAATGTAGGTAGTGGATCAACACATGACACAACTCCCATGGATACCTCCATCAGGAGATCCAGCCCCTCATATTATGGAAGCGCTACTCCAGTCTCACAGCTGCCAGATCATTCTTCTGGAGGAGGTGAAAAAGAAATTCTTACAAAAGATTCTGGTAAGGACAGTAGGTTGCTACTATATCCCCTTTAAAATAACTGAGTGAAGGATTACGTTGCTAGTTCAAGGATATTATAAGGAAATGAGAAGCACCGTCTCTAATTTGGATCCTGGGGAAGTCAAGGGAGAATGTGTGTCTTTGAAATAAAACAGAAACATTCTGAATTTCTAAGGATTTTTTTTGTTGCACAGGAGTACAGAGCAGCCACACATCAGTTCACATAAAACTTCACAAGATATTGAGAACGGATCATTCTAAGAATTTGCTCTTGTTCCTATTAAAATATTTATTTCATTAAAGGCTCAAAAACATATCTAACAGTGAACACAGAGAGGTTAGTGAGGGTGAGGGTATGGATATATAGAGATACATACAGAGATTTATATATAGGATAACTTATTCTTATCTATTCTCTAGAAGGATGAATTAACATTAAGTAATAAGAATAAGGAGGACTTAACAGTGGAAATGTTTTCTCTTTATACAAATAAAGGGTTTTTTTAAGGACATCTTATGACAGCATATTACAGAATGCACAGAGATATAAAAGTGTCAAATTAAAATGTTATTAGTACCTTCTTTCTTTAGGTGGTAAAGACAAATTCTGTTTTCATGAAGCCCTATGAAATACAAATGTCATACTCTTTTCTTGGGCATTTGCAGGGTGGCAAATTCATGAATTAGAGTGCCTTGCCTGTATCTTGCTTTCTTGTGAAAGTGGCATGTTTTGCTTGTGTGGCTGAAATTATCAGAGATCTGAAAGACTTGCTCCCATTGAACATAAGGGATTCAAATATAATTCACCCTCAAAGTACAGTGAAGTTTACTATGTAAGCTCTGACTATAGGCTTTCTATCAAATCACCAATAACTTACCAGTGAAGGATACGAGTAGTTTGCATCATTATCCTCAATAAATACTGAAATAAAAAAAAAAAAAAAAGAGCAGAAGCATTAGGATTATAA
The DNA here is from genome assembly GCF_036417535.1 of Chlamydotis macqueenii. Classification (NCBI taxonomy): domain Eukaryota; kingdom Metazoa; phylum Chordata; class Aves; order Otidiformes; family Otididae; genus Chlamydotis; species Chlamydotis macqueenii. The sequence continues at coordinate 49,328,533 of NC_141560.1, read as the reverse complement.
AGTGATTTTTCACTGGTGATATGCTCATGACATGTTATGCTTCTTTTTCCATGTTAACATCATGAAAGATAAATCCTAACCTTCTCTTCCTAAGGAACTAGGATCAGAGCCATTCCCCAAGGCGTATGCCACATACTTGAATTGCTTGCTGCAACAACTCTTATCAACTCTGCTTACATGCCGCGTTTAGATTTTTGGACTAGATCTCAGAATATGTCTCAGTAAAGAGGGGAAAACAAATAACTCATTGCTCTAGAATTCCTGTCCAGAGGGTACACAGGTACAATTAGAGCTTTAATCACATGAACAGATCATTGCCAGGATGTTCATTATCCCTGTAATACATAATCTCTTGAAATAATCTGGTTTGGTGATATCCTTAGTTACATGTTAGTGAAGTAAGGCCATTTGGGGTTGAATTACGTGAAGAACCTAGTCTGTATCCTTTTCTCTTGGACCTATAAATGAAGGAATGAAGCTTGCAGTATAAAATAATTGAAGTAGTTGTAAGTACTGAGTTGCAACTCAGCTAATGAAATAGTAATGATTCATTCATCACATACAGCTGATGAAGTTTCTCCTGTATCACCTGACATCTCTTTGGCGACGGCAGCTGATGATTTACTCGAAAAAGATGATGGATGGTATCCTGTAACTACTGGTAAGATTTATGTGATGTAACAACTGCATCAAATATAGATTGCGTTAGAACTGCTTTCTTCTTCCAGCAGGGCATTCTGGTAAGTGGTGAAGTATACATCATCTCTAATTTTGGAGAGGCATTGCAAGACAGTACTTTCCAGACTGGTTAAGTCAGAAATAAACTTCACTCTCTGAAACAAGGGGAGTAAAAACATTTACTGTATGTTTGCTTCAATGCTTATAGACGAGTTCAGAAAGATTCCTGTTTTGTGTTTCCCACTGCTTTTTTATCACATCTATTTACTCTATGAGGCACCACAAATCAGTGCAACCAATTATCACTTGAAGTCAATTTATTTCCGAGGTAGAAAAGGACATTTTCGTCAATTTGTGATGAAAGTGTTTGTGATTCTAGCATATTTATGGTTGTGAATGTGGGTAATCCACATCAAAACCATGGCCTTGCTCACCAAAGCAGTGCTTTAAGTGGCGTTTCCAATTTCCAAGCCACTTGTGCACTGGAAAAATTAATTTCATCCTTAGTGTTGGCAATATGCATGAGAAAAAATTGGAGTCTACGCTGGCTCTATAGCTGTGAGAGCTCAAGAGAACAGTAACCATTTTCTGTACTTTGTCCTTAAATAGCTGTACTGAGTGGGAAAATCTGCTTGTGATGTTTTTGTCAAATATATAGTGCAGAGCAGCTGCAGCAAATGAAAAACTTTTAAAGTCATCTTACATGTTTTAAAGTGGAACTGTACATATATTCACTGTAGTTCTTAAGTTTAGAGTGATAAAGATCTTTGCCCCAGAAAATAAAGTTAATCTAAAGGGAGAACATTTTAATTGTGCAGAGGAGATCTACAGAGGTGTGTTGTAGTAAAGACTGAACTGATAGAAAGTTTCTTTCTGCTGACTCTTTTTTTCCCCACCATGGAAACTCGTCATAGTGAGTTTGTTTAATTGTAAAAAATAGTCAGTTTGTTTAATTGTTTATTGGTTGCTGATACGTGGTCAAATGGGCTATGTGACTTGGAGGGACGATGCCCTCATTACTGTATTTAGAAATCACAGGATAGGGTAAGAATGATTGTATGTCTTAAACAGTTAGCAAAAGTTTTACTAAAAGACAGAAATCATTCAACCAGACTTCTTGTCTCAGAGGATATGAAGGGAAAAAAAAATCAGGTTGGTCTTCCCCAAAATCTTGAAAACAAATAGAGAATTTTCTGGTGCTTGTTTGAAGTGAAAGGTTTTGCTACAAAGTTTTGCCTGTAAGGGGCAAAGGGTAGAATCCCACCTGGTAACAGTGGGGAATTTGTCTGGTTGACTCTGGTGGTGATTTTTCCTGTAGATTTATTTGCTTTTATATGCACGTGTGACTTCATGCTTCCTTGTACAGATGTTTCTGTACCTGTTGCAAAAACCTGTGCATTGTTTCTAGGCAGGAAAGCTTTTGGTTTTTCTTTTACTACTTGGTTATCAAATGTATTGATCCTACAAATGTATGTCTCTTCCTGTTGCTAACAGTTCTTTCTCATGGGCATGACTATTTTACAGAGGAAAAACTAGAGGCATTTAAGATTTTAAAAGATCAAAATAACTATAGAGCTATGTAATAAAATATGTTAATAGTGACATATGTATATCACAAGTGATAGCATTGGCATGATTGCTTATTGTTTTAGGGTTGATAGATTGATTCTCGGGGGAAAAAAGATTATGAAGGTACTGCACCTGGGCTTTTCTGATAGGTTTAGCTATCACTCAGCAACATCACTTTAAAGCCAAATAGATCCAGTTCATTTAATTTTACTGCATAACAAACTGTCATAGTTCAGCCCCGATCGGGACCAGACTACGCAGTCTCTCTCTCACTCCCCCCACCCTCCGAGACAATAGGGAGAGATAATATAAGGAAAAACGGCTCGAGGTTTGAGATAAGGACAGGGAGAAAATCCTTAAAGTTACTCTTATGGGCAAAACAGACTCGACTTGGGGAAAACTATTCATTTATTACTACAAACAGCAGGATAATGAGACAGAGAATGACATAACCTCCCCCACCCCTCACTCTTCCCGAGCTTAACATTATCTCTACCACCTTCCCCCCCGAGTGGCACAGGGAGGGGAAGAAGGAATGGAGGTTACGGTCAGTTCATCACGCGTTGTTTTACGCCGCTGCTTCATAGTCGGGGGAAGAACTCCTCATATTCCTCCCCTGTTCTGTTTGTGGGTTCCCTCCCACAGGCCACAGTCCTTTGTGAAACTGCTCTGGCGTGGGTCATCTCTTCCACAGAGTTGAGTCTCTCCAGAACGGCTGTCCCAGCGGTCCCTCCACGGGCCACAGCCTCCTTCAGGCATCCACCTGCCCCAGTGTGGGGTCCTCCACGGGCTGCAGGTGGATTTCTGCTCCTCCGTGGACCTTCATGGGCTGCAGGGGGACAACCTGCTCCACCATGGTCATCACCACAGGCTGCAGGGGAATCTTGGCCAGGAGCTGCATTACTCCTCCCCCTCCTTCTCCACTGACCTTGGCGTCTGCAGCCGTTCCTCTCACAAGAAAAGTTCTTCACACCAGGCTGGCAGACGCCTCTCATAATCTCTTCACGTCATCCAGCTCATCTCCTCTCCACTTCTTGCAGCCGGGCCAGGCCGAGTCGGGCCCAGTTGGCCGCCTGGCGAGGGGCCGGAGGGTGAGGCCTGCAAGGCCCACGAGGCCTGTGCCTCCCCCTCTGCGCCTCTGCCCCTGCTCAGCTTCTTCACATCTTCTCTTTTTTTTTTTTCTGTTTTCTCCTTCTTAAATATATTATCGCAGAGGCGTTATCACAGAACATTCTGCTACCAATCAGCTCGGCCTTGGCCAGCAGCCCTAGGCCCGGCCGAGTCCATTGAACAAAAGGGAGCAACTTCTAGCAGTTTCCTACAGAAGCTACCACCTTAGGTCCCCCCTCACTAAACAAAATCAGAACACAAACAAATGAGTAATTTAGCACTGCTGTCAGAAGTTAAGTGTAAGCTATCCATCTCCATGAGAAGTCATCAAATTTTCAGTAGCACTGGAGAAAGTTACATGAACAAACAAAAAAGAAGATAAGGCCATGCCCGAATGTCTGCTATTTACATTGTGCAACAGTGCAGGCTCATTGGAATATCCCAGCCACAGTTTAATTTCCCGAAGAAAAATCCCACAGACAGAAAAGTGGAAAATTAAGAAATAAGTAAAGAAAACTATTTGGCATATATCTTCATGTAGATGACTAAAAATATATCTGTTTAATTCTAGTGTGTGAAAGTGACAAACATAACTGGTGGCTCTTCATCTATATTACACACCCTTTGTAAACTTAAAGTTTGATGATCAGGTGTCTAGCTTGTACAAAACACTTTTTTTTCTATGGGTTTGAAGTGAGCAATTGCCACAGCTCCTTGTTCTTTATTACTCTGGCTTTGGACATTATTGGTGATGTTCTCCATCAAGTTCATGGCCCAGATTAATACGCTACCAGTACTTTGCCATCACCTTTCTCTTCTAACTGAAAAGAGTTTTTCTCTTTGTTGTTAACAAGTCATGATTCATCTGCACATATGCTGTGGATCAGTTGTAATGAAATTGTGTTGCTGATCGACGAGATACTTTCCTAAGCTATCAGAGCTAATTACTCAAACAGTAACTGCAACTGGTTTTGTTCATCCATGTAATAGACATGTTTATGCTCTAATGGATTTTCCTTTTTAAAAAAAAAAAAAAAAAGACGCAGTATTTATTCAGTCAAGGAAAGCTTTTCAGAAAGGCAAAATCTGTTAGGTTTTGCTGCCAAAATAGCTACATCTTGAAAAAGTGCAGTTCTGAGTTTAGGTCCATACACATTGTACACTTTGCAGTTTAAAAATAAGCAAAACATAAATACTGCAGGCTGAAGAACATCAGCTTATCCTGTTTGATCATTAAACTTTGATTCCTAGGTCTTACATTTTACAATGCTTTCATATATTACACAAAAATTTATCAAAACTAATGTCTTTGATGTTAGTCTTCACGGCATTTTTCCAAATCAATTATTTAAAGATTTTGCTCTGAATGAAAAAGGGTATATGATATTTTTTCTTCATCTTCAAGATATAAAACTTAGGTGGTCTAACTGCTGATAACAATATTGCCTGTGAGGAATTGCCAGAATAAAAATATTTCCAGATAAATATTGTGAAGTAGATTCAGCTTTCTTTTGGTGAATATATGTGTGACTTGAAGCACAGCTCTTCTTGCAAACTCTGCTTCTCAGTTTATTAATAACTTTCCTAGCAGAGAGAAAGGTTAAACTATCAGCTGGCTTGCTTGAGGGATTTCAATTTCTATGGTGTGCATGCTTCTATTAGCTTTGAATGTTTTTTGTCAGAATATTGGGGCATATTTCCTATACGGTACGTACTTTGACCTGTCAAACCTAAAAATACTACAGAAAATTCATTGACTTTACTGGACTTTCAGAGCTGGTAACACAATCTTAGACTTTAGTAGAATATTTCAAATTTCACTTACACTAAAAGCACTGGATATTTTTGCTGTTGGAGGAATGTAATGATACCATGAGTTCATACATTCGACTCACATCCATCTCAGTGGGATGAGCATGCTCAGGGTGTCGGTGCTGGTGGACTTGACTTTGCTGGAGGAAAAGTGCTTCTCAAGAAATAATAACAAGATCTTGGTTGAATGAACCATGTCCTAACAGCCCCAGGGCCTCATCATGACGACCTGGAGAAAGCCACCACCCAAACTTGGTGGAATCCGTTTTCAAACCACTGGTGGTGGTTGAATGCTGGAGAGAAGACACAAGAACCTACGCAAGCAACCAAGGGTAAAGAATGTCATGCTAAGAGGGCTCTTTGGTTAGGGGCTGAATAAGCAGAGCACCAGGGCCTCGAGCTTCAGAAGCATTAAGTGGAGGGGGAATTGAATGTGTGGTATATGTCACTGCTTTTCGTCACCATGTGTGTGGTGAAGTGGGAGAAACAAAGTACTGGATTATCTGTCACTGACTACATTTGGTAGCGATAGAGCAGTTGTCCGCATTGTTCACGTACTGTGGAGGTATTCTGTGTGTCTGAAAGGGACGAATATGTGAGTCATTTTATAAAGGATGTACTTGGGTTTTTCTTTTTTCCTGTTTGGAGACAGTTTAGAAGTAGACTGTTCCAATGAGAAGGACTTGTGGGAGAAAGGAAGAAAATGTTTTCAAGCTAGTACACTATGCTTACTCTGCTAGAAGATGACAGGATATGGTTAGTGCTGCAAGCGTGCATAGGGCACTGCAATATAGCTAAAAGTCACATTGGGGCACCTTCAGCAGGGCCCTGGCAGAGTGATGAATCCCTTGTGGGTGGGAGAACCAGGAGGAGATATGGACCGTGGGAAGCATAGTGCTGTACACTCTTCTCTGTGATTATAAAGCTGCATGTAGGGGATACAGGAAAGCATAACTGCTGTCAGCAGAAGACCTTGTGAGTTAGGGCTTCATGGCAGATTTAACATCATCACAGCAGATATGACGTCAAGTGGCAATGGTTCGGATGACGAAGACTCCTCTGAGGAGACGACTTACCCAACAGTGTTTCCAGGCTGGGACAGGAGTGTGGCCAAGGACGAGTATGCTCCAAGTACTAGTAAGGAACTTCCTTTCTCTTTGGATGGTTTCTTTCTTCTTTTTCCTCTCCTGCTCAATATTTCTCCTCTTTTGCCATACATATATTGTGTCATAGTGGGATGTTTTCCTGATCAACTCGTTTCAAATACATCTCCAATGCCACAGGAGAAACCTGTTTATATCTTTTGAGTTCAGTATGCTTAGAAGCACCATCTTCCACTGCTTCTGGAATTGTTGTATTGTCTCCATTCATATTTGATTTGTGGGCTTCCCTCATGGCATGCTGTGTCTCAAGGAATAATTCCTCTTTGAGGGAGCTTCCTACCTCTGTACAAGTGGAACAATTATTTCTGTTTGCATGCCAATACCTGTTTGTCTTGCCTAGCACAGTGGACGAAAAGACTGTAGATTCTGTAATTTTTCTGAAAAAAGATCTCTTTCCATACTTACTGTTACAAACCTATGGAACATTACTATTCGAAATGCTGTGTTTTGAGAAAAGTGCATTGCTAATGTGATAGGAGTAAAGCCGCACCTCTCTTTCCATCCTGTTCTGACGCCTAACTGGGAAGTGTTTCTGGTGTGGATTTTCCTGACAGGATCAGGCCAAGGGGAGTGCATGTGTTTTTGGAGTGGAATGGCCATAGTTCTGAGCACAGCTCTTTGACTGCATTGGCTTCATGGGGTTATTAGTACAAGACAAGGCTAAACTAATGGGTGTGCTTATCTCTGGGTGTCCTTTTTGCCCATCATGGATACTTCTTTCACCTTTTGTATGTGATTTTATGTTGTCTTGGTTCCTCATTCTGGCGTCTAAGGCTACCTGCTCTCTTCTGCTGGCAAAGTCTATGAGGAACTCACTAACCTTGTTGAATGTGGAGGGCTAGAAAAGACCCAGAGGACTTTTTGATGCTCCTCTCAAGGGACCATGTTCTTTCTTGGGACTGCCACTAGTGCTTGCATCTGGCTAAGTGTTTGAGGAATGTAATGATACCACGGGTTCATACATTCGCCTTGCACTCACATCCATCTCAGTGGGATGAGCATGCTCAGGGTGTCGGTGCTGGTGGACTTGACTTTGCTGGAGGAAAAGTGCTTCTCAAGAAATAATAACAAGATCTTGGTTGAATGAACCATGTCCTAACAGCCCCAGGGCCTCATCATGACGACCTGGAGAAAGCCACCACCCAAACTTGGTGGAATCCGTTTTCAAACCACTGGTGGTGGTCAAATGCTGGAGAGAAGACACAAGAACCTACGCAAGCAACCAAGGGTAAAGAATGTCATGCTAAGAGGGCTCTTTGGTTAGGGGCTGAATAAGCAGAGCACCAGGGCCTCGAGCTTCAGAAGCATTAAGTGGAGGGGGAATTGAATGTGTGGTATATGTCACTGCTTTTCGTCACCATGTGTGTGGTGAAGTGGGAGAAACAAAGTACTGGATTATCTGTCACTGACTGTACATTTGGTAGCGATAGAGCAGTTGTCCGCATTGTTCACGTACTGTGGAGGTATTCTGTGTGTCTGAAAGGGACGAATATGTGAGTCATTTTATAAAGGATGTACTTGGGTTTTTCTTTTTCCTGTTTGGAGACAGTTTAGAAGTAGACTGTTCCAATGAGAAGGACTTGTGGGAGAAAGGAAGAAAATGTTTTCAAGCTAGTACACTATGCTTACTCTGCTAGAAGATGACAGGATATGGTTAGTGCTGCAAGCGTGCATAGGGCACTGCAATATAGCTAAAAGTCACATTGGGGCACCTTCAGCAGGGCCCTGGCAGAGTGATGAATCCCTTGTGGGTGGGAGAACCAGGAGGAGATATGGACCGTGGGAAGCACAGTGCTGTACACTCTTCTCTGTGATTATAAAGCTGCATGTAGGGGATACAGGAAAGCATAACTGCTGTCAGCAGAAGACCTTGTGAGTTAGGGCTTCATGGCAGATTTAACATCATCACAGCAGATATGACGTCAAGTGGCAATGGTTCGGATGACGAAGACTCCTCTGAGGAGACGACTTACCCAACAGTGTTTCCAGGCTGGGACAGGAGTGTGGCCAAGGACGAGTATGCTCCAAGTACTAGTAAGGAACTTCCTTTCTCTTTGGATGGTTTCTTTCTTCTTTTTCCTCTCCTACTCAATATTTCTCCTCTTTTGCCACACATATATTGTGTCATAGTGGGATGTTTTCCTGATGAGCTGTTTCTTCAGAAATGTCTCTTTTGCAATTGGAAAAAACATATGAGGTCCATATTGACAATATTATTATCTTTTCTGTTGCTACTTAAAAATAATTTATTGGTTTCATGCCTATTGGAATACACGTGTTCACTCATGATTTTCCCAAAAGAAAATGCTTATCTTTTTTTTCTATTTTTTCCTTTTTGGGAAAACAGTGTTAAAATAATTCTGGTTCATGTTATTTATAATCTACATCTATACAGTAGTAGACTTCCTGTCTGTGGAAGATGTTCAGGCACAATCTGGGGAGGCCATGCCCCAAGTGCCCTTTTCTTTGGGAAGTGTCAGCAAAACAGTTTCATATTTGCTACCTTCCATACTCTTCCCATGCACTCTTCTAACATTGTCTCATTTGTTTTGTGAGCTCAGATATTTGGGCATGATCCAGTACCACAACTCACCTATTTTAATACATAGCTTCATTTTCCTGATATGAATAGTCCCACAGTGATCATCTGATAGCTCTTTTTTGACTAAAAAAGCCATCTATACCTAAAATAATTTTGTCTCAAAACCAGAAAACCACCACGTATGAGGATCAAAGCCAAGCGCTTTATGTCACTAAAACACGCAGTCTGGTACTTGGCCTTAAGATCACAGAATGGGCTCAGCCCTGGGGTTTTTTTCAGTATAGATGTTGCCATTAATGACTATATTCTAATGCTCTTATTTGCACAAATATAATAATCTATTACTTTTTTGTGGTAATTTTGTTTAACTTAAGCACATCTTATTGTGTCTTTTGTCTGTGCACTTACTTAGTAGTGTTTATAAATCACTGTTTATAAGCATTTTTTTTTTCTGAAGATAGTGGAGGTCTTCATTTTTAGAAGAAAATATAAAATGAACAAGTCATCTTGCTTTGGCATTTTTTATTCTTTTGCCTAAGTTTTGGGTATTTCTGGTGTTAATTTATTTATCTTTGCGACTCTGCATTTGTGACTTATTCCACATGGCGTCTTGCATTCCAACTACCTTCTGTGGCCTAGTGCTGTCTGCATGCTCCATGGGTGAAAATGTATGCAGTCTCTGCTCATATACTCTTGTGGACATTTTCTTTTATCTATTCAATTTTATTATAGCTTTCTTGACTAATATTGGCTTCCTGATGGCTGTCAAGGTGCGTTCGTTTTTTTTCTGAACGTAGCTTTTGAGCTCAGTGGTAGATATTCTAACATGAATCTGAGTACTTGTTGAGTACTTAGTAAGCATGTTTTACATGTATTCAGACATCCAGCATATTCTTTAGGTCCAGCATTATTCTTCAACCTGGAGTTTAAATGTTTATAACTGCTGTAATGGTTTTGCACTACTTCTGCTCTGCATTATACTTCTAATAGAAGTATTCTTCTTGGGAAACTTTGCATCCGCCCAATGCAAAGAAAAGAACGACTGGTTTCATGTAAAGGGATTTGATAAGAAGAGTAGAGACCACAGTTAAGCTGTGCATGAATTTCCACTTTCCACCACCTTTATGGCACACACTAACAGTAGAGTAATAGTGGTAGATATAGAGCATGGGCAGCGTTGAATCCTCCATTGTCCTAACAGCTGTGGACTCGCAACACGAAACGCTTCTGGAAACCTCCACACAAGACCACTGGAACCCCGCCTATACAGATGAAGAGGAGCAGTATCCTAGCTCTGCTGGCAGGGGTAAAGCAATTAAGCATTTTAGATAATACTCTGATTTATGACATAATTCAGTGAACACTGTTACAGTGCAGCTGGTTGTAATTCTCGTACCGTTAGCTGGTTGTAATTCTCATACCGTTAGCCTCAGTTCAGTATAATAGCTCTATATTATGTGTACTAGAGCCCTAGGAGGTGGCATCTATAACATTCATCTGCCATTTTGCATCTAATATTCATTACTTGGCACTTTTCCTCACATCTCTGGGACTTTTCAACTTGCACTGCCAGTAGTGTAATAAAACTGAGCAGATTGTAACATTTGGTGACCCACCTTGGTAAGAAAAATAATTCCCTTTTTTCCACTTCAAAATTTCTATTTTAAAATCTGAAGCAAAAGACAAGAAAGGGAAATAGTGATTCAAATACATGAAACTGTGCTACAAAGGATAATATACTACCTGCAGATGAATGTGAACATTTTGCTACCACTGTTAGTGCCAGCAGCAACCTGAGATACTAAAAGTGTGCTCATATTCTTCAAGCCTAAAAACTTCTTTATGCAAAGGCTTACAGAGTGCATTCTCCAGCTATTTTTGCTGTGTACCTAAACAGTTCCCAGTTAAATTTTTTTGAAAAGCATAGCTGGATATGACCTTCATTTTTAGGATGTTTTGGCTATAATGCACAGCTTTACCCTGTTAAGGAGAGGTGCAAAATGGAATAGCTGGAGGCACAGCTGTATACAGCTGGATTGGGAGCCAGCCTTGTAATTGCATAAAATTAGATTGTACTCGAAAGAAATACATTTCACTGGGACTTGTGGAAAGCTTTCTTATCCCTCTGTAAAAACAAGCATTTTCTACATCCTGTGGTAGTTCTTTGGATTTATATGATCTGCCTCCAATAGCTGGATACATGTCTTTCTGGTTCCAAGATAGTTTTGAATAGTGAAAGCTGTTATGAATGGCATCAGGACAGGTGCTATAATCACCCAGAAATAATTTTTGTGATAACTTTATTTTAGTTCTGAAGTATAGTTTGATTGATTGATTCATACATTAGTTAATTTTAACTTTTTTTTTTACAAGATAATCTGTATATATTAAGTTTAATTACAAAAATAGTGAATTACACTTGCATGAGTGCCCTCTTTATGAACATTTTATTGCCTGAATGTGAAGATAAATATTACTTCAGTTTTGCTCTTTTTGGGAAATAGCATAGGTTTCTGTAGCTGGTGACTTATGGCATAGGTAACAGGTCTGTCTCATTCTTTGCATGCTTTGATTAAGGACCTTTGCTTTACCTTTAATCTGTCACTCATGGAAACTTTTGATACTTAAGGCAAATATATTTCAAACAGTTCTAATGTTCGTCTTAGTATCATAGGTATTCTTTTTTTTCTGGTGTATCTTTTCTAAGCCTTTTAGTGTTCATTAGAAAATCTCTTATGGTGGTGGTACTTCAAGTGATTTCTGACTGCATGTTCTGCTATATAAACAACAGCAAACTAGAGAGTGAACAATTAATTTATTTTATCAGTAAGAGCTTTAATTATTACTGAGTTCAAAACAAGTATGCTTTTCAATGTCGAATATATGAACCTACTTATTTCATTCATCCGGTTCCTGAAGAAATAACAATTTCTTTGGAGGCAGTCTTGTAATTGTGTAACGGAGATACTAACTCAAAAGCAAAAGTTAATAATCTTTTTCACTTTTAAAAACCCAGAATACACAGACTCAACAGTTAAGTTAGTATTAATAAATACGAACTAGAGATGCCAGCTGTTGTTTCTATGTGTTCTTCCACTGCTTCTCCTATAGCTTTTCTCTCCCATTGGCACTGAGATACTTTCTAGTACACTTAAATCTTCTTCTGATCCTGGTGATGCTTTTGTGTGATAGGGTTTCCAAAGGACTTCTGTTTTCTTTCATCTTTCATTTCACATCTAATGCAACAATTAAAAGAAAAATCCAAAACACAAAAGCTAAGCAGCCTTGTTGTGTAGACTATGAAGATGAGAATATGACTGGTGTGGCTATTTTGATCATTATTGATTCAATCATCATCTTATCAGCACTAGTTACAAGTGAAAGTGAAAAACTTCAAGGACCAACCCAACATCCGCTATTACACAGTGTTCATTCCGGATGGATCAGTCAGGAGCAAAATCCTGCAAATACCACTGGGAGTATTGAACAGCATGAATTTACTGTTGCAGGTGAAAATGATATTGAAAAGGAATCTTCTTATACAGGTAATATTACAGGTCACATTTTAGTAAAGTATCAGGGTTTACTAAAGGTTTAGTTTTAAGATTTTTTTACTAACAGTTTTGCATTCTGAGGTCATAACAGAGTTTCTGTGAGTAAACCTGAGCAATTCTGATGTTATATTGTATTTTTAAAAAATTATTCTATTCTTCAGACCTGTTCCTGGAGGTTTGTTTTCTCTCACATTTGGATTGCGTGTCAAGACCAAGTAGACTGTCTCCTCCGTTTTGTGTTCTGTATAATGAAGTCACAAGGTTTTAACAGGCTATCTTACCAGGGTTGTATCTGTAGGAAACAGCGAATGTTTAAATGGAAAAACAATAATGTCTGTTGTTTTTTCCACATATCTGGAAGCTGTGTTCACTTCCCCCTTGCAAGTCATTATTGGTCCTGGGTTTTTTTTTCAGTTTTTGTTAACATGGCAATTATATCTAAAAATTTCTATCTAAAATATCTACTCACCCACTTTTGAATTATGACAAGATAATACTGGTAATGAAGGGAAGAAAGCAAAGCATAGTGTAGAATAAAAGAGAGGCTTCTCTCTTCCATTGGTCGAAGCAATAGAAATTTAAAAGATCAAATTACACTGCAAAGCTAGTTACTGAAAATTGCCATGTATTAGTTTCTGCTCCTGTGAGTGTACTAAGCTTACTAGTTAATGACTGATGTGCTGTACTAAGCACTGCCAACAGTGAATTTAACACAGTGATCCTCTGGTCTTGCAGACTATCCAATACAGGCCACTGAAGGCAAGCATGTCATAAATATTATTTGAGATCCTCTATAACATGGATCTATTCCTTCAACTCAATGTAAACTTATTAGCAAAAGTTTTGTATAGCTTATTGCTTCAGCAGTCCCTAAGCCCACATTCCTCTAAGATATCAACCCCAGAAGTTTCATCAACATCCTTTAAAAATCTGGTGATGCAGTACAATGTATTGATACATATAGGTACTGTACTGTACTATACTATACTACTGTAGCAATATAATTTGGCCCAGTTGCGACTGAAATTTTAACATGCTGTGGCAATTTTGTTGTTGGTTTTGGTTTTTTTAATTGGTTTGGGGGGCATTAAGGAGGGTTATGCTACTTGTAAGATTTGGGTACTGCTTTTCTGTGACTGTCCACTAAAAGCTACAGATTGGTTGATATGGACAATATAATATTTTTCTAAATAACTGCAATAGCAAATATTCTCCAGTTGAATGCAGTCTTATTTATTGTGTGCGCTATTCACAAATCTGCACCATGTGCTAGCCTTCCTCTCTGTCAGACTTCCTTGTCTATTTTCCTAGAGATGCTGCAACTAACAAAACAGTGAAATTTTGAGGGGATAAAATTTGATATAGTCAATACACTCAAATTCTGTGATTAAAATCTCACTGATGGGTCATATTCTTGCAGTAATTTCTGCCTTTCTTGTTCTTAATTCTGCATCAGTGGGTATTGGTTTGATATTCAACTAAAACAAAATCAACAGCATGATTCAGGGAAATACTTTTGAAAAACAATGAGATATCTTGATTCTCAAAAGCATATGCTCGGTTTAAGGAAGAAGTCAGCCCTATTCGTGACAGTAGGCAGCTTTTCCAAACATAAACCAGAATGAGAAGCAAATCTGCTTTACTTCTCTTTGCCATTAAATGTAGTAGACATGTGAGCAAGGCCTGTCATAGAGACAAGAACCGAAGAGGAGAATAATATGAGAAATGGATCTTTATATACTGAGTTCATAATTGCTTCACCATCATCATAACAGCTATGGCCTCCAACCATGGGGCCAAACAGAACGACTCGGCGCAAGAGCCATTGATGTATCCAGCTTTGGACAAGGGAGAGGATTATGCCACACAACCTGCTATAATGGATAGAATTATTCCTTCCAGAGAGAATAATAATGAAAAAGAGTCTTCCACTACAGGTACTAGTAATAATGTCAATGATGTATGTTTCATCACTTCTGTCTCTCAGGTGGCCTGTCTTGGAAAGATATTGCATGAACTTGTAGAAAGGATTAACTTACTGATCTCTTCTGACAATGATACAAATTACAGAGTGATTAATTTTCTCTGTGCTCTGCCTGAATAGTGTTGAGATAGAAGTTTTCCATTTTAGCTTTGTGTAAAACATTGATTTTTTACCTTCGAAAACACCTTTTAGTGCTTTCTGTTCCTTAGTGAAACATAACTGTGGAACTGCGTCTTGCTTATTACGTAACTTCTATTATTTGGTGTTGCCAAACTGTCTTTACCATAAGGTTGAATTCATACTTATGTATATTTGTACATACACTTGTTGTCATGGTTTAACCCCAGCTGGCAACTAAGCACCACACAGCCGCTTACTCATCCCTCCCCTTCCCAGTGGGATAGGGGGGAGAATCAGAAGAGTAAAAGAGAGACAGCTCATGGGTTAAGATAATAATAGTTTAATAATTGAAATAAAATAATAATAATAACAAACTGCAGTGAAAAGGTAAATAAGAAAAAGATAGATTAATAAAACCCAAGAAAGATAAATTATGCAAATGAAAAACAATTGCTCACCACCAACCAACCAATGCTTGGTCTGTCCCTGAGCAGCAGCTATCCCCCCAGCTACCTCCTCTCAGTTTATATGCAGAGCGTGACATCATATGGTATGCAGTATCCCTTTGGCCAGTTTGGGTCAGCTGTCCTGGCCGTGCCCCCTCCCAGCTTCTTATGGACCTCCATCCTTTTCGCTGACAGGGCATGAGAAGCTGAAAAGTCCTTGATTTAGTGCAGACACTACTTAGCAACAACCAAAACATCAGTGTGTTATCAACATTATTCTCATACTAAATCCAAAACATAGTACCAACTACTAGGAAGAAAAGTTAACTCCATCCCAGCCAAAACCAGGACATCTGTGAATATTCACCTGGGGAAAGAGTGATAGATTTTATCAAAACATTTGTTCCTCTGGTCCGTAGAATGATGAGAGAAAGGAATTTACAAAACTGGCATGACACAACATCATTATACAGTCTCATATAACACCATTTATACCATCAAAATAGTGTTCTAAAGACATGATATGAGAAACACGTGATTATTCCTGAAATAAGAGGAAATGTAATTTTAACCTTTTCTTAAAGAGACAATGCTCAGAACCTATTTTTTATTTTTTGTAACAACTAGTTAAATTTCTTATGGTTGCTGTGTGTTCCTCTGACAGTATCTCTACTGTCTTATTGTTCCTGCCATTATATAGCAATAGCCAGCTATTCCTAAAAAGCAGGACAGCTAAGGTTATGAAGCTGGAAAGCTGATGACAATGAAAATAAATAGAAAAGCTTGTTTCCTTTTCTTCTTTAATATTCAATTAGAATAAAAACTATAAAGTCTACTCTGCAGATAAGGAAAAGAGCAGTGTGGATGGTGGGTTCAGTAAACACCACACCACAAAGTAATTCTAGTAGGTAAAATCCTTCAGTAATGACAAAAATGTGAGGGTAATTCTGTGAGGAAGCCTAGTCTTATGACTGCTGTGATCAGAACAACAAATTACAACATTTTTTTTTCTGTAACTTGTCAGCCCTCACAGAGTCTTGAGCAACAAAGCAGAATCATTGTCTGTAGAAAGGGTTCTTTACTGTCAGTACTGATATCTGTAATGTAAACTGCACTGTAGCGGCATTTGACAGTGTCCCTGGAGCTGAGGATCTGTGGCCAGCCTGAGACACAGGCCAGGGAGTTCTCCTACTGCTGTCTCTATGTCCTTTCCACATGTCCACTGTCCTTGGGAATCTGTTGGATTAAGTAAAAGAGTGGATGAGAATAGTAAGTGAAAATGTCTGATCCATACATTGAGAGAGCAGTGATGGCGTATGGGAGGACAGAAGGTTTCCTGGTGAGAAAAGGGTAGCAGTGGCTAAAAGTCAAAAGGAGACTTGAACATGGTGGGAGTGGGAGGGGGATGGCAGCACACATGTGGAATTCACAGCTGATTAAATCATCATGGTAACAGCTGTTGCCTCTCCTGATGGTGCCCACAACGAAGACCCAACTCAGCCACCTCTGCCTTCAGATAATGAAACAGGACAGGGCACTGAAGGCATCATGCATCCCACAGATGTCCCTGGGGATGAGGTCCTCCACAGGACCACAGACAGTACGGACAAAGCTGGCGATGACTCTTCTCTGATGAGTACCAGTAAGAATAATGGATCATACTCATTTCTCACGCCCGATGTGAAATGAGACATTATTTCTTCTGAAATCAAGTCCTTTACCTATCCTTCTCATCCTGGCGGTCTACATTCTTGGTGTGGACCTGCATTGAAAAGATATGTGGTGGGATCTGTGCTGTTGATGGAATTCCCTTCTGCACAAGGCATAAGAGACTTCTTGCTGGTACAGGTGGTGGTTTCTGTCCTTTGCTGACGCTTGTTTCTGGGTGGCCTCCTGACTGTTCTGCAAGACACGCACGTTGGTGTTTCTGAATCCCAGCCCCCTCTTCCTTTCCTGCGCATCAGTGGGATCAGGCTTGATAGGCCTTGGTACCGTGATTGGTGTGGTGGAGGTGCTGTGGGTGGTTTAATCAGATGGCATGCTCCTGTGACTCAGCAGCAGCACCATCACCGGGGAGCGCTATCCTGGTGGTGAGGGCAGGGCAATCATAGAAGAATTACGTCCCATAAATTCTGTTTTCAATTCCATACTCCTCCTCACTGGTGAATTGCCAGGCAAGTCCACTGCAGATCTGGCTGCAGTGTGGCAGCTCAGTCCTGAGGCACAGGGTCAGGTTGTTGCTGCTGTGGTCTCTTCTTCTGAAGGTCTTCCTGCTCCATCTGTCACTGGGATCTGTATATGTAGCCAGCGTCTCCCTCCAACATGGTGAGGGTGTATGTTGTGCTTAAGGGTCTCTCAGAAGCCAGTGACAGCATGGAAGAGGAAGGAGAGCCTTCATGTCTTCTCTCCTTCTGTGCTTGGAATGAGGAAGGTGGACGTGCTTTCTGGCTTGCTGTGGTACAGGGAAGAGGGAAAGAATGTGGATGGTGGTTTTGTGAGTGCTCACATTTAAAGCTGACCGCACCATCGTCATGGCAGTCACAGAGTCTGTGGATGATGTCAACCAAGAGAAATCAACCAGGGAGCCACTAATACCCGCCACTCCGCCTGAAAGTGAAAGTGAACAAGCAAACACCACAGATGGTTCCCATGTTAATTGGATACCTGGGGTTTTTCCAGACGTTGAAGATAATCTTAACCAATTGCAGACGCCTCTTCCTACTAGTAAGCACTATGAATTACAACATTTTTTTTTCTGTAACTTGTCAGCTCTCATAGAGTCTTGCGCAACAAAGCAGAATCATTGTCTGTAGAAAGGGTTCTTTACTGTCAGTACTGATATCTGTAATGTAAACTGCACTGTAGCGGCATTTGACAGTGTCCCTGGAGCTGAGGATCTGTGGCCAGCCTGAGACACAGGCCAGGGAGTTCTCCTACTGCTGTCTCTATGTCCTTTCCACATGTCCACTGTCCTTGGGAATCTGTTGGATTAAGTAAAAGAGTGGATGAGAATAGTAAGTGAAAATGTCTGATCCATACATTGAGAGAGCAGTGATGGCGTATGGGAGGACAGAAGGTTTCCTGGTGAGAAAAGGGTAGCAGTGGCTAAAAGTCAAAGGAGACTTGAACATGGTGGGAGTGGGAGGGGGATGGCAGCACACATGTGGAATTCACAGCTGATTAAATCATCATGGTAACAGCTGTTGCCTCTCCTGATGGTGCCCACAACGAAGACCCAACTCAGCCACCTCTGCCTTCAGATAATGAACCAGAGCAGGGCACTGAAGGCATCATGCATCCCACAGACGTCCCTGGGGATGAGGTCCTCCACAGGACCACAGACAGTATGGACAAAGCTGGTGATGACTCTTCTCTGACAGGTACCAGTAAGAATAATGGATGGATCATACTCATTTCTCATGCCCGATGTGAAATGAGACATTATTTCTTCTGAAATCGTGTCCTTTACCTATCCTTCTCATCCTGCAGTTCTACATTCTTGTTGTGAACTTGCATTGGAAATGTTTTTATGATTTTCTTGCATGTGAACATCCCAACAAGAGTTGCTGTAAAGATTTTTTTTCCCCTGGATCCCCTGTTTCTTATGTCCCCCAGCTTTTTTCAGGTTATTTTTAGTAGAAGGTGATACTGAGAAAGCAATTACTTTGTGGGTGTAGTGGGTGTCTGATGGTTCCCAGTCTTGGCGTTGCCACAGGTTCTCTTAATGCTATAAACTTTGAAATAACTTACTTCAGTTTGTTCCTGTAGTTCTACAAGCTTCTAACTTTGATCCTAAACTCTGCCTGTAACCCAATCAAAATTATCCCAAATCAAAATATTACTTTTTTATTCTAATGTTTTTAATTCTTTAATAATGGATTTTTATTACATTGTAGTGCTTTGAAATTTTTTGCATCTTTCTTTTATTTTGTAAGAAAAAGATTCTAATGAAAAAATGGCATTTATGCTTTCCCTTTTCTTCTTCAAAATCCGTTTTCATCAGGATTATTTAATCCACAACACTTCGGATTTGCCAGAGAGCTATGAAAAGCAGAAGACTGTGTGGATTAAAATCCAGTTCAGTTCTCTACTCCGCACTCCTGTTTTCTAAATATGGAAGAGATCTTGTAAAGCTTCACAGTTCATTGTCATCAGCCTGTTAAGCTTTATGAGATCTGACAGATCGGTTGCAAATATGAAAACTGAAGTACAATTTCACAATTTATTCAAATATTTTCAATCAAGTGACTCTAATATCTTATTCCTATGTAATGTCAGGAATCCTTATGCTCATTTTACTTTGAAAATATTATTTTTTCTTCCTTCTAAATAGTGATTACTAGATATTTTCAAAATTAGGTCATTAGGCTACTGTTGTCTGGAAATGCATCCTTTGGTTTCTCATTTTGCTTAGTGATGTTAACTTTCAGTGGTGTAATTTTGAATGAATATTAACTTTTATTATTCAGTTAATATTTTAGAGCACTTGGAAATTCTGAAAGTGCATTTAGTTAAGCTATGCCTAGTTCTTTGCATACTTTTGTGACATCCTTACTCTTGCATCAGCAGCATCCTTAGCACTGCCAGAATGATGCGTGAAGGATGTTCATTCAATAGTTTCATTCCTTTATTTTCCATTTGAATTAATTTCAAACTCTTCTCTTGGCAGACCAGCACACATTTTAATGATCATCTCATGTAAAAAGAGAGACACCTAAATAAACTTAAAAAAGACATTTTAAAAAATGATGGTATTTTCAGTCTCAAATAGTCATATCTAAGTGGCTGCTACCTACTTTTTGGAAAGTCTTTACATGTTTTAATCCACACTGTAATTTAAGAAATGAATAAGCACCTATTAAAGTGATCACCAGAGTATTAGTGAAGGAACAGACAAACCAAAAATAATGTGACATATACAAAAGATCTTGTTTGCTTTTGGTTTTTTTATCTTTCACTGTATATTATACATAGGCTAAAAAAGAAAAAGGTAGAGCTGGTTAAATAAAATAAGGAGGGAAAAATACGTAAGGTGGGGTTTTTAAAACATGTTTGAAGTTAACTAGCCGTCATCACAACAGTCACAGCTTCCACTGATGTTCTGAAACCAGAAGATCTAACCCAGGAAGTGTGGGCACCTGACATCATGGTAACAGCTGTTGCCTCTCCTGATGGTGCCCACAACGAAGACCCAACTCAGCCACCTCTGCCTTCAGATAATGAAACAGGACAGGGCACTGAAGGCATCACGCATCCCACAGACGTCCCTGGGGATGAGGTCCTCCACAGGACCACAGACAGTACGGACAAAGCTGGCGATGACTCTTCTCTGATGAGTACCAGTAAGAATAATGGATCATACTCATTTCTCACGCCCGATGTGAAATGAGACATTATTTCTTCTGAAATCAAGTCCTTTACCTATCCTTCTCATCCTGGCGGTCTACATTCTTGGTGTGGACTTGCATTGAAAAGATATGTGGTGGGATCTGTGCTGTTGATGGAATTCCCTTCTGCACAAGGCATAAGAGACTTCTTGCTGGTACAGGTGGTGGTTTCTGTCCTTTGCTGACGCTTGTTTCTGGGTGGCCTCCTGACTGTTCTGCAAGACACGCACGTTGGTGTTTCTGAATCCCAGCCCCCTCTTCCTTTCCTGCGCATCAGTGGGATCAGGCTTGATAGGCCTTGGTACCGTGATTGGTGTGGTGGAGGTGCTGTGGGTGGTTTAATCAGATGGCATGCTCCTGTGACTCAGCAGCAGCACCATCACCGGGGAGCGCTATCCTGGTGGTGAGGGCAGGGCAATCATAGAAGAATTACGTCCCATAAATTCTGTTTTCAATTCCATACTCCTCCTCACTGGTGAATTGCCAGGCAAGTCCACTGCAGATCTGGCTGCAGTGTGGCAGCTCAGTCCTGAGGCACAGGGTCAGGTTGTTGCTGCTGTGGTCTCTTCTTCTGAAGGTCTTCCTGCTCCATCTGTCACTGGGATCTGTATATGTAGCCAGCGTCTCCCTCCAACATGGTGAGGGTGTATGTTGTGCTTAAGGGTCTCTCAGAAGCCAGTGACAGCGTGGAAGAGGAAGGAGAGCCTTCATGTCTTCTCTCCTTCTGTGCTTGGAATGAGGAAGGTGGACGTGCTTTCTGGCTTGCTGTGGTACAGGGAAGAGGGAAAGAATGTGGATGGTGGTTTTGTGAGTGCTCACATTTAAAGCTGACCGCGCCATCGTCATGGCAGTCACAGAGTCTGTGGATGATGTCAACCAAGAGAAATCAACCAGGGAGCCACTAATACCCGCCACTCCGCCTGAAAGTGAAAGTGAACAAGCAAACACCACAGATGGTTCCCATGTCAATTGGATACCTGGGGTTTTTCCAGACGTTGAAGATCATCTTAACCAATTGCAGACGCCTCTTCCTACTAGTAAGAACTACGAATTACAAGCACTTTCATTTATCCATCAGTCAGTTATTGTTTTGGACAATGGTGATCATCCAAAAACATGTGTACTAACCATAGTTGTAAATTATTGTCATATTAGTATTTCATTTTTGGTTCTTATTATTGTTTATAACCTGCTTATAAGATGTTATTAAAGGGAATCTCTTCCCGTGCAAAGCAGACGACATTTGCTAAAAGGCTGAAAATATTGTTTTGCACGTAACTTTTTTTTACAATCTGTTATCTGTATGTGGTAACACAGCAATTTAAGTGAACAAGTGTAAACTTTCTCCTCATACACATCCATACATGATAGCATTTTGTCTTTCTTTTTTGACGGGCAGAAATGATAACTATGTAACCCTTAACTGTCTGCCAGTTTATTCCCCATATTCCCTCTACATTAGCTGAATATGCATCCAAAGAAAGGTTATTCTCCACGCAACCTTTTTTTTCTAGGTGTACTTACTGTTGGTATCTTGCCAGTGATTAATTATATCTGTGTTACTGGGCTGTAACTGACATTTCATTTGTGAACTACTTTTTTTTTTAAAGGGTTATTCTTCTGTTAGATTTATTACAGTTAACAGTAACAGTGTTTACTTATTGCGCTACATATAGCCTTTCTTTTTTTTGTGTATGTGGTCACATGCCAATAGTACGGGAAATTAAGGGACTTTTTCCTTATTCCCAAGTGCAGTTTCCATACAAATAATAATCCTAACAGTAAAGTTTTTTTCCAAATGCTGCTTCACATGCACACCAACCCCAATACTACTTTCATGCACTTTCTTGTAAGTTAGTGGAACCATCCCAGGGTAGATTTTGGCCAATGCTCTGTGGACATTCTTTGCAAATAAGCAAGATTATGTGTCTATATTTTTAAAGCACTATACAGCAAACACTTTAAAGATAATTCTGTTATTAGGTAATGAATTAATGTTAATTCATACATTGTTAGGTAGAATTTGGCCTACTTTTTTTTTTCCAGAGTTTTATATAAACCCAGAAAAATCAAGCCTATCAAAATTACCTGAGTTACTAGTATTGTTATATAAGCTCAGCAATATAAATACAAAATATGTATTTGATAGAATTTTATTGGAAAGATAAATCTATTTTTAATAATGGTTTCCTACTACAACAAACAAATTTCTTGACTTTCGGTGCCCTGTTCACTTAATTAATCCAAACTGCCTCCTTAATTTTATGTGCAGATACACACTATGAAAAAATGTTTGCTACCTTTCTGTTTTGAGCACGTAAATCCTGTAAGAACTGCTTTGAAGTTCATTTTCAAGGTGAATATCTGCACCGAATCTTTGCATTGTCAGTGCCCTGGCAAAGGCTTATAGGACCATATTCCCAAAATTCTTACTTTTTTCATTCATCTTCTCATGGTGCTTTATAAAAACACAATAGAAGGGAATTACTGGGATGCTACCATCATCATAAAAAGTTTATTTATTTAAGGGTTAATTAATTTGTAACATTCCGCCCCCCCCCCCCCCCCCCCCCTAGCTGTAATGGAATGGAAAAGGTTCATGAATGTATTGGCACACTATAGTTAAAGGATTTCTCTGAACAAATGGATGGCTCGATGTACTATACTACTTTCTTTCACTTGCTTTTTCTTTAAAGAAGTGTTTAAACTGTGGTGTGAAATCACAGTAATGATTGATCTGTTTGCCAAGTGTCCATGGAATAACAAATCAATCCACTGAAGGAACTAAAAAAATAAATGCCAAAAAGAAAAAAATGTAGCATGTCATCAAAATGAAATGCAGAGAGCTTTTGAGGATCCCTCCCTGCTACTTGCAAGCACCTCCCCAGAGGCAGAAGAGCAGGGGCCCTGACTTCATCCTGCTTCTTCTCAGTGCTCAGAGAAGGGAAAAGTGAATGTAGCAGTTCTCTAAGCAGACAAATTTTGATAAATGTCTGCTTGCCTTTCTAAGGGGCTTTGTGGTGGAAAACCTCTGGCACTTCTCAAGGATGATATAAAGCTCCTTAAAAAAAAAAAACTTGCTGAGATGTGGGGTAGACAAGTGAGTATGTTCCTTTTGGTTGACTTTCTTGGAGGCTAGATCAGGACCCTTAGCTGCTGAATTAGTGCTCTCCTTTGTGGTGAGATAGCACAAAACAACTCACCAGTCAATAAGTTTCTTGTTAATAACAATAATGAAAACATCTGGAAGATTAATGAGCTACTTGCTGGCTAAACTTAACAGAGGGGAAAAAAACATGCTTCTCAGTTTTGTATTTGCCAGCTGCTATTAGGAAATGAGATCAGAAATGCTGGCTAGAAATGAAGTGCAACCTCTGTTAAAGAAAACAAAAAATAACTTTACAGCTGATTAGAGTAAGTGCTTAATTTGCTCTAGTAGAGTCTGGAAGAATTCAGAGAGGTGGAGATCTGTAATATCTTTTCTGTTGTGATAATGAAGTAGCAGTGTGAAATGAAATCCCTGTATCTCGTCTGCTGATAATTTTAGACTTGAGATACCCATATGGAAACAGTGTGGGCCAGAAACATAATTGCATAAAAGTTCAAACAGTGTGGCCAGCACAACAAACACTTGAGACTGGAAGTATGCATTCTGATTTAAGATCTAATACTGTCTTAGAACCAATATACACAACTTTTTAAAAGGAACAAAAGGGATCCACCTCTAAGTTTACAGAGAGCGTTTTTTTTCTATTAGGAAAAATATGTTGAATTTTTGAAGTCCCACTCTATACGTTGCTATCAAATTTAAAACCATTCAAAGAACTGTCCTTGTATTTTATGAAAGCATTAGAGTTTTAGAAATTCAGTTTTATCCTGTGTAGAAATAAAATTAAAAGTTTCAAAATTTCTTCATATTGGTCATTTTAGGTTTAAATAAAAAAGTAAAGTTTTTTTTTTTTTCTCTCTCTCTTCTTTTCTTACTCTCTTTTCCCCATGGAACAGACAAGATATTTGACTTGTATGACAAAAACCTCTTTAAAAAGTTGCCAACATTCACATGTCTTTACATTTTCTCCAGAAAATTTCTAGGCAATTACAATTGCATTTTCATTCACGAAAATAGAGCATAATCAAAACTGAAACATATAAGAGAGACAAGAGGGGAAAACCATGAGATTTGTTATTCAAAATACTAGCCAGAGTTTAGATGAGTATGATGATTATAGTCTATTGAAGAATTTTCAGTATAAATACTTTTTAATGACCTCAGCATGAACTTTCTAGAATATGTTATTTTAATTGGGAAAGTCATAGTCTTTGTACCTCACTATTAAATATTCACTAAGCATATTTGGCCTAACAAGTAGTTTTGTTCTTTAGAATCTACCTCCCGTACGCATGGTAATCAAGGACCACGCAAGGGACACCATGAATCCACTACTTTCCCTGCAGAGACCACAACAACAATATTTTCACAACCAAGGTCACCCCACGTACCAGGTAGGTTTTTTAAGTATTATGTTTTAACAACTTAAGCACAAAATTATATTAATATGAATGGAAGTAAGAGATGAAAATGTAGGTCAAGTACAGTTGTTCAGGCTTTATTCCGAATCAGATAATATGCAGCATTTTCATTAGGAGTCTGAAAAATGCAGCACATTGTAACTCATGTCATTTTCCAGCAATATCAAGATGAGAGAAATCATGTGTTTGGAAAATGGGATTAAGATCCAAATAACCTTTATAAATTGATATGAAATCAGGCAAAATTCAATAAAGATATATGCAAAGTATCCATGAAGTGTTTGGTGAAGATAATAGCTGAGACAAGTGTTGCAGAATAGGGCTTATGGAATAAAAAGAAGCCAACACTGTGACACAATTGCAAAAGAATGCAAATATATTGTGGAACATATTAACAGTAAAGTCATTTTTAAAACAGAGAAAGTAATTATCCCACTCTACTTACGCCTAGCATGTCCAGAGCTGAAGCTCTGTGTTCAGTTCAAGGCATTGCATTGATCACTTAGAAAAAAAAAGTGCAGAAGAGCACAAAAAAAAATTCGGAAAGGTAACCTTTGAACCACCTTGTGAAGAACTCATCATTTTCAGAGAAAACTGAAGAGAGATAAGAGTATGCTACAAAAAGAATGCTTATCAGTTTTTCCCCATGGAGTAATAATTAACTAATTAGAAGAAGTAATTTGTTTCAAGTGAAACAAAGGAGACTTGTTAAACAAGGGAGACTTGTTTCAAACAAATAAAATAAAGGAGTTACCTCTTAGGAAAGGATCTCTGTATATTATGGCAGTACAGCATGAAGAATAGGCTACTGGGAAGGTTGTGAAATCTCCTTTACTAAAAATGTTAAGAGCAAATGGAATATTCCTCAGCCATCTTCTTATTGACCCTGTTCACTGGAGTGAAATATAGCTCATATGACTTCTTAGGGTCCCTTCCATTTTCTAGTGTTTTTTTTTTTTTTTAGAGTTTGCCCCCAAAATACCTCTTAAAGTAATATTTTAAATGAAAAAATGAACATTTCACTCCAACTGAAAGTCAACCTGCTTTTGTGCCTGGGATGCAGGCATATCATTGCTAATCCATTTCTTTTGCTCTTGGAGTAAACCAGCGATACAACTCCTCTTCACCTGTGCCCACCAAAGCACAGTGCTTGTAGGTGCTAACAGCGACGAGGTATTTCATCTGAGTTGGCCTGAGTATAGCTGGATGAATAAAATGTATTCAATTTGCACAGAAGCACATTGTAAAACAAACAAACATTCATGCAAGGTAGGAAAAAAGTCTGACAGTTTAAAGAATATAAAACAGCTTGTGTTCTTGCAGCTCTGCAAAACGGCAAAACTACGTGAGATATGTTAATACGCTCTTCTCCTCTCCCTCAACTCTCCCTACAGAATGGCTGGTCATAGTTGCCGCTCTTGTGGCACTTGCGTTGATTCTTGCGGTGTGCGTTGCAGTTAACAGTCGGAGAAGGTAAGGTAGCCCCTTTACTTTTTCAAAACACACTGCCTTGCTGTTTTCTGCACTGAGAGGCTTTGAAGCTTTGGGTGGGGGCAGAGTAGTGTAACACAAGGAAAGAGCTTCCTCTGTGAAGCTCTGTGAGTTGGAGTGTGAGGGCCCAGGTCACCGTGTCCTGCACAGGTCACACATCAGCATTTACGCTCACGTGGAACCACGTGAAGTCAGTAGCTGTGTATGCCATTTGGTCTTTACTTGCAGGTGGAAACAAACTGTATATGGACCACAGAGAATTAATTGTTCTCTACCTATTACTTATTAATAGGAAAATCCTGTCCACTGAGAGTGAAAACGATGTGAGATGGATGTGGACAGTAGCACCCACAGGATGACCTGTGTATAATCCCCCACCATTAACAGCCTTGTCTGTGCACAGTGTGAAGGGCTGTACTGGACAATCGCTGTCACAGGATTAATTTGTTACAGGGATATACTCTAACGTTGTTATCAGAGCACTCAATAGCTTTATTTGCTCCACTTTACAGATTAAGAAGCTGAGGAATAGAAAGTTGCAGTGATCTGTGCAAAAGGAAATTTGAAAAAGTCTAGCCTAAAGGATAGGCTATAATGTTCCTAACTCTTTCTTTTCTTTGGGGGCTGTTCTGAGGTTACTTCTCAATTGTCTTAAACAACTTTTTGCTACTTGAATGTTAAAGTTGAACTTTTTAACAGGGTACATATTTTCTACTGGAATGTTGAATTTGCATTGTTTTTATCAGAGTAACCATAAAATATGTGGGGATTTTTGTTCAGGAAGTAGTGAGCAAATTTATTCCTAGTCTGCTGGTTGCAAGAAAGCACATGTTAATGCTTCTGTGAAACGGTGTCAAGGTCCTCCAAAGCGTGGCAGGGGTGCCAAAATAAAGCACTGCCAGCACGGTGAGGGAGCAGCCCAGGCATTGCCTGCCCAAAATGTGGAAGGCTTCTATGAGACAAAATAGTGCAAACTAAATGCCAAGTTGTCAGACAGAGCAAACTGATACAGTTTACCTGAAGTCAGTAGTGAGATGCCATGGGATATATTTGCCCTATGACTGTATCCACAAGACCAATGCTGCTCTGATAGTATTATTAGAGACCTGTTGAAATAAAAAAGCTGTCAAGCACATGGTGAGACAGAAAACTCCAAAACTGTCTTTCTGTGAAGTGATTCTGGAGTTACACAGCCTGAACGGCATGGCTTACTGATTTATATGTTGCTCTGTTACGCCTTTAAAAGTAGAGACTGCCATTTTTCTCCCTTTCAACCCAGAGTCGCCATGGGAACAGACAAACAGGACCACTACGGCTAATTATAGATTGCATCTGACAAAAAATGAAACCATTTCAGAGCTGTAAATTATGCCCTAGATACCATTAATGGAAAACATATCTTTTACTTAGAGATTCCATGCAGCTAGGAGTGAGTTGCAAAGAGAAAGTGCATGTGGGTGCATGTACGTGTACGAATGCATGGATTAGATCCTAGTAACATGTTAATCACTGTGAGGAAAACTTTTAGAAGCAGGGATGTACTCTGGTATGCTTGGAAAAACTGGAATGTTTTCTTTCACTTTAGCAGGATACAAATGATAACATGAATAAGTCAAGAATCCTGTCTTTATCTATGCTGATAAGCGTTAATATGCTGCAAATTATGATGATAGAGAGGCAGCTGCTGTGCAGTCAGCGTACTGCACGTGACTGCCAGCTAACCCGAAACTAACACTGCAGCCATGCTGTGAGAGAACTGGATAGCTGAGAACGTTTCAAGCATTAATTTACTTTAAAAGTGAGAATGATCTGTGTTTTTACTTGTGTAATATCTGTCAGTTACACCATTTTTAAAATTAATACTAACTGCAGCATCTCCAGTTTCAGTCTCATTCGAGTTGTCTGAAAAGGCCTGATGAAGTGTAGGCCTTAGTTTCAAGGCCTTCTTGGTTCATAAATGAATAGATTTAGCCTTTCTAGTTAGGAGGTCACCATTTCAAACAAGCAATTGAGCCTTCTCAGTTAATAATGAATGGCTTGGCTATAGTAGTTCCTTTTTTTAAAAAAAAAAAAATAAGATGTTGTCGTAAGTTGTCTTAAGCAAAACCCCAAATGTCCAAGGTTCAGTGTGTTCCTATTTAGTTAGTTAGTTATTCCTCTTGTTGCAAAGATGACTGCCTCTGTCTGGTGCCTACTGTAAAAAGTGTTAGGATCTCCTTCCAGAGTCCAGCAAAAGATGCTGCCCAGCCTGACCATCATGTCAGGAAAGACACTCTGGGCTGCTCTTTTGAGAGGCTGTGCAGCTCCACAGCTCCTCGCTGGCCTCTTCTGACATTTCATGGCTGCAGAGCCAGAATCATGCCCAAGGCTGCGTGCAACGTGAGCACAGTGAACTGAACTACTTTGGATAAAATGACCCTCACCTATCAGTCAATAAGCATAAATAAAGTAATATTTCAGAAGTATATATACTATATATAGTATAAGTGAACTGTTAAATTAGTCATCCAGGCAAAATATGCTTCATTTAAGAAGAAAGCACTTTAAAGTACAACTTCACAGAGACATTGTCCCTCTTAAGAGAGCTGTGCTTTGTATACTCAGTTTATGCAGGCACCGTGTAGCCAGAGAACAGCCTGGGGCAAATCTGCTAGCTATGTAACTGGCACTTTTTTGCTGCCCTGAAAAATACCCAGCCCACATTGAGCAGCATGCATCAGTTTTGGACTGGTGACTTTTTAAAAGAGTGTGTGTGTGTGTGTGTGTGTGTGTGTGTGTGTGTGTTCATTCAGAGCTCCGTACAGAGTTCCTTTGGCAGCACTGCAGTGAGCGTAGCTTTAAAAGCACAGTAGCTATTTCCTACATTAAATTCATAAGGAGCTATGCTGTTCATAGTAGCAAGAGTAGTTCTCTGTATTTCCTTGCTGTTGGCAGGCTTCTAGGCCTGACATGCTAATATAAAGAAGGAAAAAGTTATCTTCTGTAATGAGGTGAGAGCTTCATCCAAATTTTCTGCTATCTCAAGAACTTCAGCATTTTCAAAGGTGTGGTGCCAAGTTTGGATTTAGAATGACCTTGTCCTTAAGGTGAGATATATACAAAGTTCATACGTGTGGATATATCCAAATGTTAGAAAATCTTTTCTAGCTTTCAGTAACTAATGTTATTCCTATCTGTAGTAATTATAGGTACAAATTTTATGCATATAGTGGTGGATGCTTTCAAAAATAAAACATGCAATATGGAGAAACTTTGCACTTTGCATTGTATAAGTCTGCACTGACAGACACAAACTTCATTTCCTCTGCACTTTCCAAGCACCTTTTCCTAAATATTGACTTTTTTTTTTTTGCTTATTTATGTTAGTCTTCATTTATAGTACTTATTTTCCTTTTATATCTTTCTAGATGTGGGCAGAAGAAAAAGCTAGTGATTAACAATGGCAAAGGGGCAGTGGAAGACAGGAAGACGAGTGGATTAAATGGAGATGCCAGCAAATCGCAAGAAATGGTGCACTTGGTTCATAAAGAACAGTCAAGTGACCGAACAGGAGCATGTGACGAATTCCTGACCGTTAATGAAACGCAAAATCATCAGGAGCTTGACATGAAGACTGGAGTGTAGCAGTACCAAGTTGCCAAGTAGATTAGAGCTGGGGAAATCAAAATCACATGGAACTTGGACAGGAATTCACAGATGCACTGTGCTACTGATGTCTTTTGAACATAATTTAACATAAGTTTTATTCATTTTTAATCACTTTAAAATGATGTCTGAGTTACAAAATTGTCATTTGCTTTCTGAAATAAGCCCCCAAGAGTTGTGTAATGTTTTCAGTTCCCAGTTCCTAAACAGAGGACACTCATTGTGTCCTGGGTGTTAGGAGGAATACAAGTTTACATCATTGTTCCCCAGATGGAGGGTCTTCGCTGTGCGGAGCTACAGAAGTATCCAGTCACTTCATCTTACAGTCGTTTAAGGTACTAAACTTGCCATGGTACAAGAGTAAGTGAGGAACAAATGTCAAGAACAAAAATCAAGTTTAAACCAAAAAGGCCTCCTATACAATGTCTAAAACATCAGAATCTTTCAGAAATGCCTTCCAGCCAGGAAGAGCAGTAGATGCATTCAGAGTCTGCAAATATAAACAAAAAGTGACATTTTATAATGATTTATGGTTTGATCTGCAATGAGGGAAACCCAGAAGGATAAATTTATTTATCTCTATTTTTAAATGTCTATGAGCATACAGCAAGTCTTCTTGCGAGGGGGAATAAAGAGATGAAAACATGAGCTGATAAATAATAAACGTCTGTGTTTTATTATCCTAACAATCCGCACAGTTATCCTTGAGTTTTTGAGGTGTTCATTGCTCTTCTCCCTCCCTCTTTCCTTGGTCACAGTTTGTGCATGTTTTTAATGAGCCTGTTAGTTAGGATAATGAATAAAACAGAATGACCCCAGCTCTATAACACATGCACAAATCAAGCAATTGGAGATCATTAGGGAAGGTGACAGTATTTTATTCCTGAAGAATATCTTCTTCTGCTCCGTTTTACTTAAGAGCTGCTGAGCCTAGTAAAACTTGTTTCCCCTGTAACTATTATCTTACACCAGTTTGCTGATATTTTAAAAGTTGCCTTTCTCACTTCCTCTGAATTCTATTTCATCCATGTTTTTCCCTCTGCTTTTTAAAAATACCAAAAGAAACATTGCTTGCTTATGGGTACCAGAAGTTCAAATTCTACAGAAAAGATCAAAGAAAATTAAAGGAAACTGTCTCAGCCATGAAACATAGTAAAGTAGCTGCAGCTGTATTGTTATATGCTTTTGTTTTGTCCTTATGTGTCTGTTATGTAAAATATTTGTATCAAGCTATGATGCTGTGCATTATATTGATATGAATTGTCAGAAAGAAAATTATTTACTACCAGTGGTCTGTGCCATTTTTAAGAACGTGTACTGGAATGGAGGGAGAATTATAACTTCTAATTGGGCTGCCTCAAAAAAGGGCAAGTAAAACCGGTCTAAGGTAATTGCAAGAAATGGTCTGCATCAGTTGTGGGATGGGGAATGTCCTGTAGCAGGGTTGTTCAAGTGTCCCTGTTCACTGGCCATAGCACCTGTCTTTGAAACTCTTCTGCTAAAGCATGCTGGTTTATGTTCTCCATCTGAAGCAATCTAGAGGATGAGCATTCAGCTGGCTAGATACTAACAGTAGCTGGCACTGATCTTTACTGGAACATAAAGCACAAGACTGTTGATTGTATTTCTCAGTCACAGCCCTCCAGCAGTTTCCCGTGTGTTTCATCGAGTTGCTCAGTGCCCTGGTATCTGCCGGCAGATCTCCTCAGGGACAATTTATGCCTGGGCAAAAGGTCCCAAGACGAAGTGTGATTTCTAAAGTACATGTAGGATGTTTTCTGACTTTATGCAGGTCAGCACGTTTAGTCTATGAACAGCAACACAGATCGTGGTCCAAAAGTGTTCAAACGAGATGAAGCTAATGGGGTGAAGGTGATTTACACTATCAGTACTTGTGGTCCACTGTCAGACTTCTCAGTCCTTGCATGTATTTTAATACTGAACTGTGTAGTGGGAAGTCTGTTGACTCTGTGCATTGATTTTTGTTTAATTCCTGTAATGTTTTTAAGCAAGCTTTTCTATTTGTCATTATAAATCAAAATGATCTGTTGAAGGCTGTTTAAACTGGTGTTATGTACTCATTTCACTAAGTATGGCAATCCAGAGTAAGAATTATTCCTCTCTTTAAATCCTAATTGAATGTAGGTCTCAATCAAAAGGATGTATTTTATTGTCTTGAAGGTTAATTTTTTCTTTTAAAAAAAGAAAAAGGCGGTGGCATGTAATTCATCTCCCTATTGAGATGTTTGATGGGGAAATCCACAGACTCCTTCCTAATATATCTAATGTTCAGTAGCTATAAATGCATAGACAACACTGGTGAGCTTCTTTTTATATTTCTAAATAGGGACATGCTCAAGTTCTCTCTACAGAGGCAATGCCATTATTTTATACATGCTGAATATTTTTAGATCATGTCATGTGATTCTTGTGTAATTAAGTTTCATTATAGTTTCAAAACTAGATGGCCATTTCATGTGTAATATAGTACATATTTTTATTAATCTTGTTTTTATTATTGAGGGGTTGTTTGCTGTGTGTATGTATTTTTATATAAAGCACTTGATATATTTGCATATTTATTTAACAGATTAATCAGAACAAAAGAAAATATTATCTCTAAATTGTAACTAGAAATAGTATTGCTAAAAACACATTGAACTGTAAAAGAAGCTTCCAAAAATAAACTTGGATAAAAAGTAAGACCGGCATTATTAGTGGGAGAGAAGTATTCAGCAGGATAGTCGTGTTTAGTAGTGGTGAGCCAGGGGTCATTTTTTCTGCTTGCAAATTCTAAGTCAGGCTCAGCTGACTGCTGTGTGACTTTGTCTGCTCTGCCAGCCTCCCATAGGCTCCCCAGATACCCTGGGAGTTAGCGATTAACTCAACTTCCCCCTAGAAGCAGACAACTTGATCCCATTTAAGATCAACCCAGTAAGATCTTGACTATTCTTCATTCACTGAACCAACAGCTTTTGGGAGAGCGCAGCGCCCAGCAAGACCCAGCCCTTCCTTCAGGGTGCTGACAGACAAGCTGGGTCTTGGTCTACCCTTGGTGCCTGGAAGAACGAGGGTCTCCTAAAAATGCTGAGGAGACCAGGCTGGACCTAGAACAGACCCCATGATCAGCTTGTGTTATTCCTTTGTCTTGAACAGTTTTAAATAAACATAATCCATACCACCTCTCACATGAGAATACTGTCTATAGCAGTAAGCATAGTTAAGAGAGGGATTGTATGTTTTATGAGAATGCAATATTTTCATCAAACAACCCAGGATGACTGTTTTTCCTGTATTTTCTTGAAGATCTTACAAGGAATGTTTGATTAAAGCAGAGAAAGACTATGCAGCCATCATGTCTACCTGCATGGATGTGTGAAACCCTTGCCACATCATCAGTTCTAAAATTGTATTTCTGCACAATGTTTTTCACGTGATGGAGATGTCTTTTGTGTGTCCTTTGGCAATAACAGCCTCTGCACTAAGCAGTCTGAAGCATGTTGCCCGGGGTATTATTAGGAGACAATTACCAAGTTTCTCTTCAGCACGTGGAAACTGTGCTGGGCAGGGGCAGAGGTCAGTATATCATCCTGCTTAGGGCTGGTCCTAATTACCCTTTCTGTAGATGAAGCAAAGAAATTGCATCTTCTGACAACTGTGTTCTGCCTCTGCATACGCAGATACCAGGATATTTTGTAAGCCAGCAGTTAGCGGGTTTATTTTATGGTATATTAGGCCACTAGCCAATAATTATATCCTAGCCTTATTAAGCTGTTCAAAATTCTGACTTCTCGAGTTGCAAGACATTTGATTAGTGAAATACAAACCCTTTGGGTAACCACAGGTACTGACTAGTTTTCCTCTGTGGAGGGGAAAAGGACAGAAAGGTGGCAGGAAAACTGCTGCCCTGGGCTGTTCCTTGGGG
Source organism: Chlamydotis macqueenii (assembly GCF_036417535.1). Classification (NCBI taxonomy): domain Eukaryota; kingdom Metazoa; phylum Chordata; class Aves; order Otidiformes; family Otididae; genus Chlamydotis; species Chlamydotis macqueenii. The sequence goes on along the minus strand of NC_141560.1, from coordinate 49,294,577 downwards.
TGCAGTTCCAGCTGTGCAGGACCTGATGACAAAACTCTCATTCCGTATGGGGGGTAAGAATTGTGCAAAGGTGATTTGGGGATGGGAGCTCGAGGGGATTAGGGATGGAGGGAGGATGCAGTTGCTGGGAGATAATGTAAACAGAGAGTGAAACTTCTCCGCTACTGCTGGGAAAGTCCCTTCAACATCCCCAGGACTTTGGCACTTGAATGTTTCACAGCTTTGAGAAGGAAAAAAGAATTGGCCTTTTCCTGTGAAACCCCCACCTCCAAGTCTCCCTCTACATTCATCACCTCATTTGCAAACTAATTTTGAATAATTTTCCCCTGGTAGCTTATTTCTCATTATTACTATGCCATGCTGCATGTGGCATCCACCAGCACCGTGCTGAGAGCAAGCAGCTGTGGTGATGAGAAATGAGAGGCAAAGCACAAATTTAGCAAAGATGAGTAATGGTGTCTTTTGTACAGCACTGTACTTTTTTGTCTTCCCTGTCTCACCAATTTGGAGTAAGGTTAGCAACGACAAGATTTTGAGAACATTTCTCTTCTTGCTCATCTTCCTGTTTTTAAAGTATCAGGCTGACATGGATCTTCACGTAGGTCAAATGTGCTGCTGCACAGTGTTTTGAAAACTTGAAATTGAAGAAAAGAATCCATCATCAAAGAAGCCCTCCTGACCTCAAGGGAGCTGATTATTGTTAAACTGCAAGTAAAGCACAGGCAGAGAAAGCTTTACATACGCTTTAAACACAGACGCCTTTCAATTTTCTCTGGATGGTTTCGGCAAGCATTAGAAAGATTTTGCCTGAGCAACAGCTTCAAGGAGCCTCAGACTTTTTTTTTTTTTATTAAAACTTCTTACTCTACAAGCAAAAGGGTTTTGGATGGACAAGGGGTTGGATGAAACCCATTTTCACACATTCTCTGCCACACAAATCTGTGCATTGAACACTGATGTGAATGTCATTAGTTTTGTGTTTTCTTTCAGAAAAAAAATGAAAAAAAAATATGATTACTTTTTGGATCAAAACAAGTCCACCATGATTGTCAAATGAGAAGCTGACTATTTTTTGTCTTCAGAACCAGAGAAAGTTTTAGCTAGTTTTAATATCTTAGACAGAAGATCTAGCTGTGCAAAATTACTCTTTTTTTTTAAGATTCACTGTGCCAAATACAAAATATAGCTTTCCCTTTGCACTAAAATGAAATTCTTACAAGTAAGATATTTCCCATTGGAAAAAAAAAAAAGTCTGGTTGGATGGGGATCTGAGCAACCTGATCTAGATGATGTCCCTGCTCTTTGCAGGGGGGTTGGACTAGATGACCTTTAACGGTCCCTTCCAACCCAAACCGTTCTATGATTCTATGATTTGTCATGTCAAAGAGGAACTGACAGATATTTAAGTGCATCTATTGGAAAACTCTCAAGCATTTTTCAGACTATGAGGAAAAGTCCCATTCTGAAACACCCACCTAATTCAGACTTTAGCTCAACAGCTGCTTGTTTCTGGTGCCGAAGCTGAGGCAAGAGGCTGCCTTGTGAGCAGCGCCAAGGCACAGCTGCAGTTCTGGGCGCGTAGGCTGGCAGTGGGAAATCGGCATACGGCTCATCAGCAGGGGAGGCTCAAACAGGTTCCAGGTCTGCTGAGTTAGTCCCGGAGGATGCGATAAGGCATTTTTCACCTCTTCTCCAGAGGCTGTAAGTTTTGTACCTGGCCTCTGAAAGCCTTGCCTCAGGCAACCAGATTAGGGTGGGATCAGCTTTAACGCCCATGTGCTGTCCCATGTTGCAGTGTGTAAATGGTTTGGTTACAGCAGAGTTTTAGCTTTAAATCTACATTTACTTGCAGTTATTGGTGTACATCTAGCTTCCGGCAACACATACGCAAAAACCTTTTTCTTTTTTTTCCTGGCTCAATCTGATAAAAACTTAGATCATTTTCAGTGTCCGTATTTTCCTCGCATGAGTTGAGACTCCATGCACTCATTTTACCCAGAACAAACAGTAATAAACTGGGTATGTTTTACCTTGTAATTGGTTGTTAAGTCTGAATTTATTTTCACTGCTTTTTATCAGCCTACTTTTTTTTAAATAACAAGCATCTGGTTCAGGGTTGCTGCTGCAGATTGCTAGCAGCACCCTTCCTGCAGCCAGCTCAGACAGACAGTTTTCAGCAGCTTTCAGCCCAAGTCTGTAGGGTGAGTTTTTCTCAGACGAGCCCGTCATAGCTGAGCCCTGTATCCAAGACACAGTGATCCCAGCTGACAACAGCACAAGACGGGAGAGAAAAGTCCTCGTGCGAGTGCTCTGGGCTACAACCGCCAATGATACAAGCCTGACAGCAAATCTCTAGAAGAAGTATGTTGGGTTCGTTTTACTTTTCAGATCTACAAGCAATTCACTATTTTGGCTTTGGTCAAGCACTGGCAACCTGTGTCTGAGTGCTGCCTGCCTGTCTGTGCCCTAGGGGACACCTACATGGCATTTGTTTTACTGTAAAACCATTTTACAGTCGTCCACTCAATTGAGTATGTTTTCTTTCACAGCAGTAGGTCATCAGACTCAGACAAGTTTATAGTTACCAGAAACTTCCCTGAAGTTCTTTGGTAGTTCATTTTCTAGTTAATGCTTGTTTCACTCATCAAGAGAAGGTCTGAAATGAGCTCTAGGTAAGGATGCTTGCTTTTTCAGCTACTGAGTTAAACCCCAAACTTACCCTTTGTTCAAAAAGGTGCCTTCCTCCCCCTGCACAGAGGGCAGGTATAAAGCTTACCCGTCGGTTACACGCCAGTCAAAAATGGGAGAAACCGGATTCAGAGACAGCTCAGAGGGTCAGCCTGCTGCTGATTAACTGCAAAGGTGAAAAGGGAGCCTTTCTTAGAGCAATCTTCACTCATACAGAGTAGTGCCTTCAAAAATCATTGCTAAAAAGTAAGCTAACAAAGCTTATTTGATCCTGCCAATTTAGGTAATACTGGTAAACTAGGTGAAACGGTGGAATGAATTTTGAGTGAATTTCCTAGCCCGGTCCCTCTTCTTTCCCCTTCACAGAGTTGGGAGTCAGCTGTCTTTTCTCGCTTGCACATCTCCACAGCAGCATTTCTCAAGTGGTGTCCATGGACCATGGGGAAGCAATCCACGGAGCACCTTCAGGCACCCCAGTAAGAAAACCGCCAAATGGGGGGTAGATCGGTCTTACAAACAACTATGAGAAAAAGCAAACGTATTTTTAGTTCAGTCACAAGTGAGAATGAATAGCACAACACTGTGAAAGACGGCCCTAGGTTGCTTTTCTAAACACCTGTCCTTGTACTACAGAAGCGCTATAAAAAGTGTGAGGCCTCCTTTCTCTGGATCAAATCCCTGTGAGTTTTGCTGGGTGGCAGTCAGCTTCGTAATTTATCTGTCTACGCAGACACGCTGTGCTTATCGCCGCAGAACCTGCCTGCCTTGCTAATGCTGCCATGACCGCAAGCCCTGATCTTGCACGCAGTCTGGCTTCCTTCCTGCACCTGCCGTAGCCGAAGAGCGCGTTCGTTGCACGCTGCCCACGCCAGACAGCAGACAGCTGCCTGCCGAGGCCGTGAAAGCCGCCTCGGCCTTGTGCGCCCGCATGGGGCTCTGCACAGCTCAGGGGAGCGTCGGCATTAAACCCTGCTGGGGTATTCCTGCAGTATAAGTGCTTGCTGCAAATAACTCTTGCTAGCCCCACTGAATGACATTTTTAATGTCATTTTTAATGTTACTTTCCCCCTAAAGCGCTGTAAGTTGGAGCCCTCCATTTCTTTCGTATCCTTGTCCTGCTTACATGTACTATCTAATATGAAGGAGAAGATTGTTTAAAGTTTAGTAGCCCTGAAGCGTTCGCTCAGTTTTTCTTTCATGCCCGAGAGGGGATGCAGAAATATCCCTTAATGTGGGTCAGTGATTCATGACTCACTGTCTTTTATAGCACCTTACAGCAGATGCTTTCCCGTAGAGAGGGACACATTCCAGATACAAAGACACTCCTGAAACGACCTTTTTCTCTAAGCTTGAGGACACGGAGAAAGAGTGGCACACAAGGGACTTGCAGGGGCTTAGAGAATCAGCCTTTGGAGTATGTGTTTTCAAAAGGGACAACTTCATATAACTGCAGAATTGGCTCCTGTGTGGGTTTTTTTTGTTTTTTTTTTAGGTCATTCTTGCAGAAACATTGCTTTGAAAAAAGCAACAAACATAGGTCACAGTGTTAAGCCTTTAATTTCAAAAGTTTTGGCACAATGTGTAACAAAAGAATAACCACCTTTTACAGGGAAGGAATTTGAACACACCGAGTGGACATAAAATAGGTGAATGATGGGGAATCCTGAGCGCAACAAACTTCAGGGGGAATTTTATGTCAGCAGCAGGCATTTACTAACAACGCTTGCTGATGGGGCCAGATCAGGACACTCCTGCCTCTGGCAGAAAGCAGCAACACGATACAGAAATGGCAGCAGATAGCAGGGGCCTCAGGTTTATCTTTTGCCCCGAGATCTTCCTCGTGCTGCGCGAGGCCGTGCTTCGGTTCGTTAGTGACTCGGCGGGCAGATCGCCAGCTGAAACGCTGCCAAAGCCACTTCCTGCCGGGCCTGGATTTTCTCTGGAAACTTCTCAAGTGGATGCCGGCCTCAATGAGATTAGTAAGAAGTAAGCCCAGGGTTGTGCAGACTGTTAAACCTCACAACCTGAGTTTCGGTTATGTGTCTTGATCACACACCGGTAGTTAGGTTATTTGCATAATGTGTGCTATTCTCAGCATAAAAGTTGGAGCTTTCTCTCCATGCTTGGCAACTGCCCCTTGGCCCTGTCCTCTGGGCCTTTGTTCACTCCATGAGCATCTCTTAATTCATGCTTTCAGTAGAGATGCTTTCTTTACACAGTGCTCCAAGGGTTCAGGTACAGGCTTTATTTATTTTTTTTTTAAGAAAGCCTATGAGGAAGGGATTTATTTTTTAGCAGGCGGGGCAGGGGAAGTAGGTTTCCAAAACAACTGCAACCATTGCATTGTATCCTCCTACTCTTCTAACATCTCTTCCCACTTCTGTAGACTTCATTGCCAAGAAGTGTAGCTAGTGCATCCTGGCCTTCATGCCAAACGAGCTCAGCTGCAGCTGGCACTCTGGAATATTTGGAGGATACAGTGAGTGGTGAGATTTCTAACACTTTGGCAAAGTCGCATCCATCTTCTACCCTGCCTGCAGTTTTCAGAACAGGCAGCCTGTCACGTCAGACTGCTTTACCTAAACTCCTACCCAAAGCAGTCCCATATTGATCTCAGGCTGACATTAAAACTCACAAATATCAGACGTGAAAATTATGAATCAACATTTATTGATGATATGTACAACACTTTTAGTGAAATATTATATTCACGACTATTTCCAGTAGAGAAAGAATGTCTAGTTTGTTTTATACATGAAAGTTACAGAAATCCGTTCACACCGTAAGAAAGCATTAAAAGCAAAAGACTACCAATCTTTTAAGGAGAAAAGGATCTGAACTACAAAAATAGACTCAGTCTATGAGGCATTCCAACTACAATATACAAGAACAGAGCTCAGAGTTGGGAGAAATTTTATCATCTGCATTCATTAGTTTTTAAACAAACTGTGCTATAGATACTGTACAGTATGTAATTTCAAAATCAGGGCTACTTTTTGAGTGTAAGGAAAAGATCAACCTTAACCTTATCCCTCTTTCTTTTTATCCTTTTTACATGAGACATCTCAAAACATTCCAGCTCTTGCCTGGTCACTTTTCAGAGGTGGCAAGGGATGAAAAAAAGGCAGAGCACAGCACTGTAGTGTGCAATTCATACTGAAGCATCGGAATGGGACTCAGCAAGCAGGATACTTCCCATGCTTTGGGGCCCGATTTTGATCCCTTTCCACTTACAAGGGATGATTCTATTTGTGAGATCCAGGCCCAGGGTATCTAGGAATGAACCAGCTGCTTCTTGCTGTTCCAAGCTCTTTCAGATGAAAACCAGCGCATCTTCGCCCATGAGTGTACCCATCTTTCTCAGAGACTGTTTCTGCCAAGGGGATGAAGTGGAGGTTCCTACTTTGACTTCTTGGGCACTCTGGAGAGAACTGTCAGCCCCTGCTGCCTGCAGCCTTGCACAGTCACAGCCGTGTGACTGCACTTGCTTTGCCGGCGTCTGCGGTCAAGGAGGAACTGGAAGTGACTCAGAGGGATCCTGCGATGCCGTGACGTGACTGGGGGCTGAATGATGCACAGTGCACAGAGTCAAAAGCAGCCAGGGCATCCAGTGGGAATGCAGTTGGGTGGATTTCCCCTTATTCATTGCGCCTACTTAAACAGCGACTTACTAAACTTCTGGTAATAACGAGTCTCAATATTTCAAGCAAACAAGAAGAAAACGAACCAGAAACTAATCACTCTACGTGAACATTAATTCTTAATGTCATATAAACTGCATTCACAAGGCAGCAAACCTATGCTGGGATCGCTTTCACTCACTGCCAGGGAACTACACACATGCAGGTACTAACACACGCCACGCTGATTAGACAGCTGAAAACTAAAATTAACAATTAACATATTTACAAGTAAGTTGGCTGCATACATGATTCTGAATGTCATCAGAACATGATACTCCATAACAGACAGATAAGCAGTTACTAAGCTGTGGAACCTAATCAGATCAATTGCCAAAAGGAAACAAACACAGATACGAATGAAAAACAGAAAGCAGAACAAAATTTTAAAAGACAGTCTAATTTTCTACCATGGCTCAATACACAGAAACCAATAAAATTAAATTAAAGCACTGCTACGCATATTGTATACACCATTTCACTGAAATTACATGTCGATAGCTACATTATCTACACTAAGTGCAGAGAGGCACTGGACATCATGCTTCAAGAAAACGTCAAAACTGGTATCAATAAGATTTTACAGCTATTAGTAACTCAGCACTATTCTACCTGTGGTTCCTATTAAGGTAATAATACCTGGTACGTCTGACTTAAAATACAAGAAGGAGATTAAAATACAAGGGTATATCAACACACTTCCTACATGTATATCTACTAGAAATCTAGTCTTCAAAACCTCAGCAGAATAACGTGGCCCCATAGATTTCTGAATAGTTGAAGAGATACCCAGTATCAGTCACCCTGGGACAGCAGTACTTGCTATTGAATTTTTTCTTTTTTTTGAATCACAGTCAGACCTAGTAGGCCATAAAATATTTTTGTGATATAATTGCTATGAATATTTATATTAATTTATTTTTATTCCTCTAAAAAAACAGTTCTTTGTTTATTAAATAGAAATTATTATAGCCATGGCCTTAATGCCAACAGGTATTTGCCTAATGGAAACAGGTGACCACGACAGAGAAGCAACTCACACTTGTCCTGGTCAAAAAATATAGCGACTGATCTCTTTAAAATGCATAAGAAAGCAGGAGGTATTTGTACAGGTGCTACCCAATTACACTGGTCCCACGGTGGTTTTGTTGGTCCCTTTTCAAGACGGCAAAGGCAGGTGGCCAAATCATGAACTCTTTCCACAGGCTGAACTCATACACACTGCATTGCAGCAAGATGGACCGGGGACCTGAGAACTCTTTTTTTTTTTTTGTTTGCCTGCCCAGATCTCCAGTTTTCTATAAAGTCAGTCAATTATGCATGATCAGATCCTAAGAAAGAACTGCAGGATTTAGCAAAGGTAACACCAGGAAAAATGACAAAAACGAGGGACGATTGCCCAAGACAGTCAATCTAGAAGATTGTTCAGATTATTATAACACTGTTCCATAATGAACTGCAGCATTTAAGGACGTCTTGAAATTCCTATTTGCTTCTTGCATTTTGTGCTTTGTTTATAATTATTCACTAAACATAACACAAAAATATTTCATCGATCCTAAATGTTATAAGAAAACTGGTTTTGTTCTAAGGTACAGATCACCTTTAAAGGATTATCCCCCTACCTTATATGGTCATATAGAAAACATTATAAGAAAATATTAGTGTGTCTGTAAATTACAGATACTAGGTAATTTAGTTCAGTCTACACTGTAGTTTCCAGAGAACAAGTACAAATCTCTAAAACCTGTATTAATAACTAAATCAGTATTAAGCATATAATATTTAACAATATAAATACATATGCAGCTTTTTCTCATGCATTCTACAAGCTAGAGTTCACACCAGATCATAGGAAAGGGGATGTATTTCAGAAAGGAGCAGGATATGTTGGGTGGAAGCGTATGCAATTGTCTTTAAGAAGGAAGGACAACCTGTAGTACACAAGAACTCACAGGGCTCATACAACACACCAACATGGAAATGGTATAATCTACAATACTGACTGCAAAATCAATTTGTAAACACAGTCTGCACACAGTCTTTGAAAAACTGTAGAAAAAAAAATGATACAAAAATCCCTGCAAACTATACTATTTATGTACAAAGCAATACACAGGCACCAGCCAATCCAGGTTGTGTGATGCTGCCTATGGCAGTTTCCCTTCAGGTAATGGTGTGCGCCACAGAGCATCATTAAAAACAATTGCAGGACTCCTGAATTTTGAAAAATCAGACTACAGGATTGGACACTCTGGCATCGATCGGCATTGGTTCTGCAGCAGAACGTAGTTAGGAGTGAAAGGGATCAAAGGCTGGGTGAAGTGAGGAATCTCACAAGTCTTCTTGCCTCCTCAAATCCTGCATTAGCCTGTTGGTTATTTCCATCCTGGCCTAGTAGAGACCTACTTAGTGGCTCAGTCATACGCTCTAGGTTTTTTCAATGTTTGGAGCCTGAGGTTTCCATAAAACTCATAGTTGCACCTGCACGATCACCTTATCTGTTATCAATCCAGTCGTGGGAAGTCACCAGGGTTCCCCCGAGCAGGGGAAGATGTCTCTGGGATGGTGGGCACACGCAAAGGATGGTTCCTCAGAGCCTTGTGCCAGGGAGCCCACTCATACAAGAAGTGAAAGAATTACCAGTACCTGGGCATCAGCAGCGGCTTGACTCGTTCATAGCAGCAGATTTCCATTTAACATCAAATGTGATCAGGAGGAAAAAATGAGGGAGGCACCCGTTGTACAGTCTGTACCCAGGCACTGTTGCTGGGGACTTCACTGGGAGTCCTGCCTTAGCTGGGCAGAACTGTAGAGTCTGTGCTTTGTCCGAGGACCGCAGAGAGACACGGCCTCGGCGTCTATGTGGGAAGAAAGATCAATGACTTGGGAAGGAAGACGTGCTAAGCACATTGTTTCAGGTAAATTGTGAGCAAGAACATAACATTTTCAAAAATAAAACGGTGAAGCAGAACAATTTGTTTACAACTGGACTGCCTTCTTTGACACTTCAGTATTGCAATTCCTTTTTTTTTTTTTCAGTATTTGAAACTACACTCTATATATTATTATTCAAACAAAGGAAATTGGGTAAATATTTTTCTTTCAAAGTCATCAACATGGTTGGAGAGAAGAAAATAAGTCATCTTCCCAAGAGTGCTTTCTGCTGGAAATAGAAGCTTCTACATAGTTTTATATGGTGAATTACAGCTGAGGTGAATTGTCCCAATGGACTATACACCTATGATAATAACACATATGAAAAATATCTTAATCATGGCCTTAGAAATCACAGTAATAAAATCAAGGATAATCTTCTGGCTCATAATAGAGTAATAGTACAGTACATTTTTATAAAGTGCCCTTATTTATCCTTCTGTAAATTAATTCAACTGCAGCAATAAAAATAGACAAATGGAACTTAATGAAAGGAGAAACAGTTACACCTTTACATCTCCACAAAAGGATTCTTCTGAGCCTGGTACTAAAGCTCAGAGCCTTTTTAACGATAATTACAGAAGTGAATGTCAGAGGTGAGGTTTAATACTGCCTGTAGTTTGGGGGATTTGTGCGATTGCTGCTGCGTTGCTACAACAAGGCTGCAACAACACAAGTGAAGGCAAGGAAGCAAAGAACATCCAGGCAGTTGCCAGAATAAATTTGTTCAAGCACTGTTGCTGCATCTTCTGAGATGAACAGTCAGCTCTTCTGAGTATTTACTGCCAGAGAAGTAATGACTCTGGGAGTGATGGAAAACAGATCAGAAATCTATGTTACTTGTACGTTTTATCGTGGCACAAAGTTTGGAATTCCATGTGCTTTGAGAAAGAAATGGAGATCAGCTGTATCTCAGGGAAGAACTGGAAAAAACCATAATGATAGTGATCCTTATTCTTGTGCTGAGTTTTAAAGTCATTGCTGGACTTGTAGCATAGAAACAATTACGCAAAAAAGAACCATCTTGGCAGAAATCTTTTGGATGTGAGAATCAATGTCATTATAAATAGCAGACAAAGCCCATTCGCTAGGATGGGCTTGTGAAATGTCTTATAACTTAACAGAGACAGGAAGGGACTTGATCTTTTCTGGAAGCCTGTGACACCCACAGATTTCAGTGGGACTTTCATGTAGTCAGTGCATTGCGGGCACAGATTTTACTACAGCAAACACAGTTTTTCAAAGACATATTGAGTCTCTCACCGATTCAAATGGAAGAAGCACATCCCATCACACGGTTCAAATGCCTTATCCCCTACCCTACCTATCTGAAGCACCCTCGTGTACAAGACCCACACGTGTTTCTTACAATGCTGGTGCAGCCTTTGTCTTCTAAGGGAAGGAATGAAGAAACAAATTCAGTAGCAAAGTGCTCCACTCCTTCTGTAGCTTGAATGTACAGTGTGCTTTAGTTTCAAGGAACAGATATTAAGAGAATACCGACGTAGCTTCAGCAGTAAATGTTTAAAGCAAATGCATGAGCATGTACTTTACTAAGCATGCAATTGAGTCTCTGCCTGGTCCAGACTTTGCCATGTGCCAGTGTGCTGTCAGCAATCCAAAAGGCAAAGGCTACCACAGCTGCACAGACAAGGGTGGGGGGAACTGACAGAGCAGCAAACAAGATGAAAAAAAGGAAAGAAATGTTAATTTGTTTAGGAACTACAAAGAAAACACTGTCCACTGTGCTCTTCCTTTAACTTTGCTGCCCCAGCACTGCGAGCAAACACAAAATATTTGCCAGATACAAATTAGTCCATCAGCACTCCTGGTGAAACTAAAGAGAGACCAGCCAGTAACCAGCATCGCCTGCTGAAACAACCCTGTATTAGCTGAAGTGGCCAGTCTCTGGGTTATTTTCTGTTTATTTAGTTAAGTAGCAACCCAGCCTCATGTGGAATGAGCAAATTGAGAAATGCAAGCCAAGAGTGACTTACATTTTCCCAGAGAAATGGAAAACTTTTTGATGGTTAAATACAGTGTAGTGCTGGAGTAACACTGTATTAAATATTCAGTCAGGCTAAAAGCAGAGGAGTTTACCAAAACCAACATTTCTCCTTCTCCCACATCCACATTTAAATAGAGAAATACCATCGTAATTATCTTCTGAAACGTCCCTGAGTTACTGTATCTACAGAATTACTATTTTAAAATCACAGTTTGCTATTCTAGTCCTATCAAAAGACCCAAAGTTATCCTCCCTTATGTGGGTGGGGTCTCTCTAGCATCTCATTCCTTCCTCCCCTAGTCTCCATCCAAAGGAGCACTCTTCAAAGGACAGTACATCCCAAGTGGATAAGCGTGAGCATATTCTAAGTGTTTCTCAATATGTAATTTTGTGGAGCTGCCCAGTCACATGTTGCTGGTATTTCTGTTTGTTTCCAACTGCTTAACAGTTTCAAATGACAGCTAAACGTGTATGGACGAGTTTTCCAAACCTACTTTCAAAGCAAGCAATCGGTGTGGCTGCTCCTAAGAAACTGCTACAGTGAAGAGGATGAAAAGTCATCTATTAACGGGCAAGTTGTGCCACGAAACAGCTCGGGAATCCTCGATATAAACCGGGTTAAACACCACATGTTATTCTTGGATGTAGCTACCATCCAAGTCACAGCAAATTTCATTTGATGTGAGCCAGCACCCTCAGAGTAGGGAATGTTTTAAAGTACCTACACATCACCCTAGGCAGATTTCTGGCACAGAACCCAGTGGTAAAAATGTCCTTGCGTGCAAATTGGGAGAAGCAGCAGCTAGCTCCAGGTTAACTCTGGATATGCTAATACCAATGACTGAAGAAAAGAGAAAGACAACCTGCCTACCGCTTCTCTGAATATCCTACAATTCCATCCCTCACCAAAAAAAATCCTTAAAATGCTTCAGGAGGCCTCTGGAAAAGGTCCCCACCTGCAGAATTCACAGTGGCTCAATATTTGTTAAATTAGATAGGCCGTTTTGCTTAGGATTGTAGCCATGGCATGCAAGTGAGGACAAAAATACAATGGCAAGAAAAATATTCCACGATGAGAAATGCTTAAATGAGGGACACTCTGACAATGGACTTAATCTTGCACACCATTAATCATGCAAGTAGCCTTGGCTGGCTCAGGCCTGTGTGCATTTCTGGAGATATTTATATGAATGCAGACGAGCAAAAGCAGGTTATATTTATATTTTAACGGCTTCTACAGAGCCAAATACCACTCTACAGTTAAACACATTAGTCCCGTTTAAACCCATGACGGTGTCTGAGCACAGACACTGAATGGCCTGATTCCATAAATGTTTCAACTCTGTTTTCTGCCATTTTTAAATTCACTGTATGCTCATATTCTGATTCATTCTGAGAACCTCTGAGAGGTCTGCCAAAAATCGCACAAAGGTTGTTCTGTGGGCAGAGCCTCCCAAGGCCACGTGGCTCAGCTTTGCTATAGAGCATTGCTAATGGCATTCACCAGTGTCTTAAAATTGCCGAGTATTAACAAGCACCTTTAAAAACACTTCACAGGGTGATTATTGTGACTGTAATTTCTTCTGACAGGATGATTCAGCTATACTATGTTGACAAAACACCACCTCATTAATTCAGATGCCACATGCTCTAAGAAACATTTCTCTGACATTAGAGAGTTATATTAATTGTTACTCTGCAAAAGAGAGAGAGAGAGAGATGTATATTCAATGTAGTGGTCTAAATCCTGAAATTCTGGTTTATTCTTCATTCAGACCTATTCCTGGCCAAATTCTACTAAGCTCATATGGAATTTGGCTTAGCAACAAATCAGGATTTAGCCATTCTCTGAAATATGACATATACTTGAAAGACGGCTTCCACTTCATACCAGTTGCTACTGATGATCACATCAAAAACTCAGTTTCTTAGAACCTGTTTACAGCTCATTATCAAGTACCCAATCATGACATCTGTGATCAATCTTATTAGCACCTTACTTGAGCAGTCCTGTCCACATGAGGAATCCGTCTGACATCAGTGGAGCAGGGTGATTAGTAAGGTGCTACCTACTTTGAGTAAGAATGGCATAACTGAGCCCATGGTATTCTGTATTTTGTACATCAGGCATAGATTTAGCAAAGGAACTACCACCCCTGCAATAATACCGCCTTGGATTATATGATGCATTATGGTGACAAAGCAGCACAGCCCCATCAGAAAACAAAGGCTGCACTTGCCCTGGGACAGCTGATAAAAACACATCTCATGCACATATAAATCTAAGGTCTTGCCTGCATGCTACGTATTAGTTGTACTGATCTAACAAAATGTTGGGAATAATTTATTGACTTCTATATATTAATCTTGCCCCTGGATCTAAGTTCAATTTAAAGTACAACTAGGCACAAAAATACAGTGCTTGTTATTATTAAAACAAACAAATCTTTATGGACATTTTCAAAAGGTATTTTAGCCATACAGTGCTAAAAAGATCAGGTATGCCACAAGAGTCACCAAAACACTTGGAAGTTTATGTGGTGTTTTGTTTCTCTTGTATTTGTGACCCTGAGTCTCTGTAGTGAACCGTACTGGCACTTTGATCTTCCCGTTTTGCAGCAGTTACATTCGCTGTGTCTTGAATGAAAGGGGAGGCGCGTGAGAGCCCATTGCACTGCATGGAGGATTCTCCAGCTGCATCATCCAAACAGTAACACAAGGGAGACAGATGGTTATGGATCATTGCTTGGCAAAGACACTACAATGACTTGATGAGATCTTTGCTAAGTTTCAGTTAAGAAATTAAGTAAGCAGAAACTGTAGATATTAAATAGAAAAAAAAGAGAGATCTTCTTTAATCGTGGAATCTTTTGCCAGAAGATAGCTTCAGGGCTTATTAAAGATGGAGCTAGGAATCTCTTCCCTTAGTTTTCACGTTTCCAAGGCTCTTCTTCAACAACACTGAAGTCTGCAGATTTGCCATTGGTTGCCAGTGTTACCTGCAAGTAATTATCATCAACAACCGACTTAAAGGCCAAGGCACTTGGACAAGAAAAATAATGAGTTTTATACGGAAGATCATGATATTTACAGGAATTACATACACAATGTCTTATTATCCATGTAAAAGGTATTTATTCAGCATTCACAACACTCCCAAATAGTGAAACTCCTGTTCATTTATTATACTGACTAGAAAACATTAGCAGTAGAAAAAAAGTTCCATATTTTCTTAGCCTTTGCTGTAGTTTTAAAAAAATAAATATTTCAGATTCTACTCCTTTCTATCTCCTATAGATTTCTCTGATTCATTTCAAAAACATGTTACTTTTTTAATGTAGGACGTCATATTTTTTTTTTCAGTGGACTTCCTTAGCAAAGCAGGATAGCTGATGCATGGACATTAAAAATATGCAAGGCCAGAATAATCATACATATGTATCTACACAAACTCACCGACAATTACACCACCTTTAAAGAAATGAAAGAAAAGATAGGCTGTGAAAGTATTGTTCACCGTACCACTATTTATAACAACGTAATAAAAGACCAAAAATTCATAGTAACGCTATGTTTGTCTCACACAAAGTACAGCAAAACATCACTCTTGCTTGTAAAGATATGTGCTATTTTTTTTTTTTCGGTTTTAAGTATGGTAGAAGAGCTACAGTGATCTACCAACTCACAGTAAACACTGGCCAGTACATTGTATCCCAGAAATCCCTATAAATAAACCCATGCTTCAAGAAAGATAGCTCCAGCCAAATGATTTAAAAAAATTTTAAAAAAATAAAATATCAATTTAACTTTACAAAAGTGATCTAGATCTTTAGAATTGTGAGAGAACCTTTCATTTACTTCTAAATGGATGGCTCGCTCTTTCCTAACTTACCTTGTAAGTTAGCATCCTCAGCTTCAAATGAAAACTTAAAGACAGAGCTGAAATTCCCCATGCTGGATAAACTGGATGCATGGAAGCATTGGGACATGGAAACATGACAAAATGCACTGATTTTTGAAACAAAGTCAAGCCTTTTCTTAGAGAATTGAAAGGGGGGAAACATGCAAATACAGGAATGAACAACTTACTGAGATATGAAAATCACATAGAGTCATGTGAAATATGATAATAAAAAAATACAAAAATATCGTGCATAACAACCACTCTACCCACATATAAAGGTGAACTACTTATTAAAAATATACATAGACCATGCAAAATTATAACATATTAGCGTTATACATGGAATATATTACAGAAAGTAAATGGAAAGCACGTGCTAGTAGATTAGCTTTTCCACATTCTGACCAGAGTTGCAGTGAGCTTTTCAACCCACCAGTGCGTTTGACAGGATGAAGAGATACCTCTTCAGATTTAACAGCTGGCTGTTTTAAAGCCCCAAATCCTACACTCCGTTGCTTTTGCTACTCTACCACTTGGGAGCTGTAGACCACTTCAACATGATCCAAATGCTTTGCAAACATCAGCATATATTCATAGCTTATAACTTAGGCCATAACACCACATCCTTTTGGCAGCTTGCAGACAGACACATGGAGAAGACAAGTGACCTGCTCAAGTCAGTCTTGTACTCCAGTAAACCCTGGCTCTTTCACGAGTTTGAAAGTGCAAAATGAGATCACAAGCAGAGCAAACCTAAAACAACGAAAAAGGACAAATATTTCTAGCCCATAAATCACTGGTCCCAACTAAAAAATGTGCATAGGATGACATATCACACTGTTAATCTATGTTTTTGAAGTAAGGTAATGCCTCAGCTGAGGGAAATGATACGAGAAACTGAAGGAGAAAATAAAGTGCAGCAAGTATTGCATCAATGGGCTGCTAGTTTCTAGCTTGACTTGGATCTCTGCGCAAAACTGAGAGACTGGAAAGAGATAAAATTACCAGTATTCAGCTCCTGAACCTGATTCAGACTGACACATGGTAGCTGAATTTGTCTTAAACCCACTGAAATTAGCATAGTCTATTTCACTGAAAAAGTTTTCCAAAAGGAGTTAACCAAAAAGTGTGTGTGTGTGCACATGCTTATTTTTAATGAAAAAATCTTTTATCAAATGAGGTCTTTCTTTTCAGGGAGCTTCTTTTTGTCTTCAGTTTTTTATCTCGTGTGTCCCTTCCTTTTTTGAGAAATACAAATTAATGACAATTTTAAATTTAGTGTAAGCATGTATTCTCTTTGCATTTCAAATTTTTTTTTCTTTATTTTTTCTCATGGAAAAAAAGTGGGTCAGAAGAGGAAGGGGAGAGCCATATCAAAACAAAATGTTTGTTTTAACTTTTTAAAAAATAATTTTATTAAAAACTTGGAAGATTCAGGGAAAAATTGAAAGTTGATAAAATGAAAGTTTTTTCTTTCCTGAATTCAGTATTACTTTTTCCCCTGGAAATTCACGTTTGGCCTGACATTATCTAGAAGTAAGCATTAGAAAAAATATATTTTAATGAATATGTCCAGCCAGGCTGGAGAGAGGTGAAAGTGATAGAATAGGATTTATATTTCAAATATATATGGTGATCTGCTAATGGATGTAGCGTAGTCTTTCACAGTTAAGATATTGGCTCAGCTGTGGCAACTGGAAGATGCAAGAGAATCTGTTTGGATAAATGGCTGAGGTCGGCTCATGGCAAATTCACTGTGTCAAAGACAGTGTACAGGATCAGATCAGAGTATTAATAAAAAAAAAACCACAAAAGACTACGAAATGAAAAGTTCCAGCTTGTTTCACTCCTTTTCTCCTCCTTTTCAAAAACTCCCTCTTGATTTTCAACTGCCCTGTCCTAGTGGTGGGTGCTTAGTAAACTTTTAACCACTAACCTCCTCAGCTGTCCTCTCATTCAACTGGTGGGGTTTCTCAAGCTCACTTTGTTCTGATCAAGACATTATTATTACTGTTAATAATCCATGTTAGTTACAGCAAGGGTTAGAGGAAGACTATGGCCTTTGTGTCTTAATGACTCGGGAACGATGACGGAAGCAAAGCGTAAGCATGCTGCATGAGTGCAGGAGCATTCTGATGCTAAAGTGCATTCAACATGTCCATCTCTGAACAGCATATCATGGAAGGCAGTCAGCAAATAACAACACCTGTATCTGAATTGCAGCTATCCTTCATTTCGGTTGGCAATTAAGTTCTCTGTTGCCATAGAAAATTAAGTAAATGTCCATAGAAGGTGATGCCATATTCTCTGCGTCTTGGCATATTCCATAATACGCTGCATCTTGTCTTTTGATATGTAAACAACGTACATGATTTTTTTCCCTCAAATCACAACTTTTAAGAAGAGTGCAAAAAATTGTCTTTTGAACTGCTCAAATTCATTCAAAATGTCTGGAGTTCATGGACCTTGTTGTCACATTGTTATTTGCAGAACGATTTGAAAAATACATGCAGGTTAAAAAAATAAGAGAAAATAAAGCATGCACTGCTATATACATGTCTCAATATCCATAAATGTGAAAGGTACCTTGCACTCATCTACTATGACTGAGTTGTGAGGTGCAAAAACACATTGGTTTGAGTTGTTTTCCCTATGATTTTTCATGTCATCATAGATTGACTGAGTCTTGGTCATTTCAATGTCTTCGTGCCCTTTATGATGGGAATCAATGGTGTCAAGTTCTGCCTTGGAAAGGTGGTAGACAATGCCAGCACCAAAGGAGTCCCCCACTACATTGACTGACGTTCTCATCCGGTCCCTAGAAAAGAAGCAAAAGGCAGAGGATGAATGGCATGAGAGGAAGAAAAGGTAGGGCACGGCAGCCCTGTTAATGTTGCAGTTACTACATTTATTTCAGAAAGTTTAAGGCATCTTTAGAACAGAAACATGGGAGCTTTCAAGTGAAATTGAAAAACTTGCTTTCCCAGGAGACTTGTTGAGACAGGAAGGATGTGCAAACTCCCATGTCCCAGCTGCTCACACTCATGAATTTTGGCAAAGAACTTGCGCTAGAGACACAGCCAAACTGCAGAGCTGTGCTTGACTGAGATCTGTACAGTGCCTGCTTCTGGAGCTGGAGGTTTTACAGTCGGGGTGCCAGGCTCACATCATTGCCCGTTGTTTAATCTGAATTTATCGGAGCACTGAGCTTAATGCAGCCAGAGAAAAGGATTTTGGATCTGATGAAGTGTTGTCATTTCTGGGATGGATTAACAAATGGCCTCTCCCTTTATTCTCAGTGAGCAAACTCTGGGGAAAAAATTGTCTGAAATATCTCCATAAGGTTCAAGCCATCTCCTGGCACCATCTTTTACAGATGGTCGTCTGTTAGCACGGCAGCATGCCCACTCACACTGCTGTATGCCAGAGCTCGGCATATGAGCCAACCAAATATAGGTCATGGCCTACAAAATGACGAGCCCGTGACAGCATTTCAGTAACGAGTGCCCCTCGTTGTAGGAGGATGCCAACAGAGGCTCACACGCTTCATTACACAGAAATGTGTTTGTTGGCTCTTCCTGGACGGGATGCCATTGGAGAGACACGCCACCTTTTTCCTCTCTTGTTTTCAGAGTGTAGCTCTATCCAGCAGCAGTGAACTCATGGTTGTGGATTTTCCCTGATTTCAGAATTCTGCTCCAAACCTGCCCAAAATTCTGCAGAAATGAGAGACGGTCTTAGAGAGCACTGCAGGACTATGGGCTCTTGCTATCTTTCCTACCGCAGGTAAGCTGTACTACACATGTTGAAACAATTTACAATCTAAATTGCCTCTTCATATCTGAATTAAACTTAAGACTCCTTAAAACCTCCTGACTGAGGGTTGCAATTTAAAGCTACTGCAGCAACTGTGTCTAGCTTTGTCAAACAGGTCAGAGAAGCGATTACACTGAGTAATTCTCAGAGGTATATCCACGAAGAATCATTTGCACAAGACGGGCAGGTTGAACAGTGTGGACATTTGCCAAGTAAGAGAAAAGCCAGCATGTAAGACGGCATTTCCCATGACAGTGATTAATTTGAAAACACCCTTTCTAGTATTTCTGGTACTAAATTTGTGTAACATCTCATTTTCCTCTAGAACACTGGGGGGAAAAATGCTAAATATATAAACTCCAAACTGATAAACATTCATTACACATGCCTATTCATGGCCATACAAACATTTGCACCCTTTTCAGCATCTTTGCTCTAAATAGCAGTAAATCTGCCTTTCCCAGCTGTCAGGCTGTATTCCATTTCAAGTTTCTCCTCTCCCTCTCTACATTACCATGCTTACATATTTGGAGATTATGGTGTACTATCTTAGTTGAGGCAGTTCATTTTTTTTTTTTTGTCGTCAAAAGAATACCCAGAAGGAAAAAAAACTCCTCCAATAATCCCCCTGAAAAACAAACAACCCAACAACCCATAGGAGGAAAACATCCTTCCAATTTTCCTTCACACAAATTAAATTATTTATACAGTTCTCATCCCATGTCTGTGAAGAGTGTTTTAAAACTGGTCAGAGTGGCAGAATAGGAAAATATGACTTTCCAAGTGTAATTTTTAATTAAGACTATTTGAACCTGGCAATATAGCTCCACAAAAAGAACACCTGCTTAATTTTTTTAATGAGTGGTATTACATTCTGAAAGGAGTTATTGGTGCCAGATGATGGAGGGATCATATAGAATGCCAAAAAGCAAGGTGGAGAGAATACATAAATATAATGAGGCACAATTCAAATTCTGAAAGGGTCATTTGAGGACATGCTGCAGCCCATATACATGTCCTACTAGCCAGGAGATTCAGCAATACAAACTGAACACTGCTGCAGAACACGCTATAGTGCGTGAGCCCAAGTAAACAACTAAGGTCCTTACAACAGAAAGGACAAAGTCTTGGCTGTCAGGAATCAACAGCAAAGTGCCACTAACCTCTTTTGGCCCAAAGAACACCCTAAGAAGAATAAAGAAGACTGTACTTACTCTTTTGTCAAAAACAACCAAGCAATTAATTCCAGCTATGCTGTAATGATGTAAACAAAATCAATAGAGGAAAGTTGGAGTCTCGTAACTGACTTGCCCCAACACAGGTCCATAACAGCTTCTAAGAGGAATAATGGGACTGAAAGTCAAAGTTCTCTCTGAAAAGCCAACTCAACATCTGGTAAGAATGGGCTTTGGAATAATTGGGAAATAATTCTTTAAATCCTGATAAGAGTTAATGCCTAATTTCCTCAAACTGGCATAAATCAGAACTGGAAGCTTAACAATGTAGATGAAAGCAATAGAAATGAGAGGAGCTGAATCAAGCCCCCTTGTTATTAATGTCATAGCACCCATACAGCATGCTAGTATGCAAAAAAAGTTATTCCTGTGCCCTGAAAACTTGAAAACCCGGTATATCAACCTTACTAGATTTTATAAAGGAGATTAAAATCTTAGCACACCTGCTAAGTCAAAGACCACGTGACATGTATAACTTGCCTTACATCTTCGTCATTATAGGAAAGAGCTCCTGTCTTCTATAGTTTAATTCCATTTATATAAGGCCCTCTCCATAACATCCAGATGTCAACTGGGTCTGAGTATCCTGAATCTAGATCTAAGCCAAGCAACCAAGTCAGAACTCAGTTCATCTTTTTCTGATTTACTGAATGAAGGTTTAAATACCAGATCAGCCATCCAAGCCCATTTTCTCTAATTCCTCTCTCTTCACTGCAAAATAACACTGTATTTGAGGTTGTGCTATGATATTTGCCAGGCTTGTCAGTCTCACATATGGAAAGCAGCCAGCTTCTGGCTAGAGGAAAAGGAGCTGGTTTTATTCCAGCTGTTGGCATATAATTACTGTCCTATTAAATGTCACTGCTGTGTTGTGCTTAGTTTTAAACCGAGAAACTGTGAGAGTTGTGAAATCTTGGGAAACTTGCTTGGTGTAAGAGCTCACACTGCATATGTATGCGTGGGAAGGGGAAACGTTGAGCAACCTGATCTCTAGATATTGGAGAGGCTTGAGAAGAAATCAATACAGAAACCTTTTGGCTACAATTTGCAGGAGAGAGTGCCAAGTTTAAGGACAATCAAAAGTCAGCTTTGTGTTACACCAGGACTAAACTGTGCAAAACTAGTTTCAGATGATGGTAGTATTGTAAAATCAATTGATGTTCTATACTTTCTTTCATCAGAAACATTGAAAAACTCATAAAGTAGGACATTTTCTAATAGCTTTCATTATCTGGAATCGAAATGTTGTAAAAGAGCTATTCTAAATATTTCTACATGGCTGTTTGCATTTATACTCTGCTTCCAGAAAAGGGGCTGGAATTGGGTCTTAAATATTTTATTACCTTTCTCTTCTATATTCTGTTAGAAATACTGCTGTAACATTATTTGATCATCTAAAGAAAAGGAAGAAGACAATGTTTGTAAGCAAAAAAAAAATAAAGTCTTTTTATGACCTTTCGTTTCAGACATTCTTTAGGTCTGGTTTGTGTGCCCAAAAGCTTGCTCAAAAGTTGGCTTATGTGCCTTTTCTCAACATCAGCAATGTCAGCAGCATCATTTTCCATATCATTTCCATTAGATCACTCTGGCTACCACAACACAACTACTGGAAGATGGAAAATAAAGCTATTAACTGTTGACATAGGTTAATTAGCACAGCACTTCCACCAAAAAAACTTTGTCTTAACTTTGCAGCACTAGTGGCATGACACAGAGCTTTTCATCTCCTTTTTTATCTCTTTTCCCTCTGCCTTTCAATTCTGAATCATGCTGCAATCACACTGCTGAGTGTTGGGCCAGAAGGATCCAAACCCAACAGTTATGCTGAAAGGTTCTGTTGCCTGGCATTTATTTTGGAAAGATACCTTGTAATATTTCTTTCAGAAGTACTATCCTTCCTATACTTACATTCATTACTGTTACATCTCCACAGTACAGATGTTTTTATTTCCTAAGCAGGGTTGAACGAGCCAGTGCTAAGAGCGTTGCGAAAGCCGAGCCTGAAACGCAACACCCACTAGTGGATCAGAATGGCTGGTAAACTCGCAGCTCGGAGGTTTGCTAGTGTGGGCAGAGCTTCTCAGTCCACAGGAATATTTTAAAATGACATTTCCCTAAAAAAACAAACAAACCACAGGCTCCTTTTGCGCATCCTCCTACCAGCTGCAGAAACCGACCTATTTGCCTTACTTTGAGAGCCAGCAAAAACATATATTTAAAATTAGTATGCACCTCCCTTTTGCTCTCCTCCTCCCAGCTGCAGATTCCTATGCTACTTTCCCATTTTCAACCATGACCTCATAAATATAACAAACCCACAGAATATCACTTTTTTCCTTATGCCAGCTGTACTCTGACTGCTGAACCCTGCCTCATTTCACCGTTCTGAGTCATGATACCATGTTATTCAGTTATATATAAAATATGTAAGTAATCTTTTCCCTTGGCCTTCCCAAGCTGTAAATTCCTTTCATTTTTACCTGAAGCAGAAATCGGAACTGCATGCTATTCTTCACAACTCTTAGTGACAAGATAGGTAATAAGAGATAGAACAGGTTGCCCAGGGAGGTGGTAGATGCCCCATCCCTGGAAATATTCAAGGCCAGGCTGAACGGGGCTCTGAGCAACCTGATCTGGTTGAAGATGTCCCTGCTCCTTGCAGGGGGATTGGACTAGATGGCCTTTGAAGGTCCCTTCTGACCCAAACTGCTCTATGATTCTATTAATACAGCAGTAGATCCAAAATACATATTAGAGGATTGACCAAGTTCTTTAATTCCTCTCAATAAGCCAAAAGATAATGACAGAAAAATAATTTTCTATTTTATCTTCACATTCTCAACTCTGCTATTCCTTCTTGCATAATTGTAGTCGTCTATCTGGGACTGAAAGCTACCACAAGCAGGCAGCTGAGGCTGCTAGTGTAGGAGGAATGCACAAATAGTACAGATCGGTACTTACATCTCCCCTTCTGGGCACCACAGCTGGCACAAC
This sequence comes from Chlamydotis macqueenii, assembly GCF_036417535.1. NCBI lineage: Eukaryota > Metazoa > Chordata > Aves > Otidiformes > Otididae > Chlamydotis > Chlamydotis macqueenii. The sequence goes on along the minus strand of NC_141560.1, from coordinate 49,271,315 downwards.
AGAAACATATGTCCTTACTACGTAAAAGAATATTAGGGGAGATGGTTGCTGACCAGAATATACTGTGCTGCAGCAGTACAGGACAATATAAAAGCCTCTAGAGGCTGGTTCAACTTGGAGGACTACTGAGTCCCCATCAGCTCTGCACAGGTGACAGAAAGATACCTACATTGTCAAATGACAACATCAGAAAGAATGAGGCTTGGCATATGCTCTGCCTATATTTACATCTTCTGTATTCAAATGTTGAAGAACAAAAGCCCTGGAAAACTATCTGTAGTTTAGCTGTTTCTTGTCAGAGGACCTGCAATGGCACTGAAGGACTTTGATCTCAAGTCCTTGAAAATCAAAGTCAGTCTTTCCAGTTTGGAGGATCTGTCAGTAAAATCAAACTACAGAATCACCTTCTCTCCTTCTGTTTGCTTTGTCTTTGTTTTATATCCTGCTCTAGAACAGTTTCTTTCTTAAAAGTATTTTATTTTCTTATATACAAAAAAAAATAGACTTTCCCCACTACGAGCACAAAACATTTGATACTACAAATGTCCAAATCACCCTGTAACTTGCTGACAACATCCTGATGGAACATGCATTTTCAGCATTCATCCTTAATTTTAGACCACAACTATAAGAAACAGAGATATGAAAGCAAAGCTCGTAAAATTGCTCTTGAGTTATGTCTGTGATGGAAAGGCATCATTAGGAAGATGAAAATACGTCAGCATGAGCCCAAGGGTCTTACAACAAGATCCTTGGCTCATAGAAACTGACTTCAGTAGGTCTGTAAGAATTTGCACCAGCTGAGAAGCTGCTTTCAGTGTCTGCTGCTTCATCAAGTAACCTATTTCCTTCTTTGCTTCATCTGTAGAGGAGAGTCTTATAGTTCTTTAAAATCAACAGCTGAAAAACTCTACAGACAAGCATTGCTTCACTACTGCACTGAGCAGTGCAGTCAGCACAACTTACAAAAGCCAGTCAACAGCAACAAGCAAACTGATGTCCTGGGTAGGAAGACCCACTGCAGTAAGGATCAGAAGCATAGTGACAAGTCCCGCGCTGGGAATACTGGCAGCTCCAACACTTGCAAGGGTGGCGGTCAAACTGCAAAAACAAAAATCAAATAGGCAGGAAGAGGAACGTACACTTTCATTGCATACTCATGTGACCATTAGAAACATCTTATTTTTAATGAGTTTTTCCTAGAAAACTAATGACTATATGATAAATCATGGTAAGCTCAGACCATAGTTTTCACACTTGTGTTTCTCCAAAAATACTTATTAAGGGAGGCGAGATCTATGGGGTTTGATCTGAGAGTGGTAAGAGAGTTGTCTGAGAGTTTTAAGTTCCATAAGTTGGTTGTGGCATTCAAATCTTTGGCCTGATGTTGTTTTCTGAGCTCTACCAACACATCCAGTGTGCCGAGTCCTGAGTTTTGATCATCCAGACTTGCTTAAGTTTGGTGGGTACAGGCTGAATTTCCAGAGTGGTTAACTTCTGTACTCAAGGACTGAATAGCAAGGTAATGGCTGAGAGAAAGCGGTTATTATCAAGTCCAGAAGTCTTGGTATCCAAAACTCCCACAGTACAAGCCAGTGGGGAACCAAGTCTAGATAGAAATCATCCCAGATGAAAAAGTAACTTTCATCTGATTGTTTCATAAATCCAAACCTGTCTTTGTTTTTGCCTCTCTTATTTTCTGATGAAGGCCAGTAGAGTAAATGTGCTGTGCTACAAATGTTTGTAAAAATACAACACAGACCATAACAAATATCAACATCACTGGGCAATCCTATGAAGAATGGAAAACAAATTTGCCAGAGAACAAGCCAAGGGGAGAGAAGGAGAGGCAGAGGGAAGGAAAGGAAAAAGGAAAACAGAAAAAGGGAAAAAGAACAAGGAAAAAGGAACAAGAAAAGAAAAAGTTATCTCTGTCTTTTTAAACACAAAGATTAGTAGCACGGTTGTAATTCTGTGGGTGTACCCAACAAATTCGAAAGTGCTTCCAACACAGAAGTAGGGGAAAAAGGTCTTCGTGAGGGAAATCCTCAGCCATTAGCGACAGAACTAAGCTGTGAGGATGTTCACCTGATTGAGAGCTGGCAGATGGCTGGGTCTGACCCAGACAATCCGGGTTGCAGTGTGTTTGTCAGGTGTCTGGGTTAGAGTGCAACTTGGCCTGCTGAACACCCAGAGAGGTCCAGCGGGCATGCAGGGAGGATGCTCTGCTCTGCCGTCAGGTTCTGCACACAGTGCCAGCTCCCCAGGCGCTTTCAGTCTGAACTGGTAAGGGATTGCTTCCAAGCTCTCTGAGGAAATGGTCCTGCCAGCCTTCCCACAGCAGCGCTTACAGGGCTGGAGGGGAATGAAGCTACTAGCACTGTTCAGGTCTAAACAGGCTGACTTAGCTACCATTTCCAAGATCACCCTCTCCGAAAGAAGACAGGAAATCAGAGGATCTACATGACCAATATGAAGTAACTAGGGCTTGTCAAAAGGTAATTAAGTCTTTTTGTCTGGGTCATTTGAATATCTTCAGTATCATAAACTGGATTTGACAGACAAAACCTAATAACCCGTCATTCATTTGTATTGCCACCTCAAGAGATAGTTTCTGTCATTTTCTTGTAGCAAAAATGCTATGTACTGCATGAAGAGGAGAACCAATGGTTTTCTTACAGAAAGCCCAAAGTTGCCACCTGCTTACTAAATGTGAGTCACAAAGCTGGCCACGCTAGCCTTGAAATGGTGACATCAGGGCCCATTTCAACTTAATTTAATATGTGGCATCTCTGAAATGACTGTTTTAAGTCTTAGAGATAAATATGCATCACGCAGGTCTAGCACCTGCCTTCATTAGAAGAAGCCCTGAATCCTTTACAAACCTTGGCTTTACTATTTCAGGGGTTGGGGCAGGAGGTAAAGAAATGTAAAATGTGGAACTAGTATAGCTGGGCAAGAAACATGGAACATTGCAAGAGTTTCTTTAGTGTTAAAAGGGTTTAATAAAAGAAAGCTGGGTGGGTGAAAACTACAGGAAGAAGACAAACTTGGCAGCCTTCACTTGTGGTTTCCATTTTAACTATTCAAAATGTTAGGTCGGGTGTCTTCATCAATTTTTCCATTGTAAATTAACGTTAGCTGTGGCAGTCATAACTTTGCCATTATTTTCTATTAGTCACCCTACCTAATAGGTCTTAAAGCACCATTACAGTAAACAGTCTTCAATTACTCTTATTCATTTCTAATGGGTACTTTCCTTTGTCCTTCCAGATACTCAGCTTAGTCCTAGATATGACAATTTGTTATGAAAAGACTAGAGCCAATATTTGCTGGGTCAGAAATAAAAAGTCTGTGAATATCCAGACCACGCTGCAGGCAATCTCACCCTCAGGCTGGGTTATTCTCAGTCCATTTTGTTTGCTGTTCACCAAAGTCACAGAGAAAGTACAGGCAAACATAAATACATGGATACATTTTTTAGGTATACTTTTTTCTTCCAATGCATATAAACAATACAATCTAGAAAATTAATGCCCCATATATCACTTATAGCATCCCTCTATACTAAAAAAGCATTGCCTTGGACAGAGAATGCTGTATTTCACATTGTATTGTCAACTGCAATGCTGTGTAAAACACTACCAGCATGCACTAAGGCTGCAAATGATAGAAAACACGTCACCAGAGAACCAGGACCTATGTATATGACATTCCTTTGCATACCATTATTAGAAATCCATGGATTTCACAGTGAATCCCACAACTACTGAGAAGACATCCAACCCAAAGCTTCGCATTTTACAGTCTGTAGAAACAAAGCCTACAAATATTTTGAACTGACCTCACAGTAACTATCTGGCCTCCATCCAGCTCAATTCCATTCATCTGTGCTATGAAGATGGCAGCCACAGCTTCATAAAGGGCAGTTCCATCCATGTTAATAGTTGCTCCAACAGGAAGAACAAACCTTGTTACACGCTTATCAATGCCTAGATTTTCTTCAAGACACCGGAATGTGACAGGTAATGTTCCAGCACTGAAGGAGAGAAAGCAAAAAAAGTAGAGAAGACATAATTACAGTATGATATATACAGATAAGGGACCAAAGTCAGAAATTCTGCTATCATTGTTTACATTTTCTACTTCCACCTTCTGCTGTGATTCAAGCCTTTGTTAGCCAATTTTTAAATTAAGCTTGCTTGTAGCTGGAGATAGGATGGAGGCCAAGACATGAACATAACTTTAAGTAGAGATGAGAGCTTGAGAGAGTGTAGATTAGTTTTTCAGACTTATTTATGAATTATTTCTTTTATTTTGTTAAAAAAGACAAGTTCCAGATGTTTTCTGATGGTCAGAACTACGAGTGTAGGGAAAAATCCTAAATTTCTTTGACTGTGAATTTGCTCTGAATGGAGAAATCAGTGTTACATTAAGGAATGAAAAAGCCAGGCAAAAAGATACAACCCATGGAGTTCCCAAACTGGAAGACAGAAAAGTATATGAAACACAGCTGGAGGGCAGGAAAAGATGTGAAAGATGGCTGGAAGAGGGGAATAGCTCCTTGCACAGATCCACAGAGCTTTGGCTTTGTTGGAATAGCTCAGGCTATTATGTTAACTTGCTCAAAATAAAACACTTTCATAAAAAAATACTGCTGAAAACAGAACATACTATTTTTCCCTGTAGATGCAAATATCTTCCACTTCTTCCCTTCCCTAGCAGCTCTACCTGCCTCAGGCAAGAGACTTGCTGCAACAAGCATGAAACCCAACACAGGAACATGTTTTTGTTCCTTACTTTTCTGTGTTATCTCTGAGGTCATGGCCACCACTAAATGAAGTTGGTTGTTGCCTGAGAAGCTGTTCTGAAAAGGAAGCTGACTTGGGCAAATTCCTTTTAATTGGTGTTTCATACAGAAGCAGCTGGAGCACATCTGCTGTGGTTTATTCGCTTTTCTTCAGCTGAGTTGGCAGAATTTCTCAAAGGTCTTCACTATTGTGTCACACTAATTCTGGTGTTACTGCCCCTACACAAATACTGTTTTGCTCAGAGAAGAGAAGAGGACTAGACTCACCAAATTTTCCCAGATAAATACTCGTAGCATATTGTTGCTAATGCGTTGCAACTTCAGGGTCTTTCCAACTCATTCATTCATCCACTACCATAGAGATGCCATTGGCTACAAAAAATGTAATCTTTCCATTTTACAGGTAATTAAACCATGGAAAAGGGAGATTAAGGAATGATTGAGATATCTAACTATAAAAATGTAGCGTCATAATAAACGTCCTAGGTCAGCCTCGTGTGCTTGTTCCAGATAACCCGTCTCACATAGGATCTACGGAAAACTCAAACCTTTTTGGATTGGCAGATGCCTGAGTCACTTCCTAAATGACTCCTCTTGTCCCACATCATGGAAAGATGAGTTAGAACATATGAGCTTCTAGTTTCCCCCCACCTTGTGCTCAAATGACTGGACATTCTTCATCCACATAGGTGATTTTTTTTAACAGATGTTGATAAGCCTGACAGATGGTACCGATCATTTGTGTTCCAGCATCTTTACAAATATATTTGTAATTATGATTTATTTTACTATGTTTTTAATCAAAGGTAATAAAATGCTTAATATTCTGTGGGTTTAGCCAAATCAGAGAGAATTTATACTTTCTAAAAACAATGTAGTATATTCTCTCGTAAGTTACTCTAGCAGCTATGTTTATAGCAGACAGCAGAAAATATCTAGTGAGTCAGTAACCAGTAACTACTAGTCAGTTTTCAAGTCAGTTCCAGGATCACTTTGCCTCCTACAGCAAAGGTATTCCTGTATCTTATTAAAAGAAATCCAGGATAGAAAATATAGTTCTCTGACACATAGAAACTCAGTCAGGTAAGGTTCTTTTTCTTCAGAAATACAAGTTCCACCTTACCTTTACTGCTACAAATCACATCACCAGCACAAGGTGTGTACCAGCCATCGTTGCAATGAACCCCGGCGGGCTCAGCAGGCAGGGACTATGCAAATAGCTTTTCCCTTCAGTTCTGCCACCATGAGCAAGGACAGGTGGGCAGGCCATGGAGACAAGGTTTCTTTATGAGAAGAGCACAATATGTAGGTGTCTTCCATGGTTCCTCAGCCTGGCCAAAAAGGTTTCAACTCTCTGCACCTGGATGTACAACCTCTCTAAAAAATCCCCAAAGTGAGTGGTTATTTGTATTTATTTCAACATGTCTGGATTGAAAATAGTTTTTATTCAATGGCATAAAATGATTTTGCAGCGGAGGTCAGAACAACAGAAGTATTATCTCTACAGAGTAGCTAATCTGCTAAAAAAATAAAGCAAACTTATTTCTCAAGTGTACCTGGAAGCTGTGCCCAGTGCTGTGATCCATGCCTGGAAGATGCCAGCGAGGAATGAAAATGGGCTTTTCCTTGTTATCACAAAGTAGAGCAAAGGCAGGAAGATCCCTCCATGGATGACAAGACCCACAATCACAGTGACCATGTACATCCCAAGTTGTCTAGCAACTACTTCTAAGTCCTTGATTGCAATGATTTTTCCACAGATGAGGCAAGCAATGCCCAAAGGGGAATACCTGGAGAAAGAGAACAAGCATAGACAGAACTAGTCTTTGCAGCATAGTGATAAAAATTGTGCTCAACAGTATAGACTGGAGAAAGAGTAGGGACCTCTCAGGCTCAACACCAAGATGCAGATCAGGAAATTCAAGGAAATTCAATGTATAGCTTCCACCTATTTTTTAAAAATAATGGCCGTCTTCAGTGAATTCCCCATCTACTTCATTTTATTCCACGCCATCGAATGGAATATGCATTTCCTGAATAGTCTTTGATCTTGGAATAATATCATACAAGAATACTATAAAGTTACACAGGCTTGGATCGTTATGAAGAGTGGGGTAGTATTTGTTCTTAATACATAACTTTTATAACCCATTGCTTATCTGGTTTCAGGGAGTTGCATTATTTGCTTCAGTTAAACTATCTGTTGAAATGAATTGCTTTTATCTTGAAGGGTGCAAATGTTTCTATTATGTTCTTTCAATAATTTGGATAAATGCTTTTTAGTTTATGGATTCTTCATTAATTATGTGCTTTTCTTACTTAAGGCAGGTTTTTTGCCACCTGAGACACATGATTCCCCGCTGGCATAAATGGAACTTTTAAATAAGAATATAATGGTAGCACAGTTTGATAATTGAAAATTTTTGAATTAATGGATATTATTTTAAAAAATGTAATAATCAGTGAAAAATGCCTCGAAGTGCATGGATAGAAGACAACATTTACACCTGCACTGGTAAAGATTAGTATATTATATAATTTTAAGTGACATTCACTTTCTCTACCTGTTTTATAAAACTTAAGCTGGGAGAAAGTTATGTGTCTTACACGTGGAAAAACAGGAAACTAAATGTCTCTCTGAAAATAAATGGTAATGTATATTTTCAAAAGTAGTTACTGATTTGGATGCTTAATTAAAGACAATACAAAAGAAACTGGCTTTCAGAATAAAAGGGCTTCATGTTTTCTGTAAGAAACATCCCGTGGTCTCTCAAGCAAAGGGCCCAAAACCTGGACAGCCCGCAGTTACTTGAAATGCAAGGCCAGCTGTTACACCACATAAAAAGCCAGGTTTCAATGAACTTGACGAAGCGTATTTATTATAAAGAACTAGATGCTGTCAGAGCCAGATGTCTGATTTGTTTTATGTTTGTGTAGCAATGCCATGCTCCTGAGAATATGGAGTTGCCACGGGAGTTACAGCTCTGTGTGCAGAGAAATCATAAACCAAACAAAATGTAACAGAAGTGCATTTGTCTTTATAAACACACATAACAAACCTGCTTCTGGCCACAACAATTCTTAAAAATTCTAGACAGAGATGAGTAAGTTTAATTCCCAACATCAATCTCCCTTCTCACAAAAAGAGAAATAAAAAGCAATCAGTAAAAAATAAACATTTACAGTGAATTTCTTGAAACTTGAACGATTTCCTGCCATTGCAACACGGATTACTAGAGACAATTTATACTGTAGGCAAGGTATTATGTCTTGGGTATGCCAACTGGTGCTAGGTGAAGTAAGAGCAAATTCTAGCTCTCGGAGTGTTACGAGCGTATAGTCACTGTCTCTCTAGAGAGTTGCGAGTAGCAGGTCACAATAACTATTGAAAGCAGTAGAGCTTTGTGAATAAAAACAACTGTGTTTTTATGCAGCAAGATCATCTACAGAAAAGCAGAAGCATAACAGGAATGCAAAGTCATTGCGTCAAGTTCTCTCTTTTGTTCTACACATTTCCACATCGCTGTTGCTACCAGCATCACTCTTGTGTAACGGTCTTCCTTTGAAACACTGATGATGCTGAAGACTTGCACTTCAGGCACCCTGCTCCCTTTTCTACAAACTGTGTCCATCTAAAGCCTCAGAGAAAAGACATACTTATAATTCAGGAAATCACTTCCAGGGACACCAGGGCATCACAGGGAGTAGCGAGCCGTGATACGTGGCTCATTGGTGTTGTACTAGAGTGGCTATTTTTGCTCTTAAAGACCCAGGAGATATGAAACACAGTAGTACAATGCCAAATGTAGCAATGTGTTTTTATGTTCTGAAAAAAAGGGTTTTGTGTGATATGGTCACACTTGGCACGTATAAATAGCTCTGAGGAAAGCCTCAGAAGAAACATCTCAAAAAAAAAAAAAAAAAAGAGAATCCCCTTCCTGAAATGTAAACAAGGGCTCAGTTTTAATTGGGTGAAGTCACTCCCTTGAAGGCAAGCCAGGTCTCACTATTATGAATGTGTATACTTCAAAAGCAGGACGGATACGTTCCAGTGATCCCATTGTGGTGAGGTTGTAAGACACAGATTCTGCAAAAACTATGGGTGAAGGGACTACACAGCACTGAAAACCACTGGAATTTTATTTGGTGGTAAAGTATTTTTACTACAGAAGATAGTGAATAAAGTGTCTCCAGGCTTCTTTGTAATGATACCTCCTAGGTAATACCCTGGGATTATGCTACCCTCCCAGGAAGATTTGGATGCTCTTATGTTCTTGCTTGCTTAGGTGTCCTTCTATGTAACGAACTTCCATAATCAATGTAGTATTTGAAGGTCTTTGCTGGTACCTGCATGTCTTAGATTTCAGTAAACAAAGAACAGAATACCTTCAGAAATATTTCAAATTGGGTCCTAAATAATCCTCACCAAATAGAAATAATGCTGCTGTGGTTCTAACATACTTGTGAAGGCTTTAAAAAAAACGAACTATTTAATTACATTGTCTACTAACAAACTGTGGTCACTATGTGCTATATTAGGGTTTTATGAGGTTTTTTAAAATCTTTTTTTTTGTTGTTGTTCTAGAACTTAGAACTTCAAACTTACCACATGATCATAGTAACTAACTTCATTACAATCTCATTCAGGATGTTGAAGAAATCCACCATCATCTTGGCCTGTTCTCCCATTTTCCCCATAGCAATGCCAAAAGCAATAAAGAATCCTATCAAACCTATTGGGGAAAAAAATTGCAAGACAATAAAAGGCAAGTAAAACCACAGTTTTTAGCAAGTTGTTCATAGCCCCTGGCAAATGGGAGAGGCAATACAGTGCCATATCATGACTCTTCTTTGTTGCTAAGTCACTAGAGACGAAGAGTGTTTTTCTCAAGCTTTATAAAAGTCCCTTGAGAGATTCAACCTACAGACTAGTCAGTTCTGGAGTACAGGGAAAGGCAAAAGGAGCCCCAGAACATAACTTGTGCAGGCCAGGAGTATTCTAGTTAAATTAAGAAAGTGGGGGTGGGAGGAGAAGGTGGGTATTGCACTTTAAGCTAAACCACAGAACTCCAATTAAAGAGATTAATGTCACTGAAACAGCCTATCAGTGAATACATAATCATAGAATTCAATACAAGTAACATTTGGCTCCTAAATTTAAATGCTAAGGTGTGGTATATTGGACTAACAATGTGAAAAACCAACTGAGCGCATCTGTCATATTATTTTGGAGCCGTGTCTCCAAATGCTAACCTTTACCATCCAGCAATTTTCAGTGTCCAGAGTGGGATCATTAACTGATACTGATAGATGGTTTGAATCTTCAGCCACTCTTTGAGGCTAAATTCTCAGTCATGACATGAGTTCAGTATTTAACAAACGTGTGGAATTCAGCTGGGAAATTCCTAAGAAAAAACCCATCGGGAGACAAAACCATTCAAGAGAAGGGAATTTCAGCTACGAGTACTCTGGGAAAAGACAGGCTGTCCCATATCCTCACACTGGGTTTAGCAACCAGATTTTTTTCTTTTTTCTTTTCTTTTTTTTTTTTTTGTTTAATCCTATCTCCTGGATATAAAGTCATTCTTCAGCACCAAGCTATCTTTGTTGAGTCACCTGAATAGGGAAATGAAGTGTATGTTTGCGTGCTGCAGAGCATAGAGAAATGATGAAAAGCTTTTCAGTCAAAGACCAAGTAACTTCCTGGAATTCAGACTCTGCATCAGAAAATGTTAGTAAGTGGTTTTGTCCGTTAATTCCAAACGAGCTGCTACATTAGTCATAAGAGTCAAGTTGGTTCACATTTGCAGGAGTTTGCCTGGCTTGTACAGTTTATGCAAGCTGGATGGCAATTCCCCAATGTTTTCACTCCTTCATTCAAAACTAAACCACACCAAACCAAACCAAATAACTGCAACATTTGGGAGTCATTGGTCAAAATATTACAGCAAACTTCCCACTTAAACTGTGTATTTGCTTTCAGTAGAAATTGTATTCAGCCTTCTAGCTCTTTTCTTATCCATGACAGACCCTGCACAAAACAAGTCCAGTACTAAATGCAATGCATCTCTCACATTACAAATACAGCTTCATTTCAATGCATAAGCAGAGCTCCAGGAGAAAAAAAAAGCAAGTGAGGGTAACAGCATGAGCAATGAGCTGCTGCCTCACACAGGGTGCAAAATGCCAATTTGCAGCTTTGAAAGAAAGTGGCTCCTCTGCCCACAGATGCTGAATGGAAGGAGGAGCCGTGGAGGCAGGCAGAACACAGTGGCTCCTGATTCTTGCAGAGCAGGCTGCGTCACAGAGAAACAAATCATCTCTGCTCAGCTTACTGATGCTATCTCCCTTACAAGTAAGCAGAGCAGCCACTGCCAACCAACTCGCCAACACCTGGAAAGGCTCTGCAGGCACAGCAGCCACCATGTCAGCAGAAGCAGCTCATCAGCAGTAAGGGGCCGCTTGCCCTTGAAAAGTGATGGCCTAATGGTGAGGTAAAGCAGTGGTTTAGGTACTGCCACATACTGTCCCACTTTGAGGACAGCACCTATAAACACAGGTGTCAGCCTCAGCCCCATGGACATGCTGCCACAGAGCATGTGTATCTTCAAGTGTGAGTGTACCAATGAGGCTACAAATTGAGGGCTAATTTCTGACTGACTTCACTAACATCCAGAAAGTAAAAGGTGAAGGAGGAGCACTCTTCTCTGGGCTGACGAAACAGTGAGTCTAGGCACAGAGGAGAAAATAGAAGTGGTGTGGCGGGTGGCTGCTCTTCTTTCCCCCACGTCCCTGCCCCAGTCCAAACAAGTGCTTCAGGAAGAGGTGGGAGACAGGCAAAGCCTTTGTACCACTCCCCCTTGCTGGCTTGTCCAGACAAGATGGCACAATGGTAGTTGTTCATAATTTGCAGCTGGTAAAGGTCAGCAGCCAAGATGAAAGAAGGAGGGAGTTGTGACTCAGAGATGTGTCAAGCCTCTCTGGGATTTTTCTTGGGTGGTGCAGTTCACACCCCACCTCTCACTTCAGGCTCTGCCTCAAGCCAAATGCTAGTTCAGTGTGCCCAAGACACCTACTGGAAACCACTGAGCTCAAATTCATCAGGGGGTGGGTAAAGCACTGGCTCTTGAAGCTCTGCCCCACACTGTTTTGCCAATATGCATTAGTACTGGTCTAGGTAGGCTACTGCTAGGATGAAAGGATATTGTGTGCACCTCCTACATGCTTCCCCGCTGTACTCCAATTAATACCCGCAAAGCTACCAATCCAAAATAAGTCACTTGATTGCTTCTGTGATACAGTCATATTTCTAGTAAGAACATTAGATTTTCATCTCAGAGACCAATGGGCAGCCAGTGGGCGACAACATTTGATGATTATTTGGGGAGACTAAACTTGCACTGAAGAGCACATCAAACAACACTGGTTACCCAGTCACATCCAAAAGCTGTGTCATACATATGATGTACATATTTGACAGGCAAAAGTTTTCCTACCCAGGACATTCATGCCATCCTTAAATTCAAGTCCCTTCTTAATGACCAGCTGGGCTTCGGGTGGTGCTTCGCGCACTGTCTCATTCATCATAGCAAAAGCAGAGTCAGTGACATTAGGTGGTTCTTCAATGGGCGGTGGCACCAGCACCTTCTTGGTGACAGTTTGGATCTGAAGGCAATAAAAAGGGAGGATGAGAATGAAAACAGACTGAACGTACTACATATGGGAGATCAGGAAATAATAATAAAAAGAGTCTTCACTTGAAATTCCAGGGAACTATATTTTTTGAAGAATTAGACATGCATTCCACAACCTCTTACCCTCTCTTCCAAAAATAAGTTTGTTTTTCAATAATTCCAAGTGTCACAAAGTCCTGGGAGTCTTCCTCGTGACTCTAGTGAGAAAAGTATGGGAAATACTTGTTCCTTACCACTACAATGTAATATTTTACAGACAGTTAGCCCCTTTGTCCAGATGGTTCACAAATGGTGCTTCACAGATTGTATGTTACATGTTGATACCATTTCTTTAGCACCAAAAGGCAGGCACCTCTAAGATCAGTCACAGCAACAACTCTGCAGTAAGGCTTGTTATTTGGGATGGGCTGCCCAGCTAAAGTTATCATAGTTTGATGGTTAACTTGAACCAAAAACTCAGGACATTTCCAGCACTTCATTTGGTGATTGCAAGAATTCAAAATCTAATACACACAGTCTCCTGAGCTCTCTAATTAAAATATTGTGAGTGATAGATCACAGAAAAATTATAAAACCTGCCAGATACTTATTAAATGAAATCTGATCACCTCAAAAAAGAAAATAACAGCATCTGAATAGATCTGGACCCCTCCTGGCACATAAAACGCAGGGTCAAGGGAAAGCTGGGAAGGAATGGTAGGAGAAGGAATGGGCTTGAGTTTATGGCTAGGAAAAAAGGGAGGAGGAAGTGGAAAAAGAGAGATCTGTGACTTGCTGCTTTTAGAAGGGATGTTTTCCTCCCACTTCACACCTTGAGCCTTTCCTGCCTCTTCATGGCTCTGGGAAAGGCAAAATAGATAGGAAGCTATGAGCGGTTTGCCATGGTTTCCCAACAGCTCCCCACTTTCCTTGTTCCTAGAAACATATTTGAGTAAGGCACCAGAAACAGTGCATTAGCCTTTCAAAGAACATTTGCATCTCTTTCCAGTTGAGATGGACATTGTAGTACTGTGGATGACAATCCAGATTCGATCCATGGATTTTAAAACCATAAGGATTTAAACCATATGGTTTTAAAATACCTTACATTTCTCCTTTCAAAACCTGCTCTCTAAATCTAGAGAGAGGTGGATGTAGACAGGAAATCTACATAGCTTTGTACGAGAAACTCTTCAGTGGTCCTGAAACAACCAATGTTCCTGCACATTTACATTTTTTTCAGAGTCAAATTTTATCTGGAGGATGTTGTCAACATAATACTTTTTATGTGAGGTATCCAGGATATAAGAACAGAGCCACAAAAATTAAACTTAGACCATTACACACTCACAAATGTGTGACTTTACACACTCACAAATTCCATAAGCCACTTAAGTCAAAGGTCAGTTTTCATTATAAATGAAGAGTTTCTTATGAACCACACAAAAATTCAAGAGATACTGAAATCCCATGATGGTTCAGAGCTGAGTTTGCAAATTAACTGTCTCAAAATTGCAAGTGACTCCCTTCATTGCTTTCTGTCTGGTCACAAGGAAGGGTGTGTAAAACTCCCCCACCAACCACAGCTACACAGTACCATTGCTGTGCACCCTTCAAAATCATTCTTTGCAGAATTTCTGAAAAAAATTGCTTCCTCGTAAGGCAACCTGGAAGCACTGAATGCTCATGGAGAGAGTCTGTATAAATGTAGGAAGAGAAAACATACGCGGACACCATTAAAAGCAATTAATTTTCCTCCTAAATAAAGAGAGAGATAAGTAAAGCCTAACTTCTTACTGAGGAGTTAAGGGCTAATAGAAGGCACAAGTTCCATCTGGAAAGGAGTGTGACTGACTTTGCAAATGAAAGGCGGCTTTGTGGCAGAGGCTTTCACTGGTAATTAGTTCCAAATCTGATAAAATCGAACACTGGAAAGCCAAAAAGCTCAGTAGCTTTTTTGACTAAGTTTAAAAAACAATCAGTGGAATTGTGATCCATTACTAGTGAAGTGACCTGCACATTAATATTACACACACTGAAAAAGCAATATTAAGGTTACAAGAAAACTATCAATGGGTAGCTTAATTCTTCTTTCTGCTGCTTTTTGTCTCTTTGTTGAGATATTTGACCTCTTCCAACTGACCAGAAATTTAATTCTCCTCTCTTCCACAGTTCAAATGAGGAAAAGGAAATAAAAAACAGAAGCACTCTGCTCTCCCCTCACTCAATTTTGCAAAAATACATTTCATATTACGTGTGATGTTTAGCCACCCACAGTTTGACCACATGACTGACACTGCCATGATAATTTGGAAATATTGAGAATGTTCTCTCTTTAAACCCCCAAGGACTATGTGTCTTTATATGGAAGTCTATGGAGGAAGTGAAGCAATCCAAGCCCTTTTGGCAGCTTAGGTTGCCCTTCATTCTTCCACCTCCCATGGCCTCTTCTCCCTTCCCCCTCTTCTCTTTACTTTATTCTTTGGCCATAACCACAGCTCCAGCTATCATGCCATTTCACATAGAAACGCTTAAGAATAGGCTTGGCAACAAACCCTGTTCCACTAAAAAAAAAAAGTCTGCTTTATTGCCAAACAATTTAATTTTAGGAAAAAAGCTACTTACATACAAGAAATATGCTTAACCAGAAATTAGGAAGCATGCATTTTTCATTTATTTTACCCCTTGAAGTGAAACTGTTTTGATTAAGCATTGGTAAAAAGCTTTTAGACAAAATTATCTACCTTCAGAGCAAGCAACACATGGTTCAAGCATCCTTCTTTCCCAGCATGCGTGAAACTTGGTCTGATGGAGACATCTGTAGGTGGGTCAGCCACCTGGCTGTATTATCTGGATCCTAGTCCTGGATTCTAATATGCTAGTCTGGATTCTAATACAGCTACAGAAGTTATGAAAGGTTGTGTTTTGGGGTACATTTCCACTGTGAACCAGCTGGAATGAAGATCATCCACATATTACAAACAGGGCTTTGCAGAACCATCAGCTTTGTAACTAACAACTAAGATCAAATTCCACCTGGGTGCAAGATCCTATAATTCATCAGATGTTCAGTCCCAAGCTAGTATTCACAACTGTATATATTTGTCGTAGTTCAGCACTGATCGGGACCAGACTACACAGTCTCTCTTTCTCCCCAGCCTCCGAGAGAACAGGGGAAGATAATACAAGAAAAATGGCTCGAGGTTTGAGGTAAGGACAGGGAGAAAATCCATAAAGTTACAGTTATGGACAAAACAGATTCAACTTGGGGAAAACTATTCATTTATTTCTAAAATTAGCAGGAGAATGAGACAGGGAACAAGATAACCTCCCCCCCATCCCTCCCTCTTCCCGGGCTTAACATTATCTCTACTACCTCCCCTCCCGAGCAGCACAGGGGGGAAGAGAGAATGGGGGTCGCGGTCAGTTCATCACGCGTTGTTTCACGCCACTGCTTCCTCCTCGGGGGAAGAACTCCTCACATTCCTCCCCTGCTCCATCGTGGTGTCCCACCCATACACGACAGTCCTTCATGAAACTGCTCCGGCGTGGGTCATCTCTTCCACGGGGTGCAGTCCCTCCAGAACAGCTGCCCCAGCGGGCCCTCCATGGGCCACAGCCTCCTTCAGGCATCCACCTGCCTCGGCATGGGGTCCTCCATGGGCTGCAGGTGGATCTCTGCTCCTCCGTGGACCTCCATGGGCTGCAGGGGGACAACCTGCTCCACCATGGTCATCACCACAGGCTGCAGGGAAATCTTGGCCAGAAGCCGCATTACTCCTCCCCCTCCTTCTCCACTGACCTTGGCATCTGCAGCTGTTTCTCTCACAAGAAAAATTCTTCACAACAGGCTGGCAGACGCCTCTCAGGATCTCTTCACATCTCATTCACATCTCATCTCCTCTCCACTTCCTGCAGCCGGGCTGGGCCAAGTTGGGCCCAGTTGGCTGCCTGGCAAGAGGCCAGAGGGTGAGGCCTACAAGGCCCGTGCCTCCCCCTCTCTGCCCCCACTCAGCTTCTTCACATCTTCTCTGCTTTTTTTTCTGTTTTCCCCTTCTTAAATACGTTATCGCAGAGGCGTTATCATGGAACATTCTGCTACCAATTGGCTCAGCCTTGGCCAGCAGCGGGTCCGCCCTAGGCCCAGCCAAGTCCTCTGAACAAAGGGGAGCGACTTCTAGCAGCTTCCCACAGAAGTTACCACTTTAGCCCCCCACCACTAAACAAAACCAGAAAAAGTGAGGAAAAAATTAAGTTTATTTAATAACACACTAAAAATCATCTTCTTTAAATAAACCTATGAATTTAAATAATAACTACAACATAAATCAAAGCAGCTATAAATAGCATTTTTTCATTTACCTCCTCAAGACTTAAGATCTGTATTTCTCTTTGCATCACCATTTCTGTCATTAATATAAACAACAACATTAACTCTACAGACATCTCTGGTAAGTAAAAGATGTAAAAAATATTACTAAGGAGGATTTACTAGAAGGATTTACCTGCTGAAAGCATGCTTGGACTAGATTTTCAGGGAACAGGTTTCGGATCAGATCCAAGAAAGCATCCAGACTAGATACTTCATCATTCTTCTTCCCTTGACCAAGCTGTTTCTTGAGTTTTGGATTCCCAGGATGGATGGCTAAAACCAAAATCACGCCCAGCACAGCAGCGATAATAGTGGTGGACATGTAGTAGACCATGGCTCTTGTACCCAATCGGCCACTTGCTTTAGCATCTAATCCAGACAGTCCTGCAGGTGTTTCATTTTAAGAAACAAACAAATATATTGAGACTCAATATCCAATTCAGTAATCATAAAATAAAATCCTTTATAATTTCCAAAGTTCAATGACTGCCTATAGGTGCCTACTTTTGTCCTTGTGAAATTCTCACCACTAGATAGATTCCTGAAGCTTCTCCCTTCAGTTCTTATGTGAACAATGTCTGCTGCTAATAATTTGAAAAGAACCATTTAAGATTCCCTCTAATCGCAGAGGAGGCATTGAAAAACAGAGAAGATATCATACCATCTTTTGCAAATTGGTCACGGTCTGGCTGACACCACAGCTTTAAGAAAGCTGGGCTTGCTAGTGTCATGCCATCTTATTTGCAAGGTCTAACTCAGGTGAAGCTGCATATTAAGAAATGTTCAAGAAGGTAGTATGTGTGCATGTATTTGAAAATAAATTCACTGGAGTATCTGTGTATTAAAGTCAATGAAGTTAATCAGACATTAACTCTGTAATATATGTTGCAACTGCAAAATCCCTGACAGGACTATGCTGTTATTCTTCCTACATCAGAAAAAGCAAAGCAGGTGATACCTGCAGCAAGCATCTTAAAGTATTTATGGCTAATAGATCTTACCCGTGATTAAACTGGAGATAATTAAAGGGAGGATCAGCATTTTTAGCATCCTCATAAGTATATCTCCTGGGAAGGCTATTAACATGATGATGTCAGGGTCAATAGGTGTTGCTAGACGAAGAAGACCCCCACACACTGCACCCAGGATGACACCTGGAAGAAGAATAAAGAAGAGCAGGTAGATAACCTAAATACACCTGAACGTGCATTGATTACTCAGAAGAACAGCCTTGAAGAAAAACAGTTACACAAGGCAATTGATTTTTGGTACAGAACAGATTTTGGAAGGCTTAGCCTTCTAATTAACACGAGACTGTAACGTGCTTACCACATATCTCATGATTAAGGAGAAGTTGTCCTGATGTAGAATCTTCTGACAGCTGAGCTTGCACCTAATGTGCTATTCTGCTTCTGCAAATACAAATTTGCTGCAAACCACAATGTTATTGAGGTTTACTAATACTGTGTAGGCCTTGCAATACAGTGAGGGATAGTCAAACATAATTCATATCATTGTTCTACAGCTGATAAAATTGAGGCACCAAGAGGTGAAGTGATTTATATAAGGCCATACAAAACTCACAGAAGAGCCAGGGTTAGGACCCAGCTGTTCTGGGTACAACATCTAGTTCTCAACATAAGAATGGTACCACGTGACAACAAGGTCAGCATGAGTAGCTATTTTACAGCCTAAGAAAAATTCTGCAGGAAAGCTAGAATAATCTTGTGAGAAAAACAGATTCAAGTTTAATTTGGGGAGTTTTGGAATAGAGTACCTGATCTGGAATACTGCACATATCATTAAAGAAAGCTTTATTCTTAGTACTTTATTTATTACTTAATTTATTATTGATTTGTTACTTTATTTATTAATAAAGTATTATTTATTATTATTTATTACTTCTTCCCTTTAATGGTCTGCATCTTTCTCTTCTCTTTGTCCTAACATTCTCAAAATCACAAAAAATCCTTTCATCACTTATTCAGAATATGTACAGTGATAACACCTAAAAGTCTATCTCAGGATTGAGACTTTTAAAGTTATGTCTAGCAAAAAAGGTCATGTTTACTTTCATAACATGGTCTTTATGAATGGATATTTTATGTTTACATGTAGGATGCCTTTTTTTTCCTAATCTCAACTCTCAAGTGTAATAAAACTTGACAGCAAAGTGTGAGTTGTGATTTGCAGCAACTACGACTCTTTGAAGTAGCAGTTTGATACAACGGAAAATATATGTATATTTAAAACTTTCTCTGGAACTGCATCAGCCACCTTCTAAAGATGATTCAAAGCAAATACTGTCTAAACACTTCAGCAGGTATGGGTTTTGAAGGCTGAAATATATGGATGTGAAATTTGCAGCTTAAGACCAGCTGCAGCTGGTCTTTCAAACAATAACAAAATAGAGTATGTCTATGGATTTGCTGCATTTGGCTGTTAGGCTTTCAGTGAAAAAGAAACAGGCAAAGAGCCAGTGAACCACAATAAAATGTCAAACTGTTCCACATTTGGAAGCTGCTAAAGCCAGAGGCAGTATTCACGATGAGATCACGGAGCGCTGGCTTACAGCTACAGAGAGGGGGATAAACCTTAAAAGCAGCAGAGCATGAACTGAGAGATAAAAGATGAAGGAAAGGAAATTTTGAAGAGTTTTGGTCTTCTTTTTTTTTTTTTTTTTTCAAATAACTGAGACAAAAAAAAAGATGTGTAGTGCATTTAGTTCTACCGAATGACATTGATCTGACTGGCCTTGGGACTTAGACATTCTCCATTCAAAACCAGATGCGGAATGTATCTCAGTGGTGTGGATTTGCTCTGTTGTGTCAGTAATACCCTACACACCTGAACTAAAGTGACAATGCCTGTGGGCTGTTCTACTGGAACACTTGATGACCACAGACAGGGTCTGTGGTACTGCATGAACAACTCCAGCTACACACAGCACGTCCAGACCCACGGATGTACCTTACCAAATACAGTGAGAGTCAGGAGCAGATTCCTGCGGAGCGACTGGCAGAACTGCACACATATGTTCCTGGATCTGTGCTCCACTGGACTTAAATGACTTTCATGCATCCGTACTTCTACTTGCTTAGGCATATTGTTGGCACTAGAAGAAAAAATGAAAATCAAGTAAGAGTTATAGCACAAGATGCCAAAAGTGAGAGGAAAGTCTGGATTACTTCCATCATATATAACTGGGGACTGTGATGCATATTCCATCGCACGTTCCACAAACACTGTATATTTACTGCTCTGAAGAAGTCTCTGAAATGGCAATGGTTTGTCCTTCTAAAGGTGTAGCCTTTAAGGTATTTTTTGCGGTTATCTCTCAGATGGTGGGGATGTAAAGAGAATTAATTCACTGGACATATCATTCCGACCGTTTCATGGACTAAACTACTGGACTTGAGCTGGAAAATTCATTTTCCCCAAAAATCATGGCTGTGTGCTTGAGTAGGAGAAATGGCTGAACAACAAAATTTCAATTAGCAGGAAAATGTGGATTTTAATAGCTTATTTAATTCCAATTCAGGAAAAGAGTTGAAAAATAAGGATTTATTTGCAAAATAAAGCATTCCAGAATATTTTGCTTAATCTTCCCAAAATGTTTCATTTCAACATTAACATTTTATTGTAATATAATCAGAATGCTAAGGTCAGAAGAATCTTTTTCAACTTGGTTCTAATGAGACTTGAACAACTGCCACTGAAAATTAGTCAGAAAACTACATATTCCCCAAAAAATCCCTTGGTTTCATTGAATTGGCAGTGGTTAGAGGAAAAAGTTTTTTGACTAACTCTGGTTTATATTTGAGTAAGTGATATGCATATGAGTGCAGGACTTTGAAAGCCATGCCTCTAACTTTTTCAACACCTGAGAAATCATTAGCAATAGACTCTCTTTTTATATACAGAATATTAAAAAGTACTTTAAAAAATACTAAAAATACTACTACAAATAAAACACACAGCTTCCCTAACAGTTAAGGCTGTCTACATAAGTATGAGAAATGGGTAAAGAACAATTTTTTTTTATTATCAAGAAAACATATATTTTGTGATCCAGTCTTATGCCGAATCAGGACAAGATTTTAGAAAAGGGAAAACAAATCTTGCTTTACAACAGCAGATTGAGGTCTACAGACCTAAATCAGGGCTGAAAAGATATATAAAGTTTCAAGTCCTCAGTACTAAACCATTTCCAGGGAATCAAAACTTTTTTTTAAGGACAGTATGGCTTCTTGTCTTCATAAAGTTTCCCAATAGAAAGTTACGATTAGATCTGTAATAAGAATTCAGTCATTTTGATCCAAATAGTTTCATGATTTTCCCTTTCAAAGAGAAACAGCCTTTCTTTCCAAAACATTTTTTAAAAGTAGCACCAGCAGAAAATGCATTAGAGGATACTCTTTTTTTTTAAGGGGGAAAAACTTTCCAAGTGTTGTAATTTTTATTTTGGACCTTTTAAAATATTTTACAATGGTGGTTGCAATGAAATGTAGTGCTGATGGTGGAATAACAAACAAGAATACCAGTGCACGTTCTGACAGCTTAAACGTGAGGCATGCCTATTTCTTGAAGACTTTGAATGCAAGCATCAGAGATACATAAGGATTAGCCAGGGGATAATGTGCATAGCAGTTATTTGAGGAATTATGAGAAAGACGTCTCAGTCTTCCTGCACAGGGGCCGCAAAGCCATGAAATCACTGGTGGAAGCGTGCCACAAAATCAAGGAATGTGGGATCCAAACTTTGCAACTGGGGATTACATCTAGTTTTACTTGCACTCTGAACATGAATGTATAACTTGTTTAGACCTCTCATTCACTACAGGTTGGTTATCTATTTTTCTGAAACTCTGAAATACGGACAACTGAAAGTAATTAAAAATAAAACCTTAGAGCCTCTTCCATTAGCAAATAATGAGGCAGAACTGAAAAGGATCAGTAAAGAGAAGCACTTGGTGACGTCATATGTCTTTCCAGGATTTTGCTTTGGGCTAGGTTTAGTCTGGTTTCCTGGACCCTTTCCCACCTGACGCCATGCCTACAGCCTCACACCACCCAAAGGAAAGCCACCTCACAAATATCTGCTTCCTCAACTGTGGGCCTTTTCGCTAATTCACAGACAACGGAAGCGCATCATTCCCCTGACACCACTGCTGAAATAAGTCCTCCCATGCAGAAGCTGACCTCTGGTCCTGCTCTTGTATTCAAGCCTTATTTCTATTCCCATCCATTTCTAAGTCACAGGATGGTGTTTGCTGGCCAGATCCCCCTTCCACTCCATGTCTGGTCAGCATACAAACAAAAGGTTCTTGAAGGCAGGGGATGGTGGACCTACTCCCACAGTCACAGGGACTACTTCAGGATTACAGGTTCACCCCACTTCAGGTTCACCCCAAGTGAACCAAAGCCAGCCCTGCTTGAGGTGGTCAAACAACACAGAATTTTTACATGATAGCAATCAGCTTATTCAAAAGTTCAGCCATGTAGAATGTAGATATCAAAATACCCTCTGAGGAGAGAAGGAAATGAGGACACAAAGCTCTTTAAGGACATTCCTAAATTTCCAGGAACTTAGTACCGTATTCTGTGCTTCCCTCAAGTGCAAAATAAGGGTTTTACAATCTCCAGCTCTTCAAGCTTCTAAGTGAACCTTCAGCATGGACTAAAATTCTGATTGGTATGGGTTTTTTAAAGAAAAAGACCCAATACTAAAATATGCTAAACATGCACATCTGTTACAAAAGGCATTGACAGATGAATATCATCACTTGAAAAATGGTACCACAAAGGATAATAATCTAAGCATTTGCACTGTTAGAACTGTTCTTAGCAGTGAGATTTTTATCGCCAGACCAGAAACAAAATAATGTTCCAGGCTTTTGAATATGTTGCAGTGAGGAGAGGAGGGGAAATAATAATGAAGTAAAAACCTCCTGTGAAGGAGAAGAGAAGCACGACAAAATCAGTATTTTGCATCACAAATTTTCTACCCAATTACTAGAAGATGAAAATCTGTTTGACCTCCGAATCACAGAAATGAACTTTTGTCTTATTGACTGAGTCATCCTCCTTGTGCTGTTTTTGTGCCCCTGTTTGCATGTTCTAAATTATATTAGCTCCAAAAGAGTGAAGAACTTTTTGCACTTGAAACCTGCAGTCACGTAATGGCATAACTGCAAGAAGTCCCTGCTGAAGTCAATAGAGGATGCACAGATGTAAGTTAGGGCAGAACCTGGGCCCTTATGGACCAAATTCCTATGGATCTGTCCTACTCTGCTGCCTGTCACTGACTTTAGTGCACATTCACACACTCAGCTTCTCCACACCATGGAGGCCATAGTGACATGTGAAGGGAATGGGGCTTAAATATGTATAAGGCTTTCTTCTGCTTCAGATTTTCTTGTTGAATGAAAAAAATAACGCATGGTAGAGTGGAGCTTGACCGCACTCCAACTCATGGGCAGTCGGGGACTCAAATGCAAAGCCAGAAGAGTACCAATGACATGAGGCCCTCAGACACAGCTGAACACCACTAATACAATCTCTGTGTTAATGGTACCTCTGTATGTAGCTACCTATAACAAAACAGCGCAGAATACATTTTTGCAGCTGTGATCTTTCAAACATGCAAATACTTACCTTGGTTAAATAAATCATTGTTCCACTGTGCTGAGCTTCTGTGGCTAATCAAATGAACAAAGCATTCTGAATGCTCGTCCAAAACCCATCCGACCAAAACCTTTTTTAGTCTAACTTCACTGAAGCCAGAACATGATAATATAAATTAATTCTGCTTGTTATTTTCATATATCATAGTGACAAACAGCCAAACAGCTAAGCCCCGAAAGAGGCCCCCTGAGAACTGGAAGAACTGAGACCTTAAAAGAAGATCATATTTTCTGCCAACAAGAGGCGCATGAAAACACTGACAAGACATTAAAAAAATGAACCAAATATTGGAAACTGTGTAGTCACATGAAACAGCACATCACGTGAAACAGCACATAACAACAGCTAGACATACATGGTGGCATTTGAATGACTATGATCTTCTGCCTAGCCCGGTATCACCTATCCTTTCGCCCTTTTGAGGCAGCACTTATCCCTGGAAAAGGAGAGGAACTTTGAGCCTAGCAGATTTGATTTTTATTCACCTTAGGAGAGCACAGAAGTGTCTCAAAGTGAGGACAACCTGTGTATTCACTGTCTTCAAACACGCTTTACTCTGCCAAGGCGGCATGTAAGTGCATTAATAGAAATGAGTATTAGAATTAAACTGCCCTTTTACTGCTTTTTTAAGCAAAGAAACAAGCTCTTGCCTGAATAATCAAGAAGTTAACTACTTGCTCTTTCCACTGCCCCTCATCCCCACAGTATGCACAAAGTACAAGAAAAAAATCTGTCCATAAGCATTTGATTTTAGATTATCTAAATATTTACAGTCAGTTTTGCATGTGAGAGTCATATATAAGATAATATATTTATCTGCAGTTTTTAAGCTGCAGTCTGTTTATCTCGCTGGTTGCTACGCATACCAAAGTCCCTGTGCTTTTTGTTGCTATTTCCTTCAAGCATTTTTGTTAGGTTTTATTTTACCTCCTTCTGGGAAAGTCTGCTGTTCTATTTCTTTTCAACTGCTTCTTTGTTTCTCATATTCCCAGAAGTTTCTAGGCCTAAAAGGTTGGGAAAACTGTTTGTTTCTTTCCTGTGGTTACCAAATATAACTCCTTTCCTCACAAAAGTTAAGGGTTAACAAATTACACAGCGCTTGAGTAACTTACCCAGCTTGGCATAAACCTAGAGCAGAAATTAGAGGGAAAAAATAATCTTTCATCTAAATGAAAAATGTAGGCAAAGATCTTAACAAGGCTAGTGAAAATAGATGCTGTGGACAGGGTAAATTAGCAGAAACAGTGTTTAATTTGCATAAAGTATTTCAGCTGTGTCAATCAGGCAGGTAATTCTCAGTAGAAAAGTCTGCTTTGGTTGGCACTGCCTGGAGATTAATGTGGTCTGTTTTAGGGAATGGTGAGTGGTTTAGAGGACAGTTCTTGTTAGCATAGCAAATGGCTATTTTAAAGCAGGACAACAGAATGAGAATAATCGTATTTTTGGGATCTGACAAAATAGCTCTTGGAGGTTTATTAAAGGTTATTTAGTAAAGACTCAGGGTTTCAGCAAAATATTTAGTAAGGATTTTGGGAAATAGCATTGTCTTCCTGGAATACCATAAATAAAGCAGCAGTTCATGTTTGTAGCATTTACTTCCATCTAGGTAGCAAGAATTATGCTTGAGAAAACAACCTTGGACAGACTGGCTTGAGTTTCAGTTCAGGGTCTCAGAACATCCCTTCAGCTAGATGTTTGCCATCAAACCAAACATTGGACTCTTCTGAAGCAAAGAGTAAACAGCAAGCATAAATGTCAGTACTTGTTCAGTTGTTCCTAGGAGGACTGGCTTTCTTAAAGAAAAAAAAAAAAAAAAGGAGTAGGAGGAGCGGTAGAAACTTGAATTACCTTTCTGGACCTCAGAATAAAAAGTGAACAAGCTGCAAATGTTGTCTTGCCAACCACCTAATCCTCAGACAAGTGGTTCAAATGCAGTCACAGCTGAAAAGTGATAGCATACATGGTATTGTGAAGTTTGATGCATTGCAATCATGGTGAATCCTCACTGACAGAGCTTGTCCTAGCAATCAGTGGAACTGCATGGGAGTAAACAAGAGCTTAATCTGCCCTGACGGGTATTTGTTAGCAGCAAGGCTGCGATCAGGGTTGCATCTCTTCCCCTTTCCCTGGAGAGACAGTTTAACACCAATGAGTCAGGATCACGTGCTGAGTTCATGACAGGGAAAGGGAGTATGGATCTGCTCTGCCCCACATGATCAGCTTACTCCTATCCCACATGTAGGAAAGGGTCTGCTCTCGCTGCGAGATAAAAGGTGAGCGACTAGAAAAACTTACGGAACATCACCAGGACAAGAGGGATTTCACTAGCTGGTTGCGAGAAGCCCAAACTGTCTGCCACAACTCTTGTGAAACTGGGGCTCAAGCATCAGCTTACCAAGAAACTTCTAGTTTTGAGTGGAAATAGAGTTATCTGCTGCCTAAATCAATTCTATCAAGACAACAGCTGCTGAGCTTCTTTTGGGAGACAGTCTGGGACTACATTGTTCCTCTGTGCCATGGCATGTGCTGTTGAGTCAGGGTTTATTTTCATAGCTTAGATACATTTTTCAAACCACAGTGAAGCTGGTAAAGCTCATCATATGTCAGGTCTCAGCCTCTTCACAAAAAATTTAAAAAATGCAAAAACAAACACACAAAACTACTACAAACAAGAGTAACATAAGCTTTAGCCTGCACTAACAAGGGATTTATTTAAGCCTCTTGCTGCCACTAAGCCTTTTTATTGAATTTTAACTGCATTATGTAGGTTTTTTTCTTGCTATTTGTAAGACATTAATGAACTCTGAGTGGAGATTTGGTAATTTACCATGCAGTCTGATTTGGCTTAGGGACTGGTATTACAAGCAACACCCTGAAGCATGACTTGCCTTTTTGCAGAGGGACTTTTCTCCCTGGATCATTTTATAGCCATGTTGTTTCCTCTGAGTTAGCATTTAGAATACAGTCTGTGAGTTTAATATAATTATATGAGTGAGTTTGATCGCAATTATAACAGGACAACTGGGTGATCAGACCCTTCAGCATGGGTTTATGAAAGGCATGTCCTGCTTGACCAACCTGATCTCCCTCTATGACAAGATGACCCAATCAGTGGATGAGGAAAACAACATGGATGTTGTCTACCTGGACTTTTGTAAAGCTTTTGACACCGTTTCCCACAGCATTCTCCTGGAGAAACTGGCTGCTCGTAGCTTCGATGGGCGAACTCTTGGCTGGAGGAAAAACTGGCTGGATGGCTGGGCCCAGAGAGTTGTGGTAAATGGAGTTAAATCCAGTTGGCAACTGGTGACAAGTGGTGTTCCACAGGGTTCAGTACTAGGGCCAGTTTTGTTTCACATCTGGATGAGGGGATTGAGTGCACAGACCAGGTTGGGTGGCAGTATTGATCTGCTCAAGGGTAGGAAGGCTTTACAGAGGGATCTGGACAGGCTGGATTGATGGGTAGAGGCCAATTGTATGAGGTTCAGCAAAGCTAAGTGTAGGGTCCTTCACTTGGGTCACAACAACCACATGCAACGCTACAGGCTTGGGGAAGAGTGGCTGGAAAGCTGCTCGTCAGAAAAGGACTCAAGAGTATTGGTTGACAGCTGGCAATGTGCTCAAGTGGCCAAGAAGGCCAACAGCATCGTGGCTTGTATCAGGAACAGTGTGGCCAGCAGGAGTAGGGAAGTGATCGTGCCCCTGTACTCAGCACTGGTGAGGCTGCACCTTGAACACTGTGCTCAGTTTTGGGCCTCTCTCTACAAGAAAGACATTGAGGTGCTGGAGTCCATTTAAAGAGCAACGAAGCTGGTGAAGGGTCTAGAGAACAAGTCTTATGAGGAGCGGCTGAGGGAACTGGGGTTGTTTAGTCTGGAGAAGAGGAGGCTGAGGGGAGACATCATCGCTGTCTACAACTACCTGAAAGGAGATTGTAGAGAAGTGGGTATCAGTCTCTTTTCCCACGCAGCAAGTGATAGGATGAGAGGAAATGACCTCAAGTTGCACCAGGAGAGGTTTACACTGGATATTAGGAAAAATTTCTTCACTGAAAGGGTTGTCAAACACTGGAACAGGCTGCCCAGGGAAGTGGTTGAGTCACCATTCCTGGAGGTATTTAAAAGACATGGAGATGTCATGTTAGGGACATGGTTTAGTGATGGACTTGGCAGTGTTAGGTTCACGGTTGGCCTCAATGATCTTAAGGGTCTTTTCCAACCTAAGTGATTCTATGATGCTATGACTCTATATTTAAATAGCTGACCAGCAGCATCCTCAGTGAACCTGCAGGGAAGAGTGATCTGCGTGAATCTACTCCTGTCTCCAAATTAGCTAGCAATTACATGTATCTCTTCCTTCTGATTTTTTAAAATATTGTTCCATCAGGTCATTTAGGAAAACAACTCTTCACGATCTACCTGATTTTGCAAGGTAGGCAAACTTTTGCTCCATTTGTTTGCATTTTTAAAACCCTATTAGAATTGGCAGGAGGTTTCTGCTCACTAAATGCTTCCTTTAATAGTTTATCCAGCTTTTGAATCTGGCTCAGGAAGCCTAATTGTACAGTGGACAAATGGAGGTCTAGAGGCCATTTGAAAGCAGAAGCAAAGGAAAATGAAGTATAAGGTGACAAGGTTTTTTTTTACAAGCACATGGTCCTTTTTTACATATCTATCCACATCTTTCCACAAATAGTTATCACTGTGGAACAGCCCTTTTTTTTTTTTTTTTTTTTTTTTGCCCTAGGGTTTCTTTATGTCTGCTTGACGAATGTATTGACTTATGGGCTGTAGCAATCCATCTGAACAATAAGAAAGAGAAGTAAAGATGATGGATCTGCTGGGGAGGAAGGAATTGTCTTCTACACATAATCACACATCATACATGTGGACATGTATGTCCACATACGTGGCTTTGAATAACGTCTTTAGACAGACTGCAGTGCATGGATAAAGCCTATTCCTGTGCAAGATTTCTCCTATTAGCTTGCAACTTAGATTTTATATAGCATTTTATGGCATATTATATCAAAAAGAGAATGAGTCCCTAGGGAGAGGTTGTGAACTAAAGTTCACTTTTCATGAACCCTGCACCATAAACCATATGAAGCCTACAGATCACATTGAATCACATTGGTTGTGTTAGAAAGAAGATAATTGTATTTCACACAAACAGCTATGTAACTGCATACCTAGAAACGCTTTGGGAGTGTCAAGTAGACAGGGGAGAAAGCAATGAGGATAACACCTAGATGTCTGAAAGGAAGAAAGATGGAAATTTCTGCACTACATTGCAAAAGGAGATCTGTAACACCATCTCTTTACCTACCAGGTGGTGGGTCTGATGGTAGGGAGCCACAGGAAGCTTTACAGGTACCCTTCCACCGGGCAGCCACGAACCCGCTGGCTGCGCAACCCCACAAAGCAGTGCCTTCAGGCGTGTCTTCACTAGTCATATGGAAACCTGATTTTAATACCTCAAAGACTGCGTGTGTCAGAGTGTCTGTGTGTGGGCATGTTAGTGAGTTAACTAACTTTCTAATTTAGTGGCATGACAAAGCCTGACAGAAAGAGATTAAGTTACAGTTCCTAAGAACAGAGCCAAGGTAGTTATCCAGACTTCACGCAAGACAGGTGTACCATGGACTTCCATGGTCTTTGGCAAGGAAGATCCCCAGCGCTTTACTAGGACAAAAGTTTTAGTGACCAGAAATCCACTCCTTGCAGAAATATCTGAAAGGCCCAAGGGTGCTTCTTGTGTCTGCACACTCTGACGAGGCTCAAAAGCGGACTGGGCAACAAAAGACTCAAGTTGTGCTCCTTTCCTTGTGGGCATCTCCAGGGTGAAATAACACTGCCTTGGTAGAGACTAGCTGCTGTTTGTAGGAAGACAGAATTTGTAATACAGCTCACATTTTAGCAGACAAAGTTTCCGTAATTCTTCCTATTTGCCAGGTTTTCTGATTAATACCAGCTGAGGGTCTGATACAAAGTTTTTTTTTAACAGGTCTTTAAATGTGGCAGTGACATATTTATGTGAAATGCTGGCTCTGCCTGCTTACTCTTTCTGCTTTTCTGATCCTGAATCTCAAGCCTAATCAACCTGAAAAAGAAAGTCCTACTATGATATGGTAAAGATTCAGATTTACTCTAAATTTCAGACCTTAAAGGGGGACATCAGTTCTTTGTGGAAGGAGGGCTGCCCGTTTGTTTCTCATTTGGAACAAACAAGATGTATTTATATCTACAGGGATTGTATTCTATCCATCATGTAGAGTCTAAAGCAAGAAATTGTGTTTTAAACTATACAGTATAATACCTATGGCAAAGACAGTAATTTATTTATGTAAGAATGCACATCTGGAATATCTCTTCTAATTGACAAATTTCTGATAGGCTTTATAGTGGTGCAACAACCTGGGAACTTGCATGCTTCATTACCCCAGAATTATGCACTGAGGCTGAGATGAAGAGTAATAGAATTAAGGATGAATCATATTATTATGATGGCAAAGGATATAATAACGATGTGCTTTGTGCAAAACATTATCTACTTACACGCTCAGAAACTCAGAGACAAGTAAAATCACGATCTTGCGTTTGCTTCTACTTGGGGTGTGCCACATAGCACAAAGAAAAAGGCTATGAAATGATTGGGAATTAACATAGTTTTCAAGGGCACTGAGCAAAGATTAAGTGAGTGAGAATGTGAGAAGATCAGAAACATAGCAGCTTCTAGACATGCTGGCTAGGGAAAAAAGGAGTACAAACGTGGGGTAGTACAAGAGTAGTTCACAGAAAGGCAGACTGAACAAGGAGCTCTAATGGATAGTAAGAACTAATTTTATCATGACAATGGGAAAAAAAATGCAAGTTCTCCTATGAATTTGTTTCTTGAGCTATGGCTCTTGAAACACTTTTTTTTTTCCTGCAGTAAATTCTCACAGGTATATCCCTGAAAGCAGCTACACCAGTGATTTTGGACCACATCATTCACACAGAACAAGTTTCTAGTGGCCACGTAAAGCCCCATGGTGGAACTGGTGCATCAGAGTTCTACAATTACTAAGTCTTAACTAAATCTGAACACAGTTATTAGCATTCACCTAGACACTCTTAGGGAGAAAAACACCCCATTCTAATGGCTTTTTTTCCTCACCAAATCTGTATATTAACCATTTATTAACAAAAGTAGGATATGTGTCAATCAGCAGCAAAAATACAAAATATGAAGAAAACCCTCCTTGCCTCTCCTGTAATGACTATTGTTCTTGGTATCCACTTGAAGGTTCCCCAGAAACTCAAGGTCCCAACTTGCTCCTAGGTACCCTAACAGATGTTAATTCTGCTTTGACTATAGATAATGGTGATTCTCAGCTGTTCTCCAAAATTTGACTTACAAGGAAATTTTAAACAACTATAAAGAAAATAGACCACTGCAGTCTCTGAGTGCCAGAAACCTCTATGAAAGTGCAGACGTCTTGTAGAATAATGTTATAAACAGACTATATTTGTTCACCAGTACAGTGTTATCTCACAAGCTGAAAACCAAACCAGACATTTTAAGCTTTTTCTTTAACCACACAGCATAGAATCATAGAATCATAGAATGGTTAGGGTTGGAAGGGACCTTTAAAGGCCATCCAGTCCAACCCCCCTGCAAGAAGCAGGGACATCTCCAACCAGATCAGGTTGCTCAGACCCCCATCCAACCTGGCCTGGAATGTTTCCAGGGATGGGGCATCCATCACCTCTCTGGGCAAGCTGTTCCAGTGTTCCACCACCCTTATTGTAAAGATTTTTTTCCTAATATCTAATCTAAATCTACCTCCCTCTATTTTAAAACCATGTCCTGGTTCTGGCCAGGACAGAGTTAATATTTACCTGAGCTGGGTGGAGAACTGAAGCTGGTAGCCCCTATGGCTGGGATAGTTAACTAATTAGCTAACAGCTGGGGTTAATTTACCCAAATTAGCCAAAGGGCTATTCCATCCCATCTGACATCATGCTCAGTATATAAGTGAGGAGGGTGCTGAAGGGAGGCCCCCTGCTACTTGGAAGAGACTGGATGTGGAGATCTGTTGTGAGCTATTGTACTGTATTTGTGTTCCATCACTCTATTGTTTTCTTCTGTCATTACTGTTAAATTTACATTTTGTTCAATCTTAACCCGTGTGTTTGGTTTTTTTTTTTCTGGTTTTCTTTTGTTTGTCAAATCTCCTCCTATTCTCTCGGAGAGTGGGGGGAGTGAGAGAGAGACTGCGTAGTCTGGTCTCTGTTGGGGCTGAACTATGACAAACCATTACCCCTCATTTTATTACAACAGGCCCTACTGAAGAGTTTTTCCCTATCTTTCCTGTAGGCCCCCTTTAGGCATTGGAAGGCCACTATCTATCTTAAAATGCATCCTGTTCAAGAAACTTCTAGTCATTCTTTTCTCTTACTCATTTTGTTATTTTTTTTTTCCAGAGTCCCTGCTTCTCTTTTTATACCAATACACTTTTATTACAGGCGCACATTCAGATTGCTTTCATCACAACTATTGCTCCAACAAAATTGCTTTGGCCGAGCTCTGCTCATGTTCCTTGAAAACAGTCTTAAAAATTACTTGGGCTAGGCCCTGAAAAGGCAAAGAAACTTAGTTTTGAAGGCATGCTAATTTCCTGTAGTATGTTAAAGAGATTATAGAAACCAAGTGTAGCATATTAGGATCACTTGTGACACATTCTTTTAGCTGTACAGCTCAGCATGCTGCTTGGAGCAGTATTTATGATCACACACAGCAAGCTTTGATGAGTGCATGCCATCTACTGGAACCAAAAAGGCTTCTTACAGAGGAAATCCTAAAAGGCAGCAATAATTTTCACCCAGTGTAAAGCACGTTCTTCATTGTTTCATGTGCCTTCATAATTAGGGTTTGGAGCCTTTTTTTTCATACTGTACCTTTAAAATAAATGAAAAACAGTAGTAAACACACCGTGACCACATTCTTGGGCAAGGAGGGAAAAGTTTCCTACTCACATGGACTAAGAATTTCTTCTAGTAGCTGTATGAAAAGGAATGGACATTCAGATAAATAGGTTGCTCAGGTGATCTGTTTATATTGTTCCCTCCTTATCAACATATCAGAGATGTCTGCTAGGAAATTACATCCAGAAAACCAACAGTATTAAGATGGGAGCTCATAAATACAAAATAGCTTTCACAAAGAAGTGTATATTTAGGATTATGGACCTGAAGATGGATGATTGGGTTGTTTTCTACCTTAAATATTACACGTGATGCCCTCAGGGCACACGCCCCTTCATCAAAGGATCTGTCTTTGTCTCCCTTAGGTCTCCTTACACTCATTTTACAGATGCAAAAGAGTTGAGAGAATTTCGCTGCTGGCAAGAACAAGATTATTTTTGGCATTCCATAAGTCTCTATTCTAGCAAGACATTTTCTTGAACATCTTATTTTTGCTGCTTATTTATTATTGTCCACTTGACTGTAGTATAACACTTTGGGCAGCCTGATGGTGCTCTCCTAGGGAGATGTTCCACTTCAAGACAGAGCAGCACAGTTACTATATATGTGTTGAAGACAAATCTTTATATCCAAAAGTTGTGAGGCTCAACAGCAGGATGCACTACTCTGAGCTGCAGCAGTTGTTTTTCTGCATGATACAGCTACCGTCACTGCATGAGGACACAAACAAGAGGTTCTGAGAAAATTAGGATTGATTTTCTAACCTTGGCCGAATTCAACCATGGAAACTTGAATTTTTCAAAGTTAGTGGAAATTTAAAAAGGTTAAGTTTCCAAATTATTCTGTGCTCCTCACCCTAATGGCTTTTAATGCGAAGACTGAAGCAGGTCAAACTAGAGGGCTCATTTAACCCATTTAGAAATCTCTGACAGCAGCCTGCTCTAGACAACCAGGACATGACTGTAAGATGAGCAGGTAGCATAGAATTTTCAAAAGTATTGTCCTGGCATTCATCAGACTGTGGCTTGTGGATTTCAAGTGTTATCCAGACATAAACTCCTTCAAAACAAAGTTAGAAAAAGAAAGTACAAGCACACATCACAGCAATTTTTCCCATTCTTCCTTGCGAGACTTGTAATCCAGATTGCTTAATGAGAGGCTGAGCCTGAAATGGTACTGGGAGCCTTTGTAGAACATGCTCTACAAGTAGAAAGTTTGCAGAGTTTTAACTTGAATCATACTTAGTTACATCTCAAATAATAAATTACAGATGATCTTAACCCTAACCACATTTACTATGTCTATGTTTTCCATGGTGAATTCCAAAGCATTTTACATAAACATAATATCCAGAAAGATGGTGATGTATTGCAGGGTACTTTAGTCCAAGGCATAAAAAGTCTAAACCCAATAATGAACTCCCATAAGCTAAATTCTAAGGCTTTTATTGAGTTTTTACTGAGATTTCTACTAAAGTCACTCAAATATTTACCCAGAGTTGAAGCTATGGAAAATCTCATTCACTTTTAGAGGAAATTATTGCCAAGAAATAAAAAAAAAAGCCCACATCACTAAACTTCTAAGCAACGGATGTCTTCAAATGAGTTTGAAGACAGCTAGTAAAGCTGTGTGAAGCATGACACCTCTCAAGGTTGACTGGCCTGTCCCTGGGCCAATGTCAGAGTAAATACACAGAACTGGAGGCTCATGTTACAGCACGCATTACACTGGTTTTAAAACAGGAGGCGGTAGATTCAGACTGGGTTTAAGGAAGAAATTTTTTACAATGAGGGTGGTGGAACACTGGCACAGCTTGCCCAGAGAGATGGTTGATGCCCCATCCCTGGAAACATTAAAGGCCAGGTTGGATGAGGCTCTGAGCAACCCGATCTAGTCGGGGATGTCCCTGCTTCTTGCAGGGGGGTTGGACTGGATGACCTTTAAAGGTCCCTTCCAACCCAAACTATTCTATGAT
The DNA here is from genome assembly GCF_036417535.1 of Chlamydotis macqueenii. Taxonomy (NCBI): domain Eukaryota; kingdom Metazoa; phylum Chordata; class Aves; order Otidiformes; family Otididae; genus Chlamydotis; species Chlamydotis macqueenii. The sequence goes on along the minus strand of NC_141560.1, from coordinate 49,236,829 downwards.
TCTGATCTTTTAACATAATTGTGTTGGTTTTGTTTAGTGAGCGGGGCCTACAGTGGCAGCTTCTGCAAGAAGCTGCTAGAAGTTTCCCCTTTGTCTGGTGGACTCGGCCAGGCCTAGGGCAGACCCACCACTGGCCAAGGCCGAGCCAATTGGTGGCAGAATGTTCCCTGATAACGCCTCTGCGATAACGTATTTAAGAAGGGGAAAAATAGAAAGAAAGAAGAAGTTGTAAAGGAGCTAAAGTGGGGGCAGAGGGGGAGGCACAGGCCTTGTGGGCCTTGCAGGCCTCACCCTCTGGTCTCCTGCTGAGCGTCTGTCTGAGCCTGACTCAGCCCAGCCCGGCTGCAAGAAGTGGAGAGGAGATGAGATGTGAAAAGAACCTGAGAGGCGTCTGCCTGAGCCAGTTGTGAACAATTTCTTGTGAGAGGAACGGCTGCAGATGCCAAGGTCAGTGAAGAAGGAGGGGAAGAAGTAATGTTTCTCCTCGCCAAAATTCCCCTGCAGCCCGTGGTGCAGCCCATGGTGAGGCTGGCTGTGCCCCTGCAGCCCATGGAGGCCCATGGAGGGGCAGAGATCCACCTGCAGCCCGTGGAGGACCCCAGGCTGGGAAAGGTGGATGCTCAAAGGAGGCTGTGGCCCATGGAGGGTCCGCACTGGGGCAGCCATTCCGGGGGGACTGCACCCCATGGTATTCTCTTTCTCATTATCCTGCTTTGGTTTTAATAATAAAGAAATACTTTTCCCCAAGTCGAGTCTGTTTTGCCCATAATGGTAACTTTGAGGATCTCTCCCTGTCGTTATCTCAAACCTCGAGCCTTTTTCTTGTATTATCTCTCCCTATTCCCTCAGAGGGTGGGGAGAGTGAGATACTGCGTAGCTTGGTCCCGAGCGGGGCTAAACTACGACGCTAATGAATAGTGATCTGCTGGGACACAGCTGTGTAACTCGGCAGCTCTTACACGTGTCCTTAAAGTTACGTATATGTTTATCTGGTTGACTGAACCCATCCCTAACCAATGAACCGCAGGAAGATACAGCTCTAGAATTTACTAGACTATTTCTTGTATTAAAAAATCTTACAACAGAATTGCAAACTGAAAGCAGTCACTGCCTAAATAATGACCAAAAGACACAGATTATCTAGAAAATTCTGACTTTTTAGGACTATGGGAGGCTTTAGTTTACATTGCTTTTATTTATTATGTTTGTATTTTATTGCTTGCAAAGTTTAATAGCAAAGGACACTTCAAACAATAATTCATTGCCTTCATCATTGTCATTTGTAGCCAGAAGTGAGCTGGAGTCTCAGCTGGCCATATCACTTCTGATTCCTGGTGCTCTCACTCAAGCTCTGGCTGTCCATACAGTATATGATGGGTGTCCTCAGTGTGAGCCAGTAGACGTTTGGATAATTTACATTTATAGCTTATTCCTCATCAACAGAATTTATTCTGTCAAAAACAACAAAGTGGGGAAGCAGCCACAACGGACACACTAAAAATACAATGGACTAGGTAATGCTGTGGTTGTGCCCATGCTCTAGGGCAAGACAATGCTCAAGTTAGGCTTAATTTGGTCAACAAGATCATATGCTGAAGTTACGATGCAGAGTTTTATAGGATCTTGCAGCACTTGCATGTTGCTTTCAGATCAGAGAAAAAATCAATGTTACAAATCCACAGAGTAAGACTTAGCTCTGTCACTGCAAACAACACATAATGTGCTAGTTTAATTGCTTGTCTTCAGCTAAGTATTTAATATACAGATTTAAGTGGGAAAATGAGACACTTTATTTTGTTTAGCAAAGCTAATTGAAGAAGCATTCTCTTCAAATGCTCTTTAAAACTCTGCTGCCCCTTCCATGTATCCTGCAGCAACAATAATAAGTCTCCTTAATCTCTGGTCCTTTTCTGCCTGATTAATTGACAGGTGACACCAACCAAAGGACAAAAGTTTGTACCATTGAAATACTTGAAAAGCTCTAGGAATGAAAAAAATCTGTGATGGTGCATTTGTGTGTCTTTCCTCAGGCATCTTGGAGTCATTGACTTAAACTTAACCCTTATTTTTGTTCAGTTCTCCTCCCCACTCTCTTCTTGCTCAGGTCAAATCTCATAACACTAACCTCACTACTTTCTGATTACTTAAAACTATAGGTTTTCATAGTTGTATTTACTGTAACCCAATTAAACAGAATGGTCTTGCCATCTTGAAATACTTAATCCAGTTTCTTCTTCTGCTGTTAAAGCTTCTTTAGGCTGTTGGTGCAGCCCAAGTATCATTCCATTGCTCTGTGAGCGGCCAGAGTTCATTACCCAAGCAAATGTCTCCCGTGACTGTATTCCTTTCAGTCACCGCACCCTTCATATGGCACCGGTCACAGTTTCAAAACACACAAATGTCCTTGAGGACATTTACACGAGCACTACGGCCATCCCCAAATGTGATGAGCAAGCTCCTTCAGCTGGTGGAAAGCAGCAGATTCATCAAAATAAAAACGCTTGCCCCAGAGAAAATATCAAAGGACTAACTTCTTGAAAAGGCGCCCTCAGCATTTTCTCTGACCAATTGCTCTCACTGTCTCTTGTCCCCTTCACCTGTCCCCATTCCTCTCCTCCGCAGTAGCAGGAACAGCATCCCCCACTCCTTGCTGTCGCCCACCACCTACACAGAAAACCTCCAGCTGCGCCGTGCTGCGCGCACATGCGGGGCTTCCCAGCACTCAGGTAAAAGTCACTTTCTAGGAGTGCATGAGAGCAACATTTGGGAAATTTCAAGCCAGAACCAATGCATCGCTCCTCTTACAATAATTATTACATTTATTACATTTCTTGACAGGTTCTCTTGACCTTTCAAGGAGCAAAAGTTCAGCTTGTTTCAGCTGGCTGCAGCGAACTCTCCCTGCCAGCTGCAGTAAGGATAAAGTCCATTGGAAACAACACTGTCTTCAGCTTTCCTGGCGTGGTATGAAGTTTTACTTCTAGCAGTCTTCAGAAGAGTTTTGCCTGGCAATCATGGTACAACCTACAAAGAAAAAGATCTTTTCTCCCTCTTGCTACACAGTAGAAATCTGTTGGAGATGAATGGGCATACCTTTTGCTGGTAAAAAAAGGACGTGTTTCTTCTAAATTGAGTATCTTATGAATTGATACGCAATGCCAGAAGGCAAACTGGGCTAAACCAAAATCCAGTTTCCTAAGGACTGCATGGAGCTCGAATTTTGGCCCAGATTAATAGAAGTTTGGGGACACTCAGGACTTCCCCTATTTTTTTTCAGTTCTGGGCTTTAATTGTCAGGTGACAATTAAATAATTTTATAATACAATTCACTTTATTTTAAGCTTGGATTTATTCCTGTTCTATGTCCTTCTTCCTTATTCTGCTTTAAACTCTCCAGCAACTGGAACTTAAAATACTTAATTAAAAAAGCATCTTCAGCTGAGCAGGAGGACATGATTCTTTCTAGTCACCTGAACAGCACAAGGGCTCCATTGCAGAGGAAAGAAGACTGATCTGAAATGGCCCAGGTAATCTGACGTGTCCACTTGTAGAGTGACAGGAGCTAGAAAACTTGATTTATGGTGAAGGTGAATACTCCTCACAGCTTTCTTGACGTACCGACATGCTTGATTCACCACAGCGTACTGAGAGCTGGCGCAGACTTACAGAAAGCAGCAGAGGCTTGGGCAGAGCAGCACTGAATAGCACCTCACTCCACCCCAATTATTGGTGCCTTATGAGTCCAAGTTACCTACAGGCCTTGCCTTCACAAACCAGGCAGTGAAGAAGGATTGCAGCTAGTGAAAGCAATAATTAACGACCTCTGCATTTTTGCCTTTGGCTCTCGGTTTTAGTAATTTGATCACTTTCACGGCAAAGACTAACACAAAAGATTTTTATACCCTTAACATTTTCCGTGCATTTCAATATTGTCTTGCTTGCCAATTTATTAGTAGCGCAAATAATGACTCACAGGTGTTTCGCAAGTGATTATTTATAACAGGAAGCATAAGTGTTAGACAAGAAAATAGAAACAATCTTCACCTATGCTTAGAAATAAACATGAAATGTGAACAGTTAAGGGTGAACACACATGCTATAGGCAAGTAAGTATTGTGTTGAGCAAAGTCAAAAAACATGGCCTTACCCTCTTGTATTCATGTATAAAATCACACCTTTGAATTACAATATAGGACCTTTGCATTTTAACTACATATTTTCACCAAATAAAATGCTTCTCAGCTTCTCCTTCCTTTAGCTATTCATCTCTAGAAACATGGAGCTTGACTATCCACTATACTAGAATAGCTTGGCACTAATGATGGAAAGTCAAAGGCCACAGGATGGTTGCCATCAACCGACTCAATTAAACAAGACCACTGGAGTACCTCAGGCTCCTCTTTACCAGTGACTCAATGCTGGCAATTCCCAGGTTCTCCCTGATCTCTTTTTGGGCTGCAGACTGAGAGCCACTAAGGTGTCTCCAGGGCACAAAGTGATATGTTGAGGGCACAGGCCAGCCCTGTGCCAGATGAGGACGGACCGTGATCAGTTCTACCAGGAAACTGCCCAGAGGTTTCCTCAAGGTGGCTTAACCTCCTCTTATTGAAGGTCTGGCTATGCTATACCCATTCAGGTACACACAACTCATTGTGAATAAGTTATAAGCCAAAAACTACTCAGAGAAATAGAACAGATATTCCTGAATTAGAAATACATTAAGCAAAGAACTTCCTCTCTTCATGACTAATCCTCTCTATCTCTGTAGTCAAGTACTTGCATCTTGCTCACCATGTAGTACAAAAAGTTCCCTAGCTAAATACATTCATTTGGATTCACTGGGACCTGTTCTAGTTAGACATGACAACACTCTGCAACCCAAGCCTAGCCTTGAACTTATCTGAGAAAACAAAGCTTTAGCCCTGTTCCAAGAATGACCTTCCCACTCTGTCATTCTTCTTTGCTTTTGAATACTTCCACATTTCCAGGTTCCAGAAGACAGACGTGAGAGCATCAGGAATCACTTGGCAATGCCTGAAGGAGCTGGTTCAGACCAAGCAGCTTCAGCAAACATCACCCCAGTTTCCTTCTACCTAAACCCCTGGATAATTTGTGCTCATGCATCCCCTGTCAGCTCATGCATCCCAAAGCCAGATAGAACGGAGGTATCAATTTTCCTGCCCTTGCCTATTTGGCCTTTTCTGTATCAGGCAGAACTTGGAGTCTGAGTTCTGCTTGAGTTACATCCCCTCCTAACAAGCCTCTGCGTATGGTAATAACTCTAACTGGCTCATGCCAGAGCCTGTTACACAGTTTCCTATATTGTCTATATGAAGAAGAAAAAACATTATTCTGATTGCTCTTCCTCCTCTCACACATCAGTTGGGTTGAAAACAACTTGGCTTGTTATTGCACTTGCAGGAAGTGTACTATAGATGGTTTGGATGATGAAATGCCCACCTGCACTAGCAGCCAATCTACTTTTAAACTCATTTAAAGGGAAGTTGGTTTGCTTCATTAACACAGTATTTTTCTAGCACAGAAACATTTCTTTCGAACATGTTATGCTCAGGTTTGTTTTTACATTCAAAGAGGGTTTATCTGCATGTAGCCTAAAAGAAGGGGAGGATTGGGAGAAATCAACAGAATGTTACTACAATTTTTAAAGGTAAAACAACACAGTTGATATCCGTCATTCATCCATTAGACACGTGAAATACTGCAAACAGTTTACAGCCCTTAGAGCTGCTAAGACACTCATATCTGACTTGCCTGTTACTAAAATTGTTCTCAAAGTGGACACAGTCTACTCAGCCCCTCTCCTGCTAGCTAATGATGTGCCGTCATTACTCCTGGAAACTACATACCCTTTACTCTGGTTACACCTGGCAGGGTACAAATCGATAAAGGACAAGCCTACACCTCAGTGGCATAGACCAATTACTCCTTACCAGGAGCAAGGATGAAACGATGCTCTTTTGAGTATTCCACAACTATTTGCTGAGAAGGTTTCTTGCACCTTTCTCAGGACCACCCCTATGGGCTGACATCAAACATTGATTTAGGCAGGTACAGCAGTAACTAGGCTTCCTAAAATTAAAGGAGTTGCTGGCTCTAAAATTTTCCTTCTATTACTTTCTCAGAACTAAGAGCAAAGGGAATATTTTACAGTTCACCTTTGTACGCTGGAATTACTAAAGCCTGCATGAACCTATCCAACAGTGGCTCAGGCTTCATTCCTATGGGTACAGTTGTGGCCTATGCTGAATTTTCTGTCTTTGAGGAAATAATCTTTCTCTGACTTCTTTGCTCCTGCCCTCCTCTCTGCTCTCAGATCCTGTTGGAAATTCTGACTTTTGCACAATTAAGGCGCTTAAGCGGTTTAAAGAACTTCAGTGCAGGCTGTGCATGCATGCATGTATAATGCCACTCTCTCTGCTTTCAGTAGAGGCCGCAGGAAAAGTGAAAACACATCTAATGTAGCACACAATCTGTACAAGGAAGATTTTGCTGTACCCCAGTGTCCCCCATGTTTAAGCTACCAGCATTCTGGAAGGAAACCCTGACAGACTCTGCAGGATTATTCATAACCATGCCAATTTGTATTGCCATTTATATTAGTGCAAGGTAGGTGCAAACTGTTCCTGGGTTCACAGTTCTCTGTGGGCGTCCCCTGGCAATACCATTTTCTTCCCCCCTGAAGCCTTACTGGGGACTACAGCAACCAACATCTGTAGACTCTAAGAGCATCCCCATGACGCTGTATCTGATGCATTAGAGCCTCTCCTAACATATACAAAACTTATACACTAACTACCATTAAAATCTTTGCAGAGGTTTGGGCAAGAAGTAGAACTCAGAATCTGCTTCTGATACTTGCTTTATCAAGATCTGCTAAATGCCAGAAGAACCAGAACAGCATTAGAGAGAGACCTAGTAAAAGTGGAAAAGTTTTAATAGTAATTCTTATACTCGATTGGTGCTGAGTCTTGCACCTCCGACCTTCCTAACAAACAAAATGTTCTAATGCTGTTTCCCCTTCTCCTGTGTCCTAGACCACTTTTGTCACGATACCAAGAGCCCGGATTTCAGTACTGGGTTTGCTAACAGTCGCTGCAGCAATCAGTCAGACCCAGTCTGCTTTAAGCAGGTGCAGCTGTTTTGAAGAAAGCAGGCACGGACAGACCACACGCAGCATTTCTTCCCTGATACGCATTTGTACAATGCAGGGTCCACTAGGCACCAAAAGAGTAACTAAATTCCTGTATTTCATGAGATCACACTGCACCTTGAATGCAATTTTAAGTACTCTAGCCTCAGAGAATCTCCTTAGTGTTAAGTACAATTGAAACTGTCTTTGGTAATTTCCTAAATCCTTTCTTTCCTCTCTGTTATGGGTGATATGGCTACGTGTAATCTTGTAATGAGCCAGAAGGCTCTTCATTGAAAGCACAAAGGATTCTTGAATGGTAACAGAGATGGAGATTTCTTACAGAAAAGGAAGCATCTGTTCTATGTGGAAAAGAAAAGATGACTACAGGAGCCCTCTTTGGTTTAATTTGTAAACGGCCATTGTGTCTAATTCAATTACCTGTGGTACACTGATACAGTAAGAGACTACCAGTGAATTGAGTTTATCAACAGTAAAAATAAGAAAAAAACCAACTGTTAAATAGCAGAAGCTGATGTTTGTGTAGAAAGATTTTAAGCCCTGTACACACTTGTCTTCAAGAGTAACCCAACATATTTCATTATTTTCCAATTTTGTATGTGCCCTGTGGCCTAGCACTGTTCCCTAGGCAGTTTCCCTGGATGACTGACAAGCCTTATTACGAGTTGTTTAGAGAGTATTTTATGTCATTTGAAGAGGAAAAGCACTGGAAATCAAAGTTCTTCATCTAGGCACAAGATAAGTGTGTAACCAAAAAGCCACTGCAGCTCATCTTAACCAAAGTGCTTCAAATATCTTCTGAACTGAAAGTGTATTCTTTAGACTGCATAAAGCCCATAGAAATTAGTCCATGATCACCCGTTCTTCTACATATCAGCTATCCCATCAATACTTTCTCTTAGCCCTCTCTGCTGGTATTACATTTGGGTCACTGCCCCAAAGATTGAAAATTATTCTACAGCAGCAAATTGATCGCAGTGACTACCTTGCGACATTAACTCACCCTCTCTGGTCATCTGCCACCCATTTCAATATCCCTGGTAACATCTACAGCGCTTGCAGCCCAGAAAGCCAACAGCACCCTGGGCTGCATCAAAAGCAGGGTGGTCAACAGGTTGAGGGAGGTGATTCTGCCCCTCTACTCTGCTCTCATGAGACCCCATCTGGAGTACTGTGTCCAGCTCTGGAGCCCCAAACATAAGAAGGACATGGCCCTGTTGGAGCAAGTCCAGAGAAGAGCCATGAGGATGATCAGAGGGCTGGAGCACCTCTCCTATGAGGACAGGCTGAGAGAGTTGGGGCTGTTCAGCCTGGAGAAGAGGAGGCTCCGGGGAGACCTTACAACAGTCTTCCAGTATCTAAAGGGGGCCTACAGGAAAGATGGGGAGAGACTCTTCAGCAGGGCCTGTTGTGTCAGGACAAGGGGTAATGGTTTCAAAATAGAGGGAGATCGATTTAGATTAGATATTAGGAAAAAAATTTTTACAATGAGGGTTTGCAGAACACTGGAACAGGTTGCCCAGAGAGGTGGTGGATGCCCCATCCCTGGAAACATTCACGGCCAAGCTGGATAGGGCTCTGAGCAACCTGATCTGGTTGGAGATGTCCCTGCTTCTTGCAGGGGGGTTGAACTAGATGACCTTTAAAGGTCCCTTCCAAACCAAACTATGCTATGATTCTATGATTCTAAGTGTTATTGTCATTAAGACTGTATAAAATGGACACTGTCTAGTTAAAAGGGTAAGTCCCTTACTTCATTCATTTGTATATCGAACATCACATTTCAACTCCCTTTGCTCTCACCTTGCAATATAAAAGATTGATCCTCCACACTTCCCAATGAAAAGATTTTCTGCTCAGAAGAGAATCTAAGAACAAAATTATTCATAGGTTTTCTACGAAGTCACTAAACTGGCATGTTACAGACTAGATCCACTTACTTCTACTAGAAATAATAGCTCTTCAAACTAATATTCTGTATAGTAATGCCCCAGACTGTTACCTAAAAGAAAGCTCACCTTCATGCTGAATCCTGAACCATGTCTTTCCTCTTTATTAATTAGCTTTTCCAAGTTAATCAAGGTCAGTACATCTCCTTTTTGTCTCTCACTTGCCTGACCCTTTAATCTCCTTATGTTTCATTTCTTTTCTGAGCTGCCACCTCTCACACACTGACAGAGACGTACAGTTTACAAGATTTTTTTTAAGGTACCAGCCGACTAATGAATTATCTTGTTTTTTTTTTTTTTTTCTATTTTTCCTGTCACTTCTATAGAGGAAGAGATTATTTCTTTCTCTTGGTTGTGAAGATGCATATGGGAAGGAAAGACTCAGCTCTATGAGTGAGCAATATTAGGAGCACATAAAACTCAGCAATAATATCTTTCCCAAAGTGCAAAGGAATTTATTACATGGGACTTTACCATGTGTCTCAACTGAGTGCCTATTTACTCCTAATTTAGGGCTTAGTCAAAATCCAGGGCTTGAGGAAAATCAGGGGAGAGGCTGTTCAGAATATATTCCCAAAACAAAGTATTTCCGTTCAGATATGCTCTAATGAAATCTCTGGTTACCGCAGGTCCATATATTTTTATCTGCGTAAGGAACATGAACATGATTCGCTCTTTCCATCACAAGACCTAGTATGACCTTTAGCCCAGCCTACTAAGAAGAATGGCAAACCCTCTGGGTACGCAAGTTACAACTACTACGGCAAGACAACAATATAGCACATTGCGACAGTTCAATAATCCAGCCAAGGTAGTTCTGATCTAAGTTTAGTTTGAAGTGATTAAATTTCCACAGCAGGAAAAGAAAGCATGCCTCAAGATCTCTGTCTACACATTCCTTCCTCATACAGACTCTCCAGGCAGTTTAAACATTTGCTATAAAATCAGATTCACAAAATAACCCTGATTTTCTAAAACACCCTTCATCCATGGGCCATATCTCTATGACAAAAGAAATGAAACATCCTAGAATTCTGGAAAATCTATGTTTTAGTTTAGTTGTGACTTACAACATTATTGACGCACTGTTACGCTTTTGTCTTTGAATCATATCCACATCAGTGGTCAAACACAAATAAAGCCCTTCATGCGCTCTTTGCATAAAATATAAGCAAGAAAACTCCCAGGAGGTCTAGCAAATGCAAACATCCAAAACCAAAATAAACATGTCATCACTACTTGCCAGAAAAAATGCTCGTAACACCACTCCTCAGTGTATATCCTCAATGAGAAGTTAAATTACCAGTAGATTTACAATTTCTACTCTTCAGATGCCTCACTAGGGGTCACGTGAATTATGATGAAAGTCAAAATGTAGTGTATCACTGAAGCAAAAATAAAAATACAGCTGCTGCTTTTCCTCATTTGTGCTAAAATACATATATATAAAAATATATATTTTACATATATTACATGTATTATGTGCACATAAAATCTAAGACATTTTTTTCTCCTCAAAAGCAAAATCTATAAACAATTAAAAAAAAGTTATAGTGGAAAAGTTTTAGCAGCCTTAAGAGTTACTGTCACTACTGGCCAGGATTAATATTAGCCTTCCTAAACCTCGAAATGGTTATGTTCAAAAAGATAATGTTAGAAGTTGTTAAACCAGATTAAATCAGGAGAACAGAAATAAAAAATGAATGTTAATATTTTAAAAGTACACCAATAAGTATGTTTATCACTTTTAACAAACCAAGACACATAGGAGAACTCAAATTATATCTAATGCAATAAACGATGTCACATGTCCACATTTTCCAGTATTCCCCACCCCCCCACCCCGGGCAAATCTTTAATTGTGGAGGAGCATTAAAGTAGTGTATGTTAGACAAGATTCCTTAATGAAGAAATGTTTTGGGCTCTACAGGTTCTCAAAGAGCTTTTGAAGCTCGGCACATGCAGAGTAAAGTGTCATAGGAATCCTTTCATAGAATCGTGAGATGGAAAGCAGCACATAACAGAGCTGTAAACAAACTGTATTTGACAGTGGAGAGGAAAGCTGGAGACTCATTTGCAAGAAAAGTAGACAACACAAAAATGCAATCTTATGTTCAAACTTCCTCACCTCTCCTACAATTTGTACTTGACCCTGACCTTTTGCAGGCAGTTCCTTCCACACATATCTCTTACAGTGAGCTGAAGCAAAATGAAGAAGCCATATGCAGCTGAAGGAGAGGGCAGTGAAAACATGCTATGGGGTTACGTAATGGTAATCTGGGTCCTTCATGTCTATTTCCATGCAGCAGTTGTGGAGAAATGAGTAAATGAGATGCAACGAAAAACAAAACTTTGGTTTCTCCTGTCCCACCACTACCTGGCCGAAAGATAACAGAAGAACCGGACTAAGTTACCCGTTCTATTTCATGGTCACTATGCTGGATTATATGTTTTCTTGTATAAAATGCTGCACCTGTTCTATGTTATTTAGTAGATTTAACCCATAGACTAGTTATTAACTTAAAAAGAAACCAAAAAAAACCAAAATCCCATTTAGGGATTTTAAAATTAGGATTTTAAAATTAAATACATACTAATAAATTTACTATGCTCTATCAAGTCCAGCAACTTGAATTTCATATGGAAAACTTGGCTGAACATCAGTTTAAAAAAAAAAACAGAGCTCAATGTTTCTATTCACTGTTTGCTTTTGTCCATCTCCCTATGCCCAGCAGCCTGACCTATAGACTATGGCCTTGGCTCTTTTAATATGAAATGCTTCTCTCACTTCCCTTCAATGTAGAAGGGGAAAAAACTTCCAAAGAGGAACTTTTACAATAGAACCATTCACACTTTAAAGGATTTTTCTCTCAATGTAGTGTGAATGGTACTGTGAAAATGGACCTTAACGTAAAGCTTGAAGTGGAATTTGGCCAAAACACCACGTGCCCTGATGCCTCTCATTTGCCCATCACCCATGGCTTCAGCATGCGTTCCATAGAAACACACAGGCTCCAGCCCAGTGGTGAGAAAGGCCTTGCAGAAGCACTGCAACTCTATTGCACTGGAGAGACGCAAAGTCTGTTCTCCTTTGCAGTCAGTTTCTTCCCTTTTGTCTCTTCTGGCACAGGCTGTGAGACACCATTGTGCTACGCAGGAGAAAAGGAGCAGAAGCAGCAGCTCACCTGCGCTTCCTCTTCCCTTGCTGTTCACCTAGAAGCAGGCACAATGGGGCTTTTAACATTAACCTTCTTTCTAGGGCATGATCCTGAAACCATGAGTAATGCCTGGTGAGACTGATTCATCTGAGTAGTTTTAGTGGACGAGGTGATGTTCGAAGCAGGACAAGTGACACGTCCAGCTAGCACGGGCTGCGGCACTTGTATAGGTCTGAAAGATGGGGTCTGGTTTGGTGCTACACGGTCCGTAAGCTTTAGAAGAAGGGTTGTCTCACAGTGCACGTGTATTTAATTCTTCCTGCTTCTTGCTAGAGATTTTCAACTTTAATCTGCCTACAGCCTGAATTAACATTTTTATTTTACTGTAACCAGTCATAAAAAGTGGGGGGGGGGGGGGGGGGGGGGAGATACATATTTTTTTAAACAGCTGAATTTGCTGTATCTATGCCAAGCAACCAAAGAGAAGTATGAAATGTGGGATAAAGACTCAAAATGAGAGATTAAGAAAGTAAGAAAGTAAGAAAGCAAACATGAACAGCTTGAATGAATGCCACCTTTGTTCTTTGTCTTAACTCCAGTTTCACAACTTCACATTCTGACGTAAAAGGGGTGCCCACAAGGAAAACAGAAAGAGGGAAATTTTAATGGGAGCTGTTAATTTCTAAAGATAAGGACAGGACTTCATGAAGAAGGACACTTTCCCTTATTTGACTTTAATATACAAGGAAAAAAACCTCTCGAAAGGCAAAATTTGCCATGAGTACACTCAAATCTCAAATCTTTGAGGGGCACAAAGCTTGCACTATTGTTTAATTAAAAGTGCTGGAGTGAACAAAATGTTATTTATGACGTAGTAGCTTTGGTTTAGATCTTGTTTTAATAAAGTTTCAGGAGATGCATCTGTGACTGGCACTCGGGATAAAGGTTTGCAGACAGCAAACAACATGCCCTCACTGCGGTCACTCTCTGCTCAGTTGCTGGTTTTTGCAGACTTCTCTCTTGACTGGTTATGGATGGAGAAATATGTACAACCTTGATTCACACTTCAAAACAAACAACAGGAAAAAAAAAACCCATGGGGTTAAAAACAACTGCTCTTTCAAAAGAATTTGCTAGGGCCTGCGCAACCTCTGAGCTGATGCAAACTAATGCAAGTCTGAGTCTGCCCTAGTCCAGACCTGGTGAGCTCTGTCATACTTTGCTCTTACAGACTTCTGTGGGTTCATTCGGAGGATGAAGAGAGGATGGTTTTTACAAGGATGCTTTTGCTCCATGATCTAATTTATACGCTTGTGCTCGTGCTCGTAACACAGTTTCACCTCAGATTTCAAAGGAGCAAGACACTACCTTGGAAGATCTTCCTTGTGCTCAACAATTACAGACCGAGATCAGCAGGTGGAGGCTGAAGTGCTTGGGCTGTGTGATACGTGCAGCTTCCTAGTTCTGGGTCATGTACACAAGAGACGGTGTCATGATCCCAAGGGCTTGTCTGAGATAATAATGCTAGAGGTTTTAAAAAGCAAGCCTGTCTGGTTACTTAGCGTGACCCAAACTGTCTTAAAGCTGATTCAGCTATCACTGGATGCATCCCCCTTGACCAGGTGCCCCAAGAGCCCTTTTCCACAGCCAATAGAAAGGCTACAGACAGGAAAAGTAACTGGATATCACAGCAACCAGAACTGATGATTGTCATGAAAACTGCTTGGGACTTGGGGCAGTTAGTATCATTTAAAATACTACAGGAGTGCAATAGATTCAAATTATGCCACCCTGGGCTAGTATTATGGTCCTGCCCTCTCAGGCACATCATGCCGCTGCATGACCCAGTCAGTGGTTGATTTCTCTTCTGAGTCAGCTGCATGATAGTTATCATATTTCAATCAAAAATTCAAAGCTAAAGTTACACAAGGTGAGTTCTTTGCAAGCAGTAGCTTCTCCAAAGGAAGCAGAAAGGGACTTGAAAGAAGGTCCCCATTATTCCATGCCAACCAACTGAGATGACCAGGTGCAGAAGGCAGCACACCATGCATCCTCCTCCATGTGGGAGCAGAGGATGTTTCCCTTGGGTACAGTTCTCCAGAACTGCACAATCACCTAGAGCTGCAGGGCTCTAACATGAGTGACTTGCTAAAAGTTAGACAAGTTGAGACAGAACCCAGATCTCCTCTCTTCTTCTAAGACTCCGTGCATTTGAACCTGAACCAAACCAAAGTTAATGGAAGATTCCTATTTCTTTTAGTGATTTTCAGAGAAATTATTCAAACCTCAAGGCTGCCTGATAGCAGGATGTGGGCACCTTGCTCTCTGAAAATCTTGAGCTGCATGCCAGGAAAGAGACTTACCTGAGTAGGAAGAAGGAGCTATCCCATTCTTGCTTTTGCAGATATAAATCTCATTCACTCATTGCTGGTTTTAGGCACAGTCTCTCCTCAGTTGCTCAAGCAGAACAATGCAGCTGGCAATAGATTTTGTTTTATATCTTGCTTGGAAAAAAAAAAGCAAAACAAAACAGATGCAAGCACATCTGGAGAGTATGCCATCCTCTCTCTGGACATAAAAGAATGACAGTAATGGTGGCAAGACTGCTCAGAGGTTTGGCTGTGCCCCATGGTACATTTTGTCACACTCAGCAACTGGGTTCTTTCTCAGAAAGCTACATACGACGGCAGCTGTAATATCCTGGCATTTGTAGTGAAAAACACAACTCTCAAAGCTGAGCGTACACAGAACAAAGAAGCCTCCACCTCATTTCTTGCACTCATCTTAAATACTGTGTAACAATTGCGTTCAATGTACACTTGTGCCTTTGCACTCCCCTACACACAACAAAGAATAAGAATGTGGAAAAAAAATCCAATGTCTTCATCCCCTTTGCATGTTATTGGCTTTATTACATAAAGCTCTGTCCGAAAAGGCAGACGAACTAAATTGTTAAGAGCAGTGATTCTGCTTCTGTCTAGTATGGAAGTTGCTCCCTATAATGTCACAGATACTAAATTAATTCTTTCCCTCCCTGAGAGACTTCTTACAAAGACTTATACTAGACTCCTCAGATCCATTTTCTCTAGCTCAGTTATGAAGCTTTCGAGTAATAAAAAAAATAATCATTCTGTATTGATATACTGTACAGGGGGGCTTCAAACCTTTTTTTTCCAGCAATTGGGGTCTGCAATGCCATCAAAGAATACTCCCATCTTCAAACTTTTGTTACTGGAGCACGGAAATGATTGGTTATGCAAGTTCCCTTCGGGGATACTGGGCACAGATGTGCAATGTCTTGGGGAAAAAAGGGTTCCATACAATACTGTCAAAAAAATACCTAATTACTTCCTTAAGCAGAACACCCTCTGACTTTTGGGGAGTGTATAGCTTAGCTCGAAATGAAAGAACAGATTTATTTTTAAAGCATGCAATATTAGCATGAGCTGAAATAAACTCAGCAGAACAATCAGTCCCCTTGTTTCAGGGAGCGCTCTCGCAAACATAACAAGAGGAGGTGCCCACATGATTTACTACTAGGCCACATATGCTGAAAGGATCTTATTTAGTTTTACACATGCAGTGTGCAGGTTACTCAAAACATTTGCCTTTAGAAATGTTTTTCATTACAGCTTTTTGCTGATACGTTCTTTCCTTCTAGATTTCCCAGTCTGAGTTTAAAAAACAAACAGAATCTCTGCATTTGTTTATTTCTTTTTCACTGAAAAAAATTACAAAGTTTATGAGAATCTGAAAAACCTTATTGAAAACACATACAGCTGTTAGTTTGAAAGAGACATAAAAACAATCAGTCCATGAAAAAGCTAAGTTCTGTGCCCTACACAGATATATTTTAAAGGCAGAACTACAATGGCTATAGGAAAATGCAGAGGAGTTACATTCCTGATCGTATCCTTTTTCATTTAAGGTTAGTGGAAGCTTTGCACATGGGCCTAGCCTTTCTAAATCTAGCCAAGAAAAAGAAATCCAAAACCCCACAACTGATGACCACTGAGAAAAACTGTCAACCAGCCAGAAAGAAGTTGTGCGGCAGACTTGATAGAAAGACTTATCTTGGACCAGGAACACGAACGGGAATTTTATGATACCTGGCAACTATTTCAAAGGCCTAACTGAAGACAGTTCACTGTAGGCATCACCAAACGCTTTGCAGGAGACAAGACAGCTGCTGAAAGACAAAGACACATACTCCAGTTCTTTTATCAGTGTTTTTCTTCTCCTGTGAATTTGAATCAGGATATGAATTCCAATGGCAACTACCAGGACAATTTGGTGCTTCTAAGGGAAAACTTACAGTGGAGTAAGCCATCTCAGCTTTATTGGCACTAGTGGAGATATGCTAGTTAACGATTAATTAGTTCACTAGAATTTTTTAGCGTTACAACTCCTTTAGACATTTCCTTGACTCTGTCATGGGTTCACTGTTACTTTGTCAATCTGCCAAACTTCTCTGTACATGTTTGAAGGCCACTGCAGAAATACAGTGGTTTTATTGCTGTTTTATTTCAACTTTGGCAAGGAAATCTGTCTCAGACAAAGGAAGGAAAACCTCCTTAGGTCCTTTGCAGCATTATTTCCTGACACTATAATCACTGGGTTACTGTGTTGTTTTGGTTTCCACTAATGTGCAATAAACATCAATGCAAACAAACAGCAAACAGCTTTGGTTGTCTGATTGCATTTAATCTCTTACTAATTATCAGTCTGCCTCAGACAGTGAATGTGTTTTACAATTTGTGATGAGCAGAAGAGTCACGCTGCTCTTGGTGAACCAGGTTTGATGTACTAAATGCCTAACACTGGTGTCAGGGCTATTTGGGATGTGAAGCACTTTGCCACTTTCCAAATATCAAGGCATTTTTAGACACCAAATTTTTCTGTGGTGGGAAGATTCCCACTTACATGCCTATATTTATGCTTGTTTAATAACGTAATGCTGTTTAACCATTAAACATAATGCAAAATTTCTGTTTCTTTCAAAAATGCAGGGTACCACGACATCCCATCTAGTGCAAAGGTATTAAAATTCATATTTTAAACATCTCTAAACAAGTGTTTATTCACTCCTGCATTGTAATTCCATGCTGTTTTAAGCACTGGTGTCTACTTGTAGTCCTTGTACGTACTCATGGATAAAAGTATGATAGTTTATTTTTAGTGAACCTGTTTTCCAAAGAGTTTTATTTTAAAGCCTGACTAATCTTTGGTGCACCACAGACTAGGCTGATCTCTTGATAAATCTTAGCTTAGATTGGTGGTGAGCTGCAAGATGACACCAAAAGCTTTTTCAATTAATCCTCTTTTATATCTAGCCTTAGAAGAGGGTAAGGAAGGCACAGAAAAGAGTGAGAAAGCATGCAATGCTTCCCTGGGATCCTATTGCAGCCTGCAAAATGTGGGGGAGCCACATGCATTTGGTTGTCTTTTGTGTCTTACCATGGCCTTTTTAGCAGCTCCACAATGAATTTGTCTGCTCTGCCTGCAATTATTCACTGCATCTCAAAGAGACAGGAAAACATGCATCAGATCTGCTTGCTCAGATTTTCCTCCTCTCTAACTAGGATGTTGGAAAAAAAGATGGGCTGAGGGAGAAATGTATTTCAATTTACAGAATAGTGCATTTTTAGATACATTTAAGATATTGTTAAGTTTTAATACATAACAAAAACAGTGCCAAAGCCATCAACAGTCTTTGAAGTCTTTCTACCAGAGCCTGTGATTGGCAATTCCACAGCCTGAACTTGTGAGACAAAGAAGGAGACAGACGCACCTCTTTTCTGTTCACAGCCTTGCAGCTGCTGATTCTGAAACACAGTGGTACGATTATTGCAGGTGGCATAAAGGTAAGGGTCACTTGGCCATCACACAATAATTAGGAGGGATTTCTCCAGTATGAGGGAAGTCCCAGAGGCAGAAATCCATATACACGTGCACAGCAGGCATATGGGTACAGGAGAGGCCATTTCATACACAAAAGAGCTGTGAGGAGGACAAATAGCCAACTCCATCTGTCCTGAAGTGACAACCTAGACCTTGGATTACTCCCAGATGGGTAGAGGTAGAGAAGCAAATACGTTTTCCTAATCTGTGCTGGAGAATGGCCACATGGAAAATGGCAGAGCTCTGGTAGGCAACTCCCCATTTCATCACGTCGCAGGCACAGACCTGAGTCTGATTTTCTTCAGTAAGAAGAAAAAAACTTGGCTTTATCTTCTTGATGTGCTCTGCAGACAGGAAGAATGCAGCCTTTATTCTTCCAAGTATCCTCATAGGGACTGCTTTTGAGAGCAGGCATTGCAAAACCAGGCTTGAACTATTCTGCCCCATGCTTAAATAATCCTCCTTTCCTTTCCATTTCAGGGAGGGAACTAAGAAGATACAAGTACAAGAAAACACTGGATAATTCACATTCTTTGGTGAAATGACACCTAGATGTACTATTCAGCTCAAGATGTTTATTGAACTCCAGGCAGTGTAATGCCTTGTAAGTGCAAGTAAAGGTCTCTAAAAATATTTGACTAAATTTTATAAATGAGACTCTAGTTGTAGCATTTTGCCCTTCCTGGGGCGTGAATTTCAGCTCTTAAATCCCCTGGCCAAAGCCCCAAACACCTCTGCAGGGAAATCAGCTGAGTGGGGTAGGGTTTAGCACAGGCCAGCCTGCAGAGAGCCCGGTGGCCATCAGCTGTCTGCAAGGACGGCGAGGCTGGCTGCAGGATGGAGGAAAAGATAGAAATGTCAGGGATGGGTGGGGAATAGCGAAAAGCAGCATTGCTCTTGTTACAATCAGAACTTCAGGGGTTTCTGGTAATTGTCTATTTTTATCTCGGTCATGAAGCAATGGCTGTGTCCAAACCAGTACGCTGAGCACATCAGAGGCTCGGGCCTTTCCCATTCACCCGTACGCTCTTGCACGCCAGCTCTCCTTCGAGAGGTCTGTTACAGCCAGCCCCCGTGAGCGGAATGGTAATCAACACAGAGCAGGCAAAAAATACATATTATCCCCAAGCCCTGTGGATTTTCAGGAAGGTTTACTGATTTTAGTTTTTTTTTTTTAGCTTTATCTTTTTTTTCCCTTTTTCCTTTTTTCTTTTTCTTCTTCTTTTCTTAGCTTTTTGCTATCTGATTTGTAATGTTTCCTTTTTCAGTCACAAGCAAGAGGGAGTTGCCTTGAATATTCCTGAATCATGATTCTATCTGGGTTTACTGAATAGCTAAAATATTTGCTAAAGACAACCCCACTGCTGATGATATGACCCCGCATATTCCCCACAGGCCACCTCTCTTCCTCCCTGCTGTCTAGTTTTCAGTGTATTACATTTCAGGAACACTTCTTAGCCTTAGTAAATAGATAATTTCCTACCATGAACTGCACCCTACGTGGGGAAGGAATATTTTCTTTCCTGATAAAAAGCTAGGTTTGGGACAGTGGGGCAGATGATGTAGTGATGAAGAAACTGGAGATAAACAAGTGCTCTCCTTGTTTTGTACACTGAGTATGTCCAGAAAGATTCTGGTGGAAGGTCTCAAAACCCCAGAGGACAACAAGATCCCACTGCAGAAAAAGGAGGGATGGATTTTTTTAATTTCCATTAATGCCTCTGGACCCTTATCCTCTCAAATAAAGCAGTAAACCAGATATCTAGTAGGTCATCTGGGCATTTCCTAGGCCATTCAGGTGGTGTGCCTTGTGATTTATTAAAGTGATTTGTCCAGCCTGCTCATTGAAGTTTTAAGGAATTTACCTTCCACTACTTCCCCTGCAAACCTCCAAAACTGTCTAATGAATCTTGTCATTAATACATGCATACATTCAGATTGTTTTTAGTAAGTTCAAGCTCATTTTCCCCTTGTTTTTTTTTTCCATCAGAATATTCCTAACTATATCTCACGAGGACCAAGCAAATCAATTTCCTTCCTTTCTTGATGGTACAAATACCAGTTTCAACCTGCAGCACTACATCTCAGCTCAGAGCCCAGCAGAATAATGTGCTCAGATAAGCAAAAGCAACTTACTCAAAACTTCCACTAAAATCGCTGTTTCTCCTTCCACTAACAGTAAAGTGTGCAGTAAAGCTCTGCCTCTCACTCTAATTTCAGTGGCCTAGTAGAGAAAACTTACTTCTAACAAAAACCTGACAAAAAGCAAGAGCCTGTGCTTTGAGTTTCTAGTTTCTCCAAGCAGGCTCCTGTGCCGCCACTCATTTGAGATCGGCTGTTTTGCCCGATCCACTCCCAGCTTTGCTGAACAGCTGAGGTCTCCCATTCCCTCTGAAACGGGATCGCACATTTACCTCGATAAAGTCGCAGTGAAGCATGATCTGGCTTGAACAGTTGGCAAAAAAGCTGCCTACTCTTGAGCTTAGTGCTTTGCCTAGAAAGGATCAAAGCCACCTGCCAGGTGTCTCAGCAAAGTGAGGCATCCTACAGCTCTTTTTTCCTGGTTTTATCTTTTTACCAAAGGACTCATTAAGGGCCTGTGATGGACAGCCAAGCAGATACAGCTTGTCTCTTTGGTTGATGAGGTTATAATATCTGTCCTAGACCATCAGCTTTGTATTTCAAACCCTGCACGTAAAACCTGTCTTTGTTCTCACTGCTGCATATCAAAGCCTGGCTGGCAGGTGAAAAGACAAAGAGAAGAGCAGAGCTGTGGAAAAATCTGCACTAATAAAGATTACAACAGTAATTATCAGCCTACAGTGACGTCTGCGTATACCAGCCATCGCAATGGGAAAAGCTGGGGCTGGAAGGAGAAGACCTCTGTGGACTTTGATTAAGCTGCGTTGCTGTACAGCAAGCTCTGAACTTGGCCCAAAGACACAAGGCCCTGCTCACAGGGCATGAGGGTGGACCTACAGACAGCACCCTACCTCAGCTGCCCTTTTGGGAAAGAAAGGCCTCTCTCCACCCAGGAGCAGCAGCAGCCTAGCAGAAGACCCACATACAACCCTTCCAGTTCTAACATGGAAATTCACCCACCTGGGACAGACCATTTGGAGGGCCTATTAGTCCTAGGTGGAAAGATCTATTTTGTGATTGATGTTTACTCAACTATCTAGTTGTTTCAATAAACAAATTTAGGATTACATCTCCAGTATTTCTGAGCATAACTACACGTACTGTATTTCCTCCTTGGCAAATCTGTTAAACACCTATATTTTCCTAGAATGCATTAATAGACCGTGAATAGTGGAGGTTAATATCTATGTGTTTCTTAAATCACATTTTAAAGATTTCTGCTATTTCTGTAACAAATATGCAACACTACCAGAAACAGAATTCTTATCTGGAGTCACCAATCAAATCCCTGAGTGAGAAAATACTAAGAATAAAGACAGTCTGAATAACCAAAGAAAAATGATTGTACATACATGAGAAAAATTGATAAGCAGGATCACGTCTTTAAGTAGCTTTATAGCAGTAATGTAGAGTCCTACAACAACAGTTATTCAGAGCCTTTTGAAAAAGTAAGCATTGTGTCAATCAGTTTTGTAAGCTTAAAGGAATTGTCTGACTCTTGGGAGAACAGCTGCTCTCTTTGCCAGGACCAGAACACAGAAGTATACGTTGATCTTGATATTAAAGATGGAAAATATTCTGTCCTTAAATCATGCCACTGGCATGTTTCATTTCCAAGTAAATTGCCCTCTTATCCTTATCATGCTTTTCATACAAAACCCTAAAAAGAATTTCCTGGAAATTTTGTAAAAGAAAATGTTTAAAATATGTTTTAGGGGGTCAGATCTGAGCAAGGAAAATCCATTACAAAAATTCTTAATAAACAGTATAAAACCAAAACTCATCAATTTAGTTTCCCTTTTCTTAGAAAATTAAAACAGTACAGTCTTTCCTTACATATGTACTGGTCAGAAAAAAGGTTGTGGATTACTGAATGTGTTAAAAAGATCTTAAAATCTTCTGCAATACTTTTACAACCATGCTATTTCTGCATAGAAAAGCTGTATCAAAAACTAGCAGCCATCCGACTTGTCTTTTCCCTAAATTTTGATTTTTACAGTTACCACCCAGACAGACTCTAATTTAAAATAGTAATTTCTTAAATGTCAGGAGGCATTTTCTATAAAAAAACTTAAAACAAGTGAGTTTTGCATTGGAATTTTGAAGTTCAGAGTAAGAAGTTCCCTTTTAAAGATAACCCATTCTGCCTGTCTGTTAAACTGCTGGAGCTGCTTAGAGCTTGACAGTAGATGACAAAGCTTCAAGAAAAATACATGAAGAAAAGAAAAAAAGATCCTATAGCTTACATAATGTACTATGAAATCCCAGTGCTACAAAAGTCTTGCACTATTTTCTCAATAAAGCACATGGCACCAGAGTGCACAGCCATCAGGAACAGGATTTTTGCATTTTCTGCTGCTGGAAACCATTAATAATTTACACCTGACTGCGAGTATTAGGTTGCCATAGTAATATCTGAGATCTCTATTCATAAAATCATATTTGAGCTGCTTTGAACATGAACAGTGCATGTCTTGACAAGGGTGGATGTGTATACACTAAAGCTGAGGTTGCCCCGTGAAACACACAGTCTACAACTGACTGACTGACGGATTCTCTGCGTAAATTCCAGGCAAGCAGAAGGTCAGGTCTCTGCTGATGTAAATTGACAGAACTGCACTGAAGTCAGGAGAGTTCAGTGCAGACCAGAGAACACGAGCAGAATATATATCTCACTGTCTGCAAGGTCTCCTGGCTGAGCAAAAGTAACAATAAATACTCTTCATTTCCATTATATTTCTCACTACACTTCTTGGAACATAGTTGCCGGGTTTAGCAACTTGTAGCTTAGGCTTGTAGCTTAGGCCATTTGTACCACCCTGAAGTAATTATTAACAACCTTTAATTCACAAATACATGAGTTGCACACATGTAGTCAGCCTTGCTTCTCTAACAGGGCCGCTCCTCTATGATGGATGTAGCAATGGCATGCTGTAGTATCATGAGGACTCTTATTTTGGGAGAGGCAGAGTGGAAGGTGTTGGTTTTGCAAGCGAGTGGAACTGGATGCCTGAGGGAGGGGAGCTGGGCTGATCCCTGGACCCAGTCCAGCCTGACTTGGCTGTGACCGAAACACGCAACCACTAATGGCAGTTTTGTGATAGATGTGAGATGAGCGATTTCGGTTCCTAGGGAGCAGTCCCACAAACCATGAAAACATTACTTGTGGTAGACACAGCAGGAAGAAGCCAAAGGATAAACTGCCTGTTGGGACTCCCTGCAAGAGACAGGATGAGATTTTTCAAACATACGCAAATCAGATACTTGAATAGTTGGAGGCTTTTCTGGAAAGTCATACTGAAGCAGCACTGAGACCTTCCTACTCATGGACAAATACCAATTGAAATATCTTCTTCTGGGTTGCTCATTTAGCATCATTCATGAGCACTGAATTCACTCTGACCTAGAGTAGACAAGAAGCATGCTAACATGAAGTAAGGCCATCAGGTAACTATGGTTAAGATTAAAAACTAAGGCTAGGAAAGAAAAAAAATCAGAGACACTGCATATGACTGAGCTGTGAAAGGCACATGAAGAGGAAACAGGAGCTCGGCACATGTGTATTTGGGATGAGCTGTGAATAAGGTAGCAGTGAGAAGAGAGTAACAGGTGAGGGAAAGTTAATTAATATTCTCTTATGTTGCACTAGAATATGACTATCCACATTAAAAGTATTGTATTAAACACACTAAGAATGGTAACTAATTGTCTAGGCAGGATTATAGTTTCCTAGAGAATGGGTGCTGCTGGTGGGTTGGTCTTTAGGTTCAGGTTCTTGTCTGCAGACCTGATGGACCTGATGGAGATTGGATCTCAGCTCTGCAACAGCCGCGTCCTTCTGGCTCCCGCAGGGAAGGGGCTTGGGGATCAGCCTACGGAAAGGCTGGTGCACCACGGCCCTGGCTCCCAGGGCTCCAGCAGCATACGACAGCCAGAAACAGACTCCCTCTGCTCAGGCTGGCCAGAAGGGTCAGCACAATACCAGACACAGGCTAATAATCCCAGCTCAGCCACAGCACTGGGCTAATGCAGCAGCGCAGTGCTCCTCGGCTGGAGCTGCCCCACATCTCTCCAGCCCAGAGCACAGACAGAGCGACCCCAGCACAGCAAGGGTTTGAAAGATCTGCACCTTGAAGATAACCATATGAAGAGGCAATAACAAAGTTTCAGCGTTCTTAAGTCCATTTCTGACCAAGTCTAGCTCTTTCTCTACCTCAAGCATCCACCTGCATGTCCTGACCTGAGTTTTACTAGCATGTTACTCTAAATTGAGATACAGCAGCATTAAGCAAATAGGGAGAAGCAGAGACTGGTCTTTCTTAACTTCTTAAAAAAAATGTGATTAGCTGGGTTTGATGATATGAACCACCACTTCCTTTCCTTTCCACTTTGGGGAGCACCCAAAGAAAATCACAGATGTAATTTTCACAATATGTCATATTGTGTATTATAAAGCAGATCTGAGTATTGTGAATTCTGGTATTTTTAACAGGGTGAGTCTTTGCTGCCCATCTGCTGGCAGAATTGAATTCTAGGTTTGTATTTTTCTAAGGCAGGAAAAAATGTCACTCCACAACTGCAACATGGAAGTGGTATTGTTAGTGTATTCCCAAATGGAGTTTCATTAGCCTATTTATGGTATTTCATTTAAAAAAAAAAAATCCACTTACCATCTGTGAGCACTTTCCTCACAGCCTCATTAGGGAAGCATCTACTTAGCTTGCTTTGGTTTTCTCAAGTCATCTTTTTTTAGTAATAATTACACCCTCCCATACAGTCTTGTTGTGTCCTCGTGGTTAAATATTACTGTATGGCAGCATTTACTGTTAATAAAACGCCCAGGGAGAACTGGGAATGTTAACTTTTTAGCCCCCATTTCTGCATATCACATAAATGTTTCTGAGCTCTACCTGTTTGGTTTTTTTCCTCCAAAAGAGCCACAAGCAATTGCAAGCTACCTGTTTTCATGAGTGCCCTGCTCCTTTCACACCTGCCAGCGCGAGAGAACTGCGCCACAGAGGGAACAAGGCAAAGTTTACAACAAGCGAAGGCCTGTCACTCTGACACAGCTGCATTGTATTTCTAAGACAAGTAAGTATGAGTCAAATTCGGTTTGTGCATAAAATCCAGCAGTTTTATTAGCTGCCAGGCTCAAACTTGCTGAGTGCCTCGTGTACTGCTAGCTGGGAGTCAGAAACGAGCCGAGTCAAAATCAATTCTTTAACCCCATCTCCTGGCCTCATCTGGGCAGTCACATTCAGAACCCAGCCAAAGAAAATGAAGCTGCTGAAACTCCCAGTGAACTGAGAGATGATGTGGCTTTTTTTTTTAAGCACAGCAAAGCCTTTAAAACTCTAAGGCTTGCCTGCACTGGGAATCTACTGCAGGGCAGGCAAAGGTACCATGCTGACTATCCTACACTTTCAAGGTATAGTCAGCTACTTCACCTTTGCTTTGGGGTGAGTCTATCTGCGCTAGGAATTAGTGCAGAGTAGCTAGGGCACAGCCAATTAGCCAAATAAGCTTGCTTCACAGCAGGCAAGCCCATACATTTCCAGACTGAGTACTAGCATGTTTGTGAGTAGCTGTGAAGGACTTCTAAAGAAAGCCTTTCAGATCGCCAGGGAATCCAGCAAAGCACCACAACTTACACATATTCTATGGAAGTCTGGACTTAAGCAAAAAGACCAAAATATTCCACTGACACTGCTTTCTTCCTGCCAGCCACGCAGGCAATAGTCTCACTGAAGAAAGAATAAACCTGAAATGAAATTTTCCTTTATTATAACTGACGAGAAGTGATTGCCAGAACATGGGCAAATAGAGCAGTTTGTACTGGCAAACCCAAATAAACTATGTGTAGTTGGCCAGGAGAGCTACAATTAAATGTGTGCCACCTTCCTCACATTCCTTTGTAATTAATTTTTATTTGTTCTTGCAATGAGTAAAGATTTTAAAAGTAACAAATGGGCAGAACATCTACCTTTCACCTATTAAAAGAAGTATTTGGATAGGATCGTGAAAATCCTACAATGCCCATTTTTTCCTCACTTACTTTTCAATAAAAACTTGACATTTGTATCATGAATTAGTTCTAGCAACTATCAAGTCTGATTCTGCTTCAGGTGACCAACTATTGCCAATAGTCTGAAGAAAAAAATATAATATAGAGGTGTATAGTGTAAACAAAACAGAGGGGGCAGCCAGAACTGCTAAACCCTACTTCAGTATTTGTCAGGGGGTCACTATTTGATCTGTTCAGAAAATCGAGAGTGAAAAATTTTCAGGTCTAAGGCATGCTAGAACGTATGGGCAAACTTGTGGCACACTGCATGTGAACACCGATGTCCACGTGAATGTGGGTATTTACACTCACGGTCACTGAGAATACACACTCACACAAGTGAGGAAGTCCGCCTCCTGACCCTGCAGCACCTTTGGTACAAGCTATCCACACAGGCACTAAACAAGCTGTAGGAAAGTCCGACTTTGTATGTGGATGAGTGAACAGGAAAAAAAAAGAAACTAAACAAAACAAAAATGTTATAGGCTAGAAATATAACTTTTCATTTTTTGACAGGAAATGAAATGATTATCTCACTGACCTGGAAGGATGCATTTTTAACAAAACTTACAAACTCAGATCTTCTTATAGAATGTACACCTGTGCATTGTTTTGAAACCCACTGAAATGTATTTGAGTGGTCTCACTGGTATGGAATCCATAGACAAAGATGGAGACTAGCATTGTTGTTACCAAAGTTGAACAGTAAGACAAAGGAGGTCTCTCTTCCTGCTGGGGGAGTCACTGATCATTATCCTTTGCTGAGGTGTGAGTGGATTTTTTAAAGTGACATCAGATTTAGTATTGTCCACAAAACAGATAAGTTAACTCACCATATTTTCTTCTACAGTGGCTATTTAATGTAATTTTTCTAGCTATACACTGTAGGACTGCATGGGATCTGATGTGCCTTTTTATCTGCCTTATTATTGTTTTCTGACTTTGTTTCTGGTAACCCACCTAATCCTTGTGGGACCTCATGGCACTTGAAAAAAGAAACATGAATCATTACAGCAAGTTAATGCTGATGGTTTGAAAACACTAACAGTGGAACAACCTGTCAGGGATGACTTTTACCTACACTAAAGGATTTTAGAAGAGGACTAGATTTAAGGCTAAAATCTGGAGTATTTTCTGTTCCACATACATCACTTGCGTATTTCAAAAGGAATTAATTAAGAGTGCAATTCTTGGACAGAGGGATGCTCATCTGAGAAGACACTAAAAGATACAGCTACGGCTTAGCCAACTCCTACACCATCTTCTCCAGAGACTCTGGATAAAGGGCATGTTGAGGAGGAAAGATAAGATAAGGATGTCTAGTACGCTCACAAACCATAATAAATGATCCCAAAGGCTGCAAATTGAAGCATCTGCTAGAACATTCTAATTTATACTGGGATGGGACTGTGAAGATCACTTCCACAGAGCCCAAATACTTCTTTTACACTGAACTCACCTTCTTTAAACAAAGACCACCCTTGACAATAATTGTTTATGGCCAATTCCAAGAAAACACACTATTCTGTTCTTCTTTTACACTTTGTCATGTAAAAAATGCCCTGCTGGGGTGTTACCTTGCTTACTTAATTGCTAATTCAACTGATAGACTAACTTTTTTCTGTCTCCTGCTATTCTGTCCTGCTAGGCAGAATGTGAAGTTATGTCAAGAGCATAAGCCATGAGAAAGAATCTACCTGTTGAAACATGACACATTATGCCAGATATTGTTAAAGAAACCATCGGCTTCAGATACATTTTGACTTTCCTTCTCCTGAGTAGTTTTTTGTAACAGTCCACAAAACAAATAGCAATGGAACGTTTGTGAAATGCAGTAAGCTGGTCATCTGCCAATAAGGATCTTTTCATTCTGTCTTTTGATGTACATTTGGCACTAGTGTATTTTCTGTCACCGGGAAATGTCCTATCTATCCTTCAGGTATGTACTTTCTATGTCTGAGGGCCTCGTTTAACAAATCAGCCTCTGTTAACAAACACATCAGTTTCACAACAATGCTTAGAAACAGCAGTTCTGAGAAATGCAGTCTGCCTCTAAAAACAAACAGTCGTTGTCAGGTTTTGGGGTATTTTAAGCTTCAGGGGAAAAAAAAAACAAACTGAGAGAAAGCAAAAGGAGAACCTAAGCATTCCCAAACAATTCAACAAATCTGAAGCCAACCTGCTATTTTCTTTTTGCAAGAAGAGAGAAGCCACTGCTGGTCCACAAAAAGAAGCAAGTTCAGTCCCTCACCTGGCCTCCCTCTGCTCTAGTCAGGCAGCAAAGAGGCAACCAACATCACCTGGGGATGAAAAGTGTGGGAAACAGATAGTTTTGCATTACCTGACTGGCCAGGGCAATAGGACAACTGTCCTATCTAGAGCCACAGATTCCTCTGTGACAGGGAGCAAACCTCACACCTTAGCTCTTCACCTATAAAGATGAGAATACATTACTTCTCCTAAGTTGCCTCTGATTTCTCTGTTTAGACAGGAAGAAAAATTAGGAGACATTAATCTTAGGCACATCTTAGCTGTTCTGGTATCACAGCATTACTAATAGATAGATTGGAAAAACAACACCTCGGTGTGGTCACTCTTGATATGCCATGGATGAGGTTGCTGAAACTACCGTCTTTCTTGATGGCAGAGGGAGTATAAATAGCAGGAAAACTGGCTGGAAGTAAAAATCCTCCTTCTCTTTTCTTTCTCTCACCCTTGGAAATAATGAAGAAACAGTATATGACAGCTGTTGTGATTTCCTTAAGGTGTCTAAAATTATGGAAATACTTCACATAGAGGATGATGTATGGTCACTGTGTAAACCAGGGTAATTACCAGGCACTAACACATAGGTACAAGATGGTAATTAACTTGTCCCCTCCTTTCCAGTTCCCAGTCTTGAGGCCAAGGCTGACCTCAAGGCACCAGCTGCTGTTTGTGCAGCTCCCATTCGATGTGCCTGTCCAGCCTGCCCTGTTCTGGCAGGTTCCTCTCGTCAGCTCTGACCAGCTTCCAAGTGACAACTTTCAGTGCTCCCTCTGCAGATGTAGAGCCGGTGGCTTTAAGGTGAGAGCTCTAGCTCTCTCTTCCCATCACCTCCAGCACTCAGCAGGCAATGACTGTCAGGAGCAGCCTGGTGACCTCAGACACGTACTGACTGATGATATCCTCCCGTATTTGCACAAGGAGGAGGGATACAATGGCTGCTACACTGATTCAGATATCACAACGATTTTGTACCTTCAATGCAGAGCCTGAATAGAAAATATTATGAACTGTTACCACCCAGTAGACTTAAGCTGTCACTTAACACTTGTTCAAGTCAATTATATCACTCTCACACTGTCATTACATCAATTTGTCAAGGAGTCTAAGTAACGAACCAGTTTCATAAGCAGGCTGAATAGAATGATTACAGCAGAAAATCACTTGTACTTATCAAAGCAAATTGCAAATCTAGATGGAGTGATCCAGACAAAGGGGAAAACATCACTGATGTTTTTATTGTTAAGGTCTACATATGCTAGCTCCACTGGATATTCTGGGGACAGCCCAAAGTTCAAAATAGACAAGAATAAAGATACTGGCCTTTCTATGACTACATCTTTACTGTTCCCTCAAGACAGGGAAATGCATTATTTTCTCCTGACTTGGACAATACATCCAGTTAACTAACCCCATTATTATTTTGAATTAGAAACATTTCTCCGTAGGTTACTGAATAAATAAAGCCTACAAGCTGAGTTGGTTTCAGACACCACCTTACCCCTGCTCTCAGCGGGGCCCCTACGTCAAAGGGCCATAACAACTGATGGTGTAATTTTTTAGCTAGGAAAACACAGCACACAAAGAAGTTCTGGTAACAAACACTGCCACTCGCTGCAAGAGTTTGCTGGATCTCTGTAAAACAGTGCAAGTTGTCTGAAGCAGACAACTGTCTTTCTACAGTAAATGTATGTAACAGGTAACGTACAGCTGGGCTCTGATCCCCAGCCCAGCTTTTGGACACTGTCAGCACGATGATGAACGGCAAGATCTAAAGCAGATTGATCTCCTAAGACAACAAGGCTTCCAAATCACGCAAAACTATGAAACTGAGGCACCTAAACTCAACAGCCTACCTCATTTGTGGAAAGGCAAGATAACATAACTGCTTAAGAGTGCTTGGTAATGCAATACCACCATCTAAGGAAGGATGCCAGCAAAACTCCAGGTGGCCAGAACAGGATTCCTTCAGTCTGAATTTAGCTACATGTATTCTTGCTTTATGTTTCACAAAATCCTTAACTACTACTGATAGTAACATTTAATTGCCAAATATTACCGGAAAAATAAAGCATCTTGGTAAAAATAGCCAGGTATCATAAATACCAACCAACATATTGGAATTTTACTCTTTGCATTATGACTTTGTGTCTACAGCCAGGTTACCTAAAAAACCAGGGCTTACACAACCACACTATCTTTGTGGGTTTTATCTGTTTCCCACTGCCCCGTAAGTCTTTCCACTGATATCAAGCCAGACACAACCAGGGGATCAACATCGGAAAGACATTAAAGCCTTGGTTACTGAGTGAGGGTGAAGACCCCCTAGAACTCCCTGACCCAGGCAGAGTGGCTGCTGAGCGAGTAAAAGCTTTATTTGGTTTGCAAGGGTGCCACCATGTGACACAAACCCGTTCCCAGAAAAGGGAGACAGGAATGTTCTCCTCATGGCACTCCAGCAACTCGCTTGAAGAGACGGTGACTGCTATAGGGCCCTTCTGCCCTTAACTTCAAGCCCAGTACCTCTGAAAGCAGAGGGTCCTCCTGGTTCCCCTTGGAAAGGGCTGTTGGGAATCCCCTTCAGCAGACCACAGGGAGCATATGCCTGCAAACAGGACAGGATAGAAAGCAAGAACGAAGGCAACAGCTAATCCTGGAAACAGCAGCAGGCTTCCTGCTGAGGTGCTTTGGTATTACAGCGAGAAGGGTTTTGTAATGCTTTTGGCTTACATAGCTGTGAAGATTCCTCCCTCACTTTTTATATCAATAGGAATAGTATCTCCTGGCAGTTTCCAGCATGGGATGTTGCCCCTACAATGTTGAGTGAGGGATTCTGATCTGGTTTTCACTTTCTGACCTAGATTGCTGTAATACAAATAGCAGCCAGGTGTTAATTAATTCCCATGTGTGTGTGTGTGTGAGGATGCCATGTGTTTATAATACACGTTCATTTTAAGGACAAATCTTTTCTTTGTTACTACAGCAAGAGTAGTTCTTACACAGATAAGGAACAGATGCTTAATTAATGAGATAACTTTCTGCCTCAGAGGAAGCGTACTACAACTGTACATACATGGTATGCTGCTTCTGCCATCGTATGGGGCCAAGAGTCCTCTGCACGTTTGGCAGGAATTTGCAACAGAAGGCTCCACATTGTGTATGACTGGAGACTACAGTTTACCGCCAGCCATGCTTTGCCCCAGTCTGTGTTCCTCATGATGAGCAGGCCAAGTACTGTTCACCAGTGGCTTACACACACAAACGTCTCAACGGGCCATGGCAGCATCTCGGCTTGTGGCCGCAGAAGGGGCCATGCTACCAGCATGTACATGAGCGTCCAGAAGACGACAAGAGCCTGCCATGAACCTGCCCAGCACTTACCTGAGGAGTATCAGTAACCAACTGAGGGTAAACTTGTATTAGCAATTTAGTCCATATCAGGAGCGAGCTTCTGGAGTGAAGCCCCTGACAACGCCCAACCGCTGCACTCTGGTTTGCACTGCGGAGCTGTGCTGGGACGGATGCGCCGAATTACTTTTGACCAGGAAATGCACTCTAGGAGCACACCTAAGGCTGTCCACATAGTGACCAGTGTGGTACGGACTTATCAGCACCAACTATTCCTGTTGGGCTGGACTATTATTCATGCATGCGTAGCCTGAAGCCAATCTCATGAAAAATCAGTAACATGGATGTAGTATAAAGTACGGTATGGTGTGCCAGCAGTATATGGCATCACAGCCGTATCTAAGAACTGAGATATGAAGATACTACATGCAGACAGCTGCATACCATGTATTTGTGGTATACAGAATCTTAGAGTTAAGGTTGGAAGGGACCTCTGAGAGTCCCCTCTCATATCTCCAGTTACATGCTACATATGTATTGGCATTTTTTAGATTAAGGAAGCCATGGTCCTGGACTGTTGGTAGTTAGTAAAAATCATAAATGCTGGCCCTAATTTTCATAGTCTGGAAGAAATAACGTTGATCTTTTTTTATCTTGGACTGAGAAACCTGTTGAGAAACAGGCTTTCAGGCTCTGCATGGGTCTGACCTGGGACATAAAGCGTGTCTGCACACAGCACCTGCCAGACAGCCTTTGTGAATGACGTGCAGTGCGTCAGGAGCTTAGCCGTGCATGTGACTTGTCTACCGGTGATCTCTGTCATTGTCCCTGGGAGAGAGCAAATCTCCAAGATCCAAACTTAACTCAGCTGCTGGGGTTAGCACAGTAAATGACAGGAGGAAAGCACAATGAATGGCTGGAAAGGCAAACACCAGGGGTTCCTGCCTTGGGGGAGAGGAAGTCCACCATCTGGAAACCACATGGTATGGCTTGAGGAGGCCACAAGTAAATCAGAGGTGCTGTCACTCTCAGATCTGAAGCACAAATTTGGCAGTGGGGCTAAGTAAGATTAACTTGATTCACACAGAAATGTGAACTAGCAGATGATGTAGCTCCCCTTAGACCTGTTTTACCTGTCTTCCCTGGGGTAGATGTACAGGGATAAATTAATGCATTTACACTTTTGGCAAATATCAGTGTGAATGCAGGTTTTACTGGTACCCTCTCTAGGCCTTCTAGTACCAAACTGACCACTTCCTCACTTACACAGATTTTACAGTTGGATACATCACTGATTATTCTGGATATGCTGATGGGATGATTGATTAAATTTAAACTTGCCCCAAAATATCTACTTCAGAGGTGCTGTCCATTATCTTTTTATTAGGGATGCAGTTGATAATGAGCTGTCACAGAGTAAGAAAAAGCTCAGTTCCTGGACACAGCTCAAGGACCTTGACTTTGGTCATGGCAGTTGCATCCTGCCCACCCAACAGACAGGCAGGCAGCCCCTATGCGGTTACCAGTATTAAAAACCAATGCTGCAAACCAGCTGTTGTGAAAATCAACACTGCAAAATACACTAACAGGTTTAGTGATTGACAGAGAAAAAGCTGAAAACTTCCAGGCAATTTTGGAAGCAACACCAGTGAACCAGCTGAAGACAGAATCAGATATGCCTTTGGACGCAGCCAGAGAAGAAGAAACATTTTACTCCGAACTAAACAAAATAGTACTGAAGCATAGAGACTTGGCAAAATCTCTTCTCAGCTGGCTGTCTTCACAGAGACCCTAGGTGAATCATCAGTGTCCAGGGACTTATTATTAAAAAAAAGACAAAACAGAAGCCCCAAAGGACTAGAAAGAAAAGAATGACAACAGAGATGGCTGAACGTGTGGGAAGTAGACCAATATCTAATGGTAAAAGAGGAAGCCAAAAGTAACTGTGGCAACACATGACAGAAGTGGAACTAAAGTGCACTGATATGACAGAAACAGCAGCAAAGTCTACTAAATAAAACTAAAAAAAACGGAGCAATGAAGCATAAATATATATGCGCACACATATATACATATACTTAATGTATATTATAGCTGTAGGTGACTCCCTTCTGAGGGGAACAAAGGGTCCAATATGCTGGACAGACTCTCCTCTTTGGGAAGTCTGCTGTCTCCCTGGGACCTGGGTAAAGGACATCACTAGGGAACTTCCTAGCCTGGTGTGGCTCTCAGCTTATTACCCATTATTGCTCTTCCACACGGGTGGCAATGAAACCTCAATGCTTAGTCCAAGGGTGATCAAAAGAGACTTCAGGGCCTTGGGACAGGCATTGAGGGTAACTTCTTAAGCCAGGTAAGAAACAGCCCTACCAGAGGGGATGCAATACTGTACCTGATGGTCACCAACACAAGTGAGCTAATGGGTGACGTCAAGATTGGAGGCAGCCTGGGCTGCAGTGGTTACCGACTGGTGGAGTTCGCAGACCTGAGGGATAGGGGTCAGGCAAAGCGTAAAGTCAGGACACTGAATTTTAGGAAAGCAAAATTCCAGCTGTTCAAGGAGTTAGTCAGTAGGACCTCCTGGGAAACTGCCCTCAGGGACAAGGGAGTAGAACAGAGCTGGCAGATATTTAACAATGCTTTCCATAAAGTGCAAGAGGTCTTGATCCCTAGGTGTAAGAAATCAGGAAAGGAAGGCAAGAGAGCAGCATGAATGAGTCAAGACATGCTGGTCAAACTAAAGGATAAGGACATGTACAAGCAATGGAAGCAGGGACAGATATCCTGGGAGGAGCATAGGGACACTGCCTGGTTGTGTAGGGATGGGGTCAGGAAGGCCAAGGTGTGGCTGGAGCTGAACTTGGCAAGGGATGCAAAGAATAATAAGAAG
The DNA here is from genome assembly GCF_036417535.1 of Chlamydotis macqueenii. Taxonomy (NCBI): domain Eukaryota; kingdom Metazoa; phylum Chordata; class Aves; order Otidiformes; family Otididae; genus Chlamydotis; species Chlamydotis macqueenii. The sequence goes on along the minus strand of NC_141560.1, from coordinate 49,201,941 downwards.
GGCTTCTCCAGGTATGTCAGCCAGAAAAAGAAGGTGAAAGAAACCAAAGCCACAAAAATTATTTCCTATGAGGAAAGATTGAAAGAGTTGGAGTTTTTCAGTTTGGAAAAGAGGAGGCTCTGGGCAGATCTTATTGCAACCTTTCAATACTTAAAGAGGGCTTATAAGAAAGATGGAGACAAACTTTTTAGCAGGGCCTGTTGCAATAGGACAAGGGGTAATGGTTTTAAACTAGAAGTGAATAGATTCAGACTGGATATAAGGAAGAATTTTTTTTACAATGAGGGTGGTGAAACACTGCAACCAGTGCACCACCAGAGCGGTGGCAGATGCCCCATCCCTGGAAACATTCAAGGCCAGGTTGGAAGGGGCTCTGAGCAACCTGATCTGGTTGGAGATGTCACTGCTCCTTGCAGGGGGGTTGGACTAGAGGACCTTTAAAGGTCCCTTCCAACCCAAACTACGCTATGATTCTATATAAATTTAAATGCCTACAGGAATAGCCTGGAGTTTAACTTACGTGTTGAGAAAATAGTAAAAAAGGCTACAGAGCAGAAAATAGCCTGGAAAAATTACTGATTTTTTAATTTGGTGCTTACATTTTTAAAAAGTCAAGAAATAGATCAGTCGCAGTCACACTAAAATATATATATATTGAGTTTGTCAGCAAAACTAAAAATAAAAAAGCCCCACAAGAAAAGACAAATACTGTTTTAGTCAACCCAAAATGTTTCTTTAATATACAGTGAAGTGTTTTCCTTTGTATTGGAGTCCCTACCATTTCATTTTAGCCTTCCTTTTTTTTCATTTACCCTTTTTTTTTTTTCAGTTGAAAAATAGGTTTGAAATGAAACTGGGCTGAACTAAGCATTTTTTTTTTAAGTAAAAATTAAATGTTTTTCATTTTAAAATTCCCCTTCCACCTTCTTTTCCTTAAAAAAATTCAATGAACTTGATTTCTCAGACATGTCAGTGAACCTGAAATACTGCATTTTTGTGAACTTCACACCATTCTCCTAAAGATGCCAGTAATTAGCAGGAATGTTCCTTAATTCTTCTACACCTTTCCTGTTCTTGTTTGTTCTTCCTTGTAAGGATCTCCAATTTGGATTGCTTACCCAGGGTCAAATATGTTCTAGACAAAAGTTAGAAAATATTATGATCTTTGAACCTAGTCTGTTACCTTTCCCAAGCACTTAGACACGTATTGTAGCTAATTGTCTTAAAGCTTTAAGTACACTGAGAGGCTTTGAAATTAATATAGAAGTAGGATTAAATATATAAAAGCACACTGGTTTTTATTGCTTGTATGCCTGTGGAAGTAGCATTTTAAACTAATGAGCTGGAGGCTAAAAGTGTGAAACATTGCACTGACTTGGCAAGAGAGGAATTGCTAATTTCATTAGCAAATGGACAATAACAGAGATGATGGATTTGACAGATCCAGCCAGTATTTTCAAGAACTCATACAACTAATTGTTCTAAATAGCAGGTATTGCAACACATGGGGCTGGAGAAGGGAATTAAATCATACAGAAAATGAAAAGGCATTAAATGAGAAGGTAGCGAAGATGAGGCTCGCTTGTTACCACTGTGCTTTCTCTCCACGCCCTCCCAGTCACACAGCTTGCTCCTGTATGAAGACAACTCTTTGCAGAGATAGCCTGGCGCTGCAGGCTGGGGTTAGCGCGGGCTCCACGTCCCCCTCATACACAGCCCCGGCGCTCCTGCTGTACACGGAGAAAGAATCCACACACCAACCACACTGCTATGCAGGTAGAACAGGACAGAGACTTAATGACGGGCTTTTTAAACTGAAAAACTGTGACCCTTTAAACAGTGCTCACAAATTTACAGTTACCAGTGATCTTGGTCAGGATAGAATATAGATCAAGGGGAAACAGCAAGGTGAAGAAAGAAACCTAAATGAAGTAATTTGCTAGTGCAGAAATACAGTGCTGCTTTGTATGCCGAGTTCTGAGTGCACTTGTACGTACACATCTGCATGCCTGTTCACGGAGGAGGCTGTACATGCACATTTGTTCATCTCATGGACCGCTACAGTAAGGCAAGACTTTTGAAAACTTTAGCCATTTTTTAAGGAAGCACTATCTCCCTTTAGCCTTTGTCTATCTAATCCAATACTATAACCTGCCTTTTCCAAAAAGTTCAGAATAAATAAGCCCCTATATACTTTATAATAAGCATTTTAATCCTTGTGCATCTATATAAGGATCTGGATATGTAGAAACTTTGAGTTAAATCTAGGTGACAACTTCTTTTTGAAAGTGTAGCTCAAGGCCAAACTGAAGTTTGGGGCCATGAGAACTGTCCTGACATCAGATTAGTTTTAAGGAACATGCGTTATCTTCTGTAGAGCCTAATTCTATTTTATTGAAATCGATGAGGGATTTGCAATTGACAACAGTGAAATGAGGTCAGAGCCACAGCTGATATGTCTAATTAATAGGCTACATCCACTCCATCTGTCCCACAAAATGTCTGAGCGTAGGGTAAAACAACTCCCTCCTGAGTTGGTGCGGTTCAAATCCTGCAGAAAAATAACAGTGAGAGCACCTGGAGGATTTCATCCTCTGAAGTATCTAAACATTTGTGCCAGCACATTTCATCAAGTTTCTATTTAGAGGAATTTGTGGGTAAATTACAGAGTAAAAACTCAGATGACAAGAAATCTGTGGGTGTGCTTGTTGTACGTATTGTGGCAGATCCTGAAAACTCACTCTCCTATGCAGGTTCCTGAACCCTACCATTAAACGGAAAGCTAGTTTTTCTGACTCACTTAGGTGTGTCCCGTTGTCTCTGGGCTAGGCGTATAATATGTGTTGGCAATCTCCCTTTCAGACTTTGTCTTGACAATGCAGCAAATGGCTTTAGGACTCCTAATCTAAGATTCAAAACCATCACAGCCACATGACTGTAACACTAATCCTGTATAATAAATAAATTCTTAAGGAAAAAATTTGTTCAAAAAATTTTGACAGGTTAACTTGCGTCCACAGGGCTTGATGCCAGGTAAGGTATTGATTATTTGTGCCTCCTGTGTTAACTTTATGTTGAACTGGCTAATAATCATATTTCTACAGATAATATAAAACCTGTGTAAGTTCCGTACTATGTGCTCTGGCTAATTTAAGAGAAATCAAATCACGCGCTCCCTGATCTGGACCAAACTCGCATTGTTTGGTGATCAGGTAGTACAGACAAATCGTATTCACGACTGTGGAACTGTAGCTTCAGAGACAGTGAAACCTGGGATGAAAATAGAGAGTATCTATAGAAGAAGAATGCAGCAACAATCAAGTTTGGAGAGGAGGAATGGACCACAGCTGGGATTTTTGGGGTTTTTTTTCCTGTTAAGTGAGATATTGATAAAGTCAAATATCAAGACAGGGATCTCCGTAGCTTCCATGCAGTATATCTGCTACTCTGAACAGCATGGGAGCTCTGCGCTTGTGCCATTTCATATTACATAAACATCATTCACATCGTGTACCTGAAATTGTGAAGCACTTATGACTATTTCACTAATTAAATCACGATGCTAAGCAATTACCCAGACTTCCGCTATTTTCAAACACAATAATTTTTCAGTGTACTGCTACAGTTTGCGAGATTTATTTTGTAGCACGGCGCATCACGCACACAGGCACACAGAGGCTTGCCCGTTAACTGCGTACCACATACCCGTAAGGGTAACATCACTGTTCTTATCATAAACCTGCCCCGGGACTGTTCTCCAGCACCGAGACCAAAGGAAATGAAAGAGCTCACATCAGTATTATTAAACTTTCCAAAATATGGTGATCATATCCAGGCTGCCCACTGGGAATGGCCCACGCTGACTCCCTAACCATGCCTGTGAACTGGGAGAGGTGGGAGAGGGCTGCCTGGCCAAAGCCACGGCAGGATTGCTCTTGGGCTGACCTGCACATAGAGGGTTGAGCTCGCGGCTCCGACACCTGCTCTGCCTCTGTTTAATTTACTGCTATAGATGCAGTGATAGTGTCTCCTAGTGGCTATACTCTTGAAGGAACAGACCCAAACCCAAACTTCACACCTGCAACTCCCGCTCTTCAGAGGTATACAAAATAAAACGCGTCTCTAGATTTTTAGAGTATCTAAACCAGCATCACTCAAATAGGTAAAATAAAATAAATAATTTAAACACTCAAAGTTTTATATATCTGAGTTACAAAGTTGCATGCTGATTTAACACCTAAAACCTATCGCTAGGTTATACAAATGTGGTGTTTTTTTTTTTTTAAAAAAAAAACACAGTAGTGAGGTATTACGTTCCTTCCCTTTGAAACAGTAACACTAAAAAGAGAGATGAGAGCCATAACAAAACCATGTGAAGCAAGGTATTCAGGACTTTGCTCAAAGCTCTGAAAGGAAGCATGGGCATCAATTGGATCAGAGCCCATTTAATTTAACCTTTAGGGCCTCTGAGACCCTGTAAAAGCAAAGGAAATGCATAAATGCTCTGCTGCAGTAAGTCTCCATAGGTTCAGCCTACCACATGCTAAGCCCTATGCCAGACACCACAATCTGTGAATATGAACTAATGTCGCCGGATCTGTGAACCACACTGACTCACGCAAGGCCACTCTGGCATAGATAGAAGGCCACCTCTCCCAGTAGCACCCTGTCTGAAGTCATGGCCAGCAGAGGACATTTAAACAGAGAACATAAAAACAAGCAATGGTGAACAGTATCAATACTTGGTTAGCCCTTACTTTTTGAATTTTCCTCTTTCAGCACCAGCTAAACACCAAAAATCCATCTTGCTAATGAGATCTGGGGATTTTGTAAAAGGAAGACTTCACAGTGAAGAAACAGACAGCGTATTCAACAGTAAGCCAAAGCCCCACGAGCTGGAACTACAGCAAGGTAGACCTAGAGGACACACGGGTCTGATTTTGCCATGTTGGGGGAAATTCCCTTTCTCATTTTCAACCAATTGAAGTTTCCCATTGTTCACCATCCTCTTGGAACAGAAAGATTTGGGCAGTAAATTTCTACACATGGATAAGCTTAATCAAATAAGACATTGAAAGAAAAAAAAATAATGACTGAAAAGGCACAGACAAGAAAACCTTTCCTAGCAAATCCTGGCTCTAGTGACCACTACTTCTTAACAAGGGAATACAGATTGCCTTCCTCTGTGTATACATCAGGGCCTTTTGTTGTTCACCAAGTACCGTGTCACACTCCTGACATCCCCACTTTGGAGATTTTATGTAAGCTCCACTGTTAATGGAGAAATAACGTACTGCAAAAATGACCATGGTTGAAGCAGTTCTATCACAACAAAATAAAGCCTTTACATACTTCAGATCTTGACTAATGTATCTCTCTGAACACCCCAAGAGCCACCAGACATAAACCTGAAGTGCATACAGTTTGTCCCCACCTCCAGCAAGTCTGCCTCCGTGCACCTGTGTGTGCCTGAGATACACTGCTCTGCTTGCAGCCATGGGCGCTTTCTGCTACCTTTTTCCCACTGTGCTAGTGCTGGTGGAAAGCCTTTCTGGAACAAGGTCTGGCCAGTATTCACTTTCCCTGCTGATCCTTATGGTGCCTGAGTTTGCTGACCTGTAGGCCAGAGTATAAAGCTTTTCTCCACCCTCAGCTTTTTACCTGAGGGGAGGGAAAGATGACAACTCAGTTTTGGAAGAGGTTCTCATTGGTAAAAAGGGATTGACAAGTGAAATGCTTCCCACTCAGCTTGTTTTCCACACCTCCTTCAGCTATCACAGAACACTAGTTGAATCATACCAAATAAACGGTTTCGGCTTGTCTTAATGTAGGTAAGCTTCCTAAAAAGTTTGAAAGCAAAGCCTAAACTTTTTGTTTCTTTTCTCACCCTGACAATTTAGCTCTGCCCAGTAAGGAAAGCAAAAGCATGCATCTATTAAGTCTTTCTGTTCCTGATCTTTCTTAGCCCACCTGTCCAGCCAATGTATTTAAAAAGCACCTCTCTTTCTGCATACATTTAAAACCTCCTTTCATCCAAAATTGACAAATCCCTCTAACGCAACCACCTTTTGTCAAGTCTCCTCTTACTAAGATCCTGCACAACAGATTCCACATTCCCCCATGGGTCCAAAACAAGCATAGAGCTCTACAGCCACCTCATGTGGGAATTAAAACAGCAGGTGATGGGAGCACCCAGAGGGGAGCGAAAGTTGGGGCAGTCCAAACATACAGAAGGGAAAGAGAATACAGAGCTGCAACCCTACAGACGTAGGCTGGTTCCTTCATTTCCAAGCTCCTTCCTCGTGGCTCCAGTTATCTGCTGACAGTATCTAGTTAGGTGAATTCATTGTCAGAGGAAATGCTACAAGGCAAATTAAACTCCTGGGCTGCTACCAAAATGAGAATGTAGAAATTTGGAGCAGAAATTCCCTGTGAAAGCAAGGCAGTAGCTAACAGTAAGTTAGTTACCTCTGTCATGGTCTTGTGAAGAGCCAGAAGAGCCCCATAGATTTGCCCTCTGTCAGACCTGAGGGATTGTCCTTTTTCTAAAGCAACCAAAGCTAATACTTCCTAACCTTCCACTCCTCCCAAGCCAACTGCTCGCGGGCCACTCCGCAGAGAGCAGTTCCTTCCTCTGCCCAGGTAAGAGGACACTTGCGTGCACACCCTCCCAGACATGTGTCAGGTTATTTAAATCAGCTCAGCAATTCTTTCAACCTGAGAGACACAAAAGCAATATAAACAGAGCTTCCTTTTGCACTCTGTCCTCAGAGAGCCCTATCCAGAGCAGATCATGCTGATACAACCTGACAATATCCAGGGATAAAGGGGAGGCTCACACCAGACACAGTCTAATACTAGCTAGTGTTATAAGAGGGCAACCAGAGATCAAATAAACGTTTTCTTTTCTTTCCTGCTACCAGTTACTCTGTAAACCGAACAAGCCTCCAGCCCCATCACAGAGACAAAGCGGCAGATCCTTGCAACCCTGTCACGGGTAGGGAGAAAGGTTTCCTTCTGAGGGACACTACCAGGGCTGAACTGTGTTTGCTTTTCTTTAAAGCCTCTTGTATAACCCTTCGCCCTTCCCAGCATTGCTCTTGCTAGCACTGCAACGCATTTGGCACAAAACTGCAAAATTGCAAAACTCCTCAAGAAGTTGGATTTGCTTGTTGCCTTTTTAAAGGGTGGGTGGGGGGACAGCTTCTCGATTCTTTTTGCACTATTCATTGTTATTATTATATTTAGGAAGCTGCTCCCTCCTCCACCTGAGTTAACCATTCACCTGGACTCTTCTTTCAGGCAGGTGGTTTAAGCTTGATCTGCCTTCCAGGGGTTAAAGAAAGGAGTGATGCGAGAAAAAAAAAAACCTTTCCAGTGGCTCATATTTTAAATTCTTTCCCCCCCCCCACCCCTTCTCCTAAATGGGGCTCGTCGGCTTCTCGTTTCCTCTCGCTCCCCAATTATTCTCTTAAGGAACGGCGAGGGAAAAGGATTAACAATGAAGTCGATGACAGGAAACTTACCAAAAGCACAATGCCGGACACCCCCCCTCAGCCTCCCGTTCCTCCCTCCCTCCCAAGAGCCGGTCCCCCTCACCCTTCTGTCGACGCCATGGTCCCGAAAGCCCCCCTGTCTTCTCAAGAGTCCAAGGGGTTATTTTGGACAGCAGGGCGCGAAGGAGGTTGGCTCTTTGGGGAAACCCTCGCTCGCCTCCGGGAAGGAGCAGGCAATTCCTTGTAATCCTGGGGGCTGTGCAGGGCGAGGATCCGGCTCCTCGGCTCTCCCCAACCCCGCCGCCGCCCCAGCGAGGGCTCTCCGCGCCCCGGGGACCGGCGCTGTTGCCCCGCGGTCGCCCAAGCAGTGGCCGGCGGGGCGAGGAGGCGCTGGCAGCCGGGCTGCGATCCCCCGGCGCCCTCCCCTCGCCGTGGGGTGCGGGTGCGTGTGCGGGTGCGTGTGCCTGTGTGTGTGCGCGCGTGTGCGAGAGGTGGGGGCGACTTCACATCGGCGCGGTGTTGGCTGAGGCTGGATTGGAAGGTTTTAGCCCTCGAGCCGTGGATTTGCAGTCTATCCCTCTCTATTTTAGGCACGGGCTGACATCACGCGCCGTTGTTACTCCTATAAATCCCCCCAACCGCTCCTTGACAGAAGAGCGGCGGGGGGTGGGGGGCGGCGAGCCCCTCGCAGTGGGAGGGCCGGCCGCTGCCGACCGCGACCTGCCCCGCTGGCTGCGGACTGCCACCGCCTCCCCGGGGCAGGCCCGGCCCTCCGCACCGAGAGGCCCCTCCGGGACTGCGGGGAGCCGGCCGGCAGCGACGGGAAGGAGCGAATCCGCCCCCCCCCCCCCAAAATCCACTCTCGTGGGTGTCCGGCTGCCACCTCATGCCCCTCATGTCCGCTGGCGAACGGGAGAGGAGAGCCCCGCAGCCCGCCCGGCCCAGGGGCTCGCCACCGCCTCCCCGCCTGCCGGGCCGCGCCCCCAGCGGCCGAGGCACCTGCCCCGCTGCCTCCCGAGGCGGCACAGCCCAGCGCGGCGCTAGACGGCCGCCCCTCGCCGGGCCTGGGCCCGTTGAGCCCTTCGCGAGAGCCGTCCTAATCTCGCCGGGGCGGCCCAGGGCTGGCTGCCGGCCGCGGCAGTACCGAAAGGCCGTTGCGGGCGGCGACCGGGGCCGCCCACCCCCAGGGACGAGCAGGGCGCGGCGCGGCCGCAACGAATGCGCGGGGCCCCGGCCGGCCTGGCGCCGGCGCGGGGCGGTGCTGCCCCCTGCCGGGGAAGCGGGGGCGGCGCCGCGGCGGAGGCCCCACCTGCCGGTGCGGCGGGACCCCGGCGGCGGTGTCCCCGCAGGCTTAGCCTGACCGCAAGGCAGAGCCCCAGCCCCGTGGCCTGGCCTGGCCTGGCCTGGCCTGGCCCGGCCCCGCGCCGCCGCGGCCCCGGGGGAGAGGTCGCAGCCCCGCGGGTGCCCGCAGCGCCTCTGCGCGCCCACGCCGCCCTCCACCGCGCCACGCGCCGCGTCCGTACCTGCGCCCGCCCGCCGCCGCCGCCGCCGCGCCCCTCTGCAGCGCCCCGCCCCGCCGGGGGGCGCCGCGCCTGGCCGCGGCCTGGCGGGCCCGGGGCCGCGGTGCGGGCGGGGCCTTCGGCCGGCTGGGCCGCAGGGCGGTGCTGACGGGCGCGGCCCCCGTCCCGCGGTGGCCACCCCAGCCATGCTGCGACAGGAACGGCCGGGAACGCGGGCGGGAGGTGAGGCCGAGCAGGGAGCGTTGGACGGGCACTCGCAGTAGCTCGGCCCGCAGGAGAGCACAGAGGTGTCTTGGTGCTACCCCTCCTCCTCACCCTTGGAACCGCAGCACCGTCCGTGCTGGAATTTTCCAGATCCACTGGATTTTTCCAGATCCCACTCCCTGGCCTGCAAGCTGCAGCCGGGCCATGTTTGCGGCGTAGGGCAGGGAGTTCTCATCCCGTTCGGTCACCGCACTCTGGCACAGGACGCTCATGCCATGTCAAGATGCTGCCAGGCACCTTCACTTTGGTTTCCCTCAGCTGTGGCTCTGCTTGCCAGCCTCCGTGCTGTCTTTGCATCCAATCTGATGTCCCATTTCACAGGGAACAAGCCTTTCCCCTCTGCACCAAGGAGGCACAGAAAGCCAGCAGCCATGCGGGAAGCTCCCTGCCATGGTAAGGAGCAGCGAGGCTGCAGGGGATGCACAGCCGAGCAAGGGCTGCCCGACCCTGCCCACCGCTCCACCGCTGCCTGTCCTGCAGCTGAGCCACTTCCAGTACCTGTCCTTAAAAATGGCTGGGTGCAGCTTGGTGTGCATTCCCCAGTCCTAATCAAATACACATTTTTTTCTTGTAATCTTACCATGGACTTGGTTTTTCAAGGGGAACAAGTTACCAGGGCAGTTCCGTTAGAGTTGCTAAAGGTACGCCTGAGAAGAGCATGTACTTCAGCATGTCCCTTTCCTTCCGCTGCTATTTTTCAGCTAAGCACCCTGGCTTTTGGAAGTAATTTAATGCACCTTCAGCCCCAAAAACATACAAAGGGGGAAGTGTAAATCCATTGGAGTGAGTAAGAATGCAGAGGCTGCTCTGCTCTCTTTATTTTTCATACGGCCTTTCCAGAATGCGCAGCTCTTTTCCTCAGAGGGAGGATGTGTTGCTCTCCATGTTGTGCTATTTCACACCCTTCCTCCAACAGATGGCATAGATCCTCACCTGTTTAGAAAGAGATGTTTGAAATAGTTCTGTGTCTTAAAAATAGATCCTAGCTATCAAAGGGATTAGTGATTCCAGCTCACAGGTTGGTTTTTTTTCAAATATTCATCCTCTATTTTTCCTCAGTATTGGAGGTAGATGTTAACCCCTGTTCTGTTAACCAGGCTGTAAGTATGGTACTACTGTGGGTCAGCCTGCCAGACAGGATGGACGGGCTGATTTGTAATTCCTGCAAACACTAGGCACGGTGCAGATGCTTGGTCAGGTTGATCTGACTGCCCACCCGTACATGTGAATGCATAGGTCACATAACAATAGAAATAAAACATTATGTTTGCATTTAGAGATTAGCCAGAACTAAATCCAGGATTCAAACATCACTGAGGTCCAGAAGTAGAACCAAATGCTACAGCTAATTCCTCTTTCAATAAAGGGCTATGCTAAAACCTGAATCCTGGGGCTGAGAGAAGCCTGGCCATTTCCTTGCTTCTGTTTTCTTTGAAGCACATCATAACTGTCAAAAGAAGGGGTTTGAATTCTTCTGTGCACACAGCTGTAGCAACCTCCTCCTGTGATTTTCATTCCATTAATTCCTCCAAGTTTCTCTTCAACAATATACTTTTGTGTGATACACAGCCAGCGAACAGCTATACTGTTGCTGCCCAAGCCCAGAAACTTTCAGCTATGTGTTGCCAGATCTGTGAGGGGTTTGAAGCCAAATGGGGATGGGATTCAACGCTGAGGAGGAGGTAGAGGATCGGTAAATACTAGGCATGGCTGATCTTTAGTAAAAGGAGAAGAGTGGGGGCTAAAGCTGGAATTAACACAGAGTTTTGCAGATCTGTGTGGACCGCCTAGCTCTCCAATAGACAAATCCTAGAGGGAGAAAAAAAAACTTAGGGCCTCTTCTCTCTCAGTCGTAGCAGTGGAGAACATTAGTGCTATGGAAAGCAATGGAGTCATGGTGTCGTAACTGAGAAAATAACCAGCTCACAGACCTTCATGATTTCTGTCTTAGAAGAGAATTTCTCTTACCATTAGAGTGTAAAGACTCTCATTTAACGTAATCATGGAAGAGTTCTGACTGGGCAAGCCAGGCTCCAATAAACAATTCTATTCCTTTCTCATTTCAGTCTTCATCGATAGTGTTAGGAAGAAACACATGTTGACTTTCTGCAAGTTTGCCTTTCTCCAGAACTACCACCTAATTTCCTCTAAACCCTTCTGTTAGCAGGTGAGTACCAGATGTTCACTGGCATGTGTCCCTCCCAGCAAAGGAATGAAACACATCTGATTTTTCACATTTAATTCAGAATTTCTGTTGCTGTTGTTGCCATGCAGCTTGTCAGCCAAGCATAATCTTCTGGCAGGAGGAGATAGACAAACGAGATAAAGAGAAGCAATATACTTTGGTTGTAGTCCTTAAATTTTTTGAGTCAAGCAATATCGCTTGGTCCTATTGCCAGTGAAAATAAGAAAAATTCAAAAACATAGCACATTAAATCTTTCTGCCCAGGAAAGCAAAAAATAAAATACATGGAATGACCTCCAATGCTACTTGCCCTTTCAGCAGAAAATTTCAGATTCAGAAGTGGGTAGAAACTACTGAATGCTACGAAACTCTTAGCACTATTTCACAGCATCAGAGAATCAGAGCTGAAATCAGACTTGTTAGCTTATCATTGCCATAGGCATGCAACAGGCTAGGCAGAACATGGCTTCAGGATTGGAGTCCTTCTTGGTGAGGGTACGGAATCGTTTCATCAGATCCTAGCCTTCACATCCAACTATTTGTGTGAGCTGGTTTGGACACTGTAATAATTTGAAGGTCCTACAAAATCCAGGGTGTCATAGATGGTGTACCCAGGAGTCATTCCTGATGGGAAACATTCCCCTGTCCCTCCTCCCCAACTTTTTCTAGGACTCATCTCTAGTCTTTAACCACAACTGAACAGAGAATGATTTAGTGAAAGAGCAGTGATTAAGGACCGTGAGGAGACCAAAGTCTCTCTGCCAGACAACATGCCCAGTGGGAGAATATTACACTTTGATGTCAAACAGTGCAGTCAGGAAAAGCCTCTGCCAAGTGTGAGACCTGGACATTATTCTTCACCCTGATGAGCTACAGAGGTGTTGTTTTGCCACAAAGGTATGTGAACTGATGGAAACCAGAAGTTTTACTGAGGTTTTCATACGTCTTTGAAATAATCTACATGGAAAAATGTTTTTAAAATATGTTTCAAGTTTTCATCTGTTCAGAATACAAAGTGGGAAAGAATTCCCCTGTACATTTCATTGCAATGGTTCATGTACAACAATAGTAGCACTGGATGTATTAAGAAAAAAAAAAACATGTTATTTATGTAGTAATTTAATTTTGTGCTAATTCTGCCTTTCAGTGTGCCTGAAGAGTCCCAAATGAGAATCACATGCAAACAGCCAAGGGCAGTAAAGAGTCCCTAGAGTGTGACACAGATAAAGCAACAAGGAATCGAAATAATGTTAGACATGGATATGTAGGTTAAAAAAACAAACCATGGTTTATTTAAATGTGTAAAGTACTTGGGAGGGAAAAAGATTACATTGTACTATGGCAATACGACAGCACATACTGTAACAAGCTCATCCATCATAACAAATTTAGGCTACTCTTTCCAGCCTCCTAATCTGCTCAGTCACACAGATTTTTGGGAGAGGCTCGCCGTCGATTTCTCTAGGGGACTCCACACTACAGATTAATTTCAGTCAGAATTTGCTGTCCTGTTTCTGTATGTCAGACTCAGGAGCAGAGCATCATCCTCCCACCAGGGGAGACAGGCGAAATATGGCAAAACTTCGCATGCACTGAGGCCCTCTGTCATGGGTTAAGTAAAAGCAGCCTGATGGAAGATCTGATCCTAGGACAAATCACCAGGCTGTCTGCCTTAACCTTGTCCCAGACGTGGCTCATCACTGGGATGAGAAGCCCAAAGCAGCAGAGACTGAGAGAGATATTATGATAGTTATAAAATGCCATTTCCAGACACAGCTTTTTATTTCAAGTTCTTCTCAATCCAGTCTTTGAAGGGAAGAGCTTTGGTGTAGCCACTGTAGAGTTCTAGGCTGCAAGTTTTATCATAACCCCAGCTCACTAATCCCATCAGGTGCCACCTTAGCTCAGGAGATGCTTTTCCTGGCAAAGTTATGGCTGCGATCCCACCAGTCTCTGCAGGGCAGATATTAGAAAAGGCTGTGTGGTCTTGTTTGGCACAGAACATGCTGTCAGTGATGCTGACTTGTATCCCATTATCCTCATACTGTTGCTCACACAACAATGAATCCACCATCCGAACAACTCCCATGCGGATTGTGTCATTCTTGTATCCGGGGTCTTTAACGTCAGCCAGTACCTTCCAGCCAGTAACCATTATTTTTAAATCCTCTGTGGATGAAGTCAAGTCATGAGAAGATGACAAGCAAATGGGTTGAACACGACTGCTGATTCTGGCTTTGTCCAAGAGTTTTATGATCGCTATGTCAGAATCAAGTAATATAGGGTCATAATTGGGATGCACGATGATGGCAGAAATCTGGCGAGGAAACAGAGCAGGAAGAATTGCAATGGCAAGGCAGCAGCACTCTTTCCATACTACTATAATACATGTTAGTTTATTTTGCATACTTCTCTACGCTCCACTCCCAAACTGTTCTTTCATCATAGTGCTCACTCAAATGAGAACCATGTAAAGAGACCAAGCATCTTCTGACTTTTTTTTTCGGCTTGGGTTTCAGGCCAGTTTTTATTGCATGAAACTCTTCCGAATGAAGAGTCAAGGACATTTTCAGCAAAATGGGGAGTTAATGTGCAGTTCAAGTTTTTCCACTGTTTACTGAAAAGATTTTACCTGCCATGTCATCTTCAGCTTGTTGAATTTGAATGGGGGTGGGGGAGGAGGGGGGCTTTGAATTCAAACGTTATCTTCTTATTGAAAGCCAAACATCTTCCCATCAAAAAAGAATACTAGCAATACATTACATAATGTTGGGGCCAAACCTTTACTGCTACTTACCTTGATGAAACAGTACAAGAATGGATAGTATTCCTATAAGGAAACAAATAATATATTTCCTTACAGGAAAAGTCTGAAAAAGCTGGAATTAGAGGGAAAAAAAAAAAAAAAAAAAGGGGGGGAGTGCGGGGGTGGGGAGGAAGAATCAAATTAACTGTGATTTCTTGGATAAAAGCCATTAATTAACTTACATATGCTCCCACTCCAGAAGAAGAGACACACACAGGCAAAATTGCTATATTTCTCCTCATTTTGACTTCAGCCTTTCTAGTTCTACTTGGAAAAAAAAAAGAAAAACCACTCTGATGAGCCTGAGGTGCTATTTTTGGAGCTGGAGTCAGACATAAACTTCCTTTGAGTTTAGAGCTGTACAGCCTTGGGGCTGAGATGTGAAACGCGCTCATGGCATCAAACCAGGATCTGGAGCACAAGTGTTTCCCTCATAAATTATGCTAATCACTTTTGACCGTAGCTGGCATCTCTTCTGCTTTTTTTCTAGCAGTGTCACTCAAGACATTGTGGCCCATGGAACCTGAGCTATTTTCTTAGTGATCTATGTTAGGGTGTGAACATATGAGTTGGATAGTGTCAGGAGAATTTAATGAACTGCAGCATGTGCCCTTGTGCCATGACAGTTCTGTCAGTTGAGTCTCTAGATATGCATTTCAAAGAACACTGTGTAAGACTATATTGCTCAAAGGATAACCTTTTTCTCCCCGTACAAGATGGATGTGATCAGCATCTGTCTGTGCTCATCATTTTCCCCTCCCAGCAGACTTACCCGCAAGTTCTGGATGCTCTTTTCATCCCTGTCATCATCTCTGTAGAATTTCCCCAGAACCACCTTGAGCTCTGCTGTCTTCAGCACGATGGTCTTGCCCAGGTCAGTGACACAGTGAGCTGCCACCACCACAGTGCGCTCATTCACCAGGGCCCCACTGCAGATAAGGATCCAGGCCCCTTTCCGGAGACTGTTCTCCTTCACTTCGTTGGCTGTCCGATAGATTGCTGCTTGCCAGGGCCACCTGGTAGAGGTCACTGTCTTCTGAAGGGTGATGTTTTCTGCTTTTCCACAGACTGAGGAAACAAGAACCAAGAATGAGGTAACACCTTTTCCCCACCAAAGTATCTGGATATTGCTCTTGATCCCTGCTTAGGATGTGCTGAAAAACCAAACTGCAATGGTTAGCATGAGAGACAGCTTTTTAATTAACATCTGTCTCCAATCTGCAAAATTATAATATAAGAGTATTTTATATAGCTTAAAAAAACCAACCAAACAAACAAGAAACAACAAATCTTTCAATGTTTCCATTATTATCTGAATTCCTGGCTGAAGTGGGAATGTGGATTTAGCACATGAGCTTGTGAATTTTCATGACAACCTTACCAAGCTGCACTATAATGAGATGACTGCATAAAGAAACTGAAAGAACATCCCTGATTCTTGCTTATAATAAAACACCATAAAGCAAGCAGTGCACTAAAACTCACCCTAGGCAGTCACAGAGTAATTGTGAGGTCCTCTCCTAGAACTGGCCTTAGCACAGGTGAGTTCACACCTATGAGAACAGACTTGTCTTGCAGCAAGAACCTTGAAGCAAATGCATCTAAATCAACACCCATTCTGGGGAAAAGGAAAAGCTCTGCCCTGTCCTAGGAATATATTAGCTGGGCTCAGACCTGGGTTAAAATCTCCTGTATTAGGAAAGGTTTACTTCAGTTGAAAGAGTTACATCTTGTGGCCACATTTTTTAGTGTCCCTTTTTTAGTGTCACTTTTTTTTTCCTGGATGTAGTGTGTGCACACTCATAGTGAAAAGGATTGAATTAAATACTTTTCAATACATGACATGATCTCAAAGCAAAACGACAAACAAGAACTTGAAAAATTTGCTTCATCTTAGGATTTACTTTTCACAGTTTGCCTGATGTCAGTAGTGGGTTGTACCAAATCTTGTGGTGTTCTTACCCTGTCTTACTCTGTGCACTAGCTCTGGATAAGATTTTATCTGGACTTAGAGTCTGCAATATGTACCCTTCCTTAGCAGGGTGTATTAAAGAAAGATTAAAAATGCATTAAAATGCAGACTCTCCATTCTATTGCTTAAACTTTGATGTTTTTGTCAGCCGTGTGCCAAAGTATAGAGATGAAAGAAATCACATTTGCAATAAATAATACAGGAAAACATGAAGTGATAGTAGGAAAACATTTTCAAATGAGGAGAGAAACTCACTACACCTTTTGCTCAATAAAAGAGTAGGGAAATTGATGGCAAATTACAGTGCTGAAAGCTTGATCCCTTTACTATCAATTGCACAAGTTCTACTGGTGGATAAAAAGAGCCATATATCCACCAAGCTTTATTGCTCCTATCTCCCAGCCAGAAGCATAGGCAGCCTACACCACTGGAACTCCCTAATAATTTAAGATGAATACACATCTTGTTCCCCCATCCACCCAGAGATGGGTGCATTTTTTTTTTTCCTTGGAGACTCACTTGGAATACACACAGGGGCTCTCCCACTCCATTTTCCTGTCTTCAGACAAGTCCTCCTGCTGCTACCCAGGCGGCGGTAGAAAGGAGAAATGCACTCATACTGAAGCTGAGTGTGCAGATGCTGGTACCCTGGGGGCAGGTCTCCAAATGGCAGTGCTGGCTTCTTGGTTGGGTAGATTTCAAGCTTTTGCTTGCTGAATGCAGATGAGTAAAGTTGATGCAAAGGTGTTTCCCTGTTTCAAGGCACAATGAACACAAGGTAATAATAATAATATTATAAAAGCAATCATTACCATAGCTTTATCATCAGATGCGTTAAGTATCATTTAAAATTATATTTAAAAGCTTGTGAAAGAACAAGGCAAAAATACCATTCCAATAGAGTTTACCAATACTCTCATTTATATCCAAGATATTTTATTTACATATATATATGTACACAAATATAAATATGCATATGTTTATAAATTTTCTATTTGTGTCTCTTTTTCTTCATTTTACAGTTTCTGGATTGCAACCAGTTGACTCTGAATGCGGAACAGTTTTTGCCATTCACAAAAGGACTCAGATACCATGGTTTTAAATAAAGAAATTACACTGGAAGTTGGCATTGCCATAATTAATTCTCACTAGAGAGGAGTTAGGCACATCTTTTCTCTAGTGAACATTTTAATAGGGAGTATTAGGAATCGATTCAGATTAAATCATGTTGATAAAGTTGCTTGATTTAGCAATTAACAGAGATAATTGCCTCACCACAGAGATTTCATAATTGCAAGAATCACTAAGCTTCCATTTAGAAATTGTACTGATTAGCTGAAACATGGCACATAATTAAAAAAAATAAATATATGCACCAGCCTAGATGTGGACCATAAGCTTGACTACAGTCATACTTAAATGTTCATCACTTAGAACATGTCCCTTGCTTTAATGCTTAAAAGCAAATATCTACAGGAAAAAACTACTTATGTCTGAAGGACATAAAATTCAGCAGGAAATTAATTTCCCTTGAGATTTCTGGTACTGCCTGCATCCAGAAAAGCCATAAGAATGTTTTTTTTTTTCACGTGATAATTCCATTTTTGATTACAGAGAGACATAGACTGCCTCTGTCGTATAGAATATATGAGGCAATACATAACAGCACTCAAGGAAAATAGTTATTAAGAACCAAAGCAATGGCAACTTTCTTGTATTTTGGAAGAGCTGCTGTGGTCATGCTTAGACTGCCAGGGTCCCATTCCCTACTCACACGTGACCTTGCAATATTGCATAATCCACACGTTGCCTCACTATTAATCTATGAAATGGAGAGCCTACACCAAGGGACAAAAACAGTCCACGAACATGAGATGCCATCAGGATGCTATGGGGGTGGGGGCATGTACACACTCTCATAGTGCTGGTGCTAATATCTGAAACATTTAGCAGAAAAAGACCTGTGTTCAAAAGTGAATTGAGAAATTTAAGCAACAAAAATCCCCTGATGGCTACTAAAGCCTCCTGATGGCTTCTCAGGGCCATCTCTACAATCATACATCACAGAGCTGGAGAGTGGGAGAGTATTTGGGAAGCACATGTTTGCCTTATTCCTAAAGTCTTCCCTAGGCATCTGCTACTGGCCGTTGCCAGAGACAGGATATGGCTTGAGCTGGACCTTTATTCTGACCTGGTATGGCTGTTCTTAAGACCAAAGCTGAAGACAGTTCTTGCACTGCATCTAAAAATAAATGTGTCATGTGCTGAAAAAAAAAAGAAAAACCCACCACCCTGAAATGAGAAATTACTACTTGGACAAAAAATGAACCTGAACATTGCAGCATAACTAATTCAGATTGGGTTTATTTCAAGAAATCAGCAGAAGGCTAAGCCCAGACAAGGTCTGATTTTTCATTCCTTCCTCCCCTCTTTCTCTACTTCCTCCTCTGCCTCATGCCCACCCCAAACCCATCTTTATATGAGTTGTGCCATATCACTTTGAATGGTGAAACTTCATGAGAGCAGATTGCATTGTCCTTCTCTCCTTGCGCTGTCCCCACTCATTCTTCTCTAAGACAGCACGTGTTCCTATTTTAAGACACACCATTAGCCCCGAGGAACTGTTCTCAGACTGTTCTCATAGCCTGTCACAAGCTTGCAAGCCTAATTCTGGCATTGTCCAGTAGTTTGCACATCTCTAACTGAGCATTTGTTCCCGGCTGCCTCCAGTAGCTTGCAAACCTGTGCTTAAACAGACGTCCCCTCCCAGCAGCAATCTTCGCTTGGTTATCAGTGGAGTTGTGGGAATGGCTGCTCAGGCAGGCTAAACACACAGGGTGGAAAGGAGAGGAGGGGAAAAGCAATCACATTTTTTCTTTAAACTGTAGTTGAGATATTACATTCTCACCTTGACTGAACCTGCATTGGAAGCACTTTCTGTCTCACCAGGTCAGAGATCTTTGGCTCTCTGCAGGCTAGAAAAAATACAAGGTTGCACAGTACTTTCCACATTCACAGCTCAAGTGTTAAAGTTCATACGCATTTCCACTCTTTCCTCTCACTAGCTATAGTGGACTGGATTAAGAAAAGAGGCAGTAAGTTACATGCATTAAAATAAAGATATGCCCTAAACCTAAAGCCTTGAAAAAATACTTCCTCGCAGATCGCCAGATCTATCCCATTTACAACAGTGGGAGCAACTGAGCATCTTCTGCACTGGCACTTTCAGCCATGGAGGAAGATTTGTCCATCAGTGTGTCTGAATCCCAGATTTACACCACTACAGCTGATGGTCTGGAATCTGAGCAAACTTTTGCAATAATGGAATTATATAAAAAATACTTAATTTCTATCTGTGTAGCCACAGACAGCTAATCCCAGTGACTCAGCATACAGAGTGTTATAGATTTCTAAATGTCTGTTTGCTTGTGCACCCATTGTAAGGAGCTAAAGATTCCGATTCAAAGGAACACCTCAGAGTTACCTGAATATGCACGAAATAACAGAAGGGAGATCCATGATTTCTAATTTTGCATATTCAGTTTATTTACTTTAAGAGCAGGATAAAATATTCAGGTTGCTCGGTTCAAATCTCCTTCTTGCTGTGTACAGTGGAAGAAAAGGAATCTTGCCAGATGGATTTTATCTGTATGCCTAAGCACTTGTGTTCTGTGGGATTTAACAGATCTAGGTTTTTGTGCTTACTGTATATGTTAACTTTTATGTCACTATCAAAATTAACATCAATAAAGATGCTTTCCACAAATTATTATATGCTTCAGAGTGAGAATATTTCCATCTAAAATAATAGAATAAATCAAATTCTCCAGGGGACAGACATATTTCCTTATATTATCACTACTACCATTAAAATATGTGTCAAACAATTGCTTTGGGAAAATGAATTTGGCAGTTCCCCAGCCCAAATTCATTCATCCATTCACGGTTTCAGACATGCTTAGAGTAGTTCCAGGTCAACAGCATAATTCCCTTTCTAGCAAAGATTTAAATATGTGTTTCAGGTTTTGGTGAATACAGATAGTTCACGTATGTCCTCCACTGGTTTTCTGAACTAGACCTTCAAGACTGCAATCTACAGGCTTGGTCTTTCACACTCATGACTGGTCCCATTGACTTAAAGGGATTATGAGAGGAGAGCTGGGCCGTACGACAGCAACTCTGATGAAACAATTATTTCCTTCTATTTCAATTCCCTCTTGATCTCCTTTGGTTTTGATCTTTCGCAGGTTTGATCCTAGAATGAGGGCTAGTAAGGGTCTTAGGGAACATTGCTTTCTATGTTTAAACATGGAAACATCTTCTGGAATCGCTAGTATCTTCTCTGCCTGAGTTTAGCAGCCAGTGGTGCTGGCAAACTACCAATCTCATTATCAGGTGTCCATTAGTTTAATCTTCATAAAAATGATCATTTGGCAAGTGTAAATTATATAAAACAAACTCCAGTAAAACCATAGCAGCTTTTGTGAGTTGTGGTAAAAAAAAGATTGTAAACTACCTTTTATGCAGATTGGCTGCTTCCCTGACCACTCTCCATCATCTTGGCAGGTCCTCTGTTCATTCCCACTAAGAACATACGAGTTGTTACAAAAGAAGGCAATGACTGTGCCAATTTTTGCATAGCGTCCATTAAAGAGCCCAGTGTCTTCTACTACTCTTCTGTAGCCATTGAGTGGGCCACCAGGATCTGAGCAGGTTTTTTCATCTAGAACTAACAATAGAGGGGAAAAAAAGTAACCATTTTATAAAGTTCACACCATTATTTTCACCCATCAGATTATCTGGCATTCCATTCAGACATTACTACACAATCTACACTTTATTAAAGATGCCTTTTCAAGACCCGTCTGGGATCTCTGTCTTCAAAAAGATCAAATATTAAAGAACAAATTATAATATACAGATGTCTGTTTATAATACACACTTTAGTCTTCACTGAAAGTGTAAGATTCTCAAATTGTTAAAAAAACCTTAAAATGTAGCTGACAATCTGGAAAAGAACCTTGACTTTACATGATGTTAATGTCCCATTAACATTAAGAGGGCTACTTCAAGAGCATAAAAGGATGCACTTAAGTTATTCGCAGGAAACAGGCCCTTGGCATTCTTTCCTTATTTTCTGTACTTTCAATACCTCACTGGACTTGGATAATAAAACTAAGCTACTTAATTTTACTTTTATGTTTGGTTGCATTTTGGTTTCTTAGCACTGAGAGAGAGATCTCAATAATCCAGGGCAATATGGGAATTGAAAAAGAACATATATATATTTACTGATACTAAAAATTTAATATGGAAAGCTTACTCATGCTAGGTTCTGCCTATAAAACCTCTTTTACTTCCTCCTTCCCAATAGTTTCCCCTGCGTTTTTTGTTGTTGTGTTTTTTTCTCTCAATAAACTTAATTTTTTGGCCTAAATCTGGATGACAATATTCCCTATGGGATGCTAATAAATGCTTTTCCCTATATTTTTCACTCCTCTGCTCTTTCTATTTAGCAACTGAAAAGGTACATTTTTTTTTTCCTTTGGATTTCATCCTAGTTTTCTTGTCAGGATGACAGTAACATGCAATTCTGTTTAATTCCTCTGTCTGGTGTCTCATTGCATGTTAACCAGCGAACATCTAATTTAGACAGCTAATATTGGTGCTGCTCTGCTTCTGGAGGGCTGAGAAGACTGAGATGTATCAATTGACCAGAAATGACCTCTTCACGTCGTTGCTTCAGACTCGGCTGCCTACTCAGCCTCACTTCACAAAAGCACCAACGTATAACAAAGCACTTAAACATTTATTTAAACCCCTGTGAAATCAGCACAGTAACAGTGCATAGGTATGGCCCTGTCCTGTTCCCATATCCTCACGTCAGCAGACAGAGCCCAGCTCAGAGAAGCGTGTGAGCTCATAGCTAACCATAACAGTACAAGTTCAATGAAGACCATATGCTCTTAACATTGAGAATGTAATTCAAGAATTCAAGCTAAGCCTATATTTCAGTGCTTTCTTTAACAACATTGGATTTTAGCATATGCTGAAGGTTATAGATGTGCTTAAATACTTTTCCACGAGTCATATTCAGTCAACAGAGGACGTCTGAACTTCCTCTTAACCAGGAGAAAGGGAAAAGCAGAGCCCTGTCTCCTTTGAATTTGGCTCCATTTTTCTTCTCTGTACCTCACAGGCTCTCTCACTTATGAACCACAAGTGACTGATAACTTGATAGCAGCTGAAGACTGAAGGGAATCACGCACAGTATAATGCTTTATTTGTAAGTTGCTTTCTGTTTCAATATCTAGCCTAGAGGCATCATCTAATGAGCAGAGGGCATGTTTCCAACTGTACCGAAGCTTGACCAAATAAGTCAATGAAGGCTTTCTCTTATTTCACCCTACACCTATCTGTAACTTGAATAGTAATTCTCTTCTTCCCTAAGCATGGGGTTATGACTTTTTTGATGGATTTAAAACAAAGAGAAAGCATCTGGGAAGGAGCGACCCAAATTACACCAATTAGCACTTCAGTAAGAGCCAAGTCTAGAGACTGATCTTTCAGTAGATCTTTAGCCCCAGACATCATGCAGCAGGGACTTGAGCACAATCCTGATATTACATTTACTGTGACTGGAGATGTTCTCTCTAGACAGAAGAATGCCTATAGCTTGCTCTTTCAGATGAACTCATATACAGCTGTTTCACAACACTCCCCCCGAAGAGTCTAGTCTTCATGGAGTAAGCCCCTAATCACCTCCACAGGGTGCACCAGACTTCTGCAGAGAAGATATCAGAGGTATATAGTAATGGAAGCAGCTATTCATTATTGCACAATGTCCTTCACTTGGTTTTGGTCCAAGACATTTTCAGTCTGTGTGTAAGAAGGATGTATGCCTAAAGTCTTTGAGGAAATTATTTTCCAGTCATTTGATGTTTCAGTCAGACCTTTATATAAGCAAGTCTTGCAGGCCTGGTCTCCAGCAGAGTAAAATAAGGATCCCTACTGCTTCTCAAAGACAGGAAGACAAAAGAACATCATGTTAAGCCATGGATCCACCAAATTTCAAGTGAGATTTGGATATTCTAGTTTCATGTGAATACATTGGCGGAAACCTTTTATAAGAAGCAAAACTTAAAGTGACCTTACCACATTCAGGATGATGTGTTGACCAAATCCCATCAAGCTGACAGTAGGCAACACGGCTGCCTTTTAAGCTGTAACCCGCGTTGCACTTGAAGTAAACCTGGGCCCCGTATTTAAAGTCATCTCCTTCCATAAAACCATGAGCGGGAGCACCTGGAGTCCTACACATCACCACTGACAGTTCAGATATTTCAAAAAAATCCACTTTATTACAAAAACAGGACTGTGTTAGGATGATTCTTTATTTAGAACATTGAAAAACCAATTAACATGGGCAGAGGAGTCAAAATTACAAGAAAGATATATGCCAATCTTTAGAAAGTTGTTTAGATGTCAGTACTACACACACTTACATATACGCCACTTTTCAAAATATATCTAGATCCATTCAGTTCAATGAGATTAGGCAGAAGTGTGAAGTGATCATGTGCATAAGCGATTTGCATCATTAGGGCTCATTTGCTCAATGTTAGTACTTGAAGCACTTTTTGTCTTAACAGTGGTTTTGAATGAACTATCATGCTTGGTCAAGAAAAAATTTAGATTCTTAAAAGCCTTATATTGAAATTCTTTCAAATTTTTCTTTCTATCTTTATACAGTTTTTCAGATAACCTCACTGAAATATTAAAGCATCATTATTTGTGTAGATCAAACATTATCATAATGACATTAAAAAGAAACCTTGATATTTACCAAACTGTGATATTTTACCCTTTCCACAGGGTTTGCTCTATTGGGAAAATAATTACAGACAGTGGTCTATTTAACTACTGCATGTAGTAAATATTCGATTAAACATTGTAAGCAAGATTTCTCTGAGAGCGTCAAACCAGCCATACTAAATCAGACCAAAAGCCCATCCAGCACAGAAACCTGTCTTCAACGATGGTAAACAGTAGATTTGATGCAAGGAATATAAAAACAGAGCAAGCATATAGAATACTCTCCTGGCATATTCTGGCAGCGTTCAGCAATCTGGGGCTCAAGGATTACCTGAACTATAGTGGTATGTTTAGTATAACATACCCTGGTGATTTTCTTTTTTTTTTTTACAGTAATTTGTCTGAGTATTTTTTAAACTCAGCTACATACTTAGTGTCCACAATATTCTGTGGCAATGAGTTCTACAGACTAAGTGTTTTGTGAAAAAAACCTTCTTTGGTTTGGTTTCTAGCCTACCACCTGATAATTCCATTTGATGCCCTACTTTATCTGTTACAAGAGACAAAGAACATCCATGCCCTATTCACCTTCTCCAAAGTCACTTTTTAAGACCAATTTTCTGTATGTAGAAATTATATGTATGTATTTCTGCATGTAGAAATTACAGCAATGTAGGAAACACAGGTTTTAGTATCTACACAGTTATCCATCTCTGTGTGTCTCTGGCTTTGCCAGGCCATTCATTGTGGAAAACTGCCTAGGAAAGGATTCAGTGCAAGATTTAGATACGCGTATGGGTTTTTTACCTGGCAGCTGTGGTACTCTGCTGAAGACAGACAGATGAATGTTAAAGAGATCATCTCTACTTTATGTTTTAAAATTTTGACTTTTTCTGTTTTGCCTCATAGCTAGTTGCTTACTAACCTGCAGCTAAATTTTGATCCTCACACTTGCAGAGGAAAAAATTTTCTAAGGCCTCAGCCCTGTAACACAGGACACATATGAATGTGTCTATTTATATAGATTGTGGACTACCCAATTATTTCCATAAGGAAGAGATTATTGAGTAACAGTCGTAAAGCTGCAACTTTCGCAAGAACAAGGCCCCAGAAAATTCCTCTAATTTTACAGATTACTACAAACATCAAAGAATGCGATGATCATTTGTGCACTAGTAAGCACAAGTCTTGGAAAGAAAAACTACCTAACATTTGAGCATTAGAGAAGGGCACAGACTCACTCCTCCAAATCAAAACACATCCAGTTAAGGGAGCTCAACATTTCCTCTTGGCTGCGAGTGTTCTGCATCAGTGTCATCTTTAGTGAAAGAATAACAATAAAAATTCAACAAAATTAATTCCTAGCCCTTGTTGTTTATCATGTGAAATATAGGCACACACACATATACATGCATATATAGGTCCATATGTGTATACACAAGCACATACATAAATGAAAGGAAAATAATGGGAGTGCAGATCTTCTAGGTGTTTTAAATTCTCAAAACACTTGTCTTCCTGTTCATGATCTTTGTATTTCCAGTCACTCCCTCCATATCATAGAATCATATCTTTCTCTGAACAGCAATTCTTTTCACTACATTTATAGTTCTCTCTTGCAATGTAAAGTCACACTCAGCTTGTCAAATGATAAAAGATGATTAGAAACATCTATGCACCACTCAGAGTTCTCCTTTTTACCATAAATACAGGTTTTCTGTTTCACTTGTGGTCCAGTTCAGCTCTGCAGAATGAATGTTCTCATGCTTATGTGTTCTAGGTCCATCCTGGAAATAATGTCACCAAGCTACACTTTTTTTTTCCCCCCACAAAATATAAGTATTTGTTCTTGTTCAGTCTCCTAAGTGATTAAGATATTTAATTTCTAGTCCTTTTGATTTGCTGTGATTGCCAGACTTTCTTTAGATTCTCTGTGCTAGTGTGACCCAGCTGGAACAACTCTGGTTTTAGTTATGATGCAAATTCAGTGTTTCGTGCACAAATTTTTTTAGTACTGAAACTATGGCCTAGAGTAGAGGGTATGGAGGCAGAAGGTCATGAGATCTAATCATAGCTATAAAACTGTGTCCATGGGTAAGTTGCTTCATCTGCTGTATCCAACAAATGAGAGCATCCCTTTTCTCACAGGGATGTTATAAGCATTAGCTCATACCCACTTGTGTCACAGAGTCACCGTGGGGTTTCTCTGATGGCAAAACAGCTAAGTATTATTAATAGACATGTCCCTTTTGTTACCCATGCCTTTTTCTACTGGTCGGTCATCTGTTCTCTTGTAACGGAATAGGTCTGTCCTAATCTTTAAACTTTGCCACTGGAGGCACAGCTGCTCATTTTATTTTTTCTTGGGATCATTTTGTAAGTTCATTCTTTCTCTCTACAAATTAAATGTGTTTTTGAATCTTGAGATGTTCCCTGCATCTCAGTACCACAGCTGAGCTCTCTGTTTTCAGCTATGTTATCTAGCCTGAAAGTCAAATACAGTTACTCTAGTATCTGTATCTATTGCTTTGGTTTGAGTTCTACAGCTTTTTTCCCTCTTCAGTTTGACTGGTCTTTTATCCCTTTC
Organism: Chlamydotis macqueenii; assembly: GCF_036417535.1. Taxonomy (NCBI): domain Eukaryota; kingdom Metazoa; phylum Chordata; class Aves; order Otidiformes; family Otididae; genus Chlamydotis; species Chlamydotis macqueenii. The sequence goes on along the minus strand of NC_141560.1, from coordinate 49,175,296 downwards.
ACCTAATATGTTTTAGGCAGCTCTTCTCCACCTTTTCTCTTTACTTGTGAACACTTCATGCAATGGAGTTTTTAACAGTTACTGTGAAGGGAATCCTAGCCCCTGTGTGCTTCATCCAACTCTTTGTTATCTTTTTGTGGAGAGGTTCCCATCAAGAGTGTGAATTTGACTGGTTCTTACATCTTTCAGAATGTGCAGTATATTCCATTGAACTTTAGGACAGCCTCCTTTGTTTGAGATATTTTATTGAAGTCTTTCAATATTCTCTCCTGGTGTAAGGCTATATCCAGCTCTCCAACAGATGTTTCTCAGAAGTCAAAAAGAAAGGAAAAAAACATTTTGTAAATGTCATTCATACCTAGCTCTGCCCTTAGCCTCTGGACACAATCATACACTAGCCATAAAATCCAACCACTTGAGCTGACTCAATTCTCTTCAGTTTCTAAGCTCTCTAAGATATATTATATGATTTCAGATTTCCTTCCCTAGGCAGGATGGGCCTGATCCTGCCATCTACTGAGTATTTCTGAATATCAGTCCTCGTCTGTCGTCCAGCTTTCACAGTTACATGGGCTTGATAACCCTCACAGCCCTCACCCACCCACAGCCATCCCCATCCCACCTTATATCCACCCCCAGCTATACCTGTGCCTGGTCTAGCCTGACCGCTACAGCAGAGACGGGGCCTTGAGCCGTTTGGACAGCACTTCCTTGGGAAGCAGGTGGTGGGCTGGCCAGGAGCACCCCATGGGCTTGAACCATTCCTAGACCACTAGTTAGACTGCTCTGCTCTGCATGAAATAAATTATTCCTAATGTCCTATGACTCTGGCTGCCTGCCTTTAAGGTGTCTTAGATGTGTGTCGTTTGTGCTGTGTTTGGCTATAGCATTACTTGTTCACAACAAAATGAGAGAGGAAGGAGTAGGAAAATCTGTCTTGATAATCCGCAGGAGGACTTTCTCGCTGACACAGCAGTGGTTAAAGAAAGAACTGGCATCCATAGGCCTTATTCTACTTAAAGGCCTTATCAGCATTTCCCTAGTGTTAGTGCAATGCCTTCTGAATATCAGTCACTGAACAGCTTTTCACAAGATTAATACCTTACCTTTTCTCTCTGCACTTTGCAAAGCAGACAGAGGAAGAAGCAAAAGACAAGGTAGAGAGCTTCAGACAGAATTATCTATGCAATGTACCATGAAGTCAGCAATACGCACTCCAAACTGTAAGGTTTGAGGGCATGCTGCCACAATGGAACTAAGAGTGTCAGGACTGCAGGTTGCAGTGCTTGGTCTCTGCACCTTTCTCTTCACAAACAGAAGACAAAAGCCACCAGGAATCCAGAAAATGGACTAGGTGGCTGCAAAATTCTACTATAAGCTGGTAATGGACAGCCAAATATGAAAGACATTAATTCAAGGTCTGCCAAAAAAAGTCTAAGCAACCCAAAGACTCCACGAGGGTCAGGCTGATCCCATTATTCATGCCATGCTGTCATCACAACTACACAGGTTCTGGTGAATTTATATCTAGAAAACAATAGGAAAACTGGAGAGATTTCAGGGAAAGGTGAAACTAATGTTAGGGAAATATGATCTTGAGAGTGACTAAGAGCTAAGAATAACCACCCTGGTCATGCAAAAGCTAAAAACTCCAATAATCTAAAAGCTAAAGCCAGAGAGGAGACAGTAAAATGTTTAAAGGAAGGCAAAGAGGTATATTCAGTCAGAATAAAATTAAGAACAGGAGAATTCTTACTCAAGAAAAACTCCATAGAAGTCTCCTTGACAAATGTTTGAAAGGCATAGCAGGATGTAAGTGGAAATGATATAATTCTCATGATCTGAAAATTGAAACTCTAGCTAAAAAAAAACCTGGAACAGACTTTGGAGAGAACAAGGCAGCACTAGCAAGCCCATTATAAGCTGAGAGACTTTTTTTTTTATTTTAATTTGTCCATACACAATGTAGATAACCCTTGTCACTTTAGGGTCTGAGGCAAGTTTTGGCCTGTTACAGCTCTGTACAGTTCATAAGACAGCAAATGTGCTACAGGCACCTCTGGCAGAAATGCTCAATTGTGACAGCCTAGTTGTTAAAGAATAAAAAACAGAGCTGCCTCAAGTGTCTATATAACAAACTAAGATTCCTGATGAAACTTATTACCCTTCTTGCCTCTTACTTTGGTGTCTTGGAAAAAAGAAAACAATATTTCTGTCCCATATGAAACATTAAAATGGTTCTACATTTCACAGATAACTTTGTGGAATCTGAGAAAAACTAGACTAGAGGAACAGTAAGTTCCTGAATTTTTAAGTAAAATGTTTCATTATTAATAATAACAGTGCAAATTCCTCTCCCTTTTAAATTATATGTAAGAGACATTCCTCAGATCTGAATTATCTGCCATTTAGAAATAGTTTTCATGCTTATTTTATCACCAATGAGATAAATTAGATAATCTCTTGAGCTACACTTTTCTCTTTCCAATGTCCTTCAAATCCTGCCTGATGGATTTTCTTTTGTCCCAGGGTCCTTTTACTAAATAAAGACCTTTTTTTTCCTGTTGCCTTCCTCTCATCCACTTCCTCGTTAAATAATATATACCCCCTCACACATATCATACATTATCTCTAAATTCTGCACAACCTTTCAATAATATATTGCATGCCTGAAATAAATCTCATTTGTCACTGCTGGTACTAATAAAAGGTTTACATTTCTATTTTTGTCCTCCCTGAAATATTAGGTGCAAGAGCTTGTAATTGTATGGAGTTTTGTTCTTAATTTGCTTACAGGATTTTTTAATACTGCTGCTGCTAAAGAAATTTATCTTGTTGCATATTCCCAAGTCAGAGTTTGGCTTTCAGGTTGACTCGTGCTAATGTATATAGCACATTTTGACTATCTAGTAGTGGCTCTGGGGAACATTTTTCTATGTACTTGTAATATTACTTTCACATAAGGTGTGCTGGCATGCTCAGTGGAGGCCAAACATTGAAAATGGCCGCAGAAACTGCACTTGGTAACAATAGGGGAGTAGAGCAGATTCTGCTGTTATGAATCCTAGCATATGTCTTCTGCAGTGAAAGAGAGTGCTACGGACTTGCTTTGGGACCCTGGGTGCCACCATCCTAACCAAGCCAGTCTAATGACTGTCAGAGAAAGCCTGATAGAGACTGAAACTGAAGAAATTTAAATAACTATCCTCAGAAAGAGGACAGTTTGTCAGGAGTAAGACTAAATGACATTATTTTCTCCAGTTAATGCTATCATGACCCAGCATGCTGCTAAAAGCCACAGCAGCCCATGAGTCAGAGAAATGCTGTGCAGGGAACCTAAGCATCAGGATTTTGGATCCTGAGCTTTGGGTTTCCTGGCTCCGCAGCAGTGGCTGGCAAGTGCTCTGGAGCCAGAGAACGTGGAAGCCCCAGAAATCACAGCTCCAAGATGCTGTTGCTGGAGGGAGTATAACATGCAGAGTAGGTGGAAGTGATTTCTTTTTTTCTCTCTGGTTAAGAAAATAATAATTTTAAAAATCCAGCAGAAAATAGAAATTAATTTGCAAATTTACTGCTATGAAACCATTCTAACAGAAAACTCCCAGCCAGCTCTACCTCCATGCGCTTCATGCAGCTCACTGATATTTGCAGCTGCTGCCTATGGCCAAAATAAATTTTTATGGCTAAAATCAATGGTGGCAAATCCCATCAGGTTTGACTTTTGGCCTGCAAGTCTCTGATTTGATCAAATTCTTCTTCTTGGTTTAAATTTTGTTTTGAGGGCAAGTCTGATTAAGTGACTACCTGAGTATCATTATAGAACACTTCTTAAAGATTATAATTTCTGTATTTCAAAAGTTTTTTATAAAATTAGTGTCTGTCTGCATTTTACTGCTGGTGAAGCTATAGCACAGAGATATCAAATGATTTACCTGAAGGTAAACAGTGAGTGAGCGGAAGAGCTAGGAATTGTCCTGTAATCTCTTTATATTCTTACTACATTTACATTTAACCTGACCTATCTTTGTGCATAAATCAGCATTAAATAATGATAGCATGACATAATCCACACATTATTCTCAGCAGCAGTGTTTTGTACAAAGGTGATGGAGCCATACGGGAGCAGATGATAGTTCAATGTGCCTGAACGCAAAGCACAGGAGTTAAGGAGGCAGGCAGCCACAAACAGCTTAGCAGTTCCTGCTGGGTATTGTGAGGCCCTTTGCAAAGCCCATGAGTAAAGAGCTTTTCTGAATTCAGACTTACATAATTTGTAGTCTTCACTCATAACAGAGCTTATTTCCTAATCTTGGCCTGTAAGCTCTGTCAGTCCACGTAAATCTCTGATACCATTTATTCCTACACTTATCCCTTCTCTCCCCAGCATGCATCCACAAGGTGAGGACGCCCCAGGTTCTCACAGGGTTTGCTGGCAGAAAAGAACTGACATGGGGGAGGACTCAGATGGTTCTCCTGAGATATCATCCCTCTGCAGCTTGGCATAGCAGCCCAGAGACGGTTAATGCCTAACACATAAGCCCACATAGACTAACTTTAGCCAAAAGCATAAGGACATTGGCTGTTAAAATGTTTTTGGAATGGCTGTGTCCTCAAGGATGGAATGAGGTGAGGGATTTCTGGAGGCTGTGACTCAGAGTGCTCAGGAGAATTGCTTTTTTATTCCTTCTCATAAGCAGCGAGCAGAGCTTTCAAGCAAGAATATCAGTTTGGAGATGGATTTGATGAAATAGTCCGCCAGGTTCGGGAGCCATCAGGCCATCCTGCTATCTTAAGATAGTGTGGCTCTGCGCTCTCCTCTGCGCAGGGCTGCCAGACCTCGATGTATCAGGTCACACACACTATGAGGAGGGAGCTCTGACTCCAGCCTTATGCTTCAGGAGTCCCAGTGTTCTTGTCTGGCTCCTGTCTGCCTTCAGGATTCTCTGCATGCTGGGATCATGGGCACATCATAAGTCTCCTGATAGCAACGTTGGATTCATGACATCCTGCAGCAAGCTCTGTAAGTTATGGTGGGAATGTCCTTCTCTCTGTGACACTGCTGACATTCTGTCTGAGCTTGCAATTGTTTCAGCACAGGATTTGTTCCTACAATGAGCTCAATTCATGGTGATGGTACTTACACTCAGGAAAGAGCCTGGCATCTTCTGATGTTGCTCTCAAGATGAACTCTCAGCTCAAGCTCTCCTGAATAAATGGTAGCAAGCACTGCGGGATCCATTATAAGGACATTAACCTTCTTGCCACCACCTCTCTGAACCTTCCACCCCTCCTATGCTGGAGAGTGCTGCTGACTAGGAAGCTGCACACTGACAAGCAGCCCAGCTGTTCTCCTCCAGACCCTGGCAAGAGCTGGATGTGAATGAGATAAGGAGATCCTGTACAGGAAAGGCAAGGAAACCACTGTGATAAGAAGGTGTTCACAATGTTTTCAGGAATAAGTAGACCCTCGGACCTCAAAGAACAAGGATGCTTTGAACAGCTGCAGCCATGCACCCAAGTAGCACTGCTCTGCTTAGTCATGCCTGTCACCATAGACTCAGCAACAAATGGGTGAGGCTTTAGGCAGGGGTCTCACAGGTGCCTCCAACCTCTATGTTATCACAGGCACTTTATCTGGCAAGGCTAAGATACTAACACCCAGCTCCACAAAGGTGCTCACCCATGTCATGGTAATTTCAGTAGGTAAAATTGCAAATAAATGTCACTTAGGAAATAGCCTTCAGTATCAAATACAAGTCCTGGAGGGTTAACAAGGATTATTCCCTAAAAGTGCCCCCTTCCATTGCAGTAGCTTCCATTCAGGTTGCTAGCAAGGGAGGATTTTGGATAAACTAACTCTGCCCTCACTCGTGTTTGAAAAGAGAGGAAACTTCACCCTCCTTCATGCATCTTGTGATATCCCAGGATACATTCTCCCAGCTCCATGCTCTGCTCCAGCTACAGCTCATGCAGAAACACTTGGACAGACAATTCACCACAAAGATTTTTTGCCTTAATTTACCCCCAGGAAAGAGTCCTGGAAGTTCAAATCTCCTCTCATTGTTGCATTTTACCAGCCCTCACATTAATCCTGGAAATGTCAAAGGAAATCATAACAAGGGCAGCTGATCAGCCATCCCCAAGTACCAGAGACAGTAGATTTCCAGTCCTGCTCTCTGGCCCTCTTTGATTTTGTAGTGGTTCCACCAGCTAGGAATAATCACACAAAAATATGATGTAATCGCTACTGAAATTCAAATCTTTTCATTCCCTTCCAACCAATTGGAACTCACTCCTGATGTTTTCCAGCTTCTCCCTTCTGTGAATGAGACTGTATCCGTGTGAAAATATGCCTGGATCACCCACTGTGATTTATTCATCCGGAGGCAATTTGGAGGTTGCTGCTTACAATTAGCCACTTGATCTTTATCAGCGTTGTTCTTAGCACTTAGAGAGCTGTATCTCTGGATACAACCCTTCCAGTACTTGAATGGCCTATTTAATTATACAACTGGACCTGTTTGTGCACGGGATACTGGAATGACTGAAATCCTAATGATCCTCAACATTCACTTTCTCTACCAGAGGCAAAAACTAATATTTAGATTAAGTTCCCCAGTGTGTCCCTTGGAAAACATCACAATATCACACTGCAGAGGAGAGCACTATCTGCTCAGGAGAAAGATTGTAAGGCAACAGAGAAGCTGCTCTGCTCATTATTAAATATAGCAAATTACAAAGGAGAGTAAATCATCTCGAGACATCAGCTTTCCAGCTAAACAGGGACAAACCCAGGAAATGCTGGATGAGAAAGACACTCTAAAGAAATGTATATTGCTTTGAAACAATGTTTGTGAATGTGCATTAACTGTAACAGGAAAACACCATCTAATGATATAGATTCACTCTAGCATAGCTGACAGAATAGACAGCTGAGCTGGATTTCAGACAGAAAGGAAGATCTGGCATTGCCTGTTTAAGAAAAAGAGATGGAAATTACTAAGTAATGAGATGAGAGTGTAGGGAAAAAGAAAATGAAGGGAACTAAGAAGCAGGAGAGTATTAAGGAAGTAGCACAGCAATTTGGTTGGCTGTGAAATGCAGTTCCTGAAGAAAGCAAAGAGGAGTATGGGAGCCATAAGAAAGAGCAAGCTGGATACTGCCTGGTCATTTGTGTCATCATTCCTACTGCCTGGGGCCATTCTGCCTTGGTAGTGTTTTGTATCAGCTGCAAACATTGTTGAAGACAGTGAAATCATGCCCACGAGCGCAACAAAGGGAAGTGTGTAAGGCAGCTTGCCTCAGAGATGTTTGAGTGTAAAATCCTCAAGGGGGAATGAAACCTTTGAATGATCTTTGAGGGGCAAAGAACAAAACTGTCAGCATTTAAGTATGCTGGTTATTCTAGCAAACTTTCAAAGTAGTTTTAAGGTTACTCCAAAGCACTGCAAGAATGTGCAGTCTGTATGCTTGCACCCCAGAAGCTCAAACAGCATATCAAGTGGTCTTCAGAGAGGACAAGAAGTGGTTAGTGGCAGAGACTCCAAATCTATAATCTGCTCCAGGCCCTCCTCTCATTTCTTCTAGCTCCAAAGAAACCCAAAGATAGATCTCCTTCCCCTCAGCTAGGAGGCAGAAAACATCTCCATCAGCAACTTACAACTGTATACCAGCCCCCTGTTGTCTGTGACCTTTGCAAAAGGTGTGGGTGAGCCTAAAGTGTGCCAGTGGGGCAGACTGGTTTTTTTTGCCAGCATGCAGTTATTCTGTGCTGAAGAGCTGATTTATGCCATACCTTAGAGCAGATCTGTCACAGATTGAGAATTAATCTCCTAAGTGATTCAGGGATGAAAAGACATCTAGCACGGCAAGAATACCTGGAATGTAGCTTGGTCCAACCTGTGCTCCTGCAACACTGATTCATCCTTCCCCACATCAAGTCATACCAGGGAGAGTCCTGTGGATAGTTTTATCTCCAAGACATGTTAGCAGACTGAGGAAAAAAACTCAGGATTGCTTTGGGATGGGGCAAGTGGAATTCCCTATGAACCCATTTAATGTGGTTTAGAAATAAACATCTTTTCCTACTGTAGGCCTAACCTTGGATGGATTACATGAACAAAGAGACAATTTCTGATTTATTTAGATTATAGTAATGCCTGGGGCTATGCTCTGGGCAGAATACCACAAAACATATTTCCCTTTCTAAAAAACTAAAAAAAATGTCTAGTTAGTAGACACCGAAAAAATAACAAAGGGACAACAGAAGTTGTCAATAAAGCAGATGTCCTGTCCCTTTCAGCCTTGCTGTCAGCTACACTTACTCACTGGAGTTTCAAAACACTATAAAAATATTACAAGATAAAACACTGCTAAATAGTGTGAGCAACTTCCTCCCAAATACTGCATGACTTGCCCAGTTCTTGCTTCAGCTCTGTCAACAGTTGTGTTGACAGAGCTGAAGGAAAGAGCAGTCCTAGGGATCAGTTTTCTACAGGCTGATTCACAAGCAGGAGTTGTTTAGTGATTGCTTCAGATGCTTGTAGCAATTTCCATCCTCAGCCATCAACCTCATTTTTCTCTTAGGTGTTTCTGCCCTCCTATGGGGCATCTGGGCTGTTTGTGTAACAGGAGCCGAACAGCTTCAGTTTATCGCTCAGTGAATTAAGACAACCCAAAATTGATGTTAGGTTACCTTAAAGCACCAGACATAATGTTTGGTGGTTTGGCAGTTGCTGTGTGAACAGTTCCAGCATACTTCTAACCAAGGGAGAAACTGCCAGGAAATATAATGAAATGAAAACTGGGAGCAGAAATCTCTACCTCCACCTCAAGCCAAGCCCTTCAAATTCACGCACTAGGCACTAAACAATACAGATCTTGCCTCGTAAACACATGATTCTCTTGGAAAGGAGTATACTGTGGGGCAGCGTGGGGCAAGGATAACATCCTAGCAAATGTCTAACCAGCTCAGGAGAACAAAAGAGAGCATTATCCCACCAGAACTGAACTCTGAAGGTGACTTACGAAAAATCTCTCTGAGGACTGCAGTACTACTATCTTACCTGGCTTTGCAGATACATGTGGGTCAGTGAAGCTTCCTGTATGACTGCACTGGCCCTGTCTTCACTGCAGACAGACTATCTCAGCCTGTCTGAACTAACTGTCCTTCTGAGCAGTCTTGGCCATAAAGAGCAGTTCAACTAAGGAACAGTGCTCAAGGCACAGGTAGTGATACTACATTGCCTCTCAGGGGGACTCCCAGAAAGATTCTGGAGAACAACAAGGAACATGTCCATGGTTAGGTAAGAAAACCTTTCCCCAGTGCCTCATCCTAGACTCTGCTGGGATTAAAACTCTGTCTAGCCTATTCCAAGCAGCTAAGGCTCATTTCTCCCATAGCAGAAGAAGGCAGGGGGTGGGGGAGTGCTAATGCTTTCTCCCTATCTTAAATATCAGTCAGTCTGTTAAGGGTGAGGGCATCCCTAAGAACCAGCTGAAGTCACAGTTGTATGGGGCCAAGAAGGGTAGAGGGGGATTATACAAACAGTGGGGAAGGGCCTGAAAGCTGTATTCAGAGGCCTGTTGGAACATAGTAAGGCCAGCTCTAGCAACATCAAAGGCTACAGCAAGGAGTTAGTTTATACAGCTCAGTTAGTTGGATTAGACCCTTCATTAGGATGCAGAACAAACCTCTTCTTCTTGGCAGAGAGGATTGAGAAACAGAATAAAAATGGAAATCGGATCTGAGCCCTGAATTCCCTATTCAGCACAAGTTCCTCTTATTTGCGTAGGAACTCTAGTTTGCCTGGCTTTGTTTGAAATAAAGGTAACAGGAAATTTCAGGGCAGGATGAGGTCAAGGTCTCTTGCTTTGGGGCCAGCAAGCCCTGGGAGGACTCCTGAGTCAGAACACCCTGTCCTAGTAGGAGGACAAGCAGAGGGGGAGAGCATTTGCCATGGGGTACCAGCAGTACCATCTCTCTACAGCTGCATCTTCAGAAGACAAACTCAAAACAGACTTTGGAAAAGACCTTTCTTACTTTGAGTTGAACAAGTAGTTGTCCTGCTATACAGAGTCATTGACAGTCTGATACTTGAGTGGATGCTTTTTAGCATGCAGAGCACCAGGATGGGGCCACTAGTCAAGCTTGTTACTTTTCCCCTAACATACATCTTTTGAGGAAGTTTCTGTTTTGTTTCAGAGTATTGCAGGCTAAGAGAACAAGATGATATGGTTTTGGGGTTTGGTGAGTTGTTTTGGTTTTTTTTTTTGGTTTTTTTTTGTACTGCCTCTAACTGGAGGATTATTTGCATTAAAATCCACAGAGGTCAGACAGAAAAGCCTGAGTTTGACCTCAATCACGTCAGCATGGCTAAGGGACCACTGGGAGGGTTATGCAAGTATACTGCAAATTTAGTTTAAGATCAGAAAGAAGCCCAAGAATTTAAAATAGGAATTAGTTATCTACTTACTGTATCATCATAACAAAGCATGCTTATGTGTAAGAATGTATTTATTGCTGGTCTCTAGAACTTCTCTTTATTGTGTTTTAAGAAGAACGAAGGAAAGATCACACTCTATTGGTTGGCATTTGTTTTACAATTTCATATAGATTTTTTTTTCTAAAACAGTCTCTGGAGTGAAATCAGATATATTTAGATAAAATATTTCTTGCCTTGAAACAGAACTGATTGAAATATTAACAAGAGTTAGAAAGATATATGCCTGCATTTCACTTCATGCTGTTGAAGCCTTTAAATCACTACATTAGACCCTCGAATTGTAATCAAAAAGATAATTTCCTGGATGCCATAGTAGAGGAGAAAAGAGACTGCCACTTATAAGCAACCTGTGCCTTTAATTATTTTATTAATATTGCAAATTGTAACTGACAGAGCAATTAAGGTTGAATATTACCCTAGGAAAGCAGCCTGACCAATGTTGATGATCCTGTTAAATACATGGAATTCAGCTTAACAGAGGAAAAAATAGGTTCCTTGTGGTTTATTTCATTAAGGTGATTTCCAGAATTCCAGTAGTGATTGCCACATCTTTAAAACTAAACTTAGTAACAGACAAAAAGACACAGCTGCATTGGGATGGTGAGGAACTTAGAAGATTTTGGATTCTGTCATGAAATGTCCATTGCTGAATTTGTTTAATTTGACCTTAACTTTATCCTCAATGAGATAATCCTACAGTCTCCCTTCCTCTGAAGCATGTCCCTTGGATTTCTTTAAAACCCTCGTATCTCTCCGGGTACCTTCTGTTGCACCACTGCAAATCTTCTACATGCACTTAACATTAAGGGGCTCTAATTTTCTTCACTCTTATACCTATTTTTCATCAACATAAATCCATTGACTTTAATGGGATTGCACCTGACTTGCTCCAAGAAAACCAGACTGAAAGAATCAGCCTTGTAGTGCCCAAAGTCATATTCAGTATTCCAAAAGTGACAGTTTAATTATTGTTTTCTGCAGAAATAAATTTATTTCCCTTGCCTTCATCTCATAAGACAGCACTGTTGCTGCAAGACTTAACAGACAAAGATTCTAAGCATGACATTATCTCCCTTTAACATTTAAACTGCAATGCTGTTCAGGAATCTACATGACTAATTTTTAAAGAATTACAGCCACAGATATTTTTTCCAGTTCTTCCTTTTGCTCTTAAAAAATAAATCAAACTTTAATTTTCTGCCTTTTTTTCCTCCATACACTGGAAAATACTTAGGATACATTTTGGCAAAACTGAAGGAAATGTGTTAAGAAAAAAACTTATTTGAAGCCAGAGAGAGCATCAGAGATTTGCCATGATGTTTTCCCAGTGTGAGGCCTGCTATTCACATACAAGGAAAAAAGTAAAACTTTATCTATGTTATGGAAGGCAGCAATATAGATGCTGGAAAAAAAATATTTCCTAGCATAAGCAAAAGGCAAGCACACAGCTGCAAACATCATAAAGTAACAGTATTTTATCCACTTAAACTGCTCTTTCACAAATCAAACTACAGGATTCCTGTCAAGTTAAAAATCTTACTACTTAAGTGTCTCCTCCCTTTCATTCTGTTACTACCTACACCCTTCATTGTTTACAATAAGACAGAAGTCTCATCCTATTGTTTTTGACTACTTCTTCTGTTGTTTGCTCTGTGTTGCATAGGTGAAGTTTCTACACTGAAATTACAAAAGAAAACTAGTAAAAGAATGTGAGCTTCATTTCTTGCCTTGACTGTAGTGTACAGCTTGCCAAAACTAGGGTTGAGGTTTGCTGGAAATTTAATTAGTTTGAAATTTAGGTTGGTTCTGAACCAGACAGGAATCTTTTCTTTTTTTTCTTTTTAACACTCTCCTAAAGACAGGAATGGAATTAAGCTAACTGAGCAGCTGCAAACAGCTTGGGAATTTCCAGTCCCTAAATGACCTTCTAAACAACTACTTACAGGAAAGAGACTGTTAGCAGAAGAGCAAGCCACATTAGTTCTGAGGTCAGAAACACTCAATTTTCAGCAACCCCTTCCCCACAAAAAATATCTGTGCAATGTGGCAGAATGTGGCATGCTGTTCAGAACCAAAACTTTTTCAGGCTCATAGAAAATGTAAAACTGCCTCTCCTCCGGTCCACTGGGAGAAAAGTTAAGTCTCATGAGCTACATCTGGATCTGTAGAAACCAAAAGATCTTTTATCTCAAAATGATCCATGGAAGGAGGTACCATGTCACTATGATTTAACTCCCCTGATGAAGTAAAAGCAATTGCAGGAGAGAAATCCACTCCTGATAATGGCAAGTGTGAGGAAAAGATTTCGAAGTAGTGAAGTTTGGTGTATACTGACTGCTCTGACACAGAACTGAAAACTCTGGAGGCATGCATGTAAGGCATCATGGGCCTTACAGCCAGAGTAACACCACAGCAAGGTACAGAAAGCCATGCTTTCCATCTTGGGCCACATATGATCCCAAGTGGATTTCACTAGTATCACTGAAATCCTCCAGAGTCAACTGGAGCTCTAGCTCAGTGACTTTAAATATTGCACAATGCTCCTTTCATCTAGTAGAGATGATATAGCCTTTATGATGATATAGCCTTTACCAGAGCATATATTGCACAACACTTACTCCTTCTTTCTCTTTCAAACCCTGTTAGATAAAGATATTTTTTCAAGCATGAAGAATTAAATCACTAGAAGAGACAATTAATTTGAACTAATGTGAACCCAGTTATTTTACAATTCACTTGGCAGGACAAAACCAGGTGTATGAGTATACATAGAGTGAGGACCACCAACACAGATATGGACAGAATCTATCCTTTTTCATTTGTTTTGATCCCAAGTGTCTGTCATTCATGGTGGCAGAACTCTACCTTTCAGGTGGCTGTGAGGGAAGACAAGCTTCCTAGGACTGACTCTGGCAGGAGCATCAAGTGCAGGGCTCAGCTAGGGTATGTGCTTTTAGAAGAGAACAGCTGATTCACACATTGGAAAATAGCGGGCAGGTATATCTGTGTCTGATAAGGCTAGTCCATTACAAGATTTCTTGTGTGCTGTCTCCCAGTTCAAATTCTGTTTTACCATTTTACACATAGATAGAAACACATAGATAGAAAATTCCAGAACTATCCAGTGGACATCTTAATAAACAGTAAGAAATGTGTCTTTAAAAATGCCACAAGAAGCTCATTGCTTTCTCTGTCACTGTGACTGACCTAACCTATCAATGACACTCCTAACAATTAATGGTTGCATCAGTGACAACCCTGGATGCTGGTTGTACACACAGTGCCTGTACTCACAGTTTTCACAGCGATTCCCTGTGTAGCCAGCCAGACAGGCACATTTGTAGGTACCACTTTTGTCAAGAATGCATGTTCCATCATGAAGACATGGAGATGAAGAACAAGCTACAAAAGAAAAGCAAGAACATTCATGGTCTCTCATAGCATAGGAGTCCTATCTATTTTCCCTCATGAAGGTTGTGTGTTGCGGTGAATTACATGTTCTAGTTAAAAGTTAGGAAGATACAGTAAAGGGCCTAATGCATGTCAAAAAGCCTTCTGCTCTTCTTTCTTACTTACTGGAAAGAGGGATGAGCAGTTCTTTTCCCAGCATTCATCATTTACTCTTACCATTTTCCTTTAACTGCCGTTAAGTGGTGAGAAAGATTTGTAGAAGAAAAACAATTTACAGCAAGCTCTAACAGTGTTTAGAGCTTAGTCTAAATTAAAGTAGTTTAATATCATCCCAAATTTCTCCTGCCATTCACCCCAGAGTTTAGGGATAAGTTCTGAGATCCATGGTTCTGGCAGGTTTTTTTGGGTCTCATATCTTTTCACCCCAGACTTTGGGAGTTGCTTTGCCCTTGAGGAGCACTTCTTTGGTGTAGTGTTTAGGAAGCTCTGAATAGTTGTGATGACCCTAAGTCTGCTGAAGAAGCTCTTGCACACCACAAATCTAGCAGTGATAGGCATAAAATTGTACCTATTGGCATAAATTAATATCAGAATGTGCAATTGTGCCATTTAATATGAGCAAATTCCACTGTGCAATAGAATCATAGAAACATAGAATGGTTAGGGTTGGAAGGGACCTTCAAAGGTCATCTAGTCCAACCCCCCTGCAAGGAGCAGGGACATCTTTGACTAGATTAGGTTGCTCAGAGCCTCATCCAACCTGGCCTTGAATGTTTCCAGGGATGGGGCATCAGCCACCTCTCTGGGTAACCTGGGCAATAACACACACACGGTTTTTTTGTGCCTGCTCTAAGGGGACATGAGTGAGTACAACATAATTTATTCTCAAAAATACAAAGAAATCATTTCCACTTAGATTATTTTCCAAACTGAATGTAGGTTTTAGCACACTGAAAGTAGAGCAAAAATCTCAAGACTTAGATCCAGTTTAAGATTCAAGTAACTCCAACACCTGAGGAGTTCAGGATCTGATGCCCTGCTTCAGTTCCATCTTAACAAACAAGACTCTGCAGCAAAGTTCACATCTGAAGCCACACCAGAAGTTGAGTTCAGTTTCAGCTCACATTGACTACAAAACATATTCCTTGACATCTTAAAGAATTATCCAAGCATACTTGTTAACTTACAGATTAAACTTTGAAATCATAATTGCTAGAAAGGTCAGCATTCTAATTCCTTTACAGATCATCTTTGTCCTTTCATGCTAAATACACTGATTACTTTGGTTATAACAGAAATATGAATCTTTGTACCAGCTGCTGAGTGTTGGAACCACAAGCAACCAGCCCTGAGGGACCTATGGTGAGGCTGTGTATGATTACATTTAAAGCATTCCCTCTGAGATAGTCCAGAATGACTATCCAGAATACCAGAATCAGCAGTTTTCCTTGGAAAGACTTCACTTGAAGTATAATCTTTGAGTCTGTTATATCCAGACAGCAAGAGATGACAAATATATAGATACCACATATGGATTTCTCTGGAGGTTTCACATGGTACTGTAACAGCAATTCATACATGGCTGGGGAATGAATATTTTCCAGGTCTCACTGAAGACGAAGGTGTGACTAAGGACAGTATTTCATTGATAAAATGAATATATATGTGGTAGTTGTACTGTATCCAACTAATGTAAACTATCACTGAAAAAGAGAAGAAGAAGAAGCAGAAGAGCCTGTACACACTGATATTTTGTAGTCACTAGTTTGAAGCCAGTGAACTTTCGGCTTTGTCCTTGCCCCAGCTTTGTCTCATGATTCTGTAAAAGTAAGCATGTTAAGCGAACAAGGATAAGTGCCAGATACTGTCCTTGAAAATGCCTGATACTCAAGAGCACTAAATATTTTTCTTTTCAAAGGAGTGTTGATTTCCTGGCTTCAGTCAAACAACATGGGACGTTACTTCAAAAGGTTAAAGCCCCAAAGTTGCATCAAAGATCACTAGCTTGGGGGTACAGAAAGTGTTGAAACTGAAATTCAGTAATAGTCTTTCATCTAACTAGATCCAGCATATAAGACCCTGATGCCTCCCCATCTAGCCCCCCATCTTTCTCATCTGAAGTCTGCTGAGTGACTTCTAGTCACTCATGCCAATTACTGGTCCTCATTTGACACCTGGCATGGGATGGGACCTAACACCTCCTTCTAGACCAGCAGTGCAGCAGGTTATGTGGTTTTGTTCTTTAGTAATTACACATGCAGTGACCTTTCTTAAAGGGGATATAGGCTTTGCAGCTTAGTTTGTATCGATCAAAACCTTTCTAGCAGTTGAACCAGTGACCTCCATGCAGTCACTGCCACTGTTTCAGCAAGCTATGACTTACAAGCCAGCACAGAGGTCAGACGAAGGGAAGACAGAAAAGGAAGGAATTCATTTCTAACAGCACAAGATGCTTCTTCAGTTCTCTCCATTACACCACTAAGGTGCTGGGGACATCAGATCACCTCCATGGCTTCATCCACATCCTGCAAGCACAAGTGCTGCTGCTGCTCTCACCTGCAGCACAGGGAATTGCTCTAGCAAGCTCTATTCAATCTCTTCCAAGGAGCTCTGTTTTTCCACAGTGCTGTGCACAGAGGGAAATTTCAGGGGAAATGCCTCAGTTTGCAATGTGCTGCCAGAGCTTTCAATCCTGTGCTGCCCCTGCTTTTAATTCTACGCTGCCTCATGCACGCTGTATTCTTCCCCTAAACTGTCCTACTGGCCAGATTAATGCTTCACATAAAAAGACACTGGGAGTTTTTTAAAAGCCTTTCACTGCAGCTACACATTAGGCCAGAACAGCCTCATAATAAAGTGCACAATAAGAACTCCTCACAAACTCTAAGCAGCCCTTTGCAACGTGCTCTGTGTGGATTACCACACACTTGCAGCCACCCAGCCTCAGAATAATTACCACTAAAAACGGGGCGGAAATAAAGTGCTCAACAGCTTTCGAATACCAAGTATTCCCTGCTGGGCAGAGAAAACACAATCAATTCAGCTTGCACCATATGGAAAATGTTAGTTCCCTGAGCGTGGGCAGCCCTTATGCAACATAGACCACACCACGGTCATTTGTTCTATATCACCTCTCCTGCTGGAAGCCCAGGCGAACTATCAATAGCTAACTGCTCCTGCCATGTTACTAACAGGTACTAAAGGTAGCAGCTGAAGAATAGGGCAGGCTAAGAAGTGGTATAGGTACTGCTTCCAGCAGTATGCACACTTCAGATCGCTAGTTACACCCCTGATCATTGTTAACAGCTGATCCACTGCAGGTCTGTGGATTCATATAAGGATTATATAAACTAACTAAACTTCCTGAGTCAGATATACCCTGGATGGCCTCATGAAATGTGGGTCACCAGGGTGTGTGGAAGGCAAGTGATGATGGGTCACAGATCCTGCAGGGTTTATCTATGGCAAAGCAGCACACTTTAATTAGCCTTCTGTGCCAGGAGTACTGTGGATAGATTTGACAAAAAAAATTCCCTGCATAGCTAAATAAGGAAGATCCAGGAAGAGTGTAGAGGCTGCTTCAAATGCAATGGCAAAATGAGGAGCCAGCCACAATTTCAATGTTATTTTACAGCCAGAAAGAAATGATGGAAAGCAGCGTGGGGGACTCAAGCACTGAGTACTTTAAAAACCTCAGGAATTCTGGAGCCCTGCTTCTGTCATTCATAACACTGAGTTCATCACAGAATGGGAAATGCATATTTTTTTTTCCTTAGAGAAAATAATCTGTCTTCTGTACACACTGTTGTTTTTTTTTTAAAGCCCTAGTGGTGTGATACATGAGCCAACACAAGAGTCATGTCAGGGAATTTTCACTGAGCTAATTATGAGGTTTTGCATCAGATTTTTGCTAACTGAGATAGTGACTCTGTTCCTCCACAGAGCACTGAGCAATTCTGCAATTGCAGATACACATGCTCCTTCCTCTATTTCCTTCTGTGCTCTTAGTTCTCAGATTCAAAGAGAAAGGTCTCACAAAACAGCAGCTTTTCTGTGCTGGCTGTTGTGCGTTTTCTTCTCACAGGTAGAAGGAATTCAGTCTGTGTTAGAAGAGCCTCATACTCACATGCCATCTGATGGCTTTTGAATCTTCCCTGCATTGACTTTGTGTAAGTTGCTGTTGGCAACACAGCATGAAAGTTTATAATGAAGCAAAACAGGGAGAGAGATTAGTGAAACTGAATTAATGAGAATGAGTGGCATGTTCCACTTTTCAATTATTTTACCTGTAATTTCTTCAAAGACAGCATGAAATCCATCAAAGTTCTTGGATCCATCAGACTGGAAGAGGACATGGAGTGAGGACCCAGTGCTTCGGATGGGAGGTGGCCTCTCATTTCCACAGAATTTCTTAATTATTCGGCTGTCCAAATTGTCCCCATCGCGAACTTCCACATAGTCATACTGGCACATGTAGTCAAACTCCAGACTCAGCATGGAAAATCTTGGGAAATGAGGACACACAGTCAGACTGCATACTCTTACCTGTTCAACCTGACTCTGATTTATTTGCATGTCTTGTTATTAACATAACTGTGCCTTCCCCCTCCTCAGTAAATACACAAGTCCCTAACCACATAAAGTTCCCCTCAGTTCATCTCAATTTTTGCATCATGATCCTTGGAATCCAGCTCAGCTCTACACAGTTGCGCCATGAGTATATTTAAGTGGCAGAACAGTGAAGTCCGAATTGAAGTCACACAGTCTGTTGACATGCATCAGATCCCTAACCACACTACAATGTTAGAACTTTCATCTAGGGTCAGACATTGTAGGGGAAATATTTCTATTGTGGCTATCTGCTAAAAACTTCTATTTAACCTAAATAAAGTTCTAAGTACTGAAAGTAACAGTATCAAAGACCAAGGCTCTGAATGTTATGATGTCCAGAAGTCAGCGATTAGGGGTACAGGGAAAGCTTGGGGATGTAACAGAAGCAAAAATAGACAGAGAAAGGGAATCTGAAACACTACAGCACGTTTTGCATTAAAAAGTAAAATGGTAGTAAATCCCCATGTCTGGCACTTGCCCTTCTTTTGAGGGCAGAAATAAGAGACAGGAGTTAGTGCAGAAGGAAAATATTTAAAGCCTTTTCCCACAATGTCTGTCTTTCCTAGCTTTGATCTGGCCACTGCGTGAGGCTCTTGTTCGTTAACAGGAATGTTATATGCTGCTGTTTGAATGCAGTGGGGCACAGAGCCAAAGCATCCCACCAGAATATGAATGAGAAACAAAGTGAGAAACACCAAGTGCCTCTGGAGAATGCGCAATGGGCAAGGGTCCTGGGCCCAGTCTTGGTACAGCAGGTAAGAATGATAAAATCTGGGCCTGGGAGAGGCCATGCTACTAGCTTTTCTGTAGAGTATTTTATAAATTAAACTTCTTGTGTACTCAACCTTCCTGAGAACTCCTAATGCCACAGACATTTGAATTTAGGATTACACTAAATTTCCCACATTGTCTATTCCAGTGTGGGCCTAGTGATTTGTAAAGACTGCATTTTCACACCAAAGAGGTGAGACAAATTTTGGATCTGCTGCTGGATCTCACAGTCTGAAGAGGCAAGAGAGTACTGGAGCCTATTTTCTGCTCTTCTCTTCTTGGGATTCAGGCCTCCATGTTAAGGAGGCCCCCATGTTACATGAAATAACCTTTCTTTGACAACTCATGAGCTGACTCAAGAGGCCTCTTCATTCAATCACCTTTGTTTAGGTCGTATGGTTGGTTTTAGAGCATCAAGAGTACACTACATAACAGAGAAATGAATGAGCAGTTGTAGGAAGCTACATCAATGGAGGAGAGCTCCTAAATTTTAAAATAATCTAGTGGAATGTAGAATAACAAGAAAAAATTATATCTGCTTTTAATATGCATTAGAGAGATTAATTCAACTTAGCTTTGCATAAAATGCATGAGTTGAATTCTAGTATCTGTCACGTTTGCCAGATACATCCTCACAGGCATCAGGTTATACACTACATCTTCAAAACATTCTGTCACTGGCAGATCATACCCCAGGGACCTACCCTTATGGAAGTTACAGAGCAATACAAATTAACCCATTCATCCTTGTCATACTTACTGTCAGGTACAGGACTGTCAGGCTACAGTTTATCCTGACTCAGTCCTAAAAATATTTACTGGTTCTCTGAACTGGAGCATTTCTGATTAAAATTAAGTATGTGTGTAAGAACAGAAGAAAAGTTTCTGGGATACCCACCATGTAATGGGAGCAGTAACACTTATAGGTGTAAAGGTAAACTCTGTCTAGCAGTGTGTTCCTGAACAAAGAATATCAAGAGATACTCACACAGAGTGAAGGCACAGAGCCATACACAGAACACTGCTTTTAATTGTTTGCTTGCTCTGCTTCAAAAAATTATGAAAACAGAGTGGAAAATGTGAAAGGCTTAGGGGATTCTGATTTGCATTTTATTTAACTTAGGATAGAAGCAGGTACACTGTACTGATGAGACAGGATCCCATGATTAAGACTCAGAATTGGCAGATGAGGAAAACAGCCAAAGTTTTTCAAAATTTCTTGGCTATGGGCCAGTGGATGGGGCCCTTTACAGACCACAAGGCCTATTGCTGTTTAAATCGCAGGTACAGGCAATGCCATGAACCTCAGTTCCCTCACCTGTGAAACTGTAGCTATATCGTAATTCTCTTGGATATTATGAAACTAAACATGCTCATTTAGTGCTACAGGTCACCAGATACAAAATCGAATGCAAAGTATTGTCTTGATTTCATCAGTGCCTGCAGTGTGAACACATTCACCAACTCTTCTGAGGAAAGCTTCTAGCCAAGGGAAAATATGTAAAACTGCATTTCTGCTGAGGCGTTAAAGAAAATGATTGAAAGCTGTGAGCTACTTCTACTGTGGTATGACATCCTTGACATGGCTCGGCTGAGGGAGTGTATACCTCACAATCCAAAGGAAAACAAGGCTGGAAAAAGGCAGAGAAAACAAACTACCACCACAATCTGGGCACCATTTATCAAACAGCTCTGCTTAGCCAACCCCCAAAGGACTGTGTGCCACAGCTTAAAGCAAGGGAAGATTTATCTGTGCTCCTGAGATTTTGACTCTTCCTGCCCTATGTAAGCAGAGACAAACCACTTTGTTCCCCTTCTGTATCACACTGTCCTCATCTCTGCCCTCACAAGCCATCAGAGCAGCAGCAAATAGGATTTGTGCAGAGAGAATGAAGAAAGGAGTTGTTAGCAGTTGTGCTGAATCAGCACAACGTTGTCTGTGCATTACAGCTCTAAGCAGAGTTCACACCCACAGAGGGGATCAGCGTGTTTATATCAAAATGCAGTGAAGGCAACAGTTCAGCATGGATGGCAGACCCAGGAGGAAGATTCTGGTGACCTGCCCTTCTGTGTAGGAATGGCCTAAAGGAGAAGCTTTAGGCTAAATGTAGCAGTCTTTCACAGCATCTAACTAATGAAGTACTTCAATGGCCAGCTTTCAGGAGGTCCACCTTGAAAACCTAAGCTGATTCAGAACACACTCCAGGGTTACCTTATGTGAGATAGATACAGGTCCTCACGTTCTGTGTTTGCCCTCCTTCCTCCTATGCCTCCTGACTTGCAGGCTGGCAGGATTAAGTGTGGACATTCAGTACAGCTCCTGACGCTTCCTTAGAAGTGCCATGTCATCTGCTGGGATCTTTAAGCACCCAGGCATCAAGCTTAGCTCAGGTTGGGCACAGGGCTTTAGGCTTCTCCAACACTATCCAGCTCAGATAAAGATAGTTACAACAGCGGGCTGGTAGCTCAGGCTGCCCTTTTAAGAGGCTTTCACAGCTGGAATGTAACATTATGTCACAACAAGGAGATGCTTAGTATTGTGTGTGTTTGACTGTAGGAAGGATGGAGATGGGGAGAAAGAGAAAGGCACTCTCTGCAGGATGCCACTCATGTTAAAGGTTTGCAACTTCTGGTAACAGCAAAGGTAAAAGGAGTTAACTGTACACATCTCAGATGACACTAACATGTTCCTACAGGGCATATGCATGGCCCTCAGGGTCTAGAATGGAGGTCTGGTTTCTCCAAAGAGTTAGTACAGCCATTAGCTTACTTTACAGCATCCCCATTCCTCTGCCTTGAAAACAGATGAGAGTCACCTTAGCGCAGCCACAGCAAGTACCGCTGCTCAATCTAGCGTCCTTTGTTAAAACAGCCTTTCCTCCCTTTCCTGTACCTTGTGCCTGGTGCCACCTGGCTGTCAACTCTTTACTTAGAGGTGGGTGCATTCATTACTGATGTGCATGCACAGGATCCATTTCTACTCTCACACCCACCCCTGTAAGGTGAAGACAGGGTGACACCTGTAGCTCCTGAAGCACTTTTTAAGCCTTAGCATTGACAAAGCCTTGTTCAGAACTGTAAAAAATCCCAGGTTACCACCTCTCTGAGCTTGTGCTGTGCAAATCATACATCTAGCCAACAATATCTTTTAAAAACAAGGTAAGTACAGCTCATACCTGCTGAGACTAAGGCAAAGTTATGTCATGAGAACACAAAACTCCTTCTCACAGCATTGCTCCCCTGTGTCTCCTACACATGTCTGCAGAATGAAGGGGCTCCAAGGCAATAATTGCAGCTGCTCATAACTACACAATAAGATTGCATTTGCAAGTCTGAAAACAGGGTATTAGTGTGGGAATGCCACAACCTCTTCTTTTCTATTCAATTCATTTCTCTTCCTCTTATTAAATATTAAGTCTCTCTTTAAACATACAGGAAGAAATCTGTTTATGTATCTAGCATAGTCCTTTTGCCTGGGCTCCAAAGCTGGTGAAATATTGATGTGAAGGCTTTAGCTACTGTTTTTATTATATTAGCTAGTCAGTTTTGAATACAATTCCTTGCCAAGCTTCCTGCTGCATGTGTGAGCTCCCTGCTACGCACTCATGTAAACAGTATTACTTACCCCAACTAGGGACGCTCCTGCACTAAGCAGGACATCCTATCAAGAACTCTGTGGGTTAACAGGTCTAAGTCTACACAGGTTAGAGAATCAATCACATCCTTTAGACATAGGAATGGTAAGAGGAATAACTGAGGCTCGTTCACCAATGTGAAACGGTGAAAGAAATGAGTGAAAGAGTGAAAATGAGTGAAAACAAGTAAAAGAAAAGTAAGAGAGGGAAAAATGTAAGCTAAACGCAAGGCAGGTCCCATGGGCAACTCTCTCCTAGCATGAGACATCATATCAAAATGTTCCTACAGCTTTTCTTCAAAAAACATCTTAGTTCAGCCTGGTACACTCTTCACAAAATATTGGGTGCTTTGGTGTCAAAGTCTCAAGGAGACCTCTAGAGAGATACATTGTGTCCAGTATCCAAGAAACTCTCCTTAGCATCCAGCTGTCCTAAATGGGAACTGAAGGCACAGCACTGACAATGTGTGCAGTGGCTGCCCACCACAAACTAGACCAGGGAAAGAGCTGAGGTACTAAATGCAAAGTGGTGGCAGTACCTTCACTGCCCTAGAGCTCCTAGCTG
Organism: Chlamydotis macqueenii; assembly: GCF_036417535.1. Classification (NCBI taxonomy): domain Eukaryota; kingdom Metazoa; phylum Chordata; class Aves; order Otidiformes; family Otididae; genus Chlamydotis; species Chlamydotis macqueenii. The sequence continues at coordinate 49,151,799 of NC_141560.1, read as the reverse complement.
TTGACCCTCATTGACTCTTGGTGATCCCCATACCCCAATGTCCACTTGAAACCAGTGCTGGCTAAAAGTCAGTATGACTTACCGTAATTCAATGTTAAATCCAGCTTGAACATGAATAGTCCATTCGCATCGTGCATTCAGTGGGTAACCCTCCAGCAAAATCTGACCTTTAGAAGTCCGAAGAACCTGCCCGCACCCTGGGAAGAAAAAGCAGTAAAAAAAAATCTGTGTGAGGGACCTTCAAGAGTCATTTGAAGAAAAAACATGTAGAAATAACACCGGAATGAGAGGACAGGGTGGCTTAGGGAGATACACACTTTCTTACAAGGCAGTATGTAAAATAATGGGACAGCCACACAATGGCTATAAAGAGTAGTGACTCTCTTAGAGTATTGTTTAGGCTAAGAGCACTCCCAGAAAAGTTTTAGTTGATTGTTTCTCCCTAGTCTGCAACGCAGCCCAGTGAAACCATTTTTACAGCTTTTGCCCAACTCTTAGTGGGCTAATCAAAGTCCATCCACCCACCCAGCTGACACTCCAGCTCAGAACAGTTTTGATGGATCTCATGTTGATCTGTATAATCACTGAAGCTGATGGGAAAGTGCCAAAGGTACAAGGAACACTTGAATTAGCTCAAGTGAATGAAACAATGAGGGGAGGAGCAGTTGCACCCAACGTCATAGTTTCAAGTCCTTCACAAAAAGACTTGTGGAGGAAATAAAGATGGTGTATTCCTAGAGGAGACATCTATTTGTCATCAGAATTCACCACATCATCTTTACATGTAAATGCCACCATTCCAATGGAGACATATAACCATCACAGCTCCTCCACCAATGACTCAATCTAGCCCATATATAACATACAGCCCTCATCCCTTCTCTCAGGTTCATTCATATCCTTCCTCTCCTCCTGTCCCACTCTGCTTGTGCCACTCTCAGCTTTTCACCATACTATGAAATGTGCTTCAGTGCCTAGCATCCACAGAATTAGATGAAGTACTCTGGTAATTTGTGCCCAGTCTGAGAAAACCATCAGAGGACAACGACCTGAACAAACAGCAGACAAGGTCACACACTGAGGAAGCAATATCTTTTCATGGCTATCCTGCAGCTGTCCCTAGGCAGCTGTCCAGGAATAGTCATCCTCATTCCTCATCTTGGATGCTGAACATTTTTAGCCCAGAGAGTTCTCCTACCTTTGGTAACCTCTCCCTTTCATTCAGCTATAAAATATGGCTAATGGTATTTTCCTCTGTAGAAGAAGGAAAGTTGTATAGTGATATTTGTAGAGCCTTCTGTGATCTGCTAGCAAAATGCACAGCTAAATCATTACGCACCAAACAGAGCTAATTTATCAGTTTCTGCTTTCCTGACTACATCTTTCTGAATGGAGTCTTGCACATGGCTACATTCCCTGGTAAGTCTTCTGTTGCTTTGCCGGGGGATGAGACCGTATCCGTAAGCCAGAAATCGCAATTGAGTCTAACAACATCACCAAACCAGGGGACTCTGATAGGCTGCACACCACAGATAAGGAGGATACGTAAAAAGACAAATGACCCAGAAGACCTCCATAGCACCACTCTTGCTTCTTTTTACCTCTTCAGTTCAACAGAAAGCCCTGCTCCTTCCACCTCATTCCAAAAAGGAACCCTAAACTTTTAACCAGGACACAGGATGAATGTTTCCTACTGAAATAGTGAGTTTTAACACTCGCCTCAGAGCCCTTCCTTCCTTTGGGAAAAGAGGGTGACAGTGACCTGATTTGGTGAAGTACCAAGCGTCTGCGGTTCCCATTGATCTTAGTGGTTGGAAATCAGTACTGCTGCATTTGGTCTATGGGGAAACGTGAAAACTGCAGGTCAATTACTCCTCTTTCTTCTTAAGAAAGTGTTTCTCAAGTGAAATACCCTTTGTTCATTTACCCTCAGTTACCCTTCATTAAGCAGGACCCACGGAAACAGAAATCCTGCTCAGAAGAGTTCCTCAAGAGTGTTTCATCCTCCTCTGTGGCTTGCTTAGTTCCTTCTGTTAAAGGCAAGGATTAATGACTGTGCCCAGCAACCACATTAGGATTCAGCGAGTACAGCAGGATCTGCTGTGGTGCACATGATAATGCTCCTTCCCACAGCAAGAAACAGGACCTTGTGCTGCTGCTGGCTCCTGCCTCAAAAACAACCTGAAACAAAGATGCTAGAAATCTTCAGAGGGTTTGACAGGGGGCTTGGACCACCACAAAGAAAGTTTCCCTTTCGTCCCAAAGGGCTTTTAAGTTCCCGATGCCTTTGACAAAGGAAAGCCAAAGAACTGGTGCAAAGAGATACTTGTGTGCATGGCATACTAAACACACTTTTCTGTTTGCAGTGGTACAGCCTGAACTCTCTGAACACTGGTGCCAAGGAAGTAGGTTTGGCCAGCAAAGCAGGTGGTCCAGAGGCTAAAGAGGAGCCATTCAATGACTGCCTCCAAAAGAACGTTCTCAGATTTGCTGCTGCCCTTCTCTGCACGAAGCCCCTTTGCGATCACATCAGATCTGTGCTCTTCTATCTCTAGCCCTTCTAGCAGCAGTTAGGCTGACTCCCCAGACCAACACTTCAATCATCTGTTGATCAAAAGGAGTCTTTTCTCTTCCCATTCTGAATCTGCAGGAGACCTGGAAAGCTCTCTAAAATAATTTACATCCTAAACACAAATGCTGCCAAATTCTGCCTCATTTACAAAAAAATAATCCACTTTGGCAGAGTGTCAACATCCTTATTCTGTTCCTGTTCCTGAAAAAAAAGGCAGCTTTCAGGGCCACAGTAAGATTTCCTCTAAGGCTTGTTACTAACAGAAAACAATTTAGGAGACCTCTGAGTTGTAGCCCACAGAGACCCATGAGTCGATGAAGGGAGAGGTCCTGAGGAGACCTCTAGTCAGAACTCATTATCTGCTGTTCGAGTGCTACAGCATCGATGTGGGGCTCATTCAAAGGTCAAGAAGACTGAGCAGAGGAGAATGAGAGTACAAATGTTACTGGTATTTAGAAACAGGCTGATATAGGAAGGCAGCTGTCACTTGTCGTACCTTGTTGATACCTGTTGCTTGTTGGTCACCAGTATTATGTGAAACGCTAATGTTCACAAAGTCTTTAAAACTACAAATACTGTTGTTCGTCATGGGGACCACATTCGGACAGCAAGGCTGAGGACAGCTCTTAGGTAGCACCACTTTCTCCCTCACTTTAATGGAGTCTGTGTTCTCACGCAAGGTGATAATCACATGTTGACAAAGGCTGTTGGAGTGCAGGGTACAGAGGAAAGGGTCCTACAGGGTCATTTTTCTTCTGGTTTTAGATTCTGATGTGCCTTTTAGGGCATGATAGTCCAATTCAATAAACAGCCCCATTAGGAAACGTACTACTAGCAAATTAACTTTATTCAATGGGGGTTTTTTTTCCAAATAACATTCCTTTGGACTACCCTATACCATTTCTTGAATGACTTGGCATTCTGTGGCTATTTTTCAGGCATCTCCATGCATCCGGCTGTACCAGCAGACAGTACGAACTAGACAGCCCCACAGGCTAGCCCATGCTAATTCTTCCTTGCCATGGCCCTTCAGGCCCACCACCACTTTTGCCGACAGCTCCCAGAAATCGCTCCCAGGGGCTCACCCTGCCCTCACAATTGCAGGCAGCCCCTTGATCACTGCCCCAAGTCTGGGGCAGCACCACCAGCCCACGGAGCAGGACGGGGCACTCCAGGGCTGCTGGGCTGCCCCACGGGCAGGCCTCGCTGCTCCCCTTGGGGTAACCAGAGCCTGCCCCACAGCTGCCCCACCCCAGTGCGCTATTAAATAGGCATCAATCCTGCCCGTTGGCTAAATTGCAGCTGTACAGCCCTCTACACCCCTACACGCACCGCCATTTCCCCATCTGGCTGACAGGAGCAGCCCGGGGCCTCCTCCTGCGGGGCGGCCGGGTGCCACCTAGCGCCCGCACGGCAGCGGTGCCGCCTGAGGGAAACTAGCGCGGCGGGAGGGCGGAGCGGCGGAAGGGCAGTCCGCGCCGGGCCACCTCGGCCCAGGCCCGGGGCGGTTTCTTAGGGCGGTCCCGTAGTGAAAGGACGGAGCCGGAGGGGTACCCGCTTTTGGCCGGCCCCGGCACACTGGGTCCCGGGAGCAGGAGGCCCGGGCCCCGCGGCAACGCCTCCCGCGCCCCGCGAGAGGGAGACAAAGCCCGGCGCTCCCCGGGCGGCGGGGGCGGGCGGGCCCGGAGCGCTGCCGGGTGCTCGGAGGCTGCCTGGCCGCAGCTCCGGCTCTCTGCTCCGCGCCGCTCCGTGCACTGGGCAGCCGCCCTAACGCGTTCAGGCGTGGGCGGGGGCTGTGAAGCCTGCGGGTAGGGGCAAGGAAGGCGCGGGCCTCGCTGGGCAGGAGGAGGTAAAAATCTGGGGAAGAAGCTTCAGCTGGGGACGCCTTGCAAGGGCAGCTCTGTCAGGAGGAGCGTTCCTTTCCGGCCGCTCCGGCAACGCTGCTCCCCGCAGCCACTGGCGTAGTGCGGGGTGAAGCTTTGTGTGTGGCTTGTGCGCAGGACCGGCATGGTCAGGGCAGGTCATAGAATCATAGAAAGATTTCGGTTGGAAGGGACCTTTAAAGTCCAACCCCCCTGCAAGGAGCAGGGACATCTCCAACCAGATCAGGTTGCTCAGAGCCTCATCGAACCTGGCCTTGAATGTTTCCAGAGATGGGGCATCAGCCACCTCTCTGGGCAACCTGTTCCAGTGTTCCACGACCCTCATTGTAAAAAAATGTTTTCCTTATATCCTGTCCGAATCTGCTTCCTTCTATTTTAAAACTATTGCCCCTCATCCTATCACAACAGGCCCTGCTAAAGAATTTAGAATCATCTTTCTTATAGGCCCCCTTGAGATGCTGAAGGGTTGCTATAAGGTCCCCTCAGAGTCTTCTGCAGGCTGAACAGCCCCAACTCTCTCAGCCTGTCCTCAGAGGAGAGGTGCTCCAGCGCTCTTATCATCTTTGTGGCCCTCCTCTGGACCTTCTCCAACTGGTCCATGTCCTTCTTATGTTTGGGGCTTCAGAACTGGACACAGTACTCCAAGTGAGGTCTCACCAGAGCAGAGCAGAGAGGCAGAATCACTTCCATCGACCTGCTGGCCATGCTTCTTTTGATGCAGCTCAGGATACGTTTGGCTTTCTGGGCTGCAAGCACACATTGCTGGCTCATGTTGAGCTTCTTATCCACTAGCACACCCGAGTCCTTCTCCTCAGGGCTGCTCTTGATCGATTCTCACCCAGCCTGTATTTGTGTTTGGGATTGCCTCAACCCATGTGCAGGACCTTGCACTTGACCTTGTTGAACTTCATGAGGTTGACACCGGCCCACCTCTCCAGCCTGTCAAGGTCCCTCTGGATGGCATCCCTCCCTTCCAGCATGTCAACTGCACCACACAGCTTGGTGTCATCGGCGAACTTGCTGAGGGTGCACTTTATCCCACTGTCTGTGTTGCTGACAAAGATAAACAGAGCCAATCTCAATACCAATCCATGAGGAATGCTGCTTGTTAGCAGTTCCACTTGGACATCAAGCCACTGAATACAACTCTCTGAGTGTGGCCAGCTGATTCCTTATCCACTGAGTGGTCCATCTGTCAAACCCATATCTCTCCAGTATAGAGACAAGGATGTCATGCAGGACAGTGTCAAATGCTTTGTTGAAGTCCAGGGAGATATTATCAGTTGGTTGTCCCTTGTCTACCTAGGTCCCATGGGACATCCACATGCTTGCTAGCAGAGGGCAATGGCATTTGCAATATAGGATGAAGCAGACAGATTACATCCCCCAATTTCTGTGGTTGCGCTCCTTTCTATTTCTGAGATTTATTGGCACTCTGCCACTGGCAAGGTGCATGGGGAAGGCTGCAAAGTTCCAGATGTGATCCTGCGTGCAGGTACAGAAAAGAGATGCCTCCTCCTTTGCTCTCCAAAATGTGTTGTGCTGGCACATCAACTGGCAGTTTGTGCATGCTGTTGTTCAAAGGCTACTTGCTGGCTGCCCTCCAGGCCCAAACCCACATAGCTGTGAGCCTGCACCAGCACTGGGCATGTTTATAAGGTGCTTTCTGGACACGCAGTCTCTGCATGCCTGAGCCTACCATCAAAGCCAAAAGTGAGACAGATGTGAGAGCCAGAGCAGAGGAGCTCAGAAGTGTGCTGGGATTACAATTGTCCCCTGTACAGGGGGACAAGAGTGGAAGAGACAGTAGTGGTCTCTGTCCATCCTACCCTACCTCTGAAGTACGGCAGAACCACACAAAAGAGACCACATCCTCAGTGTCACACTGCTTCCCTCAAAAGAGCAAGTAGTAGGAAAAACCACTATAAGACAAAGGTCTGCAAAATTTCAGTATTGCAAAAATGTCCAAGTAGACTGCAGTGTGAGGGTGTATTTGCTTTAAAACACAAGTAGGCAGAGCAGGATGAAATATTCTGTAGGCAACCGATCTACTCAGGCAGAGACAAAGGATTAGATGAGCTAATGATTCTTTCTTGACTCTGCTCATATAAAAAGTGCCAGGGGAGCGCTAGCATCATCCCAGAACAAATAAGACTTGAAAGTGCTATCAGAAATCACACCGTAAACTGCAAGGGAATCAGTTTATCCACTTCTGAAGCACCAAGGCTGAGTTGGCCGTGTTGCTGAAACATGTTGATTCCCCATATTCTGCTGTTTGAAGCAATGATTTTATTTTGTTTGCTTTCATCTCTTGAAAGGTCATGGGCTGTGTTGGGAAAGCAGGTCCAATAGTTGCTTTAAAATCAGCAACTAAGAGGAGACAAGACTAAGATGTGTGGAATAATGGACAGAACAGAGTAGGAAAAGCAGACTCTGCTTTCATCCCTTTCAGTGAAATGCGAACAAAGAGACAGTCAATAAAAATTGAAAGAGGGTTGGTGAAAGGCCAACTTAACCGGTGGGAAACTGGTAGAGGAAATACTAGTCTTAAACTGTATCCAATAAGCTTATGGAACTCATTATCGAAAGATAGCATTGGGACCATCAGCTTAGCAAAATCCAAGGAGCAGGAGCTGTTGTATGCTGTCGGGAACAAAACCTTCAGATATTGCTACCAGAGCCTGAAACGCTTCTGGTCCATCACAGTGCTGTTAGCAGTTGCAAAATGCTGTTTTCCAGAGCTGCCTTGGAGTGCGTTGGAACTGAGCGAAGGAGGTAGGGAGCACTGGGACTTCCTTGGGGCTTGTTCTGCAGCCCAGAGGTTGAAGGAGGACAGAGGAGAAGCTCTTTGATATAGCTGTTGCCCTTGTAAATGTTTATGCTTTGCTGAAGGCCTCTAGGGAATCAGTTATGCTGAAGTATGTCTGAGAAATGCAGAGAACAGAAGATTTCCAGAGTCACAGTAGTTAAAGTTTTAAAATAAACCAAAACAAACCAGAAGTTCAGTAGGGTTGTAACCTCCTGTGACTTGGGTCCCGGGCCAATCCCTAGCAGATGAGCACTGGGAGAGTTTTCCCCACTGTCGATCTGCTTATTGTCTGGTTGTGTTTGTCCTGTCCTGCTTGTGCCCTTTGCAAGAGTCACTGTACAGGAATAGCTGGAAAGGCACAGCATGGCTCTGTCTCTGGCTCTGTCCCACCACTCCCCGTCCCCGACATGCCTCCCTGCCCGTCTAGGACACTTACTCATGCAGTCCCCTCCGTACCAGCCAGATCTGCACTCTGCACAGTAGATCCCCTTGATGTAGAAGTCGTCAAGCGTCCCTCCCCAGGAGCCATTGCGGCAAGACTTGCAGTTCTCAAAAATGGTGCAGCCTGAAAGGAGAGCCACTGCATTAGAGGAAAGCCAAGTGAATTGTCCTATGAGGAAAGGAGCAACCTCTCTCTCTTTCCCACAAAAATTGCCAATGATTAGTGAGTGCTGTGCTGCTGACAGCTTCCCCACTGTGAACCATACCCAACCTCCACCCCAAACCCTAGGCAGCTCAGACTCTGAGATCTGGAGCCAAACTCCCAGTCTGACTTGCCCAAACCTCTAAATCTCATTCCTCTAACTGTAAATGCCTGTCTCAGGTGTCTGAATGTGGATGCTGGTGCCGCTCAGGCTCAGCCCAGGTGATTCAGATGTTTTCTAACATGGTCCTGTCTCCTCCCTCTCTCACCTTTCACTTTGCCCTTTCTTCCTTGCTAGCTGGGCTTCCGTGTCATCTCTCCCTTCTTGCTTTGGGGATACGAATCATCACAGAGCACCTAGAAAACACTCCTGGTGTGAAGCCAGCTGCAATACCACCCTTTGGCAGCTCCCAATCTTGCCCAAGACACCCTGAGGACAACACTGCTGGTAGAAATTTTTTTTTTTTTTTTTTTTCTGGCAGCAATGCTACCTGCTGTGGGTGCACCTTGCCAAGTGTCTTGCTGTTGTCAGCAGAATGGCAGAGGGAGTTCCTGAGGAGATGCAGGGCAATCCCATGCCCCAGTGAGATGTGCCTGCCCTCACTGCTTCCCCTCCCAGCAGCTACCATTATATGCTGATGCCTTGGTCAAAGATCTGGTGTGAATAGTGGGGCCTTAAACATACCTGGGTGGATTAAGCAGGAGTCACACTCATTCTCCTCATTCCTGCAGCAGGGAATGGTGTAGCCCACTTTTTCTTTCCGTCCTGGGCAGGTGCACTCAATTTGGTCGTATTCGCAGCACTCCCGACACATGATATTCCACTCGGCGCCTGGGCAGTTTTCGTTGATCACTGTGTACTCTGGAAGCAGGGAACAGAGAGGGGGACACATGGAAATAATCTGTTATCTGCTGAGGATTGATAGGATCTATTATTCAGCAGTTTGTCAGATCATGTATAGCTTGAGGCTGGCCGAGGTCTTCAGCACAAGAAATCTCAAACTACGTGGTAACACGCGGCTGAAATGCCAGCTCGATTTGGGTATCTAAAGAACACACAGGCAGTTTTGCAGTGCCAGCCACAGGAGGCAAACAGACCAGAGGGAAGGAATATGCTCACTTCAGTCTTTTCTCTGCAAGGCTTTCCCACTTCTGTGGTGAGAAAGATAGTTCAAAAAACCCCACAGAAGATGACGTCACATGAGAAACTCTTCTTCAGACCACAAGACTGATTTATGGCCTTATATGTAGTATAGATTATTTAAATTGTAATAGCATGTTTTATTCTTATTTCTGTTTGTGAATTTGCTATTCTTGAAGACTAGAGTGGCACCAGGAAAGGCCAGTTTTGAGACTGGGTTTTAGCCAGTTTCACTCCCTGTTTTCACTCAGAAGCACACGGTGTTACATTCAACTTCATGCCAAAGGAAACAAGATTTTTCATTTTTAAAATTTCATTTTGTCTGGCATTTCTAATATGGTAACATTATTAATGTCTTTTTATTATTTAGCATAATCTTATAGGATGATATTTAAGCTATGCTGGAAGTACCCTTTTAGGGAACGACCTCAGACTGACTCCAGACCGCCACAGCAAGTGCAGATCCCGTCTTTCTCCACCAGTGTGCTGTCTGAATTCCACAAAGTGAAATCTAGTGAGCACACGGTGCTGTCAGTGTGTCTCCTAACCAGCTGACAGACCTGGTGACTACTTTTATGGAGTTTGATGGTAAAAAGAGAGAGAGCAGACTAAAAAGATGAGACATGAAAGAAACTTAATGAGACTATCTCTTTCTTCTTGCCTCTCTCCTCCTCTTTTTTCTTTTTTTTTTTTTTTTCATTGTGGTTAGATAGCATCCTTTTTCCTTCTGTTTTAAACTCTGAGTGACAGGGCTGCCTTGTTGTTGCAACAAGCCATACAACTCTAAGGCGCAACACTCCTCTCCATGCCTGTACCTGGCTCCCTTCTCACACTGCTGTTTTTTGTTTCATTGTGCCTCATAGCCTAATTATCATGTCTGCTGGAGCTCTGTACCACTGAACCTTACTTCTCTGTCTCACTTCATTCTCTACAGCCTGGTTCCTGGAAGCTTATCTGTTCCCCTAATGAGATGTACTGGCTCCATAAAAAAAGGGACCATCAAACTGTTTCTTCATTTTTTTTTTCCCTTGACTGGGAAATGAAATTCAGCCCTTCATGCTCCTCAAAACTGAGCCTTTTCTTCGTGCCTGGTGTATCAACCAGGGAGAGTCCACTCTGAGTTTGGAAACCAGACTTCTGTTTGTGCTGAAACCTTTCTATTCTCCCTCCTCTCCCCCATAATCATTCCCAAAAGAGAAAAGAAAGCTGCTTCTGTCATTCAGTAAGGTTCTGTATTTTTTTTTATTCTAATAACAAATTCTTGCATCAAAATAAGCTTAGTGTTTAGTAGTTATATAGCCTTTTGCCTGTAGATCTCAAGAATGTCTACAAAGTCCTTTTTTTCCAGATGGGAAACTGAAGCACAAGGGAGGTGAAGTGACTTTGCTCAAGGTCCCAGAGAAAAACAATAGGAGAGCCAGGAATTAAACTCATGCCTTCTAGTTCCCAGAACAGCAGTCAATCAACTTGGCCAAGTTGGGACTTCTTAACCTATAGCTATTATTCTCTTTTAATGAAGCCATTTATCTATGAACTACATCTGATTCAGATTCCAGAGCAAATTGGTTACACGTGTCTAATTATCTTATTAGAACTGACCCTTCATTTGATATTTTTCACCATACATGACTGAAAATAGCTGTTTCTGTGGTGTATGGGGGTAGGGGGGTCTCACTCCTTTTTGAAGGAGGACTCCCCAAAGTCTGAGTAATAAATAACTGCTCAACACTCGGGAACTTTTGCAAAGCTTCCTTCAAATCCTCTTGTTTCCCAGCTCAAGCTAGAAATCTAATTTCTCTCAAGACTGCTAGGCTTATTAATAAAATGGCTATATCCATTTGAGTTGTAGCTGTAAATTGCCCAAGAGAAACTGCTATCTGTAAAATGATCCAGATGTACATAGGCAAAGTTGCACTGGAGTAACCAAGGCATGTCTCCATCCTTGCAGGAATTCAAAACGTAGCGAGATAAGGCTGCGAGCAATACAACGTAACTTCCGAATTAGCAGTTCTCACAGAGAGGGGCTGGACCAGATGACCTCCAGAACCTTTTCAACCTAAATTACTCCATGCTTCCATAAAATATTGCGCGTGTATTTGTATGTGTGTACAGAATGAGTGTGTGCGTATGCTTATTTATTTTTATATGTAGAGCTTGGGTACACAACAGGACCAAAAAGCAGATGCTACACTTATTCTTGGTGAATAAAATGGATGTATTTGTAGCACAAGTTGAGTTTAAGGTAATATTTAGTCTCAAGATGGGAGCAACAGATCTTGACCCTTAAAGAATCGTAAAAGTAAATTTGCTGCCACCTAGAACTACTGTTTGCTCGCTTCTTGCCCTTATCTCAACTGAGACAATGAAAATAGACTGTCTTTTGATTTACTGACAATTTAATTCCCTTTCAAGTTCTCAGGTACAGCAGTTTGGACAACATATATAGCCTTGACAAGGAAATTTGTGGATCTGAGATTTTTTTGAAGTGATCCTCTCTAGGATTTTCTTCAAATAAATAATGAAATCTATTATTCTGAAGTTTTGTAGAAGCTATTCTTTAAAGAAACTTGTGTGAAGATTTATGCACCTCTTTAATAACAGTAGTGTCCCTTTTGTTTTGCATAAGTATCTCCAGGCTATTGAGCAAAAGCAAAGGAAATCTTTTCCTCAGAAATTTAAGAGGTCACTAGCGTGTGTAATGAACATTTGTTTGTGTTGCTGAGCGCAGCCTGGGCTCCAGGGAGGAAGAGGCATAACCCCGCTCCCCCTTGTATGTTTGGGGAATGGTAACCACGAGTGGCTCCCCACACCCACACTTGGCCACTATTATCCTGAAACAGAAGAGAATGAGCCAGAGAAGAGCAAGGGCAGATTTATTGACTGAGTAAAATACTGGAAGCCAGGCTTTGGCCAGTTGTGGCAGAGATAATTGTGGGGTGCTTTGTGGGCCTGACTCTGATAATCCTCCAAAGAAGGCGATCTGGCTTGCAGGCGGTGGCTGTGTCTCCCAGCATCAAGCACAATCCAGAACGTGGCTTGGCCTGATTTTGGGAGAAGCAGGAAGAAGCTGCTTGACGACCCATGCAAAATATTTAGCTGAAAAGAACAAACAAGTCTCTGGACAGGCAAATAAACAGTGGATTAATTTATGGGATTTAAATGATGGAAGAAAAGCCCATTAAATCCAGGCATAAACAGCACACATGAAGGCAGCTCAAGTTTATGGAAACCAAGCAAGAAATAGCTGTGTTGGGAAGGCACGTGAACACTGGGGAAGGTGCCAGAGGGAAGACCTGCTTGGCTTGGGAGCCTCTCAGAGCACAACGCATTTCACCCGATGCTTTCAGTCCAGTCTGAAGGACAAGTGATGGGAGATGAGCACTGAGGCAAACACAGTGTGGCTGGCAATTCTTATGCGTTTCCAGGTTTGGATGGCAACACGTTCATGCTTTTCACTGACATCTGCACCTAGCAAGACTGTCTAGTCCCTATAGCACTTTTCACATCCTAAAGGCTGTCAGCGATGGATTTTGTAAAATGGCAGTGGGAGGGGATGTTCACAGTCAGTGTCCTCTCTGTTAGCAGCATCAGTTCGAGGGCTGAGTTACAGCGATGGTAATTCTTCACAGTGATGCTGTGCCCCTGTGCTGAACGGGGGCTTTGGAGAGCCCAAAGCTCCTCACTTTGGGGAGCCCTCTCTGCTAACACGTGGGCCCTGAGCCTGCTCTGTGAAAACCTGCATGCAGGTAATGAACTGCAGCAAGGAGAAGATGCAGCAGGACCGTGTGGAAGGTTGGGCTAGCTGATCCTGCTCTGGCCTCTGCTGAGCCAGCACTGGGAGCTGAGCTGCTGAAAAGCAGATGAAAAGTATCTACAGAGGAGCTGGCACCAAATGAAATGCACAGCCAACTTGCTAAGTAGTTTTCTGCTTACTGACTTCTCCTGTCAGCAACAGGACCTCAGTTTCTCCACAGATCCTCAAGAGTGCAAAGGCAAAAGTTTCGGCCTTTGCTCTTAATTTTGACTTGGCTCGGTGTTCACCTTTTTAAGTGGTGCTTGCCTGCCTATCTCTGTACCATGAACCCACAGGAGCCAGTGAAGGGAAGGAATGGAAGTAGGTTACTGCTGGTGCTACAGTATCTTGAAGGGTAAATAGTTTTAATCTGCTGGACCATCAAGCATCTACTGTCACTCACTTCCTTTATGAAGTTGCAGCAAATCCAGCCCACACCTCCCCCTCTCTGCCCACATTTCTGCTTTCCCCCTCCCCTTTCAAAATACATTACCACAGAGGTGCTATCACTGTCGCCAATTGACTTGTCCCTGGCCAGCTGTGGTCTGCCCTGGAGCCAGCCAGGTCCACTGGACAAAGGGGGACCTTCTAGCAGCTTCTCACAGAGGTCACCACTGTAACCTCCTACCCCACTACAGAAACCCAACACACTTGGCCAAGATGTGCTTGGGCAGCCTGGTGTGCAGCAGAGAAGCTTGAACAGTTAGCAATGTAGTCATCATCTCCCTGACACAAGTGTGTCTGGTTTTCCTATCACCTTCACGATCTGGGCACACATATGACTCATCTCTGTCCTTGCTAAACCTCAAATACTATCCTGTTCCAAACTTCAGGTCTTCGGAAAATGAGGTGATAAAAACCACACAAGAAATTCTTTTATTAGTACTTGGGAAGGGTCGTGATGGAGGTTTGACAAAAATACTGTTTGAAATTGAGTGGAAATGCAACCTTCCAAAAGGGTACTTTTTACCACACCATCCTAAAAAGCCAGAAGTCTCCTAGGACAATAAGTGAAGGCTTCATTAGCATTCACCCTGAAGACTGGAGATATGTTACTTATTCTTATGCCAGTGAGTTCAAAGAGGATGCCCAAGTAATAAAAAATAGCTGCAAGGAGAAGACCATCTTAAAGCACTAGTTCTATTCAATAGAAGGTCTGCTGGAAAGGATAGTGATGAATCCTGTGGGATATACAATGAGCCCAGTCAAATCTCTCATTCAAGGGAAAAGCAGAGACCTATCAGGGATGGGCAAAAGTCTGATCATCAAAGCAAGCTATGCCTTAGAGCTCAGGGACAAAGGAAGGACTGCCAAAAGCCAAGCTGAATTTAACCTTGCAAAGGAAATTAAAATTATATCAAAAGGTTCTTCAGCCATATGAAGAAAAAAAAAATAAGGAAAGAGGAAGAGAGACTCCTGTGGGATGGGGGTATGGATGAAATGTAAGACCATGTGAGTTATTAGCTTTCATCTTTCAGGGAGATTGTTTATGGGAAACTCGTGAAGAAGGGTTTGAGGGTGTGGAATCACACAAGTGTGATCCACGTATTAGTGAGCTTCTAACCAACTGCTGTTTGCACCTTGGGATATTCAAGTAAACCCACTTCAATTTTGGTTTGTCTTACTAGGTCAGGCTTAAAGCTTTGGTGATTTGGGAACAGATTCACAAGCACATTGCTGCCTCAGGGGTGGGTCAGGCAGCTCATAATGGTAAAAATTCAGCTTCAGCACACTAGTCTTTCTGCCATGGTGAATCTGTCAGTCATAGATACCTTGCTAGATAGAAAGGAGAATTCTGTTCCAAAGGTCTGAGTGCTGGGAAAGTTATATAGCTAAGAACTGAGGTGAATTGAAGCAAGCTCAATTACACAGATTAACTCTTCTGTCTTCCACTTCTTTGGAAGAATGACTTGTTTTAGGCTGCAGTCACTTTAAGCTGATATAAGCCCATGCTGCTGCTGAGACGGAACATTTTCCTCCCTTGTCTCCCTGACTTCCCATTCCCACTCCCTGTCTTTGTGCTGGCCTTAGTTGCTATGTGGAGGGATCAGAGGACTGATCCAGCAGAAAACCAGGTTGCCATCTCCATCCATCCCTGGGAAAAAAAAATAAAAGGAAAAGCCTACAATCTAAATGTGCTCTACAGTCCTCCAAAAGAGACAGAATCTTAGGGCCCTGCTGAATGTATGTATTTATCAGAACTCCTGAAAGATGGAAGAAAGTGCTTTATAAGGACATCTATATCTTGGTCTGAACTGATGGAATTTCCTATCCTACAAGTCCATTCTGTTATCCTGCAAAGATGAGTTCTCCTTCCAAGCCTCAGTTTGTCCATCAACACATATGTAAAACACTACTTAGGCTAAAAGATGTATTATTTCAAATTTATTTGAAAAGTGCTGTATGGATTAACAGTGCATTGTAAATAAGGGCAGATATGAACAGATATGTCTCTAAAATTAGAGTCCACAGAGGATGACTTTTTCAAAGTGATTATTCAACTAGTTCATGTTCCTTAGATGAGAATATGCCCCTTTTTTAAATTGCATTTTAATTTTTCAGCATAATGCTCAAAACCACTTACCATCTTCTGTAGACGAAATGAGCATTTGAGTTTGAGGGAGCAATTTCTTAAGGCTCTTATTGGGGAATGTTTGGCCATGGGATAATTCTGAAATGAAGCTTTCTCGTTTAAAGAAAAAATAGCTCCAACAGAGGTGAAACCTAGTACCCACTAACATTTTATTTAGGTCTGTCTCGTCTTCATTACTGTTTTATCCTGTTCCTTTCTAACTCAGCTCTACTGTTGTTGCATGGATGTGCAAGCTGGATCCCACCCCATAAGTATCATGTCTGTGGACATGAACAACAAGAAGAGCTCTGAGCACACAGGAGAGCTAGAATTTGTCAGCTGGAAATTAGAAACATGTTGGGTGAAACTGTGGCTCCACTGTGATGAGTAGTAAAACTCTCAATTTGATTTCAGTAAGGCCAAGAGGAATTGGAATAGACCTCAGAAGGGAAGAGAAATGTTCCCTTTAAGAGGCTTTTACTGAGGCTCTTGGAAAAACCCAAACCATTAATAATGAAGGAAAATGTAAGTCTTTATTCTTAACCTCTTTTTGCCTCAGATAACCTATTGTGCAAATGATACCTGTTTTCCTAATAGATGTGTTAAGAGGATGAAAGGGATAATGTTGTCTCTGAAAACACTTGCTTCTATTTTGAAATTATGTACCTATTATTCTTTTTAGTAACTGGGCTAATTAAAAGAGGAGCTAAAATACATCCTCATTTTAGTTTTAATCCATGTGCTTACTTTATGGTTTGCAGACCTTTGCTGAATAATTAGACTACTTCTTCTACAGACTCAGTTAGCATCCTGTCCTGGCCATTAGTGTGTGTTTTCACACAGCAGTAAAAGTTGGGGTCGGGGGAGAGGGGGAAGAAAGGATTTCTGTTAAAAAAAAAAAAAAAAAATCAAAGTCAGTGGGTGAGCACAGGGGAAACCTACTAATCTACTATACTAAGCTGAATCTGTCCACTCAATAAATGTGCATTAACTCGACTGTGCCTTTTAAGTCCCAACTGCAGGATTGTGTTGAAAGCAGACTAAACTACTATGGAAGGTATATTCTGTTTAAGAAATGCATTGAAAACCTGTCTAGTGTAAGTACAACAACTAGTGTTCTGCTGGATGAGACCACCATCTCATCCTTTTAACAATTCAGATCATGTTTCACATAAAAAAAAAAGGCTAATCCACATTCTCCTTTGATTCAGGAATTGGAGTCTGCCTAGTGTTTTCAAATAGGAGGGTCTCTATTCCAGGTTTCCTGTTGTCATATAGTGTTTAGTAGCTATACTTTCAGAAATAAATAGTCCTAGTGTTGCTCCTGACAGACTGTAGGTTTGCCTCTTCGTGCTTCTACAGTAGTGTCTCTTTTACATTTCAAGCTTCTATTCTTAACTAGGCTATAACAAACAAATACTCCCAATAACAAACAAAACTCCCAACACTTCTGCTCCAAGGAGAGAAGAATTCTTAATTAAAAAAAAAAAAATTACTTTCACTCCATCAGGTCTTTAACAGGATTTCCCGTGTGACTTCCAAAGCTTGTGTCTCTATCCACACTGCCTTCTTTTGCTTTGTCCATGATAAAAATCAAGTATCTTGGCGTAACTAAAAGGAAAGCCAAATAAAAATTTTGCTTCCTATTTGTGAGGTCTAGACTTTGCCTATCTACGTGTTATAATGGTGGGTTAATGCTCTAGGGTTTTCTGTTTCCAGTCTTATCCAGAAGCAGGACTGTCAATTTGGTCTTTTTACATTTTAAAGCCTCAGTAATCCCACTGCCCCTCAGCCAATGTTGCCTCAGTTGTAATGACAGCCGGTTGTGTCATTCCCACCATTTTCCTCTGTCGAGAGGCCTGCATGCAGCCCCGCAGCCCCTCCTCATGCCTGCTCTACCCACTGCTGTGGAGAGGACTGACAGGGAGCTCTGGGCTAAGATACTTGTTCCTATGGGAAACTTCCCGTTGCCTTTTCTTCCCACATTCCAGCAGCTCTTGCTCCCTGGCAGCAAGCTGTAACATGCAATATAGAGCCATACTCCATTCTTTCCCCATTTTCTTGTCCCAAACCCTCATATCCCCTCCTTTCCCTTAAAGGACAGGCTGGCTGGGCCACAGGCCCAGAGAGCTGCCTCAAGTGTTCATGCCTCCACCACAGCTCAGATCCAGCTCCAGTTTAAACCTCCTTCTCCTCTGTGTGCATCTTCCCATTGCCCTCAAAACACCATACAGCTTCCTTTTACTGTATCTTTTTGTCATAGCTGGATTTAAATTACAGGCCATCTATGCCACTAGCCAGGATGTTTTTAGCATCTAAAGCAACCTGAAGAAGCCTGCCCTAAACCTCTCCCTCCTTTGGTTTCTTCTCTGTAATTATGAGCTGGCATTTGTGATGTTATTATCGGCACTGTGGCCTTGTGTCTTCACCCAAGAAGGGCTGTGACAGGATAAAATAGCCAGGGTAAGGCTAAAACTCAGAGGTTGCCACATTCAGGCCTTGATTTCTTTCTGGGATAGAAGAGTTTATTCTGCCTGGAAAAATTATACTAGTGTGATCAGAGGGAGATTTTGTTTTCTCTGTGCTGCAAGACAAGGAACAGGAATGGGTAATTAACGTAGCACTTTTGAGTTAGTGACAGCATCAAAGAGATTAGAGAGCTCAGCCTTTGCTCATGGGGTCTAGGGGGCAAAGCCGGACTTCCGCAATAGGGGAGAATATTTGGGAATCTGTGGAGAAGCAGCAGCTGCAGTATTGAAATTCATGACCACATAAGATGAGAATGTGCTTGTGTTATAAACATGGAGGGAGGAGTGGTGCAGGACCTGTCTTGAGAGTTTGCTTTCTGTAATGGTGTGAGACCTGGAACGTGCTGGCAGTTTACTTGCAGTTCATGTTGCCCAGGTCGAAACAGCCCACACAGACAGCAGCAAAACCGCTGAGGGTCCATCTCGAATTTTACTCCTTACAGCTCCCCTGGGGTATGTAGTCCAGCCCTGACCAAGAGCTGCAGATGCCCTCAGGCTGCCAGCCTGCTGTCCGGGCTGATAGCCTGCCTCCCTGCCCTATGGCCCCCCTTCCTGTCTGTACCTGCACCACGTCCCTGGTCCTGCAGAAGGGAGGGGGTCATCCAGGTCCCCAAAGGAGCTCGTGCTGCTGGCCGCACCCGTGTGGTCCTGTGGCGGTGAGGGCTCCCTCTGAGCCGAAGGAGAGCCAAATCCTGGACACCGGCAGGCTTGCTGGGACTCCTGGGAGCCCATTGAGGTGGCCTCAGGGTCAAGAGTGAGTAACCCCAGCTTTTCTCCAAAGTAAAAAGCAAGCCTCTTTCCCTTTGTCCATGCTAGGAACCTAAACACATGAACTGAAGTAACCCATTTGCTAAGATTGAATGCATCTGGATGCATCTGAGTGCATCTGGCCTCCACTTCTCTAGACAGAGGCTGGAGGGGGAGGGGAAGAGAGATTGGGAAGGGTTTAGATAGGCAGAAACACACACAAACACACATATATTTTTAAGGAAATATGAGTCATTTGCACTTCAAGTTTATTCCAAATATCAATTCCCAGACCTCACCGACTCCTGCCCCCAACTCTTGAGGCAGGCCCTGTGCAACTGGGTGTGATAAATATGGATAAAAATTGGATACATCTGTGGGGAGGAGGCAAAATGCTATTTTCCAACCTGCCCTGACATGCTAAGGCCATCGCGCTTTTGAATTGCTCCTGTCTCTGAGTGCCCCTCCTACGGCTGCCTGAGGGGAGCTCCTGGCCCCCTCCTCATGCTGCCAGCTGTGTGCTGGGCAAGTGCCATTGGCAGGGCTATTTCTGTGCCACCCTGGCACATGCCACAGAGCCACCTCGCCTAGTCAGCGTGCAAGGTGGCAGGCAGCTCAGGGACAGGGCACCACAGGGACGTGTCAGTGCCCGTGGGACAGAGGTGTGGAGAAGCTCTCTGTGCTGCTGCCTCAGGAGGAAGCTTTGGCAGTAGGTCAGATCCCAGAATGGCTGCAGGTGCTGATGGCCAGCCTGGTGGGCAGAGGTCCATGGTCACCACCTGTCACCTGCAACCTGGGTCCCAAGGGGCCGGCAGGGAAGGGCAGGTAAGAGGCAGACCCTCTGCCGCAGTCCCTGGCAAGATGGGCTCAGGGGGGTTGGACTAGATGACCTTTGAAGGTCCCTTCCAACCCTAACCATTCTATGATTCTATGATTCTATGATTCTATGAAGTGCCATCCTTGACACCGATTATTTACAGTCATCGCCATTGGAATGCCTGCATACCTGACAGCTCCCCCGGTAAGAGGCACTTAACCCTGCTAGGAGTGCCACAATCTGCGGCAGCTTGAAGGGTGGGTGATTTGAGGGCACCTCGCCTCCCAGTCCTTAGGGCTGCAGCTCCCAAGGACTGTGATGCTGACAGCTAGCTGCTGCAAGCAGCTCCAGCCACCTCCAGGTGTAAACAGCCCACGTTCGTGGCCGTAACAACAGCAAATTTGCACTCAACAGTAAATACTTTTTCCTTAACCTTATCAAGAAGAAACCATACATGCTGGTTCAGCAGAAACTGGAGCGAGGCTTGAGTATAAAAAAGAGCATTCTGCTTTATCAAGGTTTCCCTTTTGAAAGAATAATATTGCAGAACTAAAGCCCAGATCAGAAACAATGTGTAGCTTTTGTTTTCTTTTTTTTCCTTCACTTTTTTTCCTCTCTTGCCTTCATTCTTGATGTTGAGGCTGGAGAGGAAAGTCTCTGTCTTGCCAAACTAAACAAATTACGCTTTACAATTCAGAGACTCAAATGCCTCTTTTTATCATCATTTCCTTAGCACTGAGTGTTGAGAAAATAAAGCAGTAGTAAGCGAAGTGATTGCATACCCTTTTCTTGATGGCCACTGGCAAACAAATCCAGCCAGTTGTTTCTCTTTAAGGCTATTAAGTTTGCCTGGAAATCATCCTTGGGCAAACCTCCCCCCACACACACTCCATTCCGGCAGGAAAAAAATAAATAAAGCAGAGCCCCTTCCTTCTGTTATTACCATCCCTGCAGATCTCTCTACTTCCCATGACAGCACATGAGATCAAACCCCTCTGACCACACTGAAGGAAAGGGACTCATTTGGCCGTGCCGGGAACACGCACGCTCACTTACGGTACCTCTTGGCAAGCAGGAGATGAGCAGGAGCTGGAGGAGAGTGAGTCCTACAAGTGTCCAGGGGGCTCGCTCCATACTGCCCAGGCCAGTGCAGCGGTGTGACTGCTCGGGAAGGGAGAGCAGGCAAACAGCTTTTACTGGGACCTCACCAGCTCCAGGCTGTGAGGGATCTCGGATTTCAGACCTCAGCTCGCTCCCATCCTCACCAGAGGGGAACTACCTTCAAGAGACTTCTCAGGCGTCCAGAAGCACGACGTCACCCCAAACCTCTCCAACTGCTGCCTTAACCCTTTCTGGACTCTGGCAGCCGATCCCTTTTGCGATGGGTTTATTGGCTCGGTGCTCAGCTCTGAGAGAGCTATTTTCATCTCGGAAAGGAAGATATTGTAAAGGGGGAAGAAACAGAAATGCAAATATCTATCTGTATAAGTCATCCCAGCTGCTGTGGGTGAGCTGAAGTTACAGACGTCCCCAGAAGGAGGCACTTTGTTTGTCCTCCCTTTGGACTTGCAGGGGTTGATGCATTGGGGTGCTCCCCCCAGCGACGGGGCTGGGCCTGGGGTGGGTGCAGAGAGGGATTCTTGGCCCACGTTCCCCTGACTGGACAGCCTGTGACATGTTCTGCTTTATGACATGCTTAAAATAGCCGTGTATTTTTATAGTGGGGCAGATGAATGAATGAGGCTTACTAAAAGTTCACTCCACAGTGGATGAAAACCACAAAACACAAAAGGAATCACTTGGCATACACATGCTTGAACTAGTCAAAACCTTTTTACGGAGTCCATTTCTGCCAGGAAATGCAATTTTGGCAAAACTGAAATGTTTTGTCAGAATATGTTGATATTGAGGAAATGTTCAATCCAAACAAAGGAAAACATTTAATTTGGATTTTATCTTTGTGTCATATTTTGTTTTGCCTTTTCTATTAGTACATGCTACTGATTTTATCTGATTTTCAGCCCATATTTCATAGCGGTATACTTTATTTTGTCTAAAATTTCTCTTGCACAATTTTTCAGAACTATCCAAAGGAAATATTTCATAGTTCTAAATAAGACTTTCTCAATTTCATTTCTGTAGCAACTTTTTAAAAATTACCTATATTGTGAAGGGGAAAATTTGAAATATTGGCATTTGCTTTGGAGTAGAAACTCAAGTATCTCAAAAAGCTTTAACAAATACCTACAGCTGTTTGTAAAGCTCTTGGCCATGTTGAGCAACCTCAAAAATTTGAGAGCAACAGCCAATGGAAACCTTGAGTAGTTTACTACAGTGGAAAATCCATTACACCTTTAGGTGGTCTTTCACAGGGTGAATTTCTTTATCCAGACATCTCTCTAGGTTATGCTTGTCTGTCTACCAACCTATTGGCTTTTAACTGTGAACAGTCTTCATTGTGTTTGTGCGCCTTCTGTATAAAACAACACCACGGTATTTGTGATCATCTTTTTTTTTTTTTCTAAATATCTTAACACTGATGCAAACTCACCATTAGGAATACTAATATGCAAAGACCTGAGATAGATGCCAAGATTTTAACCAGTATGGCACATAGTGCTACCCAGAACATGTAAACACAGCGTGGTACTTGAAGGACATTTTGCACTTGGCTGCTTTTTTACTTTCTGCATGTCTCCCAACAGTGGAACTGATGCTAACTGCAAATACAGTAATGGTCACTCAGTAAATACATGGCTTCTGCTTCTCAAATACCATCTTTTGAACAATTTCAGTATGGTGGTGGGCTCACCTTGGCTAAGGGCCAAACTTCCACCCAGCCAACCACTCCCTCACTCCCTCCCCCTTCTCAGCAGGACAGAAGGTGAAAATAAAGACAGGGAAGTTGATTGTCAGTTACGGTCACAGGCAGAACAGACTGGACTCCATTTATTATCAATTAAAATAGTTTTGGGTAGTGAGAAACAAAAATGAAAAATAAAACAATGCGTTGTGTCCCCCACCTCTCCCCAGCTAAGCTTCACATCTCCACTCTGGATTCCTCTACCTCCCCCCTGAGTGGTGCAGGGACAGGGAACTCTCCTCACTGAGGCCCCTGCAGCCCCCGCCGCCAGCACCTCACCAGGGATACCCATACAGTGATTTAGTTTCCACACACCCCTATATTTCATAGTAGCTCTTGTTCTCCACCTCTGACATCACAGGTGAAATGTTCACAGCTTTTGTAAAAGGTGAAGAAATCAAGGCTCTTGAGTGGAAATCTCTCTCTGGGCACAGGAATCATTGCAACGACAGTCGTAGCAGTCTGAAACTGGAAGTCCTAACAAGTGGACTAAAGCTTTTCTGCTGATCCTCGCCTGTGAACCATCCTCGCTGGTGCCCTGGGTGCTCAGCAGCACGGGAGGAGGCTGCCAAAGCTCTCCAAGTCCCACAGGGCCCTATTATGGTTCAGCTACCACATTTGCCCAGAGCCCTTGATGGGCATCTTGTGCCCCAGAGCCCTGAAACCTTGCCTTGAGGGGCCCCTGCTCCTTTCTGTTCGTTCACATAGAATCAGAATAGTTTGGGTTGGAAGGGACCTTCAAAGGTCATCTAGTCCAACCCCCTGCAAGAAGCAGGGACATCTCCAACCAGATCAGGTTGCTCAGAGCCCCATCCAACCTGGCCTTGAATGTTTCCAGGGATGGGGCATCTACCATCTCTCTGGGCAACCTGTTCCAGTGTTCCACCACCCTCATTGTAAAAAAATTCTTCCTTATGTCCAGTCAAACCTCTGTCCTAATTCCATCTTTGAGTTCCTCTAACAAGCCACTGCTGGTCAGTGGCAGGAGGAAAAAAACCTGAAGCCCCACAAACCAGATGAAAATGGTGAAAATGGGGAGCCCTTTCCTCTTCATAAAGAAAAACATAACAATTTTAATGTCTGCGGAATCATGATTAGTTTATTTTCCTAGCTTTTATTTCTAGTAAACAAATTATTTAACCTAGTAAGTCATTTTAGGACTGAAAGTTGGCTTACAGGTATCTGGCTTAGATACCTCTGAGAGGGAGTCTTATGAGGACGTAAGCCAAAATCTAGCTTTTGTGTGTGAAGTGGAAGGAAATCCCAGAGCACTGAATGAGACTGGACACAGGGAAACAGGTTGTTAAGGCCAGACATAGAGGGCTTAATATTTAGGTTTCTTGTAAAGGATAAAACCATTGGGGAAAACATACCCAGAAGGGCCACAACTATTTCTTTATTTGAGCCAGTTCCTGTGGTGAGACGTTCAACACGGTAGAAAAGGAGCAGCTGAAGTTCTGTCTTCAGCCTGTGCAAGGAACTATTCTGCAGGGACACCTTCTGCTTTAGGGTGGCAAAGTGGTCTTTCTGTTTTATGGAGGAGTGGGCTAAAGGGAAAACCTGGTAGATCTATGACATCTTTTCATTTTTCTTGTCTCTGAGAGATGGTAATTATGCCACCAGGAAATAAAATTGCACTCAGTGTTACTCTACAGTGCTTAACTTAGCTTGGCACCTTGGAAAATTGGTTCAGCTGGTGGATCCACTGCCTGCTTAGAAAATGGCTCAGCAGCCAAAGAAATGCATTCAGCCATGATCCCGCAGATCTGCACATGGCGTGTTTACACGGGTTGTTTGGTAGGATGTAGCTTTAGCCCAGGAATGACTCTGGGCAACTTATACAGTGCTCCTGAATGCACTTCTTGCATTCCTATTAAGAGGCAGGGACCAAACCAGGCAGATCAAACTGGCCAAATATTTCAGGCTGTATGTAATCCTCCATGAAAGAAAGCTAAAAGCTCTTAACCATGTGTCTGTGCTGCTGAGGAATCTCACTGTAGCATTTGGCTGCAATGGTTGTGTCTGCCCCGTTGCTGAGCATATTTAAGTACAGGTTTGAAAATTTAATTCCACTGAAGCTGAATTGTAAAACCAAGTGCTTCAAACATTGATAGATTTGTCATATTTTAATAGCCTTTTTAGAGTACCTAGCAATCCATTTCAACCTAGAGTAAACCAAGCCCTTTTATAATTAATAATTGATCATCGAGTGAATAATTAATGTATAATTAATACCACTAACTTGTACTTCTACTAATCTGCCATCAAAATTAAGACATGAAAGCACTGTGTGATCCAGTCTGCAAGAACAGAAAGAATGCCACCATTCTATAGTGGGGAAAAACTGAGGGAAATGAGCTGAGGTTCATAACCTGAAGCAGTGGTGGATCAGGAAGAGAACACGTCTTTGAAATTTTAGTGAACTTTTTATTTCCCTTCACTTTCACAAACGACTGAAATCTCTTGTTTCTGTTACTGCAACATTACTAGAAAACTTCTTTCCTGACTTCTGCTCAGATGATTCCATCCCAAATGGCCCTGATGATCTTCCAAAGCTCCAGAGATTCTGCTGGAAAGAAATCTGTGATTTTCAATGTTATTCATTTACACTGCTACAGATTGGGTGCCTTCACAGGACATCCTTTGTACAAGAACATTTGGAGCCCATTTCTCTCTCTTCTCACAGGCAAGATTCCCGCTGAAACTAGTGGATTCTTCTGCCAAAGAAAGAGTTTGAATCGTCTGAGTTCAAACATACTCCCAGCAGGCTTGGTGGAGTTAGGTCTTGAACTTTAGTGACTGCCCAATAATACCCATCCCACTCAAACAAAAGCTGAAGAAACCATTTGAAAGACATTGTAAAAGAAAATGGGCTCATTGAGAGATTGGAAAGGGCTTGTATCTCAGAGGGAAAATAAAGTTCAAATACCTGGAGATTTAAGAGTAGCAGCAAGAGCAGTTAATGAAAGATTAGCACTAATGTTTTACTCCTCCCCTCAAAGCATTACTGTCAAATAAGGGGGACCTTTTAGAGAAGAGATTTAAAAGTGTTTGCCTTTAAAACACAGCTTTTAAGAGAAATCCCAGACCTTACTGCAACATCTGAAGAACATTTTATAAGTTCCTAGGAGTATTAAAAGTACACTTTGCCCTTTGGGCTTCAAGTTCTGCCAAATGTGTGCAATGGAATAATCCAGCATTTATGAACCACAGTAGAATCGCGGCAGCCTACCTACACAGGCACCTACAGGCACGGGCACTTCATGTGGCTTTTTCTGGCCTGAGCTCTACAAACTATTCCCATCTCTGGGTGGGATGTGACTGAGGCATCACAGTCAGGAAGCTAAACAGGTGAGAATGGGAGAAGCCAAAAGAGTGAGGAGCTGTTGTGCCAGCACACATTACAGCCCCTGACCTAATGGGACTGGTAATGACAATGGTAAAGATTGTATTTGTTAAAAAGATTTTATCAGGAAAAACAAGGTAGTTTCAAGTTTATTATTCCAAATACATTTCTGGGGAGATGATCAGAAAAAATATGGTCAGAAAAATACGACTGCTTAATGGTACCTAACAAGCAATACACTTTTTTTTTAGTTGTTATTTCGTGTATTAATCTGGATGTTATTTTCAGTGATCTTTCTGCGTTTCACGTTTGTATACAGTCTATGATGATCTTCACCATAGCAACGTGTAAGAAAAGAAACAGGTGGAATCACAGAATCATAGAATGGTTAGAGTTGGAAGGGACCTTCAAAGGTCATCTAGCCCAACCCCCCTGCAAGGAGCAGGGACATCTCCAACCAGATCAGATTGCTCAGAGCCTCATCCAGCCTGGCCTTGAACGTTTCCAGGGATGGGGCTTCCACCACCTCTCTGGGCAACCTGTTCCAGTGTTCTATAACTCGCATTGTAAAAAATTTTTTCCTAATTTCCAATCTAAATCTACCCCCCACTATTTTAAAACCATTACTCCTGTCTTATTGCAAGAGGCCCTACTAAACAGCCTCTCCCCATCTTTCTTGTAGGCCCCCTTGAGGTACTGGAAGACCGCTATCAGGTCTCCCCGGAGCCTCCTCTTCTGCAGGCTGAACAGCCCCAACTCTCTCAGCCTGTCCTCATAAGAGAGGTGCTCCAGCCCTTTTATCATCTTTGTGGCCCTCCTCTGGACCTTCTCCAACTGGTCCATGTCCTTCTTGTGTTGGGGGCTCCAGAACTGGACACAGTGCTCCAGGTGGGGTCTCACCAGGGCCTCCCTCGACCTGCTGGCCACGCTTCTCTTGATGCAGCCCAAGATACGGTTGGCCTTCTGGGCTGCAAGGGTGCATTGCCGGTTCATGTTGAGCTTCTTGTCCACCAGCACTCCCAAGTCCTTCTCCTCAGGGCTTCTCTCAATCCATTCTCCACCCAGCCTGTATTTGTGCCTGGGATTGCCATGACCCAGGTGCAGGACCTTGCACTTGGCCTGGTTGAACTTCATGAGGTTGGCACGGGCCCACCTCTCCAGCCTGTCAAGGTCCCTCTGGATGGCATCCCTCCCTTCCAGCATGTCGACGGCACCACACAACTTGGTGTCATCGGCGAACTTGCTGAGGGTGCACTCTATCCCACTGTCCATGTCGCTGACAAAGATGTTGAACACGGCCGGGCCCAACACGGTCCCCTGAGGGACGCCACTCGTGACCGGTCTCCACATGGACATTGAGCCGTTAACCACCACTCTCTGAGTGCGGCCATCCAGCCAACTCCTTATCCACTGAGTGGTCCGTCCATCAAATCCATGCCTCTCCAGTTTAGAGAGAAGGATGTCATGCGGGACAGTGTCAAAAGCTTTGCACAAGTCCAGGTAGATGATATCCGTTTCTCGTCCCTTGTCCACTGATGCCATCACCCCATCATAGAAGTCCACCCAATTGGTCAGGCACAATCTGCCCTTGGTGAAGCCATGTTGGCTGTCACCAACCACCTCCTTGCTCTCCATGTGCCTTAGCATGGTTTCCAGGAGAATCTGCTCCATGACCTTGCCAGGCACAGAGGTGAGGCTGACCGGCCTGTAGTTACCCGGGTCTTCCTTATTCCCCTTTTTAAAAATGGGGGTTATGTTCCCTCTCTTCCAGTCATCGGGGACCTCACCAGACCGCCACAACTTCTCAAATACGATAGCCAGTGGCTTGGCAACTTCATCCGCCAGATCCCTCAGGACCCGCGGATGAATCTCATCAGGTCCCATGGACTTGTGCACCTTTAAGTTCCTCAGATGATCCCGAACCTGCTCTTCGAGCACAGTGGGCGGTTCTTCATCCTCGCAGTCCCTGCTTGCACCTTCTACAGCTTGGGTGGTGGGACAAGAACTCTTGTTCGTGAAGACTGAGGCAAAAAAGTCATTGAGTACCTCAGCCTTCTCCATGTCCTGGGTAACCAGGACACCAGTTCCCTTCCGGAGGGGGCCTACATTTTCCCTGGACTTTCTTTTGTCCCCTACATACCTATAGAAGCTCTTCTTGTTGCATTTTATATCCCTGGCCAGATTCAGTTCTGCCAGGGCTTTGGCCTTCCTTACCTGATCCCTGGCCACTCACACAGCCTCTTTGTAGACCTCCCAGGCTACCTGTCTCCATTTCCACCCTCTATAGGCTTCCTTTTTAACTTTCAGTTGGTCCAGGAGCTCCTTGCTCATCCACGCCGGCCTCCTGGCCTTTTTGCCCAACTTCTTCTTCGTCGGGATGCACCTCTGCTGAGCTTGGAGGAGGTGCTCCTTGAATATAGACCAACTTTCCTGGGCCCCTCTTCCCTCCAGGGCCGCCTCCCATGGCACTTGGCCCATCAGGTCCCTGAAGAGGCCAAAGTCTGCCCTTTTGAAGTCTAGGGCAGAGAGCTTGCCATGTAGTTTCCTTGCTGCCCTGTGCATCTTGAACTCCACCGTGTCATGGTCGCTGCAGCCAAGGCTGTCCTTCAGTTTCACACCCCCACCAGTCCCTCCCTGCTGGTGAGCACAAGGTCGAGCATGGCATCCCTCCTTGTCGGCTCCTCTATCGCCTGCAGAAGGAAGTTGTCATCCACGCATTCCAGGAACCTCCTGGACTGCCTGTGCCCTGCTGTGTTGTCTCTCCAACAGATGTCAGGGTGGTTGAAGTCCCCCATGAGGACCAGGGCCTGTGACCGTGAGGCTGCTTCTATCTGCCTATAGAGAGCTTCGTCTGCTCTGTCTTCCTGGCCAGGCGACCTGTAACAGACCCCCACCATAACATCCCCTGTCCGTCCCCATCCTCTAATCTTGACCCATAAGCTTTCTGTCAGCTCCTCCTTCGTCCCCAGGCGGAGCTCCACACACTCCACCCGGTTGCTGATGTAGAGAGCGACACCCCCTCCTTGTCTCCCCTTCCTGTCCTTTCTAAAAAGCCTATACCCCTCCATGCTGACGCTCCAGTCGTATGTGTCATCCCAACACGTCTCCATGATGCCAATGAGGTTGTAGCCCTGCTCGTGTGCAGGTGGAAGATTTAGTTTGAACTTAAAACTAGTCAATAGTCAAGCCTACTTAACAATCAGACACTGATATTACAATCTAAGGGGGTAACACAAAAGGGCTGCAATTACATATTTCCCTACATGGACAGGAATAACCTGTAGATTCAGTCATTCTTGTGATATAAATTTTTGCTTGATTGGTTAATAAAGAAGACTTTCTAGGATAATGAACAAAACTTTTAGTCTGGATAGCAGATTAAACTGATCACCAAAACAACAGAGATAGAAAATTAGCAACTATTTTGATTTTATTTAAGTTTTGGTTATGTTTTTGGTCTTGGATACATGTGAGTCAGCATGGAAGCCAAGAAAAGAATATGATTTTGAGACAGAAACCTAACCATGCTCCACCTAGAAGGCCAGCTCAGCACTGCAGCATGAGGTCCAGCCAGATGAATGTGTGCATGAAATAAAGGTCAGAAAAATGTTTGTTGGAAGTAAAGAGTGGAAGGTCAGCTTTTCAGAGGTGCTGAATGTCTCATTTTCCAAACTGGAAATGTAAAAGTATAGCACTTCTGGAAATATAACTCACATGAGCTGTAACTGCATTGCAGTTCAATAATGGAGTGATGTAAGACTTGAGCAGTGCTGTCTGACAAATTAAGAGCTTAGTTTGAAGTGTAGGTTTTTTGTGATCTCCTTTTCTCCTTTCAGTGATCCTCATAAAAATTGAAATTAAGGCTCACTTTCTCTGTCCCTGTAGGTCAAATTTGCCACAATGTCCTTATGAATGTTCTGTGAAAAAATCTAGCTAGGAACAACTATGAAATTCTAATCACAAGGAGTAATGAAATCGTTCACCTCTTATACAAGTGTCTTACATGTCATACAAGTGAATAATCAGGAAATGTACAGTAACATGCCAGGTATCTTCCCGATGCATCTTTTGTGAGTTCTGCCATCCATCATTTAGCACCCTCTTGTGCTAAAAATTTCCCAGTTTTTCTGTCCTTTTCCCTTGATTGACTTGACTGACCTTGACAAAAAGGGAGGAACCTGAAAAAGATGACAAAGACAATAAAAATATAATGATTCAGAAAGAGAGAGTGAGATGATTGCTCAAACTAATCGATGAAGTGGCTGAGATCTTTCAGAGCAGTAGTCCATTCTAAGAACAATTGGACACGGTCACCAGGGCATTGCAAAACTTGATCTCATGATATAAAAATATAAACTGATCAAAATCCCAGGAAAATATGCAGTCATGCCTTCAATTTTATTTAAAAAAAGATTATTAGCATCTTCAACTAGTGCAAAACCAAGTGCTGAAAAGCAAGTTGCTGAAAGGTGGCATCTTGTCCACCTCTTCTGTCCCTATCAGACACTGATGGGGCAGTTGACAGTCCCGATGATCCTGCTTCCACTTATTTATTTGTCATCCTTGTCATCATCAAACTTTGGCATACTAGACGACTATTGATGTTTCACTTAAAAACCTGAAAAAAAAAAAGAAAAATGTTTCCTAATAATTTTTTTTAAATTATTTTTTAGGTAGTGATATTGGGATATGAATCAGAAATATCATCTATTTTAAAATACTGTCCCTCAGTATTTAATCTATATTTAATTCTGAAGCACAGATCCTACCCACTGCCTTACATTAATTCCTGTGGGAAAATTTGTTTTGCTATTTGTCAAATGAATATCACACTTTCCATGAATGCATGCCTAGTGAGTAGTAGGATATGTCTGTGTCAGGAAATCTCCCTCTGTATATCTAACATCACAAAAAAATGCACCTCAGTATCATTCTGCTACTTACAGATGTAGAAGCTGAGGACGTTTAGAAGACTTATATGCTGTTAATCAAGGGAAAATAATCTATACACACAAAAAAAAAATGAGCTAAAATGTTCATTCCAGTTAATGGAAGACTTTCTGTAGCTCATAAAATTTCTGTTTAAAATATCCATGAAGATAATACACAGTACTGATTGCAATGGCATTTTGAGCTCTGACCTAGCAAAGACTTAAGCTTGTGCTTAACTTTATCTCAATGAGTCATTTCACTGAACTCAGTGGGCCTAAATGGCACTTTTAAGTTTTTGAAGTCTAGAGGTCTTAGTGGCTAACCATAACTGAAACTGGGAGAAGTCACAATGTTGGAGGTCGCATGGAAAGCTTTCTGCCTGAGTCCTGGGCTGGCTGGACTTCCCGCGCCTCGAGATATGGAGCATTGCTATCATTGCTGCAGTTGCCACCCTCAGCAGCAACCAGGGATGAGGCTGTCATTTTGCAGTGTGCTGCCTGCTTTGTACAAGAAATAAAAGGAAATAGATTCCATCAGGCCAGACTTCCCACTGGGGTTATCCACAGACTAGCACCAGACCACTACTTTGGAGGTATTGAAACAGTGACAGGAGTTTCTAAATAAGACAGCCTTCAACATTCATTGTTCATAGGTCTATCAGAGTTTTTAGTAAATATTTATGTAGCGGCCTCCAGGATTAGAAATCAACACTGCTGCTTCCCTTTAAAGACTGAAAAATCTGAGTTGAAGCAAAGCAGAAGATTTTACCACACCGTTGTTCCTCCCCTTGACTGTTAGCATTCGGTGGCGTGCAAGCTGACAGAGAGGGTATTGATTTTTATTACTTTGAACATTTCTTCGTAGAAGAGAAGCAACAAAAAGGAGTAGAAAAGAAATAATAGCAATTCTTGATTTTTCAAGCAGGACTTCAATCTTACAGATTTACGCAGTAAAAGAAAGGAATAGTCTATTCCATTGCAGTCTGTCCTGCAAGAAAATCCACATTTCTCCATCCTTGTTATTATTCCTCTATCTTGAAACCACAATGAGAGCATGTGCCTCATGACAGCATAGCTTTAAAATTCTGATATCTATTCATGGCTCCTTGAGGCCTTCCCAATCTCCCATTGCACTGTAACACACAAAATCATGTAAGGAAAGAAAAGTCTACACAGAAATTTGCTTCAAATAGTCTAAACTGCTTCAGGAAGGACCTCAGAACAGTCAGTCTTGGATCCAGTAGAGAATTTTTGGTTTATGCTAAAGGAGTATTGACTATTGTGAGATTTTTTCCTATATATTTGTTTCTGTCCATGGTTCTATTGTTAGTATTCAGTCATTGTCTTCTGTGTGAAGAATCTCTTGGCCATCAACATTTGTTTTAGATTTCTCTTCATGTATTTTTAATCCAGAACAGTTTGATCCAAAGCCACTGAAGCGAATGGAAAGACTATCACTGAGTTCAGTGGCCTTCAGAGCAGACCCATAAGTATCCTGATGATTAGCTGATACAAATTTGTCTGGAATTGAAGGCCTTGTCTGTGCTGTTTGAAACAGAAACCTCTGGAGTGTTTGTGAGCCTGTTTTATTTCCTTTCCTGCTTGTCTTGACTTATCTCTTGACTGACCTGGGCATATATGACACTATAGATGATGGAAATGGTGCTCCAGTTGTACCTCAAGCCACGCCTGGAAGCTCACCGTGTGGCAGACAGGCAAAATCTCCTGGGGAGGTCATGGGACCATCCTGTGCAGGCAGTACAGGCATAGTTAATATGACTGCACCACTTCAGATAACCTTATCACCTAGATCCATGTGACTACAGGCAAAATTGTAAATTAAATGTAACATGTCTTACTGTATTAAATGTGCTGATGAACAAGGATTTTCCCAAACACTATCAAAACAGACATTAAGATGAATTTCCTCTATGGACGGTTTATGTCGTAACTATCCAAAGTTGGCTTTCCTATGCCTTCAAAAGTAGCCACTGTCAAAGACAGGAGTACAATTGAGTACATACAGCTATTTGATGTCTCAGGGAAATTCTTCTCTTGTTGATGTCCTCAGCTGTGTTTCCCAAATGTTTTGGTGTGTTGAAATTTGCAAACTATGCATCTTTCCTGAGTCACCTAGTAAGCACTGGCTTTTAGACAATTAGCTTGTAACAGTAGCATCTCAAGGCCGAAGCCAATACTGGCACCTTGAAATGTTTAATTAGTTTCCATGTGCAGCTTTTATCTCTGTGCTCTAAACATACAACTGTCACACACGTCATTATGAGTAAGAGATCTTAGGCAGAAGCCTACAATAGCAACTCAATGACCCACTTAATGGGATTGTTGCGTATGGTGGAATATTAGAATGCATAACTAAGGTAGGCAGCAATCACTTTGCTTTTCATAATACATGGCATTTCTGCTCTTTCAATGGGAGTCAATCAGTGAAAATTGGTTCTCCTGCCTCGTCTTCTATTCCTGATCTAAGGTGTAATTTAACCAATGTGTCTCAGTCCTGGCCTCTAGCATTTTTTACTCTTTCATGGGTCTTCTATTTCAGACATGAAGGTAGCATCCATCTCAACAAATTTTAGATGATTTTACATAGATATCTGAGTGCGTTAGGTGCTCTTCATTATAAATGGAAAGAACTAGAAACTTCTAGTATGTGATTTATTAACACTCTTTTAAAAATCAGCATTCAGATTAGTTTTCTATTCTTCTCCATAAACTAGAAAGGGTTTTTAGATGGCTACCTTTGAAGTAAATATGGATATTTACAATGTCTGATGTTAGATAAGGTGAACCCAAACCCAATGTAGTGAACTTATGTGAGCACTGCATGCCATATAAAAAAAGTAAAATGCAATATTGACTTAATTTGCAAACTTGTATTTAATGGGACAGATTGCACTGGTTTGGGTTGCCATTCCTCATGAAGCAAAATATTATCTGCTTCTGTAGAGTATAGATGTTAGGAGGGTGGCAGATAAGTACTACGTGAGGATCTGGCCTTCAGTGCCAGCTCTTCTCTGCTGTTTTAGCAGAGTAAAGCCTTACTGGCCAGCACAGATGAGCCGCTTTAAATGTTTTATGATTTCTCAACCAAAAGAAGCCACATGGGCCACAGTGTAAACAAATAAATGGGAACAATAGGTGACAGAGGTCTGTGTATTCCTGGCTATCTGGAGTGTATTTAGTATTATATCATCCTCTTCCTCCATGTGATCACAACTAAGGTGGAACAACTGCTTTCCTTTACAGCCTTTCCCTTTGAAGTATGGCATATCAACTGCAAAAAGAGGAGGAAAACTTAAATCTGGATGCCATAATAAATAGTATTCCAAAATAAGTTCGTGAGACTGGTTTTTTTCCTCTGTATGTAGCCACAGAGTAAACAGGTTAATCTGTTTAAGATTCTTTTATAAGGTCACGGTGCTTAGTATGATTAACTGGAGATGAAATTTGGCAGGCAATACGTTCATAATATGATCTAATCATGTTTTGGTAGTGTGTGGGGGGAAATAAAGAAATTGGCTGAGAAAGGATTGCTTAAAAATTGGCAACCTTGCAAATACTGTAACTTCTCTATGGAAATCTCATCAGAATGATGAGCCAGCCAGCTTTTCCGAGCCTGACCAGAATTTTTCCTTTCAAAATATTTGTGCCTGAGTGATAATGGATGACTTCTATTACTGGATGGCTCTTGCAGTGCACTTCAGGATTGACCTGAAGTATCCCCTGCTATTTCATTATTGGACTAGAAACCGCTCTGCCAAAAAGCCTCACTCCTCAATCCCTCCTTTTCTTTCAGGTCCAGAGTTCATAGGTCTGTTGGAATATTGTCACATAAACATAGTCAGGCCAGACAAGACTGAGTATCATCTTTGTAAAGTGTTCTGCGTCCAGAAATGAGCAGGATCATATATTTCAACAGATACACATAGTAAACACATTGGGATAACACCTGTTCCAGCTCACAGTCCTATCCTGTTCTCCACTAATAAAGATTAACTCAACTCCTAAAGCGTTTATGGTTTAGCAGTTATACTCCTTACCCCTTGCTATCTACAGATATGTCTAATACTCCTTTGAAACTTGCTAAGATTTTGCTCCCATAGGTATGCAGTGGAAATGATCAATTACGTTGCACCAGGAGTCGTTTCTCTGGTCAGATTTGAACTGGTCACCTTCTATTTCATTAAATTACCCTTTGGTTCCTAAAAACCAAAGCCTTCCCAGAGCAGGACTTGGCTCACTTGCCAGCTGATATAACCAACCTATAACTGAGAAGTGCAAGAGTAACTTACTCTACTGATACTTGTATTGAACTCTGCTTGTCGTGTTGTCTGCTTCCCTAGACCGTTGCTTAGACTACGCTTGGACCCTTTGCAAGTTCCTTGTAGACATTCCTTGGTCTGGACTGATCAGCTTAACCTTATGCTATCTGCCACAGTTGCTAGGTCTCAGCTCACCCCACTTTAATATTTATTAAACTACGTGGCTTCACATTCATGTTAAACACCTCTCTACACCTATGTTGTCAGGTATGAGAAAAAAATATTTGTTCCTACTCTTTCTTCCTATCTCTCAGACAGTTTTCACCCATATACTTTTTTCTCAGCCATGCTAGTTTAAATGTATTTCTGTCCTTCTATGAGGCACCTCAGAAGGGGCTGTAGGAAAGTCTAACTGAGCCCTGGCAACCAGCTACCCTCTACCCATTGCTTTACTGTCATGTAAATTCACTGGATTTCTGTCTTGCAACACCCATTGCTATGCTGAGCCCAGAGCTCCTCACAGCGCCGGCATAGTTGCTGCTGTCTTCGTCTCCTGCAGCCTCAGATGGTTCCTGCTGAACCTCTGTCTTCACCTGTGCGATTCTCCATTATTTACGATATGGATCTCACTGTCAAGTATACATGCAGCCCTATTGGTAGGAGCTATCGATGTGAGCAATGCCTAATTTTACTATAGGAATAATGATTTTTTTATATTGCTTCATGCACTTTTTTCCCATGTACTCAAATATGCAGGCATTAGGTCCCGTTGCAACATCACTATGAGGTGTCTGAAGTTTTTGCACCAAAAAAATTGCTTACATTACAAATGAGAAATAATATCACTACTGTCACTAAAGAATGATTCGTCATTCTGTAAAGCTTTGGCAATGTGACAAAGGGCAAATGTTCAGGAAAAAAGAATATTTTCCCAGTGTTAGTAAAATGTCCAACAAAATAAATATTAACCCCCTGGAGATTACAGGCAATGAACATCTTATTTCAGCCTCCACAGAAATGCCTCATAGTTTTTTTTTACTCTTTGCAGTTCCCCAGAATAAGGAATGTATTTATGGAAGATTAACCTCTAGATAGTGGGTTTCCCATGAAAGGCATTTACCTTTTCTATACTCTCTTTTGACTCTTCAGAAACTCACACATGTGTGTTCTGAGAATGAACTGCCAGACACTTACGTGGGCTAGGGTGCAGCCTTGGGCACACACTATTGGAGAGATTATTTCAGCATTGCAAATTGCCTTTGATTTACCCATCTTACTGGTTGTGCAAAATAACTTTAATTTATGAAACACAGAACTAAATAGGTGCTGGGCCATTGTGACAGCAAACTCCATAGCACGTTCTGCGAGTACCTTTACCAGAGGCAGAAACCCTGCTTTGGAGCAGGTGCTTCAGTCCCAAGCATGAACTCTGGTTTCCAGAATTGCTTTGCCATGGAAAGTGGGCCTGTCGGCATCTCAACAAGTGCCTGCCAGAAAAGGAAAGTGTCAGTCTTTAAACCTTACTGAGAGCCTGCCGAAGTGAAATGCTTTGGGAGGATGGGCTGGCTACAAGTGCTCCTCCAACTCCTCTGCAAGAGAGAGAGGGGAAGCGGAAAGTGGAAGATGCCTAACATCAAAGCAAAAGGACCAGATGTTGGTGATGGGCTGTATAAAACTGAGTAATTCACAAAGGACAGGAAATCATAGCAGGTGAGAGGATCAAAGAAATGTTTTCACAGCAGAAGGTCTTCTAATGTGCAGGAATAGGCAGTCAAAGCAAGCTGCTCTGTAGCAAGGAAGAAAAGAGTGAGAGAGAGAGAAACACCATGACTGAAGAACAAAGTACTTTTCATTCATTGTGCAAGTCAAATGCTTGTCAGAGAAAACTAAGATACAGACATTTTTCACTGCTTCGTCCACTTCTTTTTTGTACTTTTGCCTTTATTAAGTAAATCACTGTATTCTGCAAGATTTTACATCCAGACTGTTACTTTCCCTGCCATGGGGGTTACAATATTATCCCAAACACCCTACAGGGAGACATGCCAGGAAGAGATGCTCCTATTCCTGTACCCCACAGGATGACAGCAGCAAAGATACCGTGGTGACTTCCAAAAATGCACTTTGGGCACAGCCGTGGCCTGCTGAAGAGGGTAAACCAGCATCACTACAGACAGTGCCTTCAGACAACCTGGAAGAGAGGACACCCTATGGGGAGGCCTAGTCATGACCTGATGGCTGGCTCATATGAGGAGCTGCACCAGAAACAGGCAGCCCCATCCTACAGTGGGGCATACACAGTCAAAAAAGCTCTGAAATAGATACTTATGTTCATAAGGATGATGTTTACAATTGAATGGGTCCTTAAATGCTTTCTTGAATGGGGATGGACTGAAGCACATTCACCAGGCACAGCTGTTGAACCGTCCTGAGGGGAGGAACTGTCATAGCAAGATCATAATCTTGTTTAAATTGATCTGTTAAATGTGAGGCTTACAAAGTCTTCAGATGTCTCCAGGAGTGTAATTACCTTATATTCCTGGCATAAGGAATTAGCCACTGGTTTTCATTATCCTTTGCTTTTTCTGCCCTAACACAGCCTCTTTAAACATATTATCCTTGCATAATAGAGGGAAAAGACATGATTAAAATGACATGGCTAAAAATGTGGCACAGTTCACAGGAGGAGGAAAATTATTGATTAGGCCAAGTGATATAGCTGGAAAAAACAGACAAGCTTTCAAGCATACAAGTGTGAGTGAGCTCAGAAGCTTGTCAGTTTTTCCCAGCCATATCATTTGATACAACAAGAGATATTTCCTCTGTGAACTGGCTTGTATGGATCCTAGAGGGGCACAGCATGGAGAATGCACTGTGAGCAAGGGACCCCACTAAAGTGTCCCTAGCATCCCTCTTTATAAATTGGCATAGCTTTGGGTGAAAAGTGCCTTGTTATTATCCAGTTGCCTTGAAATCACTCTTAATTCAAACCAGGATAAGAGCAATTACAAATAAAAGTGTTTATTCATGAGATCCACAAAGTTGTCACAAAATTTTTAAAAGGTGAAGCAATGGAAGGAAAAAAACATTTGAGATTCACTAGGGAGGGACTTCATCTTACACTCTCCATCCCTTACTCTCTGCCCTTCTCCCAGCAGTTCCTTGTAGCCTTTCCCCGTGCTCCCCTGGGAGGATTGGTTTCTGTCCATACACTTTTCACCTCAGTCTTAACCCACTTGGCTGGACAGATCATGACATCTCTCAAGCCTTGTCTCCCCTTGAGGCCTTCCAGGGGATGCAGGCAGGTGTGATCCCTCTCTCCGAAACAAGTTTGTTTCTTTTCCATCCAGGCAGGAGCCTGATCTTTCTTCATTAGAATATGGGTTGCTTGACTTTCTTGGGGACTTAAACATCTCTGCAGTGGACCAGGTGTTATTTTCCATTCTTTTCCAACCACTTGCCTACACATTATGCTTCTTTTTACATCCTCCCACTGCCATACACGGGTGACTCTGCGTTCATGACCTTACACTGAACCCCATACATCAGAGTAATCTGCACCTTAACAAGCATGTTTGATATCAGCATCTCTGGGGGATAACTGTATCCACCTCCTGACTGGATATTGGCTGAAAGCAGACACAAAGGTAATTAACTTCTTCATGGCATTAGTGGATTTAGGGTTGTTGACTGTGAATATCTTCCTGCTAAACATGCTCAAATAAGTATCCTACCTTCATACCTCTTAACAATTAATGAATGCTTTCTCACAGCTCTGAGCAACGAGGTGATGACTGTATCTCATTTTTTACTTAAGGGGCTGAGGCAGATGGGCTGACAGATTAAACTCAGGAGTGTATTTATTTCTGTGGTCCAAAATGTTGCCTTTTTTTTTTGTTTCTTTGTTTCTTTTCTTTTAAATTCTATTGTTTCTTCTAACAGTACCAGAGCAGACTCCCATTGGCTTCCATCACTGTTGTCAGGGCCCATCCTCCTGCTGGTCCACCTTGGGGTGGCAAGTGAGGAACCTGGAAAAAATCAATTGCAAATAGCTGAAAAGCTTGGATTAAGGAACCCAGATGAGGTTTTTGGGTCTTCTGTGCCGCTCTATAACAGAACCGTGGATAAAATCTGCAGGATTCTGCTTCTTTGAGAAGCATCCTCCTTTTCCTATATTCCCTGATTTAATTCTCCGCAATACTGCTAATTTCTGCAGGATGTAAGGCAGAGGTCTGACTACTTCCCACCCTTGGTAAAACACCATAAGGCAACATCTGGCAAAGCTTTCCCTTTGTGTCATGTTGTACCAGATGTGCAAAGCAATTGGTAGAAACGGTTGTTTGGATGGTGTGCCTTTGTTCAGCACTTTCAATGCTCCCAGAAAACCCTGCTGTCTGAGTTTTGTTTTTATTTCATTACTTGCAACATTCTGGGATGTTTCAAGCTCAGAATCAGTTGCAAGGTCAGCTGCTCAAGGCTGAGGGGGAGACACAGCTGGGCTGCTTGCCACTTGGTGACTCTCCAGCCAGAAACTTCTGCCTTGACTGCAGCTCTTTTCTGATATTTCCTGAGCTATAAGGAGAAGCAGAAAGGTGAAATGGTAGAAGGAAGTGCAAGATGAGTCTGTGCTCTTCTTGTTTCTTTTTCAGACAGATAAAAAAGGCCTGATAAAAAATGCCTGAAAAGTGGGACCTTTTCTCCCTCACAAAAAGTCTCCATTCTCTTCTTGTTTTTCACCTTTGAAGCATCAGAAAGGTCAAGGCTTGTCTTCACTGCTTTTTCTTGTGAAACTGGATGGATATCTGTGATATTGGCTGTATAGAGCAGAGTGAGCTGAATCCTTAGCAAATGTGTATTTTTTTTTTCTCCAGCTGTCTATAGGTGGGCTGCATTAAACGTACTAACAAACTCAGCATTTTAAACAGCCTAGATAAAATTTCCTCTCTCAGCTGTTCATGCTATAGCTTTGTCATAGATATCATAATCCTATTAGTTCTCAAGTTGTCCAGAGAGTCTATCAGGAAAAAGAGTAGAGAGAAGATCTGAATTTTTCTTGTACAAAGTATCTGCTGAAAGGTTCTCTCAAAGTATCTGTAAAATGAAAACTCTTTCAGGCTCTCGTTGTAGCTAGGAAAGGAAAGAAAAGACATGGACCCATTTCTTCCTCTCTTGAGATCACCTACAAAAGCTGGCAAAAGAGCTGAATTTAACTGAAATAAGCTCAACTCAACTCTTACCAGGATGCCATGGCCCAGGCTGGCCTGACAATCCATGGCCGCAAGTTTTGAGCTCTGACACCAATGACAGCCCACTCACTGCAGCACAAGAGCCAGCAATGCTACGTGCTGGGTGCTGCGCTTGGGCCACAACAGCCCCATGCAACGCTGCAGGCTTGGAGAAGAGTGGCTGGAAAGCTGCCCAGCAGAAAGGGACCTGGGAGTATTTGTCAATAGTCAGCTGAATATGAGCCAGCAGTGTGCCCAGGCGGCCAAGAAGGCTAACAGCATTGTGGCTTGTATCAGGAACAGTGCGGCCAGCAGGAGTAGAGAAGTGATTGTGCCCCTGTACGCGGCATTGGTAAGGCTGCACCTCAAATACTGTGTTCAGTTTTGGGACCCTCTCTGGAGTGTGTCCAGAGAAGAGCAACAAAGCTGGTGAGGGGTCTGGAGAACAAGTCTTATGAGGAGTGGCTGAGGGAACTGGGGTTGTTTAGTCTGGAGAAGAGGAGGCTGAGGGGAGACCTCATTGCTCTCTACAACTACCTGAAAGGAGGCTGTAGCGAGGTGGGTGTTGGTCTCTTTTCCCACGTAACAAGTGATAGGACAGGAGGAAATGGCCTCCAGTTGTGTCAGGGGAGGTTTAGATTGGATACTAGGAGCAATCTCTTTACTGAAAGAGCGATTGGGCACTGGAACAGGCTGCCCAGGGAAGTGGTTGAGTCACCATCCCTGGAGCTATTTAAAAGCCATGTAGATGTGGTGCTTAGGGACATTGTTTAGTGGTGGACTTGGCAGTGTTAGGTTTATGGTTGGACTCGATGATTTTAAGCATCTTTTCCAACCTAAATGATTCTATGATGCTATGATTCCAAGAGTTTGCTGATTACTGGGTTTGTAGGCTGCTTTCCAGATATAAGAGGCACAGAGCTGATGAAATGAAAAACAAAAGCCTTTCAGTCTTCAAAAGATCTTCGTCTGAACAATAAAGCCTCTGATCCCACTGACTATTATTTGAAAAATATTGTGTTCTACCTTCATGCAAAATGTGTCAGGGTTGCGTCAGGATATTTCCGTTGTGCCTTGAGCAGTACTCTACAAATGCTTTCTACAGACAGAAGCTGTTCACATGTGTACGAAACAGGCAGGCGAGTGAGGCTGAAAGCACTGGCACAATGTTGTCCTCTAGGAGCTGGCATAAGACGAGAGCCTTAGTCCTGAGCAGAGCTGTGTGAAATGTGCTCAGCTGAAACAAAATCGCATGGAATGAATGTTACACACTTGAAACTGAGCACTTTGGTCAAAAAAGATCCCTTTGTCTGGAATGTACCTGGCCCCAGTTCTGAGGAAACTTGGATGAAATTGTGAAAACCATAAACTGCTTTTTTTTTTTTTAACTTGGAAATTGCTGAAACTCAGGGAACACAAATCCACTGAGACAGAAGCCAAAGAAAAAGGTTGTCATTATTGACATTTACCCTTGTACCCACTTTTTCATGATGCCTTGCCAGGATACACATTGAGAAGTTTAACAAGTCCTTGAATGAAGGAACACAACTCTCTTTCTTTCTGTACAATGAAAGCAGATATATTTTGGTGTGACACCAGAGAGAGTTACTCAACAATCATGTTCTTTGTACAAATGAGAGACTTTGTCCAAGAGGAAGATGGCTGTGACACTGATAAAGCTAATAATCTGTAACTTCTAGATGATGTTTTTCCTCCTCAGATATCAAAGGACTTCATGAAGGAGAGTATTCTTATCCTGTCATTATAGAAAAAGGGGACTTATACCACAAGAAATGAAGGAAGTAGTCCAAGATCAAATGGTAGATAAGGAGGAGAGAAATAACCGCTGTCCTGTTCCAATCCCCCATGATTTGCCTGCCCTGTGAAACATGCTGAAGGTGAGAGTTGCTTCCTCAGTCTATTCTTCAGAGGGAGGAATTCACACTGATGAAATTTCATTCTCTCCCTCTGCTGCTGCTGCTGCTACTCTTCGTCCACTCTTGCCACCCTGGCACATATTTTCTCCAAACTGAGCAGCCTGGACACAGAAAAAGCATCATGACCCTGCATCTTTCTCTGCGACTTTCCTTGCTTTGCTGAGCTGTGGTCAGTGCTTCAAGTAGCACGCTACACAAACATGCAGGGACAGTCCGCATCACACACACTGTGACCCACAGTGGTCTTTGGGTGTTGCAGTGGCCTGTCCTGTCCCCAGAACAGCAGACGTTAAGGCCATATGTCTCCTCCTTATGACTCCTCACAGCCCGGGACAGTGTTGCCTTAGAGGAGGAGAAAATTTGCCAGTCTGAGAAAGAGATGCTCAGAGCAGCTGAATAAACAAAAGAGATGGAGTCACTTGCCTGAGATTCAGATGTCATTGCCATCGGATGCTGAGATGCAGAGCCTTATGATGTCATTTTTTAAGTTAAAAAAATAATTAACCACACAGTGGAGAATTGCTCCATTTTTTACAAGGAAATACGTTTCACGAAGATGACTTCCGAATTATTACACATAGGTCATTAGGAGGCAGCAGCTCCAGGAGCCCAGAAATCCAGGTGCTGAGCTTTGCAACATGATGTGCTGCAAGGGAACAGCCTGTCAGTACCTTACACAACAAGTTCGCTCGGTGGTTACATGGAAGTAGCTTCGCCAGGTCTCAGCCCAGGTTGAAGCCTCCATATGGCAGATGCTGTCCATGAACATGGGAAAGGTTCCTAGCCCGGATGGGTTATGGTCTCTCCAACATAGACACCTCAGAGGTGGAAGGCACAGTGAAAAGGGAATGCCTTGTCAAGGATCTCAAAGGAAGATCGTGGCAGAAGTGCAACACATTAAATTCAGACCTGCTGAGCTGAAGCCTGTATCCCGAATTCAAAAGCCTCTGCCTTCCACTGAGCGCTTTCAGGCTGCTTTTTACCTCTCTGTCCTCTCCAGATGTTTACTGGAAACTACTGTGCCATGATGGTTAGAGATTCCGATCCACAAAGAAAATACAAGGAAAAGGAAAACCTCCTTCAGGCTACTCTGGATAGAAGTCAGAAGGTTTATGTATGGAAATTATCTGTTTGCCAGGGAATTAGGGGTTGAAGGGAGACCTGTGAAGTGTTGTCGCTACGGCCAGGACAAACTGGGACAAAACCCAGCATATCCTGAACACATACATCATTTTCAACAGGGAGTTGTCAATTAGCACAGAGCGAGTCAGATGTCACTGGAGAAAAATCTCCGCTCTTCAGGGAAAGGAGGAATCTCTCCGTGACCGAAGAGCGGATGGTTTGGCAGCAGCAGCTCAGCTAACTCCTATCACTGGATTAACAAATTGCACAGATATGCTCCGTCCTTTGTATTTACAGCACAAGACTGGAAACAAGGCTCAGGAAAGAAGGATAATGTGAGAAGAGTTCAGCTTCCACATGTAATGTCAGCCGAGCGGCCAGAAGGGATTCTGATGGAAGCCAGCAGCCTGCAGCAGGACGCTGCCTGCCTGTCTACCTCTAGCACATGTACTTTTCTGTTTAAGGGCATAGCATCCCATTTCCTTATCCCAGACAAAATGCAGCATTATAAACTACTGATATTTACCTCTCTCTAAGTCTCAGTTCTTAAATTAATGCTGAGCCTGTGTCTTTAAGCCTTGTTTGTTGCTCCTCTTGTTGCCATAGCATTTAGTGTTTCCATGTTGGAGATTT
Organism: Chlamydotis macqueenii; assembly: GCF_036417535.1. NCBI lineage: Eukaryota > Metazoa > Chordata > Aves > Otidiformes > Otididae > Chlamydotis > Chlamydotis macqueenii. Next base: position 49,107,957 of record NC_141560.1, on the reverse strand, counting down.
CCTTTTTTTTTTTTTCCAGACGTTACCCCATCAGCACAGTTCCAGACCTGGGATTCCAGCCACTTTTGGCTAAAGGGAAACTCATTTTTGTCGCTATAAAAATATCAAGCCATGTAAATGCCTGTGGCTCAGATTTAGGTCCCTGTATCTAGGAATAGCAGCACAGCTGAGAGCGAATAAAAGAGTAGAGGAAGAAGCAAACAGACCTCTGTGCATCTCATCTCATTCCTCTAAGTCAATCTGTCCTCTCAGGGACAGGGAGAGGAACAGCCCTTTGCCATCCTCTGGCACTGTAGCAATCCCTATGGCTTTTTTTTTTTGGTGGGAAGGATGCTTGCCTCCAGGTTGCATCTGCAAGAGAGATGGCCAAGGCCAGCATACCCCTCCTGAAGTGCTGACCCATATATAAGGGCCTGGTCCAAGCCGTAGGTGAGAAAAGGTGTCACCCACTCAAGAATACAATGCCTCAAAGACAAAAGAAATTGCTCAGTTTGGGCCTGATCTGCAGTCCAAGGCAGTGGAAACTCATCTAGCACTTTAAAAGGTGCTGGTCCTGGTTAGACCCACCTTGTCACCAAGGTCTTTGCTGGCAGGCAGTGGATGTGGGCGGAACTGTGACACCAGAGGCCCCTCCTCTGCTACATCCCACCTTTGCAGCCTGCATAAAACTGGAGTCAAGTCTACTCTCTGCACTGAGGGATGAGCGAGACCAAGGGTCCCTCCAGAGACCAGAAGTGGCCAGTGTAAGTGGAGAGATAAGCTGAGCTTTCTGAAGTGAACTGTCTTCTCCTGAATACCAGGGAGTTCAGAGGGAAATTTTGGCTTGGTAGAGCGTACGTGCTATGTTGCTTCTTGTGCTGGAGTCCTGCAGCATCTGCAAACCCCTGGAGAACAATGGTGTGGAAGAGAAACAGCAGCATCCGCAAAACGCAGATTCCGGATATTAATGATGCTCTGAAATCCCTGCACTGGTCTGAGCCTCTGGTTGCCTATCTGGAAAACAGAAGTAACGAATGGATATTTAATTGTCTTAGTAAACTGTCTGCTGATAGAGGGATGGAAAATATGAGCTAAGCACAAAATACCACTAATATTAAGCTATTTCTTACAGCATTGTTAACACTGCTTTCTGCAAATCATTGCCATTGACTCATCCTGGCGCTCAAATTATTTGTGCTGCACAAAGTGTCAATCTGTTACATCGCAGCACAGATTGAAAGAATAAGATGAAGTACTCTAGGGAATATGGCATGAAGTTTTAACTAGCTCTAAGTAACAGCTACTGCTAATTATTAGCATTATACGTTTCACCAAATTACATTATCATAATAAAGCATTTCAGCTACTGTATTATGTCATATTGTAATATATCAGAAGCAGCAGTGCATGCTAGTAATGTATCAGGAAATTACATTTAAAAATGCAAATAATTTAAAAAGCGTGAAAAGGTAAATTAAATTGGAAGTAAAATTGCGATGCAAACCCAAACATTTTCTACAGTGTTTTTTTTTTAATTTTTAACACTTCTTTCATTCAAATTCTATTCATGAGCCTCATGGATTTTGAGGAGAAGCAAATCCAAGATCATTCCTGGAAGTTTTCATGAGACCAAAATGGGAAATGTGCTGCCAAAGTCAAACAATTTTCCTGGTTTCTACCTTCTTGTGTTTTCTTGCGGTTTTTGATGAACACTTCTGTCTAATACTCATGGGTTATGTTGCTGTACAGGGAAAACTCCTGGAAGAAGGGAATTTCAATAAAGAGCTTGTCGGCCGTACTACCACTAGAAGTAGTATCTTTTTTTTTTATTTTGCACATGAAAGGAAAAAATGTTTCTAGCAAAGGGGAAACTAGTAAAAATCCTCAGGGTGAAAGTCTCTCATTTGGACTTCCTTGAAAACCCAGGAGAAAAGAGGGCTAATGACAGCAGCCAGACTGAGGGAGCTGGATAAATCCCAGTTAGGGAAGTAGAAAATGTTCATCAGCCGTGCCGTTCCTGATCAGCTCTGGCATAGCACAAAGCGGGGCTGCAGCAGAGCACGGATTACAGGTACATTCGTTGGGCAGCCCAGACAAATGACTGATGGACACACCAGATCTTCCCAACAGATCCCCAGCTGGGATTTCTGTGACCTGAACTGTTCACATCATTGTATCTCTCTAGCTTTGCCAGGATCTGTAATGAAGTCTATCTAACCGGCCAACAAGGAGCACAACAAGTAACTGGTAAAGACTGAGAGCTAAGTAAGGTGATCTGGATCTTCTCCTTTTCCAGGCTCCCTGGTTATTTAGTGAATATGCCCATTTCCGGGCAAGTCAAATTAGAGCCTGCGATAAATACCAAGGGAGATATAAAAACATTTCTGAAATCAAGATGTGCATTCAAGCAATGCTGTTTGATGCTGCACAGCAGAACTGCAATTGTGAAAATCAAATCGCGGCTTGAGAGGGAAAAAAAACCTAAGCTGCATCTAAAATCCTAAAGAGGATTTTAAAGGACCCTACAGAGGATCCTAAACAAAGATCCATGACAGATGGAGTTTTACAAAGATTAGAGACATACAACCATGTACTGAAACTGCACATAGGAATTCCTCCTTCTTTTTACTGCAGGGCTCCTGACTTACCCCTCAGGGGTAAGTCGGGACGGAGGCAGCCCTGAATACACCTTCTCTTCCCTGAACTCCCTCTGTGCATGCCTGGCCACAGATAATTTCTGTTCCTACCTCCTCACCAGTCAACCTAGTTGCCCAGCTAATTGCCCTCTCACAAGTCAAGTTAATAGCCAAGCTACATTCAATGTTTGGATTTTCACCAATAGAAACATCTTGGAAATTTAATAGCACAACTCTTCTCGTACCTAGGCTGCCTGAAGGGAACTCCTACAGACAACCAGCTTTCCTGGAGCAAAGATTGATTTCATCTTCTGTTATTTTATTTTAAAGATCCAGTCCCCAGATAATGTCATCTTTTTGCCAATTACACCCCTGTCAGAACAGTCAACCACATCCAAGAATACATGGTGTCAAAGGCTCTGAGCTCCAAGAAATGCCTCAGTTGGCTCTTGGCTCCCCTTGGCTTCAGGACACAGTGCACATGTGCACAGAAGGCAGTCACTGTCTCATGTCAGAGCTGACATCCCAGCCTGTAGAGCTCTTATGACAAGGGCTAATTTTGATTGTGTGGTTTTGACTTTCCCACATGCCGTGATAGCCCCGTGTGCCGCAAACACAAATCCTGTGCAAGCCACCCGTGGTGGAGGTACAATCCAAACACTTGTTCCCCCTGTTCACAAAAGAACCTGACCTCGCTTCTTTCTGTCTCCTTTTAGATCAACACCTGATTGATTAAACCCTTTCTTTTCATGTGCCTTTTGCATCCTTGACCTCATTTCATGCAGTATGGGGAAGAAGTCTCATACAGGGAGACTGAGAGACTGAGAGAGCTGAGCTGTTTACTTCTACGTTGGTATTCTGAGTGTCAAGCCCTACTAGAAATAATAAATCACAAAATAAGTTGCATTTAAGTAGAGACTCATAGTGGTACATTGTCAGCATTTTAACTGCTTTGGACATTTCAGAGCATTTGACCATGAGCAGATTCAACCTTGACATTTTAAGATAATAAAGCAATTAAGATGGGTGCTGCACATTAAATATTATTTTGTTTCCTGAGCAGAATTCATAACATAAACCCATCTGAGCATGTTGCAGCTGTAGTCTTAAGCACAGCCTGAGCACTATCCTCACGCTGCATATTTAACCTAGCGAATATTGTGCTTTCTTTGGTTTTGGCAGCAGGAGGAAGGAAGCTCTCAAAGTCCTTGTGCAAAGCTCCTGAGTGCTGCAGGTCCTGAGGAAAGTCCAGGGTCTTCACACAGGTTTTGTCGTTGTTGTCCTTCACCCTAGCAGGCAGGGGAGCGGATCACCAAAAGTCATTTCACACACTTGCTTCAAGTTGCCCACCCGTACAGTGGCGTAACACTGCAGTGCAGAGTGCTGAGGGGGTCTGCAGCAATGCAAGCCCTGCAAAGCTGAATTGCTCCATGTTGGTGCTTCATTTGAAAAACTGTGTAAAAGGGCAATTAGAGAAATGCAATGTATTTCTTACACTTAGTTCCATCCCAGAATAAAAAGCATCCTGTACAGAGCTTGTGAAGGGACCTAAAATGCCTGTATCTGCCTCGGTGACTCCAAAATCCTACTGCAGAGCTTAAAGACAGCCTTTAATACAAGGACAGGGAGTCAGAGAGAGGTGCAGGTGGGTCCTGCTGATCTGAAGAGAGGGACTGACACAACACACATGTCTATGCGGCTGCTTTTCCAGCCCGGAGACACCCAGGACCAGCTCAGCTCCTCCGCACCACTACTTATAATTTCTTGGGGGGCAGATTATATTAAGCCACATCTCCAGTGCCACTCGGTATCTGAGGAAGTTCAGATGTCTGTTCAAATCCATCTCAGAGCTTAAAAAAATAAATATGTATTTTCTCCATGATGCCTTTGTTTGTTTGTGCTGTCTCCTGTTATCTCCCCACTCTGTTCTTCTGTGAGTCTGTGGAAAATCATCTCCTGTGATGGCTAACAGAGGGCAGGAGAAAGACAAAGCTCACTTCAGTAACTCATGACTGTGTTTATTTTTCTCTTCTTTGTGGGATTTATTTTATGACTGTCACTAAAGTGTTTATAGAAAGTTCAACAGCTAGGCAGAAAGTAATTTGCAAGGAAACTGGGCTAAACTAAAACAAAAATGTTGGGCGGTTTCCCAGAGGAAAAGGAGCTCTTTTCTGTAATGTCTGTTCTGCTCTTCCTCTCCACCTGCATACTGGGGAAGTTCAAATGTGATAATGAGCAGGGATGAAGACAGAATGAACTGTAGCAGGTCTGGAAGATGGGTAAGATCATTTATCCCTCATAATTTTGCTTTTTTTCTGATCTTTACTTTGAGATCAATGAGAAGGACGCAGTCCTATACAAATCAGGAGTTGCGTGAAATGACAGCATATAGCAACAACAAAAATAATAAAATTATACTGCGTTGACTTTCTTGAGTGTCTACCAGCTCTTCCTGCTCTCAAGGAGAGCTCAAAGACCTCTTTAGACATCATCAAATAACTTATCTTTGCAGCATCCCGTTCTGCAAGTGGAGAAACTGAGGCACGAGCAAGCTAAGTGGCTCACACGATGCCACAGAGGGGAAATGCAGTAGGAAACCACTGGCAGAAACCAATACTTAGATTACTCATCTTGCCAAATTATTGGATGCAAGGCTGAGGGAGAGACTCATTTTTGTATTTCATTGTTCCTGATAAAAGATTCACTTTTGGCAACACACAGTAAGCACAACATGGAGCCTCTTACACTGCTCTTAAATCGGCTGCCAGGAGTCCCGAACCTGTCTCAGGCTTTTGGAAGAGAGGAGCAGCATGTCTTTCCCCAACGAGGTCGAGGAGGTGTATCCTACCAGAGCACATGGTAGAATGTACAGAAGAACTGCAAATCATATCTTCATTTTGTAGTTTTATGGCCTGAAGTTCCAGCTGCGAACCAGTGCTAGCCCTGCCTGCTGTGCATTTTGGTGGCCAGCCAAAATTCTGGGGGCTGAGGAACAAAGTGCCACTTTGGGCCAGTTAAGAAGGCAGTACCTGAAATGCTTTCCTGTTTGTAGACAAAGTTTTTGGATTTCATTTAGAGCTAAAATACATTTTGATTTAACAAAAAAGGTGGTGGAAGCCCCATCCCTGGAAACATTCAAGGCCAGGCTGGCTGAGGCTCTGAGCAACCTGATCTAGTTGGGGATGTCCCTGCTCCTTGCAGGGGGGTTGGACTAGATGACCTTTGAAGGTCCCTTCCAACTCTAACCATTCTATGATTCTATGATTATGGTGTTTTTAATGAAGCCTATTGAATATAAAAATGTTCATGGCGCTTAGATATTGGGCAGATCCAGCTCCTGATGGCAGTCCTTAACCTCTGAAGGGTACTTTCCCAGTTTCTTTTAAATCACATGCGGTAACTGTCGCTTGCTTCTGACTCTTTATTCATTCCTTAAGAGAAAGCTAGTTAAATACCAGATAAGTAAATATGTAATCAATGAGACATTTATTGAATGTTAATGCTGTATTTAATAAGGCTTAGAAATTTAAATCGGTCACATGAAGATGTAGAGTGCGCAGCAGGGAAACTTCTCAATGTCACCAACCCCAATCACAGACAAATCATGAGCTGGGACCTTCAAAACTGGGACACCTTCGTGACTCATCTGTGGGGGGGTTCTTTTCTCACCTTGTCAGTGGAAGGGCACCTGGCAGGGAACATCTCCACTGCAGAACGGGCCATGCTATGGGGATCACTGCGACTGCAGAGACCCAAACTGGTAAGTCCATTCAAGCCTTAATTTAGGCTAGTCATGCAAGTGTGGCAGCATTCCCGTCCTAATCACCTGAACCCAGGTTTCTGAGCTCAGACAGGGAGGCTGGCTCGTGCAGCTAGATCACATCCAGGCTCAGTTGGCTTACCTTCAGACAGTTTGGCTGTCCTTATATATGTCAAGGTAGACCCTATTTATTTTCTTCAGTGAAGACTGAGAGTGTCAGTCGATAACTTGATCCCAACAGCTGGAATGTGTAGAAAAACTATTACAATAGGAATTGCAGCCACAGTCAGTGGTCCCAGCAGAGACGTCTGCTGGACAGAGGTAGGAGGGTGGAAATCTCATCATTCGAGTCGCGTAAAATTGGACAAAACAAAACCCTAGAGGATGTGGAGGAGTCAAGGAGAAAGCCTCAGCATGCCCCGATGCAAAAGACTATACTATCCACTGAGATGGGACCATACCTGTCCTCAGTAGTAGACTTGCTTCCCATATGTGGATGGAGGTCACATCCTGGAGCCCGTGCAGTGCTGCATACACTGATGTGTATGCTGATGGTTTGGCATGCAATTGTCCAGCCCTCAGCAACGGAGTGTCAGGCCAGGGATGCCCTTATGGGCAAGCTGCAGGCCGCCTGGAGCGCCTGGTGTGGGTAAGAGATGGGCAGAGCTGAGAAACCTTGCACCACACAGGCACAGCACGGAGAGGGCCTCCTCTGGCAGGACCCATGGGCCAAAGGAGAGAGACTGGCTCTCTGTTTCTCACCAGTTCACCTCCCAGCTTCATGCGGTGGCAGAGGATACCTTCAAGGAGGAGAGAGGCTGGGGGAAAAAAAAAAAGCAAAGGTCCAGGGAATTCATACGTTTCTTTCTTCTGTCTTCCTCCTCCAGCACTCTTGGCAGCCGGAGGGGCTCCTCTGTCTTTGGAAAGAATCCAGCTGCCTCTCCAGGCAACACAACAGAGAGAAGATATTAGGGGCCAGGAAACTAGGTTTGCAATTTAAGCTGATCCTTTGCTCCGCTTTGCTTAGAGAAAACTGAACAGCTGGCTTTCCACGGGTGCAGCCGGGGTTTTTACCTTAAGACTAATTAGAATAGTTTCACTGGCAGCGCAAAAGCTGCACATTTTTAGGACTTGCTGAAAAGTTTAAGATGTGTCCTGGGTGTATTTTTGCAGTAGGAGCTACATTTTACAACCATTTTTTTTTTCCTTCCTGTAATAATAGCAACTCTACCTTTATCCTGGCCTCATTTTTCTAGTCAAGTCTGGTCCATCTCAGTTTTTAACTGGGCCCATCACAGGGCTGCTCTAAGTGCCTGGCAAACACATTAAAGTGAGGATATTTTTAATAGTGAGGGTATTTAACCCCTGGCTCAGCTTGCCAGACAGTGATGGAAAGCCTCTACCTAAAGGCAGTATCTTTCCAAATAATACATACTTCTTCAAGTACAACTTGATGGGTTTGCGGGTTGGATCAGGAGGAAAGAAGGTCTGTGGGCTATTATCAAGGTGGCCACTGAGTTTGGGTTTCCCCTCTCTCTCCTGTTAGGCTACACCAGGGGAGGCATCTGGAATTACTGTGAACTGTATTGAACCATATTCTCCTCTCACATGTTTTGGCAGCCAGAAGAAGGAGAGGAGAAAAGTTAATGATATATAGGACATGAATATTGCAGGCCATGGGATCTGACCCCTCAGGAAACCCTACCGGAAAGCAGAGACTGGTACCCAATGCATTATTCATCCTCTCATACAGTAATTACCTTTTGTCTTCCTAAATCGCCCCAGCAGTTTCACTTGAAGAGGTTTCTTGAACCTCTTTACTTGCTGGCCGAAAAAAAATTATATTTTTTGTAATGGACACAAAGGGCTCTGGTGTTTCCCTCCAGGATGGACTGCATTTCAGGGTGAGCAGGGCACAGCGACCTCCCAGAACTGTTCTGATGTGGATGCTGCAAGTTCCAGTGAGCTGCTCACCACCGGGCAGCTTTGCCAGTTCAGATCAGCCAAGGATCTCGCCCCAAGCCATGACAAGCAAGGCCATCGTGCCTGATGCTGCTTGTGTGGAAAATCCTCCCAGCTGAGTCATCAGCTCTCTGGAGAAGCTGGGTTGTATTTGTGTAATGGATGCTGCTGACTTATCATTGCAATATACATCTCTCCTGACCATTCTGCAGAGCCTGCTTGTCAGAGACCCTGAGAACATCAGCCTGAGCTTAACACAAATTTCCTTCTGTCTTTGCAGTTCGCCTTTAATAGGGATGACAACAAATCCCCTAACTGACTGAGCATCATTAGCACCTGACAGGTCTTAGGAACACTTTCAAGAGGCAGGCACAAGAGCTCAAGCACTTACTCGTTTATTGCTTTGATATTAAAAGCAGAGAGTTGGAGATATTAAAAACAGAGTCCCAGAGTACAGGGGAGATAGGATCCATTCTGTGTACGGAAATTGCCTAGCTTCATGTTCTACATGGTGCTTCAGATTAAAAAAAAATAAAAAAAAATAAAAAATCCTTCTAGAGTCCCATCTGTCTGGGAGCTTTTCTGGGAAATCAACTATGGAGTCGAAGCATAGAAAAGCTTCCAGATTTCTCTGTTCCAGGCTGAGACAAGTTTGTAAATACTTCCAGAAATTGCCAACGCGCCTGCAGGGCAAGGTCTCTAATGGTGACTTCCCCGCTATGAAATGCAGAGCACCTTCACTTTTTCAGCCCTCCCCCAGTCACAACCAGCTATAAATCCTGCCCTTCAGTTGCTGGAATATCTCATCATGAGGGATGGGGTTTTTAGGTTGAGAAATACAAATCCGCCTTGCCAGAGCCACAGTCAGGCATACACACGGGCTGTGTTGCTGATATATTTACAAAAAGCACTCCTAGCATGGAAATAACCCATAGTGCCACTAACTGAGCACATCATGTTTTTGCACACTAACTTTTTGCCAGTATAGTTTGTTCCAAAATCCCCACCCTTTCCCCAGATAAATAAGCTGTATTGGCAGTAGCATTGTTTTGATGGTAACCCTGCATCTGTACTAGGCAGCTTTGCAGGCACAGGGCTTCTCCCCTAACCAGCCAGTCTAAGCGAGTTCCTCGCAAAGGGAAGAACTGAAACACCCAGGGCCACACGGGTGATGGGCTCTGGGCGGGAGCTGCCCTTTCTACAGGAGGCCGCAGGTTCAGGCAGCGCAGAAGGGAAGCGCAAGCTGCTCTCACCGCCACATCAGCTGGCACTGGGGAGGCTGCATCAGGAGGAACCCATTGTCAGCAGAAAAGGGATGCTGCAGATCAGCCAGTGTAGGTTACTGGGACGTGGAGGGCTCATGCTGCCCTGATGGAAGGCTGCTGAGACCCACATTTTCACTGCTCCACTGGCTCAAAACACAAAGAGAGGAAGTGCAGAGGAACAGGAAAATGCAGCGCTGAGGAAGCTGGGGCATCATTTTGCGACAGCCTGTCTGCAGCAGCTTTCACATCCCCGGGGCAGACCCCAGTTCCACAGGTGCAGGCACACTGCACCATGTGCCCAATGCTCGTCTCCTGACAGCTGTCGCTGGTGGACCCTTTAAAAATGGCTATGACTAGTTACCACCAGCTCACTGCCAGTAGCCAAAGCCACTAAACAGGGGTAGGAACACGCTGCTCAGAGACGGCTGAGGAAATGCTAGATATAAAAAGAGGTGTTTGGTAACCTGATGGATAAACAAGAAAGAGTGCAGATGGAGCTGGAGAAGTACTCAAGGTGGGAACAGGCTGCATAAAACGTCTTAGGAGGGTGAAGTCTAGAAAAATTATTCTGGCCTCGAGTAAAAAGCCCCTATTCCCACCCCACCCAGGATGCTGAACCACGAATCAGAGTAAATGAAGGACTTCATGTGTTGTGCTGCTGAGAGAGATCACCACGAAGCAATTGCTCAAGCTCACCCATTGCCGTCTCCAGGGAAGGAGCTCGCAGCCCTGCTGAGGTTAAAGTGGCAGCCCCTCTGCCAGCTGCAGCTCCAGCCATGGGAGGAGGCTCCCTCCTGCCCCAGAGAGCGCTGGTGGGTCTCTGGGGTCTTCGGAGTTATTGATAGTTTCAGGCTTTGGTGCAATGGAGACTGCACTCTGTGCCTGCTTCGCCAGCCTTCTGTGCCCATCAGAGACTGTTACCAGAGACAGAGCCCCTCAAGTCCAGCATAGGCAACCTGGGTCCAGAAAAGGAAAACCCCCATCCACTTTCCTGAGATCCTAATACTATCAAAGCCCATTAGAGTTTGGCCTTTGACTTGAATACAAAATAACTTTCACTGCAAGGGGAGAAATCTTGAATGCTCTGTTCAGTCCCCGTTTCTTCTGCCTTTGATGGGAGGAACCACCGCTGCCTGCAGTGACAGCTACCCCACATTGCCAGGAAGCTGGGTACCAGGGGTCAGGAGGGGAATGGGGAGAACAGAACCTTCACTAGGCTAAAATCAGTGCGAAACACTAGCAGCTAGGTATTCTATGAGCCCAGCTTTGCAGGCAGCTAAAAGCAAGTGAATAGAAGAAACAACACAGGGAAGCCAGAAACCATCTTGTTATCTTTTTTTCTTGCTAGGATTCTGGGTCTGGACAGTGGCCAGCTCTTCCTTTCCCGTCACAGGGCTGAGAAGCCCAGAGACCGTTCTCCTTTATCTCCAAGCTGCTTGTTGCAATGTCTGCAAAGCAGTAACAAGACATCTGATTGACCCAAATATATCAGTGATCACAGTTTCAGGAATGCTTAACATGCTGTAAATTGGACAGCACGTCAGGTTGGCTGATGTTTACCCCTCTACCAGTCACCTGGTTTGAAAAATATTCTAGCTTATAAGCAGGACTGTAGGCCAGGGGAATGGCTCAGCAAAACTCTGGCTTGCTCTCCGTCCAAATAGTGCAGTTAGGAGGCTGAGTATTTGAGGGAGATGCTGTTTTCCCAGCTATTGATTTAAGGGTGTAATCATGGTATAGCCTGTTGATTAACTGCTTAGCTTACAAGAGGCCAGCTGTAATTGAAATGGATGTCATGCGTAACTTGGAGCTTATATTCACCTTAATAACAGGAAATGTAGTGTCCTTACTCATGGCAAAGATACTTCTCCAGGGGGACTTCCCAGTGCAGGCACTGGCAGCTGGATGCTCTCTATAAGCATAATTCACCCTGAAATAAATGCAAATTATTCCCTTAAATCAAAATACACGTCCAACCTCTGTATGGAATAAAATTCATTTTCTGCTTTCAGTCCTTTTCTAACAAGCTATGAGCTATTTCAGGCTGGAAAGTGGCAGAGAACAGAGGCAATTCTGTGCCGTTTCTTTGATAAAAATATTCAGCCTACCGCTGGATAAAAGCCTCCTGCTTAGTGTAATGGTCCCGTTCTTAGTGGCCACTGTGAATTGTAGCATTCACCAGCTCCAAATCACACACCTGGTGTTCACCCTGCAGCTGATGAGGCTTCGAAGGGTGAAAGTGTGAAGCATCATCTGACAATGAGGCTTCAGGTTGGAACAGCGTCAGACCTGAATTTGTGGGGAACAAGAGGAATCATTACAGCTTGCATTGCGTTTGAGATGGCGACTAGTCCTCGTTATTTCAGCAACTGTGCATGAGGGGCCCAACAATACCAATGCTCCCAGTTACAACAGTCATAGAATCATAGAATCTTTAAGGTTGGAAAAGACCTCGAAGATCATCGAGTTCAACCATAAACCTAACACCACTATGTCCACTAAACCATATCCCTAAATGCCACATCTATATGTTTTTTTAACACCTCGAGGGATGGTGACTCCACCACTTCCCTGGGCAGCCTGTTCCAGTGCCCGATCACTCTTTCAGTAAAGAGATTGCTCCTAATATCCAATGTAAACCTCCCCTGACACAACTGGAGGCCATTTCCTCCTGTCCTATCACTTGTTACGTGGGAAAAGAGACCAACACCCACCTCGCTACAGCCTCCTTTCAGGTAGTTGTAGAGAGCAATGAGGTCTCCCCTCAGCCTCCTCTTCTCCAGATTAAACAACCCCAGTTCCCTCAGCCACTCCTCATAAGACTTGTTCTCCAGACCCCTCACCAGCTTTGTTGCTCTTCTCTGGACACACTCCAGAGAGGGTCCCAAAACTGAACACAGTATTTGGGGTGCAGTCTCACCAGTGCCGCGTACAGGGGCACAATCACTTCCCTACTGCTGGCCACACTGTTCCTGATGCAAGCCAGGATGCTGTTGGCCTCCTTGGCCACCTGGGCACACTGCTGGCTCATGTTCAGCTGGCTGTCAACCAGCACCCCCAGGTCCCTTTCTGCTGGGCAGCTTTCCAGCTGCTCTTCCCCAAGCCTGTGGCGTTGCATGACTCAAGTGGGTTGTTGTGACTCAAGTGCAGGACCCAGCATGTAGCCTTGCTGAACCTCATTCAGTTCACCTCTGCCCATGGATCCAGCCTGTCCAGGTCCCTCTGCAGAGCAGATCGACACTCCCGCCCAATTTGGTGTCATCTGCAAACTTACTGAGGCAGCACTCAATCCCCTCATCCAGATCGTCGATTGATGAAAATGTTAGATGTGAGAAAAAGGGACCAGCCACAATTTTTGACCCTTCCCCGCCTGGCACTCCCCTTTCTTGCCGAGAGACCCCACCACCCCGCCGTGAGCCCCTCACCCCCAAAGGGCTTCCTACAAACCGGTCTCCTCGGCCCGGGTCCCACTGGGTTCGGGGTCGGTGGGGGGTGGTGGGGCCGGGCTGCCCCCCCAACTCCTGTAGATGCCGGCTGCAGCGCGGCGCCGTGACCGGTGGGAGGAGCTGGTGCCACACGGCTCCGCTCCCCGCTGCTCCCCGCCGCTCCGCCCGGGCGCGGGGGCAGCCGGGGCTGCCCCTCGCCGTGTGCCCGCCGGTGGGGGGAACGCTGCCGTGCTGCAGCGGGGGGGCTGCCGTCGGGCATCGGCGTCCCACAGCCGGGGCCTCCCCAGCAAGGCTGTGGAGTCCCAGTTTGAGGGGTTGAAGGGGGAAATCGAGGGAAAAGACAGGGAATTCAGCTCCTGTCTTTTTTTTTTTTGAAGGTGTTAAGGTGGGTTAGGAGAGGTTGAACGTTTTAAACAAAATCCTGGGAAAAGAGAGACTTGGGAAGGCAGGAAAATTGAAATGGGGGGGGCGGGGCGGGACAAAGAGACAGCTGTTCTTCTAGTCTTCCCGTGTAGACCCTAAAGACCTCGAAGGGACATCACATCAAGGGAAGGGCTGGCTGTCGTTCCCCTCGGGCAGGAAATCCGGCGGGGAGGGGCCGTAATCGGCCGCCGGCTCCGCAGGCTTGGAATTGGGGGGAGCGGTGAAAATGCTGGGAAAAGCTGGCCGATCCCTTTGTGCAAGCACCTGCAGCGACCGGTCCCCCCTCCTGGCCCCCAGCGCCAGGGGCGGGGGAGCAGAGGGGGTGCGGATCCGCCGGTGACCGCGGCGCGACCCCGTCGTGCCGACACCAGAGGGAGGCGGCGCGGCCGCGCCCGGAGGCTCCGTGGGGGCCGATGCACCGGCGCGGGGGGCGGCCCCACCGGCGTGTGCGCCGCCTCCCCCGTTCCCCTCCCTTCCCTGGTGTGTGGGTTCCATTGTGCTGCCTGCAGCGGGGAAGAGGAGGAAGAGGGGGAACCGGCGGACCGAGCGGACCCGCCGCACCACTCTCCCATCCCGCGGCCGGCGCGGCCCCCACGCCCCGCCCCGCCCTCGACGGGGCGCCCCGACGCAACTGGGTCCGCCGCTGCTGCCGCGAGGGGCATCGCCGCTTTAAGCGGAGGGCCACGCCGGGGGACGGGGCGGGCCGGGCGCGCCCCCCCGACTCCCCCACGTGGTGCGGGTGCCTGTGCCTCCCGGCCGCTGGCCGAGCCGGGCGCACACTGCGCGGGGTGCTGCCGGGGCTGCCTTGCTCCAGCTGCTGCTTCCCGCGCGCCTGGACCGGCCCGGCCCGGCCCGGCCCGGCCCAGTCCGCGGCCATGCGCCAGCGCCGCGCTGAGCGGCCGAGCGGCGGGGCTGTACCGCCGCCGCGTCCCGTGGCAGCGGCGTGAAGCGGCGGGAGGATGAAGCGGGCGAGGCGCGCCGCGCCGGGCCCCCTGCCCCTGCTGGGGCTGCTGCTGCTGGGCGCCCTGCCGGGGCTCTGGACGGTGCTGCTGCTGCGGCGGGAGGCGGCGGCGGCGGAACCGGAGCCGCGCCCGCCCGCGGGGCCGCCCCCGGGGCGGTGGGGCTGGGGGCGCTCCCCGGCGGCGCGGGGCGAGCCCGGCGGCGGAGGGCAGAAAACTTTCCGGGCGCTGCTGGCGGTGCCGGCGCCGGCGGGCCGGGAGGAGCCGGGCGGCGAAGAGCCGTTCGCCGCGGCCGGCTCGCCGCCACCGCTGCCGCCCGCCACCGCCGGGTCTCCGGTGGAGCGGGGCATCTTCTGGAGCCGTGAGCTGGAGGAGCAGGTGCCGCCGGGCTTCGCGGCGGAGGAGGCGGCGGCGTGGCTGGCGGCCGCCCGCGCCGCCCGCGTGGCCTCGCTGGAGCGGGGCGGCTGCGGGCGCAGCTCCAACCGGCTGGCGCGGCTGTCGGACGGGAGCCGCGCCTGCGTCCGCTACGGCATCAACCCGGAGCAGATCCAGGGCGAGGCGCTCTCCTACCACCTGGCCGGGGTGCTGGGCATGCAGGAGCGGCTGCCGCCCATGGCCCTGGCCCTGGTGGAGCCCCGCGGGCGGCAGTGGGAGCCGGTGCGGGAGGAGCTGCGCGGCTCGCACTGGGCCGAGGGCGCCGTGGTCAGCCTGACGCGCTGGGTGGACAACCTCACCGCCGTGGTGGCCCCTGCGCCCTGGGGCGCCCAGGCCGGGGCGGGCCGGCGGCTGCCTCCGCTGTCGGCGGGGGAGCTGGAGGGGCTGCCGGCGGCGCAGCTGGTGGAGCTGGTGCAGTGGAGCGACCTGATCCTCTTCGACTACCTGACGGCCAACTTTGACCGCCTGGTCAGCAACCTCTTCAGCCTGCAGTGGGACCCGCGGGTGATGCGCCGCGCCACCAGCAACCTGCTCCGCGCCCCGGACGGCGGGCTCGTCTTCATGGACAACGAGGCGGGACTGGTGCACGGCTACCGCCTCCTCGCTATGTGGGACCCCTACAACGAGCCGCTCCTCCGCTCCCTCTGCGTCTTCCGCGAGGGGACGGCGCGGCGGGTCGCCGAGCTCCACCGCCGCCGCAGCGCCGCCGCCGAGCTGCGCCGCCGCTACCGGGCGCGGGAACCGCTCTGGGCTCGCCTGGGCTTCCTCTCGGAGCGGCAGGCCGAGCTGCTGCAGGCCCGCGTCGACTTCGTGCACCGCCACATCGCCCACTGCCGCGCACAGGCCGCCGCGCTCTGACGGCCGCGGGGGCGGTGGGGCGGGGGGGCGCGGCCTCGCCCCGCTTGCTCTCCCCTCCGAGGTAGCGGCGCTGACTTGACCCAGCGACCCTCGGTAACGGCCGGCTCTGAACCCGCTGGGGACGGGGTGGCGGCCACCGGGAGCGGACGCTGAGGCCCGGGTGGTACGGGGCTGTCGGGAGGAGCGATTGATCCGCCTTGGTCAAGAGCCGTGAAGATGCAGAGCGCGGTCAGGGTAACTGCTGCCCGGTTCCAGCCCGGGCCCTGCTCCCAGAGCCTGAAAAGATGAGAGGACTCGGCATCTTGAGTGCTTTCCTTAACTCTCCCGCAAGAGACTCTGTGGGAAAGCTGTCGTCTTTGTCTGGGTCGGGGCCAACTGCCTTCTCCTTCCCAAGGAGGCAGGCGGAAACACTTTTTTATATATTCTTCCTTTTGCAACAGCGTATTTAAGTATGAATGTTGGTATTCATAGACTGATTGCGCAGTAGGGGAGCCCCTAACGACCAAACCTGCCCTATTTATGAAGCTTGTTTCTCACCGATTTTCCTTAACGAGAGTGAACCTTTCCGCTGATTGTTAGACCTTGTCGATGAGAAGTGCATAGGAAGCCCATATTCCATTAGCTCGTAGTCTTTGTTGTGGATGCATCTGGTTAAACTGTTTTGATTCTTAAGCGATTGTTTGTAATCATCACCATCCTCATTTTGTCCCACCAGTGAAGTAACTGACCCATGGGTGACACAAGAAGATCGCCCAGGTTTTGAAAACACTGCTATGTGCCGAGACTTTGACGTAGTAGTTGAAGTGGAGGAAAAACTGTTTCATGCACTTTACTTTGACTTTTTAATTTTTTTATAAAAGAAGACCTTTTTATTTTACAAAGTCTGCCTTTTATGTACATTATATATGTTCATATGCTTTTCTGTAACATACTAAAGAAGCTGATATTTCAGTAAAGTGTGTTAATGTTTTGCATTCTTTGTCCCGAGTGTTTGCCTGAGCTGTGGCAGCGAAGCACGCACCTCCTCCGTCTTTCCTAATGGGCCATGGAGACCACGTCTTCCCAGCTTCTTGCTCCACCGAACTGGGAGGACTTCTTCTTCCCTCTGAGGCAAGGAGGGGTAGAGTTTAAGCTTTCAAACGCTACCCTGCCTTCTCACTCTCCCTCTTTCCCAGCTCTTGTGTCACTGAAAGGGCAAAAGCTCTTTGAGTGGCTAAAGTAATGTGACTGTTGCATACTTCAGCTGAATAGACTTTTGTCTGTTTTTTTAAAGCCTGACATGAACTGCCTCATCTGGCACGGAGATAACTGAAGCAGTTACGTTTCGGCAAACTGACATAGATGGTGTGGGCTTAAGCTGCTGTTGGCCTCTTCTGGTGCTGGGACTGGGTGCCAGCCTCTTAATACAGGGTCACGTCATGTTACTGTACCAAAAACATCCCTGGAGGTGGCAGCTGCTTTTGGTGGATATTTGTACTGGTTCTCAGTCATCTCTTCCCGTTCTGGTTGTCTTTGCAATGGCGGGGGTTGAGGCAGAATTGAAGAACAGGAAAGCTTTTCAATTTTGCTGGAGTAGCTGGTGTTTTCTTTTCCTACAAAAGTTTTGTTCCAGGTAGTGGGGGGCAGCAGCAGCGGGTGTGTGAAATAAAATATCTGCATCTCTTGTTTGCTTTTTTATGTAGAAGAGACTATTGTATGGCTCAAAATACAGCCGGAATAAGGACAAAGGACAAACTAATCCTCTTTAAGCCCCGAATGCCGGTATATATCCTGCTGTAATCAAACAACAGCATAATCTCTTTTACATCTGGACAGGCACCTCCCTGTATGAAGGCAGCAGCGTGCTCAGTGGCTGCTACGCAAGTAGGTGCTGTCTTCAGTGTGCTGAGCTCTAACCTTCCTCTGAACTCAGAGGATTATGCATTCATGCCTGCAGGAGGTCTTTGGTCTGTTAATATTCATTTATTTAGATTAAACGTCACATAAAGACAATTTTCTTTGGCCATCACAGTGGGATTTGTTGGTTTTTGTTGGTTTGGTTTTTTTTTTTTTTAAATAGGACATGACAACAGTTTTACAAACAACTTAAAATTAATGGTTGATTAGTTAGCTGTATTAGATATTGCAACTGTGTGTGTGAGTATTTATTTTAAAATGTACCAGCAGCCTCCAGGACTAGCTCTCATTCAACTGCTTAACTGACAAGGCTCTCTATTGAACTTGTATTTATAGTTCACTGCATTTATCTCTCTGAACAATGCACAGAATCCCATGTGACATTCCTTTGCCATTTACATGATAATACACAATTTAACTGTGTAGTTCTTAATTCTTCTTTAGCGTTGCTTTGTAACTCAGATGCAGCAGCTCTATCGCATTCACCTAATGAAAATACATTTAAATAATAAGCTGCTGGCATAAATTTTAAACCGCTGTGAAGAGCAAGCTGCTGTGCCATGAACGCCTGAGGTTGCATTTCTGTTTGAGTACTTCTAGAAGTATGCCACAACTGTGGTTTTGACAGCTAGTGGGAAATAAATCTCCTTTGTGACACCTTTAGAGCCAGAGCCTAGGTGATAACACCTTTTGAGAAGAAACGTGGTTTCTGTTTGGTGACTGGTAGCTACCTCAAGTTATATATAGGTTCGTGTTTAAAAATGGGGTCGTCGTAGGTTGCTGTGAAACTAGAGATGCTGTGCTAGAGAAGCTGGGAAATGTGTCTGTTCAAAGAGGACGGAGAAAACTGGCTTGGGCGGATGATGATACTTTACTTCGTTGCTGCATTTTTCTCTCCTGGTGCAGATAATCTGCGTCTGTGCCAGGGAAAGCTTTGAATTACCATCACATTGAGGAAAACTCACTTTCTTCCATGTGGTTTCTATAACGCAAACAGTGCTTTGTAAATTAGTGGTCTGCTACACTTTTTGCATGCTGGTTTAGCAGTATATGCTGTCTGATGTCCTGCTGCAGAACCAAGGGGTGAAACTCTGTAAAACTTTTTTATTTGGCTCAAGGAATCGGCTGCACAACCGGTGCCAGAGTGGGGCTGTGGGGCTTTAGGCCTCACTCAGCAGAGCGCTTAAGGATGCACTTAACTTCCCACCGCTTTTCAGAGGCTTTCCATGAAGTATGTGCTTACAGGTTGGCGGCATCGGTGCCTTGTTCAGATGTGGGCTGTTGCACAGGTCTGAGCAGAGTTTTGGAAAGGTTGGGTGGGGTTGGCAGTCTGCTGTCTGTCCCAGATGCAAGACAGGAGGTCTGGTTTTCTTCAGCTCTGTGGAAACTCGTGTGCCTAACTGATAACACTAGCTTAAAAAAAAAAAAATCCAAACAGGAAATAAATATCTATGGGATGTTGTAATTTGAATACACTTCATTCAGTCTCATATTTCTGCGTTTCCCTCATCAAATGCAGAAGGCCACCCCCAGATTTTTCCTTTCATTGCAATCTGAGGAGGTGCATAGGGTAGGAGGTTGTTGCTGCTCGCAGCTTGAGTTCATAGTCACTGGGATGTTACCTCCAAATCTCACTAGCGTGAAGGGAGGACTGAGTTCATCGTTTCAGAGAGCTGCATAAGGAGTATCAAAAATTGTGCTTGGAGCGGCTGCTGCACCCTCAGGGAGCACCGGGCAGCAGAGCCTGGGCGAATTCAGTGGGGTTCCCACTCAGTGAAAAAAGCAAGACTAGCATTCCCAGCACAAACCTCCTTTGCTTTTGTTTGCTTGCCTCTGGAGTAATTTCCAATCTGAATTTATCTTCATTGTGGGTTTCCCTTTGAGAGTTTCCCTTGCTGCTTGGAAAGCTCTTCCCAGGTGCCGAGTCCCCTCGCCTCTCACAAAAGCAGCTGCGGCGGGGATGGAGCCGAGCTGACTGCCGGCACCATGCTTCGCTGCCCAACTGAGGCCACGTGAGCCCATTCAAAAATTTGGGAAATAACCCGGGGCCAGTGGAAGACAGTGAAACTACTGTTAGTTACACTTTGACTTACTGAGCTGACAGTACGCTCCTAACATCACCAGCATAGTTTTGTGGCTTGCTTTCCCTTTGAAGTTCAGTGCATTTTTTAAAATGGTAATAATACTTTGAATTTTCTCACTGACATTAGTAGGTGGTCCAGGACTAGCTTGGATATGAGATCATATTAAGACTTAATCCCATTTTGCATGTTATTCCTACTTTGCAACCGCAGCACAAAATTTAATCGCTCCTTCAGAGCTGCGCTCTCTGGGTTGAGCGCGGCGACGCTCCCAGGAGAACGGGCTGGGCTGCACAGTCAGCAGTGCCTGCCAGGCGCCCGCACGGCTCCAGCGACTCTCAGTGACCTAGAAAACCTTTTACCTTGCCCTCTCGGGTGCTAATGTGGCTCTCCTCTCTGAAGTGATGTGCGCTTATCTGAGCAGAAGTTATTTTCCCAACATGGTGACTCACGTCCACAAAGAGTATTTAATTGGGAATCAACCGGTGTTTTAACAAATGTTATCAGTCCCACCCTCAGGGACTGCATAATCTAACTCAGCGCACTTTGCAAATGGGGCAGGAACAAGGTGTTGTACCTGTAATGTCTTAACCCACCTCTTGTGCTGTGGCTTTCCCTTGCCCACTCTGGGCGGAGGCACAGGATGAGCTTACGGGAAAGAAGTGCGCACACAGGCTGGTGTGAATTGGGAGCACTGCTGTGTGCAGGTGTGAAAGGAGCTCCGCAGACCAAGGAAGGAGAGCGATCCCATCTGAAAGGAAGCCAGCGCTGCACTCAAGGAAAAGAGCTCTGGCTGGGTTATTGGAGGATGAGCGACATAACAGGACAACAGAGAGGATCTGACGCTGCAATCGGACTGACTGGTTTTGAGCGATCCTGCTGTTCAACCACTTCTTGTGCATTTTGGGTTGTGGGTTTTTGTATGTGTGGCACTTGGACCATTTCTGCAAGGAAATGAACCCAAGGGAACACTGACTGCAACATGCAGCTATTGCAAGGAAAATTGAGCAGACATCTTCAAGACCGAGACCCCTCCCGTTCCTATCCCATGGAGGGAAGCACAGGTAGGGGGATTTCAGGTGGGATAGAGTAAGTTACAGCATATTGTAACAGAGTTAATATAGGCAGATTGAAGTTGCACCGTTACAGGTACTGCCAGGATATCATTGCCTTTGTCTACTATCGCCTGGGCTTTTTTAAGTGTCACACAGTGTCAAGCCAGGAGAAGGTGTTTTTTAAGAAGTAGGATCATAGAATCATAGAATAGTTTGGGTCAGAAGGGACATTTAAAGGCCATCTAGTCCCGCCCCCCTGCAGGGAGCAGGGACATCTTCAACCAGATCATGTCCCTCAGAGCTCCATCCAACCTGGCCTTGAATGTTTCCAGCAATGGAGCATCCACCACCTCTCTGGGCAACCTGTTCCAGTGTTCCACCACCTTTATTGTAAAAAAATTCTTTCTTATATCCGGTTTAAATCTACCTCCTTCTATTTTAAAACCATTGCCCCTCATCCTATCAGAATAGGCTCTGCTAAAGGGTTTCTCCCCATCTTTCCTGTAGGCCCCCTTTAGGTACTGGAAGACCACTATAAGGTCTCCCTGGAGCCTTCTCTTCTACAGGCTGAACAACCCCAGCTCTCTCAGCTGGTCCTCACAGGAGAGGTGATCCAGTCCTCTGATTATCTTCGTGGCCTTCTTCTGGACTCTCTCCAACAGGTCCACGTCCCTCTTACGTTGGAGGTCCAGAGCTGGAGGCAGTACTCCAGGTGGCATCTCACTAGAGCAGAGTAGAGGAGAATCACCTCCCTCAACCTGCTGGCCACACTTCTTTTGGTGCAGCCCAAGGTGCAATTGGCTTTCCAGGCTGCAAGCACACATTTCTGGGTCACATTGAGCTTCTCATCAACGAACACCCCCAAGTCATTCTCCTCAGGGCTGTGCTCCATCCATTCTCCACCCAGCCTGTCTTTGTGCTTAGGATTGCCCTGACCCATGTGCAGGACTTTGCACTTGGCCTGGTTGAATTTTGTGAGGTTTGTATGGGCCCATCTCTCCAGCTTGTCACGGTCCCTCTGGATGGCATCCCTTCCCTCCAGTGTATTGATGGCACCACACAGCTTGGTGTCATCAGCAAACATGCTGAGGATGCACTCAATCCCAGTGTCCATGTGGCTGACAAAGTTGTTGAACAGCATCGGTCTCATACCAACCCCTGAGGAACACCACTTATCACCTGTCTCCTCTTGGACAATGAGCCATTGACCGCAGCTCTTGGAGTGCAGCCATCCAGCCAATTCCTTATCCACTGAATGGTCCATCCATCAAATCCATGTCTCTCCAGTTTAGAGACAAGGATGTCTTGTGGGACAGCGTCAAATGCTTTGTACACGTCCAGGTAGTCTTGCCAAAAGTGGTCAAAGACATGGAAGTTTGAAACAAGACATAGATTTTAAGGTACTTAAAAGTAGGCGAATTCCGCCCCAGCTATGTCTGCAGCAATGGGACACGTTCAATGTATTTGTGTGTGCCACCTTACAAAGTATAGAAAGACACAGGAAATGAGGGGAAAGCACTCCAGAAAAGGACAGAAAAGCAGTAGAATCCTTGCAGATGCTGGGGATGGCAAGCGGCAAACATCCTTTCAGGAAACTGCACAAGTGCTGCGGCAGCATGTCCTTCACAGCCCTTTCTTCACCTTCTGAGATATGTTTCCTGCAACAACCCCTGAAATGGATCTTTTCTAGGCAGCCTGAGTCACAGAACAAGGAGGACAATGTGTGTGCCAGGAGGCCGTCGGCACTCGCGTACAGAGGACCTGCCTTTCTGCTGTGTAGACCACTGGCAATTTGTGATCTTGAAAGCACAGGCTCATTTTCACAACCTGTCATTAAATGTTTTTGCAATCTGATGGATTTCAGCCTGTGTTACATTATGTACGTTCAATAATTTTTACTGCCCTCAATATTTAATTCAACCCATTCAATATTGTTTACTAAAACTCATGAAAGGTTGAAAATGTTTTTACTTTCCCCGTTCTGAGTTGTGAGCAGTTCATCATAAAGCTCCCTTTCGGTGCTGTAAAATCCACGTACATAATTGAATATCCAAGTATGTTACAACACAAGGTTTCTCAACCTGTTTGGACTAGGGGATGTTGTCAGCCTTGAGGCATCCTCAGAGCAGCTGTGCGATGGTGAGGGTTCACAGAGGTTTGGGGTCAGTGCAGTTTTGGGTGAGGAACGAGGCTGGGAGGGCCCCCTGACTGCTGCCCCTCACTGCTCCTCATGTTCCCCAAAAGCACATGTGGGAGTTAAAATTACTGTTTGTCTGTATGGACTGAGTTGAAGTTGATTTTCCTCTTTTAACTGAAGTGTAGCTGAAGGGCTTTGTTCTCAAAGATACCTCACAGAAAGCAAAAGGCAGCTGTTAAAGTGTCTGTGTCCCTTCCCTCCCTTAAACTCCCTCCTCTGCCACAAGCCTTCTCCCCTCATGACGAGGATCTTAAAAATGCCTTGCTGTGAGGACAGACAGGCATTTGTCTTAAGTCATACCAACACACTAACGCAATCCAGTAATGAGGTAAGGAATGAACACGTTTTGTACCAGTATCTCAAGCCCCAGCACAGGCGAGGAGGGCTGTGTTTCTGCCTATCATACGTTTCAGTCAGAGGAGTCATCATTTTTTAATGCGCCTGTCTTGCCAGTTTCCTTTTTGTGTCCTGCTGTGGGGGAAAGGGCATTAATAAAGTATGGTTTAAAGCTGCTGAATTTTTTTTATCCATACACAATTTCTTGTAGATGAGCTAGGAGTCTGCTCGCAGTATTTATTTGTTTACGTGACTGCAGTTAGCCAATTTGCTTTAGTTTAGCTGGGTCACCTTCATCATCCCCAAAGATTTCAATGCCCTTTAATACGTTCAAGCTAAGGAAAAGTAATTGCTTCCTTTGTTTTGTTAAAAATGTACAGAATTTGGTCATCTGACAAAAAGTTATTTTTTATTTTTTAACAGTGCAGTGCAAAATCAGGCGGCATACATTATGGATGAACCTGGATGCAAGAATCTGGAGGATACTAATGGTATTATTTCCTTTCACACCAGCTACCCAGTGAGGTAACTGTTCAGTGGAGATATTCCTGGTGTGATAGCCACCAGAGATCAAAAGCAGGCCCTCTGTTTGCAATTTGTTAAATGCAAATAACAGGCTCAATTCTTTTCTCATTTAGAGCCCTGCAGAGGTAAGAGCGTGAATTTGCCTGCAGTTTGGGTGCAAAAGTTGGTGATGAGTATACTCACGATGAGTATTATTTAAGATACACTTGAGCCTGCTTTTAGAAATAACAAGGGGGAGTGTCAGTGGGGCTTCTTGCTCCTTTCTGTGCCGACTGAGCCAGCAGCCTGCCGGGAGCCCAGCTAACCAGAGCCTGCTGCGAGAGTCAGGATGACAGGAAGTTTTATGAGCTCCTCTAACAAGGAATAGTTCAGGCAGTGCCAAAAATGAGGCAGTCATCTTCTGGCTCATAGAAACAACTATCTGTGTAGAAAGTTATCAAAAGTAGCAGTAAAGAAGAAAAAAAAAATGTTCAAACAGGGACTGTCGCACTGAGTCCAGCTATATGACTTTCAAGGCTCATTAAAGTGGTTACAAGATCGCATTGAGTCATTCCCTTCCCAACAACGTGGCACAGTGCAGAGGGGGACAAAAACAGCCTGGGGACCACCATGAAGCATTACGTGGGATGCTGTCCAGTGACAGAGTCTGAGGCTCTCAAAATCACAAATGGCAGAGCCCAGTGCAGTCATTTATCCCTCCATTCAAGCCAGCGTGGAGGAGCTGCTAACCAGGCTCTTCAGGTACCTGTCAGATGTGGAACAAAGGACCACAACCAGTGACAGGCAGTTTTCTTAACAGTTTGTCATTTATTATGGAACAGATGAAATCTCTTGACTTTCTGAAGATGAGCGGTTGGAGTTGATACGAATTGGTTAAACAGATACTCCTGGGTTAAGTCTCCTGTTTTCCTTTAGGAAGAAAACCAAATAATTTCCCTTCCTTGTGTTTCTATTAGTACTTCAGATGATTAAAACTAAATTAGAAATGTAATTTACTTGTCAGTGAATAGTCTAGATAATTATTTTACTTGTATATTTCTCCTCCTAGTCAAGACACATAAATGAGGCACTTTTTGTCAATAATGATTCTCCAGGCTTTTTAATTTTCTAGACCTCTCCTACACAATCAGGACACTGCAGTAGCTGTATGGTAGACTCTACAATTGGTGTTCCTTGAAATTAAGTTATTCCCCCAAAAAAAAGATTACTACAATTATTTCTTCATATATGTTGTAAAAGAGAATATTTAGGATTTTTCCGTGTGAATCTTAACAAACCAGGCTACCATTTTTTTCTCTTTCAAACTGTGAGGTTTAGCTCCTTTAAGGAAGAGCAGACAAGATCCATTTCCTATAAAACAGCACAGCAGTCCTGTCTGTCTTAACAGTGCTTCTGGTGACATCCAGAAAGCTATCTCTGATCAAAGAGGCGTAGGACAGGTAGGTTACGTACTGAAGTACGGATCTAAGGCTTGGTTGCTTCACGGGTGATGCACTGATGCTTTTCGAAGGTATCAGCGGTTTGGGTTAGTACGTAGATCACAAACGCATGTGCAATGTCAGCAATTGAAATGAATCGCGACGCGGATGAGTGCAAGTGTTAGAGAGGCTGTGTTTGGCCCTGTGAGAAGAAAGCCCTCAGGATCAGCCCAGGCACAAACATCTCACTTCCTCCTCCTTTGCCTCCCACCCCCTTTGGTTGAAAATAGATGTTTAAGCCATGGAGCAACCCAAGGCGCGTTCAGACAGGATCAAAACAGGTGGCTCGGGAAGCTGCAAGATCTGTGCTAACCTCACTGATGTAAGTGTAATCCGGCGCCGGCAGTGGCAGCTGGCATGGGGAGCGGAGCCAGGCTTCTCCAGGAGCAGTCACCCTGTCTGCCGCGAGGACCGTGCCATGGCTCTGCTCTCCGGCTGGTCCCCAGCACAGCCGGCCCCATGGTTGTGGGGCTCTGCATGCCATGTCGCCGGCTGTGCTAGGGGGCCAGGAGCCAGGATAGGCACAGGTCTCGTCTGACACAAATGGGAAACCCAACATGTCATTTCTAGCAGGTACCAAGTGGGAAAAAAATGGACGTTTCTGTATATTTGCTAACAAAAGGTATTGCCTTGCTCCAGACTTGGTTCTTCTCCCTGCCAGGATCATCCTCAGCACTTCGGCAGCTAAGGCTGCTCTTGAGACACAGGGCGCAACCTCGGAGCCAGGGCGCAAAAGCAGAAGGATCCCTCAGGAAGCAGGAAGAGGCGTCCCGCAAGCCGAGGCTGCAGCTGTGTTGCTGCTCAGCTGAGGTTTGCAGTCCTTGCAGGTGGAGAGGCTGGGATGGGGGCACCACTGAAACATGGAGATGGGATGACTGCTTCTGCAAGAGACTAAGCGGAGTCCAGCCAGCCAGAAGGAACGTACTCCAGCCAACTTGCCTGTTCTGATGGCACTTAAAATGCTTAAATCCTTATTTACAACACCCTGGCACATTTGAGCGCCTTGCCACAGGCTACGTGCTAATGAGCAAATGCCACATCCAGAAAGGGAACTTGAGCGTATTGACCCCTTGCCCTGTTAAAACCGCTCAACGGCTTTTCTTTACCATCTAGGTCATTTCTGCTCCTGTCCACACTTTGCTGCAAGTTCTCAGATGCCACTGATATTCGCACACGCTGGTACACGTTACAGCATACAAAGACAAGTCTGCCTGCCCGTGGGGTGTGCTACCTCCTCTTTGCTGCTCTGGGCTTGGAAGACCCACCCATACTCACCAGCTAGGGTGGTAAGGAACACATGGCAGGCAACTTTGTGATGAAATGCAAGCGTTTTCTTCATTGTATTTTTTCAATCTGCTGTCAGTTTAATGATACCCATCCAATTCTTTCCATTCCAGCAACTGTCGGTATGTTCACAGTCATCAAGAGAATTTCTTCTCAGAAAGAAAAGTATACCACTGACAACTTTAAAAAATATCCTGCCTGATAGGAATTACTCAGAAAGCTCATTAACATTTCAGTTCTCAGTTTGCATAATAGCAGAAAAATATACGTGTGCCAGATGGAGCCTTTTGTGCATTAGGAATGACAGAATTTTGACTTCTAACATTTCAGATGTGTGTAGATCTTCCTGAAATTGTTGGAAAAGGGCAAATGTAAGAAAAGCCTTTACAGCATCTCTGTACAACTGCCAAGGAGCTGAGATATAGCATGGGTAGATAATAAATAATAATATTCATGCTTAATGATAATGACATGGACCATTCAGAGACAGCAATACAATAAATAAATACTGTGGCAATATTGACGATGTTACACCAGCACTTTGGGCTTTTGCAGAGCATCTCATGATGGATTCAAAGCACTTAACAAAGATGTCAGGCATCACAGTGCTCTTGTAGCAAGTCTCCCATTGCCCTCGTGTTACAGAGTTACAGAGAGGAAAACAGGAATAGAGGAGCCAAGGGTGTGTTGCATGGCGCGGGCAGAGGCAGAGCACCTAACTTAGCAGGAAAGGAAGGCCAGTGATGGGCGAGGTGTAGCGAATATTGCCTTGAAGGTGGAGGTGAGCTGAGGTGAACTTTGCGCCGAAGCCGCCAAGACTCAGGCACAGGTTTTCTTCTGCTAGCCATGCTGTGTGTGCCGCAGCGCATCCGTGCTCGCTTCAGAGGTGCTCCGGATGCTGCGGGCTGGCGGGAGCCTTCACCATCTGCCGTGGGCAGGGGGGGCCTTTGTTCGTGGCCCCTTGGAGGATCCACTTTCCCCTGGGCTGGCAGCTGGCGGTTCAGGAACTGTCAGAAAGCTGGCTCCTGCTGCTTGGCCTCCCTCGTACCGTGTTGCTGCCCTTGCAGGAGCAGCACAGCCACATTGCAGAGCTCACCTTGTTTCCCAACAGTGCCAGGCAGGCTTCAGAGAAAAGAAAAGGTACCACAGTCCTGGAATTACAGTTATAAACCTCAGGGTCGTAATTGCAAGTAAAAGAAAGCTGTGACATGGTTATAGCCTGTACTTAATGTGACATCTTTGTCAGTCTCATATTTCTCCCAGAGCCCTTGTGTGACACATGCCTCAAAGGGCAGTGATGTGGATTTAATGGAATAACCCAACTGCAGGCACTCCTCAGTGTGCACATGGATTATTTCTCTTTCCCCCCCATATTTACATTAGATCTTTCTGTTCTTAATGAGCACAAACACAGCACCAATAGCTCACATGCCTACATCTGTTGTCTTCTGGGATCCCCACCTTGGGGAGATGGCTTAATACACAACCTCAAAGCATGCTGAAAATGTATAAGGTTTTACCCACCAGTGCTGTATTAATTGTACGAATTTTCGCTTTTGTGCCTCCCTGCCCTTGCTAGCAGTCAGCTAGGCACCAGGAAGAAGCTCTCTGCCGGTGAAGCCTTTCGGGCTGAGCTCCTGCTCCTTAGGCACCGCTGACTCAGGAGCGTCAGCCTTGCAACGTGCAGGTAGGAGCTGGCACGGTGGTTACTCCAATGCCACGCACCCACCCCTCTGGGGTTGTCTCCGGACTTGCTTGTAGCAAGCAGCGCCCGTTGGCTGGCCTGACCCCACGCGTGGGTTCCCCTTGCCTCGGTGGGAACATGC
Organism: Chlamydotis macqueenii; assembly: GCF_036417535.1. Lineage (NCBI taxonomy): Eukaryota > Metazoa > Chordata > Aves > Otidiformes > Otididae > Chlamydotis > Chlamydotis macqueenii. The sequence goes on along the minus strand of NC_141560.1, from coordinate 49,079,556 downwards.
TGGGTTCGAAGCCCTGCCTGGAAGAGCAGAGCTTTAACACTGAAATGTGAAAACTGCTCAGTTGGAGGAGTCAGGGCAGCACTGTATATTAGCATAGGTATGTGCACTTACTGGGGGCACAGTAATGACTAAGAAGGATTTGGGATTTCCGTGCTGTTTTTTCATGTCAATAGACTAGGAAATTATTTTTCCACTGCCTTGCTGTTGGTGTAGGAATTTGCACTTTTAAAAGTGTGGATCATCGTGACTGTAAAATTAAAACATACAAGAAATGTATAGTTTTATGCATTTTACTCATTCTGTAGTTGTGTAAATAAAAGCCTAGGGATATAGCAGAACAAAATCAGGCCATTTTATGCTGTTGACTACCTAATTACTGTTCAACCCAACTTCAGAATAACTGGGTTTGAAAAAAAAAAGAAAATAAATATACCTTTGTTAAGACAGAGAAATAATGAACTTAAATCATTAGACTTAGGTGATGATTCTGTAGATCATCAGATATCAAACCCAACGTAATCACAAATGCTACCTAGTATTAGCAGCACTTCCAGGGGTCAGGAACACAGGAAGGACTTTCTTTTGACTTAAACTACTGCAGCTTGAAAACTGATTTTCTAGGCTTCTGCCAGTAGAAGTCAGATCAGAATCAGGTTTAGAATGTCATTAGTCCAAAATGTAAACTTTTGATCTTTCTTGTTTTTTTTTTTTTTTTTTGCGGGAGAGTGGGGTAGGTGTCTTTTTTTCTGTTATTACTTTTTGAGAATGACTTGTTTGCGCATTTGTCTATTGAGGGTTGGTGATGGCTCTGTTAGTTTGCATTAGACGGTGAGTAGTGTCAGCTGAAATGAGCCTAGCATTCATATGCTCCTCACAGAGCCTCAAGTTTTGCTCTATCAACACTTTTCTTAAGTGCATTGCATTAAGAATTCTGTGTGACAGGTTTGCACCTGGAGGCAAAGCCTGTTCCCTTCCCCCCACTCCTTCCCTGAAACCCCAAGTCTTTTCACATCAAGTATTTAATTTTCCTTTGTTCAGGATAAAATGATATGTAAAGTATGTGTTGCCATGGATGCAAAACTGGGAGCCTATTGATCCTCCCCTTAGCCAGGTAGATTTCAAGCAGGATATTTAACATCAGAGGACAGCACGGCATGGAAGGCAAGACAGAGACAGGTTGGGGCAGGGGGAAATAACTTTAAAATTGAAGTTCCCGTAGCTCTAAAGGATCTTGTCCAAATAAAGCAAATCTTGTGGCCTGAAGGGGTTGCCGGACTTGTTCTCCATGTGCTCAGCAGCATTCCTCTGCCAGCACTAGGGTTTTCTCCCTCCCCTCCTCCATATGCCTCCTGCCATGCAAATGGCAGGGATTATTCCTATTTCCCACCCAAACCCACTGAGAATTGAGCTGTGGCCCAGATGATAAATAATTTTTTGTGTATGCCACAGATTAAGGAGCAACAGTGTTTTAAATACCACAGGAGAATGGTGTGAAGATGAATGAATGAATGTCTGAGCGCACTGCAGGAGGATCCCCAACTGCTGAACGACCCAGCAGGGTCAAGCTGCTCATCCATGGAGGGCAAGCAGGTAGGCAGAGGGGAACACCCAGCCTCTCACAGCTCAGGGATTTCTGGAGATGACACCTCCGCCTCCGCGTCCTCCTCTTGCAGTGGATGAGGCTGTGTGCCCGGTTGTCATGAGCAGCACGCACGGCAGTGTCGAGCTGCGGGCAAGGGGCGATAGTCTCTGTAGTGCCAGAGAGGGACACAGAGGGGGTGTGGTATAAATAAATACATTTCAAAAGTTGTTTTCAATGTTCTCCTAACTTAATTTCAACCTAATTTTTTATACCTCTTGTGTTTGCCATGGCTTCATATCCTTTTCTTTCAGCGGCAGCTGATTTGCCATTGTGATTACATTGGACTGTGGCCTCCACAGAACTCCACTAAAATAGTTTCATTTAATTTTGTCTAAAGAGTGTAGCGTTGCCTCCATAGACTTGCACCAAAATTGGCTCATTTTGCTTCAGATTATCTTTTCCCCACAGGATTGCATCATTATGGCCTGCACTCGCTCCCCACCGCTGAAAGCGCACACTCTAATGCAGCTCGGTTCATGAGCTAAACGCCTTTTAAGTGTTTTTTATACCTTTCTGTGGGGCGAGCTCTGCGTACTCGTGGGCAGGACCCCACCAGAGACCTGCCGAACAGTGCCCATCGCGAGGCAGAGGACACTTGAGGAGCCCGCAACCCAGTGAGCACGAAGCTGAAATTAGCTTCTGGTTGAAGCAGCCGCTGTCTCTGTTATCGGGGTGGGGGAAAGCTGAGGGCATCTGCAGAAGCAGCCGGGGCCATTGCTTCCCTGGTTTCCTACAATCACCCTCTTGTAGGGCCCTCACTCCTTTGTCATTCGTAAGAGCTACCACAGCAGAAAGACACTTTCTTTTTTTTTTTCTAACTGAAATAGGCTTTAATAAAGCTATTGTATTTGATCACTGGCTAAGGAAACAATAATTTAGCATAATAGGAAAAGATCATTAATGTTCAATGAACCTAACACTCTGCTCCAGTTTTTGCTGCCCTAGAGAGATGGAGTAAATGCTTCTTCCTTAACTGAAGACTAAATAGAGTACATTTCATTTTTCATTTCCAGCACTTTTTCCGATAGGCTTGTGATGTTCGCTAACGTGTGCTGAAAGGGGTCGACTGCCTGGCAGCAGGGGAAAAATCAGGGGGGAGGGTTTAGAGCACATAAAAACTCACTCGCTCTTCATCACTTGGCTGTCTAGGGCCTTCCACTTCTTTCTTGACAAGCCTCATTTCAAAAGCCCCCAAAGACCATGCCAAGGAGATGTGGTGGTCTGTTGTATTACAAAATAGAGAGGAGCAGAGAAGAACGCTTCCATCCCCTCTCCCGCAGCCGTCCCTCCGTGGGGCACCTGTGGCAGGGAGCTGCACTGCTGATTTCTCTGCCAAGGGATTCCCTGGGGCACGGAGGGGTTTTCTGAGGTGCCAGGTGAGTGGCTTCCCTCCTGCCAGGGTCAGGTGGAGGAGTAAGGGCTAAAATTGGTGTCCAGGTGGCATTTTGTAGGAAAGCCAGCTGATAAACACTCACAGGAGTAATGTTTGTCAGTATGTTGGGGTGCGAGGTTGGCTCTGGCTGCTGCAGCTGGTGTAGCAGTGGGCTCTGGCCACGTTCACCTGTGTGAGACAAGGAGATGAAACACACGGCAGCCCCCGGCGTTGCTGTTTCAGCGCTGCCCAAGGACCCACTGGCTTGGAGCTGCTGCGAGCCCGAGCTCTGGGCCGGCCAGATCTGGTCGAATAAAACGGCCGAGCGCAGCTGTAATGAAACAAAGCATCTCCACAGAAAAGCTGGGACACAGCTAATAGCATCACGTTAGCCTCTGTTTAGTGCAATACAAAACGGCACTGCTAACGACTGTTTTTCCCTCAGAGTTTCCTTGATGGATTTTGCCATTGGAGCACGTACAGCCCTCATCCTCAGCTGTGCGAGAAGGGAGCTAGCAGACGTGGCGATCAGGGATAAGCAGTTACAAAAGGGAACGGGTAGCGGTGCTGCAAGGGGAACGTACCCCAAGTAAATAATAAAAGATTTACAGCGCATAGGGCTGCGCTGCCCAGTGCTCCTGTCAGACATCTCTGATAGCAACCGTGCCAATCGCAGTAATAATGAACAGCAAGATGAAGGATAACGGCTGGTTTGCCGCAACAGCCAGTCCTTCGTGATGCAGAGTGGATTCCTTCGCTGCCACTGAGGAAACTCTGTGGGTGGGTGGTGTGGATGGGGGGTTGTGGGGCAGAGGGGAGCGGGTGTGCGTTGCAGAACACGGCGTGTTTAGGCCACCGAAGGGCACGTTTTGGGGGGAGGTGTTGGCCTCTGCCGAGCCGGTTCCCCACACCGGTCGTGTGGCCCCTCCCGCCCACTCCTCGTGGGCTGCATCGCCGCTTTAAGGCGCCGGAGGGGCCGGCCCCGCCCCGCGTGGGGGAGACCGAGCCAGGCCGGGCAGGGCCGGGCCGCCCCGGCGGCTGTAACGGGGGTCGCGGGGCAGAGCCGGCGCTGAGGGTCCCCGTCGCGACAAGCGGGTGGCGGGGCGGGCGTCTGCCATGTCTGTGAAAGCCGAGGAGGGCTTGCTTTGGTGTATATGGCGGCGGGGGAGTGAGGGAGGGGCATGGACTGATTCAGGTTGCTCGCAAAGTATCAGTCCTCGAGCATCCAAGTTGCTTCCAGCCATGATGGAAGGCTGTTGCTGTGCGGTGGCCATAGGAGCTGTTGGTAGCTCCTATAGTACAGCTGTTTTCTCCGCTGGCAGTGTTAGCAAAAAGGCTACCAGTGAGGGGTTTTTTTTTCCCCCCCAACTCCTAGATTAAAGCATGGTGAGAAAAACTTACATACTCTTAGGTCTTTAGCATGTTTTGTATGTAAAGTTGGGGTTTCAGTCTCCAGGGTTTATGAAGTCACCTCCTGTTTTGTGCCTGGGGTCTGCTGTGACTTCAGTGGAGATTAGGCATATTAAAGTTTCTGAGAAATGAGGGTTATTATCTAGGGGAATGGAAGAAAAGTAACTTGAAGTCTTCTTCTAGGGACTAGCTTGTGGTCTTTCTTTAATGCTTCAGATTCCTCTTGAAGATTATGGCTTTCCTTTTTTTCTGAAGGAAATGTCATAGCACAGACACAGACCCACTCACACAGATAAGGCAGTTAGATAGCTGTAGGTGTTCTTGTTTGTTCTTGTCTGTCTTGAGACACTAAGGAAACCAGGAAATCCAGAAAATCAGGAAGAAACATGGTTAGCTGAGTTTAGTTTGGTCTGGAGCATCCCTGCTTTTGGAGGAGGCAAGAATCCCTTCTTACATTTTGTATGTTGGTTCAAGCTGCTATTAAAAGAAAGTACAGATGCTTGAGCCCTTGAGACAACCACACCTTCTTAAGATCTTCCCTGGAGCCTGATTTGGAGCATAGAGGTCTCTTTCTGGCTTGGTGTTGCAGTGAGACTATTGTCAGTCCTTTCTGTCACTGCGTGATCCTCCTGCTCCCCGCAGATTGTGCTGAATCTGCCCTTGGTCCATGCTGACTCTTATTTATATTATAATGTACACAGATCAAATTAATTGAAAGTTACTGTTTTATATTTACTCAAATCTAATCATGATGCTCCCATCTCTATTACTGACAAGATAAATACTCGCTAGCTAAAGCTTTAATTTCCTTGGAGTGCTGTTTTTCTTGAAACGAGCTGGCAAGTTTGTGTTCATCACGTGTCCTGCTGACACCCTCCCAGGCACTTGGTACCTGGCTGCACCATCTGTGTGGGGTGGGCCTTGGCTGAGGGCACGTGCACAGGTAAAATCGTTATGGGTTAGCAGTGCTTTGCAGGACAGCATCCACAGCTATGTATCAGTAGGCATCCTGCTGTGTGGAGAGAACTTGGGTCAAGTGAAAGCCAAATCAGATGGGTTAGTATTTGTGCCTACTTCAAATTGTCGGCTTTGTCCGGACTGGAAAGGCTTTAATGGCTAACGTTTTTTAGCGCTGGGATAGATCACATTGCCTGTAATGTGTGTGTATAAGCCTAAAGGACTCCCCTCCCGCCCCTGCAGAGAAACCTCCCTGCGTGTTGCCATTCTGCCCACTTACTAGTCTATCAGTGCTTCCCTGAGAGAGAAGAGTAATGCAAACCAATGGGGACAGTATTCTCGTCCTGCAGAAGAGCCAAATAGCAAGGGAAACCAAAAGTGCAGAGACCACCCCACATTGATCAGCGGTCAGAGCCGCAGAGCTGGCAAGGTGGAGCCAGGCCACGGCTGAAGCTGGAGTCGGGGGCGGGGGGGGGGCGCGGAACTTGTGCAAAATCTGTCTGATTTCATGTTCGGTGCCTGCAGTGTCTCTTGGGAGAGGAAAAGTGTTCTATTTTTCTGCCTCTATCAGTGACTTCAGGGGGATGTGAACGGACTATTGGGATGCTTCTTGGCTTGTTTAAGTCATTCTGTCTTGAGTATTACTGGTCCCTCAGGACACTTGACACGGATAATGCTGGGAAAAAAAGCATCTATTTGGAAGCAGTCCTGCCAGCATACCGTATGTTAGGAGTTTACCGTTTCCTTGTTTGGCAACTGTGTGAAAACATTGTTGCTTTTGATTTTTATCTTGCTGCTGTTTATGCTTGTTGTGTCACAAGCTGATTGCTCAAGAGATAATTGTGCTGTCCAAAGTGGAGGATGCGATACCTAGGAAGTCTAATGATTGGCACTCCATAAGCATCACAAGATGGTAGAGAGAGAAAGAAGGGTGAGGGGCAGGGGAAATTCATTCATTTCCACGCACCAGAAACCAAATACATGCGAAACTGGATTTGGTTTTGTTTTGTGACACTCTGCTAAATGGAGTTTAGAGGGGCTCTTCAGCAGTGGGATGAGTACTGTGAAGAGCACAAGTCTTGAGGTAGTGGTAGTTGGTGGTATGGCAAGGGAGCATTCACGTGCATCAGAAGGGATGCTGTTAGGGTCAGCCAAGGTGCATCCAAAAGAACCACGTTGTTGGTACTTCTGTTGGAAGCCATCAGTGCCCTTGGGAGGTGATCTTCTTTCCCACCTCCCCTTGTCTCCAGTGGTACAGTTAGTTTAGCGTGGTCTTTGCTCCACTCTCACTTTGGAAGGCTTCTGTACCAGCGCTGACCACCCTCATCAGTGCCGTGACATGTCTCTGGACTGGAAGGTTGGGACCATGGCTAGGATATCTACACCATTTCTTTGTTTCCAGTTGGGAGTGAAGGTCAGAGCCGAAGTGCCTGGTAGCAGATGGTGCCTGTTTGGTGTAGCTGTCTCTCGTCCCTGGTGGGCCATGGTGGAGGGTGGTATCAAGATAAAGCAAAAATAGCAACAATTTTATGTCAAAATCCAGTAGTCTCGCTAGTATGTGGGGTGGATGGCTGGGCAGAAACACAGAGGCCCTCCTGCATTCTTCTCGCTCTTCAGTATTTGATCAAGAGGGAGTTTGTCAAGAGTGGTGTCTGTGAGGGGCTAGGTTTGGGAAAGAACCTTAGTCTAAGCATTGCATCTCCCAGCTTTGGAGTCATCAGGCGACTACTATAATACCAAATACTCTTCTGATTTAGGGCCAAGGCTTCCCCTGTTATATGTGAGAACAGTTACTGTCTCAGAAGATGATTTAGGAAAGCCAGAATGTGGATCCATGAGGTCAACAGAGAGAAATGTTTAGGAGAAATATACAGCTCAAGCTTTATCCTTTGTCTCCCATGCCATAGAGAACATCTGTATACCACAAGCTGAAACAGCAATGAATCTTCCCCTTTTTCTGTATTCTGACTGATACCTAATTATTTATGCAGAGATGGGGAGATACTGAAATATGGAGTCCTACTAGCAGACCAAAAGTTGGAGTGCTTCTCTTGAGAGGACGGGGCTGCAGGTCTGTCAAGCAGACAGCATCACTGAGCCTGATCTTTGTTAGAAGAGTGCTGGCTGTGCAAGATGAGGGGATCATGAAAGCATTGTTTCGTTTTGTTTTACATGTGGCCTGCCTGTGGCAAAGACAGAAGAATGGTTCAGTGGATGAATTAGAGGGGAAACAATGCGCAAGGCTGCTGCCAGGCTGTTCAGTCTTTGAAATTTAGGTGGTCTCCATGCACTCTGTGCTAGAGGGGGGGAAAAATGATATCTGAAGTATTTTGTTGGCAGACATTCAAGTGTCTTTAGGATTAGGTGGGAGGCTAAGGACTGAAATTTTGGATGTTGGCATTTGAATCCGGGGTTAGCTATCTAAGCTTCCCTCTAGCAAGGTGTCAGCACATTTTTCAGATTCTCTTCTGTTAAATGCTGCAGATAAAATCAGAAAATGCTTCTGGAAAAAGCCTCCATTAGACTCTGCCTCAACTCTTTCATTTGTCAACAAGCTGCGGCCTCTCAAATAAGAGCAACAATTTTTTTTTGCAGGGAGTAGCTGAAGCAAAGGAAGCAAATATTTCAGGTATTCCTCAAGTGCCTCATACCTCAGTTTTTCTCTCCTGAAGCATGCACCCTTGATTGCTTCCTTAATTAGTACTTTTAAAATATCTCTCTATTCCCATTTATAAATAAATCAAAGTAGAAATTCAGAGTATTAATTCATCAGGCACTCAATGTGCATTCTAGAGAGCAAATTTAACACCTGTACATGCAAGGACTGAGTGCCCCCACAAGCTCCTGAGCCACTGACTTTGGTGGTGGCTGTGGAACATCTAGGAAGATCTCTCATAGCCTTGCTTCATTAACAAGGATGCAAAAAAGCCATGAGAAAAATGAATTGCCTGTGCAATTGCATTTAATTTTTCATTCTAGCAGGTTTCCCAGTTCACTTGGCAGCTATTATTTCTTCCCCTCCCCCCTTAATTCTGCTTTTTTTTTTTTTTTTATTCTTTCTTGGTCCTTTTGACTGAACAAAAGCAGTCCCACAAGGGCAGGCTAATGTATTCATAGTTTTGCTGCAACTTGGCTGATAGAATAAGCTGAAAAATTGCTGCCTCCCATTGTTTACTGAGAATCTTTGTTGTGCTTTGTAGAGTTGAAATAAGTGCTGTCTGGTGCCCTCTGCTCCCCATCCTTACGGAGCAGAGCCTGTTGCGCTGAACCTGCTCGGGCTGGAGATGGTGGAAAGGCTGAGGTTCAAGTTCACAGACTCAAAAGTAAGTTACAGAAGTGATTGCTTGTTTGAGCATTCGCTTGCTTGCTCTTGCCTTTCATTCTCCTTGATCTAAGCACAATGTATTGTTAATGCCTATCTGAACATTGCATTAAGCTCTAATTAAGCCTGCCAATCAAAAAAACCCAGAAAGCAGGCTTCTCATGTTCCTGGTAGTAAGTCATACTTCCCCCCTCAATTTTCTGACTATGAACATGTAACTGGTAATTGTGGGTTTGTAGTTTTTTGTTTTTTTTTTTTTTCTCTGAACTGCAGACAAGTGCTTAATGAAGTTGTACCACAGTGTTTACCTTAAGGGGTAACTTTCATTATAAAATGGCTTTGGATTAGCATCACATGAAAGGTCCAGACTTTGCCAGGCTGTAACTAAAGTTGTACTGGAGCAGCATACAGAAGTCAAAGTTGTTTTCAGCTTTTCATGCAATGCCAGAAAACATGCTAGAAGTAACGTGACCAGGAGGAATGAATATGATAAAGCTGCCTGGAAGGTCTTTCTGGAAATAGAAGAGAAGGTGCAACATCTAGGGTACTGGATCCTCTATCTGACATTGGAGCAAGAGCCACCAATGGTTACAGCTAGTGTAAATCCTATCTTGCTAACCAAAATCCCAAAATGGAAGTATCAAATGATGTGGCTTTGGAGCTTCCACTGAGACATCAAGAGTGAAAAAGCTAGAGGGCAAAGCCATAGTCTAGTACTACCATTTTATAAACAACTATAAAAGAAGAGAGGTGGCTTCTAATCCACATCATGTTTGTAAAATAAAACATATTGGTAGGATTGAGATTACAGTGTTTCATACAAGAAGCTTTTCACGATGGTAAGAAAAACCAAATTGAGATCACACATTACAAATAAGTCCCAAACTTCAAAGTTAGTAATAATCATCCTTTGAGGAAGACACCAGAAGTTTAGCTGCCTAGTTTTGATATAAATTGAACAGGATAAAATAATAGCATAAACCAGAGACTAGAGTGTCTAGCCAAGATACTCTAGTAGGTCTTTCCCATCTCTAACCCTCAGCATCTATTTTCCTGTGGAGCACAATGATGATTTCTGCCCTTCTGAGCTGCTGAGTCACACACTTTAACGCTTGTGAAATTTGCATCAAGTGTGGAAGTTGTATAGCAGTGTCAAGCCAATGCTAGACATCTGAAAGGCCAAGGAGGAAAGCTGTGACCGAAGACATGCAGCTCCTAGATAGCCTGTGCTGGCCCTTGGACCTTGATAAGAGATCCCAGACTAATAAAGCTTTAATACTGTGGGTAGGGAAAGCTGAGAGCTCTGATCTAGCCTGACCCCTTTCTCAATGTGCTTTTGTGTCTGCCTGATTTTTTTCCCCTTCCTTCCCCTGCTGTAATCCTTCTGGAACATCTGCCCCAGCCAGGAACAAACGGCAACTTGTTCCCTGGACTCCACGTCCTTGTCTGTATGCTCAGGTCCTGCAATCTTTCCGCCCTTTGTTCCCCTGCTGCTTTTTTTCCCCCTTTAACACCACAAGACTTGATTAATCCAAATGCTGAAATCCCGCAGGCGCTGTAGTTATTTTTAGCATTAACGTTACAGCTCTGCAAAGGGTGGATGAAGATTTATGATTTTGTCTCCTACAAATCTTATAGCCTTTCCTTTCTCTGCTAAAACTTGGATGGATTCCAACACCCCCCCTGCCAGTGCCCAAAATTGCCTTTTATTTCTTTAATTAAAGAGCTGCGAGGGCCAGCAGTCTTGCCTCATGACCGTGGGGCAGAGTGGGTCCCAAGTCCCTTCTGGAGTTCAGCACATCTAGAATTCCCGCTCTTGTTTGCGGTCATTAAAACTTTGTAAATCTTCATCCTGGAAAGAGTCTTTCTGTTTCAAGCTGGGAGAAGAAAGGTTCCTTAAGCATGTGAGCACCGAACAGAACTTTCATGGTGGAAACTTGCTTTATTTTCTGGTTTAATGTTTTCATCCACTCTTTCATTTCCTCCCGCAGCTCAACTTCAGTGGGCACCCAGTTTGCCCTTTGTGAGGGCATGGGGAAAGAATTTTTTCTCAGAAAGAAATGTCAAGAATTAATTTAGGTCTCTCTCCACTTGTGTCTCATCTTTTATTCTCCTTCTTGGGCTCTGCATGTCCAAACACAACTGTGGTGTTACAGTCTGACTGGGTTACAGTCATTCCCACGGAGTATTTCTCCGCCCCTCCCCCCCCCCCCAAGTCAGGCATGCCATACACCATAGCTATTTCCTGGTGCACCTAAGTCTAGTTTCCAGTTTGCACCCCAAAACCTCACTTAAAATGAGTTTAATGCATCAGCTGTAATTAACGTATATTTTCCATCACGTGCTCAGGCATGCAAGTGTGCCCACTTTTGCCAGTTGGGAGCTGCTGTTTTCTCCCTGTGTCCTCCTCCTGCTTGCAGCGTAGCTCCCCATACACTGGGAGGGCTGTGCTCCGGCTCAGTCGAGGCACAGCGTGCTCCTTGTTGGCAGAATAGGGTGCCTAGGAAAAATTGTTATTATCCAAGTTATTCTGCTTAGAAAAATGTCTCTCTTTGGTGTAACATTTTCCAAAATCTGGATGATTATCAGCAATTCCTAGCTGTGTGCCTTTGCAGCAATGCTGTAGACTTTGGGAAGTTTTATTTTGGTTTTGGGTTTTTGTTTTTGTTTTTGTTTTTTTTGAGGCTGTGGACACAGCAGCAGTTGCCATGTTAGAGGATCCCACCTTTTCCTCCACCAAGCAGGGTTTCCAGCGTGGCTGTGCCACGGCGCCAGCCGCTGGAGGGCTAACCAGCCAGAGATGTCTACAGCTATATGTTTCCCCATACAAACATGAAATCAATATGCTGAAGCAATTAACTAGACTTCATAAACTTCAGCTGGCAAGCTTTCTGGAGTCTATTCAAAAAGGCAGCAACAGTTCCTGGGTTGCCTGAGAGGGAAATAAGCCCAGAGCATTTATTTTGTTTAGCTGGTGAGGAGGATGCAGGCAAGCTGAAAGGGGAGAAGATTTAATGACCTTATTTCAACCTCAACATGAAAAAAAAACCAAAAAACCACACACCAAAGCAGAGACATCTCTAGATCTTCTTCTGTTCCATTGTTACAAGTCAAGAAATAAATCTTTTCAATGTCTGAATACGATTGAAAAATTGCCCTTACTCCCTGCCATCACTGGCACCTCTTTTTGGTAGGCATTAGTGAGCAGATTCTGGTAACGTTTTGTTTGCAAAACGTGGTTCATTTGCCCAAAGTGCTGAATAAGGCAACTGCTCTTTTGACAAGCAGAGCAAAGCTGTCAGGTTCCTTTTCCCTGTAGGCGACGATACTTCATGTTCCTGGTGCCAGATAATACTTAACATTTAATTTAAGACCCTCAGTGCCTGTGTACAAAACTTTACTATGGTAATAGTGATAAAGTGGCTGAATGCTGTATTTGAGTCTTTTTTTCCTCTCTCCTGGTTCATCCCCATGCTCAGTTTGGGTTGAAGGATCTGACATGAATTAAGGAGAGGAGGAGACTTAACCCTGAATTTTTATGAAGTAAGGAGACCTGATTTGCAGATAAAGATCTAATAATGAATCTTATTCTGGCTGTGAGATCTTTCACTGGCTCACTCCTAAGAGGCCAGGCAGAATTTATGCAGAGAAGGAATGGGTGAGGGATAGTGTCAGCAGAAGAGAAGAACCTTCTGCTTGTAATTCATCCAATTACTCATCTTCTTACAGAGTAGCACATACTGTATTGATCAGTAATGCGTTTCCCACAGGAAAAAAAATAGCACTAAGAGTATCAACAAGGCTGTGTTTGTACTGAGGAGGAGATAACTGGGTTTTTCTGAAGTCACGGTGAGCTGCATCAGCACTGATCGTGCTCTAGTCCATTCTGCAGGCAGAAGTAGGTCAGGCCAGTGGCTCGCAGGAGAAGGGGTCAGTGATGCCGTGGTGGCTTGTCCCCTCTGGGGAGCAGGGGCTGCGCTCTCCTGCAGGGTGTAATGGAGGAACAAATGACAGGGACAATATGCCTGTCTTTCATAAGCAGTCAAACTTGGTAAGAGCTGCGGTGATAATGCTGGGGCCCTGGCTGTATCAAGTCAGTGGTGCTTTGTCCATGTGGTTCCCATCCCCGGTGCACTTCCATAGGCTGGTGTATCCCACTGTGCCTCTCTGCAGCAGCAGGGGTTGGTCCTCATGGTGTCAGTGCATCAGGATCTTAAATGCATGTGTTATTTTTTTTGTGCCTAACGTACACACAGTAGCTGTCCTGCTCTCTGCACCCCGAGTCCTGGAGAAGGCAGGCTGTTTCACTCGGCAGTCTTTTGATCCTCAACAAGGTGGGAGAGAGACAGTCCCTGTCTCAGCAGGTATAGGGACATAACGGAAACTGAGCTGATTTTTTTTTTTTTTCTCCTTTTGCCTTTCCCCGTTTAAAAAATACCCCATTACTTCACTCAACACCAGTTCTTTGTCACTTGTGTTAGCTGAGTGGGGAGAGAAAGCCATGGTGAATCACGCTTTTAATGTGGAGATTAAAATATTAGTTGTGAGTATGTGTTGGAGACAGTACTTGTACTAGTGCTGGTAGAAAGCAACTGGGAAGGAAATTCTTACGGGAAGAAAAAAAATGTTTTATAGAGTCTCTGGGATCTAATGTACTTCCCGTGAAGAAGTTATGTACCTGGTCCTACAGCAGAGACTAGAAAGAGTAGATGGATGATGTTTGAAGTCTTTCAATTTAAAGTGAGTGGGCATGGCACAGTATGGGGGAATGGATTTTCTCTGAGCAGAACAAACATTTCACATCAGGGTTTAAAAATAGTGCCTGGCTACATGAAGGCCCCCAGCTCCTTGTGTCACTACCAACCACCCACTTCCTCTGTAATTGTCTGGAGTGCGCTTGTTTCTCTCCAGCTTTTAGCAGTTGATAAGATAGCTGTTAAAAAAAAAAAATGAACACCCAAACCAAAAAAAAAAATAAACCCAAAATTGCCCTGTTATTCTTGCAGAGTCCTGGGGCTACTTTAGGATATATATGATGGAGTGGGTGTGTAGTTGTTTATGATGTAGTTAAAGCATGGTGAAGAGACAGGTCAGACAGAGGGAATAAAAGTCCACTGATGCAACGTAGCTCCAGTGCATTCCTATATCCTTGCAATCGAAAAAAGCCGGTGGAGGCTAGCCACAACCCCCACCGCCTGTCCATATGGTAAACAGTCTGTGTCCATGCTGACGATGCTCTTTTTTTTTTAATATTTTTGTGTCAAGATTGCTCAGCTGGATTTTAGTAGATAGATTTGCCCAAGGGATGGCAGGCAGGGCCTTGCTCAAACCTCACTCAGGAGTTGGTTTTGAGCCACCACCACCTTTTTGCTGAAGATGTTGCACGGCATACTTTGCAATGCTGTGCAGGTGCAGCTCTTGACTCTGGATTAGGCTTTTACACGTGAGAAATCGGCTCTGGTGGTAGCAGGAGCTGGGGCGGTGGGGCTCAGAGAGGGTTGTTCATGGCAGGTTGCAGCCACTGTCACAGCCATCCCGTTGGTGCTGCCAGAGCAGAACATAGAAACCCACAAAAAAATGCAGATGCTCCAGGGAGCATCAAAGTCCATCTTTCCCTCAGGGCAGGATCGTTTGTATCTGCCGTTTCCAACAGATGTTTGTCTAACCTTGTAATGCAAACCTTCACTGATGGCATTCCGGCCTCTGCAGGAAGTCAGCACAAGCCTGTTACTACCCTGGGCATTAGAAAGCTTTTCCTAACGTCTGTTTTAAATATTCCTTGCTGTAATTTAAACCCACTATTATTGGCTCTTGAGTACTCCTACCACTACCATCTTCCATTTTTCATTAAGAATAACTATTGCAAGTACTTATTAATAAGTGCCTTGTTCAGTGTTTCCACTTACAAAAATGCTTCATAACAGATGCTCCGACACAAATTTCAGATTAATTTGTTAAGTAAAATGGGGGAAGGGTTGGTGGGATCTGGCTGAAGCGATCTAGAATAATCATATAGTTAGAAAATACATCAGGCTGTAGAAGCACTGGATGATAGCACCATTTATGAAATAGCAAAGCAGAAATAAGACATTTGCCAGTTTTTGATGTAATTATGCAGACTGCTGTAAGATTTTTCGTTTCCTGAGTGGGGCAGCAAAAAGGAGGTGAAGGGGCTGATGAGTTGCAGGAAGAGGCATTTTGGGGAGGGTTACCGTACCTCAGATGCCTGCTGGTCACTCTGAGTTTCTGCTGCTAGAAGAGTCCTCCAGCACCACCCGTGAGCACAGGAATGCTAGGATGATGCTCTGCTGGAAGGCAGGGACTGCCAAGAGGAGATGATTCACAGGCATCTTGCTTATTTCTGGCTCTGCAACTGGGATAGTGTGCCAAAAATGAGTGAAACCAAAGATCAAGTGAAGAGGTCTAGAAGGATTTTTACCACTTGATACAGCCATTGGGAGCTATGACTCATGCAGTCAGAGATGATGCTTTAACATTCGCTCTAGATCTATATCATTCTGCCGGTGTGACTGAATTACTAATGGCAGCATTTGCGGAGAGATGAATTCAGCTGTCTTAACTTGCACCTCCACTCCTTTTTTCTTGACTGATATTTGCAGTGATGATAATAAAATACATAGCTCTTAAATTTTATTTATTTGTATTACTCCTTTTGGAATTATCTTGAGCCCCTGTTTAGTGGGGAGAGTAAGCCAGGAGGGACAAATGAAGGGGATGCGTGGTATAGTTTATGTTCTCACTTGGAGGTAGACCTGGTTAGCAGGATGTGATGTACTCTGTGGCAATCACTGAATGTGTTATAATGTACGAATTACCTCTGTTTGCTACTGCTTCTGCTGCACTATTTGCAATAAGTAAAATGATGGAGGACCCACGGTTTTTGGCCCGTTCCCAGGCAGGGCAGCTAGAGTGACACCCAAAACACTTGTTAGCCTATTCACCTGCATTGCTAGATGCTGAGTTTACACCTTTGTGAAGTATGACTCCGTCTTGTAATGCTGTAATCTCTTCTGCTGCCGTCTCTGGACTTTTCACCTTGTTCAGGTGAAAACAGCCAGTTTTTGCGTTCATGATCTGCTTATTCTGAAAAGAAATCTCCACGGGGCCATTAAAGGACCTTATCTCAACCATCAACGGTAAGGGAACTCATCAGAGTGCTGGCTCTTTGAGAAGCTTGAGGTGGGGGGTGGATTGTCTTGTTTTTCTAACTGATCTTTTCAATGTTAACCTGAAAAGTAAGTAGAAATCCATACAGGGTTGTAGCTCTCAAAGAGCAGGCTGAGGGGAAAGCAGCTCGCTTTTTAGTGGAGCTAAGCACTAGCAGAGTAAATGGCATGGGAAAATAAAATGGAACTTTGGAAACAAAGGTTACGTTTCACAGAAGGATAAATACACTGAAAGCAGGTCCAGGGAAGCAGGAGATAAGAAAGTAGTTGTGCGGAGGTGCCGAGAACACAGAAGTATAGAGACTGTGGGAAAGATGCTGGGGAGTTTCTCACAGACAGCCCGGGAGCCTGTGCTTTTGCTGCAGCTGCTGTAGAGCAGAGCAGGAAGGATTAGGTACAGCTAATCCCACACTGAACTCCGGGCTGTTAAACTGCACGGGTTTGACATGTGCATTTCAATGTTTCGAGTATTAATTGTGAGATGGCTGGGCAACATCACGCTGCAAGCCTGCTGGGCAGAATTGCTCTTAGACCATGTGTTTCTTTATCATTTCCTTATAGGGGTTTGTTATTTCACAGCGGAAAAACTAGCGCCTGCTCTGGGATTTTAAATAGCTAGATATGCTCTAGCAAGACACAAAGTGTTAGCTGAATATGTATAGAAAGTTAAGTATTCTTCAGCTGTGTTGGAAAAGGACTGTTGTTCATTAGCCCTCCTTTATACTGGCCAGTCTACCTGGCACTCCAAGCAAGCGGCCATCAAAAGGTGAAGTGCACATTGTGCTAATGAGATGCTAAGCCATTGTTAGAGACATGGTTTCTGAAGGAACTAAACTGCATGTTAAACAGATGAACTTGGATATTTGTGAAAGACTCTGCCTGAAGTTGCTGAGAGGGGGAAATGTGGTTTCAATTGCCTGCTTTTTACCCTCATGAGTGTCTGGACCAGGAACAGAGAAGCGTGTTTGTCCTACCCCGTCAGCCGGGTGGGCTTGCTCTGCCCTCTGTCAAGGCTTGCACGAGGTGCAAAGCAACAGGACAAAGTACGAGACTCAACAGAGGTGAACTCAGCGTCTTGTCAGCCGCAAACTTGATCTGACCCTGGGCAAGCCACTCATACCGGGTGCCTGCGTCCCCCTCGGCGGCTGAGCGCTGGTCGTTTCACAGCACCGCTGCTGGAAGGAAGGCCTGTGGATGAGTCCTCTCCAGTCTTGGCAGTTGCTTACGCAGCTGCTCTACGCATCGCTCCCTGTATTACATGATCTGTTGTTCTCAAGTGAAAGCTTTCCTTTTTGTAAAGTACAGTGGTTGGTATCTTACAGAGTTGCATCTTACAGAGATGCAGGAAATTGAGTATAAATCTCCCTTTGCACAGCTGGTATTTCTTTCAGAACCCAAAAGAACCATTAATGCTATGCTTAAAAAAAACGAAACAAAACAAAACACCAAACCAGCCTAAGTCAAGTATCCATCTGCACTTTTCCTCTCTGAGCACCCAACAAGCGTACTGCAAAAGGCAGGGACAGTTTGAGAGCAAAGTAGAATTCAATGTCCTGGTTGCTTACTGGTGCTGGTATGTTTTCAGTAAGGCTTTACTGTATTTTCAGTGGGGCTTTTGGGCAAAGGTGGAGATCTTTCTCCTCTCATTAATTCCCTGATCTGCTGAAGGGCTAAGAACTTTTTGAGAATTTAACCTAGTGCGTGGAGACTGTACATCAAGGTGGCTGTGGCATTTGGTGTGGCATGTGGATTAAAATACCTCCTGCCACCAGTATGGTTGTTACTCAGAGTGCAGGAAGGGGATCTGGTGGAGAAGGGGCATCTCCTCACCCACTGCAGGCATCTGCCTGCCTTCCGAGTGGTGGAGCAGAGAACTGCTTTGGCAGGACAGACCCGGCTTTTTCCAATATATATTTTTTTTAAATTTTTAAATTCAGTTATTGCTTGACAGGTTGCCATTGTTTTCTGCAGAACACAAACAAGGGAAAGGAAGTTGCATTTTTTTTTTCTGCTGTTTATAAAGCAATAAAATTTGGATGGAGCTTCAAGGAGTAGGGAAAAGGCGCTTCACTAGCTTGAGGGCTTTTCTCCGTGACATTAGAAAGATGGATCCTTTCCAAGGAGACATCAGTGCCAGACTTTTCCTGACAAAGATTGGGTTAATCTCTCATTCTGGAAAGTCCCACTTAGCCAGCATAAGGGAGAAGACTGCCTGCCTTCTTTCTGTGAATTTTGTTGTAGGTGTGAGTACTCTCTAATTTCCCAAGGCAGTGCTGAATTTAACGATGCAACAGTTGGTGAATAATGTGGCAGACAAAAGTTGTTGAAAGTTGCGGTGGTTTGGCTGTAGTGTTGGAAGTAGGTAGCTCTAAAGTGTAAGATGTGGTGCTGTCACATTGCTGCCATTTCCCTGACTGCTCAGGAAGCTGCTTTACAGCAGTCCGACTCCATACAGTGCCTCCTGCAAGAGAGACATTAAATTTAAATTTGGATTGGAAATGTGTAGTTATTCTGCTATCCCCTCATGCAAAGAAAATTTCCAGATATGTGCTATATGAGCATCTGAAACTTCAAAAACAATTAGCTGTTGAGCAAATACCCAGTACGTGCCACTGAGAAGTACCACCTTCTGACTGATCTCTACTTTTTTTCATCCTCCCAAATGAATGAAGAGAAAAGCTGTACTGAAAATAGTGTGAGGATTGCAAATTCTCTCAAGGCATGGCTCTTGCTTACAGTAATCAGGTTTTATTTTGAGAAGGACTGTGCAAAGGGTATTTTTGGCACTTGGTTCCAGTTGCCTAATTAAACTTCTTGAAACAACAACAACTAAATGCATCACCCCTGGAGCAGGCCAGACCTTTGGAAAGCAGCCGTGTAAATCTACTAAGAACAAATGGAGAAATTCCCATTCCAGTCTTATAAATTTCAAAATCCAGATGCGGTAGCCCTCCAGCGACTGTTGCTGCTGTGCAGACAGGGCAGGGCAGACCCTGTCAGGAAGAGGATGTCCCCTTGCTCTTTTCTTTTGCTTATGTCTCTCTTTCTTTTCAAAACAGCAACCACTCAGATAAGTGCCTGAGATGATGCTCCTGCCTTGATTTTTATTATTATAAATTTTATTATATAAATTATTATAATTCCACTCTCATTTCAATCCTTTCCTCATAAGGTGAGGCACAGAGCCTTTGTACCTGGCAGGACAGCTGGTTGATAGGGTAAGTGCATCTGCAGTGAGTGTGCTGGTTCGGCTGCCTGCCTGTGCTGCTCCTGCCCTTGACCCTTGCAAGTTTTTGCTGGAGGATGCCCTGCAAGCAGGTTTGAAGAGACCGTTCCGCACAGGCTTTCACCAGTATCTACCCATGTTAATTCAAAGGAAACCTATAGCATAGAAAGAGACCAGCCTTGCATGATAATTGGGGTTAACCTGTGCCAGTTCAAAGATAGTGCCTGTGGATGATATCTAGCATATTTTTTTTTTCCTGTCTCTGTTCTAATTGCAGTAAGAAATTTTGGTAGTACACCTATTAAAATCACCTTAGCTCTCTGTTCTAAGCAGTTCTCAATTTATTGTAGTGTTACCAAATCCTAAGTGTTCTGGCTGAAATTTTCTGTCTGGGCTATCTATTTCACCATGTTATTATTTTTAGGTTTTCATCCAAAAAAAAAAAAAAAGTCCAGCCTTTTCCAGGAGCCAGACTAGGAGGAGAGCATTGCTTTACATTAAAAGAAACAAGCAAACACATCCTGGCAACTGCTTTCTCCATGAGCTGGAATGCCCCAAATGCTTGGAAGCCAGTTTTGGGATCTGGCAGACGGGTGGCCTTTGGGCTCATGAGTGAGTGTTTCCCCATCTGTGAGAAGTTTCCCCATTTTAAGCCATATCATGTGTATGCAGCCATGACGTCAAAGTTTTCTCGCTGAACATTAATGTTTTCTGTTCACCAAAAGGCTAAAGCTGTCCCATTGCTTACTGCTGGTGAGCAAAGCAAGCAGAGATGGATATGCTGTGCACTAGTTAGAGACAGGAGAAGAGCAGGACAGGATGAGTCAAGCAAGTAGGAGGAAAAGCAGTGTACCCAAGAAAGCATGCCATATCCTACACCCTCTGGAAAGGAACCCATGGTTGCTGTCAGCCAGGATCTTAGTCTACTTTGCTGCCAGAGGTGGCCGCCCGACTCTCCCTTGTTCCTTTGGCATGTTCCTACCTGACAATCCAGGAAAAATAACCCAGGTCTTCCCCTGGATCAGATGCCTGACCCACCTCCCCATGAGGTAACGAGTGTTCATGACATTTCAAAGGAAGCAGCAGTATGGGACGAGGAGGATTGTGCTTCCCTGCAGGCAGATATCCTGTAGAACTTGCTGGCAGCTAGTACATCTAAACCCTGGCAGTTTGATTTGTTCCTTCTCCAGGTGATCAATACAAAGGCCAACAACTGTTACTCCTGTAAGCTGCTGTGTTTGCCCAAGTAAAGGAGGTCTGCAAGGCAGGTTGGTAGGCTAAGCATTGCCATTGATCCTAGAGGGTGACAATGTGAGAACAATTTATGGCACTTCTGTTCTGTTGGATTTTTCTAGAATTTCTTCTTGCAATTAATTTTGATATAAAACATAGGTAGAAAAGATAATTCTTGAGACTGCAGGTAGTTTTGGCCATGGTGGACCTGCTTGGAGAATGAAAGGGGTTATGGAGGAATGAAAGCTGCTGCATCCCTTCTTGTTTGTTGCAGAGGCCATACTGTATGGAGTGGATGGAGTACGCAGGGAGAAAGAATCTAGTGATATGGTTAAAGCAATTACATTGGTCAGTATAGTGATTTTTTTTTTCTCCCTGCACTCCTCCCCTTGGATGCTTGAAGAATATCTCCTTCTTCTGATTAATCTTAATTCAAGCAATTCTATTATTTAAACATCACAGTTCTCTTTTTACATTTCCAAACTGCTCAGCCTTCTCAGTAGCTCACATAAAGATACTTCTTTCATTTGTGCCTCAGTTCCTAAAGTGAGAAGGGGACCCTGTTGGGAGGTGATGTCCTTTTGTCCAGAACGGTGAGTCCTGATATTACTACTCCTTTGTCCTTCTGAGTAGACCCTGAACAAATGAGATGTTACCTCTTGTATCTGCTCTGCTCAAGTGCATGTAGGTAAAGGAGGAAATTAGATCAAAGCTTCTATTTTGCTAAATCAATGTTCTTTGTATGTACAAGATATAAATACAGTCCCTGCCCTGAGGAGCACTGAAAACCCCTCTGAAGCAAGGTCACGCTCCTTTTGTCTGTGAATTTTTCTCTGAGTTCAAGTACAAAACACATAAATCACTACAAGGTTGCTGCAGTGTGCTCTTTGTGGGGTGACCCATGAAGGTAACTTGAACTTCATCAAGGGAGAATGGTGATGCTTGCTTCCTTAGTGGTGTTTCATGTG
The DNA here is from genome assembly GCF_036417535.1 of Chlamydotis macqueenii. Classification (NCBI taxonomy): domain Eukaryota; kingdom Metazoa; phylum Chordata; class Aves; order Otidiformes; family Otididae; genus Chlamydotis; species Chlamydotis macqueenii. Next base: position 49,058,239 of record NC_141560.1, on the reverse strand, counting down.
GAATATATTGTACTAGGGCCTGGTAGTGACCGTTAGCTGAGTGGTTTTTTGGATAAAAGGACAGTGTTGGCTTGACAGAGGAAGGCCTTCTGGGGTGGATTCCTGGATTCTGAGATTACTTTTCTGATGATGAGGAAAAATAAGATGTTCATTTTGGTATTGTTGCACTGGAATTGCTGTGGTCATGCTACTTTTCCCTGAAAGTTGCCCAGTTTTGATCAGTGAAATAGAGTAGATACTGGCAAACCTGGTCCCTTTACTTGTATGTGGATAATGTGGATAACAGCCTGTCCAAGTTTCAGGTCATTGTGAAGGACATCTGATGTGAGAATGTTCTGGCAGAGAAATCTGAGTTCACAGGGTCCAGAAGAAGTCCTGCTGCCCCTACAAGCTCTTGCTTTTCTTACAGAGGAGAATCAGAGGCTGTGTATTTCTAGGACAAGTTGTAATGCCTGTGGGAGGGAAGGTGGGCACAGTATATAGACTGGACAGAAATTCCTTGTCAGGGACTGGGCTAAACAAAAAAGGTTTCAGAGTGCTCATCATGTTTTGTGCTGAGCAATTTGAGAATTTGTCTGTTGGAGTAATTACAGGAACTTCTTGGTTAGAAACAGTTTTAGAAATAAGTGCTAAGTCACTTGCTCAAAATCATCCTGGTGTTTTGCTTTAAAACCTGAAATGTTATTTACATCTTCCTTTTGCCACCATTACCTCCACAGATAAACCAAAAATGTTTGCTTTGACTGTTGTAAGGCACTTGTCACTTGTGCATTGTTGGCATTTAATTAATGGTGTTAATTGTTGAAGGAATGCAATCCCATTAAATTACAACAAAATTAAAAACAGTGAGGTTAGATGTGAGAAGAAAACTTAGAATCATAGAATAGAATATAATCATAGAATAGTTAGGGTTGGAAGGGACCCTCAAGGGTCATCTAGTCCAACCCCCCTGCAAGGAGCAGGGACATCTCCAACCAGATCAGGTTGCTCAGAGCCCTGTCCAACTTGACCTTGAAAGTTTCCAGGGATGGGGCATCCACCACCTCTCTGGGCAACCTGTGCCAGTGTTCCACCACCCTCATTGTAATTTTTTTTTTCCTAATGTCCAGTCTGAATCTGCTTCCTTCTATTTTAAAACCATTACCCCTTGTCCTATCACAACAGACCCTGCTAAAGTTAATAATACATAATAGCAATATTGTCCATCAGTTGCCAATGAAACTTTCCTTGGAGGTCAGAACTGGCCAGCTCCGCAGAGATCACCCTGCTTTGCCGGACTGGTATGTCTCTCAGATAACTGCTTGGTGGAAAGGTCACCTCTTTGTGTGTTGTGGCAGAGCCCCAAGATTGTCTGTGGCAATTACTGTTCTGTAACTGTTCCTGGTGATCCTATTTTCCGTTCCCACCTTCAGTGACTGGTACTCGGTGATCTTCTTCCCCTGGTAGATTTCCACAGACAAGAAGAATGTTTTGTAGTTTAGCCCCAGGATCTTCTGGATCATGAGGATGTCTGTCTCTTCAGGCTTCCATGGTAACAGTGAAGACCCACATGATTTTTGCTTTATTTTTGAGGCTACATCAGGGTGTGTGGCTTACATTGTCCCTAAACCTTAGGGGCTGGTACTAGCTACCCATTAAAAAATGCTAATTATTTGCTTGTATTTCCCCTAGAATGTTTGTTTTGCTATTAAATTAAAATAATTATAATATCTCAAGGAAGTGTTTTATTGCATGAACAATGTGTGTTAAAGGGAGAAAAATAGTTTTTGTTCATGTGGCAGTGGTATTTGTATGGCCTTAGTATTGAAGCCTGAACTTTGAGAACACAGTGGCTTTCTTTGCTATGGCACATATAGTCATATACAGGTAGCATTTAATTAATTGAAATACAAAGGACAAGCCAAAGTGTAAAAATGGATGGAGAATGTTGTATTTTGATAGCTTCCAAAAGATGTCCTATTTGAGAGGTGTGAATTTATGCATTGCATTTCAGGCTCCTGTTCAGAGGAGGGTGAATATTCATTGGGATTAGCAGCATCTTCTGCATGAGAGGTGTCAAAATGGGCTGTCAGCGTAATGAACGCGCTCCTGTTGTTCTCTGGGTTGAGACTCATTCTGTCAAGTCAATGCACCTTTTAAAAGCTTCTTATTTATTTATGTGATACCAATTATCTGCTGAGGTCTGTAGACACAGGCTAGATCAAAAAAGATAGACAGTCATTTCACTGAGTTTAGGGGTGGTTCGATACTGTAAGTGGCATTACTTCTAATTTGACTCTGGCAGGGCAAATTTCCCTCTGTCGGTGTAGGGCAAAAGAGGTTCAGTTTGGCATTGCCTCGTGCATTTATTTCTACAAATGTCAAGACTCAGACCTATGTCTCAAAGACCTTTGTTTAGAGATAAAGGCAATAAATTAAAAATATGTATACTAGTCTTGCATACTCTGCCTTTCATGGGCAGGGGGTAATTGATACCCCTTATTTTGATAACAAAAACTGTTTGTTTATTCATATCCGTCACTGTGGTAAAACCAGAAAATCAGTCACAAAAATATATTTCATGTGCCTGGGACTTTGTGACCCAGTATAGAATATACTCTGTCAAGAAGAAAATCCGTTTAACAGGCTTTAAATTTACGAGCGTGCCGAACCTCTAAATACTATCCAGTTTTTAACATGATTTGTTTTGTTCATTGATTATTTTTGTTTGATGTGTTGTCAAAGTTGTGACAATCTAAGGACATAGGTAATCCAAGGTTTGTAGAGATAATGTGTTGTATTAAACCAGCAAATATCCCTGGAAAAGTCAAAGGTGCTTTCAAACACACAGACAGCACCTAATTACAATTTGTGTGCCCAAAAGCCTCTCTGCTTCTCCCAGCTCTATTTTTTGGTCTAATCTGGCATAGTCTGTCTGACCACAAACCCTGTCCTACCCAGCCCTTCGCTGGTACCTACAGGCCGCAGGAACACTGCTCGGTTCTGCTGGTTAAAGTACAGAGCCTACCTCTGCTCACTTGCATATTTTTTCCAGATACAAATGAACACAATGGATTTTTCACCAAACATTTTTTTTTTTTAAGTAAAAAAGCAATGAAGGAATGATATGGTTTTGTTGGGAAAATAGTCCTCCAGCCTGCTGCTGTAGCTGTTTATAACTACTTTTTACTATGAGTCCATTTTTTAATATTAGTTTTTGAAACCTTCCTGGTTAAAATCAAATTACTTTAATTAAGTTTCTTTTTACTGCTCGTAGCCTAATTGTTGGTAATTAAGATAAGATGTTTGGAAGTGGCCATTACCTGTAATTGACCATGTCAGTTTTGTAAGCCTCCATAGCTTTAGCTTATCGCACCTCTGTATCCACCAGACTCAAGTCATACATTGATTCTTAGAGGAGATTTTGTTTTCCTGAATTGCTTCTTCACCAGTACAATGCTCTTCAGCCTCTACATGTGGTGCTATTCTCAGTAGGAACAGAGGCTCTGATGTACCCTGGAGTACAGGAATATTACAGATTCTGTATGGATAACAGGGGTTTGCCGCCTTCTGGGTCTGGTCGCAGATCTGTGCTGTATCCCAGGAGCTGTCAGTGCTGTGTTTCTAGAGGGTGATCAGGGTTCACTCAAGGAAGCAGGGAATGAGTTTCTGCTTGAAGCTCACACCTTCAAGACACCGTCTGCTATGGACTCTGTTCTGAGGCCATGTCTAGGAGTATAGCCAAAGTTCAGTTATCTGTTTCAGTTATGCTTTATCTGCATCCAGGCAGTCCTTTGAGGATGAACAGTGTAGACTTTATAAAAAGGGATTTGTCTCTCCTCAGCTCTGCAGGTAACCTGGAGAGGCAAAAATGTGTGTTCAGCAGGAGTCTGATAAAGCATGGCAGCTGGTCAGGCAGGAGGAGCAGAGTGCTCTCCACCTCGAGGACCTGTGGGAAGCAGTGGCTGCTGCTTGTCTGAGTGTGGCGCTGGCTGAAATCTATGTCCACTTGGCAAATCTGGTCAGCAGAAACCTAAAGGCAATGGAATGAACCTTCAATGAGCTGGCCTTGCTCAAACCTGAAGTAAAACTGAAGAACAGGTGAAGTGGATTACTCTTTGGCTTTCTCTTTTGTTGCTTGTATCAGCATTAAATACATTTATAAATGCCACTAAGTATCCAGGGTAGTAAGCCATGATGTGAGTAATAATGCAGGACAAGTTGTGCAATTACATTTAAATGCCCACATATTTTCAGTGGTTATGAAGGGCAAAAAGCCAAATGTCTTCAGCCTCTTAATACTGGATTTCTGGTGTATTGTACATAAAAATTCTTGAGAGATGCTGTTGCTTCATAAAAAGTGAAAGAGTACTTTATCATTTTTATAACTCAGCTGACAAATAGGGACACCCAGCTATTCAAAGCTCCCTTATAGTCCAATCACTTCTCTGCAATAATGCTTTCTGAAAGGAAGAACTGCTGTAGCTGCAATATTGCATGTGTGTCTCTAGAAAAAGAAACTGTTACTATTGCAGACACCATTCTGAATTCATCTGTATCCCCAAGAGCCTGTGCATCTTTAACTTTTCTCCTCATTGTCTGAGTCGTGGATGGCTGTGTGTGGAGGGTAGATCAGTGAAGGATTTCCCTTCTTGCCTCATACAAGCCAGATTTTGGATATGGATTTGCTCATTTAAAGTTTGAAGTCTTCGTATTCAAAATTCTGCTTAGGCACGTTGTAGAAATGAAAGAGAGCAATGAGGGTTTGAGCAGTTCACACTCTTATTTGGACAAAGGAACGCCCATGCTGAACTCCCTAAATATTCTTCTCTTCACGTGGAGGCTGTAAGTCATTTTGAGTAACTCCATGTCTAGAAACTCAGTTTCTGGCACAGATGTGCATATGGAGACAACAGACAACAAGGAAGACAAAAATGAAATTTGTCCCTTAGAAAACAGAGTTAAACAGATGAGAGGGCGTAGTAGGACTGACAATTCTGATTGCATGGAGATATAAGCTGCTCTTGATTTTTGGGAACTCTGAGTCTGTATTTTAAAGCTCTGCCTTCCTGGATTTGCTGCACTGAATGATACTGGGTTGTCCTAGAGACAAGTGGGTGAAGAACAGTTGAATTTTCCCTTTGACTCTGTACCACATAGGAGGGCTGGCAGAGGTGTATTGAGTTTTCACTCAAAGGAAAGAATTTTGCAGGGAGCAGCAACACTAACAGCTGAACCAACTGGATTTCCTGATATTCTGCAAATAGACATATCTTCTAATCAGCTTCCATTAGTAAACTTGCCCTTAGAGCTAGCAATATATACAAACAAAAACTCCACATGTCCCAGTGTTATCCTTAGTTATGTTAAAGTTTCCGCATACGTTCTAGAATGTATTTGTCTTTCTTTGTGTTTCCTGAAGGGGAAATGTTTTGCTTTCATTCTTTCATTCTGAGCAACCTGACCTAGTTGGGGATGTCCCTGCTCCTTGCAGGGGGGTTGGACTAGATGACCTTTGAAGGTCCCTTCCAACCCTAACCATTCTATGACTCTATGATTCTATGATTTTTTAGTGCACGCCCACTTTGGTGCCAGATATCAGGTAGCTAAGATTTGGGTTGGATAAACTGCCATCCAAAATTCCTTACAGCCAAATTTCATAGGTCATGCACCTGAAATAAGTCTCATATGATACCTCTTGTTCTATAGTCCTGGTATGAATCCAAAACACAAAGATGTTTAGGAGGAACTGTGGTTGTGGGAAGGAGAAGTGAAGCCTATCCAAACATTTGGAAAATGTACAGATTGTATTTTTCTTGTAAACTTTAAAAGCCTGTGATGTGGTTTCTGTTTTTTTTCCCCAGCTTTGATTTTTCCACATTAATAATTTTACTCACCAATTTGTTTTCCTTTGTCCCTCACTCAGCAGAAGCTTCATAAACCCTTTGCTATTTATAGTTTCGATATTTGTTGCAAGGTGAGGAAAATTGCTCCTCTTAGATCACAAAACAACACAAGTGCTGGGTACACATGTATCAGTCAGGGCCTCAGGTTTCCAAGCCAGAGCTGTGGAGCCTGTTCTTCACATGGGGCTCCTAAATAGATGTTGAAATTAGTGCTAAACCCATAAAATGGCTGTTCACGTGCTTGACTATCCGTAGTCTCACTATGGAATTAAAAAAAAATTTCATGCAGGCAATGAGAGCTCCAAGGGCAGGGTGAGTACCTCATGTGCTTAGCACTGCATAGGTGCTTGGTAAGAGACCAAGAGAGTTTGCAGTTCAATATCTGTATTTCCTGGAGGCTTGTGTATTTCAATTGGAAGCTTATCATCTCAATATGTACACTTTTAATTCACATAATTCTTTTAAAGCAGTCCTCCAAAACTCAGCTCTGCTGAAATTCAGTTCATTGAACGTTCAGTTCATTGGTGTTACAGCAGGGAGGAATTTTTCAGAAACAGATTTGAAACAGCCCAGCAAGTCTGCAGTGAAACTTTAACTTTTTTTGATGCTCTAGGGAGAGATTAATTCTCCTCAATCACTTTTGATTTACCTACAGCATAAAGGGAACTGCAGACACTTTAATAGCTGAATTGAAAGGTTGTTGAGTCACCATTATATCTCTGTGGTCTTTGTTCACTTGCTATTTTGCAACTGCTTTTACCATTATTCACTAAGTTGCCACAGAAATCTCTGATAGTTGTACTATGAGATTTTTATTTCCCTGGCAGTGGGAGAATCACAGTGCTAATCCAAATCATTACTGCGAGCACCAGGAGGCTTTGCATTTAAAGTGCAGGTTGTACAGCAGAATCTGTAGCAGCAAGTAACTGTCTCCGAGTGTTAGGGAAGCGTATCCTGGGTTTTGTGTATGAAGGTCCCTACACTTCTGAACTGGGCTTTAGAGGGCTTATGTGAAATGTGCCTCATCTGGGAACTGAGACCTTCATACTACCGTATGATAAGTCATTAATAACTCTATAAGTATGTTGCTGTATCTCTGCATTTCAGCTATGTGAGCTGAACTGGATTCTCTCTTAGGTACAGGCTGTAATTTGTTGAGTGGCACCAGATTACGTTGCATTATCCTACTTATTTCTCAGAGATTATCGTGGAAGATGACTTCATGAGTCCTGAAGTACCTTCTACATTTTGGAATGGTACACAGCCTGGAGTGGTGAGGAGAAACAAAATTGGTGTCTGCTACCTTTAGCTTTCTAGGTAGAAGGTTCAAAAGAGACTTTAGGGAATTTTTTACTGTTCAGATGAGTAAAATTGGATAAAACAGCTGCCATTCTCATCTAGACGTTTGAGAAGTAGTTTATTTCATCATAACATTTCATGTCATAATCAGTCTGTGCAACTGTGAGAGCTTAAAGCATATTGTGTCAAGTCAGGCAGATCTAGTGCAGCTTTCTGACAAAGCAGGTCAGTAGGCTTATACAGGAGCTGGCCTGTTCTTTCCAAAACCAAAGAAGCAAATTGGTACATGCTTTAAACCTAGACACTTCAAAGTAGTTATACGAGTGTCCCACTAACTGACCCCGGATGTGTTAGGAGTTTGGATCCCCTTATGCCATACATAGTCTTTGATCAGGTACTAAACAAATTTGTATCTGGTGCCTCTTTTCTTGCGTGTGCAATTTATGATTGTATTTGGTTTTGGTAGTGGTGGGTCCACAGGGGTGGCTTCTGTCAGGAGCTGCTAGAAGCTGCCCCTGTATCCAGTAGGTTCACTGCCAGCTGGCTCCAAGACGGACCCACCACTGGCCAAGGCTGAGCCCATCAGTGATGGTGGTAGCACCTCTGTGACAATGTATTTAAGAAAGGAAAAAAAAAAAAAAACTGGGCAAGAGAAACTGTAGCTGAAGATAGGAGTGAGAATATGTGAGAGAAACAACTCTGCAGACACCAAGGTCAGTGAAGAAGGAGGGGGAGGAGATGTTCCAGGTGCTGGAGCAGAGATTCCCCTGTAGCCTGTGGTGCAGACCATGGTGAAGCAGGCTGTCCTCCTGCAGCCCATGGAGGCCTATGGAGGAGCAGAGATCCACCTGCAGCCCATTGAGGACTCCACACCAGAGCAGGCAAATGTGTGTGAAAAATGCTGTGATCCTGTGGGAAGCCTGTGCTGGAGCAGGCTCCTGCCAGGACCTGTGGAGAGGAGCCCATGCTGGAGCAAGTTTGCTGGTAGGTCTTGTGACCCCGTGGGGGATCCACACTGGAGCAGTCTGTTCCTGAAGGATTGCACCCCATGGAGGGGACACATGCTGGAGCAGTTCGTGAAGAACTGCAGCCCATGGGATGGACTTACACTGGAGAAGTTTGTGGAGAACTGTCTCCTGTGGGAGGGACCCCACACTGGAGCAGGGGAAGAGTGTGAGGAGTCCTCCCCTTGAGGAGGAAGGAGCGGCAGAGAGAATGTGTGATGAACTGACCACAATCCCCATTCCCTGTCCCCCTGCACTGCTGGCAGGAGGAGGTAGAGAAATTCAGAGTAAAGATGAGCCCAGGAAGAAGGGAGACTTGAGGAGAAGGTGTTATAAAATTTAGTTTTATTTCTCATTATCCTGCTCTGATTTCATCAGTAATAAATTAAATTCATTTTCCCTGAGTCAACTCTGTATTGCCCATGATGGTTATTGGTGAATAGTCTCTCCCTGTCCTTATCTCAACCCACAAGCTTTTTTGTTGTATTTTCTCTCCCCTGTCCAGCTGAGAATGGGAGTGATAGAGTGACTTTGGGCATCCGGTGTCCAGCTAGGGTCAACCCACCACAATGATGCACAGGATTACTCTTTTTATTGCTTGAAGGGAAAGGAAAATTATTTTTAGAATAGTGTGTGTGTTTGGAGGTGAGGTAGAAGAAGCAATCATGTTGTATTTTTTCCTCTTTTTTCAAGTAAATCCATTGATGTAATGCTTGCAATGATGCTTGCAACCCCGGCTTCAGTGTCTCTGTGCTAGCACAGGCAAAAAAAACTGAAATGGATTGCAAGCCTGGATCTCACTTGTGCTCTCCTCTGAGTTCAGAATTAAAATTAACTGTAAAAAAAAAAAAGTAACAGTGTTTCCCTTACCCATTTCTCCTGGGAGAAAGGGAAATAAGAAAGAAACAGCATAATACTGAAAAAACTCCATGTTTTTAGAATTGTCTCTCATAGCCAGCAGTCTGGGGAATAGTTTCGGAAAAGGGATTTCTTTCTAAGAACCTAATTGGTTCTTCACCTGGCCACAGGCTTTGTGTTCTCCTCTCTATCTCAGGTCTTTTGTAAGCCTGTTTCCTGTTGTTGACTGCAAGGATGATAGACAAGGATGAAAAATAGTAGGGTGTGTGAATATATCTGGCCAGATTTCTGTCCTTGCCCTAATGGATGGTGAGAGATTAGCAGCAAGAGGAAGAAACAATCTACATTGTCATCGTTCATGTAAATGCCTAAATAACAAGAAAATTGTCTGTAAGCAAAGGTATCTTCAAACTGCTATCCACAAGGCTTCAGTTGACCTACAAGGCAAATGCTTGAAGTGGTCTGAGGTGTGCTAAGGTATGCTGTAGATGTTTAGTTGCTTAGTTATGCAAAGCATGTTAAATTGCATGGCTGCGTTGGTTTATGTAACATAGTTCCCTTCCAGATTGTCCAAGCAATTAGAAATCAAGGCTTGCTCAGTACAGTTCTGGCCCTCTGCTTTTCTCTGGGTGAAAGTAGTGGGGAGCAGGGGAAAAGGTGTTTTTCATGTGTGCCCATTGCAAGAACTCCCATCTGCACAGATCTTGTATGATTGATGCAGTTGCGATCACCTGATATAAGAAATCTTGGTGCCTTCTGTAGCATGTGTGGCTTCAAAGAACACTTCTCTTCTGATTCTCTTCTGATACCTGTTTTACACCTCTGTTTTTGTTGACTGGAGGTCATTCTTATTGCAGTGGTATGAGAGAAGAAAGAATCTATCCCTATGTGTTTTGCAGCATCTGCAGTTTAATTTAAACTCTGCTATGAAATAGAAATGAGATCTTGGAAATGCTAGATATCATTAGGCTCCTGGTATTTACCAGGAGCACCATCTGCTTCAGTACACAATGGATAGCTGATCAGCTCCTTTCTGTAGCAGGAGGTACCATGGTGTTACTGTGAGTGGATAATACTGATCCCAGTTCTCTACTAGTGTAAAAGGAAAGAAAACAGGGCTTTAAGAGGGTGTACAAGTATTTCAATCCTTTGTAAACGGCTGTGATTGTGTTTTGTTGTGCTATCTAAATGCAGTAATAAAAGCGTTTGGCCCATTAGCTCCTTCTTGACCCAGTCATACGGGAGGATGATGCCCTCACCCATCAGGCTGTAAGGTCTCGTCTCCATTAATGACAGCAGATGATTGACTCTTCTGTTGCTAAGTGTTTGGTTCAGAAAAGATGGTTTGCTAAAGTGCTGAACCTAACACTTTTAATTTTTTTTTTTCCCCTGCACATCCAAGATGAGGAATGCAGTCAAAACCACTTTTTTTTTTTTTTTTTTTTTTTTTTCCCCTCTGAAATTCAGTTTTGAGAGCAGATGCTTTTAGAAATGTGTATGGACAAGTAGGGACTGGTCATAGTATTAAAGTGGAAAAACCTCCTCCTAATCCAGTTTGTGCCAAAAGGTGCTTGTTGTTAAAATGCTCAAATACATGTATCTAAAAGCATGCTGAAGTGGTTTGTTCTTAGCATGTATTACGCATCCACAGCTCTGATTAGCTTTGGCTGGACCAGTTCTTCGACTTTTGCTTATTTAGCAACCAGATTTAACACTACATTCTATTATGCCTGTCAAGCACATGTAGACTGGAGTAGAGAGGAAACCTTGTAACGATCAGATGAGGTAAGTTCTTGACCAGAAGAAGTAAGACGACAAGATATCAAAGAGTTCTAGAATTGTTGTGTTTATTAAAGGAATTACATGCTTGAATCAAGAAGGAGCTTGGGCTGCTGGCAGAGGGAAATATGAACTGGTGGACACATAGTGTTTTAAATAGCCATGGTACAAAGGCAAAATTTAGCAAATAAGGGTATTGAAGTTTTTGGTGTTTCTGGGTATGGGTTCTTCAGCTTACAATATTACTTTCAATTTTATAGCTATAAGCCAGAAGCTGGGGAAACTGTGGATGCTGACCCATTGATAACTAGTATTATGTATAACCTGTATTTAGTCTGAAATCTTTTCCCTTTAAAATGAGGAAATCAATGAGCACAGGAATGTGAGAACAATGCATTGTATTACTTCATATTTTTAATCTTTTTTTTTTTAGCATCTCCAGGCTCTTATTTATCTTCTTACAGAATTACTTGTGCACAAGTCCATCTGCTAGGTTGCATCTGGGAAAAAACACAGATTCATCTGGAGAACATCTGATGCGACACTTAGGAAGCATTTTTTTTCTTGACTGATGTCAGCTAGTCAACATTATTTAAGGTGTAAGCTCGTAAGCTGACATGGTGAATGGCTCTTTCTAGTTCTTCTTTTCCTAGATTCCTGCTAGACTTCTAGAACTCCTTGCTGTTCTGCACTGAAGCGGTCTATTTTAATTCTGCACTGACACCCAATGTTCTTAGATTGCCTGAGGAAACTGGTAGCATTTATAGACTGCCAGTCCAGCTGAGACTCAGGAGGGATGCATACCTTTCTGAGGACCCACCCTCTCCTGCCTGGATGAAATCTTGAAGATCTTTGGCTTTGTGGATAGACCGAGTTGAATGCTGTGGTGAGAATGAGTTGATGGAGGTAACTGGGTGATGAGAAAAAGCAGATCTTCCTGCTATACGGTGGTGGGGCTCTTGGTCTGGTGGCATATGTTTTAATGTCATTTTGAGACCAAAGCCAGGAGATTGGAAAGAGTGCTAACTTCTTAGAAGCTGGTGATGGAGTGCTGCCTCCACAGAGCTGCCCTGCTACACTTGTTGGTGCTAATTAGTTTGTGTCTGTTGAGCTTCCTTGTGACTCAATCTGTTCTAATTAACACTTCCCTGTAGATTGCTGCTGAACACCAGAAATCTCATTCATTTGTGACACACGTTTCACCATCCCAGGGAGACAAATGTATTTTGTTGACAAAGGTGCTGATAACACTTTGGACCGCGGTTTAGTGTGTGTGTCTCAGAGATGGAGAGAGGTGACAAGACAGCCTGAGTGGGAGAACGGAGTTAAAAATAACACAAAGAATTGCAGCTGCAGTTTGTCTGCCAGTTTGAATTGTTTGAGCCCCAGACTGTGTGATACTCTGCCTGCTCCAGACAATTACAGGCAGTGTTTATTCCTTCTATCTCTGCCTCTTTATCCTAAGAGTAACATGAAAAGATACAATTGTTAGAATGAGAAGCTTCAGAATTATATATATATACTGTGTATATATATAAAAACACACTATATACAGACAGAGTGTCTGTGTCTCTATGTAGTAATCTCTCTATGTAGTATATATAATTTGCTTTAAAAAAGAAAAAATCAGGAGCTACTCTATTAGTTAAATATAAACCTGGCAAATAGAATATGCCTGAAACTGCTGCAAAACTTGCATCAGAGGCTGCAGCATCCAGGGACCTTGCAACAGATTTTAGAAATAATTTGCAACTGAGTATATGAGACCTTTTTCACCTGGGCTGTGGCAGCTGTCAGTGAGGCTGTCTGCTGCAGCAGAGAAAGGAGTAATTGCAAAAGGCAGTCTTGACTCCGTAGGTAATGATGAAACAGCATTGGGTGGGGAGACGTGCTATTTCCATCCCAGAAAAGAACTGTGGAAATTCTGGAAAGTCTTCCTCTGCCACCATAACTCCTTCTGCACCCCCACCGTAGACACAGGCTATGGAGACTGAAGCCTATCTGAAAGTGGGAAGTCCTAGCCCAAGAGCTGGGGCATTTGGTTCCTTCTAGTAGGAGGTGACACCGACTAGAAGGCACCACCCTTCTAGTTTGCATGATCTACTCTATGTAAAAGTCCATATCTTATAGTTAAAACCTTTGAAGTCAGAATTTTCTGTGGATGTTAACGTGTGCCCTTCGTGAGCTGGGCTTTTCCTCATGGTTTGGGTCTTTCCCCTTCTCTCCATCTTGTATCATTGCCTTCTGTGTGGGCTTTGTGTTTTACTGCTGTTCTATAGCATAACAAAAGCTCCTCTAGAAATGCAAAAGGCAATTTTTCTGCCTTAATGGCTATCTCAGAATGACTTTGCTTCTGCCATTTATCTTCAATCCTTTCTGCAACAGAACAAATGGCTCATCTCATAGTGTTGTTTCCTTTAGCCATTTCTGTGTTGACAATGCCAATACACTGCGGTATGCCAGAAACTATACTTCTGTTCCACACTACTCATTTCCCCTGGTCCAGTTAGTAGTGATTCTAAGCATCACTTATATCCCTAAGAAAGCTGAAGAGACCAGCTTAAAATTGACAAGGACAAAATGAGCCCCGAACCCTCTAGTACAGCATATGATGTATGAAGCCTGCACAGAGTTCGCTGAATTTTGGCGATATTGGACTCCAATTCAGGTTTTTATGGCCATGGGTTGCCTTTGCAGCCTCACTTACAAAGAGCCTTCAATTTTATGTATCAAGGACAATCTCTGTTGTTAAAATGACTTCCAGAAGTGACTTTGGGCACCCATTCAACCCTGGACTGCCTTTGGGGAATCCAAGCCAAGCTATAGCTGTCTTCACCACAGTAAAGAGATGTTAACAGGATCCCAGCAGAAGAATAAATTACAAAGCAGAGCAATCTGCTCACCTTACACAGACCAATACTGAACTAATAGCTTAGCTTTGCCACCAGGGAGTAGTTGTCCATTGTCTTTCCATCTGCCTTTTTGTCTCAGCTTGATTAGAAATGGATTGAGTGGGGGCATATTGATGTGGCTGCAAATGGAGATTTAAGTAATGCTTAGTCATTTTAAAAGAGTTTTTGCAACAAATAGGTTTGAAGAGTGGATGTTTAAACAGGAAGCTTCCTGTTTTGAAGCAACATTTTTCTGTTCTCTTCCTGCGTTTTCTTTCTGTTGAGCTACCCTTCCCCTGCTTAATCTGAAGGGAAAATGTTAAACTATGGCAAATGTCATGGAAAAGCCTACCAGCCCAAGCACAAAATCTTCATGGGATCAGGAAAAAGCAAGTGATTTGCTTGATTTGACGGGCAAGTATTTACCTTACCTTTTGTAAATCAAAAAGCATTATTACAGCTTATGGGCTCCATCTAATGCTCATGTCACTTTTCCTATCCCCAGTATAAGCCATACTTTGCTTTAGTAGTAAGTTGTATACAAAAAAAAAAGGCACAAAATAGTTGGAAACTCGAGCGATAACATCTTTGCAGTTTGCAGTTGGTAGAATATAGACCTTCAGTGTTTCCCATGCCAGGCCTCCTCATGGAGGGATAGCCTAGCTTTAGAAATACCGCTCTGCTCTTGTAGAGCTGATCAGTTTTCCCATACTGAGAGCAGAGGCCTGACTCCTCTCGTGCTGAGGTGAGAACAGTGTAATTCAAAAATTAATCAAAATAGCTCCCAGTTTCCCTAGGTATAAATAACAGGGGTTTCTGGCTTCTCTTTTCACTTTAACTTTAGCATTTTTATTGGAGATACTTGGCACTGGGTAAAGCATCCATACTGGTGACCTAAGCAACATCATCTACTTTAAAGCATCTGTTTCATTAACCCTTTGCCCACTGCTGCATGTTGAAAACACAAAGTGCTTCTCCAGCCACTTTGAGGCACAAAGAACAAGAGCATTACTTCAGCCACTTCTTTCCTTTTTCAGTGACTGCTTCATTGCTCTGTTGTTGCATTATCTTCATTTCAGTGCACTTGTGAAGAAACACAGGCGTATGGCAGGAGGCTAGGGAAGCCCGGGATGTGGGAGCATAGAGCCATTCCTCATTCAGAGATGCTGAGGCATTTGTGCAGGACTGGCACATGAAGTCCTCTCACAGTGCAGATAAGCTGAATCCTTTTCCTCTTCTCCTCTCATGTAAGATGAAAGCATTCTGTATAAATTCAGGCAGCTTTTCTTTTTTGGTTTAATTTCTAGTAAAACAAAGCAGTAATTCATTTTCAGAATAAACAGCTCAGTAATCATGGCTCTCACTCTGTAAGCTTCGGCATGCTTCTGACAGACCTTCCTCCAAAACAGAACATGTGAAGTGGTATGTTAATTGCTCATTGTATTGATTTAATGAGGCCATCTTAATTTATGATAGTTTGGGTTTAACAGCGGTCTCCTCCATAAATCCTCATGCTTTCATTTTCTACTAGCATCTTCCTAGCGTCTTCAGTGTACTTGCCTACATGATACGTACTTTTTGCACCTTAATTAAAAAAAGGGAAAAAAGATCAGCATTCAGAACAGGCAGTAATAAAAAGCCAGGTAACAATACTTTGCTCTATATTCTGTGTTCTCATTAAATAAGTAAGATTTGAGAATTTCTTGGCCAGTTTCTCAGGCCAATAGCCCTTTTCTTACTCCTGTATGTTCTCAGATACATTGCTCAGTACTGTCTTTGAGGAGGAGAGATTTTGCAGAAGCCACAGCTGGTCAGTTGTCCTTCTCCAAAGTGAAGGACCCCACTCTGGTTGTGGTGGTGTTCTTCTAGTGAGGAGGTGAGAGGGATGTTCAGAGCAGCAGGCAGCCAGGCAGTGTATTATGCTGCTTTTTGAACAACAGGAGAGCACACAGGGAATGCAATCGCGTCAAAGCATTTCAGTAAACGCTTCAATGCAAGTCCCTCTGGCATGTGTGGGTTATCTTACTTTTTGATGTTAATTGTTTATCAAAAGCAACTCACATGTTGGAAAACCAGTAATAACTTCTAGTCTGTTCTGTAAGAGAGCATTTTGTAGCTGTCTTCAGGCCATGCCTACATCATCTAGGCTTAGAAGCAACTGTTTCAATGTCCTGACAGCACCCTAGTTAGTATACCATGGGCAAACCTCAGGAGTGCTCGATCCATCCCTATATAGTGCCTCTGGTGTGGTCTGGATGACTCCATTCTAAGAAAACACGTGGTACACAGATGTACTCCACACATTGCTCATGTAACTGCACCAGGCCTCTGGCGTCTGCCCATAGAATCGTAGAGTATCTCGAGTTGGAAGGCACCCATAAGGATCATTGAGCCCAACTCCCTGCTCCTCTCAGGGGAACCATGATGGGTTTGGGGTAGTGTGATATAATATAATCAGTCTGCCAGGCTTCCCAGTATTGATACTTCAGCCACTGTCCTCTGTACCAGAGAGGCTTTAGCTGCTTTGCTTTTTGATTATGGCACACATTTCACATTCATGGATAACCTGTGAAATGGTGTCCAAGGTCAAGTCCCACAGTGTCCCAGGGATGGAAAACAGGTTTATAGCTAAAACCAGAGTGGAGCTTTGTGCTATCCTTTTGGCTGCATCAAGAGGAGCATGGCCAGCAGGTTGAGGGAGGTGATTCTGCCCCTCTACTCTGCCTGATGAGACCCCACCTGGAGTACTGTGTCCAGTTCTGGAGCCCCCAGCATAAGAAGGACATGGACCAGTTGGAGAGGGTTCAGAGGAGGGCCACGAAGATTATAAGAGGGCTGGAGCACCTTTCCTGTGAGGACAGGCTGAGAGAGTTGGGGCTGTTCAGCCTGGAGAAGAGGGGGCTCTGGGGAGACCTGATAGCGGTCTTCCAGTACCTCAAAGGGGCTTACAGGAAAGATGGGGAGAGGCTGTTCAGTAGGGCCTGTTGTGATAGGACGAGGGGTAATGGTTTTAAAATAGAGGGAGGTAGATTTAGACTAGATATTAGGAAAAAATTTTTTACAATGAAGGTAGTGGAACACTGGAACAGGTTGCCCAGAGAGGTGGTGGATGCCCCATCCCTGGAAACATTCAAGGCCAGGCTGGATGAGGCTCTGAGCAACCTGATCTAGTGGGGGATGTCCCTGCTCCTTGCAGGGGGGTTGGACTAGATGACCTTTGAAGGTCCCTTCCAATCCTAGTGATTCTATGATTCTATGATTCTATTCTGCTCTTCAGCAAGGTCTCTTTGGTATTGCCAACAAAATACTGACTATTTTGCCCAGAGTCCTGAGTGCTGAGCTCCCACACAGCCCTGAATGGCAAGAAACAGCCTCATGAACATGTTCAAAATACTGCTGAGAAGAAGGTGGGTTGTCCCAGCATGGCACATACCCCAGGAACAGACACAAGGCCACGCTTACAGGCACACACTGAAGGGACAGGGTGAGGGTATCCTTCTCAAGGAAGGCTGAGCGTAGCGGAGAGCCAAAAGCCATTGGCAGAGGGGTGCTGCTGCTTGAGGGATTTCCATGCAGTGCTAGGGCCTCTTATCAATCTTACCATTGGCAACATTGCCTGCTTTAGTGTCACCTTTCAGAATAGGCCAGGCTGAGCAACAAGACAAACTCCTCTCCCTCCAGTCCTCTATATTAGTCTGTTGAGGCAACTGCTTTTCTTTGAGCAGCAGTGACAGTGGCCTTTTATTTGCTCACAGTTTATGCAAGTGTGGAGAAATTAGATATTTGGGTTTTTTTTTTCCCCAGGCAGCCATAGCAGTAGTTCTGTGAACTTTGTAGAAACAACACAACACAAAATGAGACTTCAGGGTATCTCAGCCCTTTGTCAGGAAGTAGTGAGGTGAGGGAGGGGCCTGAAAGACATGGAAATCGGTATGTTTTGGTCCTAAAGTCTTTGAAAAGTGTCAGCTGTGCTGTGCAACGGCGTTCAGGTGGATCAAGCCTATATAGGGAGTTACTGGTTTCTCTGGCCCACGTGAGTTCCTAGAGATAGGTGTGTGCAGACCTTGGGAGAGCAGAAGAGAGCTAGTGTAGGGGTTCAGCTCCTGGGCTTGTTCCTTCCTGCCTGTGGAAAGCACCAGTCAGGCAGTGAGCCTTATTCAAGTCTGTGGGGTGGGTCACTGAGATGTGACGGAACAGGTAAGTATGGGTAGGGCAGTTATTTGGAGGCCTCTCCTTGGTTGTGCTACGAAGGTTTGTGTGTACAAAGTGGGGTTTTGGGGTGCCTAAGCACTGCTCTGGGCGGTCTGGAAGACCCTGCTGTGTGGATGCTCTGGAGGGGCTGCTGTAGCATTCCTCCCTTGTAGGGAGTTTGCAGCGCTCGCTGGGGATGTGGCTGCAGAATCATCAGTAGTGGCTGGAGGGAGAAGAGATAGGGAATGGAGGGAAAAATTTCACAGTAAACGTCTGTCTCTGGGTATATACAATGATTTCTCCAAGGGATTGACTTATGGCAGAGAGTATCTGATAATTATTTATGAAATCTGGGAATTACTTATTAGTAAGAATGGCTCAGTGCCTTGACACAATGTCCCACTGGAGTCACTGAATTCAATACTAGCATCAACTGTCCTACCATCCCCTTTCAGAGCTGCTGGTAGCGCCTTTTGGTACTGTTGGCTTTCATGTCTGTTTTTTTCACTGTAGGAAAGCAGCAGGAATCAGTGAGCTACTTTCTCTGCCTGATTTAAAGGTAGAATTTACTGAGAAGTTATAATGCGGTGCTCCTTTCTCACCTAACAGACTGTTAGCTGACTGAAGTGTTTTGCTCTGACCTAGCTTTGTTTTTTATATATTTTCATTTTAATAGTTGAGTAGAGTTTTAGCAATAAATGATCAAGAATTTCATCCAAAAATAGTCAACACATCAGCTGAGAACTGAAAGCCCAAAAGTTCATGCAGATAAAATGAAAGTCCTTGGAGTGGGCTATGTTTTTGTTGTTAATTTTCTTTTTGCCAGAGCTGTGATTGACTTCTCAAATGCCCAGGCAATTTTTTCATGACCACATCACTTTCATTTTCGAATGTTGCTCAACCCACTTTGCACGTAATTAACGATGAGTGTTGTACAAGAGCTTTTTCAGTGGGTGACCTGTCAGTATGGATGGGGCAGAAATCTGTAATGAGGGTCTGACCTACTTTGATTATTGGCCAGTGGACTCTTGATTTGTGTGGGTTTGGTTGTGAGGCTGTTCCTGTTAACAGGGCATCATTAAAGTGATTGTCAGGCTGTGTAGGCTGAGGGAGGTCTCAGCTTTAGAGGAGCCCAAGAAAATAAATAAAATAGAAGGGGAAAGTGTTTCTCTTTAGTGCCCAATATTAAACATTCATGCAGTTTTGAACTTTCTCTGCTCCTGCTGGTATAATATGGTTCATAATAAAATTTCTTACTAGTTTTCTGATCCAGCCCAGCTGGTGGACTTTGTGCTGAGCAAAAAAAAAGGTGAAAAATCAGAGAAAATCACTGAAGTTTATCTAGGAAGTTACATTGTGGCATCTTTTTCAAAGTCCTGTCATTTCACGTTGCAGGAGGTGCAGGCCTCAGTGAGATCTTAAACACATTAGTTTTCCTCGCTAACTGAAAGCAATCCGATCATTCTGAAATACTGAGTTTTCCTATCTGATATAATATGGTATTTAAAAGCAAAAAAAAAAAAAACCCAAACCCCGCAGATTTATCTGTAAGTAAGCAGTTAATGAGTCAAACGTGCCGGAAAAAAAGGCACATTCAAAATACTTCTATGCAGTCATGATTCAAAGCTTCTGTGAGTGCCCCCCTGCCCTGCACTAAGTCCCCCTGAATTTGGGGGAATTTGATTCCCCAAAGGGTCTGTACTCAAGGTTGTAAAGAGCTGAAGGGCTTTTAGAGGAAGGCTGTTATTTCTCCTATCTAATCCAAATGTTGCTGCGAAAAAAATGAAATGGTGGCCTGCATCCAGCTTTGCTCCTGTTTTCAAATCCTACTCCACACCTTGTATTCACTGAACTGAGGTCTCTGGCCATGTCAGAATTAGTTCTTCAGGATCTTTAAAAAAAAAATAAAAAAAATTGAGCTGTATAAATAATATTTGCATGGCAAAGTAGCTGTTAATGTTTCTGACCCTTTTTTTGAGAGCTGGGTGCTCTTTTTTTTTTGCTACTCAGCCTCTCTGGGCTTAGGAAAGTATCTTTTAAAATCCCAGCCATGACTTGTGCAGCACCCCTCAGAGCACATACACAGTTCATTAAGATGACAGTCTCAAAGATGCTGCTGACAGCTAGACATGAGATAACAGCAGGAAGGAAGATTGCCCTCTCCCAAAGCTGCAGGGACTGACCCGTTGTCTCTGGGAGCAGGAAGTGCCAAGTGTAGGCAGCATCTAGGAAGGAGGTGGCATAGGCCACTGCCAAAAGTTCTCCTTGTCCCTAACCTGCCTCAGTGGATCATAAGCAGTTTCCTGCGGCCACAAGAAGCCACCTGCTGCCACACTCACTCAGCAAATGGAGGATTTCTTCCTGTCTTCCTATCGGAGTTTCTGTTTTCAGTGGCCTCCCAGAGGCTGAGCAGCCAGAGACAAAGGAAAGGTCTTTTGTTACCCTGTTGATGCAGAGTTTTCTTCTCCTCTTCCTTTGCCAGGGGTTGTGTTTCACATGTAGGGTAATAAAATGGGATATTGTGGGAGAAGTTAATGGGTGAGTCAAGCCCTCCCAGCAAGAAGGCTTTCTTTATTAAAGGCGGCTGCTGAGAAACCTCTTGACTCTCACCCAAGTGTACCCTCGCTAGCAACTCAATCAGCACCTGGGAGAAGGACTATAAAATGACAGAAGTAGAAGAAAATAGGCTTAGTGGTGTGTCCCCTGAGACGGACTTGTGTGAGTTCTGTCTCTGCAACTTCTTTATTAAAAAAAGTAGAGAAATATAGCATCCTGCAATTGATGTGGTGTTATGTATCTTATTGAAGTAGCTTATTTGTGTATAAGATGCATAAGGATCTTGTGTGGTAACAAGGCAGAAATGTTGGGAAGGCTGCCTGCTGCTTGGCTGTAAGCATTAGCTATCAGGTCGTTCTGTCTGTTTTGAAGGTCTCACATAGGGCTCACAATGTGGCTAAGGCGTTGCTGCTTTTCCTTCTGCTGTTGTTGCTCTTCTTACACGACAAACTCACTCAAGGTTGTTGGCAAAGACCATGTGGCACAAAGAGGAGCCTGGGTGCACCTCTCTTCTGTGCGGCTGCTTTAAGGTCACATAGGAACTTCGGGAGGTCAAATTGCAGGGAGAGGAGTGATTCCACCTGTGTATGTGCTGTGGCTGTGTGGGATGGGTACTGGATGACACTTCTGCATTTTTACGGAAAAATAAAACTTTAATGAAGAACATCTCCTCTGCTTTTGGCAGAACAGAAACTCAACAATTAGTCAAGTGGACTGGAAACCTCTTAGCTTTCTTGTTTACCCCATTCACAAGAAAGCTGTTCCTTGCTGTGTAATTTCTCTTTCTTGTTCCTTTTTCCTTTTTCCCTTGTTCCTTTTCAAGTATCTCAGCAGTTAGGGGTCCCTTTATTCCTTTCCTCTTGGACAGCTGTTTCAGGACTTCCCTGCAGGCAGGCTTTTTGTTGCTTG
This sequence comes from Chlamydotis macqueenii, assembly GCF_036417535.1. NCBI lineage: Eukaryota > Metazoa > Chordata > Aves > Otidiformes > Otididae > Chlamydotis > Chlamydotis macqueenii. The sequence goes on along the minus strand of NC_141560.1, from coordinate 49,036,867 downwards.
GTAAATTTTCTGTTTATTAACATTTTGCAACTGTTTCCTGTTTTCACCCTCAGTGAAAAGTGATTAAAAAGGTATAATTCGGTTTCTTATTTCCTTCTTTCAAATTACTTTCTTTCTCAGATAGATAGAGAGATAGATATATTTTTTTTTCATCAGGAGTCTTACTTTTACTGCTCCTGCCTTTGCTTGTCCGTTAGCAAATAAGTGCTTGTTAGAAATATGTTCTTTCTTGCATACTGTTTTTCAGGCTTACTGTGCTGGGAGCTCACTCGCTGTAAGGCACTAGGTGTGTACGTGGTGTCAGAACTCTTTCTGCAGGGAATTGGTGTGTGTCAGCTGGAGCTGAGTAACGCTTCTCCTGAACTAAAAGTGATGCTCTGTCAGTTATCCTTAAAGACTCCTGGAGCAGGGGGAAAGGAGAACCCCTCTGTGGTTTGGCAGCGATATACAGCAATAACCACCCGTTTTTCCTGCACAAAGCACCTGACAAATGATTACTGACCCAAAGCTGTTAATGTTTTACTACGGCCCAAACTCTTGACTTGTGTGTTTGCATAAAATCTTCTCACGTAAACCCCATTCTCTGATAGAGGCTGTGGAAGACCAATATTTTATTGTTTTACAATGTTTTCATTCTCAGAGAAAGCATTATGCTTTTATTGGAGATGAAAGTGCAGAGAAGTTATGGCTGTATTTTTCACAAGCAAGGTGTAAGGTTTAGCTTCCTTGTTCACACTTACTTGTGTTTAGTTCCTCAAAGAGATCGTCAGGTCTGTTTTGTTACCGGGTGGAAAGGTGGGAGCCCACCATCTTTGTATTTATTTATTTAAGACAAACTGGAAATGCCTCATATTTAAGAGGGGAGCTGAACGCCCTTACTGAGTGCCAGCAAGTCACTGGGGCACCAATCCTTTCGTTGCAGTAGGTCTTGCTCCCCGCCTCCCATGACACCTCGCCTCCCACCTCTACCCAACAGCAGTTAATATTAACACTCTGCAGGAAGCAGCTTCTCTTGGTCAGGTCTCTGTCTTCATGTTTTATCTAAAAGATAACAGTGTATAGCTTCCTCCTTGTTGTTGCCCTGGTCCTTGATTTAGGGCTGAACAGAAGGACAGGGGTGTCACCTTCCAACTTACCATGCTCCCCTTCACCGCATCAGTTTCTCCTTGGCCACCCTCTCAAGATGTGACCGGGCTTGACCTTCTCTCATCTATGAGACTTGACGGCTTGCAAGGAGAGTGGTTTGGCTTCCTAGGCCACTGCTGGGGATGAGCTCTGCTGCTTGCCACTGTGATGCCCCAAGGGCTGTGGCTGAGATGATCTGAGCAGGAGAGGTTACGGGGAGGAGATGTGGCAGGTGGATGTGCCCCAATGAAAGGACCTACTTTTGACCAACCTGCTGGGATGTCTACAGCTCCCACTGTTAAAACAACAGGGTCCAGCCAGGCAAAGCCTTCCAGAGCCGCTGTTGGTTTTACTTAATAAGATGAACTGCCTGGGTTTCTTTCCCCCTCCTTTTCCTGGAGTTTTACTGCTTGACAAGAAGCTGTTGGAATCTGGAGAAAAGCAATTAATGATGGAGTTTGGGTTTTTGACTGACATAGTAATTACACTGGAAAATGTAATTTTCCCTGCATGTTAGAGATGGGATTATTTCAAGGAGATCTCATTAATGTGCTGTTCACCAATAAAGAGCCCAGTAACCTCTCTCTTAATAAGATTAGTGTGGGGGTCATATGCAGAAGGCTGCTAGGGTGATATATTCAAGTTTTTGTTCTAAAGAAAAAATTATCTTCTGCTACCTCGTAAGCGCATATAGGAGTAGATTTCATTTAAAACGATGGAAACCTGACATTTACTCATTTCCTGATAGCCAGCAGATAACCTATGCCCATCTTCCTTTGTCCAGATAATGTACATCAGCAGTGAAACCCCAGGACTGGAGAGGAAGCCTGGAGCAGTGGTCAGAGCAGCGGCGGAGGGGCAGGCAGGTAGTTCCCATGGCACCCCTCAGATCAGTGACTTATCTCCTGCATGACTGTAAGCATGACTGGCTGCTTCTCTTTATCTCTCTATAACATGTGGATAATAATTGTCCAGAGCTCATGGAAGATTAATGGCTGTTTGTGCAGTGCTCCAGCTCCTTTGGAGCGAGGTCTGCAGCCCTGATCAGGGAGCACAAGTGTCAGGGAGCATCATGTACGACCTGTTGTGCTCTGAAGGGGAGGGAAATGGTCGTACAGCAGAATGGAAAGAGTTGCTGTTGGTTTGGTTGAAGTTTGATCAATGTGTGAAAATTCAGGCCTTTCTGGGACAGCACGTAGGTGATGTAGATGCTTTTTCTGGTTGCGTAAGTCTTCCTCCACTCCCTGCTGTTGCCTGTGGAGTGTTTTTGGGTAAGCCAGAGAGTGACACTTCTGAAAACATTTCCAGGCAGCTTTCCCCTTCCTGACTCTGCTCACATCTGTCTGCCATCTGTTTTGATTTTGCCTCTGCTGTGCTACTTGTAAACATCCTCTTGAAACATCTGGGACATGGAAAGCTTGGGAGCTCCCCCCGCTCCAGCATGGGGTGTGAGGGGGTGGTCACCGGCTGCCGTATAAAACATGAGAGATGCTGACCAGTGTCGAAGAGGAAAACCAGCTGGTATTTATTATCGGCACTCCCTGTCTGCAAAGGCATCTCAGTTATGGGTCAGGAATCCCTGTCATTGAGCTAAGTGTGCAAACAACAACAAAGTCCAGTCCCATAGTGTCCTGTGCTAACCCTTCCATAGCAAGCTGTACCACTGTCTAGAAATATATTTTAAATTAAAACCACAAGTCAACTCTACCCCAAACAGGAGATGTGCCATATGGTAAAATCTTGCATGTCACTATTGATTTTTACCCGAAAGGCACTGATTTATTGTAATGGAGTGCCGTGGTGTAAAACCCCTTGATAGTTTACCAACTCTCAGAACCTCTCTTGCAGACAAGCTGTGTATTTAACTGCTTTAGCATTAAAATAAATAAATAAAGCATTGCTTATCCTCTCAGTTTCATGATATCTCATTTACCTTTCAGACAATATGCAGAAATAGAATAGGAGTAGGGAAAAGCTACTTAAATTTATGTAGGTTGAAAGTTTTTTCAGCACAGTGGTAATGAGCTGCAGTTAGGAAGTGTGTTTTGATGCAATTTGCTTATGAGCTAGACAGTGCCAAGCTGCAATGTTCTGTTGATTATTCCTATGGTAGAAGTGGTGCAATAAATTGCAGAGTTGTGACACTTTCACTTCTGCTGCATAGGCTAGTACTGTACTGAGGTGTTTGTGCAAGGTATTGTGTCTTAAATGTTGTTAATTTATGGTTTGAGCCAGTGTAAGGGTGGCATGCCTGAGAACATTGTTTTGGTGGACTTCTTAAAAACTTAGAGCACAAGATTGTCTCTATGCCCAAGAAATGCTTTTTGAAAAGTGTCTTATATAGCTTAAATATCTTACAGCCTAAACAGATAAGCACATTAATGACAGGGCGAAAGAGCTCTGAGGTGAGGTGAGGCGAGGCGAGCAGAGGAGGGCTTGCAGTCATCCTGATAGTGCCAGTTACATTTCTTGGGCAAGGTAGAGTAATAGTTTCTATTTTTCCCAAAAATACCTTTTGATGACTATGATGAGTTATCAGTTCAGAGTGAAGTAGTCATATAGCTGGAAAATGTAATTTCTTTAAAAAGTTATTAAATATACTGCTGTGTCTCAGTTGAGTTGCAAATAGGATTTTCGTACTTCTGGAAAGGGAAATGATGGAGAGCGCTCCTTTGGCCTCACAATATTTGATTACTTTCTTTTAGCCAGTTGCAGGCGTACCGGAATCCCAGTTATGCTGTCACATCTGCTCATCCTCTCTTTGTTAAAACAGCACTAAATATCAAAAACCAATGATCACGGGTTCATTGGTGAGTGTAGAAGGAATTGATAGCCAGTGTAGCTTCTCAGCACTCCAAAACCTCAATTCGAGATCTCAGAGGTTCTCAGTTTCTTCCCCCTAATGTATTGCTGTTATGTCTGATTTTTAGAAAGTCTCTCTTGCCAAAGAGTAAGTAATGCAATTGCATTCCCGGTGTAGATAAACCAGGTCAGAGTCTGTGTCAGCAGAGATAGCACTCCACTTTAGTAAGTAAACAAAAACATTGAACATTTTTCTTTAGTTGGAAGGCTGTAAACATTGCTTCATCGTCTGCTTGAAGACCGGAATGTAATTTATGGCTTAACCTATGATTTCAATTCTAAGGCCAATTAACTCTGCTGCTGTTTGTTAGGCAATGTTTCCTTCGAGTAAAGCGAGTGTAAAGGCTCCACTAGATTGTACTCGTAAGAAGTCAGTAAGGGGAACATCATGATGTCAGGGAATATCGGATCATCCCTCCGGGCATCTGCAGAACTGAAGGTTGGGAATTTCATCTGGTGATGCTGCACTGGACCCATAACTTGTGTTCAGCCAAAGCATATCTATCCAGCAAGATCTCTGCATGGGCCGTGAGGGGTTGATACCCCCGTTCAACTTAATTCTAGGCTAGTCGAGACCAGAAGCTGTTACACGAGGGTGGCTGGTTGGTAGTACAGGACGGGAGGTGGAGAACTGCCTCATAAGACAAGTGATGTACCAAACTGCCTCCCTGCCTTCTGCTCTCAGGGTTCTCTGCCTGTTAAACTGGCGGTCGCACCACCCCATTCCCCTTTGGGTTTAACGCTTTCTCTGGCTTTCATGCTATCGCTTTTTTGCCTGTCAAGCTGTTTGGAGACATTACTGATTTTAACCTGTGACTCATGTATTGTTGGGTGTTCTCTTATCGGTGTTTTACTGTCTGCTTGTACACTATAAAGCAGAGGGAAGGCTGTTACAGGAAGGAGGCATGCTTAGCGTTTAGATTTTTTTTTTTTCCCACTGGTTTGTTTTACTGTCAGAGTGATATAGATATGGGGGGAAATGTGCAAAATGTGTACTCAGCCACTGTTGTAGCTGGGTTGTAGTAAGACTGTAGAAGATTCTTGTATTTGAAAGACAGAACTTTTCAGCTGGTTGTAATTTGACATCCACATTGAGTACCTGGCAGGATTTCCAAATTGACTTTTTTTTTTTCCTTTTAAAAGTTTCTGGTAACTGTTTTTTAGCAGCTTGACTCTGCACTATCTGCAGTTTGAGAGTGATACACTACCCTTTGTGCCTGCCTTTGGTGAAGTCTATCGCTGTGCAATTTTTGGTGCACTTAGGAAAGAGCCTCTCTTGCCTGCGCTTCGTTTGCCACAGTAGCGGAGCTGGCCTCTGAAAGAGGGAAAACTGTGTCCTGCAAATATAGTCTCTCTGCAAACAAGAATTTTAAGATTCTCCCTCTGCATCCAAAAGCCAGGCATAGACAAGAGGAGAAATAAATCTGTGTGGACGCTGCACAGTTTGGGCTTAGCTGGGCACTCGGGTGGTTTCTCAGAGAGGTCGCTGTCGACCTCTGCCTAGGTGGAGCAGACAGCCCAGCTCACGTTCTTCCCATTCGCTAGGATGTTCAGGAAAGGAGCAGGGCAGCTTCATGGCTGTATCTGAAAACATGGTCTGAGAACTGTGTGAGACATTATTTTCTCTTGTACTGGGTTTGGAAGCCAGAAAAAAAATGACAAAGCGGGATACCCCTATGAATTCACTGCAGCAGTAATTTTGTACATTACTGAGCAACAACAGACAATCTGCAGCTTGCATGTGAATTTTTTGGTTGCTTTCTGGTTCCCTTTTCAGAAACACACAAGAGTGTCTCTTTGGGCTTCATACATAGCTTGGGCGTAGTGTGACATTTTTCTACAAAAGCATTGATGTTGAAGCAAAGTGAGAGCACAAAAGCAGAGCTGCTGAATGAGAGTCTCTTGGGTACTAGCACCCTGTAAGAAATATGAGAGGGAGATGTTTTCAAGTTAGTTTACCGAGTTCTTGTGAAATTGGTTGTATATGGAGTCATATTTTAAAAGCACATAAGAACAACTTCTTCCTAGTCACCTATTTCCAAAAGCAGCTTAAAACATAAAGACCACTAACTTTCATAGAAATTTAATGAGACCTGTACACAAAGATTGCTTTTGTGTGTGAGCACTAAACCTGTTTGTTCCTAGCATCTGAGCTTTTAATTTTTTATATAAAATTGCCAACGTTATAAATGCTTTTGCTGACAAAGCATTCTCAGAAACATCACCTTAAGACAGCACAAGCAAATGGTTCTTCCCTTTTCAAGGACAGTGAAGAGTTTCTAGCTCTTTTTCAATTTATAGGACAAGCTTAAAGTGTAATTCCATCACCCTGCTGTGGCCTGTCCATCCTAAAAACGGAGTTTTCATCACAGGGAGGAGGTAAGGGACAACATCAGAGGAGTAGGAAAGAGTGCTGTTTTATTATGGATGGTGGGTATCTCACAAACCCGATGAGGGTCACAGGAGAGCTGACTTCATGTCCTCTGTGGGGAGGGCTACAAGGCTTCCAATTTCCATAACGTGCTGAAGGCACTGAGCCAAAATTAACACTGGTGGTACAGAGCAATGCAGCCACCCAGTTTTCAGCGGCACTACATTTGTTTACTTCAGCAATTCCACGTGCTCTGCTTCCGGTTGGGTAATTTTTCCCTGAGTTGTTGTGATGAATAGCTAGCTCCCTGAGACACTTTGATCATAGGGATGAGAGAAAAGAGAATTGCCAAATGCCAGCACAGTGGTGTGATTTGGTTACAGCTGTTGCTGAAAGCTTTGCCACGGAGTACTTGTCCTGGTTTCCTTTCCATGCTTGAGGGCTGTCACACCCTGAGCTGCCCTCGGCGTGAGTGCCATCTGGTTGGCAGAGACGTAAAGGCAATGCAGGTACGGGGCGCTTCTTCCCAAGCTTTCTTTTGTTGTTTCTTGATGGAAAGCCTAAAAAGGACTGAGCTAAAGCGAGCCTGTGTCTGGGCTGTCCGAGTGCCCACGGGAGCCTTGCACCCCTCTTGCACCTGAAGAGGAGAGAAAGAGGAGACAGAAAGATGCAGATATTGTTCATCTTCCCTGTATTTCATTCTAAAAGCAATTGTGTGCTGCTGAAATGGGGTGGTGCAAGTGCTGTGTGCTCTGTGCCCTGCTAGTGTTCCTTTCCTGGAGAGGTACCTATTAAGGCGGGCTTTCAGGCACAGAGTTTGAGGGTTTCAGAGTGTGAAGCTGACGTTGCCCCAGATAAAGCATTTGCAGGGGAAGTTTTGGATATCTGTCCCAGGGAATGTTTCTGGCCTTACTAGTCTGTACCTACATCCTCATGGTTTTTTTTGCACTTAGGTGAGCTTGATAGTAACCAATGCTTTGCCTTCAGTGAGCTGACTTTGCTCGTTGCTGTCTGATTTCATGTGACAATGGAAATGAAACTTGTGTGCCTTAGATGTCTTCCAGATCTAATCCTGACTGTAGACGAACAAATTAAAAAGATATTTGGGTTCAGTTACAGGCACTTGTGCCAATCCTTAACCTTTCTGAGACTGCGTAAAATTTTCCAAGGGAATGGTTGAAAGCCTCTCTTTTCAGATGTCTGAATTAGATTGGATAAGGCAGTAACAAGTATCCTATAGGGAACATTTCTGCACTGGAAAGTGGTCTAGATGGCTCAGATTCAGAGATGGAGAAAGATCTATTACAGTACAGAGCAACAATAATTTTGCAACTGAGGTGCTAAAAACCGCATGCGCTTGTATTTGTCATTTGAACCTTTGAAGCAGCACCTTGCCAGTGCCTGAGTTCCTCTTACATTTATGTGTTGCACCCATTTCCTTATTATCACATTTACAGACAAGGGATCCAGCAACACATTACTTCTTAAATGTCCTGCTATTATGAATGTATTTGCTGTTCACTGTAATAGCACCAACCATGATTAATTCATTTTGCATTCATGTAGATGTCATGAGCACTTTGGACTATTTTTTTTTCTAATTTAAATCAGTAAATGGACACTTAAAAGCATTACTCGTACGCCCGTTGCTCTGCCAAGGGAGCAAGGGAAAAGCGTGCCTGTAGATTCAGGCTTGCATAATCCCCCGCGTAGTGGGGAGGCTTCCTCCTGGCTAGAAATTAGCAACCAACCCTTTTGGATTGATTGACCGTTCTTTGTGACAGCAGCAACTTTAATCAATTTGTTGCGTACACAACAGGTGCATCTGTTCATGCCGTGGGCGTTCCACTGTCATTTAGCGGCTGGCTCAATTTAATGGACCACTTACCGTATCAGATACCTGTTTCGAGGAGATTTTTGAGCCGGGGAAGGGAAGGAGCTCTCTATTTATCACAGGAACCATCCCCTTTCTTATTTTGCAGAGTGCTTTGGGTGCTTCGCCTCACGTAAGCGCACTTTAGCTGCGAAAGGTTGGCACTGCTGTGATAAGCCTGTTGTCGGTGGATAAACTCTGTAGTTCAGTGATGCAGAATCTCTGCTCAGTGATCCAGGGAAGAGAAATAATTTGGTGGCAGATGTTTGGAGTTCAAATAGCACTGAACTTCCAAGCGCTGATGTGAATTGTAGAGTGGGTGGGGAGAGCACAGAAGGGGAGAAGCACAGGGGGATCAGAGGGCTTGCGCAGACCCAACTGCAGAGTGAAGAGTGCTGAAGGAGGCATTTAAATGTCTCTGCAGCTCTCCTGCTTTTCTCAAGCTCTACTGGGTCTGTCACACCACTGAACAAAAACATGCAAGTTTTTATATGCCATGCACTCACATTGTTGCTTCTCAAGTCTTTTGAAGACCCAAGTGCTCCCAGTGGCTCTGGAAACCTACCAGAGCTATTTCATGTATGAGTGAGCCCGTAAGGTGCTCAAGTTTCCTAACACTCTTGCGAGTCAGATGAGAAAATAGAGGCACTGAGGAACTACGTGAGGGTCCTCGATGAGGTAAGCTGCAGAAAGCACCAGAATGTGAAAGCCCCAACTCCCAGCTTTCTGAGCCGTTTTCAGTCTCTTATGTTCTTTCCCCACATCTGAGTAGGTAAGTCTGAAGGCAGGAGTCCTCGGTGCTGTTTTACCATATCAGCTCCAACTAGCCCCAAAATATGTGACTGCACACCATGACTGCATGGTTCAGGTCAGTGTCCAGAGCACTGAGTCGCCAAACTGAGCATTTAAGTCGCAAACTGGTGGGCTTAGTTTTCAGAGGTTGGAAGAGGGAGAGGCTGGAAAACCAAAGAACAAGAGATCTGATTTGAACCAGGGCAGCAAAATTAGGGAATGCTGAGTTGAGATTCATAAGCTTTTTAGATAATACAGTCACGATCTCATCATGAATAAAACAATGTGTTTCACTTGACCACGCCATCTAATAAGGACTCACCTTCACTGGATTCTGTCATTTTCAAAGTAATGAAATCTCTGCATCACCTTGAAAGAGATAATTTGACCCCTGTGTTTATATGCATGTACATGACAGCAATTTCTAGGGGGCACCCAGTACGTCCATTGCTGCTTGCATTTTTCATGCAGGAGAAAGGCTTCTCCTCAGGTGTATTGGTTCAGACAGCTAGTTGGGATTCATGGTTTTTAAACAACTATTCTGCCCCCACCACGTTCAATGTTCTTTTTTTCACACTGAGAAGGCTGTCGTGTGGTTTAGGCGTAATCACTTCAGACGCTAAACTGCAAAGAGGAATCCTTAATGTGAAAGCAGAGTGCGCAGATGGGGAGTGAAAGCAAAATAGCTGTTGTGCCTCAGATATAGATTCTTGGTTGATTTTGAAATATTTTTGAAATATTCCCTTATGGATAGGCTCTTAGAGGTGCTACTCCCCTTTATTGTTTTGTGGTTTTTTTGGTGGAAATTTATAGTGGTTAGTATCTGCTGCTTCATATCTATGCTGGAAGAGGTTGAGGGGGCAATAAACTGCCCAGCTGCCATGGCCCCTTGTTTACGTAGTCTTAACATATCAAGCCAAATAGATTTCTGGTACAAAGACTTTCATGCACCTTATTTCATAGCTGAATCTGAGAGTTGTGATTTCAGGGCACTTTTTGGTTTAGTAGAAGTGAAGGGAACAGATTTAGTCTGGTCGTCTTGGCATGACCCTTCACACCTTCTCCGTTATGATAGTGTTGTGTAAAGTGGCAGAGCTGTGGACCTTGATCATACAAGCTGCTGTAGCTTTCATCCTGGCTCATTGTGAGGATGAAAAATGAAAAATGACAAATATTTCCAGCATTGAAGGTCTAGCGTCCTTCCTATCTCATGTTTCAGTAATTACTTCAGATGAAGTTCAGGTAAATTGCACCTTCTGATGGAGGTTATATAAACCTTTGGTTTTTTTTTTTTAATGAATAGTTTTTGTGGGGTTTTTTTTGACGTGTCCAAGAATCAACTCCAAATTAAATTTAGGAGCAGAGGCAGGTGATGTAAACATATGTGAAGATAGAATGGGAAGCAGTTTGTTGTGAAAGGATACTTTTGACTTTTCCACCTTCCAGGCAGTTGTGTAGCAGTGGTGGCATGCTGAACCTTGGGAGATTACTATGAGTAATACTGTGACAGTGGTGCTCTTTGGTGATTATTTACTTGTGGTGCAGAACTCCTTTTGCATGCGGTGCTACTCTGCAAGGAAAAAAAAAAAAAAAAGGAATACAATATGTAGGCCAATGTTTACCCCACTGTCTCTTAATTTAAGTTGTTCTTTGGTGTCAGTGCTTACATCCAAGTGCCAGTCAGAAATGTTACTTGAGATTACAGATGGGAAATGACATCGTTTCTTAAGACAAGGCCAATGCTACATGGATGAAGGACAATTTCTTCAGTGCAGTGCCAGCAGTGTAAGCATTGGTACTGCTTCTGCCAGGAACCGTGTGTTGCCTTAGAGTCAAAACTGGTAATAGTGCTCAAGCCTTGCAAACTACCTCAGTGACCTGGTGGCACCGGACTGCAAAGTCTGTTTAGAAGAACATTTACAATAATTCATCCACTCTGTATCCAGGCCACTGAGGTGGTGGGTTGTAGTATGTTGTTTGTTCAGTCATCATCAGAAGTGGATTGTACAGGGAATGAAAAACAAGAACTTGAAATCTTACGTTGGATTGTAGTCCTGCTCTACTCACTTTCTAGGTTTTCTGTTTTAATTCCCACTCTGGCTGTGTTCAGATCAGCCAAACTAGACTAAGGAAACTGCACTACAAGAGGCCTGGGGACTTGATGCTTCAACACTGGAGGTGAGGATGGTTTGATTGACAGTCCCACAAGAGGAGTCGGGTATGGGAATCCTGAGCTGGCCTGTCTAGCCTGCAGATGAGAAACAAACAGTGAAGATGGGATTACCCTGAAATACTCTACACAGTTTCAAGGGAGGTGTTTTTCTAAACAATTTCTAAATGATTCTCACTTTTTAAAAGAAATCTATATTTTGCAAAAATATGTAGTCTTCACTCCACATGCAATAAATGTAAATCACCCCCTATAAGGAAGTGATGCATGTTTGTATAGAAGGGAATCTTTTTAATTTTAAAGCTGCATTTACCCCTTGCTTTATTTGTTATAAAACCTTTGCATTAGCTGGCACAGTGGCTCATTAAAGATGTTCTCCAGCTTGAGTGCCTGTGTGTCAGGCAGGCAAGGGCGCGTGACACTGTCAGCGCTGAAGAACGCTGTTCTGCTCCGGCTTCTTAGGAGCAGCAGTTCCTGGTCCAGTCCTCTCTGGCTGGAGCAGGCCTGGAGAAACCTTTGTGCTTCAGAGGAAGGTCACCACCCGGCTTTGCCTCCGTGCCAGGACAGTGCTGAGCAGTTAGGGCGTATTATCAAGGAAAGGGGCTTCATGTGCTATGTGGGAACAGAGGAAGGTTTTAAGGCATTTGGATGCTCTGTTCCCGTTAGAGATGGAGGGGAATGGGCATCTGTATTGCCCAGGCAGCTTCCAAAACATCAGTCTTAGTGGTATTATTAATTCTAATTCATTAGTATTAATTATAGAAGTGCTTCCAGAAATGAGCCAGAGGACTAAGAAGAGAATAGTCACTACCGGAAAGACCTTGGTTAGCTATGTTTGTACAAGAGTCCACTTGATCGCAGTGGGAATTTTGGTTTGCTTTGCTTAGGTTTTTGAGAAAATGTTAGGATTTGGCCAGTATAACAGTAGGCTCGTGCCAGAGTTCGCTGTCAGCTGCTTTCTCCAGCTATATTGGAGTGCATGTGTCTTTTCAGCAGCATAGGTGGTTCATGCAAGCCGTCATGCCAACCTGCTGGCTCCTCGAGCACCAGGGGCCGGACTCCGGTGGACACACAGGCAGCAGGATCAGGCCCACGCTAACTTGCTGCATCTCAGCTTTGTGACTGCAAATGTGTCAGTACTTCATGTAGGGCTTGCCATTTGTAGTTATTGTAGACTGTTGTTCTTTCTGGCTGACCTGCAGGCATGCACTACCAATTCTGTCCCAGCTACGGTCACGTATAACTGCAGCTCAGTTTTGATCAATAATTATTCAAAATTAAGATGTAAATAGTTGACTGTTTTAGTCAGATACCTTTTTCCATTCTGGCATCTAATGGCTCTGGGGTAGGTAATTTTGTTGTCTGGTCTAGAAATGGAAAATTTTTAAGTACTGCTTTTTTATTTATGGTCCCAGATGGAAAGCACTCGAGTCCTGAAATCCCTCCAGATGTCTCTGTGGCACATTTTCCCTACTCTTCTGAGGCCATATGAAAGAAGGAACTCTATATCCTGCATTTAGATATAAACGCTACCCACTTTCCTCATTTCTGGAATACATTTCTTGGGTACTTAATAGTGGAAAAAAGTACTGTTCAATTTTTCTGCCCTGTTTACTACATGATGTGAGTTGTCAGAAGAGACATTTGCTATTGCAAAATAACCTCCGCTGAATTCACTGCTCCAGAGGAGCCTGAAGAAGAGTGGACTGAGAGCCTGGGGCACCACAGGGCAGTTTAACTCTGGCCTTGGAGCTGTTGTCCATTAAAAGCAATGGAGAGCTGCCAGAGCTCAGGTTTGCATGGGAGCATCCCGTAGACAGCGGCCATAGGGTTTGGCCCAAGCTCCCTGGCTAAATGGAGGCCTCACCACTCCAGTGCAATGCGGCTTCAGAAGCCCTCTGAGGACAGGGAATTCGCTTTGACATAAACACCTTTTTGCCCATTTTGTGCAGTGTATCTGAAAGGGAAATTGCTAACAAGTCATGGCGATGTGCGTGAGTTCCCAAACATTTAAGCAGAGCTGAGGAGCAAGCAATAACTGTAACTTTTTGTCTTCTGTTTTTCCCATCTCTTCCAATGTATATTTAGTGGTAAAAAAATGTTCCTGGGCTTTGTCATCTGCTGTTACTGTTGTTCATTATGTGGGATCCCTGGGAGGCATTCCTGTCTTTAATGTGAGCCAACGTACTACTTACTTAGTAGATAATCGTAGAGCTCACCCTTGGCCACTGAGAGGAAGTAGAAGAGTTAATTACAGAGAAAATCAACTGTTCACCTTCTAAGACTGAAACAATATCAGAATGTTATACTTAATGAGGAGTCAAGCAACATGAATGGGTTTTGTTCTGGGAGTTTTGCCTGTTCTCACTTGAAAAAGTCTTATTCAGGATAGATGTTTAAGCTATGGTGAACATGATTATTGGAGAATCTCAGCCTTAAGATTTCTCTTATCCCAGAGAGTGATTCCCACTTTTGACATTAAAAACTTCCAAAAAGCAGAAATAGAAGTTTCAGGCTCCAGGTCTAAATTAATGGGGTAGCTTAAATAAGGACAAAAGTTTAAAACTAAGAGGGAAATATCAAATGGCTCCCTAGAGAGAAAGTAAGAACTGTCAAAACCCACCTAGAGATAGACTCAAAGCAAAGGGGAGTAAAGTAAACAGAAAAAAGATCTTGCAATAAATAATTATAAAGTGAGGAAACAGTGAGAGGATGGGGAGAGATGTACTATGCAATAAGAATGGGTAACATAGGTGAAGCTCCGAAACTAAGAAACTGCTTTGCCTTTCTGTTCAGGAAAGATAATTCAGTTGGATCTGATCAAACCAATACCTTCCCACCCTTGTTCGGTACCTGGAGTGAACAAAGGAAAGGTGACTGTAGCGTCTCTGAGGTATGAAAGAGAGGTAACTACCACGTTCAAGGTGGATGCAAACCTTTGAGAGTTTAGTGGACATGCCTGAGGGGTTGGTTATATCTTTGCCAGAATTCTGCTACAATTTGTACATCAAGTCCTAGTGCAGAAATCAAGATTTTTTTTTTTGAGTAAATCTGTGAAATCTGAGTTTACATCATTTCACTAAAGAACAGGAAATCTCAGGGACAGACAGACATGCTAATCTAACCTCTGTACGTATCCAGGACTATAGACCAATTTGGGAAGCAGAGAATGAGCAAGAATAAACGCAAAGTAGGAAAAAAATGCAACATAGGATTTTCAGAGATTTATATAATAATTTATATAATACCTTTAAGTAATGAAGTAACTGGTCTCCTTGGAAAAGAAGTGTAAGAAATAGAAATGATTTGATGCCATGATTCACAGGGAGTTAGATAAATTGAAGACAGAGATTAGAAAGTAGTACAAACACTTGGATAACGGGGAGATGGCAGGAAGCGATACTGTAAAGGGAAGAAAGGTTGGAGGGAGGTTATTGAGACTTTATCAAGGAGCAGTCTTGGGACCAATCTTGCTTAATATTTTTATTAGTGACTTTGGCTCAGAGAGTGGTGAGAGTTAATGAAATAGTTTTCTGTTACTGACACAAAGTTGTGAGACACATCAATAAAAGGAAGATCAAGATAGTGTGCAAGAAGAATTGGATGACCTTGAAGATTAAGCAGTAAAAAATGTTATAAAATGGAATGGTACCAAGTAAAAGGTTATTCACTTAAGGATTAAACATAATCCACTTTGCTGTAAACTGGGCTCATAACTTAGAGAGGAATGAGGCAGAGAAAGGTACTAGTGGCTTGATCCAGGTAAGACTCGCTGCATTTGCTTTGTCTACATATTCAGATATTTTATTGCAGAAAAGGATTGTGCAATATGTTTTTTGAAAACCTATACTGTATTTTGCGTCATGAGATGCCAATGTGATGCAGCTGGGGAAAAGGCGAATGCAATCCTATCTACAGAGTCAATAGAGAGGGGCATTAAAGCTGTTGTGTATTTGGAATCAAGAGTGCAGTTCTGGTCACTAATGTTCAAGAAGGATGAACTTAGAAATAGGTTCAGTGATGGTTTACTTCAATTAAAAGGTAATGCAAAGGGTGAAGATTATTTGTGTCACATAGTAAAATGATGGCAAAGAGGCAATGTGACTGCAGTCTGTAACACCAACAGGGCTTTGCCCTGTGCGTTGGAAGGAATAATTTAAGCCAACAGACAGCCTTGGCACAAGAACAGCAGGGCATAGACTGGTGATGAGTATGTTTAGGCTAGAAATTAGAAGAAACTTTAACACTGTAGGAGAAGTGAGGATGTGAAGCAGACTTCCACTTACAGAATTTGGAATGGCACAATTTTGTTCCTGTTAAAAAAAAAGAGGCAAAAATATAACTAGTTCGAGATGGATCCTGGTCTGGACAGGATGTATTCACCTGTGGTAGAAGGAAACAGGGCTTGGGCGGTTCAGGGGGATTCTTTGCATTCTGTTTTTTATCCCAGAATGAGTGAAGAGTGAATGTAGTTGCCCTGTGTTCCTGAGATCTCAGTTTTACATATATAAAGTAGGAATCACTCCACATTTGTGCTAAAGGGTGTTATTTGACTGTGGCTGGTGCTGCACACTGAGAGCTCGAGGAGATAGGAAGCCATTTGGGCAGGGACATGTTCTGTGAGGCAGGTGAGAGGAGCGTGCCAGCAGGTAGGAATCTACGTGGCAGCAATGAAATGACAGGATTTCCAGTAGTCTCTTTAATGAGAGCGTCTTTGAGACCTTGTGGAAGCACATGAATGCATGAGAAATTGCAACTCAGTTTTCTTTAGAGAAGTGGACCTGTGATGAGCCAGTGCAGCACGACACATGGTGTGTTTCTGGGGAGGGATGGCTAGGGGTGCTAGAGGGGTTCACCTCACTGTCTTAATTATGTGGGGTATTTTTTATCTTCCTTATCCCTCTTTCTGTAGTTTCCTGTCTGTCTAGTTTTCAGATCACATCATGAAATTTCACAGCTCCCCATTTGTTAATGGGTGTATTTATAATTGGTATAATACAATTTATAGGTGTTCAATTTTATAAAAGGAGGCATCCGAGCATGAGCCAAGGGCAGCCTAAGTAATGTTCTGGTCCAAGGAAGTCAGGTGATTGTTCCTGGGAAGAAGACCAAATATTTGTGATTTAGCAAACAATTTATTTTCCAGGTGAAGCACTTTAAAAAAAAAAAAATTTCTCATCTATTCCTGAACAATTTTGAGATAAAAATGAACAACCTATAGAAATAATTATCACAAGTCATGATTCTACTGCTATTTTTGAGCAAAACCTTGCTTTCGTGTGTCTTTGTCTACCACAAAGTGATTTTTAACTCACTGCAGGCACAGAATCCTCTCATACACTGTCACTTCAACCATTTTGAGGAATCAAGTAGGCTGACATTTGATTCAGAAGCACAGTTTGGCCATGTCTGTGTGCTGGAAATCTAGCAGAGTCCCAAATATTACAGAAACAGCAGTATCAAACAGTCAGTTGGTTGAGTGCCTGCATCTTTCCCTTAAACTGCAGAAATGGACAAAGACACCGTCTTTGTGTAATAATTCATTTTTTCTGCCAGCCCTGGCGCCCCTGATCAGAGGCATCATTCCAAGACGCTGAGTGCAATGCTTGGAACAGCACATTCTTGTTCTCACTAAAAATCAAGCTTGAATGGTACAGCATAGGGATGTCTTTCATGAAGCAATGAGATGTCTGCTTCTCAGCTGCTTCTCACAGGTCACTTCTGTCCGGCAGCGAGAATGAATTCGAACCAGCTTGACACGGACCGTGTGGTGAAATGCAGATTGTGATCACTGCAGTCTCTCCTCTTTACTTTTGGACTTTTACGTGCATCCGTGATAGAGATTCAAGGCTTTCATGCTGGTGCTGGAAGTTGGCTTGGTTTAAAGGAAGCCGCTCTTACAAGAACGTTCTGCTGTTGTGAGTGGTACAAAAGATGTTTAGCATAGTTAAATGTGACGGCCGTCCTTGTCCTACTGCAGGTCCAGTGCAAATGGCTAACAACACTCCTGCACAGCTTGCACAGGGGGGGATGATGGCTTTCACTGCCTCTGCAATTATGTTTCTTGTGAGACACTGTGACAACGCGGAAAGAATACTACAGGTAGTATAGATATGTTATTTTGTAGGGTTTGCATTACAATGCATGTAGTGGTTCCCAGAACACAAATAGGAAAGAGGCAAGAGGTCTGACTTTTTAATGGTATTTTGTAAGTACTTTGAAAAGATGGTAGCCAATCTCCATTACAAAAGGCTTTAGTGCCCATCTTGTCTGCAAAGCTTTACCTGGAACATCTATGTAACCTGCAGAAACAATAATTAAAAAAAAAAAAGATTCAGTATTAAAAACAGAAGTGTGGGCTTCTAATTACTTTTGTCCCCTCTGGTCCCCTTGAATAATGAACACCAGCAGCACAAGTCCAGCGGGTCTAGTTCAGCATACTTTCATGTTCCATTGTAATGTGTCTTTAGAAAACTTCTATCAGCTCCTTAGCAAGCCCACCTGAGACTTCTTTCTGTGTACAGAGCTGTTGACATCACGTCCCTACTGTAGTATTTGGACACTTCATCATGTAATGATGCTCTCTAGCACTGTTGGGAAGTCAAGATTCCCAGTCCTGTGACGTCCGGAGGTTTTTCATACACCCAGTCCTGTGCTCTGTGGGGAAATGAATCGCTTCCTCCTCATTTCTCTGGGTTCAGCCTCAGTTTCAGGCTTTGTAGTGCTTCTTCATATTATTAACTATTATTAATTATGGATGCTATTGATGCATTGCCCATTGAAGTTGGAGGTGGTTTCTGTAGCTTGGATCTCCGGGCGCAGGACAGTGCAAAGTTGTGCTGGCCAGTTCTTTAAGTGTCCTTGTCGACAGCACTCGGGCAGTGACAAGTCCATGGCCTGTGGACCAGGGTCTGGGTTCTTAGGTCTTGGCTCTTAAGAATTGCTCATCATGACATTGGATGACCCAGCATTGCTAGAAGTGTACTGAAACTACGGAAGTTAGAGCTGAATTTAATGGGTTAATAAAAACAGACATCCAATTTGCTGCTTTCTGTCTGTGTATTAATCAAACTATAGAGTACAGCTTTCCCACCAGAGCCCTATTTTGGAAGGTGTGGATTCAGTATGCTGGCTTTTATGCTCAGATTGCATTAAAAGTAGCAAAATAGGATAGAAATTGCTTCCTGTGGATGTCTGTGGGTTTTTTTTCCTTTAAGTAGTCTGAATATAATTTCTTAGTAGAATTTTTGTCCTTTTTCTGAGCATAATTTTGTCTCTCATTTAGTCTATTGCCATCTGCCCCCTGTTTCTGCTGCGTGCTGTGATGAAGCACCACTTGGGCATGTTCTTGATGCTGACTCCACCAAGAGGAGACCACAAATCTCATTAAAGAATTGCAAAGACTTTGTGAGGCTGAAATGTCTCCTGTAAATCCATATAGTGTCCATATATAATTTACTCTTTATGTTTCTCTCTTGGAGCTGTTAGATATCTTGGATGGTATCCTTCTTTCTTTAAGAACTTAAGCGTGACCCTATGTAACTGCTTATTCTTAGAACAGTGAAACTGTTTGCTCTTTCATGAATTTATAAAATGTTTTTAATTATAAATCAAATGATGAGTAATTTATTTTGCTTTGTAACCTAAGAGAAGAATCAGCCAATTAACCTCATGCTTGGTGAAACAGCATCTGAAGGAGAAGCAGTATCCTCGGCTTCGACAGCACCACTGAGCATACCTGCTGCTTGCACACCTACCGAACCAGCAGCCCTTCAGTCTCAGGCCTAATTGAGTTTCAGGAGTCATGGTGTCACAAAGGTATTGATCTCTGTACTTTGCTTTTCTATGTAAAACTTCCCTCAAAGGAAATGTTTTACATGGTATCAGCAGTGACAGTTTTGGTAGAGAACAGCTGCTGCTCTTGAACGGTGCATGGGCCAACCTCTCAAACTGAGATCTTAACAACTCTGACTTCCTCTTTCCCCTTCTTCACTGCGCAGCTGCTCCCTCTCAAGAGCACACGAAAGAAAGAACAAACCCACAAACCAAGATGCAAGGAAGCAATCAGTCTAATGCAAACAATGCAAGGGGTTAACCAGACCCTGAAGAGACAAGGCTTTATAGATCTTTGTAAGCCTTAGGACAAAGAACAACAGGATGGTTACATAAAACAATATCAACTTAAAATGAGATGTGAGGGTTTCCTCTCAGAGAGAGCATGTTAGCTGTGACTTCTTCCTGTCTTTTGTGCGAAAGGAGCCTGTGGCATCCCTCTGATTGCCAGTGAGATGTGAATCTAGAGGATTAGAAGAAAGCAGTTCTAGCAGAGACAGCATAAGGCAAAGGGTGGACGCTCTGCATCACAGGAAAAATTCCTCCTGGCCAAATCAGAGATGCATTATTGGGGGAGTGCAAGCATGGTTGCTGAGTCTGTGAAATGGATCATTTGGGGACCTTGCCCTTTTTCCTCCCCTCCTTTCTCATTGTCCAGTCCTTATTCATTTCACCGTATCTACATGCACATCATAGTTTCATCCCAAGAACTTGCTGTCTAGCTGTGGAGAGCCTCTAACGTTGTCTGTCTTTGTGAGGAGACAGTAAGATTGTGTGCGTGCTCAGATGAGTGCTGCCACAAGCCATGTTTGTGCTGCAGCAGCTTATGATGAGGAAGACCTTAGTCATCCGTCTGGCTGTCGTAGAGGATCTTACATATCTGTTCTCCTCTTTTCCAAAAGAAACCGCAGGCAATTAAAATAATCCCAAGGTCTCCCTGGCTTCCTGCTTCTAATCTACATTCCCAAGAACGAACTAAAACCATGACAGGAAATTGTGTTCGGTCCTATACTTTTCAGAGGCGTAGGGCTGAAGAGCAGGGAAGAAAAGAAATGAGATATATTTATAAACCAAAAACTCAGAGTACATTCATCTGACAGTTGAAGGTCTTCCTTAAGTGGACCCACTGGTGTAAAGAAGAGGTATGTGTGCATCGTGTCCCTTATTCCTCTTTCCTTAGTAAGAGGCTACGATGCCGTAGCTGCTATTCTAAGTGACTTTAATACGTTTTTCCTGTTTTATTTCATTCTTTTGCTGCATTGTTTTTTATGCAGTTGTTTTGGTGTTGAAGCATATAATTTTGTAGTTCCTTTCTGAATTAAAAGAGGGGAAAAATGCAATTAAATAAATTGCTAGTCTAGGCTAATGCAAGTGGGTTCGCTTGGTGCTCACCATTTCTGCCGCCGTCGCTGGGCAGGCTCTGACCTCTGAAGGTAGGTGAATGTTAACAAAACCCGCCGTAGGACTGTCCACCACTTGAGATTATCCCTCTAAATGAAAAGAGCCTCTGGAAGTCAGGTGGCCTATGATCATGTGCACTGCTGAACGGACAATGACAACAGAAAAAGCTAAGCAGGGACATTTGGTGACTGTGGCTTTGGACTGGGAGTCCCCTCTCCAGACCACAGCTAACAATTGCAGTCTGTTTTAGTTGCGGAGGCTGAAATGCTGCTGCCTTAGCCCTCCTCCTGCCAGAGCTTCATGCTAAAACAACTGCTGAATGGGGCACATTTCTAGTCCACAGCCCTCTGTTTCAGCATAGATAGAAAGGAAACTGCACAAGCCAAAAATAAGCTGCAGCAGCATATATACATCCCTCTCGGCCATCCCTGCTCTGCCGGCAGCAAAGCCTCGGAGAGTGGGAGATGGATAGCTGAAATTAGAAACCACTTTAGCCAAAAGGCAACTCTGCCTTTGGCCACAAATGCCGTGAAATGGAAACGTCCCTTTTTTTTAATTCCCCTTTCAGGCTTCTTCTCCAGGCCGTTCGCTAGGAGTCCGGTCTCTGAGTGAGGGACTGCTGTGTACCGTGCTTTAATACAGCAGAGCCCTGATCTCCATAAGGGCCCTTCAGCACAACTGTTGAACCAGCTGTCCTATTTTAAAATACTCGCAGCAGCTTCTTGGGTGAAAAAAAAAATAGCATTTCTGTACTTCTTTGTGAAGTGACCATTTGTTTCCAGGGAGCATGCTCATGTGTGTATTATATGTATTTACACAAAGGTGTGTAAGTGATGCACGAAACCAAGATTGCATTTCATCTACCAAGTGAGAAGAAACAGCTGTTTGTGGGTTTGTTTGTTTGTTTGTTTTCCTGATACTAATTGGACACTAAAGTAAAAAGGAATACAGAAGAAATTCAGCTGGCTTCCTGGGTAAATGATGCCTGATGTTGTGATCAGGGAAGATGAAAGAACCTGAATTTTCCCAAACAAGTATGAAACCTCTGGCAAATGAGGAGGCAGATAACAGTAACAATTCTGGGAGCAGAAGAGAGGGATCTTATTATTGGCTTGTCCTTGAAGATACCTTGCCCAGTGACAGCCCGATGAGTGGCACGTGTTATCATTCCAGCCACTTTCCCACTTGTGTGCAAGGTGTAGGATGGCTTTGAGAGCCACTTGAAATGCTCCTTTATTTTCAGACATCCATGTTTTTGCTGCCTCCAACAGGATCACACAGAAAATGTCCCAGATTATTTAACAGAAGCAGGGAACTACTGAACCTCAGACTTCTCTCTTTGCTACAGGGTCAGCAGTGCTGCTTGGTTTCTCTGCAAGATAAATAATGTATTCTCTTCTTTAATATTTCACCTCTTCTTTTTGCTGGTTTTTTTTTTTTTTTTTGGTCTGTAGTCATAAATGATGGTGTTCAAGCCAAAGCTAGGAAATTAAGTGTGTTCAGCAATGCTACATAGGTATAAAGCTGAACCAGCACATGGGGCACATTTCTATCAACCTTAATGTCTCCAGTCAAAGGCTTTTATCTGAATGAGTGAGAGGGAGACCAGAGGTGATCTTTTCTTGGACTGCCAGATGGAAAGCGAAAGTTGGTAGCATTGGAAGAAATTGCTCAAGCTTCTTCCTTGCCTCTATGCACACATCCATCTGAGAAAGGGCAGCGTGTCTGACAGAAGTGAGGAGATCAGTCCTGGATGAGATTTAGCACAAAGCAGTCGGGCAGATTTATTAGGCATGTGAAACGGTGATGTGAGCTTTGGAAGTGCGTGGCTGGCGCGTGAGGTTTTGCTACGGTGTCCCTTACTTCTGCTTCGGGGTTGCCCATCAATTAAGGCTGCACAAAGCTGATGGAAACAAGGCTTGCCACTAAACAAATGGGAGAGGGGAATTTCCACCCCAGCTGCCTTGAAGGTGATGGCCCCTGAGATGCTCTTCCCAGACTCAAGCTTGTAAGACAAAGGCTTCATTCAAAAATGACCAAGCCAGCCTCCTTTCTCCCCAGCTGCGTTCCCCCCATCAGCGCTTCCCTGTTCCTCTCCCCTGCACCCCTCTCCACCGGTGAAGGTCCCTGCAGCTCTGTTGCCGCATCCCCTGCCCTCACCCCCTTGTACAGCACACAAAATGTGGCTTGCGTGTTTGTGTTTGTTTTCCTGCTCCCTGCCTCCGCTTGCCTCTCGGATGATGGATGGGCTGCAAAAGAGACACTGTGGAAGATAAATACGCCAGGGAAATTTCAGCATCTGCTGCAAAGTGGAGATGACTTGCTGAGGTTCCCTGGCAGAGCAACGAGCTGCTCTGCTGCCGCTCACCGCAACTGCTCGGGACAGGCCTCCGGCTTTCCCTCACAACTGCGTGACCTCTATGACATGCCCGAGACAGCCTCACATGCTATCCTGGAGCTCGTTATCGCTGCAGTCGCACCAGCAGTAATCGTACGTGCGAGGCACCTGAGCGCCCTGCTCGCAGCAGTGCCACCATGATTAAAAGATGCGGCCGACAATAAAAATCTCCATATTAAAGGAGTGCGAAAAGCAACTGAAACGGCAGCATTGTTATAAAACAGAGGAGCCCACATGTATCCAGATGGCAATTAAAATGCAGGAGGTTTCTGGAAGCAGCTCTATTTTCTAAACATGAATTCTCTTCATGTTGAATGTACTTTCTCCAGCAGCAGCGACTGTAATTGGTGAATGGAAAAGCAATTAGCACCCTTTCTGTGCACACATTTAAAAGATGTGCAATGATATGAATACAATAGGCAGTTTTTTTCAGCAAAAGCATGCTACACAGAAATACTGGTTTGAATGTACATAAATACATGCCATCAATATTTTCTGTGCAGCGTGTGACTGTCCCTTACCCAGAACGTACTGTGGTGGAGCCCCACACGTTCACCCACAGTGGACTAAGGCATCTCTTGGGTCCTGGGCTTTTCTGAGCTCCGTGGCTTACTGAGGAGGGGTGAACTTTCTCACCAGGATGGCAAAGCCTGAGCTGTGCCGCTAACGTGGTTTGTGGCCTTAGGAGGTCGGTTGTTCTCCTGCCGCTTTGGTCCCTGTTGCTGCCAAGTGGAAATGAGGGTGCTTGCCCTTTCTGTAGTGCTGCGGTGGAACTTTGCTGATGTGCTCACAAATCTGCTGCTGAAAAGCCAGCAAAACTGCAAAGGCAGAGCTGTCTGGCTTCCAGGGCCTGTGTCCCCATGTCTCCAGGCATCCTGGGGACAGAGAGGACAGGCCAGTTTGTGGAAACTTGGAGGGCAGGATAGTTGGGTGCCTCTGTACCTCACCTACTGTTGTTTGTAGAGGTCTGAAAAGCCTTCCTTGGCAAGAGCAGTGTGCTAAGAGAAACTGCTTTGAAGGGTTTCATTGTTGCACAGGAACCTAGCTTGTTTTACCCATAGCTTGCACGACTGGAAGGGACTACAAGATGGACAACATAAAGGACTGTTTAGCAGAACTTGTGATTTTTGCTGTCAAAGTTCCTAGTGGATTATTAGGCGCATAGCCATTGTACCAGCACTCTGGGTGACCTGCATCAGCTCTTGGTAGCTGCCCCAGGAGAGACTATGAACAGAAAGGTCCCGGACACCCAAACCAGTTCTCACTGACAGGACTTTCACAGGGCGGGAGATGGTGCCTTTTTTGAGGCTTAATGGGGCCTCGGCCTCCACAGCTGCATCAGCAGCATGTTTCAGTGAATCTGAAGTCAGGCATCAAAAGAAGCAAATGAATTTGTCATTGCAAATTAGAAATTGATTTCAAGGTACAAACTGCAACTAGACTCATAGCACAAGAGGTATGGGCCAGCTCTGTGATTGTAAATTGGGACTCCAGTTATAACAGTACCAGCACCTTTCTTGCTTCCGTTAGTTTCCATTTTCTTTCCCCTGCATGTCTTACTTAGGCATGTAGATGCACACAGATGTGCCTGTGTGTTTGCAACTGAACAGGAGCCAGCTGGTCCATGGGTTCACGCAGGCTGCTGAAGCCAGGATGCGTGCTCTGGATGGTTCTTGTTCATGCACAGAGTGTCTGTGTGTGCCTACTTTTCTCCCTTTTTTTACTGCTGAATTTTTCCTAGCTGTAACGCAGTATTCTTTATTATCAGCCCATCACCCACTTGTAGTGCTAGTCCTGCTTGTTTACAAAAACAGATTTCTCTGCCTAATCTCCTCCTTACTGTGAAGGTCCAGTTGTTCTTTATTTCAGTGTACCGTGTGTAGTGACTACGGCGAGGGGTAGTCCCTGTTCAACACCCCAGTCTTAAGGATGTTTCCAAGACAGAAAGGAGAGAAAGAAGAAACCAAACTTTCATTTTACCTATCTCTTGGAGAAATCAGTGGACAGCCAAGGCTATGTCTTTGAAAGCAAAGGGGCTGCTCAGCTTATGGAATTCTCAAACATTAGCTCAGCATGGCTGAGCCAGGGCATAGGAAGATGTGTGAACCCATTAATCATTGCGTGGCAGCTGCCAGCTCCCTGACTTTAATTGGGGCCTTCTAATATTTACGCTGTTTGGAGGGGGATTTTTGGTACTGCTGATGAAGGATTTCATTCCTCTCTCGTGAGGCCATGCAGAGATAGCGGAGGTGTGAGCTTAATTCAAGGTTGCTGAATGACTTGCAGCTACTGGGGGAAATTACGTTACTCAGCATTGTTTTCCTTCTGAAATTGCTGCCTTGGCAGCATCTCAAGGGGTTTTGCATATTTGCCTCTTTAAATTTCCTGTTCCTCAGACCGCTCTATCTTCACAGTTTCCAGTCGTTGCATTTTTATTAAAGATCTCCATGGAAGTAAACAGTCTTGGAGGGCACATCCTTCCAATATCCCTGGCTTGAGAGGAGGAAGCGGGAGTGGAAGCATTTCTTAATAAGGGGAGGAGGAGGAGATTGGAAAGTATGCTATTGCCAGAGCAATAGCTTGAAAAATAATTCGTCTGAACTCAGATTACACCTCAAATGATAGACTTTAAAAGATTACTATGCTTAAAAGAGCTCTTTTCACTCACCGTGATGTGTCTGTCTAGGGACACGCTTCGGTGCTCACTTGCAAACAAGCTACACAGAGAACTGCGAATTTTCACGCCCCCATTTGCCGCTTTTACCCCTTCCTAGCTGTCACTCACTGCCTTCTTCCCAACAGAAGAAAGCAGGGATGTTCGTAGGAGGAGAAGGAGCAAAACAGACTTATCCCCCAGTACTTGCAAGGTGACGGTGGCCTACTTAAGCTCTGCCTTGCTGTGGGGTGGCAGGTGAACTGCATTTTCCAGAGGGAGCTTTCTTCCAGCTTCAGCCAGCTACGTAACTGCAAATGCAATGAAAGAGATTTTCTGAAAACTGCCTTCTCCTTTTGCGTTTAAAGTGTTGCAAACTCTATTACCAAGCGCATGCAAGACAGAGGAGCTGAATCTGGGTGTTTGTGCCAATGTATCTGCTTTGATTTTTGTGGCACTGATCATCTCTTTATAACATAGTCTAAGAGTGCTCTACCCCCGTCAACACAGCTTGGTGCTGCACTGCTTTTGCATCTGGTTACTTTATCAGTTGAGTGTGCAGCCCTTTGTCTACACTGAAAATCCTTTGTAGGTCAGCTGCCACGCAGGGAGCCTACACGTGTGTAGTGCTTAATTGGTCTCTCAGCTCTCTCCCGTTCTCTACTTTGTTTTGCTTACAGAGCTCATCCTTTCCCTCCCATTTCTTCTTCCCAGGAGAAAGGCAAGATGATGATGACGATGCATCCTCTGCTAACAGACCCTGCTGAGACAGTGGTTTTGGCTGCAAGGGAGACTTCACAGGTATCTCGCGCTGCACTTACCGACCTTCCTCAGTGAAAAAAAAAGGAAAAGAAGGATCACAGGCGTCCAGTGATTTGGGCTTTTCCCTGAAAAAAGGGACTTTTGCTGAAGTTCTTCCTGCCCTGGCAATATCAGTAAATCAGCCTGGGCTTGGTTTTCACCCTCCAACCCCGCAGCATGTCCTGCAATGCATAAGGCAGTGCGATCAGTCTGTGTTGATTTCTCAGAGTTTCAGAGCAAAGAAAGGAAACTTAAAGGTGCTTAGCTGGGGGTTTTGTAAGCTGTTACATTGGCTAGGTTTACAAACCCTCCTGAGTTGGAAGGGATTTTTGGAAGGGGCTTAATTCCTCTTTAAAACCTCATCCTTACCTAATACCTGCTAGTTAGCAAACAATACTGCAGACTTGATATGACTTCATGTGATGAATGAGCAGGGACTTATTGCCAGAGTCTAGGGCTAATCTCCTCACAGTGTTTAAGCACCTTACCCCCTCTTACTTTCTGTGCTACTTTCTTGCCATTACAGTACTAATAGATTTTCTTAAATGATAATAAAGTTGATTCATATCCTGGGAAAAGTGCAGCTCAGACCTAGCTGATTAGTCAGATATTTTAAAATCTGTTTGGATTTTCAGTAGTAAAAGGAAAGGCAAACAATAAGATCTCACTTTAGGTTCAATACCAGTGGAGGCTGTGGATGCAGTTCAAACTCTGCAAGGCTTCTGGTGGGAATGTTTCACAAAAGATACTTTGTCTCCTTTGGAACAAATGCCACCAAATAGTGGAATTTATTTCTTAATTATTTTTCCAGGGCCCCTCTGTTTCCAGCATGCTCACAAACACTTCACATAGAGATTTGCTTCTTTGGAATGGCATGAGGGAGGACCAGCAGTGGGGATTTGCTTTCTATGCGTGGCATGGTTTGCCTCGTCTGCATGAGCTTTTTCTTGTTCCTAGGATACACTTACTTGACTTAATTTATGGGCTTGCTTTATTATTTTTCCCTTTGGCTGAGATCTGTTTTGACTTTCCCACTAAGCTCCTTTCTGAGCAGGGGCAAAACCAACAGCACTGAATTTATTTAAGTGGAATTAAAGGGCAGTCCTTGTGCTGAGGCTGGGGCTGGGCTGCTAAAGCATGCTCAGCCTCCTGAGGTGCTAAAGAACCTCATGTTTCATTCAAAAGCCAACTGCGCTGAATAGCAGAGAGCCACTTCTAAGGACTGCAGTGGGGCTCTAACACCAGCAGCACAGAATGAAAGATGGGGCTTTAGGAGGCAATGGGATATAAAGTAAAAAGGGAAAAGAGTTGAGGAACCACATTATGTTAAGGCCCCAGCTAGTTTTGTTGCCTCAGAAGCAAGGTCTGGAAGATTATATAGTCCCTCTGTGCCTATGGTGCCATAGTGACTATTAAAAATGGGTGGGATAGTTAATGCATGTATAAACATTAAGAGCAATTTTCATTAATAAAAATTAAATTCACCTTCTGCAGTAGCATTATGAAATGCAAAGAGGGATCTTTCTGTATTGAATCATCAACTGATGGTCTTTGAAAATTCAGCCCTGCTTTGTGTCTTTGCAGATATTTTTCTTGTTCATATGCACACTGTATTCTGATGAGAAGCAAACTGAAGCTTTCATCAGAACTATATAGAAATGCAGAGACTGGAAAAGAAAACACAGTGTAAAAATGCATGGCTTTCATGAGCATACCATGGGTATGCATACCAACCATGCAAGAGGCACATCTCCCCGGCAAAAGAAGGTGTTTCTGGTAGTGTTCAGAGCATCCCTGGTAGCTGGTTCCTCAATGTGACCCTGATGCTAGCCCTCACGCAGTAGAATGAAAGCAGTTAGCTGGGGGACAGGTTTTCACTGCAGTGCCCATTGTACCGGTGCGTGGAGGGAACCCTCCATGTATGTGGGACAAGGTCTATTTCTTTTCTCCTTGGTTTTTTTTTTTCCCCCTAGAAGAGAAGAGCTAGAGGTAGAGTTCAAGAATTTGCCTTTTTTTCCCTGTTGACTGGTAGGCTAGAATTACTCTGGGAAACCTCGAGGAAATGTGATAATGTCTGTCTATCAAAATTCAGTCTCTCTGCCCAATGCTAAATAAACAAGGCAACAGGTAAGGTAAGTTAATGAATCTTCCAGCCCTACCCTTGAAGGGCACAGATGGCTGAGGAGATCCGGTAACTCCAGAGAGGTAGAGATTTAAGATCCCTTCTCATGCCTGCAGGAGGTGGCTGCTAGATCCAGACTGAAGCTGATTGACTGGGAGTGGCACAAGATAAAGTTGTATTTCCCATCCTATACTACTCCTGCTCTGCAGATTGCAGTACTGGTTCAGCCTCAGGGGTGGTTACTCCTGCATTTCCAGCGGGCACCAGATTAGCTTGAAAAACTAACAGGACCTTTATGTATATTATCTCCAGAGTATCCTTCTGGTGACAGAGGTCGCAGAAAACTAGTTTTCACAGTGCCTTGAGTACAACTGCATATGTTGTGGGTTAAAAGTTTTTGACCCTGTCAGATGTTGCCTATGTGCAGCTGGGCTTGTGTTTATCCCTTCTTATTAAAAAGGTTAGAAGGGGAATGAGAGGTAAAATGTAATATATTATTTGTCTTATAAGGAAAACATCCAATGTGGTCTCCAGAGTCTTCCCTGCATTTTTTACTTTATCTCTGTTTGCTGAAGTCATTGTTGGTCCCGGGATTTTTACAAGTAGTGAAATTGAAAGCACACAAATAAGAAAGAAACTAGACAGAAAAAGAATGGCTCTTATTGTACTAGGTGGAGGTGGATTTAAAAAGACGATGGCTGGATACATTGCTGCTCCCTGAGGAAGAAAGCCCATGACTGCGTTTGACTTTAGGATACTGAGGATGTAGTGCTGGGCATTTTACTGTGTCCTTACAGGTGCTCCAGCTTGAATCCTGAGGATAGTTATTCTTGATCATCAACTGTCAGAGATTACATTAGAGAACTTAAAGCCAGCTTTTCTGCAAGGCGGTGCCTATACCATAAACCTATGAGGTGCCACAGCTGGTGTGCAGGTGTGTCTGCAGAGCAAGGCAGAGGACTGACTTCGACACAGGCAGCTGGCCTGGGTAGCAAAAATGAAAATGTGGCATGAGAGGCGTCAGCATGGGCCAACAACCAAGGTAAGAACATCAGTTTCCACCCATCAGTGTTTTGCTGGACCCTTCATCAGTATGTGCTGTTTTTTTTAAAGTGTCTCTACTGGTTAGAGAAAAGCTAACACAGCAACCCCATGTCACAACAACCCTTTGCTTTCCG
Source organism: Chlamydotis macqueenii (assembly GCF_036417535.1). Classification (NCBI taxonomy): domain Eukaryota; kingdom Metazoa; phylum Chordata; class Aves; order Otidiformes; family Otididae; genus Chlamydotis; species Chlamydotis macqueenii. The sequence continues at coordinate 49,007,288 of NC_141560.1, read as the reverse complement.
AAGGAGACCTTTCTAGCTGCCCTGGCAGGTCAGTAGGGTGCTCAGAAATGGATTGGGCCGCATAGGTGACATTCTTTTATCGTTCCTGAGTTAGTTATCATTCTTGCATACTGGTGCAGAGGAGTTTGTATGGTGGGCCTCCACCAGCTAGACCATTGACAGACCTTGAGGACGGGATTTTCGTGACAAAGCATCTGCTCTTTGAATCAGAAAAGGTAACGGCAATCAGAGGACTGCAGTAGTTCATTGTCAGGGGCCATTGGCCAGATGAGGCTTACTTTGGGCTGGGGTTGTTGTTTGGGTGTCTTTTGTGGCTTTGATTGGAAGCAATCTTGATTTCTTCATTTGTGAATTTTAGATGGGGAACCCTTGTTACCCTTTTAGTCCACAAACTTACCTTTTCTTATAAAAGGTTTCTTTTCCCTTCACAGAAAAATTTCTACTCGGTCTCCTTCAGGTAATGAACACCAGAAAAAAATGTCTTGAGCGATGCACACCTGTGGCAGGAGAAGTAGCTGATGTTTCCTCCCGTTACTTCACTTTGACATGTCTTTGGTTCACCTGGATATTGCAATTTTTTTTCACATACTTCTCCTTCAAGAATTCACTGCTTGTCACCTCTCTTGATTTATTCACTTGTCAACCTTTTTTTAGGTTGACAAATATCCTGCAAAGATAAGGCACTGGCCTTTGAAAATACGGTGCCAGTAATTAAAATGAAGAAAGCATTACAGTAAAAAGTAGAAATATGAGTCTAAAAGCCACACTGGTATTTTTAGTGATGGGAGTAATTGAGGATTTCAGTTTAATAATTCAGTGCAGCTGAGATTAATAAATGGTATGAGGTAGAAATGGTCTTTCAAGAAGAAGGATTTCAGGGGTATAGTTAACAATTTAATTTAGTATATCTTTAAAGATGCTGCCAGAATCACTGAATAATAACTCAGCAGAGTCTTATAGTTTCTGACCCTGTTTTGTAAGAGGAGGAACACGCATCCTGAGTGAGGATTATGCGAAGTGAGGGGACCCATCTGAGAAGAAGCCAACAAGCCTGGAAATGCCAGGCTGGCGCTTGTTCCTGCCCTTGTCTGCGGCGAGTCACTTCGCATTGCTCTCGGTTTTTGCACAGACAGCAGCAGAGGGGAGGCACAGCAGGCTGTGGAGAGGGCCAAAGGCCTACCTGACCACCAGCTCCCAGGATGAAGTGCCCATTCATGACACAAGCCCTCCAGGGGGGGCCAGAAAGAGATCTTCTCCTTTTCAGAGAATTTTTTCTCTTTATTATGAAAAGACTAAACCCCATAAATGATCGTGTTCTCCATTCAAGGTGTGAGGCCAAGCAGCGCTGAGCTGTGGCTAGGAGGCAGGTTTATAATCTTCTGTTCAGCTACAGGATAGCTCTGCTTTGGTGTTGTCCTCCGAAAATGGAAAGACGCTACTACCTTGCTGCCCGGTAAGGACACGCTCATTCAGGGTTATAAAGCAAACTGGAAATCCAAAGCCCTCGTGAAGAGACAAAGACTTGGGAAATTTCCATTAACTGTTTTTTTTTCATGGGCTCCAGGAATGTGGTGTGTCACACTGCCAGTTGTAAGGCCTGTGGCATCCCCTAAGTGTCCTTCTGTAGGGAGATTTGTCCCTGTCTGCGTGAAACCGGGCTGTGGTTCCTGGCTCCTCTTGGCTGTTTAGGTGCCCGTACAGTCTGAGCTGCTTCCCTCTTCTTGGCCAAAGCCTGTCGGTGAGTCTCCTCAGGTACAGATTTTTTGCTACTTCAACCAGAATAGCCCCGAAACAGCTGCGTGTAGCATGCATCAGCAGCACTGAGCAGCCCAGGCAGCTCCTCCATGCCCTGAGCTGGCTGCAGGTGGGGAATCCGCTCACGGCTGTGTGTGGGCTGGTCCTGAGATATCCTCTGCTTCCATGTTTGCATCTCATGCTACCTTCCCTGGTAATAAGGCTGTTATCCTGCATGGAGAGACTCTGAATATAATAACCATGCCACGATCAGAAGCTGGGCCTAGACCAGCCATTTTACTCCCCTGCCAAAAGGTAAAAACCTAGATTGAGTTCAGATCCTGATTCAGCAAGATGCCTTAGACTGTGAGGAGTCCTCTGGGCTTCTTCCTGCTCTGGTGCTGGTGTCGATAGGGTTAAACTCAGCTGCTTTATCTTGTTAGACTCGGACACTGGAAAAACCTTATTTCCTGTCTATACGTTAGGTGGATGAGTTACGCTGCAGAATTATATTGCAGTTGGAATGCATGTGTTGTGTGAAATGTACCTTGCAGTGATGATTGCACATACTGAAATAATTCAAGCTTTCTCCCGTTTGCTTTGCAAGGTTCATTGTATAACTTGCTTCTACCCCTAACTTTCTGTTGACAGCGATGGATGAGTGGAGCCAAGCTCTCTAGCCACCTTTTGAAGTCATGGAGTGATCCTACACGAGTGATCAATTGGTATGCATATAATGTACAGTTTGTCAACTTTCTACACTTCTGTTTCTCATTTCAGTTTCTCGGATCATCTGAAATTATATGGGAAGGTTGAGAAGAGACAGTTATAGCCACTCAAATAGTAAGAGCAATGAAGCCAGTGATGGGCAGGAGGGAGGAAAACTGAGTCCTGAGTCTTTTAGGGGGAATCTTCCCCTCTGTTCTTTCAGTGCCAGATTCAGTCACAGGCTGTTGGGTATACTGTAACATTTGGTGGGTTGGGTTGTTTTTTAATCATCTGCCTGATTGTGATTTTTTTTTTAATCCTCATTAGCTTTAGCTTTGTGATATTATGATAAATTTCAAAGAAAATAATCTGGGATTAAAATCTCAGCTTCCTCTAAATCAAAGTTTCCCTAACATTAAAGACTCCAATCTAGAAACTCTCTGTAACAATCAGTAAATAGGCACCTCAGTGTTCTTAGGGGGAGTTTCTGATCTTTTTTATAGTTTAGTATTGTCTAGGACACCTGATAAACTTGAAGGCGCAAGTACATTAAATACAGCACAATGGCTTATACAGAACAGGCCACAGTTTCTGGTTTACTCATTTTATCAGTTTAAATCCCATGATATTTCCCCTGATTGCTACAGCAGGTACCCATAGGCTACACAGTGCCATCTTAGCCTTGAGCATAAAAATCACACTGTTTCCATTTTGTTCCTAGACCGTACTGCTTAGGTGCTGGTGTATTATGCAGATTTGGACTGAAGTATGTTTTGATTTTATCTGGCCTGCATTGTGCTGCTTGCTGAAATACTGAAAAAGCCTTTATCAGGGAGGCAGGTAACAGCCTCAAGCGGCCCGCTCTCCTGTTCTCAGGATCAGCAACCACATTTTATCATTAAGGTTATTGCTGTTATCACAGGAGTGTGGAAACCTGCTCATGAACTCCAACTCCAGTCTGCTGGAGCTGTGCAGGCACGGGACAGAGCTGACCGCTGCCCTTAGGAGCCCTCAGCCTGAGCTTAGCACAGTGATGCTCTCTCAGCAGGGCAGCCACTGAACTCCTCTCCAGACTCCTTTGCTGCTGCGTTATGCTCACAGTATAGACAGTACCAGAGAGGAGAGTCTGAAAGAAACACATTGATGCCACTTTGTAAATGAAACTACCTATACCCGCTGATTCACACTTGGCAATAGTGAGCTTGGCCACTGTGTGCAGTACTTCTGGCCCCCAGACGATACTGTGTACAACTTTAGGCATACACCTCTTAACCATCCCATTATACCATTGTAGTACCACATAGGCACACACATTTTTGTTTCTCTGTCCAAAAGAGCATTTCTCACAAATATTGCCACTAAAAAGCACCTTAAACTTACAAACTTGCATGGAACAGAAACGCTGCAATGGAGATTTTCACCACCTCTGTGCAGATATTATGAGCCTCTCTGCTTATTTAGCTTCTGAGACTGTTGATTTGAACTCCAATTAATTTCTGTAAAGACCACAAATCAAGTCCTGTCATAACTAGAGAGCATAGTGTGATATCATTAATGCTTACCTCTGAATGAACCTGAAAAGCAAGGTGATCAATCCAGACATAATTGCCAGTGTCACCAATTAATTGTTCCTGAGCGACCGAGGGGATCTTCCATCGGCAGCCTGTCAGTCTCAGAAACAGCAATGCAATGTGGCAGCCCTCAGGTGGGATGAAAAAAAAAAAAAAGCCTTTTGAGCAAATGCCAGTTATTAGCAGTAGGTTGTTCTTTCAGTGTTTTCCTGCACATCTCTAATTTCACCACAACCAGATGGACATGCCCTGTGCAGTCTGTACCTTCCTCGGTAAGGCCAGTATCAACCAGTCTTGGCTAAGCCCTACTTCAGCCATGTACTTAGAGTAAAGCATGAGCTGAAGTCCCTCTGAATTAAAAATTAGTCAGATACTTAAGGGCTTTATTTAAAAATTACCCCTCAAGCCCCCATCCTTGCTCAGTTCTTAATCACGTAAGTTGCACGGGAAAGCAAATTACATCAAAGCAGCATCTGGGCTGCTAGAAAATTAACACATGAAGAACACAGCGTATTATTTGTAGAAAACTTTTAAATATTTTAGACACATTTTAGAATGAGAACTGGCCCTAGTAATCATGCAGTTAATTCCAGCTAATTGGAGTTGCTTTCAGCATTGATCTCTGTGAGCCCCTGTGTCTCCATCTGTACAATGGAACCAAAAGCATAAATGGCTTTTTAGGAAAGTGGTTTCACGGTAACACGTGTTACTCTCTGTAAGCTTTTGGGTTGTTTTTGCATTTAATATTTTTCCATCCTTCCATCTGTTGAACACAAATCATTTGTGCCCAAGGCTTACAGAGTGAAGGTCACTTTTTCGTAACATGAGTGTTTAAAAAGCCCTCAGATTATGTCATGTGGCTCCAGTTTAAATGTAGTTCCCAGCTAATTAGTCTGGTAAAGTATATATATTTGCAAACAAAGAATAACTATAGTATTATCCCAGTGGAGATCAGCAAAGGAATCTGGGGAATGCAAATGTTGATAATTGTAGTTCCTGTGCTATAGTTAGCTGGAGCAGACAGACGGCTGCCCTTAAGCAGACCTCTCTTGGTGCCAAGAGCATTACACATGGGACAAAAGGCAGTAGATCCAATTGCAAGATGAAAGGCCAGATTCTGATGTCCCACCTCATTTTATTCCTCAGTTAAAGTAATCACGAGGCATTCCCAAAGAAAGACCAGGAAGATTCCCAGGACCCTTAGATAGATGGAGACCAGGATATTTAATTGAATCTCTGAGAGGGGACTGTAATTCTTCTTTCCTTTTTTTCTTCATTTCTTTTTTTTTAACCTGTGCCTGAGTTGCAAACTACCCAGTACCACCAAGGTAATTCTGCCTGACTGTACAGGTATTCCTGTGTGCACATTTAGGTGCCTTTGCTATCTTGAAGAACTATGTGTTTTTAACACATAGTTTTTGAGGGAAGTAAAGATAACCTTGTTTCTCTTTGAAAACAAACAAACACCACTATCTTCACCACCTCAGCCCTGAGGATAGCTACAGTTTTGGCTTTGTTTGCATTGAGCTTTTACTTCATAACATAGATTTTACAAAGCATAGGATGATCTGCCTGTCCCAGATGACAAACGGTACTGTGCCACTTCAGCTAGACTGTGTTGTCAGAAGGATGGAAAGGGCCCAACTATTAGCAACATCAGCATTCTTTTTAGTGGACTTACAGACTCTTGAGGGTAAAACAGGCTTTTTCACAGAAATGATTTTAAAAAATGTGAATCCTGGGGCTTTTTGGTTTGATTTTTTTTTCTGCCTCTGCGTTGAGAACCTGTGTGCTGCTGGTAGCTGCAGGCTGGTCATCCAGAGGTGCCAGGTTTCAGCTTGCTTTGCTCTCTGAATTCATCAGGCACTTTCTCTGACACTACTGCAAAGTCGAAGATTCATCTCTACAGGGAGGCAATGAAAGAAGCACGCCAGCAGTCAGTCTTAATGACAGAGGTAGAAACAGGGAGAAATATTGCTTGAATAGACCCAGTAACAAGCTTTCAATGTGGCTTAAGCACTGCTGCCCCCATCACAGCCAGTGTCACTTGGCTTTTGCTCTTGCGGTCTGAGCGCAGACATGGGCATGTCCAAGAGCAAGAGGTTTATCTCAACCTGATACTCCTTAATAATCTATTTTCTCAGAATGCAGAAGACCTTTTCTCAGAAGGCAGCATGTTGTACATGGACTTTGTATCGTCTTTCCTATAGCAGAGGAAGAGAGGATCTCGTTCGCACGCCAGTGCAGCTGGAGCAACCCCACTGGTGTTGATAGCACATGAGGAGTTCACCGTGAGCTCAGTGCCCTTGGGTGAAGCTCTGAATCTGAGTTTGTAGTGCTGCAGCACCTGCTGGAGCCTGTACTTGTGCTCCCAGGCATTCATGTGCCTCCCCTCCTCTCTTTGCCCTCCTCGCCAGGCTTCGGGTATAACCGCAATAGGAACTGACACTCTCCCGATGGCCACATCACATCTCTTTAAGGCACTGTAAGCTGAACACTGGCCGAGAGGGCTCCCCTGGTTGACACCCCTTCTTTCACTAAGCCTTAAATAATGACATTTTCTGGCAAAACAAAGCAGTTCAAGGCTGTACAACACTCCTTATTTTCTCTCCTTAGAAGGAGAGACAGCTTTCTGGGGAGGTTGATTTAATATACAAATGTAAGGTGCCTCTCATCACTTGATATGTTTCTAGCCCTTTATGTATAAAGTCATACTCAAAGCAGGGAAATAATGGGAACAGACGTGTGCATGTGTAACGTCCCCTTTGCTGCAAGTCAGCGAGCACTGTGGTGGGGTGGTGCTTCACACACCGGTTCCTGTAGAGTGAGCTGGCAGGAGGGTGGCATGGATAAAGGCTGCTGTTGCTCCTTCCTCTGCGTGGTTTGCAATTGCTGGTGACTTTCTGCACATTTGCAGTGAAGGTGAAGATAGCTGGGTTTCTAAGGATGTGAAACAGAGGGGTGAACATGGGCTGATGGAGAAATGTTCAAAAGCGACCAAAAGTGACAACTCTTTACCCAAAAGCACAGCTGAGCCCTATTTGTACCCTGGTGTGCCACAGGGGGAGAGGATATAGGAGATGGGGCTCAGGCACTGGCTCAGCAGACATCTCCCCTCAGTGCCCAGCGTGCTACGGAGAGCGGTATGGGGAGATCACAGACTTCCCGGGGACTCATCTTCCCTGACATCAACCCCTGCTCTATAGCAGGAGGCAGGGACAGTTTTGCAGTTTTGCTTCCCAGCTTCTCACAGCCCAACAACTTTCATCCCAAGTAGACCAAGAGGTCAGCTGGGGCGGCATCCTGCCAGCAGGACCCGCAGCTCCAGTTGCTTTGAAGGAAGATGCAGCTTCCTCAAGGGGACATTTTTCCTGCCCCTGGCTTGTGGTCAGCTTGAATCCTGAGAGCTGATGAACCTTGTAATTTTATCTCTGCTGGCAGAGCTGCAGATACTATTCTGAATCACCTCAGTGCCGGATCTTTGTTTAAATTTTGCCTGCATGCTTTACCTCCCTAATAGCTGTTGTCTCTCACAGGTCACAGAAATCATCTGCTACAGTGATACTCAACCTGTGCCTCCAGTGCATCCCGTGCAGCCTGGCGGTAGCTCCCCTTGCATCTGCTGCTTGCGAGGCAGGCAGAAAGCTGATCACAGGAGGCTGTGGGAGAGAACAACGCCAGGCAGAGCAGTCACGCTTGCCTCCGCTTCTGTTACAGCCAAGAAGGAAGAGAAACATGCTCCTTCCCCTCAGGCAGCCAGAGAAAAAAGAAACCACAGAGGACCACAAAACCATCACAGGACAACATCTGCGAACACCGTGCAGTGCCTCTAGCGGGCCAGGACACAAGCGGGTGAAGATAACCCTGTGTGGCAACTCTGCATCAGTTGTTCTGTGGTTTGCTTTCACATGAGAGGAATTAAATGGAAGCTGACACAAGATCAGAGCCAACAGAATTATGTTTTCAAAGGCAGAAAACCCCCACAGAACATCTCGCAAACATGTCCCTTCTCACACAGCTCCCACCCCACGTGCTCTCCATCAGGCAAGGAGTGCCTGAAAGCAGCCGTGATGCACCTGAGGGAGCCAGTTCTGTTAAACAAAGCTTTTTTTAAAGGGAGTATGAGAGCCCAGCTGGGGAAGGCTTTTCTTAGGTTGTGATTTTTCAGGTCCTCTATTTCTCTTTAAAGTCTTATTATTAAAAAAAAAAAAAGTCAGAGTTTTTATTTCTCTTTAGAGCCTTCTCAGTTTAAAATAAGCCTTCAGCCTGATGCTAGCAAGAAGCAGGCCAGACCAGTAGCTGATGAAATCCGGAGGAATGTGCTTTCCCAGCCTATAGCCATTACAGGTATGTGATTGTTTCTCTTGGAGAGATCTGTAAACGTGGACACAGTTTTCTGAGGGCTGGTGGATCATGCGTTTCTACAATTTGCAAGACTTGAGAAAGATACAAGTGGGGATTATCTATTGTTCTGAAGGTTAAATGTAGAGGTAGTATAAGCAAATACACCTTCTTAAAAGAAACTTTTCTTGCTGTAGCCTTAACTGCTCATGAGGGGAAAAAAGTAAAAAGTAATACAGAAAGCTGACCACTTCTCTTCTAGCAGCCATATTTCTACAAGCCGACAGCAAGAAAACTAAACACCTGTCTTTAATAGCTTGCTCACAAGTACCTTAATTAGTCCTCCAGGCTTGTGCTTATCTGCCTGAATTAGTAGCCAAGGGAAGGGGATGCATCTCTTCACCTGTCCTTTTGGTGCCCAGTCACCTAATGCTTAAGCACTTCTGTGTGCATTAGGTGACTTAAGACACTCCCTGGCATCTGTAGCATTGTGCCTGTGTTAGAGCAGCTTCTCATCACAGCTGAAAGAGCTCAGCTCTCAAATTCTTTATTGAATATAACTTTACCTGCTGTTAGAGGGGTTAAATTGTAATATGGTCTGGTACAACCAGTGGCGGAGAGAAGAGGTGGAGCCTGACTAGGCTTCTGCTCTTGGTTAGTGTCTGCTTTCCAGGACACATTCAAACTGCATCCAAAGGATGCCAGGCACCTCTGGAAGCTCTCCAAAGGCTTGCGGCAGCTTGTGTCACAACTGTAATTCAGCAAAAGCCAGGCTGCAGAGCATGCACATCTCCCTGGTGAAGAAACTCACAATGTTTCAGCCTTTCTCAAGACTAAAAAAAAAAGTTTAATAGTTGCTTCTGCAAAGCTGAGACAGAGGAGGGCCTGAGAGGGAGGCAGGTTAAGGCAATATTAAATATCAGGTCCTGCTCTTGGAAAGTTGAAATGACGTTTGGACCCACAACAAAAAAGAAGTGATGATGCCAAAGGTGTCCAAAGGAAAACCTTTGGTCTTTAACATCAGCGCTCAGTGGCTGCTGTGCTCCTGGGTTACCTGGTTGTAGTCCAAAATGTGGTTTGGGGGTTGCTTTTGTTTCTTTGTTTGCTTTCTCCCTACAAAGCTATTTACCCATGAACAGTTATCTCCAGTGGACTGGCTGAGAAAGAGACCCTGGTTTCAGGGAGGCAGCGCCGACAGATGGGGCAATGTGTTTCAGCTCCAGGACAGGATTTCAGGGCCTCAGCAGCTGGTTGAGTGCCTAAGCCAGGCTAAAACACCCACTCAAGCTGGGGGGAGCAGGAGTGGGATCCTGCCTGGGATCGTGTGCATGCCCAACTCCTGCTGTTCCCAGAGTTGCCACGTATTTAATCCTCTGTGGGCTGAGACTTGAAAAGATTGTGTTTGACCTCCTCTGAAGGGGAAACGTTCCTGACAGGGTACAACGGAAACAAAATCAAGTTCAAAGAAACGCAGGAATGTGGCTTGCTGCATTTGGGATTAGACTGCCTGGATTTATAAGGATGTATCCCACCCTCCTGTTTGATCATTACCATGTTGCGATGAGTGGTGAAAAGCACCTGGCTGTGGTCACCCTTTTCTTCTGCAGCATGGTGGGAGGCTCCAGCAGCACGTCGGGAGGCTCCACAGACCGCAGCAGAAGCGATCGCAGCCTTTTCAGCCTGGACCCAGCAGGGTTTAAATGCAAATACTGTTGCTTTAAAATTTTTAAATTCCCTTATACTTTTGGAAAGTCTGAATTTGAATGTTGTGCTTCAAGCCCCTGATGGTTGCTTCAGTGGTCTGAGTGAGCTTAAACAACAACAAAAAAACAGATTTAAAAGAGCAGCGGTACTGAGCAGACGTTGTACACAGTGGGTGGCTTTGTCTTTTCTGTACAACCAAATGTTGGAACTGCAGGCAAAAATATTTTTCTCTGTACGGTACATGAAAAGGCCGTGAGGAGTCACGGCTTCTCCTTGCTCCTTCTCTATTCTGTAGCTCTTGGGGGGGTAAACTCCCTCCACACGCAGATGCCCCGGCTCAGGCCATTGAGAGAGTGTCCCCTCAGAATATTATCTCCCTGCCACAAAATTGCATTGTTAACTAATACCAGCTGAAATCTTTCCATGGGGAAGTAAATAAATAAAGGCCTTTTTTCCCCCTCATTTTTTTTTTCAGAAAAACCACCCACGATGTGTTTGAGGGGAAAAAAAAAGAAAAAAGGTTCCTGCAAATCCAAAGAAATGGAAAATTATGAAATCCTCCCCGTTGAGGTATATTGCAAAGAAGGGCTTTGTCTCCCAGCTTTAGAAAAGGCAGCATCTTTCTTTAGAGCAGGTCTGGCTCCTCGTGGCAGAGGGGTTATGGCAAGGAAGAAGGGGGTGAAAGCAAAGCCGCCAGGCAGCCCGAACCGGCTCCAAAGCCCTGTTTAATATTTGCAGCCGGGTCCTGCGGGGCACCGCTGTGTGTGGCCCTGGAGAGAGGCGCCAGCAGATGGTTCCTGTCCCCCAGAGCCAGCAGCAAAGCAGCAAAACATCCCAGAGGAAGCCAAAAAATCCTCTGTATTTCTAAGTGGGGAAACTGAGGCATGGAGCAGCAGCCACTGCAGAAATGTTAGAAATAAATCCTCTGGGATTTTATTTATTTTATTTATTCTCCTCCACTGGCAAGGAGATGGGGAGTGCAGCTGTGTGTGGGGGCAGGTTGTGGGGAAGCAGCAGCACCATCGCCCTGTGCCTGGGTCTTGCTACCAGGGAGCAAGCAGCTGGGGGGTGTTAGGGTTCAGTCCTCGTGCCTCAGGCCCAGACATGGCCCCTGTGGTTTCTCCGAGTCCACCGCAACCTCTTTGCTGGTGACTGTGGAGAGGCTGGGTCCCCAACATGTGCAGGGAGGTGGAAGGGGGTCGAGACCTGGTGCTTGAGCTTCTAGAGCCCACACCACGTGTGGACCACAGAGTACATTCTTCTCTGTGTTACTCCCCACCATCATGCTGGTGTCTCCTCCGTCAGTCTCACTGGCAAGACTCTGAGAAAAGGGCAAGGCAGAGAGTGTAGCTGAGCACTTATCCTGTCCAATTAAAAAAAGAAACAATCCTTTGGACCCCTCAGGGCTGAAAGAAGCAGGGACATGTGAGGTGTGCTAGTGCATCCTGATGGATCTTTAGTGGGAGAGAGGAAAAGCAATAAGGCCTTCAGCTGCTCGGCTGAAGGCAAGGAAGCGAAGTGAGGGGTGCTGCTGTTGCTGCTGATGGAGGTACAGCCATGCAGGAGTGCTAAAAGCACTGGGAGAGCAGGGCGGTGGAACCAGCAGAGTCAGGCGAGGGTAGCTGTACTGACAATCAGAGTGCTGCTCTGATGGATACCAGCTCCCTCTGGTGTGCTGAGACTCCTTTCATTTCTAAAGTTGCAGTCATCAGTCACCAAACCTGAGGGCATCTCATCTCCGATACTGATTTCCTGCCCTGGCTGCTGATCCAGGCCATAATCACTTTGGTTTTTTCCCAGGGCGAGGGAAGAAGTAGACTGGGAATGAGTGAAGACCTGGGGTCAAATGAGGAAGAAGTATGATTCCCCAAGGATAAACATTTCTCGGTTAATGAAGTGTGAAGCCAAACGGCAGGGAGGGGATGAGGACCAGCAAGCCACCGACCAGTATTCATTAAACCTCCACGTACTCTGAAATACAATGAGGGCCACAGCCATCCTGGCCAGGAGCCATGGTGTGGGGCAGAGGGACCGGCTCGGTGTGGTGAGATAATCGGAGGCATCAGGGTCATGCATCTGGCCATTTCTTGTGTTCCCATGGTCCTGTTAATTTCTCTCCCACTTTAAGAAGAGGCGAGGTGGGAGAAAAGGTGGCACAGATGCTTTTTCCTGGTGGAAATTACAGTGCTGCTTTAGCTTGTTGTACATAGTGTCACAGGGTGGGAGGGATGAAATCCCAAAGCCATAAACCCCACTGGCGGGCGGCTGAGCACGTGGGGAAGAGGGGAGCTGGCAGGCAGCTCCTGCCCGGTGTCTGTCGGGTCCAGGGTGCCTTCGTGGCTGCTGTGGCGGGGGTCTGACAGCCACATTTATCACATGCTAGGGCCCAAAAGAAAAATGTGCGACTCATTTTATGGTCAGGAGTAGCCTGTTGATCAGCACTGCACTCTGTAAATGTTGTGTCCCTCTCCTAACAGGGAGATCAGCAGTAACTAGTCTTAGTCTTTTTGGAGGTGGAGTAAATAATGAAATTCATTTCCTTTTTTTTTTTTTTTTTGGATAGCCTTGTCAGCACCAAAGTATATAAAATACACTGTAAGCAAAAGCCCTCATGTTACCCAAGAAAGGATATTCGTTTAGGGAGCTGCCTCATGCCAGCAGGTTGTTAGCATCTGTGTTTACTGCTGGCTGGTTCTTTGCAGGCACAGAGGCCTACAGTAGGTCATGGCCACGGGCAAATCACTTGAGCTCCACAGAAAAGCTTTTTTTCATAAATAAACAGCATTTTCAGATAATTTAATTCAGTAGGAACTTACCACCCTCCCTGAAACGTGGAGGCTGCTGGGTGTCGAGCCAAGGGCATTACTGGAGCAGCAGCAGGGACCCAGAGCACCCTGTACAAGCTGGGACTCCACATTCCAAGCTTCTGTCCAGGCCATTGCACCCTGGGGCCAACCTGAAAACCTGCTGACCGCTGTGCTGTAAAGACACATCCTGGGGTTTGCCTGGTCTGTGCCAGTGTAAGCCTTCCTCCACCACCACTGCAGCTCCAGAGGGAACAGCCTGGAGCTGAGCAGGATCTGGGGAGCAGAGCAGACCTGGCACCTTTGGAAGCTCAACGCTGTCAAACTCTGAGCACTGAAAACCAAAGCTCCTCAGACTGGTAACGAGCTTTGGCAATGTGATCGCCATACTCGAAGTCGGAGCAGAGCGATGTCCCAGATGGGATTTCAAGCGCACACCCTGGGGGAGCGTTTGCAGAAGGCGATGAACAAGCCTGAGGAGGGAGGTCAGAGAGTTGTTTCCTCGTGTTATGTTTTTAAATGCAACTCAGCCCTCAGAGAATGAGGGAACCATGCCTGAAAGTCACTTTTTGCTATGTCCTGGGAAAGACGCAGCGAGTCTTTCTGAAACTGCAGGGTGGACTTGGGTGATGGCTCTGTGGTTGCCACAAGTGTCACCTTGGGTTAGACCTGTGCCTGCATTTGGACTTCCCCACTAGCCTGTCGAATCCACCGAGATACCAGCCTGCTCCCACCTCCCATCTAGCCTTTGTACTGATCTGGTGGCTTTCCCAGCGTATCTAGGGGAGTGGGGTTCGGTGCGTCCCAGGATGATACTGCCTGCAAACTTCTGCTGCTCCCGGCCTGGGAGAGCCATGGTGCTGCTCACAGCTGAGGGGGATGATGTGGTCCTGCAAGACCAGGGTGAGCAATAGGGAGTTACAAGGATACCAAGGAGCTACCAAGGTGTACGTACAGCAAAAACCACATCCCTTTTGGGTAGGAGTGAAGCAGGAGCATCCTGCCAAGCTAACCCTGCCTCCTGCAGGCAGAAGGGCTGTGTGGTACAACCTTTCATAGGGGGAGCTGTCAGCTTACAAGAGGGCTGGAGAAGTCATTGGCAACCCTAAAGGATGCAGAGTAAACCCTTCGCATGCCTTTCTGTTCTGGATCTTTTGGGAATATACATAAGGGATATACATGTGGGAATAGACATATGAAATAATACATAAAGCAACTGACAGCTCCCACAAAAAAAACCAAACCAATAAATATATTTCTAAGTAAAAAGTATATTTCCATGGCTTCTTCCCTACATGCAGAGCAGACAAGACAAATATGGCCTAGTTTTCGCATTTGCTGGGCACCCATGGATCCCACTAGCTTTAGCAGGTGCTGCAGATGCTCGGTTCTTCTGGAAAACAGAAACCAGGTCATAAATCTCTCTCCCTCTACCTGTGTCATCTTCAAAATTTTTAATTAAAACTCTGCCTTCTATTGTTTCTGGGGTCTGGAAATTAATTGTCATTAATACAGTTTAAGGCTCTGCTGCCCAGATCCTTTTGTCCTTCAGGTGTGTGGCGTGATCAGAAATCTGGAGCAGACCGTATCCCTGCTGCCTTAAGGGGGAAAAAAAAAAATCCATTTTTGGAATTCACTTTACAAGACTTGTGAGCCTTGTTAAGCTCAGCGCTGCTGCGGCTCCCCTATGGTGGGTAGTGGTATTTCTGGCAAGGTGGCTGTGTGAACAGTCACATTAGATCAACAGCACTGCTACTGCTAAAGGACAGTCCTGCAAATAAATAAGAAGAGGGAAGAGGGCAAATGAAATGAGACAATTTTTCAATTTGTGAACCTGGACAGATATTTTCCCAACATTTTATATCCTTATTCATCTCTTTCTTTTTCTCTCTCTTTTTCCTCTTGTTCTTTCCATGTGCACATGCTGTAATCAACAGCTCTTTCTGCATTGCTTGGCTCTTCATCTTTTCCTTTGCCTGTCGACACCTCCCAGACGGAGGACTCTCCCCTGATTTCTTTCTCTCCACTGCTAAGTAACCATCAGTAACCATGGCCATGGCTCGCTCTCTGCCCAGCGTGCTGGTCCCTGAGCCGTGTGTGGTCTGTTTGGTATGAGCTGCATTTGCTCAAAAGCAAATGGGCCGCTGTGGCTGCGTCTCAGTTTCTTGCCTACTTTTCCGTGTATCATGGGAGGATTTCTTATTTGCATGTTCTCTACTTCCAGGCATACTACGTGTGCACAGACACACACATTGAAATGAAAGACAGTCATATTTAATGCATTTTCTGCATCTTCATCTGAAGTCCAGAAAAAAAAAATAAATCTCAAGAGTAAATGCTCCCTTGGTGTATATTGCAGCTTGTCCAGACACAGCTTTTCTTCTCCAGCTTTCCCCTGTCGCTTTGTGCTGCCATCTTATGTCACTACTGTGCTGCTCTGTGCCCTTGCAAAAGGGCATCGCGTTAAGGATGGAGCTACTGTTATTCATAAGCATCTAATCTTTTTTGACATTCGTAACATCTGCAGTGTGGCAAGGAAAAATACAAAAGACTTCAGTATAGAGAGGAAAAAGAGAATTTCCCCATAACCTTTCTGGCCTGCTTCACTGCGCGGGAAACAGAAAAGAGCAGGCAAGGCTGCTTCTTCAGAGTCAAGGTCTGAACCACACAAATGCTGGATGGCCCAGGCTCACAGAGGACACGTTAGCGTTTTTACCACCTTCCAGGATGAAGTTTACATGTCACACTAAACCATATGGACTTGTGTGTCGCAGTCCGATATGCACAATGACATGCTTCTTTCAGTCCCTCTGTTAGACACAGCCCTGCCCGTGCTCAGGTGGAGAGCATCACTCGGACCACGGGCATCTCCATCCACCAGGCGTGGGTTCTCATGGGGAGCAAGGGCAAAAGTGGAACTGAAGCTACATAGCTCTGTTGGTTTTTGTCTGATGTTAAGGCTGTTGAAGAAAAATGCCTAGATTTGAGCAATAGCTTGAGGTGTCATCTACTCATGTAAATTTTCTAAAACACTCACCTTACGTCATGGTTTGTAGGTAACAGTACATGACCCCCAAGAGAGGATACTGTTACTTTTGAAAGCTATGTGTTAGTAAGCTTACATGGGAAGTGTATGAAGGAGGATTGTAAAATATGCTTATCTTTAGTTGCAGGAAATTGGCCTTGATGGTCCACCAAGTCTTTATACTCCTAGTAATCTTCAAGATACTTTCCTTATAGCCAGTAAATGTCCCAGAGGCTTGTGAAAGATGGACAAGCAGAGTGTTATGGTTGCCCATGCCCATACCCAGTGAGTGGGTGGCTTTTCTGGGGACTTAGTAAGGCTCCGGGCTATGTTTTCTTTTGTCAGGCTTTCCTATCTTAGGATTTACTGCAAATTAAATAACAACATACACAGAAACTATTAAAAATACCTCTAAAGCGGAGTACTTTTCTTCTTTTTCTTAATAGCTAAAATGACTGCAAATGAGCAAAATGCAATCCTTTACTTGGGGATACAACTCCAATCAAATCAGCCAAGTCATGAATTGGCAGCAGTACAAAACAAGTCAACAGCTGATCAAATCATCAAACAAGCGCATACAAGATTTGAGTAATAAAGCCACACAACATATGGTGAATTTTATGAAACAATGAGCACTGCTCCTCCTTACTCCAGTTACACTTGTCACTTGCCCACACACACTGTCTTTCTCTTTGCCTTCCTTAAAATATCTTTTTTTCCTAGGAAGTAACTGGAGAAGCAAAGGTAACGTTGTTTATTCCGATCCAATAAGGATCACGTGTTGATGCTGGATCTGTTTGCTTGAAACCAGCTGAGCAAAAACTAAGGGCTTGCAAAATGAGAATGGTTGGAGGTTATTCTTGTCATTATATACAACATGATAGCTTTATTCGATAAGCCTGTTTCACAAGATGGATGATCAGTGTTGTTCGGAGAAGCAGAAGAGGAAAAAAAGGGAGACTCTCTGTCTCCTTTTCTGGAGAGCTTAGAGATAGTCCTGACCACAACCAGCTGTCGCGACTTTTGCCTTGGCTTAGCTGCAGCCCTTGCTGTGGTCAGGGCTATGCGGGCTGCGCAGCACAAGTCAAGTTGAAACCCAAAAAAGAGTGTGGAAAAGGCAGCTGAAGTCCTAAAAAACCGGGTTGCCCTACATGCTGCAGTTTGACTTGAGGTGTTTGGTGTGGGGATATCAGGAGACATCTCATAGTCATTAAGCTAAAGAAAACAAGTGTGTGTCTGGAGGTGGAGAAGAGCTGGATGTACACAACATTCACACAGCATGTCCTCAGTCAATCTCAAATTCTTATTGGCCTAAACAGCAGCTTGCTATCATAATACCTACTTTTTCCACTGAAAATTATGTTAGCTCTCTTAGAAATGTTATGCATAACATTTCTTCTCTCATTCAGATGGTCAGAACTGCCCTCTGCATGTGTGTGAGAGAGAGTGAGCTCAAGCATTTAAGATTCGTGGGGAAATTCAGAACCACAGCATTTTAGATGCTATATATCAGCCGTTGCACTGCCTGTGTCATTTGCAGGCTCTTGCTGTCGCAATGAAGAACAACCTCACAAAGGCCCCTCAGCAGTCTCAGTGCCACAGAGGTTCCTTACTCCTTCCAATTTGCTCAACGTGACATATTTATTGGTAGTTGCAGTCTTGCATGGTCAACCTACCTTACAGAATGCAGTGCAAAGCAGGAGAGAAAACTTAATGGAGGCAAGTCAGATGGTAGGGGATATTCCTCCGGGCTTGTACTGGGGTGCGGGAGAGGTGTTAGGCGCGATTTTGCATCCTCTGCAGACAGGCCAACAACACACCTGCCAGCATTGCTTGCTGAAGAGCTGGGCTGACGGCACTTTACCAAAAGAGGCTGCTATTATTTGTGGTAGGAGAAGGTTGCCCAGATACTGAGACTCTGTCGTGCCTCGTTCAGCAACAGGGTAAAGGAATGAAAGTCAGATGAGAAGACATCTCATGGGAGCTTCGTGGGGAAGCAAGGTTTGCTGTCTTGAGCCAGACCAGGACTGGCGTCAGTGAAAGCTCTTGCTGTGCACAGTGAGCTCACAGCTCTGGATTGCTTACGGTGACCCTATGTCAGTGCAGAAAGCATTTCACCAATGTGCTCGCTGTTAATTAGCTTCAGCGATGCAAAGAAGCCAGTGACTAAGTGGCAGCAGAGTCTTCAGCCTGCAGGGACACAAGCAGGTCCCAGGGCAGCTGGCCACCTACCTCGAGGCTGCTCCCTCCCAGGCTCCTAACACTGTTTGCTGAAGTGACCCTGGCAGATCTGTCCACTGTCCAAGGAGTCCAAGATGACTCATGTGGAGCTGCAGTTTGCTTCCTTGCTGGTGTGAATGAGAATTTTCATTTCAGTTGTTTTCTATTGTCTGATTCAAAGGAGGTTTGTTTCCTTTCCAACAGGTACAAGATTCTGCAATATGCATATTGGCAATTATTGGGCATTCCAGGGAGATGGAGCTTCAGGACAGAAAGGGAAGCATTTGCCCAAGAAAGTCTGCTGCAGCAATATAACAGAGAAAATTTTGGTCCAGAAGCAGAAAGTAAAAACCCCACTAATGGACATGTGTCCTGGGAACTTTAATGATCAGTGGTGGTCCTCTGTTTCACACTTTACTTGGGAAACGGCTGCTCTCATGGCAAATAGTCACATTGAAACTATGGTAAAGCAGGAAAAAGGCATTGCTTCCTCAGTCAGCAGCTTTGGCAAGGGAGGCTCTGGAGAGAACTCCAGGAAGCCAAGGAGGAAGGAGGAGGTGGTCTGTATCTGTGCGTATCTGCATGCACTCCCTTCAGCCCCTGAGGCCAGGCTGCATCTTGGCTCCTTAATATTTAATACATTCAGATCTATTCTGGGACGGCTTCTCAGAATCACTCTTATTTGCAAGTGTGAGCTGACCTTATTCCCCCTTATATTGCTGCTGTCTGAATGAAAACACCAGTGGAGAAAGCAAAGCAGCACAACGGGCTGCAGAGTAAATTGTGTGCAAAGGGTCTGTTCCCATCCTGAGCTCCCAGGCCATTCTGCTTCAGCTGCACTCTCTACCCAGTGGGTTGTAGGACGCTTGCATGTTGAGCCACGTCCTGCCACCTCACACCATCCCTCTCCCTGAGAAGCTGGCAACAAGGATGTGTGCCTGGTGTCAGCACATCCCCAATGGCTGCGTTTCCTCCGTGAGTAAGAAAACAGTGAGACCCTTTGGCAGGCACTTCCTGATGGCCACAGCCCAAACGAACTCAACAGTGACAAGGTGACCTTGACGAGGTGAGATGGGAAGGCTCTCAGCCCAAGCGTCGCCAATAAACAGAGTACAGCTGCATGGAGCGGTGTTTCAGGCCATTTGGACACAGGATCAACCAGCACTCGAGCCAAAGAGATGTTTTGGTGGTGAGCCTGTCAGCTCAACAGACAACCATGGCGAGCACACCTCCTCCCTGACTGCCCTGTATGTAGTCTGGGCTGCCATCAGGCATCCCAAGACCCACCTCTGTGCATGTGCATGTGTGTTTGTGTGTAAATCCTTGGGAGCACATGAGCTTGAGCTGGGGAAAGGTGGATGCACTGGGGAAGGCAGGAAGGATTTAGCACGCAAGTGTGGAGCTCCTCCAGTCTGACATGAATGGAGTGGCTTTTGCAGAGAGAGCCTTACTCTTGCTGCCTCCTTGCTGCCGCTTCTGGGCAATACTGGTTTTGCTGACAGAATGGAGGACACAGCTGGCCAAACATACAACCTACGCTGCTTTGCAGGGATCCTGAGCACTTTGCTGGATGCTGCTGGATGTCCCCCTCATGCCCTGGCTGCCAGCACTCTCCTGGGGCTCTCCAAAGTTCTGGGCAGTACAAGGGTGGGGTGATCCATCATTTATTTCCAGCGTTTGTCATCCTCGAGTCACTGTGCTGTAAAAACATGAAAAAGCCAGATCCCTGCTGACCGCAGGGCAGCAAACTCGAGGGTCAAAGGAATAGCAACAAAACTAAATAAAACAAACCAAAAAACGTAGTACTGCACTGGAGGCAATGCAACAAGATATTTTCAGGAAACTGCTTTTGAAGGAGTTTGAGAACATGCGGGAGACTTCAACTCTTAGGTCACTGCCTCAAAGACAACTGAAAACTAGTAGTCACCCAAAGTCATTTCTACTGGACAACAGCTATTTATAGACAGTAAATTCGTTATAACCCTGGTTCCCACTGTTTAGTCCCCCTTGCCAACCACTGATTGTGCCCAGGTTGAGGACAGTGACTTTCCAGCACAGTGGGTGAGTACTGCCCTCTCCCCAACTGTGGCTGCTCTGGGGCACAGTGAGGCTTTCTGTGGGTGAACAGTCACATACGGGGGCCTCACGTCCCTAGGTGTACTCTGTCTGTGGTGCTCAGTGGCTTTAAGTAGAGTTCTGGGTGTTTGGTGCCTCTCAAAATTAACACCTGAAGACAACCTAAACAAAGGCCGTGCTGAAATCCACAGGGCTCATATGGTGTAGCTCACAACTCCATGTGGCTACCAAGGCTTGCATAAGGCAGAGATGCCGTAGTGCAAGCTAGCAAACCAGCATGGCGTGCCCTCTGGCCCCATCTTTCCCATCTTTGAGCTGGGTAGCAGTTCACTTTTCCTTATAGGAGTCCCTCAGTGTTTCCATCTGTCTCAGTAAAATCACAGTCTAGCTCTAGGTTTTTATTCTACTTTGGCACCTTTGCTTCCTGTCCTGGTTCTGGCTAGGACAGAGTTAATTCTCACCTGAGCTGGGAGAGGAGCTGGAGCCGGTGGCACCTGTGGCTGGGGGACACAGCTGTTCCATCCCATGTGACATTATGCTCAGCATATCAGTGAGGAGGGCACTGAGGGAAGTGTCCTGCTACTCATGAGGAAGATGAGCATCAGGATCCACTGTGAGCTATTGTACTGTAAACTATGTGCTTAACTTTTTCTCTCAAAGAGTGGTAAGGCACTGGAACGGCCTGCCCAGGGAGGTGGTGGAGTCTCCGTCCCTGGCAGTGTTCAAGAGGCGGCTTGATGAGAAGCTACAGGATATGGTTTAGTAGCTGTGGCAGCAATGGTAGTGGGAAGACGGTTGGACTAGATGATCTTATAGGTCCCATCCAACCATGTGATTCTATGATTCTATGATTCTAAGTATTTTCTGTTATTTTTGTTTGTTTTCCGTCTCTGTTTTGTTTTCTTCTGATGTTCTCTTAATTTTGTTGGTTTTTATCTCAACCCATGAGTTTTACCTTCTTTGCTTTACCAGTTCTCCTCCCTGTCCCACTGGAGGGTGGGGGCAGTGAGTGACAGACTGCGTAGCTTGGTCCAGAGCAGGGCTAAATTACATAGACTATGACATTTCCAAATAGGAGGACCATAAATTTCTCTTCACCATCTTTGCAGAGGGCACATAACCAGAGCACCACAGCCTTTGGAGGCAGTCCTGTTAAAAAGAAGAGTGAAGTGATGGTGTGTTAGAAAAGATCCCCAGGGAAGCCTTTGCCACTGTCAGCATTTGAAAGATGTTAGATGAATCTCCTATGAAATACCACTTAGGCCAAAGCTGGTTGGTCAAAGATGGTCATAAGTATTTGCAAAATGTCCCTTCAGGTTTACAGGCTAACCTCTCAAGAATATGAGGTAGAAAGTAGTGGGAGGGGAGACTTTAAAAGCTGTGCTGGCCCAAAAAGCGTGGCCATGTCAGTGTGCTCGCTCAGCGTTTGCTGAGGATGCACTATGCGACAGGAAATCGGCGTGTCCCCAGCAGTTCCTGCCCTCCTTGAGTGCATGCCCAGGGCATGCTGCATCCTTGGGGCAGGGGCAGTGGTGCTGGGAGAAGCTTGCCAGGGACAAGGAACATCTCCAGCCAAGGAAACTTCAAAAATGAAGTTAAAGGTTTGGTTTAGGTGCGTCTTGCATCTCTGCCCAGTTGCCAACCCCTGCCCAACTCCCTGAAGAAATGCCTTTTTTCCTTGGTCTTTTTCCACCCAAAAAAAGGCTCTACTTGTGGGGAGCAAATGTGTGCATGTGATTTGGGTGATTAGTGTGGCTGAGGATTTATGCTTAGATAGAGAGGGAATAAGAAGGTAACAGAGGCAAAGAAGCAATCTCTGAGCGCTGCTTCTTGTGATCAAGCATCGGGGCTAATGCATTAGCTTTCTCTACCCGTGTATGATCACTGTGTTTACATTTCTTGCCTGAAGATACAACCAATTTCAGGACACAGTTATAAGCTGACGATGTCTGCCTCTCTGAGGTGGGTACAGGGCACCTTCTCTGCTGCAAGAAGGCAGCCAGCTTTTTTCAGCGGTATGTGTGCTGCATGCTGGGCAGGGGCAGGTACGGAGAGAACGGTAGGGTGAGGAAGGTCCTCAGACCGATGGGCAGGTGGCTGGCACCAGGAAGGTAACCCTCTCATCTTCCTGGGGTTATTTCCAACACATGTTTAAGGCAGTATTAAAGGCACAATTGTGTTACTGAGTACAACATGCACTCAACTCCATCTAACTTGGGGGGAAACCCTGTGTGGTGGCTTCCATGCACTGGTGCTGCTGCTGTTCCTGTGGCAGGGGAAGAAAACAGCTGGAGTGGCTGCCTGCCTGTGTTTATTTGAGCAAAATCACATTTATGACTCTGCCACAACCTTTCTATGTGACCTTGGCAGCTTGCTTCGCCCCTGAGTGCTACCCAGGTATTGATGGATAAGACACTGATGTGATGCAAGCAGAGCAGCACTGCCAGATGAGTTCTTGTGAGGCCAAGTAATTCTCTCCCCTAAGAAAAAGACTTTTATTTCTATTCTGTAGAAAATCAGCTAGAAAATATCATGGAAGAAAGTTCTGTCTCCATTAAATATGTGGGACAAACTTTTGCCATTTGAGTCTGCTAGGATCTGCTCAGGCTCCAGGTTCATATACTGGTGAGAAGTGGCTCAGGAAAAAGCAAAGCATCTCTCATCTGTGTCAGCCCAGCACAATCTGTTTTCTTCCTCTGCCTCTGCTCTTCATGCCACTGCACAGTTGTCTTGTGCTTGGGCTACAAAGGAAAAAAACCGAACAACATTTTGTTTTCTTCTTGCTTTAATTGTGCTTTCCGAGTGTTTGTGTATAGCTGAAGGGCAACACGCACCTGCCTGTACAAACTTTAAATAGGCCCATTTGCTCTCACTGTTTAAGTGAGAGATCCAAGCGATGTCAAATGTGGGCATCTGTTGCTCAAAGGAAATAGTGGTGTCAACTTGTCATACTTCGCTTCTGCTCCTGCATCCTGTGCAGTGAAGCGGCAACCCACGCACAGCTGGAATCGCTGCCAACAGAAGAGCAACAGTCGGTAGGTGAAATCCACACAGTGCCTCATCTGGGTCTTTGAAATGGGACTCTTATGGGGCTCCAGTGTTGTGTGACCTTTTGCTAGGCTTCCAGACAGAGGTGACTTTTTCTTTTTTTATGAAAACAAACAAAGAAAAAATCATCTGACTTCAAAGGATTCATTGTCAAAATGCTTTCCATCTGTGCAGTATTCTGTTTGTTATTTGCTTTTGTTTTCTGTTCCTGAGGGGTTAATTAAGACATGCATCCTTCCTGGGCTATTTCTTTACTGTAGAGAGGTTGAAAACATGGATTTGTGTTTATCTGTGACAACACAGTTGTATGTCCTGAATCGCCGCTGGCAGAGCTGGAAGCAGCTCATGAGAGCAGCCAATATATCTCCCTCCTGATGCAAAGTTCCTCCTTGAAGGGCAGTCCGTGTGTTTTAATCAATATGATATATAGGAGCTTCAATTACTTCCCTTGCTACTGCCCGTTTCCCTGTTATTCACAAATCCTAGAGTTATGTGGAAGCCCTGAAGACTTTGACTGTGTCTATAGTTCTGGCAGTCCAAGGAGGTCTAAATCTAGCTGCAATTAATGCGTATTAAGACACATACATACAGATTTGTTTCATGCAGACTCTGAACATGCTGGGCTGCTCTGCCAGAGCATGGCTACTGATGAATGAAGGATTATATCCTTTGAGTTTTGTCTCAAACAGTGAAGTTCAATATTTCCTTGTTCCATAGAAGCCAATGTTGTCTTGCAGCTTAGGGAGATGCTGGGAGAACATCTAAATATGCCTGCCTCAGGGCCCTGGTTAGTGCAAGGGCTTGCGCGAAATGTTGTATTCACTTAGAGCCTTTCTCTGTAAAGAAAGAAAAGTAAGAACAACAAAAGGAAAGTAAAAGGTGAAAAAGGGAGAAATCAAAAATCTCCAGGAAGGCCTGTGGGTTAGAAAGAGATAGAGGTGGGGAAACTTACAGGCTGGACAACTCAGTGGGCTTTGGCTCAAGCACTGGATGTAGGGCAAGCTGTATGGCCTCTGCTCCAGCGAGGAAAACAAGGCTCTTGTCTCCAAGCTAATTGGTCTGCCGTCATTTGCAACACAAGTACTGATTTTGTCGCAGCAAACTCAAACTACGAGGACCCTCCAGGTGATGCTGCATATAAGACCACAGAGTAGACCAGAGCTGTACCTGCTGCCAGCCAGCTCCAAGTCTGGAGATCTTCCAGTGCGGTGCCATGGGTGGTAGGTTGTTACAGTCTACTTGCCAATGGCCTCTTCTTGACCTTGCTGGGCCAAGAGAGATTTCTTATTTCAAGAGAAGGGGCTGTATCAGGACTACATGTGTATATGTTTCTTAAAAAAGAACAAAGATGGGCTGTCATTAAAGAGAGCCTGGTCCATACTGAAATCTTAAGAAAAGCCAGCAGAAAGACAATGTCAGTGTAAAGATTTCTGCTGCCAATAAAGACCATAGGCCCTACTTTCTGGCTCAGGGAGCAACGTGGAAGATAAGGGTGTTATATCTCCATTGAAAAGATTAATGTCAAGCATGAGGATTAGTTCTCTGCAGCGCAGAAGATTAAGTTTGGATTTTGCAAGCTTTCCTATTATCAGCTTTCTCCCTAGACAATCCCCACAGGCCTGTACCATCCTCCCTGGCCAACACTGAACCTGAAGGAATGTCTCTCACTCTGCTGTATTTCCTTGCACTCCATCTCCACACTAAAGCACCCATTGCATTGAGACTGTGCTTCACTGTGCAGATTTACAGAGCCTCTCCCACACACCTCCAAGGACAAAACCTGCCTTCTGGATTGGAAAGGGAAAAGAAGCAAGTATTCTCCTGCCAGGCAGAGGGCAGTGGCCACAACTCCTATCTGTGATCCAGCTGTGTGAGCCAGAGGTGGCACCTCCTCCTCCAGCTATTGCCACTGCTGTTCACCAGCTCTCCTGGCAAACTGGTTCATTTGAGCGCTCCCAGTCCTGCTCCAGGCAAAACGAACCAGAATAACTCACAGCATCTTCTTACATTTTTTAAACTGATCCAGGTTGTTTTACCTGAGATGGATTAAGGTGCTCTGACTGGGAAGTTGGGAGAATTCAGTCTGTCTTCCTCTCTGAACTTGCTGAAGGAAAGGCTGCTTCTGTATTCAGGCATCTGCACTGCCAAGAGCCAGGAGCAAGACACAGGTGTATGCCAGATGGAGAGCTGAGGGGACGTGACAGCGAAGGATGTGCTGACAGCCTCAAAATGCAAAGTGCCTGTGGCTTGACTTCACCCAGGAGTGTACGCTCCAGCAGCTGCGGCTGTTTTGGATAAGCCTAGGTTCAGGAGGTTCCTCGATTCTTCTGCTCTTAAGACAATTTCTGGCAGTGTTTTTTGCCTCACCAGTTGAATAGCCCTCACACTGAGCAAAGCTGAGGGCAAACCTGCTGCTTGCTGGCCGGGACACGGTGCAAAGCCCACATTGCCAGTATCTCCAAGCATTTCGGCATCGTGCTTATCTTGGCTCTGTCCTTCGTTCTGGGTCTGTGTTCCACTGGCGGAGCAAAGTGCATAGAGGAACACTTCCTATTTGTGTTAAATGCTTTAATTTCATGAGGCAGAGACACTGGACTGGAGGAGCTCTACCTGTTGGCAAAGCTGCACTTGAAGGAAAAGCAGGGCTTTGCTCTGAAATCTCAGAGTTGCTTTGATTGTTTGCCTACTAAGGCTTCATATCATAATAGGATCAAATAGGCTTCACAGACAGTAAAACTGAGTCACAGAAGAGAAATGGATGTCTAACTTCACACAGGAGCACAGGCCAAGCCAGACAACATGAATCTCAGTGTAGAAAAGGTCAGGCAACCAAAATAATAAAACAGTTTAATTATCTGACACCTTTTCATTAATTATATATTTCTGTGCAAACTTGGAACCATTTTTTACTCTCCTTTGAATTAAAGTTTTGGCAAAAGGGAAGTACTTCATGACGTCAGGCAGCTGGCCAGCTCTCACTCTTGCTCCTTTCTGTTTCATCCCCATAAGAAACAGCAAGTGAGGAGCAGACCAGCTGCTTTGACCACTGCCCTGCTGTCTTCAGCAAAAGAAAAAAGCCTGTGACTCCTCACAGGCTTTCCCTCTAAAAACTGAAGGGACAGTGAGGAGGAGAGTTTGTGTCTTTATCACACAAGTTTTAAAACACTGAGTTTTCTTAATCTTTGTGTATCTGTATATATCCATATATGCCATATGTATATGGCAACTCCACATTAAGTCCCAGCAGTTAGGCTGATGCCAGGCAGCCGGGGACATTAGCAGGGGCTGACCTGGGTCTCTTTGCAAATGATGTCACTCTTTTTGCATACTTAGTCTGTAGGACCCCACAGGCTTGTAACCTGACCTGGAACTGCACTGAGGCTGTACGGTTTCTGCTCTGTCCCCACTGAGCTGGTGATGAAGCAATGAAATCCGAGAGCTGTGAAAAATGCTTTTCAAGTTGCATAATCAAGAAAGTGTCGAAGGAGAGGTCCTGTTTTATTATGACCTATAAAATACTAGGAAAAGTCCCCATTCATTTTCCCCAGTTTTATTTTTAACAGATTACTTAATGGGTTGCTGCTGAGGTAAATATATGTGTGTATAAAGAGAGTTTTAAAATTATTGTGCCCTAATGGCCCCTCACAATATTAAAAAACAGAGTATGTAAAAATGCAAATATTTCTATATCTTTGTCAGTTTTTATTTTGCAGCTTGTGGAAGCTCCATTTAATCTCTAGCAATAACTAATTTCCCCTGGGTTCTTAGCCTTGTCCTTCCTGCCTCTAATACCAGAGTGTCAACCCAGTCACAAATAGTTAAAAGCAATATTGTAGGGTGAATATAATCATGGCCAGTAACTGGGCAACTGCCCGCTTAATCTGATTATCGGCCTGTGACGCACTGTAGCCCGTTAACCTTGTTTTGACCAGCTTCCTGACACTTGTGGCACAAATGAAGTGTGACGTGATTAAATGAGACTGATCAGTTTTACTCACCAGGACAATACCCAGCAGCTGCTGTGCTTGGGATTTACAATGCGGTGAAAGCTTTGAAGTCCCATAATTTAGCTGTTATGATTGCTTTCCTCTGGCTGGAGGGATGACCGTCCCCTCCAAACGTGTCATTCAGTGTGGACGCAATGACTTTTTTGTGGTGGTTCCCTGTGGACCTCTGCAGGCCCCCAGATCGTCCCCAAGAAGTAAGTCTGCAGAGCAGGACTTGGCTTTGGTACACGCCTGATGCAACCAGCAGATAATAAACTTACCACATGGGAGAAAAGGCAAACACAGCTCTATAAACATATTTGGTATTCTAACTATATTTTAACATGGTTTTTTTGGGGTAGTTCTTGGCCAGATTTCTTAAAAGTGGAAGTATTAGTCATGTAACAATCCAAGTACTCTCTGTTAGGTTGCTCTCTAAATGCATGAGCTGCGTTAGGTGATGATAGCCTTTCTACTGCAAAAGGATCATTTCCCTTACTTGAAGCTTTGTGTATTCTAAGGCCAGAAAGACTGTTACAATTGTCCTGATCTTCTTTTCGGAGTGTTTCCCCTGGGTGTTGGAGGGCAGTGCTTTTGCCGGGGAGTGCGCTGGGTTGCCTGCTGTTGGTGCTGTGAGCAGATACAGCTACGCACATGTCTGGTAAGTTAATGTGCTGATGTGCCCTTCATAAAGTAAAAAAAAAATAAACCTCTGCTAACCTTGCAAGCCCTCTATTGTTTACTGGAAAAGGCTAACAGGAAAAAAGGAAGGAGATACAATGAAACAAGAGCATTAAGATGAAAAGAAAATAATTACCTTGGGTGGGATATGAAATCAAAGGCAATATTTTTCCTCCCTGCTATGGCCTTTATTTTTACTTGTAGAGTACTGGGATAACGAGACATTGTTCTCCTAACGTAGTCAAAACAGATGTAAAATCCTCAGTCTGACATTGAGAATGACTGATGCTTGTGCAGGAGGCCAGGCTTGGGCAATCTGGATCACTGTCGCCCTGTCTTCTCATGGATAACTTTGCACTTTTCATTCAACATAAATCCTACATTCCCACTATGGGATGAGGCCTGTCAAATAAACACGGATCTGTGAGACAAAGCAAATGTATATAGAATAAAAATGCCCAAAATTAGCAGTGTAATATAAGTTCTTATTGAATAGATTAGAGCTTAGTAGAGCTTTAGGAGCTACACAAAAGGCTGCATGTGTGTGCAGGTACAGGATGGCAGGGGAGAGGACCGAGACCTCGAGCTTGGCAGTGGCAGGCCAGGAAAATGCTCTCCTGGAAGGGAGTAACTCATCCTTCAGCTTCTGGTAATTTTGGGAAAGATTTCACGGCCAAACACTCACATGTTCAGGATTACCTAGCAGAAAATTACATGACTGTCAGCAAACAAATCGTTTTGAATGAAGATGAACAAGACACGTAAGCCGAGTCAGAGAGCTACTGTTAACTAATCACGTATCTGACCTTAACTGCTCTCTAATGACAGTGTCTAGGCCTTGGGTGCCTTAGATAAATGCTTATAATAATGCCTGTTACAGAAGGATTGGCAGTGCTTTGTATGTAGACACGTCAAGTTGAGAAGGGTATTAAGTCCTGTGAGATGAAGTGTGAGCAGGTCTGGTGCTGGTTGCCCAGCTTCTCCTCCCTGCCCACTGCCTGCAGTGATGCTGCCATGGGGCCCAGCAGGGCTTGGGGGGCCACCCTGGCCCCTGCTTCCCCTCCATCCTCCCTTCCCCTCCCCCCAGGGTACCCTGTCTCAGAAGATGAAGCCTCAGACAGCCCAGGTGTGGATGGGAGCACTTCATTGCTCCTGTCACGCATTATTACCAGGCGCTGGCAGTGCCAGGGGCAGGCAGCAGGCCAAGAGGCTGTTTGGCTTGGAAGCAGCCACCCCACATTATGGCTTTTTAATGTATAAGCACAGTACCACATCCAGCTCACACGTGCCAGGCTGCTTGGCACTGCCAACTGCGGCGTGGATGGGGAGGCCTGGGGGACCGGTATGGAGACTTTAAATGTGTGAAATCCAGGTCAAAGCAGGACAAGTCTGATCTGATGGCCCCTCAGAGTGACGTGAAGCCCTGGCAAGCTACCAGCAGCCCAGGTTTCTCTGCTGGAAACCCCTTTGGTTGTCCAGCTCTAGGGGAGGAAGCCCTCAATGGGTACTAGAGGCAGGTACTTAGCCCAGGCTAGCAAAACTAGAGCCTGGGGGCTTCCCAGAGTCTGTGCCTGGTGGCCCCTTTCCTTCCCCAGGAAGGGACTGGTCTTTGCCATGCTTATAGACTTTGGCCATCTGAGACCTCACAGTGAACATCACCTGGCTGTAACGGGAAGGCAGCTGTCTGCCTCCCCAAAAGTAGAGAGGTTGTCTCATCGCCAAAGGCAAATAACCAGATGCTGCACTGCACTTGAATGCATGTGTTACAGCAGCGTTGTACAGAGGTCACAGTCATGGGTGAGGTCTTCCTCAGGCTGAGCACAGGGCTAGCACATTGGGAAGCTATCATCCAAACAGGTGAAGAATAGAGGGGAAACGATTGCAAAGAAATGCTGGGATTAGCTGTTGGCTCACAAAAGGGAAAATGAATGGAATAGGATATCCTCTTGGTCAACTAATATAACTCATGGTGGGAATAGATGCCAGCACACCAGTACTCTGCCAAGGCAAAGACTTTCTGGGCTAGCCCTACAGTGTAAAATTATTTTCCCGTTCCTGGTGTAAGTCTCCATTCTCTCTTCTGGATGCAGGATAAATTCAAAGATGTGTCCTCTGTTTTTAATAGCCGCCTTGGTTTTTCTCCAGGTGCCTGCTTTTGCATTTCTCTGACATTTCCTGTAGGGATAGTGCTAAGTGATTCCCTACAATGACACTCATGAAGACAGACTGTTAAATACAAATCACAGATGCCACAAAGAATTTCCTGATATCACTACCAAAAAGGAAGTGGAAGAGGTAAGAGCTAAGGGTGAAAACTAGTATCATAGAAGTAGTTTTTTCAATCCTACATGCTGCAGGAAAGAATTTTGTTAATGTAGTGTTGCAATCTTTTGAGAGTATCCCTCTCCTGGAAGGATTTCTTGGAAGCTCTTAAGTGCCTTTGGAAACTCTTTGCATTTAGGCCATACCTCTCTGGTATGGATGACTTGGAAATTCTAGCTCCTGCTTCAGAACAATAGGGCAGAACCTAAGCACTGGTTTAACTCTTATCTTTTATTTGGGACAGGATTGATGCAAGGTAACAGACTGTAATAACATGCTGGACAGAAGTTGTCCTGACCTGGTGATTTTAGGTTGCCTGATGTTAATCGCTGCTGCTTCGCATTTCTGTCGCCTAGCCTCCTGTTTACTTGCCATTTGCCTTGAAGTATCTTAGGAGGCCTGATGTGGTAGCAATTCTTTAACTCCTTCCTCTGTACAGAACAGAAAAACATGGTGTTCTCCTGCCTTTGTGATGAAGACAGGAAATTTGTCATGATGGACTAATGCTATTGCTAGGATCCCTCTCATTCTGGAAAAAAAATACTTTTAAAACTTATTTTGCTCTTTTACAGTCTCCAACTCTGCTTGCCATAGGATTATCTCAATTTTACTTTCCTTTACTCATCCATTTTCTATGCTTTATGGTCTTCAGTGACTGTATAGGGCAGAATTTTATACTCAGGTGTGTTCCTAAACCAGAGCTTTTGACTCATGGAGAAATGAGAGTACAGACAGCCATCTTCTAAATGACCCCTCTCAGCTGGTTTCAGGGCAGCTTAATCTGACTTGCTACATCTCAGTGCAAGTAGCAGTTTAGCCATTAATAAGGTCAAACTTGGAAAGCATTGACTAACTCAAAAATAAAGCTTTGAAAAGATGGTTAATAAAGATAAATCCCATTTTCATGCCATCCCAGCAAGTCCAGCCACCAGCATTTCAAGCAGTTCTGCTAGGGCCTGACTTCTGCTAACATCTGCAAGCTTAGGGAAGCACTCCTTGTTTACAGTACCAAATTTTTTACAAGCTAACCCAAAGGAATGCCTATACAGTGCTCTAGTCAACCTTAAGAGGCTTCTAACAATACACTGAATAAATAAACACTCAGCCATTACCAAATAACCCAAATAATCAACTCCATGGCCATGTAAGTGCAGGAGAAGCTCATGTATTTGTGCAACAATCTCATATAAAACTGGAGGTGTAATCCAAACAGTAATTAAGCTATTTCATGGGCATTAGTACCAGCTTCTAAAACATGAACCCAGTGGACTTCGGGGACATTTAATTTTCAGATCCAAATTTACACTGGTTTCATATGAAATTCCAAGCCAGTGAAAACTATCTTTTGTTTTCAGTTCAACTCTGACTCACGCCTGTGAGACACTTGTGTCAGGGGAGCCAATTCACACCTACCTGAGTTCAAGCAGGTGGTTCTCGGGGATCTGAGTATATGCTGCTGAGTGGGGAAACCCAAACCTTCCCTGGATCTGCACTTTCTGCACAACCAATGTTTGTTACGCAGCCACATGCACAGAAACAGGGATCACTGCTGCTTGCTTCTGTATCTGCTCCTACACCTACTGTTAAATTGGTACCTTTCATCCAGACTTGGCTTGTGCTGAGGTTTGATTGTAAGCCCACATAATAGAAACAGCTTCTCTAGTAGCTTCTCTGTGGTGTTTCCCTACATCCATGAAGGCTGTACTTTGTCTCTTGAAGTCAGCTGGATAAGTCCATTACCTGATACCTTGCCATCCCCTTGTGTAACATGAGGTTCATCTTGGTGTCCCGCCATGTGTGGATGTGTGGTTTTGCACAGTGCTCTATTAACTCCGTCTGGAGTATGAGCAAATACGGCTTCTCTTCTACTGAGTGAGACAGGAAAGAACATTTCACAAGCGTAAGCTGTCCTGTGCTGTAACCCAAACCTGCTCCTTTTGTTGGACAGAGAAAGAGAAGGAGAGTTTTTTTTGCCGAGGGAGTCACGCTGGCCAATGCTGGCTGGAGGGTTTTGCTGGCTGGAAGATTTTGCTGGCTGAAGGGTTTCAGGTGCAGCTGGAGCTGCTGGGGTTCAAATTCCCATTCTAGTTTCTGGCACAGGCATTCATTTTGCTCTTGGCCCTGCTGACGCTCCAAGCAGCCTCTGGACCTGAAAAAGCCCTTTGTGCTTCTGGCAGGTGAAACAAATACCAATGCATGTGTAAGAGAGGTCACTTTGGATTTCCATACAGACAGGGTTTTCCTTTTTTTTTTTTTTCTTTAATGAGATCTCAGGAGAGGGTGAGGGAAGGTGGCTGACAGAACATTATTATGGAGCTTGTAATTGCTTATAAAGCTTTCTAACCTACCTGTATTAACAAAAGCATGATGGAAGAGAGGAAAGGGGCCGGCTGCTCTCTGGAGCATGGCAGAGAAGGGGAGGGATGGACAAAGGGGTGGAGAAGGGCTCTTCTGACATTGCATGCGTAATCTAATCTAGGCCATAATAATTTCCTACTGGCTCAGCATCAGTCATATCGTTAGCCTAACACTGAAATTAGATCTTGCCTGTCAGTGACATTTGCTTTCCTATCTGGACCGTCTCTGTACTGCAGTACTTCCTGGCTCAATTCATGTGGGACCAACAATCCCAGTTATGTCGATCCAGACATAGCAGAAAGCTTTTACTGAGCACTCCCTGCAGACCAGGGAAACCATCAAAGCGAATGTTTCAATATGCCATTGCTCTCTTGTGTAAAATAAGAACAACTCCAAGTTACAACTTGGGGTCTTATTCCCTTCCAACTCCCTGCATTGATCACAAACAAAGGAACAGTAAATATTAAAAAGATACGCAAAGCATATCCCTTATCTAAACCCATACTGTATCTATGTCTATACTGTGTGTAGTCCAGCTGAGACAACTGAGCTGATGGGCCTGATTCATTCAGCTGTTCCTCCTCTTCCACTGTCAGGCACTAGGAAATAGAGATGCAATATTTCTGGCCCCTGCATCAGAACCCTGGTCATACAAGCTTGTGTTGTGATCGTATACATTAACCGTGGTTTAGCCAGCGCATCTCTCAGTTAGGAAGCCCCAAAGCATTCGGAAGTTGTGGCAAGGAAATGGGAGCTTTCCTCGAATCAGGGCTGCCAGAGCCACTGCGCTAACAATGCTGCAAAGACTGAAGTTTTCCCTTTTCCCCATGCAGGGGTCCTTGCAACAACTAGCAAGTTCTTCACGCTTCGGAATACTAGAGAAACCTGGAGAAGTTCCTGTGTGGGTCATATATTTGTACTGAACCTCCTGTCCTTCCCAGGGTGGAAACTTCCCCCTGTACTCACTGCTGCTGGTTGCACTTCAGAGGATGGAAAAGTGGTCTGAGCCCTAGTTTGAGCAGCCCCTATTGACCCAGGAGGGCTGCAGCCCACAGGGTGCTGGCTCTGGATCCGTACAGGGGATATGCTTCACTCCAGGCGCAGCCAGTCTGATGTCTGACCGTAAATGGATGAGCTGTCACACTGCAGGAGACATTCGTCTCGTTGTAGCTCCAGATATTTCCAGTGCTGTTTCCACCGGAGCCAGACATTGTGGGCTTCTTTCACATTTGATGGAGAGAAATAGGCATTTCTGGGGATTTAGCTCATCCAGAAGCAGATATTTAAAAAGTCAGACGAACCCGAGAAGTGCTTTCTAGGAGGACTTTATCCTTGAACAGCTTGAGGAATATTAGTTATTGAAAAGACCAAATTTTGGACAAACTCCAAATTCCAGATTATCATTTTAAAATATAACATTTTAAACAAATATTTTAATGTAAGCAAACATTCAATTTACCCTTGTTAGCAAACATAACATTACTTCATTCACAGTTTTTCAAATACCAGCCAGGTTCCCACTTAGGAACTGCAAACACCATATAGATTATCTTCTCCCAACATCTTGTTGCCCTGCATTTCAGGAGGGCTTAGAAGAGATAAGATGGGTTCCATTTTTCACCTCTTACTTAATCACAAAGTCATTTTGCGGTCAAGACCATTTTTAAAGGTGTCTGATTAAGGACCTCAGGGTTCAATTCAAAAAAGAATTAATTTAAGGTCTGGCACTCAGGAAATTCTGTTTTAGCTTAGGACTTATTTTCCTATGAAGGTTTTAAGATCCTGGCTACTCCATTCCCTCCCACCTTGTATTTTTAACGACTTGTCTGCATCTTGTTACCTTTCCTGTACCCTGTATACAAAGGCATCAGTGTGAGATAGCACCAAATATTTGTGAAAATAATTTTTTAAAAAATCCCACATATGCACATAGAAGGGGGCTTTCATTATGTGGTTTGTTTTTTTTTTCATGACCTAGAGCAAAAGAGAGGGACTTTTAAAATAGGTATTAAACCAGAGGCATGAGTTAAACTCTCAGACCTTCAGGTGGTATAGACACCATAGGTGGTGTAACATTTTACTTTAGCTGGGGATTTAAACACATAATGTAGTTTTATGGCATTTTCCTGCAAATTACAGCAAATTTTGATCATCAAGACATCAACCTGACTTCTCTTATTTATTTGTTAGAGCCTCTTTAAAGGACAGCTGGAGCTAAACTGTTATGGTCCTGCTAGGGGAGATGTATTGATCTGGGCATTCATTTATTGATTATCTACTTTACTGCCAAAAATTCCTCTCTGATTGTTTGTCTTTATCTACTTTAGATTCTGGAAGCAGGCTGGAAATTTCACGCACTGCCCATTACATTAATGGAAAGTATTGGTATGCTAATTGTTCAGGAGGTGATCGGAAGAGCTGAGGACAACATAATCATCTTGCTGCTCTACATGCTGTCTATGATTACTTATTTTGAAATCATTAGCTGAAAATATTGACATGTTAGGTAATGAATAAAACTCACATCAAAGAAACAAAATTACTGTTTGAATTTAAAAAAAAACCCTGCAAATGCAATGGATTTCTAATGAGCCCCTCCAGCAAACACAAGTGCTCAGAAGGTCAAGTGTAATAAAACTGTGAAATGAGAGGGTGAGGGGTGGAGGGTGAGGAGCTTGCAAACAAGAACTCTGTCTGGCTTTGTAGATGGAGAACTGGAACTATAGAACTGCCTAATTTGTGTGTACATTTATATATATGTAAAATGGAAAGGATGCCTTTTTTTTGAAAGTGCTTTTATTTTGCAGTGGAATCTGCTGGTGTAGCACCCTGTTGCTCCACAGGGTAGGATTAAAAGGTAAAACAGGCATCGGAACTTTCCATCGGCATTGCTGATGTTGAACTTTGTCCTTTGTATCAGAGTGGCTGGAACTGAGAATTTGCTTGGGCTTGAGCAAGGGATGTGGGGACGTGGAATTGTCTAGACAGACTGGGGCAACCACATACCTTGAGGGGCGGGGGCTGGGAGTTGGAAAACTGCTCTAAAAACACTGAAAAGTAAAATGGGGAGAACAGCTGTGTGCCACCTGAGCCATACAACTTTGGAATGGGATCCTGCACCTTCTGTGTTATCAGGGAAAACATAGACGTCACCTGGTAATACTCGCAAGTTGCCGTCATGGTGGGCAGACTCATGAGCTGAGCCCCTTGCCCTGTTCTCAGGCTGTGCCCTAAGACATGCTGCTGCTGCCACTGTGGCATTCCAGCCCCCCACATGGCTTTGGCAGTCAGGGAGAGCTCAAAACCAAGTGCATCCCATTGCGCTAACAGTAGAGCAATCATGCATGACCACTGATGCAATTTGTGCTAAGGAAGGGCAGGGCAGGACTGAAATCGTGAAACCCAAGGTTATGCCTATGGCACACAAAAAAGAGGAGAAGGATTTTTGCCTCCCACTCCCCCTCAGTCCCAAAATCACAAGCAAAGGGTACACAGGACATAGATGGAGGAAGTAAAGCAGTGAAGAGCCAGAAAGAGTGGATGAGGGTCTAAACACACTCTCAGAGTGTAGGGTAGTCTCCTGGAGCACAGCGTGGCAGCCGCTTCGCTGCAGGTCAGTAAGAGGGACCTAAACAGAGGACATAAAGATTTACCGGGCGATGGAGAACAGTCCCATGTTGCCCAGGGTATGGACAAATAGACCTTGCAACCTTTTTTCCACCTCTGGCTTCTGAGTCCCAAACAGAGATTGCCCTTACAGCTGCAGCTCAGGCCAAAGGGGAGCTGTGCAGCAAGGGGAGCTTGCAGATTGTGCAAAGAAAAAAAAATTAAAATGAAAGGGCCAGAGATTTAGGGGCTTCCCTTTCCATAGCGCTAGGACAGAAAAGCCAGCGGCTATT
This sequence comes from Chlamydotis macqueenii, assembly GCF_036417535.1. Classification (NCBI taxonomy): domain Eukaryota; kingdom Metazoa; phylum Chordata; class Aves; order Otidiformes; family Otididae; genus Chlamydotis; species Chlamydotis macqueenii. The sequence goes on along the minus strand of NC_141560.1, from coordinate 48,970,811 downwards.
GTAGAGCAAGGAGTTTCTGCGTATTTTCTAACCTACTGAGCCCACAGCCTGGCAGGAGAGGAGGAAGAGGATTTAATGCTTAAGCTATCTTAATTTGTACTGGCAGAACATCCCAGATTGGGTCCGTCTTTCTGGATGCTCATTAGAAGCCCTTTTGCACACGGAATATAGAGTAGCTTGAATCTGCAGGGACCAGTCCTAGTATTAACCGTTCTCATGCCTCGGGAAGCTGCAAGGAGTGAGCTCCTGGGATCACAGAGGCAGGCCTCGGCAGCTGAGCGGATGCCTGAATCCAAGCCTGGCACTTCTGGAGCTCAAGGAAAGGTGCAGCAGTTTGCTCAGGTGCTTCCTGTTGCTGCAGGCTCTGGGAGCCCATGGGACTCCGGGGACGGAGGAGGCTTGCCTCACCTGCTCTTTGAGCTCCATCGTCATTCAGTTTGCTTTTTTGAGAAGGCTGCCAATGTAATTGCACATGTCTGAGAACTCTTCCTCACTTCTGATTTGATCCTTATGTTTTCAGCTGGCATAGTGATGAGGACCATGTCAATACATACAGCTAATAACCCTTTACATACTGAGATGTTATGAGAGAAGCATACAAGTGATACGAGCGAATCTGAATGCCTATTATGACTCCTCCTTTGAAAATTGATCTCCGACTCTGTTTTCTAAAGAGAAGAATGTTGCAACAGTCAGGAGAGCTTCAAGCTTGACGCAGAGCTAAAGATCAAAAGCTTGCCAAGCAATAATGGAGATTAATTCTAATGGATAGATGGATATATGCTAATATACCTGTTTAACTTGATAGATGTTAATGATGATGACAAATTTATAAATGTATTTGGATCTGCATTCATCATTTTGCTGCAGTATATTAAAAATGGAATTATTACTATTTTGGATCCATCAAAAAGCTGTTGCTAAGCACAGCTGCAAACTCCCTGCCTTGCTAAGTGGCAGTTCAGTCATACACAAAATATTGCAATATATTATTACAAATTTTTATTCTTAATTAACACAGTCCTGACTTTTCATCATCATCAATCCTGTCACTGGTCATGACACATATAAATGACTAGAATTAATTTTTTTCAGAGCACTATTTCCAGGTTGAAGCCAGCAAATTTAGATTGCATCTAGAGACATTTTTGCATTTTGCTCTTTTGTCTCAAACCAGTGTGAACTCCCTAAAAAAAAATCAACTTCTAGCTTGTAAGAATGATTGTGAAATTAAATATCTGCTGTATACTGAGCTGGTTAGAAATGAGAAATGAAAAATCTGAGCTTCAGCTTACAAAATACTGAGCACTGGTACCTCCTAGAGAGGTCAGGTCTCTTGGAGATGCAGATCCTCTGCAATGTATTTAGGAATAATCCTTTGTTCCCCAGAGTAAGAACCAGCAGGTCTGCCGGTATGAGTTGAAAACACTCCGTTGTCTACAGTAACCTAAAAAGAGCACTCTTGAAGTTAATAATTGGCAAAGGTTTACTTTCAATAAACACCTGGACAATTTTTTCATAGGGAACCCTTTATGGTTTTGGTTTTGTTTCATCTGGGCATCTCAAAACACTATATAACCAAAAAGAGGTTAAATCCCACAGTCCTGGTGGCAGCTTTGCACTGCAAAGATTAAATGCCTGCCCCTTGGCAGCACAGTAACACAGAGAGAGAACTTCATGCCAAAGCCCGATATCTTCACACCTATTCTTCTACGGTGATCAGACACCCAAACTGTGACACACAGTTTGCTGGCAGACCACCTGCTTTATTCACAGATCTGACACAAAGAAATTTCTAAGTGGCACAGAATACAGCTGTGATGTGGATGGAGACAAAGATTGCATCTCTTACACTCAATTTGGCACCTACACCAGACAGTACTCACGCAGGGCATCCCCAGCCTCCTTAGTACTTCCATTACATCTGTCCCTACTTCAGCTTCCTTGAAGCCACCTGCAACTTTCCTGTGGAAGAGTGCAACTACATGTGCCATGTGGACACTGCTGTCACAGCCAGCTTTATTACACGCTGTTTGATGGCAGGAGATTGGGATGTTTATAAATTAGAGGATTGATGATTTCATTTCAAGATAGGGCAGAAGGTGGAGCTGCATTTGGAAATTAAATTCCAGCAGCAAAATCTCATGTCTTTTAGAGTCGTGAAGGAAGTGCCAGAAACTTTGGCTTGTAGCAATTGTGCTAATATAAATGAGCCTTCTCTGAGAAGCTTGGCTCTGAAGAAAATTTCCCTTTCTAGCCCTTAGCCATAGTGCACAAAGCTACAGTAAGTGACTTTCTTGTAATGGATCCTGCCAAGACCACAGCTCTTCATTACTCCAGCATAATTTACTATGAAGCTAATAGAAGCAAAAAAATTAATATTTTTTTCAGAGTTTATTTCTTGCTTGTTCTGATCATCGGCTGATACCCTGCATTACTGGTGGCCATTCAGAATCTAGCTACATTCTGAGCAACCTGACATTATTTATTTATCCTTGCAGTATCTTTGTGGTGTAGACAGCCTGCAGTTTCATCAAGAGTCAAAGCATGGCTTGAGAAGAGCGACTTGCTCAAGGCCACACAGAGTCTGCAACAGAGCTGGGATAACACCTTGCTTCCAGGTACGAAACCAGAAATCCACCCCAGTGATATGAAGGCAGTTCATATGAGGGTAAAGTGCACCAGAATGCGCATTGCTGACCTCAGGTCTGTGGTCCCCCTCAGTTACAGATACTCAGACCTCTGGTTTGCTGGCTAATCTAGTTTGAAGTTTGCTAGTGTTCACACACACCCACTCACAATCAACAGTGCACCTACAGGTAAGATAGCTAGAAACAGGATTTAATTAGAATATAGGATAGGCTGTGGTTCAGGGCTCAGCTACACTTGGCCAACACCTTTCATCCCCTTTTCACTTTATTTTCTGGTGGTTTTTCCTTCTGGGTCCACCTCAAATCTTCCCTCTCCCCTCCTTTGGTCTTTGCTCTAAATGTTGTATAGTAAATCTGGCCCATTCCCAAATGCTGTTCCCATTGCACCTCCTAATGTGTCCTATACCACAGGCAACAACCACCTTTAGTTTGCAAAGCACCTGGGAGATGGTTTCTTGGATCTTGGCAGGCTTCACACCAGGTAACAAGGTCTAATCAGTCTTCTCTGATGTGCTTGGGAGCAGCCTATGTCGTGTGCTCCATTTTCCCTGATGAGGTTACTGAGGTGTCTCTGCCTGTCTTTGTTCTCCCTGCATCTTTGTGTTTACAGGGATTACACTTTTAATCATGTAACCCAACACCCACAAGGTAATGAGGAAACACACTGGGCCCTTTATCCCATCCTGACAAAGAAACTGAGGTGAATAAAATGCTTTTACAGCCGGAGAGCTTTCCACTTAATCTCTTAGTGATCTAGAAGATCTTGCTTTTTGGTCACTGCCAAGGAGGCACCCATTCAGCTTGCTTCACCTCTTAACCCCTACTGCTGTACATAGTGAGGGTGAGTTGGCTGGAGCCCCCTGAGCAGTGAGATGGGTCACGCTGGGTCCTCACACACTGGGAGCCCAGGCAGGAAGGGCAGCGGCTGGGGATTTACATCCTGGAACGTGGAGGAAATTCCCACAGCCACATCCCTCTGGTCAGAAACCACTCCTCCATCTCAAACCCCCTTCTGGAAACTTGTTCCCAAGGTGACTTCCAAGTGGGAATTTGCTATGAGGGGTTAACACACTGTTAAAGAACTCACAGAAGCTAAATCTAGATATTTAAATACAAGTCTTATTTTAAATGAAAAATTAAGCTCATCCTTCCAAATCATGTGAAGTCCTTATCAATAAATCTCCTCAAGCTCCTCTGACTATATTAAACATGAATTGTAAGAATTCTGCTTGCAACAGTATTTTCGTGCAGATTAGCTGAGCACGGCTTAAGAAATCATTTGGCAGCTTTATACTGTTATAACCGGGCTTTAATTCTTAGCTAAAATAGCTTCTGCACTAAGCCTTCCTCTCCAGCTATTAAATACACACTGCAAGCTTTTAGAGAGTTAAACTTATTCTATACACACGCAGATCTACTTATGTACGTGACACGCACATGGGGGGATACTTTACAGCCCAAAGGTACCACTTAACGAACAGGCAGCGATTTCCCCATAAAAGCAGAACGGCTCGTGCGCTGATTTGGGTTTCTTCACTCCTGGTCATTATATACTGAAAAATGATGTTCCTTCAAACAAGGCCGGCTTCTCCTCCCATTGAAACCAAGTGGGATCAGGATTGGGCTCCTAGACTGAAAACGCAATTTAAGTTTCCCAAATGCTGGGCTTCAGAGCTCTGCAAGGATGCTGAGTCCCACGGGCTAGCTCTGCTTGACGGCTAGAGTGAAAACGTCTCGTCCTGCAGTTAGGGGACGAAGATGAGAGGAGCGAGGGTCAGAAGATGGAGAAGGGAGGCTTTTTGAGAGCAGCGCACCCCTTCCTCATGGCAGAAGGGGCAGAGCGAGCACTTCCGTGCCCCACGAAGGTGCAGCCTGTCCGCAGGGGTGCAGGTCCGCTCCAAACCCTTCCAGCCGCCACGGCCCCTCCGGGGCACCCCGGGCCCAGGCCCCAGCCGGGCGGGGGTGCGGTGCGCGGCCGGGCGGGCCGGGGCGGGGGCAGCGGGTGGGCACGACCGAGCGGCGGGGCGGGGCGGCGGCGGGCACCGCCCTCGGGCCCTCCCCCCACCCGCCCGCCCTCCGCCCCGCCGCCCCCGGCCGCAGGCTCCGTCGGGGCCGGACTGGCGGAGCAGTGCCGAAGTTTGCGGAGCGGCCGGCGCCGGGGCCATGTGGTTGCTGTGGCTGCTGCTGGGCTCGGCGGGTGAGTGCGGGCGGTGGCGGCCCGGGGCGCTGCCCGGGAGCGAGGGGGCGTGCTCGGCTCGGCGGAGGAGGGCGCCAGGGCCTCCCTGCCTCCCCCCGCCTCCCCGCGGCGGCTCCTTGCGGGCCGGGCCGGGGGCGCCGCCGCCGGCTTCCCCTCCCCTCCCCTCTGCTCCTCTCCCCTCCCCTCCCCGTGGCGGGCCGGGTGCGGGGCACCGCCTGCCCCGCGTCTCGCTGGGCGGGCCGGGCCGCGCCGCGCCGGGCGGGGGATGCCCGCGGCGGGGGCGTGCGCGCGTCTCCGTCCCCTCCCTCCCCTCAGGGCGTGCGCGGGGAGGTCTCCGCGCCCCCGCCGGGGGCTGTGCGGGGTCGGCGTGAGGCCAGGCGCCCGGAGGGGTTAGCGGGGCCGTGGGGGGCAGGCGTCCCTGGGCCCAGCCGGGCGTCGAAGCCGCTGCCGGGCCGAAGGGGCCGCGGCCCCGCTGGTACAGCCTGGCCCGGGCCAGGCCCCCCTCTGCCTTCCCGGGGCGGAGGAGGCCGTCGCGGGTGCGGGCGGGCTGGGCTGGGGGGGCTCTGCGCTCGAATGAGGCTCCCGGGCCCTGCCTGGCTTCAGGGGGATTCCCTCCTTCTCACTTACCCGTGGAGAAGCTCTTTCTCCCAGCTCCCCGCGGTTGGCATGTGCCTGTCAAAGCCGGCGAGTTGACGATGTTTTGTGCAGCTTTGCTGCAGGTGCGAATTATTTCTGCAACATGATCTTAGCGGGCGCTTTTCCAGACAGTGCAAGTAGCCGGGCTGCGTGCTGCTGTGTCTGCTTCCGAATCGCGCCCCGGCGATGAAGTGATGACATGCAGTGGGTAAAACTCAGATTATTGAGTTCAATTTCTTTTTTGCCTTTTTTTTGGAAGGGTATTTGTTGTAATGAAGAACTGCTAAGTTTCACAGCTTCCATCATAAAAGTTTGTTTTGAGTTTGGTGTCGATGGGTAGGAAGGAGGAGAAGCGTAACAGGACTTGCACTGTTTTCAAATTACATAACCGCGAACTTCAGTTGCAATGTTCCTAAGTCTTGTATAGGTTTGGGCGTCTTTGCAAAACTATTTCAGCAGTTCCTTTTTTGGGAAGCTTCAGGCAAAGCTCAGGTTTGTTTATCAGGATTGTATTGCCTTCTTCCTTCTTAATTTCCATATTACTACAGTAATGTTGCCAAAACTTCACCTAATGGTTCACAGGAAGGTGTACATTTCCATGTGTCGAATATGTTTGCATGTAATATCACCCTTAGATTAACACGGAGGGTTTCATGCTACAAGATACTGATCTTTACAGATGGAGATTTCCCAGCCACCCACACCTCATGTTCCTGCTCCACCTTGGCCTGGGGGCAGTGACCAAGAAGACCTGTTTCTCCTGTGGAAGTTAGTACTTCAGCTTTTTGACTGCAAACTGCCATTCTTGCACAACAGCTACCCCGCAGTTATTTTACAGGAGGCTTTAGCTTACTTTGGGGCAGATTCAAAGAACTTTCTGAAACCTGTTTTTTTTTTTTATGTGTTCTGTTTTCCTTTAGAAAAATAATGTACGGGGTCTTCAGGGATTTGTTTTTTTAATGTTGCTTCCTCTGTATATTTTGGCACACCTGCAAGCTTCCCACAGGGAGAATTAGTTTGTCTCTCCCCGGCCTTCACTCTGTTTTGAATTTTAGTTCTGATAACTCCTGAAAATATTCCTTTTCCTATTGAGTCTTTTTTTTTTGGGTACAGATGAGAAACCTTGAAACCCTGGGGATCAATTTCAGTTAACAGAAGATAAACACTGTATAGTGTCTCTGTCTAAACAGTTGTTCTCTTAGCATGCAGAAGTAACTGTTGACTTGGACTGTGTCAGTGAAGGTTTGCAAGGCAATGTTTGATCTTTTATTTGCATCTTTAGTATTAATATTATAGTTGGATCAAATAGTGCTTTTGATTCTGAAAGATTTTATCTGTATGGGGAAGGTTTTATCTTGTTATGATGTATAGTGTGAACTTCCACCAGGCTGGTTTAATTTCAGTTTGTAATTGCAACTGGAAATTGATCAAGAAGAGGCTATTGATCGGAAGCTTTAACCTCTGTTCCCCCACACAGGAACTCCCTGATTCCCTTGCTTTCCTGTGCTGGTCTTCGCCTCATTTCAAGTCTCATCAAGCTCTCAGGCGTGTGCACACCCAGGCTCTTTCATCTCTCTGTGCTCTTCCCGGTATATGCAGGTTGTGCTCAGCTCCGATCCCCTCTTGCTGCTCTGTGTGTGCCATGGTCTCACCCAGTTCCCAGCACTTTACTTTGGCTCCGTGTCAGCCCAGGAGTTCCCGGATGTAGGTTAGGTCCTGCAGGGATTCCAATTGCAAGCTTAGACTGTAACAACATTATTGGGCTAAGCTAATGCAGAAGAAGGTTTGTTAGTTAGAAAACAGACATCTATGTTTATCTTCTTCCACAGTTTGTGTTACTCAAGTAGTGCAAGCTGAGCTACACGTAGTTGCAGTGAGTTTAGGAAAGGATTGCTTCAGAAAGTTGCAAGTACATTTTAGCTGAATAAACCAAGAAAATGTAAACAGTCCCTAGAAGAAAAATGAACTCTCTGTAATCCTGACTACCACTGTGCTGTATCTTCAAGACAATTTTTTTTTTTTAATTCAAAGAAAGCTAAGTCTACTTGAATATGCTTTGAACATAGATTTATGTAATTTTTTTTCTTCAACCTGTATTATCCTCCTTTAAAGAGAGAAATGATGTCAGGAGTCACAAATATTTAGCTAAATGAACTGCTTTTAAAAAGTATGGTTACAAAGTGAGCGGAAAAGGAAGATTACTGTTTTTCTGACAACTACAAACCTTCCTGTTTTAGCTGTGAAGTAGATCTTTAAAATGTCCGTCTTCAGCTGGCTGGAGAGTCAGAATGCAGTGCACAGCTGGAATTCCTGAGTGTGGTCTCCAAGATGTCACAATTCAGTGTAAGGACCTTTCTGATGCATAAGCCAAATATACAATGTAGATATAATACCTCTTAAAATTTACTCAGCTTGCTAAAGGGAGGCTTTTGTGTCTTGTTTTCTCCAGTCTTTTGGTCTGATACTGTTGGAATCAGGATCCTGTTCTACAGACAGCATAAACATGCAGGGCCACACGTGTGCTTTCATGGCAATTTGCAACTACGTCTCAAAAGCTTGGAAGGAAACAGAACAGCCCCAAAATCGAGCAGGGGTAGGAGCTGCTTGAAGAGTAATATTACCACATTAATCGGCATTGTGTAATGTCCACTAGCTTAAAACTTCCACATACTACTAAGGAAATACCTAGTGTTGCCTTATATGGGTCTTCCTTTGTACTGACATTCAGAGGTATTGCTTTTAGTAGAATTTATGTGCTGAAAACCTCTACGTACCGCATGGGAAGAGCACTGCTGGACACTGTTCTGCTGTATAAGCAGAGAGAACAAGCAAACCACTCTCTACTTGGAGACTCGTGTCTGTCCTGTGTATACAGTAGATCTGTTTCTTACTTTTGATGCAATCCTCTTAAAAACTCTTAAGTGGAATCTAGTGCTCCATAACCAGTGTTTGTCTCTCTCAGGACACAAACCAGCTGCGGGCTTGTGTAGCACGTCAGTGTGTTAAGAGATGGACAAGGATTCTGGTAGTAGCTTTGGCAAGTCAGGAAACTTCCAACTTGGCACAGTAATAGGAGAAATAGGTGATATACCACAAGCACTGGATATTTGCTAAGACATAAGTCTGCCAGCAGTCGTGGTAAGAGCAGCCAGGAAGTACGAACCACTTGTACTTTGTGTGCAAGGCTCCACATCCATGCTGGAGAGAATGTCTGGCATTTCTCGCAGGAGCCAGCGCCCACAGACAGGTTCCCTCGGATCAGTTTCTGGTTATCAGACATTTGATGTTTGAGGCCGTTGTCAGACTGCTCTTGCAAGTACATTTTTGATGCAGAGGCTGAAGTAGACAGATGATGATTTTGTGGGTTTCGTGTAAACTACTGTGATTTTGAACAGTGTCAGGGAAAGGGAAGTGTCCTTGGCTGGACTTCATCGGTTCCTGTTGCTCCTTGGGTGCGGGGAGTTGCAGAGCCCAGGAGTTTCCAGCCGTCCAATCCCATCTTGGGATAACTTTGCCACAGCAGTGGCCTGCAGCCAAGGCCTGTGAGGCTGAAAGCATGGTTTGCAATGTTGCAGTCGCGTGTTCTGATAGGAAGTGGAGATTGTTAACTATAAAACAGGTGGTAAAAATGCACCTTTTGTACAAATGGGAAAGAAAATGTTATAAGCTTCCAGTCAGCCTGCAGTGCCTGATACACTGGGAGATTAGCAAGCTTCATGCTTGTAGAATGGTTAGGGTTAGAAGCGACCTTCAAAGGTCATCTAGTCCAACCCCCCTGCAAGGAGCAGGGACATCTCCAACCAGATCAGGTTGCTCAGAGCCCCATCCAATCTGGCCTTGAACGTTTTCAGGGATTGGGGCATCAACCACCTCTCTGGGCAACCTGTTCCAGTGTTCTACAACCTTCACTGTAAAATTTTTTTTCCTAATATCTAATCTAAATCTACTTGCCTCTATTCTGAGACCATTACCCCTAGTCCTCTCGCAACAGGCCCTACTGAACAGTCTCTCCCCATCTTTCCTGTAGGGCCCCATGAGCTACTTGGGGCTCAAGAAGTACCTTGAGCTACTTCTTTTGGATGAAAAAATTTCCTGGTGATCCTATAATATGTTTATTGTGGCAACAGTAACCTGCATCCTACATGTATTTGTATGCTGATTATCTACCAGATGAGGAATAAAATGTCTCCCTTGGCTGGAAATCTGGTAGGCTGTAACAGGTTAGGCAGCAAGAATGAAATGAGCTGAGGTTCAAGCATCTCTCTGTTTCAGGGCAGTAGTGTAGGAAGGCCTAATAGAAAATTAATTTATCACTTGTGGCCAGGCTTTGTTTTGTATTTGTTTTGTTGTTTTTTTTTTTATTTTATTTTTCCAAACTGGTAAATCTTAGCAGAATAGTCTCTGTGATATATCCTGTCCTGTGGTTGCTCTCTCTGTCTGCATAAGCAGATATGCAGCAATGGAGCAGGCCTGAAAAATCTGTAGTGTGAAATCTGCTGTGATGACAGCAGTGCTCTCCATTTCAGTATCTTGTCCATTGTGGAAGTTAATGATGAGTTTTATGAACTGGTAGGAAGCCTTGTAGGCTGTCACTGTTCACTTGTTCTGCCTGCTACAGACTGAAGCTGTAGATGTCCTGCCTTTGGTAGAAGGCACTTTAAGTATTTAAACTGACTTTTTCAGGGTTTGAACTTGAAAATAGTTTCGTTACCAGTATGTAGGTTTTGAAGATGAGGAGGGAGAAAGATCGCGCGTCTCAAGAGTTGTTCTTGGTTTTGGGTGTTTTTGTCTTTTAAAGTATTAAAGCAAAACTCTGGTAGGATCCTGTAACAGGATATGCTAAGATGCAGAACGGAATATTCCAAGTGAAAGCAGTTTTAATGATATATTTTAGGGTATCTTTAAAGTGAAACACTGAATGATAGATGGCCCTTTGCCTGAAATGTAAGTAGATCATAGCTGGAGGTAATTTTATAGTCAGCCATTAGTGTAATCAGTTTATCATAAATTTACTGACTGCTGAAGAATTTTTGAGTGGGCGCTCATATGTGTTTAAAAAAACCAAAACAACAAAGATGAAAATTTAAACAAATAGCTTAAGAAAAACAAATCAGAAAACTTGGCAGACACCCCTGCAGAAAGCATTTAACTAAATTAGTGTCTCTGACAATGGAACTTCTAACTTACGTGATCAATAGAGGTTTGCTTTTGCCATGGACTGAGTGTGTGTCCGGATACTTTCTTATTTGACTTGTAGAAACTTGTTAAGCTGCAGTAACTTGATCATGCGTTTGAGTGTTTTTTTTCTTGCAGCCTCTTGTGCTAGTAAAGCTGTCAGATGAAAGGGCCGTTTGAGCTCACCTGAGGTTGCATGCAGTGTTGGCTATCAGCACAGAAAAGCCCTTTTAAAGGAGAAGATGGCGTAATGCTAATTGGTTTTGGAGTGTGTTTGTGTGTTAATCTGCACATGGGAAATGTTGAGGTAGTGAGGAGATTTCTAAATGGAGCCATTGGTCTCGCTGCTCGTTCTTCTTCTTGCACAGATATCCGCATCTTGATTGCAAGGGAGCTTGTGGAATCGGATACCTAATGTAGCTGCAGTTTATAGAAATATGTCCTCTTTGAAATTTTGAGAGAAATAATAGGTAGTTCCTGTTAGTGTGAGAAATGTGTTGAAGGACTGGGGAGTCATGTGGGTGGATAATCCAAAGGGCCTAGGTGAACAAAATCAAAATGGTGGCAATTTGTGGGACGGTGGCTGGTGAGAACTTTCTCCTCTGTGATCTGTAAGCCTCCTTCCTGCCATGGCCTGGACGGCTGAGACCTTGGGCACAATTAAAACATATCGAGCAAAGCTACTTTTTGTGTATAAGTAAAAAGTTTTGTAAGTTGCTATATCACAGTGCGTGACACGTCACGGTGAACTGGGAGCTAAGGCAACGAGTGGAAGGTAATGTGGCTGTGAAGCTTGGCTAAGATGATCTCTGTACCATAAGAATGAGCTTTTAACCCACTGTGGGGGATCATTTAGGATTAGAAGCTGCTGAACTCCTAGCAGATCTGGGGAGAACCTGATACTCAGTCCTCTTAGCCAGGAGACTTCAGTTTTAGAATGGATTTAGTATCTCAGCCTGTGAATCTTAATTTATTAAAGGTTGGTAAGTGGGTAAGTTGAATAGGGTTGAAGTGTGCTGTTGTGTTCTGAAATAGTTTGTTTCAATAGGCCCAAAAATACATTTTTTTTCCCATTTTTAGTGCTATATTTTGCATTGGTCTTTTTTTTTTTTTTCTTTAGTAGCTTTCTCTGATTAGTGGTTTGGTTTTTTTTTTTCTTTTCTTTTTTCCTTTTAAATGAAAGGAAAATCCCCAAGCGCTACACCTTGCTATGAGTGTCTGGTGTCCGGATGTTACCTTTCATCTGCTTTAGATTATTATTTCTGGTGTCTCCTGGGGAATGTGATGGGGGAGATTCCTGGTTTTGAGGTTCTTCTATTGAAAATTACAGATGAAAGCCAGTTCATCAGATGGGGTAGCCCGTGTTGATCTATTTTGAAACAGCTGGATTTGTTGGATGAAAAGTTCAATTTTAAGTAATATTTTCCTATGGGGATTTATCTCTGTTTTTGATAAAAGGCCGTAATGTTACTGTAGCAAGTAAGTTGTGGTCCCATTAAACATTAGGATGTGAATTCTGGCTACTAAGTATCACTTTGTGCTCAGATTCCTTTGAACCCTTTCTCTTGCTTTATATATTTTGCACAACTTTATCGCTTCAGTTGTTAATGAGTGGGGTGACGCTTATAGCTCCAGACAGAAGGCGGTTGCCGGCCGTAACTGTGTCAGCTGCAGGCTTGTGCTCTGCTGGGCAAAGCTGTTCAGGGTCTCCGTGCTGCAGGATCTGCTCCAGGTTGTGTTACTGACCAGCAGTAGGCCTTTGGGCAAGATCTATTTCTTTCCTTGCTGTACTTGCTTCCCTTTTACCTGTTTAATCATGTTTTCTTTTTGGACACCCACTCTTTCTTCCTGTCTTTCTTTTATGCTGTTAGTGCTACCCTAATTTTAGCTGAGAGCTGTGTGCTGCAAATAACAACAGGCATATCTTTCTACACTTCAAAATAGCTCTTTGCCTTGAAGAAATGTTCTGTCTTCCAGGGATTGGGTTGGATGCAAGATAAGTGGATTTTTCTTGATATGATGAATTTTTCTCAAGTATTCCTATTTTTCCTTTCTCTTCTTTTTGTTGTTGTTACAGTAAAGTCATTAAGATTCTTCAAACAGAAGAGTTTTTTAGCTTTAGAAAAACATGAAACATGATACAGGCACAAAAATGGATACAGTTATGAAAATCCACGTGTTTGGCAAGTTGCACTTTTTCCCCCTATTTTGTAAGGCAGGGCAAGAGTTGGCACTTGCACTGCTGCTTGTCCAGGGTGCTCTTCCCGGGTAACCTGTTGTGCAGTTCTGCAGTGAACCTGCAGTTGGCTGCTGGTTCCTGGCTGCTTCGCGGGGAACGTGGTCATTGCCCACACACGGCTACAGAAGGTGATACGTCCGCTTGTGTTTTTGAATTTGGAGGCTGCAAATACAGTCCTGGCACTGGTATTCTGCTGCCGTTCTCCTGATGCAAGAATAAGTTATGTCAAGGGCTATTAAATGTTTCTGCTGGTCTTTCTACAAGTTGAGCTAAAATACTACAGCTAAAAATAGTCATTGTTTCTCAGATTGTGAATACCTTTCTTGTCAAATTCAAACTTCTTTCCTTTTATTTCTTTGACTGTATCCTTGTTCTCTTGTTCTGAAGCTGCAAGCTGATTACTTAGTCTTCACTGACTTCTTTCCATACCTGATTTGTCTTACCTCCATTCTCCTTGCATCTCAATACTCTTTCCTTTTTTTTTTTTATTTATTTTTTATTTTGTTTCTTTGTACCTGATGACCTCACCTGAAATTTTACCCACTGATCTGTAGTTCTAGCCATGGATTTCATCATCATGCTTTTGACTCTGTACTTACAGAAGAAAGAAGCCGGCCTGTATGCTTGTTAGACCTATACCTACAGGATGTGATTGTATGCTTCTGCAGGCCAAACGGGCAGCTGGGAATTGTTGCCTTTCCCGTGCCTCTGTCTACTGCAAGTACTGTGCACCACTCTACCTCCTTTCTTTGACTGCAGTCTACTGTCCTGGTTTGTATCGCTATTCTGCAGTAAGCGCACCTTTCCGGTACTTTGGTCCCCTTATTTATCTTCTTGATTCGGATCTTACATTCAATTGAATATGAAACCACTGACATAGGAAACTTTGATGCATAGGATGATCTTGTGCTTCTGGACTTGCTCTTCTACCTGTCGTTCCTCCTATCTATTGCTTAGCTGTGCTGTGTGCTAAGGCCCAGGTTTGGGCTGTGTGGAACTTCTGTATCTGAATTTGGAAGGTGGTATTTGATTAGAGCAGACTGCTTGGGACATGGTCTCCCCAGGTTCTTGATGCAGTTTTACAACTTAATTGGGCATCTTGAGCAAATTACTCAATTTCTCAGGGACCATTTGTGAAGTACAGTTAATATTTACTTGACACACGATGCAAGGTGTGCATGTATAAATGGCTAAATAATTTGTGAACATGGGCACTGTTGAAGAGACTGGTATAACATATGCTAGAGCAATGCCTCATGTTGTTAAATATGCAGAGTAACTCTACTTGGCTTCACCTGCCAAAGCACATCAGTTCTTCGTGAACAGATAAATTGATAGAGTCAGCACTTACAGTCTCCAAAGGAAACACATTGCAGTCAATGAACTTCAAAGACAAAATAACTCCTCTAAGTTGCTAACTAGTCTCCTGTCAATGGCAGAAGTTGCTTTGTGGCTGGGGCAGAAACTATGCAATCTTAAGAGCTGAGTGGAACTGCAGGCTACTAAAACTAATATATGGTCTAGCTGGTACCTAGAAGTGCTTGCTGGAGAGAAGGGATGCCATCCAGAGGGACCTTTACAGGCTGGAGAGGTGGGCCCGTGCAAACCTCATGAAATTCAACAAGGCCAAGTGCAAGGTCCTGCACATGGGTCAGGACAATCCCAGGCACAAAGACAGGCTGGGCAGAGGATTGATTGAGAGCAGCCCTGAGAAGAAGGGCTTGGGGTAGTGCTGGTGGATAAGAAGCTCAACATGAGCTGGCAATGGGTGCCTGCAGCTCAGAAAGCCAGTGGAAGAGGTTGCCTGGAGAGGTGGTTGATGCCCCATGTCTGGAAACATTCAAGGCCAGGTTGGATGTGGCTTCAAGCGACCTGGTCTAGTTGAAGATGTCCCTGCTCCTTGCAGGGGGGTGGACTAGATGGCCTTTAAAAGTCCCTTCCAAGATCATTCTATGGTTCTGTCATTCTGTTTTGTCTTGAAGAGAATGGCTGTCTGCCAGAAGAGTTTGTGGTTCTGATGCTGATCTTGGATGGAATCTTGGGGACTAAATCTTCCATGATCTGAACAACAATAAGAAACATGTCTTATCAGGTACTTGGCATCATGTAAAACAGTCTACAGCTTTGCTTGTTCAGATAACTAGAAAGACACAGTACAGATGCTGGGATCAGGCTGGCAGAATGCAAATTGCACTTGGGAAATCCTGGAGTCTGGAAGAACTGTATTTACTGCTCAATCAGTTTTAAAAGACTAAGTCATTAAACTAATTAGACATAATTCAAAATTGGCTAACAAGCAACAGCAGTGTGTTTGTGGTGACTGCTTCTATTCAAAGTAAAAAAAAAGTCTTGCTTGTCTTTTAAGACAAGCTTTTGAAAGGTGGAAAGAAGATGGAGAGGGACAGAAAAGTCCACATGGCTGATGTTTGTTCACATCTTTTAATGAAGTGCTGTCTGAATTTCAAGTACCTGATTGTGAGCAACATAAAAGCCTGTGTGGAGTTACAGGTAGAATTAAAAAAAAAAAAAAACAGAACCAAAAACCCCCAAACAAACAAAAAACCCCACCCCAAACCAAACAAACAAAAAAACCCCCATACATTATGAACTTTTAAATGAACAGATGAACACTTTGAACACTTTACCATGTAACTGAGGTTCTACGTGTTAAACTTGCCCTTTATTAAGTCAAGTCCTGTTGGAATTCTGATTTACATTCTCTAAGAATTTTTTTGTTTGCTACCCTATCTGCCTCCACTTGTTAGGCATTTTCAATCTTGTGAATATACTGACTTTGAATATCAGCAAAAGTGAAAGTAAAAGAAAAGTGAAGCCCTGTAATACTTAAGCCTATGAGCTCTAAAACAAACCATGTGCGTTTGCCCTTTTGCTGTCAGGCGGAGGGCTTCCCTCTAGATCTGCAAGCAGTATGTGCAGAATATTAGCAGTGTATCTGTAAGTAAAAAGGACATTGACAGTAGAGTTCCTAGGAGTATTTATGAAGAATACAAATTGTCACTACCAGTGGTACCCTAAAAATCTTCTGTGAGGAATGTTATCTTCTAAATTGCAAGTTTGAGGTAGAGTGTTGTCAGCTTTTTTTTTCCCTGTACGAATTGGTGACAGCATCACACTTCTTTGAATAATTTTGTTCATTACAACCTTTCTCTTCTTAAAAAAGAGTCCAGAATAGTTTCAGCCACCTTATTTCATACTTGAATTATATATTGATTAAGGGTAAGACCAAAACAGCCATTTTTCTTCATCCTTCCAATTTTCATAGAATGTCGAAACAAGATGTTTTACAGCGTAATTTCCTATTTGCACTGCAACTTCAGGTGATTTTCTTTTTGAAATGCCTGTCCTTTTCAACTACTGAGCTATTAGCAGACATTTCATGATGAACTGATTCAGAGTTCCTGGATGGTAGGCTCTTTTGAGGTAATACATGAAATGTTTGTCTCTGAGTTATGTCAACAGAGTCCACCTAAAAGTAGTGGATACGTGATGACATTGGCTTGCACAGCTATACCTTTTAATCAGTCTCACTTTTAAAATGCAGAATAGAAAGCTTTTGCCATTCTTATGCCAAACTATGCATATTGGATACAGCAGAAATGCTCGGTGTCTCTTCCTGCAGCAGCTTTGATAACTTTCAAGCTTTCAAAGTTAAAGACTCTACTTATTAATGACTTCTACATGAGTTAGACTTCAGTGCCTAATCAGATTGGGTATCCTTAACATTTCTAATGGGATCCTTGAAAATCTGCCAATGGACTGTATAGGTTTTCTGATGAATTGTTTTAATGGAGCTCTGCCTTGCTATTTGGTTAACAGTCTTCAGGGTAGCCTCAGGCTGCTTACTTTCCAATTTCCTTGTGTGATCTGTAGATAAATGTCCACCTTATTGGAGCTTAATGGCCAATTTGCTGAGTCAAATGAAATCTGAAAATACAAAAAGTGGTTCTGATCACTGGCGGGATATTCTTGTCCTAACTGAGGTTGAATCCAGAGTTGCTGGCCTGGTGACTGCCACTGCTCCTGGTAAGCAATCTCATGGGGACACTGTTCAGCCTGTAAAGCATGGTTTAGCTAATTTTTCCCTGCCATGTTGGTGCTTCATTTGTTTTCCCATCAACAGGTACAAAGTTGGCAGCCTACTTTTCTGAACAGACCTTTCAATTTAAGAAGCGATCAATATAGCTTCCTTTGGGCCTGTATCAAAGAGACCTGCGGAAGGCTTGTCAGATCCTGTTAAAATTGAACCCACGTGACTTAGAGTTCTAAAATACCTGGTGGTTATCTCTGTTTTGGACAGGAAGCATGTCTGATATGGGATATCTCAAAGGGACAGTGATTTTGGGGAGTAGGACACTCTTTCCACCTTTGGCAGTCTGGCCATTGAAGATGGGATGAGCTGGGTGTTTGCAAACATGAGCATTCCGAGCTACTTTGTGCATCCCTATAAGAAAACTAACTTGGCAGAGATTTAGTAAATATTCCAGTCTTGTTTACTTCAGCTTGGAAGAACTGTGTTGGCCTGGTGTTTTGGAAAAAAATGTGTTATTGAAATGCTGTAGTAAATGTTTTGGTTAGAGAACAGTTTTAGTGAGCTCAACTGTCAAAATTAAACCCGAGGTGTAAGCAGCTGTACCAAGAGCTAGTCATTGCATGTTTGCAGGGAAAAATAACTTTGGATACCTTGGCATGTACAGATTCATAATCTGTTTTTAAACAAGCTTCTAAAGTTATTCCCTTCTCCTCCTTCCACAAATCACACCCCAGCGTTAAACAGAAGTGAGGGGTAGGTAGGTATGCATGCAAGAGGAAAACTGTAAGTGTAAATAAGAGGGAGGTTAATTTCTGTATGTAAAATGACTTTAATTTTTTAGGTTCAAGGGATCATTTATCTCTATAGAGTCACTGTGTGGACTGAGTCTAGTTGGTCGTTGAGCAGGCAGAGTTGGGAATGTTGGAGTTTCATCTGTTAAGGGGTGAGCCTAACTATATTTTAATAAGAATCCCTGAACTGGATATTAGCTGCATACCTGCCCAAAGATTTTTGGATTTGACTTCATCTCTTTACTACTGAGGAATACATTTTTGAAGATACGCCTATGGGCTTTTAGTATTATACTTTGCATTTTTTATGATACTTCTTAAAAACAATTTATGTATTTGGAAAACTACTGATCAGTATATATCTTCAGGTACCATCTCCTCAGCGTCTAGCAGCACGGCAACATAAATTATGGATGCTTGCGGCATTCCCATGGGATAGGAGAGCATTAGTAATCATTAACAGACACGGAAAACTGAAGCCAAGGAAAGCACAGTAGTATGATCGTATAAGACATTTCTGTCAGGGCTGAACCCTGTCTCCGGTCTTCTCAAATTCCACCCAGAAAGCTACCCTTTCCGGAAAGGGATCCTGTCTGCAAGGCTGGACTGTGTCGCGAGTACTGACATTAATCTTCCTCCTGAAGCTTACATCGCCAGCATTCCTGTTGGGGAGCAGACTAGGAGCTGGCACACTAGCATTAGGCTATTGTGTTGTTTAACGTGGCATCGTTTTTAATGCTGGCTGGATGACATATGGCTGCCAGTTTGTAAAGATAAATCTCTGTAATCCTCAACTCCAGCAACTGCTGTTGAGCTTGAAAGTTCTAGGAGCGTGAGAGACTTATGTTTAAGTGCAGGTAGACAGTATGTAGGGCTGACTGCTTGGTAAGCTTCATGAAGAATTGGGAAAGGGCAAGATAGATAACACAATGTGCAGTGAATGCTCGTGTCCTCCTGTGTCTGCTTGATTTTTAATTGTATCGATAGATCATGGCATCAGTGGAAAGCTCTGATCTGTGGTGTGAAGTACAGTAGGAATAGACTGAGTTTTCTTCCCTAGATTACTTTTATGCATTAGTGATAGGAAATGTGCCTGTGTGGTGTTACTGACAGCCTTGAGTGGCTGGCAAGAGTATTTTAAATCCAGGACTGAATTCCTTGGCTTTCTACTGAGCTTCTAGTTGAATTTGTTTGCATTGGCAAAAAAAGCTGGCTGATCTGAAGATATGCTATTCACAGACTTAAAGTATCTTGGAACAGTAGGGTCTGAAGATCTTTGCTTTTTCAGGGGCAGATTTTGCCACTGAACGTACGTTGTAGGTCACATTTTAAAATGGCTTTTCCCTGGCTCCTGTTTTGCTGCCATTTACTTTGAACACAGCCTTTTTTTTTTTCCTTCCCTGCCCTCTCCCTCTCTCCCACCTGAAAAGGTAGGAAGATGCGGTTACTGAAACTATTGAATTGTGTACTTGGAGCACTCGCAGTGCCTCTCTGAAGTGGGAATATTTTACACATGGGCAGAGAGGGATGCAAATCAAGGTGGTGTGTGATCATGTACAAATAGAACTGAGATAACATCCTAGAGATAAGTGATCCTTGGCAGTGTATAACATCAGGCAAAGTGCTTTGTGCCTTGCTTAAAATGAAGATACCACCTACCCACCTTATTTTCTTTAGTTTCATAAATGCTGGCAAGTGCTCTGTTCCCCAAAGTAAGTGTCATCAATATTTTATTATCACTTAATTGCTGGAGCTGACTTCTGATTGATTTGGTAAGTAGGACGCTAGGAAATGGTACGTTTCCCCTGTCACTTCCACTTCACTGCTTATGCCACTGTTTCATGGGGGAGTTGTCCGCATGCCTTTTCACTCTTCTTCCATGGATGCTTTGCTCTAGGGCCACAATAAAACTGGAGGAACTTGCAGAAAGAATGGGGCAAACATCATCAGATGGGGTTGTGGATTTGTGTTTTCATCAGCAGCGTGTCCAAGGCAGGCTGGGGTTGGAGGGCTCAGCTCTGCGTGTGTGGCACACCATCACTGTGTGTCGCCTCTGTTTCCCTTACTTGTTCAGTTTAGAGAGGCTTCTCCTGGGCTGCTGGTGCTCGAAGTGCTTAAAGGTCTGCTACTTTCGTCTGATGCTGTTTCCTGTAAGCTTGACTGAGAAGGCCATTTCAGTTGTCCCTTTTATATCCCTACTTTGAATCACGCGTGATCTATTCCTGGTGGTTTTCCATCATAGTGGGACTACATAGTTTGGGAGTGGATGAGACCATTGTAGTTCCATTTTTCTTTCTTTATGTGAGGAAGGTATTTTAAATTGTACCATCAGAGGTGAGGATTTGGATTTATGCAGGTTCTCCTTCCAGTGTTTCCTGACTGCAAAAGGGCAATTGCCTCCAATCTCCCAGGGTGGAGTACAATGGATTTCTTTTCTTTTCTGGAAGCAGTTTGGACACTGGAGAGGGGAACTTTAAAATAGATGTCCTGGAAAATATGTGGTGCTTGTTTTTATTAACATAGGTTAGTCTCTGTTGTGGGTAAGATATGAACTAAAATAGAAATGAGGAAGCAGTGCAGCCTTACACACCTAGAAATAAGGGGTGGGGAAGGACTATTGGCTTATCTCTATAGTTTGTCCCCTAAGGCTACTGTAAGCATCTTCCATCCACTTTGTTGAATGAAGGTCCAAGGTAAGTACAACAGGACTTTAATCTAGTATCTGCTGATCACTTCCTTACAGTTTGGGACATTGTCTTTACCTTGCAGAACCCGAACCATTTAACACCTGTGCAGGGTTTGGCAATGTGAAATGTTCTCAAAGGCTGTGCTACATCCTAAAAACCAGCACAGTCTGTTGGAGCCTGTCCTTCATCCTTCATCTGGGTCTGGTTTGCCAAGGAGGCATTAGAAGGGAATGTGGGGTGGGTTGTTTTTTTTTTTGTTGTTGGTTTTTTTTTTTTTGTATAAACATACATAGTTTCCAAATGGATTCAGTTCTATCTTAAACACATATAAAAAACTATTTTGTTAGTATTTTTATACACTTTTTAGGCCAGATGTCCACATTCTTCTCTTAAAATGAACTTATATGGATATGTTTCAGTGCATTAACTCTCTGTTTTAAACTGCCATGAATATTAAAAGGAATTGACAACCCAGTTCTCACAAAGAAGTGTTTTGGTTTTGAGGTGTTCTGATGTTTTTAAACTTCATTGAAATTACAGAGCTGGAAAGAACATCACTATCGCTAAACTGCTTTGTGGGATTCCCTAAAGACTACTTAATACTTGTTTCAATTTTCAGTTAGCAAACTTCCGTTAAAAGTGTTGGTTCCAAATTGAAATTTCAAATGATGAAATTTCATTAAAACTGAAGGAAGTTAATCTTTTCAGCCAGCTGCACTTTGTTCACAGTATCACTCTTGCCTCTCTTTGTGGGAAGAGGAGAAACGATTGGACACAAAAGGTGCTGTTACTTTGAGTAAATAGTTTTCCATGGAGGTGTTGTTAAAACTGAGTTTTGACTTGAATTCATTGTGGCTAGGATATCTTGAGCAGCAATGTACCTGCACAGTGTGTTCCTAAATCTATTCTGTAATGTCTCACAGGAAAGATTTGTTGTAAACTTTTCTAGGCCGCAAATTGAGAAAGGGAAAATAATAATTTTAAGATGTGAGTAAAATGGCTTAAACCTTCACTTTCCGCAAACAAAATGCTTGATTCAGTGCTTCTTTTCACTAATGAGATTCTAACAGCTTCAGAGGAGCAACTGCAGTGTAAAACTGTTGCAACAGAAGGAGAAATTGAGACTTCGACTGATCTATGGGGAAGGAGTAATTGGATTTTTGTTTCCAGTGGCACAGAGTTTTGTGCTCTGATTGGGGGATACATTGGGGGAGGGAAGCTTATTCTGTGTACATTTAAATTTTTACTGAGGCTTTCATCTTGGCACGCAAAATATTTCTGTGCTAAATAAGTGATCACAATGCATCTCCACTAGCGTGTACTTCTTGCTGACAAGGTGCTTCTGAAGCACAGAAGGTACATTGACATACTGGAAAAGCTGTGGTGTCGCCCATCTCTGGCATCGCTGTGAACGATGTGACAATCTGCTGTGTCTGAGCCTGATGAGAAATGTCATCCAGGTACCCCAGCCTGTTGTGTCAGTATTGTCTGGCCCTTCCTGAAATATGTTGCTTACAGGGTTATCTGAAATACTGAGAAATTTTTAATGGGCCCTCAAATAATGTCAGTAATGAAGCTGCAAAGTTACCTTGCTGGTAGCAGTCTCTGTAAAGTTGTCCTGCCTTTGAGATGAACCTTCCTGACTGCTGAAGGGATACTCTACCATTTGCAGTAGATTTTTAGAGGAAGTAAGAAATTAATTTTCCCCAGAGAGCTCATTTCTTGAGCATTGGATTTCTGATTATATCTTCTTTACAGCCTCTAGCTAACTGAGAGGACTTGTGTTGCCACTGCTACTTGTCCCTTGTGTGTTGCCTCCTCCTTCTCTCTGGAGTCAGCATAAGGCACATTATAGATGAGATGCTGATCATATGAGTAATCTTCGTGACCTGATCATATGAGTAATCTTAGTGACCATATAGGTGGAAAGGAAGTGAGAACTTTCATCATCAGCTTAAGGATGTCTGTGTTTGCGATATTGTGTCATATACATGAACTAGTGTTATTTGGTGGTGGTAACACTGAAGTTCAGTTATGTTTGCATAGTCATCAACTGTAATGCAGTCAATACTTAGAGTATTCCTTTTAAATTTATTTCTTTGGAAATCTGGAAAAAACACAACCATAGTGCAAAGAGCTAGTGGATAATTTAAGTGCTGCTGACTGAGCCATATTGTGCGGTTTGTGTATGGAACACATGAATATGGTGTAGGACAGTTAAAGCCTGTGTTGTGTTTACCAAGAATGAAGTTGTTTGGTGCTAGAGTCCTGGGCAAGTTTTAGCATTGCATTATATTTTCTATATCTTAGTTTTCCCTTTATACTTTCAACTAGTTCACAGAGTATGGGTCAGTGTACATGGTCAAAACTAATAATATTTTTGTGCTAGCTTCTTGAATCAGAAATAACCACATGTGTATCTACCTGGACTTGTGCAAAGCATTTGACACTGTCCTGCACAACATCCTTGTCTGGACGAGACATGGATTTGATGGATGGACCACTTGGTGGATAAAGAAATTGGCTGGATGGCTGCACTTGGAGAGTAGTGGTCAGTGGCTCCATGTCCAAGTGGAGACCCGTGACGAGTGGTGTCCCTAAGGGGCTGGTATTGGGACCAGTGCTGTTTAACATTTTTGGCAACAGAAAGTGAGATAGAGTGCATCCTCACTAAGTTTGCTGATGACACCAAGCTGTGTGGTGCCACTAACATGCTGGAGGGAAGGGATGCCGTCCAGGGGGACCTTTACAGGCTGGAGAGGTGGGCCTGTGCAAACCTCATTAAGTTCAACAAGGCCAAGTGCAAGGTCCTGCACATGGGCCAGGGCAATCCCAGGCATAAATACAGGCTGGGCAGAGGGTGGATTGAGAGCAGCCCTTAGGAGAAGGGCTTGGGGTAGTGCTGGTGGATAAGAAGCTCAACATGAGCTGGCAATGTGCACTTGCAGCCCATAAAGCTAACCACAGAGGAAGTATGGCCAGCAGATCAAGGGAGGTGATTCTCCCCATCTGCTCCGCTCTGGTGAGACCCCACCTGCAGTACTGCATCCAGCTCTGGAGCCCCTGACATAAGAAGGATGTGGACCCATTGGAATGAGTCCAGAGGAGGGGTACAAAGACACTCAGAGGGCTGGAGCACTCTCCTATGAGGACAGGCTGAGGGAGTTGGGGCTGTTCAGCCTGGAGAAGAGACGGCTCTGGGGAGACCTGATAGTGGCCTTCCAGTACCTAAAGGGGGCTTATAAGAAAGATGGGAACAAGCTTTTTTCCAGGGCCTATTGTGATAGGACGTGATGTAATGGTTTTAAAATAGAGGGAGGTAGATTCAGAGTAGATAGGAGAAAAAAAAATGTTGGAATGAGAGCATTGGAACACTGGAACAGGTTGCGCAGAGAGGTGGTGGATGCCCCATCCCTGGAGACATTCAAGGCCAGGCTGGATGGGGCTCTGAGCAACTTGATCTGGCTGAAGATGTTTCTGCTCCTTGCAGGGACCTTTAAAGGTTCCTTCCATCCCAAACTACTCTGATTCTGTAATTACTTGCAGCGAATCAACGAGTGCGTAAATCATTCCTTTCTATGCTATAGACTATATTGTGTTTGAATATGTGAAAATTAATTGCACAGGAGGTTAGGAAAATGTGGAAGACCTATAGTAATCACATTCAGCCTTTTTTGAGTGATTAAAAAGTTTGAGTTAAATAAATTGTATTTATTAATTGAGCTTCACATCTTTTTCCTTTTTAAAAGGGATTAACCCTTGAACAAAAAAGAGACTCTCTCGCTTAAGTAGAAAGCAAATACAATTGAAGAGAAGTGTTTTCACTATAGTGGATAACTATACAGTTCATTTCTCCTGCAACCACTCCAGTTACATGGCCATTAACAGTTAAATTATTAATGAAGTATTGCTGAAGGAAGCCACTCCTGACTGTCGGCTATCCGCTTTCCTCTGTGCTAGTCGCCAGGGTCACCGGAGTCTCATTCCACATGAAGCAGTGTGAGATGCAGACAGGCTTTCTCCCAGAGTTCAAGTGGAGAGCACGGCTGAGTTGTCAATGTCTTTCACAAAACTCAGGGTTTTTCTTAGTTCTTGAATGCAAAGAATTTACTTTTATGTTACAATGAATGACAAGCATCCTCCTACATACTGGCAAACAAAGATCAGTCTGGAATGAATTGGTCTGGAAGGTACTTACATGGGTCTCTGAAAACAAAACAGCCTGATATATTGTGTGGTATATGAGGTCACAGGTTATCCAGTGACATCACCCATCTCTCATGGCGCTTATCCTGTGTCCTAGACAGTACGGCTTATTGTCTTCTGGCAATGTGTGATGGTGACTGCGCACAGGCTGGTATGGCTGTCCTGTTGAATCGCTGCGATGAGTGTCACTAAGCATTAGTGTTTATAAAGAGGAAAGTGCCTTTTTTTTTTGGAAGTGTCTTGAAGGACAGTGACATTTTTTGTTCATAATGAAAACAAGATTTAGAAAGGTTCCGAATTCATGGTCTTGTATGATCTAGGCACAGGATTAATCTTCTTGGCCAAATATTTTTGCCTTTGTAAGAGTGATTTTTGTGCTAAAGTACTGATCTCCATACACTTCAGTAACTTGACAGTACTGGGAAGTGTAAGTGAAGGGAAAATTTAGCAAAGATAATAGATTTAAATGAAAGCCCCCTCCTACTTCCTTTGTAGGAAGAAAGTCTTTGCTATTTTAATTTTTTTTTTTCATTTGCATCTTGTCTGAAGTATGTGAACTCTTTCTGAAGTGTTTAATTAATTTTCTAAAGTTATAGCAGGGTCTGTTACCTCAAAGAGCTTTGTACCTCACCTGTGAGCGTGCTTCTCTGACCCTAATGAGGTGGATTCAGAGAAGAGAGAAAACCTCAGCATGTGGATGGTTGCAGTTTACCGGGCTTTCCGACCGGGAAGGTGGAAGCTCTGACTGCATCCTTAAAAATATCTATTATGTACAGTTCTCAGTGTCTTCTGAACTTCTTGTAGTGTGTGGGAAGAACAGAAAGGAAGGTGCGAATGTGTATGGGGGTGGTCGGGGAGAGGCACAGTTTGAGACAGCCAGGTGCAGATTTCTTGGGGCTGTAAAAGGAATTTCAATGTGGTTGTCGCAGAGAAAATATGTTCAGGTTGTTCATGTATTCCAAAGGCGTCTCTTCCTGCTTGCCTTATCTCACCCAGATTTAAGAGCTGCTTGGCAGAAGAGTTGGCACTGCTTGGCACTAGCAATTCTCTGCTCATCGACCGGAAAGAAATGAAAACTTAGAAATGCACAGTTTTGAGCTGTGCTGCCTTTGTCATTATCCGGTCAATACAGTCTGATTTTTCTTATTTGTTTCTTTCCAGAGATTAGGGGAAAAAAATAAACACGTTTTCATAAAGTGTGATATCTTTCTTTTAGTTCTGATTAATCACATACGGTCTCTACCAGTAAAAAAGCACGATGTGTGAGACCTAGTATGCTAAATTTACACCCTGCAATTTTCAGACATTAGTTGCCGCTAAATTGGCGGAGTGACTGGAGCCAAATATACCTGCTTTGCAATTATATCTCCTGGGTTGCCGTTTATGGGAATGGCCACCTGGGCCAATGAGACTCAAAATTAAAATAACCCTTAATGGCAATGTGCTGAAACTGTTGTTTCATTAGCGTATTCATCAAGGCTCTTGAGAACCTCAGTTACGGCCAGTCTCAGGTGCTACTGCAAGTGATAATGCTTGCTTTCCTAGGACCTTCAAAAAAGATTGGCAAATCTATGAATGTCATGCATTCCAAGTTTCAGTTTGGGTTTTGTGTGAAACCAAATGTATCCTGCCTTGGAACGCAGCACACTCACACTTTGAGAATAAAAAGGTTATCACTGAATGTGTAGAAGCCATATCTTTTGCCTGGGAATCTTGAGTTCTCTGGGTTACTGAGGTATTGTAGGCTTTTGGTTTTGTTGAAAATTTTAATGAAATTCCTGAGATCTTGTCTGTTCCTTCTGGTCCCAATCTGTGTAACTCTGTTGGTGATTCCCCAGCTCATCGGTTTGCTCCACAGCACTCCCAGCATTTGCCAGTTTGGCACTCTTTGTCTGGACACGTCTTTGCCCTGGCTTCTTCGGAAGTACGCTTTGTAGCATACGTAAATATGATGGATGCCAAGAGGAATGCGGAGCTTTCAGAGTTTGTTTAACCAGCAAAATGATGCATGGGGTTACAGCAAGGTTTTAGAGATCTCCTGAGTTTTGATTTGACTCAGTGGAAGAAAACCTGATGCAAAAATAATTGCCTTAAAAGGCAAGAATGATTTTGAAGCTAACCAGAAACTTATTAAGTTTCGTTAACTCAGAGTTTGTTCTGGGATTGACCCATCTGAGTAAAACACACCCAGGTTTGGAAGCTGCAAGTGGCTCAAGTGAGACATCCAAAATATTTGGATTAGGGGCTGAAGTATATGAATGCTTATTCTTTCTTAACTAGACTGTGCTGGGAAGCTTCTCTTAGAGAATTCTGTCTCATAGGCACTATGAATAGGGTGGCTTTTTTTTTTTTTTTTTGTTCAGGACAGGATAGACTTCTAAAAAGCAGGTGCTACTTTTCTTTATTGGAAACTGTTCAGAGGATTTGAGGAAATAAGGAAACAGAATTGGTAGGAATCAACGAAGAAGCAACAAATGAGAAGAGGAAGAAAGCTGGCGTACACCACAAGGACTAAATCCTGGACTGTTTCTTGTGTAACCCTTCCCAGAGATGTTGACCACAGTTGCCTCCACTGCTGCTGGGGAAACATTCATTTTTCTCATGTGCTTATCAAAAGTTTTTCTGCTTTTTCGCTGAATCTTCCTCTATCTATCTTCCTTCTCTTCTTCACTCTTCACTGTGCTGTTAAACACAGCAACTGTTGAAAGAGCCAAAATCCAAGATAGGGGGTTGTTTGCAATACAGGCTGATTTTACTGCTGGCCTGAAAGCAGTTTGTAATCCATGGTGTGCATGGGTGGTGCCTTGCTGTGGCAGCGTTTGATGGAGAGAATTGGTCACCTCGCAGAAAGGTTGCACAGCTGCCCTGTGCACCCCACATTAACATCCCATCTGCATGGGGCACTATCTGCCTTCCTCTACAATGGAAAAACATCATTGCTCTCGGGTAGGGCTTCTGGTACAATGAATAAGTGAAATGGATACGGTGAAACTAAACTCCTCTGAAAAGAATGAGACTCTTGCTTCAATGTAATCTCTGCCATGTATCTTCCTAACAGCATGTTTCCCTTTGACAAAATGCAAATGCCATTTATTTTTCTGTTATTGATTTGCTTACAGAAAGCAGCAGAAATCTAATCCCTGCAGCAAATACTGAGTCACTTTATCTTCTGTATAAATTTTTATTATTACTGTATAAAGCACATCAAAGAGCTCAGTTTGAATGGGAGAAAATCACACTTTAGGTAGGTGGTTATAGAAGCTGTTATTTTTCACTTGAAGTGATTATTTTCTAGGTTTCTGGTAGTGATTATGAGAAACTCCCAACTTCAAATAAATAACTAGTTGTCGTATATGTATGTCATTCCTGAGCCCCATCTTCTGCCCCCACTTAACTCTCTTTGAGGATGTGTGACCAGAGCTACGGGAAAAGGGCAAAAGCATGCCATCTTTTATAAAAGAAATCTCTCAAGTCTAATGATAAAATCTCTTCAAATAGACCTCAGGCATGGCATTTGAAGAGGCTTGTGTCCTATGATGTCTCACTGATGAATTAGACCAGTATATTAGCAGTGATCTCCAAAATGTTGTGAGAGTGGTGTGAGGTCCTGGATGGTCTAACGGGTGTTGCTGTAGCTGCACTGTGGCTTGTCATGTTTTCAGTACAGGATGGATGAAAATTGGCTCATTATAACCCAGTCTGGTGATCGCTGAAGTCAAGGCTCTGGTTTGGCTTGTCATGTTGAAATTGTTTTTTCTGAAGGTGTGTATGTCCATTTCTGCATTATCATTGTAAGTGGAGAGGAATGAGTTGCCTTCCCCCTTGAGAATTCAGAGATGTTCTAAATTCATTTTGCACCGTGTTTTTTCACCCAGATGGTATGCATGTATGCCCTCTCTTCAGCCTAACTCTTTGCTGGTTTTGCATTCCTATTTGAAGAGATTATAATCTATTTCCAGGTAATGCTCCTGTTTAAGAACAGTATCCCATCTTCACTGGCCATGTGCTGTCGCTAGCACCTAGTACAGTCACTCTCCTCATCTTAAACTGTTGCCTTTCCTTGACTCCGTCTTCTGCTGATTCTTCTCCTAACTTTAACGGCTGCTTCAATGTATTGTTTGGAAAAACATTCTTGTTCCTCTTCCAGATTGTTTTAGGAGCCTCAGGAGAGAGGTTTCTGGTCTCCTTGTTTTCTGTTCTTAGGGCAAGACTTCAAAGCAGGAGCCGAGTTGCCTTCCAGGGTAGGGAAGTCTGTAGATCTGACTCTCGCTGTCTAGATTAAAATGGTGGTTATCTGTCATCAATCTCCTCACACTTGGAAATTAGCTCAGTGTTGCCGAGTGAGAGCTTATGAGTTTTTTCTTTATTGTTAAAGACATTGTTGATGTTTTGTTTTGTTACTCTGGCCTGCATCCTGGCCTTTCTTGGACTTGGCCCCTCTGTGGAGCCTCACATCCCAGCTGTGTCTCACAGGCTCTTGCTGAGGTGTGACCTTTTCATATAATCGCACAACCCAAATTCTCCCCTTGTTGCCAATACTACAGCTTACTTTCCTGCCCGATGCGCTGTACCAACATGCAGTCAGATCCTAAATGCGTAAATTACCCTCCTGATATCATCAGGAAAGTATATCGTTATCATAACTTCATCTTCTTTTGCTTTCTCTACCACGCTTACAGAGCGAGTTTGCTTTCAGAGCCCTGCATGTTCTGTTTCTAGCATGCCTGTCAAATGGTCGCTCACCAGTAAGATGTCAGTGTGGGATACCAGCCTTCACCACCTGTGTGCTTGCAGGGACACGGCGTGGCATGTCTGGCTCTGACATGCAGCTTTTCCTTCCTGGGGAAGACTGATATGCGGCTGCCGAGACAATTGTTGCTCTGGAAAACTTTTATTCACTGCGTAAAGAAGGAATTGTGCCATAGTTGTTAAGGACCAGCAACTTTATTAGACTGAGTGATGTCTGTTGGAGTGGAAAATGGCAGGAGTGTTTTGGTGTTAGGTTATCAGGTGGGACAGAGGACTGCAGAAATATGAAATATTCTTGTAAGTGCTGAGTGACTACTCATTGGAGAAGGGGCAAGACGATAACTTCTTAGTGTTCTGCTAAGGAACGAGATTGCCATTCTCCTGCATAGTTACTGCTTTCCCTTCCTCTCCTCCCCTTCCATGTTTTTGTATTACTGCACATTTGGGCATTGTTGCTTTTGTGTGCTGGGATGTAGAGAGGGATCGTGTGTCCAGCATCAGTTACCAACTCCAAAGGACTTCAGTGCTTTTTATGCCTGTAAGTTACAGCATACACTGCCATAGTGAAATGCTCCTAGAGCAGCTGTCACTACAGAAATTATTTTTTGCAAAGATTAACACTGACATTTACAGCCACAGAGTTAACTGCTGCCACTCCTTGTGATTACTTCTCGTTGGAGAAGTTGTATGGCACAACAGAACAGCTTGAAGTAGCACTTGCGTGTGGGGAAATAAACTCATAGTGAATTCAGTTGTTTTCTCCAGACAGAACAACTGTGGGATTTTTCTTACATCAGGTGTAAGACCCAGAGGAATCTGCCCAGCTAGTAAGGTTGGACATCCCAGAGTTTGCACAGTGAACCATCATCTCCGAAGGCCCCTAAGTGCGGGTAATTCAATACAAGCCTTTAAGCAAGAACATGTGGTTAACAGCAGCCTCTTGTGACCTCTTGCATCTGCATAGTGCAAAACAAGTCCTTGCAGAAACAAGTCGCAAAGAGCAATTAAATACCTTTGATCTTTGAAAGTGAATGTTCAGGTTCTGTGATTGGGAAACTTAATTGTGCTAGGTAGGTTTTTATTGATGTGGAATATTGTGTGAGGAAATGTAAACCTAACCCTTTCTGAAGGGTTACAAAAAAAAACAAGCCAAAAAAAACCCCGAATTTCTTGGGGGTTTGGAAAAACATTCTTGTTCCTCTCCAGATTGTTTAATTGGAATTGTTAAATGGAATTTCTGTTCATCACTTCTGTTGTTGTAGGTTATTCCTTTAAATTTGATTGATTTTGGACATTGAATTCACTTTTGTTCTGGACCTGCAGCTTGCTAAGTATTGGTTGGACACGTGTTTCTTGCGCATCCCTGAACCGAACTGACGGGATTTCAGCAGCCCTGCCACAAAATCCCAAATATAACTTCAGTTCAAACCTTGTTGGTCTTTATTCCTTTTCTGGAGCTTTCTATGTTTTAATTGAATGATACATTCTTCTTTAATCTTGGCATTCGCTTTGTACAAGATTTACTGTCCAGTTCTGCCATTTGTCCTTAGCAGTTTACACAAGCTTATGATTTATGCTGGGTGATGCTGTCGGAAGTATCCTGTTGCCAAGGAAAGCGTTAGACAAAGAGGACTGTGTTTGCTGAGAGAAGAAGTAGCTAAAACCTAGGCATAATAGCAGAAAGTAACTATGTACAGATCTGTATGTAGCAGTTTGGTTTCATCTCACATGAATATTTAAAGGCCAGATTTATGGGTCACTGATTAGGCCCTGCATTGCAAGAGCATTTAAAAATTTCATATTCTATTGTGTTTTGCAGACAGAATGTAATTGTCTCAGCAGCTTGTGAAATAAAGGCAAATTTGTGTTGAATCCCTAGGAAAGATCCTTGAATAAACTAAAACTTGTTAGTAGTACTCCTCCCATCTTCAAGGTGTTTATCTGTCGATATGAGACTGTATTTCTTTTCTTTCCTCCCTATCAATAGGCCATTCAAGATTAGTGCTCAGACTTCCTCCTGTTGAAGAAAGAAGATAAGATTCAGCTTGGAAATCTTATCACTAGGTGGATGTTTGCCATGAGTACATTTCTCTTACCCTATCTTATCAGCAGAGTAAGCAGTGAGATGAGACAGGTTTGAGGAAGAGTTTCAGCATTAAGAGTTGTTGTAGACAAAGGAATGTAAACACCTCACTGTCTGTGGTTGGTATCATTTAACTTTCCAGTCAGATCCCCCTGCTCACCCTGATTAAAAGATGGATTTCGTTCCTGCGGTGGGTCAGACCAGCAGCCAGAGCTGATGTGGCAACCCACAACAGTCCTTTTTCTTTAGAAAGTATTTCAGGTATCTCTGTTCTAAGTAAGCTGACATTTAAAAGCTGTGAAAATCAAGTGGTTTTTATCTTCCAAAATGATGGTGGGTGGTGATTGGAGCATGAGGTCTAAAATTCAAGATTTTTTGCAATCGTACACAGGGAGGAGTTTGATATAAGGATTTGATATTGGTGGTAGTTTGGGATGTGAGAAAGAAAACTGAGATTACTTACTCTCTGTTTACTCTCTTTACATCTGTGCCCCGTTGAGAATAATTTAGGCTGTGTTTCCAGATTGACTAATACCAAATGGCCAGATAGTGCAGGCTTGCTGCAGATAGCGTATCTGCTCAGTATGGTGAGATGCAGCGGTGTTGTCTGTGGGAGGACAGACGATCCTCTACTGATTGTAAAGTTTGCCAAGGCAAAGTTGGGTCCCCTTCCCTTTTTTAAAATTCAAGCTTTTACGACATAACTGGCAGACTAATCTGAGGTTCTTTGCTGTGTCAAGTACTTGTACTTTTATTCATCTGATGCTAGTAGTTATGGTGTAACTTGATTTACTGTTTCTTCAAAGCCTGGTCTGAGTCTGTCCAAGGGGAGGGTAATATACCTAACTGTAGCATAAGGGTGCTGCAGAGAACTCTTTCCTCAAAGGTAATGCTGAGCAAAACAAGATAAAATACTCTCTTCTGAGATGCTAAAAACAATTATCTTTTCTATCCTCTGTAGGTGTCTGCAGTTTGTAATGTGATCTGTGTGGTGACTTATTTGTTGTTGAGTAGCTGGTGTAGAGAGATGAATGTGTTACATACATGGTTCATGAAGAAGTTGGATTATTTTCTATATACACAAGTTCTGTCTTTTGTTAAGAAGTGTGTTGAAAGTTACTGAGTATGGAGGGTATAAAATCAATAGGATTTGCTTTGCTTTTAGCATGTTTGAATACAGAAATTACATCTTCAGTTTTTTGTTCTTGCTGGTTTTGCTGCTACCCCCATCAAGATGCTCAGTTGTGTTTTTTGATGTGTATTTATATTGCTTATCTTTTTGCCTCTAGTACTCTCGTGTTCTTCCATCAAATTAAAGCTTGAAGATAAATTCCAGAAGTATGTATTTCTAGTCAGGGAACATCTGGAAAAGGATCATACATATGACACAAACCTGGTTACAGTCAAAGCAAAGTCTCATGCAACAGTGTCTCTCTTGGGAAGCAGCACTGTCATACGCTATGAGGATCTAAACCAAACTGTTGGCACCATTTGAGACAGCAGAGTCAGAGTTGTTTCAGAAACAGGCAGGTCTGTCACACAGCCTGTAAAGATGAGTATTGTTTTCTGATGCTGAAGCTGAACTTCCTAATAATCTATCTGAACATGGGACTGTGCCTTCAGAAGTGGTGCCTTCTAGTAAGAAGTGGAAAGGCCAGCTGTCCTGTTAATGTGCTGGTGTTTGGAGTAGAGCTAATAAATTGCTAGGATTGATTTCAAGGGAGGAACGCCACTGCCCTGGGACTCAAAGCACTGTGCTAAAGGAGGCATCTTCTGAAGACTGAAAGCCACAAGTCAGTGGTCGTCACTGGCTGCTGTTTGAAATCCTTAATGGAGTATAAATGTGTGCTCACTGCCATACTGAAATCCAAAACATGAGCTTCTCCTGGTGCAGCAGAAACTGAAAGAATCCCCTCAAGTCTGCTCATCTTACCTTTTTGCTTTTCTTTGCTAACTGTGCACATTACTTCATTAACGGTCCTGTAGACTTGTCTAGCAACCGTGCAGCAACTCCTTCTGTTTCTCTCCTCATTCTGCTTACCAAGATGTACAAATGTGTACCTGCTTTAAGCTGCACAGGAGTTAAAATGGTTGAGAACCTGACTGTGGAGCTGATGTGGAGACAGTAACTGGTCAGCTTTCCTCTGTCAGAGAATAGATTCCCTCTGGATGTGGTATTTCTAGGGGGTCAGTGTGGTGGTGGTGGGGCTGCCTGCTTTTGTTTAGTTGCACTGCTGTGAAATGTTTTTTGGTGACAATGTCTTCTGCTCTTTTGAAAGATCATAACCTGTGGGTAAGATGAAATGATTAGAAGAGAGTCACTGTTCAATGACCTGAAGATAACAATTGATTTAATATGTTATTTGTATTTCAGATTTTTATTCTGGATTGTGTTAACTTTCTGTTTAAGTGCCCGGAGATAATAGCTAAGCTCTTCTGAGAATATGAGGAACACATAATTAGGGAAAATGTTTCCATTGCAAAGGATGTTAATTATTAGAGGGTTCTGTGTAAGTGCATGCTCTAATTCATTGCACAATAATGGTTTTCGTAGTTTGCTTAAAATGACTGTGGGGAGAGGAACTGGAGAGGAGTCTGGGATAAAGAAAACAATCCTAAGTTTGGAGTATTGCTCTTGCTGTAGGGGTTGGGTGGATGAGTCAGTCTGAGTTACCTTGGGGGACTGAGGGCAAGCAGGATGGGGAAACTGCTCAGTAAAGATAACCATTTATTCACGTGGCCGTTATAGTCAAAAAAAAGAAGTTGGGGGTCATGTACTTACCCCTTTTGCCATGAGTATCCAGGAGGCTCCACTAATCAAAACTAGGGAGGAAGGTAGCCATGTGATGAGTGATGGCTCCATTGCCTTGCGAAGGATCATAAACATTATTCACCAGGGGATAAAAAGGGCTTAACTCCATTGTTCCGTTGTTCTTGTCTGGAGAAGCATATGCACTTCTTGGAGTTAAATGCTTGAAGTCATAAATGAGAGAATCAGATTGTCTCGCTGCTGCCACAATTCAGGCGTAATCTCCGTATTTTCCAGGCAGAATGTCAGCTTGGCTTGGTCATCGGGAGACTGGAGCAGTGTGATGGGACACACAAGCTTGTTATCTCCTCCTTCACCCCTACCCCTCCCTTTAATTTCCCTTAGGTATAGCTGTTTGATGCAAACACTCCTGTTTGACTCCTGTTGGCAAGCAGTTCCAAGTATATTGCTAAAGCAGAGACTGGGATCATGAAATCTGAATTCTGTCTCAAAATCTGTTTTGGGTCTTCTGTGCTATTGTGCGTAAGTCTTTTAGTCTTTTTGTGAAGACAAAAATAATGTTTCCTCAGGGTGGTGTTATGGCAATACATTCTTGAAAGGTATTAAGAATAAGAAATATTTCCTTCTGCCACTTCTGTAAGGCAAGCGATCTGGTTGGGCAGCTTTAGTTTGGATAAGAACAGCATAAAATCTCCATTTGACCTTCGTGCTGGGAATGCTTCTTTTCTGAGG
Source organism: Chlamydotis macqueenii (assembly GCF_036417535.1). Lineage (NCBI taxonomy): Eukaryota > Metazoa > Chordata > Aves > Otidiformes > Otididae > Chlamydotis > Chlamydotis macqueenii. The sequence goes on along the minus strand of NC_141560.1, from coordinate 48,935,844 downwards.
TGCCCCCCATTCAGTAATCTAAATAAGTATTTCTTCCTCCTCTCCTCCTCCTTTTTCTGCTCAAACTTGTACTAATTTGGAGCTGTGTTTGCTCTGTTCTTTTAATGGCCTGTAGCCTGTTTCTCTTCCACCACGCTGACTGCGTGGAGAGCCTGCGGACCTAGGAGACATGTATTTTTGGTGCGTACTCCAGCAGCTGCACTGGAGACAAGCAAATGTGGGGGCTTCTAACATAACTTCTAATGTTGCATAAGCCATCTAATCATCAGGCAGTTTAAATGAGGATAGGGGAGGACAGGGATTAAAACTGTTCAAGGGGATTTAAGTTGTCAGCTAATCACTGGCAGGTGTCCTTCACTTGTGACAGATGGCTTAGGTGTTGTCAGAGGCTTCACAGCAGAGCAAGAGAGCTTGTCTGATCTTTGCTTCCCAAAGCCAGCCCGAACGTGCACTGGGATGCTTTTCTTCTGTTCTGGCTGGCAAGGCACCTTCGCAGTAGTGCATAGAAAAGCAACTCGAGCTGAAGACTAGCACTTAGAGTTTTACAAGATACGCTTATAAACATGCAGCTGCAAGCAACTTTTTGGGTGATATCAAAGGTGTTTGTTTAAGAGATGGAAAGTAAACTTAGTCCTCATTCGTGTACTTTCCTGTTAATGGGCAATCTTCTTATGCCCTACCTACCTGAATTCAGTATGAGACCTTCCTCTTAAAAACTAGAGCCCTGTTTTCATTTTAGCATGGGTAAGTGTAGTAAAGAGGTTGACTAAGTTTGTTGGCACAGACTCTTTGGGTGGCTGCAGGAGTCCTGACTTTGATGTTCTCTCATAAGCACAAATCAGTGCAGTGAGTGTTAAGCCAAGTCTATCTTAATTCCACTGGTGTTATCTGGCTGAGGGCATACTTCTGTGCCAGTGAAGTTTATGCATGCACATGTTAAACTGAAGTTTATAGGCAAAGCATAATATTTGGAGTTTCTTCATGCTCAGCTTTTGAAATTTCTCTTCTGGGTGCATCATCTGAATTAGTAGATATCTGTAAAGTAGATGTGGAGTGAGTCAGATGCTTCATGTCAACATAAAGAAGTATGATAAGATACAGCTGTCCTCAGCGGCTGAATTTACAGAAGCGACTAGACCTGAATGTAAGCATTCGTAAGTAGTTTTGTAGTCTCTGAGGAATCAAATCTTGTAATATCCTACCAGACACTTAGCACTGCTTATTTGTGATCTTTTAAGATGATGGAGGAAGATCAAAAAGTGTTTGTTCAAGTCTGCCATTATTGCTCGCTTTTGTTTAGTTGTGATGTGTTTTGCTGGTGAGCAAGTATTGGCAGGTATTGAAGGTTTGTCTTTTTTATGCCATCTTGCTGCAAATTCCAGCTACAGACTTCTTCTAGTCTCTCTCCTTTTGTTTTTGCAACATGTTGCAGATTTCAGTAGAGTGAGAACAGATTTCTGATGTGCAGAAATCAAACCTGGTGTGGATTTACACCCAGCACGAGGATAAGCAGAAACAAAGAATGAATTCATTCCAGGATGGCACATACTGTGTGCGCTGTGTGATAGGAAAGTATCATGAGTACCCCTTCGGCCTCACAGCTACATACCAGCCTGGATCAAAATAATTCTCTTCACATTTGAAAAACTTTAAGCAGTGGTCCATTGAAAGTATCCAGTGAAGATCCGCCGAAGGGTTGGCTGTGAAGAGTTCTTGAATAATCCTTAGCAACAGATCCTCTTTGCAAAAGCGCTGAAGTTACTGGCATTGTTCATGACGGGCTTGAACACCTAAGTGTCTTGTATTTCTTCCTCAAAACCTCCTTGGCCAAGGGGGCTGCCTGCTCTTACTGATTACTCTTTCTGATACAGAGGCAGCAGTGTTATCGGTAGTGACCTGTTCTGTAACGCGCACAGTTCTCTGGAGTGCTTTCAGGTAAAGGTGTTCTTGTGACAGATATCCTTGACTTGCTTTCTTAATAGTGTGAAGTGCTCAGTATGACTTGTCCTTTTATTTATTTTTCCTTGATTCTTTTTCAGCAACTATTAAATATTTAGATGCTAACATTTTTGGAAGTGGTGGCTAAAACAGATTGATTTTCCTTACTCAGTCCCCTTCAAAGTGAAACACGAGTCCCTTTTTTTATTCAGCCCAGATGGTATGCTGCATAAAGTGAGCAATGTGTTGCATTGAAAATGGACTACTTCTTTTCCCTTCTTCCCTTCCTCCTTTACTTAAGTGAACACATCCGTGTAGCTCATATTTGGGTTGAATTCAAAATTAGTCAAAGAGGCTGCAGGGTAAATATGTCAGCTATTGGAAAGCTAGCTCTGCTAGATTGAAGGAATTTCTGCCAACAGGCGGTATAGCAAGTTGGCTGCACAAAATCCGACGTCTGTATGGACCTTATTAGAAAAATGGACAAGATGATCTAGTCTGGTCCTTTCCATGTCTGTCTTGTGCGTGTCTGTAACACTGCTGCTCCTCACATGTGTCTGCAGAGCCCCCCCTGAGTCATGCAACGGGCTGTGCGCTGAGTGGGCAGGAGCATCGCATTCCTGAGGGCTGGGAAATGATGACCGCGCTGAGGATTTTTTTGAGGGTTTTCATATCTTATAGAGGAGACTTGCAAAGTGGAGGAAGCAAAAGGAGCAAGACAATTTAAAACTGTTCCACATGTGCAATTGTTTTGACAGTTCTTTATCCACCGATGGATTTTTTGGAGATGGAGTAATGCACATAACAAGTTTATAGATGTGTTGACTATGGTTCTGAAATTGGTGTCTGTAACCTACAACTCTCTTCTAGCAGCAGGTGGAGGTCATGTTTTAAGAGAAATCGCTGTTGCTTTGAAATTGGATTGAGTCAGAGTTCCACGTTCCCATTCCGCAGCAAAGCTTGCGTAGGGCTGTCAGCAAGTAACTTGATCTGCCAGTATCTTTTGTTTCCTCTTTGTTGAAAAGGTTAGTAATACATCCTCGCTTTAGAAAAACATTGACAGTAAATTTATTGTATGACAAAGGAAATCCTATAAACAAACAACTTACCACATTTTTTTTGGTGTTACTCAGTATCTGTTCCTGGAATGTTGCTTCAATTTAGTAGAGTAGAAGTATAGGATTTATCTAAAGGAGTTGTTAAAAGTAACAGGGACTCGATAGCTTTTGGGGGGGGGGGTTGTTTCTTGGTTTATGTTGTTTGCTTTTTGAAACTCTAAAAATTTCTTAAAATGATTTGTCTTGGTCTAATTTTTTTTTCATTAAGTAAGTGTGGAGATCATGGCTAAAGCTTTTCAGGCAAGATAACAGTGGTAGATCTGGCAAGAGCTCAACTTTGGCTCTTCTGCACAGGAGGTGTTACAGTGCATGAAAGGCATCCAGTTATGTTTTCTCAGGAACACCACGATGCCTCGGGGGGAGAAGACAGTTCAGCAGTTAGGGTAGGTAGCAGTGAGACCTGGTGTTGCTTCTTAGGTAGCAACTTGCCCAAGTCTAGAAGGGGTCTCACTTAAGTGTTGACAGCAGAATTTGTCATTTTGGATAGGTGCAGCTTCCATGTGGAAGTGGAGCAGGTGGGATGAGAGATGTAGGTGTGAGGTTAGACAAGAAGATAGTGCAGAGCATCAGAGAGATGCCATGAGAATGGCACTTTTTTTGTGTTGCTGCCTAAATGTGCTGCCTAGGTTCTTAGATTCTGAGAGAGCAAAAACCTTGGTAATTCTCCTGTCAAGCTTGAAATAACTCCGTTTTACATCGGAGATCTAGTCTTAGCCAGGACATTTCAGTTTTGTAATATTTGAGAACTTGTACATTCTGTCTAGTAAAAGTTACGACAGCTGCCAGGAAAATCTTCCAGTGGTACCGTGCTGACCTGAAAGCTGCTTTTTCGGGGGAGTGTGGAGAAAGGAGTCAGGTTCTACTGTTGAAGCTCTTGGGTGCTTAATAACAAAGTTGAGAACATGGCGTATTGGCTATGTCTTAAATTGGAGAGAATACCCAGGTATCTCATCTTTCATATCTTGATCTAATGATGGCATGTCGTAGTTTTGTAACACCGTGGTAGGTTTTCTCCCATTGCAGGCAGAGGTGTTGTTAGTGCACTGGGAGCTGTTTGCCGCTGGTGGTTTTGCTTTCTGTAGCTGTCTGAGAGTGGCGATTTTGGTTTGGTGATTACTTACCAGGTACCGGTCAATGATATGAAGACTGATATCGCTGGTTTAAGGGAGGGAAGAGGAAAAAAAAAAAACAAACCAAACAACAAATCCAAAAAACCACCAACCAAAAAACCCTTACTGGTTGAACGTAGAACTACACAACGTAGTTAACAGTGAATGCTGTAAGGCTGCATTAGCCTGGGGTGGTTACTGACAGCGCAGTATCTGTTCAGTGTTTCATGGCAGGCCAAGGACAAACCATTGCCATTGCTGATTTAGGTTTAGGGACTCAGGCATAAAGAAGAGTTGGGTACAGCGTTTCTCCAGGAGCTGCTGGGAGCAGTGAAGGCTCTGCCTGAGTGGGCTGGAGCTGAGCTGCTTCCAGTGTGCGCTAGGTTGTAGTCTTCTCCCATTGCAGTGTAGAGAGCAAGCGTGTTCTTTCTTGATCAGAAGAGCAGTGATGCAGGGAATGAAACTGAGATTTGAATGAAACTGCTGAAAGCAGAAAGACATCAAATTGCCAGCTGCATAGCCTGGACTTGCTTGCTAATAGCTGCCACTTTCTTTAAGGTACTACAGCAGGAGCGTTACAGGTGGCTCTGGGTGTGTGGGCAGTGGCTAAGATTGCCCCATCTGCCTCAGAAGACCTTATTTCCACCTTTTGCTGAACTATCTTGTCTTTTAACAGCTCAGGGCAAGTTACCATTAAGGTATGCACTCTGTGCTGGCAGATTCTTAAAACATCCCCAGGGTAGTCACCCATTTGCAAGAAATAACATTTGAAAGGAAATACATTCTTTGGGGCAGACATAGGCATCAAAAATACCTCCTTGAAGCATTCCTATCATGTGTCTTTTGAAACAGTGCTGTAAAACTTAGCAGTTTTGCCTGTGTCAGGAACAGAGCATTTTGCTACGTTTCAGAGGAGGAAGGGGATCATGTCCGATTCAGAAGTTTTTGTGCAGCATTGTGCTTAGAGAAGCTTGTTGTTTTGGCAGCTGAGTTCTCAAAGACACTTGTACAGATGTCCTGGTTTCAGCAGGGATGGAGATAGTTTTCCTCTCAGTAGCCAATGTGTTTTGGATTTCACATGAGAAGAATCTTGATAAACACACTGATGTTATGAGTTGTTGCTAATGAGACCCAAGGACACTGTCTGACTTTCCAGGTCTTGCTAACGTGCAGGTGCAGGAAGCTGGGAGGGATACAGCCAGAATAATTAATTGATCCAAAGTGGCCAAAGTGAGTATTCCATGCCATAAACATCATGCTCAGTATATAATTGGGGGTTATAGGTGGTGGGGGCATCTCTGGCATCCCTTGCTCTCTCACTCCTGCCTCCTTTGCTTGCTTCTCAGTTTCGTATCTGTGATTGCTGCTTGGGACGGGCTGTATCAGTCATCGGGACATCAGGTGGTGAGAAATAGTTCATTGTTAATGTTGTATATTTTAGTATCCTTATATTTTGTTATTATTGTAGTTTTCCTTTGCAATTCTAGTAAGCCGTCTTCATCTCAACCCATGAGTTTTCCTTTCTTCCCAATTCTCTCCCCTGTTCTGCTGGGTAGGGGGAGGGTGAGCGAGAAACTGTGTGATGACCAGGCCTAACAGCAGAGCAGGTTCCTCCCTGAAAGAGCAGGAATGAGCTACAAAAGGGTCTTTCCTGAAACTGCTGATCCTGGCAGCTGTGATCTGCTCTGTGCCCCATGCAACATCAAAGAGGGGAGCACTCGCCGTGCTGGAGCTTCTCCTCACCCCTGGAGTTCCGGCCTGCCCAGGGAGAGGAAGGACCTGGGCTCCAGCACGAGCAGGAAGCAAGCTGGTGTAGGGTGGGCAACAGAGGGAACTGACTGCAGCTCTGCCACTCCCTCAGGGTTCCAAAAATTGTGCTATTGTCATTCAAAAAGGTAAATGACAGGTAAATGAGTAAGCTGCACATCAGCTTAATTTGTTCTTCCTGGTTTGAACCACAAAGATATGCGGGCAGGTGGAGGGGCATATTTTTGTGAGACCTCCACCCTTATAGGGAAAGGTTTGTCTTTCTGGTTTTTGCCTAGTGAAGTGCGTGTTGCCTGGGACTAGTCTGGAACATGTCAGAGGGAGAAGGATATTCTTTCTCATCCTCTGCCTTGTCTTGCAGCTTCCCCCCAGCTGGACAACATGACATACCATTTAATGCTTACTAAAACCACTGAGTGTCATTATCTCACTTCACTGAAGTTTGTGTTTCTGCAACATTGGCATTCCCAAAACAGTGCACAAAGTGGGAAACACGGGAGATTAAAATGATAGACTAGAGCTGTGTTTAACCTTGAAGGCAAATCTCTAGGTTTCCCCCTCGCACTGATCTCCAGTGTCCTGCTACTAAACCCCCTCCGCTTGGCAGACTCTTGGCGTGCCAGCCGCCTCACTAGCCTGTGCAGAGATGTGTGCCGACGGACTATATGAACACCAAGAAGCTCAGTTCTAACTCTGATCAGCAGCACTGTGTTTAAAACTTAATTGAAAACCTAGTAGGAATTAGTCAGTGTTACCTAGTTCCTAGCCCTCGAGTAACAACAACAAAATATATTCTGCAAGCTGAGTACTGGTCTGACAAACGCATGGGAGTATGGAGTGGAGTTCTTGTAGCCGCGTCTGTTTTACTTGTATTTAGACTGACCCTACCCTGTGAAGGAGAAGTTTTTTATTTTTTAACAAACTTTGCTTTGACCTGAGGATACATAGAAGGCTGCAGGTATGTTCCTAGAAAGAAAATATCAAGAAAGAAATCTGTAAAATGGACAGTGTGAATGGAGAACAGATAAAATGATAATTTTGGAAAAAGAATGTGCTACCAAGTACCATACTCAGGATACTGGTAGGATAATGACAAAATAACCAGGGTCAAGATCCATTTGTCTCATCTTTGTTTAACCACTGATAAAAAGTTTGCTCAGTCTCTGCTTTTTGCTTCCTTTTTTAAAACTCCCCTATAAACTTTCCTCTTTTTTGTTTGTTGCAGAGAGCCAGCTGTTGCCTGGGAATAACTTCACAAATGAATGCAACATTCCTGGAAACTTCATGTGCAGCAACGGGCGCTGTATCCCAGGGGCCTGGCAGTGTGACGGGCTGCCGGACTGCTTCGATGACAGTGATGAGAAGGAATGCCGTAAGTGACCAATGCTATGACCTTAAAGTGCTTAACATCACAAGGCTTGGCTAGGTAGTGTTACTGGTGTGTTCTGTAGCGTATATTAGGTAAGTAACAAAGTGACTGACAGTTTCTTAATTTATCTATTTTTAGAAAAAATGTGCAGCCTTTCTTACTATTTCAGGTCTTTAAGATTCTTCAAATTATCTAATTTTAATACAGCCTTTGGCAGCAGGTACCTAAGCCCCTATTCACAAATGGGTAGATTGAGACAGACTTGACTTACAATTCTTCCAGTGGAAGAGCGATGCTTTGTGACTTTAGAGATCCCGCGTATACTGCTCCAGCACACTGGCCTAGTGCTGTAAGCTGACCTTCACTCCCCTCAAGACTAGTTCCTTTCATTTCAAAATTGTTGCTTGTATCCTGTTATTCTTGTTCTCTCCTGTTAAAATGTAATTCTTAACCCTTTAAAAGTTAATACTAACTTTCTGGAAAGTACACCAAATATGTTGGCTAATAATGTTTACATGTTTTAATCCTTCCTACAGACCTCCCAGTTCTAGAGAGCTAAAAAAAGTCTGATTTGGTTGTCCTCCATGATTTAATCTTTTTCTTAGCATTAATTAAGCACTAGTTAATGTTATTCAGCCGTTAGTTAGCATGAAACTTTCTAGCCTACATGCTTTACCAGGACAGCAAAGATTATGCTGCAGCATAGCACTATGCTTTGAAATCTAGTTGGGAGTGAAAAAAACCCTCAAATTTCATGTGATTCTAGAGCAACTGAGAAATTTTCTGAGAAGTAAGTTACTGCTTTTTGTCTAACAAATGTTGTTCCTCTACATATATACTTTATGGAGGTTTTCATTAAACCAATTATAAGAAGCTTACCTTCTCCAGGACGTAATTAGCTTTGTTTATGGAGCAGAAGGAAGAAAGAATAGCTTCTTCCAAATTAACTGGCTAGAAATACCATGTTTTGTTAAATGCACTTGCTTTTTTTTTAACTTGATGCTTCTTCTTTAACTCCAGTTATCCATCCCTTTTAAAATAAGGTGGCTTTAATAACTGTGTTGTGGAAATCTCCATGCACAGTTCTGCTTTAAGCCAGTAAGCTTTTCTCCCTTTCTAAGGCATGAGAAGTATCTGTATAAAATATCTGATGCTTTGCAGTCTTTATAAAGCATCAGGCTTGTGTTGCAACATTGAAGACAGGTTAATTTTTTTTTTTCTTTGATTTCAATATCTTAGGAAAAGATGGACCTGTTGTAAGGATTGATCTTTGTCATGCATGTCTGTTTAAACTCTAGCAGAACTCATATTATAGCAGAATTCATAGTAGTGGGAGCTTTGGCAAGAATGAAAAAAGTCCAAAGTTCAAACTGTACCTTTCTGTGAGATGTTCTTGGTGACAACAGCTATGTGATTCTCAGGCTCCTCATTACCTGGATCCTGAATATGCTGCTGGCATGACTTCTGGTGTGCTGTTTCTACTTGAAACAAGCTAAATGATGGTGCCATTTACAGGATACAAACCAGGAGGTTTTCTGTCTCTAAGAGTGTTGTCTTCCTCTGCCTTGCATGAATTTTGTTTCACCTGGTACAATTAGAAGACCTTAATGAAAATTTTCATTAGCCTTAATGAAGATTTTCTTAATGAAGGCTGGGCTGGGAATTTACCCATGAATTGGTAACAGGAAAATACTCTTTGTGACTGTCTGTTCAAAAATTTCCTTACAAAAATCAGTTGAATCTAGTATATTGCAGATAAAACATAGTAACTGACAATAAAATATAAATAGCTGCAAAATGACACTTCATAAAAGTGTTCTTGTCACAACCAACTCAATTAAACCTCACTGATCCAGGCTATGCTGCAACTATGAATTTAAGTTTCTGTAGAATTGTCCTTTCTTGGGCTTTTTGTTTAAATACTTCCAGCCCAGTTGGTTGTCTAACAGTTTTCTGGATGAGCATCCTTTTAATCCTGCCCAAATTAACAAAGATAATTAGACTGTTCTTTCCTCTTTCTGTACATATATCTGCTGATTACCTTCATAAATGTAAAATTAGCATTGAAAAGAGACAACAGGGAGAGCAGGGGATTCATGTCCTTTGCTGGCCTGCTGTTAACAGGTCAGATAAGCCAAAACATCTCTAGACAAAAAAAAATAATATTCATTCAAAATAGGTTCTGTAATGCATCCAGAGAGCTTCAGGCTGTCTATTCTGCATCTCCATCCTCTCCATTTTAGTAGGCAGCTTTTAACTCTGTATGCTGCCATGAGAAGCATGTCTAATGAAACAGCCACTGTGTGTGGGCTGCTGAATACGCCTGTGTAGCTGCAGTCTGCCACCGTAGCAGAGATGTGGAGTGTGAGAGGAGTCACTGGGGTAAGCAATTACAGCATTAGGAAGGAGGCTGAGAAGGTTTTTGCATTGTTAGTTGTTGGCTTATGTCTGAATTGAGGAAGTTGGCTTACAGTCTCGAGGGTGGATGGTTCTTCTAACCCAGGAAACATCCCCTTTTGAATCCTGCCAAGCACCTAGGCTTGCTAATAGCTTCAGAGGGGCAATTCGGTCACTTAAGTATGTGAGTTGTGTAGCTAAAAGAGTTTGGTTTACTCTTTTGATGAATTTTGAAAATGATCCCATTCTTATGGTGTACTATTATAGTGTTACAAACCAGTCTTTTACATCAGAAAGTAATAAAAATTTGTATGGGCTTATACAGCTTGAATCTGGTGTTGGAGAAGTTCCTAGCTCAGAGTTAAGGCATTGAAAGGCAGCCCAAGCATCTTCTCTGAGAAGGGCAAAGGAAGGAGGAAAATCGCTTGTCTTTTCTCCCTGCTTCTGTTTGTGCCAGTCTGTAAAGATAGGCTCCTAGATGACTTTAGGCTGGAAAGGACTCTGGAGGTCATTTGGTCCAGCTCTCTGCTCAGAGCAGGATGTACATCCATCAGGGCTGCTCAGGGCTGGTTGTGTGTTGCACCTTTCCAAGGATGAAGAGTCCACAGCCCTGCTGGGCACTTGCTCCAGGGTTTGAATATGCCCACTGGAAAAACTTTTTTTTTAGTAGTACGTGATCAGTTACCAGTGATGAGATAGAAGCTGAACCAAACAATTTTTAAAGATGGGCAGTGTGATTAACATTCAGATCTTCTGGCCTTAGTGAGTGAGAGAGGGAGATGTAGGAGCCCAGGAATTGTTCTTGACTGCAGAAACAGCAGCTGAAAAGTAAGAACAGCTGGCATTCAAAATGTGTAAGTGTGTGTGTCACATCTGGTTGCGTCATTGTACCAGCGTGTGTTGTGCTATTTCGGTCACGCAGCTCCAGGGAGGACAGCCATGCTTGAAAGTGTCATGCTAGCCTTGCAAGGGTTGGAGCATATGGGTGTGTAGATATAGGTATAGAACTTTTTTATTTTTTAAATCATTTCAGGCTAGCCTTCGTTACCTTCCTCCTAACAGAATAGGGCTCTACTTACTAAAACTTACCTTGCAGCAAAACTGGAGTCCTTTTGTTTTCTGCTGTGATGTTGCTTTGCATGAGCTGAGCTGTTGATAGTGAAGACAAAGCCGTAGGAGTTGCATTAGCAGCGTGAGATGGCCGAGTTCCCAGTGTGTTATACTGCTCTGAGCCCTGCTTTAAGCTGCTTTGTCTGTGATTTCTCATTGAAAGTCTTTAATCTTGCTTTAAAGGGTTTGTGCGTGAATAGGAGTTTGGTTACAGGATTCATTTGATACTGTGGACTGATATTTCTGTGAAGGCAAGTATTTTGGTGTGCCCACTGAGGAAGTTTCGTGCATGTAAGTGTGTGGTTATGTGCGAAGTCTTTCTCTCTTTTTTGGAATTGCCTTATGGTTGAAAGTGGAGGTCCAGCAATATTTTATCAGTTCCATTGCTGTAGCATCTCCTCCTGACTGTCTCCCTTCACAGGAAAACTTAAAACTCATGGTGCCATTCTCATTTTCTGTGACCAACGAGTGAAAAGTGCTCATCTGGGTGTGGGAAGGAAATAAGAGGCAAAGCAGAATTATGTGCACCTTGTCCATTCATGTCTTATCTCTTCCCTTTCTTCCTTTTGTCCCTTTCTGTCTGCTGCTTGCAGGACCATCTCTGTTCATGATACCACTTTGCTTGTGGGCTTTTCCTTCATCTCCCACATGTGCCAGAATCCATACCATCTGTCATCTTCCTGGCTTCTTCTGTGCCTGGACCCGTGATCTGTTTAACACTTCCCATGCCGGCTGTCTGTGTGCACAGAACATTTCTCGTACTCTTGCCTTCTGTCATGGCAATGTGGTGATAGAAAAATTTTACCCAGTTTTATGTGAGGAGGAGGGTTGAGAAAAGGCATAAGAGGGAGAGAGTAAGCTGAGACAGTGTCTTCAGTGTTGGAAATCAGAACTGCTTCTCCTTGAAGCAGAATACCTTTGGCTTTTCCTTCAAGCCACTAATTGAGCTTGAAAAAGAATTAATTGACCATAGCAGTATCAATGTTTTGTGAGTATTTCAGCTCTCTATAGTTTGAGTGATCTGCAGTCATCAGTGCATCTCCCAAAATGGAGAACCCTTTTTTAGTTTATTCCCCCTGGCGCTGCTGGTTCTCATCTGTTGGATTGCTCATCAGCCTGTGTAGTCCAATATCTGTAATGCAGGTTTCTTTTAAATGTTAGTGGGCTTTTAACTACTACCAGTGCTTTTTAGCTGTGTAGATGGTTTATAATGGAGGCTGAGGTTCCTCTTGACAAATGCAGCATGTTTACCAGCAGAATTTTCCTGTGGAGCTTATAGGTGTTGATTTCATAGCTCCTAAATCCTGCTCTGATTGCACACCAGGCATATGTGTACCTGGGGTTAGTGCTTGCACTGGTCAGGGTGGGAGCTGCATGCTGTCAGCTACTTTGTTTTCTGTCTGTTGTCAGATATGGAGGATAAAAAATGGCACAAAATAGAGAACCTGAATGGAAAGAGCCTAGAAATGTGTGCTTGCATGTTTCAAAACACTTTGAGATAAATGGATTATCTTTAGTGCTGATCCTTATACCTACCTGCTGACATATTCCTTCGGGGCCAAGACCTGCATCCTGCTCTTGGAAGGATTCTCTCCTTGAGGTTTAAGAGTACCCTAATGTTTTTACTTAAGCTCATAATTTACTCTGTCATCTTTGTTTCCTCATTTCTTTGCTCTTTGTACATCTTTGTATTAGATTATTACAGAAAGAACAATGTGAACACTGAAAAGGGCTTTTGTCAGCTAATGAGCAACAGCTAGTGGAGGGATGACATGTTGCTGCCTTTGTCAGCTAACGAGCAGCAGATGGTGCAGATTCAGAGCATGGCACATCATCCGTGCTAAGTGCCTGGCAAGACAGCAGCCAGAATCAGAGACATACCGAATACCCAGAAGTCTGGAATTTCCTTCATCGCTTTTCTGTGAGCTGCTTCTTACATGCCAGCTTTGTATGTTCAGCTATGAGCAAATAGTGGCACACAGTGAATACAGTGACTAGCTGTGTTAATCCAAGGGCTAAAGAGTGTAGGCTGTGGGCTAGAAAAAAAAAAATCCTATGCAAGAATAGCCTTGGGGCGATATGTTCTCATCTTAGGAAATTTTCTCTCTCCCATGTTTCTGTTTCCAGTTGCCACTGTTGCTCATTCAACACAAACATAAAGGTAAAGCAGATCCTTGAGTCAGTGCTAAAGGCTTTGTGGTTGGAGCGTACAGATGTCTGAGCACCAGGGCATCATCCATGCTTGTAAGGATCGCCAGTAATGCATCATCATCAGACCTTGCTCCAATTGTGCTTCACATAGAGTTGTTATGAGCAAGTCTTCTCCATGGGGGGCAATGCCATCATTAAATTAAATACTGCATGAAAATGGTCAATTTTAACTAGCATTCCCCAGGCGGGTACTGAAGCCACCTGCCAAGCAAGCTTCCCATAAAGGTCAGCTTTGTCTCTTGCCCGAGACACGTGCTTGCAGGGGAACCCTTGCAGCCAGGGCTGAAGGGTTTATAAAGACTGCAGTCCTGGGTTGCACTCAGCATGGTGGGATTTTCTGGAGTCCCACAACAGCAGACTAACTCTCATAGCCCTGAACGCTTCTATTTGGGCAATCTGAGAAAATAGTTTAATCTCAGTGTCTAGCAGATCTGGTAAGAGCCTTTCTGTTCCTGTATCAGGGAACTGAAGCCTTTGGAACCCATACTGAAGCCGGGGTCCTGGTGACAAGTACCCTAGGAACTCCTGGATCTGGGAGGCTGCATGCTGTAGTGCAAAGATGAAGGCCTGAGAAAACATAAATTTTCTTTTTACGTTGAATTCCTTAAAGTGTTTTGAGGGACTTCTGTTAATGTATGGTGGGAGTATTTTCTGATCTTTGTTTTATGGTTGTAACCATGCTTCAGTTGTTCTTGCAAGCATTTTTAACTGTCTTTGACAGGTTAGTAGAATAACATTTGAGATACTGCTGCAATTACTTATTCATTGCTGATATGTTGGCATATTAATCCTTGATTTCACCTTCTTGTATGTGTCTCTTAACAGTGTTCTTGATTTTACCCTGTAGAGTTTGAGCTATGTGTTTATATATAATAAAAATGCCCTATTTTTTCACATTTGGTTCTGTGTCTGTCTTTTCTATGTTGGGTATATTTTTAGTTCTACATAATCTATCTAAACGCGCAGAGCATTTTGTATAAATGCTTTATAGTCTCAGAAGACTTTACCAATCTTCTGGTTTCATAAGGACAGGGCGTATGGAGGTGAGAGATGTGGCACAGCTAAGCTTGCATGGCTCAAAGCGTCTGTATCTGCACACTTGCTCTTACTCCTCGTTGACCCTGTGCTGGTGGGGAATTAGACTGGATAAGCAATGTATTGTAGTTTGAAAATACAGCCCACGATGACCATTTTTAAGTTTCTCCAAGGTTTCCTGTACCTTATTGTTACATCTTCAATTTGAAAACTACCTACCAGACAAATGTTGACTGCTCCCTCTGGTGTTCAGCTGCAATGGTTTTTACTGCTCGACGTGTTCAGGAATGGAGAGTGTGTGGGAAAGCGTTTGTTACAGACAAATACACACGGTTGTGGGTGAGATATCAAGAATCTTTTCACAAGAATGCCAAAAGAAACCCACGCTCTGCAATTAGCAGCCTGGGTTTCCTAAATTATGTGAAGAATCTTTTCCTGTGCCCTAAAACCTTTCAGCTAGGGAAACTGAAACTCTCACAGAACAAAGGCGGATTGGTTAGGTTTTCATCTCCAGATTGGTACTTCAGGTGCGTTTTGACTGACTTAATTACCTCCAGTTTCTACAAAGGAGGCAGTTTTTGAAGAACTGTATGTTTTAAAAGCTTCCCAGCATCAGAGGGGTGGAAATCATTTAAAAAAGAAGAAAGCGCACTGACACTGAAGCCATGGCTGAGGAAGTTGCTCTGTCCTTGGAGAAGCTCTTGAGTGCAAGAACTCCGGCACTGCCTGGTGCAGCCCACAGTAGGAAGGAGCAGGATCGAGTGGGGACTGCACTGGCTTCAAGCCCATGTCATATGCCTGGAAGCCTCAGATGAGGACTCTGACTGCCTTGTCCTGCCCTCTTTGTGGGATAGATTTCAGAAGAATGCCTTTAGATTTGTTGCTGTTCACTGCTTTTAAAAACAAAAAAAATTTCATGGAGTTTGCCCTTGATCAGGAGCGTGCTTCTAGTCTGCTCTACACGCAGATCACAAGCTGGAATTATATTAAGGCACTTTATGTACCCACGCTTTTCCTTTTGTAAGTCCCAAAATTAAAATGGAGGTACAGACAAAATTTACTAATTTTGTGATTTTTGGTCATTACTATCAACCTAAATCATTCTGGTGACTGTCTGAATTTAGATGTTTGTCCTCACCTTTCACAGCAAAGCTGAAGGATAGCAGTAAATTCATCACTTCCACACTGCTAAGAATAAGTAACCAATCTTTTAAAAGAAAAGAGAAAAGATCTTGTAGAGACAATGAGTTCTGCAGTCTCTATAAGCTATTTAATGACTGCTTGTTATGATAGTACAATTATTACAGCTGAAAGTATTTTACTTGGGTTTAGCTACTCGTCTAATGAGTGGCTTTTGTGTACAGGAACAAAGGGCATGAAATAACTGTCTGCTATCCTTTTAAATACTAGGCTTTAGGCTCAACAAGCAGAACTCATAGGAATGAGATGCAGCATTTTGTTATTAAGAAATGCCTGCCCAATTCAGAAGTAAGCTCTAGGGATTGTCTAAACCAGCTGAGACCTCCTAGAAATACAGCAGCGGGCCAAGACCTCGGGCAGCACTAATCCTACCCGTCTGTAAATATTACTGACTTTCAATTGTTTAATATATCAGTGGCCCCCCCCCCAAAAAAAAGATTCTTAAAGCATTCGTTAAAGCCTGGCATTAACTAAGGCTAATGCTAGAGAAGGGTGATATTATCAAGAGATGCATTCGGATTCCTGGGATTAAGATCCAGCATTGCCTAACTGCAACAGGTTTTTTTGACTGCCCCATCATGTGTAAAGGTGAAGTCATCTCATCTCCTGCAGTCTGTTGCTGCTAGCCAGGTGTGCTTTTAGCTTTGAGAAGTTTCCAGTACTGGTTTCTCATAAGTTTGGATTCTTTCTTGCTAGCTAGCAGCTTATAGTAGTGTGAGCTAAATAGTTGTGAAGTGTGTGTTGTATCAAAGCTCACTACATTTTGGAAAAGATAAATAAACAAGTAATGAATACTTGCAAGTATGTGATTTAGCAACCTGTCACTTCATTAAAAAAAAAAAAAAGATAACTCCAGCATCAAAATCTCTTTGTCACGTTTGAGGATTTTACCTTATGATTCTAACACCATTAAAAAGTATTGGAGCTGAGCTTGTACTCTTTAGTTCATCAAATCTGTATCTGCTACTTTGGGAAGAGTGGAGTGGCTGAGACATGGTTCATGGTGCTCACCAGAGGCTTAGGTGGCTGTGAACTTTGGTCATTGTCTGTGTGCAGTTTTGGAGATGGTGACAAGCTGCTGCTGCAAATGAAGGTGTCCAAAGACAGTGGAACAGTTGATACGAATAATTGAGCTAGCCATGAAATACTGATTGAGTTAATGTGCTCTGTTCCCCCATGAGCATGAAGGAAGACGATACAGGCACAAAGAACAAGATAAAGGCATAGAGATAAGTATAAAAAGCAGTACATTAAAATAGCTAGTATAATTACAGCAACTTGAATACTTTAAAACTCTGCATTCCTGCTAAAATCTATGTGAAATTGTGGAAATCTGGGGCTTGTGGGATTTTTTTTTTTTTTTTTTTTGAGATTATGATCTGGGAATTTAAGCTGGATTAACAGCCTGTCTTTGTGGTGCCCTACCTTACACTACATCTAGTGTATTTTAAATGCCTGTGGAGACAGTACAAGTCTGTAAGGAAACCTGTAAGTAGGTAATTTTATTTTATTGGCTACTTATGGCAGGGGAGGTTAATATATGGAAGAAGAATATCTTAACAGCAGGGCCAGAACTAAGAAAGAGAGAAGTATTCTACCAGAGCTTTCACTCTGGAAGGATCATGGCAATGAAAAGCTGCAGTCAGGTAGATGTTGTGTATTTATGTGAATGGAGTAAGCATTGTCAGGTGCTGGGATTCCAGGCTGCCAGGTGTTTACAAGCCTGTATAAAAACAGTCCCATTCTTATATATAATCCAGTAATAGTTTGTGTAAAAGGCTAATGAAATGAAAACCTTTCTTCTTTTTCTAAATAGCTAGAATATATCGCAGAAAGCTAGGAATTCCTCTGTAGAAGTGGTTGTGTGTATTTCAGTAGTTGTACGTATACCCATGGAAGACCTCTGGACTTCTGTTCACAACTTAGGATCGCTGAGTGCTTTTAAGTCTCCTTTTGTTTTCCTTGCTGCTTCCTGTTATCTCCTGATTGACTTGGAAAGATTGTTGCAGGTAGGTGACAAGCCTCAGAATTCTGAAGCAAAGCTGAATATTAAACAGTGCATGAAAGGAGCACCTGCATTAATTGGGAAGATGCTGTAAGCCAGCTGCTGATCTTTTTGTCACTTACTCAGATGGCTCTCAAACTTGGGATATCAAACTGGAATGAACTCATGTTTTCACTCATGATTAAGCAACCTAGTAGTTATAAGCAACTTAGTAGTTATAATAAGACTTATAATGAAATGACCATGGTGAATGTTTCATTTGAAGCTCAATTACAGAAATTTACACATGAGTAAGGGCAAGTGTAATAGCTGCTTACATGTGATAGCTTTTTATGCAAGGAGATCAAGAGGGTTTGTGGTGCTAATTATTTAATCCTCTTGATGGTCTCCTCTAGGTTGGGGGTTATTAAGTAGCCTGATTGGAGAGTTTGGAATCAGACAGATTTAACAGATGGATGGATCAGTGGCACAACTGAAATAAAAAGATGAGGTAGCTAGTAGCCCCGGATAGGGTGAGGAATCGTAGTCCATCAGACACACTGTTGTCTTCTGAGGAGGGTTGCCCCTGCTACTGCAGTCCCGTAAGGGCGGCGTTCTGCCCTGCCAGTATGCATCCTGAGTGACTTAACGACTTTGGAGTTGCACTTAATTTGTATGGTGTAACAGCTGATTTAGAATTTCTCCTTTTGTATGATATTATTTTTCAGGTTGTTTAATGAGTAGTAACTTCTAAAATACTTCTTTTAGTGAGAAGTGGCTTTACTGAATGTCTGAAAAACAAGCCTTTTGTCCGTTCTCTTTTCTGACATCTCATCTGCTTTGTGATGATTTTGAAGGACTGAAACATAGACTTCTAGGACATGGAAGATTACTTTAAGGCCTTTCTGTCTGGCAAGAAATAAAGGCCACTGACCTGTAGTAGTCCAACTCTGAAGTGCTTTCTCTTTTCCCCCTTTTCAAAAGGGAAACGGGGAGCGAAGGGAAGAGGGACCCAAGGGCTTTTTGTAGGTGCAGTGAATGCTCTGCAGTTGGCTGTGTTTTGGATTAAAACTCATTAAATTAAATAGTTGTTTTGTCTTGAATTGGAGAACTTCTGGCATGGTAGACTGTTGAGTGGATTTTGTACTGGGAATAGTACTCAAGTGCTTTTTTTTTTTTTTTTTTTTTTTCTGGAAGCAAGCAGAGGAAGTGAAACTTCTCTGTGTCATTCTGCAAGACAGCCCTGTTGAAGAGCTCTGCAAGCCAAAAAATTATGCATTTGCCTTCTGTGCTGAGGCAGCTGAATGACTACAGGTAGCAGTGGCTTTCCCACTGAGAACTGAACGTAAAATACAGTAGGGTCCAAACAGTAATTAACTAACACAAAATAACTGTTAGTATTAACTGGGTTAGGGTTTGTATTGGTTCTTGGGGTGAAGGAGATCGTGTCCTGCTGCCGTCCTGCTTGTGTTATATAGTGTTGTAAAATCAATCCTTTTCTTCTTTGTAAGTTGAACTTAAAACCTGTTTTTCAAAGAGCAGGGACAAGTTGAAGAGACAGCTATATTTAACTCCTTCACGTAGAGTCTTTACTAAAATGCCGTGCCTCACCATGCATACATCAAGAGAGACTGAATTTACAGTGCTGTCTGATGTGGCTGTGGCATCTCTCAACATAAATTAACAGCAGCAGAGAAGTTTAAGGTGGTTCATTATAAAAGTCAGGGAAGTACCTGTGACTCTGCAATAATGCAGCATCTGCACACAGGAGTTTCTGTCTGGAGAGCTGCTCTTGTCACATGCACGTAATCAAGTTTTGATTAGCTGAATAAGTCGTCATCATCTGTTGTTGGATTGAGACCTGTGGGTGTGAAGTAGCATCAAGTTATTTTGTCTGATTGCTACCTGGAGGGGTTCTAAGGCAACAATTTGAGTTTAGAAATGCTGATGCTGAAATACTGAACAGTTTACTCCTAGCTGCATGTTGTCATAAAAATGTCTGCTGTTGCATCTGCTACATCCCATTTCCCTCCCTCCAGATTGAAAAAAAAAAAAAACAAACCTGAGAAATATTTCAAAATACAAATTTTTGTAGAATTAAAAGAAGGAAATGTGCTTGTCCTGGTGGCCACATCATGTGGGGTGCCTGTTGTGTGCTACCTTTGCATCTGTTGCACGCCATGAGCAGTGCATAGTTCACTGTAACTAGTTGTGCAATGCTGGAGGTCTGGACTGGCTGGCTCCACAGTAACGATTCTGTCAGAAAGTTTCTTCCCTAAAGTTTCATTAGCAAGGCTGTGTACTGGCTTCTGGAAGGGAAACTCAACCTGATATAGATGTATAATGTCTTCTCTTGAAGCATTGTGTCACTATAGTGGGGCACAGCTCTAAAATTTTACTGTGATGTCTAAAGAGTAGTTTAGTATCTACTTACAGTTATATATGACAGATTTTTTTCCCAAGAAGTTGGTCCATGCAATCTTGTCCTGGCTATATTCCTCAAATCTGTAGTCCCCAACTGCACTTTACTTGCTGATAATTATGGAAGGCATTTGATATCTTTGCTGCTCTGTCTATGGAAAGAAAAATCGCCTGCCCATCACAGAAGATCTGTCGTAACCTTCTAGTCGGGTTTTAAGTCCTTGTAGCCAAGCCTGCAAACTGTCATTATCTTCTGTGGAACGTACAACCGGTCCCGATGGGAAGTTACTATTTTTTTAGAGCCTTAAAAGAAGCAGGTGGGAGGATTGGTTTCTGCGTAGCATAAGGAGCGACTTCACACACTCGCACATAAAACTGCCAAAATAGTTTTCTTGAACTTCAGCAAACCAACCTGGGGGAACATTTGGCAAGCTTGTACTGTGGCCAGCAGTTCTCTGCTACCATCTTCACCACTTGCTTCATGTTTGAATTTTAAGAGATGAGAAAAATATTTTAGTGAAGAGCAATTTCTTTCCATGGCTAATCGAGTCAGAGGAGGCTCCTCCAGTGCATGGTGGTTCAGCGACACCTCTTTCTAAATACCATGGCAATTCCCTTTTGTGTAAGGTGAATACAGATTCATGTTAGCCTTTCAGTCCTGGATTGCTTCTACCGTGACTAGGTAACAAATGAAGAGTAGAACTAGAGCGAATCGATCCTTTTCTGCCATAGGATCACAAATTGATTGAATGTCAGTTTATTTGGGATGGGTTTTGTACTTGCTGTATTTCTGCAATTGGATCCAAACCGGATCCAAACCGGATCTGCTATTTGAGTAGCCTTTCTTTAGAAACAGTTGTGTGAGTTGCTGTGAGATTTCTTGCTGGATTTCAAGTGTCTGCCAGTCCTTACCCCTTCCCCTCCAACATGTGGTCTCTTGGTTTCTTGGGTTCTGGAGACCTGTGCTCAGGAGGACTTGCCAGTTCGTTTAAATACAACCAACTTCTCCCTTCCCTTTCCTTTGGCTGGTTATAACACCAAGGCTAAATAAGGTCAGATTATCTATGTCCTTTTTCACTTCTCTTTTGTCATTTCCTGATATCCTGGTAGTTTCTCATTACCCTTAGCCCATCTCAGCCAAGTGTAACAGAAGGATATAGGTTGCTAAGATAATGATGACCTTGAAAGCTTATCGAGGGTGAAGTCACTGAAGGAGCCAAATAGGTAGCTGCTGTTAAATAAATGTAAAGCTTTTCACATACTGATCTGCCTGAAAACTTGAGGCCTGTGCAGTAGAAGACACAACGATGAGCAAAGGAGGAGAACCTTTTTTTGTAACAGTCGTGTCATGGGAGCAGGAATTGCAGAGGAGTGCTGTGAATAGTGCAGCGCATGACTCCAATCTGGTACAGGCAGTTGTGATCCTGGTATATATGTCTATTACTTGTGAGGGTGCCGAAGACCTGAAGAAAATGGATAGCCCCTTTGTGTTACCGGTATCTCCAGAAAACGTTGCAGAATGGGAAGGTGCATTTCTGCTCATGAAGACGTGATTGTGCTTTCCTTAGGAATTCTAAGCAATGACCGAACAACGCTTGTTTGAAAACATAAAAAAAAAACCGTGCCAGAGGACAAGAAGGATGTCAAACTGGAAATAAAGCAGAAATTCCCCAGTGCAGTTCTCCAGAGTCAGGAGACGGGGCTTGAACTAAGCCGTTACTGGTTTCTCATGTTTCCTGCATTCATGCACAGCGTATGAGAAATGCATTTTGTGTCTGGAATTGGAACCTGGAAAACTGAGCTCTGTTTGGGAGTGAGACTTCTGTCTGGTAAACGGCTAGCTGTGTAACTAATGAATCACTATGACATTTGAAATGCTGTTTTATCTTTTCAGGATATTTAATGTGAATATAAGTTTGAATTGGGATTGGCTTGTGTATATGTCATGCTTGTTACAAATATGGAAAATTGCGTTTGGGGTTTGTTTGTTGTTTTTTCCTTCCCTTGAGTTAAAAAAAAAAAAAATCTATGGACTATATGAAAGGGAAACATAGAGATAATTTAAAGGTGTTTAGTTTCTTGTTTGTTTAGAGTCTGTGGTTACTAGTATGTGCTCTTTCGATAAACAGTTATTCTAAACCAGAATTTTCTTGTTCTCTTGCTGCTGTTTCAAAAGGAGGATGAGATAGGAAAAGGTTGGGGGAGAAAATGTTGAACTAAACGTTACATAGCTGTTTAAGTAATACTTCCATTGCATCATTGTTCTGAATGGTTTCTCCCTCTTTTTGATGGAGTATCAGGATGCTTTGGACAGAAGAAAGAGTGCAGTTTCCAGAAACTCAACTTTGTTCCTGACCATTCCAGTATCTTTTTTCCTCTGGATGTGGTCAAACATTAAATATCGCTTATGGCTTTACTACGGTAGCTCACGGTAACGCACCAGATGTGCTTTGGGCATTCTTGCCTCATGGGCCGGGACAGCTAAGGTTGCTGTGACGTGTGTCTGTCGTACCTGAAACAGAGCTCCTGCAGCATTCGCCACTGCTTATAGCTCTGGTCAGGAAAGTACAGGCACAGGACTGCTGCTCTTCAGAGGGCCAGAGGCTCAGGTTTTGATGATTCGCAGTCTGAAGTCTGTCTGGAAGAGTAAGGCTGCAAGTGTTAAGAGGTGGTTCATATTAGAAATTTTAGGAGTAAATAATTTTGAAGTCTTAATTTGGCAGGATTTTCAGAGATGGCAAAGGGCATCTCTGAACGTGATTTGCTAGAAAGGTGATAGCCTCTGAATTCAGACCCCAAATGACTGAAGTACATCTGCTTGAAGAAATGTGATCTAGTAAATGTTAATGGGGCAAAACCACAGTTGCTTTCCCACTTTTCTTGTTTCTTCTCCTTCTCTTCTTCTTGAACTGTTCTGGCTCAAGATACATCTCTCAAAAAGGAAACTGTCCAGAGGCAGTAGTTTGGTCTGGGGAATATAAATGCACTGCTTGGTTTTGAAAATATGTTCACTTTTAGAAAAACAACCAAAAAAACAACCCCATGTGAAGCACTGGGCACCTCTTCACATACATGTGTTATTAGCACACGCTCCCAGCAGAGCTTGGCTGGCTGGTTAGGGTGCTGAATACTGGTCAAATGCTCTGCAGACTGCTTGCTTCAGTGATGGTCTGGGAATCTGTTGCTGAGCTGTTTGTTTTGCTTTTTTTTTTTTTTTTTTTTTTTTTTTTTTTTTTTTTTTTTTTAAGACTTGGTGTGTAGTACTGCCTCAAACCTTGTGGTTAGTGAATTATTTAGCTGAGATCAGTCTGCATCAAAACTCTAACATGGAAGTTGCTCTTTGAGGTTGTGTGAAGAATTGCAGGGGCTCGGATGTCTTGGCTGAGGGTTTTTGCGTTGCTGGTGCTGTTAAGCACAGCAGCTACTTCAGGGTAATTTCTCACCTGTTTTCCTACAAAGTAATGGTTCACTTCCCACCCCCCCACCCCAAGTAGACCTTGGATACTCTTCAGAAAAAGTGGTAGTTGAATATGTGAAGCTCAGTGGTCCATCCTATTTTACACTTCATAATTCTAACTGAAAACTACTGGTATGATAAAGCACGTAAGAGAGGAACTGCAGGAATTTGTTTTTGAAGGGCACTAAATCAAGTGAGAGTTACTGTAGGTGTGGTTTAAACCAGTTTATATGCACTCTGCTGAGTGATGGAAGAAGGCTTTGCTACAGCTGCACTTAGTTTTTAACCCTGGAAGAGATAATTCCTTCCAAATTAGTGCTGAAGCTATTTGTTCCTGTTGGATACACTTTTTTTTTTGTCTGTACTCTGGCTGTGCCTGGCCTTGTCCTGGCCTTAGAAAACGGCACAGATTGGCATATTGATGTGCCATATGGCTACATAAAAAGACTGCTTGTTAGTGTGATCTCCAGTTCTGTCGGATCTCAAAACTTGGGATTTGTAAATGCATCTTGTAGATTTGGTGTAGGAGTAGGAAACATTTACTCAAAAGGCCCACAAGTTATGGAGCTGGCTTATTTTCTGGTGTTCTCCCATCAGTGGTCTGTGCGTGTTATTGTCGCGTGTTCGCGTGGCACCATACGCACCTTCCTGCAATGACTGGCATTACTTTAGTGTGGACTTTCTGAAGAGTTCAGCATCCTGTGTTGTGGTCCATCGTGTCGTGCTAATTTGAAAAAGCAAAATGGAGAAAAAAATCTAACCACATGTCTTGTTGAACTGTTTTTTACTTTAGGAGTTGCTTTGTTCTAGGCTGGTACTGCCACAAGACTTAACTGGTGCTTGCATTGAGCATGGTGGTGGAAGCATCTGCATCGCTGTAGTTGATGGCAGTGTTCTCTTCTTGCCATGAGGAGCTGCTGTTCAGTGAAGTAAAAAATGTGAAGTACTTGTAAAGAGATTGTAATGAGACTTTATAATATTTTGTTAAACACATTTTGGTGCTGCTGTTAGTATTTAGTGTTGTATGAATAGCTGTGCTGGTACTATGAAATTGATGTAGTTTTGGTCCTGAAGAACTGGAGAGAAGTACAGCAAGAGATGCAATTCACATAACTCATGTTCCTTTTGCACCCGGTTTTATATAAATAGTGCTGAATAAAGGCAGTGTTAATTATAGCATTTCCTTTTTTGAGTTTGATTTCTGCAGCCTGAAAAATACTTTAATGAAGATCGCTTGTGTTTCTTATTCTCACAAAGACACTAACTTGCTTGATATCTCTGTATTCCCCCTTTCCTTCTCCAGATGTTTCCTTACTCTTTGCACACCTGTCTTTGCCCAAGTTTGCCTCCAGATCCCAAATTCTCTGAACTTGCTGCATGTTAATTATCCGTCTCTACCTTGGACTCTTCACTGTTTGGCTTCTCTGAGCAAGCACAAAAAGCGTGGTGGTGTAAAAAAATCTAGACTTTTGCTGCCGTTTAGTGTGTGTGGACTCAGCATGACGTGTAGCTACATGTTGGTTTGGGGGCTACGAGTAGTCCAGCTGGACCTTTACCTCTGAGGGTGGTTGTCTGCTGCCTGAGGACTGGCTTAGATACCTGTCTCCTGGACTTGTGCCTGGGGCAGTGACATTTACAACAGACTTACATGCAAACAGGAGATAGTTGCTCCTGTTTTCTGTGAAGTATGACCCTCTATTTTAGTATTTTTCCTGCAATGCTTTTAAGTTGGTCGAATTCACGTGAGTCTTTCAGGGATGATTAGAAGTCCCTGCTTGCCAGATTTACAAACTTGTACTCCAAAGTGAGCAATTTAAATTTGTTTTGGGAGGCCATTTGACTTGTTTTAAGTTTGAATACTTCAATCATTCTGAAAATCATACAAATTGGAAAAAAAAATTCAGCCCAAGCAAATGAAATCTCATAAAAAACTTAAAGCAGTTGAAAGCAGGCCATAGGGAGCTTGGAAGGCACCTAACACTGGTGCCACCAGCACTGCCGAGATTACCCTAACCTGTACTGCTAGAAAAGTAACTCTAACCTTTGTAAATTGTTTCCCCTCATCCTTACCCTCTTCTGTCTGTATCTTCTCCCAGCGAAAGCCAAGTCCAAGTGCGGTGCCACGTTCTTCCCCTGCGCCAGCGGGATCCACTGCATCATTGGACGCTTCCGGTGCAACGGCTTCGAGGACTGTCCTGACGGCAGCGATGAGGAAAACTGCAGTAAGTAAGAGCTTGCTTGTGGGTGAGGGCACTTTTTTCTTTCAACTAATTAATACTACTTAAAATGGAAGCATGTAGTTAGTTTCTGAGACTGTTAGTTTCTGAGTCAAATATCCTCCCTGTCATTTATGATCCAGATGATTCTTATGCGTTTCACTTTGTAAATAAGTCGTCTTTTTTTTTTTTTTTTAAGGTCTAGCTCGGTCTTGTTTTGTATATAATGCCTGCATGATACTTCAAGCCCCTTTGTAACTCTGAAATGAGATTTAAGCTGCATGTTTGCTTTGAACAGGTTCTCTGTCCTTAAATGTAACTCAAATTGGCCAAATATTAAGTGTGACTTAAAATTGTTTAATTTTTATTTGCCTGTTTCTTATCACTGAAGAATATGACTTATTTGTTCATCAGCACATTTAGGTTTCTCTGTGTATACATGTTCTCAAACAACAAAAAAGCAAATAAAGGGTTATTTAGTGAAACATGTTCTCAAAAGGAGAAGGAGGTTCTGGAAGTCAGACATGCCTGCCAGTGCGCTAGCTTGAGCTGCTGTTCAGCAGCTCGCAGGGAAGTCGCAGCAGAGAGGTCGTCTGAAATATTGCTTGACTTGGGCTAAACCCCCTGCGTGTGGCTGCGCGGATCCGTTTGTATCTGCAAGTCTAGCAGGGATATCTCATAGCAGTAAGGAAGGTTATGTTTGATCCAGCAGCTCTGTTGCTATTATCAGGAGCCGGTAGGAAGCTTGCAGCAAATACTTGCTCATTCTCTTGTTGGAGCACACTGAGTTTTTCCTTTTAATGACATTTAAAGGTCAGGAGGAGGACAACAGACACCAGCGTTCAAAGATAACAAAAGGGGCGATCTTTACAGTCATCTATCACTGTGTGCTTCTTGGAGGACCTGCCTTTCTTGTTTGTGTGCTTCCTCCCACAGCATGAGCTTCTCTTAAGATGTCATCTGTTGTTGTCATCTTAGAGAGTCTGCATTGGTCCCCCGGAGGACTGTGGCAGGGAGATAGCACTTCTGTGGAGCAAGTGAAGCTAGAGGAAGAAGATTGAAGGCTAAGGAAATTACTTTGGGTTATGCTTAAACAAGTGGCCTAGAAAGAAGTTTTGACAAAAGTGCTTTGAATATCTTTGAGGTGGTGGACTGATGAGTGGCAGGTCTCAACTGAAAATGCACCAGCTCATGGAGCTGGTCATGAATGACATGACTTCCCATGAGCTTGTAGTGTGTACCTCCAACAGGACCTTTCAGCTGCTTTCATCAGTAACATGTTGCTGATCTCCCTGTTTCTCTACACCATTTAAGCACATACTTAGTATTTTCTAGCATATCAAAGTGTTTAGTCACTGCTTTGCTTATGTAGAGAAACAACACTGTAGGCCCTAAAGCAATCTGGAAAATCAGATTGCAGCAGTTTCAGACCAAAGGAGATTTAGTGTGTTCACGGTAAATGTGCATTTGGGGAGCTGGAGGAATTTGGAGTGTTTGTTATATACACTGCAGGTTATATGTACTGCAGACTTTAAAATCATGGGGTTTTTTTTAAAGACTTTTTAAAGGTGGCTCTTACTTTAAAGAATAAAAAAATAGGAAGCCAGTTCGCATTTGGGAAGTGTAATCCTCTTTGTTATTGTGGCAGAGAAGCACTTTGAAGTAGGCAAGGCATCTAAACAGCTTTTTTAAGGTTTTCAGTTGGAAAGTTGCATTCTGTTTCAGTCACCTCATTACCAAAAACTGGCAGGAGTTCAGAGAAGAGTGCCAAAAATGATTAAGGGACAGAGAGATTGATTTATGAGGAGATATTAAAAACTGCGAAATTATGCATGTCTCAGCTAAGCAATGACTGTATTGGAAGATAAGGCTGTATATGCTGCATATGAAGGGAGCAAACACTGTTCAGGGGGGATTGTGTAGTTACGTATGCTGGGCTATAGCTAAGAGTAGAGGGATGAAATTAGGAAAGAGATAACGAAGACGAAATATCAAGGAAACATCCTTGACAGTGAGATGTATTAAAGCTGTGATGTAATCTGCTAGGAGAAGTGGTGAAAACCACACTGCTCGAAGCTTTAAATGAAACTAAATTTGAAGTGTCTTATAGCACATTGCTGCTGAGTTTGGCACGGGTGAGAAAACTGCTCTACCTAAATGAGTCTGCTTAAATACTGTTCTGTTTTTGCTCTGTGTGCAACACTGGGCCTTATGTGAAAGGATTTTCTGGGTGCTACTGTGATGTGCCTATGACCCTTAAAAAGGAGTTGAAATTCAAACACTGAGAAGTTGAGAAATGTCAACATTGCCATTGTATCCGTCCAAAACAGTGAAGAGAATGGGGAAGGTGGCAAAAGACAGAATCAGAGGTAAATAAACCACTGCCTGGCAGTTCTCAGCCAAGTTTTTTGGCTTATAGTATGAAACTTGAGCTAAGCTGAGTTTGTTGTAAAGGGAAGCAACAGGCAGTGTTTATGGTAGGCAGTGCTATCCTCCGTATGTCTTCAGTGTGAGCAAATGCTGAGCACCAAACAGTGATGGTTATAGGGGCTCTCATGAAAGTGAACAGAAGGCTTATCACAACTGTGGGTGGACTAAATCTCTGCTAATTGTAGTCACTCTTGCATGAATTAAAAATTTCAGCACTCTCTGTTTAGAGAGACAAGGTTGGTTTGATTGCCAAGTTACTCCCAAGAGTTCAGCGAATTGACCAACTGTTGAGTTGTGACCCGTTGTTGATTGCTTAACTGCTATTTCACTTTCTCTTTTCGCAGCAGCAAATCCCTTGCTTTGCTCGACTGCTCGATTCCACTGTAAAAATGGTCTTTGCATTGATAAAAGCTTTGTGTGCGACAGTCAAAATAACTGTCAAGACAACAGTGATGAAGAAAGCTGCGAAAGCCCTCAAGGTAGGCACAGAGTTTTTATTCTGTTTTGCAATATTATACCAACTCCAATTAACGTGGAATAGGCTCAGTAGGAGACATGAATCTGTTGGCTTGGTCTGTGTTGGCTAGAGCTGTGGTCTCCTAATTCTGCAAATAATGAGAGTTAAACTTGTATGGAGTGTGTGTGCGTGCATGCATACATTTAATTCTCAGTGCTCAGAAGAGTGATATATTTTTCAGATTAGTAAAAACATACTTTTGCAGGAAGTGCTTAAAAGCTGTGATCCAGTGCTCACTGAAGTTGCTGGAAATCCATTTAGTGACTTCTATGAGAGATGGATTGGACCCAGAGGGATAAAATAATAAAACTTCAGTTTCAGGTAGTTCAGTGGTCTGTCTATTTACCACACGAGTAAATCTGTGTAGGCTTAAATCTTTAGATCCTTATTGCTCAGTTACCTTCTGAAAGACATGTTTCACTGCAGGACAAGTCTACAGTGAAAAAATTTATGCCTACCCTTCCTTGTTTCTGTATTTAGAGAAAAGGATGAGGACAGGGAAGAAAACTTTTGTATTTGAAAATTGTTGTGTATTGAGTCTTGTGAGAATGTCAAAATACAAGCTCTGGCATTTTTTCCCTTTGAGCTTATGCTATAAGTCTGCATCTGGTGCTCCTCAGTTTTGTTTTCTGTAAATTAATACCATACTATTTCATAAAACATGAAGTATAGTTGAATGACTTGAGGTTAGCAAATTATGTGTATTGGACATCAGCTGCTAAACATTTTCATATCTGAGTTACTACTGAGAGATGAGAGTAGGCAAAAAATGAGAGATGGTGGATGTTTGCAGGGGCGATGCGATGTGCTTGGGCCTAGGGAAGGCAGGACACGTGCAGAGAGATAAAGCAGGGTATGGAAGGAAGAAGAAATTAGGGAAATTGAAGGAGAATTACTTTAACATCTAGCTGCACTGATGATTTAGTCCTTTGTGGAAAAGAGAATAATTCTGAGCTTAACATGGTGATAAATATTCTTGACAGCTCACAGGGGAAGAGGGAAAACATGCGACAGCAATGCCAACAAAACAGTTTATAGCGATGGTACGTGGCAATCTCTTCTGTGCCATTCCCCTGCCAGACCTGTGAGCTCTTTCCTTGGCTCCATCATCCCAGAGATCAACGCTAGTAACTTGCCTGCTTGCTGGGCTACATCGCAGCCTGGGAACATAGGTCTGCTCAAATCAGAGCCTTGGAGAGAGGGGCTCCAGCCTGCCCCTACCCTCTGTTTAGGCAGGGAGGGAAGGACTGGTGAGGGACTAGCGTATGTGTATTGCTGCTGCAGCAGTGCTGCTACCCCTGTGCCGAGGGCTGAATTGTTTTTCACTACAGGCCTAAGACAGCCTAATAAGATTAATGTGGGTGGTAAGATTTCTTGTTGTTTCCTTTTTTTTTTTTGTCTTCTGAAGCTTAAAGCAGCAGTGTTCTTTTCCAAGGTTGGGATGGCTGCTTCCTCTGCAGATTAATTGGCTGGATTGCCTCCAGGTTGTTTGTTGTCATGACAATCTGCTTTTGGAAGTGACTGTCAGGCTCAGAAGAAAAGAGCTGTATTTCATGAAGCCATTACTTTTGTCTTTATCTCTGGTTCTTCTGGAAAAGTCAGATTAGTAAGAGGGTGAAACAAAGTAATTCTGTCTGATTCTATACGTGAAAGAACCCCAAACAAGGAAGAAGGAACTCTCTTATTAGGACCAGGGCAGTGATGGTTTGTGGGCTTTTTTTATTTTAAAAAAAAAAAAAAAAAGTACAAGTACAGGATTGGGAATGAGGAGTTACCAAAGTGAAATGCTGGTTGTGGGGACCGTGTGTGATTGCCCTTTGGCAGGTCAGAGCCTCCCTGAATTGCCATTCCGCTGTCTGCAAGTGGATGATGCTCATGTACCTACCTTTCAAAGGGAGGCTTAAACAGTATAATGTGCTCAGCTTCCCATTTGAATGTAAATGATGATTCCCTCTGGAGTTTGCAGCTATGGGTATGTCTGTCCTGGCTTCCAAACACACCAACTACTTTGTGTTAATTGCAAATTAGAGGCTACTGTGGACAGTCTTTCATTTCTCACAGTTCTTTCTACAGCAGATCTAATTACTGTAATTACAATGAGTTTTGTGTTAACACAGTACCCAAGAATCCTGGTCATTAACTACAACTCGAGTGCTCCGGGTACTTAAGGACAGAGCAAAGGAAATCTGTAGGGTATTATGAAATCGAGAGAGAGGGATTTCTTCCCTCTAGGTATGTTATCATGTCAAATGTAATAGCTTTAGTTTAGTGTAATTGAGTGTAGTCTGACATACGAGAATTGCCCTTGTGTGCTATTTTTCTGTCTAAAAATGTGTTGATTTAGAAATTACTAAGCATCTGAACCACTATGTGATCTGTCATTATTGCCATTTAACAGATGGGGAAGAGGGGGCATAGATCAGCTAAACAAAATGCTCCTGGAGTGGCATCCTGGCTGTAGGAGTAGAGCTTCATCCCTGCTGTCTGCTTTAGGGCGATGTCGTGAGGCTTAATCAATGTTTGCAAACTGTTTTGAGAAGCTATGATAACATGTGGAACAGAAGTGTGAATTATTAATTGGTACTTTGCTCTCCTTCTGCTCTTGGGTATACTGACAAGCTTTTTAAATTAACACCTCTTCCTACTCCTCCGTGAACTTCAAAGTCCTCCTTTATCCTGCTGTCATTGCTGGAAAACTCCAGTAGCACATCGGCTTGGTTTGTGTCAGATACTCCTCCATGCATAAAGATCATTTCAATAAGGAAGGGTCACTGTGCAGGCTAGGAAAACAGGAATGTGACCCCATACTGAAAAATGGATTGACCCGGTTTTGACATGAAAGACTTCAAATTGCGCCCTCCTTGATGAATAATAGCTTTGCTGGCGTGCTGCAATTTCAGATGAACCGAAAGCCGTGGGTTTATAAATATTAGTTTTAGTCATAAGTAGAGGCGAATTCAAAAGGGGAGGGAGACAGAGGCCCCAGGATTTAGCTGTGAAAATGAGAGGAAGGCCAAATTTTTGAGAACGAGTTCCTGCCCTGCTTCCTCCTTACCACTTGTAACTGAGTGTTGCACATCTTATAAAGGTTTGTATGTGGTGGGGAAAGCGTCAGTTCAAAAACTTACACCCTGACAATTTAGCAGCAAGGCAAATAATTCTTTTCTAATTCCCGACAGCAATTATTTTTAGCTCTTGTAGACACCGTGGTAAACTTCAGAGCTGCTCCTTTAATCCCACCCCAACTATGCTTCAGTCATTGCCGGTTTCCAGCATTGAAGCAGTACGGCCAGGCATTTCCCTTAATCTGGAACGTGATGTATTCATCAAAGTATGTGCCTGAGTTTGGGGACTGGATGGAGGATATAATTGCTTGAATTATCCACGTGAGTCGCACATACGAATTGTTCTTTCTAGGGCAGTGTTCCAGTTTTAACAACACTTGCAGCAACTGGAATTTCTGCTCCTGTTCTATACTTAATGGATCTTAATCCAGGAAAGTTCCTTTCCTCCATACACTTTTTTCCTCTTGTAACTTTAAGATCTTTCTCTGCGCTCAAATTAGCTGACAGTGCTGATCGTTCAGGGCAGCTATGCTGGATGTACCCCTGGGGCCACCTGTTGCTGTGGGGATTTCCTGCTCTGCGACAGGCATCCACTCAACTGGAAGGGAATTCCTCCTTCTTAATATTTTCAAACAACCATGTAAATTTGTTCAGCTCTGGGGCTGTATTTAATTTATTCTCTTAATTGTTTTCTGTCTAAATGTGTCTTCACAGTGCTTCTTCCTTTAGTTTCACTTCGATTTTGTACTTCTAGTCTAGAAAGCTTTAACAACAACAAAAGCATACTGGATATTTTAATTCAAACTCCTTTTCCTTTCATGGCTTCTCTTTTCTTTCTTTCTAAGTTTGCTAAATACCTTTATTAGCTTTAACCCCGTTGCCTAGGAAAGGGGGTTTTATTGCTGTGAGTCTGTATTCACTCTGACTGGTGCTGTAGAGAGAGGCTCTTGGCTTCAGTAACGTTCCTACAATTCCAGCTCTGCAGTTGTTAGTAAACAGTACCGTTGTGGTCAAGCTATAAAGCAAATGTTTTGCAAATGTCCTGAAGTTGATTCCTGCCCTATGTTTCTACAGTGTATTTGGTAATGTCGACTGTTGTACATGTGGATACCTCCTTTTTTTATTTTTGCATATTTTTTCATTGAATTTGCGGTAGGATTTTGACACACCTCAATATTCTAAAACAGATGTAGAGGCATACACAGTTGTCAGTAGTCTCTTTTTTTTCCTCTATAGCATGTATAAGTTGCTTTTATAAAAATTGGCAGCATATTAAAAAATGAAAAATCTGACCCTGTGTCAAACAAGTGGAAAACAGTTCAAAAGACTGACTTATTAAAATTGATTTTTAAGTGATAATATTAACTCTCTGGAGCCCCCAACATAAGGACATGGACCAGATGGAGAAGGTCCAGAGGAGGGCCACGAAGATGATCAGAGGGCTGGAGCACCTCTCCTATGAGGACAGGCTGAGAGAGTTGGGGCTGTTCAGCCTGGAGAAGAGGAGGCTCCAGGGAGACCTGATAGCGGTCTTCCAGTACCTCAGGGGGGCCTACAAGAAAGATGGGGAGAGGCTGTTCAGTAGGGCCTGTTGTGACAAGATGAGGGGTAATGGTTTTAAAATAGAAGGAGGTAGATTTAGATTAGATATTAGGAAAAAATTTTTTACAATGAGGGATGGTGGAACACTGGCACAGGTTGCCCAGAGAGGTGGTGGATGCCCCATTCCTGGAAACGTTCAAGACGAGGTTGGATGAGGCTCTGAGCAGCCTGATCTGGTTGGAGATGTTCCTGCTCCTTGCAGGGGGGGTTGGACTAGGCGACCTTTGAAGGTCCCTTCCAACCCTAACAATTCTATGATTCTATGATAATTTCTGTGGATTTAGGTATAGGTGAGATGAAATTGGAAGGGGACTGGCTGCAATGGTAAACACTGTGTGCTGGTGTTTGCACGATTGAGATGCAATACAAAGTGGGTTTTAGAATTCACAGCCAAATGTAAGAGACATACTCTAAATTTCAATGAAATACCACAAAACCTAATTTATGAAACACAAGTAGTCCCCTGAACATCCCTCTCTGTTTGGAGCTTACAACCAGCCCTTTGCACAAGGCAAATCGAAATTCTGAAACTCCCAAGTACTATGGTATCACTTAGACATCCCAAAGCTTTGTATTCTGATCCTGGCTGCATACGTTTCCTTTTATTGAGTCTTTCTTTGACTCATTATTGACTCGGTCTGTAAATGGAAGCTCAGCTTGCAATTATTGTGCATCAGCTTAGCTCAGATTAAGCCTACAGTGGGAATTTAATAATCAGAGGCAGACTAAATAAAAGCAGAAACTTAAGGAAGGATACAAATAAAATGTAACTGAATGTTTTATTAAATGAAGGCTTTGCCAGAGCATATTTAGCTCTCTAATATCCATGTTTTATAACACTTGCTAGATGGAAATGTTTTTGTCACATGTGAATTCCTTCTTTCCTCTGTTCCTTCATTCCCTTGTTAAGTCCAGGCTTCCTCTTATTTCCTTTTTTCTTTCCTCATAAAATGATTTATTTGAGAAGGTTCTTGCCAAAAAGAAAATCGGTCCATCTGCATGGAGACTAAAAAGTAAGTTGAGCTACAGCAGGAAGATGTTCATATTAATTGGTACTGATACTTCAGATGAGCAGTAAGTTCATCTGGCATTTATTTCAACAGTGTGGTAACTTCTGAGTGGGACTGGGAGAGGAATTCTTACTTTGCCGTGCATGGAGGCTTTGCAACTGAAGTCATGCAAAATAGATGTGGAGATCTCAGGAAGAGGACCAGGCAGCTGATACAAGTCTATTTGAGTCGCTGTGTCTTGCTGCTCCCTCAGCTTGTGAAGATGCCAGGGTTTTGTTGCAGAACAGACATACGTACCTGAGGAAGAGTCATCTTGTGGATCAGCATGCTGCTCCTGCAGGCACTTTGGCCTAGCATTTTGGCAGAGTAATAATAGACGTACTGCCAAAATGTTGGGCTACCACTGTTTGGAGAGCAGCTATTCTATTAAAAGCAACTATAATGTGGCAATAGACAAGCAATGACTTCAGGTCTTCAAATGGACAACAAACTTACTTACAAGGGTGTTTGTAGATCTGGGAGGTGTCTAGCCTCTTCACTTGATCTCCTGGTCAGCCCATCTTTGATGGCTTGAAGCTCAAAGCAGTTACCAGCAGACGATGACTTGGCTGATGTAAAAATCCGTTTTATGACCTAGGCAAAAGTTGTATCAGTTGCGGCTTGCCACATTTGTCAACAGCTCTAGCAGGGAAAAAAAGGAAGGAAAAAAGGAAAAGAGGACCTGTCAACACTCACCTTGCCGTGAAAGCAGTTCCTTGAAGATAGTAAGGTCAGGGAACTGACTTTGTGTCTCCAGCTCATATTAAGCCTGTCCTGTAGACAGATGTACTTCAGGATGCTGATGGTAGCCTTCCCTCTTACTCTGATGACAGAAGTGCTGTTATTACGGGAGTGCCTTATTAGACTCCTGCTGTAATCCCATGGGGTTTTTTGTTTGTTTGTTTGTTTTGTTGTTGTTTTTGTTTTAATTGCTGGGGCTGAAGTTGTGGTTCTCAAGCTGGTTACAAAAACAGTAGAGGCAGGTAATAACCATACACCAGCTACTTTCCTTTCAGCAAGTGGCTGATGAGGGGAGCTGGGAGCTGACTTTTTTTTTCTCACCTGTGCAGAAATGACATATGAGCTCTTAATGACTGTGCCCAGATATTTTTACCGTCACTTTGTGGCATTTATGGCTAATTAACAGTTCCAGAAAAAGGTGATGACATGAATATCCAGTTTCTTTGCCTGTGCTTCAAAACTTCAGAAACAGGTGATAAAATATTATGCTAGGGGAAGACAAGTTTAAAATAAAGGACCTTCATTTTCCTCATTGTTCTTGAGGCTAATTAAATTCTCTCTTGAGCCCTCATTAGTAAAAATCAATTCCTTTAAAATACATTTTCCACAAGTTTTTAACAGTATGTAGGTATTTGAAATATACTGTGTGTATTGGCATGTCATGCCGTCTCCTGGCTGTTGAATTGCATTACTGTTTCATAGATGTCAATGTCATTTAATTGTACAGAAGGCTCCTGTGGCTGGGCCGTAGGTGCCAGCCCCTACTCTTTTTGCTATCAATGGAGAGAATCCAAATAAAAGTCACAGATGTTAGTCTTTGACTTGCTGTGAAACAAAATCAGTTCCAGGTAAGATGACCAAATGCTTTTCCTGCAGTTATTGTGGAAAAAGATTATAGTGTTCGTATTTAAAATGAAACTTTAATTTTTGTTAGTACAATTTCAGTACTGGGACAATCTGTTTTGTGTTGGAAAACGGTAGTTGTCATAGCAAATGAGTGTTGTGGGGGAGTGTCGTAGTTCAGCCCCAACGGGGACCAGACTACGCAGTCTCTCTCTCACTCCCCCCCCACTCTCCGAGAGAATAGGAGGAGATTTGACAAACAAAAGAAAACCAGGAAAAAAAAACCAAACACGCGGGTTGAGATTGAACAAAAAGTAAATTTAACAGTAATGACAGAAGAAAACAATAGAGTGATGGAACACAAATACAGTATAATAGCTCACAACAGATCTCTACATCCAGTCTCTTCCAACTAGGAGAGCCTCCCTTCAGCACCCTCCTCACTTATATACTGAGCATGATGTCAGATGGGATGGAATAGCCCTTTGGCTAATTTGGGTAAATTAACCCCAGCTGTTAGCTAATTAGTTAACTATCCCAGCCATAGGGGCTACCAGCTTCAGTTCTCCACCCAGCTCAGGTAAATATTAACTCTATCCTGGCCAGAACCAGGACAGGAGCCACAGCAAAGGTTGCCTGGGTTGAGTACTGAAGAGAAGCTGTCACTAGCAGAGCAGGATTTAGCTTGGCTGTCTCTTCTGTTTCTAGTCCTAACCCTCATTCATCAGACCAGCCTGCCCCAACCTGTAATTCTGCTTCCAAGCCCAGCTGGGAGCAGGTCTGCACCACTCTCCTGCCAGGTCTGGCCCGTCAGCCCTGCAGTTTCAGTCCGATGACAAACCTTGTTCTTTAGCCTGATCATTAACATTAATCTTAGCCTAGTGATAATGCGTCAGCCTAAATCTAACTTTGAGACCTGCCTGCATTAACCAGGGCAGCAAAAAGTCTGAGGTTAAATTTATGCTTCAGTGCCTTTGCAAATATTGTTCTGGCATTGTCGTGTCCGTAACCACCACTTAGAAATTATTTCCCCAGGTGAACTATTGAGGAAGCTTGCTGCATTCAGCAGCTTGCACAGGGACTTGAACAGAGAGCACAAGAGTTTTCCTTTCTTGCTCTTTAGGAGCTGGGCTGTTCTTTTTGTGCAGCAGTGGAACTGAATAGAAGACCAGTTTTGCTGCTCAGACCTGTGTGAGGGGGAGAAACGGGTCCCAGCATCCTGTGTGTCAGACTTTGGGACAGGTTATTTATTTTGGTTTGGTTTTTCCCCCTTGCAGCTGCCAGCAGTAAAGTTGGAGGATGTGGCTCCTAAAATGTCAGGCTGCCACTCTGTCCCCAGCTGAAACTAGTTTTGCACGTGGTTAAAATCTGTATCTTTTCACAGTGTCAGTTATATCTGGGAATAATTTGTGACTTGTGAGCTCTGACAAAGCTCATACGTGTGTTCTTACTCCAATGTAAAGCCACAAGCGAAGCCAACATGACCAGGTGTAAAAGTGTGTCTGTTCAGATGTTGTAGCAGTTTAATACATAATCAATTATGTAATTTACCTAAAGCAGTATGTTTTCAGTGTAGACAGTCCCCTGGAGCAGAGTTACCAAGATCTGTTGAGAAGTTTTACTTGGCATCTGCTCAGCAAGAATAAATGCAGCCACTTCAGGTCAGCCAGATGTCTCTGTAGCCAGAAACTGTGCTGGTGCAATGCACTTGACTCATAGGAAGGAGAGCAGCTAGAAATGCAGAATTGCCTCCGGAAATATCTGTGGCCCCATGTGTGCGGGACCTCGACAGGTCTGGGCAGTTTGTGTCTGTTATTTTGAGAAATCCTTGCTTAGGGTAGTTCTATTTTTTTCTCTTAAGTGGTTTCGCTGTGCTGGCATAGCCACAATTTTACTCTGCCTTACAGAAAATGTTATTTTATGTCATCTTATAGGAGAAATAAGGGTATGGAAAACTGAATTTGAGGAGGATACCTCACAACTGAGGTGGTGTTAACATCAAAATGTGTCTGCCAGACCTCCCTGTGTCTTCATGCCCTCTCCTTCCAAATGCTGGTCCCAGCCAGGTCAGCAGGAGCATTATCTTTCTGCAGCTGAAGCAAATGGCATTTGTTTCTTTATTGCAGGTCACATGTAAGTTGCTATACTGGTGTGCCGTATTCACTGTGGAGCATAAATTGCTTCAGGGTGATTTTTTAAAACGCGAGCGTGTTGCCAGCCATGGTTCCAGAGAAACTTATTTCCTACTGCCTGGTCTAAAACTAGCAAATGAAACTTGATAAGCAAGTGGATTATCAGAAAAAAATAAAGTTTCTTGCCAGGCTTTAGATTAAGCCGAGATTCGTCCTCAGCCAAGCATTTCAGTACCTGTAAATCTGTGAAGGATGAGGCTGTTGAATTCTAGCTTTTGCTGCTTTGCTGCTCTTGCATTACAACTCGTGTCCCAGAGTCTGATCAAGCTTCCTTGGAAAGCTGGGCACAGCGGATTTTCTTCTGCTTGTTGAAAATTGTGAAGTGGTGAGAGACATCACGCCAGTCTTCAGTCTGTATGCTGTTCCCTTAGCTTGCCAAGCTAACTCATGCTCCCATCTCACGTTACCAGATATTCTGTGCTAATTTGTATAAAGAATTGTGTAAAAAATCCATATTTATGAGGGATGTTAAAAACATAAAGTAATTATATGGTTTTCAATTACATAAACATCAACATGCAATGGGAATTAGAAGCTGAATAATTAATTTTCTGTTTATTTGTGATATAGAGTCTATGCAAACAGTAAAACCTGGAGAACAAGCGCAGGGAGGAGTGTGGGGGGTACAGTGCCGTAAAGTGCTTTTAGTATCTGTATTCAAATTCAGTTCAGATGTCAGAGTAGGTATTGGCTGTTAAGGGACAGAGCAGCCTGGTGAGTGTGAAGCACTGGGTGCAGAAGTCCTGTTTGTACCTGTGCCCTATTAGCTGAGTAGTGTTTCAACTAAAATAGGTGATGGCTGGGACAATGGGGGTGCTGGTTCACGTGTCTTGAGCACAGAGGTGGCAGCAGCTGGAACAGCCTGGTGCTTCCTGCTGTTGGCGTGGTAAATGACCTTGGATGTTTTGGGTTAATGTCTGGCATCTGCCTGATCTCTATTTTACAGATGAAGAATACCAAACTTCTAAAAATCACCAATAATTTCTGAATATTACCTGTCACCTGAAGTGCACCAACCAGTCACTGTGCGGTCTGGGCATTGGTGCTGAATTACATCCTCTGAGGCTTTAAAGCAGAAGCTTTCAAGGCTTTGTTTATTCTAATAGCATTATTGCACCACACTAAATGCAATGATTACCAACTAGTTCTTAAGTGGAAGTAATTTTGAGGATCTGGTGTTTTTGTTAAGAGGTTAGGAAATGTGTTACACTGCACTAAAGCTTGTGGGAATTAAACACTAGCTTGTTCCATTTGTTCTACTGTTTATTCATAGATCGTCATTTCCCTTTGCCTCCTACATCCTGAATAGCTAGCAAACACCAACCTCATTTTAGTGATGGCTGTCCAGGAAAATGCTTTTACACTTTTTGAGACAGGCAAATGGCTTATGATTTACCCTATACAGGAGAAGACTTAAGACTGTCCTTCTACAGAAGTTCTAGATCTGAGAGTTTTCTTTGAGAAAGGTTTTCTGAACTAAAACTTGAACTGTTGTGTCAGTTAACTTTAAAGTCCATGGTGACTGGAGCCTTGCTGACTGATTTGCAAGGAGGTGGTCTGGACTTGACTTGAGGAAAAGGCATCGTTATGTGCAATTAAATGGAAGCTCTGTGAGGTATTTGGCACTGATGCTTGTAAGCACCCATAGCTGTGGGAATATTGTATGGGAAAGAGAATGCTCTTACGGTATGTGACTTGCTGTCAAATTTAATTTTCTTTTTTCACACTCCAGAAGTAGAAAACAATAAGCATGTGACTTCAGGAAAGCAGTATTGCTGGGGAAGTTATATTCTTGTTTAATAACTGGACAACTGTGATCAACTAGGAAAAGATGGATGAGAAGATCGTATGTCCTGTTCAAAAGCTAACCAATTCCAGGGTGAATGTTGTTTTTGCTTGCTATTAAAGCCAAACTTGTCTGACCAGATTGGAACAGTGATGTTGGTGATCGGTTATGTAGAGAGGTTCTTCAGGGATGGGCTCAGACAGCAGGGTGGCTACAGCAGGTATGAGAGGACTGAAGCAATTGTTGAGGTGAAAATGAGACTTGGTGGCAGTGAACAGAGCCTGGCTTGCACATAGGGGATGGAGATCTTAGGTAGGGACTTAAGCCATGCTTCTACTTCTTTCTTTTTTTTTTTTTTTTTAATTTGTTTTGTTTTGTTCTATTAAAGGATCACTTGGCCATAATCCCATTGTTTGCTATTCTGTGGGAGCCAGCTTGTATAATTAAGACTGAGATGGTGGTAGCCTTCTGGTCTTATGCGC
Source organism: Chlamydotis macqueenii (assembly GCF_036417535.1). Taxonomy (NCBI): domain Eukaryota; kingdom Metazoa; phylum Chordata; class Aves; order Otidiformes; family Otididae; genus Chlamydotis; species Chlamydotis macqueenii. The sequence continues at coordinate 48,895,805 of NC_141560.1, read as the reverse complement.
ACACAGTCAGTTTTGTGATGAATCAGCTGCCAAGGTTTACATTCCTGAGCCCAAATTCTTGCTCTTTCCATTGAGCTTGCAGCACAAGTGTGATTGAATCACTGAATGTTTGCAGAAGCCATTGCTGGTCTCTACCTTGTTTTCCAGACTGCCTTTTCCACCACCTCTCAAGATATAAATCCCAGACAGTTGATGATTAGTTGGCAGCCATATGAGATCAAATTCTAGTCATGACTGATAATTGGAAGAAAATATCCAGAGAGTACCTTCCTAGCCAAGCTGAATGTAATTCAAGACTCCATATGTGAACGAGCACTGGCTGGAGGTGCCTGAGGAAATGTGCAGAAGTGGTATCATGAGCTCGTGTATCGGAGAGGGGTCGCAGCGCAATGCCTTTGCAAGCTAGGCCCATCTGAGGCGGAAACCGAGCAACATGGGAAAACACTGTGAAATGAGTTAACCTTTGAATAATGAATTTCCCAGGAAGGTATAGGAATGCTTTTGCTCTGTGCCTTTCTTATCTGTACATCAGTAATATGGTCTGTCTTTCCAGAAAGCCTGGAGAAAATAGAAAGTAGAGAAAATGTACTGAGCCTCTTCCTGTGCTCTTTCATTCATTGTTTCACCCTCACTGTATTATTAACTTTATCTTGTTGGAAAAACTCTCAAACTCTTCAAGCAGTTTATTAAGTTTTTGTTTGTAAAGAAATGAAGTCAAATATATGCTTCCTCCTCATCTTTTTTTTTTTTTTTTTTTTTTTCATTTCCTTCTTTCCTGTAAGTGGCCAGGGGCTTTTCCTCACTTGTTCCTGTTTTTTGTTTACTTTCTGGTTTCTTTCTCTCTTCAGTTTTTATATCATGTTCTTTCTTCACATGTTTGTTTTTGGCTTTTCTAGAGGTATCAAACAAGAGGAACTATACATTAGGCCATATTCAGACTTCAACCCACTACCTACAGTTAAAATACTACAAAGTTTTGTTGCCCTATTCAGGTAGATCTTTCCTACTCAGTCATTGTTCTTATATTTTAGTGTCTCCCTGGAGGGGCAGGAAGTGATCTAGGCTTAAAACAAATTAAAAAAAAAACAACAACTCTCAAAACCCACATGTAGGAGAAATCGTACATCTCCCTGAGAAGACTGGGTTATACATTCCTTTCTGTTCCGTTCAGCTCTCTGAGATGGACCACGTCTCTCCTCTCCGATACGAGTGCCAGACAGCGGCCCTCTATGAGAACATTGCCAGTTGGCAGTATTCATGGCAAATGTGTGTTTCTTGATTATAATTTCAGCAGATATTTAATATTCCAAGTTTTATCATGTCTGCAAGCCACAGTCAGGTGAGAAAAGGAGCCAATTTCTGCTCCGGTTGTGTTAAAGCTGTTAGAGCAGGTATTTCCGTTCCGCTTATTCTACCACATGATTTGTGCTGCTTATATTTTATGGCCTTGATTTATAGCATGTGTCATGAGTTTCTCTGACACTGCTAGCAGTTCCCTGCCTATGGTTTGCTAGGTGGGAGCAGTCTCCTGATGCTTTTGACATGAGGTGCGTGTGTTGGCCACAGCGTGTTCCCGCTGGACACTGGAACCAAGCCCTTGCAATGGAAGGGGGAGGTCTTGAAAGAAGTGGCCGCGTTGAACATCTGCTAGAAGAGGAAGTTTCCACAGGAACTGGGTTAATAGTCCACTTTGGGAGTGTAAGGTACGAACACATGGCAGTAAGTGCAGCGTTGCAGCAGTTGGCGTGCAGAGCAGGAACTGAACTGGTTAAAGTTGCCCGTTTGTGTATCAAAGGGGAGGAGGGAGCGGAAGCTTTTGCAGCTGGGTTGAGGGCAGGCTGCTGCCAGCAGTTGTCTCAAAGCATTCCTCGATGCCTGAGAGCCATGAATGGGGCTTCGAGTAACATCTCCCCTGGGTTTTTGATGCTTTTCAACCGCAAGTCTTTGTCATTTGCAACAGGATGGAGTTCTCGGCAGCGCTCTTCCCCAAGCCTTTTCAGTTGTGGGAGGTGATTGAGGGGAGGGGAAAAAATTATCAGACTTTTTCAAATCCTTCCTTTCCAGGTGCTAGAGGACTGCCTCTCCAAAACTGTTACATTACTCTTATGGGAGTTGACTCTGGAATTGCAATCGCAACTTATTCTGTCTCTTCTCCTGGTAGTTAGAAGGGGCTTCTTTAGCTTTTTCCTTTTTCTTGTAACCTTTTCCTGTCTACATTTACTGCACAGTGAGAGCGCCAGGGAAATGAAGAGGGTGCTGCGCACCTCTGCCCATTTCACCTTGAGAAAGGAAATGTGTCCCTCTTCTGTATCCTAAGGCTGTGTCCCAACAGGAAAGCCAAAAGCTATGATGGTGGATTTTTTCCCAAAGTGTCTGTTTAGATGCACAAGTAAGGTCTACATTTAGTAGGTTCTGTGCTCTTAGGCGTATTTGAAAAGATCACCCTTTTAATGTAAAATCAGTATTATTTTTTTAAAGGAGGTAAATAATGAAGCACCTAAGAAAACTTAATGCAAGCAGAACTTCTCCCTGCTTGCAAGAACACTGACTTGAGCGGATATCACACAAACTTCATATTCACTTCCCTTGTTGTTAGGAGCCTCAAAGACGATCTCCATTGCTCGACAATTCACTTTGCCCTGGGCAGCACCACTCTGCTGTGCTCTGCTTGGTGTATGTTTCAAGGCCTCAGGTCATGAGGATTTCATTACCGTTTCTGGGCGATTATTGTACCTACAGTTCTCATAAGAAGTTTTCCTGTTCTAACTTCACCTCTGCTCTAAAGCCAAGTAAAACTCTTCAAGTGTTACATTCCCTATCTGGTTTCTGAACCTCTACAAGTCTGTAGTGCAGGTCACTTATTCCGGGTACAGAATTACTCTAACCCTTACCTTTCCTTTCTGTTTTGCGTGCAGAACAAACTCTATAGTTCTTTGATTTTCCCAAATAGGGGAGTGGATTTATCTCAGCTGTTGTTGGTGAAGACTGATGTTGAGATTAGACAGCTCTGCCCTACACTGGGCTGCTTCCACTCTTTCTGTGAATTCTACAGCAAACGTGTGCCCTGTGTTTAGTGAACACTGCATCCTGTCTGCATTTTTATTAAGATCTCATGGACTAGTTGTTGCTGAGTCTTGCTAAATAACTCTCTTGCAAGAAGATTCTGCTTGTCCTCAGGTAGCATCATGTAATGCTGAGCTTGTCTTCTGGCTTTGTTCTTTTCCAGTGGTTAGATCAAGCTGAATTCAGGCCCATTCTGTCATTAGGAACTTATTAAACTCCTCCTGTATGGCTTCATCTTTAAACGTCGATCTTTCCGTTAACGTTTTTGTGTGGTTCACCCTGCCCTAATCTCCTCCTGCTCTCTGCGTTTTATCTGTTGCAGGTTTTTCTTTTTCCCCCAAGTCTCATGTTTGCATAGATGCTTCGTTTCAGAGGAGTCCAGGAGGGACGCAGATGTTATGGCTTCATTTTTTATTATTTATTGTACTGTTTGGGCTTTTTGATCTCTGGAACTCAAAACAACGATCAAATAAGGATTCTGTTTCATTTTCCTTGGCGCTAGTTTCCCTCTCCTTGGATGGAAGTGGCTGAGGTTGGTTCTCACAGAGTCAGTGACTGGTAAATCACATGAATCCATCCTCAGTCCATCTGCATTTATTACCTACTTCTGGTTTTGCTGGATGTCAGTTCCTAAACCCTTCTTCTGCCCTATGTAGTTTATATTTAGCATTTCAGGCTGCAAGTGTATCCTGTGGGCCTGGGGGGAAAAGCTTGGGGGTTCCCCCCTTCCCATTTTGCTTATCTCTTGGGCAGGGCCTGGTTCCTAGTGGTGTGCAGGGAGGGGAGCACGGTCTAGGTCCTTGTCCCCAGCCTGGCCCAGGGAGCAGCCAGGCCCCTCTGTGGGGGTTGCTGTGTCTGGTGTCCGGCTGTGGCGGGCAAGAGGCATCTTCACGGCAGCCTCGGCAAGTGCTCAGCAGCATCTATTTTCTTAGGCACTTCCAAGCTGTGTGAAAATGATTTCAGGAAGCAGAAACATATTTTACTTTACAAGTATTGCGTGAAATGTCCAGAAACCAGATCTAGTTAGGAGAAGACGTTCCTTGGGAGGGTAGGAGGAGAAGAGGAAGATACAGTTGTGTATTTTTTACTGCTTTGAAACCAGCATCTCTCACAGCTTACCATGTGCTTAAATCTGTCTGCTTACTGACTTGTTTGTTTCCATTTCAAACCTAGATATCATTAACGTAATTTTATAAACATGACTGTATAGGAAAAAAGGTAATAAAACTTGAGGGACCTTGTTCTTCAGAGCATTATGTGTACGGCTTTCTCTGGCAGTTGCTTTTGCAGAGCAGTTTATGTGCAGCTTCAAAGTATTTATCCTGTTTAAGAACAATGTTAAGTATCTTAATTAGCTTGGAAAATGTTCTGGGTGGTTTTGTGCTTTCGTATATTTTAAAGATATTTTCCATGGTGAGACTTCAAAGTGACGCTTCTACAATTCCCTTGCCTGTGCAAGTGGGCTGTCATATTCTCCAGAACTGTGTAAGCTACCTGCTGACATTTTTTTTGCTTTCAGGACATCTCATCAGATGAGATGAGGTTTTTGCAGACAGGCCCAAAAGCCAGATTTGAAAGTGTCGAGAAGAGTTGGTGCCACATCGCCAGGCCTTTTTAAAGGGAGAGGGAGGGAGAAGGCCTGAAGGAAGGTGTATATCCTTCTCTGGTGTGGAACACGCCAGCATGCTGCGTATGCCCCCCTTGTACATGGCCCCGAGAAAAAGCATAACCTGCCCATAGGCTGGGATGGGCACAGGCAGTACAAGCCCCATCCAGAGCTCAGCCGAGGGTGCTGTGCCTGCCCCTCTCAGTTCTCTGCACCACCTTGTTTCATCTCAATGCAGCTGCCTTGTTTCTCTTCATTAAAATCCATTACTGGAAGAATATACTGGAACGTCAGGCAGAAACTTCTAGATTTGTAAGTGTGTAGACATTAGAAGCTGTCGGAGGGAGTTCAGCGACATGGAAAGGGGGATCTCTTTGGCCAAAATAGTGAAGTCTTTTCTTTCTTCCCTCACCCCAGAATCTCTTAAGATTCTAATTGTTGTTGCTGCTTGTTAAAAGGTATTTTCATTCTGTTGTTCATTGCTCCATCTCAGATTTGTTCACTGTTACCGCTGCACCGGTCCCCTGTCTCACCACTGCTGGTGAAAAGCCTTTCCTTTGCCCTTCAAGCAGAGTGCCTTGAAGTGCAGGCAGTTGGCCTTAGCTTGCTGAGCCAGGGTGCTCTGCTGAAATGAAGGAGCACATTAGCTATTGTACAGCACAAAAAGGAGAGGTTATTATTACTTGTATGGGTAATTCTGAAGGCAGTCTGTTCTCTCTTTAGGTGGGGAAAATGCTCTGGTGTCCTCGCACCAGCTCATGTGGCAGTTTCTGGTGGATCTGAAGGGGATGCTGCCTACTGAACAGCATGTCTCGGAGACATGGGAAGCTCTGGGCTCTTCTGCTGGGCTCTGCAAGCTTGGTGATTCAGTGTCAGCCTTCCCCAGGGCGATTTTCCGCCTCTGGTCTGTGGGTAGATCTGCTGTTTGGCTGATGTGGTTTTGGTTCTGTTGGTGGAGAAGAGGTAGTGGGAAAAATGGAAAAGTAGATGTAAGTGGGAAATGTGGCCCTTTACCACTGTGCTGTCTAAGTGAACGGAGGGAGAGGGCTGTTCTGTGACAGGAAAGTATGAGCGAGGAAAGTCTGCAAGCGAATGCATTTTCAGAAGATAATGTTGACCTGTCTTTTCCCTCTTGATTTCATGCTGCACCTTAGCTATATGTTCTGTCAGCCCTGGAGAAAACTGCTGCCTTTTCTTGTTTCACATGCTTAGCTAAGGTTACAAACGTTCATTCCTTGCAAGGATGAGACTTTTGTCTGTTGTAATTTAAAAACATTTACTGTTACAAATTACAATGCCACCTCCGCTCTGCCAAAGTGTGCTTTAAACGAAGCATGGGTTTGGTTCACTGATGGAGAGCTGTCACCGCAGCAGGGGTCCTTAGTGTTAATATAGCGCTTATTCCTACAGGACAGCATGAACTTCCTACTCTGCAGACTCACCGTCAGTTCGTACAGCACTGCATCTTTTGCCATGTTGCATATAAATAGGTATTTTGAAAATGCTTCCTGTACACTGCCAGAGCTCAGGTCATTCAGTCTGTGTTCTGTTAGGTGCATACTACCTTCAATTTTTCCTTGCAAACTAGCGAAAGCCAAATAAATGACAACAGCTTGCTCAGAAGAGACGTGTTCAGAGAAGTCCAGAAGGCAAAGTGGGAGCTCTAAGAGCTTGCACAGAGAAACTGCTTTGCTCTCTGTGAAAACTAAGTGATGTGGTGATGGTAGTTCTTCTGGTTTTAGGTACCTTTCCAGAGGAATAGCATTGAGGGCAGTGGGGCACCGACTAAGGTAAGTTGGAATTTGAGCCCTGTGAAAAATGCGAAGTAAACGGCAAATCAGGTATTGAAACTTGAAATACAGGACTGTATTTCACTCAGGACGTTGTGTTTTCACCTGAAATGAAGCCTTGAATATTGCGGAATCTTCTAGCATGATGGTACAGCAGTGTTCCTGATAAAAGTGGGCACTTAACTTGCTGAATTCCCATTTCTACTATTTGTAGTAGCTTTTTTCCTTCCCTTTCTTCCTCTCTTCACACTGTCACAGGCGTATCAGGAAACTCATTTACCCTAATCCTGTATTTGACTCCTGAGACTCAATGAGCTAATAGCTTGAGAATAAATTGCCGTAGCAATTGCATTCATAAATATCATGAACAGCTTCTTTAAAGTGGTGTTTGATTACTTGAGACAAAGCTTTCAAAACATTAAAACAGCTTAAAAATAATTACTTGGCTAAAGCAATCAAGTTCTGTAGATACGGTCCATTTTTCATAACGCTATTTTTTTGCCTCTTCAGAAAATGGACAGGAAGCCTGTATTAAAAAGTAATTAAATGTGCAACCCAAGCAAGACACAGAAAATTCAAAATTTAATGCTAATGCAGTTTTTTCATTTTGCAGATGACTGTTGCCCACTCCCATGCACACAAGTATGCACATCATTAGCATTGACAAAGAGCTGACTGTTAACTTTGAAATTCTTGGTTTCCAGGAGTTTATCTCACAATCTCATTATGTAAATATGTTTGGTTTTTTTAACTTGAGCAGTTGCCATGAGAGTAAGTGTCTGTCTAGAGCACTGCATGGGATGCATCCTGCAAAAGCTAGGCAGAACTGTCTGTTCTGTTGAAAGAGAGTCATGTTGCTTTGATTTATAATTAATCTTTAAGACGCTGAAGCATCTTGACAGTATAAAACAAACAAATCTGACTGACAGTGATATTTGCCAGATGAGACAGTGTCCTGCATTGCATTGTATGCATCACACTGAGGGTTGGTGGATTACTGCTGTGTAATTGCTGGCTTTCCTAAAGAAAAGGTGTGGTTGTGTGAGGCTGTGCTTCTCTTGAAAATGTGTTGAAAGGAATATGCTTTAAGAGCATGCACTTCTGGCTAACTGGTTAAAAAAAAAATTGTTTTAGATCCCTAATTTTGTCTAGCACAACACAGGATGTATTTGTTGGGAGGGGTGATATTTGACAAAACCTTATTCCCATTGCTTCTGGAGGTCTGATGTATTTGTTGTTGATGGCATGTCTGATCCAACATGAGGGGAAGGAGAAGATCCTGTGGAGCACCCCACTGCCTGAAGCTCTTCTGGCTGGAGGGCAGCTCTGGGAGTTCCCACGTCAGGTAGCTTACCTACCAAAAAAGTAGAAGAGAAGCCTCATTAAAGTCTGCTTTGTGGGTGGTAGTCATGTATTGGCAGGAGCTGGTGGGGAGAGGTGATGGGCACGGGAGGATTTATTTGTGCTGGGAGAACAGTGTACTTCTGCGAAGCTGCAGTGTGTGGTACATGGTGCCAAAATGACTTTTTGAGAACACTGTCAAATGCTTTTGGAAATAATGAATGCAAAATTGTCCCATCCTTCTGTGAAAATAAATTCCTTCTAGCTTTTCTTGAAGGGGAAGGGGACTGAATAGGCAGATGGTTCAAGATCATACTTCAAGGCACATTAGTTAATGTGTCTTTAACCTTAAAAGGTTGTTAGTGGTAGTCCATGAATTCTGACTTTGAAGCTTGCAATGCGTGATGTCTTGTTTACCAATCTTGTCCTTTTTAAAACAAAACAACACACCCTTTGGTGGGATTGCTGCTCAGGATGGAAGGTGAGGTTCACCTGTTAAATACAGAATTTTATGTTTGGCAAAGAACTTCCTTCTGCAGGTCTGTGTTATGCCAAGAACATGGACAATGGTGCTTCTTAGCACTACTAGACTTGTAGTTTGATTGTCGCAGAATATTTAATAAGACTTATAGCTAGAGGTGAGTGTTATTTTTTTTAAAAAAAAAACATACGGAAATCTGTTCACTTTCATGTAACTTTAAGCATAGAGTGAAATGCAGTAACTTGATGATTGCTCAATATAATCTCTGCAGTGTCTTTACGGCACAGTTTGGTTCAAACACTATTCTGCTAGTCCGAATCCTACAGTGCATCCTTCCACTAATGCTTCACCTTCCTTCATCCTTGCACCAGCAAGGTAAATGATTTGTGTTTTGTTGTCCTGGCCTGTGCAGCCAGGTACTGATGAAGGTAATGCTTCGTTCTGAAGAAGTGAACCATCACAGGCATCTCACCAACTGCCATCTCACTGTCAGGAGAGACTTGCTAGCTACAGCGTGAGTGTCCAGTGGTAACACCTTTCATCTTCTGCAACAAGCACGACTTTGCATTCCAGGGATCAGCAGATCCAGAGTGTCTTTGCTGCTGGTGGTTTCGTTTTCTGTTATCTGGTTCATGCATATGCCACTCACCACTGTGGGTTTTAACATTCAAAACATTTTCTTCCTCCTGGTCCAATACAGAAATTGCTTTGAAAGCTGAACTAATGTTTGGAATACTTCCCATATTTTGCCCCAGAGCTGCAGATATGCCTGTTTCATCGTATTTTTGTGACTTGGAAATGGGCTACTTCAGACACTTTCCTGTATAAAAATTGAGTTAGATCTTTCTCAAGATGAACCTTTTAGCAACTTCACACTTCAATGTCAGAGTTGTGTATAATTCACTAAGATGGTGACCACATGGCCTCTGTCACAGAAGAGTGAAATGTCTTGAGTTGTTATTGAGTACGTTTGTGCCTGTTTCAACAGCTTTTGTGCTCCCATAGTACAGATAAAGTCGTCGGTTCTGGGCTGTGTTGTGGCTGAGCTTTTCTGGTGTATTACAGTCATTGTGTGGGGAAGTATCAGCCTTTCATTTATTTGTGCCATGCCAGCGTTACGCTAGATATATTTGTTGTTTCTGTTTTGCTATTAATGGTATCATACAAATTCTGAGTTTGGTTTGTGTTTAAAATTATTAGAGCAAAGGGAAGATCGTTCTTCTCTGGGTTAGGTATAGAAAGCTCTCTAATAATAATGTTTGATTTCCTAGCAGAATAACTTACCATCGCATCTCTCACTCCAGAGGATAATGTTTTCCCTTCTAATTACTATAATTAGATGCATTCAGAGCATTCTGTTTCTATTAACATGTAATCATGTGATTGATTCTTGCATGCCAAGTAGATACTTTTCAAAGGAAATACGTATTTTACATGAGTTTTCAGGCCAGCTATGTAAATCGAGTGCGTATGAGAGGCACTGTGACATGCAGCTTGAATGCTGGTCTTTCAAATTTCTGTCCTCTGCAGTTCCCCCTTGTGTACCTCCATAGCTTTCTGCTACTTTAATTGTTGATTCCCCTACCACGATGCTTAGTTAGATGTTCAAAGCACTGGCTATTTAGCTTGCCAAGAGATGTTTCTGTATCATGTGGATTTTTTTATTGATGAGGATTTAGTGGGAGGCTGACCTGCCTTTCTGAATGGATCACTTGTGTAAAGGAAAGCTGCTGACCAAGGATATTTTTTGACATTGTTAATGATCCAAAGAATGTACTTGCAAATATTTCCTTTTCAGTCTTTTTTCTTTTTTTTGGCATCTCATCAGGTTAACATTCAGCTTATTGTGTCTGCATCCTTTGACACTATGAATTCTTTGCATACTTTGGGATAACTGTGCAAACCCTGTGGCTCTGATTATTTCTGTACCCTCTTTCTTTTGTTCCATGATGGAAGGGGATAATATTGCCTCTAAACTTTAGCAGAATTTCTAAAAGTAGCCAGTAACTGTAAAAATAAGCAAACCTAAAACACCCATACAGACAAACCCCCTGGTTTTCAGCCCCAAAGAATTAAATTGTATGCCCATGGATAAGGCATGGATGATTGATACTGTCTTCCTTCAAACTGCCTTGTCCTAGAGTATAGGATTGGTGTGAGATCATGATATCAAAATCATTAATTCCAGGGATGTGTGCTGTTGTATCAGCTGGAGGTACAGATCTGTCCAATGTTTTTGTTAGCCACGACACTGGGTTTGTCAGCTGAAAGAGGACAGATGATAACTACCCAGCATAAAGTCTTCATTCGCTTGTTTTTAATAAATGTCTTTTCCCAGACTAGCACTCTGCATAATGTGGCCAAGGTATTTTTGATTTTGGATTACAGTCTGTGGCCCCAGGACTTCTGCTGGGGATGCAGTGGCTGGACAGAATGTGCCTAATTAGGAAGGGTATCATAGGTGAGCAGGTATTCACTGCATGCTTCATTTACTATTATCCTGAGTTGAACTGGACCTTGTCAGCTAAAAGCAGGAGCTCTCTTAATCTTCAGTGATGTAAAGCAGGATGTTTTGATGTCATTTCTTTATCCTGAAGTCTCCAGTCCGTTGTGGCTTCAGAATTTATTGTGGTTTGTGGTAGAGGCCAATTGCAAAGTAAATGAGAGTATCCCAGCTGCCTCTGCCAGCCCATTGCTGCCTTGACAGACTCGGGAGCAGGGTGTCGGTGATAAGTCTTGTGATCTTAATCTGCTGTTGTATCAATAGCGTAACGATTCCAATGATTCCTCTGTAATAGAGCCTCTTCCTAGGGAATGATCATTCACCAGCGTTGGTGGAGCTTAGCTTTATGAATGCATTCTCCAAGGAAGGAAGGGAGCCTGCTGGAGGGAGTTTGACATTCGGTCACACATTTGACAGTGCGACTCAGAGTGCTTGCTTGCTGAATATGTGGAGATATTTCTTGCTTGTTGAACTCCTCAGTGTTAATAAGAGGATCTGCACTTTGGCAACTGATTTTCCAAGTCAAAGATGATGTGATTTTTATTTTTAAAAATACTTCCTGCTATTGTATCTGGAGTATAAATATAGGGACAATCTGTCTGTAGGCTTTCTGGCATACTCTGCTTGTCATCAGAGATCATAAAGGTAAAGATCAAAGAAAGCATCCTTGCCACTTAGGTCATCCTTGTCAAAGAACTGAGAGACTGAACGCAGTTCCTTGATCATCTGTGATCCTACTGTGTGACTTACAGCAAGTTTCTAATCTACCTCGAGTTTTTTATTTTCTCCCAATTTTTAAAATAGCAGAGCTTCCTCGTCTCCCAAAGATGTGATTGGAGATTATATAAACTACTTGTTGATTGCTTCCTTAGGTAATAAGAGTCACAAAAGTTGGGAAAAAAAATTAACATTATACTAAGACATTGAAAAGAGTGTCTCCTGGGATTGACTCATGCTGGCGTGGTGTTATTCTCTGTTTGTTGAAGGTGGGATGCTCTAGACACACCAGATTTAGTAGTGTCTTTTTGTCCTTGTGCTGCTGTGTTTGTTCAATATTTATCCAGTGATGGAAGACAGCAAAAGCAAAGGACAGCCTTTGCCCGCTCCACCAGGCAGATACCAGCAAAGCACAGACCTGCCAACCCACCAATGACTTTTCTAAGAAAAGTTTGAAAAGAGGCAAATGGGAACTGTTTCTGAAAGCGATGTGTGCGTTCATGGCTCTTAAACAAGTGGGCGGGGAAGCATACAAGTACCATGGCACAAACTGCAGCCTGTGCTGCTGCCCAGCTGTGCACAGCCGTGGGAAGCCCTTGTGCTGCTGCAGGAAGATAAGCCCTTCTGGTTTATACTGCTGCAAAATTCAGCCGTTACGTCTGCAGCGTTCTGGTGTTTGATCTCTCTCTCTTTAGGAGGAGAGATTCACTCTCAAAGTTCATAGTTTTTTTGTAATGCCTGTCTTCAGTAGACACTCACTTCATCTTTGGAAGACTATGGCTGTGGTAATGTTTTACAGGAATATAACATCTGCATGCTCTAAATAAGAGGAGGTGAGTTTTGGAGTTTAACATAGCTATTTTTGCTGCTCTCCAAATTTCCAGAGGAGAATGATATGAGATAAATGTGCACTGTAATCATCTGATCATAGGCACTTAACAGAGGCATTATGTGATTTACAGTGTTTTCAAAAGGCTGCATAAGTTGTTTTTGATTGTCACAATGATATGTTAGTAGGAAAGAGTTTTGTTCCTTGCAATCCTCGGATTGTCTTATGCTGAATATCTTTTAATGCTTGTTACCGTCATGGCTTATTTACTTCTGACAGCATATGTATAAAAATAAGTTCATCTCTCTTCTTAAGGGCTCTTATATGTTTTAAGGGAGGAGGAGAAGCATTTATATAATTTTAAGCCTGACACCGTAGCTATAATTTCAGGTAATTAAAAAAAAAACGAAAAAAAAAAACCCAAACAAAACAACAAAGCTCTGTTGTAAGTAGTCAGTCAATTGAATGCTGACAGAGGCAATATATCTCCACATCATGGTGTTTAGGTAATGTTATTTGCACTTCCGTGTTGTATCCAGAAATTACAGTAGGTTACCTGTTTGCTGAAGGATTATATCTCTCTGCTTTTAGCAGGGTGTTTTGTATTATCTACACAAGCTGCAAAGCACAGAAGTGCTATCTAAACAGAGCAAGACTTGCAGGAAATGGGGGGAAAATACTTTTTTTTTTTTTCTTCTTCTTTTTAAGTGACTCAAGTAATACCTTGCATTGAGATGGGAATGGGTTTGTGCCAGTGGTCTTAAAGATGGCCTTCAGATGAATTTCAGTGGACTAACCATCTGAGCATTACTGTCTTGTCTTTTAGTATCCAGCAGGGCAGAAACATCCTGTCACAGGTTCATTTGAAAACAGTGTTGAGGAAGAAGCTGGGAATCCATTTCTCCTTTGAATGTACCCTTGGAAAGGTTAGCAGTTAATTCATACAGTTCCCCAGAGCACCTGCAACAAAGTGTTTTGGAACAGGGTGTTCTTGATTGGATCCTGCTGTATGTTTTGCAGTTTGATTCAAATTGTGCTGCTTCTAGCAGATTATTTCACTGGGAGTTTCTGTATGTGGAGTTTCCGAAAGAAATCAAAACTTTGTTACCCAAAATGATAGCAGAACTGCTGTCTGACCTCTTCACAGGTGAAATGGGCATCTTTCTGTGCCTGGAAAATGCTTATATCATTCAGCAATTTGAAGTGCAATGAAAAAATGTAGTTCCCCTTCCGATCAATACAGTCTCATTCCAGCCTTTTTATCTTTGTTTTTTAGCATTACTCTTTTATCTTGTTAATCCTCTTGAGCAGTGAGAAGACAGTTTAATACAGAAGACCCATTTCACCTCTCAATTCCTAGAAGCTAACACTAGAGTTATATGAAAAAAAAATAATATGAGGACAAGAGGATATTTGCAAAATAAGCATTTACATTCTGATCTCAAAATACCCACTTTGATCTCTAAATCTCTCTAGCAAATGTTTTTTTTTTATTCTTATCTAGCAAAATATGAGAACATACACTGACTTCTCTCTTTTCATATTTATACTTTTTTTTTATTTGAATCAGTCCAGCAGTTGGTAAATAAAAGTATCAAAATATCAGAACATGCTTAAGTCACTCTTTTGCTTCTGCTGTGCAAGTAAATAATGATGAAGGGAAGTGTAAAAGTTCTCTCTTATTCTTTGGAATTTTTTGTTTGTTTGTTTGTTTACAAGGGTAAGAAATTTATCAATTTATGTCTCTGGAGAGACATAAAGGGCTTAGCTAGCTTTTTCCTAGCCTTGGCATTTACTTCTAATGAGTCTAGGTATGTTATCCTCTGCTTCCAATGAACTCTTTCTGTTTTTTATGTTGTGGTTTTGTTTTGTTTTGTTTTTAATTTAACTTGGCCTCTATTAGGCAGATTTTAGCTCTTTGAAACACTGCCTTTATTGATCAAATATACTACTCATCAGGAAGAGAAAAATAACTTAGTTAAAACAAAGCAATTAGTTAAGAGTGTTTTCACAGTGTTCTTATCATAGAATGGTTTGGGTTGGAAGGGGTCTTAAAGATGATTGTTCTGGTTTTGTTTAGTGAGGGGGGGCCTAAGGTGGTAGCTTCTGTGGGAAGCTGCTAGAAGTTGCTCCCCTTTGTTCAGTGGACTCGGCTGGGCCTAGGGCGGACCCGCTGCTGGCCGAGGCCGAGCCAATTGGTAGCAGAATGTTCCGTGATAACGCCTCTGCGATAACGTATTTAAGAAGGGGAAAACAGAAAAAAAAATAGAGAAGATGTGAAGGAGCTGAAGTGGGGGCAGAGAGGGGGAGGTGCGAGCCTTGTGGGCCTTGCAGGCCTCACCCTCTGGCCTCTCGCCAGGCAGCCGACTGGGCCCAACTCGGTCCAGCCTGGCTGCAAGAAGTGGAGAGGAGATGAGAAGTGAATGAGATGTGAAAAGATTCTGAGAGGTGTCTGCCAGCCTGTTGTGAAGAACTTTTCTTGTGAGAGGAACGGCTACAGACGCCAAGGTCAGTTCAGAAGGAGGGGGAGGAGTAATGCGGCTCCTGGCCAAGATTCCCCTGCAGCCTGTGGTGATGACCATGGTGGAGCAGGTTGTCCCCCTGCAGCCCATGGAGGCCCGCAGAGAAGCAGAGATCCACCTGCAGCCCGTGGAGGACCCCACACCGGGGGAGGTGGATGCCTGAAGGAGAGGCTGTGGCCCGTGGAGGGCCCGCTGGGGCAGCCGTTCTGTAGGGACTGCACCCCATGGAAGAGATGACCCACGCCGGAGCAGTTTCACAGACTGTGGCCCGTTTGAGGGACCCCATAATGGAGCAGGGCAGGAATGTAAGGAGTTCCTCCTCTGACAACGAAGCAGCAGCGTAAAACAATGCTTGATAAACTGTCTGCGACCCCCATTCCCTCTTCCCCCCTGTGCCGCTCGGAAAGGGAAGGTAGTAGAGATAATGTTAAGCCCGGGAAGAGGGAGGGGTGGAGGGAGGTTGTCTTATTCTCTGTCTCATTATTCTGCTAGTTTTAGAAATAAATGAGTATTTTTCCCCAAGTCAAGTTTGTTTTGCCCATAATGGTAAAGATTTCTCCCCATCCTTATCTCAAACCTCGAGCCGTTTTTCTTATATCGTTTCCTCCTATTCTCTTGGAGGGTGGGGGGAGTGAGAGAGAGAGACAGCGTAGTCTGGTCCTGATCGAGGCTGAACTACGACAATGATCTAGTACCAACCCCCCTACCATGGGCAGGGGCATCTTCAGCTAGACCAGGTTGCTTGAAGCCCCATCCAGCCTGGCCTTGGTCACTTCCAAGGATAGGGCATCCACAACTTGTCTGGGCAACCTGTTTCGGTGCCTCATCACCCTCATATTGAAGAATTTCTTCCTTATGTCTAATCTAAATTGACTCTCTTCCAGTTTAAAACCATTACCCCTTGTCCTGTTGCTACGTGCCCTTGTCAAAAGACTCTCTCCAGCTTTCTTATAAGCCCCCTTTAGGTACTGGAAGACCGCTATAAGGTCTTCCTGGAGCCTCCTCTCCTCTTCTCCAGGCTGAACAGCCCCAACTCTCTCAGCCTGTCCTCATAAGAGAGGTGCTCCAGCCCTGTGATCATCTTCGTGGCCCTCTTATGGACACGCTCCAACAGGTCCATGTCCTTCTTATGTTGGGGGCTCCAGAGCTGGATGCAGTACTGCAGGTGGGGTCTCATCAGAGCGGAGTAGAGGGGCAGAATCACCTCCCTCGACCTACTGGCCACCCTTCTTCTGATGCAGGCCAGGATGCAGTTGGCTTTCTGGGCTGCAAGTGCACATTGCCCGATCACCTTGAGCTTCTTGTTAAACAGCACCAGTCCCAATACTGGCCCCTGAGGAATGCCACTCATCACTGGTCTCCACTTGGACATTGAGCCATTGACTGCAACTCTTTGAGTGTGGCCATCCAGCCAATTCCGTATCCACCGAATGGTCTGTTCTTCAACTCCATGTCTCTCCAATTTGAAGACAAAGATGTTTTGCAGGACAGTGTCAAATGCCTTGCACAAGTCCAGGTAGATGACATCAGTTGCTCTTCCCTCATCCACTGAAGCTGTAACCCTATCATAGAAGGCCACCTAATTTGTCAGGCACAATTTGCCCTTAGTGCCCATGCTGGCTGTCACAAATCACCTCCTTATTTTTCATATACCTTAGCATGGTTTCCAGGAGGATCTGCTCCATGATCTTGCCAGGCACAGAGGTGAGACTGGCCAGCCTCTAGGTCCCTGGGTCTTCCTTGTTTCCCTTTTTACAAATGGGGGTTATGTTTCCCCTTCTCCAATCAGTGGGAACTTCACTGGACTGCCATGACTTCTCAAATATGATGGATAGTAGCTTAGCAACTTCATCCTCCTGTTCCCTCCAAACCCTTGGATGTCCCATGGACTTGTGCCATTTCATGTTCCTTAGATGGTCTCAATCCTGATCTTCTCCTACAGTGAGCGGCTCTTTATTCTCCCAGTCCCTGCCTTTGCCTTCTGCAATTTGGGCAATATGGTTAGAGCCCTCACCAGTGAAGACTGAGGCAAAAAAGTTTTTGAATACCGCAGCCTTTTCCATGTCCTGGGTAACCAGGTCTTATGTTTCTTTCTGGAGAGGGCTTACATTTTTCCTAGTCTTCCTTTTATCACTGACGTACCTATAGAAACTTTCCTTATTGCCCCTGATGTCCGTGGCCAGATTTAATTTTATCAGAGCTTTAGCTTTCCTAACCTGATCCTTGGCTGCTTGGACAATTTCTCTGTATTGCTCCCAAGCTATCTGTCCTTGCTTCCACTCTCTGTAGGCTTCCTTTTTGTCTTTGAGATTGTCTAGGAGCTCCTTGTTCATCCATGCAGGCCTCCTGATGTTTTTGCCTGACTTCCTCTTTGTTGGGATGCATTGCTCCTGAGCTTGGGGGAGGTGATCCTTGACTATTAACCCAGCTCTCTTGGGCCCCTCTTCCCTCTAGGGCTTTATGCCGTGGTACTCTGCCAAGCAGATCCATGAAGAGGCCAGTCTTCTCTCCTGAAGTCCAGGGTAGTGAGCTTGTTGTGCATCCTCCTCACGGCCCTAAGGATCTTGAACTCCACCATTTCATGGTCACTGCAGCCACAGCTGCCCCTGACTTTCATGTTCCCCACCAGCCCCTCCTTGTTGATGAAAACAAGGTCCAGCACAGCACCTCTTCTCATTGGCTCTGCTGTCACTTGGAGAAGGAAGTTATCATCTACACATTCCAGGAACCTCCTGGATTTTTTATGCCCTGCTGTGTTGTCCTTCCAACAGATAATCGGGGTGGTTGAGGTCTCCCAAAAGGACCAGGGCTTCTGAATGTGAGGCTGCTCCTGTCTGTCCATAGAGGGCCTCATCCGCTCAGTCTTCCTGGCGAGGTGGTCTGTAGCAGACTCCCACTGTAATGTCTCTGTCCCTGCCTTCCCTTTAATCCTGACCCATAAGCTCTCTGTCAGCTCCTTATCCATCCCCAGGCACAGCTCTATGCACTCCAGCTGGTCATGGACATAGAAGGCGACACCCCCTCCTTATCGCCCCTGCCTGTCCTTCCTAAAGAGCCTTTATCCCTCCATCCCAATTCTCCAGTTATAGGAGCCATCCCACCACGTCTTCGTGATGTCAATAAGATCATAGCCATCCTGAGTTCCTCTGGGTCATATGGTCTTAGAATTGCTTTTTTTTTTTTTCTTGAAAAATAGTATATTATTAAAATTTTTATACCAAGAGAAATTTGGAGACTTGCAGAAATTAGATTTGTTTCATGTCTGTAGAGGTGGGGGGGGAGGGAAGGAGGAGAAACAGCACCAAAAAAATTAATTTACTTAAAATTTCACAAATGCCAGACCTTGAGTCATTTTCTTTGTAAGTAGATCCGCAGTGCATGTCATTACCCACCAATTTTCATTTGCTTTTAACCCATTAGAAGCACCACATATACTAGCAGTCCCTGTTTTTTGGGAGAAATGTGCTAAGAGGAAGGATATGGATGTTACTCCTCTTGCAGTCACCCCTCTCATGGGCCAGGTGAATTTTATGTATAGTGCAAAGAAGAACTGGTTGAATCTTTTCCTTATTATTCCAAAATTAAGTATTGATCATCTTAGGGTAGAAACAAGTATTGGGCATTGCAAAATGGAGCCCAGAAGTGAAGGAAAATGGAGCTGTGCAGGCTTGCCTATGTGAAGACATGCCCAATAATGCGTTGCTGCTGGCATGGTAAGCTAAACTCAGCCATACATATAGATACACCTCAACTTAAATATTCAATTGACAGCTCTTGGATCATTTGATCTCAGCAGGAGGGGAAGAGGCTGCTGCTCTTCCATTATCTAGATTGATTTCTGCCAAAGGATATTTGTTCTCACCCTCATGTCCTAACTGGAAACTATTAGCTAACCTGTAGTCTACAAGATTGGTATCACATTCAGATGGAGGCTGTCTTATTTCAACAGCACGGTATGTGAACAAACTTACCCTTCCATCAGTCCAAAAAACGAAATGTCTCTGTCATTTCAAGCTTCAGCAAGTGCTTGAAGTTGCATGCTAGTACTGGAGCATGAAACTCTTACCAAGTACTGATCAGTGGGGCAGTTGAGAACTTGTCAAATAGTCTTGAGGTTTTTTGTTCTTGTTTAAAAAAAAAAAAAAAAAAAAAAAAAAAAAGAAAGGAATGCCGAAGTAATTTAAATTGCTTTGAGATGAAGTCTCCAAGACTGTTTGCCCTAGGAGAATCAATATTAGGATTGTCAAAATGTTGAGCGCCTGATCTCCACATAACATACTCCATTTTAAATGGGTAGTAAGTCATCTGGTGTTGTAGTAATTAATCTGGTGTAAATGAGATTGAAATCAATATCAGATGGCTAATTGGAGGTCTCTGATTGGTGTGGGTATGTCTTCAGGGGCTGGGGAGAAATTCCCATGGCCAATTCTGCTGTGCAAACTCTTTCCTTTGTTCTTTCCCACATTTGCTACCATGCTTTTCCTCTGTGCCTGAATTTGCAAGCTCTCACGATCTACAGCGCTGCGCAGTGCAGTTGAAGAGCTCTCCTTGGGGGAGAGTATTTCAAAATTGACTGCTAATTTCTGCTAGGAAAGATAAACCTGAAACCAGAGCAGATGGTGAAAATTTCTATTTATTAAGAAGTAGATGTAACAAAACTCAAATCTTCTTCCCTAATATTGGTGTAATTGGCTTATATTCTTACTGTTCTTTGTCAAGTCCCAATTCTGTCTGACTTACTCCCAGGTTTGCTTTATTGTTCTGTGTTGCTTGCATTCAGGTTGCAGTGCAGCTGGCTGACAGATGAGGGGGAATTGCATTTGTTTTTCTTTGAACAAACTGTATTAATTAAAATGCCTCCCACTGGGCTTGCATTTTGCTGTGAGTAGCACATATCATTAGCTTTTAAAAACCAACAGGATCATCAAGTTAATATTATTTTACTTTAAGTGCTGTATGATTTAAGTTGCATAGCATAACCCCAAGGCAGAACAGCAAACCTGGACGTGCAACTCGTAGGTGTCCCACAGAAGAATGTATTTTTTTGTTGATGGAAAAGAGTCTGTATTAACTGGAAGGGGGAGAATTTTACTTTTTTTTTAATCAGCAAAGAAGGTTAATTGTTTGACTAGAGCAGTCAAATGTGAAAATTAATACAGTCTTGACAGGTATGTTCTTTTGTATACAGATGCGTGTGTATTGCTGGAGAACACGGTGCCTGGCATATTTTCTTCTGCCAAAACGCTTTCAGTAATGAACAGCAAGCTTCATCCATGGACAAGTTGAGGCTTGAAAAGTGTAGTTCTGTATCTGCTGTTTCCTGCTTTTCAACCAAGGGTTGGAATATTCTTCTTGACATGTAAAAGCATTTGCTTGCATCTTTTCAGGACATCTTAATGATCAGCAGTTTGCCAGAGTTACACTGAGAGTGTGAGGAACTTTGGATCCAGTAGGAAGAAACAAATTTATTTCTGTGGGAAGGGGTGAAAGGAAAATTCCAAGGTACCTGGTTTGGTGTAAGATACCAAAAACAGTAGTAAGGAACATGTACTGTGTGTTTTAGGAGAAGATGTCATTAGTTACAGGAGAAAGTCAGAGCCTTGAACTATTTCTATACAATTCAGTCTGGGTTAGGGTGTTTTGATGTGAGCCCTTGAACTGTTAAAAATGCACAGTATACAATGGATGAATGACTAGGAGCTTTCCTCTGCTGGAAAAGAAGGAATTTGCATATAGTATTTGAAATGTTTATCACACACCAGAAGCCCTAGCAGTGAATGTATTGCCATGGCAAATGCTTATGCGTTGTGGCATGCATTCACAGAGTATAAGTAAATAGAACAGATGAAGTTGCTCTGTTGGGCTTCAGATTAAGGGAAATTTTCCTTATTTAAGGAAGTATAGGCCTTGGGTGATGTAGTGCTGTATATTTTTTTTTCTCACTCAGCCCATTATTAAAAATGCAGTGCAGTATAAAGGATCATTAAATAGGGATGTACAGTTCATTAAATGAAATGCTTTATATCCAGCTAGCAGTGAAACAGCAAGCAGCTAGTAAGTAAATGAATAATTACATTTAGAGTTCTCAGTAAAGGAACTATGCCGAAGACAAAGTCAGAAAGAAAGTTTGTTGCTCATCGGTCTCCTATAATTTAGAATTACACTCATGATAGTGGTGGAGACAACAGAATGAGAAGGATGCGTGTTTGAAAGATCTGTGCCATTGAGGTGTGGCAAGTAGTTGGTCAAAAAAATAGGCTCAGATTAATGCAGTTGAAGTGTTCGTCTCTGCTTCCATTTGGGCAGGGCAAAGCAGTTTGGCTTTGGTTTCACACCTGTATCTGATTGGGATGCTCCCAGCAGGAGTTCGTTTACCAAAGACTCCCAAGGTGGAGGACTCACATGCACAAACAGGATTAAGTGCCACCGTAAATGCAGTATTTGCATCCGCTTAGCTGAGAAGGACCCAAGATAAACTGCTTTTCCCTTTCATGCACTATCAGAGTTAGTTAAATCTTTGTCCAAGGGTATTGAACACCTTGCTGCCCTCATCCTAAAGTGATTAAGAACAAAATCTTAAGAGGGAGCCTTTACCTGTACAGCTTCAGGCTATTTGGGTGGAAACACTCTTTTCCTTCTGTTTTTTTTCCTTTGCAGGAGGTAATTTGAGAGTCCTTGAGCTGGTAAGGGGGAGAAAGAGGAAGGATGCTGCAAAAACGCCACGAGAGGAGGCAGCTCTGTATTCCATTCTCCTCCTTAAGTGTGGCTTATGTATTTATATGTTGCACCGTACAGAAAAGCATAAGCAGTCCTTGGACAAGAAATCAGAATTGCCATCTCCTGGTTCCCAGGTGGACTCTCTAATTGCTAGGTCACACAACGTACACCCTAGGCAGCTTCTGTAACTCTGGGGAAATAAAAGAACGTGGATTTGAACTCCCTTGTCCAGGTAAGATCACACAACCCCAATTTCTTTTGCTATCAGATGCTAGTGAAGGAGGAGAATAGAAGAATACTGCTTTTGTTTTAAATGTCATAATGCTGCAGTTCTGTTATGGAATTAGCATGCAATGAAGAACATGCAGAATATTTGTTCTGCACAATGAGAGTCAAGTTTGGAGTCTTTGTGTAAGATGCAGCATTGAGAAGAGGGTGTGCAGCACAGAAATTGTCATTGTTTTCTCCTTCATCTCTACAGATTCTATTACTACAATGCTGGTTTAATTATTTTTTTGGGTATAGTTTCTTGCTACTCATCCTTAAAACATCATAGTTATATTCCCAAGGGCAGAAAACCTTTCCTTTACTGAAATTTGGCAAGTCACTTTCAAAAGGATGCAATTTTTCTGAGTCTGCAACCTGATTTATTGGTTAGTCCCCACAGAGAGTGCAGAAAGTGTTGTATGTTATACTTTCTATGAGTTTTTTGTCTAGACAGAGTATTATAGTATGGTTATAAAGATACTCCGGACCATCTGCAATTTTTAAATGCAAGAGGACTGTATTACTAAGTACCTTCTCAGCTGCCAGTTGCTTTTCACTGAATACTTATGTTTTCTGAATAAATCCAAATGCCTGCGGTTGCTTCCTACTAAACATTTTGGCCTGTGTTCTGCTACTCAGGTATCATTAAGCAAGTAATTACCTTCATTGCTTGGGTTTTGTCCAGAACCAGAACCACTATCTCCGTCTGACACATAGCCTTTTGAAATTCTTGGTCCAAAATCTTAGTGTAGAAAAAGAATGAAGATGTGCACAGGTTTTCCTTCACAGAGGACTGGAAGTTGCTGAGATGCGTCTCAGATTGCTGACAGCTAGCCTAGAAGTCCCTTTAGGACATACCTCAGGACAGAGCAGAACTTCTTACCATCATTGTGTTGAGTGTGTTCTTGGTCTCTTCCAGACCCTTGATGGGAACAGGAAGCTCTGCAAAGACTCTGCTCAAAGTGACAGTCCTCATTCTCAGTGTTTGATGGGAAATACTTCATTCTGATGCTGTGTGGCCTAAGAGACTCTTCTGTCCTTCAGTCACCTCCACTCTCACTTCAGGCTCAAAGTTATTTCCTAGGTTTCCTCTTTCCTGTACCGCCCATGGTCCCCTCTGAGAGCTCTGACTGTTTCACTTGAAGTGACCTGACCCCTAGCTCCCATACCAAGGTGGCTGAATGAAATGGTCGGTGAGAATAGTGAGTCAGAGAAGAAAAATACCCATCAAATCTGAAGATGTTTAGGGACTTCTGATATCACGTCTGCTCTTACTGAGCTGACAAAGTTAAGGCTGAATAGACCCATTTCCCTGTAGCGATCCAGTTCATTTATTTCCATGAAATGTTCAGCTGCCATAGACCTCAGGTATGTTTGGATTAAACTCATGTCATAGTTCAGCCCCGATCAGGACCAGACTACACAGTCTCTCTCTCACTCCCACCACCCTCCAAGAGAATAGGGAGAGATGATATAAGAAAAATGGCTTGAGGTTTCAGATAAGGACAGGGAGAAAATCCTTAAAGTTACCGTCGCGGGCAAAACAGACTTCACTTGGGGAAAACTATTCATTTATTACTACAAACAGCAGGATAATGAGACAGAGAACAAGATAACCTCCCTCCAGCCCTCCCTCTTCCCGAGCTTAACACTATCTCTACTACCTTCCCCCCTCGAGCAGCACAGGGTGGGAAGAGGGAATAGGGGTCGCGGTCAGTTCATCACGCATTGTTTTACGTTGCTGCTTCATGGTCGGGGGAAGAACTCCTCACATTCCTCCCCTGCTCCTTCGTGGGGTCCCACCCATACACCACAGTCCTTCCTGAAACTGCTCCGGCGTGGGTCATCTCTTCCACGGGGTGCAGTCTCTCCAGAACGGCTGTCCCAGCGGGCCCTCCACGGGCCACAGCCGCCTTCAGGCATCCATCTCCCCTGGTGTGGGGTCCTCCACAGGCTGCAGGTGGATCTCTGCTCCTCCGTGGACCTCCATGGGCTGCAGGGGGACAACCTGCTCCACCATGGTCGTCACCACAGGCTGCAGGGGAATCTTGGCCAGGAGCCACGTTACTCCTCCCCCTCCTTCTGAACTGACCTTGGCGTCTGCAGCCATTCCTCACAACAGGCTGGCAGATGTCTCTCAGGATCTTTTTACGTCTTATTCAGTTCTCATCTCCTCTCCACTTCTTGCAGCCGGGCCGGACTGATTCGGGCCCAGTCGGCCGCCTGGCGAGAGGCCAGAGGGTGAGGCCTGCAAGGCCCATGAGGCCTGTGCCTCCCCCTCTGCGCCTCTGCCCCCGCTCAGCTTCTTCACATCTTCTCTTCTCTCTTTTTTTCCTGTTTTCCCCTTCTTAAATACGTTATCGCAGAGGCGTTATCACGGAACATTCTGCTACCAATTGGCTTGGCCTTGGCCAGCAGCGGGTCTGCCCTAGACCTGGCCGAGTCCACTGAGCAAAGGGGAGCGACTTCTAGCAGTTTCCTACAGAAGCTACCACCTTAGCCCCCCCCTCACTAAACAAAACCACAACAACTCATTAAACCAGTACTTCTTTTGTGAGGGTTGTGTTACTGAGAGTGGTATTTGAACTGTACCATCAGGAACAAATTCCCCTGTTCAACATCTTGCCAGACTGAGGATTTTCCATTAGACTGAGGTCATCCTGCTAACCTTCACTGGTTTCAAGAGGAAACAAGCTCATTTTAAACAACAGCAGTAATTAAATCTGCATGCTGACTTGACTGATTTGATATTTAATTAAAGCAGAAGTATTATGGGGTAGTTGAGATAAACGGCAGTCAATGTTTGCAAGACTGACATCTGATTTTTTTTTTCTTTTTAGGTTATAAAAATGTTTCTTAGTATAGTATGTAGGTATGCATGGAGAAATCCTTAGGAAATATGCACTAGCCTGGAATATTCCTAGTAGCTATTTTCCAAGTTTTGAATAAGATCATAGAAGACTTCAGTCAGATGTAAGATGCAGAGTACAAAAAAAAAAAAACTTGAACAATTTCACACCAAACCATTCATTGTATTTCTGTGTATATCTGTGCAATACTATTGGTAGCCATTAGCAGAACGAAGGAAAAAAAAAAGATTAATCAAATGATTAAGAAAATTTTACTTGTTTATAAAAAGCTTTGCAATTTTTTTGTGATTAGAAGTGTTTAACTATAGTCAGTCTATGAAAGTGTGCAACTGAATTTGTTTTGCTTCACTTTTTAAATTTGACATGGTAAACAAGTAGGGATTTTTTCCCCACTGAACTGCAAATTATCTGTAAAATAGAAATCATTGCTTTCTGACAGCATAGAGTCTAGTTTGTTCAGAACCTCATAGTTAATGATACACATGTGGCTCACAGGTTCAACAGCTCTTAGAGAACTGAGACAAAACAAATGCTGTATTCATTTGCTTTACTGGTAAGGGATCACTAATCATAGGTCTTTACGACACTTACTGAAAGTGCTTTTTTGGCATTCTTGGGCTCTTGACTTTCAATGCTTTTTCTTTTTAATTACCTTTTTAATTACTCCCCATCCACCCTGGGAACTCACTATCGGTGCTTCACTCAGGAGTTTTGAAATGAGGAATTCCTCTTGGCTATTAAGTTTCCACCTTCCTTATAATAGCTGCTCTGGTAATTATGATGTTCACCTCCTCCTGACTTGATGAAAGTACCTTTCTGTCTCTTACTGTAGATGTGGTCCAAGACAGCTTTATCCCTGTGCCCTGTCGTACAGCTTTGTATTGCTCAAGCCTTTAGCGCGATTGTCACGTGCTCTAAACCAGTTTCCAACAGAGGTGATGGGCTTAAGTGTCTTTTGTTGCAACAAGATTTTGAAACATTCCAGATGTAGTTGCTCTTACTAGTCTTCTGGAAGCTCTTATTTATTAACATTGCACCATATCTGAGGCGTTCCTCTTCAGCCTTTTGTTTTTTGAGGACACCAGTCTTCACTCAAGATAACTGGAAGAAAAGTCCACAGAAATGATTCCCTTCCTGGCAAGATAGTCTGTGCTGTGGATCTTTGTGACAAATTTCTTGTCGACGGATCTTTTGACCTATTGGAGCAACAGGAATTTTTGCAGAATTGCAGAATTTATAAGCTTCACGTAGTGATGTCTTCCTCATGGGGCGGTTGCTAAGTAAAAGCCGCACTTTTGAGAAGAACTTGCTTTCTGAAGGGAGTCAGCCTATAAGCTGTCCACTTTGTGTTGTTACAACTCACTCTCTCTGGTTCTTGTCGTTAAGCTTTGAAAGATTGTAAGAGAAAATTTACCCATTGAGTTAGGTACATGGATTATATAGACTGTGGAGGAGTATGAAACCAAGTGTTCTGTTTGCAAACTTCTCTTCTCCTTCTGAAAATCTATTTGCAAGATTTCTTGGCAGATGAAAAAACTTAGATTTGATTAAACTCAGCAAGATCGAAGCTTCGGAGTTAAGCTAGAAAAGGTGTTTGAAATACAGATGAGTTGACTTTGTTGTTGTTTTGTTTTAAAAAATAATGAATTATTTTAATGGGCCAAAAAGCTAATATCACCATTACTATAAGGTACTAAGGACATGGGTTTAAATAAAAATTACCTTAATAGTTGATCAGTTTACACAGGGCAATGTGGTGTGGGCCTTTGAAATGTCCTTTGGTTTGCCGAGACATGTTACTGGTTCTGTTCAAGTACCAGTTGTATTCTGGAAATTGCTGGGGCTTCTGCGTCTTGCATCTACTGGCACAGCATGGAATTTAGATGGCTTTTAGTAGACAGCAAGGTTTTACATTGTACAGTGTCCTTCATAAAAGGCATATCCCAAATCTATAAAACACATGTGTACACTTGAAGTGGACTACGCTGGCAAATTAGGAGAGCCTGTTAAATGCTTGTGTTAAGCTTTGAAAGACTTTGACCTGTTGATTTTAGTTTGCCACATGCAGCATGTATTCCTAGGCAATTATTTTTCTAGGCTAAGTAAAATTTTTCAGGCAGTTCTTTTCTAGGCCAATCAAAATTTGGCTTTTCTATTTGATTCTTCCTCTTTCCCCACCTCTCAAGGGAAGAAATGTTTGTTACTTTTTCCAAAATTCATTGCAGAACTGGACATCCAAAATCATTAGTCACCCTTGAAATATTAGGCACAATGTTTGAATGACTGTCAAAGAAAATTCCAGGTTTGAGCTTGATCTTAGCTGACTGTGGCACTGATGGAGCAGCCTGTGTCTCGGGGCATGACGTGCTAATCTGCTGCACGGGATGCCAAGTGGCAGCGGGCAGCTTGAGTAGTCTTTGAAGAGTGTTCAACTAGCTAGCATATAGTAAATATGTATTAGGGCAACACTCTCTTATTTGAAAGGATAAAATTTACAGTGCTCCTCTATGCAACATTACTAGTACTCTACGCTACATTACTGAAAGCAATTAAAATAACATTTTGGTGTATGGCACCATCTGAGGTAAAAGCACCACGCTTACAGGAATGACTTGGTTTGAAAAATTTTAATTTTCAATTAAGCTTGAAAGGACAAAGTGCAAAATTAACTAACTTGCAATTAATTTCAGTAGTAATTATGTAAAAAATTCCAGGCGTATAGAAGATGAGAAGCATGGCATAATTAGTTGTGGAGTTTTTTACTGCTGTAATTACAGTGATGAATATGCATGAGCCTGTTTGGGGAAGGGAAGCACAGCAAGCAATTGTATTTAATTAAACTTTTAGCTGGCTTAGTTATGGAGGCTGTTCTTTGTTTTAATCCTTCCAAAACTGCTGTGAAACTCCTGAGGCAGGGTAGTTACACCCCGGAATATGACAATGACCTTTTAGGATCTATTTTTCCTATGTAGAGGTCTCCCAGGTCATCTGTTTCTTTGAGTTGTAGGTAGCCATTATTTATGGCTATTTTCCCAGCTCTTGAAACTTCTCTGAAAAGCTTGATGAAAGCACATTGCACCTTTTATTGTTTGTGTATTTAAAAAGTTCAAAGAGAAAGATGTAGAGTTGCACAGGTGGGTATGAGGTGGAGGAACCATCCTGATCTCCAGTAGCACAAAACAAGAGTGACTGCTGTACACAGTGATGTTAAGATCACAGAGTCAGACCCTTAGCTTCTGGAGATCTTTTTTATGGGGTCCTTATCTAGAGAAACAGAAATTAGCTGAAAAATAAAGGGAAAAGGGTTTGTAAAGGGAGGAAGGAGTCATGAGGAGTAAGTGTGTGTGTGTGATTGTTTTTTTTATTCAATATTTTCTAGATATTTGATATTTTCCACTTAGTCTAGAATCCAGTGTGATTTTGTGCTCTTTAAAATTTTCTTTCCTAATTTGTGTTTAGTCAACTTCTTAAGCTGATATATAGGCATCGATCAATCTCAGCCTTCAATGTGTGGACACCATAGATGGCTTGTTAAAACACCACAGAGTGCTGGGCAGGATGGTACTGAGTTGCTCAAGGATAATTAAGTGCACCTTAAGAATAAAGCAATAAAGCTAAAAGGAAAAAGTAAATAATCCATTAAAGAGTGTGTGTGTGGAGAGCAGGCTATGGCTGATGGAAGCAGAGAACTCCCATTTCTGATCCTGGCTGACAATTTTTAGCTCTGCAATTTTAGGTCAATCATTTCATTAATTTAAGCCTTGCTTCTTAGGTAAGGAATATGTTTACCAGTCTTGTTGGATTACTGTGATATTTCTGTGATTTGTCTATAAATACTTGAAGGAACAGTACTACAAAAGAAATAGTATAGTTAGTTATTTGCATCTGTACTATAGAGGAGTATATAGTATAGTACAAATTATTTTGTTTCTTCCTGTTTGAAAACTCTTTTAAACTCTTAATCTTTTTTTTGTTTTAAGAATGATTTTTTTTTTTTAAATTGCTGCAGATACTCTTATGTGTGTGTATATGGAAACATGTCTCAGCTATTACAATAGATGATCCCTAGAAGCTTTTTCCACATGGTGTGGTTATTCTCCAGCACGTATTCTATACGGTCAACCGCCTTTTGTTTAAATATAGTCACAAAACATCATGTCACCTATTTTCTCTTCTTTCTGTGAAGTGTATCATTAAATTTGTCCTGCGTCTATTCCCTTTTACCTTTGTCGCCTTTAGTTCTGGTCTGTCCAACAATGCAAAAATGAGTCACTGAGCTTAATTTTGAAAACCCATGGCTATTATAAATACTTCAATCATTTCTCCTCTTTCTCCTCTTAATCATCTTTTCTCAAGACTAAATAAATCCTACTTTTTTCTCTCTTGATATTTAAGCCCTCTTTCCCCGTTCATCATCTTTGTTTCTCATGCTGTACTCTCACCAACCTAATTCTGTCTGTCTTCAAATAAGCTGGCCGAAATGGGATGCCAGCGTTCAAATGTGGTTTCATTGGGGTTTTGTAGAATCATGCAACAATATGTTTAATATCCTTTGCTTATGATAAGCCAGTTTTCTATTAACCTTCTTTACCATTGCTATGCATTAGACCAAGATTCTGCCAATAAAGGTTCATTTTCATGTGACGCATTAGCTAATTCAGTGCCTTTTAAACTGTGCTTAGCTGTACTAATCATTATTATTTGCCTCCAGCCTTTCCGTGCAGAATGTGCACTATAAGTATGCTATCAAAAATCTCTTCATTTGTCCTTGCATACAGTAATTGTCTTGACATAGTGATTAATAATTATAATTCTTGCCTCTGAATACAAATTTTAAAATACATTTTTCTTTCTTGCCTTGTACACATGCTTTTCATGTCAAGAATTGCACAATTCAGTATGACTAGTTCAGTCAGTCAGCCAGAGTCAAACGGAAAATAAATGTTTTCACAATCTCTGTGGAAACAAAAAGCAGGACTATATCTTCAATGAGAATACAATCTGGCACTCTCACATTCATTAGGCTGTGTTTGTCAGTGCTAAATAAACAACCTTTCATCAACTGCAGCAATTTTATTCATTCTGTAATTAAATATATTTTTTGCTTAATTTATTTATATGAAAACTTGCTGAAGTGAGACCAAAATTTTTATAATGCATATTTCAAAAAGAGGAATTACGGTTCTGGATGAAGTCCCAGGTACTATAATACTGTGATTTACTATCTGAAATGTTATGTTGAGTCCATCCACAGAGGAAAGCTATCCAAGCTTCCTCTACACATTTAAGGAGGAGATGAGCTCCTTCTTCGTTTATGAATGCATGGTTAGCTTCTAAGGCTTGTAGAATTTATAGATTTATCAATGAAGTATGAACTTCTACTGAACTTGGCAGTAGGATAGGATCATGAAACAAGTGAGATAAAATTCTTTAAAAGAGGAGATCCATTTTGATTGTTAGAGGACGCTTTCGGTCTTTTTTCTGTTTATCTTAAGACAGGCTTCGTGAAACTAATGCAGGTTTGTTAGCTTACTTGTAGAAATAACCTAAATTTGGGGTTTATGGGCTGTTTTGGGTTATTTGATTGGCAGGTAGAGGTTTGGGGGTTCTTTTGGACTATAGGCTAGCATATACATTCACAAGTATTAGAGGTCTCAGGGTACCTCCAAAGAGGCACCTAGACCATTGTTAGCTCGAGGCGATCTATTCCAGTGCTTCATTATTCTTGCCACTTAGCAAGCTGCATCTGACACCAGAG
Organism: Chlamydotis macqueenii; assembly: GCF_036417535.1. Classification (NCBI taxonomy): domain Eukaryota; kingdom Metazoa; phylum Chordata; class Aves; order Otidiformes; family Otididae; genus Chlamydotis; species Chlamydotis macqueenii. The sequence goes on along the minus strand of NC_141560.1, from coordinate 48,865,341 downwards.
CTACACACATGGCTTAGGAAGCTGGTAGTAAGTTGTTGTGGTGCTTTGCCTTTGAGGGTAAGTGGTTCAGATTCAACCTGGCTTGTAGTCACTTAAAATTAGTAGGATTTTTTTTAATATTCTGCAGAAAAACTTGGAAACTCTCCTGAGGACATAAAGGGATGATAATCCCTATAATAAAAGCATCAGAGCGGTCAAGGTAACTGGAAATCTAAAGGTATGGAGGCACGTGGTGCTACTACCATTTGTTCACAGACAAAGGTATCAGTTAGATGTATGAAATAAAGCTGTGATCTCCCAGGTTAGTCATTTGGGATCTTTCCCTGCAGCTTTTGAAGGCACTGGGTTTATATTGTTAACTGGAGCATTGCTTTGATTCTCTTTCACTTCAAACTTCTGTATTTAAAAATATTAAAAGTTTCCTTGCAATGTTTTCTTCAGCCTAAACAACCCTGATTCTTACAGCCTTTCTGGTACTTAGTATCTTATGGGCATCTGATAATTCATGTTGTTCTCCAACAAATTCAGATTAATCTTTGGGTTTTTGTTTTTGGTTTTGTTTTGTGTTTTTTTTTGGTTGGTTGGTTGGTTCTTTTTTTTTTTTAAGTGTGATGTCCTGAGCTGTATAAATACTCCAGCTGGGTGCTGTTGGGGTTGCATTTTTTCACTGCCAGTTAACACCCTGTTCTCTACTGACACCTTGACTGCATGTGATCCTGACCATCTCTGCTGATTTTTTGATCATTCTGAATTTTAATTGTTTCTAGCAGCGTGTTTGTGTTGCCTAACAGCAAGCTGAATAAGCATATTCTCTCTGCTTTGTCACTCAGGTAGTTACTGAGTAGCATCAGATTCAGAGCAGAGCCCAGTGATGAACTACTGGCAGCCACAGCCTTTGAACGGTTCCCTCCCACTCCCTATTTTCAATGTTGTATTTTCTGCTCGAGTGAGATTTTTAGCAGAGTATGAAAAGCACAAGTTTATCATCTTCCTGGTGTCAGTGCCTTCCAGATGCCCATTGGTGTCCCATTTGTGTACCCTAGCTTTTAAATGCAGCTTTTTTCCTTTTTTTCCTCCTTGCTTCACTTGCCTTTTTTTTTTTTTTCCCTTTGCTCACTTATCTTTTTATTCTTTTCTTCCTCCCCATCTTTCTCTGGCATTAGATGGTCTGTCTTGTGACCAGGAAGGCCAAACAGGGCCATGCAGCAGCTGCTTTCACAACCGATTATTGCCATCTTCACTGCTGTGTTTTATGCTTTTTTTTTTTTTTTATAATACTAAAGGAAAGGTTTAGAGTTTGATTACAACCAAGCATGATGTTTGTAAAGACCTTCCTGAAGGTGTAACCTGAACACAGTGAAGCTACTGAGGCCACTGTTTGGCAAGACTTTCCTGCTGTTTACACTGAGTTTACAGAGCTTGTATCTGGAAGGAAACAATTGTTTGTACGTCAAACAATTGTGATGCAAAGTCAGGATGGCTTTAGAAAGCAAAGGTCTCATGGGGTAAGCTCACGCAGATGGAGCACTGAGCTCCATCTTGGTTTGAACCGTGCATCTACCCAAATCCACTTGATTGTTGTGATCTTGCTTTCGTCTCGTCTCTTTTGGTTCTGTTGTGGTTTTGTTTAGCGAGGGGGGGCCTAAGGTGGCAGCTTCTGTAGGAAACTGCTAGAAGTTGCTCCCCTTTGTTCAGTGGACTCGTCCGGGCCTAGGGTGGACTCGCTGCTGGCCGAGGCCGAGCCAATTGGTAGCAGAATGTTCCGTGATAACGCCTCTGCGATAACGTATTTAAGAAGGGGGGAAACAGGAAAAAAAAAGAGAGAAGAGAAGATGTGAAACAGCTGAGCAGGGGCAGAGAGGGAGGCGCGAGCCTTGTGGGCCTTGCAGGCCTCACCCTCTGGCCTCCCGCCGGGCGGCCGACTGGGCCCAACTCGGCCCGGTCCAGCTGCAGGAAGTGGAGAGGAAATGAGATGTGAATGAGATGTAAAAAGATCCTGAGAGGCATCTGCCAACCTGTTGTGAAGAACTTTTCTTGTGAGTGGAACGGCTGCAGACACCAAGGTCAGTTCAGAAGGAGGGGGAGGAGTAATACGGCTCCTGGCCAAGATTCCCCTGCAGCCTGTGGTGACGACCATGGTGGAGCAGGTTGTCCCCCTGCAGCCCATGGAGGTCCACAGAGGAGCAGAGATCCACTTGGAGCCCGTGAAGGACTCCGTACTGGGGGAGGTGGATGCCTGAAGGAGGCTGTGGCCCGTGGAGGGCCCGCTGGGACAGCCGTTCTGGAGAGACTGCACCCCGTGGAAGAGATGACCCACGCCGGAGCAGTTTCAGGAAGGACTGTGGTGTATGGGTGGGACCCCACAAAGGAGCAGGGCAGGAATGTGAGGAGTTCTTCCCCTGACCATGAAGCAGTGGCGTAAAACAACGCTTGATAAACTGACCGCGACCCCCATTCCCTCTTCCCACCCTGTGCTGCTCGAGGGGGGAAGGTAGTAGAGATAATGTTAAGCTCGGGAAGAGGGAGGTGTCGGGGGAGGGTATCTTGTTCTCTGTCACATTATCCTGCTGTTTGTAGTAATAACTGAATAGCTTTCCCCGAGTCGAGTCTGTTTTGCCTGTAACAGTAACTTTAAGGATTTTCTCCCTGTCCTTATCTCAAACCTCGAGCTGTTTTTCTTATATCATCTCTCCCTATTCTCTTGGAGGGTGGTGGGAGTGAGAGAGAGACTGCGTAATCTGGTCCCGATCCGGGTCGAATGGTTTCTAAATCATTAGGACACTATCTTGAACAAGTGAAGTTACGTGGACTGCGTATCTGACAACGTCTCCTCTTCTTCACAATTCCAGAAAAAAAAAAAAACAACAGACTGATAATAGCAATATGTAAGACAGAGCATGCACTTTGTAATAACACTTTTTCAAAAAGCAGAGCCGTTAAAATACAGTCCTTGAATGATTAGGCTAAATTTAAAAGCTGATTAAAAACCTACTTTACAGTATATCTAAATCACGCTTAAGCAGTATTTCTTGCCACATATAGCTGACTCTGCAGGCTCCCTAAATCCTGCACTGTGTCTCTTCAAGCCTTATTATCCTTCTTATGCAGCAGCTGTCCGTACCACTAATGTGACATCTAGGAAAAAGTTAATGTGCACGTTCTAGCTGAACAGTAGGTATCTCTTCTTCCCAGCCTCCACAATAAATGCTGTAAAAATGCAATTCGTCTGTCTGTCCTGTACAGCATCCCACGTTCAGCTTTTTCCAGACAGTCTATTGAAATAACACATGTTTTTGCAGGCATATAGATCACCCAAGATAAATTGGTAACAGTTTTGTTATGTGGTGTAATTTAGTTTCGGGGTTGGTAGATGGTAAAAACACAAGCATTTAATCCACTGATTTTCATTTTAATTAGTTTATTCTTGAGTTATTGTTTGGTTTGGTTTTTTTTCCTCCTAGATGTTCAGATTATTCTGAGGAATGTTAGCAGACCATGTCATGGAAACTTGGATTCTAAACTCTCAGAGTCAGACTGGAATAGGAAAGGCCAATTCATACTTTTGACTCAAAACTGCTTAAGACCTTTCAAAATTAATCAAGGTAGAGCATGCTTCTGCACTGGCAGGGAGCTGATACAACGTCTAGGCTCTTACCTACCTCAGAGCTCTGTTATTCCAATTAACCTTTGCAGAAGACAGGATGGTGCACTTCCACATAAATTTGCCAGTGTTCCCAAGAGTGTTTGGTAGGAAATGTACTCGTTATGCCATTAGTTAGAGAAGTGAAGATAAAGCTGATGTTGGAGACTAACTGTGAGTCCGCTTGGGTCTTGCTGGTTGAATTTCACAGTTCTGTTAAAACATTCTTTAGTTTTAACTTTCAAGACTGTACGGTACTTCTCATTAATTGTACACAGCAATCAGAGACCTAAGATCTGGACTTTTCCTGAAGTTGGGGGATATTGGTTGTGACTTGAACAAGACTAGAATATCTCATTATCTCCAACTTAGGCACAGTGCTTGCACTGAAGACAATAGAGTTTTTTATTTCTTTGAAGCACATTCTTGCATTATTTTATAAGTTTGGTCCACCAAAGAGCCTTTTAGCAGTGCTGCTATTTGAGGTTTTCATTCTGCAGAACAGGTTTAATTTAGTGCCTGGGAGGAGGATGATAGCAGGGGAAGCCCCTAGAGCTTCCAGTGCACCCAGCTCTTGCTGAGTGGCATCTTCCTGTCATAAAATGTTATGAGAAGTGTGTACTAACTAACTTCTTGGCAGTCTCCTTGATGGTGACCCTGCATTTTGAGAGGAGAAAGAGGAGACAAACAAAGTAACGGAACCCCTGTGTTTAGAGAAGAGGGCTTTATTAGGAGAAAGTTCATCCTTTTTATGTTCTGCCCCTGCTTTTGGGCATAGTTTCTGTACTGACTGTGAATTAATCAAATTACACCACTAGCCTTTTGGGCTGTCACGTGTCCAGGAAGTGCTGCTCAGATCAATGTCGGAGTGATCCTGAATTGGATTTGAGTAACACTTTAATTTCCTCCTTGGCCACCATCCAGCTGCCAAGCCTGGACCTTTTGTTTCCGTGCTTGATGGAGAATTTTGGCTTTGCAGGTTTTTACATTGCTGCCAAGTTAATTTTAGAACTTTAGTTGCCATAGCTACTGCGAAGTATTTCTTAGTTCTCTACTTATTTGCTCAATTTGCTGCTTTCCTTTTTTCCTTTTTTTTTTTTTTTTTTTCCTAACATTTAAATGGCAATGTGTGAAGTGCATGGAATAATTATGCTACCCTGCAGAAAATAAAAAGGAGGGTATGAGAGAGGTGAGGCTCTTGATCTTCAGTCTGATGACTCAGCTGCTCTTTCAGCAGCTGCAAAGACTTGAAAGCGCTGCTTTTGTACGGTGTGGTCAGGATGAGGGGTTTAAGTCTGAGGAGGAAGGCACCGGTACCACAGTCATTCTGATGCACTGAACGAGATGTGCTGAGGCTGCTGCTAATTCTGCTGGCTAATATTGTCTTGAGGTTTATCTGTGTCTTCCTGGCTAGTTGTATAGACTTATAACTGTATATAGTTCCAAGTCTTATGCTTAGCTTTACATTGTTTGGAACAATGGCCATCGTCTTGCTCAGAGCCTGTGCAGTACATTATATGGAGAAATCCTATTTCATTACTGGAGCTCCAAGGTGCTACACTAATACCAATAATGATTAAAAAAATTATGTGTATGGGTGGACAGATAATAAGTTCTACCTACTGAGATGTCCTACTCTGGGCAGGCAAGGTCATGAATGTCTTTGCAATCGTCTGAACAAATAGGCAAAGACAGAGCACCCAGTGATATTTGGACTTCTGATTAATATTTGAAACACTTATGCTTTTGAGGAAAACGTAGTTCTTGTCAGTACAGAAGACCTTGGGTGAATGCCCTGAGAGCCCTAGGACATCCTTATCTAGTTTTCAGGAGACAATAGCAGGGCAGGGAGCCAGGCAGAGGTGGAGAAATGGCCTGATGGGCAACTTCAGGAGCTGGGCCACACTCTGCTCCAACATCTTCGTTTGAGGGTTGTACTGGCTGCTGTGGTTCTGGTTCGTGGTTGTTAGGGACGCTTGTGATTAGCACAGGGTGCAACACAGTATAACCTAATGCCATTTCAAGCTGGGACATCTGTGCAGATCAGCGTTCTCTGGATGTGAAGCCGTTGCTGTTGTAGATATACCTGGAAGGAGCTTGGGGTTTCATCCTGCTACTTGCCCAGAAATCCTACCCGTTTACCAAGTACCTGGTAAGCGAAGATGTAATTATATTCTGTTATTTTGGCCAGTTCCCATAGATAGGGTCTGTTAACAAATCTCTCTTCTATGCCTGAAACAGAAAGCCAGAGCAGGGCAGAAACAAGCTTTGAATGTAGTTGAAAACAAATCCTTGTCTTGAGTGTGTTAAGGGAAGTAGGAAGCTGCTTGGGGAGGGGAACAAATGGTAACTGAAAATGAAGCTCCATGAAGACAAGGTGCTGTGTTGTCTGGGCTAGGTCTTGTTTGCAGCTTGGAGAAGGGCAGTGGGAATAAAAGAGAACTGGGTTAGAACGGACATCACTAGAACAAAGAATATTCTCAAAGTCCAGTGCACAAAATCTACATAAGACTTGTTTTACTGGGACATAATATCATCAAGGATGAGAAATTTAAGAGCTTTTGGAGACTTAGCTGAATGCCCTCGGAACTCCTAGCGCAAAAGGTAAATAACGTGCAGAGGCTCTGCCTGTCTGTATTTGACTTTTTTTGTAGTCTTTCACCTTCCAAGAGGCAGCTCTGCTCCAGTTGGAATTTAAATGCGTTGTTACAGTAACGTCTTTGTTGGAGATGGACCGTGACTCGTGCTCATTAAGGCTACAGATGTCTGCTCAGATTATGTATTTCAAAAGCTTTTTCTCTGATGAACTGTGAAAAGCCAGGCTTGAGCAGAGGATTGTGAAAGATGAAATAATAGCCCCTCGTCCCTGTGTCTAGCAGACTTGCTGCGCTTGCTCCCAGATCTCTTTAAAAACTTTGAGACAGCAAATTTGTTCACAGTCGATAAGACAGCCCTCTGAGCACAACCCCTTGTATCTCCTTTGTCAGTCTTTTCCTACGTTATTCACAAAGATTTTTACACTTCAAAAATCTCTAATCTGCCAATTCAGCGTTTCCCAGATAATAAGGTTTAATAGGCATAAGTGGCATTGATAAACTGTTTATATGTGGCATGGTTAGAAAACATAGATCTGCTTCAGGGGAAGCACCAAAAAAAATAAATACTCTATGAATTTAAGCTAAATTAGCTTCCCAATCACCTTTTTTTGTGAATTTGCATTTAATAGCAGAGCAGAGAGAACTTTTTCAACCTGCCTAGATAATACCTGCTTCTTCTGGGAACGGGTAGCTGAATTATCAAGAAATTCAGTTCAATGGCTTCTGTGATGTGTAAGCATTTGCCGAAAGTTACTGGGGCAGAACTAAAGAGTCGTAGTTTTTTCTTTCTAAAGTAGTCATCCATGTCCAGCTAAGATTTTTCAGGTGTTCTTATATCTCACCTTCTGTGCACAAAATGGATAGAGGTTCATCGAGCAGTCTCAGCTAGGTACCCGACATTCCCTTCCGCACCTCTGTATACTCACCTGACTCAACCAAAAAAAAAAAGTTACCAGGGAATTACCAAGAAGTTATGCATGTCAACATGAACAGATATATAGTAAGATGAAGAAAAAACATGATGTAAAAGTCTCTTGTATGCAAGACTGTCTCATAGTTCTGCTACTTTTGTTTTAGCTGTACTGTAGAGCAGTTTTTTCTTGCTGGAGCATTATTTTGGAAGACCATTAGGGGCAATTCATTTTCTTTTTCTTGAATGGGAAGTGACCTCTCTATGGCTATGAGCCCAGCACTGATAAGCTTAGGTAACATTGCTTTTAATCTTTTGCAGGTTTGGATTTACTGACTTTGCTAGAAAAGGGAGATTAGATGCAGGTTGGTCTTTCTTGCTTTAAACTACACCACAGCAGAAGCAAAATACCACTGGACCTCACTTGTGAGCGTGTTTTGCTAATGAACCTTAGGATTGGGTCTTCTTGGACCAGAAAACCCATCTATAAGGCAAGAAGGTGGTTGTTATGGTGGGGGAAGAGGACTTTGTTTTGATGGTAGCTGAGTCTTCCTAGGCAGAACTTGTCTCAGAGATTCAACGCACTCTGTGCCTGTTCATGAAAAGGTATAAAAACTGTGTGTGTTTAGGGAGCTGGATTCTCTTCATGGGGAGAGAGAGTGTCTCCATGCAAAGTACTCAGCACTGCCTAGGGCACAAAAAGGAGCGCTTGCCAGATAAAACAGATTCTTTCCTCTTCATGGGATGTATCTGTAGTCCTCAGTGCAGCTCCGTGTTAGAGACACATAGGCTAGAATTAGTTGAACTGGTGGAGATGCTAATTCAGATTCCAAAACCAATATTGCTGTGTTGCCCAGTTCAAAGGCTCCACCAGACAGCACTATCCCAAACAGCACCTTCACGGCTGTGCTTCTGGTTCAGAGATCTCCACAGACCTGTAGTCCCCAGTGTAGGCCTGCCCTTAGATTGCTCTTGTTCTCAGACACACAGTGAACTCAATGGGAATATAAGCAACAGATCTAAAAACCTGAAAAAGAATGGTGTTCCTGGTAAATAAATGATGTTTGATTAGCCACAGTAATCCCAAAGCTCCAAAACAGTGTGTTACCTGCAAATTTACCCAAAATCTCTGCAAGATATGTGAGTGGTTTTGTATGAGAAGGATCATAAAACCAGATAAAATAGATGTTTTGTTTCAGATTGTCCTAAAGCTGGTCATCAGATTCCATCTGATTTTTGGCAAAATATTTTTTCTTCAGCAATCTGGTTAATCTCTTTGGATTTATGGAAGCTTTTAATGAAGGATCTAGCAGATGCTATCCTAAACAGATGGATAACCTTAAAAAGTTTTGCAAATAAGTTGATATATAATTCACTTCTCCCATTTTTCTTCCCTTTTAATAAGATGGAGATTCTAAAGAGAAGGGACTGTGCTGCTGCAGAATGATCCCATGGTAACTAATTAGGTCTCCTCAGGTCTGCAAAGGCATCCTGTTCTCAGTCTTATGTCGATGTGCAGTAACCAGTGAGTCTTGTGGTATTTTACAGGGATGTCATAATATACTTACCTTCCTTGAATGAAGAATTATGGGTAGTGATGGTATTCATCCATGGATTGTCCTTGCAATAAACTTGTTGATATTTGCATAAAAATTATCTGCTTGTCACTAAACTCCCTGTGCTGGCCTTTGTCTGTTATGTATGACGTGAATTCATTTCTCAGCTGGTGAATTTAGGGAGTGTATTGAAGAAGTCACAGCAATATGTGATGAGCTGTAATTAAAATTACTAATGCATGTAAATTCCTTTCCTCCTTTTTGCTTTGATTTACATTCTTCATGCAGACTGTATTCACTTTGCTGCGTGAGCTGGAGACATAGTGTTGACTGGGAACAATGATTTCCGCTTTCCTCCAGCACAGTTGCCCAGGGAAATAAATTTAGTAAGGATCCTCACTGAGGTGTGACACTAGATAGCAAGAAAATGGTGTGGCTTGCAGCTGGCCTGCAAAACTCTGACCTGTGGTTGTAGTGGCATCATCAGTAAAACAGATCAATATAAGAGTGGTAGTTTATGTGCTCAGTAGCAGGACCAATATTCAGGTTCTCTTAGTTCTGGTACAGTCCTTCTTTCCCATCTCATCCCTTCTTACTAAAATATCTATGATTTAAAATTGAGATGTTTAAAGGGTTAGCCGTTTCGTGTTGTTATCTTACCTAAGTAACGCATAAGTTATTTTGAGTGATGCTGGAAAATGTGGTTTGGTGTTTAATCATGGAAATCAACTGCCAAAATCAAATATTGAGACAAAAACCCAAAGCATGTTGATGCAGAACAGTGAGTGCTTGAGGAAAGCTATTCTATTATGGTGGACACAGCTGGTATGTATTTCATTATTTTGTTGATAGCAAAGTTTGTAAGTGTCTCAGTTGCAATTCTGAGTGACCAAAAATGACCTAGTTGATAGGTGAAAGAAAGGAAAATCGTATGTGAAGATTTACTGTCCCAGCCTTCTGCAGTGGGAAATGAAGAATTTGCGTGGATAGTCCTCTTGTAGTTGTGTAGATTTTGGGGGTCAATGAATTGGGTTTGTTGTGCTGTTTTTTCCTCAGCCTCTCGTTTTTCTTGAGGTAGATAAATGTCTTGTGTCAGAATAGTATTTTTCTTTTTGAAGCTATAAGGAGTTACAGCCTGCATAGAAATAGAAATTCTCGCCCAAAAAAGAAAACAGTACTCAAAGGCTGTCACCTTGTGAACAGGGGGCTGAAGTGGAGTCAGGGGCACACAGTTCTATGGTACTGGCACCGGCCTCAAGTGCGGCAGAGGCACATCAGTGTGTTTATGCCACTTTGCTTCTCTGAGCCACTTTCCTCCTTTGCATTTTGTTTTTTATCGTGTTTTCTCAAAAGATTTTCTCGAAATATTTACATGCAGTTCAAAATACATTCAGGTGTTGTCCAAAGTCATTATTCCATGACCTTTTTCCTTCTCTGGGCCCAGAGTCTGGGCAGGGATTCCTTCTCCTATATCATGACTCTGAACAGATCCAACTGTAACTTCTCTTACAATTCTTGGTCTCTTTGCCAATTCCTCAGTGCCTACTGCAAGTAGAACATACACTATATGCTATCTGAAGTACCTCTTCTGGTCTGATCTTCTCATCTCTTCTCGTCATCCCTCTAATACTGCTGTTTAGGGTTGTGCTTCTGCTCCTGTTGCCTACCACTCAGTTACCATTTCCAACCATTCCCTTCACCATTTCTGTCTCAAATTGAAGCTCACTTGTGTGATCTTTCATGGCCTTAGCCCAGCCGATGTTTTTCTTTTCCTCATCTTGTTCTATCCTAGCTTCATCTTTTGTTTGGTTCCGGGGTTTGGTTTGGTTTTGTTTTTACCATTCACTTCTTTCACTGCACTCTTTGCTTTTAGACTTTCACATCTCTTACTGGTATCATATCTACCAGGCTTACATTGCTGTTTTTGCTGTTCCCACACTCTTTCTTGTTTTGGATTTTTTTCCAGCAGGAGGTCTTCTGGTTGCAAACATCCAAATAACCGCCCTTTAGTAAGCAGCTATCTATACTTTCTCGTCTACTGATTTTGGACTCTTAGATCTGTGGAGCACAGGATGTAGTTGCTGCCTTTTTTTATAAACTCCATGCAAACTTTGACTGCACTGCAAGTTATCGTTAAAATTAAAGATCAGGCCTTTTATATCTGTGATTCTAACGTACTTTGCCAGGTACAGCTGAAGGACTGTGCTTGTGCCTCAGAACTGGATGTCCCACCTCTGGAAACAAAAAGTTATGACTGATAAGTAGGGATGGGGGCAGTACTGCCATGACAGTGCATGTGCTTCCTACCATGGTGTGTATTTTTACTCTTTTGCCATTTGTCTCTCCATAGCAATTTGCCTGCTAGCACTTATTGGGGATGAGGGTGGACTGAGGGGGATAGTCAGCCAATCTCTGATTTGCATGCATATGTTTGTAATAAGCTAATTTTCCACAATTCAAAGGAAAAAGGAAAACTTGCTTTTGTCAAACAGCGTGTTAGCAGAAAACACAGCACAGGTTAAGAGTGGTTTTACATTGAAACAAATCTCAGGCTCCTTTTTCTTTTTGTCTTGCAGAGGCAGGCAGTGGCCAAGATTACGTGGCCTCAGAAAACCAGCTGCTTTACTACCCTAGTATTACCTACGCTATCATCGGTAGCTCTGTAATTTTCGTACTCGTGGTGGCCTTTCTTGCCTTAGTCCTGCATCACCAACGGAAACGCAACAATCTCATGACCCTGCCGGTGCATCGGCTGCAGCACCCTGTCTTGCTGTCCCGGCTGGTGGTCCTCGATCACCCGCACCACTGCAGCGTCACCTACAATGTCAACAATGGCATCCAGTACGTGTCCAACCAGCCCTACCACAGGCCAGTGGACCTGGACTCTCCGCCATCCTATTCGGAGGCTGTGCTCGACCAAAGGTATGTACAGGAGTGAATTCTGTGCTCACAAAAGTTTCACGCTACTGGTTGCAGGTCTGTTAATCTGTGCTTCTGCTCCTCATTTATCCTTATTACTGCTTTTGACAGAAGTACAGCGTTGCAATTCTGTCACACGCATAGGGCTAAATTTGGGCAAATTTGTGCTCCTCCTGCATATGAAAAATTCATGGTACTCGGGTCCCCTTTCTGTTACTGGTATAAAAGAGATTTAAGGCAAACTTAAGTCATACTCTCTTAGCACGTGTCATTGGTAGTAGAGATTTTGAGGATGGCAGGAGAATGCAAAGAAATTTGTCTCTTGTCTAGTAGTGATATCCTGTGCCAGTTTGGAATCAAGACATGAAAAATGAATTTGGAGTTTTGCCAACAAACAGCTAGGTTGTAGATCATACTATTGAAAAAAAGAAATTACCCTGATCATATGTGCTAAGTGTATAAAGGTAACAGGTCTTCAGTTCTTGCCTAAAGAAATTTTATAATCTCTCTGTTCTGCACTTCTTTCCTTTTACCAATAAAAGAAAAGAACAGGACTCTGAAATGGAAAGCGCTGTTCTCATTTTTAAATAGCTTTGTGTGCTTTTGAAGTTTTATGGGTGGGTGTGGTTTGGGTTATGATGTTTTTGTAGTTATGACACTAGTTTTATTTGTAGATAATTAACCTTCATTGTAACCTCTGTCTGTAAAGTCTTTCCAAACAAAACTCCTAGACTGACATCCTCTGTATGTAAAAACAGCATGGTTTGAACTTTAATGATTCAAATTGCTCACTGTCACCTTGTTGGTATTTTTTAGTATGAACTCTGGGATCTAAGAATGATAGTATAATCATTTACATTCTTGTCTGCTGTGTTTGGCAGCAGCTCCCTTGTCTTAATGTTGACACTCATAATTATGATATCTTTTCATTAGTAAGGACAACTAAATGAGCAGCTGTCTAGATTGTAATCACTTCTCACCTGCACTGATACAAACCATTAGGAGCTGCAGAGCTAATTGCTCCCAGGACCTGTTACCAATCTGCTAAACCCTTCAGTCCCTTTACTTGTTTACTACCAGAACCAAAACCCAATGTTCCTGAATCCAGAACTCATATTGTCTGTGCCTACTTAGCAACTGCTCTGCGTGTGGTATCATGACTGTGATTTGTCACGTGGAGAATTCAGTTTGATATTTATTTGTAGACCGTAAGCCATACTGTCACTTAATGGAGGTTTCCTCAGGGCTTTCTTGTCTTCACATCATTATCTATAGGTGCAAATTCACTGCTTAACTTATTTCTTTTAAAGCACTTTCCTGAGTTGTGTAAATATTTTACAGGAAAAATTCTTACCTCTTGCAGCTGTCTCTGAGTATAAACTGAGGTTTGCTGGAAGTGCATAGCTATGAAAATCGGAATGTAGAGTGTGCAGCAGAATGTAATTAGCTGTGTTGCATCTTGACGAGAAACCCTGGTGCTCAGTGATGGCATGGATGTTTTGGAATGACCTGAATTATGTAGGCAGATGTCCTGATAGGTGTCATCATGGAAAAGCTAAGAAATATTGTTTGTTGGTTTTTTGTTTGGTTGGGTTTTTTTTGTAATTGCAAAACAACGTACGTTCTTCCATGCCACTGTTTTCAGTAGCCTGTTACTATGTTGTGTATTTTACAGCAGACCACCTTGGTTTGACCTTCCTCCACCGCCTTATTGTTCTGAATCTGAATCCTCTAATCAGCCAGATCTTCCTCCTTACCGATCTCGGACGGGAAGCTTGGTGAGCACAGACACCCCCATGGCAGGAAGCCCTCTGGGCACAGCTGGCAGTTGGACAAGAGACATCCATGACAGCCTGGATGGCCACAGAACTCTTCTCGAGAGGACAGCAGATCAAAGCGATTCTCTGGTCAACCACGTTGCTGAAAGAGAAGCGTAACTTCTCCAGTATTTGGGATGGGCAGAAAGACATTTACTTTTTCAAGTCTGTATGGTTAATCTGCTGTGGCTAATAGGTTTCAGGGGGTGATGTGCCTGAATGATGACTTGGTTTTAATCCACACTAAGTTAATATTTGAATTCAGCATTTTGGGCTCTTCAAAGACAGCTGTGAGAGCTAAACCTAGAGTCACATCAGCTCTCTACAATATTTCTACGAGCAAGTTCTGGTTCAGACTAGTAAGAGAAACATCAGCACTGTGTCAAAGAACTGATATGATGTATTTCTTGGACCATTTACTGTATATGAATGTGTATATATGTGCATAATATATACAGATGTTACACACAAAAACTTACGCCAGAAGGACTCTTGTTTTCAGACTGCCTCCCGTCCTGTCAACATGTGAGCTGTTTCTTCTTACTGCCTGGTGCCAACTGGTGGTTATCGAAGCACATGAGAGGCAGTCTTTCTGCTTGAAGGTCTGGTGCCCAATGCTAGCCCACTGGCAGTGCTCAAATTGCAGAAAATATCCTACTTAACCCTTCTCTTCATGGCCTGGAACATTCTCACTGTGAATGTAATTTTCAAAGTTTAAGCTTGTGAGGATGCAACAACTCTCTAACTGAGCAAAAGTTTGGGTTTGTGGTTTTTTTTTCCCCAGATGCTAATATCTAGGGAAAATTTGCATGGGTTTTCTCAGGAACACCACAAAGGTTGGCTTATCTGTCAGACTTCAAGGCTGAGTACAGAGGCACCAAAGCTTCTCAACGAACCAGCGCAAGACTTCTTTTCAAGCAAGACAAAGCAACATTATTCCCTATGTTCCTTCTTAAAGAAAAACCAAACACAACCAAACAACAAAACAAAAAAAACCTCAACCATAAAAATCCTTAACTGTTTCAGCTAAATCTTGAACACCAAAACTGACTTGAGGCAAACACCCATCCTGGGAAGCTTTAGTGTGAATAGCTATTTGGTTATATTTGTGAAATAAATATAACTGACAGCAGGTCATGTAGTGAAAGGTGTTGGGCTTGCTGACTCTGTCTGTGGTGTGTATACATACACAGATGGATACAGGTGTTTAATAGTATGTGTGTGTGAGTAGTGTGTCACATAGGTTTAGTTCTACTGCACCAGTAGAACTCTAAAATGTCAAAGTTTCACTTACGATATTCTCGTTGGTTTTCTATGGAGTTTGTCATTATTCGTGTTCATTTGGTTGAAATTCTAGCTTCTGCAGAAAAAAACCAGAATTATTTGTGTCTGGTCTTAACTCTTGGAATGGTCTCCTGTGAAGTGCATTTCATTGCGCGGTGTTGAATCATCTGTGTGAAAGCATCTCGGAGGTGAAGGCATTCAGAGTGGCAAGAGGGAAAGTAAGCTGTGAGTTTAAGTGCCACTGCAGTGATGTGCTTGTGCTCAGTACACCGAAAACAATGCAGTGTCTTCCTCTTGTCTTGGCCTTGAAAAAATTATTTGTCTGTCAGACATATTTCCCACTCCTTCTTCCATGTAGTGAACAGTGTCATTAAACAGACTTTGCTGTTTCATGGAAGTGAAGGAAGATGACTGTCCACACCTTTTGCTTTGTTCCTCATCTTTCTGAGGTAACTTCTTTCATCCAAAGGTTATCTCCTTAGAAACCAAGAATTTTTGAGCTTGAGGGAATGACTGGAGTTCAGTCTCAGTTCCCACACATACACCTGAATTTTTTTTTCATTTCCAGCTCTGGAGTTTAGTGCCATGGTGTGCAAGAAGCCAGGGGCCAGATGTATTTACAAGCACAGGTCATTCCGGTCTTGAGATGAGGTGGTGGGGAGCACTGGAGAATTCAGATGCTGGTGGGCTTGGCTGGCTTTGGAAGCAGATTAATGGCAGCCTTTTGTTACAGGCTTAGGCAGCCTGTCTTGAAGTGCGTTGGTGAAGATGCTTCTAGGTCCTTGTAAAGCCACGTATCAGATTGGGTCAGATTTCATTCTTGCTGGGAGCTGATGCAATGTAATTATGCTGTCCTTCACAAGGCAGGACTTCACTAATTAATGACTCTGTCCAACTTGATAGGCAGACTGGTGTCATTGTCACATAGCAGACAGTTATTCTTTATTTTACAGGGAGGTTAAACTCAGGTACGTAGCTGAGTTAGCAGCAAAGGTGGGTGCAGGGGTGTCTCCTCTGAGCACTGGGCCCTGCTGTCCCTCTTGCCTTTCCTTAAGGTTCTGCTCGGCCTCTGTAAGAGAGCTACGTGACGCCTTAAATTTTTTCTGATGCAGTTTTTAAAACATTATATTGGACTTTAAAACATACTGTTGAAGAATTTGCAGTAGTTCCGTTAGAATTAGACATCTTTTTAATTTTAAATTTGCCTGAGGCTGTATTAGTGAAACTAAATCCTTGTGCCCAGCGCAACGCACCCGGCACGTATCCCTCAGGCAAGCCTTCCGCAGGGGACTGCATTTCACCACGTGCATTCCAAGACACTGGGGTGTCTGCAAACCAAATATTGTTTGCCTGTGGCATCTGCAAAATATCTCCTTGCACTGCTAAGAAGTAGCAAAAGAGTGGGCATAGCCTGCTTCTTCTACCTTCTGTGTCAGTCGCTGTCATATATGTAAATATATATAAAAAAAAAAAAGATACTCTTTCAGGTTGTATATATTCATGTAACTTTTGCATTAAGATAATCCATTTGGACTTTGCAGGGGGGGAAGAAAAAAAAAGGAAAATACATTCTAAATGGTGTGACGTTTTCCCTTCCAGCTAAGGGTGTATTTATCTTTGTATAGAAATCTTTTAATTTTTTGAGAA
Organism: Chlamydotis macqueenii; assembly: GCF_036417535.1. Classification (NCBI taxonomy): domain Eukaryota; kingdom Metazoa; phylum Chordata; class Aves; order Otidiformes; family Otididae; genus Chlamydotis; species Chlamydotis macqueenii. Next base: position 48,848,971 of record NC_141560.1, on the reverse strand, counting down.
CACAAGTTACAAAAGGAGATTGTGCCTTTCTGACTGAATGTTGATTTGGGAGGCTGTTAACTACATTTCTGGGTGTTACGTATCATTGTCTAGAGATCCAAAAAGAGAAACAAGACTTGTCTTCCTCTTTGTTGTTACTTATGGGGGCCACTGAACTTTGAGGAGTACGGAAGTTCAGTATCTTGTTCCAAAAAGGCGTGGTAAAACTTTAAGGGGAGGTTTCATTTTACTGCAGTCCTCTGGTTTGTAGAACAGATTTGCTAGCTGATTTCTTTGGAAATTGCTGTAGTATCACACAGAAGCTGATTATAAAGTGTCACTTCAAGTAGTGTTGATACAGCATTATACTGCATTATTCAGTGGAATCTTTGGAAAAGCCTGGTAGCAACAACTGTGCTGATGAAATTAAATATTTCCTTGAAAATTCTGCAGCTTGTAAGGCTGTAGTTAGATGTTCGTGAAATACCATGTGGTAAGATTTCTTTTCAGTAGCCAGCAGAACTGGAATTGATCATTCTGTTGTTTGCAGTTGCTCTTAACCTTTTAGTTTGAGGTTGGTCCTCCAGGACCTTTCCTCCATACTTAATATTTAAACAAATGGCTGGTATTTCAAAGACTTATTCTTACAAAAGTAAAACTGATTCAAGTTTTTTCTTCCAGAGACAAATTCTGTATTGAATGGTGGCCACTGTAATGAGTAGCTCTCCTTGGCGCAGATATTCGTATATTTGATTCCGACAAAACAATTTGAAGAAATGAATACTTGAGGTAAATGAAGGAATGTGGATTGGCCTGTTCGAAATAAGATTTGGGTTGTTTAAAAATACAGAAATAAATAAATTTCAGGAGTTTGGAGTGTCTGTAACCTCTGCTGAAGTCAGAGTGCTGTGTTTTTTAAATTAGGCCATTAGTGAATCTGCTTGATAACAATCTGAAGTTCCTTGTGAGGCAAATTACAATTTACCTCTCTGGTGCTGTGCTAATGGAAAGGAGTAATGCTTTTAAGAGAGCCTTTGTATCATTTTCTCAGCTCTTGTCTACAGTAACATACACAACAACACACTGCATTGCGATTTTTAAATAACTCTGCATTCGTTCTTCCTCTCCTTTTAAGTCAAATCAGTTCTATTTACACCACTTCACTTTGATACAGCTAATAGGGCCCTTGTGATAGAGTTAGAAGCTGGGTGGAGGGAAGAGATGATGACTCTCATTTTAATTAATGCTGCAGCTTGTTAATCTTGTGCGCTTTACTTTTTAGACATCTTAGGAAAGACAAATGGTTTTAGTAGATAAGAAAAACTATTAACGATGAAAAGGACAGAGGGACACTGATTCTGAGTTTAATTTTTAATGAATATTTAAAATTGCATAAATGAAGGAAGAATTTAATGCTGTATTTCTAATGTGGTGACCAGATGGCAATGACTGTTTTTAACTGTTGCTCATCATTTGCATATAATGCCTGGAACTAAAATGGTAAGACAAGTGCTGTTCTTGCAGTTCATGCTAGATCTGAAATATTTTTTATTAACACAAGGCTATATTGCACCCGTGGACTAAAATATGTGACTGCAGAAAGAATGTCAATACTGTACTGGATTCTGCCTGAATGTATCCCAGTACAGAACTGTGGCCTTCATTTGTTCTTTATTTTTATTTTTTTTCTTTTCTGATTTGAGGGGTTTTGTCAACTTGAAATGGAGATGTTACATAAGAGCTTTAAAGGAGGTTGTATGTTGAAACCCAACCTTGTCTTAAACTTTTGTAAACTGGAAATCTTCAAAATTGTATTCTGTATTCCTGAATAAAATTGACGTTTTAATACTGTTCACAAGTGACGATGTCCCCTGTCTCAGGAAGTCCCAGTAGTTTTAGTTTTGTAGCCTCCCACGTGAGGCTTCTTCCGACTTCTTTTGCACTCACTGTTAAGTTTTGTTAAATCTGTGTGGGTTTTAAATATATTTTTAAAAGGAAGGGATACTGGAAACCCACATGTATGTGTGTGTATAAAAATATACTGATATATATGTCTCTGTATTTATACAAATGGAAATTGTTTAAGTTCATAATTTCTCGTTCTCATTTTGCCATTCTGTTTGTTCTGTCAAATATGAGGCGTCTGAAGCAGTCATGTTATGTTGTTGCAGCAAAGCTGTGGAGGCTTCAGCTCTGTGCTGGTTGCCACATATGGATTTACTAGCAGAGCTAAGGGGCCTTTAGCATCAGCTTCTACCTCCCCCTTTTCACCTGCAACTCTCACACCACTTACGTTCCCAGCACAACATCCCTGTTTATCTCCAGGTCCGTGATTCTGACGTGTGAGCCAGATTCAAGTTGAGATGCTCTGTGAAGGCTGTCTGTGGCTGACGTTCCATGTCAGGACTCTTTCCCCAGCAGATGTCTGATGCAGGCACCACCACTGTCGTGGGAATCATGCAGCCCCACAAAGTCCAGACCAACTTGACGTCTGGATCCTAGCCACTCTTCTTGTTGAGGTCCTTCGTTACAGACAGTCCTGTCAGCCGAAGGACCAGCGTTAAGAAGTAGCCCTTATGTTATGAAGTTATTCTCACAGACTAAGGAGAATGAGATCAAATGTTATGTCTAAATATTTCTGTCTATACAAGTATATATAGAGGTTGGCAGATTTCACTTTCATGACTCATCTCATCACTTGCTACCTCTATAAAGGCATGTCAGTTTTGTCATTATCCTGGTTAATTAAGTCCCATACCCTCACTGAAATTCTCAGATGGTAGTCTTTGTTTGGCGCTGGCAAATTGCCCCAAAATAAATAGCTATGGGTCCAGAATTGACTCCAGCAGCACAAGGCAGATGGAGCTGTTGTGGCTGCCACAATGGGCTCTCCACAGGGGAGGGAACACCGGGGTCTTGAAGCTGGCTCGTTCAGTCATGTCCCAGCAAGAGCTATGCTTGAGAAATGTTGGTTCAGAAGACAGCCAGTTATGAAAACAAATAACCATACTCTTCAGCTGAGCTCCCTGATTAATCATTTTTATTCTCTCTGCTTCAACTTATTTAAAGATCTTAATTTTTACACCTTAAAAATTAAATACACAGTTTATTTCAGCAGTCATTTCTGAGTGCGGCATCTTTTCTTGCTGATTTGCAAGTGGGCTCCTAATCATTCACCCTCAGTTATCTATTGGTGAGAGAACTAAGCAGCTTTCCAGTTTTTGGGGAGCTGTAGCCCAAAATTATGTTGTCCTGGTTCTTAATTGAAGTAAAGGCATTCTCATGTCGAAATTCACAGCTCCTCTTTGCTTTTCAAAGCAAAGTTGAGGGTATGCATATTGCATAAAGCACTTTGGAAAAGTACTGGATTTATTTCTCTAGGGAATTAACTTTTCTGTGTATCTGGCAAACATGCTGTGAATAGATAAACCAAAACTTAATTCTCCGCTCCCAAAATCCCAGCAGTATTCCTTACAGCCTTACAGAGGGGACCGCTGCCAATGAAAAGGTAGAGCAGTTTTGTGGCTGATCCAACCCTTAGCATTTCTGTGGGAATGGGCACAAAGTGGTTCAGCAGTGCGGTCGCTTTGGTGCTGGATACCGTGCAGAAGACCCCTTTTCACTGAGAGCTGATTTGGGACTGTCACTTCCTATCAGTTTCCCAACAGCCACTGTACAGGTAAGTGGGGTTTTTCTTTATTTGTTTCATTGAGGTTTTTTTTTTTGTTTGTTTTGGTTTGGTTTTGTGTTTTTTAATAAAAGTAGCTCTCACCTAAGGTTAATTCCTACCTGTTACCCTGAGGTTAAAAGTTTCATACCTCATTACTTGAGACCAGCCTGTAGATCCCTCAAAAAAAAAAAAAAACCAAAAGGAAGAGGTATTCTGCACCTGCAGATAACTGTTTCAAGTTCTGTTCCTTTTTGAAAAATTCAGGCAGTGATCGAAAAACAGAAGCAAATATTTGAATTCCATATTTTCTTTTAATCTCTAGTTACTTTTTGGGCTTATTTATATTTGCAAATTTATTGAAGCAGTTATTATAGAATCGTAGAGTAGTTTGGGTTGGAAGGGACCCTTAAAGGCCATCTAGTCCAACCCCCTGCAAGAAGCAGTGTGGGATCTGAGCAACCAGATCAGGTTGCTCAGAGCCCCATCCAGCCTGGCCTTGAATGTTTCCAGGGACGGGGCATCAACCACCTCTCTGGGCAACCTGTTCCGGTGTTTCACCACCCTGATTGTAAAATTTTTTTTCCTTATATCCAGTCCTCCTATTTTAAACCCATTACCCTTTGTCCTGTTACAACAGGCCCTGCTAAAAAGTTTCTCCCTCTCTTTCCTGTAGGCCCCCTTTAGGTACTGGAAGACCACTATAAAGTCTCCCCGGAGCCTACTCTTCTCCAGGCTGAACAGCCCCAACTCTCTCAGCCTTTCCTCATAAGAGAGGTGCTCCAGCCCTCTGATCATCTTTGTGGCCCTCCTCTGGACTCTCTCCAACAGGTCCATGTCCTTCTTATGTTGGGGGCTCCAGAGCTGGACGCAGTACTGCAGGTGGGGTCTCACCAGAGCAGAGAGAGGATTCTGCTATAGAATAAGTTTCCAGGCTGGGACCTAATCTAGAGTAGATATTTCTGTAGTTTTCCACAGTTTAACAAATGTGTGGACTGTGAATGTCTCCCAGAAGGGAGCTAGGGTGTGTTGGAAGTGGTTTGCCGTAAATAAAGGCAGTTTAAAGATGCAAACTGCAATTGCACTATGTGGAGGGTAGGGACACAGGTTCCTACAGGGGCTGTAGAAACATTTTGTCAGATGGCTGGCATTGACCATTTTTTGCTATGTGCAATTGAGAAAGGAGGGGGAAGAAGTGGGATGGACAAATGTCATTTTGACCCTGAGCGTACAGGTAGCCCAAAGCGATACAGGGAACTACAGAGAGGAGAAAGCGACCCAGCTGCCTTTTATGCTGGCATTTGAAAAATGAACTCAAGATAGTGCTTTGAATGGTGACTTGGTAATATTAATAAAAAAAAAAAAAAGTCCCCGCTTTCTTTTCTTGATATCAGTATCAAGAATGAGATGACTAACATGTTGGGGACAGAATGGTTTGAAATGATTTTTGGATGGTTTTTATTTTTCCTCCCTTTGAAAATTGAGGTGACGTTAATTATGGAATGGCAGCAGCGTCTGATCTGAAGCGGGCGCTTTCATCTCACCTCCTGCTTTTAAAATAGCTGCGCTCTTATCTCTGCTTCAAGGAAGGGGGTGCGAGGGGGAGAGCGCCCCGGTGCTCCTGCAGCCTGGCAGTTGCCCGAGGAATTAAATGCCTTGTGAGATGCGAGGCCAGCAAAGAATTAGTGAGACTTTAGGAGCTAATTTCCTGTGGTGATGATGACCAGACAAAGACAAAAAAGCTGTGATCTGCAACAGACAAATGAGAACCATAAAAAAATTAATGAGCCAGATTACTTCAATACTGTCCAAAATATGTTCTGTCTAAAGGAAAGTGGGAGCAGACAAGAACCTGGAGATGTGATGGGTGTTTCCCCTAATCCCCTCTGACAGCCTCAGTCACACAAATATTGACATTAACCCTTCCCTTCATTAATCACGCCTAAGTTGCCGCTATTAATCATTATTAAGAGTCTGCCACTGTGCTGACAGCATTTTTCGGTGCTAATCTGATAGAGTAAGCAGAGGGCCTCTATTTCCAGCGTAGGCCGGGTGTAGCATGAAGAAGCATTTATTGTGCACAGCAAGGTGGGCTTCGAGTGTGTGCTTTGGGCTGCGAGGGGAGGGTGTGATGTGACACCAAGACAGAGGACCGAACACAAAATCCCGTGAGGATGAGGCTGGGAGGTAGCGGGAGGCCGGGAGCTGAAGAGCTATAATAGCGTTGCTGCCTGCTAATCGCAGTGAGGCAGAAATTGCCTTCACCCATGTTTTTTTCCCCGGGGGTGCGCATACGCCACTTGTGCGGTGACATCCCAGCTAGCGTGAGAGCTGAAGTCAATACTGCCATGTCAGGGAGGGCCTCCGCTCAGCTGCTGGGTGATGAGGCTCATAACCCCCGTGCAGAGGTTAATCCTGCTGCTCGGTGTGCTGGGCAGCACCTGTGTCCTCAGGGGTCATCTGTTATTTCTGCACAGGCACTCCTGAGGGTTTCATGTTCTTTTGAAGAAACAGGCACTTATTTCAGTGGAAGCAGAGTCTGATCTGAGCTTCTGCGATCACCTGTAGCCAGTGGTTCATCTCTTGTCCTGCTGAGCTATGCTGAGTGGACTTTCAATGGTGGCTGCCCTACTTCTGAAGTAAGAGAGCCTTTAAGGAATTAATAATTCCCAGGATTTTTATTTTTTTGGATCACTGAGGCTAGATCCATGTGAGGGGAGATCTTGGATTGCTAGGTATGCTTAGGATGAGGGCTTTGGGCTTCAGCCCTCTTCCAGTGATGGAGGACAGCAGCTGAGCCTGCACAGCAGCCCCAGGAGTGAGTCTCTCTGGAAGCCCTTAAACCACGTTATAGGACCCGAGCGTCCCCTTAAACAGAGGCAACGCAGTTCATCTTTACCAAACAGACTGTGACAGGTCCAAAGGCAAAGGTGGGGGAAATCAAGGGGAGGGAGGGATAAGAACATAAAATATCATCTGAAATGAGCTTGTGCCATTCTCTTTGGGGAGTGTCTGACTTCACACCCCTACGAAGGGTTCCTGAGGCTATCGGGGGGGGGCTTCCCTCACCATTCTCAGCTGCTAGGAAAACACCACTGGGTCTGTCTGCCTTCATCTCTGTTTAGTCTGAGAGTTTATTAAGACGCCCTGAAGAATGCCTTGCTTTATTTGTGCCTGTGGTTAGATCTCTTCTGTCAGCTTCATGTTATGTGTCCCTTTGGTGAAGGTCTGGTGCTTCTGTGCATGCTCCGGCTGAGGACTGCCTTCTGCCTTGCTTACATGACTGCTTTATGGTACCCTGCTGATGGAGGGTAATTCAAGCAATTAAAAGCCGTCTTTGAACTTTTATGGGATATCTTCACAGCCTAACATCTGCCAACAGTTCCTATCTCAATTTGGGATGAGGCCATCTTGTATGGGCTTTGCAGCCTCTTGTACGAGGGGTTTGAGAATCATAGAATCATTTAGGTTGGTGGTTTTTTTTAACCCAAGCTGGCAACTAAGCACCACATAGTTGCTCACTCATTCCCCCCCCCCCCTCCCGGTGGGATGGGGGAGAGAATTGGAAGGATAAAAGTGAGAAAATTCACTTGTGTGTGCAAGCAAAACAAAATAAGGAATTCATTCACTGCTCCCAATTGACAGGCAAGTGTTTGGCCATCTCCTGGAAAGCAGGGCTCCATCATGCACAACGGTTACTTGAGAAGACAAATGTCATAACTCCAAACATTCCTCCCTTCCTCCTTCTTCCCCCAGCTTTGTATGCTGAGCATATATGGTATAGAATGTCTCTTTGGTCATTTGAGGTCAGCTGTCCCAGCTGTGTCCCCTCCCAGCTTCTTGTGTCCCCCCAACCTTACTCATTGGTGGGGGTGGTGTGAGGAGCAGAAAAAGCCCTTGACTCTATGTGAGCACTGCTCAGCAACCACATTCCTGTGTTATCAACACTGTTTCCAGCACAAATCCAAAACGTAGCCACGTGCTAGCTACTATGAAGAAAATTAACTCTATCCTAGCTAAAACCAGCACAGTTCAAAAAGACCTTTAAGTCCAAAACCTACCACTGCCAAGTCTACCACTAAACCATATCCATAAGTGCAATGTCTACACATCTTTTAAATACCTTCAGGGATGGTGACTCCACCACTTCCCTGGGCAGCCTCTTCCAGTGGCTGACAACCCTTTTGGTGAAGAAATTTTTTCTAATATCCAATCTAAACCTCTACTGGGATAACTTGAGGCCATTTCCTCTGATCCTATCACTACTTGCCTGGGAGAAAAGACTGACATCCACCTCCCTTCGGCCTCATTTCGGGTAGCTGTAGAGAGCAATAAGGTCTCCCGTGAGCCTCCTTTTCTCCATACTAAACAACCCCAGTTCCCTCAGCCACTCCTCATAAGGCTTTTGAAGGGTCTAGAGAACCAGCTTCTTTGCTCTTTGGATGTGCTTCCACACCTCAATGTCTCGTAGTGAGGGGCCCAAAACTGCACACAGTATTTGAGGTGCGGCCTCACCAGTGCTGAGTACAGAGGGCTGATCACTTCCCTGCTCCTGCTGGCCACGCTATTGCTGATACTATTTCTGGTAGTTTTGTCCTAAAGCTTGCCTGTGTGGAGCAAATCTGGCTGCACTGCTGTGGTTTGAGCAGCTGGTTGGATCTCTGCTCACTGTCTTTAGACGGCCAGTGGGAAGAGGTGAGTAAGCGTTCCTCTTCTGAGGCAGCAGGTTAGAGAAGTGTCTCCCTAGCAGTACACCAGCGATGGCTTGGTTACACCAGACATCCTCAGTGTCTGAGGCACCACTTGTCCTTTTCTAATGCAGTCATATTTTCAGGCAGCAGCTGATGCAGATGGAAGTGATACTGCACTTCTCTGTAAGCAGGACTCAGGATTCAGGCAGATTAGCAGTGCGTTAGTTATGATGTGTTTGTGTTTTTCAAGTGTCTTGTTTCTTCCAGTCAGAAATCATAGCTTTGGCTGTAGTCTGGTGTCTAGGAGTCACAACTTGAGGAAGAACCTTTCAAATTTAGGATCTAAGCCAATAAAACATCTGCTATGGTTACTGCCGAGGTAGTGGCCCAGTGAAGAAACAAATCACTGTGTGACCCTTCCTGATTCCAGTCTGCCTGATCTCCATTTTCCCTCTGCAGTCAAGCTGCCCTCATTACCCAAAAATCAAATGCAATGCAGTATAATCAAATGCAATGTGATAGTCTCCTTTTCTTTCTCCAGCTGGGCTTATTTTTCGTCCTGTGCTACAGAACAAGGGAGGCGTGCAGACATGAAGCTGAATTCATTGCTCCCCCTCTGGTTCAGCAAGAAATTAGATTTTTTTCCTAGATCATTGAGTTGTCATTGTGTCCCAACAACCTTGCGCTCCCTGGTAGAGCCATTAAAAAATGATCCTGTGTCTTTCATGTGGCACTGGCACTGTGGGTGACAAACGCTCCCCTGTTTACGCCTGCTTATTTTATGGCGCTGTGCATTTTCCTAGATAAGCTGTGTGGCAGCCCTCTCATTCATCAGATGTGTTGCTGGCCTATGAACTGCCAGCCCAGAGCAATCTCTGTTGAAGTTGACCCCACTGAAGGCAGGGTAGAAGGGGCTGGTGGCTCTGGGGGGAGTGGGATTGTGTCCAGTAACATCGTAGTTCTTTGCTGAGAGCCATGCACTCAGATAAACAAGTGAACCCACCGAGTATTAGCCTGGTTATTTAACAACTTCTCTTTGAAATGCATGAAGCATTTAGTCCTCTTTGGTCTGCAAGGAAACCAGTGATTCTCAGTTAAAGGTAAAAGAGAAGGGGAAAGTATCAGGAAATTGGCACGGGGGTGCTTTTAGACAAGCTTCTGAAAAATGCCAGAGCAGCACTTTATCACTTTCCCGTTGAATAATGCTGGTTCTGAGGCTTTTACTTTTGGGATGTTGAATGCCTTCCTAAATACACCCCGCCCCCCATGTGGGACCATTAACAAACCAAGCAGATGGTGATTTGAATCGAGCAAAAGGACATCATAAAGACGTGCTTTGAAATAGCCAGACAGCGCGCGTTACACAGGAGACCGGGGGAACGAAAGTGATGGAAAACTGAGAGCAAACCGCCACAGCGTTCACGTTACTCACCAAATGGCCCAGCATGTGAGTGGAAAGGTGTTTAATTATCTTCCATAATCTGATATTCAGGATAGAAAATGTTTTTATTAATATGTTGGGGGTGATAGATAGGGAATTGTAGCCTTGATCAAGCACAGGGGCCAGTCGCATGCCTCTGTCTGTTTCTGTGCATCCCGCTGCTGCCTCCAGGGCCGCGTGTGTCGACAATGACATTTGTTTGCTTTCTATTTTAAGCAATGCCTGGGAAAAAAAATACCAAACTTTTTTTTTGTCTGCCTCTTTCCCAAACTAATGCAATTTGAAATGCTGTGCCAGAAAGTCTGAAAGGCCTGAGGCAAAAGTTGAAACTGTGACCGTCTGACTTGTGGCAAGCTGAGCATCTTCTCCCTCGGTCGGGACGGGGGACGGGGAAGGATGGCCCTTGGGCTGGCTCCCTCATCGCTCCCCTCCTTCGACTCCCTCCGCACCGTCTCTGGGCTGCCTTGTGCTCCGTGACAGCAGGCTGGCTGATGCTGCTGGTTGGCCTTTCGGCCAAGCAAAAGCGGTGCTTTCTCTCTGGGGATCGCAGACTGCTTTACAAACAATCTGACTTAAGATTTATAAGCTGCTGGGAGGAGAGAGAATGACAAAACCAAATAATTTACTTATTTCAAGTCCAAAGTAAAAATAAGTAGTGGAATCTGCCCCAAGACTGCAGGCTGAGGAAAAACCCTAAACTAATTCCTAAACTAATTTTCTTGCTACTCCCAGGGCTTCTGCTGCCAGAGCAATGGAGCACCTCCCTTTTACGCCCACTTTCCCCGTCGTGTTTGTTGCAGCCCACTTTGGTGGCCCCCACCATGGCACTGGGAGCAGCTACCTAGGTGCTGAAGTTAAAAAGTGATTCACTTAAACTAACATGAAGTTCCCCAGCATGGGAAGAGAGAAGGTGACAGCTTTGTTTCAAGCCCAGCTACCAAGACTGTGAGGAAAGGAATGAGTTTTAGAAGTACGCTCTCTATAAAATAACCCCCTCCCTATTCTGCACTTGACTACATGGAGGTAACAAGTAAATCAACATCCAAGACACGCACGTCTCCAAAGCTTCAGTATTTCGGTGTCTGATGTTCTGATGCTTCCAGTAAAAATTAATTGTGGTCTTTTGTTGGCCAATGTCTCCGCAGCAGCCTCATTAACAGGCAGACACATGTTTCTCTCTTCTGACTTGCCAAACTAGAAATCGCTTTTGTTTGCTTGGCTTTTGTTTGCTGCGAACAAAACGCTTCCTTCTTTCTGCTGTGCCTGTGGTTGCTCTCTGAAAGGAGGACGCAGGCAAAGCAGCCTTCAGTCTCTCCATAATCATCAGATGACAGTTTTGCAGCCTTTGCACATCCTCTTGCACCTCCCCTTGCTGTATGGCATGTTCCCTCCTGCACCCTTCTCCCTGGTCATTGGAATGGTGGTGACCCTGTCTCCTGCAGCAGGAGCGGGTAGAAGCTGAGGGTGACTTGGTGGCCCGGCTTGCTGCTGCTCTGTTTCGTGCCAAAACAACAGCGGCAGCTGCTCAGTCTCAGAGAGAAACTTTAGTGTCACTTTGTGCCTTTTACTAGGTTTGGTGAATAATAAATATGTAACTGAAGCAAGAGCAGACTCCTCTTGTGCAGGCAGGCATCAGTTCTGTGTGTATGCGCCCGCTGCTGTGTCTCTGGAGAGAAATAAAACAACCATCACCCAGTCCTGGCATGGCATCCCTACACAGGTGTGGTGGTTCAGCCTAAGTTTCTCACTCACCCTCCTCCTGCCCAGTGGGATAGGGGAGAGAAATTGGGAAGAAAGAAAAACTCATGGGTTGAGATGAAGACAGTTTACTAAAATAGCAAAGGAAAACTACAATAATAACATAATAAAAGGATGCTAAAATATACAAAATGAACAATGTACAGTTTCTCACCACCCAATGTCCCAATGACTGACACAGCCTGTCCTGAGCAGAGATCACAGAAACAAAAACCAAGCAGCAAGCAAAGGAGAGAAAGTGAGCCAGGAAGGCAGAGGGAACGATGCCAGCAAGCAAGGGGGAAAGGCAAGATGGAAAATGGATGCAAAGGATGCCAAGGACGGATGCCAAGGATGCCCCCTCCCATGGGCAACCCCCATTTGTATACTGAACATGACGTTTATGGCATGGAATACTCTCTTTTACCAGTTTGGGTCAATTATTCTGTCTTATCTTTCTCCTGGCTTTCCGTATCTGCACGTTAGCCAGGCTTCAATGAGACTTGGAAAGCCAGACAGTGTCCTCGGTCTCATTAACAACAACTGGTATCATCAGGGTGTTTTATCAACATTCTTCACATACGAAATCCAAAACACACTGGCTACTGAGAAGAAAATTAACTCTATCCCTGCTGAAACCAGACAACAGGTCATTACACAGTCCTTTACAGAGAACTAAAGCTTTTCAGCTTCTGTGTGTAAGCTGGGAAGAAATTATGATCCAGCCTTTAGCATGGTGTACCTCACACCCAGAGAGAGGTGAACAGCCTGAGCACAGGGCTTGCTGCATGCTTCGGGATGGGACACCTGGACCCTGGCTTGCTCTTCCAACAGCCGAGTTGTGTGCACTGGCTTCAGCACGAAGGGGAGATCTTTGACAGCACCCGAGGGATCTGGAAGCACAATGTGTTCCAAAATACACCGCCTCTGCATGTTGAATATACCACTGGCAGGGCTCTGCGTTACTACAGGGTGTGTGAGCACATACATTGCCCACAATAGTTTTGAGGACAAAAGGTGGATTATCAAGCACCAGGCATGAATACATGTCTAGTCAAAAACCTGATTAACACGTGGTTGTTCATTACATGGGATCAGCTTTTTGCTGATTTGTGTACCATAAGCTCTGTCCTGCTGACAGTGACTGGAGAGCTGCTTGTAGCGAAGGAAAGGTCTCTGTCTTACTGGTGCTCGCACCACCTGCCACGTGCCCTGGCAGCCGAGCCGTCCCAGTAGCCGTTCATTAGTTCTAGCAAAATATGTTGCTACAGTTTTGCAAGGAGCAGAGAGCCATCACAGTGAGGTATAAAAGCAAATTTTGCCATAATTTGGAAGACTGTTGGGTCAGCAGCTCTGGGAGAGGTCAAAACCTCAGGCTAATGCGATTTGAGGCTGGTTTTATTACTTAGGTTTTCCTAGAGGTTTGTGTGGAATGCAACAGCTTTTTAACCTCCTTTCAGCTCGCCTTGCTTAGGTAAACTGTTCTGTGGCCTTCCTGAAGAGCCATGGCTGGCCAGGACAGCTCCAGGATGGAAAAAAAACAAAGCACGCTCTCTAAATAAACTTATCATAGCTTTGAGAGGTTCCTAGCCTGGCCTGGTGACGTGCAGGCAACAGTTTGTATATGAGGGAAATAATGCAGACATGGTAAGGAGTTAGCCATTGACCCTTGCAAAGTGTTGTAATAAACTGGTGATGGAGGAAGGATAGGAAAAAAAAAATCAAAGGGTCTTTACATCAAAGGCAGAGAGAGAAGCTGCAATTAACATGGTCAGATGTGAGAAATCCAGCAAGGGAGAGGACCAGTACCAGAATTTGCATTGATGTCCTCCTGTCCAGACCCTATCAATCTTGCCAGGGAATTTGACGGGCGAGAAGAGTCAAAGAGCAGCCGAGGGATTCTGAAATCAAAGGGCTTTGAAAGCTGGATCAGAGAATGGAGCACAGTTTTCCCATCTGCTTTGAATTTATTGTTGCTAATGAGGAAGCAGCCTCTGGTCTGAGTGAAGATGCTGGACCAGAGGGGTCACGACATTGCCATCACCTTCAGAAGACGGTGTCGAGGGAATCTCTCCAAGTTAACCCTTTCACTGTCAAGCACGTACAAATGAGCAGTTCAGAGTGAGAAGGCACAAGGAGGGAAACATTGGCCCCTTTCAGGCTGATGAAACGTGCTGTTTGGACTCCCAGACCACAAGGTCCTATTTGCCAGTCTGACTGGTGGGAGCTCTGCAGTCAGAGCTGAAAATCTCGGCGTCGGTCCCTCCTGCGTGTGTTTCTTCTGCTTTGTTGCTGATGTTGACTGTGGTCAGTCTTTTTCTGCGGGGCTGTGAATCCAAGATCTGCAAGTACCTCTGCTCGCTAATGTATAATTGATATACAAAGCTGGAAGTGGTTGTGTTGAACGCTTATTTACAACTAGGCTCTGTGTCCCCTTCAGGTCAGATGCTGTCCCTGTCAGCAGAAGTTCCATGAGGGGAACAGACCTCTCTCTCCCAAGCCTCCTTGCTAGGGTTCCTAAGCAACAGGGACCGCACCACATTTGGGTGAAGGAGCAGACAAGAAAGTAGGCTGATGAGACCAAGAGTGTTGGAATTAATTTGAGGCCTTTTGCAACCCATGGGAGTTTGTCTTGAAATTGGTAGGCTGTTATTTAAACATCAAACAGTGACCTCCCCATCCCAGATTCCCCAAAACTTTTCTGTGTTGCCTGCCCTTTCCTATCTGCTGCACTAAATGCTGATGCCATTGTGTTTGATTTTCTCTGACTCTTTCTGATAATGCTAAAGGCGCAACAGCCAGAAACAAGAGCCACAGGGATCTACTCACAGAGGTCATGATCCCCAATTATCATTCCAGGCTGCTGCCTGTCTGCGAGGCAAGAGCTGTAGCCGAGACTCGCGGCGCTGCAAATCTTCAGAGCAAGACAGAGTGTGCAAGAGGAAATGTTGGCACGAGAGCCACATCCCTGACTCGTCATTGAAGAGCTTGTCTGTGCAAGCCAAGGAGTCTCTGTTGCAACAGGGGTCTGGGTGGCTTGCGCTAGGCAACTACACTCCATCTCTTCATTTGAGCACTGCAGAGCTCCGAGCCAAATCGGCTATCGGAGTAGACACCAGTCAGAAAAATTAGTTCAGAGGTTGAGTTCTGAAAACTTTGCAGAGCAGGTAAGTGGATGCTTGAGTGTTCATCTCCTGTGAATCATTTTCCAGCAAAACACATTTAAACCTAGCACAGAGGGAGACGGATTAGCCCCAGCCATTCAGAATGGGATACAGTATGGCTTTAACTTGGCATTTCCACCTGCCCATGGCCTGTCTGAAGGACGTAAGTGTCAGGTGAAAGGCGTTAACCTGCCTGTTGCTGCAGTTTATGTTAGTGCAGTCGTGTGTGCTCTCAGGCGCTAGAAGCAGGAGGCACTAGTGACTTAGCTCAGCCGACATGCGATCATTTGTTAAATGGCAGTAAGATGATTGTGTGGCCAAACTCTGAGATTTGCATGAGCTTAAAACTGTAAAATAAAATTACTTTCTAAGGATTCGTTTGCAACCAGTCTCAGTTTGTGATCAGATGAAGGTGTGTGACAATGTCTCTACTGTGCCTTTCCACCTTTCTGCTCCCCTGAAAGACTTTGCCTTTCCTGAGATATTTCTTCTGTAGTTGTCTCCTTGGATGTTGGGATATGTCGTTCAAGGGCGATGCGTCATCTGACTTCAGCAGTGTTCCACTGGATCTCTTAACAGCACTTCCGAGGCTTCTTCAGTGGATTGTGATAGTGTGGTAGATATCAAATAGAAAAGGGTCGCAGAGTGGATGAAGGATGCTGTGGCCATTGGTTAATGTGATATTTAGGCTTATGTTTTCAAGTAAAGTGTTGGGAATTAAAGAGACAGTGAGTTTTCAAGGACATTTTATCTACTGGGAGTGTTTAAACCTGGAAATATACAGTGTCGATAATATAGCAGGATTAAAGCTTGTTGCATCAGAATCAGCACAAATTTTGTTGCCAGCTAGTAGCTAAAGCACAAAGCTCTCATGTAGCAGTTAATTCTCGTATTTGGAGGCCTTCCTTGCTGCCCGCTAAATTGCAAATACTGACTGACAATTGTCTGTTTAAAGCACTGTCTATTCTCAAATCTCCCCTCTGAATTGCTACCCGGATCCCTAGTGCTCTACCCTACCCAACTCTCTGACCAAGTGGCTGAACTTGGCACTGAAATCCGCGGGACCAGGCGCATCCGTTACATACTCTAGACATTGCACGGCTTGGGGATCTAGCCTTTCGGGGTCAGGCCAGGATTAGTAGGTATATTTTTAATATAAGCTATTTTTTTCAGGTGAGTATAGGTATGGATTTTCTAAATCAAAGGTTTTGCTAAGTCTAATCTCAAGGTAGTTAGCAACCAGTTAGTGTCTGTTAAAATAGGAGCGTGGTGTCAGTCAATCTCAGCCTGCCGTGTCTCATCAGTAGGCTGACGGGTGAACATTTTCAGTCTCGTTTTTTGCAACGAGCATAGTAAAATTGATCCCTCCCCACCTCACTCCCTCTCTTTTCTGTAATGCTCCTAGCGCCAAATAAACAAGGCAAGCTGTAGTCACTGGAGCAGTATCGATGCTGTCGTTGCCTTCCTGACAGAGCCTGGCTGGTTACAGAGCCCTGTGGTGCCTGCAGTCGTGTCATGGCGTGCAAAGCCAGGATTAACCCCGGAGAGCCCCAGCCCTGTGTCCCAGCAGCAGATCTGCCCTTCAGGCTGTGCTCCAAACTGGACACGAAGGCGCTAACAAGGCATGAAAAGGAGCTGGGGGGTAAGGGGAGGGAATCTGTGGAGATGGCTTGGGTTTACTTTTGTTTTATTTTCAGAAGCACAGTAGGACTGTGGGGTAATGCAATAGCTGTGTGTAATGACAGGGACTCTAGAGACAAGTGATCTTTTTGGTGATGCACCTGGGGGGGTCCTGATGAAGGGCTCCTGAGGGGCATGAGGGGAGGAAGAGAGGCAGATACACTGTCTGAGAGGCTTTTTTTTTATGATTATAAAAGAGATTGTGCATTTTATGTGTAAGTCGATGTACAGTAGATCTCAAGGGAATAGTAATGGACCCATAAACCTCTTTGTGGGCCAGCCCAAATAAAGGGCAATACCTGAACGCAACCAGTTCATTGCAGGCATTTCTCTGTCAGGTGTGGGATGTCCAAACATCATAAATGCTATAATAAAATGAGGTTAATAAGGCAATAAATGGCAATGATTAAGTCCCTGGTTGATTTCAGCTAAAAATATCTGTATTTATATTTCACTTAGGATGGCTGAAGCCTTATTAGGCCCCTTCCTTGTCCCCTGTATCTGCTTCATCTCAGGGTTATTTGAGCAATACATCACTCCACCCATGAGACATCACTGATATCTGCAAGCTCTGCAGACCCTCCTGAAGTCCTGCTGAGGCTATGCTGCCCTCCAGGATATATTTATTTGCTGTAGCAAATCCTACAGCAAATGACTGGAAAAGACACAACTCTGACAAAAACAAAACACTCTGGGCAACAAGGAGCTAGCTGTGAAAATGAAAGTCGTGTCAGAGAGTCGATCAGAAACACCCAGGCTTGATTCATTCAGAAGCGCCACAATTCCTTCCTCCTTCTGCCTGGGCATGTGCATCACATAGAGAGCGAGGAATTTAAATACACTAAATTTCTTTCCTGCACCCAGCAAATTCACAGCAAGACAGGCAAGGCTAAGGGTCAAGATGCCTCTGGAGAGGTGGAGAAGGGAAGGGGACGTATCCAGGGGAATCATCTCGATAGTTGCCGGTTCATGTGGAAGGTCTGAAATTGAGACAAAGCAAAGGGTTTTTGTTTTTTTTTCCAAAAAAACCAGATGAGCTACTCTTTCATTGTGGCCTTCTCCATTCACAGTTTCTTTCTGAAGCCTTTCAAATAAATGAGGTAGAAGGACAGACTTTTAAAGTGGGTCAGGGAGAGAGAGGTGAAGACTTGCTCTCAGCTATAGACCCCAGCAGGACATGCTTCCTTTGAAGAGCATCGTAATAGTGATTCAGGTTTTAGTTCAGGAGTCAAACCTTGTATTTTGAAAGCTGTGTGTAACTGTGCTCCTGAGGAACTGGAGAGAGTGATAAATTCTGCAAAACACTTTTTTTCTATGTAGGCAGCAGAAAATCACTTCAGCCTGCGCTGTCATAGGGAACACAATACTCTGGCATTGACATCTTTTTCTTGGCAATATGCTCAGGACACTTGTAAGTTCCTTTGCCTACACACTTCAAGAGGCTTAATACCAAGTGGATCAGTTAATTATTCTATCATCTCCTCCAAAATATGTGTAACCTAGCTTTCTACTTGCTAGGCAGAGGTAAAGTGAGATGCTAGAGAGTCACAGCAGAGACAAGCACGCAGCTCAGAAGTTTGCATTTCCAGGCCTTGCTCTCCCTCCCACCCAAGCTACCTGCTTCAGTTTCACTGGGGTGCCAGAGGTGACATCAGGGACTCCAGTTCTGCTATAAAGGCCAAACTCAGTCCCACTGTCCAGGGTCGGACATGGCCCACAAGCCTGGAGAGCTGTGGCTGCTCTCCTGGGCCCTCTTTGTTTCTGCAGCCAAGGAGCTGTGAGAGGTTTCGTTTCTTGTAGGGCATGCAGAGGTCTAAGCAAAGCCAGGCTGTGGTCCAGACATGCACCAGTGCCTACTGGTAGAACAGCCCTATGCTAGATGATACTCCTTCTCCAGAACCCTGCTAATGAGAATAAGCTGCCTGTACTTAAGAATAAATATCATTAGTGACCAGGATATTTATTTTGTACGCAGTGATCACCCCCAAAGATTTTTCCCTCTCTCTAGAAAATTACCATGAATCGAATCTCCTCACCTGAAAGTCGAATTCATTTTCAGTTACTAGCAGACTTCATACCTCTCTTCATTGCTTCAACAGAGGCATTAAGACAGTCTGTGTCTTTTTTTGTTTGTTTGTTTTTGGTACTTTTCATTTATTATTATTGAATTCTTGAAACAGGATGGTGTTCTTTCACTGCCAGAGTGCAGTCTGCTCTGGAGTGGAGGATGACAGTGTGTATGATACAAAATGATTTAAGAAAAAGGAAATGTAGAGGAAGAAGAAATTTTAACCAAAAATGCCGCAAAAATTACTTCTCTTCATGAAAATTGTACTGGGATCCCTTCTGAAATTGCAGATTGAATGGCCCCAGAGGGAGGGTTGTTGGAGGTATATCACAAGTATCTGAAGTTCCGAAGAAAGTACTCCCACCTCTGAAAACTGGACTGTTTCTCTGTGAGATGTCTCTGGGGACACAGTCCACCCATTAAACTGCATACATCTGCCTCACTTAGCTGGGAAAAGATAAGACCACTGGTGTGTCAAGCAACTAGAAAGTCTGAAATCTGGCCCTGAAATAACTAAACTATCTTCTTGATGCATTACAACCAAGGGACGGGATCCTTGTCAGCGATGAGAGTACTGGTGGTAGCACTGGACCCTTGCATGGAGCTGTGAAGACAAGGACTCTGCCTCAGAGAATGTGCAGTCTAGAGAGGTGATGTGCAAACTAGGGCAGAAGAGGGAACAACAGGTGCACCTTGGTTAGATTTCTTGCTTAGCTATTTTATTTTAACTTTTTTTTAAAAAGATAGGAAAGGTTTTTAACTTGTTTGTTGTCTGAGGCCAAGGCAAAAATGTGTCCAGCTTTCTTTTCATTTAAAGGGGCTTTGCTTTGTTGAGAACTATGTTACCACACCCAAAGGGTAGCTTTGAACGTGTCTATTTCAGTGCTTTTAATATTAGTCAGAACTTCTAAGATGATAGCACCAAAAGAAGAAATGAGGTCACTGGAAAGCAATGGGTAGAAATTGTAAATAAGCTTACTTGCAGGGCTGATGTGGGAGATGAGAGAGATAGTGATGTTTGAAGTTTACCATCTGCGCCCAGGAAAAGGAAAAACATCCTGAGACACAGATGGCCAAGTGCACTTTCATGCTGTCCTTTTCACAGAGGAAGAGAAAAAAAATTGTCTCTAAATGCACTTCTCATAACTTTCAGTTACCCAGTGCACTCAATCATCCTTTTGTGTTTCTCTGATTTCGTTCTGATCTTCTCATTATTTATTTGTCACCAGACAAGTCTTTACAAAAGCCTATCAGCTGTCTGTCAAAATCCAGTTCAAACTTTCTAGATTATCCACGACTGTCTGCCATTCTGGTTTAGTAGAGCATGGAATAATACAGACTGTTATTAGCGGATTAAAAAAAAAATAATCAAAAGTAAGGGCCATGTCTGTATGTGGGCATACAAATGAAGTGAATGCAGGAACACGCTTGGGAACGAAGCACATTTGTGGCCTAAATGCCACAAAGCATTAAGGAACAAAAATACTTCGGACAGTGCGTAACTTACTGATTCTGGTCATAAATCTCCAGTGAACTTTATGCAGGCTGAGCCCTGCTGCTACGCGGAGCAGAGACACAGCTCAGGGAGCTTCGCTGGCTTGTATAGTGCTTTGTCTGGAAGTGATGATGACATTTGCCTCAAGACTTACTGATAGAGAATGGGGGGTTGGACACCCCTGGACCTACAGCCACTGATACAGTTGTAAAGATGTCAGCATTTCCAATTAGCCCAGCTCCCTGTCAGTGCAAAGGCCAGGCATTGGTATACCAGTCTTCTCATTTAGCTTTCTTATCTCTTCTTTACAGCATAGTCCAGAGTGTCAAAGCCAAGTCAGTATTTTTTTTTTTTTTTGTAAGGAGCTAAAAAGCCCACTGCAAGGTCCAGATTTTCAATGTAAAGTTTCTCCTGCATCTTATTTGCATGGCTGAGTTATAACCCTCTAAATTACAAACAGAAGCACTGGCAGACTCTAGCTAACAGCTCTAATGGATGCTATTATATTTCTGCTGCTAGTTGGCACTCAACCTTCACTACCTTATCAGCATAAAGGGATGCTGTCAACTTGAAAAATTGTCTTCCTTGGGGGCGGGGGGAAGCCATACCTACTATTGTTCCAAACCAGCCTTTTCCACAGCAGTAACTAGAAGAGACTGAGGATGTGAACAGCGTCCTGTTTAACTGGCTCTGTTCAGTGTTTGCTTTGCATATGTGACAGCGCTTTGTGGCGTTTCAGTGTTGCTGGTGTGCATTAGCACTTCCTCTCTCAGACTGGCAAGATGATGCCTCCTGGGAGGTGGGGTGCGGAAGGGTCAGCAAGGAGAGGGGACGCTTTCATCCCAGGCCTTCTATTAACAGCAGCAGCAGAAGTGAGTGAAAAAGCAACATGAGGATTTGTATGTACATGGAGAACAGATATCAAATATACAGGATGCCATTGTGCTTAGTGCACTGTTTAAAATTGGTTTGTAGCATGCTTGGGAGAGAGGGAACTCTCATCTTACTCCTCCTGTCTTATTTCCTTCTCCAGAGATGATTTTTATAGTGCCCTGCTCACCGCTATTTAAAGACAAATCTATGCAAAACTTGCATTGTCTCATATGGGCCAGTTTGGAAATAGTTCAAGTTGTCAGCATCCCTTTAAATACAACACTGTTCTTTCCCTTGCAGGTGCCAAAGCTCTCTCCGGAGGAATTTGCATCTAACCTGGGGAAAAAAAAAAAAAAAAGGAAGAGTTCCTACTTCTTTGTGATTAAAATGACCGGCACGCTGCAGAGAAGCACCTGCTACTACCATCTCTGCCAGCTTCCCCTAAAATATGCTCAGCTGCCTCAACCCACAAATGTGTTAGCAGATGAGAGACCTTTTACTAACCAGTGAGTAACATCCCCCTTTCTGTTTTGGTGCTGAAGTGGTTGGTTCTGTTTGGGCTCTGGCAGGCACTCGATTGTTTCCAGTTTCTGAGAAGGACAGCCCAGACTGCTGCTTCCTGCCGAGGAACTGGTGAGGGAATAGAAACCGGAGACCAAGATCGCCACCTCCTGGGCAAAAGGCATTTACGCTTCCAGGAAAGTTTCTTTTCTTTCATTCCCTCCTTTCATTCTCACTCGTCTTTCATTGTGACAGTCCAAGGTTGAAGGAGAAGGCTTAGGAAGCTTGCCGGCTTGCAATGCCAGCTCTGACCCTACTGTGGTCCCTCTTCTTCCCGTGAGACTCAGTAAAATAAGACAGTGAATTTATGTCCCAGGGTGGGTATGCTGTTTGTCTTTTTGTTACGTACTTCAGCAGCAGCAATGTCAGCAGCAAGGCTCATGTGCATTAACAACCCCAGAGGTTTACAGAGTGTTGAGCAGATGCAGGAACAGTCAGGCTCTCCTCATGTACTTAAAACGGCCAGGACTGTTTAGCAACTGGCACCTACGCCCAGTGCAGTACAGGCACACTATGAAAGTTAGAGTGTAACACCTTACGTTTCATAAATAGGCATGCCATTTCAAAACCTGAGGCCTACAGTGAGGCTCCTAAGGATACCTATGGATTTTGGAGTGTAACTTAAAAAGTTACATTTTGCACATTCTCATCAGGCTTGCTACAAAAGTCGCCCTGCTGTAGTTTGTGAGGTTTCACTCACCAGTGTTTGTAACACAGCTGGAGAGCTTTCAAGCAGGGGCCAGATGAACGCGAACCTGAGAGTTCTTTGACGATGCTGGGTAGGACTACTGAATGCTGATGGTGGGTGAGTCAGGGTGTTGCACTGTAATGCTACAGGGCTGTGCTAGTGCAGTGATATTCCTGACTCGGCTACTGGAAAGCGGTAAACCAACTGGGGATTAAATGGTATAACGTTAATCAAGTTACACCTTGGAGGTGACAGTTATTCAATAAGCAAAGACCAAATGTCCCAAGCATTATTAACCTCTCGCATTAAAAACAGCGAAAATCAGCAACTACCTGCACAAACTCTGTGTAGATGTGAGAAAAACATATGGCAGCTACTGTAATTATGGTGTCACAGAATAAAGTTCCCAAGGCATCAAGAAGTTAGAAAAGGGTCTGGGGAGGTGGGATTCCTCAACTCCCAGTGCTGCCACTGATTTATTGCAACCGTAAGCACCTCCTTCACCTTTCTACAGCTTAGTGAGATGAATCTTTTAAGGGGTATGTGAGAAAGATTGGTTAATTCATTAAACTGGTTACTGGGGTTATGATGACTCAGAATAACAACAGTTATAAAGCAACTGAGGAAATTATACTGTTAGAAAAGTTTGTCCTAGTACCGAGAACTGAGATTAAGTTGGGCTGTTGTGATTTTTAAGACAGATGTCATTCACTTAATATGAAATCTATCAGATTTCTTACAAAAAAAAAAAGCCTTTTTCAGTCCTAATCTGGGCAGTGGATCCCATATATGTTATTAAATATAAACTCTGTTATCTCCAGTGAAAATTAGATAGCAAACAAATTGAAATAACATTTTTTACTTAGGTCAAAACAATTTAAACCAGATTACTAGTAACAAAATAACTTTCTTGAAGTTAAATAATAACACTTCAGTTATAAACAAAGCAAAAACTTTGTATAGATGATAGTTTTGAAAGAGCTTGAAGGTGTAAATTTCACAAATTAAACCCAAAACTTACTTAAACATATTACACCTTTACCAAACCATCATGAGTCTTGCAAAGCCTTCTACTGTTTTAAACCAATGTTTAAAGATCATTAATTGAAGTGGATGCTAGGAATTATAAAGGCATTTTCTTCCTAAGTTCTTCTTGCTCTCAGTCACAACATCTATACAACTTTTAGCTTGAACACCTTGAAGTACACATTTTCTTGCAGTAAGAAGGAGTAAAATTTTGTTTTGAATAATACAAAGTAGGATTTAATGTTTTAAATGCTTTTTCATCACTGACACAGTCAGATCCAACACAATGTCTGAATTGTGAAATTACAATTTGAATTTAACTTGCATACTTGTGTTTTACAGATAAATTTATCACTCTTTTGCTAAGTGTAATTGAGTTATCACTTGATAAACAGTGCACACGTAGCAGGCGGTTTTGCTGTTCTTCAAATACTGGAAGGAAGATGGAGTTTTTGAGCTCCTCTTCACAATGAAGACTTGTGGTTTCCTGGGAGGAAGAGTTCATTCAGGTGATTCACATACTCACAGCTGTATTCTTTACTAATGACCTTGGACTATTCTTCTCCAGAGATGAATAATTGTAGTGACCCCATTCAAAGGAGATGCAAACTGTAAGTGAAGAATGGCCGCTACGATACCGAAAGGCACAGAACACAGAGCTTATTAGGCTTTGCCATCAAAAGTGGAGAGGGATTTCACTGCTTCAAAGTACAAGGGAAAAAACGGACAGAAGTAAGCTAAAGAGGACAGTGTTGGCACAGGAACAAGCTGATAATAAAGTAGTGCTGAATATATTTAGGCTAGCCTACCAAATAGCAGCAGTATGTGGAGGGAGCATAAAAATCTGTTTTTAAGGGCGCAATCATTTTATGACAAAGATCACATATGATTGCCTGCAATAGCAGGCATATTATTCTTTCTCTGTGTAGCAGTCTCCTACACAGGAGGACTTTAATGTGAAGTGCTCTTGCTGGTTGGGTAATGACAGCCCTACTCAGCCTCTCTTGTTTTATAAACCTCTTTCTGAGCAGTCTCAGCTATTCTGACACAGGCACTAAGAGCCAACAAGAGAATACCTAACACTTTAGCCAAAGATTTGAAAGCAAGCTCTCACAGCCTTCTAAATCGTGGGCTAGAAAACAGCAGTATCTTCTTGCAGAATGACTTGAGACACACCCCTTGAAGTCATCAGACATTTGTCATGCCTTTGATCCAGTGGACAGCCCTCTTTATTAAGTTTCCATGAGCAACTTTTAGCTACCTGCAGATAGTGCCACTCTGACACTAGAAAAGCCTTTTCAGGTTTCAGTCTTTCTTTTCTTTACAACTATTCTATAGTTGTACAGTGGTTTCGTATGAGACCTTCATGCATCTCTCAGTTTTTCATTTCATTAGGCCTATAACATTTTGACTGTAACTTCAGTCTTTACTTCAAGGATTTCCTCTGCGTACTGACTTCCTCAGCAACTCTAACACGATGAGTGAGTACTTCATTATGCATTATTTACCTCCTCAGTGATTCTGACCTCCTAAAAGAAACAGTGCAACATAAACTACTTAAGATTTTTTTTTTTTTTTAAGGCTAGGCTGCAAAGGCAACTAAACTCCCTCAAACTGAGGAAGTCTGTTACAGATGTTTTTGACAGCTTGAATCTTATGGAAGAGATTCTTGAATATCCATTGTCTCCTTTCAGATTTTCCTATTATATATGAAATTTACCAGTTTACCTTGACACTGTACTAAGCCTTACAATCTCTGCTCAAAGTAGACCTTAACAAGTGACTTGTCATATATCTCATCTTGATGCACAAGCTGTATTACACCAGTATTTTTTAAAGGCACAGGCTCCACTTAGACTCTAGCCTGCATTCTATGGAGACGTATAAAATTAATTAACAAAGCTCTGTAGTTTATGCACACTTCTTGAATGAGTTCATGTTTCCAAACACAAGAGACAGTGTTTTGTCTTGAAGGAGAACCACATGTTTTATGAAAGGTGAGACTTTGACAAAACAATGCATTTGGATCCAGTTTTCCAGTTTGGAGCACTATAAAAGCTCATTAGAAAGAAGAGTCTGTATTTTGTTCATTTTCTGCACTTACTCCTCCACACTTTCCATGCACATATATTTATAAAGTTTCAGATCAGGGTCATCACCTGCATGGTGATGGTGTCCACAGAAAAAGGTGCCCAGAAACTGTATTATAATGAAGAGAAGACAGTTTAAAAGATTAATGTATTTGAACAGGAAAACAAGAGATCCCTCTTCAGCAACAAACATGAACATCCATTAAACCAACCTAGAAACTAGGCACCATCACAAAGAGGCTGATATAACCTAGGACAACATCTTATCTAGACTGAAAAGGATTCACAAAATCAATTAGCACTTCATTTTTTAATTAAATGAACATTTATACAAACAAACAACAGAACACTTTGGGGAAGTATAGGCACGTATTGCCACAGAAGGGTTTCCTACAGTACAGACAACAGCCATCAATTCTTTACTTTCCCAGTCTGGGTTTTGTGCAGTGAAGACAAAGCCCAGAGTCCAATAAACCCAAACATGAATTATCTGAAATCCTTTTTTCTTTTCAAACAGAAGGAGGAAATTACTTGCTGCTAAAGATGTTCAGACTAGTAATTTTGCAAATGGTGCTATGAAGCTGATCAGAAGGGAATGTGTTGTAGCATAATTGCCCTATTTCAAAGCATTATCCTATAATAACAATCTGCAGCACGGCTGTGCTTCACTGAGAGGGAGAGAGTGCTACATCCAGCAGGCACCTCAGCACACGCACGTTCCAGGGAGAAGCACCCTCCTTGTCTGCTAATGCTGGAAGGCAGCCCATTAACCAGCTCGAGCCATTTAGATCCTAATTTCAGGGCAGCGAGATAGCACTTGCTTCATTGGCTGCAGCTATTTGCTATTTCCAGTTATAACCCTTGTGATTAAGGCAAGGTCTGAGCCCTCAAACCCTTTTCTGAAATAGAGACTAGCTTTTATTCAACAACGTATCAGGAAAACACTTTTTGGCATCAGACCAAAGGAATGTTTAAGTGTTAGGTTTTCAAAAGCTATCCTATTAACTCAATAAAGAAATGTCTTTAATTTAATAATCAGAAAACATGTTACACTAGGCTGCAACTTATGGGAGCTGCAGGTGGAGATTACTTCCCTTCCTCACTGCTGGAATCCATGCCCTTGAGTACTCATTTGTTTGCAACAGCAGAAAGTTGGTCACGGATCCTTCCTAGACCTTCTAACATAGTGTCCAGGGTTTCTTTGCTCAGTTCCACAGTCAGTGCAGAAACAACAGGACTATTTCCACATAAGGCAACATCTTCCTGAATCTGAAAACAGGAATGCAGATGTCAGCTCTAGGAAAAAAATCATTCACATGTTTTTCCAGTGCCACTACGAAAGTCAGTGTTTAATAGATTCAGAAAAATGCTTTAAATTTGGTATCCAGCTCCATCGTGAAGGACTATGGCAGATTTTTTGTCTCCCTAGGGAAATGCACTCCCATTGACAGAGTGCAAGTAAGCATATACTGCCGTAAGTACGGGGAAATTCTGAAGAGACTCATGGCAGGAAGACACATCCATATCAAAAGCATCTTAGCAGATACAGCATAGGATACTTAACCCCATCCCACACAGAGAAATTAGATTTTTTTTCTCCTCCTCTGAAACACACCCATCCCATTTTTACTGTTTGGGGGGATCCAGAACTCTGCAGAATATAAGCAGTAAGTTCAGCTATACTCCCCAAATGGTAGATGTGGGCAGTGAAGGAAGTTATTAGTAATCAAAAGTCATTTCTCAACTAATGCAGTCAGCTAAACATGCTGAGGAGTGGCTTAGAATTAAAGGCTGATGACTTCATAATTTATCTTCCTTCTTTCTGTAGAGAACAATGGTGATCAGGAAGAAAAATGCTGCCTTCTTGCATCCTCATGCAAAGAAAACTCTCCCTTGCAAGGAAAAGAGGGCTTTCATCATAGACATCATTCCCAGGCTCTGCAGTATTTCAAAGATAATCTCTGAGAAAGTCTGGTAATTGCCCACCAGGCAACAGGCAAGCACCAGATGCCTGTCTGAACTGTTTTGCACTACCACTGCTAAGTCAGTTTTGATCCTGTATCCTTTACAGACACTGACATTACCTTTAACTGAAGCAGGCAAGTAGGGACTGCCATTCTGCTGATACTGTCTGAAGATGTCTTGACGTCCACCCTCCAGTCCATGTCGACCAGACGAGGCAGGGAGACTGAGGGATTAAAAAAATGGGTTCGTTAGGCTCGGCAGCACATGATGACACCAGACCCTGGAACCTGTGGCTATCACCATGTACATGCTTCTCCATTTCTGGCCTTGGGAAGTGTACAACTTTAGCACTACTACATGGTTTCACATCATTTTTGCTCTGCAGTAAGCCATCTCTGAAGGTCTCTTCATGACACTGGAAGGACAAACAGGGTTCTCCCATCATCACATGCAAGGATGGTACAGTGCAAGACAAACACTGGTAAATTCCCAAAGCAGCTGGGAGCAGGAACACGTCTTCTCTACCTCTTCATCCCTTGCCTTGCTGCCTGCAGCACTCAACTAGTGCTCTGGGACCTACGTGCTTATTGCTTTATTTTGGAACTGATAAGCACACAAGAATGCTCTTAAAATACAGCTGTATAACACATGTTATTTCAAGCTCCCCAACCTGTGAACCAAAGCATCCTGCAGTAAAGCATATGTATTGGTAAACATGTCTTGCCAATTTGTTAAAAATACTGAAGGTATCATCCTAATTAGATGTAGCCTAACAGAAATCATTCAACAGTCTGGTGCAATACTGACATCAATAGTTCAGGGCTGGAGACACCATGAGCCTTCCAAGGGAAGGAGGACAGGTCTGACTTGGCTGCCCTGCTGAAAAATTTGTGCAGTTATCTCCTGCAGAGAGGAGGATATTCTCACATGATAGTGTGTACTTAATGGAGTTCACTGCACTACAAACACTCAAGAGTCCCTAAGCATTGTGCATTAAAGTGAAACTGAGGCAGGTATTTAGATGGCTGGCATGCAGATATCTTCCCACCATGTTTGAACAAAACACAGTTTCCTACTTTAATTAAAAAAAAAAAAAATACATTTTAACTCAGAAAAAAGAAACAGTATTGACATTTTAATCTCAGATTTACAAGTGTCTTCTCATCCAAACTGCAAACCAGAGGAAAGCGTAATTACTTATCCAACTAGATAACAACAGCAAGTGTTAAAAGACGATGCTTGAACACTTGACTGCCCAGTAGTAAAGCGCAATTTACCAACATAATCCAGAAATTTGGAAAATGTCTGTAAGGTAAATTCATTGTTTAAAATATATGTAACGAAAACAAGTTGTAAAGTGCCGTTTAACAGGGTATACTTAAACACATTCCCACTTTGGTACTGTCACATTTATAAGACTTGGAACACCTCTTGCACCTTTTTTCAACTTCATTTTCTGGTAAGAGCTGAGCTGTACTTCCTGTGTTCAGAAGTGCAGCATCCAGTTTCCTGGGAAAACCAGTAAATTCTCACTAGAATAAATCCACACTAAGGACCTGGAAACAAAGACAAACCCTTTTGGTTTGAAAAGGGCATTTGCAGCTAAGGGGCTTAACTGCTGTAACTGTGTCAGAATAAATGGCTACAGGCTGCCAGAAAAAAAAACATTGCTCCTGTTTATGTCAGCTAGGGATTTTCAAAGAAGTCCAAAAGAAATGTAGGACAAACCCCATAAAAGATCTTTAAGAAGGTGATCATTTATTCCCAAACTCAATTTAAAATCTCAGCTGAGGTGCTTGGTAGGTTTGAGTGTCTTTGCAAAGCCTTATTGAACCTGGGTGGCAGCAGTTATTTGACATCTATTTAAGAGTACCGAAGGGCGATGAAGAGGCAAAGACTAAAAAGTCTGCTGCGTGCTAAGGAAAGAGCTGTCTCAATAGGCAGCTGCAGCCTTCTGGATTCTGTCTATCATAAGATGCCTAGTTTCCTCCGCAAAGGTTGATCACTAGCCTTCCTACTGACTCCAGATGCTCAAGTTGCTTCCTAACAGTGCTTACAGAAATTTCTCTTTCTATCTGGGGAAAGGCTCTTCCTCCTCCTCCTCCTCCTCCTGCTCCCCTGAGCAGAGCTCCAGGGGGCAG
The DNA here is from genome assembly GCF_036417535.1 of Chlamydotis macqueenii. NCBI lineage: Eukaryota > Metazoa > Chordata > Aves > Otidiformes > Otididae > Chlamydotis > Chlamydotis macqueenii. The sequence goes on along the minus strand of NC_141560.1, from coordinate 48,819,705 downwards.
CGCAGAACCAGCTGCCTTGCTCTTGCTTTTGGAACAAATTCCAGTTCACGGTCTGCCAGGGCCAGCATTTGGCACCACTTCCAACAACATAAACCGCATCTGTTTAGCCTTGTATGTTAATTTGCAATGCTTGATTGCCACGACTTGGGAGGGGCAGAAAACCATCCATGTTTTTATGTTAACATAGATCAATCAGTCGGAATGTCTGCTCTTTAAATCACTACCTTGGTCCCTATGTAATGTATTTCAGATATTTAATGAATCCAATACTAAAAAAATCCATCATTTCTTAGAAGACAATCTAATTCCAGCAGGGTTAAATACTCATCTAATGAATAAAGAGACATGAGTGTCAGAGCAGAGATCCTGAGCGGTGCTCTGAAAGCCACACAACCAGCCTTGCTTCTAAGTGTGAAGACCTAGCTAGTGGGTCATGCTGATGCGTCATGCTTGCTCTCATTTCCCCTAATGCATGACAGCGTTAAGGATACAGGGAAATGCATTATGTGTCTTGGTAACGCTAAAACATTGTTCAGTGTAAGCAACTGCTGTATTTACTGTATTAGCACTACACATTGGTTTCTTCCCTCTCCCAATTTATACTCCATTAAAACTTTGAGGGACAGTGTATTTCCAGGTCTTGCCATACTGTGTAGCTGTTGGACATTCTCTCCTCTGCTATGTATCAGCTCTTATTTGTAAGCCTACAAGTGCTACAGTTGTAAAGAAAATCTCTTGGGGCGAAAACAAAGTGCTGTAGCTACATGGAACACCTAACTGGGATGTAACTCGTCGCCCACGAAGCTGTGTTAAAGTTTGCACCTTAATTACATCATTGTTCAGACAGGTGAGGAAAAAGCAGAGTTATGAATATATGCAGTGTATTTCCTGATGCGTGGAAGAGAAAGAATGGACAGAATTGACTAGATGCACAAAGATAAGATATTCCCCAATACATACATATCCTTTGCACTGCACAGTTACTGAACATGGACATCACTTCATGACCTGAATGAGGAAGTCAAGTACTTCACTTTCAAAAGTTTTGCAAATAAATATTTGCTATACGCTGCACTATGCAAGACAGCAACAGACTGAGCATTAAATAGAACTGCTTGAGGACTGGAAACAATTTAGCACAGCAGCACAGATCTGAATACAAGCTTACTGGCCTTTGCTAAGCTCTGTGGTGCCACAATCATACAGCTTCATCTACCGTAAATGATGGTATCCCTGTGCAAAACATTACGAAAATACATTGTGATGCACTATTCTAAACTCTAAGCTCCAATGACCTCAGGAAACATTAATTGCACCAAGATGTCAACTACTACTTACTCTGACTTGCTTGTGCTTCATTCCTCCAAGCAGAACTGTGAAAAAGGGGAGAAGAGAAAAACAGTATCAGCAGTGCTTTGAAAAAAAATCAAACCAAAAAACTAGAAAGAAAAAAAGGTAGGGAAAGCATTCAGAGTGGCTTGTCTCTGACAGAAGGGTCACCAGGGCTGCAACAGCAAGCTGAGGAGAGAGACTGCCTATGCTACAGAGTGCCGAGGAAAGGCTGTCACTGGTGGGCAGTGGTACACAAACTGGTGACCAACTACTGGTTCTTCTGCAAGTGCAGCTCACTTATGCCATGTACGCTTCTCCTCAGTTTTATCAAAGCAACGGCCTACCAAGCAGTGAGATGTACAAGTATGCAGAGCTGCTATCCTCTGCCACCACCTCGCGTACGCTCTACTGCATACAGTGCCTCCGCACCTAAGCCAAGGTGGTAAGTGGACAGGCATCTAGATTTTGTAGTGCTGAAATCCAGTCCTCTAAGTTTTATCCTCATCTGTAGCATTTTTCCACCACACAGGTGAGTTGTTAGGACAGAAGAGGCTTTGCATTACGTGAATGAGGCCCACATCCATTCCAAAAGTCTCGGGAAAACCCTTTGTACTCACGGCTGTATTTTGTTTGCCATTCCACTCAGATTATGTATTTCATTCAACTCTGCTCATCCCAACCTGTGTGATTATGCCCAGGGCACTCACTGAATTCATAGAAACAAAACTCTGCATGCTGACAACTATCCACATATCAAGCCAGATACATAGGCTTTAATTTTCCAGGTGAAAGCAAATGGCAGGTGGGTAGCACTCACATATTCTCCAAGATTATCTTAGTCAAAAGGTTTTTCAGATTTTGGTGGAAGTTTTCTGGAAAGAGAGACAGGATATCTTCTGCCCTCGTCAAGCCGCGGTACACAACGTGTCTGGTGAGGTTGTGCAAAGCAGATACCAGCTGTAGGAAAGGAAGAGGAGAAAGGGCTCCACTGGGTTGAAAAGCTCTCCGTACAGCTCGGACAGGCCTTCAGCAGCCTGGAGACACACAGCTTCTGCAGCAAGACTGCCAGGGCCTTGGACATCCAAGCACTGCCCGACAGCCTTAACAGGCCAGGAGCTGAGCTCCTCGCTGTCCTCTAGCACGCAGCCTCATGCACTTCCCTTGTGCCTCCCTGTCAGGCCGCTCCGGGCCGTGCCTCCAGGGACGATAGCTTTTACGGAACACACTTAGTTTTTGCGGTCCTTCGGAGCCCCACGGCGCCGCGTATCCTCCCGAGGGCCCGGGCCAAGCCCCGCACCGCTGCGGGCCGCTCCTGCCGGTTCCCCGCTCCCCTCCCAGTGAGGCCCAGGCGGGCAGCTCCCGTCCTCCCGCTCCTTCCTACGCGCCCCCCGTTTGCGCACAGCTCTCCCTGCCGCCGGGGCCCGGCGCTGCCCTGCGCGCCCTACCTGCTCCGCTTCCTCGGGGCCGGCGGCGAGGCCGGGGCAGGAGCGCTGCGCCAGCGGGCCCAGGCCGGCGGGCGGGCTGGAGAAACACTCCTGGCACAGCTGCCGCACGGCGTCCTTCGACGGCGCCTGGCGGGGAGCAAAGCGGGGGGCGCTCAGCCGCAGCCCGGGAGAGGCGGCCCCCGCCACCGGGCCGGGCGCCCCGTCCCCCGGCAGCTCGGCGGCCCGCTCACCTTCAGCAGGCTCTGCAGGGCGGCAAACTCCCCGTCCCGCAGCGTCGCCATCTTGGCGCTGTCAGCTGAGCCGGGCGCCAACCTCCCCCTGCCGCGCCGCCACCTTCTCGGCGCTGTCAGCTGAGGCGGGCGGGGGCGGGGACGGGGACGGGCCCGAGGGCGGAGCGGCCGGGCAGGCCGGGCGCTGTAGTCCTGCCGCGTCGGCAGAGGCCTCGCCTTGTTGCGGCCTCGAACCGCGGCGCCATCTCGAAGCTTCAGCGGCCCACTCTGGGCGCCGTGGGGGCAGGGTCTGCAGCCGGAGCCCGACACAGTAGCGGGACCCCAGTGTGGGTAGGGAGGTAGCAGGGACAAGGGCAAGCAGTAAATATCTTGCCAAGTCCTTCTCCTCAGGGCTGCTCTCGATCCGTTCTCCCCTCAGCCTGTATTTGTGTTTGAGATTGCCCTGACCCATGTGCTGAACTTTGCCCTTGGCCTGGTTGAACTTCATGAGGTTTGCACGGGCCCACCTCTCCAGCCTGTCAAGGTCCCTGTGGACGGCATCCCTCCCTTCCAGCGTGTCGACGGCACCACACAGCTTGGTGTCATTGGCAAACTTGCTGAGGGTGCACTCTATCCCACTGTCTATGTCATTGACAAAGACGTTAAATGGGGCCAGTCCCAATTCCGACCCCTGAGGAATGCCACTCATTAGCAGTCTCTGCTTGGACATTGAGCCATTGACCCCAACTCTTGGAGTGCAGCCACTCAGCCACCTTATCCACTGAGTGGTCCATATCTTAACAAACTGTGTGTGTCTTTCACTTTATAAAGGATTTCAATAAGTCGCAGATATTTCCTCATTGCTACTTCTGTCACAGCACTCCCATCTCATTTCCATTTGTGTTGTTCTGTGAGCAGGATAACACACGGTAAGAAATGCCAATATGTAAATGCTGTTTGCATTGGGCTTTGCAGGCTTGGCAGGGAAAAGGGCTTCCTCTTGCAGAGGAACTGATTTCCCCCTCTCATGCTGGGAAACTTTAAAGGGTAGAAGGATCCAAAGGGAGAGGATTTTATTTTCCGTCATTTTTCATGAACAGCAGGAAATGAGGCTCTGGGGGAACTATTTTGGGGTATGAGTTTACTATCTGTGGCCTCTTGAATTTAATCAGTATGATTGATCAGTTTGGAGAGCTACCATGTATTTGTGCTGCTTTCTCTAGCACTGTGTCACCAGCAAAGCTAACCTAGCGCAGGCAGCACGTTAGGTAAAGCTGGGAGTCTGCCATGTGGAGTCATCTTCATGATGAGGCCTTCCTGGGAGAGCTGGTGTGCTGCTGAGTTTGGGTGGCAGGACCGAGTGGACACTGGGCTGTGGACGGCAATTGCTTACTGTAATATACAACTCAATACTCTCACCAGAAAAGGAAAATGAGCTACACAGATGACATTGTCTATTCCTTCCTGAGAGGAAGTCTCTGAAAGATTTGGTGATGGTCTCTCTTCTACTGATGTCACAGCGATAATTTTCCTCCTACAGAAATTCAACAGTATCTGTAAACTACACACTGGAATAGACCAGAAGCTGAAGGGAAGGAGGATGGGATCCTAATTTCTGTTTCCAAAATGAAAGGTTTTCAGAGTTAGTGAGTTAAACAGTAGCACCCCAAAGGAAATAAAATGGTGTAGTGGTTAGAGCTCAGAGTTTAAGAGCTAGGAAACTGGAATCATGTTCTCTTGACCCTGCTTCGGCCTTCAGATGAATCAAGGTAGGTCACTTCTGTTGCCTAAGTGACAGGACGGTAATGTAACTAACTGTATAACATAAAGTCCTGCATTGAGAAATGTGGGCATTTATTAACATCAGCAGTAATCTTAGAGGTTGTGAAAGGAAAACAGAATGAAGGCAGTATGAAAAAACATACACTGTGTTACAATCTGAGCAAGTAAGCCTAAAGGAAACCTAGAGATTGTTCACAGGATATCACTTAATGTTGTATCTGCATCATTGACCTCTTATAATCTGCCTGCTTGTCTTGTTCCCAAACCAATAAAACTAGCATTTCTACAGTCAGAGGTAAGCAGAATTTTTCTAGGCAGTAAAACTTCTGAAATGCTGTATCGAACTGGGGAAGAGGGTGACTGTTTTTTTGTTGGTTTTTTTTTTTTTTCCCCTCAGGGCTTTTCTAAAGCAATGGCTTTACAAGACTTCTGTAAAATCAGATTGGTCTATGCCTAGGTTAAGGACTTATTTGTGTAGAGTAACTTTGTCAGACAAGTAGGTGGAGAGATGCAACAGGTGGGGCGGGAGGGGGAGTAGATAACTGTCATTGTTAACTATCACAGGTGTATGTGGCAAGAGATAACGTCTGTCTGTGAGTCACATACTCAGGACAACGGTGCTGCCTGCCAGTAAGCACAGCTGGCATCATACTGAATTTGTTCTTCAGTCCACCTCCCGATGTTGCCATTTTCTCACTCAGGGAGCCTTCTAATTATGAGAAAATAAAGACAGGTTTGATTTAATATCAAAATTGAAGCTTTGTTTGAAGTTCATGGTCAGAAGCCAACAGAATTGCTTAGTAAAATGCTTTTCTGAGGGTGAGTAGGTCCTTCCTTTCCTTCCATTTTTAATTCTTTTGGTACTGTCTGTAGCAGTCTTCAAAGTCCAGACCTCCAAAATCAGACTGTAAGGGGTTAACGGTGAGACTGCATCATGTAAGAGAGGCTGGCCCTGTGATCAGTGTGCTTATCAGGAAGTTTTGAAAGACACCAGTTCAATTATCTGCTGTGCCAGAGACAATTGTCTCCAATTTGAACAAAAACTCTTGGAGGAATGAGGTGGATTGGATGACCTCCTCAGGTCTTCTCACAGCCCCTTTTTTTTCTGTGATTTCATGTCTGTTATCACCCAGTGGGACTCGGCTGTGAGCTTGGAGCCTGCAGATGTATCTGCACAGCACTATGTGTGGGAATTGGCTTGGGTCTCCAGAGCCAAGCTGCTGTTAGTCCGATCGTTGAGTCTGAAATTTAAACTCTGTTTCTGAGTCGCACAAATTTGCCTGCGTTCAGGTCTGGGTGATGCAGCTATAGTACTGACTGATTTGACTGTCTCTCTTGGTTGAGCCAGCCTCGGGTATCTACAAATTGTCCTTCTTGAAGTAGTGCAGATATATCTATCTAAAAAACACATGGGCAATAGCACTGCAGGGGGCTAGGTGAGTGAGCAGTTTCCAGACTATGGGACTCCTAAATACTGTTGATAACTTTCTAAATTCGGGGTCTCCTGGGCATGGGGACATAAGGGTATGGGTATGTATACTTGACTGCTATCTGCTGTTCTTGTCTGTGACCTCTATTCCCAGCCACGTAAAAAAGCCTCCAGAAGTGGTATTTCATGTGGGGAGACAGGATCAGGGACCCTGCTGAGAATCACTTAAATGAGAAGGGAGGTGAGGCATGAAGAGATGACTTCTGAGAGCTAGGTGGGAAGTTTCTGGTGGGAGTTGGAGACCTCCTGGTGCTTGCAGTAGGAGAATAGTTCTTCATCCTGCCTTTTCACTTAAAATAGCAAGCTGTCCTAGTTTTCTGTATCTACTGGTACTTGGCAAGGAATAGCCAGGGGGAATTCCCTTGTTGGCAGGTATATATACAGCTCTCTACTGGACTCTGAGGGATTTTAAACTTTTCCCTACCTGTAAGCTATCAAGAGGGAAGTTGACTATATGCCCTTTGCCTTTTCTTGATGGAGAGAGACTACCAGCTCCTTTTAAAAAAAAAAAAATAGGGAGGTAAGGGGAAGAACTGTGCGTATTTCATATACAAGACATTGAAAGAACTGTGTGGGTTTCACTGACAACATGTTTATCTTCAACAGAAGTCAGCTATCATGACAGAATAAATTCTGTGATGCCGCAAGGCAAAAATCAAGAGATGAAAAGCTGAATGGAAGAATTTCAATAAGTCATTGTAAAATACACTCCGTGTTTTTATACACAGCTATATAACTCCAATGACAGAGAAACACTTTGCAAAAATGTCATCTTTGTTATAGTCCATCAATTAAAAGGGAGCCCAAAATAAATGTGTTTGAGAGGGACTGTGTTGTGAGGAAAGCTCAGTCCTGCTGTTCTTAGTATGTTCAAGGTAAAAAATAAGCATAAAAAAGCAAGCAAATGACTTGCCAAAACCCATTCCAGCCAGTCTTTTTTTTTTTTTCTTCCCCTTGAGAAGTAAAAAAGGAAAGGAATAAATTTAGCTTCCCTACAATTCTTGGCTGGAGAACAGTAACCTTTTACACTCCAGGGAAAGAAGCACACAATTCTAGCTCATTTTGGCCATTCAAGGATTCTTGGGAGAGAAATCCTTGGGACGGTGACAATTCGATGGGAAGAAATATTAGGTTTTTTCCAGCAGTGTGGCTTATATTCACCGGAGCATCTGTTGCAGAACAATGGTCTCTTCCTTACGGGCTTTCTGCTGCAAGGCAGGGCGGTGCTCTGCAACCGCACCCTCCTGCGTGTGTGCAATTTCTGTGCTGCTGCAAGGAAGAGTGAAGATGTTCTTTTGCCCTGAAGAGAAGAACTCCGTACTAGGTGATTCTGGGTTAGAGACTGAGCAAGATAAAGTGTGAGAGACATATTTTGCACAGTTACTTTTGCATTATTTGTTTTTTTAATGGTGTTTCTTTAGAAACAAAGAGCTAATAATAGGAAACAAATCTTCACAGAGCATGCAGGCAAGATTGGGTTTATTAGTACTACCTGCCTACCTGGAATCATATTCTCCAACCAGGACTTTCCTGAAATGTCTCCAACTTTCTAAAGTCCCATTTATACTATCTTACATATTGATGGATAAATCAGTCTTTCCATGCCAGGGCTAGGGCAGAAGTTTCTTCTTCTTGTTGTTACCGAGAATATTACCAGGAGGGCAAATTTCCTCCTAGATGTCTGGTTGTATCGACACTAGTAAACTGAACAGGGGCAGAGAACATTCTTGAGACCATTACTGTTAAATTGCTAGTGCTTTTCTTGGCACGGTTTCCACTCATACTGACTGTCACTCTCCCAGGCAGCTCCAGGGTACAGATCAGGAGTCAACGTAGACTAGAAAGCCGCCCCAATGAGCAGCGTGCATGAGGCCACGCCATCCAAGAGGCCAAGAGCTGAGCAGCTCTTGCAAACTGTCCTATGCCCATTGGTCTCTGGGCCAGAAAACAGTTCAGAGCATGTTTAATTTACTAGCACAAATCTAACTTTTACGTTCTTGTCCTCAGTCCTTTTGCCTCAGTCAAAATGAGCTTTCCAGCAGACGTGGTCTTTCTGTTCCACCTAACCCACTACACGAACATCAGTCACCAGAGGTTACCACAGTCCTCCTCAGCTTTTGTGCCTAAGGGCAGAGAAAGACTGCAGTTCATGAGCAGGTATAAAAGCTTAAAATCCAGAATTTTAATCCTCAGGCTACAAAATGTGGAGGTTTTTAGGTATGTAGGCAGAGCCCTGTAGGGGAGGTGCAGAGCACCGAGGCCAGAGGTGTTTTTTCTGCCGATGGGTTACCTGCCTGCATCACTCAGCGGGGCCAGACTCATCCATGCTGAGGTGCTGCCAGCAAAGCTATGGAGTTTTTTCTTCACATTTCTAGCTAGCATCTCTGTGTTGACAAAACTTTGTAGACAACTTTGACATTTCAACGTATCTAGTAAGGGAGCAGCCTTCAATTTTAAATATGATTAAAAACTGCCCTGGAGCATAAGACAATAGCAAGTGTCTTGGCACCTTGACTCAGAAAGTGAGAACCAAGCATGTCCTGATTGGCCTTGAGGTGATGACCAATGTAGAAACTAAGCAGCAAACAAGATGGATTCACTTTTCATTCAAAGCATGGGGAGAAAAATACTTGCAAAATGGATGGAGCAAAGAACTGACATTGAAGAAAATGGGGGTTGCTTAAACTGCTGGCTGATCCTTTATTAGGATGCAGAAAGCCTCTGACCTCAATAGGAAATGTAGGTTCCTAAGGACTTATTAGTCATAAAAATAGTGATGAACTTAGAGAAACCATAATAGCCTCCTCAACCAGGAAGACTGAACTGGCTTGAAATGTGAAATGTTGCCAGCATAAAAGTGTTGGCTATATAAGCAGCCACTGTGCCCTCAAACCAGTTTATCTCTACTGGTAAAACACTTGAAGTAGAGCCAGCTGCATCAAAAGAAAAGTATTTATCTAGTTAAGATGCTCAGGAACCTGAGTGATTAATGGAAGCTGAAGAACTTACTAGATTCTGTGAGAAAGCCTTTGTGCTAATCTACTGCTCTAATGCAATCTCAAAAGTATAGAGAGACATTTAGAACATACAGATCTGTTTCTAAATGGTAGCTGTCTCAGATGCTTCTGCTTTGGCCTTTTTGTGCTTATTAAACGCAGGTGCCAGACATGAGGCAGCTGTGGTTAGATGCCAGCAGGTCTCTAAATAGACACAAGGGTCCACCCCTGCCAAGAGGATTGCAAGCCAGGAGTCATGTGGACCTGTAACTTGAACAACCCACCTGCAAATGTCCTGAAGAAGGGCTTGTGGTCACCAAATCTTGTCCATATTTTCCAGCTGTAACAACTGGGCTGAAGGAAAAAACACTATGTTGCTGTAGCATTTTCCAGGTAGTAGGGATTATTTTTAATGTTGCTAGTGAAGGCAATGCAAACAAAATACCCCAAGTATAAAATAATATATTGGTTCACATTATTTATGTTATGGGTACAGCCAAGGTTTTCACAGTTCATTCACAGAATTAAAAAAAAAAAACAACAAAACCCATAGCCCCTAAACTGTATGTAGTCTATTTACTTTGAGACTTGCTTATAAAAGACTACCAGTTAGAGGTTAGGAACTTTATGTTCTCTCTCTTTTTGTTTCTTGCTAGGTAAGGTAAGGAAAATGCATACGAAACTTGTAAGATAGTGTTTTGTACCCAGTACCAGAAATCCCTGTGCCAGAAGTTCTCCTGCTGTACACTGAAAAAGCTCATCCGTGACAATGTTTGGCATTAAACCACTGGGGAACAGAGATGGAAAATGTCTGGCAATTCTGAAAACAAAAACAAAAAAGAAAACAAACAAAAAGGTGAGGAAACGTTTCTATTTTATTTTATGTTACTTTTCCTTTTTCATTTTTCTTACCAGAAAACTTTTGGAAATTCTGACAAAAATCAAAGTAGCTGTTTGAAATATATACATAGAGGAACACAACTATTGACTTCTTTAGGAATGAGATAGTCATTGTTACCATATATGCAATATAACTTGCATGCAGAGATTTCTGCTAAGAATATTTATGGCGTAACACAGTACCAATTCTTCACTTCTAAGTAGCTATTCACATGCCCCTTACTACAAAGGGAATTCTACTACCACAGGGGTATTTATTGTCTCTTTTTCCTGTTGCTGTTGCTAAAATTGAGGGATATCTTTCATAATGGAAAGCATTAATATTGTGGACTTGTAAACAGAATGGAAAATCGTAGCCATAGGGCCGAGAAATAATATGTACGTTAAAACTGATGTTATAATGGAGATAGAAAAGGAACTCATTTTTAGAGAGCCTGGAAAATAACCATGACATTCCTATGCATTTTCATTGCACTGTGATTAAACACACCATAGCCTTAATGGAAATAAATCTGGCCTCTGCTATGTGAGACCTATAATTGCTCAGTACCAACAATTTTACAGTGCGTTGCCTTTATTTGAAATAGCTACTAGGAAGAATTCTAAAAGCCTGTAGTGCAACAATAATAATATTATTTTAAAATTCACTCTAAAATTTCTCTGCATTGTGAGTGAAAATATTTAATATCAGGGCAGATTTTTTTTCTATTTTTTTCCTTGTCTTGCATTTACAAAAATTAATAAAAATAAACAGGGAACTTTGTACCTTTTTCCTTTACTTCCATATGTTCACGTCACAAGGTGAGAAGCTGATACAATGTCAACAGCATCCTACTGCTCATAAGAAAAAGCAGATTCCTAATAATAAAGTTGCTTATCCTTTTCCAAATTAGAAGATGCAGGACTTGGCTCCTAAATTAATGCAGTAGAGATATGACATGAAGTATATGTTGATCAAACTGGATGCAGGCTATGTGGTGACCAAGAGAAAAGCTCTGTGCCCCAGCCAGTCTGAGGGGAAGCCCTGTGGAGTTTTAGGGTACAGGATTTCCAAATAGTCACCTATCTGCCTTCCAGCACTTGCCAACTCCACAGGAGAGTCAGCAGGAGAAAAGCCTGGTTGTGCAGCACCCACTGTGGTGCAGACTGATGCATTACCTTCAAAACACCTTTGTCTTCAGCCAGTTAGACAGGAGACGTGGCACTGGGGGTTGGAGCATCAGGCATACCTTCCCTTCTGGCAATCCTGCTGCAGAGGCAGCTGTATCCTGTAGAAGGAGAGAGAACTGGAGTTATAATTTCTCTGGACACTACAGCAAGATTTGTCACAGCTTGCCTGTCAAAGCCCTTAGGTTTCTCCTAGGTAAAAGATGGGCAAGACTATTTAAATCTTCTTTTATGAAGTTTGAGATTTACAGATGGAAAGCATTAGGCAAGCACGAAGTATGTTTGTTCTTTTTGAAATATAGCAAGAAGCAGTTAAAAATTTTGAAAAGCTGTACAAATAAGACTACTTGAAGCAACCCTTGAAAGTACATTGATTTGAACGCCTTTTCAGGCATGAAAACAAGGCTCTTGCATTTAGCATTTTGACACATACTTCTTTTTACTGTATTCAGACAAATTTATTGGACTGCGTGATTGGGGAAAGTTTCTGTGTGGATCATGGGACCTGACAGATCATAGAATCATAGAATGGTTTGGGTTGGAAGGGACCTTCAAAGGTCATCTAGTCCAACCCCCCTGCAAGGAGCAGGGACATCTCCAACCAGATCAGGTTGCTCAGAGCCTCATCCAGCCTGGCCTTGAACATTTCCAATGATGGGGCTTCCACCACCTTTCTGGGCAACCTGTTCCAGTGTTCTGTAACTCGCATTGTAAAAATATTTTTCCTAATTTCCAATCTAAATCTACTCCCCACTATTTTAAAACCATTACTCCTTGTCCTATCGCAACAGGCCCTACTAAACAGCCTTTCCCCATCTTTCTTGTAGGCCCCGTTGAGGTACTGGAAGACTGCTATAAGGTCTCCCCGGAGCCTTCTCTTCTCCAGGCTGAACAGCCCAAACTCTCTCAGCCTGTCCTCATAAGAGAGGTGCTCCAGCCCTTTTATCATCTTTGTGGCCCTCCTCTGGACCTTCTCCAACTGGTCCATGTCCTTCTTGTGTTGGGGGCTCCAGAACTGGACACAGCACTCCAGGTGGGGTCTCACCAGGGCAGAGTAGAGGGGCAGAATCACCTCCCTCGACCTGCTGGCCACGCTCCTCTTGATGCAGCCCAGGATGCGGTTGGCCTTCTGGGCCGCGAGGGCGCATTGCCGGTTCATGTTGAGCTTCTCATCCACCAGCACTCCCAAGTCCTTCTCCTCAGGGCTGCTCTCAATCCATTCTCCGCCCAGCCTGTATCTGTGCCTGGGATTGCCATGACCCAGGTGCAGGACCTTGCACTTGGCCTGGTTGAACTTCATGAGGTTGGCACGGGCCCACCTCTCCAGCCTGTCAAGGTCCCTCTGGATGGCATCCCTCCCTTCCAGCGTGTCGACGGCACCACACAACTTGGTGTCGTCGGTGAACTTGCTGAGGGTGCACTCTATCCCACTGTCCATGTTGCCGACAAAGATGTTGAACAGGGCCGGGCCCAGCACGGACCCCTGAGGGACGCCACTCGTGACCGGTCTCCACTTGGACATTGAGCCGCTGACCACCACTCTCTGAGTGCGGCCATCCAGCCAACTCCTTATCCACCGAGTGGTCCATCCATCAAACCCATGCCTCTCCAGTTTAGAGAGAAGGATGCCGTGCGGGACAGTGTCAAAAGCTTTGCACAAGTCCAGGTAGATGATGTCTGTTGCTCGTCCCTTGTCCACCGATGCCGTAACCCCGTCATAGAAGGCCACCAAGTTGGTCAAGCACGATCTGCCCTTGGTGAAGCCATGTTGGCTGTCACCAACCACCTCCTTGCTCTCCATGTGCCTTAGCATGGTTTCCAGGAGAATCTGCTCCATGACCTTGCCAGGCACAGAGGTGAGGCTGACCGGCCAGTAGTTGTCTGGGTCTTCCTTATTCCCCTTTGTAAAAATTGGGGTTATGTTCCCTCTCTTCCAGTCATCGGGGACCTCACCAGACCACCACGACTTCTCAAATACAGTGGCCAGTGGCTTGGCAACTTCATCCGCCAGTTCCCTCAGGACCCGTGGAAGGATCTTGTCAGGTCCCATGGACTTGTGTACCTTTAAGTTCCTCAGATCATCCCGAACCTGCTCTTCGAGTACAGTGGGCGGTTCTTCATCCTCGCAGTCCCTGCTTGGACCTTCTACAGCTTGGGTGGTGGGACAAGAACTCTTGTTGGTGGAGACTGAGGCAAAAAAAGTCATTGAGTACCTCAGCCTTCTCCATGTCCTGGGTAACCAGGACACCAGTTCCCTTCTGGAGGGGGCCTACATTTTCCCTGGACTTTCTTTTGTCCCCTACATACCTATAGAAGCTCTTCTTGTTGCATTTTATATCCCTGGTCAGATTCAGTTCTGCCAGGGCTTTGGCCTTCCTTACCTTATCCCTGGCCACTCACACAGCCTCTTTGTAGACCTTTGTAGATAATCCTTTTAATCTTAAAATTTCCTGCTTTTATTTCTGTTAGTGGTTAATGTTGTGAGAGTGAGAGTAGGGTAGGGCCATTTGGGGTATATCGTGGGCATGATTAGCGATGCTGGCCTTGACAGCATGGCTGTGCACCCTGCGCATTGTCAGTCTGTTGTCTGTTGCAGTGGGTAACCAAGGTGCACGCAATGTAGAATCAAGATCTTTCCTGTTTGCACTCACGTGGCATTTGGTCCCATCTCTACTCATTTAACACTCCTGACAGATTTTTACTGTTATGATTTTTGAAGGAATGGAGCAAAAACCATGTGGTTAATACCTGGTTTGTACTCTTCGGTGTCAGTTCCCAATCATCCTTCAGATTACAGTATTCCTTCCTCCCTGGCCTCTTAGCTGAAGCCACTAGTGCCTTTTCAGTTTGAGTTGCTGATACTTGAGACTCTTCAAATGGAACTGCAAATTAGAGGGTGAGACCACTGCTGACAGATGTGATCTGTAAGACTCTGTGCTAACGGATACTCTCTGTGTGCTATGTAAGTCTGTGGACACTTGTCAGTATTAAAACTAGAAAATGAGCAGCCTAACACTCCTGTGAAGAAGGCACTGCATATTAGCAGTTCATCTAAGGTCATTTTCTTCCCCCCCTGCTGCAAGACGGTCCCTATAAAACTTGATAGATGGGTCAGACTGTGCCAGTTCAAGATATTATGAATGTGTTCAAACTGCAAAGTGTCATTGGGACAAAAAGAAGCTGAGTATTTTCCAGCAGAAAACATTTAGCCTAAGCATAATACCAAGCTTTTATGACTTTCGTTATCCAAGGTCTCATCCAGATGTAACAACCCTTCACTGATGCTCACAAGAACTCCTGGGAGAAAATTCTATGTAACATATCTCAAATCAGTGGAACTGCATCCACTTTTTAAAAGCAAATTAAAGCACGCTTTGAAACATTTTCCTGGAAGTACTTGCAATCCTGACACCATAACAGAGTTAGTTCTGGCAAGACAGAAGGAGCAAGCCACCCAGGGACAAGAGCAAGGCATTTAATCTCTCTTATAAAAGCAAAAAGTAAACAAGCACAGAGTTGGCAAAGGATAAATAGGAAGTTTAAAACTCATTGAAGGGGACATTTCTTTCTCTCTGCTCTCCTTTTGAATGTCAGTGTTTCTCAGCATGACTTAGCCATGCTAAGGCTGGACAACGAAGCCGAGGCCAGCTCCAGGACGGGGTCCCAGCTCTCCCTTTCAGGCACTGAAGGCGACGGCCACGCTGTGCAGGCAACAACATGGAGGGGAAGGCAGCAAGGGAAAGCTCAGACACGCTGAAGTTCTTGGGTTAACTGCAGTTAAAAGCAGCTGCCAGAAAGCCCTCCTTCAACACACGGTATGTAAAACAGCAAGCCTCAAGCATGCATGTTCAGTTGTATGACTTCTTCCTTCCAATAGAGGAACTTACCTTCAATAGCAAGTCGTTAGTAGGATCTATTACTGGGAACCATTACCGGCAGGAGAGCAGTTTCTGCACACCAGTGGGGCCCCAGGCCATCTTGGTGACCTCTGGCCAGTTCAGAATTCAGAACAGAGTGGAACATCAAGGACCAACTCGGAGTGCAGTCATGCCAGGATCAACAAACCAGCTCTAGAAACATTTCATCAGTTTAATATTCTGTATTCATTACAAAGTCTTGCTACACCACAGCCCATTGTAGTCAGCTGCAGGCACAATCCAAGGTCGCTGTGACACAACCTATAATCTCTGCTTAACCGTTTTTATTCTGCTAAAGTTTTTTGCTTCCCTTCCATTTTTCCAAAGCCACTTGATCACTGTCCTCTGCCCTGCCTGGCTTTAGTCACCGGGTGCCAGGGGCCTCCCAGCAGGAAGCCACTCATGCATAGGCTCGTCCTCCTGTGATGGGAGTGCTGCTGGCAGATAAGCAGAGATAACATCACATAAACCAATGTGATGTTCTTCAAAGCAAGGCATAGAGTGCAAGTGTAGAGCATCCAGAGCTGCTGGCTTCTGTAACGTGAATCGCTTATAGATTTGCAGGGCACCATACCAAATGCGCCAAGAGGCCAGTGTTCAACCACTTCACCTAGCGGTGCGTGTGCTCCGTTTGCATTTGTGATAAGGGCAGCTGTGTGAAACACCCTGGGCAGGGGCAGATCAAGCTGGCCTCAGACACATACGTACTTCAAGAAATTGCACGGCCACATTGACCTCATGTTGCTGGTCCTGCTGCACAGGCTGCCTGCAGAGCCGGGAGGTAAGGACAGCTTTGTTGTCCTTACAGCTGTGACTGTCACCCAGAACTGCAACAAGAACCCCATCAGCTCATTTTGTATTTGTGAGAGAGCAGTCACCAGAAGTTTAAATTGCATCTCAGTAAGCAAAAGAATTCATATCCCATTACCAAGGAAATCCTGGGGTCATTCAGGCCCCCTTTCTTGCAGTTGCTGCCTTCTATTGGTTTGAAATGACAATTATGAAGGGCTTATTTCTGCCTTGCTAGCTAGGATTGTCCTTTCTTTCTGTGTTTATATTCTGGCTAGTTCAAAGAAGTCCAGGTTTAAGTGCTAAAAGAGAGTAATAAAATCATAAAGCCTCAATTTATTTAAACAATGCCTTGATCACACATGTAATTGCAACAGAAAACAATCAAAAAGGAGTTTCTTTCTCAGATTGTTTTAGGTGGCTTAAAACTTGGAAAAGATGAAGTATACCCCATACACTAAGAAAAGCCTCTAGTAATGCCTCAAAACAGAAGAGCAGAATTGTAAAAACTGAGAAACTGGAATATAAATTATATCCCTCTTTCTTCTACTGAAGCTTTACCCCATCACAACCACATGCTTAAATTACCAAGGCATCATAAGGGTAAATGTCAAGATAAATATCCTTCTCTGTATTATTAACATCACCGTGGACTATTACAATTAAAGGGCTCTTTAAAACATAATTGATTTCTCATTATTTATCTGCTGTTGCCATGGTTAACTTCCTCGGGTGGAAGTAGTAAATCCCCAGAGGGGTGTTTCATATCTCTATAAATGTATATTAGATGCTTTGCCTCTGGCCTCTTAGAAATAGCACAAATGCAGCTGTGTTTGTGCATCTATCATTTCAGGACATGAGCCAGCCTCTCAAAGAAGCTTCCTGTTGGCAGCCTATACTTCACTGTCTTCTGCAGAGTTTTGTAAAATATCCGGTATTAGTGACCGGTGTGTGTGAGGCGACAAATTCTGTGGACTGCTGATCTGCTCTGTCATGGAAATTCCTATCTCAAACTATTTGGAGGTAAGAGGTGTCATTCTTGACTTGAACCTGCTGTGGCCAGCCAGTTGTGTCTGTAGCCTCTGTGTGTGTGCCCTGCATGTGCACACAGGGATAAGGGCTCTGATCAGGCCTCCTATGACTGCGTCAGTACTAAACGAGCTGGCGTGAGATGGCCAGCACCCTCAAATTTAGTCCTTTCTAAAGGGGCAATAATGCAATTTCCTTACTTGATGCCTGATGTAAACTAAGAGCACATTGTTTGCTGTGAGAGCTGCTTAATTTTAATCATTGCTTTTCACTTCAGAACAGCAGTAATTATCTAATTAGGTTAAGATTTCAGATGATGTGAAATATTATGCCACAAACAAATTGAATCCACCTACCTCTCTGCTGGCCTCTTACCAATACGGGAAGAATGAAATACGAAATAGTACAAACCAATTACCTTTCTTTTAAGGAAAGCTCTTCAAGCACACTATGCAAGATACATGGAAGGAGTCTTCATCCCCAGTGCACGTCATCTATTAGATAGTAAATACAACATGTTTAACAGAAATTAATAACAACTTTCTCTAGAAGAAATGCCTGTAACTGTGGTGCCTGCATTCATTATATCTCACAGTTCCCATTCCCAAAGGACTAGTTTGGATGGAAACATACCAAGCTTCATCTGAAAACAGTGGAGCTCTGAAACTTGCATTTCCTTTGCCAGCATTGGGACTATTTCAGTCAGAAGCAGGCTGGGTTTTACAGTGAGCACTCTTGCAGCAAGAAGTGCTGAACAGAACGACCCACCAGCAGTGTTCATATATGTGAACATATATAACAGGGTGAGTGTGCCTGGATGCCAGCTCGTCCATGAGCTCTGCCCAGGTGAGCGCAGCATGAGGAAGGAGCGTGAAATAATTTTTGCAGTGCAGGAGAGGGGTGTGGGACTATGGTTAGGGTGGCCAAGGCAGAAATACCTCTGTTGACTTGCCCTGGGCCGTAGAGGACCCTAGTAGCAGGCAGAAAAATAATAGAATCATAGAATGCTTTGAGTTGGAAGGGACCTTAAAGATCATCCAGTTCCAACCCCCTGCCATGGGCAGGGACACCTTCCACTAGATCAGGTTGCTCAAAGCCCCATCCAACCTGGCCTTGAACACTGCCAGGGATGGGGCATCCACAACCTCTCTGAGCAACCTGTTCCAGGGCCTCACCACCCTCACACTAAAGAATTTCTTCCTAATATTTAATCTAAATCTACCCTCTTTCAGTTTAAAGCCATTACCCCTTGTCCTATGACTTCACTCCAGATAAAGAGCCTCTCCCCATCTTTTCTGTAGGCCCCCTTTAGGTATTGGAAGACTGCTATAAAGTCTGCCTGGAGCCTTCTCTTCTCCAGACTGAACAACCCCAACTCTCTCAGCCTGTCCTCATAAAGGAGGTGCTCCAGCCCCCTGGCCATCTTCATGGCCCTCCTGTGGATCCACTCGAGCAGGTCCATTTCCTTCTTATGTTGGTGGCTCCAGAGCTGGACGCAGTACTCCAGGTGGGGTCTCATGAGAGCGAAGTAGAGGGGAAGAATCACCTCCCTCAACCTACTGGCCACACTTCTTCTGATGCAGCATAGGATGTGGTTCGTTTTCTGGGCTGATACTCGGTTTTTCATCCACCAGCACTCCCAAGTCTTTCTCCTCAGGGCTGCTCTCAATCCACTCATTGCCCAGCCTGTATTTGTGTTTGGGATTGCCTTGATCCTTGTGCAGGACCTTGCACTTGACCTTGTTGAAGTTCATTAAATTTGCACAGGCCCACCTCTCCAGCCTGTCAAGGTCCCTCTGGATGGCATCCCTTCGCTCTGGAGTATCAACCACACCACACAGCTTGGTGTCGTCAGCAAACTTGCTGAGGGTGAACTCAATTCCACTGTCCATGTCCCCAGCAAAGATGTTAAATAATACTGGTCCCAATACCAACCCCTGAGGGACACCATTCATCACTGGTCTCCACTTGAAAACTGAGCTGTTGACCACGACTTTTTGAGTGCAGCCATCCAGCTAATTCGTTATACACTGAATGGTCCACTTATCAAATCCGTGTCTATTAATTTTAGAGACAAGGATGCTGTGTGAGACACTGTCAAATGCCTTGCAGAAGTCCAGGTAGATGACGTCAGTTGCTCTTTCCTTATCCACTAATGCAAATTTGGGCATGATTTGCCCTTAGTGAAGCCATGTTGGCTGTCACCAGTCACCTCCTTATTTTCCATGTCCCTTAGCATGGTTTCCAGGAAAATCTGCTCTATGATCTTGCCAGGCACAGAAGTGAGACTGACTGGCCTGTAGTTCCCTGAGTCTTCCCTTGTTTTGCTTTTTAAAAATGGGGGTTATGTTTCCCCTTTTCCAGTCAGTGGGAATGTCACCAGTCTGCCATGACTTGTCAAATATGATAGATAGTGGCTTAGCAACTTCTTCTGCCAGTTCCCTCAGGACCCTTGGATGCATCTCATCAGAGCCCATAGATTTGTGCACCTTCAGGTTCCTTAGATGGTCTCGAATTTGATCTCCTACAGTGGGCAGTTCTTCATTTTCCCAGTCTCTGCCTTTGGATTCTGTGAGGTGGACAACATGGCTAGAGCACTTACTGGTGAAGACCAAGGGAAAAAAGTCATTGAGTACCTCAGCCTTCTCGATGTTGGTTGTAGCCAGCTGATTGGGTACGTACAGTTTATTTCATTTTCCTTTGTTGTCCTATGTACCTGAAGAAACCCTCCTTTTTTTTTTTTATGTCCCTAACCCTTCTTGTTATTTTTTATGTCCCTAGCCAAGGCCCTGCACTCCCAGGCCATATCCCTCTAATCTCCCCAGGATGTGTATCCCTGCCTCTACTGCCTATGCATTTAGGTTTTGTGTTTGATATGATAGTCAAGGTTTCTTTTTCCTGAGCCAACAGGGACAGTTCCCTCTTGATTAAGAAACGGAACAGATTGGGAACAACAAGATGCACCAAGGTAAAAGCAGAAAGATGTTTTCAGAGCTTTGGGGGTCCTAACTCTGTAATGGAGACAGGCATGGAGTGGTAAGCATGAGAGAGGTGCTGTTTGGAGTTGGAAACAAGCAAAAATGTTTTCCATATGTCCTTACACGGTGCTGCAGGCAGTGCTGTCCTGGGCCACACAGCCATGCCATGCTGTGCCCAGCAGCTCTGCTTCTCCAAGGGATGCAGAGCAGTGGTTGTGACACTGTGAGCACGCGAGGTGCGGTGTGAACCAAGCTGTGGCATGGCAGGAGGGGTCTGTCAGTGGTGCGGCTCTCATGCTCAACACGTGGGGTTTGGCAGGTCTGGTTCAGAAAGGGCAGGGTAACAACAGGAGTGGGTGCTGTGGGCAAGGGGTGGCAGGCCACTGCCCCGGGCAAGGGGGACAGAGGCAGCAGGCAGACACGGGAACTGTACGCTGCATCAGTTGGTTACTTCTGAAAGCATAAAGTTCTTGTGTATATACTAAATACTCCATTGGTTCTTATTAATTTAATTCACTTGTTTTGTTGTTTTTTTTTTTTTAATTCAGAACATCTTATGGCTATGGTGATTAATGATCTTTTCCTCTCAGTAAACTGCAGAATGGAGCTTGCAAAAGCCACAGCCTCTTAGGACGTGCTGTATTTAATTCTAGCACCCAAATGCGTGGTTTGATGTGTTATCTGAATCTTTTGCCATGCCGAGAAGAGCACCTAAGCATTGGTGTGCTTGTTGTTTTGTTTCCTGCTGACTGGTACATCCGGCAAACAATCTGACTTCATTCCTTGTCCCCACAATGACAACATTGTACAATGCCACAGATCAGCATCAACGGATGCATGGTGCCTCGTGGTACCAGAGACTGAATCGAAGGGCTAGGGAGGGGTGTCACAGCCTAAAAAAATTATGTGACTGAACCTAGAGTTTGTTTTGTTTTGTTTTGTTTTGATAGCTGTTGTTTAAACCAGGTTCTCCAGTATTTATGTGTTAAAAACTTCTTCTTCTGACATAGTTGTAAAATTATCTTAGTTAAAGGGTAAACCCAAAGATCGCAAGTCTAACATCAACCCTAGGAAGTCATTCCCTTGCTTATAGCTACTGATGTTGCCCTGTCACGGGGGTATTTGCTTTTATCCAGGCTCTGCATCCTCACTGTGACAGATTGTATTGGCAGAAGAGCCAGTATCTGGGGAACAGGAGCTCAGGGAAGACAACTGCAGACATGGTTTTATTGGTAGAGTGTTCCTCTGGCAACTCTATGTTTGCTGAGGATTTGTGTCAGCTCAGGAAGACTATGTGTGCAACAGAAAGGCTGGACATTGCTGGCTGACTCTATAGTTTTTGTGTATCCACACACCATACAAACCTGTGATTACAAAAGGCAATGAAAATACAGTGGTGTAAACCACACCTTTAAGGATTCTCTGCTTTCACCTGTAACTCTTCATGCCAAAGCTACATGGGAGCATTGCTGCCTGAATCCTCATACTGTCATAACTTGCCAAGGTACCGGGATGTAACGTTATGCAACTTCATTGTGCAGTGACACAAATACCATGGAGCTGAAGCACTACTTTCAAGAAAAATTGCTTCCACCAGTGAAAATAATGCTTAAATCAACACAAACACATGTTTTTGGTAGTAAGGCAGCTTCCTGTAATGAACTATTCTGAATCAGCATGTCTGGAAATGAAGCAGAATGAATTCTTACATCTTCAGATACAAACTTACAGTTTAGACAAGTAAAGTTACCTTATACCTCAGGAGATGTGCCTAGAAGTAGGACCTCATACACCCGTCTGGAAACAGCAGAACCATGTGTCAGTCTGTTATCTCTTTTCTCTGCATTGTGGTTGTAATAATAAATAAGGTCAATATGAGACAGAGCATAACCATTACGGCAGTCCTGACAGCAGTACTTGCGATGTGTCCCCACTAGTGTTTTAGAGCAGATCAGAAGTGTATTTTTAATGCAAATCTCCCACTTGTCTCTATTGCCTGTGTTTCATTTTGCATCAGGGGCTGCTCTTGGAGCACAGGAACTAGATTCTGTTGAGTGAAATTAAACTGGAAGATGTTCTCCAGTAGTGCCCCTGATGTGCTCAACCCTCAATAGGCATTCAGTTCAGGAGATGCAAATGAAGGTGGTTTGAACTGAAAAAAAAAAACTGGAATATGCATAGTGTGCATGTCAGAGCCGCAGCATCAACTGTGTGTGTAGAGCATCTGCTCTGCAGATTCTTGGTCTATCTACATGCAGATGTAACCTTACTTGATTTTTAAGAGGAGTTTAGAGGACCTACTGAAAATCAGGCTTTTCTTTCATCTTCCCTATATATGAAATGGACCAAGTGAAATTTTTGCTCCATAAACTGTGATCACTAGTGAATTGGTGCTTACACAGTATCTCTGCAAATGGCATGTCATTGCTGTAAATGTACTTACAACAGTGAGGAAAAGATGTTATTTTAATCCATAGCTTCTAAAATATTTCACAACTTATGTAACTGTTAAACACTCAATTGTTGCTGAAAATGCAGCCACTTCTAGAGTGGAACATATCAGCTGAGTCAGCACACAAAATGACACTATAACTATAGGAAGGGGGGCGGGAAAAAGGGGAAATGTGTAAAGAATGCCATCCCCTAGGTAAATATCAGCATATTGCAACCCAAATTGGATTTGAATGAGCATTTGCCTCTGCTTTTATGATAAGATTCAATGTGATTTTTAAGTACTTAGGATCCTCCCAGCTACATTTCATTGGGAAATATAGTCTGGAATTGCTCTAGCTCAGTAAACTGAGGCAGGGGCAGAAGTCTTAGAGAAAAATGGTTCTACAGTAGAGCAAAAAGTGTACTCTTAGCATCCTTGATATTTTTCTTGTCTGCATTTCTAAAAGGAAAGGTACTTGAAATACTGCCTAATGTAAGGACTTACATTGATAAGTAAATGTTAAACAGTGTTCGGAGAAAGTGGGATGTTAATTAGTTACAGAAAAATATGCTGCATTTTCAACAGTTCATACAAGAACTTTTTTTTCTTAAGCAGAAACAAACAGGAAGCATAACTCTTTCAGTATCACCACTGATTTGGATTTGATTCCATTAGGAAAGAAAAGTCTGCAGTAAAAAAACAATTTAAAACCCCTCTTTCCTTCCTGGAACAGGAAATGTAAAAATAGGGATAGTCTACTTCCAAATCCTTCTGAAAGAGGTGAAAATATCTCATTTCTTTGCCAAGAAAAGGCTCTACCTTGGTTTTGAAAAGGCAAGTGTAATGACAACCAGTTTCAGATATGAATATGCAGCATATTAAAAAAGCAAAAGAGCTTTAGAGCTTCAGAAAGATGAAGTGACATTGAAAACCACTATCGATCCATAAAATGTAAGAGTACAGGCAATGGACTACTTCACTGTTGGAAGCCAGTTAAAATGGCTTGTGATTATAACATGTAATTTAATTTTTCCAAAATCACGACATTTTATTAACTAGATGTCAGGTGCTTTATTTATTGAGCTCCTAATTGACAAACACTAGTAGTATATAAAATGTTCCAGAGGCTCCCTACTTTTTCTCCCCCCACCCCACCCCCGGCCCAGAAAACTATTTGGCTTGTAATTACAAAAGGTTGAGAACTGCTTTCCTCGTGGCCTAGGATTGGGCTTGGATATTGATTCTCAGTTAGAAACTTCCTCTCCCAGCTCTCTCTTTCTCTTGGTCAGCTTAAAGCCGCAGTTTGAAAAATGGATGCCTTAGTTTTTCATACGCTGAAAAGAAGCTTCATGTTCACTAAACCACATAGGTAAACCTTAACTACCTCAGAGTCTAAAAATCTCCTTCTGCTGGAGTCATGAGAATGGCTGTGTTTGGACAATCATTCCCTTTTCTCAAGATAAGGAGGGAAGAGAGAAGTTCTGAATTTTTTAGGTGTGACACGTGGCCAGCGACTTGACTAAAGAAGCAGTAATGTTTGAGGGGACTTGAACAGATGAACCTCTCTCAGAATGCTGAGGCCAACTCTCTTCCCATCTAGAACAGAGAGGTTTCTTCCAGAATATTTTCTTGGTTGCATCCAGCAGCCTGCACTCACCTCCTTCTGCAAATAAGATCTACATGATTAGCTGGAACTGAGTCAACACCTCCAGACTAGGGCACAGGATACAGGAGGATTTTATTACAAGCTGGGTTTCCTAGAGGGAAGTCCAGCTGAAGAGGAGGCTCACATTCTCCCCAGTCTATTGTTCAGTCAGACTTGAACCCTGGCCTTTTCTTTTTATTTACTCAGACAACCCATCTCCTCGCATACCAATCTGTTTGTGTACGGTAAACACTGGAAGCTCATTCTAGCGGTAATAAGTCATTGCAGCTACAAGAATCCACATCTTCCCGGGTCAGCTGCTAACCTTGCGTCTTTCTGCCCTTTTTTCCCTGGTCCAGGCTCATGCCAGAAGGTAGGTGCAGGCAGTCTGTATCCTGTGCGTACAGACTGTTATTCCCCTGAGCGCTGCAGCATACTGCAACTTTCATCAGATGAAAAAAATACCTTTATGTCAGCGAAATGTCTTTTTCAAGGGTAATCAACGTGACAGAAGATTTCATTGCTTAAGCTTACATATTTATAATGGAAGACGACTGTTTTTGCTAAATTTTATGACCGCTGTGTGTAGAGAAGGGGACAATATGGAATCAGATTATGGCTAGGCAGCATTGACTTCATTGACTTTGCAGTTCAGCCTGTGGCTACATACTTGGCAGCAACATCGCTTAACTCATGTTAACTCACTATTTCTCTTTGCCTCCTCCCAGGAATGTGTGCCATCCTTGTGCCGTGAAGTTTTCCCTGGCAAGGCATCTGCCCTCCTCAGACTTTGGAAAACATAGATGTGAAAATAAATTCAAACAAATCTGCAATTGCAGAGGAGTGATTGAAGTGCAGGGAGCACCTCCTGCTAGCTTTACCTTAGCTAATACAGGTAAAGATAGTGGTGGAAATGACTGAGAGAAGTCATCTTTCCATATGATTTTCCTGTTCCTATGGTCCATCCAAGGCATCTACTTTTGGTTATTGTTGGAGACAGAAAACAGGGCTAAATGGACTTATTGTGGCCATTAATATGTTACATTGCTTAGTAACCAGATGCAAGCTGGCTGGGGTCCCTGCTAGGCTGTCTGAGCTGAGATAACCAGGTTCCCTATTTCCAGTTGTACAATTAGACTAAGCAAGCATCTCTCAGTGGTAGAACTACTCATTTTTAAACAGGTTGATCATTTGTGGTGAAAATGGATCTGTCAGACAACAAGTAGCTGCACTTGCTTTTGCCTCTCACTTCCAAAATCCCTTGCCTTGGCCTGAACATCACCTCTCCCTCACTGAGCAACCCCGTGCACCGAGTGCTGCCTAATCCAGAGTCCCTTCAGAAGGCACATTCCCCAGCTGCGGGTGAACACCACACTCAGTTGCTCTTTGCCATGTGCCTCCTTTGGTAGCCCTCCTGGCCCATGACGTAATGCAGTGCTAGCTCAGGCATTACTTTGCTGAGGTCTCATGAAAGCTGTTTTCTTCCACAGTTCAGGACTGCGCCTTTCCTTAGCCGTGACCTAGCAGATGCACTTGCTGTTGCAGAGGGAGGATGTGGGAGAGGACGCCTGCCCAGGGCATGGTACGTGTGGATCCGGTGAGCGATAATCCAGAGTAAACTACTGTTTACTTGGAATGTTTTTGCCGTTAGATTTTGCGTGTTTATGTGAGGTGTGAACATGGTGGGGAAGGGAGAGAGGGAGGGAAGGAGAAGAGGCAAGCTATTTTATTTGTGGAATTTTTTTGCTTGCAAAGCCCAGGGGTTGGCTCTGTGTCTGTTCTAGTGACTTGGCACTACACACATACACACAAAATCTCGGATTTCCTTTGTGAATGCCTGAAATTCCAGTCTTGCCTGGCAGAAGGGTAAGTTCCACATAAAGAGCAGTCTGTGGAGAGTTTTTGAAAATAAATAAAAAACCTGAGAGACTGAGAAAAATTCTGAGAGCTGGAAATGTGTCAAACCAGTTTGCCCAGCTTCATATTGGCGCAGTTAGGATATGACTGTCTTCCACACAAACGCGAAGCCCTAGACACAGATTCCACAGCTGGTGTTCGAACACCCATGTTGGCTCTCTGGAGGAGAGTGTGTCTGTACACACAGCCATTTGGCTACCACACAGGATTGCTCATAAGCACTATGAACACGTGCATATGGGTTTCTCAAATTAAATACATTTATTCTGGCAATCACAAGCTGAATTCCACAAGTGCAGAAGCCCTGCTGGCTTGCAGACTCATCCTGTGCAGAAGACTGATACACAGTCTGCACCTTTAGCATCCTTCCGCCCACTTTATGGTGCCTTTGTGGTACAAAGGGTCTCTCTGGTAACAATAGATAATTTGGGATCAGAGGTGTCTGATAACATGGAGGAATACTCCATGAAGCTGTCCTTCACTTTACCATCCGCATAACTACCACGAGCCATGCATATTGTCAGTATTTGCATCTTACTCTGTATATTCAAATGCAGTCCACCTTTCAAATGCCCCTACTCATCCATCAAGCCTTCTCAGCCTCTCTAGTATAATCCTTCAGTATGGCCTCACTCTATATATCACTTCTATGCCAGAAGTCACTTAAACTCCTATGGCCAGACAGCATTTATTCAAAGGGTTTAACTAGTCAAGAAAGGGGGTTATGGTTACAGAGTTATAACTCACTGATTTCTGCCAGTCCCTTTCTCTGTGTAGATAAACTCTGAATGGCTGAGGGTTTTTTCTCCCCTCTGGAAACCCCCAGCCTTCTCTCCGACAGCACAACCCCGTTCCTGGACAGACAAAATAAGATCCTTTAGCTACTAAAGGCATCTTCCAGTTTGTCTCAACCCCAGCACTGCTACATCTGAAGAAATGATCTGGCATTTACCTAGGGAGTAAGAGCAGATGAGTAAATAAGCACTAAGCTGTAACCCTGTAAATTCAAGACTGTGTCATGCGGCTGCATTCTGTCATGCAGGGTCACCCTGCCTTTCTTGAGGTGAGGCTAAGTGCACCAAATCAGCAGCATATACCACATGACAACACATGAGAAACATGCTCCGAGGGGAAAAGGCATGTCTGCTCATCATCCCACCAACTGTGGGATGGCTGAGAGGATTCAAGTCTCTCCTGCATCCTTTCTGAACATAAATACAGGCAGAGCCACTGCAATCACTTCTGATGTGACACATGATTTCCTCTTGGCCCCTCACTAAACTGTTTCTTGTGCCAGTCAGCTCAGGAGGTGAACATGTCCTTCTGCTGCGTCCACACAGATTCCTTGGCTTCAGCTGGCTCCAAGAGCTACATCAAAGTGACAGTGATGAATGCATTTAGGTGTTTTAAGGAGGAAAGCCTGTTTTTTTTTTCTCACAAAGAGAGCTCTACCCCGGTAGTAGCTTTCACCACATTGGAGTGCTTCTGTCCAGCAGAGCACTGCATGGTCAGCAAGTGAGGTGTAGGAAGTAAAAAAAAGACAGACTGAAAACAAACAGATGAATCATAGCAAGTCAGGGATGAATAAAGGAAGGCATCCTAGAAACCTCCTGTAATTAGAACAGCGTGATTTGGCATCCATTCACCAGTAAGAGTCATCTAACACCTAGTGATTCACTTGTTTTGCCGTAAGATGGCTTACACCACGTGCATACTCTTCTGGGTGTGCAGCTTTGAAAGACAATATAACCCAAAGCTGTTGCCAGCAGACAGCTGATACATGAAATACCAGACCTCTCCACAGCTGGTAACCGAGCTGTTGGTCACCTTCCCAAAATTACCTACTGCAGTGACCTCTTTACTGGCACAGGCTACAGATCCTAAATGACCTGAAATTGAGCCCCCTGAAGCAGGCTCACAGCAAGGCAGCACACACGGCAAAGAAGATACAGTGCTGCTTTTGGGGCTTTCCTCACACTAAGGGCACACGCTGAGGTTCTCCTGGGCTCTTAGGCTGGTGTCACTGTGTGATTCACACAACAACAATGGGTCCAATTGCCTTTTTCCAATGCCATCAACAGAACAGTCAGGGCAAGCTCCCCGTGGGGAGCGAGGGCAGGGGTGATGTTCGTAACCCAGTTGATCTTCCTGATCCAATTTGCTGTGCAGTCACGTACATATGAGTGTGAGATGGCCTTTTTCAGTGGCAATCACAGCTAATTTTGGTGAAACTATGATGTGAGAAACCGCAGTAACATGAAGACAGGCTGAGAGCTGTGATGATAAGCAGAGAAGGACTCACCAAGAGAGGGATGGATAGTAAAAGATATTGCTTTCAACATGAGAGGCAAGGGCAATGACATTTGTAGCACTGTTCTGCAGAGATATGAGTGAAGATTATACGCTGGAGGAAAGCTGGAGGAAAAGATATCACAGTAATTTTTATATGAAGTGATTAAAGTCAGGCTGAGATATATTGCTCTGTGGATAAGTAGGACATATTTGAAGGAAGACACATAGAAAGTATCTGCAAAACTTAGACATTGCTTGAATATGAGGACCTAAAGAAAGAAAAGTCTCAGCTAAAACTAATGCCCAAATAAATGTGTGGGTGTGTTGGGGGGCATTTATAGTATAGTAAACTGGAAGAGATAAGACTGGAGTAGAGAGCACAACCATGCACTGGTAGTAAAACTGTTTTTTTTTTTTGTATATGAAATTACCTGGAGACAAGATGAAGGAGAAGAAAAGTGACCAAAAGAAAAAGCCCTCCCTTAGGAAGGTAAAGGAGGATATAATGATTAAGCAATTAAAAAGGTAGAAGAAACCACAAGAGGACCATCAGGGAAAACAAAAGGCAAAAGGATAGCTGTGTGTTTCAAAAATGGCTGACGCATCAGAGAAGATAGGAACAGCTCTGAGGATTGAATGAAATGTGGTATTTAGAAAATGTGTCATACCACTCTGATGCCTAAAGTATAGAAACTAGATTTGGAGAGGGTTAAGGATGGATATATAGGATTCCAAGTAATGAATTTAAACATTCAGTTTACCGACCTTGGGCACGAAAGGCAAGAAGGAGATGGAGCAGATGGAGATGATGTCAAATGAAGCCAGGAGTGGCATGGGACGAATTAAAGCAGGAGGATGGAAAGAAGGGTTGGTTCTGCTTGTTTGTCTCCTTTGGAAATGTATAGTATGGCTTCTAGTAGAGGCCAATATAGGGAAGACTGGTTGCCACTGCCTTTGCTTGGCTGTGATTTGTAGTGTGACTGTAAAGTATCACATGCAAACATGCTTTAGTTCTTTTCTTCATTTACATCTTTTCTCCCTGTGGGCTAGTTTGTTTGTCTTCTCCTCAGAGGTTTGCCACTGATGTGACAAACAGTGCTCTGCAGAGGAAGCTTTAAAAACACAGAAATTAGAGATGGAACATTCCTCTGTAAAAGATCAACTAGCCCGCTGTGCTTGGTAGGCCAAGGGATAAACACTAGCACTGTGCTTATTTAAAATACTGCAAGAAGAAGCCTCCCGGAGAAACTGCTATACCAGGCAGTGGATCTTACAGCCAAGCCATTGTAACAGTACTCATCCTAATCTTTTGGCCTCGTTTCATCCTCATTTCTCCTTCCTCACAATAATAATGCTCTCACTTCTGCAAACCTAAACAGTTGTTCTCCCATGGTGCCTACTTTTTGTGGCTTTGTGTCCTACATGCCATGCACAGCTGTATTTAGCTCTTTCAAGTCATATGACAGTGCTTCTAAATCAATCCTCATCACTTCTACTTTTTTTAAAAAAAATTAATTCCTTTATGTTTGATGATGTATTTTTGACAAGAAGATGTTCAGGACTGAATGCAGTATTCCAAGGGCTTTACAGTACAATACCACTATCAGAGGCCTTTGTTACAGTGTCTGTTTATGAACTCTACTATCCCATTGTTTTCTTGTTTCTGTTTTTTTTTCCCCCTCCTGTCATCTCAAATTACAGGCATGTCTAATTTACTGTCTGCTCTTCTGCTATTTTAGATCTTTCAGCGTTACAGCTTCTGAGAATCCTTCTTCCCGATGAATAGCTGTGATTTGAATTATTTTTCACCAGATGTAGTATAGCTGCATTTTCCCCTATGGATTTACATTTTGTTTCCCGAATATAATTTGTGCCAGAGCTTTGAATTGTACAATTAACAATGTACCCTCAACACCACAGCTCAGAGGTGTTTCCCTCCCTTCCCCAAGCTTGAGACCATAAAAATGAATATTAAAAGACAACTAAAGAAAAAATTATTATTTTTTTTGTTCTCTTTGCAGGAGTTGTTTAAGCTTCTTAGCATCACTGATACACGGAATTTTTTCACTACAGCCCCAAGAGAAAGATGAACCGCATTGTTAAATAATTTGCACAATGTCACTGAGGACTGCCAGACTTCTTGTCCTCGCTGTCCAAGCTGGGATAAGAGATTGCTGCTCCTAGTTTATTCCCAGCTGTCTGCCCCACACTCCTTGCTAGAATCTGCAGGGCAACTTCAAGTGTAGCTTCTACGGAATCCTTTGCTGTCAAAATCATCCACTTTAATTGAAGTTTTTGTTTTTTTTTTTTCCCCTCACCTGCTTGTGTGACCTCTGTCTCTCTTTCCTGGGACAGCTGGAGCAAATACATCCTATCCCAGAAGATGGAAAGGGAAAGACATCTTTGGTGGATCTACTGAGTAAGCTAAAGAATAGACCGAAGGATGGTGACCTGGTTCAGCTGCAACCCTCAGCTCTTTGAATATTAGTCCCAGAATTAGGAATGCTTTTCAGAAATGATTACTCTCCTCACTGCCCTCCTCACAGACCACACTGCAAGTCTTTTCCCAGAACTCATTTCTGGGAAGCACGTGATGCTGAAGACCTGTTGGATCACACAGCCAAAGCAAAGGCGATATGTTGTGGATTCATCCCATCATCAAGTGCATTATAAAGCAAACCAATAAAAGGTCACATCTGTTAGTCACAGCTCTTGTGGTTTGGCTCTTATTGAACACCAGGCTGTGTGACAGCGGGACGTGTGTGTGCTCAGGGCTGTCTTGCTATAGAGTGTGCTGCAGAGAGAATGTGTGATCTTGAGGCCGAGTGTCAAAACCAAAATTAAGGCCGTAGCTATTTTTCACATATACGTTAATTATATAAATGTCTGCAGCAACATCGTTGATGTTGTCAATTTGCCCACTTTTTGGTTCTTTGAGACGATGCTGCAGACTTGAATGAGGTCACAGAAGAGTCGATTCCTCTCACACAAAGCTCATGGCGGTCTGTTTGCACCATGTATTGGCTTCGGTGCTGAAAGCAGACATCTGTAAATTATCTCTTGCCTGTGTAAGGCAAGGGGCTTGCTCTGGAAACCATATTCTTCTCTTTTTGCTCTAACCAAAGCTAAAAGGGTAAAAGGAGCTATTAAAGGTCATTTTTCTCATCTGTCAGTCTAAACATATCTCTTTTCTCTTCACATCCCTTTCACTGCAACGCCATTGCCCTCGGGTAAGCTTTAGGGCAGGATTTACCTTACCTAACTTTGAAAGCTAGGTGCCTTTTGCATAATCTCTGATAGGTGAAATTAGGTAAAATGAATCCCACCTAAGTCTTTTACCTCTCTTTACTGGGCTAATGTTTCTAATTGTCTTTCTTGTCTGCCCTGGCCGTATATTAAAGCCTTCCCAGTACCCCTGCTCCTGCATAAGATAACTGGGGGCCCTCACTCCCAGTGACAAGGACTCTTTCCTTTCCACAGAACGCTCACTTCACTTCTTCCTAATGAGGAAATCAAAGAGGACCTCCCTCTTCCTCCTCATGCAGTGGCAGGGATCTTTTCAGCTCTTTCCTCCCTCTTCTCCCACAAGCAGGAGACCATCCATCAGGATGGTCACAGTGAGTCGGTGTGGTGGCAATGATGTCCCTTGGTGGTAATCCTGAAACCAGAACCACACGGGTAGGGTGAACAGCTTCCCCCTTGTAAACACAGAGTTCCACAACTCTGCATGTGCACGTATTTGTTCCACACCTGGAACACATTGTCAAGTTTTGGTTCATAACCCTATGAGTTAAAATTTGGGGAAAGGTGCCAGCTTGTGTACTGGGTTGTTTTTTTTTTTTTAGAAAACCTGAGAATTTCTCTCAGTTGGAGCATGCCACCTGATCAGGTATGTCAGGTCACCATTCTCTTCACCTGCAAATTCTTAGGATCTCTGCTGGCCCATGGAGAACAGTTCAACTGTGATAAACCACATCCTTGCTTCTGCAGTCAATCTCCCCATAGTGGTGGTCACTTCCCAGCTGTATTGTGAGCCACAGATTGAGACTCCACATCAGCAATGCTGTCTCTGAAAAATTAGTAGCAGTTGGTTTGAAAAGCAGGTGCAGAATGAATGACAATATGCACTTTTAATTGGTTGTAGATTAACAGATGCACTAAAATTCTATGTGCTGGATAGGTACCAACTCTCATTACATCCCACATCCGCCTGGGATGGGAAACATGTTTTTGTACGTGTTCATATAGCTTGCAGTGAAGTCCTGTCTGCAAGCCCCAGGGACTGACTTCATGTTCATAATGGTAAATGCTACTTGTATAACTGGTGGCAACAACGGGCAGCAGGTAAGGGTCGGAGTACCTCGGTGAGTCTTTGTTTTACACAACTAGAGATAGAAAAGGATGAAGAGAGACGTGAGAATACCTCTCCTACAAACACATACAGCAAGTGTTCTCATACGAGCTTGCTACGGATGTCCACAGAACAACTTAAAAGTGTCAGAGCATTCCAGCATGGGCTGGTGGGTTAACACACAGCTTCCAGTCTCATTTTGAGACCAGATGCAACTCAGTTGTAAAATTATGGTTTGAAATCTCTGAACAAGTGGTGCACTGGGTTACCAAGCATCATAAGCTAATTCACAAAAGCCTCTTAAGCAGTTAGAGAAAACGATACTGTTTTACAGATTTGGTCTGTCTCCTTTAAACACTTGAAAATCTCGGCACTTCAAATTAATGAGTAGCTCTCCAAAAGCCAGCATCACTACTTGAGTTACACGTTCCATGCGATGGCTTGCTGATTGCAACTAAGTGTGGCTTTTTAATCTCCTTAAAGACCCCGAATAACATGTGATTTACTTTTTTTTTTCCCCAGCAGCTTCCTGTCCGGTACCTGCCGCAGACCGTGACAGCCGAACAGAGCAAGCAGCGGCCGGAGGAACGAACCTTGAACCGTGCGATCGAAACGAAATCCGGCGGCCCGTCCCCTTCCCCCGTGCCGCACGGTTCCTTGCCCTCCAGGACCCGTTTCTTTCCCCGCAGCTCGGTCTGAGGCCAAATTCCGCGCCCCGAGCCAGGCCGGCGGCCGCTACCCTATCTCTCGGCCGAGCCGGCGGGACCCCCTCTGGGCTGAGGGCGGGGCGGGAAGGGCCTCCGGAGCTCCCCCATCCTTTCCCTTCCCTTTCTTTCGCTAAAGGTCAGAAGAATTTAAACTTCCTGACTCTGCCGGGACGACTCGGGGGGCGGGGGGGGGGCGCATGGGCTTCCCCTACCCAGCAGCGGGGTGGGTGGCTGAGGGAGGGAGGGAGGCAGCCGCCGCTCCGCCCGGCTCGGCTCGGCTCGGCTCGGCCCGGCTCTGCCTTTTGTCTCTGCTGGGAGGAGCCAGCAAGAGGCAGATTGTAAAAAATAAGGGCTGGCCGGCAGCCAGGAAGTGTAAAGCCCTGGCCGGCTGCTGGCAAATTCCGGCAGCTCGCGGCGGAGCGGCGGCGCGGAGGGGCGCGGAGGGGCGCGGGGCCGCGCTGGAGCCCGGCGGGGGTGAGTGCGCGGGGGAGCACGGCGGGGCGCTGGGCTCCGCGGGGTTTTGGGCGGCGGGGATGCGGGCGGCGGCGGCCCCCGCGGAGGGGACCTTCACCCGGGCAGGGGGCGGCTGGCGGGAGGGAGCGGGCCGAGCCGGCTCCCCCCCCCTCCCCTCCCCTCGCCTGGCCGTGCCTCGGGAGCAAAGCGCAGGCATAAAACCGGGGTAAGTTCTCAATTAAAAAAAATATTAAAAATAGACCCTCCGGCTCCACAGCGCTGCCGAGTGAGTCATTTCCAACCCAAATGTCTTGGTATAACGCTTCCCACCAGGAGACACAGTAATTCTGAAACCGAGGGTGAAGAGATTTTGCTCCCCTCTTTCTCTAAATAAATTGAATTAGCACGTAGCCGCAGCAAGAGGAGACAAAAGCCGTGAGTAGCAAGCTGCCTGTTTAAAAAAGTGAAGCCTAGCTCCATCCCTTCCTCCTTTCCCTCCGGCCTCTCTCCCCCATGGTGATGCCACTCGTGTTTCTCAGAGCCTCTCTGTCCTGGGAATATTTACAGTGCTTTCCATTTTCGTGGACGCAATCTACTTTTCGGTTCCTTCAGCCGCCAAACCCGTCTCCTGTCACCCTCTTCTCTGTGGGACATCGGCCACAGCCGCGTGTCACGCCAGCGGTGACCCTGTCAACACAGCTTCTGGCTGGCTGTGCTGGAAGGAACAGTCCGAAGCACAGCTATTTTTTTTCTGCCTTTTCCAGTCATATGATGATTTGTTCATGTAAGCGGGCTGTCTTGACTCGAGGGGTTTTTTTTTGTTTGTCAGCAACAAGTGCTGAGCATATTTATAGGTAATGCTGTAATTTTGTGGTGTGAAAAGTTTCAGTTATGCAGAACTCGTCGGTACCGGGATCAGTGCACGAGAGCTGTTTACATCTTGTGTATAGTGCTGTGTGTGCATGCATATTTATTGTATATCCCCATAGATCTTATTTCATGGCGAGGCAGCATGCACAGGACACAGACGCTGATGTGTAGGCTATGTAGATTTTTTCTAAAACAGATGCCACAGTCCAACGGTGCGGTAGTCCCCAGTGGCATAGATAGATCAGTGGAGACAAGAGGTTTTGTTCTTCTGATAAACTGACTTTCCTGAAACTAGGGAACCACCTGCCTAGGGATAAAATCCTGTCTTCTGACCCCTGTGAAGAGCTTTGTTAGCA
Source organism: Chlamydotis macqueenii (assembly GCF_036417535.1). Taxonomy (NCBI): domain Eukaryota; kingdom Metazoa; phylum Chordata; class Aves; order Otidiformes; family Otididae; genus Chlamydotis; species Chlamydotis macqueenii. The sequence goes on along the minus strand of NC_141560.1, from coordinate 48,784,647 downwards.
TTCTGGCAACAAAAAATGACCTAGATATGAAAATATGTGCCCTAAGTTACGCCAGCTATTTTACAGCCGTGTGAAAGATGCTAGGTTTGAGCAGATGATCTGTGGTAGCAACCCAAATGTAATGGCATTTCTACGTAGGTAAGTGGAGAATCGGGATGTAAAAGCACTTGCATTCTTTTTTTTTTTTTTTGGCTGTTTAGATTCAATTTCTCCTATTAAAGCTATTTATATTTTTTTACAGCCAAGAGAGACCATTGTGATGGATTGACCTGTCACATAGGGTGGAGAGTGCTGAGAGATTCCCGCAGAAGGTTTGTAACTTCTCCTTTAGCTATCACGTGTAAGAGATCCATGAACATAAAAATACTACCAAAGTACTGAACTAAAAAAAGAAAATATGGTTCTCTTGTGTTCCAAAACAGAAGAAAAAGCACATCCCAAGTAAATGAAAATTTCACAGTAATCTAATGTACGCTCTTGATACACAGTTCATAGAAAATGTCTGGCATTCTTGCAAAGATTTTAGCACCATGGACTTCTATGACATATCTGAGGGAAGAAAATTCTCAGACTTGGGTTGAAAAACAGCTGCTTTTTGGTGAAGCTAGGAAGAAACTTTTCCAGAGGTGGATTATTCCGTGATTGCCTGTGATGGGGGTGTCCTGAATCTCTGATTGAAAGAGCTGTCAGGTCAGGTACGGTGAATTGCACTGGGTTCCACATGGATGGTGCTTGCAAGTTGACGGTGCCAAGGGTAGGCAGGGAAGTTCAAGTGCACTCAAGCCCATATGGGAGTCTTTTTTACTGTGTCAATTTGATAGCAATATTTGCTTTTGGCAGTTTTACGGCAGAGTTAAGGTGACAGTTTCACATTTGTCTTCAGCCTTCAAGATAAAATTCTTTGTAATTATTTTTTATGCAGTGTGTTTGTGGGCTGCCTGATGTCAGCTGAGACTCTGATAAGACTTCCAGTGTTTGCTTTCAAAGTTCAGCTGGAGCACAGGTAGTGTTTACTGACTCTTCAGTCCCTTTTGGAAGAATTTCAGTTCCTTAAATTTCTAGCATCCAGAGGCACAGGAATAGATAAGATATTTAACCTTTTATTTGAGAGATAAGTAGATGTAGCTTCCATTCTTGTGGAAAGAGTGGAGGAATGGGACTTGAATGCATCATCAAGGGCTTAGAAGCGGCAGGCAAGTAAGTACTAGAATTGTATTCTTTTTGTAACTCATTTTCAATGAGTTCAATTTTCCTGTGTGGCGCCTGTAATATCTGTGGGTTTTTTTCCCCATAATGTACGGCTTTTTGTACTCATTGTTTCTGCCAATGTGAATTCAAGCATAAATACACACTGACTAAGTATGTGCTGGGTTCCAGGGCTTATTCAGCAGGGCATAACAACCCGTTCTTACTGCACCAGACGGGGCTAAGCGCAACTCAGAGGATGGAAGGTTGTGCTGAGGATTTTAGCAAAATCCCAGTTATATTAGAGCTGGCTGAGGGTGGGCTGGGATGTACAAGCGGGCTGCTTAACTGCCATGTTTTGTAGCCCCAGGGTTAAAAATGAGGGGTTTGCCTATGTTTTTAATAACAACAACAGGAATGTGAAAACAAAAAACAAACAAGGAATAAGTTTGAAGTGCAAGAAAGGACAAAGGTGATAGATTGTCATTCTAAGTTGCAGCAGAGATAGTTCCTAAAATAATTGCAGACGTTTTGTTTGATTTTGATGAAGTGGATCCTGCATGCTTTCTGATTAACATTCCTAGAAAATTAAACGGGTCTTTACATTTAGACTCATAAGACTTTTTTTGCTTCTGCAACTGTGTTCTCCCTGCCTTCGTGCTTCTGCCTGGCATCTTTAAGAAAGCATCCCCCTGGCTTTACCTTGTCTGTTCCCCTCTTGTAACTTTATGAATTACCTGGTGAATTTCACCACCTTTGACCAAGGACCAGAAGGTCTAAAAGGATAAAGTTTCTCTGAGCTTTGTGAAAATGTTTTTAGAGCCCATGCTGAAGGAAGGGCTCTTGGTGGGAGTTACCCCTCCGGCACATGTGAAATTCAGAAGGGAGTGTGATGTGGGAGAGCAGGGCTGGTTTAGTTCTGCTGCTCATGTAACTACTGATTGTGAACAGTTTACTTGTTGAGCAGCTATGGCTGTTATTCCTTTTAAATACAAGCCATCAGCTTCTCCGTATGCTAAGCAAAACTGCTGTGATCTCTACAGACTGTTCAACGTACTTTGTAGTTTGTTTCAAATGAGTTAATACACGCGTTTCCTGAATTTTGCAGCAGATGCTACTTGGGAGTTATTGGAAACAGGTTGAAGCTGCTAAGTTAGTTTCTGGGTTTGAAAACACGTTTGTCAATTCAATCCAAAGGCCTTTTCTACAGCAAAAAGTTTGATAGCTTGCTCATAGTTGTGTCGTTCAAGTGATACATTCCTGGCCTGTTTTGCCTCAGTTGGGATGCACTTATTAGTGCATCTGTTAAATACTGTTCCCATCAGGGGAAGGAAATAACTATTTATGTGCCTGTCATCTTTTTTTTCTTGTTTTCGTGCTACGGCTTGTTCCCATACAGCTGTAGTGATTAAAAGTCACTCTGATAATCAACAGGGTTTAAGACTGGTGGGCCTGGGAATAACACAGACCCCTGAACTGGGGGCCTGAGCTGCTTGGAGTACTACTTTGCTATTAAATTGGTTGTAGTTTTAGAATGTAACAGCTTGAGTAAAGCCTCACTATAGAGTTGGAGACAAAGCAATGGTGATTTTAACTGCTGTCTGCCGCGAGCTACATCTTGGTGGGTGAAACCCAAAAGAGGGATGCAGATAAGCTTAAAAAAAAAAATCTGTGCTAACTGCCATGAATTAGGACAGCACTGCACTGAGTTCATTTTGAAAGGATAGTTGCTGTAGCTGTCATGGATACAACTTTACGGAATGCCTAAAAATCCCTAACACTTTCAGTTAATCAGAAAATGGTGATAATATGTCGAGTTTTCCCCCTCTTATCCCTTCCTTTTCTCTATTGGATGGGGTTCTTATTTAAAGAGAGGCAAGTGTATTTTTTCAGTCCCAATCCAGTCCATCAGTTTTATGGTTCTGAAACTCTGCTATGTTTTTGCTTCTTGCCTTTCATAGCTAAGTTTTTGGTGTGGTAGTTGCTTGTGCAGGGAATTCAATTTGTTTCAACCAGGTGGTTGTTAGTGCATCTAATTCAGGTTTGTCTCTAGCTTCATACTGACCAGCGAAGTGATTCTACTGAGGTGTCCTCCTCTATTCTCCACCCAAGCATTTCTGTGTGTTTTGCAAACATGTGGCGCCTTTTAATAGCCATAACAATTTTCTCCATTTTTTTGAATGATGTGAGTCCAAAGAATTAAGTAATTTTTTTGAAACAACACAGAAAAACTGTGGTAGAGAACAAAATATCTTTGTTGTCTTAGATGCCACTCCAATACTGGAAATACAAAATATTTCATTTTCTATATGTTCTTTACTATGACCTGATCTCTTTAGTTCATATTGAACCGGCTCGCTCTGTGCCATAACTGGTTTCTTACTTCTTTTTAATGAGGAATTGTACTATCATGTATATAGATGTGAAGTAGCAGTCTTAGTTATAACTGGCCATTAACTTCAAAGGGTTTGCAGCGGTCTCTGAATTACAGAGAAGCTTTTCAGAGCATGGTGGGATGTAAGCAAAGGTTTTTCCCCCTCCTCTTCTCATATATTTCCTCTCATTCAAAGCAGAGTTTCACTTTGAGTTTCAGGTTTGCTTTAACCTCAGGAACTCAAAGCATAACTAAGTGGAAACCACTGAGTTTCTTTTCAAATGTTACATGGCTCTGCTATCAAAGCCAAGTTAGATTTGTTTGTGAATTTGTTTGAGATATATTATGAATAAAGGCATGAGGTGGTTCCAATTTGAAGAGGAAATATGGAAAGGATTGGGGAGGAAGGCAGGGATGCTGGGATCTCATTTGTGAAGATGGGTGTGTACTAGGAAGATAGGGAAGGTGAGATCTAGGGAAGGTTTTGGGTAGTCAAAAACTAGCAGTAAAAATGTTGGTTATATGGGTGCATTCCAGAGTGTCAACACTTTGTATTGAGAGGGCTGTTTTCCCATATTCTGTTGATGTCACTTCTTTTACATACTTCATCTCAATAGTTAAAATCTATCAAGTTTAATTAAGAATAGGTGAGGCTGGGGGCATTTTAAGTTGCTGCCTTCATGCTGGGGTAGCCCGGCAAAATAATAATAATAATAATAATAATAATAATAATAATAATAATAATAATAATAATAATAATAAAGTTGATACCTTTTAGTATTGAGTCAGATTTGGAAAGGAGAGGTAGATCAGATGAATCCTTGTTTTCTCCAACTCTGTGGAATGATTTTAAAAGCTTCATTAAAGGAGCTTAGAGGGATTTTTTTGTCTGGTGAATAGGATCCTGGCTTGGGCAGTGGAAGACCTGGGCAAATCACTTCACTGGTTTTGCAACTTCATTTCCTCAGCCAGAAAATTGAGATAATTATTTTCACTCTTATTAGTAATCCTCCACAAGCTCTTGATGAAAGGAGCATTTTGCAGGACTGAGTGGCCCATCCACCCTGGGGCTGAGCCTTCCTGGGATACCCTGTAGCTTTCCCATGGCGCATCGTGGAGTGTGGGTCAGGCAGCCCCGCCAGTGCTTGGCAGTGGTGTGGGGTTGGCAGGAGGTGTGCGATGGGGCTGCAGGTCATGTGCTTTGGCTGGCTGAAGTCCTGTATTTGCCAGCTGGCACATAACCTGCATGGAGAGCTTGAGGAATCACCTTGCATTCCCCCATGGCGCGGCGTCTGGGGCACAGCCGAGCAGGGTGCTGGTGGACCACTGTCCTCCTCCTCTCCTGGATCCTGCCCTTGTGCTGAGGAGTGCAATCCTGTGGCCTGCGATCCCTGATCATAGCTTCACTAGAGTTTCCCCTTGCAAAATTTCTCAGCTGGTTTTGTCAGTGGGATCTCAGAAACAAGGGACATTAATATACTGGTGGAAGAAGCTGTCTTTTAAAGACTGCGACTTGAATTAGTCTTACTGACAAGATTCAGACCTGAAGGCTGGTCAAATCCATGGGCTGTGGATTAGGCACTAAAATTTTCACAAGTTAGATTTCCGAAGGTGTGAAGGCAGGAAAGGGTGAGGGTGTAGGAGGGACCATGCCTTGAGACTGGGCCCCAGACTGCCTCCAAAATTTTTGACACTCTTGCTTTCAGTAACTTCTGACTTACATCTAAGACACAACTTCTGATCAACGTTAACCGGAAAGGACCTGTGTTAGTTATTGAATAAATCTTGATTTTTATCATCTTCCCTCCTTCTGAAAAGCACACCTTGTTTATTTTTAAGAAACTGAGCAATTGGGGCCTATAAGAGGAACTGAATGTGTTGTAAATTTAACAGTGGTAAATGCTGTCTCTGTTTTAGAATTCGAACTAAGTTCATGCATGTGCATATGTAGTTGTGATGACCTAAAAGGCTTGAAGTTGCATGTTATGGGCTGTTTTTCCACTTCTCAGTATGACTGCGTAGCAAATAAATGAGGCTTTTTTTTTTTGTCAGAAATTGTCTTCAAATCTTGTCAGTTGAACTTGAATCAAGGATTTTGCCAATCACATACTTTGTTAAAGGTTCACTGGGCTGGGAGAAGAATCAGTTAACAACAATCTGTGTATTCTGTGTTCTCTGTGTATTTTTCGGTGTCTGAGGTAGAATGAAACCACCAATTATGGGTCTGTAGGCCTAGTACAGTGGGGGATTTTTCTTAAGATTAGGCTTCTTCCACACGTAAAATCATTACAAAAAATTTTTCCAGTACCTCAAGGGGGCCTACAGGAAAGATGGGGAGAGACTGTTCAGTAGGGCCTGTTGTGACAGGGGTAACGGTTTCAAAATAGAGGGAGATAGATTTAGATTAGATATTAGAAAAAAAATGTTTACAGTGAGGGTGGTGGAACACTGGAACAGGTTGCCTAGAGAGGTAGTGGATGCCCCATCCCTGGAAACGTTCAAGGCCAGGTTGGATGGGGCTCTGAGCAACCTGATCTGGTTAAAGACGTCCCTTGCAGGGGGGTTGGACTAGATGACCTTTGAAGGTCCCTTCCAACCCTAACCATTCTAAGATTCTATTATTCTATTCTATGTTGCAGGTTTTAGTTTGTTTAATTTATGGTTGTAGGTCATCAACATCACAATTGCACAAAGGAGAGGAAAATGGGTAAGTAGATATCTTTCTTCAAGAAAGGGCTGGTTTTTACCACTGAAAGAAATTTAAATGGCAAAACATCACTTGTGTGTGTAACCCCTCAGTCTCTGTTGCTCCATTTCAGGAAACCTGGGAAATGCTTGTTTGGATGAATTGAGGATCCTGTGATTTCTCCACTCTCCCTTTCCCTCCCTTGCCATCCAATTTAAAGTTCCTTTTTGACTTACGGCTTTTTGGTGTGAATTTGGAGTGAAATAGTGTTGATGCAAGTTTTTCTTTAAGAAGCAAAACCAGTTGTAGCTTTTGCTGCCCCATCACTTCCATTAGGGGCTGTTGCTCTGAGTCTTGCAGGGAGAGCATCAGAGGAATTTTAAATGGTCTGCTCTTTTGTTAAATCTCAGTTACCATGGACTTTTGTTTGTTTGGCCCAATATTATCAAGAAGATTCATAATTTGGAGGAATTGCTGCCAACTTTTTTCTTTGAGTTATTCTTTCTTTAGCAGAGAGAAAGAGAGAGATCGAGGTATATTGCCTGATCTTGCTTTTCCTCCAAACAGTCAGATGTACTTTGGTCTGTTGGGAGGGAACAGTCTTCTCATGAAATCATTTTATAATGATTTCTCTGTTGGTTTTTGTGGCTAACAGAAAATAAATGATAAAAAATTCCTAGCTTGATGACTGTAATGTTTTTATAAATGCCTGTATCTGTGTGAATTGGAAAAGGATTTGTCTCCATGCTTGGTTCTTCTCTTTAAAGATTCAGATTAATCCTAAAAGTGTTTACTCAGATGTGATGAATTAGAAGTGGATGAAATTACATTGTTGTCAGATTGACTCATCGTCCTGCTTTGCTCCCCTAGTTGAGAACATTGACTTCCAGCTCTGAAGAGTCTGCTCACTCAAAAACCTGGGTTTTACACAGATGACATATCTCCCTTGTAAGAGATCAAGAGGGTTTTGAGATGATAAAAAAGACCAGGGAGTAGGGCAACTGGAAGGGAAGGAAGAGCAATACCTATCTCTCTGACTTACTTATGACAATCTTTCCAAAAAAGACATGCAGGGTCATTAAGTGAGATGAGGAGAGTGGGGAATGTTTTAGGAAATATCAACTGGCAAGTGATTTGAAATGCCCTGATGCCACGTAAAACATCACCCCAGCAGCTGGAGCGTGTGGCAATGAGAGATTATCTTGGTGTGGCTGTATCTCTTCTCCAGTGGCTGCACTTTACTCTCCAGGTCTTTGTGCCGTCTGTAATGGTGAGAGCATTGCTTGGTGGCTAGAACATGCTGCACCCTGGTGCCTCCCTTCACTCTGTATGAAAGGGAAAAAAAATAATAATTGCTTCTCTGTAAATCTTTTTCTAGTTTTGTGGTTGATAAATAATACAACTATGATTATTTGGCGTAGGTTTTATTTTGTAGTCTTCTAAAACACTTGAATTTTAGGAAGAGGAGACTAGATGCGAGGGGGTTTGGACTGAAGATCTCTAGGAGGACGATATCTGTTTCTGAATATTTCTGCCTAATTCTATGAGAGTTTTCATGGCAAACTGAAGAGGAAAATTATTCCTTGCTGGACTCAGCATTTTGCTAAATACTGTTCATTCCCAATAGCTAAAATAGCCTGAATACCATGAGGGCTTCTTACTAACCTATAACTATGTTAATGCCTTGCTTGCCACAAGGGTAGTTTCTCTCAGTAAAAAGCCAAAAAATTGCACACTGCAGAATGCACACCACGGACATTGCCAACAAACTGCTAATGCAACTTCCCTGTGAAAATGAAGCAGTATTTACAAGGCTGCCTTGCTTTGGGGGAAACTTTCAGTGGGAACCAGTTGCTGTGAAAGGAAAATCTGGTCTGATGGAAGTGTTTGGTTGGGTTTGGGTGCTTTGTTGTACCCTCAGGTGCACAGGATCTGCAAACTACTTGTGCTGAAAGTCTGTTTTCTAGTAAATGCTCTGTTACTTAAAGCTTTATGAAACTCTGAAAATAGTTTAAGTAGTCTGTGGGCGTGGGGAGAGGATGGTCCTACTCACGGACTTTGGCATTTCCAGTTCTGACAACATGAGGGTCAGTTATGTTTGGATACCGTTTGGCGGCTGGCCTGCCCTCACAGTAACAGTTTGCTATGCCTGCCATTTAGCAGCGGTTTAGATAAGATAGGAGAGATCTGTATCTTTGAATCTTGAAGAAATGAAAATAAGACTCTGAAACTTGTCCTAAAGCTGAAGATCTTGTCTTAAATTCCTGATGAGAACCTAAAGTGAGGTTGAATTGACAGTTGCATGGGGTTAGGGAGGAAGGGGGAAGAGGGGTGTCTTATCTGCTCTTCGCAGACAACAGCTTGTTATTTTCTGTCAGGGTGACTTTGACGGAGATTAAGGAAAACAACATGTATGTTTCCGTGAGCAAAAACAAGCACATTCCCTTGGTAAGAAGTGTTCAGGAAATCTGTCGTGGGGCCCTGTGTAATGCCACGGTTCTGCTGCTGTGGAATCAGTCTGGTAAATCCATAGCCCAGACTCAGGAGAGACCTTCCTGATCGCGGTGTTTCACTGCTGAAGAATTTCCTACACAGACTCTAAATACATGTATATTACGGCCCAGAGGGTGTTCTCCCAGTTTACATTTCTGAATTTAAGCTTTCCCCTTGCAACTTAACCTAACTCAAATTAATAGAAATGCAGCTTTATAAAATGATTTCGTTGCTGGGGAGCAAGATGCTTGTATGCACGCAGAGCACCTGAAATAGTGATAGGAGGAGGCTTGTGGGCTAGCACAGGCATCTTAACCACTGCTTTCTAGCCCTGTTAAATGCTTACAACTGACCTGAAGTAACACTTGCATTGCATTTTATAGCTCTGAAAAATATGTGCTGTTTTCCCCATGTAAAAATTGTTAAGCTAGAAATTTTACTGTGCTGCTGAGAAGTGAGCTGTCACTCATTCAGCTCCTCACGTTGTCAGCTTTGGAACTTGGGAATGACAAACATTGGCACCAGCACTTGTTTTGCAGCAGAAACATCCGTTGTACTTACGCTTTGCCTCCTGGACACCTTTTGGTACGTTGTGAGAAAAGCTTGCCCTTGAGTCTCCAAGGTGCTGTAGCTTTTTTCCTCTGATGATTTCTGATGTGGTTACAATTGCCAATAGAGAAATTGCTGGAAGACTGAAAATGTGTGGGCAATGTCAAATGAACTGTTATTTCGAACTGCACACAGAAGACCTTGCTGATTTGGTTGTCTTATTTTACATTTATTCTTAATTTCTAAAAGTAATGACCTTTTTTTTTTTTCTTCAATTGGAACAGAGCAGCCACAGAATCAATGGGTTGCTGCCCTTTCAACCAACAACAGTCAAGGCTAAGCTCATGTAATGAAAGACTCTCTGGGCTTCGTCATCTCTAAAGACAACCAGAAGTTGTCTAAAGACAGAAAAGAGTTGCACTTATAGCCACGTTCCAGTCCCACAACTATCTGTGCAAACTGTATTTAGCTTGTGTGGGAAAAAAAACAACTGTATTTATTTCTTGAATAGCACCAAGAATGATAGCACCACACGTTTCAGTGCCAAAAAATAAGGTGTTTTCTCTGTGTTTTCTCCTTTAACTTCCTTGATGGCAGGGAACGTGGTGTCTGTGGCACAGCAAGGGCTTGTGAGGGCTTCACGGTGGTTGATCAGAATCTGATGAGGCCGTGCGGAGGCAGGGTAGCAGAGTGAGCTCAGCGTGAAATGGGGCTGGCCTGGTGGGAAGAAAGCGCTTCTCTTACACGTATCAGTTAATTACGCTTTGGGGAGCGGAAAGAGTTTCCTGAAGCTGAGCACTAGTCAATTTAGAAGCACAGTGCTGATAGACAACATTTCTTTGGCTGATCATCACTCTTTTCGCCTCATGCTGAAGAGATAGTGGAGGAGAGAAGATTTTGCTTTACATCTTTCATGTGCAGTTCAGTTATACAGCTTCTTGTTTGTTTGTTTTACCTCCTCTCTCCTTTATCCCACATCTCCATTCTCCAAACTGTCAACCACATCTACTGCTTGTATTCATCTGAAGTGGAAGATTTTGAAGTAGAGAAGCTTTGCCAAGGTTTTTTTTTGTGGTTTTTATCCAAGTTAAATTCTTCTATTTCTGTGGTTTACTTGGGGCTACATATTCATCTATATGGAGATGATGATCAGAGTGGAAAATATGGGCGTTTTGTATTTGGCCTAGCAATTACTTCTCATTCTGTTGAAAACAAAACAAACATAACAGTTCTGCTTTCTCTCAAACTATCTGGTTGTCAGACGTCTTTTGCAGAAGCTCCGTATTGTATCATTTTTGTAATGAACTGATAATAAGCAGGTTTATTCCCTTGCACAACACTTTTTTTTTTTAAAAAAAAAGCATTGTGTTTGTTCATATTTTCTTGCATTGTTCATCTTTTGTTCCTCTCTGAAATAGTTCTCTTTTCTCTTTCTCCAATTTCTACTATTTAATACAGGCTGAATGACTAACTGTATTTAAAGGTATTTGTAAAGTGCCTGTGGCAGAAGAGTTTAGGCACCTTTGTTCTTGTCTCTGCTAATTGAAATGGAAAGGGCAGTCACGCTTGTATTTCTGACTGGCTATGTTGGGCAAGATGGGAAAGGGGGCTGCTGTTGAAGAACTCCAGAAGATTTGTCCAAATTTGCTGTTAATGGGATAGGATATTTTCACCCGTCCCTTCTCTGTCTTGCTCTTTTCCTTTCTCTTCACTTTGCAGGACTGCTTCAGTTCCTTAATCGTCTTGCAGTGTGTGTTCATGTCACAACCTGGTGCTGTGGGGAATTGCTAGTCCAAGGCTGACTCTTTGCTTTTGCTGCAGGCTGAGTCCTTGGGTTGGAAGACTCGTTGACATCACTGAGGTTGACATTTGGACTTTCTGATGGCCCTGTTCCACTCCGCCTGACCCTATGACTAAAGGGTTTGCCGTAGCTCCATCCTTTGCTCTCCAGTTCCACAAGATGGGTTCGTTCAGAAGACCCCGACCTCGCTTCATGAGCTCCCCAGTCCTCAGTGACCTGCCACGGTTCCAGGCAGCCCGGCAGGCTCTGCAGCTTAGCTCCAACTCCGCCTGGAACAGGTGAGTGGGACCCACACGGGCTGAGCTCTTGCCCTGCAGCAGCCCTGTGACAGGGGCCGTGGGTGTCTGATCTTCGTGCTTCAGACCATGTATGGCTAAGCTCATCTGTATTTTTAGCATGGCCAAGCTTTGCCAGCATTGCAAGCCTCCGTGGTGGTGAAAAAATTAGACCTAGTAGTGTTCAGCCTTGTGTTTGGCCAACATTGTTCAGAGGTATGGTCTTGAAGTAAACCGGAATTGCTCTCTGTTAACAGTTGCGTCTTTTAAGTACCATTTAGGAAAAAACATTCCTAGTACTGTAATAAAGGCCAGTTTCTTAATGCAAAACAGGCATTTATTTGCATATTACGAAGCTTTTACCACAGTCAAGTTCCTCTGACAACTGCTAAGCTTGTGGCTTCTACCAGCATTTCCTATTGACAGCCAAATCCTGCCTGCAGTGCGTGTCATGCAGCAATGGCAATGGGAAAAACAATACGTAGGGTGAAGGATGAGATGTCCTAATCTCGTCTAATGGTCTGCTCCTGCCAGAAGTGGGTGTTCCCACCTTCCTTCTGCCACCTTGCACCAGCTCTGTCCTCCGCAGACCCCTCTCTCCTGCTGACCTAGCTCGGCTTACTAATGTTGCACAAAAGTCGCCCAGCAAAAGCATCGCAGTTTTGTGCAGAGGATAGTGAGCTGAGATCTGTGAAGCGTGCAAATGCCATAACTGGCCCACAGAAGGGAATGCCCGGTAAGAGAATGACACCTGTTAGCTGTTAGACCTGCTGAACCATCTTGTATGCTGTCACTTTATCACTTCCTCTGTGCTGGTGAGAGAACTAGGAGTTAGAAGATCCTCCAGCAGCATCTTACAGGCATTAACAGGGCTTAAAGTTGGGCCTGACTGAGGTGAGGCTGGCTGCAGAACATCTTCCAGCACAGCCAGGATCCTGCTAGGCGCTGCAGATTGGGTGGTTCCTGCTAGCATCACTGGCCAGTGCAGTGTGCTGTGTTAGGCAGATATTGCCAAAAATCTATGTCTTATAGCAACTAGCCTGTAGCCCACAGAGAGATCCGCTAAACAGTTGTGTTAAAGATATATCTGGTGTGAACGTGTTCTTTGTGAACAGTGCCCTTGTAGCAACTTTCCCTCACTTACTCTAGGCACAACTTGAGGTTGGTTCTGCTCTGTATCCCATGAGAGATGTAGGTAAGTAAGAGTGATGAGTTCCAGGGGAGAAAAAGTGGAAGTATTTAAGTGCAATTAACCTCTCCACCCCATTATAACCACCCAGCTTTTGGCGGCTAGCTCACGTTGCGCTCTGTGTTAAATCATACTGGTGGCAGTTATTTATGGATGTTGTGCTGTCTCTATTTTTTTTTTTGGCAGTGTTCAAACGGCAGTGATAAACGTGTTCAAAGGGGGAGGCTTGCAGAACAATGAACTTTACACCCTCAATGAAAATATCAGGTAGGTTGCCGAAATGCATGAAAAGGGGGTTTTGTTGCTGCTTGTTTAGTGTTTGCTTGGTTTTGTTCCCCTACAGAACCGCAGTTAGAGGATATTGGTGGGAGAAGCGGGGATTGCAGCAAACTTAAGCACAGCTTTGGGGTGTCAGGATAACTTGCTTCTTTTTTGCTGTTGGATGGAGTGAATGGCATGGGGTCCTCAGATAATGTTTCTCTGACATGAGTGGATGTGTAGCTTTGACAAGGACAGAATGTGTATTGACTTGGTTTATAAGGATTTTGTCCCCTCCTATGGAGTTTGCCTCTTCTGGCTTTTTTACACATTTTTATCAGGGCATTCAGTAACATGTCTTTTCTGTACTCAAGCTTCTCAGATCTGTGGAGTGTTTAAAATGAAGGCAAACCACAGTATTTCGTTTAAAAGCTTAATATTAACTTGATAATTGCAGAGCAAGACCTGAAAATACAAACGGAAAGCCTAACAAACATTTTCTACCACTGATGCTAGTAATGATTAAAAGTATAATTTTTTTTTAGGCAAGTTTTGTGATCATCTGTGGTTTCATTCTGATTATTTGGAAAGTTTTGTTAGTAATAGATAGGACTGTAGAGTAGATAAAGAACAATTTATTCTTGTCTTGATTCCAAATGCTGCTAAGAGGAGTATTGTCAGAACTTATAGCTGTACTTCCTCCTCCCTCTCTCTTTCCCACTACATCCGTATTCATTCATTGTGAATGCTGGAATGCTGTCATATAGGTCTTCACTTCTCCTTTTATGTACACCCCCACCCCCATATGTATTGCATTTTTCCTAAGTGCTGAGATTCAAACGGCAATTTGAGCTAAGCACGTACTAAGCAGCAGTCTAAACTACCCCTTTCCCTACTTTCAAAATAAATGCAGCTTGCAGGGCGCAAGACTCTGTCCTACTTGATCTGGTCCCAAAGGTGAAAGTTTAATATAATTCCATTTGCCAGCTGAGTGAGGGCAGTGTTTCATGCTTTAACGATATTTTAGCGTGCTGAGGTCAGAAGTCCTCAAGTAAGGTTTTAGTACTTGGAGTTTAGTTTCAGTACTTGGAGTACTTAGGTTTAAGTCTTAATTCTCCATGGGATAAGTATTTCTGTATGAGAAAAGAAAACCAAATGTCCTAAGACTCTGGAATTACCCTAACCCACAGCCTGCTGGGGACTGGCTTTGGGTTTTGTGACTCGTCTGCCAGGCAGTTGGCCGCCGTGGTGCCTGCTTTCCCTCCCCAGTACAAGGAGATGCTCCTTCCCACCCTTGCTGGGAGGCAGTATGCCGGGCAGAATAGTTGTGTTGCCTGAGCTTGGCCTCCGTGGCTGGACCATGCTCTCTTCATGTTGGTTACTGAGATGGATTTAGATTGTCGAGAGGCTAGCGAAGAATGGGAAATTCTTTGTGAACTGTGTATGCTTTGTAAGCAGTGCTGATGGTGGGAGGGGAAATGCCCTCTTCCACAGACAGGCACTCCCAGGCAGCACTTGGAAGCACTTACCTTGAAATACATGATTAATGTTCCTGCAGATACCCTGAGCACTGGTTACATCTCCAAATGTCATTCTCTAAATAGGCCACTTTAACATTCAAGTAGCTCATTAACGTCCATCTAAGGAGCAGAGGACACACATCTGCCTGTATGTTTGCAGCCTCCTACCTGCGGCTCTTGGTGTGGCTCCCAGCTCAGCCTTAGCTGTGTTTGTGCAAAGGGAATCTCTCTCCTGACACTGGGCAAAAAGCCAGACCTGTCAGAGGGCCAGCTCTCCTGTGTCGTTATGCTGAGCTGGTGCTTTTCCCTTGTTTCTAGGTCTCCGTCCAGCTCCTTGGTGGAAGTCAGCAAATGCTTTAGGAAGCTCACAGATTCTGTGCAGCACTTAGGTATTCAACAGTGGGAAACAGGAGAGTTCTAAAGTAGGACAGTAGTGACAGAACCAGGAGATGAGCAGGTGATAACATTTTGCTCTGGATTGCTGCCACCAAGTTTTTATTTTGCTGTGATTTGATATCATCTCACTGGGATAATTTTTTTTTTTTTTTTAATGTTCTGAAAGTCAGTTGTCACAGCAAGAGGAAATGTAAGAAATGCCATCAGGAGATGAGATTTCAGGAAGCAGGAGTGACCTGGCCATGATTAGGAGAAGACCCCTCACTTGGATTCTCTCTAGGGTGCGAGCCTCTGGTTGCTGGTCTTCCTATGCAAGGCAAAGTCCTTCGGTGGGCTTGTCAGTCAGCTGATGGAAAGCCCCCTGGATTCTGCCAAAGCCGGTGAAAGAGCTTTTGGCAAATGGGTCCCCAAAGACTTGTCTGGTTTATCCATCTCATAGAAACAGAAATGGGCTTTGAGATGGGCAAGGTGAATGTAACTGCTCTGAGGAAGAAAGAATAAAGGCACGTTGGCAAGCGAATCGTGTGAAAGTGTTACGAAAGGGCTAGGGAGGAAGGCTGCTGTCAAAACCAACTTTCAGCAAAGATTAAGAAATGTAGTGGTGTAGTTTGTTAGTAAGAGCCCAGCCTGAGAACTGGATGGTCCCCAATTCCAATGCCATTTTTGCGCACTCTTGATTGTATTTCATATTGGTGAAAAGCAAAATTCTTAGAACAGCAAAAGAATGCAATGTTTTGCAGTGAAGTGTTGGACGCCTTTTAAATTTGAGGCTGAATTTCTTGCTACAGAATTTATGCTCACAGTCACTGAAAGCTGAAAGTGGAAATGCTCTGAACTTTGTGAGCTGGTTTGTTTTTTTTTAATGCTTTTTCAGATGTAAAACAATCCTGAATTTTATATTGGAGTTTTGAAATATAAATATATATTAGAATTTAAAACTTTTATCACAGCCTGGTTTAAAATCCATCAGTTTTTATCAGAAATACTTGTTTACAGTGGCTTCTACCTGAATCTATTTAAAAAACCTCTTGTTAAATTTCTAGAATTTCTTTCTTGGAAAATATGCTACCTTTTTTTTTTTTTTTTTAAATGCAGTAGTGATGGGTAAGCCCCAGCCTTTGCTTGTGTGTTTATTTCATTGCTCATCTCCTTATCTCCCGCCTTCTACTTCCAAGAGAAAAGGAAATGCAGCATTAAGGAGATATGCTATTTTCAGTGAAATGAAAGGTGTCTTTGTGTAAACAAAAAGCAGAAAAAAACTTTACATTTTACCCCCCCACACACCCCCCGTATTCAGTGGGGTAAATGTTTTTTGGTTTTTTTTTCTGCTTGTTCTAGGTGTATGGCTTGTAAATAGAAGACTTCAGGTTTGGGGAAATTGTTTCATTTCTTCAAAATTTGAGAATAGCCTTTGTGAGCATTTGTAGAGTGTAAATGTAAAATAAATCTAACCATGGCCAAAATGACACATTGACATATACTCATGTATGTTTGGGATGACTGGAGTTAAAGTGTGGATGTACCTGTAAGAAATGACCAGCAATGGCTGTTACTTCATGGCTGCATTCCTTCTGTCTACAGACGGCTGCTGAAGAGTGAACTTGGATCGTTCATCACAGATTACTTTCAGGTATTACATGATTTGTGTGCTTTCTTTTTAGGTTTGCTCTCTTTAGTTTTTTAGCCTATAAAAAGATTAGCCCCCCTTTTTAAGTTCATGCAGCCTACAAGTTTCATTTTTGTTTTGCTATGGAAGATGATGGCGGTACTGGAGTTTTTAAATGTGGGCCATATAGCTTTGGGAGTAATAATATTTACGGGTGTATGCACTAAATAATCTTCCTTGGTGCTTAAGAAAGGCTGCTAGTAGCCTGCCAAGGTCAAGAAGGTATTAACTTGAACATTTTAAAGAAGATGAGATACCTTTTCATTTTTTTTTTCACCCTGTTTTTCAAGTGTAGAGAATTCAGGAGTAGATTTTCTGCAACAGGGGCCAGCAAAAGTGAAGAGAGCAGATAACGGCTGTCTGTTTTGGGGGTGGAGGGGGGCGTGCAGAGAAGGAAGTCCCTATCAGCAGGAAATCAACCTGGGTACTATTTGCCTTTTAGTCCCACAGATATAAATGCAACCTGCGAAAAAGTGAAAGATGGAGGATGAGGGAAGACCTGATCAATGCCGAATGTGAATAAGTGTTATTGCCTTTTACTGATACTGTCCAGATAGAGAGAGGTTCAAATATAACCACATGAAAGTGTGTTGGATGATTTTGAGAGAGCACTGATGGCTTTCGGTGTTGTAAGTTGTTCAGTGTAGTGTTGACTAAAAAAAAAGGAGGTGGTTGCTGAAAACAAGAGTTTTCTTCCCTTTGAGTAAGAGAGAGAGAAAAAAAAAATTTCAGTACTTTCTGAAGTGGCTGCCGCTACTGTGCACTGTGCTAACAGCTTAGAAAGGGGAAAAAGACAACCAGTGTAGTTTCCTATCACTATTAGATTACATGACTTAAAAAAATCCCCCACGCTGTGCTATCAAGTGAGAAGCAAGCTCCTGCCCCAGAGGCAGTTATGTTTCACTTCTTTAGACTCTATCTGCACAAGTCGTTTACTGGAAAGAGGCGGCTGCTAGTGCTGAATGGCGGGACATTGCCTAAACCGTGAGTGGGGCCTGGTGGCAGCCGAGCAGAAAGGCTGTGAGCTTGTGGTGCAAAGTGCCTGGCTTTAGTGGAAATCTGCTACAGCTCCTGCTAATATAAAAACAGGCAAATGAAAGTTTGCAACTAAGTAGATGTGGTGAATTGAAATTTCATAGAACCATAGAATGGTGTGGGTTGGAAGGGACCTTTAAAGGTCATCTAGTCCAATGGCCCTGCAAGGAGCAGGGACATCTCCAACCAGATCAGGTTGCTCAGAGCCTCATCGAACCTGGCCTTGAATGTTTCCAGGGATGGGGCATCTACCACCTCATCTACCACAGGGGCAACCTGTTCCAGTGTTCCACCACCCTCATTGTAAAAAATGTCTTTCTTATATCTAGTCTGAATCTACCTCCTTCTAGTTTGAAACCAACAGGCCCGGCTCAGAGGTTCTCCCCATCTTTCTTAAAAGCCCTTTTTAGGTACTGGAAGGCCTTTTCTTCTCCAGGCTGAACAGCCCCAACTCTCTCAGCCTGTCCTCATAGGAGAGGTGCTCCAGCCCTCTGATCATCTTCATGGCCTCCTTTGGACTCACTGCAACAGGTCCATGTAAGGACTGGTCCAACAGATCCATTTGAAAGGTCTTGATCAGTTATTCAGGTACTACAGTATTAGGCATGGTGTGCAAGGCTGGAATAAGCAAAAAATGTCCAGAGGCAACTTCATGCACTCATAAGCCTGAACGGAGGAGCACGGAGCTGAGCATGATCCTGAGGAATGAGAGGTGCTGACTGCTATCTTATTTCTAAAATTCAGAGTGTGCTGAAAGAGGCCTGGGTGGGTTCCAGCGTTGAGTAAGACACAGCTGCGTCGTGTCGCTGTGCAAGAGGAGCCGACGACTGCTGGGGACCAGATGGCTCCCAATGCTGGGGTTTGGATGTGTTGTTCTCTTCCTCCAGACTAAACCTCAAGCCTGTCTCAATCATGCTGGGGCTAGTGGCATTAGCTGAGACTCCTTAGATCTCTTCGTAGCAGAGTTGATGACGGCTGAGGTGGCTTAGACTGCAGCTTGCTCGCTGCTGGAAGCTGGGTATCTGTGTTGCATCCCTCTTGGCAAGCCAAGGGCATCTGATCTTGTCCTGGGAGAAGGATCTGATCACCAGCACTGTTTTCTGCAAAAGCAGGAGCAGAAACTGTGCTCTTTCACCCGAATGGCAGGGCTGTACTACTTCACCCACGGGCACAATCGCAATGTGGGTACTCAGCACTGTGCTGCTGCCAAGAGAGCAGTGGCCTTTGCCTCAGAGAGCCTGCAGTGCAAGGGTATGGCCGTGCTCACTTCTGAGTTTGTTTTTCTGTCAGTCTGTCTGTGTATTTGCAAATACCTCAGCGTATATGTACTAGTTCATCTGCAGCTGCTGTTCTCCCACTGAAACTGCTGGGACTCAAATTTAATTTCTGAGATTTTTTTTTTTTTTTTTGCTCCATGTTAAAAGAAGTAACTTGGCATCTGTCAGACTTAGCCTGAAGTAAAACTCTTGGTGCTGGCAAGCCATGAGACAAACTGAGATAAAGGCTATTGTAGGAAATGAGCTTTTTTCCCTGCTGTGGGCTAAGATGCAGACTTGTTTCTGATTCTAGACTGACAGTGCATGGCAGTAATAAAAGTTACCACTCCCTCCTAAATGTCTTTACCCAAAAATCATCAGGCTGTGAAGTGGGGAAAGACTGTTCATGTGCCAGGGAGGGGCTGACAACATTATTTCATTTGTCTGTGGGTTCAGTTTCACTGCTGATGCCAGCTGATTTATGGCAATACTGCCACCAAAATGAGCAGAGTTGAATCAGGCTGCTGATTTGGCTGAAAAATAACCTCGAAAGAAAAAAGAAAATTTTCAACTACTTCCTTTGAGTTGTTGTGCTCATTACAAGGCATGTGATGGGAGCAGGTCACCAGGATGGGGAGTGGAGTGGAAGTGCATCTTTTGGCAGCGACTTCCTCCTCCATCTGTCGAAGCCCACTGAAAAGCTATCCTGAAAACCAAGCTTAGTGTTCTCTTAGGTTGAAATGGACCCTGAAGGATCTGCTCTCGTGTAACCAGGCAGTTTTAAATAACCTAGCAGCAATTAGAGCAATTAACTTGATCATATAATGTTTAGATGTGATAAATTGACTTAAATGTTTTCCATTTCTTATGCCACAGCAGTTGTAACAGAAGCCACTAAGGTAATTTTTAAAATCCCATTTTCCATTGTTTTAAGAGATCTGGCTCCTACATTATGTATATTTTATACACACACAATTTTTCTAACCACTGAATATTTAAGACTAAAATGGATCAGAACTTTTACAGTGAGACAGATCTACCTTTGTGATAAACTTGACTTGATTATTCACAAGTCCTTTTCGCCAACACTCATGCAAATTACCAGTTTTTAGCTCCTGAAGTTGCTAAAGGAATATTTAGGAAATGAGTGGGTTTTAGGCAGTCTTTCTCTGCTGCCAAACCATCATCATATCAGAGTTACTGAGTCTGTTTTGTATTTGAAAGAGAAATGTAATTCCTGTAAGGGCTTTGGTGGGAACTCAGATGTTTCATTCTGAAGGAGATTTTTGTTTATAAATCTGCTGCTTTAGCAACCCTATTATATATACAAGCCATCTCCTTGGATTGGAGTCTGAGTGTAATTGCCAGAAGGTTGGGACTCATAATATTTGCTGCAGACCTGCCTTAAAGCAATGCTTCATGCTCCAGGTTTTCCAGTACTGACTTTGCCCTTGAGCTGATCCCATAGGGTCCCGCTGCTGAAAAGGGGCACTCTGTACCCATCCCTCTGCTCAGTAACCCAGCAGGGCACCATCTGCTCTCACTGCTGGGTCAGTTCTCTGGGGGTCAGCTGAACCACAGCAGGGAGAAATCCCATGGCCATGGAAGGTAAGAGGCTGGGATTTGGAGGAACGGGGTGTATCGGTGATTGGGACTTCTCTGGGGCAGCTGTAAGATTTTTCAGATAAGCTCCCTTCGTTTTCATGCTTCTGACCCTCGTGATTGTGGAGAAAATTTTCGAAATATAAAACTAGTGAGTGTTGATTAATCGATGCATTATCTTCCTGATTCTGCAAACAGCCTGAAACAAAACCTTTGGAAAGGATGAACCATTTCTTTTCACTCTCTGGAGGCTTGCTAATCTTGAAACTCATGGTGGAAAATGGAGATGCTAACCGCTTTAGCATAACTGCCCGGTTTATGCATATTAACTCCAGACTGTCTCCTCCGGAGGCGGAGAGACCCAGTCCCTTCCCAGGCACTGTAACCTCTCCCAGCACCCACGGGCTGCAAGTGCAGAAAGTCCGATGCCCGGAGTTGATGCCCCTCCAGGCTGACATCCACTGCCTGCGCTGGCAGAGCTGGTAGGTGAGGGATGGCGAGTGGACTGCATTTCCTCATTTAATCCAATGAGACTTTTGATATCATAAAACCAGAAATGAAGCTGTTACATAATTTCCAGCCTGCTGCAATGGAGAGCTGCGGGAGGCGACGAGTCCTGACTCAGAATTAGGCCTGGCTTTCTGTTTGTATGCAAAGCCATAGAAACCACAGTGCGCAAGCACCCGTCTTGCTGGGGTGTCGAGCAAAGTCAGAATAGCAAGGTAATAATGGATAGCTGTGAAAGTAAGCAGCAGCAGCAACGAGGGAAGCCCGGATCTAGACCAAAATTGGTTTTTGTCCCCTCCCTTTGGAGCAGCCAGAACATTCCTGTGGTCCTAGCCCCTCTCACTGTAGGTTATCCAGCTGTGCAAGGTCGGGGGAGAAACAGCGCTCCTCCCTCTACTGTGGCACCACAAAGCTTTTGCGTAAGTCTCTGCTGCCTGTCTTTCTGGGACTCCAGCCTATCCAGCAGCTTTCATGACGCTTGCTTTCCTCTGAAAGGCTGCTTTGTTAAAGTCATGCTAACAGCTGAAAATGCCATGTGTCCTTCTTTGCTTGGTCAAAGAGAAAAACCTGGTGTGTGTGACATTTCCTTCCTTGGTGACAGGTTTCTACTTCTACCTGTTTAACCGCAAGGCAAGGAAATAGTTGTGTGAGTTGTTGGAGCGATGGTTATCGCTGGATAAAGGCAACGCGAGCTCTTCTCTGGCCAAGTGCTGTCTCACGCCTGCTGCCAGGGGCTGCAGCAGCTCAGCCACTGCACAAGGAGGGACAAGTCACACTTGTGTGATTTGCAGAGCTCAGCCATATGTCTGCAGTACTCTTTTGGGTCAAGCTGGTCTTTATTGTTGTATTTCTCTCCTCGCTGGCTGGGAACCCCCGTTCATGCAAGTCTGCTAATTATTTCTGCTTCGTCTGGCACTTTCTAGGACTGAGCTTTCATGGAGCAGCGCCAGAGACTCCCTAGCAACTGCCCAGCTTCGTTATCACAGATGGGGTCACCCGGCCGCTCAGCCCCGTTACTGCCAGCTGAGCAGACGACCTAGGCCTGGGTGGCAGTGGCAGCAGCAGGGACACCTGCTTTCAGGCCCTGCACACATCGGCTCTGTAGACATGCGTGTTTCACTTGAAATGGTGCCTGATTGCTACCGCCCAAAGTGTAGCGTGGGATGACGTGCCATGCACTGGCTAAACAGGGCTCCCGCCTGGAGCAGTGACTCGCTGGCGCAGAGCCGGGGGGCCCGGCCGCGGGATTTTCCCATAGCTGCTGCCTCGCTGGCGCGTTGTGGTCTAGATTGTAGCAGCGCTGCCTACTCGGTGTGCTGGGTCTGCTCTCCTTTTTACTCTTCCTGCCTCACTTTCTCTCTTTAAGTGGGCTTTCTTTTTTATCTGTTTTGAACAAAGCTGTCTCTAGAAGAGTCATTTTAGGATGTTATTTTGTATTTATTTTGCAATTAGTTCTCTATGTAGGATCAAAGTTATCTCTCTGCTTCTGTCACTATTTCCCCTCTTTCTAGAGAAAAAAAAAAAAAAGATGAGGGGGATGGTCCAGGTATGAGAAGCTGCAACTCGCACAGATCTGAATTTTGTACAACACTACCAAGAATTAGATAGGTGTTTGTGTGCAACTGGCAATAACTTTGTAGAAGATACTTGTCAAGTAAGTTTGGCTGATGCTTTTTAAATCAAATTAACATCAGATCATCCAAGAAGCTGTCACTGTATGCTTGTAGAGCCTGTAAAAGTGTGGTTTAACTCTAGAACACAAAGCCTCAGTTGGCTAGAAGAGAAGGCTGCATTTAAGAAATGCTGTAGAAGAAAAACTGATTTTTTTTTTCACCCAGCAAAATGTGGTCAATTATTTTAAGTTTATTCTGGATCATTTTACTCCTGTTCCAACTTATGTTTCTGTTTGATGAACTAGTTATTAATTTGTTAATTTTAATGTGGCTTTTTAAAGGCATACTGGCCATGTTCAGCTTGGAGACATAAAAGGAAAACAAAATTTGTCCATAAATAAGTGGGTCTTCGTGTAAACTTTTGTTTCCCCTCAAGAGTAGTGGCTTATTTGGAAGCAGTTATATTTTTTTGATTAGCAGGAAAATTCCTTTGTGCCTTGCTACACCTCAGAGACATGGCTTTCTGACGAGATGTGAAATAGCCAGTGATGTCTTGAGCCTCCTCGATGTTTTCCATGAAACTGCTGCCAAAACCATGCAGCTGCTTTTCGCCATCCTTCTGCTTCCAAGAGCAGCAGAGCAAGCCATGCTAGTGGCAGGGTTATCTCCCCAAAACCCTTCCTGTTGGTTCTGCATGGAGGCTGTCACCATTACCAGGCTGCTGGCAGAGCGCTCCCAAAAGGCAACACCTAATTTGCCTCTGGCAAAGTTGGATAGGTACCGTTTTGCCTGGAGCATAGTGAGAGCCCACACAGGAAGGGCCTCCACAGCCCTTGTCGAGGATGAGCATCTTGACAAGGTGGAGGGAGGGAGAAGGTGCCCATCACTGAGAGAGGAGCCCCAGCTGTGGTGTGTGGGACAGCTTTCCCCTGCAGTCATTCTACTGGGGGAACTGCAATTGTTCCTCTGGGTATGGATGGAGAAACTCGCCTCTATTTCTCTAACGGGAGGGGAAGGGGAAAATGTCTGTGCCAGGAAAAAGAAGGAATTACCTGGAAAGTGTCTGTGTTTTACAGCATAGCATGTGACTGCCTTCAGATTTTTTTTTTATTTCAAATGAATTCAGTGTAGCTTACTTTGCAAGAGTAGCAAGCATACGCACGTTACGGGAGGGTCTTTGCAGAGGGAAAAAAAAAAAAAAGGTGATTTTTCTGAGTCTTCCAAAACTCAGAACGTTTAAAAAACATACTTAAAGTCTCTCTCGTAGCTGCCCTTCTTGATCGTATACCTGAAACAGCTATTGTGATTTTCTGCACCAAGAAAAGTAGGGGAGATTCACCTGCAAGATTTTACAAGCTCACTTCTATCTGCTGCAAAACATCTCTCTCCAAATTTTTTTGACTGCATGCACATATCGGGAGTTAACTCGGGGCTTTGTTTCTCTGCGGTGCATGCTTCACCATAAAGAGAGTGAGGGCAGATGTGCAGCAGCTGCAATGGGGATGTAGCAGCCTGTGGTGTCTCAGCAGCAGGGTGAGGACTTCACCCTGGGGATGCAGGGGAAGCTGGTTTGGGGAGAGAAGGGAATAGCTGCTTCCCCGAGCACCCAGTTCAGCTATAATTGCAGAGACGGAAGGTGGCAGCTGAACTTTTCCAAATAAATACACCCTTCAAGCTCACTTGGTGTGAGACTTTATTTGGTCTTGCTTGTGAAGAAAAGGTTTCTTTTTCCTCTTAGCTCTGTGCCTCTGTGTTGCCTCTGGCAACCAGGGATAAAGCAGTAAAATGAGACTTGTAATCTAGACAAGGTCTGATACAGACCTCGGCTGTGGCTGCATTTATTAAATTGTATTGATTTGTCAGCAAAGCCTATAGGGTTTTAAATTAAAATGTATCTATCTCGCTTGATCTGAGGGAGTAATGTTCGGATTGAATCCATTCCTAAGCCCGTGACTTTAGCAGAAAAGAGAGCTAAGTAAAATTTCCAGGTATCTTTAAGATAGGGAGAAGGGAAATGAAGTGTGGTTGTTGGTTTTGTTCTGTTTTGTTTTTCCAAAAGTCTGTCTTCCACAGGAAAAGGGAAAATTTGAGAGGATAATTGAAACATCTGCAGTGACTATATGGAGCTAAGCTGGTTTTTTTTTTAGAAACCTTAAGAATGAGATGATGTAATCTATCTAGCACATGGGATTACTGATAATACATTCATAAAGGCCTTATAAATTCTTTACTACAGGATTATGATTAATATATCTATTTTTAATAGATAGAACTATATTGTCCATGAAGGTGTAGAAATGTGTATTTTGTTTGCTGACATAGCTGTAAAATGCAAAAAAAAATCTCTGAAAGTAGAAAGCATCAATGATACTAACTTACAAGCAAAGTAGCTGGAAAATTGTATCCACAGTGCTCAGGAAGTGGATGTAAATTGAAACCTAATATTCTAGTGCAGATAGAGAAGGAATTCGTATTTCTTTAGAGAAACACAAGAAAATAAGTGTGACACCCTCATATATATATATGTATATACTTTTTTAATTATATAGATGTTTAAAGTGACACAGTATAAAAAACCAGCTGTAAATTTTCCCTGCAATATATGAGCAGTAATTGCCTTGAGCTATGTGTTGAAAAATAAAGAATTGAAGTACTTTATTAATAAACTGAAAGCATTTGGAAGCATTAAAGTGCAATCAGTCCAAACTTTATCTTATTGTTCAGGCAGAAAAATATTTACAGTGTAAGTGGGTTTCACTTTTTTTCCCCTCAAAATTTTTTTCATTCCAAATTTCTTCTTTCTTCCTTTTTCACATTGTTTGTTTCTTTTTTCTGTGAAAGTATTTTTTTCTAATGTCCAGAGCCTGACACATGTAGTCATTTATTTCTGCTGAACAAATCTAAAATTTGAATGGAGATCCCAACAACTTAATATTTCCCTCCAAAGCCTGTATTTCTGCTAAAGAATCTCTGCAAAATACTCACCTTCCAGTCGTTGATAATATCTTGTGGAAACGTTGTGATTTTATTTCATGGTGTGAACGTATTTATCCAACTTGCTAATTGCTGTTGTCATTGCCCAGGTGAAGAGTGTCTCCCAGGCATGTTCTCTTTGCAGCTTACCCATCCTTTGGCAGCCCTGTTCCTCCTAGGCTCTGCTGGGAACTCTGGTTTTCTCTTTCTCTCAGCACTAACACTCACCCTAACTGAGGAGCAAGCCCTAGACAAAGCCCCTCAGCCATTACAAATTTCTCACAGACCAGTTATCTGTGCTCCCTGCAGCTTCCTTTGGCAGCCCTTTGTCATGCTGGTGACGATGAATGAATCATAAAATAGGCTCTGCAGGAAAAAAATTAAATTGTTTTACTGGAGGGAATTCCAGAGTCAAAAAAACTGCAGAAAGTGGACTTTCTTTCAGATTAAATGTGTGGCTTTTTGGCTGAAACTGGGTAAGCTGTTGTAAGCAGGGTGAGATACCGCAGGCCGTGGAGGTGGCATGAGCTGCCAGGCCCTTGGCAGTGCCTGTCCTGGTGGAGGCCCCTCCACTCCTGATAACCCGGGTGGGCACCGGCATCATGGGAGGAGTCAGCAAAGACC
The DNA here is from genome assembly GCF_036417535.1 of Chlamydotis macqueenii. Classification (NCBI taxonomy): domain Eukaryota; kingdom Metazoa; phylum Chordata; class Aves; order Otidiformes; family Otididae; genus Chlamydotis; species Chlamydotis macqueenii. The sequence goes on along the minus strand of NC_141560.1, from coordinate 48,758,645 downwards.
AAAGCGTACCCTCCTAAACTGACAGCCGTGCTCTACGGGAGGCCTAGAAGCAGCTGCTTTGCTGTCTGCAGCGTTACCAGAGCTCTGCTTTTTACCTGCTGGCATCCATGGCTTTCCAACTGCAGTTCACGAGGGTCACTTGTACACTGCTGGTGACCGGGTTCAGAAGGTCACATACAAAAGTGCTTTGGGCTCCTGTCTCCACGTGGTCATCTGTGTGCTGAATAGCAATTTAGCATCGTCCTGTGACAAATAGGACTATTCAAGTCAGCTCTGATTCCTGTGCTGAAATTCCTAGGATTGGTTGGTGGTAGAGTATTGAAATTTATAGCTTGACTATACTGCATGGATAGAATTGTTTTGGCACTCTGCTAGAGCTGCTAAAGGTCAAAGTCTTGTGACTTGGATGGGTGGTTCAAATAATAGAGTTTCATCCCATGTGTTTCTCCTAAAATGCTCTGGTTTTGTTGTATAACTAATTTAAAAGGAACCTAAATTCTACATTATTTTGGGAATAAGACCATACTAAATATTTCTGGCCTTGAGTTCTGAAAAAAAAGCTACCTGCTAGCAGGGCCAAATTACTTTAATTACAGGCATGACCATTAATTATGTTTCCCTTGTTTGCTGTATTCAATATTTAACTGTTATTGCTACTAATAGAGCTTACTGCTGGTGAACTGAATGGCCATTCCTCCTTATGTCATGACTGAGCTCTGCATACATGTTAGGGGATGCAGATTTTTGTGCTGTTTTTTTTTTTTTTAACAGTGTCTCAAAAGTATTTATATCTGGCTCATTTAAGACAAGTAAGCCATTGTGGCAAAACATGAGTTACTGTTTTAATGTGGATGAACTAGCCATGAGATGGGACAACAGCCAAGGAAAGGTACCCATGTATAACACCATACTTCTTTCACACCATGAAGAAGACAATGTCCATAGAGTCTTGTCTTGACTTGAGTGGGAACTTTTCATGGAAGTTCCTCCTACTATGCATAGGAGGTGAGGTGACTGGTGAGTTTGTATGGCTTGTTCTTTCTTCGAGACCCTTTTTGCTGAAATCTCGACAAAGATGCCAATGGAAAAATTTCTCTCTGGTATTACGGTGGCACCCAGCCCCAAAGGGTCTCAGAGCTCGCCTTGCATGAGGTGAGGTTCCAAAGCAAAAGGAGTTTCTTGAATTCTGCCCCTGATTTTATTATTTTCAGTATTTTCCTACCTGACAGCTTTTTGAATATAAATTCTCCACCAAGATAATGCATCCAGAGATGTTTCCTTACTGATTGGATGTATGGTGGTCTCTTCAGCCCCTCAGCCTCAACCTACTTGCAAAAGACTTCTGGAGTCTGTCTGATTAGATACTGTTTAAGGAAGAGCCCTTCATTTTCTACACATTTCAATGATGCTAACAAGTAGGACTCTCAAATGGGAAGTTTCTATTTTGCTCTGGAAAGTGAAGAACAAGTACCAGCGGAGGATGTCGCACAGCAACATTTCCTTCTTTTTAGTCCCTTCAACGGTACCCCGGTTCAGTATTGCTTCTTGTTGTAGGGAGGGTGTAGAGGTGTGCTGCTCTCTTCGCTTGGGGTGGCTTACACGGTTACCTGCTTGTGTGTGTCATGAACAAGCCAGCCTGGAATATGGCTACAGGAGGCAAGCCTGTCATCCAGAGCAGCAGCACACGGGAAGGTGTGTGGTATGGCAGCTCATTGGGAGGCCATGGTGGTGTCCAGGCAGTGGTGTAGAGCAGTGTCCATTGGGAGTGAAAAAAGATGTGCCTTGCTCCTCAGCTGATGGAAAGGTGCAACTTTGACCTGGTTACCCATTAAAAATAAAAGCTGGAGGATGAACATGAGAGAGAGAGAGGTCTCTGAATATTGTGTGAATACTGAATGCTTTCAGAGGGAGAAAAGGCTTTATTCTCTATCAGTGTGTGGTAGGGCTGAACCTTTTAGGATGCTGTAATATTGTGTTGTGTTGTGATACCAACTCCTTTTTCTGGGATTCTCAAAGCTTTTCAGAATAAGTGATTCTCCTAGTGCTGTTGGGAGAACAAAAAGGTAGGTTTTTGTACGTTCTTAGGTCTGGGGAAGTGGGAACAGAAAGCTTATCAGGTATTTAGATGTCCTGAACTGCAAACAAGCACATCAATGTCTTGATCTTTCTGCTCTGTGTTAGTTAAGTTTATCTAGATGAACCAGCTCCTGCCTCTTCTTCACTGCATGCTGAGATGATCCAACTGCTCAATACAGCAAAAAAAAAAAGTAGCATCAATGAAAGAGAATAGGTAGGAATAGAGAAGGTTAGGGAGCTGAACTGGCTTACTGTGCAGTGAGGCAAGTGCTGAGCTAGTGCAAAGGAAGAAGAGAGTGAGACATTTTTGTAGCATTTGGCCCTTTGATCGCCTCCATCATATGGCTGAGGTATGGCTTATGTGGCTGCACTCTTATGTTAGGAACTATTTTATTTTCTTCACTCCCTCCCTGTGACCCAGAAGAAGTCCTTCCTTCCCACTTCTGGCAAGCATTTCAACTGTCTGCTGTCTCTGTTGTGTTCTCATGTCTGGCTGAACAAGATGGGGTTAATGAATGTACAGAACTGACAGTGAGACCAGGTCTGGTGGTGGTGCTGGGAGAAAGTACTACAATATGAATAATCTTTAGATAACTGCATGCAAAGTGGATAACATCTGAAAAAAAATTATTCTTCCATGGTTCTTTTAAATCTCAGAAAAGGCAAATGCATGTCTCTCTTCTCTCTTGGCAGAACCAGCTCCTTGCGAAAGGCTTGCTGTTTATAGAGGAGAAGGTTAAGCTGTGTGAAGGCAAGTATAGTAAGAAACCCGCTTTGGAAGGGCTTTGATGTTTGGTCAGACAAGATAATTTGCATGTCTGGAAAGCGTACAGCCCTTTCTGGTACTGTCTTCGGGTGTCACACAGCCTCCTGGGAGTCAGGCTGCAGTGCAGCCCTTGTGAGGCGTGAGGGATGGCAGGCTGTTTGAATAGCCACGTAGCTGCAACACTCCCACCAGCCACGTCTTCATCGCGAGAGCAGGAACGTGAGTCTTATATGGCAGTTGAACTTGGGCTTAAAGCAGTTCTGGGCTGGCCTGGGATCCTGTTGCAAAACTGCTGAGAGCTACCTTCTGCCTGTTTTTTTCTCAATGCGATTTGCGGCTCAATAGAAGCACGATTTTGGTTACTGTGTCATGCTTTTGAGAGCTGAACTAACAGGCTTTATGTAATCTTAAAGAAAAAGCAGTCATTTGGGTGGGAATGAAATCCTTCAGTAAATGAGTTGATCCGCACATGAAGTTCTGTTCAAACCACTGGGGTACAGATGCTTGCTACCACAGAGCCTGTGGACGAAGGCCAGCGTGGCGCGGAGACTCTCCGTGCTGGGTGTGTGGGGAGTTAGTCACATGTATTAACAGTTTGCTCAAGCAGAGTGAGCTGTCTAGAGCTCGGCTTTATCCACAACTAGGCTGCTGTTTGATTTGATCCAGTTCTGTAGCCTGTAGGGAAGATTCCTTGCTAATCACCGGCCTGGTGTATCTGTGTCGTTAAATGCCAATAGATGCTTATAATCTCGTGTCATTGTGCTGGATTCCTCCGCACCAAGTGACTTCCCCGCCCGGCTAGCCGGCTGTAGGACTCAGTCCCGGCAGCAGCCGCATGGTTGCCAGCCTCCTGCTTGGTGTGTGCTGCTTCAGCACTGGCCCTCCCTGTAAGTGAGGAAAAAATTTTCCCAAACGTGGATACCTGCCCTGCCGCTGCCAGCTCTTCAGAATGAGGGCTGCCCAGCTTATCATAGGTTTTGTTCTCTGTATTCGTATAAAACTGTAACAATATCTGCTTTAGCATTATGAAAATTGAGTTCCAGTCTGTAATAAGCTGAGAACTGCCCAGGAGCACTTTGCAGCTGCTCAAGTAGTTTGGGTAAGTTTCCCAGGCAGACAGCAGTACCCTCTGCCTACGCCTCATTTTTTTTGCCCCTAGTTTGAAGTGACACTGGAGCCACTTTGCCCATGCAGGCTGGCATCTCTGCAGATGACTCATGGACATGTTTCTTTCATAACGTTTAAGCTTGTTGCAGGTCTTGTGGTCACAGCAACAAAAACTTCTTCTACATGCTTCTTGGTTAGCTCTGTCTTCCTGGAAAATTTCTACTGTCCCAGTACTCAGAGATGGAATAATGTTCCTGCTGCAGGGCATGGCAATGTTTTACTGTGTCTGTTTTTCAAATCACAGCCTCTTATTTTAACGTGATTTTTCTTTATACAGTCTGTCAGAATCTCTTTCAATGCCTGTAGGATTTATGATTTCTTGAAGAAACAAACCATTCCCCCTTCCCTTTCAAAAGGAGAAGTGATCTATGACATTTCTTTCTGGCTTTACACACCAAAGCGTTGCAGCCCTGGGGAAGAGGCAGAGGAGGGAAAAATTTAAACATTCACTTAGTCTATTTCCTGTTGTCTTTTTCACTTATAGTTGGCAGTTTCTGGTAATGGGTAGCTGTTACGGGGGTGTTGGGTAGGTGTTCATCTGCCTGCAGGCCCAGTTTTGAAGCTGGTGTCTTACCTGAAATGGTAAGGCCTCCCTCTGAACCCTCCTGCAGTTGTCGGTGGCTCTCTGCTCAAAAGGAGATGTCTGCAAGACATGGTCCTGCTGGCTCACTGCTCTCTGACCGTGTCCTAAGCAGGATAACTCATGGGCAACCACAGTGAAAGCCTATGTGGAAGACTCCAGATGGGGAAAGCACTTCAGGACAGAGTGCTAAGGCTCCTTTGAGTTGCAGTTTTACATGTGTTCCAGTTCCTCATGTAGGGCCTTTAGTCACCTTGAGGCTGAGCCCTCAAAGCTGTCTTGAGCAGCTGTCTTTCATTGCTGCTCCTTGAGTCCTGACTGCTTGTGAGTTCCAGCTGAGGCTCCAGGGAAGGTATCCTGGAAAATCCTTTTGTCAGAAACTTGTGTTATTAAGCCTGGGTCTGTATTTGCACCTGAAATTTCTGAGGAATGTATCTAAAACCTGAAAAAACATTGCAAACCTTTGGCCTTTGGGATGGGAAAAATCTCTTAAAAAACATAGAAGCTTTGGGCCCAAATGCTGTGGAACACACAGCTCTGTACGTCAAGCCTATGAACATAATTTAAAACGTCTATTCAAACAATTATGTTCAGTAACGCATTTTTTGTTAATAATAGGCTTTTGACCACAGTTGTATTCCTGTTACGAGACTCCCAAGTTGCATAACTTAGTCTACCTTCATTTTAAATACCCAGTTACATTTGGGGATGTTTGTTCAAGTTGGAATCATACGCGGGGTGGCCACCAGTGGATTTCATTCAGGAACCTCCCCAAGTGCTACGTTTGAGGGAAGCACGGTGGCTTTGTGCCTCATCAGGGTCCTGACTTCTGTGTCTGTGCTGGGAAGTGAGGGATGCCGGAGGGGGCTCAGCTCTTGTGAATGGTCCCCCTGACTCTGTTGCTGCCAAACAGTTGAAGTTGGCTGCGACCTGCTGGTTGTCAGATTCTACCACTAATGTGTGGCCACGCTCCCATGTTCGTTGAGCATGCTAACTGTGAGCTGTGAGATGACACAATTTTTTGCTGTGGAGTTAGAGCCTCTGGTTGAAGAGAGGCTTCACTCTTTTGTTGGAGTTGTCTTATATTTTGCTCTGTCGCTTCTTTTCAGTAAGTGGCAGAGCAATTTATGGTCACAGCCTCGTGTCTCTTGTCAGTTAAGGCGAAGCTTAGCTAAGTGATTCCCAGTTTTGGACAGAAACTATGGATGTGAGGGGTGGGTTTGTATCTCTTATTTAGGAAATTAGAGAATAGTGGGAAAATTCAACTTGATCTTAGTGTCCCTGTCACTAAAGCTCCTGCTCCCAATCTCTGTTTTCATAGGTGAGGATCGCATTGATGTCCTGTCTGAAATCTGGGATCACTATTTTACAGAGACTCTACCTACACTCCAGGCAATATTCTACCCAGTCCAGGTAATCTTAATTATAATTCAGCCTTCAGGCAGGTGAGGCAATGTAAGTGCAATGTCTGCTAACGGCACATGGAAACTTCTGTTCCAGCAGCACTGTTTGGCTAGTGGCTAAACAGGTTTCAGAATCTTGAAACTAAATGTAGGAGGAAGAGTTTGCCCAAGTCAGCATTAACTGTGTGAGAAGGACTGCTAAAATCTACCAGACAAGCAGTGTTTCAGGCTGAATTTATTCCCATTTGTCTACTATCTGTCTGTGCTTAGCTAAGCTTGCACATTGAAATTATTGGACTGTACCTTGTCTAGACCGAGGCTCTGGGCCATTTGTATTTATAGTTCTTCTGGTTTTAAATACTTGGGACTCTGTTGGTGTGGATGACAACACGGACAACTTATCTTCAGAAGGACAAATCTGAAGACTAGATCAGGAGCAAACGTGTAACTTGCCCTAACTACTTCTGGAGGGCTTATGTCCCAGTTGTGCCTTTGGGAAATCCTCTGTTGGGTTTTTTCAAGCTTTAATAAGGGGACAAGTAAATCTATGGGTAGAGGATGAATGAACAACTTTTTCTAAGACCTATTTACACTGGGTATTTTGAAAGATGAGTATCCCATCAGAAGTGCTGAGCTGTATAATTTCTTAATGTAGTTTCAGTCAGGGTTTCCATACAGTCTAATTGCCTCCCCAGCCTATTTTGATCTTCCCTTCCGTCAGAAGAAGAGAAAAATGTACCTCATGAGGAACCTGATGTTCTTGGAAATGCTAGCCTCCTCCTCTTGACTTTTGCCTCTTCCACAAGACATGCTTTCCAGAGCCTTTTAAAATTATTTTTCCCTTGTATTGTTTGAAATGCAGCAAGTAAAGCTCAAAGCTTGCCCTTTTCCTCTAATCCTATTAAAGCTGGCATTTCCTAAAAGAGAAAGCACTTCTGTAAAGACAGACACTAACCTTTCTACTGTGTTTATTTTTATTCTTTCCTTGCTGCAGATGCTTAAAGGTAGGTGTTTGGCAGGTAAAACTGCGCAATTATAATATCCTCCCTTTCTCTCCTGTTGCAACCAAATCTCCATCAGGGAATGACCTAACCTATTTAAGCAGGGGTTTGTCTGCACTGCAGCTATCCTGCTGAGGGATGCTGTGGGAACAGCTGAGTTAACTGGGTGTGGTGCCTGCTGATGCTAATAATTCTGACACTTATTAGAAAACTCTACTCCCTGCTATTATAGAATCATAGAATCATAGAATGGTTTGGGTTGAAAGGGACCTTTAAAGGTCATCTAGTCCAACCCCCCTGCAAGGAGCAGGGACATCATCAGCTGCTGAGTGTCTCTAATGAGAAGCTGAACAAAAGTTACTGCACAGTGGGTGCAGCTGTTGGAAGTAACTTGGTGGTAGTGGTGATACTGTGACTATGGGATGTTGGGATTCTCTGAAAGCATAACTTTCGTACTGAATTTGACTCTTGAGTAAGCTGCCCTAGGCTACAACAGAGTGAGTTCCTGGTGCAACAGGAAGTAAGAAATTGCTGTTGTCCTAGGCCAGTGCCCAAATAGCAAGATTAGGCTCTTCCTACAAATAGGGAACCGTACGTACCCATTTATACCGTGTCACCACATGTGAAGAGGGCTCATCTAGCAAATCTCGTTCATGGGAAAGTCAATTTGTTGTTAGTTCCCCATCCTTGGCTGCAAATGTCAACATGGTTATTTAGTTGTGCTCTTCTGTGATCCCAGCAACTGCCCATTCAGAATGAAAGTAAGTCAGCCAAATGTGTGAGCGTGTGCTACCCCAGGCAGTAACTAGAAGTAACTTCCTATCTCAGCTACGTTTAAACCCAAGGCTCATAGCTGTTGCAGAAATATGACCTTTAAGCAGCCAAGTTGGTTAAATTGCTGTACAGAGGGAAACTATGTAAACAGGTCACTGGCTTTTGTATAGTTGCAGCCGTTGATTCAACTACTTGGTGTGGAAAAAAAAAAAAGCAAATCTTGTTTTGTTTGGCACAGCAAGATGTTTGCATTTTGAAATGGAGTATGAAGTTAACGGGACTAAACTGCATGATATAAATAAAGTGTGCAGCTGCTGAAATATTATTCAGAGATATGTACCAGTCTTTTCTACACCTCCGTGTTTCTAAACACACAGTGATGGTTTAAAATAGTAAAATGCTTTTATTATGGCCAACCTGCCCTCCAGACTATTTGCTTTAATTTGTATTTACATATTGATGATGCTGTTAATTATGACATTAAACCCATTATGAATTAATGATTAACTGCTGTTAATTCCTTCCAGCTAAATATTTGCCATGTTGAGTGTGTTATGGAGACCATAAAATGGAACCAAACAGACCGTGGGGCAGGGATTAACGTGCTAGGAAGAACAAGGGAAACTCTTCAGGCTGGAAAAGTGCTGGGCAAGGTTGGGAGGACAATTTGTGCTGTTAAACTGCAGTGGGGCAAGAGAAAGTTGTGCAGACACTAAGCATAGCAGAAGGAAAGGTAGTAACACCAGAATGCCAAATGGAGTCCAACTGGGTTTAAATATGCTGAGAAATGTTACAACATCTTCATCTGTTAAGCCTGTTCACTTGTATTGTTGATGTAAAAAAGTAACTGGGAGGACACGGAGTGCTGTAATTGAAACTGTTGCTTTTTAAGATGATGTTTGGTGCAAGCAGTCTTGCTAGCTTTGCTCTAGCCTAAATCCTAAAATCTGTAATGGACTGAATAGTGGATTTTTGTCATATCAGCAAGGTTTAAAGTGCAGACATTGAGCAAAAAGAGGATCCAACACATACCAGAGGTAGGCTTAGTTAAGGAATGCTTTGTACCAACCTCTTTCCTTACCAAACCTTCTCTGGTTTCTCAGCTCTGAGTGGCAAATCACAAGCTGCATCCATCCTGGGCTTTGGATATTTGTGACCAAATGGGATGGCAGTTGGATTTCATGAATACATAGTCTTTTGGTGAGATACAGGCCCCTTCTTGGCTTCACTCCAAACCTAGTGGCACCTCAGATGAGGTGTTACTCATTTCAGAATTTGTGTGGGACAGAGACTGAAGAAGGAGGTGACCAAAGAGTACCATGAATCCTCAACCTGAGCAGCTGAGGGGTGCTTTGCCACAGCAGCAATGGGCAGGATAGACCCTTTCTGTCGGTGTGCATACACGTGTTGGTACAGTGCTCACGTATCCCTTTACTAACTCTTGGATTTTGCCTTCTGTGTTTTTTAGGGTCAGGAGTTGACTATCCGTCAGATTGCTCTTCTTGGCTTCAGAGACTTGGTCTTGCTAAAAGTAAAGTTGGAAGAAATTCTTCCTCTGGTCCAGACAAAGCTCCCAGCTTCCATTGTACAGATGCTGTTAATTCTGCAGGTGAGGAGCCTCTGCTCTTCTTCATCTGACTCCCCTTGGGTATCTCAGCCTCATTGAACTAATACGAACCCTGGAAAGGAAGAGTAGGGAGGGTGGAGGGTGTGATGAAGGGGAAGTGATGTGTGCTTATTTGGGAGCGGTAAGTGTAGAAATGAGAGCTGAATTTGAATGTCCTGAGCTTTCCTGGGAACAGGTAAGAATGTTTCCACAAAAGGGCCAGGTTCTGCTCTTTGGTGTTTGTATTTTCCTTGGTACCTCTCCTCCCCAGCTAGGAACAGTCTCAGGACTCTTTTTTTCACATAAAGGTTAATCTCCCAGCTTCTCTGAATGCCTATTTGTGCCCTACTTCTCCTGGTTTCTCAGCTTTGCAATGACAGGCTGAGTCTCCATCACAGCAGACTGTGGAATTCAAACGAGCTGTGGCTGCTGGCTGCGTCATGCTGGTCCCTTGGCTGGCTGGGATGCTGAGCAGTGCCCATGAGAGGAGGAATACTTTTTGGTAGTAGGCAAAATCTAGACAACTTGCAAAGGCCTCTCCCAGGAGATCCAGATCTTCTGTGAGAACCATCCTCTTTATCCAGATCTTAAGAGAATGTTTTCCAAGCATGCCAAATACAGCCACATATACCAGCTATTTTATGTCTTTATATCACCCAACCTGACAGTCCTGCAAAATATCATATTACAGGTGGCTGTTTGGGTTCCTAATGAGTAGCGGGGAATTAAACTTTCTAAAGTACAATCAAAGTTGCAAAGTGGCTCTGCTGGTATTTCTGTATGAGTTCTCTCTGTTCTGATGTTCCCAGTGACCTAGACCATAATAGCAGGAGATACCAAAGTCCCAGCTCAATTTCCCTGAAATATTTTAATAAAAGAATCTTGAAGGCAAAGAGGGTCACAAAGCGATGCATTTGAGAAAGAAAAGCTTATTGAGACTTTGCAGGAAGTTTATTCTGTGAACGGTTTCTGAAATTTCTGTTAAATTGGTTACTGTTATCTACCATCTTCACAGCTGTAAGCTGAAGTACAGAGGGTGTTTTTCCTGCAGTCCTCCCTAGGAAAAGAGCCGTGCTTTGCCTGAGGTGTGTTGAGGCTTTTCTACAAAGAGACATTTCCTGGTAGAACTGCCTTGGTATAATTAGATCGCTGTAGTTACACTGTGCAAATCCTCAGAGTGAGCGTACCTTGTACCTTCCTATCCCTTGGTCAGAGAAAAGACAGCTAGCTGCTTGACAGACACAGGGTTATGGCTATGACTTGAACAAGAAGGTTGACCTGAATGGTACTTGGACCTCCATTTGGGCTTATCAGCTGTGGTCCTCCAAATGGTCTACCAATATGGTTGGCATATTCCAGTGCAGAGATACTTGACAGACCCCAGGCTTTACTAAAAAAACTTATTCAAAACTACGTTGACTTTTTATGTTTGCATTTCAGAGTGTCCATGAGCCTACTGGCCCCAGTGAGGGCTACCTACAGCTGGAAGAACTGGTCAAGCAGGTGGTATCACCATACTTGGGTTTGTGTGAGGATCACAGCTTCTCTGGTAGCACCTGCTTGCTTGGTAAGACATGCACATCACACAGAAGCTCTTGTTGGTGTACACAGGTTGGTTAATGTGAGGCAGTGCACATCTATGCTAGAAAAGGAGACAGTGCATGACCCCATGAGAGACAGAAAACAAAGGCTAAAACACCCTCGAGAATGTCCTGAACGTAGATTTTTGTGATGGGCTTTCTGTTTTGCGTGACCAAGTGAACTGTTACTACCCCACCACTGCACACACACACACACGTGCAAAGTCTTCCCTCTCTCTGCAGATGGGCTGGATTTTAAAACTCCTTGGTCCATGCCTGGCACACTACTCTCACCCGTGAGAGCCTGCACCCAGTCCTCTGCTGCCTGCTCTCTGTCCCTGCTTGCTAGCCCACTTCGGCTGCCTGGATTTGCATACTCACTGCTGCATCAGCCAGCCTTCACAAACAGCAAAACTGTTGGATGCTCATTCTGAGGGATTACAGGGTTTTTTGCATGGTGTCTTCCTTCCATCTGAGGACTCTGTTTAAAAAAAAAAAAAAATAAAATCTGTGTTTAAGCTGTGGGTAAATGGGTCTGGGTGAGAGCACTGGCACTCCACTTCAGGAAGAGGGTGCTTATAGTGTAAAACTTCTCCACACATGCTCCAGGAGCTCTGTTTACACACATGGCCAGCCAGAAGAGATTGCCTAGCTAAGGGATGGGCATGGTGATACTGATTTGATAGTCAAGAAGATTTAAATAGAACAAGTGAAGAAAGCTCCAGTCTCCCTCTGTTTTTATACGCTTTTCCCTTTGCTTCCATGTAAATTGCAGAAACGTGGAGACACACAACAATTAAATACCTTTTATGCAAGTGACTGTGATTATACAGTTCAGCACTGATTTGCAGACCTGATCCTGAGCCTAAATCTACACCACATTCCCCTGAAAAAGTTGAGCTTTGACAGATTTGATTGCTTTGCTGTTTAGGGATGTTGCATGCTGCTGGGATAGTTTGAAAGGTAGCTGTCTGACCTGTACTGAAGTTTCTAGCCATCCTGGATTTCTAACAGCTGAACAAGGCACTAATGTCATTAAAAAAAAAATTTGAACTGACCTTGTAAAGATTATGTGCCGTAAAATCATTGTATTGACTTTAATTTTAGCTGTCATTTAGTTGTATATATTTCCAAGGTGGCCTTTTGCCCCTGCTCCACCCTGTGCCAAGCGGGAGGAAAGAAAGAACTTGTATTTGGATTGTATGACATTGAAAATAGAGCAGCACTTTTCTGCAAATAACCTTGGTATTTTCAAAGTGCTGCTGTGATGGTTAAGTTTTCCTTAAGTCCCACTTCTAATCAAACTTCTTTCTCTTCCTCTCTCCCTCTTTCGGTCACTTTTTTGCTTTCTCAGAACGAGTTCCTTCTCTCACTGGGCAGCCTGTAATGACAATGAAAGCCAGTAGGCCCCCTATAGTAGCTTTTTGGAAATGCACTGGTGGGCTTTGGGTATGCTTGCATTCTCGACAGCTGCTGTGGAGGCCAAACTGCCCCCTGGACGGGAGCCTTCAAGACGAATGAGTGCTGAGAAATGCAACTGAAGGTGTCTGATCACAGCTGTGAATACACATAGCCTGCAAGGCTGCTGTATCTTAATTTAAAGTGAGAGAGGAGTGCAGCAGGGATAGGTGTGAAAGGGGACGGGACGGCTCACAGAGGGGATTTGTAAAGGGCGGTGTCCCCACCTGCTCTTCTGCTATACCACCCTTCTTGCTTTCCCCATGTAAAATTATACATAACCTGCACTGTAAGGCTGGAGTATGCTGAAGGAATCCAGTTGTCTAAGAAACAATGTTTAAATTTGGAATAAGGAGGAAGATAAAACATTCACCCTATTCCCCCATGTATTAACCCTAACATCACTGCTGATTTGAGTTTGCTTGCAAAAAAAATGCCTTAAAAACTCCTCCCAGTTTATGTTCCAGGCCATAATGCACCAAAATAGCAATAAAAATTCTTGTTATATTATGCATCACGGGTCCCTTAAGAGACTGTCTTTTATGGCCACGAAAGTAAAGGGAGAAAAGTAAAGCAACAAATGCGTAATTTTTACCTGATTCTCATCATAACGATTTTAATTTTGTTACACAAAAATAATCTGTGGATATTTTTTCCTCAAAAGAGTCATCCCTCCGTTGAAGAGAATAAACATAGAATTATAGAGTGGTTTGAGTTGGAAGGCACCTTTAAAGACCATCTAGTCTAACCAGCCTGCCATGGACAGGGACATCTTCCACTAGATCAGGTTGCTCAGAGCCCCATCCAGCCTGGCCTTGAACATTCCCAGGGATGGAGCAACCACTTCTCTGGACAACCTATTCCAGTGCCTCACCACCCTTGCAGTAAAGAATTTCTTCCTTATGTCTAATATAAATCTGCTCCCGTCCAATTTAAAGCCATAAGTCCTATCACTACATGCCCTTGTCAGAAGTCCCTTTGTAGGCCCCCTTTAGGTATGGGAAGGCCGCTATAAGGTCTTCCCGGAGCCTTCTCTTTTCCTGGCTGAACAACCCCAACTCTCTCAGCCTGTCCTCACAGGAGAGGTGCTCCAGCCCTCTGATCATCTTCGTGGACCTCCTCTGGACTCTCTCCAACTGGTCCACGTTCCTCTTGTGTTGGGGGCTCCAGAGCTGGATGCAGTACTGTAGGTAGGGGTCTCACATGAGCAGAGCAGAGGGGCAGAATCACCTCCCTTGACCTGCTGGCCATGTTCCTTTTGAGCCAGGATGTGGTTGGCTTTCTGGGCTGCAAGCACACATTGATGGCTCATGTTGAGCTTCTCATTCACCAGCACACCCAAGTCCTTCTCCTCAGGACTGCTCTTAATCGATTCTCTGCCCAGCCTGTCTTTGTGTTTGGAATTGCACTGACCCATGTGCAGGACCTTTCACTTGGCCTTGTTGAACTTCATGAGGTTTGCATGGGCCCACTTCTCCAACCTGTCAAGGTCCCTCTGGATGGCATCCCTTCCCTCCAGCGTGTCAATGGCACCACACAGCTTCGTGTAATTGGCAAACTTGCTGAGGGTGCACTCAATACAACTGTCTATGTCACCTACAAAAATGTTAAACTGGGCCAGTCCCAGTACCGACCCCTGAGGAATGCTACTCGTCACCAGTCTCCACTGGGACATCAAGCCATTGACCACAACCCTTTGAGTTGAACCGTCCAGCCAATTTCTTATCCACCTTATCCATCCGTCTCTCCAGTTTAGAGACAAGGATGTCATGAGGGATAGTGTCAAATGCTTTGCACAAGTCCAGATTGATGATGTCAGTTGCTCTGCCCTCATCCACCAATACTGTAACCCCGTTGTAGAAGGCCACCAAATATCTTTGCCACTGTTGTGGGGAGAAAATAAGAGCAGAGACCTATCAGCTCTTAGCTGAATTAGCAAATTTAGGAGTCAAAAGCCAGGCCTGTTTCCTCAGTCAAGCTGAAGACTGAGTAGCCTTAGTAGATGGCAACCAAACTGCCTTTTTTTCTTCTTAAGTTAGTTGCACAACAGCTGGCTTCCTGTAACTGTCCAGGCAAGCCTTCCCAGCCCTCGCTCAGGAAAAACGTTTGCTGATGGGGGAGAAGTAAGACTTTTTTCTAACTTCTTCCATTGAACGCCACCAGCTCTGTCATATGTGCTTCCAACACACATTTCACTGGAGTCCTGCTCATTTTGTTGTGACAGCAGAGTACTGGACCATTCCTCTGCTGCTGTGAAGCTGGATAATTCCTGTGGCTACACCAGATAAAATTTTAGAACTTTGCTCTTTAACCTCTTTAGTTTATTTCACACCAACTCTACCTTCCTCCTCCCTCCTCTGTCCCAACTTCTGTAAAATTTTATGGTCAGGAATTGACGCAGATAAAGGTCTAGATTATCAAAGGCACTTGGATACTTAAACAACTGGGTTTCCAAGTCCACCAGTGAAGTGCTAGCGTTATCCTGGTTGGTGATTAAGACTGCCATAAGAGGAGTTGGAGGGGAGTTTCTGTAATTTTCAAAACTCACTTTTTCTGTCACTTGTTTAACTCTTCTGCTGTCTGCTACATTCAGCTGTATCTGAAACCCAGTGTCTGTTTGAGCAGCACCTTTATCATCTCAAAAGAGCAAGAAGAGTATGGTGAAATGCTGCTCTTTCTGGGACTGAAAGTAGCAACTTGACTGTAAGAGAATAGAAGGGAGGAGAAGTTTAGTTTATCCAAACGAAAGTATGCACTGGGGATAAACTGCTATTGATTGCTTACCTGCTTAAAAAACATGCCATGTGAATGCTGACTAAATGTGGCTCTACTTTTAGTATAAATGCGCTCATGCTGGTACCCAGCTGCGTGGTTTAGGCGAATGGCAGACTGCTGTGGCAGCACAAGCCCCAGGGCACGCTGCCTGCGTCTCTGTCCAGATTCCTGGGTGCAACCTAAGCTCAATTCTAGGCTCAGCTTATTGCAGGGTGTCTGGGTTACAGCAGTTACATCAGTATAGTCAAACTCTCGACACTTGCTTTATTTTTGCATGCAGGAGGCAGTGCAATGCTTCTGTTTCCATGCTGATTTAGGTCTGAGGGAAGAGCGTCATCTTCTTAATTACTGCCAGTGTTTCCTTTGATACCAGCAGGTGTTTACAATCTCTCCGTCCAAGTTCTGATTATATTCAAAAGCTGAAACACTGGCATGTGCACCAGCTCTGTGCAGTCTGCTAGTCAGTGAGTGTGTGTACATACACACCCATGTGAATGTGTCTGTCAGTACATACATCATCTATAAGCCTGTGAAATGATGAATACAGACTGGCTGGATTGCAAACTACCACAGTAGTTGATATAACTAAAGATACTAGTTGACCATCTTACCACTGCAGCCAAGGTCATGACAGAAAAGGAACTCAGGGTCTCCTTGCCAGAATCATAGAATATTTAGGGTTGGAAGGGACCTTTAAAGATCATCCAGTCCAACCCCCCTGCAAGGAGCAGGGACACCTTTCACCAGATCAGGTTGCTCAGAGCCCCATCGAACCTGGCCTTGAACACTTCCAGGGATGGGGCACCATCATACATGTGAAGGCAGGGTCACCAGGCTGGGCAAGAATGATTTTATATTATTGCATCCTATACCATGCTTGCTTCTAGTGGACTTTAATCTCTCAGATCATCAGGCTTGGCTCTTTCAGCAGCACTGAAAGTTGACACACAAAACTGGCAGTTTTTTTCTCACAGGAATATTTTTATTTCTCTATTAAGTGAACATCAAGCCATGGCCATGATTTTTTTTTTTTTCCCCTGTGTATCCTGGCTTTTTGGGAAGGGCTGCAAGCTGTCCCTGTTAAATGTGGCATGTTTTAATTTTGATTGTGTTGTATAGAAACAGAGAAAAACAAAGATTCAGCCTTTGCCTACAAATCTGCAGCTGTGGAGTCTGGAAAATTGGCAGCGTTTTGCACTGCTCAGTTCAGTTTGATCTCCTCAGACCTCTCTAGTTAGCTAAGGCACCTCTGCATAGCTGAAGCCACTGCAGGATAGATGTAATGTAAATATTAAATCATGGGATGAGGGAGTGCAATGAGCCATTACCTCAAGGGGCTACTGAGTTCTCTTTCTCCTCTCAGCCCAAGAGCTAAACAGCTCTTAAAGGTGTCTGACTCCCTCATGTAGAGGGGAGATGGGCACCTAGATGCATTTGAGGATCTCCAGCCTGGGTCAGTTGAGTTGCAAGTATACAACTGCCCCCACCACTGCCTTCTCTCTTTCGGTATCAGTACTTCACAGGAGTCAGAAATGAGGAAGCCCTGATAAGTACCCGTGAAGGCAGAGAAGCAGCTACTGCTAATGATACCGGTGTTACTTTGGTCTTGTCTGTGCCAGGGTAACTTTCCAAGACCCTGACACGGGCAGCAGCAGAACGCTAAGGCAGTGCATGGGGTTTGGTGATGCCAGTGGTGGGCCAGGATGCTCGCCCTGCCGCTGCCCTGCCTGCTGCTGCTGCCGGAGCTGCAAAGGGGGTTGCAGAGTGGAAGGCTGCTTGTCTGGCTCCTCCTTTAAATTACTTTTTCCCAATGCGCTCCAACACTACAGCTTGCTGTGGCTTGATCTGCAGATGACACTTCAAGAGTATATTTGCAGTAACCAGCCTCAAAAATCATTTGCACATACTTTTAAGCATGAAATGAGCCATTTTGAATGAATGTGTTACTGGCAGCAGCCGGGTGAAGTGTTGTCATAGCTTGGCTGCTGCCAGTGGTGGAGTTTTGGCTGCTCACTCGTTCCTCCCTGCAACAATATAGAGTTTGTTTTCTGCTTTTCTTCCTCATGCAAGCTTCCAAAACTCTTTTATAACCTTCAGTGACACATACTTTGCTTTGCATTTTGTTACTCTCTTATGCTCTGCAGTGTTGGTGGAAGTATTTTATACAGTTTAAAGGCTTCCGACTTTACTAAATGAGACCCTGCACTTCAAGGAAGTTGGTGAGAAACAGAAAGACAGGTAGGGAATAGCTTTATCAGCCACTTTGGAGACAGACCACATGAGGGGTTTAACACCACATGGCAACCATGTACAGCGGTGGAAGGCAGCAGGTGAAAAGTGATACTGTCTGATTCCACCTGCTAGGGCAGCGAATTACAGCGAACCAAGGCACAAACTCAGACCCCTGCTTTTCTTAAAGCTTTCCGCGACAGAAAATGAGGCTGGGGGCTGTGCCCTGGATTTGAGTTTTAAACTAGGCATTTTTCCCCCTTAATTTTTTTTGCCAAGCAGATGGTAGACCCTGCATCCATCAATTCTGTGTCACTGCCTTCCTCTTCTGCGCCTTTCCCCCCGGGCTGTTGTGCGCTGTTGCTGTGCACTGTTAGGTGTTTTCAGTACCCAGTGCCAAAACCAGACCAGTGGATGAAATGTTCTTTTTCTTGTATAATCTTAAAAAAAAAAATAATCAGTGGGATAATGCTAGCAGAACCACCTTTCCCTAGGCAGCTGGAGAGGCAGCCCACTGTAAGCATCAGGAATTTCATGTTGACACCAGCTAACAGAATCTCCTTAGAGAAATTTTCCAGAGAAAGGGATGGCAACTCAGGTCCTCACTGAATGTTTCTCTGAGGACTTGTGCCACTTTTGTGTGACTGATTTTCGTGAACCTGCATGTGAGAGCTTCTACTCAGGCCTCAGCCCCTTGGGTAAGAGAGGAGACCGTCACGATGTTGAAGAAAGCCCCTTTGCTGTACTCATTACTTTTTGGCTCTCTTCTCTTACAGGCAGCAGTACCATGTCCTTACAGCAGGATGGGAGGTGTCTCTTAACCCGGGGAGAGGCAGACCTGCTTTCCAAACCCTGGCAGAATGAACTTGACCATTTTTTGGTGGCAATGAGGCAGGATGCTCTGTAGCTGCTCACTGAGTCCTCTCTGTTCCCTGAGGCCAGCCTAGCAGTTCGGGATGTCTTTGTCTGTGCCTTGTTGACCGTTCCTGCTTCCTTTTTCTCTTTCAGAGAGGCGGTACTCCAGATCCCGCCCTAAGACTGGTGTACTGAACTATTCATCTCACGTGGTGACGAGCCGGCAGCCCAGCGAGATGGCCCTGACCCCGCTGACAGAGCAGGAGGGTGAGGCTTACCTGGAGAAATGCGGTAGCATCCGTCGCCACACTGTTGCCAACGCTCACTCTGACATTCAGCTCCTGGCAATGGCCTCCATGATGCACACAGGAATGGTGATTGAGGAGTCTGACAATACCGACAAGTGCCGCCTCCGGCAGCCCAGTTTTAGCCACAGGCAGTGCTCCAGTGAGCCCAGTATTGCCGACGGGCCAGAGGGAGTCATGGCAGTAGGTAGGCAGGACCCTGCAGAGCTGAACTGCACATCAGTCAGCTAGAAGAAGTCTTGCTGAGGAGAGGAAAACTGTATGCACTAAGCTGGACAAAGTGTTGTGTCATCCCTGCTGGGAAAAAAAAGAGAAAAATTCGAGTTCTGTTCATGCCATTGAAATGGCCATGAGGAATCTTACATCTCTTTGGAAACGCTCTCTAGATTTGTTTTTCTTGCCTGTCTGGGATCATCGTTTATGGAGGTACCAGGCTGCTCCCAAATGAGCACTGAGGGCTGCAAAGGTGTCGCTGTTGAACAGCACAGTCTACTTTCTGTAAGCTTTCTGCCTTTACTAGTCCAAACCCTTCAGCCTCAGGTTTCCTTCTGTTTCTTTGGAATGATACAAATTAGCCTCTTTCTGCTTTTCTCCCTCTTCCCCAGCTTTATGCTGCTTCTTTA
Organism: Chlamydotis macqueenii; assembly: GCF_036417535.1. Taxonomy (NCBI): domain Eukaryota; kingdom Metazoa; phylum Chordata; class Aves; order Otidiformes; family Otididae; genus Chlamydotis; species Chlamydotis macqueenii. The sequence goes on along the minus strand of NC_141560.1, from coordinate 48,739,447 downwards.
CTCTTTGTTCCTCCAGCAGAGATCTCTGTGCTAAATGTTCTCTTTGCATGTGGCACTAGGGTGGTGACGGCGAGGACTGCATTTTTCTCTTTTAAAGGTGAACTCAGGGATGAAACCACTTGGATCCTGCAGAAAGATCTGCTCAGTTGGCTAGTTGGCTTGTGAGAGAAGGAGATCCTTCACTTTGCCTCCCACGAGCATGGATGAAAAGTCCAAATCTGAACAAATCAGACTTTTTTCCTACACCTGAATAGAACTGAGTATACACGGATGTAATTAATATTATACCCAGTAATACCCAGCTGAGTAATTAATATGTACTGTCTTTGGTTTCAGTCATATCTTTGGGGTGCTGGTGTAAATTGGGTGCAAAGGATGAGTGGGTGTGTAAAGTGAGGCCAAAATATAAACCTGAGCATCCTAGCATTTGGCATCAATTGGAAGTGGTGGCAGGGCTACAATGAAAGGACAAATCTAACTGAATTCCTTTGCGAAGGAGATGCTGGGCAGAGTCCGCACTTGTGCGGGAGACTTTAAGATGCCTGTCAGCACTGGGCCATCGTGATTCCAGACCAGGAGGTGACAAACAGGATTTCATCCTTGGGCTGCTCTGGTACTTTTAGCACTTGTAGATTTCGTGAGACCAAAATAACCAGCAGGGTGTAGAAAGGAGTCCTGTCCGGTATTGTATTCGTGAAGTGCTCCTGACCTCCAGTGGTATCTGACTCAGCACAGTGTTGCTTTTAAGATAAAGCAAGGGCTCTTTGCAGTCTTTGTTTTTATTTTTATTTTTAAGATTAGGAGTGAGTCCAGTTTGCAAATGTCTGGGTTAGGCACTGCAGTCCGCAGTGTCTGCTTTGTAGCATCACTTGGTACTCAAATGCTGCTTCTATGGGAACAGAACCAATCTGTTCGAGCAGTCCCCTGGGATCCTCTGCTGATGTCTTGCTAAGCAGATTTGCAAGTGTAATTACAGGCTTAGAGGTGAACTGAAATGCTGCCTTAAATGTCAAATCCCATTAAAAATATGGATATAACACCACTGCCACTTGAATCTAGTCCCTCTGGTACTGACTGTAAATAAATCTGTCTTGACGAGGAAACAGAAGTTTAGGATGAGCCTTCAGGATTTTTCTTTGCATGCTATGACATTAACTGCAGAATTTGCCCTGCTTCTGTTGGGCATTAAGCATCTTCTGCTCCACTGGTTGCACCGAAAGTACAGCTCTGACCTGTCAGGATATGGCCTTAGTGGCATGTGCAGCAAAAAGAAAGCAGATTATTTGGTAACAAAGCATCAGAAACACCAGAGATGAGCACAAGTCATACTACCTTTGTAAAAGAGGTGATTGCTTTGTCTCCTGTGGTTTGCAAATGTTGAAAGAGATACTTGAATGGGCCTGGTTTTTTCTTGCAGTCACCTAAAGGCCCCTGGCTGTTGGCCTTTGTGGAAATGCTGAGTGTTTTGATCACCAGCTGTGCTTACATGTTGAAGAACAAAGATTTAGTTGTGCTGGTTGCCTCCTCCTCAGAGCATGCATGGTCCAGTGGAGGGCAGGAAGATGTGGCTTTAAGGAGTCTTCTTTTCAGATGTATGATAGGATAAATTGCCCTCCTATTCACGGATTAGATTGACCAGGCCAACTTATTTGTTGTCATATGCCCCAGTGTGGCCATGGGTTGTGCTGGAGCTTCAGGCTGTCTGTGGTGACAGCCGAACCTAGTAGACCATGCTGGTCTCACCTTGGCACAGTCCCTCCAGTGTGGAGCACATGATGGCATCCTGCTCAAAAGGAATTTATTTGGCCCCTTGCAGTGATTTAAAGCCTTCTCTTAGTCATAGTGGGGCGTGTGGGGATGTGATCACCCTGCAGCATTTCAGTTCACTCTTATGAACGCTTTTTTCTTTCTGTTTCTCCTCTAACCCCTTTGCCTTCTGTAAATACCCAAACCACTTGGATTAGTGAGTAGCGCCCTCTTTTATGATGAAAATTAGAATGATTTATTTATTTCCTGACGTATTCTTGGATCATCTCTAGGGCTAATACGGATCCGGTCCTGGTTTTAACTTGAATTTATTTTGTTTTACATGTATGTATAATTTGAATTATTTTGATTTTGTGTCTGTTACTTTGCAAAAATTTGCACCAAGCCACTCTGAATCATGCACTTCCCCAGTTGTTTTGGTTTTTAGGGAGAATTAAAGCTGGTGGCTTTACTTTGTAAACTGAAGTAAAAAAAAAAAAAAACAACTTGTTCTGTAAACCACACTGAGGGTCTGGTCATGAGCACCACTTTTACAGCCATGTGCAATGCACAAGCCTCTGCAAGCCCATACCTTTCACAGGCAGACTGGGTGAACCTGGAAGTGGTGGGAAAGCTGCGCCCTGCGGCTGCCGTGATGGCAGTGCGAGGCTGGGACCCAAGGGCCATGGGGGCAGACCTGGGGGGCAGCGCTGAGTGGCTGCTCTCCGCTGAGGATGCTCTCATCCTGCAGAGGCTCAGTCCCCTGGAAGTGAAAAGCAAAGACTCTGTCCCCGGGCCAGAACCGCAATGTGAGGAACACTTGCGTTTTGGATACAGGGTTCTGGTCTGGGATTACACTCCTTCACCACTCACCATGTCACACAGCTGTGGGGCTACAGGGCAGGTCTTTTCTACCCTCATGGTCATCTACTTGAGAAAACCTCTTGGAAGAGCTGTCAGAATGGGAAGGAGGGATTTCTCTCACCACCTCCCAAAGTCTGTGTGTAACCTTCTAATGGGATAATTATTTAGACTGAGTCACTTCCCATCACACCAAATCTGTGAAAAATTATATTTTTACTCTGTCTCCTCTTCTTAAGGTATGTAATTTATTTTCCATGTCTGTACAATTCTGTCATAAACTGAGGGGGCCTCAGCAGAAAGCTATTCTTAGTACAACTGGCCTTTTTCATGACATCCCCCATAGGCAAGCAGCATGTTTTTATCACCAGCAAGCAGAGCTTCTTCAGTCCTCAGCTGCGTGGGCAGCAACCTGGTTTATATTTTGTTTTTTTTTCTCTCTGAAGAAATGCAGTAGATCTTGGTACTGGCACTGGTGGCAGCAGGGAGAGTGCTGCAGGGTTTGCATTGATCCTAAGGTAGGGTATTGCCCTTTCTTTTTAGATCCAAATGGCAATAGGTTCCCCTGGAAGGAATAGTCTTCTGATGCTTAAAACCCTGAGTCAACAGATGGAGAATGCTTGGCTCTGACAGGCAGCCTGTGTGTCCCAGAGAGCAGAAACTGAGTGTCTAGTGAGGCACAAATTGTGGTGTTTATGGTGCACTTATATGAACTTCTTAATTCTGCTGTAGACCCAGAGTAGCCAGTTTCCCTAACTGGGTTCCCTGTTCCTTCCCAACCTGGCTCCTTCCCGGTGCCAGCAGCAGGGCTCTTGGGCCAGGCACACACCTCACATTCTGCGTGTGGGGGTTTCCAGCGAGAGAAAGGGGAGTTGAGCAGTGTAGAAACTCAGCCAAAGCTGAGACACTGACTTGCACTGAATTGCCAGAGCCAGAATTGCAAGTTCTGTGCTGAGAGCAGAAGGTGCTGCCCGTGCAGAGGGCTGCAGGCAGGGCCCTGCCGTGACACTCACGCTCACTCTGTATGGGTCTTTCTCATACTTAGGAAAGGCTGAAAAAGGGTGATTTTTTAAGTGTTGGTGCTATACAAGTGAAAGTAAGCTCCTATGTTAATTCACAACTGAAATTTAGAAGCAGATAAAGATCTGTTCAGCTGTGGAAATTGCAGCCAGTAGAAGCGAGTGATTGTGCTTTAACCAGTGATTTTATTTCAGCAGGCACCTATCCATGCCGTGAGGCCCAGGTACCTCCTCACCGAGCCAGAGTCAGGCCCTTTCCATAGCCCCACGAATCTTCCCCGTGCCATTTCATCAGCGGCACATCTTCAACGGGCTGTGGAGGAGGCTGAGAGAGCGCATCCTTCTGTTAGTCTGCCCTTTGTGGTAAACCACCCACTCCTGAAAGAAATGTGCGTGTCATATCGAGCCACAAATCAGGCGTTGAAACTCCCAAAAAAGGTGGGGAGCCAGACTGTCTGCACTCCCCAGCTGCCCCATTCCTTGCATGGGATGGGTCTCCGCAGAGCCGCCACCGCTTCCCGCGCCAAGCGGCCTGGCAGCGGAGCTCAGGAAATCAGGTGAGAAAGTAAGACTTACCCTGGCACAGATGGCCCGTGGTACCCAGGGAGTTTCCCAGGGGGACGTGAGCTGGAAATTCAGCCCACAGTCAGCTTGTTTCTCGCTCACAAACACTACAGCTCCATAGGAAAGCCACCACAAATTTTCCTCCTAATTCAAAGTGGCAAGAGTGTGGCCGCTATTTGGTATCTCCCTGAGCAAAGAGGAGATAATTAGTCATCCTATACATTTTTCAAATGTGGAAGGCACGTCTGGCAGCACAACAACAGCTTAAATGGGATTTTGTTACTTACTCACCCGTTTGGAGAGTGCTTACAGTCCCCCTTGCTATCCCAACAGCTCCCAGTGAGGGCACCAAACACCTAACTAAATAAACAAAAGCTTCAAAAGAGCAGTGCCAGCTTTTAAAGCAGCTTAGCAGCAAAGGCACAGCCTATTCTCATTAATACAGTGCTTAAAAAGGCATGCGGTAAGATAGCAGCCGCTTTCCACCCCAGCACTGGCTGATCTTTATTCATTGCACCCGAAGATGCCTTGAGTACCTCTGTTGGTTATATCCAACCATTATTCCCACCTGGGAGAGCAAGTGCTGTGTAATTGTTTTGCCAGCTTATGTCTCCCCTATGTGTAAGCTCATCCCTTTCAGGGAAGGAATCTTGCCCCAAGCATTTCTCTAAATCTGGTGAAAGCTGTCTGAAGTACACAAGGAGTGGCAACTTGGTGTGTATTAGTAGTTTGGGCTGCATTTCTCCAGTCCACATGATAAAAAGAAAGAGCAATTCCAGTGAGGAAATAAGTGAACTGAAAATTGTCGTTATTAACCAGTAGTTCCTAGTTGTGTATGGCCAACACACTCTCTGGGCTGCAAAGACAGGTGTGCGTGTAGGAGACACATCTGTGTGGGAGAACGTATGGGAGAGGGCAATGAAGAAGAAATACAGGCAGGTAAAGGAAATAGCTGACTAGATTAATCTTTTCCCAGATAATTGGTATAACAGAAGGTGGGGTAGAGGCTTAATTATAGTTTGGTCATCAGACTTTTCAATGAGCAAAAGGGAAGCGAACTCCTTCAAAAAACTCCAAAAATAAAATGGCTTGAAGGACCTCACCTACCTTAAACTCTACCATAGTACAGAGCAGCTTTGCAGTAGCTATAAATTGCAGCAATATTCAGGGAGTTGCTGTTTGAAGTGTCTGTCATTGGGCTTCAGAGCTAACTCCCACTTATGCCAAGAGCTAGTTTGTAATTCTTGTGGCGTAATTATCATAAACTGTGCAGTAACATCTTCTGTTACACTGGAAAATAGATTGCAGTCATAGAATCATTCTGATCTTGAAATTTATGAAGGCAGCTGCATTGGCTCACACCCAGGAGTTTTCTGCAGTTGCTATCATCATTGAAAATTATTTTATTTTTTCTTTTCTTTTTAACTTGAAAGCATGAGTTCTGTGAGAATCCTCAAAAAGCAGACAGGCCAGTTACGAGATGCTCAGGGTTCAAGTCAGTACTGCACCAGCACAACCTGGAAAGTAATAGAATTTAAATGTTAGCAAGAAACTGCAGAATCTGTGCCATACATCACCTGCCCTGTAGGCCTCTTAGGCTGATGTATACCCGTTATTGGTAAACAAGCCCTCTTTTCCACCGTAAGTTTTAATCCACTTCAAACTAAATGCTTATTGATTAACATATACCAGTGGTTCTTGGAGCAGAAACAAGAAGTCCTCTCTTGTCTCCTGTGTATCTATCTCTAAGGGGCAGCTTCACTATTACAAGTGCTAAACATGCTGTCTTTCTTGAGGCTCATCTCAGGCCAATGAATTATCATTTATTTGCTGTGTGGTTGGATATAAGAGATGAGAAGGTGGGAGAGGCTGTTCTGAAGGAGGGGACTCACCCTATGTGTGAAAAGTCCCCCTTAAGTGATATATGCACTGTATTTACAAGAAACACCCTGCTCTAATCCCTTTTTTTTTTTTTTTTGTTCTCTTTGGTGGGGATGGGAGGGGAGCTCCCATGTGCATTTGGGACTTTGACTCTCAGGGATTCAGAATGACTCTCCTTTACAAGTTTGAGTGAGTGCTGGGGAGGGGAGAAAGAAGGGGATTTCTTGTGATTTTTCCCCAATCCTCAGTTTTTCTCAGAAGACAGTGGTGGGCAGCTATTACATGCTGAGCATCACTGCATTTGGTAATGCAGATGGAGCTCCTCTAAGCTCCTCCGTTCAGCCTGGTGCTGGATATCATCAGCCTTTCCTCTGGCTCTTAAACGTTACACATCTTTCTTCCCTGCCAGCCCAGTGTCGGACCGGAGGCGTGCTGCCCACTGCTCCCATCGTCCTGGTTAAAAGCGGTGGCTCATCCTTAACAGCACTGTGGCAAAAAGCAGCTGCCGCTATCTAGTCATTTCCCCATCAAAGACAGCGTCCCCATGTCTTTAAAGTCCAGCTCTTTGAAATGAAAACAAATGCTGAAGTAAATGAGGCCTGACAGCATTTGCCATGAGCGCCCTCCTAGCTTTTGACAGTGTGTAAGCTGGTGCGAACAAGACGCCCACGCTTGTCAGCCAAACAAACAAAGCAGCCCATCTTCAAAAGCTTATGTCTTTGTCTTTCCCCAGTGCTTAATCGAATCCCCTGGCTGGCTGCATTGTTATTGCCATCCTCCTTCGCTCCGGGCTTACAATGTGGAGTGGAAATCGGTTAAGATCTGTACCCTCCATCTGTTTGGGGTTTTTTTTGCCCCCCCAATTGTGATGATTACCTGATTCACCTGCAGAGCCAGTGATGCCCTCAGAGGGCAGCAGCAGGGCTCTATCCACACCTCCTCCGGCTTGGCAGGAAGACCCAGCTCTATAAAATATTAAGTGGGGGTGCATTCAACTGTGGGGAGGCAGGTGGAGTGGAGCTAGGCCTTTGAGAGGTTGGATGTTTACTTTGTAGACATGTTCCTATGTTACTTGTTTGGGGTTGCCTCAAATGGGCTTTTGACAGTCTTAGAGGAAAGCAAATTTGTCCTTTGTCACTTGCCCTGTCCCTTACCCCATTTGCCCTCCCTTCCCCTCGGTGCCAGCTGGCAGCCCTCACCTCCTGTACCTGCTGTGTGGGCCTCAGTGTGCTGCCGTGCGCTCAGCTCAGGGGCTGTGCTGTGCAGAGAGATGCAAAGTGGCTCTGAAAGGAGGTAAGTCAATTTTGTTAATGCTGGAGAGGGGGTACAGGGCATTACCGCAGAAAATGTGGTTTGGGGAGGAGGAGGGCAGAACCCTTGGGCCAGGCCTGAAGGGGCTCCAGGTGCTTAGTGCCACAAGCCTCCTTTGGCAATTCTTGTGGGGAAAGCAAGGGGTGTGTGTAGGAGATGAAGCTTTTGGGTTAGCAACAGCCATGCTCATACTCAGTATATCCTTTCAACCTGTTTCCTATCCTCCAGCTTCCTGAGACTGCTAATAGGTGTCCTTTTTCTTGCTGAAGCTGATAAAAGGTGTGTTTATCTCACTATTGCAGATCTGCTCTATCCAGCAGCGTCTGTAAATGTAACCAGTGGAAATCAAGGAACTGAAGTTTTTGGCTGCCCTACAGGGCTCACATTGCCAGAAACTCCAAAGTTTCTCCAGCTGCAGTGGTGTTTGAAGTCCAAACTGAGAGACCTAAGCCAGATCAGGTTTTTTGGGTGTGCCTTTCAATCATGAGAAATCACAGGTATCAAGTGCTACCAGCAGGCTCCACAATCACCCCTTCATAAAACAGGCAATTGCATCAAAATGCTGGCTGAGGTGCAGCTTCTGTAGGCTTGCATCTCACAGGCAGGGCAGCCTTTGGTGAAGGGGGGAGCCACGTGTGGAAGTGGGACCAACGTGGTCCTGCGATTAATGCTGGAATCTTCTTTTGCTTCAGACATTATAGATAACAAAAACTGCAGGTCTGTTAGCAAGCCACTCATGAGAAACATACTGTGAAAGCCTTGGATGGAGGAGGTCAGTTATTTACCTCACTGGATGGCAGGGCACTCTGTTATGTGGGAAAACTATCCATTGGCCTTTCAGGGATTCAGCACGCAGCTGGATGCAAGTTTATCTTGTGACCTTGAAGGGAAGCAAGTAAATAGAATGGTTAAATGAACTGTAACGGATCAGCTTGTGTTTCTGAAGGACAATCAATAGAGTGCAACAACAGGCGTGGATTGCTCTAAGGGTTGAAGCTCACACTGCAAAGGCAAAAAAAAACCAAAACAAACCAACCCCTGTTTCTATCTTGCTTTGTATCGGAATTGCTTGTTCAGAGACATTCCTTCCTGTGCTACTCACCATCACTCAGTGATGAGCTGTGGCGTTGAGGTCATGGTCTGAGAAACGCTGTTTGGGAAAGTGGACAAGCAAGTGAATTGGTAAAGTCATGAACTGAAAGTCTGGGTGAATAAACATCTCCCCCCTACCCTGAGACAGGGATTTTGTGGGTTCAGGGAGATCAAAGGCTAGGGGGAAAGACAGATTTTTGTACATGTTTATGTTGCTGCATGCTCTGGGATTAACAACCTGCGTGTGAAGGTGCATTCATGTCACCCTTCTGATGGATCAAAAGTGACAGGAATGAAGCCTGAGTTTGTGACTTCTCTTTTCCAGAACAAAATGCCACCGCTTGTTGAAAGACGTGGGGAGAAAATGTGTGGTTTTGTCTGTGGAAAGCCTTGACTCAGTAAAGAAATTCTGCCAAGACAAAAAAAAAAATCTCCTTGCTGAGTGCCAGTTTGCAGGAGAGGCCAGAAAGACAGCGTGTGATGAGAGCCTGGCACATGGCATTGCAGCCACAACAGATGTGGAGCAGCACAGTGAGCTGAGGCAGACTGGGATGGAAGGTCTCAGTGGAAAATAGAGATTGGTTATGATGGGCCCAAACAGCAAAAGGCTGAGATCAAAATAAAAAACTCCACGTCTGTCCTTACATGGAGTTTGAATCCTAAATTAAAAGGAAAATCATCTTTGGCGGCTGTTAAGAGAACTTTCCACAAATCAAGCAAGGAGTAAAACCTCTCAGTTTTGGAAATGACTTGCAAGAAAATGATCTCTTAAGACAGGGAAGTTTTAGATGTCTTTAAATTAGGCTTGAGTAAATAGTCCTCCAAAGAGAGAGATGTTCAGCATGAATTACAGTAAATTACAATGGTCAAGAAGCACTGAGGGCAGGACACTTCACTGGTAATGTGCTTTGGAAGACCTCAGCCATAAATTTGTTTGAAAATAATTATCTAGTTGGAGATCTCCCTGCTCCTTGCAGGGGGGGTTGGACTAGATGACCTTTAAAGGTCCCTTCCAACCCAAACCGTTCTATGATTCTATGAATAATGCTCACCTCTGCCACCCCATCCTCCAGGGGGGGGAAAAAAAAACCAAACAAAAAACCAACCAAAAAAAAAAGCACTGATGATTCAATCAGAAGCAGCTGGAGTGCTCTGCCATGCTTTCTGCCTGAATAACTGGATGAATGTATGTTAGTTTGTGCTTATAGTCTTGTGGGTTATGTCCTGTCTAATCCTGGAAATAAGTGCTCATGAGCCGGGTGTCCTTGCCCTCTTTCAAATAACTGAATGCTGCAAGTAGGCGTTTGCTACACCAATGTGCAGGCCGGTACTCCTTCCTGCTGAAAAGACCTCATTGCTCTTACTTTTTGTTATTGCTCATTGACATTCAGGAGTTTAGTTTAATTTTGCAGTAGGAAGCTGTACCAAAATGGATGTGAAGGTAGTACCCTGACAAAAGCTTTTCATTGAAGGAGGGACTGAGTGAGGGGGTGAGGTCTGGTACCCTGTACATGTGAGCATCTCTTAGTTCTTCCATTCCTTGTGGTGGCTTCTTCAAAGGGCATCATCCTCACTTTGTGTGGTCTTGTGTTGCCCTATTCAGATATATTTTCAAGGAGCAATAAGCCTTGTTCAGTGATTACAATTAAATTAAGACAGAGTTTAGGTGCAGCAGTCCAGTTCTGTTATTGCAACAATGCATGGTAATGAATCAAAAGGGCTTACCCTTACTCTTACCCTTTCTGATTCTGATAAGGACACATGAAGATGTTGGACACACAGTTCTGGCTCAAAAACCTGAGGACAGTTGGACTGGACTGAGATGATCTTTATTAGATTTTATGATTTTTATATTTATATCTAGTGTCGTAGTTCGGCCTCGATCGGGACCAGACTACGCAGTTTCTCTCTCACTCCCCCCACCCTCCGAGAGAATAGGGGAAGATGATATAAGAAAAACGGCTCAAGGTTTGAGATAAGGACAGGGAGAAACTCCTTAAAGTTACCGTTACGGGCAAACAAAGACTTGGGGAAAACTATTCAGTTATTACTAAAAACAGCAGGATAATGAGACAGAGAACAAGATAACTTCTCCCCACCCCTCCCTCTTCCCGAGCTTAACATTATCTCTACCACCTTCCCTCCATGAGCGGCACAGGGGTGAAGAGAAAATGGGGGTTGTGGTCAGTTCATCACGCGTTGTTTTACGCCACTGCTCCATAGTCAGGGGAAGAACTCCTCACATTCCTTCCCTGCTCCTTCGTGGGGTCCCACCCGTACGCAACAGTCCTTTGTGAAAGTGCTTCGGTGTGGGTCATCTCTTCCATGGGGTGCAGTCCCTACAGAACAGCTGCCCCAGCAGGCCCTCCACGGGCCACAACCACCTTCAGGCATCCACCTCCCCCAGTACAGGGTCCTTCACGGGCTCCAGGTGGATCTCTGCTCCTCCATGGGCCTCTATGGGCTGCAGGGAGACAACCTGCTCCACCATGGTCGTCACCACAGGCTGCAGGGGAATCTTGGCCAGGAGCCGCATTACTCCTCCCCCTCCTTCTTCACTGACCTTGGCATCTGCAGCCGTTCCTCTCACAAGAAAAGTTCTTCACAACAGGCTGGCAGACACCTCTCAGAATCTCTTCACATCATCCAGCTCATCTCCTCTCCACTTCTTGCAGCCAGGCCGGGCTGAGTTGCGCCCAGTCGGCTGCCTGGTGAGAGGCCAGAGGGTGAGGCCTGCAAGGCCCACGAGGCCTGTGCCTCCCCCTCTGCCCCTGCTCAGCTTCTTCACATCTTCTCTTCTCTCTCTCTTCCCCCCCCCCCCCCCCCCCCCCCCCCTTCTTAAATACGTTATCGCAGAGGCGTTATCACACGACATTCTGCTGCCAGTTGGCTCGGCCTTGGCCAGCAGCGGGTCTGCCCTAGGCCCGGCCGAGTCCACTGAACAAAGGGGAGCGACTTCTAGCAGTTTCCTACAGAAGCTGCCACCTTAGGGCCCACCCCCACTAAACAAAACCACAACACTAGTTACATATTGTGTACATTTATATATGATCTATTTATATTATACATTATATTATATTTGTATATACTTAATACATTATATCAATATTATTACATCACATTACATACTTTCAACAATTTTAAAATATGTATTTAATTTGTATATATTATATACTTGTGATTTTTTAATTGAGTTTATTATCTTTATTACTGCTTCATTAACTTTATTTGAGACTATTACAGCTGGGCTGAGAACACACAAGAGTCAGAAATGGGCAGAAGTTAAAATACGGCTCCTTTGCATTCACACACTGGCCTGCATTGCTGTCTGAAAGCCTTGTGCAAGGAACCAAGGAACCCGCTGTGGGCATTCACCTCTGTCCTTCTATTTAATTGTTTGGTCACGGTGGTCGGTGGTCTGACCTTCCCCTTCCCAACAGTACTGACTTGCCTTTCAAGATCATTGTGTTTTCTACTCTTATGAAGTCTAACCCCCTTCCATTGCCAGGGTTTTTTTTTTTTTAAAAAAAAAAGTCCAGGTGCCGTAGCTGAAGCAAAGCAAAAAAAAAAAAAAAAAAAAGCAGATCACTGAGCTGAATTTTAAATCTTGATTCACATACTGAATTTTAATTAGAAGCATAAGGACAGGCACATGCCTGTATAAAGGACTGTGGCATGAAGAAACCCAAGTGTTAGCCCAAGGAGCTGCTTCTAGGCGGTGAATCACACTGGAGGCTCTTCCTTAGGTAAATCTGAACTCCACATTGTGGGAAGTTTATCACACCTGAGTGTGACACTGAAACTAGGAAAACTTGTATGTGTCACTTTTCCTTGGCAGTACCTTGGTTCCTTAACACTCTGTTAGCAAAGCCCAAGTTCATACCTGGCTGAAGCTACCGCTTTATTAAAGGCAGCAACAGAAGCAAAGTTAAATCTTAGAGAGAAACAGGTCCATGCATGCATAAATGATTACCGAAATGGTAATGAAAATGCTGAGCTCAAGCATCCTGTCATAGAACTTGGCAAGCCAAACTCCTGGACTTCACAGGACACCTTTGCCTGCCACCCTGCTGCTGTGTGAGCAGTCAGCAAGAGGAGTATCTGCTGCTGAGGACAGAACGGAAAACCAACATGTAACCAACACTGGTCTGTAGCAGAGGAATAGGGACTCTGCAGAAAACAATGTTCTCTGCAGATCAGGTGAGATAAGATGAGGGTTGTCTTGTTGCTTTCCCCCTCACCCCTATTATCAGCTGAGTTTCATGGAAATTGGGTTCTGTCTGGGAGAGGTAAGAAACTGAAAACTCATGTTTTTGGGCAGTTGATCACAGGGTTTTTAGCAAGCTATCACTTCTGCTTTTAATAAGCTGAGAGAATGCAGGAGGTTTTGTTTTTTTTTTTTTTTTTTTTCCCCAACATTATCAGTACTCAACTGCTAAAGCACTGCTCCCTTTACCCCTTGGCCCCTTCATGGTGGAGTGGGTTAAGTCTCCTGGACGAAAGCCACCAGCTGAAATCACTAACCTCAGGAACCTTCATGGGCTGTATTGCCTCAGAGATCAGGCAGAGCACAAACTGAAAGGCAAAGGAGGCTCATTAGTTGAGGCTGGGAATGCACCTAATAACAAAACTATTTTCCTGTTTCAGTGGCCTCCTCTCACATAGTTTCAGAAATTTTCCTATTCTATCTGAGAGGAAAAAAAAACCCAACCAAACCTAGCCTTTCAGCTGTGAAATCTGAGCGCTTGTTTCCGAGGAACGAATGGGTTCAAAGAACATGACTGCCGAAAGACTGGACAGTGAAGCAGGGCTCCAGGTTTTGAGCTGAAAGACTATCTTCATGATGCTGTAGCTCAGTCTTTACTTGCTTCTCCTCAATCATAAAATAGCAAGGTAAATTCACTTTTACAATATCATATTTTTTTTTTTTTTCTGAAATAGAGAAAATTGCATTCTTTTAGAGGAGAGGAGAGGCGGTGATAATAACAGCTCTGCTTGGAATAAAATACAAGTGAGGGTGGACTAAAGCTATGACTACTGCTTCAGAATCTCTTTCTGCTTTGTTGCAGGCAAGAGGAAACGAAAAAAAGAATAGGAGAAACCAAGACAGTTCTGTCTGTGGGTTGATTTTTTTTTTTTAATTGGTGTTTGTGAACTGGAAAACACTGCAGAAGTAACACAAACTCTTCACACGTTCTGAGCCCTTACAAGCTTAAAATAACCATTAAATGGATGCCTCTGCGCTGAGACATGTTTTTATCAAGGAGGTTAGCTTTAACTGAAAAAAATTAAAACCAGTAAAGGAGAAAGACATAAAGGCCACAGATTCTGAAATTTTGTATTGCAGGTCACTAAGCAACTCAGATCCTAGAAGGGTGGTGTGGCCATGAGTCAAGCCCCTCCTTCCAGATGGAGCAGACAAAGGCTCAGTGGTGGGAAAATGATGAGGGTGAGACAACAGTGACAGTGAGTTATGTTTCCTTTGGTCATTTTTCCTGCTAGGATAATAGTTTCCTCTGAGTGGCAGGAGTGCAGCTTTGAGGGTGGTGGTTGGTTTTTTGGTTTGTGTTTTTTTTTTTTTTTTTCTTTTGAGCCAAAATGTGCAACAGGAAGAATTCATGAGTCATCTTAACTCACTTCATCCAGGCAGGCCTAGTTTCCCTACTTAGCATTTTTTGTCCATTAATCTCCCATTCCATTGCTTTGTATTTATTGCACATGTTAATTGCATACTCAGCCCTCAGGAAGTTTTGTGGACTTCTGCAAATGGTGTCATAAGAGGCTAAATAGCCAGAACATCTAAATGAGAGACACAGCACAGGAAAGCTGAAGTCTAGTACTGTGTGTACTCTCTCAGGATAGTGTAGTAAGGAATTGCACAAGGAGTTTTATCTTTCCAGACAGAACAGCCTTAGTGCTTGGGCAGTGCTTTTTGAGGATGAGTAAGGCAGCAGAGCAACTGGTTTTACACTCTAAGGATTTTAGCTAAAACAAACGCATTCTTCCTGTGAAGCTGTGGCAATGAACAGGTATTTGTCCAATAAAATATTCAGTCAGAACATCCGTCTCCACATCTAGTTTAGCAGTACAAAGCCAAGTTTTTTCAGACACATGCAGGTATCTGGGACATTTATGTTTACATGGGTGTGAAGATACTTATATTGCTGTCATCTTCTATTTCTGCATGTTGACTTTCCATTCACAGATGCAGCAGCATATGTCTGTTTTCCTGTTCAGCAATATTACTTCATCTTATCATTTTAGTGCACTTAAAAAGATGGAGCATTAAAAATAGATTAACACAACAGATACTGATAATCTGAGCATGCTTTCTTATCCTTTACTCATGGAAGCTATAAGGACCAACTTGGATGAAAGATAAAGTCATAATTATTAACTGCACTGCATTAGATAAATACCACTAAGTTTCCTCAGAAGAATTTGAAGGTCTTGAACATTATACACTCTCCAGGGCATGGAGTCTGTGATAAAGATTTCCCTTCCTGCAGATGCTGTTAAAAAACAGATCCAGAATGTCTCTGTGGTTGAGATAAATTAGCAGATTGCCATGAAGCAAACACTCGTTTCTCTTATTGACAAAGGAACTCCTGTTGGTTTCTCTGAGTATCTTAAAACAAAGCTTCAACCCATAGTTGTTTTTTTGACAAATATAACAGGCAAGCAGGATGTGGCCAGAGAAGTGTTTTTCAGAGCTACATCTTGCATTACAGAATGATCATGAGAACACTTAATTTATTACCCATTATACTAGCTCTGTCTTCTAGTAATGAACAAAACTACCACTACCCTTTATAAACGGCAGAAGCTTTTTATCTCGAAATAGATTATTTGCCTTCTTGGTGCTATAAGACACATGGTCTTGCTCATTAAAAATCCACCAACCCGAAAACCCACAAGACCGAGAAACTATCACACTGGTCCTGTATCAGTTAATCTTTTTGAATAGCCCTCCGTATGAATGAAGATGCAACATACAGTGCACAGTTTAATTAGTTTATTTTTTAAAATCCTGTCAGAAATATAGCTGTGCATTAATTACAAAATATATTAAAACAATCTTATCGATACTTCCAAGGGAACAGGAGTACTTTCATTCTGTTCAAATGCAAAGCAATACAAACCCTTTAACACTGACCACAGAATAATCTTTTGCATCCATCATCAATATATTTGATGTGAAGGCATCTCTAAATAAGAACAGAAAGGCCACCCTGATTTTATGTCATTAGCAAGTTTAACCCCTTGATAGCAAACATGACCAGGCATATCATGAGGCCACTTAAAAAAACAAGTCTATACATCTCACATTATCCGAGCTCCCACATATACATTACATACCCTGCCCTGCAGGGGAAAACATTCAGAGGCAAAAAAAGAAAACACATTGGCAATATATTATAATTGGAAAATTTGTGCCATAGCAGCTTTGCAAATACACATACTGAGAGTGGCTGACTTAAAATATGTTCAAGACAACACAAATTTGGAAGATAAAAGAAGGTCAGCCACTTTCTAAACCACACTGAGATCCAGTAATGTTGCAAAGCATCGAGAGTTACAGAACTAAAGAACCCCATTCCTGAAGAAATCACACAGGGAACTAGTTAAATCCCTGTATTTCTTCATATTTGTTTCAGAGAACAACTCTCAACACTGCTTCTTTTTAAGTAGTTCTAGAAATTATATCTCAATCCACCATGGTAAAACAAGATCAGATTTGGAGGAAGGGGAAAAGAGGCTGTTTCAGTGAAAATATATTTTCACATAGAAACTGAATCTCTTTGTGCTCACCTTAGAAAAGTTTGAATAAAATGCAAGCCATGAAGACTATACATTGAGATGGTAACAATGTAGACTCACGAAGTTCTTCCATTAGGTGAAGATGATGTTCTTATTTGTAAAAGAAAGCTCTGGAATCACAGTTAAAATGAAGAGTAGCTTGGAAGGTGGGGGAAGAAAGAGGAAAACGGAACAAGTGGGTGAATATACATTTCATTAACATTTATAATTTTTCAAGACAGAAAGATTTAACTGATACTTGGCAAATTAGCTCTGAAATCTCCCAGGTAGAACTCTGGCATTACAGTAATTTGACATCACTCAGAGTTCTACTTGGTAATATTAAAACACAAAACCAGTAGAATAGCAGCAGTGAATAAAGCATTCATATTACTGTGGCCAATACAGTACTATATATGCAGTAGCCTTCTATTCCCTGTTAGTTTGTGCTATTGTACAATATTCGCCTGCATCATTTAAACTCCTGAACCTGCCACCAAATCGAGTTTCCTCCCAGAAAGTGTATCAGATCTAGCAGATAAGGCTCAAAGCAAAAATTCAGCTCATAATGCAAAGCTTCAGAAGGAAAGAAAGTATTAATGCACTTAGTGGGTCTTGGGTATAAATGACTAGAGCACAGACTAAGGGCATTTTTGTTAGTATCACTAGGATTGAGAAAGGAACTGTGGCAGTAAGAAGCTCTCAATTTACAAGTGTTTCTTCTGCCCCCCGCCCCCCCCCCCCAAAAAAAAAAAAAAAGAGAGGAGAATGGTAGTCTTTGAGCATCTTGGAAAAACATGGATAACTAACATAGCTTGAAAATTATCGGAGAACTATTGTACAGTGCCTTCTGTATACAGTGGACCTGTGCACTTGGTTAAGAATGGTTTAACTACTAGGAATGCTCTAACTGAAGACACTCTGAAACAATTCAGCTAATACGATGAGGCTATTCAGTATAAAAAAAATACTTAAGAAGTTTGAAAAGACAGTTTTAAAGCACAGATCTTTTCCTATTTTGAGTAATATATGCTTACCTGTCCTCTAAATTGACAGAATACACTAAATAAAATCAACAACTGACTGCATTTTCTATTAGCCAAGAAGTTCATGTTTCAGTAGTGACAATACTCCATTGAACACAATCCCTCTTCAACTAACAGGCTCTATCTGCAATATAAATTTTACTCATCTGGATATGATGAACAAAGTGGTAGGCTGGGTCCTGAAACTTTTAATCTCGTGCAGGCAGGCAGAGTATCCTCCCAAATCAATGCACTACAGTAGTCTTTCATTAGCCTTGTATATACTAAGCATATGCACTTTCCCACTGATGATTTTCGTGGGATTGCTTTGATGGGGCCAAATACTTGGAATACTCTTCAGTATCTTCTAAGTTGCAGAGTCTCAAGTCTTTAGGTTGTTCCACTAGCTTGGAGAAATAATACACACATGCTTATGTATGGCTTAGTTCTTTCTTCGGTATCAGATTGAATGCTTACTTCACAGGGTGAACAAAAACTTTTTTCTTCCCTCCTTTTAAAGACAAAATTCAGAACTTTATCAGCACCGTGGTAAGTTAAAATCTTTAGCACCAGAGAACTGGAACTACTCAGCTTTGACTGGTCAAAACTAATATTTATATGGCATACAAACACTCAGTACAGAAAACAATAATACACACAACATTAGGAAGCTCATGAATTCTTCAAATAGTGAATCTAGTGTTTGGCAAATTAGTAACTATGGAAGCCAGATTTATTTTCCTAAGAGCAAGAAGGATTGCAATTTTTCCTCACACTGTCTAATTAATAGGCTTTTCTTCCCCTCCAAAGCATTGAGGGCGGCCCAGCTCCTATTGTCTAATGGGACAGGAAATCCTCACAACAGCTAGATGTTGATATGGCCAGCTATCCCCTAAGAATTCACAGGAGATGACATAGGTCACACGTCACCCAGAACACCAACAGATCACTCGAACAGATGCAGGTCACAAGTTCAGCTTTGGTACAAATCCAAGTTTCAACAACAGTAAAGCAAATTCTGCATCACCCTATCTAGTTAGTACATACCTTTGCTCACGTATGCACTCAACCTGAAAGCTGTCCAGCACTAGGAGCAGATCCTGCCAGCACAAAGGTATCTCATTCAAAAGCTATACTTTCATCTCTCTGGTGATGGTGACTGACATTCTGGGCCTGGTTGACACACTTACAAAAAGACTTATAAAAAAAAAATAGACTGGAGAGGACACTTTCAGATCACATTACAAATATTTCTTCAGTGAATTCAGCTCAGTCATGTAGACTTCTCCACAACACCACCCCATTTCTTTCAGGAATACTAGGATCAACTCTACGTCAACATGCAACTTCCTGAAGCTAAGTCCACAGGAGGGAAGAGTCAAAGCATATCTCAACCCTAGGTGAACAAAGTCTTAACTTGACTTCAGATTTCAAGAGAAACACAGCCAATTCAAAATTCTAGATAAGTCAATATAGAAACTGTCTCAACTTTCCCAAGCTCTGTGAAAACAAACAAACAAACAAAAAACCCCTCATAATTTTAAATTTAGCTTGGTACAGTATTTCCTTGCTACAGTATCTATTCCAAGGCACTGAGGTGAAGAGATTTACAGGTCTTTTCCGATTATGACTTAAGTGTTACAAAACTGAGTGGTACAGGATTTTCCTGTGGGCAGTTACATTTTAATTAACAACACTTCATTTAGTTAACTTGCTACAGAAGTAGCTTATTACTTTAATAGAGAACAATACCAAATACTTGAACACATGACCTCATACAGGAAAAAAAGTATATGAGCAACAAGAAAGTTCTATTGAGGTGAAGATCAACTATGTTGGCAACTATGATCTTTCACAAATGCAGCCTACATGGATGACGAAGCGCACTTGTACTCTGTGGTGGAAAACCACTACTAGTGGCTCCATTCCTCTGGTTAAGACTTACAGGCTACATAGCTCCATCAGTACTGCGAGCTTGAAATCCTTCTCTGCGGAGACTGTTCAAATCTAGACGTGTTAGAACTTCACAGCGCACCAGCAGGGTATCATCCTTTATGAAGGTTCTTTGTTTCAAGGTTTGCAGGTGCATGAAAGTCACATAACCAAAACCTTTTGGATTGCGGTGAATTGTTGGTCTCTGGAAGGCTAGTAACTCCGGCTTGGCTTCCATGACTTCTTCATGATTCTGCCTTTCAGGGCCTTCTGATTGATCCAAAATAGAAAGTCGTATAGTGCCTTGGAAAGGCCAGGGCAGATGGCTGTCATATTCTCCTTGCATAGTGTGGACAAACAGAGATATAAAATTAGCACAACGCTGAGCATTTGGTAATTGGATATGCAGGCGCAAACACAGCTTGTAGCCAGGCTTTCCAGTATAGAAGCCAGGACTGTGCATCACAACAGGTCTCTCTTCTTCCTGGGCTTTCTGAAGTCCACTGAAGTTCTCAATCTTCCAGATATAGATACCATTACATTGCTGTGCCTCCATTTCAGTAATCTTTCCCTCCAAATTTCGGATAGTACGCTTGAGTTCTGCCATGTGAGTGTTCTGAGTCTCCATTTTAGCGATGAGTTCTCTGATTTGATGATCCTGTCTTACCAGACGACCTTCCAACTGCTGAATGGTTTCTTTAAAGTTTTCAACTTCGGGATTACAATCATACGTGGCATGTGACATTTGTGAGAAGACAGCAGGCTCAAAAGGTAGGCCATTGAGGAAGGGTACAGGATTTGTAGCAGTAACACTGATATTTTGAAAACTCTGAGCCATCATTCTCATATGAACCTGAGTGAACTCCTGCATATGTCGTGCCAGTTCATTCCTTTGCATCTAGAATTTAAGAGATGTGGCATTAGGAACATATCAACCATTATCTGCAATCACATCTTAAATATGACTCTAAAGAAAATCAAACAACTAGTTGGTTCTGTTATGTGCAAAAAAAGAATGTGAATCAAGGACAGGTGATGTGGTAAAGCAGCACTTTACCAATGGAGGGCTCCAAATTTAAGATCAGTGTTATGACAAATGAAAAAAAGTTCAAATGCCAGTGGGCAAATATTGTTCAACTCAAAATAGTGACATGGTAAAAAAGTGTTAGTGATGAACATACATTTAGTATTTTTTCTGTGTTCTAAATCACATTGTATTCCCCTTATTAATTTGCTAAAATGCTCCATGGTACCAAGTACAAAGGTATATGAAAATTGTTGCAGAAATGATGAAGGGGAAAAATCAATTTTTACAAAGAGGTATTAAACAACAGAAAAAAGTATCCAGATTAAATAATTTTAGAATTTAATAAATTTGAAAGCATTGTCATGTTTTCTTCACTGAACTCTAAGAGCTATAACGGTATTTGGTCACAACTTTGGAAAAAATTATAGAAGCTACTTTATTGATATGAAAATTGAGAAAACACTCATGGATTAATAAAAGTTCATTAAGCATCATTCACATTTTAAATTTGAAAAGGACTTTCAAAAGGCAATGTAGCAACATACAGTGTTTTAGAATGAAGATACCTCAAAACAAAAAAACCCCTCACAAATCACTAAGGATTTGGGTTGGTGAATGAGACAAGAATAGGAAAACACACTAAAAACCTCAAACACACACATGCAGAAGGTCTGCAATTCATGATTCTGATAAGAGCTTACCTTTTCAGGACACCCAAAGGCACTGTAAAAACATGGCACTGGGGCAGTAGGACAATCATTGTCATAATGGTTAGGCATCTAAAACAAATCAGTTTTGAATAAAAATGTTAGCTGATGATAAAAATTCTATATCCTCCTTGTATGTACTTGAACAATTCATTGCCTTTGTTCTTACATTAGGCATGCAAAAGCATTCAGGTTTTCTTGCTAGAACAAATGCCTTTTGTTTCTAGCCTATCCTCAAGCTAGATTACAGTCTGTTTCCTTCCCTTCTGAAGTATTACTTGCATATACTTGTGTGTCTTTGTTATCCTCTTCCTCAAAAAGCTCAAGTTACTTCCATTTTTCGTATGGTCCCTGTTTTCCAAACCCAACTATCTCACTACTGTGGATCCTCCCTATCCAGCCCCACCTCAAAAGCTGGACAGCTTCAGCTGAGGCCTTACGAGCTCTAAACAGAGCAAAGGGTAACTCTGGGTTTCACAGGCAAAACATGTGTTCATATAACGCAGTATGTTTGCCTTGTTTAAACATCATGATGAAGTAGAATATAAGCTTAATATAGATCAGCCATTAATTCTAAACCATTACCTAATTTAGCATTCTCTGTTCCCTATTTTTGCAGTTCATTATTCTACCTAACAACAGATCTTTGCCTTTGTTGTTACTGAACTCAATCCTGTTTTTCAGAGTATTTCTCCAATTTAACAAGGTCATTCTTTATTTTACCCAGGTCATTAACATAGTTGCCCTCCTATTCAAACAGGAATAGGCTGCAAATTAAATAACATTTATCATTTCCCTCTCAATGAAGTAAGTTATTATTGAACAGAAGAAATAATAATGGCTATTACAATAGTAATGTACAGCAGAATTTCAGCCAGCATCTACAGTTTGATAGTGAATTATTTATAGCTACTTTCCAACAGTGGCTTTCCAATTAAAAATACTGCCCCTCTCTGCCCAATTCAAAGCCTTGTCTTCTAATGTCAGCAAGAACCACTAGCAGCTGCTTGGTATTCTTTAACCTCCATTAAAGATCAAAAACCTGCAGCATGGCCCCTCTCAAAAAGCAGTATAGCTAAACAATGTGATTTGCAGACAATAATCCTACAGAGGTTTACCAGATTGCAACTGCAAGCTGGAGAAGCATTTAAGAGTATTACACCTGCACTGGATGCAACATTTTCAGAGAGACAGAGATTTATTAGCTAGTAGACAAACTGTTTCTTCAAGTTTAATTTCAGGTTAAAGCAGCAACGTAAATAGAAAACATCTGACCCAGATTACACACAGAGAAAGGCAGTCTCTTACCTGCTCTCTGATGAGCACTGTGTTGCAATATTCACAAAATACATTGGCGAGTGGGCAGGTTTGGTCATGAAGCTTAATTATCAAACAGAAAAAAAAGAGAGGAAAGAAAGAATCAATAAAGTTACACAATTTAAGAGTGCTATTCACCTCTCTTAAGATGTTAAATTTTTATTTACATTGTAAATTTTGCATTTAGCTGTATGTAATTGTGAAACACAGACAATGCCCTTACCCTGAATAGTATGTTTTCTAGAACTACTGTTTTTTCCTGGACTCATACAAGAGATTCATGAAGTTGTAGATATTTTATTTCCTAAAGATATTTATTTTCCTAAAGCTCTTATGGTCCAAAGGTCTGAATTTATCCAGAAGTTTCTGAAATTAATGTTTAATTGTAGTGGAACTATAGTAAAGGGACTTTTTGTGTTGTTGGACTATATGAGGTACTTTTTGTTTGACAATTCATAATATGATATCACAAAATTAACAGCCCTTGAGATAAAACACATCCATATACAGAAAAAGAAATGGAAGCTCCAAAAGAAAAGGCCTATCCTCAGTATTACCCAAGTAAAATACGTAGAGCCAGGAGAAGAATTCAGAAATTATCTTGGTCTTGTGTGTTAGCAGATATCCCCAAAAGATGCACTTCCTGACACATTCTTGTGCCAAACGGTAAATGTAAATATTGCTTTGTGTGTTACTTTGGCTGTAGATACTGGCCTCTCCGATGGTAAAGCCAAAAATCAATGGTTCTTACACAAGTCTTTTCATACCACAGGGTTCCCAATAAGCCTGTATTTTAAGCACAACTCTCTTCCCAGCTTTCGCCTGTTCCAGACTAATGTCCTGAGTTTGTAGCTTCTCACCTGTGCAGCACAAAGAGCTCTTCTAGAAATTTTTTTTTTTTTTAAACTGATGTTCCATTTACAAACAAACCCATGTGGATGAAGGTTGAAAAACTGAGACTCCTGCTAAGTACCTCTTTATCTTCATAGGCCATAGATGTGGCACAGTTTGGACAACAGACTTGACGCCTTGGACACTCCTGTGTCATATGCTCTTTCAGATGGTTCTTCTGGAAGGCTCCTTGGCACTGTGGGCATTCCACAGTGGAAAAATCACACTGCAGCTGGTGGTCCTGAACAAGGACAAAAGAGGGATTTAATACTACAAACAGGTACTATCATCTCATCTGTTTTCAAGATAAAGCACAGTACAAGATGAACAAATTGCAATCTTTTCTTCATGCAAGCAAATCCGTATACACTTACGCTGACTTTACCAATGGCCTGTTATTGTCCCATTACCAAGATCAGGACTTTTGTGTATTCAGAGCTTTAAGAATGCTCTCAGGTAAAAATTCAGCTTTATGTTTATCCTTTTCACTTTGTGTATTATTTTCCAAAACAATTATTTCAACTAATATATCTAGCTGCTTTGAGGGAATATTAAACTGACTTCAGGGAGCTTGTGTGAAGTATAGGTACAGCTGATCAAAAGACAAACAGGAATGATCCTAAAGAGAAAGTTGCATTAGTAGAATTTCCATGCACTACGATGTTCATTTGAGAATCACCTGATTACAATAAAAGACTCATCAAGAAACAAAAATGTGTAGCTATAGTCTTGACTGAACAATGCATTGAATCAGCATAAACAGGTATCAG
Organism: Chlamydotis macqueenii; assembly: GCF_036417535.1. NCBI lineage: Eukaryota > Metazoa > Chordata > Aves > Otidiformes > Otididae > Chlamydotis > Chlamydotis macqueenii. The sequence continues at coordinate 48,715,504 of NC_141560.1, read as the reverse complement.
GTACAACGATCTATGTTAAGTTATTTTGAATTTTTACTTGTCCATGAAAACAAGCTTCCATATTTTCAAAACTAATTCTCACCTCTAAATGCCTCAGCTCCATCTTCATACTGCAGCCCTTGTTGGGACACTTAACCATTAATGAAAGGATTTCCCGTTTAGCAAAGTTGTCAGGAAAAAGTTGATTTTCGAGCAGAATTTCATTGTCTACTGGACATTTGTGACCTGCATCTCTACAATGCAGAAAAGAAAGGAAAAAGAGATTCCAAGTTTCCTTTGCCGTTCATTTAAAATATTTTTACACTAGCAAGACATTAGTGGCCAAACTATAACACATGAACAAAGTCTTTGAAAAGAATGGCACTTATGTGGCAACTACCAGAAAGTATGCAATGTACATCAGAGAAATGGACAATATGCAAGTTTCACTCCAGGTGGCATGACTAGGATTGCAGCACTTTTCCAAATCAATATTTTTTATTTGGACAAATGCCATGATAGATACTCTGGAAATGAAGTTGAGGAGGATGTAAACAAACTAAGAAGTTATGGTCACCTTTTTTTTAAGTACTTCACCTAGCTCAAACATCAAATAATATTTCATATACTATTTCAAAACAATCCTTCAAAGATTTTTGGATGTTCTTGCCTTTCTTTCTCACTTTATAAACAGCCAAGGTGATCGCAGCTGAGATAAAAAGCAAACACATCTTATTTTTTCCAGATTCACTTAATCTATTTGGCATTACATTTCATATAGCCTATTTCACTATTTTGTTCTACAACCATTTGATCAGTTGGTCATCCTGCAATTTGTTTATTTATACAGCAGAGTGGAAAAAACTCCAGACATAAAAATTACTAATATCTATGAAAAATACACTGGATTTGGAACTGGTGTTGTGTCTGAAGATATTTTAACAGCAAACAGACTGGAAGTCAGTGCTAACTGGAGGAACCCGGGAGTCGGACTGTGGAATGCGGGTGCGTACAACTTGCACAAGAGAACTAACAGCCTGTTCCACTTTGTCAGGTTCTGTCTACCTGCATTTAAACACAAGAATCATTACAAATGGAGTAAAAAAGGGATCACCTCCACTGAATTTTCCTTTAAAAAATATCCACTAGCAGCTCATTTCTGAAAGCAGTAGGTCAAGAGATCTATTCACAATTAAGTAATAGAGTTTAAAAAGGCATGAGGGATCAAAGCTTCTCAGCTGGAGTGCTAATGGAAACTGCAATAAAATGGAAAAAATACATGGGGCGGAAAAATGTCAGAGAGCATTTGTGGTGCAAAGATCAAAGGCCAGATCATTGTCACTGCTTGCAAGCATGAGGGGGAAGTAGAACCTAGTGGGCTGGGGAGACCAGGAGGGAATTTGTGTTCTTTATGGGAAAAGGAAATAATTGCTCAGCAACTCCTTCATCAGCAACACTGCTAGAGGAAGCAGAGGTAAAGTTGAGACTTCAGAAAAAGCCAATGAACTTCCTTTCCTAGGTTTTGCTTGCAAGAGCTAGCTTGCCACAAGTCTGATAGTCATACTCCTAAACAAGTGGAAAAAACAAAATACCTAGCATGCCATTTTGTTTCATAGCTCCCCTGAGCTACGATCACTGCGCTGATCTTTGTCACAACCAAGAAACGTTCCCTCGCTTCTCAGGCAACCTACAGGAAATCAGTTTTCACAGGTATAATTTGGTTACAAATACCTTGTTTAGTGAAGTATAATGAGAGCTCAGTAGGCGTGCTGATAAAACAGCCTTATTTCTGCACAGAAGAGCTAATCGTGTATAATAACAGCGAACAACAGATTAATTTTAAATAATGATTACCAGATCCCCAGTTTAAATAACTAGCAGACAAAGGGTAAAATAAGCATGAATAGCAATTTTCTAATTATAGTATGGAAAGAGCAATAATTTATTGTAGTATATTAAACAGACTTCAAACACCATTTCCAAGTATTGAGACAGTGTTTAAAAGGCTGCCTAGATCCACCTACAGACAAAGATGTTGCTATACATTTGCAAACACACAACTGAGTTTATGCACCTCAGTTCTAATTTACATTACAATGGAGGCTTTCCTATGCTGGAATAATTTATCAAATTGGGCTGTGCCACCCACAACGGTACCTGTGAAACAATAATCATCTGCTACCAAGTACAATGAATATTCCTATAATCTCCCTTGAATTAAAGTATAGGTATGAAAGGTAAAGCCGGAATAAATTTGTTTCAAGAAAAAACCTCCTCTGTGATTTTAGCAACTGAGCAGTTTAGCCTAGAAGCTGAAACAGTTGGCATACACTGTAACTGCATCCATACTGGCTGTTTGATGAACTGCTAGCACCCAAAGCTTTCCTTGCTCCCCTCGTAAGCTCATAATTCTGCTTTTCTGATAAAAAGAGCTTCTGATATTTGGCAAGCTCTACTACAAGCCCTAAGTTAGCTTTGACCTAAGATATAGGAGGAGAAAGACTAGAGGGCAATTTAATTAGCTACTGCATCTGAACTTAGTTCTTCTAAAATTTCTAATCAAGTACTTTGTAGACAGTAACATCTGTAAACTATTATTTGTAGTTACTTAGGTAGATAACCTTCTTCACTACCATGACTCACAGCACTTCAAAGCACTTCAGACAACTTTATTTATAAAGATGCCAAGACATTCTGGGAGGCAAACATTTACTGTGATCAAATCCATCTGGTCTAACCATGTCCCTCACACTGTAAGATGTAAGACTCCAGTCTTTAGAAGCTCTTTAAAAAAAAAAAAAAACCCACAAAAAAACTCTCTCGTTTCAGCTGCAACTTCTTCAACATGGACAACTACAATTGTTTGTGTAAGTCACAAGAAGCAATTACTCAAAAACCACTTGTCCATCCTTTATAATTTAAAATCCTTTAAATAATTTAAAATCTGTGTTCACTTGAGCTAGACAGTGGGGAAATGAGGAATAAAAATAAGATTTTTTTTTTCCCTGATCAAATAAAGGCTGTGACAATCACTTAATGAAAAAAACTAGTACTTAGAGAATGTAAAAATCACTTTCCATTTTCATTTTAGTTCTATAGAAGCTTCTCAGTGACATCAATCAATACGGTACTGTAGACACTACATACTCTAAATCAATAGCTTGATCTGTGGATCCCAATTAAGCATGCAGTTCAGAGGGGTCTGGCACTTTAAGTTGTCTGCTATGCTTTCATAAGCATTCACTCAAATTGCACTCCAAAGACAGATTTCAGTGGGGAAAAAGTGAAAACATTTACTATCAATGAAACATCTGAAATATCACAGTGATAATCTGTAGTCTCCAAGATGAAAAACGCTTTCCACCTGACTGAAACAGAAATGAAGTAAAATAGGGAAAGGGTATAAAAGGAGCAAAAGCTTCTGGTCATTGAAACTGTTTGCAGACCTAAAGCTTTGAGCGGAGCAAATGCTCTGTTAATTTAAGAAGGAAGAGAAACCATTTCCCATGCCTGAGGTTTAACAAGGAAGTTTCTCTACCTGCTAGGAGATGTTGCCTTCTGAGCATGGGTTCACTGCAGTTCCTCACTCAGTGCTGTGGTAAATTCTAACCATCAACCGTAACTGCGCAACTCATCAGCAGAAGCAGGATTAGAAAACAAGATCACCTTAGCTATCAAGGATCTGAAAGACTGGAAATGAGACACTCATTTTTGATAATTTTAAGTTTAGTAAATTTTCCCAGTTTTCAACCTAGGAATTCTCTTGTCTTTGAAGTGACTCGGGAGTCGTCTTTTCTAAAGCTCAGTATACTCAAGTACTGACTAATTTACCTTCAGGATTTATAGACACCATACTCCCATGAGAAGGTTTAAAGATTTCTTTGCTTTCTCCCAGAAATACTCAAGTTAAAGAAGGGTATAAAAACTGCCACTCCCAACAAATACAGCAAGCTCAGAGAGATAAAGTAAGGACTTCCAAAATTTACTACCCTTTATTGGTACAAACGTCTAATTCAATGCTTACATGCATGAATGAAATGATGTACATTAACCTCTTGAAAGAATTTAGGTTAGAACATGCAAAGTGAAAGCCAGAAAGTGAAGCCAACTGCTTGCGCCTAGGGAACTGGATTACAAGTCAAAACTGACAGGTTCAGGTTTGGGGTTTTTTGCCTTCTTTGATGCACCCAGCTGCCGAGAATACCACTGAGTGATGGCTGGCCTGATGGACTTTCCTTGCAGAAGTAGGAAACTAGTGAACAGGGCAAGGGACTAAGGGACCAGAGTGATCTCATGGTATGGTTAGTGGAGAACTGAGTATCTCGGCTTCCTCTGCAGAATCCACAGGTGAGTCACTTTTCACAGGTGAATACTGGTGGTATTCTGCATCCTTCTCTCAGAAATATTGATAAAACTACTGTTAACAAAAATCATGCTGCAAACACTCGTAATAAATTTCAGCACTTGCTAGAAAGGAAAATACCCTGCTCTTTTATTATCATAAGTAGGGAATGCAAAATTAAGTTTGTCTTCTCATGCTCAGCTCTGACATTTCCCTCCTTGATCTAAAAGGGATGCCATAGAGAAATACAGTAGCTTCAGACACAACAGCGACAGAAGCTATAAAGAAGCCCACAAAATACTGTATTTAGAGAACATCTTTGCTGGCATACTATTCATTTAGTGAGCTACAAATGATGGACCATAGAGAAAAAGAAATGGAATAGACCTATGGATAAATGGTATGGAAAACCAATCAAGAAAGCACTGTCCATTTTGCGTGCTAAAAATAAATGCCTGAGAAAAACAATGTTGTCCGGTAACACTGAAGACAGATTGATCTTTACACAAAGGTGTGCAAAGTAAGGTTGGAAATTAACCAATTCTATATGTGGGTCACACAATTTAGAGTCCTACCAAAGTACCCTGCCATTTGAGCTAAGGAAGCAATTGATAAGAAAAAATCTGGCTTATGTGGAGAAGGAAAAACCCTGCAGTATATTATCTAGCCTTCTGTCAGTGTGATCCAACACTCACTGACACGTGTGGGACACTGACGACTGTATTCCAGCTGTGAGGGAAGTACACTCTACCAGTGTACTTTCTGTCCTTCCTTGCTCTTTCAGTCAATCATTTTTTATGAGCCCAGTTTGTTTTTGCCTTCATATCTCATTCCCACTCCCCCCCATATGCCACCTAGTTTCTCTCTCAATGCTTTGTTTGAGACTATTCCCTCATTACATTCTCTCTTCCAGCTCAACAAGGAAGCAGCTGATTTCAAGTGAAGAACTGAAAGCATGGATTGCTGTATCTGCACCAAGAAACCATGTCGTCTGTAGTTGCCTGTAGTTATCAAGAAAAACAATCACAGGGAAAGGACACGTTTTATAATCTTGGGCTGAAAATGGAATTTATTTGGAGGATTTGCCTACTTTTAAAAATTATTATTTAATGTTTACTCAAATCAAATTTTTAGATTCATAACTTTGGTAAATTTGTATAAATGGCAAAACATCTAAAGTTCATGAAACCTCCAAACTCGTGCCATTTTGGCCACACACGGTGCTTATTAGAAAGCATCTTTAATAAATTATAAATTCTGAGAGCTCTATTAGCACTCAGTGCTAATGCACCTTAAGCTCTTCTACTCAGTTTACATTGTCCTTAAACGGCTCTGCTTTGATAAGTTAATTTCTTCTTAAAAGCAACTTTCATAAATTTTCCTTTACCTTATTGATTTGACAATGCAGCCTTTGCAGAAACGGTGTCCACATGGTGTCTGCACTGCTTCCCGAAGAGCCATCAAACAGATTGGACATTCATATTTACTTTCCAAGGGCGGATCAAACTCCACATCATATCCTTGTGTTTCCTCTGTGAAAGAACTTGGAGGGTTTCCAGTCCCGCTGCTGACGCTTACGCTGTCTTCTTTCGCTCCAGCGCTGCAGGCGCTGGCCATGGCTGCACAGCAGCCACTTTCCACGTCTCGGGCTCCACAACTGTTATCACTATATAACAAGCTCATAGTAGCTAATGAAGTGCTACACAGAAATGCTCTGAAAAATGACAAAAAGATGTGTTAATTTAAAGTATTCCAAAACCTCCCTTTCCAGTCAAGAATAGGTTTTATTTCTGACCAGAAACACTGGGAAAGTGGTGCAGACTTAGTTCTACTCAAAATCACTGGTTTTGTTCTGTCTCAGTTTGTTATCTATCTTTTTTACTCATCTTGTGATACATAGGAAAGAGCACTGCATCCTGTCAGCCTAGTTCAAACACAAACACACACACCTTTCTGTAATCTCTTTCATCTGACTACCTCGTTTCTGTAAAAAAAGAAAAAAAAAAAAAAAAAAAGGAATACTCTTTCTCCTTGCTAGTTTACTGAAAATGCCTCTTTACCCCTTCAGTATTATTTACTTTTAAAGCATTCAAATATGATGTGCACAAAAAATGCTGTATAAAATGAAGTTTTATTGGATGACAATAGCTCAATTCCGTATTTCCTTGGAGTGAATAAATGTTATTTATCATTTTCTGTAAACAGCGATTCACAGTATAGGGTTCTAATCAGTTTAGGTGCATGTCCAAAAATAAAATGCAAGTCCACGTTCTGAAATCAAGCAGATGCTGTGGTGCAAATGAAATTCAAATATACAACACTGCTGATAACATTTTAAAACTGCCAATAGGACTTTAAATTGAGGAAGAAGCTACGCATGAGATAAGGCTAATACTTCCACAGCTCAAAAGCTATCTACAAACTACTAGTACTCAGAGTTCTTGCTCTCCTTTCCCTACTCCAGTCTAGTTGGCAGGGAGGACAGGGGACACCACTGTAAGAACAGAAGATAAAAGTCACATTTCCCTGAAGAGTGGTGAATGGCATAGTAAAGCCTGCTTTTAAAATAATGCTGACAAAGCAGGCTGAACTCATAGGTATGAAATTTAAAAAATGCTGGTATCTCCAAATAGATTGCAAATGTTTCTACATTGAATGAGGGAACTTTAAAAAAAGGCCTAAACAACAAATATAAATGCTGAAAGTCCAAGAAATTTTCCTCTCCCTCAATTTTTAAATGGTTACAACCATTTTCTTAGAACCCTACTGTGGTTAGTTTTCTATAAATCACATTTCTTTGAACCACAGAGGTTATCACCAAGTGCAAGACAATATGAGTAGGCTGAGGATTACAAAGCCAGGCATGTAAAACAAGCCCACTAAGCCCAGGTTTGATCTTCTTTTGCACAGCAGTATAGGCAAAGGTCTCTTGCAATGTTCACCTATCGCATTCACTGCAATACCATTACATCAATTAAAGCATATAGGGATGGAAATCTACGGATGAATCAAAAGCTGAACTGTAAGGATTGTTCATCTGCATCACTACTGCGGACTCTGGGGGCAGCAAGGGATGCACAATCAGTAGGGTTACCTTGACCACAAGCTCACAAAACTGAATTTTTTTCCCTGCCTTTATCATAATTCGAACATCACAAGTCATTTTAACAAAACATTCATGGACACAAGGAGGACATACAGGTAGTTTTATTTGGGTACTTATTATATGACACCTGAAGATTACATCAACGGAAATACTAATCACACAAAGCCACAAGCAGCATTTACTGGAAATCCATTTTGAACAAATGCAACTTTAAAGAAATGGGCTTTAGGCCACCTACATGGTAAACAATTAGCAATACTGCCCATGCTAACAGTGTATGAGCTTTCTCTTTTTTTTTTTTTTACACTATCCTGCATCCAAGGCACAATGTTTACTTTACTGCTGTTCCCTGCTCCCATTATTATCCCTATACATTATCTACCACAACAGGCTTTATAATCAAGGCTCTTAAACACAACAGCAATGAAAACTGAACACCAAATAAATTCTCAGCAGTTGCTTCAGGCATAGTCCAACAACAATCAATTTAATCCCATGGAACTGAGCAGCTCCCTCAATGACTTAGAATGGAAGCAGAAGAATCGATGCTTAGAAAGATGCTCTCTGACAGAAAGATTTTTTTTTTAAACTGCCATTGGTAGGTGTGTTTCTCTGGAGAAAGAAAACCAACTTGTTTCTATTGTTAAACTAACATAACTTTTATTTAACAGCTGCTGCAGAGGATGATTAGTCCACAGGCCATATATCACAAAAAATTACAGGAACTAAGTTGGGCCAATGGAGTAGGAATGTTGGTATGCAGGATATCAGAATCCATAGGCCAGCCTAGGACTGAAAAATCCACATTATTCTAAGCCACAAGGGTATATTTAGTGAGACTAAGAAAGGAAAGAGGAACATTTATCCCTTTAGCAATGTCACAAAGGAACTGAGGAAGTCGCAAGGAGGAAAATATAATAGCTTTACCCAGTTTCAGCTGTCACATTAATTGCAAAGAAGTACACAACTCTTCCCTTGGGTTCTTCCTAGGAAAAAACCCATACTATTTGAAACACTGTTCTTGTAAGGAAGAAAACAGCATCTGACTCAGTTGAACACTTCGTAGACTTAAGTCGTGTTCTTTTTGCCTGTTTAAATTGTTTCTACAGACATAGCAGGTATATACATTCAGTTTACAGAAACAAAAATCCTATACCAGTCATTTTAACAAATAAGTCACCGCAACAGTCAACATCCCAGTCTCACACAAAAATTCCCTTATTCAGTGATAAACTCCACTCCCACGGACAGCTTTTTGTCTGCACATGACCAAGGGGTTCATAAAAAAAAAGAAGTGCAAGTATCATTGGCTCCTCTTTTTAAATAGGGAAATTCAGCCACAAAGAGGCAATTTAAGGTGACTAAGAATCAGATTTTTAATTTTGCTCACGTTTTCTATAAAACAGGATTTCTCCTACTACTCTTATTAATTTCATCTAATCAGTGAGGAAAATCCTCCTTCCTCCACGTGTATTTATAGATGTAGCACAAGGCACAATTTCCCAAATAAAAAAAAAACCACTGCTGTTACCTCAAACCATTAACTGAGACATGATTACTCCACCAGAGTTTAAAACAATTCCTCTACAAGTTATAACTACTGTAGTAGAAATTAGTTCTGTTTCTTGTGGCATGTATCTTCCCTCTGAGAGTAGGAACATAGATTCAATCTTCTTGAGCAGAGCACTGCAAGAGCAAAGCCGAGTACACTTTGAATGTTGATGACAGATCTTTTCCCTGATGAAGGTGGAGTAGACAATTTGTGAGCCTACTGTAGCAGTTTTGCATGTTCCTCCTCTGGGGAACTTAAAAAAATTTCAGGCTAGAAGAGGATGGATTTAAAAATCCAAATCAATAGTAATTCCCAAAATTCAGATCAAATTACTCCCTTTCTTTTTGATTACCAAACAGATTACCAGTGGAGTAAAACCCAAAAAGCATCCCCCCAAAACCACATCAGTTTTTCTTTCTATTGATAATAGTTGTTACTGTTCCTCTGTGCTGAACAAAATTGAGTCAAAGTACAACAACATGCAAATATTTATAATACCTTGTCTACACCACAGCCTTTAGAATTTATCCATTTTTCGACGGTGGTAGTTTAATACATTAAACACTTTGGTAGCCTGCTCTGTGACCTTTTTTGTTTGGACAAAATCCAGCCTTCAGATTGAGGAACAACTGAAATTAAACTGGATCATTACATGGCAATTCTTGTTTTTGATAGTGTGAAGTTTCTCAGGTAGAGAAAGTCTTAAAACTCCATTGGTAACACACCTGAAATACCCTTTTCTAGAGCTAGGAAGTCCTATCAGACTTGCTGAGCAGAGAGATAATGGGTTTTTGCTAGCACACATGAGGTACCCAAAGTCCTTGGGCCAGCAAACGTTGATTTCTCTCTCCAAGACAACAGCTGTATTGTTTAACAACAGAAAGAAAGGTGCTTTCCAAGCCAGCTGGTAATGGACAGAATTTGTTTGATCATTATTTGTGCTGCAGAAATCTGGAACATCCTAAGGATCAAACCTTCATGCCCCAGAAAAGACACAGTTAAGATTATAGGGAGTCTCCACACTATTCTTCCAACTTTAAGATTAAACCATAATGAAACCTTTCTTCAGCAAGTAACTTGTGTTATGTTGCTATTTACACTGTTGCATTACAAAGCAATTAGGCTGATCTGAGCACAGTCAGTCCAGAAGAACAAAATCCTGCACTGTACTTTATGATTGACAAAACCAATTTCAAAACAGAATTTAAAAGCGCTCTTATTTTAAATTAACGCATGCAACAAAACTCAGTACTCTGATTTGCAAAATCCCACAGTATAATGGAGTTTAGGTAGGACTTTTACAGAGTTTCATGCTCCAAAGAGCCACAGGCTTAATTCAGAAGTTTCCCTAAATAAAAAAATATTACTGGTACCAGAAGATATCTTCAGATTGCCTGGGAAATTACACTATAATTAGAGTAATAGGAAGGAAATAAAAGTAGGCATTGTATCCTATTTACATTGAAATATGAAAAGATACCTTTCAGCATCTCACAAAGGTGAAGGAACATGGTACAGAGAGTTTAGCAGTTACCATGAAATAGAAAATTTTGAATATTGATCAGTAAGTACTGAAGACAATTAATTTCCACATGCTTTTTCCTAGAAAATTCACAGTGATTAGCCTTATAAACAAGGAAATCAATACCAAAGACTATTCCAAATCCCTTTTCTTACTTGAAGTTCACAAATATGATTAATCTGCTTGCAGCCTGGCTAGCACACAGCTAGCAGGGGAAATCCCTTCAACACCGCATGGACAGAAAAATTGGCCAAACTTTTCTCTTTTCTTCTGCCTCGCAGAGAACAATTTTGTACATAAAGATTTCTGGGGCACGAGACTGACAGACTAGTGGAGTGACTTTGGATCATTTGTTTATGAAGCAATACTTGCAACACGTATTCCCAGGCATATTAATCAATGGTCTACTGACAACTGATAAGCACTGTGTGTTTCCATTATGAGGTTTGTAACCATCATCACTGTGGCCTCATCCCGGCAGAAGATATTGAATGATGCAAGTTCCTTTTAATTAATACCTACAAAACATTTTCATTTCAAAGCTATCAAGTGGTGAGACAAGCCAAAGCAATAGGAGATTTGGGCAAAACTTGTAACTGCAGAAAACAAATTCTGGTTTCTTGTAAAAGCCCACAGGCATGCTGCAAACATTTTGTTGAGATACCAACTTTTTTTTTTTTTCCTAATAGCAGTAACTGCTAAGACTTCCAAGTCTTTTGGATAATCACCATACTTATGATTTTAACATGTGAACCTAAAGACTTAAAATAAGAATTTTTGTTTGAGGCAAATACAATCAAACAACAATATTAAAAGTTCATCAGACAGTATCAAGAGCTCCTGCCACTGGAGCAGAGCAGCTTTTGGGGAGTTCCTGAGGCTTTCCAGATTATTTCTCTTTGCTTGGAGAGAATGCTGTCAGTCTTTAATCGCATATGTATTTTTATGCTTAAGTGTTACTTAGGAGATTATTCCCAGTTATGTTCATATTTTATCCTACTTATATATAGAATCATGGAATCATAGAATGGTTAGGGTTGGAAGGGACCTTCAAAGGTCATCTAGTCCAACCCCCCTGCAAGGAGCAGGGACATCCCTGACTAGATCGGGTTGCTCAGAGCCTCATCCAGCCTGGCCTTGAATGTTTCCAGGGATGGGGCATCTACCACCTCTCTGGGCAACCTGTGCCAGTGTTCTATAACTCGCATTGTAAAAAATTTTTACCTAATATCTAATCTAAATCTACCCCCCACTATTTTAAAACCATGACTCCTTGTCCTATCGCAACAGGCCCTACTGAACAGCCTCTCCCCATCTTTCTTGTAGGCCCCCTTGAGGTACTATCAAAACAAATTTAATTTTAGTGAGCAGTGGAAGTGCACTATACTGTATTTAAAACCAAAATATTCCATGGGTTTTTCCATAACCAAAAAACCAACCCAAATCAAAATCCCCCAAATCTTTCTTCAGTTGATTAACTTCTAGAGACATTTCATGGAGAATTGTTCAGATTAAAAGATACAAGGAAAGTGTTGTTAGTGAGAAGAACAATACTATTTAGTTATTTACTTTGGCAGAGATTGTGCTCTCTTTGGCCTCTGCTCTCCCTTTGCACACCGAGAACACCGAGATACACATTGAGCCTTTCTATATCCCTCAGTAGATCTGCAGAGAATTTAAGATGCTGCCATAATGGGGACAAAGTAAGCATCAGGACAGAAATTACTTCAAAAAGAGGCAGGGAGAAGCATGGCTATGAACAAACGCCATTTCCACAAGACAGTCTCCAGGCTAGATTTAATTATCATCTACCTCAACCAGCATTAAGCTTATATCTGGCGTTAGTGAAACGATTTGAGACCCTGGGAAAAGAAATCGTGAATTAAGCACACATTCTGAAACAACTCAAATATTTCTCCTTTTCACTCTATCTTATGTTTACTTTTATTTTCTTTTTGACATGCTTTATACCCAGAATCTTTTATTGTTCGTTTTCACAGTTTGAATCTGAAACTTTCTAATAATTGTTTATCTAATTTGTTCTACTGAAGTGCTGAATACTTCTTGACGTATTCAACTCATGGAAGTTCAACAAGTGAAGAAAAAGCATGTTCACCTCAGACATTTTTTCATTCTGAAGTTCTATCAGCATAAGCATGTATGGTGCTCATTGTCTTTTTAAAAACAGTAGCACATTTTTAAAATAGAAAGCAGTACTGCAGTGATGCAATACTACAAAACTTAAAGAGCCATTTATGTGCTGAGATATCTCATTCAACAGACCCAGACTGAGCTCCACAAATATTTAGCTGCCGGGAAAAGCTGAAGGTAACATGGAACATGCAGAAGAATTACGCCCATGAAAATAATCCAAGTGTTTTTATCAGCATGCTTCCGAGACCTTTTTTCCTTCTGATACTATTGGGACTAGTTTTATGGCCCTTTCATACCAGGGAAAGACAAAGCAGTTTGCTTGCAAGTGTTACCATAGTTGGTGAACATAGAGTAAAATGCACTGGAGATGTTAAACAAGCTGTTAGCACAGCCAGTAACTTTGCCTCCCACCCCGCTATTCCTTTTCCTACCTCTCCCTCACCAGAAGCTTCACATCCATACTTTCTTAATCATTCTGTCAATGGTATCTAAGACACAACAAAATCCACATAGCTTATGGGTAGCTCTGCAGCATGCAGAATTTGCCAGAGGCAAACGCGGAGAAATACTTTCGGCTAGCTTTAACTACTGGGTATAAGGGATATAATTAGAACATTTTCCTCCCACCTTCAGCTGAGATTTCCATTTAAGTATGAAAAGACTTCGTGTGACCTATCTAAAACAGATGAAATTGATGGAAAGTACTATTGAAGTCCAAACTTATTACTCGTGTCAATAAGTTTACCATAAATATTAAGCGCTGCCAGTCTCTACCAGAAAACGGAGCTCTCGGTTTTAGAAACAGTAACCTCTCTTACAAATTATCCTTACAGACCTTTAGTGTGTTCCCGAGGAATGTACTGAGTATCTCCATTTCACAGCGGGCAAACAGAGCCCACTTTTAAGGTGGTGTACTCGAGGCTGCAGAGCAACTAACCATTCGGACTACAACTCGGAAGCTGCCCGTTCCTACTGCTCCTACAGCTGTCCGATGGCACACTCTGGACAGTTAGGAGACAAGAGAAAGTCATTCCAGCCGGCTTCCCACCCCGCCCCAGTTAAAGCAGCGTAACGCTGAGCCCCTGCCGCTGGCAGGCAGGGCCGGGCTCACAGCTGCTGAGCTCGCCCTGCAGCAGCCGGCGCGGTTTCAGTTTCGGAGCAGAGCAGGCTGGCGTGCCTCAGGCCGAGTAACCGCTCTCCTCTAACGCGAGTCCTCCTCACCGGCACGTCCCCGGACCGGACCGGACGGGCACGGCCGAGAGCCGAGCCGCCGAGCCCTGCTCCGGGGGAAGAGGCCGCAGTGCTGCGCGCCGCGGCCCGCCTGGGCTCGGCAGGAGCCTGGCTGCGCCCGACAGCCAGGGCCGCGCCGCGCTCCGCTCCCGAGCCAGCAGCCCCGGCCTAGGTGAGACAACGCTCCGCGCCGGCGGAGCCCCGGCCGGCCCCTCGCTTGCCGGAGCCCGGCCCGCCGCGACTCGGGCCACCCCCCGCCCGTACTCACCGCCGGCCGCTCACCGCTGGGCGCCACTTCCGCCTTCTCCTCGGGAGGCGGCGGAGCGGCGCTCGCCCAGACCAAGAGAGGCGCACCGAGGCCCCACGCCCGCTGCGGCGCCCCCTGTCGCCGCGGAGGGGGAACGGCGGCAGCGCAGAGGCGGGGCGGTCAGCGCAGTCGCAGTCGCTGGGGCCCGGCGGGCGGGGCGGCTCTCCGGGCCCAGGGAAGGGGGACCCGGAGAGGTTTTGTGCCTGTCAGGGGCCGGTGTCTCCCCTCTGTATGCCCCGGAGCGGGCAGCCTCCCCAGAGCTGTGGAAATCTCAGTGAAGCTGTCACCTCTTTCATTAAAAAGAAATAAAGCCGTCACCAGTTCTTGTGTCAGCGTCGAATTTTACTGCCAGACCAGTTTTCGCTGCCGATGCTTTCACGAATAGCCATCAGGATTTACCCGGCTCCGCTGTGGCCACCAGTAAAAACGAGGCATGGAAAGCCGGTTGAGGGAGTTTTGGCAAGTGACTTGGGATTCCCCATAAAGCCAGTTCTCAATGGAAGACAAATCCTTAATAGACATAATTTCTGTCTCAACCTCAGCTGCCGCACGGGGACTCCTGCAAGGTGCCCTACCTCCATCTCTGGGCAAGCGCTGAGCTTAACCTTTCCCGGTGGCTTGCGACAACGGGCAATTTTAAGGAAGTGAAAAACTGGGACAGCGTGAACGCAAAGACAGCTTCATTTCCTTAAAAACGAACAAGGGGAATTTGGGTGTTTGCATCAGTGAGTTCTCTTGGCAAGAATCTCTGACTAACACATATTTAAATCCAGCAAACACTTCTGTTCCCAGTGTTTGGGAGGATATAACCTGGAGGGGGTCGCAGGGCTACAGTTTGCCAGCAATTTTCAGTGTCTCTGGCTGCACGCCATGCTCCCTGAGAGCTGGAAACCAGGGGCTGGTGCCGTGGCTGAACTGCCCATCTCCCTCCGAGTGCTGAGCTCCCAGGTGCAGGCAGGGTGCTGCTGCTGGAGCAAAGGTGCACACTGGACCCTAACCCACCACTCCAAGCCCTGCTTTTGTCCAAAACATACTTACATTTTTCGTTAAGACCTGCCAGGAAGCTAAGAATTAGAGGAGAGAGATAGCTGGCTCATCAGATAGGTCTCCAAAATATCACAATAAAGAAATAGCTATATTAAGAACAAATTTAAAACTTTGTGGACCCTTTCCTGGACCACTGGCTGAATTTCAGAGCTCTCTTTTTTTTTCCTGCCAAGTGGACAAACCATATGTTACTTTTATTAGCTGTAAAATGGGGAAAGTTATCATTACATAGCTTTGTGAAACAGATATCCTTAGATGGAGAGTTTTCTGTGGGTGAAAGATACTATTTTTAGTAATTTGTAAGGTACCTAGAGCACTGATGCCCAGTCTATTTTAATTGAGAATTCAAGGAACTTATCTGGAGTTTTTGTTCCAAGTATGAATGAAATGCCCTTATTCAGAGCAGTTTCCAAATCTGTATGATTTATAGGCAGCTTGGTTGGACGGGGCTCTGAGCTACCTGATCTAGTTGGAGATGTCCCTGCTCCTTGCAGGTAGGTTGGACTGGATGACCTTTAAAGGTCCCTTCCTGCCCTAACTGTTCTATGATTCCAAGCTTAGGCCCATAATCATGTATAGATGCCCACGCTGTAACAGAAATCAATGCAAAAATGCTTTTCTCCACTCGGTGGTGCCAGTTGCACAGGGAAAACATTTTCCAGCGCTGGCTCTCTGCAGCTCAAACTGTTGCGCAATTATGCTCATCCAGACATAAAACACACCCAAAGCTGTAGCAATTCGAGATCAATTAAAACCTTTAGTTGCCTGCAGTATCCCCTACAAGAAAATATTTTTTCAAGGTGATTTCCTGAATACTTTGGAAGTAAAGCACTTACTAGTCAGGCTTACCTATGCTCATGTGGCTCCTTTGATAACCAAGCTGCTGCCTGTACAGTGCCTTTCGCATGGGAACTCGGGCTCCTGGAGGAACGGGGGCAGGTAGCCAGCAACCCGAGTGAAGTGTTGAATAAGCACCCCAGAGGGAAAGATTTGCTAAACTACCTCTCAAAGAGCCTCCAATCCCTCAATGCTAACAATGCTTATTGTCAGGGAGCTGCGTCTGCCATTTCAAGATAAGTGAGGAAACTAGTATGTGACTGCAGAGAATGATTTTGATTGATATCTGGTACTGCAGCCTGATCCGATCAGTTTTTGAAAAGGTCTCTCCAAATGCTAGTGAGTGAACAGTAAAAATAGGCAGGTTGTTAAGAAGTACAGGCAAAACAGGGGCAGCAGAAGAGCTGGGCTCAGGACTAGCCAGCTAATGTTTTCAGAGGTCTAGAAATACCTCTGCCATGACATCCTTGTCCCACATTATCTGAGCCTGGAAAAAATTTCTGTTTCACCTTATCCTGACAGTCTCATTCAGTTTTTTTTCTGATCGAGATTTATTTCACATCAGGGTTTTTTTTTGCATGAGAGAATCTGAGCAAGGATATCAGGGTTTCGCCCTGAACTTTGTTTACTTTCTCTATGCATTACTTGCTTTGGCATGAGTCATTACACTTGGTTACCGAGGAACTGTTGGCCTCTTGTGTGGCACACAGACTCTAGACTAACCGCTTCTCCAAGACATCATCTTACAAGAATAGCTTGGGGAAGAGTGGCTGTAAAGCTGGGCGGTGGAAAAGGGGCGTTGGTCCACTGCCAGCTGAATATGAGCCAGCAGTGTGCCCAGGTGGCCAAGAAGGCCAGCAGCATCCTGGCTTGTATCAGGAACAGTGTGGCCAGCAGGAGTAGGGAAGTGATCGTGCCCCTGTACTCGGCACCGCTGAGGCCGCACCTTGAATACTCTGTGCAGTTTGGGCCCCTTACTACAGGAAAGACATTGAGGTGCTGGAGCGCGTCCAGAGAAGGGCAACAGAGCTGCTGAAGGGTTGTCAAGCATTGGAACAGGCTGCTGAGGGAAGCGGTGGAGTCACCATCCCTGGAGGTATTTAAAAGACATGGAGATGTGGAGCTTAGGCACATGGTTTAGTGGTGGACTTGGCAGTGTTAGGTTTATGGTTGGACTTGATGATCTTAAGGGTCTTTTACAACCTAAATGATTCTATGATTCTAAGAACTGGAAGCATTGTAACATCAGAGTGGATAATAGAGAGGGAATCCTCTCACCTCTTTTAGCTATAGCAAATGCCAAGTATTACAACTTTTGCTGATTTTCCCTCTGGCTGCCATCAGTGTCGTGTAAGATGCTGTCAGGTAGGAGCTGCATTAACTAGCAGATCCTGAGCTGCCGTGAAAGCACAGTTACCTCCCTTGTAGCTGTCTTGTCAGGGAAGAGTGTGCAAACTGGAAATGGATTTGATGTGGGACCGTGGTGTGACCAGACACTAGGTTCTCCTCTCTGAGAGTTAACAGTGAAGGAACCAGCTCTGAAACTATAAAGGAGAAAGCCAAATGCAAAACTTTGTGTTAAAAAACAGTGCAGGTGCTTCTCAGAGACAGTCTGCATACTTGTCTCAGAGCCCAGGAGTCTCACATAAGAAGATCTTGTTTATATGAATTTTGTGGTTAAGCCTCATAAATTGCCAGGTGCCACCTGGATCTGAGAGTTCTGTATTGTGTTTAGTTGAAGTAACCTGTGGTTAGCACCAGGGTAGTACTGGGAGCTCAGAAGGACAGAGATAAGTGAGATAAACAGCACTGCAGTGTCTTTAAAAAGCAGAGGGAACATAGAAAGAGCAGGAGCATGCAGGAGAGAGAGCAAGCAAGCTTGACTTTTGGAGCAAACTGAACGGACATAGCAGCAGCTCTGCAGACTGACAGTGAGCTAAAGGTAGGCTGGCAGTACTAATGACAGCATCCCAGATGCTTGTAGGACATCCGAGTGTTGGTTCCTTTTGCTGGTTTAATGTGCAGGTCAATGATTTTATTTTGTATTTGCTTCCTCACCTCAGAGGTTGTTCTGTTCATTTCAGTGAGACTATCTATAAAGTAATGTGATGTGAGTAAAAGTATTGCAATCTTGCTCGTCCTCAGAAATGTATGAAATACTATGATTTGGGAACAAAAGGGATTTCTTTTCCCTTTTCAAGATAAAAAGAGGTGATGCTGAACACAGCTGCCAAAGTCGATTAAACAGCCACAGCTGGGAGTTCATTCCTGGGGTTCACTCCAGAAAAATCTGAGTGGAGTAGGCAGAAAGAAGAAAGATTGTTCAGTATGATCCCCACCTAGTTTAACAGAACACAGGCAAATTTAGCACGAGTAGAAGGAAATATTCCTAGCACTGGGAATATTTCTAACTCTCCTAAGAGAGCTGCTGAAATCTCCACTGCCTGGGAGCTAGGCAGTTCAAAGTGTTTGATGAGTGGCCTGTTGGCAACAGTTATCTACTGCAGAAGGCAAAGGTTGGGTGACCTGAGAGGGCTTCTTTGTCATTCATTTCTTTTAGGGCATGTTCAATGAAGAGAAAAAAAGAAAAGAACACTTGAACTTTTCTTTAACAGGGGTAAATCCTCTCTGATTCATTGGGGTTGGTGATTAATAGCAAGAGTTAGGTCAGGGGTTTGGAGATGAGTATGGCACTATGGTGGCACTTAGTCAAAGGGTTAGAGGAATAGAGAAAGTATTAAATGTTTTGCTCTACACGTACTTGGTGCTGGCTGTTCCTTTACAATGACTTAGATACCTCCCTGAGGAGGCATTGCTCATGGGTTAAGAGATTCTGAAGGTGTTGCTGGAGATGGTGCAATCACACAAAATTGCATATGGTGTTATGTAGAAGAAAAGGATCTGCAAACAGTATAGGTCAACTAGCTATTCAATTACTCTGCAGGTAATAGAAACACAAGACTATTCAGGGGCAAACAAGTTATTGCTCAGTGGATAGATTTTACCAAGTCTGCCACAGGATGCAGCCAAGAAAGCAGTAGTAATGCTCTGAATACATCTGGGCACAGCTGCACATCACAGCTCTATGAACAGCAGAATAAAAGCAACCATGTTGCCAGGCTGGATTGGTGATGTACAGCAGGGGACCGCAGTGCAGACAGAGATATTTAACAGTAGAGGCAGCTGAATGGAGCAATGCAGGCAGATGGGGACAGTGGTATGGGCAGCTTGTTCTCAGTGGGACAAAATGAAGAGGAGCTGGGAAGAAAACAAACCTAAATTTTAGTTGCCAAGGCCTAATGAATGACTTTGAAGTTAAACACAGCTCTTAAGGAAATTACTGAGCAGACTGATATGTCATTCTGGATCTGCTCTGAAAAGCATGCAGCCCTTTCCCAACAGACTCTGAAAGACTGTACTGAAATGATGCTTCATTGAAAGGTTATAAATTAAATAATCTCAGAAACATCGTGTGCATCATCACTTTAGACCATGACTTGGATGTATTTCTCATGAAGGACACCTTCCGAATAGACACTGAACTGAGATTTCTAGCAAGTTATGTGAATTGCTAAGTGGCGATATAATCAGTTAAAGAAACCACAGCCACACCCACATCATTTCTGGTTCTAGTATATAGTCTTCATGTACAGTTTTCCTCATTCATATTACTCACACTAACCAGATCAATAAAACCAAAATAAATCAGAAAACATAATTAACTCTTCTCTATACTGTTTGCTTACTTTGTGCACTTCTCATAGCCAGGTAATGAAAAATAGGTTAGTCACTTTTGTTGTTGTTTCTACACAATTTTGTTTTCTAAGTCTGGTGCAGTAGCAAAAAGTTTCAGTGTTTGAGGTGAAAGTCTGGTATTTATTTTTATACAGTACCATATTTCCATGGCAACCACATTGATATTACTTTTGGCTGCATCTCTATGAAAGCTAAAATTGGGGTCAAATTTGAACAGATGTTTGCAGCTTTCCAGTACCAGTAGTCTTTACAGAGAGTGTTCTCAGCAGGGTACTTAAACAGACGACTAACTTAGAGTGTATAAATGCTCTTTCTAGAGCAAATCTGCACCTGGTATAAATTGCCATATCTCCTTTAGAGTCCAGGGAACTATAGCGCTTTGCATTAACAGAGGATAGACTCCTGCTTCAATGGAGCTACTCACATTCATTAAGCACATGCTGAAGTACTTTACAAAACTGAGGGCTGAATAAAGTCTACACTGGGATCGAGTAGTATGTGTCGCTCTACCCTTGGAGAATGGCATGTATTAGACACTTCAGATCAGATCATAGAATCATAGAATCATGGAATCATAGAATGGTTAGGGTTGGAAGGGACCTTCAAAGGTCATCTAGTCCAACCCCCCTGCAAGGAGCAGGGACATCCCTGACTAGATTAGGTTGCTCAGAGCCTCATCCAGCCTGGCCTTGAACGTTTCCAGAGATGGGGCCTCCACCACCTTTCTGGGCAACCTGTTCCAGTGTTCTATAACTCGCATCGTAAAAATTTTTTTCCTAATTTCTAATCTAAATCTACCCCCCTCTATTTTATCATAGAATCATAGAATCATAGAATCATAGAATCACATGGTTGGATGGGACCTATAAGATCATCTAGTCCAACCGTCTTCCCACTACCATTGCTGCCACAGCTACTAAACCATATCCTGTAGCTTCTCATCAAGCCGCCTCTTGAAAACTGCCAGGGACGGAGACTCCACCACCTCCCTGGGCAGGCCGTTCCAGTGCCTTACCACTCTTTGAGAGAAAAAGTTTTTCCTCAAGTCCAATCTAAACCTCCTCTGGTACAACTTGTGGCCATTTCCTCGGGTCCTGCTTGTTGCCTGGAAGAAGAGGCTAAACCCCTGTTCATCACAACCTGCCTTCAGGAAGCTACAGAGTGCAATGAGGTCTCCCCTGAGCCTCCTCTTCTTCAGACTAAACAATCCCAACTCTCTCAGCCGCTCCTCATAAGACTTGTGCTCCAGACCCCTCACCAGCTTTGTTGCCCTTCTCTGGACACGTTCCAGGGCTTCAATGTCTTTCTTGTAGTGAGGGGCCCAAAACTGAACACAATACTCAAGGTGCGGCCTCACCAGTGCCGAATACAGGGGGATGATTACCTCCCTGCTCCTGCTGGCCACGCTATTTCTAATGCAGGCCAGGAGGCCGTTGGCCCTCTTGGCCACCTGGGCACACTGTCGGCTCATGTTCAGCTGAGCATCAACCAACACCCCCAGGTCCCTTTCCTCTTCACAGTCCTCCAGCCACTCAGCTCCAAGCCTATAGCGCTGCATGGGGTTATTGTGGCCAAAGTGCAGGACCCGACACTTGGCCTTGTTGAACCTCATGCCATTCAGCTCAGCCCAGCGATCCAGCCTATCCAGATCCCTCTGAAGGGCCTCCCTACCCTCAGGCAGATCAACACCGCCACCCAACTTGGTGTCATCTGCAAACTTACTGAGGATACACTCAATCCCCTCATCTAGGTCATCAATAAAGATATTGAACAAGATGGGCCCAAGTACCGACCCCTGGGGGACACCACTTGTAACAGGCTGCCAGCTGGACTTGACTCCATTAACCACCACCCGCTGGGCACGGCCCCCTAGCCAATTTTTTATCCAAAGAAGGGTATACCTACCCAGTCCACAGGCAGCCAGTTTCCCTAGGAGAATACTGTGAGAGACCGTGTCAAAGGCCTTGCTGAAGTCCAGGTAGACCACATCAACAGCCTTTCCTTCATCCACCAGTCTTAAAACCATTACCTCTCGTCCTATCGCAACAGGCCCTACTAAACAGCCTTTCCCCATCTTTCTTGTAGGCCCCCTTGAGGTACTGGAAGACCGCTATCAGGTCTCCCTGGAGCCTCCTCTTCTCCAGGCTGAACAGCCACAACTCTCTCAGCCTGTCCTCATAAGAGAGGTGCTCCAGCCCTTTTATCATCTTTGTGGCCCTCCTCTGGACCTTCTCCAACTGGTCCATGTCCTTCTTGTGCTGGGGGCTCCAGAACTGGACACAGTACTCCAGGTGGGGTCTCACCAGGGCAGAGTAGAGGGGCAGAATCACCTCCCTCGACCTGCTGGCCACGCTTCTCTTGATGCAGCCCAGGATGCGGTTGGCCTTCTGGGCCGCAAGGGCGCATTGCCTGCTCATGTTAAGCTTCTCATCCACCAGCACTCCCAAGTTCTTCTCCTCAGGGCTGCTCTCAATCCATTCCCCGCCCAGCCTGTATTTGTGCCTGGGATTGCCATGACCCAGGTGCAGGACCTTGCACTTGGCCTGGTTGAACTTCATGAGGTTGGCATGGGCCCACCTCTCCAGCCTGTCAAGGTCCCTCTGGATGGCATCCCTCCCTTCCAGCGTGTCGACGGCACCACACAACTTGGTGTCGTCGGCGAACTTGCTGAGGGTGCACTCTATCCCACTGTCCATGTTGCCGACAAAGATGTTGAACAGGGCCGGGCCCAGCACGGACCCCTGAGGGACGCCACTCGTGACCGGTCTCCACATGGACATTGAGCCGTTGACCACCACCCTCTGAGTGCGGCCATCCAGCCAACTCCTTATCCACCGAGTGGTCCATCCATCAAACCCATGTCTCTCTAGTTTAGAGAGAAGGATGTCGTGCAGGACAGTGTCAAAAGCTTTGCACAAGTCCAGGTAGATGATGTCTGTTGCTCGTCCCTTGTCCACCGATGCCGTCACCCCATCATAGAAGGCCACCAAATTGGTCAGGCACGATCTACCCTTGGTGAAGCCATGTTGGCTGTCACCAACCACCTCCTTGCTCTCCATGTGCCTTAGCATGGTTTCCAGGAGAATCTGCTCCATGACCTTGCCAGGCACAGAGGTGAGGCTGACCGGCCTGTAGTTACCTGGGTCTAACAAGTGGTATGAGAGCAGCGGTCTTGCTGATTTAGATAATACAGCATGAGGCAGACAAAATTCTGTCTTTCAGATACCAATTGAGTTCAGTTTCTTATAAAAAAGTCACCACATTTCCAGAATGTAATTCTGTTGTCTATAGTAGCTTTACTTATGATAAGCTTAGTTAAGTATAAGAAGGAAGGGACAGATTTGGATATTTGTACTAGCTTTATGTAAGGTGCATCAGTGATCTGATGGACATGTGGATGCCTCAGGATCAAAGTTAAAAGCCATTCGGGTACTTACCTGAGATACTGAGTGGACAGCCATGTCTGGGCCTCTCGATTCAGTAGGCGTCTTGGATGAGTAACTCACTTCCAAAGCATTTCTCAGTTAAAGTGATTACAACTGTTCTATTAAAAACTACGGCATTATTATTAATTTTGGAATATAAGCAAACTTACAGCTTCTTTCTCTTTCTCAGGTGATCTGGTTTCTCCCAGATTGCAGATGTCAGTAGCGTCACAAATGGATTTGCCTGAAGAAATTCAGCATTCGTATACAAAATTTTCTGAATGGAAATTCAAGCTGTTTAAAGTGAGATCATTTGAAAAAACACCTTCTCATGACAACCAGCACATAACCAAAGATCAGGCAGAAGAGGTCACTTCATCAAACAAAGAAATCCTACTGCAAAAAGATGAAGCAGAGCCAAGAAGAGAAAATATGGACTTAATGGGCAACAGGCAAGCACTTGAGAAAGGTGCCAATGACATAAAAACACAAGACAATAAAGCTCATCAGAACAATCTGAAGCAACTTTGCCGCATCTGTGGAGTTTCATTTAAAACTGATTGTTACAAGAGAACTCATCCAGTGCATGGGCCCGTGGATGATGAAACTCTGTGGCTTCTGAGGAAGAAAGAGAAGAAAGCAACCTCTTGGCCAGATCTTATCGCTAAGGTTTTTAAGATTGATGTGCGAGGGGATATTGATACTATCCATCCCACTCGATTTTGTCACAACTGCTGGAGTATTATCCATAGAAAATTCAGTAATACTCCATGTGAAGTATATTTTCCTAGGAACAGCACAATGGAGTGGCAGCCCCACTCCCCAAACTGCGATGTGTGCCACACTACCAATCAGGGAGTCAAGAGAAGAAGCCAGCCACCCAGTGTACAGCATGGCAAACGTGTGAAGACCATTGCAGAACATGTTCGCATCAACAGAAGTGTAAAGAACCAAGCACAGATAAACAACAAAAATTTAATGAAAGAGATTGTCAATTGCAAGAATATACATCTCAGCACCAAGCTGCTTGCAATTGATTACCCAGTAGATTTCATTAAATCCATCTCTTGCCAGATCTGTGAGCATATTTTGGCAGATCCAGTGGAAACAACATGTAGACACTTGTTTTGCAGAACTTGCATCCTTAAATGTATCAAGGTTATGGGCAGCTATTGCCCCTCCTGCTGGTATCCTTGCTTCCCTACTGATCTGGTAAGCCCAGTGAAATCCTTCCTGAACATCCTTGACAACCTGGGTATAAGATGCCCTGTAAAGGAATGTGATGAAGAGATCTTGCATGGAAAATACGGCCAACACCTCTCCAGCCACAAGGAGATGAAAAATAGAGAGCTCTACAGCTACATAAATAAAGGTGGCCGACCAAGGCAGCATCTCCTGTCTTTGACCAGGAGAGCTCAGAAACATCGTCTGAGAGAACTGAAACGTCAAGTCAAGGCTTTTGCTGAGAAAGAAGAGGGTGGTGATATAAAGGCTGTATGCATGACTTTGTTCCTGCTAGCTTTAAGAGCAAAAAATGAACATAGACAAGCAGATGAATTGGAGGCTATAATGCAAGGGAGGGGATCTGGACTTCACCCTGCTGTCTGCCTGGCAATCCGAGTCAACACATTTCTCAGCTGTAGCCAATATCATAAAATGTATAGAACAGTAAAAGCTGTCACTGGGAGGCAGATCTTCCAGCCTTTGCATGCTCTTCGCACTGCTGAGAAAGCCCTCCTACCAGGTTATCATCCATTCGAGTGGAAACCTCCCTTGAAAAATGTATCCACTAACACAGAAGTGGGAATTATAGATGGACTATCAGGACTGCCACTCTCAATAGATGACTACCCAGTAGACACAATTGCAAAGAGATTTCGATATGATGCAGCCTTGGTTTGTGCCTTAAAGGACATGGAGGAAGAGATCTTGGAAGGCATGAAAGCAAAAAACCTGGATAACTATTTGAGTGGTCCCTTCACTGTGGTAGTAAAAGAATCCTGTGATGGAATGGGAGATGTCAGCGAGAAGCATGGAAGTGGGCCTGCTGTCCCAGAGAAGGCTGTTCGCTTCTCTTTCACAGTCATGAACATTGCTATAGCACATGGGAATGAAAGCAAGAGGATCTTTGAAGAAGTAAAGCCCAATTCAGAGCTGTGTTGCAAGCCCTTGTGCCTTATGCTGGCTGATGAATCAGATCACGAAACTCTGACGGCAATCCTGAGTCCCCTCATAGCGGAAAGAGAGGCTATGAAAAACAGTGAACTGCTACTTGAAATGGGAGGCATCCTGAGAACATTCAAATTCATCTTCAGGGGTACAGGATATGATGAGAAACTCGTACGGGAAGTGGAAGGGCTGGAGGCCTCAGGTTCCACGTACATTTGTACCCTGTGCGACGCAACCCGCCTGGAAGCGTCCCAGAATTTGGTCTTTCACACCATAACCAGGAGCCATGCTGAAAATCTGGAGCGATATGAAATATGGAGGTCCAACCCATATCACGAATCTGTTGATGAGCTCCGTGACAGAGTGAAGGGTGTTTCAGCGAAACCTTTTATCGAAACCGTTCCCTCTATAGATGCGTTGCACTGTGACATTGGCAATGCAACTGAATTCTACAGGATTTTCCAGATGGAGATCGGTGAAGTTTATAAGAATCCTGATGTGTCTAAAGAGGAGCGGAAGAGGTGGCAGTTGACTCTTGACAAACACCTCAGGAAGAAGATGAACTTGAAGCCTGTGATGAGGATGAGTGGAAATTTTGCTAGAAAGCTCATGTCCAAAGAGACAGTAGAGGCGGTATGTGAATTAATAAAGTGTGAGGAAAGGCATGAAGCCCTAAAAGAACTAATGGACCTTTATCTGAAGATGAAGCCAGTGTGGCGTTCTTCATGCCCTGCCAAGGAGTGTCCAGAATTGCTGTGCCAGTATAGCTACAACTCACAGCGTTTTGCTGAGCTCCTATCTACAAAGTTCAAGTACAGATATGAAGGCAAGATTACAAATTATTTCCACAAAACCCTTGCTCATGTTCCTGAAATCATTGAAAGAGACGGGTCCATTGGGGCCTGGGCAAGTGAAGGAAATGAGTCTGGAAACAAACTGTTTAGGAGATTCCGAAAAATGAATGCCAGGCAATCCAAATGCTATGAGATGGAGGATGTCTTGAAGCATCACTGGCTATATACCTCTAAGTACCTCCAGAAGTTCATGAATGCTCATAAAACATTAAAAAGCCAGGGCTTCACCGTTGATCCAGAGGATAGTTTAGGTGACTCCTTGCCACTGGAGGACTTGGAAGGCCATGATTCAGTGAAACTCTAAATCTAAAGTGCATTTGGTGTGGAGTTTGTGATGGTATCTTTCCGCAAGGAGGCAGCTTCTTTTTCAGGCCTGTAGAGGTACAGGGAAGTCTGAAACAATCGTTTTTACGCTCCCTGTTAAAGGTGCTGAGTGGAGTTTAATAAACACCATGTCTGTTTGGAGTTTCCAAGAGGCAATGCATGGTGCATTTACCAGTTGTAACGTGCGATGAAAGCAGAAAGAAACTGTAGAGTCTTCAGTTTATTTTGGTCTTAGATTGTTGTTTATAAGTGAGAAAGCCAAAGAAAACAAGGTTTTATATAAAGTAGTATTTTGGAATGAATATGATTCTGGAGAGTTATGACAGTTGCTGAAAAAAAGGAGCATGGCTATTTGTTCTGTTTGCATTTTAAAAACTATTTTACTGTTTACTTTTTAAGAGAGTTTGATTATTTTACTGATGGTCCTTTGGCTTTTATAAGTGAAGATCTGTCAGTGAGACACTTCGGTAATTGTTTTGGGATAAAGTTCAGTTATTTTTTTATAAAATACTGACTAACGATGCAAACTTTGATCTCACAAACTTTAAAAAATACTACTATTTAACATTTATATTGTAGTACTGCTTAGGAGCAGATGGTTGTATCATCATGCTAATTTACAATATGAAGATACAGGAAAGGTAGCTGGAATTTTTTAAAGATATTTTTATTGGAGTCTGTTTACTCTAAAATGCAAACTTGTACTTGTGCTCTTAAATCAGGATTTACAATGCCTTGTGGTTATCTCACTATACAAAGTATGTTCAAGCTCTGCTGTGCAGCTTGCTGCTTCGTGAGCATTTTAGATTTCTATGGTAACTTCAATATAAAGTATAATTTGTATCAGTAGAGTTTTATTGCGTGAATTCCTGGCCTCACTGAAGTCACCAGTCATTAATACCAGCAGGTCCAGTTTCACCAAGTGACTTGAGTCACAGCAGACCCGTTTCTCAGGAGATGGGTATTACCTTGATCAGATACATGCCAGTATTCTGATCTTCTCTATTAGGGTATGTCACTGACCGCGGCTGATGTGCCCCAACTGTATCTGGGGCACATCAGAGCTTTTTCACACCTGGGATACACCACACTCACAGTCTCATTTTCCAAATCTGTAAAAGAGGAATGTTATTTATTAACCTCAAAGATAGTTGGCATGCAAGATTAGTTAAAAAGCAATGATCTGTCTTGAAATTATTGCATACTGTACTTCACATTATTACAGCAATGTGTAGTTGGCATTCCTCCGTACTATATTAGAAGAACTGTTTTGTTGGTGGTATTTGCCTTTCTGAAGTGGTACTTAGTATATTCATATACTAAAATTATATGAATTTCACTCAATGATATATTCATGAAATATACTCAAAAGTACTTGAGATGCCCCAAAATAATTTAGCCTCTCAGATTTGCACCTGTAGCTAGGGCATTACTGTGTTTGGAGTAATATTTCTGAAACAAGTTTACATGCAGAAACAATCAAAGCATGAATCTAAAAGATTATGCTTTTTGTTTTTATTTTGATGTGGCAGAAGTGGGTCTGTGAGTGTAAGTAAGTGAACAACAAACTTAGAAGATCAATGGTCTGAAGTTTGTTTAGTAGTATTTTGTTCATGTTATTTAGTATATCTTTGGGGGTCAAGTATTTACCATTTATGGACAATGAAAAAATAGAGTTAAGTGTTAGCAATTAGTACAAATATTAGTGTTATTCTGATTATGCCTTTATTTTGATTTTATTAATTAAAATACTATTTTTAAAGTATTCTGTAATTTAGGATTTTGTTTTAATATGGTTTCTTTAAACATAATTTAATATGATGTCAAAAGTTGCAGTTGGAAATAATGCTTTTCACTTAAAGCAATTACTTTTCTAAGCAGTCATAAGGACTACAGCATCTTTTGTATGGTGTACCATGTACACCTACACTTACTGAGTGTTCATTTATAGATTTATTTATTTTTTTCAATTCTTGGAATAAAACAAGTATTTCCCATAGAGCATAAATACCAGGTTTACATAAATATAAATCTTTACCAATAAATGCAGACAGCAAGTTTTCAAGGAGCATAAGTATCAGGTGTAAAGAGCATCCTTTAGCAGCAAATGCAGATAGAGTTTGCATTTTTGGTTGGTATATATTTCATTATGCAAATAGTTGCACACTTTTCTTTTTTTTCTCTGTATGTATATTTGGGACAACTGTATTACCTTATGTTTTATCCTTGACTCTGCTTGAATAATCTAGGGCTCAGTTTAACAATCTTGACTCACCTCATGGCAATTTTCACTCTTTTTAACTACTATATACAGGTTTTGCTGCCTTTTGCACAGGAGTGAATTTCACCCCGGACCGGTTCATTGCAATCCATATGTGCCACTGGAGTGACAGACCAGACTTCATTCATTTTGCACATGTAATTTCAGTGACTCCACTGACATTTTCAAATTCCAAATTCACTTTAACAAGCTGCTGATGACAGCGGACTCGCTGATAACAGCAAGTGATTCATCTCACTGCCTTCAAAAGGCATCAGTAAGTTTTATCCATATATGTATGATTTCTCAAGAAAAGGCTTATATCCTGGGGTAACTCATCAGACTGAACAGAACCTGGATGAGAAAAGAGGAATGTAGTGGCACATGAAATTATTCTTTTGTGAAATATTATTAAACCATCAAGACACATTTCATGTTCTACCAGCTCTGGGCAGGATAGCTGACACAGAGAACTACTTCAATTTTTTTTTTTCTTTTATTTTCTTTAGACATGAATCTAGTTTAATCGTCTTCTTCCCCATTGTTGACATCTTCTGTAAATCAAGAGACTCTCTTGGTGAGTTTTGAACTCATTAGAACAAACAGCACTGGAAGGGTAGGTACCTGTAAGTGAAGCTTTTGTTAACAGGGCTAACAATGCTGCATGCACACAGCCATGCATCAGAAGGCAAACAAATTCTGGCTGCAGGCAGATGCATCATTTAGTCATGCAGTCCATTGTTAAGCTTTTTGATTTTGAAGAGGCTTTAGAAAAATGGGGACACCTTTACTCATGGTACTCTTTCAAACCTTCACACTTCCTTTTTTATGTGAATACTTGGTATGAATCCTTCAGTAATTAGTGGTAAATAGTCTTCTTGTGAAATTGTATTGACTGTAGTTTTTATACAATCACATTATGTATCTTGTTTTGTTTGGTTTTGTTCAAGGGCTACATATTGTGATTTGCCATGTTATTAATTGATGTGAACTGTTAGAAGCCATGATTCTGGTCTCACATATTTTTTTCCTCACAGGGATATTTCTATTGACTTTAAACAAATCAGCTTTGACTTTTAGTCAGGTAGTTCAGAAACAAATTCTAGATATTTGCAGCATCCTAATTTCTGACTACATTGAGTTCTGTACTTTTTCTTACCACATGGCTTCATAATTTTACTTTTTCTTCCTGTATGTTTCTTAATTCATGAAACTTGTTTAAAATAAAGGCCTTATAAATATTTAAGGTTCTGATTTTGTATTTCTTACCAGTTTTTCAGCTATGCACATAATTTCATGGTAACAATCTTACTTTTCATTCAAATTGTGGACACTTTTCATATTTAGGCTGTTCTAATACCCAGAGACAGCTGTGATTCCAGCCCTGTTCTGGAAGTCACTAAATTAACACAAATGAAGATTACTCTGTGAGTCTCAGCAGTCCTTTCAGCCCCCTTCCTCATAGGCAACTGTTTGGCAGAAACTTAAACTAATTTAAAACCAGTTTTATTTAGTGTGTAAATGGCTTTTGCTTCATTTACAAATACCATCCCAGTGTTTGTTTAAAATCAGCCTTGCACTGTTATGTCTATGCTAATATGTTAAGCCTCTTTACTGGCTTCTGTGCATCCTTTGCATCAAATTTTGTCTCCCCGTCATAGACTGAACTGCAAAGATTAGTTCCAATCTGCTTTTCAGTTCATGATTTGTAGCTTCCCTTTATTCCACTTCAGAAAATCTTTCTTTCTTCCCTGCAATGATATCTCAGGGTCTAAAGACTTATGTACACCAACTGGTTTGGGTGGAATTAACGATGAGCAAATTAAGCTACCCGATTTCCTTGTGCAGTCAGGTAATTAGACATCTAATCGCTGGACTTTATATCATAAACTTAGTTCTTTCAGCTGACCTTGAATGAAAAATGTTGAATGGAAACAACAGAACCCATATAAAACAAAAAACAAGCTTTAGAGAGTTTCCTGGAAAATTAGCATGATTTAACTCCTTCATTCCTAAATCTGTAATAACTGACTGAATTTTACTTTCCATGTATTCCTATTAGAATTGGGATCAGATGAAGAATAATGAGGCTGGTCACCTCTCTTCTTCAGCGTACTGTTTTAGGTGACTGAATATGGCAGAATTTTCAAACACCTGACTAGCTGCAACTCCTAAATACGGGAGCTTTTTTTTTACCTTCTGCATCAAGCTTAACATTGTCCATAATACAAAAATACACATTAGAAGGGATTTAATTAGCACCTTTTCTAGCAGCATCAGGAGAGAGGTCAAAAGGTGTATTTTCACTGCCCAGCTCTTCCTCTGAAGATGGGTGTTCTGAGCCAGTGGACAAGGGAATACACAATAACTAGCACTTAAAGGAGGTCCTGCACACCTGTGGTAGTGGCCAGTGCCCTTTTCTTCCTTGTATATGTGTATGTATTGAGAATTTGGAAGGTTTATAAGGTTATCATCTTGCTTTTTTTTTTTTAAAAAAAAAGAAAAAATGGGCTTTGGTGTCATAATTTTCAAAGGTCAAGTACAGACACCGAATTGGAGTTTGATTTTCACAGGCTGTTGCTCAAGGCCTTCCCAGAAGTTAGTCTTATTTGAAATGGGATAGGGTAGAAAATCAAATATGGAGGGAACTATAGCCACCAGTCATGAAACAAATGATGTAAGGCAGTCCTTCTGTCTTTAATACATTGAGTCTAGCAGTAAATAACGTTACAGATTCCTTTTCAATCTGAATTCAATCTTTTCCTTTTGCTTTGGGCTCCCAGTTGTATTATTTCCACTCCTTTCAATAGCCTGTTGGTGCAATGAGTCACTCTGAACTATGACACATGGTTTACTGCTACCACTAAAGTTTGTGCTGTGCCTTTCCTGTAGATTAATCAGATACTTCAGGGTCCAAGCACCTTTCAATAGCAGTAAAATCCATACATTATTCTCGTAAAAGCTGATAAAAACAACATAGTGTTACTAAAATGTGGTTGGGAACCCTGATGCTGCTTGTTGTGGTTACAAAACACATAGGTCAGTTGGATGCAGACACAATAGAGTTTTACTTCTGCGCCAAATCTACTTCATTTTATCTTCTAATTCTAACCTGCCTGAGGAAGAAACATCTTGTATTCGTTATCTGATTTTGAAGACAATCAATGGTCTAACAAGTACATGACTCAGAAGTGTCCTCAGAATTATCAGGGAATTAAGTACTTTCTGCAATCTTGAATGCTATGTCAAGTGTCTTCTTTTCAGGCTGATGTTCATAGATCTCTTTATGTTTGAGTCCTTTGGAATATTATATTTCACTTTGCCTCTTCCTGCAGTGACTACAGCCTCTGAGCTGTGATTTAACGCTGCTTATACTGCCCTTCATTGTCAGGCTGAGACATGGTTTGACCAAGCAATTTCTCCCTCCTATTCAAATAAACCATATATTTTTAAAAAAGCACAGTTCAAACATACAATACACTAACATTATGGGCCTGATGAGGAATATAATGAAGTCTGACTGTGTATTGCTTTTTTCTCATAGCTACAGCCTTAAAGTAAAGAACAACAATTCAGGGTCGAATTGGAAGGGGCCTCATTGTGTG
The DNA here is from genome assembly GCF_036417535.1 of Chlamydotis macqueenii. NCBI lineage: Eukaryota > Metazoa > Chordata > Aves > Otidiformes > Otididae > Chlamydotis > Chlamydotis macqueenii. The sequence continues at coordinate 48,683,035 of NC_141560.1, read as the reverse complement.
CTTGTGCTTGCCATGTGCTGAATGTACCTACTCTCGGCTCCTGGGGGCTCAGGGAAGCTGCAGAAGTCAGTTCTGGAAACTCAAGAGATGCTCCCAACATACTGCAACCACACCACCAGTGCCTGAGCCACCAGGCTTTATCTCAGGCTGAACATGACTTTTGCTAAGCCAGTGTTGAGCTTTCCCCTTCAAAAAATGTTTCAATTCTTTTATTTGTGTGCACTAGCAGACTAATTTGTCACACAATGTAGGGCCTGAGGAATTTGAGATAATGGCAGTAACTGGGAGAGGTAACCGGCAAAAACTTGGACTGGACATTGCCAGGGATTTCAATCATTGTGGGGAGTATTTTGTTGTTGTAAAATGGTGAAGGGACAAGGGGTGGAGTTTTCTGGTATGAGTATATTGTCCTCCTTTGTGGGTGTTGTGATAAATGGCTTTAATTTTGGCGTGGGTTTTTTTTTTCAGTTGATGTAAATGAAGTCTATGAAGAGTGAGTGATGAATGCATATTTTAATGACAATTCAGCTAAGACCTATGACTAACCTACAAAATGGGATGTTGACTATTGAATTTCATCAGCTTGAAGGGACTTTACAAGGGCATGATAGTCATTTATACCTTGGAAAAACATATAGCACTATATACTCTGAGCTTAGGTAAAGTAGCATGACAAAGGAAATGGGAAGCTGGCATTGAAATCTATGAATTTATACCAATATCAAACTGGTGAGAAGGGAATTGGGGGGATATACTTCCCATTTACAAGTTACCCATACTACAACCTCCCTCAGCACATGAAAAGGTTGGAAACAGAAACTTTGTATGGTTGGCCTTTACTTTCCTCTGCCATTGACTTGAGTTGTGAAGGTTTTTAGGGGAGTACTGTGCATATATGTCTGTGTTGAGAGGAACACTGTGCTAGACATGCTGCTTTGTGAAGGAGTGGCTGCTCAGGGTCTGCACATAGTGATCGAATGGCTGACAGCTGCTCCTGTTTTTCTTCTTTATTCAGGGGTCCAGCATGAGAGCTGGACTGTGAGTACTGAGCTGTTATTGTTGGCTCACAAATGCTGAGCTGATGGTATTGATTTTTTGAAAAGATGTTTGGAGCAGTAATCAAAATAAAAAATAAAGTCAAGAATGATGAGGCTTTACAAATAGCCAATAAAAGAATCCACAAAAAAAGTTAGTAAACTCTTGGGCTATTCAACCTTGACAATGTCCTTTTCAATCTGAATCCAATCTTCTCCTCATGCTTTTAGCAGCCAGCTGCATTTGTTTCCACCCTCACAATGCTCCACTGGCTCAATGAGTCACTCTGAGCTACAGCTTGCACTTTTAAGCTTTCATACTCTACACAGTCACCCTGGGAGAGCAGAGAAAGAAATGTGCAGTGGAGGACCTGCAGTACATGATAAAAGTCCTGTTCATCAGAAGGAACTTCTTCTGAAGTCAATGGGAGCTCACAGCATGGGGCGGCTGTGAAGCTAGACCCCTTATCAGACTTCAGATGGACCTCCCAAGCACACATACTGTCCTTTCGTAGAGTTTGGGATTTATAGCGTTTGATTTATCCCATGAGTAGGTGAAAAAAATGCAGTCATTTTTATTATAAACTTTATTAGCTTACTAGAGTTTTAAAAATACAAACACAAAGCGGTTGTTGAGCACAGTAGTTTAAAAAAGCAATTTGATTTTTACTACGAGATGATATTCCACAACTGTAGCCAAAACTGACACAGAATCATTCAGTATCTCTCAAAATAAAAAACTAATTATCCCAAATTAAATGCTCCATATGTAGGCTTTCCATAATGGAAGTCTCTGAAGAAAATGGACCTTCGGTGTCTAACTATTTTATTATTTCTGACACAAGGGACTTAAGCCACTGCTTTAGTTTAAAACCAGAGTAATTAGTCTAATTTTCTTTCATTACACCAACATAAAATTGGAGTAATGAAGTCATAAATTAGGCTAAATATTTCTAGAACTACTCACTAAGATAAAAAATTAAAATGGGTAATAAAATGTTCTTTATGGACAGATGCTAACACCACTGAGTACATGGGAGGAAGTCTTACACTACCAGCAGTTCTATTAAACTCACTGGGGGTAACCAGGGTGTAAGTTATAGCATAAAATACAGCACAAAGTTACCTGTATCTGGCTGTGTGTTTGCACAATGCCCTCTATGATGGGGTTCCTATCTGGATAGTACAAAAATACACATAAGAGGAAAAATAAATTAATGAGCTTTGACATGTAACTGAAGTTTCGAGACAATTTAAATCAATTACATAAAAAGACCTCTTCAAGCTCCAATAACCCATTCTGCTCCAACCATTCATTACTAGCTGTCTTTGACTGTGATTTCACTTCCTCCCAGGTGAACATAAACCAGCAGTGTAAACCTATTCAAACAATCTCCGAAGAAAGGACTTCTTAGTGGGTGTTGTTAACTTCATGGTTGTCTTTTTGCGCAATGGTTTCATGGGTTGCTTTTTCAGGTGCCCCACCTTTTGGGGAGTTTGTAGCCCTTTATTAAGGTCAACATGCTCATTGCAGAAGTACTTGACATTTGCTTCTGAGAGACGTAGGAGCATGGTCTCTGAGAGATCCATACATTGTGCATGGACCCAGTGGCCAGCCCCACTGGAACACAGGATCATTGCAGGCTTGTTGAGTTCTGTTGAATAGAAAGGGACCCAGGTGTTAATGTCAATATTGCAACTGGCAGAACAGGTGATCCAGTAGCCAGTTTCTGATTCATCTTCTTCATCATCTTCATTGTAAGTGTCAGTATCATCAAGATCAAAGCTATTGGCTTCAGCACTAAAACAAAACTCCTCCGAATCTTCAAATGGAGTGGAGTCTCCAGGGTCTTCGGTCAAGGTCTGACTGCAAATTTGCGCTGTCTGTTCTTCCTCCTTGTCCTCTTCTGCTCCTTTGCATCTCAAAATGTAGAAGTAGTTTGCATCTGAGATTAACTGTTTATTGGGCCCTGGAATGCCCAGCAATACAGACCCTTTGCCCATATCACAGCCAAACCACATCCTGCAGTGTTTAATATCTGGTGTCCAGTCCGGGCTCGCCCTTTCAACAATCTCTATCTTATTATCTTCCAGAACTATGGTGTTACACACCAACCGTTTCTGGTTGTCGGACTGGTAGCCTCCGACAAGGACAAATTCGGTATCACTGGTTTGAGTCACTATAGCACTTGACACAGATATTCCCCCTGGCAAGACGGTGCAGGTCACAGCTGGGCTGCCCAGTGGGAGATCAACTTTTATTTTGTACAAACTGGGGGACCTCAAGTTATTTTGAAGTGAATGGCCTCCCAAAATGTATATTGTATCATTTCTGGCAACTGAAACGTGAAAAGAAAGTCCATCTTGAAGCTCTGGAAGTACATATGACGTGCAGCATCCAAACTCAAAATCAACCAGAAACACAGATGGTAAACAGTCAATGACACTGTTCCATTTTTCAGTGGTTCTTTGTGCAAGAGGTATATATGATCGTCCTCCAAATATAACACTCATGCTCTTTCCTCGGCTATGAACTATGTTAATTGTATGCCCATATCTAGCTTCAGGGACATCTCCACCCAGGTCTTTCTCAATGCATTGGAATGTGGTTTTCTTGCTATTTTTGTTTAGCAGACTCATAACATAAATCTTATCAGAAAGGTCATTGTTAGGCGTTTTCCCACCATGGATGATATACTGGTACTCATCAGACTCCGCATTGCCTCTGAGTGTGCAAAGAGCAGGGTAGCGGAGAGGGGGGAGGTAACAGGAGTCCTTAGAGAAGGTGGCAGGTTTCATTTTGAGCTCATTCTGCTTTATATCGAGGAAGAAAATGCCAGTGGGACAGGATCTCTTTGGCCACCCTTTCTGCCCAAAAAAGAAAACATGCCCATCAAAATTCAGGAGAGAGAAGCCTGGCTGAAGCAAGGATGAATTACTGACTGCTGATACCACATGCAGCGACATTTCATCTGTGGACTGGGCCATACTCTGGTCAATATCTGAGAAAAGAATACAAGAGAAACAGATGAAACATGCTTTAGACCCTATGAGAATTGTTTAAAAGTGCTTGAATAATGTACACTCACAGCCCAGAAAGCCAACCGCATCCTGGGCTGCATCAAGAGGAGTGTGGCCAGCAGGTTGAAGGAGCTGATTCTCCCCCTCTACTCTGCTTTTGGGAGACCCCACCTAGAGTACTGTGTCCAGCGCTGGAGCCCTCAATATAAGAAGGATGTGGACCTGTTGGAGTGGGTCCAGAGGAGGGCCACGAAGATGATCAGAGGGCTGGAGCACCAGGACAGGCTGAGAGAGTTGGAGCTGTTCAGCCTGGAGAAGAGAAGGCTCCAGGGGGACCTTATAGTGGCCTTCCAGTACCTAAAGGGGGCCTGCAAGAAAGACAGGGAGAAACTTTTTAGCAGGGCCTGTTGCAATAGGACAAGGGGTAATGGCTTTAAACTAGAAGAAGGTAGATTTAGATTGGATATAAGGAAATTTTTTTTTTTACAGTGAGAGTGGTGGAACACTGGCACAGGTTGCCAAGAGAGGTGGCTGATGCCCCATCCCTGGAAACACTCAAGGCCAGGTTGGATGGGGCTCTGAGCAACCTGATCTAGTTGGAGATGTCCCTGCTTCTTGCAGGGGGGTTGGACTGGATGACCTTTAAAGGTTCCTTCCAACTCAAACCATTCTATGATACTATGATTTACACTTTGAGACTCAAAAAGACACCCTTTTCTGCAGCTCAAGATATGAATCAAGCAAGAGCTGTGTACCAGTTCCGCTGGATTTTGTACAACCCATGGCCTGTTAGCACGTAAAACCCGAACATCCCCGTCCGTGGCCGCCACGCCGCCGCCCGCACCTCTGCGCTGGGGCGAGCGCCCCGCTCCGGGCCCGGCCGCTCCCATGGAAACGGCGGCCCCGCGGCCTGCTGGGGCCGGTAGTTCTCGCTTGGCGCCTCGGCCCGGCCTGGCCTGGCCCGGCGCGGCGGGGGGCTGCTAGGCCGCCGCTCGGCTCGTCCCCGGGCGGGAGGAAGCGGGACTGGAGGGGCTTGCGGGCAGGCGGCGGGTGAGTGGGGGCACGGGGCCGGGGCCACCTGCGGGCGGGTCTGCTGGCGATGGGATTTGGCTCAGAGGCGCCGGGGGACGGAGGGACCAGCGCCAGGCACGACAGAAGCGGGCTGCTTCCTGCCCGATTCTCCCCCCGGCGCGGCCGGCGGTGCCAGGCAGGTTCGCTGGAGCCGCCCGGGTGCAGCAGGCAGCGCGGGATCTGCAGAGAAGGGGCGGGGGTCCCACGGCCCCGGTCCCTGGGAGCCTGCGGGGAGCGGCCGCCCGCCTGCGCCTCGCTTGGTCCCTGGGGCTGCCGGCCTGAGGGGCTCGTCTGCTCCCCGGGACCGGCTCCCCGCCTGTGGGACGGGTGGGGAGCTGCCCTCCCAGCCAGGCCCCTGAGGAGCCGCCGCGCTCCGTCCGTATTCGTGAGCTGAAATTAAGGGAGTACGTCGCTGAGTGCAAACCTCAGTTGAACATTTTGCAGGTTTACAAGCAAAACATCGAGATTTGTTGAAGACATTTAGCAGCAGTCGATGCCAGCTGTATTTCTAACCAAGTAGGTATGGCTGAGGCCGCAGAGGTAGAAGCTGTTAGTGCCGGGGTGAATCTTGCTTGTGCTCAACAGCCTGCTCGAGGTAACGGTGGCTTGGGAACCTCGCTGGTAGGTGTTTTCGTAGTGTGTTCAAATTCTTCATCTTTGATGCTCATGCTTTTGTAAGTAAGTTTCAAGGGGTATCTTTTACATTTTTTAGCTGTTTGTTCAAAAATCTGAAAGAGTTTATGTAGTCAGTCTGGATAATAACACTGAAAGAGCTTTGGAGAGCACAGGCAAACAACTACCCAGTTCATTGGCACTGTTCTTTGTTGACAGCAGTTGTGCCTTTTAGTAAATGTCGAAGTTCTCTGTCCCAGCCTTTGCCAAATCCCCAGAATGTAAAGGTATGAACAAGCTTTCAAATACAATGTTTGGAAAAAAACCAAAACAAAACACCTCTACATGTTAAAATATAATTCATTGTTTTGAAATCTTCAGGATTCATATTTTCCTTGCTCCTGCTTTTTATCTTGGTGTAACAACAAAACCAAGACACATAGGGTTTCTGTTTTAAGGAAAGATCGATGTCTTCTACTTATGTGACATCAAAATCTAGGGACTCTGGAACAACATAGTGTACAGTGAAGAGTTACTGTAAAATCATGGGAACTGATGACACTGACTACATCAAATTGCCATCAGCACATGCTGTTATGCACAGTAGGAACTGTTGTACCACTGCCTGCCCGCTCCACTTCCTGGTACACAAACTGCTGTGCTAAAATATGGAGCTGCCATTAAAAGCTTTCAAAGGTAGGCGAGCCTGGTGAGATGTGCTTAGGCCAGAGCACGTGGACAGAGTAGGCATAGCCACTACTGAGTCTATTTAAAAAAAATTCCATGCAATAACTGCCTTATCTTTTTGCATGTTATGGAATCATCCACAGATCATGGTCAAATTATTTTCACTGTGTAGCCTGTCCTAATGCCTCTGCCCTGAAGGTGGTAGTTTTTTCTACATTTAGTTTCCTTTTCAGAAGTACTGCACTGTAGGTGAAGTTCAGTTATGAGTTAATTAAATTAGTGAACCCTGTTTTGAGCATGTCAGTATACACAGCAGGTTTTGTTGTTATTGTTTGCACGCAAAAAGATTTGCCAAGTTATTTACCTTCAGGTGATAGGCTAAACAGGAATCTCTGCTGCTTGTTTCTTATAGCCATTCAAAAAAGGTATTGTTAGAGGAGCTTGCACTGAGTTGGGTTTGCTGGGTTAGATTTCCTTTGTCTCTTCTTTCATATTGTGTGGTTACTTAGCTTCTTTGTTTATACAGGATCTTTAGAAAAGTAATATGTGTTACATACAGAAGATGCCGTGAGCACATTTTTAAGTTAGTGTTCTATATTTGTAACACTAGTGTTCTACATCTGACTGCTGGTTTGTATTTGAAGTCTAACAAGAGTATTAAAAATGGCAAACAATTTAATTGAAATGTTGGCATTTGTCCTATAGTCTTACATATACTTCAAGAATCTCCAAATATGACAATTATTAGCGTCCACAATGTCACAGACTTTCCCAAATATTGAGCAGTACTCAGTTCTGGAGAGTATACTATCTGAAGAGACTGTTGCAGATATAGAGTGGAGAAAAGACAAATGAAAATGATAAAAAGTGAGACTGATAGACACACAGAACTTACTGGTTAAATAACACACTTAAACACGCTTCTTCCTTATCATCCCGTAATATTTTTTGAACTTTACATAAGCAAGCAGTTCAGTAAGTGATGGAGAGAATATTCATCCTAGATTCTCTGACGGAAGTAGCTGCTTAGGCACTTTCTGGAATTGCTCTGGGTTTCCAGGTTGTTTCATGCTAATTATGGTGTGTTAATACAGTGTGGTTGATCTTTGGCTATGCTGACCTGCACCTCTAACCTTCCAACACCACTGATTCCTTTGGGCCAATGCGCATCTGACCCTGAACAGCTTCAGGGAGCCCAAAAAGTAGAAATCTAACCTTATAATCGAAAAGTTTAAATTCTTTTTGTGGCTTTATGCTCAAAACCCTGTCACGGTGGAGTTGTATTAGTATTAATGCCAGTGTGAAGGGAAACAGACAAATGCCTTTGTTGTGGTACAGCAAGAGATAGAAGGGAAAAGACACTATGAAAAGTAAAGACAGATAAATAGAGAGGGTGGAGTTACATAAACAATTACCAGTTATGGTGACTTGAGTCATATTTGGTATTTTTATAAAAGGTCAAGCTCCAAGGATTATATAAATAAGTGAGAATCTCAGCATTACGTTTAAAACCCCTGTATTTGAGAAGTGAACTGTAGAGATCTGAGCTAGAAGCTAAGCTAAGAGAAAGAAGAAAACTAATATCCTCTCCTATTTTATTTTAAAATCAAACTTACAATTTTGGGCTGGTTTTTTTTCAGTTAATAGTTGTTTGTATGGCAAGAAGAGACTACAAGGAATTCAGATTTAGATAGATTCACTGGGAGATTTATTTACAGAGGGATCAAATGAAGAGAGAAGGTGCTTTTGAAAAGCACTAGCTAATGTAATTTGAAATGTGCTTAGTATAGAAACTGACAGACATAGTTACAATTTTCTATGTGGGGTATCATTTCAGAAACTGTATTAAGTGTTCACTGAGGAGTATAGGTTGAATGTGTTTTAGAAACAAGGGGTAGGATTCAGGTGCCTAAACATCAAGTGACATTTCATATGCCTTTGGATATTATTCTTGTCTTCTAGCTTCCGCTGTGGAAGGTGGCAAGTCTCCCATAGGTCCCGTGTCCTAGATCCTAGTAAATGTAGGGTTTATAAAATGTCCCTAGGTTACTATGTTTAGGCACTGAGTTACTCCCAAACTGTGTTTACTACTTATTGTTCTCTTTGACCCTATGTAGTAATTGTTTGTTCGTGTATGTGCTGTGTCTGTTATCTCATTAGGCAACAAAACCATTTTAAACAGGAGAACAATGAATAATAAGTACTGTTGTTTAGTGAGATGTTTCATATTAATCTTTGTCACCATTAAAACATACTGTATTCATAATAATTTCACTGTAATTTGTACACTACCAAGTAATGAATGATTTGATCTTATGAACTTACCAAACTCAAAGTACCTGTCATATACAGAAAGATAAGATATTCAAACCACACTGATTCAACACCAAGAGAATGGATTACAGGATAGCATGGAGTCTTAGTTAGTAAACACTCATTGCTGACCATTAAATTCTGTCATTAGTTTGCAGTTATTTTTAACTTGGCATGAACACAGATATCTACAGTAGAATTAAATTTATTTTGCAATATTGTATATTTTTTTTCTCTGATCTGCAGGCTCTCCCTTTGCAAAATGAAAAAGCATAACCCTGAAAATCAAGTGTTGTTCCCAAATTCTTCACAGTCAAAATCACATCCAGACACCCACAGAGCTTTGAACTCCTCCATAAACAGGCTTAAGGAAGGACATCTTTATAGTATTTCTCAAAACATTGTTAAGTGTGTCAACCAAATTTGCATTGGGCAAAACAATAAGTTATACATACCTGTCTGATATGGGTTTTTTGCGTCCTCCAAAATCTTTCTATGTAATTGGGATTCAAACGTGAGCACTTAGAGGAATCTTCTCTGACAGCACAGGGGACTTGCAGCAGGGAGAGACAGCCTGATAGAGGGGAATCTATCTGCTTCATTTGCAGATGTGCTCCTGAGAACTTGGTCTACTGTGGCTAACTGGCTGTGACCGTGGTTTTTTTTTTTTTCTTTCCTCCCTTGTCTTCAGATGGCACAACAAGAAATCCACAAGCCTCCAGTAGCTTTAACTCTTTGCAGTAGAACCAGACCAGAATGACAGTAGATGTCTGTTAGTTAGACTGTAAATGTCTACAGCATATGCTCCTTTGTAATTTGATTTTTTACACTGCTAAACCTGTCAAACTAGTCTTATTTTGGGACTTTTTCAGTGCTATTGGAATATAAAAATGTAATTGAAAGTATTTTTTTAGTTCAAAGAAAAAATATTTTCAATAGCTAGTAAAAGAAAACAACTCCTGCTGATTGTCTAGCAGTACTAACTGCTTTCCCCGGGAATGCTCTGCTGCAAGTAGGCAGTGACATTGAAACAGAGGAAAGGAAATGACAAACACATCCAACCCAGTGAGTGAGGCCTGACTAAAAGTCCAATTCAAACTCCACTGAAGTAACTAGGAATGTCTTTTTTCTACTTCAGTGGCCACCTGATCAGACCTTAAGAGACTAATAAAACTTTGCAGCCTTCTGTGGCATTTTTCATCAGTTTCACAGTGCTTTTCTCCAACAAAGTAATTAGACTCTGGGAAGTCCTTTGGGAACATATCCTTTCAACAGCTAGCGGTGCTGGGGCACAAAGGATAAGCCATTCACATAACATAGCACAGCGAATAAACAGAAAAACCTGGAAGACAATTCACTCTTCATAGCTCCCTGCTTTTGTTTTCCTGGCCCTACTTCACCTGCTCCTGAGTTACAACATCTGCTGCACAGTATTTTAGAAATACGTCATCTCCCATTTGAAATTGCTGTCAGGACAGAAGTAGAAAGAGCTTGAAATGGAATTTGATTAGTACAGCAAAGCAAGCATATTGAATGTTTGTGAAAATTGTCTTGAGATGTTGAGTAACTGTAATGCAGATAGGATGTGATGATGTTTCTCGTCTGAAATACAGTAGCTCTAAAGCACTGTGCCCTATAGCATCCATATGGGCCTGTTGCTTCTGAAACGAAGATAAAAGTAGACTGTGGTGCAGAGTTGAATGCTGAAGAACTTAACTTCCCCCAAACTTCAGGGTGTTCAGATCACATTTATATCTATTTTCAGTAGCGTCTAGATTATATTTAACATCTTCTTATCCAAGTGCTTGACATAGTCTGACCCTTCTTTAGGTCTGTGAACAGAGGTCTACTAGTAAAAGGGATACAAATGTTGAAGTAAAACATCCAACCCCCAATTGTGTCTCATTTAATATTTTACATTCATTTTATTCTTCTTCTGCCAGTTGACATGCTTTATCTTTAGAAATTCTTTTTCCAGTTACTGTGGCTGAGAAGATGGAGAAATCAAAGTTCGTTGGCAACAGCATGTGAGTTTTGGATGAGAACATGGTCTGTCCAAGCTGGTCTTTTGTAACTGTCAGTGACAAACTGCTTTGGAGGAGTGGCAGCAAGTAGCTTTGGAATAATGTATCTACAAGGCAGGAAAATCATATTCGAAACTGTCCAGGTCATAGCAAGAACATCTAGGATTTGCATCCTGAATTTATTTGGCAGAGAACCCATGTGAAAATGAATAAATAGACTTTTCCTTAATGATTTCTGTTTTAATAACATTGACATAGGTAGTATGTTTCCAGCAGATTGCTCAGTGTTATGGGAAATGTTTTTTTTTTTTCACTTGATTTTCTTCTCCTACAGTTAATAACTTAAAATAATGTGTGGTTTACATCTTCTTCATCCCAAATAATTCCAAATTGCACTGAGATATTTCCAGGCTTTTCAGCATATTTTCTGCCAGTAAAACACCGTCATCTCTGAGCTGGAATGTTGTTGGCTCCCTGTGGGTTGCAGTAATGTGCTGCAGCTCAGCAGGGAAAGGGAAGGCCGCCTCACTCATTTGTGTAGGGTTAGCCAGCCAGAATGTAAATATTCTGAATATTTAGCGAGGACCCACAGGCTGAAACCTGCGAGAAAATGGCACAGTGTCCTACAGTCTTCAGTTTTCTGTCTCATCTAAAAACATCAGTAAACCGTATTTAACATGTGAAAGGCAGGGATTTATTCGGAGGCCTCATCTGAAGTAGCTGATTGAGTCCAGCTGTGCTTTGGCTGTCAAATCCAGAATGATCACGCTCCAGAGGACAGTGGTTGCGGGTTTTGGAGGAGTGCTTGGTGCACAGGAAATGTTACCCTTGCCATAGGTCTCCAGGTAGTCTTTAAAGGGAGCAGTGCTCTTGCAGCTGTTGGAAATTCATTAAAAAACCCTTCTGATCATGTACAGGACTGACATAATAGCACTGAAACCAAACAGGATCAATGTGCTTGCTTGCAGTTAAAGCCCATAGATATATCCCTTGAAAGCTCATATGAGCTGGGCATGAGAGGCACATGTTTTTGACCATCGCAAAGGTCGGCTGTGAGGGTCAGTGTTGCACTTACGCAAGCAAATGCAGCTCCCATCCACGCAAATTGCTGATGCATTAAGTGTGTGCCCTTAAGGGCTCCCGCTGAAGGCAGTGACAAACATCCAGTTGATTTAAACAGGATTAGCTGTTGCAGATCCCATTGAATTCAGAGATGCTGCAGGGAACCTCATCTGAAAATTTTTGTGCTTTGTAATTGAAACTTTTTCTTTTAGTTTGTTCCCATAGTTCGGTTGACCTGCACCTGCTTGTGGCCAGAGCTGGCTGCCGTGGGGTTTGCTCCCAGAGCTCTACCGGCCCGCAGGTGCTGGGTTGCGGGGAGGAGGAGGGAGAAAAGTAGGGCAAGACAGCAGAGCAGGGAGGGCTTTCTTTTGCAACTGTAGCTTTGCAGATGTCTAGACAAGAAGGAAACAGTTGACTGCCTTCTGGAAAGTGGGTAACCTTCTTGTGCTGCCCCACTGAAAGTGTTTTATGTCTTTCTTGGGGCAGGAATTCCCAGAATCACTCCTTTCACTTTGCCCCCTCTCAAAGTGCCATCCTGGGATTTTTGTTAAGGTAGTGACCACAGTCCATAGCTAACAACAAACATTTATTAAGGACAGGCTTCAGTTCCAGTTTTGCATACCTCTCTGCGCTGTGGGGGCTGATGATCTGCGCTCCAGCCTCCAGCTCTAGCAGTACCAGGTATGGGTACCCTGGTAACATCTACGTTTGCTAGTGTGGAGGCAGCATGGCTTTCTGGGCCATTTGTGAGTGGTGTTTCTCATGAGGCAGTGCTTTCACGGTTGCCTAAACAGCCATGACAGGCTGCCAAAAGGCGCAATCCTGCATCCTTCCCTTGCTTCCACTGCATGTTCTCACTGTCTCGTTGTGCAGGCACTCATGATCATGTAAGGCGGATCAGAAAATGTGTATTTGAGACAGGACATACATATTGCCTCAGTTTAGTTTCAGGTTTTATATCAGTGATTTATTTTGTCTGGCCGAGAGATGGGCTGGAATGAAAAAACAAGGGGTGAAGAGGGAAGGAGGGTGGTGGTGGCCTTTTTGTGAGCAGCCAGCACTTAGATAGGCTTAAATTGTTTCTGACTGCAGTCATCTGATACAGGCTCATTCCTTTTGCAAAGATGCTATCTCGTTCTTTGTGCTGTAAACATATTGTAGCAAATCCATACTCCTCTAGAGTCTCCTTTACTTGCTACTGTGGTAAATGGTAGTAAGATAGCAAGGTGTGGGAATCAGATACTTTTCCTCGAAAGTACTAGTCCCTGCTCTTCAAATTGAGTTTACTTTAGTTGCTAACAATATAGGACCTAGATCACTCATTTTGTCTCTAATTAAACCAGCTTCCTTGAGCAAGCTTTACTTAAATGTATAGGTGCATATTGTATGGGGTGACTTCTACCGTGCTGCTCTCTAGAGGGCAGGTTGGGATGTTAACAGTTTTTTGTAAGAGACAGCATGCTGTTACGTAGCTCCTAGAAAAGGTTGGAGAGGAGATTCTAGTGTCCTGAATCACAATGTACTTTCTCATCATCCTTGGGAGGCAGTAACCGGTACTGGTTCTGTGCTTGGTCCCTTACGCCTGCAGTATTGCCTAACTACATGAGCGGTCAGCGGCAGGGATCATTTCTGCATTGCCTTTACCGGCCTGCCTGTCACTAGTGATTGCTTGTATGTTGCTGAACCAGCCAGGCCAAGAGAGTCCCCAGAACCAAGGTCTTTAGTGCAGACTGATGTGTAAAACCTTTATGCATTAGAGGTGTTATAGTAACGCTTGTTGCCTAGTTCTACGTTGTGGGTTGTAAGAGAGTAAGATTGCTTTTATGAGAGGTTTGATCTGAAGTATTAAAGACCCCTTTGAAAAAAGTTGGTTGTGAGAGGTGTAGTTACTGTGCTAGCTCTATAGGGAAAAAGATCAGGCACTGTCCAGTGGTAATGGAGTATAAGATGTAAAATTAATCTATTTGTGTTCAATATGATTTGTGCAGACGGAGGTTATACAATCTTGAGAACAGGTGTATCTAGTGATGTTTTCAGTGAATCTGTGAGTGATCTATAAATAAACATTTCTGAATATCCCTGTTTTTACTGAGAATGACTTCTGGGAGTGCAAATTCATAGTGGAAAACTGACTCTAACCTATGCCGGAAACACTAGGGAAGTTTTTTTTTTTCCCCAGAAAAATAAAATTATGTAAGGTTTTAGTGAGTTTGTGGAGAGGATTATCTTATTGCTCTTTCCATTAAAAAATTAAGAACCTTGATTTTTCTTTCATTGCCTATATTATATTTAAAAGAAACATACTAAAGCACTCAAAAATGCAACATAAAACAGGAAGCCTGTATTCCACCACATTTTTTATTGTTTAATAGAACTAATGACTGTGTAATTGAGATCATGCTAATAGTGACCTGACCTGCCTCTGTGATTCAATGCAGAGATGTCTGGTTTGGCTTAAAGCGCTGGGAAGAAGACTGTATTTTGAGAAATAAAATTGATTTTGCACAATCTACTGATGATCAGCAAGGCTTAATGAATGATTGCCTCAAGAAACCTCATTACGGTAATTTAGTTGGATAAGCAGGAGTGAAATGCAAAAAGAAGAAAGTATAGTTGCTGCTTGAATGCATCACTTACTGATATTTGACTCTCAAACTATCCAGAGGCAGTACGGGGAAAGGAGCAGATATCCTTACCTTGCTTTCCGTGAGACCTTCAAGTTACTTTGATACCTTTTGGGAAAAATAAGATAAGTTTTTGATTTCAGTAGTAGTTACTCTCTGGCAGAACAATGCAGTCACTCAATTTGTAGAGGTGTGATTGTATCCAGTTCATAAATTGTGAGTTATTCCAATCCATTTTTTTTTCTTTTTTTTCATGACAGTTCAAAGAAGTCATTACCTTGAGGCTGTGAATTTGATGATTGCTGAAGCCTTTTACTGATGTAGAATCTGCCAGTTAGCTCATTAGCAAAGGTGGGAGACTTCTGGTCAGTCTGGTTTCAGCTGTTCACATCGGAAAACTTCTCTGCAGCTGACGTGGTATGGTGTTTCATTTAAGAGAGACGTAGGAATAAAGGAGGTGGGAAGCAGCAGAAAACCAAAGTGGAGTGAAAAAGAGAAATCTAAAAACCTTGATAACTTGAGATATGTTTCTTAACACCTCTGTTGTACCATCCATCCTAACTGTATGTTCAGTTTCAGAGATGGTGGATGTTCTCCGAATTTCATCATCTGTGCTTGCTTTCATTTAGGGTGATGCAGTAGCACCCTGCAGTTATTCAAAATAATTGAAAACAGGTAGAGGACAGGTAGTTCTAGCTGCCAGTCTCTCCTCGCTACTGTTTGAGTAAATGGCTGTTCTTCTGACAAAACCTAGACTTTTATTAGGACCTAGCTGTTTTTTCTTCTTCACGAGGAGATGATTCGCTAGACATAAATAATAGCTGTACAAGGGAAGATTAGGTCTGTTTTGCACTATCACCTCTGTAGTCCATTTTGTGTTTTATTTCTTACTTTAGGTTTTTGAATCAAAACTGTGAAGTTCTCATAAAAAGCAACGGAGGATGGATGCCAAAATAACAAATAGAGTTTTCTCCCCTCTTTTCCAATTTAGGATTTATTAAAATATGAATAATTTAGTGAACTCATGTTCCAAAATATATTCTTTGTTTTTTTTTTTTTTCAGAGGAAAAAATAGGGAAATGTGACCTTAACCCAAGATGAATACCTTTGACATAGTTGATAGTGGATCTCATATACTAATGCCTGTAATAACTCTATGGGCTATAGGAGAACTACTGGGGATTTACTGCTTTGACTTGGCTAAAAATTTGGACCATTTTCTGGTAAAAAAAAAAAGCTGTTAGTCTTGAGAAAGTAATCTTTTCCCATGCTTGGAATATCCAGGGAATTTTCTCTGCTATTTTTTTTTACGTAATACTGTTTTGATGATGCTTGTCCCAATGCATACATATTGAAGTGCACGCTAGATGAAAATATATAGGCTCAGTGAAATATATGTTTAAAATCTTTAGGAAGAACTTCCTAATGTCCATATGTCAGGAGATTTTGAGTATTAAATGTTAGATTAAAATCTAACAGCATCCGGGTCTTGCTTTTGCATGAGGCTGATGTTCAAGGTTTGGTAGTTTGTCTAAAACTTTGTCAAGTTAAATTCAGGACTGTGTTTCCTAGCTAACTGTAATCTGGTGTTTATCCAAAATCTTGTTGCGCTGCTGCTCCTCTACAGCTTAACCAGTAGAGGATGTTAAAAGTCTGAAATGAAGTTTCTCAGATTCTGTAGGAAGTAGAGGCTGCGCAGCAGAGCTATAGCTTTTTACTGACACCTTCTCTGGATGCTTAATCTCAGGCTGATGGCTGTAGACCATGGAATTTACTGAGAAAGCTGCCATTCAGCTTGGTTAAGGATACAACTGTTCCCCCAAATTGCTTATCAATTTTCTGTCTTCCTAGAGCATTTTAGAGTAAAGGCATCTAAGCTTTATTGCCAGGCCTCCTCTGATTTGTTTATAAGTCATTTAAACTCTTGGTGATTCATTTTTTTTCATCTGTTATGTGGAATAGTATTTGTTTGCTCTTCCTCATGGGACTATTGTGAAGTGTATTTCATTAGTGTTTATAAAGGACTTGGAGATCCTAGATGCCAGATGTGAAAGAAAAACAAAAGGTTTTTGTTACCGTTTGCTTGATTAAATATATGTATATTTCTTTTTCTTTGACACTAGCATTACAAATCACTGCAGTCTTTCATATAATGAAATTTACCTCAAATAATGACTGTAATAACTGAACTATAATGAGGAGTAGAAGGCATTGCTTCCCTCTGAAACCCCTGTAATTTGCATAAACCACTCTGAGAGTCTGGTAAATTATATTCTGCTTGGCCAGTTTGCAGAGAGATTAATCCTGGTTTGTTTTTTTGTAAAACATTAGAAAACTTAAACTTAAGGTCATGTGAGTGTGCATGTGTTTTTATATCTTCAGAACATTAGTTGTCTTTACAAGCTGGCAATCCAGCAAAATTAGAATTTGACATTAGAAGTCACACTTTGTTTTCCTGCTGGGCTCTGAACAGTTCTTGTTCCATCTTATTTAACTTTAAAATCAGGTTGGCACCCTTTCCTTAGTGTAGTAGATTTGGAGTTTTTCTGAAGAATTAAGCTTTTATTCCCAAAAGACACTTCTTAATACTGTGGTAAATCAAGAGAAGAAACACGGGAACACATGAAAATCAAACACTTAGTGTATAATGCATTCTTGCATCTTTATCACATTTATGTTTGCAAACCGATCATTTACATTTTTTAGTTAAGTTGCCGCCGTGTGAGATACTGTAGCAGTTATGCGTGTCCACATCCTCACCTGTGTTTTTTTGCTTCTAGAAGTCTGGTCCTGTATGTATAAAAATTGGTAATATTATTAACTATTTAGCATGACACAGCTGTTAAAATGCATTTACACAGCTTTTATAAGTGAGGGGCAAGATTAACTTCACCATACTTCACCGAGAGCTGTTTCAGGGCCATTACTTCCCTTAGAGTCTGGTAAAGTGATGAAGGTGGGCTGGAAAGCTGTGACTGTGTGACTGAAGAGTGGAGCTTTCAAGTCCAGGAAGCCTCTATGGGGTTCCTTCATCTCTCACCGTTTGTTCCCCTCTTGAGAGTGGTCCTCACCTTCCTACATGGCTGCCCGGTTCCATCGTACCCTCCCTGTCCTGTGTGCTGTCTCAGCATACACACACATCTCATCGTGATTTAACATGCCCTCCAAAATCTGGGTTTAGTGACTTTGATGGTACAGTGAGCAGTGCACCTGCAGAATGATGGATTCTGTCCAAGTTTTGAATGTACAGGTGTCCCTGTTGTTAAATCCAACATGCTGGTGAGTGGTGTCACTGTTTCTGCAAAGAAGGCAGGGACTATGAAACCAAACAACTTAAAATGAGGGGGAATGAACACCACTGAGAGAGACTGGCATTTTTGTGGCCCGTATTAGCTGAGGACATAAATTTCAGGCATAGATGAAAGTCTCTCACAGTCTCTCCCTTTGCACTTAAAATTACTGTGTCCACTTGAATTTTGGGGGAAATGTTGTGTAAAGTCCCACTGACAAGATCAGAACTTCACAAAGAGAGAAGAAAAATTTGACATTCTAGCACTCATCTATGCAAATGAGAGACTCTTTGTTAATCTGTTTTCTGCCTACAAATACATATGGCTCTTTTCTTTCTATTTCAGAAGCAGCCTACGAAACCAGATACACCTGTTCAACTGTCAAGGTGTGGATGATGGGAGAACAGCTGTTAAACAACAGCATCCTTGATCAATTTATTAATAGCCATGAGCAGTCATATGAAGAGTTTCTAAATACATTCACTTATCTTTTGAAAGGTATGTAACAAATCTCCCATTAGAAATCACAGCCAGAAGGGAAGGTAAAAAGAGAAGCAGTAGTGTTTAGTGTTGTTCTGTTACTTTCTTGCTCTATGACCTTAGGCATATCCTTGTGATGCTTTTGTTGCTTCTGTCAGCTGTGGGATCCCTAAGGACAACTTTCCTTAGCTTGGTTCAGAGACTGCTGAGGTAGGTCTCTACAGGTGTTTAACCATGTTTTGCTCGCTTTAGAGAGGTCAGGGAGCATGCACTACTTGGAAGGACAGGCTTTGGCTTTTCCTAAGTATGTCCTGCATTGTTTTGCTAGAGAAGTTTGCATAAAAGAAGAGCCTAAGGAAAGTACATAACAGTACAAGATGGCTTAAGATTAGGTGTGTGCAATTTGGATACTTTCACAGATTCCTAGCATCGGCTTGCTGTGCTATGCTGTCATGTGTGCCAAGCTAACAGATTAGGATGATTAGGATGAAAAGGTCTCATGCTCTGCAGGTGAATTAAAAGGTGGGGCTTAACCTTGATCTGAGCATTGCTGAATTACAGACAGTTCAGATCTGGATCCAGATTCTGTATTTCAGCTTCATTGCTTTTGGCCATGTTAAGTCAGGTGCCATAAAAATAAATGTGAGCTACATATTGCTCACTTAGAATTCTCTGCCAGAGCTTTGCACTAAAAATGATGTCCTCATCTTATTGCAGAAGCACTGTATTTTTCAGTGACAGCATGTGGCATGCTCCATTGATTGGCACTCAGAAGTCCGTCCTGTCCTTGTCCTTCAGGCAGAACTAAGTGTCAGTCACAGGCACTGAGCAGAAAAAGCAGGGGGAGTCAAAGCTGCCGTAGAAATAATCTTGTGGCAACCTTCTGTCTCCTCCCAATAAAAAATAGAAGAGAAAGGAGACACTGGGGGATGAGATAAGAGGATTGAAAATTAGGTTCTGGTCTTCTTTATGTATGATTGATACACTGGGGATAGCTCCTATCTTAGAAGCATGCTGCATATCACGATGCTACTTGCAAAAAGCCTCAGCGTGTATTTCAGTCACTTTAATTGTCACTGTAGGATCTGCCAGTAAAACAGTATAAAAGGTAGAGCATTAGCTGAATCAAATGCTTAGAAATGTGGTTTCCTATGCTGATCTAAACAAAACAGCTCAGCTTGTTTTCCTCCCACTTTCATTTTCATTTAAAAATACCCAAATGTGCTGGTTTTCATTCTGAGCTAATGACCTGCAAAAATTCCACTTAAAGCACAAGGCATTTTAGCATCAAAACAGTGCAAAATATTTTGTAAAATATCACATTCTTAGTTTCTTAGTTTTGCATTTGTAAAATAGTCATTTGGCTTTAAGTGTTTTTTTTTAAGCATTTGTGATAGCTTAAGAAGACTATTTGCTATATAGTCCGTAAATTTTCACTTTTATGTATGAGTTCATGTATTTACTGTGGGGGTGTATTTGTGGTTACTGTCAAGTAAAATCTGACCATTTTCAGATTACTTTTCTGAATTTGGCCTGATAATGGTGTTGATCCACACACTAAATCTTCGTACAATGAGCATTAGTGTCAGAGTTTGCAGTCCTGCTTCATTAGATATGGAGATAGCTATTGAAATACACAAATAACCAAGCCCATTCAGTTGTGTGTATAAATATATAGGTGCTGTTTAAAAGAATTCCTTGGACAACATCACCATTTGATAAATTTTTGACTGTCATAACATTGGAAACAGAAGACACACATAAAACAAACTGAATCCCACTCATTTCACAGAGTACCATATTTATATTAGGTGATTTTCACTTATGCATGAATTTGTACTAGCTCTGTAGTTGGGATCGCAAGGATATTTTCACCTGAAGTTTCTACATTGTTCTTGAAAGCATTTTATAAGAATCTGATTTCCTAACTAACATTTAATTTTTCTTCATTTGTTAAGTTTACACACAGTGAAATTGAAAAGAATATACCTTGAATATAAAAACCCAAGCATCCTTGACTGCTCTGGCCTACCTAAAAAGAACCCTTTGAAGCTATGTAAGCCTGGAGTAACCTTCTCTGAGCACATTAGGGTCTTCTGCTGACAGAATAGTTACATTCTTGTAAATATAGGAAACAGTATTAATGAATTTATGCATTCCTGACTTCCGTTGGCTTTTTAAGGATTGCTAATATTCTAATTGAGAAACTCACATTTTTAGGATGTTCTCTTTTTATATCTGAAAGTGTGATATTAATTACCTTTGGCTACTCTGCAGAGTAAAAATAGAGATCCTAGTCTCGTTTTACTGTGCTAATCCTATTCCTTGTGTTATTTGAGAAGATATTCTTTTAGCTCAAGTAGAACAAGATTTGGAGTCAAAATGAGGTCTTTCTAACTTCTGTGTAATTTTTTATGATTCTGTAATGGATGGACATTTGAGGGCTAGGTTAAGATTCGAGTAAGTCTCTTAGTTTTCCTTCCTACGTACAGCATCCAAAGTGTGGTTTTTTTTGTCAAAGGGATAATATTAACAAAATGAATAGATAGGTGAAAGGGCTGGTGTACCCATGGGAGTGTAAGTTAGTAATTAGAGCACAGGTTCAGAAAGATGAGTTTTTTCATGCTCACTCTAAAGCTTTGCAGAAGTTTTCAGCATCTGGAAAAAATGACCACCTCTTGTGCAAATCTAAAGCAAAGATATTGGTAAGAGGAATCAATTTGTTAGTAATTTATTTTAATACTTTCATTTGTGCTGCTCTTAGAATCACTGAACCACCTTAAGCTTATGCAAAATAATTTAGTTTTGTTAGTTTTGAGTACAAAAACAATTTGATAATAAAACAGCTAACTGGCATTTGCTTTGAGGTTGTACAACTCCGCTATGTTTTTTAAGACCAAAGAAAAATTGTAAGAGTGGTTTCTTGGCTGCACAGTTGAAGAAGCCTCAGAAGAGTTGGATTTACAAAGGAATCACTGATACAGATTTCTGTAGATATGGTCAATGAGTGGTCAGTTCAGAACTAAACACTTCCTGGAACAGCTTTGGACGAAATCTCATGGAAATAGTCTCAGTCCCCACATTTTTAAAAAAAAGTACCACACAGGGCAAGAGGCTCTTTCGAATCTTAGGAATAGTGTTTGAAATCTGGTAGAGAGAACTATGATGTCCAAAATTAGAAGGCAGCATCTGCTCATTTTTCTAAACTCAGAGTAAGGTTGGGAAATTCACTGGAGCATAAAATATCTCCTTTGACCTTCTACAAAAAATACAGAAGAAAAAAAATGGTCCAAACCTCAATTTTTTTCGTGTAGATTTTAAATTACTCCTCTCTCATTTCTAAAAATGTGGGACCCTGAATCAGTCAACTGCATAGAAAAATGTTGCCATGAATAAAATTCTTATCCAAATCCAACTTCAGATTCATATTTTTTCAGTGGTCCTGTGCATTTGACCACTGGGACTAAATTCAGTCCATTCCTGCTGTAAGTTTTGCTCTGTTTCATACACCTCACACTGCCTGGCAGTGCATTGAAGTCTGAGGACTTTGATCTGACTCATCTCTAAGCGAACTGAACCTTGGATCTATACTTTGTAGCCTCAGTGGTGGTGTTCTGATGCTTCTGTGCTGAGCAAGCTGTCAAGTGGAGGAAGTTGGAAAGTGGCTGACCGCTCTCCTTCCAGGTGGCATGCCAGAGCCATATTCTGTGTTACGATCAGATTAATTTAATTCCCCAATGAAGGCTGAGCGATGTGTTTAGTTCACAGTCCATTTGACAGTAGCTGTCTACTTCCTTTTTTCGTTAACCACGTTTAGGAAAAACAGCTTTAAACTTCCTACATAAATGTCAGTGGAGGCACTTTACAAATGTGAGTCTTAACAGCGGAAAGCATAGCAGAAAACCATATGAGAAATGACAGTAAATACTCTTTAAATTTAAAATGGACCAGTAGGACAATGCTAACCCCATGAGAAATTTGCAGCCTTCTTCCTATGAGTGGATTTGCCAATAAAAGCGACTAGGCAGTTCAATAAAACTAATTAAATTAATCTGTCATCCCGAGGGAACTTAAACAGGGCATGAAATGGGGAAACAGCGTCAATTCAGAGCTTTTTATTGATGTGTTGTGCTGGATCATTGGAAAGAATTGGTTGGGAGAAAAAATTTGCAATTTTCTATTGATCATAAATTCAGTAGCTATCTCTACGTAACCTTTATTCAAGATAATATAAAATCAAATATCATACAGAGCCCCTAAATGTAGAAAAAAACCTCAGACACAGGGATGCAAACATAATAGATTATTTTTGAAATAATAATAGCTGATCTGTTTTATGGATGTTTGTTCTTAGATCTCAGTGGTATTTGCTGTGCAAAGTACGTCTCCATTGTATAGACAGAATAAAATAAGGCATAAAGAAGGGAAATGACTAGTGTTCGTTTGCACAGTAGCTCGCTGGCAGCACCAGGTAAGGTGCCAAGGGGCAGTTGGACTCCCGGAAACTTTGACAGCCCTTGAACAATAGTGCTTCCCTATAGCAAGTCCTTGTTCTGTTTTGTGATGCCTTTACTACTGAACAATTTCTAACGACTTTCAGATGGAAAAAAAATTCATTCTGTTGCATAACTTAGATTTTCTAGAATGTAAAAAAGGGAAATATTTGGTAATTTTGCTGTTGATACTTTGATACAGATTCCGTTCTATAGTGGCATATTGGCTATGGTTGAATTCTGTAGTACTATAAAAAGCAGTAACACAGAATAAACTCCTGCTGTAGCTCATCACCTTGCCTTGAAAGGCATCGAAATGTGCTAAACACAGCTGTGGGCTAAGTTTCGTGTCATTGCAGTGAGATGAGGAAGCACTGTTAGCCCTCTTTTCCAGATGTGGAAATGACACAAAGCAAATATTGTCAGAGATCAGAGCCATATAGTGGCTCAACAGGGCAGTCAGAAACAGAAATCAAGTGACCTCACTTCCAATTTAGTGCTGAACTCTCTATAGAATTGTGTGCTTTTCTGTGTCCGGTATAAAATCACGCAGAAATGTGTAATTTCAAGAAAGTAAGTATTTGCCTTTAAAAAAAAAAAATCAGACCTTTTTGAAGACGCCTTAATCTCCAATTATAATGTCTGCAATTGAGCATTTTTGAAACTCTTGGGCTCTCTGACATTTTATTAATTTGTTCCCATCTGCTGCAATCCTTTTATGATCTTATTTGTTAAGAAAGGAATACTTTGTATGGAGATGTCAGATGCTTTTAATTATATACAATTCACTTGTTTCTTACAGTGCTTATTTACTTGCCTGCTAGTGCTGAATTCTTCTAGAATGCAAGTATATAGAAGATTTTCAAAATCAATTCTGTCCTGGTTTATTATTATATCACCTCTTTTAAAGTGCTCCTGACATACATATTTAATATAGTTGCCTTATGCTGAGGATTTAAGCACATTTGTATTGGTTTGACTGTAAAAAAGAAAAAAAAAAAAGCAAGTGTAACAAGCACAATGCTTATTTAAGTAGTAAACTCAAATACATTCTGTTTCTTTTAGGTAAGGTTCAAAGTATGGTTCAGTGTAGCCAAGACTCAGAAAGAAGTGTGGAGTTCCTGCACACTGAACTAGTGTTCTCCCATTAGTTACTATCTATCTCATTTAATGCTCTACCTAAAGTATACCTCAAACACAGTTTCTGAAATGTAACACTATTTGTGTTCTGCAAAGGATGGTGTGGATTTTCTGAAGCCATCAGAAGCAGGCCTGCCTTTATCAACTTCTGGAAAAAATCTTCCAGCTTTTACATACTGATGCACTGTCAAATAATAATTGCAAAATAGTATCAATTGTACAGCCTATGCCTTTACGAAGCTGGTTTTTTTCCCCCCACTACATAACCGCTCTTTATTGTTAGAACTAGAAATCTGATCCAGTATGTTAGCATTGCTTGGTAGTGATAGGTACCGCTCGATCCCTGGTAGGTATTAAGAGGCATTGCTCCCTTACTAGAACTCTGCTGGTTAGTATCAGCTGAGGATCTGCTATAAGCTTTCTGCCACTGTTTTCTGAACTTTTTAAAGATTATTTTTTTGTCATTATCTGTTGGAAGAAGCAGGGTTTTGCTCTTGACAAACTGCTGAAATGGTCAAGTGCACATTTGCCTTGTTATTTAGCTGACTGCATTATAATATTCAAATGGAGAGGTATCCACCAACAGCACTGTTGAACCGTGGAAGAATAATACATATTTTTAAATGATCAGATGGAGTGAATGTGGTATAAACAGGAATATTGCCCCTTTTCTACCACTGACACTATCACACAGTAGAACACAATAGAGACATAGATATCGATACAGATAAACAGTACATAAAACCACAACATATAGGTTCCATTAAGGAAAAAGGGAGACGTAGTAATACAGTAAGAGAACAGTTCAACTTTTCAAAATTCAGAGCTGAGTTAGTTTTGAACAAGTATTGCTGTACATTATGCTGCAGCAGGTGTGGGAGAGTGGCTGAAATATATTTGAGAGTAACAGTTGTTTGTCTTTCCTCTGAATGAACACGAACAAAAATAAGGCTTTTCCTGTCTGGTTTTTAAACATACTGCAGTAAGGGAAGTGTCCAAAAATGGCAGTCAAAAGTAATAATTGGGACTTAAGAGTTTACCCTTTAAAGTCAGAAATAGTCCCACTGAAGTTACTTGTCCCAGTCCATGGAATATATGTTTATCCTAGCTGAGGACATAGTGTAGTGAAATTCCCTTAGGAAATGGGCATTACTGAGAAATGAATCAAGCCCATATTACTGATTATAGTAAAAGTTGACTTTTTTTGAAGGAAAAAGAAAGGTAAACAATACTTCTTGCTGATTATTTGTCATCATCAGGGTAAGATCAAAGACATTAGGGGAAAAGGCTGCATTAGCTGAATTTCTGTTCCGGTGTAAAGAGGAAAGAATTGCATAGGCATGAGTGAGTTGCACTGGGGAGGCACTGTGCTGAAGGAAAGGGGATTCAGCAGCAAAAATGTTCTTATAAATTGGAGGTGGAGTGTAGAAACAGAAGACCACAATGTTTGACATACTGGACTTTCAAGATGTGTTACAAATATTAATTTGCACACTTAGGCAAGTAAGTTGTTATTTTCTCTGCTGTATGGATCAAGTACTTTGACAGAAGAGTTCTGCTTACTCAGTGCTACTGCAGGATCATTGTCATTGAAATTAGTGAGGGTTTTGGTTGATTAAGATTGGAATGGAACTTGAGGAATTCAGATTGCTGTGGACAGACAGGCAGATGCTGAGGGTTGGCAAATATGGTGTGGTATCTGTGGAACGTCCACTGCCTTTTCAGATGGCAGCAGGAGGTTAGGCAGGATGTACTAAGACTCTTAAAACAGCATTAGATAACAAAGTTCAGGTGCCTGAGTTGCACCTGGGTTGCTCTTACTTGTGGACAGGCATATAGGACCCTCATACTGAAATCCTCCAGGTACTTCTGTATGGGATACTTGAGGTTTTTGTCAGGAAAAGTTGGACCAATTGCATTGATTTACAGAGATTTTTGCGTTTAAATACATGGAAACAGAAAGATAGCTTGATAGTGTAAATCAGAGCAGGTTTTCTGGGCTCAGTAACTGTAAAATAAAACACTACATTCTGTTCTCAGCTGGGCAGTATACAAGCAGAAGGCAGCTGCAAGTTTTCCTTGGGTAACTGCAGAATGGGAGCTGGTTTGATTGATCAAAAATAAATAGAAGGTTTTAAAAATTATCTTCCCAACAAATTGTATTTTTGGTCTTGAAATTTGTTTTCTCCTCTTACAGCTTGGCATTTAGGGTAAATACACTCAGTGCCATACACATAGTTGCAAACAGATAGATACAGGTATTTCTCCTACACTATGTTACAGTCTTTTGAACATCTCAAAATGATCTTTTCTGGAAACATTTCACTCACAGGGTTTATTCTTGTCCTAAAATGTGGCTGTTTGCTGATGATGTGTTTGAAGAATAAGAATAGTGAATGGACATGAAATTTGTGCTTGTAACCTCTGTGCAAGACAGTTATCATGCTACTGTGAGTAAAATTAGTTTTTGTTCACGACTCCTGCACAAAGTCACTGTATTATTTGAATCCCAGGTTTTCCATCAAAGCATAACTTGGAAGGGATTTAAGGGATTCACAGGCCTTCTGGTGCCCCCCAGTCCAGCATTTTGAAGACAAAGAAGTAAATTGGAGCTTACGATAGTAGCTTTGCTGTATTTTTTTTTTTATGGTTAAAAGAGCCTGCTTCTCATTCTCACCCAAATTTTGTTTTTGGAATGAATGAATTGAATGGAAAAAGGGTGGCAAATACCTGATAGTTTGTATTGTTTTGTCCAGTGTTTTATCCCTAGCCACGTTTTCTACAATATGTTATTGATTGCTGTGTCTGGTCTGGCTTTGAAATGTTTCAAACCATGAGATTTTTATCTTTCTTCTGGGGCTACTGTTTCATCTAACAGATTTCACTGATAGGAAGCTTTTCCTGATAATCCTGGTAGCTCTCTTCTCTGGCTTTGTGGTAAGCAGCTCCATTATTCTTTGAAATACGTGAGTGATCAGTGGACGTTTTTAAGAGATACCCTTCCAAATTGGAAGACAAAGATAATTTTAGACAATACAGAGGATAAAGAGCGGGAGAGAAAAAAAAATTATCAAGCTAGATATACTTTCTGATAGAAATATGTTTCTAAAGTCTACAACATACTTTTCAGTGACACGCAATTATGATGGGTACTGCTTTTGAGAGACTCAGATTTACTTTTCTAGAGACCTAAGCTGGCTTGTTATTTAATTGTTAAGATACTGCCAGTAGAATTTCTAAAAAGGAAGACTGAAAAACTATCTGTCTGCAGAGTCAGTGTGTGAATCTTTCCATCATTTCAGCCTTCTGCTACTTTCTGTGGTGTTTGTGTCCTTATTTTGGATATTTGTCACATGTTTTAAAGGCCAGTGTTGTATATCTGGGTCTTGGCATGTTGAGAACTGTGAATGTGAATAATGAGTCAATTATCACTTAGTCAGGAGGAAGGCAAAGTGATCCTCGTGCTGGCTTGAATGTAATCTCTCCTCCTTCCCCTTCTCTTTGAAAGTAAGGACAGAAACTGTTGAAATTAAGAACACTGTCAAAGGAATACAGCTATGATATTTCTCTGCAGATTGTAGATTCTTTAAATTTAGAACAATTTATGTGTGTTGTTTTTAATAATATTTTTTAAGATCATGACTCTTACTGCTTCAAGAGAGGCAGTTATGTCATGCATGCACTGAGAAACTGTAGGTATCAGTAGTTACTTTGGACATCTGAACATGGATCTTACTGGCCCTGAGGGACTGTGCAGGAGGCTAGCAACGTCATGTTTGATTCACTCCCCTCCCCTCCAATTTATGGGGCATAGGCTCATTATGCACATGGTTGCATAGCTGATACTTTGTCCACAGAATACATTTCACAACTGCTTTGGATTGCTTAGACTTCTTTCTTTTCCTTCTGAATTTTTCTTCCCTTGCAGTCATGAATCTAGTATGACATTGCAGTTGTGAATGTTCCATCAAAAGTAATGTTTAATATTCTATAACCCAGTAGCTCTGCAATGGTTTTAGCCAGAAAAAAATTTCTGACAGCAGTTTGTGACAGACCTCTTGTGAGAGACAGTGCTTCTAGCTGTAGGATGGGGCTGGTAAATGGCACATAAATACTATGAATGCACTTGATTTCTTATTAGCTCATTTAATCTATCTAGCTTTTAAACTGTGACAATAGCTCAGCTGTCCAGAAAATATGTAACCTAATAAAATAAGTTTGTCAGCTCATGTGTACTTTCTAATTATAACTGCCCAACTATGTGCCATAGGTCTTATGTGATATTAAAAGTGATATTATTTTATAGTATCACTAAAAGTGATATTATTTTATTTGGAACCTCTATTTTGGAGAAGGATGGTCTGATTTATATCCCAGAAGAATGACTACAGTCATACCAGAGATAAGCCTGGGCTTGTGCAGGAATATTGTGTTTATTCAGAATTTATTCAGAGCTGTATGAATTATGTTGCTGTTCGTTCCAGCTGATGATACCTTTTGCCTCTCTGTTGATCTGGCTGGGAAAAGTGTATGGTTTCCAGCAGCTTTTTCTCACTTCTCATACATCAAAGCTCCTGATGTGCACAGGGAGGATACTGGGTCCTCAGTCCCTGTTGTTACTGTATAGGTCCCCACATATTTGGCTGAATAATTTACTAATACACACATACCCTAAGATACATTAATATCCTTTTGTGGCTTGTCAGTCTTTAGTATCAAACTTGTCAGTTCTTAGTGTAAAACAGGAAGTCTATCCTGTTTTTGGATAGACCAACTTTTTGGATAGACTAGCTTTTTGAGCTAGTCATGTAGTTCTTCCTATAAAGTAGGGTGACAGTAAAAATATCTTCAAATAGTAGGTGACAATTTTACCGGTCAAGAATTTAAAAGAGGATTTCCTGTATAATACTGCTTCATCTCCATGGCTTGAAAAAGAGAGTGTTTAGGAAGAAAAGATTGCCCATATATACTGCTGTTTCCAAATACTGTTTTAGGAAAGTGCTTGCTAAAAAAGCAAGATGAAGCCAGATGTCATATCAAGAGACCTGGGATTTAGAAATTACTCAAAGGATCCATCCGTGGTCTGAGCGTTAAAATCTGTTTGCTAGATTGCTCTGGTCAGGTGCAATTTACTTTCTGTGGACCTTGACTCTTATGAGTGTGGACTTCAGGTTATGCCCAAACTGCAGCCTTTTCTATGTGTCATAGTAACTGCAGCAGAGATGTCCCTAGGGATTAATAACTCTTCGGTGGATGGCTCAATGTAGTAACCCCAAGGGCGTCATTAAAACTCTCCACAAGAATTACTTCAATGCCTGTAACATATAATTATGCTTATAGAAATGCACTGCAGTTTTTCTTATTGTTACAAAGTATATTTTTCAAACTAAATCCAAGAAACCCTATTAAAAAAGCGTTTATTTTTCATTAAGAACATGTGGTGTGAAGTTCATTTGAATTGATTGTCCTGTAGCTGCTCCATATTCAATAATGAGACTTTTAAAATAAGAAGTCCTGTATTTTTATTTTGGCCATGATTGGTGTATTTTTTTGCCACATTATAAGAAAAAAAACTATTCAGCATGAGTTCAGAAATCCATGCTTCCATGCACATACTTGTCCTGATCTGTAATCAGCTCTTAGATCCAGTCTGTTCTGTTGAGATTTCATTTAATGATCACCTAGCTGTATCCTAATTCTGCTGGCTGCTCCGTGCCCCATGCACCTGGCTGGTAGGACATTCAGAAGCAGTAATAGTGGTCTTAACTTTGCTCTTGTCCAAGGAGTTGTTAAAGGTCTGAAAGATGTCACAAGCTATCATTTAAAGACTCAGTTCTGTTTCTGAATACTTCCCTATTTTCATTGAGGGCCCAATGAGCCACTTGATGTATGTCCTGGTTCTGACTGGGATAGAGTTAGTTTTCACCTGAGCTGGGAGAGGAACTGGAGCTGGTGGCACCTGTGCTGGGGGACACAGCTGGGACAGTTTAATAATTAGCCAACACTTGGGATATTTTACCCAAATAGGCCCAAAGTCTATTCCATACTCTTTGACATGCTCAGCTTATCAGTGAGGACGGTGCTGAGGGGAGGTTCCTGCTACTTGGGAGGAAGCTGGGCAGCAGGATCCACTGTAAGTTATGTGTTTCAGTATTTTCTGTTATTGTTTTTTTTGTTTGTTTGTTTTCCATTTCTGTTTTCTTTTCTTCTGCTGTTCTCTTAAACTTTTATTTTAAATCTCAACTCATGAGCTTTGCCTTCTTTTCTTTACCAATTCTCTTCCCTGTCCGGGTGGAGGGACTGAGTGAGAGACCGCATAGCTTAGTACTGAGCGGAGCTAGCCTGTGACAACCTATAAAATAAACATGAGAAAAGTTATTCCAATCTTCAGTCAGTGCACTGGCAAAACATTTTTCCAGGATATCTTTCAAGACCAAAGGAATTCCCTAAGGGACCAAATCCTGTTTGAACATCTGTATTTAATCTTTAATTTCAGGATGTAAACTTCTGGCAGTTGAATATCACTGGTGTTTATTAGTCTGATCCCAATAAAAAATACTTACTCACAAAATTTTCCAACCCATTCAGAATGCTGATATCGGGAGGAAATCAAGTCGGTTATGAGCTAAGTCAAGAGCATGTTATAGTTGTTAGGCATTGCAGCTTTCAGTGTTTAAGGAAATCAGCTCAAATGAGGTGTTTTACTAACTAAAGATACAGGGGCTTGGTTATAGGACCTATCAGTGCATCTCATCACATGGTCCTGGACTGGTGGAGATTCTGGCAGTGGTACCTGTGGACACCAATAGTCAGTACAACCTGGGTGATACCAAGATATTGAGGTATTTTTGGACCAGATCATCACTATACTATGATCAATATCAGTCGTTTCTTGTGCCTGATAGGAAGGTACACCATCGGTTAGGTACGTGAAGGAATATGTGCGCTTGAACTGCTTAAGAGAGAAAGTGATTTTGTGAGTACAGATCTCACGTAAGCACAGTTTTGCTGGGCTTTTAAAATTAGACATATGAGTGTTGGGAGTGTGTGTTGGTATTGGGGAATGAGAGGGTGGTTTCTGGGTTTACTTCTGAAAATGTACATCTAAAATAACTCTACTGATCGTTTGCTTTTGCTATGGGGTTTATAGTGGTGTCACAAAGAAGAGACTCTCTTCATATGTGCTGTGTTTGCAGTGCCAGATGAAGGCACAAACGTTGCATGCCATTTTGTGCAGCGTTCAGAGAGCATTTAAATGAAGTTTTAAAATAAAATCTAAGGTGTAACCTTACTTTCCATCCTGCTTTTTTGGGTGTTTTCAACTCTTGGGTTATTTTATCAAGTTTTGCTGTATATTGCATAAGTTTTTGAGGCAATGAATTCTTCAGTATTGAGGAATGAGTGGTACTCTTTGCACGTGAAGTTCAAACTGCATATCCGATTTTATGATAAAAATTGCAAAATAAATGTATATGAAGCACATGGAAGCTCTGAGCTTGAGAGGAAAAGTGAATGTGTAAAATAAGTCAATACTGGATCTAATGACATTAATGTTTTTCTTTTTCTTGGATAGTGCATTACGTTATCTGATCTGGTGTGATTCTCCTTGCAGAGGAAGAGGGGACGACAATTCAAGGAAGTAAAGTAGACTCTCTAAGGAAAACGTTTTCTGCTTCTGAATTATCAAACAGAAATAAACAGGATGGCGTGCCTGGAAGAAGGAAAGAAATGTGGGTGTCTCTTCCACTGCAGATGCCAAATGAGAATGAGGTAATGAGTTAACATTTGTCTGTGTGGACAAGCACCACATTCAAACAGGAGAAAACATGGGGAGATACACTTTCTAAATGTTAGAGGGTAGTGGTATTTATCCCATCTGAGGCAAATATTTAAAATACTAGCTAAGTGTGTAATGCTTACAGAGGCACCTGCAGGGATCACGTTTGGCAGTGGCATTTGCTCTGCTGAAGAGCTGCCATAATCTGACTAATAAATAAGGCATCCTGCAAGGACCTTTGTAATGCTTTCACTGAAGACTGCAGTTAACAGTAGAGGTTGGCAAAAAGTAAAAAGTCTTGGGAGTATGGATGCCAGCATGCACAGATTAATTTTGTTTCTTGGGGATTTTAGCAAGTACTGAATTCTATGTTACTGAAGCTAGATTGCTTCAGCTACCTAAAGTAAACAGTAGGCAGGCCAGAGGCATTTTTAATCTTCTGAAACATATGAGATCAGGGATTTAATGTGTAGGAACAGGAAAACGACAGACATCAACTGGAGAGAGCGAGATGGAAATCTGAGTCCACTTGCTAAGAACTGCTCTCCTACCTGAATAACAAATAACTATGCTGTGATCTAGCCTGTTCTTTCATTGCTACTTCTTTTTTAATAAAAAGTTCAGATTGTTTTGTGCAATATGCAGTGCCTTCAAATGATGGGCCTACCAGGCCTCAGTCAAAGAGCACATGTTGTCATTTTCGTCCCTACTAGCACATGCCTTTTGAGGCAAAATCGAGCAAGGCTTTTGAAACAATCACATTCTGTCAGTTGATTGTGTAATAGTAATGACAAGAATCTTTTTGCCATTTTCCCCCTGCCATATTCTTGTGAAGAATATGATTGCCTCATTGGAATAGACTGCCTTTGGGTGTCTTACTTTAGCCACCTTGGATTAGCTTTCTGCTCCCGTAAAGCAACACTTCCATTATCCTTTATTTACGGGAACATCTTAATACTTGTCTTTGTTGCTACAGAAAAAGAGTTTCAGGCATGGCTGCACATTTTTGTCACATTAACAGTTTAAGAAACAAATACAGTAATAGTAGAATGCATCAGAAAAATAGCTAGCATCGTGACAGGAGGAGGCTGTAATGTGGTAAGTTGGCCACTGTAACCTTTAAGCCTGCCCTGAGAAAAGAGGGAAAAAATCCTGCTATTGAAAACAGTGCTTCTGTACTAAATGCTGCTTTATAGGCATGCTGTGATTACTTGCTCTGTTGTTCCAGTTGGTTCGGTTTGGCCCTGTGTAGGATTTCAGAATACTACTTATATGCTCTTTATTTTCAGGAGCATTGCTTCAGTTGTTTAAAAATTTTAAATTCACTGTAAAGGATCTGTATGTGCAAATGAGTAGAAGCTTTGACTGTGATTTTGGTTCTGTTTCATACATATAACTATTTCTGACTCTCTATTTACAGACAGTGATGAATGAGAGCTGGTGGCTCTGATAGAAATGATCTCAGTCTGTCTGAAAGACTGAAGATGAGGTTTTCTTTGGTTTTCTTCAAAGTGGGGATTATGAGTAGAACATGACTGGTTTTTGCTTTATTTCTTTACAAAGTACTTGCAATTTGTTGATATATATCTTTCTCATCTGTGGAGAAAAAAGGATAAGAGCATCACCAAGCAAATTTTTTTTTCAAATGTTAATGAGTGTGTACTTTTAAAGTGTAGAAGTTATGTAAGTGTTGATGAGAATGGTGTCAAATAAAGTTGGAAAAAGTTATTTAGCACGGAAGACAGTGCATATAGTAAATCCCCCACGGTAACACTATTTGCACGTAGGCTGGGAAAGGCCTTTCACTCTCACCCTGTGCATCTATTCAGAATACTACCACGAGAAAAGATGTTTCTTATTTCAGCTATGTTTTAGATAGGTTAGACTATTTTGAAGGGACATCAGCCTGAAAAAAAACAGTAATGTGGCATCCTAGATGAAATACTAAAAATTTAATAATTCTTAGCTTTTTTTAATTTCCCATTCAGTTCACGATTAGTATCAAAACAGAAGGATCAAGCTCTGCTTTGCCTATAGCATGTATTGTCTCTGTGCTATATGCAGTGAGCTTGCAAAACTGAAGGGTAATGTCATGTATTTGTTCCTTTGAAAATATTTTACTTCTCCATCTTCCTACGAAGTTCCTGAAAAAGTTACTGTACAGCTTGAGCTTCTTTCCCATCACTGTAGTTGATATGCAGCGATTCTGGCAGCAATTCTTTGTTTATACTTATAAATATTTCCTTTGGGTTACACATATCGGAGAAAATGTATGTACTTCCTTGGAAAAATCCGGGGGAGAATGGAGAAGATGAAGGAGACAATGTAATGCTTTTTTGCTTTGCTCTAGATTGTACTATATGGAATGGAATTAATACATTTTAATCTATTTTCCAATTTGGGGTTTTTGTGACAGGTGGACGAGCACTTAGATTTGGAAGATATAGACACAGATGAAGAGATGTGCAGAGGTAGGTTTCTCCTGGCTTCATATTCACTATCATTGCCTGTCTTTGGATGCAAGTGTATGGACCTTGTTTAAAGCACCATTTCTCCCCTAAAAAGATGTTTTTCCTGAGTTCTTCTGTTGCTAAAAAATTCCTCAAATTCCCCAAATTAAAGTACTCCTTTCCTCACTCTAGGAGGTAATGAGATAATAAATTACAAGAAATATTTATTATACAGTTTCCTGGTGAGCAGTTGATTTTTTTTTCATGATTTTTCAAATTTACAGGAAGCTTTTTGTTAGCAATGTTTCTACATTTTTCTGCACTTCTATTTTGTATTGAAAGTATTTTGATTACAAAAGTTTCTCCACAAAGTAATGTGGGTGCTAACAGGGAGTTCTATAAAGTGGAAATATTTAATTAAAATGTTGTCTGTACCTATTAAAATAATTTAATCCTGCATTTAAAGTAGATGAGACCAATTTTGAATTCACAGAGAACTTCTTTAAGAATTCAAATTACAAGCATTTTGAGTTGTGTTGAGCTGTTCCATATATCTGCAATAATTTTAACTCTCCCACCTCTAAAAGTAAATAGAAACCTAGTGTCTGTAGTTATTTGTCTATCATAGGTGCCTGTGTGGTCTTTATTACCACCAGAACTGACGACCTTTTAGTGAATAAATATATGTTCTTCATCTATACCTGTGACTGTATAAAGAAACCAGGCCACACAGATAAAGGGATTTGCTTAAGGTCACTGAAAGAAGCTGTTACAGAGCAGGACTTCAGTCCTTAGTTATTGCCATTTCATTAGTCTGTCTAATCTCTTAAAGATTGACTAGTCTTTCCTTTCTGTATGTGCAGAATTCCTATGAAGTCAGAGGGCTTAGAGACTTGCAGTTGATGAATATTTGGAGCTTGACAGTAAGTCACAAGAAAATAATAAACCAACATAAGTCAGGTTTACCACAAATATTCTTTCTCCAACCTGGCATTTCGGGAAGGAGAGAGTAAGATAGCAGTCCTGGATCAATACAGACATCAAAGATTTCTTTTGATTGCGGTGTTCATATGTGCCAATTTTTTTTCCATTTGTTGGACATTGTTCTGTGTTTGTCTTAAATTCTGATAATATTTATTAAAAAGACTTGGGGCTCACCGGTGGAAGCCTAAACCCACATTTCACTTGCATCATAATGAAATTAGAATTATCTATATGCACTTCATGGAATTGTTGTTAAATATCTCTAGTTCAAAACAGGCCACAAAGTGGATGATGAGAAATAAGCCCAACACTAAAATGCCAAGCAGGGCAATGAGGAAAGAAGAGCTCTGCCAGAGCTTGGGGATAGCTTACCACTTCTTGGTCCATGCCAGACCTTGCCTCTCTCCAGGCTTTTCAGTCATTTCTCTGTATTTGTGTGTGTGCAAGAGTAAGTGTTAATCACATACGTTTAGAAACTCCTAGTAAAACAGACTGCATTTGAATAAGATGAGAATTGCAAAAATTATCATCTGCTTGTACTGTCTGAGTAGCATTTTATGCAAGCCACATTGGGAAAGCCTTTCAGTTAGTGCTTTTATTGGTGATTGTAAAAACAATAAACATAACATTATACCACCACTACTGCGGATTATCAGTAAGCTAACTGCTCGCTTTTTGCGTGACATTTGATTTGGCTTTCAGTCTCTGCTCTCCGCAGCTCTTCTCATGAGGCAGCATTCCCTGCAGAAACTCCCTGCACAGACTGCCTCAGTGCAGAAAGAAGTCACATCAGCCCCTATGCAATCAACAGTGCTCACTAACAACATTAAGCCTTTAGATTTTATTTTATAACGTCAAAACACTGCATAGCCAGAAGCTAATTATTCCTTATAAACTCTGTAAGAAAGGTGAACAGCATACAAACTTATATCTGGGAAACCCATAGCCTGGGTCTTGCCCAGGGTTTCTTTGGTGGACGTAGTTGTTGAGTCAAGATGAAAAATTTCCCCTTGACTCCTGAGTGCAAGAAATAGGACTTAAAGTTTGATAATTGTCTTACATGTCAAAATCCACTTGATAGGCTTCATAATAAGAGAGGTATAGTCTTACTCCTGTAGAAGCCATATAACAAAATGCAAATTAATATATAAAATGTTGTTGCTTCTATTGTTTGTACTAATAAAGTAATATAAAATCCCTATTGACCAGAGGATTAATTCTGAAGAATTACAGTTTATAAGCGAGGAAGTGTGACACAGATTTGAAAGACATTCTGTTGCTGGCCTTTTTAAATGCTGACACCTGTATGTCAGAACAAATGATAGATTTAAGACTTCATATTGGCAAAACAAGCTAGGACACCCAGTGAAAAATGTCATACCTTGCTAGTATAATTACAGCAAGCTTTTATCTCTGCTTGTTATTGGCAACAGTTCAGTATCTCCATACTTCGTTTTGTTTTAAAGGGCAGATCAGTTAGCTGAGTTAGCAACTGTACTTTACTACAATAAATAGTCACACTTAAGGGGAAGTGGCTTGAAGTTGGCAGTGTGAAAAGCATGGTAGAAAATAGGTGTTAAAACATCCCATCTAAACTAATGTTTTTTTTTGGGAGATGTTGTGGAAGAATCATTCTAGTGAGGTTTTTCTTTTTTTTTTTTTTTTTTTAAGCTACTTATTTTCTGAAGTCCAATGTCTTTTAAGATGTGAATGAATACAGCTGCTACTTACAAAAAAAAAGCACCCCATAGGTTTGGCCACTATGCAAATTCAGTGTAGCTGTTTTCATTAGATAGCACTGGACTGAAAGCCAGAAACCAAGGCAATGTTTTGCAGTGTGGGACTGTGGCACAGTAAACCATGACTGGCAAAATAAAATTGCTGCCCTAAACCATAGCTTTAATGCTTGGTGTAGAGGCAGCATGTGTATGGTGGACTATTTAATTGCTTTCTCACTCAATTTAATCTGTAACTGTAAGTAGCTTAAGGCAACAATAGAGATGATCATGCTTTCTCCAGGGACAAGCAGAGAATGCCTAGTACCTATGCTTTGGCAACAGAAGTTTTCCAGGACTGATGACAAATCACTTGCTGCAGGGCTTGAAGGATAGTTAGGTAATAATAAGTAGTATTTGTATAAAGTACAAAATATGTAAAAGCATGTCTAGAGACCTTGAATGTGCTATTTTTTAAATACAAGTGAAAATTAAAATAGGACTAATTTAATGTATGGATGAATCTGCATAAGCATGGATATCAGAGTCTCATCCTAATCCTGCTTGGAACGCTGAGATACTATGAACTTATTTTTTTTCGAAGTCTCAGTTCTGTGTAACCTCACAGAGGTTCAGGAGAACTCGAGTGACTCAATTACTTTGAAGCTGAGGCCAAGCATAACTATTTGATTATTTAAATAATACTTTAGGCAAATTTATATCAATTTCTGTTATTTTCCACAATCTATGCATTTCCATTTATATTTTGAGCCTATATTTACATACGGAAAAATAAAGTGGAGAAGGAGGACTCAGAGTTAAATATTGTGGATTTTTTTCAAGTATGGGACTCCCCCCAGCTGGTGAATCTCTTTCTTTTTTTCTTCTCCAGTCTCTGCAATCCATTTAACGCGACCTTGAGATGTTTTCACACTAGGCAGCTCTTCGGGACTGACAGCCTGAAGCCTGAGAATCAGAGGAGACAGCAAAATTTAGCTTTTAAGCTTTTTTTGTTATCACTACCTCCCTCCTTAGTTCCCCATCAACAGCATTTTTGTGAACTGTAGTGTCTGAACGTGGTAAAACCTATGTTAGTGTATCTATAGCTGGGCATCATTTGGCTACAGTAAAGCTAAAGATTTAGACAAGGCTTTGAACTTCTTCACTCTTGAAAGTTCAAATCAGGCTTGTGCAAGCAGATTAATTTTTTTCTATGTTATAATTAATGTCAATAGTACACAATGGTCAAAATTCCCCAATTTGGCAGTGTTCTCAGATTTAGTAATCCCTTTCTGTGGTTCTGTCATGTGTAGGGGGGAAAAAAGGGACTAAAGAGAAGAGAATTGATCAGTTTCCAAATGTGCCCTCTTAGAAGTATGCTGGACTTGAGTAAAACCATCAGAGCTCACTACCATATCATGCAGGAAGTTAATTCTTCATGGTATAAGGAGAGGTGCATTTCAAAATATCTTCTCAGATATTTGATATCACTGCCTACTCAGTTATTTCTGTGTATGGTGCTGTTGGCAGTACCCACAGCTTTCCTGTTGCTAATTAATCACCTCCACAGAGAACGTAATTAGCGGCTTAATTAGGATCATCATCCACTAGTGCTGTAGCATCAGGCTAAACCAGCTGTGAGGTACTGACTAGAACTTACAATAGACCACGGTTCCTTTGGGAGCTCCCACTGAGGACAACTGTCAAAACTCCCTAATTTTTCTCTCTGAAGGAGTTTCTTGATTAAACATTATCAGGCAAAACAGCATTTACCGAGTAGACTTTCATATGCTGTCATGCAGCCAGGATAGAGAGCTCATTTCTGGCATGTCTACTGGCAAACAAAAGTTGATTACCACATTCTTATGGGGTGATTGAAGGGAATTTGAAACATTGTTTGCATGACTAATGAGCCTTAAAATAGTGGAATTGACATTCTGAGTACGACAAGCACTTCTTGCTGAAAGCAAAAATATATTTCCTTCTGTTGTCCTAATTCTTATGAGTTGTCTTTCCAAGCCATTGCCAGACTGTTGCGTAACAGTGCTTTCTCCTCCTCTTGGCAGATTGGTCTGTTGGGGGCAGGGGGGTAAGCTCTTAGTATGGAAGTAATCAGTGTTTATATCGGGAGGTGATACAACCCTCCTGATGTCCAGGCTTTCCTTCCTTCAGAGAGGGTGTATATTTAGGGTGCAAGTTTGAAACCATAGGGGAAAATGCTGTTGCCTTTAAATGAGCATTCACATCTTCTTTCTGTCTTACAAATAGTTTTGACCCAAGTTATGAAAGACTGAAAAAAGGAGTTGCCAAGCATGTGAAGACATAGCACATATATCTGTGGACTGCACTGTTCTTTTCAGAAAACTTTCTCATATAACTAATGCAGAATAAGATCAGATGCTATGCTGAGAAGAATTACTGAAAGCACATAGATGACTAGAGATAGATATAAGCAACCAAGAGAATAGGGATGAAAAGTGGAAACCATTTATACATGAATCATGAACTAAAAGGCAAAAATCCAGGAATGAGATAGCCAAGGGAATTAATTCAGCTCTTTTTTAAAGAACGTTCTACTTTACAAGTCCAAAGCCCTGCTGCCTTTGAAATATTACACAATTCCCAGAAGAAAACTAAATGAAGAATTCTGTAATGGTTTTTTTTTTTTTTTTTTTTTAACACAGGCCTAGGTAGGAAGTAATTATTTTCAAATGCAGATTTACAGGAGAATAAGAAGTCTGTAACTCCACTGTTGTGGTAAAGCATGCAGTAGAGATACATTGCCACATCTTTCTTTTCGCTGTGGATCTGTCTACTCTCGTGTTGGTTCCATAAACTAACATTTAAGCAACACTTTGAAAATTTATTCTGAGATTCCAAGATGAAATCAATCTACTAAAATGTAGTGTAAAGCTGTAAAGAAACTTGTGTATCAGTCAGAAAAAAACAGTACGTAGATTTACATAATGCTTTAACTAAGTTGCAAGACATACAGTTCCCTGAAGGTCATTTATGAAAACGTTACTGAGACAAGATGGACACATCTGTGCTGTAGCAGAGCTGAGATTGATTCACGTTAAAAGGTATTTCTAAACCTAAGGCGTATTCTTCTGTGCTGTCACAGAAAGCAAACCCACTGTTCCTAGTATGAACATTTTGCTTAAGTATGTAGAGGAAAAGTGATTCTGAAAGTCTGTGCATTTGTGAGCTGTGAACCAAATCCTACTTGTGTGGAAAGGTTACGTGTCCCTGTGTCCCAGATACAGAGAAGTTCTCTCAGGTACCTCTTTTTGGAAAGCGCAGGGAGGAACAAACATCCATGAAATATCCTTGGACAAGAGAGTAATCTGGCACTGTAGTGGGGAATATTAGTACTTCTAACAGGTGTTTTTACTTAGTGTTTTGGGAGAGTGATGTTAAGATGCTTTGCAAAGGTTCTTTATGCCTAATGTACTGGTGGTGAAACTCTAGCAAAAGAGAATTGAATGAGACTGCCCCCCCCAATCAATGGCAAGACCAGGGTTCAGTCTGGTATTTTGTAACTCTTACTGCAGACATCTCTGCTCTGGACCTTCTTTCTTTGTTATGAAAGAGATGAATTTAATCCCAGGCGTTCTCTGAGTTCAGGAGCGTCTACATCCATATTTTTATTTCAGTGTCCTCAAGAAAGAAGAGCTACTTGTCTATTTTCAACCAAGTTTGATTTTTCCTTAGTATCCTATATTTTATTTAGATTTTAGCTCAGGACTGCATGGATCTGTTTTAAAGGTAGCTACCTATATGATATATTGTGCAACGATAAGTACAGCACACTTTGACTAACAAGCTTCTGCCTGTGTCTGAGCACTACAGGATTTTACACAGGCTTTTGCTAATTTATACTTTGAATGGAAGGGTAAAGTTGACCGTTTTTTATTCAACAGGGTCATTAGTTCTCCCAGGAGAGGTGGAGCAGACAGTGACTTGCTGTACACCCTGTTTTGATAAACCTATTCAGCTGAACTTCAGAACTTTGCCAGTTCCACAGCCATCGGACAGCAAAGCCCAAGAGGTATGAGATCAAATTTATTTACTGAAACATTGCAGGCTTGGGGTGGGGTTTTTTACCTATTGACTTCCAATGTTATTTCCAAAAGAACAGCGAGATATAGATGGAGTGTGTGGAACTGCTGTGAGTTAACAATTCACGTAATTTTTAAGTTACTTTGAAATTATTAATGTATTCCTAAATACATTAAGAAGAGAGATAAACACTGTAATAGAAGGGTACTGTTTTATCTTGCACACTGCTACTGTGTAATGCTGCATTTTCAAAATGTGTACTTCAGTACTTCAAACTGTATCTGGGCTTTTAAATATTTAATTGGTGTGACTCACAGAATATTCAAGTAAACTCTTGCACTTCCTGACCTTTTACCAAATCATTACTTACATAGAATGATGGGCCATTTAATTTTGCAGTGATCTCATGATCTTACAGCATCCTGCAGTTCTCATTGGGCTGAATATGGGAACTATCTTCTGCAGCAAGGAGGTAGTGGATGATCCCTTTAATGTGACATTTAAAAGAACAACAAATATTTTAGAATATATTGTGATCAGAATTGGGGTTTGTCCTCTTGGAAATGAGTAGTAGCAAGATGCTGCTGAGGATCTATGTTGTTTAGGTCTAGTGTGGAGAGGTTTGCATTATGGAGTCTGAGTCTTTTAGTCAGACGTAATCAATACAAGCTTTAATTGAGAATTGTAATTTTCCCCCAGAATTTCAGTTCTTTTCAAACTGGAACAGAAGGTGTGCATTGCTCACAGGCTTATTTTAAGACATTAAGCTTCCTATCCAAATAGTCAGTGTGAGCATTAATTTTTGAGGATGTTTCTATTGCAGAGAATTCTTCACCACTCTTTTCCCTTGCTGTAATAGAAGCTGAAGTTAGCTTCTGGCTAAAATGGGCCAATTTTGATAGTTCATATGCTTATTGATGTCCCATGAGGCTAAAATCAAGTTTATAAATGACGCGTGACTGGTGAAGGATTGGTGTTGGTGTTATAGCAATGCATATGGTACCTCCTTCCCTGAGCTCAATTGTGTTTAGTTCTTTGCAATAAACTCTCTACTATAAGGAACAAGTCTGCTTTGGGAAAAGTAAATGCTCTGAAATGACCTTTCAGGCTTTAATACCCACCGTTCTGTGAATAAAAATACTCACTCTTTTCCCTAAGGATTGACATAGTTCAAAGTTTTTGCCTTGAGAAATATCCATTGGCAGACAAAAAACCACCTAGAATGAGGTTTTATAGTTTTCTCATTTAATAGCTTCTGTATAAAACCAAGAAGAAGGAAGATTGTAGCAGCCTGCAGTGTTCATAAAGGATTGCGTATGAGTCTTTAAACTATAATTCATGAAAAATAGATAAAGATCCCACTGCATGCAAAATTCATTTCCATTTGAAGAAAAGTTAGGTTATGAAAGAGAAACTGGGTATTATTACGTTGGTTAAGGGTTGCTGCATTTTTCAAGAAAAAAGACTTAGGATTGTCACAACCATTTGATTGGTGCCAAGCTACTCAAGATGAAGGCAGCCTTTCCCCTGAATTATACACATATTTGTGCCTTCACTTAGATAATATAACTGTGGCCTGATTTTTAGAACTGTCAGGACTGAACAGGTCTACTTTAAAATCCCTCAGTGCTTCAAATTGTTGCCTTGAAAATTAAGTCTTGCATTGCTTATGGCAGGACTTGTTTAGAAAGAGAAAAATATTTTCCCTGGAACAGAGTCATAGAATCATTTAGGTTGGAGAAGACCTGTAAGATCATTAAGTGAAACCATAAACTTAACACTGCCAAGTCCACCACTAAACCATGTCCCTAAGCACCACATCTACATGGCTTTTAAATACCTCCAGGGATGGTGACTCAACCACTTCCCTGGGCAGCCTGTTCCAATGCCTGATGACCCTTTCAGTGAAGAAATTTTTCCTAATATCCAATACAAACCTCCACTGGGATAACTTAAGGCCATTTCTTCTTGTCCTGTAACTTGTTACTTGGGAAAAGAGACCAACATCCACCTCATTACAGCCTCCTTTCAGGTTTCCCCTCAGTCTCCTTTTCTCCAGACAAAACAACCCCAGTTCCCTCAGCCTCTCCTCATAAGACTTGTGCTCTAGACCCTTCAGCAGCTTTGTTGCTCTTCTTTG
This sequence comes from Chlamydotis macqueenii, assembly GCF_036417535.1. Lineage (NCBI taxonomy): Eukaryota > Metazoa > Chordata > Aves > Otidiformes > Otididae > Chlamydotis > Chlamydotis macqueenii. The sequence continues at coordinate 48,640,056 of NC_141560.1, read as the reverse complement.
GATGCACTCCAGCACCTCAATGTCTTTCTTGTAGTGAGGGGGCCATAAGTGAAAACAGTATTTGAGGTGTGGCCTCACCAGTGCAGAGTACAGTGGGACAGTCACTTCCCTACTCCTGCTGGCCACACTGTTCCTGATACAAGCCACGAAGCTATTGGCCTTCTTGGCCACCTGGGCACACTGCTGGCTCACGTTCAGCTGTCTGTGGACCAACACCCCCAGGTCTTTTTCTGCTGGGCAGCTTTCCAGGCACTCTTCCCCAAGCCTGTAGTGTTGTATGGGGTTGTTGTGACCCAAGTGCAGGACCTGGCACTTAGCCTTCTTGTATCTCATACAATTGGTCTTGGCCTGTTGATCCAGCCTGTCCAGATTCCCCTGTGGAGCCTTGCTGCCCTTCCACAGATCAACACTCCTGCCCAACTTGGTGTCATCTGCAAGCGTACTGAGGGTGCACTTGATCCCCTCATCCAGATCATTGATAAAGATATGAAACAAAACTGGCTCCCATACTGAGCTCTGGGGAACACCACTTGTCACTAGCCGCAAACTGGATTTAACTCCATTCACCACAACTCTTTGGGCCTGGCCATCCAGTCAGTTTTTTACCCAGCGAAAAGTATGCCTGTCCAAGCCATGAGCAGCCAGTTTCTCCAGGAGAATGCCGTGGGAAATGGTGTCAAAGGCTTCACTAAAGTCTAGGTAGACAACATTCCCAGGCTTTCCCTTATCCACTAAGTGGGTCGGTCACCTTGTTATAGAAGGAGATCAGGTTAGTCAAGAAGGACCTGCCTTTCATAAACCTATGCTGACTGCACCTGAATCACCTGGTTGTCCTGTGCCACGTGATGGCACTCAAGATGATCTGCTCCATAATATTCTCTGGCAGCAAGGTCAGACTGACAGGCCTGTAGTTCCCCAGATCCTCCTTCTGGCTATTCTTGTAAATGGCCGTCATATTTACTATCCTCCAGTCAACTGGGACCTCCCCAGTTAGCCAGGACTGCTGATAAATGATTGAAAGTGGCTTGGTGAGCACTTCTGCCAGCTCCCTCAGTACCTTTGGTCCTCTTGAGTTGCCTGCCCCTTCTTCCAAAGGTCATAAACTCTTTTTTTTTTTTCCTGAGTTCCAGCCAAAGCTCTCTGCTCAGCCAGGCTAGTCTTCCCTGCAGGCTTGTCTTTCAGCTCGTCTCATCTAACTTCAGCTTTAAATTTAGTCTAATTTACTCCTTCTGTCATCAAGATGGGGAGATAAACACCTCTAGAAAGTAATTCATCCCACTTGCTGTAGGCATTTGTCCTAAGATATCTTCATCCACAGGCTGACTCTTAGGCTAGGTCTTTTTTGGCTAATTGACTACCTTAATCTAGAAGCCTAATTTTTACATGGCTAGGAATAGGAAAGATGAATTCTATCCTTCTCTTCTCCATTGTTTTTCTTTAGTTTGAGCACTCAAAAAAGTATTTACCATGCCTATCATTTTATCTTTATCTGTGGAATGGCAGAATCTAACTGGTGACTAAAATAACTTAAAATACAGCTTCCACTGAGCTCCTTTGGTTTAAGGTTTTACTGATAGGCCTCAGCTGAGCTTTGTTTCTGCTAAGTGCTATGCATAAATGCAACAGCAAGGAGGAACTTAAAGACAGGATTGACTAAGTGGAAGAAGATGGAAGAGTTACATCTTCTCGGAGGCCAGTATTGAGTGACTTGTCCAGAATGATGAAGCAGAAGTGGAAAATGGGTCAAGATTTATTGACTCCCAGTCCAGTGCCCCAAGCTCAAGACAAACTTTTATTTTCCTTCCAAGTACCCTGGTATATATTAAGCTTATATGAGATAATAGCATACATGCCTTCCCCTCTCTTTTTTTGTTTTACTTATTGTTATTGAACTAGTAAGTTTTCCCTTGAGAATACAATGAAATAATTTGTGAGTGTATGTGCATCCTTTACATAATTTGAAGAAGTGAATCACAGAGTGCTATAATTACATAGAAATAAAAGTTTTAGGACAGAGACAAGCTGTTCAGTTAACTGTAACTCCACACAGATTAGTAAAAAGAACTGAGTTGCCGATTATTAATAGACTTCTGAAAGTGTCAACTTTAAAGTATTTTATTTACAACATTACTTTGTAAAACAGCCTCTAGCAAAATACTTCAGTTATTAATATGAACATTACATTTGTTTCCCCTTTAATTTGGATATGCAGGAACTGTAAATGAAAATGATTTTTTTCTTCAGAGAATAAATCACAGGAGCAATCTTAAGCAAACTGGCAGTTTTCTGATAGAGCAAAATTCTACTCCCAGAGAGCTCTCAAAAAAATTTCAATTAGATGTTAAATTAGACACCTGAAATTCGCATATTTCTTTCAGCTCCTTAGGCAAAAATAACAAGATATTAACTTGATCAGCTCAGAGGATTCAGTGTTCTATTGCAAAATGTCCTCCTTTTGAAATAGATCAAAATTGCAGTTTGCAGTATAAAAATTTTAGATTGCTTGTCTGCATGGAAGATTGAAGTGAATGGTTTTTTGGGAGAAGAAGCAAAAGAAAAATCCCTAGCGCTTTGAATACTCATTTGAAAGGTGAAGCACACTGATAAATATGCAATGTGAATAAACTTTTCAAATGCACAATGAGTGGGTAACAGAAAAATTGTTAACAGTGAAGTTGGATATGTTCTACTTTGGCATCTAATTTCAGTTAGTGTTTTGGGGTCGAGTTTTTTAAACAAAAGTTTTTCCAGGATTTCTCTGTGTATTCTTAAAAAGTTTCTGGAAGTACATGAAGGTCAACACAAGGACATAGTGGATGTGTGTATACTTTCCATAACTATATTGCCAGAGGAAGAATAGATGTGTTTTTGTAGAATCCTTTTGAAGGCTTACTGTAATTTAAGCTCTTCCTTAGCTTAGTTACCTATAGATGTAGTAACGAATATTGTTACAACCAAAATAACTGAAAAATATTTGCAGTGTTAATCGTCTTTTACAAGAGTGTGTTGTATTTCTGCAGAGGAAAGGCAGGTAGTAATGAACCCCCATTTGTGGTTCCAATTGTTACCCAGTTGCTGGTACCCTTACCGGCATGGAATTTCAGGAGGCTTTGCCTGTGGAAAAGATGAAACTGGACATGAATACGCTGAGGAGGTCAAGGAGTTAGAATCACAGAATAGTTAGGGTTGGAAGGGACCTTCAAAGGTCATCTAGTCCAACCCCCCTGCAAGGAGCAGGGACATCTCCAACCAGATCAGGTTGCTCAGAGCCTCATCCAGCCTGGCCTTGAACGTTTCCAGGGATGGGGCTTCCACCACCTCTCTGGGCAACCTGTTCCAGTGCTCTACAACTCGCATTGTAAAAAATTTTTTCCCAATATCCAATCTAAATCTACCTCCCTCTATTTTAAAACCATTACTCCTTGTCCTATTGCAACAGGCCCTGCTGAACAGCCTCTCCCCATCTTTCTTGTAGGCCCCCTTGAGGTACTGGAAGACCGCTATCAGGTCTCCCCGGAGCCTTCTCTTCTCCAGGCTGACCTTAGTTGACCTTAGCCTTAATGGGAAAGAGAGCTTGTGTGCAGGCTTTATCTCATGTAAACATTTCTTGAATGTGCTATTTATAAAAGTTAATAATGGTTTACCTGAGATAGCCTTTGGACGTAAGCAGGATAATCTTTGCATGCAGAATGTTTTCTAGACCAACTCTATCTACAAAGGTTGTTTTTCTCATTTATAAATGCCTGTGGTCTACAGATCTGCGCATCTAGGATGATTTATATGCTCCAGCATCTGTTGAAGCCAATGTAATCCAGGTCCTTAGAACATTAAGCAGTACAGATGATTAATAAAATTATACAAAACCAGAAAAAATATTTCCTGATCAATCAGGCAATATTACAGTTTATTAATAAAGGATGTAGGTACTTGCAAGGTGCTTGCTGCCATGTCTGTCAAGTGCCTGGCCACCAGAGAGGAATCCAGCTACTGCTTTTCTGACTTATTACATGGCATTAACTACTTCAGTACAGCTTCTTAAAAAATGTTGCCAGAAATTGTGTGGGATACTATGTCTTATAAACTGAGCAGTGACCATAAGATGCTGAGTGTTCTTCCTCCCTTTTAGCAAAAGAACTAAGTGTATTCTTAACTTCAAATACATCAGTAGTTGTCAGCTTAATTGAGGATTCATCAGAAGTTTGAAAAAATAAGCATGTGTTTAAATATTTTGCTGATTTGGTACGGAATTACTTAAACCTTTGAAATACAGAGTCCTGGAGGAGTTGTACTGTTTGTCATGGTTGATATTTCTAGACATTTTATATTAACTTCTCAAAGGCTGTGGAGCATTTCTGAACAGTTTGGGCAGTAAGGACGTGTCTCCTGTGTAGCAGTGGAATTAATTGCATATAACTGCTTATCATAAACCTTTTGTGTCATGACCCCCTGCAGTTCCTTACCAGCATGCAGCCTGCCATAGTTATTTGTTTTCATTATTTCATTTTATAGGAAGAGTGTTTATTCTAAGATATTTCAATGAGAAGCAATACAGAAATGCTATACAGTATGTCAACAAAGCAAATATTGCCAAATGCAGGAAGACTTTATGTTCATCATGCAATAACTCCAACCAGTTGCATACCTCTGAGATGGTGAAAAGAAATTATTAGAGTCTGAAAATAGATTATGTGTCATTTTGCTCGTTCTATGCATTTTCTTTGCTGAAACTGTGTTCTGGGAAGTATGTTACATTAGTATCAGGTGCATGTACACTGAAGCTTTCTGTGATACTAGTCCAAATTTTAAGGTATGGAATCTGTCCTTGAAATATAACATAGCTGTACATAACTTGTCCATATCCCCACGGCCCTGCCACTACAAGTGACAGGAATGTAATAGATGTGTGCAAGGGAGGTTTATAGATTCCTTGCCTTGAGCGAAATTAGCTAATGATATTCATTCAGATACGGTACAGTACAAATGGGGCACATTAAATGGCTTAAATTAGGTCAAATTGAATAATTGAATTTATTCTTTTACTTAAAAAGAGCTTAATCAGCTGAGAGGGCTAGAGTGAGAAAAAATAGTTTAATTAAATATTAATTAGAAGTTTATATTTTGAGCTTTTTTATCATCACTTGCAGCAATATTATTTATGTATCTTTTTTTCCTCATTACAGCTACTGGGGGATGATGTTCAGCCATTCTCACTTGATGAAGAATTTGATTATGACAATGTGGCACTGACCCCTAAGTTCTCTGAAGCTGAGCTGAAGGCCATGGTAGAGTTATCTGAAGAGAAGAAAACGGGGACAGATGTTAAGTCAGCATGAGCTGAAGACTGAGTCAAAGGCATTCTGTGCAGTGCTGTTGAAATAACATTTTTAGGGGGTAAATCTAGCTCTTCATTGTACCCTTATTTTGTATTTTTATCTATATGGCCAGTAAATTACATCCTTGAGATTTTTTTGTTTGTTCTGCCAAGGTGCCTTGGAGCCTGAGGTTGCATTTCTCTGTATCTCCTCCTAGTCTTAGTGAAAACACAGAATAGGAAGATGATGCTTGCCCAGAGTTGCTTGTGTAGCAGCCCTTCAGCCAGAGAGGAAGTATTTCCATCCTTTTTATATGCCTGTACACTGATTTGCTTAGACATTCAGGTTGGCTAAGGAGGTCTGTATTTGACCCTAAACCAAATGGAATTTTTGTGTAGATCCTTTAATATTTTTAGACCCCAGTGCTCAACTACTTTGTTGTTTTCAAGGTGGTACAAGGCAGTTGGAAGGATGTCTCAAATGACAGCCATAAATTCCCCTGAGTGGGAAAAATCCTTAGGTGGAGTGAATCCTGTATTGACTCAGGCTAGGTATGCTGGAGTAATTGCTCCATAGGACCAAAACAAGCTGGTGGAATTCAGAATAGCACTACGGCTACGCCGGCTTATATTTGGTACTGACTCTGTTTCTGACTAGCGCAAAGCTAGTCCTAAAGCTCTCTTTTACCTCGTTCTTTCAGTAGTGCAAATAAGAATTGCAGCTGACAAATTAGTCTATAAACTCTTTCCCTATTCTTGTAAGACTTATTAAATATACAGAGTTATATGAGTGAATAAATCTGGGTCTGCTGGTTTTCTTTCTCTGTGTTTTGTGTTACATCAGTTCTGCAGAAAAATACGTATTCCTGTTTCCAATAGACTTTTTGAGTTGATCAAAATTGACATGGTGCAACTCCTAACAATTAAAATATGAACTGCTACAAAAAGTCTTCTGTACAGAGTTTAAAATAGTGATCTCATTCATTAAACGAGTTGACATTGAAAGGCTGTCAAATTTTACATTTTTTTATGGGCGATGATTCCAAATAGCAGCTTATGGGTTCTGCTCAGCATCACTGAAATACAGCAAACTCTGGAGTTGACTAAAGGTCAGGTAGTATGGGTGGGAGAAAAGATGTGCATCTCTGACACACGGTGCCCAACACCTCTTGCTATGAGGTGTTTAGAATTAATTTGTTTCCGGCTTACTGTAGAAGCTTTACTATTGACGCGTGGTTTAACGTCACAACACTTGAATTGTGTTATTGGTCTTTTTCTGGTATAAATGCATTAGCTAAAGTTTAATGACCAACATTTTGTCCTTGGCTTACATCCATTATTTCTGAAGTGGATGATTAACGTGATGAATATGGGAAGAATGCCTGAGCAGAAGGACGAGAGACCAAACTACAAGTTGTCTAAAGCCTCTGGATGAAATCCCTCTGGCTCGTTGGCTGCTCCATTGTCAGCAACTTATAAAAGCAAAAAAAAAGGTGCTTTGATGCTCCAAAGGAAATTTTCTGGATCAGTCATTTTTCAGACCATAATCACAGACCACTGAAATGTGGGTAGTGTTTACCTCAATTAGGGGGATATAATTTAAGAATGAGATTAACAAAAACCAGAAAAGGAAGTGGTCACTCACAAGATGTTTAAAGAGGGTGATATAAAATTACAAGTATGTTGTATAGAAAAACTGGTCTGTACAGGACCTTGCTGGCAGAAGGTAATGAGAAATTTATTTTTAACATCGGCACTCGATACCTATGCTGTAGTTAAAACAGTTTTGATGCAGTTAGCTATATAGCAGATTCTACGGTTGTTTGGGAAACATTTTTTTATCTAAATGTGAATTCATTTGAGTTCAATGAAGTGTTTTGTTGAACCCGATATTTTGAGTTAAGTGCTTCAGATCCAACTAGAATTTTCCAGTGAAACATTCAGGTAAAATTCGTGAGCAGATATATTTATTAATTCATCTGCTTCTGGAAGACACAGATAATGTGTATAAATGGGAGGGATAAGAAGTTCTACAAGAGCTCCACAGGAAAATCTGGGAGGAAGAAATTGAGGACTGCTGTACAAAGATAACAATCTCTGCTCCTCCGTGGACCTCCATGGTGGAGCAGGTTGTCCCCCTGCAACCTGAAGGGGAAAGCAGAAAAAAAAGGAGAAGAGAAGATGTGAAGCAGCTGAGCGGGGCCAGAGAAGGGGACGCACAGGCCTCGTGGGCCTTGCAGGCCTCACCCTCTGGCCTCTTGCCAGGCAGCCAACTGGGCCCAACTTGGCCCGGCCTGGCTGCAAGAAGTGGAGAGGAGATGAGATGGATGATGTGAAGAGATTCTGAGAGGTGCCTGCCAGCCTGTTGTGAAGAATTTTTCTTGTGAGAGGAACAGCTGCAGATGCCAAGGTCAGTGGAGAAGGAGGGGGAGGAGTAATGCAGCTCCTGGCCAAGATTCCTCTGCAGCCTGTGGTGATGACCATGGTGGAGCAGGTTGTCCCCCTGCAGCCCATGGAGGTCCATGGAGGAGCAGAGATCCACCTGGAGCCTGTGAAGGACCCCGCACTGGGGCAGGCAGATGCCTGAAGGTGGCTGTGGCCCATGGAGGGCCTGCTGGGACAGCCGTTCTGTAGGGACTGCACCCCGTGGAAGAGATGACCCACGATGGAGGAGTTTCATGAAGGACTGTGGCGTATGGGTGGGACCCCACGACAGAGCAGGGGAGGAATGCAAGGAGTTCTTTCCCTAACGATGAAGCAGTGGCGTAAAACAAAGTGTGATGAACTGACGGTGATCCCCATTCCCTCTTCCTCCCTGTGCCGCTCAGTGGGGAGGGGGTAAGGTAGTAGAGATAATGTTAAGCTTGGGAAGAGGGAGGGGTGGAGGGAGGTTATCTTGTTCTCTGTCTCATTATCCTGCTGTTTTTAGTAATAAATGAATAATTTTCCCCAAGTTGAGTCTGTTTTGCCCGTAATGGTAACTTTAAGGATTTTCTCCCTGTCCTTATCTCAAAACTCGAGCCTTTTTCCTTATATTATTCTTTATATGTGTGCACACAAGCAGGGGTACGACCTTGTTGGCATCATGGAGACGTGGTGGGATGACACATACGACTGGAGCGTCAACACGGAGGGGTATAGGCTTTTTAGAAAGGACAGGAAAGGGAGATGAGGAGGGAGTGTCGCTCTCTACATCAGCAACTGGCTGGAGTGTGTGGAGCTCCGCCTGGGGATGGAGGAGGAGCTGACAGAGAGCTTATGGGTCAAGATTAGAGGATGGGGACGGACAGGGGATGTTATGGTGGGGGTCTGTTACAGGTCGCCTGGCCAGGAAGACAGAGCAGACGAAGCGTTCTATAGGCAGATAGGAGCAGCCTCACGGTCACAAGCCCTGGTCCTCATGGGGGACTTCAACCACCCTGACATCTGTTGGAGAGACAACATGGCAGGGGACAGGCAGTCCAGGACGTTCCTCAAATGCGTGGATGACAACTTCCTCCTGCAGGCGATAGAGGAGCTGACAAGGAGGGGTGCCGTGCTCGACCTTGTGCTCACCAACAGGGAGGGACTGGTGGGGGGTGTGAAACTAAAGGACAGCCTTGGCTGCAGCGACCACGACACGGTGGAGTTCAAGATCCACGGGGCACTGAGGAAACTACATGGCAAGCTCTCCGCCCTAGATTTCAAGAGGGCAGACTTTGGCCTCTTCAGGGACCTGATGGGCCAAGTGCCATGGGAGGCGGCCCTGGAGGGAAGAGGAGCCCAGGAAAGTTGGTCTATATTCAAGGAGCACCTCCTCCAAGCTCAGCAGAGGTGCATCCTGATGAAGAACAAGTCGGGCAAAAAGGCCAGGAGGCCTGCGTGGATGAGCAAGGAGCTCCTGGACCAGCTGAAAGTGAAGAGGGTAACTACAGGCCGGTCAGTCTCACCTCTGTGCCTGGCAAGGTCATGGAGCAGATTCTCCTGGAAACCATGCTAAGGCACATGGAGAGCAAGGAGGTGGTTGGTGACAGCCAACATGGCTTCACCAAGGGCAGATTGTGCCTGACCAATTTGGTGGCCTTTTATGACGGGGTGACGGCATCGGTGGACAAGGGACGAGCAACTGACATCATCTACCTGGACTTGTGCAAAGCTTTTGACACTGTCCAGCACGACATCCTTCTCTGTAAACTAGAGAGACATGGGTTTGATGGACGGACCACTCGGTGGATAAGGAGTTGGCTGGATAGCCGCACTCAGAGGGTGGTGGTCAACGGCTCGATGTCCAGGTGGAGACCGGTCACGAGTGGCGTCCCTCAGGGGTCTGTGCTGGGCCCGGCCCTGTTCAACATCTTTGTCGGCAACATGGACAGTGGGATAGAGTGCACCCTCAGCAAGTTCGCCGACGACACCAAGTTGTGTGGTGCCGTCGACACGCTGGAAGGGAGGGATGCCATCCAGAGGGACCTTGACAGGCTGGAGAGGTGGGCCTGTGCCAACCTCATGAAGTTCAACCAGGCCAAGTGCAAGGTCCTGCACCTGGATCATGGCAATCCCAGGCACAAATACAGGCTGGGCGGGGAATGGATTGAGAGCAGCCCTGAGGAGAAGGACTTGGGAGTGCTGGTGGACGAGAAGCTTAACATGAGCAGGCAATGCGCCCTTGCGGCCCAGAAGGCCAACCGCATCCTGGGCTGCATCAAGAGAAGCGTGGCCAGCAGGTCGAGGGAGGTGATTCTCCCCCTCTACTCTGCCCTGGTGAGACCCCACCTGGAGTACTGTGTCCAGTTCTGGAGCCCCCAGCACAAGAAGGACATGGACCAGTTGGAGAAGGTCCAGAGGAGGCCCACGAAGATGATAAGAGGGCTGGAGCACCTTTCCTATGAGGACAGGCTGAGAGAGTTGGGGCTGTTCAGCCTGGAGAAGAGGAGGCTCCAGGGAGACCTTATAGCGGTCTTCCAGTACCTCAAGGGGACTTATAAAAAAGATAGGGAGAGGCTGTTCAGTAGGGCCTGTTGCGATAGGACGAGGGGTAATGGTTTTAAGGTAGACGGAGGTAGATTTAGATTGGATATTGGGAAAAAAATTTTTACAATGCGAGTTGTAGAACACTGGAGCAGGTTGCCCAGAGAGGTGGTGGAAGCCCCATCCCTGGAAACATTCAAGGTCAGGTTGGATGAGGCTCTGTGCAACCTGATCTAGTGGGGGATGTCCCTGCTTCTTGCAGGGGGGTTGGACTAGATGACCTTTGAAGGTCTCTTCCAACTCTAACCATTCTATGATTCTATGATTCCATGATTCTATATTATCTCCCCCTGTTCTCCCGGGGAGAGAGACTGCGTAGTCTGGTTCTGATCGGGGCTGAACTATGACACAAGGTCAGCCTTTAAAAGCTTCAGCAGAAAAATAAGGGAGTGTCCTGGTTTCAGCTGGGATGGAGTTAATTTTCCTCTCAGTAGCTGATGTGTTTTGTATTTTGTATGTGAAGAATGTTGATAAACACAGTGATGTTATGAGTTGATGCTAAAGAGACCAAGGACTCTGTCTGGCTTCCCAGGTTTTGCTAATGTGCAGGTGCAGGAACCTGGGAGGGATACAGCCAGAACAGTTGACCCGAACTGGCCAAAGAGAGTGTTCCGTGCCATAAACAACATGCTCAGTACTTAAGTGGGGGCTGGGCCAGTGAGCTATCTCTTTCTCTCCTTTTTTTTTTTTTAATTGTTCTGGGATTCCTTTGTTTTCTTTGTTCTGTGATTGCTGCTTGGCACCAGCTGTATTGGTCATTGGGTCATGGGGTGGTGAAAAATTGTGTATCATTTGGAGGTTTTTTTATGTTTTGTTTCTTTATTTTAAAATTAGTATTATTGGTTTTCTATTATTATTGTTATATATATAAAAAGTTGTCTTTTCCTTTGCTATCCTAGTAAACTGTCTTTGTCTCAACCCACGACTTTTCTGTTCTTCCCTATTCTCTCCCCCATCCCCTGGGGACGGGGGGGGGGGGGTGGTGATTGAGCAGCTGTGTGGTTCTCGATTGCTGACTGTAGCTAAACCATGACAGGGAGACACCCTCATTAACCTCTGTATACCAAAGATAAAGTAAGGACTTTAGTCTCAGAGACCTCTGTGTGCAGAGTTTGCTATCCTGCAGACAAAGAATCAACCATAAATAAAGGTGGACTATTGTGAGTTTGTGGAATGATGAATTCGGCACTTTTTTGGTGTGTTTTTTTTAGAAAGGTATGAGACATAGAAACTAGACCAGTCCTGTTGGAATGGTATTGCGAGTAAAGCCAATGAGAAAACTGGTCTGGGGATTCATAATGATCTTCAGACCAAATCAGCTCTGGAATCTCTTACATGCATTTTCTATTCATTTCATTATCAGTTTTTCCTTGTACATTAGGGATACATCCAGCCATTCAGTTCCTTCTCTCACAGGCAGATGATTCTCTTACCAAATGTTCAGAGTACCTATTATGCTCCGTAAGTGTCATTCAGTACAGGCATTACATGGTTCCATTTGATATAAAGAAATGCTTTGCTGCAGAATACCCAACAAAATTGGAACTCTTTAGTGACATCCATCTTAGGCAGAGAAATGCGGATAATTCACTTACATTTACACCACTCATGAGTTAGATTTTTTCTCTGTGTTAACAGAGATGAATCTCACAGTGGAGATAAGGCAATGTAGGCTACATTTTCTGAACATGACATTTCCTTGGCCTGCACCTGTGGTTGTTTTTGGCTTGTACCTTTCATTTCATTATCCTTCACAGAGGAAGCATATTTTCCTCTTCTCCGTTACCAGGTTGTCATTTTTAAGAACATACTTTATGTGCATGTTAAATTTTATACATGTACATGGAGTTAGTTACCTGGAATTGTTTCAGTGTTTGTGAGGTGGTTTGGAGTCTGAAGAATATATATCTTTTCCTCTTGTAGCTTGTGTTCTCTTTAATATTTAATATTTTCAGCAGGGGTTTGTGAAGGGCATTCTCGCTTTCTATTTAGGGTCTTTTCTATACATTTTTCCTGTTTTTCAAGAGAATTGGAGGCAAAACTCACGCATGGAACAGGAAAGTTCAAGTGCTACTTGGAATCGAGTTAAGGGCTGCTGCAGTAGAGAACAGGATTTTCTCCCTACCACACTGGCAAAGATTTTGAACTGCAAAATCTCTGACATTGGGTGAACCACTTGGAAGTGAAGGCTTTGTGATGCGTCTCTTGTATTCATGACTTCATTGACATCTAGAGTGCAATGTAGATATACATCCATATCAGTCAGAGAGCTTGTCTGTATTAAACTTCTTGCTTACTTGGGTGTTACCAGAAGGATACTAACTGTTTCTTTCCACAGTCTTGATGGATCCTGACTTACGAGGAGGAACTCCTTGAGTTTCATGGGAACTGTAATAGTCCTTCCACTGAAGCAGGAATCTGAAGGGTTATTTCCTTGGCTGGCTGTGGTGCAAGCTCGGATATTTTTAATGCTCAGAGTTACTCCTTGTGGGTGTAAAAGGAAGAGTAATTATTTGCTGAGATAATGGTTGTGAAAGAGTAAGACAAAAACTGAAGAAATGAAAAGACACGAAGACAAATTTGTCTGACTCAGACATTATTATGGTTCTAAATATATTTCTATTAATGCACAAAGGTATCATTATATACGCTTGTATACATGCAGTGCCACTGAAAGAAAATAATTTTAGTATGGAGAGTACTCACCAGATAATTCAGAACCTTTTGAAGAAGATGGCATGGAAACAAATCCCTGCTCTTATGGAAGAGACCCTTTGATCCTCTCGCCTTGATTTTCTGCTGCTATAAACTGGCAGAACTCCACTGAGGCCATTTATATTCATGCAGAGCAGACAGGACCCTGGTATTTACAGTCTTAGCTGAAAGAATACAGAGCCAAATCAATTCCTGATTCAACTTTACTGAATATAAAGCTATGTATATGACCCATTATAATTACAGGAAAATATTTAGATACAGAGCCAATGCAAATGAAATGTGAAAAACATATCTTTAACTGTTCAATTACTAATTTTACACAGGTCATTATGGAATTTCTGTATTGATGTGTGCTTAGAGCATTGCTTTTTGCATTAACAAAAATAGCACATAGATTTTCAAATCCTGTTCAAATCATGAAACTTTATTACCTACATGACTACTAAAGATTCCTACCTTTAAAGTTTTTCTTTTTCCCTCTACATCTTGACAAGGATTGAAAATGGATTTTGCTTTATCTTGGAATGGTTTTTAAAAATCTGGCACCCTTTTAAAAGAATATACTTTCTTATAAAGGCAGACTCAGTTAATGATGCAACACTAAATGCAGAAATAAAAATAGGACCAAATTCCTAGTTATTCAGTAACTTCATGTACATCATGGTGTGGCTAAACAGCCACTTGGTATCAAAGTGTCTGCTTGGATAGCAGGCTGATCTGTATCCCATTGTCCTATACCTTCAGTTTACGGTATAAGGAGTCTAAGCAGTAGCTTGGTCCTACCACAGCCATGCAAAGAGACTGCAAGACAGTTCAGTTACGCTGACCAAAGAAACTGAACCAGCAGTCTTGTGCTGGGGCTCCATGTATACTCCAACTTGCTGAATAATTTAGCTGAGTGTAGCTATTCACCTCTGTTCAGTAGAGATTTGTGTTAGAACCATCATGAACGTGATACTCCTGAAGACATGCAATGGAAAAGTGATGACCGACAAGGGTCGGGGCAGAGTTTCATTAGGTCCTGTTCACTCACTAGGGCTGTGCTGAGGCTTACTACCCTCCTTCACAGGCTGCAGTTCAGCCTCAGTGTGTTCAAGCCACCCAGTAAAGTGAAGAAACCTGTGATAAGGATTGTCACTGGCCTCAGGAGCCAGCGCAGAGCCGAGCGCTTGTGATAGCGAGGGGCATTCCCACCGCGGTGTGCTTTCTTGTGGCGAGGCGTCAGTTAGCACAGGTGGGTGTGAGGTACCACGTGTCCTGTGCTCCCTGTGGAGGGATGCGCTGTCTCACTGAAGAGCGGCTGTCTTTGCCCATCTTGGGCACATGCAGTTCTCCCAGGTGCTAAATGTCTGCCCATCCCTTGGGAAAACAAGACAGACAGTTTTCTCTGAAATGGTATTACGGTGTAGAACATCTCAAAAAATGATGAGTTTGGTAAATTTATGATTGCTGGCTGTTGGAGGTGTCACCTTGTGTTTTGCGGGCGAGGTACTGTAAGCCAACATTGCAGGTGTAAGAGCTGTGAAATGCCATGGACTTAGGCTGGAGAAGTTTTAGTGCTTGTTTATGACAAGTTTGCAAGAAGAAAAAGAAGCATTAAAGGGTACTGTCACTTTTATAGACAGGCTACTTTATCTGCAATTGCAGTGCCCCACAGTTAAAATGGAAATCAATTTTAATGCCTTATGAAAATGCAGAAATATTTGTCTCATTTATGGCACTTCCAAAAAGAACAGATAATAAAATTCCCTGGATTAAAGGTCTGTAATTTTATGTTCTCTGTAGTGTCTTGTTCAGTACGTCTATCCACATAAACGTTTCAAAATAATAAGCAAAGTTAGATCTGAACAAAATCCCTACATCTAACTTCACCCTGAATTTCAAGTTGTAGAAACTCCCTACATATATCCAAAGCCCTCTTTGACCTGAATATTCCCAAACTTTGGGGAAGTAGATACTCTACTTTAAAAATCTCTAACCAAACATTTCTCAAGCAACAACTTAGTACCTGTCTGGATTACAAAATGCAAAGCAGTCAGGGACCTGCCTATATAGAAAGAACCTATGGAATGTAACCATTGGAATAACTGCACTTTATAGGAAGGTAGTTGTATTTTATAAAAGGACTCTAAAGATAGTTGAATTAAATGAAAAATTATATTTTTTTTCTAGAGAGTGAAGCATACTAAAATATTCTGTTGACTTGATACAATTCTTGAGAACCTTTGAATGCCCAACTGAAAAATTAGTGTAATCATTTTGTAATTCATGTGGATTCACAGCGCAGTTATCTCTTGAGCCACTAAAATGAGATTAAAAATGGTGTGGGATTCTTCAGTGTATTTTGTGGCAGTGCTAACACCATAAATTAAAGCTGTAGCCGCCTTCTATCGTATGTTGCAGCAGAGTTTGCTCTGTTGTGGCTGTTGTGGCTGAGGACTCTGGTGGCACAGTTTCTGGAGTGCAGGTGTGTACTTGTAGCAAATAAGCCTTAAGTTTAATAAGTTTTCTTGAATCCATCTCTTTTTCTGTCCATACGCATAAAACCTTGTAATATGCAATATGGTATGCATAATTCTTAGAAAGAGGCATGTCATTTATTCTGTTGCTTGTGCTCCTCAGAATAACTTAGCTAGAGGACAAATTCTACCAATTACTTGGAAGTGTTGACTGTGCCATTTAGATTTCCTGCAGATTGCAAATTTTTCTTTGAGAGAAAAATGTTGAAATGCATTTTTTCCTCTTATTTTTGTTTTTGTCTTTCCTATGTCAGATTCGCAACTAGCTTTCCTAAACTTGACAAGACACTACATTAATCTGATGTGCTACTTCCCTGCTGGATAAAATTTTAAAGTAAAAAAGATGGAAGGCTGATGTCTGGGCCAGGAAACATCAAAGCACCGCTAGCATTTTATACATAAGCTTGGCATTTCATGCACAAGCTTAGCATTTGCAAAGCTTTCAAAAACAAACAATCAGGAAAATACAAATAATGGTCAAAAGTTTAGTTCCAAATTGCCTTTGTTTAAGTCAGCTGCTTGCACTTTGGCTTCTCTGCCCATCAAGGATTCTGTTACCTAACATATTTCAAAATCTAGGCTGTCAAAAATCCTGACAGCTTGCACTAGCTGAATAGTGTTTCCTGCAACAAAATTTTGATCCATTGAAGGCTCTTTGTTTCGGGTTGTGAAACACTTCCTGAATTCCACAGTTTTATTTGACATTCATGAACATTAATAAAGTAAACTGTACAAAAAATAATGACCCAGCAGATATCTTTCTGCTGAGAGCAGGAAGAAAGGAGCTAGTGGGAAGAGAGGTTGGCTGAGCAGCCAAATATTGTCTGTGCTCTGAATATGATGTTTGATGTCTTGCTTTTGATTCTTTTGCAATATTTGTACAAGAATCTGGGTTGTCAAAAGAGCTAGCTGAATAACACCCCTCCCCAAACCCACACGTATAAATGTGCTGGCAAACAAGCTATCCAAATTCACTTGGCTGCTATTCCAAGGGTAATATTTTTCGTTACGGGATGTGTTTCACAAGGTGCTTGGAACTGAAAGCATTTACTAATTGACAGGATTAGACTGATCACAAATGTTCAAATGAGTGTTTATCTGGTACTGCTTGTAATCTTCCCAGAATTTAATTTTTGAAATGTATATTCTTTTGATACTTTGCAGTTGCTGCTCCAGCACCAACAGATCAAAGTCATCTTTCAAAGTTGATACTGGAAAAACATGACTTGGAGTGTTCTGAACAGAAGTGATGAAATTAAGAATGAAATAAAATTAAGTGATGTCAAATTTAGGAAAAACAACTTGCTGAAATTCAGATATACTAGACTCTGCAAGTACCACAAGGGAAGTTGGTGGAGCTGATTTGCTAAGGTGAATTAAAAGAAACCTGAAAAAAATATTGGTGATTATACTATAGGAACAAAATAGTGTATCAGTCAGGAGTTGGATTTCATTAATATTTTCCCTCTAAGATTAAGGTATGTGAGAATGAATGGTTGAAGTCTGAAGAATTTGACTTGTTAAGACTGTTATCATCTTGGGATTCCTATTCTGATAATGGAGAAAAGGATGGTTCAGTTTAGTGATGCAGGCTCGGTCTGACTGTTTTAGTTCCAGAGCATTCCTACAAACTCTTGATTTGTACACAGGCTGGTGACCCGTATATAAAGCATCACTGCCAGCATTTGCAAAAATGAGAAATTATGTATTATTTAAATATTCTGCTTTTCTGAACAGTCTTGTTGCACTACAATTATGCAGTAAGATAGGGAAGATGGCACTTTTTTTTTCTCCTTTTAAAAAAGCAGCTTAATTTAGATCTGAGAATTTTGAAGTGGAATATTGGGTCAGAACCATATTAGGGCTTTAAGAAAACCTGTATCTGCATGTAGATCTGTGGCTCATGACTACACGACTCAGCCTTTATCTCTTTGCCTAAGTAAATGACATCACATTTTATCTTATTTTGGAATATGTGAAGTTATTTTTTTTTTTCCCAGAATCCAAAACCACTGTCAAATTTATATTTGCAGGACATGCTGCTTTTACTGGTTTTGCTCCTTGCCTTTGTTGATCTTAACTGCCACACTGTGCAACAGTCAACATAATACAATGTCATATACAAAGACCAAGGTATGGGCATTGCTACATTTTTCAGCAGCAAAAGGGAGCCTCCTCTTTGCTGAGAGCTGAAGAGGCCGTTGAAACCCTTTGCTTGGCCACTTGTCAGTTAGAATAGATGCGTGTTGAGTTAAGCCATTATTTTTATGAAGCATTTGTGTTACCCAAATCAGGGAGGTGCTGCTGGTTCATATAATTTGGAACTAAACTTAGTTCAATCAACTTCAAATAGTCTGTCTTTTGGTGACTATAAATTCCTCTGTAGCTCTATGAGAATCAACATAGCAAACGTGCGGACTCTCAGTGCCCTCTCTTTTAGCTGAACTCTTGTATAATGCTGCCAGTTCTCTGGGATGCTTCCAAGGAGGTGCAGCTTACCGAGAGGCTCCCCAAAGGAGAATGTATTTTTTATTTATTTTTGTTTCAAAACAGCCCTCCATGTAACTCTGCCTCACCCTGTCCTTCCCAAAGGAATGGCTAGAAGGAGAATACCAATGCCTTGACTGATTACCACTTGTTGGTTTAACTCAGTGTTCAATTTTGCTTTTTGGTTCACCTTCCCTAACCTTTCTTTTCCAGATGGAATTTTACTTCTGGTGACAAGCACTAAGGAAACAAAAATGTGTGTTTCTTCAAACTGCCCCCATCTTATTAACATTTAGAAAGATGTTTGCTGATGTATTCAGTAGGAGAGGAAACTGATTGCTACCTCAAAGTAAAGTTTCTCTGTTTTAAATGTTAATTGTTTTAAGCACTCTGGAGTTTTCTGTGACCTCTAGGTCATTTTTTTTTTTAATGATGGTTGATACAATCTCTCAGAAGAAGTGGAGAAAAAAAGTACTTTGCTGGCCTAGTTTCAGGTAACCTGTAAAAGTTCAAGTGGACCAATTACACATAAAAGAACAACAACTTTTGTAAAGCTTCATTTGAATACCAGAGGGGAAAAATGATAGAAAATCAATTAACTTTCCACATGAGGAAATAGCTCATATTGCTAAGCTTTCCTTGCATAGTTTCTTGATTGTGTTTGGAAGCAAATTGCCTTGATTATACCTTTGACGGGAAGGAAAGCCTTTTAATTAATTTAATACATGCTATAGCAGTGCTAAATTGTATCATGGAACAATTAAGTGGGCCTACGCCGATATTTCCACCCTGTTGAAAATGGATATTGCTCACTTAGTGACTCATGCTCTTGCTGGGTTGACGCAATTATCTGTTCGTTGCAGAGCATGTGACATAAAAGCTGTTAGGGCCTTTTGTAGAGAAGAGAGGCTAAATGGCATAAACAAAAAGCCCATTTTAATGAGGAGTCTGAAATCTCTCCTCTGGTCAAAAATTTGGAGAAATCTGAGCTAAACTTCAGACTCTGTACTCACAGTGGGGACTGAACCAGACCCCCCCCCCCCCATAAGACAGCCCCTACTTTGGGAATATTCAGGCTTAGGAGCTATTTTCTATTGGTTCTGGACTGCAATGAGGAGTGGAAATGATTCTCTGTCTGTCATGTACTGACAGATGATCCTCAAACTCTTGTGCAGCTGTGAACTATCAATAGCAAATTTGTAGTAGCATCTACAGTAGCTGCTGCACTGGCCAATTTTTGCCCCAAGCTCTTAGTCAAAAACAATTGGCATTTGTTGTGTTTGCTGAGAATAAGTGACACTATTAATTCAAATGTTCTAAATATAACAACTTATTCTATTTCTTTTTTTTTTTTTTTTTTTACAAATAGTGTGTGGTCTTGTATCATTAATGATGTTACATTATATTGTTGAAAGAAGATAATATTAAGAATCTTCTTGATTTGTCTGTTTTGATAATGTGCATTTTCTTGTCTTGCTAGACTGGTACAACTGGGTCACTTTACTTTCCTTGATGGATCTTGCCTGTCGGGAATCTATTTGCCTGCATTGCGCTTTTTACACTGAGGTCTGCTGAGTCTTTCCTGGTGAGTTGTAGAATCAAGTATCCAAGAGCTGAATAATAAAGGAAAGAGTCCACCACCAGAGAACCTCTGTTACACATTCACTCATAGCTGTCTAAACTCAGATAAAATAGTCACACATTTTTCTAGTATCTGAAGGCCATAAACAATGACAAATAAAAACCTGTGCAAGTGAAGAACAATACTCTCTCGTTGCATACTCTGTTCTTTCTGATTCCATAGAGAAGAGCCAACTGGTGAGGGATTTATTTATAAAAGAAAGCTAGTTAACTATATTTAGGGAAAGACTCAAAATGGGAGAGGACGCTTTCTTGCAGCAGTGTGAAGGCAAATCTGTGCTAGAAATGAGTTTCAGAGGTGCAGAATCGTGGCTGTGAGTGCTGTACCACAGGACTGGTGTGTTCTGAGCTAGTGCATTCTACATGGGTTAGAGATTTAATTTAATTAGAAATCTTAGATTTAATAACTAGCATTTTGGTATTGTGATGGAATTGTGTTGGGAAACATCACTATGCAAGGAGCACTGTCATATACACTCTCTAGGCTTGTCTATCAGTAATAATATTTATTCTTGATCAGCATGGCAGAGGCAGTAACCAGAATGGCTGCATGACATTGCCTGGCATTAGGTAGAGAGGTGCAATTTGCACCACCTAATTCAGTACAGATTAACTTTCTCGAGGATAGGTTTCCGGTCTGCCTGTGGCTCACTGAGGGATCCAATATGGTGAAAGGGCTAACCCAATACCTGCCCCTCGCTGCTCCCAGCTGATTTTTGCCGGTCTTTAGACCAACTGGGGACTGTAGCTTCAGTGACCTTGACTGTAATGATCAGGTTTAATTGAGTGCAGTCAGTAAATGCATCTGAGAAAACAAATGTATTTGTTTTCCACACTGCTGGTACAAACACATATTTGCTTTTTGCATCTGTGGTATGAATGATCCAGTGCAGCCCTATAACTTCCCATCAATAAGGATTACACAAAAAAACCCTCCCACTTTTTCCTTTTTCAGTATTTGTCTTTCCTGTCGTTACAGATGCCATACATTTATGTACTTTTTCAGTTCTTCCAAGTGAAAAACAGCAAAACTATAATACACATTCACACTACTGTATTAAGGTTTTATTTGTAATGTTTAGTCTTCTTCATCAAGAGAAAAAAAATACATTCTCATCTTGTTGAAAGGCAAAGATAGATGGTTTGGGAACTCTGTTAGTCCTGGGATCAGCATCATGGTTAGCCGAGACCTAACCCCTCTTCATGTCGGAAGGGCACATCAAAGATGGTGGAAGATATCGCTGATGCATAAAGGCAGTCATGTATGGCTAATCACTGTAACTGGAACGTGATTTCCATTGGGTTACTCTAGGAAAGATGCTGCTTGACAGTTTCATCAAAAATATTAAAGAAAGAGAGCATTTTTAGAAAAAAAACCCCTCCTAATCTATTTCAGTTATTGAATTTTCCACTTAGACCTGGGATCATTAATTCCTAACTCAAGTTGTGCCCCACGAGATCAACAGACAAGTAAGAGACTCCCAAGTGTGCTGCTAGCTGACTGACTCTCTTAAGAGACTACTAGATGATGGGCAGGGTTTAAGGGAAAGTGGACAAAGGGAGAGAAGAAAGGTCACTAACTAGAAAGTTTTTTCTTTTGGACAAGAAAGATTAAAGGGGTGAGAGCAAATATGTGATTCAGTTTAGGAAGCGGGATCAATTGGGGCTTGCTGAGCATCACGTGAGAGTTCCAAAACGCTCCAGGCACTGTTTCCCAGTACTTAATTCCACAATTAAAAAAATAGTTTGTTGGGGAGAAATTACTTCGTTACCCTTAATGTTTTTCTTATTTCTCTAAAATAACACAAAAAGGAGGGTAACCGTATTGACACCGTAAAACCAGTTCTCAGTGCAGAACACATGGTGGCAATGTTGCACCACTGCTGAATGGCTGCTGTGCAGCACTTACCCAGCCAATATTCATTTACTGAGCAATAAATAGGTAGATGCAGTAGAGTGCTTCTTTACCCAGGGAATATTATACTTGCACATGGTAGCACTGATTGTGTTTTCTATTAAAATAGAGAGCAAGGTATAGGAAAAATACTTTTTCCCCTTTCTTCTAACCAAGCTTGTATTATTTGCATGTATCTTAAGCACTGATACAGTTTAAGTTTAGCAGAAATAATGTAGCTGGTATTGGAAAAAAATATGACTAATTAGTTTCGTTCCATACAGCCAAATCCACCTGCCTTAGAGGAACACTTAGGATAATAAAAAGCTCTACACATCACACACACATAGAAATCAAGAGCTGTGAAGGTTTCTCCCTCTTGAAAAAAGCTTTGCTGTTCAAACACGCTGGTAGCTTTCAAAAGATCTGTAGCCTAAATATAAGCTTCCCTAAATGCCTACAAAGAAATAGTGGCATTGCAGAAGAACTTAGCAGGAAAAGTTTGGGGCAGACATATGGGCAAGTTCCGGGGTTCAGTGGCCTTGGATGGCCCTCAGCACGAAACCCGTTGGAACTGATGTGGTTTGGCTGAACTCTTCAGGTGATCACAGCAGCAAAGCAGCCAAAGGATCACACACCTGTGGCTTGCTGCTTTGTTCAGCCTGCCAGGAGGGCCCTTCAGAGGCAGGCTGAGCAGGAGAGAACTTACACTACAAAGACAACGCTGACTGCCAAGTATTTCAGGTCTCTGGGGTTGTTGTCTTTCGTATTTGTCCTGCTTTTGGTGTGCTGGTGCAGCTCCACCAGCTCGATTCCCAAGCTGTGGTCTTCTCTGGTTTTTCCTCTTCTTTTCCTCTTCCTCTACACCCCAGAAGACAAACCCTTCTCTGTGCTCTCATGGCTCAGCTGATTTCCATTTCACCAACACAAAATTAATGAGGTATTTTCCTTCTGTTTTTCAGCTTCTTAGGCCTAGATGTGTTATCAGCCACTGCTGAGTTATTCCAGTTATCCTTAATCTAAGAGTCTGGACTGAACTAGATCTCGGTGACAGGAGCAATGCACGCAGCAGGTATCCCCCAGCTGCCCCCCACAGCGCTGCCTTACTCTCCGAGTGGGAGAGGCCTAGGGGAACAGCAAAGCTGGAAGGGCTCAAGATACCCTTACAGTGCGAGAAGCAAAATGAAGGTTTTTTTTCAGATAACAAACAATGCCATGCTGTCTTTGTTCCTTTCTCCCCATTCTACTAGATGCAAATGTAAAAGAAAATGAAAAAACCCCAAATCCTAAAGCATAAAAACGTGCAGTCCAAGTAAGCCACAGTCAACCAGCTGCTTAGATTTATGCTTGGGAGATCAGTAATTTCAAACTGATTGGTATGGGTTGATTTTTGTGAGCAACACGTACTCACACAGGCCAGCAAAAAATAAATGTTAGGAATCAAAGAAGTGTTTGGATCATTTTGCTGGTAAGGTTGCTGTAAATAAAAGCTAGCTAAAACCACTGAAACCATTTGTTAAGTAATTGATACAGCAATAGTGGGGAAATGTAAGTGGTTTTTTTTGAATGCCTAAAGTCCTATTTAGGTGTGCATTTTGAGGATGAAGATCAGGAGCCCTACAGTTCCATGTCTTCTTTATTGATTCACAGAAAGCGTAGCCTAAGTGCCAGTGGTAGTGGGAAAAATTGAAATGGAGATTTGGCAACAACTGCTAGTCAGGAGTTCGGTATCTTGGTTCCTACCTCTCTGTCCCTTTGTTCAACAGCCAAGACTGAAGCCTTCAGAAGTGTACTGAAGGAGGAAACATGGGTGCCATACAATTATTTTTTAGGTGCATAACATAGCCCATATGTTTACAATCACTATTACGTGTGTAACATAACCCATATGTTATGATCATTATTTCTACTGTCAGTAGTTTTTAACAAGAGAAAGAAATAAGAAGAAGTGGCCATGGTAATGAATTTTCTTGAAATTTTGTGGTTCTTGAGTAATTCAGCTGGAACTGTAGAGATTCCACTTCAATCCCTGTACATGAGCCAGAAGACGTGCCTCCCATACCACTGTCTCCCCCAGGCAGACTTACACGGTTAGAAATCTTTCAATCCTAATACCCCCTAAGAGCAGCCTCTCTGTGTGGCTGGTGAAGCTCCTTCCAACTTGCCATCTTCCCTGCCTCCGAAATGCGATGATAGCTCCCATACTCCTTCAGCCAGTGCTTTTTTTCCTTTCCTTTCTCCCTGTTCAGCCTCTGCCAAGTCCTCACTTGCCCAACACCTCTGTCAATAGTGCATTGGGATTGTACCACTTTGTGTGATTTTCTGCACTCTTTGCTTTACAGGCCACACTGCTGGAAATCAACAACCTGGATGAGTTTCGTCAGTAATCTTGGCTCAGCTGCCTACAGTCACCAGGCGCAGAAATGCACCACTCTGTATGCCTGAGCAATTTGGTTTACCTGCATCTTTCTGGTTTTAGTTTAAGCATGAGCTTGAAGTGGCAAGAAGCAAACTCAAACACTACTAGTAAGAAAATTATAAATACCTTTTGTAAAAATTACCATCTGTGAGGTGCAGAGAAATAGCTAAGCTAAACAGTTTTTTTTTTATGTAGAAAGAAGGACATTAAGAAGATCCATTCCAAAACAGTTACATATCTTAAAAAAAAATTAAAAATCCTGCTGGCTTTTGCTTGTTTTCTCCCCTCACATAAGTAAAATACTAGTTCCCTAGTCTCAAACAAGTCCTAAAAACCCAAACATTTATCAGTTGCTCTACTATTGCTTAGGATAAAAAATTATGCTTTTGGCACTTTGTATTAATGGCACCATGGTTTTCTGCAGTATCTTCTGCCAATCTTTTTTAAAGGACAGTACCACTGTAATTTTTGTAGTTGAGACATTAAGTTCCCAGGATGCCCAGCAAGGCCTCCTTGTTGTGCAGATTTATTTCCACTGAGCAGCTAGA
Organism: Chlamydotis macqueenii; assembly: GCF_036417535.1. Lineage (NCBI taxonomy): Eukaryota > Metazoa > Chordata > Aves > Otidiformes > Otididae > Chlamydotis > Chlamydotis macqueenii. Next base: position 48,615,512 of record NC_141560.1, on the reverse strand, counting down.
AGTATTTCAGCAAGGGAAAGATACTGAAGAGAAATACAGTAGCTAGAGACAGTAAAGGCAGACGTTGTAGAGTACTGATTGAGGGCTAGAAATCTACAGAGATTGTGATATTTAATGCTCATCACTAGTTCACAGCTGATGTACCTTTACTCTCTTAGCCTGACAGTATTTTACTTGTACAAGGTTTCATGGTAACAAACAGCAAAATCCATAGTACATCATATCTTCTCTCTTCCGTGGGCACAGCACATGTAAAAAGTGTGAACTTCACATACAGACGCTGAATTAACAGTCCTGTTTTCATGAAGTACAGAGAAAGGATTTATTGGGTGGGTTTCAGATGTAATATAAGCTCCTTTAGAGGCAGAAGCTGAGATTCCCCATTCACTTCTGCAAGTGTGGATGGAATAAAGCACGAGTTGTTCAGACAAGACAGTGGAAAGACAATTGCCAAGCATGCCTTGCAACTAATACTGGTTTGTCCTCATAGAAAGTGACACAGGCTAGAAAATGGCTAGTGGAGAGAATCTGCTATCCTGATTATCTTTCTCTTTATTCTTCTCCACTACCCTGTGATAACTGGGCAATCTGTTTTGCAGCAAACACCATTTGAGGTTGCATTGTCTTTGGGTCACTACCTTTTCATGCTTTATTACATCTCAGTGGAAGCCGCTTGCTTTGGGTGGTCTGCATGTCTGCAGTAGTAGAAGAGAGCTCCTGCAAGATGCTTAGAATATATTCCAATATTTTCCGTGCTATTCTGTGACAGGTGTTTTGTCCAGTCATATTAATCTATTGTCTTGAAAGTTAATTCTTATTAAAGAAAATGCAGACCTCATTTTCCTCCCTTTTCCTTACTTCAAATGTCTGTTCTACTGCTTTATTGAGGTCAGAGAAGTGGATCAGCAGTAGCATGCATTTATTTCTACCCCTTCCATAAAGGTATTATCAGTTCACAGTCATATAGTTCACAGTCATATAATATCTTCCAAATTGAAAATTTATTAAAAATCCTTACTACTCAGCTTATGACTCAATCTATTGCATTTCTTGCAGTTCTGAGATGAAGTGTATCTCATTCACTTTACTGAGATCACTGCGGGTTTCCTTCTTCCCCAGAAGACATTATTCTTCTTTTGAGATCCTCAGGTCCATTAGCAAGCATGCTTTTGCCCTCATGTTCAACATCGTTGTTGCTACTGAAAACAAAGATTGGGTTTTAGTTTGTGGGCTATAAATAGAGCAGTTTTGATCTCCCTGCCATAATCCTTGCCCACTGCATGATGATCCCGTTTCTTCTTTCATTAATATCTGCAGTACAAAAAGGAGGTGTCTGCTAATGACATTACTGGTGGCAATGCTAGGAAGTGCTTTCAATATAGGAAAGCGACATGACTCAAAGGGCAATGGTTTCCCTTGAGAATAGAAGCAATGTGAATTAGATGAAATTCAGAAATATAAAGTGAAAGGAAATTCATATAAGGAGGGATTTGGCAATAAGCAGTACTCCTGGGAACTCACCAGACTTCCAGTAAAAAAAGTGGGAAGGGAACTTTGACATTACCAATATATCAGAAATCCAGCCCAGCTTCAAGTCCAGTCTTCTGTCCTGACCCTTTAAAATCTAGGCTTCCTTAGCAAATAACGTCTTGAACAATAAAAAGGAATGAATGTATTTTTTTCCCCCCATTTTATGATAAAAGCTTGTATCTGTTAATTTACTTTATTGATGGCTGATTGGTGTCTTTGCAATAGAAGATTTTTGCTGTTCCAAACATTTGAAAGACAGAGGGAAAGAAAAGTCTATTGTCTAAGTTTTTCTTTTCTTTAAATGTTATCCCTGAAGGTGCATGTATTTGCTTGAAAATAATTGCAAATGTCACAACTCTGATTTCAGCTTATGTGTCGCCTGACTTTCAGGGATAAGGGCACTTAAGTTGCTAGTAAACTCCAACCTAGAAATACTCTAGCTTTTTCAGTCCCTAAAACATATTTCATAAGCAGCATTTCCCTTCTAGCCTGCAGCAACAAGATTTGACATTTATATATTGCTCCACACATACATCACGTAATATTGCCAGATTCTGTATGATTAACTGATGTAATTGTCTTCTGAGATGAAAAAAAAATCTGTGTGGGAGAATCGACAGAATCAAATGAAGTTCCAATTTTATTCCAAAGTTGAAATAAAAAAAAGAGAAAATAGGTCTTTCCTGAGGACAGCCATTCCTTCAGGAAAGCAAGTGCAAGAAAAGCCACTGCCTCAATACTAGTGAGAAGCAAGGACATGCCAAATTTACCCCACACCTGGGCAGGGTGTCAGATCAATGTATCAGAGAGAATGCAGGAAAATACAGAACAGACATCAGGGAAGTCACAGCAGACAAGTAGCACTCTCCAGCTTTGCAGCCTCACACTTATTTTTTTTGACTAAACTTTCACTGCTCAAGTATTAAGCTTACTGGTACCACTCCATGTCACATGTGTCTAAATACACCTGCCTTGTATCTGGATGTATGCCTGGTGTCATTAAAAAAAACCAAAACAACTTGAAAATATACAGCGGAAGTAAACATCACCAAACTTGCACCTGAAATTGCAGAGCAGAAGGTCTCAAATGACATTCTATTACTACCTGATCCATTGAGTGGGGTTTTTGTTACTGTTACTAGGAAAATTCTACAATTAAAGCATTGGGCACCGTTCCTAACAAAGATTTATAATTTGCTCTGACACCCCCTGAGCACCTTTGGGCTCACAACTGCAGATTTCTGCAAGAGCTATGTTCATTTAACAACATTTTTCTGGGAATTCAGCAAAATGGGAAACAGCAATACCAACCATCAGGCAGCAGTGCAAGCATAACACACAAGAAGTCAGGCAGGAGAGCAGTCATTTGAACATTAGGAATATTTCAGATCTCATTGTAACTACGATGAGGAAAAAAAAGCTTTTTTTTTCTGTCCTGAAATCTTTACATCTTTGCTTGAAACTCTTGCCTTTTACAACTGTGTGCCTGGATAAGAGACTATCAGGATGAATACAATTTTCCATTTGCTTGATGATGAAAGGGTGTCAAATTAGTCAGACTGACAGGAAAATGGCTTTTGTTGACGTATTTATTTTTCCCGTTGGAACACGGTGTAATGCTAGAAAATTTCTCTTCCCGATAAGGACAAATTGTGAGATCCCACAACTCCAGAGGGATGGTCAGTGATGCTGGGGTAATTTGTGTCCAGGGAGTGATGTACCGTGACTCCTATTTGAAGAGTTGGGAAGTCTATCTGATCTTCCTCAGTGCATATATTAAGAGCTCCTTGTTTTGTTTCATATTGCAGCAACCGATTGCAAGGAACGAGAAATTGCAAAGGGCAATAAATGAGAATACTTCAAGACCTACAGAAACCTGTTGTTCTTGTGTTATTAAAAGAAAATTGAACAAAGGAAGGAAGAAGACAGGGAAGATTAGGTGACTCCTTATCTCATAGCGCAGTGACATTTTCTTACCCTTCTTAGAATTCGTGGCCAGCACTAGGAGTTGTGTTAGTAAACTTGTATATTAAAATTCAAGCTACTTGCTGAACTTTAAAAAATTTTGCATAATGGCCATTAGATTGAAAAGAAATCTTCATTATTTCTCTATTTGTTAATGGCTTCCTTTTGTCAATGTTATTTTGTGAGTCACCAGTAGCTGATGCATTCCTTTACCTTTATTTAGAGTGATTAGATATATAGAGAGATACATATGATGAAGTAAGCAATAATTCACAACAAGGTGTGCAGTATGCAAAATGTCATAGAGTTTGCAGAGATTAATGCATGAGCCGAGTGCAAATACATTAACTTAACCAGCTATCTGGAAAGCAAACCTAATGAAAGAGGGGAATGAATGCAACACAGGAATAAAAAGGCATTTTAGTGACAGAAAACTGTATATAGCATAAGTATTTAATATAGGGACCTCTATGAATTAATAACTCATCCCTGAGTTCAAGTACATAGACACTTGTCTCTGGTAGGGACAGTCATATAATTCAGAGTGGGCCATTTATGCCTAAAAATCAAAACCTGAGCGCTGGAGGCTGAGTTTAGCAAATCTTACTCTGTTCCAGTGTCACACATCAAGGTATAGCATGTCAAATCGTGTTTCTACAACATTTTAAAGCAAATATCCATGTCTTATTCTGCTAAGTCCCATTTCTGCAATACAGTTTAGTAGACAAGGCAAGACAACTCAGTGTCTTCAAGTTTGTGTGTTTCTAATGAATTGCTGTGTGTTGAGATCTTTGGGAAAGATCTGCTTATACCCTCAGGCACACATGTAAAACCATGACTGCAAATTTTTTGAATATGTTTCTGTGGTCAATCCTAAAGTCAGCTTCAGAAGACTCTAGGTTTCTTGGTTACACTCTAAACCTGGCATATTTTCTATGATAACACCAGAATTTACAGTGTAAAGCTCTTGACCTTCAAGTCAGGTATTCTCCCTGAAGTCTTCTGTGTGGACACTACTTACCTTACTATTTACTATGACTGGCACATGCTATTTCAGCCTTTACAGACACCAGTAACCTTAGGCTTAATGAAGGCTATCAGAATCTCAAAAAAACCCTGCCAGCAGAATCTCAACAAAACCACCTTTAGAAATGCAGACCTGCCATCTTACTCTCTCTTCTTACAGTGCCTGACTCTGTTTCCCCTCCAGTACTTCTGGTCTCAAGTGCTACATCTTGTTAGACTGCAGAAGCAGCCAGTCTGTGTTTCAGTGACTTCACAGTTGCAGGCCCACGACATCCAGGCTTTTACATGAAAGCAGCAGAAACATGAAAGAAAGTGAGCTTGAAGAAACAGGTTTAGAGAGAAGCATCAATTCTGGCTGATGCCCTTCAAGCTGTGGCAGTCCCTCCCTGCGTACCCCGCAGGCTCTGCCAATATGGTTTCTGAAGCTCATTACAAATTGCCATAGGTGATAAAGATGACTAGCTATGTATTTACTCCTGCATTGTGGGCTACAGTGTGAAATTTAAGAGCCCCTCAATATATAGAAACTCCAACTAGATGATTGAATGGGCCTTTCTAGCATCATGAATCTCTGTCTATAGATATATAACCATTAGGATCCTGTTTTCAGTAGTCTGCACCATTAAATTTATGGGACTTGGCAGTCTGAAGAGGTAGTTGCCATTCCGTGAGAGAGAACAGATGCTGCCTGCTACACTGAAACGCACAACACCTTGTTCCAAAACCCTTTGTAGTTCATATTAATCTCAAATAAATCAGATATATTGAAAACATACCCTAACTTTTGGGGCAAGGACAAATATAACATAATCTTTTTTGACTGACTTCTCTCTGTTTGGAATTTGGAGCAGAAATCATAAAACTGTAACCAGAGCATGTCCATCAGAAACCAAGATTTCCTCCCATGGTATTTTGTCTTTGCTTATAGTTTTATTTCCACAGTTGCTATTTAGAGTGAAATCTTGTGTTTAGCCTTTCAGATACAGTTTCTCTTGGCAGATAATGTTCTCAAGAACTCCTTATGAAGAAGACTATCACAATGGCTGTGATAATATTAAGACACTGTTAACTTGAATACGCAAAAGTAGAAGTATTAAATCTTACCAATCACTAATACAGTGATTATCCATGTTTCAGGAAAATACAATGTTAAATTTTTGTATGTGTAATTAAAAAAAAAAAGACAACAAGGAACAGAGACATTTCCTGTTTTAATTCCTGATTTTAACTAGCAATAAATAGAACTGCTGACAACAGGAACTATTTTCCCACATCTCTAGCAGAACAGGAGATGTTATATATGGAATAGAAGAAGTGTATTATAGACTGGAAATTGTACATTTTTAGCAAAACATGCCTTGGAAACCATTAACTGTGATTATTTATTTCTCAGTCACTAAAAATATGCATGGTCTGCATTTTAACTTGCTTATTGTTGTGGTTTTGTTTAGTGAGGGGTGGCCTAAGGTGGTAGCTTCTGTAGGAAACTGCTAGAAGTTGCTCCCTTTTGTTCAGTGGACTCGGCTGGGCCTAGGGCGGATCTGCTGCTGGCCAAGGCCGAGCCGATTGGTAGCAGAATGTTCCGTGATAACACCTCTGTGATAACGTATTTAAGAAGGGGAAAACAGAAAAAAAAAAAAAAGAAAGAAGAGAAGATGTGAAGAAGCTGAGTGGGGGCAGAGGTGCAGAGGGGGAGGCGCAGGCCTCGTGGGCCTTGCAGGCCTCACCCTCTGGCCTCTCGCCAGGCAGCCAACTGGGCCCAACTTGGCCCGGCCTGGCTGCAAGAAGTGGAGAGGAGATGAGATGGATGATGTGAAGAGATTCTGAGAGGTGTCTGCCAGCCTGTTGTGATGAACTTTTCTTGTGAGAGGAACGGCTGCAGACGCCAAGGTCAGTGAAGAAGGAGGGGGAGGAGTTTCTTGGTTAATATGGTGAAAGAAATAAGACATTGTAGTTCCTTTTTTATCCTTTCAAAGCATATGTCTATAGAATGCATTTAATTTTGAAACCACAAAGTAAAAAGCTTTTTTTTGTGTGTGTGTACACATGACTGAAAAATGGTGAGAAATAAGAAAAACAGATGTGAAAGAAGCCATGTCTTCTGCTCTGTCTTGGCTTCAGAGACCTAGATGACTTTGGTAAGGAACAACAGTAGAGAGTAAACTGACTTGCACGTAGATGGACAGGAACAAAGGTCACCTTGGCTAATGTCAAACCGTGGGGCTGAATTTTACAATCAGCCCATTTCTGGGACCAAGATTCAGGGGAGTCCTTTCAGTGAAAGTAATTTACAGGGTTTTTTTTCTCCCCACATGAGTTAAAGAATTCCACATGTCCTGCACTCTTTACTGCCACTAAGCTAATCTATCTCAAAAGTTTTTGTGTATATTGGAGAAAAAGATAGGTCATATTCCTTTAAAATACACTCTGAAGGATACCTTTTGCCTCACTGTTATAAAATCCATTAATTGGCTTTTTCTTAACAATATGTTCTCTCCCGCCTTTTGTTGTGTACACTCGTTGCTTCAATTGTATCTAATCATAATTTTCAAGTGTTGTTCAAGCCACGAGGGAGAAACTGTACTGACAATAGTGCTAAGTATTGTTTGCTTCCAACAATCTGGAGAGATTTGTTGATTCATTTCTTTTCCCTATGGTAACCTCATGATAGCCATGCTGCCTGATTGTTCTTAAAGAAAAACTTTAAAAAATACTTACATTTTAACTTTAACTGGAGCCTGTTTACCTCATTAATTCTTTTCTTATCCTTCTCCTTGGAATAATTCTTAAACTCACTTTAAACTCTTTTCAGTTATTATTGTTTATATTTAGGATATAGAAAGCTGGTCAAGGAATCTACTCCTGACTCATGCTGGGAAAAAATATATAGAATCACAGAATCATAGAATGGTTTGGGATGGAAGGGACCTTTAAAGGTCATCTAGTCCAACGCTCCTGCAAGGAGCAGTGACACCTCCAACTAGATCAGGTTTCCATGCAGGGGCCTCCTGGCATTGTTGCCCGACTTCCTCTTTGTTGGAATGCAGCACTCCTGAACTTGGAGGAGGTGAGCCTTGAGTATCAACAAACTTCCCTGGGCCCCTCTTCTCTCCAGGGCTTTATCCCATGGCACTTTACCCAGCAGGTCCCTGAAGAGGCCAAAGTCTGCTCTCCTGATGTCCAGAGTAGGGAGCTTACTGTGCACCCTCCTCCTGGTCCCCCATGAGGACCAGGGCATGTGACTGTGAGGCTGCTCCTGTCTGTCTATAGAGGGCCTCATCTGCTCTGTCTTCCTGGCCAAGTGGCCTGTTGCAAACCCACACTGTAGTGTCACCTGTCCCTGCCCTCCCTTTAATCCTGACCCCAGCTCCTTATCCATCTCCAGGTGGAGCTCCATGCACTCCAGCTGGTCATTGATGCTACACAGCCTCCTCACCACTCAACCACTGGCTGCAGAAGCTCTTTCACCTGGGGACACCTTTTGCAGGCAGGGCTGCTGCCTGTCCCTGCCCCAGGCGAAAGGTCCAGGCACTTCCTGCAGTCGAAGGACTGCACTGCAGCCTCTCCCTTTGGCTGCTTTGTCTACGTGGAGGCATTTGCCACTGCTGGAGTAGCTGGTGCAGGCCTCCCAGCTGGAGCCTTTGCCCTCAGGCGGGTGTCGACCATTCTGCCTTGAGGGTTCAGCAGGACAAGTGCCCTTGGCTGGTGCCAAGGGTGTGCTGAGTGTGTGTGCCTCAGGTCTCCCTCTCGCCCAGGGGAATGCCCCTCCTTTGAAGAGGAGACGCATAACATTGGGCTGTAAGCAGGATGGAAAGAGAAGAAAGGAGGGGAGTCGAATGGGGACAAGGACTCAGAAGGAGGAATGGGGACTCACTCTGCAGCATGGTGCTTCCTGTATCTTCCTCCAAATCACCATGGTGGAACCACTTGGTCTTCCTGAGGAGGGCAAACCCTCCTGAGACCACTAGGGCAAGGTTTGCTGAATGAACCCCATCCTGTTTTGGTTTGCATGACTTTCAGTTTTTCTAGTAGCTTACAAATACCCAAAGGCCTTATGCTCAGCCTCAGGGGATGGGTCCTTTCCTTCGCTCTCCGTTGGCACGCAATGCTGAATCATCTCCACAGCACGCTAAGGGGGCAGAGAGCCATCCAGATCAAGTAGCTACTCTCATAGCAAGACTACAGGGACATAGAAATGAGCCCAACTGTGTATGAGATCAGCATTCATGAAATAAAACAGAGCTTAACAGATGCAATTTAAAGAGCAATTAGGCATTTCTACACAGTTGGTTTTGGAACAGCGTCTAGGTTTGGTTATATAGTCACATGATTTTGGTGTCCATTTCCTTCTTACATGTTTTGTGAAATTAGATGTCATTCATAGAGGTGAGGTTAACAATGAGCGAAAGTGCCAGTTTCTTTAATCTTCCACTCAGTAAATGTACTGTGATTTATCCTAATTTAATTGACCAATAAATGATACAGCTTTATTAATTCTGTTACTTTTGTGGTGTGGAAACCTTTGATCTCATTATGTTTAACTACGTCCTTTATAAACTGAATCAGCATCCACAATAGCATCATTACACACTAGACCTGCATAGTATTTATTCCACAATTCATGGCTCATTTGAATTTTGAGATGCAGTTATCCACCAGCTCTTTCTATTTCTTGAGGAATGAGAGTGAAAAATAATGGAAGGAAACTTTACTCCATGAACTTTTATTTCAATTATCTCTATTTTGTCTGCTAAGGAAAAGGAAAACCGCTTCAGGTAAACATTTTATTACTTGATGAATGCCTTCAATTACCTTAAAATCAGTCTTTGTGCCAATACTATCTGTATTCCTTCCACTTTGCTTCATAACTTTTCTTTCCTATCATTTATCTTATAGCCAGAAATTGAGCCATATTCCTTTACTATTTTGAATAGTTCTCAGATTGATATTGTAGGGGTTGAAATATCCTATAAAGCAGCATCCAGATAAAAAGGAAATTTTATGAATGACATTTACTGGTTTTATTGCTCTTGTTTTTTCTCCCTCTCTCTTAGACTGTCTGTCAATAGTTCTGCTGACATGGCTGAAGATGCCAACAGATACCCCAATGGGGTATCCATAAATAGCTGGACTGCACGTGAAATGTCCCTGCTCCTTCTTTCATCATCTTCCTTCTCTTCAAACAAAAAAACTGGAGCAAACTATAGGGGATGGTGGGAGTCATGTTTCTGAAAGACAGTGGAGATAATAGAGGGAAAAATTTTCTGCATGGGTGAGGCATAAGGCGGATAGGAAGGGGAGGAGGGTGACCTTTCCTACAGTCTTCAAATTGCAGAAAGTTAGAAACACTGGGGAGAAATCTTAATCTCAGAAGATCCCCTGGGAAGGATATTTCTGTGGTTATCCTGCACAAGTGAGTGGTGGCACATGTCAGTTCACCACCCTTTTTTGCCACAGGAGTCTTTCCTCTTTTTGGAGTGAAGCCATATCTGCAACTAGCTAAAAATCTGCCTGCTTTTAAGGACTCCGAAAATCAAACATGGAGGGGCTGCTATTTTCAACAAGTGTTCAAAACATGTAGAAGCTGTATGATTGCTGGTAGACAAACAGATTTCAGAGACTAATGTATATCTCTACTGTTATATTTCTCTCCTCTCTCTGCCACATTATACAGAATGTTACGAAAACCACTGCAAAATCTTTCTGGCTTAAAAAGGAATCAGGCAGTCGTGAATAAAGACATAGCATTTGGGTCAAGAAGGTGTCAGGACAGCTGGTTTCTCACATGTTTTATAATACTTTGTAGTACAGTGTTCTTTCATGGAAGGGTGCAAAGGAACTGTCTGTGTCATGGCTCTTGAATGCTGTGATTTTCCACGGTGTTATCACAATTACTGGAAAACTTCTGGCTAAATAATCATGACCAAGACCTTTGAATTTTCCATTTCCTTTCTCATGTGTGATGGTTTAACTGATAGAACAGACTGCTGTGTAAATCACGAACAGAAATAAGAACCACTAAAATTATGTTTTCACAAGGCTACTGGTTAGATCAGAAATTTCTCTCTCATTCCTTGTGATTTGTCTGTGGCTGAGGCCAGCTGTAAGCTGCAATGGTATCAGATTACTATTTCCTTCAGCCTCCAAAACTGACTGATTGCTGGAAATCACCAGCAAGTCTCTCCATACAACCTTCCACGTTGTGCCCTACGTACCTATAAGGAAGCCAGGGGTTGTATACAAAAACCAGTAGATAAGTGTGCATGGTTACATCCCTCTTTGTGGGTAGCTAGGCTGCAACATGACATATGTAATACTGTTTTATCAGACACATTCTTTTGGATGCAGTGATGGGAGGCGTATGTTGAACACCATGTGTGTCACCCACAAACTATTTGGAGTAAAGCTTGTTTCAAAAGCAAAAGCGTGAAGTTGGAGTATGGGCTGCATACACAGCCATGCAGATCAATTAAGCCCCAAACCTTCCTTTTAGAAAACATAGGGTCTTGTGCACTAATCACAGCAGAATTAAAAATGTTATATGGGATTTTACTAATCAGAGATGGTTCATTTCTCAAATTATTCAGCAAATGTAACAGACTTCTAGCAAAGATATAGGTACTTGGAAAGGTACGCTGTTGTGTAATCCAGATTTTTTTTGCTGTACTTTGTGGAATATATGAAAAGAAAATAAAAAAGAAAAGGAAAATAAAATAATAAAAGAGAAAAGAGAAAAGAGAAGAGGAAGAGAAGAGGAGAGAAGAGAAGAGAAGAGAAGAGAAGAGAAGAGAAGAGAAGAGAAGAGAAGAGAAGAGAAGAGAAGAGAAGAGAAGAGAAGAGAAGAGAAGAGAAGAGAATGCACCTGTCAGCAACTTTTTTCAGTCATTATCTCAGATCCAGCTCTAACATCAGAAGAAGGTCACACTCACAAAAGAAAACAGAGCTTTTGGTAACTAGTTATGGACACAAAGCTGATAATTGAGATGATTGAAATTCTGTCCTAATCCTTACTGGGAAACAGTTACATTCCAATGAAAGACACAATGGTGTAAGGACAGATGGGTGCAAAGACTGTGATGGAGTTGGTGGACGAGTAGAGCAGATGGAGGACTAAAGTGAAAAGCATCACTGAGAAATGGCCCTGATGCATAGGGTTAGTGTGGAAATGCAAAGAGCATAAAAACCAGACATGGAGCGTTTTGTGGTTTTGTCATCCAGTTTTCAGCTGATATATTATATTTTGCACTCCTGCCCATCTTGCTGTCCAGCCAATGCCATGTATAAAAATAAGTCCTGGATAGTCTCTCCTATTCACACACAGCCCCCTGACAAGACTGGGACTAATTTCCCATTTCCACAGGCTTTTCTCTGAAACATTAAGCTCCCAGACTCCATATGGGAACAAAACCTATAAGGAGCAGTTGAGAGAACTGGGATTGTTTAGTCTGGAGTAAAAGAGGCTGAGGGGAGACCTCATTGCTCTGTACAACTACCTGAAAGGAGGTTGTAGGGAGGTGGGTGTTGGTCTCTGCTTCCAAGTAATAAGTGATAGGATGAGAGGAAATGGCCTTATGTTGTGTCAGTGGAGATTTATATTGGATATTAAGAGAAATTTCTTCACTGAAAGGATTGTCAAGCACTGAAACAGGCTGCTCGGGGAAGTGGTTGAATCACCATCCCTGGAGGTTTTTAAAAGCTGTATAGATGCGGTGCTTAGGGACACAGTTTAGTGGTGGACTTGGCAGTGTTAGGTTTATGGTTGGACTTGATGATCTTAAAGGTCTTTTTCAGCCTAAATGATTCTATGATTCTGTGAATGTGCCACCCTAGCAGACTGTCAGGTAGGCTTGGAAAATAAGAGTGAGGCCTTGGTGTGGGCTGAAGAGAGTGCCTTGGAAGCTGCACTGTAGCCAAAAGGCAGATGGGCAGTGAAGTTCCTCTGCCCATTCCTCTGTGATCTGGCTCTGCAAGAATAAAACCAGCTTAGGAGGATGGCAGCCTTTGTGCTGGCACCATATTTATACTGTGTTGTGTGCCGAGGTACAGCCAAATGTTCAAAAACATTGCTAATCAACAAAGAAGACCCATTTTGTAAGAGAAGCCGTGACCTACTTCTGTGAAGACAGCTGTTCTCTTTCTGGTAGGGAGAACAGCTTATTCTATATTTCACAGCAATATTTAAGGAAAGCATAGCTGTAGTGAAGGCATTTAGGGAGAGAGGAAAGAAGGATGCATGGATGTTTGAGATGGAAAATCATTAGATCTGTTAGATCTGTTCAGAGAGCAGGTAGTTTTCATGCTTTCTAACCTATTGTTAAATACTTGTCTTCATAGAGGAGTCCCCCTTATATTTTCCAGTGCAGTTACTGCCTGAATGTATACACATAATAAAAACAGGCTGTACTTCAGATAACATAATTGAGGAACAATCCTAGGGTGGTAGCTAGGTCTGTTTTGAGGATGATCTGAGGGAGGATTAGGAATGGCTCCCCAAAATGAGCAACTGGTTGTGACAGTGATTAATGACCCGGGGAGGCAGAACATCGGGCACACTTCTGTGTTTGCCTCCAAGTGATGAGGCATCCAAAGCTAGGAGCCATGCCAGCATGAAACCCTATTGGCTTTTGAGATAGCTTGCCTTTGCCTAAAATGACAGTTGGAGAGATTAAGGTGAGTAGTCTGAATTGACATGTAGAGTCTATTTAGACATACAGTTGCTGGATGCCATGGTATAATTTGGGTTCCCTCCATATACTATAGTCTGAAATCACTAAATGTACTGGGGAACCACCTGAGTATTATGAGCAAAAAAGCTGAGGCAATAAACGGAGAGAAGAGGTATACCTGGGCCTAATGCTTACCATCAACAGTTCATGGCTGTGACTGGAAGCACCTATAAAATCTATTGGATATTAGGAAAATTTTTCTTACAATGCGAGTTGTAGAACACTGGAACAGGTTGCGCAGAGAGGTGGTGGAAGCCCCATCCCTGGAAATGTTCAAGGCCAGGCTGGATGAGGCTCTGAGCAACCTGATCTAGTCGGAGATGTCCCTGCTCCTTGCCGGGGGGTTGGACTAGATGACCTTTGAAGGTCCCTTCCAACCCTAGCCATTCTATGATTCTATGATTCTATGAAAATCTAGGAAACAAATTGTTCTTTAACAGATAGGAAAGAAAAAAAATCCCCTTCTATGGAGTTGAGGAGGAGATGAGAATGATTTTTAATTATAGGTGTATTTTTTTCAAATGCTTGCTAATACATTTTAATTTAACAGGGCTTCTTAGGAAAAGCAAGTGAAAAATGCAGCTATGGTAAAGGATTAAAGACACCTCCTGGGTAAGCAATATCAGGAAAACAAAGGAAAAGTAGTCGCTAATTATGAACTGGCAGGGCAAAGCTCAAATAAGCCATCAAAGTAAAAGGCAACCCTTGAGCAAACTAATGAAGGATGTGACATCTCTCTGCAAGCACAGTGCTGCTGCAAAGACGCTATTCCTGGTGCTCATGGTGCTCATATAATTGAGCTTTCGTGCCTCTCTGGGGAGTGCCTGACTGGGGAGTTTCACTACAGAGTTAGTACACACCTGTTGATGCAAATGCAGTTAGAAGCATTATAAGAGATATCACACCACTTTGTCCCATACCTGCCCTAGTATTAGCAAAAACCCCCAGAAGTTAGGACTTCTGGTGGTGTACACACCACAGCTACACTTTTGCAGAGCTGCAGGTGGGGGCCTGTCTCTTGAAGTGAGTGCACGTGAAAGGGGAAATTCTGGGTGCAGCTTGCCCTGAGCAGCTACTTTAGGATAAGGGGACTGCAGTAAAACCAGGCTAGATTTTTTTTTGTGTGATATTCACACAGCCAGACTTCGTAGCCTTTAAAACCAGTTTGAGCATTACAGGTCAGGCTAATATCAGACGCTTGGTCTTTTATTCAGTACCTGTTTACCCTGACATCCAGAGAGTCAAGTGAGTTGTTTAGGTCAGCTGGAACTTTGTATGGAGATGTACATGCAAGGCCATTAACACCCTTTCAGTAGCTGCGCATCAGTATGCCCTGCTGCGTTAATGTTTTTGATTCATTCAAAGGCTCTCAAGGGCACATGTTGAAACATAAGAACTCAACAGGCAGTGAAGTAATGAATCTGAAAAGATGAGATGCAGTGAACATTAGACAGTAAATGTGTCTCATTTATAGTTTCCTGGATAATCGCAGCTTGGATCAGAGCAGCTGAAATATCTTAAACATTTCTGTAGAGTGAAGGCAGAGCTTGTGAAGCACAGACAATCATATTTAAGGATGTTTCTGAGATTTGTCATTTTTTTATAGCAAAGCAGTGAAGATATCTTAACAGACTGAACCCTGTAAGCCACCTTAAAAGGAAGAAAGCCGTACAACCCCCCGCCCCACCAAACAATGGATTTCTACATAGGAAAGTGTCTGTAAAATGAGAAATTCACCATGGGTTTATTACTCTTTGTGACTCTTGCAAAATGAGCTCCTGAACGTGGGACTATTTATGTTACTCACCCTTGCAAAAAACAAGGGCATGTGAGCAATGCAGTGACACTGTGCGTAGAACCAGCAGAATTCATTCATCCAATACATTCATTTCAGAAGACCATGCATTTTTATTGCCAAGTTAATGCATGAGCTTTCCATAATGCAAATAGAACTGAATATGTCAAGGAACACAATAATATTTTAACATACAGTTAGAAGATCTATATTAATAATAGGCTCATATCTCAAGACAGATTTACTCTGTTTAATTTTGTCTGTTGCAAAGGAGAGGTTAAACCTAGATACATTATTCAGCAGATAAAGCAACTTTTTATGCAGTGCTTAGAAGAGCAACATCAGTTCCTGGGAGATTTGTCATCCTGCATAGACAAACTGCATGTTTATCAAACAGCTTCTGGAACAGCCTTATTAGCTAGAGGTGGGCTTTCTTTCTTTCTTTCTTTATTTTTAATAGTAAATTTGAATAGGAAGACCGTTTTCAATCATTCCAAAATCAATAAGTTTTTTTTCTCCTTGTCTTCCCACAAACATTTTCTTTTTGTATTTGTCAAGGGGGTGTGGAGAGGGGAAAAGGAGGCAAGAAAAGAGATGAGAAGAGAGAGAGCAAATTGGACAACAGCTCTGTGGTCAGAGGCGTTTCCTGGGCTCAGCTTCTCCTTGAAAGCAAGGGAACTCAGAGCTGCCCCCTCCACCCCAGCTTCGACTGGAGTTGAGGCCAGGCACACACATTTCACACAGCAGAAAGAGACAGTTGAACGCCTGGCCTGGAGGTAACATCACTTACAAAGATCTTATGCCTGATTTGAAACAGTGGATTTGAATCAACATTAGGTCTTTTCTGTGCCATCACACTGAATTAATATGTCCAGATAGCTAAATGAGCTTTTGTAGCAGAAAGCAGGGAGCTGCCAGCAGGCCGAAGTCCTGGAAGCTGGAAGCAGAGGCAGTATCTTCCTCACCATGTGTGCTGTGACTATCTGGGTAACGAGCACCGTAACGTGCAGGTTTGGTTTGCGGTCTTCTCAGGCTCACAGCACAGTAGTAGATAGTTGGAGCAATTTTGGGGAAGAGAGGCATAATGCCTTTTCAATTATTTGCTCCCCAGATAACAGCAGTTAGTTTGTTGAGCTTGATCTTTCCCATGGCAGAGTTCACTTTTATCTGTTTTTTTTTTTTTGAGCTGAGCTGTTCTATAAGCTCTTAGAGGTCAAACTTGCTGCCTACAAGCAGGACTATTTTATTTGAGCACACAAAGTATTTCCCACCTTCACAATGACACTCAGGCACAGAGCATCTTAAAGAGACAGCTTTAGTCTAGCCTGTCCTCCTCTTCTTATCTTTTTCAAGCTTATTAATTATTCCTTGGCAGACAGATGGGAGCTGCTCTCTATTTCTGTGTTTTTTCCACAAATCTGAAAGATGAATGTTACCGATGGCTTCATAAAATTCACATCAGATTGTTGTTATGTTTTATTTGTCAGAGTTGCTTAGCTCGTGACATACACAGGGCTCAGAATATATTGCACTCTTCCCTGGGAGTGCAAGAGAGGCATTTGCCAAAATAGAGAGCCTGTTGTCTCCCCTGCCTGCACAGCCAACTTCTCTTTGATGCTGAGGGAGATGAAGACACATATCAAAGGGGTGAACTGGTGCCCTACAAATTTACAAGGCCTGGGGTCAAAGATAAAAAAGCATCAAAATGCACCAAGTTGTAAATAAGCAAACACTGTCGGCCTTGGCTTTCAGCATGCACTGAACTGTGTACTTTAGCCTTTGAGAAAGAGTAAGAAAAAAACAAAGACAAATTTGCATTGAAGCTACTACACTGTTTCATAAAACATATGCTTGGGTATACGCTTATAAAGTACGCATTGATATACATAGCAAAACCATCTACCACTAGATTTTGAAACATATTCCGCCTTTTTTGACTCCTTATAAGAGTAGATTTTAATTTTTAACAATAAAAATACATATTTTTTTATGAAAATAACATTTCAGTACTTATTCTACTGAGGGTAAGGGCCTGAAAATGAGAGCTGCAGTAGGAGTTGTCAGGAATGCATTCCCTAAAAACTAATGTCCAACCGTGTGGCTGATAATAAGAAATGTTGATCTAGTGACTTTGCATGCATCTGTATTTACATGGTTAGTTAGACCTTTAAAAGGCTTTTTTTACAGGGAGAGTGCCCCACGCTTCTGCATATGTATGTTGAGTACTGAGAAACAAAGTCTTCCAAAATGCCTTGCCACTTTAGAAATGCACATCATTTGGCTTTCTTGCAAGAGGCATAGTTCCTTGTTGTCATAGTGTATTACAAAATTATGATTTCATTATATTTTTTATCTCTCTTTCCATAAGCCAATTTAATCAGACACAAAACACAGAAGTCCTTTCGCTTCTGCCTCATTTTATTACACTGCTGTTAGCAGATAGTTTACAGTATTGTCACTGGTCCTTATTTCTGCTCCATGTAGCCTACATTATTAATGTGCTGTGTCTTATTCATTAATGTAAGGCCCTTTGATGTTTAGAGTGGCTTAGCTTCTTTGTGGACTTCTAATAACCCAAAAAGGAAAAAATGATATGAAGCCTTGACGTGCCCCTCTCCTCCTGAAAAATGAAGGAGAGCATAGGATACCAAGAAAACCCACCAAACTCTGATTGCTATAAAAGTGAAAATTTCATTTCTACAGTCCTCAGGGACAAACTGCAAGGAGTAAATCCCATGACAGTATGCATTTAATGGCGTGTATTTCAAAAGCTGTAAGACTGAAGCGAGAGAGAGGCACTTGATATGTGAGAGAGAGGTGAATGTGGAGAAATGGGAAGGACTTGGTAGCATTAAATTAAATGACAGAAAAGTCCAATATTAACTGCTCTGCAGCAGAGCTATTCAGAAGTTGTATTTCAAAGTCCTAAATGCAGAAATGAATGGCTTATAGGGAAAAAATAAGGCTGGATAGCAACTTACTGCCTATATGGCAATACTGCATAGACAAATTTATGCAAGATTTGTTTATTTTGTGTATGGATCGAAGTTTTACAGGGACAGGCAGAATTTTGCATAGAGACAGGCCCATAAAGTGGATCTTGCAAACTTTTTAGGTGAGCAGTTCTCCATCACGCAGTAAGACTGCCCAGGGGACACTTCAGGCTTACAGTTGTAAGCACAACAAATTCCAGGGCTGTCAGCCTGGCCCATTCCCCACACCAGCTCCCCACCTCTCAGGAGATCACCAGATATTTTGGCTTTCCAGGACTATGGACTATGGAAGCTACAGAAACAGGCCAGGTCCTCCTATTTTGTTGCCCTTGCAGGGCAGTACTGCAGAGAACTGTCATCTTTGCTACATCCTGAGATTTAGTTACGCAGTTACTAAGATAAAAGGAAATAATTTACAGTTAGGCAAAAAGAAGCAGTGAAAAATATGGGAGTATGACTTCTTTTCCTCTCTAAATTTTAAGGACTAGCTTGGCCAGAAGGACCAGTCATTTTTAACGTTGAAGGAATGACACTGTAAGACTGAAAAGGTTTAGAAATGGAGATGGGGGTAGAGGGGGAGAGAAGGAAATACATTACTCCAGAGATGTTAAACTATTAGCAAGAAAAAAATTTTTTTTTTTTTTTGGTTATTGTAGTCAGAGAGTGTCTTTCTGCCAAATCCAGTACAAAAATTTTTTGTAATTAATCCACAGAGACACTTATGCATCTAATCAGATTTGAGATACCTGTGTTCTTGGCACAGGTAACGTTTCCTCATTACTTAAGAGTGGGATAAATTGGCATTTAGTAAAAGCTAACACCTGCAGCAAACACGTGAATCGTTGCTTGTCAGTATACTACCTCAGAGTTTTTGGTAAGAGAAGCAGAGAGGAAGATATAAGAAAGGACTGGGAGATGCTGAAACCTTCAATCCCTCTGGTAAGAGCAGATGGCATTGCAGATTGTATTTTCCCCTCTTTCCCCAGAAGCTGGATCCCAAAATAATTGCCAAGCCCCAGCTCATAGTTCTCATGCCACTTCACTGCCCAACAGAAAGAAAAGCTGTTTTGAACTCTGATTATGACAATCATCATTACCCTGCAGTCAGAGGTGTGCCGGCAGCACCGTGGCCATGTTAACGTCAGTGGGAAACTGTCCTCTGGTCAAGCATTTTGCTATGGGGGGGGGACACACACTCTCCCTCGGCACAGGGGAGCCTGTGGCAGATTCAGGAATGTAATCTGTTCTCTTCAGCCGTCTCTTTAAAAGTAGTTCTTCCTTTTTCATCATGTTGAGGAAAGATGCAAGGACAACAGCTGGGATTCATCACACCTTGCTTAAACAACATACGTACCTTAAGTTAGGGATATAGCTGTTACAGGCATCTTGTATAGTCAAGGAAAAAGGGAAATTATGTCCATCTGTTACCACTGGGGATGTATTATTTATTTTTGTTGACTAAAGGGACGCTTAAGGCATTTATGCTTCCAATCCATGGACCTTTGTCAGGTGCCTGCGGTTAGAGCAGGTAAAAATGTGTCTACCAGTGCTGTGAAAGGTGCTATGATTAGTTAGTAAAGCCTTCCTAAACCTCAAAGTAAGTTGTAGGTTATTTGCTCTGCTCTGTAGTGCCTCTGTGTGTGTGTACTGGAAGATCAAACTGCTAAGCAAAGGTTTCAGGGTTCAGCAGCTGGTAGAGATTAGCAGAAGGCAACCATTGGTGACTGGTAGGACTTTGAATGTGGACCACTACATCTGGTGACCTCTTTGTTTTAATTGTGCTGAATAATACCTACATAGTGATCCTGATAGTCACTGGAAATTTGTTTAGGGAGTAAATGAGACTCCTGAGCAATGATTTTGTCCAGTGATCTCAAATAAATATTTAAACTAGAAATTTTTAAGGAAATATTTCAGCACGATGCTTTAAATAATATCTTCACATGATTCACTATCAATAACACATTCTGGCAAAGTAGAATTGTTACATTAAAAGCACATTAGACTTAGCCAAATAATTTCCATTTATAACAGTCTGAAAATTCTTTGTACTTTGTAAGGCACTAAAAATAAACTGGAAAAACCTGATATCTCCCTATAAACTTAACACTTACAGTTGAAAATAGACTATTGTTGCAAGGTATATTTAATACTGTCACTAATTCACTCTCAGAACCGGTGCTGGAAGCAAAGATTTTATTTCCCTCAAGAGCTAGAAGCTGGTGAATAGTAAAAAAAAAAAAAAAAAGAATGTGATATTCCTGTGAATAAACTCCACTTAGGTAATACACATTTTGATGGAATTGAGAGTCCTTTCATCAGCTATCCAGAATCATCTAATACAAGTTTTTTAAAACCAAAAATTAATGTTATTATCGTCACAAGTATTAGTCCAGTGTTCAAATCTAAAATGTCTGACATTTTGAACAGAAAAATTTAATATTTTTGCATGCAAAAGAACTATCTCTAGTGATTAGTGGAAGTAGAAAAAAGATGTATCATAATACTTAAGTTATCCACTCTGAGAACCAAAAGCTACCATGTCACCTTGACGCCTGACTGCATAGTGTGAATTACATGCTAAAAATCAACAGTGTGTCCCGAAACAACAACTTAGTCTCAACAAGTCATAAAAGAATGTGTATTGCTGATTGATTGTCAATTCTTGTCTTCACGGGAAAACAGGAGGGACAGATGAAAGGTGCAGATTAGACACTGTGAAAATCACTGCTCTTATGAATTAGAGAAAGGGAACCTCTGGACTTCTGTGATAGGTTTTTAGAACAGAGGTGACATAGTCTTATACTATAAAGCTTCCTGTAGTCACAGAAAGTGCTTTTCTTTCTTGAATGCAGACAGATTTTTAAGGAGAAGCCACAGTATTACCAAGTGATTTACATATAAATTAATCCATATTAGAACAAATGAATCATTCACTCCTTCAGGGGAATGATCACCATCCAGTTGGTCTGATCGCCTAAGCCAAGTGAATATATAATGTTAATCATGGTACACACTCCCTACATATCCATCATAATAATCAGTTTTAAATCATTAGGTAGACACTCCCATTAATGGCTCTTGTGTCACAGTTTTACTGGAGATGGGCCTAAGTAACGAAGTCCAGCACTGCAGTTCAAGTTTTCAGGTGTTTGGCAATATCAAGAGTGATGCTTAAATGTGTGATGTTGTCTCAGACCTTGAAAACACGGTCTGATGCACAGGAATGCCAGGAAAAGTCTGGACCTTGCTGGCCTCCATTACAGACTCTAGGTCAAGGTAGCAATGCTGAATGCCCTTCTCACACAACATTAGCCAATCTTCACTGCTTCCAGCCTCTTCTTTAGCAATGACTGCCTCTAATTTCTGCTAAAGAAACTGCTCAGTTACTGCCTTAGTGCCCGGATTTTAATTTTCCTGGCATATGTTTCTTTCTCTGAAGTGGGCCTGCTTAGGTTAAGGAGTGAAAGTGTTTTGAGGAACCAGAAATTGTTGGGTACTAGAGCTATGATCCTGACAATCCCCAAACTCTCCCAGCTCCCTCTGGGAGTTATATGTTGGTTTCTATCACAGAAGACAGTATTTTAGAATTGAAAAACCAACTAGCCAAATAAACCATCCCTGATCAATCTTGACTAATTTGCTGCAGCAGACCTTGTGTGAAAAATGCATAGAATTAAGGAAGGAGATTTTCCTTCTTTTTTTTCTCTGTCTCTGGAGTCAAGTTAAAATGGAATACAATCATTAAAAGGTTATATCGTGTAACAGCCTAGCCAGTAAAAGGCAGAAGGAGAAAGCTATATTCTTCTGTGCATTGTTTTATGAAGTATCTCATGGCTGACAACCAGTGAACTAAATCCTTCAACAAGGAGAGATTTACAAGGCCTTGTCTACAGAGACAAAGTGTTTCTACAGACTTCAGGCAGCCCTGGGACCAGGGATTGGCAGAACTGCACATAAATACAGCTTACAGCTACAGAATGCCGCAACTGGGAGCCTTCAATAAGAAACTATGTGTAAACATGCCTATGGAACTAGGCTTCACATACTGATAATGACATGTATGGGGTTTTAATAGCTTTACAGACCTTTGTATTGGACTTTGAAAAGGTACTTCCCTTCATTAACTCACACTTATTTATGCCCCTAGAATGTTGCTGTCAGACACTTTTTTGGTCATGGCAATTTCAAAGTCTTCCACTTGGAAGATCCCAACGTGTGATACTCCTGTTTGGATCAAGGCTGAGTGTTATTCTCCAAGGGGCTGCATTTTTGGTTTTGTTTTGTGTGGGTTTTTTGTTTGTTTTTTTTCTTTTAATGAATGATGAGCATTAGAAGATGGATCGGATTGAATTTAAACATCACAAGCTGTTAAATACTAAACACTTGAGGAATACTTAATTAAGCAGCAGTACACAGCAGGCGGTCAAGTTCTGAGCAGCTATTGCATTCCTGGGATGGTACCATGCTGGAAAAGCCTGTCTGATTACCTTTATTAACCACCTCAGAGGGGTAGTAATTAACTACTGCAGAAATTTACCATCTAAAAAGCACATTGCTATCAATGAAACGAATACAAATTTTCACAACACTGCACTTAATGGGCATTACTGCCACACACAAAGCAGTACTGGCAAATCATTTTGCAACACATTTGTGTTCAGGTAATAGTAAAGCTGCTACATAATACTGATTTTAAGCAGAATTCAGCTGGTTAAGTAAGTGGCGTAGAGATTGCTGCTACCTGTGTGGTGCTGATAATCTGTGATAATTTATCCTTTGATAAATTAAACGGGTGAATCTTCAGTCTGGTCTTCAGAGACTGTGGCTACATAACACCCTGTGAAAACGTATTCGTATTGTGTGGTTGTACTTTGACATTAACTGCCAAAACTGCAGCCACTGTGGATTTGATGTGGCTACGCATATTATTACAGAAAGAAATTAATTCAAGACTTGCCATGTCAGGGCAGCATAGTCATTGGAGTCTGGTGTACTGCTGAAAGTACTGAACTTCCTTTCTGAGCTAGGGAAACTATCAGACCCCAAGAATTAATGGTCACTTTAGTCATCGCATTCTCCATCATGTGTTGGGGCTCTGTCCTGGTTCTGGCAGGGATCGAGTTAATTTTCTTCTCAGTAGCTGGTGTGTTTTGGATTTTGTATGTGAAGAATGTTGATAAACACCCTGATGATATGCATTGTTGCTAATGAGACCAAGGACTCTCTGGCTTTCCAGTTTTCTTGCTAACATGCGGGTGCAGGAAGCTGAGAGGGATACAGACAGAGTAATTGACCCGAACTGGCCAAAGAGAGTACTCCGTGCCATAAACGTCATGTTCAGTATACAAGTGGGGATTGCCCAAGGGGGGGGGGGGCATCACTGTCTCTACCTTGCTGGCTCCCTCTTGCTCCTTTGCTTGCTTCTCAGTTTCGTATCTGTGCTTGCTGCTTGGGATGGGATGCATCAGTCACTGGGACATCGGGTGGTGAGAAATCATGCATTGTTCATTTTGTGTATTTTAGTATCCTTATATTCTGTTATTATTGTCATTTTCCTTTGCTATTCTAGTGAACTGTCTTCATCTCAACCCACGAGTTTTCCTTTCTTCCCAATTCTCTCCCCCATCCCACTGGGTAGGGGGAGAGTGAGTGAGAAACTGTGTGGTGACTGGGGCTACACCATAACAGGCTCCTAATCCCATGTGTTCAACAAGGGACAAGTTACCTTCCACGTAACTAAAACCTGAGCAGAAGCAAGGAAAGATGCATGCCTGTGTATCACAGCTGCTGATTAAAAATGTCTCTGCATCACAATCTTAAATTGCCTCTTTCTTCTTTCAGCTGGATGTAGGATCCTTTTGCACTTCTTGCCCTAAGTTGCTGGGCATCATATGTCTGTGCACTGTAACACAGTTACTACAGGTACCTCATGGATGGTTGCTGGGCAAAGTAATCTCTCCATTTACTTAGTTCTGTCTTTCTAGAATACATTAGTATGCCAATGAATGAACTATTCCAGTCCCCTGAGCAGCTTCAAGGACCCAGCATCTATTTTAAAATCTCTCTGATAGAAAATATGTCTTTCTTCTTCCCTAAAAGGGGAACAATTACCCAAGCCATCCAGACAGAGCCTAGGGCCAGCGATGGGTTTCCTAACCATAAAAATGACATGACTTTGAAGCCCATTATCTTGCTGCCTTGGTGGGCCAGAAAGCAGGATTTTTGTCCTTTTTGCAAGGGGAGAATTGCAACTTGCTAGTACTTGCTTCTGAACTCTGGAATGGGTAGAAACAACAAATGTAAGATCATGACATTGGTGCAGGTAAAAAAAAGTATTTGAGAAAGAATGTTGTGACACATGCTGAGTCCTGTGCTTCTTGAGCAAAATTACCGAAACGTCTGGCTTTACTTAATGAGTTAGAAAAATTCTCATATAATTACTTAAAATTATCTGAAGTGTTCCTGAAATAATCTTTTTCCAACAGTTGTAGTGAAACAACAATGGAAGGAAATGGTGCATGTTTGTATTACGACCATTTCAAACCAGTGCTGATCACCTCTTTGAGTCATACTTCACCAACATGTATTTCTTATATATCAAGCTAGCGAAATACCCTAGTATCTTTCAGGATTATAAGCACTACTTCAGGGCAAGATATTAGTGGGGAGAAATATTATTATATTTGGGTAAATGGGGAGAAACTCTTCAGCAGGACCTGTTGTGATAGGACAAGGGGTAATGGTTTTAAAATAGAAGGAGGTAGATTCAGACTGGACATTAGGAAAAAAAAAATTACAATGAGGGTGGTGGAACACTGGGACAGGTTGCCCAGAGAGGTGGTTGATGCCCCATCTCTGGAAACATTCAAGGCCAGGTTGGACGAGGCTCTGAGCAACCTGATCTGGTTGGAGATGTCCCTGCTCCGTGTAGAGGGGTTGGACTAGATGGCCTTTGAAGGTCCCTTCCAACCCAAACCATTCTATGATTCTATGATTCCATTATTATTATTTAATAATATATTTAATACATTAGTCATCAAATAAATCAGTGTTACTATTGGTAGTTGCTATTTCATATACACTGTGCTTCCTAAGGATTTAACATTGACTCATTTATGCAGGTGAAAAAGGCAAAAAAGAAAGACAGTAACTTGGGAACCAGGAGACATTTTTTAAACATGTCTTTAAATTATGCTGCTCTTTTTTAACATCTGCCTTTGGCAGGCTCTCCTCCCTCAGCACAATTACTAGTCAAGGCATTATTATTATTGTGTATGTGATGAGGATGTAGGATACTCTTTAAAAGGCATTATTTAAAAGAAATAAAATCTATAAGCACTCTCATTCCCAACAGCACAGTAGAAACATTTAATAGAAACAAAGCAACAAAAATCTAGGGACCAGAGAATGAAAAAATAGGAGTTCAAATTCATACTTATTCTCATTAAGCAGTTTTATCTTTGCTCTCTCTACTATTTATTTCTCTTATTATGACGAAAAAGTTTGAGTCCCTGAAGAGGGACAGTGTAGATCTTCTAGCACTCAAAAGTCATTATAAAGAGACTGATAGTAAAAGTAGCAGGGAATAGCTTGACTGACACCCAGTTACTACAGGAAGCACGGCTCCACCAGCTTGACTGATGCACACACAGATTTTTTTCTTCAGTTCCCAGATTCCTGCAATTATGTTGTTGTCTTAAGCAAAACATATTTCAAATAATAATAGCAATTAACAATGAAAACATACATTATGGGAGGCATACAGTGTGCTGGAGGCATAAGTACACACAATCCTACTTTCTCTTGATACCATGGGCATATCTTTACACTGTAAGATAGCATTTAAAGTCTCCACATATTCTTTTCCTTTTGAACGTGAAACAAGAGCTTTGCATTGACAGAGGGAAGTTTTCAAAGTATGTAAGAGTGAGGTTTAATGTCATTTCCAAAATTTCTCAATATTTAAACCTCACTGAGCATGAGGGGAACACAAGCATCCTGGAGCTTTGCACTCAGACCAGGCCTGGATGTCCAAAGAGAGATAAGGTAGCATCGATGTGCCTGAAGTCCAAGGCTGTGGTCCTTAGACCAGCTCCCTGCTCCTTATAGAGATTAAGTTTTCAGGAACATGATTTTTTGGCAGGAGTGTTTCCTGGGAGAGCTGTCTCCACCTCAGGGGTGACCTCCACCTTTTCCCTTCTCAGCCTGAGGAGCACCAAGCCTGTAAGCAGTGTGAGTGGAGCACTGTGCTGAGGCTGCACTGCCTGAGCCCTTCCTGGCTCCTTCAGACATCTTTACATGAGTGCAGCACCAGAGACTGAAATAAGTTGCAAAAACCAAACAAGCCTGTATGAAATAAAAGGCACGAGTTAGGTGAAATGATTGGGCATTTGCAGGCTGGTTGATGAGGGACCGGAGGTGAGTACTAAAACACAGACGTCTCAGAGAAGAGGCAAAATCTTTGTAGTCTCGAGGTATAACATCACTAAGAGATAGAAAGCCTTTAATAGAACAGAGTAATAAAGAATGTTCTAATGGTATTTAATTGCTTATACCAACCGATGTTAGTGATATGTAAGAAGTGAGAACTTCTCTGTTAATGCTATTAAAAAGATGCTAGAAAAATTTAAGTCAGGTAGCTCTTGAAATAGATCTTTCATACTGGACACAAAGCATCAATGCAGCTTTCTCCAAGAGTTAAAGATTTCAGATTATCTTTAAAATCAGCAATTTGATAGGACAAATCCCCCCTTTCTGCTACAGTAAATTTGTTTACTCACAGAAGGTATTTAAGTTTTTAATATGTCTGTACTACAAACACACACTCTTATCCACAAAGTACGCAAATCAGCTTTTTTTTTTTTCTTTTTTCTCCTTTTTATGAAATGAGATTTTGATGCTACTAAGACTGTGGGGTAAATGTCCTTGCACTCTCTGTCAAGGCCACTCATTGGCTGCAACTCCCACTGAAGTCAGTGGGAGTTTTTTCACAGACTTCAAGAAAGGATTAGCTCTCAATTAACGGTAGCGAAAGTACTGCTATAAAAGCAGAATGTCATGACACCAATTCTGATGGCTTATAGTCAGTTTTGCTGGTCAGTCTGGAGGGGAAGTCACAAACGAATTTAAGAGGCTAAATACAAAGAGAGCACTGGCTCCCTTGAAACACATTTGAAGGAAAGCTTGCAAAAAGAGACCTATTTTTTAGGAGGAAATGGAAATAAATACAGTGTTTTAAAAGAAGTCATAAGGGAATATCTGTCCTCTCATTTGTGAGACAATTTACAGGTATTTGAGCTGATTGAGACAGGAATGGGGGGCAGGCGAGGGAGATATTGCTAAAATAACTGGAAATGAGGAGGTAG
Organism: Chlamydotis macqueenii; assembly: GCF_036417535.1. Lineage (NCBI taxonomy): Eukaryota > Metazoa > Chordata > Aves > Otidiformes > Otididae > Chlamydotis > Chlamydotis macqueenii. The sequence continues at coordinate 48,588,109 of NC_141560.1, read as the reverse complement.
CCAAAGTCATGTGAGCAGCTGAGGTTTTGGAGAGCACTGATGAAGATGGGAGATGTGCATTTACAGGAACTCCCATGGCTTGGTGCCAAGCTTTGAGCTGAAGTGATTCCTTCCCGGAAAAGCTGCTGCGTGCTGAAGGTGCTCCTTCAGCTGCGGTCTGGAGGGCCAGGAGAACATTGCTTGTAGAAGTATTTAGGCAACTTTAGTTGTCACAGGGCAGTTGTGTCAGCCTCGTTCAGGTCATCACCCTTCCAATCTCCGCAAGAGCCATAGGCTACCCTATAGATAGAAAGAGATTTTTAAAATTTAGGTCTCCTTGGTGAAATAGCATTTAAAAAGGCAGTAGGAGGTAGTGGGCATTGACATGCTTAAGCTAGTTTTGTAATACCCTGTGAACTGAAGATATCACCCAGAAAGGTTTGAAAACCCATAAAGATTGGCTATTCCTAATTATTTATTATCTTTGCTGTTATAGACTTTTCCTGTTTTACGCTTAAGACATTGCTTCTTTGGCAGCCATCTTGTGATAACATTAATAATTCCCTTCTTCATTTGTATTATCTCCTTGCAAATATTTATAGACTATGTTCATATTCCCCTGAGTCCTTCTTTCTGCGGAGAGAATTAATTTTGTTTCCTCAATCACTCCCTCTCTTATATGTTAGCCTATAATCCTTCCACAGTGTCATTTTCTTGCCCTTTTTGCATTGTCTGTACTTCTACAATATTATTTTCAATCATGAACAAGGAAACTACATATAACTTACAAAATGTAATTGAATACTTGTCACCTGCTCTTTTAGCTCCTTGATTGAGCATGTAAGGCCAGGATCTTACTTTCAAATTTCCTGTTGTCTCCCATTTGGAGACAACATATTGCATAAACCCCCGAAATTATTCAATAGGCATAGAGGAAAATGCAAGAGAAAGATCTGGTTGTCCTTTTACAGTCTTAACAGAAGGTCTACAATTCCAAATGACCAAAGGTGGAATCTCAGAATCATAGAATGGTTTGGGTTGGAAGGGACCTTCAAAGGTAATCTAGTCCAACCCCTCTACACGGAGCAGGGACATCTCCAACCAGATCAGGTTGCTCAGAGCCTCGTCCAACCTGGCCTTAAATGTTTCCAGGGATGGGGTATCTACCACCTCTCTGGGCAACCTGTTCCAGTGCACTCCAACCCTCAGTGTTAAAATTTTTTTTCCTAATATCTAATCTAAATCTACCTCCCTCTGTTTTGAAACCATTATCCCTAGTCCTGTCACAAGAGGCCCTACTGAACAGTCTCTCCCCATCTTTTCTGTAGGCCCCCTTGAGGTACTGGAAGACCATTACAAGGTCTCCCCGGAGCCTCCTCTTCTCCAGGCTGAACAGCCCCAGCTCTCTCAGCCTGTGCTCTTAGTAGATGTGCTCCAGCCCTCTTATTGTCTTTGTGGCCCTCCTCTGGACCCTCTCCAACTGGTCCATGTCCTTCTTGTGTTGGGGGCTTCAGAACTGGACACAGTACTCCAGGTGGGCTCTCAATTATTGTTATTTTTAATTAATATCCATTAACAATCTTGGATAGGCAGGATAATAGATATGGTCTAATCTTCTTATAAGCATGAACAACACTAATTAAAGTAACAATATACTAAATTGTGTGCATTCTTGATACATTTCTGTGGCTTTACTCAGCTCTGAACTGAAGGAGACAGTTTACACTGATGAGAAATTTTGATATTTCTTCAGCTTTATATAAAAAAGCAAAAGACGCCACCCCCCAAAAAATTCAAGAGCTCTTGTGCTGGCTCCAAGAGGACCACTCACTGTCCCTGTGCCAACTATGCATGGCCATGCGGCACCAGCAGCCACACCAACCCACATTCAGCTCTCTTGGCACAGTGAGCAGCAGGGTTGGACCCTGCTGTATAGCACCACTCATAGGGTGGGGTAACTGTCTGTAAGGAGGGCAACACTGGCCTTTGACAGTAGAATGGCCCAGTGTCCCTCATTTGATTGGACAAAGCCTACCTGAGGAAGGCAAGATGAGATTATTTTTTGGGGGTATTCTGAGTGCAACATTTCGTTTCATATGCTAAACTGCACTCAAGTTATTTTAGTCTCAAAATACTATAGAGAAGAGATATTCAGTCACACAGCATTAACATTTCGAACAAGTGAACAAAAAGAGGGAGAAGGAATGAATTTTAATCTTTTTTATAATTTCAGTTGTAAAAGTGGAGCCACAAGCAACTATCATCAATACTTTTACTGAGCACTTTTCAAGGCATATCGGAACAACCTCTGAGGAGGATTTAGTCCGTTAATTGCCCTTTAATACTTGGTAGGAGTCCAGCTATTGTCCTGTAATTTAACACCTAAGCCAGTACTTTAAGTTTTATTCAGATAGATGTTCTATACAGGTGTACTGGTTCAGTTTAGATTAGAAAAATTATTAAGACTGCAATCTGTTCCTGTGATTCATATTTCTGTTCATTTGTTCCTGTTACAGTACCACATCTACCAGCCTCATTAACCATAATAGACCTTTAAGCTCCTGGTGGGTTATAGGTTCCTAAAGTGTTACAAAGTAATTCTTGTCACTATAATTTAAACATGATGTTGTTGTTATTACCAAATATATTTTAGGAACTTTTTTTTCCTAACGAGATATATGCAGAAATACTTGGTTGTATATTACACTTGGCTGCAAAGGTAACAAAAATCAGGATAATTACAGATGATGAATGGTGGATCCTGAGCTCTTGAATATCTAAAGCAGCCTTCTGCCCTAACACACATCAGAGTGAAAGTGCTCTAGTATAATACTAATGAAGAATATTACATACCTGGCTCTGAAAATGAGCCCAAATTTTGTTCATTATGCATGAAGATACTCATATTTTCTGGCAGAAACTTTGCCAATGAACATTTTTGATATTAACAAATGACAGCGCATCCTAAGACATTACTGAATCCTTGAACGTTATAGAAAATAAGATTAGTCTAGTCATTAGTCAACAGTAGTCACAAGAAAATGCATCTTCTATTCAGTGCAAGGAGATTCCAGTATAAGCCCTAGCTCAAGATCAAGACATTGCTTATATTCTGCATTATACCTTGTCCCTGAAGGGTAGATAGCAAAATAACGTATTTTTCTTTTATAGTACTAATAGCATTTCTTCATCTTATATAATCATACTTTGTAATTATTCAGCATCTTTCATTCAAGGATCTTAAAGGCTTTCTTGGCATCAACTAGTAAACCAACCAACCTCAATGTTTCTTAAGTCTGTTCGCTGTTGCTGTTATATACACAAATGCATTTATTTTGCAGCTACCCACCATTTCAAACATCTATAGTGGTGAGATGATTGTTGGAGAGCCATTCTCTAATATTCAAGATCAAGCCAGTCTCAGATCTTTTAGATACTCTACTTGCATAGGACAAACCTCAGCCAGCATCGGACTTGCCTTTAAAGAGCATGAAGTATGCCAAATTGCCCGCTACAGGTGACTGTTTCCATTGACTTCAGGCTCTGAACCTCTCTATCCCGTTAAGCTATCCCTGCCTGGGCAATAGTACCTTTTTTTTTTTTTTCTTACATGAGGTCAATAAAAGTGCTGAGAAGTGCAATAAATCAACTGAGATTGGTTGGCATTTCAAGGTAGACTAGGTGAAAGTGGGCATGAGAGATGTAGCTAAACGGAAAGTCAAGAATCGATCATCTTCACTACTCGCTAATGGATTCACATCACCTTAGATGTAACAATGCACTCTATTTTGGTAGAACCTGGGTAAACAGCATAAGCAACAAGTTTAAATTATTCTGGAGTAATTAGAACAAGTTCTGCCTATGCTTCTGCAAATAGATGGTCAAAAACAATGGACAAACATCATTTGTACTCAACTCGGCCATTAAATGTTAGAACTGCAGATATTTTTCACTGAAGGACACACAACATATGGATTAACTAAAGGACGTGTTCACAGGAAAAACATAGAATCCAGAAGAACTAACTCAGTCTGCTCTTGCCTGGTATTTTCTGCATAGATTGTAGGGTGTTCTACAAGGTTTTGGGTTTACCCAGCCTGTGTTATCAGTAGTTGTGGTTAATAATCCTGTGAAGCTCTTCTTTGCTTCAGAGCTTTTTCCAATAAAATGGACTACTTTTGTTTCTGAGATTAATTTATCCTTTGTTCTTCTCTAACAATGATACATAAGGGATAATAGAGGAATATACAAAATCCAATAGTACTGGTAATGACAAAAGCCTTTGTCTGACAAATGTTGGATCTCCTTATTGGTTTAATATTTGTTTATGATATCTCACACTTTGTGTGTCTGCCACGAGTGCCATAGAGTGGCAGATCTTTACTTTTTTTTTCCTTTTTTTTTTCTGAACTAAAAAGAGAAAAAAAAAATCCAGAGAATAAAATTAGTTTTCCTAGTCTATTAGGTTTTTTCTGTGCCTTTTCTCTGAGTTTTGTGTTTAAACATGGGAGATGGAGAACGAAGTATTTGCCAAGACTGTGCTATTGCAAATATGTCAACATATTCAAGAGGACAAGAGAATTATTAATCATCTGAAAGAACTCAACTGACAATCCATAAAAGCCAAAAGTTTTTTTTTTATTTCTGTGAAAAGTATCTATTCTCTCAAACTGGTTCTTCTTGGCAGACTGACAACTTTGGGTCAATAATTACTCCAGCTGTTAAAGCTGATTTTGAAGCCTTAAATCAAATTCAAGCAAGACCTGTTGTATAATGACTACGATCTTCCCTACTGTTTTGTAATACTAAATAGATTACACATAACAGAAAACTACATATGAAACAGAATTCAGTGGAAGCATCTTGGCTAAGATACAAGTAATAGACCGTAAGACTTCTTAACTGGAATCTCCTCACACTTCCTACACATTTACTGTTTCTAATAAAACCTCAGGTATTCTGGAAAATGATCAGACAGAATGTAACACTCTAAATAAAACTGAGCAGCTCAGAAGATGAAGGCAGCCAGAGCCATATTTTATCCGAGGGATAAAACTACAAATCTACCTTCGAGTCAACACTGGTAGAATTAATCATTTAATGAAAACTCTCATTCATTCAGAAATTTTATGCCATTTTAGAAAAAACCTACAAAAGGACAAGTGGCTTTTGACCAACAGTGGCCTACATCTTCAACCAATTAAGTCATTTTTCAAATCCATAAAGAGCAGAAAATTTGATTGCTGTTTGTGAAACTGTGGAGGCTCCTTTCTGTGCAGGTCCCTTCTTTTAAAAGTGCTGTGGAAGATTATAGACTAATGGGAGTGACTGAAAGCACCAGAGGGAAAGTGAAAGCAGTGCTGTCTTCTGTCACTGGAAAAACGTTTGTACTGCAAATGTATGTGTTTTTCTCTGTGTGTACTTTCCCATAGAGAGTATGAGTGGAAAAAAAATGACAAAGATAAAAAAAAACAAAAATCATCACAGAGTTTCAGTGAGATAAAAAAGTTTAAACAACTTTGTCCCTCTGTTTCCTGAGTCCATCTGAATCAACAAGGAGAGCAATCTATAATGCTGGGAAGGAGATCTTGCTCCAGGGCAAAGCAGCCTGTCCCAGTTGGCATGGTTATTAAACTTTGAGATTATTACTGAGGTTATTGCCTCTGAGCAGGGCTGGATTGTGGCTGAACACTTAGGTGTGCCATGTCCCCACCACTGCCCACTTAAAGTCTGTGTGAAAGCAATCCTGGTACCCCTATGTCTGGCAAAACGCAAATATTCTGTTCTGACCTGAGACAATAAATATGGTCTTGCAACTGAAGATGCCCAAGAGACCAGAAATGCTTCTCTATTCTTCTATCATCTGCACTCTCTTGAGCAACCCAGGCTTCCTATTGAGAACTCACAAAATTGACCACTTCAGTACATATTGCATTAATGCTGATTCTCTTGTTGAATAATCAGATTAGATGTTTTGGGGCTGTTTTGGGAGAGTGGAGAGAAACAGGGTAGAGGCAAGGTTTTTTTTTCATGTGCAAGCTAGCTTTATTCTCTAGAAGTCATTAAGCTACAACACCAGATGTGAGTTGGGCTGTGAGAATTTTGAAGTGGGTTGATTAGTCCACAAGGAAAACATGAACGCTGCATATGTTTGGGAAATTATCTTAAGGGTGTTTTATTCACAAGCAACAGATATCTAAAGTCATATTCACCTTATAAAGAGACTGCAAAAGCAACAAGCAGCCTACACATAACCCATCATCCAGACTTCAGCTGAAATCACACCTGTGTCCCAGGCTGTGCTGATCAGCAGCTGCTGCCTGCCTTTGTAACCTCTTTACCAGCACTGTGATCACCTTTAGGAAATACTTTGCACTGGTTATTTTTGGATATATGGGTGTTTAGGATTTTGGATGTTGGAATAATGTGTTCCTGCAGACCACCAGTATAGATGAAATTTAGCCCATGGTGTCATTTTTGCTGCTGCTGGATGTGTGTTTTACTATATCATCTTTAGTACAAATCAGCTGTAAACACACAGAATTCTGTCAAAAGCCAAGCTCAAGTATAGTATTCAAAGCTAGCACTCTGATTCATGGTAGTAGCAAGCAAGGTGTAGAAGGAGAGAGACTGACATGGCATAAAATATACTTACTCCTCTACATTAAAAAAACCCGAAACCCAAAACAAGCCAACAACACACATTTGAACTGGTAGCATGTCTTTGTACTGGTTTATGGCTTTGTATATGGTGGCAGTGACTTTTATCCAGTACCAAAGCTTGATTCAATGCCTAGGGAACCACAGCCCAAGCTTATTGGTCATCAGCTGCTCTCTTTCCACCAACCTTTCACTGGCAGTGTGGTATTCAAGGGGTGCCCAGCACCTGACCTGCTCTGGATCCTGGCCCCCTGCCTGGCAGGCTTGGCTCTGTGGAAGGCAAGTGGAGGGAGCAGCTGGTGGGCTGCCACCACAAAGCCCCCAGCCTTCTTACCCCATGCTGAGGTGAAGCTGGTATTGGAGTAGTAGGAGCTATTCAGAAAGCTCCCTTCTCTCACTACACAGAGAGAGAAATCTGTTTGAAGCAGACTGAATTCTCCTTCAATTTTGGCAATGATGCATTTACTGAAGATCCAGGGTTCTCACATTTAATTTCTGGGAAAGATACTACTGGAAGGCAAAAGATGGTACATAGCCAAGTACTGTGGGCTCTGTCTCTCAGGCTTGAATAAGTGCATCAGAGTGATTGAGGTGTTTGGTAGAAGAGAATATTTGATGCTAGGTATTTCTAATTTAAAAATAATATAAAATTACATCCCTTCACTTTAGTCCCAGCCACTGGAAAAACACATATAGAATTTCAGTGATACTTTCTTTTAAGGCTAAGGGGAATTCTTAACAAGGATGAGTTAGGTGGGGAAGAGTTAGTGAGCACTTTCATTACTAGGAATAATTTAAGGAAATTAATTTTGGTTTAAAGGCCTGCCTTCAGGCAGAGCTGCATATTGCCTTGAAGGCACTGAGTCAGTAAAGTCAAAGAGTTCAGTAGTGCTGGACATCTCCAGGTAAGGCTGTACACAACTGTTGTGTACACTAGAGTCAATTTTATTTATATATTTTTTCCTTCAAAGGATAAAGTTTAAGAGTACAATAGAGTTCAACAGCCTTAAAGATACTACAGCAATAAAATACCATTTACACACAAGTAACAAGTTAGTAGTGCATTCTCATCCGGCATGAGCTGTGCAGAGTTATAAAAATTAGGTGCCTCTTATTGAGACACACCTGTGCTTATTATCAATGAAGTTTTAGAACAGATTTGTTCTATTTTAATTTTTCATTATTTCTAAAAACTCTTTTAGGCAGATTTTCAAACAATATTCAGAGTTCTTTTGGAAAAGAAAAGAAACACATGACAAACTCCATAACAAGTCTGTTATGTTTGATTACAGTTAATACTCTTTGGCCATTTTTGTACGCATTTGGGGCTCCAGACCTTCTGTGTAAGTAAGTATTACAAAACAGTAAGCTCAGTGCCTTTTAATGTAATATCCACAGTTTGCTATTAAATTATCCCTTTTATTATAGGAACCAACAAATGTAATACTTCATGAATGATCCTCTTCCATTTAAAAAATGAAGGTTTTCCACTCTTGTAATATCAGTAATTTTTCATAATTGCAGTCCCATGGAATTCACATACAGTGAAACTGAACCTCTCTTTTCAGCTACATTGACTACATTTAGTAGTTTCACTGAATTGACTAGAATTACGATTTGTGACTCAGAAAGCTCTTCCACATATTTGATTTCTGATGTTGCATAATTAACATAAACTTATCAATTACTTAGTTTCTCCATAGTTATAGCAGGTAATATGTTCTTACCTCTCAGGTAAGGTATGTTTTACAGCCATGTTAGTATGCTTAGATACTTAAATTATGGTGGGTATCATAAAAATCTAAAACTACATAATTAAATCTAACAGTTCCAAAAAGTATGGCTAGTTCTTTTTCACTGTAGCATAGAAAATACTTAATTGTGCACTAGCTAGCCTAGGAAAATTGAATTCTCAGAAACACTGTTATGTATTTGTTGAAATTTAATATGAAGAAATAAACTAAACTACATGAATTTCATTTGCAGAAAAAATAATGTTGTATTAAAAATAGATAGATAGATATGTTTAGTGAAAAAAAAAGCCTCTTCTATAAAGTAAATTAAAGAAGTGTCATTAAAAAATGGACTGTCAGATTGGTGCTGCTCTAATGCTGTTTTTTTCTGCAAGGAACATTATGCATTAGTGAGCTGAGAGCAACAAGCTGGAATTATTTTGAGATACTACATATTATTTCTTTAGAATAATACAATCAACAATTCTATCTCAGGCAAATTGGTCCCTTAAGCTATAAATGTATCCTGATTATTTATCTCATAAGCAGCCAAATGGAACAGAAAAAAAACAGGAGTTGTACTTTCCTACTGAATTTCTCCTACATGGTAAACATGCTTGCAGAAAAAATTAAGCACTCTGAAAAGAACATCTCTCATTTCCTGTGATGCATAGCTGAAATTGGGAACCAGCATCTGTGAATACAAGAAAATTGCTGCAATACCTGTTTAGTCTCTGCATATTTACGAAGAATTTGTCATTTACAGCGACCTTCATTGCATATGGAATACGATCATGTCTATTAAGCAGTTTTATCTTCTTTGCTTTCAGTGAGATATATAAATAGATTAAATATATTATACAATGTATTTTGAGGACATCTGTCTTTTATTGGCATATGTCTGGTTAGAATGGACCTAAGCCTACCTGTTTATTTCTGCCTATTTTCTAGTAAAAATCTGTGGAAATATTCTGATTCTTGATGAAAGCAAGAAATGAACCCCCTTTGGTTACTCCTGCACTGTAATTCCTCATTTCAAAGGATTCTCCAGTTACAGCATAGCTCCACTGTCCCAGCTGCTGGCTTCAACTCCACAACCTGAGGGTGGCTGGGGAGAGATGCGCGCTCATCGCAGGCGAGCACAGCCATGGCCCTGGTGCAATGGGGAGGGATGCTGGGGAGTGCAGTGCATGGCACAGCCTTTGAAACGCAGAGAAGAAAGGCTGGAGTTGAAAAGCATGCACTAAATCCCCTGGAAACTTTTTTTTTTGTCCCTAGTACATTGCAGAAGACATTCAAAAAAGTTAATCTGAATGAAAACCTATCCTCTGTGGGCCTGGTGAGGTATTGTACATATGATCTTGAGGCACGCCTGGAGACAGACTAATTAATTAGCTAATTATTACTTGGATAATAATAATGCTTATCTTCACCTCCATGAAGTGTTCCTGGCTAAGGGATGGGTTGAGATCTAGTGGAACTTGGACTTGCATTCTTTGTCATTTTTATAGTGTTACCTAAATGCAGCTCGGAGGAGGGCTGGAAGCTGTGGTAACTTCACTTTGTTCTAGCAGGGTTCGTTGGTGGGTGCCACAGAGGACTCTTTGTCCATAACCACCATCATGTTCCCCTCCTGCCTTGTGTTATCCTCTCCCTAGGGAAAAAGGCCTAGGGTGGGTCAAAGCCTGGAGTCCCCCACTCTTGGCTCTCCAGCAAGGCCTTGCAGGCGCCACTACCGTGTGATCAACACATGGGTGCAAGTGCCCAGGACAGAACAGGAGGTTATATCTAAACTTGAGCTGCATTTACAATGTTCCAACCACTCCAGGCCAAAGTCTCAAGCCTTTCTGACTGTGGCATTTCCAGACTTGCTCTTCACTCAGAATCACTAGCTTGGCTTGGGCTTGTCTATTTAAACAGCTTGAATGGGCTCATATGAATGAGGTATTTTTCAAGAATTTTCGTTCTTGGGTCATTAATGCTGCAAATTTCCTGGGCTCCTTCAGTTACATCTGAACACCATTTAGCTCTCTGTCTCACTAAGATAATGCAAGAGTATGCAATAAAGAAATTAAATGATAAAATTTCAGCAGGCAGCTGAAAAGCAGCATTGTAAAACTACTTGTGCTTACACAGACCCAAGGAGAAAGAATACTTCTATGGAGTGCTAAAGAAGATCACCATAAATTTTATTTGCTTCTTGCTCTCACCTTCACACCTTCCCCCAGAGTCTTGCTGACTCCTGTGGACTGGATCAGAAGTTTTGAAGCACAACAATTCACTGAAGAACAGGTGGAAAATGCCATTTCTTTGGAAAATAACATAAATGGTATTTATCTATGACTGGTAAAAAATTAGCAGCGGCTACCTAACAGTGTTGAAATTTCTGTGCTGGAAAGCAGGCAAAAATGAACTGCAAAGGCAGCTCTGGACACAAGACGCTGGCATCACCTTGGCTCTCTTGCCGCTGACCTGGCAAAAAGGCAAGGTGAACAGATAAATGGTCACGGCTGGGAAAGGATAGGTTTTTACAAATAAGTGGTAAAAAAGGTATCCAGAATTTTTTTTTTACTTTTCACTGAAGCATTTCTAAGTAGCAACAAAAAGGACAGATGCTGAAGCTGTGGCCTGTTGCCTGAATTGCCGTAGGCTGATGCTGTGACCAAGTCATTTGACTGGGCTCCTCTCCCCCACATCTGCAGCTGAACCACAGCACTCTTTCCCTCACTTCTAAAGGGTGCTGTAAAGCTTAATTAGTACAAAGCCCTTTGAGCAGAGATTAAAGGAGAGCAGTGGCTGATGTTCACCCTTCTCCCACTTCAGGGCTGATGCCAATAGAGAGCATTGCCCTTTGTCAGCTGGTGCTACTCGGGTTCCAGGCCACCCTCAAAGCCTCAGAGAAACTGCCCTGTGATGGACAGGATTTTTCACATGCATCCAGTGCTGGCCCAGCTCCATTTCAGCTGGGTCCAACTGTCACATTGGTAGAAAAAAGCAGAATTAGGGCACGTGCTGAATCCACCTGGACAGTAAGAAAAAGCCTTGAATCTAACAGATTTCCTGAGGGACATCTGCAGCAGAAAGCTCTTCTACTCTAGTGGGAAGTCACTGGATGTGTTTTCATTAAAAAAAAAAAAAATCAATGCTTTATTTTCACAGGGTTAAAACCTGTGAAAAATCTGTGAACACCTTGCCGTTTAAACCATGTCCTGGAATTCTATCCTCAAATAATTCAACAAAACAGCAGTCGTAGGACCAAGTTTCTTTTACACATCATTGTATAATGAAGTCAGTGGAAAATGGATGTGAAAATTTGAACTGATAGTGCCTGCTGGTGAATGAACGCTGCAGAAAATACCTTCAGAGGTTCTAAAAGAAAGTGAGCAGAATAATGGAGAAGATCATGCAGCATCTGCATAAACATCACAGATGGGAGGCTGAGAAAAATTCTGGTCTTATTACTTTAGTGTAAGTCAGGAATAATTCCCATAGATTATTGCTACTACATAGGTAAATACCTTTGAGAAATCGGAATCAGGCCCAGGACATGGATAAGAAGTGAGAGCAAGCAGATAAACATTAAAGGGTGCACGTTTTTAGCTGGCTGTGCTAATGTGTTCTAATTAACAACAGTAATAGGATTTGCACAGCTAAATCCCTACACATCACACTGGAAATTTACTCCTGATGCCTGCCTGCACAGAGGTGGGTGAGGGGAGGAGGAAGGGAGGGAGAGGAAGTAGAAGAATAATAAAAATGACATTTCACCCTACTCTTCTGGGGCTGTCGTCTCATAATTACTGAGCAGGATTGGCAACTGCCTTTAATGTTAGATTTTCTGGAGAGCACTGTCTGTCTTTATTTTTTTTTTCTGTGGGCGGGGTAGCAGGGAAGGAGGGAGGGTGAAGTAAAGGATTAGCGTAGTCTGGGTAAACAATGAAACCTGAATCAGGATAGTTTAAAACTCAGGATAATCCTAGTGAGTTGGGAGCTGTGCAGTGGGATAATTTGAAATGTAAATGTGACATTCTCCTCGGTAAATTAACAAGACGTGACTGCAGGCTCTCCTTGTTACTGCAGTCACATTCAAAGAGTCACTCGCTTGCTCTCTTCTCATCTAATGCTATGACAATAGACAATCACCAGGACCCTTCTTCAAATAAATATCAAATCAAGCCCTTACCACATCCAGAAGTGACATATGCATTGAATTATCTTTATTCATTTTAAGCAGAATCTTGTTGCTATAAGCACCATATTACAGGATGCAGCTGTGATGCTGTCCCATCATCCCCTTAACACCAATTTCGTGTGCGCTTTTATAGAATAATGGGCAGAAGGTATCTAATTCATGATTATGAAAGAAAGATTTAAATTTTATTACGCAATTGCCTAATATGAAATGGAGAGGATTGATCTTGTTTTGTTCCTGAACATCTTGAGGGTTTTTTTTCAAATTATTATTCTATTGCTTTTAAAACTATTGAAAAAAAATGCCCTGACCATAACAATCATAATCGATCATGTCAGATGATATGATAGGATACTATACAGTACAACTCCTGCGAATCCAATCTGTCCAGAACACTGAGGCATATTTTCCTGTTCAAATAGAAATGGATGGTAGCATTTAAACCATCAATGTAGCTTCTCTGTTGCTTCCCATTTCCTTGTGGGAGTTCTGGGAAAGGGAATACTATGAAGATGGCTCTTGCTTTGTGTTTGGTCTCAGTCTTATGGCAGTTTAGTGCAAACTTGTCCGTAGTCCCTCGGGGAGGGTCATCAGGAAATAGTTAGCATGCATTTATCACAACCTGTCTCTACTCATAATGCCTTTTTGACTCCAGTATGCTTTTTAGCCTCTCTTCAGTCTCCAATTCACTGGTAAACTATGTTTGAAGAGGTGCCAGAGTGGGAACACCTACCTTTTACAACCAGCAATTCTTAGTGGTAAGCTTTTATTCTTCAGAAGGTTTGCAGGGCACCTCTCTACAACATAGTCAGCACATAGACAACGGTAGAAGGATCTTCTTCGTGAACTTGATCAATAGCTCCACAACAGTGATACCTCAGCATTTCAGAGACAAAATATGTTTTAACAGAATATTTCGAGCATAATTTTTTTATCTTAAACTGCGAGCTGCCTCACTGTGTTGCTTATAACATACAGGCTGACCAGAGAAAGCTTCTAGCCAAGTTTGCTGCATTGACTCAGCCAACCCTTCTTTAAACTGGTGACACGGTGCTCAAGCTTGGACAACCTTTGCTGATATTTGCAAAGTTCTAATGAGTATTATTCTGGTTGTACATAATCTGCAGTAAGGAGACAGCTGTTTTCTGCCTATAGCATTGGTATTACTTTTCACATGTATTTAAAAAAAATATGACAGAGATCAAGGTGTCTGAAAATAAATTCCCAGAAAGGAACCATTACCAATGCTTTAGGACACTCATTAAATCTCTCAAAGCTAGATTGTTCCACAACAGAAGCTGGCCAGTTATCAACAGCAATCATTTCCCAGAGGGTTTCATGTAACTTAAGCCTTGCCCGATGCTAAACCAACTTCAATTAAATATTACTTTCCATGTGATACCACAAACTCTCATGTGTATAAACAGAGATTTTTTTTTTCCCATTGGTGATTTTATGGACCTCCATCATAGTCATTACTCTGTTTCAAAAGTGAAATATGCTTTCTATATTTTGAGCAAGGGATCTAAACAGTACAAACGGTCAAATGCTTGCTAAAATTTAAGCTAAGTCTTTTGCTAAACTGATGGGCAAACTTGAACATTCCCAGCAACAGCAGCAATGGTGTAATAAGGCAAAGTCCTTAAGGAACGAAAGATCACAAACATCCCTGACAAATTCTGGCAAGACCTGCCTCTTCTGTAGTGATCCAGGTAGCCCTTCCCATCTCATAAAGGATTTCCAAAGATCCCTTAATGTGGCGCTTTTGCCATCAGCCGGATTCTTGGCATTTTTTTTTCAACCAAGAGTATCATAACTCTGTAAAACATGACTTCTGCATTTCTGGATACTTTGCTTCCTGTTGTTTTTGTATGAAAGGGATGTTATGTTCAGAAAGGACTTTTGAGAACATCCAAATTCAACAGATTCCTGGTAATACTGGCATTCCCAATCCCACAAAAGGGGCTGGGATGTAGCACCTCTAGGCAGAAGCAAGACAGTAGTGACTGTGTGCTGACAGAAACCAGCTGCACCCCCGCTGCAGCAACTCATCACAACATGTACCATTCAATGACAACTGGAGGGTGAAGGGTTTAGAAATAAAGGTCACCTAACTTCTGGCCTGGTTGAGTGTGCTAGCAAAACTGAATCCAGTTAAAAAAATTAATCATAAACTCTATATTGCCAGGAGTGTTACAGTCATAGAGTTTCAGTGCTGCAGACGAGACAGTAAACTACGGTCAGTGCTTTCTGACTTCATTATCTGGTCAAATGCCATTTAAAATTCCCTTGATCTTTTCTCAAAGGGAAGATATGAGTTTCTGTGTTTATGTGCCTTGTCAAAATAGTGTGGGTGCTAGAGACTTGGAGTAGTTCTACTGTTTAAACAGGACATCACAAGTTGTGACTTCGAGAGTCTGTTCCCTGTCCCACGGTGGCTTGTCTGGCAGTCACTTGGACCCAGACTTACACGCATCCAGGTGCCTTATTTGACCGTGGATGAAGTCGTTCTAAGTGAGAGCTCGGCTTCTCTGCGCATTTACGGTGTATTCAGCAGGTGAGTAACTCTGCTGTTTCTAGGTAAGGCTACTCAGCACAGCATTGTCCCGAGTGAATGAGCTCACCTGATGAACCTGTCCTTTTGTCACATTCATGTGATGCTTGGCTGTAGCCAATAACCCTTCTGATTCTTATAGCACACAGGCACTCTGTGCCGTGCTTTACTTGGCTTTCACAGTACTGACAATGCCACAGAGACCATATACTGTGAGGCTGAACTAATGCACGTTTGTAAAAATAACCCTTTGAGATCTGAAGAGAGAAAGAGCCGATAGAAATGCAAAGCAGAATAAGTGGCCACTATTTTTAATGATTCCATGACTGATTTCAAACATAGCAGTTTTATTTCACGACTGCAATTTACCCTTGCGTTTGACAGGAAATGAGCAACATCAGAGAAAGCATTGAAGTGACTGTGTGAACTTACTACTAGAGCATGCATGTTGACAAGTTGCTTTAGAATTCAAAAAGAATTTTTAATGTGATGTCCTAGCACAGCAGTCGAGTCATATATACCAGCTTGTGATCTGCAAGTTAAAAATGCTGATTAACTATGATGCAAGAATGCTTTAAAGTAGAACCCTTTGATTTCCATATTTTCTGACAAATATAAGCTAGTTATTGAATAACATTTGCATTATTTGTTTGTTTTACATCCTTAATAAAATTAAAAATGTTTAAAGGAAAATGTATTATTTATAATGGTTTTATGTAATAGGGTTTCATCTAAGCCTGTTGAGTATTTCTGTTAAATACAAATATTTTGACAGAAGTTGATACTGTCTGAAACATGAAAAAAGGAGGGGAATATAGTCAGGAGTACTTAATAGAATTTCCTTGACACTGTTGGAATATGAAAACAGCAGCAAAAACAGTCTGCTGAGGATTTACATTTGACAGAGATTTCATCCTCTGCAATCTTTTTCCTCACGTGTGCCATGTTACAGCTGAAAGTTTTTTGCTTCGTCCACACCACACAGAAATGACAACTGACTGATGGTGTAATTAGTTTTCTCTTGGGATATTGGACATTGTGCTCAAATGAGATATTAAAACCAAAACAGCTACTGCCAATGGGATAACAAATATCATAAATATGAGAATCAAATGAAAA
Source organism: Chlamydotis macqueenii (assembly GCF_036417535.1). Taxonomy (NCBI): domain Eukaryota; kingdom Metazoa; phylum Chordata; class Aves; order Otidiformes; family Otididae; genus Chlamydotis; species Chlamydotis macqueenii. The sequence continues at coordinate 48,571,872 of NC_141560.1, read as the reverse complement.
GAGGTTCTCTATTAGGTGACTTTCCAAAGAAATATACTAGTCCTTGAACACTGTGTAAATGGTGATATTGCAAGAGCAGGAACAAATCATTTTCTCATTAGACAGATGGTATTAATTGTAAAATTATAAATTCATTAGTTTTGGTCCATCAGATCATTAAGTAGTCTCATTTATTCACATTGTAAATCATCCCTCCTTGCATGCCTGGATAGACTTTCATCCACTATTCTTATTTTATTTTTTCATAAATGGTTATCTTACATTCATTCCTATACTATATACCAAAGAGTACATGCAATGATTTACAAATCCCATAAAATCAAATATATATATATATATATATTTTATTTAGAACTTTAATATTGATATGGCGTCATTCAATTTGGCTTGGTTTGATCTTTTTCCCCATCCTGTCTCCCTCAATGCCTAAAGACTAAATGACACATTTAGTGACCGTTGGGCAAAACAATTGATTTGATTTGACATCCATGTTCCAATAAATATAACACTGTCATCATTTTTTTCCTCTGGATAGCTGAAAAGAAAGATAGTTAATCTTATGACAATGTGTCACTTTAGTGACTTTGGGATCAGGAGGACACATGAAGCAGTTAGGACTGTATCAAGAGCAAGGAGAAATGAGAACATAAGTGTGTTCAAAATACAAAGGAGGTCACCTACACTCTAGCACTATACACAAGCTGGGCTCTGTAGTGCTGAGCCATAAGACGACCAGTCAACTTTCTTAACTCCTGTCATAGGAGGTACTCTGTACCTGAGTCCCGTCATGGTGTGATGGTCTCCTAACAGACCAGGTCTCATAGTGGAAGTTGTATTGGCAGTTATCAGATTTTTTGCAGAGCCCAGATCAGATGTATATGCCTGCTTTTCCCTTGGATCATTATTAGATGTAACACCAGCAAAAGCCCAAGAACCTGCCATTGAAAATGTAACCTGCCACTCTGAGAATGACCTAAGCACTTGGAAAGCCATGGTTTTGGTATGCTATTCCAGCTCTGGAGTATGGTCTCACCCATGCTATATACTGTAATCCCACATTCCGGACATCAATGGAATTTTTAATGCTCATTTCAACAGGAGCAGAATTAAACATGGGACTACCAGCATTTGGATATGTCAGATTTGTCCCCAGCAAAGTCTATGACAAATGCATGATGACATGAGGAAAACAGATTCAACTGGAAAGAAAAGTATAAACAACTATTGCTGGGCCTGCTGCACTGCAGAGAAGACAGCAAATTTGAGTCCAACCATTTTATAAGAACACCTCCTATCATAACCACAATAGTATTGGTGGACAGTGCTTCCTTGGACTGGGGACTACTACACCTTGGGTGGATTCCCTGTTTCTGTCACTCTGCGATCCTGTGGAAAATCTGGGGAGAGGAACTAACCAGAAACTCCAGCTCACAGTAGCAGCAACAGACACCAGTAAAACAAAGACCTTTGAATAATCTTAGGTCTTTCTGAAGTTTTGACTGGATTTCTACCCCATGATGTTCAGGTATGTGTGCCAGTGACCTGCATCTTCTTTTCATTTATTCCGTAGCTCTCTGTGGTGGTTTAGCCCAGATCACCACACAGTTTCTCACTCACCGTCCCCCTACCCAACAGGACGGGGAAAGAACTTGGGAAGAAAGGAAAACTCGTGGGTTGAGATAAAAACAGTTTACTAAAATACTAAAAACTACAAAGATAACAGAATATAAGGATATTAATATATACAAAATATACAAAATGAACAATGTACAATTTCTCACCACCTGATGTCCGAATGACTGACGCAGCCCGTCCTGAGCAGCGACCACAGAAATGACACCGAGCAGCAAGCAAAGGGGGGACAGCAAGCTAGCAAGGTAGAGGGAACGATGCCAGCAAGCAAGAGAGAAGAAAAGGATGCCAAGGGTGCCCGAACGGATACCCAAATGGAATGGATGCCAGAAAAGAATGCCTGAAGAGAATGCCCCCTCCCATGGGCAACCCCCACTTATATACTGAGCATGACGTTTACGGCATGGAATACTCTCTTTGGCCAGTTTGGATCAATTATTCTGTCTGTCTTTCGCCCAGCTTCCTGCATCTGCATGTTAACGAGACTTTAACGAGACTTGGAAAGCCAGACAGTGTCCTTGGTCTCATTAACAACAACTTGTATCATCAGAGTGTTTTTATCAACATTCTTCCCACACAAAATCCAAAACACACTGGCTACTGAGAAGAAAATTAACTCCATCCGTGCTGAAACCAGGACACTCTCCTTCTCACCCTTTCTCCTTGTTTTCTTCTCCCTCCATATCCAGTCATCTCCTTTTCACAATATTAAAAGGGAACAAGTCTCTTCCCTTTCATTACATATAAAATGAAACAGAATTAATGTTTATTTTGTCTGCTACTCACTGTGTTTGTGTATCATACGCCTCTTCACACACTTCTTCGCACAGGGAAAGTCTATTTTTCAATGGTAAGAGTCAGTATTGCAGAACAGCAGTCCCGAGGGACCAGAAATAGATGTGAACAAGAGGAGAAACAGCCTCTGCACATGAGACTTAACAGTGCCTATGCACAGGTTACCCCAGGGCACATGATCAGACGGCCAGTGGTCACACCTCCTGCCCACTGTGCCCAACCTCTCCCACTCCATATGCAAGAAAGAGAGAAACCTCTTACCTTGACACACCGCCTCAAGCACCATTTCTTTGCACCTATTTGAGGACAGTGGAATAATTGTGAAACAAAATCACATAAGTAGAATAAGTTGTCTGCCCTGGGGAAAATAATCTGCATTGCATGAATGGTGAAGTTATTCTGCTACAGTGATGAAAGTCTACTTTCCCATGCAGCAATCTCTAACTAGTTCTTGATAGGTGCTTGATCCACACAAACACGACTTAAAAAGAATTACATGAAGACAGTTCTATGAAACCGACTTAGAGTGCTTCCAATTAAACAGATTCATGAAGAAATTGCATTAAGATGATTTTGTGAAGACAAAACTGAATGGAACTGAACTGAACAAGCAATAAGTCCAGGCCCAACCAGATGAGTACTGGTGTAAGACTCAGAAGACTGCAGGATACACTTGGCTTTGACCATGCATGACTTGTGACTTTGGTTAAGTCACTTCCCTCTTCTTTTTCTCGTTTCCTAATCTATAAAATGAGGATACTGATTTATTTCCTTATAAAGTGCTTTCAGTTTCCTGTCTGAAAGTTTTCAGTAAAAGCTGGTTGGTTACTCTTCAAGTCTATGTACTTTGAAATTTCCATATCAAAACCAGATCAATTAGTCTTTGTTAGTTTGCTGTCTTTCACTGGGGTTCAATGATTGGTTCACCAGGAACTTAAGTGTTTTATAATGCACATAATTGCATTATAGATAAAAATAATTCCAATGAGAGAACATTTCTTCCTGACTCAAGCTGGTGATCAGCTTATGGCTTGAAGCATGGGGGCTGATAGTCTTCATAATTTTATCCTGCCTACTGTAGCTGCAGCAGCTTTTTTTACAATATTCATATGTGTCTAATCCTTTTTTAGAATCTTGCTAAGCTAGTTGCCTCAATAATTCACTTTACATTTGCTCAGGTTCTGATATAGGTGAAGATTTATAATATTCAGGACTGGTTCCAAAGCTCAGCTTCTTGGTTCTTCAAAATTCACAAAGAGCCTTGCCTCAAGGTTATTAGTCATGGCTTCTTGGAAAATGTTGTGATTACACGGAATAAAATCAGGACATTAAAGAGCATCCCAAATGTAGCAGTATGCCTACTGTATAATGCAGTGCCTTGTTTACAAGGTAGTACAAAAGAACACACATCTATTAACAAAATTAATGATGAACAATTGCTGTAATTTCCCCTTGCTTGGAAAATACCTCTTGCAAATAAATTGGGTTAACAGTAGCATGCTGATTGGCTTTATCTCACAAACAAGACAATGAACAATGTTAACGAATTCACTTCAGTAACACTAAGACCGTGGTATAAGAAGCATTGCAAATTTGTGGACTGTTACGGGGCGTGGGTGTAAGCAAGCAAAAGCCAGAGGAAATTTTTGTACTAGACATTGTGCCTTCACTTACATAGGTTTGTAGTCGCAGCGGCATAGTAGAAATAGCTTAATGAGACACAAGGTATTAATCTACATCAACAGATAACTCCTTTTTTATATTGCAGCATTTAACTTCCTCTGCCTTCTCTCTTATGTACACACACAAATGAGAAGTCACAGAATTAACACGCTGTGAAGAAAAAAAGTCTATTAAGAAATACCTGGACGTCTTTCCAATCAAGCTCTTTTCTAGTGTTCTTTCCTAGTAGGATACTGATCTTCTCCAAAGTTACAAAACAGGGCTCTAAGCAAATCTACACAAAAGCAGGAAGCAGTCATCCCTTTGCTGAAGCCACAGAAGGGAAGGACAGAGACAGAGGCTGAAGGCAGTGGGAAGTTAACAGGTGGTTTGGGGAAGCTGAGCTTCATGTGCACTCCTACATCATTTGCATGAGAAATCACAGCTTCGGCTGTGTTAATTTCTATCTTTTATTACTTCCCCTCCCTTCCAATTTGTGAATTTATATGTTTGGGAGAAGCTGTTGTGCAGCAATCCTAGAGAATTAACTTGTCCAGATATGGCCCAAAGAAATGTGGCATGAGTACTTGAACAGTCTGAATTTTTCCCACTTAATGGTCATGAGCTCACCCTGCTGACCGCACTTCAGAAAAGACTAAGCCTATTTCCAGTGTGTCCTGTCTTCTACCTGAGTCAGAAATGTTACCAGGCAATACCGATTTTTTTTTTCTTTCTCTTGGGATTATTTTTACGATTTGAGTATTTTCCTTCATGAGATAGGCTGGGAACACAAAATGCATTTCATAGTGGCCACCACACAGGGTGGCAGGAAGTCATTCTGGGCAACTATTCACTGATAGGCTGCATATTAACAAATTGCTCAGAAATATTTACTTCTTTTTTTTTTTTTGTTAGTAAAACAACCTCACACTATTTTTCTAATGAACATACAAATACGGAGTTTGCAAGGGAGTGCCACTGTTTCTAAATAATTGGTCTCATAGGCAATGGTGTGATGAAAAATAATTCTTAAGCTCAGAATCAATAATTATAAGGCAGCTCAGATTTTCAAAGCAGTCCAAGAACTAAAATAATACATACCACATACTGTGACTGAGTGCAATGGCCTAAAGGAAAACAAAATGCTGAAGAAGAGAAAACAAAACACTAATTAGGTAAAGTTGGGAGGAGAGTCACGAAAACCCATGTTCTCATAGTTGGACATTTCATATCATGATTAATTGGTTAAGCTTTTTTCCCCCTTTGAAGAACTGATAGATCTACCCCTCCAAAGCCATGTGTGTTCTCTGGAATTCCACCTTAATGGACCACTTGGCTCATAACTGTTCCAGTATCATCTCCAGCCTGATTTCCTGGAGTGTTGAGCAGTTCTAGCTCCCCTAAACTATATTGTCGACCAGACTAAAATTAGATGCCTGCTTCTGGGCAGAGACTTACAGAAATAGCCTGTGGCCCCTGTAACTGCAAATGAATGGATTTTGAAAGGCAGATTACTCATTTGTAATTTAAAATCTGCCTAACTTAGACATTCAGTGATGAAAATGTTGACATCGGCACGTAATTGCTTCATGACAAATGGCTAAATAAAACATCCTGCCCAAAATCTGTAATGTTAATGTTGCCATTTGAGTGTCACTTTCTGCTTCTCTCTATGGGACTGAATCCTGCATCCCTAAACCAGAAGTCAGAAAGCCTTTCCAAACCTGCTGGCAAGACACTGAAGAAACACTGACATGGCCAGTCTGCCTGCAAAAAGCAGGGTAGGCTACAAGAAATCTGTAATCTAGCTATCTGAAATCGGCTAACAGAGCAAATAACAGGTCAAACTCTGAGACAGTTGGAATAATGTGCTTTTCCTTGGTCCTAGGACTAAATACCAAGACCCTGAAATCCCTTTTTATGAGTCTGACTTAGCATCAGGAAGGTTGGCTTTATATCAGCCATGACAATCTGTAAATACTAAACCAAAATCCCCTTTAAATCAAATCAACACTTTTCCCCATGTAATTTTCTGTGTCACTGAAATTCATACAGATTATAGAGAAAATGGAAAAGGCTGTTCATTTTTCATTAATGAAGCACAATTACAGGTATAAAAGGAAACAATTTTCTTAATGCCTGTTATACTCCTGGAACGTGATTGATGGTTGCTGTTACTAAAACAACAGAGAAAAATCACTTAATGACAAAATAATCTTTTTGCTAGGCTGCAAAGATGTCACGGGGATTGCTTTCCTCTAAAGCATGCATTCTTGCCATCAGACCCCTGAAGGATTTCACAATTTTATTACTATTCTGTTCTTCCTCTATAAAGAAACCCGGCCCAGGGAGGAAGCAGAGGCACACTAGGGATCCTAGGTAAAAAAAAAAAAGAGGAAAAAAAAAAAAAAGGAAAGAAAAGAATCCTTATATTGAAAAGACTAAAACCAGAAAAGGTTAATATGCAGTTATCTATGTAATCTGTCCATCCATCTCTGCTCCTAATTGACTTCATTAAATGAAACCACTTTTAAAATGGGGTTTGATGAATGGGATTGAATACTGTGATTGCCTGTGAGAGCAGGAGAATGGACTCCACGTCCCTTTCAGTGCTGTGTTTCTATGACTACTGCTGTGACTAGGAATCAGACAGAACAAGGCTGGCCTCCCTGGTATGTGTATCACCAGAGTATCTAGGTACCACCAAATGTAATTCCCTTCTGGTAAAAGGCCTGGACTTTGTGTCATGTAAAGAGTAAATAATATTAATTTTAATAAAGGTTATTGGGAGGAAAGCAGTAAGCTTCAATCATTATCATAAGAACATTTTCCTGATATATTTCTGCCAACATTTACTTCTGAATTTTTTTCTTAATGTAATTGTTTGCTCTTAAAACCAATCTCAGATAGAAATAAATCTGGTTTAAACTTACAATGCGGCAGGGAAAGGAGCCACAAAGTCGTTTCTTAAAAGAAGATATTGTACTTATAAAATCTCATTATTAATATCTTCACAATAGTCATTGCTTTATGGCACAAATTTCTCAACTTGTCATCCTTATTTATTGAATTATGGTATGCCTTTGGCCTAGATCTAAGGATGAAGGCTATCTCTTCATTTTTTTAATCAGTTATATATAAATATGAAAAGCCAACTACTATTATTATCACTACACACTGAACACACTTCAGAGGAGAATTAAGGACTCCTGAAGCCAATTGATTTTAGCTGTTTGTATTTACGTAAGTACTCCTCATTGATCACTGATCATTGTCTGGCTCCCCAGGACTGAAACGAAGCCACCCACACTTCACTCACTTGAAGAAGGAATCTTTATTTTATACTTTTGTCCATAATGAAAGATTAAGATCTGCTCGTGCAACTCAGCAGCAGGAAAGCAAAGGGAAAGGGCTTAGGCACTGTTTGTTTCCCCTAAATGACGACTCAGGCACTGGAGTCCGCTGAGCAGGGGAGCTGTGTCTTGCAAAGGTCTGAGAGCAAACTACACTGACATACAAACAGGGTGCAGAGCAGGGACTGCAAATTTGGATTACAATTCAACCTCGTGAAGTTCAACCAGGCCAAGTGCAAGGTCCTGCACCTGGGTTGTGGCAATCCCAGGCACAAATACAGGCTGGGAGGGGAATGGATTGAGAGCAGCCCTGAGGAGAAGGACTTGGGAGTGCTGGTGGATGAAGCAGCTCAACATGAGCCGGCAATGTGCTCTTGTGGCCCAGAAGGCCAACAGCATCCTGGGCTGCATCAAGAGGAGGGTGGCCAGCAGGTCGATGGAGGTGATTCTGCCCCTCTACTCTGCCCTGGAGTACTGTGGGCAGTGTACTGGAGTACACTGGAGTACTGTGTCCAGTTCTGGAGCCCCCAGCACAAGAAGGACATGGACCAGCTGGAGAAGGTCCAGACACAATACAATAAGACAACAAGAGGGCCACAAAGACAATAAGAGGGCTGGAGCACATTTACTAAGAGCACAGGCTGAGAGAGCTGGGGCTGTTCAGCCTGGAGAAGAGGAGGCTCTGGGGAGACCTGATAGCAGTCTTCCAATACCTCAAGGGGGCTTATAAGAAAGATGGGGAGAGGCTGTTCAGTAGGGCCTGTTGTGATAGGATGAGGGCAAATGGTTTTAAAATAGAGGGAGGTAGATTTAGATTGGATATTGGGAAAAAAATTTTAACACTGAGGGTTGTAGAACACTGGAACATGTTGCCCAGAGGTAGTAGATACCCCATCCCTGGAAACATTTAAGGCCAGGTTGGACGAGGCTCTGAGCAACCTGATCTAGTTGGGGATGTCCCTGCTCCTTGCAGGGGGGTTGGACTAGATGACCTTTGAAGGTCCCTTCCAACTCTAACCATTCTATGATTCTATGATTCTATCTCTCTTGCATAGAGATAAATTCAGAGAGAACGTTCTCCATGGGTTGTTGTCACCTGACATCTCATAGAGGATACCCCTTATTTTATGGACAAACTTACTGGTATTTTTCTGTTCTTTTATCTTCCTCTAATCTAGAAAAGCAGAACCATGCAACTGAGAAAGCAGAAAATATTACTGTCTTTAAAAACATCACATATTTTTCCCCCTTCTTGCTCACTTGCTTTGTAACTCTCATTAAGACTTTTATCCAAAGGGTGTGCCTCACATCAAGCCATGGTAAATGGAGAGAAATTGCTATATTCAGTGACAATAATAGCGTTTACTGAGATTTCCCCAAAAGGGAAGGTGCTGTGATAACAGATGCCCAGAGCTTACAGATATATTGACAAAAAAAGAGATCAACTGGGGTGACATTAAAAGTGTTGAGAGGCACTATGTCTTCCATTAATGACTTGCAGGTGCACATTCCAATAAAGCAAGCCAACAAGACAGTATCTTGACAAGGTTTTACTACTTTGAGTGGAATATGCAGACAGGAAGATGATGGAGGATTTTTAGAAAAGTACAATTAAATCAGTATTGAAAATGGAGAAAGCTGATCAAAGAACAAAGAAAGAATTACATTAAAATTAATCATCTCAAAGTAATAAAATCAGTTGTAAACCCTTAGCAATGAAAGATTAAACGAGGATGAAGTTAATCTTTTAAATGAATTTGCATTTTCCAGGAGAGTACTTGATAGTTTCAACAGACTTTGGCCTCTCAGAGTATTTACTACAGTTTCAGGCAAGCCTAGTCACACTACAGGCAGCTGAAAGAATCAGCAAATAAAAATAAATTATGTCAGCCTCATTATGCAAAACCTCAGGGTTATTTAAAAAAAACCCACAAAAACAAACAAAGTCATAACCCTAAAACCTGACACATATTTAACCAAGAGTAATACCAGTCTTTTCAAAGAGGATCCTGTTTTACAGCTATTGAAGTCACTGATCTGAATCATGCTGCTCAATAATAATCAGATGAACGATAATTGTGGTGTATTCATCAGCAGCTCTCTGGTATTTAAAATCATGATGTTCCAGAAACAGTACTATGGATGCATTCAATATCAGTATGGAGTTCTGATATTGCAACATTCCACTGCAATTCACTTACATTTTTGTCACAACTGGTTATGTTGAAAAGCTCGTGAAGTACTAACTTTTAAAGAGGCAGTTTTCATTTTTCTAAGGAAGTCTGATCTATTGTTTTGCAACTCTACATTTCTCAGGAAAGATACAGCAGAACTTTGTCAGCTCACATGCTCTGAAGAGGGTTTTCTCTACAGCATTTGGCGCCAGCCGCTGCTGGAGGAAGGATAACAAATTAAATGGCTCATTGATCTGTTCCAGCACAGAAAATCCTAGGTTTCTCTGTATTTATTGTAGTTGGTACTCTTTAATACCCAAAGGCTTAATTTAACACCCTCAACAACTTCATATGAGAACCTGTGAGAAGCCTCTGAAATTAGGACATTCCCGTAAGAGCAACACATCTGCCACATCCAAACATCTTATTCAATTTCTGTGAACAACCATTCTGAAATTCACACTTAGAAAAATTCTTGCTCATGTTAGGCTTAACAGTCAAGGCTTCAGAATTCAGTCCAGGGCCTGTTTCAGCACTGGTGTTCCTAGCACAAAGAATATGCTTTAGATGCACATTTACATCAGTACTGTAGCATGACGTTTGTTTGGTAAGATTCACTGCGGATAAAATTCAGCTCTACGGAGAGGGTTATTAGATGAGTGCCATGTAGGCCACTTAAATTCCATTTCTGCCCCCCAGTTACAGAAAGACTTGTGCCTAGGTCTCATGTTAGCTCTCTGTATGAGGTGAATGTCATTCAACGCAATTTGTTGTTGTTATTGTTCAGTCCTAGGCTGTCTACATAAAAGCTCCTACTTGATTAGCATGTGCTTCCCAGCAGATACAAAACACTCATTAAAATGGATACTTTATTGGTAAAAATAAAAAAAAACATAGTATAACATAAATTTTTAAGCAGAACTCCCGATTGAATATATGCTGGTAATTATTTGCAAAAACAAAACTAAGCCCCACAAGTAAAAGGTAAAAACACTAACTAATTAAAGAGTCTTGGTCATATCCTCTGCTACTGCCATGCTGGACTGAATAGAGCAGCAGCAGTGGACATAAACAGGGGATCTGGCATTTCATTCATTGCAAAATTATGTTTGACATAGCTTTGTTGACTAACAAAATCTCTTAAATTTTGCAAATAGATTTAAAGAAAAACATCAACCAACTAGTTAAACATTAACAATATACTAGGAAATTTCTCTGCATTTTTGTGGAATACATAATTGTAGTGCTTTTTAATATTTATAGTTGTTAATAATTAATACAATCTCAGTTTTAGGATCTACATACCAACTTGAAAATGAATATTGCTATATCCAAATAAGTATATACATTTAACAGGAAAATATATTACCCAGTATCCCATCTTTCCATATCAAGCAGAGGACATGCACTTCCCACACGCAACAGCCTAAGCTATGAAAAATCTTAACTTCTAAGAGAATCAAAGATATGTACTGGAAAATCTCCACAGCTGATGTGAATAATGGTGGTACTCCTCATGCAACCAGTACCTACAGGATACAGTTGACCACTGATTGTTTATTCAGCTGTGTTGGTAAGATCTTTATGGTCTAAGGCATGACTGTAGCATGTCACTTCCTTGAGAATGTTCCTTTACACCACCAGTGACACTGCCACCAACACTCAGGTTTAACAATGTTTTGCTGAACAGTGGTCAGAATATTTAATCTGAATTAGATGTTCTCCCTGGGACAGATCGACCTCTGGTGCAACTATGCAAAAGTCGATAGAGTAAAACTATGAAAAAACTTGGTCTATTGAGTTTATTGATTAAATCTGATGCATACAAATCACAAGCCATATTCTGTCTTTGGACACATAGATTCAACTTGCTTTGTGCCTACTGAAAGCCATAAATGTACATCTGTTACTAGAATACGGCTCAAAAAATTGTAACTCATTAGTTTAACGCAAACACGTCCCTGACGTGCAAAGCACAGCGATGTCCTGAGCTCTAACCTCAGGAAGGGCTGCTGACCCCTTGGGTGACTTAAGCAACTCACTTGGCCTCCTGTACTTCAGTAAAATCCTGCTAAAATCTGTCAGCATGGAATCTGCAGGAAAAAAAAAGCTAATCACTGAATTAAGATTTTCTTTGTAAATAGTTTTCACTATTGGTATAAATATGACACATTATGTCTGAAGCAGGCTGCAGAAAGACCTCAATAGATGCTAAAAATACATGACAATGCCAGGAAGATACATTAAAAAAAGGTTTGGGCTTTTTGTTCATATTTGTTTGCTTCTAATGTGATACTATGAAACAGGGCTTTGCAATTTAGGTTTTAGCATCTGGTCTTTTGTTGCGTGCTACTGAGATTATTCAGATAATTAATTCTAGAGAGCATTCCTGACAAAACAAGCTTGTCTGCAAGGAAACTGAGCATCTTCCATAGCTCAGAGAGATAAAAATCTTTTATTCCCTACTACATGAAGTATCTAAAAACGTGAACTACAAAGAAACATAGGCAGCTGGGCTGCTGGATATCGATATGCAAAGTTGATCAATGTAGTGGATCCATTTTGAAAAGGACTGTTCCTAACATTTCTGGTATATAGAAAACAGGTGAAAAATATTACGAGAAAGAAGTGTCGATCACTTCATGAATTCCCTTGGTGTGCTTAAAAAAGAACTGACATACATTACTGTATAATTTGTCATTTCCCCATTGGCACTTACATTTCATTGCAAGGGAGAGGCGTTTGGTAGTGCTTGAAAAATATTTTGAGTCTCTCACCCTATTTCTGTAACTCTGCTACACAGATGAGAACAAAGGGACCATGCTCCCCCAAGAAAGGAAGCAAATCGAGAGCTGCGAGCTGTGAAGAGGTAAGCACAGACGGAAACTGCAGCTCTGAGTACTGGTCTGGGAGCCCTGGCAGGATTTTACGACTGTTTGTGACAAGGTGGTCACATACTCTGGAGATGTCGCTTCATTATTTTTTTGTCACAGTAATTCCACTAACAGAAGCCGCCACTTTACAAGTTGTGGCAGCTGATAAAACCAAAGAAATGCAGATGGTGAAAGCCCAGAGCCCAGTACAGGCCCGAAGAAAACAAGGTTTAGCCACCTCGGGTCTGGCAGCACCCCTCTCCCCGGGCCACAAGGATCTGGAGACCAGTGAACCATGTCCTGGGAACACAGTGACATAGAACGAGTGAGCCTTAATAAAGAACTTGCGTTAAAGTCACTAAGACCCATTGCTCTCTGTCAGCAGAGAATAATGCTCTGTTCCTGTATCTGTTTCTCTGATTATTGAAGAAACTCAGTAGGAACCAACTCTTGATATCACGCTAAGAAAAACAGCACTATAGGTATGATATACATTAGCATAAATTAAAGCTATTTTAGTCAAAGTATTAGAAATACTAAATCTTCAATTCTCAGTGAAAGGCCAAATACCTGGCAATCACTGTTCAATCAGCCATTTCAGTTAGTTTATTTTCACAATAAGAGAAAGAGCCAAGCAGGTGTTTACACATGGTCTTTACAAGCATATCCTGACATTTCCTACAAGATTGCTTGCTCTCTAGTTCGAGCAAATGTGATTAGAACTGACGTGCCCAACTGCACCCTCCTTCCAAACAGTATGGATTTGAAGTTATAAAATAAAGGGAAGGCACTTGGTAATGAAAGGCCCTTTGAGTCACCTGTCCATCTCCTATTTGTGTCAATGAGAGTTCCTTCCTGATAGCAGTGCCTGGGGTAGTGTATAGTCTATAATATCAAATGATACATTAGCTGAGCACTGCCAATGGAAATAACACAGTTTATGATCTGCCTCTTAGGAGCCTGAGCATCACATTCTCTATCTAAACACTGCTGGTGTTTTATAAAGCTAAAGTCATGCCTAGACAAATACAGGAGTCCTATCTAACCTCGGTATTTACTCCTACTAATGCTGCAACATTTACCACAGCTGCCCACAACTGTGACTAAACTAGATATATTGAAAGGTGCTGTGTTTTGCTTCATTAAAACACTACATTGGAGCATTTTTCCCTTGACAGCTCTGTATAATCTGAATCTATATTTTCCTGGTTAATCTTCTATTCCACCGTATTCCCTAGCAGAGAAAAGAAGAGAAGGTTTTGATACAAATAAAGAAAAAGGAATAGTGCATTATTTTTAAGAAATGAAACTGAAGAATTGCTGATTCCTGTCTACAGAAACCTGATAACGAGGATCTGAGTAAGCATTTTTTCTTAATTTTAATGAACTGATGAATGCGGAAAATGAGCACAGAAGTCCTTAGTGGATGTTATGGAAATAAGTAAGAAATAGAATAAATATCAGCCCCAAACCAAAACAAAAATAATTCTGGAGAGGGAAAGAAATTAATTTCAAGAATAACATAACGCCATGCAGGCCTGCTCTTATAGCAAACCATCAAGTTAATTTAATTCCACAAACCCCATTGCTCCAACAAAATGTTGTTTAAATCAATTCATTCTTTCATTATGCCGCTTAAGAGCACCATGAAGTGATGAGAAATTACTGAGATGACTTTCATGTATCAGAATCCCTTCAGTTTCATTTCATTTTCTATCCTGACATGGGATTAATGTGCTACATTTGCATGCTAAAATAGTATATTTAATTGTAAAAGTGGTGTTGTTAAATTACCTTGCAATGAGTTTATTTTAAATGGTTCATTAAAGTTTTTAAAATAGCTTGCTGCACGATTGCATCTCTGCTCTGCTTTGATGTATTACATCTTCAACCAATAGCTGCAGTATGGGAAACCTTCACTTGCTGTGCTTTGCCCTTTCAACAACAGGTTTTGATCTAAAAGCAGTTGCAGGCTCACAGGTTCAGATTCAGATAATTACAACACTTAAGTAGAAGTTCACCCCTCCCCAGAACTGCACAAAAATGGTAGGCAGCTATTTTATATGTATATGTGTATGCTGTCATCCAGAGTGAAAATTACCTCAAATACTCTCTTATGTGATTCTCCAACCCCCAGTGGTTGACTCACTGACCATAGCGCATAGTCGAGTCATCATGAAATACAGTATGTGATCTGATTATTGTCAATCATACATGGCTCTTCCCTTCCTTCCTCTCCCTAAAAGGATAAAATACATGTAGATCTTTTATCCAGAAAAACAAGGTTCTGCGAGTCTTTGGATTGGCAAAGGCCAGGTTGAAGTGTGTTTTATTCTTGGAATATCACATATTAAGGATTATGGCAGGCCACAAGATTTAGGTCCTAAAAATATCTGAGCTTTTCTGTGAAAGGGAATAATTCAGTTCCATCAATTCACTACCAGTAATATACACAAATTTACATTTCTCCTCATTATAGATATGTATATATAGGTGTATAAAATTATATTTACAGCATCACAAAATCATTTAGGTTGGAAGGGACCTCTTCAGACCATCTTGTCCAACCCTCCTTCTCAAGCAGATTCAGCTACCGCAAGTTACTCAGGGCAGTGTCTACTTGGCTTTTTGATGTCTTCAAGGATGGAGATGACACAGACTCTCAGGGCAACTTGAGCCAGTGTTTGACCACCCTCACAGGAAAAATGTCGTTTTTTGTGTTCAGATGGAATTTCTTGGTTTTTAATTTGTCCTGTTGCCTCTTGTCCTGTCACTGAGCACTACTGAGGAAAATCTGGCTCCCTTGACTTCATTACCTCCCATCAGGTATTTAGAGACATTGATAAGATCCCCCTGAACCTTCTCTTCTTCAGACGGAAGTGTCTCAGCCTACTTATCCTTTCCTTATATGAAAGACACTCCAGTCCCTTACTCATCTCTGTGGCCCTGTGTTGAGCTCACTCCAGTAAGTCCATATCTGTCTTGTACTGGAGATCCCAGAACTGGGTCCAGCACTCTAGATGTGACAGGAAGCCTGAGGAGCAGAGCAAAGCACAGCAGACCACTACCAGGAGCCACAAAGGTGAACTATGCCAGCAAAGCCATCCAAGAACCAGCTTTCCCAAGCAACTCTATCCATACTCTGGTAACACCACACTTATCTACATCTACATGGTAGAAAAAGTTTTCCCCCTATACTTAAGATGGAAGAATTCAGGTTTTACTTTCAGTTTCATCTGTGTATGTCCTATTTTAGAAACCATAGCCTGAAGGCTGTTGCAAAAATGCAATTTTTAAACCTGGTCCCTATTCATATCTTTGTTGACAGTGCTCATATCAACACACTTGAAACACAATAGAAGCATCACTTTTGATCTCAGTGGGAATTAAGCACTGAAATAGCTTTGAAGAGCCAAGTATTAGTCCTTAGCTGGTAGAATAACAGTCCTATTTTGAACACTTGCTGTGGCTTTTCAATGAATCTTTAGTAAATATGCACAAATAGTTGTCTATATTTAGGTCAGCTATACGCTTGTGCACTGAAATGTTGCTTTTCTTCCATGGTGATATGGAGGAATATCATCCCTTAGGGAAGAATACTGTATCATTAAACTAATCTATGCTATTACATCTCTATTATCACTTCTGTGTACATGCATTTTAAAAATGAAAATGATACAGAGAAATAATACACATTCAGAAAATCAGTAGTATCAAGTGCTAACATCTGCTCATATTGGTACTGATTAACTGTGTACTTCTTCCCTGTCATTACCTGGCATATGTTGATTAACCCAAGGGAAGGGAGAAGAGAAGAAGGGAAAGTTTTCCTGGCATACTGAAAGCAAAGACCACTGGTGATGGATGCAGGTTATACTGCACGTCTTGGAGTTACCCTTGAAGTGTTCATGATGGATTTGAGAGTCAGGCAGGTGCAGCTACTGTTGCAGGTCCTGTGCATGTGAATGGCACACATTCAAGCTTCACTCTTTCTGAGGCTATCATTTCACTAGCTCCCTGTATTTCACACGTTTCCCACAGGTATTCTTAACATTAGACAATAAAATGTACTTTTTAGTTTTATGAATGATTATCCCAGCTTAAAATCATACATAAGCTCTACACAGTAAGATGTTTGAATGAGAAAGCTGCATTATACAATTACTCCTATGTACACAGGTTTATTAGCAGAAGGACATTTTCCTTTTTCATATAATGAAAGCAGGACAGCCCTTTCTGAATAGAAATGGACTTGCCACAGGCTAGACAGCCTGAAGCTATATTATAAAATATTATTTTGCTATTAATTATTGGTTTTCTATCATAGACAAGTTGCATCCTTTTGACACTATCTTCACTGAAAGAGGTACAGTTTTACTTCTGAGACCCAGAATATGTTTTTGCAGTAAAAAGAGCAGATCTAATATATTGGTTTTGGGGGATCTGTTTTCTCAGTCTACTGGCAGAGTCTACCTAGCATATAGCGATGATCTATGTGTAGATAGTAAAGTTCTTAATGGTGAATCTACAGAACAGTTTCTAGGTAATACCCAAGATTTTACTGAGAGCTGATTCTGTTGTTAGTACTCACTGCAGAAAGATTTTCAGTGATTTTTGTTTCCTGTTGTTATGGCAGGAAGAGTTTTAGTCCCAGCCTTTTAAAATAGGCTCTGTTTGTTCCTAATGCAAGTACTCAATGGCTCCCTGAAGTGTGCAGCAAAATAATTTAACAAATAGAAAAATATTTTCCTCAATCTCTCCCCTTTTCTTTTGACAACAGATGTGCTTTGCTAATCTCAAAACTACATCTCAATAAGTGCTCTCATTTCCTTTCCTCTTTTACACAAAAGCAGGCACATGTCTCAACTTTGTTACCAGTTTACAGATGTTTAACTGCAAACTGTTCTAGCAGCCAGAGGAAGCAGAGGAATCCAAAGCCATTAATGTTACACCAAGGTCAAAGTTTGACAGTTTTCATTTAATAATATAATTGTCTAAAATATTGAGACTTTACAAGACCTACTGAGGTTACCAGAAAGTCTGTGAAATTCTATAGGGTTTTTTGTTATTTTCAAGTACTGGCTTAGTTGCTCCATTCTGGGTTGGTTGGCAAATGAAGTCTTAGAAGATGTCATATGTAAGTCATGGATCTCAAGCACTCGAGATCGTTTTCTGTTATGTACACTGCACAGCTGTTTTGAGAAACAGTAACTCTGGGCTGATAAATATAAACAGAGAATATATTTCCCAATTTTTTACCCTAATGTTTCCCTGCCCTCCTGAAGGTTATAAGCCAAAATACTTTTCCTCTAGCTAAAAATAATACCAGACTACTCAGCTCTGCCGATTCAATGACTTGATGGATTTACTATTAAACTGCAAAGCCACAGTTTTCATTCTCTACTCCTGGTTGCTACAGCATCCCTTGTTCTACCTTCTGTCTGGAGGAAAGCCATCAAGACAGTGAGTTAATGCTAGTCTTACTCTTAGTGGGACAAACCTGGTTTATGTCATGCTTTAGTGATATTACATAATAATTTTTTCATATTTTTATTTCCCAGTCTAAATAAGCAGTTCTTTCTTCATAAAACAGAGATAGATTTTAACATGTGAAACCCTGCAGGCAGGTCCAATCTGGGTAGGAGAGTGTCATAGCACTATGTTGATAAGCCAGCTTCAGATACCTGCTATTCCTAGACTACAACATAACTCAAATTGCCGGTGGAGTACAGAGCAAGTTTCCTAGGAAGGACTGAAGCTATTTTTCCCAATAGAGAAGCACCAATTATGTTATGCTGATGGCACTTATTAGCAGGCTTCAGGCCACTAAAGTTAGTGCATCGAATTTCCAACATCCTTCTCTACCAAACCCTGCCTAGAGCCCAGTGCAGGGCTAGTTATCTTCAGAAGTCTCACCCCTCTCTCTCTCTCTGCAAACTGGTGGAAAGGCAGGAGTGAAGCAGCTATCTTGATCTTCCATTAAGTCATTAGATCTTGAGACCAGGAACAGAACCACTGACAGTCACAGCTTTCCACTCCTGCCAGCTCACCCTCACTTTCACCGGGCAGGTCAGAATATCAGAAAGAGAACTTCAGGAATGAGAAAAAGAAACAGAAAGAAGAGTCAAAAAAAAAAAAAAAAAAAAAAAAAGGAAAGTAACTTTATAAAAATCACTTTAAATTGAGAGAAATAGAATTGATAGGACAGCAAAGGTGAAGGACTGAATTAGCTCCAGGAGAGAAAAAAAAAGAGCAAGATGAAGAGAAATTAGATTTGCCATGTACTAGAGGGGAAATCTGATTAGTCTGAGAAAAGACAAAAGACATATTTACAAGGAGTTAAAGAATAGAAAATAGACCTTGTAAGTAACTCTTTCTCAATTAAGCTGAGAGCTCAGTAATGCATGTCCCCTCCTCTTATGCCTGCCCAGAAGAAAAGAAAATGCTGACTTAACAAGGATTCCCTCCTCCCAGAACACAAATCAGATAGTCTTCAGAAAAAAAAAAAAACAAACCTCTCCCAAATTTGGTGGCAACCTCCTCAGCCAGAACCAGCTAATTTCTCCACTCATTTTAGCGGGTAAGAACTCACAGGTTTCTCCTGTAGGCCCTTAGCTCTAGAAGTCTTAAAAATGGGATCCTCCTGTCCCCAGAAGCTTGAATCCACACTGCCCTGTCCTTGGAGCCTCTCCCCATACAGTCCTAGCTGCTTTTTGTTTTTTACGAGTTACTGACTCCCAAGACTTACTCCCACCAGCTCTGCCCTTCTCCCTCCACAGCCTCTCCCCAGCTTCACACAACCCAACAGCCACCCCAGCATTTTGCAGACTGAATTTCTGCCCTGTGAGCTGCTCTCCCCATCTTTTCCACCTAGGGAGGTGAGCTGATTGCAGCGCAGCTGCACAGCAGCACCCCTTCACCAACCAGATCTATTTTGCAGCAGATAAAGAATATGTCTCATAATAATAGAGCCACAAATACCTTCCCCCCCCCCGCCCCGCCTTCTTTCATAAATATCCCTTATTTTTCAGCTTTCATGTCTCTGCTTCCCACACCTCACGCTTACAGGCAGCTTGCTATTTACCAGGCTGATGTCTGGGACTCCGGCATTTGCCAGTTCAGTCATGAACTCAGAGTGATGTGTTCCAAGAAAAATGCAGCCTCTCTCCTTAGCTGAGCTTTTCAATTCAGCTGTTGCTGTTGCCTTCCCCTCCTTTGCTACCCTCACCTTGCTGGCATACTCTGAGTCGTGAAAGTGCACTTTGAAGGAGCAATAGCTATTGTGTAATTACAAGGCTCATTTTTTTTGTATCAATACCAAGACCTGACAGATAACTGTCAGCAAGACCATTAGTAACTGTTAGCAATGTAACACAGAGCTGTTCTTTCTATTAATTCACTGATTTGACATCAGTGCTTCAAACAATAACAGAAATGTTACTGTAACTACACAACATCAAAAGTAAATATGCCATGGCACCAACTGTATGTATTAGTGGTTCTCTGAAGAATCACTTCTCAGCAAATGGTTTAGTTGGAGAGATTTATAAGGCACCAGAAACATTATCTCTTGAAGTTCACGTTCAGATTTGTGACAGCATCTATGAATAGCTTAGTCAGGTTCAGTCTGGCTCAGTAAAAGCTTCTATATGCATGTGTTGTTCATAAAATGTGAAGCAAAACCCAGTGTTGCAATTCCACAGACATCAGACTTGTGAGAGTGTTTCCATTTCCAGAATCTCTTTGGAAGCAAACTTCAGGCCTCTGTTTAGGGAGGATGGAAGGAGAAATTGGCCTGCCAAGATTTGGAGTGCAAATTAAGATACTGCTGAAACAACATCGTATTTTGAAAAGTAGAGAGAGGTGGTTCATAGCCCTGCTCTCAGCTGGCTCCAGTCATTATTGTTTAGCAGGGGCCTTTGCTAGAGAAATTCCTAGACAATGAGGTTTATCTGTTTTGGTTTTTTTTTTTTCTACACTGAAGCTATTCATTATTTCAAAGATTTGCAGGAATCTAAAATATTATTTCACGTTTTTCCAAATATAAAGACACAGAGTACAATGGATTATTTTTTTCTCCTATTACATTAATTGCAACTGCATTAAAATCAGGCAATTCTGCCTCTGTTGCATGTGCATAGCCCCTTATTGCGAAATGTGCGCTTGTTTCAGATCATCGAAGATTTGTATAAGAAAGATGGATCATCTGGAACTTAGGCTCCATCACGTGCAGATTTCAGCATGGATGCCCAAATAATTGCATATACTTATAAGAGGATATTCTGTCAGCTCCTGGCCTTAAACATTTCTAGCATTTTCTCCTTCCTTTCTGCCTGGTATCCCCTGCAGTGCAAGAAATGGACATGTTAAATCACGTCCCTTGTATAAAAGCAGACAAATAATTTCTTTTCATAGAACAAAAGGAGGGAAGGAGAGAGTGACACGTTAGTAAATGGCATGGCTTATGTATGAAGAAGGCACTGAGAACGACAGCAGCTAAATGCATTCTCAGTACAGTTACTATTTTTTGCTCTGTAAATCAGCAGCTCTGTAGCTGGTGATGGATGTGAACAGAAAGTGCATGGATTTCCTGCCCACCTACCCCTGCCCACCCACTGACAGTGGCAGCATTTTCTCTGGGTCATGTGCAGGGATACAAATCAAAAGATGAGAAGCCCTCCCAGAATGAAAGATTTCTATCATCTAGGATTTAGTTGATAGGCTGTAAAGTGCTTTTAAATCCTTTAAATCCGTATACATGAAGGTGGGTATCAGGAAAGTTGAACTGGGAAAACACCATCAAGAGCACAGACAACTCAAAGCTGGTGAATTTAGCAGGAACCTTTCTTAGCAGAGTCTATGAATTAAAGACAGGTGACAGAAAGATAAACAACTACAAAAGAAAGCTAAGGCAAGTGGAGCAGGTGGAGACAGGGAGCTTGTATTTGTCACTTAGCACTTGAAATGTTGGATGTTCAGATAGATGCATTTCATTTGGTATAGAGATCCAGTCCCTACCAAAGGGAGCGATGTGAAATGTTATCTGATGCAAATGTAATTTTATAGCTTTACAGAAGGCAGTAAAGCACACAAAATGTCAACTTTTTGGCTTACTCTTTCTTCTGTTTAACTAAAAGTTTTATGTATCAGACTAACAACCCAATTTATCCTTTAGTAAAACAAGAGAGGCAATTCTTTCCTCCTGGGTTATCATTTTGATTTTGACTCCTCTTCTGTGACTATGTAATCAGAGAGATAACTATGAATATTTGTATATTTATATAACTATGAATAATTTTATATTACATATAGATGTTGTATTTGTAACTACAGGCAGAAGGCTTTTTAAGCTATACAATAGGTAGTACCAGGACAAACTTCATTCTCTGCTTTGATCCAAGCATTTCTGTACCTTGCCTGTATCTCTGAATTGGATGAAATGGAAGAGCTATCCCTGAATGACTCCTAATAATAAGTCAGGCAGACGTGATTAAGTGTAGCAGAAACAAAGACATAAATAAACAGACAGAGAAAGTCCATCCAGTTCTTGGCTTTGCTTCTATAAGAGATATCAGATACTGCTACTGCAGTGATGGACATGCATCTATCAGGCAGCTACTAGATCACCAAAATCACCTTTCAGCCTGCTGAGCTGTGTTAACTTTCTTTCCTGAGTTATTTAGGCCCAATTAGGAACAGAATCCCTCTGATGAAAGGTTCAGACTCCACTATTCTTTTATCCCTGCAAAACCTTTCCAGGGCAAATGACAGTCCTCCAGAGCTGACGCTAGACTCGAGGCAGCAGACCACAAGCTACATTTGATAAAGGACAGCTCAAAGAGTTGAGGTTCACTAAAACCAGATGGGAACACTTGCTGTCATTTGGTGGTGGCTGTTTTTCTAAGGAGAATTATTTTTACTGGGGTTAGTCCCACAAGGTTTCCTTAGCAGCAGAATAACTCTGAAAGTAATTTACTGTGATAGACAACACCACAGTATACAACAATATGCATTTGTGAGAATCAGGCATCCGTGTCTATTCATTATGCTACTTTTTAAGTGCAGCCCTTCTTGTGAATAAGTGTTTTCAGCCTTTCTCCAAATAAATCCATGGCCTGCTCCTTGCCTTCTCTTCTCATACAGGCACTCTAAATGGTGGTTAGCTGCCACTTCTGAAGGGCTGTTTTTGCATACCACTCACAAGAAGCCATAAAAGCCTGAAAAGTCAGCATAAGGAAGAAAACGTGAGAAAAGGAGAGCAAAAGTGTAACAGCTTCACAGGGCAGGTCTCCCCATACTGGATGATACTAGAAATGGTTCATTCCTTCACTGCACAGCTGGCTCACGTGATTTGATCCGGCACTGCATTCCTTTTTCAAAAGCTAATCTGCATCCCAGCTGCAGTACTCTGGCATGTGATACCACCTGAAAGCAAAACTCTGCTGTGAATCAGAACTTAAACTCTCAACTCCAACATCCAGGAATTCGGGTGGCCGGCACTTTTTCTGTGGCACAGTACTGCGCCCTGCATGCTTGCTTCGCGTGGAGGAGAGGAACCTATGTCCGCCTAAGCACCGACAACAGCCTGTCAACCCCAGTATGGGTTCCTCTGCATGCTAATTCACCCAGCTCCTCCGTACAGTTAGATCTAGAACTGATATTCCTGGAACTGCTTGTGAGAAATCAGGCTTTTTGTGCAATATTACAGGTACTGACAGCTGTAGGGCCAGTGCCAAGTGCCAGGCTACCAGCTCCCCACAGCAGAAGCATGTTCCCTCCTTCCAGCACTCAGAGGTGCTGCAGAGAGATGGCAGGAGTGCAGCATTCAGTCTTGCTCGCTTTAGTCACCGGTAACACAACTATGATGTGATTTAGCTGACCCATTCTCACTATGTATCAGTGCAACTCTCGACAGGAATATGGTAAAGCCGTGGTTAGAGACCATTCATGGAAACGCAGATTGCTTTTCATGTATTATTCACCCAGGATTGTGAAGGAGCTTACCATTTTTAATTTTATATATCCTATTTTCTCAGAAGATAGCAAACACCGAGACATACGACATTTATCCTAGAATAAGGATTCTGAAACTGAGATACTCATGGAGTTTTACTGTTAATCTGGAGATACTGCATAAGTCTTTATGGCTTAGTCAAAACCTTGTCTTTTCTGTCAATTGTGTCAATCTCTGTGAAGTAAAAGCTTGCCTATCAGAAATCCTAGGAGAAGAGTAAAGCAGAGAAATAAAAGCCATTTCTCAGTTCTCAATGGTTATTAGATGAAAGCAGTTTACAGCCACTGCTAACATGAATTAGAGTGGCTTTCTGAGAGACCTAACATTAAAAGCCTGTGTTATCTCATTACAAATTTTGTAAGTCATGTACCCATAAAAGGAGCAATGTTTTTTCCCCTATAATATAGTCTTAGATAATTAGCATAGCTAGGAGAAAAATATGATTTACTGATTTTTTAATGTATGTAGATGCCTTGCTTGAGTGATGAATTTCAATTTGATTTGAATTTCATATGGAAATATGATGGAGTGCCCATTGTAGTTTTCTGCTTTTGAAATGTCTCTGCCCTCCTGAGTGTTAAAAAATATAAGGAAAGAAATCCAGCCTAGCTTTGCATAACAGCACAAGCCCTTTGTACAGTAAATTGCCATGTGTACTTTCTATACACAATATACTCAAATCCAAGGAATTTGTATGTTAAATTTGAATAATGGTCCAAAATAAGATAATTCTTCTTTGCTGACAGAAACACATCAGCTGCTAGCACACATAATCATTCTTCAGTACAGAAATGTGTTCTTTAAAGTAGGGGTAATTGCAAAACCACTAACCAGAAAGGAAAATAGGTTCCAAAAAAAAATAATATCTGATTGATGTACTTGACAAGTAGATAATAAAATTAGGTGCTACTCAGAACAGTTTGGAATAATTGATTTGGTTTATGACTTTGACCAAAAAATGCAAAAATGCAACATTCTTTCACAGTTGCACTACAATTGTTCATACTACTAAAAGAATGAGAAAGAGGGGGAAATGCCTATTAGACAGACTTTCATTATGAAAATGGCTAATTAGAGAATCTGAATAGGATATTTGAAATATCACATTGTCTGCAATGCCCACAGACTCTATGTGTTGCATATCAACTCCACATAATACCAGAGACTCTTGTGAACCTAATTGTGAACAGACTTTTACAAAAGCTGCTGATTTTATAGCTAGTATCCATCATGGGTACAAGTGACATTGCTGAAATGCTTGATTTTCTCCCTTATGTCACTCCAAGGCTGCTGAGACCACATGATATGCTCGATTTGACAATTTTTAGGCTCTGTGCCTGGAGACAGATTATAATCCGCAAAAGGTCCTTAACTCCACCGTTCACTTCTGTCGTAGTTCAGCCCCGATCAGGACCAGACTACGCAGTCTCTCTCTCACTCCCCTACCCTCTGAGAGAACAGGGAGAGAAAATATAAGACAAACGGCTCGAGGTTTGAGATAAGGACAGGGAGAAATCCTTAAAGTTACCGTCACGGGCAAAACAGACTCGACTTGGGGAAAACTATTCATTTATTACTAAAAACAGCAGGATAATGAGACAGAGAACAAGATAACCTCCCCCCACCCCTCCCTCTTCCCAAGCTTAACATTATCTCTACTACCTTCCCCCCGCCCCTGAGGGGGGAAGAGGGAATGGGGGTTGCGGTCAGTTCATCACATGTTGTTTCATGCCGCTGCTTCATGGTCGGGGGAAGAACTCCTCACATTCCTCCCCTGCTCCTTCGTGGGGTCCCTCCCACGGGCCACAGTCCTTCGTGGAACTGCTCCAGCGTGGGTCATCTCTTCCACGGGGTGCAGTCCCTCTAGAACAGCTGTCCCAGTGGGCCCTCCACGGGCCACAGCTGCCTTCAGGCATCCACCTCCCCTGGTACGGGGTCCTTCACGGGCTCCAAGTGGATCTCTGCTCCTCCATGGACCTCCATGGGCTGCAGGGGGACAACCTGCTCCACCATGGTCGTCACCACAGGCTGCAGGGGAATCTTGGCCAGGAGCCGCATTACTCTTCCCCCTCCTTCTGAACTGACCTTGGTGTCTGCAGCCGTTCCTCACAACAGGCTGGTAGATGTCTCTCAGAATCTTTTTTTACATCTTATTCACTTCTCATCTCCTTTCCACCTCTTGCAGCCAGGCTGGACCGAGTCGGGCCCAGTTGGCTGCCTGGCAAGAGGCCAGAGGGTGAGGCCTGCAAGGCCCATGAGGCCTGCGCCTCCCCCTCTGTGCCTCTGCCCCCGCTCAGCTTCTTCACATCTTCTCTCCTCTTTTTTTTTCTGTTTTCCCCTTCTTAAATATGTTATCGCAGAGGCGTTATCACGGAACATTCTGCTACCAATCGGCTCGGCCTTGGTCAGCAGCAGGTCCGCCCTAGGCCCGGGCGAGTCCACTGAACAAAGGGGAGCGACTTCTAGCAGTTTCCTACAGAAGCTACCATCTTAGGCCCCCCCTCACTAACAAAACCACGACAACTTCTCTTCTACGCAAGAGAGTGAAGTTAGTTGACTGGCAAAACCAGACAGGGCTGACCCTTGCATGGGTATGCACAGCTGAGGACTGGATGCTCTCTTCTGGGTGTGAACGCTGTCTGCCTCCCTGTTGTGTGCTGCTGTGGCATGTAAACCATTCCAAACCCTTCCAGGGGGCACAAGATGGGACAGGGAGCAGTCCAGAAAATGGCTACGCACTTGTTTCCACATAGGAAAAGATGCTGAAGTCTGTAGCCACAGAACCAGCCCAAAGAGGGACATAATTAACCTCTTCACAGCTAGGCTTGGTGACAGCTAGCAGCAGGGTAGGAAGGCGTTGTTGGACCCAAGAGAACACTTTGTTTCTTGCAGTAAATAAGCAGCTTGAAAAAATCAGAAACAACAATGTGAATATCTTAGTTCAGCCAACTAATTTAAAAATGTGATTTTGGGGCCAGGAGCAACTCATTAGCTGCAGCCTAAAGCTTTCTCAGTAAATCTTAGGAACAACTGTATGATTTCATATTATAACAAGCTTGTTATAATAAATGGACAATTTAAGTGCCAGGAAAATTTAAAGAACAGTACTTGCAGCAAAATCTTGTAAGGAGATGCACATGCTTCCAATTACATGCTGTCTTGACCACTTCTGCATGTATTCCGTTGCTTAGCACCGTTGTGTATGCTCACATTCTCAGCAGGAGAGTTCATAATTCTCAGCAGAAACATTTCCCTGATTAGGAAAAATAGGCGTTAGAAAAGTACAGAGAAATGTTTTCAGGAGATGTTAAAAGTGATAAAATGCTGGGGAATTACATGACCCCCTTAAGTCTTGAGGAATTTATTCTGCAAGACAAAACATAGACTTTTGAAGCTATCTCCTTCTTCAAATTATAACTTGCACAGAAATTGTAATGAGATTAACTATTTTCTGTGAAATCTGGAAGCTGGGTCTATTAACAGGGTCTATAATTTATTCTGTATAAACATTTGGATAGAAGTAGATCTTGTGAAATATTGTACTATACCAGGAGAGTACCTTGTTTTATTTAATTTAATTGAATATCAATAAATAGCTATTTTTGATGATCATCTTTCACCAGGTGCTTGCCAGGTGTTCATTAAATAACAGTCTTATTTATTTATTTTCCTTGACAGGTTAAAAAATTAGTTCCTGTGAAGAAACCTTAAACTGGGGATTAGAAGCACATGCGGCATAAGGCAATTATTCCTACATCTTTAGAAAGCTCAGTCTGCATGCAGAGTTGAAGAATGCTGGAAAGGAAGAGCAGAAATAAAGATCTGGATACACACTCACACAGACTGCATACTCTTTACTCGGGCATAGCTGCTGGCAACTTTGCTGGAACTCTCTAGGTAAAGATTGGAAAGGATTAAGTCACAAGTCAATGTGAAAGAGGTAAGATCTTCAAGTAGGTCACAACCTTACCTCTTTCCAAGTTTCAGCACATTTGAATCTGAAGCATCTCACCCTCACCAGGTGCAGGATCTGTAAAATTCTTTGCAAGGAAGGGAACACCTCAGATAAGAGGCTTTGGCTCATCGCTGCTTTCAGCTTAGTCCTGTTTTCAAACAGATCCTCACAAGGATTTGTGTTATCTCCCCAGCTTGCATCTCTAATCTCCTAAATCCAAAATACAAACTTTTAAAATTCTGGGTCAGTGTCTCTCTGGAGCGTGCAAAGAAAGGGACATGGGACCTGTCCCAGCACCTGGTCTCAGCTGTGCTGGGTCCAGGAGAAACTGGCTGAGGAAGAACAAGAGGGAGCAACAGCTTTGTCCCTGGCTTTTTCTTGACAGTGCTCTCTGCTGCCACAGGGCAGGAAAACTTTAAGGCACTGTCCCTTTCTACTGGATGCTTTAGATGCCTCCATGCTCATGTTGGGGATCCTGCTCTTAGCTGGCCAACTTTCCCCAAGAGCTGAATAAGCATCTTACTTGCCCCGGTGGACTCCCTGGAAGCAGCAGGATGGCAGAGAGTCAGGGAATTCCTTCCAGTAATTTTTCTTATTGAAAGCCATAAGGATTTCAAACTCTCTCACTCATACATTTGAAAGATTTTTATCCTTCATAAGGATTAGCAAATAGAAATAAACTGTTCTTCAGTATGTACCCTAAGTTTGGCCTTACACTTGCTCTCTGTGCCGGCAGTGAAATACCTGGGTGTTCAGAGGCCTGGACTAAGTTACTGCATGTCAAATAAAAGCATAATCATGGAGCAGAGCTTTGCTATATGTTGTTCTTAAGGCTCTGGTCCAGAAATGCAGGCACTTAATTTTACATGTGTACATGTTATTTCCATTGACAGCCACAAAACAAATTGTGTCTCTAAATGTGCTGATGTGCTTTTCTGGCTCACAGTGTAAATACTTGAGTGAACAGCTGTGGCAGCCTATCTTATCAGATGGAGGAAAAGACAGATTCTTGCAGAAAGTAATTGTATACAGAACCAACTGACATTCAGAGTGAAAAAAACTTCAAATAGTTGACTTCACAGAATCATGGAATTGTAGAATAATTTAGGTTGGAAAAGACTTTGCTACCTTGCTACAACCTCTTTTCAGGTAGATGTAGAGAGTGATAAGGTCTCCCCTCAGTCTCTTTTTCTCTGGGCTAAACAACCCCAGTTCCCTCAGCTGCTCCACATAAATCTTGTGCTCCAGAACCTTCACCAGCTTCATTGCTCTTCTTTGGACAGGCTCCAGCACTTCAATGTCTTTCTTCTAGTGAGGGGTCCAAAACTGAACACAGCACTCGAGACACTAGGCACTATACAGCGTCATTTTAACACCTATTCCTACTGAACAAATTGGTGATTTTACTAGCACTCTCTGCTCTGTCTAAAAGGCAGAAAAAGACTCACTATATTCCACAACCTGTGATAATTTTTCACCTTAATTAAACCATTAGAACAGTAAATGTTCAGTTTAAGCTTTTCTTAAACAGGATTGTTGAAAGAGAACTTGCACTATGTTTCCTGCGGGATTTACAATATTGTAAGTGCCTTGTTTGTTGTGCTTGTCTGAAGGCTGCTTCCTAACACACAGTTTCTACTTCTTTGCTGTAAGGGAGAAATGTGTCAAACTGTACACAACATCTCTATCTTGTATCAAAAGGAATCATCCTGCTCTTACTGAAGATAATAGCAAACCTTTAACTGACTGAAACTGGAGCTGGACCCGTTCAAGAATTACATGAGAATTTTGGAAGCTTGTTTTCAATCTTGCAGTTCTTAGTTATATTAAGTAGTGCCAGGAAACCACTTGACTTGGGCTGGGTGAACGGAAATGTAGCCTTCAGCAAATGGTTAATGTTCAGATTTGTTCAACTAAAATGGATGCAATTTTGGTGCATGATGTCAATTTGATTAAGGTCTGTATACAGTTATTCAGGAACAAGTGCATAACAGTACATTTTCCACGAAAACTGAGGGTATAAGAAACAGCAGGAGCACAGCATGAAGATTACAAAAGGAACTGAAGTGGACTGTTTAACAGCTAATTAGAGTCATCAACTGAGCACTTTCAGTTTGCATAACTGGAGGCATTATGCCATCTAACTGGGATGTGCATGGAATGTTTCATTAGTTTCTGGGAATTTCAATACTGGAAAGTTATTGAGAAATATTTCAAGAGGGAGAACAAAAATTACCAGAGGTCAGAGATCAATTTAACAGGGTATATAGCCTGTATGAGAAATTCACATTAACAACTTGGATAAACATTAGCTAAAATAGAAATATGTTAATAATCTAGCAGTTAGGAATAACAGACCTCAATTAGCTAATTTTGAAACTAATGGTAAAATAAAAATTTCCACTTAAACTCATATATGTTCTCCGTCTTTTCAATTTAACTTGCATCCTCTTACCTTTTAAGTAGTTCTTTTACCCTTAGCAAAATCAGCAGTCTCCTTTAATTGCGCAGCCACAAATGGGCATTGCTGTCATCTGTCTGAGCTGGAAAAATCAGAGTGATGATTCCTTTAATTCCTCTCTCAAGTAGAGCAATGTTTTAAGGGTAAAACGTCTAAATTAGATTTAAAATTTTCTACAGATACAGAATTTACAAATCATAGAACACTCTTCCAATGATTAATTGTTACCATTGTAAAAAGAAACAAAACACAAAAATAATTAAAATAAATATTTCCAGAATCAACCAATAGACTTAATTAAACCTAGGATCACAGAGCTCTTCATTTTTCATTTATATTTCCCACATGGATACATATTGACTGTAAGTCAATGCTGAAGTCCCGTCTTTAATAAGGTAAACAGAGAGAGCATCCCTAGATTTGCATTATAAGGAATATTTTTCAATCTTTTAATTGTTCCTGCATGTCTCAGTGTCACCCTTTCTGGACTGTGGATGCAGTTGTTCTGTAGCAAGCCTGTGACTGACAGCACAAAAGTAATAAACCCATCTGCTAACCTGGTTATAAGTCCAAGAAACAGAGTAGCCTTTTTAGTCACACCATCACAGGAAAGTTTATCTTCCAGCTGGTTAACTCCCAGGAACCTGTCTTGCTCCTTCCCCTCTCATTGCTTCTCAGGTCAGGCTACACTACTCCCCAGGCATAGCTTCATTGTTTTTTCAATCCCTGAACACTTAGGTTTCACCATGTTGAGGAATATATTCGCCAGTCTCCAGCTTACCAAGCCATCCACATCTTTCATGGTTTTGAGACATCATCTGGAGTATCATTCCCCCAATTCTTGTACCATTTATACACTTTTATCAGTCATTATCTGCTCCTTGGAGGTCATTTCCCATAGTGTTAAACTGCACATGGGCAAGAAATTACCCTGAGCACTATGCTAGAAACTCACCCTTATTTGCAGCTACACTGTGGGACCATGGCTAAGGAAGCTTTCAGTACACACAGGGTAAGCTGTGATGATTTTTGTACCATCTGAGTTTCTTCTTGTGATGCCCAGCCAGACTTCTTTTGGGAATCTACTTCACTGGTAGTTACCGACCAGTCCCTACTCTTAAATGCACATATAGCATGACCTCACTCTTCCCTGAAGTCTTTTCTGGGAAGAAAACAAAATGCAAAGCACATAATGTAACAAAAGAAAGCCACTATTCACTTGTAAGCCATTATTCACTTGTATAATGTGGGCATGTAGATTCAATATTATTTGATGAATGCTAAGCAGGGTTCTGGGAATTCCTTTCCCAATCCGTTGTTCACCATAGCCTCCTCTTCAGTGAGGCTGGGAATAATGGACCTGAGTTTAGAGCTGTTGAGCCCTGCTGCTGCCTGGATTTTTCAATTATTCATCTGGATATTAGAAGTAAAGAGGGGTAAACTGAGTAAGATTTGACTTGTAATCTCTGGTGCTGCCCGTCTAACACTTTTCATCAGCAATAAATTAACTTAGGGAAAAAAACCTGAACAGTACTGTCACTTTAAATATAAAAAGCTGTTACATGCTGCTATTTGGTATTAAATTCTAACAGTGTAGCAGATTACAATAATAAAATGACAAAGAAAAATACACTTTCCACTTTTCAGGCAAAAAGAAAGCATTGATCAAACATAATACGCACAGCAGAACAGAGAGCAGGGTTCTTTTTAAAAATAAAGATTAGCTAAAAACATTTAAAAGCCTTTACACACAAAAAGCCCCTACAGGGTGGGCTCTCTGAATAATGATTCAAAACATTACCACAAAAGAATGTGATTCATTATTATGACTTTTATCACGATGACTTCTCGCACAGTCCTCCAAATGAATTCAACCTTGGGAGCTAATCCTCCTGCTGACAAGTGAATTTATGTATTTGGTCCTCTAAATCTCGAGTCCGAATGCCAAAGGCTGGATCAAAACAACATGGGTCAATCCAAGCCCTTCTTTGCCTCCTGGACAACTCCCTTGATGTCACTGCACGAGGTGAAAGCCAAACACTTCTAAATAATTTTCCCAAATTTAATGCATAAGGAAGGAAACCTTTATCAGTGAATGTCCTGTTCCTTGCTTCTGGAATGAAGTTGTATGGTATTAAGGCAAAAGACTGTCATTTTTTCTCTTGATATAAAATTCTCAGTCTTTTCAGCTGTTTCCAGCCTTCTGATCTATTATGCTCTTGCATTTTTCAGTGTCCCTTTCTTTCCAAACTGCATGCCATTTGTGGGACTTCAGGGACTGCAGAGTGTAGCAGGGACACCGCTCCTGTTCAAGATTTCTTTAATCCTTTTGGTTAGCATTAACAATGTGAAGAAACAAGACTTCTGAATCCAGGCTGTAAGCAAGAAATAAGCAGTATTTTTCTTCTGCACACCTTGGGTTAGAGATGTAGCTGAGCTGTTGCAACTGCACTGTGTGTGCAAACTGCCACACAGCAAGTCTGTTGTGGAGACGTTATTAAGTAAATGTAGGAGCACAAAGGGAGATTTTTGATGGTTTTTCTTTTTTTTCCCTAGTATCCTATGTAATTCCAAGCTTTGTGTGACTGATGAATTTAGTTAAAGGGGAAGTGTTTCCTCCCACAATGCTGCTGAACTTTCTCCAGCCAAGGAATGATCTCATGTGTGCAGCAAAATTGCAACGATTCACAGAAGTCAATTAGAAACTAAATTTGAAGCCATTCTATCTAACACAAAACAGAGGCAGCGTATATGAAATAAAACCAGAATAAATATATGGGAAGTATAATATTCTTTGAGGACAGTACACAACAAAAAATACCTAGGCAGATAGAGTGGTATAAGTGCTGAAAATACACTGTATGTGTGATGCTGTTTTGCCCAAGGTCCTCCATTTTTCTGTTACTCAGCACACTATTCCCCATCTCACAACACTCCCCTGCTAGTTACTCCTCTTTTTGCCAATACAACCCAGCTATGAGAGGTGCAGGCAGGAGCGAGGCAGGGGGCTGAGCTCTGTGCCCCTGTGCAACCACAGTTGATCTCCTGAGGCTGTCAGAGTGCCAGTCAGTGACAGTTTTGCTAGTAGCATACGAACCAAACTTTGGTGACTGCAGAGGGAGTCAGCATCACCCCTATTTCAGACAGGCAGTCATGCCGATGTCAAAATACTGCTCTTTCATAACTGAACAGGGTTAGGTTTGAAATGGTGAAGGGCACTGATTCGCTTGATAAATTGTTATTGTTTGAGCTCTGGGAATGCAAGTGATTCACACTGTTGCTACTAGTACTTACATCCTCGCATCAAGCAAAGGCTAGAGTAATATTGATTCAGGTTACAAATCTCACCAGCAAGCAAACACACGCACTGCTTGTGAAAGGAAATTCATGAGAGAAAAAAATTCTATTTAAAAAAGGTTTAGCCACGCCATTGTGCTCCTTCTCTTTTCAGGTCAGAATTAACATCTTCTCATCTGTCAATGCAGCAGGCTCATTCCTTCTGGTGATTTCCAACCAAGTTGTGTCCTTCCCTTGTCATTATCAGCATGTGGACACCGCGTGGAACCCGAGCATGAGCTGCAGGTGGGGTTATGATGCACGAGGAGTGGGGGAACCCAGCTTGCTCTTCTGCAACAATATCAATTCTAAAACACTGACAGTAGTGAAGCTTGGTTTTGTCAGCACATTACCACATAGATGATTTGGAAGACACATAGGAAACAGGGAGCACAGTAACAAGATACTGTAATTATATTCCGCCAGGATTTATGGCTTTTCCATGTGTCTACCTGCAATTTTGACCAAGGGCACTACTGAAACCCTGGTAAACCTCTTTTGAACTTCCTCCAGTCCTCACATTGACTCATTTCCTCACAGTCAAACTGCCTCCTTGGCAAAGCATGCAGGGAGACTACCTTTGCTTCTCACCAGCTGATACAGGACTAATTCCAAGCTCAGATATCCTCTTTATCTTTTAAAGTGTTTTATAATTTTCTACCTCTTTAGCTTTAGTACAGGCTGAACATACCTAAAAAAAGGTAGGAACTTTAATACAGACTTCAGTAATCTTTTATTTTAAGCAAAAGACATATTTAATACATAAGTAATTTCTCCTTTTGAATTATTCCAGCAGAACTGTGTGATATACAGGAGTAATTACTGAAGGAAGCAATGAAGGAAATACTGAAGCAACATTAGTCTGTGCCTGAAGAACTGAGTGCTATTCTTTTTCAGCTTCCATAGACTTTAAGAGTTGTTTAAACTATATAAATACACAAGATTCCCAAGCTAGTGAGCCAGGTGATCTAGGCCTGGAGTCGAAAGCAGTACAGCTGCATCAGCATGGTGCTGTGCCCAAACCAACAAGTGTTGTTGGAGAGCTAACAGAGCAACGCTACTTTGGGGTCCCAAGGTAGTTTTGCCACCACATCAACAAACCAACTTTCTTTTAACCCGCCTCACTGTTTCTCATACAATGCTGAATTTTAAAAAGGGACCTTTAAGGCCAACTCCATGTAGATATTTGACTGCCTAAGCTCCCACTGATTTTCAGAACCTAGGCATTCATCCCTCTGCCTTGTTGGCAAAGAGCCTGCGGCTTCGTCTTTCTCTTTCACCTAAGCTGTATCTCTCCAGCGCAGAATTCATTTCTTACTGTGCAGTACAGCTTTGCACAATGGCCACTTAATTTTGATGGAGGCCTCTGACTTCTAGTGAATTTTAAATAACAGTAACATTTTGTCTGAGCTTATAAACCACCAACACACAGGAATGGCAGAAAAGAACAGAAAAAGTGTAGGAAAAGAAGCCATTCATGCTTTTATGCATCATTGAAAAGTTCTATTGAGGGAAAAAAATGAAGGAATATTTTAATCAAATCATTCACCTACCCTTCAAAGCAAGCTAATGGGAGCTTATGTGTGCCATCCATCATCGCCAATTCACTAACTGCAGGAAGGGCACTCAGTCTATGGTTTCCATGTTCCAGCTAGCCCAAATCCAGCTTTACTGATGTCGAAGGGGTCACCAAGACAAGATTCAGGGATTTGACGGCTGCTTTCTACCTGTTTGTGCTTAGAAACAGTTATCACATTTAAATAGGTATCTTCTGAAATGCTTAGATAACCATCCTCCAGCGTTTATTGCAATTGAGTAAAAAATTATTAAATCAATTTTCAGAACTCATGAGCTTTAAGCCCAAGCATGACTACTTAGGATTTTTATCAATAAAACACAATAATCAGATTTCTAAAGCTTCTATTGGCTTTTATTTTGATAAATGTAAAATAGTAAAAAATGCAATTACAACAGACAAAATTAGAGCTTGACCACAGATGCTTACATAGAGGACAAGGAGGTCACAGCTTCTTCCTGTACAGTTAGCGTGATCACCACTCAAATATTCACACACTTCTTGCTCTAGCAAGAAAAAGCTACAAGCAGCTTGAAAATGCTAGTCTAAATTTCACTGCCAGGCAGATCCTCCTGGGACATTTTCTAGCATCACAGCTGTGTCTCCTCCCTACTTCAGGCTCCATCTCGGCAGAGTGAGGGGCAGGCAGCAGCTCAGTAGGCTTTACACCTTCTAATGAGCGTCTCCATTTAGAAGAAATTTCTAGGAGATTAATTTAGATAACCTCAAATTATTGGTGTCTCTTGGGAGAAGAATGGGCCAATGAATATGGGTTGGTAGGTTCAGCTACCTACACAACAAGAGAAAAGAAACAACTTGCATACCACCAAGTAATCCTAATAGGAGTGCTCAATTATAAAAATAATAATTAAAAAGCCTTCCGTGTATATCCTATTGGTATGCTCTGTGTTTTATACAGACTTATCTTATTTTTGTGCAG
Organism: Chlamydotis macqueenii; assembly: GCF_036417535.1. NCBI lineage: Eukaryota > Metazoa > Chordata > Aves > Otidiformes > Otididae > Chlamydotis > Chlamydotis macqueenii. The sequence continues at coordinate 48,536,101 of NC_141560.1, read as the reverse complement.
CTTGGGTAGTATAGTAATACCTGCAGTGAGAAATTATTAATATTAGCAGAGCTTTCTGATGTTGTCATTGCTCTTGGGTTTGCTGTCATGGCTCTTGCCCTGAGATATCCTATGGGAATGATCTTGTTAAGTTATGATTGTGGAGGATCACAACCTTTGCAATTCTTTTTAGAAACAGACACATTCTATTGGTAAAGACACCAGAACCCTCCCCTAAGGAAATGAACTCAGAAGTAGCAATATATTAAGGGCTGAAGCCCAAAGCCCTGTGAAACCTGTGTAACAGGATTTTTTTTTGTTCATCTTTGGTCTTTTGCCAGAGGGACTGTCTAATGTTTGGTTTATGTTGAGGTTTTTTAATAAAGGATTATGATCTGGCTAGCAAAGCCTGTAGCCTCAATGCATCTTAGGAGATGCAATTTTTAATGTTATATATCCTGAGTCCTATATCTTCTTTCATTCTGTCATTATTAAAACAATCTATTATTTAACTTATTACCAGGGTTATTGTCTTTTAATAGACAGTAATAATAAATGTAAAAATACAACTAGAGAAATACGTGCCAGAGAAGTGTTTTGTCTCTTAAATGCACATTACTAACACACATATTTAATTTAATTTTTTTTTGTCATCTAATTACCCAAAGATATTAAGGAACTGGCAGAGACTTGGAGTACTGAAGCTGAGGTGGAGACAAAGCCTCCAGTGAACCTGCAGGGATCACTGTGGCTATGAGCATATCCTAGGTATACACCATGAGTGAAAAACCATAACAACTCACTAGAATTGACGCAGTGACCTTCAGAGGTAAAAGCATGAACTAAAGCACAAACTACTGTAGAAGCCACACAGCAGTCACTAACTGATGGCTTTATCAATTCAGAGCCTTCATGGATAGGGTAGCACACACTCTTCAGGAGCTGACATCAGTGCAGTTCCTCTAGATAAAAATAATATCTGATATTGTCATGCAGTTAAGTTTCAGTTTAATATGTAGATTTTTAGAAGTCCTCCTGCAAGAATGGGAGTAGACATGTAATTAACATTAGCAGTCACAAATAAATAGAAAATGCTTTTTGTACAACACAATATGTTAAATGTTCCTGTGCTTTTGAACAAGAAATAGCTAATGTGAAACAATGCTTCTCACCCTGTTACCTGCTTACCATCAGTTGCTTTGAATAAGTTAACTGAAATTATTTTTGGAAATAATTGTAAACTGTAACCCCTCAAAACCTCTCAACCAGCTATCACATAACCTCTGAGATGACACTGAACTCAGGGAAGGGATAAATTAGATGTGGCTGCTTCTTATGTTATCTATATAGTTACACCTTAAATATTGCTAAAGCATCTTTTTGGTTTTTAAGGTAGTAAACGTACTATGGAAGTAACTGTAAAATTACTACTTTGCCATTCAGGAGATCTGCTTTCAGGACACTGACTTGCAAGTAGCATATTTCACTGATTATGGCCTAATTCTCCAAGGTGTTAAAGGGGAAGATCTTCAACTGAGACACACTCAGCCCCTATACAATCCACTGACTTCTGTGGAGACCGAGGATGCTCATTATTTTGCAGGATGAGGCTTCTCAGTCTTAAATGCATGAGTAATTGTTGTAATTAACAGATAGTTCATTTGCGTGAATGCTTTGTTGAGTGGAGTCTAAGGTAACTTTACATTTTACACCAGTCCGCAAATCAGTATAGACCCAAGCTATAACTTTTGCACAGTATCAGCAGAACCATTTATTACATCTCTGGAAAGCCATTACTGGTAACTCTCAAGGGAAAAGGAATTCAGACTTGACTTTTGGATTCAGTGTCAAATTCAGTGTCAGTGTTTTAATGTGCAACAAAGGAGAAATCTTGACAAAATAAACAGTGCTATCACATCAGGAAATTTCTCTGGTGAGCACTGGAGGATTGGATGGAAGGACAGAAGACCTAGGTGTGCTTCCTTGCCCTTCATGGTCTTGAAGGCTCTCTTGAACTTTTAAGAATGACCCATCTCTTATCTGCCAGTTTCCAAACATACAACCAAGCTGACAAACAGCATAGTTGAGAAGAGAGGTCTGAGTAGTGCAGATTCCTGAACACATCTCAATCTGACACCTTTATTATTAATATTTCACGTATTGTCATGCCTAGAAGTCAAATGGACAAGGGCCTAGTATATAGACATATTACAAACCTAAAAACCATATCTGGCCCCAAAGGGTCTAATGGGTTGCCAATACTTTTGAAAAATCTACATTTTAGTGTTTTTAACAGATGATCACGACAACCATGTCATTGCATATTATTTTGCCCAAATAGCTATGTTAATTATCAAGTAGATAAGGAAAATTGAACATAGCAGGAAATGTTTATTTATTGACTCTGCATGCACATAACATTAGGCATTAGACTTTCTCAATTTGATTTCATAATTAAAAGAAAAACATTTGCAGGTGATAGAAATTCAATTATTCCAAAATTTAAAGCACAGCTATGTTAAGTAGCAACACCTACTTATTTTAAGAAGCAATGCTTGTTCTACAACAGGTCATACAGCAACAGCAGAACAATACGGCAGAGGAACAATTCATTTTTCAATGTAAAAATGTATGATGTGAATCCATGCACTGAAATACAAAAGATTAATCATTTAGCTATCTGGAAAAAAATGCCCAGACAAATTAATTGCTAGAATCTGAAAGTCAGGAGACTAATCCAATTAAAGATGTAAATGGGGTACCTATGGTGTACATTTGCAGTGTCCTTCAAGCTAATAATTAAATGATGGATTTTAAAACTAATTGTTAAGAAAAGTGTCAGCTGTTAGCCTGAAATTCAGAGTGCCTTTAAACTTGTGCTATGGCATTAAGCCTTGAATGACAAAGTCAACTCGGCTCCAAACCTTTACCTATTCCCAGATCAAGGTGTTGGACAACAAAAATTCTGTTTTCCACTGTGGAAATTTAGATAGCTAGAATTACTCTCAATGTATATTTTCAGGTGTGTTCAGAATCATAAAATAATTTAGGTTGGAAAAGACCTTTAAGACCATCACATTCAATTGTTAGCCTAGCACTGCCAAGTTCACGACTAAATAATGTCCCTAAGTGCCACACGTACACATCTTTTAAATACCTCCAGGGATGGTGTCTCAACCACTTCCCTATGTAGCCTGTTCCAATGCTTGACAACCTTTTCAGTGAAGAAATTTTTCCTAATATCCAATCTAAACCTCCTCTGGCATAACTTGAGGCTGTTTCCTCTTGTCCTATTACTTGTTACTTGGGAGAAGACACTGGTACCCACTCTGCTATGATCTCCTTTCAGGTAAATGTGGAGAGCGATAAGGTCTCCCCTGAGCCTCCTTTCCTCCAGACTAAACAACTCCAGTTCTCTCAGCTGTTCCTCATAAGACTCTCTTGATTGCTATGCTCAAGATGGCCTCCAACCATCACATCAACCAGAAGTTCTTCTCTGTTTGTAAACCACAGTTCCAGCAGGGTGCCTTCTCTAGTTGACTCACTCACCAGCTGTGTCAGGAAATTATCTTCCACACACTCCAGGAACCTCCTAGACTGTTTCCTTTCTGCTGTATTGTATTTCCAGCAGACATCTGGTAAGTTTAAGTCCTCCTCAAGAACAAGGGCTAGCAATCGTGAGACTTCTCCCAGATGCCTATAGAATATTTAATCTGCCTCTTCATCCTTGTGCTTTATAACAGACACCCACTATGATATCTGCCTTGTTGACCTTCCCTCTGATTCTTGCCCATAAACATTCAACCCTATTGTCATCATCATTAAGCTCTAGACAATCAAAACATTCCCTAACATACAGGGAATCATCGCCTCTCCTTCCTTGCTTGTCCCTTCTGAAAACTTTATAGCCAGCCATTGCAGCGCTCCAGTTGGGTGAGTCATCCCACCATGTTTCCATGATGGCAACTATATCATAGTTTTCCTGCTGCACAACAGCTTCCAGGTCTCCTTGTTGGCTGTCCATGCTATGTGCATTGGTGTAGACATACTTCAGTTGGTCTATTGATCCTTCCACCCTTTTAGGGGGAGAAGTTCTGATTCCTACCTCCACTGAGATGGCAGATCGAGGAACCTCACTAGCACGCTGCCTCTCAAACACTGGCGTGCCACCCCCAGGCTTATCTCTAGTGCGCCTGTTTTTTTTTCCCTTTCCCCCTTCAAATCTAGTTCAAAGCTCTTTCAATGAGCCCTGAACATTTGGCAATTAATCACATCGAGGACACTAAATAAGACCGCCCTTGAGATGGCAAAATAGCCGTGACTAGAGTGATTTGACACCTTTCTCAGAAACTACCATAACCAATAAAAAGTTGATCAAATCAATTCTTGCATCTTGGTCTCTAATTGAAACAGCCACAAACAGGAGCAATCGTGATCTGCACAGAAAAGGCAGATAATGACCACCACTTATGTTCTGCTATTGTATCTTGTGACTAATTTCTCCATTTGCCTTGTCAGCTTAAGTATGTAAAAACCACATCTTCCCCTGCAAATTCTTGGCATTATCTTAAAATCATGAGTTTTAAAAAGAATTTATGTATTTAGGACTTGGAGATAAGAACTCCCAAGGTTTGAAAACTCTGGAGAGGCTGCCTTTCATGAGAGGAATTATTCTCTGATACTGATGGAAAAAAAAAAAAAAAAAAAAAAATCACATCTGTTGTTTTCAAATAAAATTTTAGCCTGCAAATTCCTGAAAAATGTTTGCACTGTTTTGGTGATAAGAAGCAACTGAACAAGTCTGACTGCTATTTTGGTAGCATAGATATTTGCAAATATTTAGTTTTAATTGTCATACTGCTGCTTTCAGAAAAAAAATCCAGCTTACCTGAGTATCCAATGCTGCATATACTAAACCAGTGTTTTTCATTATTTTCATTAAATTTCAGTTTTTCCTATCTTATATTTCTATGACTGCCAATTAACTATTTCAGCAATAGCTCTGCTTGATAGTCTGTGATAAACGTATCAACATACACTTCCAGGTTTAATGCCTTCAAATCACCACTATTTCACTGAAGCTAGTGAAATGAAACTATATTACATCATCTGCCTGTCTAAAGTTGTTTTCCTCCAAGAGCACTTTTATGGTCATTCATATTTGTCATTTATACAGATTTACAAAGAACAAGAAAAGTCAATGAGATTCATGCAGATGCAAGGTACAACAATAATCAAGCAGCTTTTTTACCAGAGGTAATAAGAACAGGAAGGAAAAGAAAAACATCCTCTTTTTATCATGATTTAGCTTTGCCAACAGGGTAACATTTCAATAAAAATGTTGCTCAAAATCTTAACTCCTGTATTACTGTTGTGGCCTAAGGTGGTAGCTTCTGTAGGAAACTGCTAGAAGTCGCTCCCCTTTGTTCAGTGGACTCAGCTGGGCCTAGGGTGGACCCGCTGCTGGCCAAGGCTGAGCCAATTGGTAGCAGAATGTTCCATGATAACACCTCTGCAATAACATATTTAAGAAGGGGAAAACAGGAGGGGGAAAAAAAAAAAAAAAGAGAAGATGTGAAGAAGCTGAGCGGGGGCAGAGGCACAGAGGGGGAGGCGCAGGCCTTACAGGCCTCACCCTCTGGCCTCTCGCTGGGCAGCCAACTGGGCCCAACTTGGCCCGGCCTGGCTGCAAGAAGTGGAGAGGAGATGAGATGGATGATGTGAAGAGATTCTGAGAGGTGCCTGCCAGCCTCTTGTGAAGAATTTTTCTTGTGAGAGATACGGCTGCAGATGCTAAGGTCAGTGAAGAAGGAGGGGGAGGAGTAATGCGGCTTCTGGCCAAGATTCCCCTGCAGCCTGTGGTGATGACCATGGTGGAGCAGGTTGTCCCCCTGCAGCCCATGGAGGTCCATGGAGGAGCAGAGATCCACCTGGAGCCCGTGAAGGACCCCACACCAGGGGAGGTGGATGCCTGAAGGAGGCTGTGGCCCATGGAGGGCCCACTGGGACAGCTGTTCTGTAGGGACTGCAGCCCGTGGAAGAGATGACCCACGCCGGAGCAGTTTCATGAAGGACTGTCGTGTATGGGTGGGACCCCACAATGGAGCAGGGGAAGAATGTGAGGAGTTCTTCCCCTGACGATGAAGCAGTGGCATAAAACAACCTGTGATGGACTGACTGCAACTCCCATTCCCTCTTCCCCCCCTGTGCCGCTCAGGGGTGAAGGTGGTAGAGATACTGTTAAGCTCAGGAAGAGGGAGGTGTCGGGGGAGGTTATCTTGTTCTCTGTCTCATTCTCCTGCTGTTTTTAGTAATAACTGAATAGTTTTCCCCAAGTCGAGTCTGTTTTGCCCGTAACGGTAACTTTAAGGATTTCTCCCTGTCCTTATCTCAAACCTCGAGCCGTTTTTCCTTATATTATCTCCCCCGTTCTCTCAGAGGGTGGGGGGAGTGAGAGAGAGACTGCGTAGTCTAGTCCCGATCGGGGCTGAACTACAATTACAAAATGTGTGAAAGAGGTATAATGCAGATAAGTTGTTTCATCTTCAGACATCAAGAATTTCTAGGTGATCTATTGACAATTTCTAAGTAATACTTTAGCAGTTCACATCTCTAAGTTCTGTTGCATCTGTGTTGTAGTTAAAGCCCATTTACTGGATTTTCTTCCATACATGGTTTCCTATTTCACATAAACATATTAAAGCCCATCTAATCTTTATTTTTTTTTTATTTCCAAAAATGCAAATGATACTACAACACAGGAATATTGTTCATACCTGATATCATGGTTATTTTAGGTGGTTCCAACTGCAGTCACTAGATAGCATCTGGCACAGACAAGTCTGAAAACAGAAAGCAATGATGGCTTCTGTGAGAGTGCGGGGAGAACAGTGACACCTATGAGACAGCAAGTGAACCCAGAAGTCTACACAGTGCATCCACAGAGCGGTGATTTTCCAGATGAGTAGATGGCTTGCCTACGAGACTGATAATGTGAAACAGCCTTGTAAGTCACTGTCATAGCTGGCTATTGCTTGTGGTGACAGATCGCTATATCCATACTCAAGGCAGTTTGCAAAGCTCTGATCATAGAGCTTTATACTCAGCATTTCCACTTTTTTTTCTTTGTTGAAAGATGAGTGTTTCCAATCCTCTTAATTATGAGGAAAGTGCAAAATGAACACAATCAGACCAGAGGTGTGATCAAGTTTTCCAGAAGTCTGAAGACAGTACTAAGTGCTATTGCTTCAGCCAAGTTCCTGGCACCTACAGCTGTCATCCCCAGACTAAAAATATTCCCAATGTTTATATAATTTTGGATGGTAAAAACACCTAAAGAATGCACTTCTGTTTTCTGAAGTATGCTATAAACATGCAATTCTTTCTTGTCTTGCATAGATCCTAGAATTCATATTATTTTCTATCATTGATTTGTTTTATTGAGGAAGCAGACATTCGTGGGTTTCAGTCTCATCACTCTATCTGGAGCTGCATCTAATCCTACAATGAAGAAATAATTGGATCACAGTGCTCACAGCACACCCAGCAGAAGCACTATGAATACACTTAATTGAAAACAGTGCAACTATACCACTTGATAATCAGTGGAGAATTTCAAAGCTGGCAGTGGGCTTGGCTGTAAAGGCAACACAGAGTCAAGAAGGTGGAGTACACCAAGGCTGCCTGCAGTAAAAGCTATCCTCAAAATTAAATAACTTTGAAATGATTAATATGTTTGAGCTGAATAAAATGTTTCCACTTAGGAGCCTCAGTCTGTTTGGGAAGAGGGATGTGGTTAACACTTCAGCACTGGGTAAGAGCTGGTATTGCTGAAGCAGGTGCTGATATTCTGAAGACTACCTGAGCCATGACTGCAAGAAAGCTACCTGATGAACTATGAAGGCCCACTCAGGGCAGCAGTGCCCACAGTTTAGATAACAATGGATAGAGTTAGTGTAGCTCCCATCGGCAGGCAGGCACCTTTGCTATTGGATTACATGAGAATCCTACACCCAATCTGGTCTGATCTGATTTGGCATTCTCCAAAGAGCCCCAGAGGACTTAAGGGACAGGAGTTTGATCACATAAGCATTTATAAGGAAAACTGCTTGGCACTACACTTAGAATTGCTCAAGTTACTCAATTTTTTTTTCTGAGAGACAACTTCAAGGCGGTATTTGTAAATGTCTTTATAACTACTTTTTTCTTCTACAGTTGATTCTAGGAAAAAACCTCAACTGCCTTGACATGGACCAGTTGGAGAAGGTCCACAGGAGGGCCACAAAGATGATAAGAGGGCTGGAGCACCTCTCTTATGAGGACAGGCTGAGAGAGTTGGGGCTGTTCAGCCTGGAGAAAAGGAGGCTCTGGGGAGACCTGATAGCAGTCTTCCAGTACCTCAAGGGGGCCTACAAGAAAGATGGGGAAAGGCTGTTTAGTAGGGCCTGTTGCAATAGGACGAGGGGTAATGGTTTTAAAATAGAGGGGGGTAGATTTAGATTAGAAATTAGGAAAAATTTTTTACAATGCAAGTTGTAGAACACTGGAACAGGTTGCCCAGAAAGGTGGTGGAGGCCCCATCCCTGGAAACGTTCAAGGCCAGGCTGGATGAGGCTCTGAGCAACCTGATCTAGTTGGGGATGTCCCTGCTCCTTGCCGGGGGGTTGGACTAGATGACCTTTGAAGGTCCCTTCCAACCCTAACCATTCTATGATTCTATGACTTTTAAGGTCACACGTAGCTGTAGCTTAGACAAATATCACACCAGCAGAACACTGCCCACTCTACTTTCTCCTACATTGCCTTCTCCTCCTCCTAGAATCTGTCTGCAATACATTTTCAGAACTCTTTTCTCTTTCCATACAATGTTTTGTCTGCCAAGTAACTTGAAGCTCAATCCCTTTGTCCATTTATGCTGAACACCTTCCCAGTGGTATCATCCTTTTCTGTGCCTGAATATCACTCCCGAGTGCTACTGACCTTAAATAAATTGTAAAGTCTTTTCCCATGATTTGGGAACATTTTTGGTGCTAACCAAAGGAAAAATATCAGTTTCAGACAGGTAAAATGTCAACAGCCTTGACTTTTCTTCATAATTTCTTCTGTCTCAAGAAGACAGTGTTGCCACAAAAATTACATCTCTTGAAGCACTTTATTAGCTTCAAGATATCTGAGTACCATGGGTATGCCATGAGCAGGTAATACTAGAAGCCAAATATATAGCTAACATTTTAACACATATTCTGCAAGGTTACTTATTTTCTTGCCTGTATCTCCACTAAGGTTTCTTACAAGGAAAAATTTTTGATTACAGAATACAATACTTCAGACTGTACCTGATGTTTTCATTACTCATAAGCACTACAGGTATAATTTTGAATGCTTCTTCAAACAGAATGAGTCTTTTGAGATTCATCTATTTCTAGGAATCAATTAAAAGAATGTATTTCTGTGACTATTTTTATATATACACATAATAGGTATCTAGGTGCCTTCTCCTGCTCTGCACATCTGCAGTGCCAGAAATTTGTAGCCTGAAGTTTGGTGCAGCATACTACTCACACTGCTGTAGAGCAACTACAAGGCTCCCATCTGCAAGGCTAAGTGACATTTGCCCTAATACAGTGAGTATGGGACTCACACTAGCAGTTAGTAAAATTTTAAACTTGGCTCACAAAAACTGATACAAAGCTGACTTTTCCTGCAGGATTCCCTGAAGCTGGTATCATCTATGGGCATCTATGCTGCATGGACTCAGCAAATCTGGTCTCCCCTTTCATGTAGGGGACAGCTCTGTAGTTTTCTCAACACAATTTAGTTTTGCTTCTGATGTGTTCACATACAACTGCTTGCCTAACTCTATTCACCATGGTTAGGAAATCTGCAAGTGTTGTAGTTCAGCCCCGATCGGGACAAGACTACGCAGTCTCTCTCTCATTCCCCCCACCCTCCAGTGGGACAGAAGGGAGAACTGGTAAACAAACAAACAAACCAACCCAGCAGAAACACGTGAGTTGAGATTGAACAAAAAGTAAATTTAACAGCAATAACAGAAGAAAACAAAACAGAGATGGAATATAAATACAGTACAATGCCTTACAATAAATCTCCATACCTAGTTTCTTCCAAGTAGCAGGAGGCTCTCGTCAGCACCCTCCTCACTTATATACTGAGCATGATGTCAGATGGGATGGAATAGCCCTTTGGCTAATTTGGGTAAATTAACCCCAGCTGTTAGCTAATTACTTAATTATCCCAGCTGGGTGCCCCAGCCATAAGGGCTACCAGCTCCAGTTCTTCACCCAGCTCAGGTGAATGTTAACTCTATCCTAGCCAGAACCAGGACAGCAAATCTGGCTAGATTAGAGATCAGTTATAGGTATCCTAGTCTTTCTAGTCATTTTTGCTGATTGATCAAAATTATGTAATTGCTATCAGTACCATCATTAATTCTCAGTGCTTAACTGTACTTAAAAACAGCCATTTAGTCAGATTCATAGCTTCCCTTCCCCACTTACCAGGGCTGTAAACAAATCACACATTCCTTTCCTTAGGTTTAAGTAATCCCAAATCCGTACTATGTCTAAATTGTGTTTTGCAATTCACACATACTGTCAGGAGCACTGGTCTTTTTCGCTGCTACAAGACAACATCAACTCAAAATTAAGAGAAACAGGTAATACTTCTCTTCTACCTCCCTCCTCCCCAGATTAATGAATTCAGTAAAAAGCCAGAGGCAACTGCCATGCAGAGGTGACCAGTTTACCTGCCGAATGGTTTAAGACATGCAGAACCTCAGCAGGTGCAGTTAGCATCAAAAGAATTGGCACTTTCTGCCTTTCAGCTCCCCTGTTCACCTACTGGCTAGACAGCAACCCCTTGCATTATCCTAGGCAAATGCTGAGTGACTGATGCTGATCTTTCCATGCCCTGTGCAGCTTCTTGATGGACTGGTGTTACCCTTATGCTTTTTTGTCCACCTACTGTTTGACAATACTTGCCTGTTAGCGCTTTCCTCCTGACCCATTTTCTTGTTTGAGATTCAACCCTCAAATTAATTCTTTTCTTCAAGCTCACAATTTGAAAATAAAGCTTTCTTCCTTTCCCCAAACGATTCCCACATGCTACTTGGGAACATGGAAGGGTATTTTTTAGCGAGGGGTGGATAGGAGAATATAGCTAACAACATGTTAGCTGGTGACTTGCATACCTTGAAAAATACTCTCAGAATAGTAGTGGTGTGATGGGGAAGAAGGGGGATTAGTACTGCTGAGATCTATGTCCAGCTCCTGCTGTCACCAGAAGCAATTTTTCAGCCTCTGTACCTTATTTTATGCCTATAACAATACCTATTCCATTGATTATCACAAGTTTTAATTAAATCCATTTGTAAACAACTAGCAGGTGATTAAGTAAAATGCACACAGAAAATTAAAGAACTATTAAGAAAGCTTATCTGAAAGCTTTGTGCTAGACTTTCAGCCTTACCTCATTTTCCAGTTGCTACAAACAAGAAAACAAGCAATCCCTCAGTGAAGGGCAAATCCCAAACAGTTATTACAAATGTATTCCTAGAGGCCTTATTCTGGATGCAATGTTATATCAGGATTTTCTAATGCATTACCTCTTACCATTGGAAAGAAAAGCTGGACATCAATCTGATTAAAACTGATACATCTGAAACTGCAGCTTGGAATATATACATTTCTACAGATGTGCCTCTAGGTGCTGCCACATTTGCTCCCTCCTGGGTCACAGGTGCACCGGCACACTGCTGGAGCAGAAGGCAACCTGCTCACCTCTTCTCCTCTCAGCACAGATAGGGGAGGCTACTGCCTTGTCTTGGACCTAAGGCAGATCTCAAAAATGCCCCTCAGTCTGCCTGAGAGAAAGCCACTTGCCCTTGTCCATCACATCAAGATGTGAAGCTATCAGAAAGTCATCACAATTTGAAGTACGTGAGGTCAGAGTTGTATTTAATTAGTTGTGTTTCTGCATTACACACTGCATAGACAACAACCACTCCTGCCTCTGTTGCCCTATTTGTAGGCAAAGGAGATTTTTTCAGGGGCAGAAGAGTACTTGGAAAACACCAACAATTAAGCCTCACATCCAAGGAGATGGAAAAGTACACCGTAACCATTATTTATCATCCCACACTAAAAGTATATTCCAGTGGCTTGTGTTTGTCATTACCCTCTTGTTGTCAGAGATCAATGGCAGAATGTTACACTGGGTTAAAAACCACTTTTCTGTAGAAATAAGTTGCTGTGCATAAAAGCATATCCAGAATTTTCCAAAAACAAGAAAACACTAAAGAGCTGAACAAAATCTTGCTACACCTCCTCTGCTTTGAATGACTTCTTCCGTAGCTGAGATAAGACATCCTGAAAAAAGACATCTACATTCACATTGAAGTACATGGAGAATAACAAGTTTTGTAAATACTGAAAAAACCCACCTCCCTTACAAGGGATCCTAGGACAGACACCCAAGCAGGACATGCGAGACAGTTTACCACCAGGTAATATCAATGTGCAAATTGACCAAGCTGAGCAAATTGTGCCTTAAATAATCACTGGTGAGCGATTGTTACAGAATCAGAGGTTGAAAGTAAATTGTAGAATATAGGAGCGTTGAGAATCAACAGTAGTTACAAAAATTATAACCTTAAATTAAGGAAACTGTCATTGACACCAATTTGCTGCTAGGAAACCCCTACCTCAGAGAACTCCCTACCCTTTCCATCTCGATTTGGGTATCGAGGATCCTAATCAGTAGAGATGGGTAGGATTAATAAGATAATTTTTGTTAACTATAAGACTGTAGATACATAGGTTAAATTTTATATGAAATCTACTTGTCCTTAGAGGGAGTGGGAATCTTAGAGGTATTATAATATCCCGTTTGTTAGGACTTAGTCTAGCACGTCTGGGGTAATTAAGAAGGGTGTTAGAACAATGGTAGGTCCCAAACACCCCAAACACCACCTGTGAAAATAGGCCCTGAGCCACCACTTTGGAGCCAGAAAGTTTCAAGGACAACGCGACCTTGTGCTCAAGAACATATATGGAGATTTCAAGGAGGAGTTCGACCAGCGAATTTGAGGAGGGGGTGCTCTGATGACCCCCCAAGACCACCAAAAGACCCTCGACTCAAAAGACTGAGCATGTGCAAGTGGGTGGGGAAATATTATAATGATTACTCAGGAAGTTGACGTTTATGTATAATATTTCTCAGAAAATCTAGTAAATATGTATAACAGGTGTTTATTTAACCTGCGCTGTAGATCAAACAGGTACACACGCTAGGTGGAGCGATCCCCCGTGTGCCCAGCGCTGCAATAAAGAAGTGCCTGCTTAACATCTCATTGCTGTTAAGGAGTTTTATTCCGGATTTCAGTAACAGGATCAACATTGCTGAATTTTTTAAATGAACCAAATGCCTTAGAATTTTAATTAAACCCAAAATATTTAGAGAATTTTTTTTTTAAATACACCCTCAATGACCTTATGAGATATTTCAGAAATATTCCCCCAATCCAGAGAGCGGCATTGTCCCAGCCTTCAGAAGGCTCAGCACTTTGCCATCACCACCCTCACTACTCCAACTGCTGTCCTGAGGGAGGTGGGGGTGGTGGATGAGCTTAAATGGGGCAGCAGTGTTGTGGGTGATGTGGGTCCCTGGTGGGGCCACCCACAGCCATTGAGATAATTAGCACCCTCGGGGCCTTGAGAAGGGGGTTGGTTTAACATATGGTGATGCTTTGCTTTTTGAGCAGCTGTTTGGCTCTCTGGGAGCTCTCCCCTCTTGGGCCAGTAGCTATCCTGGGGCAGTTCTGCAGCAGCACCATGTTCTCAGTGAGAACAAGTCCTCCCTGGGGCTTGCTGGCTGATTGCTATCACTACTTACAGTGAAATAACCTCAAATTAAAGACTGGAAGCTCCCTGAGGGTCCAGGAGGCCCACGCACCACACCAGCAGCCTCAGGGACACGCACAGGAACTCTGCGGACCGAGCACGGGCTACAATTTCCACACAAGGCTAAGGCAGCTGCACAGGGGAGCGAAGAGGCAAACTGGTCCCTGAGCCAGGAGAAGGCCCTGCCAGTACCCACCTGGCCTCTGGGCGGTATGTCACATGGCCGTGTATAGCTGGAGTCAGAAAATACCAACCTATCTCTCACGTGGCCAGAACCATGAGGCACAGATGAAGATCCCTAAGACACCCTTGTGCCAAATGAAAAGCAGCTTTTGATTGAGCTCTGGGAACTTGTGAGGATTGTGGCTGATGAAGGAGGAGAGGAGGAAATGAGAAACTAAAGGCCTGCAGTTGTTAAAACAACTCAACCTCTCCTGACCCTGCAGCTGCCCAGTCCTTTTCCGCTTTGGATTGCTAGGGTGCATTTTCAGTTCTCTGCTGCTCTTCTCCTGTGCCCTCCCCATCTTTCTCCTTCTGGCTCATGTGCCTGTGGGATTTCCAGCCATCCTGGAGGCTGAGGGCCCTGCCTGGAGCTGCAGCTTGGCCTGGAGCTAAGCTCATTCATTTCTGAGGGGTTGGGAAACGGCTGTGAAGGAGAAGGACCTGGTCTGGCCCCAGGTGTTGTCCCCAGCCTGGGACACCAGGAGCTGTAACCACACTTCCAACACCAACCAGCTGTGATAGGATGGCTACCGGGGGAGGGTGAGTGAAAACTGCTATTTCCTCCACATCTCATTATTCAGTCTAGCCTCCATTTTGTGTTTGCTGGCTTTGTTGGAAGCACTGACTCTTCCCAGAAAGTTCAACCAGAAATTTAGACGCAACTAATCCTTCTTTCTTCTGAGAAGGATTGCTAAAGTAAAAGAAACTGCAAGTGAATATTCTCTTTTCATTGGTAAAGTACTTGTAGGATGTGATTGAGACTGTCTTCTATAGCACACTCACTTTCAAAATGCTCTGTGCTTGTATTGTTTTTTCTCCTGTACATCCAAATCAATACATGTACAGAAATTGTGTAGTGTATTTGTCACTAAATTAAATATGCTTGCACTTATGTATTTGTAATTCCAGCCCTTGTTGAACTATTTTAGTGTTCCAGATTGTCAGGGTTATGTTTACATCTTTGATTTTCTGGACCCACTTGTTCCACGAAAAAAAAAAAAGAAAAAGAAAATCAATACAGTCCTTGATGATTGACATTTCTTTATATAGATTTCAGAGTTAGATGTCCTTTAGATATCTGCTGTACCAATGAAGCGTCTCAGTCACGGGTCAAATGACATTGATAAGATCACCCATCATAAATATTTGGATGCTCAGTTAAGGATAGACTATAAAGGGCCCTAATTTTCCATACCCTGTGTTTCCAAAAGGCTACATATACCCTCAAGGGTTTTTCAAGTTTAGCATCCAAAAATGGTGGTACCTAATGCTTTTGAAATTCAAAACTTTTGAAATTCACTGCTCGTTGGTCATTTATTCAAATCTGCCTTATCTGGCTAAGGAAGTCGGTTGCAGCGGTGGAACATCTGCTAAGCCAAAGTAACACCTCTGCTCTGGTTGCAGATTTCAAACACGAGTAAATAAATATTGTCATTTGTCTTGCCTTCCTGTGCTCTGTACAGTACCTGTGCACAAAGATTAACTTTGTAGAACTGAACAGGCAGGAAGCTGACTTCCCACAAGTGCCAAATTCCACCTCTTGGACTGTGTGTTCAAGGAAGGGACTTGGCTTTGCTGCCATCTCTCCACCGAAGAGTCAGTGCTGTGGAGTAAATGGCAGCTTGCAGCTTTGTGCTCTGCCCCAGACAAACACCAAGTAACTCGTGCACAAGATATGGCCAGGGAGGGACCTCGGCACCCCAGCTCTGGCAGTTTGTGCCCTTAAGGTGGCAGCAACTATCAAAAAAAGGTGAGGATTTTTTGTGGGTGGTGTGGATTTCTCTTTTTTTTTTTTCTTTTGATGAGAGAAAGGGGAGGGAACTGGAGAAGCAGTCTTAAAATTGGAAAAACAAGAGAGCTAATTCTTCAGAGCTCCTTCTTTAATCTTCCATTTTCTGCTCAGCAGAATCATATTCATAGCCAGATAATTCATTATTAAGAGCTTATTTCAGATCAAACCCCTGTATGTCAGTAGATTAGGACATTGAGAAAGATTAGCTCCTCACTGTAGGTGGTGGGAGTAAGTTCTTTATCTTATCATTAGTATGGACTTTCATGGGTTTTGATCATAATTATTAATTCTACCGGCAGACTTCCGTGCAGGGATTAAAATGCCGATAGGTGTCTTTTAAGTAGCATAATCAAGCTGAAAGTGAGCGTTTTGTGGCAGGCATATCCTCTGTTTTATGACAGTCAATTTCATTTTTGGACTTTTCAAACTCCTTTTGTTGTTTTTTTTAAAAATAAGTTTGTTTACTTCCATATGCTTGTAATAGAATTTTATTATGTATTTTTCTTCCCAAAGAAAAATATTGTTAGTATTCAGGTGAGCTTTTATTCTGATTAGTATAAACGGCATGTAAAATTCTTAAGCAATGTTTCTGCACATCCTTGCATTGTCGTAAGTGGAAGCCAAGCACATAGATGAAGAATTACTGAATGAATTAAAATTAAATAAATCCCCCGTCTCTCTTTCTTTTTTTTTTCCCCTCTGTCACTTTTTTCTTTACCTGATGTTTTTGAGCTTTATTCTCTCTGTGAATGTGGATTAGTGACATGGCTCTGAATATATAAGAATCTAAGAGTTTGTCCTACTGTCAAGGTGAACATTCTTAGAATGTCAGAAAATTTAAGCTTGCCATATTTCTGAATATTATGAACAAAGCATCAAAGAAAAAGTAGACAGTATTTCATCAGCAAAAGACTTTTAGTTAGATTTTAGATCACAGCCTCAGAAAAGTTGGGGTCTGCTTAATTTGCTAAAGCGTACAATTGTTCAGCTGCATAATGAAACTGAATGATAATATTGTATATTATGGAAGTGCTCACAGAACTCCAATTTTTGCAAAACGTAAAATGCAGGAAAGTGAGGAGCAGATACAACCCTGGGAAGAATAGGTAGCAGCAGCTTATAGATATAGCTGCAGAGAAGATGTCTAGTTGGCAATTGTTTTTGTTTTCAATTTGATACTAATCAGGTAGTTGATATGACGAACCGCTTATGACACAGTGATTAAACCCTTACCTGGAGATTTCTATCACCTTTACTTTTTTTTTTTTTTGCTTATATCTTATATTTCAGCTTACATTCCATGCTCTCTGGGGAGATTTTGGCTTTTTGTTGCCTTTTGGTATAGCATCTAGCTTGGCAGGTCAGGCTCTTTTGGATAGCTCGGGCATTTTAACTATGAAAACAGACATTTAACTGCATATGGGAGGAGACAGAGCTGAATGTTTGGTTCCCTGCCTCTAATTATCCAAAGGCTTTGAAGGCAGCAGTGTTTTGGAGCCTGAGAAACAGCAATGCTGTAGTGTTGCTACAAAAGGAGATAAAAATCAGTGGAGGCATTTTAAAATGCCAGTTTGGAGAAACACTTCAGAAGAGGTGCAAATAGTTTGTCCAGCGTCATACAGGAAGTTGATAGTACACAGAGGGCCTAGAGGCCTCTCATATACTGATCTCTTACAGTAAAATAAGATCTAGAAAATCTAGTGATTCCTATTAATTTTTACATACTTGCCTAGCTTTTCAGTGTGTAATGATGATAACAGCTTCTTTCTGGCTCTTTTTGCATATTTAAACACAGAGCTGTGCCCACACTGTATCCTCCTCCTTGCTCAGTGGTTCCTGAAAGCCATTTCTTGGTATTTTTCTGCTGATTTAAAGAACACTGCCTCGGGCAAACAGCACGTGCAGGGCTTATAGAGCTGTCAGGGGAGCATCTGACATGTTGTTCTCCCATCATTTGAAAATATGCTGCTGGCCACGTGCACGCTGACAAGGCAAGGTTTGTACCAGAAAAAAAAACCAAAACAACAATTGAAGCTTAAGGGTGGTGGAGAAGTTTATTTTCATTAAGATGTATCCCTAATGAGTATAAAAATGCTCATTTTGAGGCAGCAAATGCACAAAAAATAACAACTAGTACGGTATAGTGGATTAGAGCCCACATATATACTTCTGGATCTGCTGGAACCAGTCTAGAGGAGAGCTACAACGGTGATCAGAGGGCTGGAGCACCTCTCCTGTGAGGACAGGCTGAGAGAGTTGGGGCTGTTCAGCCTGGAGAAGAGGAGGCTCCAGGGAGACCTTATAGTGGTCTTCCAGTACCTCAAGGGGGCCTACAAGAAAGATGGGGAGAAACTCTTCAGCAGGGCCTGTTGTGACAGGACAAGGGGTAATAGAAGGAAGTAGATTTAGATTAGATATTAGGAGAAAATTTTTTACAGTGAGGGTGATGAAGCACTGGAACAGGGTGCCCAGAGAGGTGGTGGATGCCCCATCCTTGGAAACATTCAGGGCCAGGTTGGATGGGGCTCTGAGCAACCTGATCTGGTTGGGGATGTCCCTGCGCCTTGCAGGGGGGCTGGACTAGACGACCTTTGAAGGTCCCTTCCAACCCAAGCTATTCTATGATGCTATGATTCTCTCCACATAAGTACAACTATTAAAACTTATATTATGCTTTAATGCATTCCTACCTGAGGCATTTTGTAACTAACTAAAAATGCATCAGAGATTAAAAGACATTAAAAATAAAATATTCATATTGTTCATTGTCATCACTTAGCTTAGAATTAATTGAAAATCAGTGCAGGTTTTTCTCTGGCTGTTTTCAGCAGCAAAAGAATTTGAGCTTTTTCTTCTGTGACAAGGTAGCAGCAAATCAATTCTGATCAGTATATTTACCTGCTTGTTCAGTAGGGTGTCATAAACCCTCATGATTTAAGACCACTAGCTGCTGTTGTGCATATGTGAGAAATCCAGCTGTATCTCCAAGGTCTGTTAACACTGAAGAATTTTCTGTGCTGTTCACTCATCCCAAGGTTCAGGTCATATCTCTTCCCTCTGTTAATGATATAATTTTGATGGTGCCAGATCCAAGATGAATTAAAACTTGCTTGCACTCATTGGGATCAAATTCTGCTGCTATTTAAAACTGATTGAATTTAGAGTGATTTTTGGAAGTTTTCCATAAGTATCAACGGAAGCATAATTTCTTCAGAGGGAGCTCAGACTGAACCGAAACCAAGTGAAGACTTTGGCAAGTTAGACTATTACCATGTCTTATTTAACCCCAGTTCCTGCAGCATGTCCTTAAAAAATAAATATACATAGGAGACCTTGGTCCATCCTTATGTCGCTTCCATTGTTTCAGAAGAATAGCACTCTGCGGAGCTGGAAGGACTGTTTTTGATCTTCCCAGTGAAAGTGCAGAAGAAGATTGCTTGACACACTTGAGGAAGGTAGAACTTGATGCCACAAGAGGCAGTAAGGGAGAAGGTGTGGAAATAAGAGTGGGGAAATACACAGAGATGGTAGCCTTGCTGGAAGTGAGGGAGGGAAGCAAGGAGGAGGAATAACAGGGCAACACAGGGAGAAGAGAGCTAAGAAAGCTTCCATGTCAAGAAGTTGGAACTTACTAGGAGGGGAAGAAGGACAGAGAAAGTATTTCTGGGCTATGTGATGTTTGACTGAGGAAGATCTAGAAACTTTCAGCAGAGACAAGGCAGAAACCAGGACCAGAAGAAGAGAAGAATGTGGCTGCCGTAACGATAATTCATAGTCACTTACAGTAACTTTGATTTTGAAAAGTTAATTTATTTTTAACTGTTTAATTGATGGAAATTTACAGAAGCCTTACTATTCTATGTGATTTTAAAATACTTGGAATGTGTCCTTCAGATATTTTCAGAGCTTTCCATCTGTTTACAAAACAATTTCCATTTGAAACTTAAAAGTAGAAGACAATTAGCGTTAGGGTTATTATGTGTGTGTTCTCTCTGTGCTGTTTCCATATGTGGTGAGTAAGCTATTGCAGAGAAGGAGGCTTGGCTTATGTTACAAACTCAGTCTGAACATATGTATACATACAGTATAACCACATAAAGAGAAGAATACTGATAAATTATGTCCCTGAGTTCTTTGTTAATGGGAGTATCAGCTTGCAGAGGCAAGAGGCAAGTAGCTACCCTTGAATAGCTTTTACCAGGCAGTTTAACTGAAGTTGTTAAGCTACTGTGCTAACTTAGAGTAATTCAAAGAAATATTTTGGCTACAAAGAAGTTGAATTTTTCTAATTTATCAAGTGTGTTGGTTTTTGGGGGGGGGGGGGGGGGGGGAGTGGCAGCTTCTGCAAGAAGCTGTGGGAAGTTTCCTCTTTGTTTGAGGGACTCAGCCAGGTCTAGGGCAAATCTGCTCCTGGCCAGGGCTGAGCCAATTGGTGGCAGAATGTTCTCTGATAACACCTCTGCAATAATGTATTTAAGAAAGGGAAAAATTAAAAAAAAAAGTGAAGAAGCAAAAGGAGGCAGAGAGGGGGAGGCGTGAGCCTTGTGGGCCTTGCAGGCCTCACCCTCTGGCCTCCCGCAGGGTGGCTGTCTTTGCCTGACTTGGCCCGGCCTGGCTGCAAGAAGTGGAGAGGAGATGAGATGTGAAGAGAACCTGAGAGGCGTCTGCCTGAGCCAGTTGTGAAGAATTTCTTGTGAGAGGAATGTCTGCAGACACCAAGGTCAGTGAAGAAGGAGGGGGAGGAGTAATGCGGCTCCTGGCCAAGATTCCCCTGCAGCCTGTGGTGATGACCATGGTGGAGCAGGTTGTCCCCCTGCAGCCCATGGAGGCCCATGGAGGAGCAGAGATCCACCTGCAGCGCGTGGAGGACCCCACGCGGGCGCAAGTGGATGCCCGAAGGAGGCTGTGGCCCATGGAGGGCCCGCACGGGGGCAGCCTGTTCCTGAGGGACTGCACCCCGTGGAAAAGCACCCTTGCTGGAGCAGTTTCATGAAGGACTGTGGCTCATGGGAGGGACCCCATGCTGGAGCAGGGGAGGAATGTGAGAAGTTCGGCCCCGGAGGAGGAAGGAGCGGCAGAAAGTGACATGTGGTGAACTGACCATCACCCCTATTCCCTGTTTCCCACCCTGTGCCGCTTGGGAAGAGGAAGGAGGTAGAATTGGAATGAAGTTAAGCCTGGGAAGGGGGAGGAGTCGGGGGAAGTTGTTTCATTCTCTTTCTCATTGACCTGCTTTGGTTTTATTAATAATAATAAATAAATTGTTTTCCCCAAGTTGAGTCTGTTTTGCCCGTAACGACAACTTCAAGGATATCTCCCTTTCCTTGTCTCAGACCTCAAGCCTTTTTATTATATTATATTATCTCTCCCCATTCTCCCGGAGGGTGGGGGGAGTGAGAGAGAGACTGCATAGCTTCGTCCTGAGCGGGGCTAAACTATGACATCAAGGAACATGTTATTAGCCTTTTACTATTCAGTGATTATTTCATATGGGGGCAACTTTGGTTGGTCTGGGTTCCTGTATGCCTTCTGATACTAGTTCTACAGAAAATAGATAGAAGGGAGCCTGTGCTGTGTAGGGGCTCCTGTTGGCTTCACTGATGTTTCAAAGGAGAAGTTTTGGGCTAGTAGCTAAGTAGGATTTGTTTGCACATCCAATATGCTTTTGTCATCTGTTCCTTGATTAACTTCTCAATCTGATTATGAGTTCTGACTATCTCTGAGTAAGTAGATTTCAATTATAAAGAAGACTCATCTAAAATAGAAAAACAAAAAAAAATAGAACTGTGTTTTTCTTGAGCACAATGCAAAAAAAATGCTTTTGAAGAAGAGGAAGCTGCATTGACAGCAGATGAATGAATACATAGGCAGTATGAAATAGATCTCAATTTTCTTTCACCCGAGGGGTTATAATCATGTAATATGGGGAGCCGAGGCCAAGAGATCTGTCTGTAAAAATGAGCGTTCTAGCAGATTGGAGCCTTAGCGTTACTTGTTGCCACCACGACAGAGAAATGGATGAGAATGTCAAGAAGAAGAAAGAAATCTTAACCTGAACAGACAGGGCATAAAACAAACAGAAACCTAAAATGAAAGGTAAAGGAAAGAAATTAATTTAGAGCCAAATAACAAATGGTTGAGTCCAGGTGGGGGTGTGTTGTCACTATAAACACAGTCAGAAATCCTGGATTCTCAGGTTTTGGTTCTATTGTATCATACATCATATGGAAAAGATGTCATTGGGGAACAGATCTCATGGAGTTCCATAGGGTCCATTGGAAAGAGCTGCTCACCGGCTTTTCCGATGCAAGAATCAGGGCACATGGCATGGTACTCTCAGGTCACAGAGTAAAAAAAAGTGTATATTTGAGGTACGAACTCCTTGAGTTTGAGGCAAGATGTTGTGGATTAATTTCTGCTTGGGTTCAAAAACTGAATTAACAGTTTCGTGGAAGACAAAGGGTGTAAGAACTGCTAAACATAAAAACAAGTAGGTGAAGAAAGTCCTAAATAGAAGTTGTTGAAGTCTGGCAGAGTGCCCTGGGGAAGTATTGCTATGTCCTGATTTTAAACACCTTCACAGGCATTTACTGATGGCTTTTTTTTTTGGAGACCTCCATGTTACTGGATTGTATGCAACTGTGAATATGGCCATTCTCATGTTCTAATGACATTGAACCTTCTATTATCTGTGTGAAAAGAGAAATATATATATATATATATATACACACACACACCTACATATGCCACCCCTCTCTCCTCTGTTTGAGGCATTTTTAGCTTGTTCAGAAAATCAATGTCTGAGGTACTCCTTAGTCCTCAAACGCTGCTGTAGAATTTAGAAGATATTTATCATTAAAGAAAGTGGTTTGATTTTTTTTTTTTTTTTTTAGATTTTCTTTATTGTTGATTGTAAAGATTCTCAAGAGTGTTTAAACAGTGTGTTATGTAAAGATTTCCAAGCCATGTGGGAAGCTAGAATACAGAAAACTGAAGGGAAATGCTTCGAAACCCAAAACAGAACTTCAGCGAAATAAAAGATGCTTTCCATATGCTGACTGAGGTGCAAGGAAGAGGGAAAAAAAAAAAAGTAGCACCTTTGCCCTCATCACTCTCCTCAAAAACTTTGAAGCCACCCATGAATGGGTAGGAATCGAAATGGTAGCAATTACGTTAATTTCATTAGTAAAAGATCGAGGTCACAACAACAGCAATTACCTGCAATTTCCCATTCCTGCAATTATATTATTATGAAAATGAACACTTGCTAACTACAGTAAAGCTTTCAGGGGCACTAAAGTGAATTTTTTTTCATTTCAGCATGCTTGTTAATTGTGTCAGGACTTCAGTGTAATGTGATTACCATTGCTTTGGTCTCATCAGAACAATAAAACGTAGATAGGTAGTGCCTGCTTCTTCTAGGCTTCATCTATACATAAATTTTATACCAGTATAACTGTTTAGATTAGGAACACTATATTTTACTGAAATATTTATACCACTATAAATCCTAGTAGAATAAACCTTTTGGGAATGAACTATATTAGCATAGGTATGCTTATACCAATATAACTGGGTACAAAATAAGCAGTTGTACAGTTTTGTGACACAGTATAACAAGATGCAGAAAATGTCCTGTTTCTGATCTAGCTATGTTGGTGGAAGAAATTACCACATCTTGCTGCTAGTTACCTGGATCTGCCAGCAAAGGATTTTTCATGAGCATTCCCTAAATTGCTTCAGCCAAAACCGGGCAGGGTATGTCAGTGAGAGAATTTAAAGTGACCTGGCAGGTTTTGCCTGTGGTGACTTGGGGAGCACCCTTGCAGACTCGTAGGCTCCTTGTGTGGTTTGGGTGATAACTTCCACACAGGGACACTCACATTCACTGTTGGAAGCAGTTGCCTCTTTCATTGGTAAGGATGAATTTGTAGTGTATATCTGCAGCCTTATATCTGTGTTGCATTCTAGTGGAGATAAGGCTTTACCCACACTGGATTTATGCTAATAAATGCACAATTTCAGCTGAATCTCCCACCGCAGACAGCCATGGTCCAGAACATTTTCCAGCCTCATCATGTAACAAAATACGATTTTTGCTTCTGCTCCTATGATAGTAGTAGAAGTAGGCTATTCCAGAGTTTTACTCTTCTAGTAGCTAGAAAGCTTTTAGCTTCCAGCCTATATTTAGCCATAGCCTGTTTATAACTTCATGCTCCATGGTTTGTTTACATCCTTTAGCTTAAATAGCTCTATTCCCACATTGACATTTATATCCCAGAGTTATAAGTTATAAGCAATCATATCTCCTCCTAGCCTTTGTTTTACCTAAGCCTAACTCTAAGTCAGACCTCGTGAGCTCTGCTCTCCAGCCATCTCCTGCTCCTAATACTCCTTCCTGAATTGTTTCAGGCTGAATTTGTCGGTCTTGAATATCAGGATCGAGAACTGCCTGTAATAAACAAGATTTTTCTGGGTGCTTTTACTACGTATAGCTTCTGTGTCCCTACTGGAAATGCTTGTCCTGGAGCATTCTTGATAGCTTTTGCCTTTATTGTGGCTGAACCATTCTAGAGTCTCGTTGTCAATCAACTATCTATAGATAACATGTTTCTAGCATATGGCATAAATTCTTTTTTACTCCTGCATGCACAACTTTGTACTCTGTCCTTTTATCTCCTTTGGTCCCAGAGGACTTTCAGTTCTTCTTCTGCAATATTCCATCTTTTCTCTCTATTGACATTATCTCCCAAGCAATGCTGCCAGTGAATTTCATTAACACGTTTTTTGTGCCAATATCATTAACGATTTTTTTTTAAATGCTGTTAGGACTTACATTTGTCCATTCTCTTCAGCATGACCGCTTGTTATCTCTTCATTAGCTAGTTCTTATAATTCTTGGGGAATCACGTTCTTTAGCTTATAGTTTGGCAGCCTACCAATGATGTCTAATAAAAATAGATGTCCCGTATAGTATGTTTTTAGAGAAAATTGGTTTATCTTTACACAAAGAGATTGTATTAGATAAGCAACAATAAAACAACAATGGGAGAAACTACTGGACTGGATACTGGTGCTTGGAGCTACCACTGAGTGAAGCATGACAAAAGATAGTGAAGGTTGTAAACTAAATAAGGTTGTAAAATCAGCCAAACTGAGGCCAATGGAAATAGACTAAAGGTGAGTGGGTTGGTTGTTTGGTAAGAGGGAAAGGGGAGAAATGGAGCATGAGGAAAACCAAGTAATGTGATCAGGGTAGTTGGAGAGTATCTGCGGAGCAGTGCAATGCCCAATCGGCAGAGCTCTGGCGGGACAATAAACCGATTGTGAGACCATGCAGAGTATTGGACTTGCTTCTGCAGTCAGAGTTGTTACACAATGAGGAATGTTAGGCATTTCATTTAGGTAAAGTTACCGTTGCTATCACTATATCAACATCAGCAGTTGGTGTAGTAGGATAATTCAGTCATGATCTTATATGGTTTAAACAAAACCGACAATATTAGGTAGCACTAATAATGGTGATAGATACTGTAAGGTAGGACTAAGAAACAGAATTGAATTGCATCAGGTAGCAGCATGTTGAATAGTGTGTCCTCTGATTATATTATTATACACGTAAGTTGGATCTGAGCCCAGATCATTTGTATGTTATCTTTGATACTTAATGACATCTAAATGTCAAGTTGCAGCTCTTCTGTACTTTATTAGCCAGCTGCATACATTATTTTTTTCCTAAACAGTTTTTTTTTTTCCTCACCAATTCCTTCATTTCATTTGATATTTTCTGTTAAAAACAAGGGGAAAACTTGGGAAAGATATTGTGATGTTGCTTTTAACGAACATGGCAACATACTATTAGAGAACTCTCCAGTTACTAAGTTAGTGAGCTTATAGTCATAAGAAAAAACGTAGAAAATTAAAATTTACCCACATACACAGTATTTACCAATTACTTTCACATCTCTAGTTAATGGAGTGTCAGATCATCCATCAGAGATTTGAAATGATTTTCATCATGGCCTGGTAACGTCACCAACCAGTATCTAAAGCCCCGTTTCTACTGGAGAAAAGTAAAAACTTACCTTTGCCGCAAACATTTTACATGCTTTTTTTTTGTATCAAAATAGTGAACTTATATAAAATCCTAGCAAAAGGAAGGAAACCATAGTGTTTTTACACTGATATAGCTGCTCAAAATCTAGTAAAATGTACCTCTGTTTTGTCTCCAATGGATTTTTAGATCAAGATAATTATCTTGATGCTTGAAACACACCTTTATTGCAGGAAAGACTAACCCCCAAGAGGGGCTGAATGGTTTTTAAGAGGGTTTTAAAGTGTGAATGCAAGTCAAAATCTCATTATTCTTCAAAACAACATTCCAGCAAAACTCTCAAAGGGGAGGCTATGACTCATGGCAGCGTTGCCTTTGGTGCTGAAAAAACAGGATGATTTCAGCCTATGCCCAGTGACTAGCTTCAGGTTATTGCCTATTCGGAATTTGCTTTATAGAAAGATTTTCAAATGCATTTGGCACACAGGTCTGTATTTGTATTGGGACTCAGCAATTCTTAGTGACAACGTGTTTATCTATGGCACTTTTCTTCAGAAGTCTCCTCTCTCACTCACTTATTGTCTGCAGTCCTTAGGTCTTCAAATATCTTTGACTGTCTCACTTTTATTTTAACCTTGGAGACACTGCAGAACAGACAGCCAGGTAGACTCGATTATTGTTTGCTTTCCAAAAACTGTGAGGGTAGGTGCTAGAAACCTACATTACAATGATTTATTTCCTACAAAATTGTAGACATTCTGAATTTCCTATGAGGTAGCTTAGATAAAATTAGTAATATAGGTCTTTCTCCAGGCCTGATCTTGCTGAGAAAAGCTTAATTTTTATTGTGATAGAGAATATGTTAAGTGAATGCCAGTTTGGATAGTCCATGATAAAAGTAATAAAAAAAAAATTTCACTGACAAAGATCACATTTAAGAATTACACTGTCTTTATAAATATTAAGATTACAGCTGTAAGTGGATATGAGTGTCATGTGGATTTGGGACTAGGAGGAAATCCCTGCATTATAAGAAAATTCCAGTTGGAGCAGCGTTTTGGTAATGAATTCTATTATAGGTGGAAATGCAATAAAAATCACATTAAAATCCTGAAAAGCCCTGTAATTTTCACCCCAATCTTGCACAGAAAACTGAGGGGAAATAGTCTTGTGTCAAACCCATGGAAAACTGCAGTAACCCTGCAAATTACCTGCATGCCAAATTACCTCTGTATTGGCCCTGTACAACCGTTTCTGAGTTCATGTTTGGCTTTGTTTTATTACTGCTGTGTGTAAGCTGCGTCTGAAATCTGCAATGCTCTATGCAATTACGGATTTGTTAAAGGGGACATACACTCATTTCCTTCACCACTGTAGCCTGAAAACTAAAAACCAGGAAAAACATCATGCTGTCAATAAGCTTTGCTACGAAATAAGACACAATCTTCATTGTGGCTTAAAAGGTTTTTTTAAGGGCATTTTTTTCTGGTACTATGAAAGGTAAATAAAAATGATGTGTTGTGCTAATGGCTTATCCACAGGCTATTGATTTATAAGCATTCAGACTTTGGTGGAAGATGCTACTCAGATTAAAGCATTCCTCTTGTTCTGGCATCCAAAGTTTCAAGGCTTCTTTGTGTTGTAAAGAAATTGTGCAGAAGGTGCATAGTCACCTTTCTTTTAAAGGCCATGAAATTTCAAAGGGAACTGTTGAAAAGCGGAGTTTAAAGCTTGGAGCAGAAAGGCAAGACCTAGTATGTTAAACTAGTCTGAAATCAGAGAGAGAAGGGCAGACATGTCCAAGATGGGATAAAGATCCTTGGCCAGGTTGGTGCCACCTGGCAGTCTTGCACTCCTTTCTGGTTTATTCTCTGCATGAGGGAATGGGTTTGTACACAGAGAAGTTCTATAGTCACATAGCTAGCTGGGTGCCACTGACAGCAAATCTAAAGAGGTTTCCTGCTCCCTAACAAGGAGACAGTTTAAAGTTTCGATAAAAATCTTGTATGGTTTTCCAAATTACTGCATGTTGTTCCCTGGGTCTGTAAACAAAACACAACTGTACTAAAACATCAGTCCAAATAAGGAGAGAGCAGTAGAAAGGGTATAAAAAAAGTCTTCAAATTTATTGGAATGTAATTTGTCTTTTATACATTATATAAATGAATCAGTGTAAGTAATCTGGCTCAAATAACTATAGACACATAATCAGTTTGCTGTATGTGCTAGAGATAGAAGAATCACATACAACCATTCGTCATGCTCCCTGTAATTTGATGCTACGTAGGTGACAAATTGCACAGTGGGATCCTCTCTTATACCTTTAAAGGTCATCTGCTGCTGACAAAGTCACATTACTAAAAATGAACAAACAGGGGAGCAGGGAAGAGACATCAGCAAGCCTAAAGAGTGGATATGGATAAATAACCCTTTTAGGTTGGAAGTATTTTTTTTTTTTTTTGCGATGTCTAGTTACCATTGTGTTCAGTTTGCAACACTAATCAACACTAGATAGACAGGAAATCAAACTGTTTAGTGCTCACGGGGTAAACATGAGGATTTGTATCAAACTGCAGCACTTACTTCATAGCTAAGCCAGATTGTCCCCCTTGAGCTATTTTCAAAATGCATCAGCACGAAGGAGGTTATGTAAAAAGGCCTCAAACCATGTGTTACCAGGTTGTACCCACTTACAGCAAATACATTAAGACCGATTATAGATATCTGTGCACTACACACAACACTTGTATGAAATAAATTTTTGCCAAATAGGGCTGGATAACCTGTCGCTAACACCTAATGACAGAAGCTGATATAAAATATATGCTGGCTTTGCATTTTGTTGATTGAATTAACAGGGAAAATAATACCTGTACGTAAAGCAAATATCTCCCTGCTGTGGGAGAACAAGAGTTTAGTGAATTTGTCCCAAATGTATTCAGTGGACTGCATATGCAGATATGAAAGTAAAACTAAGTTCCGAGATTAAATATTAGTTTAAATTGCTCAGCCCAGCAAGGTAGGACAAGATTGTGAGATAGGGGAGGTCAAACTATCTGCTATTTATTTCCTCTTGATGGCTAATGTGAGACGTTAGCTAAGGAGTGCTGGCTACTGTTTTGACAGTAATTGCTAATGATCAGTTTGAAATAGGGCTAGTAACTGGATATATTCTATTCATATTGCTGGTAAATATTCTGTATTCTTCATCCAGTCTGTGTTTACTTTTTAACCCTGATCTCTTTTGTCCCCCCTTATTTCTGCCCTGTGACATTGAACTTTCAGCAATGTTTTATGCTATTTTTCTTAAGTTTTACAGGTGATATTTTAAATATATTATTTGAGTTTAGTTTTTTTTTTTTTAAAGCTGTTTACAGGAAACATTAACTTCTATAGCTCAACTGTGTGTTGGATAAAATAGTCTCAAATAATGTGTGTAGCCTGGGCAGCTGTTAGAAAAGCCAATCAATTCCCAAGGTAACTCGTTTTGTTTCTATGGGTTTGCCTAGTTGCACTGAGATGGAGAGACAGAGAGAAGCCTTTCTCAGTGTTGTTGTTTTCTTTCTTTTCTTTTTTTTTTTCTTTCTCTCTCCATCTTATTCATTTTAATCCCCAGATGTATTTCAAAATTTGCAGCATATTGTAAGCCTGGAAACATGTGTGAACAGAGTAGCTTTGGTTTTATTTAGAGCAAATTCATTCAAGTCAATTTGCAGTAAGTTTGTGATTGCATTAGTGTGTTGAAATTGAGTGTCTTTTGCAGTTTGTACATTATGCAGTAGTATCTATAAGGTCAATAAATGTTTGATTAGCCACTCTGAGTAGAACACCTTTTGCCCTTCGTTTCAGACAGATATGTGGTCTCTTATTAATTAATTAAAATGTGACATCTTTCTCTAGCCAATAAGCTAATTAGGTAATGATATAATTAAAGGGTGGACATTGTATTATACATCTTAAAAATAATTGAATCAAATTAAATGGGAGAAAAGATAAATCATAAATTGAATTAAAGGGGAAAGGCACTGGGCTGTTATATTTAGGCCAGATTCTGACATGTTTTGAATATAACCTCCCTCCACAGACTGTCCCCCATAGATTTCAGAGTGGCTACTGGTGAAGAGGAACAAAACAGGCAATGTGAAGCTCGATGTGTTGCATAAAGTTAGATGCAGGGATAGCTGATATCCCTGAAATCCATTTGTGTGGTCTGGATTGAACTTGAAACTACCCCTAAAAGCTACTGAAAGAAAAGGGTACTATTCAGCACAAAGCCTTTCCTGCACCTTTCTGAAAAACCTCCTCTGCTGTTCAAAAGGAAAAAAAATACAACAGAAGATATATTGGTTTTCGAAAAGCTGTGAGGAGCTGTAAGGGAAGTAAACATAGATGTACAGGAATAAATGTGTTTGAAATTAGATTTCACTTTAGTTTGGGTTTTGTGGTTTATTCAAGTTAAGACTACTTGTATGATTAGTTTTTCTAGCAGGTTTTACAGGAAAAAAAAGTTAAGTAATTTTCAGAGGTGAACAGAGGTAATTTTTTCACTGGAAATGGTAGCTACTGAGCAACATGCTCGTAAAACACACAGTGCTACTCAATGTCACTAACTGTGCTGTGGTTTTGCTGTGGGAAGGGTTATGAACATGACATGAAGCAGTCAATTCCTCTCTGATGTGAACTGACCTTCCAGCATCTATACTCACGTTTGAGACAGTCTTAGAGAGTACTGATTAGGAAAACCTTTTTAATTAGCTATTCAACTGAGACATTCAAGTGCCTCTGGTATATATGATGTTCTTTGAAAAGGTTCCACAAATGTGGAATAACTTCTGAAGCTTAGCTGCGTATATTCTGGAATTTCTGATGAGCAGTGCACGAAGACAACTGTTTCTGCTAAAATGCCTGTATGGGATGGCTTGAATCCGGGCTGGTTTAGGAAGGCAATTGCAGCAGGTGGAAGAAAATTCCTGTAGGTACAGTGGATAATTGTAACTAGTGGATTTGTCTTTGGTCTTACAGGAAAGACATTACACTTTCGGTGGCATTTATCTTAGAAAAGTTACGTAACAGGTTGTCTGTTGTTCTAGAATCCAGGAAAAGGTGAAAACTAGAAGCTGGACAACACTCAGATAGTCTCTGGTCTATCACAGAATCAAAAGCTGGAAAGACATCTGGAAACAGGACTAGGGATGTATTTATAAGTGGATTAAAAACTACCTAAAATGTATCAACTTCTGCAACAACATGAAAAACAACATTTACTTTCTAGAGGGCTTATTTTCTCTCTAAAAAAAAGAGTAGTGTCTGGGTGACCATGAAGGTGGAAGAGCATCTAAATGCATGTGAAAATTGCACATTTTGTTGTACTTTTCTCATAAGTAACATTATATATGATAAATCACATCCTGTCTATTGAAGAATAGTGACTGGGACATTCCATATCTTGTAGATATGTGCACCTGGCACTGCTTTCTTTTGGATGGAAACACAGCAATTAACTTGCATATAATATACTGTAAACAACTACCAACTGGTGTTAGCTGAATCTCCCTCATAGCTTAAACTGGGGTATATTTTTTGAGGAGAATATATTACAATATGTGAATCACTACACTGTGCAGCATAAAAACAATGTCAATGGGCTCTGACTATGATATGTGATGATATTTAGGAAGATGCTGTTTCTCTCGGAGTTATTACAGTGAATGTCATGGGTTAAGACAATGTCTGGCCCAGTGGGATGCAACTCAGAAAAATATAAATTCCATTCTATTCACAGTTTTACTTTTTTTTTTTTAATTCAGTTTTACAACTGATCCACTCTGTCAACTTGATCACGTCTGTGTCCCTTGCTGTGTTTTCCCTTGCTGCTCTTTTGGTCTTCTACATTGTCATAGTTCAGCTCCGATCAGGACCAGACTACGCAGTCTCTCTCTCACTCCCCCCACCCTCCGAGAGAATACGGGGAGATAATATAAGAAAAATGGCTCGAGGTTTGAGATAAGGACGGGGAGAAATCCATGAAGTTACTCGACTTAGGGAAAAAAAACCCACTAATTTATTTCTAAAACTAGCAGGAGAATGAGACAGGGAACAAGATAAACTCCCCCCACCCCTCCCTCTTCCCAGGCTTAACATTATCTCTACTACCTTCTCCCCCCTGGAGCGGCACAGGGGGGAAGAGGGAATGGGGGTCGCGGTCAGTTCATCACGCATTGTTTTATGCCGCTGCTTCATGGTCGGGGGAAGAACTCCTCACATTCCTCCCCTGTTCCAGCGTGGGGTCCCTCGCACAGGCCACAGTCCTTTGTGAAACTGCTCTGGCGTGGGTCATCTCTTCCACAGGGTGCAGTTCCTCCAGAACAGCTGCCCCAGCGGGCCCTCCACGGGCCACAGCCTCCTTCAGGCCTCCACCTGCTCTGGCGTGGGGTCCTCCACGGGCTGCACGTGAATCTCTGCCCCTCTGTGGGCCTCCATGGGCTGCAGGGGGACAACCTGCTCCACCATGGTCGTCACCACAGGCTGCAGGGGAATCTTGGCCAGGAGCTGCATTACTCCTCCCCCTCCTTCTTCACTGACCTTGGCGTCTGCAGCTGTTCCTCACAACAGGCTGGCAGACGTCTCTCAGGATCCTTTTGACATCTTATTCACTTCTCATTTCCCCTCCACTTCTTGCAGCCGGACCGGGCCGAGTCGGGCCCAGTCGGCTGCCTGGGGAGAGGCCAGAGGGTTGAGGCCTGCAAGGCCCACAAGGCTCGTGCCTCCCCTCTCTGCCCCCTCTCAGCTTCTTCACATCTTCTCCCTTTTTTTTTTCTGTTTTCCCCTTCTTAAATACGTTATTGCAGAGGCGTTATCATGGAACGTTCTGCTACCAATCGGCTCGGCCTTCGCCAGCAGCGGGTCCGCCCTAGGCCCAGCCGAGTCCACTGAACAAAGGGGAGTGACTTCTAGCAGTTTCCTACAGAAGCTACCACCTTAGCCCCCCCCCTACTAAACAAAACCAGAACATACATGTAGATTACAATCTCATTCAAGCAAGACTGAGTGTCTTATTCTGTATTTGTAAAGTGTTTAGTGCAATGAATTTGCTCTGAAGGAAAAAGCTAATACGAAGTCTAAGAAGAATCAGTAGTTCATAGAGTCCTACCTAACACAAAGAAGTTCAGATTTTCTTCAGGTCTATATTTGGTTTAATCATCGTGATCCCTGCTACTCCATCGCTCTTTGTTGCTAGCACATATTAGTCCTCTTTACAATATGCATGATCTCTAGTGTGTATTGCAAACTTTTCTTATTTTTACATTTACAGATGCCTTTATTTTTCTATGATATATATTTTATGGTTGCTATTGTGCCTTTTGTTTTGGAAATCAGCCCTGTGCACCAAGGAACTGTACGCTAATGAAAAGGAAACCACTCAGAATCTTGCTTCCTTGACTGAAAATAGGTTGTGTAAATCCTGGATTAAATCAACATGAACTCATTTCTTCTTGTATAGTAGCTGAATTTTCATACAATAACATTCTTTAGTGGACACATACAGTGGAAACTTATCCTACAGAATAACAGGTAAATTGTACTGTAAAAATATCAATTTTCTTTCTTCAGTATTTCTTTTAATAATTTTGAACACCATATATCTTAACAAGAAATTTTCCCAGTCGCTGTGATTAGCATGCAAAGCTGTTTCTTAACAGTATTCAATCTTATTTTTAAAATGACACTGAGAGCTTAGAGGCCCTTCTTCTTAATTTTTAAACCCACTAATTTCATTGTATCTGGCACAAAGCAGAACATCTTTGCCATAATTACTTTATAAGTTTTTTTTTTTTCCCACAAAGTTGTAATTTTCCTAAAATAAGCTTGACTACTTCAATTATGTAAATCAAATATCTAGAGAATATAATGACTGCATTGATGAAACACAATAGAACTTAACAGGAAGCCAACAGAGATAGAGGGTGAGTGATGGGGAAGGCAAAAGCCCAAATGAGGATGTTTTTTTTCAGTTAGAACCACAGCAGATTCTCTGCCTTGCTGGTAAACTGGCTCCTGCAGCTTCTCACTCTGCCAGATTTGCTCTTCCTTTGATGCCAGAGTGTGACCATCAAGATTGGCAGGAAGTCTAGGCTAAAATGAAAACTAGTGTGCAGAGACCAAGAGTGGCTGAGAAAAATCGATGGTTTGTTTCTGTTGTTATTTTTGTGTATTTGTTTTGAAGCAAATATATAGGCAGTAGTGCCTAAAAGAGCCAAAGAGCTTAAGATAAATTTCATGTGAGATGTCTCAAGCAATATGAGGTGTAACAATGACCGGGAGATGGAAAAAAGCCATAGCACTGTCTAAAAAATGTGTTAATACTCAGACTGACAACCTGCATCAAACGGCTGTCGTGATGTGGCCTTGATCCTCAAAGTCCTGAGAATGGCTGACTCTTCCATACGTTCTCCTTTTATGTGACTCCTCCTATAAATCTCAACCTTCCCTCACTCAAGACCTTCTCAGTGACCTAAATTACATTGTTCTTAGGATGTATCTGTTTCTATCTCTTTGCTCCAGACGTAATGATCAAACTGAAGAAAGCTATACAAAGGTGAAGTAACACTATTGATTGCTATTATGAAGTCACTGCAGCTCTATTTTCAATCCTAATTGTTGTGGGTTTTATTTTCAAAATATTTTTTAGCAGCTGACACGTTCAGCAGAGACTTTCACTGATCTCTCTTCAGTGATTCTCCTTTTTTTTTTTTTCTTCTAAATAACTGCAGCTAGTGTTGAAGTTGTTAAAGTACAAGATTCATTCTGACAATCCTGTCTGAAATGTTTCTTTTTCTATTGGTCAGTGTTGATTTTTAATGTGGCATAGAGCTCAACTAAGTTCTTGTGACAGTTTACTTTGCTTAATTCTGAAGTTCTGAAGTTCTCCCGGTATTTGCTAGTTCTTGGCTAAAATCAGAGTGTAGAAAATGTATTCTTGTGTATATATTCAACATTACTGTAGTTTGAAATCTTAGACATCCAAGTGAAAATCTGTCATGATTTATGCTAATCACTTTCTCTTTTACATTGGAACTTTACTTTTTATCCTTGAAATATTTTGTTTTATAGTTTATGACATAAGGCATCTGATCTGTACTTATTTACTTAGGGATTTCTGTGTCAAAGTAGCTCCAAGTCTTAGAAAGGACTTTGTCAAAGTCTAAATAGATTCTATTATTTGATTTGCCTGTAGCCACTTTTTGCTGAAATATTCCTCAAGGTAATTTATAATTTTGCCTTTAGTTGACATGTCAACTAACTGAACTGGTGTAGTTTAATTGCCTTCTCCTATGTACCCCCTTTTCTTCCCCCAATACTGACTTTTCAAAAGAGATACACATAGTGTATAAATATCCCAGTATTCTAATATAGATTCTGAAAGCTTCTCACAATTTTGTGAAACTCATTAACTGTTTCTTCAGTCTTAGGATCCTTTAGCATGCTATCCTAAGATTTTATTGCTGTCTAATTCTTTGCTCCTGCAGTGCTTCTGTTGTCTCAGCCTCTGACTATGATACGTTATTCCTATGTGGATAGAAAACCTTCAAAACAGTTATGTCAGAAAACCTGATGAAAAAAAATTCAGTTTTATCCATCCAGAAGTGGTTTCCCTCTTCTTGATCTAGCAATACCACTTACGCTATTCCTTTTTCCTCCTTCACCTATTCTAGTTAAATCCTTGCTTTTTTTTTTTTCACGCCTATACTTCTTCAAAGCTGGTAAGTTAGTGGCATGATACTGTTGCTTGCTAATCCACAACACATTTTGCAAGGCTTGCTTGATAGACTACATGATTTTATTACCATAGTTTAAGACTGGGCAAAGGACTGTTTCAGGGGAAGTTTTACTAATAACACAAGAACACAGAGGAAAAATAGCACTCATAATGGCATTCGGCAGCATGTGTTATGGTTACTTCCTGCAGGAATTGTCAGCAAAGGTGAATTATTGTAATTATCCTTCAGCACATGAAACAGACTTTAATCTCTCAGGTATCTGAATTTCCAATATATAGAGGAAATATTAGATCCTGGTTATCCCAGCATGTAAGAGGAAAAAAACCACCACTTAATTGTATACACAAATCCTATCTGAAATAGTAGGTATAATTCTGAAGGACAGAATGGAGTGAGTTTTGCCTGTACTATTGCTGCAGAACAGCTACAATGTAAGAGAATTATTACTTCTTCCCTATGAAATGAAGCCTTGCGTAAGATAGTATTGTCTTTGAACTTTATCAAAAACAAGACTGAGCTAAGCAGACCATAATTACTTCATTTACCACACACAGTTTCATCCGATTTGCTACGGACATCTGTAGGGGGACCTTCAATTACAGCACAGATAACAAGGTTCTATGTATTGTAGCTGATCTAAGTACCAAAGAACACATAATAAAAATTGAGGAAAACTCAGAAGAAAATACTGTCTGCTGATTTATTTGCTCTGATACATTTTGTCTCTGCAATATATTTTTGCTAACCAGGATTCAACTAATTAAAAATGTGAGAAAACAAGATTTTAAAGGACCAATCTTCTTCAATTTAAGGAAAGTAAAAAAGTGCTTTTAAAAATAATGCCCTGAAAGAACTACAACTGAATGAATCAGCACAGAGAAACTACTACACAGAATTCTAGGTGCTACTGCTCATTTCAAGATGGCCAGAGAGAACAGGGGAAAAGATAACTCAAGTTTATTGAGCCAGGTATAATGACAAAAGATGGGTGAAGCTGCAGCTTCATTTGCAATTTTTCTTGTTATCACTTGGGAAATTATAAAAATTAAGAGTTTGTGGGATTAAGTGAGCTCAGAGCAGCAGTACATTTTATGGGAATCTGGCAAAATCCTTCAGTGATATCTGGTATAACTGGATGGAATTTTATGCACTGTTGAAAAGTGCAGAAGCTCCTTAGAAAGCTGTCAAAAAAATTTATTAATCATTAGCAGCACATAAAAACAACTATGGTCTGCTTTAGTAGTCTGCTGATAAACCCTAAAGAATGAGGGCTCAGAAACATTGGCCTAGGCCAATTGAAAAATCTGCTGGACTCAGAAAATCTTTTTTTTTTTTTCCTAAATTTTATTTTAAAATGGAGGTCTTTGGCCATTTGGATTTTGTACATGAAGAAGAGGAACTGTGGGCTCAGCACAGTCTTTTCACACTCATTCTGCCTTTTCTGCATGTTGGACTTTCAGATATGACAGAATTGCAGGGGATTACTACTGATCCTTTCTCTTCCTTCAAATCTGTATGAAAGCATTCCCAAGTCCTCCACCTGGTAGGGATATTAAGACTGGCAGCTTTAGCAAAGCTCTGCTCCGATAATCACAACCAAATTATCTTCCTTCTTCCATTTCCACTGTGAAATAAAAAAAAAAAGAATTATCTTCTTTCAAGTTTACAATTGTGCTTACTGTGACTATATTCCTCGCAATTTCCTACAGCCTCCGTTTTCTTAGATTTGTACTATATGTAGCATTACTGTAAGTCTGACATACTGTAGTTCCTACATGAACAATTCCAAATCAGTTAGGAACAAATCACAAAAAGAAAAATAATCTGATGGGAAATACTTTATTTTATATCCGTTTTCACTTTATTACAAAAAATGTTTTCATACACACATGCACACAAACACACACAAACAGAAATAGCTTTTGTTTTGTCACAATGTGGACTTCTACTCTGAAATAAAAAAAAAAAAAAGGGAGAGAGAATACACTCATGGAAGTGTATTCATTTAGTTGCCTTGTTTTTTTTTTCTTTTCATATTTATGCATTACAGGGATTTGTTACTTCCTAGTCCATCTCTTTTCTCTTATCTGGATCCTGCAGAGAAATCATAATAAAAAGGAGGGGAAAAAAATCCAACAAAGATAATTAGTCTGTTTTAATGGCTTTGGGTTTCTATCACTGCTGAATACTTAAGAAAATTTGTGTTTACTGTCATAGCCTCAGGAGAGGTGCATTTTGTTTCCAAAAGCATCCCACAGGACAACTGTCGTATAAGCCTGCTCAAGTGTCCTTCAGTGTAGTGTAAACAATGTAATGCAGGAGATTTATTACAAAATAGCAACACTCAACTGTTGTGATTTCAGTCTGTGTAAGAATCTTAAGGCTTTTTAAGGTCACACATCAAACAATGTTTTACCTTGTTTGCAATAAAAACTGGGTCCTGGGCTGACCCAAACTGCACTACGCTCTTCTATATATAAAAAGTCAGCCCTTTCGCACAGGTACTGCTGTCAAATGAGGTGATGTTAAATGTCATAGTGGATCCAAGCAAATGCTCTTTTAGCCAGGAGATAGCAGCCAGCTGACATCAGAGAGACTGTCCTTGGCTGGGATTCTGAACACATCCTGGTGGGATACGGTCCTACTCTTGCAGCACAGCTCTTTCACAAGACGGTTGCATACAAGGCAAGTAGATAACGTTTTATTAGCAGCACAGGTGGGACAAGTTCTAGCATCTGCCCCTTGTAATTTACTGATGTCATTGGGGGCCTGTTTTTGGAATTTGAAGTGCTAGATCTGTGCTTAGTTTGCCCCTTTGTGTTTTGTACGTAATTCTGAAGAAGGAATTAAAAAAAAAAAGAAACAAAACTTATATTTTGTTCCATCCCCTTGGACGAGTGATTAAAATGCACATACTTCACAAAGGACCTTGCTCCCTCTGCTCACAGATAGGAACATCTCCAGAGACAGATGTGCCTGTTTGGAGATGCTTTATAGTAGTCTGCTTCCTTCTATTCCCTCCTCTACTTAATAGTCCATAAAGAACTTGAGAATTTCTGAAAGCTGTGTCCTTCTGAAGCCTCTCACTCCCTGTAGTGTGGGTCCCTCTGATGTTTCAGCCCTTGACTGTCACATATGCACAGCAGATAATAAAAAACAAAGTTGCCTTTCTAGAAAAATCATGGCTCACTGATCTCATTAGGAACATACCTTATTCCTTCTCAGCAGATCCTTTGGCTCTGGCCCTTGAAGCTGTTTGAAATTCTCTGGCAGCTCAGGAGGGAGGCTGAATAGCGCGATATTTGTTCACTCCTCATTGCCAGTCTGACAAGTGAACAGCAGTTCACCAGAGTTCAAACATCTGGCACACAGCTCGCTGCAGCTCTAAGCTGTCACACATTAATAAAGACCAATTGTTCCGTCAAGAACATGTTGAGAAGTTTAAAGGAAGAGAAGAGCCAAGGGGAAACGTGCTAATTAAAAGTATCTATATAGAGCTGTAGTGAATGAAGGATGATTAATTTAACTTTCTTAAAGGTAAATCTATGTTTCAGGATCAGACAGGAACTTTGTTTAGCCTAATTGAAGAGGAGCAGAGGCTGCCACCCTGTTGAGTAATGCC
Source organism: Chlamydotis macqueenii (assembly GCF_036417535.1). Classification (NCBI taxonomy): domain Eukaryota; kingdom Metazoa; phylum Chordata; class Aves; order Otidiformes; family Otididae; genus Chlamydotis; species Chlamydotis macqueenii. The sequence goes on along the minus strand of NC_141560.1, from coordinate 48,496,734 downwards.
TTATTCACTGGATATTTCCATGAGATTCCATCAGACTCCGAGATGTATTTCTGTGGCTGATGTTAAGGGAAGATAGAAGGGCACATCTTCATATTGATTCTTCCTCTAATTTAAAATATACTAATCTGCTTCTGAAAGAGGACAGAAACACATCAGTCCTCTTTGTTCATATCTTGAAACTCTTTGCTGCTCATTTTCTGTCAATACACCATACATTATATATTACAGAGTATTGGTTTTAAAATATGCCTTAAAGAGATGCCTGTGGAGAAGGTCATGAGAAATACTCTATTTATGTTTTGTGGACAATTCATGCATTTTCTATTTCAAGAGATCTAACATTTGCCCCATCACTTTTCAGATGTCAGTTTCTCTGCTGTTTTCAAATACATGGCTTTTGTACTGCATTGCAACATTAATTTTTAAAGAAAAATCCATAGTTTTGTTAGAAACAAATACAATATTTTAGCTTTTAATTCCATGTTTCTGATCACTTCTCTTCCTAACAGCTTATAAAAGCAGAAAAATCTCCAAAAGAAAGATTCTTCTTTCTTTGCTTTAGAGAGGATAAATTCAGAAACATCTTTACATTCAGAATAATCTTCTAAAATATGCTGATATTTTAGGAGCAATAACAGACACAGTCCACTCAAGAATGCCCTTGAATTTTGCCCTGCAAGAGTGAGAGATGAAGGTGGCTCATGCCCTGGGTGTACTTGGACAGGAGTGAAGGATGAGGGAAGAAGAACCTGTTTTTCCTGCTTCTACTGTGAGAAGCGGTGAACCCTAATGCTCACCACCCTACCTGTCCTAAGATATTTATTGTCAGCAGTAGCTGCTGGCAGGGATCTGGCCAGGGCCATTGAGACCGGGATTGTTTTGCAGTCTGCTGGTCTGGATGAATGTCTACTGTTCTGCACCTAGAGCTAGCCCGAGTATTAAGCAACTAGAAACAACTCTTACACAACATGTCTGAGTGATCAGGGGATTTTATGTGGAAAATTAATGTATTTGGAGACCAGAAATGAGCAAGATATCTCTAAACCTTTGGATCATGATCTGAAACCATGGATTATAGCAACTGGCAGGAATGATAATTTTTTGACAGTTAATGTTCTACTAGCAAACAGTTTTGTTGGGAACAAGCTCTGTGAGTGATAAGCCCTCACAGCTGACACCTTCTAAGATTTTTCATCTTTGTGCCATATTTAAGGCTGATGAAGTTTGTACGGAGAGGTCTCAATGCTAAAAGCACTACAGAATATGTCCTAAAGTTGTAGTTCCTGTTGTCATTTGGCTGAACTCCCTGTTCCAGAGCTATAACAACCAAGAGACGCCTCAGCTCTAGCTCTGTGTTGGCTAGAGGTGACTGTGGAAAGCTCTACAGGTAGGACAGAGTACTGGCACTGCAGGATTGAGGTGCAGCTGCTTGTTCAGCTTCTGCTCTTGAATTTCAGTGATGAGATGCTTTTAACTGGGCTAGTCTTTCTGCTGCCACTTGCATGTTCACTGGACCACATGATTATTGTGTATTTTCATAGCAGAATGGTGTCTTCGCCTCCTGAGAGAAGTCCCCTGGCGAAGCAGGAAGACTGGGCTGCTCCAGCCTGTTTAAGACATGGCTCTGTAGAGCATGACACAGTGCGGTCAGTTCTTCCAAAACTTGGAGATATGATGGGATTAGTCAGAGAGGGGGCCCAGACACTGCTGCAGGCAGCTGCCAGATGGAACTCTTGCCCTGGCAAGTCTGTATTCTGTTGAGCTGAAAATGCAATGTAGGAGGCATGTGAACTGATTCAGTGTTTACGATTGGAAAGAGTACAGGAGCCAGGTGATGGTGATCATATGAGTGGTGGGAAACACCCCTCTCATTACTAATACACACGGAATTAGAGACCTTGACAGCAACATGCCTGTTTGTGATGAGGCCTAATCTCCTTCAGCATTGTGGGCAGCCATAAGTTTTAAAGCAATCTACCTGCCAGTAAGTTCTCACAGCCAAGGCCGAACAGGGGTGACTCTTTGCACGGTATCCGTCATCGTTGGCCTTGTGGTGATTAATTCATCTGTCCATTGCTGCAGTTGATCCTCTGCGTCTGTTCAACTAATCTTTGCTGAATTGCTGGTTGAACATGAAATGTGTAAATGTGGAGAGAAGCATACAGCTCTTCTTGGAGAGGGTTTTTGTCAGCCTTCCCATTGCTAACCTCACATGTGTGCTCCAGCATGTAAGACAGCTGCATGTGGCATCTTTGCCACGAGCTTTTGAAGGCATTTGAGATGCATGGTGGAGAGACTTAGGGGGCGAGATGGGGGCACAGTTGTTTCAGGCCCACTGGAAGACCGAAGTTGTGTGTTTCCGGTGGGGAGAGTCCAAAGCACAAAGCACCTGTGCTGCTCGTGGGTGTCCCCCTGAGCCATTGCTAGGGTCCCCCTGTGGCAAGGTAGTGTGAGTAGCTTGTCAGTTTGTCCCTGTGGCCATCATTGGAAGACTCTGTTGAAGGCTACAGCCTTGTATCTCTGTCTACAAAATGGTAACAACATAAACTTCCCTATGTTATGAGAGGAAATGGCTAAATATAGCAAATACTATTGCAAACTCTACTATGACAATAGATGCTCTATTTGTTCATAAGTTTCATAAAAACTTGCTACAGAGTAGCCCAGATGTTTGTCACAGTGCCAGAGGTGAAACTTTACTGGTAACAACTGCAGTTTCACAACAATGTACATTAGTGGTTCAATTTCAATTCAAACCTGCAGTATTCATTTATAGTAGTATCTAAAGATGAAGTATGACTTTAAAATGATAACTGTAATTCTTATGAGTTATAATTTATTGTGAAACACATCAGATGTGATGTATTTGAGTGATCTATATCTTCTCATTTAATATTTGTTAAAAAAAAATTGTTAACTTGAATTTCATTTCCTTTTCAGCAATTATAGTATGGGGGACTTAGAGGTAGTGATCTTTGCTGTATATAAATGCATTCAAGCAGGTGGATCAAATAAATTCTAATATGGCAAACTGACCAAAGATGGCACAAAAGTAGTGATGTCTTAGAAAAACATATTGCTAAGAGATCTCTGGCAGATTTTTCTTCTCTCCATGATTTTTCTGTAGTAGCTGTACTGGTACCACAGAAATTCTCTGGTAAATTACAATTTATCATGGTTTTATGGGGCTGTTTTCCCCCTGGATATCTTTGAGTTTTTATGGAGTCTCACTAAATATCGTGATTGTTTACAGTGTTCATCAACACAAGTGATGGCAAAATAGCCTTCCAACGCATGATTCACAATATTTTTGCTGTTAAAATAATGTGTCTTCTCACTTTCTGATGAGCTGAGTTTCTTTAGTGTGTCTAAAGGAGGGTATATAATAAAAATATTGAATGCAGGGTAAAAGAACAGTGTCGGTGAAAGTTACTCAACAATAGCAGACTTTTGAAATCTGGGAAATCCAGTTCTTTCTCTAACAATAATAATGTTGTTGAAGTAAAGTTCTTCTACTGTATTTATAAGGTGATTATATTCAAGAGTCTCTACAATTCTTTGTTATGCTATGTATATAGCAATGCTTAATCCGCAGCTTTTGGAATGTCAGAAAATATATTTAACATAGTAGCAATGCAAGTTAGTATTTAAGAAGTAAAATGGCTACAATAAAAAACTGGGAAAAGAAAGCATGTTGAAAAGATGAAATTTACTGTCTAGTATAAATAAGTGAGCTGACAGAACATCTTCTAAGAAATCAGTGCTGTGGAAGCAGCCTCATAATTTTATTATGAAATTACTCATATTGCCATTCTTGAGACTTAATTTTGCCATACACTTTAGAGTTCTGTTATCCATCATTAATTATTTTAATGCAGTACTTTACACTATAAATTTGAGAGACAAAAAAGCTAAAAAATATGGACTGTGCTGTGTTTTATATTTGCATCCAACTTGAAATATGTTATTGAAACATGGTAAGCTGTTAGTAACCAGTAATAAATTAAAAGGATCACGGTAGTTTTAAAGAATTCAGGCTTGGCAGAATGTGTGCTTTTACTGTCACAAAGCTAAAAGGAAAACCCCTGCTTTGGAACCCCAAAGGATCAAAATTATTTCAAGCAGATGGGTTTAAAAATAAATGTATTTGCAGTTTGGGGAAGGGTGACCATTTTGTTCAAGAACAAAGTTATGTAACTCTCTGTTTCTCTAACATATCACTTTATAAACAAACATATCTCTGTAGAGTCAAGATTGCATAGAGGGGGTCTGTTAGTAATTGAAATCAGGGAGTCAAATTTTCATCTGGAAAATTGATACAGCTCTGGTGATTTCAGTCTGGGACTTTTAGAAAGCAGTAAAAGAATGGAGAATTACGATGTTAAAACTTCTACTGCTCTTGGAATTTAAGTTACTCTCCTAATTGTTGCTGATTTCCTCCGGCAGTATAGAAATATTTGTAATAATTGCACTAAAATACTTGGCTGTTCAGTCTCAGCTCAGGGAGGCTCATTACAGTATTTTAGATGTTTCTAAATCGAAGTTATCTAAAAGCACATCAGGTGAAAAACAAAGTAGAAAATGAAGAAGAAATAAGGGACTCAAAACAATTTCAGATCTACACACTAACATTATGTCCTGGATCTAGTAAGACTAACCCTCCTGGTAAAAAGTAAGTGGAAAATACATTTGAGAAGGCAAATCCAAGATGAAATTTGGCACAATTATTTTTTAGGAAGTATATGTGTGTATATAGAACTCTTCCCTCACCCACCATATATCCCTCAGATAGATATCCCATAAAGTTTGGCGTACTTCCTATAGAAATCGATACTGCTGTTCAGGAGCACAAGTTTGTTGTTTATCAGTTTCACATAAGAGAATTGATTTACACTTTTATTATTGTCTCAGAGATCCCTGGCCTCCAATTTTCCTTCCTATTTCTCCCCTGGGCTCACAAAAATTGTTGGGTTTGTTGCGCATAGCAGAGCCACACATTTATGCCCACATGACCCCTCCAAGTCTCCAGTGGTGGCCAGGTGGTCAGGAACTGCTGCCAGTAGGAGGAAGACCTTCTCACAGGTGTTCACAGCAATGCCTCTCCTACATGCCCTTTCCATCAGTTTCACTCTTAAACCCACATAGGTTTCTGTCCCTCTGGGAGTGTAAAATCATAAATCAACTGTGTACGTCATCCTCTTTTAACTGAGGGTATGAAAACCCCTAACAGAGATAGGAGGAGAGTGTTAACTGAGTATTGACAGTTAGTTTTTGGAAGTGTTTCTTGGCTTTACTCACAAGACAGATCAATCAGATTTTGTATCCATAATTTTGACAAATCCTTGCAGGATGCTTCCCTTAAATGAAAATGTGACTTTTTCTTCTTGAGAAGATGAGGTGGCATTCAGCTCTTGCAAGGAGTAAATGTCAGAGGGGTTTAGTGCTTGCATCACTTCTAGGGAGAGAACTGCAGGTTCTGAAGTGTGTCTTTGTTATGACTCCAGCTGGACAGGTCAGTGACCACTAGTGTACTCTACCATGTCTTGAAAGGGATTTTAAGCACTTGATGGTCAGTCAGTACAATAAAAATAGAACAAGATGAAAATGTCCTCCTCTTACAGCGTAAAAAATTACATATTTTAAACTAAGTGTCCAACACCACAAATATAAACCATTAGGGGGACCCCCTGTGATACAGAAGCAGTTATAAACAGATATGCTGCAGTATTTTTATATTACTTTCGGTAGAAGTATAACCAGAGCAGTATATCTTATATTTTAATCAATTTTCCATTTTACAGCCTCATTTTCAGAAGCAGAGCTGGAGTTCTGCATAGCTATCACTCCTGTGCTGTTGAATGACCTATTGGATTTTCTTTGCTGTAACAAAAGTCATAACTAGTAAATGTGTCATACTTATTTGTTACTGATTGATATGTAGCTGTTAAGCATGTTTTTATATAGAGGAACATCTTGACATCATATTACAATTTAAGTAGACAGAGAAAAGCTCCCCTTGCCTCAGCAGCACGTGTGGTTTGAAGGAGCTCAGATCCAAGCACTCTGCAGTTATGTTGTGGCTCCTCGGCTCATCCTCAGGTCTCTCTGAAGGACACAAACATTTCTGCTTCCCGATGGCTGCTTTCTTTCCTCCTAGCTGGTGCAAAATGCATACCATGTGCTTGCTGTCATGGTCCTTGTTACCACTGGGTATGTGAGCCACCTTTCGGTGGGGTTTACGGGGTATAATACTGTCAGCTCTAGTTACATTGTTAAATTTTGATTTGGATATCATATAATCATAGAATCACATGGTTGGATGGGACCTATAAGATCATCTAGTCCAACCGTCTTCCCACTACTATATATATTTGTGTTTTGCTGTTGGATTAAATTTTGTCTGCAGTTTCTTCTGTATATTCTGGGCTAAACCTAATTATCCACTTAATTAGATCAGTTCTTCAGAAAAGGAAGTTCACTGAAATCACTGGCATGAGCATGGCACCCCACTGACATAATGGACATGGGTTATTACTTCCCACCTATTCTTTCCGTTTTGATCGGCCATTTAAACTATTAATGAGCTGCTAAAAAATTACAGTGTCTCACCAACTTTATCAATACTTCAAGTTTCATTGGGTGTTCCTACTTTAATTCACTAATAGGCATCAAACTTTGTCACATATGCTTTTAGCAGCATTTCAACCTCAGAGATTAAAACAGCAGAAACAATTCCAGTTGCTGAAAGACACAAGATGCTCAATAGCCATGAGGCTCATGAGTAGGAGGGACTAACTCGAAGTTTTTCTATCTGCAGAGGAATAGCTAACTTTAATAATAAAATAAAAAATAATACTGATAATTAAACATTATATAAAGCTTTCTTATAGTATATTTTCAAGATGTGATCTGCTACAGAGCTCTCTGAAAAAATCTGCATTCACATTCAATGTTGAGATTTTTTGGCAGCAGGTATTTTAAATACACTTTGAATTAAATATCAAAAGCTCTCATTCTCAACATGCCCCACAGTTCTTCATCTTCAGCAAGCAGGGGAAGACACTAGCAGATTTGACTTGTATGGCATCACAAAATGAATGAGGATTTGAGATGTTACTGGCTACAACTGCATTGTTGGGAACACTGTAGTAGGGAAGGCACTGTCTAAGCTAAAGAATGATACTGATATGGAAACAGGAGATTAAAAAAGTGGTTATGATTAACTTCACCTGGATGTGAGAAAGTTTCTGACCATCAGAGTGATGATGTTTCCAAACACAGTAGCAAACACAAAAATCTGAACTAATTCAAAGGTGGAGTGTGCTAAGCTTAGGGTTCCCTGAGAGCTTTGTCCAGCTGGGGCCAAACCGCCACCAGTGCCCACCACAACGACCACCCAGGACCAGGTGCAAGGGGCTGGAGGAGGCTGGGAAAGAGCCACAACCTTCCTCTGGACCCCGAGGGGAGTCACTTTGGTCTTCTTTTTCAGACTGTAAACCTTTGCATGACAAGGGTGCTTTCAATAGCAGGAGTGGCACTTACACACCAGAGGTATCCCTTCCACTCCTACATTTTTAGGAGCAGTCATCTTCTCTCAACAATTAGAGGTGTTTGAGTGTTTTCACAATGATCCTGGGTCTTTGGAGGTGTTTTCAAAGGCTTCAGTAGCAGTCAGGCACCTAGTGGATTTGCAGTGGGAAGTCAATGATCACTCTAGAACAGAACATCTTCCCATTAAGTCACTCCTAGCTGTGAGGACTTTGAGGGGATGATTTCATGTGACGGTGCTTGCATTTAACACCTGTTTTACCTATGTGGAGATGACTGTGCTGCGTATCAGGCAATACAAAATCTGCCTTTTGCATGTACCTGTTTAGACAACTGAATTTTAGAGCTTATTTATGAAAATTCTTTTGTTTTCTCTTGCTTCCAAAGGGGACCATACTTGGATAGCTTATTATAATTAAAAACATAGACTTCACTGAAAGAACATGGGGCAAGTTAAGATCCTCAGAACATAGTGATGGTTATTATTTTTACTGTAAATGCATTTCTTCACCTCTTTTGATATTATCTAACCCCTGCTAGGGGCAGTGAAAGGAGTGACCTGAAAGTGTGAGATGTTGATGCACTGCCAATGGGTAGGTTTTTTTTCATATTGGTGTGCTGGCTTGGGCTCAGCAGGTCCATAAAATACAATGTTCCAACCCATTTCACCCTCCAAGTCAGAGTGAAGTATGTTCATTTTCACTCTCTGCACTGACTGCCTGTTCTTAGACAGAATCAGAGCTCATGTTGCTGTGCAATCTTGAGCATCTTTTATGAGCTTAGCTGGAACGCTGCTGGGTATTTTTCTTCATTTCAGCTTTTTTAATCTTGGCCTGGAAAATCAGAAGCTCTTTCATGGATGCAGAGATGATTACCTTACTTTAGGTAAAGTCTTAAGTACCCTGAAGTATCTCACATAGGTTCTCAGAATATCCTTTTTCAGCGCTTCTTTTTCATTACCACACTTGATGTGCCCTTTTAATTCTGCACATTGGCTGCATAGTGGCCTGTCTGTCTTTGATTCTGTTTCTTCTTGTGTTTATCCTTTCTACTGCCAAAGAACCATGAGAACCAGGTGAAAATATTTGCACCATTTAGATCCTGATAACAGACTCTACTGTCAAGTGGAAAATGTACAGGACAAATTCCAACCACAAAACCAACAACAATTATAAATTATGGACCAAATGAGCTTTGCTGTACTGAGTCATGATGGTTCGTTGGAACAGCAAGTAAGGTGTTTTTGGAAGACTGCAATGTCATCACCCTCTTGTTTTCATCCTTTAAAAAAGAAATTAGAAGCAAACCATAACCTCAGACTCTTAACTCTCCTGATTGGAGCAGAAAATCCAAGCTCAAAATTTTGTTACAGACTCCTACACTGATTGTTGATTGAAAGAAAGTCCCAAATTTATACTAATTCGCATTTGATAAGTCAACATAATTTTGAGTGAATCTTTTGATTAACACTTCTTCATTTATATTTTGAATTTATCTGGTATTTTTAGAAGATTAGGTTATCAGCCTACTAAGTGGCCTCTATCATTATAGAAAGTGAATCCCTTGAAGATATGAATAAATTTGTTCTTGTCTGGCTTCCTTTTCCACCCTAACTTTGCATATGGGAAAAACAAGTGCAGAAAGATTAAACAGCTTTCTCAAGGTCACGCAGGAGTTTGGTGGTAGTAACTGAGCTGATTTTCTATATTCTAGTTTTGTGTCTTGAATGCATGACCAATCTTTCTCTCTGTTTTCATCTGGTGAGGCTTTTTGAAACAATTTAAAAAAACTGAGATTAAATTTTCAATTGTAGTTATTCCATCACCTTCAAAGCTTTTTTTTCTTATTAAGTATTATTGGAATATACTGGTTCCTCAGAAGCCCAGAGCAGCTTATTGTTTTATTGCAGCCTGTTCAGGAACATCTTACAAAACAGGCACTACTTGCAGTTAGCAGGAAGTGGGGAATCTGATACTGTCTTCCCACTGTAGACAGATGATTTGTCAAGGTCTGATGGTTTTGACTGGCATTCCTGAAGAAGCAGCCATATTTTGGAAAACTTTAGTATTGACTTCTTGATTCTTATAGGTGTTTCAAACACAAGTAATCTCCAAAAGATATTATCATTGTGCACTTACTTACTAGTAAGTTTGTAAGATATTTTAATACCCTTTTCATTGACTTTTAAAACTTATAAATACATTTTATTGGTAATTTTTTTTCCTGGTTAGTGTATTGTTCAGCTTGGTTTAGAGGATTTTTGAGCCTCATACTAAACTAAAAAATTGGATTTCCCTTCTTTTGTAAATGAGCCAGATATTCTTGACAGTCTTGTACTTGACTAGCTAATAAAAGTGCTGTTCCATTTTTGTTAACTGAGAGAGGAGGCGGGGATAACAGAGAAATTCTTGAAAAGAGCATTTCAGATATGTCATGGCAAAAGACGACAACCATTGCATTAGCATTTACAGAGCAAGCATAAAGAGATTACAGAAATGACCAAAAGAAATTTTAGCTGCTGTGGACCGTTTGGTGCTTATGGCTTTACTACAGCGGAACAGTTTGGTGGGAGTCCTTTAAAACAGGCTAAGAAGTAATTCAAATTCCTGTTCTCTTCAGTGACTTTTGGATCATTTCCTGAAATGTTCTGTTTGCTGAACAGCAAGCCAAAAGTTTTCAACTCTCTGTTGGAAACTCCTGTATTCTACTGCTGATCTTGGTACATCATGTGTCAAAATAAGATGAGGGAAAGTTTCGAAGTCTCATGAGAGTGGTTCAGCCAAAAAGTTCATTGAGTTAGGCTGTCAGTCATGTGACCCAGCCAACTTCCATGAGCAATCCTCTACTTTCATATCTACCAGAAAGGAATTGTAACAATCTTTCCACCTTCCTTTCTGCCATTGTGAGTCTGCTCATTCCTTTGCTCATAATGGCTGATATTACATTAATCTTCAGAAATTATTACATTGTGGTGAGTTGACCCTGGACAGCAGCCAAACACCCACTCAGCCTCTCACTCCTGTCTCCTGCAGGATGGGAAGAACATAGAGGGAAGGTGAGAAGACCTGTGGATAGAGATAATGACAGTTTAATATGGAAAGCAAAATCTGAGCACATAAGCAAAGCAAAAAAAGGAATTCAATCACTGCTTCCCATTGGCAGGTGGATGTCCAACTGATTCCTGGGAAACAAAGCCTCAGGACCCCTAACAGCTGCTTGGGAAGACAAATGCCATAATGATGAATATCCTCCCCTTCTTTCTCTTTTCCCTGAGGTTTTGCTGGTGAGCACAACATTATATGATATGAAATATCCCTTTGGTCATTTTGGGTCAGCTGTCCCAGCCATGTCCCATCCCAGCCTCTTACCCACTCCCATCCTGCTTACTGTGGGGGTAGGATAGGAAGAGCGAAGGCCCTGGTGTGTGCAAGCACTGTTCAGCAATAGCCAAAACACGAGTGTGTTATGCACACACTTTTAGCCCCAGATACAAAATGCAGTGCTATACAGGCTGCTGTGAAGAAAGTGAACTCCATCCCAGTCAGAACCAGTACATACATTTATTACACACAGAGTATGCTAATTGCTTTTCTAAGAATGTTCCATAATACCTTCTTCTTCTGAATTTCATTATTGTATCAGTCACCTGATTTTAATATACTTCAGTGTATTATATTGATCACCTGACTTTAATAGACTTGAAGAATTTGAATTCTGATGATATTCCATATCATTGGCAAACACTAATTAACCTAATACAATTATTTCCAGTCTTCCAAGGCTAAAACCACTCTTCCTTGAGTATCATTATTGCTTAATAAATTGCATACTTTCGTTTTGAACAATATTAAATAATTACCCCTCAAATTTGCCACTGAAGGACTGTTCACATTATGCATAATGCCTTATGAAATACTTACTGATGACTTTGTGCCGTGTCTCAATGGAATAATTGCTTGTTTAGTGCAACACTTTCGCTGAACAAATGCTTATTATTTTCATTTTTTCTTTGTAAAATAGTTTTCCTTCCACTATAATATTTTCAGAAAGATTTCTGGTTTAAAGTAATTAAACCATGTTCTATGATATCATTTAATTACTGAAGCATGAGCTGTACAGCCACACTTTCTATTTTTTGCGTTGTCTGCAGGCAGCTTTTACACCTTCCCCTTTAGATACTTCATGCTTGTATTTCCTGCAGTAAGATTTGCCCTGGTCTAGCCAAAAACTGGCTCATCAAACTGATGCTGTACCACCTGTCTTAGAAACCAGGTTTGAAGTAAGATAGAAAAAAATAGGGATCATAAGGAAAAACTGTTTTCCCATTTTTTTTTCAGTTATCATGAAGAATTGTGATAAAATTGTTTCTGGTTGGAAGTAGTCATTCCTAAACTTGAGTAGTGCTAACTGGCATAGAAAAATGTACAAAATCTAGATTGATTTGAGCTCCTGCAGAGGTTTGATTGTTGAACACTTTGTGTCCTGTCGGTGTACCCAAGTGAGCAGTCAGGTTCATCAGACATGATTTTCCCTTCATAAATCTCCTTGCTTCCTATATAAACCTCAAGGAATGAAAAACTTCTAAGGTAAAAGGGTGGGGTACTCTGTGTGCCTGCAATGAGATATCACCGTGATGTCCTGGTGGGATGCAGTAGAGGCACACAGCCAGAGTTACTACTTGGAAAATGCTTCTAGGTCCCGTAGAACAGACCTAGCATCAGTGAGCTGACTTTAAGCATGTTTTAAAGGAACAACGTGAAAATACTCTGGAATAGGAACCCCGAGAATGAATCAGGCTGTGAGAGACTACTGGGATAGTTTCTAGTAATGATGGTATGCCTGATACTTGTCTTAGACCCACATGCAGGCTATCACAACTGTGGACTTGTCAACTAGTAGATGGTGCTACAACTGTATTTTTGTATTAAGGAAGAAACATGTTCAGATTCCCATAAACACATTTGTACTTAATCATATATTTTTAATATTGCTATGAAGTGAAGGGTTTAGTGGGTTCCCTTTGCCTAAAGCTAAAATTCCTTCCTTTTTGAGAGCATAAAAAGAGTTGTATGGAATTATGTCCTCAGTGAGCTGATTATAATGTAGATCATTAAATCCCTAAAGATTTGGCATGCAGTTCAACAATTGTTTATTTGTCAAATGTATTTAGAATCAAAAAAAAAATATATGCTATGGAAAGATTAAACAAGAGAAAACGGCAGAAGCCTTATTTATGAATGGTAAGGTGGTAGTTTTGCTTTGCATAGTACTTCTATTAGAAACCTGCTTACTATGCATTCTCTTTACTTATTTTCATTGTACCCAACAAACAGCTTTTCAGTAGTAATGTCATCTGGACCAAGTGGGACATGTTCTGACAATACATTTCCAGTTTGCATCCACATATTGACAAAACAAACCAAAACGTAATGACCAAACATTCGTGAAAATTTCCTGTTGGGATTAGTTCATTGCAGATGCATTTAGTGAAACACAAGATGTAGAAGGTTAAAGAGTTCCACCTAATCCCTCTGAGATTTAATTCTGAAGTAAATAATGTGTGTATTCTCATTCCAGTGACTTGTATATGGTTCTACTTTGTTTCTCCAGAGATAAATATATCTTGATTGCTTTGGCAAGTTCAATGGTAAGTAACTGAAAAAGCATCAATGAATAAATGATGACAGCAAAGAAAATACAGATGATTTGGAGCTGAATCCTTTAATTCACTGTTCCTACATTTTAGTCAAGCATACTCCCTTATCTGTATTACAGTATGAAAACAACCATTATTTTTTCATGTGCCAGTAAGGAGGAAAAAAAAATATTTTCTTCACTGTCCTTGGAATATGGAAGAATGTTTTTAGATTTTAGAAAAGGAAGATCTAAAAATAATTTTCCCAAAGAAGGCTATTAGAAATACATTTTTTAGTAAGAAAATAATCTAGTATTTTAGCCATGTTGTCAGAATATCAGACAACAAGGCCAAAAAGTAAATGACTGAGGACATCTGATCTTATCTGACTTTTCTTCTTTGTATGACATCATGCTCTTTAGCTAGAATACACATTTTGAACATATTATGCTAGCATGCTGAAAACAAGATTAATCTTTCTATAGGATGTCAAGGAGCTTTTTAACAAGATTTGTGGAACATGCATAGTTTATGACATTTTTATGAAGAAAACTTCACACCAGATAAACTGAAAAAACCTCATCTTCCAGCCACAGAATTTACCTTAAGGATGTCTTAAAGTCCCTACAAAACAAGAAAGAGTGCATAAATATTCTTTCATGCATGCTTCTGAAATTTAGGCACATCTAAAAGCTGAAAGTATTTATAGCAGCTTAAACCTTAGCATGAGATTTTTTGTCACTATTTTTGTCCATGAAGGAAGTATACAATTAGACTTTCATTCTGTTCCTTGGCAGGCTGTTGCTTATACGATGCCATAAAGGCTTTAGCAGTTCAGAAGCACAAATCTGAAATGGGGCTGCTCAATTATAAATCCTTTTGAGCCGTCCAGATCTAACAGAATGACCCATTCTTCTGCCTCATTAAAGCGGCTAATTCAGGAGTTACCCTAATCCCATCGCCAGCCCACCTTAACAGATGTGAACCATTTAGGTATCTAAAACCAAATTTAGATATCTTTGAATATCTTTATTCTGAAAGCTTTTCTTTTTTTTTTCTTGTTCAGAGTTACTGAAACTTTCTACTTGTATTATTAACCAACAGCTGGTATTCTGTGCTTGAAGCTGTAGTGTTATTTCTTCAAATACTATTATTAATCTTTTTATTATTATTTCAAAACATTTATTTTCCCATGAATTCTTTGCCCATAAATTTAGCTTGACAAAGTTTTTGTCTGATGAAAATTTAAATAAGGGCTTCAAATAGGAAAACAAATTGATGCAGCAAATGCCAGATTTGTGCAGACACCATGAAAGTATACTTTGAAGCTAATTACTTCAGCTTTCTTGCGTGCAGGTGCTTTGCGCTGGTGGGCACTGAAGGGTGAAAGAGCCCTGAAACCAGAACAGAGTCAGATGGGAGAGTAAAATGTGGAAGTATTTTAAACCTTTTAAAGAGCTCCAGCCTGGATTTTCTTAAACAAATGAGGATGTAAGCTCTTCAAGAACAGGAAGCAAGACACCTCCTGCTTGAAAACTTACTGGATGGGAGACTACATGACAGTGTTTGCCCTTATCTTCAGAGGAAAAGACAAATCACAGAACTTTCTGAAAAAATCTTCAACAATTCTCAAAATTTCTGCTTTATTTATACTCTCATCTATCTGGATCTGGTGCTTCAGGGCATGGAAGAATCAAGAACATTTACCATTGTCCCAGTGAATTTGCGGCTGTGGCTCTGTAACGAGTTAGGGCCCAGCTCAGCTCCCATCAGAGTCATTGGGAAAAGTGTCATTGCCCAGATAGCGTGTTAATCAAGCTTTGAGTGCTCAGGGAAGTGGAACAGAACAGTCTTGAACAGACTGCTCTTTCTTATAATGTGACATTTCAGTACCAAGAGGAAAAAAAAAAATAGGAAAGATCAGAAACAGATTACATTTTAGGACAGAGAGATAAAATGTGAAAGATGACCGAAACAACAATAATCCCAAATACTTTCCAGCCTGGAAAAAGGCTGTGACATGTGACATTCTCTTGAGGTATACACATTCTTAATGGCTTGGAAGATGCCATTAGAAATTACTATTTCCAGCTTTACAAACTCCATCATCTAAAGAGGATTATGAGATTACAATTTTAAGACAACTAGAAGAATGGGTTAAGTCTTAGCCGGTTCCTGTTTTCATTACTATCATTGTCTCAAAGTGAGATTAAAGTTGTGCATTTACTATTTCCATTAACCCTTTAATCTGAGATGTGAATGTTAATGTATCAGGGAGTGGCTGTGCTACTGACCTCTGAATTCTTTGTCCTTTCTCTCATCAATTTGATTGTTTTGCCACTTTCTACTTTCCCCCATGTATCTAGTGAGGTATTTTAGGAATATGATATCTCTACCAATATTTGGTGTACTGTGGTTCCTTTGTATGTGTGTAAAGAAGTATTATTTATTTCTGTTTGTTTGTACTAAGTCTACGCAGTCCTTGAGTGGCAGGCATGAAAATGACTATATGAGACTCATGCATGGGGCCATTCCTGAAAGCAGGACTTTCACATGGGTGCAGATGATCATCCTGCTGCCATCAAATACCCTACTGAGTCCCTGGTCAGTCTGGCAATGTGAAATTTTGTATGCTTCCAAAGCTGACTTCTGCATGCATCAAACCTGTCACAGATAATGAAAGGTCAGGAAAGGAAAACTTACTATAATACATTTCCTGCAATGGGTAAAGGTGTTTTCTTTCCACTGACAAAGGTTGGAAGGGGAATTCAGAAGGTACCTGACCTCCTGTATGACTCTATCCTTAGGAAGAAGAAGAAAGGATAGCATTATTTTCCCCAGCAGTCATTCCAGATTGTATTCTTATGGCCCTCCTTGGCTGCTGTGCCTGCCTGCCGTGGAGTGGGACAGAAAGTCCTAAGCAGAAGCTGTGTTTAGAAAGCCTGGTGGAAGCAGTTCTCCATGCAAGAGTATAACACAAATGCGTTACGATTTAACGAGTTACTGAGACAAAAATTCTGGAGTTGATTCAAATAACAAGCAAGATGACACCCTAAGGGAAATACAGTACTTAAAGGAGTGATTGGAGGAAAAGGTTTTACAAATTCATTTAAAAAAAATCTTACTGCTAAAGGACAGCAATACTTCACTCACAAATCAATCAAAATTTTCTGGAAACAGACTTGAGGACATACTGTAGGGAAATGTCTAGCATAGTAGAAAAGAGCAAGGCTTTGCTTTATATAGTAGAGACAAGCTTTCAATTTTTTTTTATGTGAAGAATTCTTTGCCTTTAGTTTTCCAGGGGAATCTGAAGTATCTTATTTAAGAACATGGAAATAATAACAGCACCAGCAATACTGTTTTTGCCTGTTACTAAAGAAAGCAAAATAGAGGAGATGTCTGCCTTTCATTTGGGAAAGTAAAAGGATGAGAATGATGCTCAAGTTGGCTTGAGGTGCACATACAGCTCCTGAGGGGTTGCAGTTGCTCACAGTAACCCTTTGTGCTTGCTTGCTGGAAACTGAGCTTCCAAATGCACCAGTCTCTGTAAAGAATTAAAACTGATATCTGCTTTTGTTTATATCAGCAATCTAAAGAATGCAGGGCAGCTAAATCAGGAAATGTCAGGCACAGAGGAGACCTAGTTGTATTTTTCTGTCTTTGACAGCATGAAGAATCTTGAGCTCATCCTCACTTACTACTCAAGGACCACAAGCAACTTGTTGTTTAGTTGCATTCTTGTCTAAAAGTGAGGGTGCAGGGGTGGGAGAAGGAAACCAAGAAGGAGAATGAAAGACCTGTAAGCACATATGTATAGATTTTTCTCTTTAAGAGTAGAGAAGAAATAAACATGAAGAAAGGAAAAAGACCACAAGTGTGCTGTTAACATCCTCAGATGTTTTGAGTGATACCTGGTGGGCAAGATCCATATGGGGCGTAATGTTTTTGTAAGAGTTAGATTGAACCAGGAGTGGCAGCAGCAATGACAGCAGATGTTTTCCTGTGCTTTTAAGGGTGACTACTGAAATGCCATAAGACTGAAAATACTTGACTATACTCAGTCTGCAGCAATGTGCAAATCACAGTCCCTTGAGGCAATCACTGTTACTAATTTATCTCAGAGTTGCTTGAGTAGTAATTATACTCCTCATGTATATTAATCTCTTGTCCTGTTGGAACAGAAATCCTAACTTGTACATTTCTGTGACATGCTCTCTTTCTGAATAAAATTGTCTGTACCACATGCTTCTTTGTGCTTACATTCTGCAGAAAATATGTTTCAGTTGGATAGAAGTTAATTTTCATCTCCAGCTCCAAAGCACAAGTCTACTGAGTTATAGAAGAAAAGTATGTTAAGATCAGTACTAGGTCCCAAGTTTTCTGCGAATGGTTGTTTTCTTGTGTGATATGGAGGTCTGGTAAATAATATCTCAGTTTTAATAACTGCCTTTGAGATGAGAGAGTGAGCCACTGCAAGTTGCTTATATCAGCTTCATACTCATGCAGTCTTGTTATGGTTTGCCACTCATTCAATACTACACAGAAAATAAATTTGAAAAACATGCCATAAATGATTGCATTTTCAGATAGCACAGCGATCTTTTCATTAAGGTTTTGGAAGAGTTTATCAGCATTCTTTTGTGTTTCATAATATCATGTAAGCTACTAGGAACTGCTGTACTCACTTTAGTCACTGAAAAATTCTGGAGCTGATTTCAAGTGATTTTCCCAGCTCAACACAATGTATTGACCTATGATTCTTGAAGCTGATTCAGCAAAATGCTGTCATCTGCATTGATGTGAACTCTGAAAATATAAAGCTGCTGCAGCAGGAATTTTAAAGTAATTTTAAGTGTTGAGCAGAAATGCCAAAAGGTTGAAAAGGTTTTTGTTGCTTTTGTGAGAGTGAGCAAGGAGCCAGAGAGGGTCACAGCGTTGGAAGAGTGAATGGGAACTGAAGTCACAGAGGATGGTGAAAGAGCTGAGACATTAAATGAATATTTTACAAGCAAGAACACTGGAAGATGTGGCAGCTGAAACTGACTTGTATCCACTATTACAGTTGACTTCAGACCTAGTGAGGCATAGATATTGAACAAGTTAGGAAAAGTTGAAATCAACAAAACATTCATGCCACATGCAACCTTGAGGTTTTAAAAGGAGATTGGAATAGTATACAGCTTAGGTAGGCTGGTCTTCACTCAGCAGCTACAAATGCCAAATTCACAAATAATAAAAAATGAGAAACCTGCCGTAGACCAAATACTGTAATATCTTAATTACAACCTTGTAACTACAGGAACTCCCCACAGAGTCAGATTTGACATTTGTTTTCCATTAGTAGAGGATTTTATTTATATATTTAGCTCAGCATGTTCCACTCGCATAAAACGTGTTTCCACATTCATGCACATTTTAAGATTTAGATGACCCTCAGTAGTAAAATATAGGAGGTTCTTATAGTGAGCTTTGTGACACATGCCATTTGATACCCATTGCATCAGCCGTGTCATTATTAGTTTACGGAAGAAGAAACTGAGTTAAACAATGGGGAAGTGGCACTCATTATCTTGTGGTGTTTTCTTCCTTTTTTGTTTTTCTGTTTCTTTGATGCAGAGGGAGAGGGGAGGAAATCAATCAATCAATCTTGGAAGTCTACCTACCATCTCCTTGGAAGGAAAATATACTTCCTAGGAATGATCTTTGTCACTTGTAGCACTTCACTCATAGCACATGTTTTTCCCAAGAAAAAGCCTTGTGTGCTTCCTCAGTTCCTTAGTGGCTATTGCTAAACAGAAACAAGCAGATGACCTACTCATCACCTCACACTTGAGTCTTGCTAAGCAGAAACAGGCAGGTGACCTGCTCACCACATCCATAAGACTCTTGAGTCTATCTTGTGTAGCTGGCAATGGTGGCCTGGCAGGTCCACCTCTTCTTCCTGTTTCCATTTTATCTGCCTGCATGCAAAAATAAACCAAATCATCCTTCATTCAATGCCCAAAGATGTCCGCTTAAAGGGTTGTATTTTAATACATCTTGAAAGATCACTTCCCTTGTTGATTTTAACTGCAGTAAGAAGAGGGCAAATGAATAAGTAGCCACATAGCTAGCAGATGCTGACTGAAACATAAGTACAATGGGAATAAGGGTTTTGCATAATGCAGAGGAAGGCATTGCAAAGCACCACTGTATAATGCAGAGATTTACTTTCACTCTGAGTGGCCCCAGCACAGCTAATTAGAACATTCTTCTTCCTCATATAGGTGTTAATCCTCTAGTCCTTATTTACAGTAGTGGTGTTGCTCTTGTGAATATCAGCTGCGAGATAAGGTCTGTAATGATTTATGCTTCAGGTTCAAGCTTATATATGTGATGGAAGGATGATTTTTTTTGTTTGGTATATAAAAATAAGCAGACCATTTTCACACAACAAAGTCATTAGTAAGTCATCACTGAACTCAGAATCATAGAACAGTTAGGGTTGGAAGGGATTTCTTTGAAATAAAATAGCTACAGTTTACTCAACTTCCATCGCACTATTCCTTTTAGGGCAGACGTTAATGATAAAGTACAAGACCGGTTTGGTGCCAGAATCAGCTGTAAAAGAACCAGAGATACCATGCTAAAATTTGAACAAAGCATTTTCTGTCTGAAATGCTCACAATTTATTGTATAAAATTTAATCTCTCCTATTTTAAAAACCTATTAGTGAAATGAAAGTGTTTATTTTTCACGAGGAAACACACATTTCCAGTCCAAATTGAATTTTCCACAGGAGAAATGTTTTCATTTCAAGAAGTTGTTGTTCTTTTCCTAAAATTTTTCATCAACATATTTTCACAGCTCCAGTAATGGAAAACTTGTGACTGCTGTTCTCAAGCATTTTTGGCTATTTTCCTTAATTTTGCAAATTTGGGGAGAAAAACTCAAAAGTAGATGCAGATATATGTATGTGTTTATGTATATAGTTATATATGACTGATACTTTCTCTCTCTGATTATACTTGTCCTTGGTGAATCATCCTTACGGGATGATTTTCCCCCGTTCTCTGAAGGGAAATAGGATGAAAATGCAGGATTGGTACAAAAAGGGAAGTTTCAGTCCATTGTCTGTTCTTATCTCCTGCCCCTTTTCCAAAACATACTCATTTTTTAACTAGATATATAAACTGAAGGAGGAACAGAAGATATCTTTGTATCTATAAAGCTTGGACATTCATATGACTCTTCAGACCTACTGACATTACAGTACATCTGTTGTACCTTGTATTATATGAGCCAGTAACAGAAAGACAAGCCTTGCTCCAAATAGTTTGTATATCTTGGTTAAAGATAAGATAAAAACAAAAAATCACTGATATCATATGCAGTATGAGGTGAGGATTTTTGAATTAGAGTAAGCAAAATTTTTTGCGTGTTTTAAAATTACAGTAATCTTTCAGCAATTTAGCTAAGAATTGGCTATCTGCACAGTTCATAGGCTTAGGACTTTGTTTTTAGCAAAATTTGAGAGCATTTTCTTCCTACTCATCAAAGAATAATGAGTAATGATTAAAAACATCCTTTTAATATGGGAAAAATGTTCTTCATGCCTTGTTTTTCCAAAGCCTGTCTGAGCTTTCCTACTTACTGCCCTGACAATAGCCTTGTTGTTTCACTTTCTTCCATGGGATAAATGAACAAAAAAATCCTTTAAGGTGATTGTTTTGCTTGACTTGTAATTAACTGGAATAACTCTTGAACACTGATCATCTCTTTTCTGCACCCCTTCATCTTGTACATGAGAAACACTCTTGAACAGAACAGACTGATCCTGCGTGCACTATATCAGCTCAACACCATCTTCTAATGCTGTTGCCTTCAAAAACCTTCCGTGAAATGGTACCAGTGCTGAATCTCCCTGTACAGCAGTATTTAGCAATCAAAATCCATCACATGGAATTTCTATGGGCGGAAGGTTATTTGCTCCAGAAAGAATTATGCTAGCCTTTAATCTGTTTTGCTCTCCGGATTTAAAGAAATTTCACGTGTAGAGAGTAACTCTATTCAAATAAGAGCTGTCCTTTTTGCTGCTCTCATCTCTCATTTGGCTGTAGGCTTAGCTGCTCAATCCTATAAGTCTGTAAAATGCCAGCTGCCTGGTCCTTTACTGCCCACTTCCCAGGAAAGGATTTCATACAATATAGGATTTAAGTCATAAAACTGTAATGAAAAATGCTGAAAGAAAAACAATAGCATTTCCTTCTATCTCTATAAAACGTATGACCACGTGAAGAGTGATATCAAGGTTTTACCTATATAATTCTGAGGTGGATCATATTTTTAGAGGTGTTATTAGCATGATGAACATATAATAGTCTGCATTACTTATGTAAGGAATAATGTTACAATGAAGGTGTGTGTTTGTCAGCCCAAACTATTGATAAGCCTGTTATATGCCATCTCACCATTATTGTTTGTTGGAAATGTGGCAGTCCCTATAGGTCTCAGTAGAGGCAGCAGTGTTGAACAAGCACAAATTAAGGAATAGTCTGTGTCCATAAAGAGCTTATTATCTACATTAGTAAGGCTCAGAAATGGAAAAGGAGGATTATCATCTACATTTTAAAGATAGAGCAGACTGAGACTGTGAGGGATGTAATAACTTGTCATGGTTTTGCAGTGCGAATGTTAGAGCCACACTCGTGTTCAGCATGTTCCGCTGCACATTGTGCACAAAAGCTTTTAAACAAAATACCAGATGCTCTGGTTGGTTTCATATTTATATGCGTGTCTGTGAGAAAAAGCAGTGATTTACTAGAGTACAAATCAAAATATAGTGATAATATCAGTGAAGTTTTAATAACTGCTAGTGAAATGTCCAAATGTCTTTTCTTAGCTTTGCAGGCCTCTGTCTTCGTTTCTTCCACTCTTAACCCAACTTCACCTTTTGGAAAGCTGGAAGCAATTGCTATATAATGATTTATCACATCTGCTTCTGTCCCAGTGCTCCACCAGTTCTAGTTCCTGGTTCATAACACTAGCAGGGCTTCAGGGATACATGCTACCCATTCGTCTGTTCAGAGAAGTAATTGATTTCTTATTTTGGGAGAAAGAATGAAGAAGGAAGAATTACAGTTTATGAAAGTGGCAGACAGGTTACAAAAGTAGTGATTTAAAAAAATTGTGTAGGAGTATTGCAAGATTCACTGAGATCTGGAGATGGCATATGGTATTGTCAGATGTGGATTAACAGAATAAGTTCATAGAACGCAGTGAATAGTCTGTGGAAGGGTTTTTGTCACATTTGTTTCATGCGCATACCTGTGCTTGTTCAGATACAGTGTATTTGCATACAATGGCCCCTCAAATTCTTTTCACAAAACCAGAATATATGATCCTTTTGCACTGCTAAGTTTAGTACCAACTGTGTCTGTCCCTAAGCAAGGTGACAAATTTCCTGTGCTGCACTCAGTTCCAGCTTCTGGGACTCTCATGGGGATGCCTGGGTTCTAAATGAATGAACAGCTGAGAGCTGGTGGGGCAGAGCTTGTTCCGCCTGCGGTGCCTCCCTCCTCCTGCTTGCACAGTGTGGAGGATATCTGTGCACTCTGAAATGTCAGCTATACATCAGGAGAAAGGGAATTTTTTTATAACCATATTGCAGCTGCTCGGGACATCTCAAGCAAGAAAAAGCACCAAATTAAGGAGTAGAATCTGGTGCAGAATCTGGAGCAAGACATAGAGGTAACTGAAAATTCTAACAAAGGAGTAAATCCAATTATACACATGCACAAGTACACACATGCACAAGAACACAAATACCTTTTTCTTGTTGATTTTGTTTCCTCTTGCCTTAGGCTGTATAAAGTTTCCCAAAAGTCAAAGGATGTAATACCTAAGATTATAATCCCCTTCCCAAAGATTATATTATCTCAACTTGAAAATTAGGTATTTAACACATTGCTGGGGTAGATGGATTCATATATCAAAGCTTGACTATCACCTTGAGATGTAGGGTTTGCTCAAAATAGTGATTAATGATAAAAAATCCACCAGTGGAGATTTTTAAATTTAGTGCTACTTTCCCCAGCATTAATTTTAGGATCTGCAATTTCATTTGTTCTCAGGATTTCAGCAAGCTACTTGAGAGAATGGGTCTATCCATTTATAAGATTTATCAGGGAGAGGAGGGCATGGCTTTGTTTTCCACAGAACGGGCACCCATAAATAAGTTAAGTAGCCACTGCATCACTGTGGCAGAGTCTGAACTGCTTCAGAGGCTGTCCAGCAGGTAAGGTGGAGTGAGTTATCTGTGAAATAGTGATGCAAAACTGTGCCTGGGATCACAAACAGCTTAATCCCCTACCTGAGACGTACACAGGAGCATAAATCACTTTGGAAGAAAACTGCTGTTTCAGTTAAAGATGTTGTTGCCTATTATCACCGCATGCTGAGGCACCATGTCTGTTTTGGAGCTGAAGTATAGGAGCTCTTCCTAGTTCACCATTCTGCAAAATCAAGCAGATTAAGTTAAATGGCGGTCTGTCAAAGAAAGTGATGTAAATGTGTGCTTTTGATGTGAGGTAGCCCAAGAGTGCTCTCACTACCTTTTCTCTAGCCTGAGCTGGGGAAGCAAAACATAGAAGCAGCAGCGTTTGCAGAAGCGTTTGCTAGGCTTAGCTCTGGAAAGACCTGGGCTGTCTGTCTAGATCCCATGACAGAAAGAAACAGAGTGCAATTGTTCACTCACAATGCTACTTTAATTTAAAGCTAGAGTAATCTAGCATAAAAAATAGGAATAAAGGAATTCCTTAGATCCAGGTTAAGAAGTTGAGCTGAGCTTTTAGACTGTGTGGTGGGAGTTTGCTTTGCTTCACTTTACGCACTAAATTAAAAATAAAAATCTTTTGGCAGCAGGCCATAGAAAGAAGTAAAATGCTAACTAATCGTATTTAATGTTAAAATCAATGGCACAGTCTTATGAAAGCCTGAAGGAATAGAAATGTCTTTTCTTAACGTACACAGTAATAGACTTTAGGGTCAAGAAATGATATATTACTGTAATATCTGCTGCCTTTTAAAATGACATTTGTAATAAATGGCATATATTCCTCTCATAATTTCTTTATTAGTAACACAAATTTCACCATCAATGATTATCAATATGGATGGCAGATGAAAAATTCCCCTCTGCCAATGAACATACCAGTTGAGTTACACCAAGGAGACACGTGGCTTGCCATGCATATAAAGAACTCAGTCACAGCGGTTCCTTTAGTGTCACACAATAGCAATTATCAGCCTCTTTACTTGGCAGGTGGCCTCTAACCTTCCCAGGCTTCTTTGAGTAGAGTATCAGATATCACAGACGGTTGAATACATCAAAATTAAGGAACCATTTACTTTCTGCGTGCATTTGACATAGTCCTGAGGGTCGGCAATGGACCTTATCCCACAATCAATTTCCTTTCCATTTTGATTGAAGGAAATGTATGACTTAGCTGCAAGATCTGTTGAATTCCCTACCACAATCTCTGCAGATATGTAAATGAACATTAGCTGCAGAATATCAGATTATGGAAATGCTTAAAGAATGTTAGAGCTTGAGGAAGAGAAAAAATAGTCTCTTGCTAGCAAGACATTTTCTGTTTGAAAGAAACACTTGAGTGACATGAGTTGATGCTAAAACATAAATTAAATATGAAAAGCTGAGTGAGAGGCAATTATTAAAATGATTTGGATTAGATGAAGAAATTCAAGGCCTGTTTCAACAGGGAGCTTGCATGATTGCATAAAGAAATATGTGAATTCATTGTCAGGCGGTGACTGTCAGTGAATTGCCACAAAAGAAATAGTAATTTCTACAAACAGAGGATGAACAGACAGGAATTCAAATGAACACAAGGAATTCACTGCTGTATGAGTGAGCTGATATCCAGTAGCAGACAGATCAAGGATGATTCACATGTTATTGCTCCAGGCCTGCAGAAGCTTTTATTAATTGCCAAAACAGTGGTGCTTTGGGGTGTCCTAAACCCCCTCTCCAGGAACGTGCAGGGCTTTTGTTGCTCCGGTGTCACCAGAGCGCCATGGACATCCCAGATATACTAGGGCATCTCCAGCACCTTATAAACACTCCTGGCTAAACTGAACACCAAAGGACTCATCTCAAATATTAGGAATCTTGATTAGAAGCTAATGAAAGACTTAATGTTTTGTAGCAAAAAGCTGCAGATCATTTACTAATCTATCACAATGTGCTGATCATGATGTTGGCTGTTTCACAAAGACAAAAACGATAGCTGATTTCAAATAGTTACATTACTTTCTGAAGATGGATTTTTTCCCTGGTTTTATCTAATAGCTCAGTCAGGAAAAGGCTGTCCATTTGTTTCTACATGTAAGCAAATGTCAAAATTATTCTTCCTTCATCTAGATGTGATGGCTTTTTTATTCCCAAAACTGTAAACATTTTTTTCAGCTCCACATTTCATTAAACACAAGTAATCAAAAGAAGAAATAAAAACTCAAGTAAGGAAGAGTTGAGAGGACATATTAAAAAAAAATTATTCAATGTTTCTGCATTTGGGTTCAAAATGATGGTGATATAGCTAGAGTGTCAACATTAAAAAGGCAGAAGACAATTACCTGGATCACTGTCCCAAATTATACATAAATTGTGGTAGGCTCTGCCACAGAGAGTAAATTCATGTTTGCATTTTTACGAGCGTGATCAGATTCTGGATCTACAAGTCTGTACAAAGACATCTGTGTGTTTTAATAGGGATCATGATTCTGCCACACAAACATGACATTGGAGAAGTAAATACAAGAAGAATTATTTTCCTATTCCCCACTGGAATCCCATCTGGCACTACTAATAGACCAATTACCTTCAACAGCTAATGGGTGAAATGATAACGAGACTGTGCTGAAGGATTATATTTTTGGTTACTAATCTTGAACAGAATAAATGTCAGCTACAGTTTCTGGCTGTGGAAACAAAATATTTTCTGGATAAATTTCAGTTAATCACTTTTCTGACTGTAAGGAAACAGTTTTCAAGGAACATTTTAGATTCTAGTGGGCTGTCTGACTTGGCTTCTTGTTTTGACTCTGATCCTGTTTTAATTACTTTGCCACCCTCGATTGTCTGCTAATGAACCTGTCCTTAGTGGTCCAAGTCTCTCCACACTGATGGCATATGCTCTCACAATCTTGATTCACAGAGCCAGTACATTTCTAAATTCAGCTTTTTCTCGTTTCAAATGCTATGATGCACTCAGGAAATGAACTTACAGAGATATTTAGGATACCTAGCTCTCAACTTTCTATAAATTTGAACACATATTTTCTTGATGCAATTCCTTTTTATTCCCCTAAATGTTCTGAATAAGCTATATTCACCTATAATTTAAATCCTGTGATCTATTCTGGAAGCCTCCATAAAGCCCATTTAGTGTTATAGTTTTGTCTGTATACTAAGATTGAAAAGAACTTTTATTTGAAATGATTCATATAATTACATTTGAAATAGACATATGAAAAGAACATAGCGACTTTGGAGCAAACATTAAGAACAACATCTTATAATATGCTATTTGATCAACTTGGAAACAGTGTAAGAAAATACTTGCTTTTAACTTTGAAATAAGTATCTAGTTCATGATTCCTCATAACCAGATGTTTTAAAGTTTTTCATTTTCTGTTTTTGTGGCATCTCTTGTGAGGTTGATTTTTTTTTTAGTGTATTTAATGCAAATGGATATTAATGCTTTTGAAAAGAAAGTATTCAGCTTTTTTCCCCCTCTCTCTCTTTCAGTTAATCTGATTTAGGGATATGAACAGCCAAAACCCTGCTCAGTTTAATCCCTCAGAATAGCACCAGTGTTGAATGACACCAGCCTTTAAATGAATTTGTGTCACTTAGACCCTAAGTACCTTAATCAAAGCTCCTCCCTTTTTCAGAGGGTCAAGTGCCAAGTCAGTAACAGGACAGGCACTCTGTTGTGTACTCTACTTTCTGAACAGAAATGCATTATTTTTGGTCCAGATGTTTAACCATTTTAGTTAAATGACTACCACCTTCCTATCTTTGTTCAGTTCTGGGAAAAGAAGCTCTTTGTATTCACAAGTCAGGAATACTCAGTGCTTGAAGCTGTGAGCCATGCTATGCTTTATGATCCTAGCTCTTATTTTTGAAAATGTTGTACTACTTTTCCCGCTCTCAATTTGTAATTTCCCATTCTGAGCTTCCTGTATTCATTATATATTCGTTATATATTCACTAAATATTCTTACCAACTATATATTGTGCGACAAAGTAAATGTTAATCAGTACTGAAGGGAAAAATGCAGTGTTAGTGCAGATGAATAAATCATCCTTGAAGTGGCAGAGGCTTAGAAGCAGCATGAATGACAGAGTGAGAAGTGATACTTGCATTTGTTCGTTGCTGCCATTTCTCTACCAGAAAAGCCCAGGTGGTGTTGGCTTTTATCCCTCTCTGAGCTTGGGCCAATCTTTTCCTGAACAGATCAGCCAACACACTGGCAGTTAGCTGATCTTCGGGACCATCCTGTCTATTGTAACCTGAATAAGACTATGCTCAGTTGTTTGTCTCATTAAATCTCCCATAGCTGATTGATTCAGGCCCTTTTCTGAAGACAGAAGATGAATCCCAGGTTTACCACTGTATCACTGAAATCAGATTTCAGTTCTCAGTACTTTTAGACTTTCTTCTATGGCATTTATTCCCAAAAGGAGATGTGGGAGGACAGTGGATATGAAGAAAGAGGAAGAGGCTGTTTTACCTTCTCCTGAACAATTTCTGAATTCTTTGCCATAGAAATACCACTGTAACAGGGCTTTCAGCAGAAGGAAAATAATTCCATGTATATTTTTTTTCTTCAAAACATGCTGTAAAATTATAGTCCATAGCAGAATTTAATTTAATTTTTGAAATAATGTAGAATGTAAATAGAGATTATTATAAAGCAAAGAATTTAAGTCTGAATGGCATAAATGGAAATTGGTGAACAGCACAGTAGTGTATCTCTTCTCACGGAGGCTTCTTACATCTTACCTGCGAATTATTCTGAACAGCAATAACACCGGCCTGAATTAAAACATTACTGAAGATTTCTGTATTCTTGTCTTATTATATAGTGGTAAATATTAATTATGTATTTTGTATGTTTCTAACCTGGCCGAAACTTTCCAGTCACAGCCTGACAGAGTCTTTTCTAGTGGAATATCTCACAACTCTCTGCCAAGTATTAGCTGTTCACAAGTAATGACACACAGCTAAGCAGCTTCTTTCCATCCAGGGCCAGGTAATGCTAGCACATGAGCAGGGTACTATTTGAATAATACGTAAAATCTGGAACTGACTCTAGATTTCATCTGATTTGATTTTTAAAAGAAAAGAGGCTTTATTCTGGTCACATTCAACTTCAAACTAATTGTACTCTTAATATTTATTTTTGACACATTTAAAGTCTCATGTGAATATGGTGCAAGAAACCAGTGCTATCAAAACAGAATGAGAATCATAAACCTGTTCTTCTGTCTGAAACTATAGTTTGCATACAATCCACCTCAAACCAGAACAGCTCTTCAGTAAGACGTGTTTTATTATGTACAAGAAAAAGCTATATGTGTATATGTGTATGATTTCCAGCAACTTCCTACAACATTTACTTTGCCAGTGAGTGGCAGTAGAGTGGGAAAGCTTTCACAGCTTTCACAAAGCTTTCAATTAAGCTGATACTAAATCAAAAATTGCTTTTTAATGATTGTTGGAGTAGGGAAAGTGCGTCAGAAATTTCTTTCTAGCCTCAGCTGTTCAGTGCTTATTAGTGACTAATCTCAAAAGAGATGGCAGAACTAAATTATTTTCTTGGTTCTCCAACTGAGGATATAAATACATGGCATGAGCAGCATAGAGCATCTTGCATTTCCTCTCCTTTGCTGTGGTTATAAAAGATCTTCTGGTGTGTCACAAACTATAGAATTATCTTATTTATTCTGCAGAACCTTATTTGCATAGGGCACAAAGAGCGGTCTGTGTTAGAGCTTATATGCATTGCAGAGCCTAGCCTACACATAAGATCCGAAGGCACGGCAAGTAGCCTATAGGTATGGAAATGGTGTGAAAGGAAATGTGGTGAAATCCTCCTCTCTCTCCAGTTGTGTATTACCGATGCTGTTCTTCTAGCTCACATACAGCACCGGGTCAAAAAGCAAAAGGTCAGAAATGCCAAGTATAAATATTATATTACTTTTATTGATATGTAGCTGATCTCTTTTCCATCTGAATAGATGTTTTCTTTCTCTTAATACCTTTGCTTCAAGGAAAAGGATCCCAATGTTCAAACCTGCTATTTGCTTTCCACAGTAGGAACAGAGGTGGGAAATATTATAATGATTAAAAAGAAAAATGTTTTCAAAAGGATGCTGAAGGATTTGAAATCCAAAATGTGACCAGCTCTGCCTAGCAAACCCTTGCAGTGGAGTACTGTGTGCAGTGTGCAGGGATACCAGAAGATGAGGCAGGAGGGTTCCAGAAACCTGATGCAGATCTGAATTTCTGCATCATAGATTGAATCAAAACTGTCAGCCTGTGCTTTTTTACTTAAACTAGAGGTCTAAAATTTTGCTATTTGGGTCCACCTCTTCTTCAGGATTTGGTCAATTGTACTCTGGTTTTATTAGGCTAAGAGTTTTAACTTTACGCTGTGCCATAAACACCTGAAAAGGGGGAGCTGGAAATTTATGAGAGAAGCACTAAGATCTGCTTATCTACAGTGACAAAATTGCCACCATCATAATCTCTATTAAGTGCTACAAAATTACAGTGTAACAGCTCTAAAATTACATGTGACATCTGCATGAATACCAAATTGATTCATTACGTTCAGCCCTATTACAAAAAGCACTTACTGAATTTGTACTGATTACAACTCTTACAAATTAACAGTTACCCAAGTGATCTTACTTCCCAGTATACATATATTATTTAAAGATGCAAGTAATACTACCATTTAGCATGGAGTATCATATCTGAGTAAAGTACCCCAATATTTTAAAGCTCTTTTAAAGTTCTTGATTTTTAGAAAAGTCTCTTCTTTCCTTTTTTTTTTTTTTTAAATTTGATTAAGCATGCCATGTCATTCTTCCATGCGGTCTCTCAAGAAATGAAGTATAAAGAGAGAAAAACCAAGAAAGAACATGATAAATGTTCACATTATGCAGAATTTGCCTTTTTGAAATCACATTCCCCATTGTGCAAGCCAGAATTTTATAGAGATATAAATCACAACGAAATAAGAAGCCAGTAATGAGATAGAAGTATATTTGAAATATGGATGCAAATCCTCACCACCTGCTGAGCAAAAATAGTCTGCAGAGACTGTCCTGAAAACTGAACTGTCATTAACATCTTGTAAGCACTAAATTTGCAGCAGAAGAATGCTGGAATTATATGTCTGTGAAATGCCAAAGGCCTCTTTGATTTATCTCTAAGCGAAATTATTCAGCTACATCTACATAAATATTTTAACAGGAATTTAATTTTCATTTTAGTCACAGAATAAATCTTTTTATTGCTCAACATCATCTTGTCCTAAATAAGTTACCTTTTGTGTATGAGTATGAAGACGGTCCTGTTCATTCTTCTTTCTGGTTTGATGAATACTGTTTGAATATACAATGTATCAGTGCACTTATTTATGTAAAAACCTTGCCATAGGCTGTTTAATTTTGTCTAGAGCATCTATTCATTTAGACATAACATCCAATGACTTACCAATTGACTTATATTAAGCTCTGGACCTCTCAAGGGTACAGCAGAATGGAACAGAAGGAAATCTAGAGTAGGTATGTTGGCAGCTGTGCATACACTGGCAGAGGAAAAATATCAGAATTTTACTGCTTATTTTCTTTTCAGTGCATTTTATAAACAGCAATAGGAGCTCAGGCAGCTCCTGTCTGACTGAATCTTACTTACTGTGCATTTCAGATATCATTGCTGTTGCAGTTTGATTGTGTAGTGTTAGATATGGTGAAAATGTTTAGCCAGTAATTTATAATGTCTCCAGAGGATGATAAACTGGTCATGGATTGCTTTTTCTGCTCGGCAGGATTCTGGAAATAAGCTCCTAATAGTAGAAAGTTTGTCATGAGCAGTGCAGTCTGGGGCAGAGCTACCTGCCGCTCCCAAGTCTGTTTGGCCACACGAAGCACAAGCTACGGGACCGGGAGTGCTGACAGCGTGGGTGAACAGGCACATCTGTACATAGCCTTTTTGCCATTCTCTTTGCAAGCTCTTCACTTGCTTTCTTGCTGAGAGAAAATAGTGATGGAGCTACTGTAAATCTCTCTTTAGCCGTGTGAGTTCATTCTGCACAAATCATACTGCTTTGCCTGCAAATTGATTATCATTTCTGATTTAGTCAATCTCAGAATCACAGCATAGAACATTTGCTTTAGCACTCAGAGGGGAACAGGCACAAGTGTAAATAACAACTGGCAGTTGGAATTAGGCTATTAAGGAAGAGGTTTTCAAAGGATTAAACAGAAGCTAATATCAAGCAGCTGTAATCAAGTCTTTCACTACGAGCTGGGTACCTATCACTCATTTTTTCCTCTGAAGATCATCCCATAAAACTGTCCCGTTCAATAAATTTTCAAAATTGGAGGTAAGCATAAGTATACATGTTTACATTAAGGTTGTCTGACCAGTATCTTTTAGCAGACCTAAACTGATTATAAAAAATTTCAGAAAAGAGTAACTGGACATTATTTACAAAAATGTGGGCATCTTTAGACCTCAGATGACTGTACTACTCTCTGCATATGAATGTATGGTACATAAGCAGATAGATGGCAATGGAAATGTAGGTACAAAGACAGCCTGTTGAAGGATAGGATCCAATGTAACACAGAGCACTGCAACACAATCTTCTTCCATTCCTGCTTTGAAAAGTAATTTGTAGTTGTCTTTGTAATTATTTAATTGCTGACTTCTCTATTATTCTGTTAAGCCTAGAATTTCTTCTTTCTTATTAACTACTTTAGTCTTCCTCTTGTCTTTTCCGTTACCCTGATTGTCATATAAGCTGACCAGAAAAGATTTTAAAGAGAGCTAGAAACAGCAGTCTATAGAAGACAACATGCTTCTCTTTGGGCAGGTTTCTAAAGGAGCGTTATAGCAGAGTCTGGGGGTGAGTTTCCTTTAAGCCACTGTAACTGCTACAAAAACTTCTTTTCCTTCTAAAGTGCCTATTGGAAAAAGAAAAAAACACAGCAAATACTCTGTTGTACTTCACACACCTTAGCAAGAAGTTAATTTACCTATTTAGGAATAGTGACATGCTCAGACAGTCTTTGTGCTTAATTAATAGAGTCTTTGAATATTTGGTTGAATTAGATCTTTGGAGGTCGTCTGGTCCAATTTCCAGCTGGAAACAGTACTATTAACCAAGACCAGATCAGAGTAGCCTTGTTTTGTTTTTTTTTTTTTTGTAATTGCATCTCCTGTCTGATGCAGTGCTACACAATTATGCTGTATGAAAGTTGTCTGTCTTCCCCAAAGTCATTTTGCACTATTCCTTTTCAGAGACAAGCCACAAGCTCACCAAGCCTTTCTTTTGTTCAGCCAGACGATGCTTAGCCTTATTTTTTTTTCCTCAGGTTGCTATATCTTCCCTGAATTTATAGCCCCACCTGTAAGCCGTAGAGCCTTCTTCCCACTGGGCCAACAATTCACATTCTGTGGGATTGTGTGAATGCTATGTATTTTCCACTTGAATCCATTTGCCCTTACTTAGTGTAGGTATTTCTATAATTGTAACCTATTGGGAAGGTTCAATGCTCAATGGTCCTTATGCTAACTGTTCATTTTTTATGGTATAGTGAACTACAATAGACTCTATCATAAAGCCTGTGGGAGTACTGGCTGATTCCAGGCCAGGCAAAGGACTCTTATTCTCTCTGTTCCACTTCAGTCACTTGTATGTGACTGCTCATTTTCGCTCTGTAAAATCCACTCCCAGTCACCTAATGTGTAATGACTCTTTTACTCTGCTCAGGTACAGCAAAAAATTCTGAGCAGATTCATCATGGAGAAGGCAGAGAATTAAATCCACATTTTCTTGAGCCCAGGGGAGAAGTGCTGTGGAATTAAAAATGTTCACTTAGCTGTAAAGTTGTAATTGGGTGGCAGCAGATTGCCAATACTCAGAAGTCAGGTAGCTGAAATTCTCACAAGGGAGTTGTGGGAAGCACAACTGGCAATGCCTCCCAGAAAACAATACAATATTTGTGTTACATGAAATTTCTCCTGTCCTGAAATTCTTCCATTTTGTTCACAGCTGAGTTGAGGGGTCTACTTGAAATAGCTGATGCAGTTAACTCACGGGTCGGTCTGCTTCAATCAGAAGATCACAGTTGGACTCTTTTTCTCTAGATGGGAGATTCTTAGTATAGCATCTGCCTGAAAAATTAAATCCTTCAGAGATTAAGAACTTTTAAAATCAGAAAACCCAGATTCAGATGCAAACCATGAACTCTCTGTAGTAGATTCAGGGAGATTAGCAGACAGTCAGTGACACTTTAGACAAACAGAAGGTTTATTCCTTTGAACCTGCACAGCTCAAGTAAAACAATACTTTTTTCCTCCCCTTACCTGTCTTTCATTTTAGTACAAGATTTTGAACTTGAACATTTCCTGGAAAGAGCTGCAAGACAAAATTAGTATGTTCTACTAAAGTCAAACTTTTAGAATCCTCTCTGGGACAGATGGGGGGAGGTCACAATTATGTACAAGTATAGCGCACAAGAATGAGAAGACAGCTTGTCTTGCCACAGGTAGTGGGCATGTGTAACAGCAGCACCAGCAGCTTCATAGGGAAGACAGACCAAGTGAAAATGGAGCGCTGTCTCTCCTATCAATAGAAATGGCAGAGCAAATAGTGCATCTGTTTAAAGAACAGCATAACCGCTAAACTTCAGAAGTACTAGGAGAGATAAACAAAAGATTTTCTGTGACACAAAGAAATACTAGGGTAGTACCCTTTTTTTCCTGCCATGGACACTGTAGTAGGAAAAACCTTTTGCTAAGAATCGTGATGGAGATATCAAGGTAGAGTGCAAGGTCTTAATTGGTAAAATGACTGCCTTCCTTAATCTGCTTTCAATTATGCTAGTTATCATTCTGGTTTCCAGATTTGGGAAGAGAAGGACAGACTTCCCCCTATTCCTGTTGCAAAACACAAGCCTGGCATCCTGTTTAGAGACCTTTTACAAGGCAATTCCCCCAAGAAAGTTGTGAGATCCTTGCAGTAACAAAAGTGCCAAAATGTAATGTTTCTTTCAAGGACTAAATAATGAGGTTTATAGATTTCCTGTGCACCTCTCCAAGAGAAACAAACTAATAGTGTACAAGGCAGGAGGGAGAGTGAAAGAATTCCCTGGGATATATTTCATATGCTAAAGCTATTATTGAAATATAGGTACCCAGCTAGCTCAGGATCTCTGCTCAGCAGAACAATTGTATAAATTGTCTCTGACCAATGACAATAAAAGGCCTGAATCTCTGTAGTCTCTGGGCAATTTAAAATCTGATTTTAATATACTGCAGTTTCATTTCTGAACTAATGCAGTTGTATAAAAGATGTTTTGTTTAAAAGAATGCTTTGCTGCAGAGCGAGTAGTACAGGAGGTGTCTTTGAATGCTACCAACCACAGAGGCTCTTAAAAGAAGAATAATATGCAAAAGAACATTGAAATCTACCTGTTTATCAGAGCAAGAATAACCATAATTAATTATTATTATCCATTTGGGCCATGCAGTCTGATAAGATATGAAATGCTGCTGAGTGATTTCTCAGGGACAAAGGTGATTTAGGCTTAGTCTTCTATGATTTAGAAAAATGTTCTTATAAAGGCAAGTAGTCTTAAGTAGCTCCCGCTAGTTCAGATACCTGTCTTTTTGCTACTGTGGTGGTTTCTGTGTCAAGAAATTTTTTACTTTCTCATGGTCCCATTTACATCTTTTAAAGCTTGTAGTACACATAGTCTCTTTACCCGTGCATATGCAGCACAGCAAATCTTTCAGTGCGTGGGAGTCAGCTCTAATCTGCCAAGTCTTGGGCAATAACTGCCTCAGCTGTGCATATATTTACTATATAAAAGAGTCTGCGTGCTTCTTATGCAGATTCTATGAAAGAATGGGTTCTGCTGGCTTCAGATCCCACACTGACCTAGCAGCCAATATAATCTCTGAAGAAAACATTATATATTATATCACTGAATAATTACACTCGGCTAGAGCCTGGAGGCTCTGATTAGGATCTGTACTGCGGATATGTAATAGAACTCGCCTCTACCTCAGACACTTTTGAGTCTGAGGTTGCAAGAGGTTTATAAAGGAAAGGAGAAAATCAAAACAGACGTGCTCTTCACGTGTGAATGTATTCATATAAAAACCTGCTCCTCAGAAATTTCCTTAATTGGTTGACTTCATGTAGGCATCACAGCAAAAGTATCTTGCGAAGCTAAACTACTGCAATAAACAGGTGAAGGTGAATTTCAAAATATTCAAGGTTCAACATGATTTAGAAAAGCTCCAAAGAAGTGTAGAGAACCTATTAATGCCACTGTAAAGGTCTCGAGTGGCTTCTTCAGCATGCGGTGTGAACTGAATATCTGCTGAAGACAACCTGCAGCACAGCAACTTCCTCCCTTTCATAAAGCAAGGCACAAAAAAACCCTGCAGTAGGGAAAAACTTAAAAATGTGGTGGGACAATAATACTTTTTTTTTTTTCAGTGGGATATAAATGATATAGTTACCAGTATTTCACAATGGCAATGCATTTCTTACCATAAAACACCTCGAAGTAGTTCACAAAAACTGCCCAAATCCTCAATTAATTCACAATCTAGTGTGTATTTCACAGTCAGTGATATGTAAGACTATGTTATTTCCCCTGTCCTTTACTCCCTTACAGTTCTTCACAGAGCCTACTTTAAAAGCAATGTCAAAGTGTCAAAGTGCTTTTTAAGCAGGGTACGGCTATCTATATCCTGCAAATACATGAGGGCTCTCCTTCTCAGGTCATTTTTCAAAAGCCACAGGATTTTGCATCAACAAAGAAGTCTCAGCAGCAATGCGATCATGTGGATTTTATTAAACTGGACCAGTTGAAGGTCTAACTGAAGCCCTGTAAAACTAATGGATGTTGCTGAACTTCAGTATTCACATAAGAGAAATGTACAGTCAACTAATTACAATTTCTATTCTGTGTACTGTCATTTGTTTCACAGCTCCCTCGAGTAACATTCCCTCAGTGATCGTGCAGCAGCAAACTGTCCCCAAAGGTCACATATAAAGTCATTATATGTAATCTGATGAACGTTGTTTCTGGGCTTCAGTTGGAAACTACATCATTTTGACTTGTCACGGCCCAGTTGTGTGTGTGCTTATCGGTAGGCCCATTCAAGTCTATTAAACGCTTTGTGGTCTTAAAGACCTTAAAATGTTGAAGGAGCTTGCTGAATCAGGATCTCTCACATTACATGATCATTCACTGTTTGCTAACTAGCGAGGAGAAAACACCAAAGAAATCCAATGGATGAGAAATTATTCTATCATTTATCCAACAATGCCAAACTCTCTAGAAATTAATTACTGCCCCATGGTAAAGACAAACATAATTATCCTCATTTTACAAAGTGAGGAAAATAAGATTAAAGGTCTGTCCCAATGTCATAGTGAATAAATGAAAGGAGCTTCCAGGAACCTGCAGTTCGTTAAGGCTGTAAACAGTGCCAGACTTTGGCAGAATGCAGCAGTAGCTCAAGCTGATAGGGTTTGCCCAATCCTTCTGATTTTGAGACTCAGCAGAACATAACCTTCTACCCAATAAAGGTATTTGATGAAACTTTATGCAGAGCACTGAGCAGCTAGTGTCCCTGGACAATAAAGGCTTGAGTATTACATTATTCAGACGCTTCAGTAATACAGGCTCCTCCTGCGGATGAGAGACTGCAATGTCTATGGTACTGCTAATGATGCTGGGCGCGGGCACCTAATGTTCTAGGACAGCCATTATGAAATATAAGCACATCACTGCCTCTCTCTGCAGTGATATTTCCCCTTGGACTATCCACTGTAGCCAAGCACTTGACTAGGATCCTAATTAATTTCTTTTGAAAATCTCAGATGGTGGGGTTTTTGTCCCCTTCTTTTCCAGTATGTCTTATAGCCAAATAATTTTTAGTATTTAATCTCAAAGGTACTTGCACAGGAAAAGGGAGGGTTTTTGTTTTTTTTTTTTTTTTTTTTTGTGCATGAGTGTGCAGATGTTATGAACACCCACCTCAAGGAAGTTACTTTTGAAAAAGTGACAAGAAAGCAGCTCCTTCCAAAGCTTTTAAAATAATTCTTAAAGTCTAAATTCATAGAAAGTAATCTGATCTCTGCTTTTAGTAAAGAGGAATGAGGAAAAAGGAATAAAAGGTGAAAAAGACTAACTCTGCAATACGACAAACTCGGGGAATGTATCAGAGATGTGCATGCAGATGGTTCATGAGTGATTTGAAAAAGGTTTCAAATGCTTGTACCTCAGGATATGTCATTATCTGCTAGCTATCACATGGAACTGAAGTTTGTATTAAATCTGTCAGCTTCAGTAGATGCCTAGTAGATAGTAAATCTTTATATAACATTCATTGAAGATATTATATCACAGCTTCACAGCCTTCCTAGCTGTTAAGCATTCTTTTTCTCTATGTCAGATCCTTAACATCAGTTTCCTCCCTGTTTCATCAGAGGAAGGTGTTTAGTCCTTTTTTTGTGGTGGAGTACTTTTAAAAAATCTATTAATTTCTCGGCACGGCTGATTCACTGGACCACTCTCACATGCCAACCTCCCCCCTTCCCATCACCCTCCAGCTACCTGCTCACTCAAATAAGATTTTTTTTTCTTCCAGCCGATATTAACTCTCAATCCCAACCGCATGCTTATCCACCCTGCCTGTTATTTCAGCCCAGCTCCTTGCTTGTGCTGCAGCTCTCATTAGTTAGCTGGCTAGGGTCAGGGCTGCACGCCTCTGATTTCAAGAGAAAATGCCACCACGAGTCGCTGAGCCCCAGTGCCAGCCCTGAGCTCTGCTTTAAATGACAGAGGCTGCAAAGCAGACGGATGGGAGCGGGAGATGAGGAGTGTGTCTTAGTCTGACTGCCCCGGCTGATTAAGTT
The DNA here is from genome assembly GCF_036417535.1 of Chlamydotis macqueenii. Lineage (NCBI taxonomy): Eukaryota > Metazoa > Chordata > Aves > Otidiformes > Otididae > Chlamydotis > Chlamydotis macqueenii. Next base: position 48,458,300 of record NC_141560.1, on the reverse strand, counting down.
TGCCTGAGTTTTTGTTTACTGGGAATCTTTAATGGGATCCACTGTAGGCAAGGCAAGAATCGTTTTCTGGTTAAGATGCCGTGGGTGGCTGGGAAGAGGCAGCCGGCAGCCGCGCAGAGCGGCTCGGGATGCGGCCGGAGACGGGAGTTGCCAAGCAACCGCCGCCCGCACCGGTACCGGCGGCGGCGGGACCGCCGGTGCGGCACCCTGTGGGAGGGGGGTCCGGGACACCCCGCTCCCCTCCGGCAACAGGGAAGTGGGGGGAAAGGGGGTGCAGCGGGAGGTTTATTCTCATTTTCCACTCTGTGAGGTGAGGTACCCGTGCCACGGCTGTGTTGTGCAGCGAGGGTGTTCCTAGGACGAACGATTTGGGCATTTGGCACTGTATCTTGTGCTTAGGGAACAGTCTTGCTGCCGTTCTTTTCAGAAAAGTGGTTGCTAAAGAGCGTTTATAGCTACAATGACATGATGTACACTCCTCCGCATGATGAGCTACGCCAGCTTTTCAGTTAGACTTCCTTTATTACGCCTGATGCTGATCTAACACGAGTTAAATTGTTTCAGTATTTCCTTGAGGAAAGGTATAAGACCTGGTTTCAGCAGCAGAACTGTGCGTGTATGTATAAGCCTATTTTCAACACAGGACTCTGGCTTAGGTAAAATCATAGATGTCACCTGAGGCAATGGTCTGGGATACTGCTCCACACATTCAGGCTCCGGAATGTGGTCCAAGTCCAGTTCCTCAGCTGCACATTGCTTGTGTTCTGGCTCTTCCATGTGTGGAAGGATAGAGGTGGTAAGGAAAGAGTAGATAGAAATTTGTAAATGAGTGTGAGATTGTGGAGGGATTATCTGTTTTGGTGGAATTTTTTTTTGGAAACCTTGAACAGCCAGCACCTGGAAACACTAGCGGTAGAGTGTTAGTTTTGATGATAGATTCATCAGGTATGAATCATCTCAGATTTCCTGAGAGAAAATCTCTGAAGAGATTTTTGGCCAAGAGACAAGACTGAGATTCAGGGACAATTAACACAACTCTTCAATATTAGTGCTGAGTTCCTCAGTTGCTTGTGGAGCAGCTGTTCTTGATGGGATCTCACTTTTCTCCTCAGTTGTTTTTATTCAGCTTTGTGCAACTCACCAGCTTGGTACTGACACAGGTGTGTGAACCAGGCTGCCCTGCATCCCAGACGATGTCTGAGCAGCTGGGCCAAAGCACCAAGACCAGCAGCCTTGTCTCTTAGACTACTCCTCCAGCAGCTGAACACATGAACAAGACCGTGGCTTCCACAGCCTTTTGGCAGCAGTGCAAGATAGGGACACATCCTGACAAGTGCCCTGGCACAGACAGAGGCTGTGCTGCTACCACTAGCTGACTGGTGCCTGGGGATCACATACATACCTTGCCAGATGCGTAGAGCGAGATTTAAGTAGAGGAGGATGGCTTGCTCTCCATGCATGTGGAGTTCTGCTGGTTATTAGGATGTGCTGCTATGTAATACAATATTCTTGTTTACTTGCAGCTTCATATAAAGCTCCCTTCAACTCATGATTCTGAATAAATAGCACCACTTAAATAAGACAAGATTTACCAATTACTTCCTGAATTTTCAATATTCATTTTGGTGTTAACATTCACCAAAGAAAAGAAATGATGTTTATAGAACTATATATTTAAAATCTCATTCATCATCTTTTTTTTTTTCTTCTCTCAGATCATTGCTCATTACATTCCTTATAGATTTAGACGACCAGGTATGTTTTGTTCAGCTGTACCATTTATATCATGTAGAGATAGGCTTTCCTTCAGGTGTTCAACAAAGCAATTAACAACCCTCTGAATACAAATGACAGCCTTTTGTGATGGATGTTCACATTTGTATCTCCTCTCATTCTGTTGCCATTCTGAATCCTGTATATTCATTTTCCTTTACACTTTCCTGGCAGGGATTTGTTTTGTGCCGCTGACTTCCATGCGCAAACCAGTTCGATGTAGCAGGGAGTACAGGAAGAGCGGTAGCTCTGTAATATCACCAGTCGTACCAGGAAGCGGAGCATCAGGGGGGGCTAAGGCCACAAGAAGCTGCTCTGAGCAAAGTCATTCTTCTTCAGGTCCACAAAGATATCCTGTATTATCATATACTGCTTCCTCCTCTACACAGTCTTTTCCATGACGACTCAAGGACTTGAAGTAACTGCTACAGGAGACTAAATACAATATGCTGACTGTTGTGGGAAAAAAGGTGCTCAATCTCAGTTCAGTAAGAGAAAAGGCCATTTTCTACTCCTCCCTGCAGTTGTCTGGGACAAGGCAAAGCCCATAGGAGGGATTGTTTGTCCCCTACCTCTGGAGGACAGACTGGTCTACAGAGAACTTCAAGTCTGACAAATATGTCTCACTATCGATGCATCTGACAGAAAACAAATCAAGGACGAACTGTTTGTAGGCTGTGTGGAGACCATTAAGCTGTCAACTGTTGCCTCTTTTAGATGTCAGTGCTTGTCGTAGTCTGGTTCTAGTCAGTCTTAGGGCAGTAGAGAAGCGTCAAAGTCGTACAAAGGAGTTAAAATATATCTATTTATCTCCTGAAATACCACAGCCAGTGACAGTGAATGAAAAGGCTGCCTGTGGTGTGGCTGACCTGGGGCAATGCCAGCTGGCTGAATTCTGAAACAATAGCAAGAAAATAGGTCAGTCCCACTTCTTAGTGTTTTTTTCACTTCTTAACCCCCCAGCAGAGAGGTTTGTACTAATGCAAACCCCAAGGCCAGCTCACATCACAGTCATAATCTGGATAATGGATGCAAACCTCTTAAAGGTGAAGGGAAAAACAGTTAGTAATTCAGTCTAGTTTTTAGAAAAAAAAAATGTGGGTTGAAAATCTGGCAGGAAAAGCCCATTTCTGTGAAATTATTTAGTACATCTTGATTTTGAATTGGCTTGGAAACACTGAGAAGACTCTCATTATATTTTTATGTGCCAATTTTTCTTGAGAGAATGATTTGAAAATGCTACTTTCCCATAAGATATGAAGATTTAAAAATTATGTAGTTTCAGTTTCATAGAGCTAGTCTAAAAAGTCAAAAATCTAGGATCTCCCATATTGGTCATATGTGAGATCTGTTTACTTTAATTGTCTCTCTAAAAAAAGAGGTCTTTTTAAAAATAAACATCCCCCCCTCCAATACATACAAGTAAGATAATCATTCATCCCTCCTGTAAGGAGCATGTCTTGATTCAATGTCTGCTGATTTCATAGCTCTTCTCATGAGAAGCGTAGCATACTTACTCTCCAGATTTGATGATGACTAATGATTTAGAGACAGTGGTTTCCCTTCATTTATTTCTAGTGTTTTTTGAAGTCAGTAGACACCTGGGCCTTTTTCACATGTCATTAATCAGCGGAGTATACCACTTCCTTTAGTGTAGTGTGCCTTGATAAGTAAAGAAAAGATTTTGGAAACACGAACCTGAAAGAATTTTTTGTACAGTCTTAGACCATGCAGATTAAAACAGAGGAAGCAATAAAGAAGAGAAAGATTCAAGATGTCTGTGTTACAAAATGACTCCTTGACAAACCAAGCAATTAAAGTGAAGAGAGCCTCGTGGAGGAAGAAATAGAAAGTTCCTCATCAGGCACCTTAAAGTTAGAACAAACCAAGTGTTATTAAAAAAAAAAACAACAGCTTTGTACTAACAAGGTGAGAACCAAGATTTTTTTTTTGCATCACTCTTTCTATTCTTCATTAAGATTTTTCAAAACTAATCCTTTGGCTGTCTAACGTCCTGCCTTTTCCCATAGTACATATTCCACTCTGGCTTTATCATGCTACCTAAAGCAAAACGTACAAGAGGTTCGATTTCAAGTTGGCTGTTTGGCCTGAGCTCGACATTTCTTCACAACTGTCCTGGCCACAGAACAAACCTTCTATGCACCATCTATACTTCTTTTCTAATAGCCTTCAGGAACCCATGTGATACATCATTCCCTACTCACCCGCAGACCATTTCTCTCCGGTTTGCTTTCTTATATATACATTCTAAGGATGCACCAATGCACCGACGAGCTTGTTGTGCAAATGGGCATTTCCAGCCATGTGGTTGGAATAGTGTTTTAGAACAGTATTTTATCGTGTTAGCATTTCTAGTGCCAGTGTACCACACCACTGGCCCCTAAAGCTAGGAAAGAATAGAAAAAGCAGAATGGGCAGTGGTTATGAGCTGGGGCTGTGGGGCGGCTGCAGCGATGGATGAGCTCTGAGCCCTCCAGCAGTAGCTTTGCTGAGGAGCTGAGGGGAGCACCTGCTTCTACCATTCTGTGTTTTTTATTGAGTAAAGAAGGAAAAGTAGGAGAGTCTAGATGGCAGACTGTTGTAGTTCAGCCCCAACGGGGACCAGACTACGCAGTCTCTCTCTCACTCCCCCCACTCTCCGAGAGAATAGGAGGAGATTTGACAAACAAAAAAACCAAACACGCGGGTTGAGATTAAACAAAAAGTAAATTTAACAGTAATGACAAGAAAACAATAGAGTGATGGAACACAAATACAGTATAATAGCTCACAACAGATCTCTACATCCAGTCTCTTGCAACTAGGAGAGCCTCCCTTCAGCACCCTCCTCACTTATATACTGAGCATGATGTCAGATGGGATGGAATAGCCCTTTGGCTAATTTGGGTAAATTAACCCCAGCTGTTAGCTAATTAGTTAACTATCCCAGCCATAGGGGCTACCAGCTTCAGTTCTCCACCCAGCTCAGGTAAATATTAACTCTATCCTGGCCAGAACCAGGACACAGACTCTATCCAGAGGCGGATCTGTGCTGTGATTTTTTCTTCTTCATAATCATCCCCAGTTTACCAGTATGATGAAGCAGTTCCCAGGCTTGGCCGCAGGTCCACCTCCCCTAAAAGGAATTTGATTTGAGCCAGTGACTCCTGAACAGTGTTACAAAGCATGTACTCGCCCTACAGTCTGCAGTCAGACCCCACTGGAGATCCAACTGTGGCTACTCCTATAACCAGTGCTAGTGTGTGCTGCTGCTTTGGAAAAAAAGACTTACTGCTGAATGCTGGAACAAAGAATGTGAAACACCTGCTCTCCAGAATCGCTAATGCTTTTACCAACATTTTTACTGGGTTTTTTTTTTTTTTTTTTTGTTTGTTTTTTTTTGGAGAGCAAAGTGATTGCAGTTTGAATTTAGACCTAAAAACCAGTAAAGGTTTACTGATGTTTTCAAATACCTGTGTAAGACTGCGTTCTTACTGCCCTTAGAAATATTAATGGTAAAGTCTTGCTCCTACATGTGCACCTTGAAAAAAATATTAATTCGCTTCATTTCAATGTACTTTTGCAAATGGATGTTAAAGTCCTGAAAGAAGCATTATTGCTTTGTTATATGGAACTACTATATTCTACTTTTATTATCCAACTTATGGAAAAAAAAAGTTAAAATCCCCACTACCTCTAACAAAAAGGAAAGCTTTGGGCTTTGTAGGATTTTTTTTTTGTTTTTTTTTTTTTTCTGTATAAAAAGATAGACTGATAAAACAGCAAATGTGGATCCAATTGATTTAATATATTCTGTATGACCTCTACAGGTCAGGGAAGCAATTCAAAGGAATAAATCACTAGTGGTTATTATTGTAGTATGTCCATAGAAGTAGCATACGTTATGAACCAGAAACAGTGCTCCTCTACCTCTTACAGGAGGCACTTGCACAAAGTCTGCAGAATGTGGCAACAGCTTCAGGCAAACAGTGAATTGCAGTGTGTGTCAGATAAAGACTGAGTTTAGAGCATTTTAGAGAGAACAACAGGACTATACTTAATTTCATTAGTTCAGCACAGACATGACAAGACTAAGGACAGTTGCTCAATGAATTAATTGATACCGGAACATGTGGAAGACTCTGTCTGTCACGATCTTATTAGTGTGAGGATTTTGCTGTCCATTGAACAGCTTTGGATGGACTTTAGAAAGCAAAGAAAATACAGCTGTTAAGCCTCACCTTTCACCTTGGCTAGGGAAGTTTCTCAGGGAGCAGATAGTCCTGAGTTTCAAATCATGAATCACTGTCACATAGTCTATGCTACACAGGGCTGTGTGCTAGGTTGACCTTGTCTGGACGCCAAGTGCTCACCAAGCGGCTCTGTCACTCCCCTCCTCTGCAGGACAAAGGGGGATAAACGAAGATGGAAAAAAACTTATGAGTCAAGATAAAGGCAGTTTAATAAAGCAGAAGCAAAGACCATTCACAGAAGCAAAGGAAAACAGAAGATATATTTTCTACTTCCTATCAGATGTCCAGCCGTTTCCTGGGAAGTAATACCTCAGTACACACAGTGGTTGCTCTGGAAAACAAACGTCGTCATAATGACTGCCCCCTCACCTCCTCCTTTCTCTTAGCTTTTATTGCTGATAAGATGTCATATAGTAAGCAATATGCCTTTGGTTGGTTTGAATCAGCTGTCTTGGCTATGCTTCCTGCCAATACCTTGCCCACCCCAGCTTACTGGCCTTTGGGATGAGGTGGGGGGGATGTTGGACAGACAGTCTTGATGCTGTTCGAGCACTGCTCAGCAGTAGCCAAAACACTGGTGTACTGCCAACACCTTTCTAGGTGCCAGTACAAAGCATAGCACTGTGAGAGTTTCTATGGGGAAAATTAACTTCATCTCAGTCAGATCAAATACAGGCTGAAAAGCTCAGTGGGTAAAATTTTCCTCACTATCAATGCCACTCTGATCAAGCACCCTTGCTGCTGAAATGATCTTTATTGCCACAACACTAAAGCACAAGAACCAAACAGCAAGAGTCAGAAAGCCACACTGATTTGATGCCTCTGAGTGATGCAAGAAGAGAGAGAGCACAGATTCCTTGTATTTATTTAACTGTCTTAACATCTGTTACGAGAGAAGAGAAGGGAAGAGAAGGTGCGGGAAGGGAAGGCGCGGGGAGGCGCGGGAAGGAAAAATATTTCAGTTTGAGGGGATCTGCAAAGATCATGAAGTTCAGCTGCCTGACCACTTCAGTGCTGACCAAAAGTTGAAGCAGGTTATTAAGGATATTGTCCAAATGCCTCTTAAACGCTGACAGGCTTGGGGCATTGACCACCTCTCTAGGAAGCTTGTTTCAGTGTTTGACCACCCTCTTGGTAAAGAGATGCTTCCTAATGTCCACTCTAAACCTCCCCTGGCACAGCTTTGAACCATTTCCACAGAACCATTCTCACAGAACAATTCCCACAGAACTATTCCCACTGAACATTCCCAACATATCATGACAGCCAATTTGCTGTGATTTTGGTGGAAGCGTAATGATGCTGTGTGAAATGCAGTTGCTTCTGAAGCACTTTCATAGAGATCTTCTCCATCTTTAATGTCCTTTTCTCTATTAGAGGACAGATACAAACAAGTATCATGAAATGCAGATAAGAGGTAAGTCTTTCCAAGTCCATAACAAAAATAGTAGAGGTGCTTTAAAAAAAAGTGTAAATGCAAGATGAATGAAAAACAGTGGGCAAAAAACTTGATGAATTTCATATTGTATTCAGAGACAGAGAGCAGAAAAATAGTGTTGAAAAGTTCAGGGAAAAAAAACTTTTTTTTTTTAAAAAAGGAAGTGTGCGGATAGGAAGCAGAATAGAATTATCTGTTTATTAAAAATCACTTGTAGGTATCGATCTAGAAGTATGTGAACAGTAGGAACTTGGATACTTGTCTGATCTGGGAAGTCTTGAAAGATTCGAAAACATTTTCTATTCAGAAGAATTGTAACTACCAAACTGGCATTTCTTGTGCACCTGTCTTTCTGTTGATAGGCATGAACCATAGCTGTATACAGCAGTGGTCTCCAAAAGCTGAGGAAGCTCCCCTGCCTTGCCTTCCCTTTCCTTCCTTTCCATTCCTTGCAAACATCCTGTACACTGTTGGAATAAGGCTGATTAACCTACCTCTTTACTTAATCTAAAAATCATGTATTTCCTCTGCCAGGGAGGAGACACGCTTTGGCTGTATGGTAAACCCTTCTAGAGGCTCTATTGCTGGGAACAGTTTTCCTTTGCTATGAACATGCTGCTTCCTGCACTCATCCTCTCAATTTTAAGGACTGGTTTAAATATCCCAGATTCAGTGCTGGGCAGTGTTGTGACTACCCCATGTGTCTTTCTCTTAGGTTACATCTCTGGAAGTTGGTGTAAACACTGTCTTGCCCTTATACTTTCTGTCAGTGTAAATTCTTTAGGCCATAGGAGAAGGCAAAAAAAAAAAAAAAAGCCTGGTATCAGGCCAGTGGCTGGTCTGGCACCGTCCCCGATCCCAGGGTGTGAGTGCTGGTAAGCCCCGTTTTTCTTATGAGCTTTCCTGAAGAATCATAGATTCATAGAATAGTTTGGGTTGGAAGGAACCTTTAAAGGTCATTTAGTACAACCCTCCCTGCCCTGGACAGGGGCACCTTACACTAGATTGGTCACTCAGAGCCCCATCCAGCCTGGCTCTGAACACTTCCAGGGATGGATATGTGAGGGATTTCAGTGATGGTCCATGTAGGGCCACTGTGGGAAATTACAAGCTACACACAGCTGTGAGAACGCAACCTTGGAGAGGAGAGCTAGGAGGGTTGTTATTGAGCAGCATGTTGCTGCTATCTGGGAACCGCTGTTAGCCAGCAGGGCATGTACCTGACAGGCCTTGTTGCATGCACTGGCCATGCATGCATCAACACCTGGTCAGTGCTCTTCCACTGAATCTGCTGAGGGGATAAACAGAGGCGGCTCAGAGCAGACGGAGAGAGAAAGGACCCAGAGCACACTCTACAAACAACAGGGGACGCCCTGAAGGTGCTGCACCTATCTCCTTTCTGTGCTCTGACCCAGCTGATCATCATCCGCTTGCTCGGCGTTGTCTCTGGCGTAGTTGGGTTGGTAAGACTCTCACAAACGGAAAACAATACGCTGGTAACTGCTTATGCTAGGAACTGTAACTGCTTATGCCAGGAACTGCTTATGCAAGGCTGTAATAGAGCAATAAATACTGTTGTGCTTTTAAATATCATATGCTGGGTGATCTTTGTGCATAGGAATCCTACGAACTGGTTACAATGGAGCATCCACAACTTCCCTGGACAACCTCTTCCAGTGCCTCACCACCCTCATAGTGAAGAGTTTCTTCCTTATATCTAATCCAAATCTACCCTCTTTCAGGTTAGAGCCATTACTCCTTGTCCTATCACTACATGCTTTTGTCAAAAGGTCCCTTTCCAGCTTTCTTGTAGGCCCCTTTAGATACTGGAGGGCTGCTGTAATTCAGGGGAAAAGCATGACTTGGTTTAAGGAGCGTCATAAGCTAAGAGATTAAGTCCAGCAATCTTCAGGCTGTTGCAAGATGTAAAAAGCCAAATCTGGATTTAAAGAAATATGATCTGCAAAGGTATTGAGAAGAGCTAAACTGTATAGTATGAACCAAATCAGAAAACATGAAATTTCAAGACCGTAGGAGAGTTTCTGAATAAGTTGTGTTCAGGTTACGTGGCCAATCAAGTTTGTTAATGTAGCACTATGGCAGCATGTTTGTGTGGTAGGCGCTATTTGACATAAGGTGCAGCAGAAGAAAGTTGCAGCTTAAGATGGTATGTAAGAACAGTTGGCTAAAAACAAACTCACTAACATTATGATTACTGCAGAATAAGCTGTGTGGAGAAAGTTGTGCCTGTTTAGGTGGAAAACATGAAGCAGCTACTGGAAAAATGGACTCTCCAGTATGATGAAAATTATAATATTCCATACGCATGATCCTCTGCCTTCTTGATAAAAGCGCATGTATCAAGTTGCCCAGCACATTGAAATGTGTTTGATTCATGTGCCCAAATGTGCCCAAAAGGTTAGGCACCAGATACATGATTCTAAATCTAAGCTTTCAAAATAAAATTATAAAATAAATTTACTATTGTTACATTACAACTGTAAGTTGAAAGGGTTTTTCTCTTCAATTTACTGAAAATAATAGTAAAACCAAACATCTTTTCATGTCCAGATAGATCTTTCTATGAATCACTGTGGTTTCAATGTAATAAAACAGGTTTCATTTTTTTTTAAAGTTTCTGTTATGATGTGTATTTCTTCTGAAACGTCTAATTTGTCTCTATTAAATGCCTTTCCTTTCCAGCCTATATATTTAACAATGGCCATTTGTAAAATGTTTATATTTGGGTATGTGCACACACAGACTTTCACTTCCAACATTTTTTCCTGAAAGTACAAAAAGACTTTGACCACACAGCACATCTGAAACTGCATTACAAATGCATGAAACAAACATAGGAAACCAAAGAGCTGGATTTTCAAAGTTCCTTTTGATGATTTAAGTGGAAACAGTTCACCTAATTACTTTTCTCTGTGTTTTAAATTCTATTAATTGTTTTCCACCACATTTTCTCTCTAGTGTGACATAGATTACTCTTAACATGAAGTGTTAGAAGAAGATGAAAGAAAGAAAAAAACGAAATGAACGTGCTATGATCCTTAGAAATAACTACATTTGCAAGCAGACCCACAGTGGATGAAATCACTTGGCCAGAAGGTTTCTTTTATAAACTCTGTGCAGTTCCAGCTACACAATACAATTTTTAGTGGGTTAAATTAACCCTGTGCAGGGGGCCAGTACTTGACTAATGTTCCATTTAAATGACACTTAAGTTTTGCCCACCTATGCCCTTTCCTGCAGCCTTCTGTGCAAGAGTTAATCTAGCTGAAGAGAGAATAGCAAACCTCATTAATAAGAGAAACAGAGAGAACAAACTAAGATTTTGAATAAGCATGGACCAAAATCTGACTAAGCAGTTTCAAAATAATCTTAATACTTTTCATACAGTAAAAGAAATCCTTAATTTGGAGTGGCAGTGAATTTCTTCTGCTTTTACCAAGAGATTTTTTTTCAGGTAATGGCCGTTTAGTCCAAAGATTTTGATATGGCTGTAATATCGTATCAGTAGAGAAATGAAAACATGATAGGGATTAGATAACTGCATGTAACAGTCCCTTTAAATAATTTTGACATGTTTTTATGCTTTTTTTTCCCTGGTGATAATTCACAAGATCTATCATATAATTACTTAAATATATGAGATGTGCTACCCATCCAAGGAAAAGGTTAGTGCCATCATAGGCCATGTAAATCTTCTTTTATTGAAAAGGAACACAAGTGAAATTGTCACCTAAGTCAAGGTTTTATGAAATATTGACTAGGATTATGTTTGCTTTGGGAGTAATTTTATTTTAATCCCTCATTTGAGATTCTATTCCTATTTACCTTTGATGATCAATCAAGAGATGTCATTGAATGGCAAGTTGGGAATAAGGTCAAAACTGCAATATGCTTACTTCAGGAATTATCGACTATTTTTTAATATACTTGCAAATAATGGCATGGATCTTTATCTTCTGGTGGTGTTCCTCATAGATCCAGCTGTGTGGGAAATGGAGAGTATGCTGCTCCCAATGGATGCCAAGATTGATCCCAGACTACTTACTGCCAGTATGTAACATAATTGCTTCTACTTAATTTCTTTTGACCTAGACCAGAATTTTAATTTCTACAAATATAATATTTTGAGGTTTTTTTTTAAGGGGCCTCAGCATCTTACATTCCATGAAAATCTAGGCTTTTATTTTTATGTCCTTTTGTAAGTGAGGCTTGAGAGATATGACGCCTTCCCAGTTAGGTCCTGAGTCTACTTCAAGGAGCTGACTTTTACGGCTGTTGCATGTCTGCCACATTACAGAATGCAAAATGTTTCATGGTGACATTTTATTTGGTAATAAAATGTAAACCTCTCACATCTCTGGGGCCGTGCAGTTTAATGTGAAATGAAAGCGATCATCTTTATCCTTTAACTTTTCAGTCTGTTTTAGAGAGAAGAAAGGCTGCAAGAAACCCAAAGGAAAACAATCAATGCAGAACAGGAAAAAGAAAGTAAGGGGCAAATAGATGTATTATTCAAACAAAACCAACTTCAACAGGAGTTTCTGAGATCTGAATTTGGGGTTGTAGTTGTGGTGGTTTCACAGCTCCTGAAAAGGACTGGCCCGTCTATTACAATACTGCAAACATACAAAAATTAAATGTGTTAATAGCCCAGTTAATGTATTTTGAGATCTGAGATGCAGGCCACTGTAGCTGAGTGCAGCACTAAATGCAGTACCACAACATGGAGTGAGAGGGAAATCTTTGCTTTCACTGGAACCCAGTCTTCAGTTCTCAGAAATCTTTGCTTTCACTGGAGCTCAGTCTTTACCTCTGAGGTACAAACTTCAATATCTTATTTCATCTATACTAGATTGACATTTGGAGGTAGAAGGTTTCAACCCTGAAAATTATTTAAGTGTTGAATTCTCTGCAGTTTCAGTACCTTCTGCAGCAAATTTCTGAGTGAAACTCCTAAGAAAAAAGAATTCAGCAGAAAGGTTTTTGCGAGTTTAGCAAACCAGGTCTCATGGCCTCAGCAAAGCCCAATAGATAGCCAGCAACTAGAGAGTTTTATTACTTAACTGAGAATAAAAACACATAAGGCTTTGGACATGTGACTTCAATGTGTTGTATTTCTTCTTATTATTCTGAAAAAAAGTAGCTAATAATACTTAAAAGGCTGTTTTGAAAATTAATTGAAGTATGTTTAACAGAACTAAAAAACCTTAACATCCCATGTCACTGCCAAGTGCTGTTACTGTTATTGTGGAATGAACAATAGAGCCGGCCAGAGATTAGACCAATCCAGGACTAAAAATCTACGATAAAAATTTCCAGAAGCTTAAAACAGCCACAAAAACTTATGCTGAAAGGAGAGAGTTCTAATGGCATACCAGGAGAATTTACCAAAGAATCTGTACATTTCCCAGTTAATGGCTTCACGTAGGTTACTTATTAGGCTTTCCTTTGAAGAAAAACAGAAGGGCTTTTTTTTTTTTTTTTTCTGAAAATTTCTATACAAAAATAAAACTCATAGATTTTCTTCACAAAAGCACACAAAGGAGTTCTTCTTAAATTGACCCACACTTCATTTTCACCTGTAATCACTCTAGGAATTTTCCTCACCTTTCTATCTGACATGGGTTTGTAATTATTGTCTGTCATATAGCAATTTGTACGTCAAGTTCTCCTGTGTTAAAAAATGCTGGATATAAGTTTTAATGATTAACCTAAACTTGAAACAACTGCATAGATGCATTATAATCAATGAAGTTTAAAATAATGAGACAATGTATTTTTTTTTTCTGACTGTAATGACAACGAGGAGGCAAATTATTACTATTTATTAATACTAGAGAAATAGTGTTACTAACTATACCATACAAAAACCACTTCACAGAGATGCCAGATCAATCCTGAAAGCTGTGGCTGTTACACTTCAGAGGAAGTTAATAACACTTGCCTCAACACTGTGTTGAAATACCCATATTGCTTTCTCTTCTGAAATCAGCCAGATTTCTGTTCTCTTAATCTCCTTTATGCTGTACTCCAGCATAGGCAAAGTCACTTTGTTCCGCTTCATATGGTTGAAATTTGAGTTACATTTCACAAGAGCAACAGATTTAATTTTTATCCTTGAATATCTGCATCTGAAAAAGAGCTAAGGAGACATATAAAATGATCTAGACTGGGCCTGCAGATTTGCTAGTACAATGGAGACTTGGTTAAGGATGGACTGCATACAGATGTGTCTGTGTTAGTGCACTTAGTGCACATGCAAAGGCACATACATATATGGTACCAGTTTGCTAATTATATTTCTTGGACTTTTGCCTGTAGTATTGTAAAACTACTGAATGGCATTTGTCTCTGGATGTACCTTCTTAAGTCACTTTTTACACTTTTCATATGACTTTTTACTTTAATCATGTTTTTACGTCACAGTGTAGAAGGACAAAACTTCAGGAGAAAAACAGATTTGAACTCACAGTGCTGGAATCAGTTTTCTGCACAAACACATTTTTAATGGATGATGGTAAATTCTGGAATACCATTAAAATATTGCAATCTAAGGACAGCAACAACTAAATTTTGGAAGGCTAAAGGAATAATCAGTGATATATCTATTCAATTCTTCTGAGAAATTCCTTTTTTTCCCCAAATAAATTATGAGAGCTGTACCATACCTTGACAATTATTTTTGCATTGTTCAATGCAATTGAGCAATAATTCACAATAGGCATTCCTAATATAAGGGAAATTCTGAACAGTTAATTATGGCATGATTTATAGACAATTTTGAATAGTGAAGAAGAAAAACATGTCCTTTTTTTTGGGCATTTAAAAAATGGTCAAACTCTTAGAAAAATCCTTCTCATACCTCCTGAACATCCTTGAAAGCTCCTTTGTCTCCTCCCTTGAAAGCACTCCCAAACAGGTATTTTAAACTTCCAAATTAGTTTAAGGTTTAATCCCATATATTGCATGTTGAAATAATCCAATTTCACGGTGTCTAAGTAATAAGTTAAATGAAATGTAGTCTAAAGGAACTTGCTACACTTTCCTATGTAGATGCATGTAGGGAAAACTCTTTTCTGGTTGTGTTTTTGATATTATTGCCCTTCGTTAAGTGATGATACAACTATGTTTGTAGACTGTGAGTACCAGTTAGCAAGGAGGTTTAACTAGCATTTTAATAGGGAGATAACATTTTCCCAGTATTTACAGTATTAGTCACAATGGTTTATTCCAGAGTTATTGTGTAAATCTCAAAGTTTCTTTTTTTTTTTTAAAAAAAAGAAGAAAATCCCTGAGAAAATTTGACTTACTTTATGGAAGTGAAACTCTTTTCATTACATAGTCTCCTGACATGCACAAATAAATTCAGAGTAATGGCTTTGTATTATGATCTCCTTTTAGGTTTTGATTGGCAGCAAGTCTTACATAAATTTCAAGTAGAGTCAAGTTCTATGCTCTCTCCTCATTCTTAGTGAGATCTTACTTGGAAATACCCTGTTAAATAAAGAGTGTCTAAATGTTTATGCTAAGACACTTAGGGAACAAAAAATTACTGAAGATTTACTGAAGATATAAAGTTAGCATGCATTATGTTACATTTGAGTCCCTTTCTGAATGCTTTGGTTCACGAGTGCATGCCATTTGCCTTAGCTTAAATCGTCGTTTAGAAGGAAGTTTTGGGATCCCTGTGGACAGTTTAGCTCAGTGGGTCTGCGTCGCCAGCTGTTCTTTTAGGGCCACACTGACTCAGCTATATGTTAGGTCTGCAATGATTAAATAATTAAGTCAGAGATTCAGAGCTAAGGTCGAGAGTGAAAAAGTGGCATGCTCTTAAAACACATTAGAAGCAAAGAATCTGCATGCGTGGCTGAAGACACCTCTAGATCACCAAGAGGAATCGTGACATGGTGGGCAATTAAAGGAGAAAGTGAAGTAGCTCAGTAGCGGATGGAAATATTTCTTTCAGTCCCTGTTGTAGAAGTCATTGGGGAAATTCCTATTCCAAGGACACTTTTAAAATGGAAATAACAGCATGGTCTTGACAGAGATTGAAGTCTCAGAGGAGAAAGTTATGGAGCAACTCAGCAACTAGGACGGTGGAATATTCATTTGAGACGCCTAAAGTAAGGAAAGTGTGAAGTAGCAGAGTTAATGAGAAGGAATTTATCCTTGAAATGGTGACTATGCTTGAAATGGGAAAGTCACTTCTTTGCTTACTCCAATTGAAATAGAAGCCAGGGAAAATTGTGGCAGTAAATCACGGACTCTGTGGATGGTGTTCCAGAGACCTCTATTGTTAGTCAGCATTAGTCTTTTATAGTCCAAGTCACAAGCGAAGTGCACACACTTAATCATCTAATTTGATTGGTAGCCATATACTGTTCATGCGCCTTATGCTTCATTTGGATTGGTTATAGTTCTTTGGTTGTCTTTACTATTTTTGCCTTTGGTATTTCCTTATCTTGTTCTAGTTGCTGTTTTTTGTAATTGAGCAAGCGGTGTTCAAGGACATAGCTCAAATTCGTCAATATCAAACAGCTGTACTGCACTCTCTGCCTCCACAGAAAATCTTGCAAATTACACCTTGGCAAATTGTAGTTTTGCTCAGGGAAATGCCCTGAAAAGCCTAATTAAAGAGCGAGGTAAGTAAGTGTAACCTGATATAGTCATACCAGTCTAGCTCCTTGAAGTAAAAGTGTGCCTCATTTATCATGCAGAGTTGTTTGAAACAGTTAACAAAGTGGATAGATAAAGGTAAATATAATAATTCACTGAGGTGCGGGCAAAGATAAACTCTTAAAAAGATCACCAAAAATATTTTAAATGGCCACAATTATGACAATTGTGATGAATTAAATATCTATGAAAAAATAATCAAAAGATGTTCATAATTGGGCATCTATACAGATGGCACTCTATGCTCCAGGATTTTTCCATGTTGTGGAGGCTGTTTTTCTCAGGAGAGACACACTAGATTTCAAAACACTGTCATCTTCATTGAGGTTGGATCCCTGTGGTGGTTAGTGAAGTGCTGAGTACATCACTAGGGATGATGCTCCTCAGTACAACAATTACAGGATCCTTCTGGGGGAATACTTGTTGACGTGCATCCACCATCAGCACATTGGGGTATGCCTTGTCTCTGGGGGGCACTGGGAGCTGCAGGGCAGCAGGGAGATTCAGTGGTCTTGCAGATCTCCAGGACAATGGTGACCATAGTGCATTTGTTGTTACTGAGGTGAGGGTCTCAACACTGTAAAAGGCTGCTCTGGGCAACTTTGGAATTATGAAGCATAAGAAACGGGATTATGATGAAATCTAAAAGCAGGTATGTGACTGCTGCTGCACACATGGTGTCACTTCCTGACATAAGAGTCTTTCTGGAAATTACTGACTCATTAATGGTCAATCTACACCCTCTACTAGGTTTTTGTGAGGTATACCTAGAGTTGTTGAAGTGTTGCAGAGCTAGATTTAACAGTGATATTTTTCAGCAAGCTTGCCATTCTCAGCAAACCACAAAGCAGCTAGTGCATACATGATATTGGTCAAGGTGTCAAGCCCTATGAAGTTTGTTAGCTAAATGATTCTACTGCATTTGCATGGTAAGGTTATGGTAGTAGGGGGGCTGCAGGATTTGCCTCTGTGAGAAAGTACCAGAAGCTTCCTGTATGTCTGACAGAGCCAATGCCAGCCGGCTCCAAGATAAACCTGCTGCTAGCCAAGGCGAAGTCCATCAGCAATGGTAGTAGCACCTCTGTGATAACATATTTAAGAAGGGGGAAAAAACCTGTGCAGCAGCAGCCAGGAAAAAGGAGTAAGAATATGTGAGAGAAACAGCTCTGCAGATACCAGGTCAGTGAAGAAGGAGGGGGAGGAGGTGCTCTAGGCACCAGAGCAGAGATACCCCCACAGCCCATGGTGCAGACCATGGTGAGGCAGGCTGTCCATCTGCAGCCCATGGAGATCCACAGTGGAGCAGAGATTCGTCTGCATCCTGTGCAGGGGAAGGAGGCAGAGAAAATGGGGAGCAAAGTTGAGCCCTGGAAGAAGTTAAGGGTTGGGGGAAAATGTTTTAAGATTTAGTTTTTATTTCTCATTATTGTACTCTAATTTGATTGGTAATAAATTAAATTAATTTTCCCCAAGTCAAGTCTATTTTGCCTGAGACAGTAACTGGTGAGTGATCTCTCCCTGTGCTTGTCTTGGCCGATGAGTCTTTCGTTCTAGTTTCTCTCCCCTGTCCTGCTGAGGAGAGGGAGTGATAGAAGGGTGTGGTAGGCACCTGGCGTCCAGCCAGGGTCAAGCTACCACAATGACACACAAGAAATAATGTGGAACTTCCTGCAATGTCCAAGACCTTCCTGGTTTTACTTTTCTTTGCCTACTATCAACAGCACGCAAGCACAGACCAGTGAGTGTATGTGAGGCAACAGTAGCTATATATGTTGTATAGACATATGGCATATACATATATGGCTTATATGCAACATATGCATGACATACATATTTGTACAGGTATGGCATGCATACAACATATACATATGTTATATATATGACAGGGTGAAAGTGAAGGTGCATTGGAAATACGTGAGAGGTTCATAAATGCTACAAGGAACTCTTCTGGGGTACAAGGTTGCAGGAGAGACATTGTGTCAGTAGACCACCCATACATATTTTAGTGTTGATGTGAAAAAGGAATCTGAAATCATCCTGAAGAGCTTATGCCTTGAATGTGGACCATTGCTTAGCCAGTCCTCAAGACTCATTTCAAAGAACTTAGTAAACATAGCCAAAAAATTTGCACCTCCCAGTGAGAAATGAGACTGCACACTTTCAGAATCAAAGTTTCTGACATCCGTTTTTGCAAAACGGACTGTACCTCTTTTCATATTTACTAAGGTGCTTTATGAACAGCAAAAGACCTAAAACAAATAATAGAATTTGCCGTTTCTGAACCACAAGGAATCAGATACTCAGTCCTTGGCAAGTGTTCTTATTCCTTAAAACCGCTACATGCTCCTAGGTGGCTTAAACCAGAAGTCTCTCTTTACATTAACATATCCTTCCAGGCCCAGCAGGAAATATTTCTCTGACTTTATAAACTCCGTTATTGAGTTTGTGATTGACAGAAGTTAAAGTGAACGGAATGACTCTATTTTCAGATCTGTGTAGTCAAATATTATGGGATTCCTTTGCCCTCGGTCCTTCCCTCCATTTCTCAGTGATACCAAACAAGGCAGGACAAGGCTTTTCCCAAGAGAAATGTGAGGAGTTTTAATGAAGCTGCTAAACCTCACTCAGTGCCTGCCACAAGTGACAGCACCTGTATACAGCAAGGTATACAGGTGCTGTATACCTTGGCTTTGCCCAGCTCTTTCCAACAGTAATAAGGTGTGAGGTGCAGCAAGCCAGCTGGGCATAACCTTGAAGGAGCTCAGCAGCAAGTGACTGGTAGGAGTTTCACGCGGATGAAAGAGAGGAAGTGGAATAATGGAGATAGCCATTCATCTGGTATTCCCCATACATTGCTTCTCGTTGCCTGTTTTTTTCTTACCTGTCACAAAGAAGTGGCTGTCTTGTGAAAAGAGAAATCTACTGCCAAATACAGAGACATTGTTGCAGTGAGGGTGAAGAACAGCTAATGATAAACTGGGAGCTAAAAAAGAAGAAGAAAGAACTGTATGGCCTTGAGAAGCACAGTGATGCAAAAGGGATCGAATGTAATAGTACAAAAGTAAAAGATCATGTACTGAGGAGGAAGGGAATTTCTGCTGTACGCTGAGAGCTGATCAGCCAGAAGTGACAGAGTGGTAGAAAGATGTGGGTGTATGAATCAATCACAGAATGACTCTGAGCAACCAGCATGATGTGGCCATAGAAACAGATTAATTCCATACTTCAGAATATCAGAAAGGATGTGCCTGGCACAGAAGTGTGTGCTGTGTATTTCGTACAAGACTCTGACAAGGCCTTGTGTATATTATTCTGGCTGCTTTTTTTTTCAGGAAATGTGAGGGAGGAAGAAGGGATTTTAACTAAAGGACAATAGCAGTGTCATGAGGGGTCTGGCTTTGGTCTCTTCCAACCCATGTTTCTGAATGAAGGAGAGATGAACAGCTTGCTCTATTAGTATATGTGATTTTTTTTTTTTCTGAATCCATGGATTTTCAAGCATTTATACATTATTTTCACTGGTTTAATTTTATATATCTTTTAAAGCCTTATAATGCAAAAAAAAAATTACAGTTGAATTTTAGGTTATACAAATAAAACTAAGCTCCAGACAACCTACCTTACTCTCCAGTTGATGACATTGTTCATTTCCTTGGGATGAAAGCAGCTGCAGTTGTTAAACACTGTCTGGTTTAAGGGTGTGTATTCTTCCTTGGACAACTTCCATTTGAAATAAATACAATTTATTTAGCTCCCATCTTTCTTTCCCCATTGTGGTTAATTTTTGACTCAAGAAGATTCAAAGAAATCTAGACAAGAGTTAATCTCAAAATATGTACACATAAAGCCATTTATGGCAAAGTCACTAATTTCACTCTTTAAACAAATTCCTGTAGTTAACATGATTTCAACAAATCCTGAGGATAAGAGGATTTAATCTGTCTTTGTATTTACCAGTCATTTTTTTTTCCCTGCTGATCTGTCAGTCCATGACCTTGAAATCATTATTACTGAGATTTTAGCAAACTCTAGCTCATTATAGTTTCCTTTCTCCACAGGCAGCAGATAGGTTTTTGTAAGTTTTAAATGTTGAAGTTTATAATTAACGTAATATAAATTACAAGGCACCTAATTTTAGTACTGTAAATAGAAGAAAATTTTAAATCTTTCTTGTGCCCTGGAGCTGAAAGTGTCTAAGTTTCAGAAAAGACTTGGTTTTCTAATCATCTGACTCTAGTGGCAGAATAATTTAACTTGTATGGACACACGTTAATTGGTGAAAGCTGGATTGTTAAAGAAATGACCAGTTAAAGAAGAAACTTAGAGATCTGCATTCTTTAAGATGGAAGTCCAAGCTTACAGCTTTGAAAAAATGTCACAATCAAATGATCTTAAAAAAATTATTACAGTCACATTCTTTGACATGGCTAAAAGCATGATCAGAATAAGTTGCCTTGCCTGTATTTTAGCCCATGCTAAGTGAAAGGTCATTAGGAAAGTGGATGCAGAGTATTGCCACCTTAATGTCTCACAGTCTTTGTGACTGATAGGGTCAAGTGTGATCTTGGAATAATGGGATAATGATCTAAATTTTTTTTTTTTATATCCGTTCATAGAAATAAAGTACACAGCAAGAATGTAATTCTGAAGAGAAGAAGAAAAACGTATTTCTGCATCAGTACAGAGCAGTAAGATCCTGTTTGATAGTGAGACTTGCCCTGCAGAGCCTCAACATGCGTTGGCAATTGCATGCAGTACAACCTTGATAGAAGATTGTGTTATTCATTCAGTGCAGATGGTACCCTAGCAGGCAAAATCGAAATTAAAAAAAACCTTATCTTTCTCCAGAGCATCCATTCTTTTTGAAATTTCAGAAGGAAGAAAATGTGAAGATTTCTTCTAATGCTTGCTGTGGATAAGCGACAGTGTTTAGAGAGCTTGACAGTATGTAAGAGAATTCAATGGGATTTTGTTTTCACCTTGAATCAGTGAACTCTTTATTGCCATATTCTTCCCAGAAAAAGATTACTTGCTTTGTTTTGATTTTTAATGGATGGATTTCAGTAAAAAAATATGAGGATGCATTCTGGAATTTGTGTTTAGAAAAGCCCTTGGATAGTAATATACCTCCTATGCTTTCACCTCTGTGTTCTAAATCCAGATGGTCAGGGCTACACTTTGAAAGAGTTGCTGAATAATACATTTGTCTGATAATATAAAGTTCAGTGTTTTCACTGACTGTTCAGTTGTCGATTCTGAGCTTGTCGTCTCACTGTGATACATAACCACCCATTTTACTTTTTAGCCACGTCTGTCATATTGCCCAACATGGGCCTGCTTTTTTCAGAGTTTTAAATTTTGATATATAAAGTGTTATGAATTTGGATGATAAAAGTGTTTATGAGTAATTCAGCATGCATGCTGGAGTATTTAAAATGGCTTATTGTGTCTGACTGTACCATCTGGAGAGAAAGTCGCTAGACTTTTCAGTGGTTTTATGGGAAAGGACTTTTTTAAGCCTTTAGATTGTTCTAATTAATGCATTTGGTAATGTTACATAAACTGCATATTGAAAATAAAAAAAAAGAGTTTGTAAATATATTCACTTTTAACTACAACTAAGGAGTTAAACACTTGGATTAATGATGCACTAATTAATACAGAAATTCCATGCCCTTCTGTAGGATGTACAATGTTAATGACATCAGCTCTAGCCCAAAGGGAATCTTCCAATTCTGTCAGAATAAGCACAAAAAACTGGTAGCAACTCTTTCCTTAGATTTCAGTTACGTGAAAGCATCTTGTTAGAATCTTTGATTATAAGGTAAGTGATTATGCAAAATGGCATCATGTGGCTTTTCATATTTGTTGTTGTTCTCCATGGGTTGTATACCATCTCTGATCAGTTTATGCTTCAAAAGATGTTTTTTCCCCCACCAGGTCCTCATAGGACAGGATTCTGAGATTCCAGCTGCATAAATGGAGTATCCTGATGTAATGAGACTTACCAAATCCTGCAGAAAAAAAATGTGGGAAGCATATTTTTTTTTCCCAATTGGCAATACATCATATTTTGAAAACATTAATATCATCACAAAGAAACAACTGAAATTACTATCATTTTAATAAACAAGATTTATAACCTCTCTCTTTTTTTTTTCTGTCTCCAAAATGAAAGTATTAATGCTTCTTTTGCGTGCCTTCTTTGAGAAAGGGAGAGTAAGAGTTCTAATTAAACGAAGTTTCTGTAACACTACTGTAATATGTCTAATAATAATAAAGGAGCACAAATTTTAATTCAGTAGAGGACACATTTACAAATCCTGGAGTGGTTATTTTATCACTAACTCTGTAAGACAGAGATTCCCTCTGCAAACGGCTGTATCACCTACAGTGTTCCTATAAGATGATTTTTTTTTTCCCTCAGTTCTGCTAAGAAAAAAAATAAAAAGAGTATTCAGGCAGTCAGATAAGTTAGAATAAACACCATATGAAAGTCTTTTGGGCTAACTTGAGTGACTGGGCCTAGAGGACAGTATCAATTTATGGAGAGTGATGAATAACTTGGGGGAAAGTGTATAATATCTCCAACTGGCACAGCAAGAGTCAGAAAAGAAAGTACACCTGCAGCCCAAGTCATACAAGCTGCAATAGAAGGATACGGGGACTGAATTGTCCTCACCTTCACTCGTGTATACAGTATATCTATGCAAGGGGATATACAAATATAAGCAAACAAGACTTTTGTACTGATATTTATGGTAATAAGGAATTGCTTATCTGAAATTATGTGTTGAAAATTATCAAATAAAGGAGAATTAGGCTTACTTTTCCACTCTTTTAATACAACAGGTGAGTTATTTTGGAGATTATAGGGAATGTTTCCAGTCTTAGCTAAATTGTTTAATATGCTGAATGGTAAGATAAGAAATGCAGTGCCTTTTTTATAAAGCATATTTAGGTCTTGTTCTGCATTAGGACTAATCTCGTAGAACAGCTAATGTCTGATGTTCTTCTCTTCTCTCCTTCCAATGATTTTAGAAATAAAAAAGCAAGTGAGGGATTAAAACGCACCTAAACAACGAAATGCAGTGTTACTGAAGTAACATTAATCTGTGCAAAGTTGGAAGAAAAAAGATGTTCTTCGTGTTCCTCGCAGAGCATGCATATACCGAGTGTGCTGTATAAACTATTTCATAAAGAAGGTATATAAAAAGGTTACACTTAAAAAATTTGGACATGCATCTAAGGTAATTGTATCTGGTTCAGTCTGACCATATTAATTCTATTAATATGATTTTCTTCAGATATAAGAAGGAAAAAGAAAATTTCTTTTGCACAGTTGAACATCTGCTGCAGGCTACAAATTATGACAAATTGACAGATTTTAGTCTGTAATATTTTATGGAAAAGAAAAAAAAAATCCTCCTGAGTATTAAATATTTCATGCAGTAGCTGAAAAGAAACATTTTGGAAGTAAGTTGTACTGATTTTCAATTCAGAGCTAGCATCAAAGAAGTTTACAAATTGGTGCAAAGGATCAGTTGAGTTAATTGTTTTTATTTAAAATTTACTTTAAGGATGCAAACAACAGGTTTCTTTTAGAGAACTGATATGGAAGCAGGAGCAGCATAACTTTAAACAGGACTGTGTCTGAGCTGGTAAGCATAGAATGGAGAAATCATGCAAGCTGTGCCTGGCTCCTTGAACTTCTTCAGGGGAGCTATTTGCATTCATAGTTCCTGGGCAAAATAATGTCCTTTTGCCTGACAGCTTACCAGTAGGCGAAATGGATTCAGTGATGTTAAGGGACTCCAAAAGTCTCTAACATAAATGCTGCAGGAATATTTAAGTTACATAAGGTATCCAAGGCCTTTCCAAAGCCTGGAACAACTCAAAGCCATCCTAGTTGTTCTTTCCTGCTGAGATACTATTTCAGATAATTGGATCTTCTACTATCTGCAGGAGCTAGGTGCAGATGACATAACTTCATGTTTCCAGAAGTAAGAAGAGATCTTCTGTCATGCAGATGTCAAATTGGTTAAAAAAAAAAACAGAAACATAAAAACAAAAGACCAGCTGACTTGGCCTTTCCACACAAAGAGAAAACTGAAATACCTTTCCTTAAAAGAAGAAAACCTTTCAGGGATATTCTATGACAGCTTCACCTGCCAGGTTGCAATTATAGGGTCATGTTAGATTCATCACTGTTCCAAGAGTGATAAAAATAGTAGGAAGAAATGTTTTCTGTCGTAACTGGCTTGCCAGGATGCATCATCTTTTTGAACTGGACCAAGCCCTAGTAACTGTGATTCATGTCATCTAAAGGTTACTCAGTAACAATCTAATACTGAAAGCAGTGGGAGAAAAGGCAATGGTCCCTCTACATTAATATATGCATCCTTTTAAAGGTGAAAATAAAATGTGTGAGTGGGTTGTATAGACAAAGGTCATCTAGATAGAGTAATGGCAAAGGATTATTACTCATTTTGGGTAATGCAGGCTGTTGACCTATAAATGCCATATATGAGGAAAAGGACTAACCTTTACTCCTTACTTTTTAGATATCTGCACTAAACGCTTGCCTAAGTAAGTGGCAGTTTATCATTCAGGTTGTGGAGCATGCTAGATTATGAAGTACCAAATGTTCTGAAGGTCTATCTGTTCTTGGAATGTAAAATGAAAATGGCACCAATTCTTCTCTTGCTGTATTAAGTGCAGTGAGTCCCTGAAGGTGCTAATTAGCCAAATGTCACAATAAGCAGTTTTATGTTTGTACTTAAACTTGCCAGTCACTTAAGCTAAGACACACACAAAAAAAAAAGATTTAAAAATTCCAGAGCTTTATTTGAGGAAAATGGACACCTCTCTTCAGAGGAAGACACCTGCCTTTTGCAACACTGATGACCTATGTCAAACATACAAACCAACTACGACAAAAAGTGGTTAGGTGCCATTCTGAACCTCTGCTGAGGCCTGAATATTTCCTCACACAACGTATGCATGTGAATATCACTCAGTTTCTGTGTACGACATTCAATAAATGTATATTTGATGTGGAAAAAAGCAAGAAGCATTACAACAAGCAAAATAATTTAGACTAAGGAATTCAGATACGGAAATGATCTTCAAGTCAGTCTGGGTTTTCTCTGTTTTTCATATAATCTTAGTAAATTATTAAAAATATATTCTAACCTCTTTCTTCTCTTTGCCCTCCAAGAATGCCTTAATTTTGATCTAAGATATTTGCTGCCAGTAGTTGTACAAACAGTACCTGAATGTAAATAGTTATTTGGAATCTTCATGGGACTTTGTGAAGTTCCATGAAGTTTAAGAAGCTCCTCTTCCTCATTCACTTGGTATTCTTTTTCCATTGAAATAGAATTATTTTTAAAAGTAACCTGCTAAATTCATGGAAAAGAAATGCATCAATAGCTGTTAAAACAAATGAAAGGAAAACACCTCTCGCTTTAGCAGTCTTTGAGTCTAGCTCTAGGATGTGATTCTAAGTGATAACATAGCATATATTTGGTTTTATGACATGGGTGATGTAAAATGCTGTACAGAGGGGTCTAATTCTTTCTAATGTAAGAGCTTAAAGTTAAGAAGCTTGAAGATTCCCATGTGCCTAGAATAACCTTTGGGTGTCTTTCAGCTTTTCAAGAAAAAGTGTTGTTTCCGTGATAAAACAAGGGCCTGAAATAGATTAATCTTCTGCTGTTGTTATAAATCTAGCATCACAGGATATTGATTTATCAGTATGACACATGGGTAGCAAGATTTATTTACTTCAGATTATTTTACCTAGCTTCATTAATTAATATATGCAAATACTTAGAAATTAGTAAAGCTGCCACATCAAAATAAAGCAGCATTATTAATGTTGTTAGTATTTTTGTGGTTTTGGGGTATATCTTATCAAACGTATGTCCTCTTCTACACAGAGGAATAACTTTATCTCTGCTGCTGTTTCCTATGTGATCTTACAATATCATTGAGAGGCGATGAGGAACTCAGGAGTACAGTTTGTGTGAAGGGCACCATTTTAGAATCAGGGTTCCTTTCTTTTTTTTTTTTTTTTTCTGCACCACATGAATGAACAATCAATCAGTCAAATTAGAGTCTAGTACTGAAATTTGGAAATAAAATAGTTACTTGCATTGCAATTGCCTTTTGTTTTAAGATTCCATCACAAAGGAGAGCATTCTTCACTGTTAATGCTTAATCAGATGCTTGGGTTTTTTTTCTCTTACAAAAAAAATGAGTGGCATCAGAGGTCTGATTTTGACCAGGGATGGAATCCAGTCAGAACATAACAAGTAGCATTAATAGAACATAATAATTTCTCATCTATTGATGACCCTTAAAGAGAATTGTAGTTATTACCTTAGAATATTCTCTCATTTATTACCTGTCTCATCACTGAATTTCAGTGGGTTTATGCAGTAGAAATATAGATGTTTGGCTTCAAAACAGAGAAAAATGATTTAGCTAGTATAATGACTGCAGATGGTGAAGTCTAATTCAATTTTTTTCACATTATATGGGATTTTTGAAGATGATGGTGGTTACTAGACCAGGTAGTTCACTGGAGACGTAGAGTGAGTTTGTATCTTAGGGCTAAACTAGTTATGAAAGGGTATTTTCTCAAATCTGGCAGAAGTTCATTAAACTAATTATGTGTGCTTGTTGGATAGCAATCTAAGCTATTAATATTAGTAAAACCCTTTACATTGTAAGCAAAAAGATGGATATTGAGAAATGAAAAATTATTTGAACATTCACCCTTTTACAGAAGTCAACCAAATCCATCTTTGGTGGAGCAAAACTCAGTAGCAGAATTAGTTTTGTCATTTTCTGATCCCAGGTATTTCCAAATGTCTTTTATTTTACCTTCTTGGTCCCAATGATCTTGCAGTAGGAACACAAGTTCAGAATTCGTTCTGACATTACAAGCTGGAGTGTTTTACATTGATGGCTTTCATATGCTTCAGCATTTTCTACAGTTGAGCATTTTCCTGGGTTGTCAAACAAATGTTGACCTACCTGTTCTTCAGCTCAACTTTGACATAATTGTAGGTGTTGTTATTACCAGATGAACAAAACTAGGAATACTTAGTAATAATTAAGATTGAAAGATGTAGTCCTCTGAAGGAAAAGTTCATGCAGGCAGTAACTTCTTGAAGGACACTTAGATTATCTTGTTCATCATAAAAATTGTATCATTAATGTTTCACTGTGTCTTCGGAGAAAAGACATAGATACATAATCTGAGAAATATTTATACCACTGATAAACACAACTCCATGATGCTAGTCTTCAAACTGACAGTTACAAGTTAGAAGATTCCGTAATCATAACTGACAGTTTATTAAAACTATTGGCTCAGTGAGCAGCAATGGTTCAAATATGATGGATATCATCCAGATATCGAGAACAAGACAGAGGCTGTAGTTTTTCCTTCATATAAAACTTTAATGTGGCCACACTTTGAGTGCTGTATTCAGTTCTTCTTTCTACAGTTCAAGAAGTATCTAGTTGAGTCAGAGACTACAGAGAAGAGAAATTAAAATAACCAAGGGAATGAAGCAGCTTCCCTACAAAGAGACCCTAAAAAGGCTGGGAGTCTTCAAAAGTCTATGGAGAAGATAATGTTAATGAAGGTTATGGCTGAGTTTACAAAGTTGTGAAGGGTCTGGCTGTGGTGAATGCAGAATGGCTAGCCACCAATCACCACTGTCCTACAACAAAGGTGCAGTTGTCCAAACTAGATTGAGATTTATTTAAAACAGATAAAATATAATAACAAGTAGAAAGTATCTTCCTACATTTCTGCTTCTATCCATTCATTTCTAACTACTGGCTTTTTTCGTAGCAGCTAATGAGGTGATAGAATTTTTTTGGCACAGAAGCTTGTGGAGGCAGATAGTATCAGCAGGTTCAGAAAAGAATCAGACCAATTTATACAATGGGTAAATAAAAGGGAATAAGGGAATAGGGAAGATACATCCTCTAGGGCTAGGTTTGTGTGCCCTGCCTTAGTAAATGCTCCAGTGGCTATAGCTGGATCAGAATAATTGTCCAGGTTGAGCTGACTAATTTCTTAAACTCTTACAAGCATTTTTCTGCTCACCTTGCTTATTTGTTTGTTAAAGGGTTTCCTCTTCTAATTCTCAATTAGCTTGTAAAACTTGTCTGGCTATCTCTTACTGTGTTTTACCATAGCTTCTAAGGGAATAGGATCCCGGTTACACAGAAACCTCTGGACTTAATTGTAATATTTATACTAATTCTTATATTCATAAAATATTATTAAAATATTATCATTTTGAATATTCAAATGTATGTACCTGGGATTACTCACAGAAATGGTGTAGGCGGTTTAATTATATATACCAAGAAAACACGTAACTCATGCTTCTTTAAGAAAAAAATGTAGCTACATTGTTGTTGCCATAATATATTCTGGAATAAATGGTGTGGGCAAAAACAGACTAGTTTAGTTTGGTAAAGAGTCTTTTCATGAGGTCATCATGGTCTTTCAAAGGCACCTGCTGTCTGCAAATCTGTTTTCTCAAATAAAGAGTAGCCTGTACATTGAGAACGATTTTCCAGATGTTGAACTGAGTGATTTAAATTGGAGGCTCCTGGTTAAACCTGATCAGCACTATTTAAAACAACCCAAAAGCTAATCTGCCCAAGATGTTATAACCTCACAGTTAATGAGGCCTGTTTTGATTCTGATGAGAATTTTCTTTTCAGAGCCAGCATATGTTCAATAAATCATGTTAAAAACTATTTGAAACAGCACACTTAAGGGCCTTTACTCTGTCTCCTTTGATCAAGCTTTGCAGATTGAAGCAGCTAAAGTATGGTCCAGCATTGTGGTTTGGGTTATTACTTTAGCAGTAGTCCAATTTTCTTTAGCAATTTGGAACACACTAGAACTATCCTGCTGACAGTAGATCCAGGCTAGTCTTTAAGGCTTCACAGATATGAACCACATCAAAAAGATAAAGCATGTGGAAGCAAACAGGAACATGGGTGTCATGCTCAGGATGAGATTGCTGAAGAGCAGAAAGGTCATTTTCACCCAAATCTCATGTGCTGAAGGGGAGAAGTAAAGTTATGGGAGGCTTCACCCTCAAATTCCATGTATCATTTCTGTTAACAGAGCACAGTAATAGGAATAGTTCCCATCCAGTGCTCCAGAGCACAAAGCTGAGAATGTTCTTTATGTTTTTCTTATAATGTGAAGTACCTGCACTGGAGTTGGCATGACTCACAGGAAACCACCCGGAAATGTGCTGACCACCCTGCCTCATGGCATATGAGATTTCCTTCAGATACGTTCACATCATCTCAACATAATTTGCTTCCTCAGCTCTTAGTTGCTTTCCTAAACTGCTGTATGTTAATGAAAGTGCTTGTTAAGTAACTCTTCTTATTCATATGCCAGAGAGAGAAGGAATTCTTTATATACAGCACATAAGGTTAGTGGATTATTCTGGACTGTAAAGAGACTATTTCTCTACTCTGCAAATATTGGTGTAGCAAGGCCTGCAGTTCTGATACTTCACATTATAAAACATTACCTTCAAAGCTACAGTAATTGAACAACTTGATAACTTAATAACTCAGTTGAGTGTGGACTCAGAGAGTGCAGCACAGCTGTTTGACATTGACGAATTTGGGCTATGTCCTTGAACACCACTTGCTCAATAACAAAAAACAGCAAGTAGAACAAGATAAGGAAATACCAAAGGCAAAAATAGTAAAGACAACCAAAAAACTATAACCAATCCAAACAAAGCATAAGGCGCATGAACAGTATATTGCTACCAATCAAATTAGATGATTAAGTGTGTGCACTTCGCTTGTGACTTAGATAGACTATAAAAGACTAATGCTGACTAAAAATAAAGATCTCTGGAACACCATCCACAGAGTCCGTGTTTTTACTGCCACATATGGCGCTCGAACAGGGACCTTAACTCGCGGAAAGAGAGCAACTGGTGGCAGCCCCTGGCTGGACGAAAAAGCAGTGGAGACAAGAGCTGTGGAAGTGAGATCCGCGGTTCCTGAGACCAAGAATAAAGCAGTGGAGAAAAGAGCTGCTGTCCCTGAGACCAACAATAAAGCAGCAGAGAAAAGAGCCGTGGTCCCTGAGACCTAAATCTGCGCAATGGACACAGGTGAGCAGCCAGGGGAGATGGGGTCTTCAATGTCAGCCGAGGAGAAATTTATTGTTAGAATTTTTGTCAAAATCCTCAGGAGTTGTGGGTTAAAGTACGATGAGATGCAGCTGTGTCTGCTGCTAGGAATGATGAGAAGCACTGCTTCAAAGTAACGTAAATCAGTTTTAACGATTCTAACAAAAGTGTTAGAGGAACAGAACTGTGCTATTAATAACACTTACCTGAAGAGCTTGTTGATTTGGGTGTCCACTCACATATCAGACGCTAACATCTCTAATATATATACAGTGGGCACCCGGGACACCACAGGTATTAGACTATGGGACTGTGTAACACGGGGTGACCCTGCTGTTCAAAAGTTATTACTGGCATGGCATGTAATGTTTGAAGCCTTAAAGAATCACACACAGAAGGGGGATCTGACAGCACCTGTTTCCCAGTCCGCTCCTCCGTCCGTGAAAACAAAGACTAACAGTGAGCCAGAAAATCCCTTTGATCCAGGTCCCATAGATCCAGAAAAGGAGCATTCAGTCTTTGGAGCTTCCTTGTTATAGAGGTGGCGTGTTTGTGTGTGTGTTCTTTGTGTCGAAGGTGTCATGCTTTTTTGTGTGTGTTTGTGTGCCCTTTGTGTCAACAGTGTCATATTTTTGTTACTGTTCAGGGTTGTTGGTGTGGACGTAAGCTTATTCCAGCTGATCTATATTTGTGCTATTGCTTAGTGTTCGAGTGTGTGCAGTGTCGCTGGTTGACCCCGTTAGAACAAGTGATATATCCAGGTTGATATTGTTGCGTGCAAGGAGCAGCGTTAAGTTATAAGATCTTTAAGTGGAAACAGACAGGCAGTGCAAACAGAGAATTTAACAGATTATAGTCTGGAGGAAAGTAAAAAATTTCCTAGACAGGTATAAGCAGCCTGTGTGTGTGTGAGTATAAGCATGAAGTAAATGGTATGAAATAAGGGGTGAATACTGTCTTGCTTTTAGCAGGGGTGGAGTTAATTTTCCTCTCAGTAGCTTTGGGTTTTGTATGTGAGGAATATTGATAAAAATGCTCCGATGATAAGAGTTATTGTTAATGAGACCAAGGACACTGTGTGGCTTTCCAAGTCTCGTTAACGTGCAGGTGCAGGAAACTGGGCCAAAGACAGACAGTGTATTGGTCATTTGGACATTGGGTGGTGAGAAATTGTACATTGTTCATTTTCTATATATTAATGTTCTTATATTTGGTTATTATTGTGGGTTTCCTCTTAGTAAACTTCAGCATAAAGCAACGTGTTTTCCTTAAATGATTTGCATAAATTGCTGGGAGCTATCAACTGGGTACGCCCGGCTCTAGGCCTTTCTACTGAATTGCTTTCTCCACTACTCAAAATACTTAAAGGAGACTCAGATTTAACCTCTCCTAGGAGGCTAACTCCAGAAGCGCAAGTGGCATTACAAACAGTTTTGCTACAGATTTCCATTCATTGGCCTAAGCAGCCCATGTTGCAATTTTTAGGAGAATTAATGTTGTATCCAGCAACTCATCTAAGTTACACTCCCATAGAAAATGCCCTAACAATATTTACAGATGGATCAGGAAAAACACACAAATCCATGATTGTGTGGAAGAAAAATGATAAGTGGCATCATGACGTACAATTGGTAGAAGGTTCAACCCAAACTGTAGAACTTGCAGCGGTGGTACGAGTTTTGTATAAGTGGAAAGATGAATCCCTCAATATTGTCTCTGATTCTGCCTATGTGGTCGATGTAATACAACGTGTTGAACGGGCAGTGTTAAAGGAAATTGATAATCCTTTGTTGTATGATCAGTTTCAACAGCTATTATCGGTATTACATGTGCAGGATCATCCTTACTTTATTGTACATCTGAGAGCTCACACCCCGTTTCCGGGACCTGTCACAGAAGGTAACGCGAGAGCAGATGCTCTCTCTAATGTGGCCCTCATTCCAAACACACTCATGCAAGCTAAGCTGTCCCATGAATTTTATCATCAAAACTCTACAGCCCTTCAACGACAATTTAAGCTGACACAGGAACAAGCTCGAGCAATTGTGCATTCCTGTAGCAGTTGCCAAAACACAATTATGCCATCTCTACATGGGGTTAATCCGCGCAGTTTGTGCTCTCAAGAATTATGGCAATTTGATATAACTCATGTCCCGTCATTTGGCCAACACAAATATGTACATGTAACTATTGATACCCATTCTAGCTTATTGTTTGCCTCTGCTTATACAGGAGAATGTGCTCGAGATATTTGCCAACATTGGATGTCAGCGTTTGCTTTCATGGGGGTTCCCATGCATATAAAAACAGATAACGGGCCAGTGTATGCTTCTTGCGCAGTCCAAACCTTCCTTGCTCTTTGGGGCATCGAGCATGTTACTGGTATCCCACATAACCCCACTGGACAGGCCATCATTGAATGTGCTCATGGTACACTTAAAAATATGCTGTTAAAACAAGAAGGGGAAATGGACAGGAAATTTGCAAACAAAAAGTTAGCGAAAGCAATGTATATGCTCAATTTTCTAAATCGTTGGAGTGACAATTCTTCCCGCATACAGAAACAATTTGGATCATCTACTCACTCTACATGATGCCATCTGAGGGCAAGCACTGGTGATGGTCAAGAATCTGGAAACAGGTACTTGGGAAGGACCATTTCCTCTTATAACATGGTGAAAGGATATGCTTGTGTCTTTACAGGAGCAGTGAACAAGTGGATCCCTGCATGATGGGTATGACCAGCACTCCAAGCTGCCTTGAGTTCATCGGATTCTTAACAAGCTGTGTGGCAGCTCCATGGACATCAGTCATGGAAAAAACAAACATGTGGGTAACTATGGCTAATCCTACAGGACAGGACACCATTTGTCTGTCTTTATCATCTGCAAATGACCCTTTCAGAATGTGCTTTGTTGACCTGCCAGATAGCGGTAGGATGGCAACTCTGTGTAAAACAACAGCAGCCACGAGTGCTGAACTACAAGAGATGGAACTTTTGGGATCAGTGAAGATGGACTTCTTTCTATTTTTTTTTAACTATTCAGGAGCTAATGTTACTAGAGGGGTAATGGTTGTAAGTGCTATAAATGCCTATACATCACAACGACACAGCATGGTGTAATCATGCGAGCACTAACATATCAAAATCCAGACAGCATAAAAGACCTAAACGAAGTACACATAGCTTTGAATCTGATTGCCAAGATAATGTAGAGTTTTGGAAACCAAGTGAAATTATTGCTGCTTCAGTCTTTGCACCTGGTGTGGCAAGCGCCTAGGTGTTAGCTACGCTAAATAAATTGGGCTGTTGGCTTGCTAAGCAAACAAACGCAACTGCATCGGCACTATCAACGCTGCTAACTGATGTAGATTCTTTACGCTACGCTATTTTACAAAACGGAACCGCTGTTAGCCTGCAGAGCACATATTTGACAGGCCTTGTTGCACGCGAAGTCTAGTCAGTACTCTTTCACTGAATCTGATGAGGGCATAAACAGAGGTGGCTTGGAGTGGAGGAGAGAGAAAGGACCCAGAGCACACTCTATTAACAACAGGGGACCCCCTGAAGGTGCTGTGCCTGCCTCCTTTCTCTGCTCTGACCCAGCTGATCATCATCCTCTTGCTCGGCAGTGTCTTTGGCGTAGTCAGATTGGTACCAGAATAGGTCAGCAATAGATTTTTTTATTATTAACACAAAATCATCGTTGTCAGGATTTTGATGGGCTTTGCTGCATGAATCGGTTAGAATCTATTCACAAAAGTATTCAAAACTTGCAAAAAGGAGTACAAAAACTGCAACAAAGTGATGATTTTGACATATTCAGAAATCTTTTTGGTGTATTGATAAAAGCTTATTACAAATAGCTGTAGGATGCTTATTCTTTTTTTTTAATATATATATGTATTTTGATCTGTATTCCATGTGTGTTGAAATGTGTGCAGACTTTAATAGATAAAGCGTTGAAACAAGCCTCTTCTCATAAACAAAGAAAGGGGATATGTGGGTATTTCTCAAGCCAGTACGGTGTCAGTGAAAGCAACCTGACCTTGGGGAAGGGATACAATCATGCTCGCAGGAAGAAAGCCATGGAATGAGAAGGGAAGCTTTAAGATACAAGACATTGTTAGCAGAATTTATGGCTTGTTTCAACAGAGGCCTGCAAAAAACTAGTCACTGGCCTTGTAGATAAGAAAGTTACTGGAGTTGTTATGTCTGTAATAGTAGAAAATTACTAGAGGGTAGTGAAACTTAGTTTTGCTTAGCAATCGTGAATATGTATAATGT
Organism: Chlamydotis macqueenii; assembly: GCF_036417535.1. NCBI lineage: Eukaryota > Metazoa > Chordata > Aves > Otidiformes > Otididae > Chlamydotis > Chlamydotis macqueenii. The sequence continues at coordinate 48,423,638 of NC_141560.1, read as the reverse complement.
GTGATCAGTAATTTTATTAGCTAAGGTTGTGTGCGGCGTAACTGGGTGGTTGCTGTCCTTGGTCAAAATCGGAACTGTGATACTAGGCGTTATACTAGGCATAATCATTAACATTCTGTGCTTGGTCACCTGCTTACAAAAAAATGATACAGAGAATGCTACATCGGGTATAGATAGCAGAAGAACAAAAAGGGGGAAATGTGGAGGCAGAGAGTGCAGCACAGCTGTTTGACATTGACGAATTTGGGCTATGTCCTTGAACACCACTTGCTCAATAACAAAAAACAGCAAGTAGAACAAGATAAGGAAATACCAAAGGCAAAAATAGTAAAGACAACCAAAAACTATAACCAATCCAAATGAAGCATAAGGCGCATGAACAGTATATTGCTACCAATCAAATTAGATGATTAAGTGTGTGCACTTCACGTGTAACTTAGACTATAAAAGACTAATGGTGACTAACAATAGAGGTCTCTGGAACACCATCCACAGAGTCCATGATTTACTGCCACAGTTGAGCTGGGTTGAAATGCTCCATACTGGGAAGTTTTGTTGGGAATGTTTCAGCGCTAATAGATCTGCTGTTTTCAAACAGTTTAGAGAAAATACTTAAAGCTGTTTCTTTAAGAAACTGTGTCACCTCCTGAAACTTGGAACGAATATTTGACATTTGACCCGGTATATGACAAAAATCCTCTCATGAGGATGCCTGTTGCCTTCTGCAAGAAAATACAGTTAGGTTCATTTTTTTTAGAATGAACTGTGCTTTTCACAGTGGAGTAGAGTGAAGAGTTTTGCAGCTTAATTCTCCATGGTTTCTTGCTTGTCTTAAGAACATTCTTTTGTTAGAGCTTCTCTGTGCTAACAAAACTGAGATAATTCACGTAGCAATGATACTTCCCATTTGACAGTCAGTCATTGACCAAAGCATAATCTATCCATCTGTAAATCCTTCCAAATAATAGATAATAATAGCAAAAATTATAGCAACATTTAAGTTATATAAAAATAGTTAACCCAAATCCTTCAAGTGTTCTAACATTTGAGCACTTTACTTTCCAAAAGGAATATTATCTTTTCCTTTCATATTGGAAACAGAGCATAGACTCAATTCTTTTCCTGCACTTGCACAGGGAAATACACATACACACATGCATGGTGGATGACATAAAGCTGCTCTTGCTTTTTTGCCTCTTTTTGCTCTACAACCTCCTGATACTGAAAAAAGGGGGCTGTTGCTTTGCAGACTTCTCTTCACCAGACACAGATAGCATTACTTTGGCATGTATCAAAGTAGCTGCCTACGCTAGTTCTTACGATATCCCTAGAGATATATTTACCTGTTCAATTCTGAAGTCACTGCTAGCCATGTAGGAGAATAAATTTGAGTTTCCTTTTCTTCTCTGAGAGAAAATGCATGTATCTGAAAAATCACAGTTGATTTACATGAGCTGGTTTATCATGGCAGCAACTTAAAAGCATTGACTCAGTTTACCATGAAAGCCATATCTGGCTTTAAACAGTTTTACTATCCAGAAGAAGCATTTGGGAAAAAACTTATTCCATGGTTATGACATATATACATATGATATACATACACGTGTCATAACATACCATATGTATATATATCATGTGCTCTATTCTATAACCATGCTGTTAGTATGCATTTGTATAATTAAACAGCAACATATTGGAAATGTCATAGATAGCAGATATATACGTGTATAAACGGCACCTCAATAATTTTATGTTTTTGTAGCAAGAAATCTATTTACTGTCATCACTTTTACACTAGTGTAAAGTTTTATTATCTTCCCATAGAAAAGACTGAAATGAATTAGAAGCAGGACTGCACTCACAGCTCTTCCATATCAGTGAACTTTTTAGTCCCTAATGCCTTAAAGGAAGAAAGATAAATATTTTCATCAGTTATTGCATCTAAGTTAAGTAAGAATTGATTTTCCAAAACAAATCTATTGTCACTTATCAGGGACAGAATTAACAGATATTTTTACACAGCTATAATTCAGGAAGCACTCAATTATGTTTTACACAATACAAAGCCTGTTACATCTATATTGAATCTTTTTGTGACACACTTCATTTAAAATGTCACTGCATCTGTTCTTTCTACAGAAACAGGTTTTATGCATTCTATTTAGAAGATTTGAAATAGGAAACCCTATATGTACACCTCAAGAAGAAATATCTTGAGGGAAATTTATTGCATACCTGACTTTCACCTAAACGTTACCTGAATTTGTAAAATACTTGTAACGACATGTCTTCCTTTTGATTTTTCTTGTAACTGGAATCTGAAGCCTTATTTCAGACCTGGACACAGCACAGAAGTTAAAGGGTACTTACTGAGGGCTGTGTACATGTGGATGTCTAAGTCCCCAGGATTTACTGCGGTGAACTAAAAATAGGATTCTCTTTGTAGAGTGGAAAACCATTTGGAAATAGTATTTTAATTCTCTTGTCAAACCGTTATTTTACAATTCTGTTATGGAGCTGTTGGTAGGAGATAAAGTATCAAGTTATGTGCCATTAATACAGGACGGTGGGACTGAACCCGCTGCCCAAGAAAATCAAGGAGGTGAAGTCCTACATGGTGACTTTCCCAGAACATTTTACATTTCCAGAATCTTCCCATTGTGTGGTCAATGGAGCTGGAAGACACGTGTTCTAGGTGAATGGGTCTTTACATCTAAACATTTATCTAAGTTTATATTCAGCTATCTAGTATATTGGTCTAACATACATAATAACAGGATTTCATCTGAATAAACACTACTTGGTATGAATACGGCTGAAGTAATCCTTTCACACAGAATGTGTCAACATGTTGGTAATTGTACTTGATTCCTAGGAGTACTGCCCAGATACAAAAGTATATTGAGATGCTTAAACACTTGTTCCTTCTGATGAGGAGTCTTATGTACAAATAAGATTAGGTCACTGCATTTTGCATCTCTTCCCTTTTGTTGTCAAATAGTACTTTAAACACTTGTTTCATCTACATTTGGAACTTTGTGCTGTGTCACTTGCTTTTGCTTATTTCTGTTTTTAAAATAAACACCTTGATTAACGTTTCCACACAAAGCATTCTCTACTTTTTCTTATAATGCCTTTTCATTCAACATGTTCTGCCTGATGTCAATACTTTCAAGCTGCAGTAGGGACAACTGTTACAGGATGAAAAACATAATTCTTACGATTTCAGGGAAGTGCCAGGAATTCAACAGCACTTGGATTAGGTTTATTAAGTGCTCAAACTTTTCTTAGTTTTCATATTTGTTGACAGCTTTTAAATGCTTGGAATCACACATTTGAAAGTTCTTCAGGGCTTTTTGATTTTGACCAGCCAATATCCTTAAAGGAAGCAAGAGGTGGCATGCCAGGAAAATATGTCTAAGTATTATACTTACTCTGTCCTTTGGATGAAGGGAAGAAACAGCGTCAGACCTTCATGATCTGAGCAGAGTACTCCTTAAGTTTGACAGAAGCAAAGAGGTCAAGGCATCAAAGAATGACATTAACAATAACAGAAATGGTTAGAGGCCTTCAAAATCTCTTTATGATGAAAGTTTATACTTAGGCTAACGTATGCCTAAGTGAAGACAGATAACATTTGTAATATTTTAAAGATCCAGGAATATCAGGAATTATTAAGTGTGACATAAAGGCATAGCAAAGAAAATAAAAGCAGGCTGGTTAAAAAGATAGAGAGAGAACTTAAAATTCCCCTGATTTTGAAATGATCACTTGAGGTTATGCCTATCCAGAGTGTATTGCAGAATTACAGTGGCAGAAACATGGTACGATTTAGATGGTAACAGAAACAAGATTGTTTGGAGTTTCTGGAGCTAGTCTGTAGTCTGAAGAATCCCTACACATGCAGTAAGCAAATGTCATCACAAACAATCTGTGCACTGATACTACATCCAGACTACATCTTAAAATCATTAGATATTTACTACTTTAAAGAAGAGATCTTTTTAATTAGAATTTTGGCTGCATCTTTTCATTATTAGATGCCTTGGGCGTTATAGAAATAAAATATATTTATTAGTAACAGTAAAAGTGATCCAAGAGTGCTGTGGCTGACACAATAATAAAAGTCAGCAACAGTGCACATTTCTCTAGTCACTTTCCTCACGGGATTCCAAAGTACTTTGGTGCATAAACATACTACTGAGAAAACACAGAAGTTATTCTGGGCCAGCAGTACTGCCAACAGTTTTTAGAACGGGAAGTAATTAATAACTCCTTTAATTGAAACTGCAGGAAACATTAGGGACAGAGAATATAATTAGCCAACTTGGAATTTAGCCAAGGAGCTAGCATTAATACACCCTCACTGTTATGAAAAGTGTCATGGGATTGCCTATAACCTCACTCCAGTTTCATTTATGGAAAGATAAAATACATAGTGTCTTATGAATTCTAGGAAAATGTTGGGAGACTTTAAATTCAGGACAGACCAGAAACTCAGTTGCTGTGGTGGTAAGATAGTTCCTAAGACATGCTTATTAATGTCTAAAAGACAAAAAGCATTGGATCAAGTGAAAAGAAACTTGCCAGATGCATTCATCCTCTCTGTCAGTAATTCAGTTTAGTATCTGTCAACACCAGTAATTGTCTCTTTGGAATGCCACTCAAATCAGAAACATTTCTTTTTACTTTTCTAGAAGTCTTGATGCACATCAAGACATTAAATGAAAGTAATGATTGTGATAAATTCTTTCTTTGTTGTCTTTCTCTGTCTAGTTTAGAGCCTTCTGCCATTGTGTCTTGAAGAACATTTTTGATACTGTGATTTTCTCAGAAATACTGGTTTGCACGTCATCTTCTGGCATCAGACCCTGCATTGTTTGCCTGCCAATTGACTTTTTAATGTAACAATCTGAATCTGAATTGTTTTGCTTTTCAGAAGAGCCACATGTGAAGTCTTTGGCTGGCTGTGAAAGGCACATCTTTCCCAAACTGGTGAGACAGATGTTTTCACAGGTTGACATATTTTGCCTTTTTTGCTCCTCTGTCAATAATGTTGTGATCTCTGATCCCATCCGTATGGATGGTGGAGAAGCTTGTTCCCAATGCTTGTGGCAGATTGCCTGCATACCATCAAAATGAGGATAAAACTAAGAACTTCAAATCCTCGTACCAAATTGTAAATTAAGAAAGCAGGAAAAGAGCTGCTTATGGATGAGACAAGTCCGGGCTTCTTGTGAGGGAGAGGGGTGACAACAGGGCTGAGGGATCCTCCATGCTAGTGCATGTCCTCAGTTCAAAGGAATGTAAAAAACAGGAGCTGAAATCTCCTACAGGTGCCTGGGATATGGATTTTTCTTGCTTAGCGGAGGTGGATGTGGAGAAAAGTCACACTGCACCTTAGTAGCAGCCCAGCTCCTCTTCCCTGGCAGTACTAGAGAGCAATCCAGAAGAGATGCAGCTTGAGGCCTGCTCTTTGGCTGAACAAGGCAAACAGCATGTGAATGTGGTCAACTCCTGCTGCTTAGCTGGGGCACAGGCCTCCAGCCCAACCTCCAAACTTAATCCACATGTGGAGCGGAGCTGCAGGGAGCATTGAAGTTGTCATAGCCGAGAGGCAGAGGTAGATGATGCCTCCACACAGGAGCTCCTCGCTTGTTATGCTTCATGCCACCAGAGGTTTTCTCTAACTAGTTCAATGAAATAAAGCAGTGTGAACTCCTCACCCAGAACACGTACAGATCTTAGCTGGCATCTCCCTTGTTAGTACCACTGTCTAGCAGAGCACAAGATAAGATCCTTTCATCTTCCTGATTCCTGGGAAGAAGCAGAGGAGCTATCATTCATCTCCTAGATTAAAAAAAAAAAAAAAAAAAAAAAAAAAAGAAAAAAGGAATACTCTTGTTATGGTGCTTTTTATGGCAGAAAAGTTTATGACTGAATCCATTCTTTCTCAACTGAGATAAATTCCCATTATCTTCTGAGGATGGGAAATGATGACAGCATTTGTGCAGTTCAGTCTCATTCTCAGCTGGAAGTAAATGTTTTTGTGTGCCGCATCCTAGCTGAGCTGGGAGACAATTTTTTTCCAGTGCTCCTTCTCTCTTCCTTGAAGGCTATAGAGGTGTTTAATAGTTAGAAACAGCACATTGAACTATATTAAACAAGCTCAGCTGTGATTTGCTATTCCACTCTCATTTCTCATTGGATGGGCCACAGAGCATGGAGTGAGGGGAGCGAGTGCGAAGAGTTGTGTTCTGGACCTTCAAGCCCAGGACAGGAGACAAGAAACTAGGAATAGCATGAGTGTGGTGGATATGGAGACAGTTACTTAGATAGATAGGTACATAGAGTGGGTAGGTACATATGTGGGCAGATAGCTACTTTCCTAGATGGATAGATGAATGGATGGATGGGTGGGTGGATGGATAAACAGACAAATGGAGGAAGGCAATCAGAATGAATGATGGTATCACAAACTACATACTTTCTGGTAATGATGTATGCATAATTCGTGTATTTTCAAGTGGGTTTTTTGTTGTTGTTGTCAGAGAACTCTGGCTACAGGAATAAAAGTTATTAATTTTCTTTGATATTGAAAGAGGTTGTCCTGACAGAGTATTTGATCCAACAGAGAGGTCTAGAGGGATCTATGACATTCATCTTATGTTTTAGAATAATTCTTCACTGAGAGAATTAAGAGCACCATTTCTTTATTACTTTCTCAATAACTGCATCTATCTCACCACAGTGGACAGTAATTCCATTGTCAGTTCTGTGTAATAATATTAGTGACCTCTGAAACATATTTCTGTGGATGACTTCTTGCATATGGATTAATTCTTGTTCATTAAAAAGGCAGAACTCTTATCAGTTTCCGTAAATCAGTTACATTACTTATAGAAGTGCAAGTACATTTGTAAGCTCAAAGCAATCGGTTTCAGTTTTTCAGTATCTCTTCCCAGATTCCTCATTTTTATGTGCCTTTTGTGAGGTTGCTTAAGATAGACTTACACTGTAAGTTATGCGCATATGGTTGTACTAGAGGTGTGATTCTTAACTAGCACAGATAGAGTAGCTGAACATATCTTTATCAGTTTTGCTAATGTTATTATCTTTCTTTTTCCTCTGGTTGAGAGTTGCTTTACAGTTTTGTTACAAATATTAGATTTACTTGTATTCTCCTTAACTGATAAAGGCGTTTGATAGGGATACAAACAAGAATTCAGTGCTGCTGAACTTCATGAAAGTTTTGCTTGTGTAAGGACTATATGGTTGCAATCATAGCATCCTTCTCAAGGAGAAAATTCTTGGTGTGAATCAGTGTAGTTTTGCATAAATTCCAAACCATGGATAGAAATGGACTAAGCTGGAGCAGATAGCTGGAGAGTAAATCTTCTTTCAGTTGTCCCTGACTGTAAGATATGCATGGGCTTTTATCAGCCTAGACTCTAGAGCATATAAACACCAATTTCAGAAATTAAAGTTTTCAGTATGTTCCTACTAAGGGCGTTCCTTTTCTTTTACAGTGTACTTCAAAGAGAGTTTCTACTGAAAGCCTTATTTCACTAATGTATTACCAGTTGTGTACAGGAAAGGTTACTGCAGAAAGATTCATCTTACAGAGGTCTGCAAAGTTCTAAGTGGCTGAGACTTTTACTGTTGATATCAAGGACCGCATGGTCAAATCCTAAGCAAGTGAAAACCCATGATAATTTCCTAAGGAGTCCACATCTGGATTTATTTTTTTTACAGGATTACCTTGATCTCAACATCACCTACGTCCATTATATCCATCAGCGTATTCTCTGCTGACCATCCTATCTCCAAAATAATGTAGAAGGAGAGGTAATCCCTCACACCAAAGCTATTAATGGATTTCAGTAACAATGATAATACTTTGAATTAGAATGAAAGTTTTTTATCTTTTTAAAGAATACATTTTACAATAAAATGTCTTGTAAATATTAATCTAAAACCATAATTAGGATAACTCTATTGAAGTCTGTGAAGTTATACTCTGTATGAATTTAACTTCAGTGCTTTTTCTTTATGTTTACTGCTAAAGAGATTTAGCAATGAACGGTATATTTGCAAAAAAATAATTTTTCCAAGGTTTTGTAAGACCTGTGCCTTCTCAGTCCTAAAGGGTCTTCAACATACTAACATAATTGCCACTACAAGCATATGTCCAGTTAATTTGAATCATATTGAAGTGCAGTATTGCTTCTAAGGTCTCACTGAAATAATGTTGCAAGATTTGAAATTGTGACAATGTTACCCATATGAGTAGTCTTTCTGGTGGGTATCCGGGCACCTTCTCTGCTTACAAACCTGAAAGTAGCATCTAGCCTCATTTGACATGAAATGAGATTACTGCTTTTTTTTTTAATAATTTAATTTGAATCACAAAAAAAAAAAAAAGAATCTAAAATTTTAGGAAGTTGGCTTGTGGGCCTAGGCCAACTCAAGTTGTATTTAAAATATTTATATCAAAGGAAGAAGCTATCGTAAACGCTAGTCATTTTATATCACATAGTATGTAGAGGCAAAATAATACTTGCATGTAAGCCTCAGGTACAACATTAAGAAGGAGGAGTAAAAAACCCATTAAACATGCTCACATAACCTTCAAGCAAATATGTACAAGATGACAGTCAGTCTAATATATCCATTTGACAGGGACACAGAAAACCAGACTACTTTTTCTTCAGTCCCCAAACTGGCTGTCAGTCAAATCTATAAAATAAATGAACAGATTTTAAACCATCCACTGCGTGTACATGTAGACATACACACAGACAGACAGACAATATTATTCCCTTTCAACAAGAGATGTCTGGTCCTTTCTTTGTAAATGTAATTAATAACAACTCAAAGAAATCGTGTAGAACTGTGAAACACTAAAGCTTTGTGTCAGTAGAAAAAGCTTCCTATGTATTACTGGAGCTTTTGGTAGCTCTGATTTTCATGCCAGGCACAAGCACAGAGCAAGGCCCTCCATCTCCTGGTACTTCTCGCCTTCAAGGCTACTGCAGGAGGAGAGATGTGGTCCCAGTGCCTGCCATGGTCCTGCCAGCACAGACATGCAGCTCACCTCCATGCTGCACTGACCAATGCAGCACAGTATTCAGGGACCTCAAACACCAGACCCCTTATTTTGTGAACTCAGGTGAAGAAAAAGGAAAAAGAAATCCTAGTGTTTCAGATTGTCTCTGAGGAATTGTCCTGCAGCTAAAACTTACACCTGGAGGTCAGGGTGCCTTTGTGTGTTAATTCTAGTCCACATTTTACTCTCTACACTCAAGCAAAAAAGTACTTTTTCATTTTCCAACCTCAGTGTTGGGACCTCTCACTTTTATCAGAGAGATGCAATTGTAAAACTGAATTAATGCTTACAATTTTAAAAACCTTAAATGAACAAAGCTGGAATTAGAAACTAATAGGAGAGCAAAGGAGCTAATAGTGAGTTACAGTGTTGCAAATCTGGATTTAGGATCCTGCAGACTATGCCAATTTGTCATGAACAGGCGATTTAGGCTGCTTAAAGAACCACGATCAAAGGTATTAGCAAAAGTGGTTTTATTGAAATATGATGCTGTAAAAATGTGACTTAACAAAATTCAATGGCAATGTTCACTCTATTACTGTACTGCACAAATGATATAACTACCAGGACAGAATGTCGTGGTATTTGTGTGTTAATTGCATGATCAGTGTTCCAAGTTCATATGCATCAGTGCTCAGAGTGTCACTTTGTTCCTTTGATGTTTTTAGAGAATGGGTTGGAAATAGATAAGTTCTTGGCCTGGTTACGGCTTAGGCTTTTACCTCTTTCAAAGCCTGTTCCAAACTACTGCTAGTTTGGTTAAGGATTTGAGTGCATCCATCACACCTTCAGATGATCTGATTTGCAAGGGATCCTCTTTAAAAGCAGAGACCCAACCCAGGATACAACACTTGTGAATAAGCTGTGCTACAAAGAAGTTATCAATTTATTTGAAAACAATTTTATAAACTCCTGTGAGAGCCTCTTAAAACCACTCCAAGAACATTATCTTGAACAAAGCTTTTATTTATTTTGCAGTATAACTGGTCAGATGGAAACTTTATTGTTTATTTTCTTTTTATTCTCGTTATCTTTAAATCTTTTGGGGCTTATAACTTCTGTCCTTTTAGAAAATTCTATCTTGGAAGTGCTATTTTTTTTTTTTAAATATGCAGCCAATGGCTTTGATATAGTGAGTTATAGAAAGGCTCAGGTCCTTTGACCGGTCCTGTCAGGCATTTAGCCACACTCAGCCCCTAAACTAACCACATCACGTGGAAAATTCTCAGAACTTCTTTAGGAAACATGCAAGATATAAGCTGAGGGCCTTTGATTTTTCTTGATACACTGGTATTTGAAACTGAATGTAAGCAACATCATTAATGAGACTCTTTCCTCCTGTACCTTCTAATTGCATATATAGAGATAATTACCTGCCTGCCTGAGTCTCCTATTATCATTATGGTTGTTACCTTAGCTGTGTCATTTCAAAAAAAATGTGTTATTGTCCAGTAATTATAAACATTGAACCCACTAAGTGCTGCAGTAGCTGTATACACTTGATTTTCATCGTGTTGTATGTACAACATACTATTATTTCAAAAAAGATAAAAAGAGATCAAATAGCTATTTCCTCTAACCCACCCCTTATCCCTGGGGCATTTGAAGAGTTATTGGATTTTGAGGAACAGGATGATCAGCCTTTATATCCTCTTTTGACAATATACTGAGAAAGAACAAACTTTTTATGTTCTGCAAGCAACAAATCCTCTCCATTAGTGTGGCCCTGGAAAGAGTGCTAAATGTGTTGTCATTGGAAGTGTTTGAAATTCAACACACAGCGTTTTCTCTGTGCTTTCTCAGTTCTATCATTTTAGCAAATAAATGTCTGGCATAGCATGTTTTACAACAAATGATGATCTAATACTGTGGAGTTTGTAGGCACCTTTCAAATCTTACTTTAAATGTCAGCCCAGATAGTAGCTTTTCATAGGAAAGAACATGTTATTGGTTTCCTTAACCACCTTTTCTGTTTCCTCTAAAATGTATTTTGAAAAACAGTAAGAAAGAAGCTGACTTTCATATATACAAGTTTTTATCTTGTTGGATCAATGTTAGTGGATGTTAGATTCCCCTTTGCATTCTGGAAGGTGGAGTGGCAAGATAGTCTTTGGATTTAATCATCATTAACTTGCTACAGGTCCTTCAAATTATATAGTACAAATGGCTTTCCAGGAACTCATGTTCTCTGCCTATTCTTGTCTATATACAGGATGTCAGTATGGTCATAGTGTCCTGGAGAAAAATAACTGTGAATATTAACATAGGCAATAAAGCAGAGTGGAAAGTAAAAACACTAGCACTAAAAACTACTCCTGTGATGAAATAACTTAATGCTTTCCAGGTAATGGGAACAAATAACAACCCTTGTCCCCAGCATTCCAGAAAAACGGATCAAGAAATTAAAAACAGCACTGAAGTCAATAATATTTGCTGCAGGGCTTCTGTTAGCCTTTTCTCAGCTTAGAAGACCAGTTATACTATAGAATGCTTGGAAATTAATTATACAGACCTAAAAATGCTGACCACCTGTGCAGATCCGTGTTTTGGGATATTATGAGTGATCATTGTTAGCAGAACCTCAGCATTGAATGCTTGAAGATACAGATCCAACTCCAACATAGTTACGTGCTCAGAAAAACTCTGAGATAAAAACTCATTACCTACTATTGCAGGTATTTCATTCTGAAGAAACTGAGAAAAGCCTGAACAATCCAGACTTTTTCCAAGCATGATTCTTACTGCCTCTCGCACAGATGCAGTTTACCTTTTACTAGCAAAATAAATAAATAAATAAAGTCATATACTGTAAAATACTTATAGAAAATACTCCCTGAAGGGGAGAACTGTGTATGCAAGTTGGTTGTGTAGATGGGAATCGCAGATTGCCTCTGTTGGAATGGGAGTTGCCTCTATGTCAGCTTCAGAAGCCAATATAGTAATAACACTTTGTGCTCACACAAAAGAGTACCTTTCATTATGCAGTCTTCAGAGCTTGACAAATCTCATATAACGAAATCTCCCACCAACCTTGTGAGGCCAGAAAGTAGCAATATTAAATGCATTTTTAGTATTAACTAAAACTCCACGATTTTGTTCCTGTAATTTGTGTTTCTTCTCTTCATCCTACATTGAAAAAGAAGTAAACATTTAAAATTATCTGCAAGAAAGGTTACAAAAAAGTTATTCTGGAAATGTCAAAAAGACCTTCCTGATACATTTATTTGACTGCTTTTACTTTTGTCTGTCTTTACACAATACAATTATACAAAATATGAACAATCAAAGCAACTGAATTAAAATGTTTCAATATTTTTTTAAAAAGACTAGTGTTCTAATGAAATTGAAACAAAATACATTGCTGTTATAAAAATATTTCCTTCTTCCAAATCTACAGATGTAACAAGTTCTAATAAAATGTTTTGATTCCAAATTGACATATATCTACACCTATATCTATATAATATATATTTATGTCTATATCTATACCTATACCTGTACCTATGTAGCCTATATCTATATGGCAATGTATGTATTTGTATCCACTTTTCAAGATGATTACCTTTGTGTTATGGCTAACCGTATGCCTGCAGCAGTGCAGGCAATGTCTTAGCACCATGGAGCCCACTGGCAACTCTACACTGCCTTTGTTGAGTTTAGGTTATGCCATTTGGGGAAAACATTCCAACATTTGAATCCTTACCAAGTGTGTTTGTCATACACTTTTCACACTCCTCTTCAACCCATCTTTTGGGCCGTATTGGGCACCCAAAAAGATAAGGGTTAAAGGGCAAAACATTGAAGTATACTCCAATCCAACAACATTTTACCTGGCTCTGTGATTTTTACTATAGTTTGAAACCTGAAGGCTAATGAAAGTCCTTCATATTTGGCAGATCTTCAGGGCAAAACCTTTTTTGAAGGATATTTATTTTGCCTGTTGATTTCATTAAGTTTATCTGTCTTGTGTATTTATTTTTTTCTGTCCGAGTCTTTCACCACTATTTGATTAATGGCCAGCCAGTGCCATGTCATTAGAGCTCCACTTGTTTGTTTATCTGGCAAGTGTGATCCATATATATTTAAGTGTACAGTAGGAGAAAAGAGAATAGTTCCCTGGGAAATGTTATCTATTTCTTTTTAAGGACAGCACTTACAAAACAGTGCTTGCTAGGTAACTGTAGGAAGGTAATAAAACATTTTAATATTTTATATTTTTTAGATATATTTCTCATATCAATTGGATTTTTATCGTTGGTTCTCTGATTTTTTTTTTCCAGCAGCTGTCATTCATCTAATTCACAGAAATGGCCACCCAAATTGCTGTAGTCAATATGAGAGCCAAATTACTTTACCTGTCGACATTCTGCTTTTATCTTCATTCTAAATATCATTCACCCCTGACAATATTGTCTCTGTGGATGCAGAAGGAGTAGGAATGCCAACAGAAATTAAAAGACATTTTATCACTTTTGAGATAGGATGTGATTTGTTTTTAAGAGATGATTGCATTTTCTACACATATTTCATCAACCGGCATCTCTATTTCTTCCTGATCCAACTTCCCCTGAAGGCAATGATAATTTTTCAGAGAGTTCATACAGAGCTGGATTAGACTCAATATGATTGATAGAAAGACACTCATGAAATACAATAAATTTAACAATTAAGTTAGCAATTATATTGCCTCAGTACATCTTAGATGCTTAAGGAAATGATAGGTATCTAAACAGATGAAAGTACTTACCCTTCTATTCTAGTACCCTGTTCCTGGCAATAAGCATCTGATCCCAAAGGAGGCATACTCAGGATTCTGCCTGTTGAGTGAGAGTATAGCTGTTTTTACTTCCTGACTCTTACAAGTCTTTGCATACATAACCTGTGGACAAAAAAGGCTGAATGTTTCAGTTCTCACTATAATTTTCATAGCCAACATTTTTATTAAAGGTCAAGAAAATAGCCAGAATCATCAGTCTAAGAGTAACTAAATACGGTGAGATGCACAGACTGAGTAGATTGCATATGGAATGGAGCTGTCTTTCATTCACTTGTACATTTGCTGTGTTCTTCATGTGCCTCTCCTCAGCCCTTGTCCTCTTCCACACAGAGTCAGTACTGTTACTCCACTGAGGTTATGTCAAGGCATTTGCTAGGTAATGAACCACCAAACTTTTGTTTCAGTAGTGACAAGAACTTTTAAAAGTTCTGTCACTTAGATAGCTGAAGGGCTAAGCCATTGCAACCATAGTTTGTTAAAATCACATTGTAAGAAATCATCCTCAATGCATGTTTATTGATGTCTGTTTAAAAATAACTCGAGAGCACATGTTAAAAAAACCTCAGTGCATGAATGCTTGCCAAAAGTAATAACAAAAAGTATTCAAAAGAGTATTTTATGAATTTATGTAGCTATTGAAACAAATGTCCATTAAAAAATGGTGTTGGCATTGGCTCAGCTCTTGCCTGAACTTCAGAGATGGCTTGTGAACAAAATTCAGAAAGGAATAACTTTAAATACATTTACTGGTAACAGACACCCCTTTGAAAGTCTACTTTTGAGTGAAGTAGAAATATATTCAGAAGAAGAAATACAGTTCTGATAGTGTTGTGTTTTTAATGGTCTACTCATAAAAATGTAGCAGTGCTGGTGAAATGTGCTGCATGATTTTTTTTGCTATTTTTTTAAAGTGAAGAGTTTCTTACTCCTCTGATTGTTCCATTTATTTCAACTGCAATAGGAAGTTGCTTGAAGAGTAAAACATTATTCAGCGTAAATAAAGATGGCAGGTTATATTTTTTTTTATGATCAGGAAAACCATCTGTCAGGTAATGAGAACCTTTCAATTCACAGTATGATTTGCTCCAACTCTTGCTCAACTCTAACTACCTTTAAAGTTTAGATGTTTGTTCTGGTTTTGTTAGTGGGAGGGGGGCTAAGGTGGTAGCTTCTGTAGGAAACTGCTAGAGGTTGCTCCCCTTTGTTTAGTGGACTCGGCCAGGCCTAGGGCGGACCTGCTGCTGGCCAAGGCCGAGCCAATTGGTAGCAGAATGTCCCGTGATAATGCCTCTGCGATAACATATTTAAGTAGGGGAAAACAGGAAAAGAAGAGAAGATGTGAAGCAGCTGAGCGGGGGCAGAGAGGGGGAGGCGCGAGCCTTGTGGGCCTTGCAGGCCTCACCCTCTGGCCTCCCGCCACTCGGCCCGGCCTGGCTGCAAGAAGTGGAGAGGAGATGAGAAGTGAATAAGATGTCAAAAGGATCCTGAGAGGCATCTGCCAGCCTGTTGTGAGGAACGGCTGCAGACGCCAAGGTCAGTGAAGAAGGAGGGGGAGGAGTAACGCGGCTCCTGGCCAAGATTCCTCTGCAACTCGTGGTGAAGACCATGGTGGAGCAGGTTGTCCCCCTGCAGCCCATGGAGGTCCACGGAGGGGCAGAGATCCACTTGCAGCCCGTGGAGGACCCCACGCCGGAGCAGGTGGAGGCCTGAAGGAGGCTGTGGCCCGTGGAGGGCCCGCTGGGACAGCTGTTCTAGAGGGACTGCACCCCGTGGAAGAGATGACCCATGCCGGAGCAGTTTCACGAAGGACTGTGGCCCGTGGGAGGGACCCCACGCTGGAGCAGAGGAGGAATGCGAGGAGTTCTTCCCCCGACGATGATACAGCGGCGTAAAACAACACGTGATGAACTGACCGCGACCCCCATTCCCTTTTCCCCCCCCCAGTGCTGCTCGGGAGGGGAGGTAGTATAGATAATGTTAAGCCTGGGAAGAGGGAGAGGTGGGGGGAGGTTATCTTGTTCCTTGTCTCGTTCTCCTGCTACTTTTAGAAATAAATGAGTGTTTTTCCCCAAGTAGAGTCTGTTTTGCCCATAACGGTAACTTTAAGGATTCTCTCCCTGTCCTTATCTCAAACCTTGAGCCGTTTTTCCTATATCATCTCCTCCTATTCTCTCGGAGGGTTGGGGGAGCGAAGAGAGACTGCGTAGTCTGGTCCCGATCGAGGCTGAACTACGACAATGTTGTACCACACATGACACAAACCCATTGGCAAAACTCAAGAGAGTAGAAGGCGGCTTGCAGAAATAACCCCCACATGACAAACTACTTATTTTGAAATTAGATGCTCAGCTTCTGGGAAATAGTTGACCAGATAAAAATTATATTTACAGAAAAGTAAGGAGAAGAGTCACTGATAGTGATTGTTGACAAAAAATATGGTATTTTTGCGTATTAGTTGGGAAATATTCCTATGAAATTTCAAGTCACCTACTCAATTAACTGGTAACTGAATGCATTACAAGTATCAACTTATTGTCCAAAGAATTCAAGTAATAAATAATTTACATGAAAATATTGTTTGGTGGAGCTAGAGTTTTTTTACCAACAGCTATTTTGAAGATTATCCTTGAAAAGAACTCTGATAAATATTTATCTTGCCCGGTGAGGATGCTTGATGCCAAAGAGCTATCAGTTTATACAGGGACTGGTATTACTGGATTTGGGAAATTCCAGGTTTGGTTTTTTTTAAAATCTGAACATGAATAGCACCAAAAGCTTAAAATTTACAGTGTTAAATTTTCTTTAAAAAGACGTATTTTTGATCAAGCAAACCATTCACTTCCACAGAATTGGGTTATAACTCAGTTCCCATTTACATAAAGCTGTCTCAAAACAATGCAAATAACTAATAGAGCTATTTCAAAACAATTGCAGTTGAGATATTCCTTTTGCATAAAAATTTACTTCCAAAATTTTTAGAGAGAGAATTTCTTTTAAATCATTACAGTAGCACATAACATTCTTAGGTTCAATAGATTTCATATTCCTGGAGAATAACATTCAACTAATTTTTTTTTTTTTAAATCAGCTGCACATTTTAGCTTTAGTCTTGGGCATATTAATTCATAAAAGAGTACAGCATGGTAGTAAAACAAGTTTTATGTCATACCTAGAGAAAAAAACCCAGAGGAAATACAGACACATAAAGTAATAAAACTCCTTAGTCAGTCTTCCAGAGCAAAGCAGAGGGCAAAATCTCCAGTAGATGTTAAAACCAGTGTGGCTAACCTCAATCCAATTAGTATATGCTGATTTACACCAGCTGAGGTTCAGGAGGTGAATGCCTGAGGTACAGACATGAACTACATGAGCTACTCCAACCTTTGAGGACACTTCTGTCTTCAAGTCAATAATGTGTTACTTTGGCACTTTGATTATATTCATACTTATCTTGCCATTTACATGAGTTAGGCTGTCATGACAGCTGTTCTTCACTTACGTAGCTAATAACATTAGTTTCTGGAGTTTTTTACCCTAGTCTGTTTTTCCCAATGTATGCATATCTACTGTGACTTTTCAATGCCTTTCCACAATTAACTAGCATCAGAAATGTGTCTTCAAATCCATGCCGCATATTCCAAAATTCATAGCTAAGATGAGGCTTTCAGATTTATGCATTATAATTCTTCTGCTTGTGCACTTATTGCACTGAATTCTTGTGAAATATTGCATTGGTTTTTATAATTCTAATGTGGTTATTTTTAGAATCATTCTAGACTTTCTTACCTTAACTGATCAGTTAAATGACTGAGTTAGACACATCTTTCTTTCAGCTTATCGAATCAAAATACGCTTCTACATTTAGCGTATTTTAAAATGGCTTTCTGTGCTTTGGTTTCTAACCCATGGAATATCGTTTCAAGGGCAAGTGAGCCTTAAAGCTTCATTGCTACTTGCACATTTCAAGGTCTTATAGATTGAAATTTACTTTATGTCGCTTACTGTCTATAAACTTATCCAAAGAAAAATAAGAAGGCTGATATTCACTATTATTGTATGAGTACCTACTATGATACGAGGTTGTCTGGAAATCACAGTGAAACCTTTTGAATCTATTTTAAAGAGAAGGTACTATATCAAATATAAATAGCTGCTGCAACTTCGTAAGGTAGAATTCAGTTTGCAAGAACTGTTGAGCTTTGGAACACAAGCCAATTACCAGCAGGAGTCAGAAACTGTTCCACCTGGAACAATTATCTGAACTTTATGGGAGGTAACAGGGATTTCCATCCTGAAATGTTTTAAGTCCCTTCAGTTTTGATGGAAACAATTTTTTACCTAGCAAGGTCAGTGAAGAAGGAGGGGGAGGAGTAACGCGGCCAATCGTTCCAAGGCACTTACCTAGCCAGAGCTATACAGCTACGGACTGCGTTCCACAGTCATTGAAAAAAAATCAACCAGTGGTGGTGTTACACATCTCCCAAAAACTTGGAATAAACTCTGTGTCATGTGAAGAGAGCTCAGGGGCTCCATCGTTTCCAATTAAGTGACTTCTCTTTGCATATAGTGGTGGTACTGGCCTCTTGCCCTAGATCCAAGCCGTGGTCTTGAATTGAGCCTTTGCTTTATTTCTTGTGTTCCTACAGCAAAACATGGATGTTTTTTTACATTATTTTCCCCCTGCACTGAAAGACACCAAGCACCAATACAAAGGAGGGCAGAGCTGAGCCAAAGTCTGGAGGTGTGCAGAGCCCCAGGACTCCATTTTCCTAGCTCCTATTCTCCACAGGGCTGAATGATATGTGTGGATGTTATTTCTTTACAAGACGGAGATTCTGTACGCATTAATACTGGATGGAGGCAACCTGGCCATAAGAAAAAGGGTTAATTTCTTCACAAGCTCCATGGCTATTGGTGGAAACTCGTTTTCTGGCAGGCCATGGAGGAGCACACCTTTGTCATCCCCTTCAGGGAGGTCTTTGCCATTACATTTATGCACATATACAGATACTCTTGCCCAGACTTCTCTGTTTCCCTGGGCCTTTATAATGCACTTCTTCAGTTCTGGCATACAACCTTACCTCCTCCTGCACAGCAACTGCAGAGTGTCTGTGTTTTTGCTGTTGCAGCCTAACCTGCAAGGCTTAATTTGAGAAGCCTGTGGCATGGCTTCTTCTGTAAGTTTCCCATGGAGCCTAGTATCAATGGTAGCAACACATTTCTTGCTGTTTGAAAAATGCAAGTGGTGGCAGTCACCACAGGGTAATTGAAAACAAAGTACATCAAATACTGGCACAGTTCAGAAGAATCAGTTTAGGAAGGGCTGTAGAGCTGTATGTTGGGACTGCACAATTCAACACTTTGGCTATTGTTCTGGTTTTGCTAGTGGGGGGGGGCCTAACGTGGTTGCTTCTGTAGGAAACTGCTAGAAGTTGCTCCCCTTTGTTCAGTGGACTTGGCCGGGCCTAGGGCGGACCCGCTGCTGGCCAAGGCCGAGCCAATTGGTAGCAGAATGTCCCGTGATAACGCCTCTGCGATAACGTATTTAAGTAGGGGAAAACAGGAAAAAGAGAGGGAGAAGATGTGAAGCATCTGAGTGGGGGGCAGAGAGGGGGAGGCGCGAGCCTCATGGGCCTTGCAGGCCTCACCCTCTGGCCTCCCGCCGGGCAGCCGACTGGGCCCAACTCGGCCCGGCCCGGCTGCAAGAAGTGGAGAGGAGATGAGAAGTGAATAAGATGTAAAAAGGATCCTGAGAGGCGTCTGCCAGCCTGTTGTGAGGAACGGCTGCAGACGCCAAGGTCAGTTCAGAAGGAGGGGGAGGAGTAATGTGGCTCCTGGCCAAGATTCCTCTGCAACTCGTGGTGAAGACCATGGTGGAGCGGGTTGTCCCCCTGCAGCCCATGGAGGTCCACGGAGGGGCAGAGATCAACCTGCAGCTCGTGGAGGACCCCACGCCGGAGCAGGTGGAGGCCTGAAGGAGGCTGTGGCCCGTGGAGGGCCCGCTGGGGCAGCTGTTCTAGAGGGACTGCACCCCGTGGAAGAGATGACCCACGCCGGAGCAGTTTCACGGAGGACTGTGGCCCGTGGGAGGGACCCCACGCTGGAGCAGAGGAGGAATGCGAGGAGTTCTTCCCCTGACGATGATACAGCGGCGTAAAACAACGCGTGATGAACTGACCGCGACCCCCATTCCCTTTTCCCCCCCCCGTGCCGCTCGGGAGGGGAAGGTAGTAGAGATAATGTTAAGCCCGGGAAGAGGGAGGGGTGGGGGGAGGTTATCTTGTTCCCTGTCTCATTATCCTGCTAGTTTTAGAAAATAAATGAATAGTTTTCCCCAAGTCGAGTCTGTTTTGCCCGTGACGGTAACTTTAAGGATTTCTCCCCGTCCTTATCTCAAACCTTGAGCCGTTTTTCTTATATCATCTCCCCCTGTTCTCTCGGAGGGTGGGGGGAGCGGGAGAGAGACTGCGTAGTCTGGTCCTGATCAGGGCTGAACTATGACAGCTATAGAGATCTATGTTGTAGATTTTAAATTATTTTTTTTTTCTGAGTGAATTTTCCACTTTAGAAAGGCTCCATGCTGATGGCCACAGAGATGGAAAACCTTTATTCATAAACAAGTAGTGGCAGTACCAGCTTTCTAACACTAATATGCCTCAAGTACAACTCTGTCCTAAATTATTGCAGCCTTTATCTTCTTTCGTGACTTTGCTGGGAGGTTGGTGAGCAGGAGCCATAAGAGCCAGAGGAGTGCTTTCTTTTCATTAGGTGAATACATATTCCGTGTGGGTAAGATTTAGATCATCAAATGCATTTGTATAGTAGGCTACAGCCATCATATGATGGAAATTTCTAGCCAGTATGGGCTTGAACGAAAAGTTACGCAGTACACCTGAAAGTGCTACCCTTTCTATCTTGGGAAATATCCTTTAAGTATCCCAAGACAGAAGTTATGTTTGTGACTTCAAAAAAAAGTTGAGCCCTGTACTAAAGACAGGGCTAGAGTTAAGAACAGCAACAAAGACGAAAAAAGAGGAAATGTGACATATCAAATACTTATTACATCTTTCTTAACATTTCCATTAACAAGACTTTCAGTGGGAAAAGAAGTATGCTTACAGCAGGAAGTCTGTAAGGAATAACTCAGGCTGAGAGCCTTGGGGCTGTTCAGCCTGGAGAAGAGGAGGCTCCGGGGAGACCTGATAGCAGTCTTCCAGTACCTCAAGGGGGCCTACAAGAAAGATGGGGAGAGGCTGTTCAGTAGGGCCTGTTGCGATAGGACAAGGAGTAATGGTTTTAAAATAGAGGGAGGTAGATTTAGATCGGATATTAGGAAAAAATTTTTTACAATGCGAGTTGTAGAACACTGGAACAGGTTGCCCAGAAAGGTGGTGGAAGCCCCATCCCTGGAAACGTTGAAGGCCAGGCTGGATGAGGCTCTGAGCAACCTGATCTAGTCGGGGATGTCCCTGCTCCTTGCAGGGGGGTTGGACTAGATGACTTTTGAAGGTCCCTTCCAACCCAAACCATTCTACAATTCTATGATTCTAATTTGAAATTCACAGTTTGTATGATCTTTACCTAGATGTTATGACAGCATCTATAATACATGCTATGTGGTACATTCTGTAGAGAAAAAAAAATTCAAAAACACATGGAGCAGTAAGTAGGACTTTAGAGAGTGTGTGTGTATCAGTCTATCTATACACACACCCATATATACACACATAGATATAGTTTGCTTCGTTCATCCAAGAAGTTACTATTCAAAACCTCCTCAGAGAAATTAGTTACCTCCCACGGTGATAAATGAATGTGAATGCAGGGAAGTGCTTCTACATCTGCTGGCACTAACGGCAGTGTTTCCTTTTTATCTTTTTTCTCTGAACTATCTGCCTGCATAAATACCCACAGTATAGCTGAACATCTAGGTCACCTTTAAATCTTTAAAAGATGAGACTCCCTAAACAGGAACAGTTACCAAACTTTGAAAGAAAAAATTCTCTCCAATCTTGTCTAAGGAAGTGTCTGAAGTTTATAGCAGCAGACACTCCCTATCCCGCACTACTTTCCAGGCAGGTACGTTGGTGTCATTCCCATTTAACTTTCAAGCAGACTTTACAGATGGTGCACAGGTTATTATGGTGGCCCAGAGATCCTCAGCTCACAATTCTTAGGCTACATGCAGCTTTTCCAAGAGGTTCCCTGGAAGTTTCTATCTGAAGATCCAACAAAATTATTTTGTTTTCTCCATATGGCTCCTGCAAGGTGACTTTTTAAACTTAGGAAGATGAAATGAAATGAAATTAAACAAAATGAAAAACAGTTAGTCCTTTGTGAAGCTATATGAAATGTTTTGTTCTGTTCTGTTGTATAACAGAAAAAAAAATTATATAGGTGAAAGTTTTCCCACTGTAAAAAAAATAATGTGAAAAATTGCAAAAATATATAACTATAGCCATTTGTGCAAATCATAACAGTAACTTTGGGCCCGCTGTGTGCTGTAAAAATCACCTTTGGTCAACACTTTTGACCTTGACCCAGAGTGCTGGTCATATTTAAATAGCAATCTTTCTAATTATATCTTTGTACATACGGAATTCTGTTTTCCTCTGACTACGGACTGCATCCCTACCTGACCATTATGACGTGCTGATTCCATCCCTTCTTCTCCCCTAGATGGGATGACAAATGTGTAATTGGAAAATAATGACAGCAGTACTGTAAATAAACCCGTAGAAGCTGAGAAGCCAGGTCAGATGTAGCTAACTACTTAATGAACATACTCTTGCATGCTACAGAACACATGCACGCACACACACATAATACAGAGTTTCCCTCTTTAACTTCTTTTTTTCCAAGGTGAATCGTCATGGGGCAAAGAGTCTTGTCTCCTGTCGGTCTCATTGTGGAGAAAGGAACCACTACCATGGCACTTTCCAGATGTAGGACTTACCCCCTAGGCCTGCAGACAGCTGAGTATAATTTAAGAAGCCCCAAGGCTTTTCTAAATTGCACTGGAGACTGAAGAACAACAAATATGATTTATAGTCACCTTGTTTTTTCCTCCTTTTCTCAGCTGTGCCACGCTTATATTGACTTCAGTTTAAGCATCTAAATTAGTTTTTTTTATACTTTATTCATGCAATTCATGATAGGCATAAAAGGTGATACCTTCATGAGGTCCTTTCGGCCTTGTAAATCTCCACAAAAAAGATAAAACTGTGTTATGCAAGTTTTATGATATTACTAACTCATTTCTCAAAAAAACAGCAGATTGTAACTGCATTCTTTGTAATAGATCTGCAACAATGACAACCACATGCTCTCTGTTTTGAATAACCAGGTTTTTAAATCAGTAAAATCATTAAGGATTCTTAGGGGCTTTGTAAAGAAAAAGGATTGCAGTAATAAGAATAATATATAATATAGATTCCTTACATGAGAAATGAGGGTTAATTATCTGAAATTGTGTAACATAGTGCTAAATGGGGCGTGTCACAATGTACCCTACAATAATTTAATGCAAGATCAACACTTATTACATAAAAATTGGTGCTATTAAAATAGGTAGCTCTGCCTAGCCTATGATATCCCAAAATAACACTATGGATCCATCTATAGGGTTGCTGGAAAGATAGGAAAGTGGTACGTATTCTGTGAGTAAAAAAATAAGTGAGAATTAATGCTAAGCAAATAAGAATCTTAAGAATCTGCTAAATAGTCTATTTTAACTCAGTTTTTCATTCATTCTTCTTTCTTTGGTTTTGTGTTTTAAGCACTTACTGATGTATATAGCTTTCCTGGTTGTTATATTTGCCTGCTACAGTCCATGGGATAAGGCTCAGCTTAGAAGGGACCGTGGAGTGTATCCCACTGGAAAAGGGCCCATTTCTGCTCCCATTGAAACTAGCTGACCTCAGTATGAATGGAACTGGGTCATGCTGTGGCTGCAGGAGAACAAGTACCCTTAACATACTAGCATCAGCTGTAATGCCCAGTGGGATAAAGCTCCACTGACATAGATCTGTGGAATATCTGTGGGTTCTGGTGACTGCAGCCTACTTCATCATCTTGTTACCCTATTTAATAGCTATACTTTTTGCCTAAGAAGGAGAAGAATTTCCTTCTTTGTACTGAGAGAAACCAGTCTGCATATAAATTGCACTTTGAACCCAAACCAAATTTTCTGAAAACTTTTTCAGTGGTGAAGATTTATCGTGGCAAACTGTTGGGTTTATTTCCTTTCTAAGTTCCTACCTAGTCTATGTCATCCTGCAGAGATCATCATTTAAGAGATCATCTCAGCTGTGCCATCACACATTAAAATACCCTTACCTAAAAGACTAAGGCAACATCTCATGCTAAATCTTTCATGTCTCTAGGCATTAAGAAAAAATAAAGTGATAGGTTTGCAAAAGTCTTAGTATAAGAAATCCGTAATGCACAGTAAGGAATCTGAGTGTTACTCTTCCATCCACTTTGGTAGTGTGAAAGTGTAATAAAATTTCCCAAATGCTACAGATTCCTTTTCTACAAATTGCTTGATGATAGAGGGATGTAGCTCATTCCATGCTGTACTTTTCAAGCACTTTGGAAAAGACAAATGTCACAGAAATCAGTATGAGTGAGTCGGAGTATTTGCTACCGCAGACTTGAGGAGGTCCCTTTGGGACTGCCACAGTGCCCAGAATCGCCAGCAGAGCCTTGACGGACATCTCAGAGACAATTGATCTACAACACAATCATTGGCCTCATACAATCAATACTTCTTGGAAAATGATAAAATATGCTCTACTTAAAATTATGTAAACCCATCTGAACAATTATTATTTCTACCAGCAACCTTTTTCTTGCAATTTTTCTGAATGCTCTCTGAGCCTAGTCACCACCTCATCCATTTCAAGGACTTTTGGCCTTGTGAAATAATAGCACATCACATTCAGGGACAGAATATCCTATGAAAACCAGTTGGTCTATTCACTCAGCTCTCAATCCATATTATTATACATTATTCATATGTTTTCAGTGTGCTGAGAGCACTTCCCAGTAAAGGCCTATTTGTTAGCTCACACAACTGTAATGAAAGTTTAAATGTGTTGACTTCACGAGCTTTACTTCTTATTTATATCAGTTCCTCAGGCTCATGATTTGCTCTCTGCTTGATTTTAATCTTACAGACCTAGCTGGAGACAACAAAAACAAGGAAAGAAGTCGGTTTTAACATTGTTGTAATCAAATGAAGCCACTGACCTCTGTGGAAGCCCATCTTCTGACAAAGGACAGATGATCTCAATTCTTCAAACTGTGGACATCTCCTTCAGTTTTTGTGCAATGTTTTCATAGTTCTCAGAACACAAGTTATATGAGTCTGAACTTAATAAATTAAATTAAGACTTAAATATATGAAAAGGTCACTTGTGTGAATGAAGTATGGAAGACCGTGATAGAAAAAAGTATGAAGCATGTGCTCCAGAGTTGTAGTGCAACAAGAGGAGAACTCAATGAAACATGCAAGAGCAATAGCATCGTTTGTGCTGAATAGTGGCAGCAGGACTTTATATGCCTTGTATTTTGGGATACTGGTTAGAAAGAAGCCTGTGACCCCAATAGCCACACTGTGCTTTTTTCTTTGCCTTTGTTCTGGATTTACTTTTTTATTGAGTCTATTTAAGGAGAGGGTCTGCAGCAGAGCTATGCTTTCATGCGAGAAGGTGGTAGGTCATGCTGTGTTTTCTTTTTGGACCAAGATCTTCCCCTATATGAAGGAACATTGATCTTTCACGCCATAAATGGCAGGGAAAGAAACTGAGTGGATTGTTCACTCTTCTGATGGAAAAATATATTTTAATTTACCTGTAAGAAATTATTGGCACCCAGGAGATAAATATTCCTTGCCTTATTTCTTTCTCATTTTAAACAGACAAAGAAACGACACTAAATTATTTTCAGTTATGTCTTCCTAGCTATACCCTACAAAAAATTTGCCTTTGTTAAGGACTGAGATAACTCATAAAGTCTTGAAAGGAGCCTTCAAAGAAGTAGAGTTAGAAACTTTAAAAGAAAGAACTACCATTCCCTATAAGTCACCCAAGTTAAGCAATCCCAGACTAAGATGTATGAGGTGGCACTGGCTTGGAGAAGTGGCTCCACTCTGTGAATAGATCTGCTCCAGGGCTATAACTCAGTGAAGCAATTAGAAGTCACTGGGTTTGTGTGAGTTTTAGGCTTGAATCTTAGTGTGGAATAACAGGTATACTCTTAAATAAATGCATGGAATGAAAGTTAAAGCAAATTAACAAAAATTGACACAAGAAATAAAAGATCAAAGATGATGCTTGGCTGCCAAGTCTTTTCCTGTCAGTAGAAGAAAATAAAATATATAGCCTTTTGCTTTCTTCCTCAGCCCACAAAAACCTTGCAGCCAAAACAAACCTTGCATCTAATCCTAGTTTCTGTTTTGGTAAGTATGTTTCATTAATCTGTTATATTACTGATTAATAATTAGTAAGTTGATTTTTGAATGCTGTTTCAAGTTAATTACTTACTTAAAAATAATGACTTAATTTTATCTAGTTGGAAATCCGTAATTATTTTTGGTATTTAAAATAAGACAGCACAAGTAAGTGTGCTGAAAAAAGCCTGTCTTCACCATAGTTTAATTAGGCTGTTGTGAAGTAGCTAGTTGCTATAATCCCCAATTTTTATATCTTTTAAAAGAATATTTATTAAATTTCCCATTCTCCAGTTTTGAATTTGCTGATGCTAATCTGGTAATTCCTTTATCAGGATTTTTTTTTTTAACTGAAACTTTAATGTTTTAAAACATTCTCATGTCACTTTAATTCTCCAATCTGAAATCTGAGCTCTGTGCAAGACAATGGAAAAGGTCTCATCTACTTTAAAAGGATAAAGATTTCATTCTGGCATAGAAAATAACAAGCTTCACAACTGAATGCATGAGGAAAGTATATGTATTTGTGACAAACTGTCTGTCTAATCTTTATGATTTTTAGGTGCAGCTCTGTCTGAATGCATAGCATTGTTAATGGTAGCTGATGCATTACTTTTCTTTCTAGGTTCAGTATTACCACACAGAATCAATGATTCAAGTGAAACCTCCTGCACCAGCCATCAAAAGAGTTATGACAGCAATAGCTGGGTTATTAATTGAAAGGAGAAGGTGCCTACCTGCTTTCACCTGGGCTCGGTGACTTTTCTTTCTCAAATAATACGATATGTGCCAAAGGAGGGCTGTGGGCTCCCAGAGCCCATACAAAGAGGAGAAAGTGGAGGGGAACTGACAGGGAAGGTACAGACATAAAAGCCTTACAGAAGTCAAGCTGTTTCACTGTGTCAATGCAGAAGATAGCTCAGCTGAGAAGAGTTTACAAAAGCACAAACAATACTTTGCATCTAGGCCATTTACTGTCTTTATGCATTAATCTGAATGTGTTGCACCTCTGAGGAAACGTATAAACCATAGCAAATTTTGAAGAATCTGCTTAGGCATAACTTTAGTCATGTGTCCCCAGTGGGAGATATTTGCAGGATCCAACCTGGCTGGATCTGCGGAAATTGTGTTAGGTGGTACTCATGTGACTGCAGCACCAGCTGTGGTCCGAGAGAAGGTTAATGAGACTTCTGTTTTAGTTATAGACTTGAGATCTGATAGCAAGGAAGGGAAGAGGAAGGGGGTTGGACTTGACCTCAAGTCAGCCACAGCTGTGCAGGCAATATAGACCCTTGCTGTGAGTTCCCTAGACAACACCCAAAAGCTTTTAAACAAACAAACAAAAAAAACAATCCCAGTTTTAGTAGACTATAAAGTAGGTTAATTACCTTTTTAAATATGGAAAACTAAGATGGAATAGTAATAGAAAGGGATTGTAAACAGACTTCTCCTTGTCCAATGTGTCCTTGCTGGCAGACCGTTGTCTCAGCCAGCTCAGTGGCTTTTTGAAATGCAGCAAACTCTGCACAACCCCTCTGGACACTTTTTTGCAGTGCCTTGGGCCCAGTAGAGTCACTAGTTCCTGTTCCTGTGAGCAATATCTTGGCTGCTTTTGGAGCTGCGGGCTCTGCTCTCCATGACACCTTTCTTGTATCTCTTCTTCCTCATAATTCTAATTTCATAAAAGTATCCCGTCTGTATCTGTGCAGTTTCTACCAAAGAACATTTTCCCTCATCCTCCGGAGGGTTATATATGATCTTCAACTCCCTTTTGAAGGAGCATAGTGCCTACACTAAAAAACAAAGAAAGGATACACTCTTGATGACTGCTCTTGCTGAAATCCTCAAAAAGGCAAATGGTCCTCCTACTTCTGTTGCCATGACAATGACAATTTTTGCAGCAAGGCACTTTCTGGCTAAGAAATGTATTATCTAGCAGTTCAAACAAAGCATCAACATCATAATGATTACCTTACTGAATCAAACTAACAAACTGCTAAGTCCAGTATTGCTTTTCTGGCAGTGACTAGTAACAGGTGCTTCAGAGTAACATGACAAAAAACTAGTTGTAAGCAATAATGGAATAAATTGTGGATAGGGGATATTTCTAACTGCTTTTAGTTAGAGATTAGTTCATGGCATAAGCCAACAGTTTACATTTTGTTTTTCTGATTACATAGCCTTCCTGTGCAATGTAACTGCACATGTTCTAACTGGGTATGTAGAGGCTAAATTTTCTTTAATAATCTTCTAAAAACTTATTTCTAAAGTTGCCTGTGGCTGTGAGTTAGAGTCAATAGTTTAACATTGTTTGAAAAGGTATTTATTTTTTTATCAGTTTCTCATAGATCAGCTTCTTTTTTTAATAAGACCTCTATTTTACATTACCAGGAAGAGTAAACAGAATCCACTACAATAGCTTGTTATTTGACCTGTCTCTGCCATGTCTCACCTTACCTGCTTTTCTCACAAATCTAAACAGACTATACATTTTTATATTAACCTTGTCCATATGTTGGTCCCTGTCTGTATAAACTCTGACCACCTCCTCTAAGTGGAGGAGCTGTTTCTCTTCGGAATGAGATCTGAACGTCATCTGAACTCTAGGCTAGGATGTACTGATTGTCATGATAACGACATTACACCAGCTTCCGTGTTTATTTCTAGTTTATCGATGTAAAACAAGGTAAAGGAGGTGAGGGCATGGAATATATGCAAGGAGTGAAGAGATAAAAAGTATAAAGATTAAAAGAAAATAAAAATGCTGACAATTTCACCAGAATATCACGTTTTCAAAAAAGTAGAAGAAAGTCCCTTAGCTGGCCCATCACAAGAGAATAGCACTAAAACAAGTGAAAAGATCCACTGACTAAATACATGCTCAGAAACTGCTTGAATCACACAGACAGTGGCTTGGGAGTGACACAGATCATCAAATAGACCTTGATCATCAACTTGAGAAGTTATATAGAAGTTTTGTTCCTTTTTTGGATGCTGCTAAACTAATGGTGCCTTTTGTGAGCAGCTGACCTACTTATTTAAAGGACTAAGTGTATTTGTTTCTTTTCTGAGTTAAAGACAAGATCATTGAGGCAGTAGCAAGAACAGATTTAGGGGCACTTGAGACACTTCTTGCCAGGGAATTATCCCAAGTTTCAACTTGATAATAAGATAAGATGCAATAATAATGGTTTCCCCCCCTTCTAATAGAAATAGCTGTCACAGTATTAATTATCCTCTTGTACATGAAACAATAGTGTCTGAAATAAAAAGAAAGGAAATAAAAAGACTTTGAATCAAGACTATTACTCACAAGTCAGCTGTAATTCCATGTCACATACAGAACATTAAAATTTCAAGTAAATCCTGAACTCAAACTTCTGTGAACACAGGATGGTTGAAGTGCAAAGATACTGTGGGCTTGATATTTAGATCATGGTATCAATGGAATTTTATATATTTACACAGGTGAGTTAGGAACTATTGACTTTTTTCAGTATTTTAAAGATGTACATTTTTGGCAAATATGAATACATTAAATTATAAATCCAATTAAATAAAATACATATAACTAAGTTAAATATACAAGCTTATAATAAAATCACAAAATATATTTTTTCAGGATTTTAAATAAGTCTATCTTTATTTTGCTTATATTAATGCAAAACAAATATTCAGCTACCAAATTTCTGGGCAGTAGTGCTTTCTGGAACAGATGCTACAAAAAAAAATATGCCAGGAAGTTTATTGTAAGATGATTTACAGCTTGTAATTGTTAGTATTTACTCTGAAAAATTAAGCTTGGATAGGTAAAAGGAGAAAGTAGACATGACTACCAAGGGCAAAAGAATATGATGACTACTATGTCCATTTGAAAGAGTGCAAAAGTTTGTAAATGAGATTAAACACTTAGTGAGTAAGACCAGAGCCATGCACAAAACCACATCCATAGACATATCTCTTGAGTCCCAATTCCACATCTTAGCTGGGAAGGATATGCCCTTCCTGCTCAGAGGAAGGATCTTGGGAAAGGGAAGAAAATGGCATTTTAACTCCTTTTTCTGTTTGTTTTGTAAAGTTGAAAGCCTGCTACTGTTATTGCTATTCAAATTACTGGAGAATAAAGCTCCGAAAAATGGGCAGGGTTCTATTTTCACCAAAACTGATATGTTACTAATATGTCTGCCAAAAAGCCAAAATTATCTCTTCAGTTTGCTAAAGGGTAATCTGCAGAAATGATCTGAGACACTTAGGTGTTATAAAGGAACCAAATTAAATGGGAGTGGAGGGTGAAGGGAAGAGATAATTTTCTCAGGGGCTGGTTTGAAGGGTAAAGATGGACTTGTGAGTGATCTTGCTGAAATCTAATGCATATTAGAGACCCAGTCTCCAATCACAAGCACAGTGCTTGTATGGGTTGACATACTAGCAGAGACATGCTGCAGCCTGCATTTAAAAGGCTCCATAATTGAGTCTTTATTCGTTTCTTTGTAGGATTACTTGTAATTGCAGTGGGGCCTTTGGTCGTCTGGTGGCGGCCTGCTACAGAGAGATCGAGTGTTCAATTGAATTAAGGCAAATGTGCTCCAGTGAGGGAATTAGGAAGGAGAAATTGAACAGAAAATAGACAGAATACTGTATTAATCAGCTGCATGACTTTTCTGTGGAAGTCACTGTACATAATTCAGACCTACTGACTAACAACATACAGACTGGGATGAATACAATAAATTGATGTGGGCAGTGCAATAATTGCAGGCTCAGAACAGCATACACTGCCAGAGGGGTCTTTGCAGAGCAGAGAATCAAACAGAGGTTAAGTTTTGGATTTAGACAGAGTAGGTTCGTGTGACCTTAGTGTTACGTGTGGCAGCAAGAGCACAGCTGTGAACCCAAATAGGTGGCTAAAGCAAAAAGAGTTCCAGAATACATCAGAAACAACATCAGAATAACTTAAATTGATTTTGTTTTTGACAAATACAGTGCAACATCAAATTAAGAATCCTTCTCCCTTTTTCTTAGCCTAATAGGACCAGGACCACTAAACTCTCTAATGATACACTCAGTTTCATCAGTGAGCAATGATTATTGCTCCTACTTGAATAGGAGACCTCTGAGACCACCCCAGGTCATTCTTGAGAAACACTATGGTCGATTAAGTGCTGTAAGGGTCATTCTTCCTTCAGAATGAGCACTGAATTAAAATCCTAGCCTGCAACAGGCACTGATGCTGTTTTCAGCTGAAACATAAGCCAGAATCCAAGGGGTACAAAAGCGCTTTAATGAAGAGTGAAAGTGTTACTCTAAGCATCTCAATTAAGTCTCATTTGTCCATTAAATCTGCCTCTAAATTCTGCCTGTTTAGTAATTACAGTATTTGTCAATACAGTTCTGCTGTCTCCTATTATTTTACAGGGGCCTTTCACTTTACAGAGGTAGGTTAGACACCACTCAAATAGCAATTTTAAAAACATTCATTATTATTCCTCTACTAGCAAGAAGAAGCTTTGCCTAAATTTGGCTGACATAGCTCTAATGGACTTAAGTCAAGGGATTTAAGTGTGTATCAAATTCAGTACCAACTAAGAATCACCCTCATACTGTGGTATAAAAACTTACCACTCTAATTTATTTATTTGAACTCATTGATTTTGAATTTTATTTTCATTCACTAATCTAATACCACTTATCATGCTACCAAAAATATTCACATCATAAATATTTGTGTTAAATGTATTTAAAGTAACCTTGAAAATTCTCAGCAGCTGACAAGCCTAGTTTATTTACACTCCTTTCTGTCAGAGATTCTAGTTCCTCTGACACTAACAACTTGGGATTAGAAAAGCTTTTGCACTGCTCTGATGTATAAATCTCCACTTATAACCACAGGCAGCTTGCATAGATGCTAAAGGTATTTCAGGAGTCATTAATTAACAGTCCTAGCTTTACATAATTTGAAATAGCATTTAAAACAGATACATAGTAAACCAAATATATCCTCCTCTCTGTGACTTCCATTTGCATCAGATCATAACAATCAACTCATATTAGTCATCTGAATCTTATATCTTCAATATGAAATTCACTAAATTTCCAGAAGTATTTTACAGCAAACAGAGCAATCAGTCCCTTATGCCAAAATAGTCTTTCATGAAAGAAGAAATGAGTCAGTCAATGAATATGTGTGTGTAGCAGGATAACTTGGAATTGGAAGTGATTATTGCAAAGCATTTTTCCAGAACAGCACAATTTTAAAAAAAAAAACATTCACATATATACATATATATATATAAAAGAACCTAAGAACCATTCTGTTAGTAACACGATCTCAAACCTGTGATTGGATGGGGATATGATTTTAGAATGGTTTAGTTTTTATAATATATGTATACCTCACAGTGGACTGTAAACATGACATGTATAATTAGAAGAGTGGAAAGCAAATGGACTAAGTAGTGAACCATGCCACAGCTCAGTGTTAGAAGCTGTTCTCTATCTGCAGTAAAACCCATTTACCGCAACTCCAATATTGTATTCAATTTCTGGACATTTTATGCTATACAGGTAGGCAGAATAAAGAAGTTAAGGGAGAGTTATAAAAGCCAACATGGTGAAGAAGGCAATGGTCTGTAATTACACACAGAGAAAACACTGTGAGCAGTGTTAAAAGAAAAATTGTTAACCCTTAAGGGAAGTGTAATTAGCATAGTAAAAAAATACATGAATATAGATAATATATTGAAATTAAGACAAGAAAAATGAAGTCTTTGCTAAAAATCTTCTCATAGCAGTTACATGAACCTGTAGAACAACCTCCCATAAGAAACACTAGAAAATCCATAAGTTGTGCTGGTCAAAACAACAGGAAGCATCTGACAATAAATGGCTGTACAGGAAGAGTGACAAATTCAATGTCCTACTACCAGTGAGGCCCCTTTTCCCTTGCAGTTTCCATGAGCTGAAGCCCCTGCATACGCATGTCTAAAAACACAGAAAGAAATGGAACATAGGCGAGCTCAAATATTTGGTATAATTTTTTTTCCCCTGCTCTTCTGTTTCTGTGTCTTTAAGTAAACATATTGCAGGATAATTAAAAATCATTGAAAGCCCAGTGACTACTACTAATAATAACAGGGCAAATCATGCCTGACCAATTTGGGGGCCTTCTATGACAGGGTTACAGTATTGGTGGACAAGAGATGAGTAACTGATGTCATCTACCTGGACTTGTGCAAGGCATTTGACACTGTCCCACACGATATCCTTATGTCTAAACTAGAGACATGGATTTGACAGTTGGATCACTCAGTGGATAAGGAATTGGCTGGATGGCCACACTGAAAAAGTGATGTTCAATGGCTCAATGTCCAAGTGGAGACTGCTAACAAGTGACATTCCTCAGGGGTCTGTATTGGGCTCAGACCTGTTTAACATCTTTGTCAGCAACATGGACAGTAGGATAGAGTGCACCTTCAGCAAGTTTTCTGATTACACCAAGATGTGTGGTGCGGTTGACACGCTGGAGGGGAGGGATGCCATCCAGAGGGACCTTGACAGACTGGAGAGGTAGGGCCATGAGAACCTCATGAAGTTCCACAAGGCCAAGTGCAAGGTCCTGCACATGGGTCAGGGCAATCCCAAGCACAAAGACAGGCTGGGCAGAGAATGGATTGTGAGCAGCCTTGAGGAGAAGGGCTTAGGAGTACTAGTTGATGAGAAGCTCAACATGAGCAGGCAAGATGTACTTGCAGCCCAGAAAGCCAACAGCATCCTGGCCTTCAATACCATCCTGGTATTGAAAGAAGCGTGGCCAGCAGGTTGAGGGAGGTGATTCTTCCCCTCAACTCTGCTCTTGTGAGACCACACCTGGAGTGCTGCGTCCAGCTCTGGAGCTCCCAACGTAAGAAGGAAGTGGACTTGTTGGAGGGAGTTCAGAGAAGGGCCACAAAGATGATCAGAGGGCTGGAACACCTGTCCTATAAAGAAAGTCTGAGAGAGCTGGGGCTGTCCAGCCTGGAGAAGAAAAGGCTCTAGGGAGACATTATTGTAGCCTTCCAGTACCTAAAGGAGCCTTATAAGAAAGATGGGGAGAAAATCTTTAGTAGGGCCTGTTGTGATAGGACAAGGGGTAATGGTTTCAAAATAGAAGAAGGTAGATTCAGACTTGATATAAGGAAAAAAAAAATACAATGAGGGTTGTAGAACACTGGAACAGGTTGCCCAGAGAGGCAGTAGATGCCTCATCCCTGGAAACGTTAAAGGCCAGGTTGGATGGGGCTCTGAGCAATCTGATCTAGTTGGAGATGTCCCTGCTCCTTGCAGGGCGTTTGAACTAGAAGAGCTTTAAAGGTCCCTTTCAACCCAAACTATTCTATGATTCTATGATTCTAAGATTAGACTGAATAGGTCCGACTTGAAGTTGTATTGGGCTAAGATAGTAGTAGGAGTTTTGAGGAGCTGATCTTGACAAGTCCTTCAGGAAGCCTGTCTTTGTAGCTGTAGCCAGTTGTGCTGTCTTTGGTAGCTGTGCTTATGGTCAGCTCTGAGATGACTCTTTTTTTTGCACTGCTGGCTCTAATTTATTCATTGCTCTTGCACTTCGGTTCACTAGAGCCAAATTCAGGGCCATTGCCTACCTCATATGGGTCTTCCTGGTGACTGATGGGCTCCTCTGAAACCTGCTCCTCTGTAGTCTGCACAACTCACTATCTGCTGGTACAGCCTGTTATGGTGGTACTCCCTCTGCTTGTGAGATCTCTGAGGGTCAAGGGGTTTGTTTCAGGCTTAGCTTTTTGGCAGAGGCCAGGTACAGAAGGAGGTGAAGGCTCCTAAATCATTGCTAATGTCTCAGCAGGCAGAGTTACAGCTGCAGTTTTTCCAGTCTGTTTTGCCTGGAATTAATTTTTTTTTTTGTGGGAAAAGTAAATGGACAGAAAACATTTGTATGAAGATGACTCTCCTCTGGCGCTTTGTCTTGATCTCTCTTCCAGCAGCCCTTGCACAACCTTCAGGACCATTGCCTTATGCCCAAAGAATTCATTAGCTTCTGGATTGTGGCTATTTGTCAGTGGACAATTATATTGACACAGCAAAATTTATTGTTAAGGTAATCATAATAAAGTTGTGAAGTTTTAACAGATGTTTCCTCTACACTCCTGTGGCAATCATGAAAGTTATTGCCAAATGTGGATCAATGTGCCTTCAAAACATGGATTCACAAATTTAGTCTGCTGCCTACTCCTGAGAACTATAACTGCAAACAGAAAAGGATATTATTTCCTTAAAGCATAAGTTTTGTAAACATTCACAACCATCTCACAGATTGTAAATATGTAGGCTATACTGGATTCATCAAAGTTCTTGTGCTTCCAAAAAACCAGTAATTTTTGCTTTTAACCTGTTCAGTCTCAGATACTGCAAATACTCTGGCAATAGAGGATAAAGGCTTACATCATGGACATTGCAGCTCTGCTGCTCTTGGTCATCTGATTGAACAAAACTGGGTAAAGCTCTTCAAGGAAGCACTCATTTCCTGCAAGGCAGCTGTGGAGCCTGCATTCAGATAATTAACTACAAATGGAAGATTTTGTATAATTTCCTGGATTTTATTGCCTTAAATTTCCTCTAATTATTATAACATCCTCTGTACTTCATAATTTCTTTGATGTCCTCATTAAATTGTTCTAACAGGAGTCTTCTCTGATGTCACCATGAAATTGTTCTAACAGGAGCAGGTTGAGTAAGTCAGGACAGCTGGATAACCATCTACCTGCATATCCTAAGAGGAAGAAATAGTTTGGAAAGCCTTTCCCAAAGGCTGTGTTCACAGTCTCTTTATCAAGTAACTCCTTTGCACATCCTTATGCCTTTATACATTGCTGGATTTTGCAATATCCTGAATCAGTCCCTCATTTCTGCTATGTTTTGCTTAAGCACTGATGAACTCATCTCTTGTCCTAATTGCAAACGCTGAACCAACAGAGTTTGCTAGATTGCTTATCTAAGGCTCTGTGTGATACGAAAGCTGCAGCTGAGTATGGTCCCTCTTTGTAGGGCAGGCGATACTAACACAGCATCTGGTCAAAGAGAATGAAAGTGCAATATGCCCAGAAAAGCATAAATTGTGGAAAGCTAGTAATCTGTTATACACATTCATTCAGGAGAGTGAAAACATGTCTTGCTGTATCTCCTTTTTGTCCTACAGTGAGGGTATGAGCAGTAGGCAAACCCAAAGCTCACAGGTATTTTAAGTACTGCAATGGAAAGCATGACTGGAAAGTAGCATCAACATTCCCCACCTGAATTCCAAATAATGTCAGGATATGTTTCATTCCAAAATAGAATAATTACTTGTTCTCAATAAATAAATCTGTTATTATCTGGGACAACACATAGTACTACACTCTATTCCACTAGGAAAACAATTCAGTGATATAGACTTAAGATAGGGGTCATTCTTCCCTTAAAAGTACAGAAGAAAAGGAAAAGCTTTTACAAGGCTCTTCCTCATAACCAGAAGACAAGAATGAAGAAAGATCTTCTTGAGTTTGAGACATTTAAAGAAATAATGGAGATCTGCTTTTATCTCCTTTAAGAATGCAAGGTGGAATTCAAAATATTCAATAAAAACAAATATAATTAAGAGAGGTCGTGTTAGAAAAACTTTCCCAGCAAACCCGCGAGAAAGTAGATGGTTCCGAATTCTTGTTTGCATCCCTGCTCAGATAAATTTTGCACTCTCATCCTCTGCTTCCCCTGTGTCATCTGAATGGCACGTGCCACGTGTAATAGAGGTAGAGGAACTCCAGTTGCCCACCCAGCACTGGCTAGGAGAAAATGTGACAAATTAATTTGGTTCTTTCCGGGGTTGCCTGAGATGTCCAACACTCCCCAAGTGTTTGTCTTCAGAATGCACATGATTAGGTTCTGGTAATCATTCCTTAGAGATGTTTTAAATGAAATAATAGTCCTCACACCCATTGGAAAAATTAAGCTACACTCAAAGTTTTTTAAAATCTTCCTCTGGTGATCGATGTAAGCAATACTCTAAAATCTCACTCTGTCCTAATAGAGAAATATTTGCACATTTGTTTCACTCACCACACAATAGGAGTATCATAGAAACTACACACATGAGCTCTTCTGAAATTATGAGTAGCAAACTAAACAAAAAATAGTACTAGCACATTTCCTATTATTTAATTCCATCAGCAGGGATATAAAGTAGCTGCCCAGCTTTAGCCATGAGCTAAAAAAGGCAAGTTTTATAAACATCCGTTTACAGGATTTTTCCTTACCCCAATGATGACTTTGACGTGGCTGCTCCTTATATCCTAGCACACTGCTGAATAGGGAAATAATCTTTTCCAAAGCACATTAATAAAATCTTTTGAAGGTGCATAAGCAGCATGACACACAAACCTGTGTCTCTCGCAGATGATACAAGGCATAGTTTAAAAACTATGTGGAAGTCAAAGGCTGCTACTTTATGGTTTATCTTAAAGTTTAATGAAAGCCTAATGTTGGAAGCTAATACCTTTCTGGACAGATTGTTTTTCTACGAAAAGAATATCAGTTTCAAAAGATGCTATGTGGTATAGTCCAAACTCTGTACACATCTACCCCCTTTTATGGAGGAGTCTGGTGCAACATACTGTCTATACTGAAATAAAAGCAGCCTAACAAACAGTCAGAGTGTATATATCTTTAGCATGGTACTTAAATCGGTGATGTTTGACGTGTGCAGTACAGGTAGAAATCACAGGACTGTACTTGTACACTCCTACAACAATTTGTACTTTTTTCCTTCTTCTTTTATTACACGGGCAGATATCTGGGTTTTTTTTTTTTTTTAAACTGCAAATTAATAGCTGACATTTCTCTTCCCTAACACTTCTTAAGCTGATTAATTCTGAGAACTAATTCCAGTAAAGGTATCAAGCTAGGCTACATTAAGTGATAAGGATTACACTAATTCATCTGCAGCATCTTGATAAACAATCTTTCAGTGACGGATGAGAGGAATTTAATTTCTACCAACTATGGCCTGAATTCCTTCAGAGCTTTATGACCTACTGAAAAAGATCTTGAATATGGACATATAAATTGACTCCAGTGACTGAAGTAATCAAAATAACTTCTAGTTGATTACCAACTGCAAATCTGCAAGCAGTAGTTTGTGTACTGGTGCTATTATACGCAGAAACAGTGATAGATTTATTGGGAGATTTTAGAGGAATCTTAATACTCCTTTTTCATGGATGTGATCTCCAGTCCTATTCTCAAAGTGCTTAGCATCTCACAGGATCTGCATCTTTATTAGGCCATGATTCAAGCTGAATTCCATCTAACTGGGAAAAATTGCATGGAACAAGTTTCATATAGAAGGAAATATGATTTTTCCCGATAGATAGGCAAGCCTGGGCAAGACCATCTCAGTCAGCATAAACCATTTTATCTTGATTTTACAAAAATATTGCACTCCAGTTATGATCAATTATCCAGCTGGAAAAAGGACAGCAAAAAATCGTACTAGCTAATTTGGCCCCATAAATTTTAGTATAATAATAACTATCAAGTAGCATATAATACAAATCTGTTTCATTTCTCTGTAACACATACAGTCTTATTACTTTCACTGATTTGTCTTCAAGCATTTCTCTGCCTTATGAAATCCATTATGTATATAGTAATATGTTCGTATGTAGAAGATGCTTTGTAGTGGTGGGCTAGAAAATATATGTGCATTTAGCTTCTGCAGTCCAGTACTTCAAATTACATTTTTCTCCATGACTAATATATACACAAGGCATTTTAGACTAACCTCACTAATCTTCTTATCCAATGTAATTCCTAATAGGTGGTTCTTTAAATCCTTTGGAAGGACAATATCAAGCACTGTGACTATTATACTACTCATTTTATTTGAAATTGAGTAGTTTGGAGACGTTTCTCTTTTCAGGAATAAAAACTGGGAATGCTGTTCTGCATTTTGCTACTGAGAATAGCATCCTAATGAAAAACGCAGATGAAAGATGTGGTGAGACGTAAGTTAAAAAGTAGAAGTGTGTAAACAGATTTCAGCTAAGGAGCCAAACCCTAACACCATGATACCACTGACTGATTTCTGCACCTTTAAAAAGACATAAAATATCAGTGGTTAGGAAATTAATCTAAATATCTAGGTGCTTGCAATCCTTCATTGCTTGCTCTTATTCCTTGTTTGACCAATCTTATATCTTTTAATATTTATGTGAGAAAATTGGCTTAAACACGTTAGCTGTTATAGAGTGAGCTTTCATGCTCTGTAATAGAATATGAATGGTTGTACTTTCACTTGCAAAGTTACCTGTAGCATTCATTGCCTTGTATTCTCAGTTCTAACTCTGAACGTATTCAGGCCTTTCTTCATTTGTTGAATCATAATCTCATACCCTTTCCTTCTCCCCCCATCCCATCCACCTCCTCTGTTTCCTGAAGTGTCTTTTCTGGAGGAATTATGACATTACTTACATGTATTAAAATGCATTACTGAATTAGCTTTATTATAACTGTTATGGAAATACATAGGCTGCAAATAACAAAGTTGACACA
Source organism: Chlamydotis macqueenii (assembly GCF_036417535.1). Taxonomy (NCBI): domain Eukaryota; kingdom Metazoa; phylum Chordata; class Aves; order Otidiformes; family Otididae; genus Chlamydotis; species Chlamydotis macqueenii. The sequence goes on along the minus strand of NC_141560.1, from coordinate 48,383,705 downwards.
GACTTCAGGAGGCTGTCAGGATTTGGCAAGGCTAGATCACTCCTACAAAATATCTATTAAATGAAAACTATTTCTATAGCTAATATTCATTAATTTTTTCATTGATGTCAGTAGTATTCTGTGAAGCTGTTTCCATAGCTTCTTATATAGTGAGCACAAAAGAGAGTCTTACCTTCAAACTAGGGCTTAAATAAATGTAATCCTGCATGAAATCTCAGCTATGCCTCAGTGTAGAGTCAATGACATTAAAGCAGAGCTGGTGACCCCTCTCCTTTGCAAATATTGCTGAACCAGCAGTTTTGCACAATGAGTTTTATCTAAATTAACTTTGTTTCACACTCAATTTGTTGTGCATAGTTTACCCTGCCTTTCATGCCAATTAACTTCCAGAAATGCTTGGCATGCAAAATTAGGAGGATCTAAATGAATTATACGGGAACTTAATTGTACTATGTGACAATAGCTGCTTTGCAGTTTACACAGCAGTCTCCATCAATTTCTGTTTGTTTTAATAAGTTGCATTTTTAATGTATTCACCTCAAAACCATCTGGGAAGTCAAAGTAGCTGTTTCAAAAGCCTGGAATCTCTTCTGTTGTTAAAGAGGAAAAAAAAAAACATGTTTAATTGATAAACCAGAAAAGATGCTAAACGTATCAATTTGAGAAGAAGTTACATGGTGCCAAGTGGGAACAAAATCTCTTGTGATAGTCAATTGTCTTGTATGTTCATCATTAGTAAATGCCAATTAGTTAGCAGAATGTCCATTCCCTTTAGGTGTATTATGAACACAATTGAGTATCATTAACTTGCCATCTCTGTAATAACCTCAGAAGTAAACAAATGTGTTTTTCAAATGCTGACCTAAATATTAGTAGGCATTTTCCATTGGTCAGAACATCAGTCTAGTAGCCAGAAATAGTGGATATTTAAGCCTTACTCCTCCACAAACTTAATCTGGTTATTTCTGAAATTTCCCACCATTAATACAGAAAATATATATCTACATATACTTACATATTATATATGTATTTTCACAAAGATCAGTTAATCGTGAAAATACCTTAAGACCTGTGGATGGAAATTTTTGTACAGGTCTTGAGAAAGAGGTAGAGTGTCTGCAGAAATATTGAGTAAACATATGCGAATCTGTGATCTTTGTAAAGGATTTATGAATACTATGAATTTATCTGACCTAGAATAGCGGTATTTATCCAGATGTGAGCTCTTTCTCTATACATACATCATTCACTTCCATAAGCACTATTCTCATTGTCTGCACCTACAATGCAAGACATAAGAAGGACATGGACAGGTTGGAGAAGGTCCAGAGGAGGGCCACGAAGATGACAAGAGGGCTGGAGCACTTTTCCTATGAGGACAGGCTGAGAGAGTTGCGGCTGTTCAGCCTGGAGAAGAGGAGGCTCCGGTGAGACCTGATAGCAGTCTTCGAGCACCTAAAGGGGGCCTACAAGAAAGATGGGGAGAGGCTGTTCAGCAGGGCCTGTTGTGATAGGACAAGGGGTAATTGGTTTAAAATAGAGGGAGGTAGATTTAGATTGGATATTAGGAAAAATGTTTTACAGTGCGAGTTGTAGAACACTGGAACAGGTTGCCCAGAGAGGTGGTTGATGCCCCATCCCTGGAAACGTCCAAGGTCAGGTTGAATGAGGCTCTGAGCAACCTGATCTAGTTGGGGATGTCCCTGCTCCTTGCAGGGGGGTTGGACTTGATGACCTTTGAAGGTCCCTTCCAACTCTAACCATTCTATGATTCTATGATTCTATGTTACACCAAATGTGAACATCACTTGTGTGATCATCTATCTTAGCTGTGAATCACCATCCTGGAGTGAACTTCCTGCCCATTTGTCTCAAGCCCTAGTAGTACAGGACAGCTCAAGAGCAGTATGAGTTCCTTCCTGTGAGGAAGCAAAATCTGTTCTCTTGTCAAAATTGGACTAACCATCTGGTTCTGAGAATACAGAATTTCCAAGATCAGTTATCAGTCATCTGTTGTGGTAGTTACTTGCTAGTGTTTTACATGTCTTTAAATAAGTTGAAGTAGATCTCATAAAGTTCAAGTGTTAATGTATGTTATGAAGTTTACAACAGGATAACATGAGATGTTGCTTTGTTCAATTGACAAATCTGAGATACTATGAGCATGTATGTTTACTGTAATGGTGATGAATATGGCATAAGCATTAAAGAGAGAAACAGAATCACAGAATCATAGAATGGTTAGGGTTGGAAGGGACCTTCAAAGGCCATCTAGTCCAACCCCCCTGCAAGGAGCAGGGACATCTCCAACTAGATCAGGTTGCTCAGAGCCTCATCCAACCTGGCCTTGAATTTTTCCAGGGATGGGGCATCCACCACCTCTCTGGGCAACCTGTTCCAGTGTTCCACCACCCTCATTGTAAAATACTTTTTCCTAATATCCAATCTAAATCTACCTCCCTCTATTTTAAAACCATTGTCCCTCATCCTATTACAACAGGCCCTACTGAAGAGTTTTTCCCCGTCTTCCCCGTATGCCTCCTTTAGGTACCGGAAGCCCGCTATAAGGTCTCCCTGGAGTCTTCTCTTCTCCAGGCTGAACAGCCCCAACTCTCCCAGCCTGTCCTCACAGGAGAGGTGCTCCAGCCCTCTGATCATCTTCGTGGACCTCCTCTTGACGCTCTCCAACTAGTCCACGTCTTTCTTGTGTTGGGGGCTCCAGAGCTGGATGCAGTACTGCAGGTGAGGTCTCACAAGAGCAGAGCAGAGGGGGAGAATCACCTCCTTCGACCTGCTGGCCATGCTCCACATAAAAAGACAGAATCAGATAGACGGATGTTTTCTTCCTAGTCTGTGTTGTAACAGTCTCAAGCACTAGTAAGCAACAGAAAAATCTGACAGAAGTTGTTAAAGTAAGGATATAACAAAGTGATGTTTTTGTCTCTTCTTTTAAAAAAAATGAATTCAGAACACTAAATTTGCCTGGATTCTGAAATGTACCATCTGTGAATTTAATCTGCAGAGAAATCTCATGTATGTATTGATATGAGATTATGTGATACGTAAAGTGTGTGTGTAATACAGCTCCCATAGATGTGACTGTATATTCGTCCATTGTAGAGCATTCCAAGAAGTATACCCCTGGCCACTTCTGGACCTCAGAGGTCTGGAAGATGGCCACTGTGGACATGTCTTATAAAAGATTCTAACTACAAAATGAAAACGGTTAGTCTTAGCCTTTTCTAGAAATTCTTCAAAGTTTTGAATGCTGTGGAAAAGTATCCCATGTTTTCCACTGGAGCCAGAAGAATGGCTTTGATGTGAATCAGAAGTACTGGGAACGTATACAGCATCTCTTCTGCTGCTGCACCTTTTTTTGTCTGCCTCCTCTACCACTTGGAAGGGAGGGCGGACAGCTCTTCTTCCCCTTTTGCTTGGCAACTTTCACCAGTAACAAATAAAAGCTCCTTGCCATATGAACACCTGAGGAAGCCCAGATTCCTTTATCCTCAGAGGCATCCAGAAACCATCGGGGCAGCAGCGGAAGAAAGTGCTCTATGTATTTGCACAAAGGTTTTGCAGTGCCAGTGTTCCTGCTGGTAGAAATGAACCAACAATTAACCAGGAACTGCAAATCTGCTGCTGCTAGCTCCCATCCTGGATGGCCAATATTCAGAAGTGAAAAAACACATATACACTACTAAATTTAAAACAATGTAATTACAAAAGTGGTCCTTAGAATGTGTCGTATAAGAAATAATTTTTACAGTTCATAGCCTGTTTTTACCCTCCATTTTACACCATGCAATTTTGAAGTGCTGAACAGGACAGCATTTAGCACAGATAATAAAAGAGAACAAATTTCTGGGATGATTTCTGAGATCTGTGTTGTGGTGTAACCTCAGCTGGCAACTAAGCACCACACAGCTGCTTGCTTTCTCTTCCCCAGTGGGATGGGTGAGAGAACTGGAAGAGTAAAAGTGAGAAAACTCGTGGGTTGAGATAAAGACAGTTTAACAGGTAAAGCAAAAGCTGCACACACAAGCAAAGCAAAACAAGCAATTAATTCACTGCTTCACATCAGTAGGCATATGTTCAGCCATCTCCAGGGCAGCAGGGCTCCAACACACATAACAGTTATTTGGGAAGACAAATACCATAACTCCAAATGTCCTCCCCTTCCTTCCTCTTCCCCCAGCTTTATATGTTCAGCATGATGATAAGCACAGTATCGAATATCCTTTTTGTTGGTTGGGGTTGGCTGTCCCAGCTATATCCCCTCCCATCTTCTCATGTACCCTCAGTCTGCTGGCTGGTGGGGTGGCGTGAGAAACAAAAAAAAGTCTTGACTCTGCTCAGCAATAAAGGAAAATGTGTGTATTACCAACACTGTTTCCAGCAGAAATCCAAAACCTAGCCCCATACTAGCTACTATGCAGAAAAAGAAATCTAACCCAGCCAAAACCAGCACAATGTGGTAAAATGTCTAAAAATGCAATGAAATTCTATGTAAAAGGTACAAAAGCTCTTGTGTTAACACTCTTGAAAAATAAGCCTACTTTTCACTTGATGCAAAAGGAAACAACCTTGTGAAGCACTTCACAGTGCAACATGAAACTGAGAAAGGCTGTTTCCTAATGAAATCCAGAGAAGCCAAATTAGAAACCTCTGTACCATTTCACAGGTCTCAGAGGGGTGCCCAGCATGATGTATTCACTCAGATATCTGCACTCCTGTGAAGAATAGTTGATGGAGTGCAATATGTTTGCTTGGAGGCATGACCCATACAAGTGCTAATTTTGCAGACTGAGGGATCAAGGAGTAATTAGACAAGCAGAGGCATAATTAGAAAGTGGCATGTTTTCCTTTTCTTCTCATAAATTTCAGATGCAATCGGGTTGTTTATAGGAGAGAGGAGTTAGTGCTTGCTGCATTATTAAAATTCTGAATTATGTTTTGAATCTTAGTGCACACCATCTTTCTCAAAACAAATGACTATAGCTAAGCACTAGCTTCAGCTGCTCTATGAGATAAACAAGGTAACTAGTTATATTCACTTTTCAGCAGAGGCAGAGGTTTATCTGTGCTCCTTTAAGGATTTACTGAAACAAAGTGTATCTCATTTGCAGCCACAGTAATCAGCTTACCTTTAATCTTTTGTTTTCTTTATTAATAAAAAAGATTTATTCCCTTTGAGCTGTTTAAAACCAGAGCTACCACAGATCATCCAAGAGCATTAATCTTTGTTCTCTGCAACCTGATTTCTGAAAACTGGAGGCAAAGCAAAGAAGCAAAGAGGTTTTCAAGTGCTTACAGAAAGTCAAATAAACACATTTCTTTCCAGATTCTGGGGCTGTTGTCACTGACTTAAGGTTTGTGCAAAAGCATTTTTCTCCCAGTAAGCTGCAGTATTTCAGTTTAAGAACAGTTTTGAAGTATGCCTTTATTGATTCAGATTTTTTTTTTAATCCATCTCCACAAAATTTGTTGGTAAGTTGCTGTCCTTTATTAAAATGTCTCCTCCCAGAATACTAAACACCAAGAAAGGATTAAAACAGCCAATCAGCAGAGTCATTCATCATGTTGATGAGTGTCAAAATTTGGAAACGCTGGTGGAATCAGGGCGTAAGCTTCAAACTGAACCAAGCCAGATATTAGTGACACAGTTGACATGTTGCAAACCTTAATTAATCTTATTAATTTCTTGCTTGCTTTAGTTGGAATGATAATGAATGTAGTTATGATTAATAACGGGATGGCTAATTGCTATTTTTCCTCACTTCTCTATAAATGCATGTCCTCTTTTTTTTTTTATTTAAAGACAGTATTTTGTGTAACTTGTATTGCATGTTTCTGAAGCCCTGATTTATTCTTCCCTCCAGGTAGCTTATTACAAATGTGTGATAAAGTGGTAATTACTGTCATATCTGGGCAAAGCATGTCACATGTTCCAAAGTATTATCTAAATCTGTTACTGCATATGTCAACTTAGTTTGTGCAGATGGAAAATTTTAGGAAGAAACAAAAGTAATGTTAATAAAAATGAGAAAAAACCAGAAAATTATGAATACTGTAGAAGGGTCCTACTCCAGGCCAAGCCACAAGGGTAATAACCCTTACAACTAAGAAAAGATTACCTACCAGAAGGCAATAATTAATTTCAGTTGTCTTAAACCAATGCATCTGAGCATCACAAATTTACTACAGCAGTAAACTAACCAGAAAGCTAGGTGCTACACATCTTGTGTTAATTCTTCCAGTGAACTTAACAGAAGCTTTAGAGGCTTAGAGCCAGCTGAAAGGAATACATCAGCATTATTCTCTCTTCTGAAGTGGGAGGTGTATTTCTGTCCCTTAGGATAATGTTGGTTTAGTAAAGCTGATTGGTGCACTCTGATTTTTTTATCTTTCAGTGCCTTTTAGTGTAAACCATGTTCAATATCTATAAGAAGCTTTGTTTCTTATTCCATTGAGATCTAATGGAACTTTTTACACATCTAAGTTTTGGGTTTTCTTTTTTTTCTGTTGGAGGTGAAACAATTCCCTTTGACCTTTTCCAGACCACTTTGTCGTTTGGCTTACTGGATCATGAAGCTCTCTGAAAATCAGCTAACAGTATTGATCCTCCCCACACTATGATATATCATTATGGGGGAAAAGCATTAGCATCATTTTGATAATGTCAAATCTGCATCATGTGACGCTGTTCCTGAGTATTATTATAGTACGAATAGATCTTTGCTCATAAAGTTCTGACAGTTGTCTTTCATCATTCACGAGTAGCAACAGCTGATCTGTTCCACAGGTGTAATTCATGTCTTTTAAAACAATACGAACAAACTAAAGGTGATTTCAAGATGGTCCAATACTTTTGAGCCTTTCCTCAGTGGATTTCTGAAATGTTCTTCAAACTCTCAAAATAGCATTATGCATTTTCTGACAATTTTAAGGGCAGAACAACTATTCTTCTTGAAATTTCTGTATGCAGTTTATTATGTAAATATACATTTAACATTTTTACAAGATCCAGTATATTTTTCCTGACCACATCTAAAACTAATTTTTAAGAAACTTCTTTCATCTTAGCAAATATTTTTTTTTTTTTACTGGGAAACGCCTGATGGTTCCAGTCATTTTGGCAGCCAAGCTATGATGGACAATGATCTTACTAGATCTTATTCTATGCTGAATTTGACCTGTCACTGTCTGGAAGGAAAACTCTGGAGAGGGGCAGGGCAGGGATGGTGCGTGTGACTTTTTAAGGTTACTGTATTAATGTTATTCAGTTTAGAATCAATGTTTTAATATGCAATTTAAATTAGTATTTGTGCTGTTGCAATTGACATTTGCCAAATGACTTTCAAAACAAAAGACTTGACCTCTTGTCAATATGGAAGATGAGTTATCATTTTTCATATACAAGGCAGTGGTGACTCTAGATGTAGTGGTCTTATTCCAATATAGGCCATCATTTTCCATTTTCTTCAGATTTAATATATGTTTTCCAATGGTTGTGGTGTTTTTTCAAATACGCTCTAAGCTGTTGACTAGTGTTTCTGCATGCTATGGAATAAGTAATGTGTTCTACCTCAAACAGGGCTATATTTCAGTTACAGAAAATTGACCTGTTAAAACACCCATAGAATAAAAAGGTATCATTAAGAGCTCACTATTCTCTGCTCTAGGTAGCTGCAGTAACCATGGTACTGTTGTACACATAACAGTAAAGGTACAGTACAACAATCCCCATGGAATGGCAAATGTTGAATTTTAATGATTCCTGCTTTATTTAGGTTGTAAAGTGCTTTGGGATAGGTATCCTTCAAGATGAAAGGTAGTACAGAAATATAAGCTATTGCTATTATGCTTTGAATTAATCACTTGCTTTCCCCTCCAGAGCGATGCAGAAAAACATCTTAACATCCATTTTATTTGCAGTGTGAAAAAAGAAAGAAACCTTCCCTCATCAAATACAATAAAGCAAAGCAAAATAAAAATCTCCTTCAAATCTGAGAGAAAAAGATCAGTTTCATGTTGATGCATATAACTTTCATCCTGCACTTCATGAAATCGATATTCATCTGAAGGAAGGAGAATGACCTACAGCAGCAGAATCGAGTCCTTGGTTATTAAACATCTGCTAAGAACAGATTCTGACTGGGTAATGTCTGCAAGCCCCTAAAGTAGAGGAACTGAGGAGAAAAACCCTATCACCCACTTAACACTGATAGTGTAAACGAGCTGCTATCATAATATATAGTAATAATGGTAATCAAGATGCAGAGTCTTACTTAATTAAACTTCACTGCAGTGTATAAGGAGCAATACATTTACACATAATAAAAGTAGAAATTATTTAAAACTAGGCTGCATAGCATGTTCATACAAGTGATAATAACATTTACATATATGGACACACTGATGATTAACACTTGTAAATCACTCAAAGGGGATCCTGTTTCCAATGTGCACTGGTGCACACATAAGGTTACATGTATGTGTCAGTGATTAATGGGATATAAAGCAGCCTTCATTTGTTTGATTTCTGTCTCAGAAAAGAAAATTAAAATCACAGAAACTAGAGAATTAACATTGACACAGGGACATCACATTATTAAATCTTGTGAAAGACCATAGAATAACCAAGAAGTACTCATGTTGTACAAATACACAAAAAAATAATTGTTGTGATCCCATTGAATTTATGACATGAACGTGTGCAGGTGCAGATGAGGAGTGTAAAAAGCAATGAAGGAAGTGTCAAGGAAAGGTTTGCTGTTCTGAGGATGTTGCCAGCAAAATTGTTGTTAGAGAGACTAGCCATATAATTATGTAGTTGGTATAATTTATTACAGTTCACCTAGAGCAAACAAACAGTGATTTCATAAGTGCCTTTTCAAATCTATAATTGCCTCTGATATTCAGTGTTAGCCTCAGAGCTAAACCAGTGTTAGCTTGTAATTTTTTCATACTCCTAATTCACGAATCTTCATGAAGAAAATTTTAAGAATAAAATTATTGCTTCTGAGCATGATAGAGATTTATTTCAGCCACCTGTTATAATCTCCTTGTTGCTAGTATATACCTCATGTTGGCAGCAGTCAAATGTGATGGTATCTGAAGCTAGAAATTAGAACGATGTTTTTCACTCTTGATATATGAAGAGGTTCAATTATAGACCAAGTCTTTGATGTGCATCTCTGGCCATGAATTCTCCAAGTCAACATTTTCTCAGCTCCCGTGTTCTTGGAGGCAATGTGCAGGCAACAACGTTCAGACAGGCAACAACGTTCAGACAACAGAAACGACACATAATCCAGTTTTAGAAAAATCTGTTAAAAAAAGGAAGTGTTTTGAAGGACCAAAATGCAGATGAAATGGAGTCATCTTCTGTGTGGAAATTGTCTGGATGTGGGATATCCTCTGATGAGCTACCTGTATTACATGCTGAGGACTAAAACGGTATTGTCAAGCTGAAGATCTAGCTAGTGATTTTCAACAAGATACACCTGCTAGGCAAGCACTCTTCCTGCTGAAAGCTATCTGTATGGCTACTGCAGACAAAAACCAGGTTCTAGCCTTATGTGCAGTATTCTGCTTCTCCCTTATTGCAAAGAGGCCCACATACTCTGTGTTTTGCACAGGTGATGGTCTAATCACAGGTTCATACGATGGTTTGAGTTGCAAGGGACCTTTAAAGGTCATCTAGTCCGACTCTCCTGTTGTGGGCAGGGACATTTTTCCTTAGATCAGGTTGCTCAAAGTCCCATCCAACCTGTGTTTGAACACTTCCAATGATAAGTCATCCACAACTTCTCTGAGCAACCTGTTCCAGTGTCTTACCACTCTCATCGTAAAAAATCTATTCCTTATATCCAACTTAAATCTAGTCTCTTTCAGTTTGAAACTATTGCCCCTTGTCCTGTCACTACAGGCCTTGGTAAAATGTCTTCATCTTTCTTATAAGCCTCCTTTTTTTTTATATTGAAAGGCCACAATATGGTCTCCCCAGAGCCTTCTCTTCTCTAGGCTAAACAGCCGCAATTCTTTCAGTCTTTCTTCCTAGGAGAGGTTTGGCCCTCTGTCAATCCACTCTAACAGGTCCATGTCTGTCTTGTGCTGGGAACACAGTAATGTATTTTTATAACCTTGATTGTAGTGGAGAAGATCTAGTGCTACTTTTTCCATACTCCTCTTTAACACTTGTGGGAAAAGGAAAGCTGCTTTTTGTTATTACACAGTCTGCTGATAAAAGATGTTCACTTCAGCCATTGTATCCAGCAGCCCACGTGGGAACTAGTGATGGCATAGGAAAGGAGCACAAGCAGAGGTCTGAAGAGCTTCCATACTACCTTAACTGATAACTGTAAGAGAGTCCTTGTGATTTTAGATCACTTCTTTGATTGATTCAAGATCAGTTGGTCTGATTATAGACATCAGAGTAGCATGGAGGCTGATTTGTACCACATACTCCATCACAGCACCCATCAATTATTCTGAGAGTCTTGAATTGATGGAGCACAGGAAAATATGAAACATCTCTCTAGACCTGTTCTTCAGGTGTTGTAACATGTATGTTATATATACATATGTGACATAAATATATATGTTGCTAATATATAAGCAGTTTTAGAGACTTTCAGTCATTTGAGGATTTCTTCCCTGAGGAAGGCTCCATCAGCAGGTGGTTTTCATGGTGTCCTAAGGGACAGAGAGCCCTGGGCTTTGATTTTGATTATATCTGGCATACAGTTCTAAAAATGTAAGCTAACAAATCAGTGATGACTCACACAGATTTAGTGGAAAAAAATAGAATAAGGTAGATTTAGATTAGATATAAAGAAGAAATTTTTTTTTACAATGAGAGTAGTGAAGCATTAGAACAGGTTGCCTAGAGAGGTGGTAGATGCCCCATCCCTGGAGACATTCAAGGCCAGGCTGGATGAGGCTCTGAGCAACCTGATCTAGTGGAAGATGTCCCTGCACCCTGCAGGGGAGTTGGACTAGAAGACCTTTAAAGGTCCCTTCCAACCCAAACTATTTTATGATTCTAGTCTATAACCATAGAGCTAAATCCTTTCCCCAGTGCTAAGCAATACTAAAACTGAATTTTCCTACATCAGGGAAGGCCTCAGACACGCATGAATGCTTTCTCCAAAACTGCACTTAAACTCGAAGGCTGGAAGATTTTAAAAATACCATATCTAATATTCCGTGCTACCTCTGCTGCTATTTCTGTTTTGTGTCTGAAGAAAAGAGGCAAAACAAAGGCACTTGACTCTCAAGGTTTTGTTTCTACTGAGAAGTGGAAAAGAACGGATTTAAAAGATGGCACTCATGTCACTGTCCTCTCCTGATTAGCAGCCACAATTTGATCACAAAAGACACACTAGTCAGAATGGACATCTAAATACAGACTAAAGTATGAATGGCTAAGCAAGTTTATTCTGAGAAGTCTCCAGTACTGTCTCTGAAGTGACTTCTTGTGATTCCAGTCTTCTGGGTTACATGCATACATAGTGTAAATTGATATAATGTCATTGACTCTAGTGGAGTCAACCTGAATTAGATGAGCTGAGTATCTGAATGTCTGTCATAGTTTACTGAACCAGATTCTTTACTGAACCCGATTCTTTGTACTACAAATTACTTTTTTTATTTTCAGACTTTATGCCCAAATAGCGAGATTGTGTCTGCCAGGAAATCTTGATTCTTGTGCTGGAGACTTTGTGAGTGTTTCTCAGGTATCTCCTGTCTTGCTGGGCTTGGCTGATGCCTTGTTAAACAGGGCATGAAACTGGTTGGACAAGTGAGCACAGGGGAGAATTTTCATTTTTTCAGACAGTCACAGTTTGCTTGCTTTCTAACATAATAAACTCTACACTTCCTAGACCATCTTCCTCAGAAAACTGCATATCCAAAATCCTTTGAACATCTGAAGTCTAAAGAAAGAAAAATAAAATATTTACTCTTTAAAAGGATGGGTCCAGTAGAGTTGCTCTGAAGGATTTGGATCTCCATCTCCTAGCTGAAAAATTAAACTGTTGATATAATAATATCAGGGCATGGTTGTGTAGTCTGTTTCTCTCCAAACTGTCATGTTACTATTGTATCAAGGAAGGTCTTCATTAAGGATTTTGAAGGTCTTTGAGGTCCAATGCGAAGATGTGAAGCATGGTTTCTCCTGGAAACCATGCTAAGGCACATGGAGAGGAAGGAGGTGGTTGGTGACAGCCAACATGGTTGGAGGTGGTTGGTGCCTGCCTGACCAATTTGGTGGCCTTCTGTGACGGGGTGATGGCATCAGTGGACAAGGGACGAGCAACAGATATCATCTACCTGAACTTGTGCAAAGCTTTTGACTCTGTCCTGCACGACATCCTTCTCTAAACTAGAGGCATGGGTTTGATGGATGGTCTACTCAGTGGGTAAGGAGTTGGCTGGATGGCCACACTCAGAGGGTGGTGGTCAAAGTCTCAATGTCCATGTGGAGACTGGTCACGAGTAGCGTCCCTCAGGGGTCCATGTTGGGCCCAGCCGTGTTCAACATCTTTGTCGGCGACATGGACAGTGGGATAGAGTGCACCCTCAGCAAGTTCGCCGACGACACCAAGTTGTGTGGTGCCGTCGACACGCTGGAAGGGAGGGATGCCATCCAGAGGGACCTTGACAGGCTGGAGAGGTGGGCCCGTGCCAACCTCATGAAGTTCAACCAGGCCAAGTGCAAGGTCCTGCACCTGGGTCATGGCAATCCCAGGAACAAATACAGGCTGGGAGGAGAATGGATCGAGAGCAGCCCTGGGGAGAAGGACTTGGGAGTGCTGGTGGACAAGAAGCTCAACATGAGCAGGCAATGTGCCCTTGCGGCCCAGAAGGCCAACCACATCCTGGGCTGCATCAAGAGAAGCGTGGCCAGCAGGTCGAGGGAGGTGATTCTCCCCCTCTACTCTGCCCTGGTGAGACCCCACCTGGAGTACTGTGTCCAGTTCTGGTGCCCCCAACATAAGCAGGATATGGATCAGCTGGAAAAGGTCCAGAGGAGGGCCACAAAGATGATCAGAGGCCTGGAGCACCTCTCTTATGAGGACAAGCTGGAGAGTTGGGGCTGTCCAGCCTGGAGGAGGCTCGGGGGAAACCTGATAGCCGTCTTCCAGTACCTCAAGGGGGCCTACAAGAAAGACGGGGAGAGGCTGTTCAGCAGGGCCTGTTGTGACAGGATGAGGGATAATGGTTTTAAGACAGAGGGAGGTAGATTTAAATTGGATGTTAGGAAAATTTTTTTACAATGCGAGTTGTAGAACACTGGAACAGGTTGCCCAGAAAGGTGGTGGATGCCCCATCCCTGGAAACGTCCAAGGTCAGGTTGGATGAGGCTCTGAGCAACCTGATCTAGTTGGGGATGTCCCTGCTCCTTGCAGGGGGGTTGGACTAGATGACCTTTGAAGGTCCCTTCCAACCCTAACCATTCTATGATTCTGTGATTCTATGTCAGCAGGATGGCTGAGTGACCTCAATCAGAGAGGACTTTTTTGTAGTGGCTGAATGGGCCCGAGTGGTAGTTTATGAGAAGCGGAAAGAAAAATATTACCAGCTTTTGCTATTTTGTAATAAACCTTGTAATAGTTAATGTCACTGAAAGATCCAAATCCAACAATTACTTGAGACTATCATGGCTTTTCTCTTTTCTCTTTTTATTTTCTTTTCACTGTTGTTGCAGAAAATAATCCTGAAAAACAGTAATCCAAATGAATTTGACATCTTCAAAACCATAATCTAAAGGTATTCACAAATATTATTATTATTTTTTATCTTTTTTTAAAACCTAACTTCTTTTCCATTCCCCCTAAGAGAAAAAAAAAAAAAAAATCAACATTTAAGAAGGCTTGACCTGTGACATTTGAATGCTTGTTTTTAGCACTTCTTTTCCTTCCAGATTTAAGGTTAATCCTTCAATGCTGTATAATGATGGGCCTTTCATGCCACTCTGAGTTTCTAGGATAAAGTTTTTTAAAAGCCTTCATGGCCAAAATGTGTTTGCACTACTCTGGTCTTCCAGTGTGCTTTGATTTCTTGTGACACTTCAAAGTGTCATCAGGAAAAATTCAGAGAAAGGAGGGAGGGCAGTGGATCAGCTTTTAGAAAAGCAGATTGCAAAGGTGAATTTTAGACCCATTTCCACAGACACAGTCCAGTTCTGCCTACATAGAGCATATCCTAAAAACCAAGCTATAAATCCTGTAAAACAAAAAAAATGCTAGTGAGATCTATTTCTTGTGATTTCCAGTGCAAAACCAGAGTCTATTTAACAGGAGAAAATAGGAGCAATTTGAATTTTTTGTTCTGGATGGATCCCTAAGAAGTGCATCAGGTTTAGTTTTACAATTTGCCATGAGAATTTTGATTTTGACAGCTCAGCTTGGCCTAAGGAGTGCTCTTGGTGTGGTTACCTGTCGTTTATAAGTAGTAAGTCTCTACTGATTTCCTCAGCAGATGTCAGCCACACAGCCCATCAGTCACAGTTGGGTAGACAGCTTGATCAGATGCAAAAAGAAAAGAGAAAATGAAAATACATTTCTAATTTTCCAACGAGCAGCTCTCGTATGAAACCTGTAACTCTTAAATTCTAATTCCTGTGAAGCACCTTTCCCTGTCCCCAGCCACCACCTCTAGGGCTTGTAGTGTGCTATATACTGGCCATAATGCAGGTACGGTGCACATTTTCAAGTACCTATCAACTCCTCATAGAAGGCAGACAGATGAGAATTCTCTTTTTTCCCTTGTTAAAATCATGAAACCTAATGGACTGGCTTCATAATCCACTCACTGGAACTAAGCCTTATCTCATTTTTTAAAAGATGCGGGTGTGTTCTGCTGCATGGACTCTTATTTCCCACCGTGACCCCTGTCACAGGACAGTTGCTTGTTGCTATGTGAGTATTACAAATCCTATTGCATGGACAGAGCTCAAATCTTCCCACAATGGAAGTACTGGCCTCTGTTCCTGTAGCTTAAAGGAGTGCGTCAGCTTTTAGTAACATAGAGGCAATGAAATATGAAACTATTCTTAATTTTTCTAGGAGAACATAATGATATTACTCATCAGCTATTTAAGCTCCCTTTTTGCACATAGAAGAAAAGCCTTTACTCAAACTAGTAATTATTGCTAATATTAAAGAAGTAAACTGACTATAAAGGATGATTTTGAGCTAGCAAGCCCTACAGAATGAGAAGACTGCATCTGCAACAGAAGCAAGGAGGCAGACCTTTCTCGCTTTATGAAACTCTTCATAATTCAATAATTTATTTGTTTCTCAAGATTGTTTCAGAAGAATGAACTATAGCAGAATAGCCAGAAGTTACTTTTACCTGCCAGCAAGAACTTCCTAGATAAAGCATACATCTTCTTACAGCCACCTGAGACAACAATATTTTCAATATATTTTCAGAATATTAATTAATGAAGAGATATCCATGGTTTATTATTCATTATTTATATTTCTCATTATTTGTTCCTTAGTCTCCCCTTTCAGTTTTATGTATTTGAACACAGATCCAAAATGGTATTTTGTGAGTTAATGGCCAGTCTGCTAATTCAAACGATGAACTGCAAGAGCCTGGCAAACTGAAAATTACTTATCCAGTGCAGAAATAGAGTTAATTTATGAACAGAGAGCAAAGGACAAAACCTATTGGATAATTTCTGGAGTAAGTACACTCCACAAGTTTCTTTTGGTTATCAAGTTAATACTACTGTACTCTTGGAAATATATATAATTTTAAGTAACTATAAATAAAAAGATGTTTATGCATATAAGAGGAATTAACTTTTTAACTATATTTTCTCTGTTTTCAGCTAATAACTTAAATCTTCTCTGATCCAAGTATACTGGCAAATCACTGAGTATACAGTCAGCTTTAGAAAAAAAAAATGACAAATTGAATATTCATATGGGATTTTGTCTTTGTGGCTATCAATGAGAGCTTTTAAAAACTTCCTGGTCCTTTTAGAAAGAACTGCAGAAACCAAAGTTGTTCTTCACTACAGAACTGAAACTGATAATTTAGTACCTTTCAAAACAGAAAGCAACAAATCTGATACAGAGAAGTAGAGAGGTGGGAGGGATGCTAAATAATGATAAACATACCAATATATTTAAAAGACTACCATTCCTATCAGAATTAATAAGGAATCTAGAGTAAAATACAGGGTTTTGAAGAAGCAAACACAGGATAATGCATGTATTATATTTATTCAAAAGTGTCATAGTTCTGCTTATAAGAAATAAGATACACACATTTTACTGACTTTTTTTTTGAATGAAGTAATTTACTTCAAATCCATTTTGTTCATTCAGATCCATACCAAAGTACCTCTAACAAGAATTGTTATGTAGAAAGGAGAATACATACTTTCTGTTAGTTTTTGTAATTTTATCAGAGTGAACATTTTCTCTGCTAACATGCTTATAAACTTCACATTTATAAACTAGTCTTAGCACCTTGTAGTAAAACTACAATCACATTATGTAAATAATACAATGATATCTCAAAAAAAAAACCAAACCCAAATCAAGCCAAAAGCAAAACATACTTCTGCAGATTCTTAATGACTTCTGTGCTAGTATCCCAAAGATCAGAGTTTGTTTCTTCTTGGAGATGATATAGATTTCTATCTTCTATGCTGAGAATAACTCAAAATAGTTGAAAGCATCAAAATAGAGAATTGTGGTTAAAGAAGACATAAAATTCTATGCATGGCCTTTGTGGTTAAAGAAGAAATATGATTCTATACACTGCCTTTCAGCGCAGCTCCCAGTTACAGGTCTGATTCAAAGTTACTGAGGGCAGCTGCAGCTGGTGCATTGACCTCGTGCTCCATGGGAACAACCAGGGGACCATGCAGGTACTTTGCTGTTTCTTTCTTAAACGTTCCCTTTCTTGCAGTTTGCCATTTCTGGAAGTGTTTATGGTAACAAGGACAGATTTCATTTTCATGCCTTATTTTCTTGCTCTTTCTGAATTTAGCAGTCCATGAACTACAGTTGCCCCATTCCTGACCACCCCAAGGGGCCGTATCTGTCACTCACTGAAGTCAGGGTTGATTTTCCCATCGCTGTTCCTTATCCACTAACAGAAAGACAGAAAATAACCCTCTCTGTAACTCCATATATGGCACATGGAATAAACTGGAAATCAGGAACCTCACTTGTGAAATGATATCTGGATGGACAGGGAAATAATGCTCTTTAAGCATCTTTAACAGATTGATACCTACAAGCTCTGAATTCTCACAGCTGGAGGGCACACAGCCATCTCTTTGCAGTATTTCATAGAAACAGATCATTTGCACTCCCTCCTAAGTAAAATAAGGTTATTAAAAAGTATCTGTTCTTTTCTGTTTGCCAACTATATGAAGAGATTTATTATTTTCTAAATGCATTCTGCAAAAGCATGTCAGTTTACAGATAATTTCCGATCAACTGAGTGTGAATGTTTGATAGGCAACATATGAGCAGTGTCACTGGGCACAGGATTCACATCACTCACTGGTACAATCTTTGTGAGCCAAGTTTTTTATGCAAATGGTCACATTATTATTGATTTCAAAATGAAGTTTCTGAAAATATCCTTCAATGTCTTCTTTCCTCTTGCTGGTTGCACTCACCATAATAATCTCACTGAATGTTGGATTTGCAGAAAGTAACTCTAAAGGGAAACTAATGGCAAAAAAAAAGGGAGCAAAAATTAAGACAAAGTTCACAGAAGAATATTTGCAGCATTATCTAGCATTGGTTTTCAGCAATGAATCAAAGCCTGCTAAGGTCAACCTGAATTTCTCATTGATTTGTTGGACTTCTGCTGCTTCCCTTTGTTTCACTAACACACTGCTTAATTTCTGGTCAGTATTTAGAATTGATGGCAAGACCCAAGGGTCTTTTTTGTTCTGAACTGTAGTTGATATTAAGCAGATGTATGAGACATAAAGGCAGTCTGTTTCTGCATAATTGGAGTGATGCTGTATAAAATTGT
The DNA here is from genome assembly GCF_036417535.1 of Chlamydotis macqueenii. Taxonomy (NCBI): domain Eukaryota; kingdom Metazoa; phylum Chordata; class Aves; order Otidiformes; family Otididae; genus Chlamydotis; species Chlamydotis macqueenii. The sequence continues at coordinate 48,365,675 of NC_141560.1, read as the reverse complement.
AAAGCATGGTCACAGGGATGCCTCAGTTAATACGCAACGATGACCCTAGTTTGCACTCTCTGCTATGAATCCTGCTGTTATGAAATGTTGGATTTTTTTTTTTAAACATCAAACAGTAAAAGAATAAAAGCTCTGACTGAAATGCATAGAACTCAGCTTAAATGCAGTTGTTATCACTTTATTTGTCAAGAAATCCCTCTCAGAGGTCACTGTGGCCACTGCAGGGATAACTTCACTATTCATAGATGCCAGCAAACTCTTTACAAGCTACACACCAACTAATTCTAATAATGCAGCATCTATCTCTGTTTTCCTCAACATATAATTTGCAAAATCTTACTTCCTGTAATTTGCAGCAGTTTAGTAGCCTGACAGATAAGCATCTACCCAGTTGAGTCGGGGTGAATAGCTGAAGATTGGAACTACAACAAAAAATAAGACATTTTTTCTCATCATACCGCTCTGATTCACAAAGTTGTCAGGAAACAAAGCATCTATAATTTTAAATAGAAAATTATGCGATATTCTGATAAAGGAAAAATACTTTTCCTTTGTTTGTGGTGATAGTAAAACTTACCAGTGCAGGACTGACAAAGCTACTATCTTATTTATTTCCCAAACAAAACAGGCCCAGACATCTCCACATTTTTTTTTCACATTTTTATTTCATCAATTTTAGTAATTTTTTTTATGCTAAGTCAGACCACTTAAGTGTCACCCTAATGAACAGGCTCTGTCCATATAAGAATATAATAAAATAATAATTATTTTATTTTAACTATTTATTATTCAGAAAGAATATCCAACTGAGAGAACATAGAAGTGAGAATGAAGTATATTTTCTTGTGCATTGTTGCAGTGACTCCTTCTTATAGAGACAGTCATGACAGTGTACAGGTGCATTCCATTTAAAAAGGTTTAATTAAAACCAGATCAGCTAATTTAGCTTACGAGTTACCATCAAACAGCTGACAGAATGTCAATTAAAACATTCTTTCAATGAGGTTAGATTTATATTCATAGAAAGTATTTCTTCCTGACTTTTTAATTCTAATATCTTCCAACTTGAATATTCAAGTGTTCAGCATAATCTAAAACGTGAAGATTCACATATGAATATAGTGATTCCAATAGAACTATTTATTTACTATATTTAAATTTTCTGTTTATATAAATACACAGCAGGAAGGAAAGATATGCTGAATCTATTTCGTTAGTGTCTCAGATTAGCTTTAAATAATATAGTAGTTTTAGATGCAGCACATGGACCATGTATAGGCAAGTGATGATGGACTGAGTAGTAAGATGCTGTTGCTCTTGCTTTTTACAGATAGATAAATTATACTCAATGCTTTCCTAATGCTACCTTTTCACACAAATTTATTTGACCACTAATGGAAGAAGAGGTGCTTTTTTTTTAGAGCTAGCTATGGAGAGGCAGTATCCACAAGAATAGATACAGTTGCAGGTGAAATGTTCACTGCAAAATTTTTTGCATTTCTGGAAGAAGGAATGGATTATGAAATCTTATTATTTAAATGACAGCATATATGACAATATTTGTCCTTTACATTGTTCAAAATAAGAGAAATATTCACTTTAAGAGCTTGGATTCTAAAAGGCAGATACTGGGAAGAGAGGACACAGAAAGAATCCTATAAGTTGCAGTTACTAACATTTTTTTTAAAATTAACAATAACTCACTTCATGATGGTATCATGAAAGATATATATAGGGAGCAGTTCAGGTAGGAAAGATGACTTCCAGAACTGGCATGGGTATTACATTCTGCAAAAACATGGGCTCATTGACAAATAGGCATTTGATGTGGCAAAGCACATGGAAAAGTTGTGTGTCCTCTGACAATGCAGCTCGTAAGCCTGCCCTTGGTCTGTCCATGGTGTTTGCTGAACAGCTGGAGGTTGTAACAAAGCTATCAGCTATGTCTTCATTCCTTGTTATCTGCACTAGGCAAACAGCTAAAATCCTGCTGTGTTGCCTGCCTCTCCTACCCATAACCTCACGTCCCCTTTGGGCCCATCCTCATTCTAGATTGTCACCATCAAACCGTGTCTAAAACTTGCGCGTTCATTGTTCAGCCTTGCCCCTTTATCCATGCTTCACCTTATGATTACTGCTTTGTATTTTGACCGACAAATACAGTCTTACACTATTAATCCTCATTCAGCGTACTGATGCTGTAAGAATTTTTCTTCTCTTTAGTTCCTTAGGCACAGCTTCACCCTCTTTTGTAATTTCCCCTCTAGCTTCCCTTTCTCCATTGCCTTGAATGTGACTACTTATCAATATCTTCCCCAAGTAAGGGTGAGGAGAGAGAGTGATGCACTCATTTCAGCATCAAAATGATGGCACTACTCTCTATCATTAGTTAAGTTTTCAAAAAAGACCCCCATCTCAAGTCCTGCTCAAGGGTAGGATGACAGGCATGGTGGTGATACAGACAATAACCATTAAAAACAGCTCTGCAGACATTTTGTGCTGCCTCTGCATTTCACTATCACACTTTTTCCTGGCCAATCTTAAGGTTCCCTTCTCCTCTCTTGCATAACTTGAAATCAAAATTTCTGTACCTTTTCTGTGTTTGGGTCAGACCTTTCACCTCATTGCAATGCATGTTCTGTTGTTTAATTCCAAATGGAGGAGTACCTCAGTTTTAAGAAAGCGACTGATCAATAGTTTAATCAGTGATTTTGTTTCTAATTCTCTCTGTGCTGCTGTTCTATTTCTTTACTTTTGAATACCGCAGATCCGAAGTAAAACTGGGGTCATGCTGAGACACAGGGGCCAATGAGAAAAGAAAGCACGCATACCTGGCTGCTGAATGTCTTTGAAGCTGCTGGATGAAAGCAAACAGAATATGTAAATCCACACACCTATACGGACTCTTTGTCTCTGCCTCAGGAGCAGTTTATTCTTACGTAAAGATCACAAAGTGGTTTTAATAAGTAGGAAGCTTTCAGAGGAGCAAACAAGAAGACTGACAACGTTAAAGGAAATTAAAATGTATCTTTTCAGTCCCTCAGAATGAAAAACTGGAAGTCATAGTTTATTTCTCACTGAGGTGCTGTGATTTAAAGAGTCTAATTTTGGAGCTGTTTACATTTTTTTTTAATTGATTAGTGTGAGCTACTAAAATATCTCTGCAGCAATCTTACTTCTGCAGATGCATTCATTGATATTCACCAGGTAATTTATGCTAGCACAAAGAACATTTACAGCTGTTCATTTCCAGTGTTAGCAGTTACAGATGTTTTGTCAGTCTCTTAAAAACACAAGCTGTACACTGGATTACTTAAAGGTTTTAGGTAGTACTGTTGATGACAAATGATGGTGAACAAAAGAACATATTTTTGAGTGATTACTCATAATAAATCTGTCAATAAACAAAATGACAGCTATGGCTGCCATGATATGAAGAAAACAATAATCTTCAACAGATCTGTAATGATTTTCACTAGGCTGGGATCTGATATACAGTATGGTGTCTGTAATGAAAGTAGTGAAAGCAATGCGACATGTCTTATGGCAAACTTGGCAAACTTCCAAAACTTGCCACCTCAAAAAATAATCAGCTTTCATTTTTATGGCATTGTGTTTGCTCATAGCAGAAACAAATGTCATTTTACACTAGCCACAGATGTTTTTTCCTCTTTTTTGTTTTAGCTGCCTTTTTAGCCCCAGTCAGACCGCTCACATGTCAGAACTAATCAGCAGTGAATTAATTACAAACATGGATTTAGTAATTGCTTCTCTGCGGGAATTTAATATTTGCCTTCCAGTAATCTAGCAAGGGAGTCAGCACTGCATTGTTCAGCATAGTTCCAAGGGATTAAGAAGAGTTTCATAACTACTGTATTTTTAGTCTTTCGGATGACTTATAATTAACTGATGCATATAGTGCAAACATTGTTTCGGTAAAAAAAAAATGTCATTTTTCTACCCTGGGAGAGGCCAGTTGTAATTTTAATCTGGTTGGTGTACCTCCCTCATTCTGCAAATATCCATTCTTGAATGCTGGTAGAAATCCTGTAGATTCATATAAATTAGAGAGCACAGTGAAAACAAAAAAACCAGCCTCTCACTTGACATGTTGTTATTGCTTAGGGTGTTAAAACTAGACCTAACTATCCAATACTCAGCCAAGACTGCATGATTTTTAACAGTCATTTAATTATTAGAGCTAACTATCTTCATAAAAGCAAATATTTAGAATAGTAATAGTCTATTAATCTACACAGAAAAGATAAAAGATTGTGCTGAAACGGAGGGACAGGCAAGGTACAGGTTCGTAGCAAAAGCCATGTAACGTACTCAAAGAATTCTTGCATAAAACCAGTGAAATCTTCAAAAAGGTGGTAGATCTTGTCCTGTTTCAGAAGAAATAGAGTTCTGCTATCTCTGGAAATAAAAGAGACACAACTTGGCAAGAAATGAGGTTTGGGAGCACAAGAAAATCTGCTATCGGGCATGCAATGGCACAAACCCTCTACAATTAAATGAACGGGTCTTGGAGAGCTCCTAAGAGACCGGGCTGAAGTCCCAGAGCACTACTGCCCGTACAGGTTCTTTCATCAGCTTCAGTGAGGCTTCTGCTCAGAAGTAGACTCAAATGTTTTTTTGAAGGGCATTTTGTTGTTTTAAGCACTATCTTCAGAAACAGACTCCCAGCTGATTGAACAATGTGTTCAGTAGTTTTCCTTTAAGAAAGAGCACAAATGTTTCCCCAACCAAATCCTTTAGCTATCTTAATTTAAAAGCCTCTGTTTAAAAACAGATTTTAGGGTAAAGAGTTATAGAATAACTGGCTCATTGGAAAGGCTTTTTTTTTTTTTTCTAAATCACATTATTTACAGGTTGTTTTCTGTCCCGAAGCAGCTTTTTACACACGTATTATATGTTTCTATGCATTCTGATATTTTAAATCTAATTTCCATGGGAAGAAAAAAATTAGAGATATTAGAACTAAGAAGAACAAAACCCAGAAACTAACTATTGTATCAGAAGACCATCCACCTGCTTTTGCAGTTGAATTTATAGCAGAAGAAAACAACTTTGGGAACAAACTAGTATAGAGGTAAAATGTTCTCTATTGCTTTACTTTCTAAAGTTAAGAAACAAAGAATAGAAAGATGAAGGTTATAACTCCTTCTATTTGCTTTGTTTAGCTGGCATAATATTAACTGATGGATGGCATTAAAAACATCTGTTTGGCCATGAATAGCTTTGGCCAACAACATCGTGGCTGATTGAACAAAAAATACAGTAAAGATACAAATTGGGCCAGATCACCAAGCAGCTGTAGCTATGATAACACCTGTCAGCTGAATGTTATGCCCAGTATGTTGATCTAATTTAAATAAAATTAAAATCTTGAATTAAATTTAATAGAGGTCCTTTCCTTTTACATAAGATTGTAACCAGAAAATAAATAAAGTTAGATGGAAGGTTTTCCTCTTCAGCATAGGGGAAATGTAAGTCCTGTAGCATTACTTAGCAGAAAGGTAGACAAGTATTCCAATTTAAATTACTTCAAGTGAAGCTTTCTGACATAGCCAAGTTTTGGATTTTGGAAAATAAAAGCAGGTTACTGGTTGTGATAGTTTAATGATATAAAATAAACATTGAGTACATTCAAATATTTGGAATGGAAGCATTGGTTTACTTTGACTTATATGGAAATGCGGTACTAAGATATTTTTTTCAAATTGTATGCGAAGTGTGTTGAGGGGCACAGAAGTATAATGGGCTATTACATTTGTTTTAAACTCGTGTGAGCAATATTAATATGAATCATCAAGGATTTTTCTCTGAGGCTTTCATAAGACATGGACAAGGGTGTGTATTATGCGAAGATGAATACCATATTTGTTTCTGAATAGAACTGTAAATTATCACCTTGGAACTACGCTTATTACATAATATTAAACTATCTCGTCTAGGACAGGAATATTTTGTCTTACATTCACTTATATGTTGTCTATTGCTGATTGTTAATCTAAGAGACAAGTAACAGCTGTTAGTGTGTAATGACTGCTACACACAGGAATTACATAAACTTAACAAACTTTAAATAACCCTAAACATAATTTCTAAATGTAAATCTATATTTATTCAGAGACACTTTTCACAGATTATCTGTGTGAAAAATCTCAACTTTAGAGATGTATATATTGAATTAAGACGTATATTTTAATTAACATCCATTTCTTTTGATTCTTTAACACTGGGTGCATGCCATGATCTGTCTAAGGCTTGACACTGAGTTCCTCTCACTCTTGCTACAGTAAATTAGAGTTCTGGCTACCTAATATTTCTGAAAATCAGGCCTAATTGTTATTCTCGAAAAGGAAGGGATTGATTAAAAAAAAAGGAGATTTTTTTTTAGAAACTGCAGACTAGAATATGTAGTACTACAAACAATTAGGCAGGTATCTGTGGGGGCTTGAGGAGGAGAGCAGTGACATGAGCAAAAGCAAGTCAGATTATGACTAATCAGGATGGATAAGAATATTATCTTTTCAAACCACTAGGTTGAGATAAAAGTTGTATAGTTTTTCTACCTATAAAATAAAAAAAGAGAGAAAATTAGACTGTCACTTGGTGGTATTCTTCTGGACCATAGACATCCAGTAACGAATACTCAAATTCCACTGTAATAAATGACACATTCTCTCACGGAGGTCATACAGGCATAAACACTCCACTGTGAAAGAAAGGGCGTTCCATAGCACAGACAAAGGTAAATTCTCATCATTGAGAGCTTTATATATTTCATGTATTGGCACTTTATTTTGTGATCTATAGAAAAATTAGCAAGAAATTCTGGCATTTCTAGTAAGAAAGGAGAAAAAAAAATTGTTTCTGAATTCAAGACATCCAACATCGTTAGAATTAGGAAAACCAAAACACCCCACTCTCTCTTACAACCTAGCATCATAGTAGATAATGTCTGATACAAGATAAGTGCATTACTAGAGGGAACTGAATTAGAGCATGGAGAAGAGGCTGCACAGTGAGCAGATGAGATGTACTGGTCAGTGCTACGTGCAAGAAGAGGTACAAGAAATGTCTAAAGTAAATGTGATGTGCTACTACCAGCAGGTACCAATGTTCTCTCATTGGCTGCCCAAGAAAAGAATGAACTCTTAATTTCAGATGGCTAAACATAGCTGATGCATTCCAAATTGAATGCATTATTTGTAGATCCACTTGGAATTTGATTTTTTTTTTCAATTTTGAAAAACTTTGATTTTTCCTAATTTTGAAATTCCTCACTATTGTGATTCTTGTCAAAGACATGCACCAAAACAGAAATGGCTAAGAAGAAGTTTATATCAGGTTTAAAAGTCTGAAATTATATATTGCCATTTATTATTTTTAACACTAGAAGCTGGAAGAAAATCAGAAAAGGTGTAGAAGAATGTTGAATACAGCCTCACCTAAGGAAACTTATTATGGTGTCCTACTGAACAGGTAAGACATGCAAACCAATATTTCACTGATTTGAAAAAATTATGGAAGAATCAATTATGCAAAATACAAACTGGGAAGGGCAGTCAAGAATTCTTTACAACCTTCCCCTTCTTCCAGTTAATCTCTGAATTATAATAATTTCCATCAAAATGTATAATTTCTCTCTGTTTTTAGGAGCTTTCTTACAAGAGCCACAAAGTATGAATCACCTCATAGGTTCAGGGAGATAATTTGTGAAAGAAACTTCTCACTGTCATGAACGGCCACCTCAGAATGGCTCTGAAGTCCAGAAAGATGTATGACTGGAGTCTTTGTCCGCGGGTGAAAAGATATTGCTGTGTCAGAAGAAAATCAAGGCAGTGGAGATTTCCTTCTGACTGATAGTTCTGCCTTATTCATTTACAGCAGCTGCTATTGTCTGTAGCTTGTAAGGCCTTCAGGATAGCTGTGTTTTCTCTGAGCATTTCTATGTTCTGTTGTTGATGTGACCAAATGATTTTGAATCATGGTAGTCTCTATCTAACATGATAGTTACTGTGCCTTTGTGGCTAGGAAATTGTTGCTGTATTATCCAATCTTCAGCACTCTTTCAGGAGGATGATAAATTTCACTGTCTTGAAAACTGGCTTTCTTTTCTTTTCTGTCCCTATCATTGGATTATTCAGGACTTCCTCTATAAGTAGAATATATGGCACAAATCTTTTCTATCCTTTTTCTCTTCTTACAAGATCTTGGCATGACTTTTTGTTTGCTCTGACCTTTTAAAATATCAGATTAAGCATGAAAACAAGGGCACTCCTGGAGATAGGTACTACTCAGGTCACAAATAAGTTAAGTCCTAAGTCAGGTGCATTAACAGTTTTTGAAATTTTCCTGATATTTCAGGTAATTTTTAAACTCTGGCATGATCTTTTGTTGGTTTTCATCTGTTAGGTGCTTACTGATTACTCCTAGCTGGGATTTCTGGCATTCTGCTTTTCATGTGAGGACCTCAAGGCACTTTAGAAAATAGTAAGTGTTAGATACATTTTGTGTATAAGAAAACTGAAGGAGCAAAAGAATGCATGATTGGATCAAGGGCTCTGAGCAATTCAATAGCAGAGTTAAAGGTACCATTTAAAAATCCCAGCTCCTGCTGTATTTAAAAGGTAAAACAGAAGGCTATACTGAGACTGTGAGGAAGCTCAGAACAAAACAGATATGGCAAGTGATGGTAAATTAATGCTCAGCAAGAACCACCTGTATCTACTGAAATCTATTATTTTGAATGCAACCAATTCACTATGAATGATGTTAAAAAAAATCTCATCATTGCCACTAAATGCTAAAATTTATTTGTTCGAGGCTTTTTGAAAGGCTGTGTTTTGTTTGAAATTTCCTGTCTGATGCAATAAAGAAACAGTATTACTTTGATAATTTTCTGAATTGTCTGATCACTGATGATTTTCTCACAAGATATAAATTAGATGACACCTCCAATCCCATTTTGAAGTTCCTTGATCTCTAGCTACTGTACTAATCCCTTCCTTTCTTCCATTTTCTTTATTTGTTCACACTACCATCCACTTTCTCAATCTATCTGTTATCCAAAAGCTGATGCAGGGATATCAGAACATCTCTGACTCCTCAAAGACTCCTGGCAGGAGATGGTGCGTTATGTTCAGCACCTACAGACCTGAAAGTGATGTAGGCAGAGCTGCCATCCCTCTTCTGCTGACCAAGAGCAGTGGCAATAATCATATCCAGCTAAATTCTATCTGCTGTAAAATGACTTTTTTAACCCAGACATCCATTAGTTGACACCAACACACTTCAGTTGCATGAGGCTGGCACTTTATAAAGCAGCAGGATTTTCAGGTGATGCCATAATAACAGAAACCATTAATCAGTCACATAATAAGGAAAATTGTGTGTTAACTTCTGCAGCAGCAGTGTGAAACACAAAAGTGTTTCCTGACAGTAGCTCACTCCTGTGAAGACTTGGGTCTTGGTGTGCACTGATCATCTCAACAGATCTTCATCATTCCAGCATTAGAGTGGATTATGGCCATTTAAAAAATGTTTGAATACGTAGTATATGCTGTCAGAAGTGTTCACAGCCCAATGAATATTACATGACATCTTTGTTTGGTCTCTACGTTATCCCTTTTACTCCAGTTGAAAATACATCAGTGAATTACTTAAGTGCAATTACCCTTTAACGGCTGTTAATCAAATGGCCCCAGGAAAATGGACCATTCCTTGCTCAGTTTTCAAAATCCATGGAAGCGGCCCTTATAACAATTATGGCTGAATTACTGTTATGTACCTGAACAGTGCTGTGAACCTCAAACTACTAAGGACACTTGATGGCTAAAGTCCTACACGTCCAGGAATTGACAGCATCCACTCTTTCCACTATAGGAGTCTGCAATGTACATACCACAAGTCAAATATTCCTTGTAGCTAGTTTAGCATGCATTTTTGCCACACTGTGGATTTCAATGCAAACATGTTGGTATAGCTCAAAAGGAGAGGTAGTACAGTAGCTGTAGAAGTGAGACCTGAACAGTCACACCTACTTCTTCTTTGAAAAAACATTTCTATTTTTACAATTACAATAGCAATTTATGTCCCATAAGAAAGCCTTGCTATGGATTTTAAAATACCTCTGCATTTAGGGGAAAGTGTTTCATTTATTTTTTTCACACCATTTGAAGTTTGTTAGCTCCAATGAGATTGCTTATATAAGCATATATTTCTATCTGAATATACAAGGTCCTAATCACTATCATATATTTGTGCTTTTAAAACATTTATAAAGAATCAAGGCACAGATAGATTTAATGAGTCGAGTGAAACCTGTATTTTAAAAAATGAAATCTTATTTATATTTTCTACTCTATTTCTGCCTCATTTCTACTATGTGAAGTATTCAAGCTAACGAGAATGTAAGTAGATTCTTTAGTCTGCTCACATTCAAAGCACTGGAAGGAAACACACTTAATTTTACTGCTATTCACATGTGCCCTCCAATCAAAATATCCATCTCCGTGCTTGATTACCAATGTCCAAGACTCTTGGCATGCACACTGTGATCCACTTCCATGTCTGATTGCCAGTACCCAAGACTCTTGGCTTGCACACTGTGGAGCTCTGGAACAGATGCTAAGCCATCGTCCTTTGTGTGTGCTGGGACGTGTTGCTGACATCCTGTTACGCTGCTTTGGGAACACTTCCCCTACCCTGAGAAATCCCTTATGTTTTCCCAGCAGTCTCAGAAAAATAAAAGAAGCTGTATACCAACTCCTGCCAGCTGCTTCCTTTTCCCTCAAGAAATAACCTTGTAGGCAAAATCCACAATGGCCTCAACAAGCAGAAGGTGATATTTCTTGTGTCAGTGTCTTATCCTGAAACAACTTAGAAAGCTTCTCCCATGTGAGGCATAGTCCTTATACACCAGTTTACAAAGATTCTTCTTTCAAAAACTCTGAAGAATAGCTAGGAGGATATAGGATCCTGCTGACCACCAAGCATTAGGTCCTTTTTCTAATCTCATATACACACATCATTGTATGCAATGCTGGACTTAACACCACACCTACACTGGGAGTTCAGTGAGTGCCTGGCATCAGAGATGACCATTGCGATCGTTAGGTTTGATCTCTTACTCAACTTCAGCCACAGAGTTTCCTGCAATGATCCTTGTATGAATGCAAAGCCTTGTTTTGAACTTTGTATTTTTTTTTCTGTGTTAATACTTGTGAGGTGAAAAGTGGAAAGAATGTGATTGGCATGATTGGATGGATGTACCTGATGAAAAGATAATTAAAGTAATTAACAGGTAGTATGTATGCAAGGAGTCCTGTCTGAGTTCACAGCAAAATGTCAGAAGCTGATTCTTGAATCTTACAATTTTTACAGTACTTTAACTACATTTTTCTTGGAATAAAAAGACTTCTGATTTATAGGAGCATGATCAGGCTCATGTCTGAATTGCAATGGAGCTTGCTCTTCTAAAACACTCAGCTTGTTTTGGAAGGATCACTCCAGCAATATACTTAAATTGGAATTTAAGTAGTTTATTATCTGCTTTAATAAGTAAGGTTTAGCTTTGCTCCAGTGTGCTGATGTATTAGGCAAGGTGCTCCATATCTCTTGCTGCTTACCTCCTCTCCCACCTAAATGCCATGCTGACTTATTTCCCGGGTAAAACAGTCTCTCACCCTCTCCCCATTTCCCTTAGGTTCCTGTGGGCTTGCAGCATGGCTTTTTGTATCATTTTATTTTTACTATTACTTGCATAAAAAGTTATTTACCTCAAGCCTCGGTAACTGACCTCAAGCATTTCCATAATACGTACAGTACATAAATATCTGAAGTCTTCTGAGCTGTATGTTCACCTCATGTTCTCATTCAGTGTGACTGGAAATCTATATTTAATTCTCTTCATTAAGAAGAATTGCCACTCTGCACCAGGGAGAGGTACGGACACATCTGAGAAGCTGGATGGGCAGCCTGGGAAGTTGCCATGATACGCTTCCTGCGATGAGGTGGGAGCTTGGAAGGGTGACAAAACCCCTGAGCAACGAGGGATGTTAGTCACACAGAGCAGTAGCAGACAGGCATGTTCCCAAGGATGGCATTAGTCAGAATCACTTGCAGTGATTTATTTCTGCCTTAATGTGCTATCATCACTCAGGATCCTAAGAAACTGGACAGTTTAATTGGATATCTGTTAATGAAGGCAGATTTATTCACGTTCATCCAGGTTTAATTCTGGATTCTGTCAAATGAGAATGCTGCCACAGAATTAGCAATTTAAAAGTTCCTGTACAGATAAAGAGACAAAATACTACTCAAAATAATATATTGAATTTCAAATTTAGTACCCCAAATGAGAATCTTATTTCACTATCCATAGTACTCTAATTCAAATTGCTTTAAATTAAGAAAAAAAATAATTCAAGTTAGCCTAGTTAACTTTTTATCATTTAATTTGGGGCAGAACTTGTTATTCACAATGCCAGTCTGAAAATTAGTTATGTCTATTGTAATTTTTCTAAAGCATTTAGTTGCAATAACTTGGAAAATGAAGCTGTTGTAGTATGGGTATATAATAAATTTATTTTACTGTGAGGAACATTGTTCACTATACTTTTCAAATGTAGGAAAAAGAAATAATTTCAGAATATGTTTTTAAACATAAAATGTGTTAAAGGCTTCAAGATATTTTGGTCCTTATTAAGCTTAATATATTTTTAACTGTAAGGAGCAGAGTGATGCAGTGAAACCACAGGAATGATGTCCACATACACAGAAAGGTTGTTACTTCAGTTAGTAAATCATTCTAGAATCAATTTTTAATTTCAGGGGTCTTTGTTTTACTAAACGTAATGTTTATAAACCAATTCATTTAAATTGTCCTGGATTTGCTGTCATCATTAACATCTCAAGATGTTAATGTTAAAACAGATGAAGAGTGGTAGTTCTGTTTAAATTTATATATTCATATCAATTTCAAATATAGAATCTTATCTCCATTGAAATAAATGGATTTTTTTTTTTAATTGTCTCTGGTTTTTGCTCATTAGCTGTATTTGTATTTCAGTTGAAAAGCTGTGTCTGGGACAGCAAAGAACTTTCAGACCTCCCCACCACCCTGGCTGCTCTTTGCCTGCCTCCTTTCATAGAATCATAGAATCATAGAATGGTTAGGGTTGGAAGGGACCTTCAAAGGTCATCTAGTCCAACGCCCCTGCAAGGAGCAGGGACATCCCTGAATAGGTCAGGTTGCTCAGAGCCTCATCCAGCCTGGCCTTGAATGTTTCCAGGGATGGGGCTTCCACCACCTTTCTGGGCAACCTGTTCCAGTGTTCTATAACTCGCATCGTAAAAAATTTTTTCCTAATTTCTAACCTAAATCTACCCCCCTCTCTTTTAAAACCATTACCTCTTGTCCTATCGCAACAGGCCCTACTAAACAGCCTTTCCCCATCTTTCTTGTAGGCCCCCTTGAGGTACTGGAAGACCGCTATCAGGTCTCCCCGGAGCCTCCTCTTCTCCAGGCTGAACAGCCCCAACTCTCTCAGCCTGTCCTCATAAGAGAGGTGCTCCAGCCCTTTTATCATCTTTGTGGCCCTCCTGTGGACCTTCTCCAACTGGTCCATGTCCTTCTTGTGTTGGGGGCTCCAGAACTGGACACAGTACTCCAGGTGGGGTCTCACCAGTGCAGAGTAGAGGGGGAGAATCACCTCCCTCGACCTGCTGGCCACGCTTCTCTTGATGCAACCCAGGATGCAGTTGGCCTTCTGGGCCGCAAGGGCGCATTGCCTGCTCATGTTAAGCTTCTCATCCACCAGCACTCCCAAGTCCTTCTCCCCAGGGCTGCTCTCAATCCATTCCCCGCCCAGCCTGTCTTTGTGCCTGGGATTGCCATGACCCAGGTGCAGGACCTTGCACTTGGCCTGGTTGAACTTCATGAGGTTGGCACGGGCCCACCTCTCCAGCCTGTCAAGGTCCCTCTGGATGGCACCCCTCCTTTCCAGCGTGTCGACGGCACCACACAACTTGGTGTCGTCGGCGAACTTGCTGAGGGTGCTCTCTATCCCACTGTCCATGTCGCCGACAAAGATGTTGAACAGGGCTGGGCCCAACACGGACCCCTGAGGGACGCCACTCGTGACCGGTCTCCACATGGACATTGAGCCGTTGACCACCACTCTCTGAGTGCGGCCATCCAGCCAACTCCTTATCCACCGAGTGGTCCGTCCATCAAACCCATGTCTCTCTAGTTTAGAGAGTCATCGGGGACCTCACCAGACCGCCACGACTTCTCAATACGATAGCCAGTGGCTTGGCAACTTCATCCGCCAGTTCCCTCAGGACCCGCGGATGGATCTCATCAGGACCCATGGACTTGTGCACCTTCAGGTTCCTTAGATGATCCCGAACCTGCTCTTCGAGTACAATGGGCAGTTCTTCATTCTCGCAGTCCCTGCTTGCACCTTCTACAGCTTGGGCGGTGGGACAGGAACTCTTGTTGGTGAAGACTGAGGCAAAAAAGTCATTGAGAACCTCCACCTTGTCCATGTCCTGGGTAACCAGGACACCAGTTCCATTCTGGAGGGGGCCTACATTTACCCTGGACTTTCTTTTGTCCCCTACGTACCTATAAAAGCTCTTCCTGTTACATTTTATATCCCTGGCCAGATTCAGTTCTGCCAGGGCTTTGGCCTTCCTTACCTTATCCCTGGCCACTCGCGCAGCCTCTTTGTAGTCCTCCCAGGCTACCTGTCCCCACTTCCACCCTCTATAGGCTTCCTTTTTCACTTTCAGTTGGTCCAGGAGCTCCTTGCTCATCCACGCCGGCCTCCTGGCCTTTTTGCCCGACTTGTTTTTCATCGGGATGCACCTCTGCTGAGCTTGGAGGAGGTGCTCCTTGAATATGGACCAACTTTCCTGGGCCCCTCTTCCCTTCAGGGCCACCTCCCATGGCACTTGGCCCATCAGGTCCCTGAAGAGGCCGAAGTCCGCCTTCCTGAAGTCTAGGGCAGAGAGCTTGCCATGTAGTTTCCTTGCTGCCCCGTGGATCTTGAACTCCACCATGTCATGGTCGCTGCAGCCAAGGCTGTCCTTTAGTTTCACATCCCCCACCAGCCCCTCCCTGTTGGTGAGCACAAGGTCGAGCATGGCACCCCTCCTTGTCGGCTCCTCTATCGCCTGCAGGAGGAAGTTGTCATCCACACATTCCAGGAACCTCCTGGACTGCCTGTGCCCTGCTGTGTTGTCTCTCCAACAGATGTCAGGGTGGTTGAAGTCCCCCATGAGGACCAGGGCCTGTGACTGTGAGGCTGCTCCTATCTGCCTATAGAGCACTTCGTCTGCTCTATCCTCCTGGCCAGGCGGCCTGTAACAGACCCCTACCGTGACGTCCCCTGTCCGTCCCCATCCTCTAATCTTGACCCATAAGCTCTCTGTCAGCTCCTCCTCCATCCCCAGGTGGAGCTCCACACACTCCAGCCAGTTGCTGATGTAGAGAGCGACACCCCCTCCTCGTCTTCCCTTCCTGTCCTTTCTAAAAAGCCTATACCCCTCCATGTTGACGCTCCAGTCGTATGTGTCATCCCACCACGTCTCTGTGATGCCAATGAGGTCGTAGCCCTCCTCGTGTGCAAGCATCTCCAGCTCTTCCTGTTTATTCCCCATGCTGCGTGCATTGGTATAGAGACACTTCAGCTGGGCCCCCGACAAAGCCGACTTGCTGGCTGGAGCAACAGGGGTGCTATTGCACCGCAGCTTAGGTTTATTTGCACATACCTGTGATCCCTCCTCAGCTTCTGGACCCTCGGTGCTGGCACTGGCGCCATGCTGACAGCAGTGGGCTGAACTGTGCTCCCCCTCCCCCAGCAAGACTAGTTTAAAGCCCTCTGATGCTGTGCTAAACCAGGACATGGTGATATGATACTCAAGTCAACTTATGGGGATGTTGTTATCCACAAGGGATAAAGTGCATCCCACATTAGTCTAAATGCCTTGGCCTCTACATCCATTTTTATTGCTGGTAAAGGCAGTAAATCTGGTTTTGAGGGCAGCTTAAGTGTGTTCTGCAGCAGAGACTGGTCAGACTTATCTACCATCAACCATCACGCTTGGAGCGTGCAGGACAATCCAGGGTGACAGGGCAGAGCTGGGAAAAGAATCATTGTTTTGGCCAATCCGTTTCCCTGTCCTAGCATTTTATGGCCAGATGGAAATGAAAAACAAGTAAGGCTAGGTCTGGCAACAAGCATGTTTTTCATTTTTGATAGGCTGCAGTGTGTGTAATCAGAGATATTTCAAAGCCATACATCCAAACAATGATCAAGCTACTCAAATCATTTGGAATGAGTACAGTGATAGAATAACCAATATATTGGAAAGTTAAATATGGAAGCCCTTTGATTTTGTTTCTTTCTCCTGCAATGTTTCATAAAGGACAGGATTGTTGAAACATCTCTATATTGCGGCATCCAAGGAGGACTCAAAGGAGACATTCTTTAGTTCATAAAAAGAATAGGTTACATAGGTTTACTGCATCATTTCTCATTCTTGCTGTGATTGTTACAAAGGAATGGATTAATGTTCCATTTCATAGCAGTAATGAAGCTGTAATTCCCATGTACAAAATGTATTATTTATGAATAACTGCTTCTTCTTACTTAGAGGTAGAAAAATGTTGTATTAATAGAAAAAAACTTTCTATGTAGTAGTATTTTGTTACTGCTTTACAAAACCTTTACCACATGAGGTAAAGGCCAGCAAAAAATTAGATACAAAGACTGAAAAAAAAAAAAGGGGATACCTCTTTCTTTGACCAATTTCACACCAGCGTCACTGAAAGAAACATGTTGGCTAAATAACAGATAAGAGACTCTCGGGATTAATTCCCCTGCTGCTGGTTTTCAGCTGATTCTCTTTACAGTCTGTCCATGTCAATGTAAGAGCTTTTAGTCTTCTGTATGCATGTTTTTGGTTTATTCATTACCAAATATTTATAAATTTAATTTTTAGGGACAAGAATAAAACTGATGAAAAATAGCAGCTTGGTAGTCAACCACTTCTGATCTAACTTAAAGTTATAGGACTGGCCCAACTTTGCTTAAGATACGAATGAACTCTCTCTTCTGTTCAAAATATAGGCTGAACTGGTCCATTTTTTTCCTTAGAGCATAAAAATTAACCTTTCACTCTTTCTTTGCATTGATCATCTATAACATTCTTTGATCTGGAAAATGTTATGTAAGTCCTACACCCAAAAGATAAATAATTCAAACTGCTTTTTCCAAGTAATTTAGATACTTGGAGATGACCACATAAAAGTTAGGGTTCCTATGCCAACCCAGACGGATCTACATGGCCAGTTCACACAACGTTCAGCTGCACTTACGTCCGTTCTCAGTTTTCATGCCATAAAAATACCGCCCTGATGATCTGCAACAAAACCTCCACTTTATTTCAGATATTTAATTTTAAGAATAGTAAATAAAGCATAGTAAATAAATATTATCTTAGGATCAGCAAAGCACCTCTTGAACAGATATATACTACCTATGTGGTATATAGAGGCCACTTAGTAGAGACTAAGTGCTATGTGTATATAGGTATGGCATTCTACTTTAGAGGACCAGCTCAATGTAGTGTGGCTGTGAGTGAATTTGAGCCATTTGGCTCAAATTGCCTTGTGGTCATTTTTCTTTAGCAGTACAGATTTAAATATACCTCCTCCTGTGGTTATTTCCAGCACTAGAAACAGCTAGCCAGATCAGCTAAAGACGCTGATCCTTGAAATCAGCGGGAAGATTCCCATTACATTTTGCAGACCTCAGAAAAGGCCCAGATGACTTGTTTATCTGTGAAACTGCTGTTGTCACTAGGTGGATAAATTCCTATATACAAAGGAAGATAATAACAATGATGAGTTTGATTTAGGACTGATATACCATATCTGCCTTGCTCAAGAAGATTATGTGGAAAATCCTGTCTGAAAATACCAAAATATAGCCTCTAGATTTCCTTGTATGGAATTAAAAGAGGTACATAAACTTTAGCAGTTTTTAATTAACTTAAAATGTTTATAATTTTTAGTATTATCTTTCTTCATTATATTTCCTTACTCAGCATACTTCTGTTCAAATTCTGAAAAGGATAACAGGTAAACAATCAAGTTTCTTAAAAGGTTTAGTGGTAAATGATCATACCATGATTCTTGCAATTTGCTGCAAGTAATCGTGTAGTCAAGTGAAAATATTGCACAGGGATTTACAAAACTTGGTGATGCCAATGGATGTGTCACTGGGAGATGTTGTGGAGTAAAATAATGTTTTTCAGAAATATCTGCAGCAACTTCTAATTTGGATTTTCTCTCCTTTGTCCATAGTTACTGCAATTCTCTAACCCTTGCAATTCCTTGTTAAGGCCAGATTGTGATTACCAGCTGTTGCCACAATTTAATACTAGCTCAGTAAAAAGTAAATACGACCAATAGTGCAAGCAAGGGGGTCTTTATTTCCAAAGTGCTTGTCCTCAGAGTGGTAGGTAGAAATTCCCAGTAAGCTTTCTGAAATTGATTTTATTTTGCATTTATAAGAAATGAACAAAGACAGGAGAGCTGCACAAAATGCACAGCCTCACAGTACTAAAACCTCACAGTTGTTTTTTGTCTTCAAGTCACGAGGTCCTAGTGAGAAGGCTTTACGGCAAGGTTACAGTGAGAAATGCTGAAAGCAGTGTGGAAGGTCAAGCCAGCCCTGTGACCCCCTGAAAAGGAGACATAAAGCAGCTCTCAGACACTGATGGTATACAGCTGTGTAGTGGGTATGGGCATAGCTTTTCTACATGAATAGAAAAATTACTTTTAAAAGATTCTGCAGAAGAGGAAGCAGAACAGATCTTAGTATGGCTTTGATAGGATAAAGGCAGTTTTGGTCTCTCCCCTCAAAGCTTTCTCTAAGTCCAGTGACAGCCTGTGGACAAATCTGACAGCCCGGGCTGCAGTCGGCCATGCAGGGCCTGATGGTGCCTTGACACTGGCTCTTTCATAGCGAAACTTTCTTGACCTCAGTGTTACCTTTCTGAATACAAGCTAAAGAAGAGTCATGTCTGATACCTCTGAAGAGGCAGGTTTCTCCACAAGCCTTTGCATAGGGCACAATTGTACCTATAAAGATACAGCAAACTCTTTTGGAAACCCTTGAAGTTTAACAGGGTGGAAATTAATCTAGAAGAGTTATTGCTTGTTATAGAAGGTAACAAGCAAGCACACAGGCATGTTTAGCATAAACAGTGTCATGACAAGCTAACAAGGATGTAAAAAAAGAATTTCCCATATGTATAAGTGAATAAATACAACTAACATACAGTGTAATACTATTTCCTAGTGTAAAAGGGTGGTATCCAGATCCTGCAAGGCTTAATTCCTGCTACGAGCTCCTGACTAGTATCTGTTGCAGTATTTCAAATACCTCTATAAATGCAAAGGAGTTAATACATACACATCATTGGAAATAAATGAACTTGTATTTAAAATGTAAATTAATCAAGTGCATCACTCATTTATATTTATGGTTTGCACATCAGTTGTGCCCAAAAACCCTGCCAAGAACTGATGTCACCTGATGTCACAGCATTCAATTACTAATCACAGGAGAAATGGTACTCTCTGTATAATCCTGATGTGATGAAATATGTCTAGTAATAAAGCTAGAAAATCAAATATTGTTTTCCTTACGGATATTTTTCTGTTCCTATTGAATAAATACTCATGTTAGCATATTTATTTTTTTTTATGATGGTATGAAATATGATTTTAGGATGTTCTTTACTATTAAATGATGGAATCTGCTTAATGGGACTGTCAGCACCTAAGCAGCAGGATCACTGGTGAGTCCTGAATTGGGATGGCCAAAATAAGTATATGCTGTAGAAAAAGGTGTTTATTGATAATTAGGAGATTCTTTTGTCTTTCAGCTAGTGCTACAGCTGTGGCTAAAGTTGTGTTCTGTTAAGATCAGCTCTGAAATGCAATATTATGAATGTTAATTATTATGGTTATTATGTTTATTATATTTGCATTTAAAACTCTTGTGCCTATTGTATAAGTCTCTGGGCATGTTTATAATTGTTCTAAAGACACTTTCTAATGTTGAAGTGCTAAGAACTGGTAGCAGTCAGAAAATACCCATATTAATCAAAAGCAGTCCATAGTAGCACTTGACTAGTGACCAAATGACTCACTTTTATTCCATAACAGTACACAAAAACTCTCCAAACTGAAGTGGATATAGTGGTTTCTTCCTTCCTCCCACCCACTCCCTGTTTCTCCATCATGCTCTTGACTATAAATCTTACAAGCTGTCTTTTCATCACTACTGAAGATTAATATTTACATAACATAAATGTCCTTTACTTCTATGTGATTGGCACCTTTCACTTTCTCTTCTGGGACATGAAATTGCTGCCTAAAGGGAAAGACATTCTCACATAAGGCCACCTTTAGCAGAAGTCATGCCCTTATTTTATTGGTGTTTGCAGGATTAGAAAGTAGCTTTCATTTGAAGAAATTATATAATAATAACTTTCTGCTGCCTTCCTGAAATGTATTTATATTCATGGAAGAAATAACTCCAGAATCAAAGAATCATAGATTCACAGAATGGTTTGGGTTTGGTCCTCCTGGTCAGGTGGCCTGTAGCAGATCCCAACTATAATGTCACCTGCCTTCCCTTTAACCCTGACCCATAAACTCTTGGTTGGCTCCTCATCCATCCCCAGTACATGGAGCTCCATGCACTCCAACTAGTCATTGGCGTAGAGGAGGAGATCCGCTTCTCATATCCCTTGCCTGTCCTTCCCAAAGAGCCTGTATCACTCCATCCCAACACTCCAGTCCTAGGAGCCATCCAACCAGGTCCCCATGATGCCAATAAGACCATACCCCTGCAGGCCTTGCACACATCTCTAACTCCTCTGGTTTATTTCTCATGCTACATGTGTTTGCATAGAGGCGTCTAAGTTGGGCCTCAAATGAAGCTGACTTGCTGGCTAGAGTGGCTGGAATTCCTTTGTGCTGCTCTTCAGGTGCTCTCCTCCTGACCTATGATCCTTCTCCAGGCTCTGGGCATCTGTAGCTAGCGCCTCACTGACAGTAGCAGGGTGGATTGAAGTTCCTCAAGTTCAGTACTTTTCTATTGTGCTTACCTTTATGCTATTTTTTTTTTTCCTGATAAGACATAAAAAAGCAAGTTTAGACTGTTTTGGAGCCATCATTCACAGTGACTGCAAAAATCCACATTGATTCCAGTAGAGAGAGAGGAAAAACAGAAGAGAGACAGATCAGGATTTAAGTACAACATTATACACAGAACTGTCAGAGCACTTCTCATAAGAAATACGCTTTCAAATTTGTGTCTTAAAGTGACTAGCAGCAAGTAAAGGGTCATGTCAGTTTTGCTAAAATCAAACTTTCAAAGACCAAAAAACCCCACAAAAATGAGGCTGATTTCAAGTCATGGCTTACTTTATTATAATCTCATTTTATTGGCATTTTGAGACTTCAGTTTCTTTTAAATTGCATTTCCAAGCTTTTCTCTGCAGCTAGAAGCTCTGGAGAAAATACTTTAAAATACAGAAAAACACAAAGACACATAACAGCACTAGGAGGTGGGAATGTAATGGCAGCTGGTACAACTAGGATGCAGAGTGGTGAATCTAAATGGTAAGGACCTTGCTCGTTTCTCTAGTAGTGGTATCATTTATGGAAGTAAGAGACAGGGAAAACATATTAATGATTTATTTCTGTTTCCAGTAAAGTCTTGCTTCATGGATTGTGTTTTAGGGCTATATTCCGTCTAGTTTTAACAGCTTCAGGTGATGGCTCTTAGAAGTACACTCACTAGTGTACTCGCACACTATTTTTTCTGTATATGACTCTTATAACAGCATACTTTTGGCTGCTTTCCTGCAGATACATAGGTCATAACTGACATTCTCAAAAAAGATAAGTAAAGTTGTGAGCATGCCCTGTATTTTGTGTTACACTCTAAAACTTCCATTTCTCAGAAGACTGTTCCTAAGCACTCTCTGAAAATCGGGTCTTTCAGAGATCTCACAGCTAATAGCCACATTTGAAAACATTGATCTCTACTGTTGAAAATACCTTGTTTCTGTTTAATATTCCAGACTCTACTCTGTGTTCTTATAAAGGGAAAGGAACTGATACTAAATATAGTAGAAAGGTTCATTCAGAGTAAAGAAAACATAAAGGTCTTAAAACTGTTTCTCTCACTCCATGGTGGGGCAGAATTAAACTATAGTAATTCAATTAGTATCCTCTTAAACAAGAACTCATAAGTAGTTTGAATTAAAAATTTCATCTGAAGAAATAGTGCAAAATATCTATTAATCAGCCCCATTAAAAAATAACCTAATTCTCATCCCAGCTCATCTGGGAGTATATTAATAACTGACTTTAAAACCAACTGAAATTAGTAAAACTCAACTCCAAAATTAGATTTGAGATTTCCTCTAGACTGAAGAATTAAGCTATTCTGCTTCTTCTTCTGTAGGCTGATGTACTAATAAGTAACTTCCAGTAGGTGAAAAAAAACATTGGAAAGCAATAGTTATCTTCAGTTGTTTAACTTAAGCATTAAATATTTCATTTACTTTATCACAGTAATTTTCACATTTAAATTTTCGGTTCTCTTGTCAAACACAAAGTTGTGTTCATGGTTCCAACTCTGCAATGAATAGTTTTGCACCCACCTCCTCATTGTTATTATTCTAATACAATATAAAAAATCTCATGAAAACATAATTCCTTATATTTAGTGAAAAAGAAAACTCAGCAAATTAATGTATCATTGGTGTCTCATGATACTGTTGAGAAACGACTTAAGCATTTTGATTGTCCTTAGAGCTTATAAACCATTGAGTATCATGCAGAGATTATAATTTTCAAGAAGGAAACAGATTTTACATGATTACCCATATCTCCACCCAAGCACAAGATTGAAGAGCACCTCACCTGTACAGCTTTCTTTTTAGACCATTCATCCAATATACTGCACAGAACAGCTGGTCTAGCACAAGGTAAAAGAATATAATAGTTTTCTGCTACTGACTACTGCAAAGTACAATCCAGATTAAAGGAGGTAGGAGAAAAGCAATTGAACATTGACTTAACCTTCTCAAACAGGTAGTATGTATTTTAAACTGATTATTTGAAGTGATTTTTTCTGTTTCCAGGTAGCTCCAGTTACAGTTAAGAAAAAGATGTATGACAGAAGTGTAATTATGCAAATTTATTATGGATTAAGGATAGCACATACTGGGAAGGAAAAAAGGGACAAGAGAGGGAAGCATTCATGGTGGCTGCCTGACTTACTGCAAGCACAGAAGCATTTGGTGAGGGATATGTCATGTGAGGAGAGACAAGAGTTTTATTTCACTTGGGTAACACCTAGGTACTATCAATTTTTTTTCCTAGATTGTGAATCCAAATTGCAATCTAGATACAAACTATTAGTTGACAGGTAAGCGACTCACAGAATAGAATATTTGTGGCAGAAGAGTTGAATGCTGAGTAATTACGGGAAGAAACGCTTTACTACAGTCTGTTGTGATAGGATGAGGGGTAATGGTATTAAAATAGAGGGAGGTAGATTCAGAGTGGATATAAGGAAAAAAAAATTTACCATGAGAGTGGTGGAACACTGGAACAGGTTGCCCAGAGAGGTGGTAGATACCCCATCCCTGGAAACATTCAAAGCCAGGTTGGATGGGGCTCTTAGCCACCTGATCTGGTTGGAGATGTCCCTGCTCCTTGGAGAAGGGTTGGACTAGATGACCTTTAAAGGTCCCTTCCAACCCTAACGATTCCATGATTCTATAATACTGTAATGAAGAGAAGAGGGAAAAAACAACTTTGTAAAAACAGCATGATAAAATCCACTCAAAATTTCACTTGCATGAAAAAAAAACCCAGTCACTTCCATTCAGCATAGTCCCATGGAATACTCCAGGTGCATTGCTGAAGTGCTGGCACACTGCAGTGGCTCACATAAGATATAGGGATTCAGTTCCCTCTGTTATGTGATAGAAACCATTGTTGTAACAGTAGATTTGTGTTTTTCCAAAGAAAGTGTGGAGGAAGAGCCACATGAAACATAGTTGATAACAATGAGCATGAATCATACCTATGCCCTGGAAGGTGGAATTTTGCTAGTGCTGTTCTCCAGGCACCTTTTCAGAGTTTGCATCACTGTAGGATTCCACCGATGTTCTGACCTCTTTGACTGAATATCCTATCATACCAATTTATGCCTTTCCCTCTAACATTTGAGTATTTAAGTATACTACTGGGATTTTTTTTAACCAAGGCAAATGTTTTATAATTAAGTTTTATGACTTAATCACACCTAATACATAACCTATGTTACTGTTCATACCATTGCAATACTTAACGTATAAAAGACAAGTTATGTTCAAAATTTTATTGGAATATATCTGGAATAAGGACACTGAAATTTGTGTCACATTTTGGAGAGGACGGTCCTAGACAAAGTAACTTGATTTATATTGCTGTTACTGGAAGCAGTATGTGGCTCAGCATCTCTGAACAGCACTAACTTTAAGCATGAGAGCAGCGTGTGTGTCATTACCAATGGCTACAGGCTCAGTAGACAAATTAAAATCTGGAAAGTTAAAGGACTAGGAAAAAACAGTACACAGTCAAAAATGCTTCATTTCCACTTGTTCTGGTTTTGTTTAGGGGGGGGTAAGGTGGTAGCTTCTGTAGGAAACTGTTAGAAGTTGCTCCCCTTTGTTCAGTAGACTCGGCTGGGCCTAGGGTAGACCCGCTGCTGGCCAAGGCTGAGCCAATTGGTAGCAGAATGTTCTGTGATAACACCTCTGCGATAACGTATTTAAGAAAGGGAAAACAGGAAAAAAAAAAAGAAGAGAAGATGTGAAGAAGCTGAGTGGGGGCAGAGAGGGGGAGGCGTGAGCCTTGTAGGCCTTGCAGGCCTCACCCTCTGGCCTCCCGCCGGGCAGCTGACTGGGCCCAACTCGGCCCAACCCGGCTGCAAAAAGTGGAGGGGAAATGAGAAGTGAATAAGATGTAAAAAGGATCCTGAGAGGCGTCTGCCAGCCTGTTGTGAGGAACGGCTGCAGATGCCAAGGTCAGTGAAGAAGGAGGGGGAGGAGTAATGCAGCTCCCTGCCAAGATTCCCCTGCAGCCTGTGGTGATGACCATGGTGGAGCAGGTTGTCCCCCTGCAGCCCATGGAGGTCCATGGAGGAGCAGATATTCACCTGCAGCCTGTGGAGGACCCCACACCGGAGCAGGTGGAGGCCTGAAGGAGGCTGTGGCCCGTGGAGGGCCCGCTGGGGCAGCTGTTCTGGAGGGACTGCACCCTGTGGAAGAGATGACCCATGCCAGAGCAGTTTCACAAAGGACTGTGGCATACGGGTGGGACCCCACGAAGGAGGAGGGTAGGAATGCGAGGAGTTCTTCCCCCAACGATGAAGCAGCGTCATGAAACAACGCGTGATGAACTGACCACAACCCCCATTCCCTCTTTCCCCCTGTGCCACTTGGGAGGGGAGGTAGTATAGATAATGTTAAGCCCGGGAAGAGGGAGGGGTGGAGGAAGGTTATCTTGTTCCCTGTCTCATTCTTCTGCTAGTTTTAGAAATAAATGAATAGTTTTCCCGAAGTCGAGTCTGTTTTGCCAGTAATGGTAACTTTAAGGATTTCTCCCTGTCCTTATCTCAAACCTTGAGCCGTTTTTCTTATATCATCTCCCCTATTCTCTTGGAGGGTGGGGGGAGTGAGAGAGAGACTGTGTAGTCTGGTCCCGATCGGGGCTGAACTATGACACCACTCTTTATTTCATTCTTACATCTTTCAATAGGGAAAAATAAACCTACTAAGATTCAAGATGAACACCATATTCATGGAAACCATCCATCATAAGTAAATCCCAGAGATGCAGTAAAATATAGGAGGCCAAATTCTATGTAATAACACACTCCAAATGCTGTACATGTAATACAATCGATAGCCTATTACCTTAGTCTTATCCACAAACCAAAGTAACAAAATTAACAGATCACAATCTCCGAGTCAAGTCCAAAATAAGCAAAACACGGACAATGAGTTACAGAGTACGAATAATGACCCAGAACTCTGTAAAGTTTTGGACGCCTTGAAATCATCAATACAATGAAATTAAAAATTTTGGTTTTAGTAGAATGCATTCTTGAAAGCTATGAGTGCTACACTGCTCAGTTGTTGTTTATGATATATAACTTACCATCATTAGATTTATTACTCACTTAAAAGTAGCAAGGATAAAATATTTATTATTTGCAAATACATAGTTCTTGAAATTGATGTAGCAGGCCTGAATAACAGCAGTAATGGTACCTCACCAACATTTATTACATTTCATATAACACTGGCCCTGAGGGTGACTGGTTGTCAGAGATTTGGACAGAACTACTCCAAATTCCCTCATTCACAGTCTCTTGCCAATTAAATGGCAAGCTCCAGTTGACGCTTGTTGTTTCAAAAGTTATCACCCTAAGCACCAGCTGCCAAAATGCTGTTTATTTTTCATTTTTGTGGAACACACCTGCATGGGTGATTAAAAAAAAAAAAAAAGAAAAAAAACCCCAAACCCAATGAAAACAAAACATTTACATTATGGTCTTAGGCAGCTGGGATTCTTATTACTGTGGTGATCATCAACTGAAGTATGGTCATTTCATTCTGTTACCGTTTGTTCTTTCAGGACAGGCTTTCATGCCACATATCAGATAAATATCATCAGAGACAGGATTCAATTTTTCTTTCCCTGGATGATATGGCTCGTTCTCATATACTGTCAAATGGTCCATGCACAACTATCAAAACCTCTCTTCTTTCATCTTTAAAGCATTGTTCAGTCTGGAAACAGACAGGTCTCATTTATTGACAGAAAGTGGGTAGTAATCATAATCTGGGAAAGGTCAAAGTAGCCCCTACAAACAATATGGAGAATGTAAGGAGACACTTGCAGGAGTGGACTGATGATGTTTGGTTGATCTTTTAGAATCAACAAAAGAATATAAAGGACATCAGAAGGATTTTTGGTCAAAGCAGAAATAGCTGACCGTGTTTTAGGCAACCAGCATAACTGATTTATTTGCAAATAATTCAACTAATATTCAGCTAGTATATAGATGAAACTAACACTTACCAGAACTGATTAAATACTGCAAATAACATAGCTGTCATGCCTACTTACAAAAAAAAAAAAAAAAAAAAAGAATATACTGTGTCGCCAACTGTTATATACTTTATCATACTTTATCTACAAATACACTAATGAATATGTACCTTATTTGCTATGGATATTGAAACAATTTAATGCAAACACTGTGAAGTATTTAAAAGCTTTAATGGAAATTTTGTATATACAGTTATGAGTATTTGCTCCAGAAACCTAGTTCCAGTAATTACAGACATTCAAAGTGCAAAGAGAAACACACGCTGTGACCTTCTGGTGTAGGTCCAATGAACACTGCTTAAATTTCAAGTGCCAAAAATATGACTGATCTCCCTACAAACAAACTGCAGTACAAGAATTATCTATATCAATTATTTTTTCAACAAATTCTAAATGGAAGGAAGTCATGCTCTATTTGTTGAGAAATGTTACCTAGGTACAGAGAGCTCAAAGTAAAAAATAAACGTATTTACTAATGATTGTTTCCTGAGATCAATATCTACTGACAAATCTCTTGCAGCTTTTTTTTGGAGGGAGTTCTAGCTGTTGACAGATGACAAGACTCAAAAATCAGATTTTATCCATAGATATATACTTATGTTTATATTCTTTGGTTGTTATATCTGAGTATAAATTTAGACTGAGTGTGAATTTCTCCTAGATTTATGTAACACAAGAAGCTGGACATGTTTAAGGTGCATTAGGTATATGAAAACAGAAAGTAAGGACTATAATACCAGCAAATTTGAGGAAGATACAGGAATTTCATCTGGTAGAGTTCCTGATCATTTGTTTCCATCTGTTCTTAGTACTAATCATTTGCTCTTTTTTTTTTTTTTTTATACTAGCAAAACAAATAAAAATGACTGCTACAACACTGCAAGACAGTGATCTTTTTACCTGTGCAATGACTGGTTAACTGGAAAAGAGCTGTGTCTTGTGCCTTGGGCTAACGTCTACCTCCCTGAAAAATGAGGAGATTTAAGCAGATACTCTGGCAGCAAATAGATTAAGGAAGAATGGTCTTGTGATTTTGTGAGAGGTTAAGGGTCAAATTGCTCAGCACTCATAAGCAGTGTAGTAGGAGATCCTAAATAAAATGTAGGAGAGAGCTATTGCTTCCAACATAGGCTCTCTTGATCTTGAACAAATGCACTAATCTCTCTGGGCTACACTGAGCCAACAAATCAATCCACATTTCCTCATGGGAGGCTGTGTTTGTCTTCTCACCTGAGAAAGTCGCTCCTTGGATAACTGCTCTAAAGGGCCTGTGCTGTAGTACCTGGAAGGGGTACAGATGTGATCCTGCATATTTACTTCAACAATAAAGTGGTAAAGCAGCTTTACCTACACGTCAAATCCCAATCCAGACAACAACAGAGAATCTGTGCTGTTGTTTGTCTTTGTAGAGTCATTAGTCACTTTTCTTTGACTTCCCCATTTACAGCTTGGAGTTAATAGCACCTATCCACTCCCTGAGAAGGAGGAGTTTTTTAGGTTTTTTTTGAAACTAAATTAACTGTTGGAAGACATCAGGAGTTTCACAAGCCAGTACACATGGAGAGATGCAAAGTATCACTTTCAATACTTCCACCTCTATAACGAAGTCCAGAGTCTTGAGATGAGACCTACGGGTGTCCTACAGTTGTGTACTGTTTCACTTAATCTCTCCTTTTAGCAGCTGTAATATTGTAACTGTGAAGCTCTAAGGTCTGTAGATCGATACACTAAGTCAGCTGGTCCAAGAAAAAACACTACCTCTTCTGAAAAATGCTGTGCAGCTTAACTTAACCTTCTTTCAAAGCAAATCTAAAAAGTGCTGCCTTATATTTTGTATGTCTTCGAGAAAATATACTGCTGTTAGTTCAAGCTGTTGAAATAGAAAATAGCATCAGTCCATAATCTGTCCAGTATGCACATTTATGACAAAGAGAAAATTATTAGTGAGCTATATCAGATTGAGGTTGATATAATGTTTAAAAGTTTAGGCTTTATGAAGTATTCCTGACAGCTTGAAGACATCTTCAAAACAAACTTTAGGAGCTAAACTTCTGGTTTTGCTAGTGGTTTATGCCAGTAGCTTGGCTACATCTGTGTAACTGCAGTATGATGACCTGACTGTAATTCAGCTGAAGTTCAGGGTCTTCTTTAGTAAACAAGAATTATCAAATGATGACAAACTTGTTTTCTTTCCTTTTCTTTTTTTTTTTTTTTGTTAAAAAAAAGAACCAGCAAGATCAGTCTACATCAGTTAGCCCAATTAGACTATATCTAACAATAAAGTGTAAATTAGTTTCATTATATATGGATATTAAGAAAGGAAGTTATTAGAAATTACAAGGAATTTAAGCTTGAATTACTTGTTACCTTTTAGAAGTAGGCACATGCAAGATACAGTGTGAAACAGATTTTTTCGTGGAAAAAGCTGGTGTTATTTTTATGTTCCAAATAATATGGTATTTTTTTTTTCTTATAAAATCCTCTTATGAGAAAATACTATCAATGTAAACATCAGCAATCTAGATGTAATATATTAAAAAACCCCAAAAGATTGGTGATGCTGTTTTGCTTTATCCCCTCTGGATGTAGCCCTGAATTAGAAGCACAGTACAGGCCAGCACATTTTGTCACATTCTACCTATTACGGCTAAGTACGTCACAAAATAAACCCTACTTCCCATTGAAGTGAGTGGGAGGTTTCCCATTACTATTCATATAGAATTTCAAGTTGCTATTACTTGGCACTTTGACAGGAATCCACATAACTCTTACTCTGTAAAATAAAAGTAAAATAAACAAATTTGGCTAAAATAAACAAATTTGGCTCCATGTTATTGTGTTGTACTGTTCAATGCATGAAAGCATGAAGATGGGGTACCAAGTACTCACAAAAATGTCTCAATATTCCAAAAGTTTAGTGCATTTTAATGCATTTATTGTTTCATCTGCATATTTACACTGGGAGGTGCAGTGTTTGCTCCCATTCTTCATCACATATTCACTTCTTTAAAATGTTTCAGTAGTACAGTGAGACAGGCAAATTAACCAATCGCATAGCAAATAGTCAAAATGAACAGTTCACAAATATCCCACAGGTTGACATTGTTCAAGAAAATTCCTGGAAGGATACTCATGAACAATAAATATATTAGCAGAAATTTAGGTCAGGTTATAGGTCTGTGTTGACCAGTGAATGTCACAAAAGCTCTATCCCTAGTTTATTTATTCTGATGTTGCTTCTGTTTTCTACTGCAAAGATGAGTCACTTTCGACTGAGTTGCTGACAGTAATGGTTTTAATG
The DNA here is from genome assembly GCF_036417535.1 of Chlamydotis macqueenii. Classification (NCBI taxonomy): domain Eukaryota; kingdom Metazoa; phylum Chordata; class Aves; order Otidiformes; family Otididae; genus Chlamydotis; species Chlamydotis macqueenii. The sequence continues at coordinate 48,335,088 of NC_141560.1, read as the reverse complement.
TTTAATTTCCCCCCCTTTTTTTTTAATTGCTGGAGACAGAACCATGTTTAGCTGTGAACACCCTCAGCTGACCAGATGGACATAATACTTCCACATATACGTGAAAGTTACCTTTCTTAAAAAGAATAGCAATGACATTTGAAACAAATTCTGAATGTTACATTATCTTATTTCTGAGAGAAAACAAAAGTTAACTATTCTCAGTTAAAAAAAAAAAAAGAAGGAAGTGAGGAGTAGAGGGTTAAGCACTTTATTCTTGCGTCACAACAGGAAAAAGCCCTTGGACTGCTATTTCAACAGCACAATCATAAACAATCCCTTCTCCTTCCAGGTCACTAACCAACTGATTTCCTATGAGTGCCATGCACATGTCTTTGCACACTAGGGAAGAGTTATCAGAGATAACATTATGCCTTATTTCTGTTATTTCTCCATGTAATCAATCTATATGATCAGCATGGGCTTATGGGCTTGTGAATAGTATGCTCTAAATTTAAAAAATGTTTAAATAATATGAACAATGCTAGAAATATAAAGTAATACAAAATACTTTTCTAATTCTTTATGTATAGTAGACATTGAGTTCGTTAAAATGTTGATTCAGTTTCAGACCATACTTTCATTATAAATTAGAATAACGCACAGTAGTCTTCATGACAAATAGATTAATAGCATGAAAATACAACTGTAAAAATCCAAACTATTTGTAAGTTAGTAACATGGTCATGACTTTACACATTTGACAATGTTTTAGCAAATTGAAAATACAATGTTGGTGAAATTCAGAGGTAACTCATAGAACGGGCACAGATATTAATACATGGAAAGGCTTCATTGTATCATAATGGGAAAGATTAAAGAACTCATAACCATGAATTTTACAGAAGATGGAGTTATAAAGGTATTTGATTTACGTCTCACAAAAAAAAAACCAAAACCAACCTGGTTTGATTAGTTAAAAAATACTACCATGGGCAATATTTGGAAAAGTATGGAAGCTAATCAGTAGTCTAGTAGACACAGAAATGTGTTCATAGCCAAAATGTGAAGATACATAAAATGAAACTACAATAGGCTGGACAAGAGGCATATTACCTAGATTGTAGAAAATTGACTACTGGAACAGAGAAAACATTCTAGCTGTTTTTATATTGTGGCTATAGGGTTTTAAAATAAGTTTGGCCATTTTTTCTAACTATTACACAGTAAGTTGAATGGGATATAATTCAAGGAAGTTCTACAGCCTGTATTACAGAACTCAGTGAATACTGTGGTCTTATTTGGCTTTTCATCTTGGGAATCTGTTTAATATCAGGACTTCATCTTTCTTTGCACAGGACTGGGCAACCAGCCATCAGAAAAGCCTCGCCCTAGGCAGTTTGCCTACTGCTTTGGCTGTGAGTTTTCTTCTCGCACACTGGGCTGTTGCTTTTTTCTGCAAAATCTTCACAAATCTGTCTTGGAGTACATTTGTGTGAAGACTGCTGCTTTTACCCAAGCACTTTTGATCAGTGATAAAGGGGACTATGCTGTTTGCATTGTTGTTGTGTGCGAAGTTTTGTGCTTCAGTCATAGAATCATAGAATCATAGAATGGTTAGGGTTGGAAGGGACCTTCAAAGGTCATCTAGTCCAACCCCGCTGCAAGGAGCAGGGACATCCCCCACTAGATCAGGTTGCTCAGAGCCTCATCCAGCCTGGCCTTCAACGTTTCCAGAGATGGGGCCTCCACCACCTTTCTGGGCAACCTGTTCCAGTGTTCTACAACCCTCACTGTAAAAAAATTTTTCCTAGTATCTAATCTAAATCTACCTCCCTCTATTTTAAAGCCATTACCCCTTGTCCTATCAGTATATTAATGTAGAATGTGTCTCATATTTTTTCTAATTGTTTTAAAATATTTTGGTATAGAACTTTATTTCATTTTCAACTTTTCATGCTGCTTAATGGATCTGTTCACGTCAGGCTAAAAATGCAGTGAAAGAAATAAATCTTGCTTTGATTTGTCCTTTAGAGAAAATAGATTTGCTCCTCATAAAGGAAAGGGACATCTCAAAGTCCACAGATCTTAAAATCCCATGGAAAGCATATATGGGCTGTCTTCCCTCCAGGTAGCAGAGCTTCACATGAAGCCATGCATACACGCAGTCTCTCATTACTGGCTGAATATGACTCATTTCTTCGCAGAAAAGAACAGTGGATTTTACTGTTTGGAACAGAGTTAAAGATGTGAATATAAATATCTCTTTATCATTTAAAGAGTGCAGAATAGATACTGATTGCAACTACTTTGGTGTAAATCTGAGGTAACTTTATGGTAATTTAGATTAGGATATACCCTCAAAATCTAAATGAAACTAGTAGTCAGAGAAATTATTTACTTGAAAATGAGACCCTGAAAATAGAAATTGTAATGGTATCAGATTTTTTTTTTTTTAACAGAACCAACCTGAACTTGTTCTGGCTTTTTGAAATAGAGCATAATAATTACATTCCTAGGAGCTGGCTGAGACTGGGCAGCCAATTCACAGGTGGAAGGAACATCTGACTAAACCCCTTTTATCAGGGAAGCTGCCAGAGCACACACCTGGTTTTTTGTTGGAGTCATTTCCATCTGCCAAAAGCATTGTTGCAAAATGATGGGGAAAAATAAACAAGGAACAAGAAATGCTGGAATTTTAACTAAAACAGCATCTTGCCTGAGTTTGGAAAAGGCTAGGGGTAGCATTGGAGGGCCTCGTGCCTTCCCACTTGCAAAAAAAAGGGAAAAGGAAGATTTTTTTGGGGACTTTATCTGTATTTTTCATGTTTTTCTAGTATTTGTTATTTGGTTTTCAGCAGTCATGAGCACCATATTTTTGGAAAAGAGCCCCATTCTTTAGGGATTTAAAAAATGTGAACAGAATTCTGGGTCTTGTTCCAAGGAGATAATATACAGTGGTTTGTAAACATTCACAAATGATGTCAAGCTCTTGCTAATAATATTTAAGAGCTGACAAGGTTCAATTTACAGGCTGAGTTCATAAATGAAACATGTCATTTCTGGATGAATACAGTGTACCAGGAGTTGCTGGCCTTACTGACTGTTGTAATTAAATGTCCAGAATGTAACCTCAGTGCTCAGGAAAGAAAGGTGAGAGTGTTCAATGAGGACTGACCAAGTGGAGGATACAAGAAAGACCATAGTTCCTTCACACAATAAAGCTATATAATTTGCTACAATCACTTCTTTTCCTTGTCTCCAATAATTATTGTTTTTCCTACTTAAAAATTACAATAGAAATAACAAAAATTATAATCCAAAACAAGTGTAAAAGAGAACTGGATCATCTGGGCTTGATCCATATTGAATGTCCTAAAAATCTCACAAAATCTTTACGGGCTTAGAATGGATAACATGGTTCATTGCCACCCTGGAAGGTTTCTGTATAGGGGACATGCCAGGCAGATTCTTGGTCCCTGTTCTGTTTGATCATTTTTCATGCTCCATGTATTTCTGACTCCTAAAATAGGCTATTGACAGCCAAAAGCAGCCGTTGTGCCTCATTTCTTAGTCCCTTTGCCAAACTCATCACTGGCAAGAGGTGAATCCAGCTCTAAGCCTATAAGCTAAAGCAAAATACTATAACTTACACCAATTTGCTGACATGTCTGTCAGACCTTTCCAAATTCTGCCCTGTACATTTCATATTTCATCCCATTCTGCCTCCTTATTTTGTATTGCACTTCTCTACATGTGGAAGGCAGTTATTTGTCACTAATAAAAAGACTTCTGAGAGAAGGTTTTGTATCATTCTTCTTTCCAGTCCTCTTCTCAAAGAGGAAAGAGGGTAGCCCTCCAGCTTCTTGCATTTGAAGAGGGAGAAGATATTTTGCATTTTATTTACAGAAAATGAAGAGAGAGCAGAAGGGAAGGAGGTCTAAGCTACTGTATGCAGCAGACACTCTCTTTCCTCTTCCCTCCTCTAAAAGGCACTGCAGGACTAGGTTGCTAACTTGAAAATGCCCTCCGTTTTGGAAAAAAGTACTGTATCCAGGTATATCCAGATATCCTGATTTGAGCATCATTGGGAACTGGAGAGGAAAAATTATCCGAAACTTCATTAAAAAGAGCAATAAAGATATTTATAGGGACATCAGCTGTAGGTTCCTGCGGGAGGTAGTGTTAGTTGAAATTCATATGAATTAAATTCATTTTATAGACAGTATATACGGTGATATTCTATCAAGGGTAAAGCAAGTCCCTGGACAAGTATAGAGTAACTGTTTTCAAGCAGAAAGAGGCAATTGTGGTTTTATTACACTTCCCAACTTTGACCTGAGTAATTTACAAATGAAGTCTCTAACAAAATATGTTTCTGAAAAGACTGACCTTGATTCAACTTCCTTTGTTTCCTCTGTACAACACCAGTTTTTTTAATGCATGCAGTGAGAAAGTACATGAAAAACAATTTTCCTTGTTGCACAAAATAAAATGAAACTCAGGCATGTCACAGCCTTGAAACACTTCTTCATGGACTGTATAATGGATTGGCAGATATGAAGGTGGATTTTTTTTTTAAACTTGTATTTCTGTTCATATTCCTTTGACCTATGGTTGTGTTCTGTGTATATAAAAGCAGAATGACGAAATCGCTGAAGTTATCAAATACAGTTTGGAACATTACTTAAGAAATACATTTCAGTCAATTCTGACTGGCGAACTGTGTCTGAAGCCTTAGATGGTTACAGAAGCTGGTGTCCTGAACCATGCAAAGACATAATTCAAGCTTGGGACATTTTCTGTCCCTTGTCAGTGTTTTGCCGTGGCAACCAATAATCTAACATCTTTTGTATTAAAGCCAGTAAGATCCTTCAATTTATGATCATATCCTCTCTCCATGAGGAGACACACATTTTTTCCTTTTTGCATTTTCCCCGCTCTTTGCCTTTCTTTAAAAAAGCAAATGGAAAAGAGAATAAGAAATAGGTTTTCATGCAAAGATGACTTTTGTTTTGTAAGCATTAATCTATCCCAGCTGCTTATTCCTCACTAACAGTCATAATCCTCTGTCTGCAACATCACAATTAGCAGTGGAGAAGTCTGGGATTCACATTCAGAAGATTATGACTTTCAGAGAGGAAAAGACAGCAGGAGTGAATGAAGTATGCGACATAAATCTTGTCTTCAGCAAATATATTTAGTAATAAAGGCAAAGTTTCAGACACATTAAAAAAGGAGGAAAATAAATTTGCAATATTCTGGAAGCCATCAAGTGAATAGAAGAGTCCAGATCACACTGAAAGTTAGACTCATAACTCCTTTTGGATTTTTGAAAAAGTGCAGACAAAGACTTTTCCAAGTTTTTAAAAAGTTTTATAACTTCTGACAAGACACAATAAACTTCTTCAGTTGGCAGTGTAACACAGAGAACCAGCCAGACATTTGAGTCTCTAAATGGCTGCTACACTCCAAATACCTTTTGGTCCACTAGCTTGAGCTGATATTTAAGTACAGTGTAGGGGTAACAGTAAAGCACGCATCAGATGGATATGAGAAACAACATATTTGGGGTTTTATTTTTCAGTGTTTTCAGTGGAAGATATAATATGGATGCTTCAGAAAAGATGCTTGTTTGTCACAACAGTCAAAACAGTACCCTAAAAAGTGAACCTTCAGCAATGAAGGCTCTCATAGGGTCTCAATGGAGCAAGGAAACAGTATTCCTTTTAAGACATGGACAAACTGAGAAAAACAAAGATGCTGTAAGTAATTAAGCATGTCTAATCATACTACAAAAATAAATCTTGAAACAAAACTCAAACTCCAGCAGAAACTGTCCACCTTTAAATAGACATTTCAAGTGAACAAATGATTGCAAATTAGTTTTTGCAAGATGAAATTCAAAAGGTGAGTCAAAAGAAAACAAAGAAATAGAAATAATGATAGAGGAACTGTACAAGTAACCTGTTGGAAATGATAATTCACTAAATCAAACCAGGGCTAACTAGTTGCAATTGCAAGCCTGAAGTGATCTCCACATTTCCTGGGTTAGCAAATTTCAAACCATTTCAGTTGCTTGGTTGCTTACTATACCTGGAAGCACATTAGATGAGCTGTTGAAGAAATGTGAAAAGCTGTGAAATTTCATCCCTGTGTTTAGCTTTTCTGGGAAAGACATCAAGATTTTGATGCTAATGCTACAATTATAGCAAACACTTTCCTGATAACTGATAATTTTTCACAGCTGAAACATGATTAGTAAATCATCAACACCTAGTACTGTATTACATAACTATCTATGACATGGCCAGGCAAAATGACTAGTTTGGCTGAATGCATTCCTGCCCTTTCCATTACTCTATGTTCTTGCTTCTTATTAGTTAAAAGGACTGTTTTCCTCATTTCTCAGCAGCTATTATCATAAAGAAATGTATTTATGGGCTTTACAGAGAAAAAATGTATTTGTTTTTATTTACTTCTCATATGCTCATGGAAGAAGGTAGCCTGAAGTATGAAGAACCAAGAGCCTGAGTTCAATTCCTAATTTTGTCCCATAAATTATACTTTAGAGGGAAGGGATGCCATCCAGAGAGACCTTGACAGGTTTGAGGGGTGGGCCCGTGAGAACCTAATGAAGTTCAACAAGGCCAAGTGCAAGGTCCTGCACAGGGGTTGGGGTAATCCCAAATATGGGTACAGGCTAGGTGATGAGTGGATTGAGAACATCCCTGCAGAGAAGGATTTGGGGTGCCTGTGGATGAAATACTGAATATGAGCCAGCAATGTGTGCTCACAGTCCAGAAAGTAAATCGCATCCTGGGCTGCATCAAAAGAAGTGTAACTAGCAGGTTGAGGGAGGTGATTCTGCCACTCTACACTCAGGAGACCCTATCTGAAGCACTGTGTTCAGCTTTAGGGCTCTCAACATACGAAAGACATGGACCTGCTTGAGTGGGTCCAGAGAAGGGCCATGATGATGATCGGCAGCTGGAGCACCTCTGCTATGAAGACAGGCTGAGACAGCTGGGGTTGTTCAGCCTACAGAAGAGAAGGCTCTGGGGAGACCTTATAGCAGCCTTCTAGTACCTAAAGGGAGCCGACAGGAAAGATGGGGAGGAGCTCCTTATCCGGGAGTGTAGTGACAGGACAAGGGGTAATGGTTTTAAACTGAAAGTGGGTAGATTTAGATTAGATAGAAGGGAGAAATTCTTTACTACGAGGGTGGTGAGGCACTGGAACCAGTTGCTCAGAGAAGTTGTGGATGCCCCATCCCTGGAAGTGATCAAGGCCAGGTTGGATGGGGTTTGGAGCAACCTGGTCTAGTGGAAGGTGTCTCTGCCCATGGCAAGGGAGTTGGAACTAGATGATCTTTAAGGTCCCTTCCAACTCAAAACATTCTATAATTCTATAAAGGTCAAATGGCTTTATTTTCCTGCAAATTATTTGGGAGAAAGAGAAAAAAAAATTATATTAATGAGTAACGATCCTTGAAAAGAAAATTTCTATAATATAAGTTCACCCTACATTGTGTCACTAAATTTTATCTGGTGAACTATAGGAGGGTTGATAGATGAGAGGAAGTTTGCTTACTCTACTAAGTTTTTTAACTATTGAGTCAAAGAGAGATCAAATGCTACTATGGCAAGTTTCTTCCAGGTTAAGTTGAAGTTGCAGCAGAAAATTAAAATTGAAGAGCTTTTTAGCCTGTCGTCTTAACTACAAATATAGTCCCCAGATTATACTTGCTACAAAGCTCATCTCTGCAATTCAGCTTATGGCAATTAGTAAAATTAAGCAAATGGAGTCTTTGTTTGGATAAATTGTCTTTATGCTGTGTTTAGGGACAACTGAAGCTGAATCTTCTTTGATAAACTAAAATACTGCAAGGTGTACTGTAGAGTTTTAGTGAGAATCGAGGGTGCAGTTTTGAAACAAACCTGACTGAGTCCAGTTACAGAATAGCCTTGGAGCCTATGAGCTGTATTTCTTTTGGGTGAAACTAAACTGAAAGATGTGCACACAGGATACACCTGATGCACTCCAGTAATTAATCCACATTCAGTCCCTAGGACCAGAGTAAAGCTACTCCAAAGCAGCCTCCCTTCTTCCTCATAACACATCCAATTCACTTTAATAACAGTTTCCAGAGCTACTCCTTTTTTTTTGCCATAGTACTTGCTAATATAGCCATAGATAGTGATGACACGAACGGTCTTTTGTTCATTGGGAATTATATTCCTCTGAATTTACTCTAGAAATATCTACTCTAGAAATATCAGTATTGGCATGAAATCTGTTATCAAAGACTATGGAAAATGGCCTTGATTAGAGTCTAAAGGATGACGACATAACTCAGCACTATCAACCTTTCAGTCAATGGTGTTATTATCACAAAGATGCTACTGTACAGCCGAATATACTAACTTGCATTCAATGTTAGTTATATTCTTATCACCTTACATATCGAAACAGAATATCCAATGCTGCTGGAGATTGCTTAAAACTTTTTCTCTAAAGACTCAAAATTTGCTATATATTTGTATGTAATGTTCCATGGCTTAGGGTAAAGGCAATAAAAGGTGCTCTTTTTATCTGAAATATATATATTCCCGTTCTAAACTGCAGATGATATCAAATGGTTAGAGATGAGTAGTTTCTTGTCATCTTTTTTTCTTTTAAATCTAATGTTCCCATTTATGTTCTTTTCACATAGGAAGCTGATAAAACACCTTTTGTTTGACTGACATTCTCTAAATTTAATAAAATCTGTAGCCTGCCTTAGCATTCTAATCAACATGAAACAGAAAGGCGGAAATCAAAGTGTTGGTAGTATATTAAATATAGATGTCCTCTAACTTTGCCCTTGATAATCAAGGCACGGTTAGTTTTAATGCATGTGGGAAAGTATCAGAAACGGCTCCAGGTTGACAAACCTGTTTGCTGTACAGACTTAACAATCTTAACAATTTTTTCCTGCTCCCTAGAAATGTGCACCTGTGTGTGCTAAGACCATGCAGCAGGAATGAGGGAGAAAAGTCATTCTAGTAAATAAATATTTTTGTTTTTATCTGGGCTATTAGCAAATCATTTTGCATAAGGCAACTCTGTCCTATGAGACAAGATTTAACGCTATCTTCAAAACCAGATCTGGAGCGAGGAGTATACTGACTTTAGAAGTGGGGTTAAGGCAACCTGTCATGTCATGTCAGGACTTTATACTAATGGGTACGCCAGCACAGTCTCATAGACATTCAGGTTATGTATTCTGAATGCATCTGAAATAACTAAGCAGGTCTCAGGTATTTCCATGAGATCTGCGATGTTATTATGGGAACATAAATATCACCTATTTCCCTTTGGAGATTCCTTGCAGGAAGAATGTGGAGGCCATCATCTACTTAGAAACCACTGACATGGGTTTCATGAGTATCTTAAGTCTCATAGTAAACCAATAAACTTGGTTTTGCTTTCAATCTCCATGACCTTGCAATGGAACTTTTCAGCAAAAAATCCAAATGTTTTCTCAGTGATGGGAAATGTGAATCATTTTTCTTACCTGGATGGATTCCATTGTGAAGTGAACCACAAAATTTGTAAAGCTAGGGAGAATTTCCCTTTAACAAATATGGCACAATGGGCCAAGGAAAACACTCTCAGAAGAGCTAGGAGAAGTGTTTCACAGATGACTCTGAAACTGAATCTAAATGTGTGTCCTATTCCCACATCATTAGGAGAGCACTTCAGAAAATATAACAGGCTGTATATGATACTATTCAAATAAATTGTCCTTGTCAAAAATATCATCCTAATATTTCCAGTAGATTTAAATTAGTCTCATAGAATCTTGTTAAAAAGACTGTATTAAACAGATATCTCTGAATACTTCATCAAAAGCAAGGGGGACATTGGTCAGATCTGTTAGAAACAGAGATCCTTTGGGTAGATATAATCCCCTAGGTAAGGAGGATCATATTATGGATTTAGTAGGCCACATTTCCTACTTCTGAAGGAAGTTCTGCATATGGGATACAGCCTAAGTTGGGTTTTGTGCTACCTATACTATTACTATTACCTGTGAAGGCATAAAGAATTTTGTTTACCAAATACTTGCAGAAGATCATTATTTTACTCAGGATTATCAGCCATCATGAACTGCAATTCTGTGAACTCAGTGGCATTAAGGACTAGGAACTGGTGTTCCAGTATTGACTTCTGCATTGTACTATTATTCAATTAATTTATTAATGGTAAAACATGTGGCTTCTAAGCTGGTAAAAGAGCTCTGCAGCTATTCACAAATAATATAAATGCAGATTGCCACACAGATAGCCACACTACCTAGCATCCTCTCTGTGGTACTGTATAGTCACAACTAATTTAGTTAAGTGTTAAGATCTTGCTGGGTAAGTACTAACCAGCACAAAGTATGTTATTAATGAACGGCAGTCTAGGCCAGTGATGTTTAAAGTATAAATGTGGCTTAATCTATCAGTCTTCTGAACTCTCCCATCGCAGCAATCTCTAATCCTATTACTGATATTGATATGTATGCTTATATACAGAGACACACATTTGTTTACTTGTGGCAGCTGTATTTTTGTTCTCTGTAGTTTCACCTGTTAAAATGGAGGAATCCAACAGAAATACCAAAGACTGTTATTTCTTTGGTACTTCATCTTAAATTAGGAAGATGCAGATGAGATTGTTTTTTCCCACAAAATGTGGAAGTAAACAGCAGATGTCAAGAGGTGGTAGTTTTCATAAGCAGTACCTTTGCAATAGCAGAGATTTGAGATTATGAGCAGAGTTCTTTGAACCGAAAATCCCCATATCCAATAGTGGCACGCATGCATTTCTCTTGGGTATCACTGGAAGCAGAAGTTATTTGCTAGTGGGGGACACAGGAGCTATTGAAGGCGTCTCTAGTTATAGAGGGATGACTTTAGAGAGGTTGATCGCTTTATTTAAGCATCAGCATTTGCCTCTCCCTGTTGCAGACACACAGTAAGACTTGCACAGAGTACAAGAGCTTCTAGTGGAGCCATTCCTGGTAGGAGCTCACCCAGGACGTTCTTTGGGAAATATAAACCTCAGTTACCACTGTGGCAATATCAGCTTCTTGTTTCAGGAATAATATTTGGACAGTTTATACTTAATATCACATTCTGCATAGCATTTAGTGATTCCATTTGTGTATTACATTTTTATGTCACAACTGCCACGTTTGAACAGTTCTTTCTTGAAAAAGTGGTTTATAGTGTTTTTTTTTTTTTTGTAGAATTGCTGCTAACAATATACTGTAACAGTGGCCATCTCTGCTCTCCATTTAGAGGAAATGGATTATTTTAGTTAACAAGAATACTTTCTGTTTAATCGAAATTATATCTTGGTTGCTCACAATCAAATCTTAGACATGATACTCAGACCATTAGCTACAAAACTGAATTTCCTTTCTAAAAGCTGTATATTCTTACTGACAAGCTAGAATTATGCAGCTCTGATCTTATAAAAATTTTGCAGTGTAGCTGAAGACTTTTTGTTTTTTTTTCTCTCTGATGCTGAGCTACTGTCTTCAAGAATGTAATTCAATATTGCTAATTAATAAGAATATAACAAGGTTAGAAATTTTATTGTGACTCTTTCCATAAAGATAGTGAGTGCTGTGGTATGTTTTTGACTGAAATAGTGTTATAGGCAAACTTCAGTTCTGCTGTAATTTGTGATTCAATAGGTGGAGTATTCTTCCTAAATTACACATCCTGGAAAGATACAAAGGAGGGCTATTTTGTTAAAAGCAATGGCTGTCAACTGAGTTTAACTTTAAAACTCTTTGAGCTCTTGATTTCAAAACCCACTGTCTCTCTTCCTATTTTTTCTGCATTTCAACTGTATATTGAAACTTTTTTTTTCATTTGAACAACATCAATGAATAAAATGTGTCCCATTCTTTTTGCACAATTACTGAAGATGTGCCTAATGACTGCACTTCTGTAATTACATTTTAAAATATATCATTTTTTTCCATACACTTCTGGGAAAATGTTTCACATCTTTCTTGTTAGATGCTTCCAGTGTTTAGAATCCATAATATAATTGTTTTTGGAATATTTCATTGACCCTGGATGGAGAAACAGGTAGAAGGAGGTGGTGGATATGCAGATACTATTTATTCCTAGACTTCATAACTGTAAAAAATGAAACACACTATTTGATCTGTTGTTCTGGTTTTGTTGGGTGAGGGGGGGGTTAAGGTGGTAGCTTCTGTAGAAAACTGCTAGAAGTCGCTCCCCTTTGTTTAGTGGACTCGGCCAGGCCTAGGGCGGACCCACTGCTGGCCAAGGCTGAGCCAATTGGTAGTAGAATGTCCTGTGATAATGCCTCTGCGATAACGTATATAAGAAAGGGAAAACAGGAAAAAGAAAAAAGAGAAGAAGATGTGAAGCAGCTGAGCGGGGGCAGAGAGGGGGAGGCGTGAGCCTCATGGGCCTTGCAGGCCTCACCCTCTGGCCTCTCCCCAGGCAGCCGACTGGGCCCAACTCGGCCCAGCCTGGCCGCAAGAAGTGGAGAGGAGATGAGAAGTGAATAAGATGTAAAAAGGATCCTGAGAGGCATCTGCCAGCCTGTTGTGAGGAATGGCTGCAGACGCCAAGGTCAGTGAAGAAGGAGGGGGAGGAGTAACATGGCTCCTGGCCAAGATTCCTCTGCAACTCGTGGTGAAGACCATGGTGGAGCAGGTTGTCCCCCTGCAGCCCATGGAGGTCCACGGAGGGGCAGAGATCCACCTGCAGCCCGTGGAGGACCCCACGCCAGAGCAGGTGGAGGCCTGAAGGAGGCTGTGGCTCGTGGAGGGCCCGCTGGGACAGCCTTTCTGGAGGGACCGCACCCCGTGGAAGAGATGACCCATGCGAGAGCAGTTTCACGAAGGACTGACGCCTATGGGAGGGACCCCACGAAGGAGCAGGGAAGGAATGCAAGGAGTTCTTCCCCCGACGATGAAGCAGCGTCATGAAACAAAGTGTGATGACCTGACCGCAACCCCCATTCCCTCTTCCCTCCTGTGGTGCTCGGGGTGGGGGAAGGTAGTAGAGATAATGTTAAGCCCGGGAAGAGGGAGGGGTGGAGGAAGGTTATCTTGTTCCCTGTCTCATTCTCCTGCTAGTTTTAGAAATAAATGAGTATTTTTCCCCAAGTCAAGTCTGTTTTGACCATGACGGTAACTTTAAGGATTTTCTCCCTGTCCTTATCCCAAACCTTGAGCCGTTTTTCCTTATATTATCTCTCTCTATTCTCTCGGAGGGTGGGGGGAGCGAGAGAGAGACTGTGTAGTCTGGTCCCAGTCGGGGCTGAACTACGACACCTGCATTCATAAGGAAGTGCTGTAATATGAAGAGAATCAAGCAAATAGATGTAAACAAGTTTAATGAATATCAATGCTACTGTAATAAGTTGCAAAAGTGTTATATCCATGTATGGTTTTAACTGCATGCATGTCGAGTGAACAGATTGAACTCAGAGAAACTGTATCTATAAACACAGATGACCACTTAGGAATAAATTTCAATTCAAGTGGGAGAGTGACTAGCTTTAAAATACAGAATATAAAACGCGACATAATTTTTAGATGAAGTTTTTATTTATACTATCAAAATGGTATATCCTGAAGAGTGCTGAGAAAAAAAAGAATCTCCTATTTGGAGGAAACTATAGATCTCAGAATGGAAAGGAAATACAGGAAATTTCTATTTTGGATGACATAACCCAACCATACATAGAATTTTGCAAGAGCTGAAGAAAATCGCCAAGAGCTGATAGCATAGGCAGAGTTATCAACAAAAAGCATTAATTGGGCTTGTGGCAGGTTGAATTCCAGGTGTTAAGAATTGATCACAATTGTCCTTTGTGTTTATGTCCTTATTACATCTGGGTGAAGCATTATTTTACTGTTGTTAAGCTGAAATATGATTCTAGTGCTTGCATTTAGTCTTGTATTCTATAGCATTTAGTATGGATGGAACTCTAATAAAAATCAATATGTAGATAGATAGGAAAGCTGACTCTTTTCTGACAAGAAAAACCTAGACAAATGAAAAAGGAAGCATTTAAAACAACCGACATACATAACATTCATAACATTTATCTCTGTGTATGTGTGAGACCAAAGACACAGAGTAGGAGGCACTTCACTACTGAGCAGCTGACTGAGGGCACAAAACAGCAGATGCAAACTGAAGCACTCAGTACATCAGCATGGAAGTGAAGGCCATAAACAGTCGTGTTTGTGTAGGTACTTGAGTCTACGTGAAATAAAAAATAGAACTATAAAAATGTTTGGGTACCAAATAATGGTAGATGGAAACAGACACTTCATACTGCCTAATAAATCACAGTAGTTCCTCCAGTAGACGTATGTAAGTTGAATTCTGTGTTTTATGATTCACAAGAACATAAATTCTGACGACATACAAATTCAGAGAGACCATGTGTTATGTCCCTTTGGTCTCGGTTGCCTTTTGTTAATACTGCCATTATCTAAAGGTCATGAACAGCAAGGAAAAAGAAAATCTGTTCCAAATACTGACTAAAGAACAAATTAAGCATTAATGTAGTGAAACACTCTGTGTGACTAATAAATTATGTGTTGATGACGGAAAATAAGACAATCTAGATCAGTTTTTACTGTAGAAGAACTTTTAATGTGCGTTTTTTTTCAACTTCTCTGTTTCTTGAGGGAATTTTATGGCATTACAATTAGATAAAAAAAAAAAAATTGCAAAAGCTAATTTTATGTTACAGCCCCCATAGGCCAAACAATAGAAAATGCTTGTGAAGGAAACACTTGGTGATGTGGCACAGAGTACTCTGAAAATTAACCTTATACTGACAGAATCCATTATATATAGAAACATTATATATAGGCTCCCCAGCCAAGCCAGTCATTTAATAAAACTTTTAAAAACATTTTTTTTTTTGAGAAAATAGTTCTTGAAAAGGTTCCGTTTGTGAGCTTCTTTTGGATTTATCATTAGGAAATGAAAGGCTAGAGAGCTGAAAGGGGTTTTCAGAGGTCATTAGTCATCCTCCAAAGCAAAATCCTAAAAGACATAACGAAAGCATTTCTGGAGGATGCCAGCTTGATCTATAGCTGAAAATACCCAAATAGGAGATTCCTAATCCTTACAACAGTCAATTCTGGTGCTTGTATGCTTTTATAATTAAAAGATCTTATTCATGTTTAACAGACTAATGCTGCATTTTAAACATATCCTTTCTTGTCCTACTCAGTGAATACAGAACAACTTAATTTCCTTCTTTTTTAAAGCAACAATTAATGTATTTGAAGACTGTTTTGTCTTGCCACAGTATTCTCTGTTTCTATACTAACCAAATCTGTTTTTGATTAGGTCAAAAATGGAGGCAGGCCTGCAAATGTACAGACATTTTGTGGTCAAAATGGATACCTGATGAAGTGGAATACTTACTTCACGTGACTTATCGTGAACTTAACAATCGAATTATAACTGCAGAACTGCTACATGTCCTGTAGCTCTTTGTATTAGAATCATAGGATGATTTGGGTTGGAAGGGACCTTAAAGATCATCTAGTTCCCATCCCTCTGCCATGGGCAGAGACACCTTCCACTAGACCAGGTTGCTCAAAGCCTCATCCAACCTGGTCTTGAACACTTCCAGAGACAGGGCATCCACAACTTCTCTGGGCAACCTGTTCCAGTGCCACATCACCCTCATAGTAAAGAATTTCTCCCTTCTATCTAATCTAAATCTACCCTCTTTCTGTTTAAAACCATTACCCCTTGTCCTATCACTACACTCCCTGATAAGGACCCCCTCCCCATCTCTCCTGCAGTACTGGAAGGCTGCTATAAGGTCTCCTTGGAGCCTCCTCTTCCCCAGGCTGAACAACCTCAGCTCTCTCAGCCTGTCCTCACAGGAGAGCTGCTCCAGCCACCCGATCATCTTCATGGCCCTCCTCTGGACCCACTTGTGCTTAAGTCACTCATTGTTCCTATTCACATACAGTGCTCTCCTATATTGACTATTTTTTTTTTTTCAGAATCTTTCTTGTGGCAGTAAAAACACGGACTCCATGGATGGTGTTCCAGAGACCTTTATTGTTAGTCAGCATTAGTCTTTTATAGTCTATCCAAGTTACACGCGAAGTGCACACACTTAATCATCTAATTTGATTGGTAGCAATATACTGTTCATGTGCCTTATGCTTTGTTTGAATTGGTTATAGTTTTTGGTTGTCTTTACTATTTTTGCCTTTGGTATTTCCTTATCTTGTTCTACTTGCTGTTTTTTGTTATTGAGCAAGTGGTGTTCAAGGACATAGCCCAAATTCGTCAATGTCAAACAGCTGTGCTGCACTCTCTGCCTCCACACTTTCTTTAGTTTATCAAGACTATTTTGTATCTTAATTCTGTCCTGCTAAGTGTTTGTAGTTTTGCCTACTTAGTGCCATTTGCAAGGTTAATACCTGTGTTCCGCATCCTGGAAGTTCTTGGGGTTTTACGCTGTCTTATTTTTTAGATTAGACTCCTTTGATTAGACTGCACCCCATTTTCTGGCATGACTCCCTGTATCCTCTAGCTAATACATCTTCTCCCACCTATACTAGTTGTGTTCTCAGACCTCTCTTTGTTATCTCCAGCCCTTGTCATTCCAACCCATCCTTTCCCTCCTGAACAAGTATTTTCTGGAGGACTTGCTCCACTCCTTCATACAAGTCAACTTGCCAGCTGCCTTAGCCTTCCTGTTAACTCTTAGAAAATAACCAACAGTTCTGTCTCCTCAGCAGATGAGGTGCTAGGTTTTATTTCCCTGCCATGTGGCATGGAGAAGGCCGATAGTAGCCACTGCATGCACAAACCTCACAGAGAGCCCAAGCCACAAACTCCAGCTCTACTCACTTCCTTCTCTTTTCCTCATTATCTCATAACAGAGACTACACCCTTCATGCTCAGATGGGGAATGGATATTATCAGACTCAGGATATCCAGGGGATACATCCTTCCAGTGTGACAAAGATCTGTTATTAATTGTCTGAGGATAACAGAAAAACTGCTGGGAAAACTCTCTCATACTAGTGTTACCTAGGTCATAACTGCTTAGCTCACTCACAAGGACTCACTATGTGAGGCAATATCAAAGCCTTACAGAAGTCAAGATTATTGCTGCTCTTACCTACAGGAATTGCATTTTTGTCAGGTAAAATTTTCTATTGACACTGTATATTTTGGTCAAAATCTGATGACAATTATTTGTTCTCCTGAGAGCTTTTAAAATTTGATTATTTGCTCTATTTCCTTCTGGGAAATTAAGCTAAAACTGTTAGTCTGGAATTCCTTAGATCTTTTGTAAGAGAGATACATTTTCTTTCATCCCAGTCATTTAAATAGTTTTCAACTAGTATTTTTTTTTTTACTTCCAAAATATAACTACTAACGATCCTAGGATTTTTAAAAATGCTACAAGGTAAATTTCATTAGGTGACTTGAGAACATTTGACTTAAGTACTAACTTTCTTTTTCATAATTCATATTAAAAAAATCAGCTTACTACTTACCTTATTTCCTCTTAAAATAATTTTAAAAAGGATAATAAGATATAAAGATTATGCTATCAGATGAAAATTATTTCTGAGGAAAATAATATTACTATTATACCTTCAAGAGGCTAAAGCTTGTTTCCTTACTTCTTTGATTGAGCTAGCACAAAATGTTTCAGGTGTTTTTGGTAATGGGTTAAACTAGCTTGCCTACACTATAATCGGCCACAATCAAAAACTAAATCTTTCCATCTAATTCGTTTCTTAACAGTAATGAAAAAATACCCCTGAATTCTAAGCACAAGCTAATGAATGCCTATAAAGAATGAAAAGCCTTTCTTTTTCTAACTCAGACTGTTTAAATCTGTTAGTCTAATTAGGCTCAACTGCATCTAATTTGTCCCAATAAGAAGTACCAATCTTCTCTAATTATAAAAACAATTAATAAATACCAAAATGGTATACAAATTGTGAGACTTTGCTGGTATGTATAAGTAGAACTGGAAAAATAGGAAGAATAAAGCAAAGGTTTCAACTGCTTTGTTCCCACCTTCTTCCTCTCTCCCACATTATACACTAGCTGGGAAGTTTAGGTTTTTTTAAATCTATATTTTTTAGACTTCCTATTAATTTCTCCAGAGCCATATTGTTTGTATTAGTGACTTTCCTTAATGGAAAGATAGCAGAATATTAAAGAGTCAATGCAGAGGACACTGGGCATGCAAGACAGACTACTTAATATGAATTAAGTTGCAACAGTCTAATTACTTTTAGTCAGAGAGGAGATGAAGAGTCATAAATTGAAACCTTGAAATTTTCTCTTCAATGGCTGTTCCTCCACAGAACTGACTGGAGTTTAATAACATCAACCATCTTATCTTAAGCATGTTCGTTAACAACACAAATATATTCCTCTGTCTGCAAAAGGAACATACTTTTTTCTTGACGTTTTATCATGATATTGTACAGTAGATGAATGACTAGGGGTAAGCGATTGCATTAATACTAACAAAATTATGTGGAATGTTGTATTTTTTATGTATTTGAACTTTTGAGTAGTCTATTTTACATTCTGTAAATTAACACTATGTTCTCTTAGCACTAAAGGGAATTAACCAAAAGCATCTTACACAAAAGCATAAGCAAACAATTTAGAATGTAATTTCTTTTAATAACAGCAATGTCCCCTAAGGAAGTGAGAGATTGCTTCTCTAAGAATGTTTGTTGTAGGGCTAAATTAACTTTGATAAGAGCCAAATCACTGCTTTTGTTACTCTGCATTACCCTAAATAATAAATATTTTTAGGTAGTTATTTGAAACAAAAAAAAAAAAAAAGAAGAGATGCAGATTCCTTTATTTTTCCACTCAGACGTGCAAATAGAACAAGCTGAAATTACGCATTTGTTAGGTAAGTGGTTACTAAAATAAATATTCTTAGTGTGTTTGCCACAGAGAGGAAGGCAAATGCTAGTAACTTTTTCTCATCCTGTAAGAGAATTTTATCTCATGTTTAGTATTTATGAAATAGGGTTTTCTAAACAGCATGAGACTTAAGATCAACAAATTCATCTCTGTCTGCAGTTGTCAAAATTTCATGCTTCAGAAAAAGATAAAAGATTTTTTTTTAGTTACTTTCAGAAACTAGATAAAACTAAAATCTGATGTGCTGCTTGGAAACATGTATTAAATTCTTATGTTATTGTTGATGATAGGATGTGAAATAAATCTGAAGAAAAAAATCAGTGATAAAGGAAAGAGGTGAAAATACTATCTTTTAGAATCCTTTTTTGAACTTCTGCATTTCTTCAATTTTCAAGAGGTGATCCAATAATTTATTGCAGATTTTTCTGTTTCAAAAGTGAAATAAGTTAGTGAACGCCAGGCTTTACTTTCATTTGGCAGAAACAGCTTTTCATAAAAATGTAAAGCATTAATCAAATAAGAGAAATGACCAGAATATAATTACTTACTGTAAGGAAATTGAAGAATGAGAGCAAATAAGCTCTTGGATCATGCTAAGGCCATGTTATGCTCAAAATCAAAAGCTGTCTGTTAATTTCTCTGCTGTCTATTTTTTTTTTTTTTAATCAGAGGAATATAATTTTCTTTTCATATTAAGACTCAATAAAGCAGAAAAGCCTATAGCATTTTTTTTTCTGTTGAAAGCCATGTTGCATTTGAAGTTCTTAAATCTTTCTGAAAAATTTGGCATGTTCTTTAGTGGTCCTGTGTAAATTTCTTTGTTCCCAGAAGCAAAAGAATTTAAATTAATTTGAAATGTATTGCGTTGTCATGTGATGCATGGAAACTTACAGTCTTTTTTTTTTTTCCTTTAAGACTTTCCAAATTGAAAAGATATTAATAGAGAGGGTGAAGAGGTAGTTATAGCGAACTTCTGTGAAGAGTCTTACTTATCTATTCATGGAATAAGCAGTTCTGTTTAGGAAAGGAAGGTATTCGAGAAGGCAGTTGACTAGACTGAAAAAAGTCAAAATGCATTCCTCCAAAATACCTCAACTCACAGAGGCGTATCTATTAATAGATTAAAAAAAAAAATGTGATATATAATTGTGCTGGGGAGCATGTAGCAGCCCTACTCACCAACAAGGAATTAACTATTCTGTGAAGACAGAAAGCAATCTAAGTAAATGGGCCATTTGGACATCACTAGTCGTAAAATTGTAAAAACTTCCCCAGAGGAAGTTAAGTTTCACTTTCAGGGACAATTTCCTTGATCCCTTGCCAGATACTTTTTAAATTACGT
Source organism: Chlamydotis macqueenii (assembly GCF_036417535.1). Lineage (NCBI taxonomy): Eukaryota > Metazoa > Chordata > Aves > Otidiformes > Otididae > Chlamydotis > Chlamydotis macqueenii. The sequence goes on along the minus strand of NC_141560.1, from coordinate 48,314,772 downwards.
TCATGTTAGGCTTGTCAGTGGACTTTTAATATCTTTCACAAAGCACTGTGTTAGCCAATCAGAAAATCCTTCTGTGCATTCGTTTTATGAAAAGGGAATTTTAAAGTTCGATGCCTTCTACAATATTTTGGAAATTATTTTTACTTTTGTATTTAAGATGTCTATAAGTTCTGAAAGCATTAATTGTGAAAATACATAACACTATAAAGTTATTGAAGATGAGGAAGTTAATTTGCATTCGTTGTCATAACTAAACCATAAAGAAATTAACTAATCATTCTCATTAGCTTTTACTGGTGAACACAGAAATGCACCTCTACTGTTATGCAGAGTAGAAATTCATGCAGATGTTAATTATTTTAACAAAATATGGTAGGCAAAGAGAATAAATGCCAAGTTTATGGATATTATTTTCTTTTTCATTATCCTTAAAACACAATGAAAGGAAAAAAAAAGAGTAGGTAGATAAGTTAAAAGAAGTAGTAGCTGAAGCATACAAACCAGATATTATACATCCATTCCATTTTTCTCAGAGTTATGTCTGGCTTCCATGCAGTCACAGGTGAATGTCTGGAATGGTTTAAATTGTCAGTAGATAGAAGATTGAACTCAGGAGCACAGTAATGACTCACATGTGGTAGAAGAAATTAACCTTCACAGATTTGTGTAAGAGCTGTAGAACTGATATCAAAACTTCATGGAGGTGATTAAACTTTAAGAACTTCAACTGCTGTGTAGCTACTTGATCAAATAGGAAACGATAGGATATCCACAAAAGTGGATATGATTTTTCTAAACGGTTAGTGATAAATGATATCTCAGTTTGACTACTGGCAATGTGAAAAACTTCAAAAACAAATGGATTTTCTACTCAAGTGAATCTTTCTGAAGATAAGATTAATTTCACAAGCACATACTAGTCACCTCAAAATACCAGGCATATTTGTAATGGTGCCTATAGTCAATTGGGGACAAATTTAACACCAAGCCTAAAGGACTTGCCACCTACTGTATGAATACACTTGTTCAGCATCTGACAGTATTTTTATCCAAAATGCCTTTGGATGTTTACATTGGAACCTGTTAGACTGATCTTTGGTAATGCTGGGGATAGAAAACTTAGCAGACTGGATCAGACCAAAGGACCGTCAGAGCCCCTGTAATCTGCAAAGCCAGTAGGTTTCCAGTAAGGGCAAAGAGAATTATCAGGAATGTATGGAAGGAAAATTTTACAAATCCAGAACACATTCAAGAGCATAGTCCTCTTTTTTTTCCTTCTACAGAATACTAACTTTCAGAAACTAGCTTTTTAGGGACCTTCTGATTCTCCCATTTGATGAGACTATGACAAACATTCTGACATTGAGTTGAATTGACATTGACACTGAAACTAATGACAGAAAAAAAAAAAGACCTAGAATATAAATGGGAACAAATTAACTGTCTAGTGTAGGATAGAGGAATTGGATGAGATCTCACACATTTTTATAGAGCCTAGAAACCACTGTTGGGGAAAAGGGCTTGTTTCTCACATGTAACCTTGTTTGTTTTACCCCTGGGAGACTGCCATCACAAATGCTATTTCCCTGTTCCTTTCTCAGACTTTTTAAAGAGATGAATTTCATATGGTCCAAAGTGGTCTTGGTCAAGAGGTAGTTTTTATGAAGCTTGCATATAAGAGACATATCAAGAGCTGGTATATAGTGAAAAGGAATAGATTTTTGTGTCACAGCCTATTTGGAATTAAGAAAAATTTAGTAAATAAGAAGTGTATGAGATCATGGTTTCAACTAATAACAGTTAGTATTGTAGTTACAAAAATTATCTAAAATAAAGAGAAGTAAAAGGGAGGGATAAGATTGCAGGTGTGAGCTGTAAAGGTTTACCTGAATTTATCAAGAGTGTTTGTAAACATCTTGGGAAAACAAAAGCCATGGGAAAACCTATACTCCTTCCTTGAACACAGAAAAAAATCCCCACGTCCCGAGGCTTGTTTTTTGCCTGTTTAAGAGAGACAGCAGAGTGAGGTCTTTTGAAAATGTGGCTTGGTAGAAATACTAGAGGAAGGAGAGCTATTAAAATTGCTAAGCTTATAGGCAAGTGATATAGAAACAGCAAACACTGCAGCTGTAGAAAATTAAGTAATTCAGTCAAAGAAAAGAGAATTCAAAGACAACAAGAGGCAGACAGTTCAGATGAGCATATCTATAGAAGCAGAAGTTAGTTGTAACATTAGTTACAACAGAAACATTGGTAGTCAATCCATCTGGGAAAACATTATGTACAAAACTTCTAGCATATCCAGTGAAATAGCAGCTGTAGGCAACCTAGCCTTTTTCATCCTGTTGAGAAGAGAAAGTAGCACAACCTAACTTATACATCAGCTACAATAGCATGTAATCACAATCAGATTCTCATTTCATTCATCTGTGGTTATTAAGTGTTAGTTCCATCTTGTTAGCTCATTAGCAGCATCCAATTTTATTTTACCAAGGACTGCAAAGACCAAAGAAAGTTTCTCTGGACTAGAGATTCTTTTTGTCTATCTGAATAATATATTGTATTCTACCTGGTTTCTTTAGGGTGGTTTATGATACAGATTCTTAAAAGATGAAAATGTAGTGCAATATGCAGAGTAATTACAACAAGAAAGAGTTTGTAAGGGAGCTTAAGTTGTCAGATGGTCTTTTGTTACAGCACTGACCATGAAATAGCTTCAAAATAGTCTGATAGCACCCAAGGAAACCTGAGTATATGGTTCTTCTAGGAAATGCTCTGGTCAAATTCTGTTGTGACTTGAGGAAAAGGAAAAGCGAGCACTCAGTGGCAGAGAGTCATGAGGTTTAACTTTGTTGGAATGTGTACTACATTCTGTGAAGACTTTGTAACTTTTAGGGCTATTTGGGTTATTATATCCATCTAAATACTTTTAAAAAAATTGCTGTGTGGATTATAAAGTAATGTTCCAAAACAGATTCTGCCACGTTATATGTAACTCATTCCTTCGACTTCATTGAGTGAAATCTATGTCTAAAGAGCTGATGATTTTTGCAATATATAAAGGTCTATTATGCATATAAAATGCATTAATATTAAAAATAAATTTGGTCATTTTTCTGAGGTTTGGATCTAACTATAGATGTTTACCCAGACTTACAATACTTGACCTGTGAAGTAGGATAAAATAATTCTAAACCCATTATTCTAAATCTTAAAGCCCAAGGAAATCCTTTCTGTTTTTGAGATGGACTATCTCCAGAATTCTCATTCATGAAATAACTAAGTCTTGATTTTTTTTCACAATTATCTTAACTTCCTTTCCCCCATTTTTCTGTGTTTAATTTGTCAGGGGGTTTACTGTCCCAACTTCTGTTACAATTTTGTAGGTTAGTTGTTATAAATGAGAGGCAGCAATGTGTACTAACTCATAAGTATTTATCTAATGCATATCCGTAAGGCTATTTAAAATTCTCAGAAGGAAAGTGCATAAACCAGTAACATTAAAAAAAAAAAAAACCCAGAAGAAAATCCAACCACAAATCCATTTTTTTCACTCTGCTGAAATTTTCGTCCAGATTAGTTCCATTTGCAGTTTTGAATCTGATAAGTAAACTTTCCAGAGCCATTTAACAGGCCAGCCTTGAGTGTTCAAGCCTGAAAACTGTAATCCTTTCATTAAAATTGATAAAAGTAGATACTATAGAAATTATGAGTCAGCCAAAGCAATATTAAAATATTTCAGTTTTAAAAATTAATTTAATGTGAAAGGGACTAAATATTGACAATCTGCAGGGATTACCCTATGATCCACCTATGCTTATTCTCCAAACTTTTCTGGGGTAAAATTAACTGAAAAGGTCATGCACTTGTTGACTTCACTTTGAAAGTGTCGGGCAATTCTAACGTAATGAGGACTGGGATTGTCTGATTACCACAACCAGGAATAATAGTAAATATTTCTATTAGACTGATACATTCTTAACTGGTGATGGGTTTAGAATAATAAAGAAAGAGACTGTATGTTACACCATAATAGAATATTATAGCTTATTTGGAATCATTCCATAGGGAAGTTAGAGGAGATGAGAATAGGAGGTATAAAAATCCATGTACTGCTCATGAAGAAAATGTATTCCTGAACCCTAGAAGCCTGTCCATTAAGCATATCTGTGGTGGGAGATGGGGGCAGAGAGAAGTTAAAAAAAAAAAAGAAACAGGGAAAAAAATTAGGCATAAAAGCTATAATTTGTCATATTTCCTTTTTTTTTTCTTTCTTTCTTTTCTGTTCTGTTTGCAAATCAGAATTTTTAATTAACTAAATGTAACGCTCAATCCAAAGTTCTCAGAATAACAAAAGGTGCCATTGCCAGTGAAAGACAAACCGGATTATAGCTATGAGCTATAGCTCAGGTTTCATACTGTTTTAGAAATAAGAAAGTATAGCTTCAAATTGTAGGGATTTGATATTGTCTGATATGAAATGAGAAATTCTTCTGTCTAACTGGTTTTGTGCACTGCCTGAACACCAACCACAAGTTTACACGCAAAGTATACTGCCTCTCTCATCATCTGTGTTTCTGGCTTTCAGCAGTAAAGTAGAACACTGAAAAACTGTTCTTGATAGAAGAGGTTATGCAAATTTCATTGATTTCATATGGAAGTAGAAAGTGAGATAAAAAAAAAAAAGATAAACATGACAAGGCATATTTTATTGTTCGTCAGGACAAAGGATCCTTGCCTTCTGTTTGAGAGCTGCACTATAAAGAGCACTATCTGATTTGCTGTTACAAAATTTGTCAGTGTAGATCTCAGACTAAGTGTTTAAACTAATCTTTCTGACTCCTTGGAGGCATCTTACTGTCACCTTTTTATTAGAGATGTAATTTTTCATGGACACCAGTTGATGTCCTACATGTTCAGCTCGTTTGAGTAGAAAATATGCTTTGAGAAAACGTGGTTCTAAATATCAGTTTCCTCTTAGAGTTAGTCTTAGGCAATAAACAGTGGTGCGTACTTCTGGTTTTTGTCTGGGTTTAAGACCTTTTAACTGGAATTATCTTTAATGATTCTCTGCATGCAGTAGTTGAGCATCAAAAAAGTTCTCCCTTCTCAGACTGACAATCGAATTAATTTCAATCCCAGTTCTCCACTTTTCTGTTCTCTGTTCTCTTCTCCCTCCACTATAATTTGTTCAACTGTCTTCTGGCACAGACAGCTGGTGTAAAGAAGAAGAATTAATTTTCCAAATTTGGCACAGATATGAAGAGGTTGGAAGTGTAGCCACACCATTTTTGAAGTCATTAATAAAATTCCAGCTCATTGCCAACTCTAATAAAGGATTATAATTTACAGATATGCAGAATGAACTTGAAAAGATGTAAACGACACTGAATACTTCATAACTGAATGGATAAATCATGATAACCAACTGACAATAGAAAAATCTTGTGCATGTTATAAGAAATCCAAACCATGTGACAAACGACATATAACTTCAATTGTAAAACTTTCAAAAGATCTTGGAAACTAATTATTCTAACTTCTTTCTCAAATAATAGGCTCATCTTACATGGCTTTATGTGCCTGTGTCACAATGCCCATTTGTTCGGTAATCTAAATATAGCTTTTTAAAGTTTTTTTTTCCTTACTACAGAAGCATCAGGATTTTTTTAGTCACAGTAGAGCACAATACTGCAGCGAGCTGTGTATTTTGGAATGGGCAAACCACCCTTTGGATTCTGAGGACAGGCAATTGGTTTCACATGAAGGATTTCAGCAGGACTATTACTTTCACTGAGCTTCCATGCAAACTCACCTAGAAGATAAAATGTACCATGAATTAATCATTTGACTCCGGTAAAACTTCAAAGTATTTCTGAACTTTTTCTGAGCCTTCACTGCTTGAGGGAAGCTCCCTTTAAAGACACTCATTGCACTGTGGTTTTATTTGGTGCTCAGAAACACTCTGTGAGAGCTGTGAACAGTGCTTATCTTGCAAGTTAGTGTTCTATCCTTGTTATCTTACTAATTTTTCTCCATTTATTTTTTGTATTCACTTGTTGAGTTTTTGCTTATATCACTAATTGTCATAAGGTAGGAGGAAGCTTCATTCCTGAGGTCAAGAAAATGGGTTGAGAGCATTACATGTCAGGGCCCTGAGTGCAGCCCACCCTTGGAGGAGTAAGATGACTCTGTCCAGGGTCACCTCCTTTGCTGCTGAGAGCTGCTGTGAATGAGATGGGAGAGAGAGCCTACCTCCTCCTTGTAGTGCCCACCTTGATCGTACTACAGCTATGCCTGTGCACAGTCTCACACCTCTTTGATGCTGACCCTGATCCTGACCTTCTGACTTGACTTCTTGGCTTGACCTCAGACCTGCCTTGCTGCAGTGGTCTTGAATAGTGGAGTGGGTACTGCTGCTGACATAGGGCTTGCTTTCTCTCTGCCTGCTCGGGTGGAAAGGCCTGCAGCAAAAGTGTATGGTAAGTACTATTACTTTCATTTTGCCACCAATTCCTAGTCACTGTCTAAGTTGCAAATGATCTGATTCCTTGGCTTAGATGATAAGTGCCTTCCTATATAGTTCCCTTCTTTCTCAGACCCGAAGCATCCTTTTTTTACAATCACTGTTAGTTCTGCAAGGAGCAGTACTCTGGTTTTCATCTTGATCTAAACTCTCTTAGTTACTACCCTTCAAGAAACACAGAGGACTTTACCATTACCAAAAAAAAAAAAAAGAAAGAGAGAGAGAAAAAAAAAAAGGGAGACTAAAAAAGGAGAAATAAAAAATCAAATAAACTGAACAAAAAGAAATTATTGATAAAGCATACTTCCAAATGCCATCTATAACAGGAATAGTGACAATATATGCCTGGAATACCTTATCATAAAAGGATGCAAATCAAAACTCATTTCCCTTTATTTTGCTTTGTTGACAGCAGATGTTTTGAACATTAAAAGCAGACAGTGTATGTGTGGAGAGACGTATTAAATGAGTCTCTGGAATGACTGACACTACTGAGTTCTAGGGAAGTGATTGATGAATAGATGGTCAAGTCTACTGACTTTGAGGCTATCATAGACTTATCTTTGTTGAGTTCATAAAATGAAGATGCTGACTAAGATTTTGATTAATAGTTCTATCTAGGAGCTGAATTATTCAACAACTAAAGATAGACTTTAAAAAGGAGAGATTCTTTTTCTTAAAGTCTTTTTAAAAGCTTAGAATGCTGATTAGAAATAGGCTGTAAAATTCAAATCAGCATGCATGTGATTTGTTTGCTTGCTTGTTTTGCTAAAATTGTATTTTATCTGAAATAAAACATACACTGAAAGATGTATGAGAAGAGATCTTGGTGGTCTGTTTTACCTACAGGAACTTGTTAGTTTAGCTTTGCCAAGATTGTACTTGCTTTGTTGGTTTTAAAAGCTGATGAACATTTATGTAATGTTCATATAAATGTGAACCACAAAGACAGAATTATTTCATATTTAACGGATGTCAATGTCTCAGCATTAAGTCCTGTTTATTTACAGCAGATAATAACAATGTCTTGCAGCCTCTCCAACTGGTGATCTACACTAGTGACTTAAGCTGCCTGTTGAATATTTAACCTTATCTTTGCTATCATATCAGTAAAGATAGACATTTAAAATGAAATTCAAGCTGCTACATCAATCTTTGCTTTTGAAAGTAAATAGTTTTTTTTTTCATTCAGCTTCTGATATTAGAAAAGCTGCAAGACAGATGACGCCAGACAGGAGTTTCACAGGACATATTTTTTTTTCCAAAGGGTGAGAACAGCTGTTCTTTTGCATTGCCAGGGAAGTATTTGAAGATGTCTCACTAACACTGTGCTAAAGGTACAGTAGTTGTGTCAAGGTGGTCACAGTTATGGATGGTTCTTTCATGCTGGACTCGACCCACCCACTTGGATGGAGTAATGTTGCAGGACAAATTCTGCACACATGGCATGGAATTCCAAAGACAGACACTAGTTGGACTCAATGATCTTAGAGGTGTTTTCCAACTGTAATGATTCTGTGATTCTATGCTACACTGGGTATATTCATGTTCTTCAATAATGCTATGAACTAATTAGTATATAGCAGAAGTTCTTAGATGTATAAGATATGAAAATTCATGTTTACTGACTGACCGTAATGCAGATAAGTTCATTCTAGCTTATAACAACTTTAAGTAACTTACTAATGTTTTCTGAATCCTGGCACCATCCAGAAATCAGTGTTGGTTGAGTCTACCTTAGTGCACGCGTGACACCACCTAATTCACAGCATTAGTGAAGATACTTGCAGTGTTTTAACTAAGAATGCTGCATCATTAAATATCAAAGAATATCTATTTCTTCCATTAAAGAAAATTTTTCCATGCATTTGTTATAACGATGATTATAATTATAACTGACGCATCCTAGGGCTTTCCACAGAACTGTAATTGGTATGGTGATGATCCAAGCTTTGGCTATCCAGGTAAAGGGAACAGATGCCCTGTCTAAGAGGCAGTAAGATAGCCCATTACCCTTGCCTCTTCTTCTTTGTTCCCCTTCAACCCCCTTGACTCCCATACAGTACCAAAGGGATGCCTCTCTCTTGGTAACAGGTACATTACTTCTCCATACTGGAGAGGTCCTAAGGGTGTCTAGCTGACAGCACAGGACAAAAACCGCAGTCAGTCTGATTGGTGGCAGGTTGATTGGTGGCAGATATGATGGATGATTTTGCAAGAACTGTCTCTTCTGGACCTAGCTGAGGAACAAGTCTAGATTCCTGAGAGAGGTGTTGAGGTGGGCACAATATCCTGTTTGCCCTCCTCATGGTGGAGAATGCAGCTATGGCTCTGCTTTCAGCTCCCTCACAAGGCCTCCTATTTCTGTGCAAGGTAGTCCTGCTGCGTCTTGTGTTTTGCAGAGGTCTTGGTGGTATAGAAACGAGTATGAGCCTTGAAGGTCTTTCTAAAGAAGTACATAGTGAGAGTTGTAATGAAGGAATTAGCCTACATGTGTAGAGCTATACAAGAAGGAGACTGATGGGAGGTGTTGCATATCTGCTCTGGAAAGACCTTTCCTTCACGGTGGTGCAACGACCTGAAAAGATCTGAGGGAATGTAGTTTCTTGATCTGACATAGAGTGTTTCTTTCTGTGTAGGCAGAATGCTTGCCCTTGAGCAGCTGAATAATGACTAAGAGCAAGCACCTAGTCTAGACATGGTGTCTCACCTAATTTTGGACTACCACTTTCAGTCAGAAGAATTGTACCCATAGTGAAAAAGGAAATGAAATCTTGAAGCCTTATGAGTTTTCCTTGTCACTACTCCACAAACTAAAGAAAGCACAAGAAAAAGCAGATGGTGGGTATTTTAATGCCTTAACATGTCTGCTTATCTAGGGAAGGGAGCTTCTCATCACTGTTACTTTCTGAGCAAGTCTAATAATTTCCACTAAAAATTTCTATGAAAGTTCTCACAGCACATCTAGGTTTTGCTAGTTTTTCTTTTTCTTGGTGGTTTTTTTTTTTTTTTGTGGGTTCTTTTTTTTTTGCTTTGGGTTTTTGTTTGGTTGTGGTTTTTTTTTGTTGTTGTTGTTATTTAGTTCAATATATTTTCAGGAGAAAAACAAAGTTCCTTGACAAGAAAAGTTACAGCTTTTATATTTTTCCCTGAAAGCATCTATTTTAGTCAAATTGTCAAAATATGCTAATCTCTTGACAGCCAGAAATTATGTAGGTGTCTAAATATACGGAAAATGATTTTGTTTTTAATTGTGGCAGCATCTGGAGGACTGTCCAATCTTATAAGTAGCTCATGCCTATCCAATTTAAAGAGCTGCCAGCTGGTTCAAACTATGCACATGGGCTTCATTTTCTTTACTGCAGGAAACTGAAGAATTCTACTGGAGCAAGTCATGTCTGAACAGCGCTTAGTGTTACTCGCTGGGGTATGGTGACAGCTTCATGCTGTTGTAATATGATGAAAGCTCTGATTAATAGTACTAGGCTGTTTTTTTAAAGGTATTTGGTCAAGCAGCTTTGCCTATGTATTCAGATCAGTCTTTCAGAAAATCAAGAGAAGAGTTAGTATTGTTGCCTCACTGTATGTATCATTCATCCCGAACTCTTTAATTATAAATATTGAATTGTGTGTAATTTATGTTATCAATATGCCGTGGTTTTTTGCCTAATGTGTAAAAAGAAAGCACATTATTATTTTCTATAGAAAATTCTTAAGAATGTACCTGCAGGACAAAGCCTGCTGCAGAAAACTTAAATGAGGAATATGATATTTTACATTTGTAAATCATAACATGTATTATTAGTGAAAAAGAAAAGCAGATTTTAAATACATACATGACAAGGTAATAATGCAGACAAAACTTGATTTGTATAGGTAGAAAGTCGAGCTCCCACTTTCTGCAATGCACTGATTTCTGGAACAGAGACTGGCTGAAACTTAATGAACAAAATGTTCAGGAAAGTGTACCTTGAAGTTTATTAAGTGGTAATTGAAAATTTTAAGATTAAATGTTCTCCGTAGAAGGAGGGAGGAAGCGAAGCATTTTTTTTTTTTGAAAACACTCTTAAAAAGGTTTGTTTTCACATCATTGGAAGATATTTTACTTCTGTTGTTCCAAAATACTGTTCTTTTATATATGTGTTTTTATTCTGATCTTTTACATTTTTTTTAAATATAAAGCTAAGTTTTAAAATTGCTTAAAATTAATTGTAAAACATTTTATTGAAAAATATATACTAGTAATTTATCCACTTGCTTTATTTTTGCCTGACTGTAGCAAAAAAAAATTGTTTCAGGTAGGAAGATTTCCTAAGTAATGCAGTTAGAACCATTTAGACCTTTAGGACTAGGAAGATTTGAGAAGCCTGTTTCTTTTCTGAAACTCAAAAACCTGAATGTAAGAATGTAAACTGTTTGAATCTGCAAGCAATTTTGGAGCTTCACAGAAGGAAAAGCCTGCTTAGCTCACTCTTTCCATCTTTCTAGCATCATTTCCACAAAATACTTTCTCATATTTTAGTCCAGTCTAGTTTTAGAAGCCTCCAGAGACAGCAGTTCTAAATGTCTCCAGCTGGAGAACTGCCCCACTGACTGGCAGACCTCTTGGTGGGAATGCAAAATAAATCCAGGGAGCTCAGTATGATGAACAGTAGGACCGAAAATTTATTTGAATTCGAGGACAAGCTGCAATGTGCGTTAAAAGTGCTCTAAATCTCTTAGGACCACATTCTTCTTTCAGATCACAGATGTCATGCTGAGGGCCCCAGTGTGGGCAGGAAATATGACTGTTCTCTAGTGGTTACAAGTTCTACTCCTCAGGCCTGGGATGTTTCATTAAAGCCCAGTAAAATATTTGCAAAGGCAGACAGTGACCTAGTGCATAGAGGTTGATTTTGCAACCCTAGAAATACTGGGCAACCATTAAAAAACAACCAACCAACCAACCAAAAAACTTGTGGTAGTGTCCTAAAATGCCATGTGCATCCAAGCCTTAAATCTATACATATTCAAACAATTCTTACTTAAAGATGTTGTAAAATCACCAGTTTGCATCCTGACCTCTGGTTTTCCTTAAAATATAACATTAAAAAATACATTACAGTACATAAACTTTTTCTATAAGCAGTAACACATGCAATTTATTGCTGTGGTAACAAAAGTTAAGGATAGTACTGTAAATACAGTCGATGCATGCAAATAGTTTCTCTGCATTATAATAATGTGTGCATGAGCAGTTTCGCTTATGATGTTTGAATGATCAGAATATCATAGTATAAGAAACATAATTTATTCTCACATTTATTTGTTTATTTAAACCACAAGCCATTATACACGCTTTAACAACCAGTACTGTGTAATCTATTCCTTTACATTTCTGTGCTTGCAAATTGTGCTTGAAGGGATGAGACTCACATATTTCATCTGAAGCCTCATTAAATGTGCTCTGGATGAAGCTCCAATAATAAATGTGAAAAGGAAGGATGTGCTACTCCCCTCCCCCCTGCCATCTTCTCGCCAACTATATATCATCATGATATTAAAACATTTAGCATGTGAAAGAGAAAATAAGTGATGCACAAAGTGTGTTGCAGTAAGAGGTAGGAAATCCAACCTCAGTGACATAGTGGGCAACATGCAAAGTAGCGAATCTTGGAGAGGCCTTGACAGAAGGAGAAACAGCAAATACTCTGGTGATTCTGAATGGCAACTTTGCAAGTGAACCTTTGTGGAAAGTTGCATACAATCATCTATCGCAACCAGGTATTGATTTTCAGACTTGATTTTGAAACAAAGTTTGGAGATCCTAGGCAACATTTGAGTAATATGTTTCATTGTCTTTGGACAAAGTCCACTGCTCTGCTTCCCTCTTCCTGTGTCCAGAGGATGCTTGGCAGGCCATGCCCCTAATGCTGTGCATTTCTCTAGTATGGCTGGTTCTTCCTTGCAGCTATCCTCAGTGCCCATTGATAAAGGGATGTACTGATGTTGGACTATAGTAATTTCCTTTTCTTTCTTCCAGCTTACCGTACATAGCTTTAATGCAAGAGTGAGCTTTCTCATTGTTTAATATAATACTCAGCATAACTTTCAGCTGTGAACATTTTTCTATCAGTCATATATCTACCAACAAATTTGCTAGTTCATTTCAAATCAAGAGCAGTCAGACTTATTTTTCAATCTATTCAAATGGAAAGGTTAAAAAGTCTACAGCGTAAGTTTGCATTTAGTTGGGTTAGCTCTTTAAAAATATTAATGAGAAACTAAGTTTCTTTAAGAGAATCTGGTAATTTTTAAAAACATGAAATTAACAGAAAGGGAAATACAAGCTTTATATTTTTACTTAAAATTAATACAATATAGATGGTGATATTATAAGTTCTTTCTATCTAATGTATTTCAGAATCTTGATTTCTTTTGGAGAGAATGATTTACAATCAAAGTTAAGTTAGGTTACTATACCATTATATACTGCCCATGACAGTATATTCAGACCAGAGAGACATCAGAGGAAATGTGTTGTTGCTGCATTTTATGATAAAACATAACTTTTTGCTGGAAAATACTCCAGTGCAATCCATTCATATCACACTGGCAACAAAACAGCCACCAAACAAAAATACTCTTGTTGTCTTGAAATGTTATTTTTTTTTCAGCACAAAATAAAACTCCTGTGAACACTCATTCAGGAAAGATTTTTCCAGAATTTTTTTGTAGTCATAAGAATTTTCCCTGACTATCCTTCACCTGCTTATAAATTCTCAGTCCTTCATATGCCATGAAAATAGCAGGAAAGGATTTGGCTCCAGAAAAGAAAAAGAATAAATTGTCAAAAATCAAGTCTCAGAATGAAAGAAGCAACATAAGACCTAAGTTGCCCACAAGCCATATAAGACCCAAACAGCATTTAAAAGATCACAAGCTTGAGCTGCCTCCTGTTTTGTGTTTGCAAAAAGTTTTCATTCTGTTTGAAGGTGCTTGTTGCTGGAAATCAAAGTAATTGCAAATAATTAATGATTGGAAACAGGATTCAATGGATGTCTAAGATTACCTTGTCCAAGTAGATTGGTTGGTTTGATGGATAAAAAGTATGGGAAGAACCAAAGGACTAGGAGTAAGTACATATACTTTTATTGTATTTCTCCAAAAGTCTGAGATCTAACATTTATTCCAAAATGAAATTAAACAATTTAACAATTACCCTCAAACATTTGTCATTTAAATGCTTGAACATTTCATAAGACAAATTATCTGTGTCTGGTGGAAGAAATTCTGAAAACCAGGTAGTACCTCTTCAGGTTCATTAACTCTGAAATAACATTGTAATATAAATCATTTCCAACCCAATTTTCAAGAATAGAATTAAATATTTTTTAAAAATCAATTCTTATGCAGCAAAAAATCAGAGTTAATACCACTGCTATTATTAGCAAAGGTCATTTATCTTCCACAATCTCAAATCACATTTAATTAATCCAGATATTGCAAGATAAATCCCATTACAGCAGATGCTTTCTATCTTATCCTATGTCTTGTATAAAGTATTTTTATTAATAATGTCTCTGACATTGCCTCATTGAATTCACAGTTTTGCCTTAAGTGGAAAGGGACTTTGCTTTTGTCATCTAGATCTGCTCATTATGAGGCACTTGTCATGTTATTGAAATCTTTGCTGATTGCATATCATTACTGCAGTTCAAGGAAATGGCTGAAAAGTTTTTAATGCCAGATCTGATACAATGGACTTTCTTATGGGATGACAAAGACACACAGGGTAGGATTTATCTCACCTAATTTTAACCATACCTAATCACCAGAAAGGAGTGCTTCCATAGGCTTAACCCTGCTCACATTAAACAAATCCTTAAAATGGAAAGATGTATTTGGACGTATCTGTCTTTATCCATTGGAAAAAAAAAAAAAAGAAAATTTAGGAGTTAATACAAGCTGTATACAGCTTACATAGCTAGTGTTAGAAGAGCTGAATGATACCTGCAGTGCCTAGACAAATACTAACAGCATTAATTCCTATGGTAAGGAACTATACACCAACTATATAAAAAGGCAGAAATGTAAGTCTAGACCGATTCTGTTGAAATGCTTCCTCTTTGTCATTGTGAGCAACTAATTTTATTGTTCTTACTTGCTAAAATAGTAAGGAGTTAGCCATGTTAAACTAAACTCACAAGCATCCCTGTTGATTTAAATGAATAAAATGTGCCTAAATAAAAATATTTGACTATCAGTCTGTGTGAGAATAACTTAGAATATGCCTCTACTTTGAAAACAAAGTTGGCAATGATGACTGTGATTCAAGATGCTGATTTGGAGCTTCCTAAGCTTTGAAGAAAGAGAGATTTCGTACGAGAATTGTCCTTATATTGCAGGTGCAGTGACACATTTTCTTCTGCTGTTATTTATATTGTAACTCTCATTTTTAAAATGGGAAACAAGGAAGACCTGGGGAACTACAGGCCAGTCTCATCTCTGTGCATGGCAAGGTCATGGAGCCTCCTGTAAACCATGCTAAGGCACATGGAAAATAAGGAGGCAATTGGTGACAGCCAATATGGCTTCACTAAGGGCCAGTCATGCCTGACAAACTAAGTGGCCTTTTATGATGGGGTTACAGCATCGGGAGAGAAGGAAAGAACAACTGACACAATCTGTCTGGACTTACACTAAGCATTTCGTGCTGTCTGGTGTGACAGCCATGTCTTTCTATTGGAGAGGCATGGATTTGATGGATGGACCACTCGGTGGATAAGGAATTTGCTAGATGATCTCACTCAAAGTGTTTTGGTCAATAGCTCAATGTCTAAGTGGAGATCAATGACAAGTGGCGTTCTTTAGGAGTCAATATTGGGACTGGTGCTATTTAACATCTTTGTCGATGACACAGGATTGAGCACACCCTCAGCAAGCTTGCCAACAATACCAAGCTGTGTGGTGTGGTTGACACGCTGGAGGGAAGGGTTGCCATCCAGAGGGACCTTGACAGGCTGGAGAGGTGGGCCTGTGCAAACCTCATGAAGTTCAACCAGGCCAAGTGCAAGGTCCTGCACATGGGTCAGGGCAATTCCAAATACAAATACAGGCTAGGTTGAGAACAGATTGAGAGCAGCGCTGAGGAGAAGGACTTGGGTGTGCTAGTTGATGAGAAGCTCAATATGAGCCAACAAGGTGCTCTTGCAGCCCAGAAAGCCAGTCATATCCTGGGCTATGTCACACAAAGTATGATCAGCAGGTCGAGGGAGGTAATTCTCCCCCTCAAATTCGCTCTTGTGAGACCTCACTTGGAATACTGCCTCCAGCTCTGGAGCCCCCAACATAAGAAGGACATGGATGTGTTGGAGCAAGTTCAGAGGAGAGCCACAAAGATTGTAAGAGGGCTGGAGCACCTCTCCTGTGAGGACAGGATGAGAGAGCTGGAACTGTTCAGTCTGGAGAAGAGAAGGCTCCAGGGAGACCTTATAGCAGCCTTGCAGTACCTAAAGGGGGGCCTACAAAAAAAAACTGAGGAGGGACTTTTGACAAGGCATGTCGTGACAGGAAAAGGGGTAATGCCTTTCAACTGAAAGAGGGTAAATTTAGATTAGATATAAGGAAGAAATTCTTCACTATGAGAGGGATGATGCTCTGGAACAGATTGCCCAGAGAATCATAGAATCATAGAATAGTTAGAGTTGGAAGGGACCTTCAACGGTCATCTAGTCCAACCACCCTGCAAGAAGCAGGGACATCCCTGACTAGATCAGGTTGCTCAGAGCCTCATCCAGCCTGGCCTTGAACGATTCCAGGGATGGGGCATCCACCACCTCTCTGGGCAACCTGTTCCAGTGCTCTACAACTCTCATTGTAAAAAAATTTTTTTCTAATATCTAATCTAAATCTACCTCCTTCTAATTTAAACCCATTACCCCTTGTTCTATCACAACAGGCCCTACTGAACAGCTTCTCCCCATTTTTCTTGTAGGCCCCCTTGAGGTATTGGAAGACCGCTATCAGGTCTCCCCGGAGCCTCCTCTTCTCCAGGCTGAACAGCCCCAACTCTCTCAGCCTGTCCTCATAGGAGAGGTGCTCCAGCCCTCTGATCATCTTTGTGGCCCTCCTCTGGACCCTTTCCAACTGGTCCATGTCCTTCTTGTGTTGGGGACTCCAGAACTGGACGCAGTACTCCAGGTGGGGTCTCACCAGGGCAGAGTAGAGGGGCAGAATCACCTCCCTCGACCTGCTGGCCACGCTCCTCTTGATGCAGCCCAGGATGCGGTTGGCCTTCTGGGCCGCAAGGGCGCATTGCCAGCTCATGTTAAGCTTCTCATCCACCAGCACTCCCAAGTCCTTCTCCTCAGGGCTGCTCTCGATCCAATCCCCGCCCAGCCTGTATTTGTGCTTGGGATTGCCACTACCCAGATGCAGGACCTTGCACTTGGCCTGGTTGAACGTCATGAGATTGGCACAGGCCCACCTCTCCAGCCTGTCAAGGTCCCTCTGGATGGCATCCCTCCCTTCCAGCGAGTCGACGGCACCACACAGCTTGGTATCATCGGCGAACTTGCTGAGGGTGCACTCTATCCCACTGTCCATGTCGCCGACAAAGATGTTGAACAGGGCCGGGCCCAACACGGACCCCTGAGGGACGCCACTGGTGACCGTTGTGGATGCTCCATTCCTGGAAGTGTTCAAGGCCAGGTTGGATGGGGCTTTGAGTAACCTGGTCTAGTGGAAGGTGTCCCTTCCTGTGGCAGAGATGTTGGAACAAGATGATCTTTAAGTTCCTTCCAACCCAAACCATTCTATGATTCTGTAATTCTATTAAAGTATGTTTTCTTGGCTGATTAATCTTTATTTATGCTAACAGGGATAAGCTTAGTGTCCAGTGACTTGATAACAATTAATTAACTTAACTTTTTTTTTTTAAGATTGAATTTGAATTCATGTTAATTGGCAAAAGAATAAAATGTGCTGACATTGATGCTGAGTTTGTAACTGGAATTCATACTGCTGCTCTGGCAAGAGGATAGCTGAGGTACTCACTTCTCCTTCTGTCTCTTTCCACAGTCTTTGTGGGGGCAGCAGGGGGTGCAGATGCAGTGGGAGGTGGAACATTTAGCATTGACTGCTCTGCACCTTTGTCCTCCTCTGGATACCCACAGAGGGCAACCAGAAGGAGCAGGAACACCCTTCACAGAACCTCCAAAGGTCTCATTGTAGATGCCAGATTTACCCATGGTGTCACAAACTATCTCCACTTCCCCATCTCCTGAGCTCTGTACATGGAAAGTCACTGTTCCTAGTGCTCTTACCACACTGAAGACTATATTGATTTCATAGATTAAACACGGATTTTGGAAAGTTTGTGTGTGTTTGTGTGTGTGTGTGTGTGTGTTCAAGAATTCTGCTGAAATAGGGCTTAAATATCATTATTTGTTCCCCAGGGACATGCTGTTGTGATTCTTGGCTGCATTACTTGTTATTTATACTGCACCATCAGAGCATAATAGTCATCAAACAAATGTTTCAGTCTTATTTGAACATCTGCTTAACCTCTTCCATTATTCTAAACTTGATTGTTACAATCAAACAAAGGAAAACAAAAAATGAGAAGTAGATAACATCTTGAGGCTAACAATTCTGCAACTCTGAATATAGATTAGAGCTCTTGACACATCATCCTAAGTACCACATCAGTGTCAATAAAAATAAATGAGATGTTGGACTAATGTACAGACTAGAATCACCCCTCCCAGCCAGTCTCTTCATAAAGGCTTTCTGTTGTCCCCTGAGATGGAAACATTTTTCTAGAAATAGAGTTCTCTAACTCCCTGTCAAGTAAGGTTGCCCAACCAGTTGCTAAACTAGATGGGACCTCATAATAATCCCCAAAAAATCAGATGTAAGCCCTGGCAATCCTGTAACAATTAACCATTGAACAGTTTTTAAAAGAAAGCTGTTAAAGACTATGCTAGTCATATCAATTTCAGTCATATCTTTAGTCAGAAGTGTATTAATGGCTGAACAGAAGATGGTGAGCAGACTTACTTATCCATGTAGCAGTAGCTAGTTAAGTGAGAACTCGTGTGAATAGTACTATGTGAATGTCCCTATGTAATCATCCCATGGGTACTGTAACTAGAACTACTTAATAATTACATTATTCTGAAATACTTTTTCCCTGAAAAGCTGTCCTGGTTTCATCTGGGTCGGAGATAATTTTCCTCTCAGTAGCCACTGTGTTTTGGATTTAGTATGGGATTTGGTTTCTGAAGAATGTTGATAAAGACACTGATATTATGAGTTTTTGCTAAACAGACCAAGGACTGTCCGGCTTCCTAGGTCTTGCTAACATGCTGGTGCAGGAAGCTGAGACGCATACAGACAGAATAATTGACCCAAAGTGGACAAAGTGAGTATGTTCTATGCTGTAAACATCATGCTCAGTATATAAGTGGGGGTTGGCCAAGGGGAACATGGCTCTCCCTCTCGCTCCTTTGCTTGCTGCTTTGTTTCATTTCTCTGATCGCTGCTTGGGATGGGCTGCATTGGTCATTGGGACATCAGGTAGTGAGAAATTGTGCACTGTTCATTTTATATATTTTTGTATCCCTGTATTTTGTTATTATTGTCATTTTCCTTTGCTACTCTAGTAAACAGTTTTCATCTCAACACATGAGTTTTCCGTTCTTCCTGATTCTTTCCCCCATCGCACTGGGGAGGGATAGGGAGAGCGAGCAACTGTGTGGTGACTGGGGCTACACCACAACAAAATCAGTGAAACACTGAGTAATTACCCAGCACCTACACATGCACATTTTTGGCAAAGCATACAGTGTTGCCAGAAGAAAATAAGAGAGGAGTTAACCACCACGCCCTTCAACCCAGCAGCTGGGGCTGAGGTATCACATTGCTTCAGTGATCTCTGCAGGCCAGAGCTTTTCTTTCCAGGAGGAAAAGCTTTGGCAGGCAGATTCACTCACCTTTTCCCTGCTGTGTGCAACCTTTTGCAGCTGGGAGAATGAGGGACCTAACACTAAGATGTGTTAATACATGTAGGATCTAAGGAAAGCTGTAGATTTGACAATCTAAGAGTGATTCAAATGAAGAACCTACCTATTCTCTGCTTCGAAGTAGAGAGAATGAACTCCGTGTGGAAAAGGGAGGAAGAGACAAGAGATGCTAAACTCAGTATGTTTTCTCTATAGTTTGATCTTGGGTATCATTCTTATCTGTGTTCCATTCAAACACAAAAACTTAGGGTCCACATTGATGAAGTGCTATCCTGGACAAAGGTAAAGGCTACTGTTGAAATCACATTTCCCTTCAAACTGATCATCTGCACAGTTTGCAAGAGAAATAAAATCTGGTAAAGATACTCAGAAGATTTCCAGCCATTCTTCATATGTTTCTAAAAGAACATGTTCTTCAACATATAAATATATGTTGAAATAGCTGCTTACCACGATAGTTTGCTGTATCAGAGAGAGGCAGTGGACTGAGCCCCAGTGATCCCTGTGAGAGATAAGCTTGATTACACCATTTAACACCCACTACTTCAGTAAACTCAGATTTAAGCAGCTGCACTGTGAAACCCTTAGTTATCCTGAAGGTCTCAGCTAAGGACAGGATCTTTTCACTTAGGTCTGCAAAAGAAAAGTATATTCAGAGAAGCAGAGTGAAGATGCAGGTGAAGCCTAAGCTGTACAGGGTCCTGAAAGCGTGTTTTCTTTCTTTTGTTGTGTGGGAAGGTGTGGCTGTTAGGCTGTTTCTCTGTTCTGGATGAACTGGATGGGAGTCGAGTGGAATCTGGAGAAGCCAGAGAAAGAAAGCAGCCCATATTTTTCCGAAAAGTATATGACTTGAATTTAGCAGACTTCTTGATTTTGTTTTTCAATATGATTCTATGTGTGTATGTATACTGTGTTTTGGCTGCATAAATTGTTTTACTCCCTACAAGAAGAGTGAAAACATATTTAGAAAATAAAATGTGTGTAATTAATTCAAGGAAAATACACAAGACTGTCACCAAATCTTCTGCATAATTTGAATAATAATGTTGCTGTGCAGGAGTCAATAAAATTTTAATTGACTTTTGACAAGTCAATAAACTATATACTATATATTTCCTACTTAAAAATTAAAAGACCCTCTGGAAACTCTAGTCCTAAATATACGTATGTATACACGTTGCTATGTAATTTATCAAATAATAAATCTCTGTGGAGGATAAATTCACTGCAGTCAACAATGTCATGTGGTTGTGAAAAAGTATCATACTGAGATGTATAAACAGGCATACAGGTTGCAAGACATATACAGTAGTTACTGTTTTCAGTATGGTGATGCCTTAGCTGATGTACTGTGTTCATTTTGGGCACCACAATTCGGGAATGAAGTGGACCCTTTGGACAGCAAAAAGATTGATCAAACATCTGAAAGTTATGACTTTTGGAGAAGGAGAGAACACACCGGGGTTATTAAGCTTACAAAAAAGAAAATTTAAGGGAGATACAGTAACAGCCTTCAAATATGTACTGCCTTCTGCCAAAGATGAATAATCTACTCTCCTGTCCCTGCTGAACAGGCCAGGAAATAGTGGCCTGACGTTGCAGAAAGGAAGATTCACGTTAGACACTTGGGAAAAAAAAAAAAAAGTCTGAAGCACTTGTAAGTACTATAATAAAGCTTACAGTGGCTAAGAAGCATTAGTCAGTGAAAATATCTAGGAAGTAAATTAGATTAATATTTATCAGAAATAACACAGATATGTATGAAGTTGTCTTGAAAGCAAGGGTCGTCTTAAAATTGCTTCTCTCCTGTTTTTTCTCTGATTATGAGACTTCCGAGAAGTGCTCTTGGGTTAGTTTCCAGCTTGGGATAAGAGGAGACTGCAATATTTTTTTTTTTCTGATCTGAAGCACAGGGTATTTAGCTCAGACCAAAGATTCATTTATCAATATATTTGGTGTCTGGCAATAGGTGCTTAGGAGAAGTGTAGGAAAAATAACAGGATATTGAGAGTGAAATTTTTACACTTACTTAGTTTTCAGCTTTAGTTAGGAACTCCCTGAGCCTAATAGTAAACATGAGTAATTGCGTTCAACAACACACAGATGGATTTATCCTTCACATATGTGTTTAATTACTTTAGAACAGTCAAATCTGAAACCTAAAACTTGTGCTTCAGTCTAGGACTCCAAGAAACAGAGGCTTTCATGCTGAAATAAAGGCAAGGAAAAAAAAAAAAATTAT
Source organism: Chlamydotis macqueenii (assembly GCF_036417535.1). Classification (NCBI taxonomy): domain Eukaryota; kingdom Metazoa; phylum Chordata; class Aves; order Otidiformes; family Otididae; genus Chlamydotis; species Chlamydotis macqueenii. Next base: position 48,292,997 of record NC_141560.1, on the reverse strand, counting down.
TAACTGAAAAGGCTTAATCAGCCTGTTCTGAGGTTGGAAAAGTAAACACAGGTATGAACAGTTTTTTCTTCTCCCTTCAGAAATCTATTGGTTTTTATTTTAATTCAACTTGCTTAACTATTTCACAAGTCAATAAAGTCAAAATTAAGCAGACCAGAAAAATATACTATAAGAGTCTTTTCATTTGGACATTACAAATGGGTAATGACAGACATACAGATCAAAGGGAAGGGGATTGAAAGGGCCAGTCAAATCTGGTGAATCATCAAATGGTTCCAGGACTGCTGACATAGCCACAGGTTTGGCTACTTAGACTGCAAGACTCGCATTGAGAAACCTGGTCTCCAGGAGGCTGATGGGGTACATCTGTCACAGAAGGAGAAGAGCATCTTCAGCTGTAAGCTTGCCAAGCGAGTGAAGAGGACTTTAAACAAAAGTTGCTGGGGGAGGTGAACCTCAATCTATCCCACTCCTACCAGTTTGATGCCACCTACAGGTGGCACCTACAGGTGCCCAGAGCCTGGATCACAGGTCAGCAGGAGAGCACCTGAAGAGCAGCACAAAGAAATTCCAGCCACTCCAGCCAGCTAGTCGGATTCATTTGGGGCCCAACTTAAATGCCTCTAAGCAAACGTATGTAGCATGGGAAATAAACAAGAGGAGTTAGAGATGTACATGCACATGCAGGGCTATGATCTTATTGGGATCATGGAGATGTGGTTGGAGGTCTTCTAGGACTGGAGTGTTGGGATGGAGTGATACAGGCTCTTTGGGAAGGACAGGCAAGGGAGATGAGGAGGGGATCTCACCCTCTATGTCAATGACCAATCGGAGGGCATGGAGGTCTGCCTGGAGATGGATGAGGAGCCAACCAAGAGCTTATGGGTCAGGATTAAAGGGAAGGCAGGGACAGGTGACATTACAGTGGGGCTTTGCTATAGGCCACCTGACCAGGAGGACTGAGACGATGAGGCCCTCTATAGACAGAGAGGAGCAGCCTCACGGTCACACCTCAATGTCTGTTGGAGGAACAACACAGCAGGTCATAAGGAATCCAGGAGGTTCCTGGAATTCATAGATGGTAAATTCCTTCTCCAAGTGATAAAGAAGGCAACCAGGAGATGTGCTATGCTGCATCTTGTTCTCACCACCAAGGAGGGGCTGGTGGGGAATGCAAAGCTCAAGGGCAGCCTTAGGTTCAGTGACCATAAAATGGTGGAGTTCAAGATTCTTAGGGCAGTGAGGGTGCACAAAAAGCTCACTACTGTGGAGTTAAGAAGAGCAGACTTTGGCCTCTTCAGGGAGCTGTTGGGCAAAGTACCATGGGATAAAGCCCTGGAGGGAAGAAGGGCTCAAGTAAGCTGGTTAATATTCAAGGATCATCTCCTCCAAGCTCAGGAGCTATGCATCCGAACAAAGAAGTGTGGTGAGGAGGTCATGCGAGGTGATTCTCCTCCTCAGCTCTGCTCTGGTGAGAACCCACCTGGAGTATTGCGTCCAGCTCTGGAGCCCCCAACATAAGAAGGCCATGCATGAGTTGGAGAGGGTCCAGAGGAGGTCCATGAAGATGATCAGAGGGCTGGAACACCTCTCCTATAAGGACAGGGTGAGAGATTTGGGGCTGTTTAGTCTGGAGAAGAGAAGGCTCCAGGGAGACCTTATAGCAGCTTTCCAGTACCTAAAGGGGGGCCTACAAAAAAAAAAAAAAAGGTGGAGGGACTTTTGACAAGGCATGTCATGATAGGAAAAGGGGTAATGACTTCCACCTGAAAGAGGATAAATTTAGATTAGATATAAGGAAGAAATTCTTCACCATGAGAGGGATGAGGCTCTGGAACAGATTGCCCAGAGAAGTTGTGGATGCTCCATTCCTGGAAGTATTCAAGGCCAGGTTGGATGGGGCTTTGAGCAACCTGGTCTAGTGGAAGGTGTCCCTGCCCATGGTAGCAGGGTTGGAATGAGATGATCTTTAAGGTCCCTTCCAAGTCAAATCATTCTATGGTTGTATGATTCTATACTATCCCATAGTTATGTATCATTGGCCTGAATGTAGAAAAATAATGTACCAAAAAAATGCAAGCTGTTTATGAACATGTATGTTGCTGATGAAACTTCAGCATAACTAAATAAACACAGAATTGATGAAGACTCTAGAACTGTGCCACTTTACATCATCCAGTAGTCTGGGCATAGATGTGTACAGAAACACTTTACTAAAAACAAGTTAAGTCATCCTAAATTTATTCCCTTAGAACCTAAGAAGTCAAACATGAATTGGCCATCATTGTGCATATGAGAAATGACTTGCTTAGCAGAAAAAGGTAAAATTCTGCTTTTCCAGAACATGTTTTTTTCACAGCACATAATCTGAAAAAAGCCAAAGTAATTGTGTCATTGAAAATTACAAGTATTTTCCAAGGTTTCATAGGCTTATCCTTTATTTTATTTCCTTGGGAAGAATAATTGATTACTTTAGTTCTGAAAAATGTTAACTTCATTAAGCTTGATCCTCATTGACTGAAAAAGACTAATGTGCTCTACTGGTCTTTTAAGTTACTGGTCATCCTGAAACCTTTGACCACATCTTTACTTCTGGAAGTACATCACCTTTTACTTCATAACCAAATTTGAATGGTTGATGTACTGTTCAGAAATGGTTCATTGTTATATTTTCTTCTCCAAATTACACAAAATTCTTAACTACCTTCTTATACAGCCCAGAGTTATATAAACTGATATTGTAATTTATCCTACTCTCCTTATAAACAATTCTCATCTTCTCTGATTAGTTATGTAGTCACAATCTGCTGAAAACATCTGGCTGAAATATTCCTTTGTTGTATGATTATATGATTATGTATCCTGAATACAAATAAAATGATATCTAAAAAGAAGAGTGGACTCAAAATAAACATATGCTCTCAACAGCTGTGTAAACTTTATTCGAAGTAGAATGTTTGCCTTACAAATCACAAAAGATAAATATAAATCTCTACGAAGGTCACTTTTGTAATTTTTCAACGTTACACCGCTGAGGACTATGGGAGATGCTGAGTCCCAGCACTAAAGATGGACATGTCTTAGGCCATGGACAGAGCTCCACGGAGAGGCACAGGAGGTCCAGCATGAATAGTGGAGTTAATGGCTTTCACAGAAGAAACATAAAGGCACAGGGAGGTTAGGCTTCTGTCCTACGAAATGTTTCACTGAAATGACTGTCTAAAAGTCCTTCTGAAGAAAACTGAGGGTAAGTGGGTACCTGCACATGTATTAGCATAGAGAAAAGTGCTTGGCCCTGTTCTAGTTGCCGAACAACATTTGTTGGAAATGTTAAAAAAAAGCAAAAGTTTGTATTTTCTGCTCCTTCTCCTGCGTTTTAGGCACTAGATTATCACCGCTTAGCTTTAGCTTTCTTTTGATGAAGATAAAGTAGATAAAAAGTAATGGGAATGAATATGACTTTTTTTTTTGTTATTGGGAAAATGCTTATTACTGAACTAAGAGGAAAAAAAATCAGTTGATCTAAATAGTCAGATCATAACTCTCGAGGAAGTGTAAAAGCACCTAAGCTAAACTGCAACAGCTAAATATTCTGTTCTAATAATGCCTTCGGCTAAGTAAAAATTGTGAAATATGCCTGAATCTATTAGTGACAGATGTATTTTATTATAGGGCTGAATCATATAATAAAGATCAATCATTTGTTCTCTTTTATTGTTTAAACCAGCAAGGCTCGAATGCTTATTAAGATTCTGAGGGAAAGGGAGTCATTTATGTCAGTAATTCAATATCAGATTTTGTGAGTAAGGCTAAATGCAGCATTTATTTTTGAAAACTAGACACAAAGGCCAGATTGCTTCAATATATGCCAGTTTTGCTCTTGTTCCATCACTGAATCTGGAATGCATTGTTTTCTAGAAAGCCACTGAAGGGTTGGCAATTTTCATTCTACCACTTTACGGTAACAGTGTATCCTTGTCTGTATCTTCGACCTCGAGGTATGTATAACAGCATCTTCAATATTTTTGATTTAACAACACAAATTCAGGAAGTGTAAGATTACAGTACACATCTAAGAGTTCTTTAGTTTAAATAGATTTATTTCTTAGTGACATCATACAAAGAGTTCCAACAACAGTAACAGAATTCTCTTTCCACGTAGTAACCTTTTCAGGATGGTTGAGACATTTTTGATTCATTGCCTGGCAGAGGACAGTAAAATAGATGTCAAAATGATAGTATCCTCTGGACATTTTTACTCTACCTGCATGCATTAATAATACATTTTAAACATGGCAAAGCAGCTTTGATTTCTATCTTGCAGTGATAGTTGAAATTAGAAGAGGATTAGTGCATGTATGAGAGGGAGAGAAAGAGAGAAATGCTTTGCCTTGATAGAGTAAAATCAGACAGGAGAAGCACAATCTGTTTGTTAAATTTTGTATGGCAGGAAATAAATTATTGAGTTAACCTAAGCTAAAATTTCCACTCCTTTGTTACACAGAAGTACTGGTGTTACTCTCTTTCTCTTATAGCCTAGAAGATTAGATAAAAGTAATAAGAATTAAAGTAATGTAAAAAATGTACAAGTAGCAGTTTATGTGCTAAATGTCTGCTCCGTGATTAAATAAGGTTGTATTCATAAATACATACCTTCACAAGTTGTTCCTCAGTATGTCTTTTAACTCCTGTAAATCTGTTCACTCAACATTGATAAATCACAAACAATTCTTTAAGAATATTCAGAACTCTGAATATTCATACGCTGTATACTGGATTAGTAGCTATCATCATAATTTGGTGTTGTTTTTCCACTTGAATACTGTAATATTGAGACTACAAGCAAGGCTTAGGGATAGGAAAATACATACACGCAAATCAAAACTGACCCCTTTCTTAAAGAATTCTACATTTCCATATGATACAAGATTATGTGAGTGTAGCATTGTATTTAGTATTATGCCCACATGCCACACATTCTTTAGTTTATGAAACCAGAAGTTGATTTTAGAAGAGCTTAAAATATACCCTTCCAGATGTCAGCAATGCCTTAGGATTTATGTTATCACAGAGTGATAAGAGTTTTTTTTTAACCTTAAACACTGCCACTGCTCCAGACTGATCCTACAGATTTAACAATACCATCATAGATAGTGTTACAGTTATGACACAATGATTGTTGTGCATCGATTCTACATATGGCAAAGTCAGTCAGAAAGATTTTGAGGTTTTATTAAAGTCATTGTGACTCCCAAAGCTGTTATCTCCTGTCTTTTTAGCTGTATTTGTTCACGGGCTGACAGAGGAATGTAGTGACCAGACAGCTGAACATCCAGCTACAGCTGAACTTCCTTTGCATTGTGAGCTGCTGAAAATAATTTTGAGGACAATTAGGAGAAGATAATTTGAGACAATTCAGTGCAAGAATTCAAAGCCTTAGTAACATGACTGTTTTCTTTTCAGCTGATCATAGATATTTTTTTTTTCTCCCTGGAAATAATGTAGGAAGAAATTTAGTCTCCTGTATCCAAGTATGAATGAAGTATGGTACCTGAATGAATCTGCATAAAAAGAATATGGAAGGACATGTGGGAAAGACTGCAAGACAGTCTTACTGCGTATTTGGTTTGCATGGCAAGGATTTGGTAGCGGGGATGGGGCTACAGGGGTGAATTCTGTGAGGAGTTGCTAGAAGACTCCCTTATGTCCAATACAGCCAATGGCAGTCAAGTCCAAGACAGACCCGCCACTGGCCAAGGTCGAGCCCATCAGAGACAGTGGTAGCACCTCTGTGATATAGTATTTAAGAAGGGGGAAAAGTTGCTGCTCAACTGCAATTGCAGTCAGAGAGATGAGTGAGAACATGTGAGAGAAAACAACTCTGCAGACAGCAAGGTCAGTGAAGAAGGAGGGGGAGGAGGTGATCCAGGCACCAGAGCAGAGATTCCCCTGCAGCCAGTGGTGCAGCCCATGGTGAGGCAGGCTTTCCCTCTGCAGCCCATGGAGGTCCATGGAGGAGCAGAGATCCACCTGCAGCCCATGAAGGACCCCATGCCAGAGCAGGTGGATGCCTGAAGGAGGCTGTGGCCCCATGGGAAGCCCACACACTGGAGTAGGCTTCTGACAGGACCTGTGGAGCTCTGGAGAGAGGAGCCCACGCTGGAGCATGTTTGCTGGCAGGACTTGTGATCCTGTGGGGGACCCACAGTGGAGTAGTCTGTTCATGAAGGATTGCACCCTATGGAAGGGACGCATACTGGATCAGTTTGTGAAGAATTGTCTCCCATGGGAGGAGGGGAAGACTGTGAAGAGTCCTACCCCTGAGGAGGAAGGAGTGGCAGAAACAAAGGGTAATGAACTGACCACAACCACCATTCCCCATCGCCCTGTGCCTCCTGCAGGGGAAGAGGTAGAGAAAATCAGGAGTAAGGTTAAGCCCAGGAAGAAGGGAGGAGTAGGGGGAAGGTCTTAGTAAGATTTGGGGTTATTTCTCATAATCCTACTCCGATTTGATTTGTAAGAAATTGAACTAATTTCCCCAAGTTGAGTTTGTTTTGCCTGTGATAGTAATTGATGAGTGATCTCCCTGTCCTTACCTCAACACACAATCCTTTCATTATATTTTCTTTCCCCTCTCCAGTTGAGGAGGAGGAGTAATAGAGTAACTTTGGTGGTCACTTGGCATCCAGCCACAGTCAACCCTGTAACACTGTAACCTTACAACACTGTAAATGAATCTCAGATAAACGTTTCTATTCTTCTTGCACACGTTTCTCCACCTTCCACTCTTAAAAAAAGGAAGTAGAATGAGAATTTACTCTTAAATAGTTACTGTCAGTATTGTATCTGAATTAATGTAATACAAAATTATGTCCCAAACATAAATACAATAATGAAAAAAAAAAACCAAAAGAAAGATGTTTTAATCTTAAAAGTAATTTTACAGATATAAGTCTGTATATCAATCACAACTTACTCAAACAAACAGGTGGAAAGATGTTCTTAGTCTCTCACGAGTGCATGGAAATCTGTGGGGAAATGGAAACAAATGTGAAACACACATTCATTTACTCAGCATCTTAGCATATGCAGTATCTGTCCAAGGAATGCTATTTATACTACTAAATGGACCTATAGTATGCTGTGTGGGCTGATAGCGCATTGAAAATAACACAAATGGCCTTCTCATGTCTGGGGCCTCCTTATACTCTTAAAAACTACACATGACCTTAAATCCACAGTGAAAACAGGAGTGCAATCTGATTAAAAGGTACGAAGTAACTAAGAAGTGAATGCTATGATATGAGGCAAGCTGATATTTTGCTAGGTTTTTATTTTTATGTTATTCAGAAGGTAGAAATAAAACCAGTACCCAAGATAAAGGATATGAAAAAGGGGAAAAGAAAATGAAAGCAGAATTGGAGAAAGCCAAAACCAGGCATAGTGTAAGACCAAGCATAGCCTAAGGTCCTTCTCAAGCAAAAGTCCTATAAAAATGTATGGTTTTGATTACATATTTCCCATAAACTCTTAAGTGGCAATTTATTTTACTGCAGAACACTAACTAAATGCAACATGGGTTTTCATTGCTACCAGCTCAGCAGAACGTCAGATAATACTGACTTCACAATCACTTTACACTCTGATTACATTGAAAGCAGTGTATTTGGATCAAAATACTCATCACTATACACCTTTCTCAAAATGATGAATAAACAAATTCTATAGCGAAAAAAATGAAAGCAACAAACCCATCAATATTAGAAAAAAATAATTTTACATTATGAAATACTTCAGTTATTTCACTGTGCTCTCTCAGAAATAAATGTTCAAATGAGAAAATCCTTCATGGCTTTCAAAATTAACCAAATCTCCTGCTGGCAGTCAAAGCCAAGAAGAAAGCTATTTTTTTCCATTAAAATAATCCCTCCACATACTGGAAGGGGAATGACTGTATTGGTGACAACGAGCATTGAGAGTCACTGGTGACTTCGTTCCCATTGCTAATTGATTTTAGTTAATCTTCTGAGGACTATCCTACTTTCTCAGTTTCATAATTAGCTTCTGCAGTACCTACTAGTATACAACAGTGACAGCAAAAGAAAATAAGGTTTTCATGAACCTTGCGTTAAATCTGAAAATCAAGCTGGGATGCCTTTCTAGATGAGTATGATGCTGACAAACAAAAATTAACTGGTGTCAATACAGCATTCATGGTGTCTTCTGACGTAGAGAAGGATATTATAGGGCTTTAAATTCTATTAATCAAAGAAACACTTCAAAACTAAATAGGAAACATAATAGTGGACTACTGGTTTAACAAAAGAAATTGAGAGGAAAAACTACCTTATATTAATGAAACCAAGGAAAAACTAGTATAAATAAAAGTAAACAAAATAATGAATTATAGCTGATGTCTATGAAAACATCATACACTACTCATATGATACAACCACACTATTGACAATCATTCCAATAATTCCAAAAGCAACTGTTATAAAGTTCTAGTCTGTGAAGACTTCATATAACATTCACCTGAGGATAAATTTAAAATTATTAATTTATAACTTTTATACAGCTCATACCGTATTTTCAACTTTCTGAAGCCCATCTGTTTACGACTTTAGCTTTCTATTGAGAATGAGGATAGCAGAAACTAACAGAGCTGACAATGTTAAGGCTTTGCAGGAGTAGACCTTGCTGACCTGGCTCCTAAACCTGATCATATTTATGCCTTCCTGAAAAATGTAGCAAGCAATATCCCTTTGAGAAATGTGATGAAATGTAACACACAGAGAACTTTTCAGAGACAGAATTTTGTTCATGTCAGCGTGGAAGTAAGAAAACATCAAAGATGATCTGAGATAGTATTGAAAGTTGTCTTATTTTCCAGTTAGATTGCATATGAAGATTTGCTTTTCTTATCAATAGTTCAGCAGGAGAAGTTCTGTCACAGTGCTTTTAAACTATGCAAAAAGGTGTAATACATTGAAGAGAACCTTCAGTTTATATGGCAGATAAAGGAATACTCATTCTTTCAGTTCCACAAATTCTTTTTATGTTGTATATTCCCTTATTATTGTTAATATGTTGCCATCTCTAATACCTTCATTTCAGGACAGCTTTTATTTTCACTCATCTTAATAAAATGAGACAGCATTTTCTTTAAGTTCAGCATTATAAAAATAGTTCATTGCACTGAAAAATGACAAATAAAATAATGGAGAGAAAAAATATGTCAAATACTATATTGAAAAGACTGCTACCACGTTCTCGTTTGTAAAGTCATGATGCTCAGATATATTATATTTTACAGTTTTCTTCCTAAATCTCTCAGTGCATAGACAAAATACTACATGAGTTTTTACTCTTCTATTGGATCACTTGGAATGGATCATTTTAACAATGGAGAAAACTCCAAACAAACATATTTCTCAGGCAATTTCTTTTGGACCTACTATAATATACTGGAAGTCTCCAATAAACCATCCGCAATTCAATGTCAGAATACAGGAACCAAACTGCACACTTGAATTACTACTGGATTGTCTGATGCTAATCCCATTTGTGTTCAGTATGACAGGAAAAACGGGCTTCAAATATTAAAAGCAGGATAAGCTGGATCAAAATTTCATTCTCAAGTGTTTCTGATTTGAATGTTAGATCAAACACATTTCTGTATGTCATAGCTAATCAGAACAATACTTCATGGGTCTAGAAATCTAGATCATTTTGTAGTGCCAATTAAAATTTTTATGTATGACAAAGTCTTTCCCCAAGTGATCTCTGTGATCAAGTTAAAGAATCTCCCACCACTAAAAGCTGTGAACTTTCAGGGTACGAAACTTCACACCAAAAGAAATACATCTCTGTGTGCGCTACTTGGTAAATTTAATTAAAATTTGATCTTTCATTCTAGTATGATCATTCCATACGGGTAATGGGTCCCAGGATGCCAAGAGAGCGATTTGCAATAGTAACCTGTTAAATGCCAAGAATGCCACATACAGCATCATTACGTTCTCCAACGGCACAATACATCAGAAGAGCAATACAAAATGTTTCTCTTAGGACAACATTTCACAGGCTAACTTTTCACTTACTATATTGAACCGTACCAAGATGTTACATTTCTGTGAGTCAACCTTTCTCTCAAATTTGGTTTTAACAAACTCTGTCTCCTGTAAAAAGTCATATATTCATATATATTTACCAAGAGCGTTATACCTGTGTCTTTGCTAAAAGAACAATGAGAAAATGAGTCTAGTAATGTTCGAAGATTTCAAAGCATTCTGACTAACAGACCAAGTGATTCTTGGGAATGATCAAGTAGCATGCAAGGTAAATTCCAGTATTTTGCAAATAGTGTGTCTTGTAGAGCCTTGACTAGTCTCTTCAGAGTTAAAGAGCCTGGTTTAGCTGCACCCTTGACTTGCACTATTTCCTTTACTCTGAATTTTGCGTGGCAGGCAGGAGATGTGAGGCAATCCTCCTTCCAGCTTTTGCTTAGGGTATCCTTAGACAGCTGAAGCATCTGCCACTCCATCACTTGCCACAGCAGTAGGAAAGGAGAAAAAGAAAAACCAATAAGCAAGAAAGTGGATATACTAAAGTGCTGATTGTTCAAACTGGTTTTATGTGTTTCTACACAGAAGTAATTGTGTAGTAAATCTGGACATTTGAAATATATGCAGAAAAACATACTCTGAGTTTTATGGGATAAGAAACAGTGATTATTAGTATTCTGTGCCTGCCTGACTTAAGCTAGCTCTGAAGCAACAATACTGTCCCTCATCATTAACAGGGTGTCACGATGAACGGACCGTTAACCTCAAGCAGGATTGCACAGTACGACAACTCACCCTAAAAGTCTATCTGACATTTTCCTTTGTGGGTTTTATGTATAGTTTTTGTAAGTGAAACAGTGATGAAAAAGAAGATAGGATCACCTACTCTGCTGAATATAATTTGACTGGTAAATTCAGGCATTTTCTTTCCCACTGTCTTTAACCAGAGAGCAATCACAGACAATTCCAACCCCTGATTTTTCCTGCCAAGGAAATAGGCTTCACAGTTTCGAAAGCTGGACTCAGTGCTGGAGCAGAAGCCTTGCCCTATGACAGTTCTGGAGAAATTATCCTGAACAGAGACTGGAGCAAGAAGAAACATCAGACATGCTGCAGTTCCACAGACCACAATCATAGAGAAAACATACCATAAAAGGTTCAGCTTAGGAGAAAATCATAAAGGCCCTGGATCTTCTATGAAGCATAGATTGGCACCATCCCTGCTTTCCTTCTTTTCACCACTGAATCCAACAGTGTTACTCAGCTTCCAACAGTCTTTTGAGCAATGGTAGTATTATGGCTCTGAGCACTTCTGATTCTGAAATGGAATGCAAATGCTGATAACCTTCTGGCAATGGATGTAACACACCCACTCCTATGCGGGCAGGGAAAGCCTCAGACATTTTGTGCTCTAGACACTTTCAGATGGCAAATCTTCAGATGCTCCTGATTTCTAACATAAACTGAATCAGTGTGCTGCTCTGGGAATTGTGGCTTGCAGGATTGCAAATTAGCTTATCATCCAGTGGTCAGGCTATGACAGAAATGTGGTTTACCCCACCAGTTCACAAACAGAATGACCAGCAGCACTTGCAAAATGTACATCTTCATCTGGCTTCCTGCCAGCATGTTTGAGCTGAACTACCTATTACTACTGATAAGAGAGCAAGGTCCTTCAAGTCCATGCTGCTTGTGCAAATACACTCTCATACACAGAGACAAGGAGCTGACCTCTCTAGAAAGAGATAATTGGAGTCCTTGGTGGCTGGGTGAAGGGCCCTCTGCCTGCTGTCACCTCCACTTTTAGAGGTCCTGCAGTCAAATATATCTACCTCCTCTATCAGTCTTCAAGATGATCATGTTCTATGGGAGAGTGTCAGCTAGTTAAATAGGGCAACCCTCATTTCTCATTCATGACATCATCACTGTTTATCTCATACTCAAGTTTTAACTTTGTCTTCTCTTTGTGATGGTATGCTCCCATTTTCCCTGCCCTGCCTCCCTCCTAAAACTTGACCACTTTTCCCATAATCCTGCCAGGAGATGGTGACGCGCCCACCTAACTACTGTTTTGGTCAATGTCTGACTCAATCCCAATTTGGAAGAAACTAACATCTACAGTCAGTATGCAAATATGACTATGAGTCAATTGTCTTATTCCATAAACAGTGAGCAGCCCAAGAGCCCTTTGAGCTCTCCTGCATGGCAGCAGGCTGCACTTCAGAATCTCCCCTTGAGTAGGGATGTCTCTCAAGGTTACTCCTCAAGCCTGAGAGAATCTTTATTGTGTCAGATACTTGGTAAGTGAATTGGGAATAAAAGCACTGAAACTCTGAAATCTTAGCTAAGTGATATAAAGGAGTGATTGTGCACATATAATCGTTTAGATACAAACCATTGGTCAAGCCTGGGACTAGGAGTGGATCGAGCTACACTCCTCTGAGAAGGAGTTGTCACGTTCTGATTTTGGATGAAAGGAAGGCCCTCTTGCATTCTAGCTGACCTCAGACGAGTCTGGGAGGTTAGGGGCGGCTAGACCAACCTCACACACACTGGAGTGTGGATTTGCTTGTATTCTCAGGAACAGAATTAAGACCCAAAACAGAGTCAAGCGCCAGGTGACTTTATTAAGCCAACAAGAAGTTTGTAAATGCAAGAGAAAAGAGGGAAAGAAAGGAAAGAGGGAAAAAGAGTTTCAGCTGTAATAGCTACCACCACGGAGCTGCGGCGTCCCCATAGTCCAGTTCGCTTGATGGTGGAACGATCCGTCCGATGTTGGTCGTTTCAATGTTGGTTCCGTGGATATGTATTCCGGTGAATGTGTATTCTGTTGACGTTGGTTCTGTAAATGTGGAATCTGTCGATGTGGATTCCGTCGAATGAATGAATATTCCATCGATGTGTATTCCCCTTTTATGTTGGTTGTTTTCATTGTATTTCAAGAGTTGGTTTTCCTAGCTGCACCCCTCACCTGGCGGTGATATGCATGCCCATTACCGAGTGATATGCATGCCTGTCATCGTCTCTGGGCGCATGCTGAGGCGGTGGCTAGGGCTAAATTTCTCAGAATCAGCTCTGCATTCAGGTTCGCAAGGCAACAGGAGTTGGCTTGCAAGATAACAGGAAGCCGCTGTTCGGGTAGTGGTTTGATGTTTTGACAATGTTGAGACAAATATTCGACACAGTTTTTTTACAGAAGTTTAGAAAGCAAAGGAGTCTTTTCTGAATCTAATGACTCAACAGGAGAGTCTTTCTTATGGTTTTGTCTGACCCTGTCCTCTATGCAGTAAATAATCAAGTGTGCCTTGCCATCGAATCTTGTTAAATCACTGTCACACTTACCATTCACTATCAAACTTTGTTAAATTACTGTTTCATATCAATAAAATATTGTTGCTTTTCTCTTATGAGTGAAGTGCATCCCTCCATCCATGACACTCTTCTACCAGCTAGAACTATATTGAAAAATGTAGCCCTGCAACAACTCCCTTTTCATTGCTGTTGTTCTGTAAAGTACCAATCATCTTTTTTTTTTTTTTTTTTGTAGGCAGGAAAAGGAGGAAAGGAATCAGGGAAAGAAAGTAAATTTTGGTATTAGGACAGGTTTAAAAACTTAAAAAACCTTTACAATTCCCAATATTTCCCAAACATTAACACGACAGTTTAGTGCTGTTAAAAAAAAAAAAAACAAAAACATCCCAATGGAAACTCCTCAAAGGGAAAGAGATAATGTAAAAACAAATCCATTGATACAGGTGCCTCTTTATCAGTTTTGAATCACAGTGACTTGCTATTAAGGACTGTTGAAATATTGAAGAAAACTACTTGTCCGATTTGAAGTCTAAGCAGATGTTTTAATTAAGTATGGTGGCATTTTTAATGCTATCATTCATTAATAGGATGTTAGTTTTATGTCTCACATCCAAACAACTGTCACCTTGGTGCAGAACACTGCTATTCAGGTATCAGAGCTATGCTCTGGCCTAGCCTTCATCTCAGTTGTATGTCTTTGCCTGGTGATTTCCAAAAGCTCAGAAGGCAATTCATAAGGAAAAACATTGGCATACTTTTAATGAAAGGGGATTAAAGATTCTGAGTTAGGCAATCAGAGCAAAAAAGGGTCCCTCCTGATTTTTATGGATTTTCTGGGAGCTAAGTGGTGCAATAAAGAATGACTTCTGCAATTGCTTCTCTCTCTTATCATTAAATTAATGCTGAAAAAAGTGACACTTTAAAAGGTTTATTACTGTGCTTAGAGCTGTAGCACTGCTGCTAAGTGGATGCTTTTCTTGCTGAAAGAGCAATGCAACAAGGAAACTCATGTTGCTTTCTTTCTAAATTGCAGGTTTATATCCATTTACAGTTCTAATTCTAGGCCATTATTGGGAATAGAGGATTGTCTTTTCCCTGCACACGTACATTTCATGTTCCATAACTTCAATGACGTCAGCAGTTACAAGTTAAAAACCAAGTTTTCTTACGCATGTGAAGAAGTCCTTTCACATGGCATCGCATTTCACTCTCTTATTGTAGGTTTTGATCTTGTTTATACATATCTCAACAGGATGATATGCTGCATGTTTTCTCTTTATAAACCCTCCCTTCTTAATTATTTGTCTAAAAAAGATGAATCTCATTTTAATTCTCTATCCCAAGAAGCATGAGGTTTAATAAACACTTTAAAAAACTCTATGCTTCAGAAGTATATCTTTCACACTACATTTCTAGAGATGTTTTTACTCAAGCAACTTTTTCATTGAAAGATTGACAAGAAGAATTTTGGTTCAAAGCAGCTCTGTCTGCTTTGTTGCAGCTCTGTCTTTAAAGTTGCCAGAAAAATTTTACTGCTTATATTTTAAACCAGTATGAAATACAGAATCATAGAATAGTTTGGGTTCGAAGGCACCTTTAAAGGTCATCTAGACCAATCCTCCTGCAATGAGCAGGAACATCTTCAGTAAGATCAGGTCGCTCAGATACGGGTAATGAGTGTTAAAAAAAAAAAAAAATTACTACTCTTAGAGTCCACTGCAACAGTCACTGTGAATGAAACACAGAAAGGAAAAATCTTAAACTATGCAATATCATAATAGCAAAATCTAAACCAAAAAAGACAGATACCCTCAAGGCAATATAATGTGCTGGCAGGATACAGTCATTCTTCTAGCGATGTTAAAACACATACCAAAATCATTTTGATTTCTATTCCATATGTTTAATGTACTCCTGAGCCTGAGGAGCCCTAAGGAGAAGGACTTAGGAGTGCTGGTGGATGAGAAGCTCAACATGAGCTGGCAATGTGCACTTGCAGCCCAGAAAGCCAAACGTATCCTGAGCTGCATCAAAAGAAGCATGGCCAGCAGGTCGAGGGAGGTGATTCTCCCCCTCGACCCTGCTCTTGGGAGACCCCACCTGAAGTACTGTGTCTGGCACTGGAGCCCCCAACATAAGAAGGACATGGACCTGTTGGAGGGAGTCCAGAGGAAGGCCACAAAGATGATCAGAGAGCTGGAGTGAGGACAAGCTGAGAGAGTTGGGGCTGTTCAGCCTGGAAAAGAGATGGCCCTAGGGAGACCTAGTACCTAAAAGGGGCTTATAAGAAAGACAGGGAAAAATTCTTTAGTAGGTCCTATTGTGATAGAAACAGGGATAATGTTTTTTAAAGAGAAGGAAGCAGATTCAGATTTTATATTAGGAAAAAATTTTTTAGCATGAGGGTGGTGAAGCACTGGAAGAGATTGCCCAGAGAGGTGGTGGATGCCCTATCCCTGCAAACATTCAAGGCCAGGTTAGATAGTGCTCTGAGTAACCTGTTCTAGTTGAAAATGTCGCTGCTCCTTGCAGGGGTTTTGGATTAGATGACCTTTAAATGTCCTTTCCAACCCAAACTATTCTATGATTCTGTTTCTTAACTATACCCCTATTTGTAGAAAGTCAGTTTATACTGTCTCCAGTTCAATAAGGTCTGAGTTTGCATGGAGAGTGGGAACAGGAGGAAGTACTGGTTGAGAGAGGAGGAGAAACAGTGGAAATCTCTGTATTGACTTCAACAGAGATAAATAAGCTATGTTCAGGAGAAGAAAAAAATTATTTTGGTTTTGTAGTTATAATATCTCATACCTAAGAGTAAGTGTGTAACTTCAAAGAGCTAAGTTTTATGTTAAGCTTAGGAAAACAGCTTGTTTTCATAAGAGGGAGCATAATAACTTGCTTGATAACATTCTGCATCTGAACAAAATCAATAAAACAGCTGTCTCCCAGTGATATGTTCAGGCAAGTAGGAAGAGTCCTATACAGTTAAAATGTGCCACCCGTAGACCAGAATGGCAGCAGCTTCTCTCACTTCTACAGCTTCACAGGTTGGTTAAAGAAAAGACAGAAAAAACACTGTTATTATTTTGAGATTGATCACAAGGACAAAATACTTTTTTTTTTTTTTTTGCACTTTGCTCTTCCTGTGGTGTAGAGAGAAAAGAAAGTCCCTATCCCTTTTGGACTTCAATTCATATTCTTTCCTCTGACTTCTTTGTCTTAGCCCCTAATGCTTTCTCATGGGCATATAGGAGTTTATTTCAAGATCCTAGTTCTTCACAGCAAAGTATACACACAGACTTTAGAATAAGCATGATGCTAGTGATCAAGACATGCAGACCTTACATCTACATCTGACCAGCCTGTCTGACATGCTGTAGAAACCTATTGTTTAATTTCTAATGGCATTGACACAGTTCAAAAAAAAATTATGTCTTGCAAGGAATGATGAAAACCCTACAGAGAAAAAACTGATCTCACACAGCTTTAATAGCAATAAACTCTTTCATAGTTAGAATTTAGTCACTTAATCAAATCAAATATGGACATTTTAAAGACAGCTTACTGATAACTTATTAAAAACCAACATATGTGGAGTTAGTATCTGCAGATCATCATTAAGAGGTTTTTTTTTTATTGTTTTAAGTGATACTTGGAAATGCTACAGCAATCATTGAAGTCAGTGCAAAATTCTTTCCTAATTCAATTCAAGTAAAAGCTTCAATTGAATTTTTTCCTTAGTTAAAGTTTTGGACCTCATTCAAGTTTAGCATAGAGGTAAGCATAACATTAGTCAGATGTAGCAAGACTATAAACTGCGCAACCTTGGTTTGTTTGTTTTTTAAGAAGCCACAATATCCAACAAAAATGTGGCAGGATTACAATATTAAAAGCCAACTTGCAATACAAGATTTCTTTCTAACCTTGCTCAAACTAGTCATTCTCAGTTTATCTCCCTTGTGCTGAGTTCCCTTTGCACACCTGCAAAATAGGAGTGATACATTCCCAGCAGTAATGCTGCGCTGCAATCCATTAAGTGGATAAGGAGTTGGCTGGATGGCCACACTCAGAGAGTGGTGGTCAAAGGCTCAGTGTCCATGTGGAGACGGGTCACGAGTGGCGTCCCTCAGGGGTCCGTGCTGGGCCCAGCCCTGTTCAACATCTTTGTCGGCGACATGGACAGCGGGATAGAGTGTACCCTCAGCAAGTTTGCCGAGGGTGGTGCCGTCAAAACGCTGGAAGGGAGGGATGCCATCCAGAGGGACCTTGACAGGCTGGAGAGGTGGGCCCGTGCCAACCTCATGAAGTTCAACCAGGCCAAGTGCAAGGTCCTGCACCTGGGTTGTGGCAATCCCAGGCACAAATACAGGCTGGGCGGGGAGTGGATTGAGAGCAGCCCTGAGGAGAAGGACTTGGGAGTGCTGGTGGATGAGAAGCTTAACATGAGCAGGCAATGCGCCCTTGCGGCCCAGAAGGCCAACCGCATCCTGGGTTGCATCAAGAGAAGCGTGGCCAGCAGGTCGAGGGAGGTGATTCTCCCCCTCTACTCTGCCCTGGTGAGACCCCACCTGGAGTACTGTGTCCAGTTCTGGAGCCCCCAACACAAGAAGGACATGGACCAGTTGGAGAAGGTCCAGAGGAAGGCCACAAAGATGATAAAAGGGCTGGAGCACCTCTCTTATGAGGACAGGCTGAGAGAGTTACGGCTGTTCAGCCTGGAGAAGAGGAGGCTCCGGGGAGACCCGATAGCGGTCTTCCAGTACCTCAAGGGGGCCTACAAGAAAGATGGGGAAAGGCTGTTTAGTAGGGCCTGTTGCAATAGGACGAGAGGTAATGGTTTTAAAATAGAGGGGGGTAGATTTAGATTAGAAATTAGGAAAAAATTTTTTATGATGCGAGTTATAGAACACTGGAACAGGTTGCCCAGAAAGGTGGTGGCGGCCCCATCCCTGGAAACGTTCAAGGCCAGGCTGGATGAGGCTCTGAGCAACCTGACCTAGTCAGGGATGTCCCTGCTCCTTGCAGGGGGGTTGGACTAGATGACCTTTTAAGGTCCCCTTCCAACCCTAACCATTCTATGATTCTATGATTCTATGATTCTACGATTCTAAGTTGTGGCTCCCACAGTGGAATACAGCTCCACATTCAAGAAAGTAGTTTCCACCTTTTTTAAAATGAAAGAAACAAAATAGGACAGCAGATAAGGTCTTAAAATACTGTTGTCCCCTGCCCCTCAAAAAGATGAGGACTAACTTGTCTGAACTTAGAGTTCTTCATTAGCAATTGTGTAAGTGGATTTCATGCTCTGCTTTCACCTTAATCTGATGAGGCTCCATTTTTATCCATGTCTCCCTGCCAATTCCCCTCACAGCTGAAAGCTTAATTGACCATTCAGGAGCTAGACTGCTCTTCACTGGTCCTACAAATAATAATTTCTATGAGCCTGGGACTTTTATCCATGGGTATTCCCCACTAGAGCCTGATAATTCACCTCTAATTACTGCTGCATGAACACCACTGTTCTCTCAGGCTCAATTCCCTATACTTTCTCCTCTGTGCTACTTGGTACATCAGAAAATGAATAGATGGCTAAGGCAAGCTCTCCCACCATTCTGCCTTCTCCAGATTTATTCCTCCTTCACAATTCTAATGCTTGCTTCTACCTTCTTTCCCCAGCTTGTGAGAGTGACCATCGTTATTCCCGGTACCTGGTCTGATTTCAGGTGTTTTGTGAGTGCCCTTGAATTTAACTCTTCTGTGGTCACGTGGGATTTCAAAATCCTGTCACAGATTTTAAAGTTCTAGTTGTTGCAGGTGATGTTATTCCACAATTTGCCTTCACTTACGTTACATCAATTCTCAAAAATTTTAATGAGATTTGTACAGATGTAATTCTGTGTATAGTTTGATTGCATGCTTTTAATGACAATTATACAAATAAATGGTAAAAAATGACCAGTAAAATTATGATTGTAAAATATTTAGTCATAGATTAGAAGGATATTTTGGACAATGAGATATTTCTCGTTTATTCTTTTTTAATGGATAAAGTAAAATTAAACCAGATGTATAAATTCTTCTTTGTAATAAGGATTAGTTATTTTGCAAGCCCAAATGTTTCTTTTGTGCACACTCATTTTTAGGAGTCATAGTTTAGGTCCAGTAGTTCTAAATCTGAAGCCCTGAAAATAAGTAATTGAAGACGTCAGCCTCACCTCCGTGCCTGGCAAGGTCATGGAGCAGATTCTCCTGGAAACCATGTTAAGGCACATGGAGAGCAAGGAGGTGGTTGGTGACAGCCAACATGGCTTCACCAAAGGCAGATCGTGCCTGACCAATTTGGTGGCCTTCTGTGATGGGGTGACAGCATCGGTGGACAAGGGACGAGCAACAAATATCATCGACCTGGACTTGTGCAGGGCATTTGACACTGTCCCGTACGATGTCCTTCTCTCTAAACTGGAGAGATATGGGTTTGATGGATGGATCACTTGGTGGATAAGGAATTGTCTGGATGGCCTCACTCAGAGAGTGGTGGTCAAAGTCTCAATGTCCAAGTAGAGACCGGTGACGAGTGACATCCCTCAGGGGTCCGTGTTGGGCCCGGCCCTGTTCAACATCTTTGTTGGCAACATGGACAGTGGGATAGATTGCACCCTCAGCAAGTTTGCTGACGACACCAAGCTGTATCGTGCCGTCCACACGCTGGAAGGGAGGGATGCCATCCAGAGGGACCTTAACAAGCGGGAGAGGTGGGCCTGTGCAAACCTCATGAAGTTCAACCAGGCCAAGTGCAAGGTCCTGCATATGGGTTGTGGCAATCTCAGGCACAGATATAGGCTGGGAGGAGAATGGATCGAGAGCAGCCCTGAGGAGAAGGACTTGGGTGTGCTGGTGGATGAGAAACTCAACATGAGCCGTCAATGCGCCCTTGCGGCCCAGAAGGCCAACCGCATCCTAGGCTGCATCAAGAGGAGTGTGGCCAGAAGGTCGAGAGAGGTGATTCTCCCCCTCAACTCTGCCCTGGTGAGACCCCACCTGGAGTACTGTGTCCGGTTCCGGAACCCCCAACATAAGAAGGGCATGGACCAGTTGGAGAAGGTCCAGAGGAGGGCCACGAAGATGATAAAAGGGCTGGAGCACCTCTCTTATGAGGACAGGCTGAGAGAGTTAGGGATGTTCAGCCTGGAGAAGAGGAGGCCCTGAAGAGATCTTATAGCAGCCTTCCAGTACCTCAAGGGGGCTTACAGGAAAGATGGAGAGAGACTGTTCAGTAGGGCCTGTTGTGATAAGACTAGTGGTAATGGTTTCAAAATAGAGGGAGGTAGATTTAGATCAGATATTAGGAAGAAATTTTTTACCCTGAGGGTTGTAGAGCACTGGAACAGGTTGTCCAGAGAGGTGGTGAATGCCCATACCTGGAAACGTTCAAGGCCAGGTTGGATGAGGCTCTGAGCAACCTGATCTAGTTGGGGATGTCCCTGCTTCTTGCAGGGGGGTTGGACTAGACGACCTTCGAAAGTCCCTTCCAACCCTAACCATTCTATGATTCTATGTTAATTTAGAAAACTGTAAATTACTAAAAAATTTCCTCCAAGTAAACCAAGCCCATAATTTCATACAGAGAATTTTAAAAACACAAAGAACTAACATACATTACTGGGGTAATGCTTATATCTCAAGTCCTAGTCAAGGGTCTCATAATGTTTGGCTTTTATTTGTGTGATTTTTCCTGTGATATATATGTATGTCTTCAGCTAGTAACTATTAAGAGACCAGGTAATGATTAAACAATTGTGATGCATTTGCCTATGAATAAAGAAAGCTTTAATGGTCTGCTGGTGTATCTTAGATAGAGCTTTCTCTATAAGACTAGTAAAAGGAGTAATTACCCGCCTGAGAGAATTTCTGAAAACGGATTTCCAGAAAACTGGCTGTATGCTATTATTTCCTCCAGTGCTCTGCAGACATGTGTTTTGTGTCAATGCATTCTGCTCAAAAAAGTGACATCACACTGAAGCATAGTGTCTTGCCTGAAATGTTGAGATCTCAGTGCTGTGAAAGTATGAGCGACTCCAGGAGATTGAGCTCCCTCTGTCCTCCATCAGTTCCACAGAGGGAGCAGCCCAACCCCTTGCAGATTGAGTGTTTTCATTAAGATGCTGAACAGCCACCCCTTGGTCCTAGCTGCATACAAACAGTCTAAAAAATGCCTCTCTGCCCCAGCTTGTTAGCTGCAGATGAGAGTAACCACTTAATCTCTAGTTAGCTTACCAGTCACAAGGGAGAAAATACTTTTCTGTTATTTTCCTGGGCTGATAAATTACAATAGTATTTGTATAGTATTTTAAGTTACAAAACCAAAATCTGCAAAGCATAATAGAAGAAAAAACATGCAGAAAGAAATCTTACATAGTAGAGAACAACAGAACAAGTGTGAAGAGGAAAACCTCAGTCGATAGTAAAACAATAAATAAGACTAAACCAAATAAAACTCTAAAAGCACAATCTCAGTAATGAGTAGCAGATATACTGTGCAATACTGAGGATGAAACAACAGCAATATTTGGAACTGATCTATTTTTCATTCTTCTTCAAAAGATTACAGTGTTTTATTGAAGTGGGAAGTTTGTTATTTTTCTGAGTTGTTTTTGTGCTATATTAATGAAAATGGACACTGATTTCCTGTCCAAGAGCTTCCAAACTCGTTGTAAATAGTGGGTGCCTCATTTCTGGATGTCCAACTGTAGACTCCTCCTTTGAACTGAGTTTTAATAAAATTACTGAGAAGATGTGTTTTGAAAATAAAACCCTTTCAAGAGTCTCTGTTTGTGTAAACAAAAATCAAAGCAGCTGAAAACACCAAAGCACTGTTTTGAAGCATCTCCCAAGCCTTAAGGGCCATTTACTTGCTGTTCAACAATATTCCACTTACAACTGGGAAACCAAGAAGTCTTTTCTTTAGTTGAAAGCCAAAGCAAACCAGATAGGCAAGTGCCCGTTGTTTATTTATTTGTTCTTACTAAGCCGTGAGTGTTTTTTTTTTTTTCCTTGCATGTGAATTAATATTCCTTAACTAAAAGGATATGTGTGACCCAGATGACATAAACACAAGGTTCTTCACTAGCCACATTGGGTTTGTTCTTCAGTTAAACAAAACATTGTTCAGGGCTTGCTAAGATCTTCCTAGTAAAATAGCTAAGTTTTGGTAGAAATAGTAAGAAAATACAAAAAATTTAAAATATTTTAAATCAATAAATCTCAAAAGCCCTTCAGGACTGTGTAGGTACAATGACAGAAAATGGAATATTGTGGTGGAAAAAAAAAAGGTTAAAATGACAAAAAACATTGTAAAACTGTTTTGAGATGATTGAATTTTTTTATACACACTATCTAGCCAGTTACTCTGGCCACAAAGAATTTATTTTTCATTCTACTTGAGTGAAGAATAATTTTCATTCTCTTACTTAAAATGAACATACAGCATGTGAATAGAACTTTTCTCTGGGTGTACATGAGATCCATATGTTTTAAAAAATAAATGATAAATGATTTAGACATTTTTTTTGTAAACACATAAAAAACAGGGAAAAATTTATTGTGTAGCAGTAGGACAAAAGGACCACAGTCTCTATTGTTGGCTTCCATCATGGAAATTTGGGACTAAGGGAACAGGTCAGGAAATGTATGGACTTCAAGAAGTTTTGGATCAAAAACTTTCAGACTTCCTGAAGGTTACACCGCAAGCCTGTGGTAGAGTTATGTAAATAATCTGTGCATCAGAGATGCATCAGAGAATCTTAACATTTTTTACACTTGCTGTACAGCACATTCCCTGGATTCTTGCCAGATTTTTCCTTTTATATCTGATTTCTTGAGTAGTTTATTTTCAAAAATGTCACCTCCTTACACTTCTGCAGACCTGGAGGAGATTTTTTTTTTTAATGGAAACTCCTATTCTATAAAATTAGTGTTTTAAATACGCATTCTAGCATAATTATACATGGATCTCTAAAATGTCAGACATTAAAATTAATAAACATTGGTATATTAACTTTTACATTAAGAATAAGAACACTAATATGTCCAAATAGTCTTTAATTAAAGAGAAAGGTAGCCTCTGCCTGTTTTTTACATTAAAAGTCTCACAAGCATTTTGTTCTGCAAAAATAGGGGGTTAATTTTGCTAATTTCTCCCCAGCTTTCCATCCATCTCAAATCCTGTCAGTAGTTTCAGCTAGGAGAAAACAGGGACTGTTCTTCAATTCCCCTTTCCAAAATCAAAGAAAAAATATTTCCAAGTACATTATGCAACATAGAATTATCTTGCAAATTACTCAGAAGTAGTAGCGTAAAACTGGCAGTGAATAACCTTTAGATACCTGAAATCTAAAAAGAAATTTCTATCTGTAGGTATTTCTATTTTTAGCACTACACCTTTCACTGGGCTTTGAGTACATTGTATTCCTTTAGAATTACAGTCCTTACAGAACTGAATTTTCATTTTAATGCCCTTTGTTCATAAGAGAGATCAAAGGAAATGCTAACCAGATCCAATTTGCCCCACAAAGAGAGGCTATAGCCTTGATTAAACAAATCAGATGAATGTTAAATACAAGGTGGAGTGGATAGTCATCTGACTTCTTTCAGAAAAACCCCAATGCAGCATCTAATGGTGTTTCATAGCATGGTCTGCCTCCAGTTTCAGTAAGCAACTCTTCAAAGTATTGCTCATAGTTCCTACCACGGTACTGTTTCAGGCAGAGAGCAGCTTTGATTTTGGAGAGTGACATAAGTCCAAAAGCCACCAGCTCTCCCTGCCAGATCCCTATGCCACCTACCTGGAACCTGATGCAACAGGCTCAGGCAAGCTGTAGACTTTGAGGCTTGCTCTGGGCACCTCAGGCTAGCCACATCCAGCCCACAACATACCACTACCCCATATAAATGGCTGTTAGGAAAGCTGCTATGAGACAGAGCCACGGCCCCAAAATAGGGATAGAGAGAAGAATCACTTCTGGGCTACGTTCACCTCTGGACTGCTACAAAAGAAAAGGGAAGGTCACTCTTTCCATTTGATTCTTTCAGATGTGAATGCATTGGTATGTGCATATTTTGAGACAGCATCTGCAGAAAGTGCATAGACTGGGAGGAGATTAAATTATCATAGATTAATGGAAAATGCAGAGTTGGTATAATTTTAAATTTCCCTCTCATCTTCAAAATAATCACCAAACCATAATTCTGAAAATCTGAGCTAAAGAAATATGTGCAAAGAATTCATTTAGGATAGAAATTATATTGTGTAGTATTCACATAGGCAATACAATCATATGCAGAATTGTGATTTTAAGATATTATTTTGTCCAAAGATGGACATTTTGTCCAAAGATGGATTTTGTCCAAAGATGGACATCTAGTTCGACTAGATGACCTTTAAATGTCCCTTCCAGCCCAAACTATTCTATGATTCTATAACCGAAGAGTAAAAGGAAAATTTTGACTCTGCTGACATTGCTCTACATTCTCAGCAATAAAGGGCTTCTCTGAAATAGTTCACACAAATCTTTGTCCCATCAAGAGAATCTATACCATTGAAAAAGTATATTTTAACTTTTAGTATATAATATAATAGTGTAGAATACTGTATAAAGTGTATAACATAATATAATATTGCAATATTATTGCATTTTTACTAAACTGGATATTGTCATTAGATTAGTAATGTAATTATGTTAAATGTTACATATATAATTCTGGGAAGTTATGCTTTGTGAGAAAGCTAGTGATTTCCTCTTCTTCAGTTAAAAAGGAAAATTTAAATATGCCAGAAGCAAGATTCACAAAAAATTAACTTGTCCAGTTCTTGGTATAAAATAATTAAATAAACCCGAAATAAGAGTAAATCTTTTTATAAAATATTCATAAGAGACTTCATATCCTGAAGTTGCTTAATTTCTGTAGGGGGTGACTTTCCTTTTAACATCTGCCAGCCTTCGTTGTCATATTGCAGAGACACATCTTTATGTATAAGCAGAGAAAAAGACTGACAAGGTGTTTGCCAGTATGAAAATATCTTCTTTGATCTTTTTGCCCACAAAGGGTGATGAAAAAACAACACTAATTTGCCTATTGTACTTTCTGGTTGATGAAACAGTACCAGTTGTCAGAGGATTTTTAAGTATTCATGAATACCAGTGCTCTACAACATGGATAATACAAATGCCCTTGATTATTTATAACCCGGGACGTCAAACTGGAGGCTCTGAGCCAGCCAAGTGTTTAGTTTACATTCTAGCTCTTCATTCTGTTTTGCTTTTTGCTTATTTGTTTCTCCAGAAGAGATTGCCTTCTATTCCTGAAATGAATTCATTGCTGAGAAGCATTTGTAAATCAAAGAGCGGTCTTGTTTCCTCACTATCTTTCTCTCTCAGTGTGTCATTTTAGGCTGACTGTGCTCTGCTCAGATGCATTTGAAGTGTCTCTTCAGCCGTACCAAGTGAAAGGGATGCCATTTTCTACATTAAATAGTGTCTCTGTGCTTTTGAAACCTGCCAATTAGTAAAATAAGTGTCTTACTTAAAAACTTCATTTTTAAAATTTTCATGAAATAATAAATAAAATATTTATAAAATCCTTAGAACTATTTTTCTGGAGTTTGATGTAATTTAAATGTCATTCCCAAATTCTATAATGATATTATGAAAATGAAAAAAAAATGCTAGACGTGTTTAGAAGGGTCAACAGCTATATCCAAGATTTAGCTGCTTGGTGTGTGGTGCTACTATCCTGATCTTTCTCCCTTTGCCCCTTGGGAATGTCTTTCACCTTTAAGACTTTCATAGTCTATACACACGTGTCTCTTTGTATGACATCTTAAAACTGAAGTTCTTAACTCCAATCTTTTGTCCTCTTTCAAGTAGCTCAATGTTTTGTGCTGCCTGCAGCTCCTTTATTAATCACCACAATTAATTACTAATACAGTCACTATAACAATGCCAGATTCTTTCTTTTTATTTCACTGTTTTTATACCTTCAGTCCTGATTTTTTTTTCCCCTCATCATTGATCATTAAGAAACCTGATATCATCTCACCTTATTTCCACTGATGTAATGGTTTCCTTCATCTCTTTTTATTCTTTTTGACAATCTTGTCTCAATATGGAATTTGCTAATCAATCCTGATTTGATTCAAGTGTGCCTTGCAGTTGCTTGGGAGACACTGCTGAAGCTTCTTCCATAATCAGAGTGTTTACAAGTTCTCTCCCTCTCTCCCCTGTATACTCTTCAGTGTTTGATACTGTATAAATTTGCACTGCAACCCTTTTTTTTTGTACCACCTGAGGTGCTTACATGAGGAAATCAAAGTATCCATTTTGTATCTATAGATCTTTTTCAGGAAACATATATGACTAACTTGTCTTTGGGGAATGTTATTGCTATATCAAATTTGTTCAATATTTGCTAATATCTGTAAAAGTTATTAATTATTAATTAATGGGGGTAAAAAAACAGGAACAGAGGGAAGAGAGTAATAACGGCCAAGAAGGAAATTGATATACAGCAAGATACAAGCCTGGACCATGACCATGCATTTCTCATTTTAAAAACAAAAGGATTTCTTTCTGGTTATTCTATAATACTAATTAAAACCTATTTCATCTTTTTTGCCAAGTTTTAATACTTCATTTGTATTTACTAACTTGACATGATTCATTATATTTTTCTTCCTTTGTAGGCTGTTTTGTTTCAGGCCTTTCTATACATTATTTTCATCTTGTGCTGCCTGAAGACAATCTGTTCTACAACCATTCCAGAAAACAACTGCTTAATTAGTTGGCTGTATATCCTCATCATCTTCTTTCCTTTCCTGGCTTTCTCTTTGGTAAACCTGATGAAACTAACACAAAGCATAATTTTGATGCTGTGTATGATTTGATAGAGCTAGATTTCATACACAATATTGTGAGTGATGTTGCAATCTTCTGTTTGCTATTCAGCCCTTCTAAAACCAGGAAAGATCACTACACAAGCTGAAGCTGAAAAAGCCAATTGCAGCAGAGGTGAAAAGCAAAGGGGAAGGAGCAGTCAAGTTGGAAAGCAGGGAGATAGGTAGTGTAGTTATCACAACAGGTGACTGGCCAACCAAGAATAAGAATGAATGCTGTGGTACTCTTACATCCTCAAGAGTACAAGAGTCCTGAAGAACTAAGCAGGGGGAGGAGCAAGAGATTCAGTTCAGAGAAAGCAATCCTGCATATCAATTTGTTGCAGCATGGTAGGAACATAGAGTCCATGACTGTTTGGTGAATACTACTTTCAAATATGTATGTACCTGAGCCTTTTAAAATAAATGTTCAGAGATACCACATAGATGAGCATTAAAAAGATGCATAAGTCTCTCCGAGTGTGTTGTGTGTTATACTTTGCAGGGCAGTTCTCTCAGCATCAGTGTGTAAGCTGAAAAACTGCCTGGATTAGATACTAATACAAACAATAGTCCAATAACATCCATAGCCACGGGAAACAGTAGCTGTGTAGGAAGGATTACTGTGGCAGCAGCTGGTGGTGTAGCCGAAGGCTGTAGTAAAACTTACGGAGTAGAGCTGCGCTGCTTGCATATTGATGGTTTAGCTTGTATATACATATCCCTGCATCCCGGGGCTGCAGAAATCAAAATTCCTTATAGAGATGTGTAGGACAGAGAGATTTATTGACCATATCTGCACCATCTGAATAAACACACATCTCTCAAAATCTCAGGTTCCTCCCTGGCGTGTCAATGACAAGAGTGATGGGGGAATGCATTTCCAGGGCTTTTCTGGTTAATTTTTCTGAGTTTTTTGCTTCTCATCAGGACTCACGAGAACATTCTCAAGCCATTGGTTTTGCACAACCCCAGACCTACTGACTCCATCACTGCTTTGCACACAGTACTGCCAGTGAGGGAACTCCTGTCCTGCCTTCCATGCTCTTCCTCTTCCTTTTTCTCTTTCTTTACAGGGGCAGAGACACCTGCAGTTGTCTCCCCACATCAAGCAGAGAATTGATCTCTGACACAGATCTCAGCTAAGTTCTATTAGTCTGAGATCTGCATAGGGAAACAGTGTGTAACTGGGTGCGATTTAATTTTTATAGATGAGGAGACGCTTATTGCAAATGGGTTTGGTGAGGTACTTTACTGGCCTGGGTCATCGAATAAAGTGGGAAGAAAATAAGTTCATTTTAGAAGCCTTTCACCTCTTTCTTTTTAACTAGGTGTGCTAAACTTTCCCAGAGGGTCAGTCAATCCTAATAAAAGGTGAAAAAACCCTAGGATGTGTACACAGTATCAGAAAGAAAGGAAGTTTAGTGTATTTACTACAGCACAATTTATCCACTTAATAAAGGCATATATTTCTGTACAAGAAAAAAAGCATTTGGAGTAGAGATGTGTTTAGGTTTATTAGATTGCAAATATTCAGTGCTAGCAGCTTGCACTTAGAGATACAAGTTATTACTTCCTGCTTTGAGCTACAATTGTATAGCATTGTATTTTATTTGACAGAGACAATGGCAAACTTTAAAGAGCTTGAAAGCATTCATCCTAGTCATAGTGTCTGATTTAACTTCAAAAAAAAATATATCTGTGCAGTGGGGATGGAAATAGGTGTTTCATTATGCCTGTAATTTGATGTTGTTTACCATTCAACCTCTACTGTTTATAAATATTAAATAGTCAAACAACTACATAAAAAAATGACATAATATTGCTGCCCTGTAATTTTAGTGTCCTACCATTGCTCCCTTCAATAAAACCACTACAAATTGTTCCATATTCAAAATAAAGCCACATTAATACAGTTTATTCTGTTTCACTTGCACATTACGATGTGACATCTTTAAAACGCACGTGGAATTTTGAAAGATACTAAACGTAGTTATGTACCTTGAAAGGTACTAGGCCAATTTCTATCTCAGTATAAATCAATCCAATTTCAAATAATAAAACATTGTAGATAAAAAAGGCTAAAAATATTTTAAAGAAATAGAACTGTTCTCCTGAGATAATATTTCTACAGGAAATCAAGCTGTATCTCAGTCATCATGATGGGAACAAGACATCCTTTTGTGAATGTACTAAACAGCAAAATGCAAAAAAACCAAACCCAAAATACAACAAAAAGAAGGCAAAAAAATAAAGAAAGAAAGAGACAAATGAAAACTTTGAAGAATCCTTAGAGCCAGAAATGCTCTCTGAATCCTTTGTCATTGCCCTGTGGGTCTCTGGCTCTGACAAAGAATGAAGGATGGCTTTGAATACTGGCAGGTTTGCTTTTCAGATGGTCGATGTAGTCCAGTTTAGCTTCTTTAGTAATAGAAGCTGGGGATAGAAAACCATTCTGCTTAGCTTCCCCAACAAGCAAACTCTGCTTCAGTACTGGAAAAGGATAGAGGGGATGAAGAGTCATTATTCATAATTATTCATGATGTCTTTTATGAGATTGGCTACTGATGAGAAAGTAAAATGAACACCTCATGTATGTGAAAATCAACCATTCAGAGCCTTGGAAAAAGACATGAACAATGTTTTGGAAAGGAAAAGAAGAACAAGTTATCCCTCACTAGTATTCCTGATGTGCCAGTGCCATGGCCTGGCTATTTAGGGCAAAGAACAACTAAGAAAGAGAACAACAACTAAGAGAAAATTGGCTGCACTGAACAATGCATGTTTCCAGCTGGAAAATTTTATGTTTCATAGTAATGAGGTAAAGGTAAACCTAGACACCTCTTCTAGTCTTTGTCCCCACATAGGAATACAGGCGAAAGTTCCAAACTATCATGAGACTTGCTCTATTTATTTCACAGGTGAAGAGATCATTATGTTTCCTGACAAATAGGCATCTGAAATTATTTTTGTCAAAAATAAAAGATGTGAAATGTAATAGTGAAAGAGAAAGTATAAGTAGATTTTAAGGCAGTTTTTAGCAATTTAATCTTCAGAATAAATGTAGGTATCATTTTCTACATGCCTGCTTTACTGTTGCTGCACGGATCATGACAGAGAATACAGAGTACTTTGAATCAAAGCTGCATGAAAACAGAAAGCAGGATGAGGGTATACAAGAAAGGGGGATGCTGTCTCAAAGCCACTTGGAAGCCTTTCATGTGGCAGTCTGCAGTTGCTGAAGCCACGGCAGGTGGGACCCTCTGCAGAGCCATATGTTACCTGTAGCAGAATACCCCTCACAGCTGGATCTTTCCAGCCTGTGCAGATAATTACATGCTGTGGCAGGGCCACATGCACTGATGACACTGCTGGAAAGGAGTTGGCTGCAGGGGAGAAGACAAAATGGGTCTTTGGCTGCGATAAGTTGACACACATTTTTTCAGATGAGCAGCAATGAAAAAGTATTTGGTTGTGTTTTATCTTTTATCTAGAGATGCACTGTGCAATGCAACGTATTAAACCACAGTGGTAATTGCTTTATGAATCCAACTGACATGCAATTTTGAAACATGAATTCTGAAACTATTCCAGTGGCACTGGAGCAGTTAAGTGAGAACAGAGATTTCTACTGTTCTACTGCTTGTACGGTACAGTTGCAGTGCAGCTAAGTAATACAACTTCAAAAATTTTTAGAAGTATCACAAATGCAGAAACCATTTCTAGAATATGTGGGTGTACACAGTACAAAACAGTATCGCAAAGGAAATGGGGACCACTGGGACATAAGACTTTTGGGATTATGCAAAATCACTAGAAACTTTTCCTCTTATTTTATAAAACACTGAATTTAAGTAGAGCACACATAAAAGTTGTCTGCTGAGTTATTATAGATTTTTAAAAATTCTTAATATCTAGCAGTACCAAAGTGATTTAAGAGGTTAGGAAATTATTATGGAAGCCAGGAAAACATATATTTTGCAAAATATTCTTTAGGGAACCACAAATATTCAAATCTTGGCAGAGAAACTAAGAACTAAATGGCAGATATATCACCAGAGTTGAAAGAAACAGCTCAACATTACGTATGTATCTTCCAATATGAAATTGTGGAATTCTCTACGTATTACTTTCAAAATTTCTTGATCAACTGGTACTCTGTTTATAAATCAAATTACTATTTTTTTCATTGCTGAATCCACAAACTCACCATGGCTCTGAAAATCAGTGATGTGCTGCATCATGTAACATAAAGAAGTTTTTATAACTGCAGTTATCTCCTGTGTGATGAAAGAGAATAGATAATACTAGCATTCGAAAATGTGTTTAATCTTAAATAGGTACCTATTTGAAGTTCTGTGACATACTAAAACCTCTAACTACTATTGATTTATCAGAAAATGCTCCACTGCACACAAATTTATCCACAGGAATTTTTTTTCCTCTGGTTGCTGGAACCATGTTTCAGGTTAGAAGACTAGGTCAGCTGTTTGAACCTCTAAGAAAATTTGAATTCAGGCTTGTTTCTCTGCTCAAAATTAAACAATACATTGCAGATGAAAAATATTCTATATAACAAAAAATATTAATACAAAAATTATGGAAAATAACACCTGTAGCTATTCTATGAAGGTAAACAAACATTCTTTTTTAGGAGACATGATATTTGCTAAGTAAGAGTGGAGAAGCCTTATGACATCTGAGCTTAAAAGGAAGTTTTATCTTGGGTTTATTTTGTAGCTAATGAAATTTTAATAGCCTCTTTAGGTGGCTTTTAAACAAATTAATATGGCAGCTTATACAAATGAGAGATGTGAAGGAAATAAAAAGTATATTTGTTAAATAGACTTGGATCACAGTTGTAAACTTATTTCAGGTGGATTTGAAGAAAATTTCTATTCGTTACTTGTATTTCATGTAGTTTAAAAGCTTGCAATATAGCTTCTTTTACAGGATAGAAAAAATTTATTAGCATCAGGAGCACATATTTGGCTAGTCAGGAAGAATTGCAGAAAATCAGACCTTTTTACATCTCTGCAGTTATAACTTTCCTTTTGGAACTACTTATTCCCAAACAGAGCAATCTGACTACCTGTTTGCAAAATGTTTATCAGCTCTGGAGAAGTCATTAGATTGCTATTCCTACACCTGCCCTCAGGTCAGAGAGGGTTTACTGATCCTAATAACATAAGTGAGATCAATGAAACAGTTAAATATTTTAGGTGGCTAATACTTTCCATCAGAAAATTCTTGCTATTTACAGCTACCAAAACACATTATTACAAGTAAAATGTACCTATTACACACAAACAAAGTTTTTAATTTCTCCTTGCTTTCCTAGATAAAAACCTCTCTTTCCTTCAAAGGTACCATGAAGCATGCATTCAGATGAGTTTTAATAACAAGATTATTAATCAGGTATCAATGTTTCAAGACACTTTGTTGATCAGCAATTCTTTAAAAAATATTAAGAATCTCATAAGATGATACTGAACTGAATGTACAGCATCCTATGCAAGAGTTTGTCAGTTTGGTCAGTTTTGCAGACTATACGATGATGTAACAATATTTTCAATGTTTATTTTAATTGCCTTTTTCTGGTCAGCTAATAGCTTGGTGTAAGGGAGATAACATGCCCAGCTCTTCATCATGCAGAAGCCCAAGTGACTGCTGTGTTCAATATAAATGTTAGTGTAGTAGATATTCTCTAACTAAACTCTTGGAATAGGAGAGAGCAAAAATAGAGGAAGGAATCAAAGAGAAAAAAAAAATGAAAGTGACAAGAAAATAAACAAGTTCTGAATAATGAGCCTGATTCATCATTTCATCAGTCTCATGATGATGAATGAAATTAAATCAAAAGCCACAAGGCTCGCGCCTCCCCCTCTCTGCCCCCCACTCAGCTGCTTCACATCTTCTCCTCCTTTTTTTTTCTGTTTTCCCCTACTTAAATACGTTATCGCAGAGGCGTTATCACGGGACATTCTGCTACCAACTGGCTCGGCCTTGGCCAGCAGCAGGTCTGCCCTAGGCCCGTCCGAGTCCACTGAACAAAGAGGAGCAACTTCTACCAGTTTCCTACAGAAGCTACCACCTTAGGCCCCCCCTCACTAACAAAACCAGAACAAGGTCAATATAGTTCTTTATTCTTTCAGGGAGTGTAAGGGTTGGTCAGAAAATCAGTATTGTCTCAACCTTGTCATTGAGGACTTCCAAGTGGACTACAGACTTGATCTGGCCTAAAAGTTATGCTCACAACTTGACATGAGTTGCTGCGAGCAGCCTGCCTGAGATGCAGTTGTTTTTTTTTCTCCTGGGAACAGAATGGAACTGTTATGGACAAGGCCGACTCTGGCCTAACAACAAAATGTACAACATCCTTGAAATGGCGGACAGAGTGGCGCGGAGGTGCCATGGCTCATCCTTGTTGTCAAAACTGGCAGAGATAACTGTGCAGCTGCTGTCGAGGAGGATGAATCACAACTGCTGTCTCAAAAACAACGGTGAGAAAGTGCCCTTTAACGGAACTTTGCTAATTATAATGTACAAAAAACACACTTCTATCCTAAGGGCCAAGAACAGGCGGAGATCCCCGAAGTAAGGAGGAGCAAGGTTTGCCACTTGGCGTAAAATGTTGACCCTTAACAACAAGACTGTCGAAGAGCTCTCCCCAAGGATCGACATTGACATCGATCGTGAGGACCGGCGGGACGCTGCCTGGACCTGGGACCATAGGGACGCCTTGGACCTGCGGTGGTAGCTATTATCTTCTTTTTTCCCTTCCCTATCTTTACTTTTCCTTTTCACTCCCTTTCACCTATCACATGCCACTTTAAGGGCAAAATAATAAAGTTTGTGCTGTTTGATTGAAACCAACCTCTTTGGCATGTTAGCCGTAATTTAACACTTTGAGATCGTATTAAAAGAACCATCATGAGTCCCGAGTGGGCTGTGACAGGGAGTAAATGAAACAAAAAAAAAGAAGTAAACTTTTCTGTAAAGAATAAAGCCTACAAACATTTCAAAAAACCCTAAAAAACCAAAATCATTCAAAAAATCTTTCACCTACGATAAATGTGATATTAAAATAGTAGGGATAATGTTGAACATTCTTTTCCAAATACAAATGTATTGCAATACTGTAGTCTGTGGCTTGTCCTTGACCACTGGGGATAGCCTTTATCAAATTATCTTTGATTCATCCCCCAAAAGCTGATTGAAATAACTATATGGGCTGCCCAATAGAAGTCAGAATCCAGAACCCAAACAAGCTTCCTAAATAATTAATGTATGCATGTTGCTACACTAGTGCAGTATGTTACTTACTATAGTGCTTTGATATTATGTGAGAAGACAAGTGTGTTGTCATTAAAAGTGAATGTTAGAGGTCCTGTAAGAACTTCATCATC
The DNA here is from genome assembly GCF_036417535.1 of Chlamydotis macqueenii. Lineage (NCBI taxonomy): Eukaryota > Metazoa > Chordata > Aves > Otidiformes > Otididae > Chlamydotis > Chlamydotis macqueenii. Next base: position 48,258,282 of record NC_141560.1, on the reverse strand, counting down.
ATTCTTAACCACATGTGACAAACACCATTTCTAACACTCATCAGCTGAACAATTAACTGCATTTAATAATCAGCTAATACTGTCAAGAAAGAAAAAAAAGATTGTTTAATATTGATAGCTGATAAAAGAGCCTTAATGCATAACTGTTTCTGTGAATGGAGGTGCAGTAGATAAGCTAGGAGGGCAGCCCAATGCAACCAATGAAAAAGATGAGAGTGACACTTACATCTGTCCTATTAGCTCCTGATGACAATCATTAGTATTGAAGAGAGATGAGAATTTCAGCATCATTTTCATTATAATTCATAAAGCGTAATTAGTGTATCAGTCCGTAACACTTCCATTAAAAACAGGCACAGTTTCACATTGATGACACTGAGGCCCATACATGGAGAAGAAAAGAGAAATGGAAAAGATAAAATTTACAGCCGTTATACCCACTTGCAATATAATAATTCAGTCATATAAATCTTCCTACAATACCAATGAGTGAGCAAGACCCCCAACACAAGAAGGATATGGACCAGTTGGAGAAGGTCCAGAGGAGGGCGACGGAGATGATAAAAGGGCTGGAGCACCTCTCCTATGAGGACAGACTGAGAGAGTTGGGGCTGTTCAGCCTGGAGAAGAGAAGGCTCCGGAGAGACCTGATAGAGGTCTTCCAGTACCTCAAGGGGGCCTACAAGAAAGATGGGGAGAGGCTGTTTAGTAGGGCCTGTTGCAATAGGACAAGGAGTAATGGTTTTAAAATAGAGGGAGGTAGATTTAGATTGGAAATTAGGAATTTTTTTTTACAATGCGAGTTGTAGAACACTGGAACAGGTTGCCCAGAAAGGTGATGGCGGCCCCATCCCTGGAAACATTCAAGGCCAGGCTGGATGAGGCTCTGAGCAACCTGATCTAGTCGGTGATGTCCCTACTTCTTGCAAGGGGGTTGGACTAGATGACCTTTGAAGGTCCCTTCCAACCCTAACCATTCTATGATTCTATGATTCTATGATTCTTAGAGATGCATATATGGTATTAAATGTATATTTCTAATTTCTAACAAAACTCTTAGCCCTGCATGCAAGGATGACACCTTGCCTTTGGTAGCAATAGTAAAGACAGTCAAGAAGAGTCCCTATTTTCTCCATTCAGCAAGACTTTTCACTTCAGGACAGGTCTACTTCACCATTTTTACTGGCCTGGTCTCTCATTAGATCTTCTGTGGAGATTTACAGTCAAGAATTCCAGCATGTAGTAATTATCAAATTTTTAAAAATCTTACGAGTTTTTTTGCAAGTTGCTCGAAAATCCACTCTAATTTTATAAAATACAATCAATATACTTTATTAGTTTTTGAAAATTGCAGCATTTTGGTAAGTCTGTTATACAAAAAAACCCCACCTCTGAATAATGTTAATTTTCTGTAGTATTTGCATATAGAAAGTAAGTACATTTAAAAGTAAGTACATTTTTTATATTGCTTCAGTTTTGAGTTTCTGAATATTTATGTGTAGCTTTTAACACATTTTATACTTCTGTCCATAGTTTAGAAGGTTAAAAATTCACTGAAAATATAAAATAAGACTTGTGCAATCACCTGACACTAGCAGCAATTGCTTTGAGAAAAAACAAGAAATCTAGACATTCAGAAAGCTGACAATCGGGTGAGAAATCGACATAATATATCTTTAAATGACAGAAAAAAATTCATTTTAATTAATAAAAGTTTACTAAGAATACACAGAACAAAATACTCTTGCCTATATCAGAGGAAGTACAGTAACTCACAAACCACTTTACTTTATAATGATGTATAAACCTTGAAGAGGCTTGAAGAAAATATGAATAGGGATAGAGATCTCTGCCTCCATCCTATGGTGTAAAAAACTCCTTGAAGACTGCAGACATAGGGGCCCCAGTAGCAAAACCTTCTTGTCTGTCTCCACCCTTATCTTATGCTTGGTTGTGTCAATCTCATAGCATAAAGCCCAAGGACCACAGGAGAAGATAAATGGTTAGGCCACCTGCTGACTAGCTACAACATTCATACCCTTTTCTACATGTACACCAGTGTCAGATCTACCATCAGGATAATAGGATGAGAGGAAATATTTCTCAAAAAATTCAGTAAAGGCAAGTTTTTCATCTTTTTTTTGGTTGTCATCAAGTTATTTGTGCCTTTCGTTTTGGATCTTAGGAACACTTCAGTTCGTATTTCTCCATCAAAAATCATGTAATCACCTTTGGTTTTCCCATTTTTTCCATTTGGCCAATCCATTAAATTGCTTGTATTAAAATGTTTTGAGAGAAGGAGTTAAAGAAATTTTAGTAGATATGGCATTGATTAATTATTGCTGTGCATACTAAGGAATCAAGTTGATAAATAGTGCTTAATGTTTTGCTAACCACTTGCTTAACGATTTGCTAACCATTGTGCAAACTATCTGAAGCAAAGTCTTGTGATTGTTCACAAAAGACAGTTCCTGGTAAGGACTAGGGGGTCTCTTCAAGAACCAGCTAAAACCAACCCTGCAGCTTGAATAAAAGCCAAAGAATAACTGAGTTTGCGCAAGAACAAAAGGTTACTAGCAGTGACGAAGAGGAGTCACCTACCTTCATCCCCATGACCCCCGACGACGACCACTGGGAGGCACTGCGCAAGCGCAGATGGGAGGAGTTTATGAAAATGACCCCTTGGGACTAATTTTAATACGAAGCAGGGATAGGTCATGCATATGTATAGGCGTATTGTAAAACTTTATGTATATGTAACACTTGGTTGTATAAATTTAAAGTGAGTTGCCGCGTCAGGTGCGCATGGTTTTGGCAGGACTACCCCTCCGTGCTGCCCAGGGCTGAATAAACATACCTACTTTACAATCTTACAGATTGTGGAGTCTGTTTTCCGCATGTCAGTTTCCTTATTACCATTTTTGGACTAATACCTTATTGAACTTATGAGCTGAAAGTTTCTCATTTGGTTGTGGTCTTGAGCAGTGGACATTGGTATTACCAGTTAGGTCTGGCAGGAGGAGAAGAATTTATTAAGTGAAAGATTATGTTTAGAGTTCAAGTAATGGTAATAAGTATCAATCTGAAAGAAGCATAACACAAGTGTATGACAATATAACATGAATTTCGCAAGCCGCTATGGTTTGCTCAGGCATGACATAACTCCTTTGAATACTTTAGTTAAAATTACAGTATATATTTTAATACAAGAAAGTAATATTACATCTTGTGTATGTTGCACCAAATGTAATATAATATATGTCAGAACTAAATTGTAACATTTTTTGCTGCCTCAGCAAATGTCTGTTTGTATCTACAGCTTTGTCAAAAGGCAATAAAGCAAAAAGCTTATTTATCTCACTATGGGGATGTAAGTTCTATTTACTTAAAATGAAATTCTAAGACATGCTGCTTCTGGTTTTGTATGAACAGTTTATCGCTGTCGTTTAGAAGCAGCAAATCTTTACCCTTGGTAAAACTGTCTGCCAGAGGAAGAAATATGGTGTTTACTTAGTGATAAACCATTTCCAGAAAAGAGGGGATGTTAGTCCTGAGATGAGTGATATGAATTTTGAAAATTAAAAAGTACTAGTAGCATGTATGTCTTAAGGATGTATTTAGCAAAACAGGTATTCTAAGTCTGCAGGAGCACAAATATCTCCTGGAGGGTAACAATCAAGTTTCTTAGAAATTTGCTTTTCAAATAGAAAAGGACAAAGCATTGCATATTGAATATTAGCCACTTTGAACCTTTATGCAAAGCTCAAGAGGATCCTTATTCACTCCTATTTAAAGGTATTAAAGCAAAGTGCTTTGTACTAGACTAGAGTGATGAAGTGGGAAATGCTAGGACAAGCCTAAGTTCACTGTATGAATGTACTGTGTGAGTTGAGTTGGTGACAGAGGACTTGCTATGATTTTAGATTGAAAGGGTTTGATGAAACAACAATGCTGACATTTTTAAAATATTCTAGATATCTTTAAAGCAAGAGAGCTGAGGAATTTGCACTTGTACCTAGAGGTGTCAACAAATTCTGTGGTTAGAAACAGGCTAAGATGTAAACAGGAAAACTGTTTCTTCAGTCAGAGAGGGAAGTTACACAGATTGACAAAGCTAGTAAAAGAAATTGGAAACCTAAGATCATGGAATCATACAGTGATTTGGGTTGGAAGAGACCTTAAAGATCATCTAGTTCCAATTCCCCTGCCATGGGCAGGGACACCTTTCACTAAACCAGGTGGAAGCACACAGATCTTAATTGTTTTTAATTTTTGTTCTTCATGCTTCAAATCTTAGATTAAAGAAATAGCAGTGCTACATTTTGAAGATTTTGTCCTTGAGTCACTTTAATAAACTTGCAGCTCACAAGTCTCAGCAAAGCAAGGGTTTACAGGATCCGGTAGTGCAGGGGGAAATAGCAGAATTAGGAAATAGAAAGAGCCTTATGTAAAAGAAATAGCTCTAAGGAAAATAACTCCCAATCAAATCCACAGTGTTAGATAAGGAAGTTTGTAGGTCATGGGTCATTTTATAACTGTGACAACAGTAGTAATGTGCAGTTTGATCTAGTATCCAAAATCTTTGATACTATATATATTACCTAATGCACTCTTGATTTCAGCCCTTTCTTTAGGATCTTTGCTGTCACAAAGATATTTGTGTATTTGGCTCACAAGTTTCAAGGCATGGATGCCATGTGCAATTAACACATGCGAGACCCCATCACAGCCTGAGATCATACAAGTGTGATGTAGCATCCTCCAGGTGCTCTGGGAAGGACAGCAAAAGCCACCAAAGCAGGAATATCATCTAATCTGTCCCCTTCCTTTATCCAAGAATCAGAAATGCATTTGCTATACTAGAAAAATCCAGATGTTTCCTGACGGGTGCATATCTGCTAGTATTATGGAGGATGCCTATATCTACATCAGGGCACAGACACTGTTCCAGTCATGTGATATACTATGCAGCAGTGCCATGTTACAGATCGTGAAACATGTCCTTACTGTACAACTCAGTGAAAATCCTGGAAATAGAACTGTGTATTTTCATTCTCTTTTGATTTAATAAGACAGTGAAAAAAACTGTTAAAGACCATAGCAATTCTTACACGGGGTCTAAACAGCCTTCAGTACATTCCAGTTAACAATATTCACTTACCTGGTTGAAAATCCCATCTTCTTCTTGCTAAAAAGGTCAGACTCCATTAGTCTGAGATTATTTAATAAGTATGTCCTTTTCAAAATATAATAGATGTTTTCTTCAGTTAGGACAGTTGTTTCTTTTTTGTTTTGTTTCTGTCACAGCTGTCTTAACAACAGCTATGGGTGGACAAGCATTCATACTAGTTAAGATCCCAGATCATTGTAGTATTAGCAATATTAGGGATATTCAGTTATTGACACACTAAATAAAATAAGATAATGAAGAAATATATGTTATGTATGAGATGAATGGCCTTTTGTTATCGACCTTTCTGGCCAATGTCTTGGTTACAAGCCAAGAACACTTCCTATAAAATCTAGAGAGTTTTTTCAGTCTGCAAGTCTCAGCTCCACTGTTCTCTGCTTCTCTTTTTATTGGCTTCTTGCTTTTAAACAAAAATATTATTAACATGTAATTCATTACATTTAAATAGTTTAGTCAGAGATATTATCTTTCCCTTTTGTCATAGTATAACTTTTGCCTTTATTTTACAGTGTATAGCTATTGTATGCTATCCATTTTACCTGTATATCTATTGTATGCTATCTGTAATACTCAAGGATTTAAATGGATTTGCATCTTTGTACTGCTATAGAAGAGGTAGGAAAGAGAGAATGTGTTGTATGACTTGTTCAATTTAACCAAAACGGATTCTAAATACATAAAAGGCCATATTTGTTTGTATACAGTACCAAAGAAATAGTTACTGCCTTACCTGTCAATTTACATTTGCATTTGGCAGTGTTTGTTTACTATACCTTCACGGACATGTCCAGTGGAGTGCAATCTCCAACTTAGTGGAAAACAAGGTCTGAAATCTCTGATCTTCACCCTTTCTTATTCACCCATGGACTAGACATAAAAGAAATCAGCAAACTGTTATACAAAAGAGCAGATTCTTATAAAATTATTCTGTATCTCTCTCTGAAATTTCTGTTCCAAAAGTAGCCTGTTATTTCTTGATCCCCCTGACTGCAGTGTTTCACAGGATGTCTAAGCATAAGTATACTGAAGAAAGCTTCACAATAAAATTATTCATTAAATTTCCTAGTGTATATCTAATGAAAAATGTGTACTTCTTACCTTAGGTTCTGGTTATATCATAGTCTATCACATAGTAACCTATCTCCTTGGCAGAAGGGAAGCAGCCCAGCCCAGCTCATTTTCATGAGCTTAAACTCTTTTGGCTTTTCTGGAAACAGAAAATGTTCAGCTTACCTCAAGACTGTCCAGTCATTGACATTTACAGAAACTACTCACATGAACTTCTAAATATTGACTAATGTGAAATTTGGCCTCTATATTGCTAGTGTTGATGAACAAAAAAGGAAGCTCTAAATTTAAGTGATGGAACTTCTGTTGTATGTGCTCAATTGGCTCTCATAGAGAAAAAAAAATCCAATACTTTAGTGTTAAAAGAAATACATGCGATAAATAATTCAGAGACATTGTAAATGGCACCTGTAGTGTAGTTTTAATGCCCTTTTAATACAACTGAATAAACATAAACCCAAGATTTTTAGAAATACACAATTTAAATCATGAGGTTTCGAGGAAATCTTTAAGGACACAGAAATCCCCACTGTGGAGACCAAACCCAGATGCCATAGTAATGACCAGCTGTGCTAGGAACCAGAAAAGCTGGCAAATATTTTGTTCAAGGGAAAGAGCAAGAATTTGCCTGGAATTTGAGGGGAGGGTCAAAAAGCAGACTCACTGTGTACTGTCTCTGTACACCAAGCCTAAAAACATAGATAAGAGTGTGATTGGTATCAAGCTGAAGTAATGAATGGAGAATTTATACAGCAACAACAGAATCTGAGGCAAGAAACAGTCAATGTGGTTCAAGGCCGGGTGAGCTGATCTGCAATTGGGAGCTGGGTTTGAGGTCTAGAAGCAACTGGAAGTCAAAGCCAAGACTGCAGCCTGAAGCACTTTAGTGGACAAGTTTTCCCAGGTGCTGCCTACAAGACCTGTGCTTGGCAGGGAGGGAGAGAACTGTGCAAGCAGCAGCCAGTGATGGGCTGTCTGACACTGTCTCCCACTTCTGTTTGATGGATAGCTCAGGATACTGTTCATTATTTCTAGTTAAGAATTTGTAACATGTGTATTATATACTGACAGGAAATAGGAGGTAAAATCTTAATCTTTGCACCAAACAGCTTCCTTTCTTCACATTTTGTCATTGAGGAAATATGTCATTAAAAAGGATACAGAAAAATGTCTTTTGCCATTTTTTTTTAATTCTCATCACACATGATAGGCAGAAAAAAAATTCTTACTCAAACACTTCGCTTGCTTTTTAAAGCTTAGGTGTTTTTAGTTTCACATTGATTTTAGTGCTTTACAAGCTTAATATGTGAAATAGCTTTGTCACAAATTAGTGCCTAAATTTTGTCTTTTTCTTCATTTAAACTTTTTCTTCAAGAGCCTTGTGTGCAAATAATGATAGTATATTTTGTGCCAAAATATTTTCAATACTTTTGTGTCTCTGGAATAAATTATGAAAAAATATTCTAGATGGGGAAGAAAAAAATAGACTTGATATAAATTTCTCTCTATCTTACAATGTGTGTAGTGCAGTGGGTAAAACGTATTTGTAGTTGGTGGTGAATTCCTTACATCTGGAATCCAGCACAAGTGGCAGTTAGGCTATAGAAGATGCACATGTTCTGATGTTTCAGCCTCTGACCTGTATGTATGTGACAATGAGCAAATGTCAGCCCCTCTTCTGCCCTAATCATGCACAAAATTTACTTAAAGAGTAAATTCCTGTCAGTTAATGAAGGAGTATTTTCAGCTGAATAACTGATAGCAAGAGAGATCTGATAATGTCTGACCATAAGTTCTGAGATTAGAAGCTCTAATTAGCCAGGTGTGATCTCCATGCTACCAAAACTAGATTATTTTAACAATTTCCCAACAGTTTGGATTTTGACAGTCCAGTGATAATGTATTTTTGCCTAATGATGACACGTGGAGTCAGGGCTGACCACAGCTAAGAATTTCTGATATTCTCTGTATTGCAGTATGCTGCTTGCTATTTGGTCCCTGGACATAGCTTATGTCTGGTTTAGAACCAGAAAGGTTATTTCATATATAAATTTCATTTAGATTGTCTAGTGAGCAAGAAAACTAGTCGATATCTCACTAATATGATTTACTACTCTTCTCTTCTGCACATTTTGAAAGGTGCCTAGGTGCTAGAGGTGGGTCTACCACAGAGTTCTTGTGTGAGTATTCACAAGGCACATCTGCTTTATTAAAGTGAAGGTATTCCATACCTAGCAGGGCATTTGTAAAGACAAAACACAGAAATTGTGAGATACTCAGATACTAACTTGAATCGAACAGTCAGTATTTTATCAAAGGGTAAGAAGCAAAGCACATTAAAGAATGTGAATGCTTTTGGAAGTTAATGAATGCATAGCCAAAGCCACACAAGGTCCTAAACAAATCTGTAGAATTAACACAGTATGACAAGTACATAAACCTATTCTCATCATATTGTCTGCTCTACATTTTAAAAGGGTACACCCTATAAATGAAGTAAGGTAGTAGAGAAGAATAAAATGCAGTATCTTTGTAATTCATTAATTGTAATATCAATAATTGTATCTCTTCAAAATAATTTTTCTTTCTTCAACTCTTAAAAAGTATTTGCAGTGATTTACCCCAATGATAATCTCATGCTTTAAGAAGCACTTGAATGTCAATGCTACTATCCTCTATATATAAGATATGTGAATATAAACTATTTGACATATAGCAAGGCAGTTGTGTGCGTTATTGCTGTATGTCCTTTTAATATTTTAGTTTATAGCCTGTGCCTCTTGGTTCTACCACTTGGCCTGTTGTTGCTGAAACATTTGTCTAACATCACTACTGTTCACGTCTCAGGTATCTCTTTATAGGCAGTAAAATGTACAGCGCTGCAGATGTTGCCTGCAATTTGCTTCAGGTGAGTACAGATTTTTTTTTCCCAGCATTGAAACACACTTGCTCATTGTAATCACTAGAGGACAAACTGTGGCTAATTTCACATGTGCCTTTGTAAAAAATCAAGATGTTATTCACTAATAGTAAATAAGAGGTGCTTACTTGCAACACGTCAAAATTTTTATTATTTGAATTTTGGCTGTGCTCCATCGTTAATTATGTTGTGCACATTAACAGGGTATTTGTACAGAGAAACAATTACAGAAAATATTTCTTAATATACACACACTCTCCCCCTGCTCAAACAAAAAGTTATGCATGGGGTCATATATAATTGGCTAGACTGATAACAAGTCCCCAGGTAGTTATAGTTTAGACATATGATGAAGAAGATAGGCTTTCAGCTGTCTGTAAAATTTGCTCCACACACTCTGTTGTGACTTTCCCCATCCCTAGCCTTATTTGAGAATGGAAAAAACCCAAAAGATCGGATTAACTGCATGTTTACAACCAGTAGACAAGACTTTTCGCACTTTGTATTTCTTGTTAGCAGCAGTAGAAAGCCAGCAACTCATTACACTGCACTTATGTTCTGTCTTGCTTAAAAACATGTCTATTTTAACCAACTGTGTGTGATTCTTTAGGTGATCATTTAAGAAAGATTTAGATGTCAATATAAGTATAATAAATCCTTATTCTTTTCAATTCATCAAAACCTCAGAGCTTTACTGGGAAAGGGTTTTTTTTGTGATAATAAAGAGATTTTCTTCCATATTCTAGTAAAATTCAACTGGAAACATTTGTGGTGTTTGGGCAAAGATTAATTACTTCACTGTCTTTTCCCAATATCCCTGCATTTTTCAGAATTAGACAATTTCAGCACTTATAAAAACAAGAAACCTGTGCTGGCCATTGTAGAACAAGTCTGTTCTCTGATATTTCTACTGTCAGAAGCAACAAGCATCAGAAGACCATGAGGACAAACAAATTTTCTTGTGGGATTTCCAAAGTATATGTACATTTGCCCCACTTTCACAGTTGGGCTACTGAAACTGTATATAGTTAACACATTAATTTTTGTGTTCTAAATTGGATAACCTACTTGCAGCTCACAAACAAGGAAATTAAATACCTGTTGAAATTTATATGCTAATCTGACACAGATTCAAATTGCAAAAGCCAAGATCTGAAGTGCATTAAAAAATATTCGCTCCTGTTTAAGTGTCTGCACGCAAGGTTTGTGTGACTCCATTTCTGGAGCTTACCACATACGCAATTTTTTATCTGCAACCTAAGTTGCATGTGTGTATAACATAAATTGGGTAAGGGTTTTATTATATGAAGCTGTCAGCAAAAGAGATGCTTTTTTTCACCATAAAAGATCAATCTCAAACATAAAAGTGATGCCATTTTTTGATGTATATGTAATGTAGCTCTAGTTACTAAAGGACAAAGACTATCAGAACTAGGTGTCAGGTAATTGTAATATGCTTGAAGTTGGAAGTATTAATTAACATCTTTTTAATTACTTAGTGAGGCTGAAAATATACATACTCTTCCAATACAGTGTCCTTTTACAACCACATTAATATGTAATGGCAGGCTTGTTTAGCACTTGTAGAAATCCTGAGTAATGTCTTAGAGAGTTATATTTGAGCCATCAAGCAAACTACAGTCTTCTGTGTAAGTCTGGCATTTGCTATGAGGATCAGTACTACGAATACTTAATCTCTGCTATGCATTTTCCTACTTCCTACAGATGTTGCTGACAATTAAACAAGTAGGTGGCATTTTCATACTGTAACTTCTCAGGTAAAATGTGTTTGTCTTGAGCCCTGGCAACACAAGACTTTGCATCCTTTCTGACACTGTTCTGTTGACTAAGCAGTCAAATACCATGAAGTATTTGCTTTGATTTCTGTATAAAAATAGAGCTACATACCCAGATCTTTACATTTTCCCTCTGATCCAAGATATGCGTAAAGGCTGATCCCAAGACAAATTAATACAATAAAACCTTTCATCGACTCAGTGTTTCTTGGATCATGTGCTTAATTAGTGTAATCTATTAATTCTTTCAGCTCTTTATCAATATTTATTACGATAATTTAGTTACCCTTAGATTCGACTTCCAGTTCACACTTTAATTTATATTATACGTGAAGCTGACTGCTTGTGTTTTACAACGTAAAACTGAAATGCAAATCCCAGTGCATTTTATCATTAACAGCAACAAACTTTATTGTATGTACTAAAGCGCATTCATCTCAGTGCTTGACTGCAAAGAGTGATATACTTATAGGAAAATGGTTGTACACAAGCACTGGCTGGCAAATAGATGTCCAGTTTGGAACACCTAAGGCAGTTTTCCAAAGGCTTACAGTTGCCAGAGAGGAATAAGCAAGCCTCTAGGATATCCAGGCAATGGATATGCCACAACATGCAGTGAATCAAGCGCAAAGCCACATCAGGTGAGGGGAGCATGTTTCCTTTGTGGACAGTGAAAGGGGAATTTATGTTGTACTGGCAGAAGATTTATGTCACCAAGAGGTGAATTATAGTTTCATCTTCTTTATGAAAGAACTGCCAACAGGGTTGATTAAAAAAAATACAGAAACCTAACAAAATTAAGAGTCTCTCTTCCTCTGCAAAGTTTTATTAACTTTTGGAAAATCAGCCAGCTATGTACATTCAGTGTAGGTAGAGAAGTGTAGCCATTATTCTACATGCATGGCCATTTAAGATTTGGCATGCTATCCATTTAATATTTTGAATTCCAGTAGTTGGATCAGGACAGAGCCTGTGTAGTTGCAAAGGGAAGCCACAGGCATTGATGTAGAACTCCAGACAAACTAGACTTTCACAGACTTAAAACAATGCACTTTGTAAATTATTCAACGGCAGCAAATCACTAGCTGTTGTGGGCAATGAATATCAGAAGCCCTGGGATTTTAAAACAAGGGACTTTCTAAGAGAAACAAAATTGAGGATACCTGGTGGTGGGAAGATGATAAGGAACACCTGGTGGTGGTTAGAGGCACTATGGGTATAATAGCATGGAAACAGTAAGAATAGGGGGTTCTCTGCCTAGCTTGCAGTAGAGTCTGGGATCACAACTGAGACTTTGCTCTAACAACTGGACTATGCTGTAAACAACTACACACTGACAACTAGCAAAATAAATCTAAAAATAACCATCCACGAGTGTGTAGCATAGATGTATTCTGAGCACAGTGAAGGAAAAGAGTGGGCCATGAGGAATAAAAGGGAAGAACAGAAGAAAAGGACTAATAGTAATATGCAGCTGATGTTTATGTGGATGGATTTTATAGGTACGTTATATCTATTCTGTATATATTAAAAATGTTCAGAATTGCAATCAGTGGAGGCTAGAGTAGAGAAAAAGACCATTATGTTGTACAAATGACAGCATCTACTGGCTGCCTCAAGCAGGGCCATTTGTTTGATTGAACAAATCTATGGCCACAGGGAATTTTTCCCAGCAGATTTACTGATGCTGCCATTTGTGTTATAGAAGCAAAACTGAGGATCAACTTATCACATAATACAGATGGCTGCTGAAGGAATATGCCATAATAGCTTCTTTGGTATGAATTACCTGAACTACTGGTGTAGGCTCCAGAGTGACAACTCTAGAAGCGACAATTGAATTGAATTTTGTAAGGAATATACCACTACATCATGCATAATGTATCAGTTTTTCTCAAAGTATTTCAAAAGTAATTCAAGGCTCTGCTTAATTACTTGTATTTCCTCCTAGGCCATCTGAAAATATAGTATTTCATCATTTTTTAACTGTATATGTTAGCATGATCTGGTCTTCAGCAACCCAGATATGGAAATTTATGTGTGCTGGCAAATTACATCAATTTATTCACTGTGGTTTAATTTCACTAACACACGTGATAAGAGAGATTGAGCTCAACATCTCTCCTTTTATGTACAAATAACCCCTTGCGTGACATATCATATGAGACTCAATTACTGCACATAATAAAATGACACCACAAATAAAAACATATTTCCTAATTCAGTTATGCTCAGACATGAACAGTCAGTAAACATATGTTTGACATTGAATCAGTAATCAGCACCACTTCCTTAGTTGCAGAATAATCTGAAGTATATGATCCCTGGTAGCAGCAGAAGGGGATGAGGAGCCCATACTGCCCATTTGCTCTTTGCTTCTGGCTCATTTGTTGCAGTGGGTGAAATGAGGGCTGCTACGGAGCAGCTCCTTGGGGCACTCCTGTGACAGGTCTGGGCTCTACACCAGCACTCCATAGGATAAATTTCAAGTGTTGCTCCAAAATTGCAGCCAACTGATTTGTGAACCCATCTGTTTGGGACATGCAGATGCAGGTTTAGCATCCGTAAAATAAATGCGCTTCCATTTATTAGGAGCACCTGTTATTTCTATTGTAAAGCAAGATTAGGGATTTCTCGCCTACAGACTCTAGAAACTATTTTAAGCAGAGTTATTTCCTGTTCCAAAAAGTTTACAATATAGGTATTTTATAAATGCTTTTCAGATGACCATTGGAAGGACTGACATTGCTAGGGAATGGACATCTGAGCTGCGGAAGAACTGAAGTGGAGAAATGTACCAAAGCGTGACTGCTATGTCTCAAGCACAAGAGGCAGTCAGAAAGCCCAGCTGCAGGGTATGTAGCAGCCCTGGCACAAGGCCGTGTGGAGAGATAGACTAATTGGAATCTATTTTCTCACAGCTTTGAAATAACGCTCTTCTCTTTGCCATTTACTTCAGCTTTTTCTTAAGTGTCTTATCAATTTTTTTTTTTTTTTTTATGTGAGCTAGAACTGAGAATTGCAGGTAAATGAAAAGTGTTTCAAAGCCTCCTGCAAGCAGTCCACTCTTTACACTCTCTGAAGCTCACTTTGTGATTCCTTGAATAAACATCACCGAGATACTGGTCCTAGCTGAATCAAGCTTAAGCAGAAATGTAAAGCATAAAAGTGAGCAAGAGGGAAAAATTATATTTCTTTTCTGTGCTTTCAATTCTCTCTCCTCACACTATCTTTCGTACTTGCTTCTGGAAGCACATACATAATTTTAAGCTCATTAAAAATAAAGGTCAAATATAATTATTATTTTTTAGCTTGCATGGCAGTAAACTTGATACTCCTCTGAAAACTGTTGAACAGCGTCTTGTTACTATTAGTAATACACATTTTCAGACCTCAAGGAGTTACTGACAAGAGAACAGATGCCAGAAATCATCCCCTAAGGGTTAACAGATGTAATAGCCTTTGCTTGTTCTTCCAGTCACTGTTGCAGAATGTCATGATTTCATAAACTTATATACAGGATTCAAATAAACACATTGCCTTCTACATGAAACCAGGACCATTTATCAACCCTCAGGATATTGTCAGGAGAAAATAAAGAAAGTCAAGTGCAGTAGTGCTCTTGATATACTGGTTGATGACACACATAAAAAATGTAAAAAGTAAAACACAGCTTGGGAAAAAACAGATACAATGAAGGGGTCACTTTTCCTCAAGGCTAGTCCTCTCAGGAATGTATGAAATAATCTTTAAGAACTTTGGAAAGGAGAGAGTAAAATTACATACAGACATAAATGAGGTGTAGCTCCTTTCTCCTTTTCACTGAAATTTTGGGTACCAAAAATTGGCACTGCAGGAAATGTCCAGCACATAATGTGTGGGTAAAGCAATTATTTATTGTAGCCAAAAGAGACTTCAAGTGAATGTCCTTCAATAAAGAAAGTCTGAGACATGTATTTATGGTGAAGCAAATTGCTCATTTCTTATTAAACTAAAGAAATACAGCTCATAATATGCATCTGTATGTGCCTTATAAATACCTATCACAGAAAATTCTTACAATCATTTCCTTACTGTTTAAGCAATTCTATCCTTGTTAATACAATTGTTGTATTAACCTGGCATTCACATAAGTTTACACAAACTTCCCCTTCAAAAGCAACAATTTGCATCATTCTGTGAAGCACATTGGCTTGCAAATGTCACTGTGCAAGATATATAAACATATGACATGCAAAGAAAAGTAATATGCTGCTTTATTTTATACACACATTTTTCATTCAAAGATTTTTTAAAAAAAAGACTTGAGTGAAAGGAATAGTACTTGAAAAAGTCATAGCTTTATTGATATGTTTGTCCCTGCATTAAGCAGTCTGTTCTACAGAAGCAGTTTCACAAGCTCCTTCTCTACTGTTGCATCTTATAAAAGTGCTTTCATGTTTTCCCTCATTATTTATTATTAATGAGTTTTAGAATCATAGAATTGTTTGGGTTGGAAGGGACTTTTAGGTGTCATCTAGTCCAACCCCCCTGCAAGGAGCAGGGACATCTCCAACCAGATCAGGTTGCTCAGAGCCTCATCCAACCTGGCCTTGAATGATTCCAGGGATGGGGCATCAACCACCTCTCTGGGCAACCTCTTTCAGTGTTCCACCACCCTCACTGTGAAATTTTTTTTCCTAATATCTAATCCAAATCTATCTCCCCCTATTTTGGAACCATTACCCCTCATCCTATCACAACAGGCCCTACTGAAGAGTTTCTCCCTGTCTTTCCTGTAGGCACCCTTTAGGTACTAGAAGGCCACTATAAGGTCTCCCCAGAGCCTTCTCTTCTCCAGGCTGAACAGCCCCAACTCTCTCAGCCTGTCCTCAAAGGAGAGGTGCTCCAGGCCTCTTACCATCTTCCTGGGCCTCCTCTGGACTTACTCCAACAGGTTCACGTCCTTCTTATACTGGAGCTCCAGAACTGGGCATAATACTCCAGGTAGGGTCTCACCAGAGCGGAGTAGAGGGGCAGAATCACCTCCCTCAACCTGCTGGTCACACTCCTCTTGATGTAGCAGTTGGCCTTTTAACTTCTACTGAAAATGTCTACATTTTGGATTCAGTAGTGGCTGGGATCTTCCAGCTCCAAAGTGCTTTTATTTTAGCAAATCAGTTCTCCAGGCATTTCCATTAATATCAGATTTGTATAACCAGTTCAACAGCTCTTGACATAATATATTTAACTTTGGAATAACAAAAGGATAATTACAAATAGTGGAGCAATTTTTTAGTAGACAGGATATGAATCATTTTCCCCAAAGTTTTCTAAATGGGCCACCTATAAATAATTACGAACAACTGACAAATAGCCTCAGCAGCTGTAATCCTACTTCATCCATGAGATCAGCACAAAGCCTTATTTGGAAAACTCAGGTGGTACTTCAGTTGTATACGAGTCTTGAAAAAAAAGTTTTGAAATAGGATAAATTTAACTTAGAAGAATTATAGTAGTAATAAAATGACATTGAAAAATTAGGCAATTTTACAAAGAATTGCAAATATGGTGTACAGATAAATGGAACCTTGTTAGCAAGTCTGCTAGACAAATCTGACAAATACCGTGAGGAAGTGTGAAAGGAGATTGTATCAATATACAAGAGTATAAATCATTTAAATAGCTATGCCAAGTAATGCAGCAGGATTACTTATCCTGTGAAGTTACAAATACGTAACAGACGAAAGGAGCAAAGCCTTAAAAAATACTAGGGTGAACAGCTTTATCTTCAAAAACAGGAACAAAATTTATATCTATTTTAAAGATTAATTAAATTGCAATTGGTTTATTGTAAAAGGCTAGTGACATAGTTGTAACTGAAAAAAACACTAACTTGAAGAGAAATTAAGAAAAAAAATTAAAGATATATTGATTTCTTCAAATCATGAGGTTTGTATTTGGAAATATCTGTCATCTTATCAGGGCCTTTCTGGTTTAGCACTCCTTATATTTGACTCATGTACTCCTCTAATCAACTCAATAAATTGGTTTTGGATAAGATGTGACTCTTGTCTGCCTGAAGATTATCTTTCAGAAAAGGATCCCGCCTTCATAAGTAGACAGTTACAGAATCCATGCTTGCTTTTGGCTGCATGGTTAATTATTTGCCCCGTTAAAAAATTATTTAATTTTATTTTTAACTTGGGATTCAAACAGGGCTCCAGTCTTTTATAATTATTACCTATTAAACAAAAACTGACTTTGCAATACTTCTTCATTTTATTTGTATGCTTCATTCAGTATGTCTTTGTCGAAAAGGTAATCAAATCACACTGTTTACTTTCCTCATCGCTACCCTAGAATCATTTCGCTTGTTACCTGTAGAGTTTTTAGAAGTACTGAGCAGCCAGCTAAATGAGACATGTAGATATTAATAAATATAAAAAATTAACATGAAAATGTTCAATGCTAAATAGAGATCAGGCTGAAGTTCATAAAGCTCACTCCAGGTTTTAGCCAAGACTTTGTTTCTGTTTGAACTCTGCTAAACATTCAGGGCTATTCTGTTGAACCAAAGATGCTGAAAATCAGGTATGTGCTTTCCTAGAAGAGTATATTCACAAAATTTTGTGAAGTTTTATATTACATATAATGTAATTCTTTTTTCTTTCTTAATTTTTTTTTCTAAATTATTTGCATTTTGGAGTTCCATAATGTGCTTTTTTTTTTTTTTTGGACTGTTAAGTAATTTCCTTGTGCCACACTTTAATAAAACTAACACATGGCATAAACAAGTTGTATATAATGAGCAATGGAGCTTCAGTATGTGCCAGATCGTTTTTCTGAGAAAAAGAATAATGAAAATTTTAAAAATTTTTCCTTGGTGAGTATCCTCAGAAAAGAGAAAGCCCTGGAGCTGGAATGGATCCCTTGACCTTCTTTCCAGCACCACTTATGGTATTAAAGAGTGGATGGGCAGCATTTTGGGGACACATTTCCTACGAGTCATTTCTTCTGCTCATGTGAGCAGTTCCTTGCTTGGTCTGCAAGAGTCCTGAAAATCAGTATAACTTGCAAGCTGCCCCCCGTTACATAAAAGTGAGCGCACTGACTGCAAATAGTGGCAAGCAGTACACTATTTGGTCACTAACCATAAAGTGTAATTAGGACTGGGAGGGAAACATGTTTTATCTGTATGTTTCTGATGTTCCCTGTAAATTTGTGTTACTATGCAAAGGTTTTAAAATAAACTAAACAGGAAAAATATAATTAAAATAGTTATCTGTGTATTTTGCTGACAGTTCCTCTAAATGTAAACAAGATCTGGTTTGTGGAATTTGAAACATTTCTGAATATCTCCTGAGTTACAGCAAATCCTTTGGATTACATGGAAACAGATTATGGGCATTTTTTTTTTTTGCTTGCAGTTCTTTGCAATGAATTTTGATCTTTATGATTTTTAGTTATTTTGAAATGTGTCACACACCTTTATTTTTAAAGGCTTCCAGCAAAGCTGCATTTCATCAAGTAATGCAGAACAGATCATGGAACTTTTGTACCAAATAAACACATTTATTGCAAATATACTGTCATGGTGGTGTATTTTACTTATTCTACAAGTTGATTAGGGATCATAGAAAGTTTTTTTTCTAGCTAGAGAGAAGCCAATCCAATAACTCAGTAGTAATTTCAAAAGGTAATCTTAAGTAGCCAGCAGTTTTAAAATGCAACGTAATTTTAACATATCCCGAATATTTACTAGATACCTAGAATGTTAAATTGATGACTGTGATTTTTCTTCTTTTCATCTGTATGTAAAAATGTATATATGTAAAAATATATTATAATACACTCAAGTATGTGCCTAATTCAAAGTTTCTGATAATAACAACTCATACAAATGAGTAAAACCTAATAAAAGAATTAGAGTTAAGCAGACCATAATCTTTAAGTCCTTGAAATGTTTCTGAATTTTCCCTTTTTTATTTAACAATTTTTTTTTTGAGAATAAGAGATTTTCTTCAAATTTATCAGAAACACTGGAATATTCTTAAAATCTTATTACCTTATTTCAAGCACGCCAAATAAAAATAAAATTTTTTAAACTATAATTTCTCCAAGCTAAAAAGTTCTTCCAAAATTTATTGTGCCAACTAGTTTTCAGATTTGGAAAAATAATTTTAAGAACTTAGATATTTCAGTAGGAAGCATCAATTTTTCTCACTCACTTGTTTTTTTTTTTTATTAAAAATCTGGCTTTTTGAATGTGTGAGAGACTAGACATTAATGCAAAATGTTTATAACTGTGATAACTATTTAAGATTACTTTTATTCTTTGCTTTATGATCCAGGGAAATTTAATCAGATGCCTTAAAATGAATACTGGTCACATGAGTATTACTCTTTTTACACCACTGGTTAACTCTATGCTAATTTCAGAAAGTCATTGGAAGTAACAGCCTACTCAAGCTCTTCATGTGGAATTGATGATGATTGCCAATACAGCAATTATACTTTTAAAATAGAAGAATAATCTTTTTTAAGTCTACATGCTGAACTTGTCAAGTCAATGTTTTCATGCCATCAGTAGGAAACCCTGGCTGTCGCCACACATGAGCGTAAACCTTGTCTGATCCCTACGGGCATATTTACTCTGTCATGTTGCTCAGATGTGAGCCTGTTACATCTTAGTAGCTTAAAAGCCTTTTTCCAAGATGTTTTCCACAGACCTTTGTGCAGTGATGAGGTTAAGGAGGACTGCAAATGAAATTTTGTCTGATCACAGTGGAGGTGGAGGAGAAAGTAGAGATTAAGTCCCTCAGTCCTTAGCGGTCACAGGGGACCTCCTGACAGTGATGTGCCTCTGTGCTGCCCCAAAAGAATCATCCTAAAATGTACCTCTTTCTCTTCAGGTTAGTAACAGCCTGTGATAGGCCTATCCTTGCATGCCTGGGACTGAAGACTTAGAGTTTTGCAGTGGTGGTTTTGAGGCTTAAAATGTCTGTTCTTCCCTTTGTTTGAAAGTGGTGCTTAAAAAGCAGACAAGAGAAACCAGGTATTCTTAATTCTTCTGAGATAAAAGGTACAAAAAGCCTCAGTAATTATCAAGAACTTAAGTCTCTGTAGTTATTAGAAGACATATATGTAATGTGATGGTCAAAAAGTAAAAATAGATTCTGACTATTAATTAGCTTAGTTCTAAAATTTAATTCTATCATCTTTCTAATGTGTAGTAATATCTCTTGGTTCATACTGGGTTTTTTTCAGCATGAAATTGTGTGATCTTCAGTGTTTCTTATACACTTGTTCTTGCATGTACAAAATGAAAGCTTATATTGTCTCACTCCTTTCTGTTGACACCTGTGGCTATATAAAAATCAATTACAAGCCAATTTTAAACACAGCATGGATTCCCATACAGAGATACAGAGGGGAAGGAAGATAAGTGGCACAATTTATATATATATACATATATCTATTTTTTTTTTAAGAAAAGGTTCTGTAAGGAAGTATAGCCTGTTAAAACTTTTTAATGTCAAAGCAAACCTAATGCTTTTGTTTATACAAAAGCAAGTCTGAGAGGGAAAGCTCTTCATACAGAAATAGTTCTCATTCTGCAGAGCTTCATGTGCCAAAAAAGTTATGAACAATTCCAGTTCCTTTGCTTGGCTTTCACATCCTCTTTGAATTCCTTGGCTTCTGATTTTAGACTTTATAAATGTCATCCAAGCAAAATCTTTAATTAACCTGCAAAAGTATTCCTGATGGACAGCAAATCAGAGAAGAAAACTGGTAATAGATCACATCCAGTAGCAACTGAACAGAATGGTAAAGCCTGAAACTAGCCCTAGAGCACCACACTTACATACTTTCATAGCAAGACTGTGTTGAAGTTTTTTTTTGCCATCCCCTCTTGGGACTTACATCATATTAGATTTGCTGAGAGCTGGTCTGGTTGGGATTTACATTACAATTCCAATTTCAGTGCTAAATACAGGAAACAAATTATGGGTACCTGAATAGAGAGATGAACAACAGAAGGCTCTATATTAATGTTCATTAGTCCCAAGTATGACATAATGTTTTAAAATAAACATGTGTCTGGTCAGTTTTTACCCAAAATATTTTTATCATCTAAGTATCTTCTTATAATAGAAATTGTGTAAAAACAATTTCAAGAATTTCCACTTTTATTTAAAACTAGCAGAATCTTATATTAATGTTTTAGACTTTTTAACAGAATATCTGGGAAAAGCCCCATCTGAAGACTGAAACAGCAGGACAGTAGTATATTTAATAACCCGTAGGCAAGTCCATCTCTAAATTCATCTAATACCACCCAGAAGGTAAAGATTATATAAAATCCTAGCTGCTCTGAGAAAGAAAAAAACCACTCTTTACCATATAAATTCATTAGTTCATTATTAAATTAATATTCACTGCAGATCCATATCCATTTGAAGGTCACAGTGCTTAGCTATAAAACCTTAAATAGGTTAAGCTCTCTTGATGCCAAAGACCTCTGCATTTCAGTTAGGCGACTGTATTTAATGGGGATTCATCAACCTCTTTGCATGTGGGTGAGCAGCAATTTATTCTCACTGTGGTGACCCTGGTCACAAGCTTGTTATCATGAAGGGCTGTACCGCACTCAAATATCAGAATTTTGAGAGAGAACTTAAAGGCTTTCATCACTCCTGAACTCATTTGGCTGTGGTATGGGGTCAGCTCTTACTACTGTGATATTTAAATGCTGGCTTATTAACAACCCTATCCTCATATTACCTGTGTTGCAATTACATTGCTTTATAGGAGTGGAAGGTTACCTTAGGAAATAAAAACTTTTTCTTGAAAGCTAAAAATAGTTCCTTTCAATGGGACAAAATGGACAGATTTGTAATTATCTAGCTTGATGAAAATGAGTAATAGCATACTGTGTACACTGCAGAGGAGGAAAACAAACCAAAACAAAACATCTCATTCTCTCCTGTCTTATGGCATTGACTGGTGCCACTGCATCTGAGAAATATGGACTTTCTGGTATCATAGTAATTGTGATTTATACTGTCATTGCATCCCTTTTGCCCAATTAAGTGATTAATATAAGCTCAAAGCTGTTTAGAAACTTCTCCACATATCTTAAGAACAAACAAAATATATATGAATTTTCTTGGAAGCCTAAACTTTTTATTTCCTTTAAAGCAAGAAGTTTCTTGAGAAAAAAAGACTGGTTTTGATTTGCAAGTAAATAAATATGAACTTAGCTTTGAACTCCCTAGGCTTTTCCTAGAATGCAAAATCTTATTCAGGTAACAGTGAACATTCAGTCTTCAGTGAAATCTCCCTAATTAGCTGCAAGCATAGTCTTCTGACGTACAGGGAGAGGGACATCCTTAAATGCACTCAGAGGAGTCCTGCAGTTACGCTTTAACAAGTATATACTTGATTCCTGTGCGTGTCATAAGGAATACTGAATTGCTTGGTACATTGCACTGGAGAGGCTAAATTGGATGGTTACAGCATGTAGAAAAATCAGAGTCCTAAAACCAGGATGCTTTAAGAAAGAAGCTGAAGAAGAAAATGGAAAACTGTTGCTATGCAGGAGAAAATAGAAATATAGGAAACAGCATGGTGAACTGCTGAATCACGGGAATGGGTGAAAATCAGAGTGTGAGAAAAGACTAGGACAGAAGCTTTTGCAGAGGACTTGAAAAACCTGCACTATGAAATCAATTACTTTCCAACTAAAGGAGAAGTGTTCAAAGACAGTCAAGAGTGCAGAATTCTCAGATGGCACAGATCACTGCCAAAGCAGTAACAGAAAGCAAATGTTATGTGCTATGCTTATTCTTCAACTGTATGTATTTTGCCACTTCTCTCATCTTTTCCCTCAATCTGAATGCCTTGGGGTTAAATAATCTTTTCTACAGCAAATTTTATGGAAAATCCGAACAATGAATTCTGAAGACTAGGATGACCAGGGTAGAGGATTCCTGACCTAAAACCTGAGACAGGCTCTTATCTCCTACCTTCTTTCCTTAGTTGTTTTGTACCTTGATACCTCTATCTCAAATGGCTTTTAACAATGACTTTTCAGTGCTTTTAAGGAAAATAGACAATAATGAGGTAAGAGAGAAAAATTCTGTCATGGTTAAATAACTGCTCCAAAGATAGGAGTTGGAAAACAGGCGTAGTTAGCCAACTATTTGAATAGAGGGAGGTCACCAGTGGAGTTGAGTGGGGTGTTATCTCCGTGTCTGTGCTGCTTCAAACATTCATAAAGGTTGTGGAAAAGGGGGTGAGCAGGAGGGTGACAAAGCTTGCTTCTAATATAAATTTATTCCAGATAGAAAGGATAAGGGCAGACAGTGAGGAACTGCAAAAGGACTCTAGGAGACTGCTTGAGTGATGAAAAAGCTTATGAAATTTAATGTAGAGAATTGTAAAGTTATGCACATGGGAAAAAAAACACTCTAGTTTCACATACAAAATGATGGGTTCTGGGCTGACCATTTTCACTGAGGAGCACAGTTATTTTCTTAGAACAAATAGTTCCACGAAAAAAAAATGTTTTCTCCTCATGCTTCTCGATGGACAATGGCAGAATCAGCCTTTTATTTTTATTGTTTTGTTTTGGTCAAAGATAATGCTACCAGAGGTACTCCAAGAGTTATCTCCAGACAACTAGCCTTTCAAAACACTATATATTTTTCCAGTCTGGGAGTCCTGCAATGTTTGCCTTGTGCCACATTAATTTAATGCCATTTGTTCTGATAATTAGCAAAGGATACTTATGGTGGCCCCTTAGTGTCGTGAAATGCATTTTTATATTTGTTACACCATGTTGAGTACTCATAGCACTTTGCTATTAGGTTTCTGAGATGATATGACTGTCAGGATTTATAGTGGAAGCTGACAAGTGCACTTTAAAAAAGCCATAAATGTGAAGTCTGTGGCCCACTGTGTAACAAAATGGTCAGCGACTGAGGACAAAGGTTAACAGGGTAGAAACAATAAACCTGATTTAAATGAGGGGCTCTTCCTATCTATCTCAATATCACATCTTAATTTAACAGTGCTTTCCACACCACATGAGATTTTTTCCTTCCTTTTCAATAATTAGATAGATACTTGAAAGCATAATAAAGGAAACAGAGTGGTATAATGGAGTGCTGAATTGCTGTCTATTATTTTTCTGCATTTTCAAGGCATTTTAAGACTTTTTTTTCTTTAAAGATAGAGCTTAAGATTGAGCTTCAGTGGACATTGCACTGATATAAAGATGAGATTTTTGAGAGTTAGATCTATGGACACTTCTACCAAGTGTTCAATGTCTTAAAATTAAACCTGCTACCTCTTAGAGACAGAAGAATTTCAGACTCATTACAACCTATACTGGAATCTATGATTTTCAATACTTCTTATCTACAATTAGTAAGAGAAAAAAAAATTACATGAGGATTTGCATAATTCAGACTAAACAAGAAGAAAAACAATTACTTCATTTTGTCTATAGGGGACTGGGAGTTAATTGAATGTGATGTACAGTACCTGAATGAACTGATTCACCTTATTATAAACTGTGAAAAACGAGATTTTGTGTTAACAAACATGCAGATATATAAATATTTTAGCATAAAATTTAGACACATGTGATAGCCTGTTTTCATATCACATATTCACTGTTCAAATATTCATAGTCTGAACAGTTCCATACTTTTTTACTCACATAGAATTGTTGTGGTTTTGTTTAGTGAGGGGGGGCCTAAGGTGGTAGCTTCTGTAGGAAACTGCTAGAAGTTGCTCCCCTTTGTTCAGTGGACTCGGCTGGGCCTAGGGCAGACCTGCTGCTGGCCAAGGCCGAGCCAGTTGGTAGCAGAACGTTCTGTGATGATGCCTCTCGATAACATATTTAAGAAGGGGAAAAGAGAAGAAAAAAAAAAAAGAGAAGATGTGAGAAGCTGAGCGGGGCCAGAGGCGCAGAGGGGGAGGTGCGAGCCTCATGGGCCTTGCAGGCCTCACCCTCTGGCCTCTCGCCAGGCAGCCAACTGGGCCCAACTCGGCCCAGCCTGGCTGCAAGAAGTGGAGAGGAGATGAGCTGGATGATGTGAAGAGATTCTGAGAGGCGTCTGCCAGCCTGTTGTGAAGAACTTTTCTTGTGAGAGGAACGGCTGCAGACACCAAGGTCAGTGAAGAAGGAGGGGGAGGAGTAATACAGCTCCTGGCCAGGATTCCCCTGCAGCCTGTGGTGATGACCATGGTGGAGCAGGTTGTCCCCCTGCAGCCCATGGAGGTCCATGGAGGAGCAGAGACCCACCTGGAGCCTGTAAAGGACCCCACACCAGGGGAGGTGGAGGCCTGAAGGAGGCTGTGGCCCGTGGAGGGCCCGCTGGGGCAGCTGTTCTGGAGAGACTGCACCCTGTGGAAGAGATGACCCACTGCCGGAGCAGTTTCACAAAGGACTGTGGCATATGGGTGGGACCCTACAACAGAGCAGGGGAGGAATGTGAGGAGTTCTTCCCCCAACGATGAAGAAGCGGCGTAAAACAACGCGTAATGAACTGACTGCAGCCCCCATTCCATTTTCCCTGCTGTGCTGCTCGGGGTGGGGGAAAGTAGAATCATAGAATCATAGAATGGTTAGGGTTGGAAGGGACTTTCAAAGGTCATCTAGTCCAACCCCCCTGCAAGGAGCAGGGACATCCCCAACTAGATCAGGTTGCTCAGAGCCTCATCCACCCTGGCCTTGAATGTTTCCAGGGATGGGGCCGCCACCACCTTTCTGGGCAACCTGTTCCAGTGTTCTATAACTCGCATCGTAAAAATTTTTTTCCTAATTTCTAATCTAAATCTACCCCCCTCTATTTTAAAACCATTACTCCTCGTCCTATCGCAACAGGCCCTATTGAACAGCCTTTCCCCATCTTTCTTGTAGGCCCCCTTGAGGTACTGGAAGACCGCTATCAGGTCTCCCTGGAGCCTCCTCTTCTGCAGGCTGAACAGCCCCAACTCTCTCAGCCTGTCCTCATAAGAGAGGTGCTCCAGCCCTTTTATCATCTTTGTGGCCCTCCTCTGGACCTTCTCCAACTGGTCCATGTCCTTCTTGTGTTGGGGGCTCCAGAACTGGACACAGTAAAGTAGTGGAGATAATGTTAAGCTTGGGAAGAGGGAGGGGTGGGGGGAGGTTATCTTATTCACTGTCTCATTATCCTGCTAGTTTTAGTAATAAATGAATAGTTTTCCCCAAGTCAAGTCTATTTTGCCCGTAATGGAAACTTTAAGGATTTTATCCTTGTCCTTATCTCAAACCTCAAGCTGTTTTTCTTATATCATCTCCCCCTGTTCTCTTGGAGGGTGGGGGGAGTGAAAGAGAGACTGCATAGTCTGGTCCCGATCGGGGCTGAACTACAAGAATGAAACAATATTAAATAATAATGAAACCTAATGATGAACACGAAGCATAAAATACCTTCAACAGAAAATAAGCGTGAGAAAAGGAGACAAAAATAAAAGCAAATGTAACAGAAAACTACTGGAGAAAAAGAAGAATTAAAGACTAAATATGTATCTATCAACAGAAATGAAGAAAGAAAATGTGTAACTGCCTTGAAGATCACCTGTCAATTTTCACAAGACAGCTGCTGAGAAATTAACAGACATCAATGAGTCCACTGAGAATTTTGCTGAATGTAGCACAACCCAGTCAGAAGGACTCAGAACTCACTGCCACAGAACTGAGGGTAGAAATTAGTGATTACTTGCTTTAAAGCACAGCTAACTGCTTTTAAAACAAACAAACAAACAAATAACAAACAAAAAAACACACAAAGAAAAACAAACCAGCAACAAGTTAACCCACTTCTCTGTTGTTGAATTATTGCCAGTGTTGAACCTATGATGCAGCTGAGCTGTTGATTATGTCTAGTACCTAAAGAAGAATTTTCACTGCATACATACAGAGTCAGAGCATTGTAAGAGTTAAAATACTCTTGGATCTCTTTAACAAGAATGCACTATAGTCCCATTTTTAGATCCTTTCTATTCAAGAATGGCATTGACTGCTGGTACCTATGGTCGGTGTACTAAGAGATTCTTTTCTCTTTGCCATGATATATTCTTGTCTATAGCTAACGATGGTGAGACCTGCTTTGAGATAAATATATTAAGACAGAGGTAACTAAAATAAACAAGGCTGAGGAGGTACATTTTGGTTGGCAGAGCAAAGGGTGAATTATCAAGAAATGAGGAGAGCTGTCCAAAGATTCATTCAAAATATTCTCTCATTTGAAATCAAACCAGCACTTGTGATAGTTTAGCAGGCTGCCTTGACATTAAAGATACTGTTGGGACATGCAGCTTGTTTGCCAGTTAACAATCAAAAAATGGCTGCAGCTAAAAATTTGTAAAACTAGGATCTCCCAACAACAGGTTGGGTTTTTTCTTTGCATTATGTGTATGTTCTCTCAATCTGCAGGTTTTTGCATTTTTCAACAGCTCTATCTCAAAGTGTCTAAGTTTTCTCCCCTGTAACCACCACACAATATTTATTCTACTGTGTGAATTTACAAAACTGAGAAATTAAAAATGCAAGTTATTTGGGTGAGAATTTCACTAAGGTAAAGTTTTGGCTCTTTGATAAGCTGATTCTTTTGTTTCCAGAGCCGGAGTCAGAATATTACACTGAGTAGATTTTAATATCTCTTTCTCTCTCTTATGCTGACCAACCTCTCCCACTAGTCATTCTTATTATAGATTTTTGGTTGCTGTTGTTGAGGCTAACATCAAAAGCATTTGAAGGAATAGTACCAAAAAGTAATGTCAGAGTCTCAATGAAAAGACAAAAGAGAGTCTATCAACTGCTAGTCCTGTGAGCGCTCAAGAATTCAAGAAGTGCGACTATTGCTCTGTGGAAAAAGTACAGGAGCCAAGGCATTTAAACTTGTCATCAAAGTATTAAAACACAACAAAAGCATTACCAAAGACAATTACAGTCTGTAGGTTTATACGTTTTTATTTGAAGAGATAATTGTCTTTGCAAGCGAAAAATCATGATCCAAAGTCCCTGCTGGGGATAGCACAGTAGAAAGAAAAAGACCTCCCCATGTTATGGTATCGATAATGAATGTAACTTTGAGCAACCTGTAGAGAATCTCTATTTGGTGAAAAGTTTGATGGTGAAATTTTTTTTTACATTTTCTGCTGCTGAAGACCTGAGAGTCTGAGCTTTGCCCATCTGAGTGCTCATATAAGGTGTGTGCAAAGAAAGGAATGTGTTTTGCAGGGTGAGAGAGTGCCTGGCAGATCAAGGGAAGACACTGTTCCACATAGAGAGGAGAGCTGTTTCACCACTTCGCCTGTCCTGTAGTTCAATGGAATACAGCCAAATTTGACTACAAATTGAAAGATTGTTTTTTCTATCTGTGAACAGCACGTGATAAGAAAGAGGTGCAAAATTTGCTCCCTGCAATTTGTGCGTTTTTGAGATAGGACCCCTGAATCCAGACACCACACAGTAAGATCACACAATGCCTGCATAGATGTTCTGGGAGTGCTCCTGCACAATACAATGGACCAGTGTTATTTTGTCCTAGCCTGCAAAAAGTCATCTTGGATGCCTCCAGAGTATTTGTGTGCCCACTCTGTCATAGCTGTGCATTTTTATAGATGTTATATATACATTGCTTAGAACAGGAAAAAATACTGACATTTAAAACTCCGTAATCCAGTGCATTTTTCTTCTGAAGTGTTTTGTTACATCCTAAGAGATTGAAAACTTTGATGTCAAACATTTTTCTGGATTGTGGCTGAGATAGTTACATGCAGTGAATGAGCAACCAGACACAGTGCTGCCTGATCATACACGACCAAGCAGCCCAATTTGCTTTAAAATTTATGGCATACAATCCCACCTGGGTAAATGTTATCTGAATGATGCTGTGCCAGGACAGTCATAAGGTCAATTCAGATGGAGGAACATAATCATTGACCTTCCGCCATAAATACACCTAGAACATATCTTATTTAATTACACACTGTTTATCCTGTACTGTTCCTCCAATTTATCAAGATCATGTTAAAGTCAAATCCTCTCTTCTTTATACTTGCTGCTCTCCTCAACTTTGTGTCACATGCAAATTTTATAAGCTGTTCTCTGTTCACCACAAATAGAAAAGGTGAGCAAGTGTCGTAGTTCAGCCCCGATCGGGACCAGACTACGCAGTCTCTCTCTCGCTCCCCCCCACCCTCTGAGAGAATAGGAGGAGATGATATAGGAAAAACGGCTCAAGGTTTGAGATAAGGATGGGGAGAGAATCCTTAAAGTTACCATTACGGGCAAAACAGACTCGACTTGGGGAAAAAAAACCCCACTCATTTATTTCTAAAATTAGGAGGAGAATGAGACAGGGAACAAGATAACCTCCCCCCACCCCTCCCTCTTCCCAGGCTTAACATTATCTATACTACCTCCCCTCCCAAGCGGCACAGGGTGGGGGGAAAAGGGAGTGGGGGTCGCGGTCAGTTCATCACGCGTTGTTTTACGCCGCTGTATCATCGTCGGGGGAAGAACTCCTCGCATTCCTCCTCTGCTCCAGCGTGGGGTCCCTCCCATGGGCCACAGTCCTTTGTGAAACTGCTCTGGCGTGTGTCATCTCTTCCACGGGGTGCAGTCCCTCCAGAACAGTTGTCCCAGTGGGCCCTCCACGGGCCACAGCCTCCTTCAGGCCTCCACCTGCTCCGGTGTGGGTCCTCCACGGGCTGCAGGTGGATCTCTGCCCCTCTGTGGACCTCCATGGGCGCAGGGGGACAACCCCCTCCACCATGGTCTTCACCACGAGTTGCCGAGGAATCTTGGCCAGGAGCCGCGTTACTCCTCCCCCTCCTTCTTCACTGACCTTGGCGTCTGCAGCCGTTCCTTACAACAGGCTGGCAGACGCCTCTCAGGATCCTTTTGACATCTTATTCACTTCTCATCTCCTCTCCACTTCTTGCAGCTGGACTGGGCTGAGTTGGGCCCAGTCAGCTGCCCAGCAGGAGGCCAGAGGGTGAGGCCTGCAAGGCCCATGAGGCTCGCGCCTCCCCCTCTCTGCCCCCCACTCCGCTGCTTCACATCTTCTCTTTCTTTTTTTCCTGTTTTCCCCTACTTAAATACGTTATTGCAGATGCGTTATCACGGGACATTCTGCTACCAACTGGCTCGGCCTTGGCCAGCAGCGGGTCCGCCCTAGGCCCGTCCGAGTCCACTGAACAAAGGGGAGCGACTTCTAGCAGTTTCCTACAGAAGCTACCACCTTAGGCCCCCCTCACTAACAAAACCAGAACAGCAAGGATGAGCCGAACTGCTGTGAGGGCTGCCCTCTGCTCACCCTCCCACCCTGATACTGAGCATGCACTGCCAACCCGCAAGTAATTTTCCAAACAAAATTTCATCTCAATTGTTTCCTGTGCTTGCTTCTAGGAAAGTTATATACAAGAGTATCAAAAACCTTACTGAGGACACATGGCACTGGCTGCTTTTCCCTGTCCACTAGGTCTGAGTTTCTGTCACCATAGGGAGTTTGATTACCTTGGCATGATTTCTTCTTGATACATCCGTGGTAGCTGTCACTAATCTCCTTGTTATCTTCTAGGAGCTTACAGACTGTTTTTCTGATTATTTCTCCCACTCTGTTTCTTGGAAATGTGCATTTTTTCACTCTGCAAAACTTTTCCTCCTCAATAGGACTGGCACCATCCAGACTCTTTACCAGGCTGTCCAGTACCAGTATGTCCAACTTCCATACATCCTGGCAATTCACTAGAAATACTAACTATGAAATACAGTAAGTCTATTGCATAATTCAATAAATGTGAATTATGAATAAATTATCATCAAAAGCTATTGAAACAGCAGAATCTTATACATGTTACCTCCTTTTAATTATTCTTTTTGTCTCCAAAATAAGTTGGTTTGTTCACTGCTTATACTTATTAATGATAGGAACTTTTAGTAAGTAATATTTCTAGAACTAAGAATTCGTATCAGTCATCTGTATTTATTTGTAAGCATTCATTTTCTGTGGTACAGTATGGAATAAACAAAAGCTTATTTAACTACTGCAAAGGAAATCTTACAGTGAAAGGTGATTATGTGAACTAGTTGTCAGAGCAGAGCAAAACCGTTTTAACCTTGTCTGATGCTATAGCTTCAGTGTATGACGTTTATGTGAATCTCAGAAAAACTTAAAAGAAATGGAGAGGATAAGGAGGTCTTTGGTGAAATTGTACTTCCTTCAAAATAAGTTTTGATGTGAAAACAAACTGCACAATTTATAGGTCGAATTCCAAGGCAAAAAGAAAAACAGAAACCTCATTAGTTTTTAATTAGTCTCTGTAAAATATCTAAAAAAATGCATAAAAGTATACTAGGGTGGTATGGGTGTATAGAAAACTTTCAAAAGTTACAATATACAGCAAAAATACAGGTTAGTTGAAAGTTCTGGATAAGAAAATTGCCAAAGTGCAGGCCTTTATGAAATTTTCTGTAATGTCAATGCATCACTTCTAACCCTGTTTTCTGTCTATAAACTTCATTTCTATGCTATTCAAAATTACACTGTTTTTCATGTGGAACTTCTAGAGGTCTAATTTAGAATCATAGAATAGTTAAGATTGGAAGGGACCTTCAAAGGTCATCTAGTCCAACCAGATCCGGTTGCTCAGAGCCTCATCCAACCTAGCCTTGAATGTTTCCAGGGATGAGGCATCTACCATTTCTATTTGTACTGTTCCTTATCTTCATTAAATTGTCTACATTGTCTACTGTCTAAATCAGAAATTTTTCCAGTTTACTTAAAATCAGGGCACAAACACAGTACCTTTAGTCATGCCAGGGCCCACATTTCTTATCTGGGATTTACAATCTTTGGTGTCATTGCTGTTCATATCTACGTAAGCAGCTGAATAGTGTGACACAAGTGGACTTGCTTAGATCAAAGATGTGTAAGATGTAAAAGATATACTATTATATTAATATGAAATATTCTTGTTCTGTTACGAACTTATGACATTTCAGATGAATAGAAAATTATTTAAGATGCTACACTGTGAAATACAGCAATCTGGGGTAAAAACTCCACAAATACTCTGTGGAGAAATCAAAGAGCAAGTTTTTTATAGATATGTTTTAATCAGTGAGAATTTCAAAACTAATATAACTTCTCAAATTCTCATCAGGTTGTACAGAAATTGAGGAGGCATCTATTGATAAAAAAAGGTAAACCAGGAAGATGGAAATCTGTCTTTAAATATAGTCACATTCCTACTATAAATTTGATTTCTGAGGAGGAAACAAGAAATAAGTTTGACAGTACTGAAACATCTTACTTAGAAAAAGAATTAAAATTTATTGTTTTCCCACTGAAAAGAGGTTTTTTTTTAATTATAGTATACTACACAATAAATCTGAGCAACATTTTAAAATGTTAAAAATAAATTTCATAATAGTATAAATTACTAAATTGCTTAGATTTTACTTTAAACTGTTCAAAATTCATTTTTTTCTAGAATAAAATGAATCTTAAAAAATTTTATGTTACTTTAAACAGAATTATCTTCTTCAGAGTTATGGTGCTTGACTTGTCATTTTTAGCACAACATTTCTGAAGAAGATGGAAAATTTTGATTCAGGAAAATAAAGTTCATTGTTAGTTTCTTTAGCAAAAGCCAAATTGTTATTCTTCCCCAGGTGTATAGCAGGATTTTCTCAGAATAATTTTTAAGGTGTTGCACTTCTGTGAACTTTTAAATTGCCAGTGAAATATAAATACTATTGTACTTTTGGGGTCAGTGACTGTTAGATACTGGGTATTACCCTGCCTAAAAAAAAGAAGCCTTGATGTTTATTGGTTGCTACGTAGTGATTTAATAACAATATTGTTATTACATGTCACCTTCTTTTAGTTCAGGAGATTATATCTTTAACACATTGATCATCAAAAACTACCTGAGGTGAAGAAATATGGTAATGGTCATTTTGCAACAGAGAACTGTAAGTGATCCAGGGAATTTTGTTCCAGAGCAGAGAAGCAAACCTAAAACTCTCCAGTCCCAAGACAAACTTTAGTTTAGGTAATATTCTAGGTATTAACTGAATATTTTGACCTAAGCTGCCTGAACATGAATCTGAGAGATAAGTGTCTGGGAATGTAGAAATACATGGGATGTTTTGGATACACTGACCCATGTTTCTGGTCTATAGGGCCTGTCTTGAAAAAAACTAAAATGAAAGCTATGTCAAAGTTCTTAGGAGAAGTGATATATATTGCATTTGTTTTTAATAAGTTTCCTTTCTGTAATTTTATGAAATATTTCTGTATTTACATTGCAGCAAATAGTAAGTGAGGAAAATACTTAGAAACTTGAATCTAAAAAACCACTTAGTAGTAGTGTACATCATTGAAAAGTTCCAAGTCAGTGAAACTATTCAAAGTGTTATAAGTCTTATGGTTCCAATACAGGAAATCCTTAACAAAGTGCTTTCCTGAATATCACATATTATATGTAGAATCAAGGCCTACAGGTAGATAAGAATTTAAAATACTAGGAAACAAAAAATCTGAATCCTCTCAAAGTGTAAACAAAGACCACTTATTTGAACATATGTGGGATGAGACATATATCAAAATGACCGATGGATGTGACAGTTATGACTATGTATGTCTCATTTGACAGGAGCCCTACCTTCAGTAGAAATTATATCACTACTTTTGCTACATAATTTATAGTATGCTCCTTGCGAGACAATGTAAAGAGAAAAAACAGACTGGCAAACGCTGGTGAGTTAGTGGATATCTTAATTTCTGGGAGCAAAAGTTGGATTTGCTTTGTTCTTTTTGACAGTGACATTTTTCTTTGTAATGATTAGCGGTCTTCCAGTACCTCAAGGGGGCCTACAAGAAAGATGGGGAAAGGCTGTTCAATAGGGCCTGTTGCGATA
The DNA here is from genome assembly GCF_036417535.1 of Chlamydotis macqueenii. Taxonomy (NCBI): domain Eukaryota; kingdom Metazoa; phylum Chordata; class Aves; order Otidiformes; family Otididae; genus Chlamydotis; species Chlamydotis macqueenii. Next base: position 48,224,350 of record NC_141560.1, on the reverse strand, counting down.
GGACGAGAGGTAATGGTTTTAAAATAGAGGGGGGTAGATTTAGATTAGAAATTAGGAAAAAATTTTTTACGATGCGAGTTATAGAACACTGGAACAGGTTGCCCAGAAAGGTGGTGGAGGCCCCATCCCTGGAAACGTTCAAGGCCAGGGTGGATGAGGCTCTGAGCAACCTGATCTAGTTGGGGATGTCCCTGCTCCTTGCAGGGGGGTTGGACTAGATGACCTTTGAAAGTCCCTTCCAACCCTAACCATTCTATGATTCTATGATGTAAAAATAGCATTGGTGGGATGTTTACATTCATTGTAACCATTTTCTTTTTAATGTATGTTGAAGATGCCATTAACCACAGTCAAACTGCAAATTTACTACAGACAATGAGGTCATAATGGATGTGGACTTAGGCTAAGACAAGGTTCTTTGGTGGCCAGGGCTATGTAACTTACTGAACTGCCATTGGCAAGGATAAAACTTTCTTGGTGTGACGACTGGGAATGATTAAACTGGGATTTGCTAACAACATTTTTTTTCTTGGCAATATCAATAGAAGCCATCACTGTTAGCCATTAGGATACCATTTATACGATGCTACAAGGAGTTACAGAACTGGTGCTGGAGACACCCTTGCCACTCAGACATCCAGCCCAAGGGAGATACGGCAGCTGCTGCTATGGGTGATTTATATACCAATAAAATGTGCTGCTTGTTTCAATCACTCATTTCATCAAGTGCATTCAGATTGGGTTTTGTTGATTAAAACTAGAAATCCAAGCTAACATCAAACCTATTATCATTGCAGAAATAAGATCACGCACAATGGTTTTGACACCAGGGTCACAGTTAACCAGAGAAATAGCAACCTGCTGGAGCAATTGCACACAGGAACGCTCTGCAGTGGTATAACAGCATGCTTTATCAGAGTGGTTGAGTGGAGTTGATTCAGACCTTTTCAAAACATCATAGATTTAACTCTGTCATATACTACAATTATTTTCACTCAAAATTTTCCATATTTTGAATAATGTGTATGAATAAGCTTGAGAAATATAATTAAGTTTTGTAAGAGACTACAGAAAAAGTTTCTTGATTGTACCCTTTTGATAAATAGAAGTCAACAATTCACCAGTAATAACTGAGTCTACTCCATTAAATGGACAAAGACACTGTTGAAAAGAGCAAGCGCTCCTCCCCTCATCTCAATTTCATCTGGAGATTTTTATAATTTTTGTTGAAATGTCATGAAAACTCATGTCACCATTTCTTTATTCATGCATATGTGATAATAGCATCTCCATTCTCCGGATATGTTTTTTATGTAATTACTTTTGTTGCTGGACATTATGTGATTGATGATGCGGGAAAATGTATCCACATATAAGGCATCTGTGCAGTTAAAACCTGAAGGAGCATTTACATCTCCCAATATGGACAAAGATTGCTGTTGATGACCTTCAGGGATTTTTCAGTATGTTGATTTCTATTGAACACTTGTCAAAATGGTTGACTGCTGGATCAAGATGGACTTTCTAATGGGAATTAAAAATGTCTGAGCTTATTCTCAACTGGCTGTTAATATTAATAAATCCCTATTTCATGTTTTTACTGATGTTACTCCCTTGGTGTTTTTACAAATAAGTTTTTGGCCTATTCAGTATAAGGTTTGTGATGTTAATCCAGGAATAATCTGCATATCCAAGTGATACAGCCCCCTGGAGCAGGAACTATTTCCCCTTTTACTCACAAAAAAAAAATACAGCTTTTTTATTGTGCTGTAAATGTCTTGAAATACTATCAAATTACAGCATTCAGCAATAGGTTAGATTGTCAAAAGCTAGATATAATGATTAATAGGTTGACTTTTTTTGTGTGTGTGTACAGTACAGCAGAGCCATTTAATTTTAAAAATAATCTGAAGATACTCATATTGTAACTGGGAAAAATAAAGAAAAAATATATTGAGGTCTTTACCACACTGGCTCGATTTAAGTAATTTTAAGTAGAGAGAGGGAGATTGTTTCTTTGCAGATATTCTATTTCTATATGTTGTGCAGTCTTTCTGACAGCAAACTGCCATGTTCTCGTTTTCCTTCATTCTTACAGCAGTTGGTATAACCCAGAAGCTTTTTATTTTACCAGTGCATATACTCTGAAACTTTCACGCATAGACTTTCTAGAGAGGTTAAAATTTTAGTTGAATATATCTAAATTTCCATTTGATATGTCAGATAACATTTAACAGGTGGGGGTTTTTTTGTCTGCTTTTGCATGCACAAGTTCCTGTAGGGTTAGTTTCTGTAAAGACAAGTTAAGAGTTGGTAATATGAAGTAAAGGCAGATTTTAGGGAATAGTTACGCTTTAGTCTTAACCAACACAAATTATTTAGTTCCTCAGTGGTCTCATAAATAATGCCAGGTTATTTAACAAGACATAACATCTAGTGATGAAAGAACATGAACCAGTGTATTTATACTCTTCTTCGGTTGGGGTTTGTAATTCAAACATTCATCATTCGCTCCCCAAAGACTATCTAGCCACATGAAAGACCATAAGAGATCATTAACTGTGATAATATGTAAGCCCTCAAATATTTTCCCTCTTAACTCTCTGGTAAACTATTCATCTTGATTTCATATCCTTTCCGTCTGAGAAAAATATTCTATCTTCCTGATTGTGCAGATGGCCATATGTCTATTTTGTCACAGAACTGGAGTTTCCTTCCAGTAACAGATTGGGCAACCATGGAAAAAACTCTCATTATATTCAAAAGCTTTTGGTATCTGGTTGAAGAGAGCATAACTATCCAAATCTAAGAGCCAAATTGCATCTTCCTTCCCTACAAGCCACATTAGATTTCCACATTCTCCCCATGAGCTGTGTATGGCAGCAACTGGACAGCTGGTGTAGATTTTCTTTCTTTTTACTCATTACTGTCTGGAGGCCAGAACGGTGTGTAGTTTAGGTTCCAAAAATGTAAGCTGATACATGGGCTGGTATGCTGAGGTAAGCACTAAAACATCTGAGCAGTCTATTACTGCCTCCTCAGAGATCCAGGCTACCAGTTTCCGTCTGGGTCACAACAACAACAATTTCATTACTGAGCTCTTTATAAGCCTTTCTCCAAATAATGATCTCCTGAGAGAAACCCTCAGTTCTTTTTGTGGGTCAGGATTCTGACAGCCAGCTTGCTGCCACTCCACAGGTTTACACCTCTTCTTCTCTGCACTGTAATTTATGTAAAATAAATCCTGATTCTAAGCCATGATGAAAATACAGTGAATTCCCCTGGGTGAATCTGTGGGTTAAAACTCACAGATCATGAAAACTTATGGATTTGTTTGGCATGAAATTCTATTAAACAATTTAAAAGTTTCTCTGTTTCATGTGCAAGCTTTTGTTATTCACTATCAAATCTATTCCTATCTTTCTGTGAATTACTTGCTTTAGGATGAAACTGATGTGATAATCTTAGGTGCTGCTGACAGCAAAGATCCATTTGGTAATGGGACTGTTATAAAAAAAATCTCTTAAAATTCCAGATAAATTTTTCCTTTGAACATGCCTTTCCTCTACCATTTCCTGCATATGATAGAGACGGGTCATAAAAACCTATCTTACTTATGCAGAAGATAGTAAAAGTAGTAATTATAATCTAAGAATTTTCACAGAAACAAATATTAGTAGCAACCAGTCCTTATTAATAGCTGAATAAATGTTTACATTTAGCCCGGTCCCAGATGTTGAACTTCAGGGAGAGAACGTGTATATACTTAGTGATCATTCCTACACAGTAATTGGAACAAAATTGTATTATTTTTATGGCTTTTAAGTTGTAGATATAAATGTTTTATCTATATATTACTTTGAGAGGCTCTTACAACCTCTGGAAAACATTTTCTTTTAGGATGTCACACAAAGGTCAAAAATTTGATACGGAATTTAGCAAGTTCCCTAGTTATTACCTTAAGAATGTACCTGGTTACATCTGAAGTTAAAAAAAAAAAAAAAAAAAAAAGATGCATAGTTAGATTTGAATTCAAACAAAGGAATTAAATTCACTAGTATCACAAAATGTCAAAACTGACTGTTTGACATTTTGTAATAAGTTGGTCCTCAAACTTTCTAGATGAATACATTTTGGCTACTTCCATCTCTGCAAGTTTACATTTACCTTCTATGGGATTTTTGTACTGTCTGCTATAACACAGTGTGGTCCCACTTGCAGTCATAAATGAGATTCAGGCCCTTGTGACACTCCATCTAGCTTGCTGTCCTTTCCCAGGAAGACATGAGGAATTCACGTGAGAGCAGCGAGCGGTACCCAGGCAGCTCACCCTGTTCCTGCCTCCAGGGAAAGGGAGAAAAGAGGAAGTAGCATCAAGGGAAGGCTTAAAAGATTTCCTCTGTCTGATAACACCCTCTTAGGTTGTCTCTCCTGGAAAGGTGGAAAATGAAGTTGAATTTGGACCAGTCCTTTACCACTCAATATGAGGTATCTCAGTTAGTTTAGATTTTTGAATATTACTTTTTTTTTTCAGTGAGTTTTTCTTCCACATAGTTTAAGCTTCTTCTGCTGTCCATCTCAACAGGTTGAATTTCATTATTATTTTAGCATTATTTCATGTCATAGATGGTGCTAATGTTATGAATCATTGCCTGATGGTGTTACCGATAGGGAACTTGCACATACTCCTTTTCTTTTTTCCTCTAGGTTTATCTCAATGTTTAAAATTTATTTGAATCGGTTTTACTAATTTTTCGTCTTGCTCTAACTTGCCGAAAATACTAATTACAGACATGCATACATACATGCGCACCATAGAGAATATACACTACCTACAATAGCAGGATATCCATATTGAATAAACAGTTCATCATGATTTATCATGTTTTCTGTTGGTTTCACAGCTTTGGTAAGTAGCAGCAAGACTTTGAAAATTCTCTGGTTTTCCTTCATCTTTTAAGGGTCAACAGTTTCAGCTATGGCAAATGAACTGTACTGCTTCAGTATTTATCTGCCTAAGGGTCTTAGACATTCCACACATAAAATTAAAATAAAGGGAGATTTTTCATGAACTGTATTGATTTTGTCATTGTGAGATCTCTGGTGGGTGTATTTGACACACTCAGCTTCTAAAAAGTCATGAAGTAATTAACACCACTTCTGAGTGCTTTAAGGACATATCTCTGTCTTAAGTTCTAAGAGAAGTTCCCCAGAGCCTTCACAACTCATCTGGCTCATGCCTCTTACTAACTTTGCCTTTCTAAATATACAGCTGTACATATTTATTTCGGGAGGATAGAGTCTATTGATACGACAGCTCGTATCTTCAAATTTTGGTAACAGCCAAATCAGGTTAGGAATAAAATTTGTAACAAGAGCTTCAACATGACAGTGTATTTTTTTATTTTTATTCTTTTTTTTTTTTTAGCAGGACTGATAAAAGCTAGTGATACCACTGAGAAGAGTGAAATATATTGTGAAAATTGTCTGGTTCTAATTAAAAACTTGGAAAGTAACTTATTTTTTTTTTCTTTCTGTAACAAAGACAAAACTACTTAATTTCCCACCTTCCCAAACTAAAAAAGCTTCTATTCAAGAGAATTGTCTTCAGATAACTTTCACTTTCAAAGCTGAATAGGAAGTGTCAATGACATAACTATATAAATGCATTGTTGAAAAATAGATTCAATTTCTGTGATACACATTCATTACTTGAAAATAGAAAAAAAAGGAAAATTAAAGCTTACAAGAAAAAAAAATATAAACCCCTTTTTTTTTTTTCTTCCATTTACATAGTCTCCTTCAGATTTATCAGTCCCAAATAGTTACGTGCACTTTTGCGCATCTATGCTTCAAGCTTTGGAAAATAAAAGAAAAGTTTTGGCATACTTTGTGCTCAGAACTCTTTTTTTTTTGGTAGGTTTTTGTACTTACAAGCTGAATAACTTCTGTGCCTACAACTAGAAAAAGAAATAGAAGTTCATAGCATAACATTATTGCTCAAATAGATAACAGTAAGACAATATTTGTATGAAAACTAACTTAAGAGCTTTAAATTTTTCTGTATGTTGTGAAAATTATCAAATTGTCCCTTCTGTTGCTGCACTGGAGCAGTGTTTTGGCTTTGCAAGGTAGATTCTCCACTGTATTATATATAACTGTGCAGAAATTGTCAGAGCTCTGATTCTAACTATAACTGTGCAGCCTTGTCAAAAACTTTTCCCTTGTTGGGACTTTGAATTCTGTCTTATTCCTGAATATGATAATTACTTGTCTGATTTCACACCAATATAGTGAATAAAGTTTGCATTCTGTATGCTGATCTCCACTACTGATACAGCATTGTCCTGAAAGGAGATACCAATATTTATATAAAACCTGAAGTAAAAAATTAATGGATGAGTATTTTAACCAGAGGTTTTTGAACGCTGAAGTGTGTTTGCGTCAATAGGCAGGGAAGATTCAGAAAGACTCGTACAACAATTTTTAAAGTCTTTATTTTCCTCCTGTGCAGAAATTGTTGCAGTCTATTTTCTGACTACAAAGGTTCAACTGGTTATTTTAAAATTGTATTTCCAATGCAAAGTAATATATGCACTTTAAGGAGCTTGCTTTTGAACAAATATGCTGCTATCTTTTATTGAATTAGAAAATTAAATGTATGGAAAAGCTACATGATTGTTGTGCAAAACCATGTAGCAAAGAGACTCAATTATGCCTCAAAAGCTCTGCCAAAAGTCTATTATTAAAAATAAGTCAACAGATACAATTGAGATTTAAGCAAATGAGCAGAAATAATCTTCTAACTTCTCTGCTATCTTTTGAGACGGATCCCTGTGTCTCAAAACATTTGAGGATCGGTTTATTTTAATCCTGCAACATTACCGCCAAAGATGGTAGTTTTCATCCTTTAATTTAAACAAATACCGGTGTGTGCTGCAAGTGAGATTCTCTAGAATTCCTATTTGTTGATATTCAACTTGATATGCCATTCAAGAAAGTCAATGTGGAAAAGGACACCTGCAAAAGCACTACAAAGCTAAACAGGTAATTGTAGAGTTTGACTTCAGATACTAAAAATGTTTGACCTGTTTAGTCTGGAAAGAGGAGAGGGGTGTTTATTGTTCTCAGTTCATCAAGTCGACAAAAGATCAGAGAAAGCAAAGAGCTATTAAAATTTAAGGTTTATTTTGGCAAAAGGATAAATGAGTATTAATAGACTATGAACAAATTTAAGGTAGATATTAGAGACAGATTTCTAATCATTAAGGAAGATGTCCTTGCTCTTTCAGAGGGATTGGACTAGATGATCTTTAAAGGTCCCTTCCAACCCAAAGTATTCTATGGTTCTATGATTCTACGAATAAACAAAACTCTCCTATAATTGAACACTGAAGAAAACAGCTACAGCTGGATGTAAGAAATGACAAGAGAAAATATTTTTTTCAATGCTAGGAAAAAAACTTTATAAACAGGATGATGTTACAGTGTGTGACATTGTCTAAGGAAATACAAACATTGAAGATAAAGCCCAACAGCTTTCAAAGGCTGAGAGACTGCATATGGAACAAATATTTCTGCCATGAGTAATTTATCAAATGCTAACCAACATTAGCTTTACTGATCTTGTAACATCTACTGTGATCATCTGTATTAACAGCATAGGAAAGGTACTGCATTCAACAACAGAGTGATTTATCAATTAAACTTCATGGAAATAGTGATTGTTTGGTATGAATGAATCAAAAGAAAAAAAAACCAGGATGTTTTGAACTAGTTACAGACGTAAAACAAGTGTAAAACTGGAAACTGAATGGGTAAACAGATGACAGAAAACTAAAATATCTGTAGCAGGAAAGCTTTAACAAAGAGACCTGGGAATCACCTGAGAAAATGAATAACCCAGGATTAGACTGGGGGCTTTTTATGTCATATGTCACAAAATGAAGGAACAAAATTGTTAGAGCTGGCACAGAAGCACAAGAAGATACTTAAGAGAGTGATGAGTGGCTTTTTTTTTTTCTGAAAATAATACCCAAGATCGCAAGATAAGCATGTAGTATAATTAAACTATCAGAGAAAACAGAACAGAACACAAATGAAGAAAAATCATGTGGGGTGTCAAATCTTGTGTAATAATGCATTTAAAATATGAAGTTCTTGTTTCTCCTTATTTAGGTGGAGGTTCTTCCACTGACTCAAAGGATCACTTTCCTGTGTCAAGAGCACTGAAATACAATTTCAGGCATCCTGCATGTAGATTTCTTCTTTGTCAATAGCCCAATACAAGCCCAATACAAGCGAGTTAGTCAGAAGCTCGCAGGTGAAGAGCTGCTAGTGCCCAAGTAACTCCTGAGAGAATAACTTACTGTGCCCAGTGCCAGTTATGCACTTTGAGATGTTTGAAATAGATATTCCCTCCAGTCTTGTCATCTCTTTACGTTACTCTATTCAATAAAGCATAGCAAGAGCAATTCAATTACATACAGAGACACAAGTAAAATTAAAGAGTATGCAATGCCAGTAAAACATAATATGGACAAAGCTAAATCTCCATGTAGCATATGCAGGACTTGCTTTCCAGTGGAGATCTCGGCACACAGAAGCAGTGTGCGATCTGAGTCTTGCTGCATGACTTTCTGCTGCTTCCTACCCATAGTAACACTGAACTTCCTTTTCAGATTACTAGGAGACTGAGCCCTTTGCTTTCAGGTGAGCCCTGCTTCTGAGTTTGTCACACTTTTAAATAAGATTTGAACCTTAATGTGCTGCCTCTGGAGGTAAGCTGCAAGTTAGACTCCTGCTAGCGCATAGGAATACCAGTGTCATGTAATGAAACCAGTGAGAAAACAAGCAGAGAGCTTGGCAAAGATTACATGATGCCTTAACTAGAATTGTGCATTTATATCTTCCAAATGAACAAGATAATAATTAAATTGGGACCACTGTCAGAACTTCTTTTAATTCAAGTGGGAAAGACATAGACTATATGCAAAAATTGTACACCTACAATTCCCCCTAGATCTGCAATGAAAGTGTCTGAATTCATGTTCAGTGTTTAAATATCTGCAGTGTCTTTTGGCTATTTCTCTACCCTTTTTTGAGTGCTACAGATAAACTTCTGAGATATAGAATCATAGAATCACATAGGTTGGGAAAGACCTTTAAGATCATCAAGCCCAACTGTTAACCTAGCAGTGCCAAGTCCACCACTAAACCATGTCCCTAAGCTCCACATGTACATGTCTTTTAAACATCTCTGTGATGACTCCATCAGCTCCGTGGGCAGCCTATTCCAATGCTTGACAACCCTTTCAGTGAATAAATTTTTCATAATATCTGATATAAATATCTCCTGGAGCAACATGAGCAACTCGTCCTATCACTTGTTACTTGGAAGCAGAGACTGAAATCTACTGCACTACAATCTCCTTTCAGGTAGTTGTAGAGAGCAATGAGGTCTCCTTTGAGCCTTCTTTTCTCCAGACTAAACAACCCCAGTTCCCTCAGCCAGTTCTCATAAGATTTGTGCTCTAGACACTTCACCAGCTTTGTTGCTCTTTGGACATGGTCCAGCATCTCAATGTCTTTGAGTGTACTATTAATGTCTTACGTATACTATTAAGATCTAGACTGGTCCTCAAGTATCAGCCCAGGCAAGGGGAAGGGTCACTTCACTGTGCTTGCTCCTGCGGCTGTCTTCATGAGTTAGTTCCTCTAACTGCTCAGTATTGCTTTTGAAGACAACTTATTCTTCGATGATTTGTTTTAATCTTCATTTTAAAAATATTTAATAAAAAACTCTTTGATGATTTGTTTTAATCTTAATTTTAAAAATATTTAATAAAAATTTTCAAAATGCATAGTGTTAATAAAACTCTGAATATTAAGACAATTGCTTAATTGCTATATTTGTCTCTAAGAAAGGATATAACATATTAGAACAAAAATTTGCATTTAATGATCCTATATCCAAAATTACAGAACAAAGGTAAAAAGATTCATACAGAAATTAAATCCTTGAGAGAAACTAAAATAAATACTTCTTATAATAGACATGTCTGGAAGACTAGAGAAGTCTAAAAAGAAAAGACGCAGAAATCAGAGAACCAAAAGTTGAGAGTAAAATAAGAAAATATGACTGGAAATTGGATAAACAATAACAACTACTTTGCTGTTCCCTGAAGATTAACTAGAGCTAATATTTGATATGGTTAGGAACTGAAAAAGCCCTATTAACTAAGTATTTTCAAGCAAATAATATTTATCTTCACCTTATGATCCATTTCTGCAGCAAGGATGTTGTAAAGGGGACTTGAAGTAAGACACATAAGTAGTCCTGCAGTGTTTTCTGACTGCTGCAACATGTCTATTATGCAAGAAAGTAAGACAAAGGAAAAGCTATAAAAGAAATATAGCTGTCGTAGTTCAGCCCCAATCGGGACCAGACTACGCAGTCTCTCTCTTGCTCCCCCCACCCTCCGAGAGAATATGGGGAGATGATATAAGAAAAACAGCTCAAGGTTTGAAATAAGGACGGGGAGAAATACTTAAAGTTACCGTCACGGGCAAAACAGACTCGACTTGGGGAAAACTATTCATTTAATTCTAAAATTAGCAGGAGAATGAGACAGGGAACAAGATAACCTCCCCCCACCCCTCCCTCTTCCCGGGCTTAACATTATCTCTACTACCTTCCCCTCCCGAGCGGCACGGGGGGCGAAAAGGGAATGGGGGTCGCGGTCAGTTCATCACGCGTTGTTTTACGCCGCTGTATCATCGTCGGGGGAAGAACTCCTCACATTCCTCCTCTGCTCCAGCGTGGGGTCCCTCCCATGGGCCACAGTCCTTCGTGAAACTGCTCCGGCGTGGGTCATCTCTTCCACGGGGTGCAGTCCCTCTAGAACAGCTGTCCCAGCGGGCCCTCCACGGGCCACAGCCTCCTTCAGGCCTCCACCTGCTCTGGCATGGGGTCCTCCACGGGCTGCAGGTGGATCTCTGCCCCTCCGTGGACCTCCATGGGCTGCAGGGGGACAACCCGCTCCACCATGGTCTTCACCACGAGTTGCAGAGGAATCTTGGCCAGGAGCCATGTTACTCCTCCCCCTCCTTCTTCACTGACCTTGGCGTCTGCAGCCATTCCTCACAACAGGCTGGCAGACACCTCTCAGGATCCTTTCTACATCTTATTCACTTCTCATCTCCTCCTCTCTGCGACTTCTAGCAGTTTCCTACAGAAGCTACCCCCCTCACTAACAAAACCAGAACTGCTATAGTGAAAGGAAAATGGAATGGACTAAAGATGTTTCTATATGTGTAATCTGTCACCAGATACTTACTAAGTTTGCGGGCTCTGAGCTGCTGTTGCATCTAGTAAAATCTAAAATTCATCTGAAAATATCTCAGTTTGGTCATGATGAAAGGCCTGATAAAACTTAAGTCTTAAACTGAAGGCTTAAATGCTTGCTAAGCTTCATGTGGTTACCAACATCACCTGTGCTGATGAGCTGGGGGAAAATTACATCTTAGCAACACAGAGGAGCTGATTCACAGAAGCTACAGAGGTTGGCTCTTTCGCACTTGGCTGGGGTTCCCTGGTCAGCAAAGATTCTTCAGGTGTTGTGTCAAAGCAGGTGAGTAAACTAAGACTTATCCTAACAGATCGCTAAATTCTAGCCATCTTTTACATGTTAGCCAGCAAATAATTGCTTAGCACTTTCAAGTTCTACCTTTTCTGCTCTTTGCACCCAGCTAAAGAAATCTGAATAAACTAATCCAGAAGAGAAGAGCTGTCATGGGAAAGCTTCTTTGTGACCTGTCACTTCTCTTACATTTGTGAAAAAAAAAAACAAAACAAAACTGCCATACTTCAGCTATATCTGTACTCCTGAAACACTAAAGTATATTTGGAACTGAGTGGAAGACAGCAAATGTTCAACACCTCCTATGACGCACCAGTGAGTACATTTGGAGACGAAATAAAGATTATTACACCAAGCTGGAGCTTCAAGAAGAACTTAGTGTAAAGCATGAGTAAGTATTCTCATCAGAATTTGCTCAAGAGGATACAGTAGTTAATAACACTTCTATTCTTTTGAAGAGTGCCAAATTTTCCCTATTTATTTTCAATACTTTACATAAAAGAGTTTCAGTTTTGAGATTGAATGTTGATTATAAGATTCTCACAAGTACTGAGACAGATTAATAATCACATTACTGGTTCAGCAAACAAACAAAATGCTTTATCTGTTAAAATGCTTTATCTGTTATCATCATCTTACTTTCTTAGCACCACTAAAAGAATTAACAAAAAACCAAACCTTAAAAGCCATAAGCAAAAAGGCTTTGAAATTTTATGAAATTTTAGCAACACTCCCTTCCCCAAATATCTTGGTTGTTTTTTTTTTTTTGAGAAAAGCAAGAGTTTGAATCAATGTCTAACTTCACTTTTCCACCTATGCTGTATAAAACTGCTCAAACGAAAAGTAGCTTAAATGTTTGACTAGGCCAGTAATTAGAATGTATCCTGGCTCACGATAAACCTCCATTGTGGTTAATGAAATATAAATGTTTACCCATATCATCACTTGCATAGTAACAGTCTACCAATGAAAATTCCCCTGCTTCAGGTGATGAGTACTGTTTCTTACAGGGTATAGAGCATCTAAGGTCTAGCTGAGACAGAAAAATCTGACATACATCACTTTATTGAGTTTATTTCAGCATCATAACAAATAAAAGCAGAGAGACAGATTAAAAAAAAAGGAAAGGCAATATATTATTTACAAAGTTTTTATGCAGAAAAGAAGGCTTATTTATTCTTCTTTTTTCAAACTTGCATTGTTAATTTCTAAAAAAAAAAATTTAAAATCCCTTACTGTGGATCTAATAGATTATTATTATTTTCTTAGGAAAATTATGATTATAATTTTTTTTCATTTGAGAAACTTACTGTCTTCTCTTGTTCCTTTAAACATTTTAATTGTTCAGTCTTCAAATATATCCTCTTTGAAAATGCTGTTATAATGTATGTGCTAAGTAAACAACAATGCTTCATGAAAAGCACTTTATATTTTTTAAGTGCTATGTAAACATTCGCTACTGAAATTATAGATATTAGAGCTGGAAGGGGCACTCTGGATTTTTTTTTCCCCATAGCTCTATTCTTCCATTAGGTACCATTTTAACCTATTTAGAAAACTTGTGTCTGTCTGACAATCGTTCTCCACAACCTGTCAAAATGAACCATCCTAATACAAAATAATAATCTGTTTAACATTCAGCCTTGCTACATGGATACTATATTTTTCTCCAACAAGCTCATTCCTTTAAGAGACAGTTGCCAAGGATATTGTGGAATAGATTCGCAGCTGGGAGGCAGGAGGTGTTTATTTAGATGTTTTATTTTTCTCTGCAAGTCAACCTTCAGCTGCATTTCACTTAGGAACAATAAAAAGTTATTTTTTTAAACATTAAATATTACCATTTGTACTGCATACCTTTTGAGGGCTTTTTATACATTTTTGTAAGTGCAATGACATATCTTTCATTTGATGCATGACTTTCTTTGTTAAGCTAAAGACTTTTTGTGATGGTAATTTTTCTTACTGGAAAAAAAAAAACCAAACCCATAATGTCAATAGGAAAAAATGGCATACTTCTCTGGTAAAACTGAAACATTTGAAAGCTGCTACACCCAGATGCCCTTGTATCATCAAGCAGCATCTTAAAACAAACAAACAAACAAAGAATGAAAACTTTCTTCTAAACCCCCCTCTAAAAAGAACATATAGACTTCACTAAGAATTTTACAGTCCTGTAATCACTCTGACTTGTTTTAGCAGGCTGTTTCTCTTACATAAAAATCACTCACGCAGCTGAGGATCATGTGAATTAGAAGTTCTTTGAATTTCTCTTTGCTATTTTCTTTTCACTCCATAAACGCCATCCAATCATTCTGAGGACTTGTAAATGACACTTTAGGTGACAAATCAGGAAAATTCTTCCAGTGACATCCTCTCTTTCCCCAACAGATCGAACAAATTCTTGGTTTTGACTTTGCCATGCATTGAATTTCTTGTATACGACTCATAGACAGTGTACTGCAGTTCAGGTATAATTTAGATACATGTAAAGTGGAGTCACTCACAAGTATATTAATTAAGCATGTGCACAGGGGCCTTTGATTGCTTCTGAAGTCTGTTCAAATAGCATTCAGATTGGATAAAAGGATGGCACGGGCTCAACCTGACTGCTATCTTTAGATTGACTTCATAGAGCTACCTGCTCCCATAGACTGGCTATGCAGCCACAAGAGGAATAACATCTTCCCCTTCAAGGAAGCAGAATCTGCTGTAATCACATTGCCTTTCTTTCTGCTTTCTCATATAAGTGTTGAAATCATCATTTTAATTTTTTTTTTAATAAGCCTGTATGACTGTAGATCATTGTTATAAGATTTAAATGTTAAAATAGCCTGCATAGGCTAGGACTGCAGTTTCTACCACTAGCACAGACCAATTTATCTGACAGATGTTCTAAGGTGGAGTGGCATTACTTTTAGAAATCAGGTCAGTGGATAATTATGGAGGAGAAAAAGCCAGTTTCATCCACGTTATCTTACTTCAAATGTTTTCCTACAGCTGGCTGCAGAATTTTTAAAATGCTAAATGCTAATTTCTATTACAAATTCAACAGGTCAATAAGTAAATAAAATGAAAAAAAAATGAAATATCAAAGAAAAGGAAGAGTGAGCTCTTTTACTTCAAGAGATTTTATGGTTTAGTGTTTTCTATTATGATAGGTAATTCTCTAATGTTTTGTACCAGTGTCCAAATTACATTTCTTACACACTTATATATTTTAATTTTATTAGGAAACCAAGATGATGAACGGCACTTAAGAGGAGCCTTACAGACTTGAGCCAACAGGGAAAAAACAAGAATGAAAGAAAAGGATTTTCTCTAACTGAGGAAATCCACATATCTTCATTGAGTACAGAATCTAACAATCTCTTTTGAAAACACTACTATATAGCCCAGCGCTCAGTAACAAGAAAGAAATTTTCTTGAGGTAAGACAGTTAGTTGAAGGGCTGTAGTACCTCTTGTCCCATTAAAAGTTAAAGAGCGATCTATATCTGTATTTTCTGATTGCTCAACTATAATATTCATATGTAGATGAGGAACTGTTCCAATATGTGTTTCAATAGTATTTGAATATATTGTCAGCAGAACTGTCATTGTGTCTGATGCAAAAATAGGCTATATTTTATGTATTTTTATATATTTTTTTAAAAAAACACATTTATGTATGTATATAAAAATGTATGTATCCATGCTTTTCTAAAGGAATTGCTACAGGTGGCACAGAAACAGCTGTCATGCATTGGAATCTTGCACCTGCCCACTAGTGCATAGATTTAAGAGGATTCTGCTGCATGGAGTATCCCTTACAGTTAGGCTCTGTGCTTGGATAATGCAGATCAGCTCCTGAAGTATAAGTCTTTGGAGTTATCCCCACTGATAGATAGGTGTGTCGCTGAATAACACAATGTCTGTTGATTTTTTTTTTTTTTTTAATTCTAAACACTTCATAAAATGTTATTCTCTTTTAATCTTTGCATATTCTTTAAGAACAAAGACATTAGGTCAAGTCCTTGTGAATGTAATACAATTTTACATTACTTTGGCAGAATAAAAAGACATTAAAGAGGAGATAGATGAAATCCAGATTGCCTTTATACTTCCAGAACAAGGTGAAGTACCTGTGGCCTTAATAAGATTCAGAGCTTTCAGATTTTGTTCCTTCTTCTAGTATGGTGATGTGAAAATTAGAAATGCCTTATATATACCCTGAAAAGCCTTCTGGAAGTGGATTGAGTTCAGTGGCATATTAACAAGGGTGAATGTTCCCGTCATCTGCTTCATCTCTCTTCCCTTTGGCTAGCTGCCCAAGGTTATTCACCTTGCTAATTTGATTCCACGTAAAAGCATGTGGAACCAAATGGAAATTTAAGGAGAAGGCTCAAAGTGAAAGCAATCGTTAACTATTACCCTTTGGCTTAGGAACAAGTATGTACCCCCGTGCAAGTGACTTATTTCTGGTTAAGCTGTGTCAGAACAAGAAACTACATACAAATAGGAAACAAAGGTTCACAGGTCTAGAGAATATCGTCTTAAAAAAAAAAAAAAAGTTTGAAATTTTCATTTAAGATCTCCCGTCAGTCTTGGGAGACACTGGAAACAGAGTCACATAGAAGAGAAATCTTTGGAAGTGTGATATTCTTACTTCATAAAATTTGTGTAAGCAAACTTTTCTCACAAATATTTTGTCTATTGTATCTCCATAGTAGCATTTTCAGAAAAAGTATCATAATATTATTAATGCAGTAGTTTTAAACTTTGTTTGCAACCCTACAACTTTGTTTGCAGTCTCTTGTTTCAATCCTGCTTAGGGTACTTAAACAGCTTGGGTCTTTTCCTTATTTTGTATCTAAATTACTCTTTTAGAGTGAAAAATCTGCTTTTAAAACAAATCTCAGAGCTGTCGCCAGATCTCAGGCTTTGATTTGCATTGCAGAGTAGTCTGAGCTGGGTCACTTTTGATGAAACCAAAGAGAAAGATTTGGACCAGCTGCTAGTGGGTTTTTTGTCTGAGGGATGAGTGTAATGGTGGTCCGAAGTAAATTCCCAGCCTCCTGCCCTTGATCTGAGTTTTCATGTCACGTCCTCAGCTCCAAGTCTTTCACTCTGTAGATCTTTCCTGTTGTGCTAGACTACTTACTAAAACAGGCATCACCTTAGTTATCTCTTGTGAACACCAGAGTTTAAGACTACAAGTTCAGACACTATTACAGAGAATCAAGCCTAAGGAATGTATTTGTTACTTCAGTCTTTTTTCCTGAGGAAATACTGGGGACAAACTTTTTCACAGAGACTGTAGCGATAGGACAAGTGGTAATGGTTTTAAACTAAAAGAGGGTAGATCAGATGTAAGGAAAAAAAAATTATGTTGAGGGTGGTGTAGCACTGCAACAAGTTGCCCAGAGAGCAGGTGGATGCCCCATCCCTGGAGATATTCAAGGACAGGCTGGATGGGGCTCGGAGCAACCTGATCTGGTTGGAGATGTCCTGCTCCTTGCAGGAGGGTTGGACTAGATGACCTTTAAAGACACCTTCCAACCCAAACCATTCTATGATTCCATGATTGGTTGATGGTTTCCTTTACTGGTACATCAAACACTGACATGAAAGTTGTTTGGATATCAAAATGCCTTCTAGAACAGATTGATTTTTATTTATTTATTTTAAACCAAGAGATTTAAAAAGTCAAAGTCCTCCTGGTAGTGAGGAAGAGATGTATTATTTTAGAACTGATCAAACTTCTGAAGTTATATCATGTGTGAGGCCAGAGATTCATTGGAGAAACTCTTTTCTGTTTTTTTTTTTTTTTCCCAAATTCTGAAGAAAATTTTGGAAAAGATACTGAGTGATACTGCAGTAATCATAGAAGAAATTGTCTGTTCAAGACAGGCCAAAGAAAATGCATGATTGTCAGCCCACAGATACCTTTGCTGTAGCTCCATAATATCTTTTTTTTCTTCCCTTGCCTTATATGCAAAGCTGGGATAATCAGCCATCTGGTAGGCAGGAATCCCAACCTAGTTCTTAAATGTGTCCTGACATCCTTCAGTAAGAGGTGTTATGGAAGGTATTACTATGTATGAAAACACTTAAAATTAGAAAATTCATTGCCTACTTTAAATTATGCTTTCTTGTTGGTATTTTTACAGAGATAGAGAGAATTAAACCAACAATACCCATTGTTGAAAGATAAGATATATGGTTACCAGTCCCACTCATCTGCTTTTCTCATTTGCTTTATTGTATGTATGACTTCAAAGTATACAGAATATATTTGATGTCCCTATTGAATGAAAGGGTTATTTGGGTATCAGTGGAGAAAGCAGGTGTTTTATTTCATTTGTCAAAACCCCTTTTCACTCACAGCTGGAAATGCAGAAAAGTGGAAAAAAAATGTCAGTTTTGCTTTTGGTGCAAAAAAAATCTCATTGCTCTTGGCAGTGACCTCAGCTTCCAAGAGGAGATGTTAGCCTTGCATCATTTCACAGCATGAGCTGATCAGGAGTGGCATTAACCTAACTTTAGTAGAAGCTCATTTTAGCACTCTCAGTCAGAAAAGAGTCAAAGTGACATGACACATATGAATGGTACAACAATGGAGAGATTACATTAAAGGAGAAAAAAAAAAGCAAAAAAAAAGCTAGACCTTTAAGAAGGCTCAGGTCAGAATATATATAGATGGAATATTAACTGCAACCCTGGAAATTGTTGCCATCTCCAGTTCTTATCAAAACTGATGCAGCTTGAGACCTGAACATTGTAGCATAAAGACACCACCAGAGAATCTCAAGTAATTAAAAACCATCACTTACTTCAACACAATAAATAATAAGAAACATCATACCTTTGCTAGGAATTGTTTTAACAGAATATTTCAAGCTTTTCTGTCTGTGAAGTTTTTTTTTTTCTTTGTGAACGGTGTACTATTAAAAAAGTACTTTAATTTTATGGATTTTTTCAAGTACATTCAATTTTATATTCTTTCTGATCTTTTGAGTTTGATAGTTACATGTGTAATTAAATATCCTGAACAAATACTCCAACATTTATGTAGCTGCTACCTAATAACTAACTAATGTTACAAAAAGTACTCAAAACAACTAAAAATAGTGTATTTTTAAATATATGCTTATTTTATATTCAAATATATATTTGAATGTGAAATTTTAAATTAAATTGGAACAAAACACCATGGATGATTCAATTTTTTTTTTTTCAAAATTTTATGACTTGAGGGAAAAAATACACAACTACCACTCTTTCAATTCTGAATTAGATTCCCTTTGATCAACAGTAACGCAGTAAGAAATGTCACTACAGACAACACAAAACAGAGAACAAATAGAGCTATCCTGTATGATTTTCAATAGTGAAATTATATCTGTGCATAGACATGCACTATTACTGCAAATCTGTATGTGATACGCATAATGACACATTTGCTAGTGTCATTAAAAGTATTACACTGGTATACCAGACATTAGGTGGAGTAATAGCGCTATTCTACCTGTTTATATTATTCAGTCAAACTCTGTAGGACCACAGAATCAACAGAGCAAGAGATTTCTTGAGAAACTTTCTGAGGAGCAAATCAGGCAGTTGCACAGTGAGGAGACCAAAAATGATTCAAGCCCTCACTGAATATCTGATTCCACAAGGTCTTGCAATTTATTACATCAACCCTTGCATTTCTCTAAAGAAAAAATATAGGCATACATGTGTATTTTAGCAGGTGTATGCTTTTTATCTTTCTATTTTGCTTTATATAATAACACAGTGAGTATTTAACTTTGTATTTAAAAATTTTCTTTTTCTGAATTCCTTCTTTAATGCACCACGTTGAAAGAGCTGGATTACTACAGTATACAGAGTACACTAGAGACAGAGAGCCTCTTGCTTGATATTTAGTGAGATAAAGTTTCTATTTCATTACATTAAAGACTGGGAGTAGCTGACTCTGTTAATGCTCTTAACTCATGAATAGCAGCTGTTTCAGCTCTTGCTAATTCCTCTGTTAATCCCCTTTCTTCCTTACACAACTTTGAAAAAACTTTGCATGTAGTCTTACCACTTGTATTAATATTGTCTTTATATGAGATTTCTTTCTTGTGTAACAATTCTCCTTTATTTCTACGAATAATTACAGTCTCATTACTGCCATTGCCCTCTCCTTTGCTTTTGTTGCTTTCCCTGAAACAGCCATTTGTTGAATTTCATTAGCATTAATAAATACAGGAAAAGCTTAAGAGTTTCCATTACTCCAAGTAGGACTAGCACATTTCACTCTGTAGGAGGTCAGAGAGGGTGAATTTCTTTAGCAGAATTTGCCATTAATAAAATGAGTACGATAACTCACTGGAAAAAGCTGCTGCTGTAAGCCTATTCTGTGCATGTTGCATAGGCAACAATCACTAGGTGAATGAAGTGTGTATATCGAAGTTTAACCCTGCAAGCAGCTAAACACTGTGAGCCATTTGCTCACTCCGCCCTACCTCAGTGGGGAAGAGAACTGGAAAAAAGGTAAAACTCATGGGCTGAGATAAAGGCAGTTTAACAGGACAGAAAAGGAAGATAAAATAATAATAATAATAATAATAATAATAATAATAAATACACAAAACAAGTTATGCACAATGCAATTGGTCACCAACAGCCAAGGGAAAGCTCTTGTTTGTACAACTTTGGACAGCAGTCTATGGTTTGTTAGGAGGGATGACAGTGGCTTGGTTAGGGACAAATTTCCGTATATTTACTTTCTTGTCACTGAGTTCAAAAGGGTTTGTCCTGGCGTGGAAAGCTGGCAGACCAGAAGCAAACTAAAAATACTGTTTGGCAATTTGACTACTGCTTGCTTCTGCTTGTAAATAATATTCCCATAATAGGCATGTGATAATGACTGTACAGTCTCTAGCACCTTGCGAGAAGAAATTGAGACAATCTAGAGATAACTGTATTCCTAAAGGTGACTGACATGTCAGACTTTCCTTTTTCATTTCCCTATACTGGCCTTGCTATAAATTCTCTCAAAGAAAACCTATTGCCACTCCATAAAAACCAGGGGGCTGAAAAGCTGTCCTTGCTTTCCGATAGGGTTTGATTAATCTGGATAACTATTTCTGCCAGCATGTCCTCTGTAGCACCAGAAGACAAAAAGTAATCCTCTGTTTAATTCACATCTTTTTTTCCACACTGAAGCTTTTTATAAGCTAGTGATATGTTGCCATGTGCATTGGGAGTAAGGGTTGGGTAGTACTGGGCAAAGTCCTGCAGCTTTTTCTTGTTGTACACGATTTCGTGGAGAATGACAGTTACTTCCCATTTTGTTCACTTAGCAGTAAGGATGCTTGACCATCAACACTTCTAAATGAGATTCCCTGTAGAGTTTAACAGGTACAATGCTTAGTCAATTTCAAATGTCACTCCTATGATAGTGGGGTCTCCTTCCCTTGGATGAGGGCAAGAAATCAAACTACGTTGTGTGCAAAGTGTTAACCATAACAGGTGTGTCAGAGGGTCTTTTCATTTTTGGTTTTGATGTTCTTGAGAATCATCTCTTTCGTGCTATTTGTAAATATATTGTAAAGTTTAATGATCCGGGCTCCATTGAGAGCTTGTCACTGTGCTGTTTCTCTCAGATAATAAAAGTAGATTAAAACTAATAGATTTATGATTGCATCTCATGTAAAATAAAAAGCACATCACATTTTATGGAGCATGTCCTCTCCCTCATTCCTCTGGCATGCTTGTTAGTAAATTGTGACTGCTTTCACCTGGGATAGCTTTGGGATTTGTAACTGAAAACAATTTCTGTTTTCCAGTTCACTAGTTCAAACTACGCAATCAAATTCATATCACAAATTCCAAATTGGCATGTATTTTGGCAATCCAAGAAGAAGGAAAGATTTACTGTGAATAGGTTGTACATCTCTGCTTCAGCAGTATAAGCTGGCCTCCAGGGAACCTCAGAAAAGGAAAATAAGCACTGCTACCACAAGCTCCTAAGGGTCTGTGGGAGAGAATTTCATCTCAAAAGCAGAAGTCAGAAGCACTCTGCCCTGCAAAAGCTGTTCTGTGTGGATAAATTATAACAATATAACTTTTATCAAGATTCTGTCCTGCTTTGGGTTGACCTGGAACACTATATACTACATACACTATATACACTACGTACATCTGGTGTAAATCAGGCAACAACAAAAATGTACTGTCACCACTTCTTTCTATTGCAACATCTAAATGCTGATGACTTTGTCTAGAGGTTTGTTTCGGTCTCCACTGGTAGATGACTACTGCTGAAACTGGTCCATTCCATGCTTTCACTACCCTGATTTTTGAAAGCTATGAAGTGTTCCAAAGCCCATCATGAATTATTCTTTATACTCCTACCTGAAATAATTGAATAATGTTTATAGAGCCATTACATGCACATAGAAGAAAAGTAGAAAGATAATAAGCTGAAGAGAAGAAGGTTTTAACAAATGCAGAGAAACAGCAAAAATACAAATAGGAGCCAAATATGATTCCACTTGCAGAGAAGTGCATTAAAATAATAGAAAGGGGAAATAAATATGTTAAGAAGTGATAAGGAATCAGAACTGTTATTCAGCTGAACATTATTCATTGTTTCCCATGAGTTGTGGAGTACTCTTTAATTTATCATCTTAGCCACAGTGTATGACATAACTTAAAAATTTAGAGGAAATGTACTTAGAGAGATGTCATTTTATTACCGTTATAAATAGAATATCATTTGAAAGTTTCTGCATTTATAAATATTTCATAGTGTTTGATGGTGTGTTAGAATGAAAATAGAACAAAGCCTTAGGGTCACAGTCAACCCCCGAGGCATCTCATTACATTAGCAAAGGCTATTCACCCTGTGGAGATACTCCTTTCAGAAAGCCACACTGAGAAAGCTGCTATAAGCCTGGCTTTCTGAAGGGTACTACTGACAGAGGAAATAGTAGAATTTCAATCTTCTGATTGCTTACAAATGCGGTTGCAAACTGTGTTTGCTAACCAGTCTCAGCTCATATCACTCTTTTTTTTTTGAGATAAAGCCCACCCTTTCTCCTTTCATGATCTCTTGGCAGACCCTTACTGTCACACTATAGCCCGACACAACCTTTAAAAACCAAGGTTCATAAAAATTATGATATTTGTATTTTACAAATACTGGCCACACTGAACCTTGAATGAATATAGCATCTATTTAATTCAAGGGTGCTAAGTGAGGAGCCTTTCTAAATAAACCGTTAGTGTTAAAAGAACTTTGCAACAGTCTTTCAAAATTTCCCTCTCTAAAAGACCTTCCAGCAAATGACTCATTTAAGACAAATGCTGCTGTGCTCTTTATATTGCCTGTGCTAGAGAAGTTCCTTTTCCCCATTTTTACTATACAGCTCATAAAATATTTTAAACTTACACAGCACAAGATGTAGGGTTTTTCCTTTTTTCTTTTTTTATCCCCAACCTTTAATAAAACTGGTGAAGCCTCAATCTCTTTTCATTTCCTATAACATGGAAAAAGCCTAGTTTGTAATCACTGCACAGAAATGAGTAACTTATTGCAGAGAACTTTTCTGGCCTTTTGATACTTATTATTTTATATCAGCAATGAATAATTCTCAATGTGGCAAGATTCATGTATGTAGGGGGAGAGATATACAATCTTTCACCTCACTCAGACACAGAACCACCACAGCACTACTTTATTAGTTGTCAACCATATCACCCTTAATTAGATTCAAAGGTCCAAGATATTGCTTCATAAGACAATTGAAGTGTGGGAAAGAGAAAGAGAGATGGCCATAAGTGATTTCTTGTGGTACAGAGCATTTAATGAATTATCCAGCTATTGTTGTGATTTTTTTTTTCCTGCGTTATCCTCATATTTAATAAAAAATAAAAACCTTCTCAGATTTTATACCACTGCCATCAGTGACAGGTTTTTTTTTCATGAATATTCAGATTATTATTATAGGTTTAACAGTCTTCATTAAAGTCACACTTTGTCTTTCAAAACACAGAAGTTGAATCAATTATAAAGGTGCAAATCAGCTTTATACTGGTGTATGTGTGTGTGTGCAAGCACAGAAGCATCTGTACTTGTACACATGCAAGAATCACTATATTTGCTCCCTTAAGTAACAATGGTATTTAATTACAGTGTTCTAGTGTGTACATAAATTCTGACAAATTCTTATCTGATTTTTGCAATAATTTTTCTTGCTCAAAGGAAATTTTAATTTCCAACAGGTCCAGCCCAATCCTAGCATCAAAGAATTTTGTTTAAATTTACTAAAATCTGAATTTAATCATTTGGCTGATTAAACTATTTTAGTTTCCAGAAGGTACTACTCACAGGATTCAACAGTCTTTTCTAGGCTGATAGAAATAAATTTTTTTTCAAAAACATTAGGCATCCATAGTATATTAGCAATTTTCCCTATGTTTAATAGCTAGGGAATTGATTTTGCAAGTGATTTCAATGGAACTATACTTGATTGGGACATCTGTCCTACCATCATCACTCTTAAGACCAGAAAGTAAGCTAAGTCTTGTATTTTATTCTTTCTTGATTAGTGCTAGGAAATGTATTCTTGCATGCACTGGCATGCTTTCAGAAGGACTGAATAAAATCTGGCAATTTCAGAGCCTGCTGAGTTTCACTGAATGGAGTAGCAGACCTTACATCACAGCTACTGGTGGCTTCCACTGAAGATGAGCAGAACCTTCTGTTGTATTTACACAGTAGCAACTTTCTGTTCTTCCTTTTTCTACAATGCTTAGATTTTGAACAAGAGCTAACACCAAGTAGTATATTAATGGTGACCAGAAATGATACATCATATTTGTTTTACTTCTATAGTAAGTTGCAGGTTGCAGTATATAATAATATATTTTAATAATTTATGAGTAACCATTAAGTTAAATGCTAGGAAATTATATCCTATGGCTTTATTAATTATTCAAAATATTTATGCAGCTGAAAGGGAGTTCCTGATATATGATACTTTATTTACTATTTTATCGTGTCAAGAAAAACTTTTTTAGCAGGAAAAATCTCCTCTTGCTCTCCATTTCTCAAGCTTAAATACAGTAAAGACGTTACACACTAGATTCTCTATTATTATATTAAAAAAACCCCTAAATTACAAGCTAATGAAATTTAGGAATGGTTAACCATGACTAAAACTGGTTAACAGATTCCATTATCCCATCAGGTTACACTGGCCTTATATTGTGGATATTTAAAAATTAAAATTTCCAAAGGTTACAAACCAGGAAAAAAAAAAACACCAACCCAAACCCCACCTCAAAATGCAATGTCCCAGGAAGTACCATTAAAAATGTCAAGAGGTAGGACTATTCTCTCCAAGCTAATGCATCAGGAGGGTACCACAGCACTATTTGATTCACTATTTACTCTCCCTAGGTACGACTTCTGATCTTTTCCTTAATTTGATTTCTGTATCTGATGCCAAATAGTGTATAGATGACCGTATTAATCATTTACACAATTTACAGTTCACTTCCTCTCTAAAACAAATACACTCTACGAATTCTTGTTGTGAAGTTTCAGAAAACAAAATCTTTAACTTACATCTGGCCAAATGGAGTCTGTGTTAAAGTCACTGAGTAGTTCACTTATCAATCCCAGTTTCTAAAAAATATTGTTTTCTTATTGAATCTACAAAATATTACAAAATTTTTCAGCCAAATAGTTTATAAATGTTCTTATCAGCTGATCTTACACAACAAAATTCATTTATTAGGTCTTTTTTTTTTTTTCCTAAGGAGTCATGCTATGTCCTCTGCTTTGTGGTGACTTAATTTTTTACCATGAAAAGTACATACAGTGTCTGGTTGGAATCTTCAGAGAAGCTATTATTCCTTCCAGTTTCTTTCAACCACTCTCTGAATGCTAATTGAGAGTAACAAATAACCAAAATTAGGATGCAATTTTTTTTTTACTATTCTTATTTTACTGTTGCTAGTCAACCATTCTAATTAAAGTACTAAAGACAAAGTCAGATTATATTATGATTCTCAAGGTGTTTTTCAGACGTGCTTGATTTTGTCATGAAAACAATCTTTCGACCTCTTTGTGATGTACTCAATTATAACAAAAACAGCCTGAAGTTGACAAAAGTTTGAGAAAGTTTTCTTTGAGATGGTCTTGAAAGTTATGAGCACTTTTAGGTCAAGAAAAGAAATTAAAATTGATAGAAATATTAGTGTAACCCACCCAGAAGAATAGCAGTCAAAAGGACTGTAGTCTATTGGGTATGACAGTGGCTTAGGATTCAAGAAACCTTTCTGTGCATTGAGAGAGACTCTTGATTTGTTCTTTGGTGTAAGACAAAGTACTCAATTTATTTGTACATCAGCTTTCCAACCTTTCTGTCATCAGTAGCTGTATCAAATGCTAGAATGTATCTGTCCAAACACAATAATATACAATTCACTGTATATTTCTTGTTACCAACTCTTGCACAAAGGAGTCAATGACGACTTACGGACAAACCTGAGTTTTAAGCAGTCAAAGAGTTGAAAGTTAGATATTTGTAATGAACTGTCATGGACATGGTGCAGCTTAATTATTGAAAGTCAGCAAGTTGCAAGTAAATCCACAGTTAAGGCAAGACATGGGGAAAAAAACTCGATGGATTTTGTTCTTAAAACTTTGAGAACTCCTACTAGATAAGGTTAAGAGTTATGTTTTAAAGAAAATACAGCGATCTTCCAGTACCTCAAGGGGGCCTACAGGAAAGATGGGGAGAGACTGTTCAGGAGGGCCTGTTGTGACAGGACTAGGGGAAACGGTTTTAAAATAGAGGGACGTAGATTCACATTAGAGATTAGGAAAAAATTTTTTACACGGAGAGTGGTAGAACACTGGAACAGGTTGCCCAGAGAGGTGGTGGATGCCTCATCCCTGGAAACATTCAAGGCCAGGTTGGATGGGACTCTGAGCAACCTGATCTAGTCAGGGATGTCCCTGCTTCTTGCAGGGGGGTTGGACTAGATGACCTTTGAAGGTCCCTTCCAACCCTAACCATTCTATGATTCTATGATTCTATGATAAACTATACTCAAGTGTCCACTGGAGTAGTGGTCACTACTAACTAGAAAGAGCAAACAAAAACAGGTAGATTTCACTTCTTAGATTTCAGATCAGATAATGTACTGATTCTGTAATCTCCTGGTAGCTTTTCTCCTTTTAGTACTCAAACCCAGGCCATGGAACATTTCAGAATGAAATTGCCTGATTGCGACAAAATAATAACCACTGGCAGCAGAAAAACAATCTTTTTAAAAGGATTTATGGATTTCACAGAGTGCTATCTGGACTGCCACCCCTGCCCACATCACTGATTCATTAGTTCATCTCTCATAAGACAGCAACAGAATGACTTTGCCACATAGAAGTGATAACATCTTAGGGGAGAAGAGGGTCACACTGTCACTTGGTGAATATCATACAACATAAAACTCAAATGCTATAACACTGTAAAAACCCATCAAGTATCTCAGAAAATAAGGGCCTTGCTCCTAGGATTCTCTCAGACAGCAATTTTTACTTTGATTACCTAAAGTCACTTCATCTGTCTCTCAGCATTACATCATTCATAACATCTCTGTCTTTTTCAGAAGGTTATTGAATGAAGTGTCAATCTTTCTCCAACTGTATACATAACCATAAAAAATCAGCACTTTGTCCCTTTATTTCACATCCTATATCCCAGCAAAGTTTTCTAGAAAAAAAAAAAACACTCACAAAACCATTCAGACTTGTATGTTAATCTGTTTCCAGAATAATAATATTGACCTTTACATATACTAGTAATAAATTCTTGTGTTAAGGAAAACATTTTTATGTCATGATCCTGTCTCACAGGAAAGGCAGATAATGATACCAAAAAAAAAAAAAAAATCAGGTGGTTTCTTCCAGGAAAAGAGCAAATGAAAGGCAGGGTTAGAGCTGGAAGAGATCTTTCAAGAGAGTACACATAAATGTGATCATCTTTTGAAAAGGAGGTATGTACATTATCTTGGCAGCTTCTTTCACAGTATTGCCAGTGATCAGCATCTCTTTGTACAAGGCAAGAACATATTTTCTTTTACATTATTGAATTTATTTGACTGTTGCTGGAAAATGATTTCTCCCACTGTTTGTATGCACTATTTTAGCACTGATCTGTTGACCACTAATATTCCGGTGTTTAGTAAAAACAGTAAGTATCTTTAAGCTTTTTTGTTTCCCCCATATTTAAATTCCTGTTCAGGCAGTAAATGTTATGCAAAATAATAATTGCCATGATCTTATTCTTGTTTCACAGGTAGAGAAACAGATACGCAGAGAAAGTGGTATGTCCAAGGCCACAGACTGAAACAGTAGCAATACTGGTATTAGTGATTTTAATATAATAAACCACTTTAAAAGCTTTAAGAGTGAGAAAGCTTAAATGTGTGGCATTTAAGAAACAAAGCCATTTTTATCTCCTTAATGATGTTTGTGCATAAATTGCTTTAAGGATTAAAAGATGCTTAAGTACTAAAGCCCCTTTAAAACGTTAAGCTTCTAAAATGTTTTATGAACTCAGAGATGATGGGTCACCCTGAGAATACAGAAATGGACTTTGATTTGATAACAGAGCTTGGTTCTGAAAAGAGAGAGCTTGTGCTAAAAATGCTCAAAGCTTGATCCTAAAAAATAAAAATCAGGCCAGTGGCTCTGTGTTTCTTGGTGCGGATCTGCTGACTATAGGCTTGCAAAAGGGCCTAGGAAGAGATCTTTCCAGACTTGTGGTCCCCATGGAGATACCAGTTAGACTGATGGAGTGGACATCAGCAGTGGAAGCAAAGCAAAGAGGAAAATGGTTGACCTCAGAGATGGAAATTGCCATTGATGAGACAAACAAAGAAGGGTTGCATGAGACTGGTGATGTTTGAGAGAGGGATTTTCCTGAGTGGAATTGCTCCAGAAACAGGACTTTGCACCTCCACCAGCATGGGGTTTGGGCAATGAAGTCTGAATTAATTTTAAGTTCCTCCATATGGCAATGCCTTTAGGTTCACTTAGCCCAGCCCATGTTGCTGTTATCATCATCTGATCAATACCTCAGGAACTATCCTCAGAGCTTCTTAGCACCTGGCAGAGTTTCAGCTCTTTGAGGTCAATTTGCACAAACCCCTCATGTAAAAGGAATTTGTCTAAACCAAGATGAAATATAGATTAAAACTCTGTTTAAAATTACAGAAGCAACTTGCATACTATACTTTATATGAAGACAGCTGAGCAAAAGCATACAGTAAGAAAATTTTCCCTTTTCTCCATTACAAGAAAATTCCCTATCCACAAAGAAACTGTATATATTTACAAAGTTCATTTTTTGAACTTGTCTAGTTATACTTTCCTCCCTATAATGCTGTACTTACAGACACAGCTTTTTATCTGGGCCTGCTTATTAACTCCCTTATTCAGAACAGTCTTACTTGGTTTTTGGTAACAACCCCTAGCAGACAAAACTCTCCACAGAAGTTATTTTCTATGATGTTAAGAAGATAAGATTTAGAAACACTTGGAGGCTATATTTCAGAACTATAATCCCTCTAGGGCATATTACAGACCATTAAATTTACCTGCATTTGTTTATTTAGCTCTCTTTTCAAGGTTTTTTTTATGGTTGGTTTTTACTTTCCATGAAATAGAAAGTAGAGATAGACCCCAGTCTTCGCCATATTTTTTTCTTTCCCCATGTAGTCACCCCTGTGTTTGAGTCAAGAAGGATAATGTACTTACAGAGAATATTTTTGTACTTTGTTGTTTTCACTGGATTTAAAAGAAATATTTATTTGGGAGACTACTCATACTGCTATTTGAAATAGCTTAAGAAATGTAACAGTGAGTAATGTTTTCCAACTAATGAGAAAGAAATAGTTTAATCTTCGTTAAAGTCTATAGCCATAACAATCAGCTAAACAGCTGATTTCATCTGCGATTTTGAATAAATGGAAGATGGAGTAGGAGGGAAGGGAAGAGACTACCCACTGAAAACTTACTCTTTTTTTAAAATATATTTTTAAAAAGCAACTCTTCTTATTAAAACAGTAAAAACATTCAGAAACAAATCCCAGTTCTGAAAAATAAGAATTACGTCATAAATACATTTATTGCCAGCAACCTAAAGAATGTCCTTTTACTCAGTAAATAAACAAATTACTTGTACATACATAAAGCCCTGAAAACAAGGGAAATATCCACACTTGAGCTGCTTCTAGTAAGCTATTTAAATTGCTTTTGCTGCAAGAATACTACCCTTCAGATTTTCTAAAGTTGCATATTTTGGATAGCTAAATTGATTAAATTTTAGAAGGATTTTAAATCAATTCTTTTTGTCATTACCTTTTTGCACACAGTCTGTTTCAAGGATAAAAGAAACTTTTCAAGCGGTTGAAAGATTACTTTCATTTTAAACTGTCATGCATTTCTTCCAAAAGGTGGTGTCAAACTCTGCTACATGTGAAGAATTAAGGAGGCTATGCTAGCTTAAAAATGCCATTGTCGGATAGGGACGCTTTTTCCTAACCAATTGAGCCCATAAACTCTGCAGAAATATGTTTGTGTGCGTGTGGTGGCAGGAAAACAATTAGCACTTATGATGTCTTCAGAAAGAAAACTGCTTTTGGTTTTTTCAGATGACCTAGAAGAATTTAGTCATCCCATGGCAACAGAAAGTCACTCCTCCTAGTGCCATTGATCATACAAAATGATTTTGTAGACTTGTCTTCAGGTAGAAGAGACCTTACATATTTATTGGAATAGTCTTGCAGCAGACAGCATCCTCATAATCTTAGAAAGGTGCTTAGCTGCTTGAATAAACATCAAGAAGTCAGCATGGTCCAGTGGACAGGGTAAAGGACTGAATGACAGGAAACCTACTTACTGAGTTTGTGGCTGATTCACCTTCAGGGAATTGTAGCATCTGTGTACACAAATAAGTTTCTATGAGGAAAAATATGGTATAAACTTACTATATGGTATCTGCTCTGTGTTATTTGCTTATATGTGGAAGGTATAATGAGAAAAGGAGTCAGGATGTCCTATTTCAGACTATTGTTTTGTATATCTTCTATTCTTAATTTATCGCTAAATTAAATCTTTTAATTGTATTTCTTACCTGTGTGTCTGAAGTCTTTCTAGCTCTGCTCTATATTTTGTGTATATATGTGTGCATGTGGTAAAATAGCCAGCTCTTCACTAGATTTCCAGATTCCAGGAAGGACGCATTGGAGATTCACAGTTATGTTTTAATATTCTCCAACTTATTAATTATTGAATCCTAACATTTTTAGCTTTTCCCAAAATGAAAAAGTGTTATTGATCATTCTATATTTAGGCCATAATATTGAGACTCTGGTAAAGGGAATCATAATGGTAACTGCCAAAATGTGGCAGACACAAAACCAAGGAGAGATTGAAGCCGGAAAAGACATAAGTGTAGAGATGGAGGCATATACGATTTAGGGAAAACAGCACTCAAATAAAACAGAAAGCAACAGATGCATGAGTTTGGCCTCAACAGGTAAGTGTTTGGACAACTTTGAAACATTAATTCTCTAATACAATAAGAGCATGATACTCAGTCACACTAAGATGTTATTCAATAATAATTTATATTTTCTGAATGTCACTTAGAATTTCAGCAACAGCACAGGTTCTTGTTCATGATTGCTTAATGAATACCAGTTGTTTTCTGTCCCCATCCTTCAAGGTCCATAACCTTACCAACAATCTCAGTACTTTGACAGCAGTAACAGCATCCTCTTTGTCAGGCCATTTGAGATATGGCTCACACTGCTCACTCCTCCTCAGGATGCATTGTTTTGGCTGGTCCTTGCAGCGATGCAAAGAGCACATTGTTTTTTCTCTAGTCACAAACAAAACAAGGCAGAAGTCATGTCTCTGTCTGTTACAAGACAAAAGAGAAGATCTTTTGACTGAGGCCCAGAAGAAACTACTTAATTTTCGAAAGAAATTGCTGTCAAAACTGCCTGTAGATGTTTCCCACATCAGTGTCACGTCTTCCTCTGATAAGGTTCGATGTGTTCTACCTACAGTTGGGCTTGTCACTGAAGTTCCCATTGTCTGGGAAAACTCCTCCATCTTAGAATTTCCCTGGCCAAAAGAGCTTCTGTCAGAGTGCCTGTTGAACCATGTTACGTACTACTTACTAACTAGTTACCTACCAGCTTTTTTTGGACAGGTTTTATAACATTCATTTTGATGGAGGGACCACTTTTCAGTGTAAAAGAAATGAAACTGGGAAACTAAAGGAAAGGGAGTATTAGAAAGGAAGACAAATTTCAGGGATGAAATTAAAGATTCGAGTTTCTGTTTCCAGTTAATAACAAAGTCAAACTTAGAATGTGGATCAATTTTGGCACCCACACCATGTCACTCATATAGTTAGACTGTGAAAACCATGCCCTTGGTCTCAATATTTATAGATTTTTTTCTCTATTGCACAGTCTTTTTTGTTTGTTTGTTTCTTTGATTGGTCTGTATTTTTGGCTTTTCAACATATTATTTGCTTTCTTATTCTCCTCTGTAGCTATCCTAGGCACTCTAGCAAAAAATAAATGGCAGTAAGCTGGAAGTGTAGGTAGACAGATTGTCCAGGACTGACAAAATTGTTGGAATTAGATAATTTTCCCACACATTGTATTCCCCCAGATGTTTGACATGAGAACTGAGAGTACAAAAGGCAAGTGCATACCTCAGGAGAGAACATGTTTCAAAATAAAGCTCCTATGATAGTGAGAGCCAGGAATAGCAGTTGAATTTTCTGAAAAGTGGCTGCTTCAACTAAGGCAGGAAAAATAGTGAGACACTCTGTGCAGAAAAGCATTTCTGAACTGCTGCAATTTTTGCAGTATGTGTTCAGAATCAGACAAGAATGATTGGTTTTTTTTTTCTATTTTCTGAAGCAGTGGAAATCAACCTTTACAGTAAAACACTTTACAGGAGAATACTTTCTAATGCCACAAGTAAAGCATTTATAGCCATTACTATCTACTTGGTAGTTTTCTTTAAATAAAGCTAAAACAAAACCCCTATGCAGTATATTTTGCAGTATACACACTACTTCCAGTTAGTTTCTACCAGGTAGCAAAAAAGCAAAGAACAAAATTGCTACTAGTTCTTGCTGTTTAAGTAACCCTTCCCTAAGGCCAGGGAAATGGACTACAATACCATTGGATTCTGAAAAGCAAGGATGTATTTCTATTGGAGTTGAAAAATGTGATCCAAAAAGACTATTTAGATGGCTAAACATTCTGGATTTATTCAATCTTAGGAATCAGGAGGAAACTTTAAAAACCCAAACACGTTCCAGCTGTGGCGTACACATCCAGTATTAATTCAAGCGAAAAATCAGGAAATATCAAAACTGCTGTATTTTCAGTAGCCCTTCAGTTCAGTTTACACAGGAATTTTTTATTACTCATAAGGGATGGTCTGTTAGACACCAGCTAATGTGAGACCTCATAAGATTGGAAAAAAATATTTAGTCATTAATTTCAATCCAGAGTCACCACTCCTCCAATCAAGTTGGTAAATGCCTCTGACATTTTAAATGACAAAAATTTTAACAGTGCACATCACATGTCTGTAATTTAATCTGTTAAAAAGTGTTAATACAAGTGGATATTTTTCATAATCTACGTATCTTGTTTAAAATAATGGTTTTCAGCCAGCCTATTCTATAGCAGGAAGAATTCAGAAATACTCTTCTATTTCTAGTTTCATCTGCACATAACCAAAAAGTTTACAGTTTTGTGTAAAAGATGAGAAGGCACTTGTGCCTTAGTGCAGGAGCAGAGTTTTCATTGCATCTCATTCAAATATTAACTACTAATATTTCAACTTAGGTTGTTTCTCAATGTTCATTTTTTAATTTCTGAGAACAATTTATCAATGTACTTCCTTTCATACTCCCATCTGTTAATCTTTTATTGTTCTTTTTTTTTCACCCTAAGAAATCTTCAAAGCACTTCTGGTTCAACACAGAATTTTTTTTACCCAAAACTATTATTCTTTTTTTTTTCAATCAAATTTCATTTTACATCCTTTGTACTGACCTAAAATTAGTGACTGGACTATTAATGCCTCTTAAATTCGTCAGGCTGGAGAAAATTTATGTATTACCAAGTATTCCTGGCAGAAGCCTCTGCAGCTGCAGCCCAGTACAAATTCACAGTGACTTTTTTTGCATTTCCAGAATGGAACAAAGCTTCCTTTATTTTTCTATGATGTAAAAATGCTTCCACAGTATTAAAATGAGAGGGAATTATGCAAAGATACGAAGAATCTGAACCACATCATGTTTATATCAAGTCTCATTACTGACCCACTGGAGGAATCTGATCATATCATAGCCTCATGTAAAAATATTTTACTGCCTGTGAAAACATTTATTTGAGTCAGTGGAATGTTGCTAATCTTAGTTAATGTGCTGTGAATTTCTGAGATAACGAGTGCTACACAAAAGTGCAGAATTGTTTACTAGAGGTTCACAGCAAGAAAGTTAGTACCTTTTTAAGATTTTCTGAAAGTTGATGCTGCAGAATTTAAAATAAATGATGACATGCTGTGAGTTTTCAAACCAATTTTTCTTAAAACATTTTCATCACAGACAGTATCTAAAAGTACTGTAGAGATAGCTATAGAGATTAATGAAACTAATCAAGAAGGGATTTAAAGATGAGAAATCTAACCATTTTAACTTACAAGCATCAAAAAATAATTACACCTTTCACCATTAGCACACAGCAGTGCTTTCTAACTAGACTTCTATCTCATTTCATCTCTGATATGAGTCAAATATAAGAACCAAATTCCCTTCAACTCAAAGAATCTGTAGAGATGTAAATGACCTACAGGTTCTTCAGAGCCATATAATAATATTATAAAATGTGAAATGTCAAATGTAATAGCCATAGTGAAGAATCTGATAACATCACAGAGGAATTTTGTGTATGAAGTGCAAGCACAGAAAACTACTGTATATTTGCCACGCTGTTTTATTTCTCTATTTTGGCTTCCCCTGTTTCTGTTTGATTATTACTCTTAACATTCTTGTTTGTCTATTTTGCCACCATCACGTGCCACCTGATATGGAAAACCTCAAACACAAGACCCTCTATCCTGATCAGCAGAATGATTCTCTCCTTTCCTTGCCTTGTTAGGGTGTACTACAACACATCAGCATCTAAAGAATGGATTCAGAATGTTTATTTATTCTTCAGATTTAGGTTAAGATTTTCCTCACAACAGATCACAAGCTCCCTTTTCTACATACAGAGCTGGTGTTGATAAATTAAGACACTTCTGTCTCATGCTTGAGGAAAGTCCTCTACGACACGACTTTGAGACAGTAATATCTGACAGATATTACTTCACAGTATTGAATAGTTCAAATCATTTCCTCATTGGGCTACCGTGGTACCTTCAAATTATTTTTTTTTTTTATCATCCTAAACGGATAAATGGTCTAGTTAGCCTAAAATATACATTGGAATGAACTTTTAGGGAGACATGCAAAAGATCGACTTCACTTACCTCTGATACTGAAAAAGTGTGTAACTATTTTCATATGGGGCAAATTTCAGGAAGCTCATTGCAATGTTTAGTTCAGGAGTATCCTGTAGCAGCTACTGTTCTAGTTGATTTTGAGCATAGTTGGATTCACACATTCAAAAGAATTTGGCTGCCATTCACATAATTGGCAGATAAAGATTAGCAAACAAATGTGGCAAGATGTCTTCAGACAAAAGAGGCTACAATAAAATATTGACTTTATAGACAAAGGAATAATGATTCTAGGTAAAGAGCATTGTGGAGCTCTTTCATATCTGCCTGCTGTTTCAGAGATTAATTTTTAGTAGTTGTTTTGAAGTCTGAATTTAATAAACATATACAGAGAAACATTCTATGGCTTACACTCATCATTTTTAGCAGCTAAGAGAAGAGCTCAGTCATCAGCTTGCTGTTATCTTCTAGTAAACAGGTAATTATAACTTTTACTGTAAATTTATCCATGATTTTGGTTTCTTTTCTGCTTGAATTTGTCAGAGGCAATTAAATTCATAAAACAGAAAAATCAGAAAGTTCAAAGTTTAGGATCTGGAATTTACCTGATGTTAATTTTTTTACCTCAGTCGCTTTTGCAAAATAAGCTTGAAGATGTCATAAATCCAGACTTTTACTGCATCATTTACAGCTCTGGCCTTTATCTGTAAACAGTAACTTACAGTTACAGATGTAAAGGAAGAGGGAAATTCCAACACCTGGTGCTGACAAAACATCACAGATGTGTTGGAGAAGATGCTACAACCTTAGGGCTTTCATTTGTATTTAGTTATTAATCTACTATTGACTTGGCATTAGAAAAATGAGAAGAGTACTCCCTACCCAAAATTAATGATAAAGACCTTTAAGACCAACGCATCATGAAGAATGCTTGCATTGCATCAGCTTAAACAAACTCTTATCTACAGTTAGTCTTACAAGCAGCGTGACTCTTAGCTGAGATTCTTCTCTGTTTTTGGACTAGTGTCCACTAGCAGTTTAAATGGGTCAGATAGTCCTCTTTCAAACTTAAAATCAAAACCAAACTAACTCGCCCCAAAACATTAACCCTGAGACATTTTCACAGTGAAAACTGTGTATCTTACACAACTTTTCCAATTTGAGTAGAAGATGAATTAGAGCTTTAAATCATCACTTAAATATGCGTGGTAAACATAAACTCTTATGGACAGAGGCCTTTGGTCATCAGGATTCCAGAGAGGAAATTATGATGATAAAAGAGCAATTTAGAGTACTGATAGAGCAGTTGACTGTACAGATCTCTTGAAGTCAAGGCTGATCAAGCAAAAGATTTTTTGTACACAGTTCACCACATCCACCAGGAAATAAATGCTGCTTCAGTCTCACACTTACTAGACAAATCAGCCAACTGGTAAGTGTGACATGAACAAACTGAGTACTACATTATATGGAAAAGAATGAATAACACTGTATTAGTGTACTACTGAACACTTTAAATGCAAATGTAAGAAACAAGAAATTGTTAGCATTTACTGTATGTAAGACATTTCCTCCTGTTAATATTCTCTTCACTCGTGTGATACTTCAGCCCCGATCGGGACTAGACTACGCAGTCTCTCTCTCGCTCCCCCCACCCTCCGAGAGAACAGGGGGAGATGATATAAGAAAAACGGCTCAAGGTTTGAGATAAGGTCGGGGAGAAATCCTTAAAGTTACCGTCACAGGCAAAACAGACTCGACTTGGGGAAAACTATTCATTTATTTCTAAAATTAGCAGGAGAATGAGACAGGGAACAAGATAACCTCCCCCCACCCCTCCCTCTTCCCAGGCTTAACATTATCTATACTACCTCGCCTCCCAAGCGGCACGGAGGTGGGGGGGAAGGGAATGGGGGTTGCGGTCAGTTCATCACGCGTTGTTTTATGCCGCTATGTCATCACTGGGGGAAGGACTTCTCGCATTCCTCCTCTGCTCCAGTGTGGGGTCCCTCCCATGGGCCACAGTCCTTTGTGAAACTGCTCCGGCACGGGTCATCTCTTCCACGGGGTGCAGTCCCTCCAGAACAGCTGTCCCAGCGGGCCCTCCACGGGCCACAGCCTCCTTCAGGCCTCCACCTGCTCCGGTGTGGGATCCTCCATGGGCTGCAGGTGGATCTCTGCCCCTCCGTGGACCTCCATGGGCTGCAGGGGGACAACCCGCTCCACCATGGTCTTCACCACGAGTTGCAGAGGAATCTTGGCCAGAAGCCGCGTTACTCCTCCCCCTCCTTCTTCACTGACCTTGGCGCCTGCAGCCGTTCCTCACAACAGGCTGGCAGACGCCTCTCAGGATCCTTTTGACATCTTATTCACTTCTCATCTCCTCTCCACTTCTTGCAGCCAGGCCGGGCCGAGTTGGGCCCGGTCGGCTGCCCGGCGGGAGGCCAGAGGGTGAGGCCTGCAAGGCCCATGAGGCTCACGCCTCCCCCTCTCTGCCCCTGCTCAGCTGCTTCACATCTTCTCCTCCTTTTTTTCCTGTTTTCCCCTACTTAAATACGTTATCGCAGAGGCGTTATCACAGGACATTCTGCTACCAATTGGCTT
This sequence comes from Chlamydotis macqueenii, assembly GCF_036417535.1. Classification (NCBI taxonomy): domain Eukaryota; kingdom Metazoa; phylum Chordata; class Aves; order Otidiformes; family Otididae; genus Chlamydotis; species Chlamydotis macqueenii. The sequence goes on along the minus strand of NC_141560.1, from coordinate 48,186,503 downwards.
GGCCTTGGCCAGCAGTGGGTCCGCCCTAGGCCTGGCCGAGTCCACTAAACAAAGGGGAGCAACTTCTAGCAGTTTCCTACAGAAGCTACCACCTTAGGCCCCCCCTCACTAACAAAACCAGAACAACTCCGCTTGCTGGAAATGCACAAATTATAGTGGACAAAATGTAGGTATGAGAAGAATTAGCTATGTTCAACTATCTCCATTCCAGAATGCTGTCTTTTGGAGAAGTTTCTCCCTTAATTGAACTTTTTTACATTGATAGAACTGAGATTTTCTACACGCATTCTCCATGCACAGACTAAAATTCTGATTTGTCAAAGCTTTTAAGTTAATGCCTAACTCTAAAAATAAGCCATGTGTTACAGGACCTGCTAGGTATTCATAAGACAGAAAAGAGGAAAGAGTGTAATTTTAAGTATTATAGAAGCCAAATGTGAAAACTTCTAAACTAGAGCTATGTTTGACAGGGTATATTAAGGTATATGCTCTCAACATATTTGTTTTTCTCAAGTCTGTCATTAAGTATATAAAATTTATGGGATTTTTTAGACAACTGTTCCATTCCCATAAAGTATTTTACCTTTAATTACTGATATGAGGTACATCTAACTTGATCTAAACATGGTTTATGTAAGATACATAATGAAAAACAAACAAAAAAGAAATATAAAGATTCTTATTACAAATGCAGTTTTTATGCTCAAGCTTTTGGGACACTGAATATAGATTTAAAACCACTTGAATTTTTCTAACTATCAGAGAAGGAGTTTTTAAGTACTTGTTCACATCTGTGCTTACAAAAGATAACTGCACCTACACGTACTGCATCCATGTTTATTTGTAGGCTCAGTACAGACACAAAATAGGAAAATGGATTACGGCTTCTTTAAAAATCAGCAGCACAATGCATGTGCTCAGATACCAGAAAGATGAATATTATAAGGGACTTACAATGGATAAAGTATTTTCCATTATTTTAAAATTAATTTTTAACCCATCTACGAAATCTATCCCAGATCAGTGAGACAAGAAGAAATTTATAATTGGCATAGCTAATCTATATTTTCAGCATGTCTTTAGTAATTTCAGATGAATGGTTGAATAATCTGCTTAAAATTATATTAGTAACGTGACAAGAGACCACTAACAACACTTATTAATCATCCCTAAGATTAAGCATATTGTTGAATAGATTAAAAGAAAAAAGACCACCACCTGAGGCAAGCATCACTCTGAACGAATGACTGTGATCATCTAAGTCAAGGAAGCAGCCATAAAAAAGTCAAGCTTGTCTGCAGTAAGTTAAGCTAAGACCTTAAGGCTTGATATCACATATTTGATGGCTTTGGTATTTGAACCTGTTGTGGGAGTTTTCAGGGACAGAGGACATCCATATTCCTATTCATTTGGACATAGGATGAATCGACGTGATTATCTACAGGAAAAAACAAACAAGCATTGACTTTCAGTAGTGGACTCCTAAGCTGGCCAATTGCAGGGTAAGGATGTAACTGGTTTGAAGTCAACATTTAGGCACAAATGAGAATAAATAACTTATCTGTCTGTCCACAGCCCTTCTGTCTGTGAGGAAGTGCCTCATAATGTTCTGTACTAAATGAAGGCCTTGCCAAAGATTGAATCTTTTGCAGTCAGGTTTTCCCTGACTGACGACAAGAAGTGCAATAAGCATATATAGATAATGCCACATTAGGAAAGAAAATAATAATTACTACTCACAGGTGACATTAGGCCAGAGCCTTAACAGCGGTGTGGAAGCCAGTAATGTTCCTAAGCATGAATATGGCATGACAAGCAATGAGTGTGGGGTTTTGTTTTGGTGAAAAGAAACTACACTAGAAGTGTAGTCTCTTAAAGTACTGCTCATGGCCTATTGACATACTGCATTTGTCTAGATCTTCCTTTAAGTTTCAGACACTACTCTTAATCCAATCACTGGTTCAGAAAATGAAACACTGGACTATTCTGATGATGCAGATAGTGAAAGACACCAAAGATGAAAAATTAAGTAATTCAAAGGTAGAATTGACAGGTTGATTTAAGTGCTGTCCTGTGAATAGGATTTTTATATCCTTTCAAGGGTAAATTGATATTCTTCTGTGAAATTAATGTAATTACATCAATTCTCAGATCAGCTGAGAATATTGCTCAATCCATCTAGGACAGCTGTCTTTCACTCCTCAATTTCAGCTGCGACGTAGTAGTCTTATCAAATTAGAAGACGGAACAGTTTCAGAGACAGAATGAGTCACATAAGCCCAAAATGATAAAATTATTTCAGTAGTTTATTTAAGGCTTGAATCAATTTTCTGAAATTGGTCCAAATTCTTCCATTCACTGAAATGGCCTTTAAAGGTTTTGGGGAAGTACTAATCAGAATGCAGGTCTTAGTTAGACAAAGCACCTCTATAATACGTAGATATTAAATACTAGGATTAGCTATACAGAAGTGCAAAATTACTCTTTGATGCTGTGGTTACCTACTCTAAATAATGCTATTACTGGACAAAAGTTAGAGAAACAGTGAAAAAGACAACATTGAGAAATATGGATCCAGGATATGGATTAAGGTTATATGCAGGAAGTTATTTTTATTTTTGCACCTGCAAAATAGTGTTACTCATTTCAAAGCCTGTGGAGAAGAAGTGCTACAAAATCTACAGTTAGATAGGTTAAGGCTTAACACTTTTTATTTTTTAATGTTTCAGGCAAATAAGTCTTTTGGAAGATGGAAAACAGCACCAAAAAGAATATTGCTCCATACACGTGTTTCTCTTTACAAGAAAGAGGTATCTTATGGGTGAAAATCCTAGAACTCAAGCTCTGCCTAAATCACAAACTAAGTGCAGATTTATGATGAGTGATTTATAACACTTCTTCCAGGGAGAAATAAAATGGTGTATGACTCATGCTGCTACAACTTATCAGTTCCCAAACTCAGAAAACAAGAGTTTCTCAAAAAACAATCGAGATTAATTTTATATTCACGTATACTGATAAATTTAGGGAACAATGAAAGCCTCCAGAGACTGTGTCATTTTTGAAGCAAGAGTGGAAAATATTCACTTACATGTCTTTTCTGTCTTCCACTTCTGACCCAATCAAACCTAATTCTGTGCAATTAATGCTCTCTTCTTTTTTCAATGCAAAGTCAAGGAAGAGCTGGGATGGGATCTGAAACAGAAAGTAGTGGGAAGGTGGTAAAAAAGAAAGAAAAGAGGAAAGACAAGGAAAGCAAGAAGCTTGTCTTTCATACAGAAATAGATGAACCACAAGCAATGAAAACTTTAAGAAAGGTAAAGATACTCAGGATGAAATTCTGATTTCAGCTACAAAAAAAAAAAAAGATCTTAGACTTTCACTTTAAAATGGGATTAATAATTTGTATTGTGGAATTTACTAAATTAATTAATCAAAGGGCATTGGAAGTTTATCATGACACCCAGAGGAATCACAGAATCATAGAATGGTTAGGGTTGGAAGGGACCTTCAAAGGTCATCTAGTCCAACCCCCCTGCAAGGACCAGGGACATCCCCAACTAGATCAAGTTGCACAGAGCCTCATCCAGCCTGGCCTTGAACGTTTCCAGGGATGGGGCTTCCACCACCTTTCTGGGCAACCTGTTCCAGTGTTCTATAACTCGCATTGTAAAAAATTTTTTCCTAATTTCCAATCTAAATCTACCCCCCACTATTTTAAAACCATTACCTCTCGTCCTATTGCAACAGGCCCTACTAAACAGCCTTTCCCCATCTTTCTTGTAGGCCCCCTTGAGGTACTGGAAGACCGCTATCAGGTCTCCCCGGAGCATTCTCTTCTCCAGGCTGAACAGCCCCAACTCTCTCAGCCTGTCCTCATAGGAGAGGTGCTCCAGCCCTTTTATCGTCTTTGTGGCCCTCCTCTGGACCTTCTCCAACTGGTCCAGGAAGTCAATCTGTGTGGAATAAACTAGTGCTCTGATACAAGTCAAGTATCATCAATTAGCTCAAGACAAATGCACAAAATATTAGAGGGGAAAAAAGAAGGGGAAGGGGAAAAAAAAAAAGGGGAAAAAAAAGAAGGGGAAGGGAAGAAAAGAAGGGGAAGGGGAAAAAAGAAGGGAAAGGGGAAAAAAGAAGGGAAAGGGGAAAAAAGAAGGCTGTTCTGGTTTTGTTAGTGAGGGGGGGCCTAAGGAGGTAGCTTCTGTAGGAAAGTGCTAGAAGTTGCTCCCCTTTGTTCAGTGGACTCGGCCGGGCCTCGGGCAGACCTGCTGCTGGCCAAGGCCGAGCCAATTGGTAGCAGAATGTCCTGTGATAACGCCTCTGCGATAACGTATTTAAGTAGGGGAAAACAGGAAAAAAAGGAGGAGAAGATGTGAAGCAGCTGAGCGGGGGGCAGAGAGGGGGAGGCGCGAGCCTCATGGGCCTTGCAGGCCTCACCCTCTGGCCTCCCGCCGGGCAGCCGACCGGGCCCAACTCGGCCCGGCCTGGCTGCAAGAAGTGGAGAGGAGATGAGAAGTGAATAAGATGTCAAAAGGATCCTGAGAGGCATCTGCCAGCCTGTTGTGAGGAACGGCTGCAGGCGCCAAGGTCAGTGAAGAAGGAGGGGGAGGAGTAACGCGGCTTCTGGCCAAGATTCCTCTGCAACTCGTGGTGAAGACCATGGTGGAGCGGGTTGTCCCCCTGCAGCCCATGGAGGTCCACGGAGGGGCAGAGATCCACCTGCAGCCCGTGGAGGATCCCACACCGGAGCAGGTGGAGGCCTGAAGGAGGCTGTGGCCCATGGAGGGCCTGCTGGGACAGCTGTTCTAGAGGGACTGCACCCCGTGGAAGAGATGACCCGCACCGGAGCAGTTTCACGAAGGACTGTGGCCCGTGGGAGGGACCCCACGCTGGAGCAGGGTAGGAATGCGAGGAGTTCTTCCCCCGACGATGATACAGCGGCGTAAAACAACGCGTGATGAACTGACCGCGACCCCCATTCCCTTCCCCCTGCCCCCCGTGCCGCTCGGGAGGGGAAGGTAGTATAGATAATGTTAAGCCCGGGAAGAGGGAGGGGTGGGGGGAGGTTATCTTGTTCCCTGTCTCATTCTCCTGCTAATTTTAGAAATAAATGAATAGTTTTCCGCAAGTCGAGTCTGTTTTGCCCGTGACGGTAACTTTAAGGATTTCTCCCCGTCCTTATCTCAAACCTTGAGCTGTTTTTTCTTATATCATCTCCTCCTATTCTCTCGGAGGGTTGGGGGGAGCGAGAGAGAGACTGCGTAGTCTGGTCCTGATTGGGGCTGAACTACGACAAAGGGGAAAAAAAAGAAGGGGAAGGGGAAGGGAAAGGAAAACAGAGCAATTAGTAACTTAATAGTGAAATGAATATAAGGTAATGAAGTCATCCAAGACTGTGGGTTACACATAGCTATTGAAAGAGTAATGGCTTTTTGCATTTAAATTTGATTTTATTTCATTTCTATGCTATAAATGTAAGCCTTATCTGAGCTTGTAGACGAGATCCAATATTTGATCTAAAGGTTTTGGCACTAATAGAAATGAAATGTTCACTTTCACTTGTGTGGACTTATTTTATGGAATTTGCAGAGAGATTTAAATTGGTGAGAAAGTAATTTCTGCTAGGATATAATACATTATAAGATATGTACTCCTTGCTACAGGACTGAAAGGACCTCCTGAATAAATTTCTAGATCATCCTTTTACTTTTACAGGCTTTGAGACAGGCTAAATGTAACTAAACCACACCTGAAGGGTGCTTGTCAAACTTGTCTTAAAATCTCTGCAAGGTGTGGGTTACCCTGTTTTGATAGGTTTCAACATAACCATAACAGCATATATGAGAAACGCTTTTCTCAAATTTCATCTAAATGCCACTTTTTATGAATGAAGTCGACTTCCACTTGTTAAACTCCAGTTTGAAAACAGTTGATTGTTGTTCTCTTTGTAACAAATCTTTTAACATGCATTCAAGAAACAGAGAAGGATAGCAGGATTTGAAGCATGGAACAGCTCCCATAGAAGGAGAAAGCGTTGTCTAACTAAGACCTGCATTCTGATTAGTACTTTCCCAAAGAAATGAAAAATCAGGAAGTGAAAGAAGCCCTAACAGTCATAAATGACTCAGGAGTGAAACCAGGAATGGTCTTTCTGGAGATGATAGGAAGACCTGGTCTCCCCTGGTGCAGCATAGGCAGATGTCTTTCTCATTCTTATGAGCTGGAGGCAGTTGCCTACTCTAGGTAGTCAAGCTTTCTCTAAGATAAATCCATTTTGCGGACTAAGAAAGAATAAATATATTTATTTATTGTAACAAATAGTCTGTTTTCAATTGATCTTTCAAGAAAATTGGACGACCAGTTTTGAGAAATAGTAACAAGCGTATTTCACACTTTCTGTCGTTGAAGTGGCAATGACCTAAAAGTTGCATCTGCACATATCCTTTCAGTTCCAAACAGTTTCCAAAGGATCAATGGAAACATTATTCTTCTCAAATCTATTAAAAGGAAAAGTTGTATTGAAATTAGTTTTAACATTCCTAGAACTAACAATAAGCAAGATTTGTCCACATTGACCAGACATTAATCTAGAAGTTAAATCACCTTGAAATGCATGGAACATCTTATCCACAGAAGGCATTCCAGGAAAATATGATATTACATGTGAAAAGCTAAATAGCTATTTAGGAAACCCTGAAACTGTCAATTTTGTAGATTTTCTTTATAGATTACTCTAAAAATCACAGTATTGTATAAAACTGCACCTGTTGTTATGTATGATTGGATCAGAAAATAAAATAAAATTCACAGAACTTGAAGGCTGCTAAGGATGTTTCTATATAAAGACCGGATTGTCATCTATATAATACACCATTTTACCGCATTGCATATTTATCTGATTTTGTTCAAACCAATGACTTACCCACAACTCTTGTAGTAAACATAATCTTACTTCTTTCTTTACAAAGCTAATTAGGTGACAATCTCACTGCACCTTAAAAGTACCTTCACTATCTCAAGTCAATTAGTGGTTGATTTATCAATTACTTTTGTCACTGATGGTTCCAGAAGCATTCTGCATTGCAATGTGGCCCAATTTAATTACATCAGAGTCTATTAGGACAGGCTTTAAGGCACTCTGAGTCTTTAGTGGTTAATAATAATAAACTATATGCAGGTTAAAATTGAGAAGTATAAATTAGGACTTTCAAATGTTAAAATGGCAAAGCAGAAGAGTATAGTGAAATACACATTATGATGCTGATATATTTAAGTCTCAACTCTCACTTATTGTACTTTGATATGCCTTTCACTCTGCTGATACTCCACAGTTGTGTGTGTTGTTGAGCACCAAACATTTAAAGAAGCTGCATAACAAGAAGATCAAGTTTTGAAAAAAAACATTGCAGTATCATGACTCCTAACTATGCTAAACACTAAAGGGAAAAATCCTTGTATGGGATACATTTATTGGTACTACACATTCCTCTGAAGAAAAAAATTGTGCTTAGATAAATTCCAGGTATCCTGAAAACATTTTTTTTTTCAATTTCGCTTGTGGTTTTTTTTTTTTTTTTCTTTCTCTGAAACATGAGCTCAGCAACAGGCAAAACTGAATGCTCATGGCTATTCTCAGAAGAACCCAATAAAGTCTCAGTAGGTGCTCAAACCTGGTATTGTTCTATCTGTCACATCTGCAAAGATAATTTTGGTAGATTTTTCAAAGCAAGTTAGGATGGAAGACTAACATTTTTGAGCCAATATCTATGCATGTTGTTCTAGCCTTAGAGATTCCTGCTATCAGACTCCAATTGGGTCTACTCAACTGTTTGGCAGTCAGATATTAACTGAAAAATTTTCAGAAGCTTTTCAGATGATCAGCTCAGCAGTGGTTGTTTACAACTTTCTTAAGGATTGATCTTGCTTAATCTGAATTATAGATTATATTCACAGATTTCTACTTAACATTTTATTAACTATTTTATGCATGGGCTCCAAGAAAAAGACACATTTCTGACAATAGTTCACAAGAGAACATTTCATGAATTTCTTTTTATTTGAGTGGATTATGTTTATGTTGGAATATGCAAGTATTTAGACTTCTGGTATTTTATACTTCACAGCTGAAACCTAGACATGATACTAAGTCATCTCTTAGTAACATATCCTGACATAGACCTGGTTGCTAGGATCTAGGAAGCAAATTTGGCACTAGCTGAGCTCCAGTCTCACTTGTAGGAAGTCAGATGACTTCTCATCACTTGTCCCTCAGCTCAGCGCTTTTGTATGGTTCTTTCATAAGCTAATCCATTCTCTTATGAAGAACTGAGTCCTCTGTGGCTTTTAATCATTAAAAAAATTAGAGTCAGGTAGGAGGAAAAGGAATGGGGGAAGCGGAGGCAAGACATCCAGCTTGCTGTCCCCAGCCTTCTACTGTTAACATGTTTCTATAAACTGATTAATCATAAATTATTAATGTCAGCCTCACTGAGATAGAATATATCTCCCTTATTGAAATCTGTCTCCCAGGCATTCTGGCAGTGATTTTGACTGATAAGCCAATAGTACCACTATTTGCATAATTATGCTGGCACCTGGCTGCACAGCTAACTTACTGTAGTGTTGACACAATGGCATATTATATATTTGTGCCTGGCATAATCTTGATGGCCCACAAACAGTACTTCTGGATGAGATGATTATAAATAAGTCACAGTTTTAAGTTTTGGTTTTTTTTTTTTTCTGTTAATGCTTATTTTTTGTGGTATGCCACCTAGAAGAAATGAAGTTCGTTTTGGTGTGTATGAAACAGTTGCAGAATGTGTTATACTACAAAAGTACCTTCAGAGAAGAGTAAATACAGAAAAAAAAAAACATTCAGGGTTTTTTTTTTTCATCAGGATATTACTATTTTTTTTTTACACTGTCATCATAGATATAAGCGCTACTGAAACAGTATTTAATTTCTCAGCAACACTGAATCATTATTATTTCAGTTCTATCTGAAGACAGTTACTCCATTTTGCCTAAGTTTTCACAAAAATTAAGAAATTCTTACAACAGCCACAGCTTTACTGAAGATAGATCCTTCCTATTTCTCATGTAGACAGGCTATCTTACATTCGAAAGAGATTCTTAAAAATGAAACAGCAGAGCCAGTCAGAACTAAGTAATATTTTTGGCCAGAAAGTGAGATTTTAGTTGAAATCTTTAAAAATCTTTTAGATAGTGGAAATAGTGACAAAATTGCTTGTAAAATTTAAGAATGACTCAGAATCAGTGTATTTTTTGCATCAACCTTTTGAGTTTTTTATGTCTAGTATTTCTTTTTTTTTTTTTTTGCAGAAAGACAATCACTAGCACTGATACATGGAATACCTTGTCTCTATGGCCCCTGTTTCCAATTCTGTTGGAGAGTTTTGAAGACCACATTAAACTGAGCAGTCAAAATGTCCTAGTAAAGCAGAGAGAAGTGATAAAATATTTGAAGTTCTCCTGCTATTTGTTCAAAACAAGATTTTTACAGATCAAATACAAATAGATAGAGAATGAAATATTTTTCTCTATTAGTATGTCTCATATCAAATGTATCAAGATTTTTGCGTGTCAGTTTGCCACTGTAAAGCTAAGTAGGTAAACTTGTTCTTCATTGGGAACTTGTTTAGTTTTCTATAGAGACTTCTAGCAAAATCCCAGTTGTATTCATGATGCAGATCTCTGTCTAGTAGAAAGTGCTCTGACATTGACTTGCTGCAAGGCCATAAGAACAGACTTTTGCAGAGTGAAAAAGCCAATATCAATTTGTGATACTTACAGTTCATTGTGGAAGACAGAAAAGGTAAAATAGGAAAGAATGTGAAAGAATTTAACAGTATAAGAACAAATTCAGTAACATTCATATGCTTAAATCTCAGAGTTGAATAAATTACATTCCTGCCTCTTCTGTGCGAGGGTTTATGGTCATTTTCAATTTTTTTGCAACAATGTTCAAGGGGAAGGTAGATGACTACTCCTCTGTGTGTCCAGGAGCACTTCCAGTTCAATGGAGCTGGACAACTCAGCAACTAACTCATGCTTAAATCAAAGCAGATATTAACAAACTAGAAAATATGTCAGCTTTACATGGAGGTCATAGCAGTATCAACCAACTATAATACATGCTTAGGAGGTGGGAAAACTTTGCACTGTGTGTCTTTTTCAGCTTGAAGAAACACACTCTTATCTTCAGCACTTCAAAAATGTGTCCTAACCATCACTCTGGAGCTAATGCCATGGTGACAGTACTGTCTACCCTTCTGTTTCAAGTAAATCCTTCCACAGCTTGAATGGACTAAAAACAGAAAAAACTTGAACTTAAATATACAATCAACTTGTTTCAAAGGTTAACAATTACTTATGCATAGTTTCGTGAGGCGATTATATGATCATATATGGCACATAATAGAAAATAAAACTACAAAACCACTTTTCTGTGATGGTGTGCTTTACTGTGATGTGCTTTATTACAAGTAACATGTGAAGTACGGTTACCTTACATTATGCTGAACAGCATCTTATGAGAAATGAATTACATTAGTTCCCATGAAGTTAATGTTATTTTACTTTATTTTTTAAAAAAAAATCATTACCAACACTTTCAATTTGTAAATGACAAAACTTTAGGAAATCATATAAAGTGGGTGTCAAAATCTGCTGAACATACATTTCTGATACTCCTCAATTCACTGAAGCACTGAGACAAAGCAAATATATTCTGTATGAAACTGTTTTGAGTCAGAGTTAAAAGTGGAGGTTAAGGGCTTAAGAAAGAAATCCCTCTAAAATATTTATTGTTAGTACAGTTTACAAAATGAGTACAGAGATGGCAATGATGATTGAACATTTTTCTTTAGGACATTTAGGAGTGTGACGGCAAATGAGATGTTATTTATTTGACACTTCAGATGCAGATAGCAGGGTATTAGGGTTGTCAGAGAACAGACTACAAAATTACGAGTCTAGAGATTACATGATACAGAGTTTTGGTTTGTTCTACTTGCCGCTTTTGTTACAACTGCATTTTAAAAATAGATTCACATGATACAATTTTCTGTACTTGCAGCAATTTCTCATCAAGAGACTTAGCCAGCAAGTAGGTGGGAATAAGAAACATTTTAAGAAATGTAAAAGGTCATTGTGCTTGACATCACTGCTGTTTAAATGCAATTCTGAGAAAAGCACACAAGACAGTAACAGGTTGTATTTTCTACCCTCTACTGCAGTTGGCCAGTGATGGCTCAAGCTAGAAGCTAGAAATGAGAACCCTTGTGCGCTAGTCCCAGCTCTGCCGTGGAGCATAAATCCAAGTAAATCATGAGCACTTCTAGCATATACTTCAGCTTCATTAGCTGCTAAAAGCGAGATTTGAATTCTGTATAAACAGAATCTGAATAATGATCAGACCATCACAGAAACTAAAAATGGGAAAGGCTTGTTTGTTTATCAGTCCATATTCTGAAATTGTATAAAAGAGCTTGGGAAGTGTTTTGTTTTTTTTTAAATAAACAAGATGAAGCAAGCTTGAAGATCTTGGAGTCAAAAGCATTGCTATTAAAATCCTTACTCTCAGCACAGGGGTTACTTAGGCAAGAGAAAAATGTTAATTTTAAACAGGAAGTTGATAGAAAAATCTCTATTTTTTTTTTAATTGAAAGGTTATAAGCCAAGCACATATTCCTTAGGAATAGAAGATTAAAAGTAATTTAATACTGTATTCAATCATGGTCATCTTACCTACAAAAATAGATGCTGCAGTGTGTCTCAGGATACCTTGAGAAAACTCTTTAGGGGGTAATCTAGCAATGTTTACATTCAATGAATGAAAAGAGATCTTTAGCTTTGTTTATAAGAAAATGGCATTTGTCAGTAATACTTTTTACATAGTTGAGGATACTAAAATAGAGAAAAATACACTCTCCATATCTGGCCTGCAGAACTTTACCACAAAATGGGATTGAGGGCAATGTTAAAACGGATGTAGATAAAGAAGAAAATAATAATAATCTAAAGGGAATCATTGAAAAGCTATGTTTTTAAAAAAGTAAATAATTTTACCCATTGCTTTTTATCACTGAGTTTCTTGAGCCTTCCTCTTCAAAATCAGATATTGTATGTGCTATATTGTTTTATAGGATCAGAAGAAAGACAAGTTTACAGTATTTGCTGCTCCCTATTGAATCTGGATTGTGATAAAAGAAATAGTAGAATTACTCAGGAAATAAGTAATGCATGATATTAAAGGTCATGAGTGTATGAGGGCTGATAACACAACATAGGGGAAAAAAACCTTGATCTATAACAAAGTTGCTCAATAGGATAAGCAAAAAGTATAACATACTTGTATGCCGTCAAAACTTCATGTGAGATTTTAAACTGATGGAAAGTAGTTTGATAAAAAATTAAGTGTTCACTTTAATGACTACAAATCTAATATTTGAGCAATAGCTTTGTCTTTGTTTGAATCCATGCTATTCCTTTAAAAAAATCCCAATGCATATAATGAGTACACTTCTCAGTCTAGCTTTTAAAACATTTTTCAGAAAAAAAAACCAAAACAAAATAAAGAACATAAAACTGAGCTGCACAAAAAACATAATGTCAAAAAAGTAGCAGCCAATTCATATTGTAATGGGTTTGAATCTCACTTTTAATGGGTACATCAAGCCACACTACGCAACCTAAAGAACCAACTACAAAATGACCCTCAACATGCTTGTATCTTTTTAGAAACATATTTTCAAAGTCATAGTGAAAACAGATTGGTTGCATTTACATATGATAAAATAAAGCATGGGCAGGGTTCATGCTGGGTCTTGTACCATATAATGTCTAAGAATGAGACAGGATAATACAAACATAAAACGTTCATGTCCTCATTTGTGTGCTCTAACCAGGGCCAAACAGAGATTCAGGCATGAAAATCCCATTAGGAGACAAGAATTCAGAATTTTAGCTATTGTTTTCTTTAAACAAATCAATTAAAAATTGCCAGGCTTGGTGGCTGCAAGGAACTTTTTGGAATTACGAAAGAATTTCATCAGACATACTGCCACTCCAGGAAGGGCAATGCCAAGGTCAGAATGGCAACAAAGTAAGTACGTAGTAACAGATCATCCATCTCAGCATCAAACTCAAGAGGATACATTTTTGGCTACCACGTTAGAGAAAAAAAAGATAGGGTTTTGCACTGAGGAATTTATTCCTTCAAACCATGAATTACCTGTTGTCTACATCACTCTTATGAATCAAAATTCATGGGATAAAATCCCTAGCAGAAGGCAATACAATAGAAGCCAGTTAGGTTGATCACTTTGTGTATACACTTTGTCCTTGTTGGTGTTTCCTGACTGTCTCTTATTCCAAAGTAAGCTTTTCTAAATTATTTGTATTTTACTTTTCCTTTGAGCCCTAATATATTTTCTAGCTGAACTAAAGTGGCAGCTGAGCTAAAGTGAGAAGGAAATGTATATTTAAAAGAAATGTCTTATTTGAAACAATACTTGAGTTAAAAATTAAAACCCACTGCAATGTGGCTCTATTTGTAGCAGGATTTTTTTCAAGACAGAAAAGTTACTATTTCATTTTTATTCTTCTTTAATACTGAGTGCATAGCTTTTCATGGTACTCGTGTATTTTAATAATGTGGCACTGATAAGGCAAAACCTACAAATAGATCTCAGTAATATTAAAATTGATGCTGTTTATGTGTCTCTTCAAAAACATTTAATTCTTTACATTAGCAATGGCCACCTTCTATGGTATGGGGAACTACATTATATTTCAAATGGTAAAGGAGCGATGTATTCACAGCCTTTGACTATCAAAGAAATAAAAAGCTCAGCTCAGCCATGGCTGGAGCAAGCTGCAAGAAACAGATTCATTGCACATATACAGATTTTGTATGCTGATGGGCTATGATGATGAACACAGTGGAGAAAATTTGAGGAACTCCATAAAAAGAAGCTGATCCCACTGTGATAATAAATCACACAGCTTGCTTCCTAGGTGTTCTTAAATTACCTCAAAGAGGAGGACCTTCAGGATCAGACCTCTGCCAGATGAGCTATTCTGATAAACTACAAACAATCCTTTGCTTTTCAGGAAGCACTCAAACATAAAGTGGTCATGGTGAAAGTTTTCAGTTGCCTTACGTCACCAGTCAAAGAAATCCAAAACAAACACCTCCGGAATGTCCCTCAGTTACAAAGAAGTTTCACCTGGTCTTCAGTATAACAAGGAGATGGTAGGAGTACTAAACAGTTATTTGGACTTTGAAGCTAAAAAATTGAGCCCAAAGTTTAACCTGTTTGAGGAAGCAGCCAGAACTAACCTGGGAGGTTGTTGTCTGCACTTCTATTTCCTATTCTGTAAAACAGGGTTTGTTATAGATAGCACAAGAATGCATTTTTTTTTCCAATTAACTACCAATATTTGTATAAACAGCATATGTTTAGGGGCCGAGCCCTGATTTCATAATGAACTTTTGCAAGGGAAAACCTTCCCTAGAAGCTAGTATGATACAAGTTGGACAGAAACCTCTTTTGATCAGGAGCTTCTCTCCAAATGAAGAGTCTTTCTCTTGAGGTACTTTAAGGGATTGATTTGAAACATCTTACAACCCATTGAACAAAATTACCAGGACTGCTTTTATTGCCTGATAAGTGGGACAGTAACATGCACAATGTCCAGAAAGTTCTTAATCTCAAGCAATATTTTTTTTTTTTTTGCCAGAGATAGACGCTTCTTTTCCATCCTATTACATACAGGTGAACATTGACAGCCAAGCATGGTAACCTGCAGGATCCACTGAAAATAAACCACACAGACACTGCATTTTACCTGTCCTCCCTAACCCCTGCTTAGGCTGCAAAGCCAAGTAAATTTCCATGTACAGATAATAATTAAGTAGACCTCTGCTGTGGTTGTGTAGATCTCATCCTAGTTTGGCAACATTCTAGTAAACTACAGGAAGCTATATATACAATTACACATATACATACTCAGAGGAAATTTCATTTGGTCTGTGCTTTTTAAGCTATGGTGAGCCCTTCTATGCACACTGATATTCACGTAGCACGTTGCAGGTGTGTTGTTGGAAGATAGCTCACACAGAGATACATATACCCACAGAGAAAAAATATTTTTTCTCACTTGCAGTGATTAAAATTAGGAAAGTTTTTCTTTCTTCTCAGAATGAAATTGTCGTTTTAAATGACCTGATAATTTAGATCACACACTAATAATCTACTTGCAGTAGTAGAAACTTTAATACTGATAAAGAATAGGGGCGAATATTTACCTAACCCTATTCAACATTGAAAATTTGAAGTTTATTTCAATATTATTGTAGTCAATTGATATCATTGTAATCAGTTGTACTACTTGTATTATTGTAAAGATTTCTGTTCTTAGTAGGTATCAGATTTTTGTCTTATGTCTTCACAAAGCAAAGAACAATCTGTTTCGAGGACATAAAATATGTTTTTCTCCCCTCAATTCTATATCAAAGCCTTTTGAAAAGGAAAGAAATAATATATTTTCTGAGACAGAGTATTTAGAAGGAGTAATACGCTGAACAGTTTGGTGTAAATGAAATATCAAGAACCTCCAATATCTGAAACTACATTGAAAAAATAATATAGGGGCAATGATTAAAAGATATAAAAAGCAGCAGATCATAATACAGAACTTGATATAAAGAACAGAAATACTCAGATAAAAATTGGCTACCCAATATGGAGAAAGATGGATAGGATATTAAATATAATATTTTTCCACATTAATAATAAAGTGGTGGGGAAGATACTAGGACTAACATAGTACAGTACTATACACTCTGCATACAGGTCACAGAGAAGGTAGATGGGGATAGATATGCTGAGCTGTTCTGCATGCTGAGAGTTGAAGACCGACTACACCTGCATACCTTTTGGTTCCTCTGTGGCGTTAGTAACATTGTATGTGAACTTGGGGATATGTCATCTGAGCAACTCAGGCTTAGTATTTCTTTGGGATGGATCCATTGCTATTCCTTTGCAATACATAACACAAAACTTTAAAAGTTCTCTGTTACTTCATAGTGTTAATGAAGCTATTTTTTTATTACCCCTCTCACTTTTGCTCTCCTTGCTCTTTTGAACACAGAACATCGTCTACATTTTGTTGAAGATGATGTATTTCTGATGCAGTAAATGCCAATTTCTACAAAACTTTTTTTACCTCAAAAGAGTTCCAGTTTGATCTACTCACTAAAATTAGATACAAGAACTTCCTTGTAGACAACTACCTTTTTTATTAAAGCTAAAATGCTGTAAGTGGCAATGCTGCTTGTTAAAGGTGAAATTTGGTTTCGTTTTACCTATTGTTCTCAGAGTTGTTGCAGAATATCTAGAATTCTAAAAACATATTTATGTGGTCTTACTTGGTGCAATAAAATTACATTAGAAGAATATTTGGGGGGAAAAAAAAGCCTCTATCTTGGATTTTTTTCTTATCTTGAACTCTTTTCCAACATTCCTACTGAAATTTATATGCCATTGAGCAAGGGCTCTTTTATCTACAGAGGCATTACTTGTTCTTAGCCTACAGTGGAAGTAAAGTTGTGATGTTAAGATATCTATTTCCTGTTGACTTTTTCAAGGAGAGATTTCTTGTTTTTAATGGTTTGCATGTTCGACATGAAATGAAAAGTCTCTTTATCAGTGACATGTAACATTTCTATTTAAGTATTTTCTGCATGTGTCACTTTGAGGACAAAAAGTCTTCATACACATATGCTGTTTGAAACTCATCTAAAGCATGGGGAAAAAAAAGTTAAAATCTTGGAAGGCATTTGCATTGCTTGATAAGCTGAGTGAAAACCTGATGCATTTCTGTTTAATCATGGAATCTTTAGGGTTGACTTCAAAGGTCATGTAGTCCAAACCCCCTGCAAGGAGCAGGGACATCTCCAACCAGATCAGGTTGCTCAGAGCCCCGTTCAATGTGGCCTTGAATGTTTCCAGGGATGGGGCATCTACCACCTCTCTGGACAACTTGTTCCAGTGTTCCACCACTCTCACTGTAAAAAAATTGCTTCATTATGCCTAATCTAAATCTACCTCCTTCTACTTCAAGTTTATCTCTTTCTAGTTTTAGTTAAATCTCTATAATAGATTTAATTTATACTCAGGAAAAACAGAAAATAAGAATTATCAAACTGGAAATGGGTTTTCAGACATATCAGTAAGTTTCAGACTTATTTGTTGTTATTTAATCCAGAGCAAGCAGGAATTACTGAAGGAGATACAAACTTTTGGCACAGAAGAAAATCTGGAAACTATTTTTCTTTTGATCTTAAAATCAGAGTTACAAATTTATCTTAGAAGAAGCCTGTGACAATATTTTCTTAAAAATTAATTACTTCCAATGTACATTTAAATATGGATGTGAAACAACTGAAGAAAAATTTAGTTTCCAGGGTTGTCAGGTGGTAATCTAATTTTGAGATACGTTTTTATTCTGCTTTTTAAAAACCTACTTGCATTCTAAAATCCAAGAATATGGTGACAGAAAGAAAAGACTAAGAAAGATATACAGAAGTTTACTATTCAAAAGATTCCCTTGTTAGTTTCCATTTTTATTTCAACTCATTCTTTGCTAAGATACTTTTTCTAGACACTTTAAAGTCCCTGTTCTATTTAACAGTGGGAGGTATGACAGAAAGAATGAAAAGAGATCTATTCATAGTAGTCTGATGACTTTGAAGATGTTTTAGCAAGAAACAGGTCTTTCACACATTTTTTTTTGACACAGATACTACGTAAAGCTATTTACTACGTAAAAGAACTGCTCTTCTGTGTGAAAGAAAATGTCAAACAATAAAGCTGTTTCAGTTTGTAAATCAGTTATGCTGAACTGCCTTTTCAAGTTCTAGCAGAATGAACAAAACACAGACATGTTAGGGTATCCCATCCCTACCTTTTTTAATGTGAAGTATAGAGTAAAAATGCTATAAGCAGAAAAATACATATGGAACAAGTTAAGTAGGAAATACTAACTTAAATAACTCTCAGTTGGATTTACAGCATAGCAGCTGAGAAACTGACCTAAGACTGAATGTAGAAGCTGCTTGAGAGCTAGTTGTTAGTTTTTTAGTTTGTTGTCGACCTTGGTTTTGGGTTTTTTTTTCAATCTTATACCACCCATTTCATGTGATCAATACTAAATCTAGGTGTGAGATGCATACTGATTAGAAAAGTAATCAGAATTAAGAGATATTGTGATGAATGTACTACTTCAGAGATTCTCAGCATTTTAAATTAAGGATTTACTTCACCTTTTGAAAAAAATTCTTGAGCTATATACCACTCCAACATTAGCTTGCATTTATAACAGAACAATCTAGAAATGTAGCTAAACTTTCACTTCCTTTTATTGCTATTGCTTCCTTCTTTTCTCCTTTTTTTTGCATTTTTTTCATTTTGCACATGTAAAAATACTCCTTTTTTTGCAGATCACCTATCAAAGTCTCATGGTCATAGACTGAGAAACACTGCTTTAGATACACTAACTAGAGAGATAGCTCTAGAGATAACTAGATTATAGTATTAAAAGAGCAAAAGCAGTTCTGCAATCTTCATAAGAAAAAGAAGTCCAGCAAAGCATTCTAGAGAGGCAAAGACTCCTCAAAATATCACTGAATTTGGCCTAAAATATTTCAGATTAAAAGCTGCTACATGAATGAATTGGAGATTACAGTCTTTTAAGGGATAAAAAGAAAAAGTACTTTGTCCCAGTAAACCTCAGATTTTCACCTCAGGCTTACTATGAAAGTCAATGGAAGAACTGTGACTTAAAGACACATATGGACTAGAATGGTAAAGGACACTATTTGTTCAGATGTCTTTCAGATATAAATGTCTTTTACGTCTTAAGCTATATTTTCTTACCAGTTGATGTGAATGAAAGTTATGTGCATCAGAAACAACTAACCACTCATGGTTTTGAATGATGGAATTTGTACTTCTAAGTGGTAATATACTGATGATTAGTAAAAAAGGAAGTATCTGCAACAAAGACCTAAATAGATCAATCCCTAATTTTGAGAGCAGTTCTAGAATGAATATTTTGTTTTCTAAGACAATATGAAGAGAAGAGGATAAACCCAGCTGTCAAGAGATCCAGTATTACTTAGGAGGATTTATTTTGAACAACTTCCTGGCGGATAAGGGAGAAAAATATGACACAGAAACCATACTTTATAAACACATTTGTCCTGCTGACTCTGTTGGCACCTGTGAAAACAGATAAAATGTTATCAATGCATTAAGAAACAGATATGAATTAAGTATCTTTCTTCATATCACCTTTTTAACTTGGGATCAACTTCCAAAGTATTCTAAACCTCTAAATTTCTTTGGAGGATCAGGGTGTAATTCTTATAACGATTCTCAAATGCTTCTCTAAAGAAATCTATTTCATTCTAAACAATTTTATTTTCTCACATCTAATAAATGGTTAAACATTAAAAAAATATGCCTGCACATAATCTGCAAATGCAAAAATGAAGAGAGAAGACAGTAAAAGTGGAGCAATTCCTTCTTAGCTGTTTAGTAACAGCTAAGTATACAGCTAAATACACAGAAGTATATCACGCAAGCCCAGCCATTTCGGACAATCTCCTGTAAATGTAAATGCAGACGAGAAAGGGAAATTAATCTCTCAGTTACAATACATAGGCCTTGAAAGGAGTCACCAGGAGTGTCATTACAATGGCAAATGTTTATTGTTTTAATTACTACGGACTTTCAAAAGTGTAATGTAGAGTTTTCAAACTAGGTGCAGACACATAAAGAAATATAGACAGAAGACACAGAAAAACCTGCAAGCCATAAATACAACATTTATATTTTCACACTTAATATAAGCTTTTTGTCTTCTATGTTCAAGCAATATTTGATATTAATTATTACATAAACACTCCTTGATCAGCCAAGGAAATAGCTAATAACTTTTCATTCCTGAAATACCTTTTTGCACTTGCAGTTATCCGTATTCTAGAAGTGGAAAACACTTGTTCACTGACACTATTTGAAAGAATATAGTGGCTGAAAGCTGAACAGAGCAGCAATTCCTAGCTTTTTACACACATATTTTTTTTTTCACAAAAGCAGTCAAAAACCCCTGAGAAATGTAACTTGTTTATTTCTAATAGCTTGTAATTGTAACTTATTATCATACTATAATCTTATTAAAATGGCAAAGCTAACTTTAATTTCTCTTTTGGGACCATTTCTGGACTGATTTTTTAGCAATTGGTTTATAGTTCTGTACCTTCTTATTTTTTTTGACACTGCAATTGGGTGGATACTGAACCTAAACAAAGTCTGTAGTGTGAAGGTAATTTAGAAGAAATACTCTACATACCAGAAATATTCTACTGCGTAGTATTTTGTATCTCTGTTTTCTAGATGTCATATTTCCCTGGTCTATATAACCCTAACAGTTCATAGGTATCTTAGGGCAGAAGCACAGAAGCTTTAATTAAAGCAGGGATTTAATTAAGATTAAAAGATACAGTGAAGATCTAGTTTTATATAAATGACAAATGCAGTAAGTGCAATTTTAAAAGAAACCTTGGGCAAACTGCATATCCCTACCATTAGTCAAATTACATATTTCCCGTCGTCCTGAGCTTGTTGACATAGAAAAGACTTTGGTTACTGACCACAGGACATCTGCTGCGCAGTTTGTTGGAGACAGAAATCCACAGAGTACTGTGTACAAATGCCACACTCTGTAGGTATCATACAACACTACTTTTCACACATATATTAACATCTTGCAAATCACAAGGTAAGGGAAATGAAACATTATTTCCATGCTTTTCACATTGTACTTACTCATTGTCTAAGATTGTTGATAGATCTTGTCTTTTAGGACTTTGATTCTTAAGAGTATTATATTTCTATATAGGGCAGTCCCAACAGGACCATGAATTTGATTAGGGATTAGAAAAAAAGGATAATCATGATTATTACTAAAATCTTCCCATCCATGGTTACAAGGGGAGAAGGATCAGTAACTATTCTGGAGTCAAAAACATTGGGTTAGAAAAAATAATTATAAAAATTCTCCCAATCAGTTAAAACTGATGAGGAAAGAACATGCTGAAATTTAAAAATAGGCATTAGTCTATGCGAAACATCTTTAACTGTAAATTTCCATTAACTAATTGCTTTTGAACTTGCTGAAAAACTGACATTAAAAGAGTTTAACTGAGGAGATCTAAATTTTCCCAGTGTGAGTGATAGAAAGCTAGGGGAAGTACTTATCCACCTAGAGAGGAAAGGTTACCAGCACTATAAGAAAAACAAAACTCCAAAGGAAACAAATATAAAAAAATGGAAGTTATCCTGATTTTTAAAGAGCCTTTACTTTGAATACACTGGAATCATTAAGCTATCCCCAAAATATTTGAAAAAAAATGACATGCAGAGATGTTTATTTCAAGGAAAATATTCTTAGAGAAATAAGATGACCTAATTTCCATCTCAACAAGTTTACCCTTGTCTATGCTCAATACTTTAAAGTTTTTTTTGAGATTGTTAAAGGTGCAGTGAACCATCCAGGGTTCTCATCTAAGATGCATTTTGAAAAGCTGTATATGAAAGATAATAGGTCTATCTTGTCTTTTTAAAACTTGCTTTGAAATGCTCTATCAGCAGATCACTCTTTGAAAGCCCAGAAAAATCACCACTTTAGATCAGAACTAAATAGAAGTGGCTTACAGTTTTCTTGATTCCTTCTTCAGAGACATGACTTCACTGAATCTGACATAATGGAAGCTTTGCTGTACACATTTCATTATAATACTGATAAATTTATAGAATCATTTTTGAATTTTCTTTTGTTTCCAGTCACAAATGCCTATAAAGTTTAGAACCTATCCCATCTGTGTGGCAAACATAACAGTATAAGCACTTTGAGGTGGCATAGCACACAGAGTAGGGTTAATATCTTCTAACTTTTTACACCATACATTTTAGGATTAAAAAATCCCCACCTACAGGTGCTTATTTGTCTTTCTTGGCTGATGAAGCTAGATGATTTAGTTTTGGGCAGCTAATATTGATTAAGATTTATAGGAGACCCAAATTACTTTTTTTTAATGTCTCTATATGTGAAAAAAAACCAAACCAAAACAGAGCTTTAACTGTCTAACAATTATCTGTTATGTAATGTTTGTTCCAAGCTTTGATTTTATGATGAAAAACATTAAAGATTATATCTGTGTTGGTTACATTGTTTTAATTTCCAAGTTGTAAAATGGGTGAAATGGAAGAATCTAATATAAGCCTTAAGTAAATTTAGGAAAAATAACCAAATACTTTAAGAAATACAGTATAGGCTGATTTATTTTTTGTTATAAATTTTCATATATTTGTAATTTCCTTACTCTAGGCTGACATGAGAGGCCCAGGCAGCTAATAGCACATCACAAGCTGTTCTGCTACTGAAGTGACCTGGTTAAATATCCAAATGAGGCAAGTATTGAAACATGGAATTTTGTGCAGCGATTACTCAGCTCAAAAGAGAGAAGTTTGGGATTTTTTTTTATTCCTACTTTTTAAGAATGCTGGGATCCCTCTATGGCCCTATGTTAGAGAGCATCACTATGTGGAGCTTCACATCAAGAGCAGGAGTTGAATTCTGGTCTGCCTTTGATGAACACACAGACATTTAACAATGAAGGTTAAAGAGACAATCTTATTTGCCTGTGCTTATCATCAAGAAGAGGTAACTGAGTAACCCTCAGTCTGTCCAGCAGAAGGCAGAAAACACGTTTTATAAATCAAGATTGCTGACTTCTCTTTAGCATTCTCAGTTTTCGTGTCTTTCCACATCCCACAGTGGACATACATTTCTTGTCTCTACCCTTTTTAGCTACAAGTTTACCCAACAAGTCTTAATTCTGTTGTATATCCTGATGAGTCCCATCTGTGATGGGTTGGTTGAGATATTAAATCAATAACAATAAGACAGTGCAGTTTACCTCTTCAAAGTGCTGTTCAGATATCAGGTAATTAAAATCAGGCATCATTTTACCTCCCCAGTACTTTCTGTGTCAGAACATTAAGTCTGGTGTCTTGGCGGAGTGCCAAGTGTATTTTCATGTGCCACGTATCTAAATTTCATTGAAAGTCACAATAAGATGTACTTATATCCCAAATTTTTCCTCCCTTTAAATAGTATTGTTTAAAGACTGGCAATTTACATGGCAAAGGTAGAGTTGCACTTTAGCAGTGGAAGAAGTAGTTCTTTTCAGATAGTACTGGCTAATGTGGTATGTGAAGATGACATATTCATAACTTTTTAAAGTCAATCAGCTAATAAACAACTCTAAGCAAAAGGTATCTTTTTTTTTTTTTTACTTTTGAGTCTGCAGATCACCCAATAGCACAGGTCAAAAAGGAAATTCCTTTTTCTTTTTATTTTTTCATAACTCATTTTAGTGTAATCATCTCAGCAGGTCAGATTATAACAGTGTGAGTATGCGCACAGAGAAAATAATTGATCAATCCATTATGAAGATGGGTTAAGTGACCCATTAAGCAGACCAAGGGATTTCTTTTTATGTAAACAATTCTTTTTTAAGTTGTTCACACTCCAAACATGTCTTTGCAACAAATACATGCAATAAGGTTACTCAAAACACATTAAATTTTAAACCTTTTTTTTTTCATGCAAAACATTTCAGAACTACATTAGACTTACAAGTTCAATCAGGATTTAGAATAGGATGGGAAATTTTAAATGTGAGAATACATTAGCATTTTAGTTTGGAGAAGGAATGTGCTTTTGAAGTGAATCTCCAATCACTTCTCTTTGCCATGCTTTAATACACATTGTGGAGAAATATTGGAGTGCACGACCTGAATTTCATTCAGGAAAAAAATGAACTGAAAAAGACAGTCCCAGAGCACGTGGATTTTGTTACAACCGCTAGGAAGCATTCAGTGTCCTATGTTCTTCTCACAGCAAATCTGTAAGATTTGAGGAACATAGAGGATGCCATAGTCATGCAGTTTAATAACACCAGAGATAAAAGTATATTGCATCCTAGTAATTGCAAGAGGACTCCAGACACTACTGTAAGGCTTTTACTCTTATGGCAAACCTTTGCAGTTCTCTCATGGTTCCATACTCATGGACCATTTGCAAATATTCATCTTAGTAGTTGTAGCATTAAGGTGTCCAGAAGCAATATGGTCAGATTGTTCTGGCTGTGGTTTGAAGCACTGTGAATATCTAGGAAGTTTCTGCATTCATTCCAGGATACTTTGGTATGGACACCTAATAGCTCCTCTACTTGTAAGTCACTGCAGAGTTGTCTGAGATAAAAAGTCAGATGAATAGTAGAAAGTGATGCTGAACCCTAGTTGATGACCAATACTTTCTGAACACTCTAGATAGATGGCAGATTGCCTCAGTTTTTTTGATGGGCTGCTCACCATCCAGAGATGTACAAGAATTTCAGTGGGATGAGGACAGATGGTGAGCCGCAAGATGACTTAGTGGGAATCCCAGTACCTTGGCCTCTTTATCCAAAATAATGAAAAATGAAGAAAAAGCAGTTCCCTGTGTGAATGATGGCAGATCCACAGTATGAAAAAAGAGGGATGACTGAAATGGCAGTAACCTTGGGAAGGTGCTGCAGAAAACAAGACACAGCAAACAACTGCTAAAGAGACACAGGAAGTTGCTTGGCGTCTTCTGCATTGTCTATACTAACACAGCATCACTGGTGACACAAATGAGCTTTTCAGTCTAAGAAAATACACATGTATTGGAGTGGCACACAAGATTGTTCTGCCTAAACTCACTGTGTCAGATTAAAGAGGTTTAATCTGCACATTTCAGCACTAAAGGACTGAGCTGGGCATTTTTACAGACAGAAATGGCCCTCTGTAGACAGAGAGATACTGGTTTATGAAACGTAGTACCTGTAAATAAAGATTAATCCTTGACTTGCCAACAAGGACTGTTACAGTCAAAGGCAAGCAATTTGGGATTCAAAAGTTCTTTCTACTCAAAATAGATATCCTGTAAAAGAGAAATCTGAAAGAGAAAGCAGCAACTTTGTAGACATCTATCATAGAAATAACTTTAAAGAACAAACTGGAAAGGATCCATTCTCTTGCCTGAAGGCAAGATTAATTATACCTTCATTATTTCTACTTAATAATTGTCTGAACTCTTCTTAAAAGTCTCCAATGATTGAGATTCCATCAATGGTGGCTCCATAGTCTCATCAGAAAATTCTCATCAACATTTTAGTAGGTTTATTGGTAGGAATATTCTAAGTGTTTTCCTTTAACCAAGACTCTTTTACTGTAATTGAAGCCACTTCCCTCCTACCTTCCTGGAAAAATTCCTTTCCTCCAGAATCTATGTTTTATATATTTGGAAAATGTTTCCTCTTTCAGTCTTTCCATTTTTCAATCAGTCCACAACCTTCTAAATTGCAGTCTAGACACAATATTTCAATTTAAGGACTCACTAGTATGTTGTATAGAAAAGTTACCTCATCTATGTGATGATTTTCCTGTGTGCTAGTTGGTTGATTTCCTTAAATGTTAAGGCTCATAAATGAAATGTATTTATCTGTCTGAAGTAGTATAGGAATAATAAGTGAAGCAGTAGTTCTTATCTTCTGCTAAAACAAAAAGAAACTTTTGCTTTTGCTTCATTGGAGGAGTATGGCTAAATATTTTGTACTCTATTTGACACAGTAGTTTTTCATTCTCTGTGGCAACACAGGCTTAAATCCCTGGTTATCTGCTTTTGGAGTCTTGCTCTAGGAACACAAGGTCTTTTACTATTTTGTTCATGAACACACAGTACTCATCCTCTTGCAGATGATATCTACAGCATATAAGTTCTATGTGATGTGTGCAAGTCACAGTAAGTCTATATTGTTAGCAGTATTTTGCTGTTTATTTTCTTACATAGAATCATAGAATCATAGAATAGTTAGAGTTGGAAGGGACTTTCAAAGGTCATCTAGTCCAACCCCCCTGCAAGGAGCAGGGACATCCCTGACTAGATCAGGTTGCTCAGAGCCTCATCCAGCCTGGCCTTCAACGTTTCCAGTGATGGGGCTTCCACCACCTTTCTGGGCAACCTGTTCCAGTGTTCTGTAACTCGCATCGTAAAAAATTTTTTCCTAATTTCCAATCTAAATCTACCCCCCTCTATTTTAAAACGATCACCCCTCGTCCTATTGCAACAGACCCTACTAAACAGCCTTTCCCCATCTTTCTTGTAGGCCCCCTTGAGGTACCGGAAGACCGCTATCAGGTCTCCCCAGAGCCTCCTTTTCTCCAGGCTGAACAGCCCCAACTCTCTCAGCCTGTCCTCATAGGAGAGGTGCTCCAGCCCTTTTATCATCTTTGTGGCCCTCCTCTGGACCTTCTCCAACTGGTCCATGTCCTTCTTGTGTTGGGGGCTGCAGAACTGGACACAGTACTCCAGGTGGGGTCTCACCAGGGCAGAGTAGAGGGGGAGAATCACCTCCCTCGACCTGCTGGCCACGCTTCTCTTGATGCAGCCCAGGATGCAGTTGGATTTCTGGGCCGCAAGGGTGCATTGCTGGCTCATGTTGAGCTTATCCTCCACCAGCACTCCCAAGTCCTTCTCCTCAGGGCTGGTCTCAATCCATTCCCCTCCCAGCCTGTCTTTGTGCCTGGGATTGCCATGACCCAGGTGCAGGACCTTGCACTTGGCCTGGTTGAACTTCATGAGGTTGGCATGGGCCCACCACTCCAGCCTGTCAAGGTCCCTCTGGATGGCATCCCTCCCCTCCAGCGTGTGGACGGCACGATACAACTTGGTGTCGTCAGCGAACTTGCTGAGGGTGCACTCTGTAATATACATATTATTTCACGTATAGTGACTGCTTATTTGGTATGTTGTCATACATCATACTTCTTTCTTATTTCACACACAATAATCAACATCCAAATTTTGACCGGAGCTACTTTAGTAGCATTAGTTTATCTTTCCTTTTTCGTACTATGTATAAGGAAAACAGTCATATCAAAGGCTATTTAATGTTAGGACTCATAGGTTGGAAAGTTTGGAAAAGATGTTTAAGATCATCACGTCCAATGAATAAGGTAGATTTAGAAACAGATAATTTATAATGATAAAGGGAAACAAAAAGTATAGAGAACATTTGCTGATAATATATAGACAGCAAAGTAACAAGGGCTTTGATACTAGAAAGTCTGTATTTTTTTAAGAAAGCAGTACTGTGTTTATGGCATGAAAACGGATTGGAATTCTTAACAACAGACGAAAACTGCCAAAAATGCATTAGATTATTTCCATGGCAACAGGAGAGACTAACACAAAAAGCTGCCCTACAAATACAAAAGTCCACATCCTGAGGTGCATCCTGGAGGCATCATGAAAAAAAAAAAAAAGGATAAAGGACTTAAGTCACATGAATCTTCAGTCCTCCTGCAGAGGCCTAAGTTAAAAGATCTTTCTTTTCTTGAGATCATTCCAGCAGATGACGCTTGCCCAGAACAAACTGGGACAACACTACCAATCAGAAATAAAGACCAAAGCAGCATGGAGGAAAGCTTACCAGGTCTGTCAAGCATTGGGCATTGCTTCATTAGAACATTGCGTTAGCTCTTCTCTTTCACATGCAGTCCTATTTAAAACCTAGATCTCCTGAAGGCTCAGAATTGTAATATTTTTGGACAAGATTCCAATGCTTTGAGAACACACTGTGTAAAATAATTGTCCATCATTCTTCTCGCAACTAATAAATCTTGAAATAACAGCAATATTCTGCAGAGATCAACAAGATTTTTTTCATGTTATTATTGAGGAGTTCCGGAGTTGCTCTGGCATAGACACAGGCTACTGCCAATCCAAGCTGGACATGTGTGGAACAGAAGTCACTGAAATGATTGGAAGCATCGCCTGTTTTGACGTGCCTAGCTGCATTTTCTCTATACGTACCACTGTCACTTCTCTTCTGTTGCTTTGGCAATATTTTCTACCCCTAATAACAGACAGTAAAAGTTCAGAAGCTGAGCAGTTTATGATGGGGAGAAAATGATTTTTTAATCGATTCCAGTAATCTCATAATATTTTCTGACATAAAGGCAAAAATCTCATGACAAACACAGAGGGGCAGTTTTACATGTAGCAGGAATTCTGCTTAGTGACAGCTTTGGAAAAAAATATTTCATTTTTTAAAAACTTGACATTTTGGATATTTCTGAGATGAAATTTTAAATGTTAATTTAAACTAACTTCAATTAATTTAAGATTAAACTTTAAATTAATATAGAGTTTAAGCAATAGATCTTATTTTTACAAAGCATGCAATATTATCTGAATTATCTCACCAAATTCAACAAATGAGATAATTATTTTGCCTATCCCACTAGCTCTTCCCTTAATTTTTTAAAATCTATATGCTACTTGTTGGAAAAATTTTTTATAACTTTATTAATAACTTTCATTGTAGTAAATAGAATAGTTCTACATTTTTCAAAATGTCCTTGACTTAGATACCAAAAATTCTCTAGGTGAAAAGCCAGTCTTATAGAGGTTCACTTTAGTCATGTTTCGCTGACTTAATACCTGTATTTACACCAAATCTATGGAATTTTCAGATCTAGAAATTTAGTACATAAACATCTCCAGATCAATCCATTACAATAGAATATTCAAGCCATACTATAATAACTCATATTCAGTAGTGTGATTATAAGTCTTTGTTATGAACACCAAAAATATTCATGTTCTATATGTCTAATTTTGGGGATTTTAATTTAAGTTTCCAAATAATTCAGTCAATCTCAGCCAAGGTCAAGAATAACTTCTCAGTTTTGAGTGAAAAAGAATTTCTCAGAGGAAATTGCCTGTAAACAAATATTCAGTCTGAAACTTTCGGCTGTTCTGCATTTTGTCATACATAGATGAGAGGCAGCTAATTCTTTCTGTAATGTGACAAAAAAAAATGCAGAGCACTATTGATAGGTACAGGAAATTATAGACATTCAGGCCTCAGCTGATCTGATCTAGTTTAAATTATAATTTCATTGTGAGGAAAAGTGAGATTAGATTAGATTAACTTCCAATCAAGTTTTCTTGTTTTTTATTATCAACTGAAACACTGGTGTCCTTGTTGCTTGTTGTTGCTGTATTGCCAACCTCAGAAATCTAGCCTGGTTTCCTTCCTATCATGCAGTCAGTATCCTGTTTCATTGCAGAAATTGGATAGCATGTTTGTGTTTTTGCATTTGTGAGACTTTGCATTTTCAGACCATGTGTGTTCTGCTCCATAGTCTCTCATTAAGTTGATCTCAAATCCTGAATCTTTCGTATACATGAAAACTCTCCCAATCTCCATGCCCTAAATTTCCTTCCTGGATAGCTTATAACCACATATTACAGTAATTTATTGATTTTTGCCAAACCTCTTTGCTATCAGTAGTGTCTACTAAGCAATTAATGAATAATAGCACTGTCGAGGATTATGAATTATGACCAAAAGCCTTACCTTGTCACAGAAAAGCAAGATTTCACAATTTTCCATGAACTGCATGTATATTAATTTATTTTCTACTACATGGTACCATAAAAGCACAATTTCTACCACCGTAAGAAACAGAACACAACAAACTACTAAATGAATCAAAACATTTTAGGAAGCACTCATTCTCTGTTTTTTCCTCATCACTTAAGTCACCTTAGTCTTTCTAATCATTTCTAACACTTATTTGCATACTTCCTTACAACTTCTTTCCTGTTTGAGGGTCTCCTTTAATATTTCCTTACGCACTAAACAGTCTTCTCTCTGCTGTGTATCCTTACTTTCAATATTACCTTCTTTTCCTAAATTATTTCAGTAGAGATATCTCTCTATCTGTTACACTTAACAGAGCACATAACAATATCCTTATCCTAGAAACAACATTCGACTTTTTGACTGTACAGCATGAAGCACAAAGATTGTCTGGGTTTTTTACAGTTTGATTTTGTTTTTTTTTTTTCCTAAGTAGTTATTAGGCTAGAGGACAGAAGCACCAAGTTTGCAGTTTTTCCTAACTATAAACAGAAATAGGCCCCTTTCTTGAGGAAAATTCTCTGTAATAAAGGATATATTAAGATCTTTTCACTTGGAACTGAATCACTCACTCCAAGGAAGAAGTATGAAAGGTTTCTTGTTAATTCTGAAGGGTTTGGATGTCTTGGAGAGAGAAATCCTCTTTATTTCCTTTATTTCTGTTCAGTATCATAACTTTCAACAAAGCAAACAGCTACCTGAACTTTTTAGTTAGTACACAGAAGTAGAGCATCAGAATGAAAAAACTCAAAAACTCATGTAGGACTACTGGATAATAATGAGGTTAATATTTAAGTATGTAAATTTCCAGGCACTTCTCTAGATATGAATGTAGGTTGCTAGTAATTGCTAATAATTTTTAAATAAAAAGAAAAAAAAGAGACTTGCAACTCATTTTTTTTTAAGCTAAGAAAGCTGATACATGTTTTAAGAGCTAATTATCAGAGCAATAAATGACTTTCTAAGCTAAATATGTATTTGTGTGGTCAAAGGAAGAAATTTTGAAAAACACTGAATTAAGCCATTCATATTGTTATGGTATATGTACATTTTTGAATTGCTGGGAGAAATTGGTACAAAGTACTATTTTCTGCTGAAACAAATAATAATCCTTAGCCTTCAAGAATCACTGTTGCTCTTCACTATCTAATATGGAAACCAGTAGTCTTTCAAAACAAATAGAAAAATCCATTCCATACTTGTATTAACTTTTACAAGTTTCCAGTCTTGAAAAACACTTCAAAGCACTTAATCCAGATTATCTTGTATCCAGATGAGTTAAGACTTGCTAATAATAAATGCCATAATAAAATCAGTGAGCAAATCTCTAATAGTTTGTAAGAACACAAATGTGCATATGCTTAGTACTAGATTTAGAGTGGCTACAGCCGTGGCAAATGAACCAAATTTCACTGAAGTAGCCTGCAGGGGAGAAACAAAATACATTTTTCAAACTGCGTGGCAGATGCTACTGCAGGGCTGCTGGAACAAACTTTACTTCTATTCATATTAACTTTTACAACTTCAGGCCCCATCTCTGTTTAGAACTTAGGTAGTTTATTTGTATAGTTACAGACTCAAGGACCTCGACTCCATCCCAGAATGCAGCTGTAGATTCAAGGTAAAGACTCCACCTTTTCTAACCATTGTAACCATTTGTAACCATTGTAAAACAAAACAGTAGTTCAAGTGTGATCTCGCTAGAGAAAGACAGAAGTGAATGCCTCACAGCAGAATTGCATTTCCCTTCTCATCATCCAGGTATGCTCGTGTATATCACAGAGAACTGTAATGGAGCCACTCTTGGTGGAGCCTTACGAGTGGAGGGACTCCCTCTCTCAGTAGCTGTATTTCTACAGATGTAGACCTAGGTCTGTGTAGGCCTGAGTCAGGATGTATTGATTGTATCACAACCTTACAGATGAGATTACTCTGATCCCTAAGCCACTCGTGTGACTTGTCTTCAAAGAAGGTATGTAGAGACAAAGATGAAAAAACAGCTGAAACAGGCATCTCAAGTAGCTTCTGTCAAATGTTAGCCAAAAATACCTCTAAAACTGCAGCTATAGATCAGCATTTTTGAGTAAAAGCAGAGCTCTGTCAGTTTTAAAACCTACAGCATATATGAACTATATAGAGTCAATAACTTTTTCTTTTTTTTTTTTTGTTTTAAACAGGATTTTTCAAGTGTCTGACCTTACTAATATAAAGGTATTCAAAGTTTCTGTGCTGGAAATCTAAGAATAGATTCAAAGAACAGCATTAGGCACAGGAGAACATGACATATCACCACATATTAACATTTTTTTTCCTTTTTCAACGCTAAACATCTCTCAGACAGCACTAACAGGGTAAGAAAATATAGTGAGTTTCCTTAGGGAAAAAGAAACTAAGGCTTTTGGTAGTTACTCTCTTCCACATTGTCTATTGCTTTTATATATATATATATATATATATATATATATTTAACTGCTATTATCTTGTTTTCTGCATATTGAAGCTCTGAAATATCTGCAGTTTTTTTTTTTGTAGATGAGACAGCTGACCTTTTGAGAGGCAGAAATGTCTGCATAAAAAATCTTGTTTGTTATTGCCCTATCTTACATATAAAAGTCACCAAGATAATAAATAAGTCTATTCTTCATGTAATAATAAAATATTCTTTACAAAAAAGAATGAAATTTAGAAAAAAAATAATTGGGAGAAATTAAAAGACGAGCAACATGACAAGATGTGAGGTTTAAAAGAAGAAAATTGAATAGTTTTGGAAATAACAGACGTTTCAGTAAATGAAAAAAGGAGAATGTTAGTGATCATATTGTTTGATCAATAAAATAACACAAACCTGTTGAGATTTTGTGTTATTTACTTTCTCCTTGTGTTTGTTCTGAACCTTATATTTCATTTAACACAGGCTAACTCTTGTATTAGAAGATACATTTAAAAAAAACTTCCTTCTTACACTTTGTCACTGTGTATGTTAGAGACTTCCAGCAGCATATTTCTCTTCAGTTATCTCTTTCCCAGACTGAAGAGCCTTGGTCTATGCAGTTGCTCCTTGCATACAGGCTGTTCCTCATCTTTGACCATCTTTATTGACATTTTCTGAATCTTTTCTGCTTCTTTATCCTTTTTGAGACCAAGTAACCAATACTGCACATTGTATTCAAATTGTGGGCAAATAAGGATTTACAGTGTCCTAATGATATTGTCTGTATTTGTCATCTTTCCTAATATTCTCCACATTTGATTTGCTTATTGACCACTACTGATCACCAAGCTAACATTTTCCTAGAATTACGTGTAACAGCCCCTAGATTTCATTCTGCATTGAAAATAATTACTTTTTTTTTTTCCCATTTGTGTTCATCACTTAGTGTTCACCTTTTGAATTCCACCTACCCTTTTAAAGCTTAGACATTCAGTCTTGTTTGGACCTCCTGAAGTTCTTTAACCTTAGATTTCATCTTCACTGTCTTGAATATCTCAGTAATACTTACGTTTAGTATCTCATTTGCTGCTCCTTTTCCAGATTCCCTCAGGAACTTCTTCTGATGCCTGTTTAACCATGAAAGCTGTTTACTTCTATTTTTTACTTACTCTCTTTCAACCAATATTTCATAGAAGAGAGCGCCTTCCTTTTTATCCCATAATTACTTCATTTTTAGTGGGCCTTCAGTGACAAATTTTATAAGAGACATTTTGGAAATCCAGGTGAACATGACACTACTCATTTTCTTTCAATCAAAAAGAATTTGGAGACCTAATGCTTTGAATATAGCTTCTGCTGGCAGCTCTGTACAATGCAAGTGGAGATTTTCAAGCAGCAGGTTCTCTCTGTTCTACCAGATTTTCACAGTGATTGACCCCACTATTACATAGTTACCATTGATGTTTTCCTACCTTTGCACAGGCCTGACATGAAAAATGTAATATAAGCAAGCCAAACAAGGCTAGGGTGGTCCATCAGTGACAAAAAGTTCTATGACCAAGTGAGAGAAGTCCTATTGTAGCTGGGGACTTTTTTTAAGAGATAGGAAAAGAGGAAGAAGTAGGAAAAACTCAAGAGATCAGTTTTACTCTCTCATAGAATTTTTGTCACATAGAGAGTATTCCAAATACTTTTATTAAAAAAAAATCTATATATTTAAGGGAGTCTCTTAATTTCCTATTAAAACACAGTCAACTTAGGAATAGAATAGAGTATACCAAAGAATTTAAAATTTCAACAGGGAAGGAAAACATAATTTACCTACTGAAATTAGAATAAAACACTGAGCAGCAATGCACTTTTCAAATATAAATGCCAAGGGAACGTGAAGATAGTTAACTGCCAGGACTGCAATTTTGCTATTTATACTTGCCGTTTTGTCTCTATCTTTTAAAAATACTTTCTTCCCCATATATCTTCTCTGTAATGTCCTGTGTGTTAACATCTTCCTGAAGAAGTAATTGAGAATCATGAATCTGCACCAGAGAAAAAAGACCTGCTCCACACATATTATTGTAGGGTAAATTATTACTATTGTGTTGGCTAAATGACAAAGTTTCAGTTGTGAATGGGGCCCATAATCAGACAAGAAGTTAAATCAACACTGCTGTCAGCTAGTTAATCATAGCCTTTAAAAGCACCATGCCAGTGCAATTCCCAAATACCATAAATGTAGAAGACTATGGCGAAAGAAAACACAGAAAGTGTGTTTTCTGCTTTTACTTGTGTTAGGTTAAGTATTCTCCCACTTGTTCATAAATGCTGAAGTGGCTAATGCAATAACAAACCCTCAAGGCAAGGCTAATGCATTTGCTGAACTTGGAGGTCTTTTTCCTCTTTGAGTGGCACAGTTTAATGCTATTATACCATGTAAGAAAATTTAAATGAGTAAACCAGGTTTCCTACACTGTGAAAGTGTCTGAAACATTCTATCTGAATGAAATGAAGCTATACTTATGAAGATCTTTGCAGATCTTATCTGATTTCTGAAGTAGCTCAAAGCAGCTCTTTCTGAAGGAACTTCAGTTTGAGACAAGGATTTTCTCTTTATATTTATAACATTACGTAAAGTGCAGCCTTGGAAGAAAGCTGCTTTAATTATGCATTTTTTTCATCTGTATTTCTGACTTTTAGCACAGCTCACAATTTTCACAAGTGAGATGAATTTGGAATAGTTACAAGTTTAGTCTTACCACCTTCTTGGTTTCAGCCTGGAAGCGGAAGAGCCTGGACCTATGCAAAGATGCTGGGCTAACTTCAGTCTGCCTTTGACGCATCTGCCAGCCTGTCTGCCTTTTAGCTTAAGGACGTTCTTGCAGTTTCACTGAATAAGTAATCGATAAATCAGGACTTAACTAAGATGTGTTGCCTGTATATAATAATGGGAGTCTCGATATCAGATGGTGAATATTCACCAGTTTATAAAAAGCAGATTCTTCTAATTAATTTAGATGGGAACTGGTTTAGAAATCTCTAAAATCTTTCTGGAAACTCTTAGCTAACAGTATAACTACTAGATTACAGAATAGTCCATTAACCATTGAAGAGATGGACTAGTTTTGATTCTGAAGGCTCCCTAGGATGGTTTAGGTAAATTATTCCTGTTCAATATTGTGTGTACGAGCTATTGTTTTTATTATCAAATGCAACAAGAAGCTCAGGTCTGGTACATATTTTGTGGAAACTCATTAAAATGTGCCAGTGCTTTATAGTGTATATACACAACATTTTATAAAACATGGACAAATGTAGAAGAATTTCAGGGTAGCAAAACTGAAGTGACCATTCTCTCGTAGCAACATAGAAAAAAAACTAGTTCCAGGTTTGCTATCCTCAGATACACTCAAAGAAAGTAAAATTTATTTTATATTGGAGTTTGGCGGGGTGGGGGTGGGGGGTGGATCTTTGCTGCTGACAACCCAGGACAAGGCATGAAATAGGTATTGCATAAGAAGCATCTATTTCCAACCTGAAAAGGCCAAGATAACTCTGTTTAGTGAGCAGCAGTGAAACTCATTTTTCCTCTTATATATTTGAATTCCACTATAAACTGTGATGGACTAGAAGGTCAGGAATAAAATGTATGAATATGTAAAAGTGCCTACATGCTCTGGACATCTGGAGAATGAAGCATATATCCTTCAACATGAGATAAAACTATCTGATGCAATTATAATTTCAGCATTATTGTACTGTGGCAAACTTTACAACTGAAAGTCAATGATAACAAGAAGCTTAATGAAGCATCTGTAAACCATTCTCAGAATTACTGACATTATCACAGAAGTAGTGATAAAATGTGAAAGAATACTGGACATATCTACTGCTTCCAAACTTAAGAGAAGATAATTTAAAACGAGCTTGGCATAGCCTTATGCTGATATGTGAATGAATCCTCAAAAAAAAAAAAAAAAGCAAGAGGGAGTGCAGCTGGAAAGCAGAGAAGGAAAAGACCAAGACAAACTTATGCTATGTTCCAGCATAGCTATATTAACTGGCCCGTAAGATTTGCTTCCGCTCACACTGAAAAGACAACAGGATACCTAAGAAAAAACAGTGTTCTGTAATATAAGGGGTTATCCATGACCAAGATATTATATAGATTGTTGAATAAGTCTTGAATGGTTTATTTGATGAGAGACACTTAGGGAACATTTAATGGCAACGCTTGTTCTAGCAGACAATCTCTCCTTAAACCTTCATGTGCCAAGGGAATGAAAAATAACTGTCTTTGGCTATATGACAGCAGAAACTAATTAATGAATTCTAATTTAAACGAATGCTGTCAATTTATACAATAAAATTACTGAAGCGTGTTTTTATTTTCTACTATTTGCAACAGTCAAATGTTACCAGCATGATGGTAACCAAAAGATGGGAGCAAAAGGCATTTTGTTTCATTTCATATTTTTATCAACAATTTTCCTTGTAATTTCTTTTGCTTGTGTAGGTGTTTCAGATAAAAGCAGGAGAAAAAAGTGGTTTTGAAAAGGGGGGCAAAAAGCCATATACACACACAAGGCATACCAAGACACAGAAACAGAATCTGAAATGGAATTTAACCTTAATTTGAAATTAACTAATCTCCCATCTGATGTTGCATTTTGAACCTTTAAAATATTTGCCATATGCCATACTTCTGTCATATGCATAAAACCTTAGAGGAATGTTACAACTGATCACTGAATAGGGTCTGAAAAATTATTTACTAATCAGTATTATGAACAACAAAGAAAACTCCATGATTTTGCTATTTGCATCACTAGTTTTTGCCCTGCTACACTGCTACCGTTTTAATTTGTCTTTCATAGGTATGCATAAATTTGCAAGATTCAGAGCAATAGACAGAACTAAAGGGAAAAAGCCAGCCAGCTTGCTTCTGAGACAGAATTTTTGCAAAATACCAGTAGAATGTCTCAAGTTGGAAGAGACTCATAAGGATCGTATAGTCCAACCCCAAGCTCCTTACAGGACTACCTAAAACTATATCACATGGCTATGTCACGCTCTGATTTCGGATGACAGGAAGGCCCCCTTGCATTCTAGCTGACCTCAGACGAGTCTGGGAGGCTAGGGGTGGCTATACCAACCTCTCACACACCGGAGCATGGTTTTGCTTGTATTCTGAGGAACAGAATTAAGACTTAAAATGAAGTCAAGTGCCAGGTAACTTTATTAACCCAACAAGAAGTTTGCAAATGCAAGAGAAAGGAGAGAAAGAAAGGAAAGAGGGAAAAGAGTTTCAGTTGCAATAGCTACCACCACAGAGCTGCGGTGTCCCGACAGTCCAGTTGACTTGGTGGGGAAACGTTCCGTCCGATGTTGGTCGTTTCTGTCCTTTTATCATTCATCTTATTCAAGTCACATATTCCAAGAGCGGATTTGCTTGGCTGCACCCCACACCTGGAGGTGATACACATGCCCGATACCGTCTCTGGGCCCCTCTGTTTTTCTGGCCTGGGTCTGGGCACATACAAAGGGGTAAGGCTAGATTTTGCAGAATCTGCTCTGCATTCAGGTTTGTGGGAAAATAGGAGGAAAAAACAGGAACCTTCCAGTCCTGTGGCTTGACTGGCTTGCAAGATAAGGGAATCATCTTGCAGGAAAACAGGAAGACTCCAGTCTTATGGTTTGACTGATGTACCATTGTTTAGGTGATGGTTTGACGCTTCGACAATGTTGAGACAAACATTCGACACAGTCTCTCACAGGCTAAGAGCATTGTCTAGATACTCCTGAATTCTGACAGGCTTGGTGCCGTGACCACTTCTCTGGGGTGCCTGTTCAAGTGACAAAACTTTTCCTAATGTCCAATCTGAACTTCCTCTGATGCAGCTTCATTCCATTTCCTCATGTCCTGTCACTGGTCACCTGAGAAAGGAGATAAGCACCTACACCTCTGCTACTACCCTTGAGGAAGCTGTAGACTGCAATGAAGTTCCCCCTCAGCTTTCTTTTCTCCAAGCTGAACAAGCCAAGTGACCTCAGCTGCTCCTTGAAAGTCTTGCCTTCGAGATGTTTCAAATCTTAGTTGCCCTCCTCTGGACACACTCTAACAGCTTAATATCCTTCTTACATTGAGGCACTCAAAACTGCACACAGTATTCAAGATGGGGTCACATCAGTGTAGAGCAGGACAATCACCTCCCTCAACTGGCTAGCTGTGCTGTGCTTGATGCACCCTAGGACACAGTTGTCCCTTTTGGCTGCCAGCGCACACTGTTGACTCCTGTTCAACTTGCCATCAACCCAGACTGGGGCTGCACTCCAGTTTGTCATCCCTCAATTTGTACATATAACCAGGATTACCGCACCCCAGGTGGAGAATCTGGCACTTGCTCTTGTTAAATTTCATATGGTTGGTGATTTCCCAGCTCTCTAGTCTATCCAGATCTCACTGCAAGGCCTTTCTGCTCTCAAGGGAGTTCACAGCTCCTGCTAGTTTAGTATCATTGGTAAACTTGCTTAATGTACACTTGATTCCTGTGTCCAGATCACTTATAATAACATTAAAGAGCACTGGCCCTAAAATTGAGCCCTGGAGAACCCCACTAGTGACTGCATGTAACTGATGTAACTCCATTTGGTACAATTCTTTGAACTCGACCCATCAGCCATTTGTTCACCCAGCATATTATAGACTTGTCTAGCTGTATGCTGGAAATTTAATCCAGAAGGCTACTGTGAGATACAATATCAAAAGCTTTGCTAAAACAACAACAACAACAACAACAAAAAACCTCACATCTACTGGCTTCCCTTGGTCAACTAGATGAATGACCTCCCTAAGTTAGTTAAACAGATAGTTATAGAGAGGTTGTGGAGAAAGAACTGCCATGTAATGAATGTAATGAAGTATTAGCAAATATACCAAGCATGAAATATCTGTCTTGTAGCTGATGGCTTATCTTTCGAATTAATAAATATTTGTTTAGCTAATTCATCATTAACAGTCAATCTTCATGTGGCTATGTTTCTATTTTTTTATTGTCTGACATAAGTTTCAGGTTACTGATCTGAGGAAAATAGATTTTATGTTAGTGGTTAAATATTTTTATTAGTGGTTTAATAAATTGTTATTATTGATTAATTTTCAAATAGAGATTATTAAAGATATATGTTTACATGTGACTGTAATATCTCTTAGACATTAAGATTAAAAAGATGGGCATACTAAAATACTAAAAAAAATTGGAAAGTTAACTTTCTTGTCACATTTTGTAGGATTTTTAAAAATTCCATTCTACCAATGATGTGGAGTAAGCTTTAAGCAATACTTTGTATAAGTACATTTTGGATATAATTTTACATGAAAAACATACAGTTTAAAAATGTAACTATTTAAACAAAAGATTGTAGTATTTTTTCACTGCTACAAGTACTAAGACTGAGCATGCTAAATACTTTATATTCAGTAAGTTTTGATACATTTTTAAGAATTCTCTAAGTTCAGATTTTGTAAAAATTTATATAGTTTAAAAATAATTAGCAACAAAGTAATATCTGAAAGGACCTGTGTAACATCTTTTGAAAATTATATTGTGAATATGATTTGGTCTGAAGTATCAAGAAATGAATCAGATGAGAGAACTATGTGGAAATTACTATTCAGTCATCTAGGATATTTAAAATGTCTTAAGCTAGGAGAACAAGGGTTATGGGAATTTTTCCACCAACTTCGTTTGCTTTTGCGTACTTACTGTGTTGTCCTATATTGTTACAGATGGTTTGGATACTTTTTTTGTTGTTTTTTTTTTTTTTTAACTTGTTAGCATTAATGAAAGGCCACGCTTTCTTGCTCATTATGTCCCTCAGTAGTTACAGCATTGTGTGAAGTTTGGAAATTATTCATTATAAAGCATTACATAATTGTATGTGCAGCATGCAAGAGTTCAATAATCTTAAGAGCAAACTTATTGTTTGATGAAAGATCTTGTCTATCAAAAAGTTAATGTTAAAGATCTGGAATTATAACTGAATATTCAATATCTTGTTTTAAAAAAGTTTAAAATGGTAATATACATTGAGCTTTCTGACATATGCACCAT
Source organism: Chlamydotis macqueenii (assembly GCF_036417535.1). Lineage (NCBI taxonomy): Eukaryota > Metazoa > Chordata > Aves > Otidiformes > Otididae > Chlamydotis > Chlamydotis macqueenii. The sequence continues at coordinate 48,146,284 of NC_141560.1, read as the reverse complement.
TTGTTATTTAATAGGTATTGCAAGATAATAAGAAACAGATATGCTTAATTTATACTTTAATTATTCTAGTTTGCAAGTGTAGGAGCTTCGGAATACAATTAGATTTTCAGTGAAATTTAAAATCAAGCTGAAGTATTTTGTTCTTTGTTTTAAATTAAATAAGCACTTTTTCCTTTTTTTTGCATTTAGATTGTTGCATGTCCTTGCTGAAAGAGGACACTACATGTATTACCAATATGGAAGGAAGTTCCAAAGTTGATGGTGCTTTAATATGCAGCTTGAAGGTTGACCTCATTTCTGACATATGTTTATACCATTACTAGCTTCCTAAGGAGGAGTCCGTTTTTATTCAGATAAAACCAAATTGGATTTTTTTAGGTGATCTTTTTCACCCTCTATATAACTATATTGTATACACTAAGGCACTTTCTAGAAATGTGTTCAACTACAGCCTTTTTATCAATAACTTGTGATACAAGGATTGTGAGTAGATAACCTAAAATGTTAAGACTAGTCTTTATTCAAATCTGTAACACAAATCCCAAGGTAAATAAAATATTTCTGGATAAAAGCCATCCAACATGAAAATGGAAATAACTGCTATCCTTAAGAGAATGGATGTCATCTGTATCTTAGGCCAATGAAAATCCGCATAATCATGGATGCTATAGACTAGTACTGTAAGAAACCAATCTGAGCTAGAAAAAATGAACTGAAAGGAGAATAGGAGTGAGAGGAGACTAAAATCTTTCCTGTCTGACATATTTTAAATAAAGTACTCCTTGGGTAGTGGAAGAAAGTCCATTTTTCCAGTTTAAAATAAGTTAGACATATAATTTTCTTGCATCCAAACAAGTAAGGTCTAAATAAGTGGCTTTCATTTTCATAGGATCACTGAGATTTGGAGTTCAATAAAACTATCCTAAGATAACTTAAATAGCCAAAATACTGTAAAAAAATTCAGAAGTACTTACAAGAACACAAAATTATTATGTGTAACACTGTGTACTGTCAAGATGGAAGATAACTGAAATAAGAATCTTGAAATTAAGGTTACAGCAGAAGGTAAAATGAGTAGCAGTAAAGTGGTAACGCTTATCTGGATGAAAGGCATGAATCTTCATCAGCTGGGTCCTACTATACTAAGATGACATGCAAAATCTCTTATTTCAAGATGTAGAATATCCTCACCTGCTCAATTTCACAATTGACATGTTTAGTTTAAAGGTTAATATAGGTCTATACAGTGAAACAGCAGACTGCAAAGGTGAAAGTGGATTCTAATGCAAGAAATAACTATTGGTTAAGCATTGCATGTTTTAACACAAAGAGTACTCAGCTAGATAACATAGTGCTTTCTCTCTCTGTTTATCTGCTTCTACTGCAAAAATTGAGAAGTGATTGTGTTCATCATACATTCAAATAGCAAATTTATAATCAGTGTCTGTGTATGTATAACCTTCTGATCCACTTATCAGGACTTAGAATAATCAGAGGAGCTTCAGGCAGTCTTTCCTCTGTCATCTGTCCTAAAAGAACAAGGACATAAAGCAGAGAATGTGGCTTCTCTAAGAACAGAATAGGCTTCTTCCTGCAGCAGCTATTTCGTGAGCTATAAAGCAATGTCAATCTACTGGTATCTGGCAAAAAAAATCCAAACAAAACTAAAATACACAAAACCCCACAACACATATATAGAGTACTAAATGCTTTGCTTCCACAAATATTTTAACATATCTAGTGTCTAACAACAACAGAAGTTACTACTATATTTGATTTTCATGTCTTCTCTCCTCACATCTGTTTCAATAGTAGATGAGAGAGCAGAGCAGAGTGCATCAGCTCATAAGAAAGAATTCTTCTTATAAGTATTTTATTTAATAATTTTTTTTTTTGTTAAGGGGAACACCAATTACTTTGCTGTCAGCGCATATAACAAAGGTATTTTAATTCCATTGAAAATCCACTGACGCTACATTTGACATGAAAATGGCAACATGTTACAGCCTGCAGGACTGGCAGAGTTGTTACATAGTTGTTACGTTTCGGGGGGGGGGGGTTTGTTTGGTTTTGGTTTTTGTTGTTGTTGTTGTTGTTTTTGGCGGGTTTTTTTGGTTTTTTTGTTTTTTTTTTTTAATCAAGGAGTTATCTATGTGTTTGAGTCCTTTTTTTCAGATATTTCAGGGCTGGTAAAGGAATCGTACCTCCTTACTGGGAGCTCATCTAATCTAATGTGAAGCCTCATTAATGCCTTTCTTAAAAAAAGAGATCACTTGCTATGAATTACCAAACATTGATATCTCCCTTTTCCTTTTTCTCCCTTACTCCCCTTTATTTTCCTTTTAGTGGGTATTTGAGTAAGCATGTGATGTTTTGCAGAGTTGCATGATGAAAAGAGAATCTTACAAGGCAGCAATCTGACTTTAAACATCTGGGGAACAGCAGCAGATAAATACACGGTACAATCAAGAAAAAAATACATTAAAAAACTCTCGCAGCTGAATTGTGGCAGTATAATGAAAGAATAATGCATTAGTTTTGTATTTTGCATTGTGATGACTAAAACACAAAACACTGCCTACCTGGAAGACTAAAATGATACTATCACTGTTAACTCAAGGACTTCTTCATTAGAAGTCATGGTAATTTCGTTTTTGGTGCTGTTAGAGAAGATTCTAAATTTAAAACTAGCAAAATGAAAAAAAAACCCTCTACCTTGTTTTCTCTGAATATGGGAGAACCAAATGCAATTAAATACACAGGCCTAAGGAAAAAGCAGAAAGAAAACAAAGCTCTTGAGTCAGCTCTCTACCACTAGAGGCAACTGCATTCAAGATCACACCTCTCATAAACTGAGAAAGCTCTATCTTAATGCGAGAATTGTTTTTATCAGCCTTATTTCTATTGGAAAACTATTTCATTACTGCATTGTTGATGGCTGGAAATTTTATTTTAATTTTAAGCCTTTGATTATTCTTGAATATTTTAAAATCTGTTTGTACTTTCATTTATTACATTGAACTTTGTGATGGGATCTTATATTCATCCTAAATCCTGCATGTTTATGCAAATCAAAGGACTGAAATGGCACAGAGCTGCAACTATCTCGCTAAACAACATGCCACTCAGACACAGGAGTAGATTGCCTGATCATCCTGAGCCTTAATTTAGATACATCCTACCAGCTCCCTTTATGACAAAACCCTTTGTAGCTTTATGGAAAGATCACTTAAGAGTCCATTTCCTATATTCAATATGGTCTAGCAACAGGCAGGTTTGTTCCACACCAGGCACAGTCCTCCAAAACTACACCAGTGGGGTTTATGTCGTTATGTTCCTTTGTGTGTCCCCACACAACGTTTGTGGGTATGTCATACGTAGTTCCAGCATTGCACTTAAAAATCATCATTGCTAGGAGTTTTAAGGTAGTATCTAATTTTTCTAACACATCATGTGCCAACCACAGAGGAGTACAATGTTCAGGCCAAAGAGATCAAGAAGAGAGGTATGAAATGTCCTGGGAGTGAAGAAGCTTCACCTCTACTTGAGGGGACACCTTATTGCTCTCTACAACTACCTGAAAGGATGTTGTAGTGAGATGGGCATTGGTCTCTTCTCCCAAGTAACTACTGATAGGACAAGAGGAAATGGCCTCAAGTTGCATCATATTGGATATTAGGAAAAATTTCTTTACTGAAAGAGCAGTCAAGCATTGGAACAGGCTGCCCAGAGAAATGCTGGAATCACCATCCCTGGACAACTACATATTAAAAAACGTGTAGACATGGCACCTCGGGACATGGTTTAGCAGGCATGGTGGTGTTGGGTTGATGGTTGGACTTGATGATTTTAGAGGTCTTTTCCAACCTTAATTATTCTATTCTATTCTATTCTATTCTATTCTATTCTATTCTATTCTATTCTATTCTATTCTATTCTATTCCGTCCTGTCCTGTCCTGTCCTTTCCTGTTCTATTCTATTCTACCTTGGTCACCCTGGCTAAATACATAGAATTGAAAAAGCAGCAGCAGCATTAGCTCAAAAATCACCACACTTTTGATGGCAACAGACATCCTGTTACTGTTCAAGCAGTCTTTGCCAGGTCAAGCTGCATTTGACCTTGGGAGAACCCTAGCAGTTCACAGCTTCCAGACCCTTGTGTACAGGCCTCTCTCTTTTCTGGGACTAAATTAGCAACTTCACTGCCCTACCTGTTCCTACCCCACCTTCTGGAACAAGGATACAAGGAGGATCCCTTCTACCCAGCCCCCTGAGAGCTGCCTCTCTGTCCAAGTGGTTAGCTCTGTGGAGTGATAGAATTCAGGCTGAGAAACAGGAGGGAAAGAAATTAAGTAAAAAACTTGGACTCAAAGAACTTGGAAAATTACCTCAATATCTTTTAAACAAATGTATAAAACATTATCACTTGATTATATCTTAGACAGTAGTCATGTCAAGAGCATTTTTCTAGGAACTCATCTGTTTCCAGTGTACAGCAGTAAATACAGGGGTACAAAATTCTAAATTACAGGATGATCAACTATTTTCTAAGGAAGACTGTAAGTGGAAAACATTAAGAATTTTTAAAAATCCTTGCTTTATCCCTAGTTACTCTTACCATTCCTTTACCATCTACCAGCAGGAAATCCTTTTCCACAACTTTAGCTGTTCAGCCAATGTGAAGTTTGTGGTAATGGGTTTCAGACAACCACAGGTTAATGTTGATCAAAAGAACTTATGGATATTAAGGTGATAAGAGTTATAATGCAGTACTAAGCACGCTGCACAAACAAATGTAAATAAAAACATATGAAGAACCATTTCCATATATTTTTCCCTGTTTTCAAAGTCATGTGGTGTCCAAAATTCCACTAAAAATAACTGTTTCATGAAAACAATCTGTTGTAACTCAGCACTGAGTCACAGTGCAGTTTATGCAAGAACTTCATCTGCAAGGATAAATCTAGCCTAGAAGAAAACACAAATATTATAGTCACTGAGCAATTATGGAGCAATTATGATGTAATAAACTACAAAGTGTGTACACATGTAAGTACAATAAACAATTTTTTTCATATTTCTGAATGTTTTTTTTAAGTTATTGAATATGCCAAAAATGAATAATTCACTTCAAGAAGCTATTTACTGTCGTAAATTGCTCATACATCATCTACTTATTTCTCACAATTTTTCATCATGTGAATGAGATTTAAAGATGAATTAGTATCTATATGAGCAGTTTGTGCAATCTACATTCTGCTGTAAGAAACAGGGGGTAATATTAAGACCAAAGATTTTAATCACACAATTCTTGTAGATTGATTGCACTCATAGTTTTACTCCACAAGGACAGAAGGTCAAGAGTTATAACACGTAAATCATCATTCAATAACTTAATGAAGTGTAGAAGTATAGATCTTTAAATGATATGTGATAAGTACTAACCGGCAATAAACTTTCATTTACAGACAACTGTTTGAATGTATTTACACAATGAAGCAACATGACAGCTTGATGCCAAATTTACAAGAAGGATGGATGAAGTGTGAAATATGTAACATACATAATATAATAGTATTTCAAGTTGTGCAATCAGATTTTAAAATCTATATATAACTTTCTGTAACACCGCTTATGAAGTGGAAGAACTCATTCATTTACCTTGAACAATATTCTCCCTTTTTGCAATAGCACAATACTGGGAGCCACTATGCTTCTGCTGTCATCCATTCCCTAACCAGCTTTCTCCTCATCTTTTATTTGTGCAAACCATTGTTTCTTCCTCAGTATAAAACCTTTCACTTATTTTTGTTAAATTCTATTCTGCTTTTTCCCGTAATTTTTCTAGTTTTTTTTAGTGTATTTTTATTCCAATCCTGTACAAGAGTCTTACAGATCTTAATATTTTATACCATTCACATCTGTATCCAATAGAGGACATCCATCCTCTCTATTACATCATTCAGATTATCAATGAAATGACTGAATAGCACTCGATCCACAGCCATCTGCAAAATTTAACTGAAACTTCCTTCTCTTTTGATAGCTTCTCTCCAGTCCTGCATTATGACAACCTTCTCTTGAACTACAGTGAAGAACAGTTCTTAAATAACTGTATCACTGAGCTGACACTCTATCTAAGATTTATACATGACATCTTTATTATCTGGATTGGAAATCTGGACTCCTTTCTTGATTTTTACCACAAATTCAATAATCACCACTCTCCATCAAACTGGCAGTGCAACACTTGAACACTAACACCAGTTTACTACAGCAACATCAACACTGGTAACTTGCAAGCGTGATGAATAGAAAACCAAAGGCCAGCACATCTGCAAACATCAAAAGTAGGTCCCTAAAAGCCTTTATATACAGTTGAGGCCTGTGCCTTCTACTAGAAGAGTACTCATGATGCTCATCTTAGTAATAAAGAAGATTTTATCCATCAGGAATACTTGTGTAGAAAAGAGTTTTTGAAAGAGATGTGAAACGTTGTGTAAAGAAATGTTTAAGTACAAGACGACACTTCCATCCATCACTGAACGTAAACCTTCTATTGTCACATTCCATTTTATCCCTGAACCTATATAATGTCATTAAATAATTACAACTTGTCATACAATAAACTTCTTGCTCTTCAAACAGCCCTGCAGCATCACTAAATTCATTTTGAAGGGAAACTCCTTGTGCTCTCAAGCACACTAAATGAATATAGGTTTTGCCTGAGTAAAGAATAGAAAATGTAGAAAATGTAACAACCATATCTGTACTGTACTACGATAAATATTCTTAAATGCAAAACAATTCATACCCAACAAATCTTACAGCTGCATGCTTCATCTAGTATACCATACTGTCACGGTAACTGTGGAGGTGAAATTAAGCGACTTTTTGATACAAGAATAGTTGTTCACACAGAAGACTTGCATAGGACCACACACTTCTAATGGAGGAACATACCCTACATAATCCACATTTCATCGTGTCTTTAGTCTTGAACCCAAAGGGAAACCTGCAAAACTTCTGAAAAAGAAGATCCTGTAAATTAAAATTCATCATTAATTTCTGTGTTTTTTTCATATCTAGAAAAAAAAGATAATTTAGACGTTTGGTACATTCTAGTCTTCCTATCCTCTCCTGCTCTTTCCATTTTGCATGCTATATAGCTATCTAGTTTCCCTTACATAATTTATTGATAATTTCTTACTTCTCTGCTCTCTCGCATTCTGCTCCCTATGCACCAATTATCTTTATTCCATCCAGAGACTTACTCTGAAATATGAGTTAAAAATGAGCAATTTTTCTCACTTTGTGTTGAGTTTTGAAATCTATTTCTTCTGGTTTAGACCTAAGGAATGTACATTTACCTAAAAGGTACATTCTAATTATTCTTAGGATATTAATTAATCTAAAAAGAAATATAAACTCTTCTTTCAAACCTTGTCTGCCTATCCTTAGACCCTCATACCTTCAATAAAACACCATTTCTCTTCAGCAAGTTGGCATTTGAATAGCATTCATTTTATCAAGAACATGTTTCCCCTCTCTGGCTTAGTGTTGAGACTGTTCTGAGACAGTTTCAATGCCTCAGTAAAATCAAAGTATTAGCCAATATAGAAGAAAAGATGACTTATGTGACAAGATTTGCTCATGGTATATCCTCACTATCTGTCACCCATGACCTTGCTATCTTCCAGATGCTCACAGCTTGCCGGTTTATTCATTCCCAAATTAACTGGGAACTGGAAGTCACATAACACATATAATATACCCTCAGAGAAGACAGAGGGTAAAATGTTGCCATGAAAGCCCAGCTAGCAATAAAACTGCAGGACTTCATTGGTAGTTGTGTTAAAAGGACAAGAGAAACCAAAAAATGTAAGCATTAAAATACGGTCAGAATACTATGAAAAATATTTTTAGTATTAAGGAGGTATTCTTTAGGCCATTCAATGTGGGAAGCTTTTTTCTACAAAACATTTGTTATAACAACACATTGCTGGGTATTTGCATCCTTCCATATCATTAAGTTCTTTCTCAGGTTCTGGAACAAGAATTTTGCACCTGATTTTGACATGAGGAAACTGTATTTTTCCCAGAACTTCACAAATTCACTGTTTCTTAACAAAAACTCATCTCACTCAAAAACTACATCTGATTCTTATTCCACTTCTACACTGAACAAATTTTATACTTCTAGCTATGGAGACAGAATGAGATGTAACATAAAAAAAAAAATCTATCAACTAAATTCTGCAAAACATGAAGTTTCCTTTAAAATCTCATCTTATTCTCTTTCTTGTCCCAAATTTCAATGATATTTTGTGGGGTTTGAAATTTAATTGATTTATTTTTTAATTGCTATAACTAAAAAAACTTAAATCATTCCAGATCATTGCAAAATTAAGCTTATAATCTTATTTTTGCTAAATACATTTATGATTATATTGTGTTTTGATAAGCAATAACACTATTATAAGACCATTGTCATATAATGCATATATTACTCAAAACAGTGGAAAAACAGATCCAGAAAAACTCCTTTGAGATTTTCTTTAGTCTAAGATATTTGATACAGATTAAGTGAATAGGGGTTGAGAGCATTCAGGATGCACTTATTTCAGAGGAAATCTCATTTGAGCTAAGGGCTGCGGAAGAAGTGTGTGGCATAGATGAAATAAGTCTGGAGATCCAGACTAATTGAGTAGAGATGACGATGAGGATCAATGACTTTGCAAATATCTGTTTTTTACTCTGCAGAAGAGAGAGATATCAGGCACTTCTCAGATTCTATCAGCTGGAGAGTTTTAACTATTTCTGGAACTAAGGCATATGTATATTTCTTTCCCTGATATCATTCCTTGCCTTAGCTAAATTGTTTTATTCTTGAAATAATGTATTTCATTCTCTTTTCCTTGTTCTCAAAGGAGGATGTTAGCAGCCAGTGCAAGGAAGGTTGCCTCAGATATGAGTTATAACCTACATTTCACCAATTACACTTGAAAGTCCCCTTCCTGAAGCTTTAAATTAAGCTCTGCATCTTCTGAGTATCACGTACTGCACTTAATCCTATCCACTTCTCGGATATTCACTCGCTGCAAGTATGCTGCATGTGGATGTCAGCAGTATTGTGAGGAGTCCTCTGGATTTTGCAGGTCAGATTCAATTTTTTTTCACACAAATAGACTCCAGCTTTCTTTGTAGCCAGATTTTATAAATCAGTCTTTTGGATTTTCTGTCCTGGGAATCTGTCTGACAAAAGCTTGCGTTTTATATAAATTTGCTGCTGACACAACAAAAATGTTACCGCATCTTTGGACTGTTTTTAACCTTTGTTACTTTGTATTCTTTTCAAATACAACATGAGAATCTCAGTGCAAAATCTATGCACATAAATTCTTCTGTTTTCATAAATCAAGCTTTTGAGATACGCTACCCCTCATTTGAACAGTGTGTGTGTTCTAGTTGAACAGACTATCAGAAAGACAGCTTAAGAAGAAATTCTGCATCTTGACCTTCACCTCTGCTACCATTCCAAACAATTCCACCTTCTTTCTGTTATTATCTCAAGCTTTTCTTGACAAGTGAGTGGTGAAATGGAGAGATTACTCCTGACAGACTCAATTCGTCTCAAGCCCATAGCCTACAGTCACAGTGAAGAGATTAACGCAGTACAGTAAGTCACCTCCTGGGCATCCAAATCCAGCTTGGGGGCATCTTCTCTTTTTTTTTTTTTTTTTAAACAAAGAGAAAATGAAATTATACAGTCAATGCCTTTTCTCCCTCATTCTTCTCAAATTGCATCCATGCTTTTATTTCAAGGTATTATGAGTTGCAAAATAGTGAGCTTGCTAGAAGTAGTGTTTTCACAGTCAATCATTGTGAAATATAAACTACTCAGACATAAAGTGAGGGTATTTTAGTCAACATTTTAATAGGGCATCTCTATTCTGGATAACACTGTGGGCACTTTCTAAGAGTAATCTGCACAGACTTTTGTGTTGTTTGTGCTGTACAAGTCTATGGTATGTTAAATTTATAATACATTAGACATATGCCAAACCTTTAGGTTGTTTGCTCTTGGACTTATAAAACAGTATATATAATTTTGCACGATAACAAGATTTTGTTCATGAGTCAAAAGCTGCAGGTTGGAAAAATCTTCTTGTTAATATACTCAACAGCATATTGAAAATGAATAGTGTCAAAGAATTTGTTTCCAAAATGCAAGCACAGGCTCAGTTCCTTAGGCTATAAACTTTATTCCTTTGAGTTTCCACTGAATTTTTCCATACAAGCTTCTGGTTTCTTGTTATATGTAGAATATATATTTCAGAAGCCCTTTTACATGCTGCCTCATGTAATCTAAGAAAGGCAATCTTCTAACTTGAAAAACCTGTGAAACACTCACACAGATATTTCCTGGTAAGTGACTCAATAACATAGCATAAGTGTTTAATTAGAAAGCAGAGGTGCCAATCAAGATGTTTCATAGATAAGTTACCTGTATGCAGCAAATAGATTCTGTTTCTCTGAAACTCACAAGATATTAAGTCGCTGTAGTGGATGTATTCTATTACCTTGTCACAATACATGTATAAAAATCTAGTTTCACTAACTTTTCCCACCAATGTATATGAGTAATCTTTTTGACAAAGTGAAAGCGTCCGTTAGAAGACAAGGGCCTTCGCCCCTAAGCTCAAGAACTTCTTCAAAGGCAGTAAGGCAGCCCTTGAAAGAGTCAAAACTATATAAAATAACTTATGCCATACACTTGAGGGTGAATTTAAACTCAAATAAAGCACCCTTTGGGGATAGAATGGCTTCAAGGGTAACATGAAAGAATTTTACAGTGGCAGAGGAGACTGAAGAGTAAATTATAAAGCAGCAAAGACCTACTGACAGAAAAGTAAAAGATAATTCCTTCAAGCTATGTGAAAGAAGAAAGAGACAGCTGCATACCAAAGGTTAATAATGTGGTTCAGAGTGGTTTTAGTATCTTCACTCCATCTTCATTACTGATTTTAGAACCATGTCATCCTCACCCTTTCCCATAAACCTCTAACACGTATGTTTAGTTCTGCAACGAGAAGCAGTAGCAGAGGGAAAAGCAAGGAAAAAGGGTAGCCTGTACTGATGGCAGAACATTTAGCAACATGCTGTGTGAGAGTGTATGACTGTGCTGAGAAGTAAAAATCTCCCAAGGGGAGCATGCAAATGCACTATGCTAGGTGCTCCTCCAGAGGAGTCTGAGGCACATCAGGGGAGCATCGATCCACAGGGCTGTAACATGGTCAGTACAGCTCCTTCTCCTCCAACTCCTCAGTCCAACCCAGGTGCTACAGTGAAGTCCTTTCCACTAGGCACAACACTGAAAGTTATACCATACTGCTAGAATAAGCTCTGGAACCTTGTTCTGTCATGATTACCTTCAAGAATTAGTCTGTAGAGGAATATAATGTTTCCTACTACTATTGTTGCAGATTTCAGTTGGTGATGCAGGATTTTGTCTAGGATGGGTATTGACAACACTGTGCTGCCACCATGCATGCCCTTTGCAGAAGTGGCCCACCCTTTCTCAAGAGGATAACAATAGTGGATGGAAAAGTCAAGGAAGGTGTGGGTTTTTTTTCATGAATAGCAGGGCTTTCACATATTTGAGATCTTGAGGCTAAACAACAGCTATCAGCACTGAGCTGATTTGGTGGACTTCTATAATGGAGTTATAGCATCAGTGGACAAGGGATGAGCAACTGACGTCATCTACCTGGACTTGTGCGAAGTATTTGACACTTTCCTGCACAAAATCCTTGTCCCTAAAATGGAGAGACATGGATTTGATGGATGGATCACTTGGTAGATAAGGAATTACATGGATGGTCACTGTCAAAGAGCCAACAGGTTGATGTCCAAGCGACGAGTGGCGTTCCTCAGGGGTCCATATTGGGACCAGCTCTGTTTAACATCCTTGTCAGTCACATGAAAAGGGGGATGTGCACCCTCAGCAAGTTCACTGACAGCACCAAGCTGTGTGGTGCAGTTGACACGCTGGAGAGGAGGGATGCCATCCAGAGGGACCTTGATAAGCTGGAGAGGGAGGCCCGTGAGAACATAATGAAATTCAACAAGGCCAAGTCCAAGGTCCTGCACATGGGTCAGGGCACAAATACAAGCTGGGTGGAGAAAAGATTGAGAGTAGCCCTCAGGAGAAGGACTTGGGTGTGATGGTGGATGAGAAGCTCAACATGAGCCAGTAACATACGCTTGCAGCTCAGAAATCCTGGGCTGCATCAAAAGAAGCACAGCCAGCAGGTCGAGGGAGGTGATTCTGCCCCTCTACTCTGCTCTTATGAGACCTCACCTGGAGTACTGCGTCCAGTTCTGGCTCCCATGGACCTGTTGGAGGGAGTTCAGAGGAGGGCCACAAAGATGATCAGGAGCACCTCTCCTATGAGGACAGGCTGAGAGAGTTGGGGCTGTTCCGCCTAGAGAAGTGGAGACTCCAGGGAGACGTTACAGTGGCCTTCCCGTACCTAAAGGGCGCTTATAAGAAAGACTAGGAGAAACTCTTTAGCAAGGCCTGTTATGATAGGATAAAGGGTAATGGTTTTTAAATAGAGGGAGGTAGATTCAGACTAGATAGCAAGAAAAATTTTTTTACACTGAGGGTGGTGGAACACTGGAAGAGGTTGCCCAGAGAGGTGGTGGATGCCTCATCCCTGGAAACATTCAAGGCTAGGTTGGACAGGGCTCTGAGCAACCTGATCTAGGTGAAGATGTCCCTGCTGCTTGCAGGGGGGTTTGGACTACATGACTTTTAAAAGTCCATTCCAATCCAAACTATTCTATGATTCTATTCTAGAAATATACGTATACATAGATACGTAGTAGGTATAACAACCACATACAAATATTTTATATTTCTGTCTACTAATGGTGAACAGGACCTGCTGCCACTTTACCATGTTTTACTCAAGGCTAAGTAGTCCTTGCCGCCCTGAGCAACACCACAACCGTATAATTTTCCTGGACAGTACTGAAGAAAAATTTCTAATCAAAGGTGCTGAAGTGATTAAGAACAGAAGAAAAAGACAGCTGCTTGTCTTAAGAGACCAGGCAGTGTCCAGATTAAAGAACTCTGATAGAATTTGAGAAATTCAGTTACTGTATCCTATGTTTTTTATTGTTAGAGCATATACTGTGTCTATATTTATACCAACTCTTTCGTTTCTGTTTGTTGACAGGAAGCCCTGGTTTCTGCCCTAGAGACAACCCAAAGATAAGTAGCATGTCCCTTGAGAAAGGGATCTTCTCAGCTGCATCTTCTAAAATTGAAGTTAGAAATTTGTTTCTTACTATTTTCTTACTTGTGGTCTGTCTTCTTTATTAGACTGTAGGGCGTTACTTTGCCTTTGATAGGTGTGCTTATGCAGTACACACAAGCAGTAATTATGACAAATGTCAACTGTGTAGACTTGAGAGGGTTTAGATAGACTTTATTGTACAGATCTGCCTCAGGTATTTCTAGAAATGCTTCAAGAAGGGCTAGATGCTGTGAGGTTTTATTTATTACAATATAATTTTGTAATAGAGTTACTATCTATTTATTACAGAATCAAAATTAATCTAACCACTTTAGTGTACTAAGTGAAAAGCCTAGTTGACATTTAACTTAACAGTTTGTGAACTGTATTATTTATTCCCTATTGCAGTTGCATTTCACAACCAACCCCTCCCTAAACTAACAAAATAATAATTTGTTCTTTTTAAGCTACAAGTGTCACTTTGGGCTCAGTCTTAGACTTCTTGGAAATCTTAAGCACTATTCTGCTGGGTTTTTTTAGCTGAGCAATCAGGTGGAGTAAACAGGCCAACCTGAATTTCACCCATGGTTCCTGGCAAAATAATCAGCTGGCATCAAACAGGAGATTTCAGAACATCTGATGGTCTTAACTGCCAGAAAGGGAATTTCAGGAGAATAAAATAGAGCAGAGTCATCTGGCTCACAACTTTTCCCCCTTTCTCATTCTACTTTGAGATCTGTTTAGATTCTTAGGCCATACAGCATGATTACTTTATTGCAAGTCCTGTAATTTGCAATGGAAATTAAAAAAAAATAGTTTTTTTAAGTCAACCCTAGCAGCTAAGAAGTGTGACAAATTACTCAGTCTCTATTAACTGTGGATGTTAGGGACGTGTACAGCACACTTGAAACTTACATGAAGGTGTTCTCTTCAACAAAAGCATTTTGCTTTTTAAAGTGATGCACATGAAAGGTGCACATGAAAGATAAGTTGGCATGAGGAATCAAGTGTAGCATGTTATGGCAATTACCTTTGTTAACATAAGAAGGACAAATAAGAATCTGGTGAAAATTTTTGCTGAGTTTATAGATTTCATAGAATTTAAGACAAGAATAAACTAACTCAATTTACTAGTTATGATTTGCAGAGGATACAATTTCATCTGTTCAACTTCTGTTAATCAAGTTTAAAACAAAATCAGTCATTGAATAACTGTTGCTTCAGGCAGACAGTGGAGAAGATTATGACACTTAAAAATGCCTAACTATGAAAAGCCTATGAATGGGTTAGATGAGATACACACAGAAAATTCTAGTAGGTAAAACACTTCTATAAAGAAATACACAGGTAAAACCTGGAAACTTGATTTATTGCATTTAACAACCCATTGACAGCCATCAGTATTTTGGGGAAAAAGAAGCAAGCAACCCATCCCCACATGGCCAGGTCTACATCATAAATACAATCATTCTGGATAATCCTAGGGCTGACTGAAGCCCTGAAGCTAACTCCACAGAACTTTAAGTATAGGAACATATTTAAATAAATACATTCACTATAGGTACCTGTAATTTACTGAGCCCTTCACATTCTTATTCATTACTTATTTTTAAACACTTTTTAGACTAATGTCTATTCAATATTCGTTCAAACTTCTTATTCCTTACATGAACTTTGTGCTAATCACCAGGGCTAACGTGTTTATCAGGATTGGTTTTAGTATCTTAGAAAAAGCGCCATCTCTCCAGGACATTTACAAAACCATATTTCTTTACATAAAAAAAAAATCATATTTCTCTAAATTATATAGCTGTCATTATCATTTGAACTAACTTATCCCAAATATTACTGATGAAAATATGGAATAATCCTGATTCTGATAAACAGTTTTCAATAGAAATAGGGTTAAGTCTTTGAGTTAACTTGAAGTCACCACTAAAAAAACAGTTCACCTTGTTGTAAAAAGCCATGACACTTCATAGGCTCATGGAATAATTTAGGTTGTAAGAGACCTCTGGAGGGCATCTTGTTGAGCTCCTTGGAGCTCTTGTAGAGCTGTCTCCCACCTATGTCACAACATGCATAGAAGTGATGCTCAAGGATTCCTTGAGCATTCCTTGCAAAATGCTTTGAAAGAAAAGATTCTACCCAAAGTACAATTGCTACTGAATGCCTCTTTAAAGCAGACAATTGTGCAATTGCTTGGAATTGGTTTATTGTTGTTTTTTTTTATCTTTACTTTGCTTTCTTTGGAGAAGGAATTTATTTTTAATTTTGTGATTTAAACATTAAACTATATTCTAATGATATGTGCTATTTATATTACACTGCCTGTAAAATATTAATTATCATTATTTCCTCACCTAATGTTACAGAGTGCTTTTTACTTGCAAGATATCTGGTAGACATCCACTGGTCTTGTAAGAACTCAATTTACATTGTTTGAAGTATCTTTCTTGGGGGGTAATGTTATTAATCACAACACAATCTGACCTATTACACACCAAAAGGCATAGTCATAGTAGTTTCCTCTTGTACCCGGTGAATTTTGTATTACCTCAAAAAGTAAGTATTACGGAAAAGAACATAAGGATAATTTTCTTTCTGAGGGCGGAAATAAAGAAGTATAGGTAGATACAAAAAACTGCCAATAAACTGGCTAAATGAAGTCAGGTTTCTATTGAGGGAAAGTTGCCAAGCTGCAATATTAGCTGATCTGGCATACTTCAGATAAGCATAGCATTTGAAAACCATTTATAATAAACCAATCTCTCCTTACAGCTCTGGCTTCTGTGTCATTCCTTTTTAAGAGATACATAATTCTCATATTGCACAAATCAGATCTCAAATGAAAATTAATTAATCCTGAATATATATGGGGAATTAAAATTAATTATAATTCCCCATTTAGAAGCTAAATGATAGGTGACATAACTGACAGTGAGTAAAGATGAAAAACCTTGTTTCATGTGTACATAATTTTTTGCACCACACTTGTTCTAGAGCTTATTGTCTTTTGCTGTTGACATTGTTTGTAGTCCACTCAAGTTTCCAGACAGAATTCACATAAATAGTGCCCCCCAAACCCTCCTTTCCTGCATTTTCTTCCTGTTTATAATTTCAAAGTGGATTAATTACTGCACTAAAGGGCCAAGATAGATAGCACATCATTAATATGTATTATAATATTTTAACATCTGTTAAAGTGATGTACTGAAGAAAATTTATATAAAGCATCAGATATACAATATGGAATAGCACTATATGAATGTGCTAATACCCAGTTGCATTGTTATCTTCTGATAACTTTGATTATAGGATGAGGTCTTGCATATTTCATAGCTCTCATTGATTGCTGACTACTTTAAGTCCCATGTGTTTTGATTGAAAGTCAAATCTTTTTATGTACTCAAAACTGTAACCTTAAAAACCTGTATGTTCCCTTTAGATGAGACATCTATAACCACAAACTCAACTATACACTGAAAATGAGAACAGATTTCACCTAAAGAATCAGTAAATGCATTAAACAACTATGATGTTTTTCTTTTCTATAGGGCCACTAAAGCTGTAGAGAAGTCTGCTGTATCACTTTACTACTGAGAAAATTACTATCAAAATGTCTTTACTTTCTGCAAAATTAAATAGTATTCTAATCTGCACTTACAGGTAGTAAGACATTAAGCCGTTTACTTGATGATTGGTCTCTCTCTGAAGTCAAAGATATCAGAATCCCATTCCAATATAACTTGTTTCCAAATTTTGAAGTGTCAGAGCACTATCCAAATATAGCCAGTTTGGTCATGTCTGACTGAGTTCACAAATAACCTGAACCAATAGTTCCCATGTATTTTTATCTTAAGGAGGTGTTAAGTCTGAAAACAACCAAGGTAAATCCAGGAGAATCCTGAGAAGGTCCTCAGTTTTACCATTTCACTGCAGCTTTGCCAACCAAATACTGGTATGTTTCTACAGGATCCAACTGAATGAAAACTACAACCTCCTCTTTTAACTGACAGCACTGTAGAAAGAACACCAGTGCCAAATGCTGCTCCTTATATGTCACATGACCTTCAAGTACAGTAGGGCCAGGACACAAGGGAAGAGACATGCTACAGTTCTGTAACATGTAGACCTATGGACCCTCAAAGATTTAAATCAGGCTATATATGCAGATCTCATTGACATTACACAGAATATGTCTTGAATTTAACAAGTATGTGTCAAGGAATCATTTCTACAGGTTAACTTTGGTGTTCTTGAGTGATTTACTTCACAAACCGGAGTATGCTACTTGAAGTATTAGTGTGCCTTCATATCTCTCATTCGTAGCTGTGTAGATTACTATATGTATGCTATAACCAAAAGGACACAACTTGAGGAATCATAGAATCATAGAATGGTCAGGGTTGGAAGGGACCTTCAAAGGTCATCTAGTCCAACCCCCCTGCAAGGAGCAGGGACATCCCCAACTAAATCAAGTTGCACAGAGCCTCATCCAGCCTGGCCTTCAACGTTTCCAGGGATGGGGCTTCCACCACCTCTCTGGGCAACCTGTTCCAGTGTTCTACAACTCGCATTGTAAAAAATTTTTTCCTAATTTCTAATCTAAATCTAACCCCCTCTATTTTAAAACCATTACTCCTTGTCCTATCGCAACAGGCCCTACTAAACAGCCTCTCCCCATCTTTCTTGTAGGCCCCCTTGAGGTACTGGAAGACCGCTATCAGGTCTCCCCGGAGCCTCCTCTTCTCCAGGCTGAACAGCCCCAACTCTCTCAGCCTGTCCTCATAAGAGAGGTGCTCCAGCCCTTTTATCATCTTCGTGGCCCTCCTCTGGGCCTTCTCCAACTGGTCCATGTCCTTCTTGTGTTGGGGGCTCCAGAACTGGACACAGTACTCCAGGTGGGGTCTCACCAGGGCAGAGTAGAGGGGCAGAATCACCTCCCTTGACCTGCTGGCCACGCTCCTCTTGATGCAGCCCAGGATGCGGTTGGCCTTCTGGGACGCAAGGGCGCATTGCTGGCTCATGTTGAGCTTCTTGTCCACCAACACTCCCAAGCCCTTCTCCTCAGGGCTGCTCCCAATCCATTCCCCACCCAGCCTGTATTTGTGCCTGGGATTGCCACAACCCAGGTGCAGGACCTTGCACTTGGCCTGGTTGAACTTCATGAGTTTGGCACGGGCCCACCTCTCCAGCCTGTCAAGGTCCCTCTGGATGGCATCCCTCCCTTCCAGCGTGTCGACGGCACCACAAGACTTGGTGTCATCAGCAAACTTGCTGAGGGTGCACTCTATCCCACTGTCCATGTCGCCGACAAAGATGTTGAACAGGGCTGGGCCCAACACCGACCCCTGAGGGACGCCACTCGCGACCAGTCTCCACATGGACATTGAGCCGTTAACCACTACTCTCTGAGTGTGGCCATCCAGCCAACTCCTTATCCACTGAGTGGTTCATCCATCAAACCCATGTCTCTCTAGTTTAGAGAGAAGGATGTCGTGCGGGACAGTGTCAAAAGCTTTGCACAAGTCCAGGTAGATGATATCCATTGCTCGTTCCTTGTCCACTGATGCTGTCAACCCATCATAGAAGGCCACCAAGTTGGTAAGGCACAATCTGCCCTTGGTGAAGCCATGTTGGCTGTCACCAACCACCTCCTTGCTCTCCATGTGCCTTAGCATAATTTCCAGGAGAATATGCTCCTTGACCTTGCCAGGCACAGAGGTGAGGCTGACCAGCCTGTAGTTACCTGGGTCTTCCTTATTCCCCTTTTTAAAAACTGGGGTTATGTTCCCTCTCTTCCAGTCATCGGGGACCTCACCAGACCGCCACGATTTCTCAAATATGATGGCCAGTGGCTTGGTAACTTCATCTGCCAGTTCCCTCAGGACCCGCAGACGGATCTCATCAGGTCCCATGGACTTGTGCACCTTCAAGTTCCTCAGATGATCCCGAACCTGCTCTTCGACTACAGTGGGCGGTTCTTCATCCTCCCAGTCCCTGCTTGCACCTTCCACAGCTTGGGTGGCGAGACAAGAGCCCTTATCAGTGAAGACTGAGGCAAAAAAGTCATTGAGTACCTCAGCCTTCTCCATGTCCCAGGTAACCAGGACACCAGTTCCCTTCCGGGGGGGGCCTACATTTTCCTTGGACTTTCTTTTGTCCCCTACATAACTATAGAAGCTCTTCTTGTTGCTTTTTATATCCCTGGCCAGATTCAGTTCTGTCAGGGCTTTGGCCTTCCTTACCTTATCCCTGGCCACTCACACAGCCTCTCTGTACACCTCCCAGGCTACCTGTCTCCATTTCCACCCTCTATAGGCATCCTTCTTTACTTTCAGTTGGTCCAGGAACCTCTTGCTCATCCACGCCGGCCTCCTGGCCTTTTTGCTCCACTTGTTCTTCGTCGGGATGCACCTCTGCTGAGCTTGGAGGAGGTGCTCCTTGAATATAGACCAACTTTCCTGGGCCCCTCTTCCCTCCAGGGCTGCCTCCCATGGCTTTTGGCCCATCAGGTCCCTGAAGAGGCCAAAGTCTGCCTTCTTGAAGTTAGGGCAGAAAGCTTGCCATGTAGTTTCCTTGCTGCCCCGTGGATCTTGAACTCCATCGTGTCGTGGTCGCTGCAGCCAAGGCTGTCCTTTAGTTTCACATCCCCCACCAGCCCCTCCCTGTTGGTGAGCACAAGGTCGAGCATGGCACCCCTCCTTGTCGGCTCCTCTATCGCCTGCAGGAGGAAGTTGTCATCCACACATTCCAGGAACCTCCTGGACTGCCTGTGCCCTGCCGTGTTGTCTCTCCAACAGATGTCAGGGTGGTTGAAGTCCCCCATGAGGACCAGGGCCTGTGACTGTGAGGCTGCTCCTATCTGGCTATAGAGCGCTTCGTCTGCTCTGTCTTCCTGGCCAGGTGACCTGTAACAGACCCCCACCGTAAAGTCCCCCGTTCGTCCCCATCCTCTAATCTTGACCCATAAGCTCTCTGTCAGCTCCTCCTCCATCCCCAGGTGGAGCTCCACGCACTCCAGCCGGTTGCTGACGTAGAGAGCGACACCCCCTCCGCGTCTTCTCTTCCTGTCCTTTCTAAAAAGCCTATACCCCTCCATGTTGACACTCCAGTCATATGAGTAGTCCCACCACGTCTCCATGATGCCAATGAGGTCGTAGCCCTGCTCTTTAAACAGTGTCAAAAGAACAGTTATCCAAGTATAAAGCTATATGATAAATACACATCTTTATAGAATGTTTTAGAGGACTGATGCAGTAGTTTTTGTAATTTTCTTCTGGAGTTTCATTAGAGAAGTGCAAAAATACTCTGACAAAATATCTTGGAAATTACTCTATAGAAGTAAAATAAATCTACCTAAACAAAGACCCAAATAAAATCTAGTACCTATAATATCTATAACTAGTATTCATTTTAGTTTCATAACTTCCAGCACTTTTCACTGTGTAATTCCCTTTTCCAAACAAAGAGCATGGAAGATCTTGTTTAATGAATTAGGAGTTTGCATAAATATCTAGAATAATATGGCAGATTGTCTAGGAGGAAACAGAAGCAGAGTATTTATTCATATAAAGATTTCTTCTTTGTGTATTCAGCCAAAAAGTCTGCATGTTTTGTATTTGCTCAGTATAAAGGGAATGTATTTAGAATCAAATAAGTGAAAGCACTTTGTCCAAGAAACAAAAATAATTCACTGGACAGTAAAGTAGCCTTTCACTTCTTATTCAGCTCTTCGAAATTTATATATCCTGTACAGCTAGACTTTGAAGGCACTAGCTAATGCTCCTGCCAAGATTCTCTATAGGCAGGTCTTCAAGAGAGTAAGGACTTATTCTTTTCCACCTTTTAGCCCTGTCTAAACCATGTCCCAAATCCTCCTTACCAGGTAAAATTTCAAGACATTAGATGGTGGAACCAAATCCATGAATAGCTGCTTATTTTAAAAATAAATCTAACACTAAACTCCAAGTAACAAGTGCTGAGCGATAGCACCTTCTACCCACTCAAGCGCTCCTTGAAACCTGGCAGACACTAAGCAGATCCACTTTCAAAGGAGAGTGGATGTAACTAATGACATGATTCCTGGCTAATACACATTCCTGTCAGCCTGGTCATATGACTTAACCTTAGTACTGTATATATAAATAAAGTAATATATCTACACAAGTATATCAACATATATGCATAGAAATATATGTATATAACTAAAGTTCTGTAAAAGAGATCAACTATGCCAGCTGAATGTAGTTTCATGGAGATTTTTTGGTTAACTTTGTAGGTTGTTTTCTGAAGACTGAGCAGGAATAAGGTCAGCAATGTTTTGTTACATTTTTGCTTTAGTAGTTACAATTGGTCAAATCGTGGAGGCCCACGGAGGAACAGAGATCCACCTGCAGCTCGTGGAGGACACCGTGCCAAGGCAGGCTGATGCCTGAAGGCGGCTGTGGCCCATGGAGGGTCCACGCTGGGGCAGCTGTTCCGGAGGGACTGCACCCCGTGGAAAAACAACCCGTGCTGGAGCAGTTTGTGAAGGACTGTAGCCTGTGGGAGGGACCCCATGATGGAACAGGGGAGGAATGTGAGGAGTTCTTCCCCAGAGGAGGAGGGAGCAAGGAGCAGCAGAAACAACGTGTGTTGAACTGACCACAACCCCCATTCCCTATTCCCCCCTGTGCCGCTCGGGGTGGGCAAAAGGAGGTGGAGATAATTTTAAATAAAGTTAAGTCTGGGAAGAGGGAGGGGTGGGGGGGAAGTTGGTTTTTGTTCTCTTTCTCATTATCCTGCTTTGGTTTTATTGACGATAATAATAATAATAAATTGAAATAGTTTTCCCCAAGTTCAGTCTGTTTTGCCTGTTACAGTAATTTGAATGATCTCTCCCTGTCCTTATCTCAAACCTCAAGCTTTTTGTTATATTATCTCTCCCTCATTCCCTCAGAGGGCAGGGAAAGTGAGCAAGGGGCTGCATAGCTTGATCCTGAGCAGGGTTAAACTACAACAAGGACTGTCCATTCACTATGTGACAATCTAAACGGGAACCTCAGTAATAACTGTATGAATTAGTATGTATACACACACTAAGAAATACATACTGAAATGGGAAGCAAAAACAAGTTATTCATCCTTTAAAATAAACACTCAAAAAAGTCTTGGATTCATGCTGCTTTCCTTTATTAGAGGAAGAGACCTGATATAATTATGTCAGTTGGGGAATATATTTTGATTGCCTGTTGGAGTCAGTTTATTAGAACACATTTCTATATGCAGTTAATGTAAACTTTTACAAAAATGTTAAGCAGCTTTTTTCCCCTCTCATACTTACACTGTAATTAGTAGTATTGTGATACAGTAAAGAATTTTCCTGAGCAAAAATGAAGATATTTTGGTGGGATGGAAGAAAAATACTTACCAAAAGCAGTTAAGTAACTAGGCAAAATTAACAGTTTTGTTTCTGCTCATGCTAATTCGATGTGCCAGAATTCCTTCTTCCTGAATTCTGTCTCTTTCAGCAGACTGAAACAATGCAAGAAAGGGACTTGGGGACAATTTAACAACATATGATTCTGATCTGCAAGTTGCACTACTAGCCATGCTCTGCAGACTAATTTTCCAGCTCCATCTGCACTTTTGCTATGCAGACAACTTTCTTCAGACATAAGCAAACTGAGCAGAAAAGCACAAAAATAAAAATAAGTCAATTTGGTTCCCCTGCAATTTTGTGCTTGCTAAAAATATTAGCAGTAACACACAAGTGTTACTTGTGTTACCATTTTCTTATGTGCATTTTGTTTTCTGTTATAGATAGTAAATAATGACAGAAAAAGAATATCTGAGGAGTTGTACAAAAATCACCTGTTTCAGCCAAGAGGTTTTCTCTTTCTCTTGTGTATAGGTGCTCTGAAGTGAATCAGTCAGATTTTAATGAAACAGTAGGATGTTAAGGTGTAAGCAAAGCATTATTTAGATCTCTCTACTGATCTCTGAGATGGTTGCAGTTATAAACCCTGATAAACTGGAGAAAATTGAATTCAGACTATCTACAAAACCTTACAGAATCTTTAGCATCTAAAGAAATGAAAGACAACCCTGGAAAAGATTTGAATACATACAGTTCATTCTGTACAATATCAAAACTCACTTGCTTCTTCATCTTCCATCTCAAGCTCTGTTTTAGTAGAAAAATATAGTATGAACAGTAAAAGTAATACTGGAGAGCTTGTAGCTAATAAAAAAGACTGCATTAAACACACCATAGTATCATGATGAATAAATATGTTTATGGAGATTCATTATTAGTCTGAAAGTCAAGAATTCTATAACAAATGGAAATAGAGTTATCTGTCAAAGGAAAAATACAAAGACTCAGGGCTGCAATGTGGTTGGAGAATATAAGAGATATGAAGCAACAAAAAGGAAAGCTGAAGTGGATTTTTTCCATCTAAGTTAAATTATGGGCATATAAGAAACAAGTTGAAGCAAGCTGAACAATTTCTTTATTTTTAGTCTTCATAGAAATAATTAATGTAGCTAGATAGCTAGAAAAAATCGTTTCAAAGCAGAAGAAAATAAAAGCTAAAGTAAGGAAAGAGTCATTCAGGAATATTTATATAATATATAGGTTATGTTATGTAAGTTATATTATGTTATATATATTTATATTAATACAGCTTGCCAAAACACAGGTTCTGATTTGTCAAACTTTCTGATGCAGCCTGAGTCATTACCAGCTCTTCACAAAAACTCAGGCAAGGTAGGTTTCAAGAGAAAGAAGAGTGAGCATGGTCATAAATAAAATTTGGAAAAGATAGATCTTAATCTATAAACCTATCAACTAACCTTAATGTCTGAAAAAAAAACACTAAAGCAAGTAATCAGGTACTTCACTCAAATACGATTAGTATGAAAAGCAGGCATTGTTTCTCATCTGGAGCAGCACCCTACAGCCTCTCTGATGTCTAGTAATATGTTGAGCACTGGTGGAAATTTCTCCAAGGTCACAGAATTACTAAAGCCTTTCCCAGCTGGATTCACTAGCACTTCTGGATAAGTCAAACCTTCAGTCTTTATCTTATAGAAGGTACTTTTCATTTACCTACCTCTCTACTTCCCTGCAGTGCATAGGGATTTAATTATAGTTAAGACTTCTATCCCCCTGGTCAATGTCAAATTTGGTTGAAAAAAGGTTATTAATCAGGAAGAACAGACACACAGAGTGTGACTGCAGAAACCTAATTTCCTTAGGAAATTAAGCTAAAAAGTAACAGAAAAAGATTTCTCAAGGACAAATGCCATCAAATCAATCTGATATTTGACATTGTCTCATGAGACGTTTTTTTTAAATGAAAGGGAGAAATATAGCTAGATAAAATAAGTTATTTGCAAGTGGCTGGAAATGCAGATTCAAGCTATAGCTTATAACTCAGGAAAGCTAAGAAGGCATTTCAAGTGGGATCCATTACAGTTTTGTCCCTAGTCAAATTCTTTTTTATTCTCAATGGTTTTGCACAACAGAACGGAGAGCTGTGAAGGTCATCCAGCTGACAAAACCTCAGCATTTCCAAGAAAAACAATGAGAATTCAAAACAGATTTGTTAAAATAGTCTATAAAGAAAATGCAATGTAATTAAGTGTAATTAAGTTCTGTATCTATTGAAAGACTACTCCCAAAGAGAAATATAAAATAATATCTGATCACATACACTGTTGAAGAAAAATCTCCAGATTTCAGTGGGTTGCAATGCCAATTTAAGTAATGAGTGGTTTTCTCCCAGAGAAAAGGTAACCTTAGTTCGCAGATGTGCCAGGTTTAAGATATTTGAAGGACCAATTTTGCCTACTCAGCCCTAAAAAAGTCTCATTTGGTATAAAATCTTCAAATTTTTCTACCCTACTAAAATATAAATAGATCAAACAGAGTTGGAAAAGCAACAAAAAGGAAGTTTCCCCATGCATAGAAAGGTGGTTGTTATAGCAGCAATCATCTGTCCTACTATGTATTTACAAAATAGCCGTAAAACTAAAAAATAAATTAATCTTGAAGGAGTTTTAGGTTACATATTAGGAAAAAGCTTTTTTTCACTGAAAAATTAGTTAATAATGGGTCAACTGGACATATTTGAAAAATGTACATTGTTAGAATTTAAGAATATTTTCAAAAAACAATAACCACATGCCAGTATCATTGATGTTGAGATTTAGTTAGATGATCTTCCTGTTCCTTCTATCTATGCATTTATGGGACTTTACAGAGGAGAAAGGTACTGTAGATCTCAATTAAAAATTACAGCTAATAAATTATTTGCAGCTGTTGTACATTAGACTTCACCGGATGTTTGTTCACCAAGTGAAGATACAACTTGCATAGTAACTAACTTTGACAGCTCCTATTAAAATGTTGAACATTTTGATGTGTGAGTCAGTACGTGGTTCATTCTTCAGTCTAATTTGGTTCCAAGACATGCATTAAGAATTTTCTTTCTGTTGTGGTCAAAGATGCCAGCATTAGCTATTCCATCAGCATTAATTATTCATCTATCCTGAATATAAAATGATTTGTAGCATCAAATAGCATGTCCTTTATATCTCTGTCATCTGAGAATGTGAGGCTTTTCAAATCCTATGTAATTACAACTCTCTTGTCAGTTTGTATTATTATATAATTCCTGTTTTTACTGAAACACATTGGCTACTGCATCAAGAATCAAAAGATGAGAAAGGATTAGCCCAAACAGGATTTTTCCTATTTGTACTTTAACACCTCTTTCGTATGCATGTTTTTTTCCTATAGATTTCATAAAAAGTAAACAAAAAATCCATTATGTTTTCCGACATTTAAAGAAAGATACTAGGAAAACATTAACTCATCTATAAAGTACATTTCAATTTTTCCTACCCAATTGAAATTTAGTTTTTAAAATTCATGCTAATATTGAAATAATTATACTAAGAACATCTCTCAAGGAGAAAATAAATCATGTCTCATTAATCCATGGAGATTTGTCCTCATGATACTGCTTAGCAGTTCCTACCAAAGTAAGACACTAAGTAACAACCAGTTTCTTTACTTTTCTCTCTATATATGTCAGTCACAATCAGATGTGCTTGATTCTTTAACTGTAACTAATTTTTTATATTTAAAAAGATTTACTTAGAGCAGTCTACATCAATGCCTTACACACCAGTCAACTCCCATCAAGCACCTCGCTCAATGAAAAGCTAACTGGTATTCAGATAACATCTCATTCAAATGAAACCGCAGCATGTTTCATCATGTTTTTAAGCTGTAAACCCACTGTACACCACCTAAGGCTCTCTGTCTTATATCCAAAATAAAGGTGGAATCAACTCTTCCTTATCACTCGGTCTCCTAGATAAGTTTATACTGTTGTAATGCTAAGAGAAATAAATTACTCTTTCCACACTAAGACGTATAGAAGAATTCTATGGATTTGGTTTGTCAGCTACAGAATTCAATATGAGTTTAAGGCTTTGGCTGGTCATCATTGTGAAATGATCAGAAAAACAGGAAAAAAAAAGAAACAGTGTATCTAATGAGAAAAGCACTTGGCACTTTGGACTGAAAACCAGGATCTGTCTGACATAGAAGTAAAGAATAAAACAAAGGCAGTGCAACTGAAGTGTACTGACATTTATGATTTTGTATAACTTTGAATCTTAAAGTTTTATGATGGCTGAAGTTCAGATTTGCACTTCAGAATGAAAAACAACTACTTCAAGTTTCAAGAAAACCCACGTATTCTCAAAAGACAAGATGGTTTGCCAAGAACAATGTTTTGTTTTTTAAATCTCTTGGAATTTGCTGCTGATGTCTGATAAAAAACTAAACGTCACGGACCAGAGTTCTGTTCTGATTTATCCAACTATTTTTACAAGTTGTTTAGTATTTCCTTGTTCAAGAAATGTAAATTCTGAAGTATGGAAAATAATGCAAGCCCTAATTACAACAGTAGAAGATTAATTTGGGACATTTAAGAATATATTTATTA
The DNA here is from genome assembly GCF_036417535.1 of Chlamydotis macqueenii. Classification (NCBI taxonomy): domain Eukaryota; kingdom Metazoa; phylum Chordata; class Aves; order Otidiformes; family Otididae; genus Chlamydotis; species Chlamydotis macqueenii. Next base: position 48,118,964 of record NC_141560.1, on the reverse strand, counting down.
GAGGAGCAAGGATTCTAGTTTGGTAATATTTACAGGGAAATATTACTATTTTTATAACCTATACTTACGTCTTAAATAGTTATTTTAACATCTCACTTTAATTCAGTAACAACATAAGCATAAGACAGCATCTGAAAGAACAACATACAGGTTTACCCATTGCCAAAATAAAGTTACTTCTCTGGGAATGTGCATGGAAAAGGGCATTATAAACACTAGAAAAGATATACACGGCTGAAGATAAGGAGTAATACAGAACCTGCACCTTTGTCTCCAAATTTCCTATACATTTTTTATTCAAGTTATCAGAAGCAGAAGAGATGGCAATCATTATGGGAAAGAATAAAACAAATAAACACTGATAAGGAAGAGAAAATAATCATGGTTATGTAGATATTTGTCAGATAACACTCATACTGTCCAGTAAGACACCGATCAGAAGTGTCACGTACAAGTGACAAGTATTTTACAATACTTGTATACTCCAGTAAGCAATTCCATTTTGTTTGACATGTAAAACAAAATACAATTAAATAAACCTAGTACAAGATACTGTGAGGCAGAATTTCTGCAACTAGGTTGTAGAGAGGCACCCAGCATAGTGGTTTTCCATTAATCTTAAGCTGAATGACCCACTTACACAAATGTGAGATTGCTGTTCTGAGCCCACAAAATCCACTTAGTAGTCTCCCTGATTAGTCTATCTTGATCTCTGCTCCTCACTGTGATACATTGCCTTTTATTTAAAAGGTGTGTGAGTCTCTTGAAAAGTATTTCCTATGAGAGTTCTTTAACCAGGTTAAATCCTGGATTTGATATTTACACTTCATTTTAGCAGGTTCTGCAGAAGTGATGTGGTTATAGAGTAAGACATCAAAAATGCCTTGTTGATTGAGAATAGTTATATTTACAATTCATATTTACAGCATATTTTCTGTATTGTTCTAAATAATCTTAGATAGCAGGACTCCCTTCTGTACAGTTGTAGAGCACTGGAAGTGAAGAAGAAAAGATGTGTGATTGCTACCAAAAATTTGAATTTTCCTTCAAGTTTATATATACACATCAATGAATCAAAGAAAATAGATGGTCTGCTTTTACCTGAGCACACTTGCAGCTCCTTTGTTACTCATTCACTAGCTACACCACCATTTTATTGAAATGTCTTGTGGCATTCATCTTCATCCTTTCAACCCTACAATTTAAAGGTCACTTCCAACCCAAACTATTATATGACTCTATGCAGTAGTAGTATCAATCAACTTTGAAATAAAAAAGGTTCTAGATGTGTTGCCAAGGTTTTCTTCCCACCTTAACCTCTCCTCTCAAATTCAAATCACTGAACAGGACAAACAAGCTGACTTAAATACTATTTTTCTTGTTTCTAAGTGTTAATCAACCTCATTCCTAACAAGAGGAGAAAGGAAGGGAAATCTATTTTCTTGCTAAAGTCACGATAAAGGTGGTAAGACGAAACATTTCAGTAATGAGTAAGTTATACCAGTATTCTTTTTCAGTTCAAATTATGTTCCTAGTTTCATTGAAAAGCAATTTTCAGGCAATAAAGATACTTAGCACAGTTTGCTAACTGGAAGCAGAGAAAAAAACCTACTGTTTTCTTATTCTAACTGTAGTAGAAAATTTTCTTATAAGCTGAAGGTACTGCTATATCCTCTAGAAAAGACTGGTGAAATGCTCTAAACAAGAATTTGTAGCTTATTTAGTGGCTGATTCAAGTAATCCATTACTGATAACTGGGTAGATAAGTGGTGCTAAAGTATTTAATTCTGGTTTTAATTGTGTTATATAAAGTCTTCTAGTAAATATGTATTTTTCCTTTCTACAAACTGATCCTAACAGGTTTTAATACTGCTTCTTCCATAAGAGAAAAAAACCCCACCTTTCTAAACAGACGTAAATAGAAACTGTAGAGATGCTGCTCCACCCAGCTCACTGAGATACTTGTCATCTTAAGTAAGGCAATGCAGGAAATGCAGAGAAAAATGCAGGTCAATTAAGTCTTCAGCTTAAAAGTTCAAATAAGCCTTATGAAACACCGGTTTTGAGCAGTAGAAGGTTGAAGAGATGAAAGCTTATGGCAGAGATTGTCTCATCTGTATCATTATAGCTTTATTAAGAGTTTAATTGTTTACAATTTAAAACATAGTGAATGTTGTATCCACTAAAGAGAAAGACTATGCCTCTACAATCTAAATTTTTAAATTATAGAATCTAACTAGAGGATAGTGTGATACAAATTAGCAGTGCACTTTTCTGTTTTAAAATTCATCATTATGCACAGAGACTGGAAAGATTTTTGTTTCCAGGGATAGCTAATAATTCAACAACATGACTTACTAATGCCCTCCATCTCATAAGTTAGAGATGTAAATGCTTTAATACTTGGAAGAATAGTCTTCAAAGATGTTCAGGTAATTTTTACTTGCTTTGCACAGTTAATGTTTGCCTGGACACAGAGCTAAGTAAGTGACTGGAGTCCACACCGTCATCCTTTGGGAAGCACTACACATTGATTGCTTATAGACAAAACATAAGAGATCTACTTTATAAGTGAGGTGATACACAACTGCTTGTTTTGATTCATTTTCTGACAGCTATTTTTCCTTAAAGAGAAAGCCATAATCTTGTTAAATACACTAAAACCAGGTGAGGGGGAAAAGCAAGGCAGGGAAGATTTATTTCTGTTGAAACAATTTCAGCAAAACTATAATTACTGCTAAACAGTAATATATTCAGGGTCCAGGAAGTTACAGTATAGCTGCTGTAAACAAAATGAACAGGAGAAAAGCCAACTGATTGACATGAGAAATGCCTTTACTTTATCAAAGGAATGACCTTTTCATCTTTCGTTATATTCTGTCACAGACAGTTTTACTTTATCATTTTCAAGAACTTGCATCAATTCAGTCTATGAGACTTCAAAGGTCACACCAGTTTAGAACAGTGTACGTTACCCTCCCAACTGTGAATCTGTGCTTGGAGTAACCAAACACCATCACCTAGGCCATTTCCATCACATCACAGGTTCTCAGTAAAATAAGTTCACAGCAGATTATCAACATGCCTAATAGCAGAGACTGCAGAAACTGATATATTTCCCAAAGGTTTTACAAGCAAAAAATCTGTCTGCTCTCATACGGTATGGCTTCTATAGAAAAGAACATATTCCTGGGTATATTTTTGCAAAACAAAACGACCCAACAGTGACAGAATTGAGAGGACTGTGAAACAGCTTCCTACAAAGCCAAATAACTCACCTTTCAAACAAGCCAACCTGTACTCCCTCTCTCTTACCCCCATCCTCTCCTCATGCTCCCTTTATAACACCCCTTCAGCTCATTACTGTCAGCCTAGGCTACCTTTCCCCAGTTGTCTGATTTTGAAAAGGCCCAGCTGTGTGCAAAAAGATCTGTATAGGCTTGGAAAAATACTTATAAGTCCTAGGAAGGGTTTAAGGTCCCAATTTGGAATCTTCATTCTTAAAGGATCACTGCTGACTACACACACAAATGTACTACAGTGTAAACATACCTCCCGCACAGAAACAGCTGTGAGTCCATTTCTGAGAATTCACCTATGAATTATCGAAAGTTTTATACTGTATTATAGTAGCATCCTACTGCATGCTACATAGCAGCAGACTACCGCACAGTATGTAGTAAAAACTTTGTGATTTTCAAGAAGTGTCTCACACATGCATCTATCAGAAGTGAAGTTAAAAATAAAATAGAAGTACATCATGGTTGCCAACTTTCTATCATTAAATGAGGTGGAAAAAGTAATTTCACAATAGAAAGTACCAGTATTGATGTGAAGATGGATTTTTTAAAACCTTAACTCATAATTATTATATTCCACTACATCTGATAGAAAATTCCATGACATCTGATAGAAATTGTCACTTAAATGAAGAAGGAAAAGAAAAAGCTGGAGGCGGGGCAAGGTGGGGGGGGGGAAAGAGGGAAAATAGAAGAGCCAAACAATGTAATCAGGATCTCAGGTATTGCTGATTAATTTCAATTTGTTGAATGTCTTTGGAGTTTTCTTTTCTCTGCAATAGAACACTGAATACACATTTTAAAAATTAAAATTAATGCAGACATACAAAAATATAAACTCTGGCATCAGCAGGGTATTTTTTCCAGCAAGAATTGTCTTCAGTACAACTACAAGACTGTCCCCTGGGTAAAACACCTATTAGAATTTAATTCTGAATTCAGAGAATGCTAAATGCATAAAAAAAGGGTTATAAGATTTATCATAGAATTACTGGACCTCAGGAGATTCAGGATTACATCTGTATCATGACTTCTATGTAAGTAGCTCTTTGAAGAATAAGGATCTTTTTCTCAGTTGCTGAAGAATACCATCACTTACAATCCATTTCAGGATAGAAGGATGTCTGTTGAACTGAGAAATAGTGAGATTACACCTTTTTTTACTCTGCTTTGAGTCACTGTGAGACTAGTAAGAATTTACTTGATCTCTTCAGCCTTGGGTACCTATACATGCAGTTAGGAAAACAATCTAATAATCCTCAAGGATTTATGACCTCTGTGGGGAAAAAATTGCACAGATTATGAATGACTAGCATCTAGATAGTTTGCCATGTCCTAGAGTATAAATAATGGTAATATTCTTGGGTTGAAGGAATTAATTTAATTCCTATGCCACTTATAACTTCTATATGGTGACTTTTCATGACCATTAGTCATATCAGAAATAATTAATTAAAAAAACCTTTATGCTTGTTGTCATCAGCCTTGAGAATTTCAGAACAGTCAAATCTTGAGAGGATATGAAGACAAATTGACGACCTTCCTATTCAAATTTAGAAACTAAATACCCCTAGGTACTTAGTTTCTAAATTCTAGGTCAGGACTGAGTTTCAGTGAAGGGACATAAGGCAATAATTTTTTTATATGCTTTTTAATACTCTTCTGTTTGGATAGTGTAGTAAGGGACTTCATATTCAAATAGGTCTTGGAGGCAGAAGAATTCAATCTAAAAAAAATAATGCTTGTAATTACACTATGCAATAGACCAGAACAACACTAAATGCGTACAGCAGAGAAGAACATGAGTTTAGGATACAAACCATGCATATTCCAAGAGGTAAGGTAAAATTTCTCTGTATATCTGTAATTGCTGATTTTCCAAGTCAACTCTATCTCTCTTTCTTTAAAAATACACAAATTAGGTGGAATTTGACAAATTTGCCTCTTTTTACTATTTGTAGGTCACTTACAGCAATTCACTTTTCTGCAAATTATGTTAAAGAATCATTCATAGTATAGTATATACATGATAATTCATAATTTTCATGCCATACACATTAATATTTTCAACATTTTACTTTCTCATGAATGTACTTGCCAATCAATTCTTCTATTTCAAAATTGTTCATGAAGAGGAAAAAGGTAGCAAACCTCATAAAAACAAACTCACATGCTAATGTAAAGGCTGAAGCTATTTGTTCAGGATTGGCCAATTTTGATGTGGACAAAACTTGCAACTTTTAAAGAGCTATTTTTACACTTCCACATGGACTAAATAAAATCAAACAAACAAACAAAAAAAAAACCTCCACGAAAGGAAGACCAAAACTATTACAACCTCCCTCCACCCCTATCAGAAAATAAAAAATTATTTATGATTCTTGGCAAAAGCTAGGCTACAGTGGAAATAGAAGCCATGTGTATAAGAGTATTTTTCCTTCAATCTAACCTTTTTCAGATGGACCCCAATGAGATCTCAATTCACTTTTTGCTTGGCTTGTACAGGCTGTGAAGATACTGCAGAGAGACTGTCCACCTTTTTGGCCTTACGACATTTGAGATAATAGACCTTTATCTAGGTAAGAACCTCTCTCCCCTGTATTCTTCATGTTTCTTTAACACTAAGAAGCACCCTATTTCTTACAAATTCATGGTTATTTCAGTGCCATAGCAGCAGCCTGCAGCATGGTTTCCCTCCACCTCACACCCACTGCATTGGGTGTCTAATAAGTCTCAGATGAGCTTTAGTGAAGCTTTACATATCTACATTACATGACTATCTGAGAAGTCCCTTCATCACTAAAGAATGATGTTCAGTATATACAACTTGTTTTACTACATTTCTTTAAATATCTCAAGCATTAAACAGGTCCTTTAAACCAACACGTAATAGAGAGCAAGGTATTTCAATTTAATAGAGGTAATTTTCTTCCACCTTACCTAGTCTTTTCAATGAAAATATATTCCACACAGCATGCTGCCTAAGTCAAAGCGCATTTTTCTTGCAATTTATCTGCTGGATTTTTACAAACCATAAATTGTCGCTTTGTCACTCTGTTGACTGACAGACCATCCCACACGGAGCGGCAATATTCAGTTTTTTTTAAACTGACAGTATATTACTGTCTAGCATCAGCAAGTTCCAATTGATTTGAACTGTAAATTAAATGCCCTGATAGTTGTAATATGATGGTTTATTACTAGAGTCAATGGAGGTTTTTCTTTGCAGAGGATATGAGCGCATGCACAAAAATACAAGTTCCCAGAAGCCCACTCAGAGTGTGAATATTCCATAATTTTCACGCAAACCACAGCACGAAACCTGGTCAACAGGGAATTTCAGGGAAACAAAGTTATGGAACCAGAGGATATCAGCTGTGAAAAAGCAGGCACTGAAAATTCTCCTGATTGACATTTCTCATGTTTTTAAACACTGAGACAAAAATTCTCATGAACTAGCTAGTAACAAACCTTATAAACTTGATCTGGAAGAGTAGCTGAAACAGAAAACACAGAAGAAAAAGAAACAGCGGTTCTTTTTTAATTTAAAGAGGCTGTTCAGTATTTAATGGTCATAAAAAGGATGAATCCCTAGTCTCTAAGAATTATTAAAAATCCTCTATCAAGGTAGTACTTAATTTTTTTTTTATGAATAGGAGTAAAATGTCAAGTTAATTTTCACGATTTCTGTTGACCATTACTATTTTATGATGGAGTTCTATTTTTCAAAAATCAAGATCAATACATTTTGAATCTTGTACTTAGCAGAGAGTTGGCTTGTTTCTTTCTGTTTGCTTAGTGAAAATATTTGGGGGTGGGGGGGAGGGGCAGTGTACCTGGTATCATCCTTTAAAGCACAAACATAATTTTTAACAGGGTGATACACATAACAAGAGTGCATTTCTTATCTTTCTCTGCAAGGTTAAACAGTTCAGTTGAAGACTTTTCCAAACTTCTTGTGGCTTACACTTTCTTTGTCATCATAAAGTTACAATATTATCATTTTGGCTGGAAAGGATTCAGAGTGCAATGCTCCACAGAGTATTTCCCAGGACAGCTTCCTAATTTAGCTCTATTAATTCCCCTACAAGACACCTCTTTAAGTGTCATTTGGATTGCTGAGAAAGACAAGTGCCATTCACGGAAGAGAAGGAGGCTAGGCAAGGAGTACAGAAACTCTTACTAATGATCTGATTTTGTGTTAATGAGCACAGAATGATGCTCACAAAAATCATTAATCCTGATACCTGACATTCACTTTGATTTGTCTAGAGATTAAGACTATTTTGCACAGTTTTGCCACGGTAAAATCAATATTTTACTAACATCTTATGTAATGTCCACAGGATTCTGCAAGTTTTCCTTTCTGTTCCTACAGTGCTTAAATTTATATCCATTTTGAAAGACAATTTCTTCTAACTATTCACAGCAAAAAGAGACGGAGAAGACTTTTCATCTGGTACAGGAAAAGCTTTAGACAAATTTTAGAAGACTGTATGCAAGTTCTACCTATAGTATAGGTGCAACGGCAATGCTCACTTGCTCTCTATTAGAGTAACTTTTCAGGACTGGGGTTCTAAAACATGAAAACTAGTTTTCTAGCTAAATTACACTCTTCTTTTGCCTGGACCTTTCTAGTCAGATGCAGAGCATCAAGCAGCAGTGTACAACATCTTTAATAAAGAAAATAGAAAAGGAGTGAAAAGATACTTAACTGTACAGAAAGCTGAGCACTTTAGTTGGCATTAGTTATACTTAATACAAGGAATTTGAAGGTAGAAAAGCATACAGACTAACCATCTCGATCCCTTCTAGTCAATGGAGGGAACAAGCACACCAGAGACACTTTACTGAATCTTTTGTAGGATGGGACAAGTCACTCTGGGGAAATCCTCTTCTATCATACTGACTGTAGTTGGAGTAGACTTGATTAACTGAGATAAAAAGCCTTATTTTAGATGGGTGAAAAAAATGAATTCTAATACTAGACTGTAATAAAGAATGATATTTGACAAACTTGATCCAAGAAAAAGTCTTAACAGGTTTGGGGTTTATTACAGAAAGTTAATTAAATTATATTTTTTTTGAGTATCAATCTGATAAATTAACTAGGAAAAAAAATCTATAAACAGTAAAATACTCAATTTTCAAGGAAGTTATGACTGACCAGGTGAGTAATTTAACAAAGTGAAGTAATTTAAATGCTTAATATAACAGTTCCTCAAGCAGACAAATAAGACAAATATTTCTCAGCTGTCACTCTATTCACTCAGAGTTCCCACACTGAGCCTATTAATAGCAGGTGGTATTCATACTTATTATGGTAATCAGGGAGAGGCTACATGATGTTCAAACCATTGTTACTGCCCTTCATGATCAGCCCTGAGCCCCAGCCTCTATCTTAAAAGGCACATAAGAACTATGCATAATAATAGAATCAAATTTAGTTACTTAAACCACACCTGAGCCTAGATTCAGTCGGTGTGCACAACAATATTCCACTTACCCAGAACTGCAGGGTAAGGCTGGAAATATTGCTGCATGAATCTCTATCCTTCCCAGGAGAAAATGAGCATTAGCAGGAATGGGATGGCTTCTTCAGGCATGTGCAAAGCATTTGACACCATCCCACACGACATCCTTCTCTGTAAACTGGAGAGACAAGAATTTGATGGATGGACTACCCAGGGGATAACAAATTGTTTGGATGGCTGCACTCAGAGTAGCGGTCAACAGTTCAATGTCCAGGTGAAGACTGGTGACGAGTGGTATTCTTCAGGGGTCTGTATTGGGCCCAGACCAGTTCAATATCCTTGTCAGCCACATAAAAAGTGGGATTGAGAGCACCCTCAGTAAGTTCACCGATGACACCAAGCTGTATGGTGCAGTTGACATGCTGGAAGGAAGGGATGCCCTTCAGAGGGACCTTTACAGGCTGGAGAGGTGGGAATGAGTGCAAACTTAATGAAGTTCAACAGGGTCAAGTACAAGGTTCTGCATATGGGTTGAGGCTATCCCAAGCACAAATACAGGCTGGGTAGAGAAAGGATTGAGAGTAGCCCTCAGGAGAAGGACTTGGGTGTGATGGTGGATGAGAAGCACATGAGCTGGCAATGTGCTCTTGCAGCCCTGAAAGCTAACTGCATCTTGGACTGCATCAAAAGAAGTGTGGCCAGTAGGTGAGGGAGGTGATTCTGCCCCTCTACTCTGCTCTTGTGAGACCTCACCTGGAGTACTGTGTCCAGTTCTGGAGCCCCCAACATAAGAAGGATGTGGACCTGTTGCAGGGAGTCTATAGGAGGGCCACAAAGATGATCAGAGGCCTGGAGCACCTCTCTTATGAGGACAGGCTAATAGAGCTGGGGCTATTCCACCTGGAAAAGAGAAGGCTCCAGGGAGACCTTATAGTGGCCTTCCAGTACCTAAAGGGGGCTTATAAGAAAGACTGGGAGAAACCCTTCAGCGGGGCCCATTGTGAAAGGATGAGAGGTAATGGTTTTAAAATAGAAGGAGGTAGATTCAGACTCGATACAAGGAAAATTTTTTTTACAATGAGAGTGATGGAACACTGGAATCAGTTGCTCACAGAGGTAGTAGATGCCCCGTCCCTGGAAACATTCAAGGCCAGGTTGGATGATACACTGACCGACCTGATCTAGTAGAAGATGTCCCTGCTCCTTGCAGGGAGGTTGGACTAGAGGACCTTTAAAGATCCCTTCCAACCTAAACTGTTCTATGATTCTGTGATTCACCACATCCATTCTGGTGATGGCTCATCCAATAAGCAAACCTCAAATGTCCCCAGTCAATCCTTTGCTAGGATTTCAACTCACCCAAGACAATTTTGACTCTACTAAGCACAGTAGGATACAAGATGGAGTCACACAAGCTGGCTTTTAGAGATACAGAGTTAATAAATTAATAAAGCCTTTTTGCTCCATTTTTGAAGGTACAATCATGATGTCTGCCCCTGGACAAGGTAGGCTGCTCTGAACTTGGCTTCTGATATACATTCACAGAATAGAGCAGTTGGGCCAAGAGTAAAACCATTGAGAATTCTGGGTGGGACCACTTTCTATCTAGCACTTATGTCACCTGCCTGCCATGGTATATTATAAAGGAAGCGAAAAAGATGGACCTCCTGAGCCAGATTCCTGGGTGAGAAATTTCACTCACCTGTGAACAGTGTGGATCTTAAAATCATGACAGCATAAAGATTCAGTTAGAGGCAAGGCCAAGGCTGAAAAAGCTGAAATGTTCATAATTTCTAAAGCTTTGAGTAAGTATAATTTCTGCTTCCATGGTGATTTTAATACTGATGTATTTTCTTATGTGAGAATTTTTTTCTTTATAGCCTTGTTTAATCACCACCAATATTAATCTAAACTATATACATGTGTTTAAGAAGATCTCTGAATCTCATCTACAGGTAATGAAATCAGTTCTAGCTTTCACCTGCAGGTACTCAAAATCATGTGTTTTCTTTCTGTGGATATAAATTTCTTGCACATTAACAAAGGTAGCAAATACTTCTTACAACAGACTGAAGCTGACTTTTATATACTACAACATAGCTATAACAAAAGGGACTTTCCCAAAATTAAACAATGCATATTTGATATGAAGACTAACAGATCATTTTTGCAGATATCTCAACAAGTATGGGATCGTAGAATAGGATCATTAGAAAAAAGTACATCTCATAAGAAAAAAAGTACACTCATATACAATCTAGTATTCTGAATTAGGTTATGCATGGTTGCTGCTATGTTACTTGTGTTTACTACCAAAGATTGTACATCATTGCAGGGGAAAGAAAAGAATAAGGCATTTTTATTTTCTGTTACTATTCATTTTGGACTAACATGGGATAATGACTGTTAATGCTCAATGGATTTATTTTTCCTTAATGAATGAACAAAGCGTCCTGTTAACATCCATGAGAGTATCGTGAATGCCTGAGGGTAGGAAAGATCATGTGTCGATAAGAACCTCAACAACATTTCAAATGTTGATTATACAATCTTTTTCTTTTATTCTGTGTGGCTTGCATTCACAATAAACTCATATGAAATTAGTCTATTCTCATAAGTGTGCTAGTTTTGTGTGGCGGGGGCGGATGTGGGCGGGTTACTGTGGCAGTTTCTCCTTTGTCTGGTGGGCTTGACTGGGTCTAGGGCTGCTGCTGTGGAGGGCTGAGCCAATGAGTGACGGAGGTAACAACTCTGTGAAAACGTATTTAATACTGGGAAAACTGAAAAAAAAAGAAAGTGAAGAAGCAGAAGTGTGGGCAGAGAGGGGGAGGCGCGAGCCTTGTGGGCCTTGCTGCCCTCACCCTCTGGCCTCCTGCTGGGAGGCTGTCTGGGCCCAATTCGTCCGAGCCCAGCCAAGTGAAGAGAAGATGTGAAGAGAACACGAGAGGTGTCTGCCTGAGCCCGACGGTGAAGAATTTCTTGTGAGAGGAACAGCTATGGATGCCAAGGTCAGTGAAGAAGGAGGGGGAGGAATTAAGTTGCTCCCGGCAGAGATTCCCCTGCAGCCCATGGTGCAGCCCGTAGTGAGGCCGGGTGTCCCCCTGCAGCCCATGGAGGCCCACAGAGGAGCAGAGATCCACCTGCAGCCCATGGAGGACCCCAGGCCAGGGCAGGTGGATGCCTGAAGAAGGCTGTGGCCCGTGGAAGGCCCATGCTGGGGACAGCCTATTTCTGAGGGTCTGCACCTTGTGGAAAATGACCCACACTGGAACAGTTTGTGAAGGACTGTAGCCTATGGGAAGGACCTCACACTGAAGCACAAGAGGAATGTGAGTTCTTCCCCTGAAGCGGAAGGAGAAGCAAAAAACATCTGTGGAACTGACTGCAACTCCCATTCCCTATTCCCCCCTGTGCCACTCACAGAGGGGGAAGGAGGTGGAGATAATCTAGAATGAAGTTAAGCCCGGGAAGAGGGGAGGAGTGAGGGGAAGTTGGTTTTGTTCTCTGTCATTATCTTGCTTTGGTTTTATTAATAATAATAAATTGAAATAGTCTTCTCTAAGTTGAGTCTCTTTTGTGCGTTACAGTAACTTGAATGATGTCTCCCTGTCCTTATCTCAAACCTCGAGCTTTTTTTTTTGTATCTCTCCCATTCCCTCAGAAGGAAAGGGAGTGAGTGGCTGCATAGCAAGCCATTTTCCATTCCAGCTTAAAATTAAGATAGAAAATCATTGCAGATAGACTAACATCTTATACCTATTTTCCAAGGAAAGGAATCATAGAATAGTTTTGGTTGGAAGGGACCTTTAAAGGTCATCTAGTCCAACTCCCCTGCAAGGAGCAGAGTCATCTTCAACCAGATCAGGTTGCTCAGAGCCCTGTCCAACCTGCCCTTGAATGTTTCCAGGGATGGGGCATCCACCACCTCTCTGGGCAACCTGTTCCAGTGTTCCACCACCCTCATTGTAAATTTATTTTTCCTGCTATCTACTCTGAATCTACCTGCCTCTGTTTTAAAACCATTATCCCTCATCCTATCATAACAGGCCCTGCTAAAGAGTTTCCCCTCATCTTTCCTGTAAGCCCCCTTTAGGTACTGGAAGAGAAGAACTTTTTCAGAGTTGAAAGACAGTAAATATTGAAATAATGAAACCATTTTCCTAGGATATTATACATGCATATAATGAATTTACAGAGCATATTCAAGATAAAACAATGAGTAGCCTCAATTAGGGAGTTAAAATTAGCAAGGAAAGAGGACAGACGTATTTAATTTATCTTCCATTTCAGTTGTTCAAGTGTATATTCCATTAGTATCACACAAACTATTATTACTCAAAGGTTTGGAAAGATAGTGTCACATAAAGGAGTGTTAGGGGTTAAGATAGCTTATTTATATGCAACATTATCACATATAGTGTCTGTAAAATGAGTTTATTTAATTTTAATCAAATCAGCTAGATTTAAAGACCTTACTGGGAAAATCAGTAAAGCACAAAGAGGCTTACAAAGTCCCTGATGGTGTAGAAAAAAACCATATTTTGACTTTTCTGAAACAAAATCAGTAATATAAAATAAACTGATTATGTCCCAAGAGATCAGGCTCTGGGGATGATTTACCACACCTGACTCAGCTCACAGTGGAAGAAGCATCAACTGATATTGTCACTGGAAGTATTTCAAGAACAACAGGCTCACCCATTGAACAGTGAAATGCTAGAGTATTGCTGAACTTTTGCTCAGGGCTTTGCATTGTCTCACCTGGGACATGGACTCCAAACTTATCCCTGAGAGTATCTGTCAGGGACAGAGGCTGGTTGGATTTTCGCAGTTTGGGAAAGTCTTGCACAGGGTAGTATCTATCACAATTTTTCTTCTGTTGTTCTAAGTGCTTATGTGCTCCTTCTTGAAAAAGGCTATGAGAGACATAATTGTTCTAAACCTGAAAAAGAGCGTATTTGCCTTTTTTTTTTCCCCCCTTCCTTCCTCAAATACCTCTGGAAATGTAGTTAAATATTACCTTTTCCTAGGAACTTTAGCTTCTTAAAAGCAATATGTGGTTTAAATAGTAACAAAAATTGTAAAGGAAAATGATCACTGGGGAGAGGCACAGAAAGGCATGAATTAACCCCTTGGACAGACTGCCATTCTTCTTTAAGTGGACTGGGGACTTCACTGCAGCTTCTGTGAACCTATTGCTTTGTGAGCTGCCATGACTGGAAACAGCATGAGGAAATAAAGTGAATGAAGAATCTTTAGGATTCAATTGTGTCTTTATCACTATAGGTAATTTCTTGGGCAGTGTGTCTGAGGAAAATAGACTGCACAGGCAAAGTAACAAGGGGCGAGGGACAATCTTCAGACTTGCCTAGTTTAATATAAGACAAATATTTGTTGGACATGAGAAAAGTTATTCTTGTGAAACACAATGCACCTGCATGTGCCAAGGGAATTTAGAAAAGGTTAATGGTATTGACTCATTTCTTACAGACATCACACAACATTACAACTCTTGAGAGCACTGCAGACTGCTGTCTGCCAAACAGAATTTGAGAAAATTTTAGTTCCCACATACACAACAATGACCAACAAAAGATTTTTGGATAAGTTTGTCTTAAAAAGGTAAACTTTTCCATGCTACCTATATGCTGAATGGTAAAGGCCAATGGGAAATCACTCGTACTGAGAGTTGTAGACAAGATGTTGACACTTTTGCTTGCTTCACTGACCAGTGTAAAAGACTGTGTCGAAAATTTGTCTCAACATTGTAGAAACGTCAAACCTCCACCCGAACAATGGAACATCAGTTAAACCATAGGACTAGAGTCTTCCCGTTATCTTGCAAGAACCTGAATGCAGAGCTGATTCTGAGAAATTTAGCCCTACCCCGCGGCATGTGCCCAGAGACAGTAATGGGCATGCATATCACCCGGTAATGGGCATACATATCACCGCCAGGTGAGGAGTGCAGCTAGGAAAACCAGCTCTTGGAATACAATAAGTACACGAACATAAAAGGGGAATAAACATCGATGGAATCCACATCAACGGAACCAACATCCATGGAATCAGCATTGGAACAAACATTGACGGATCGTTCCCCCATCGAGTGAACTGGACTGTTGGGACACCGCAGCTCCGTGGTGGTAGCTATTGCAACTAAAATTCTTTTTCCTCTTTTCTTTCTTTCTCTCTTTTCTCTTGTATTTACAAACTTCTTGTCTGGTTAATAAAGTTACCTGGCGCTTGACTCCATTTTGAGTCCTAATTCTGTTCCTGAGAATACAAGCAAAACCACGCTCCGGTGTGTGAGAGGTTGGTATAGCTGCCCCTAGCCTCCCAGTCTCGTCTGAGGTCGGCTAGAATGCAAGGGGGCCTTCCTCTCATCCGAAATTGGAGCGTGACAACCAGTTTTCAGCATCTTTTTCATCTGCGGTTAGCGAAATACCATGATCATATTTTACACATGCAGCCAATTCTTTGGACATTTGTCGTGGTTTTGTTAGTGAGGGGGGGCCTAAGGTGGTAGCTTCTGTAGGAAACTGCTAGAAGTCGCTCCCCTTTGTTCAGTGGACTCGGCCGGGCCTAGGGCAGACCTGCTGCTGGCCAAGGCCGAGCCGATTGGTAGCAGAATGTTCCGTGATAACGCCTCCGCGATAACGTATTTAAGAAGGGGAAAGCAAAAAAAAAGAGAGAGGAGAGAAGATGTGCAGAAGCTGAGTGGGGGCAGAGGTGCAGAGGCAGAGGTGCAGGCCTCATGGGCCTTGCAGGCCTCACCCTCTGGCCTCTCGCCAGGCAGCCAACTGGGCCCGACTCGGTCCGGCCTGGCTTCAAGAAGTGGAGAGGAGATGAGAAGTGAATAAGATGTAAAAAAGATCCTGAGAGACATCTACCAGTCTGTTGTGAGGAACAGCTGCAGACGTCAAGGTCAGTTTAGAAGGAGGGGGAGGAGTAATGCGGCTCCTGGCCAAGATTCCCCTGCAGCCTGTGGTGACGACCATGGTGGAGCAGGTTGTCCCCCTGCAGCCCATGGAGGTCTACGGAGGAGCAGAGATCCACTTGGAGCCCGTGAAGGACCCCATACCGGGGCAGGTGGATGCCTGAAGGCAGCTGTGGCCTGTGGAGGGCCCGCTGGGGCAGCTGTTCTGGAGGGACTGCACCCGTGGAAGAGATGACCCACGCCGGAGCAGTTCCACGAAGGACTGTGGCCCGTGGGAGGGACCCCATGATGGAGCAGGGTAGGAATGTGAGGAGTTCTTCCCCCAACCATGAAGCAGCGGCGTGAAACAACATGTGATGAACTGACCGCAACCCCCATTCCCTCTTCCCCCCTGTGCTGCTCAGGAAGAGGAAGGTAGTAGAGATAATGTTAAGCTTGGGAAGAAGGAGGGGTGGAGGGAGGTTATCTTGTTCTCTGTCTCATTATCCTGCTGTTTGTAGTAATAAATGAATAGTTTTCCCCAAGTCGAGTTTGTTTTGCCCGTAACGGTAACTTTAAGGATTTTTTCCCTGTCCTTATCTCAAACCTTGAGCCGTTTTTCCTTATATTTTCTCTCCCTGTTTTCTCGGAAGGTGGGGGGAGTGAGAGAGAGACTGCGTAGTCTGGTCCCGATCGGGGCTGAACTACGACAACATTCTTCACTCATCGGGCTTCAGCCTTGATATTCTTGATTTTTGTTTCCAAAATTGTGTGAATTTCCTTAAACCTAAGTGTGTAGCTAATATTTCAGTTTTGAAGTGATAAACTTCATTTTGTAAAGAAAAGATTAAAAAACTTTCTTGCATTATCTGGTTACTTATACATGGATTACTCCTCTCCCTTCTTATCAAAGCAAAAACATATTTCTCTCATGACAAAAAAAAATATTTCATTGTTAATACAACATACTCCCCTGACAATGTAAAACTGTCCTAATTGAGGTATTTTCTATTGTAACTCTCAGACATGCACGTACTTGTGCAAGAAGTTGTCTGAATGTGGGTCATTTTTTTCACATATTTGAAATTATTGTTTCTTTTTGAATATTTTTTTTCCTAAAGAGGGCACCTGGGTCACAGAGAAAAATGTAAGGTCTAAATGAGTTCTCAGTTAGTGCCTGTACGCTATAATAATCTCTTATCCTTTAAAAGAACAGTAAAAGTATGTACTCATACGGCTTTTTTTCAGATGTCACTTGGCTACAGGAAACATTTTATCCCATCACTGGTAGCAGGTTTCTGTAAAGAGTAATGTTATAATTTGTCATATAATCTGATAGATGTCATATGCAACCATAAGATCATATCATAATTTGCTGTCATTTTTCTGAAACGATGCATCCTCTCCCAGCATTGTTACAGTAATATTTTATCCCATTTAAATCCAAGGCAAATGCATCCTCGTTTCATAGGATTTACTTACAATTCCAGATTTAGGTTTTTTTTTTCTTTATTATAGTAGCTAAATTATGTTTACATTATAATTTTGATTACATTTTAATCACTAAGATGAAGAGATAAATTTTTACTTAAGAAGCATTTTGCTAAATCATTGTTATTTAAGACAGAGACATGATATATGGATTAGAAGTCTTTTGCTGAGAGACAATTATTCATTTTAAGGCAGTGCACTGCATAAATAAGAGACCTGAATGGCCTACTTCTTGTGTTATTTAGTCTATCTTCCTCTGTCATTGAAGCCATTCTGTACATCACTTAGTACTCTTCCAGTGCATTGTCAATTGATTCAGATGATGGAGTTTTGTAGAATCATAGAATCTTTAAGGTTGGAAAAGACTTCCAAGATAATCAAGTCCAACTGTAAATCTAACACCACCATGCCTACTAAACCATGTCCTGAAGTGCCACATCTACACGTTCTTTGGAGCCTGTTCCAGTGCCTGACCACTCTTTCAGTGAAAAAGTGTTTCCTAATACCCAACCTAAACCTCCCCTGACACAACTTGAGGCCATTTCCTCTTGTCCTATCACAAGTTATTTGGGAGAAGAGACCAGCACCTGCCTCCTTACAACCTCCTTTCAGGTAGTTGTAGAGAGCAACGAGGTCTCCCCTCAGCCTCCTCTTCTCTAGATTAAAACAATCCCAGTTCCCTCAGCTGCTCCTCATAACACTTGTTCTCCAGGCCCTTCATCAGCTTTCTTGCCCTCCTCTGGACATGCTCTATGTATGTGCTTTGGTTTTTGTTTTTAACTCTACCAGAACATACCTCAAAACTTGGGGAAGGAAAGGTGACAGCTAAGTATCATCTAGCACAGGAGAGACAGTTAAAGTTTATGAGAACCAAAGGACAATTATAAAACATATGCATTATATAAAGTGAGCTGGGTTATTTGTAGAAATAACAGGATTTGTTTAAGAGAGAGAATATTTGAATATCAAGAGAGGTTGTCCTACAGTAGGCTTCCTGTTTGGATAGAAGAACTTTTCTCTCCAGAAGCAGAAGGAGATCTGTTGCTTGGAGTGGTACAGTTTTGTCTGGACAGAAGAATCGAGTAAGTGTTATACAGCAGTCCTCCACTGATAGTGTGATGAATTTACATTCAAAGATGTAATTTGCTACCTCTTAACTTCTGTAGTTCTCAAAAAGTGTGTGTTTCTACATGGAAACAAGTCTGTCTTTCAGTTCTTTCTCAGTCAGAGAAAATGGTCTACCATCTTTACCTACTACTGTCTCCACTCAACTAAATGTAACCTGAATATAGATCAAGGGTCATCATTGCAAATCACAGTCTACGCATAATCTTGTCTGGAGTCCCACATAATCCTAGTGGAACTCTTCAGTGTTATAACTGAATATCCATAATTAGTGGTATGACTACATAATAATAATTTTTCTCTTTAATTTCCTATACTTCTGTGCAAACAGCTTGCTGCAAAAATCATGATGCTTCTCATTGGAGAAATGTCATCTTCCTCACTGATTGAACCCGATGTTAAAGACAGATCTGCTGCAGGCTAACATGATACCAATGACCTCACCTTACCTGGAAACTAACATTTTCTCTTGTGTGACAATTTATTTAGTTAATTATTGTAATAAGTATCAGAACGTAACCAGTAGAGAGTGAGTTTCAGTTGAGAAATTGGCCTATCACATTTTTCCTTCCTGTACCTCTTTTTCTTCAGGTACCCACACAATATCAAAGTACTATTTGTGAAGCTAAGAAATATTGTTGGTTTAGTAGGCATGGTGGTGTTGGGTTGACGGTTGGACTTGATGATCTTGGAGGTCTTTCCCAACCTTAAAGATTCTATGATTCTAAGTAGTATTCTCATTGCTCTTTGGAATACAATATTTACAATACTGTTACCCCAATTTTGAAAATTATTGAGAAGGTTATTCTGGGAGTTGTTGAAAGACACTTGAGAGACAATGCAGTCGTTGGTCATAGCCAGCACAGCTTCACAAAGGGAAAGTCTTGCTTAATTAACGTAATTTCCATTTATGACAAGGTCATCTATCTAGCTGACCAAAGGAAGCTAGTAGATGTGGTGGTTTTGAATTTTAGCAAAGCTTTTGATACTGTCTCTCATAGTAGTCTTCCGGACTAAATATCCAGCATACAGCTAGACAAGTCCATAATAAACTGGGTGAACAGCTGGCTGAAGGGTCAAGTTCAAAGAATTGTACCAAATGGAGTTACATCAGTTACATGCAGTCACCAGTGGTGTTCCCCAGGGCTCAATTTTAGAGCCAGTGCTCTTTAATGTTATTATAAGTGATCTGAACAACGGGAATCGCGTATATATTAAGCAAGTTTACCAATGATACTAAACTAGCAGGAGCTGTGAACTCCCTTGGGAGCAGAGAGGCCTTGCAGTGAGATCTGGATAGACTAGAGAGCTGGGAAATCACCAACCATACAAAATTTAACAAGAGCAAGTGCCAGATTCTCCACCTGGGGTGCGGTAATCCTGGTTATACATACAAATTGAGGGATGACAAACTAGAGTGCAGCCCCATGGGAAGAGATCCGGGGGTCTGGGTTGATGGCAAGTTGAACATGAGTCAACAGTGTACTCTGGAAGCCAAAAGGGACAACTGTGTCCTGGGGTGCATCAAGCACAGCATAGCTAGCCATAGTTGAGGGAGGTGATTGTCCTGCTCTGTATTGATGTGCCACTGATGTGACTCCATCTTGAATACTGTGTGCAGTTTTGAGTGCCTCAATGTAAGAAGGATATTAAGCTGTTAGAGTGTGTCCAGAGCAGGGCAACTAAGATTTGAAACATCTCGAAGGCAAGACTTTCAAGGAGCAGCTGAGGTCACTTGGCTTGTTCAGCTTAGAGAAGAGAAAGCTGAGGGGGGACCTCATTGCAGTCTACAACTTCCTCAAGGGGAGTAGCGGAGGTGTAGGTGCTGATCTCTCTCTGGTGACCAGTGACAGGACATGAGGAAATGGAATGAAGCTGCATCAGGGGAAGATCAGATTGGACACTAGGAAAAGGTTCTTCACTGAGAGGGTGGTTATTCACTGGAAGAGGCTCCCCAGGGAAGTGGCCATGGCACCAAGCCTGTCAGAGGTCAAGGAGTGGCTGGACAACGCTCTTAGTCATATGATTTAGTTTTAGGTAGACCTGTGAGAAGCAGGGAGTTGGACTTGATGATTCTTATGGGTCTCTTCCAATGAGATGTTCTATGATTCAATACACAGAGATTACTAATTCCTATTTGTGTTTTCTCTTATAATACTATGTTAACTCTGAATTCAGGCCCAGACTGTCTTTGATTATAACAAGGTCAGATTTGTGTCCATAATCCTTACCTAAGGCAGCAGTAATCTCTTCACATAATTAATTTCTTCTAAGGCCTATCTTACATTAAGCACATGATTCAGAAAATAGACCATAGACATCATAGGAGAAGCATTACTCTCTCAATGAGTCATCATATATTTTCAGAGATAAAAAAGAAGAAATATCTTCTATATTTGGAGATCACAGGACAAGCAGAAAAGAAAAACATAATTAAGAACAAACAATGTATTAAGAGCAGTGACTTCCAACAAATAGTGCTAAACTTCCTTGGCCTAAGAAGACACAAGAAAATAAAATCCAAGATAATAACACAATTTCCCATTTCTTTGCTGAATACTGATGTGCAGGTAGGTAATCTGCTATCTTATTTTCATGTCTCCTGCACAGTAAATTTGTTACAGTTGTAACATATTGCAATTGCCATGGTCTTAATTGTTAAAACATGTATAATGTAGTGTTGAATAGGCAGTGTATACGTGCTATGAGTAAAACTGAGAGGTGACAATAGTGATGGTCTAAGTTACGAATACTTAAAGCAAGGTAATGTGGTACTGTGATGATAGGAAAGACATTTATCATCGGAAAACACAAGTGAATGAAAACCAAAACTCTCACGTCATAGATATTATATCCCTTTCTTCCTTACTTAGAACATCCTTCCAAAGCCTCAAAGACATTGCATAGCTCTAAAAAAGGTTTCAAAATAAAGTAAATATGGAATTAATAGGAAACACAGTTCCATAAATCCATGGCATAAATGTAAAAAAATACACAAACACTTCCTGACAATGAGTTCATCTAGGTCTTGACACACAAGTATTTGACAGGTACTCATACAGGGTTCTCATGCTGACAGAAGTGCATTTGTATCAGTTCCATGAACTCATACTATAATGCAGAAAACAATGGGTTTCTTTCTTTAGAGGACTGGAGTTCTTTCTTGTGCCTCAAATAATTTCTTTCAATATGCTTATATCAATATCAGAAACAACAGAGTGACATTGTGTAAATATTTCAGTACATAAAGCAGCTCTTAAGTTCTATCTGCTACATTTGTAGAAATGAAATATTGTAATGACTGCTGCTTCTATGGAAGATCATGCCAAAATTCAAATTAACTTAACTGAGAGCAAAATAAGTTCCATGGGTAATACTGTAATCCTTGCCTACAGCATTAGGTTGCTAACATGTTCAAGTAATTGATTCCTCTGAGGGTTTATCTTAAACGATGGAAGAAATATAAAACATTACAAATATATATGGTCAATACATTTTTTCTTGGATATTTGCACTTTAGTCTAATACAGCAATGGAGCAAACTGAGCTCTGGCTTCAGATGCTTCAGGATTTGTAGAGCTCTATTTCATTTGTACATGTAAAAATATCTAATGTTTTTCAGATTTGTTTCTAAATGTAGAAATACCATGATGCAGTAACACTTGACATCCAACTTGGTAATCTTTGAACTTTCTGGTGTGTAAAAATCAGAAAGAAAGACAACCCCCATGACAATGGGAAAATTTTCAACTTCACTTACAGAGATAAGTGGAAATTAAGAATCAGAACTGAGGAATGTCTGCTTCTATAACACTACTGAGGAGTCATGTAATGACTTTTAAGTCCATTTTTTGTGAGATAGTATTAATTAAAATAATTTCTTAAAATAATTTCACTTTATTATAATCAGGAACTTCAAATATTTATCTTGCTGCAGCTAGAAGATACCTTGCAAGAAGCAAGAAAGGTAGGCCAGACATAAAAATGCTTTTTCGTCTACCTATCTTTGATCTTGTTCCTGGCAGATTCCCAAAATATATCTACAGCTTATCAATGGCACTCTTTACATCTGCTGAAAACAAACAAAAAAAAAAATACTCAAACCTTTCTGAAGAAAGATAATCATAAAAAAAAACCCCAACCCTAACCCCCCAAAAAGAGTATCTAAATTATCAGCCCATTTCAAAGCAACATTTAGTCATGCTAAGGTGTTACACATCTGATAGACTATTAGTTATTTATGGGGTGACAGATATGCAAGAAGCCTTAATGTACTGAAGAGAATAACTGCTGTTGTCATCATCAGCTTTAAAAGAGTTTGTTTCATTTCTCATGTCAGTTAGGGTCTCTTGAACAAGATTGTGCCTGTAGAAATTCTGCACATGGTTCCACAAACCGCTTTGAACACCGTCATTATTATATCAATAGTTCCCCAATCGTCTTCCATAATAAACTCTATCCTGTGGCTGAGAATTATAGTCAGCTCTTCTTAAACTGATAAACAGCCAATAAGTACTAGAAGCTGTTGTTACAAGTCTGTGAAAGTATGTCTTTATACTACATTTGGTTATTCCAGTCTCCAAAATTATATCTTTTTTTTCTGGTAGAATCCTGTCTATCAAATTGCATTTTATCAATGCCGGGTTCAACCTGAGTTTAATTGCCACTACATGCTTTGAGAAACTGTGATCTAGTGTAGTTTTACAGCTTACTCAGGTTAGCAATACTCCTTATCATATGTTTAAGTATGTCTGTATTTGCAGTGAGAACAAAATGAGTGTGTTTTGCCTACCTCAGAGACCGTAATCTAGACTCATAAATAAAATATCTCTTATTTTGTGTGTGAGCAGAGGCTAAGTACACAAACTAGAACTGCATCAAGTGTTTTCCCGAATTTTAATTGTTGATCACACAACAAAAGTGATGTCACTGTCAGAACATTTCTAGAACAGTCATGGAGTCAGCTAATAGAAGAAAGACAATACGCGCTCTGAATTAGGGGGACAAGTGCAGCTCTGCTACAGATATCCTCCAGACTGCAAAATGGAAAAAATAAAGCTGTGCATCAGTGCTAACCTGCCTTGAGCACACTTCCTAACCGAACATCCTTAAGTCAGTGTGGAATGTCTCTTATTTCTCATTGTTCTTTAATATAAAATTCTTCCATCATCTCTTTCAACAGCAAATGCAAAATATGTAAATATTTTGTGAGCCATCGCTACGATGTCTTTAGTATTTACTCCATTCTGATTCAGTGATACTCCTGGGTTTTTTCACTGCTCTCTTACAGACCTCTGGTTAGATTAGGGTCTAACCAATCATGGTTTTTGCCATTTTTCAGTTTATGCTTTTACTACTCATCTCTAAAATGCATTTTTATTTTCAGACCAAGAAAGTAATTTGCAATACCTAAAATTTTAGTCATACGTTTTACTTTAGTAAAAAAAAAATAGAGAAAAAGAAAAATCGTATTGTGATTTCTCAGCCAAAAGCAGTTTTGTGGGATCACTTTTTTTTCTTTTCCAAAACAAAACCCAAAAGTATTATCTTTTGTGGATTCAGCAACTGCTTGGCAAAGAACCCTCTCTTAAGCATTGACTAGCCTTTGTTAGTTGCATTAATTTCTGATCTGGAAAGTAAAAGCATTTTATTGTTAGGCAACTCTTCATAAAATTTATTTTCTAGAAGTACAGAGCTCTACAGTTATGCACAATGTAGTCCCACCAAGGCCCAGAGAAAATCTAATTAGATCACAGTACAATTTAATTTACCAGTCTTATTCAAATAAACTAGGATTAATGTCCATAATAAATCCAGACATAATTGACAGTCTCAGGCATGATCACGACTATATCAAGACAAAATCAAGAGAAGTCGGTTCACCACATTTACAGCAGTTCCTCCCTCTTCTCCTGGTGGTATCAGCAGACCACGAACAAAAAAAACAGTGGAAATGCGTCAGAGAAACTTGAGGGGGAGGAATTTAGATACCAAAGCATCTTACTACAGTTCTGAATGTCTTTGTTGTTTGACTGCTTTTGCTGCGTTATAGACCTGTTTCTCTTCAGTGACATCATAATTAAAACAGCATTAGTTTTACAATTAAAACTTAATTTGTCCAAAATTAACAACAACTATGCAACATATTTTGGAAGTTACCAATGTGACTAAGTATTTCTTCATTCATTTAATCAATATATGGTGATAGAAAGGTCTCCAACTCACTCAAAGAAGACCATATACACCTTAGAAACATGAATGGCAAACATGAAATCAGAGATCTGCTAAGGTGACATCTGAGAGACTGCTGAGCTGGGGAAGAATTGGTGAGAAGAGGTCAGAGACATCAACATTCTTGGAATGGCAAGTCTTTCACTACCAAGTATCACAAAATCGCATATTAAGAAGGAGAATATCTGTCAGTAAGTGTTCTGATTTTTTCTCTGTCTCTCAATATTTTCCTGCTCCCTAGACTATATGATCCCGTTGGCCTCTTCATCTGGGAATGAATGCAGTGATATGTCTTCTTACTGAGCCCTGCCTTGCCATGTGTTTGTCTCTCTTTCCGTCAAAAAGGCATTTAATATATACAGAAAAGACTGAAAGGATATATGAAATCTCAAATACTATACTCTTCATTCTTTGATGGGATTTATACAATACTTCTGAGAGTTTAAATGTTGCCTATTAGTATCTCAGGCAAAAAAAAACCTAATTTTTGTTTGTATGAATACAATTCCATGGATTTTCCTTTATCTGCACACGTCCAATTATTTTCTTCTCCCTTCATCCTGCCTATCCTTTGTCCATATGATCTGCTTTTATACTCTCTCCATCAAGTTTCACCTTACTGAGCATTTATTAATCATAAAAAGTGGAAGACAATCAAATTAGGTCCAGCATGCTCCTGCTGTCAAAAAATCATCCAGTTGTGATTGATTAATAGAAGAATGTATCTGATTTTGTGGTGCAAGTCCTTTCCTCAAAAAATTTGTAGTTGTTTAACATGTTTCTGTCAGCAAACCTTCTCAGCTGACAATCTTTATGGAACAGCCATCTGTTTTTGAGGATTATAAATACTTTAACAAAATATTTATGACATGTTTTTCCTGAAAGATGATATCTTCTTCTTTTCAATAGATTGATGTCTTAAGGGTAACTGCAAAAGCTAAGTATACAGTCAGAAAATAAACTTTAAGATTTATCTAATTCACCAGCAAACGACATAGCCCATATCCTCAGTTCAGCTTTTACTGTCATAAGGGATATTAAACTAACATCAGCTCTTTCAGAGATGCTATCATTTTATTAAGTGTTAAAGGTAATGCTAAATCAAATACAAGTAGAATTTAGAATAGTTAATTTGAGGTTGCATCTTGCCTCTTATCCCTCCACCTGATTTACCACTCATTTGTCTATTTCTTGTCTTCACATTTTTCTGTCATTTCGGGAAGAATTAGTATTCAGATATTTTAGACATCCACCTTATAGTTATGAGGGTAGTTCAGACTCTGTGAAGACTTTCAATTTGCTGTCCTGCAACTATCCATACAAATATAACAATTATTTCTCTTTTATTTTTCTGCAGTGACCAGAAGCATTATCTAGATCAGGACCCATTTTGGGAGAGAGAAAGTTAAAAAAAATTCTTAGGTACAGAATTCTATAAGCTCAAAGAGAAGATATACTATGTAAATGGATAAGTAGCAATAGGGCCTGAGAAAAAAAGAATGAAGGAAGAAGAATGATTTTACATTAAGCAATTGCATATGCAGTTTGAATCTGTTAGTAGACTAGAAGAAATATTAGGCTGCTATCCGTCCCTTGTCAGGTAGATATTTCCTGTAGGAAAAATTTTGAAGGTGACATTAGCCAAAATTTTTTTTTAAAGTGAGTCTTAGGTTAACTTTGTTAAAAGGCTTTACTTGCTTCCAGCTGCTTTGTACCACAGTGACTTCAATTTTGTCCTCCTGTGTAATATATATTTCAAGAGATGCATGTATTTAGGAGAAAAGACTTTTTCAGTTGTGACTAGAAGGCATATAAAAATAATGCCATCAAAGACTGGAGAGGTTATCCATCTTTCAGAAATATCTTGTGGTTGTCATTAAGTTATTTTTAACTGACCACTGTTTCTTAATTTATTTGATTTTCTTTTTATCTTTTCCTCTCAACCCTTTCAGTGTGGAATACTGAAGCCTTTCACACTGATGGCCTCTTGCATGCATTTAATATTTTGTATATAAATACAAATAAAATAGTATCTGAAACTGACACTATTTCTTTTTCTTCCTAGTGTTTTTAGATATATACAATAAAGATTTTTGCCATTATTATCTGCTCAGAAAATACTCTTACTGTCTTTTAGAGAGATTGTTATGTTATGTATGTTATGAACATACAAATTTATTGGAAGAATAAAAACTCCATTTCATAGCCTCCCTGACATTAGTAATTTTCACCCTTTGTTAATGGATATGACCCAGTCCTGTGAATAAGATACCAACGTGCCTCGCATTACTTACATTAATAAAACTCACTGCATACAGAAATATTTGCAAAACTAAGATCTATAAATTAAGATTTGAAAAAGAATATGTTGGGAGCATCGCACAAAGGACAAACTTCATTGTTATGTATATGATGCTAATTGCCTCCTAGGAATCTTGATGCTACTACGGGATTTCAGCAGTTTCTTTAGACAGGGCTCTGACCTTCAGCTGATGGGCAGAAATGTAAACTATCTATGGTTAATCCTCAGAAGCACCAAGGCTTACCTCTTGCTAATCCTTATTCTAAGGTTAAGCTGAGGTGCTGGGGAAGGGAAGGAGAAACTTCTTGCAGCTCTTTGCAGAGATCAGTATTACCTTATATTGAAAACAACTGTACAGTGGATGTAGCTCTGCTGACAAAGAAAATACGTATGCCTGAAGAAGAACAAAAGTACCTAATATTTCTTCTTTAAAGTCTAATAAAAATACAAGTGAGAATAAACTATTGAAATAGAGTTTGGAAATTTATTGCCTTTCTGAAAGGAAACCCCATATTATAAAACTCTAGGCGTAATTTTGGCTTCATGAAGTCAATGAAAAAAATCTATTAGATTCAATGAAGCCATGATTTCCTCTGTCTTTTTTAGTATCATAGGTACCAACACGTGCTGCCTAACAACAGATTCTTCTGTTTAACTCTGTCTGAACAAGTGTCTCCCCACATTCTATGGGTCTAATCCTCTGATTGTTCTCTTGACCTTTAAGTATGCACATGCATTTCTAAATGGGATTTGAGTCGGTTAAGCTAGACATTGCTTATGAGATTCAGTTTCTGATTGAACTCCTTTTTCTTTCACTCACAGGTGGTGTTCCAGAGAGATGGAGATTTGCCAGTGCTTCTTATATGTACCTAGGTTTGAATTCAATGTATCCCTGGGTTTTCTAAATAACATTTCTGAAACTGGGACAGCTTCCCTATCACACAATGCTTTCTAATCTTCCGAGCTTAGATCCAAACAATCCTAGCACATTGTTTAGTGCCTTCCAAAATATCTGTGATTGAAATCTAGTAAAAAGAAAGGCTTCTTTTGTGACACTAAATAACATGCTTATACACACAGGAAGTATCAAAGGAGTGCATTTTAAACTGTCATATTTTTCATACAGTCTTTGCATATGAATTGGCTAAGTAGTTCAGCACCATTAACAGGTAAAGTTTACAGTTTTTGTCATATGGGTAGAAGAGTGCCAGAGGCAAATTTATCCTTTTTTTTTTGTTGTTGTTTCAAACCAGCAATGAGAAGATAAACAGGATTAAGATTTGATAAATGTTACCCACAAAAAGAGCATAGATGCAAACAAGACTACTACAAACAAGAAAAAGGAAAGATGAGCTGACAGGAAATTAGTGTACAGAACCATCCACAAAGCATAAATAATATTACGAGGAAGATAAATATTATAATGAGTGAAATATGACAGAATAAGAACCAGAGAATTTAGTGCCTGAGCCATGGAAATGGAGATTTATGCAACAGAGGTAAGAAGGAATATATTTTGCAGCCCTGCTAGGGATTGTATTTCTTCTTTGCACTTCATTGTATTGGAACTTGGCAAGGCTAGACTTGCTGGAGGAGGGGCTTTCTATGACCTAACAAATCATTTTCTACTCTGAAATCACAAGGTTGCCCGCTGTGGCATCCTGAACAGCTCCTACATGCTCAAACATTTGGTGGTGTTTTGGGAAGGTTTAAAATGCCAAAATCGTTTGTGACCATTTACCAAAAGGTCACAAAGTGAGAAACGGTCTTTTACCAATACTATTAACTGGAGAAAAAAGGATAAGATATAGAGGATTATAAAACTCTCATCTAACCCTAATGGCTAAAATGGATCTCTGAGGATTAGATTAAATTCTACGTTTTTCCTTAGTGTTAGGTTCAACCACATAAAGAACTATAAAACATAGTCTTATTTAAAAATACAGCCCTTAAGTGGACAAGATGTTTAATGCAAAACTTGAGTTAAATCTATCCTGACAAAACTAAAATTTTGATAGGACATAAATTTAAATTACAGCAATTGTAAACCAGCCTGACCTCAGTTAAGTCTAACTGTTCGAACAAAGGGGTCCAAGAGAGCTGGTTGCTCTTCAAGAAGGGAGTCTTAAGGGCGCAGGAGCAGACAGTCCCCCTGAGCCGCAAAATGAGCCGGCGGGGAAGAAGACCGGCGTGGATGAATAGGGAGCTATTCTTGAGGCTCCAGGAGAAAAAGAGAATCTACCGCCTGTGGAAGGAGGGACGGGCAACTGAGAATGAATACAAGGAAGTCGTTAGGATGTGTAGAGGTGAAATCAGAAAGGCAAAAGCCCAGCTTGAATTTAACCTGGCCACTGGGGTGAAAAGGAATAAGAAACTCTTTTATAAATACATTAACAGTAAGAGGAGGACAAAGGAGAATATCCACTCTTTGCTGGATGAGGCTGGGAATGTGACCACTGAGGATAAGGAAAAGGCGGAGATTCTGAATGCCTTCTTTACGTCTGTCTTTAAAGGTCAGACCAGTTATCCTCAGGGTACTCCTCTCTCTGACCTGGTAGTCTCGGCTGGGGAGCACGCTAACCCCCCTGTGATTCTGGAAGAAACGGTCAGAGACTTACTACTCCAACTGGACTGCCACAAGTCCATGGGGTGCGATGAGATCCACCCAAGAGTGCTGAGGGAACTGGCGGAGGTGATAGCCGAGCCGCTTTCCATCATCTATCAGTGCTTCTTGTTGACTGGTGAGGTCCCGGAAGACTGGAGGATTGCCAATGTGACTCCCATTTACAAGAAAGGTTGTAAGGAGGATCCGGGGAACTACAGGCCTGTTAGCCTGACCTCGGTTACAGGGAAGGTTATGGAACAGATAGTCTTGAGGGAGATCATGCGGCATGTGCGGGATGGCCGGGGGATCAGGCCTAGCCAGCATGGGTTCATGAAGGGCAGGTCCTGTTTGACCAACTTGATCTCCTTTTATGATCAAGTGACCCATCTTCTGGATGAAGGAAAGGCTGTTGATGTGGTCTACCTAGACTTCAGCAAAGCCTTTGACACTGTCTCCCACGGTATTCTCCTGCAGAAGCTGGCAGCCCATGGCTTGGATGGGTAGACTCTTGGCTGGGTAAGGAGCTGGCTGGAGGGCCGGGCTCAGAGAGTGGTGGTGAATGGAGTTAAATCCAGCTGGCTACCGGTCACAAGTGGTGTTCCCCAGGGGTCGGTGCTGGGGCCTGTCCTCTTCAATATCTTTATTGATGACCTGGGCATTGAGGGCATTGAGTGCACCCTCAGTAAGTTCGCAGATGACACCAAATTGGCTGGGAGTGTGGATCTGCCTGGGGGTAGCGAGGCCCTACAGAGGGATCTGGACAGGCTGGAGAGCTGGGCTGAAGCCAATGGGATGAGGTTCAACAAGACCAAATGCCGAGTCCTGCACTTCGGCCACAACAACCCCAGGCAGCGCTATAGGCTTGGGGCGGAGTGGCTGGAGGACTGTGTGGAGGAAACGGACCTGGGGGTACTGATTGATGCTCGGCTGAGCATGAGCCGACAGTGTGCCCGGGTGGCCAAGAAGGCCAACGGCATCCTGGCTTGCATCAAAAACAGTGTTACTAGCAGGAACAGGGAGGTAATTGTCCCCCTGTACTCGACACTGGTGAGGCCGCACCTCGAGTACTGTGTTCAGTTTTGGGCCCCTCACTGCAAGAAGGACATTGAGGCCCTGGAACGCGTTCAGAGGAGGGCTACGAAGCTGGTGGGGGGTCTGGAGCACAGACCTTATGAGGAGTGGCTGAGGGAGCTGGGATTGTTCAGTCTGGAGAAGAGGAGGCTCAGGGGAGACCTTATAGCTCTCTATAACTTCCTGAAGGGAGGTTGTAGTGAGCTAGGGGTCGGCCTTTTCTCTCGTGTAGACAGTGATAGAACTAGAGGCAATGGTTTCAAGCTGCGCCAGGTGAGATTCAGGCTGGACATTAGGAAATATTACTTCTCGGAAAGGGTAGTCAGGCACTGGAATGCACTGCCCAGGAAGGTGGTGGAGTCACCGACCATGGGGGTGTTCAAGAAACGTTTGGATGTTGTGTTGAGAGATATGATTTAGCTGAGAAGTATTGGTGATGGTTGGACTGGATGATCTTTTAGGTCTTTTCCAATCTTGATAATTCTGTGATTCTGTGATTCTGTGATTCAGGTAAATAGTCCTTAGAAACTGATATTTGAATAGAAATGTTCAAAAGCCAAATCCAGAATTACTGACCGGATCCATGAGACATACATGAATCAGCTTAGTAAAATTTAATTTTCTAAAGCAAATACGTTTAGAAGTTACCAAACAGTAAGAGTAGTCAATTCTTTTAGCTTAAGAATCAGAAAAATGTTAGTAATATGTAAGGAACTTTTAAAAATAACATATATCATTCGGATACTTCAACATAATCTACAATACAATTACAGTCTTTCAAAAGATTAAGAAAAATGTCTAAATGACTGCATGTAACAGGTTGAAAAAGCTAATATTACTGATATAGTTATTAATATAAATATTTATGCATTTTCTCAGCAACCAGTAATAACGTATTGCTGCTGACTGACTCAAGCCTTCAAAGTTTTTCAGCACTATGAAAGCAGAAAATAAAAATAATGAAGATAGAGAAAAGAGAAGTAAACGTACAATCTTTGAGGACAACACAGTTTTAAGAAAGGATGAGAAACTTTGAAAGCATACAGGAAACTAAGTAAAATTACGTAATTGTCCTTTCCAGCTTCCCTTTCCATTTTCTAAAGACTATTTCTTACTTTCTCCTTCTGTAATCTGTACACTTTAGATTGGAAGTAATAATTCTCCATAATTTATTTAAGAAGTCACCTAAAGGGGGCCTACGGGAAAGACAGGGAGAAGGGCCTGTTGGGACAAGACAAGGGGTAATGGTTTCAAAATAGAGGGAGGTAGATTTAGATTAGATATTAGGAAGAAATTTTTTTACCATGAGGGTGGTGTAGCACTGGAACAGGTTACCCAGAGAGGTGGTGGATGCCCCATCCTTGGAAACATTCAAGGCCAGGTTGGATGAAGGTCTGAGCAACCTGATCTGGTTGGAGATGTCCCTGCTCCTTGCAGGGGAGTTGGACTAGATGACCTTTGAAGGTCCCTTCCAACCCTTACCATTCTATGATTCTATGATAAATTTTCAATTAAAATGTCACTATTAGTTATCAGCCATACAGTAAAGAAAAGTGAAAGCATTGGACATATCTTTCAACTGTTCTTTATCACAAAATCAACTGACATAAAAAACAAGAGTCACTGTTCTTACATGTAAAAAAACCATTTTGTTATGATAGTAGCAAAGAATAACCTGAAGATATAACTATTGGTTTACATTTACAGCTAGATTTCACAGAACCGCAGGTACAGGTTAACATCAATTTTTTATATAATACCTGTTGTAGTTCAGCCCCAATTGGGACCAGACTACGCAGTCTCTCTCTCACTCCCCCCACCCTCTGAGAGAATAGGGAGAGATAATATAAGGAAAAACGGCTCGAGGTTTGAGATAAGGACAGGGAAAAAATCCTTAAAGTTACCGTTATGGGCAAAACAGACTCGCCTTGGGGAAAACTATTCATTTATTACTACAAACAGCAGGATAATGAGACAGAGAACAAGATAACCTCCCTCCACCCCTCCCTCTTTCCAAGCTTAACATTATCTCTACTACCTTCTCCCCCACCGAGCGGCACAGTGGGGAAGAGGGAATGGGGGTTGTGGTCAGTTCATCTCGCGTTGTTTTATGCCGCTGCTTCATGGTCAGGGTAAGAACTCCTCACATTCCTCCCCTGCTTTGTTGTGGGGTCCCTCCCATACGCCACAGTCCTTCGTGAAACTGCTCTGGCGTGGGTCATCTCTTCCACAGGGTGCAGTCTCTCCAGAATGGCTGTCCCAGCGGGCCCTCCACGGACCACAGCCTCCTTCAGGCATCCACCTCCCCCAGTGTGGGGTCCTTCACGGGCTCCAAGTGGATCTCTGCTCCTCCGTAGACCTCCATGGGCTGCAGAGGGACAACCTGCTCCACCATGGTCATCACCACAGGCTGCAGGGGAATCTTGGCCAGGAGCCGCATTACTCCTCCCCCTCCTTCTAAACTGACCTTGACGTCTGCAGCCGTTCCTCTCACAAGAAAAGTTCTTCACAACAGGCTGGCAGACGCCTCTCAGGATCTCTTCACATCATCCTTTTCATCTCCTCTCCACTTTTTGCAGCCGGGCTGGGCTGAGTCTGGCCCAGCCAGCCACCTGGCAAGAGGCCAGAGGGTGAGGCCTGCAAGGCCTATGAGGCCTGCACCTGGCCCTCTGTACCTCTGCCCCTGCTCAGCTTCTTCACATCTTCTCTTCTCTCTTTTTTCCCCTTCTTAAATACGTTATCGCAGAGGCGTTATCACGGAACATTCTGCTACCAATTGGCTCGGCCTTGGCCAGCAGTGGGTCTGCCCTAGGCTCGGCCAAGTCCACTGAACAAAGGGGAGAGACTTCTAGCAGTTTTCTACAGAAGATATTACCTTACGCTCCCCCTCACTAAACAAAACCATAACAATACCAGTTCCAGAATATTCCATATTCTTCATTTATTCCTATTCAAATGCTCCTGGCCTTTAACTCAGAGCTACACAACCATACGGGTGTATAATTTTAGAATTACTTTTAAGCCACGGAAAGCATGGTAATAAGAAGTAGGACATACCTCCCACTGGCTTGTACCTTTTTAAAGGATTTACAATAGTTATATTTCCTGTTGTATACCTCTACTTTGGCTCCTCATCAGGTATGATAGCAATACCTAACACCCAATTTGACTAAATCGAAGGGGTCAAATTAATAGGTTCCTATTTTTAGCTCCCTAAACAGTTGCACTGGTGGTGAACATACAAAAAAGTTGATTTACCAGCTTGTTTTGTTAAGGAGTTTTGTTCATGCACATTTTTTAAAAATACCACTCTCTAGAAATATTAATATTTAGGGAATACTTACTTCCACATAAAGATATATTTGCCATGAAAATAGAATAATGAAAGAATTAAAAAAAGAAAGAGAAAAAAAAAGAAAAATAGAAAGAAAGAGGAAGTGCTTACAGTCATCAGTGAAAAAGACAATATGCAAATGGACAATACATTGTGTGGCAACATGAGGGACAATCAAAAAGAAAACATTGCTGTTGTAGCAATGTTGGTGTCAGCTTTTATCAAACAACATAAGAGACTATCAAGGCTATAAATTACACTCTGAGATAGTAGCAGCTGTAATTCCACCTGATGATATATATCTTAAGAGTGGGTCCCTTTCAACAATATGTTTTGTGATCCTTTGAAAGGATATTATCTGAATTTATGAAGTCTGATTTGTCTTTTTGCCCATATACTTGTAAATTTGCATCTTTGCCGTCTGCACCAGAAAAGCAAAGCAATCTGTTACTTTAAACATCTGTTTTTCACAGGAAGAAGAGAACTGTGAAAGTAGAATTAATCAGATACCATGGTTTTTTTTTCTAATTTTCCCCTTCAGTCACTAAAAAAAGGCAACTATGAGATACACTTTGCTTTGTATCATATTGAAGGCACGCCATCAATATTCCTAAGTAATTGCTATTTAATGTCTCAAATGACATCTTTTCTATAATTCTAACAAATTACTTACACTCTGTTATCATGTCTGTAAGCCTTTGAACACTATGTAGTCAGTCAGGAAAAGGCTATGTAATGTAATTACTAGAGGCAAACTATGACATCTCCTACTTTCACAGTCCAGGGTTCCCTGGCTCTATATATCACACTTTTAGACGTTAAAAAAAAAAAAAAAAAATCTCATCATGTTTATTCATATATAATCATTGCTTTCTGCTGAACCAAAATAGCTTTTCTGAGGCTGACAACAGTGCATTCTCCTTTTCCCATCTCCCTTTTCCCTTTTTTGAAAGACAACCATTTTATGGCAATAAAAGCTGATTACCGAGGCTGTGAATCTGTATAATGGGACATTCAAAAAGAAAAAGTAAACTTAGTGTTCAATACACATAAATTACCATAGGAAAAATAACGAAGACAATACACAAGCTTGTCACTAAAATTCCTTTAAATTGTGATGGCATGATTGAAAAAAAAAAAACAATTAACAGCATTGCAGCAAGTCTGCACTACCACAACTTATAAATCTGTACATTTGCAGATCAGGCTCTTCACTGCACAGCTAAATGAAGCAAAATCTTCATCTCATAACCAGCATTAGAGGAAGAAGTATTTATTTTTGGAGCAGTGATTGGTAGTCTCCAGACAACTAGGAAAACAGCATGGTATGAATATGATATCTAGGGATTTCTGAATATTTGCTTTCCTGTGCTTGGAATTCATGGTTTCACTGGAAGTGTCAATAGGCAGCAAAGCATAGCAATACGTGTCCTACTGGGAAAAAAAGGCAAGGGGAAAGGCAATACAAAAAATCATTTTTATCCTGCACAGATTTCTTTTTGTGTGTGTGTGTGTGTGTGTGTATAATGTGAATTGCAGAAGAAAAGCACTCAGTATTTTTGCCTCTGAAAACTACATGTTCAATGGACAATCTGGAAAATGACTTAGGCTCCCAAAAATGAGGTCTAAACTCTATATACCCTCAGAAAAAAAAAAATTAAAAACACAGAAAAAGT
Source organism: Chlamydotis macqueenii (assembly GCF_036417535.1). Taxonomy (NCBI): domain Eukaryota; kingdom Metazoa; phylum Chordata; class Aves; order Otidiformes; family Otididae; genus Chlamydotis; species Chlamydotis macqueenii. The sequence goes on along the minus strand of NC_141560.1, from coordinate 48,083,437 downwards.
GGACACTAAAGAAGAAAATATTCCACTGTGCTTTCTTTGACATGACCTTATGGGTCATTGTGTCAAAAAGACTTTCTGAATTATTATACTCAGCACTGGCTCCTTTTGGTTACATTCTATTATTTACTCTGCTGAGGCAGAGAAATGTAGCTATTGTAAAGTGAAGGATGGTACAATCAACTCATGGTGCTTTTCACGCTCTCAAATAAATACTGAGAAGTACTAAGAAAATAAACATGTTTTCTGTCCTTAAACAAAAAAAAATTAAGAAACTTTAAAAAAAAAAAAAAGTCCAGTACTTTTCCTTTCTCGTTTACCCACTTAGAAAGCAGGTTGTTAACAATATCAAAGCTGTGGCTGTCAAATCTGCACCCAATATTTTCACTTCCACTCACAAAGATTATAATCAAACCACTCTCCAGGTTATTTAATTTCTCTAGAAGATCCCTAGGGAGGAGGGCTATGAGTTCCTAGATGCAAAAGGTGCATCTACATATACACATCTGCTTTGTGTATAGATTGTTATTTATTATTTATCCAGCAGAAGTTGCCAAATAATCCCAGAGAAGATCAAGGGGTTATTGTGCTGCCCCCTATACATGCAAATAATGATAGCCAGTCATTTCTTCAAAAGCTTCTCAATTAAATAAAAAAAGTAGACAAGAGTGAGAAGTGATAAAAACTATGCAAGACACTTAGTAGGATGGCCAGGAATAGAGCCAGGTTCCCTGAAACTGGTCCCTGACTCTGCTAGTAGTAACTCTTAGAGCTACAGGTTACTTGGAACACTGTTGAGTACAGAATATATTTACAGCTGCTTTTCTCGTAAACTTTGCCACATATGGCAGACACACAATGATGCTATCTACTACTTATTTTTTCAACTGTATTAAAGCTCTAGGCATCTATTATTTGTCACATTTTCTTCAGTCACTTACAAATAATGACTGTTGGGAGTGTTGAAGCATTATCAAACTATGAATATCTACCATATTTATCAAATTCTTGTCAGCTAAAGCTTTTAGCTACACACAAATTAACAGCCGGTAGGTCTTTCATCTGAGGTCTTCCAATAAAAAAAACCCAGCTGATTACATGTTTATGAAAGCACACGAGGTTGTCTGAGTCTTTTCTAGTAGAAAATTAAAGGACCAGAGTGGCAATGAGTGAATTGAGTTTAAATATTTAAGTCACAATTCAAGGCTTTGTTCAACATATGACCAGATCTGTTGTTGCTGTCACATGTTTCACCTTACACTTTTTCTGCTGCAAAAAGCCTGCTGCTCTGGTTCTAAAAGAATAGGCCTTTCCCTGATGCTGCCATTTACAGTTATGGTCCACCTTCAAGTAGATCTGGATTACTTCCTTTAAATCTTAAAAAGATCTACATTACTATAGGAATAATTCAAGTTATTCCCTTGGTAGTAGTGCAGTTCTTCCTCTAATGAAATCAAAGAAATATTCTTATTACTGTCAGCAGAAGGAAAAATAAATCCCTCCCTTTGAAATGCAAAGGAAGCTTGGGAAAGTGAATGGACATAGCAGAGGGCATGCTGTACTCACCTTCTCTGGCCTGTCTCAGCAAGCCAAGTATGACCACAACACTGCAGTTATCACACTTTATTACAAAAAAAAAGTAGGAAATTTCTCATATGAACTAGATTTTTTAGATACAGATTTTAAAAGTTACAGCTAGAACTTTGCACTGTATACCTGGAACTTTTCCATAGTGTCTTTTGTCATTAACTAATGGCTTTGACAGTATGCTCTCACAGTTTTTTCTTGGCTTTTGGTTACTAGGTGATAATGGGTCTAAATCAGAAACTCATAAAATAATTGGGAGGGTCATTTGTTTCACTGAGAAGGAGAGAAATAGAGTTACTAGTCAAATAAGTAGCTGGTGAGTTGCTATGCTGTTAGAAAAAAAAAAGAAGATAAAAAAATGCTGGTTTTCATTGATCTTTGTGATTTCATCCAGAGGGCCAGGAGAAAATTCTTCTGTGCATTTTCTCTGTAACTGTGGCACAGTAAGAAAACACAGCTGAGGACAGATCATACTCACTCTTCTTATTTTAGTAAATTAAGATTAGACGGAAATACAAATATGTGGAGGAGGTATGAATATGATGATTACTTTTTTTCTTTCTCTAGCATTGCCTTGCCTTTTCTGATAGTTTTTACATCTTTCTTTTCCAATACAAAGAATAAGTACATTTCAAGAGAGGAAATTACAGCTCAGGCTACTATTGCTGAATGAAGATCCTTAGGCTGCTTAGAATATTCAACATATGGAGAGGTGATGCTGGTTTTATGCGCACACCAGTGATGAAGTACACGTAGAGCAGAAAACCTGAGAATTTATAAGAAGATCCTTCCAGATTTGCTTCTGGAAGCATATTAGGTCCTTGCACACATAGCTAGGTCACTCTTTCTTCCTGCTCCTATCCCATTGCTCTCATTTTTCAGACCAAGCTGATACTTTGGAGAGGAAAATTATCAGGGAGGTAGATTCAGACTGGATATAAGGAAAAAAAAACCTTTTACCATGAGGGTGGTGAAACACTGGAACAAGTTGCCCAGAGAGGTGGTGGATGCCCCATCCCTGGAAGCATTCAAGGCCAGGTTGGACAGGGCTCTGAGCAACCTGATCGAGTGGAAAATGTCCCTGCTCCTTGCAGGAGGGCTTGGACTACATGACCTTTGAAGGTCCCTTCCAGCCAAAACCACTCTATGATTCTATCAGTCCTTTACCTGTATACCATGAACCACAGTTTTGTTTAGGACTTATTTAGGCTGAGAAATCAGCTTATTCCCTGAATAAAGCAGGACAAATATTTGTTTTCTGAGAAATCAGTCTGACATTTTATCTTGGTGAATAATTTAGGGAGTAGTTTAAATACGATTGTTGTTTGAATTTTTTTTTTAAATCTTTTTTGACAATTCTGAAAGAAGGAAAGAAACTTGGCACATTATTGGTTACTTCCTTTGACTCTACAATTTTGTTTTTCTAAGGCAGCCCATTTCCTTCAGCCTTTCTGGTGGAGGTTTTATATTTAGTGGCTCTTATCGTTTCCTTAGTTCTATCAAGAAATACAATGTTAATCCAAGTCATGTATACTGATGCAAATAGGAAATTTTAGTGAGAATTTTTGTGTAATATTTAGGTTCATTTATATTATTAAGAAAAGGTGAGAGCTTCATAACGGCTAATGCATATTTATCCCTAATGAAATTGAAAAAAATATGAAAATGGCAAAGATTCTGTATGTTAGAAATGGAAAGAGCAACAATTCTGTGCTGAAGAAACAGGAGGCCAGGAAAATGCATGCACTGAAGATAGAACGTAAAATAATTTCCCAATATAAAATGCAATTGTATTAAGAAAGGCTCTGCTGGGAAAAAAAAAAAGGCAGATGGAATCCTTCACAGAGGCTGCCAGGTCTTAGCTTCCCAGCATGCTTTAAAAAATGAAAAAAGTAAGCTACACAATTTCATTTCTGCTAAATGGAAAGTCAGAAATAAATGGTTATGGTTGCTTGGAAATCTCTTCTATGTGTGAAATTAACTTAATTTGTTCTATAAACTCCTATTTTGACCTCCTTAACACAGTGAAAAAAAAAAAAGAAGGAAAAAAAGAATAAAAAAAATAAGGGAAGTGTTTAACCTAAGCCATAGTATTCAATATGAGAGGTACCAGGTGTTCTACGTTATAGCAACTGCTTGCTACAGAAAGTTCAAGATAATGGACTTCCTGAAATAGATTACTATAAATGAAACAAAAGTATAATTATTAGGGTTTCCTACGTACTTGTGCTCTGGAAGACCCAGATATTAAAAGTTGCCTTAACAGCATGGTAGTGAAGAAAAGATTGTAGCTACATTCTTTGTTTTACCAACATAAACTTTCATAGAAAAAAGTTCAGAGGTTCTGCTCTCTTATTATCCAACCATCAATTATTTCTACAGTAGGACTGTATTCACAGTTTCATATATGTCCAAAAAAGTTATTGTAATACTTAATCACACTAACAAATAGATGTATTTGAATATTGTTTAGATTAAATTTAACTCTCCTACACTACCCAACTTTGCAGTTTTGAGGAATATAGACAAGCTCCAAATAGAGGCTTTGAAATACGCACATCCTAGTATAATAAAATTAATTGGGAGGCTGGAGGAAAAAAATCATGACAGGAGATTAAGAAAGGTAACGACCTTTGTTAAAAAATTCCACTTCTTAGATATTTTAAAGTAGTCTGGATTTTCTAAAAAGAATGCCAACAGTGATTTTCATCTTTCCTAAAATTACTTTTTGTATAAATCATTTAGTGTTGATTTTAGTGTTGTTTTTCTGTATATATTGACCATACTCCCTCTGTATACAGTTCCAACAAATTTTCTTGACAGTGTAAGGCTAGATCCAAATACTACACAATATCTTAATTTTAAACACCTGTTTCAATTACTATGAAAAAAAGGAATTAAAATAACGTACCTAGTAAAGAATGCTACTTCAAGTTCTTTCCATGCAGAGAGTTTATAATATGTCTCAAACAAAAAAAAAAGCCATTAAAAAATGCTTACATATTTGCTCCTTTTTATTTTCCCTTGAAAAATCAGTCACATAAACATTTCATTTCTATAAAAATTGTGTTTCCTAAATCCTGTTTAGCTTTCTTTGCCCAGCAGTCTGCCTTCTCTAACTGCCACTGCAGTGACAGGAGAAGTGAGGTATTTTCATTACTTCAGCTGTGCTTTACTTGGTAAAAAAACTTTGATTCACTTAGATAAAGGAAATTAACAAGTCTGTAAGAAGTATTTAGACATATTCCTGATATTTACATTCATAAATATCCAATTCTAGGAAAATAACTAGAGTTAGGCTACAGAATACTAGTATTCATCTATCTCCAGGTTTTCATATTTATTATGACAATATTTTGAAAATACAAGCAAATCTCTTGCACCTGAGAATAAATGTACATCAAGTGACTATCTTGCTTTAGTTAAGCTCCTTAAGTTAGAGCTCTTCTGACAAGCTGGTACATTACATTTATCTAATTACACATGTATAGCAGAGACTATTTAGAGACAATAATATATCTGGAGTTGTGCAGAAGCAATTGTCACAATTTCAGTCTGTATGTAGAAAATCTGAAAAAGAGCTGAAGGTGAAAATCACATTCCATTATAAGCCAGAAACATTTTAGTCTTCATTTAAACAACTATGCTTTTAGAAAGGATAGAAATGTGATCTGACTCTGCTGCTGTTTCTTAAAAAAAATCACATTGAAAGGCCTGCATTTTAATAATCTGCAAGCTTTATGATTTATACACACAAAGCCTCCATGTTCCCTGCTTCTTGGGAAAGGCTTCACAGCAGCATGCTGCAATGTTTTATTGTGTGCAGTGCAGAATTTATAAGGCTTTGTTATTTTCATAAAATACATTATTAAATATTTACTACTATATTATAAAGACATTATAATAAATAGTTAAAACTCTAGTTCAATTGTCAAGATAATTGAATAAAACTTATTTCATCGTGTATCATCCTGCAATGATGCATCTCCATTTTCATTCTGCTCCATTCAGCGAAACCATGTTTTCCTGCAGTAATGCATCACCATTTTCATTGTTACATTCAGTTATTCACTAATGTAGCAAAACTGAAAATTTCTCAAGAGTCCATACTTTGAAGGTTTCTTAAGACAAAAGCTGTAGTACTTCAAAAGACATACTTTTTAATAGATAATTTTATTCTAAAATTAGCACAACTCAATTGACTTTGAGAAGATACTTGCTTCTGTTTGATAGATGGCTAGAAATCTACAGTTTATTTCTTTGTTTTAAGCGATAAATCCTGAACAAAGGTAATCCACATTTTATAAACCATAAACAACGGAAAAATGCAGACCTGAGGGAAAAGCCAGATCTCCAAAACATGTTAAAATTTTGTTGACTCAAAGTTTTTACCTACTGATGTTAAACGTTGAGAGTAGATTATGTTAAAATAGTTAAAAGTTAATGTAAACAGAAGGCAGTAATTTTGAATGCGGCTAATTACATTGTCCATTAAAATTTATGTAAAGGTGAAATCTCCTCTGTCTTTGATAAAATCGTAACTTGTCCACACAGAAAGAAAGTTAACCAACGATTTCACGCTAATTTCAAACTGATCTCAATAACATTTTTAGGTAGACAGCAAAAAGTACTATGACCACCAGTATTTTCCATGCTAGGTCCTTTCTAGAGTTCTGTATTAAAGCCGGGGCTGTGTATCTGCATCTTAGATATGGATATCTTCAAGCACAGTCTGTCACTCTTTAAAATAAGATGTGTGAGAACTCTCACAATAAAAGTTATTCCTCAGCATCTGTTGTGAAACGCTCAAAAGAGAGAAAGAAATGCCTAAATGCATACTTCTACAGCAAAGCACTATTTAAATTCAAAATGCCTCTGAGGATGTCTTTCAAATGCTAAGACACAAAGTCAAAATGTACCTGGTACAACGATTTAAGAAATTCTTCTGCAACAAGAATTATTTTGTTTCCATTGTTTCTGTTCTTCTCATATGAAGTATAGGAGCTCCCTTTGAAACTTATAAGTCAACCAAACTTCTTGGCTCTGGGTCCAATTCTAATACCATCTGTATTACCACTATAAAGCTAGACAGTGTTATCAGCCTTGAATAACAGTAGTTATCTAGTGCATACAAGGTTTAAAATTGTAGACCAAAGTTAAATACCCAGGCTGCCTATGTAACTCACTGACAAAAAAAATCTAAGAACTGCAGACACAACCAGCACACTAACCAGGGATTCATTCACATGAATTACTACCAAATTTTAAGTGGTGTGTTTTGACTGGGCTGAAAGAAGAGTTGCATAGAGAACATCACAGAAGTATGTAGTGTTTGACAACATGAACCCAGGTAAAGTAGAGTGAGATAGCAGAAGCCGTTACCAGCCTGAGCTACTTGTTTCTTTTCTGAAGGCTGTGGTATACACAAGAAAGTAACTGAATGGTTTATCAAGTAGTTCCTGGCTTGGCCATTCACAGATTGGCCAGATCATGCCAACTATGGTTTAATTTAACAAACTGATCTGAACTGGAGTGATTGAGAAGCTACTTCACAAGCCATTTAGACAAGAGTTGTTTGGATGGATAGTCCAGAAGACTCTGATCTGATTATTTTATTAATCTGAGATTTTAAGTGCCCTTTGAGGAAATTCAGCTTTAACTGTACTCCTGCTCTTCAGTATTTCCATGCTTAAATTTTGAGAGTTGCTTCTACTACTTCTCTTCTACTTCTCTTCTTCTTCTCTAAAATTGTCTTGGAAATTTAACTCCCTGTGTGTTGTTTAGAAAGCTTTATTGCAAAATGGTGGTTGAACAAGAACAGGTGGTAATTTCAGGCACATGACTTTAATGATCTATGGAGGTCACTATCTGCACTCCCCTATCTGAAAGTCTGAGAGAAGTATTCTCTCACTGGGATTCAGAACCATGAAGGCTTCTCAGAATAAAATGTCTACATTCAGTCTCACAGAAATATATTTGAGGAAGGAAAGGAAGAAGAGTTACTGGCTTCTCATCCACATCTTGAGAATTACTTTGACTACTTTATCAAAAGTAGGCAGGGAAAGTATGCTAGCTGTTGCAGCCTTCCTACTCAAAAATCTTCAATTTTGAAGGCTGATGTTATTACTGATGTTTCTTTAAGCAAATGTGAGTCTTGCTTCTGGTTAATGATGAGTATACTGGGAGATTATTTTCTCCCTTTACTCACTTTACCCCTTATTCTATCATAGGGTTACTTTGTGACTATCCTAATACACAACGTGGGACAAGCAGGGATTTCAAGGTCACTGTAGTGTTCCTTAATTACCACCTGAAAATACTGTGCTGAAATTTGAGCTTTCTCTCCACCTAGGCTATCAGAATTGCTGGAGATGGAAGGCAGAAAGACTGACCTTGGATGTCATTGAAGATGCAAATTCATTTAAAAGTGTGCTAAGGCACATGGAGAGCAAGGAGGTGGTTGGTGACAGCCAACATGGCTTCAACAAGGGCAGATTGTGCCTGACCAATTTGGTGGCCTTCTGTGACGGGGTGACGGCGTCTGTGGACAAGGGACGAGCAACTGACATCATCTACCTGGACTTGTGCAAAGCTTTTGACACTGTCCCGCATGACATCCTTCTCTCTAAACTAGAGAGACATGGGTTTGATGGAGGGACCACTCGGTGGATAAGGAGTTGGCTGGATGGCCGCACTCAGAGAGTGGTGGTCAACGGCTCAGTGTCCATGTGGAGACCGGTCACGAGTGGCGTCCCTCAGGGGTCCGTGCTAGGCCCGACCCTGTTCAACATCTTTGTCGGCGACATGGACAGTGGGATAGAGTGCACCCTCAGCAAGTTCGCCGACGACACCAAGTTGTGTGGTGCCGTCAACACGCTGGAAGGGAGGGATGCCATCCAGAGGGACCTTGACCGGCTGGAGAGGTGGGCCCGTGCCAACCTCATGAAGTTCAACCAGGCCAAGTGCAAGGTCCTGCACCTGGGTCATGGCAATCCCAGGCACAAATACAAGCTGGGAGGGGAATGGATTGAGAGCAGCCCTGAGGAGAAGGACTTGGGAGTGCTGGTGGATGAGAAGCTTAACATGAGCAGGCAATGAGCCCTTGTGGCCCAGAAGGCCAACCGCATCCCGGGCTGCATCAAGAGGAGCATGACCAGCAGGTCGAGGGAGGTGATTCTCCCCCTCTACTCTGCCCTGGTGAGACCCCACCTGGAGTACTGTGTCCAGTTCTGGAGCCCCCAACACAAGAAGGACATGGACCAGTTGGAGAAGGTCCACAGGAGGGCCACGAAGATGATAAAAGGGCTGGAGCACCTCTCTTATGAGGACAGGCTGAGAGAGCTGGGGCTGTTCAGCCTGGAGAAGAGGAGGCTCCGGGGAGACCTGATAGCGGTCTTCCAGTACCTCAAGGGGGCCTACAAGAAAGATGGGGAAAGGCTGTTTAGTAGGGCCTGTTTAGTAGGACGAGAGGTAATGGTTTTAAAATAGAGGGGGTTAGATTTAGATTAGAAATTAGGAAAAAATTTTTTACGATGCGAGTTATAGAACACTGGAACAGGTTGCCCAGAAAGGTGGTGGAGGCCCCATCCCTGGAAATGTTCAAGGCCAGGCTGGATGAGGCTCTGAGCAACCTGATCTAGTCAGGGATGTCCCTGCTTCTTGCAGGGGGGTTGGACTAGATGACCTTTGAAGGTCCCTTCCAACCCTAACCATTCTATGATTCTAAGATTCTAAGAAGGAAGAAGTCATTATTTCCCAAACCACAGATCAGAACCAAGTCCCCTGAACAAAGGGGAGCGACTTCTAGCAGTTTCCTACAGAAGCTACCACCTTAGGCCCCCCCTCACTAAACAAAACCACGACAATGATGATTTATTTTTTTGTTTTGCTGTTGTTGTTTTCAACAGGAAGGGATAAAAGCCAGACTCTGGGGACCTAACAGAAAGCATCATCTGTGAACAGTAACAACAAGAAAAAGAAGACAGAATTCAGCAAACTTAATAGCAACTTCCAGTATCTAGTGTGACGTATCTGGGATTTCAGTCTATTTGCCAACTGTTAACTATAACTAGAGAGGATAGTATTGATAGTATTTTGTGATTGACAAAGGACATCAATAAATTAATCTTACTTCTTTCCAAATTGTAATGTTTGTATTTGTGCAATGCATTTATATCACAAACATGGTATCTTAGCCCTGATTATTTCGTGTGTTTGCCATTTGAGATCAACAATTAATGTCAAACTTGACAAAATGCTGAGAAATTTAAAAATCCCATGCTAGTTGGAGGATAAATTACATGACCTAATATTTTTGCTTTCTCTCTGTACTGGTAATTCTGTATTCAGTGATTCCGCAATACCACGGGCTTTGAAATATATGCTGCAAGACATAGCCTAATGGCTATTTCTGGGTGCCAGTGATCCTGGCTTCTATTCTTATTCCATGACTGACTAGAGCAAGGTTATAAGCTTTTTAAACTTATTTAAGTCACTTCAACATTTCTAAGCCTCAGTTACTCTATCATTTTCAGTAAAAAAAAAAATGGAAATAAGAATATCCAACTTCGTAAATCACTTTGAGATCTATTTGGGTTTGAGCAGAGAAGGAAGGAAGCACATTCTTAAATATCCAGGCCCCAGTCCAGCTTTTTTACATTTTTGGGCATTATGTGCCATAAGAAGACTTCATTTTTGTGGGCATAGATAAGTGAAATAGATGAAACAGTTTTGATTCATCCCGTAATATATTTTTGATATTTTAAAAATACACATGCTGTTGTTAAGGACTCACTTTTCTTATCACAAGCCAAGAATTAGTTCTGCTTTGTTTAGGCAGGGATCAGGTGACCTCAGGGAAACCATTTATCTGTCTCGATATGTCAACAGATCACACATGATAACAGTAACATTTTTACACTGTGTCTTAGACAATACCCTTGGTTTAAAACTAATTTGTTTATTCCTGAATGCCACTGTACCATAAAATACTGAAATAGTGAAATACTTCATTTTTAATTTTAACTATATGCTCATAAAGGTTAATTCAACTGGTACAGCACTATTCAAGCTCCATTTACAAAGGTTCTGTAAGTACTTTGCACAATAATCTCAATAGACCAATAAACTACTTCATTTTTGTTAAAAAGAGAAAATGTATTCCAAGATTGCATACAGATCAGTAAGGATCATCAAGTTGAGATTTTTTTCACAAGATTGAGGCCTTGTTCATGGTTTATAAACAAAGTGACAATTGCTACCTTAATTTAAACCAGGATCTTCACAATATACTGGATGAACTTGTCTGATCCTGAGCTTCCCAAGTTATAGTGAAATTGGGCTTTTCTAACATATGTAAATTACTCCCTAATACACAGATGAAACCTGCTACAAGTGTACAAGGTTACCCAAGCTGCAAATTAAGCTTTCAGTCTATATGACAGAGGAAAAGGTTAATGTGACCACACCACACATATATTGAAAGTTGCAATGTAGTTTTCTGTTGTTTACTCAGTCCAATTAATTTGGAATTCAAATTTGTATGATTTCTTGACAATGAATAAATGGAATGAACGGGTCAAATTTAGGCATTACTAGATTCACAAATTGTGTTTTGTTTCTCTACATCATTTGTCTCTTTTTTATCAACGTATTAGTGATGCTTAAAAGAGAAGACAATGGAGAATCAGTTTTCTCTTTGCAGCTCCATTTTTATTTGTGAGGCTGAAGATGTCAACTTCTTACCAGCTTTTATGAATGCACTAAAAAGAAGGGGGAAAAAAGTCATCCTATATACATATGGCCTGGTATTGATGCTAGGTTTTGAGTCTGATAGGAATTTCTTTCTAATAAAATGTTTTTCCTGTGAGAAACTGGGAATTCACCACAGCTATGGCTTTTCATGTTTTATGTAAGTTTTAGCTATGATTTTTTTTTTTAATCAAGATGCAATTTCTGGACCTGCAGAAGCTACTCCAAGAGCAGTGAAAACTCTTATTTGTAATAGGATTGTCAATTATAATTAGAATGAGCACGCTATTCAATTGTATTCAAAGATCTTCCAAACTCTGATCAGAATTCACTGACAAGATTTGTGCCCTAACTCATAAATAAAACCCAACATCTTTCTAATTGCTATGGTAGCTGCTTCTTAGAACTTCTTTGCCTTCTACATCTTAAACTTTTGAGTGTCCCCTAAAATCTATGCTGAATCTTGGAAATAGGTTGTTGATATAGATAGAGACTTCTAGAAAACACACCACTCTACAATGTTTTATAGCCTATTCATCACCTCATCATCCTGAGAAAGGTAATTTATGGTTTCTTATAACTGGTTACTAGCTGGATCTGACTTACAATTAAATCTTTCTCGAAACTATATTTAAAAAGGTTTTTTTGAGACCATGAATTGGCTTGGAATAGAAGCCAATCAGATGATACAGAAATCTGAATAAACTTAAAACAAAACAAGTGATATGGAAGAAAAAGGATTTATATCTTCAGACATGAAACTAGATAATAGTATTTATAAGCCTATAAATTTTAAAGCTCTCAGACTAATTTAAAAGCAGTTTGGTGATACTGCCAGATGAGAAGTGCATAAACAGAAGATTCCTTTGGTTATCAGAGTGTTTGCTTCTGAAAATTAGAACATAGTCATTTATCAGAGGGTGTCCCAAGGCTATAATCAGTTAAAGATGTTCAGGAACTGAGGTAATTTAATATACTGAATGTCAATCAAGCCGGGTAAAAGATGAAGCAATGTGCTAATGTACATGTGAAATATGCATATGTAAGGTGACATGGTGAAGGAATAAGTGACAATGACTTCCTGATGCATTACAGTATTTTGAATAAAATCATGAATATGTGAATTCAAAGAATGTACCTGCAAGGTTTCAAAATGCAGATCTACATAGACTGAATGATAAGTTTCAATAGCAAATTGCAATTATTCTATGATGACAGATACCAAATAATATTGCCATTTAGGCACCAGTTGAAAGAAGTATGTAGAAGGAGGTCATGACAATTCCATAGTGTCTTTCTGAATTTCATACTAACACCAGGAAAGACATTGATTTAAGAGCTTTGGTTTATGGAAAATTCATCTTCTAAGAAAGGATTAAATGAAACTGAAAATAGGCAAAAGCCACAATAATACAATCATATTGGTATAGAGGCAAAGAGAAAACAAGCTGACAGGTCAGTTCTCCACAAGGACAGGTCTTGCCAGCATCAGTTTTCTGTGGCCAAAAGCCCTATCATTTCTGTCAAAGAAAAAAAAAAAAAACAAAACAACTGCATAATCATAGAATAGTTTGGGTTGGAGGTGACCTTAAACATCATCTAGTTTCAACCCTCCTTGCCATGGGCAGAGACACCTTCCACTAGACCAGGTTGCTCAAAGCCCCATCCAACCTGGCATTTCCGGGAAGGAGACATCCACAACTTCTCTGGGCAACCTATTCCAGTGCCTCATCACCCTCACAGTGAAGAATTTCTTCCTTATATCTAATCTAAATCTACTCTCTTTCAGTTTGAAGCCATTGCCCCTTGTTCTTTCACTACATGCTCTTGTAAAAAGTCTGTCTCCAGCTTTCTTGTAGGCCTCTTTTAGATACTGTAAGGCTCAAAGTTCCCTTTTCGCTGTATATGGTTTTCCAGACCTCCTGATATAAATCTTGGGACCACTACCTGAAAATGGCACAATCACTTAAGAGATACTGAAAAATTAATATTGCTAAGTCTTGTGATATGCCTTGGGTCATAATTACAGCCGTGCAAGATAGAGTATTTTTTCTCATGGAAAATCTGTTTTGTTGTATACATGTTAATTAACAGTTTGATATGAGTCTTCTGGGTTGGATTACTTGTATTTTGTTTCACTCAAAGTAAAAGCTGGTGTAGCTGCTGAAAGTTTTGATAGAGGACACTGAAGAGAACTGAGCTGAGGATTACTAAATACATAAAAATTCCCTAAAGTATGTCTTAAGGTAAAAATACTTGGAGGTTAGAAGGGTATTATTGGAAGGTATTATTAATACATACTTTCCTTTTTCTTGTTATTCGATCAGCACCTGCTTACAGCTATGTATGACACACTGCAGGGGCAGACAGACTGACCCACTACAGTCATTCTAATATTCTTATCTAAGTCAGGACAGAAAAGACTGGAGATACCTGCTAGCCACTATTTTTGTTCTAGTGAACAGAATTTAAACAAGCATGTATTTTACAGCCATCTGTGAATTGATGACAGATAATGAAGGAGAAAACAAAAAACAAGCAACCAGACTTTTAGATTACTATGCTTATGGCTCGTACCAATTTACCTGATGGTCAGCTAGAAGTGCAATCAATTTGTCTGTTCATATTTACCATCATATTTAAATAGAAATATCCCATCAGAGCCTGTTAGGGAATAATTTATGAGTAGCAGCTTTATCAAACTTTCAGAGAAACACAATTAGGGAAGATATGATGAAGGAGAAAGTTCTCCTTAACCATAAGCATGGCTGTTTCAAAACTAATGCTGAAAAGCATAGTATAATTTTACATTTACATTTTCATTTTCTATGTCTAAATATTTCACCTTTGGAAAGTTATATACACTTATAATTTTCTATCAAATATCTGCAGTTTTCAATGTTATGCAGAAGAAAATATGGGACATAAAGGGATAAAAATTCAGGACATAAGGATGTCAAGAATCAGAACATCAGAATTCAGGACAAATTGATCACTGCGAGACAAGAAGGAATACTTTTCCCTATACGTGGCAAGCAAAATCAACTAAGTATACAGTAAGAAGTCAAGAAACAAGAGCTGATCAACATGGAAGTAAGACACACCTGATAAACAAATAATAACCTCTATCTAGCAAAAGAAACATAAGGCTTTACAGCCTTATGTATCTATGTAAAGTAACATGCAACTTTCCCTCTGGAATTTACTTTCTGAAACATTTCACTTGGTTATTTTTAGCAGAGAAAGAAGAACACATCCTTACGCAAAATGCTCTAGTAAAACTAAACAATCTCTTAGTAAAATATTAATTATTAATCCATCAAGAACATATCCAAATTAAGCATTTTACATAGTTTATCCATGTATCCTCCCCAGGCCTGGATGCACAAAGAAATTATAAGTCACAAACTTTTGCTAAGTGAAAACCCAAAACCAATAATACATACTGCATGGTTCAGACTCTCTTTACTCTCACCTTCTTCCTCCCTTTTTGTCCCAGTACAAGAAAATGGTTACAAAGAACTAATGGAAAGAAAGTAGATTTTTTTTTTTTTGACTGCAGTAAATTGCATACATTCTTAACACTCAGATTACAATTTTTGAACTCAAATTACCTAAAACTGTTTAGTTTTCAGTTAATAAAAATTAAACAAAATAAACTCTTCAGTTAAAATTGGAGAGACATATTAATAGAGCAAAACGCATACAATTCCAATACATCTCTAATATATTTTATAACACACATTAGTTTTATTACTATATACAAGTTCTTCCACCAAGACCAACATTGTACTGAACAAGATAGGCTTCACTTATCACAATCCCTGTGTCTGATACTATTCAAATGAGAAAGGCAAAGATTAGAAGGAAAAAAAAACCAAACATTCTTGATTGTGGTTTATTCACAGGTAAAAAACCAAAGATTGTTCACTAAATGGAACTAAATTCCAAGATACAAACTTTCTATAGCTGAGATCTGAACTGAAGGCTGAACTCCTGATTTAGGCCAGTTACCTAAAAATAAGCCCTCTCAACTCCCTACCTGTAGTAGCTGAAATTTGACTTGCCATTCAGTTAACTTTTTTACAACTATCTCCTCAGTCACCTGAGTAGCTGCTCCCCATCTGTCACAGTTGAACTGTGCGAACCGTCTTTCTGGGAAATAGTACAATTTTTTTTTTTCTCAGTACTCCTATACTGAACCCCTATATTTGCCCACAAGGACATTTGTGCATGAATAAACAGTTTTTATTCTATATTATCATTAGTTGTATTTGCACCAAAAAATCCCATTTGTTCATTTACAGAACAGAAGCAATATCATGCACTCTAAGTGACCTAAACAATAACAGAAATCACATTGTTCATTACAAGGTTAATACTAAGATTATTACTTTTAATAATTACTAATTACAGCATGTAAAAATAATGATACTGTATTCTATTTATTGATAGATTCCAAAGACAGTAGAGGGCTGTAACTGTCAAATTATTCATTGCAACTAGTTCATTGAGTTCTATCAGTAACAGATGTCTGGTGGGTGCTTCCTATCTCACAGCAGAATGTTGTTTCAGTTGCAATGTAAGTGTCACCAACAAATAATATAGATTTGCTTCAGAATTTTCTCTAGTTATGTCTGTAAGAGATTACATTTTTATAGCATACTGTAAAACACAGACATAGAATATAAACTTGTTTATATTATCTGAAGGAAATGTATTAATATTCCTCAACAATCTCTTAGTTAAAATTCTGATTTTGCCTTAAGCCTACATGGACAACTGTTGTTTTCTGAGAAACAAAGACATTAATACAAATGAGGCTCTGAAAAATTATTCCTTCCAAAAGAAGTAAGGAGACAATTGTTAGGAAGTTTCATGACTACTCTTGCTCTTGCGCTGTCATGAATTACTATAACATAATTGAGTATAACTTGCAGCATTGTTTTTCACTCGTAAAGGCTAAAAAGGGTTTGGCCTGGATGGCATCTGAATAGGAGATTTCCCAATAATATGTAATTGCTCTTTGAGGCAGTAACAGTAATCCAGTAGTAGAGAATAGTCTGAGTCTATATTGATTATGCATTTGTGAAACAGGAAATACAGGAAAAAAAAGGTTCAAAGACTAACAGATGAGTATTCAAAAACTACCGAGCTTCATTTTAAATGTTGGAATCTTGATTTCCATTTTTCAGCCAAACTGTAGTTTGTGTGATAATGTTCAACTTGCTGAACAAATTGCAACTGAATTTTCTAAATTGATGGCAACAATAAATTTCTTCCTAACCAGTTATTTTATTCTACTTTGTACCAAGACAATTTTATCCCTCCTATTATTTCCATTATCTTTGAAGTTACCCATCTGTGGCAGTAGAACTTTGTCCTCTATCTATTGAAGTAGATGACTGCAGAATCAGGACAATAGTTTACAAAACTTTCAGGATCTTAAGGGTTAAAAGGTGCTTATATAAATGGAAGTCATTATTATTTACTCATGGTGAGCTGAGGTGTATGACCAGAGTTGTAGGGAAGCTTCTGCACGTATCACTTTTGCAAGATGTCTTAGTTGAAACTCAGCAGGTTCAGGTAGTTATCACAGAGCCATGGATTAACAAAAGAGTTGGAACATACCTGAGAATCTCGTTAAACTTCACTTGCAGGAAGTGTCTTACAAAGTCTTTCTCAGAGATCAAAACAGGAAAAATACTTAGAAATACACAGCGTGAGCAAGGACTGATGGCCTCTAGGAAAGGAAAGGCAGGCTTCACCACCTGGTTAGGTTTCTTTGAAGAGAAGAGTACCATAGGAGACAAAAATGGGATTCAATGGGCATCACATGTTCAGATTTCCAGAAAGGATTTGACACAAGTCCAACTCAAGTGTTGCTTTTTTTTTACTGCAAAGTGGCTCAAAAGCACATGGGCTAGCTGCCTGTTAGTGGTGTCTTACTGTTCAAAGTGCAGTGGAGAATGGAGGAGGAATAAGCTGGGCTCTGGGGGCATCTGGGCATACTAACTGCTGTGACATGTCATTCATTGATGTTTCACATAGTAACATCAACTGTATTTAACCCTTTCTCTGCAGATTTAATTGTGCAATGGCCAAATTTCCTTCTAGAGCACTGATTTTCTTCTGAAATTCATGTTTTGATCTGCAGGGTTTTTTTGTCTTACTTATGTTAGAAGTAATTTCAGCCATTGCCTTTAAGATCTGCTATAAATGGTGGTTTTACTCTTACTGAATTTATACACAAAACGTGATGCTTCACAGCAATATTTAAGAGTTTGTGTACATCAGCACATAATAAGTAGTTACTGTTGAACTGGGGCCCCATCCAAAATACAATGAAATCAATGGAAAGACTCCTATTGATTTTAACAGGTCATAAGAGTGACATATGACCTTCAAGTTACTGTTCTCTTGCAGCAGGAATAAAATCAGTTTTATGTATTAATTTCCCTATCTCTTCAAACGTGCTAAATTTTTGTATATATTTGTTCAATTAACTCCCAAGTTCAATAAGGTAACAGACCAGATGTGTTCATGACTCTCCTTGTGAAGGAATGCTTGCATCAATGATTCAACTTGCTTCTCCTCCCATGTGGCTTCAAAGAGGAATGAGCAACACAGAAAATAGTCCACGTATGTTAGTGATCCAGAGCCTAGTGCCTCCATGTTTGCCAGTTTACTTAATATTAACTACTAGAGCAGGATATGAAGTGATCCATTATGGATTAAATAAAAGAAGTGTTACATCATGTTGTGAACACCCCTTCAGGATACCTTTACAGTCCTGAATATCAGAGTCTGCTTATGGAAAAGGCTTTGAACAAGCTGATCTTTCAAGATCCTTTCCATCACACATTTTTATAAGCCATTAGTAGGTCTATGAACCTAATTCTGTTAGCTTATTTGGATTTTCCTTCCTCCAAAGAGCTACTGTTAATTCCATTGACACAAATTCTACCAAATGCATTCATTTAGTCTGTGAGAAATTGAGCTTCTACTGATCTCAATGTATATTGCATAGATTATACAGATTTGAGCCTTATCTCTAGAAGTAAAATTCTTTCTGACAAGGTAGTTCCTTCTCATCTTCTGTAAATGTAGTGTTTAACTACAGCCATTGTTATGAGATAATCAAATTAATGACTTCATAAAACCTTCTGTAAAGGATAATCCAAAAGAAAAAAATCTTACTTCAAAACCAAAAAGGATTAAAATCTTTGTTGAGGGCCTAACAGGTTCCTCAGAATGTGGAAATCAACAGTATTTTATGTCAGTCAGATGATACCAGTCATATCTGACAGATAGCATAAAAAGCCCTATGAGCAACTTAGATGAAATATGTTTATTCTTTATCTACCCTCCTTTTCAGCAGTCACAGTTATTTTATTGCATTATACATTTTTATGTAATTGCTCCTCAGAAATTTAAGTCCTCATGAAAAATATGTACACCTTTTAGAATTCATGTTCCAAGACACTGAAATAGATCTAAGGACTTTTGTGCCTTTTACTTTACTGCTTAAAAAAAGAAAATAGTTACGTGAATAAATACTGAATAAAATTTACTGAATAAAATTTACTGAATAAAATTTGCATTATTTTGAAGGGTACAGTACCTTCAGAGTTACCAGATTGTCTCCACTGTGGTCCACAATTGCAGGCACAGTAGTACATCTTGATTTTAAGGATAAAAGCAGTATTTTTTTAAAGCTGACATTCTTGCTTATGTGACCAAAGTTAACACATACGTAATCAGTTTGCTCTACAAGATCTATTCCTTTTATTAGATTTTTGTGCAGTAACCAATAAAGTAGGAGCAAGTAATGACTGTGATTGCAAACATTGGAGATTAAAAAAAAAATTTGTAATATTGACATAATTCTCGTGTTCTTATGAAAGGTTTGCATGGGAAAGGAGAAGGGAAAAAAGCCTCTTGATGCCTTTGCACATTGTGAACGCCATGCCTTTGAGCAATCTCTAACAGATCCTGACTCAGAGCATGAATTGGTGGAGGTAGTTTTATCAGCTGATGGTCTGGACCTGAATACTTTTTTTTTTTTTTTTTAAATGACCAATGAAATGAATGGCACTGGAATAACTGTGTTACTTAAGGTTACTATTTTTCTAAGCTATCCCTTGAGGCTGAGAGGACAACTTATTACTGTCTACAACTGCTTGAAAGGAGGTTGTAGTGAGGTGGATGTTGGTCTCTCCTCCCAAGTAACTACTGATAGGACAAGAGGAAATGGCCTCAAGTTGCATCAGGGGAAGTCAGATCGCATATTAGGAAAAATTTCTTTACTGAAAGAGTGGTCAAGCATTGGAACAGGCTGCCCAGGGAAGTGGTGGAGTCATCATCCCTGGACACCTTCAAAAAATATGCAGACGTGGTACTTTGGGACATGGTTTAGTGGGTATGGTCATATTGCATTGACCGTTGGACTTCATGATCTTGGAGGTCTTTTCTAACCTTAATGATTCTATTCTGTTCTATTAAAGAACATTTCTTTGAGATTTATTGTAGTAAAGCACCTGCATAATTATTAAAATCTATTAATTAAAACATACTATATATGCAATGTACAACTGTGCATTGTTATTTGTATCTGGAATTCTGAACAAATGATTTAACATAAATTTTATGATTTAACATAAAATCATAAATGATTTAACTACTGTAAGTAGTTCAGAATCAATTTTTCAAAGGCATCTGAAAAATGTAAGCAGATTTTTAAAAGTGCTTACAGATTGTGTCTTCATTAGTCACTAATATCACTAAAATCCACACAAGAAAGTGAGAAAATATTTGAGTAGGTGACTTATTCTTAGTTTCTTTTTAGCACAGCTGAGCTACTTTCAGTACCCGTAATAACTAGGTCAAGTGAGACTGTACTAAATGATAAGAAAACATTTCCTTATATAATTAAATGTCCTTTTTCAAAATTTGATTTAGATTTAAAATTTCCTAAATGTTCTCAGAAATATAGTCCCTCAAATCTGAAATACAGTGGGATTTTTTTTTTTTTAAAAAAGGAAATACTTACCTGGTTTTAGAGATTTTCATAGAAAACTACATTGAAAGTGTACAGATTTTTTTAAAAAATTAATTACTCTGGCAATCAGAAGTAATACTAAAGTGCAATATATCTCACTAGAACTACTCTTAGTGACTTGACATCTGCTGGACAAATATGTGTGGATAATTATAGTCCTTTCGTGTAACTGCCTATTGCAGGTTTATTTTTTTTCCAAATGTTATGTAAACGAGAATATGTAAGCTCAGTAGATTTATCATATCTGAGCTTAATATAGGTAAAGTTATTTTGTGACTGAACAAGATTTTGCAAAAATCTGCATACTGAGGTGATTACCCTACTCCTGATGAACTAAATTATTGTTTTTCCTTATGAATATACATATGCTATTATTGAGTTTCCTTAAAAAGCTCTAGTTAGCTATACAAATCTAGCTTTCCTCCTTCAGTCTCCAGATGCTGAACACTTTTAAAGAAAAGAATACAAATCTTGCTGGGTATGTGGGGTTCTTCCATTTTTCACAACGCAAAATATTTCTAGGACTACTGCTTCAATGATATTTCTAATGTTTATTTTTGTGAGCTTACTTGGTGAGATAATTAAACCTCAGACACCAATTTAAATTCACAAGGTGACTGTGTATTAGAAACACAATTACTGCAAATGTTAAGACAAAAGAAAAAGATTAAATAGGTATTTTAAAGTATCTACAATTTGGCAGAACATTCTTTGTTAAATCCAAACTTCTGTCATTACGGGATTTACTTTAAAAAAAATAGTATTTTTAAATTCTCTTAACATCTCGTGAGCATTAAATTCTATTAGCTAGAAATATATTGTAGATTTTAAAAGAGTGAAATAGAAAAAAAATGGCAAATATTAATATTGACAAGAGATAAAATATAGTAATGATTATGATCTCACACTTGTATCCATTTCAGCTGTCACGATTCCAGTTTGAAATTCTTCTTACATTCTATTATCTGTGGTTTGAACTATTTCATCTAGTACACACATGATCTCTTTTACCAGTTACACAAAAACATGAAAGACAAAGCCACAAATCTCATTTTCCTTCTTCTGTACTGATGGTAATGGTGTAACAGCAGAGCGGTACATGTGAGGAAGTAACTGCTTCATACTATGATATATTGCAGTGCTTTTCTTACTTGGCTTGGTAGTGCTTTTCCCACTTGATATTGCATGCTTCTCTCTTAGCAGCTTTTTCAGCAAGTCTCACACTGTTCTGCTCCTCATTTTGTATCAAGCTGTGCCATACATGAAATGTATTTCATTAACTTAAGACAGCACCATATTTTTCGCTCCTATTTTAAGTCCAATATCATAACTGACAGTAGCTTCATATCACTCTGAGACTTGGAGATGTTTGTTACCTCTCTTTAGAGGTTCCTATTTAACAGGTAATTATCTGTACCTCACCCAAATAGAAACACTTCAGAAGTCAACAATTGCAATTGCTCAAAGTAGTCCTTGTTTACATCCAATAACAGGTTGGGAAGATGAGGCACATTTACTATTAAGGAAATAACATTCAGAAGTCACATCAATGAACAGCAATCAGATACCTTTAAAGTAATGCTAGAGCAGAGAATCACAAACAATGAAATGGTGAGGCCTAGATCCTCAAAGATATTTAGATAAATAATTGCCATTGCTATCTATCACTGACTAATTCTTAAGTCTTTGGCACAGTTTATCCTCTGTGTTTATTAATTACCTAACCGTAAAATAAAAAGAGTGAATGAAATGTTTGTAAATCATAGGAAGATAAGATATCACATAAATATAAGATATGAGATTGAGGAGCCTCCCTTGTTTACCCTAAAGACAGCATACTAGAAGGGCTCTCCCTAATTAAACTCCCTGAAGTCTGAAGTGCTCCAGCTAGGTCATCTGTGACCTTTTACATTTTTAACATGAGTTGTTGAACTGTAAAAGTAATCAGTAAATACATATAGTGCCTTATGTTTGATGTGCCAAACACTGCAGTTTTGTCTGTGGATTTTTGCCTATCGAGGCAAGTTTTTACCTCAAGACAAGGCCACTAACCTAGTCAGCATGTACTACAACATGAGACCATTTTGATCCAAGGACATGATTTAACTCTGTCATTTGCCTTCTTTTCTGAAAATCCAAATCTAAGGAAAAAAATACACAAAGGTAATATCTGGAGCAGAAGAGCCTTGCTATTAGAAGGTGACCATCAATATTTTTTTTTTCTCCTGTGGTGATGTTTGGTACTCCAAAGTTTCTATAGCCAAAATCTAGTCATTATAGAAGATAAACTTGAGACAGCAATCCATCTCTTCTTAAAGTAGATGCGTATGTTTGCTCAGAAAAGTAATTTCCTAATTTACATCAGTTATATTGACCAGATTACCGTTGAATGTATTAGGAACTTAGACCACACTGCACTATCACCTACCCATTCTTAGTTCCCAGAGCTTAATCTGAAGAAGTGTAAATTTGAATAGAAAAGTGATCATCAACACAAATTTATCTTAAAGTCTGCTACAAAATGATGCAAAACTATTTAATGTTGTTTGATTTACTTAGATTAAGAATGATCAATGAGACATTTATAACAAACCTTTAATCTGGTTGTAGCCTCAGTTGCATTATCTGTCAACCTCTCTTTGCACAACAGGCTGTCCGCAGTGAAGGGTATTTTCAGTGCTCCGGTAGAGTTTTACATCAGGAAACCAAGAGGGTAATTCAACCCAGTAAGTCAATTAGCATTTTCATTCTCACAATACGTTTACTGCGACTCTGTCTCTGCTGCTAAAGGCCAATATCAATGAACTGGTCTACTGACCATACAGATCTCCCAGATACTGAAGCTGAACCTTCTTCCAGCTGCTTGTCAATGCCACTAGTTTGCTAACCACATATTTTTGATTTCTGGTATTGGATCTTCCTTCAGTGTTCCCTACAACGGTTAGAACACACATCAGCATATGTCCAGAGGAAAATCTGTGGTGCAAACATTAGGAACCAATCACTACTAGCTAAGATAAAAGATTGATTGGATTATTTTGCAAATGTTACTAGAAAAATCACATAATAGTTTGACCTAGGATAATCTCAAAAGAAAAAGCTAAACCTGAACAGTTCAAAATTCATTATGTGGTAGCTTTCATCAATGTTTACTACAATAGTAGTATATTTGCTATATTTTCCAATCCTGATGCCATTATCATGTCACCTCCTTATTTTTCTCTATTTCCTTTTTTTAATTTAAACTACCTTTGAAATAATTGTATTTATAAATTCTCATTGATAGATGAAAAGAAGAGAGGAAAAAGAGTCAACATTATCCTTCTTACAGAGTTCAAAATGAGATTTATTGCTTCAAATATTCAATCTATTTCCTTAGACTATGTTATAAATGCACCTACATTACCTGCTGCATGTCATCAAAGATCACAAGAAATTTGTTCTACAATAAGTGACACTGGTAATTTTGGAGAAGGCCTTTTTACTACCAATGCATTTTAGATAATGGAATGTAACTGGGAATATGTGTATAACCATCTCCTAAATCAGCCAAGAGTTTTTGATTCTATTATAAACGGAGATAGCAAAACTCAAATAGTACAGAACCCCACCTGAAGGCACAATGAACAAGTAAATTCTTCATGTGCCTCCTCATACCAAATAATAGGAAAAAGAATACCTAGTGAGAAAACTGAATAATAACCTAGTAAATTGAACCAAGTATTCAAAATAATTATTTAAAAGTATAATAATTTATCAAAATATTGACAATGTAAAAACATGCGTAGTCTGCAACTAATGGATTAGATATTTTTCTAAAATATAGTATTCAAAGCCCACAGATTCAGTTATGCTAATAAATAATGAACTAGATTCCTCACATTCTTTTATATATTATTTTAATATAACCATGCTTATGCCAAACTGAATGAAGAAAAAAATATATACCTTGTTCATAGATTTTCCAGGTAAAAAAAAAAAGGAGGAATATGTTTACTGATAAAGAACAGGTAGGCTAGAGATGACTAGCTGACCTTGAAACAGCTTGTGAGCACTTGTACTGACACTGATTTTATTACAGAACACTTCCTCTTCCTTGAAAAAAAGTGTAAGTGGAAAACAACAATATTCAGATTCGAGATCTTTTGATCTTTGGAATGTGTTCAATGAACTTTTGAAATAACCTTAAGGGCTTCAGCAAATCAGATACTTGAGGACAGTCCATGAAAAATCAAAGTGAGTATGTGTATGCATGCACGCATGTACATCTGTGTGACTGTGTCTTCTTCCATTTAAACAAGAACCTGAAGGCCATTTTTAAAAGCTAGAGTATTTTGAAGCAAGATGAAAGGAGAAAAACAAAGGTAAGTTTTATCTGTAAGGATTATGTCTGTAAAGTCACATAGAGTTTTGAGACTCGAGGTTATAAACAATTTTTAGAATTAGAAAATACAGATCTTATTAAGACATATTTATACCACACAGTATCTTAGTGTACAGAGAACTGTATGCACATTAGGCTTGGGGAATTTGTATATTTATGGGCAGATTAGTCCTCAGAGGATTCAAAGTGCTTGTTTTATGAGGTAAACATTACTAACTACAACCATGTAAAGGAATGAATTTATAAAAGATTTTCAGCAATAATATAAGCAATATCTAATTCCTTCCACAGGTGTGATTTGGGCGGGGGGGGGAGGGGAAGGAAAAAGATGCATTAGTTCTCAATGAGGGTCATGTAAAAAAGCTTTTAAAATGTTGTAAAACATCATTGAAAGAATAGCATTAATCTTGAAACAGAGTTTCAATTATAGACTAACATTAACTTGAGAACTATTTCACTCATTTTAATCTGTGTTGGTGTGTATTATGCACAACAGTAACTCCTTTCAGATAAATCAGTAGCTCAGGTAGATGACAATTATGTAAGCACACACAAATTAGGGTCTACAGATCTTGGCCACAATCAGCTTGTCCTGGTTTTGGCAGGGACAGAGTTAATTTTCCTCTCAGTAGCTGGTGTGTTTTGGATTTAGTGTGTGAAGAATGTTGATAAACACTCTGATGATAGGAGCTGTTGTGAATGAGACCAAGGACACCGTCCTGCTTTCCAAGTCTTGCTAATTTACAGATGCAGGAAGCTGGGAGAAAGACGGATAGAATAATTGACCCAAACTGGCCACAGAGAGTATTCCATGCCATAAACCTCATGCTCAGTATATAAGTAGGGGCTGGCCAGGGCAGGTATCTGCCTTCCTGGCATCCATCTTTCTCCCTCATTTGCTGGCATTGTTCCCTCTACCTTGCTGGCTCCCTTTTGCTCCTTTGCTTGCCGCTTGGTTTTGTTTCCATGATGGCTGCTCAGGACGGGCTGTATTGGTCACTGGGACATTGGGTGGTGAGAAAATATACATTGTTCATTTTGTATATTTTAATATCCTTATATTCTGTTATTATTGTATTTTTCCCCTGTTATTTTAGTAAATTGTCTTCATCTCAACCCACGAGTTTTCCTTCCTTCCCAGTTCTCTCCCCCATCCCACTGGGGAGGGTGAGCGAGAAACTGTGTGGTGATTTGGGCTAAACCATCACACAGCTCTTTACTCTTTCTCATAATTGAGAGGCAATGGTTTAATAGGACTAACAGTTGTGAAATGTCTACAAACACAGTGCACTGAAAGTCAGCACGACTCCTTTACAGAAATACACAGGTAGCTGTTGGTGTTGGCATTCACAGGCCCAGGGATAGCTTTTTATGCCCACTCCTAGCCCTGCAGAACTTGGCTGTGTCTCAGGCCAGAAAATGCCATTATTTTTCCTGCTGTCTTTGTGAGACTCAGGGATGTTTGTTTCCAGCTCCTTTATGCTACCTGAAATTTAACAGCTATGAAAAAGGTAGAACAGTTTAAAGTTCACTTTAAAACATTAAATTCAGTATTTTTTTCTAAACAAAAAAAAAGCTGGAAACAGATAAAGATAAACATAAGCTTTGACATATTTACTTATTTATTGCAACCAGTCTCACTTTTAAGAGGTTTAACAATCACTATGTGATGAAAAATATGCTAGCATTGGGAAGTATATTTTTTTTTTTCAGAGCCATGGTGTATTATTTATTCTATAGGCTGATTATCAGCATCCAATCATTACTATGCCTTCGATTCCTTCTTTTATAAATGACATTTTTCACTATCATATACCATTTCAGGACCTGAGTTTCAACATCAAACATTTTTTTGGTGGAACACGTGCCAAAGTCCATCATCTCCCTCCCTTCTCATCTCCTAAATACTCACTCTTTAGCTTCTGCTGCAAATTGATTCCTCTCATGTCTGTCTGATCCATGGACCATGCCAAATTCTTCTGAGGCTTTAAAGTTGGATTTAAGAGCACAGAATTAAAGGGAAGTGCCAGCTAATAAAAATGAACAAATACATTGAAAATTTTAAATCATTGATGAGCTAGTGTCAAATGCTTTCGTCTTTTCAAACACTATTTTTACATTAAAATCTCTATCACGTATAAACAGAACTAAACATAGTTTTATTTTCTTTTTTTTTTGTGACACGATCATTTACCAATAAAAGAGCAGAAAACAGAAAAAGATCTAAGTATTTGCTTTCTTATGGTCATTCTTGGGCTCTACAGCTCTCAGAAGAGGATGGGAGATTACTTTCTTGCTTCTATTCTTTAAAGAAAAGATCTTTTTAACTTGAAAGACTTGGTATGGAAACAGAAATGGGCCAATGAGTAACTTGCAAATCAGAATGGTTTGAGTTGGAAGGGATCTTGAAGGGTCTCTTTAGACCCTTTATATGTAAATATATACACTCAACTCATAAGCTAATAAAAGACAGTGAGGTGTAGTACGATTGAAGCAGAAGAGAATTATATTCTTAAACTTCCTAACAAATGTAACTTTTAATGACTCGGTAAATATGAGTAAGAAAATACTTTTAATAGTTTCTTCTAGTTTAAATAGATGTCTTTGAATGCAGCTAAACCTTCAAAGAGGAGCACTTAAGGTAGATCTCTGTCAGGAGAGAGAACTCAAGGGATCTTGTTTCCCATTCAGATTAAACTGTTTCTGACATTAGTCAAAGAATTCTGTCAAATATATTATTTGCTAAGATATTTGACTTTTTTCTTTTTTAATCTACTAAGCGGAAACAATGCAAAATTGTCACCATTAGACTGGAAAAAATTACTTAGAAGAGTATTCAGTGGTTCCAAGCGCAGTCTGGCAGTGACCATAAGTTACTACCATATTATTTTGCACTAGTGAAACTTTCCACTTTTATCTATGCTTCATATATCTTCAGAGTTCTATATAGATTGTGTACCCAATGGACAGCCTTTGTCCTTGTGCAACAGGGCCAGGTTTTCTTTGTGACCTTGTCTGGGATTATTCAAGACATCTGAAATTTCACTATACTATAGAATTAGCGAAGCTATTAGGAAGTCTAGAGTGTTGGAGTTCAGTTTGTTTTAAATCTTTACAGGTGTATGAAAATACATAAAATTAAGGATTTTTGTTACTTTCACTTCAGCCCCAATAGTGTTTTAATCAGAGAATCTTTGCTGAACAATAGCAAGAGAACTTATATATTGAAGGCAACAAAACATCTCCATAGAATTAAATTTGTACTTTTGTTCTTATAACCCTGTCTTCCCAGGAGTTTATTTTGTGGAGCTTAGGACAGAGGCAGCACAAGTGGATGAAAATTCACATCCCCTTTCAAATGAAATTAAATTAATAAAATTAAGGCTCCACATCCAGGGTTCTCATTCCAGCACTTTTGCAACGCAAAATGTTTTTATCAAAGCAAGATTGAATCTCCCAGTTGACTTGTAGCACTACAAACCTTCACATACATGCTATGCTTTATTCATCAACTGTAGACTCAAGTCACAGGCAAAGTCATTCTCTACTGAGACAGAATGACTCAAGGCTGCATTTAAATAGTAATTTAACCACTAGGTATTTTGAAATACATTATTATAAGTAAGCAAAGTTTCACTAGCCTTCTTCATGCACTCCAAGTAACTGGTTAAAAAATATTTCTCTAAAGTTTAACTTACTTAATTCAATGAAGAATCCATTATGAAGAGTCACAAAATAATCATTGATACTCTTGCTTCAAGTAGCCTCTCTCTTTTCTTTTTACATTCAAAATAATATGAAAATTCATTTAAAAATCATTCCAGGCTGTCAGGCAGCCTATTTAAAAGAGATAGAGTAAAGGGCTCTTAATTTTAAGTTCACTGAGACCAGTATTATTGCAAATATCTCAATTCAATGCACAAGTATGTTATAGAAGGCTTTCTCCACAACCACACCATCTCTATCAGTTGGTTTGTGTGAATAACTCTTTTTATAAACTCAGAGCAAAACTAGGAAAAACATGTAGAAATTATTATGAAATTACTGCAATGATCACCATATCCGGTAACAATGAACCTAAAATTTGCAGTGTAATACTTCAATTTTAAAAAACAACCAATAAACCTCCAACCAAATAGAAAAAAAAAGACCATTTATCCAGAATGTCTTCCTACAGTAACTCTTCTTAGGTATCTCATCAGCTGTGAATCTAGATCTAAGATACATATTTCAGCAGGAGAGTAACACACAAGATTAGTTATTAATAACAGGTTTCCAATTTAGCATGAAGTTAATGGTTTAAGTATTTGTCACGAGTGTAGCTGTATCAAGCTTGATTACTTTTCCTACAGGGTAGGTAAATCTAAAGCAGGTAAAAGGGGTGATTTATGTTTCTGCATTATCAAAATACATTTGGAAAAAAACATATTGGTTAGGAATAAAAAAATAAGTGAATAACACAGATGCATATGTACACTGGTTCCTTTCTATAATGGAAATATACCATGGATGTACCACTGTATCATGTATTTCTGATCTCTATATAGGGGTTATTGTAGAACAAAAGACCATCACAAATTTGAAAGATTTTTTAAAATTATATATTGAAATAATACCTTGCATTGTCATGCTGTGTTTCGGGTTTTTTTTTTTTTTTTAAGCTCAGAAGAGCTTAAATTGCAGAACTTCAACTGAAAGCAATACTCAGTACCTGCAGGATACTGATTTTTTCAAAATCAGGTTAAGTAAGTTCATAGACTCATAGAATAGTTTGGGTTGGAAGGGACCTTCAAAGGTCATGTAGCCCAACCCCTGTGCAAGGAACAGGAATACCTTCCACTAGATCAGGTTGCTCTGAGCTCCATCCAGCCTGGCTTTGAATGTTTCCGGGGATGGGGCATCTACCACCTCTCTGTTCCAGTGTTCCATCACGCTCGTAAAAAAATTTCTCCTTATATATCAAATCTGAATCTACCTCCCTCTATTTTAAAACCATTACCCTTCATCCTGTCACAACAAGCCCTGCTGAAGAGTTTATCCCTGTCTTTGTTATAAGCCCCCTTTAGGTACTGGAAGGCTGCAATAAGATCTCCCTGGAGCTTGCTCTTCTCCAGGCTGAACAGCATAAACTCTCAGCCTGTCCTCACAGGAGGGGTGCTCCAGCCCTCTGATCATCTTTGCAGCCCTCCTCTGGAGGCTTTCCAACAGGTCCACGTCCTTCTTATGTTGGGGGCTCTAGAGCTGGATGCAGTACTCCAGGTGGGGTCTCACAAGACCAGAGTAAAAGGAAAAATCACCTTCCTTGACCTGCTGGCCACGCTTCTTTTGACGCAACCCAGGATGCAGTTGGCTCTCTGCGCTCTAAGCGTGCATTGTTGGCTCATGTTGAACTTCTCATCAACCAGCACCCTCAAGTCCTTCTCCTCAAGACTTCTCTCAATCCAGTCTCCATCCAGCCTGTATTTGTGCTTGAGATTGCCCCAACTCATATGCAGGGCCTTACACCTGGCTTTGTTGAACTTCATGAGGTTTGGACTGGCCCACCACTCAAGCCTGCCAAGGTCCCTCTGGATGGCATCCCTTCCCTCCAGCATGTCCACAGCACCACACAGCTTGGTGTCCTTAATGAACCTGGTGAGAATGCACTCAATCCCACTGTCCATGTGGCTGACAAAGATGTTGAACAGGGTCGGTCCCAATACTGACCACTGAGGAACACTACTCTTCACTGGTCTCCACTTGAACATTGAGCCATTAACCACAACTCTTTGAGTGCGACCATCCAGACAATTCCTTATTCACCAAGTATTCCATCTGTCCAATCCACGTCTCTCCAGATTAGAGACGAGGATGTTGTGCAGGAGAGTGTCAAATGCTTTGCAAAAGTCCAGGTAGACGACGTCAATAAACAAGACAGAAACAACAGTGAAATAAATTAAAACCATTCTATGTCTGGTCTTCAGCTAGCATGAATTTATACAGCTCCAGAAAAGTCAGTGAACTTGGATTATCTTGTTTGAAATATATGAAAAATAGCTAATGTCATTTTTATAGCTGTAATAATGTCAGAGTTTAAAGAGCAATGATGTTTTGACTTCCAGAGGTAAAAAGTTAAGAATGTAGCCTAGCTTGGAATACAGAATACAGTTTCCACAAATATAACAGTGCAGTTTTTGGAGCACCCGCAATTCCAAGTTTCTACTAATATATTGCCTAAAAATACATTGCAAATGTAAACACTGTAAATCGCCTAGTAATTCCCCTTTGGAAGAAAAGGGTAATGTCTCAGAACAATTAAAGTGCCTTGTAATGTCGTATGACCTATTTTCTAAACAATATTATGTATTTCACTGCATTATGATTACAACTGGTGAAAAAAATCAGGGCAGTCTCAAAAGGAGGCTGAGTTTGAAAGTGGAGTCAAGAATGTAGATCAACACTGGAGATGTGTTTCTATTTTCATGCTGATATCAAAAATACTTTACAGAGCTTGCAATCAAAACATTACAAAATTGTGAGGGAGTTTAAGTACAGTTATAAATCTCAAACATGAAATTCCAGCCTCTCTTTAAATGACACATTACTAATCCATCTCATCCCCTTTTACATTATCCTTTTTCACCTTCATATGGTTGCTACTAATTAATACTGTCACCTTTCTACCACTTTCCACAACATTCAGTCAATGTCAGCAACTAACCTTATGCTCTGCTGCTGCTTATAGATTAATTTACTGAACCATCTGTCTGCTTTTTCTACTCTAAGTATTTCCACATTGTATGATATTGTAATAAGCCAACACCATTCAATCTAAAATATTATTTTAATCTATGAAAGATGGAATGATTTGTCTGGAAATTGTAGCTGGCTTCATGAAAACATCAGTGGTAATATGATTATGATCTCTCATTCCTGATAGCAGAGGCTAATCAGCTTTTTATTATCCTTTTTTATACTTTTATTCACATTTTCATTATTTTATTACTTCCTTTTTTTTTTTCAGTCATATCCTTTCATTCTCCTTCTCCTTCCATACAGCCTAACATATTATAGTAGAATTCTATCTATACTGTATTAAGGAATAATCAAGTCGTCTAAAAAGAAGAGCACAATGTAATTTAGGTATGGGCATCTAGGAAAAAAACAAGTATTGTCAGTCTCTGCTAGACAAGGTTGTATAGCAGTCATTTAACAAAGCTCTGTAGAAGGAGGTATGCAGCTACCGAATCTTAAAGACCATGAATTACAGACTGACATTGTACATGAGATGATGATGGATGCAATGTAACAATATGACTGAATAATAATAGCTATCTCTCAGGAATACATGTATCTAGATAAATCTAAAAATACTTCATAAAAATTAATACTTCGAGTAAAAATACTTCAAGACACAACTGAATCTCAGATACATGCAAACAAGGGATAATGGTTTTAAAACAGGAGGAGGCAGATTCAGACTGGATATAAGGAAGAAATTTTTTACAATGATAGCAGTGAAGCACTGGAATAGGTTGCCCAGAGAGATGGTAGATGCCCCATCCCTGGAAGTGTTCAAGTCCAGGTTGGACGGGACTCTAAGCAACCTGATCTGGTTGGAGATGTCCCTGGTCCTCACAGGGGGGCTTGGAATAGATGACCTTTAAAGGTTCCTTCCAACCCAAACCATTCTATGATTCTGTCTTTTGGGAGTATTTTATAAAAGTTCCCTTGAGAATCAGAACTGGAAGTATCAGAGATGGAAGAGTTCTGCATAAGATGTTCCCCCTGTGGTGATTAGACATTCCTGTCCTTTACTGATCATCAGCATGGTTCACTGTGGTGCATAGACTTGTATCACTGGAAAGCAGTCAAGCCCATAAAACCAGTAATATTTTATAGCAAACATTTTATTTATAGTAATTCTTATTTTAAAATTCCTTCTGCTATCTTCTGTTGTACTGATAGTTTAATAAAATTGTGGAGGAAAACACAGATCTTTTAAAATATGATAAGTAAAAATAAAAACTATATATTTTAGTTTCTTTTTTTCTATTATTTATTTAGAATTGAGCAATGAAATTATAAGTTCAGGAGAACACCATTCCACCAAATCAACAAATGGCTACAGAAGTGGTGCCACAGACAGAGGTTCAGCTACTTAGACCATGGGACTCACTTTGAGAAGCCTGGTGTACTGGGGGCTGATGGGGTCCATCTGACAGAGAAAGGGAAGAGTGTCTTTGCCCAAAGGCTTGGCAAGCAGGTAAAGAGGGCTTTAAACTAAAGTTGCTGGAGGAGGGGAAGCACAGTTGTGTAAATAAGCTGTTGAATGGGCTAACAATATTATGGACTACTTCAATTCTCCTGGTCATTTAAACTGAAAATTATTTGTGATAAATAGAAAATCTTAAAAATAGCTGAAGACACATTTGGATTTATTTTCTGTGGAAAAAATAAATAGCTAGTTATAAACTATGATGAATAAAACTGCTAACCATATACATAAAACATTGCATTAAAGTGTCACTTATTGTCATATGAGTTTGTGTAACATACTATTAATTGGCATAGCTGGAAAAATACTAGGGCTGCCTAGATGCTATGAATTTCCTCTATGTAAGTGCTACTTGTATTTTAATTGCCATTTTCAATGCCATTTTGAATGATGGGGGAAATGTTTGACACAGAAGGCCATAACCTCTACTTTTTGAGATTCTGCAAAACTTAAATGTTGAAGGTACTTTAAAACACCCAGCTCTCCTACCATTTATGTTTTCCTCAAGCAAAAATAAGTCTTAGAATAGAGCTAATAAACACTAGAGCATTTAACATAATTGAAATTCTCAGGCAGGAGAACCTACATACCTTTTCAGATTCGTTACACATCAATATACCTAAAATTTAGCACTTATATATAGGTGTTTTGCTTAAAGGAATCTATTTGTAGTCTTTGTTATGCTACTACACTTACTTCGATTGCATAGCTAAGAATTTTGTGTGCATTGTTATTGTAGGTCTCTTCTTATAAAGAAATACATAGTAGAATCCAATTACTATTAAAAATCTATGATATCTATTTTGTATAGATATATTTACCATAGCAGTCCCGGAGGTCACACTCAAGTAAAATACAAAGAATAACACAAGTCTGAAGTAGGAGAACTGAAATCCTTTGAGAATTGCTGATCTCTGTGAAGAGCTAACAAAAATCAAACTGGAATAATATGTTAGGCAGGGACATTAGCCAAGGAGAATCTCCTTGCTAATTAGGAAATAAGTTGTCTTAATTAGTCATCCTGCAAAACATTGATTGTGTTCCCAGCTTTCAGGTTTTTTTTCTACCACTGCATGATTACCTTACTAATTCATGAGTGGGTAAATTTACTAGATGTGTGAGAAACTGTAATTCAAAATTGACTTATTGGATGTTATTAGTAATATCAAGTAGATACAATGTACTTCCTATAATTGGCATAAAATGCATCTATTTTATGACTAAAGGATATTTGCCCCTCAGGTACCTGATCGTCAGTCCTATGATAGACACTTTTAAATTTTGGTTTTCATCATATTAAAATTAGTAAGCTGTATTTGCAAGATGCCCTCAACCTGACCTCTTCACATAACCCTGCTCAAGTGATAACTGCCGGTGGCAGCCCTGATGGATGCCTCTGGTCCCTATGGTGGCATCTGGCTTAAAGTAGATTTGGGAGAGACTGATAACAGCACAATAGCCAAGGCCTAATTTATGGTAATGTGCCCATCTAACCCCAGTGCTAGTCAATGTCCAATTGATGCCAAATTTGGGAGAAGCTAACAACTGCAGTTGATATGCAAATATGACTATTAGTGAATTATCTTGCTCTACAAACAGTGAGCAGCCCAAGAACCCTTTAAGGTCTCCTGCACGGGTTGCACATCGGGATCTCCCCTTGAGTAGGGATGCCTTTCAAAGTTACTCCCCAAGGTAATCCCTGCTGCAACAGATACTTTGTAAGTGAATTGGGAATAAGAGCCCTGAAACTTTGGAATCTTAGCTAAGTGATATAAAGGATTGATTGTGCACATATAATCCTTTAGACATAAACCATTGGTCAAGCCTGGGGCTAGGATTGGATCCAGCCTCATCTAGACTCCTCTGACAAGGAGTTTGGAAAGCAAGGGAGTCCTTTCTGAATCTTATGACTCAACGGAGGGCCTTTCTTATGGTTTTGTCTGACCCTGTCCTCTATGCAGTAAGTAATCAAGTGTACCCTGCTATCGAATCTTGTTAAACCTGTGTCACTTTTACCATTTGCCATCAAACTTTGTTAAATCATTGGTTTTATTAATAAAGTATATTGTTGCTTTTCTTAAAAGTGAAGTGCATCACACCATCTGTGACACAAGGTCATCAGTATTCAGATATATGCCAAGTTAACAGGAGAAAGAAACAAATCACACAAATAATAGCCTTTTCCCCTTAAGAAAAAAAGTTCTCTTTCTGTGCAAAGAATCAAATGGTCATCAGAAATTATTAGATTAATAAATTTTGTAGATGCAGGAAAGTGCTTAGGGACTTCTGCTAAGAATAGAGCTGACTTCTGTGATTATTCCATTTAGTTCAACTTATGAAGTTTGTTTGAAGCCTAAAAGTTATCTTTCTTATAGAGAGTTCAATAGTCTCTTTTCTTTTTTAATAGAAGAGATGGATTGTCTATTCTACGATGGAGATCGAATTCTTATGTTTTTCCCTTTTTAATTAAACATTACAAATGAAAATATCTTTTGTTCTAACATGAAAAAAAACCAAACAAACATACTTTTATTTTCCTTTAACTCAATGTGTATTAGCAGAAATATCACTTCATCTCTTGGTACCTCAGTTTCCTATGAGTAGAGAAAGACAATGATTGCCTCAAATGGGTGTTTAGAGGCCTAATTACGTACCGTTTGTATCATTCTGAGATCCTCAGAGGA
This sequence comes from Chlamydotis macqueenii, assembly GCF_036417535.1. Taxonomy (NCBI): domain Eukaryota; kingdom Metazoa; phylum Chordata; class Aves; order Otidiformes; family Otididae; genus Chlamydotis; species Chlamydotis macqueenii. The sequence continues at coordinate 48,047,717 of NC_141560.1, read as the reverse complement.
AAGCAATTACACTGTGTGTATGAAAAATATTACTACACTAATTAATTCATTATTGAAAAATGACATGATTATCTGACATATTCCAAATGTAATTGCATCCATTACTATTTTTAAGGTTCCCTTTCGACTTGAATGGCTTTTCACACCTAAGAAAGAAAACTGTTCTCTTAATTGAATCATCAGTTCTATGAATAATCCAGTAAAGTCACTTTGTGCACTATACGTTGCTAGGCTTCGTTTTTCCTGTATGTACTTTCATCCAGTAAAGTGGCATCTTAGGAAAGAAGGTTAATAACAGGACACCATTATGGTAGGAGAAAGGATTGTGTGGTTGTTTTTTGTTTTTTTCCTTTATTAGTATAAGTCTCTGCTAAATCTTCAAGTTTCAGAAAGGCTTCATTAAATGAATCCTGCAATTCATTTGCAGAAATGAACCAAAAAGGCAAATAAATTTCACATCTCAGTGTCTTCTGCTGGATCATAGAAACCCATTTTTTTCCTCCCTAGAACTGACTTTCCACTTTCATTCCATTTTTTTTTTTTTTTCACTCAAGGGTTGTCTCAGTATTAAGACCTTAGGCAGATGTTTTATGACAGTAAGCAAATGTTTCTTTAGGGAAGAAACTATGTTCCCTCCTACAGCTAAAGTGGTATTGCCTGTGATCTGGTCAGTACTATTAGATTTTTTTTAGTTCACAAAGTTTTAGGATAAGTGTCCTAAAATAAGACTTGGAGTATTTGGCATGACTGCATCTCAATTGTGATAGACATCTTACAGCTCTGAGAAGGACTTGGGGGTACTGGTGGATGAGAAGCTCAACACGAGCCAACAATGCACGCTTGCAGCCCAGAAAGCCAACTGCATTCTAGACTGCGTGAAAAAGAAGCATGGCCAGCAGGTCAAGGGAGGTGATTCTCCCCCTCTACTCTGCCCTGGTGAGACCCCACCTGGAGTACTGTGTCCAACTCTGGAGCGTCCAACATAAGAACGACACGGACCAGTTGGAGACGGTCCAGAGGAAGGCCACAAAGATGATAAGAGGCCTGGAGCACCTATCCTGCAAGGACAGGCTGAGAGAGTTGGGGTATTCTGGTATTTAGGTATTCTGAAATTCAGGTCTGTGAGTTAAATAGCAGGAGAAAATTTGTCATCTGTACAACCTCCTTCAGTGCCTGCGAACTGTTGTGAATTTACACATTGTTTTTTAAATTTCACATCACTTATATAACATTTAAGATTCAATGAGGATATTTTACATGGCTTTACTCTATAGCATTGTTAAAGATGGCAGTGGTACTTAAGACAAAGCAGGGTGAAGTGAGGCAGAATTTTACCTTTGCCATTTAAGTAACAAATAACATAACATCTGTTCTCTAACTCATGTTCCCATGTATTATTGTTACTTAAAAGAATGTACACAGAAATACTGGAGCAACAGAAACTTAAAGATGAATCAATAGGAGCAGATGGAGAGACTGCCTTCAGATGCGCTGACAGTTAAAGGACTTTTAGAAATATTAACACTGTTGTGTTTTCTTTTATAAACACCGCCTGTGGGAATAAAAAGATGGCAGGCTGTTCAGTAGAAGTGGTGGGAATTAATGCAGTCTTTCTTTCTACTAAATTTCTGCTAGTACTCCTAATTAGCACATCAACTGATTAGGAGTAGATGCTAGCTATAGTAGCGTAAGGTGCTAGCTACAGTCTGTCTTTGGACAAAGTTTGCATGTTCCTAAATATCATTGCTACTAAATGCCACAGAGGAGTTATTTGGCTAGCAAAACATTATATGTGAGATTTCCCAGAAGAGAAAGATTCACCTTCTTGCTACAGAAAACAGTAATAAAAATAACTCTATGATGTGTGTCTTTTCCTCCTGAGGAAAGTATCTTGATTTGACTTAATTTTGTTGACATTTTCCTCATCAAATTATAATCAAAAATAAATGACATGAAAGTGAGACTTCACATGAAAGTGTTGTAATAGTAAATATAGGATAAGGATGGAGTTGTCACTTGAGAAAATACTTGCAACAACACTTCTATGAGAATCTTCTTGATGCATATGCTTAGGTCTCAAATGCCAACTTCAGCAGATATTTTATTAGTTCCATTTTTATTTAAAGTTTGGAGCAGAAGGCCATCCAAACTTATATTCATTAGTTTAAGCCAGGAATCAGAGACAGATTGAGCAAGGACAGCCTTTTCTGTCCTTGAGGAAAAAGAGAAAGAAATCCAGGTTCACATCTGTAATTTTGAGTACTACTTAAACTCAAGTACCATTACTGACTGACTGTTTTCATTGTGGGAATTTGTTCAGGGTCACTGTAACATTTATGAGGTACAAAATCCAAAACGGAAAAAGTATGACTAATGCAACATATTCAGATTTTCATCAGGTTACTGACTGGGCTAATGAGGATTTGTTGCCCTTGGAGGACTTGAAGAACACTCTGCCTTTTCTGATAAGACATATCACTTCTTTAATAACTCAGAGTGGCTCTGGACCTCTGACGTTCCTCACGTAGAAGGGGTAAACCACAGACATGGATAGTTACTCATCTAGGTTTGCAGACTTCTTTTCCCCAATAGTCCAGACTGAATACTTCTGTCTTCACTATTATACCAGGAGATTACTGCTGCATAATCCTACTGGAGTGATCAGATATTACCATGTTGTTAAATGTCCTTGTACCTATGTAGTCTATTTACATGATATCTGAGCATTGTTTAACTATCTCTGAAGGCATATGCCTTAAAAGAACCTGTGAGAGGGCTAGATGTGGGTAAAAAGTTGTTAAATATCAGCTAGAGGTATATCAAGGCTCTGAAATATCTAAATAAAAAAAAAAATTACTGTAAAGAAGGAATTCACTTCAATGAGTCACAAATGCTTCACAACTTTTTAGCTCACTATAGAAGGTCACAGTGATCTACTGCCTCTGGTATTATTACAAGTTTTACTACTTCCTTTGCATTAAGGCCATAGCATTACCTCAAATTACTTTCCTAACCAGATTTGGTATCTCATAAATTCAGGAGACAGGTAAAATAGAAAAGTTTTATAAAGCATAAAAAGCTCAAGTGTCTTTGGTAACGAAGTTATTTCCTTCTAAGTTCTTCTTATACAGCTGTCTAAGAAAAATGTGGTGAAAAAAAATTCCAAACCATCAAGCAGCAATACAATTCTACCCACCCCAGGCATATAAATGACCTGCTGAATCATACTTCTGCATGTGATATGGGCTACCTTAATATGTGGTGCTGTTCTTTTGCTTTTTTTTTTTTTTTGCATAATTTAAATTAAAAAATCGAAATTGATTCAACTATATGTACAATATACTAAGCTATGGAAGTCTGGGTACAGGGAAAGAAGTTTCTGGGTTTTGTCCTACTTTCTCTCTTGTTAATCAATGACCACCTGAGCTGCATTTGGGGCACAGGCCATGAGCTGGCTTTACCATCTGTACTCACTAGCCCTGTTCATCAGTCAATGTGGTGAAGAGGAGTTCTCTTCCATCAATGTTCACTATTTTGATATATCATTTGCCCCACACATCTTTCATTAAAATACTGAAGCACACATTCTACTTGAATGCATATTTGAAATTTTGCACAAAATAATCCCATATCATTAATTAGGGACAGGTGTAATCACTTTGGTGCGCAATCCTTTACTCTGTCATGTTATTTTACCTGCATATTTACAATATAACACCTTAAGCAGAACTGCTGCAATTAATTAATATAAAATACATAATACAAAAATCAAGTCGCAAAAGTTGGAAGTTTTTCTGCACTGTTTAAAATATCTTTTCACAAATGTGGGGAATGCAAAGGATTAGGTTTTGTTTCTGAGTGGGATGTCGGATATAAATGTTTGAAGATTCATTATTTTGCAATCTGAAGTTTGAATTTTGATACAACCTTCAACTCGGAATGAATTTGTCTTAGCTAGAGAATTGGCTGCATTTTGATAAAATAGAATTAACCCAAAAAGAGTAAAAGATAGGAAGCAGACTGACTTATATTTGCTATGAAATATGGGAAGTAAGCTCTTAACTCCAATCTAGCTGGTGGATATTTTGTGCTTCATTAGTGAAAATTATCTTAACTGGAATTAATCATGCTATGCTGTTGAACTTAGTACAAAACTATTAAATTAAAATAATCTAGTTTAAAATGGTAAAAACTAAAATTTCATAAAATATTATTACTGGAAGTTTCATTTCAGCAGAACCCCAAAACTCCCATTGCAGTATATTAGTTGTACATTGCAGAATTAATATTCAAGTACTCGCACTTCAAGCAAGACTTCATCTCTGCCCTGAGAAAACTACATTGTAAAACATGAATTCAGATAGAGTAGCCTCAATGATTTTTTATTTAAAAAAATTAAAATAAACTTTAACTATATCAAGTAATAATATACTGCGGCTTATGTATTTATTTTGGGCTGTGTACTATACATCCATAGAAGTACACTCCCATAACTAAGAGGGGATCTGGTCTCCAGAGTAAGCAGATGTTAAACCTAAGCTGTACACAAATTCCCATATTACAATTAACAATCTGAAGATTAAAACTAATCATGTTTCCTATAAAGCTGCCTAAGACAAAAGAACTTGAAAGCATTTGTAGAACTAACTACAGCTATGAACAATAAATTGAAGAGATAAGTAGCTACTGTTCTTACACTTTTCCAATGAAAGACAGAAATTTAATCTACACTAATAGCTCTGAAACTATATGAAAAAATACTACTGAATTTAAATGCTAAAAATAATATTCTAAGTCTAAAACTTGGGTAAATGTACTAGGATAGAAAATGAATATGGAACAATTAACCTTAAATATATAGCTTAATGTAAATGAATTTCATCAGCTTCAGTCACAGTCATAATTAAATCTAAAGTGATGGGAAATAAGCCTACAAGAGCGGGGTTAAACTGTACCTACTATAAAAGAATTCTATAAAATGGAGACTTTCAGTGATGTGAAGAGCAAACACTGGTCAGTTTCAAAGGACATAACATAATACAAACTGATAGAGGCTTACATTAAGACTGTAGATTGTGACCACTGCATAATCCAACCCTAACTAATCTGTGATTCTATGTGACCATTAATGGACAAGTACAGAAAGGGAGTGCTGAAAGAAACCAACCTGTCATCTCAAGCCGTGTCATTTCCATTCACAGCTGTTGAAATTGGAGACACAAGGATACGGATAAAACTGCAGAGAATAAGACTAGTGAATCCTAAATTAAAGGAAATAAATTAAAATGCTATAGCTGAATATGCTTTGATGGATACATACATGAATTAAACTAATTCAGATAAAGCTGACAGGAAATTAACTCATAATGATTGAGCTGTAGTCAAACACAATATGAAACAATGCCTCAGTGTTAAAATGAATCAAAGCAGCTATGAAATGAACTCTTAAAGTGAGATAAGCAGCAAAATGTAGCAAAACTTCACAGAAGGGGACATGTAGGATGGTTTAACAGCTACTTCATGCATGTTACTGAACATACAATATTGCATCAAATACAGTCTGGAGATTTAAAACAAGATAATCAACTAAGATTTCTAAAATAAATAAAATGAGGGTTGTTTTTTTTTTTAATGCACAGAGAAGCAAACGAATAAAAGATAGCCTGAAGTAGCAGTTAGCATCTCTCATCAAAAACAGCTGTTTACCTGAAGTTGTATCAATAGACAAGAGCTAAGCAAAAATCCAATTCCATATAAAACATATTTTTGAAAACAAAAATAACCTGAGATCACCACCACTTAACTCCAAGTGTGTTGCATCTCTATAATATTTTTCCAAATTCATATAAGAAACTCTTCAGCTGTAAAATTTGGGTGAACGTGAATTTCTTCAAAGCTTATGGATAGTTTATGTCTTGGGAGCTGACTTGGGTGCTAACTAGTGCTTATGAATATCATGGACATGCTATTGTAATATAATTCCTATATGTACTCCACATTGCACAGAGTTATATGAATTATGAATGCTAGAAGAGTTTTTATATTGATGGTTTGGTATTGATGGATTGATAGAACTTGCTACAGGTATACAGAGGATAGAAAATATTTGCTTGCATTCCTCTTGGGGATTGGCAGGTGCAATACAAGAACAACTGACAAAGTCTTCTTTTGAAAATTGAGTTAAGATGAGAATATATTAAGACTTGAAAGCTGAGTACTTTAGATGAAATCTCAGCTCCATTAAAATCAATGGAAAAGTTTGTAATAGCTTCACTGGGACAAGATAATCTGTTGTTTTAAATGTTTCTTAATTTATTGGTATTGACCAGTAAATAGTAGAGGTAATTGTTTTCATGCTTCCATACTTAAAACCGTACCAAAAAAGGGATACACAGATTTGCTCTTTCAACACTCCCCATTTCCTGAAATCCCTAACTCATAAATACCAGCTTGACTTCCAGAAGATGTGACTAAGGATGAAAGAAATTATGTATCAATATTTTTAGTATTCATCTATCAGCTGTTTAAAAACAGAAGATATTTTCTTGCCATAAAAGGGAAAATCTCTTTGTATACGCTTACATATGAACAACTGTGTTGGTCAGGAGTGGATAATAAGCAAATCCTATACAGCAATCACACTAATATGTCTCGATGTGTGTTGCATGGATTGTCTACTGCAGGTTTTATCTGAAGCGTTTTAGCTGGTATGTTTCTCAAGAAATGGACAAAATTTTATGTGTAACTGATGTTCTTTTTATTTCCTGTATCATATCAATAGCAAAGACATTAGCTGTCATTGTGAGACAAATGTTCAGCTATCTATCACTGTGTAAGATCTGATTCTCATTCCTTTTTCTGACATTGTAAAATAAAATACTTCAATATAGCAAGTTTTCTGTGTTGCAGTACCAGTAGATTTTACATGCTTACTGTTAGAGGAGGTTTTAAAACAAAATATAGTGAAGGCTGTTTGATTTGTAGAGACAACATCTACCAAGAAATTGGATAAAATCATGAAAAAGGTAAACAAAAGAGAGCAAAAAAGCTTTCTCAAAAGCTTTTATTATCTGTATGTTGCAGTACCTTATAAAACACTATAAAACAGGGCTCGTATTAGCCCTAGGTATGTTAACAACATAGAATAATAGAATGGTTATGGCTGGAAGGGACCTTCAAAGGTCTTCTAGTCCAACCCCCCTGCAAGAAGTAGGGACATCACCGACTAGATCAGGTTGCTCAGAGCCTCATCCAGCCTGGCCTTGAACGTTTCCAGGGATGGGGCTTCCACCACCTCTCTGGGCAACCTGTTCTAATGTTCTACAACTCACATTGTAAAAAATTTTTTCCTAATATCCAATCTAAATTTATCTCCCTCTATTTTAAAACCATTACCTCTCGTCCTACTAAACAGGCCCTACTAAACAGCCTCTCCCCATCTTTCTTGTAGGCCCTCTTGAGGTACTGGAAGACTGTTATCAGGTCTCCCCGGAGCCTCCTCTTCTCCAGGCTGAACAGCCCCAACTCTCTCAGCCTGTCCTCACAGGAGAGGTGCACCAGCCCTCTTATCATCTTCGTGGCCCTCCTCTGGACCTTCTCCAACTGGTCCATGTCCTTCTTAAGTTGGGGGCTCCAGAACTGGACACAGTACTCCAGGTGGGGTCTCACTAGGGCAGGGTAGAGGGGGAGAATCACCTCCCTCGACCTGCTGGCCACACTCCTCTTGATGCAGCCCAGGATGCGGTTGGTGTTCTGGGCCGCAAGGGCGCATTGCCTGCTCATGTTAAGCTTCTCATCCACCAGCACTCCCAAATCCTTCTCCTCAGGGCTGCTCTCAATCCATTCTCAGCCCAGCCTGTATTTGTGTATTAATGCATCACCTCTCATGTAAAAGAATACCCCAGCAATGTACTTACTTACCATTAAACAACAACTATTTCACTAAGGGAATAGAACAGTTGTTTTACAGTGCCCAGGAGTCAAAAAATTCCCGAAAACCAAAAAACCCACAAGACCCCAAACCAATCCAAGCCTAAGAAAGCTTCTGCCACAGTTAAAATTGTTGTAAAATCTTACAACTGTTGCAGCTAGCTGCAGTAGAATTTAGTTAAGTCAGCTGCAGTCACTTCTGAAAAGGTCAGAAAACCTTTATCAACAGTCTATCTTAGGAAACTGATTAATGCCAAGACTTAAAAAAAAACGCCAAGTGCTCAGTCTTAGATAAAAAGTAGTTAACTAGCAAGGGCACAGTTCCGTGGTTTGAAGACTGAGGTCTTATACTAATATCTGTAGCCATATTTAGGCTCTTGATAAATACAATTTATTTTCAGAGAGCCAAACCAGTAGGAGTAATTCTCATCCACATTATCTAGATATCCTTACATGCAAAAGATCAAGAAATTAAATTATCTTTCTTTTGATTTAAGTGGCTGACTGAAAAATCGACTAGATTTGAACTGTTGAATGTAAGGTAACTAATTTATCCAGGATGACCGCGCAAACTTGTGCAAGAATTTAGTACAGAAGCCAAGCCTTCCAGTTTGTAGCCCACTGGTCTTAATCACAGTTAATACTAAACTGTTTCCCAAGAAGCCTGAAGTTTAATGAAGTTTCCCATTCATGGAGATAAAATAAATTACTTTTTAATTTTGGATTCACAGATTAGGCAGAGAACCACAGTTTTAGCATAAATGTAAGATGTCTGTAATTCACTATGCTACACTTCTTTGTAGATATTTTAAGCATTTAAGTTCCTTTTACTAAGCAGCATAGACACATTAGAGTTTACACACGTTTCAAAGGAGAAACTCAATAATAATAGTAAATAGTCTGTTAATTTAATGGCTAAACACTAATCGTCTGTTGTACCTTGTATAAGCATATTAGGTAACTAACCTACCCCTTTGCATTATATCTTTCATTAGTATAATCGAGTGCTATAACTTACTTTCTTTAGATTTTTCTAGTTGCAAAATTAGAAGAAGGAAAGGAATACAAGTGAACTTCCAGGAATAAAACCAAAGCGGGGAAATGAAAATACCTTTTATCTCCTACCACCACAACTTTTGTTTCCTTTTACCATAAAGCAGAAATTAGAGATGGAAGCCCACACTGTAAAGACCAGTAGAAAGGGTGAGAACTGTTTGATTAAAAGCCTCTTCTATTTCTCCATTATTTATGACTCAGCCAAGAGCTAGAAGTAAATTTAGGTACCAGATCTAAGCAAAGAGAAAGTAAGCCATATTAAACACATACTTGTTTTTCTCTCCTCCTTTCCCTTTGTCTGTCTTTTTTTTTCATGTTTCACTGACTGGTAATTCAAGGCTAAGGAAAAAAGCTCACAAATTCAGCTTTTTATTGGAAACACCAAAAAAAAAAAAATCAACAGAGATCAGGAGGAAAAGCTCTTCTTATTGTTTCTTACTGTATAAAACCAAAAAGTAAGCTTTAGATTGAAGGAAAATATGTGTCAGTCAGAACTCTCAACTTATACCAATTTATTAAGTTTCACAGAGCTATTCCTCTGTATACTACTCTTCTCAGTTTCTTTAAATATAATAGCACAAAGGAATCTTAATTTATTGTTTATTCTGCACTACTGGCTGAAAGTTATTCAGAGCTGAGATTGTGTAAAGCTGCCTTGAGACTATATCAAGTATCTCTACATCAGCTGGACAAGTGCCTAACCTAAAAAAAGGTATTATTTTCCCATATATTTTCTTCACAGCAAAAGCTTTGAAAGTGAAACACACTAATTACATTTTACTGTATACTTGAGAAACAGCATAACATTGCTGTGCCTGAAGGGGACCAGATCATTTGCAGAGTGTGGTGATATTTCCAGGGCAAAGCAGTAAATTGAACTTCAGTTTCTTGTGTCTCAATCATACAGTTACTGGCTATTGCAGAGGACATCTCTCCTTATGGGGAAAAAGAAAAATACAGCAGAGAGATCTGCAGTCTTAGAAAGTTTCTAATATATTTTATTGAAATATTTTCATTTTGATGACAGGTACTTTCTCAAAAAACCTCATTCCAATTAAAGAAAACAACAGCAATGACACAGAAAACAAAAAAAAAAGGAATCAGAATAGTTAATTATGGTGCTTTATCATCGTTGGGAATACCAATAATTTTATTACAAGTTGTGTTCCCAACAATAATCAATATTTTAAAAATTACTGTTTATTCAGTTATTCTAACTGGGAAGCTACGTATTTGCTCACAATTGCCCTATTTATTAGATTCACTGCACAGTGCAGATGTATTCTTTGCTGACTGTACTTTTCCTAACTATTCAGCATTCAGTCATTAATTCAATAAGGGATTTATATACATTAATCCATCTGTAGTCCCATACCTAAGTTCATTTTGACTTAGAAGTTAAGATCATATTTAAATACTGTCCTGACCAGAGCCTTAAGTCCCTTTACAAATGTGTTATTTTTCATGTGTACTTTAGATACTATCAACCAAGGTAAGTGTCCTGAGGATTCATCGGAAGTTTAAGTGATCTGCAAACGCTGTCTGCAAAGTATGCTCCAGTAACGTCAACTCGGAGGATGATCTTCCACACATGAGATGTTAAGTACATGGGTGCTCATTGCTAATTTTGAAAATACCTATTCCACAGCTGCCAGTATAAAAAGTTGCAGTGTAGTCTGCAGGTTTTTCAGCTCCCATCTTGGTACTGATAATAGCAATTAAGAAACAGAGGACAAAGACAAGATGGAAAGTCAATCAGTCATGCTTTGTGATTAGTAGACTGAAATGCATCTGTTTTGTCTCTCCCATCATGTAATGAATAGAACTCAACAGGATTTTTCTGATGAAACTGAGCTTTTGTCACAAAACACTCATCTGCCAAACTGAAGCATTTTGCAAAAGCAGGCTGGTTTTCATTAATTACTGATGAAATGCAGAAAGGCTGTAAACAACCACCTGTCTGATTTTCTACCTGCTCACCTATGGGGCTGCCAGAGTCCAAGGACATTATGGAAAAGCAAAGAACATTTCAAGCACACATCTTTGGAGACAAGTGAGTGGTACTTGTAATGACACGGATTCTAAAAAAAAATTCTTCCTAAACATAAACAATAAGTGGAACATAATATAAGAATAACCAGCTATATCACACACAACTATCAGGGTTTTCTACAAAAACAGAGCTACAAAGAGAAGATATTTTATAAAAATAAAATTCCACGGAATTTAGACTAGTTTAGGCAATATGCTAGAAGTAGTATCTCTGTATTTTGTGAAAAGTCCTCCAAGACATCCACAGTGGATAACTAAGTTTCCTTTTGTGTGATCAGATGGTATGCATATAGTGCTCACTTAGGAAACTTCCACATATAAAATACTCCACCTCTCCTCACAAGTGGCATTGCTCTAAATATTCCTGCAGGGTTCTAGGTACACAAAGTTATGTGCATACAGGACCTGAATGATTCGTCCAAGGAACATTTGCTCCATACAGAACAAGTCAAGACAAAATGGTCATAAATTAGAAGTGTTTATTCTGCACTGGTACTATTTTTATAGGGGACTTTGAGGAAAAACCTTGATATTATGATATTAATTATTTATTTCAACTCTTCTTAATGTGTGAGGGCTGACAAGACTGCAGCAAATAGTGACAGTAGCTAATTGCTATACAGATATTTACTTCTATTAAAATACATGTCTCTAGGCAGTACTTAGTACAATAGTCTTCCAATCTATCATACATTTGCAGGGAAACACACTTTAAACTTGTCATGCCTCCTGACTGTAAGTAGAAGACTGCTTGCTGAGAAGACACCTTGGGAGTGTTCTGCATTTAACTAGTGATGGATGAGTGCCCCAGCAATCAGGTAATGGCTTGCTTTGCACAGCTAACCTCCACATTCAGATCTCGCACTCTAGTCTATCTACATTGAGCATTTTAAAAGGCAACACGGAAGCAGGCCCAGTTGCTATACCGAAAAGCTGTAGAAAAACTCTGTTCTCATCTGATCATTCACAATCTAAAAATACAACTAGAAAGACAGACAATTTCTGTGTCAGTGTTGTTTCTGCTGACACAGCTTAGAAATGGTCGAAGTTAAAATAAGATGAGTAGAAAAAGAAATAATCACAGTCTGTCCAAACTCATCAGTTCAAGTGAGAAATAGAACTAAACACCAACATAAGGAGGACATGGATCAGTTGAAGAGGGTCCAGAGGAGGGCCACAAAGATAATCAGAGGCCTGGAGCACCACTCCTATGAGGACAGGCTGAGAGAGTTGGGGCTGTTCAGCCTGCAGAAGAGAAGGCTCCGGGGAGACCTGATAGCGGTCTTCCAGTACCTCAAGAGGGCCTACAAGAAAGATGGGGAAAGGCTGTTTAGTAGGGCCTGTTGCAATAGGACGAGAGGTAATGGTTTTAAAATAGAGGGGGGTAGATTTAGATTAGAAATTAGGAAAAAATTTTTTACGATGCGGGTTATAGAACACTGGAACAGGTTGCCCAGAAAGGTGGTGGAGGCCCCCATCTCTGGAAGCGTTCAAGGCCAGGCTGGATGAGGCTCTGAGCAACCTGACCTAGTCAGGGATGTCCCTGCTCCTTGCAGGGGGGTTGGACTAGATGACCTTTGAAGGTCCCTTCCAACCCTAACCATTCTATGATTCTATGATTAGATATTAGGAAAAAAATTTTTACAATGAGGGTGGTAGAACACTGGAACAGGTTGCCCAGAGATGTGGTGGATGCCCCATCCCTGGAAACATTCAAGGCCAGGTTGGATAAGGCTCTGAGCAACCCGATCTAGTCAAAGACGTTCCTGCTTCTTGCAGGGGAGTTGGACTAAATGACCTTTGAAGATCCCTTCCAACCCTGACCATTCTATGATTCTATAAAAGATGAAAATGACAATCTAGCTTATGCAAACCACTTTTCCGTGCCAGACTTTCTGCTATTCTACATTTTTATTTACCAATCTAGCCAAAACATACTGAATGCCAAATTAATAATTTCCCAAAACATTTTATATAAACTGATCATCCAGTTAACAGAAAATTTCCTAATTCTATTCTACTTCTCATATTTCCTCATTTGTTACATTAAAAATATCCTAATTCAAATTTGCACCCTAAAACATGTATGCAGCTATCAACTCACCATCCTCTACTGCTAGCCTGTCTAAAATTTCACCCTTAACTAGATTTCTTCATACCTCTCACCACTTTTATAGTTCATTTATGAAATAGCTTAACTTTGCCAGAGGGAAACTTGCAACTCTATTTGTTTTTTTTTTCCGCCCACAGAAGTATGCAAGAGAACTGGAATTGTCTCCCATGCATAAGTCACATACAGCTTTAAGGCTAGTTTACACTGATTTTTTTTTTGCCTTTTTCCTACCATTACTGCTTCTTATTTTTTCTTCTAAAGAATCTCTCTCTGTGGGTGAATATTGATATTTACAATCCACAAGGTTTTTTTTTACCTTTATTATGCCAATTAGTAGGGAGAGACAGAAGGGTAAAGCAGTATTCTCTCATTTGTAGGGAATCTACATATGGGCTGCACAGCCCTCATTTTATGTTGCTGTGCCAAGTTTGGCCAGAAGTCACCCAGGACAGAGAAAGACTGCTTTCAATACCAGAATCCTATGGAACAGCTATAGAAACACTCCCTTCGTACAAAAAAAAAAAAAAATCTGTGTTGTGATAGGGACTTCATATTTGATTTTCTTAATGCTTTATTTCTGAAGCATGAAATGTGATTTCACTCAGAAGAAACAGTTCTATATAGTTAATTATTTTAGTGTTATCCACCCTACATAGTCCAAAGAATTCCTAAATATATGTGATAGAAATTGAGATAAAATCTGCTCTTGTAATGATAAAAATACATATTATGTATTTATGATTAACTGTGTTAAAGTTTACTTAACAGTCTCAATGTCAAACAACATGCTAGCTACTGCAAGAATTTACTGAGTGATAGTGATTTTCACAAATAATTGGTGGAATTTCATTGCACCTTAACAGTAACTGACTTTGTCATACCCTAAGGCCATCCATCAAGGCATTGGCAGAGTCAATGAAAGGCTGCCTAAAATCCCAGTAGGAAACAAGCATTCAGAAAGAACCAACTTTAATTCTCTCAAAGCCCTATGGCACTTAGGAGTCCATCCTACAGGTAGGTATTTAATATTTAACAACCAATTTAACAATTCTTCTAAAAGGATTTTCTTTATGGGTCCCAAGAGCTACTTGCATAAGGGCTACCAGATCTTCAGATGAAGTGTTTATAGACTTTGAAATGGGACAGATAACACCAAGCTTTATTATCATTTAAGTTTTAATTAATTAAAAGCTATGAGACTACAATAAAAGAATGAGACTACAAAGTTACCTACTATCTGGTTAAATAAGCTAGTTCTAGATCACAGGAGTCAATTCATCTGGCAGATCAATCAGAAGCTTAGCTGCAGAAGTATGAAAAATCTCATCTTGTTTTAAAGGCTTGATATCTACTCAGGAATCAAAAAGACAGGTAATCTAGTTGTAACTTTCTAATTGTAAAATTGAAGTAGGAGATAGACTGAAGTCCCTCTTTACAGTCTACTCTTCCCCAAACAGAACATCTCTAAAGCCATCAGATGTTCAAAGAACTTCTATTTCAAGTACTAAATCCAGTCTCCCATAGATAAACTCATACTTTGAGAAGAAGTCAGTGGGTCCTTCAAAATGCACTTATGTCTTTCAACTTTATGATTGTTCAAAACTACCAAGTGAAAAGGAAAGCCATTTCACCATCTTTTAGAGGAAATAAGCAACCTATATGAAATAAACTGGCCATGCTTTTAATCTTCCTGGTTGTCAAAGGATCTATCAAAAAATCCACTAGTATTAACCAGCACTCTTCTGGTAGCCTAGGCAGAAATATAAAGATTTCAATAGACATGAAGACTGTTCTGACTTTCCTCACTAACATGTCGCCCTCAATAAGGGTAAATTTAAATATTCTTTCAGTGCAGACATCCTTCTATTCTTAAAAAACCACATAAGCTCATTCCCTAGATATGTCAACACAGAATTTATATTGCAAAAACTATACAGAAGATGGACTGATAATTAGTTCCTGAGGCTTGAGACGATTAACCTCAGTTCCTCCTCCCTTCAAAAGCATGGGTAAGTACACTTCTCTTTGAGCCTATCCGTAAAAACGAAGTAACAGTACCTACTTTCCCCACCAGAGATTTGTGAAAATACATTAAAATGATGCAACCTAGAAACTATAATAATAATGAACATTTCAGTACCATTTGTATCATTAAACAAGGGTGACCATCCTCTAAAACTGCAGTGCAAGATTTTAATTTGTTCATCCTCCATGTTTGTATTTTTTAGAGAACGAAAGCTGGTGAACAAGGAGTTCACTGTATTTCTATAATGATAGTATTTTTTGCTGCTATCAATTTCACATTCTGAAGACTACTAGGGTTTTGTTACTGAATATCTGAAATATTCCATTTCTTTGTGTATAGAAAAAATGTAAACAATATTCTAAATTGTTAACGAATCAGTAACAAGCATGATCAGTATAAAAATATTATCTATACAATTACTGTTATTTTACACGTGTTACACCATCATATTGCAATACTCAGGAGTACAACATCATGAGTACATATATTAGTATTCAGAACTAACAACATTTGTTACACTAGCACCAAGTTAATGTGGTTGACTTATTTATCAGAAGAAATCTATGGCCCTGATTAAGGAAGGAGGCACGTTTTCTCTTCTAGTAACCTTTCTGGTTTTTCCAGCTTTGCTATATCCTAAATAGATCTCTATTTGTGCTCTGTTATGCTAATTTACACACTGCTTTGGCAAGTAACCCCAGATTTCACTGGTGAAATGACACTAGAGAATTACATTATCTTCATTAAGAATTGTTTAACCTTTTATTTTGACAACACAGTCCTATACTTGTAACAGTTTCATTCAATATCAATAATCATAGAATGGTTTGGGTTGGAAGGGACCTTTAAAAGGTCATCTAGTCCAAGCCCCCTGCAAGGAGCAGGGACATCTCCAACCAGATCAGGTTGCTCAAGGCCATGCTGGATGGGACTCTGAATGTTTCCAGGGACAGGACATCTACCACCTCTCTGGGCAACCTGTTCCAGTGTTCCACCATCCTCATGGTGAAAAATACTTTGCCTTTATCTAGTCTGAATCTATCTCCTTCTGTTTTAAAACCATTGCCCCTTATCCTATCACAACAGGCCCTGCTAAAGAACTTCTTCCCATCTTTCTTGTAAGCCCTTTTTAGGTACTGGAAGGCTGCTATATGGTGTCTCTGGAGCCTTCTCTTCTCCAGGCTGAATAATCCCAACTCTCTCAGCCTGTCCTTATAGGGAGAGGTGCTCCAGCCCTCTTACCGTCTTCATGGCCCTCCTCTGGACTCCCTCTAACAGGTTCATGTCATTATGTTGGTGGCTCCAAAGCTGGATGCGGTACTCCAGGTGGGGTCTCCTGAGAGCAGAGCAGGAGAATCACCTCCCTTGATCTGCCGGTCATGTTCCTTTTGATGCAGTTGGCTTTCTGGGCTGCAAAAGCACTTTGTCAACTCATGTTGAGCTTCTCATCCACCAGCACACCCAAGTCCTTCTCATCAGGGCTGCACTGAATCCATTCTTCACTGAACCTGTCTTTGTGCTTGTGATTGCTCCGACCCATGTGCAGGACCTTGCACTTAGCCTGGTTGAACTTCACAAGGTTCTCACGGGCCCACTTCTCCAGTTTGTCAAGGTCCCTCTGGACAACATCCCTTCCCTCCAGTGTGTTGACTGCCCCACACATAATAATTATACATATAACAGTTTTAAGTCCTCTTCATATGCAATTTATTTTACTTATGTACAATTCTTATTATGCATCCTAGGTAACATCATTATGCAACTACAAGACAAGTATATTACTTCCGCAAAACATTTGCAATTTCTATGCAAGAGAATAAACAAAGATGTAAAGACAAGATTGGTTAGCACAAGAAAAATCTCAGTACACTAACAACCTTACCCATTTAGATTTTTGTAGGCATCTTGGCCAAGAGAGCCTTAATAGGAGAAAAACTGAGTATCTATTAGAAAGTCGTAAATGTAGTGATCAGCATGGAAAGCACTATACAGTCTTTGGCTGGTCAGTTGATATTTTAGTAGTGAGTGATGGATGACAAACATGATATTGCCTGAAGGCCTTGGAGTTTGCCTTAACGTAACAGAACTGGAAAGGGACTATAGAAGGCAAACTCTCTGAAAGTGTAGCCAGGGTAAGGCTGTGTTTGAGGCTGGAAATGAGAAAGTCACAAGAACCAAAGTTATATAAAACTCAGTGAGGATACTAGATACATTGTATATTTGGTATTTGCACAGAAGCCACAGGGCAAGACTTACCATAAGTCTTCTCTGCTCAGACCCATTTAGCTCATCCACTGAACTGCTTCCTCACTATCAGAGCACCTTTGAAACTCTGACACATTAACAATGTATTATCCAACTTTTCTTCCCTCATTAAAAATGTATTCAGCACATACTAAAGCAAAGATATCCAAAGAAAATAAGGATATAAGAACACCTCTGTGAGGTTTGTATCGGAGTTACAGTTAGCTTAAATATTTTCTATTCATTCTGCCATAATCTTATTCTACTAAAAAATATTTTATATAAATAGTTCTACAGCAAGGAAAGGACTGTCTGCCCCAACTATCTTTAAGACCTTAAACTATTTTTTATGTTAATGACAACCCATAATGAAAGTTTTGAACCTAGTATTGTAGTAAGAATCAAATGCAACTGTTTACCTCCATTTGTGTCAGTCATATCAAAAAGCACTATACCCTTTCCCCCCTCATATATATCTTAGTGCAGTGCATGTCTGACCTGCGGATCAGTCTGATTTCCAAAAACCTGTAATCCAATTTATTAAACACTTATTTTCTCCTTATTTCAAAGACAGTTCTCTTAACCAGCATTACTTCAGGAATACCATATTACATGTAAATATTAAACCTGAAATTAATAAAAAAAAGGTTTTTTTTCTGAAAATAGCATCAAGTGTGCTGAATTATTTAACTTTCTTACAGTAGAATCATGAGTTTAAATTTAGATTTAAGTTCATAGTGACTTTTGCTATCCAGATTTTCAAAGTACAATGCACACTTCAAGCAATACTTTTTTTAAACTTAGTAAAGCTTTAAAAAAAAAAAATTAAGTTCTCCCCTGCCAACAAACAAATAATATTAAAATAACTTCAGGTGTGGACAGCTATAACACTACTTTTCTTGACACTTTGTACTCTTTAAATTAAGATTCATATGAAAGGGTGGAAAATTAACAGGTGATTAACACTGCTATTTGCCATTCCTAACAAAATCTGATGATTACAAAGCAGTTGTGGATCCTCTCATTATTTTCCTTTTCTGGTTTTTAGATGTATCACTCAACAGCAAATAGCTAGTTCCTCATATCAAATTATGTCCTGGTAGATATTCAATGTCTCAGGTTCCCACTAAGTGTAATTGCTGTGGCTGAGAATGTTGCATTAGTGAAATGCAGTAATTAAATAATTTTCATTATGAACTGGTGTCCTCTTCTATAGTCTTTTTCAGATGCTGTTTTACTGTTTTATTTCCATCTGTTGGAGTGGAGATAATAGGAGCTACTGCTTATATACAACTTATTTCACTTCATAATAGCGATATAGTTGCTGGTAATTCTTAGAAGATCAGGTATGCAATATCAAGCAAAGAAATAGATGCATCATATAAAGGTCACCTCATTAGCATAGGAATGCAAGGAAATGTTCTCATAAGCATAGCAAAAAAAATTACTGTATTTTGATAAGATTGTTTGAGAAAATTAGGATAATAGGCTAGAATAGTAGATTTATTCCAGTCAACTCTGCTTCCAGGGGGAAATGTGGGCCTTTTGGGTCCATTGATCAAAGGAAGCTCATGCTCTATACAAAGTCCATAGCAGCTGGTATACTGGGTTAACACTTTTCTTAATATAACAGTTGCTATTCTGGCCTGTCTTTGAATATGAAAGCTCCAGAGTCAAAGCTAGAAACCTGGCACTCCAGATAAAAGTTATAATAAATTCTCAGTCTTGTGAATTAAGCAAATAAGGGAAGGTATGACAAATTCTCACCAGTAGATACATACACACGAAGGTTCTGCAGTTAAGAGATAGATTAATACAATGTCCCAAAACACTGAGAAGGAATATTACACTTAATACCTACATGCAGCGGTACATGTATTAATGATATTAAACACCGAGTTCATAGTTAACAATTGTGATTGTTGAAACTGTTATACTGAAGTGTATATTGATAGTGATATACCTTTAGGTGATTGTACCACATTGGTAATCAAATGGTATATGGTCAGTGAAATGAAAACTAAATGCTACAATTAAATTGCTAATATAAGCAATATCACCAATATATTCACAGGATTCTAATGGGGGGGGGGATTTTTTTTATGAGATTTCCTTTTTTTTTTCAGAGCTGAAGCATAAGTGTCAAATTCACAAAGCTAAGAAGTGATTAAAAAGGCCAGACGAAAACCTATAATATAGAAGTGAATAACTTCAGAAAGTCAAAATATATATCTAATGTCACCTCCAGACATTTCTGGAAGTTGCTTAGATGTAGAAATCACATTCTTGTTGTCCAAGAAAATATCAATGATTCAGTATCACTAGAAATGCTTGAGAATGCTTACAACGAGAAATAATAAAACATTGAAGAGTGCTGTGCCAAAAAAGAGCATACTCGGGGAAACCTCAAATAAATCAAATACAAAATTTGAAAAGTTGCTGTCATTTTAAGTGTAAGTCTCTACATTAGCAGGATCAGATCTGTAGAACAAAATAATCGATGCTAAAGATCCAACGGCTGTGTTTTAAGCATGTGCGACGTTTTTCTGACAGCCCAGTTTTGTCTACTACAGTGCATCCTTTAGCTAAGTTCTACCTGAATACTCCAAGAAAGCTGTGATGTAAACCAAAGCACAGTATGTAGGAACAATAGTCAGAAATGCATTCCTAACCCAAACTAGGAACAAAAACACAAAGCATAACTCACAACACTATGCCATTGGCACCAATTGCTATCACTTCTATATAAAAGGGAAGACAATGAAGATTATCATGTTGAAAACTACAATATGACTGAGACATACTTGCAATATTCTAAAATGCTAAATTCCAAGGAGCACTGATTTTTGTTTTGTTTGTGTTTTGATCAGAAATAACATTCTTAACTGTGGGTTATAACTGTCCTAAGACTTGAGAGGAGAATATATACACCTGTCAAGTCTCTTGGAAGACAACTTAAAACACTGAATCATGCAGCATTAAACAGAAGTAAAGTTTGGATAACATCTCTCAAGTCTATATAGACACAGTTATCAAGCATCTAGAATATTTTTAATAGCAATATTTTCCCAAGGGAGAGTTGAAATCAACAAAACACAAGTAAACAGCCATTCAAGTACATCTAGTTTATGAGAAGTTGCATCACAAGTACAAGGCATAAACAAGTTGTGGCCTCCTCAGTCTGTAGTACTCAACGATGGTTCAGTGGGCCTAGTTTGATCATGTACTTTTTACAGTGAACAATACAGGAGGAGAAAGAATCAGTGAAAAGTAACAATTCTGTCTAGTGCATATAAATCTTCTTCCATCTAAATGAAGAACTCTAAGGAAAGTTAAGTTCTTAGTTTAACAGAGGCAGAACCCATATTGTCACATTCACATTATGACTCTCACAAATAATACTACTACTTCTAATCTTTTGAATATTACGTTGACCTTGAAATCAGACTTGCATTCTGCAATACTTTTTCTTGTAAGTGTAAAAGAGTGGGAAGTCATGTCCAGAGAAATTGGAATGCATCCAAAAAAATAACACTTCTGTGAGAAGCTGTCACAAAACCAGTGTTTTTACAAATGAAGGCTAGAAATCTTTATATGTATATAAAGGGCTACGGTTATCAGACTTGTGCAAAGTTAGGAAGTTGTAAGTGCTTTCAACTTTTCACAAATTGGAAGAATTCATAAGGACAGCTAAATGTCCTCAAAAATGTAAAACTAGGTATTAAAGAATTCATTATGAATAAGACAAAAAAAAAAGATAAAACTAACTCCAGCTGTATTCTTCTAGACAAGGGCTATTATAACAGAGTCGATAAGTAGTTTTTCAGAAAATAATTTGGATATGACCCAAACAACATGTCCACTACACTTGATCCAATGAATTATTGAAGGACCGCTTTAGCCAAAGGTAACTTGGACATACAGTATATCACTCATGACCAGCATGCAAAGCTTTCCTTAAGCGCCTGAAATGCAACTGTGCCAGTCCCCATCAAAAGAACAAGTACATATGCATTAACAAAACTCACGTATACATAAATGTGCTAGCTTCAAATCCGTGAACACAGATCTCCCTCCCTACAAAAAAAACCTATGCTACGGAACCTATGCCTACTGTTTCTTAGAATTAAGGTACGTATTTCTAATGCACTTGTCATACTTCAGCCCCGATGGGGACTAGACCACGCAGTCTCTCTCCCACTCCTCCCACCCTCCGAGAGAATAGGGGGAGAATTAGTAAACAAAAGAAAACCAGGAAAAAAAACAAACACATGGGCTGAGATTGAACAAAAAGTAAATTTAACAGTAATGACAGAAGAAAACAAAACAGTGATGGAATACAAATACAGTATAATGCCTTACAACAAATCTCCACACCTAGTTTATTCCAAGTAGCAGGAGGCTCTCCTCAGTACCCTCCTCACTTATATACTGAGCATGATGTCAGATGGGATGGAATAGCCCTTTGGCTAATTTGGGTAAATTAACCCCAGCTGTTAGCTAATTAGTTAATTATCCCAGCCATAGGGGCTACCAGCTTCAGTTCTCCACCCAGCTCATGTGAATATTAACTATCCTAGCCAGAACCAGGACAGCACTAAATCCAGAAGGCTTTGTTTGTGAATATTTAATTATTTTTATTTTCTACATTCTTACATTCTGGAACCATTTTTGACCAATAAATATGAAAATTAAGTGTTATAAATAAAAAATATTTAAGCTCAGATTAAAAAGTATTATCAATAGGAGTATTTATACAGTCACAAAGCTAGCATTCAGCGATCTCTTATGCATCCAAACTATAGAAGAGTAAATATCTTTTTAAAATCTACCTTAAAATAAATAATTAGAATTAACTGGTTGAACGGGTAACAAAAAGTCAATAGTTAAAATATCCAGTTTTGGCTCATGAAATAAACAGATTCACTGTCCTCGAAAACGACCTACAGCTAAAAGAAAAAAAA
Organism: Chlamydotis macqueenii; assembly: GCF_036417535.1. Classification (NCBI taxonomy): domain Eukaryota; kingdom Metazoa; phylum Chordata; class Aves; order Otidiformes; family Otididae; genus Chlamydotis; species Chlamydotis macqueenii. The sequence continues at coordinate 48,025,333 of NC_141560.1, read as the reverse complement.
AAAAAGTAAAATTCTGTAATTCAACATTCAAATAAAGATCAAAGTTATTTAATTCCTTTTCACTGTTAATCAAGTTGTGGTGATCTTAAATTTCCAAACAAATGGAAACGACAATAACAATGGAACACATCCTGAGTGAAGTGCATGGTTCTGCTTCCACTACAGTCAATTATCAGTCAGTTATCTTGTCCTATAAAGATCAAACTTCTTGCTTTTTGTTTTCTTTGTTTTTCAGCACAACTCCTTAAACAATAGCTACATTAAATAATTTTTCTGAAGTCTGTCATTTATATATTCCAATGATATAGCCCCTACCTTTTATTTGCACAAAAATTAACTTTTTTACACTAAAGAATATCTTGTTAAAGCAGAAATTAGACATTTGATCTCTCCCCGTTTCCACTAGCATGATGATATACCATGTAAGGTCAGTTGTAGTATCAAGAAAGCATCCAGCCATTATTCAAATTAAGACAGTAAGCTTAACACTTACTTAAAATGTCTAATGCTCGCTATCCTCCATTTTGAAAGGACATTCAATCCATTCTTATAAAATAACTTTTAAGACTTCAGCTTTTCACAGTGCTAAATATTTTGTTTTACTCAAACCATTTTTCATTTAGAGTATTGAAAGTCAAAGTTACTCTAAGGGACATCAAAACCAATTTTTTTTTTACCTGATTTTTTTAAACTTCTTAGCTTACTGTATATCTTGCAGACACCTATTTCACATAGAATTAAAACAAAAGAACTTTTATCTGGCAGAATTGCAAATTAATGGAAAAGCTATTCACAGAAATCTCATGCACTACTATGCTAGAAATAAACCTTCCAATCATTTAAAATAAGGTAAAGCTTAGAATTTTCCCACAATTCACATTTACTCATTTTCATGAACAGTACAATAATATTGATATTTCTGTAAGGGTAGGGATGGAAAATAAAATTTTAGACATACAGAACTTCTGAAAATGTAGCAAATAAGCTTCATAGAGTAAAATACGGCTATCAGCAGTTCATAAGCCCTCTGTGAAAAGCTCATCAAGATTGTCAGATCTTCTGAGATGTTCCTTAAAAACAAAAGTATATGTTGTCTATACTCCCACTCCAGAACACTATATTCTGTGTTTGTAGGCATGTGCAATATAATGCTTCATATTTTCAAACTGGGTTATGCTTTTTATTGGGCACTTTGCTTTGAATCTTTATTGCTGTGAATTGATTTAAATATATGTGTCATATATTGATACTTAATGATCTTTGTTCATAATTTTACTCAGTCATCAGCACAGCTAAACTCCTGTGGAGCTCCCTGTGTGTGCTGCTGCATGAGAAATGTAACCTGAAATTTGGATCAAACCTCTGTAAGGCATTATTAATTCAAGCAATCATTTGGATCCAAATACCAAAACAATGCACCAAATGATAAATGCATTAATTTAGAAATGCTCATTGCTCCTATATAAGATGAATTGTTCCTCTCCATAACTCTAATAAATTGCATTTATTACATATTTTCAGTTTAATAAATGTCCTTTCTTTTTTGTCACACTAGTCCTTTGATGCCTACTACTTAGCCATAGCAATGCAGAATTTTTTCTTTCTAGACTTGCTCATTGTAATTCTCCTAAAACTGCTGATCCCAGAAAACTTCCATCGATTTATCATACTGTGGAAAGAAAGCACAAAGGTGTAAGCATAGAACAAAATATGTATGTTTTCAGAGTAACAAACTGAAGTCTGATTGTGATGAAGTAGTTTAATACAACATTCCACTGTTTTACAACCAAATAAGGTCTCCAAAAAGGCTCTACTGCAAGCGCCAACTTCCTCCACAACTTTTAACAACATGTTACAAAAAAAACATCACAAAGCTTGTAGTGGATAAATTGTGGAAGTAAGAAAACAATGCAAATGTCAGAGTGGCAAGTTTGGAAGCACGTTCCAGATTTCTTTAATAATAGAAAAAAGTTTTAAACCAACATGGAGTGCTCAGTGATGTGCTCTGAAAAAGTGTGATTGTTAAAAGGTGGGCATGAATGTAAGCTGTTGAAACATAAAAAGGGAGGTTGAAATGTCTCTGACATGGTCTGAAAGACTTAAAAGTTGTAATTCTCACTCTTATATACAGATAACCACATGAAAGTGCCAGGGTATTAAGGGATTTCTCAGATGTATTTTTTTTTTTCTGAGCATGAGGGTTCAAAAACAGTTTTAAAATGCTGTATGAATAGTTACAAAGATGCAATCATTCAGATCCAGAAAAGCAACATAATAATTTGTTATTCCCGAAGGGGCTGGCAATACTGGCAATCGGTAGATTTCTTCAACTTCTCTCCAGTGATCCCCTCCCTCTCACTCCCTCCTTCCTTTTTCAGTCTTCCAATGATTTACACACTAGCAAAAACAGCTGGGAAGAAGTTGTAACTTGAAGAATTGATTTAGCAGCCACCACCATCCTCCATCAAGGCAGGGGAAAAGGTAGTCAAGTTAGAGTGATTGTTTTTGTTCATAATATTAAGACTGAACCTCAACTTGGAAGTTCTTCAGAACTTTAATAATGCTGTGCACTAAGAAACCTTTCCTCTCTCCGTGTAAAATGAACATGGTTTTACATTCTAAAAGGAAAATAGAGTAGATAAAATTAATATGCATCTCAAAAAGAGTATATGAATATACAAATGGGCAGTTCTGCAATCTGAAAAGCATTTCTCTTGCACTTATGGAGATCTCAGTATCAGCTTAGCTCCTTTGAAACAGGATTTACTCATGGACAATTAATTCAGCTTTATATTGAATTTTTCAAGATACTTACAGGATCTTCACTACCATAATATTTGGGTACAAATTATATTTGTAACCTACAGTATCCACCATTCATTAATAATACTCTTGGTATATGCCGCAGCATAGACTCATTTTTAACAGTCTTATTCTATTCATAAATCTCTGAATATCTCCTTTTTTCCTCCTTGAGCAATGTTTACTTTTAGAATGCTAATTAGTGGACGATACATTTCTTTTCATAAAATCTGGCTAAATACAGTGCTAATATCTATTTAGCATCTTTTTTTCAAATCCAAACTCTTCAACTCTTTGATTTTTTGATACATCTGGTAATCACACACGAGTGGCAGGAACAGTCAAGATGTGAAATGCAAACTACGTTCCCTTGTCCATAATTTGTTTTTAAATCCACTGGACAAAGGGTTAGGTAAGCTAGGTTTTAAACCATGGTGCCTAGTCTCAATTAGTTTCTTATAAAAAGTTTTATTTTTGTTTTAAATCTCCTAGAACAGAATATTCATATGCATGCTGTTAGCAAACTTCATTGTTCCATCAGCACAGTGTTTGCTTTCTTCTAAAAACAGAAACCAAAAACTGAGTGAGAAACTGGCCTTTGCTTTCCCAGGCAAAGTATAAAATGACTCTAAAATGTGAGTTTCAAAAATTTGAAAATGTGATTAAGTATTAATATGCAGCCTGCACAGAGCCCTAACATTGACTAGTTCTCTCAAAGGCCAACTGAAACTTCTCAATAATTAAAGTAGTCCAAAGAAAGACAAACAGAAAAAATCATGTCTAGGCAACAGCAAATTACATAGGCAGATATTATTCTGTCTGTTCAGTCGATACAATACTCACCTGAAGCTATCAGCACTAAGAAATCTTATGGCAGTGTCCTTCACAGTTTCCAAGTTAACATATTTGGCCTCTAAAAAATTCCTTTGCAGTTCAGTGCGTGAGTCCTCCTTAGCTGATGACATACTGTTGTGTAGTACCACAAAGTTGGTCACAGACTGCCTATAATCACTAGGTATAAGGGTTGAATAATGTGCTGCACTTAAAATTCAAAATTCAACCTCCTCACAGAAACATTTAAAATGCTGTTATTTAATGAGTTTTCAGCCTACTTGGTATGTCCTCAGATTTTGATGACAGCTAGAAGCAAAGTCTTCTGCAAGTGCTATAAAGCGCATCCTCCCACACTTGCTGCAGCAAAGAGCAGTGGAAGCAAATCTCTTCCATTGATTTTCTCACATCCTTTCTAGTGGCAGAATACAACCTGGAAATAAACGTGGATCAAGATGCAGTTCAGTCTTTAAAATATCTATGTTAAAATATTTGTTACAAAACGTACAAATCATACTCAATTTAAGCACGATACTTGTTTGATGCAGATATGCATAAACTGCCCGTTTACTTTTATGTTTCCTATTAAAACTGAAACACAAGAATTTAACTTTAGATTCAAGCACAGAAAATATTTACTACAGTGTTTTTCTTCTTTTTCCTCCTCATTTTACTTGACACTCTGGACTTTTATATCTGTTGAAAAAGGAGAGCTAATTAATACTTGAAGGGAAAAGAACCACCAACAAAACTCAACAACAGCAGATTCAGAACAGAGTAAAAAACATTTCCTAAAAGCCTGGAGAAAGCAAACCCAGGCAACATAAACTAGATAGAAAAGTTCATCGTAATAGCCAAAAAATTACAATATTGCTTCATTTGGTCTTATGTTGCAGTGTTTTTTCTCACTGTACTGAGGTTTCAGATTGTACTTCACTGTATTAAGCCCACTCTATAGGTAATCGTGCCAGAAGCTGATGAAAAGTAGGTGGTAAGTGGTGACATTTGCTGAACACTCTCAGATCCATCCTAGAGCATTTTTCTGTCCTGAACAGAACATTGGTTTGGCTGAATCACCATCCATAACAGGAGAGGGGAATCACCATCCATAACAGGAGAGGGGAATATATCACAGTTGGCTACTTCCTTTGTCATTGGGAAACAACCATAACACAGGTATGACATTGACAACCAATAGCTGATCAACAGGAGAGCAATGGAGGAGTTGACTCTGCTACAGATAAAGATACATATACAAAAGGAATGTGTTTGACATGAATGGAGGATCTTGATAAAGAGAAACTTTCTATCTGCTTGTCTGATCCTTTTGTTCTTACTCAAGCAAACACTTTTTACTGGAGCAACTGCTCCAGTATAAGGCTACAAGATCCTGTCATTTGAAGTAGTAAGAGCTTTCCCATTAACCCCAGTAAGACTGAAAGTTTACAATCACATGCAGATTTGTTTGCTTGTTTTGGCTTGGTTTTTTTTTGTTTTGGTTTTTCCTACTGTAAACAAACGACTAATCTGGATGACAGCTTCTACCTTATAGTCTAAAACAATCAAAAGTAACAGAGAACATTCTGGAATTGGCACTTTGGTATGTGCTCTAGAATGCGGAGACTAAAAAAAGGATTAAAAGGGCATTTGAGAATTATCCATCTCTCATGGAAAATGAGAAAAACATGTTGATACGGAACATCAACATTTCTTGAGACAATAATGTTGCACTAACCAAAGTGTTAACCTCATTAAAATTAACACCACCAGTTTTACACCAGCTACTAATTGAATGCAGATTTGAGAGAAGTGCTGTTTTATCATATCTTGAGAGACAAGGACATACTTAGAAAAGCATGACCTTTTTTTTTAATTCATCTATATTTTCATGCCACCAGTTAAATATTCCCCTAATATTTTTTCTACAGGCATATATATATTGTGCAGAGAGAAAAAAAATAATTGTGTTGTTTATTCATACTATCTACATTCTTAAGACAAAGATGATTGACTTAATATTAACTCTTACATATCACATTTCACCTAAAAACTTCTGTGCACTGTTATTTGAATTTTTTGATGTTTGAGAAAGGTGGAAAGAATAAACTTAATGACACAAAGGCCTCAAAGGAGCAGTCAAACACCTATTTGTCAGGTCTTTATCAGGCAAGAAATAAAATACAGTAGTTACTAGATCATCACAGAATACCCTGACTCAATATCTGACTCAGAAGATTTTCATGAGAATCACTAAGAAGGAGGTTGGAGGTGGTAAAAAAAAAATATTAAGTCCCTTGTAAAAAAGCCATCAGCTGCACTTTTATGTATTTATAGAAATTCTGCTGCTCACAAGAGCTTCCACTCAAGAGGTCACAGAAAAGATATAGTATTTTCTCCTCCAGAATTCTGAAGGAGATGCCACAGAACCACCTTTGTCACCTCTGAATTCCAGTCTGCAGCACTACAGTTGAGTTCATGAAGGTTGTTTTCAGTTCCCCCCACCAACAGAGTTTGGAAGGGAGTATTAAAGATTAGCTGGAGAATTATGCAACAGAAAAGCCCCAAGTCCTCTGGAAACAAGGGACACACACATTGTGTGACAGGCTGGAGAGGTGGGCCTGTGCCAACCTCATGAAGTTCAACCAGGTCAAGTGCAAGGTCCTGCACCTGGGTCATGGCAATCCCAGGCACAAATACAAGCTGGGTGGAGAATGGATCGAGAGCAGCCCTGAGGAGAAGGACTTGGGAATGCTGGTGGACGAGAAGCTCAACATGAGCCGGCAATGCGCCCTTGCGGCCCAGAACACCAACCGCATCCTGGGCTGCATCAAGAGGAGTGTGGCCAGCAGGTCAAGGGAGGTGATTCTGCCCCTCTACTCTGCCCTAGTGAGACCCCACCCGGAGTACTGTGTCCAGTTCTGGAGCCCCCAACACAAGAAGGACATGGACCAGTTGGAGAAGGTCCAGAGGAGGGCCACAAAGATGATCAGAGGGCTGGAGCACCTTTCCTATGAGGACAGGCTGAGAGTTGGGGCTGTTCAGCCTGGAGAAGAGGAGGCTCCGGGGAGACCTTATAGCAGTCTTCCAGTACCTCAAGGGGGCCTACAAGAAAGATGGGGAGAGGCTGTTCAGTAGGGCCTGTTGTGATAGGACGAGGGGGTAATGGTTTTAAAATAGAGGGAGGTAGATTTAGATTGGATATTATGAAAAATTTTTTTACAATGCGAGTTGTAGAACACTGGAACAAGTTGCCCAGAGAGGTGGTGGAAGCCCCATCCCTGGAAACGTTCAAGACCAGTTTGGATGAGGCTCTGCGCAACCTGATCTAGTCAGGGATGTCCCTGTTTCCTGCAGGGGGGTTGGACTACATGACCTTTGAAGGTCCCTTCCAACTCAAACCACTCTATGATTCTATGATTAACCAGCATCACAAATTACTGCAGTGCTTTGTACAGTGATGGATCTAAACAATACTGATTAAAAGAAAATCTTCGATTTTTTAGAAATAGTAGCCTTCTTTCTAACTTATTCACATATCCGTCTGCCACGGCCTGAGGTCCTCCATGGGCTGCAGGTGGATCTCTGCTCCTCCGTGGGCCTCCATGGGCTGCAGGGGGACAGCCGGCCTCACCATGCTCTGCATCACAGGCTGCAGGGGAAATACTGCCAGGAGCAGTATTACTCCTGCCCCTCCTTCTTCACTGACCTTGGCATCTGCAGCCATTCCTCTCTCAAAAAATTTTCACAATCAGCTAAGGCAGATGCCTCTCAGGTTATCTTCAAATCTTATATCTCCTCTTCTTGCAGCCGGGCTGGGCCGAGTCAGGCTGCCCAGCAGTAGGCCAGAGGCTGAGGGCTGCAAGGCCCACAAGGCTCATGCCTCCCCCTCTCCCCCATTCTTAAATATGTTATCAGAGGGGTGTTATCAGGGAACATTCTGTCACCAGCTGGCTGGGCCCTGGCCAGCCGTGGGTCCACCCTAGGCCGGGTCGAGTCCAATAGGCAAAGGGGAAACCTCTAGCTGCTTCTTGCAGAAGCTGCCAGCATAGTACACACCTCCCCCTTCTCCCCCCATCCCCCCCCCCCACCCCGCCCCATGCCATGTAAAGATCCCACATTTTGGGACAACAAAAATGCTGTATTGAGGTTTGAGATCAAAGAGAAAAGACCACTCACATTTATATAAATATGCCTGATAATATCTGCTTGGAGGTGCTCGATCAGATAGCTCCATTCCTTAATCTACAGGAAAATTATCTGGAACATCTCTATCTAGCCTTTTAGCCAAACTTGTTTCAGGCTGAGGTCTTCCAGGCACAAAGACACAGTTCCAGGAAGCATGACTGTACAATACACTACTGAGCCTTTTGTCACTTTCTCTAATACTGTGTCAGACACCTAAAAAGAATAATAATTAAATATTTTTTAAAGATATTTTGCTTCTCCCTTCCTCTTTTTTAGAGTATTTCCCTTACAGTCTTTTCTGATTCTTGTCTCCTTCTACTCATCATCTATCAGAGCAAAAGCATGTATTTTTGAATGGCCTTTGCCCACTAAGGTCAGCAGCAGCAGCCGCCAGCAGGATACGGACACTTTGCTGTCACAGGGCAATCCTCCCTAGAGACACTCCCAACAGAAACCTCCATTCAAGCTGCTTTTGCCAAATCTTTCTTTGCCTTTATGCAGGTACTTTACGTAGGCACGAAAAGTTTTGGAGGTACTGAGCAATACAGTGACAATTCTTGTTCTCTTTATTTCTAGATTTCAAGACAATTTCCACTCTCACCAAAAGCCATTCATTTTTAGGATCATATTGGTGGAAAGGTGCAACTGACAGATACTACTCAGCCAGCCTGAAAAATGCATTGACATCAGCATCATTTAGATTATTCAAAGGCTTAATTTGCACCATTACAGGTATATACAAAGACTTTGCAAGTATCTCCTCAAACATATTTAATCACATATATATATATAATCTGCAGTATGCACAAAAAGTCACAGACGGAGCCTTAGATATGTCAATAAGCAGTAATAGAATTATTCTAGTTTACCTTATCTGAAAGTTTTTTCTCAACTATATTTTTCCAGGTTTTTAGAAATTTTTCTCCCCACAATCAGCAGAGGGCATTGTTCACCCAGTGTGCAAGCAAGAAAGTTCATACTTGTGAATGAGACTGCTTCCAAGATTCCAATGTCTCATGTTAGGCACTGATTTTCATAATTTTATTATGATCATATTTAATAGTAAGAACCTATATAGTAGGTTTTTATAAAAAGTCTGAATAGTATTTTTTTTAATATGTACCTTTATATCACAACTTTCATACCCATTTCACAGACAAGAGACATTAATTGTCCAAAATCACAATTAGTCAGTGATATAATCCTATTGTGAGCCCTGCCTCATATAAGCTCACAATATAAGGACTTGACAGTTCCCCAATTAGTTAGGCACTTACCATGTCTGTGTAAGATATGGTATACTAGCAATAGCTTGCATAAGCATAAACAGTGGTAAAAGGAAAATATTTATTTCGTGGTGTAAGCAAGAAAAGAAAAGCAGCTTTCTTCCACAATCTGAATACGTTTGCATGGACCATTTTCAGTCCATCACAACATTCATTTTCACTGTACAGCAGCAGCAAAATTTGCTGCCTGCATCATGGTAGACACAGCTGTTCCCATGGACTGTCCCACAGGGCTCTTTCTGCCTTTGTTCAATGTTTGCATTGCATTAGGTGCCCTTAGTTATTCAACAAGGATCATTATCTGCTTTTCACTAGCAGCCCCAAGCCCAAACCACTTTTTTATGTACAGTACCCAGCCTCACAGCTTCAATGAACTCTTCCAGTACCTCAAGGGGGCCTACAAGAAAGATGGGGAAAGGCTGTTTAGTAGGGCCTGTTGCAATAGGACGAGGGGTAATGGTTTTAAAATAGAGGGGAGTAGATTTAGATTAGAAATTAGGAAAAAATTTTTTACGATGCGAGTTATAGAACACTGGAACAGGTTGCCCAGAAAGGTGGTGGAGGCCCCATCCCTGGAAACATTCAAGGCCAGGCTGGATGAGGCTCTGAGCAACCTGATCTAGTTGGTGATGTCCCTGCTCCTTGCAGGGGGGTTGGACTAGATGACCTTTGAAGGTCCCTTCCAACCCTAACCATTCTATGATTCTATGATTCTAATGAACGATCTCTTTCAAGCAGGTTACATTGCTCCGTTGAAATTTTAAACTATCTTGTGAAATACTGCCCAATACTGAAGGCCTGACTCGTAAGAAATTATATTTAAGTAGAGCTTCCTCTGCTGAGATGCAAAGCAAAATTGACATTTTAAAAAACCTCTCTCCATCAGAAGTCCATTTCCTGAAAGAAAAGAAAGCCAGTTACTCAACCATCTGTTAGTAAACAGCCTGTTTTTCCTCTGAGATATTCTGACCAGTATGTCAATGGAATGAAAGGCAACATTTTCTTAAAGTACCATAACATGTTACTGAAGGCTAAACAAAAATAAATGCATTTATATGAAACAAGCTCAGTAGAATGCTACAATGTTCCATAAGATAGTTGGCTTTTTTCCCTCACCTTAAGTTAGACATCTTTAAACAATTTTCTATTTTTCAGTAGTTCCATTTTTTTTTCTTTTTCATTAAACACTAGGAAAAATATCCCTGTGATACTTTCTGCGGAATATTTAACAATAATATAAAGTCTGCTCCTCTGAAACACCTTCTGTCAGGGAAAAGGCAACTGAAGAAAACCCTGTGAGTACATGGATCAACAGGTCCAATTTGGGTGACTAGGCCTCTAGAAGTTTTTACAAGAATGTAATTTCCTGATAACTATAGTTTGTGATTGAAGCTGGGTAGATTTGCTGTTGTAACCACATCCTGCCTGATGACTACTCCTAATTAAGTTCTTGTGAAATAAATATAAATCACTATAGCAGATGCTTAAGTTAGAGGTACTAATCACTCCTCAAAATCTTCCTGAAAGCAAGAAGTCAAACAGTCTCAGCAAACTGAGAACAAAAGAGAACACAGGGCTACCTCTGAATATGTTTAGCCATCACCAGTGTCTAAAGCTCAACAGAATTTGTTGAGTTTCTGAAGTAGGTCACAAGGGCAATAGCCACCTTCTTCCTAGGTGGCACAACCACAGACTTCACACTATGAAGTCCAAAACTTTCAAGGCCACTGGCTTTTTTTGTTGTTTTTTTTTTTTTTTTTGCTTGTTTGTTTGGGTTTTTTTGCTTGTTTGTTTTTTCCTTCTTCCTTTATCCCATTGTTGTAGTTTAGACCCACTCAGGGACAAGCTACACAGTCTCTCGCTCACTCCCCCCACCCTCCAGTGGGACAGGGAGGAGAATTGGTAAAGAAAAGAAAATAAAAGGCAAAACTCTTGAGTTGAGATTAAAAATGTTTAAGAGAATAACAGAAGAAAACAAAACAGAAATGGAAAACAAGCAAACAAAACCCAATAGCACAAACTACTGAAACACATAACTTACAGTACAATAGCTCACAGTGAACCCCCAAAGACCAAGCTTTCTCCCAAGTAGCAAGAGGCTCATCTTCTCACCCTTCTTACTTATATACTGACCATGATGTCACATGGGATGGAACAGCCCTTGGGATAATTTGGGTAAACTTACACCGGCTCTTGGCTAACTAGTAAACTATCCCAGCTGTGTCCCCCAGTCACAGGTACCACCAGCTCCAATTCCTCTCCCAGCTCAGGTGAAAATTAACTCTATCCTGTCGGAACTAGGACAGCCATTCTAATGAGAATTCACGATATGGAATGATCTCTACTCCTAAGCTAATTGTTTTAAATTAATGGCTGAAATGGTACCATAAGCACCTTAGCAGACATGATGACACAGATAACGCAAGTTAATTTTACTACTAGATTTTCAGTCATATTTCTGCTCTGAAGCACTGCTGACTTTTGGACCAAGCTGATGTGTAACACACTGACTTTGGTTCCTGAAGGACATGTCAGTAGCTATCAAGTACATTTAGAAACAGATATATTGAATCTCTTCCATTTACTTGCATAAATGCCAGGAAACCAAAGAGAAGGCTAAATGGTATTTATTGCTATCTTTCTGTGAAGTAGGAGAGAGCACATGAGTTCCTGGGACTTCTCTCCCCTTCATTTTGCATCTGTCCTTCCAAGTACTACCTTTGCAAGGAGATTCCAGGACACTAAGCAACGTCAATAAGCTAAACTGTTCTTCAGGTCTAACACAGGATATAACAGATCTGCTTCCCAGGCAACACCAGGCTGGCACCTTTTCTGTAACAGACATGCTCCACTGTTCGCAGAGTTGGATGGTGGATGGCTTTATAACAAAAAAAAATATATGAAAGGGAAATAGCTTATTCTGAAATAGTTTATTCAGTTTAGAAAAACTCTTCAGAATATACAGTGTCTTTTTCTTTTATATTATTGATAATACAATGGATTATAATTTTGACAGCAACCACTAAATGCTATTACAGGCCAAATAATTATTATTTATACACATATATATTTTTAAGGAAATACCGCTCACTTTCCTGTTTCCTTCCTACTTGCGTATATTCAGGTTGAATAGCTTATAAATTAAATTAAATTGAAATGAACTATTTGTTCTGCCAAAATAAAAAGGATGTTAATATGCTTTAATTGACATGCTTAACTATTGTTTTAATGTTGATCTACTTTAAAGTGACTTTGTTAAGAAAAATATATTATGAGGTTTAACATTAATCATTCCAGCAACCACAAGTCTTCCAGCTTCAGTGGAAGTTTTTTTTTCGTTGTCTTAGCCAGTAACTCAGCTCAAAGCTTAAAATTGAGCTCTGTATTCTTGTCAAATTACTATCACTGATAGAAAAGCTATAATTCAGCTGGCTATTTTTCTGATTATGAAGAAATAAAAGTAGAGTGAAAATTGCTTTTTTGCAGATGTCTTGGGCCACCAGAAAGATTGATAAATTAACAGAATGAAATCTATCACTACTTTAAAAAATAGAAAATAAATTATCATTAGCCGCTGTCTGCTAGAATGCATATCCTCAGCCAGTATGAACAAGAATAGCAAAATGTGCCCTAGGTTAACCGAAATACTTACATATGAGGCTTAATATCCCTATCACTTTATATAAGTTTGATAAGTTTTAAGTTTGAAAATACGATACCTGTCTTTTGAAGTACATAAATCTGTTTGAACTTGTCTCAGATAGTGAATTGGAAAATGCATGTGTTTGCATACCATCACACTTACATTTGAAGTATGGCCAAGAATACCCTATCAATATCTATTCTAAAGAAAGACAAGAGTTACCACAGGGGACAAAAAAACTACCACCACTTGATTCACCTGGTTACATATTTGGTTCTTTCTTCCCTAGACTTCTCAGATAGGCTAGTTCATATCAGTTTCATGAGGTACCCAGAAAGATGAAATCTATTATCTGTCAGTCAGTTATACTTCCATTGTAAGATGATATGCTGTTTCAGTGTTTATTTTTGTTTCTTTATTTTGCTTTTTTTTTTTATTGTTGTGTTTTGCTTTGTGTATGTTCTGGTTTTGTTAGTGAGGTGGGGCCTAAGGTGGTAGCTTCTGTAGGAAACTGCTAGAAGTCGCTCCCCTTTGTTCAGTGGACTCGGCCAGGCCTAGGGCGGACCCGCTGCTGGCCAAGGCCAAGCCAATTGGTAGAAGAATGTCCCGTGATAATGCCTCTGCGATAACGTATTTAAGTAGGGGAAAACAGGAAAAAAAGGAGGAGAAGATGTGAAGCAGCTGAGTGGGGAGCAGAGAGGGGGAGGTGTGAGCCTTATGGGCCTTGCAGGCCTCACCCTCTGGTCTCCCGCTGGGCAGCAGACTGGGCCCAACTCGGCCCGTCCTGGCTGCAAGAAGTGGAGAGGAGATGAGAAGTGAATAAGATGTCAAAAGGATCCTGAGAGACGTCTGCCAGCCTGTTGTGAGGAACGGCTGCAGACGCCAAAGTCAGTGAAGAAGGAGGGGGAGGAGTAACATGGCTCCTGGCCAAGATTCCTCTGCAACTCGTGGTGAAGACCATGGTGGAGCGGGTTGTCCCCCTGCAGCCCATGGAGGTCCACAGAGGGGCAGAGATTCACCTGCAGCCCGTGGAGGACCCCACGCCAGAGCAGGTGGAGGCCTGAAGGAGGCTGTGGCCCGTGGAGGGCCCGCTGGGACAGCTGTTCTAGAGGGACTGCACCCGTGGAAGAGATGACCCACGCTGGAGCAGTTTCACGAAGGACTGTGGCCCATGGGAGGGACCCCACGCTGGAGCAGAGGAGGAATGCAAGGGTTCTTCCCCCGACGATGATACAGCGGCATAAAACAACGCGTGATGAACTGACCGTGACCCCCATTCCCTTTTCCCCCCCCTGTGCCGCTCGGGAGGGGAAGGTAGTAGAGATAATGTTAAGCCTGGGAAGAGGGAGGGGTGGGGGGAGGTTATCTTGTTCCCTGTCTCATTCTCCTGCTAATTTTAGAAATAAATGAATAGTTTTCCCCAAGTCGAGTCTGTTTTGCCTGTGACGGTAACTTTAAGGATTTCTCCCTGTCCTTATCTCAAACCTTGAGCTGTTTTTCTTATATCATCTCCTCCTATTCTCTCGGAGGGTGGGGGGAGCGAGAGACAGACTGGTCCCGATCGGGGCTGAACTACGACAGTGTACTATAACTAGATCTGCCCTGTTCCATACATGTATTCCAGTAACCCATTCACACATACACTCTTGGATTGAGCAGGTGAACATCTTTTTTAAAGATATTTTCATGTCTCAGACAACTGAAACTTTGTAAAGTAACTAAGGAAATGCAATATTTTCACATAAGGCTTAAGAGTATCTTTTTCCTCCAGTGTCTTCTAAGCCTCAGGTATGAAATAATTATGATCTCCGAAGCCACTAATTGCACTGTCCACAAAGGATTATGCTTTCCGGTGGAGAATAAGCAGCAGGACCAGATGAACAACTTCCTTTTTATGCAGTTATCACTAATAATTAATAACTATGCAGAACAACTAGATGACTCAGAGAGTTTTAAATTACAGTTATGTTACTAAGAGAACTGACTTTGTGTCTATAGTGATCAAATTCATTAATACTTCAAAACTCAGGAAGAATGTGAAATTATTTTTTGTTCTACTTCGTAGTAGACAAATATCTGTATTTTAAAAATGAACCAAAATCCTCAGCAAAAATATAGAAGTTGCCCTTTTTAGCATCCTTGAAACCTTGACATGACCTATACATGCTAAAAATAGCCCCTTTATGTAAGGACAGGTATAAACTATTTTGTAGAAATTAATTTTGCTCTACTTGAGCCATTCTTATTTTCAGAAATAAATGTATTTCAGTATCAGCAACAGAAAAAAGAAAACAAAAGTTTTTCAATACCTAAAAATAATTATTTTTAAAAATAACCACTAAAAGATTATGATTTATAGTTGCCAGTTTCTCTTTTAAAAGTAAATATTGCTCTATGTAAGAAAAAGATTTTTCAAAAAACTTATTGAAAATTAAAAAAAAAAGAAACTAAAAAATATGAGACAAAATCTCTTAGATATACAGTCTAAGTACAATGTTTAAAAATTTCAATATCCACAAAAAAGAGCAACAAGCGTCTGACAATGCTGTGAAAACAGTTATGTTCCATGTAATTTAGTCCATTTCAGATGTATTCTGAAAACAAAATATCTCTGTTATGCAAAATGTAGAAGACAGCCTCTGAAGAAACCAAAGCAGTTATTCAGCTGAGTTCTAAGCATACATAAGGTAGATGAAGAATGGTAATGGAAAAGGAAATTCATTAAAAGTAGAGCTAAAATTTGATGAAATTTTACAGAAATAGAATCCACTGTGAGAAGTTTGAAAATTTTTCTAAATGTCCTTTGCAATTACCTTTCTTTTCTCCTCTTTTTTAAGGTTACTAATTCTGTGGTTCATATCTGATCACAGAAAACTGTTATCTTCTCACTTAAAATAAGAACTGAAGGTACTAGCATCCCTCCTGCAACATTAGACCCAAGTTCCTGAAAACCACAGCTCTTTTGATGCAAGAAAAACACAGAGTCAAAATAGTCTGACACACATACCGTGAAAAGTAGCTGATAAAACAGACTCACTAACAGAAAGAGCTAAATTAGGAGATCCAGTTTCCAATCCTGTTTGTTCTTTGACTTGAATTAAGACTTAACTTTCTCTGCTGAAGTTTGCCTAAGAACACTGTGGAGATGGCAACTACTATAACAGAGATGTCATGAGGCAGTCTATGCATTAAGCCCTTTGGATTCTGTATTTAGAAGTGCTAAAGAAATACAAAGCATTCATATATACTATTTAAGTAATTAATTTCAAGAGGCCTGTGGTGTTAATATTAATAGAATAGCAGTGGATAAGATACTTTATCAAGTAATCCCGTGATCCCATAATCTGGTCAGTTGTCTAGGTCACTTGCAGTATAGATTCATATAAATGCTTTGAGTTATGTTACAGTATTTATTATATCATATAAGTCTGGAGAACATATTTGATATGACACGGCTGTTCAACAAATTGTACTTGCCTTGGAGGTTGGTAATTTACACACTGATTCACTCAACTTCGTTATTTTAACATACTAAACCTAAAGACTCTTGATGTAAAGACTTTTCTGAGTATAATTTGAGCTGCCCAATATGCTTCTTGAGGACAGAACTCAGAGCTCCATAGATGGTAGGGGGCCACCCAGACAGAAACATAGATGATCTAGGTCAAGCTATATTGAGTTACGAATTAATACAGCTTTCCTGGTCAGTGTAATTTTGTTTATCTAATTGCAGGGATTTCACAAGACTCTCTAAGGGAATAAAGCTCACAGCTCCCATTAGAAATCAATACCAGCAGAAATACTATCAGCAAGGAGGTTTTTAAAAAAACCAACACACAACTCAGTCAAGCTTCAATGACTGAATTTTCTCATAAATTAGTCTCATCACAATGCACCGCTGGAGTCAAACAGTTATCAGTGCAAGTTGCACCTTCTTATGCTGCAGAAGAATGTGGCCTGTGAGATTAACTTTCAGCATCCACCCAAAGTTGTCCTAATCACTCCTTAATTTAGACAGATTTTAACATGGTTATTATCCCCTCACTGCATCTGCACTGGATAGAAATGAGGAGTGGGGAGTGGAGAATGCCTGGCAAATCCATGCACATTCAGCAAGTCGATGAATATGTAATGTGGTATGTAATAATACCTAAGTAATTCTTCCATTATGAACTCAATCCAATTCTACTATTTGATTTCAGAAATGGATTTTGAACATAGGCCTGTTTGGCTAATCGGATCCTCATTTTCCTATTCTTTTCTATTTAAATGCTGAGTGACATAGTTGTGTTTGGGAAGGCAGTGATTTCATTATACCAACAGAGGGAACTGCCATTCCAGCAATGTGACAAGAGCCAAATTGGCCAGAGGAAAGTATTCCTTCCTAGACTGAAGAGATCCACATGAGTAATTCAAGCAAAATGTCACCTCTCAAACAACGATGACAGGATTACAAAAATCTAATTAGCTGTTTCATTAGCTGAATCCTATCTGGTGACAGCAAACAATGGGTATTCGGAAGCTGTCCATCCATTTTTAATATAGGCACTGTCATGGAGATAGTGGGTCTAATATATTCTCTGCATTTGCTCTGTTTGCAGAGTGACTTCAAGGAGGCATTTCAACTGGTTTGTAAGAAATGGTAAAGATTTAAAGGTGCAGTGCACCTCCAGGATCACACGTCGCCTACATCCTGCTGAAACTGTCTTCATTTCCTACTTCCCTGTATCATTTAATTGCTTGCACTTCTTTTTCAGTCTGTTTGGACAGGAGCATCCAAAAACTTTCAGTGCTAAATACACATACTCAAATCTCCTAATAAACAAGTCTAATTAAGATTAATTAAACTGTTGGAGGTCAATGAAAATAGCACCCACAAAAGACTATTCACTTTCAAATTCCTCTTATCAATTTCATTAATTTCATTTCCATCGTAACAATCTCTATTAATCCATTATCAAAATGTTACTGATGGAAACAAGCACTGAACTTGCAGGCTGAAATAGCAGGGATATTTCACATGAACATATATATATATAGACCTTTCCCCACTTCAGACTGTGGTTATCTACTTCCCTTACTCGAGGCTCCCGGATACTTCAGAACTTACTTCATCCAGTGCAATTTGTTGTAGTAGCTTTTCAGATTGACAATGTATGCTCAAGTGTTCCAGGCCAACATCTGTTGCTGTATCAGTCAATATTATTTTCTGTTCAAAGCACTTCGTGGTGCCAATCCCACCAGTAAAATATAGTTCTGCTATTCCAACTTGAGGCACTTGATCTGCTCACACCGCTAACAGACTGACTTGTGAAAATAAACTGTTTCAAAAGGAGGAAAGAAAAACCAATCAGATATTTTCTCAGCTGAATACCTCTGAACATCATTTACTCAGCAGTGGAGACGATCTAACTTGTCTGTTCTCTTCTTACTTAACCCAAAGAGACAATAATCAAGGTTGCTTTTTTTTTTTTAATATACTTTTTTAGGGGTTTTTTAAGAGATAAGAGAAACTCAGGTATGGAAAACTGAAGATAACTAGCCCAACTTACAGGGACATTAAGATATTTTAAATAAATTCTAGCAGAAAAACACTTCCGTGAACTGAAGTTAAATGCCTAACCTTGCAGTAATAAAAATATTTCACCAAACAATAGCAACACAGAAAAGGCTGGAGAACATTCATTTTGATGAATTTAATTTTTATTGTTTCCTTCCTTCATGAAGTTCTACGAGCTTCTTGGAAAGAGACATTTTTGGTGAAGAAACAATATAGCAAACAGTCCTGCAGTAACAGTAAGACTTTAGAAACTATGTAGCTGTCTACATTTCTTTTATTTCACTATTATTTTCTCAAAAGTACAGAATAACTTGGTATTCAAAAATAAATTCAGTCTTTTCTTAAAGATATAAAATAAACCAGTAGCTGAAGAGAAAAAAATGTGTGGTTTCTACTTCAGGTGAAAACACAAGCTCACCATCATAAAAAAAAAAAAAAATCCATATTTTTCTCATCAATATTCTCAGGATTTTAAGGTAAAACCAAAACTGATCCTGGGAAATAGAAGGAGGGCATTTAGATAATATTTTAACAAAGGCTTCTCAAATAGATCCAGTTATAAGGAAAAAGCAACAAACATACCCCAGAAATTTGTATTTAATCTCTGTCATCAAATGAAAGAAATATCTCAGGAAAGGTGTTTAGCTCTTAATAAACTCAAGTGTAGTGCTAGCTCAGTGTCATACATATAGGAGAGAATTTAATCTACCCTAAAAGGTAAGATAATATGGTGCATCTGTACTAGGTTTAGCAATCTACAGAAAATTTTTCTTCTGCTCCTTGATCCCAACCTAAGATACAAAACTACATTCTGTGAAGTTTAAAGACAACTACCATCTCCTAATAGAAAAGATTAAACAAACTAGAAAGAAATCGGAATCAGATAGAAATGAAGCTAGCTCTGGCTTTCTCTTAATTTCCTAGCAGACCTCTTTCTACTACAATCCAAAAAGAACCGAGCACTTAGCAAAGTAGGTCCTGTATAATTCCTTACAGAAGCTCCCATCATGCCACAGTTTTAAGGGGCAGTCACTCCTGCCTCATCAAATAACACAAATTGAATGCTCCAGTAATAACCAGTGAAAGACAAGAATAACTGAATGGAGGTGAGTAACACAGTATGTGTGTGTTTGTGAAATGGCAAACACTCTCTTTAGGAACAACAGAGAGGTATCTAAAGGAAAAGCCTCTGTGTTTAGGTGGAGTAGACTGTTCAGATTCACACCAACTTTTGGTCTGAAAAAGAACTGCAACTAACAAATCTTAGAGAAGGGAACAGTATTTTAAACACTGCTGCTTCTGCCTAAGTTAAAGCTGGCAATGAAGTGGAAGACAGGTGTAGCCACGATTATGTAAAGATATTGACAGCAGCCAGGAAGGCATGGAGAGAGCAAATGAAAAAGTAATTACGGTTTTGTAGTGTATTTCATGGAGACAAAACTGTCTTGCCTGGCTGTTCTGATGAATTGTCACCATAATGTTCATATTGTGTTTGAACAATTTCTACCAGCTTTCCTCTGTACAGACTTAGTAATTATTAAGGAAGTAGTTCCTGACATTTACACAAATTTTCAGCTGTGTTCTTTGCCATTACTGGGGATTCTTACCTAAGACAGTAACTCTTTTTACTTTGCCCTTTGAATGTAATTTTGGATTGTGGAGTCCATTTTCCTACTTTAAGAAATGTAATTTACAAAACTGTTTTAGACAACAATTATGCTGTCGTTAGAGTTCTACTGTTTTTGCTTTGAAGTTGCTTGATTTTTTTTTTTTTTCCACATAAATGGGAGCTGTGGGTTTTGAGTATGAGAATTTCTAGGATCTGAGACTCAAATATATTGTCTTAAGAATTCTCAACACCTAGTACTTATAATTCACATAGGGACACAAAAATCTAACCAAATTGTTTATTAATGCTTTTAATATAATTCCCTCATTTTTTTTTTTTTAATGAGAACTTAGCTAATAATTATGTAAGTACTGAGACAAAACAGAATCCAGCTCATTAACTCCTCTGGCTCTACAGTGCAAACAGAAGTGAAAACTCTGGTTTGGAAAGAAAAGCAAGCTGATAAAGCTTGCAGACAGACCTGCTTTTGGAAATGCATGAACTCTGAGTCTACTTCATCCTTAAAAAACTGTACTGTGAAAATTTGCCATGCCTAAATCTCAGGCAGAGTGCTTAACAGAAAACAGTTGAAGACAGATATATAAATATAGATTCAGTGGTGACTTATGTGCCCAGGAGTGAAATGCCATACCCAGTTTTTATCTTTTTGGGTCTCAGAACCAAGTCTGAAGATAAAGGCTTTCTCTAAAGTTTTGGGGAGAGTTATATCTTAGAATGATGATTCAAAATAGAGGACACATTAAGCAATGGATTGCCTGAGGGCTAAACATACTGCAAGATTCATGGAGCCAAGCAGACAGTAAGCAAAGGGTGCGTGTGTAGAGCACTGAGGTAGCATCCTCAATTTTGGTTGTTGACTACATAGTTGTTCATCTGTTTTTGTCAATTAATGATTGTCACAAGTACAGACTGGGAAGAACCTGAACAGATTTGGATCCCTGAAAGCAGTTTAGTGGCACTTGTGGAGAACTTTCCCTGAACTATGGAGAGTCATCTTTCTGTTAATCAGCCAGGCTTATTAACAATGCTACAGAAACATAATCTGAGAAAGCTGGAGCTGAGTAATGCAGTCTTTTCACCAGGGATCTCCTTACAGTTTCATCCAAGATATATCCTTAATATGTTTTGTTGTGAAAGTCTCTTCTACTAACAAAGAGTTTAAATAAAAAGATAGGTTGTTGGGTTTTTTTTAATTGTTGCAAGAAGAAACAAGAACATAGGTCTCATTTACTGACAGGAAACCACACCTGACTTGTTGTGAACAATGAATATCAGAAGCCCTGGGATTTAAAAATAAGGGACTTTCTAAGAGAAGAAAAATCGAGGACACCTGGTGGTGGGAAAAAGATAAGGGACACCTGGTGGTGGTTAGAGGAAGTATGGGTATAAAAGCATGGAAACAGTAAGAATAGTTGTCTTGCTGTCTAGCTTGCAGCAGGGTCTGGGGCAATGTTCTAAACAACTAAGTATTTTGCAAAATCCTGACTCAAAGGTTTCAAAGTGAATTTACACAGTGGTTTTAGATCTTTCAAGGCATGGATGGGTAAAGAAAATTAAGAAAGGCATCAATGAGAAACCTCATAAACTTGTTAGGCAAACTGCTATTATTATTTTAAATTAATGCCACACTGACTCTGTTATTTAATAGATTATATATACTTCTTTTTTTTTCCCTCAGAAATTGGCTGGATTTGTGCAATGTCCTTCATACTTAAAAACAGTCATGGAGAGAAGAGACAAACTCATTAAAGAGAGGACACAAATTAGAGATCCTAACCAAAAGTCTTTTCCAGAACATCATCACCTATTCTATTTTTCTTCAAAGAAATATTCAGAACCTACTTTTTCATTTGGATTGATTTATAGTAGGTCAACGTGCCCCAAAGAGTTCCTCTTCTTTATGACATTACCAGTTCTGTTGCTTGGATATTTTTTAAGTGACATGGTGTGTTGGATTTGTGTAGCAAGGGAGGCTACAGTGATAGCTTCTATGAGAAGCTGCTAGAAGTTTCCTCTTTGTCCCGTGGACCCAGTCAGCTCCAGTTTCAGGGCAGACCCACCACTGGCTGGGGCTGAGCCAACCGGTGGAGGCAATGGTGACTCTGTGATAATGTATTTTAGAAGGAAAAAACAAAGCAGAAGTGCAGGCAGAGAGAGAGAGAGGTGTGGGCCTTGCCCTTTGGCCTCCTAGCCCGGGAGAGGAGAGGAGAATAGCAGCTGCGGATGCCAAGGTCAGTGAAGAAGGAGGGGGAGGAGTAATGTTGCTCCTGACAGGATTCCCTTGCAGCCCGTGGTGAAGACCATGGTGAGGCAGGCTGTCCCCTTGCAGCCCATGGAGGCCCGTGATGAGGCAGAGATCCACCTGCAGCCCATGGAGGACCCTACGCCAGAGCAGGTGGATGCCTGAAGGAGGCTGTGGCCCATTCACAGCTGGTTTCTGAAGGGACTGCATCCTGTGGAAAAGGACCTGTGCTGGAGCAGTTCATGAAGGACTGTCCCCGTGGAAGGGACACCCCATGCTGGAGCAGGGGAGGATTGTGAGGAGTTTTGCCCTTGAGGAGGAAGGTGCATCAGAAACAATTGTGATGAACTGACCATAAACCCCCATTCCCTAATCCCTCTGTACCAGTTGGGAGGAGGAGGTGGAGACAGCCAAGAGTGAAGTTAAGTCCAGGAAGAGGGGAGGAGTGGAGGGAATGTGTTCTTAAGATCTGGTTTTGTCTCTCACTGTCTTGCTTTAGTTTTATTTTTAATAAATTGTGTTAGTTTCCTCAAGTCTGTTTTGCCCATAACAGTAACTGTTCAGTCATCTCTCCCTGTCCTTATCTCAGCCCTGGAGCCTTTTGTTTTGTTATCTCTCACTCATTCCCTCGGGGGTGGAGAGGGCGAGTGAGTAGCTGTGTAGTGCTTAGTCCTAAGTGGGGCTAAACTATGACACATGGCTTTCTTATCTTATATTCAAAACACCCAGCATACAGAGTAAAGAGTTCCTGAGGACACAGTAATGCCTGTCAGCTC
This sequence comes from Chlamydotis macqueenii, assembly GCF_036417535.1. Classification (NCBI taxonomy): domain Eukaryota; kingdom Metazoa; phylum Chordata; class Aves; order Otidiformes; family Otididae; genus Chlamydotis; species Chlamydotis macqueenii. The sequence continues at coordinate 48,002,378 of NC_141560.1, read as the reverse complement.
TACATACCTACAGAAAAGTCCAGTAAATTTTCCATGTATCCACAGAATGCAATCCGTCCTCTGCAACAGAATAATTACACAGGAAAAATGACCCTGTTCTACTGTAGGCAGACTGCTGCACTGAAAGAATAAATCTTTATTTGCCATTTTCTACCATTTGTATGTCTTTTGTAAAACCTCATTGCAGGCGCTATGTGTATCAAGCAGATGTCATAGTAAATTTTTATAACTTTTGCAGGAAGATCATAGTAATACACGGCTCTTAGTAAACCAATGAACCTGCACTGGAGAACTGAGCAACATCTTTCAATTATAAACACCTTCTAATATTTTTATCTTCCTCTAATTAAAATTTTTCAATTATTCCTTAGGCTTTGAGTAGCCAGGACAAAAGCATATTCTCTCTTAGTGTGTAAGTCTTGAATATTTCCATTTCAGTGTTTTACCCACTTGGCAGTCAGTTTAAAGCAGAATAGGGGAGAGTGGTTTAAAAAATCAGTGGAAAATAGAATATTGATCTACCAGGGGAAGAAAAAAAAAAGGAAAAAAAAAAAAATCACTCCTTCAAATTCAGTCATCAAACCATGCTGAAAATTTCCAATGCTTTTATAGAGAGAAGCAGAATTAATTTAGTTTCAGGTACTTGGAAGTGATCCAGCTACTAATATGGTCCCCTTTCTGCCTGTAATAGTACTTCCCTGGCCCTGCACCTAAGTAAAATGAAGAATTTCACCCAGTGGAAGGAAATGAAGACACAGTTGTGATTTCAGCATTTTCATCTGTTGTCTTCTTAACTGCAGACTTGAGGTCAGAAAGTACTCTTCTCTTTGTTAAAAAGAAAAGTAACAAAAAATCCCAAAGGAATCTGATACACTCTGCAAAAATTATCAGAGAAGTAAAGCCATTAGTCAGGGTACTTGAAAAGAAGACTGCAATGGAATTTGTAGTCCCCACAAATGCTTCAATTCAAAATCAAATTAGCAGCTCAAGGTTTAGGGAGTTAATTCAAATAGATACACTCAGTCTGCGCAGGCTTCATAGTTTTTCATTCCTTTCTTTTATTTAGGAGATAATAATTAAATGTGATTTGAAATTGAATGTAATAAAGTACAGCTTAGAAATATTTCAGATTCTTAACAAAAATAATTAGATCCTCTGATATTATTTTAAATTATACTACTATAACCTCCATTAAACTTTAAAAAAAAGGGAAAAAGAAAGAGGAAAAGAAAGATGAATTTGTCTTTTTTTTATTGGAATCCAGAATGAAACTGTTTTTAAAGAGATACATTCTATTTTTATTGCCTTATCTGTCTAGGGAAATCTCTTTCTGTGCTGCTTCTACTTTTTGCCAAACTAAGATTAGTTAAAGAAACAGGCTCCAATGACTTGTTCAGTGACAAAAATGTAATTTGAAAGCTAAATCTCAGGGAACTGAAGGAAATTGTCAGTGCCCTCAAGTAACATGGAATGGAAATGTAAGATTAGTTAGTAGGACATCTGGATCACTTCTAAAACCACATCACAATGGAACAATTAAAACTATTTGAAAACTATCTTGAATGCATTACTACCACTACTTTTCAGATGCTGGAGTTCATTGACACAGAGGAGGGAAGGAGGAAGGACCTGCTGGCAGGAGAACCACATGGCTGCCATCAGTTAGTCTCCGAAATCAATGGTTGGCTATGGGCACAACAGCAGCAGATCTGTAGATTGCCTGATATTTTATAAAATATAACAAAGAAGAAAGTAGAAAGGAAGTCAGGAAACTGTATTTATGCATTAATATATAATTTGAAACCAACCCTAAATAGACCATTTGTCTAGGTTAATCAGGCCTGATACAAACAATAACCCGTAGCCACTGTTAAAATTCAGATTTCTTCATAGACAGATTTGTATGAAGAGATACTTTTCTTCCAGTTTTTATGAGAACAGCATACTCTTTGAATTTACTGCAGCTCCCATATCTGTTTCTTTTTCTTAAAAAATACCCACACTCTTTTATTCAAAGATAACAAGAGTCACATTGGAGAACAGACGCTGCCATTGAGATCTTTGGAATAAAAAGTAGCAGGCCTTGAAAGTGATCTTTTTAATTCATGCTGCTAAACTAAAGATTAACCTTCATTCTTTTTTTTTTTTGTGTTTCTAATTCTTTCTTTCAGCTGCCATCTGTTCTAAAGAACATAAAGCCAAAGTTAGTTAGTCTTTTTAATAAAAAGAACAACTCTCTTTACAATGTTCTTCTATCCTTAGATAAAGAATGACTACTAATATCTATTTCTCCATCATAAGAGAACAAGGCAGACTGACAGAAAGGTGTGCAATGCAGAGTGTGGGGCAGAGTTGTTACCTGATTAAAGTGTAACATTACTGTAGCCTTTTTCAATGTTCCTTTTATTTTTCTATATTCTATTTAATGTGAAATATGACAACGTTTTTTTCATTAAAAATTATGTGAATAAAATCTTCAAGTATTTGGACCTTTAAAAATACCACACTTAGAACAGAAAACTGTTTAAAAATAAGAAAAAAGCAAAACGTCCTCAGTTTACTTCTGCCAGGTGCTACTTGGCCATCATAACTACTTTTGCTTGTGTATAACCAGGTGAACAGAAATAAAGATAGTAAGAGACAGGCTAAAATCTTCAGCTGAATAAGTTTTTCTGACCAGAAATTTGAGGTGGAGAGGGACATGTTGTAAAAATACAGAAGTCTTAAACCATAAATGCTTAAAAGCAACACAAGACTAATATATTTATGGGATACATTGCTTTATTTCACCCCAGAAAGGAGCAAAACAAAGAATACTGGCATATGCTACTCTCACACTTCTCCACCAGAAGCAGCCTGTGGATTTTATTTCCTGTTACACAAACTTGGCAATGCCCTACTTTAACTTCACCAGGCAGACCTGCTTGCTATTGCAAAAGCACTCTAATACAAATTCTGAGTCTGCTTCATTAATTAAGTTTTCCTCTTCATATATTTCCTGTAATAGACTCAGAAAACGCACCATTTACAATTTTTACCTTACTTTTTTTTTAATCTCTGCTCCCAATATTTCCAATACTAATTAGATAATTAAGCTTGTGATTATTACAAGTTCTCCTTTTCTCTTTCTTAATATTGATAAAAAACAAATCCCCTGAAGAAGCTCTTTAATCTGATAGATAAAACCATAACAAGATCCAGCACTGGGAAGGTAAAGTTAGAAATAAATATTTAAACTGGAAATAATAACTTCATAACATTATGAAGAATTAAAAAGTATTAGAGCTTAATAAGGGAAGGTTATTTCATCATGACTCAAAGTCATTTATCAGAGACATGATACATTTCTAAAAGATAGCCTGTAGGTCAGCCTTGAGTTGTTGAACTCTTTCCTTTTCACATATTGAGTAGCAAAGACAAACATCCTTTCTTCAAGAATTACCAAATAAAATACTAAGGCTTGCATGACCATCATAATATCAAATATGTACCTTTCAGTATCCATGGACAGATTATCCAGGCTGTGGGTTAACAGTGCTAGAGATTCAGAAACACCTGATTTGGCTGCACAGCAGAGTCAGATTGGATCTGACAAGGTTTAACACCTCAGTCGTAGTTTACGGCAGAACAACTATGGTTGTCTTAAGGTGTGAAGAAAGATATGAGTTAGTGAACCCTATTCTACCTGTGCTGAATTCCTGCCAGACCAGCTTGGGTATCAATGCATCATGTTCCTAGGACTTCTGCAAAGTTGATGCAGAGATATGCCACTGTCTGAACTTAAGGTCAACTCAGTGGCTTAGCCATGTGGATCCACGCTCTAGTTGGGATATAGCACAGCTGCAAATTCTTGACTCATACTTCCAGGAAAATCACTAAATTGTAAGAAAGAACTGTGAGAAAGTACATGTTAGATCCATGCAACATAAGGAAAGTAAAACCAAAGAGAGATAAGCTTGACAAGCAGAGGATCATAAGCAGCCCAAGCATTCAGCGGGAAAAATGCTAACAGAAAAAGTTACCAAAGTCTTAGAGAGAAAAAATAGGGGTTAAACAGAGAGCAGCTCAGCAATGTCAAAGCTCAAACTAATCCAAGGAAAAAAGAAGGCTCACTCTTCCCCATCTGGCCAATGATCACCTGATCAAAGATTTATTAAATGTTCTACAGGAGTGGTGAACACTTAATCCCTAGGAGCTTGCTAGCTGTAGCTACATGATGTGCTGTATAAGCCAGTAAATGTTTAGTATTTTTAAATTATGTACATCTTGCATATGGTTTTGTACATGCTCAAAAGAAACCCAAAGAGGGAGAGTTGCCATCTGACTACTTAGGTCGTTCTGGTGTCTTTTGTACATAAAATTTGGTATTGGAGGTTCAAAGAGAACTAAACAGCTTGATAGGAACCACATATTCAATGTGGACAATGCAGCTGAACTAAGCCAATACAACCACCTGGTAACTAAGGCTGGAGAACTCAGCATAAGAATGTATAGGTAGCTCTTCCAAAGTCAGTTCAAAGTCAGAAGAGCCAGTCAATGCTGAACCTGAATCAATAAATCCTATCATGTCATATGAAGTTATGTTGAAAAGTGTCTTATACAAAGACATCCTCCATCACGTCTGTCTTCACCATATTATTTGGCTTCTGAGGTATCCCAGACTCCAAAGAACCTCGTTTGTCAAATACACTCCCAGCACAATCTGTATTGGAGAAAGGATCATTAAATAGATCTAAAGTAAAGAGGGGAATGTGAACATCATTCTTCAAAACATCACATGGAAGCCGTGTCTCAGGTAGAAAGCTTAATGCAAAGATAACAAAAGCAAGCAGGTACCCACCAGGGTGCTGTCTTCTCATTGACAAGCTTTGTAGAAGTGTGTCTGTTTCCTTCATTGTCTTTTTTGTGGCAGGTAAGCTAAGTGATTAAAATACGCATTTTTCAAAGCAAAGCATGGTACTATGACAAAAGAGATTCCTGTTGAAGTTCATCAACAAATTGAGACGAGTGCTACTTTGAAAACTTGCTCTTACAGGTCTTAAAAATAAGGCACATGAGCAATATGCTCTAAGGACAAAGCTTCAGTCTTTCCTCTGACTTCAGTCAATGAAGACAGATTTTGACATTATTTAGGGAGAGTTCTTCAGTAAGTATATATGTTGTAATCTCCAATGGAAGAATAAACACAAACAAATCAGTAAATATGTTTTTAGGCAGTATTTAAATTACATATTTATTATGCTCCTGTGAGATTGAAATGGGTTGCTTGGAGCTGTTCCAGTTTGCTATGCAAATCTACTTTTAATGTATTTTATGAAATAGCAGAACCATAGGTCTAAGAGACAGAAAAGATCTATGACATCATCCTGTTTATCTCTGCCCAGGCAGGATTGTTTCAAGTTACTAGTCACAGGCAAAGTAAATCAAAGTATATTCAAATTATTCATTTTCTGAATGTACTTGCAGCTTCTGACCATGATCCCTCTGCTTAAGGTCAGAAAATAGTTACCATTACAAAAATTATTTTAAAATTAGCCATTCATATCCAAATAAAAAAGGGTTTTTTAAGATTTAAAAATAAAATTTAAAGGCATAGTAATAAATGAAACATAAGTCTGATAGACATTTTTTTTAATATCTCTCTCATACCACTATCTTCTATCTAGTAATCTTTAATTATATAGAGTGCAAAGACAGATAGAGCCTGCTGAACTATCTATATACCAGCTCCTCTTTTTCCAATGTTACCACAGGTCTAAAGCACTGTGGGAACACTACGGCAAAGCTATAGTTTGAAACATAGTGTTGAAACACTATGGTAAACTAATTTGGGTGTAACTGCAGCTTAGGTTCATTTAGAACAATGATCTGGCTGCTCTAAATTGTACTAGAAGATGAACTGGACTTGCAGACCAAAGGAAATTCAGCCTAGCCCCATCCTCACAGCCCTGTCCAACCATCCTGGGGCTATGTCTGACCCTGGTTACCCTCACAAGGTCTGATCCTGTAAGCTATTCGTGTGCTGGTATCTCAGCCTGATTTCATCATCCCTTTTCCCATAGAGGTGCCTGACGTGCTGGGCTGAGGCTGCCTTCGGATGACCCCCAGCCCTGCTCCCTCATTGTGGGTGGTGGGACAGGCCCCAGACCCCAGAGAACCCTCAGGCCTTGCAGCACTCTGGTAGTTTCTGTATTACTAGGCTTGAAAAGATGTAGGCCTGTAATTTAATCCATATCATTGTTATGAATTGAACTATGATGTATTACCAAGTTTATGCAGAATTTTACAGGAAATAACTTGTATTAAAAACCCATGCAAAACAGAAAAATAAGTAAAAGCTGGACCCAACTCTCTTGCATTCTCAGTCAATCAAAATTAGTGAGTGACAGCATAGATTAGGACTACTGACTTCCTCATTTATTCGTACTTTTTAATTTGATTTATTCAGTTCTAAAAATCTTACCCAATGCTGATGATTACCAGTGACATTTATAACGCCGTTGAGTAAGAACACACACATTTGAAAAGGGTCATCTCATGACTGAATTCTATTCAATTTCATGGTTAATTTTTCACGGCATAGGATAATGTAGTTTCTAACTCTTCCCAAAATATTGTATTTTTTAACAGAATAAGAAAAATAATGGTGACACTGACATTTATCTACAAAACACAAATGGTAGAGATTATTTAGTTGGATGCACTTAGGAGTTCAAGTTGGATAATAAGTAATATAAGGCAAACTTGTTGAGAGTATAAACAAATCCAGAAAGGAATATTTTTATTATATTTAAAATTAAGCTCAAATCTTTACATGTTTGAACCTTCAACTTTTTATGATCAAACTTTGTTTTTCCCTTAAATTATATAAGGAGCATCTGCCACCCTTCCTATTTTTTCCCTTTCTATAGTCCGTTCTTTATCTGAGACTGTATTTGGATCACCTTGATCAAGAAAGGGTAAGTTTAGAGTTGACTGTAAATCAGTAAAGAATTTAATGTGTAAAAGAAGCTGGAGTATAGCAGGGAACAAAACCTATTTATTTCCCAATTGCTATATACAACTGAGTTTTAATTGATTTCAGGCTTAGTTCCTTATTTAAATAAACTGGCATTTAGCCTGCTGCACCTTTGCCAGCACTTACTGCATATTACTACTGCTCACACCTCTTTGGTGCAAATACGTAATATAAAGGTGTGCTGAGTTAGGTTGTTGGCAGTTGCCATCAGAAGTGTTACTTTTTTTAAAGCAGGAGTGGAAGGAAAAAGAATACCACAATGACTTAGTAGGCTCAAAGGTAGCATTTTGTCTTGATACGAAGTTCTCCAGTTGTGCTAAGGCACCACAGAAACCAGGGAAATAAAATAGTAGACTGTTTAGCACCCTTCAGTTAGCTCTAAATGATCTGTGGATCAGGGAAATTCCCTATATAATTTTTTTAATATTAAATCTCTGATTCTCAGAGGCTATATCCACAGTAGTAAATTAAGCCCAGAATTGTTGCCAGACAGCTATCACAGAATAGACCATTCCTATGCTAGCAAACTCTTAGCCTTACGTGGCTACATGCACTCTGCTTACTGCAGTAGTCCCCATAATGTTATGCTTTCTCTTACTAAAAAACTTCATACCTACCCTATTCTCACTGAAAATAAATGCTAGAACTCTCCTCCTCCTCTTCCTGAAGCTGTTATTTCTAACACCAGCATTTAAACAATCTCCTTCCTTAGTTAAATACTGTGGTAGCTAATAAACTGTAACATGTGATTCTCTATTTACTTATTATCCATTAAGCTACCTTTCACTCATCCACAAAATACACACAAAAGCCCTGCACAGAGATGTACATCTTTAAAATATATTTAAAAGGCCACAATAATTACAGTAACAAAAATAATACAAAAGCATACTAAAGAATTCATACAGCAGAATCATTGAAAGCATGATGTGTGGGCACAAGGGCTTTATGGGTCAAATTATGCATTTCTTTAAAGTCAACTATGAATTGTATTGTATAATTGATTACTGTATTATTTCAGTAGTAACTAAAATAGGAACTTTATTTGAAAAATAAACTTTTGCCTGAGGAATGGATGCCCTGAGATAGACATAGCTAAAAGGAACATGCTTAAAAGGAATACGACTTATGTACTGGTTTGAAGTAGTCACCTATAGGAGCTCACTAAAGGTATGAATAATCTTTTAAAGCCAAGGCAAAAAAAATATTTTGTGAAGGAATATAGATTCTTAATAACCAGTTCTGTATCCAGCATCTCCCAATTATGCAGTTCTTCCTGAATTGGCATATTTTAGTAGGTCTGATTCATTAAAGAAATGTGATTTTCTATAGCCAAAATAATTCAATTTCTAAAGATATGTAAGAGAAATAGAAAAGACATTCATTTCCAAAGTACATTTATACAGTAATTTTAGAAAACCACTGGCATTTTGTGACCAGACACCAGTCTCTTAGGAATTGATGAAGCATTTAGCTTCTGTTATGTTCCTGAAAATTTTGCTTCCTTCTTCCTCCTCCAGTTTCTGATAGCCTATTGAGTCAATAAAAATAGTGGAAAAATTAAGTACCCTACAGACACTAGCTACGTTAGCTCAAGGACAACTTCCCTCTGGAACCGGAAGCCTTGCTTAAGCAAGGTAAACAGATCTAAATCAAATTGTGCTCAAGTATGTTTTAATAGATCCTCTTATCCTACATGGTAGAGATCTGATACTATAGAGCTGCTCTAAAAAGTATAGAAATGTGTCTGTGTAAGGAATTCTAACTCATAGTAATCTTAGTGATGTATAAAACTTGTGAACATGGCCCAGATGTAATTCTTTATATCATAATGATGATACAAACTAGTGCTTAATTGATATCATAGAGCTGTAGCCTTCAACCTTACCCATTTAGAGTTAAGATTTACCAGCAGCGTCATAGCATCTTGATCAAAGGAACATTAAGGTTAAAAAACCACCCATTTCATTCTGTTTGAAGTTACAGAAAGTAGTGTTTATTTAGAATTATGTTAAATAGTCTAACTATCTATCTGACTCATTTTCATCTTTGCTTCAGTTTTCCCATGCTGAAGTTGTTTTAGGTACTGATCTGCAGGAACTTAAACATGCCACCAACTTTATTGGAACTGCTCTGTGTACACATTATGCATGTGTTACAAGGTGAAGCCTTAGTCCAGGTGATGTGACAGTGGGTTATGCAAGAGCTATAACAGATCCTATCCACTCAGCACAACAATGTATAACTTCTCACGAGTCATAGCAAAAATATGGCTTTATTCATATAATTATTTCTTAAATGTATTAACCTGATGAAATACGTTGATGTACCTCTGTGTACCTCTAAAACCAATGCATGGTGTATTGTTCTTGGTTTTTGCAAGTTTTCACATCTAAGTTTTACTTTACTTTGTGTATCGCACAAAAGCAATGTTGGTTGTCACCGATATGTAAATTCTCTCTCTTGAGCAATTTTTACATTTTGTGAAATTGTAATAAAGTTCAAAAAGTTCTGCTTCAAGCGCTGGTATCTGTACCATTTACTCATGTTCTTTTACAATGAATCAAGTAAAAGGAAGTTAACAGGGAAGCTACATTGTGTATTATTTGCAGGTTGTGAACCTCAGAGATAGAATTGTATCTTAATAGTTGTAATTTAAAATATTACTTAGGTGCAATGTCGTTATGCTAATTTTTTACCATCTACTGCTATTTAGGATCCTCTTCCATGTTACTTTTGTAGGAACTGGAAGCAATTACATGGTTGTTAACAGCATACAGGAGTAGCATTTGTATCAATAGCTATTTTGTATATCAATATTTTCGTAAGATTTTACATGTCTAGCATTATTCCAAAATGAGTAATGATTTATAACTACATTTAAAGCATTTTAAAAACAGTCAGTGACACTTTATTATTCTACTGTTTGGAATTTAAGAGGAGAAAGCCTATCACACAAGGCAGTATCCTTCATATCTTATAAATATTACTGCAGCTTACTTAGTACCTAAGTACATATCAAATCAAACAAAAGTTTAAAATTGTTCAAAAAACAAATTGTTAAAAGTAGTAATTCTATACTGAAAAAGAAAGCTTAAAAGCTCATTTCCTACTCCCTTTTTTGTTACAAAATGGATGTACTTCCTGTGATTACTTTGCATTCTTAGTCCTGTTACTCACAAATGAGTCACATAATACACAACAGTTCCACTTACAGTGGAGTTAGTAAAACTCTTAGTCATTTCAGAGTTTATGTATAATACCTAAAAGTATTTTAAACCTCTTTGGATAATTACTGTTGCCATCATTAACTTAGGACAGACAAAATCTATTAATATCGATAGATTGGTATTACATGCCCCTCCCATTGAAGCTGGGCCATGGTATAAGAGAACTCAAACCACAGGGGTAGTAAAACGGGCAAAACACATTCTACTTCTATAATTAAGGCACTGACCTGGGAAGAGACATTTTCGGTATGGCATTGTAGAGCTTAAAAAAAAAAAAAGTGGAGGTAAACAAAGGCTAGGATGGAAATCCAAATCCAAATATTTAGTTTTTCTTGGGACTTCAGTACTTTGTACTGCATCCCTGAATGAAAGACTGGAAGTCCCTTGCACCTGAAAGAACTTCTAAAATAAAGCACTCAGACAACAAGGGAATATATTCTGTGAGAAATCGGTATCTCTACTTTAGTTAATTGCTGTTCCTTTTAGCATTAGGTGTTTATGTTTGTTTCACAAAGATAGTTTCTACATTGCACTGTCACTGACCTTGGGCATTTTGTTCTCTCACTTGGCAAGCTTCTGTTGTTGCATAGGCATATCAGAGAGCGAATCACTGCTGTTCTTGTGTCATCGCTTAAAGGAAATTACACAAACTTACGAATTAGAAGTAGCTTGGGCTAGAATTACATAAGAGGTAGGAATGGGGATTTCATAATGACTGAAGAAGAGCATTTGGCTGTAGTCACCCAAGCATGTAAGTACTGGTGAGATGTGCTAGAATGAGCCATTTGCAGAGACATTATTCCGAATTTATTGTCATGCTGACTCAGCAATGTCCTCACCACAAAATGACAGAAATGCATTTCTTAGAGGCATGTAGAGTGAAAGAAAACTGGTCAATAAAGCTCAAGCCACCAGTGGTCAAATCTGCCACAATTAGGAAAAACTGAACAAATATGCTACTATAGAAGGACATTAAAAGATATAGAACTACTTAATTGGATAAAGAAAAAGACCCTAAACCTTTGATCTAAAAGATCAACACAGAAATATTCCTAATGTTGCTTTCTGAAGTACCATACAGCATATTTCTCAACATTTCCTTTATGTTCTTTGCAATAAGACAGGCTGCACCTGGATTTTTCACACTGAAAAGCACTTTAAACTTTACCATTAGTCTCTTCAAAGAACAGTTTTAGAATTATGAACTTTGAAAACAGTATCTCTGCCTGGCAGCGAAAATTTTATATACTGACTTACATAAAGTCAATATATAATTCATTTAATATAGAGTCAGTATATAATTTTATAAAGTTAGTATACAATTCATTCCAAAATGAATACAAAACAGTATGATTTAGGGGAAAAATTGCTTTTGGGTGCCATCACAACAGATGCAAAGCACAACATATTGAGTAGGTTTGGGTTTTTTGATTTAAGAAACACATTTGTATGGTTATAGATAATTAAGTTTCTCACAAGAAAGCTTGAGTATAAATAAGAATTGAGGAGGGACTCAAAACACAATGCATAAAATTATGTAATACATAAAATACATATTAGATTAGCTCATTTAGGTATTTAAAGTAGGAGCATAAGACTATATTTAAATGTGCATATTATTATTCTTGTTTTATTCACAGATTAACTGTCCTTGCTGTAATATTTGGATACCTTTGTATAGTACATTAAACAATGTGACTACATTTATAGCGCATTCCCTTTCTCATTGCTTTTTTGCAAAGGGGCAATAGTGTACAGTAGGGTTTCATTTCACATAGCTTTTGTTTGTATTTATTAATAAATACATAATCATACCCCTATCTCCATCTTGCCTCAAAGATGTCATCACGCTATTCTTCTTAAAGAAGATAACTCTCCCTACGCTTCCAGAAAAATCCCTTGCAGATAGTATGTATGGAATGATTAAACAAGAGTGAAGCTCAGAGTCCCACTCAGAGTTCACTTCAATGGCAACAGGATGTCACACTGGACCGCACCTTGCTTAATGTGGTACAGTCATGAGTAAAGAAGGACATACCAAGATATTGACGTCTTAATGCATTAATTTTCTACAATTAGAAGGTGAATTCAAAACTAAATAAAGGATGTCACTGCCTAAGGAAATGTAGTCACATAAGTTAATTTGAAGACAAAAGTAAATGGGAACTGATGAGGATGGGCAAATGTCTTTACTACAACTTGAAGGGATATATAATGTCTACATATAAAAATATGATCTTTTCTAAAATAAAAAAAAAATAAGACTTATCTATTAAAAAATAAACCTACTTTGACTTTATTACTAAGAGGTCACTAAGCAATTTCACCATTTAACGTATACTATTACTGATTTAAGAGTGGCACTGTGTACATGGACACCTAAAAGTTAGGCTATAAGCATTTTATTAGGGGAGGAAGAAAAATTTAAAAATGAGAAATTATTCAACTTTCAGACATTGGCATATGGCAGTAGCCTCAAGCAGAGAAAGACCTGCAAATGATAAGGTCAATGATTTTGTGAACTGAGGTCTTTATCAGCACTGAAATTCTAGTGTGGTACAACCCAGAACCATGGATAACCAGTATGAGACAGTACTAATTCAGAGAAAGAAAATTTTAGGGACTTCCTGTTTGTCAAGTCAATTGGTACAAAGTGACTCCAACCAAAAAACATGTTGCACAAATGTGAAATTATTATGTTCTGCTATTTACCACATGACGACTGTAATTTCTTCTGCTCATTAGAGAGCTTTACAATTAAAGGCCAACAAGGGAAATGCAGCTGAACATCCAGCATCCTTTCGCAAACCCTGGTGGAAAGTTGAGATGCTAGCATCCCCGAAAAACATAGTTATGGTAACACTACTAAAGTTGGAGGGTTTTTTTTTTTTTTTAATTTATTTCTGTGCTTGGTATGGGACAGACAACTCAGAAAACCAAAATTCATTAGATTTTCTTCTTCTGTGCTTATCAGAGTTCAAAGATGAATTGGACAAAGGCACTATAACTAGAAATCTAGAATCTTCTGTACAAAGACACGAATTTGCAGCTAAAAATGACTGATTATGGCATGTTATGCAAAAGCCTATTTGGCTATATGGTCCATCAATATAAGTCCCTTTTCAAGATAGGAGGCAAGATGATAAAGCAAACATATAGCGGTGACAACAATGGAGGAAAAAAACTTAGGGCACAGTGTTGAACAGAGAATAGATGTGAGAAATTGGAAGCTATACATCAACAATTCTTAACTGATATATATATTAGAACTTGTAGAAAAAGTATCAGCACTCAAATATGAATTCAGTGAATTTATATCGCACAGACAAATCACAATAAATTGTTTCAGATAATATAATGAATTAGGTCAATAAAATATTAGTATCCATATAAATTTCAGCCAAGAGATAAAGAAACATCTTTCAGATACGTTTTTGTGATATGCTTGCTGTGCCAGTGAAGGCCACTTTGTCTTTAATATATTTTCTGCCACTCAGAAAAAAAAACAAAGAAGTAGAAAAAGAGGAATATCTTAACTCAGGTAATTACAGTAACCCAGATTAAATAAAATGTGTTTCTATAAGAAATCAGCATTCTGATTAAAGAAGTTGTAGCAAAAGAAATGTAGAATGAAGGGCTTTTTGCACAGCATTATCAGCAAAGCTATCAGGTTCCCTCCAAAGTAGTTCAGAGGCATAAGGACACTAATGCTGTGTTGTGTGAACAAATTCTCACAAATTTTGTTCTCAATTCATGTAGATCAGAATGCAAATACCACAGCAGAAAAATATATATATGGGAATTAAGCTAGATTACATTTTATTCACTAACTCTGTAGCTCTGATCTCACAAAAACAAAATTGAATTTATATTGAATTGAGTGAATAATGTGGTCAAAAAGGTGAGGCTGTAAAATCTCACATAAATCAGGTTTGGTTTAAGCTATAATTTTCAAAGTGAAGTGTTCGATATTTTGAATTTTCAAAAGAATATCTTCTGATAAATTTTCTTGTATGTACAGTAGCATAATGTTTTTAATAGCATTCCTCAAAAAAAAAAGAAAGCAGGAACAAAGTTTTGGAAAAAAAGTGATGCTTTTTAACTGTCTCTACCACCCTGAAAACAATTGAAACTGATCTGTCTGGATTTACTCCCTTTCCCTCCCCAACTAGCAAATAAGAAATTAAATTACTTTTACAAATGGAAAAAAAAATTACATGTATAGCCACGTTTTTATTCAATAATCAATGTCCTCTACAGTATTCCACCAAAATAAAAACTTTATAAAGACAAAGACCATTCTCTGTAACACAGTGCCTTACACAAGGAGGTTCCTTAGCTGTTAGTATAATGCATTTAATAATAAGAGAAACTTACTAGTTATTTTTCAGAAAAGAATGAAAACAGACCTTCTTGTCATGTCATGCCAGGTGGGTATACCTCCTACTATGAATATTATCTGTGCCTTTAGTGAAATGCTGCTGCAAGATCACAAACTATACTCCCTTTAGAGACTTCCAAGGCATCATTGACAGATGGGGAACAGATATGGTCTCCAAGAGCCTACAAACACTTCCCCAGGATGATTAACCCTTAAGTATTTTGATAATCATAGAATCATAGAATCATAGAATGGTTAGGGTTGGAAGGGACCTTCAAAAGTCATCTAGTCCAACCTCCCTGCAAGAAACAGGGACATCCCCAACTAGATCAGGTTGCTCAGAGCCTCATCCAAACTGGCCTTGAACATTTCCAGGGATGGGGCTTCCACCACCTCTCCGGGCAACATATTCCAGTGTTCTACAACCCTCATTGTAAAAACTTTTTTCCTAATACCCAATCTAAATCTACCTCCCTCTATTTTAAAACCATTACTCCTTGTCCTATTGCAACAGGCCCTACTAAACAGCCTCTCCCCATCTTTCTTGTAGGCCCCCTTGAGGTACTGGAAGACCGCTATCAGGTCTCCCTGGAGCCTTCTCTTCTCCAGGCTGAACAGCCCCAACTCTCAGCCTGTCCTCATAAGAGAGGTGCTCCAGCCCTTTTATCATCTTTGTGGCCCTCCTCTGGACCTTCTCCAACTGGTCCATGTCCTTCTTGTGTTGGGGGCTCCAGAACTGGACACGGTACTCCAGGTCGGGTCTCACCAGGGCAGAGTAGAGGGGGAGAATCACCTCCCTCGACCTGCTGGCCATGCTTCTCTTGATGCAACCCAGGATGCAGTTGGCCTTCTGGGCCACGAGGGTGCATTGCTGGCTCATGTTGAGCTTCTCGTCCACTAGCACTCCCAAGTCCTTCTCCTCAGGGCTGCTCTCAATCCATTCCCCTCCCAGCTTGTATTTGTGCCTGGGATTGCCATGACCCAGGTGCAGGACCTTGCACTTGGCCTGGTTGAACTTCATGAGGTTGGCACGGGCCCACCTCTCCAGCCTGTCCAGGTCCCTCTGGATGGCATCCCTCCCTTCCAGCGTGTTGACGGCACCACACAACTTGGTGTCATCGGCGAACTTGCTGAGGGTGCACTCTATCCCACTGTCCATGTTGCCGACAAAGATGTTGAACAGGGCTGGGCCTGACACGGACCCAACACAGATAACTTGAAAAAGAGTTAAAAAGAGTTAAAAATCTACCCCATACCTTTAATAAATCTTGAATTGCTGCTAATCATAACAATGTGAAATATTTAATCCATGACAGGCGTTAGCCAGACTAAGTTTTAGTTTGGCTTTGGCCCTTCTACTTTTCTCCCTGCATAACTTCATGACATCCTTATAGTCCTCCTGGGTTGCGGGCCCCTTTTTCCAAAGGTCATAAACTCTCCTTTTGGTCCTGAGTTCCAGTCAAAGCCCTCTCTTCAAGCAGGCCAGTCTTCTTCCCTGCCAGTTCATCTTTCAGCACATGAGGATGGCCTGTTCCTGCACCTTTAAGATTTCCTTCTTCAAAGGCTGTTCAGCCTTGCTGGACTCTTTTGCCCTTCAGGATTGCTTCCCAAGGGACTTTGTCAACCAGGCTCCTAAACAGGGGAAAGTGTGCTCCAGAAGACCAAGGTCGCAGTTCTGCTGATCCCCTGCTCCTTACTTCTCCTAGAATTGAAAACTATTGTTTTGTGAGCGCTATGCCCAGGATAGCCTCCAGTTATCACATCACCCAGAAGTCCTTCTCTGTAAGCCACAGTTAGAACAGGGTGCCTTTCCTAGTTGGCTCACTCACCAACTGTGTCAGGAAGGTATCTTCTACACACTCCAGGAACCTCCTAGACTATTTCCTCTCTGCTGTATTGTATTTCCAGCAGACATCTGGTAAGTTGAAGTCCCCCTCAAAAACAGGGGCTAGCAATCAGGAGACTTCTCCCAGACGCCTATAGAATATTTCATCTGCCTCTTCATCCTGATTGGGTGCTCTACAACAGACTCCCAGCATAATATCTGCCTTATTGACCTTCCCCTGATTCTTGCCCATAAACATTGAACCCTATATTCACCATCATTAAGCTCTAGACAATCAACATGCAGGGCTACCCCATTGCCTCTCCTTCCTTGCCTGTCCCTTCTGAGTTTATAGCCAGCCATTGCAGGACTCGAGTCATGCGAATCATCTCACCGTGTTTACATGATGGCAACAGGTTTCATAGTGTGAGGAACAGCTGCACAATGGCTTCCACCTCCTGTTTGTTACCCATGCTGCATGCATTGCTGTAGATGTACTTCAGTTGGTCTGAACTACCGCTACCTTTTTGCGGGGAGAAGCCCTAATTTTTACATGACCATACTCAGGTACTTCCGTGGTTTCTAACACATCAAAACCCCTTCTGTCTTTGCTGCTGCATGGATCTCCTTCCCCTGCCTCCACTGAGATGGCAGATTGAAGGATCTCACTGGCACACCATCCCTCAAACACTGGCATGTTGCCCAGTAAAAGCAAGCCTGATTTTACCCCTTTCCCTCTTCAAATCCAGTTTAAAGCTCTTTCAATGAGCCCTGCTAACTGCTGTGCAAGATCCTTTCCCCCTTTGAAACAGGTGTACTCAGTCTGTCACCAGCAGGCCTGGTGTTGTGTAAACTGATCCATGATCAAAAAACTCAAATTCTGCTGGTGACACCAGGCTTGGAACCAGGTATTGACCTGCTGGCTCTTCCTGTTTCTTCCCTCATCATTCCCTGCAACTCAAAGGCTACAGGAGAACACTACTTGTGCTCCTGATCCCTTAATCAGTCACCCCAAGGCTCTGAAGTCCCCTTGGTTGCCCTCAGACTTCTTGTTGCAACTTCATGTGAAAAATCAGTAATAGATAGCAATCTGAGGGCCATACAAAGCTAAGAAGCTTCACATCTTTACACCTTCACATCTTTAACCTGGGCCCCAGGAAGGCAGAAGACTTCCCTAACAAGTGAGTCCAGTCTGCATATTGGGCCTTCTGTTCCCTTCAGAAGGGAATCTCCTATGTTGGTAACCCATCTGGGTTTTTTTTTCTTTATGAAAGTAGTTTTGAGGCATGGTGTAGGTGATGAACAAGCTAGATGAACTATCATCATTATTGTTGTTTGGTTCTACTTGCAGAGCCTCATACTTATTATGCAAGGGCACCTGGGAAGGTAGGTAGTCACAGAGGAGACGCATCCAGCGCAGCGGGCAGGAGCTTATCACCATTGTCCCCTATCCCTGTAAGTCACTGTGTTCAGCCAGGTGGAGAGAAAGGATAGGGAATCCTCCCAAGCGTGCATCCTGTGTACCTGTTGGGACTGTCTCAGGGAATGCAGGGTGCAATTCCAGTAGTGTCTCTCTCACAATCCCTGATACTCCTCAACCTACTCAAGTCCTGGAGCTCCATCACTAAGTGGAATTCCTGTATCTGGATGCACCTTCGACAGGTGTGCTTTGTCCTGCCATTTGATACTGGCATAAGAGTAGGGCACAACCTGAAGCCTGACACCTGAGTGGCAGCATGTTCCCACCAGAGTTCTGTCTGGGAAGCTGTGTCAGTCGTGGTGGGTGCAGAGAGGCGATGGCTTTCTGCCTTGTGGATACCATTGCTCCCTGGTTGAGCTGTCAGAGCTTCAGCACCCTTTCTTCCCTTCCATGCAAACTTCCATGCCACGTACTTGCTGCTGCGGCGCATCCTGTTTTCCTTTCCTGTTTACACCATTACTCGTTGCTCGTGCTCCCTAAGGACTTATTTTGTATGTGGGGGGTGGACCTTGGCCACTGTTGCCCCTAGCCCCACCTATGTTTTGTCAGCTGCTGTCACACGAGCTCTGCATCCTGGTGGCTCCCTCTCCTCCCCTGAGGTTTCCGTGATTCAGGAATCCTCCATCTGCACTGCGCTAGAGCGCTCCGCTGTGGATTGTGGTAGCACCAGAGCTGCTAACCTGAGCAACTCACTTTGATCTCGCTTACATTCTCAGATCTCTCTGACATCTTCAGAAAAAGAGTTCTAGGCCCAAGGTATTTTGTTTGGAGCTCAATGCTTCACAGTGTATAAAAAAGAAAATATTTTCTCTTTAGATCTTCAGCCTCAATGTAGTTTAAGCTTCACAGTAAATGAAACATTTCACATTTGGCGTAAAGGATGGAATGCAAAGTGGAATTCCTGCTCTGCTCTCTGACTCAAGGATCACATTGCAGACATACAGTCAGGTAAACAGTGCATTCCTATCATCTTTTTCAGGCTGAAGGATGTTATTTTGTACCATTTCTAAATTGATAAAGAAAAAGAGAAGTATACACCATTTCAGGAAAATAAATATTATGAAAAGGAAGAAAAAAAAAGCAAACAAAAATGAAGTCTCAAAAATGATCTATGCTCGAGGCAGGAGTATATCCTTCCACAATGATTTCTACAGATGCATGAATTCCAAATCTGTTTACATTTTCTTATGAAAGAAATATTAGTCATAGCTTATTATCTCAAAATGGACTGGGAATCCTGTAGATAGTCACATCTACTTTTACGATTTCTATATACTACTACAGAGAGATCCCCTTCTCATGCATATTGGGAAATCAGCAGGAAAGGAACAATTTAATTGCCAAACACATGGACTATCAGAACATATTTCCAGAAAGGTACATCTACTCTATGCTTTCCTCAAAGCAGAAGACTATCACAAATAGCTTGGCTGTCAAGTGCTGCCATTATGCAGTACCGCATATGACAATTGAGCATTATTGATTTACCATCAATTACTTTCTTTTCAGCTCAGCTGGGGCAGAGAAACTGCTGACAGGCTGTGGACTTGCCAGAGTGTTTGTTGATGGCCGAGTTCCTTAATCCAGTGTACTGTGTGGCCGAAAATTTTATAAGGTAAATTGACATTGACACACAAGCTTGCAGCTCACCATCAGTCTGTCCTCTCCTCTTGAAACATGATTCATTTGGTCTGTTAGTCTTCACTACTGGTGGTGATCAAGTTTTCTTTAATATAAAATACACAGCTAATGTTAATAGTGCAACTGCAGGAAGTCACCAATTTTCTGAACTTCACTTTTTTCCCCCTCATTTGTACTTTCCCCTTTCTGTAGTTAGCTGAAATGTTCTATACAAAATGGAGGGTGAAGGTTGGAAGCACAGGATAACTGAGGGAAGAAGGGAGCCACAGCATGGGAAGGTGAAGTAGAGCAAAAGGGGAGTGAAGGAATGAAGGAGAGCAGAGGTTATTGCTGCTGAGGAACATAGGGAAGGACACATACTTGCTACTGGGCATAGCTAGCATATCTGGATCAGACAGTAATCAGAAACCAAATAGAAAACATTAACTTTCCACCAATTAGATGTTTTATAATCAGAATTATCTGAAAGAGTTCATGATCAGGATTCGAGCATCATTACTTTCATGTAAAGGTGATTAACCCGAACTTATTTTGTATTTACACTGACTTTAAAGGCATTATGTGACATTCTGCTTTCACAGAGAAGTTCTACAGAATTACGACACCATAAGTCAGTATACAAACAATGTAATTCATGATCCACATTTGTATTTTTTCCCCTCAGAGGAAACCTTTGTTTCCTACTCTACAAATTACACTTCATCTCCTAAATGAGCTAAAAAAGAACACAAATCTAGTAAAATAAATTTACATCTGAAATGGATGACAGTTAGTGAGTGGAATTAGGCCACATTTCCCACATTTCTAAAATGTGAAGTATGTATAGTTGTTATGTTTAAATATGAGTGAGCTAAGTCTCATTGACTTGAAACACAGAATCTGTTTAACCCATTTGTCACTTGCCCATTTTTTAAGGAAACAGCTTTTTGTAGGTAACTGCAATTCTGTAGGCAATTTAAGATCTTACAGTTGAATAAAGAAATAAGTTGTCTAATGTACCTTTAGTCTTAGCATTATATTAGCCTGTGAACTTGCAAACCGATGTGATAAAACAAGCTCTATAGTAACTAAAATCTAGCAACTCCGAGATCAATACATAAAGTACTGTAATGCACCATGAATAAATTTGGTTCTAGTTCTCCCTAGGTTTAATTGTGAGATTCACTTTATACCCTGCAAGTAATCCACTGATTTCAAGATGAAAAACTAGCCCTAGTTAAGACACCGGCAAAACTCCCATTGATTACAGCAGAGTCAGAATTTACCTGCTATCCAAAAACTAAACATGCGTGTAAGCCTTTGTTGGTAAGCATCTTAAATTCACAGTACAAGTATCATAATCTTTCACAGACAGAGGACAAAATCTGAACACCATTAAAGCCACTTGCAAAATTCCTACTGTAGGTCTCTGAAGAGAGGGTTTTATGACCTGTCAGAGGTTATGTCCAAAATCTTTGTTCATCAACGGCAGGAAACAGGCTGAAGTTTGCAGCATTCCCTGATAGCTGTGTGTATCCTAACAGACACACAAAGAACAGTTAGTGCTCCTAGAGTGAGATTCATCTGATCTCTTCAGATAGCTCAAGTGGAGATGTTTAAAATAGACCTAGCTGTCAAGACTCAGTGAGGAGAAATAGCCGTTTCTCACTGTAATTTTTTTCAACCTGAGGTAAGCATCCGAAGCATTGCTAGTTTGTGCATCTGCACAATTCCCAATTCCCAGAGCAGTCACATTCACTAAAAACAGGCAGAACAGGCACTGTGAAACAACATGTCTATTCAGACAACTAACTCCAGAAACTTTGATTCATTATCTGGGGTACACTCAAGGTTTCTACTTCAGTATTCTCCAATTTTGTCTACAGAGTTCTCTGCCTTGTAATCACATGACATGGATGCGTCAAGGGCAGTGTTGACTAAGGTAATATAATTTAACTTATTAACAATCAACAAGCATCTAATTATCGATTCAGGTATTGAAGGGAAAAAAGAGAACAAATAAACAAGCAAACACTTAGGGAAACACCTCTTCTCCTCCCTTCCTAGTCTCAACTTCTCTTGTTTTCACTGAATATTAAAGTCAGGCCCTTCCAGCTCCATTGGGGAGGCAACAGGTGGAGCAAGAGGTTGAGGTAGGTGCATAACCATTTCTTTCTGTTATTCCTTCATGCCTCTTACTCTTTTCCTCCACTGCTCCTCAGTTCTCACTGCTCCTTTTCTCCAGTATGGGTTACAGGCCCTTCAGTGGAGTATCTCTTCCAGTGTAGCTCACCTACAGGCCACAGTCCCTTTGGGAGTGTTCCTACTCTGGCATGGCTTATCTACAGGGATATTTTTGCTTTGGCATGGGTCACCTTTGGGCTGCAGTCCCCTCAGAGGCATATGTCTCTGCCATGGAGCACTTCCTTCTGAGAGAGCATCTCCATCTGTGCCCCAAACAGTGTCCCCTTCCATGTCTCCTTTGCTTCCTCCTTTTTCTCCAGATGCATCTTCAGGTCTCTTTGCATCTCCTTACATCTTTCTTTTTTTATGGTCTCAGGTCTTTGTCTCCTGCCCGTAGCAGCTATTGCCCTTTCTTAAACATATTAGAGCAGCTCGATGTGTTCCTCTGAGCAGAGGAAGCTTTGGCATGCAATGAGTTATTTTCATTTATTTCAGGCTGGAACTACCTGTGATTGGCTCAGGACAGGTGACAGTCTTTTCCCCGATACAGGTCACCCTGCAGACACCAGTACTGAAATTCTGCTATTTATACCAAATACATTCCAGCCTTCACACCTCTGTGAAATAGATTACTCAATAATATTTTGAATATCCATCCATTTTAAGTTCTTTTAACATTATCACAAGCTTAACATACATGTGTTAAAAAATCTTCCCTTATTTTCAGACAATAATTGACATTGGTACTATGCGCATATACATGCAGCAGAATCCCACTCCTTGCTCCAGTAAACAGGTTATCAGAGTTTACTCTATTGTATTTACTCTTCAGAAGCTCCATCCCCTTATGCTTACAGACTAGGCTATAAGGGTTAATACTGTAACAAAACCAAAAAGGCTACAGTAGTAGAAATATATCCATTACAATCTCCACTCAACTAAAGTTGAGATTATTGGTTTAACATCATCATAATCGGAATTTTTATTACATAGTGCAGGCATTGTTCTTGACTGTGGCGGAGTAAATGACCACTGAATTGTCATGCTCTGGGGAGCGGGCTCTCTCTTTTCCATAGGTTGGCCACTGGAGCTAGGACAAGAGCTCTGTTTTCCATCTGCTCGCCATTCGCCCACTCCAGTGGCCACCCACCCGTCCTGAGCGCTGGCCAACACCTATGTTAGCAGTGCATTGCCCTGGCAAAGGACATCAGACTGATCCCACTCTGCTAGGCGGCCCCGCTTCCTCTAGCAATCTGCTCGAGGGCACAGCGAGCTGCAGAAATGCAGCACATGCTCTTGGGGATCTCAGAGCTCTCGGTCGCTACTCTGCACAGGGTAAGAGCCTGGGCTCTGGGCCACTGGGGCAGGGGCTCGGAATAGGACTAATCTCAGCTATTTCTAACCACCTTCCCAGAGCTAGTGCCTCTGCAGATCCCCTCGGGCTACCCCTTTCTCGCCTGCCCATGTGTTGCACACACCCCTTCCCTCATGCACAGATGGCACATCACCATGGCCATGCGACTTCCCAGCACCAGGATGATGGTTTCCTCCAGAGTCTCCAGGCAACCCCAGCTACTCTGACCCTAGGTCATGCCTGGGCTGGCCGTTACCTGCATTCTCCACCTGCTGCTGTCATAACTGCCCCGGCATTTGTCGCCAATGGTGGCACATCTCGCAGGCACAGAGCTCCCCTGCTGCCCCAACAACGGCCCCTGGCACATGACTCCTCCAATAGCCCTCAAATGGGCATTACCACAATTTTTAAATAAGTTTGCATGAGGTGCTATGCGCTCCTCCCATTGTCTGAAGTTTTTGGCAGGCAGTAGTTGCTCTCATCCACTCAGGAGCATCTGGAACCAGCCCAGGGCATATCGTACCCCCTCAGTCCGGGGTGCCCAGCAGTCCTGCTGCCCAAACCCCGCTGCTTATGCCTAGTGCAGGATGCAAATGGGCCCACATCCTCGGGGGGGCAACAGGCAGGGCTGCAGTCAGAAATCTCATCTTGGCTCCCACTCCCCATGTCTCTGACAGTTATCTCAAGATAAAAACGTAGCAGCCTATGCACATTTGAGAGCCTGCTGCTACTCCTGCTGTGTGGATTGACCTTAGCCGTGTCAGGGCTTCACTCTACACTACACAGCTTGTATAATGATGCTACCAACAGCAAAGTACGGTCAGTTTTTTTTTAACTTAACTTTAATTGAAATAAAAAATAGCAACTTTTTATCTATATTTCTAGCAGTCAGTCATTCCTAGATTTTTTTTGAAGTACAGTTGCTAGCTGTTACACCTTATTAAAATTTTTACAGTCACTTTGCAATCAAAAGTGATTTGCTGAACAGTGATTTACCCAAAAACATGTTTTCACATCTCCTGCTGATAATCTAGGAGAAAAGATATCAGCTAAATATTTGATCTGAAGTTATTTTCTTCCAATTTTAATCCCCCCAACTGTCTGCCACTCAAGTTTATCTCAATGCAGGGGACAAAAGAGAGAAATAGAGAAACCTCTTTCTGCCTCTCTAGGAAGCTGAAAGAAGAATCTTTGGAGCATTGCACAGGACTAGAAAAGAAAAGGGGAAAAAAATTAAGCCATGACAGTTTTTGAAGAAGAATCCCAGAGAAGATGCTGTGTCTTTGGAAACAGAGTTCATAGCTTACAGAGTTTAAAGGAGTTTTGTTATCTGTACAGAGTGCTGAGAGACCAACACACATTAGCGTTCAATTAAAATGAGTGGAGGTGAATGGCTGGGGTATTTGTGTATATGTATGTGTCGGTTTTGCTTTAAAACCAAAGATGAGATTGCATTTCACAGATAAGGAAGGCAATGCATTTATTGATCAGTCTTCTACATAATTCACAGGGGCAGTTTGGTGGCAACCTGTTTAAGAAAATGATTATGGAATATTGTACCTCCTTTTCCTCTATTACTATGAGATATCATGAATACTATAATCTGATGTCTATAGCTCTGAAAAACAAAATTAAATTTTTCTTCAGTGTTTCACTTGATGTATTGTGTCACACATATGAAAATGATTTTTTTCCAGAATGAGATCCTTGTGTTTTATGAAACCGTAAGTCACATAGGCATGCAAAACAAGCTTTTTTTTCTTGGAGTTCTTTCTCTCTTTTTAAAATTGGCATTGTACTCTTCAAAAACTTTGCCCAAGCATACAGGAAAAAAAAAAAAAAAAAAAAGAGTAGTATCTATTTTAAGTGTTTCTGTAGTGTCATGAACTTAAAATTAACTAAGAATAATGGACTGACAAGAAATTGTGCCTTAGTTCTTGGGCTTCCTGCTCCTCATCTTTTGTAAGAGTACTGTCCTGGTGTAGGCTGAGATGGATCTAATTTTCTTCCCAGTAGCTACTGTGTTTTCGATTTGGTATGTGAAGAATGTTGATAACACACTGATGTTATTCATTTTGCTAAGAGATCAAGGAGTTTTCTCAGCTTCCCAGGTTTTACTAATGTGCAGGTGCAAGAAGCTGGGAGGGGTATAGCCAGTACAGTTGACTCAAACTGGCCAAAGGAAGTATTCTATATCATGTATAGATATCATGCTCAGTATATTAGATGGGGCTGGTTGCTAGGCAACTTTCTTGCTTTCTCTTTCTCTTGAGGTCATTCTGATATTGCTCTTGGTTCAGTTCCATGGTCGCTACTTGGGATGGGCTGTACTGGTTGTTGGGTCATCAATTGGCGAGAAATCATGCATTGCTCTTTATGTATATTTTATTATTCCTGTATTTTATTATTATCATCATTAATATATTTATTATTATTACTCTTTCTTTCTTTTCTCTCCTAATAAACTGTCTTTATCTCAACCAACAAGTTTTCCTTTCTTTCCAGTTCTCTCCCTCATTCTCCCAAGGAGGGTGAATGAGCAGCTGTGTGATACTTGGTTCCTGAGTAGGGTTTAACCACAATAATCTCATAGCACTGAAAGAGGAGAATAAACTAAATTAACTCTTTCATTTTTCACATTGACATTATCAAGGGTCCTTTGAAGTATGGTTTATTTTTTGGTCCATTTAGAAAGTGATTCTGTATAGCATTTTTGTGAACAAATTACTTCCACTTCTTTGCTTTCATAGACTGAATGTCCTTATTTCATTTTGTACTAATGCACTCTTAAAAGTTATATTTTGGATCAGAAAAGCAATTGTGTTGAAGTGGCATCCAATGTAGTTTTCTGTATTTGAAGTCATCCTTGATCAACTGATGCACATTGTTCCTTTACTCAAAGTTGAGCAAAGCCAGTGTCCAGGATCAAATTTTGAAAGCAAATCTCCTACTTCAGAAATCTTAGGTTTGAACCAGAATTTTTTTTTTTTTTTTTTTTGGCTCTTGTACAGTGTTCACAGAGCCTGATTTCAAAATGGCCATGCAAGAGACAGGAACTGACAAAAAAAAAGCCCCATAGTTTTGAGATGCTATTTTAGAGTCAGTTAAACCTATTCTTTTAGTTATGTAGGTGAAACACGAAATGCATCTTTTGTGCATAATGGAAAATAAATTTTGTAGTTGATCTTACATGAATATCTGTTAATTTAATAGGCACATAGCAATTTAATAGGCACCTTAAGACACATCTCAGAATTTTTAACACATATATCTTTTGATCAGATAAATGACTGATTAAAATCTGGATATTCCTTTTCTTCTTTATGAAAATTCCAATTTGCATCTTACTTTTTTCTTATTTTTGGAATTGTTTATTTTTTCTTGAGGTACTTTTCTGACATAAGTTTGCACTTAAAACTACATGAATCACTTTCTTCAGTACAATTAAAGTAGAGGGCAAAGCACAATACAGTTAATAAATCTGAAGCCAACTAGAGATTTTGAAACAGTCTCAACTCACTGAGTGCTGAATGAAAGAGAGGTCCCTCCCATCAACATTTTTGTCTGTTTGTTTGTTTGTTTGAACCAAAGATATCATATTAGTGTTCTGGCTGAAGAAGCCTAATGTACCTTGAAATAAGTTTTATTATGATGAAGTAATGAATGCTTCTGCAGGCAAGAGAAGTTTATAGAGGTTAGTACTTCATGAAGGATGAAATTTTAAATAAAGGCATAAATCTCAGGGGATTATAGACATTGCTTCTGCTGAAACTGCAAGGATTTTATAATAATAAAAAGCCCCCCAAATTTAAACTAAGTCCTATCTTTGTGCTTTTAACAGCTAGCAAGGATTCCCTCAGTTTCTATGGCAATATTTCCGTTAAGGATATATCTAATCAGCTTTTAGCTCCCGAGCCCAGGTTCCAAACTTGATTTTGAATCATAAACTAATTTCCCACTGCTTATTATTTAAACAGATTGCCCTCCTTTCTAAGAATGGGAACACTGATCTTCCTATAACTCAACAGGGAATAAAAAGGGAGTTGTGATGCATACTAGCATTCAAAAAATTGAATAATCCACCCTGAAGGCAATGTGGCCAAATCCCTACTCTCTGAGGCATAGAAAAATATTAAGAAGAGGCATAGAAAAATATTAAGAAGGGCCATTACTGAACTTGCCATTAAATCACCGTGAGTCTGATACAAAGGGTTTAATATTTGCTTTCCCTGCAATAATCTGTGGAAAGGTTCAAGTGAATGATCTTGAGATCACATAGTAAAGCTGTGTTCATGGACATAAAATCTTGGCAGAGTCTTAAATGGTGATAGTAATGTTTGACTAGTCCATACTTTAACAAATCTGCTACTGTATCTTGCAAAATCTAAAGCAATTCCAAGCACATTTTCCAAAACAAAAAAAATTCTTTTTTTTTTTTCTTGTTTGTTAGAGAAAAATCGTAGCCTCTAACAATGCCAACAAGGGTTGGGTTTTTTTTACAGTTAACTATTTGCAAATCAACACAATCATTACTTTTAAGCCCTACAGTAAAAAGTAAGTGGATATGTACAACTCAGAGAACCAAATGTTAGAAAGAAACCAAGAAATCATAAAAACATTGAGGGGCATTAAATGATTATGGCTTATTGTTCCCTACATACAGAGAAAATGTGTTAAGACACAGAGCAGAAGTGTACTTGCACTTCTTGTTTTTATAGGACTTGAATTATGGCTCATGAAACTCTTCTGGATGTATTTGTTGTCTAATTTAAGAAAACACAACTAACTTCCTAGCATGTTCCTGCATATGACTTGTTCTTCATCTTTCCTCTGTTCTTTCTTTCTTCTTTTGTGTCTTGCTTTTCTTCTTCCCTCCTTTCTTCCTTTCTTCTTTTTTTTTTTTTCTGATTTAATACTGGAATTAATCCAGGTCATTTCCATTCAGTCCACACGTAGACGTTGTGGAATTTCACCTACCACTCCAAATTTTCTCTGTTACTGCTTTCCATGTTTACATGTGTATGTAATTGGCAAAATCGAGTCACATGGATAAATTCAGAGTAAGACCACCTCACAGTTTGTCCTATTTTGAGAATTAAATTGGTCACATAAAAGAAGCATCTTCTTGCCTCCTGAGAAATCAACAATGGAAACAGATACAAATAAAATCAATGAAAATTAAGACTAAAATATTTATGTGCTTACTAATATGGATGACACCAGGGCATTAGTCTCTGCTTTGCTTTCTTTGATTGTCTTAGAGACCAGTGTCCATTCTTCGTCACTTTCTATGCAGAAAAATGCACCAAATTAAATGCCCAACAACTACACTTGCTGCCTCAGAAGCATCGTGGTTACCAGCATGTTAAATCCCCAGTGAGGTCTCCCGCCAAGCTCGATAGACCCCAACAGGCTGGTAAGCTCTGCACCTGCCACCTGCCACCCGCACACACACAGACATGCAGACACCCACAGACATACACACACTGCTGCTGGAGGAATCCCTTAATGCTATTACGTCAAGGTTCGCTGATAGCATCCCACTCCTGACACCACTTATGTTATGGATAGGATGGAGTAAACCACATCCCATAGGGAACCTGGGTACTGGAGTATATTTAAGAATCAAGATCTGAGGTTTTATTCTGCTTGATGATCTCATGCGCTCACTTACTTGCTCGTCCTCAGCTCTCCAGCCCTGGACTTCCCATCTGGGAGGTCCCTCCTGGCCCAGGATGGTCAGACAGAAAGTCGTATCAGCTGCTGTGCTGCTGCTTACAGTCACCTGTCTTGGGCATCACCAGTCAAGGTCCCTGGGGGGCTCCTAGCATCTGACTCCAAGCAGCTGTCTGATCTTCAGGATCTTCCCTCACTTCCAAGATCTTTCCTCCAGCCAGGACCTTCACCTTCTACTTTCCATGTTCCCTTCCTCTTATGAAGACTACTTCATTTAGGGAACTCTTCTTTTCCACCACCTGCTCTTCTTTTCATAACCCCAAGCCCTCCATGTTCCCAACCTGAATAATCTGTATGTAGAAGCACATCATGTAAGCAGCCTCTCCTGTCTCATGTCCTGATTAACTGGAGAATTGGGGACATGCCACTTTTGTTTAGACCTGGTGTTCTCAAAATTTACAAGCAGCCCATAGCAGTTGCAGCTAGTAAGCAGTAGGCTCTGTTTGAGAGTTCAACAGTTTAATTTCGGACATTCACTCCTACAGACAGCTCTTAATGTTTACAATTCAAGTTATTTTTTCCCCTGTGACAAGTATAAGCTAGGAAATTGTCACAGGAAAAACTCAAATGATTCAGAAGCCATGGACAAATAAGCATCTTATTTTAGAAGATCTCTATCTGGTATTTTTACACTAAATGCCAAGCTGTGTAGTCCAATAGGGCTTTAAGCTGCAGTAATTGACCTCAGATGAAGACCTTGCTTGTCTGGAGCTTTTAAAACCAGAAATCTTGCTTAAATATCTCTCCACATATAATTTCTAGCTCTTTCTGTTCTATAATTTAGTTAACAGATAGAGTGAAGGAATGCCAAGACTCATCCTCATGGACATATTTTAGATACATCTTTTTCACACTGCTTTCAGATATCTGTAACCTGTAAAAATACCATTTCTTCTAAGTAATTACTGGTAGAAGTAAGTACTGAGCTCTACTTTTTAAAGTGAAATAATCGAGAAGACTCTCTTGTATCATACTTTCATTTTAAGCTTCTGTTTTTCACATCCTTATTTCATTCTAACAAGGTGTTCCACAATTGCTACAGATGGGTCAAAATCTTGTATCTGAACAGTGTTACACATGCCAACTGAAATCTTTCTAGAACATAAAAATAACAAACTTTGGGAAAAAATGGTAGCAGAATGAAAATTCTGGTAAGCATGTTATTGGAAGATATCTCTCACCACAAGGGTGGCTGTGGGGGGGGGCACCCTTCTGTCTGTTGAGTTCTGGCCCTAGTAATGAAGTCCAAAATATTAAGTCAAATGCACTGAATCAGTTCTTTTCTACTGACAGTTGTGTCTGCAGCTCATTTGATGCACCAAAGGAGACTGAAGTTTTTGTCTGATTTTGCCTCAACTAGATGAACTGAACAAATTGCTAGATCCTGTTAACCAACTAAAGGTTTAGCATACATCATAGCAGCTAATAGAGTCTTTTCCTAGTGACTGAACAGAAAACTATGAAAGAATGAATCCTACTCTGGTTGGGTGAAGTACCAATTAAGTTAGTGGAAAAATAGCCATTTGCGGTAGTTTCACCACAAGCACAGTATTTCAAGGTGGTGGCTGGTTCTTCAGAATTGTAATTTTGCTGCCTTGAACTCAACCTTTTAATGGCCTTGGCTTAGCTGTCTTTCTTCACAGAGAAAATGGGTTTCTCTGAGTTAGGTTTCTGAAGGTAACAAGCTTTTTTTTTTTTTCTTTTTTTTGCAGACGGAGGGTCAATGGAGTGTAAAAGGGGGAGACAAACTATGCTGCACACAGAGAACACAGGCAGGGTGATATTCTTAAAGAAACACTACCAAAATCACATGAACAAGACTTGGTGGCTAGATGTGACATGCAGCACTTCAGTATCTTCTACTTATCTAGCAATGTGCTTAAAGTGAAGTACACTTTGAACTGGCAAAGTGTCGATCTCTAAAATAACTGCTTATGCCTTGTCTGGCCATCACAGAATGGCATCCCTTGAATCTTCTATATGAAATGGCCACACTTTCTGCAGAGCAAGTTAAAGAGCATTAGATATCCTAACAGAGCCGTAGCAAAGTGTAATTGACTGCAGCATGGCAAGAGCAGACACGCTGGCGTTCCTTTGCAGTCAAAGCTTGCACTGATCACAGGCAAAGAGTGGGTATGATTATTGGGGCAGACTTTTTGCTTCCTACTCTAATTGGACAGACTGACCTGGTTGGAAAACAGTAAGAACCAAGACCCTTTCATCCAGAACTCAAACCAAACAGCTCTTACGAAAGAGTTTGCCTAGGATGAATATATGCCCCTCAGGAAGGGACAGTAGAGTCCTTACTCCCCTCTTAGAAGAGCAAGTAGACAAGAATAAAACCGCTTGCGGTTAAGGAACTGCTCTGAATGGCATTTATGAATTCTGTCCAAAGGACTGACGGATCTCTGTAAGAAATAGCTATAAATCCCACGGATTTATGTCACAGAAATACCACTGGGTATAAGGGATCTTATTTTTACACTAATCTTATATAAATACATCTGGGCTGATTTTATTTGATTAATTTGTGGTTTACTTCAGCGTGATGAGATGTCAGAATC
The DNA here is from genome assembly GCF_036417535.1 of Chlamydotis macqueenii. Lineage (NCBI taxonomy): Eukaryota > Metazoa > Chordata > Aves > Otidiformes > Otididae > Chlamydotis > Chlamydotis macqueenii. The sequence goes on along the minus strand of NC_141560.1, from coordinate 47,970,986 downwards.
AGGCATAAAAGTTTTTACCTGCTCTCAGTAAGTAAGCTACAAAGCAGATGGCCCTGACTGCAAGTCAAATGGTGAAGCATGAATGGATTAACATCAAAACATTTTTCTTGCTTGCTTTCTGGCTGAAATTGCTTTCAGCTTGCTAAATTTCTAATACGTCCTCTGGTGATCACTTCTTCAGTCTCCCATTCCCCCTTTGCTCTCTCATCTGCTCAGCTCTGATGATAATGCACCATGCAGAGGTATGAGACGTACTTTTAGATGCAGAGACATTATAATTGATTTTTCCCCTTCAGTTGCTATGAGGAGTAACTAGATACTTTGTCACTTTTAAGTCTAGAAACTCACTGTTTCTTTACCTCTACCCCATTTCATCATACCTCAGTGAAGACTGTACTGAAGGGATATATGAATCTCTCCTGCTGAGGTAACAGGCTAGCTTTTAATTGGCTTTTTATGAATCATTTTTAAGGTATTTGAAATAACAGAAAAAAACTTTAAAATAACTTAAAGGGGATGTTGATTCCTTTTTCATCTTGTTATTTTTTTTTTGAAAAATCATTTTACAAATATGCTTAGTTGAATCTTAAAGTGTTTTGCTTTATTAGAGCAAGTCTGGTTAAATCCTTGAGTTGATGTTTTCAGTTAATGAACACAGAAGAATTATTGTCTATTAAAACATATTACTGGAGTCAGAGCTTACTCTTAATTTTTTTTTTTTAAGGGCAGTATGAAAATGAGATCTAATTGCTATCACATGCTACCAAAATCAATTTTATAGTGCTAAGAATTAACAGTCAAGTTGCAAGCCTATTGACACTGCTGCTGCTCTAGTAGGAGAAAGTTTTCATACCATAAAACCTAAGTTCCTTGGGAGTACATGCCACATATCCTACATTCCATATTATCTAACAGATACTCAGACTATTTTTTGCTGCAAGAAGGTAAAACAGCTAATGGAAGCTCTGTGAATAGAATGACAAAGAGCAATGTTTCGTCAATACATTACAAAGCAACTAGGCTATTGCATTCCTGCTTCTTTAAAAAATCATAAAAGTATTTTCCTTGCCACTTTGTGCTCTGTAACACGTCCGGGTTTCCGTTCCTTTAATATAACAATGCATAAGCATTACAGGGTTTTTTTTTAATTTGTTTTTTAAATCTTGAACAGTTATCCATCATTAGCTTGCAAAATCATATATGGTACGCTGAAAAACAATTCCCAGGAATTTCTGGATACTTTTTCAGGGACAAAGTAATATTCTTTTTACTTAGTCATCTGAATTTTCCTGATCGGCTATGTGAAAAGTCCAAATTTAAGTGATGGTGTAAGCTCAAACGTATCTCCAGAAAGTTATAGAACCGCAACTCTTGTGCCCAAATGCAACACAGACTTCAAAAAGAAATGTAGTCACACAGCATGAAAGCTACAGCTTACAAATTCTGATTTTTCCTGGTGTGAGTCTCCTGTTATTTGTTTTCCGTGAGAACATTACATGTAAAACAACTGAGACTTGAGAACCTTGAATGTTTCTATTTAATCCACTACAGATTTAAGCCTAAGCAATAGAATGAAGCTGCTTGAATGAAATTGCCTGTATCTAATACAGTACAACAGAAGTGTCATTTCTGTTAGTTTAATATGCTCATTTTCTCGCCACACCACACTTCACATATCTGTAACATCAGGAGGTTTTCTACTTGCTTTCTGTCCTGGTTTTAGCAGGGATGGAGTTAATTTTCTTCTCAGTAGCCGGTGTGTTTTGGATTTTGTGTGTGAAGAATGTTGATAAAAACATTCTGATGATACGAGTTGTTGTTAATGAGACCAAGGACACTGTCTGGCTTTCCAAGTCTCGTTAAGGTCTCGTTAACGTGCAGATGCGGGAAGCTGGGCAAAAGACAGACAGAATAATTGATCCAAACTGGCCAAAGAGAGTATTCCATCCCATAAACGTCATGCTCAGTATATAAGTGGGGGTTGCCCATGGGAGGGGGCATCATTTTCAGTTATTCCTTTTCTTGTCGGGTATCCGTTCGGGCACCCTTGGCATTCTTTTCTTCTCTCTTGCTTGCTGGCATCGTTCCCTCTACCTTGCTAGCTTGCTCTCCCCCTTTGCTTGCTGCTCGGTGTTGTTCCTGTGATAGCTGCTCAGGACGGGCTGCGTTGGTCATTCGGACATCGGGTGGTGAGAAATTGTACATTGTTCATTTTGTATATTTTGTAGATATTAATATCCTTATATCCTGTTAGCTTTGTAGTTTTTAGTATTTTTAGTAAACTGTTTTTATCTCAACCCACGAGTTTTTCCTTTCTTCCCAATTTCTCTCCCCTGAACCACTGGGTAGGGGGAGGGTGAATAAGAAACTGTGTGGTGATCCAGGCTAAACCACCACACTTTCTCAGTCTTTCTTAGGCAGAATTTAACTCCTTCTGTTTGGAAAAATTAAATACGCATAAAAACTTCACCTGTCTTAATAGGAAAATATGGAGAAGTGTGGAGTTGACCAATATGAGCTTGAGGCTATATATTTAAGAATTTCAGATTAAGAAATTACATTCACTTGATACACTAATAAAATGGATAGCTACTTTTTTTTTTTTCCCCTATGATAGCCAATTAGCTTTCTAATCCATTATTGCTATTAGTAGTATCAGCTGTAATATCACTTTCTCCCAATTAAAAAAAAAACTACTTGGAAAGTAACTGGGAAAGTAGAAGAAGGGAAGGAACATAGAGGGCATCTAGTAGTAAAGGTGGGTTTTATTTTATTTGAAAAAAAGGAATCACTGAGTTTACGGGAACAATGGCATCTCTAGTTGAGCAAAATAATGTATTTTATATTTCTGAGAATATTTTGTACACGTCAAAACTTAGTAAATTTTATGGGAAAATTTTTCTCAGAACATTGTTTGTCAGTATCAAAAGGAAATATTTAGATGTAATGATGATGTTTGTCTTCAGTCAATACCATTTACCAGATTTACTTTAAGATTTTTTTCTTGACTTGAAACTGTTTGTCAAACTATTCACTTTGCAAATCAAGTAAAAAAAAAACAAAACAAAACCAAAACCTAGTAACTCTGGGTAAGGAGAGGCAGAGGTAGTGCTAGAAGGCTGTAAGTTTTCCCTAGGAAACAGCTATAGGGAGTATATTCTAACCCTTTTAGAGCTACATAGTAGGATCAAGTTTATATGGTTCAAAATGGTTATCCCGAGAGAGAAAATGATTAAAAAAAGACAAGCAGAGGCCTGCAGTTATTGACTGTTCTACTGCTAAGATAAACCTTTTTCAGTTTTTGTTTTTACACTTGTAAGACTCCAAAACACTGGCTCAGCTGCCTCACTGGCTCACCTCAGCACTCACGTAAGTGAAATGAGCTGCTGGGAAGTCCATTCCTCCACAGAGGTTAAAGAAATTTCAGGGAAGAACAAGATCAGATTACAAAGCCAAAGTGAAGGTTCTTTTAAGGGAAATAGTGCCCCTGAAGAAGTACTGCTTCAAATATTCAGGTACAAATTGTATCTTTCTGGAGAGAGATTTAGTTCTTGAGTTATGTCCGTTTAGTTCTTGAGTTATATCTCAAAAAGTTTCATTGGTACCAAAGCACCATGCTTCCAGGAAAGTACAATTCATCAGCCAAGGGAAATGTCTGGCCGATTTTGAACATTAGGATCTGCAGGTGATAGCAGATGAATGTGGAACCTGCTACAAAAAGGGAAGATTCAAATTAAACATACACTGTGGTTGTAAATTACTTGACTAGACCCCTAAGTTGTAAGGTTTACTATCTAGACACTGGACAGACAGGTAGGTGTTTAAATGTGAATAAGCTGAAGACACACTTTCAACAATATTACTCCGTGAAATAAGATGAGAACAAATGGCAGCATTAGAATAATCAAAAAGATCATCAAATATGAGGTTAACTCCTAGTCCAGAAACTAATAAAATTAAATGAAATTTCACACATATAGAAGAAATTTTAAGCAGAGACATGCAAGTATAGTATTGGTAAAGCAGAACTCAACTAACCTCCAAACTTTTCGTTGATTGTCTGTAGCAAATAGACACAGCAGGGACGCAAGTCTAGGTGAAGCTAGTTCAACAGCAGTATGTTCAAGAGAATGTGCATGCTAGGAAGATTGTCAGTGGTCATAGACAGAAATAAAGATTCAGCTGACTAAAGAAAATTTTGAACTTGTGAAATAGGATAGGCAATCCCAAAATTATTCTGAACTAGCTATTGGTTTATTGAAGGGTAACTTTCTTGTCTGAAGAAAAATTATGTTAATAACAATTCTTTACTTCGATAATGTAGCCTCAGATATTTTGTCAGAGTCACAAACATACACTTATGTTGTTTTTTTTTCTGTGTCTCAGGGAGATTTTCTACAAAAGCAACAAGCACAGCCTCTCTGCTATATCTGATAATCAAAATAATAGGGTCAAGAGTGATAAACAAGTCCTTGGGATGTATGTTACTAATTAGTATTTCCAATAGCCATGAGCAAAGCTAGAAAATTTAACACTGCATGATGTGCATGGTGTATGTTTATATATATATATAGAGACACACAAAGTTAGAGTTTTCTATACAAGTGCTTTTAGCTTCTTTTTACACTAGGTGTAATTTGTAATCTTCATGCTCTCTCTTCCTTATTGAACTTAATCATCCAGGAGCAACACATTTCACAATTCAAACTAAATATGCCTTGACTAAGACAGAAAAAAAAATTGAAAATAAATAGTTAAGCGCACATTCAGATGCTTTACTGAAGTGCAGCCAGTGGTTTAAACAGATGCCTTAGGCTTGATTAAACTGTTCAGTTTCTTTTTTTTTTTTATCCTGGCCTTTTAGAGTCTGTAAATTGTATAATTAAAAAACAAGTCATTAAATTGCTGCCTTTTGGGCTTTAAAGAATTTTGTAGAACTACATTGAACTTACTTTGTAGTACTGGTTTTCTAATGGTGAGGATTTGCTTCTTATCCATATGAAGTGTTAAGAATCTGGAACCTGTCAATGTCTCCTTTGTTAAAAAAAAAATAATCAAGTAATATGAAGGAAGATATTTGTTGCCTGTGTACTTCTTATCTTTTCCTCATTTCTTGCCCTTGTATGGGTAATTATGCTCTGATACAACAGGGTGAAATAACAGTGGAAATGAAACCTTTTAATCAGTATTAAATTCAGAGAAAACACAAATAAGCAGAGGAGGTATCTTCTCATTGAGTCTATTTTTGCTAGCCTGACCAGATTTAACATGATTAGAACATTCCAGCTTCTTTGAAAAAAAAAATGCTGTGGCACTTCTGATTGTTTCTTCATGACTGGCACTGAGGAATATTGAAAGAGAAGTCAATCTTCACTAGGATTGTTACAGTCATATATTACACTTGAGGAAATTAAAATATTTCTGTCTTAATCTTGCCATTTCCTGTTCAAACTGGGTAAGAAAAGTGAAAAGGGAGGTGAAATTCAATATTTTTAAATAGTAATCTTACCAAATGGTTTACATTGATATTCATATTTAACGCAAAACACCTGCAAGCTCCAGTCAATTCTATACCTTGCATGAAAAAAATACTTAAAGCTGTGTCTTTCAGAACAGTACTTGACTGTTGCTGACTGAGATTAGTTTTCCTTCTCAAAGAGCAATTGACACAAAGGGCAGCTTAAATTAATAATTTTATTGTAAATCAGTAGCCATACTCACGGAGCTTACAGGTATTTTGCTCCCAAAGTTATACTCACTTCTGTTAAGTTCTGTTAAGTTTTACTCACTTTCAAGCACTTCCATATTTCTATATATTGTCAGATAGCTATCCATCACAAAACCTTAAGCCAGACACATTTACTCTTCAAATATGAATAAAATATCGGGAATAAAGGTAATACCAACTTTATCCCACACTTCCACCTTTTTACTTCCTTATTTAAAGAGGAAGGGAATCTCGCTGTTACTATTTGAACTCAGCCTTATCCAGACAGTTTGTATAGGAACCTGCAACATCCATTGAGCAAAGATCAGTGGCCAAGACTTTCAGGGCTGTCTGCCAATCATGTTAAAAATGCAAGTCTTTCTACAGGACACTAAATGAAGTAACGATCACACCAAAACAAAAAAAAATATTTAGACATTTTCAAAAATATGTAGTCATCCATGGATAGTGATAAACACAGAATCTCTAGGCTGAACAGCTTGATAGAAGTGGAAAAGACAAAATTGATTGTGCATGCTGATACCTTTAATTATAAATTGTCTTCATTTTTTAATCATTGTGTTCACAGTCTGTTGGCCTATTCTTGGGTAAAGAATAAGTTACAGAGAATTCAATTATGAGAACTCTAACTATAGATCTTAGCTTAAATGTTTTTTTCCTGTAGCTCTGTATACACTTTGTACCAATATGTTTCTTTACCACAGCATAAAACTGAAGATTACTTTCTTAAAAATAATATTGATTTCTACAAAGAAATCAAGATTATTGTGATTTTAAAACTACCACCCAGCTAGCAGCATCCCTAGTAATCAGTACTGTTATAAGCACACCTAAGTCTTTATCTGAAATGCATCCTAATCTCTGAGAGACCTCTTCATCTTTATGGGAAAGTCAACCACCTTACCTTCTCTCAGCAGGAAGGAGTTCCTCCCTCTGGGCTCTTTTATTTTTTTAATTATCAGAACTTATTTCCTCAGCTGTTATCCTCAGAGGATAATAACAGGGTGTTATGAGGATGTCTGTGTTTGTATCTTGTCCCTAAAATTGTCATTTCTTTCTCTTGTTCCTGACAAAGGTGCTCAGAAGTAATGATAGGCATAAAGGGCTCATATGGCAAAACAATGCTTAGCTTGAGGTGTGTAGCCATTTCCCAGTCATCCTGACTTAATGAACAGTCACTCACAGAGTTTTTCTTCTGAGATGGGTTTAAATAAGATTATATTTTGAATTAGTGAATAAAATCTGTAATTAACTTGCATATTTTACTCTTATCCAATAATAAACAATCAAGCTACTCCTCCCTGTTACTAAATTCTCCCAGTCCACACTACTGTGCTTACTGGGTTAAGGCTCCAATCCACTTTGGTGCTTGATATGCAAATAAAACAAAAGGCTCCATTTACTGAATAATTTGTTCACATATTGTCCTATTCCAAACCAACCCTTCTTGCCACTTCCTTTACAGACAACTTCTTCAGTGCATTTACCCCACACAGTGTTCATTCACAGTGTGATACACGGTTCACTGTATTACTTCATTTGACGTGGGTTTCCTCAAGAGAATGGCAGTGACTCATGGCTGCTCCTGAGTCACTGTTGATTTTGTAGCAACAGATGAAGAACCATAGTGAATAAAACCAGGCTATTATTTACTATCCAGGTATGGTGGTTCTTTAGTTAGTAAGGAAAATAGAATAAACCGGAGTAGCTTCTTCCTACTGAAACAGTCTATGCCCTTCTAAAAGGCAATGGAAGTATGTTGGCCAAGCTGGGGATGATATTAAACAAAATAAACAAAACTAAAAGCATAATGATGTCAACTACTGGCACTACTGTTGGATAAAAGGAAGTATTTTTTGTCTATATTTTTACTGATATGTGTATGTATTTAGCACTTTTCAGCATTCTCTGGCTAAGAAAAGGTAAAAACTTGACAAGCCTTGCAGTAAAGGTATACAAAGGACCACATAAATCAGGCAACAAGGCAATTTCTCTAAATATTTTTACCTACATTTTTCAAATTTGATAGGAGTCAAAGATGAGTCATATAAATATCGAGCTCCTGGATAACTTTCAGAATACTTCATTTTAATTTAGCTATTACTACATGATAAGAGTTGCTAAGGGTGTGTTAAGACATGTTATATTCATATATTCATACTGCTTTTTTACTGTATATTAGATGAACCGTGTGGCAGAAACATGCACCTGTACAACATATGTTTTAATACTGTTTCACAGTCCTCAAAAAAACAATAAACATTCTCTCCTTTATTTTTTTTTTACTACTACTACTAGTATTTACGTTGCAAAAATAAGTATTGAAAGTTCTTCACATGTGTGAGAGAGAGAGAACCACCCAAGGGCAGCTGTAGAGATTAGTCACTCAAAGTTTTTATATCTAGACCAGGAAACACTTTAGAATATATCTTGGAAGAATGCAACACTCCCTGTAGGGGTGAAGTGAATGAGTTTATCAGTATTTGTTTCTTTCTTTTCCTCATGAATTTTTAGAGGGGAAATTTTGTTGAAAAACTTGTATCCCCCTAATTCTCTGAATTTTATACAGCCTTTGAGAGGAGAATTCCTATCATAATTAGTGTTTAAAAGCTTTTCCAGAACCACCTGGAGTCATCTATTTTATAAATGCACATTATAAACTAGCTTTTAATGTTATTTTTTTTCCCTATTAGTGGAATAAAATATTAAATTTGTCATTTTAGAAAGCAAGTTTATTCCCATGTAATTTTACATTTATTTGATGAAAATAACTCTGTAAAAGTCTCTCATGATGTTCTTCTGTTTGCCAGAGAAGCTAAATGTGGAAGTCAATATGTATTAAGTGGCATTATGTGCTAACATTAAATGACTGCAGACTACTGATAAGCTTTCACTTATTATCTCTCTGGGACATCTGTCAATATTAATACAGTAAGTGGCTAAGCAATTATCCCTAGTAAATAAGTATCAGATCCAAATGCATCACCCTTCAAGCAATTAAATGGAAGCTTAGGGATAGAAGATTAACATACTATTATAATATTTATGCCCATTTTTACTTTATGAAAATTAATAGGTGATTAGAAAACAAACAGCAAGAATGACCTCAAACTATTTGAGATATTTTTTTGTTTCATTTTTAACTGTAATTCCCTCAGAAAAAAAGAGAGGGGGACTCTCCACTTGCTGAGTCATAAACCCTACGTTAGGCCAATTCATTTTACCTAGCAGTCAGAGAAGAGTGCTTTTGATCTCTATTTTCCAATTTGCCACAAATCTGCTGAATGATTTTAGATGAACCAGCATCTCATGTCTATGCAACTGGAAAATACATATAAGAATGAGTAGTATCAAATAAGGTAACACACAGATAATGGAGTTCACTTGTTTCTTCAGGAAAAACGGAGTCTCACTCATATATATATACACCAGATCATGTAAGTTTACTTTCATATCTACCATTACACCTAAGAGAAAAAACTATGAGATTCTGTACTGATACTATTAAAGCAAATAGGGAGTATAACATGGAAGTAAACACTGAATGTTCATGACATCTTCTGCATGCTCACTGCAGACTCACAAAAAGCAGGAAGAAAAATATCTGCATTTTAATAGTTAGTAACAACTTGGTAAAAAAAATTAAGATATGATAATGACAAGCCCATTAGAATCTGGTGTACTGGAATCAAATCTATTAGTTGGGGAATACCTTTTACTACTGTCTTCTGAGAAAGGTAATAGTCTACTTCTTATGAACAGTTTGTCATCGGCTAACATTGAAATAAAGCATAACCACTCTTCCCACTTATGCAAATTGGGCCCTCTGTCCCTGAAAGTAAAAGTACATCATGGGATATCATCACAAGCTTCCTGTTTCAAACTGAAACATTCCGTGGAAAGTAGCTGGTAACTTGAGCCAAGGTATATCACATACTAAAGGACAAGTCTGTAAGCAGAAGGTGTTTTATTATAGTCTAGTCATACAACATCAAACAGACACTCTTCTGAAGAGCTTTGGATGCATTGGTCCTTTGATGACCTCACCTGGAGTACTGCGTCCTGTTCTGGAGCAGTAGACCTGGACCAGAGGAGAAGGTCATGGACCATAAGAAGGATATGGACCCGTTGGAGAGGGTCCAGAGGAGGGCCGCAAAGATGATCAGAGGGCTGGAGCACCTCTCCTGTGAGTGCAGGCTGAGGGAGTTGGGGCTGTTCAGCCTGGAGAAGAGAAGGCTCCGAGGAGACCTTATAGCAGTCTTCCAGTACCTCGAGGAGGCCTACAGGAAAGATGGAGAGAAACTCTTCAGTATGGCCTGTTGTGACAGGACAAGGGGTAATGGTTCTGAAATAGAGGGAGGTAGATTTAGATTAGATATTAGGAAAATATTTTTTTAAATGATGGTGGTAGAACACTGGAACAGGTTGCCCAGAGAGGTGGTTGATGCCCCATCCCTGGAAACATTCAAGACCAGGTTGGACAGGGCTCTGAGCAACCTGATCTAGTTGAAGATGTCCCTGCTTCTTGCAGGGGAGTTGGACTAGATGACCTTTGAAGGTCCCCTCCAACCCTAACAGTTCTATGATTCTATATAAGAGTGTCCAGTGACCCAGCTGCTTGTTCTTGATTTCACAGACATTGCAAGTAAACAGGTTATGATATGAATTGAACTTTATAGGTAATCAGACATTTTGAACTGCCATCATTAAATTAAATGTCTACCTGTTTTAGGAAATTTAAGCTCCAAGTAAAGATGGCAGCAACAACTGCTGTATGTACCAAGTAGCTCTTTGCGTGTATATATGAGCTAGTGTAGTTCCTGTCCAAGATTTCCTTCAACTATTGTATCAAAAACCAGTGGAATTTTTCAATGAAATGCCTACTGCAGTTGCTGACCAGCACTGGAGAAAGATAAAAGTGTATAGCTGCCAATATAATCAGTATGTTACTTCTGAGCCTAGACATGCTGACTTAGCACTGTCTTTTCTGGGGAAGACTTGCTTTAGGATAGAGAACTTGCTTTATCAGTAATTGTTGGAGTGTACTGATGCCTTGGTCTCTGTATAAAACATAGAATAGAACAAGTTAATGCCACCTTCACTAGTACCTCCAGGACACCATTCAACCCACAAGGTGAATGACTCCAGGACCTGCTGCTGCTTGGAAAACTTTTCGTGGCAGGGGTAGCACCTGCCCAGATGGTAGCTGCAGGATCAGTAGAGTGAGTGCTGGTTTTAAAAGAAAGGGAAGGAAGGGGCAGAAGCAATGATGGATGTGTGTCAGGAATAACAAAGATTGAGTCAAGTCTTACCTGCTCACCTCTGCCTCACCTACTGGAGGGTAATACTCTTCATACTGGGATTGAGGATGTTGCAGTGAGGGCAGAGGACAGACAAGGAATGGACAGGGAAAGTGTAGCACTGTAAAGTTGGTGAGAACTGGCAGCACAACCTCTCTGTAACTTTAAATATTCAAACTCTGCTGATACAACAGTTAGCTGTAATCACCTAGACTTTCACATTGAGTATGAAAGATTTCTTTCTGTGGCTATAGTCACAGTAAGCCTCGCTACTATTTGTTTCTTTATAGTGAGAAGCTGGAAAAATACTTGTGAAGTTCATGACAAGTTTAGACAATGTAAATGGTTGGATAGTAGCTTAAAATAGTCTATTTGACGAATATGGCTGTGTCAAGCAGTGTGTAACTAACGTGAAGCTGTGAGAGTGGCAGGGAAATAAGATATCAGGACAAAGTAGTGGGAGGGCTTTCAATCGTGCTTGGAAATATGACATCCTTTCACAAATAGGTGATTTCTAATTGTCTTTTGACATTCCCCAAGCATTAATACACCTGTTGAGAAAATGGCACTTGTCCTGAGGACAAAAGAGAATGTCAGTTTTGAACAGCAAAGGCTGGAAGACTGCTTAGTGCCTGTAGAGATTGCTGTAAATTTTGGAAAAATAAACACCTTCGATAAATAAGTCTTTTCCAAGGAGGAGAAAAAAGGTGCTTAAGTTAAAATACCTACTAATAGCAGAGTGAAAAGTTGTATCTTTTAAAAGAAATCACTGGACACTAGTTTCTTATATTCAAGTGTAGAATGATCATAAATGCTTACTTCACAATTTTGTCTGATCAAAATGAGGAGTCCTTATGAAGAACAATGTTTTATAGAATTAAAGATACAATGGGTATATTAGATCCCAGTGTTCATATCACAAAATCATGTTCTTTGGAAGTAGATATGCTACAGAATAGAAAGAAGTTCGGGTGGATTCTGTTTTATGTCACTGTTTCCACTGGAGCTACAACAAAGAATTCAACATATATATACATATATTTTTTCTTTAAGGAAGAAATTATTCAGAACTTATACATCTGGCAAGTATTATTACTGTAAAAAAATTATTCACTCCTTTTTCAGACCAAGGATCAAGCTTGAAAAATATGTAGCACAACATGAGGAAGAAAGAATTGAGCAGGACATTTTACATATACTGAATTTGTATTTGAAAGTTTGTTGATGTCAATCTGTCACTATTCAAATGGTTTTAGTTACCTTGTTTATGCAAAGTTTTAGCAAATTGGGAAATAAATTATCATAAAACAAAATGAAGAAAGGAACTGTTGATGTTATCACTGGAAGTATAACAGTTATCCCTGGAAACGTGAGGTTGGATGAGGCTCTGAGCAACTTGATCTAGTTGAAGATGTCCCTATTCCTTGCAGGGGGGTTGGACTAGATGACCTTTGAAGTTCCCTTCCAACCCTAAGAGTTCTATGATTCTATGATGTCAAGAGAAAATTCTTGCAAAGCTCTTTGATCCATTGAGTGCCCTGATATTAACATGAAACATAGCAACGGGTTCAGTTTAAATCTACCAGATATTCAGGAGGAACATTAAGGAGAGAATCCCTGGGTTGTGGAAATCCCAGGCACAAATACAGGCTGGGCAGAGAATGGATCAAGACCAGCCCTGAGGAGAAGGACTTGGGAGTGATCGTGGACAAGAAGTTCAACATGAGCCAGCAATACGCCCTTGCGGCCCAGAAGGCCAACCGCATCCTGGGCTGCATCAAGAGGAGCGTGGCCAGCAGGTCAAGGGAGGTGATTCTCCCCCTCTACTCTGCCCTGGAGAGACCCCACCTGGAGTACTGTGTCCAGTTCTGGAGCCCCCAACACAGGAAGGACATGGACCAGTTGGAGAAGGTCCAGAGGAGGGCCACAAAGATGATCAGAGGGCTGGAGCACCTTTCCTATGAGGACAGGCTGAGAGAGCTGGGGCTGTTCAGCCTGGAGAAGAGGAGGCTCCAGGGAGACCTGATAGCAGTCTTCCGGTACCTCAAGGCGGCCTACAAGGAAGATGGGGAGAGGCTGTTCAGTAGGCCCTCTGGTGATAGAACGAGGAGTAATGGTTTTAAAATAGAGGGAGGTAGATTAGATATTAGGAAAATTTTTTTACAATGAGGGTTGTAGAACACTGAAAACTGTTGCCCAGAGAGGTGGTGGATGTCCCATCCCTGGAAACATTCAAGGCCAGTTTGGATGAGGCTCTGAGCAACCTGATCTAGTTGGGGATGTCCCTGCTTCTTGCAGGGGCGTTGGACTAGATGACCTTTGAAGGTCTTTTCCAACGCTAACCATTCTATGATTCTATTATTCTAAAATGTTGCTAATGACAAATTGCAATAGAAGAGTGAACAAATTAATATGCAGTGGTCTGTTCTAGGGGTTATAAGCCACATGTAAAAGGTAAATTAATTTGACCAAAGACTTGTCTACTTAGAACATTTGAGAATAATTTATGCAAAGAATCTAGCATATAGAATTACAGTCCTTGTATAATTTTGGGGGATTTACCATTTGCATAAGAATGTGTAATATTTAAAATACACATTACTGCAACACTTTATACTGGCAAACAAGAGTAGGAAAGCACTGCTTATTATGTGAGCCTGTGGATCAGTTTGTACTTTGCTAATAAAAATGTATTTCGAATTTAGAAGATCAGAATTTCTGCCTAACCGTCATAGTTCTATTTTTAATGCATGGTAAATATAATGATGTCAACCCAAAATGTAGTACATAGTTTTTGATTAACATTCAAAGTTCGAAAGTCTAACCTCAGCTAAAAACCTTTACATTCTCAGTTGGAATAACTTCCTGCTTCTTTTAAATCAGTCATTTATAAAGAAAAAGGAGAGCTGTTAATTCGAACAGTAATGTCACCAAAATGAAGGTAGAACAAAAGCTAAAATAATATAAATTCTGCTTAAAACCCAAGCTGTCTCTGTTTCTAGAAAATATAAGCTTGAGGCCAAGGCCAAATAGTCTGCTGTCAAACCTTCAAGCACTTAAATTTCTTTCCAGATATCCACAGATTTGAGGGGGCAATCAGCATAAAAAAACTTATAAACTGAGTGTACCAACATAATTGTTCTGCAAACATTGATTGCTATTGTCTTACTGAAAAATGTCTGCTAAATAATGAAATGGTCCATTTTAGGAAAATTTTTTTGTCTAGATGACTCTTCTCATATTATAGCAAGCTCTAAACCCCAGTCTTTTTCTGGTTGTTTTTTTTTTTTTTATGATGCAAATGTAACTTCTTCCATTCCCTGGTAGCTTATTATTCAATCATGTGTGCCGTATTTGTATATTTGCAATTAAGCGTTCTTATTAGAGATGTTTCTACTCCTAACTTACATACATAATAAAATCTACTTATACAACAAAAATGTAATTAAGTAATACAAAATCTTCAATTTCTTCAGTGTGTAAATTACAATTACAGTGAAGGAGAGAGTGTAAGAGAATTAGATTTTACCCTGATAATTCTCAGAGAGGGACAGTAGTACAGATTCTGAAAGAGAGCAGTTCCTTATACTTAGGGTTGGATCTACAGACCTCAAAGTTTTGATCATTCAGACATAGTACTACTGTAACTCAACCTGAGAATTCAGCTGTGTGTGATCCAAAGCCTGTTTTTTTTTTCAAACACAGCTTTCTGACCTTGGCTCATTAAGCTGTAAGAAAGAACAAAAGCTAAGGCTATGCAACGTAAGAAAGAACAAACACAGAATCAGACATGGCAATAGTTGCTAACTCAAACACCTGAGAGAAAAGCAATGGTATGAAATGATACAGGAAAAAAAAATAGGAAAGCAAATGTCTAGGAAAAAAAAGCTTTCAGTTGAACACAGTAATGCAGCAACACTTTAGGCAACAGAGAACACATCTTCACCTCCTCTCTGATGACTGCCTTACCAGCAGAGACTTAAGACATGACTGCATTATGAGCATGCAAATGTTTAGCCTGGTAGTATGTTATTAGTAACTACTCACTGTGAGTATTAATTAATCATAGAATACAATCATAGAATCGTTCAGGTTGGAAAAGACCTTTAAGATCATCAAGTCCAACTATTAACCTAACACTGCCAAGTCCACCATTAAACCATGTCCCTAGGTGCCACATCTACACATCTTTTAAATACCTCCAAGGATCGTCACTCAACCACTTCCCTGGACAGCCTTGTCCAATTCTTGACAACCCTTTCAGTGAAGAAATAAAAATCTAATCCAATCTAAACTTCCCATGGAACAACTTGAGGCTGTTTTCTCTCGTCCTATTACTTGCAGAGACTGACACCAATCTTGCTACAACCTCCTTTCGGGTAGTTGTGGAGAACGATAAAGTCTCCCCTCAGCCTCCTTTTCTCCAAACTAAACAACCTCAGTTTCCTCAGGTGGTCTTCATAAGACTTGTGCTCTAGACCCTTCACCAACTTTGTTGCTCTTCTTTGGACACGCTCCAGGACCAAAATGTCTTTCTTGTAGTAAGCAGCCCAAAACTGAACACAATATTTGAGGTGTGGATTCACCAATGCTGACTACAGCAGGACGATCACTTCCCTAGTCCTGCTGGCCACACTTTTTCTGATACAAGCCAGGATGCTACTGGCCTTCTTGGCCACCTGGGCACAATGCCAGCTCATATTCAGCCAACTATCAACCAACAACCAAAGTCCTTTCTGCTTGGCAGTGTTCCAGCCACTCTTCCCTAAGCCTGTAGCTTTGTATGGGTCACTTTGTGATCCAAGTGCAGGACCCAACACTTAGCCTTGTGGAACCTCATACAATTGGCTTTGGCTCATTGATCCAGCCTATCTAGACTCCTCTGTAGAGTCTTTCTATTCTCAAGTAGATCAGCACTCCCACCCAGCTTGATATCATCTGCAAACTTACTGAGGGTGCACAGGCTTTCCCTCATCCACTAAGTGGGTCACCTTGTCATAGAAGGAGATTAGGTTAGTCAAGCAGGATCTGCCTTTCATAAACCCATGCTAACTGGGCCTGATCACCTGCTTGTCCTGTATGTGCCACGTGATGGCTCTCAAGATGATTGGCTCCATAACCTTCCTTGGCACCGAGGTCAAACTGACAGGCCTGTAAATCCCTGGATCATCCTTCTGGCCTTTTTTGCAGATAGGCATGACATCTGCGAACTTCCAGCCAACTGAGACCTCCCTGGTTAGCCAGGACTACTGGAAAATGATGGAAAGTGGTTTGGTGAGCACTTTCGCCAGCTCCCTCAGTACCCTTGGGTGGTTCCCATCTGGCCCCATAGACTTGTGTGTGTCTAAGTAATGTAGCAGGTCACTAATCACTTCTCCTCAGATTATGTGGGCTTCATTTTACTCCTTGTCTTCCAGCTCAGGAGGCTGGGTACCCAGAGAACAACTGGTCTTACTATTAAAGACTAAGGCAAATAAGGTATTAAGTAACTCAGACATTTTCTTATCCTTTGTCACATGTTTCCCCCCACACCCAATAAAGGATGGAGATTCTCCTTAGGCCTCCTTTTGATGTTAATGTATTTGTAGAAACATTTTTAATTGTATTTTACAGCAATAACCACATTAAGATCTAGTTGGGCTTTGGCCCTTCTACTTTTCTCCCTGCATAACCTCATGATATCCTTATAGTCCTCCTGAGTTGCCTGCCCCTTTTTCCAAAGGTCATAAACATTCCTTTTTGTCCTGAGTTCCAGTCAAAGCTCACTGTTCAAGCAGGTCAGTCGTCTTCCCTGCTGGCTCATCTTTTGGCTCATGAAGACTGCCTGCTCCTGCACCTTTAAGATTCCCTTCTCGGAGAATGTCCAGCCTTACTGGACTCTTTTGCCCTTCAGGATTGCTTCCCAAGGGACTTTGTCACCCAGGCTCCTAAACAGGCCAAAGTCTGTGTTCTGGAAGCCCAAGGTAGCAGTTCTGCTGATCCTCTTCCTTCTCCAAGAATTGAAAACTCTATCATTTCATAGCTGCTGTGCCCAAGGCTGCCTCTAACCATAACATCACCCAGAATTCCTTCTCCATTCACAAACCGTAGTTACAACAGGATGCCTAGTTGGCTCACTCATGAGCTGTGTCAGGAAGGTATCTCCTGCACACTCGAGGAACCTCCTAGACTATTTCCTTTCTGCTGTATTATATTTCTAGTAGACATCTGGCAAATTGAAGCGACCCTCCAGAACAGGGGCTAGCGATCATGATACTTCTCCCAGATGCCTATAGAACATTTCATCTGCCTCTTCATCCTGGTTGGGTGCTCTGTAAGTCTATAACAGACTCCCACCATGATATCTGCCTTGTTGACCTTCCCCTTGATTCCAGCCCATAAACATTGAACCCTATTGTCACCAACATTAAGCTCTAGACAATCAAAACATTTTCTAACATACAGGGCTATTCCATTGCCTCTCCTTTCTTGCCTGTCCCTTCTGAGGAGTTTATAGCCAGCCATTGCAGGACTCGAGTCATGCGAATCATCTCACCATGTTTCTGTGATGGCAACAAGTTTCATAGTGTGAGGAACAGCTGCATAATGGCTTCCACCTCCTGTTTGTTACCCATGCTGCATGCATTGGTGTAGATGTACTTCAGTTGGTCTATTGATCCCACTACCTTTATTGGGGGGAGAAGCCTCAATTTCTACATGACCATACTCAGGTGCTTCCGTGTTTTCTAACACATCAAAACCCCTTCTGTCTTTGCTGCTGCATGGATCTCCTTCCCCTGCCTCCACTGAGATGGCAGATTGAAGGATCTCACTGGCACACAGTCCTTCAAACACTGGCGTGTTGCCCACAGGCTTGTCTCTAGCAAGCCTGATTTTACCCCTTTCCCTCTTCAAATCCAGTTTAAAGCTCTTTCAATGAGCCCTGCTAACTGCTGTGCAAGATCCTTTCCCCCTTTGAAACAGGTGTACTCAGTCTGTCACCAGCATGCCTGGTGTTGTGTAGACTGATCCATGATCAAAAAACTCAAATTCTGCTGGTGACACCAGGCTTGGAGCCAGGTATTGACATGCTGGCTTTTCCTGTTTCTTCCCTCATCACTCCCTGCAACTCAAAGAACAGAGGAGAACACTACTTGTGCTCCTGATTCCTTATCAGTCATCCCAAGGCTCTGAAGTCTTCCTTGGTTGCCCTCAGACTTCTTGTTGCAACTTCATCACTGCAAACATAAAAAATCAATAATGGATAACAATCTGAGGGCCATACCAGGGTAGGAAGCCTTATCGTCACAGCTTTAACCTGGGCCCAGGGAGGCAGTAGACTTCTCTAAGAAGTGGGTCCAGTGTGCATATTGGATTTTCTATTCCCTGCAGAACAGAGTCTCCCATGTATGCAATCCATCTGGGTTTATTTTCCTTTATGGAGGCAGGGTGTAGGTGGAATTAACCTTGGCTACACCTCCAAGCTAGATGAACCATCATCCTTATTGTTGTTTGGTTCCACTTGCAGAGCCTCATACTTATTAGGCAAGGGCTCTTGGGAAGGTGGGCAGTCACAGAGGAGATGCATCCAGTGCAGCGGGCAGGAGCTTATCACCATTGTCCTCTATCCCTGTAAGTCACTGTGTTCAGCCAGGCAGAGAGAGAGGATAGGGAATCCTCCTGATCATGCAGCCTGTCCCGATCATTGATCCCTGCTTGAGCTGTTAGAGCTTCAGCATTGTTCCTGAGCACCCTTCCATGCAAACTGCTAAACATGCCCTTGCTGACGCACCACATCCTGTTTGCCCACCCTGTTTGCACCACTACTCGTCGCTAGCACCGCCTAAGGGCTTCTTTTATATGTGGGGAGGGGCTTAGCCACAGTTACCCCTGGTCCCATCCATGTCTTGTTAGCTGCTGTTGCACAAGCTACAGGGTCTTGACAGTTCTCTCAGCATGCCCTGAGGTTCCTCTAGTTCAGGAAACCCCCCATGCACCTTGCTAGGGTGCTCTGCTGGGAATTGTGCTGACACTGGAGCTGTTGCCTCGGCAACTCTGTTCTCCTAAACTGTGTACTATACTAGCATATTTTCTTTATGCATAGCAGAAAATATCAAAATAGCCAATGTGTAAAAAAGGTTATACTATGGTTCAGATTTACCTCTGCATTATAAGAAATTTTCAAAAATTTTCATAATTTTAGCTGCCAATTTCTATGATAGGTTAATTAACCTTGGAAATCTGACATTCTTATGTTGCTTCCAAAAAATCTCAGGATGTGTTCTTAAATTTAACTGATTTTTAAAAATTATCCTAAGGGCTGTAAGTGCTCATTCACTTAAGTAGCACATGTATTTTACAGATGAAGGAACTGCTCTCAGAAGAACAAGATTAAACTAATTTGAACTGGTTTTAGCATTTCTGAGAATTAGGCCTTAAGAGACTTGGAAAAAGGTCAGTAGCTGAACTAAGAATGTCAAACAGGAAATTTTTTACCGGATCCAATCATCCGCAGTCACATGCAAGTCTTTCATAAACCATTGCAGTCTTTTTAAAAATGTCTTGGTCTTTCCCTCTACTATTTCTAATGGTAATCTGTTCAGAAAGCTATGCTTATGATGATTAAAAACCTTCTCATTTCCATCCTAAATTTATTCATCGACAGTTTGTTCTTATGCCAACATTAAATTCAGTAGCTCTTTTCTTCTCTGTGTTTATTCTGATGAATTGATAGCAATCAGTTCCTTCTCAACTTCTGTTTTTCTAGACTAAACAAGCCAAGCTCTGCTAGTTTTCTTTTGGGAATAAGCTTTACCTTCTTGGTCATCTTATTTGCACCTCCCAACACTGGTTCAAGTTATAATGTCCCTTGAACATGGGTAAGCAAAATTTTGCAGAGGTACATATTAACATGGAACTTTACTTGTGAAGAAAAAGGTTTTTTTTTCTGTCGGAGTGTCAATCTTTTTATCTTTTACTCCCCCAACAGATTTTGTATTATCAGTCTGAGGAATTGTTTAGGCAGAAGGAGGTTCATTTAATGTCTATAGTAATTCATACATTACACTTCGTTATTGTTAAACTTATTTTTTGGGAAGTTGATAAGGATGTGCATGCAGACTCCATCTTCTTCCAGGGTATTAAAAAATACATTTTATGTAAGCCAGCTCCAGTTTGGGATGCGTGGCTTACTTGTGTTCACATGATTTATGTCTCAAAATTACACGTGAGTTCAGCT
The DNA here is from genome assembly GCF_036417535.1 of Chlamydotis macqueenii. NCBI lineage: Eukaryota > Metazoa > Chordata > Aves > Otidiformes > Otididae > Chlamydotis > Chlamydotis macqueenii. The sequence goes on along the minus strand of NC_141560.1, from coordinate 47,950,741 downwards.
ATAGGGCTGTCCAGTGGTCATTGTGCACTCTGATCCTGGGCAGGTTCTTGTCCAGTAAGTTCAGAAAAAAATTCAGTAATTTTGTCTATCCAAAAGAGTTTTAGTTTGGATTCAGACTGGAAAAAACTTTCCCCATAAGGACAGTCAAGCATTTGAACAGGTTGCCCAGGGAATTTATGCAATCTACGTCACTGGAAGTTTTGAAGACCGTATTGAACAAAGCCCGGAACAACTTGGTTTGATCTCAGAGCTGATCCTGCTTTGATTACTAGATTCTACTAGAGACCTCCTGATGTTCCTTCCAACCTGAGTTATTCTATGATCTTAAGTATTTGGCTAGTCAATGGATCTCAGACTTGAATTAATGCATTTCAGAATATAATGAATATGAATATATTAAAATAATTACATTCAAGCATTAAATATGAAATTAAAAGTTAGATTAAGATTTAAAACTCTGTTATTGTTAGATGAGGCACATGGATGGGTTTTAAGTCTGCTTTTTATTTCTTTTTCCAGGAGTAATTTCTTAATTGTATTTCAATTCTATCTCTCTTTAACCTCATTCCTTTCTTACATTTTCTTATAAGAATAAGAAATAAGAATTTATTTTATAAGACTAAAAATTAGAATTTACTTTGTTCATAAATTAATAAAGTAAATTTAATCATACTGATTATTATGGAAGTGGCATGACTTCACAGAATGAATGGCTGAACTAGCTAAGATGATGCAGTCTGGAAAAGAGAAGACCAAGTATGAGATAGTCTAAAGATCTATATAGCATAAAGGGCATAGGAATAACAGATAAAAATAAAATTATAATCCCCTTTTCCAGCAAGAACTAGAGGGTGAGTTGAGGCTAGTGAGAAACAGTTCCAAAAGACACAAAAGGAGGTGACTTATGCAATTGAAGGTTGAACTTTAGAACTCTATGCCAAAGTGTACTGAGGTTGGTAAGAACTTACATGGATTCCGAGGGGATATTGGAAAATTTAATGTAATACATGCAGGTATTTACTGAATACACACATTATGCATCCAGCTGCTATGCTTGCCCAGTTCTTGCATTTTTTTCCCTAGGCACGCCTTTATGTGTGCTAGAGACAGCTGAGGGCTTCACAGATAGACTCCTCTTTGATATGTGGCTGAGTGCTTTATGCAGTATTCTCATTCTTCATCTATAAGAAGCATTTGCAAATAAATCTTGAATGTCAAACATAAAAATTAAAACATTTGCTGTGTTTAGTATGATAGCAGGAATTTAAAACTAGGGAACCCTGAAGATAAAACTCTGTCTTCCAATGAGTTGAATAGTTATTAGAATATTCAATTGTATCATCTTATGTAAAACAGGAAAATTAAGTGTTGGATACCTGGAGTACCAGGGGCACTTAGTGAACAATCCAGACCGAATGGAATTGTTATGTTTGTGAGCAGCAGGCCTCAAGGACATCACTGAAGCCGCTTGTGAGAAAGTACTGAAGCTGCCTGTAAGAAAGTACTGAAGCCACCTGTGAGAAAATAATGAGGCCGCCTGTGAGAAAGTAATGAAGCTTCCTGTGAGAAAGTAAACGAAGCAACCTTGAGAAGAAGGAAAACAGCTGGCATACGTGACTGCGGGCTGAACGTGAAGCAGGGTGCAGGTGGAGAGAGCCGTGCGCGTGAACATAGAGACTTAACGAATCATATTTTAGCTAGGAGCGTGTGCATGATATAGTTAACCAATTAGTAGAGAGCTTGCGCATGATACGGAATTAGAAGGGCTATATTAACCGGGATGTATCAACAATAAATTGGCATTTGCTTGATCATATTGGTCGTCAGCAGTGTCCGTTACTTCCGCGTCAACAATTAAGTGCAAACTTGTTTTGGTAGAGGAGAATTAAACCATTTTTGTATCTATCTCTCTCATATTTGGTAAAATATGACACTGATAACTCTTTAAATCTATTCATAAGCACTTCATTGTAGCAAGTGATTGGTACACACAAAAACTTCAGCTGTCTGTCTATAAGCTGTGCATTAGCAGTCAGGAGAAGCTGCTGGCAGAGGCCTCAGGCATGATCCTCCATATATTATAGTATTGGGAGTCTTCTCTAGCAGGTGATCAACCAGAAGTGAGATGAAGACCCATGTCAAATACAGTAATCTTTTAAGGATTCACATTGTATTATCTGGTTTTCTTACTGTATAGGCATAGTAGCTGATGTTGACATGAGAAGCGTCAAGAATATTAAATCTAGATTAGATAGGACAATACAGTCAAAAGCATTCAGTGTCTTAATGAGTGTTGATATCCATCTGGAGCTTCACAGAAAAATCAGGGAAAGAAGTCAGGTATCATGAGCTGCCAGTTAAGTGCAGTATAGTTTCTGAAGCTACCTGTGAGATTTCAAGTCCTAGAAAGCAGTGGTGTAGCCATCGTTTCAGTCACTGGGGCAGATAAACAATACTCAAGTATCTGGAAATCAAACAGTTCAATCACTGTCGGTTGAAAAGTTTATTCCTAGCCCACTTGAAGTAAGAAATTATATTTCTACATGTTCCAGAGGGGAAAATATGCACCAGATCTTCAAATAGTTAATATATTAATGTTAAAACAAATTGAGTGGTATAATAAGAATTACTTAATAAGAAATATGTCCACTGATTTCTAACTTTGTTTCACAAAGCCTGCAAAAGTTTTACATTTAAAACTAAATTGTATACACTTTAAACTTCAAGCATTTTATGGCTCTCCTAGTCATGTGTAGGTGTTGGCAGTTGTGTGTGTTGGTTTTTGCTGAAACAAAATATTTATAATTCATAAATATGTGAATCATAACATTTATATAGCACTTCTGGAGCAGATGCCACAAAAAAAAAAACCCCTCAATTAAATATAAGAGCATACAATTAAAAGGCAAAGCAAAATGAATAAAGCTTAAAGAATCATTTAAACTTTGCAACTGGGAGCCCTAGAAATAAAGATGCAGTGTGACATAAATACCACATAGGTAAGTTACAGGAAAAATACAGTCTAGTAATAGACAGACAAAAATATTGTAAAAACAATTACTAATGTGTAACATTCTGTATTTCAAAATACTCTACAGCACTTTACAAGTTCTCTCTGAACAGGTAGGAACCATTTCAAATTCTATTGAAATGAAGGCCAGGTTCGACGAGGCTCTGAGCAACCTGATCTAGTCGAAGATGTCCTTGCTCCTTGCAGGGGGGTTGGACTAGATGACCTCTGAAGGTCCCTTCCAACCCTAAACATTCTATGATTCTATGATTCCATGAATATCATAATATATGTTTTTAATTTGCCAAGTCTTTTAGTGGTAATTATTTATGATGATACTGTATAGCATGCTAGTGAATGTAATCTAGTATATTTTTGAAAAATGAGTCATCAAGGCACCATCTGCTATTGAAAGTCTACTGTAAAGTGGGGATATACAGCCAATTATCCTCACAATTATAATGTGCAGTTTAGCATAAGGTAGAATATCAAGGTCTTCTAATCTGTTTGTTTAAAAAAAAAAGGAGCTAATGTGAACTGATTCAGCCTAACAACTTCAAATGAGCAGATTCTTAACTCCTAAACCCAACATGAGTAAACAGAATAAAGAACAACTTTTCCTCTCTAACAGAAGCTACTCTTACATTTATCTCAAACATCAATGAGATTTTTTTCAGCTTTCAGTGTGGACCTGTATATTTGTATTAGATGGCCACGAGGGATTAATGAGCTAATTGACACTGAATTGTACAATGTCCTCCCTTCAAATCTTTTCAGCAAAAGCTTAGATAGCTTTCACAAGCTTTATGCAAACTTCCTTATTTCCATTTATTTGCCATTTCTGTGTAAATGAACTTCCTTTTTCCAATGTTGATGGAGAAGTAATTAACAAAAAGCTATTTGAAGGGCTCTTGATGGAAAGTTTCCATCTTAATAGTGACCATCTCAGCTCTCATTGATCAAGTGGGCTATTTTTCTGAGGTTTCCAGGTCAATAATGAAGATTCAAAAGTCTGAAATAACAGAGATGAATTATCCAAACTTGGGGTCCATATCTGTTCTACAAATTGATTGTGAGGTTGTTTCACCATGTAAAATTTGTGAATTTGAATCAGGACAATTTTGTCATATGAGGTACTAGGAAGAAACAAAAGTTTGAGTAGAAGTAAGCATTAACAGGGTTCCTTTCAGCTCCTTCTATCTCTAACCAAATGATTGTTGCAATATTTTTTGACTCAGGAGAAGAGCTATGGGGTCTTGAATCACAGCTGCAGCAGGGCTGTCTCACAGAAATACAATGGAGAGAGAGGAAAGTAAAGATGTGTACTTGCTTGCTGAAAAGGATACAGTGTGTGTCAATTTAAAAATAATTTTTTTTTTTGGCATTTTGCTCTGGTTTTATGTCACTATAAATATTATCTGTGTTCCAAGTGATGTTCATTACTCCTCAGAGATCTGAAAACACAGAACATTTTTGTTTCCTGACTAACAGTTGCACATGCTACATGTCATTCTCCCTGTTTTCTTGATAGTTGTTTTGAGACCAATTTGGATTTGCTGAAAGATCACAGCAATACATAACAAATCACATTTTGGTGCAATAGAAAAGGAGATGAGAGGAGGTCATGAGGCTAGATAGCAGTGGGAACATGCATACTTCTGCCCATAATTTCAGTCTTATGCAAGATGGATTGAAATGTCCCCTGACACACAGGGAATGGCTCTGCATCTGTACTACTTCCTCTAAGTGAAGTCTACAGCTGTGCAGAAGGTTAACCCCATCCTCTGTGAAGCTTTAGCAGGAAAGCACACCTGTGAAGTTACCCAGGAGTAGTTTCTGCAAATGAGCAGCTCAATGCTTGTATTAATTTTCACATACTTACTGCCATGAGTTCAGAATTCAGGCACACAGTAAGGATTTCATTCTGTCATCTTCTCCCATTTTGTCCTAGTAGGACTACTGTTAGCATAATGTACTATCAGTACAAATCAAGATGATACAATCACACCTAAATAATGACAGATCTTATATGTATAAATGAGTATGTAAATAAATTATCTTACCCTTGACAGTATAATATCTCATTGCAAAACAAGAAGGCCTAAAGCAGTAGAAAATGAAAAATCTGCCTAATGCACTTGTCCCCTTCATAAGTTATAGGTTGTCCAATGACAAAAATTGCTGCTACCCTTTCTCCTTTGTCAGAGACATATTCAATGAGCATAGAATTAGTTCTACAATATTTATGAATTGAACAATGTATTTTAAGGACATAGCTAATAGTAGCTATAGATTTAATTGTCTTCTTGTAGAAGATAGAAGGGCATAAGCAACTACCATCTCAATTTTCCGTCAAACACCACTTGCAAATAAATACCTGTATTCTGTTCCAGGCAGTACATTATCATAGAATCACAAAATCATTAGGGTTGGAAGGGACCTTTAAAGGTCATCTAGTCCAACCTCATCTACAAGGAGCAGGGACATCTTCAAACAGATCAGGTTGCTCAGAGTCCCATCCAACCTGGCTTTGAACATTTCCAGGGATGGGGCATCTACCACCTCTCTGGGCAACTTGTTCCAGTGCCCCACCACCCTTACAGTAAAGAATTTCTTCCTTATGTGCAGTCACAGTATCATGCCAGTCTAAAACTACACCTATCTCAACTACACTTAGTACTATTTAATACTAAGCAAGCTTGAAGCCAGAATCTCTGTCAAAAACATATGTAAAATATAAATACTTGCTCTACCTCACACATAAACAATAAAATAGACAAAATACTTTAAATAGTGTCTGTATCTCATTATAAGCTATGAAAAATTATGTACTGATGAAAAGAAGAACTGTAAAGCTCCATCATGGTATTTCAGTAGTGCAAGGGGAGCAGAACCATACCTAGACATCAGAGACCTTATAAAGTCTCCATTGCCCTGAGCTCTCAGGTGCACTGACACTGCCAAGCCACATGTCACATTACTCCATACACCAGGCCCAACTAGCACAACATAGCTTTTACCATCTGATGTTTAGGAGTAACTGTAGAGATTATAATAGCAAGACTTTATTTAAATTAAATGCAGAAATAACTTTAGACAATGTTGCAATATCACATAAAGTATAGAAACAGGGCTGTCTGCACTTCTGGGGTTGTGTGACACAGCAAATAGGAAAAGAAGTGAACTAGGTATTTTTCTCTAGAGAAATTTTATGGGAAAAATAGAAAAGCCTTCACTTACAGCAAACACATTAGGACACACTATATGAACATTTTATATATGTAAGTAAAGAGTACGTGTGGTGGTTTAGCCCTCGTCACCACAGTTTCTCGCTCATCCTCCCTCTACCCAGCGGGAAGGGAGAGAGAAATTGGGAAGAAAGGAAAACTCGTGGGTTGAGATAAAGACAGTTTACTAAAATAGCAAAGGAAAACTACAATAATAACAAAGTATAAGGATATTAATATATACAAAATGAACAATGCACAATTTCTCACCACCCGACGTCCAAATGACCGATACAGCCCGTCCCGAACAGTGATCACGGAAACGAACAGTGAGCAGCAAGCAAAGGAGTGAAAGCGAGCCAGCAAGGTAGATGGAACAATGCCAGCAAGCAAGAGAGACAGAAGAAGAGGATGTAAAGAATGTTGAGGATGCCCCCTCCCATGGGCAACCCCCACTTATATACTGAGCATGATGTTTATGGCATGGAATACTCTCTTTGGCCAGTTTGGGTCAATTATTCTGTCTTTTTCCCAGCTTCCTGCATCTGCATGTTAACGAGACTTTAAAGAGACTTGGAAAGCCAGACAGTGTTCTTGGTCTCATTAACAACAACTCGTACCATCAGGGCGTTTTTATCAACATTCTTCACATACAAAATCCAAAACATACCAGCTACTGAGAGGAAAATTAACTGCATCCCTGCTGAAACCAGGACAGTATAGGAAGACTTCAGAGTTTGAATTATTACTGCTTTTCTGTGTTTCTATTATAGGTGAGCCTAAAACCAAAAGAAAATGTGATGGACAAAATAATGTTAAGAGTTTGCAGGTTTTTGTACCTCCTTTTAGCCCACAGTGCATCCAAAAAAAGTTTGATATTTGCTGTGAGAAATAATAGCAGCTTAGTTACAGGAATAAAATGAAAAATAATTCAGTGAGCAATATCTCTCTCTCTCCTAAGAATATTCATGAACAAAAATAATTTATCTGTACCATCCTGTTCTGAGCAGGTAGTGATCAGACAAAGAAGCAAATGTATTATCCTGTAATCATATAGTACTTCACTTACCAAAGCTTTTGGTAAGCAAATTGTTAGTTAATTACACTTGCTCTATTCCTATCTGTTGCAGCAAAAGGAGCTTTCTAAACACACAACTTGCTAAAGCAACCTCTGACTCTGCAAAGTATATGGCTAACCCACTGGCAATATATTGATTCCACCAGGATAATACCGTTCTTGTTTGGCATTCTTCCTTTTAGGTTGGATAATGAGTAGGCAATATTTGTTACACCCTCCTAATGCAAAGCCTTTGTGCATGTCCTCTGAAGATGTGACAAGTTTTTGCCCCAGGAGCAGGGGCAGGTTTTGTGTGTGAGCTACTCTTAATACAAACATTTCTCTATGATGCCAGTCTACTTGTCTGTGAATGTATAGATCTTAGTTCAACCAAAGTACAGTTGAAAACATAAAAGCAGAATTTCAATGAGACATCTAACTCCAATTAATTTTTTTTCCCCAAGATTTATAATCCGAATGAACTCAATTTTCTTAGATTAAATTAAAACATACAAAGCTTTACTCTTTTTAAATTTTTCAGTTTTCAAAACTAAATCTTTATTCTATTACTAATTAGTTTATATATTTTTTGCAAGAAAAAATTGAAATTCACATTCAAATTCACAGGACTCAGACAGTTTTAATAAAGACTCTCCCTGCATGTAAGAGGAACATGTTGAAAAGGGTAAGGTAACCTTTTCCCATGTTGGAAACAGAAAAGAAGTTCGCCTGAACTCAATCAAAAGTGACAATGACAAAGAATTTTGGACCTGTTGTCTGAAGTCACTCATTACATTATTCCAGAAACCACATATTTGTGTAATTGCATGGGAGAGGCCATGGGAGTGGCATAAAAACCTTAATGTATATTGAAAAATAGCCTGCCAAATCCAAATGCAAACAAATATATTAGTTTGCATTTGATGAGTACGAGATTTTCCCCTCCTTTAAATTTCAGATTTCCTCACATATGCTTAATATTTTTAGTTACTCTTTCAATCACACAATCAATAGTTCACTTTCACTATTTTGCCAAACTATATGCAAGTAATATGAAGAAAAACATATAGATAAGCAAGTAGGAGATAGTCAATGTTTTTAAAACTGATCTACAAGAATTTGCTAATGTTTTTGTGCTCCTTTTCTGTAGAAAGCCAATTGCTTAAATTGAACTGACAAAAATGGCAATAATGAGTAGACTTAAATAGCACCTGTTGTCGTAGTTCAGCCCTGATCGGGACCAGACTACGCAGTTTCTCTCTCACTTCCCCCACCCTCCAAGAGAATAGGGAGAAATGATATAAGGAAAAACGTCTCAAGGTTTGAGATAAGGACAGGGTGAAATCCTTAAAGTTACCGTTACGGGCAAAACAGACTTGACTTGGAGAAAAATATTCATTTATTTCTAAAACTAGCAGGAGAATGTGACAGGGAACAAGACAACCTCCCCCCACCCCTCCCTCTTCCCAGGCTTAACATTATCTCTACTACCTTCCCCGTATCCTGAGCCGCACGGGGGGAAGAGGGAATGGGGCTCACAGTCAGTTCATCTCGCTTGTTTCATGCCGCTGCTTCATCGTTGGGGGAAGAACTCCTCGCATTCCTACCCTGCTCCTTCGTGGGGTCCCTCCCATGGGCCACAGTCCTTTGTGAAACTGCTCTCGCATGGGTCATCTCTTCCACGGAGTGCAGTCCCTTCAGAACAGCTGTCCCAGTGGGCCCTCCATGGGCCACAGCCTCCTTCAGGCCTCCACCTGCCCTGGCGTGGGGTCCTCCATGGGCTGCAGGTGGATCTCTGCTCCTCCGTGGACCTCCATGGGCTGCAGGGGGACTACCTGCTCCACCATGGTTGTCATCACAGGCTGCAGGGGAATCTTGGCCAGGAGCCACATTACTCCTCCCCCTCCTTCTTCACTGACCTTGGTGTCTGCAGCCGTTCCTCACAACAGGCTGGCAGACGCCTATCAGGATCCTTTTTACATCTTATTCACTTCTCATCTCCTCTCCACTTCTTGCAGCCAGGCCAGGCCCAGTTGGGCCTAGTTGGCTGCCCGGCGGGAGGCCAGAGGGTGGGCTGTAAGGCCCATAAGGCTCGTGCCTCCCTCTCTCTGCCCCCACTCAGCTGCTTCACATCTTCTTTCCTTTTTTTTTTTTTTTCTGTTTTCCTCTTCTTAAATATGTTATTGCAGAGGCGTTATCACAGGACATTCTGCTACCAATTGGCTTGGCAGCAGATCCGCCCTAGTCCCGGCCAAGTCCACTAAACAAAGGAGAACGACTTCTAGCACCTTCCCAGCAAGCTACCACCTTAGCCCCTCCTCACTAAACAAAACCAGAACACCTGTGAAAATGGAATTTTATATTCAGTCGTATACATTCCTAACAGAAATTTCTCTGTCCATGGGTACCCAAAGAAGAAGAACAATGAAATTAAAAAGAAGCTTTCTAACTTTGGACAGTAATTCTTATTCTCTTTCCTGCAGAAGCTAACAAGCTTTTCCTCACGGTTGTATAAAATTTGAAAGTAGGCAGAGGGTTGACAGAGAGGCTTGGTGAAGACTTAATCTGGAAGAATTGACAGTCCCAGAAAACCAGTCAAATGAGGATAAAGAACACAGGTGCAGTGAAGTACACCAAAGTTGAGGGCTTAGCCCTTTTGTACATCACTTTCAGTGAAAGGAGAACTCTCATCTGTAACAAAAGTTTTAACTTCAATTAACTGGGAAAGTAACTGCTTATTAGTCAAATTAACAACGCATTTGAATTAACAATGCAAAGAATTACTTCAGTAAAAACTGTGTTTGCCTTGCTTCGAAGGGATGAAAGGCAAGGCAATGCAGATATTTATTCTCTAAAGCAAAACTCGCAATAAACAATGTGTGAGGCTTTTGCCTGTTCAAACTAAATTTTGTGCAGAATTTTTTAACGGTTCCTTCAAAGGAAAAATAGATGAGGAACACATTTATTCTCCTGCTGCATCACAAGATTCCTGTTCTATATTTACAAGTTGCATGCTTCATTCAGCTTTTCCAAATTTTCTGCCATTTATAAAGTCTAATAAGTGTGTGTTTCACCAGATGCTTTTTTTTTTCCCCTACAGATTTTGTTGTTGCCTATTGCTTTCAAAGCATAGGTCATATTTGATTTGCTACTGTAGTACTCATAGGAACATTGAAAGAACAGCCAGATGAAGAGAAACATAATCTAGAGTGGCTGGAAATGTTTCAAGTTTGTTATTCTGTGTATGCCTCTGGAATTGGCATGAGGAATAATTAGAATGTTCCATTAAACAATAACTAGAAATGAGAATTAGAATGAGTGACAAATTCAGACATTGAGATTGAAAGACAACTTTTAATAGTTGCATATTCAATAAGTGTTGTCCCCTTCCCACAAGGACTACAGGTTCTTTCAGAAAACTGGATTATAATCATATGACCAGAGATTATACTATAATGCACACCCACAAGGTAGTCAAATTAAAATAAGATTAATTCTGGTATTTAACTTGAGCATCTTTTTTCAACATTAAGAGATTTGTATCTTTAAGTGTAATTAATACATTAACTAGTATGCAAAAGATCAAGAAAGGCCTGACACGTGTTCCCTATTCTAGATATGTTAAAAGGCTTGAAGCTGCAGAAGAGTGGGAGGCATTGTCCTGTAGAGTAGTCACAAAGGCATTTTTCCCCTGAATCTCTTAGTACCTCAATGGAGAGAGTTGTATTTCAAGACTCTGTTCTCCTACCTCACTCACTTCTTTCTTGGTATTGCTACATAGTAAATTCTACATGAAAACTGCTACCAGGCTTTTTCTCAGACGTCCTTCTGTTCAGCCTCAATGAAGATCCTGCTTCCCTCAGCAGAGGGAGTTTACTTGGGCCAAACTACATCCATTACCTGACATGCTCTAGTTGTCATCTCTTCCCAGAATACATACAGTTAAGGCTAGTTTTGGTATTTAATCTGAGATGGTAAAGATAGACAATGAATGGTGGACATGTCCCCAGTCAGTCAGTGTGAAGGGGTGCTTTTTTTTTAAGATTTTAGAAGTCTGTTTTCAAATGAGAGGAACTATGCCCTAGATGTGCCTATTCCTTGCTGCTATGAGAAAGCACAAATAGAGACACTAAAAATAAAATTACGTTAGATGAACCTCACTTGGAAAAACATTGCAGATTGTTCTAGCATGACAGCACATGTAGATAGTTATTTCATACAAGGGACATGAAAATACACATTATAAGGGAATTACATCTTAATCATATAGATGTAACATCTGCAGTTTCTTTTTTTTTTTTAAATCCACTTAGTCTTCTTTTCCTTGATACATGTATTTTTTTTACCCCAATACTAGTGCACTGACTGTCACAATGGTGTTCAGCCTAAGGCTGGGCTCTAAATATAAGCAATACCAGATCCTGTGGTTTGTCCCCAAAAAAAAAAAAAACTGAGAGAAAAAAGAAACATTAGCTTAGGTGTCTGCATGTAATTCAAGTTCCGTAATGAAAAGATAACCATTCCAAAGTAAGCTTAGGAAATGAACCACTCTTGTACATTATGAGTTCTGAGGAAGCTACAGGTTCTGAGAAAACTACACATAATACTCTATTGTATAGTGCTTGATGTGAACATTGTTGAATTTTAAGTTAAAATTGACAAAAATTACAGCGGACAGATAGAGTCCATTGAGTACTGAGATAATAAAGCTGCATACAGTCTTCAAATGGAAAATTCAATTTAATACATTAAGGCTAAGAATCTGAAAAAAGCAAAAGAATAGTGTTTTTCTATTACGAATAGAGGAATGAAAAATGCATTAAATACACTTCATATCTGATATCTTAAAAAAAAAAAAGTCATTGCCTGCACAGCTTTTTGAAGAAAAGAAAACAATCAAGTCAATCTTGCAAAATAAGAATGAGACTTGGATAATTTTCTGCTTTCACTACAAGCCTACTTCAACGCACTGCCATCTCCATCTTAACAGTCCTTTACTGATTGAGAGCATGTGACATGTCTATTTTCCATGGACCACAAAAATCACTTACTTTCATCTGACATGCTAATTGTTGCAAAATCAGCTGAAGAAAAAGATAAGACCTGAATATAGCATAGCAGTGTAATAATTAGAGATTTTAGTTGAGGTATGGGGTGTATTTTTCACGTTGCAATTGATACAAACTTGTATACCAACATCACAGCTCTAAAAAATACTACTCTTTGAGAAAATGTTTCTCACAAGGTTTTAGTGGCAAGTGTTATGATAGTTTGATTTGTCATTGTGTACAGTCAGGCAGTGCTGTGTGGAGATAAACTTTGCAGTGCCATGGTGAGAAACAGTCAAGTGTGAAACCATAAATGTTGGGTGATATGCTCCTGCAACATATAACACCAATAAACTTGGGATTCTCAAAATGTTTTCTTTCCTTTCTAGTGGTTCCGTCCCTTTGAAGGACAAATAGTATGGGATGTGCAACTTCTGTCATCTGTGCCCTTTCATTCTTACAGTACTTGAACCTTAATAAGGAAGATGGCATGTGTTAGATTTATCTATGAAAAGCATCTCAGGGACTTTAAGATTGTTAACAACATTAGTGTTGTGAGCTTCACAAAAACCAAGCATTAACCACGTTTCCAGCCTAGTAAACTTGACTGATATCATATTAAGAAAAAGCAGAACTGTTAAAAATATGTTCATACTGGGTGGCTTTTCACCTTCCAAAATTGCTACAGCATCTGCCTAACTTGAATTTCAACTGCTTGAATGTAGAGGTCACCTAGAACATAGGAAAAGAAAGAGACTCAAAAACTAGATATTATATTATGTCAGGTTGTTCTAGGAACTGCTAAATAGTTGCAGAATAAAATAATGCCTGTGAGTGGAAGAACTGATTGATGAGAACCTCATCATTTTTGTGTCTACACTAGACAACATCAATTTCACTTATTCTTTTAAAATGGGCCTTGATTTTCCATGGGTATTAACAGTAACATAATATGCATGCTTATAACTTTTTAAAGCAGAACTTTCTGATTTCATGCCGAAGAAATCTTGGTATATATATAGCACATTGACTTCAACTATCATGTCAGGTTTTTTTTAATCACCCTAAACATCTCAAAAACTTGATTATTTTCTGCAGCCTCACACCATAATCAAAGTAATTAGTCTTCATCCATTAGATGACAGCTGTTTCTGGATATTCACTAAGGCCTAATAATTGTCATTCACCACTATCAGAATAGCTATTAGAAGACATTATTGTGAATATATCAAACTATGCAACAGGTATTTTCCACATACAGATTGTATTGCTGGTTTTTTTTGTTGTTAGAATCTAATAATATTTATACATCCAACAGTAACTTCTCTATTTGCCATGCACAATAGGATACAGGAAAACAGCATTTAATAATGAAAATTGTAATCAAGTGTTTCTTGACTATCTTCAGATCATTGTGGTCACTGAATCTGGCAGTAGAACAGAGAAAAGTAGAGCACTATCATTAATTCATCCAGCTTGTTTTCAAGAAAGATGAAAACCTCTGGGTTTCAGTTACGGTACATGTAAACACTTAAGAACTTCCTAGGAAAACTGTTGGCTGAACATCACCTCTACAAAGTGGTGCACATTGAAATAAAAAATGTAAATGCCACTACAGAAGCACTGACAAGTTAAGGGAACAGCACATTCCTGACTCTCTAGAAACTACATTATTCCTGTGAATGCTCAATTTTAACTTCGTATTTAGTGGAACAGTGTCTGCTGATCATATGAGGCTTTGGCTCAGACCACTTTTCTTTTAAGTGGACCAAAACACTTGAAGTTCCCCTTTCATTCTTTTTCTTCTCATCTATCAAGGATCTGGTTGACCTCTCTGTCTTAAATAGTGATAATTTTCAGGAGCCCCATGCTCTCTAGCTGAAAATAACTTTATACAAAGGGAAGAGTCATTGTGCGCTCACTGACACACAGTGAAGTGTACAAGGACGTATGAACTAAAAGCAATACTGTATCTGTATTTATAAACTATACAATGAGTAGAAGTAATTACTGGAAGTTGTAGTGTAGCACTCCACTAACCCTTACTGAAAGATAGGACTTTTTAGCTCAAGTCTCGAACCATCACTTCTCTGGAAGTTTTGTTGGTCGGAGCTGAGAGGGAAATTATGTATTCCCAAAATATGCCCCCAAATATATCTTACCAAACGCTGAGTCTGCAAGTCACTTAAGAGAGATCTATACTTATATGTACATGCTCTGCATAAATAGTCAGGACATTCCTACAAGTTAGCTTGTTTTGGGACATCCTATGTCTCCTGGATATAGAAATCAATGTTTTTATTATCCAAAGCTTATTTACTTCACAAAAGAGCGTAGAGTCCTATAATACACTCATCTGACAGATCTAAATGACACTGAATTAACTTTTGGTTATCATGGTGAAAAAAGGGAGAGTTGATGAGTATGGATGGAAAAGACAATAATAGAAGTAAATGAAATTATGAGCACAGTTGACTTTGAGAAGTATTAAACGTCAAAGTTTTAAATCCAGCATTTGACCAGTCCTTAATCTAACAGCACAATTCAACTTACCTGCAATATTTCCACCTTACCTGTAAGGTCAGCATTGAATGTGTACCTAAATTGAGTGCAACCCTATGGGTTTCTAGAGCAGAAGCAGCTATTCTGACAAATAAATCATAAAAACACTTTCTGATAAGCTTATATGTTAGGAAAAATATAATATATGTACTTCCATTAAGTGTTCTGTAAACTAAACCTCTTCATAAATCAGATAAAGTGTCCAAATAAGTAAGAACTGTACATAGCAAGCTTATCAGTCTCTGGCTGGGCCAGTTTATTATTTCAGTTGTTGGTTTATCTCTCAGTACAGTAAGAGTAATCAGTGGAAGTAGAAGAACCATGGAGGTGAGGTCCCACTAAAGACTCAGTTTGGTTCCTTCCCAGAAGTATAACTCAAATACAACTAGTAGTGCAAGATGTGGGGTTAGAATTCTTTGTAGAGAGACAATTTGACATTGAGTCTTAGACATGTTTCTCCAATCTGTGTATCTAGAAAATATATTACATCCAGGAATTAGACTGGATTAATTTATAATTCATGATACAACTAATTTGACAAATATATCTCCATATGTAATCAAGCTTCTTCCCTGTTTCTAGAATCTTAGTATTAAATAACCTTAATCATGCAAATTCAAAAATAAATGTTCGTGTATGTTTAATAATGAGGAACAAAATCCTATTTTTTAATAAATGCAGACAGAAGGTTTTTTTTTCACTGAAAGCCAAGAGAGCTTTTAAGTTACTCATTCTTGTATGAAAGTCCCATTCAAAATGTACAATCAAAATCTGACATTTTATATCAGTGTCCAACTAAAAGTTCTTCAGTGTCACCACCTAGCATAAAGAATTTCTAAGTTTTAAAAATGGGTTAAAAAATTAAAAGAATTTGTCAGTTTGTACACAAAGATGCGTTTCCTGTAACTTAAAACTGCTAGTTGTTGGTATCTCAACCCAATCATAATTCAGTGTAATTAAAAAAAAAAATCTTCTGCAATGTATTTTGTTCGTAATCACAAAATTTAAATAAAATATCAATCCAAGAAGTCTCTCTGTATGATCCTGTAAAAGACTGTGTCGAATATTTGTCTCAACATTGTTGAAACATCAAACCACCACCCGAACAATGGAACTTCAGTTAAACCATAGGGCTAGAGTCTTCCCGTTATCTTGCAAGAACCTGAATGCAGAGCTGATTCTGAGAAATTTAGCCCTACTCCCCCGGCATGCGCCCAGAGACGATAATGGGCATGCATATCACCCGATAATGGGCATGCATATCACTGCCAGGTGAGGGGTGCGGCTAGGAAAACCAGCTCTTGGAATACAATGAGTACACGAACATAAAACATTGACAGAATCCACATTGATGGAACCAACATCGAAATGACCAACATCGACGGATCATTCCCCCATCGAGTGAACCGGACTGTCAGGACGCCACAGCTCCGTGTGGTAGCTATTGCAACTAAAACTATTTTCCCTCTTTCCTTTCTTTCTCTCTTTTCTCTTGCATTTACAAACTTCTTGTCTGGTTAATAAAGTTACCTGGCACTTGACTCTGTTTTGAGTCTTAATTCTGTTACCGAGAATACGAGCAAAACCATGCTCCAGTGTATGAGAGGTTGGTCTAGCTGCCCCTAACCTCCCAGACTTGTCTGAGGTTGGCTAGAATGCAAGGGGGCCTTCCTCTCATCCAAAATTGGAGTGTGACAGATCCTGATTGCAGTTCTGAAAGAGTCTTCCATATTGTTTTCATCCTCAGGACTTAATGGAAGAGCTTCTCTCCCTTCAGCAGAGTCTCTTAGCTAATCTTGATGAATAAAGCCTTTACCCTACTTTTGATCTAAGAAAAAAGAGCAATAGAAAAGAATCCTTGAAATCTGCAGGCTACCTCTTTACTGTTTCTTTGTCCCATTATAAAATTTCTCTTAACTAGGTAAGTGGTGTTGTAGTCCTTTAAATTCTGGTATAGTCATATGTCAGTATAATTACAAAGCTATGCAGGCATAAACTAACGTGAAGCCAAACTGCTGCTAAGTATATTTCCAATCACTGAAAAATTTCGGTGTTAGGCATTACTTCCATCAGTATTAAGTCATTCCAATCATCTTTTTAAAATTAAGTTATTTCTCATTTATGCTGGTACAACAGTGTGTTTGAGCCCTGTGTGCAAGGAAGGCTTGAAGAAGCTGGTCACACTAACAGAAAGGATAAGTCATGCTGAATGAAGACAAAATGCACCAACAGGAAAGGAAAGATTTGTTATAGCTATCCAAACTTAAAGTAAATTTCAGTATGGTTTAGAGAAAGATAGAAGTGGAAAGATAAAGATCTAAATGGCATTTAGGTAAGCCATTTCATCTTTTTACTCTTTACAATGCTTTTGAACCATTTAGGAGTGAATCCACTGTCAGCGTAAATTCCTTTTGCCTAGAATGCTCCAATAGCATAAAGGCAGTTCTTATAATTATTCTCTCCTGTGCTGGTTTTGGCTGATAGTCAGTTTTCTTCATAGTAGCTAGCACGGGGCTATGTTTTTGATTTGTGCTGGAAACAGTGTTGATGATAATACAGGGATGTTTTCATTATTGCTGAGCAGTGCTCACATAGAGTCAAGGCCTTTTCTGCTCCTCACACCACCCCACCAGCTATTAGGCTGGGGGTACACAAGAAATTGGGAGGGAACACAGCCGGGACAGCTGACCCCAACTGACCAAAGGGATATTCCATACCGTATGATGGATACAGCATACAGAGCTAGGGGAAGAAGGAAGGGTGGGACATTCAGAGTTATGGTGTTTGTTTTCCTAAGTAACTGTTATTTGTGATGGAGCCCTGCTTTCCTGGAGATGGCTGAACACCTGCCTGTCGATGTGTAGTGAATGAATTTCTTGTTTTGCTTGCCTTGAAGGTCCCTTCCAACCCTAACCATTCTATGATTCTATGATTCTATAAACTGTCTTCATCTCAACCCATGAGTTTTCTCATTTTTACTCTTCTGATTCCCTCCCCCATCCTACGGGGTGGGGAGTGAACTCCCAGCAGAGCTGTGTGGTTCTTAGTTACTCTCTGGAGTTAAAGAACAGCATCTATACAAATGAGTGTAGGACTAGTATTTATTGTACTAAAGAAACTGAACACTTCCCAAATTTTTATCAGTTTTGAATAAGGCAGATGTTGACAGGATTGAGGACTTAAAAACTTTTAAGTTAATTGCTTTTCAATGATAGTCAGTTTATTTCATCATTTTGCTGGACATTAAATTCGGATTCTCAATTTAAACTCCTTTAAACCTTTCCAGCAACACGTTAGCGTTAGATTACTTCTGCTTTGTCTCTGAAGGTTAACAGATTAATGACAGTCTATGTATTCAAGTGAGCGAGTTACAATCTTACAAGTCCCGAGATGCATCAGAAATAGGAAACAGAATGTGGAGGTCCACCATCTGCCAAGCTCTAGAACTCAGCACAGTAATCCTTCCCTTTGCAGCCTGGACAGAAAGAAAAATGCAGTTGGATTAGAGAATTGGATTAGCTTCATGCTAGTAAACTAGGTTATTTGCTTTAACACTGAGAAAAACATGGTTCACTATACTTTCTAACTTGAACTATCCATTCCTTCTGTGGAAGGATTTTATTCTTCTTATACCACCGCTGATAATACGTTAAAAGCCAATTTGGTATTTTTTCTGGATAGCTGGAATTTTCTCTGGCTTTTTTTTTTTACAGTGATATCTACATCCCACAGGTACAGATACAGGAAATCATCTAGGCTAGTAAAGACTTCTGACCCTCCATCAGCCTATTCTGAACCTTGATTTTTTATCAAAACTTCTGTACCAACAAGAACAAAAAGGAGACCGGTTCTTGGATTAGGGTATTTGTTTGTTTTATTCTTTTCAAAGTGTTCTTACCTGCTTACTTGTTCCTATTTTGGCAGTAACAGAGTTGACATGATGCACTACTCATGTAAGAATGATATTTTTCTCACTAAATCATACTTGCACTCCTCTGGGTCTCCCATTTTAGCTAGCACTTTATCAGGTCTTACAGCTATTGGATTTCTTTGTTTTCTATTTCAGTGAGTTTTATACTTGGAAAGAGTGCTAGGCTGACAGCCCAGGAGAATTGAGTCCTCTATTCATCCACTGGGCAATTCATTTTAAGCTACAGTTAGAGGCATAACCTGAGAGGTTGAAAAGGCAGTGTTAACTCTTGTCCACCATTTCTTTGAAAGATGATGGGATTACCTAGCATAAGACTGCTGCTGGCTTTACATGACTTGCAAAGAAGCCACTCACAATAGGATTTTCTAAAATCCACCATAAAGTCTAATGATAAACAGAATCACCCTGCCTGATCTTTTGTCCTCCAGAAAGGAACAAGGCGAAGAAATGGATGGCTCCACTTGGAGTCTGCCCTTGTTCACACCCACAACTCTCTGAGCTCGTGCATTTACAACGCCCTTGTCATGTTTCAGCTTTCCTTCTTGACTTCTTGTCATTTTGAGAAGTTAACCCATTTTTCCATTTGCAAGTTCATCAGGAGCTTGGTTGAGTCCACAGGTCTTCTTCATTCCCCCCCAGTCCCCAAGGAAAAAAAAAAGAATACAAAAAAAAAAAAAAAAGAAATTTCCTCAAGTGTCACTGAAACATAGCCAGCATAATCTGAAGATACTTCAGCAACCATCCACAAAGGCTAATTAACTCATTTTACTACTCCATAGCTGTTTTCATAAAGAGAATTTCCATTTTGTAATGAATGCTTCTTTATTTTACTGAATTTATTCCAGAGTAGCCTGACCGAAGTTACAAACTTGTTACAGTTGCTCTGTGTTGACTCTAGTACTTCAAATTATACATAGTTTAATCTCCCCTGAAGTGATAGTCTTTCTGAAAAGTAAAATGTCTAGCTCCCCACAAAACTTTTCCAAAATAATTACTCAACTTTAGTCATCTATAAGGCAAATTGTATACTTCACATTTCACCACTGATTTTTAAATCTGACTACTTGTGTTCTCTTGGTTGTGGTTAGAGAGTTCCCCGTTTCACCCCTCTTCTCCTCTTTATCACATAGACTTTAGTTTTATAATGCTGCTGTTCTTTCCATGTGCAATATGTTAACAACTTTTAAGTTCATAACTTTGGTCCAGAGAAAGCATTCCATCCATCAAAGCTTCAACACTTTAGTTCAAGGATTGGTTAAACCACAGTATTTTCAACACCTTCAAAACAGCATCATGACTTTTTCTCCAATTCTTCCTAACTACTGAGCATTATTATCAAGCATAGGAAATCCAGTCTCCTCAGTACCACAGAAGAAGGCTAGAATTCAAAAGAAAAAAAAAAACTGGATATAGTATAAAAATCTGTACATCACAATGATCAGTTTATTTTTTTTCCAGATAGAAACATTCTCACAGCTTAAACACAGCTTTGGAAAAGTTAAACAGAACATTGCATGTCAAGATGATAAATCTGTCAATTTGTAAAGCTGCTTATTGTTATGGGCATGACACCAACAGTAAAATATGGAAAACTCCATTCTGGATACATAAGACATATCAAACTTGACCTTCAATTACTTTATCATGTGACTGGCAGCATTTATTTATGAATAAAGGAAGAAAAAGGGAAAAAATGTAAGCACAATTTCCTGCATGAAAAGTTATTTATCTTTACAATAGACAAGACAACATGGCTTTCAGAGACAGCACTGTATTTTATTAGTATATAACTAATATTCTAAACATCAGCCCATGACAGTCTACCGTGTCAAGTGATGATCACATCCACTCATCTTCAGGAAATCTCAGTCTTTGGCCAAGTGAAATTGTAACTGGGGCAATTGCTTTCACTGATAGTGGAAAAATTTTGCTGAGTGGTGAATGGAAAGATGTCTTGAAAAATATTCTTAGATTCTCTGCAACTGAATCTGTAAGCTAGACTGGTAACAGATCTCAAGGAAATGAGATTTGGTGCTTGTTCTGGTTTTGTTAGTGAGGGGGGGCCTAAGGTGGTAGCTTATGTAGGAAACTGCTAGAAGTCGCTCCCCTTTGTTCAGTGGACTCGGCTGGGCCTAGGGCGGACCCGCTGCTGGCCAAGGCCAAGCCAATTGGTAGCAGAATGTCCCGTGATAACGCCTCTGCGATAACGTATTTAAGTAGGGGAAAAGCAGGAAAAAAAGGAGGAGAAGATGTGAAGCAGCTGAGTGCGGGGCAGAGAGGGGGAGGCGCGAGCCTTGTGGGCCTTGCAGGCCTCACCCTCTGGCCTCCCGCCGGGCAGCCAACTGGGCCCAACTCGGCCCGGCCTGGCTGCAAGAAGTGGAGAGGAGATGAGAAGTGAATAAGATGTAAAAAGGATCCTGAGAGGCATCTGCCAGCCTGTTGTGAGGAACGGCTGCAGACGCCAAGGTCAGTGAAGAAGGAGGGGGAGGAGTAACATGGCTCCTGGCCAAGATTCCTCTGCAACTCGTGGTGAAGACCATGGTGGAGCGGGTTGTCCCCCTGCAGCCCATGGAGGTCCACGGAGGAGCAGAGATCCACCTGCAGCCTGTGGAGGACCCCACACTGGAGCAGGTGGAGGCCTGAAGGAGGCTGTGGCCCGTGGAGGGCCCGCTGGGGCAGCTGTTCTAGAGGGACTGCACCCCGTGGAAGAGATGACCCACGCCGGAGCAGTTTCATAAAGGACTGTGGCCCATGGGAGGGACCCCACGCTGGAGCAGAGGAGGAATGCGAGGAGTTCTTCCCCTGACGATGATACAGCGGCATAAAACAACGCGTGATGAACTGACCGTGACCCCCATTCCCTTTTCCCCCGCTGTGCTGCTCGGGAGGGGAAGGTAGTAGAGATAATGTTAAGCCTGGGAAGAGGGAGGGGTGGGGGGAGGTTATCTTGTTCCCTGTCTCATTCTCCTGCTAATTTTAGAAATAAATGAATAGTTTTCCCCAAGTCGAGTCTGTTTTGCCTGTGACGGTAACTTTAAGGATTTCTCCCCGTCCTTATCTCAAACCTTGAGCTGTTTTTCTTATATCATCTCCTCCTATTCTCTCGGAGGGTGGGGGGAGCGAGAGACAGACTGCGTAGTCTGGTCCTGATCGGGGCTGAACTATGACAGTGCTGATGCATTGCTGCAAGTTCTACATCCAGGTTCCCTTTTCCAGAACCCCAAGTATCAAACTACAGGTTTAGAACAAGTTTGCAAAAGATATTTTTTCTTTTATTTTTACCTTCCAGGAAAGATCCAGTTAGAAGCCAAAGGTAATATCAAATTTACATACCATTTCCACTGTATGTTAAAGCATTTATCAAAAGCAATCTATTACAAGTCAATTACAGTGTAAATTTTCCATGTAAAATACAGCATAATAGATCACTTTTGCACGGACTATTGAGAAGATGTGCCTTCAGGAGCTTAGTGGATTCTGCACTGATGACTCTGGTATGTACATTACAATTTTATTTGCTAAAAATTAATTTATAAAAGGAAAGATTAATGGTCATGATATGAATGGAAACAAATAATTGATAAAATTGCATAATGTCTTCAGAACATGCAAATTTTAGGGTACCAGAAGCCAGTTCATTCTACCTTATTTACTGGCTTAAAGAGATCGAAAATGAATTCCATCTCAGAGAGGAAACCTCTTAACTTATGTTAAGACTAATGTCAGAAATAACAACTGTTCCAACATTTGGAATTTGGTGAAAATGCCTCTAAACATTACACCTATTCTTTCAAAACATTACACATCCTCTTTCATACCTATTCCAGACACATTGTCCCTTTTTGATTCATCACTCTTCCAAGCATAGTATTTGTACCTTTTACCCCTTTGTTTGTAACATACTTGGTACTCAATATATACCATTCCAAAGACATTAATTGCTATTTAAACAGCACAAGACCAACTCTTATAAACATGAAGTGTAAAAAGTTCTCCTGAGAACAAGTTGAGAGGTATGATGTATACAGTGAATAAGTCCTAAGCTTTTTTTTTTTAAAAAAAAAACCACCAGAACAGCCATTCCTTGTGGAGAGCAGCACAGAATATTGTCCTTTCAAAATGCAGGTCATCCTCATCACCCTTTTTTTTGCATTAACATATGAACCTCATCCTACCAGCTGTCATGCATATACTTAACTTTGGCTTCTTTAATTAATATGTTCACTGAATGACACAGTTTTACAATCATTGAAGTCAGTAGTGAAATAGAACACTGAGAAAAAAAAACAATACCTAGAAAAGATAAAGTACGTGGAAGAAAAGAGGTCCAGCAATAACAAAATGTTTCGAAAACTACCAAATCTTTCTGAACTTGCAGAAATGAAGAGAGTAGCATACCAAATGTCAATTTTATAGTAATTTAATAGAGTTTCTTAGGAAACTTCTACCTGGAAAGAACTTGGACTTCTTTGTGGTTTACTACCCACACTTCCACCTGCCACCTTCAGTGAACTCACACTGCGTAGATGCTTGTATGTTCTATTATTACTGGTGAAATTTTTCTAAGCCACTAAAATCAATCTAAAGTGGATTTTTATTTATCATAGAATCATAGAATAGTTTAGGTTGGAAGAGACCTTTAAAGGTCATCTAGTCCAACTCCCCTGCAAGGAGCAGGGACATCTTCAATTATCAGGTTGTTCAGAGCCTTGTACAGCTTGACCTTGAATGCTTCCAGGGATGAGACATCTACCACCTCTCGGGGCAACCTATTCCAGTGTTTCACCACCCCCATAGTAAAAAACTTCTTCCTGATATCTAGTCTAAATCTACTTGGTTTTAGTTTAAAACCATTACCCCTTGTCCTATCACAACAGGCCCTACTAAAATATGTCTCCATCTTCCTTGTAAGCCCCCTTTAAATATTGGAAGCCCATAATAAGGTCTCCCCAGAGCCTTCCCTTCTCCAGGCCAAACAACCCACACTCTCTCAGCCTGTCCTCATAGAAGTGCTCCAGCCCTCTGATCATCTTCATGGCCCACTTCTCTGGACCTTCTCCAACAGGTCCATTTCCTTCTTATGTTGGGGGCTCCAGAACTGAACGCAGTACTCCAGGTAGTGTCCCACGAGAGCAGAGTAGAGGGGAAGAATCACCTCCCTCGACTTCCTGGCCACACTTCTTTTGATTCAGCCCCCAGATATAGTTGGGTTTCTGGGCTGCAAGCGCATATTGTCAGCTCATGTCTAGCTTTTCATCCACCAGTACCCCTAGGTCCTTCTCAGCAGACCGGCTCTCAATCCCTTCGTCCTGAAGCTACTGATATCAGAGGTTACACAGACCTGGGTGCAGGACCTTGCACTTGGCCTTGTTGAACCTCATGAGGTTCGTATGGGCCCACTTCTCAAGCTTGTCCAGGTCCCTTTGGATGGCATCCCGTCCCTCAGGCATGTCAACCACACCACTCATCTTGATGTCATCTGTAAACTTGCTGAGGGTGCATCCACTCCCACTGTCTGTGTCATTGATTAAGACATTGTGCTGATTTTGGCTGGAATAGAGTTAATTTTCTTCATAGTAGCTAGCATGGGGCTATGCTTTGGGTTTCTGCTGGAAACAGTATTGATAATATAGGGATGTTTTTGTTATTGCTGAGCAGTTCTCACACAGGGCCAAGGCCTTTTCTGCTTCTCATATCACCCTAGCAGCAAGTAGACTGGGGGCGCACAAGAACTTGGGAGGGGACACAGTGGTTCCCAGGGTCCTCCTTTCTATCCTTTTTGAAAATGAGTGCAAAGTTTTCCTTTTTCCAGCCAACAGGGACTTTACCTGACTTCCATGACTTTTCAACTATCACGGAGAGTGTCCTGGCAACTGTGTTACTCAATTCCCTCAGGACTCTGGGATGCATCTTGTCAGGTCTCATAGACTTATATATGTTCAGATTCCTCAGATGGTCACAAACCTTATCTTCTCTTACAGTGGGAGGGACTTTGTTCCCCTAGTCCCTGCCTTTAGGTCCATCCACTTGAGAGATGAGGGAAGAGAGATTGTTCAGTGAAGACTGGGGCAAAAATGTCATTGAGTACATCAGCCTTCTCCTCATCTGCTGCTACTAGTTTTCCAGTCATGTTCATCAGTGGTGTTACACTTTTTTTTACCTTCTTTTTCTGGCTGACATACCTGTAGAAGCCCTTCTTATTTCTTTGCATCTCTTGCTAAGTTCAGCTCCACTCGTACCTTGGCCTTCCTGACTCCATTGCTACACAATCAGGCAGAATCACTATACTCTTCTCAGGATATCTGCCCTTGCTTCCACTACTGTTTCATTTCCTTCTTGCTCTTTAGTTTGACCAGTAGGTCTTTGCTCGTCCATGCCAGTCTTTTGCCTTCCTTTCCTGATTTCTTATACCTGGAGATCAAGAGCTCTTGCATTCTGTGGAAAGTGCCCTTAAACATCTGACAGCTCTGTTCTGCTCTCTTATCCCTGAGGGCAGTTTCACAGGAGCTTCTATTGACTAACTCCTTGAAGAGCTGGAAGTTTACTTTCCTAAAATTCAGAGTCCTGACTTTACTCTTACCTGATGCATATCCCTTAGAACTACGACGTCCACCAGTGCATGACCACTGCAGCCTAGGCTGCCTCCAATCTTGACATCATCAATTAGCTCACTTGCATTCATGACCAACTAGTCCAATATTACATTCCCTCTACTAGGTCTTTCTGTTACGTAGCTTAAGAAGTTATCCTCAATGCATACCAGGAGTCTCTAGATTGCCTACAATTTGCTGTGTTACTTTTTTGGAAGATGCCCAAATGGAAGTCCCCTAGCAGGACGAGGGCCTGCGAGAGCAGTCCCTCCTACAGCTGGAGTAAGAAGGCTTCATCAATAGGCTCCTCTTGATTGGGTGGCCTGTAGTGGACACCAACCACAAGGTTCCATTTGTTGCCTCTGTCTCTAATTCTTACCCATAAGCTTTCAACCTGCTTGTGGCTATTCTTCAGAGACAGCTCTTCACACTCTATCAATTTCTTGATGAAGAAGATAACCTCTCCTCCCTCTTTATCCTCAGAGAAGCGTGAAATGTGCTGGGACACAAGTGTTGACTTAGTTCCTATTATAATAGTTTAGATGTGAAAGAAAAAAGAATCAAACCATACTGATGTCTGAGCATATCTTACCATTAAGCTAGCTTCCATATTTACTCATGAAAATAGGTAATGGAATTATAACAGTTACTTGGATCATAAGACTGAAGTGTGCTCTAAACTCAGAGCTTAGGGACTTTTCATTTAGATTTTGACTGCAGCAAACTATTATTCTGCGGTGGCATGAAAAACCCTTGGCATGTAGTTCTTCAAAGATTCCAAAGATCAGATTATCCCAAGATTTTACGATTGTTTTAAACAATAACAAAATACTTTGATTACATTTTTCAGCCTGGGAATTTAAAATATCTTTCATGAAGGTCTGCTTTTGTTTTGTTTTGTTTTTTTTTTTTTTCCCCAGCAGTGAATTGAAGTCCCTGTTATGCTGAAGAGCCAGAAAGCAAACGTAGTTATGAGAAAAGGCATCTGTCCTCTCCCAGACTACTGAAGAATTGTGTCAGAGGTGCCTTTAACTGATGCCATGGACTGACTTGAGACTGAGAAGAGTGCACCTGCACGAAAGACCTAGCTGAATGACTCTTTTATTTAACTGTCATGGCACTAACCCAAAGAACACTGCAGCCTGGAATCACTGTTCTGACTGAAGGAAATATAAACTGAATAAACATAAATAAATTAAATAAATCCAATTTCTAACTTGTTTTCAAGTAAATGTAGAAAAATACGAAAATATAGACAAGTAAATGTGTTTTATCTGCATTTTCTTTCAAAGATGAAAATGCTTTCCTCTAAGTTAGCTCCACTAGAATAAAATCTCTCTAAATCATTACATTTAGCATTAGGTCACTCAGGATGTAGTTTTGAAGAAATTAAAGGGAAACCTAAAACTTGAAAGAGAAGTTTTTTTTAAAAAAGAAAAGTTTAGGAAATACTTTATCTGCTAAATACCGCTTAAAGCTTATCTTTTCAAGTCTTCCTTTCCCGATTTCCTAACATCCCTGTGGCAAAATCTAGATACTACTGACATTGAGAAGAAATTGGGAAGAATTGTAATGCATCTTTAACTATCAGTTATTTTCCAGATAGAAAGGTGGAAGTGAATCAAGAACAAACTGAAGAGGTAAGACCAAGTAGAATATTTTTGCATAATATAGGTAGGATTCATACACCTCTGTTTAAAAAGCACTAATTATAATTCTTAATCAGGACTTCCTTTTACATTTCATGAAGGTAATGAGTGTATCTCTCATCTTGCTACTAATTATATCTTCTGATTATCCTCTTTCCTTCTGTTTATGGGTGGCAGGGAAGTATGGCTAGCTCTTTTCCCTTTAATTTTATTTTATACTATTTTACTGATTGATATATGTTAAAATTAATTTTTTAAAACAATTTTTAGACTTAATCCTTCCCAAAGCATGATTCAGACATTTCTTAATTATTAAGTATTCTGTTTTGTTATAGAATCATAGAATCATTAGGGCTGAAAGGGACCTTTAAAGGTCATCTAGTCCAACTCCCCTGCAAGAAGCAGGGACATCTCCAACCAGATCAGGTTGTCCAGAGCCTCATCCAACCTGGCCTTGAATGTTTCCAGGGATGGGGCATCTACTACCTCTCCAGGCAACCTGTGCCAGTGTTCCACCACTCTCATTGTAAAAAAATTTTTCCTAATATCTAATCTAAATCTACCTCCCTCTGTTTTAAAACCATTACCCCTTGTCCTGTCACAACAGGCCTTACTGAAGAGTTTTTCCCTGGTTTTCCTGTAGGCCCCCTTGAGGTACTGGAAGACTGCTATAAGGTCTCCCCGGAGCCTTCTCTTCTCCAGGCTGAACAGCCCCAACTCTCTCAGCCTGGCCTCATAGGAAAGATGCTCCAGCCCTCTTATCATCTTTGTGGTCCTCGTCTGGACCCTCTCCAACAAGTCCATGTCCTTCTTATATTGGGGGCTCCAGAACTGGACACAGTACTCCAGGTGAGGTCTCACTAGAGCAGAGTAGAGGGGGAGAATCACCTCCCTTGACCTGCTTGCCACACTTCTCTTGATGCAGCCCAGGATACGGTTGGCCTTCTGGGCTGCAAGGGTGCATTGCCTGCTCATGTTGAGCTTCTCGTCCACCAGCACTCCCAAGTCCTTCTCCTCAGGGCTGCTCCCAATCCACTCCCCGCCCAGCTTGTATTTGTGCCTGGGATTGCCATGACCCAGGTGCAGGACCTTGCACTTGGCCTGGTTGAGCTTCATGAGGTTTGCATGGGCCCACCTCTCCAGCCTATCAAGGTCCCTCTGGATGGCATCTCTCCCCTCCAGCATGTCAACTGCACTACACAGCTTGGTGTTTTCGGCAAACTTGCTGAGGGTGCACTCTATCCCACTGTCCACATCACCAACAAAGATGTTAAGCAGGGCTGGGCCCAACACGGACGCCTGAGGGACGTCACTCATCACCAGTCTCCACCTGGACATTGAGCCTTTGACCACCACTCTCTGAGTGCAGCCATCCCGCCAGTTCCTTATCCGCTGAGTGGTCCATCAATCAAACCCATGTCTCTCCCAATGCTCCAGTCATAGGAGTCATCCCACCACATCTCCATGATGCCAACAAGATTGTAGCCCTGCATGTGTGTACACATCTCTAGGTCTTCCTGTTTGTTCCCTACGCTATGTGCATTGGCATAGAGACAGTTAAGCTGGGTCCCCAGTGAAGTTGATTTGTTGGCTGGAGCAATAGGAATTCCTTTGGGCTACATTTTAGGTTCTCTCGTACTTACCTGCAATCCTTCCCTGGCTTCTGGGCACTTGGTGCTGGCACTGGCGCCATACTGACAGTGGTGGGTGGATTGTACTCCCCCTCCCTCTGCAACATTACTTTAAAGACCTCTTGATGAGCCTGGCAAGCCTTTGGCCGAAGACTCTTTTCCCCTTCTCAGTTAGGTGTACCCCATCAGCCCCTAGTAGACCAGGCTTTTCAAAGCAAGTCCCGTGGTCTAAGTAGCCAAAGCTCTGACTGTATATATAAGTATATGATCTCAATTTTGGCTCTGGCACAGGTGGCACTGCAATATGACACACAGTCCTAGGAATTATATTGGTCCTTTTCTTCATCTGAACAGCCATAGAAACCTTATGTTCATATGAACCTAATTTCAAGATATTGAAAAAAAGCCTCAGAAATGTAGAATAAAAAAGTGAGCACTAAGCTACTACTTGTGGTTAAAATGTCACAGCACCAATACTGTTTGACACATGCTTTATTTTGAGTGAAATAATCTGTTTAAGAATCATAGCTTAAAAATTTGGATCAGGTAACAAAGACTCATGGCAAATACTCATGGTTCTTGTAACGGCACAGTAATTTTTGCAGAATAAGACATAGTCCCACTAAATCCACTTCAAATATTACAGATGAGATGCATTGAGCCTCTTCTTTTAGTTAGGCAAAGGATACTCTGAATGAGTTGCAAAGATGCATACAGATGTATCAGTATTTTATGCCAAGAAGAGCTTGGTAGAGAAATTCTTGATGTTGGATCATTAATTCCATCTTCCCATTGATATAGGCATATTTTAAATGCTTTATCTGGTGTTATCTTAGTGAATAATTTGATTCAATATACAGCAATTACCTTGGTTATATTTTATATTTCCCAGCTATCAACATTAAGACATCTTTTCCTTAAATTACACGTAATTCTTCCTTACCTTTGTTCGTATTTTAACGTCAGTAGAACCTGAGCAGTTTCTTTTTCTTTGGTATGTAGATCTTTAAAAATTTGTATATTCTTATGTACAAGCACTCTACATCCTGACAGATAAAGGTACCTGCTTCTTCCTTGCTCCTTCAGCCTCTCATGATCCATGATTATTCTTGTGGCTGCTGTGACAGTTTGATTTCAGGTGACTCATCAGCCAGTGGAATACAAAAATACCTCTTCTTCTGAGGTAGCAGAACGAGTACACAGCAATGAAATTCTCTACCACAGGCATCAACTCAAATGTCTGTTGCTTTGAGAGCCTACCATTCCTTTATAGATGTCCTTATCCCCAAGTGAACTTCAGGCCTTCTAAAGGCTTTTCCAGAGCTCTCCACTTCCACCTGAACAGAGGCGAAAGTGGGACAAGTTGTCCTTCTGACTTGTCAAGGTATATCAGTAACCTCTACTACCCCACCCTGCTTCTCAACTAGAAATGGGCTGGTGGGTGTCAGCTTAAGGTCTCAACATGGCACCCACTGCCAGGAGCCCAGTGCAGCCACAGGAATCCACTACATCACTTGCACCAGAACTCCAAAGCAAACTTGCCTTTTCTCTGTCCTAAGGTCTGTTCCTGTGTGATACACTGACCTTTCTAGAGAGGTTTTTCTTCAATGTCTTTCCCAGAGCTGCATTTTCCTTCTTAATATAGTCCTACAGTTCAGAGGCTGGGCAAAGCCTTTCATAGTTTTTCCAAGCCAGTAACTCTGTTTCTGAGAATCATTCCTGAACTCCCAGTATTAAGGGGAGTCATATTTTGGAACTGGCTTACAAGGGACAAATAGCCCCGTTACAGTTTTCACATACATTTCTTCAGAACTTCTTCATTCAAACAAGTTAAAAACATTTTTTGTATATTACAATTTCATTCATCCTTGTCTGTAATCATCTGTAACTGCTCTTTCCTGATTTTATTCTCTGCTAATGTTTCTTAAAATGTTCAAAATGGAAAAGAACATTCCAGATGCTGTCTGACTAAGTACCTATTTCATGATGATTGCATTTTAAGTAGCATCCAAGTGTTTTACAGACCTTTATGTTGCCATCTGAATATGGCAAAGGAGGGAGTTTTCAGAGGCAATCATATCTACCACTGAATATCAACTCTGCAAAGATAAAATTGGAATAGTTTGAATTACTTGCTGAAATGAAGCACAGAAATATTTGAATTGGCTTTGAGAAGTGTTTGGCTAGTCCAGCCTACAGAAATATTTTCCTGGTTTTTTTTTTGCTATCATGTGTTGGAATCTGAACTGAGGTCGTCACATGAGCTAGAAACAGCTTCATCTGAAAGGTGCCAGGGGACTCAAGTGGAATTCATATAGTCATATAATAGTTTGGGTTGGAAGGGACCTTTAAAGGTCATCTAGTCCAACCACCCTGCCAAGGAGAAGGGACATCTTCTACTAGATCAGGTTGCTCAGGTCCAACCTGACCTCGAATGCTTCCAGGGATGGGGCATCTACCACCTCTCAGGGCAACCTGTTGCAGTGTTTCACCACACTCATTTAAAAAAAAAAATATTTCTTATATCCAGTCTGAATCTACCTCCCTCTATTTTAAAACAGTTGCTCCTTGTTCTGTCACAAGAGGCCATGCTAAAATATCTGTCTCCATCTTTCTTGTAAGCCCCCTTTAAATATTGGAAACCCACAATAAGGTCTACCCAGAGCCTTCCCTTCTTTCTCAGCCTTTCTTTGTAGCAGAGGTGCTCCCACCCTCAGATCATCTTCATGGCCCTCCTCTGGACCTGTTCCAACAGGTCCACGTCTTTCTTGTACTATGGACCCCAGAGCTGGATGCAGTACTCCGGGTGGGGTCCCACAAGAGCAGAGTAGAAGGGAAGAATCACCTCCCTCGACTTCCTGGCCACACTTCTTTTGATTCAGCCTACGATATAGTTGGGTTTCTGGGCTGCAAGCGCATATTGTCAGCTCATGTCTAGCTTTTCATCCACCAGTACCCCTAGGTCCTTCTCAGTAGACCTGCTCTCAATCCCTTCATCCCGAAGCCTGTATTGATACCAGCGATTGCCCCAACCTGGGTGCAGGACCTTGCACTTGGCCTTGTTGAACCTCATGAGGTTCATATGGGCCCACTTCTCAAGCTTGTCCAGGTCCCTCTGGATGGCATCCCATCCTTCAGGCATGTCAACCACACCACTCATCTTGGTGTCATCTGCAAACTTGCTGAGGGTGCACTTGATCCCACTGTTCACTGTCTATGAATTCTTCAAAAGAAAATGGCTTTGCAAAATTTTAACACCAAAAACTGCCATAAGATGGAGACAAAAGCATCTGAACATCTATGTATCCATTTGAACTAAACAATAACAGATTATTTGGTTGACTATGCTTTTAAACATACAGCTCTAATTTTGATTAAATCTAATGGCACTGAGAAAAAAGAGAAGAAAACCATTGCAATTAAATTAGCGTATGCACAGTTCCTGGTTTTGGTAGACTTAAGCACATATTCTGAAGAAGTTGGTAAAGAATTTATTTCCCTTAATGGTCTTTAGAAATTACAGTGGGGAAAATTTTCTTGCATTTGACAATGGTGTAAAAGCCATAATAGATTTGCTTCTAAAAACCTCATGTATGCCCAAAACAGCCACCTAAGTTTTCCAAATACACTAGTTATTTTAGTATCTCTGCATGCAAATCCTGCTTTACCTGCATCTTTACTTCTATAACCACATAGATATTTACTCCCTAAAACAAACATAAAGCAAAACTTAAGATACGCCACTGTCAGAGGTTCATATACTTGGTAGAATTCAGTTTTAATCCACCCAGTACTGGCTGTGATGTGAAAGATGTCTCTGACCTGAAACTGACCCTTCTGGTGAAAGTTTAATTCAAATAACTAAATTAAAAATGTTCAGGTTTAACAAAATTGCATTTTCTGTCAGAATAAAGCAATACTTCACGGAAACAAAATCTTTATACGGTCTGCTTTAAAGAGTTGGCCTAATCAGCCTTATACTGAAAAAGTTTCGAAGAGCTAATGAAAGTCATTACTATTAAGTCCCCTATGGTGTCAGCACTAATACAAGCATAATGTATGTAAGATTTTAAAATGTATTTTGATATACCTTTGTGGAAACAGAGAGTGCAGCACAGCTGTCTGATATTGAAGAATTTGAGCTATGTCCTTGAACACCACTTGCTCAATAACAAAAAACAGCAATTAGAACAAGATAAGTAAATACCAAAGGCAAAAATAGTAAAGACAACTAAAAATCTATAACCAATCCAAATGAAGTTTAAGGCGCATGAACAATATATTGCTACCAATTGAATTAGATGATTAAGCGCGTGCATTCTGCGTGTAACTGAGAAAAGATATAAAAGACTTAGGCTGATGGACAAAAAAGGTCTCCGGTACACCATCCACAGGGTCCGTGTCCTTATTACAACATACCTTCCCATCCTCACTGAGGATTTTAAACAAGCTTATGCAGTAGAAGATGATAGATTTTTTAAAGTACTTGTTCTTAATGATTTCACAATTTTTTCCATGCTGTGGAAAAAAGTCTTATAAACAACAAGGAAAAGCCCTGTTAGTAATTGCTGAAGTAGTTAGATATCTTCCACTTTCCCTCAAAATAGTACTGAATGCTGAAAATTAAGTAAACCTCATATTTAAAGACTGAACCTAAAATGGTCCCCATGATTAATATTTGCCAAAACATTGATATGATACTCAAATTACTAAATCTGGAAAGGTATTGTAGAAAATATTGCTACAATTTTTTTTTCTGACAGTATTTTCTGATTCACTGTCAGTGTGAAAGAAGGGGTTTTATGATAGATGGATTTTTAATCTAATCCAGAACAGCCATAATTCAGCAATATTGAAATTCTGCAGTCAAGTCATGGGATAGCCTCATTATCATATGATTTCAGTGTTCAATCACACATCAGAATAACAGTGACATTAACACTGTTTTATAGTTTGAATGCTAAATTTTCCATTTGGTTGCTGATCCACAGTTAAGGGTGTCACCCTCAGCTATTCTTAAAACCTTTTTATTGTAAGAAACTGTGTTCTTAAGGTTACTTTCATAGATTAATAACAATTAAACAATTAACTGGTAAAGGCAGCAGTACTTCTTCAATCATTTGCAAACTGCTGTATTTGTTAGACAATTTATTCATGGTGAATTATTTGACCAAGGGAAAATTGTCTGAAATACACCACAGGTACCATGCATAATAGTAAATGTCTTTCAAGTCTATGCTATGACATTTATCAGACAAGTTGCTATCTGTAAATAATTAAAACCCCTGGAAAAAATATAAATAAGAGTGTGAAACAGACTTTCAGTAAACTCCATTGAGAAATATTCCACAGAAAATAATAATTTTTACTAAATCAAGTTTGGAAACTCTGTAGCCCAGTATAAAATTCTTGCCCCTCTCCCCCAGGAAACCTCTCTACATGCAAACAATTATAAAAAGAGGGGACACACATGATTTTCCACAATGTTTAGAGCTAACAGAGGCAACCAGATGATCTACTCTGACCTCTTTTATATCATGTGACATCAAAACCCAGGCAGTTGCGCCAATTTGAATCCAGTTACTTGAGTTAGGATACTTCAGTCCTGTGGATAGCACACCTGTGAATGCCACAGCCAGAGAACAGAATAGATGAAGGTACCAATACCCTAAAGTGATTAAGCATTCCCATGACATCAATGTTGCAGGAGAGGGAAAAAACCTAGAGTTAGTCATGACTAAACTAGCCAAAAAAAAAAAAAAAAAAAAAAAAGTCAATTTGATACCGAACATATGGATGAGACTCAATCTGTTGGAACTAAAAAGAACAACTCCTACTTCTCTTCAAAATACTGACTCTCCATAATTTGTTACCAACTGCAGTCAAAAAGAGATAAATTTTCCCAACTGATGCATGAACTCGTTATTGCAGTATGTTGATTAGCCAACTTCCCTTCCTCCTCAAGACCCAGGATTGGAACAACAGTCCATGACAGGACTCACAGTTCTGTCTTCAAGGACAGAAATGACCTTGCACCAATTTAGTTTATTTCTCTACCTTCGTCTTCTCTATTTTGCCACTAAATAGGACACCTCTAAAAATACATTTCTGAAGAAATGCTAAGTATTGACACAGCTTGCCATCAGCCTTATAAATTGGGCCAGTATTTCATTACCTTTGTTCTAGGAAGCCTCATGGTAGTGCCAGATTGAATGTGTCTAACTTGAGCTTTTCACTATCAGTTCTAACTATTCTCTTTAGCAAGGTTGAGAAGAGTGCTATCGAGTATCATTGCCATGAGCATGTAACTTCACAAAAATAATCAAATTTTCTCTCAGTCTTCTACTCAGGAGGCTGAATTTAAGGTCAAATAACTAATATCCAAAATGCTGAGGCTATTTAGGTGGCTTTTCTCTACACATTGCATGTTGAGCTAACAGACTATCTGGAAGAATGTAAAAAATAGAACTAAGTTACCCTTGCCTGTTATAGGCTATAATTAAACTAGGACATAAATATGTAGTGTATTTCATTTCATACATCTAAATATTAATTTATTTCTTCTAAATATGGATGACAAAATAATGGTATCACAGCTGTCAAATGTAAGTAAGAGTTATTGATACTTAAAAGCAAAGCTGTATTAAACAAGTTGTAACAAATATCAGCAGGTAATTCGAGTAGTGCTGAAAGACGTAGACAAGAAAATCCTGAGTATTGAATTAACAGTAGCTGCAGTTTCAAGTCACTTTTGTGGTCTGAAAAAAAAAAAAAAAAGTTATTTTTCAGTAGTAAAGACTTTAGGATAAAGATCAGTATTCCCATCACTAAAACCAAAGGAATTATACACTGATAGGATTTTTATCTAGTGATCAAATAGTTGTTTTACTGCTTTACTACTGTGAAGACACTTTGTCATTCATTAGGCATCTCACATTGCTTTAATTAACTTACCACAATATTTATCAAATTTACTTCTCATTTTAGTGATATCATGTTGAGTAAGACACATAGCAATAAACCTGAAACAACTTAAATAAAATAGCAAAACAAGGTTAGCTATGTCATCTTCCTAAGCACTTTTCCTTGCCACTGTTCCAAGCAGAGTGAAAAGCAGTCTATTTCTTGCCATCTCTTTCAGCTCTAGAAAATAATATACTACTGCCCTGCTCAGTAAAGCTACTAAACCAACATATATTACTCTTGAAACAAGCCTTTAGAAATAATGCAATGGCTGTAAGACCTAGGAAAAAGTGCCTGAAGGGATCTTTTCTCACCAGTTTGAAAAGGTTCTTGTTCTCTGAAGAATAATTCTGGGGCATTTCACAAGTACGTTTCTTGCATAAATGTCCTTTCAGTGGTATCACTTCCAGTAGAAGTTACCTTGATTCACTATATAAAGTCTTTCCAAGACACACAGGCCATCAGTGCTTACATTAATAGAGACTAGCAGTTTGCATTTGATCTTGAGTTTTATTTTCCAGCTAGTAGAAAAACAGGACAATTTTTTGCCTTCCAGATTACTGAATATATTACTACTCAGCAGTGACTTAGAGCATGATGGTGTTGCTCACTTAGATGTGCTCTGGATATCATATGTAGTGCCTACTTGCATCAGCTTCTCATTTAAATGATTTTTGAGGAGAGGTAAAGTGAAGCAAAGGAGTAAACCACAAAATACACCTAGATTATTTTTTAAAAGTATGAAATTTTATTATCACCTTACATTACTCTTATTTGGATCCCACAAAATCCAAATATTTCTTTGAAATCTGCTTTTCAGCAAGCGTGGGGTAGTTAGTAACTTTTTGTTAAGCTGTGTTTTAGCATCCAGGAAACTAGTAGGTGATAAATCTCTTTGTAGAGAAGCGTTCTTTTCTTCTTAGAAGGACTTTCTTATTCACAGCAGCCTGATTTGAAATCTGCAATCCAATACTCATCTGAGTAATTTCCAAGGAGCCACTGCTATTTCACTGTAGTTAAGGTGGCAATAAAATGTCAGTTGTGACTTAAGCAGTTTAGGCTTGCATGGAAAAATAAGAGTAAAGCACTGCAAGACTTTTGCTTGTTCATCTGAACTGGCTATATTATTTACACTGAGGGCAACAAATTGTATAGATTGATACAGATCCTTTCATTCTCATTTATGTGTCAGATGACGGCAGTGAACAGGAAGACGTAAAGTCAGTCATGCTTTATCTGCACACAACACATGTCAGTAGCTATAGCTGCAGCATGCACTGGGGACACATGCAGTGCTAGTTTTATACAGTACACAGATCCATCTCTTGTCTGAGGCAGTTTATAGACTTATAACGGTCATAGTGAGTGAGACTGAAAAAAATACATGCTATAGATCAGTCTCAGGTGGAATTACCAAAAAAAAAAAACAGTTCTAAAGGCAGTTCTTAGGTGACATTAAGATGTTGAGACAGTTTAGGTCAAACTTAGGTCAAACTTGGAGCTCAGGTGGCTTCTGGTGCATCAAACTTGTACAGTGAGGACATCTTTTGCAACAATGTAGCTATATGCAGATTCATCTATTGATGTCTTTGAGTGTAGTATGAGTCCCTTCTCCCCAAAACAGACAAATAAATAAATGCCAGTTCTAAGAACTCAGTAGTAAAAGGCAAGATAAATCAAGGAGGAGTTGATGGTTAACCTGGAAGCTATGAGACCTGGAAATTCAAAGTAATCACAATGCTGTAGAAATTATCCAACTGGCAAGAGACACTCACCCTAAAAAGCTGAAAGACTAAAATTTTTCTGGAAAACTGAAAATTGTGGCTGTAGAGAATAAGCTCTGTAAAAGAAATTTCTGAGACTATACTTCAGCGTGATTGACTTCTGCAGGCAAAGCACAGTGGAGGATACAGGAACACTTCTTTTAGTGAAGCACATTGGTTATTTAAACATAGCAAAGCAAGTGATGTCAATGAAGGTTCTGTGACATTGAAAAAACCCACTACAGCTGAGGGCAAAAATGAAACTGTTGGTGTAACTGGATCATAAACAAGAATCAGTCCCAAGCACAGATAGTAAATTAATACTCTTTACCCAGAGTGTCTGGAAGGAAAGAAATTCCTCCAGCCACACTTGTGTGCAACAGAATGATTTGTTATTTTCAAGACCATGAAAAGCTGAATTAGTATGGAGTGGTGACTTCAGTATCCTTATGAGGAATCACTGGAATTAGAGAGGTTTTGCCGACAAAAAAAAGATCTCATAGACTTTGTGTGATATAATAAAAATTTCTTCATGGAATTGGGAATGAAGCACAAGTTTATGCTGAGAGTAGTTAGCAGTACAACCCGAATCATGACTATGAGAAATAGCTGCAGGTCCCACCGACTCTTCACAGAAAACTCACCATATCTGGAGAAAACGTTCTTGAGCAGGAGGCTCTGTTGGCACAGATGTGGGGAGGTAAGCACCTGTGAAGTGTACTTGTACTGAGTACTTGGAGAAGGGAATGTACATTTGTATGGTGATGTGATGGTCCATGTACGGCCATGGTGGGAAATTGCAAGCTGCACACAGCTGTGAGAACGCGATCTTGGAGAGGGAAGCTAGGAGGGTTGTTATCTCGAAGAGGGGAACTAGGAGGGTTGTTATTGAGCAGTATGTTGCTGCTATCTGGGAACCGCTGTTAGCCAGCAGGGCATGTACCTGACAGGCCTTGCTGCATGCACATGGCCATCAACACCTGGTCAGTGCTCTTCCACTGAATCTGCTGAGGGGATAAACAGAGGTGGCTCAGAGCAGAGGTGAGAGAAAGGACCCAGAGCACACTCCATGAACAACAGGGGACGCCCTGAAGGTGCTGTGCCTACCTCCCTTCTCTGCTCTGACTCCGCTGATCATCATCCTCCTCCTCGGTGGTGTCTCTGGCGTAGTCGGATTGGTAAGACTCTCACAAAGGGAAAACAATACACTAATAACTGCTTATGCTAGGAACTGTAACTGCTTATGCTAGTAACTGCTTATGCAAGGCTGTAGTAGAGCAATGAATACTGTTGTGCTTTAAATATCATATGCTGGGTGAACTTTGTGCATAGGAACCCTACAAACCGGCTACAACCATGTACTGCAGACACCTCTTAAACCTAGCAGGGCTCCAAGGAAGAAGGCATAGACAGACAAAACCACATCTTCAATCACTACATATGTCTTCTGGGAGATATGTAATCTATTCACCTAATGCTCTGCACTAAGAGCAGTTTGGCATAGAGTAGAGTCAGGTAATACCTGCCTGTGCCTCATATTAGCTCAAGTATTCTGCAAGGTTTACTGGAATAATAGCAAATTAAAGCAGAGTACTGAGCAAGGAAAAAGTTGCTCCCTTTTTATTTCACAAGAAAAAATCCTCAAGGAAAAAAGCTATGATGATTTTACTATTCTGTCTTTTTGGGTAGAAACATTATCCATAGGTCCTTTTCCATTTGTTTTAAACTACAGTTTCATCTTCACCAGCATTTGAAACACTCAATGTTCCTGAAGAAAGTATTCATAACTATGTATACTAGGAAAGTTGTGTACACGTAAAATGTACTTCATGTAGATTTTGGAGAGTTTTCGCACATTAATTGAATTGGACTTTATATATATAGTCAGAGCTCTTGTAAATACTAATGTTTTCTGAGAAGGACATGCAACAACAACAAAAAAAAATCAAACAGAGTGAATCAGATCCATTGACAGCCAAACAATATGTCAAGCAATATTTACAAATATTGCTTCCAGTGTCCGCAAAACTTACCTGCAACGTGGCTGGCACAAATCCATTTTATATGTAAACAAGTAAGATTAAAATGTAATCTAAATGACCTTGGTCACATTCATCACTGAATTTTGGAGAACTGGTAATCAAACTTCACATCAAATAACCCCTTAATATAGGGCTAAGGAGAAGTAGATACACTATAGATGCATTGGGCAGCTCAACGGGGGAGTGGCAGCTGCAACCTTTAAAAAAATAGCATAAACCTTCTGCTATTGCAGTATATTACACAGACAGGTTCTTTCTATCCTACTCAAGTCACTGTTTCCTTCATTACTTTCGATCCTGAGGTAAACTGTTGAGAAGTATTCAGTGTCATTGACCACTGTTTGATTAACTCTATTCTTCAGTGGTCTCTGAAGTTGTTCTGGTTTTGTTGGGTGGGTGAGGGGGGGCTAAGGTGGTAGCTTCAGTAGGAAACTGCTAGAAGTCGCTCCCCTTTGTTCAGTGGACTCGGCCAGGCCTAGGGCGGACCCATTGCTGGCCAAGGCCGAGCCAATTGGTAGCAGAATGTCGTGTGATAACACCTCTGCGATACCGTATTTAAGAAAGGGAAAACAGGAAAAAAAGGGAGAAGATGTGAAGCATCTGAGTGGGGGGCAGAGAGGGGAGGCACGAGCCTTGTGGGCCTTGCAGGCCTCACCCTCTGGCCTCTCCCCAGGCAGCAGACTGGGCCAACTTGGCCCGGCCTGGCTGCAAGAAGTGGAGAGGAGATGAGAAGTGAATAAGATGTAAAAAGGATCCTGAGAGGTGTCTGCCAGCCTGTTGTGAGGAACAGCTGCAGACGCCAAGGTCAGTGAAGAGGGAAGTGGAGAAGTAATGTGGCTCCTGGCCAAGATTCCCCTGCAGCCTGTGGTGATAACCATGGTGGAGCAGGTTGTCCCCTTGCAGCCCATGGAGGTCCACAGAGGGGCAGAGATCCACCTGCAGCCCGTGGAGGACCCCACACTGGAGCAGGTGGAGGCCTGAAGGAGGCTGTGGCCCGTGGAGGGCCCGCTGGGACAGCTGTTCTGGAGAGACTGCACCCCGTGGAAGAGATGACCTGTGCCAGAGCAGTTTCACAAAGGAGGGACCCCATGCTGGAGCAGAGGAGGAATGTGAGGAGTTCTTCCCCCGACGATGAAGCAGCGGCATGAAACAACGCGAGATGAACTGACTGCGACCCCCATTCCCTCTTCCCCCCTGTGCCTCTTGAGGGTGGAAGGTAGTAGAGATAATGTTAAGCCTGGGAAGAGGGAGGGGTGGGGGGAGGTTGTCTTGTTCCCTGTCTCATTCTGCTGCTAGTTTTAGTCATAAATGACTAGTTTTCCCCAAGTTGAGTCTGTTTTGCTCACAACGGTAACATTAAGGATTTCTCCCTCTCCTTATCTCAAACCTCGAGCCATTTTTCCTTATATCATCTCCCCTTATTCTCTTGGAGGGTGGGGGGAGCGAGAGAGAGACTGCATAGTCTGGTTCATCAGGGCTGAACTACGACAGAAGTTAATACCAGTTTTACTACTTTTTTTTACTGAATAACTTTTTTGATTGTCATGGTGGAGCACTAGAAGTCATTGACTGACAGAGACAACATCTTCTATAGTCTATATGGAAACAGAACTCCAGGGGATTTGCAGAAAACTTC
This sequence comes from Chlamydotis macqueenii, assembly GCF_036417535.1. Lineage (NCBI taxonomy): Eukaryota > Metazoa > Chordata > Aves > Otidiformes > Otididae > Chlamydotis > Chlamydotis macqueenii. The sequence continues at coordinate 47,909,632 of NC_141560.1, read as the reverse complement.
TTACTTTTCTTCAAAATATTCAGGAAATAAAAGTTTAGAACCTCTTATCACTCTATGGAGGGAGTTTTGTTGGAGTCAGAATAAGCTAACAGAATGTGCTCGGGAGTTATTAAAAAAATACTCTACTGTTTAATATGCTGCAATCCTCATACTTGTGTTTATTTCTAATGCAATTTGATAAAAATCCTTTCCTGGCACATTAAAACTTGCTAGCTTCAACACTGGCAGAGGCCAAAGGGGAACACTAGTATGCTTCTGTATCTTCACTTGGTTTTGAGGCAGTGAGCTTCCCAAGACGTTACAGAAATAATTCAGTGTCAGTGCCCTTCCAAAGTCATTTTGCAGCTGAACAATCAGAAGACCTGACTTCCTGCCTATCATTACAGTGTTACACTAGCCATAAACCTTATGCAAGCAACTTCTGAAGTTTAGATTTTACAAGAAATCTACACAACTATAGGCTTTTGCATTGACACACAAAACTGGAAGAATGTACACTGACTTGCAAATACAAAGTAATTACATTCATATTAATATAATTATGCATATTAATAGAATAGTCTCAAGGGTTGCTGGAAACAAAAGCAAGTGGAGAAAAAAGGATATTGCAAGGATAGTTTAAGATAGAGGGAATGACAGATTACGAAATAGTATCAGAAGAAGTCTCTGTTACATCGATATTTTCCTAGTTTGCTCTGTGAAGTGTATTTCTTCAGTCTAACAAAGTCACACAGGAGTAAAGAGTGGTAATACAGGTCAGCATCTGAAGATTTCTGACCATACAAGAACATACAGTACTTGCTCAACATGCTGTTCTAATCTCAGTGAAATGAGGAAGAGGAAAAGAGAGAAAGAAAGGAAAATCACCAGATAATCAATTGTGTCCTCCTTAGTTGTGGGTACAAAGTGGGACACCATCTGGCTTAAGCAAGTAGCCAAAGAGCCAACAGTTTGCTTTTGCAAGTCTTCTCTGTCTGAAGTGCTGGGCAACAACACAACAGACAGGCAGCTCCATTTCAGCTGACAGAAACTCATCATGCTTTGCTAATTTACATTTCTTCTCTTAACAGCAGTGGAATTAGCCAGCAGCTTGTGCAGCTGACATAGCTAGCACAGTAGGATCACCATTTTACGAGTGGAAAAAGTGTACTTGAAAGTGTATTGTCAATGCTTAAGAGCAGTGCCTGAACACCTGCTCCTTATATTGACTTGTATATGTTTATGGGTGTTCACCAACTGAGAAGAGCAGGTAATTTTTAATTTGATGCTTTGTTATGGATTCAGAGGCCCGAACTTTACTTTGAAAAAAAAAAAATTTCTAATTCCTGTGTGTACTTCAATTACTTTAAAATGACAAGATACTGCTTAATAAATAAAATTATTTTATTATGCAAAAAGCATTACACAAGTGTATGTTGCTCACATATGTGTCAGCACATACATAGTAGCTTAGGCAGACTGCCAAGTTAATGTGGTGACATGTTCTTATTATCAGAAAAGGTTGGTTAAAGTGAGGGCAGAATGGGTTTTAGTGTCTCTGACAAGAGCGAGGGCATTACTGATTCAGCAGAGAATGGGATTCGTCGTGTGGAAAGAGTTTGAAGAGGTACAACAAAACTTGTGGCACATGTTTTGGATAGCAGGGTTATAACTGCAATGTGCTTTAAAGACGTGATAGCATAGTGTGGTTTGTATTTCACTTATTACTTTGGAAAATGGGTCCATTCTGTTCTCCTGTAATTATTACTGGCTTTTGGAAAAGTTAATCCTGAAGCTTGTCATATTGAATACACACAGCTAGGGGAGCTGCTGGCAGCTGGCACTGCTGTGCCAGTTACCCCTCACACGCGCACCTGGCAGCCTGGGTAGATCAGAGGTAGAGGAAATAAGCATGTCAGAGTATTAAATTGTTTTTTATATTGGCATATAAAGTAGAAAGGCCAATGGTGCATTACGTAGCCATATACGGTACCCAATAAGCATTAATTTGGAGCCGGGGACTTATCCTGATTTTCTCACAGGAGCTGTGGAAACAAGTGCTAGCACTAGGGGCAATGGAAAATAGTCACCTAGTAAAGAGACCCACCTTTGGATCTGCTGACAGATAATGAGACCTACGATGTGAAAACTGTGAGGATCCTCCAATATGGTTTGCTATGTACCAAATCAGGTGGTGGGAGATGTGAGGCAAGGCAGTTGTATTCACTACTAGCATAGTTTGAGAATAGCAAAGGTTGTTAGGAAGAGTCTGGAGGAAATAATTCAGAATATATGATGAGGGCATTGAAGATTAGAGAAGGTTGAATTAACGAATGCCTATGCTGTACTACAGAAGAGTCTAGGTAGCTCTTTTTCATCTATGGTGTCAAAGAATGAAAACAGGCAAAACAGTTAAAGGAAAAAAACCCACGAAAACAAACGCCGTATTCATATATGTGGGATTAGGTGCTAGGGAGTGTTTTGCTTTACTGGGAAATGTTATTTCCTAGCATTTATCGTTACCCAGTGCATCACTGGGTTTTATTTTATATACCAGCATAGATGCCGATTGAATATATTGACATGCTTATTTTCTCAAGGAAAAACTGTGGTATAAATGTGGTATAAAGGAACACCCCTCAATCAACTTTCCCTGAACTGAACCATTTTAACAATCTAGCTCAGCTATATTACAAGTCAATAGCTTGTATTTTCCTCCTTTGGCTTAGTTTTTAGCTTGGCTCAAGCCTTGTGCTTTCTGCTGTCCTTATAGTCTTTAGGATGCAATCAAGGATGAGAGTTGATTGGAGGGGGGGATATAAGTCCAGAGATGTTTCCAGGCTGCCACTTAACTCAATGCCTGTGTCCTTCATGAGCTCCTGCAGCTCTAAATTCATTTGCATTCTTGTCTGTAACTGGCTGTCACTTTCCTGGCAATTCAACCATTTTATGAGTTTCTTCCAGAGGCAAGAATGTCTTTTGTCTACAATGCATTTTACACCTGAAGCTTTTCATATAATATACCAAATGTCAAGAAGAATAGTAGTTGCACTGAAGTACTGGACCTTAAAAGTGTTTCAGCTTCAATCTTGACAAGTTGAAAGTTTATTAAAGCAAGTCTGAATATGACAAAAAAAAAATTAATTTAAGCTATGCTCTGCCTAATGCCTTCCTCCAATGATGCCTCTCAAATGCCAGGTGAATGCCATCTTCTTGCTTGCTGCTTCTCAAAAATGAAGAGCTTTTAACTTGGATTAGTAGCTGAAACTCTGGACTAGCACAGATGAGAACTCTAATGAATTATTTTAACAGTCTGCACATGCTGCCTGAGGTACATTTGTTTCATCACTTTGGAGGTGAATCAACTTCAGTGCAGTCGTTCATACAAGTTGAGATTACCTCTTTGCCCTATGGCTGGCAAAGGGGAACAGGGGGAGATCCCAGAGTCACAGATGTGCAGCCTCGATATAAGCTGCTAGCCAGGATGGCTAGAGGGTAAAGCTGTGACTCTGAATCCAAGTGAGACAGAAACCTCATGAGAATATAGACCCAAAGCATATTTTTTTTTTAAGAGGAAAAGTGGGGAAATGAATAATCTAACCTCTGACTTCCTAGTTTCTTGGAGAAGTGGAGGGATGCATAAATGTAAAATATTACTCTAAACATATTCCTTAACAGTTCTCTGTGTGCAAAATAACTAATGTAAATGAAAAGTTTGGCTTGTTTGTTGCACCAGTGTTACATCAGCAATAATTCCCTAAATAAAAAATTATTTATAGCAGAAAATGTAGATGAGAAATTGAGCTAAATACCTCTATTTCATTCCATTATGCCTTTAGAAATATTTCCAAATAAAATAAAACAACAGCAGATTTTTAAAATAGGCTTAAAATTTGGAATATATGTATATTAATGAAATCAAGGTATTTACTCAAATATTTGGAAGAAGTGTATTTAAAAAGAAAAAAAAAAGCTGTCAGGAAGGGTATTTTTCCTAATTAATAATTCTCCAATTTAAGAAATTTAAATCATTTATTCAAATGGGAGCAAGTCTAGTTAATAATTATGCAGGTACACAGTAAGATTAATTTTTTGCAAGATAGTGTACTGGCACAGCTCACATTAAATATTCCATCAGATAAAATGCAATGACAAAGACTATTTCGTAAATATTTGGGAAGACATATATTCATAAAATAAACCTTTATTGAATTAATTATTTCTAAACAGAAAAAAATGTGCAAAAAAAAAGCGGCTCCTGCTTCTGAGCTAGATAAATTGAAAGACTCAACTGAACTTTTCAGAAAGGAATTTTTTTGCCAAAATGTATGCTTCCTACGATTACACTATTATTTTTCTTACACTGCCTCTTTCAGCTGAGAATGCCTATTTCTTGTATGCATTAGTTTATAGAACACTTTGGTACCATTCAATAGTAAAAACTGTACATAACTACAAAATGTCATTTATTACTATAAGTTAATCTTTTGGCTTCAGTGCTATAACATCTCCCAGGCTATGATTTTTAATGAATGTACTCTCAATTAGCATTGAGTATTGTGTTAAAACTTCAAATTTAGAGACTGTACAGGTAGATAGAGAGGAAGCAACCATGCCCATCCTCTTTTGTGTTAATCACATACCCTGAACTACATAGTTTTTGTACTATAAAGTAGTCATGTGTTTTCTTGGCACAAGAAACATGCAGCTGAACAATATGTTGCTTGGCAGAGGAGTGAGGAATGCTCATTTTCAGCTACACAGAGGTTACAGTGTGAAAATATATTCCTTTTGTATATTTAGCAGAAACGTGTTTAAGACCTGTGTGTGCAAAGGAGGACATGAAATAGAAGCAGAAGCCCCAGGATGATACAGTAGTGATGCATGACCCAGGAGCTCAGATCTCTCCCTGGCTGTTATAGTATTCAGCTAGAACTGTACCTGAAATCAAAGGTGAAATGAAATCTGACTCTGCAAACTGTGTAGCTAGCATACAAGATAATGCAAGACCTTGTAAATTTATATAATGCTAAGCCTGCTTCTTTCATTCCTTGAACAGGTGTTTTGTAACTGCAATTCACATTACCTGCATTACCTGCTTTCACTCCAGACTGTATCCAAAACAACAAATGAATCGCAATCATATCCATTTTCTACAGACAGTGTCAAGTATGTGCAAGTAACTGGTCCATTATTCTGTCCTGAATTTGAACTGCAGCAGCTCTGAGAGCAAAACTTAGGAAAGCAAAGAGCACTAACTGCTAGGCTGTGGAACCAGTCACTCATTACTTACTTATGTTTTCTTTCATTCTTTCATTCAACTGCAGAACTCCAGGACAGATGGAAAGTGTGTCTTGCCTTTCATCTCTGAATCTTCCTTTCTTCCACATTTCACTGCAACTGTAGGAAATAGTAGCTGGAACACTAAGATTGATGTGAAAGGGAACAGCTAGGACTGACTGGGTATGGAAGTACCAGAGCAAATGGCAGAGGAAGGGCTGTAGCAGTTTTGAGTACTGATGACTCTGTTCATCTTCTTAGGAGAACCAGTGCAGAAGACAGGACAACAGGTGAATCCTAATGACTCCCCCAGGTGGGACACAATGACAATCCATGTGAATTCCACAGTCATGCAAACCGCATCCAAATCCAGCATATTATTACCATCTGAAAGAACCCCTAACCAGACCAGATAGCTGGTGTTCTGTCACCCAAGCCATCACATGACATTCTGGTAAAATCTCTTGGAGGCATGTCCATGGCTGGATGCCAGGCATCATCTGAAATACACATTTTGTAGTTCTTGTGAATATGCAGGTATGATAGTAACCATGTGAGTAAACTGGCTTAGTTTTACAACTGAACCTCCTTCTCGCCTTATAGTTTTGCTAAAATTTTGCTACATGTAGAGAGATTATTTCCTATGCAACTATAAACAAACAAAGAATAGACTGTTTTTTAGATAACTAGGCATGGAAGTGAGAAAAAATAGTGCAAATTCCAGTATGTGAAGAGAAAAAATAAAAATGCTTTCTTGCTTCTTTACTGTGGTCTAGCAACAAGCTTTTAAATAAAAAGAGGATGGCTGAACCACTACCTTCAAGACTGTGTGGGGAGTGAATTTGCTTTCCAATTTTCATGGACAGAGAAAGTAAATCCCAAGGGCAGAAAATGCAATTTCTTCTATAGCTGAATAAAGCCAGAATTTTAGACTCAGCATTTCCCAGTGAAAGTAAGAAGGTAATATGTACAGGCATCTCACTGCTCCTTGTACTTCTCTGAATGCCATGTGAAGATGCTCAATGCTCCACACGGTGTAGAGAGGCTTAATAGAGGCTTCTGATCTTAGTTTTTGCTGCATCTGCCTTAAAATGAGGTGCTGGGTTTCTACGTTCTCGGATCTGGCCTTGAATACTCTTGAGCAGCCTAGTCATACCACTTCTGAGTGAAAATCTTCCAGAGGGATGGCTGGCTGGGCAGTTGCCAAGCCATTTAACCTAAATTTGTGCATTGCAGCTGCTTCAACTTTAAATACATCACACTGATTTCAGATGATAGTTCATCTATAACTATCTGGTAAGGTTTCTCCGAAACAGCTTCTGCATGTTGGGGATTCAACAGAAATGAATTATGACCCCCTAGAGATATCAACCCTGCTAAAATGAATCAGCATGCTAATAAATGGCAGGAACCTGAGAAAATAGTCTCCTAAAAAGGTCCAAAAAAGGATATAACTTTGGATGTTTTCTTCTTGAATAATGATTTAACAGCAGAAGAGAATAACCTATATGGGCTTAATCATTTCCATTCACTGTCTTTATCTGTTGCCAGGAAAAGTTAATTAAATCAGAATAAGACTTCCTCCTGATATGACTACTGCATAACAGCTTACAATGCTACTTTTGATGGCTTGAAGATAGATGACGTAACAGACACAGAGCTTATTTAGCTGTACCTAGCAGTGTCTTAATGATGCCTGCTAATGCTACTGTAGCTAGGATCCTTTGCCTTGTAGAAAGGGCATGTATTTTTCCTGTTAAAGTGATAACTGCATACCATGGGCAAACACAGTTTAAGCAGCATTTATAAAATTTCAACTCAATGACTCGAAATCTGCAACAAAAGAGGAAGACAGATGCATTTGTGGGCTTGGGAACCTGTTTTTCCATGTTACTATGCTTTATAATGTCTAAATAAAAATAATTTGGAAAAAAATCTTATTCCTAATGAAAAATTAAAGGAAATTATTTTAGTATTTAAGAAACTATACTGCTGTAAACTGATGCCATTAGAAGTTTAGAAACCAGATCTACTATAAAAGTTGGAAGGCAAATTAGCGAATCTGTCCTTAAAAATTCACTCTTCCCTTGTTCTAGGAAGAGACTGGCAATACTTCAAAGACATTTTGACAAGTATTTATTCATGCTTAAGTGAATTATTTTTGCTGTGTTAATATATATTTCCTTTACATTAATTTGTTTAATTTTACCCTTATATTGCCCTACCTGTCATAATACTTCAGTATGCAATAATTTCTAGCAAATTATTTTGCTGAGAGCAAAATTTTTGAAAAGATACTTCTAAGTAGTGGAACAGGATGATAGAGGAAAACTAATTTGAGGTTAGCCATCACATATTTCATGCCTAAGTATCATACTTATGGTACATATCCAGGTATCTATTGGAAACAAAAAAAACAGCAAGCAGACAAAACTCTAAAAAACAATTCAGAACCAACATGCAAATCAGAAAAGAACCCCTGAATTTACACATTATAAATTATTTATTGGACTCTTATCAAGCATATTTCAAGGATGGATTATCATGTGAGAGTTTATGATATTCTCGGTATCTGCAGTTTTCATTACAAAGCTGTAGAATATCTAAGGCCAGGACTGTGAGAGTTTCTTTACTTGTAAGTTCTTATCAGCAGTAGTTCTGCCACTCCTATGAGATCCAAGCTACTGTGAATAGTGTTTTTTAAGCATGCTTTTAACTAGCTAGAAAAAAGGGGAAAAGAAAGTCGCCATCAATATATAACTTATAAACCAAACTATCACCTTGTCAAATATTTTCAGAGCTACCTAAGAATCTTTAACTCTTTATAACAAATGCCAAAGGAAATTCAAGAGGTGGCTGCTCTGGTGTTTTTAGTTATCCTTACAATGTTTAAGTAGATGCTGCAGCACATACTGTATGGGATGCACACATCAAAGTTTATCTAATAGGGAGAACATTCAGTAGTTAAAGCAGCCGACTGGAAGCAGGGAGTACTAGTTTAATTTTATTACTGGGTCTGCACTGAAAAGAGTTTTCCCCCCAAAATGTTAAAAGCCCTGCTTTTTTTGGGTTTTTTTTTTTTTGTTTTTTCTGTCCCAGTTCTATTTTATTTTTAGTAGCTTAGGATGCAGGCCACTTTGACTTTTGTTTTCTTTAGTTAATTTATGTAAATAGGGATAATTATAGATACTATAGGTGTTAGCAATGTATTCAGTAATTATTATGAGAAACCCAGATGCTACAGAGCTGTAAACAATGTAGAAAGCAAAAAAAAGCCAAAGGCCACCTATCTCTCAGGAGTTAGAAGGCTAAAGAGCTTTCCTCAGTTGTGTAAATTACCCCAGTATTCCTCAGTAAAGGATAATTTCGTCCCTAAAAGTAAATTTTTGCTAAAAGCTTTAAGTGGTATAACAAACTGAGCAGATGCAGCTCTGATGAAGAAATTCCTTCCATTCTTTTGGTTTACATAAAACGCTCAGATGTAGTTATCTTTTTTAACTTGGTGTCTAAGTAGCTTGACTGCTGTTTCACGCATTATGAAAGCACATTAAATACTGTCTTGACTTATTCTTAGCAACTTAAGGAGTCATGGTCAGAATAACTGATATGAGCATCATTGTCCTGATACACCAACACTTCTCACTAGTTGTGTCTCCCCTCGTCTCCAAGCCATCTTGAATTACTGAAATTGCACTAAGTAGGCTTAATGCTTATTTGTCAAGAAAAGAGAGTTATGGTTGCTTATTGCACATAGCCTTCATACTCAAAACAACCCTGTGGTTTTGAGTCACTAATACACACTAGACCTCAAGCAATGTTGTGAAAACTGTAACTTTCTGCAAATGATGAAATGTCTTTGAAGGTTGGGAACTCTTCTTTGAACTTGAGTAAAGCGATTCATATGTTAATTACTTAATACTTCTCTGAGTGCTAATGTTAAAGTATATATGTCGGTTAAAAAAAAAGTGTTTCAAACAGAGATACTGAAAAATTTAAAACCATGATTGTACAACATGTAAGTTTCCTCTGTGCAGAGAACCTCTGCAAGGTCTAAGCATTGATCAAAGTCTCACTGAAGCACTTCCAAAATGAGTTTTGAAGCAGGACATAATAAGCTTTGAATTGGGTGCTCTACAGTGAGATAAATCAGGGAGATGTATTTCAGCTTCTCCCTTCTAAAGCTCCAGTTTACAATGACAGGTTTAGCTTCATAAATGAAAAGACAGGTAATTCTCAGCTCCCTGCTGAAACTACCGGAAGACAACCACTGTGGCTAGTTGTGATTCTGCCTATGTGCATTTACATCTTGTCTTCTGAGACAAATCCATTTTTGTCTTTCTTCCCCTCACCCCATTCGCTACCCAATTAACATATCGCTGGATTGCATGTTTATCAGCCTACATCAGTCACATTCCATTATATGGGCAATCCAATGCTGCTCCTATGACCTAACATAATTTACCAAATGTTTTCTCAGCAGAAAAGGTGAAGATTAAAAAAAAGTGTAATTGTTTTCACTAATAGATTTCTCTTTTCAATGGTTTTTGGGAAAGCATTATGAAAAAAAACCCACAGGAACCTGTTTCTAAAGCATTAGTGAAGGAAACAAGCACACAGGGACTTATCTTTTCAAGACATTATCTAGTATTTTGACCATCTTCCTGCTTCCAAAAGACTTAAATTTTCAGATCAACTGTATAAATAATGAGAATGCATTGACTTTTTTCATTACCAAGAAAATGCTTCTAGAAAGCATATAAACACATATCTTACTGAATATTGATTATACATATATACTTCTGTAAAGAATTGTAAAAATCTCTTCAAAGTGTCTTCTTAGATTTTTACCTATTTGGGTTTTTTTTTTGTGGTTTTTAAAATAACTTCGCAGTGAAATTATGTATCGTAGTTAAGGTTTCCTCCATTTACATCTGACAAGGTTTTAAACCAAGCCAATTTTATTGACATCCTAAAGTACAATCACAGAAATGAAGATTGCTCAAGAGAAGTAAATTACCGACACTAACTTCTAGGTATTATAGCAGTTAAACCGCTTAGCATTTTAAGCTTCTCTATGAAAGATGTGAGTATTCTTATTCCCAGTACACTGATGTTAGACCTTTATCCCAGTAGGCAAACAGAGATAGTACGCTTAGTGTTATCTAAAGTCACAGGACACCGTGACTTTCCTGATGTAAAGGTATATGATATGCTGTAGTAGAGCTCAGGTCTGAATTTGAGGCAGTATATGCTTCATGTTTGCAGACAACAAGAGGATGGCTGTGCGCCTCCATTTCTGGTATGCCCTTCTTTCCTCACCGTTTCCCCATAGGAGCTGATATCCACCTATTTCTTCTTTCTAGCTCAGTTTACTTTACTTGCATCAGAAAGTAAGGATAGGGGACAAATCACCGATTCAGTGTGTAAGTAGAAAATAAGGAAACATAGGCCTAAAAGGAAATTTGAGTAGGATAGAATTGTTTAATTAGCAATGTATGCTGCAGTAAGTAAGAAGATTTACCACCAGCTGTGTTGTGTTAAACATTGAAAGATCAGCATTATGTACTGAAACACTGTAGCATATATAGAAATCATTCAAAGAAATTAATCCTCAGTCTTTTCCTTGAGCTTCAATATTTATTGCTTTTAACTCTACTCTTTCTACAACATATGCTGTAATGAAAGCAGACATTACTGCTTTTATGGAAAGTGTCAGGAAATTTTCAATGATTAAGCATGCTTGGAACTCTCATTCAAAAGTAGTGCTAAGAGGAAACTAAATATAAAATAAAACAAAGACAGAAGTAAGGAAGAATTTAAATAAGTCAGCTAACCCCAAAGTGTCAGGTTCTGTTTCTTTTTGTGCTTTGATGGCAGGTAGAATAACCTAATAAATGAACTAACTGGCTTGGCGTTGATCTTGTATCATTGCTCCAGCAATCCAGGGGACACAAGTGTCCTGGGATGCGTTAACAGGATACATCGCAGGAATAGTTTTCCTATTGCACATTCCCATTCATAGAACCATTCCAAATCCTTCCTAGTGTGGTTTTAACAACACTTTGCTTACAGTGCCTACTCTGCTGTTCAAGTTCTTCCAAACCTCAGTGCAATGAATTGTAAATCAATTTATAGAAAGGGACAATTTTTCTTTTTGTCAAGCGAGTAAAGGCACAAGTCCTTGATAAGAAACAAACTGTAAGAGTAGTTTTTGTTATACTACAGATAATGGTTATAAACCCTTTTAGTTTAAGCACAAAGCTTGTAGATTGAGGGAGACCAAATTAGCAATAATGTAACTTTTAATTTTGTAAAGTAAGTTTATTGTGTGAACTGCAGGTAATGCTAGTAAATTGTAAGCTGGTGAAATGAAAGACATTATAATATAAATACTGTGATGTGTTTGATACAGAGTGAATAAAAAAAGTCCAAGGAAATCAAGTGAAAAGTGCCAGTGTCATGTAAGTTAGGTCACTTTAAAATCTTTCATTCAATCTTGCACATGCATAGGGGAAAATAAGCTTTTTTCAGATTCTTTCTCTCAGGCTATCAAGTGTATTTTGAGAGATGAAAAGTACCAGTAGTATTGACCCAGGTGGTCAGGTTCAATTCTGAAATTTCAAGAAAGGTGACTGGTGGGAAGATTTGCAAAGGAGTTTGCATGCAGGCAATTTTTGCCACATTAACTCTCATGTTGGGAATTTCATATGTGTATTAGGAATGTGTATTTATGTGTATCAACTATTCCGGTTACAAGCAGTTTGAGAAGGCTCGACTTTGCATCCTATTCAATGTTAAGCACATCGTTAGCAGTTCAGTAAGTAAACCATGATCGTATTTGACAAGCCTGTTTCACTTTTCACAACGAAATGATGTTCACAACACTCAGACCGTGACACTGAAGCATTTTGCCTTTTTTATGGACAAAGGGCTAGAGAGAAGCACTACAAATACCAAGCGCAGAGCAGTCAAGTGTTGTGAAACAATCAGGAACTCAGGATGAATAAGTGAAGGACTCAAGCTTAATATTTTGCTTCAGCTTTTCTTTGAAAACAATATTTCTATAGAAGCGTGCATATTTACATTTATTTAAATCCTTAGATTAAAAACACTTTGTGTACTGTATCTCACAAATCTAAGGAAAACTTTTTTCATTCCTTGAAGTTTGAAAATCAGAAGGTACTCTTTGATTTGCCTAGTGGTTTAATGTCTCAGATTACTTTTAATCTGAGGTTTAATTACCGCACATTGCCTGATAATGACTCTATGGAGATTCTTTTTTATTTCTTAAAAAATACTTTTATTTGTCACTAGGCAATATCCTAAAAGCAGTGGTTCTGAACATTAATGATTTCAGAGATTAATGCCCTGTGCAATTTGTGTGAAAGAATCTGTTCAAACCAGATTAATTCAAGAGAGGGTAAAATGGAGACAAGTTACATGCCAATGTAACTTATGTTGTTTTACTGAAAAGTATGTGGATTGCTTCTTGACCTCAAGCAGTTCAGTCCTGCATGATGTGTCAGAGGTTACGCTGTGCATCATAGTGGGGTGTAGGTGCCTCTGAAGGGAAACTGTCCTTTATAGAAAAAACACAACACTTCCAGTACAACTTAACCATGCTTCATTTTGTAAAAATGAAATGGATTAAAATATGTATTATTTCTAAAACAACTGCAAGAAATTATGGAGTACTCACAGATTTGAATAGTTATAACAATTAGCTTGCTGCATAAACTGAGATGTTATATTAGTAAAACACTGGCTATAGTCAGACACATCTGGGAATTGAGATGGCTGAACTAACCTTCAGTAAAATCTTAACCTTTTCTTTATGTTAGAAGTTATTGCTTTCACTAGATGGCACTTTGTCTCTCTTCATCACAATTCTAGACTTGTTAAAACTCCTTAAATCAGCCAAATGCCCACTCTGTCTCATCTTCCTCATGTAAACTTGTTCAGATCTTAGTATATGTATTTACAGATATTTAATGAAGCAATGAAATCTGATTAATAAAGCTTTTTTAAATGAAGATGCATGGAGTGGGAAAGCTTTGCAGTGCAGCCCACACACTCTGTAAAGAATGGAGAACACATTTAAAAATTATTATATATGAAAAATCATTACGGGAAAGGCTTTTTTTTCCCCTCCCCTCATCCCAAAGGATGAGAAAAGTGAGTGTGTTGTCACTAAAGGTATTTGGAGACTGATGGTATTTCTAAGAAGGGTGTAAGCCAAATATTGGAGTGCAGCTAGCTGTTTAACGTCCACAAAATTTCCCCAAGTAAATTCAACTACAGATTGTATTCTTCATTTCAACTTGCAATTGAAAAAAATGCTGCTATGAGACAGTGTGTCTCCTATTCACTGGTTGGCAGACATATAACCAGTGTGTTTAAGAAGCGCACCAGAAGTAGGAAGAAGCATGTGAGCCCATACTCTCTCTTTCTCTACCTAAGTTTACTTCCTTGTCTATTCCATCATTTCTCCCTGTTTTCCATTCACCTCCTTTGATAGTTGCCCACTGTGAACATGTGCTGAAGTTCAGCATGAAACTTGTGAGTACAAGCTATGTTTTTTCCTATTTGGGTTTAATCTTTGTTAGAAAAACAAGAACAATTAAATCAATTAAAATATTAAAAGATATGAGTTAAAGAACCCTAGATATAGAAATAGTCAGTCATAACCATTCTTATTCTTACCTTCCACGCATTGGCAGTTATATGACTATTTGATCCTTCATTATTTTACTTTTAGTTATGATGCTGTAACCAACTTACATGAACACTGGTATCAGCAAGGAGAGCTTTGCTAGCATTTGCAATATAATTAAGTCGCAACATCTATGTGCAAAATAAAATAATCTATGTTTACAAAATAGCCGTTGCTCCACTTGAGGGCATTTACCAAAAAAAAACCTGATGAATTTCTTACTTTATATGGTATATACTGCTTTCTCAGGAAAGAGAAATTCCTTGTGATCCTATTTTGCTTATTAATATAGCAAGGCAGGTAAAAGCTCAGGTAAAACATATTCTAACACACATTATTATTAAAAAGTGTCTGTGTATATATACCTGCACACACTATAGAGCATTGCAAACTATCACAGGTAAATATTTTGCCCCATTCTCTTCAGTTGTATTCCTTTTTGTCACACTGATTTTAAAGATCTGTGTTCCCCCAAGACCTGGAATTAGTATCTGTGTTTACGACTTAAAAAATATACTTCCTCCTCTGCTCAAATAAATAATAATTTTAACATAATCACCATAAGAATATTTGTGTTCACATGCGAGAAAATATTATTTTATAATGATCAGTAGTCTATAATAATTAATACTGTACACTATAACATAAAACAAACCAATGCTTTTTCAGTGTTTTTCTCACACGGATTGCCTACTAGCTTCCAGGCAAAGAATAATAACTCTATTTCAAAATGTTATACTGTTCTATGACTGCCATATGTCTGTCAAGTCAATAAATAAACTGTTTACCTTCCTGCTTTTTACTCATTACTGGTTGTATACATTTACATATATTATTACATAAATTTAGTGCATTCATCCAAAATTTTCCTGCATGGAACACTGCCAGGTTTTATATGCTAGGGCTGAAATTTTCTATGACAAAGATATATTTGTGTCGGAAAACTACTTTGGTTTTTTTTTTCCAGTTTTAAATTTCAAACTACTCTGACCATATTGGCTTTTCAGCTGGCAGATGAAGTTTAGCTTGGAGCCACTTTTGTGTCAGGGATTTGTCTTTGGCTGTTTCATGACAGTTTACTCAAATGTGTTTATTTTGAAAGCCAGCCTTCAACAGATGTTTCTTAGTATTTAAGAAATGAAATTGGTAAAAATTCCATTCTTGCTGAGCATATCCATCCCTTCATAGATACTTGCCCTGCAATTATAATTCCATATTAAATGTCCCTGAGGAGACAGTAGTAACAATAAGAATGGGCGCCAGTGTAGCCCTTAATTCAAGTCCCAGATGTTTGGCAGGTATCTGAAGATTGCAATGTTAGTGACTTATTCTGAAAACACCACGTGACAGCATTTGCTGTCAATACATATATATTTTAAATTGTTTTATGTTTTTGAAGACTAAAGAACTGCATATCATATCACAGTCCTAGCAACAGAGTTCTGTGGAAAAAATAATACACAACCTTAATCAAGACTTCATTGTAATACGTATGTGGAGTGGGATGACTGGAGGTTATGCAATGAGTATTCATTCTGGTAACTTTTAAATAATTGACATCACAACATTAGTCTTTTATGTAATGCAAGTGTTTGTACGCATAATTGGTACAAAATCAATAAAAATTACATACAAGACTCTCCAATGGTTCCAGGTTGACATCTACTAACAAACCAATTAACATTCATGACATTTTGGGGTGAAAGAATAACAGATGAGAGTTTTAGTTCCTGTTAAAGTATAAGATTTAAAGTTAGCCTGAAGAGACTGTTATTGTGCATTCGTTTTTGAAAGAAAAACTTTTTTAAAAATTTATGCATGAAATTGATTTTTCAAAGCACTGAATACAGTCTTTGACAGACTTGTGACACAGAATGAACATTTCAGTGGAGACTATAATCTCCTTTGGGCTAAAACTGGGTTGCACACTTCTGAGGATGAGATTGTGGAAGAATGTAACCGGAAAACAACAAAGGAATAGTTGATGGATATATGTTTCACGGATTTGATTAGTTTTGTGGGTTTTTTTAAATTCATGTGGTTTTTTACACAATATAGCATGTTATACCACACAGTTCTACTGTGTAACTATGTGGTGAAAAAAAAAATACTGTGGTTGTTTTAAATTAGATACCTGGTAATTTAATGAGGTGGCTGCCAATTTTTGTGTTAAGGGAAACTGAATAGCTATTTCCTATTCACTTTCTTCATATCATTCATATCTTTCTTCATGTCTTTTCCAAAGTGAAGAATCCTAATACATGTGATTTGCCCCAAATAAGTATCATTCTCTTCCTTTGTCTATCCTTGTTGCTTTTCTCTGTATTTTTCCTAGTTCTAATTAGTCCATTTGAAACAGACTTTAGGAGGTATTAAAATTGCATAGGTTTTATAATCAGCATTATGTGATGGATTTATATAGTGCCATTTCCTTTTTTTTTTACTATATCAACTTCTTTCCTAGTAAGTCTCAACATACAATTTTCTCTTTTGATAAGAAAAGAATATTGATTGACATTTTCAGAGAACTATCCATGACTTCAAAATTCATTCCCTGAGTATCAATGCATTATTCAGAGCCACCACTCTACATATTTCATCAGAGTTATTTTCTCCATATGCATTCAGTTCACACTGGGTTTTATCTGCCATTTTATCAGTAAGTATACTACTCTTCATAGTCAACTCCAGTTGCAACTGTTTTAAACTTGAAAAGCAGAGATCCCAATGCAGATTTCTGTGGACAATCCAATAGCTTTCCACAACTTGTTTCTGTCCTTGTTTGGTTAGTTTTTCCTCAGTTATTAATTCATGAGGAAAACAGCTCTCTTAGTCCATGGCAACATAGCCTGTTTGCTCTTAAAGTTTAAAAATATAACTCCTTGGAAGTATTTATACTGTACCAACTTTGTTTGCAAATATTTTGATAAGTTATGAAACACAGGGTCATCCAGTCAGACTGCTAACAAGGCTAAAATTGTATATCAGAGCTTCTGGTGGCACCTACCAAAATTAGAAACACTGAGCATGCAACAGCTTTTTGGCAAACTGTTGCAAATGTGTCACTCTAATAAGTTATTAATGAACAATCATTATTTATGTGAAACATGGAAATAAGCAAAACAAGATAGAATTTGGTAAAAAACACTTCCAAATTCTGGACCAGTACAATTTCTTTCGTTTCTGGTGGCAGTCATACATACCTAGACATGAAGATTCTCAAGCAGGCAAGAAAACAAGAGTCAGAACTTGTGCATGTCTGTATCGATACTCTATTAATTAGAGCTTTTATATAGGAGTAGCAAAATCTTCTAAGATAGAGAAGATGTAGGACTGAATCAAACAGGCTGAGGATCCATGTTCTGTCTAATTTGTTATCAAGGAGGGATGTCTCAGTTTCCTTGGGGAAGGCAGAGTTTGGTTATATATTGGTACTGAAAGAGGGCTAACAAATGAAAACTGGAGAAAAGTAGGTGCCTAACACTGAAGTACAAATCATTATGCCTGTACAACAAGATATTTGCCTTAGAGCTGACTGAGCTAGGTCTGAAACTGGAAACAGTATAATAGTGAACACGCTAATTAGCCTCAAAGAAAGACTGGGGCCTGCCACCTTAGGTACAGTGTCAGACTAATACAGGTCGTTGCTTTTGGATCGCAGGTATTTCCCTTTGGACCCATATGATACTAAGCGAATGTTCCAGCTCAGAGCTATCCCTTCAGGGGTCCCAGAACATGCTTTCCTAACATGCCCTAGACATCCCCTAAATTCCCTTTGTGGTCCACATAAAGACATTTTTTAGAAGTATGTCTGTATAATGATTTGTATGAAACAAATTGCTTGAGACATGAAATTTTGCCAGTTATTTTGGTTTAGCCATGGTCATGTAACAAATACTTCACAGATGCTGTTGTGTTTATCTTTCAAATTTGCTGCTAACTGTGCTGCTTCAGCTGTTCAGTACTGTATTTGCCTTAACAGGATAACTCACGCAGTAAATGCTTTCCAGGGAAAGAGCCTGTCTAATGAGGTGTTTGACCTCAAACATGCTAATCGTGTTAATGATTAATAGCACACATCTTACCAATGTGATTGTCTTTAAAATAAATATAGTAGAAATAGGAGTCTTTAAAGGGCAGAAAAGTACTATTTCAATCAAGTAGTAGTAAGCAGAGGAGATAGAAGAAAATGAATTATACTTAGACTAATTTTTAAAGGAATTTTAAAGTAGTATTTCAATGCTTGAGATTCATTTTCAGACATTCTATTTCTCAGTATTGTTCTCTTTGTTTTACAACTCTTGTTTGGGCAGCATCTTATATTAGTAAACATGATCTTATCAGTGAGACTACAGAAAAGGGGTCAATTCCTACTTTTATTCTCAGTTATACAAATTCAATGTCAATTGATTGAGCTCAATGGAGTTATTTCTGGGACACTCAGACATATGAGAGATCTGAATGTGGTATCTGGAATTCTGGATATGTGTATACACTTATTTTCCACTCCAAGCGGAATATACAGAGTACCCTATATGGATGAATTGGTCTCAAAAAGTTATAAACAAGAGACCACAAATCATAACACAAAACATGATGCTACATACAGGCAAACAGATATACAGATCAAATATTGCCAGTAATTCCTGCTTACGTCCTTACTGCTTCTGCAGAGTTAAATACTTGAAGTAGTGCTGAACACCTTTATTCTGAAAGTTTATAATTGAGGAGAGGTCAGAATAATCCTGGCCATGTTAGGCAAATTATTTTCTTTTTTTTTTTTTTCCTTTGGCTTATCCTATTTCTCTTCCTATTTTCCCTATCCCAAATTTATCTGTGCTTTATGCTAGATAGGTTTATAATCCATGAAAATTTTACTTGGACTTCTGTCATGACTTGCTGCTGTAGAAGAAGTCCGTGTTCCTGATTTCTACCCCTGTTGTAATTCAGGATCATCAGATGGATCTTGACCTCGCTCTCTCCTTTTGGCTTCTGCTAACAGTGATTATATGAGTTATTTTCAAGCACTTACTGGATTCTTCAAGTGGAAATTCTGAAAATAGTTGATGACAGATGTCTCCTACAAGTAACTTCTCTGATGCTAAGGGATGACTGTAGGTATTAATCCTTCCCCAGATTATGCTAAATTCTACTCATGTTGCCTGATGAATCAGGCATGTGTGAGGAATATGGAGTTAAACAATGGCCTCTGTAAGCTGGAGAACTGCAAAGTGCTGTGAACTAATTTCCTCAGGTTTAGCAAGGGAAAACACACGAATACTATTAGTCCGCTAGACTTCAGTAGGCTTTTCCAGTAACATCTTTATAAATTAAAGACTTAAGCAAGCCTCCATGATGCACTGAGTTTTGTCTCTTACATGACAAAGCTAGCAACTCATTCTAGGAGATGATTCAACAGAGATCAAAAATGTTTGTTAATTAAAAATACAAAAAATAAGAGGAGATAAGACAGCTTAGCTAATATTTAGTAATTCAGAAAGAAGTTCTTATATTTGAGTCAATTGGGCTAAAGGTACCACAGAACACACATTAATACGCACAGTCTTATTTTTAGCATTAATGAGCAACTTATCTACAACAATTAGATAAGGACGGGAACTAGCCTTGAACAGCTGACACATAGATACCGAATCCTGCTGTAAAGATGACAGCTGTTGTATGAATACCAAAACCAATATTTAATATGACTGTAATAAAAGACACACTTTCAAAGGCTTCCTGAAACCAAAAGCCGAAGCCTCACGAGTGGTACTCACCAGTCGTAAGGCTTCAGCTTTTGCGCTCCATGGGCGCCGGTAACTCCGCGTAGCCTCCGCACGTAGCCTCCACAGCCACAGCTGCCCTCAGTGCTACCAGACAGCAAGGAGCTGTATGGGACTGCTGCAGTTGTCAAAAGCTTTTCTAAAATGAAGGTTAAGATCCTGTGCTCTAGGGACTGCTAATACTATCTTCTCATAGCAGGAGTTTCAGACTGCCACTCTAATGAGGTTAATATATACAGGAGAGACAAGGTGAATAAATCCTGTCCTCAGCTAATAGCTGAACGAACAAAGCTTTTCAAGCTTTAATTTTCAGGTAATGCCATTAAATCACTCCTGCTATCTATCTAACATGCCAGAAGCTCAAGAGTCAACTAACCTCAGCCGGGTGGCGTGTAAAAAAAATGCCTAGGCAATGAGGAAGATAGGTGAGTTGGAAACTGATTTTACTCTTGTAATACATTTCCAGCTTATTGGCATAAGAGGAAACCAAGGACCGAATTAGACAAAAGAGTTGATGCATTCAGTATTCCAGAGGAATGGCATACTGAATAAAGTAAACAGAAAATTAAAGCAGCAGCACTGATGCATCTTGCCTTGTCAGTTAACCTTGTGCTATTTCAGAGATACCATTATTCAAATCCATAATGTATAATATATTTTGTTGCTTTGCAGCATGCCAACAAGTAAAATGTGTACCGTCTAATGAGTGCAATATGACAGTGCCTAACCTTTCAGATTTCTGCCTGGACATCAGCACACTGTCCTACACAGTTCAAGAAAGCAAAATCTGAAGAAAAAAAAAAATCTGCTTTTGCTTTATTTGTTATTATTTGTAAACTAAAGCTCACAGGTTTCCCCAAGTACAGGAAGAACCATATTCAGAGCACAGAGTTCATAGGCAAGTCCTATGCCAAGTTCAGTTTACTTTTATTTGCATTAGTGCTGTATTTCCCATGGATGGATTCAGAAGAAAAAAATATGCTTTCCATTTGCTGAATAAAAAGAGGCAATCCCTTTCATTCCTGCTCCTTTCCACCTCTTCCTTTTATCTTTCTAATAGAGACTGTATCGCACAGCTTTTTGTTTGCTTATTTGTTACTATTTTTCTGCTGCTGCCTATTATGGTATCA
Source organism: Chlamydotis macqueenii (assembly GCF_036417535.1). Lineage (NCBI taxonomy): Eukaryota > Metazoa > Chordata > Aves > Otidiformes > Otididae > Chlamydotis > Chlamydotis macqueenii. Next base: position 47,888,747 of record NC_141560.1, on the reverse strand, counting down.
CCAGGCTCGCCAGAAGGGCCTGGGGTAATGTTATTGTTCTGTAAGTAATCGCAGTGTCCTCAAGGCTACGCAAAAAAAAAAAGATGAAAATGATCTTTCTGCCCCATGACTCATCATCATAAAAACTGCTAAGCAGTTATTTTCTCACAAGAGCTCCTGATGCCTTCATACTGCAACTTTTCCAGTAATTGAGACCTGTTCAAGAGCAGCGTTAAAATGCTTTACTGCACAGGATGGGTAAAATGGAGCTATTATATTCCGTCTTAAAATAAGAAGAGAACTGAAAAATAACTTAAAGTCAAATTTCCTAATCTGATGCTGCTGTTATGTTTTCTGGATATGAGTTAGTTTTACCTGAATTAATTAGATCAGCTGATCTCAGAGAGAATTTTAATACATGGGGATGCAATTTGAGATAGTGCTAGTTATGCAGTATATTTTCAAATTGTGACTACAAGGAATTATCTGTCAAATTTCATGTTTATGTCCTTAACAAAGGGGATTTTAGTGTTTCAAATCAAAGATAAGTACCCTAGGACTGAATGAAATAAGAACTCTGCATCCATAGTGCGACCATTAAGATGAGCCAGGAACTAATAAAAACTTTGAATTTCTGTAAATACACAGGTGTACCAATTTTCATCTGCAGGAGCAGCTCAGCGACTAATGTGCACCTAAGCTAGCCAGGAACAAGAAAAATCTTGATGTTTGCAGAGAGTTAGTGTTAGAGGAAGCCTCTGATGCATAAGTTCTTTAGACTCCCTGTGAATTGCTGTGACAGATTTCTGCTTTGTTTTAAAAATGTAACTGGAATGAAATTACAGAGTAGTACAAAGGAGTTACATTCGTATTCCCAGGCAAATGTGTATTTTGCACAAACTCTGAAGCAGGCTTTCAGGGCAAAGCATAGGGGAAAGTGGATATATTAAGATGAATGGATCATACAATTTCAGTAACCTTGAAACATGTAAAGATCTTGCAGTTCTCTCCAGGCTAACAGTTGTACATTCAGAGTTAAATATATACATAAAAAAGGGGGGGAAAAAGCTAATATGCAATAAATGCTAATATACAGGCATATTCAGAGTATCAAAACTAGAACCTAGTAACTATTCAGTTCCCAGCATTGCATTTCTTGATTTACAGTCCCGCTAGTGGAAGTGGGGAAGATGACCCAGCTTAGCAGAATTCCAAAATGGTAACAGGCAAACACTCTCCTGACTCCACTGGTACACTTTTCCTTTCAGAAAGCATTTCCATGCACTCTCCTAATATTAGCTAATTTCTTGTAACCATAACTAATATTATTTTCCTCTCTATAAAAGGATTTGTGTAGATACACACACGGAATCAACTCAGAATAAACTAACTGAGAAGTTTGGAGGGATCACATAGCTTCAGAGAAGCATTTGTATAATTACTTTGAGAACTAAAGCATTCAAAAGCTACTTTTTGCTTTATAGGTATTTAGAAATATCATCACTACCACACTTTTGGAGATGAAAAGAATCCCAAAGCAGCCTACCAAAATGTATGATGAAGAAGGAGTGGCTACTTCTGTATGTCCAAAAATGTAGCTGGGTTTTTCAACAGCTGCAAGTGAATTCATTTGTATTTATGTTTGCTTTTAAGTACTGTTATATTCTCATTAATAAAAATGTCCCATTGAAACATCCAACAAAACATCTGTAAAATTAATTTACTGGAAAGATCTTTTTACTACAGTATTTGATTTCTCCTAGTAAAACTTTAGTTACAGCTGTTAAGATGTCTGAAAGTAGTTGTTTTTATTAATGAGAATATGGTATTACACACATTAAATCCAATTTATTATGCCATTAACAATTAGTCATTTTTTTTGTTAGTGCGAAGCGAGGATGGCAGAAAGGAGAAAGAAAGGAAAAGTGGTCTCTCTGAATTTTTATTTCTGCTTACACTAGTAATCAAATGCCATGAAATGTTGTAGGATGGCACTCTGTAACATATTTCTCACAGAGGTTAAAGGAGGTTGACTGTGGCTGTCCCAGAAAACAGAAGTTCTCTGTCTGTCCAGGGAGTATGAATAAGGATTATTTCATTCACAAAGTAACTTGCTTAAATCAATCTTCTCTGAAATTCAGTGACTGTGAATCACATTTCCAATATTTGAAGCCAAGTGTGATTATACACAAAGTCTTATCACATAAATTTCCCCTGTTTGATGAAATCACAGTGAAAAGAACTGCTAAGAGAGTGTAAATAGTAAAGATCATGATTAAGCCACTGTAATACAAATTATTGAATGAAAGGTTAGTTTAAAATTTGACCTTTTAAATGTTTACATTTTAATAGCATTGAAGAACATACATTTAAAAAAAGTAAAATCCGCTTTTTTTGTGTTAGTGTTTATGTGCAGCATTTCCTTTGTAGCAATATGCAAATGAATTTCCCAGTGAAGGCTTCTTTGTGACGGCATAGATTTTTGTTTGATTCAAAGATTACTTGGCATTTCTACAATAGGCATCTTCCATAAGTGAAATATGGTTGGGGCCAAATTGCCTTCTGACTACATTGTTATCTCCAGGTCATTTATTTATTCTACCTATCAGACACAGAACAGACCCCAGAACTTGCAGTTACTTCTTATTAACTGGAGCTAAGAAATGTCATTATTTCCTAAGTAACCTTAATTTTGTTTTCTAAAAATGTCATGACTGAGATTCTCTCATTGAGCCTTCTCTTTTCCACACAATTTTATTTGCATGGAGTTCTGGGTGGGGATAGGAAAAAAGGTTGGGGAAGGAGGTTTTTTGTCAGTTTTGGTTCTTTTTTTTTTTGAGGAAGTTCTCAGTGTTAGTTCTAATTGTTTGCTTATGAAGAGACTACATAGTTTATTTCCTTTTCCAGATGTATGAATCCTAATCAATATATCAACTTTCAGCAAAATTGATATAGTTCAACAGACTGAATTTTTAGATGTTGATGAACCCTTTATTTTCCTATAAGTCATGTGGGAAGCTTTCTTGAAAAATAAAAGTCACTAAAACCCCCTCGATGGAGAGAATCAGGGAATTAGAAGACTTGGCAGTCCTAGTTTTTTATTTGTTAATGAGATTTCACTGGTATGTATGAGAGAAAACCTTTGGCCTGAAGGGTTGCGTTAGCTGTAGGAAAATATTTTTTGTTCCACACTTCAGTAAGATAGGTGAAAACACATAATTTGAAAAGAGTCAATTATAGGTGTATTCAGAATACATGACCAATATTTATCATTGCCATGAGAAGAAAGAGAAGTAATTGCAAACTTTAATTTCAAAAGACTGTAGTTATAGTAAGACAGCATCAGGGAGGAAATCAAGCACTCAGAAAGACAAACTGATGGCTGTCAATAATTTCTGGGGTTTGGAAAGCTGTTTCAGTAAAATGCAAAGATAACAAGTGATTTAGGGGGAGGAAAAAAAAAAAAAAGAAATTTATTTCAAAGCTACAACAAAGAAGTCCAGCCATGGTCTCCTCACTGCTTTCAGCCATAGGAAGAGGCTGAGTAGCCAAGTGCGTACATCAGACTGCTGCAAACCAACAGACCATTTAACACCCTCACATTTCTATGTCTCAGAAATCTCTTTCATTATTAAGAAAGCTGGATGTTGTGGCCCTTGAAAGATGGAATAAGTCCATCTCAAATGTGTTACGGACAGAGAGAAAAAACAGGCTGCCAACTGGCTAGGAAGGGGAGAATAATTTGCTAGGCTGATGTAAAAACCTTCATGTTGTTGGGAGGTGTCTGAGGAAGGGGCTGCAAGTGCTCCACAAGGAATAGGAGCAGTGCAGCTCATCCACTTAGTCCACCATTGGATTTGTTTATTTATTTACTTCTAGAGTAGAGACTTGTATTAAATTCCCTCCTCCCCTTGCATTTCTCAAGATTCTCTGTGTTCCATTACCTCCGTGCTGAGGCAGAGTGGGAGAAACTCCCCCCTCCCCTAGTGGGCATAGCAACCCCCAGATGCTGTGCTCTCAGCCACAGCTCAAGTGAGATTAGCAGCAGAGAAGCCAAACCACCCCAGAGTAAGGGTTACTCAACCTGAATGAAAGTAATAACAATTAAAATATTATGATTTTTGGAGCTGAAGTGGAAAACCACAAAACAATAACTTATTACAAGATTTCGGGCTCTGGTATGTGGCTGCAGAAGGCATAGCAGCAATGCTGGTGAAGTGCAGAACCTGGAGAGATGCTCCAACTTTCTGAGTTTATTTTTGTCTGGCATGTTTTTAGCAGTTAAAGGTTTGTTTTGTATATTTCTGCATGAAAAGACTGATGCTTTACAAATAATATTCAGTTACAGTCAGGTCAGCCTACAGATGTCAACATGGCAACTGAAGTACAATACTACATCTTTAGTCCACTGATATATCTGAATATAGACAACTTGTGGGAGAAATCCCATGGAAAGTCCCTTAAGTTCAAGAAAAACTGATAATCAGCATGTAGATGCTCATTGTTACATATCAAATTCAGTTACCAAGTTTCTGTGTAAAACAGGATGAAGCTTCTCATGTGTTTCTATGAGAACAGGTTGTTTTTCCCAATGCTTGGCAAGCCATACTGCCAGCCTGCAGCAAAACTTTTACTGTGTGTATGCGGATAAATTGCATGAGTGGAGTCAACATTGTTCCTCAGAAGTTAATCTGTACATGAATAGAAAGGCTCACTGTGGCAGACATGATGAGTTTGATGTGTCATAGATGCTTTCTGTGACTGTGTGTATGATTTATCTAGACCTGCCCCAGTAAACAATGGAAGAGGCCGTGCTACAATCAATTTGCTTCTGGAATAGCATATGTTAGTGACATTATTTGAGTATCAAATATTAAAATTGCCTTTTTAGACATGACTTTAAGGCATAGTCTTGTCAGTGAGAGGAGAAACTGAAAGCTTCAGGCTGTTATTTTCCACACTTGCCTGTTGATTGCAATGAGTGTCAGTGCAGAAGAAGTAGGATTGTGATCAGAAGTTGAAAATGCTCCATTCAGGTAAGTTCCTCTTTAGAAAAGGGCCACCCTTTCTTATTATAAATCAGCATTTAAGTAGTCAGAAGTGTTTGGAGAATCTTGCTTGCAAGAGAAAACACAAAGAAATTATATACACAAGAAATTGTTTAGGGAGTGACATGGTAAATGTCCTGGCTGAAATGATGTTTTGAAGTCCCAGATTTAAAAGACAAAATTCAGATGCAGGATCTGTAGCTAAATGACTAAGTAATACTGTAGCACCTGATCTTTACATGTAACATCTTCATGTCAAATGTAGTCAGGCTAAGTAGAATGAGGCTGGATATCTTTAATCAGTTAAGATCTGATAAGAGTATCACCACATTAGAGTAAAGAGAAAGTTAAGGGGGAATTTTGTAGTATAAGGTTTGAGAGTGTATTCTGTAACATGGAATGATGTGCACATTCATGAAATATGGAGAACAACAAGAAAAGTATTACAATAAGACATTTTTTGCTCTGTCCTCCCCTATTTGGCAGAAGACTTCAAGAAAAATGGGTATACTTTCAGATGACAGCCAATTCAGCTATTCAACAAATTACCATTTTTTCCCAAACAAATCAGTGGGAGAAAGCCAGTGAAGCAAAAAAAACCTTAATTTTACCTTCCTGTGTTTATGTGGACTCAGGGCTAGATTAAAAATATAGCAAATTATTTACTTTAGTTACAGATAATAAATTCAGGAAGTTTGCACTGTAACCTGAAAGATGCCCCAAACAATTCCTGCACAAACTTGATTTTTATGAGGAGAACAGAAGGGGTTTTTGTATCAGAGACCTGTTTTTTACACTGTAAAGTAAGATGTAAAAGTCAGGCGCAAGAAAACCTTTCACAGCCTGCAGTCATGTTGTGTTAAGAATCACTGGGCAGAAGGATTATGTTGTAAATTTCAAATTGGATAAACTAGTGTGCCTCACTTGTGAAGACTTTCTAAGTTGTCACAGCATCTGGTTATTCTACGTAGCAACCTTCTACTTCTATGTAAATTTGCAGCAGTAAGGAAAAAAGACGTTTCTTCACTACCTGTTGCAAGTCCGGCATTCTTTTTCTTAGCACAGGAGGGTCTGCCTCTGCTTCATTGGAAAGGTTAAAGGCGATGATTAAGCTCCCCTAAGGTAAAAAAAAAAATAAATAGATCTATTAAGTAGTGATTCCATTGCAACTGTATTTATTCCCTACCATCCCCTTTGCAGTTAATCCAGCCCTTCTTCTACTCCCTAACTGGTGTGAGGTATGAGTATGCACATCTTTTCCAGGAAGATGGATCCATCTTTTAAAAAACGCCTTAGATAAGTGAAAATATCATATCAAGGGTTGGGTTTGCCTAGGCCAGAAATACTTTGATGAGGAAAAATAAACATGATCTCATTAAATGCTTTGAGAAGAATTTTCTTGATTTATATGTTGTCAATTTCATCACAATTTAGATGAGAAATGCCTCTTCACAGAGTCTCATTTGAACCTCAGGTTTGAAATAATATGTGAGTGAACACTTTAAAGTGATGTTTTTATTGCCCTCTAATGTATATTTTGGAAGCATAAGCCTGAGGATGTAGCGATTATTGCAGAACTAAATCTTTGTAACAGTATACTAACTATTAAAAGCACAAAAAGCAAAATATAAAATGCCAGTTAATGGTACATGTCTTCATGGCTGTGCAGACATAAAATTACAGAATATTCATTTTCTTACACTTGGACAGGGGAAAATATACTGTTCAATATTTCAATTGTTTTAATACTGTTAAAGGAAGCTACTATTATGGTTCTAGAACTTTCAGACAATATTAGCATCAAAATGTTTCTTATTCATATTGCAAAAAACCTGGCAATTTAGAAGTAGTTGTACTATTTGACTTTGTTCTTTCAAGCCCTTATTTTATAAAAGTGTTTTTAACCAAGCTCTTGTACCACCTACTTCCTTAGCTAGGTGAAAAATTTAAAGTCTTACCTTCTGAATCATAACAAAGCTAAGCTTTGTCTTCATTAGCAAGCTTTATGGCTCAAACAGAGTTAATTTGTAGGCAGAAAAAAAAGTTATGCTAAAAACTTAGGAACTACAATATTCTAATTTCAGAGGTTTTTGGCTCAAAATAGTTCTGGTTTGGTCCTGTAGACTTAATTACCACTAGTAGTTGCAGTGTATTAGATTAGGTACCACTCTATTTCATTTTTTTTAAAACAGGAATCCTATTTTTATGGTCCAGGGCTGCTCTGTGACATGAACCAAAGTGCACTAAATATGAATGGTAAAGATTTCCTTCAAAAACACACCGCTAGTCTAAACAGAAAATGCTAATGTGTCCCACACAGCCAAGTAGGTATTTCACCTCTCCCAGTGGCCGCTTTGGTGTAGCTATTTAAAAACAATGAGACAGCTCCAAAAGGCAAAAATGACAGAGAACTTGCATAGCACACCTAAAACAGTATTCCTGTGACATTCACTTAAGTTTCACTCCACATTCTGTGTAAAATATGTTAACACCAGGTCATATTCACAATATTTATTTCCCTAAAAATGCCTACTTAAGTATGTTTCTGGATAGCTTAAACTCCTTTCTGAATCACGTTAGATGCTCAAATGCCATCCTGGAATTCTTCAGTCTTTTGTTCCTAAATCTGTCCCCTTTTCTCTGCATTTAGTCCCAGAAAATTTGGATAGCTATCTGCATGGCTGGCTGTCTTGTAACTGTTGTTTCCACAAGTTCTGAGCTCTCCCATGATTTCTGATAAGTATCAAGACTCCATTACTCACATGTTTGAATTTAATTAAGTATTTACTCATACTATGTCTATACGATGATATTTCAGTGGGCTATTTTATGCTTAAGTGATATATCATAACACCCTAATAGAACATGGGGGGAAAAAGTAATGGTTATACAACAATATTTTCTGAGCGTCCAAAGAGAGAACATTTCATAGAATTTTCTAAATATTTATTGCACTTTTCAATTAACAATAACAAAAAAATTTAATCAAATTGAAGTGGTTCTGTCAGTTAGGATCTTTGAAATTTCTTTAAAGTCTCTTTGGAAAGGGACAGAAAACCAAAAACAAGTTTTGGTTTATGATTGACATTAATTTCACATTCTCTCTCAGGACATCACACCACTGTCTCTGCAGTTGCTGCTGTTTGAAATTTGTACTATATATCCATCCATGGTTTTGTGGCTATTTCTTCTGAAATCAAGTTGTAATTTTATTCTTTCTTAGTTGAAAAGCACCCAAAAGTGCAGGTAACATCATAGCACCTTGTACTGTTTGGCCACGCTGTTAAATGCCTTGAATTTTTTTAAACTAAGCAGGCCTTCAGCTAGTATTCTCCTAACACTGGGATGTAGAACATACAAGAACTCATTTTAGTTTGCTAGTCATCTCTTTGGTTGTGAAAAAAACATCACTGACTTGGTTTATGGTAGTCTTTGTTAGAATCCTCCTCCTGCTCAGTTAGCAATTTTCCTCCTTTCTACAGCATGGTGAAATGTGCCGCTAGCATAACTATCAACACATCACTGTTTTGTGATATTTGAACATGCCAGCTCTGAAATCTAGCACAGTGGCAAACAACACAAATATATCTGCTTACAGAAATAAATTAAAAGAAATAGTTTTTAGTGTCAATGTAAATAACAATATAAACTACTCTCAGAGCAGCAAATAAGGGGCTGCTGGAAACCTGAGCTCAAATTTGGGAGTATTTCTACGAAGTAAACCAAAAATCTAAACAGTTTAAGTTTTTAAAGAAAAGTTAAATCTTTTAACATCTTTTCTGATGTTAAGGGTTTTGCCAGGTGATCAAGATTGATCAATTAATGTGGCTTAAAAAAGTTATTGCCCGTCAGTTTACATTTGTGCTCATACTTTGAAGTTTCTCAGCTGTGAACTGTGATAATGTTAGCTAAACACCTGCTTCTTCTATTTCAGATAGGCTATCAAAGGTATACTTGCTTTTATAGTCTCTCTTTACAGTAAATAACAAACAAAACCAAACTCCCAAAAGGATAATCGGGAATTTCTTGATACACAACAGCAAAACTTAACTACTAGGTGTTTGCTGCTTACAGAGTTGTGTTGTCAAATGTAGTATATTGCTTATCTTTCGAAGCAGAAGCCATGGCTATCTATCTAACACTTGGTTAGTGTTCTATTTGTGAATGTAATGCGTAAAAGAGAAAATATCCTTTTCCTCTTCCTAGTCTGATCACAGAGAGGGGCTGGGGAGAAGCAGGTTCACTTGCTCCATTCTTTGAAGGAAAAAATATTAATATCTATCTCCAAGAGGGGAACCTGGGGAATCAAGCAGAAGTTAATCCTGTTTTCACATGGAAAATGCCTGAAAAGGGGTAATGAATTAAAACATACAGCATTCATTAGTTCAAGGTCAACAGTATCTTTATCTAGCATCTCCTTGATCAATATACCTGTCCATTCCTTGGCAGCAAGCACTCCTCATTGACTGCACAGGGTACCAATATGCCTGTCATAGAAGTCTGTGCATCCTGGAACTTAACTCTGAATCCTTGTAACTTGTTCATAGCGTTTATGCAATACACAAGATATATAAATATTTTAGGAACAGGTAATAAAAGATAACAGTAGACCTCACTTGCAAACTCCAACCTCAAGCAACTCTCACTGATTCCTTTGTTGCTGATCTAACCCAAGAAAATCTAAATATAGTCTTAACTAAGCACATAGATTTCACTCTTCAAATTGTCCAGAGACCCCATCTCAGTCTGAAATCAATGGACACTCTGCATGCGTAGTGTGAAGGAATGAAATACAGTAGTTACAATTAAATTCTAGGTAGGAAACTGTAGTGGGCCAAGAGCTATATTTAGCCATTGAAAAGGTAGTTAAAAAGGTTAACTGTAAATTACATTACAAATTAAAGAGATAATTCCAAATGAATGTAATTTCATTTTAGGATCTCATATTTTAGGATACTTCCCCTCCTAAAAGAAGGGGAAACAAATACCAAAACCCTTGTTATAAGAGTGATTTCCAAAGAAGTAACACATGGGATTTTACAATACCAATGTAGTGACTAAATCTTTACTGAAAACAGTAGGAATAATGCATTTAGTAGCAGCAACACTACTGTGTTGTCTAATACCATGGTAAATACCTCATGACAATTCTTGTTAATTTCTTCTTCATTAGATAACAGAATTTCATAATTTTCAATTAGCTGTACAAAGACACATGATTTTTGAGAAAGAGAGATCTTACTTTTTTTCTTAGCAACTGACTTGGAACAGCATGCAAAGAGTTATTTTGCCTCACTTTGAAGCATTCTGGTAAATTCTGGCAGGATACATTTTTAGAAATTTCAAAACACATATTCATGAGTCTATTTGTCTATGAAAAAGGCTTTCTTATATTCACAGGGATTTAGCTTTCCTTTTTTTTTTTTAAGGGAAAACAAAAGAGGAAAAGTAAAATTCAATTCAAGCACACCAAAGTGTAGTGTTAACAGAAGACAGGTTACATTTGCTGGCTTTGCACTTCTAAGCTCTTTGGAGCAGAATGCTCAGTGTTACAGAGTACCTAAACTCCCCAGTGTTTAAACTGCACGCCTGCTGAGAACTACAGACAGGGTTGCAGCTTCCCCTAACCAGCTTGCTCAGCAGGGATTATACAGTTAGGGACTATCTTCAGCACTGAAAGTCTTTACACATATAAGTCCTATTGAAACAGCCAGCCTAGGATGAAAGTTCTGTTTACAAAATCCTTCGGTTTAAAAAAAAAGTGCTTGGGCCTTCTCCAAAGTCTTTATAAAGCTTAAAATGTACTGTGTATCCCAGTGAAGGCAAAGAAAAATTTGGAGTCATTTGAGGAGACCAGGATTAGATCCTGTATATGCAGGACTTTTGGCTTGCTTAAAGCTCTAGCTGTACTGTATTTCCTTGATCAATTTTAAAGACTGTTTCTTCACCTTGCACTTTCACTTTTTGGGAAGTTAACCGAAGAGGCTAGTTTGAAGCATTGTCTGAAATCAAGGGCCAAGGGAGCTAGCTTTAGGAAAAATGTTTCTCTTACTTTAAAAAAGATAAAGTCTTTGCTTATCAAAATGGGCTTTGGGCAAGTAGTTCAGGGTTTCTGCGTGGCTGAAGCAAATTGGAAATACTAAGTGGAGTTGGGTTACCTGATGTTTTAAGTTAGTATGAAGTAAGATGTCTACTTAAACAATTTGTGAGAACTCATACTCTATTTATAATAGATTTCTTAGTTTCATTGTGTGTTGAGGCAGGCAAGAAGTGTTTTCTATAATATCTGCCTAAGTCTGTCTCTTATCTTAAGAGTTAAATTTGTGCAGTTTTCCTTCCCTTAGAGTATTTGGTTTTGTACCAGACAGACCATCTCTGCTAGCTCCAGTGGGAATAAAAACGCCAGCATTCAACACTAAGCACCACTAGCCAAAATCCAGCCTGTCCTCATAGGTGCTCCAGCCCTCTTACCATCTTCATGGCCCTCCTCTGGACTCACTCCAACAGGTCCATATTCTTATGTTGAGGGCTCCAGAGCTGGACGCAGTACTCCAGGTGGGGTCTCATGAGAGCAGAATAAAGGGGCAGAATCACCTCCCTCGACCTGCTGGCCACACTCCTCTTGATGCAGCCCAGGATGCGGTTGGCCTTCTGGGCTGCAAGGGCACATTGTTGGGTCATGTTGAGCTTCTCATCCACCAATACCCTCAATTCCTTCTCCTCAGGGCTGCACTGAATCCATTCTCTGGCCAGCCTGCACTTGTGCCTGGGATTGCCCTGGCCCACGTGGAGCACCTTGCACTTCGCCTGGTTGAACTTCATGAGGTTTGCATGGGCCCACTTTTCCAGCCTGTCAAGGTCCCTCTGGATGGCATCCCTCCCTTCCAGCGTGTCGACAGCACCACACAACTTGGTGTCATCAGTGAACTTGCTGAGGGTGCACTCTATCCCACTGTCCATGTCGCCGACAAAGATGTTGAAGAGGGCCGGGCCCAGCACGGACCCCTGAGGGACGCCACTCGTGACCGGTCTCCACCTGGACATTGAGCCGTTGACCACCACTCTCTGAGTGCGGCCATCCAGCCAACTCCTTATCCACCGAGTGGTCCGTCCATCAAACCCATGTCTCTCTAGTTTAGAGAGAAGTATGTCATGCAGGACAATGTCAAAAGCTTTGCACAAGTCCAGGTAGATGATGTCAGTTGCTCGTCCCTTGTCCACAGACGCCGTCACCCCGTCATAGAAGGCCACCAAATTGGTCGGGCACAATCTGCCCTTGGTGAAGCCATGTTGGCTGTCACCAACCACCTCCTTGCTCTCCATGTGCCTTAGCATGGTTTCCAGGAGAATCTGCTCCATGACCTTGCCAGGCACAGAGGTGAGCCTGACCAGCCTGCAGTTCCCTGCATGTACTCTGTTCCCCTTTTTAAAAATGGGAGTTATGTTTCCCCTTTTCCAGTTATTGGGAACCTCACCAGAATGCCACGACTTCTCAAACACGATGGCCAGTGGCTTGGCAACTTCATCTGCCATTTCCCTCAGGATCCACAGATGCATCTCACCAGGTCTCGTAGACTTGTGCACCTTCATGTTCCTTAGATGTTCCGAAACCTGCTCTTCTGCTACAGTCGGCAGTTCCTCATTCTCCCAGTCCCTGCTTTTGCCTTCCATGGCTTGGGTGACATGGCTAGAGCCCCTGAATGTAAGTACAGTTATTCTGAAGTCAGTAGGACCGTAAAAAACTAAACCAATCTTTTAATTTTATTTTATTTTCACATAATCTACAAAAAATACAGTTTTAGGTTTTAGGTTTTGTATTTTGGTTTTACTTTCCACCATTTATTTGTGAAAAACTAATGGATTAGTTGAATAATTATGTTTGAAAAGGTGAAATGTTAGAAAAGTTGAGACATTTCAAAACAATGTTTTGTATCAAAATGACATCCTGGTTTTAAATTCTTTTTAAAGGAATATTGCATTTGAAAGGGTGAAAAGGACAATAAATAACCTGTAAATAAGAGAAAGATTTCATATAATGTCAGATTAAACATTTTTTGAACCACGGGCATTGCAATTCACATGATCTTTCTAGTTAAACTTTGTAAATCAAATTCCTTCACCAGACCTAGTACTCTGGTGTTTATTACTCCCCTCTGTATAATACAGTCCTCAAACTGTCATTTTTCTGATTGCTGTGTAATATAAGGACACCAAAATAGATTTAAATTATCTTTCTCAAAGACTGATAATGTTCTAAAGGAAAAGCAATACAAGTTGATTTGAACTTGATTTCAATGTATTAATTTAAGTAATGGTGTAGGCTAGAAGAAACAGCACCACAAATGGCATAGTGAAATTTAACTCTGCTTCTGGAGCACCCAAGAGCTGGGCCACTGAAAAATATCAAAACAACTAGCAGGTAGAATGGACTGCTAAGATTAAAGCATCTCAGATGGACTTGACTGGCAACATAGGAGTGTACTATTTTTAGCTTGCTGAGGCCATGACCTCTCAGGCAATCAGGGAAGAGATGCAACATACAAATGGGCTCATGATCAAGGGGTGGACTTGACCACAGACATTATTGCATAGGTTGTCTATGAATATGAAATATGCCCTTCAATTAAGCAAGCCAAGTGGTTAAAGCCTCTTTGGTATGGAGGATGATGGGTGAAATATAATTATGGGGAGGCCTGGCAGATTGATTATGTCACAGTCCCACAAACCCGCCAAGGCAAGTGCCATGTGCTTTCAATGGTGGAAGCAAAGACCAGATGGCTAAAGACATGCCCCATACCACATGTCACCACCTGAAACACTATCCTTTGAGAAGCAAGTTCCATGGTAACATGGCACTCCGGAAAGAACTGAGTCAGAAAATGGGACTCATTTCTGAAACAATCTCGTAGACACCTGGGCCAAAGGGCATGGCACAGTATATCACATGCCCCACATAATCCACCAACCTCTGGGAAAACTGAATGATAAAATAGATTGTTGAAAACTACACTGAGAATCATGGGTGGTGGGACCTTCAAAAACTGGAATACACATTTAGCAAAAGCCACTTGGTTAGCAAACACTCAGGGATCCATCAATTGAGCTGGCCCTGCCCAATCAGAACTGAATCCTTTCTTTCCTGTATCGTCTCCTATGTTTTTTTCTCCATACGCATCTCTTTGTCCCAGAACAAATACTTGAAGTGGTGGTTAACTACATGAATAAATGAGAGTTTAATCTAAATTGCAAGTGATTTTAAAAAATGCATTTTCCCATCTTCTCTACAGTGGAAGAGAATTGCTGCTTTAACATTTAAGCACATGACATTTAGGAGTACATGAAAAACAACTACAATCCTATATTTCAGCTAGGAAAACAGGAATAATTAACATGACCATACACTGCCATATTTTAACTCTCTCAGGGCACTTAAAGATACAGTTACCTTTTTTTACTTTTACTTTTAGCAATAGAGGAAAAAAAAAGAGAAAATTCTTTGAGGATATCTTTGAGTAGCAAGCAGCAAATTAGTTACGGACCTACACATGATGAATGGCAGGTGTTTTATGTTATGCGATTTGCACATTTACGAAAGCAAGGATTCAGTGGAAAAATAGCACATGGTTCCATTACTAGAGACTGTATCCTCATGTACATGAGAAAAGGGACAGAGGTAAGGGTGCCATCTAAAGTTTGTAGTTTTCTGACTTATAATAGTTTTATTTTGTAGTCATATCCTCTTTTAAGGATATTATTTTATATGAATGGTAAATATCTTAACCAGTTCTCTTAATTTATTGCAAATATAACACTTCTAGTTAAACCCTGTACCAGAAATCTCTTTTCCAGACATGCCAAGTGCCACTCTACTTTTTTACTTTACTGTCCTTAATTTAGACAACCTAGATTGACTGATTTTTCTAAATAGAAATCTGAAAACAAGCATGATTTGATTTATCTGCTCAATATCATACAAGTAGAACTGAGATTACAGCACAGGAGTTCATGGCTCCCACTCACAAATTCAAACTGACTAAAAGACAGAACTTCTTTTCTTCCCTGCGTAAAGTCTGCCTGTAACTCAGTTCATCACAACATATTTGTATATACGGCAATTTAACTTTTTATTTTTAACTGAAACAAAGCTGTGAATGCCAAAAGTGCAGTTGACAACCAAATTATGTATTTGTGGAATGAGAACTTCCCATTTCAAGGACACATTCATATAAGAGTTCATTTCTATTATCTATGGTACATGGTCAGTAAAATAACTTTTGCTATTGTGTTGGTTTTGTGTAGCAGGAGGGGCTACAGTGGCAGCTTCTGTGAGAAGCTACTAGAAATTTCCCCTGTGCCCAGTGGACCAGACCAGATCTAGAGCAGACCTGCCACTGCCCAGGACCGAGCTAACTGGCAACAGTGATAACATTTCTGTGATAACATATTTAGGAAGTAGCAGAAGCACTGTTAGAGAAGGGGAGGCACAAGCCCCCTTGCGGCCTTCAACCTCTGGTCTCCCATTGGGCTTGTGTCTGGACCCAACTTGGCCTGGTCTGGTTGAAAGAGGAGATGTTAGAGATGTGTGCACACCTACAAGGCTACGATCGAATGAAGGGATACAGGTTCTTTAGAAAGGACAAGAAGGGGAGATGAGAAGGGAGTATTGCCCTCTGTGTCAACGACCAGCTGGAGTACATAGAGCTCCACCTGGGGATTAATGAGGAGCTGACAAAGAGCTTATGGGTCAGGATTAAAGGGAGGGCAGGGACAGGTGACCTAACAGCGGGGATCTGCTACACGCCACTTGGCCAGGGAGACAGAGCAGATGAGGCCCTCTATAGACAGACAGGAGCAGCCTCACAGTTACAAGCCTTTGTCCTCATGGGGGACTTCAACCATTCTGACATCTGTTGAAGGGACAACACAGCAGGGCATAAACAATCCAGGACGTTCCTGGAATGCATGGATGATAACTTCCTCCTGCAAGTGATAGAGGAGCCAACGAGGAGAGGTGCTACACTGGACCTTGTTCTCACCAGCAAGGAGGAGCTAGTGGGGAATGTGAAACTCAGGGGCAGACTTGAGTGCAGCAACCATGAAATGGTGGAGTTCAAGATCCTTAGGGCAGTGAGGAAGACGCACAGCAAGCTACCCTGGACTTCAGGAGAGCAGACCTTGGCTTCTTCAGGGATCTGCTGGGCAGAGTACCATAGGATAAGGCCCTGGAGAGAAGAGGAGCCCAGGAAAGTTGGTTGATATTCAAGGAGCAGCTCCTCCAAGCTCAAGAGTGCTGCATCCCAACAAAGAGGAAGTAGGGCAAAAATACTAAGTGGCCTGCATGGATGAACAAGGAGCTTCTGGATCAACTCAAAAATAAAAAGGAAGTCTAAAGAGAGTGGACAGGTAGTCTGGGAGGAATACAGAGAGATTGTCTGAGAAGCGAAGGTTCAGGTAAGGAAGGTAAAAATCCTGACAGAATTAAATCTGGCCAGGGATGTCAAAGGCAACAAAAAAAAAACTTCTTTAAGTATGTTGGCGATAAAAGGAAGACCATGGAGAATGTAGGCCCTCTGTGGGAGGAAGCAGGAGACCTGTTTACCTGGAACATGGAGAAGGCTGAGGTACTCCATGACTTTTTATGTGAGGGACTTCAGTGATGGTCCGTGTAGGGCCACTGTGGGAAATTACAAGCTGCACACAGCTGTGAGAACGTGACCTTGGAGAGGGGAGCTAGGAAGGTTGTTATCTCAGACAAGGAAACTAGGAGGGTTGTTATTGAGCAGTATGTTGCTGCTATCTGGGAACCGCTATTAGCCAGCAGAGCATGTACTTGGCAGGCCTTGCTGCATGCACTGGCCATGCATGCATCAACACCTGGTCAATACTCTTCCACTGAATCTGCTGAGGGTATAAACAGAGGCAGCTTAGAGTGGAGGAGAGAGAAAAGACCCAGAGCACACTCTACGAACAACAGGGGACGCCCTGAAGGTGCTGTGTCTATCTCCCTTCTCTGCTCTGACCCCGCTGATCATCATCCTACTGTTCAGTGGTGTCTTTGGGCAAAGTTGGGTTGGTAAGACTCTCATAAAGGGAAAACAATACGCTGGTAACTGCTTATGCTAGGAACTGTAACTGCTTATGCTAGTAACTGCTTACACAAGGCTATAATAGAGCAATAAATGCCTTTTGTGTTTTTAAAATATCATATGTTGGGTGAATTTTGTGTATAAGAATCCTACGAACCAGTTACACTTTTTTGTCTCATTCTTCACTGGTGAGTGCTCTATTAAGTAAATGCAAACTTACAGAAATATCCACATATTTGTTAAAAAAATACAGTGTGTATGAGGAGTAGCAGTAGACATTGTTCTCAGGGCTGAGAAAATTGTGAGAGGTTATTTTATTTTATGTTTCCAACTGTTCAGTGATTTCTCATTGCTGCTGTTCTATCACCTAGTCTTTTGTCATAATGCAGAAGAGTGAAGAAGCAGAGTAACATAAATTCTTTGAAGAGAGGAAAAAAAAATCATAATTATTCTTTAATTATTTGTCAATCTCCACATTTTTTTTAATTATGTAAAAGCCAGTATTTTTAAGAGTAGTGGGGCAACTGGCATTATTTCTCTTACTGAAACTGCCATTTTAACAAACAAGAAACCTGCCAAGTACTCTGAATGAGGTCAATGCAATTTGAAAAAATTCAATAATCTTTGCAATCAGATCTGCTCTTAGTGAAAGATAGCTTTCCTTTATTTTATAATTCAATTCTGTCTAATCAAATCAGATTTACCCCTTAACAGGAATTAGTCGAACATCTACAGTTTACATGACCAGAATGTCAAGACTCTGAAGTTCTGTTGTGTCTTGACCAAGGATCATCACAGTAACAAGAAAAAAATGTTCCTCCCTTTCTGGCAGAGGAAGAAAAAAGAAGAGGTTTAATCCTCAGAATAATATGGCAATACTGAATGAAAGTTAAAAATTAAGAAAAAAAAAAAGGACTTTACTACATTTTCTTTATATTTTTTTAAATCCTGGAGATTATGTTTGTTTTAAAATCTACAAAGAGGGAAAGATAAACTCACATCCTTTCATTTCCAAAATTGTAGGGAAGAAAACTCTTCAGCTGACAACTGGGACTGTTAAAAATCTTTAAAACTGCAAACATTTTAGTACTACTTGTGAGCTTTACTGAAACAATTTGTAGTTTTCTGCAATAAAAGATATTCTTGCATCTGCAAATACTATTTTCAGCAGAATTTGCCATTTCTATTTTGAATAATGAAAAAGAAGACTTAAAATGTTATTAAAAAAAAAGAATTAAAAAAGAGGAATAGAATTAGGGAAAGATTGCTTCTTTCCTCGAAGATGAGAGCGCTGAATTGGAGGAAAAATATTTCAGATTCATGAGTGTGGCAAACATGGAAAAACTTCTGAACCAGGAGTGGTAGCTCATGCATTTTCTAATGGAGAGAAAGGAGTGGGATGCATACCTGAAGTCAGGTGAGAGACTTCCTAAGGATATGATACAGAGTTTTCTGCAACTCATAAAGCAACTGAAATCACAAGGACAGAGTGTGTACCTGTGAAGTTTGTTAATAAGCCCATTTTATTTTCCTTCTGCCTTACCACTCTACCTATTCTGCCTTAATTTCTGAGAGTTTCCTGTATTAAAAAAAAAAAAAAAAAACTACTTCAGTGTATGTTTCTAATAAGTGTTGACCTTTGAGTATGAAAACATTAAAATCTTTTAGCATCAAGGAAAATGGCCAGGAAGAAGTACTTCAGAACTCACAATCGTCTCAAAGCAGAGTACATGGTGTTGCCTCATGAAGATTCTTTATACAGTGCTATTGCAATTCTCCAAGAAACTAACAAAATTAGTAATGTATTTTTTAGCTTCTGAAAGGAAAAAGGTTCCCACTATTATTTTTCAACACTCACTGATCATGAAAACAAATACTTTTATGCCATTAATTCTTGGAGAGCTTATCTTAGGCATCTATAAAACTTACTTGTTGTGGGGTTTGGGTTTTTTTTTTGTGTATTAAGTATTGAAACGTATCAATGATATATTACATACATTAGTTCCTGTCTTATGCTCCCCTCAAATAACACCTTCTGAACAGTTAAATCTAGCCTGCTCCTATTCACTTCATCAGTCTCATGCAAAAGTTTATCAAAGCTGTTAAAAAACACCTCTTTTTTTCTCCACTATCCTTTGGTGAGCTCTTCTAAAACTAGATGGCTTGTTCCAGTCTCTTGCTTCACCATTAACAACTGTGCTATAGCCATTGGATATGTCCCCTCAAATAAAATTTTCTTACTGTCTATTTATGTGATGCTTTTTCTCTTTCATATGTTTTTTTTTTTTTTGTGTTGTGGTTTTTTTTTTTTTTTTGTTTGGTTTGGTTTGTTTTTTTTTACCCATAGAGTGCAACTGTACTTGTTTTCAGACTCTCCGTTTCTCAGCTACCCTAATAGCACTTAACACATCTGTTCCAGGTTGGGTTAATCTTTTTTTATTTAAGTGAGCACAGATGTACACAGGCTTCCACATAGGGTCTTGCTGATGTTGTTGTATATCACTTGTATTTTTCTAACTGTAAGTTGCCTCAAGCATCCCAGAAGTATATTGACTTTTTTTGTCAACCATATCACATTTATAACTCATAATCATCTGCTGATAAGTTAATACAACTATTTCTTTCTTCCTCTCAGTTTTCCAACTAATGACACTTCAGCTTATAACAGAAATTTTTCTGTTAACCTCTAACTTGATGCATTTAATCATTCCATTTTTATTATTCCAGTATTCTGTACCGTTCATTTATTGTGTAATGTTACAGCACTCTTCTGAATCTCAGGATTGTAGGTCTTAAGAATCTTTCCCCATCTTTATAAAAGTCACAAAATAGTAGCAAGAGGTTGTATGTTTATATACTATTATTAGATTTATTTTTTTTTGTGAAAGGGAATTATATTTGAGGTTAGCAACATGATGAAGTTAGGCTGTACATGGAAGTGCATAGTGGAAGGACGAGAGACAGTCTGCATACATTGAAATGAGAGGTTAAGACTGAATGTAAGAAGAAACTTTCACTGTGTGGACTGTGAGAACACTGAAACATGTTGTCTGGAGAGGTTGTGCAACCTCCAGCCTCAGGAGATTTCAAGGCTTGACTGGAGAAAACCCTGAGAAATGTGATCTGACCTCATAGCTGACCCTGTTTTGGGCTGGAAGTTGCACTAGATGACCTACTGAGATCTCTTCCAGCCTGAATTATACCATGGTCCTATGGTTTTCATCATAAAACTATGTCTTCCTTTTTTAATTCCAGTCCTGATCTGGAATGTCACAAAATGTCACATAAGTACCCTACAAAGCCAAGTTTTAATAACCCATGTTTGGTTTATTGCAATCTTCTTGGGAAACAACCTGAAAAAAATGCAAGTTTTACACTTCTAGAAGATGTCTAGAGAAGCAAAAATGAAGGGAACAAAATATCTCAAGAAATGTATCTAGGACAATTCTCACTGTGGTAGCTGCATACAGGCAGAATGGTCTTGAATCCATAAAATTTTTGGTATGGGGTTATATTTGAGTTAGAGAGGAGATTAGAAGGACAAGTCCTGCACAGAACTTTTTGAGAAACTTTTGTACGGGCAAAACAGACTTGGTTTTAGTCATTCCCGTATATTAAACCTATTTGTTCAATAAGTATTTTTTATTTAATAGTTTTCTAATTCCTAGGATATTTATTCAAATCTAGAGTGCTACTAGGTATCTTTATATCAAATATTCTTTTGCCTCATACCCTCCTGCTTTTATCTGCTTATTACATTACATAGTAAGGTGCATTCATCAATTATATTAACAACAATGAAAGCTAGAGAAACATTATTTTTAAACTGGATTCAAGATTTTTTTTTGTGCCCAAAATTGAACATTTTCAAACAGCCTAATGTTGAGGTACTTATTGCCTTGATTAAAAGGCTCTTATGATTTCCAGGGGAAGAAAAACATAAGAACAGCAGTTACAAGTAGCAACAGAGAAAGGGAGTTTAGATTCCCATCTGTGATCAGCATCATTAATTTAGTTAAATTCCATGGGTTTAGATTGAGGTTGACAGACATTTCAAGAACTAAACTTCTTTCAAATTATTTGAGATTCTGTGCAAAACATTTAATGCAGGCCTTAACAAGAAATGTAGCTGAAAATCTGATTTGCTGGATGCTTACCCAATCTTCAAAGCTGTAAAGGAATTTTTATATTTGATTTCCTTCCTTCCCCATATATCTTTTTTAATGTATTTACTGTAGACAGCTTTATAATAATTCTAGTTTTACAAGCATATGTTGCAAAGCATAAAGCAGTGACCTGTGCATGTTTATAGCCAGCAGTTCTCAACTTTATCTATGTTTTGTAATAATCCTCTTATTTGTAGTTGGTGACTTTTTATTTATCAATTTGATGGATCCAGTGAACTCAACTGAAGGATGATTAGAAGTCCAAATGGAGTCCAAAAGCACTAATACATGAGCTACATGCCATATGCGTGCTGTTTCCCAGGTCTTTCATCTATCTGCATCTTTTCACTCTCGAGTCGACCTTCCTTCTGAACAAAGAGTCTCAGCCCATCAGACCAAGCTGCTAGCCAACTGCACTTACATGAACACAGCACAACTTTTGCCTCTGATTAACACGAAATCATGGCCATTTTTATAGTAGAGATATATTTATGAATCCAACCTTGACTCTTTTTCATATGCTTTGTATATGTGTAGGTTTTTTAACAGAGAAATACAGTAGACGCTTAAAAAAAGGTGTTTGTCTATGTGTCTATTTATCTTCATCTAAAGGAATATAAAACTGAATAGTTCTTTTTTGATGATGAACTGAAAAATTTACTTTTTGGACAGTAAAATGAATAATAAAGATGACTGAGAATAAAAAGTAATTATGAAGGGAATTGCAATTTGGCATAAGAAAAACAACAGATCCAGGGGGCTGTGCCAGTGGGCAGTGAATGTATGGGTGACTATGAAGCTCTCAATGTTGTCATTAAGCCTGCTTGTTATTGTTTATCTTCTGGTTGATCATCATCGTTTGTCACCATCCAGTTCCTAGTGAAGCATCACATTGTATTCCCAAGTTTATTTCCCGTGGTATGATTACTCAGTGTTGGAATTGCTGAGTGCCTGCCTGCTTACTGCTGGATGCAGACTGGAAGGTTGGCTGATGTGCAAAGCTTTAAGTGGTTGCCAAACTGTGTAATTATTTCCAGTTTAGTCATCATAGGGATTTTTGAGATTTCTTTCGTTTTTCCATTTTTTTTCCCTCAGGAGTCTAGGTACCACTTTTCCTTTGTATTTGTAATGAAGCTTTGGCTTAAGTCAAAAGACAAAAGTGTGCTGAGAGGCAATCTCTTTTGAATGGTTCACCAGCACACTTCTGTCCTCTTTTCTGTTTGTCCAATGAATTAGTGTTGTTCCTTTGCATCTATGTGCATTTTCAAATTTCTCTTATGCTTTCAGGGAAAAAAAAATTACAGTAAACTCAGGAAGACTCACTGCTGTAATAGAAGCTAAACAATATAGGCTTTTTTAGGAATTGTGGTTGCGTTTGGCAAATTTCTCAAAATAATGAAGATTTCATTATGTTATCAATATTTTAAAAAAGAAAATACAAATCATATCTTGACTTCCTAGTTTCCGAGGTTTTGGAATATACTGAAATCAAATTTTCCCAGCCTTTTAATACTAATAGGTACCTGATTTTTCCTTAACACTAGAGCTGCTGATCTAGATTTATTTCATCAGGAGCTCAAAATTTTAAAAATTATTTGGAGAACAAATTTATAAATATGTATTTCTTCTGAATAATTTATTCTTCTACATTTGAGGTTAAAATCTAGTAGTATAATATCTCAATTAATTCCAGTAGTATTAATTAGTTATCTTACTTAAATATATTTAATAAATATAAACTACAAGCTACAGTATTACTTTGAAAAATTGCCTTTGACATAGTATTGTAGCCTGAAGTCACAGCATTGCATCACAAAGCATTTGTTGAGTCAATATTCCATTAATTCACCACAAATAACTTTTATGAATGCTGACTTTTGCAAGTACATCTTTTTTTTTCTTTACTAATGAATTTTATCCATTTTATTTCAACTGTGATTTAATTTTACAGCCATTGTATTAAGGCCCACTAGGTTTAATATCAAAAGGATAAGCATTCTCTAACTTACTTCTTACAATGTACAGGAACTTCAAAACAAACATTTTCTGCAAGAAAATAAAGGAAAACAGGTTGTTTGGGTTTTTCTGAGGAAAGTATTGGGCAGGGATCTTCTTCTAGAACTTGGGCCGAAAAGGTAGCTGTATGGACATTGCAAGCAAGGACAGGTGATAGAAGAGGACTACAGAGATTCTGTTTCACTGCAAAGAGAAAATTTGTGGGGCCGAAGCTTGATTACACTTCAAGATGGCCAGCACTGTGAAGGACAACAAAAAGGGCTTTTTAAAATTCGTTAACAGCAAAAGAAGGATCAGAGGTAACATTGGTCTGTTACTTGATGAGATCGGTCATCGGATGATAAACTCCCAGCTGACTCTGAACTTGTTCAAGACTTGCTGTTTCAGCTGGATGCACATGACTCTATGGGATCCAATGTGATTCTTCCCAGGATACTGCAAGAACTGACCAATGCTATCATGGAACCTCTCTCCATTATTTTTCAATGGTCTTGGGAGTCTACAGAGGTCCCTGTCAACCAGAAGCTGGCTAACATTATCCCTGTTTTCAAGAAGGGTAGTAAGGAAGACCTAGGTAATTACAGGCCTGTCAGTCTTAATTCAGTGCCTGTAAAATTATCAAGAACAGTATTCTGGAAGTTATTGAAAAATATTTGAGAGACAACACAGTCATTGGTCACAGCCAGCTTGGCTTCATGAGGGGAAAGTGCTGTTTAACTAAATTAGTTTCCTTTTATGACAAGGTCACACATCT
Source organism: Chlamydotis macqueenii (assembly GCF_036417535.1). Taxonomy (NCBI): domain Eukaryota; kingdom Metazoa; phylum Chordata; class Aves; order Otidiformes; family Otididae; genus Chlamydotis; species Chlamydotis macqueenii. The sequence continues at coordinate 47,864,698 of NC_141560.1, read as the reverse complement.
AGTTGACTGAGGCAAGCCATTAGATCTGGGTTTTCTGGATCTTAGCAAAGCCTTTGATACTGTCTCTCATAGTATCCTTCTGGACTAAATATTCAGCATAGACCTAGACAAGTCCCTAATACATTGGATGAACAATTGGTTGTCAGGTCAGGCTCAAAGAGTTATAGTACACGAGATTACATCAAGCTGGTGTCCAGTCACCAGTGGGGTTCCCCAGGGCTTAATTTTAGGGCCAGTGTTCTTTAATGTTTATATAAATGATCTGGATGCAGGAGTTGAATGTACATTAAGTAAGTATGCAAATAATACTAAATTCGGAGGAGCTGTGGACTCCCTTGAGGGCAGAGAGACCTTGCAGCATCATCTGGATAGAATAGAGAGCTGGGCAATCACCAACCATATGAAATTTAACAAGAACAAGTGCCGTATTCTCTACCTGGGGTGTGGTAATCCTGGTTATATGTACAAATTGAGGGATGAGGAGCTGGAGAACAGCCCCACGGAAAGAGATCTAGGGGTCTGGGTTGATGGCAAGTTGAACATGAGTCAACAGTGTGCCTTGGCAGTCAAAAGGGACAATTGTGTCCTGCGGTGCATTAAGCATACAGCTTAGCTAGCTGGTCAAGGGAGGTGATTGTCCCACTCTATACTGCACTGATGTAGCCTCACCTTGAGTACTGTGTGCAATTTTGGGTTCCTCAAAATATGGAGGTCATTAAGCTGTTAGAGTGTGTCCAGAGGAGGGCAACCAAGCTAGTGAAAGATCTTGAGAGCAAGAGTTACGAGAAGCGTCTGAGGTCACTTGGTTTGTTCAGCTTAGAGAAGAGAAGACTGAGGGGTGACCTAATTGCAGTTTACAGCTTCCTCAAGGTGAGTAGCAGAGGAGGAGGTGCTGATCTCCTCTCTCTGGTGATCAGAAGTAGAACACGAGGAAATGGAATGAAGCTGCATCAGGGGAAGTTCAGACTGGACGTTAGGAAAAGGTTCTTCACTGAGAGGGTGGTTGGTCACTGGAACATGCTCCTCAGGGAAGTGGTCATGGCACCAAGTGTCACGCTCCGATTTCGGGTGGGAGGAAGGCCCCCTTGCGTTCTAGCCGACCTCAGACGAGTCTGGGAGGCTAGGGGCGGCTGGACCAACCTCACACACACCGGAGTGTGGTGTTGTTCGTATTTCTCGGGAACAGAATTAAGACTCAAAACGGAGTCAAGCGCCAGGTAACTTTATTAACCCGACAAGAAGTTTGCAAATGCAAAGGAAAGGAGAGAAAGAAAGGAAAGAGGGAAAAGAGTTTCAGTTGTAATAGCTACCACCATGGAGCTGCGGTGTCCCGACAGTCCAGTTGACTCAGTGGGGGAAACATTCCGTCCGATGTTGGTCATTTCTGTCCTTTTATCGTTCGTCTTATCCACGTCACATATTCCAAGAGTGGGTTTGCTTGGCCGCACCCCTCACCTGGCAGTGATACGCATGCCCAATACCGTCTCTGGGCCCCTCTGTTTTTCTGGCCTGGGTCTGGGCGCATACTTAGGGGTAAGGCTAAATTTTGCAGAATCAGCTCTGCATTCAGGTTTGTGAGAAAATAGGAGGAAAAAACAGGAAGCTTCCAGTCCTGTGGCTTGACTGGCTTGCAAGATAAGGGGATGATCTTGCAGGAAAACAGGAAGACTCCAGTCCTATGGTTTGACTGATGTACCATTGTTTAGGTGATGGTTTGACGCTTCGACAATGTTGAGACAAACATTCAACACAGTCTCTCACACCAAGCCTGTCAGAGTTCAAGAAGTGTCTGGACGAAGTTCTTAGTCATATGATTCAGTTTTAGGTAGTCCTGTGAGGACCAGGAAGTTGGACACAACGGTCCTTATGGGTCCTTTCCAACTTGAGATAATCTATGATTTCAGACAAAATTGGGGTAATTAACTATTTAATATAATGTGATACATCAGATGAGGCATATCACAGATGTAAGAACATTTTTTTAAGAAAGAATAGCTGCTTTCATTAAAAAAATACAGTAAAAAGTCAAAATTCAGCAAAATTATTAAGGTTTTATCTATATACATTTATATACATATATAAAATGCAAGAGAGCTTGTAAAGGGAGAAGAAAATTGTATTAACTAAGGAATAAGGAAATTTATCTAGAAGCCAAAAATAGAAATGGCAAAATAAATATAATATTTGCCCATTACTGATTGTAATAAATACAGGGTATTCTGTATTGTTATTGTAATCGTTTCACTTGGAAAAGGTTGATTAATTTCAGTGAAGTGGAAATGTTTTGCTATATCATCTTGCAAAGTTCTTTAAAATTAGAACCAGGTTCTTCACTTCATCAAAACCCCACATTCTATAGATACTGTGTGGTGAAATCACTTACGAAATCCAAAACACACCAGCTACTGAGAGGAAATTTGACTCCATCCCTGCTGAAACCAGGACATACTGCAAGTAAAAATTTGAAATTCTCAACAGTGGAAATTTGTAAATAGCTTTTACATAAAAGTTTACTGAAAAAGGCTGTATTTCCAGATAGTCACTGCCATGATACACTAGCAGTAACTCTGTTTCTGTAAATATCAGCCTCCTAATTTGATATATAATATGAATTATAATTTAAGGCTTTTTTTTTGTTACATCAGTAGACTTTTGTGCATATGCTACGTCTACACATAAGAATATTTTCACAAGAGATAGCCTTTGAAAGCAGTTTCCTAAGCAGTGAAGTGGGACGCATACAACTGAATTTGTTCGGAATGGAACTAGGATTGTTAAATTTGTCACTTTAGATAGTAAGCACAGGTAATCACAATGATTCCTCTTAAATCTGAATTAAACCCTAAAACTAAGTTTTAAATTAACATGTTGCTAAATAGAGTATAAGCAAGCCATAAGTATGGAGCCCCCTTTCATGCAAAAAGTCCATGAATGCTCCCTGAAGTATGTTGTCTAGAATTATATCCAACAAGGTTGTTGGATAAGGTACTTTATATAAAAAATTACAGAACCATAAGAAGTTAGGACTGTAGCGTTTTTTTGGGAGAGACATGCAATCCTCTCAAGTCAGCTCCGTTTGCAAGTCCATTACGCTTTCTCTGGAAAACCCTTGGTTTCTTCCCATCATTACCAGCAAGTCAGCCACCCCAAAGTGCCTTCTGCATCATTGTAGAAAGTTATGCCACTAAATTTCATTATCTTTTTCATGTAAAATAAGAAATGCATATACAGAGTTTCATCTCTGTGTGTAAAGAGATGTGATCAGGTGGAAGCTGGGAAAAAGCATAAAGTAAACAATGTCTTCTTGGAGATTTAGTCAGAAAGCCTGCTAAGTTCCTACAATCATTATATATATGTGTAGGAATAATTTTTAAAACATAAAAGCTTGTCCTATTCCCTAGGTTACAAAATTTGCTCATTGTAGATCTTGCTATTGCTACAGCAGTAACTGTAACAAGCTGCAGTAAGCAGTTACCATTATAAATTAGGGAGACAATGAGAGCCACTGTTCTTGTCATATATTCAGTAGCAAAGGATTAGAATTCTCAGAAGAAAAGAAAAAGTTCAGTCTAGATTTTAATTAGAGAGTCTTATGAGGTCAAAATTGTTCAAATAAGCTGCTTCAAATCTAGCAAAACTTCCAAACCAATACTCCTTTTGAAGCTTTAATCATCAATAAATTACCATCCTTTTATGCTGACTGAAGAACAATTATATAAGGATCAATTTATCATAATGTCTGCCAGTATATTTAAACAACTGGAAAACCAAGAGCTTACAAAATAGAATGAAAAATCCTATCTTTACCAAGTTCCTGGAGTTTCTTCCCTGCCACTCCCAGTGCTAAAGAGGATAAGAAAAGAAAAAAATCAAAACTATTGTATTTTGAGCAGCATACTGAGTCTAGATGCTCCTTGATGTATTGCATGTTTGTAGCATATTACATCATAGTATATATTTAAATGTACCATTTTATTTTACTAGACAAAGAAGGTGTAGCTCTTATAACAAATATGATGCATTTAGTTCTTCTGCTGTGCATTAAAATTTGTGGACAAAGTAACATGTTACAGTGCTTCTCTCTCCCTCCTTCTTACAAGTTTCCTTGTATTTAACAATAGTTTCTCTGGCATTTATTATCTCAAAAGTTCTGTATGAATGACATCTTCTAAGCTACTTTAATCAACAAGCCATATTCACATCCCATTATTAATAGAGGAGCCTGGTATCATTGGCATTCCAGTACTTGCATAAGCTGTCGTTATTTTCTCTGTGGATCCCATCTGACACATTATTTTAAAAAATTGTGTCTACGTTGCATATATATGTAGATTTACCAGTACTAAACTGTAGGCTGCAGACTCTGTAGGCACATTGAAAGAAATTTATTATTTGATTTAAGAAAGACAGAATATTTACTCAAGCAGCTGAAATTAAGTTTCTCGTATACAATTGAAATACATCAGTAGAAAGACTGCTCAAAATTTCAGCGGGCAGTACTAGAATTTTATTAACTATACTCCATGATTAGCAGTAGACTTTAGATGGATTTATCTTACTGTATTGCACAGGTTTTTCATATATAAGTAGTTTGCTCATCTTGCTCGGTAACCAGTTGCATTGTTGTTATTCCTGCTCATCCAAGGTACTCTAAATTATCTGTCATTTCACAGGTAATTTTTTACCTACAAGTATTTTTCAGCATGCTAGTGTGACTTGGATTCCAATGAACTAAGAAGTGTCACATTCTCCCTGAAACACACAAGATAAATACCTCTTTGTGCTTTCAGGAGTATTTTGAGACAAGGCTAATTATTCAGATTGTGCAGCAAGACAAAACTAGTTTTACAGTGTTGTGCGATAAACACTTCACTGCCTAAAAAAAACCCCCTACAGTTATGAAAACACAGTGAAAAAAAAAACAATCCTGAATTTTACTTTGGTTCATGATCACCTGAGGTAAAGAAAACCAACAGGGAAAGATGAAAGAAATCACGCACAAAATCACAAGTATTGGCTAATGTTGGAGGAAATGTTCTGTCAAGTTCTGTGAGTAGAGTTTTCTTGGTACTTTTCTCTTTTCTGAGGGACAATGTTACCAGCATTAGAGTGGAATTTTGGAGCAACTCTTCTCTAAAATTCTTGCAAAAATCAGAGGCAAACAACCATCTTGTAAAATCTTTGCCTTTTATTACCGAGATAGCTGTAATGCCACTGAGCCAGTTTTTGTGTCACTGTTATTGTGGCAGTTACAAAAAATCTGGTTTCCAAGTGCGACACCGGGGGGGTATACCACCCCCCAATCCAGTTTGCTCATGGAAATTTCAGGTATACAGAAGAAGGAGCATTTAGACAGACCTTTTTTGACACGGTCTCCAAGACACTTTCTTCTCTTGGGAGGCATCCAGAGTCATTTTGTGTCAGGGGAATGGTAGGAATCAGTATTACCAGGAAATCTAGCAATGTCTTCTAAGAGCTGGGGTAACAGCTGTTCAACTGTGTGTCATAATTCCTGTTTCTACAAATTCTTTTAGTTTAGTGTTACATGCATTCAAAACCTGATTCTACTGTTCCATCACTTCTGCTTGTGATGTTCCCAGTTGCTATAACTTGCAAAATAGTGACAACCACAAAGTCCTTGGTGACTACAGATTTGTTACAACACTTTGCATTTATATTTATCCCAAAGGATACCAAAGTGTTTCATGTACCAGGCACACAGCCATCACTTCATCTACCAATGAATCAGGCACCACTGGGGTGGAATACAGCAGATGTTTAACAGCATAAATGGAATTACACAACAGTTTTAAGATAGAAAGTGAAAAATGTCTTATCAAAATGACACTACAGAAGGAATTTAGGAAGGTAGAATGTAATTAAGCTAACTGCAATTTATATAAGAAACTGATAGTAACATATTATTCTTGCAAAACAGTGTCGTAAGATCTCTAGCAGATAAGAGTGATAAGACTTCAGTTTTCTATCTTACCTGGAAAGTCAAACTTTCAGCAACACAATGCCCTTTAATACGATACTAGAGAAAGAAAATTGCCAGTATTTAGAAGATGCAATTAACAAAAGATAGTCAACTACTGAATGACAAGAATAGCAGTAAATATCTGTAAAGATAATAAAACAGAGCCTGAACACTAGAAAAGCCAGACACTAAACACTGATATCAACAAAAGTCTGGAAAAATTATTTTATTCTCAGTGAAGTTATTATAGATTTGCATCACTGTTTGAGACATTACATTCTATTACAAAGCCTATAAATAATTCATTTGGTTGAAATAGTAAATAATGAATAACTTTGATTCCTACACAATATTTTCTCAATTTCTCCCAAAGAGAACATGTTGCACCCTGGCATGACTCTGGTTCACAGCTTTAAAATAAAGGAAATCTCATGCTAAGAAATTGCTTATTTTTTAAAATGACATATAGTGTTGCTTAAGCTTTCTTAACTGTAAACCACCAGGAAGGCAAGAGTGAAGCAAATGGTGGCTGTTGGTTTTGTTTTTTTTTTAAATCTCTACATGGCAATTCATAGAAAGGCTATTATCAGTAGATATTCACAAGCTGTCAAGCTTTCTTTATATACATACTCCTCATTTTCAAAAAAATCTTAGCTACAAGACTCACTGTAAAATAATTTCATGCCTTTTTTTTGTGGCTCCACTTTAAAAAACCCAGAAGAGAAAACTGAAATTTTACGTACTTGGAGAAATACTGCTGTTATTGAAATAAAGATAAGAACTATGAATTATGCAAGGCTAAGCTTATTATAAGATAAAATAATCTATATACATTATCGACAGCAGTAGCAATTCATGGAGAGGAAGGAAATTTTTTTTCATCCAACTAGTCCTGACTACTGTGTGAAGGTAAACCACCAAACTAACTGCTAGGAAAAAAACATAGTCATTTAGGTATTGTCATCATAACTCAGTGGCTGAAATTTGAGGTCACCACATAACAAATTAAAAGAATGAGAGGTCTTTTTTTCCCTAGGAGGCATGCATGAGATGACAGAATACTTCATTAAAAACTTGAGTCTGGAACCTTACTTGAACTAATGTGACAAATCTGTAACTTTCACAGTTCTGCTGCGACATGTTGCTAAGAAGGAAGTTAGAGCATTTTAATTTCAACACTTACTGCATCTTCAAGTTGCACACATAACGCTGAATGTGGATTTACTTGCCTGAATCCACAGTTCATCCTGATATTTGCCCATATTCAACAGTCTAGTCACTAAGAACACATATATATTTTTATTAGTGGTCATGCTCAGAATGCCATTATAATATGCAGAAATGTTATTTTATATGCCTGAATAGCAAAAATAAATACGTGGGACTTTCAAAGTTCAAAATAAAGGGATAATATGAAAGAGATGCACTCATACAGTTACTAATGTTTGTAGGGTTTTGTTTGGGGTTTTGGGGATTTTTTTTTTTTCATTTAACAAGAAAAGGTTCTTCTACAGAAAATACATAAAAGTTCATTAAGTTTGGATGAAACTACAGGCTTTGCATAGCACTTTAAAAGTACCATTCATATTTCTTGAACTTAAGGAGTGCTTCAATGAGGATTCTTAGGTATTATTATTCCTGTAGATATGAAATACATACTTAATGTATGTATTTTTGTATCTAAATTCCTAACGTAAAAATTTTAATTCATTCTTTGATGAGGAAGAGATGTTCTAAAGGATTTGAAAGGGACTGCTTTCTAGATAGATCCTGTATTTTCAAAGAAGAAATCAACTTTGTCACAAACAAGATAACATAGGATATAAAGATTATTGAATATCCATATAAAATTCCTTTGCTTATTTTAATAGTGTATCCTAATTTATTTAAAATATTCATAACTCCATTATTTGTTTTGCCAACTGACTGACAGTTAGAAACACAAGTACACTTTCTTAGTCTTAACCAAAGTAAGGCATCATTTGCAATTGAGCAGGTCTGTGGCAAATTCAGGAATGTTAGTAATAATATAATTCCCTGGACTGAGTATGTTTCATTCGAAGTTAATGCATGTTAAAATTATTAATCTTGTAAACTGTCAGAGAATGGGGAATGAAATGGGATTCTTGTCTGGCAGGTAGATGCTCCACCTCCTCAGTAAACATTCACTGTCAAACAGCGGAGCAGAATAGATCTGGATGGAAATAAACTAACTCTCTGGTCAATATGATATTTTTAAGGAATAGAATGTTGGGGTTTTTTTTTTTTTTTGTTTAATTAAAGGAAGCTATAACTTCAATAGATGATGCAAATTAGGAGGCCCTGTCAATAGTCCAGTACAACCCAGCTTTACAATTCCCACTGCAGCTGTGATAGCTGGAAAATGTGTAGAAGCAACCCAGGAGATCTTGTAAGGAGTCAGCCAGGAAGCAAATCATATACCCAGATGCTACACTAGAAACACACATTTGAGAGCTTTCCATCTGGGATCTTGCATTTGCCAAATTTGTCACATAAGTGGTCACAGCAGTTAGGTTCTGTGCTCCAGATGAGAGGGAAAAGCACCAAAGGGAGCTGTTTACCACCCTGCAATCAACAGGAAAATGCTGTGCCAACTGGAACTGTAATCATATCTACAGCAATGTGCTAATGAGCTCTGAAAATGAAAAATAAAAGTCGTCTCTGGAATACAGAGAAATCAAATATGCTGTACATAGGTGGCAAATTATATGGTAACATTTATGATTAAAAATCTTCATTAACCATAAGCTGTCTGTAAAAATTACAAAACCAAGCCAATACTAAAACTATGCTGGATTGCTTGGCTTGATTATGTATCTATGATTCTTTCTTCACAGGTAGCTCAACGATTGGCAAAATCTCTTCAAAGTCTTGCCTGAGAGAGGCTAAATATAAGTTGGTTTATTACAGCTAATTATTAGGAGGTTGGTTGGTTAGTGAAAAAGGAAGACTCTTTACTTAAACAAAAATACCCCTCAAGCCCCCGAAACGAAACAAAACAAAAAAGAGACATTTCAAACCCTTGATCATACTGGGGTAAAAAGTGTTAATGCTTCAGTAAAAAAATTTCTGCTATGTGATTAACAATACAAGATGTAAAATTGTCTTCTGTCCTGAGTTGACACTGAGTTGTATATATACCTTTGATAAGATGGAATATTGTCTTTCTTAATCTTTTCCCTAGGTTAGATTACAAACTGAGCTGAGATCTGTCTTGTAATGTTTCTGTGCAGCACCTGATACAGTAAACTTGTCTACATTGTATAGAAACTACTATAAACAAACAAAAAAAATCAAATCCAGAAACAGTGAGCCCTATGGATACTATAAACCAAAAGAACAGAGACCTCCAGAAGTCAAGAAACCCATTATGACCAAAAGTGATAGACCATCTAAAGCATTTCTAAACAACACAATTAGAAAATATTAATTATATATAAGTTTCATAGGGTGGCCCCTTTTGACAAAGGTGGTCAATAAAATTATATTCATGGGGAATTGAATTGGTTGAACCTGTTTTACAGCTTTACAAGAGACCAAAAACAACCTGAAAAGCTTTTTCCTCAAAGATGTCCTAATTCTTTGTTAGTTTTCTTTAAGAAAGAGAAAGATTGTCTGAAGACATGGAGGTTCTCCTGAAGTGACCCTAATAAACCATGAGGCACACTCTGACACAGCTAATGCATGTTAATGAGGGAGCCATATGAATTCCATTTGTTATTCTTGATAATATATAGCCTTGGGAAGACAGCAAATTGGGGAAGCTACAGAGTAACAAATCATCCAACTCCTTCCGGCTGTTTGCTTCAGTAGTTCATTAATTTATATAGCAAATGTGGGAAATATCAATATATCATCAATATTAATGTAGTACCACTATGAGTGTAAAATATTTATCTGAGACAGCTGGTAACGATGTGCTCTCTGTCACTGTCCTTTATGTCAGTCCTCTGAGCTTGAGATAACCTTTCCTCAAATAACAATGTACTTGCCTTTTTATTCCCTAACAATACAGTCTGTCTGTGCACTGCTTACAGGTCTTGCACAAGTGCAGTGTATCTTTACAGAAAAAAAAATTCCTTCGGAAGTGAAGAGGTTACGTATGCAAGTAGTACAACTAACATAATTGCACAATTGGTTTCTGAATGTGTGAAGAACAATGCAGTCTCTCATGTTTCCCCAGACCAGAGACTGTAACCTGAATTCTAGGAGCTTGGCAGACCGTGTTTTGGCTTGTTTTCCAGACCAGATGGCACGAAAGGGTGATATTAGCTGGCTTGCACCCCTTAAAATCAGCCAATCAATTTCTTTTGACAATTTATCCAACAACTTCCTTATTTTCCATCAAGGCTATTAAATAAATGAGGCTGAATTACGATATGTTCTAATGTTATTTCTTGAAGTTTCAGCTAATGAAGCAAGACAATAACAAATCGAGCTTCTTATTACCTCACAGTGAACTGCCTGTGGAACTACCATGCTTATTTCCTACAAGGATTTTCTTTAGAAAGATATCAAGGAAGAGCTAAAGGGGATGTTAACCAACAAAACCAACAAAATCCAAGCATCTCCAGATTATCCAATAGCTGATTTGTGAACAATAGATCTGACTGAGATGGCTGTACATTTTCCTCTTGAATGCTGTGTTCATTTCTTTTACACAGTACTCTTTTTGCTGCATTTAATGTGTTAACTAGACAGTCTCTAATAAAATTTAGACTCAGTAAAATTTGTTTGAAGGTAGCACAATTCCACACTCCTTTGCTGAAAACAAACAGGAATTTTACTCCTTCTCTGACACCCCAGAAGGCAATGCTGCTTCAAACTCCCCCACCTCCTTTCAAAGCATAGGGAGCTGTACATTTAAAAGATTCATAAAAAGACAGTTGGAACTGTTTGTTGTGTTATGCAAAGCAGTAAATCATGCGATACTCATTTGCTGATTGCTAACAAATCTTTCAAGCATCAATAGATTGCAATAGATCCATTACCTCAGAGAATTTCTTCGTAAGACCTGTGGACAACCTTACAGCAGAAGATGAATAAACTCTCAGTCAGAAATGTTTTAAATGTAGTTGCAAAGAGGTGCACAATAGTAGATCTCATGATTTTGAGAAAACACAGAGGCAGTAAGTAATAAAAAATAGATCTTCAGCCTACAGCATAAATTAAAACAGTATGTAAATAACATCTGCCATAAACATCTCACTCAAAGAAAATGCATCTTGTAACACTGCAAAAGGAAGGACAGGTTTAAAAGAAATTATGAATTTGGTTTTGCAAAGTGAATGCTATTGTAAGAAAACACTCAAAGAGCTAGAGAAGATTCTGCAGATGACAGAAAAGCTGTAATAGATCTGAAACGGCACTACTCCTAAAGGGTCTGCATCACCTTACTTCAGAGGCTCACAGAGAACCATCATTTTGGAAGTTACAGGTACAAAACAAAAAAAAAAAAAAAGGAAAAACAAGAGCAAATATACTGAGTGGTGACTATGCATCAATGTGTGTTTGTTGACTATTTTTCATATGATATTTTTTTCCTTTTAAGTAGGAGCTTTTTTAACTTGGGATCTGTATACAAAGTGAAAACATAGTATTTTCCTCACTTAAAATCAGAGGTTATTCTGGAAAGATACTGAGATAACATTCTGTGCCTGATGTGTCAGTGTTTTCCCTCAGAAGTCATAAGAAAGTGAGAGGACAATGATGAAGACCTGTATCTAGTTCAGCTTCCAAAATCAGCAATGTTGCAACAGTGTTTATGCAGAGCTACTGAATGGACAAAGGATTCAAATCTTAATAGAAAGCATAAAATAAAAAAAAGCATTGTTATCTGGAAGTTTCATTTCTAGGACTGCTTTCACTTGAACATTTAATGAGTAGTACCTCTCAAAATTTTACCTCTGGTCATCTTTTTATAGCCAAATAGAGTGGCAAAGAACATTAAAGAACAGATCTTAAAAGCCGATCCCATATTTCCGATGGGATAAGGCTCAAGGTCTAAGTGAGCTGCACAGTTTTACATGTGAACAGTAAGATCCCTAAAAGCACTTTCTGAATATGAAGAGTGTGTAAAGCTTCAGATATGGATATAACCAGGTCCTAGAAATCCCAAGATGGATACAGTTAGGAAGCACTAATGCATCAGACTGTTACCTGAAAATTTCTCAGGCCAATGATGGCTGCGGTTTGAGATTGCTCAGTTAACAGACTGTATACTTTAAATGGTGATGCAGGAGTCTAGGGAAATAAACGCATCTCATAGACTGATACAATTATAAGATTTTAATGTATATGGACTCTATAGCAAGTGTTAATGGTATTTTTAAGATTAGCTATTGGGAAAGAAATAGGAAATTACTCTTTGAAGGGCTCCAATTATTTTGTTATGTAACTCATTCAATGAAGTGCTCTAATAGATTCAGGCAACAAACAAAGCAAAGCTTTGTGAAACAACCTATTTTCTAATTATTTAAAACACAGATTATGTAATAATCTTTTTCCCCTAAAAAAACAAAAGCAAACTCATTGTACATGAAGACTATAAGGCAATAAAAATATTCTGTAGTCATAAGGTCAGAACCATTGATCATCTCTAAAAAGAAATATTTATGCTCAAATTCTTCCAAAGCTGGTGAAAGTTGTCTCTTATGAGTTAAGGTGAGCTGGAGAGCCAATATAGAGTTATCCTGGTTATTGCAAGTGAAGAGGAAAGATAGTATTCCATTCCTTCACCTAATATTGTTTATTTTTGCTATGGATTGTTTGAAGTGCTCAAAGCTACTTTTTTTTTCCTGGCATTAATTGCTGGCAGAAGTACTACTGAAATGCTTAAGCTCATCCTTGCCTTGAGGTCAGTGATAGGCTTATTTGAGATTGCAAACAATAGATAGGTCTGCTATATTATTCCTGACAAAACTGACTGACATGATAAATGTTAAGTACTAAATATTATTTTAGGTTTATATTTGATATATATAAATAAATATAAATATACATAGATATATTTATAAATATAGTTATAAGCTGCAGCACGTCACAATGAAATAAAAAAAAATTAATATTAACCAGGGAACAAAACTTAGAGAAGATAAAGATATAAAAATTGAAGTGAATTAAAATATTTATTAAAGTAATCTCTACACTTTATTGGTATAAACAAACATTTAATCACACATTGATTGGAATAAATATTTGCATAATGTTGCTAGCATTAGTTTATTTTTTTTTTCAGTTCTTAGAAGAAAACTATTGTTTTCTGTTCATAGCTCTGAATGCCTAGAATATAACTTCCTAAAATAAATATATTGAATTAATGTGAACATTTCCTCAATTTCCTTAAGAGAAAAATGGAAGGCAAAACCAGATAGGCTTTATAACATGTCTAGATTTCTAAAAATCTCAATCCTAGACCAATTAATTGGTAAGAAAGTTAATTTCCAAATTGATGACCGTCATAGATAATCTGCCAGACACCTTGCTGTTTACACTGAGGGTGTCAAGGTGAAGTACCTTCTGCTGTCTACAAGTGTCCAAGTTTAAAACATCAGGGGACTTACAGGCTAAACTGAACACCATTAATTTAATAATGAAACCTTTAACAAACCAATATAGATCGTGTAAATTGTACTCTGAATATACAATATCCATTTAAAATTGTGATTTTGGAGACAAATTAGTCAATAAAGTAAAGTACTGCAACTGCAGTAAACAATACCACAAAATTTCCATAATTGCTTATTTTGTATTCAGAACAAGTTTTCAACAGCATCAAGTGTAGCCTCAGGCCTCATTTACATTATAGAATCATAGAATCATAGAATGGTTAGGGTTGGAAGGAACCTTCAAAGGTCATCTAGTCCAACCCCCCTGCAAGAAGCAGGGACATCCCTGACTAGATCAGGTTGCTCAGAGCCTCATCCAGCCTGACCTTGGACGTTTCCAGGGATAGGGCTTCCACCACCTCTCTGGGCAACCTGTTCCAGTGTTCTACAACCTTCAGTGTAAAAATTCTTTTCCTAATATCTAATCTAAATCTACTTCCCTCTATTTTAAAACCGTTACCAAACAACTACCCATTATATAATTTGCTTTCAGTGTTCATTTAGTAAACACTGACCACTAATGACCTTTGAGGAAATGTTATGTAGGTAGTAACAAAGCTATCAAAGTAAATTTTGGTATGCACTCATAAATTACACATGGTTTAAATTTTTATTGTAGGTTGTTTTTTTTTTTTAAGTCTACCAAACATTGAAAAGACTTCAGATTAACAACTCTACTGTGATACTAATAAACATATTATTAACTTTCCTTTGCAGATTCTTAGGCCTAAATTTACAAATATGCTCTGATTTTGCTACTTGAAAAGCACCAAAACCCAAAACATTCAAGAGATCTATAATTGTAATAAACTTGTCTGATGTCATACAAGTAACAGTCAACAGGACAAACAAAAGTGACTAGAACTTCTTGATCAGGTTTCTCTGCCCGATTACACAAATCTATATTTGCCAGAGACCAACATATATACAAAAACCTATATAGTTATCAGACGTAAGAAATGACGGTTGTGACTGACTTTGAGCATGTTTGAAAGGTGAAAGGTACCAAGGTCTACAAATTGATTCTTGTGTTTCAGTGCCGTGGCTGTCCTGTGACAAACTAGTGGAGAATGCAGGCAGCATGAAGGTGGCCCTGTAACAACTACTACTTCTCTCAGTCACAACTCCATTTTCTTCTACTGTCCAAGTGTAGACTTATGTACAAGAAAGGTCAAAATACAATGGGTTAGGAGGAAATAAAAACAGATTGCACAACATGTAATCACAACCAGTCTTTAGAAGAATTACTTATGAAGGATGTCATGGCAAGAAAACTAATAAATAACATATTGGAGACACACAATGACAAGTGCATAAGACAGAAAAGGGGCATTACTTCACAGCAAGCAAAGACTTAATAGATAAGCTAGTTCTGCCCAACATCAAGCAGTAAAGCAGCTGTCATTAGAGCAGTCAGTTTTAAATTACATTGGTCGGATAGTGATTTTATCCATGTCCAGAACTAGTTCTTGTAACCGTCCTCAAAGTTTTAAAACTTGATGGTCACATTTTTTGGGCAATCTGTGCCTATTAACTATGTTACATGAATTGCTGATTCCAGCACATTCCAGGACCCATTCCTTATTCTCAGCTCCTACTCTCAGTCCTGTTGCACAATTAGACCTAGAAGGTCTCTTCATTCCAGCCTGATTGATGCAGATGCTGTTGTTCAAGTTCACAGGTTCAGCCAGTAGCAAGGTTGTACTTATATTCCAGAGGGACACATTACACACACTCACACAACATTTAACGTGACTGTCACACAGATCACCACAGTCAGAGCAGTGCCTTGATCAGCACCCATACAAACATCAACAGCACTAGCATAAGCAAGTACTGTTTGTCCAGTTGGTCAGGGTTGAAGTTCACTAGAGAAAACACATCCCCTCTCACTCCCTACTTTCGCAAGCACACTCATGTTCACCTACACATCCCTTGAATATTAGCTTGGGCTCTAAGTCCTTAACATTTATGTTATATAAAATGCAAGGAACATCTTACTGTTAGTAAGATCCCACTGGAGGCCAGAAGAAGTCTATATAGTTATAAATACAATTATTTGAAATTATTTATCTTTTCTTTATTTTTACTTTTTACATTTACAGAATGTATCCATTGTACTGCTTGTTAAATTCCACTATTTCAGTTAACAAAGTTAGCAGTATTCCCTACCTAACCACTAGGATGTTCTTTTAGTGTTTATGCAACAAATAGGTGCTGATAGATGAGAAATTTTCATGATATTTCTATTGGCAGTAGAATTTGAATCAATGAATAATTTGAAAAACAAACACATAAATCATTAAATTTTCCCAGTCAAGGGGATTTTTCCCTGTCTAGGCTTCATCTTCTTAAAAGTTTTTATATATTAAATGGCAGTTTAAAACAGTATTTATTCCTTCTTTCTTTTGATATTCAGTTCCAGCATAGCTCCTACATCCAATGTATTAAAAGCTCTTACATTTTCTTTCTCTTGGTAGCTCCAAACTTGTCTTCTTATACTTTGTCACTGTTTTTTGTTTTTTTTTTTAATACTCCTTGTCTTCAAACCTTGACTCTGTTTATTGCATCACAGGTTGTTGAAACAAATTTTTAGTTCATTTCTGATCTACTTTGGCCTGTATTACTTTAATCTACTCATGTATATTCGAGAATACTTCACCTATACGTATGCCATTAGACTGATAAAAGTAGTACAAGGAAGTAGGAGGGAAGCCTGATTATGTCACATTGTTTCAGAGTCTGCAACATGTTATTATAATGCAATTTCATCTTCCATTTGCTGAAGATTAAGCTTTGTATCCATATTTTTCCTTTACAATTCCCTGCGGATGAATGAATGTTCAACACTTTAAATTTGGAGACATCTGCATATAAAACAGTATCAAGTGTTTTAGCCAAAGCAGCCCCATTGCAGGCAAAGGAGATAAAGGTGCATATTTTAGTATTCACTGTTTGGGTAACGAGGCCCTGACATCAAATGCAGTTGTTGCTACCTAACAATAATTGTGGATAAAATGAGTTTCTCATAAACCCCTTCCACAGGTCTAGTTTCCAGCTCAAGAGCATAACTTCTTTAAAAACTTGTTTTTCATAAAGCCTTGTTTTATCCAAGTCTGCTGAGCAGATAAATATTCAACAGTCTCAGTTCAACCAGTTCTTCAGATCTGGGAACTGCAGCTACATGCTGCAGATTTTTTTTCTGAGAGTCTGGAAGAATGGTACAGGATCGTCAACCGAAGTACAGAACTTGGACATAATTTTTGGCAACACACAGATTCTTGATCAAGACCATTGTCTCTCATCTGAGTAGCTCTGCACTGTTCTTTTACAATATGGCAAGCCTTAAGAGCAAAAGATACAAATGAAATAGATTCTGAAATCAGAAATATAAAAATACATAGTCATACATATATTAAACAGAAGGAGAAGGCTGGATATACATCTTCAAACTTTCGGCAACGGAATGATTCAGTGAATTGTATTAATATCTTGTATTTTTGTCCACATATGATGAAGAACGTTAGCTTTTATGAAAATCTCACTGACATTTCATACTTCATTTCGATTATTTTCTTTTAAAGTCTTTATCTGTTTTAAAGTTTTAAAACTCTCCTGAAGAATATGTCTACCATACAAGACAGCACAAAAATTGAGTTTATTTTCAGTGCTTTTAATTGTACTCTTTCTGATTTCAGGGTAAGAGTTTTCACTGCAATTAAAAATGTATATTCAAAGGTAAAATAGTGTAAGAGAAAAAATTCTACAGGGGTCAGTTACTGGATAATTTTAGAAATCTAAATTTGTGAATAGTAAATAATAATACATAATTTAAAAAATCTAAATGATCATTTTAGTGTCACAAGTGGACAGATGAAATGACGATCACTACAAATCACTGATCACTCCTTTATGACTACTTTTAACTATGCTTTCTGAGTCATACCATAGTCTGAAGCACTGTGCACATGAGCAAAGCAGTTTTTGCACAAAATTAGGCTAACCACAATCAGAAGCTGCTTTTTACCAATAAATGCAGTTTATTATTATTGCTATTATTATTGCATTAACTGGTCTCATAATAGACAATGGAAAAGGACACTTGGAAACACGTTTTATTAATTCAGTTGAGATAACTGTTTTAAAGAGTTCTTTTCAGTGTGAAGGAAAGCTGCGGAAAGGAAGCTGTCTACCACAGGCTGTAGGGGAAGAGAAGAGGAGAAGGTAGATTATTTTTACAATAATGACATAAATGCAGTGTCATTAAGTACTAATACGATGGTCTAGGAGATTTCTATCACTGGAAATTTTAACGATTGTGCTGGACAAAAATTTGTCCGGAATAGTGCAAGAAGAGTTGGTC
Source organism: Chlamydotis macqueenii (assembly GCF_036417535.1). NCBI lineage: Eukaryota > Metazoa > Chordata > Aves > Otidiformes > Otididae > Chlamydotis > Chlamydotis macqueenii. Next base: position 47,846,727 of record NC_141560.1, on the reverse strand, counting down.
CAGTCTAGGGGACAGAGGGCTATATGACCTGCAGATCTCCTTCTCAACCCTTCAGAAAAAAAGAAAAAAAATATGCCAATGGAAGGTCCAACTAATCCTTGTCTCTTTGCCAGTTCATATAAACTGCTTCATATAAACCCTCTTGTGATGAGACCTTTTCCTTTCATTCATCAGTACTAGACCAATAAAATAGCACAAGTCAAAGCCAGAGTGTGCAGCCAACTAAAAGAGACGGCATTCAGAAAATAAATTGCTGTTTAACAGCTCTAAATTACTACTTCTAAAGTAGTACAACTACTTTCATGAAGTATGTGTACATTGAATCAGGAATTGCCTTTGTCTAATCAACACTGTATTTCAACAGAAAGATTTCAAGAAATAAAAAGGATGATGCTTTTTTTTTTCTCCAGTCAAAGATAGTTGGTGCACGAAGTTCAGCAAAAAAAAAAATAGTAAAATTTATCTAACAATAATATTCACAGTTTTATATAGGTAGGTAACAAGCAAAATGACAATATATACTATACATATATATATATATTTAACAATAGATAGTCCCCACAGGCATTTATTTAATATTACTATTGGGGAAAAAGAAAATGAAAAAAAAAAAGGCTTTTGTCCTTTTATCCTTTAAGGCAAACTACCTGGATTCATGCTGATGAATTTCAAACTTCCGAGATGTAGCTTAGTTAGTGACTGAAGATAGTACTTCCTTTGAAGTAGAATTCCAGTACTCAGTAAATGATAGAAACATAGAATCATAGAATAGTTTGGGTTGGAAGGGACCTTCAAAGGCCATCTAGTCCAATCCCCCTGCAAGGAGCAGGGACATCTCCAACCAGATCTGGTTGCTCAGAGCCCTGTCCAACCTGGCCTTGAATGTTTCCAGGGATGGGGCATCTGTTTCACTGGAAGTACTTCACATGTTTAATGAATGTTTGTTGTTTTTCTGCCTCACTGGAAAAAGGCAAATGTATTTTCTAAATGTCAGTTAATAAGTCTTACATATTTGGAAGCTCAGATCCTAGGGATTTTATCTGGGAAGAAAAAAAGTAGCTCTTTTTCTTTACACAAACAGTACCCAATCTTCTGTACATGTATTGGATGGAAAAATATACAGTCCTGTGGTTACACTGCCCTTCAACCTGCAAGATTTACATAGACTTAGTGACTCTCACAGCTAGCAGTCTTAATAGAACACTAGCTCTGACATGGCTTCCATATCCAAAATATCTGTGGGGAACAGCAAACAGTAAAATGGAGTTTGTTATATGCTCCTATTGTTGCTCTGTTTTTTACCAGAGGCTAAATTCTCAATTGTCTTGCCTGAAGCTGGACCTTTCAATGCAGACACTGAACTATGAGCAAAGTAACTTCCGAAGAGAGGAAGAACAACATCAACTTCCTGCAGCATTGTTCTCAGGTTTAGAAGGACAATAATGTCCAAAGAGGTACCCGTGAATACTATGGGTGGCCTAGGCTTTCTGAATTGAAATGTCAGTCTTTAATTTTCTGTTTGTTTTTTTTTTTTTTTTCAGTCTTCCTTCCTTCAAGTAGGAGCTTCCTGCTTGAATCATTTGCTTAGTTATATTTGTGAGTGAAGAAGTAGTACTCAGTTACCACTCATATAGTTTAATTCATTTTCTCAGGTCTCTGGGTAAGGACTCAAACATTTTTACATCTCACAAACTGAAATTTGGTCTTTCTTATTGCCAGTCACCGACTGCATATAACCCTTTTGCTAATCTGGCAAATAGAAAGGCAGTACCTCACCGAACTCTACCATCCTATTGCAGGAGGTGAATATTTTTTTTATATGACTGTTTGCTGTAGCAAGCAAATAGATGTCTAATTTTCTCTGTATGACACAGTGAGTCCAAAGACACGTTAGGAGGTTTTCTCCAGAGAGAAGTACAGTGTCATCTGCTAGAAAAGGCTGTGCTCTTTTTTTTTAGGAGCAAGTTTTTTTCAGAATTTCACATCTGATTAATGGAAGTACTTGCAGCCATAGCACAAGCATATTTCATTTGACACTATGACCAAGATTTTGTTGGAATACAGCGAGACTGTTGTCATTAATAGAGTGATTATGGAATTTCCCCAAGTATAGGAATTAAAAGGAACTGTAAGACATCTGAGGAATTTTTATCTCTGAGAATTTCAAAAAGAACTCTGCCTTCAAACAAAAATGTGTATTCTTTCATTATCGCCAATATCAGATCAGCTCATACTGGATCTTTGCTCAGCTACACATGGATTGGTAGAAGGCCAGAAAACATCTTCCACTTTCTTTTTTTCCTGTAAAGTGTCCAAGTACAGTCTCACAACTCTTGTCTCTTAAATGCAAAAACTGTTTGATTTTGGAGTGTGTGCAGTCTCAGATCTCCCATGTAATAATGGATACACACCTGACTAAAAGCCAGCACTTTTGCACACTTCTTATCAATTCATTTCAGCTAAAATATTACTAAAAGATTACATTAAATAAGCCTTATGCACTAACTGATTTAAATAGTCTACCAAAGACTTCTTCAAAGTCCAACTAAATATTTAAATCCAAAGTTCTTCAGAATGGAGGGATGTTTGAATTTGGAGTTTGGCTTCTACATAGTAGTGAGTTCTAATATGGAATCAATCTCTGCAGAATTCTAAAGCAAAAAAAAACCCCTCTTCCATATTTGAAAGTAGTGTCATCAGTAAGACCATGAGTAGCATTTCATTATAAAGGAATTTGAGGATGTTTTTAGTTGGCCCCATTTCAGTGAACCTTAGATGTATAAGCAACTCATTTTTTGATTTAATTTCAAGCATTACAAATTAAATTTTGACAGTATCAACTAGGACTATTTTGAAGGATCTTTTTGAAGACTTCCAGTTACGTAAGATACTTCTCAAATTCGTTAGTAGTACTTTTCAGAGATAATCTTACCTCTCTATAAGTTGTTTGTCTCTGCTTTCAGCAGTAGCATTGCTGCACAGCAACGTTTGCGATATTGCATTTTAGGACAACAAGCCCATACAGATTTTTATTCTGCCAATTATCCTTTTTGTCAGAAGTGTTTACACAAATGAATGTAATTTGTCCTTTTGGGATGTGAGATGCCTTTTATGACACCTTTGAGTGTATCACAGAATAATTAGGGAAAGTGTCTAAGAACTATCAGCATTGGAGAAAACTGGAAAACAGGAATAAAATCAGAACTCTGAAATGACTCTGAATACCTCCTGGGAGCTCAAAGGACTGACTGAACTTCTCAGATGAGATTAAAATGATTGCACTTTTATCATTTTTCATACACATAAAACTTGATCTCTGCTAAATACCATCTGTGTTTAGTGCTACCTGTTAGATACAGGATCTGCCTTCCCTCTCTACAGAAAAAAAAAAAAAAAAACAGAACAAAAATTTTCAGTCATGGGTACAATTGCAACTTTTTTTTATATCTTTTCAATGAAATATAATGAATCTTAAAAAAAAAAGCCAGAAAAGTAAGGAGAAATGAACAGTTAACGATTTGCTGAGTTCGGGTTTTTTTTTCCAGTGGAGTCAAAAGAAGTGAGTCATATGCAAAAGATGTCAAGTATAAAGGAGAGAAAGGAAAGGATTCTTCTTTATATTCACAAAGATGCATGCATATATTAGGAGATAAATAACATGTTAGGGCTACAGGCTGCCACACATCTTCTCCTCTTATTTCACTTGCATGAAGATGTCTTGCTACTTCATTTGCAACTAACTTATACCCTCAATTCTATTTTCTTCACTCGTCAGGATAAGGAATTTATCTGTAGTAAAGTCAATATAGTTGGAAGTTCTGGAAAAAAACCCTCCATGACACTTCATAAGGCCAGGGAAAAGACTTTAAATGTTCCTTAATTTTGTTTCTAAACATTAATCCTCCCTCTGAGATGCAGATCTGTTATTATGTCTCACACACCTTTTTAAAAATATATATTTATTTGTTCTTATATTCCCAAATATTACTAGCTAGCCTTCTCTGGAGAAATTATGGCATTACTTGAACGTCTTCAAGGCTAGTCCATTCCTTGATGTCCTATCTTCAAGAAAGAAGACAAAATAAATCTTTTTCCTTCTTTTTTTCTCATTAGTCAGGGAAAAAAAAAAGCAAAATTCTGAATGCAGTATTGGCAGTCATTGGGCAGTAACTGTTCTCGGATTTTTAGTAAAAAAAGGAAGCTATAACCTGTCAATTAACAGATTTCTTTAATATTCCTGTGGGAATCACACAAACTTAAAACCTGGTGGCATGAAGGGTCATGTAGTAAACATGTTTACACAGTGTATATTGCATATAATGAGTACAAAAATATTTAATTAAGAGGCAAGTGAGACGATGCTTCATGTGCTGAAGAGGATGGTTCATTTTCACTGTTCAGCTCTCCAGACCTCGTGTTGTTAAATGGCTTTCCATGGTCTTCCCCTTCATTCATTAATTTTTCAGCCTAATCTATTCAATCACTCTCAGTACATTCTTTAAATCCTTCGCAGCTTTACTGTTATCTTTCTTGAGACAGAGGAAGGCAAATTTACCATTTATGGTGTTCCATGGAGTGCATCCATTTCTACAGCTGCATAATTATGTTCTTATTTTATTTGCTATTTCTTTCCCTGACATTTCTAGGATTCAGCTTGTTCTTCTGGCTGCTATTGAGTTGGTATTTTCATAGGGCTATTTATCATAACTCAAATGTCTCATTCCTGAATGGTGACAGTTAGGCTCTGAGCTCATTACTATATGTATAAACTTAAAATTGATGGAGTGGAGTGAGGGACACTCTGGATTTAACTGCATTCAATTTCCACATTGACACTTTATTGCTTAATCACTGAGCAGTGTAAGGAGATACTGCAGTTTTTCAGATGATGTCTCTACTCTCAAAAATAATTTAAGATAATAGGCAAATTCTGTCACTGTTATTCACAGCTTTATTTCACATTGTGAATGCGGGTATTAAACAATATAGATCTAGCAGAAGTTCACACATGACCTTCACTGTGGGAACAGATTATTCACTCTTTTCCTGTATGTCTTCTTTTTCTTTTTGGTGTTGAGGACCATATCAAAAGTCTACTTAAACTTCAAAAAGTGAAATTTAACTGATTTCCTTTGTTCATACATTTGCTCCAGTTCTTTCAAGGAACTGCAGAAAATTTATGAAATAAGTTTTAAAGCCATGGCAACTCTTGTCTAAAATATTGTTTATTTATGAGCACTCTAATTCTGTTCTTTATTATATATTCTGTTAATTTACCTCATAGAAATATCTAGCTCATCAGTAACATCTAATCAGACTTATGGAATCTTAGAAAAACAATTGTGTCATTTTATATAATAGTAGATAAGCTATTTCATATTTCAGTTCCTTTACAGCTACAGGTACAATACTACCTATTCTGAGCAGCCATTTCATTTATTTAATGCATGTTTTGCATTTGTCTGTCTGCTCTGTAGCTGCTTCTACTGACTCTGTATTTAGAAGAATCAGCTAATGAGTCCTTCATGAAACCTAGTGAATTTCTTTGACGTTCTCACACCAGAAATAAACATCTGAGCAGATAATTTGAATTTTTCTTCTATAGTAGTATATTTATTTTATATCCACCCTGTCTGTTGGTTTCACTCTCTGGAAGGCCTCTTGCTTTTACATATTTGAACAAAGATGTTTGTACTAGATTTCATGCTTCATCTTATTTGTTCCCTGATTTTGTATGTGTTTACATTTAACTTTTCTGAGTTTAGGACAGGTTTGGGATTTTTTAGGCTTTTTTTTTTTTAATTTAGAAATTCAGTGAAGGATTCCTTTCCCACTTTTTTTTTATACTTTGCCTTGCTCTTTAGCTATGTCAGATTCCTTTTGACTTTTTTTTTCTGCTGTATTTCCTTTGTATTTCCTACGTTCTTTACTACAGATTTTTAAATACTCTGCTCTTACAAAAATTTCTTTCTTTCTAATATTCCTTCTATTTTCTCTGTAACAAATTTACTGGGTTTTATACAGACCCTTTCTACAAATTAGGCAAAATAGTAATGAATCAGAGTTAAGATCTGAATGTGCTGTGATACAGTTTATTGAAGAACACCGCCAGCACTTAATAGAAGTCTTAATAAAAAGCCTAGAATACAATAATTTAATTTTTACTTAATGTTTACATTTTTTGAAACATTACACAAATTAATTTATAAGTGTGCATAGTCAACTATGTGGCTGTGGAAAAGAAGTTATTTCTGTTAGTAAATGTTGACAGTGCCCATGTACTCTTTGTTATCTGTATTTTTACATAGACAATTTCAGAAAAGCAAGGGGAGAAAAATAAGATTCAAATGCTCGATTTTCCAATTGCAACTGGGAAATAAAGTCAGTAGTGTCTCTGTTATAAACTAGTGACAGTTCAAACAAATAAACATGATTTTCACATTGCCCTACAATGTGCCTTCCACCTTTGAATACAAATCATGGTACTCTCAAAGATAATACTCTGTCAAGTAACAATTAAACAGGCAAACCATCTATCATCAGTGATTAAAATGTCCTCTGTTATCGGCACTATCATCCATTAGTTAAAGACAAGATCCATTTCAACAGAAGAAAATCAGAAAAATGAATTGTAGCAAATTTGATTAATCATCTCCTAATTACTAAAGACTGACAGAATTTTTTTTATTTATTTTATTTTGTTTTAAAGAGTGGAATCCAGAATCAGCTGCTATGGAAATGCCTGAAGACGAAAAAAAATAAAAGCTAGTAATTGTACGCCTACTGTCAATTTTAAAAATTGTATTTGCAGTCTTCTGTGACTTGTCAGTATTAGATATCAGTAACTTTTTCTTAGCATTATGTGGAAAGCTTTAGGTATGTGCACTTTGCTAAGATAAAACAAATTGCTTTCTTCACTGAATTAAAGCATTAGGTATATTGTCATTGAATGAACTGCATTACTACGAAGCTTTTACTTGCTTTAAATAACAGCAGCTCTACATGAAGAGTACTTCAAGTAAACATTTTTCAAAAACTCCATGAACTTCTCAAGGTCAACCTGTTATGTAAAGGAAGACAAGGTCTTGTTTTCTCTTATGGAGTATTTTACACATTTGTAGGCCTTATGCACAATTTTATTAAAATATAAAAGAAAGCTATATATACATCCTTGCTGAATATATTTCCTGTTTAAATAAGTACATTGTTTTAATCTTGCATTTAGTTTATATCTTACTGTTCAGGATTTTCATGAGAAAAGCCTACAATTACAAGCATTGGCAAATAGATCAGGTTTTACTTCCTGATTGCATACTAATTACCTAACATTATTCTAATACCAACTGTGCCAACCAAATGCTAATAACCTAAGCAAAAACCACTGCAATACAACACAAGTATTGTGGACAGACATTCATATAATGAAAAATGTATCATTAAGAAGAAGAACATTGCAGAAGACCACCTCAGATCATTGATGAAATTTAACTCCTACCATATACCAGTTTAGAAAAACTCTATTGCAAGAAAATGATTGCAATTGAATAGCTCAGTAAAGCGTGGAAGGAGTTTAACGTCATATAACACATTCCTCGTAGATGTCATTATCAGAAATTTTGTCTGTACTTTTCAGATTAGGAGCCTTTGTGGATAAAGTGATAAATTAAGCTATTCATGAGAAGTCATACTGTTTTTATTCACATTATCTCAAAGCTCGGATCTTCCTATGTATTGCATGTTTTCAGAAATACAGTTTTCTATTGGAAAATATGTCTATCTCAAACATATTAATGACAAAATGATGGGCTTTCAATTTTCACTATGATCCGTAATGAGTAGTCAAAGTAAATTTGCCTGGTTTAGAGTTCTATTGCTGGAGTTTCTTCTCCCTCCTTTCTCTATTCCTCTTTCTCTCCCTTTCCAACTATTATTTGTAATGTCAGCTAGTTTTATTTCCTAACTGAAAATGGCACTGAAAAGGAAATTTCTCAAAAAAAAAAATTACTCTGTCTTTGGTGGAAAGCAGACATATTATTACAACTTCTTAAATCTATGGAACGCCTTCTACTGATGTAGAATATCCTATTTATTATTCTCATTATCTTGCCTGCCCAGAAGGTAAGTGTGTCATATAACTGTCATATATGTCATTCTTACTACAGATATCTCACTGTGGGTAATAGTTAATGTTAATCACAATATCTCCCTCTCCATTAGCGTAATTGTTTGTCTCTCCCTCCCTCCTGTGGCTGTTTATTATGCCTACAATCTATCTACATAAGTGTACAGGTTGTAAACGTACATCTTCTCTCATGGTGGCTGCTGTATGTATAATTGTTTACCTTGTTCCCATTGCACTTATTATTGGACAATTCTTTTGACCAGAATAATCTGGGGTCTATGAATGAAGACTTAAAACTTGGCAAGAACAAAAGAAGAAAAAGAAAATAAAATAAAAGAAAACTATTTTTTTTTTTAAAAAGGGAAAGAAAATGTCTACTTTACACTCATTCCACTGCAAAGGGTTTCTGAAACTGAAAATCAGTGCAGCAAAATAGTGTTTGGCCTTTTGGGGTTGCTTCTGTCAAGGCAAGCATGTTGGTTCCCAGGCATGCATCTTTGGCTTATTTCATTCCTTTAGTGGAATTATTTACATTAATGTTTACTTTGTAAGGCCAAGTTTACCTTTGCTATTTCAAAACATTGTAAGAGCTGACCTATGCTTCCTATTTTGTAACATTATTAGAACAGGGGTATATATTTTTATTTTTTTAAGAATATCATTGCTGGATTATGGAAGATACATCATTCACCAACACACAAGACTCCTCTTTGATATAATCACTGATTGAAATCTAACAAGATGAAAAATCATTATTATTATAAAGATATATAACATGTTTTTATGGTTATTCATTAAAAGCTTTATTAATATAAATTTGTCAGATAATTGTTCACATCATTAAAAAGAAAAAAAAACCTCACCACTCCCTTAGCTTTAAGTGTCTGGTATGTTATCAGAAATCAAGGTTAAAGAAGAAAAGAAAGTGATTGAAACATTTCCACTTCCATTTTTATTCATATAAGTACATATGTGTGTGTGTTTCTTCTCTAATTAAGACCATGCTTTATCCTTGTCCTCTTAATGCAACATTGCTTCCTCTTACAAAATTCACAGCTCTTCAACAACTAGAACTGATATCCTTAAGTATGTGACAGACAGTATAAAGAAAAAGATGGTGGGACAGGAACTCTTTCAGTGTCTGTGAAAAAAAGTCATTAATATAATCCTCTGTTACATTAATTGCAAGTATATTTAAGTAAATAAAACCTCCATTTGGTATCGTACAGTGTAAATATGAAGCTAAATTGAAATTGTAATTTGTGTTTTAGCTCTACTTTCTCTATTTAAGTTTCTTTTCACTAGCAAGGCAGGGTAACTCCACAAAAATTATTCATCAAACCCTTTTTCTTTGAAAATAATATAAAATAAATATCATAGAATCATAGAATCATAGAATGGTTAGAGTTGTAAGGGACCTTCAAAGGTCATCTAGTCCAACCCCCCTGCAAGGAGCAGGGACATCCCTGACTAGATCAGGTTGCTCAGAGCCTCATCCAGCCTGGCCTTGAACATTTCCAGGGATGGGGCCTCCACCACCTTTCTGGGCAACCTGTTCCAGTGTTCCATATCAATTGTCATAGTTGACAGAGAGGACATATGTGAATTTTGGTGAAGGTAATTTAATTTCCTGTGTATCATTAAGTTCTTTAATTTTCCACAGCATGTCTTACATTTGAAGTATCATTTGAGTCAGTCTAAATTAGTCCATTTTTTTGTCACTACTAAGAAAAAGTAGAAAAATTCATCACCAGTAGTCTCTTTTGAGCACAATAAAGAAAATATGATTTAAATGCATTAGGATATGTAGGCTCTTCATGACAGACTCTATTCTCATTGCTACACCTATGTGCTCAGTATACGTGAGGCTTTTTTCAAATCCAGTTGTGGGTTTTAGTTAGGAACTAGATCAAGACATTAAATACATAATATTTTGTAAAACAGCAATGATTTTTTTTAGATGCTTTAATAAATATGCTAACAACATTGTCCTACCCACTACTCAAAAATATTTTCTAATTTCACAGTAAGTGGTGGTTACCTCTTGATTCAAAGGTGTCATATTTAAGTATCTTTATACAATTAAAGCAGATATTCTAAACCATTTAATGCATTTAAAGTACATTTTCAATTAGGATTAACATCTGAATCAAACTTCTTTTTGATTGACAGTATCATATTACGCACTGTGTTTCAATTTAGTAGTTTCTTCTTATTCAGCAAAATTTTTAGCAGTGTTTATTTTTGAGATTAATTTTTTTTTGCAGATTTTAAGACACAAGGATTTACATATTCCAAACACATGCATACATAAATATATATAGGATTCAGCCAATACCTCTGTTGTGGAAGTGTTTGTGAACATGTATGTGTAAAAGATTATTTGTATCGTAACCCCTCATATGTCTGTTACAGCCTACAAAGTGTCTAAAGCTAATACAGACTCATTACCAAAAGGCATTTATAGATGAAGAATGCTATTGAAAATTATACTTGATTATAAATAGTTTTGTAAGGTAAGGAAGTTAAGACTACAATTAAAAAAGAAATCAATAATGTAAATTCCACTTGTCTCTATATTGCTTTAAAAATCCCAGTTTTCCACTCTTGATCTTGACAACTTTTTTTTAAATTTTAGGCTGTATTAAGGGACTTCATACTTGCAGAAGAGATATAGAGGAAAAAAAAGAGAGGGACAGTGAAAGAAAAAATGACGCTGCCCCAAATCTTCATTGTCAGTATTACATGATTTCCAAGGTCTGTAGAATCTAAGAATGCATCAGCATGAAAATATGTGCTGGACCTATTTTTATCCTACTTCATATTAGTTGACCAAAGAAAGTTCTAAAATTGCATGTGTTTAGTCAAAATTTGAATATAAACTATTCAGACCTGCTTCTGTGTTCCAATATCAGGTCACCATGGTAACAGGAAAATCAGCAGGTGTAAAGTGGAAGGAAAGCATAAACTGAACTGTTACATTAAGGAATTAGATGGTCTAAGTGAGCCACTCCCCACTGAGACATTAAAATAGAGAAGTCGGAAATAGTGCTGGCATGTTGGCTCTGTTGGCTTAATAGGAAGTTTTTGGTATTCAGCTTTAACAACATAAGGATATAAAATAATTCTCAGTTGTAAAACTGACCTATATACCATTAGTGATAGACACATAAAGCACTTATCATATACCATGATGAGTTTTCCACATGTTGATGTTAATTAAAAGTTATATCTGCTTAACGAATTTCATCAGTATTTTGGAATCATGTCTGAAAAAAAGCACAGTGCAGTATCACACTATTGCTAAGTATATTGAAACTGAGCACATACTGAACTTACTGAATATTCTATAAAAATAGTTTTATAGAATTATATAAAAAAATGTATATCTGGTAACTAATTCCTCATGAACTACAAAAAGTAGGAGCTGAAGGCATAACTTCTGTATAGATGTTTTAGTTTTGTTTCAAATATTTTTCAAGATGATGATAACAACAATTTCTGTCTTTCATTCTATAAACAACTCTAAAGATGTAAAAAAATATTTAACTTCATAACTTCTTATGGTTTATCTTTCCCCTTTTTCCAGAAAAGTTTGATTTTTGTTTGTGTTGCATCATTTTATGGAGAAAAACCTGCTACAAGATAAGCAGGCAGATAGTTAACTCCAGGCCTCAAAATAACAAGTTTTCAACACCATCTTCAGACTTGAAGACAGCAGATGCCATTATCTGCAACATAATTTCCAACCAAAGTCTGCCAGATCTTTATTTCCATAAAGCAAATTGTATAGTATATTAAAATTCATATGAAAGCCACCTCACAGAGTCTCAGATGTTCCCTATCATGCTGTATCATTACATATATTTTGTTATCCAGCAAAGTTTACAAAACTTTGTGGAAAATTTTATAAAACAATGTGCAAATAGTGCTCGGTGTCTATAAGGGTTCTCTGTCCTCTTGCCCTATGCTCTATGCAAATGAATGAGCCAATGTGTTAATAATCTTGGCTCTGGCAACAGTGAAAAATTATTTAATATTCTTTTCTTGTGGAAGCTGTTGTCTGAACATTAATCATGTTTAGGTGCACCTGCAATTATTTTTTCATATATTTAATATACTAATTTTATTGCAGTGACTGCTCTCACGAGGTTTATAACAGTGATTAAAGCAATGTTAATTGTTGCATTCATTTCAGGATTGCTTCAATGTCAACGTGATCAGAAGTAATGTTGGGAAATGTCAGTTTCCACAAGTGTAGAAAGTTTTGATTAGAATTTGCAAACCTTTTTAAAACTTTAACTTCCAGAAGTCAGACTCTACTTCTCTCCAGGTCCAGAAAAAAATAACCTTTCATGATATCCATTGTTTTTTGTGTCAGTGGAAAGAATTTCAAAAGCTTCACACATGGTAGAGGTATCACTTGTTTATAGACTAGCACATATGTCCAAGACACTGTGTGTCCTTGACATCTTCTCTATTTCCTCAGAAGTCTATATCTTCCTCTTGCAAGCTTCTTTACAAAGAGCTGATAACATCTGAGTGTAGTCAGTGGCTGATATAGTAAAATAACTGATCACATTTGGAACACGGGTATTTAGTTATGTTGCAAAAAAAAAAAATAAATAAAAGACCGAAGGGAGAGTCTGATGTGAGAAAGTATCAGCTTTACACTGCATGTTGACTTTTTCTAAGCACTGAAAGGCCTCAAGGGATTTTTGGTTCTTTACTGAAGAGGCTTCAATTTTTTTTTTGCCAGCAGTGTAAGTCAGCACACTTATTTTTAAAGGAGTAATCACTCAGTCAGTCTAGATCACTGCTACCATACATAACAGATCTCTCAAAAGTGACATGTGAAAATGAAAACCAACATTCATGAACGTGCTTGTTTCAAGCAGGCTGTGCAGAAATCTTGTTCTATAACATTTTACAATACTGTGCAATATAGACGTGTCAGTCCACTGAGGACATCTCAGTGCAATTTGTCCTGCTCTGAAACTCATGCTTGGGCTTCTGTAGTGGAAGTCTGAATTTTATTTCAGCTTCTAAAAAACAATCATTCTGCTATGGTATAATGATCACAAGTGTGGAAGTAAAAACACGGACTCCATGGATGGTGTTCCAGAGACCTTTATTGTTAGTCAGCATTAGTCTTTTATAGTCTATCTAAGTTACACGTGAAGTGCGCACACTTAATCATCTAATTTGATTGGTAGCAATATAGTGTTCACGTGCCTTATGCTTCATTTGGATTGGTTATAGTTTTTTGGTTGTCTTTACTATTTTTGCCTTTGGTATTTCCTTATCTTGTTCTACTTGCAGTTTTTTGTTATTGAGCAAGTGGTGTTCAAGGACATAGCCCAAATTCGTCAATGTCAAACAGCTGTGCTCCACTCTTTGCATCCACACACAAGGGCTTAGGAAGTTCCTAAAAACCCACTGTCCGTTACCTCAGATAAGAGCTTTTTTGGAAGTTGTAACTGCAATATGTCAATATAGGAGTAACAACAGATTAATGTTCTTTCAGATTGGGCGATCAGAGTGGAAAGTGCAGAGGATGATCTCTCACCTTACTCGTAACTCTATACCTTCTGATCAGAGAAAAGTGAAAGGCCTGAAATAAATGGATTTGTTAGATCAGTAGCACAGACAATTTTATGGGTAGTGCACAATGTAATAATAGATAATTTCTTAACAAAGGCTGTAGATAAAACAAAATTAATTACTCTATTCATCTACTTAGGGAGGCTGATGAGGACATTTCAGTGGACCTGATTCAGTTTCTCTTTGTTCAAGTTCTTCAAGGCACAGTTTGCCTGTTTAATTGACAAACTTAACTCAATTTATGTCTATATGAGAATAGTATTTCTTGAATCGCTTATGCTCAAATGTCTTTCCCTGAAGGGGTTTAAAGTGTAACTAATTTTTCACTCCCATTAGCTTTTTCTATCAGGTTAATAAGTATCTGCATCCAGCAAATGACTATCTTCTGCAGTTGTGATGGCAATTGTGTCTATATAGAAAAATCTTGCGTGGCAAGGTTTTCGTAGCGGGGGAGGGGGTTACAGGGGTGGCTTCTGTAAGAAGATGCCAGAAGCTTCCCCTGTGTCTGACAGAGCCAATCTAAGACTGATCTACAGCTGGCCAAAGCTGAGCCAGTCAGCAACGGTTGTAGCACCTCTGTGATAACATATTTAAGAAAGGGAAAAACTGCTGCACAACAGCAGCCAGAACAGAGGAGTGAGAATATGTGAGAGAAACCACTCAGCAGACACCAAGGTCATTGAATAAGGAGGGGGAGGAGGTGCTCCAGGTGCTGGACCAGAGATTCCCCTTCAGCCCATGGTGAAGACCACAGTGAAGCAGCCTGTTGCCCTGCAGCCCATGGAGGCCCACAGAGAAGCAGAGATCCACCTGCAGCCCATGAAGGACCCCACACCAGAGCAGGTGGATGCCTGAAGGAGACTGTGACCCTCTCGAGATCCCATGCTGGAACAGGCTCCGGCAGGACATGTCCTCCAATGGAGAGAGGAGCCAACGCCAGAGCAAGTTTGCTGGTAGGACTTGTGACCTTGTAGGGGACCCACGCTGGAGCAGTCTCTTCCTGAAGGACTGCATCCCATGGAAAGGACCAACACTGGAGCAGTTAATGAAGAACTGCAGCCCATGGGAGGGACTCAGACTGAAGAAGTTTGTGGAGCACTGTCTGCTGTGAGTGGGACCCCACACTGGAGCAGGGGAAGAATGTGAGTAGGAAGGAGCAGCAGAGACAATATGTGATGAACTGATCACATCCCCAATTCCTTGTCCACCTGCACCACTACAGGGGAGGAGATAGTGAAGCCAGAAGTGAAGCTGAGCCTGGGAAGAAAGGAGGGGTGGGAGGAAATTTTTTTGAGATTTGTTTTTATTTCTCATTACCCTACTCTGACTTTTTGGCAAGAAATTAAATTTGTTTACTCAAGTTGTGTCTGTTGGGTTCTTCACAGTAATTGCTGAGTGATCTCCCTGTCCTTGTCTTGACCCATGAGCCTTTTGTCATATTTTCTCTTCCCTGTCCAGTTAAGCAGAGGGAGTGATAAAGCAGCTTGGTGGACACTTTGTGTCCAGCCCAGGTCAACCCATCAAAATGAAAAATAATATTTCCTTTTTCTTTTAACAGTTAGAATGCACAGTGTTTAAGAAAAGGCAGCCACTGATTAAGAGTCAAGAGTGTTTGTTTCTTTTTTCCTTCCTAAATCTTAATATGCTTAAAATTACATTGTGTGACCTGGTTGCCTGAAAAGACAGTGAACTGGAATCTTTCACCTTGATGATTCCTGTTAGATTTTATAACTGTGTCAACCAGCTGTGCTTGTTGTCTTGGAGATAAAAACTAGAAGTACAACGGGATGAGTTGTAAGAATGAGAGCAGAGTACGGACATGGTGATGGTGGTTCAATGGTGATTTGCTTTCTGAATATGCAGCTTCTTCTTTCTTCTCAATGTGTTAAGGCTATCTAGAATTTAGGTGACAGGGGGATGGGTAACTGTGCCCAAACCTTTGTGTGAAAGGTAGGGAAAAGATTTGCCCGTAGCTAGTAAGGTACAGACAAAAAAAAAAACCCTCTAAAACCAACAAAAAAAACCACCCCATCTTCTTCAGAAAAGCATAGATTCTGGAAAAAAAAAAAATGTAAGGGCTGGTTCAGCAGCAAATTTAATACTACTGTAGGTTTTTGCACCATTCTGACAAAAATATCTCCAGTGTTCACTGTCCTTACAAGGACCTTCACAGCACTCACTGAGTTCCCCAAGTAAGGAATATGATAATCTTTCTTTTGAAAATTTTAATGGACTTTTGATACTTTTAAGTTGTTTTTTTTTCCATTAGTACCAGCTTGTTTCAGGTAATTTAAATATATTTAATGCAACACAGATGTGTCTTGACAGAGTTACGTCTGACACCGTAAATATTACAGAGATCATTCTGAAAGCGAAACTACCTGAATTTTTAAAGTACTGAGGAGTCCTTATTTTAAAGGACAGAAGAAAACATAGATATATTTTATACTGTGTGTATGCATGTGTCCCTTCCCCCACAGGCTCACTGCAAACATGTTTTGAATTTAGATTCTGAAATAAAATGATTCTGCTGGAAATGTGGTTCTGCTCCTCAGTTATCTCTTGTCTAAATTTCAGAATGGACCTTGATAGCTGACACAGAACTATTTCTAGCTCTGACGATTTAATACATACATATACACTATGTAATTTGAACCTTTTGCTTTGTGAAAACTCAACTGATTTACAACTTTTTGTATCCATTCAGGCAAATTTCTCCTATACAAACTCACAAACTGAAGCGAGAAATTGATTCCTCCTGAGAAATACTAAAACTGGATATATATATTTACAGCTTTACAGAAAACCCATGCTGATGTCAAGTGATCATTGAAAACCTAGAGCAGGAGATTCCTGTGGTAGTTTGGGTTTGTCTAAAATACAAACAAGCCTTTTTTTTCCTAATCTTTTAAAATTCAGTCCTCTGCTCTTTGGGCTCTTATAGGAACATAAACTATAAGAGTGCCTTTTTAGACTGAGTAAAAATTCACTTAGCATAAGTAGAATAAATGTCTTCTGGAAGAAACAGCACAACAATAACCTAACATACTCAATCTACTCCTAACCTAAGCCTTGGAATCTATATTTCGGATTGTACTGAAACATGATATGAAAGGATGAAGAGTATTAGAATTTTTTTTTAAACTGCATTAGCTGTTCTAAAATGAAGCATCTTGATCCCTTTCTCCAGTTTGCTGATCCTGCTCTCATATTTATCTGATGCAAATTTCTTGTCTTCATAATAGAAAATATCATAAATTAAAAACTGTAGCATCTAAGCAGTTTATCTAATTCAGTACATTAACAATTAAAGAGGTTAACTGTGTTTCATAAGAAATCTAAAATTATTCTTATTTATTTTCTCATTGTTAAAAAGACATGGGTGTGGGGGCAAGAGATTGAGACTATATTTAGTTTCTCAGCTTCCCCTCAACACCTTGAAGAATGACAAATTTACAGTTGTCTTCAGAGGTGCTTTTAGCAAGGAAATTTATCTTGTTTGCAAACTCTGAGGATTTTGATGCAATGACAGTCAGCTGTCACTGTTAAACTTAGCCTTTAAGGAGAGATAGAAGCTACAGTATTATCTGCTTCATTTAATATGAAATTTGTGATGGTAGAGGTTGGGAGAAAGGATTATATTTGTTTTTGATGAGGTACTTCAAATTCCTGTATTTCATATTGAAATAGAACTTTTTATTTGAACTTCTCAGAAAGCAGGAATTCTAACATTTTCATCAGCTTCTGTATAAATACGTGACCTTAAATAAATGTATACTGGTAGAGGATGCCATGCTACACGCAGAAGATTCCTTGATCTGCTTGTTAGTTCAGTTAGGGAATGAATGATTTCCAGTTCCAGTTCCGGGACTTTGAAGTGAGTATGGCTAGAACTCCTGGGAAAAGATTATAAAATGTAGGCAGCTTTCATCTGTCCTTTGGAGTTGTTTGCCTGCTTATCTGAAGGTAGGTTTAAAACACCTTCAACACTTCAGTAGTTCCTTAAGAAAATTGTAGAAGACATGAAATTTCTACAGATGTTAATTAATTTTGATGACCTGATTACGTTTGGAAAACACGAGAACTTGAAGAAAGATTTCTGAAAACTTCAGACTGGCTGGAGCCCTGCAGATGAAAGCTATCAAGTGCTAAATGTATGCTTTACAGGGCATATGGTTCTGTAAAATATGCAGGAGGTGTAAATGTATTTCTTGATAAAATAGAACAGCTTCTAACATAATAGAGTTTTCAGAGTTAAATATTCTGTATTTTCTTAATAGTGTTAATTATTTGAACAGCTATTTAAGTCAATATCAGCCCAGAAAGTGGCAAAGAAAATGGAAGATAACTAGAAGAGAAAATAAAATCATAAACAGGGAAATGTTACCAAGGGTCACTGACATAAGAACTGTAACAAGGCCATGTATGAAATTATTAACTCTTTGTATCAGTCATAATCTGCCTGGCTCTTTGCTGTTGTCTTCTGTATTTTTTCTTGCTACAGAACCTTCTATGATATGAAAATCTCTTACCAGCATTGTATTTTATCACTGAGTTCCCTTGTCATCTCTCATTGCTAAATCCTTATAAGAAGATACCTGAAATAATGAAGAATCTCATTTCATTTCTGGCTTGGAAATCAGGTTTTGTAAGAAATTGAGTGTTCTTGTTCCTTATGACAGTTTCATGACTTCTGGAAATCACTTTGCTCATCTTCCCAGGTAGCAGAGAAGCATATGCAAATGTGAATAAATTACTACCAACAGAGGACATACAGAAGCCATTTTGTTGGTGTATATGCCTGTTGAGTTTATAAAGCAAGTATTTTGATGAGCAATACATTTGTTTGCAAGAGCTTTAAGAAAAAAAACCAACAGAAATGCAACATGTTTTCACGGTTCAGTCAATATCTATTGTGTTCATATTAGCAAAGAACAGGAAAAACATGTTCAAACTCCCCCTACATATACACATCTGATCTGTGACTAGTGATTTCTATATATGCACAATATTGCTTAGAGTTTTAGCTTACTCAGGAAATTTTTGTTTCTAATAACAATGACATACAGCATAGCATATCTTTAGCTATTCTCATAAGAACTTCTGATCTCCGCTTGAATAAGCATTAATTTATATAAAGAAAAATTTATAATTTGATATTTTTGAATTCTTGCACAGTAAAGTAGTTTGATGTGCACTTATTTCAAGTAAAATACCCCAGTAAAAGCCTGCATGCTGTCAAATGTATTTCCTTCCTTTATTTTTCCTTAGCAGTGACACTGAGTGTTGATTGCTCCTAATTTGATTTTTGATGGGTTCTTACCTAATTAGCACTTAAAGAGATTTTGCACACTTAAAAAGATGTTCTGATGAAGAGGACGAAGACTTATTACATTTTTACATATCAGCACAAAAGCTTCCTAATGACAAAAAAAATACATTTTCATATTCTTGCCTGACCTATCAAGCACTGTGATTTTCTAATCTCGTTTCTCTATTTGAAAGCTTCAGTCTTGGAATCTGACACATTGCTAATGTAAGATATGTGCTTCTATTGCTCTGACTAGTAATTACTCTTTATAATTATAGCATCTTCCAACTATAATCATTATCATAAGCTGGGTAATAGCAGTCAAAAGGAAAGAAGTGCCTTCATCTACACTGCAGATTAAAATACACTTACTTGATGGAAGCTGGTGGAAGATAAATCAATTTACAATAGTGAACTTATATTCTAAGTTGAGGTCTTCATGAGGTCTTAAGTATAACTCCATCACAATTTTTTTTTCTTGTTCTCTCTCTAGCTTTTTCAGGGAAAACATTAATACTTTGTTGTGATATATTAGATGGAGGGACTCTGTTAAATTGAATCCTTGACATATACTACATGACAATGCTACTTTTCTTTCTCAAGACAACATAACTAATTGGTTCGGTATATCAGAAAAAAAGACATTTAGTACTAATGGTCATTCATAGGTCCATTTAAAATGGCAAATTCTTCTTATACCAGCTACTGTGCATGAATATAATACATCAGACTTGCTTAAGTGAATGATTTTTTTTTTTTCCTGGTGGCAACGCTATTAATGCGGATGTTCCTCTATATCTTTGGCAGATGGATCTACGTCTCCATCTGTCTACATAGTATTTATTTATTTTCGTGTTTATAAGTGTGTATTATATTTGACCAGATCAGAATTTATTCCTTACCTTATAAAATTAATTACTGTAGATTTTGGTAATTTAAGGCTTGCTGCACACTACAGCTGAAGTCAATACTTGGAAAATTGCTTAGCTTTATCTATAGTAACATGATTAAGAAAGTGTGACAACTTTCTATTGTTAAACAAAGATTAGGCATTGTGAAGGATTTGATAGAATGTTTTCTATGACTGCAATTATTCTGGTTTGACTAGGGAAATTAAGCATATTTAGACTGATATAACTGAGGCTGATATAATTCATACAACTAATGAGCTAATATAGCTTATTTAAATGTATAAATCCCTATTGAATTCATAAAGAAATGTTAATTTGTGTGTGTGTGTGTGTGTATGTATGTTATTGTGATCTTTCCTTTTTCTCTGGCCCTTGACTAATAATTATACTGGTTGAAAATTTCTTTATAGACTAGGTTTAATCTTCAGGGTTGTAAATACTACTTAAGTTGGAATCACAATTTAGGATTAATTACAAATTCTGCAAAAAGCACTTGATTATCTGTTGTCTTGCATTTTGTGTTATCCTCTATATAAGGCTACTAGAAAAGGTTAGCATTCTTCTTTCTAACTCCTGTCAAAAGTAGCCAAAGTTTTTGGTATGAGTTGTAACATTCAGTGTTTCTCAGTCAGGTTTAAATGACATTAAAGTGGTGTCAAGCACTAAGACTGTGCCCAAGGAAATGAGAAGAGGGTAGGAGAGAGAATTGTGTAAACAGTAAAATAGTAATTTAGATATCCCCGAGGCTGCTCTGGGAAAAAAAAAATTAGCACTTCAGCACAGTGCACAAAACCAAAAGTTCCACAGCAACCACAATTTTGCAGAAATTATCAAGCCTTTCAAAGATAAGTTACCAGGTAGCCTTTGGGCTTCATATTGTACAATGAGACTTACAGTTTGGAAATAATAAATTAGTAAGCAGTTGCTCTTTTAAGCCTATTTGGAGTTTATAAAGCCCTTTCACTTGTGGTCAACTACATAGTCACAAATTTATAGTGTTTAATCCCTATTGAATTAAATTATAATGTCCATTTTATTGTGGACTAAAGAAACTGAAATGCAAAACACTAGAATGCAAAACACTATTAGGAAAAAAACCCTTTTCTCAAACAATAAGTAGAAGTGAAAGCTGCTTTGAATTTTAAACTCTAGTGTTTCATCTTGCCTTTTGTCTGTTGGGTAAGGTTAGTATCAGAGACGAGAATAATTTTTTTTTTGTATTAATGGCTTATTCTTCAAATATTCATATGACTGAATGTATTCATATTTTGACAACAAATTTTGGAGGTAAGATAGTTTAAATATTTTCTTTTTCTTCCATTTTCCACTTCATTCTAATTGAGCTACATTTTTATAAATACTCACAAAAAATAACAATCTAATGATAGTCTAAGATGCTTAGGTATTTTATTTCTCAGTGACTCAGAGAGTACAACTGGTCAGTTGTGATAGCCCAGTTGATGGCCCACAATTTACTTTGTCACAATAATTTATTTTTTGTACTCATATAAGCTACCCTCAGTCTTTGTTTTAAAGAGCTAAATTATGGTATGAAAGAACAGGTAACTTTTAAGTGAAGATACCGTTTTTAGAATATTCCATGTTTGGTGTTTTTCTAAGGGCAATTATTTAACTATAAATGCTGCACGCGTTTCTTCTGTGTGAAAAAGTGAAAAGAGATCTAACTCTGCTGAGGAAATAAAGAATATATCAGCCATCCTAAGCAGATGAGTCTTATTGTGTTTTCTACTTTAAATTGTGCTGTTTTGGTTTTGTTCCTTATCTATGGTGTCAGTTGCACTTAGATACATTACCTTTCACACGATGGGGAGAGATAACCTAGGAAGGAAGTAGCTTCATGAATGTAATATTTTTGATACCTCAGACACTGAAAACTACAACAAAATGCTTTTAAGTATCATTTTTAGACAAGGACAATGCATCTTAATCCCAGTGGAAGCTGGAATCATTAATTCACCCTATTCTGGAATCTCTTTTGGACAATGATTGCTTTTCAAAAGACATATAAGACAAATGTCAACAATTCTGTTATCACAACAGTTAACATGTGTTCCTAATTAATTCTTAAGCAGATAATCAGTTACAAGTGTGTTGTGAAACCAGATGGTCTAAGATTTCCAGGATATCTGGCAGTGAAGGATGCTTCATTATAAATCCTGTGTTGAAGCCAGGTCTGCTTATAGGAATACAGTGTATGTTCTAATTGAAGGTGAACTACGTAACTTTGAAATACGAAAAATGAAGAAAAGTAGATTTCATTTTTCAAAGTTTTTATTCACAAGTAGAATGGAGGACAGAGAATCTGGAAGAACCATCATTGCTACTGTTCACTCTCTTTTTATAGAATCATAGAATCATAGAATGGTTAGGGTTGGAAGGGACCTTCAAAGGTCATCTAGTCCAACCCCCCTGCAAGGAGCAGGGACAGCCCTGACTAGGTCAGGTTGCTCAGAGCCTCATCCAGCCTGGCCTTGAACATTTCCAGAGATGGGGCCTCCACCACTTTTCTGGGCAACAGTTTTCAGTGCATATATAGAAATCACTAGTCACAGATCAGGTGTGTATATGTAGGGGGAGTTTGAACATGTTTTTCCTGTTCTTTGCTAATATGAACACAATAGATATTGACTGAACCGTGAAAACATGTTGCATTTCTGTTGTTTTTTTTTCTTAAAGCTCTTGCAAACAAATGTATTGCTCATCAAAATACTTGCTTTATAAACTCAACAGGCATATACACCAACAAAATGGCTTCTGTATGTCCTCTGTTGGTAGTAATTTATTCACATTTGCATATGCTTTGCTACCTGGGAAGATGAGCAAAGTGATTTCCAGAAGTCATGAAACTGTCATGAGGAACAAGAACATACCTGAGTATGAAACTATTGGAAAGCTTATGTTGCATGCCAAAACACTTTTAGATCTATTTTTCATGAATGCTGAATGCATCCTAAGTAATATTATTTTTTCTAGATGTTCTGCAAATGTACCCAAGGATAATATTTCTGCCTTTAACAGTTTAGAAGCCATACATTACTGGCAAATCAATGATGGGAACAAAAAAATTATATTATCACCAATTTACCGTAGATGAATATAAGCATCTGATCTCCATATGGCTGCTACTAGCTATGCTGATGGTGAACTGTTTTGGAAATTCCAGCCATTAACTCTCCACTGCAAAAAGAAGTGCCAAATTTCCAAGACAAAAAGTATGTCTGATGTTAAAATAACCTCTTTCTCCTCACCCCCCCCACCAGTAAAGTTATTTTCCTCCTGATCTTAAAATACATTATTTTTTGTTACATTGTGTGTTTTCCATTCCAAGAGAAATGCAGAAGTTCATCAACAGCATGGTGGTTAAGTTTCAGTCTAGATAGATGTGTAACGATCAGTCACACTTTCAGTGCAAAGATGGAGAAAAAGGACACCTGTTGACAGCAAGAAAGAAAACCAGCTTCCGTCAACAGGAATTTTGCCCCACTCAAGGCTGAAATTTGGCTTCTAACACTGTATTTTGGAATGTAATTGGCATAACTGGGCTTTCTGAGTAGTATTCTGGGAGTCTCAAGAAAATTTTGAGGTGTCCTAGATTTAGTGGAACATAATATTCTGTCATATTTATACTGCAATTACAAACAATAACCCTCTTTTTACAGTTACTGTTAACATGCAATTAACAAGAGAGTATCAAGCTTGATCTAATCTAATTTTCTGTCTTTCTCCCAGAGAAGTAAAATTGTTGACTGTGAACAGGGCAAGATATTTTAGAGGATGACAATAGAATCCCAAGCATGCTGGCGTGAAACACTTCATTGATCTGTTATAACAAAGATATGTAACATGTTAGGGCATGTCCTAGATGAACTAACTACTAACTACTAGTTAGTTCATGAATTTAAGCTGAGGAACACAAGTTTCAGTATCTGTAGTAAAAAGCCACAGCTGTAACTCTAACAACTTGTTCTATACAAGCACCACCAATCCCTTCCTAAAATTTATTCAGTTTATGACATTACTTGTTTTCTGTAGCAAACAGTCATACAGTATAAATTATATGGTAGATGTGTGTCATCTTTTAACCTTAGTTGGCAGTCAAATACCATACAGCTGCTCATTCACCCTTCCCCTCCCCAGTGCGATGGTAGAGAGAATGGAAAAGAAAGGAAAACTTGTGTGTTGAGATAAAGACAGTTTAGTAGTATAGCAAAGAAAAATATAATAATAATAATACATACATATAATGATAACAATAATAATAGAATAAACAAAATGAACGATGTACATTTTCTCACTACCTGATGACTCCATGATTGATACAGCCTGTCCTGAGCACCAGTCATGAAGAAAAATCAAAAGTGGTCTCAGAACAATCCCAAGTATTGAGAGAAAGCATGAGAGAGTTACCCACTTCACTTATATACTGAGCATCATGTTTATGGTACGGAATACATTCTTTGGCCAGTTTGGGTCAACTGTACTGGTGATATCTCTTTCAACTTCTTGCACTGCTAAATTAGCAAAACCTGGGAAGCTGAAAAAGTCCTTGATCTCCTTAGTAACAACTAATAACGTCAGTGTACTATCAACGTTCTTCACATAGAACCATAGAATGATTTGGGTTGGAAGGGAATTTAAGGATCATCTAGCTCCAACCCCCCTGCCCTTGACAGGGACACTGTCCACTAAACCATGTCACTCAAAGCCCCACTCAACCTGGACTTGAACACTTCCAGGCATGGGGCATCCACAGCTGCTCTGGGCAACCTGTTCCAGTGCCTCACTCACAGTTAATAATTTCTTCCTTATATCGAATCTAAACCTATCTTCTTTAAGTTTAAAACCACTATCCCTTGTCCAGTCACTACATGCCTCTCCAGGTTTCTTGTAGGCCCCCTTTAGGTACTGGAAGCCTGCTATAAGGTTTTGGCAGAGCCTCCACCTCTCCAGGCTGAACAACCCCAACTTTCTGAGTCTGTTCTCACAAAAGAGGTGCTTCAGCCCTCTGATCATCTTCGTGGCCCTCTTCTGGACTCACTGCAAGCTCACATTGCTGGCTTATGCTAAGCTTCTCATCAACCAATAGCCGCCTCTCCTCAGGGTTACTGTCAATCCATTCTCCGCTCAGCCTGTATTTGTGCCTTGGATCGCCCCGACCCGTGTGCAGGACCTTGCGTTTGGCCTGGATGAACTTCACTAGGTTTGCACAGACCTACCTCTCCAGCCTGTCAAGCTCTCTCTGGAGCTTCCCTCCAGCATGTTGACGGCACCACACAGCTTGGTGTCATCAACAAACTTGCTGAGGGTGTGCTCTATCCCACTGTCCATGTCACCGACAAAGATGTTAAACAGGGCCAATCCTAGTACCAGCCCCTGAGGAATACCACTCATCACTGATCTCAACTTGAGTTATTGACTGTAACTCTTTGTAAGACCATCCAGACAGTTCTTTATCCACTGAGTGGTCAATCCATCAAATCCAGGTCTCTCCAGTTTAGAGACAAGGATGTCATAGGAGACAGTGTCAAATGCTTTGCACAAGTCCAGGTAGATGGCATCAGTTGCTCATTCCTTGTCCACCAATGCTGTAACCCCATCATAGAAGGCCATCAAATTGGTCAGGCATGATTTGCCCTTAGTGAAGTGCTCTTGGCTGTCACCAATCACCTCTTTATTTTTCACAGGCCTTAGCGCAGTTTCCAGGAGAATCTGCTCTATGATCTTGCAGGCTACTGAATGGCTTGTATTTCCCTGGGTCTTCTTTCCCCTTTTCCAGTCAGTGGGGACCTCACCAGTCTGCCATGACTTCTCAAATATGGTGAACAGTAGCTTAGCAACTTCATCTGCCATTTCCCTCAGGACCTGTGGATGCATCTCATCAGGTCCCATGGACTTGTGCACCTTCAGGTTCCTTAGATGGTCTTGAACCTGGTCTTCTACAGTGGGCAGTTCTTCATTCTCCTATTCCCTGCTTTTGCCTTCTGCAACTTGGGTGATGTGGTTAGACCCCTTGCTGGCAAAGAATGAGGCAAAAAAGTCATTGAGTACCTCAACCTTCTCCATGTCCCGGGTAATCAGATCTCCCATTTCCTTCCAGAGAGAGTCTACATTTTTCCTAATATTTTTTTTTATCCCCAACATACATTTAAAAAAAAGCTTTTCTTGTTGTCCTCGACATCCCTGGCCAGATTTAATTCTATTAGGACTTTAGCCTTCTTAACCTGACCCCTGACTGCTTGGACAATTTCTCTGTATTCTTCCCAGGCTATCTGTCCTTGTTTCTAACCTCTGTAGGCTTCCTTTTTGTTTTTTTTCAGTTTGTCCAGGAGTTGCTTGTTCATCCATGCAAGCCTCCTGGCATTTTTGCCTGACTTCCTCTTTGTTGGTGTGTATCACTCCTGAATATTATTCGAATATAATATTAATTAATACTAGTAGGTACTGCTTAGGTAACTCAAATCAAATATGCAGCCTGTGTAGATTAGGGTAACTCCGAACAGCTGGTGTGAGATAATCTTTCTGTATTTTTTGCAAGTGATTATACAGAAAATCATATGCATGTATCTTAAATGGCATTAATCATAATAGCTGTAAGCCTTCCTAAAAAGGGGTAGGCCTCCTCTTCAGACTACCCTTGTGCACCTCTGAAAGGTAGTGCTGCCTAGCAACACTGAACATTAACAATGATGCTACGCTCTTTTGAGTTAAGTTGTCCTAAACTTAACAAGAACATGCTAGTGTGGTGGGATAAGTTAAATTTGGTTTAGAACAGTTATATAACTAAAAATGTAGCAATATTTAACAGTTTTGAGCCGATGGGTAAGGTCTTTCTTCATGTGGTTTATTATAAGCAAAGGTTTTCACTGCCAATTATTTTGGAGGGCAAATGAATGTAAATAGATGAAGTGAATTTACCATAAGACTAAAATATAAATGGAGCTACTGTTGCACAAATACATTCTATTACTATTACTTCTATAGTTACGTTAATTTCAATTAGTTTAGAAAATTATTTAGAAAAAAAATACCTTTTTGCAACTGATAGATCACGTCATTTGAACATTAACCATTATTAACATTCTATCAGTTAGAGAAGCATTAAAATAGAAGCCTAACTATTCAAGAAGGTGTAAGTTATAAGAAAAGTGATATTTCAGTTGTCAAGAGCATTGCATAATGCTAAGAAAAGGCAAAGGCTGATATTTTTAAATTTCTGCACTATAAACCTGGCATCTCTGCCAAAATGAGCAAAATACTTAATAGTGAAATGGCAGGACTGTAGGTGTCTGCAGTTTCTTGAGTATACAGGCCTTAAAGAAAAACATCCAGGTTATTTCTAGACTATGAAGTCAATTTTGCACCAGGCAAAATAAGAAGGAAAATAATCAGTATTTATGGAAATCATTTGCTCATGATTACTGGATTGCATTTAATCTCACATGTGTTGAATGTATAATCTAAAAAAAAAATCTGGAGTTGGAAGCAGGTCTGACTGCAACCGGAATTCACAATACCTGATGTGCTTGAAGTCTTTAATTTCCTAAATGAATATTTTAACTGTAGAATTGTCCCATATGAAGATAATGATCCTTCTAAGAGGCCTGAGCATTGACACAACAAAACCATAAACATTCCATTTTTAAAAGTACTAATATAAGATAAAAACTTGGATGCAAAACTTAGCTGACAGGAATCTTTTCTATCATCTCTTTCATGAGCTTTTTATTTTTTGTCTGATATAGTTAATTTGCTGCTACAATAAAAGTCATCATTCTAGTCAATTGTAAAAGACTGTGTCAAAAATTTGTCTCAACATTGTTGAAACATCAAACCACCCCCCGAACAATGGAACTTCAGTTACTAGAGTCTTCCTGTTATCTCGCAAGCCAACTCCTGTTGTCCTGCGAACATGAATGCAGAGCTGATTCTGAGAAATCTAGCCCTACCCCCCGGCATAAGCCCAAACCTGAGGCCAGAAGGAAAAAAACAGAGGGGCCCAGAGATGGTAATGGGCATGCATATCACCGCCAGGTGAGGGGTGCGGCTAGGCAAACCAGCTCTTGGAATACAATGAATATGCAACGAAATGAACAATAAAAGGACAAAAACAACCAACATGAAAAAAAGAGGAACAAACATCAAGGAAACAACACATCGACGGAAATCAACATCGATGGAATCAACATCGGACGGAACGTTCCCCCACCAAGTGAACTGGACTGTCGGGACACCGCAGCTCCATGGTGGTAGCTATTGCAACTGAAACTCTCCTCTTTTCTCCCTCTTTCCTTTCTTTCTCTCCTTTCTCTTGCATTTGCGAACTTTTTCTTGGGTAAATAAAGTTACCTGGTGCTTGACTCCGTTTTGAGTCTTAATTCTGTTCCCGAGAATACGAGCAAAACCACACTCCGGTGTGTGAGAGGTTGGTCTAGCCGCCCCTAGCCTCCCAGACTTGTCTGAGGTCAGCTAGAACATAAGGGGGCCTTCCTCTCATCCGAAATCGGAACGTGACATCAGTGACAAGAATTTGTTTTTACTATCTCAAAATAATATTTTAGGGATCTGTCACGATAAGACACGATATTGTGTCGATAGAGATCTCTATGACTGAATTTTAAAATCAAGCATTCATCCCAAGGTATGATTGCTAGATTGATCATCAAAGAACTTACTTCTGAGTCTTTATCTGCCATAGGTGTGAGGGAGACTCTCATTCCTGAGACTATGAGAGTTCCCGAAGCAGAACTTCAGCAGCACAGTGGATATAAAAGCTGTGCTTGAGGACTTCAGGCATCTGGTTCAGGCATCTGTCTCAGGACCAGTTATCATCTGAGTGGGCAGCTACTAAGCTCTAAAAACTTGCCAAGTCTCAGTGTAGCAGTAGTTAAGAACAAAATGATGTGTGAAAAAGAGGTATCTAATTTTCAGAAGAATGAAAGAAACAGAAGAAGTAAGAAACACTGTAACAGTTCTCACACTTCCAAAACTGAAACTGTCTACAAATGCAGAAAATGAGTATTTCCTTTCCCAGTGCTTCTCCATGCAATAACTGGCTTTTCAATGAAAACCAGTTTAGTCAGTATATTTCTTCATATTTGGTAGATATTCTGCTCCGTGTTTTCAGTATGACCATTGTAAATCACCACATTAAAAATGTCCAGGATGTGGATGGAATGCTACTGAGGATCACCGCTTCTCAAGACATAGGCTAAGATCTTTATGTACTTTTTGTACACTCCGTACTCTGTGTGTAATGTGAACGAAATGTGAGATGTTTATTTGAGAAGTACAGTCTCTATGCTGTTTCAACATCTCAAATTTTGACAACAAAAACACGTAGCTATGCATAAGTAGGGCAAACTTCCCTGTGAGGGTGGTGAGACACTGGAACAGGTGGCCCAGAGAAGCTGTGGATGCCCCATCCCTGGAAGTGATCAAGTCCAGGTTGGATGGGGCTTTGAGTGGCGTGGTTTAGTGGAAGGTGTCCCTGTCCAGGGCAGGGGGTTAGAGCTAGATGATCCTTAAGTTCCGTTCCAACCCAAACCATTCTATGTTTCTGGGATTCTATGAAACCAATTGTTTCATCTGGTTGATTTCTGACACTGGCCAATACCAGATATTTCAGAGAAAAATATAAATTTCAGTATGTGAAATATTTGAAGTAGTTCAATTAACAAAAATTGTACAGTTTAAATTTACACAAAAAGAGGAACATTTAGTTTCCAGTCAGTTGTTAACCAGCTGAAAAAGAAGATAAATAAATTTATTGATTTATGTCACTTAATAAGTATCATTTTAAAAAAGCTCTGTCAGTTTGTTTATAAAGATAGAATAGAAACCATATGAAACCATTTACTACAATGATATGCCTTGTCAACAATGCTAATTTCATGAAGGGAATTATTTTTCATATACTCTACGATAATCTACTGATTTAAGCACACACACACAAAAAAAAAAAAGATAAAAGTTCCTGCTCTAGCATTCTTTCCTTTCATTTCAGTCTTGAACAAATCACTTAATTGTATGTCTTTACTTCAGTATTACTTGAGAAGCTAAAATTATTTGGAGATTAAAGATCTACCGTGTTGATTTTTATCCATTTTGAACATCTGTAATAGAAATCTCAAAATATCTCCAAGAAAAAATAAAACAGATTAAGAACATTTGCCCTCACTACGTACTCAGAATATGGGTTACAAGGTAGGGATGCTGACAGTAGTTAACTGTCTGTCCATTATTGGAGTTGAATTACTCTTTTTCAGGTTTTCCAGAATATTTTTGCCAGCTTACCTTTTACCAGTTCGTATTCCGATGCCTCAGTACATTCACCTAGTTAATTAGCTTTACTTTTATTTCTTACTCAGGACACCTGAATCATGTGTCACATTGTTGTTTATGGATAATTTTTTATTCTATGATTTTTACAAGCTGCTACAGCTTTTTGCACTGCCAAGGCTCAAGAACTACCTTTGTCTCCTTACTGAGCCATTAAATGCACTGTGTTTCTGGACCACTGACACTGCAGTGCATTTGTGCCGCTTCAGTTCTGACAAAGATTTACAAGTACTTGACCTTTTCAATTGAGAAAAAAACTTCTATTTCTGAATGCTTCTGCACATATGTTCATTTCAGATTCTTTTCCTTAACAGAATATAAAATTACATGACAGAAACTAACCAGTTTAGCAATATTGAGTTGGTACCAGATGAAATCTAGACCCTAAGTAACTATACATACGGAGTATGATATGTGAAAAAGAAAGTAAGCACTGTTCTGTACTTTCAGGACAAAATAAAAAAGAAACCTGAGTAAATGTGACTGGGAATAATACTATGAATATGTCTGAGAAATATGTCATTTTATTTTTGTCATGAATGTACAAAATATCCTTCATTATTGCAGATGCATTTGATATATATATATAAATATTCTCCAAATGGCTTGAATAAGCAGTTGTTGGTCTGTGAAACATTTACATGCTACTTAGTGTAACCAGTTTCTACTAGTTTTTTGGCATAGGTGTGCAGATGTCTCAGAAAGTGTATGGTTACTCTCCCTCTTCCGGATTTCTTTTAAAGGCAGAATTACAAATGATAAAAAGATCTCAAAGGGATATTTTCATTCCCAACTCCACACAAGGAATTCACACAATTTCTGAAGAAAGCTTTAGTACTTGGGCCCTCTGGAGGTGTAAAAAGTGCATGGAAGGTAAAATACATATCTGTGATTAAACTCAACACTGAACATAGCCTCTGGGTTTCTAGCAGTGTTAGACAGAGGGGTAAGCAGAAAGGGTGCTGAGGCAAAATGCTGTAAATCCTCAAACTGTTTCTGCTGCAGCCACTGTTGTCATCCACAAAGAGGAGCTGGAGACCCATGACAGTGGGGTGCACAAGGCGGTGTCTACTGTAAGGAGCCCAAAGAAAAAGGATGGTGTAGTGGATATTAAAGTATTTTCTTCAGTTCTTTTTGTAACTGCAGTAACATTAATATAATAATATTATAATATTGATTAATATCATAATATTAATATTATCAAAGCACAGATCGTCCTCTGATCCAGAGGGCATAAAGCCTTTCAAAGTATTCAGAACTGACTACACTGGTAATGTACCCACTCACTCTGGTAACCTGAGTGACAGAGTGTTGACAGGAGCATGTTGGTATAGAAAGAATATTATAGCATGGCTGTGCTTCAAAACTGGAGTACAGAGTAAAGCGTTTCATATAATTGCCCTGTCTTCCATCACAGCTAAATGAGCTCCTGATACATTAGGGGTAGGAGTAATTTTTTCTCTGTCCCTACACTAGGCTCTGAATTTCTTATATGAAATAAAAATAATACTATAAAAATGTTTTAGCAAAAACATGGATCCTTTTTCAATAGGTGAATAGATTTTTTTCCCATTGTCTTTCCTTCTATTTCTATTCTTTTTTCTCT
Organism: Chlamydotis macqueenii; assembly: GCF_036417535.1. NCBI lineage: Eukaryota > Metazoa > Chordata > Aves > Otidiformes > Otididae > Chlamydotis > Chlamydotis macqueenii. Next base: position 47,814,814 of record NC_141560.1, on the reverse strand, counting down.
CCTGACAAAAGAGAAAAGAAGAGGTCTCTCGTATCATATGAGACCTAATAAAATAACAGGCTTACAGATGCTTAGCTGGATCCTCTAATTTTTATCTTGCTTTCATATTCCATGTGTGTGTCTGAGAGATTTTTGATGAGTAAGACAGTGGACTTTCATTAGTAAGAACACTTTTTCTCCTTCAAAATCATCCCTCTTCCTTCTAATATAAATTCATGTTATATTGATGCTCATATTATGACGATTTTATCTCCAATAACATCAATTCTAAATAGTCAGAGATCACAAGTTTTGGAAAGTTTTGTAAAGTGCTGTCACACACTCTTATTTCCTTTCATTTCAGTATCAATCATTGTTATTCCAAGCCTTTTCTTTCAGTAGCACCAGAAAACAGTAAATATAAACAAGTGTTTCTAATCACAATTACACAGACCCCTAGGTAAATAATAGTAATATCTTACTCTTTAATAGTAATTGTATAGTTCAAGAACAAAAATTATGTAGCCAATGATATATTAATGATAAATACTGCAAAATTTGCAGAATATAAGACATAAAAACTTTCAGTAAAATCTACTAGCATGCTAAGCATTATTTACTTTTCAGCATTGCTGTACATTAAGCTTATAATTAACTTTTAATTAGCAGTGAGTAATTCTATTCCAGAAATGTAAGCTGAAATAACATTTAAAATCAATTATAAATAATAAAATTCAAAGAAATTGTAGGAATTATCAGAAACAGCTGTCAGAATATTCTTGATGTCTTTCAGATATCTGGTTCTGGAAAAGAAAATCAGAAATTGGAAGTGACCTATTTGTTCACATTAAATATATGTAAGAAATTATTTCATATATGTATATGAAATCAGCTGTATCTGGAAGAAAATAAATCATTGCTTCCTAAAATGCATGGCAGATAATTCACACTACTATCATTGCAAATAAGGTACCCATTTCCTACTGACATGCAGTATTTTCCTATATAGGAAAATGTTCAGTATCTATGTAGTAGCTACAGAGGGAAAAGCAATAAGTGGAAGGGAGGGGAAGAGAGGGGAATGTTAAGGAGAGGTGACAGTGGAATATTAAGAGGAGGAGAGGACAGGGAAGATTAAGGAAAGGAGTGCAAAGAAGAAGGATAGGGAAGGGAAGGGGAGGGAAGGGGAGGAAAGGGGAGGGGAGGGGAGGGGAGGGGAGGAAGGAAATAAAGGAAAAAGTAAAAGGCAATCCTTAATTACCCATCACACTTCTGGAAAAATAGATTTCATGCTTATAAACATAGATATAAAAGACAATGATGATGCAGGCTACAATGAAACTTCTCAAAATTTTTCTGTTCATGGGTCATCACTGAATATGAGCTGCAAATAATTCCAGATACTGATTTGTTAACAGCTCAGTAGTGGCTTTCTAAAAAGTTTTACATCCCCTTAGTTTGATTCTAGCAATCTAAAAGTATTAAAAACGACTTGTGAAACCTAAGTGGTACACATTTGAGACATAAACATACTGGCAGTTTAAAGTGTGCAAAGAATATTATTTCTGGGGACTCCTAGATGGATTTTGACCTATCTAAAACATACATAGCATGAAGATCTATTTGTAACTTACCTTTTTTGTCTTGGAGCTGGGTATGCTACAAAACTGATGATTTAAGATAAAAAGTGAAATATTTTCTAATATTGCTTAAAAAAAAATATTTCGTAGTCTAGAGCATCTCAAAAAAATCATATGAGCAGTATCCAAACAGGCAACACCCATTTCAAGAATCTGAAAAGGACCATCCTTTGCAAGGTAACACTTGCACAAGGCAGAACCTACAAAAAAAAAAGGGACCAGATTGATCACAGTTTATGGAATAGTTTATATGCAACGATACATATATGTTTGCATAGAAACACCAGGGATATAGAGCGGAGCTTGGGGAAGAAAGGAGGGAGCTCTTCGGTTTCAACTTTCCCCTTTGAAGATGAGTTGGGCCCTCTCAATCAGAGAGGATAAGAATATCAAAGATTGTATCACAGCCTGTTGGTTGCAAAAAAAACATGGTATCATTTATCCAAGGTGCAACTAGTATGTCGGATTTATGTATGATTTGCAATTGTTGACAGAGTACCTAGTAGGCAAAAATAAATAAATGCTTGCCTGAAGTTTTAAAATTTGCTTAGTGTTTCACTTTCAAAATACTCTCATCACAGCAGTTCCCGATTCACGGCAGTATGATCTACTTCTAGTATGCTGCGTTTCACTCTCGAGACAGTTGCATTCACCAATTGTTGCTCTAGACAGTTATAAAGTTTAAAAGTCAGGTACAATACCAACTGGAAAACATCCAGGAAAATCTGGTCCAATAATATGGAAAAAGTCATGCAATAAATTTAACACCGTATTTTTTCTTTTGTCCTTTTCTACTTATTTCCCATATCCATTAAAGCCTGTGAGGGGTTCCTTATAAAAAAAAGATATGCTTTCTTGCTTTTTAAAAAACACCAAAATTAATCTTGTTATAAGTATAAAGTTGCTATTCGTAGACAATTTTACATTATGGGCTGCTTGGAAGAGGAAAAAAAAAATCATTGCTGAGATAACACAGTAGATGATCTAGAAGTAATTTGGAAATAAAAAAAGAAGTTAATTAAATCTGTCCTGTGACTCCTGACACAGATGAGCAGCTGTTGCCTATTCAATCATTCTGGCTGACCAAACACAAGCCTACATTTCTTTGGAGTATTCATTGATTGCAGATTGTAAATTTTTACTATTCTTTTTTTCTCACCCACTAGTTCTTAGTTAAAAGGCCCAAGTATAAGAAGAGTCATTACAAAAAATATGAACAAAAATCAGTTCCTCATCAATATTAAAAAAATCTACTGGGTTGTCTGGCTGAGAGCCAAATGAGTAACTGATAAGGTAATACAAACTAGTCTTTCAGTCAGTAGTGAATATCAGCTGCAATCCTGTCTAACTTTTACCTGCAAAAGGAATCTGTTTGTCTCCTCTGCAGCTGTACCAGCACCTAATCATCTCTGACAGTGAGAGCTGCAAAAATCAAAATATATCTGCATGTCTGAGCTGAGGAGACCCAGTGCTGCCTCAGTCCATTACACAAACAATAGCAGAGTGCAAAGACTACCTAGGGACTCTAGCAAATTTAGATCCAATTACCTGATCCTAGCAGTTGCACATTACCACTAATTAGATTGAAGAAAACACTATATTGAGGGTCATGGCATATGTGTCTTATTTAACACACCTTCCCTAACAAAGCTGAAAAGGCTGGTAAATGTACAGAATGCAGAAAGAGGTTTTGTCTTTAAGACACATAAATTTCAAAAACAGTGCTACAGAGAGCTGGACATTTGTTAAATATTGACAGACAGCAGCCAAATTTCTTGAAAAGCAAAACACTGCATAAGAAAAACACGGTCATCAAATTGATTTAATGTTGAGCTAACATTGGGAGAAAATTTTTATTCTTATTCAGCTTTTATCCCAAATGCTCTCATTACTTAATAAGAGTTAATAGCAGTTAGTGGCAGTAGGTTGTGAAATGACAGAGTTTTAGATACATTTATGGCTGGGTAGTACTTGGCAGGAGACTGGGTCTTTTTTGTCTAGGCTTCAAAGGTAGCCCACTTGGTTAAAACCTGAAGTTGCAATGAATGGTATTTCACATACTGGAGAGCAAAGTTGTCAAACTCAGTCAGCTTTCAATCTTAGTTTGTACTAGAGACAAATAGTCCCCGTTGGTACCAACTGGAATTCTTACAGGCAGTGTAAGGAGAAGTTAAACTATACTGACTGCAGAGACAGCAAAACTACCTTGAAGAGAGATTTCTGCTGAACAAGCCTAGAACAAGGATAGTGATATGCTTAGCTGAAATTAAACAAAGGATGTTGCTTAGTGTTAAAACTACTGCCTTAGGTTTGCCTCATATGACCAAACCTTTTCAACTGTTGAGAAAACAGTTGATAGAAACAAAAAGTACCCTTATGGGTCTTGACTGAAACTCTTGGAAGCTGGAAGAGACTCATGGCTTACTTTTCAAAACACTTAGATGAAGTAAGCAAAGGGTGGCCGGCTTGTTTACAGGTTGTGTCACCTACTGCACTGTTAATAGAAAAAGCACGAAAACTGACTCTGGAGCGCCCTATTAAAGTAGCGGTTCCTCATTCAGTAACTTCCATCTTAAATGAAAAGGGGCAGCATTGAATATCCCAGACACAGCTGGTAACATATCAAGCCACCCTATTGCATCAAGATGATACTATACTTGAAACTGTCTCCTTCAACCCAGATACGTTACTACCCGTTGCAGAACATGAACTGCTGCAACATGATTGTCTAGCAACTATTGAGCAAATTTATGCCAGTAGGCCAGACCTCAGACATGAACCACAAGATAATGTGGACCTGAAACTCTTTACTGATGTTAGTAGCTTTGTGTGAAATGGGGAAAGAAAGGCTGGTTATGCAGTAGTAACTCTGTGGGAAGAAATACAAGCCCATCCCCTTCCATCTAATACATCTGCTCAGAAAGCTGAGATAATTGCATTGACTCAAGCCCTTGAAATTGTAAAAGGACAAAGAATAAATATTTATAGTGATTCAAAATATGCCTTTGGGGTGGTATATGCCCATGGTGCCATTTGAAGAGAACACAGGTTACTGAGTTCACAAGGGCATCCTATTAAATATGGACAGGAAATTATGAAATTATTACAAGCTGTATTAGAACCTAAAGAAGTGGCAATGATATATTGTAAGGCCCATCAAATAAGACAGGAAGGAATTATTTAAGGCAACAGAAAAGCCACTCTGCTGCAAAGAAAATGCCCTTACAAGTGAAAGTACTTGGAGCTCTGATTCCAACAAATAAAATTGATCTACGTCCACCCCAGTATACAGATAAGGAAGACCAACTGGCTAAATCTTTGAAGTGCTTAAAGGATCAAGCAAGATGGTGGGTTACCCCAAGTCAACAAATACTTACTACATCTAGAATGATGCAGTGTATTCTTTAAAAATGGCATGGAGAAACACATATGGGAGCTGACACCATGGTAAACAGTGTAAAAATATATGCCATTGGACCAAAAATGCAAACCACGGCAGATGCAATATTAAAAAGATGTAAAATATACTATGCAAATAATCCTAAAATACAAAAACAGCCACCCAGGAGAGAGACAAGAAGAGAAGTTACCCCCGGAGAATACTGGCAAATAGATTTCTCAGTGTTACCAAGATGTAATCAGTATAAATATTTATTGGGTTTAGAGGACATAGTTTCAGGCTAGCTGGAGGCTTTCCCTTGTTATACCAATCGAGCTTGTGAAGTAGTTAAAATATTGTTGAAAGAAACAAACCCAAGATTTGGAATTCCAGAAGAGATCTCCTCAGATAATGGGCCACATTTTGTTGCAGAAGTAGTACCAAAATTTCTTCAATTTAAGTGGAATTTACATACCCCATGGAAGCCACAATCTAGTGGCCATAAAAACACAGATTGCTAAGTTATGTCAGAAAACCCATCTTAAGTGCACTGAAGTTTTGTCAATTGTTCTAACAAGAATCAGGATTACCCATAAAGCTAGAGAAGAGTAAGCCCATTTGAAATTCTATATGGTAAACCTTACCCTATTAATAGTGCTGTATTTCAAAGTAATCAAATCCATGTCAAAGGAGAAGGAATGTTAAAGAATTATTTGTTGTCTCTGTTGCAAGTTTTGTCATCTCTTCACATGTAACTTAATCAATGAGCCCCTTTACCTCTCCACATGCCAGTACACAGATTCAAACTAGGAGACTTTGTCTATGTCCAAAGCTAGAAGGATGAGGCACTAAAAGAAAAGTGGAAAGGACCTTTTTTAGTTCTTCTAATTATGCACACAGCAGTGAAAGTAGAAGGAATGAATCAGTGGATTCACTGGGGCTGTTCAGCCTGGAGAAGAGAAGACTCCGGGGAGACCTGATAGCGGTCTTCCAGTACCTCAAGGGGGCCTACAAGAAAGATGGGGAGAGGCTGTTTAGTAAGGCCTGTTGCAATAGGACAAGGAGTAATGGTTTTAAAATAGTGGGGGGTAGATTTAGATTGGAAATTAGGAAAAAATTTTTTACGATGCGAGTTATAGAACACTGGAACAGGTTGCCCAGAAAGGTGGTGGAAGCCCCATCTCTGGAAATGTTCAAGGCCAGGCTGGATGAGGCTCTGAGCAACCTGATCTAGTTGGGGATGTCCCTGCTCCTTGCAGGGGGGTTGGACTAGATGACCTTTGAAGGTCCCTTCCAACCCTAACCATTCTATGATTCTATGATTATACCAGAATAAAGAAGCCCCTCTGAAAGAACAATGAACTTCAATTCCTACTGGAGATCTGAAACTGAAAATTTCCAAGAAACAGAACTAAATGAACTGTAAATGGGATTCAGGAGGTGCATACTTAGAATTATATTGTTCTCAAGGACTGTTCTTGTTGTTTTGTATATTAATTGTACTAAGTCCTTTTGTTTTGTAAGATATGAAGTCTCCTGCAAGAAAGAAGGAAATCATTACTTCGTTAAGCCCAAAAATGATAATTGGCATGATTTGTTTGATCCACCCAGTACAGACAATGGAAAGAGAATATACATATCAATCTGGCCCAGAAAATAGTCAAAATAGCCAACAAAACTGATTGCTCAGTTTGCACTCACTTCCCAGAACACCCAGAGAAGGGAGTCCCTTTAGTTGGGATCTCAATTCCATCCAACATCTCTTGGATAAAGTTGTGAGAAAATACTTCCCACAATGTTTCTGAGAAAATAGACAACCAGGGATGGGGCATTGAATAGATGACTTTTCCAAATGGGAAAAAATATTATATATGCATCAAATATGTAAACCCCCAAAAGGAATAGGAAGAACTGACTGTGTGAATAGAATAATTTTTGTAGGGAATGAGACACAGTATAATTGCACCATAAATTGAGAAGGTAGAATGTGAGACTTAAAAGGTTCTTTGGGACAAGGATATAAATTTCCTGTCCTTGAAGGAAAAAGGTAATATTGGATATGTGGGACAAGATCCAGAAAATCTTTACCAGCCAATTGCAAAGGGACTTGTACCTTAAGAACGGTAGACCCAAACATAACAATTGTTGATAAATTGAACAATAACAATAAAATTTGCCTCAGGACTTACTTTAAGGGCAACAAAAGATCTTATAATCCATTGATTGAGTGGAATACTGCTTTTCACTCTTTTGTTAGGTGGTTTATTCCTTAGTTGGGAGTTAGAGAACTCAAAAAATCTCCAGTTAACATACTGGCAATGAACAGAACCATAGGAAATAAAACAGCAGATGCTATTACTGCCCTACAAGAAGTCTCCCAATTAGCCAGAATTCCCGTCCAAGATCATACGGCTTTAGACATGCTGTTTGCCTCAAAAGGAGTAGTCTGTACTGTGATAAACACCAGTTGTTGTGTTTATGTAGACCAAAGCAGAAGAATTTCAACTGATCTAAATGGAATTTAGCGACTGTTCTGGTTTTGTTAGTGAGGGGGGGCCTAAGGTGGTAGCTTCTGTAGGAAACTGCTAGAAGTCGCTCCCCTTTGTTCAGTGGACTCGGCCGGGCCTAGGGCGGACCTGCTGCTGGCCAAGGCTGAGCCAATTGGTAGCAGAATGTCCCGTGATAACGCCTCTGCGATAACGTATTTAAGTAGGGGAAAACAGGAAAAAGAGAGGGAGAAGATGTGAAGCAGCTGAGCGGGGGGCAGAGAGGGGGAGGCGCGAGCCTCATGGGCCTTGCAGGCCTCACCCTCTGGCCTCCCGCTGGGCAGCCGACTGGGCCCAACTCGGCCCGGCCCGGCTGCAAGAAGTGGAGAGGAGATGAGAAGTGAATAAGATGTCAAAAGGATCCTGAGAGGTGTCTGCCAGCCTGTTGTGAGGAACGGCTGCAGACGCCAAGGTCAGTGAAGGAGGGGGAGGAGTAATATGGCTCCTGGCCAAGATTCCTCTGCAACTCGTGGTGAAGACGATGGTGGAGCAGGTTGTCCCCCTGCAGCCTATGGAGGTCCACGGAGGGGCAGAGATCCACCTGCAGCCCGTGGAGGACCCCACGCCAGAGCAGGTGGAGGCCTGAAGGAGGCTGTGGCCCGTGGAGGGCCCGCTGGGACAGCTGTTCTAGAGGGACTGCACCCCGTGGAAGAGATGACCCACGCCGGAGCAGTTTCACAAAGGACTGTGGCCCGTGGGAGGGACCCCACGCTGGAGCAGAGGAGGAATGCGAGGAGTTCTTCCCCCGACGATGATACAGCGGCGTAAAACAACGCGTGATGAACTGACCGCGACCCCCATTCCCTTTCCCCCCCCCCGTGCCGCTCGGGAGGGGAAGGTAGTAGAGATAATGTTAAGCCTGGGAAGAGGGAGGGGTGGGGGGATGTTATCTTGTTCCCTGTCTCATTCTCCTGCTAATTTTAGAAATAAATGAATAGTTTTCCCCAAGTCGAGTCTGTTTTGCCCGTGACGGTAACTTTAAGGATTTCTCCCCGTCCTTATCTCAAACCTTGAGCTGTTTTTCTTATATCATCTCCTCCTATTCTCGCGGAGGGTGGGGGGAGCGAGAGACAGACTGCGTAGTCTGGTCCTGATCAGGGCTGAACTACGACAGCGACAAACATGAATTCTTCATGAAGTACAAAGAGATGATACTTCATGGGACTTTTCTGAGGTTTAGAATCGGCTTACTTCGTGATTTCCTGATTTGAACAGTTGTCTCAGGAAAATATTTAGTTTGATAATCATAGGATTGTTTGGGTTTGTATATATTTACATACTAAAACAGTGTTGTATACAAAGTAACATGAATCTAGGTAGAGAAAAATGAAGATGAGACTGAAGAAATTAAGTATTATCTTAAGTCGCACAGGGAGGAATTGATATGCTTAGCAGAAATTAAACTAAAGATATTGCTTAATTTTCCTAGTAAGAACAAAATAAAGGTTACATACACCAGGTATCCTTGGAGACAGAGATGGAAAGCCCCTTAGCAACCAGGATATGCATCCTGGTCAGAGACAATAGTATATTCATAGACGTCTTAAATGTACATTGTGTGTAGGTGATCTATGGTTTGTTGTATCAACCTACACTGGACCCTAAGCAAAATTTGTGTTCTGAACTACCCTTAGGTGATTTTAAAACTACAAATTACACCCTGATAGAAGTAATGAGTATGCTAATGAAGAGAACCTCCCTAAATATTTAAAACATGAACATATGTAGTCATTAGCGATGGGAAAAGTATGGGTAAGTAATCAGTTATTTTATATATAATTGTGATTTCTTCCCTGCTATTATTTTGTATAAAAGACCTCTTACATTTCTAAAAGGTGTGCTAGCTTTGTGGAATACCACCTAGCACCCATCTTTGCGCAAACATGAAATAAAACAATACCTCTACTCAGTGTGTTAATTGGCTTCTGCACACTAGGTAAAAAGACCCAGATTTGGGACAACAATAGGAGTAAGTAACAGTGCAAGGACTTATTCTGTTGTTTCTTGAGTAGTTCCATGACACCTGATTGGGAGTTGGATTAATGCAGTGCAAAGATTATCCAAATAATACTTACAGTTACAGTTAATTATTTTGTTTGAAATTTATGACATATGCCAGTGCCTATAACCCAAGAAACTAATCAAAAGTTACAGAGGGATGAATGTGCTATTTGACATTTATTCTGCCCTTCCAATAAAGTAAAGCTAAAAGGAGAAACTGTTGGTTTCATGGTCTATAAAATGATCTGCGCCTCTCAAAAATATAGCAAAATGGAACATCTTGTAAAATATCTATATCCATTTGATGAAGGATTTTAATGCTTGTTTATGACAATACAGTGTATTTTAACAGTGCTAAATTCACTTGATTGCTGGGAGACTTAGGGTTTCCTTGTGATTGATGTGCAATAACTTCTCTGGAGTTACAGTTCAACAATCTTCTTTGCTTCCTTTACTGTTTGATTTTGTTTAAAAAAGTAAACCACCAGTACTAACCTTATTAACAGGATATCTGTAACATTTTATTAAGTCTTCAAGGAAGATCACCTTTGTGACCCACAAATCTTCTCAGTACTCTTTGATAAGAATGTCATTCATAGTCAAAAATTCTTATTTTTTGCTTTGTCCTGAATGCCAAAGAACAGATAATTAGCCATGGGCTTCAAGAAATGAAAAGAAAAGACGGGAGGGAAGAGAATATGAGGGGAGAGGCCATTTATTTTCTGAGTTTCCTAATTCTGCTTAAAACTTGTTCGGTTTCGCAACCAGATATGCAAGCCATTACTCCTTCATCTGCAGCCTGGCCATATAAAAGCTTTTTAAAAAAACATAAGCAATTACTGACAGGGTTGATTCTAAATGTGATTTTTAGCTATGCACAAGTCATTGATATCTGTGCAATTAACCATGTTTTCTTCTCTGTCATGTTGATGACATATACAAACTAGAAGTTGCTATTTCTGCATATTCTACATTTGTATCCTTTTTTTTTTTTCTTGATTGTGAGAATAGAAACACATCAGTTTATGTGCAACTGATTCTTCATCTAAAAATGCAAGGCTTCATGGGCAGAATTATTGCAGTATACTCTCCAGGCATGACTTGTGTATGACATACCCTTCATATGGAAATTGATTGCTGCCTGGAGTTTTTGAAAGGACACAATAGAATTTAAAAAGTGTCGTAGTTCAGCCCCGATCGGGACCAGACTACTCAGTCTCTCTCTCACTCCCCCCCCACCCTCCGAGAGAATAGGGGGAGATGATATAAGAAAAACGGCTCAAGGTTTGAGATAAGGATGTGGAGAAATCCTTAAAGTTACCGTTATGGGCAAAACAGACTCGACTTGGGGAAAACCACTCATTTATTTCTAAAATTAGCAGGAGAATGAGACAAGGAACAAGATAACATCCCCCCACCCCTCCCTCTTCCCGGGCTTAACATTATCTATACTACCTCCCCTCCCGAGCAGCACGGGGGGGAAAAAGGGAATGGGGGTCGCGGTCAGTTCATCACGTGTTGTTTTAGGCTGCTGTAGCATCGTCGGGGGAAGAACTCCTCGCATTCCTCCCCTGCTCCAGTGTGGGGTCCCTCCCACAGGCCACAGTCTTTTGTGAAACTGCTCTGGCATGGATCATCTCTTCCATGGGGTGCAGTCCCTCTAGAACAGCTGCCCCAGCGGGCCCTCCACGAGCCACAGCCTCCTTCAGGCCTCCACCTGCTCTGGCGTGGGGTCCTCCACGGGCTGCAGGTGGATCTCTGCTCCTCCGTGGACCTCCATAGGCTGCAGGGGGACAACCTGCTCCACCATGGTCTTCACCACAGGCTGCAGGGGAATCTTGGCCAGGAGCCGCATTACTCCTCCCCCTCCTTCTTCACTGAACTTGGCGTCTGCAGCTGTTCCTCACAACAGGCTGGCAGACCCCTCTCAGGATCCTTTTTACATCCTATTCACTTCAACTTCTGATCTCCTCTCCACTTCTTGCAGCCAGGCCGGGACGAATTGGGCCCAGTCGGCTGCCCAGCGGGAGGCCAGAGGGTGAGGCCTGCAAGGCCCACGAGGCTCGCACGTCCCCGTCTCTGCCCTTCGCTCAGCTGCTTCACATCTTCTCCCTTTTTTTTTTCTGTTTTCCCCTTCTTAAATACGTTATCGCAGAGGCGCTATCACGGGACATTCTGCTACCAACTGGCTCAGCCTTGGCCAGCAGCAGGTCCGCCCTAGGCCCGGCCGAGTCCACTGAACAAAGGGAGCAACTTCTAGCAGTTTCCTACGGAAGCTACCACCTTAGGCCCCCCCTCACTAACAAAGCCGGAACAAAATGCTAGGTTGAAAACACATTTAAAATGTTGAAATGATGAGAAAATTCCTGCTGGTGAGGAATAGATTTCATATTTTTACAGTTACTTATTTAAAACTAGCAGTTTAAAATGTGTCTTAATTTACACTAAACAAGAAAGGGAAAAAGTAATCTCATGTTATCTCTTTTAGCTATAAAGCAAACACACATTTGCTTTGATATTGCATAAGTACAGATGTGTTAAAAAAAAAAGCCTGAAATATATTTTTGCAAAAATATTTGACTCTAATACTTCATTGATGGAAGTAATGGATACTGATGATATTGTTAGGACAAATAGTATTTGTGAATGCAAAATGGAGATATTTTCCTGAATGTACTGGTATGTGATAAACAGTAACTTCTGAAAGAACATTACTAAGTGTTCAGTTCATCCTGACCAATAAAACACGTCAGATTTGAATAGCGTAGAGTAGAAAGGTGTAGAAAGTCAGGAAACAACACTGTTGACTGTAAACATGATAGTTCTGCCAAAATGAAGGATCATATGTTCTTCCTTTAGTGAAAAGAAAATATTTTTCAGTATAGTGTAGAAAATGAGGGAGATGCATCATTTTTAACACAATCCATTAAGCCATGGCATTGCCCATTGGTGGATGAAAGTAATTTTTTTCCTTCTTTATTTTTATGAATATGCCAATGCCTACGGTGAGAAAAATAAATCGACATTTACAATTTCATGCAGCCATATGGTGGCTTTTTTTTTGTTTTCAGAATTCACAGCAGTGCTAAGATTTCAGATCATTTCCAAAGTGATAAAAGTGAGCCATGGTTCTGTGGTTGTTTCTTACTAAGCACTCTTTTCAGTTTAAAGATCCTTTTCTATCATCTGATTCATCCATGAACTTTTCTCTGACCCAAACAGTGGCAAAATCTGCAGAACGACTTCACACATAGGAGTGTGAATCAACTGTAACAATAACATGAAAATATTTGATATATTGTCTTACTTATGCTAAGCAAACTCAGATCAGTTTGTCCTACTGACCAGGGACTGAGAAGAAGTAAAAAACCTCTTTCACAAGTAGTTAAATTCACACCAGAAAGGAAGTCTCAAGTAAAATCTACTCATATTTAAAAGTAGGAGTGAAGTGTGACCTATGCATAAGACTAATTTTCACTCATGATCTATGAAATGCTGGAAAGTATAGAACAAGAATGAGGTTTTTTTTGTTTACATACCTTTTGTTTCTTTTAATCTAACCCAAGACTGCAGTAATGGAAAGATGACTTAAAGAATTTTTTTTTCCATCATCAATGATTGTTGATCTGAAATTCTAGATTCATTAATTTAAGCATTAACATATGCAAGTATAATGAGTACTGTTAAAAAGTATAATGAATCTTTATTTTTTGAATGGAATATACTTTTTCCCACTTTAAAAACATTTTCAGGTATATTTTCTGATTGATTTAATGCTATAACTGTCCATAATCAATTGAACTTATCATTGTTCTGTCTCTATATCTAGTTATATTTTATTCTTCTGTACAATTGCAAGTATAAACTGCAACATGTAATGGGCTTTCAAATGAAAAGTTATTCTTATACAGAAAACAAATACTTGATTAAAAAGTGTGATATGAATAATATGTATACAATATATCCAGTAATATATTAGGTAAATATAATGCAATACACAAGGTGTATATAGTGTCAAATGTAGGATATTGTATTTGTAATTTGGAGTAACCACCTTAATTAATTTTCTTTACTAAAACTCTCATGTGTTTAAGAGCCGTCAATGCATTTATGTGGAGTTGACTGAAATAAATTTTTAAAGTTTGATATTTTAAAAACTAAGTTAAAATAAATTACATTACTGTATGTTCCCTGTTTTTCTGTATGCCAAATGCAGTTACACAAAATACCTGGCTTATCTGGGTGCTCGTAATGTTTTAAGCTGTAAGAAATCTGCCAGGATGATTATGTTTCTTACAGGCTCTAGTTTTTTCATTTGGCATATAGGAATTACTATACTGATCACATAATAGTCTATTAATCCTAACCTGAGCTGCATTTTGTCAAAGAAGATGAATTACCCATGAAAGAAAAATAATGGTTATAAAACAATCATGCAAACTATGAAAAAGTAATGGAAGATTCTGGAACGTTTTAATCTAACACAAAGTGGATGCAAATGTAACTTTTAGGACAAGGGGGAAAAAAAAGCACATAATCTTTTAATTCTTGTGGAGTATGATTTCTGAAGTGCTGTATACTAACTGCTTAGATAGATGTCAACTAGAATTAGTAAATTAGAGTATTTAATGCTGTTTTAAAATATTCAGTCTGTAACAAAATACTGACCAGGAATAGATCAGCAGGGTTGGGTTCTCGTCACCGATGGCTGACAACCCCTACTGCATCTTATCTGCACTGTACTTTCTTAGGTGCTGGTTTTAATATTAATACAGCCAGTTCACTCGGAAACATCTGAGAGATTGGCCTCATATGGCTTTATGCATAAAACCCCCAATATATAGTGTGAATAAGATTAATAGTGTTTGTGACCTGCTCATGGACTGAGATCTCTTAACATATTAAGTGGGAATAGGAGATTGAAGCATTAGAATATAAGAATATGAGAATTAATCACACAGACTAGATTAAAAGCCCCTCTGGATATCTTGTCTCAGATATTCAGCAATAGCAGGTGAGCAAGGAATAAGGTAAGAAAAGGTCATATATATAGATGTATACAGTGAGAGATAAAGATGTATATATATGTGAGTGATCCTCCTGTTGGAATACTCAGCCATTTTCCTGGAACTAATGATGTACAAATTTTCTCATCTGGAAATTGCATCCACACTGTCATGTTTAATGTCCAAACACAGAGATATCCTTTGAACTCATTTCTATTATTGAGCTTTTGTGACAAAATGCTCTGCAAATAACTACTTACCATAAAGTGTGAAGCATGAAAAAGCATTTTCTTTGAAGTACTTCCTTTGAAACTGCTATCAGATCATTTCCTAGAACACACTTCTTTTTGCGTTATAAAATAAATAATAAGTGCTTATTTTTTTTTTCACCTGCTTCGAACTCTTTATGTATGAATAGATTTTTCTTATATAATTTGAATAAAAGGTGATAGTCTATTTCATTTATTTCCAGAGTTACATACGGCCAAGATAATACAGCAACGAGAATTTGCTCTTTCGGTCAATAACAAGGCAATGCTCCAACTTGAGTCAACACTACATGTTGAGTTAACACTAAATTCCATAGGACACTTTCACTTTCGGTAGGCTTGGTGTAGGTCACAAAACCAATGTTTTGTTCCATGTTAAAGGTAGCAACACTGTAATATCAAGGAAAGAATTATATTTTTGTGAAGGGTTTTGGGATCTTTCAGAATGAACACAATTATACTTACCTGTATATTTTAAAGTAAATGCATACCTACTTTTGTAGTGTAGCCCTCAATGGATGAGGTCATCAGTAACAGTTGCCCAATGTCCAGGAAAAAGTACATTTATGGTCTCTAAGCCATCTCTTGGTGAATTCAGCGCTATGTATTTCTAATGTGCCCATGGCTATTACTTTCTCATTTTAATTCACATTATTATGTCTCAGTCCTACAAAGATGTGTAAAACATGTAAGTGTAGCACGGAAGTCACTAATTTGATGATACTATTCATGTGTATAAAAGTGAGCTTATATAGAAATCTTTGTAGGGCTGGGCCAGTGAGAAGAGGCAACATAAATGATTATGCAAATCAGCTTCAAAAGAACACACAGTTCTGAGTTGAATTTGAACATTTACTTTTTTCCTTTCTGAATGTCTGCTAAGATTTAATGCAGCTGTGAAACTATCTTCAGCTATAAGCAAAAGTCATATGTAGAAAGAAGTGAAATGTCAGATTTTTCTCCTTTCTACAAAACTGTAAAATGTTTAGCTTTCATTTTCCTTAAGATGGTGTTCACAGATACGACTATCATCAGTGAGCTGATGCTGGTGTACAATGCCCTTAGACAACAAGTTATCTAGATGTGGTTGTAGATGTCAGGAGGGAAAATATACTAATTTGCATTCGAAATATAAAGGTTTTTAAGAATTTCACTGTTTAGTTTGTAAAGTCATAAGATCAGTGATACAAGTTTGGACATTGTGGGCTCAGAATACCAAACTGTGAAAGAAGCATCTGTTTGCTGACAGACTGTGGCTATTGAACTCACAGCTCAAAAGTTACTTCTGGATCTATTTCTTGTTCAACTACTGACTCTTCTGAGTACTTTTTTCTTTCGCATAACTTGACTCTGGAGGAATTTAGATTCTTCTATTTATTGAAGATTATGCTCCTATTCAGATCTTTAACGAAAGTTAAATTCAATCTCTGCCTTCTACCCCATTAAAAAGAAGGAAAATTCAGCTATTCTCAAGTGTCACTCATTGTCATGTAAATAAGTATTGCATAGTCTTTTTTTTTATAATGAATAGTGACTGATTTAGATATACAGAGCTGTAAATTCAATGTATAGCTGTAATTAGATACATGTTCTTTGTATATCTCTCAGACTGTAAAATATTAATTACAAAATATTTTTTGATGAAGGTTGGTTAAATATGTCCCTACTCCTTGCAGAGAGGTTGGACTAGATGACCTTTAAAGGTCCTTTCCATCCCAAACTATTCTATGATTCTATAAATAGCTGTTTAATTAGCACTTGCTTTGCTGCTAGGGGGATTATAGTCAGATATTAAAGAGAAACTTTCTAGCTGCAAGAGAAGTTAACTTAAAACATCCTACCAAACGGTAGAATATATTGCACTGGAGGTTTGTAAGAAGAGATTGTACAATCATTCCTCCATACTATCTGACCTCAAGGACTGGTACCAGGCAGGGCTGGGAAGTCTTTAAGAATGCATAGAGTATTTTGGAAGATGACATAGTTTAGTCTGTTAGTTATCAACAAGTACGTCTGTGACATGATCCGTTGTTGGTATAACTCTCTATAAATGTGTTGAAGGCAGAATGACAGGGAAGCTTGGAAGGAAACAGTGAAAACTAATTTTGTTAATGGATGTTTACGTCAGGCATTTACAATTGTCAGAGATAATAGTGAGTTTGGTTCAACTTGTGGCAGAGATAAGAGTTTAAGAGCTCATTTCCTTGTAGTAAGAGTGACGTGGTATATATTATATACATTCTATGCCAAATTTTTTTCTAAAGCACAAAATCCTGCTTTTTGATGTATCAAAAGTTGTCAATTAAGTTTTTGTGGAGACAAATATGTCATCTGTTCTGCAATCAGAAATAGCTTGAGCCATAAAATGATGTGCTTAACACATTATAAAAGCCCTGTATAAATTTAAGAGAATAATGCATTGACTCCAGCAGGTTTTAAGTGGTATGAAAACATATTAGTCATGCACCAGTCTCACAAACATGGAAACAATTGCACAGAGTAGCTGAATGGCATGCACTGTATCGGTGGTCATTAATTGAATTTTCAATTATACTAAAACCTATACAGTGAAATTAGAAATATTTTGCATACCTCTACTTTAGAATCTTTTGAGTGGACTGTTTGCACAGTTTTAGTTTTTTTGAACACCTCAGTTGTTCCTGATTTTCACTGTAGGAAACTGACACAACCAAAAAGAATTTTGTTTAGAATTTATTTTTCGTCTTTCCTCTTCGGTATTTTTTATCACAATGCTGGTGTTTTCCAGATGCGCTCTCTAAAGCTTTTCTTCTATCCATAAGGAAAACCACAACATATAAATATGTACAATACTCTATAATTTTGAAGCACTGTTTCCTTAATATATTTGGTGCTCATTTCACCTTAATGCATAATCTAAATTTTCAGATAAGGCATAGAGGCTGACAAGAAAGAAAAGTTAAGAAATAAAGCTAATGCAAAGGAGTGTGCCAATACTCCCTCAGATAATGAGGGGAGTAAAGTCATAGTGAATGCTGGTTATAGGGATCTGATTATTTCTACTAGCTTATGTGTTTGTATGTCTTATATCCACCAGACCAAAAAAATATTATTTCATCTTCAAACTCCCTCCAGACATCTTTTAACTCACTTAGCTTTCTTGTAGCTTCAGGAAGAACTTAGAAAAAATTAGCAGATATGGCTGATTCAGCTGAAATGAAAACCAGAGAGAACTGCATCTCTTGGGAATGGTGGTGAGTCTGGCCTAGCAGGAAATGATTTCTTGGCAGTAGAATCTTACAGAAACATATGTTACACAGGAGAACGGGCTAGCTTTGCCATATTTTCTGTCTCAAAAATCATTTCCAAAGAAAAGAATTGAAAACGAAAATATTAGTTATATTTGCAATGTTTTAAGCAAAGGACGAGAATGAAGAAGTGAGGTTTGAGAAAACACAGGATAGCCTGAATTGAAGGAAAAATATGTTTTCTTTAGGCCAAAAATCAAAATACAAGACCTGGGAAATGTTTTGGCTGCTAACATTCATCTGAGACTGAAGAAAGTGCCAAACTGGAGAACTGTGAAGCTTTTATAAGGCCTGGAACTGCACTAAGTTCTGGCAAAATTTTTAATCATTAACATGTTGACCAGTTTGGCGGAGTGGTTCTCTCAACAATCAGGTTATGTATAAACAATAACACACTGGTTTAATTGGAGGATCTCAAACACATTACAGGCATTCACTATTTGAGACTAAGGATATTGGGTGTTCAGAAAGCAGTATTCACTGCCCTGAGAAATAAGCTTTTCCTTCTGTATATAAAGAATTCCTTCAGTTTCGATGCCCATGTACTTCACTTGCACAACTGGATCATGCATCTCCAAGTTCACCCCCCTTTTTGTCTCACATTGTTTCATAATTATATAATGTAGAACTCCTATTTTGGGGGCAGGGGAGATTAATGAAGGGGTCTGGAAGATGGCATTATCTGTAGTCCTGAATGGTATTGGTTTATCTAATCAGATGTGAATTTCATCCACAGAATCATATCACATATAATATAAAATCAGGATACTGATAAAAGAATATATGGTAAGATGAAAAATGTCATCATCTGAGTGAAAAATAAAATCAAATAGGAATCTACTTGCATTCCTTATCTTTTATATACATAGACCTGGCACAGCTTAATTTGTGCTCATTTATATATTTGGAGGGGTTTTCTTCTGAGGCTGTCCAAAGCTCTAACTGAACAACAGAATTTTGGTTTTGACTAAGTACCATAATAAAACAAAACAATGTCTTTCAGAGAGTCCTGATAGTCTTTACATGGTGTCATAATAACTTCTTGAAGATACTTCCCCTGCTTGCCTTGTCTCTTGGCATATTCTTCTCTTGCTAACTTTTGATATATTATTTATATTAGTGGCCCCAAGTCTTTGTCTATGCAAGAGAGAGTGATGAGCTTTCAGAGAAGCCTTTGGAGTCTAAAGTGCTTAGGACTTTTGACAGTGACAGAGTGCCCCAGGGTCCCAACAATTCTGCCATAATAAAAAGACTACTGTTGAAATCAGTGAGTGGTCCCATAGTTATCTGTTTATTACACAGAAAAGAGAGATAATATATATGTGTATCATTTCCTCTTTGCTTGAGCCTAAGAAACTATCCAAATATGTGGGAATGATTTTTTCTTATTTTACTCTCTTGAGATTTGAAAGGCATAAACAGAGTTGCTTTTTTTTTTTCCTGTCCTCCATTATTCCACTCTTCCTTCATCTTTCTTGTTAAAGTGCTGTTATAATTGAGCTACTGAATATTTTTAAAAGAAAAAAAAAACATTCTTTCAGTGTTCCCCCTATGGGCATGTGTTGTGACTGGGATGCTAATTACTATGCAGTATTTATTGTGAAAGACCTTAAATAGCACTGAAGTTCAGAGATAGCAACAGTTGGTAGGGGAAAGAAAGAGGCAGAGACAGACTTTTAAAGCCTCTAGCCTCTGAAATTAAACGTCCTAAAACTATCAGCAGCACTGAATCAGCTAAAGGTAGGGGGAGAATAAAAGTCTGTTTCCTACCAGTAGTAGGACCCAGTGTCAAGAAATCTGTAAAAGACAGGACTTAATCTGGACAAAAAAATGGGACAGAAGTAGTAAAATACATATGAAGACCAATTCAGTAGTAAAGTCAGCAGTCTGCATAAAAAGAAGAAAGAGATAAACAGTATGTAGTACACAGAGATACAACTTCCAGATTCAAAGTATGAGAGTATTTACTAGATTGAAGTCTACTACCAGTGTAACATCCATACTGCATGTCTGTGTGAGTTTGAGTGCCCACAAGAAAAAAAAGGAAAGAAAACATATTTGAAAATTTGATTATTTGTGGCTCAGATATGTTCATTTTTATAACCTGTGAACCCCTAGATCACTAAATTAATCCTTTACCAGAATTTCCTAAATAACAAGCAGCAAAGCTTCCTCATTAAGACTGATGACTTACATTTCAAATTTGATACTACTTATAGCAATGCTACTTAACACCAGCTCATGTCTCTGAAGATACCTCTTAAGCTCACAGAGGAAATCCTGTGCATTTTGAAGGCTTGGTATAAAAAGTGGAGTAGTGGTAAAAAGCTATCAAGCGACAGTGATACTCATTGTGAAGCCACAAAAAATGCTTTAATTTTAGAAAATTAGGTAGACTTTTCAGAATCCAATTGTGCATTCATACTTGGACTGTGTTAAAATCCATACATCAATGTTATTAAAACAGTAAACATCAGCAAGACAAAGTGCAAGTACAATCTGAAAATTCCTCCTTAAGTCTGTAAATTGGGTGAACAAAACATATGGAGCAAGAAATTAGTAAAAAATTGATAGTTCTTGACCAGGTACAAACAGCAGACTCAGCAATATGTCTCATGATACCCAGGCAAAACATCTTTAATCAAAGTATTTCCATTTTTACTTCAGCTTCTAAATAATTTTCTTCCTTTTTTTCTTTTTTTTTTGGCCATCCACTCTCTATTTTGCTCTTCATTCTTATGGTAATTGAATATTCAGTGGAAATATGTAATTTGATAATAAGTATTAGATGAAGAAATTATTATAATTTCTGGTGAGGCCTTGTGCTGTAGATGCATTAAGTCAAGTGAAAAGTGAAACAAATTAAGGTGTCTAACTGTTCTCCATCTTTTTTCAGTTGACAATCTTAAATGCTTAGCAAATCAAAATAGATATTAACATGTACTTTGAAAGACAGTAATAACTTTGCTAACTGTATTGAAATTTGTGTATCAAATGTCTGTTCATGATAAAGTACTATGATCTGTGAAGATTACTTAACAACTGGAATTCATGAATATTTTTCTTTAAAGACAAGTAATTGTCCTAGCATTTGTATCTGGCCTGTTTTATATGCATTTATATAAGTAGATGTTACAGAGTGTACCCCATTAATTATTCTGATATGACCATCCAGCTTGTTTCTGCAAGTTGCTTGCAATCTTTCATGATAGTAACATACCTAGGCATTATTATTTAAATCCTTAGTCAGTCCAAGGCTGTTCAGGAAAAGACGGCTGCTAAATTTCTTTTCCCATAAACACAATGTGCTGACTATCTGTAGGTATGTGTGTGTCTGTTACATTGGTTTTTTATTAATCAGCAAAGGCAAGTTCGAGAAACTCTCATGTAAACAGATTTTAGCATGCAAAAGCAGTAGGAAGTATACAACGTTAGAGAACACTGAACATACAAATATAAGAAATTATTCTTATGGCAAATGAAAAAAAAAATTGCAAATCTAAAATGTTCTCTACAGAACAGGTGCTGCCTGTACAGTTTTTTGCAAACTAAACAATGTTTTCAAAATGTAAGATCCTAAAGTACAGGCTCAAATATCAGTAAATTCTTTGCAAGAAATAACAAGTTCAAAATCTAAATGCATCTCCACATCAGCAAAATTTATCTATGTAGAGATTTCATTTCCATGGCATTCTCCACTGAGTGGTGAATAATTGGATGTGGAAATGAAAGAATTTTTCTTGTGGCTCGTGAGAAATTAATACATTCTCTCCAAACAGTCTCCATCCTTTATAGCTGGTAAATATTAAACGTGTTTTGACCTAGAACTGTGGCAGCAAGCATAAAAGCCTTCTCTGTGTTTCATGTAGCATCTCTACACTAAAGTGTTTCACTACCAAATTCAAATTCATTATACAAGACAAAAAGAATTATGATTACCTTACAATTCATATAAAAGTATACATGCTGACTAAACTGACTGCTGGTAATTAACCAAATTAATGACAGGATAAAGGGACACACTAATCAAGATCAAAACAAGACAGACCATCAGGACTTTCTCGCTAGTTGACTACTATGTTTTTTATTGCCCAACACTATCAATGCCTTACTCCATTTGACTTCCTTGCTCACATCTTGAATAGGACACTTGATTGAGCTCAGTAAGTGGAACTTAAACATGATAAGTAACTCTAATTTGCTCATCAAAATTGATGTGAGAAGTGTGGGGTAACGTTAGCAAACTGGTGGGAGTTGCAGGGCAGAACTTACAGCCTAGCAACAAGGCTACGAGCAGGAATGGGCTGCACGTGTGCGGGAAGGGCTGCGAGAGGGGCTGCACGTACACAGGAGGGGCCTATCCGTCAGGCGCGGATAGGTCCATGGGTGCAGGGGGTTGGGTGCATTCGCGTGCGTAGCGGGTGTACGGGTATATAACACTGTGTTGTGTAGCATTAAATTGAAGGCTTGGCTTGACGGTATCTGTGTGACGCCCTGCTTTCCCCGGAGCAGGGCTCCGGTGCGTCCTGGGTTGGTTTGCTGGCAAGAGAGCCAGCAAGAAGCACACTCTTTGATTATCTTTACCTTTGTATTCATTCATTTTTTTTCTCCATGGTAATTGCATTTATAATAACTGCACATCCCTAGACATACCTATTTTTATTTTTTAAAATGTCCTAATAAAAAAAGTTTTGGTTTGTATCTGAAATGCAAAAAGTCTTGTTAGAAGAACATGTTGTAGTAGTCCCAGTTAAAACAAAAGACAATTATCTCCAGATCATAAACAAGGCTGTTCAGAAGACAAACTGCCGAAAGAAAGGAAGAGATTGTAAATTGTACAAATAAAACTGTACTTGAGGCTTCTGTCAACATTTTTAGATCTGTGAGAGTTTTCTGCACTTCCAGAAATACTTCTGGGCTTGTTGTGCCCCATGACCTTTTAATAGATATACATACATATTTTGTCTGTTTCTCTTGTTTTACCAATTTAAGGGCTCTTACGGCAATTAATGATTCTCTGTGGGAATTTTGCCACTGAGTTCAGTAAGATGAGGATTTCACTCTATGAACCAGAGGTCCTAAAATACCTTCTTTTTAATGTAATTTCTTGTGGTTGTGTACACCTCAAAGTCACAGACACATATCCTATCACAGGAATATTTTCTTGGCTTAAAACTTACAGTTATGAACTCTTTACATTCTCCCACTGCAAAAGTAGAAGTAATAGTATTTACATTTTGAAACTACAGTCATCAAGAAGACTTCTGTCGTTCCCAAAGATTTTTTTTTTTCTTCAGTTGATAACAAATTTGAACCCCAAGTGATTGCATGTTCCCCTATGTAACTAGGACACTGAACTCAGAGAAGATTTGCACAGTTGTCTCTCAACAGGAAATCCAAATACTACAAGGCATGTGGGACCTTTTCCAGGTCTCATATATGCATAAGCAAGGGAGATACACGTCCCCCATTTGCTTCATCTTCCATCATTCACATTGAAAAATGAATGTCCATAGCCTGGCCAGAGATATTGAAAAGACGCACTCACAAGAAATGCAAGATTAATTTCAATATTTACTTACTCATATTGAGCTAAGAGTTCTAGGATTGGCTTTTTAAAAAAACTGAAATGTATGAAAAATTATGAATAAACTGATTAGCAGTAATCTAGGAATAGAATAATCTAGAAAAATTACATAATTCAGTCTTTTTACAAGGTACAAACGTTTGCTGTAATCATAATTATTACGAATTTCTGAATGTAGGAATATGTAACACTGAGTAACACTGTCAGAATAGGTTTATTTTTCAAATGACAGTAAATTTGGGTGTAAACTGCTTACCAGACTAGAGTTATAATGAGATACAGTTTGGAAAGATGCATACAGTCCTAGGAGTAATAAATTTTATTTTCAAGCTTCCTATGCCAAAGAACAAACAAATGCTATCCCACAGTGATGGAAATAAGTAGCTTTCTGCTCTATATGAGGACATTTTCCAGTCAGAATGTTCTTCAGCTTATGATACAGGATACATTTAGTGGTTATATGCACATACATAAGCCTGCCATGAAAAATGAAAGACAAAAAATTCTATATTAGTTATCCATATAGTCTAGACAGTGAAGAACTGTAATCACTGCTCTCTAGGTGTGTAAAATATATAAATTTGCAGAACAGGAGGAAAATTGACAGCTCTGTGAAAGAGAAGACACCCAGTCATCAAGGATAGATGACAGTCTGAGCAAGCAAACAAACTCTACATATTTTTTTTATTCAATAAGTAGTAGTATTACCCTCAAGGACAACTGAGGTATGAAAGCCAGGTATCATATAACAGCAACAATTCTGGTTAAGAATGTATAGGTTTCACCTATATGGGTTACATGGAGTTATTACCAACTGCATGTCAAGTTACTACACCTGCTCACTATAAAGCACTGCTAAGCAAGAAAGGAGGCTTGAAGGCTTCATGGAGGGCAGATTTATTATTAGGTTAAGACTGTAGCTGACTGAAAACTGATTAGAATCAGAACAGTAACACAGTGGTCTGCCTTGTCGTCAGGAGAAAGACCTGGCCCTTTGGTGAAATGAAGAAAGAAGGCCTTCATAAAGGCTATCTTTGTACATGGAAATGGAGTATGAAAAAAAGAAACCTCTTAGTTTTGTTGAGTTTCAGGGTTTCTATGGTGTAAATCTATACAGGCGGATGTTTTTGTGTCTCTGTGGGTGTCTGCAGTCTTCTATTTATATCTAAGAGAGAGAGAAAAGCTCTTTAGAGTCAAAGATTAAGATTGGCAGCTTAGTCTCAGAAAAAAGTCTCTGACGGGAAAATGCTGCCCAGTAGGTGAAATAGTTAAAGGCCTTTACTTCTTATGGTTATACTTTTAGTTAAAACTTTTATGCAAAAGTGTTTGAATTTCCTTATAGGCTTTACTACCTAGGCAACTGGACTAAGAAGGCAGATAGAATCATAGAATAATAGAATAGTTTGGGACTAGACCTTCAAAGGTCATCTAGTTCAAGTCCCCTGCAAGAAGCAGGGACATCTTCAACTAGATCAGGTTGCTCAGAGCCTCAACCAACCTGGCCTTGAATGTTTCCAGGGATGGAGCATCCACCACCTCTCTGGGCAACCTGTTCCAGTGTACTACCACCTTCATTGTAAAATTTTTTTCCTAATACTCAATGTAAATCTACCTCCTTCTATTTTAAAACTATTACCCCTCGTCCTATTTCAACAGACCCTACTGAAGAGTTTCTCCCCGTCTTTTCTGTAGGCCCCCTTTAGGTACTGGAAGGCCGCTATAAGGTCTCCTCGGAGCCTTCTCTTCTGCAGGCTGAACAGCCCCAGCTCTCTCAGACTGTGCTCATAGGAGTTCTGAGTCTTCCCTTCAATTAGAGGTAATTGAGGCAGACTGATTCACGCATCTTGGAGCAGCAGGTTCTGGAAGGCACTAAGCCTCCTATGGAAATTCAGTTGATTTGGGAGCAGCAGAAGCATGCAGGTTATTCTTCTTTAAAAAGTTCTTTAGAAGTAAAAGTTTCTAGATAGAACTCATGCCAAAGAAGAAAATATGTATTTTAACTAGTGGTCAATTCCAAACTGCACATTGCCACCAGATCTTGTGGTAGTTGCTTGCATTTTGATTGTTTCTCTGAGCTGTATCACAGTGTTGTGCCATCTCAGAGATGACCAATCCCTACTAATAGTTGAAACTAATAATACACTGTGATAATTAAAATCTGCATCTTAAGTATTAGTATGTTAGTGCAAATATCTAATAACAATGCTTGTTTTCTCTTTGCTAAAATTTCATGCTTGAAATAAAGGATGAGGAAAAAAAAAGTAACTGGTGGCTATTATCTGAATAGTGGCTGATGCTCCTAATCTGTCTCAGCTGTGCTGTGAATGTACTTTCATAGAATTTAGCAGTCTCTTTAAAGAAAACCTGATTATCCTTTTCCTGTCACAGATAGATAACCTGGCTTACCAAACACATGTAGCTGAAAAAAAGAAGATTCATGACTCTGAAATCTGTTGTCCAGGTAGTAAATCAAAACAAAAATATCTTTTCTTTTTTTTTTTCATTTGCCCTATAACCATATAGCACAGTGACTCTAGGAAATAAATACGTTCCTTTTGACCTAATGAGTTTTCTAAAGCAGAGCTGGACCCTAAAGCTCACTAAAATGCAACAATACTAACAACACATAAATTATACAGCACTAGCAGGAAAACGATAAGTTGACTTAAGGGACAATGAGCCATGCTCAGTGTCTAAGTTTCCAGGGATGAGTTCCTAGAACATCAGCTCATCCCTGTTCGTGAGTGGATAAAACTGTTGATTAATGCCAAATCTAACACATCTACTGTTGTAAAATTTGCACTTGGTAAAATAGAAAATAACCAATTTATAATCTATTTTCACTGACTCTATATAAATTTTCCTTGCAAAAACATTGCTTGGGTTATTAAAAAGTTATTCAGCATCTAATAATTACTGCTCATATTTTTTATTTTCTTTGTTAATATTCAGTGGCCAAACAGTAAGATATACTTTGGCTAGCACATTATTAAGAATATTTCTTGTAGATTTTGGAGTCTGTGTGTCTGATTAAAAAGAAAAAGTGCATATTTGTTTACCTAAACCATATGTGGTCTAAAGACTTACACATCTAGATAACATTGCTCATGGGAATGTGTCTAGCAGAGTGAGTAAGACTAATTACATGTCCAACTACCTTTGCAATGCTAAGGGAAGAGTTTTCTCCTGCACCCCTACCTTCAGGATAGCCAGAGACCTTTGCAACACAGTAGGTGAACTACTGTAGTTTGTAGTCATAAGCCAAAGTACATTCAAGCACTTAAAGAGACCCAAGCTAACAGTGTATACACATATTGACGCGAGTACCACTCAGTTAACAGAGCAGTATAAAAGCTTACTCTTTTATTGTCAGGACCCGCAGGCAAAGAATCAAATTTTACAATGTACTGTATTTGAAGTCACTGACAAAGTGACTTAGTAGGAGAAAGGCAAGAAAAGATGGTGGAAGAAAGTAGTAAGCAGTATTTGAAGTGTTGTAATATATAACTACGTTCTGCAAAATAAGAACCAAAGAAAAATGAAGTACTACATGTGGATTGACTGGCATTTTTAACAGTGAAAAGGAAAGATTTGGCACAGCCCAAAGACTCTTTTATTTTACTTATGTACAGACAATTTGTTCATTTTCTAAGATAAATTTTCTCATTGCATCGTCTTTTAAATCGGGATCTCTAATCAGACATGCCAGGATGCCTACTTTCTAAGACAAATTTTGCTAATGGTAGATTTTTAAGGGCTGAATTAAGAATAAATAATAAGGTCTTAGTGATTTATTTTGTTTCCTAGTAAATGCTGAACAAAGAAACCACTAAGCTCATGAGTGTGGTAAATAGTAAACTCGTTACTTACCTTTGCTGAATCCATTGTTTATCTGTAGGAGTACCTGGGGAGTCACTAGAATGGACATAATTAATGGTTGTGCATAAGGAGTGAAAATAACTCTGTAGATTTCCATATATTTGTTAATTTTTTTTATTATAACTGCTGTAATTTTTGACTGGCACAACCACAAACAGAAATCAAAGGCACACAACTATAATGCAGTAGTCTATTAAACCGAAAATGTTACAGAACGAAGACTCAGATTACTTATATTCTTTCTACCTTGTAATTTCTCTTGCAATGTCCACTTTACCTACAGAACAGTGCCCAAATTTCAGTTCTGCATCTTCTTATTCAACCAGTTAAGCCTTTGAAGGTAGTTTGTGTTGTTAAACTGGATCAGGACTATGCCCACTCAACATGCTGTTATACTCTCTGAATGGGAAACACAGCAGACAAGATGTTAGGAAGCTGTTCATACTCATCTTTCAGTTACTAATTTCTGTAGTTTAACTGATACAGGAATGTCCTGCTCAGTAATAGAACAAAGGAGGAGAGTAAGTTTCAAATAAACTCCAGCTTCAGCTAAATCTTGCACTTGCCTGTGAACAGATTGGCAAAGCTTAAGACTCCCTGGGCTAAAATTCAAGCTGCAAGTCATTCTTCTACAAAACTCCATGAAGATGAAGGACAGGATTCTTTAAGTACTACCATCTTGCCACAGGCTCCTTGTTTTTTGAAGATCCAGAGACATAAGCCATCTGAAAAAAAAGAATTTACTTGCTTGTTTCCAAAGCTGGGTGAAAAAAATTAAATATCAGTTGCTAGGTCATATATGTTGTGGGATAAAAACTGGAAGCTAGATACCTACCTACAGGGGTTTTTTTAATGTAGTAAGGTGGTGGAAGGCAGAGAGATTAAGCATGCTGAAAACAGGATTTTAAAAATCTTCCTGCGTGGTTTACTGAGGACTTGCTCAATACAAAGGTCCTAGAACAACAGATGTGTTTCTAATTGCATTCTTAAAATGAAATGCTTTTATTCAGAGTCTGTAGCACAGGAAATATCCTCTGGCAAAGGGCACCAGCTGCAAAACAATAAGATGAGTTTAAACATTTATCCAGTGACTGGCAGGTTTTTTGCCCCCTTAGACCTTAGAAAGTTCATATTTATTCATGCAAAATGTAAAAGAGGAATTTTAGCTCATTTAAGTCCTAAAATAATGTAAACTAAACCATTCTGACTGTTCATATAGTAAGTGGCATGAAATGAAAGACACAGCACAAGCTGTTGTGATTTTTTTTTAGTAGGGCCTGTTGCAATAGGACGAGGAGTAATGGTTTTAAATCAAATGAAGGTAGATGTAGACTAGATCTTAGGAAGAAACTTTTAACAATGAGTGTGGAGAAACTCTGGAACAGGTTACCTTGAGAGGTGGTTGATGCCCCATCCCTGGAAATGTTCAAGGTCAGGTTGGACAAGGCTCTGAGCAACCTGATCTGGTTGGAGATGTCCCTGCTCCTTGTAGGGGGGTTTGACTAGATGACCTTTAAAGGTCCCTTCCAACCCAAACTTTCTATGATTATATTATTTAAATGAACAGAGTAATCCAGGGTAATAAATGCTTCAGTCACCTAAATACTACTGAAAACAGTGGTATGCTGACATTACTTATCTGTACAAAATAATCGTTTACAGTGTTGGAAAATTCCACACTCAGACTGACATTTCACTACAAATCATCTATTTATTTGAAATTTCTAAGTAGGAGCATTTTTTAAAAAAACTTGCCTAAACAAAAGTGGAGTATCATTGACTAGTCTAACACATGTCTTGAGAAATTAGTAGAGAACTGATTATATGGCAGATACTTATAACGCTTAATTTTAGCAATATATACTAGTGGTCAGCATGTTGAATTCACAGTTAGAGTATCTATAATAAATTATTCTCTTCCACTGACCTGCTTGAACATATTACTTCACTTATTAATGCCTCTCTTTTCTCACTCATCTGTCTCACCTATTTAAATCCTCAGCTGAAAATTTCAAATGAAATTTTTAGACATTGTTGTACTAAACGGAAAGATGCCTGTGGATTAACTGAAAATCATTCTCATTTAGAAAAAAAGCAATGAAAAAGAATCTTCTGCTGTCCCCCAAAAAGATAAAAACAAATGAAAAAGAGAAAGAATGTGGTATGATGACAATATGATCCTGAAGATAATATTTAACTGGTAGAATATGACTATGCAAGATACTAAGTCTGGAGTAGCAAGAAATCAGGGGATATTTAAAAAATGAAGTTATATCTGAACTAAGATAATTCCTGAAAGAGAATTTCAGTTCAAAATTTCAAGAAAATCTACGCTAACGGCCTTATATACACTTTGCCCACTTCCATAACCACCAGACATCATATTAATTAATTTTGGATTCGTTTTAGCAAATAAAACACAAAAGATGTTTCCCTTTTTCAGTAAGGAAAGGAGTAACATTTAAAAAAAATTGGTAGGGGTGCTGATGCACATCGAGAGGAAGGAGGTGGTTGGTGACAGCCAACATGGCTTCACCGAGGGCAGATTGTGCCTGACCAATTTGGTGGCCTTCTATGACGGGGTCACAGCATTGGTGGACAAGGGATGAGCAATAGATATCATCTATCTGGACTTGTGCAAAGCTTTTGACACTGTCCCGTATGACATCCTTCTCTCTAAACTAGAGAGGCATGGGTTTGATGGACAGACCACTGGGTGGATAAGGAGTTGTCTGGATGGCCGCACTCAGAGAGTGGTGGTTAACGGCTCAATGTCCAGGTGGAGACCGGTCACGAGTGGTGTTCCTGAGGGGTCCGTGTTGGGTCCGGCCCTGTTCAACATCTTTGTCGGTGACATGGACAGTGGGATAGAGTGCACCCTCAGCAAGTTCGCTGATGACACCAAGTTGTGTGGTGCCGTCGACACGTTGTAAGGGAGGGATGCCATCCAGAGGGACCTTGACAGGCTGGAGAGGTGGGCCTGTGCCAACCTCATGAAGTTCAACCAGGCCAAGTGCAAGGTCCTGCACCTGGGTCATGGCAATCCTAGGCACAAATACAGGCTGGGCGGAGAATGGATTGAGAGCAACCCTGAGGAGAAGGACTTGGGAGTGCTGGTGGACAAGAAGCTCAACATGAGCAGGTAACGCACTCTTGCGGCCCAGAAGGCCAACTGCATGTTGGGTTGCATCAAGAGAAGCATGGCCAGCAGGTCGAGGGAGGTGATTGTGCCCCTCTACTCTGCCCTGGTGAGACCCCACCTGGAGTACTGTGTCCAGTTCTGGAGCCCCCAACATAAGAAGGACATGGACCAGTTGGAGAAGGTCCAGAGGAGGGCCATGAAGATGATCAGAGGCCTGGAGTACCTTTCCTATGAGGACAGGCTGAGAGAGTTGGGGCTGTTCAGCCTGGAGAAGAGGAGGCTCCAGGGAGACCTGATAGCGGTCTTCCAGTACCTGAAGGGGGCCTGCAAGAAAGATGGGGAGAGGCTGTTCAGTAGGACCTGTTGCAATAGGACAAGGAGTAATGGTTTTAAAATAGAGGGAGATAGATTTAGATTGGGTATTAGGAAAAAATTTTTTACAATGAGAGTTGTAGAACACTGGAACCTGTTGCCCAGAGAGGTGGTGGAAGCTCCATCCCTGGAAATGTTCAAGGCCAGTTTGGATGAGTCTCTGAGCAACCTGATCTAGTCGGGGCTGTCCCTGCTCCTTGCAGGGGGGTTGGACTAGATGACTTTTGAAGGTCCCTTCCAACTCTAACCATTCTATGATTCTATGATTCTTTAGAAAAAGAAAAAATGAGTCAGTATTAAAAAACACTAGATGACTGAAACATTGATAGTCAAAAGAGATATCACGAGGGGCGAAATTTAATTTTTATTGGAAGACAACAGCCACTTTCCATAATTTGTTTCCTTTGAGAGAAAAAAAAAATGGAAAACATTAGAATCTTTAAAATACATACTATGACTCAAATAATTTTTTTTTTATAGTTAAGATGGGAGTTGTATATAGAACAGGAGACTGACAGTCTATTTCTGCTTTCTGTTTCCAGTTCAACAGCTGATTAACTGTCCAACACAGGCAAACAAAAACCTGGACATTAGTTGGCTGTAGTCTTGCTCAAGATCCTAATGGAAATCTTAGGCAGAGCAAATAATTAAATTTAAGGTGATGCTGTGACACTTGATGAATTACTTAAACTGATCTACACTTCTCCCTATGTAGACAGTGGTCAGAGTCTAACTTTTTTAATCCATCCATGGTTCTTACTGAATTTGAACAAAACTGGCAAAAATACTGAATACTAGAGATGCTAGAAAAAAAATTTAGACCTAGCAAATTTACTTTTGTGACTGTTTATGAAATCGAGAGAAAATCTTTCATGCAGATTCTTGGTCTTTTTTGGTCATTGTAATAAACACTCCCCTCCAGTCTGAAAAAAGGTTCTCTGTAACAAACAAAACACAAGTTTTCCATTCTAGTAGGATTTCTGTTCCACTGCTTCATTCTTTTTCTGTGTTTTGTGAAAGGGAAAAAACATATATGTTTGAAACGTACGTTCTCTTTTCCTATTGTTATAACTGTTTGTACTAGTTGCTGTTAATCAATTCCTCCAAGAACCAGGTTCTCACTTGTAATTTGTGGAATGCCATAAAGGATTGGCTAAGTGACTTTTTTGTTGTTACTTGGGAAAGTTAAGTATTATGAACCTAGGCCATTATCTATTGAAACATAGATTATGTAACATCTGATATAATTTCTAATCATACTTCAGCTAATTTCTGTGGCAGAAAACATACTAGTTTTACAAGATCTTTCATTCCTTTTATTGAAGTGAGTTACTTACTTTTATGACATCATAAACTTTTCTCTCTCCCAGCCTTGTTGTCAGAGAACACAGAAAAAAAAGGATGTTTTATGAGGTTGTGATAAGCTAGAAAGTACTAAGGCACAGAAGCTGTACTTTCATTATTTGCAAAACTGATATTCTGCCAAAAAGTCAGGATGTAATTTAGTTACACGTATGTTTTATAGATGCAAGTTGAGTAGGACAAATTACATAACAGCAATATCTAGTCTTAAGGTATTTCCATATAAATGACTTATAAACTTTCTTATGCACACACGTGTAACATATACTTCCTAGATTTTTTTAAATATCTATCCATAAAGAATTCAAGAGCTGGAGAGATAGAGATATTTCATAATTCTTCTCAAGCATTAAGATCTTCTGAAAATTTGACATTTTATCATCTGTACAGATTTCCTGCCCCTTTCAACTTCATCTGTGCTTTCTGGCATCAGAGGATTAGAAACTTTGAATTTCTTAAAAGTTATATAAGAGATTTGTGATTTCTGACTCACTGATCTAAAATGGTGCATTACAAAGTCTTTTTTTTTTTTTTTAAGCAGATAAAGAATATCATGTCAATCTTATTGTTAGGAAAAAATACAAAGACACCAAGGGACATAAGTAAATTATTAATTCCAATACTGTATCCAATTACAAAAAAAAAAACCTCAAACAACTTTTCAAAAGAAGCCTGAGGAACAGATATGGCCACAGTTTCGCAAAAATGATAACAAAAAAGGAAGAGACTCAGTTGAAAATAGTACCGAGCACCACACCAACGGAGTATAAGATTCCAGGTCAAATAGTATGAAATATTTACACTGATGGAGCATCAAACATTGAATATTTTACCTGGCATGGCAAATATATATATATATATATATATATATAGTTATATATCATTATTTATATAATTATATAATTTATATAATAATATATTTATATTATTATATAATATAAATAATTATATTTATTATATATATATATATAAATATTTTACCAAGCACGGACAAATATATATAGAGCAAACGGTGAACATTTTTGTGACACCTACACATTCCCAATAGTCAGAGGAATCACGTATGTATGCTTCTTTGTAAATCTCACAATTTAAAAAAATACTTTCAACACTTCATTTTCTGCATGCACACAATCATCTTGGCAATAAATTATGGAAGCGGATGGTGGATAAATACATGAAAATGGAGAGAAGACAAATAAAATCTACTATTTCCAATGAAAATCTTGATCCTATCAATGTCTTGCACAATGTATTCAGGATAGTAACTGGTAAATAGCTAGACTGTATACGAACTGAATCCCAAAATAGTGGTCCCCTTCTGTGACTAGTAAAAAAAAAAATCAATACAGTATTATATTTTATAGAAAATATAACCATATGTCGTAATTCAGCCCTGATCGGGACCAGACTACGCAGTCTCTCTCTCTCACTTGAAAAAACGGCTTGAGGTTTGAGTTAAGGATGGGTAGAAATCCTCTAAAGTTACCGTCACGGGCAAAACAGACTCGACTTGGGGAAAAAAACCTCATTTATTTCTAAAACTAGCAGGAGAATGAGACAGGGAACAAGATAACCTCCCCCCACCCCTCCCTCTTCCCAGGCTTAACATTATCTCTACTACCTTCTCCCCCATCGAGTGGCACAGGGGGGAGAGGGAATGGGGGTTGTGGTCAGCTCATCACACGTTGTTTTACACCGCTGCGTCATCGTCGGGGGAAGAACTCCTCACATTCCTCCCCTGCTCCAGCGTGGGGTCCCTCCCACAGGCCACAGTCCTTTGTGAAACTGCTCCAGCGTGGGTCATCTCTTCCACGGAGTGCAGTCCCTCTAGAACAGCTGCCCCAGCAGGCCCTTCACGGGCCACAGCCTCCTTCAGGCCTCCACCTGCTCCAGTGTGAGGTCCTCCATGGGCTGCAGGTGAATCTCTGCTCCTCCGTGGACCTCCATGGGCTGCAGGGGGACAACCTGCTCCACCATCGTCTTCACCACGAGCTGCAGAGGAATCTTGGCCAGGAGCCCCATTACTCCTCCCCCTCCTTCTTCACTGACCTTGGCGTCTAAGCCGCTCCTCACAACAGGCTGGCAGACGTCTCTCAGGATCCTTTTTACATCTTATTCACTTCTCATCTCCTCTCCACTTCTTGCAGCCAGGCCAGGCCGAGTCGGGCCCAGTCGGCTGCCCAGCGGGAGGCCAGAGGGTGAGGCCTGCAAGGCCCACAAGACTCGCGCCTCCCCCTCTCTGCCCCAACTCAGCTGCTTCACATCTTCTCTCCCTCTCTTTTTTTTCTGTTTTTCCCTTCTTAAATACGTTATCGCAGAGTTGTTATCATGGGACATTCTGCTACCAATTGGCTCGGCCTTGGCCAGCAACGTGTCTGCCCTAGGCCCGGCCTAGTCCACTGAACAAAGGGAGCAACTTCTAGCAGTTTCCTACATAAGCTACCACCTTAGGCGCCCCCTCACCCAACAAAACCAGAACACCATATTTCATTAATTTAAATTACATTCTATGTGGGATTTTGTTACTTTCAAGGATGAAGCTGGTCTCATTCAGGTATTTCAGGGAACCTAATTCAGGTGTGAAAAAGAACTGCACGTGCATACTTGCAGACACAAAGTTGGTACTGTACTTCAGACTACTTTCTGTCTAACAAAAGAAGAAATCTTTCTTTCAATAAACCGAATCCTGTAGCCAGCATATGATTGTTAATTGTATTGCTTTCAGGAAGAAAAAACCTACAGTCATATCTAATTCAAATATGACTGTGCTATGCTGGAATTGTTCATTAATACAACAAGATCCTAGCTAAATTTTTAAAGATTATTTTTCCTCCACAGTTCCATGGAATTCTAAGTGTAATTTAATTTTCTTTAGTGCTATACACTGAAACAATGTGAGGCTTTTACATTACTGTAAATGTAAAAAGAGAGTCAGTAGATAACATAAGAAGATGTCATTGGCACTGTCTTCTGTGTAAGGAATGCAATGTCCAGCTAAAACTGCTGTTCCTTGTATAGGTGACATGCCAAGTATAAGCTGTGTGCTGAAATAGAAAAGGTGGATGAAAGTGTGTATGGGAATACAGAAAAAAAAAAGAATAGCAAAATGAAAAATAAACAAAAAGAAGCCCATATTCACATTCTCTATCTGTTGGTAAAACGTGGGCAAAATGCTACACTCAGACTCAAGTAAGGCTAATTAGACTCTGTGTGATGGCTGTGGATTGTACATGTTTGGGGCCTAGAAGTGAAAAGGAAAAAAATATCAGTTGTACTTATAATAATGTGTCAAAAAAAGCACACATATTCTTCTTATTTGTGAGATACTGCCATCACCTTCATAATCCCTCAGAATTAGTGTGCTTATGCTTGGAGACATAGAGAGATCATGTCTTTAGCAAGAAATCATCATTAAGGAGGCACTAGGCACCGGACGTTACTGCATTGTTGTATGGACCAAGAGACAATCTAAAGAGGGAGGCAGCTTGGGCACAACTGCCAAGCACATGACAGCAAAACAATCGCTGTCACATATGACTCTGGCATAAGACAGTTTAAACTACAGTGCAAAAAAAGTTTGCTATTTCAAGTTCACTTTTTCAATCTCATCCACTTAGAGCAAAGATTGCAAGGTTTGATGAAGCTTTCTTACCACTAGAAATTACCTGGATATTGGTTAATACATTCTGTGTAATTGCTTTTCGGTTACTGTTTTAGCTTTACATCAGTGGTGCTTAAATCAGTTTTGAATCGGCTCTTGTTCAATTTCCAGCAGCTGTACTTAAAATAATTCATATTTATAGTTGCAATATTTAATTTCTTATTATTATGAGTGAACGGAAATTAGATTTACTCTTAGCTTTCACAGTTCTTTACAGGAACCTATACTTCTATGATTTCCTACAGGAGTATTTTTGAGTATTTTATGAACAATAAAAAGTTTGAATTATGTTTATTCTGTACCTACATTTAGTTAAATTTGTGGTCTGATTCAGGTTTCATGTCAACACTTTGGCAGTTTTCCTTTTTTAGATAATGTTTTTTTTTGTGTCTTTCCTCACCCTGCCCCTCTGACTGTTTCAGTCTTCTGTTTTGTGTGTTTTGCAGTTATTTTTCTTTCATTGTCCCAACTCCTTGTGCCTCACTGCATTCTCTTCTTTTTTCTTTGCTTCAACTATCTCTTTTAGTTTGTTTTTAATTTAAATGTATTTTGTTTTCAAAATGATCAAATTGATTTCATTCCACATAATGTATCACATGTTCTAGGATAGACAATTTTGCTCTGCTAATTATTTCTATTGTCAGATGAAATTTATATATTTAGTATTATTATTTGAGAGTTGGAATTTGAGCATTTATTTTTGTCTAGTAACACACTATTTCATTTTCACTAAAATGAAAAATAAAATTTAAGAAGTCAAGTTCTACTCATTCCAATGAAGTACAGCAATAGAAAAGTAAATCTCAGGAATTAATTTGTTTCATCCAAATTTTATGTTGTTTATAGTGGTACAAGTAGGAACTGAATGTTACCCAGTAGATGTCCAGAATGATTTCTAAATCTCATTTGCATTATTTTCAGCCGAATTCTATTCCCATTTTCCTTTTTCTCTTCTTCTCCCATTGTTTGCATGTTATTTACTTAGTAAGTAAAGAAGAACGTTGATGTTGGGCTGTTGAAAGTTTTCCAGAATCCAATATTTTTATATGCTCCATAAAAATGAAAAATGTTCCTTGAAAGTTTCAAATAAATATGTTTTTGGTTCTTTTATAATATTTCTTGACATTTTCATTATTTTTCTGATAGTAATTCCTCTAGTTTTGGAAGCATCTATGTACTGAATCCTTGGCAGTAGTACCTAAACACATCCTAGGTTTCTTAGTTTTTTAGAAAGCACTTTGTCTTTATTCATCACCCCATTTGGTGTACTGCAACATTTTCTTGGGTGCCTTTCTTTTATCTGTCGATAATTGCAAAGGATTCAGAGAGATATATAAAAATTCAGAACAAAATTGATTTCTAGTTCTAATATGACAGTCAGGGATGTGGTTGCAACAATTGAGAAAAAGAGGTTGCAGGGAATCAGAATATCTTAAATTGAACTAAAAACATAGATAGAATGGGCTTTTTGGTTTTAATTTTTACAGCTTGGAAATGCACATAATTTAGGTGATATTAATATTTTTATTAATCCCATTGCATATGCAGAACATAGAGGGAGGGCTGGAGACATTCCTGATAAAGATATCCAGGACAACTTTGGAAAAAAGTTAGAAGGTAGCCTTCTCATGTTTATTATTGAAAAGAACTCTTTGGCACGTAGCTTAATTAAATTTTCACTAAATAATGCAGGTCTTATCTGAAACTAGAGTAAAAATAAAAATTTATTGTTTGAATGGAATGAAAATCATTCTCAACTTGACTGATTTTTACAGTACTTATGATTAGTCTCAGCTGTAAGTAAAGCTGAAAAGCTCTTAAATATACATCTGAGATATGTGATCCTAAATTACATGTATGTGTCTGTTAGAATTTTACAGAGTGTTTCTAAATGCATTTATGCCTGTCTTGCATCTTCTATACCAGTATATAAGCTACTTGTCCATCCACTCCATACTGGTCCACATGCGCCAAACAAAGTGCAAAGGGAGTACACTTGCTTGTATGTTGTACTGCACAGCAAGGGTTTCAAACATAATAGTTGGTTGAGGAAATTGTAGCTTTTATAGGAGGTCTAAAAGGGGAAAAGTCTATCAAAATGTAAATCTGGTTTCTTAGGCTTTAGTGACAGTGAAAATGTTTATCTTGTTGGGATGTTGAAAAGTTTTTTTAGAAAGACCTGAGCATTCCTGGGTCCTGGGTTATCTTCATTTATTATCACACACGTGCTGCTGGTACTACTGTGGAGCAGCAATTACCACCAACTTGAATAACTAAGTAATTCCCTTCCCTCAGCTACTTTCAGCCTCCCAGAAATGTAATTGTCTTAGGCAAGGTAATTACCTCAGCTGTGAGTTCTATATCTTAACCACATTTATCACAGTCTACAGACCTGTTCTTGACTATGTGCCTTTCTCTTAAGTAGCAATGACACTTGCTCCTGTTTCTGTATGGTGACTTCAATTAAGCAAGCATAACCTGCATACCCTATATAGGGCACACAGTAAAACAAATTAGTGAAGTACCAGATTTAAAGTAATACTTTTTTTAGAAAAAAACAGCAATGTTCCACTGATGTGCACTATCATGGAACTACAAACTCCTGTGCCGGCTCATCTTTAAGGTCAACTTAGACCTAGAAATAAATAGCTGAGGGTAAAAGAAAAGGGGAGTCCTTAAGACAGCACTATCTACAAGAACAGAGTTTGTAGAATTGCACCCTTGGTTCCCTCATAAGAGTTCAGACTTTTATTGATCAATGTATCATAGGTGAAAGTTAATACCTAGCTTTGAAGGTAGTGACACACTAGTACTTGTTTGGGAACTTCTCTTCTCTTGTCAACAAATGTAAGATTATTAAGTATATAAAATAAGAGCCAGTATAAGCTGCATATACAGTCTTCCCATGCTATAGGCTCTTTTCTTAAAAGTCACTTTAAAATATAAGGATTGATATTAAATTATGCTTGGTATGTTTCCTTATTAAATGCCAGAATTTCCTGCAATGTTTTGCAGGGATGATTTATATGTATTAAATCACACAAAATGCTCTTCTCAGCCTAGTAATCTGGTAATTTGATTTAACACAGAGAACATCCCACTCAAAATAAAACTCTATCTCTCACAGTTATTATAGGACCAGATCTGTCCAAAGCCTTCCATGTCATGCTGATGTACAGTAATTGGTGCTGTAGAGAAGATTCTGACTGTGATATTTATTTATACCAGGAAGAACAATAAGTGCATCAAATAGTTTCCCATAGGAATGAAAAAGATATGTTTATTTGCTAAGCTAAAGGATGTTTTATTATATAATCAGTTTGGTCAATGTCCACAAATGTTTATGTTTCATTACCCTCACCAGAAGCTCATATCTTTTTAGATTCCAAAAACTGCCATTTATACTCAAGACATCTTTTTTTTCCACCTGTTTCTTCATCTTCAGAGAGAAGTCCTAGTACAAATAAATCATCAGTGAATATCATTGTTGCATGTATTGTCTTGTGAAACTTCTACTTACATCTCCTCTTATCAGGTGGAATACCAGCAGCCATCCGAATAGTGTATTACATAGGAGCAGCCAGCCAGGGTCCTGTCTGTGCTTGAATTCATGCAGTTATAATTCCTCACGAGGCAGATGAATTATTTTGGTGAGATCAGGCAAAATCATTGGGTGCAACTACCTTCATTTTGGACTACTTTAAAGGGGTAGTTACAAATAGTTTCGCAAACTGTGTTTGTTATCTTAAAGGAAAAGGTTCTTTGGAAGATCTGAGCTAAGATGCTTTTGAAGTTTTTGCTTATATGTTTATCCAAAAAGGGAGTTTTATTAAAATTTGTGTATTTATACACTGTAGAACAAAAACATCTCCCAGTTGTACTGCAAATCTAAATAAAATAATCATGTCTTTGTGTAAGAATGAGAAACTGATGATAAACAAAAAGATAAACAAAATAATAAATAAAAGGAAGACACTTGTCCTCTTCCATTTTCTCATCCATGTGAATTCTGAAGTGGAGGGCAGGGGCAGAGGAGAACAGAAGGAGGATATCCAACATCAGTGTTAAAAGTGTGATAAGACTGTAAGTATTTCCTTACTCAAAATTTTTAAAGTATCATTAGTTAAAATACATACATATATGTATAATGTAAAGTGAATCTTGATATATTAATGTAAGTAAGTTTGCCAGAGTAATTATGAACTCACTCATGATTTATAAAGAATGTTTCATCCCCATACTCCCTGTATTGCATCTTTTTGTGAGGAAAAGGACAAATACATAATCTGTAAATGGCATATCATGGAAGGATACAAAACGATAGTAGCAAAGAATAATAGTTATTGATTTTACAGTACGTAAGCATACTTTTTTTCTTTAAAAGAGAAAATTAGAAGCTGAAAAAAAAAAACATTGTATTAAACTTGTGATAACTACTGGGTTTATATTGCCTCAAACTTTTCTGAAAGGCATCTACTGTTTTTTTTTTTTAAACTTATATTTATTCTGCAAGTGTTTTAGGAGTCAATGCTTCCTCCACTTGCTTTTTAAATGAAGTTATGCTTACTGTGCCAATATATATTCTTAGGTCTTGCACCAGCTATAATTGAACTTAGTGGAAATAAATTCCGTAAGTTTAAATAGGCTTATGACCTTTTTAGCCAGTATGGCAATCAGTGCAATTGTGAATGTAGTGTAAGAGAACTGACATACCATATTTTCCTTAAATTCAATGGCACAGAAAATCTTCCAATTCATGGATGGCTGGGCCATCAAAATTTTAGAGAAAATAAAAAGTGCTCACTAGTTGCAGGCAAAGGGAAGAAAACCCTTTTTTGTTTCCAAAGTAGGAAGTGAGATTCTGATCTTACACTTTGGAACAGCTACCTATTCAGCCTTCATTTTATTTCACTCAATTACATCTAGAACCCAGATAAGTGTCCATTATTATAGCTGTCTTCTAGTAGCCTGAAAGAGTACAGTCTTCATTTTTTTTCTATTTTTCCTTAAAGTTTTTATAGTATAATCCACTACAATTTATTTGGAGTCTCCATGACATTAGTCAGGTGGAGTGGGAAAAGTGGAAAATTATAAGGCTTAAGAATCTCTTTATACTGTCCTGTATATCTAAGGTTCCCTTAACAAGCCCAAGTCACTAATTGTTGTTTTAATTTATTTTTTTCAAGCTCACGGTAATTATATATTAGAAATCCTAGGTAAAATCCTCTCTTCCTTTAACTTCCTCAGCTTCCACTGTATCTACAAAGAATATATACCTTGAAGATTTAGAGTAAGGTTTTCTTTCAATGTGCAATAAGAGATTTGAAATGCTTATACAGTATCCAAGGGTGTGCATTTTAAATAATGATTCTTTCACATCTCTTGGGATGGTGATATAATTCTGAAAATGTCTTGGAAGCAATCTCTTTCACCATCTACTCCTGTTTCTCCTATTATGCCTCTCAGTGTTATAGGTTTATTTGGACAATGTCCTTAATAATACGCTTTAACTTTTGGTCAGCCCTGAAGTGGTCAGGAAGTTAGAATTAGAATTAGAATATTTCAATTGGACAGATAGTTGGACTATATGATTGTTGTATGTCCCTTCCAACTGAACTATTCAATTCTATTATTCTTTATCAAAAATAAAGATAAATCACCATTAATTATTTTAAAGTGTAAACTGAATCCTTTTCAGCAAGTGAAAATTATTTAATTTTTTCTGATTTAGCCTGCATGTCAAACTATGCTTTTCTATGGGTTTCTCTGAAGAACTGTACCTATCCTTACCAGAAGCTTTAAAGGATGTAAGAGGTAGTCGGTAAATTCTGCAAATAGATCTGTACACACTTCTATGAATATGCATGTATACGTCTATTGTTATTATTTTCTGGAAGGAGAGCAAATAATCTGTAAATATTTAACTACTTATTACAACATTCAGTGAAAACTGAGTCTGTGAGAAATCTCATTTCTATTGCTTTATTGTCCTGTCTTGAAGCATCTATGAGTAGGATGGAAAAGAGGAGACGATCATACTTAATACTAATTATAAGTAGCTTACAATTACTTCAAACTTTACCGTGTGTCTGTATGCATAAAGATTTTTAAAGACACTTTCTTACTTTTGGAATTTATAACCCATGGGAAAATGTGTTAGCTAATTAGAAGCAGTATGCTTGATTTTTCATCATAACATTTACTCTCACAAATCATGTCTCTGCTTACTCCAGCCAGGGGAGATAATCTTTAGTTCGTTGCTGAGCTTTGTGGAACTGAAGTGTGTGGGTTCTGGCCTACAGTCTCTGAGCATGTACCCAATTTAAATGACAACTAAATCTGTTTTCTGAAAGATACAGATTAATTGCAATACTTCCACATCCCCACTGTGCCTGTTTATGTTGATGCTTCTAGCACTCATAAGGTGATGCCTCTAGGAATAGAAAAGAATTCAGATCTACTTAAATTCACCTAGTGTGTATTCCCAAGGTGAGATTGTTGCAAAATGTTAGAACAGTTCATTTATCTGAAATTAAATGCTTTGGCTATTGATAGTTTGATGACATATATGTTCCAGATTAAAAAAAAAATAAAATTGCTCTAAGTCAAAGTTTAGATGAATATGAGCAAGCATCAGTATTAAATGGTTTATATAGAAAAAAAAACCTATGCAAATGTCTACCTTGTATAAATTTAAAATAAATTCCACTACATTATGTTAAATAACCAAGACAGTACACAAAGGTTCATATTAAAGACTTACATTCAGAGATCTCAATGTAAATTTCTTCTACAGAGACCTTAATATCAGACTCAATTTTATTTCTTTCTTTGAGAGAAATGTACATGAGTTTTGAACTGGTTTTGGGTAACAACAGTCAGTGTTTTGCTAGTGGTGGTGCTGCTATACAGACTGAAAGCCTGGATTTAGTCTGTTATCTGTCTCATCCCATGAAACCCTCAAGGGCTCTCTGCATATTTGATTATAAACACCCACTATCAAAAAAAAATATGAAACATAATACAAAAGGAATATTAATATTTAAGATAAACAAGCTTCATAGCTAGATTCAAGAGATGAAATGTCACATCAGGAGTTTGGAGGAGTAGGCTAACATATGGTAATTATATGAAGCGAATTACATAGAATTCACAGGTTTTGAGGTCAAGACAGGAATTTAAAAGGTCAGCACTTACAATTGAGGTTGAATGGCTTAACTCCTATTTAGGCATGTAGTTAGGTTTCTACAACTGTTAACTAAAGTAAAGAGGTAACATATGAAAAGCCATTAGAATTTGCAAACCCCTCTGTGATTTTAGAAACAGTTTTATAGTATATGCTCACTTTTCTTCAGATCCTAAAAAGGGCTCCACTAGTCTAGGCATTTATCCATTTATGCCCAGAGGAATGTGTGAGAGAGGCAGTGGAAAACTGGTGTCCTGAAATAAGTATTTATTTTATAGAATTATAGAATAGTTTTGGTTTGAAGTGACCTTTAAAGGGCGTCTAGTCCAACCCTCCTGCAAGGAGCAGGGACATTTCCAACCGGATCAGGTTGCTCAGAGCCCTGTCCAACCTGACTTTGAATGTTTCCAGGGATGGGACATCTACCACTTCTCTGGGCAACCTGTTGCAGTGCTTCAAGACCCTCACTGGAAAAAAAAAAAAAAAGTCTTCCTTATCTCTATTTCACCCTCTTTTAATTTAAAACTATTACCCCTTGCCCTATCGCAACAAGCTCTGCTAAAAAAGCCTGTTCCCATCTTTCTTATAAGCCCCCTTT
This sequence comes from Chlamydotis macqueenii, assembly GCF_036417535.1. Taxonomy (NCBI): domain Eukaryota; kingdom Metazoa; phylum Chordata; class Aves; order Otidiformes; family Otididae; genus Chlamydotis; species Chlamydotis macqueenii. The sequence goes on along the minus strand of NC_141560.1, from coordinate 47,770,917 downwards.
AAGTATTGAAAGGCTGCAATAAGGTCTCCCTGGAGCCTTCTCCAGGCTGAACCACCCCAGCTCTCTCAGCCTGTCCTCATAGGAGAGGTGCTTTGAATTTACTTTGCAAATGTCCTAAGTAGACATCTATTTAGGACAGAATAAATTGTATGAGGTAATGAGGGAAAAGAAAGAAAACCTTAGTGAAGCATAAGCAAGACAGAGATGTTTGTGACAGATAATAAGGGGCAAGATTACAGCAAATAACCAAACACTGCAGAGCAGACAAAATTATAAAGAATTCTCTGCAAAGCTGAAAGCCCTTGAATTGGACATTGCGGTAAAATTCTTTCAAATTGAGGATCTAAGTGTATCTTTGTAGCTTTTCCTTCTATGTTCTAATTTTTTTCTTCCCTGTAATTTATGTTTAGCATCTTGTACAAAGTAAAATAAACCTTTCAATTTGTGTTTCTTGGGAAAATAAGATTCCCCTGAATTCTAAATTTAAAGACTGCACTGTTTCTTTTTTTTTTACACAGTTTTATGTTTTTGTCATCAGTAATAAAGTACTGCAAAGACTATTAGGTGTCCCAGAGTATTAGGATCACACTGCATATTTTACTGTTGTGGCATTAGCAGCATTTTAAAATATTTTACCCCATAAATCATAAACTATATTTTAATTTCCATACATACTGAACATATTCATTATCATACTATTCTGCTTTTCATGTAATTCTTCTGTATAGCATGCAGCTGATGGAAACAAACTCCTGATGTTTGCCTTTTCTGTATAATCACTTTCTCAATCTTTTTTGTCCTGCTACTTTATTTTGTCTGTTTTTCAGGCTCAAGTCTTATAGTTACTGTGCTTCTAGATCTATCTCTGTTTTTATACCACTTCTAAAATTTTTTAGGAAACAATGTTCTTTTATTTTCCTCTGCTCTTCATTTCTACAAAGAGCACAGAACAAGTAACCTGTTCCATTCCCACTCAAAATGCTAAACTACCAGTTACTCAAATTAGATGTGAGCAAAGATATATAGTAGAGATATATAATTCTATATAATTGAGAATTATGCTTCTGCACTTTGCTTTTGTAAGTATTTAAATATCTTTTCATAGAAGATGTAACAATCTAAATAAGTGAACACGAGACGCTGCTAAGTAGAAGACAGTTGTACCTTGTCTCTGCATTACAAAGTTCTTTTTGTTGAAGAATGAAGACCCATCCTTTCTGAATCATTGTCTTTATTTGAAGTATGTATTTTGAGATCTGTTTCTAAGCAATTTAATACACAGATTCAAACTTTGGCTGGTAGGATGGATTATTTTTATGTAACCATTTTGTTTAGAATTTTTTTCTTGTGTGTGAAAAAATGTAAGTGCTCTGAATAGAGCAAGAAACCTTCATAAAATTCCTTAATGAATACAGTCTGTCTTTCATTGAAATGTACTGCCGTACTTATTCAGTACTTTAGTAAGTGAGTGAAATATTACACTGATGGCAGTCACAGTTTCATTTTAGTTACTCAGGTCTATAAAACCTGTACGAATAAAGTATTATATGCAAAACCACGATGCAGCTTATTTAAGTGCTTTCTGAATATCTGACTTTGAGGTTTTTATAGATTCATGACTGATATTGCTGCATTGTGACCGATTCTGAAGCTCTGATAGCACCTTGGCAAGAAATAAACTACATCCCTGTGTCCAGCTAGAAGCTCTTCCCTCCTCTCAGTAAAGCTTGACTAATATTAAAGAAGCCCTAAGTGTTTATTATTGAAGTAAAGTTGTTATATCTAAATCTTGAATTGTTAGTATGTTTTATTAGGATGCAAATTATCTCACATGCTCTTTGCTGTTAGGCCTTGTGTTATGCTCTGACCTGTGACAGAACAACTGTCATGGATCTTGAGAAATGAGAACAGAATGGAAAATAAGAAACTCTTCTGAATACTAATTTAGAGCAGAGGAGGGTCACTATATTGCCATTTTCGGTTTTATTATTGTGTTGTTCTTTCAGTAGCTCAATTAATTTTTATTTTTTCTCTTGTTAAGATTAGGGACAGTTTGTGGCTTAGTGTATCTGAAAACAAAATTTTATTTCTATCTTGAATGCATTCTGTCCAGTACATTTCCCATGACAATTATATTTAGTGGTATGAGTTTAATGGATGTAAATAACTCAAATATTCTGGCTATGATATAATTAAAGAAGGGTACTTTCATGTGATTAGTAAGTATAATAAAAACATAGCTGGAGAATAATGTTGTTACTAGTGCTGCAAAGGCACCTGTGCAAATGGAAAACAGACAAATCTCTCTTTAAAGCTGGGGATTTATATACCATTCATGTATCCTTAGCATCTGAATTAAGTTCATATAGATCTTGGCTTTCTGAAAGGATTCCACACAATTAATTCTGCCCAGTCAGCTGCCATGCTACAGCATGAGAGAGTGGTGAGTGCAATGAAGAGTTAAAACTCCTCATCAGTACAGAGTATCTCTGCTTTCCATGTGGCTTTTTGAGACAAAAAAAAAAATATAAGTCCATTGAATTTCTGTCTCTGTTCTTATGTAACGTATTTTCACGTGTTCTAAGTCAGCTCTCAGATAGGGCAATTACCTTGAACAAAGCCTCCTGCTTCTAGCCATCAGTAGGAGTAAGCACAAGTTACATTTAAAATCAATGTTCTCTTTGGAAAACCTGATAAATACATTTGAAACACATTAGAAGAAAATAATAAAACCCTCTGGTTGTCAGGAAAAGTAAGCACTTTGACAGTGAGGTTTTTATTGCCAGGTAGGTAGCTGGCTTTCAAACCCTACTGCCATAAATTATGAATTATCTGAATACTTAACCATGATGCCTCAAGAGAAAGATTGCAACTGTGAATATGTTTTTATAAACATTGAAGAATTGCCTTTTGTTAGCTCAGTAGCTCTATTAAACTGAGGATTGTGAAACTATAGTTACTTGCTTACCCATTTACTAACAAATGTATCAATTTAATAGCTATGATGCTTTTCCATAAATAAAAGGCTGCTCATTTAAATAACTCATTTACATACTTTTCACATCTTGATTCTGCTAAACCCATAATCAGTCTGTTACAAAAACTATTCTGAGCCCCAAATGACATTAAGGAGTTTGTCATAGGAAAGATGTATGTCATGAGCTGTTTACATCGTAGCGTTTCTAATGAACTTGTGGCAAAGAGCATGTAGACATCATCAGCACTACTAAAAAAAAAAAAAAAGAAAAAAGAAAACGTAGAGTAGCATTTATGATTTACTTCATGATATAAAGACAGTTTGAGAATTTGAGGTTTTTTTCTTCTACTTCTTCCTGTTTGCTTTCAGAAAATAAGGATTTTGGTTGCATTATAACCTGATTTTTTAAAGGATTTGAGGTTTTATGACTCAATGAGAGAAGCAAGTAGCATGGTCTTCCCCCCTACACCACCGTGGCACCCACAAAAAATCTTGAATCTATTGGTGAGAGTTGACCATGTTTGTCAAAGAGATAGGAGTCAAAAATGTGTGTTTCTTCAAGTATGAGGAAGCTGGTAGCTGGATAGAAGATAGATATGGCCATTTTTTAAGTTCATACATAAGTCTTAGGTTAGCTAAAGCATATACTTCACACTTGTTTATCAAGATGAGTATGTTTGGTACGGGAAGAGATGAGGAAAAACTTGTGAAGTGTATATAGGATTGAACTGGGAGGAAAACCCATTTTTCTTAATATGTAGATATTTTGAGACAGTTTTTAATAGTGCATCTTATGTGCAAAAGTCTATAATCTGATGGAAAAAAAAAATATTGTCTCGTGACATTTTCTCTAGTTTCTGACTTGTTTTAAGTCTGTCTTGTGCATTCAGAAAGATTTCTAAAAGTCCCTTATCCGAAAAGAGAACTTGTGCTAGTTATAAGAGTATAGATATCTAACATCTTATAAAAAATTCTAGACTTTTGGGGTTTTAACTGTGGGATGTAACAGTGTTTTCATTTTTTTTTTTAAATATGTACCAACTTTACTGCATAAATTCATTCCTCCATCTTTAACAACATAATAAATCAAGGAAGTTTTGTTGTTCATGTTCTAAATATAAAAGGAATTTGGCCTCATGGTAAGGTAGCTTTTAAATTAATCTGTGTTAGTTTTCACTTCCCTGTTTTTTTCTATATAAGGCAAATGAATCTCAGGCAAATGAATCTAGTAGGGTATAAAACTTGGGTTTGCTTCCCATTTGCACTTATCTTGGTAGAGCTACAATAGTATTGGAGAAGGAAATTGTGACAAAGTACCAATGGAGATGGAGGAAAAAACAATTTAATATGATGTGAAACAAGTACTTCCTTCTCCTCTATTCTCTATCTTCTACCATCTAGAAGGCTTTCCTTCTGGAATATTACTGCCAGATCCCTTTTCTATTTGAGCAAGTAGGAGTATCTTGCACTTTATAGAGAATGACTAAGCCATCTATGACTAGGACCATCTATTATATCAGATAGTACAGTACATGTGTCTGTGGAAAAGAATAGCTTAAGCACCTTTAAATGTAGTGAGGATTTTTGTTGCTTGTCTAGAACTTTCTAGCTATTGGAAGCAAGCCATATATTGACCCTTGTTTCAACAATAAGACACATTCCAGAGTATCTTCCCCACAAGCACTACCGGACCATTTTGCTCTAATACAGGAGTATGGCTCATGGCTGGCTATCCTTACATCTATGCCACCATCCTCTGGTTTGCTGAGAATCAGGATAAGCTTTGGCATTAGATTTTTAGCTCCCATGACAGGAAAGTAAATATTTCTTTAGACAAATGTTACAGGCATCAAGAAGTCTGATTTACGATGGGAGATGAGAATTTAGGCTATAGATATTTAAAAGTGCAGGTGGCGGGGGAAAGAGGATTGTTTTCCTGTTATGTGTGATAAAGAAGAAAGTGGGACAAAAAGACTAGGAAAAGTGAAGCATAAAACTCCGAAGATCACAATCAAAACTCAGAACTCTTTTACTTCCATTTGATTTTCTACTATGAAGGAAAAATACAGTTGTATCAAAGTAGCTACATTGTTCCTCCATATTTTAATTTAATTATTTCCATTCTTCTAAGTTCTCTGTAAGAAAAAGGAAAACCTTTGGAAAATACAGAACTATGCTGAAGCAGCAAATCCTTCATTATTTTTCTGCTATTTATGACCCAGTTGTTCTAATAAGAATGGAAATATGCTTACTAGGTCTATTGGGCTAATCCACAGCTTAGTCCATATATGAATTTTTAGATGGATGTGTAGTCACGGATTTAAAAACTCATTTGAAACAATATGTCTTTATAAACATAATTATTTACAGAACTGTAATAATATTTACCATTATTAATCTTGATTTTTAAAGTGGATTTTCTGTTTGGTTTATATAGACAGAGTGAGAAAACAGTTATGAAACATAATAAAGTATATTTTAGTTTTCTTCTGCTTAGGTAGACATAAGAGCTCCTTTAAAAATTGCCTGTTCTATTGACTCCTGAAGACGAATTTCTTTGAGATAACCCTTCATGTAATCAGGGCTAAAACAAACAGTACTAGGATTGTAGTCATAAGAAAACCTTTAAAAATATTAGCTATTGGCTCTGTTCAACATCTACTATGAAAAGGTGAATTCTCTCACAGTGCAGGGCCATTTGATATGTATACTGTCACTATCACTTCTTGTAGCCACATATGTAGCATACCCTAGTAAAAAGGCCAAAATGGCCATTAAATCACGCAGTCTTGATGGGCTGTATAGTTCTAGCCAGTTAACTCTATATTACTGTGTTAAATTAGAACATCTTTAGGAACATTCATCATCAACTTGAAACTTCAAGAACAGATAATTTACCACATTAGAAGTTAGTTTCTATGGTAATTTCATACCTACTTATTCATACAGCACGAGGTCATGATGGAACTACATTGCATCTTTACAGAGTTTTAAGATGTTTATTACCTTGGAGTTTAGACAATATAGACAGATATTTGATTTTTCTTGCATATTGTATTACAGTGCTCAGGCGAATTAGAAATAACAATAATCCAGAATATTTCTTATTTTTGTCAGACAGGGACAAAGTGAAAGTGCATAAGTGCATTAGTGCATTTACTTGTAAAATATACTAACATGTTTATACAATCTCTGAAAGACTTAAAACTTACTAAAGAATGTAAGCCTTTCGTTTTGCCTTAAGTAATTCATTGAGCTTAATGTTAAAAATGTATTAGTTATCTATACTTGCTTTAGTTATTGGGTTTTAACTATCTTACAGTATTTTTAACGGGAGCCTTTTGCAATGAAAGCTTGGAAAGCTAAGTACAATTTGCTCAAAGCTGAAGATAACCAGAAAGATCATCTCTTTAAAAACAAAATCTAATCAGTAAGATATTGTACATTTAAAGACTTCATATTTAATGAGGAAATGAGCTGAATGACAATTGGATGGTATCACATTTGGAAAGTGTAGTTCTTTAGACCTTTTTGAAGCAGATTTTCTGTTAAATTGTAATGAATCTAAAAAATATTATTTCAGAAAATGAGATTTTTAGTTGGTTTTGTTTTTTTTTTTTTAATTCAGTCGCAGCTTTAAAGATGTATTAAATAAATTGACATTACTACACCAAAGCATAGTAACACGTTCGTAAAGATACTGAACCAAAAGAGAGGGCATATTCAGTAATTTCAAAACACAGAGCAGTATAAAAGACAACTTTTGAGAAGGGAGGACCTGTGAGTGTCCCTGAACTAAATGTTTCACGATTTCTAATTACTCTTGTCCTCCCCTTTGCAACATTTATTGCAGCTCGTGTTTCTACAAGCAAGATACTTCAGAAAATAGGTACATAGGAGCATCAAGCAAAAAACCCAATTTTCTTACTGAGAAAAAATATCACAATATAAGAACTTCAAGATAAGGATTGTGGGCAAGAAAAAATGTCAAGCAGTATCAAGAACTTGGAGTCTTTTTCTTTCTTGTAGTTATTTTTTTAAAATAACTTTTAAGCTACTGAAATGCTATTGTGGATCAAAGGAGCAATTGTGTTAAATACAACATTGTTTGCCCATGGAAACTCCAGCTTCGACTTGGGTCTAGGTGGCATCAGTAGAATATGCAAAATGAAGGTATGTTGAATGAAGTACTTCGCTTGTCATTTGTGTCTTGTGATTTCTAGAAAAGCTGACAAGCTTCCAAAAATCCTAATTTTAATGCATCAAATCTTGAGCGACACTGTGACAGTATAAAACAAAGACCTATATCTAACTGAGTTCAAGAGGAAAGAGTGAACTGCCAAAGGGTATCCAAATACTGTCAAATATTGAAATTTTACAGTATTGTTTCTATCTTGCTGTAGATTTTTTATTTGTTTGTTTGAACTTGTACCCGGTTCCTAGGATTCCTTTGCACAAAGTTCACCCAACATATGATATTTAAAAGAACAATAGTATTTATTGCTCTATTATAGCCTTACATAAGCAGTTACAGTTCCTAGCATAAGCAGTTACTAGCATATCTTTTTCCCTTTATGAGAATCTTACCAACCCAACTAAGCCGGAGACACCGCCAAGCAGGAAGATGATGATCAGTGGGGTCAGAGCAGAGAAGAGAGATAGGTGCAGCACCCTCAGGGCGTCCCCTGTTGTTCATAGAGTGTGCTCTGGGTCCTTTCTCTCTCCTCCGCTCCGAGCCGCCTCTGTTTATCCCCTCAGCAGATTCAGTGGAAGAGAACTGACTAGGCATTGATGCACGCGTGGCCAGCACATGCAACAAGGCCTGCCAAGTACGTGCCCTGCTGGCTAACAGCGGTTCCCAGATAGCAGAAACATGCTGCTCAATAACAACCCTCCTAGCTCCCCTCTCCAAGGTTGCGTTCTTGCAGCTGTGTGCAGCTTGTAGCTTCCCACAGTGGCCCTACACAGATCATCACTGAAATCCCTCACAAAGAACTAGATGTTTTAATCAGAAATCCTGCTTAATCATACATTTTTTGTTCCATCATTAAGATTATTTCTTGTCTTTATAGTGAAATTGTCAATCCACTACAGTCCAAGATAAATTATAACACCCAGGAAAGACTGACTTTTTTGAAGAAAAAAAAAAAATCTTTTTCAAAACTAAAATCAGTTTTCACTCTGAAAAATAAGTGAGATTTTAGTATGTGTGGTATTTTTATCAAAACTTTATTTTCCTATCCTTTTCCTGTGTTTCTTATCCTTATTCCTTTGTTAGCCATTTTCACAAGGACAAAGCTTGGCAGAGCATGCCTTCTCTGTCAATAATTTCTGTTTATATAGGAGAGGGGAATAAAAACATCACATATAAAATCATTAAGAATCATCTTGATTATTAATACAATGTATGAAGCACTTAAATTCAGATTAATAATAAGGGGAGAAAAAGTTACACAAGGAATCAAATCTTTTAAAATGCATTTTTCCTGCTTTCTGAGATCTTACATCCTGTCATAAAGTTTTATGGTATTTTGTTAGTTCTGATTCTTTATAATCACTTAGTGGGCAAAAAAAAAATGCTTGAAAGTTTTAGCTTGCACTTTTGAAGATAATGTTTTGAAAAGCAGGTAGATTCTATTTCAAATAGCAATAAGTTCTTTGGCGAGGAATAAACGAGCTTAATATATGCACATGTACAAATTACTGAGAGAAATTAACATGGACATTACATTTCAGATTATAAAGCAGAACAAAGAACAGGATAAATAACAACCCTGCTGTGCCTTTTCCCTTCTAGTGATTCCAGTTCTTTTTAATGCTCAATTTAAGCATCAAAGCTTTAAATTAACTTTTAAATCCAGTAAAACAAAATTCAGCAAAATGGGTGAAATCACACTTCTGTTCTCTTGGTTGAGGTTTCTTTTTATTTCATCATACTGTACACAAGTTGGCAGAAAAATCACGGAGTCAGGGCTTGCACTTAGTTGTTCTAGTTTATTTAAAGTGAAAAAAAAACCAAACCTTTATTTGCCTCCAGTTTTTCTTTTTTTTTTTTTTTTTGTGAAATAGAATTCTAATGAATTTTGATTAGGTTATTCTGTCCAGTAGTGTTTCTAGTGTTTTATTTAATTTATTATGTCTTTTTCTCTGAAAATCTGAGGAAAGGAGGTTTGAAATTTTCCTATACTGTTTTATCAATGCAATTTTCTGTTTCAAATTGAGGTTTTATTTCAGAATTGAACTAGATTTATTTGTATCCTTTTTAAAGAGGTAGAGAAATGTCCAAAAATGAAAACCAAGTGTAAAAGTGTTGGAGCTTCCGCAAATACCTAACCTGGATTTTTCAAAAGTACTCATCATTAACCTCAATCATCTAGCAGATAAATTGCAGTAGTGTTCAATGGAGCATATTTAGGCCACACTTCCCAGAGTTTCTGAATAAAAGATTCTTGATACTGAGTACGTTTAGAAGCCTAATGCCACATTAGAATTTCTCTATTGATACAGCATTTGATTTATATAGCTCTTTCCATGCCAGTGACACAATGTTGATTCTTATTCTATTTGCTTAAAAGCTCTTCCTCTCAAGGTCTTGCTGATGTTTTTCTTTTCTTTCCTCTTACCTCTTCTGATACATCCAGGAGCTTTTCCAGAAAAGAGCTGTGACTGTAACACAGCAGTAAGCCTTGGAGAGGCTTACTGTCTTTGGCAATTTTCACTTTGCTGCATACCTAGTTTGTCTGTTTCCCTAAATACACAGCAAAGTGAATCTTACCAAACCAAGTCAATTTTACTTGGAATATCAATATCTTGGAGGAGAAAGAGGTAGAAAACTGCCCAGGTAGCGAGCTGAAACAACTTTTTGCAGTCAAAGTAAGTTTCTGCAGATGTGAGAGAAAAAAAAAAGTGCTCTCATCTAGCTTGGTAAGTGTGTTTGCAAGTTCTAATCTCAGGGTTATAAAAGTACTTTGCCTCTCATTTTTATTCTTTTCAACCTTTAAACATTACTACTAGTAAATGAGTCTTAAAACTGGACTGTAAAAATGGCATCAGAGAAAAATATCCCCATAAATAAGATTTTTTTTTTAATCACTTCAGTTCCAAAAGTGTTCAAAGTGTCTAAAATCACAACCCCACAATCAGTACCCCTTAGCAATGTACTGGAAAACTGCAAATATCTAGATGTTAGGCATAAGCTATCACATAGGTATTTGCTGTGACAAAAAGCCTGCGTGACCTGCAGCAGGAAATTTTCGTGCTATTCTTGCCTACTTGGAGAAACCTCTTTTAAATGTACACATTTTATTTTACAGTCCCTACAGGATTTTCATTTCTGTAAAAAGCCCAGAAGTGTTGGGTCACACTTAGTCCCTATTTTGCTCTCAGTTTTTTAAAATTGTGAATAAATTAACCTAAAACTAAATTTATGCAAAGGAAGGGTAGCTACAGTATTATGAAATCTTGAGAAATTTTAAGAAAAATATCACCCCAGAAGGCACATATTATATGTAAAGTTGAAAAAGCAAGGTGTGTAGAAGGGAAAGATTCAAGAAATTGAAAATATGGTGTGGTATTGAATGCTATCAGGTTGCATTAGGATTACACAAGTATTACTGATACATTTTCATGACAATGATTTAATTTATTTTTAATAGATCCTGTTAGAGTATAACCTAGCTTAATAACTGGGTTTTTTTACACAAAATTGCCTAGGAAGTGTCCAAAACTGTCAACAATTATTTTCTTTTCCTACATATGAGAAGAGAGGCTATTTTCTACAATACAGTTAACACACTTTCTAAACTGGAGAGTTAGGATTACAATCAGTTTGTAAGTGAGCATTTTGTAAGTCTAATTATAGACTAGAATTAAGAAAAAAATTTATACTCATTCTTGTCCAATTCACATTTTTATAATGCATATGCAGTTATAATACTTGAAAAGTCTAAGTGCTTTTATCATAATAGTGGAATGCTGTAAGTATGATTTATGATAATTTATTCACATTCAGAAATTTTTTAGGAAATTTTTTTTGTTTATAAATTTGTAGGCTTGCAAGCCAATCAGTGGGTTTTTTTTTTTCTAATATCCAGCACTGAAAATTCATATGAAAAAAGAAAATAAGATTTCATTTTTTCTTTATGTAAGCAACAACTTCACAATTTGAACATATCTGACAAATTAGCTGATAATATCTGATAAAGGACAGAATTCAATTCACTCTTCCAGGGAGTCTACATTCTCTATTCTGTCAGTAATGAAGTTCAGAGCATTGGAAGCTAATGTTTTTTAGCTTGTTTCAGGTCAGCTGTTGGCATGGATGTAGCAATAGGATTGCATTACTTGTAGGGGTTGGTGATCTTTTCTTCAACAATGTTTTTTTCTTTCCCACTATGATAACAGAGGCTGAAATCTGCCGGACAGCAGTTAGTCAAAAGCAATTGTGATGTGACAGAAGTGATTTAAGAGAGGAAACATACCTGTAGTTTATGGTTGAAGTACTGAATTATGCCTAACCTCTAGTACTGAAGGGATGAAAGTTTATGGTTGAAAGTTTTCAGATCTCAAGGTGCTCTTGAATTCCCATGTAAGCTGGTAGTTCATCTTTCTCACAATGGTATAGCTTGATCTTCAAGAAAATTGTATTTCATCCAATTCTATTAATTGGAATTGTTTCCTGTCTGTTGTGACAATTTCTATATTTTCCAACTATAGAATCCCCCAAAAGAGAAGCACGATCCCAAAGCTTGACTCTTGGTGAATCCAATTAATGCAACTCATTCCAGAATGGATTTGTATTTATTCAGTCATGGTAATGATACCACATTTGTATCCTCTTTGGCATAATGAAGGGCAGTAACATTCCTTCTGAGTGATCCAAGACTAGAAATCTATATTTTTAGTAGAGTAGAAGTGATGTGTTTCTTAAAACACGCCAAAGATGAAGGCTTCACACCACACATATTTCATGCCACTTATCATACAGAAGTTAAATTCCTTCATTAGTTTAATCTATTAAATTTGAAAAATACTAAATGGTGGCTTTTCATTCCACAAGTTTAGCTTCTACTGTCTTTAATTTTTGTTCTGAGTTTAAACTATCTCAGCTGTGTCCCATATCTTAAAAGGGCTTCCTTCTTTCTTTTTTCCTCTTACACAGGGACACTGTCATGGCTGAAAACATGGACAGATTCTGGGATTAACCCTCCATCTCTTTCCTTCCCAGTACTTCCTTTGTATATTTTCCTGACCATTTTGAATTCTATCTAACTCCAGAAGAAAATGACATTAAGTAAAATAGCAGCAATCTCTGCATATGCTTTTTAATTTATGAAAATAGACATCTGGTGGTTGCTAAGGAAACAGAAACCCACCACTTTCACTATGCACCTGAGGAATAATCAAATCATTATAGACCAGAAAAGGAGATGAATATAAATATTTCAGCAATGTGATAGGAATTTTCCACCTTTTTTTTTCTGGAATGCTTTGAATGAATCACTGCTGGGATTTTTAATACTGAGATCCACTTTGCCACAAAATCATGTCTATAATATATGTTAACCAGACTTTTGAAAAACATCCATGCAGTTTTATTAGTGCATTTTTTTAATGTTAATGTCAACATGGAGTACATTATGTTCTACTTTCAATTATAGAATGAAAGCTCATGAATCTCCAATGAAAAAGTGGGAGATCTATCAGAAATGCTATGATGTACAACTAAGGTAAAACCTTTAGGACTGTTTTACTTTTCTTCTGTTCTGTCAGTACATAGGGAAACAGGCTATTTAGCAAGTGTTTGGAATCGTTCTAATTTGTAACTTTCTTTCAAAGGAAATTACAGGGATGCACAGTATGCTGGTTTTGGTGGTTTTTTGTTTAAGTTCCTAACATGCTCTGTTTTTGTCTGCTTCAGAAAAGCCTTATAAAGTATCTGGTGATACTGAGTTTGTCCTCTCAAGGGAGTTTTGGATACTGTTAAACCCACTTGGCAAGGGAAAGGGCTGGTTGCTAACAGCGACATACAATCCTCATTTCTTAGATGATCATATGTAAGGGACCTATTTATAAGCTATCAGAATTATGTAAGTGCACCTCTTTAAATAAATATTTGTGTCAAATGAGTGAGAGGCTCACAAGAGATACCTACTGTGTTGGTTTTGTTTAGTGAGGTGGGGGGCTATGGTGGCAGCTTCTGCAAGAAGCTGCTAGAAGTTTCCCATTCGACCAGTGGACTCTGCTGAGTCTAGGGCAGACCCACCGCTGACCAGGGCCATTCCCTGTTCCCCCCTCTGTGCCTCTCGGGGAGGGAAGGACATAGAGATAACTGAAATTAAGTTAAGCCTGGGAAGAGGGAGGGGTGGGGGGAAGTTGTTTTGCTCTCTTCCACATCATCCTGCTTTGATTTTAACAATAAATAAATAGTTTTCCCCAACTCAAGTCTGTTTTGCCCATAACAGTAACTTTAATGATCGTTCCCTGTCCTTAACTCAAACCACAAGCCTTTTTCTTATATTTTCTACATAAACCTGAATACATTGAAATTCTGAGCTTAGAAGGTATAATCTTATTCAGAGAAATTCTGTGAGTTACTTACACACTGTTACACTTCTTAGATAAAAGAATTGAAATATTTAATTTTTTTTCTTTCTATTTATTAGTTTGAGAGAATCTTTATGCTTACAATATGAACACTAAATAATGGCCTTAAATTGACAGTGCATTTCACATTCATTCAAAGAATCATAGTTTACTATTTTAAAATTCATTGTTGTCAATGCATAGATTTCACAATTTATAAGTTCATGAGAATCATGTACACTGCTTCATAATTTTCCCCTCACTGTTGAAATACACTGTGCCCACCTTGTTGGCTTCTTGTTCAATATCTTTATTGATGACCTAGACGAGGGGATTGAGTGTACCCTCAGTAAGTTTGCAGATGACACCAAGTTGGGTGGCGGTGTTGATCTGCCTGAGGGTAGGGAGGACCTTCAGAGGGATCTGGATAGGCTGGATCACTGGGCTGAGCTGAATGGCATGAGGTTCAACAAGGCCAAGTGTCGGGTCCTGCACTTTGGCCACAATAACCCCATGCGGCGCTATAGGCTCGGAGCTGCGTGGCTGGAGGACTGTGAAGAGGAAAGGGACCTGGGGGTGTTGGTTGATGCTCAGCTGAACATGAGCCGACAGTGTGCCCAGGTGGCCAAGAGGGCCAACGGCATCCTGGCCTGCATTAGAAATAGCGTGGCCAGCAGGAGCAGGGAGGTAATCATCCCCCTGTATTCGGCACTGGTGAGGCCGCACCTTGAGTATTGTGTTCAGTTTTGGGCCCCTCACTACAAGAAAGACATTGAAGCCCTGGAACGTGTCCAGAGAAGGGCAACAAAGCTGGTGAGGGGTCTGGAGCACAAGTCTTATGAGGAGCAGCTGAGAGAGTTGGGATTGTTTAGTCTGAAGAAGAGGAGGCTCAGGGGAGACCTCATTGCACTCTATAGCTTCCTGAAGGCAGGTTGTGATGAACAGGGGTTTGGCCTCTTCTTCCAGGCAACAAGCAGGACCCGAGGAAATGGCCACAAGTTGTACCAGAGGAGGTTTAGATTGGACTTGAGGAAAAACTTTTTCTCTCAAAGAGTGGTAAGGCACTGGAACGGCCTGCCCAGGGAGGTGGTGGAGTCTCCGTCCCTGGCAGTGTTCAAGAGGCGGCTTGATGAGAAGCTACAGGATATGGTTTAGTAGCTGTGGCAGCAATGGTAGTGGGAAGACGGTTGGACTAGATGATCTTATAGGTCCCATCCAACCATGTGATTCTATGATTCTATGATTCTATGATTCTATGATTCTATGCTATGAATGTTGTAGACCAGCTCCATTGCTTTTGAATCTATAGTTCAAGAATGTTGGCTGTGGCAAGATAAAATAAATCAGCTTTCCAAATAACAGCAGTAACTGAAAATGAGAATATTCAGTATGAACTTAACAGTTAAATGTCTTAGAATACTGTCATGTCAAAAGACATTCTGGAAAAGATCCTGCTTACTGTAGAAATACAGACGAAACAATATCCCTCTTTGGAATTACTATAACAATTTAACTTGGTATTTTCAAATTTACATAGAAATTACTGGAAAACTAACATCAATATATCTGCCCTCCTCTAAATTACAGACTTGTGATCAAGGTCAAATAGAGAATATAACTTATCAAAACACAGGATAAGGCCAATTTTTACCAGTGCAACTAGCCAAAAAGTATCACACTGGCTATGCAAGTCAATGGGGATTTATTAGAATGCCAGATTTGTCCCTAAAGGGGCCATAATTTGAAAGGATTAAAATTGTACATTAATATAACCCATATTCTTGTCTTTTTTGTTCATTGATCCAAAATATCTAGTCCAAATCAAGCTCCTAGTCCTAACCTAAAAGGCAGCAGGGGACCACATCAAACTTATTTGAAAAGAGCTTATCTTATTAGCTAGCATGGCCAAAGTGAACTAGAGATGAGGTAGGTTTTCTTCAGAGAAGTATATCACAATGTGCTGCATTCTCAGTAGTTTCACAGACCATTGCAAAGACCCGCGATTAAAAAGTAATTACAAGTAGTCACTAATTAATGGAATATACCAGATCTGCTCAATATTTTGTGAGCCAAATATCCATTACCTAAAAGACATCGCAAAATCAAATGGGCAAAATGATCAAGCCTTAATATTTGCAGAGGAATTAGAATGGGCAGGGTAAATGTACAATGACAAATAGTCTAGAGAGGTAGATAAAGGATTTTATAATACAAAAACCCAGAAAGAAATAGAAAATCAAGGCAGCAATTATAAACCCTATTAAGATATACTCTGGTCTCAAGTCGAGTGAAATTTTGTGGAACTCTTTAGTACATGCTGGTTACTAAAAATGAAATTTAACAAGATTTAAATATGCACTTAACATTCTGAAATAATGTTTGGTACTATTGGGAATTAACAGGCTTAAAGGTTCATTTTTCTATTTTTAAACTTCCTCTACATCTATCTAAAGGCCAACATAATAGATGAGCAATGGGTATAATTACTACACGAACAACAACAGAAGCCTTCCAATCCAACATGCTGTCTCCAACAATGGCTACCAATAGAAGATTCAGAGAAGATGCAAAAACCTTATCTAATCACCAGCAGTTAATATGAGTAAAAAAGTTTTAATATGATAGTAATGTGTTTGTAGAATATTTGAACATGCATTTGTGTTAATGTTAATTGTATTTTAAAATAACCCACCTCCCTGTGATTTAATGAGAAGACTAAATGTTTTACTCCTGTGAACAGAAATTAGTTTAAATAACAAAAAAAAAAAAAAGATATTCTGTTTTATATTTTTTTCAGCACTTTATTAACTCCATTTTGGAACAAAGAAAGAACATGCCAAAATGTATCTAAGAAGAGAAATAAAATGCTGATCCTGAGACAGCCTACGGCTGGCATGGTTGGGGTAGGGGAGTGTGAGACAGTGCTCTGGAGCCTACAAGCCTTACCTTCTTTATTTCTGAATTGCTTAGTGCTTGGCTGCTGTGTCAAAAAGAAAATAGGTTTTGGAGCACACTTCCCTCCTCCAGCACTTCATTGAGCTGGGAAAGATTCTGTTTCAAATCAGCATAGTATACATGCATTCAAAACTTTATTTCAGGTAGTAGTATTTATAACTCCATGTTCAGTATCTTCATATTAGTGTGACTGATAGTCTTTAAGTACCAGCAGAATGTCTTTTTTCCCGTGTTCTTTCAATAGAAAAATAGGATTTCAGGAGGAAACACAGTCACAGTAGAACAATGAAATGTGCTAGTGTTGTAACAAATTGAGATTCAACAAGGTTTAGTACAGATAAGCGGTGTTTTTTCTGGTGCATAGGGACATCTGCCACCACTACCCTCACTAGCTTTGTAGATTTCTGCTTTCAATTGATTGAGCCAACGGAAAGACAAACAACTACTGCCTTTGACCCTTAAAATTACAGATGATTTGATATGGGGAACAAAAATAATTGCTTTAAAATAGAAAACGTTGTCTGTCATCTATGGTGTTCCATAGTTTTATGACAGCCTGCTTACTTTGATTTATGATCAAGATGTTCTTATTACCTTCATGCTTGCTGTCTGTCACTTATGCTCCAGCTTGCATTAAGACCGAGAGTGAAAGCGAAAGACACAATGAAAAGCTAAAGCCTAGGGTAGATTGAATTACTTAGTTTCCTTGGATGGAAAAAAAAACCCTAATGTGCTGATAAAATGAGTGGTGTTATAAAGGGCAAATACATTGGTTACTTTATTTCTGTTCTAATTTATGTATTTATTTTGGTCAGTCCTAAGTTAGAAGCAATTACAGAATAAGTCTAAGGTCATTGAGAAACAATATTAGATATTAAAAATGATGAAGTGTAATTACTAGCAAAACCTAAAGTGGTATAAATGAGTAGTCATAGTGACATTTCTTGATGCTGTAATGCAGAGTAATGCAATAGAGAATGCCATGCCATGCCATTTGACTGTATTAGGCTTGTTACAGTAGACTCGTAGTATTCCACAACTGTCAGGAAGATTTGTGACAAGACATAAAAGTGTACCATATGATGACTAAGGAGAAGTTAGGTTTCTTACTGGAGTTCAGAGAACAAGCTGCTATTAACTTACTCCTCCTCAGACCTACTCCTCTTCTTATATATCAGCTGTTTCCTAAGAAAAGGCTACATCTGCGTATAGGGAGTAATAATTGTCCACAGAATCAAAGCAAAAAAGAACTAAGATTATTTTTAATTGAAAGGACACTGATCAAGAAAATTCAAATGTAAAGTAAAAGTAGATAATTTAAGAAGCTCAGGACTTTTTTCATGTTGTCTATTTATCTAATTTGTAAATTTGTACGAATGTTAATGAAAATGTGATGTTTTTCAGTCTCAGTTGACCAGGACAGGAAAGCTAAGCCACTTCTAAATCTGGGGTTTTTGGTTTTTTTTTTTGTTTTGGTGGAGGTTTTTGTGGATTTGTTTTGTTGATTGTTTGTAGTTTTTTGAGGAAACATTACAATATTCTTGAAAGGATTGTAATAGGAGAAGAACATGGCCCTAGCAGTCACCTATATATCAATACCACTCTTCGACAAATAAGACTGCCAGCTTTCCCTACAGCTCAGCCTCCTGTCAACTGCGTATGTGGTGTTTTCTTCAAATATAGGTCTAAAGGCACCACGTAACACTTTGTTTTAATGTATGTGTTGTGTGGAGGCAAAAGTGTAAACCTCAGATTTATTAATTGTTTTAGGTGTGTTCTGGTTTTGTTAGTGAGGGGGGGCCTAAGGTGGTAGCTTCTGTAGGAAACTGCTAGAAGTTGCTCCCCTTTGTTCAGTGGACTCGGCCGGGCCTAGGGCAGACCCGCTGCTGGCCAAGGCCGAGCCAATTGGTAGCAGAATGTCCTGTGATAACGCCTCTGCGACAACGTATTTAAGAAGGGGAAAACAGAAAAAAAAGGAGAAGATGTGAAGCAGCTGAGTGGGGGGCAGAGAGGGGGAGGCGCGAGCCTTGTGGGCCTTGCAGGCCTCACCCTCTGGCCTCCCGCTGGGCAGCCGACTGGGCCCAACTTGGCCCGGCCTGGCTGCAAGAAGTGGAGAGGAGATCAGAAGTTGAAGTGAATAAGATGTAAAAAGGATCCTGAGAGACGTCTGCCAGCCTGTTGTGAGGAACGGCTGCAGACGCCAAGGTCAGTGAAGAAGGAGGGGGAGGAGTAATGCGGCTCCTGGCCAAGATTCCTCTGCAACTCGTGGTGACGACCATGGTGGAGCAGGTTGTCCCCCTGCAGCCCGTGGAGGTCCACAGAGGGGCAGAGATTCACCTGCAGCCCGTGGAGGACCCCACGCCGGAGCAGGTGGAGGCCTGAAGGCGGCTGTGGCCCGTGGAGGGCCCGCTGGGACAGCTGTTCTAGAGGGACTGCACCCCGTGGAAGAGATGACCCACACCGGAGCAGTTTCACGAAGGACTGTGGCCCATGGGAGGGACCCCACGCTGGAGCAGAGGAAGAATGCGAGTTCTTCCCCCGACGATGATACAGCGGCGTAAAACAACGCGTGATGAACTGACCGTAACCCCCATTCCCTTCCCCCCGCATTGTGCCGCTCAGGAGGGGAGGCAGTATAGATAATGTTAAGCCTGGGAAGAGGGAGTGGTGGGGGGAGGTTATCTTGTTCCCTGTCTCATTCTCCCTGCTACTTGGAAGAAACTAGGTGTGGAGATCTGTTGTAAGCTATTATACTGTATTTGTATTCCATCACTGTTTTGTTTTCTTCTGTCATTATTGTTAGATTTACTTTTTGTTCAATCTCAACCCACCTGTTTGTTTTTTTTTTCCTTCTGGTTTTCTTTTGCTTACCAAATCTCCTCCTATTCTCTCAGAGAGTCGGGGGAGTGAGGGAGAGACTGCGTAGTCTGGTCCCCATCGGGGCTGAACTACGACAAGGTGTAATGTGAAATTTTAACTTTGAATGGAAACTATAATATTTGCACTTTTAAATTTATATCTAGTTTGACACCCTCTGGGCCATGACAAGTAACAGATGCTCTCAATACAAACTACAGCACTTACATAATATTGTGACATACTTAAATGAATTCAAGCATTCATCTCAACTGACTGCCTCTTAGAAGGGCAACAAATTTTCACATCTGTCCTTCCCGTTTCTTATATTATCAACTCGATTTTTTATAAAAATTAAAATAATACATTACTTATGAATATCACTTTTCTGGAATGCAGTATAAGACTGTCTTGGCTTTCTCCTGGAAATTTTGTGCATTAAAACCCTTTATCCAGAATATAATGGATGTTGATACTGTGTGCAACCATACAGTGAGAGTGGTACATTTCAATCATGCCTTTAAAGCCTATTTATTTCACTGAGAACTTTTCCCTTTCTTTGCTTTTTCAACCATTTACCTGAGTACTGCACTCTGATCATACCTATTTGCCAGAAATAACATGGTCTTATTTTGCTCAGCTTGGAGTGATATACAAGAAGGTAGATACCTTTCCTTACTATTTCATTTTAAACAAGATGCAGAAGAGACTAGCAGAACAAAAAATGAAAATATAAAGATAATAAAAATCAGGTGATGTAACTTTTTGCACAGTACATCTATATTGTATTATAGTTCATGAGAAGAAGAGCACCATTAAACTATCAGCAATAATCAGGATGATGACTACAGTGTGGTGGGTTTTGCTCCCTATTAGGAGTTGTACTGAGCGAAGTTGAATTAAATATGAGAGAGGGATAAAAATGGAGTAACTTTTATGACAGAGCTTGGAAATTAAATGGATTCACCAACTACTGCTTATCCTAAATAGTTAATATTAGTCTATCCAAATGGCTTACTACAATGAATCCAAGACACTTGTTCCAACTTTTTGAAATCATTGGTCAATAAAAGGAAAACTTGGTTGAGACAAGTAGTTAAATGTGCTTAAGGAATGTAATTAGAATTCAATGCAATTATTATAAAATTCATTAATTCAAATGGCTTGGTTACCTGAATTTTAAGCTTCTTTTGTTTCTGTTGCTTCTGATGTCATTGCTGCTGCAGGAATTTGGTGTTGGTTTATAAAGTGTAAAATTGGTTCTTTTTTTTTAAAGTTTGTTGGTTTGAGGGTTTGGATTTTTTATTAAAATAATTGCTCACATTGATGCACACTACATGCAATCCCTGTCAGCCAGGTGTTCAGCTGAAGTTTTAGGAAGCAGCTGCTAGAACTTATCTACAACATCAGGTCCATGATAATAATGCAAATTGTGTACGGAAAGTAGTTAGAAATTAGGATATTAAGGCTCCTCAAAAAGAGGAATAGAAGTAAAGAATACTACCGCTGCTGAAGGGCAACTTTGTTCCAATATTCCTACTCTTCTGCATGAAGAACAGCTGAAATTTCTCACAAATCATTCCAGAAGTGTTAAGCCCAGGTGGTAAAAAAATTATGTGCTTAAAAAATACCATTATTCATGGAAAAAATGAAAGAAGATAAATAGTTGGGGTTTTTTTTTGTGTGTGTGAACACTTACCTGAAGGTGCTTTTTCAGCAAATATTATTCAAAAGGCAACATATGGGAACTGTTTTTTGTTTTGTTTATCAAATTTTGAATTTTTCATTTCTGTCAAAAATCCTTTCAGGACTGTAGGCAAATTTGCTGCAGTCTACTGAACCTTCCTGCTTACCCAAGGCTACATAAGTAGAATCACCAGTCACTCAGAATATCCCTTTTGGAAACAATCTGGACATCTTCTACAGAAGCATTGTATGTTAACCTTTTGATAGTAATATTACATTAGGGATCTCCTCCTCAGATTTTTTCTTTCTCTCACTAACTTCTGTTGTCTTTTTCAATATGTCTTTGTTTTGATCACCATCTCTCTGCCTCTGCTTCTGTATTGTCCTTCCAGATATCAGTTTTATTCTTCTCCTATATTGTTTCAGGCTCTTCTCCTTACAAAAGCATATACTAAGCAGAGCACCCAGGGCCACAGATGCATTGGGATAAAATTTTGAGAAAATCGAAAGAATCAGAAAGTAATCAAATAGGAGCGGGTTATAGAAATTAACATTTTAAAAATGTATTTTAAAGGCAGGCTTTTTGTAACCACAAGACCTCAGATTTACATCTATTCACTATCAAGATCACACATTAGTGGACCATTGTTAATAAGTAATAACTCACTGTAGGAATCTTCTATCTACTAATTTCAGTACATAGCTTTCTCCTTCTTTATACTACAAGACCTATTATTGTAAAACACAAGTAAGTAATTACAGTCCAAATTCTTACATCAAGTGCTCCCAAACAAAGTAAATATTCATTAGTAATGGCTTCTTATCTACAAAATAAAATAGTATACATAATCAAATTCATACGGGTTTATAATTTAGACAATGAGACCTAAAATTAGCACGGTCAATTTTCATGCAAGAATTGCAGGCACTAGAAATCCTCCTGAAATACAACCTGGCAAAGACAGTACATAGCTAGCCATTAAATGGCATGCCACAGGGCTTGTACAGGATGGTGGGAGGCAAGTCACCCTAAAACAGTATCAGTGTCAGTGACTCCCTTCACACTCACACAGAGGACCAAACTTAGGAAGGACTAAAAACCAGTTTACATTTCCTTTCAGACAGACAAACTACCACTTCTGCCAGCAGAAACTTGTCTATTTGAGAGGCAGGGTTCTTGGATCTGACTGAGTTTCTGCTGGCAGATGCAAAACCCATAATTTGGAAAAGGCAAAACACAATGTGGTAAGCTCTCTATGAAAGGTTTGCATCACCTATAATAAGTTGTATGGACAAAGAAGGTCTGACACCAAAAAAAACTTAACAGACACTAGAGTGGACAATGGTACTGAAATATCGGGCTATTGCAGTGGAAAGGTCTGGCCAGATCAGAAGACAGAATCAAAGGTGCGGCATTCAACTGTGAAAATCACAGAAATTTGGGAGGATTGGTGAAACTCATAGAAGAACAAAGGAGTTGTGCCAATAAACAAAAGAGGTGTATGCATCAGTAGCAGACGGAAACTCCATTTACCTGGAAAAGCAGCAAAATCCTGTTACAAAACAGAAAAAAGATATTTTTCTTCCTGAGCTACAAGGAAAAGGTCTGTGACCTGTGCTCATTAAATGCTTGAGAAAAAATATCATTGAAGGAGGATCATTACTGTGAAGCTTCTTATTTTGACAAAAACAGTGTATATATCATTAAAAAAAATCAGAATCTGACACAATAATTGCTTTTTGTTGGAATTTTTTTTTGTGGAGGGTTTTTTTGTTGTTATTTTTTCAGTCATGTGCTCCTAAACAGACAAACTGAAAACTTAAAACTCCAAGAGAAATAGTTGGAATAGTCATGTATTTAAGATTCTGGAGAGTCTGGGTACATGCTCCTAGTCCTTGTGGAAGAGGGAAAAGTAGCCAAGTTTAAAATGAGAGGCAGATATTCTTTGACCAGAATATTTGCTAAACATGCCATGAAAATAAACTATGGAGCAGTTTGTTAAGGCCAAAGATTGCATGAGTCAGAACATTGGTATCCAGTAGAATGACCTGGAAAAAGTCTACACTATTATCCTTTTAATATAGAAATATATTCTTCCTTTTTAACAGTCTGTTCCATAAGTAGACCTTGGTTTTTATGCCATTCTACTCAAATAATAAAAAATCAAAATATATCTCATATGAACTGGACGTTTTCTTCCCCCAGCCCAAAATTCCCAAAATAAAGACTATAGTTTTGTTTCCTCTCTTTCTATTAAAAAAGCACTTACATTGCATCCTTGCTACATTTTGACCATAGCTGATAAATAAAGATGAATCTTCAGACTGAAAGGTTGATTAAAATATAACATCAATATGCAAAGTCTCCTTTCAGTTATTCAAGTCGCTTGGTCATGACAGATGTGTGTTTTAAATTCGGTGTTCTCTAGTAACTGTGAGAGATTTGCTAATACTGATGGTTTTTAGCCTGAAATAGAAGCTGACATCTATTCACAATGAAGAGAATCTTTAAAGTAATCGTTAAACCTCTTTCAGAATATTCTAAGGACTATACATTTCAGAAATGTCTGTGAATTTTCAGAACAATGTAAACAGCATTTAAAATCGTCATCACAAGTTAATTGTCTTTATATGTCTGTCTGCTCTCATTTGTTGTTACCAAGTCCACCTTTTGCTGCTGTCTGTAATGATAACCACTTTCACTGATGGTACCAGCTAAAGCACATCATTGGGCTGACCTGTGATTTTCACCTTTTCACACAAATCTCTTCTCATAGCATAGTTATCACTTTTTTTTTTCCCCTACCATTTTGTCTTTCATCATATTCCATGAAAACATTTTCAGAAAGATCTGCCATACATTAGAAGAAATGAGACAGTACAGGAACTTAGTCTTTTCCATCTTCTGAGTTGTCAGATCTGGCCGCCATTTGCTGCCATCAGTTCGTTGTGTAATTCTTTTTGTACACCTAGCATGTTCCATACTGATCAGTATGGCCTCATGCATCCAGATGTGAATAATCTAATTTATACACCTTCCTGGGAGCTCTAAGACAGCTCTGAAAGGAGTCAAAGACTGGGAAAATATTTGTTCTTTAGTGTGGAGGAGCAAAACGATGCTTTCTTTTCCCATTTTTCACTCGCTACCTCACCTTTCCTTAGTCCCAATATAGCAGGAGCAGACCTCTATTAGACCCTCAGTATTAACAAATTTTTAAAATATGAATCAAGAGGCACTTGATTTATAAGCTATGGGCATTTCTGTGTATTTGGAGGTGATAACGAAATTTGGGGGCAAGTCAGAATAAAAGTTCATTCTGGCAGAACAGAGGCAAACTTTGGTATCCTAATAAAATGTCTCGAACCTGAATCTCTTTCTATGCCTGTGTTTTCCCAGCAGATGTTTTATTAGAGTACAATTGTACACCAGGAACGTACAAGGCACAAAACTGTGCTATCACAGTTGTGGTATTACTTCCTTCTACAGGCTGTTTTAGACTGCAAGGATCCAAATTCAAATCCACAATGCACTGCTGCAATTAGATAGCTATTAACAATATGTTGTGAAGAACATATGATATATAATTATGCATAGTAGTATATGGTTCTAAGAACCCGTTGCTCTGTAGCATGAATAATCAGCACAACATATGCATGAGAGAGATGGTAACTCTGGGACTTCCTTTTGCGTCATAGACACACAGTTTCTACAAAAACATAATATCCTTTCTCAGAGAAGTTCAAGATTAAGAAATACATTTCCCTGAGAAGGGAAATTTTAAGAATATGATGTAGTACTAGCCTTAAATAAAACTCAAATCTGTGATAGGTCTTGTGGTTTCTGTACAGATAGCCAGCAACAGATAAGTTTAAAACCTTTTATTACAATAACCCATAATACTCATCGAGGTTATCTTTTTCTTCCCCATACTTTTGTTTTCAGTTTTGTTTACTTAGCATTTCTCATCCTCCTTTTTTCCCTATGACAAAATCAAATAATTAGGGGGATTTTCTTGTAATTATTTGTAAGTTACTCTACAAAAGCCACCTTCATATTTATGATCCAAGCATACTTCCAGGCACACTTTTTCCTCCCTTTTGTATTTATACTGGAAACATCACAATCAATTGGTGTTGTAGCGGAGATTTTCCTGAGCAAAGAAGTCCCTAACAGTTACCTTTGGCCAAATCAATGGACTAAACTGGTTTCAGCAGGAAAAAAAATTAAGTCTCCAAACAGAAGTTTTTGATCCTACTTGTGATTATTAAATTCTTGCTGATTTTAACAGTTTTCCTTACAAGTTATTAGTCTTAGAATTTTGCTGTCTCTCTCTCCTCTGTGTACTCTCCATTATTTTATTGTACCTATTTTTATTTCTGTAAGAAAGCAACTGGAGAAAATGCATAGACTCCCAATTATCATACAAATTCCTATTAAAAAAAAAAAGTCTATATTTTAGTTTAGTACCGGTTTCCCTTTTTTTTTTTTCCAGCTGTATACTAAGTGGAAAAAATAAATACAAAAGTGTCTTCTGCCTCCAGAGATTAACCCTATTTGCATAAGATCTAGTATCTTCTTTTAGCTGAATTTCATAGAATCATAGAATCATAGAATGGTTAGGGTTGGAAGGGACCTTCAAAGGTCATCTAGTCCAACCCCCCTGCAAGGAGCAGGGACATCCCCAACTAGGTCAGGTTGCTCAGAGCCTCATTCACCCTGGCCTTGAACATTTCCAAGGATGGGCCCTCCACCACCTTTCTGGGCAACCTGTTCCAGTGTTCTATAACTCGCATTGTAAAAATTTTTTTCCTAATTTCCAATCTAAATCTACCCCCCTCTATTTTAAAACCATTACCTCTCGTCCTATCGCAACAGGCCCTACTAAACAGCCTTTCCCCATCTTTCTTGTAGGCCCCCTTGAGGTACTGGAAGACCGCTATCAGGTCTCCCCGGAGCCTCCTCTTCTCCAGGCTGAACAGCCCCAACTCTCTCAGCCTGTCCTCATAAGAGAGGTGCTCCAGCCCTTTTAATCATCTTCGTGGCCCTCCTCTGGACCTTCTCCAACTGGTCCATGTCCTTCTTGTGTTGGGGGCTCCAGAACTGGACACAGTACTCCAGGTGGGGTCTCACCAGGGCAGAGTAGAGGGGGAGAATCACCTCCCTCGACCTGCTGGCCACGCTTCTCTTGAAGCAGCCTGGGATGCGGTTGGCCTTCTGGGCCACAAGGGCGCATTGCCTGCTCATGTTGAGCTTCTCATCCACCCTGGTAACCCCAAGTCCTTCTCCTCAGGGCTGCTCTCAATCCATTCCCTGCCCAGCCTGTATTTGTGCCTGGGATTGCCATGACCCAGGTGCAGGACCTTGCACTTGGCCTGGTTGAACTTCATGAGGTTGGCACAGGCCCACTTCTCCAGCCTGTCAAGGTCCCTCTGGATGGCATCCCTCCCTTCCAGCGTGTCGACGGCACCACACAACTTGGTGTCATCAGCAAACTTGCTGAGGGTGCACTCTATCCCACTGTCCATGTCGCTGACAAAGATGTTGAACAGGGCCAGACCCAGCACGGACCCCTGAGGGACGCCACTCATGACCGGTCTCCACATGGACATCGAGCCATTGACCACCACTCTCTGAGTGCGGTCATCCAGCCAACTCCTTATCCACCGAGTGGTCCCTCCATCAAACCCATGCCTCTCTAGTTTAGAGAGAAGTATGTCATGCAGGACTTGTGTCAAAAGCTTTGCAGAAGTCCAGGTAGATGATGTCAGTTGCTCGTCCCTTGTCCACAGATGCCGTAACCCCGTCATAGAAGGCCACCAAATTGGTCAGGCACAATCTGCCCTTGGTGAAGCCATGTTGGCTGTCACCAACCACCTCCTTGCTCTCCATGTGCCTTAGCATGGTTTCCAGGAGAATCTGCTCCATGACCTTGCCAGGCACAGAGGTGAGGCTGACCGGCCTGTAGTTACCCAGGTCTTCCGTATTCCCCTTTTTAAAAATTTGGGTTATGTTCCCTTTCTTCCAGTCATCGGGGACCTCACCAGACCGCCACAACTTCTGAAATACGATGGCCAGTGGCTTGGCAACTTCATCCGCCAGTTCCCTCAGGACCCGCGGATGGATCTCATCAGGTCCCATGGAGTTGTGCACCTTTAGGTTCCTCAGATGATCCTGAACCTGCTCTTCAAGTACAATGGGCAGTTCTTCATCCTCGCAGTCCCTGCTTGGACCTTCTACAGCTTGGGTGGTGGGACAAAAATGGAATCTAAATTATGGGTTATTAATTACACAAAATTTATTTATATATCCATTAAGAATCTAATATTTAATAATTTATAATGTATTTTACCAAATAACTCAGTTGCAAATCTACCCAAATGTTTTGAAGATCTGAATACTTGAAAAATTACAATGTTTGTTTTGATTTTCAACTTATTTTTTAACCAACTTCAAAACAAATGATAAATACGTATTTGTCTGGCATCCATTAATAAAGATGCAGATTCAACAAGGCATCAGAAACTAATAGGACATATGCAGTTTTGTGGTGCTCTGCTATTTCTGTAAGCATAGGACTTTCTGGATAGATTCTTTACATACTATGGAGACCAGGCTTATGATTCTGCAATAGCTCCATGTCAGATGAACTAGATGTGCCATACATGTCCTAATTCTTTAGAAATTGTAATAATTTACTAAGAAACAGTTGTAAAATTGGAAACAGATTTCAGCTTGAGTTATGTAATAGAAAACACTTATTAAAAAAAATACATGAATTGTTTGTTAATTTTGGTGGAAGAGATTAAAAATAAAATTTGATTAACTTATTTTCATTTTGATACATGTGAAGTAGCTGTGTGGTTCCAGATCATTTCACAAAACACGATCACATAAAAAAGATGAAAACTGAAATCGTGATGAAAACAGATATGGCAATGAAAACTGAAAGACTTCCTTGAGTCCCAGTTAAGATTCACAGTATATTGTCAGGATGCTTCATGGAGAAACTGTCAGATCATATTCTAATAACAAGAAAAAACTTCAAAGCAAGTTTTTGTCTTCTCTTTTATTCTCCATAAGTATTGTTCATGAACTAGTTTTAATCCCTGAGACTGAAATATGCTGTATATAGGGGGGGGGGGGGGAGGTAGGTATCAGATCTCAATGCCTCTTCTATTTAATAATTTCTACAGCATAAAATTGGCAACAGGTACAAATACTTCTTACACATAAGAGAGAAGCCAAGTCTCCATTTTGCCTTCCCTATTATCCCCCACTTTCACCTTTCTCTAAGTCCCAAACCTTCCCTTGCAGGTCTCACGTCTTCCATGCTTGCTTCTGCCACTCTCCGATTTTGGATGACAGGAAGGCCCCCTTGCGTTCTAGCCGACCTCAGACAAGTCTGGGAGGCTAGGGGCGGCTAGACCAACCTCTCACACACTGGAGCATGGTTTTGCTCATATTCTCGGGAACAGAATTAAGACTCAAAACAGAGTCAAGCGCCACGTAACTTTATTAACCCAACAAGAAGTTTGCAAATGCAAGAGAAAGGAGAGAAAGAAAGGAAAGAGGGAAAAGAGTTTCAGTTGCAATAGCTACCACCACAGAGCTGCGGTGTCCCAACAGTCCAGTTGACTCGATGGGGGAAATGTTCCGTCCGATGTTGGTCATTTCTGTCCTTTTATCGTTCGTCTTATCCACGTCACATATTCCAAGAGCGGGTTTGCTTGGCCGCACCCCTCACCTGCAGGTGATACGCATGCCCAGTACCGTCTCTGGGCCCCTCTGTTTTTCTGGCCTGGGTCTGGGTGCATACGTAGGGGTAAGGCTAATTTTTGCAGAATCAGCTCTGCATTCAGGTTTGTGGGAAAATAGGAGGAAAAAACAGGAAGCTTCCAGTCCTGTGGCTTGACTGGCTTGCAAGATAAGGGGATGATCTTGCAGGAAAACAGGAAGACTCCAGTCCTATGGTTTGACTGATGTACCATTGTTTAGGTGATGGTTTGCTGCTTCGACAATGTTGAGACAAACATTCGACACAGTCTTTCACAGCTTCTTACATGACAGTTGTTATTGGCATTGTTACTCCAAAGATACTCTTCAAGGATAATTATTATTTATGTACCTTTATTTTATTATTCTTGTCAAATCTATCCTTATAGTTTATTTTTTTAAAAAAGTCATGGTGAAGATGTCTTGTTGTGCTGACTTTGCATTATTTTACATTGAATGAATAGACAAAGGAAAATAAAAGGAAAATGTGACAGGAAGCTAAGTCTCTTAGAGACTCAGCTACCAGACCCAGTAGCTCAGCAGCAGAGTTAGGGTTAAATACATTTTACAGTTAATGTATTTAATGAACATTCTAATTTATCTTCTAGAGTTTTCAGTACTACTCTTCTATTTACTTTCCAGGTTAATTTCCTGTGAGTTTGTGGAACTAACCAATCAAAAAGCGTTAAGCGGTCCTTTGAAAGTTATTTGGAAACAGACTGTTGGTGGTGCTGTATCGAGCTTATAATAAATGACAACTAAAAAAAAAGGAAAAGGAAATAAAATTGAAGCAACAGAAAGCTAAAGGTTGCCATATAAACTCATTACTTTTGTGATTTGTATATCTTAAATTAAACTACTCAAACATGACATCTCAAGAAAGACCATATTGTTCCAGTCCAAATATTGAATGAAAGCCAAAGACTAAATATTTATTTGTGTTGAACAAAGAAAGATTCAATGTAGTTCATTAAATGAGTGGTTAGTCTATGAAAACATAGATCAGGGCTAATTTGTTATTTATTTTCCCAATATAACTGAGAGGAAAATTTTAAATTAAAGTCTCATTTAAAGTGCTTCATCTATTACTTCACATAATGCAGTTTAAAAATACTTTTCTGTGCAAATGTAAGTCATTCTCAAGTTTCTTTTTATATGCATTTCCTTATTTTTAGACATTGGAGACCTACAACAGAGGGTTAATGTTCTGAAGTAGAACTACTTACAATAAGATACTGAGGTAAAGCACAATTTTTCTTCCTATGTAATGATAGATACCAGAGATTTTATTAAGCTTGACATATCCAGTAGTTTTGTTTCTTTGCTTCTTTAGAACAAAAATCACAATCTGGCTGCAATAATATCCCACATAATTCCAATTGCTACATGCTGTTGTAGGGCCTCACCCTGACTATCATTTTGGTGAAGCTTGCATGAAAGTATTATCCATAAGAAAGTGGGCTCTTATTAAAAATTTGAAATTAATTTATGAACCTATATATGTCAGGCAATCTAGCTTCATAGTTCTGCAGGTCACTGCTTTTCATACGCACTTGATCAAGTGTCTCTAACTTTTAAACTTGAATGAGAACATGGAAAAAAAAAACAAAACTAAAAAGTTAGCCTGCTGCTACATTTTGCCTCTGCCACTGGAAAATAAAACATTTCTGAATATAGCAGATAGTTAGAAGAGATCAAAAAGCAATGAGATTACATACAAAAGTGTTTCAAAGGATCAAAATGTCAATGAAGGTCAGATTTTGAGAAGAACAGATAAAAGGACAAAAAAATGGCTGCAGTATGCTTGATGGTGTCCTTTCATTTTCCAAAACTCCAAATGGAGTTAATTACTCTTGTTCTTTTGAAATTATTGTATGTTTGGTGGGGTTTTTTTTTGAGAAACTGGGAACTCCGACATTCTTAAAACAAGGGCTGTGTTGTGGTTTAGCCCTAGTCACCACACAGTTGCTTGCTCACCCTCACCCTTCCCAATGGGATGAAGGAGACAATGGGGAAGAAAGGAAAACTCAGGAGTCGAGATGAAGACAGTTTGCTATAATAGCAAAGGAAAATTACAATAATAACAGTATACAAGGATACTAAAATATACAAAATGAACAATGCATTATTTCTCACTACCCGATGTCCCAATGACCAATACAGCCCATCCTGAGCAGTGATCACAGAAGTGAAACCAAGCAGCCAACAAAGGAGTGAGACGGAGAGAGCCAGAGAGATAGAGATGCCCCCCTCCCTGGGTAACCCCCACTTATATACTGAGCATGATGTTTATGGCATGGAATACTCTTTTTGTCCAGTTTGGATCAATTGTTCTGGCTATATCCCTCCCAGCTTCCTGCACCCGCATGTTGGCAAGACCTGGAAAGTCAAACAGTGTCCTTGGTCTCATTAGCAACAACTCATACCATCAGTGTGTTTATCAACATTCTTCACATCCAAAACACAAAACACATCAGCTACCGATGGAAAATTAACTCCATCCCTGCCAAAACCAGGACAAGTTGTTATGAACCTATAGAGATTTGCTGCTCAGGCCTCTGTTTTGACGGGTATAAGGTTGACATCATCACTTGCATTGTACAAGAAATTTCACCATGGTGGCCTGTTTTTTTTTCAAATACACAAATTGAATACTGTTGTTTTTTTTTTTCAAATAGTATTCAATGATCACTCAACTCAGTGGTAACTTCAATTAGAACAGAGTTAATTATTTCAAAATCCCACTCTACATATCTGTGTGCATTTTAGTAATAAATGATATACTTACATTATTGAAGCACAACTATAAACTAAATTGGATATCAATTAAAAATAATGGTGAAAGAAATAGCTGTTTGCTTTGAAATATTAGTGTGTTATCTTGTGGTTTTGTGTGATAGCTCTGTTTCTAGTACTAGCTGCTGGCTTAGTATCAGGGTTTTCTCTACATAATTCTGAAGGCACAATAACAAGATACCACAGTATTTGCAAACACATGCACATATCAGCCATATTTTGAAAACATTTAATGTTAAAATCATTTGAGGTACTAAAATGTAGATCTCTCACTTCATTGTAGGAATTTTCATGCATCTCGACTAAGGCTACTTTCATCCTCCTCCAGCTTAAAAGTTTTAGGTGTTAATCTCCTTAAATACAATAAGTAATAGCACTTTTAATTTGCAGGTATTCTGTGGAGAATGTGTCCTACAAGCCAATATCTTCTGAGTGTAAGTCTCTGTGCAAATAAAAGATTAAGTCCTATTCACAACTACAATAAATAGTTCATAAAGATTAGTAGCTTGAAGAGAAAACCCACTGATTACACATTTTCCTCACTCTTTAGTGGATGACTGTTCATTCTGTTTCAGGGCAAGACATAATTATTCTGACCAAACATTTGCAGATTTGGCTGTATGCTGACAAGCTTTGCCAAGCTTCATTAAATCATAGCCAAAAGCTTGTTAAGACACATGAAAAACAATTAACTTAAGTGGCAGTTCAGGCAAGGTTCAAACTGGATTTCAATTGTAATGCCATCAAAGAAGTTGAACTGGGAGTTACCTATACAACATATCAGAAACTTAAATGTGTTTCACAGTGTTCTATTAAATAACTACATTATTTATCATATTTAATGCATTTCAAGGTCATAGAAAGATATAACAGCAATAAAAATGTTATAAACTGGTGAGATACAGTGCACTCTATATTGTGCAGTATATTGTTTAGAATGATGCCAAGAGGCTAACAATAAGTCAGGAGAAGAAATAAGCTAAATGATCCAGAAAAATTAAGTTAGTAGTGCCTATCAGTTCAAGTACTTAATTCTCAGAAAAATAAATGTTAAATCTTTCCAGAGGTCAGTCTAGACTAAACTTTTTAATAGTTCTTAAAGACTACATACTAATTGAATTTATGATTTTTTTTTCTCCCTAAACTCAGAGACATAATACAAATTCTATGCTACAATACACAGAGTATGCCATACTGTGAGCAGGCAAATTTCAGAATTTTTTTACCTGCTCCCTATTCAGATGTATGCCCTATTGCATTTAATATTCAGAAGATGGATCCTGAAAGCACAGCTGCTGCAATGCACTAAGCTGCATTCATACTTGTTCAGGAGTCTTTAAGTTGCATCACTTCCAAAAGAATGAAAGAGGTTGATCTATATGGTAAATTTAAAAACATACAACTTTTCTAAAGGAAAAAAAGAAAGAAAATAAAACCAAAGAGCCAAGTAAACCAGGAGCCTAATAAGTAAAAATACCAATCCATGTCATATTTTACAATACATTCAGAAGTAAAGTCATTATAATGTGACCAGTGTATTAGATCCTAAAAATTAACAGTTCAGCACATCTTTTTCTCTCCTTTGTATCAACCTGCATGTACAGTAGCAAATTAGTATTAGTAATGTAGGATGGGAATTATGTAGATTAAATTCTGGCTATATTTAAGTCTTTGGGAATTCTTTGTGCGGTAATTTGAATTTAAAAATAATTATCCAATAATGTCATCCATGATATAATCTAATACACACATTGATGTTTTTTCTAGAAAACAAAAAACTCTTAATATTTGGAGAATTTAATGTTTCCTTGATATATAACACAGCCACAAAATAAACATGGAAACTTAAATCAGTTACGTATCTTTATGAATTTGCACTATGATCTTACCATGAGTTTTATTAAACTGTAAAAATCTTCCACAAATTCATTTAGAGATCTGTTAGCTTGGCTCTCATATAAGAAGAGAAGGTAGAGCACTAGCAAATATGCTTTAGAGAATCAGTGTGCACTGACAAGGCGACAAACTGAATGGCCTGCTGAAATGCAACCATCTCTGAATTTCAAGACTTTGTTACAATTATAACAAAGTGTCATGAGCATATATCTTAATTTCATATTTGGAGGGAATTACAATGAATAATACCAATCAAGTGAATTCAAGAGTTATATTTTCATTGGATGACTCAAAAAAAAAGCTAGTAAAAATAGAGGAATACAAAGAAAGAAATTTTATCAGTGAAAACAAATTCCACAGAGATCTAGGCTGAATTCACCTCACTGGAGAAAAGTCAGTGTGATACCTTTGAAAGGAATAACACTTTTAAACTAGGCCTATTATATACTGGGGCTCCCTATCAGGTTCACTAACAATATTTTTGTTTTGTTTCATTCTACAAATTCCCAAAACTATTGCAGCCAATTATCCATAGCATATTTGACTTTTTCCATCCATGCTCATTTGGCTAACAAACAGCAGATAGGAACGCTGTTCCTCACCTCTGGTTGCTCTGTGTCATGTCAAAGATGGGGTCAAGGAGTAGTGAGGCCAAGGAATCCCTGGAAGCCAGGAGCCATGTGGGCTCCCCAGGGCAGCTTGTTAGGGCCTCACCAGCCAGGGTCTGTCCTATTGCTGTAATACAGAGAGCGAGACTATCCTAGCGTGAGTATTCCAACATGGATGTCCATAATGACAAAAAATCATTGTTACTTCTTGACACAGTGCTAAAGCCATCCTCTTTTCTTTCATTCAGTAACATTTATTCTCTTACTTCCTGATAATTTGAAAACCAGTAAATTCAAGGGATTGTTGATTTTGGTGTGAGATTATTTTCCTGTTTCTGTACCTAGGTGTTTTGATGGGGGTCTTTGTTTTCAGAGAGGGGAAAGAAGGGGATTGAAGCAGTAGCTTAGTTATATGTTTAGCAAATACAGATAAAAAACAGTGGATTAAGCATCCTCGCTAGAGAAAACAGAAGGCTTGTTTTGATGAAGTGCCTAAAGACATTTCCTAGTTGCTGAACCCTTACGATAATTCAATTGAGATGACTAATTTTGTGCTGCAACTTGAAGGAGAGCAGTAGGCAGCATCTCAGTTTTAGCAGTTATACAATTAGTTTTTAATTCCTGATGAAAGAAAACATACTCATACACTTACATGTATTTACATTTGGTGAATGTACCTTCTCATTGACGTCTTGTGTAAAGAAGACCATTCATATTGTGTTTAAGTTGACACAAAATAATATTTTCCTATTCTTTTGTTTGGTTCCATGCTCATCACATCTTGAGACCCAGCATCCCAGAGTACACTTACTACCTAAGTGATAGCAGAGTTCTTCAAATGGCATGTATTAGGTGCATTGCATTCCATACAACAGCTATCAGAGAAAAAATGTTGCATGTGTGAGGCAGAAGTAAATATAGCAGCAGCTAGAAGTAAAAGTTTTAGCATCTTCTTCCTGCTCATGTTTTCTTTTGACACAGAATGTTGCCAGAACTGGATACAAGTGTTGTGAACTTACACTCTCATGCTATTTTCTCTTGTTTCAACTCAGTACAAACAAATTATGTCTACTCTTCATTTTTTTTTGCCTAAGCTGATACTCTTAGAAAGTTACTGATGATCTCTGATCATAATTATTCTTCAATAGATATTTAAGCTTTCTAGACAAGATTGTGTCCTTGCAAAACACAGACCTGGGAAATTTCTGTCAGCTTTCTCTACAAAAG
Organism: Chlamydotis macqueenii; assembly: GCF_036417535.1. Lineage (NCBI taxonomy): Eukaryota > Metazoa > Chordata > Aves > Otidiformes > Otididae > Chlamydotis > Chlamydotis macqueenii. The sequence continues at coordinate 47,735,558 of NC_141560.1, read as the reverse complement.
TTGGTAGATTGTATGCTTCTTTTTCTTTTCTGATTTAATTCTTTTTGTTCTGCTGGAGATGCCATCCTTCATCCACTCACCCAGTGGTTTGGGTATTTTTGCATTGTTCCATCACATTTTGTTATACATTACATTACTACTATAAACAAATCACTAAATGTTTGTTTCTTTAAAATATACCTCCCACTCTCTATAAATGCTTATGCTAAATTCAAATATCAGAATATGAGACAGACAAGATATCTGAAATTTATTTTGCATTTATTATTTATAGAAATAATGATACAATAAGAACTTACTCAAAATTATGAAGAGTGGAAGGTGATAGCCTACACAGATAGATAATACTTCTATTACCCTAATTTTCTCTTCTTTTCTCTATATTATTCTGTCTTGAATCTGGCTGACTGCACTTTGGGAGAGTTACAAAATTGTTCTACACAGCTTCATGTACTGAAATACGAAAGCTATAGCTAGCATGAAAGTAGTTTTCGATAAAATAGAAGTGTGCTAAGAAGATGAGGCTTGTGGCATAGAAAACAACTGTTATAGTTGAAAGGAGATATAAAAATATGCATTTATCCTTATCCTTTGTCCAAAGGGAAGTAGGTCAAAGTAGCCATTTTAAAAAAGCATTAAATTTCTAAAACAATTATAGTGATTGCTATCATTTATCCCTGTTAATATTTAATTGCTAGAGGCCAAATTTAGACTATTTTTAGAGTAACTTACATAAATTTGCAGCCATTTGAACACCAGTCTCTGTGCGTACATCTGTGTTACATATTCATGAAGCACATCCAACTATCTTAATGAACACTTACGTTATTGTCAACTTGTCTGTGTCGCTAATTTCAAGATGATATTGTAGATATTGCTTCCAGGAATCCAAATCTCATTTTTAACAATTGCAATGAATGGCTTAATGTTTACTGAATTGAAATTTGGCAAGCAAACTCGCATCCCTAAAATACTACTTCAATTTGTCACAAATTGGTCCTACTATGAAATGTCAAACTCATGTCCTCCATCTTCTCAGTTCTCAATGGGCCAGCTGAGTTAGATAACGGCCACAGAATTGCTTTCAAGGGTTCCATTAGACATCATGATGCCATTCTTTCTGCTTGTGCAAAACACAAGTAGGCTTCCAAGCAGAAGGGAAAAATCTATATCTGAATCCATTTCAGAATAAACTATACTCCCTTATATGAAAAAAAAAATAGTTTATTTCTATAAATGCATATTACTCCCATTTATTCTCAGGAAGCCTAACTACAATAATAGTTTCTTGCTATGGTTAGGTTTATTCCTTCTCTCCTTCTTTGACCCTTTTTTCTTATGCCTGAGAAAAACACTGAAAAAGAGCTTCAAGGTAAAGTTTCAAACAGTTCAGAGGATATAAAATGCATTATAGTAAAAATATAAATATAGTTTTTTAACATATTTATCCAATATAGTGATTAAAATAATTTATTGAGACTTAAAACATAATAATTAGCATAACATTCAAGAAATCAGTGCTATAAAGGGAAAGTATTTATGACTCATTGTTTGATCTTCTTTATAGAAGATTTATAGAGATTTATAGAGATTCAAATATTTATAAATTTAAGTATATAATCTAAGAATGATATATTTAAATAGTTTCCAGACCTGACCTGGGAAATTACACTGTGTTTCAAAATATGCTTTAAACCAAAAAGTCAGATACAAAAAAAGAATAAAAGATACAAACTACACGATTTTTTTCCCCCCACTTTTCCTTTTAACAAAACTTAAAAAAATATCAAAGACTAAACCTCTCTCTTAAGCTGTGCTCAAAAACAAACCATCAAAATTGATAAGAATTCCTATGATACCTTAAGGGAGTGTGGAGAGTTAGGCTTAGATGTGTCCATTTATCACATTCAGTGTAGAGAGGAAGAAGCCTTCTATGGTTAACACGCAGGGTTGGAAGTTAAGCAATCCAAGGTAAATGTTTTGCTATAGATTTCCCATGTCATCTTCTGCAAATCATTTGAATGTTCTGGGCCTTCTCTTCCTCAGGAATGCAGGTTTTGCAGTGCTGTATTTCTAGTGATACTGTTGCAGTGAATTGAGGTCCTAGAGTTTTCATTTTCCAACTCTTAAATAATTGAGGTAGTGATGTTTCTTATCTTCTTGTGCTTGGCTTATGGGTCTTCATTAATTCATATCCATGTATTTTTCTCCAGGGAAAAGTTGTAAACGTAGCACTACAGAATGTTGATATATCGATTAATTGAATACAAGAGGCAGCATAGTTCCAGGAAGAAGGCAAGTGCGCAGAAGAATAGGAAATACAGGCTTCATTGCTCACTTGCACTAGTATGCTGTGTAACCCTGGCAATCATTTTACCATTCTGTGCCTCCTGTTTTCTGACTCTCTTCTATTTAGAGAATAGACTTTTTAGTATAGATATTGTATCTTAATATTCCTCTCCTTAGCATGATCATACTTTATTATGGTTTCTAGGTACTTCCTTAACATAAATACCACGGAAGAAAAACATTTTACTCAGTTTCTCTTTTCTCCAAATCTAGAGTTTTAACTACAATCAGGCATGTATTATAACAATAAAATTAAAACACGCCCATAATTACCCACTCTGCTAAACCAATTTCCATTGTTCTTCCTTATAACTGTTTTTTTCAAAAATGGTCAAAAATATTTAAAATGTGAAATCTTTAGTTCCAAGAAACACTAATGACATAATAACTTGAAGAACAATATATATACATTTTAAAGTATATTAATAAGAAATTCAACAAAAAAAAAATATTAGAAAGCTGTATTTGGACTGTAGTATTAAATGAACAATGGGAAAAAAAAAACCAAGCAAACAAAAACAAACCTTTGGATAAAGTATTTGTGACCAGGTTTTCTTCTCAGCTCTGGTTTGAACTAAAGAGATAGTGTCACTTCAAAGAAATATTACAATAATTTAAAAGTTCCACTTTAATTGAAAATAGAATGCAAACTATTTCCTACAAAAATTCTCTTGTTACAATTCATCACTTCCTCATCTTTGGATTTGCTGATGGGAACTTAGCTACATGATTAAGTTACATGAATTGGGTACTCACGACGAAAAAGTTAGTTTTGTTTAACTGAAATATTTTATAAAGTACTGGGAATAACTGGAAACTTATGAAATCAAATCCTGAGACCCTTATTCTGACAAAAATCTCCAACAAAATTCAAGGCAATTGAATGTGAGCTTTAGCTGTAGAAGACTGGTTCTGTTTGCCTGACTGTATTCAAGACAAGTTCTCAACTGTCTAATGGAATAAATGCTAAAGAACTTGATTGATGTAGTGCTATTGACTCTAATTAAAAATCATTGAAAGATTGTAATGAGCTTTTAATTCATTAAACTTTTCAGTTAATGTATTTATGCTTTTTTTAAGTTTGCTTCTTTAAAAAGCATCTTTAGAAATCAGTTTCTCAAGCTGCTGTCTTCAGCATTGTGGACAGAAACTTCTATTTTCATTGGTAGTGCTATGTTATGATCTGCTGCAGTTCTGAGAAGAGCACCAAATGGAACGAGACACACTAATATTTGACAATACCATCCATTATTTGGACTGAACAAATATACTTTTGAAATGATAAACTAACAAAGGTTCCTTTGATGAGGCAGTTCTATTTACACAGAACATCCCCCAAGACAATTTCATGTCTGACACTGTTACAGTACATTTTGCCTGGATGAAGTGTGTCCAGGAAATCACTTATTACCAAATATTAGACTAAGAAAGAACATTTTTGGTTTTAAGATAATAACACAGAGGAACAGATGCATTTGGTAAAGCCTTGCTCTTGAACTTAAAAGGAACAAAAGGGCCATTATTATTTTAAAAAAAAACAAACATAGAAATAAGTAACATTTTTGTTTGTTTTAGTTTTAATGTACCTGTGGACCCATAGTATTTTATCTAGTGATTGCTTTTTGATTCAGTGTCTGTATGATTCTCTAAAGTTCACTGGAGGAATAATTATCAAGATTTCCTTTCTCTTAACTAAGAGAAAAGCACATGAACATAAACTTCAAATAAATCAAGTGATACACAAAAGTTACTTCTACTTTTGTTGGCAAAGACTTACTGTTGTTGATTGTTTTCTGCCTTTGTAAACTGTATTTGCAGGCTGTTGTTTTATTCACTATTTTTCCTCAGCAAATATGTTCTTTCGTAAGCAAAGACACCATTTGCCATACTTTTAAAATTCTTAGTCATAAGATGTCATTAAGATGGTTTATATTGAAGTTTCAGAATACTATTGAGACATTGATGGGGCTAGATATTGTGCAAATAACAACAAAATTATCTGACACCAAAAAATACACACACTGATGATTGATGAATTTTTTAAATTTTTAATTCTGCCTATATTTAGAGAATTGGACTGGACACTTGTCTGCTACCTTCTACCAATATATTTTTGGAGACCTATTTTTGTCCTCACTTTTGCACAATCAGTTATCTAAGTTTGATTTCATGTGCAACGTAAGATAAAATTCACATAATTCAAGAAAGCAGCTGGCTGTTTCGTGAAGTGTTAAAGTTGTGCCAATAAAAAAAAAAATAACTAAGGCTTTCATCTTAAGATTCAGCTTCCAAGGTATAAAATAAGTGCAGTTGTTAAAGTCTTAATTCACATTGCATCATAAATGAGATGGGCCAACATAAAACATATTTGCTTAGGCACTATAAATATTTTATTCATGACTCTACAGATTATTGCACAGCATAATTTACTCTGTTTATTAGTAATTTAATTATGATTGTGGTGATTTTCAAATGACTGGACTGTTAGTTTGCAACACAACTGAAAGCATTACAATCTTATCTTTCTAAAACTTAGTTGCCTTGTCTAAACTATCTGCTTAGACTCCTGCTAAAATAGGGAGCAATTTGAATGCAGGAATTCACTGCAGAAATGGTTTTCACTGTTGTCATTAACCAGACAGCTGATTTGTAATTGTGTGAAATACTGGAAGGCTACTGAAGGCAGCCTAGAGCAATTAAAAACCCTAAAGTGAACTTCTGCTTAGAATCATCTTCTAGCAGGAGGCATCTGTCTGCATAGACAATATGACTAGACTCCTAATTTAAGTTAGGTGCCTAAATGTAGCAAGTGTAAGTATCTTTCACCAACTCTAAAACAGAATTCTCTGGATCATATGTTCTTTTACATTTTAAAAATATATTAGGAATAACAAATCCACATTAAGCTCTGTACATGACAATGGTCTAGCTTCCACGTAGAAGTTAAATGTTTCCCCCAGCCATCTTTCTACATTACACCTAACGATTTGCTGTCTGAAAGGTGCCATTAGAAGTTGTCAGAACCCTGAAAGTAAGAGGTGAAAATCAGATGGTAGAGGAGGAAGGAAAATAGGAATTGAAAATGCTTTTCTTCAAAGACAGTTGACAGATAACTTTGATCCAGTTTATACATAAGTGGAGCTTTGAAGAGCTTAGATATTCCCTACCTAATTGGGTGCCAAAGTTCATTATCATACTCACAGTCCCTGACTATTCCAAAATTTGATTTATTTTTTTTTTCTCTTAACATTGATTTTTATCTAAAAAGTGCTGCAATGACTTTCCCAGAGGCAAGTTCCACCTTTTGGAGTACAAAGCATTATTTTTTATTTTGTAAAAGAATTAGACTAAAGTATCTTTTTACTCTTTGTCATTGCAAGCTTTTGGTTTGGGTTTTTTTCCTCTAGTGAGAGGTATTATGTTTTAATTCTGAAGCGCCATGGGGAACTACTGGCATGTGATTGTGTTTGTCATGTATTTTCCAGCTGAAAAAGTGAAGTGGAATGGCAAGTTTAAGCTCAAAGTGTCTAGCGTGGAAAAGGACTTTAGTTCTGCTATAATAGTATTAAACTGAAATAAAAAAAAAAAACAAAACAGCTTGCAGGGTTTTTTTATATTAGCATATTTGATATATTAAGGAAGAAAAACTCCTTTAAGTATTTGAAACCCCTCTGATACTTACAATATATAGGAAATATGTTACCTATATTACCATAAATACTTAGCTAAAGAGAAATGCACTAAAAACAATTTTATACACAATTATTTCTTATAGATGCCTATTGCTGTGAGTACTAGAGGAGTTAATAATTTATTATAGTTCTAATTTTTAAAAATACAGAACTGGCTGATAGTATGAACTAGCAATATTATTATAAAAATAATAATCCTAAACAAGTTATTATATGAGTCTTCTGGAATTAGTTTAATTATTTGCTTCAAGAGACTAAATTTTGAAAATGTTACAGAACTAGACATTTTTGTGTGATCACTAACAGTACTAGGAACTTAGCATAGTTTTAGTAATCGTCTGGTGTAAGATAGACCTTTACTTAAGAAAAAAGTTAAGTGTGCTGAAATCAGATTTTAAAATACTTTGTGCCTCTCTGGTAACTGTTGTCAGTTACTTGCTCCAATGTTGTGTTGAGAATCTATCACACAAACACTTGTTGTAGGTTGCATTTCTGAAGACTGCAGATGACCAATTGGTATTCAAATTAACTGCTTATTTAGAGGTAATGACAAACTTTAAATTTATTTTTTTGCATGTCAATATGCAAAGAAAAAAGCAGAAATAAAAATACACATCAAGCAAATTGATTTTTTTTAATCTTGTTTTAAGAGAACAGATTGAGCTAGAACAACACATTACACTTCCACACATATCTTCTGGTTTTGTTCACCACGGCAGGACTATCACTGAGATCAGCCGTGCCTACACATCCCCAGACTCTGAAAGGATCTAACAATCATGTGTGTCAAGCTTTTACAGGTTTTCTGAAGAGAAAGCAATATTTTTATATTGCAAAATACTAATTCAATTTTCTTACTTGCACATCTCCATTTAAAGATAATCTTATAAAAAATTTTTAGGAGATTTAGTGGAAATTACAATGGACACAGATCTGTCACGTAAGGTCTGGCTTAGGCACTTTCAAAATAGCTCTGTTTCTAATTGGAAAATGATAAGAAAAATCTTTTTTTTTATAAACTTCTTTATGTTTTGAAGTGTATCTCTAATATAATCTCATAATTTTTTTTTTCACGCAGGGAAGTGAATATACTATGAAAACAATGGAAACTTTTTAAGCACTTTAAAAGAAGTCCTTTCCCTTAGAAAACTGGATTTTATTAACATTGGTCATTAAATATGTAGTAGTTAGTTATACAAGAGAAGGGTACTAATTTTAGTTTGTTGGCAAAGTCTTACTGTTGTTGATTGTTTTCTGCCTTTGTAAACTGTATTTGTAGGCTGTTGTTTTATTCACTATTTTTCCTCAGCAAATATGTTCTGTCGTAAGCAAAGACACTATAGTTTGTGTCTGCTAATCTATTTGAAAGAAAGATGTTTGTCAGATATACACAGCTCTCCAAAGGTCCTAAGCATTTTGTAAAAAGTGACTGTTGGATAGAAATGATCCTTGTAGTCATCCCACAGCACTTATTAGACATTAAAAATCCAAAGGGAAATGAAGGTATTAAGAATACCCTAATCATCATACAAGCTGCTACTGTCATTGGCACATGACTACATACCACAACCTCCACCATAAGGCATAAATCTGAGCAAAAGAGCTTTTGTTATTTCTGTTGCTTACAAGGTGCATTTTTGTCCTTAATTAAATAAAATTTATTTTAAAGTCCTTAAATAACATCTTACTAAGCAAAAGTAATTTTAATGAACAAGTTTTTATAATAATTTTAACTTTTTAATGAAAGTTGAAACCCTTAGAGCTTTAAAATGGGTATTTTAAAATTTAAAAATGTAGTATTTATACCACTACAAATTAAACTTACATTATCATTACTTTTTAAAAAACTGAATTATCCACAGAAAAATGTAGACTGAATCCAGTCAAGAAATGACCGCATGAATATACACCACTCTTTTTATTGGTAAAGTTATGCCGGGTTGACCTTGGTCAGCTGCCCAACCAGCCCCTCCCTTACTCCCCCTCCTCAACAAGACACAGGGAGAAAATAAGATGAAAAAGCATGTGAGTTGAGATCATTTACGAGTTCCTGTCATGGGCAAAACAGACTCAGCTTGGGAAAAATTAATTTAATCTACTGCCAATTAAAATGGATTTGGCTAATGACAAAGACAAAATTAAAACATCACCTTCCCCATTCTCATCCCTTTTCCCAGGTTCAACTTCACTCCTTCACTCAAGATTCCTCTGCTTCCCCCCACGCCTTCACTGCACAGCTTCTATCTGTAGCTCCTTCCTCCCCACAATTTTTCCTTGGTTCAGCATCAGCTCTCCACTGGTTACAGTTCCTTCAGGAAATATCCTGCTCCAGCACAAGGTCCTCCACGGGCTGTAGTATGAATGTCTGCTCCAGTGTGAACTCGTCTGCAGACTGCAGTTCTCTTCCATAGGCTGCAGGAGAATCTCTGCTCTGCCTGGAACACCTCCTCCCCCTCCTTCTCTGACCTTGGTGTTCACACTGTTGTTTCTCACACGTTTTTTTTTTTTTCCTTGCCTCTCTGTTCTCTGGCATTTTTGCCTTTTCTTAAATATGCTCTTATGGAGAGTTTTTTTCTCAGTCTCTTTGGGAGTTGCTTCTTATCTCACAGCCTGTAAAACTAAAACTATTATACTTGTCTTTGCTATTTCCCTTTTTGGTTTTCTGACATCGTTCTCTTCATCACTTATTCTCTGACCTTCACAATATTGTCTCATTCTTGTCCGTCAGAAATAGTCCTTCAGCTGCATTATTTTTCTTAACCAGTCTGGCTTTATTTCCCTTCCTTTGGTCTCCTCAGTTAAAAACCAAATGTGTTTCCACATTCACTTCTGGAATTTGCATATCATTAAGTTCTTCTGTAAGTTTTATTGCATCAAAAAATAACATCTTCCTTTTCAAATGTGTTTTCTTTTAAATCTGTATGAGGGAGGATAATCTCTGTAATATCCTATTTGCTAGACTGTCATGTTTAGTACGTTTTCTCGACATGACATCATAAAAAATTTAATGCACTTCCAGATTGAACATATAGAGACGAAAGAGGAAGTTAACCTCCAAAAGCTATTATGGTTATTCACTAAAGACCACTGCATAACCTATGTTTATTTATAGTATTTGTCAATTGTCCATTTTGATGTGCACTTATCCTTGCTAAATAACAACATATTTAAGAAGGCAAATATAAGTCACTTTCTCAAACTCAAACTATATTGGAATAAAAAAATAAAAACCACGAGCTCTGTTCTCCTGTAGCCTAAGTCTATAACTGTAGACAATACTGTAAATGAAATATAAGTCCCATATGAAAATATTTTCAATTTCTCATTTTGAGCCAAGATATCTACTGTTACCTTACAGGCTCACGTCTTTTTTTTAAATATATATATAATTAATTAATTTATAAAACTTGCTTTTTTCCCTAAAGTAAATATCAGTGGTTGCTTGAGGAACAATTCAGAGTAAGTGTGTAATGAGTCCCATATCAAAACTACTCATTAGTGGTTGTGATTAATTAGTGTGAAGAATAACAAAGTATCTGAGAGTACCAATAATTTAACTGATTGTATGAATCCTTGCATTAATAATATTCAATTATTATCAAATGTAATTTGCACAAATTTTATTTGTATCTCCCTTTTAATAAGTTTGCTAATGTTACCAGAAAATAAGCAAAACAAACTAATTGCGCATGAATACAAAGTTAAATTAAAACTCAAAAGCATGCCAAGCCAGCTTTGTGTACAGATTAGTTCAAAGTCCTTATTTACCCATTGAATGAACACAAAGCTAATGGACACAACACCACCCATTTGTGAGTGGATGATATGGAGAAATTGGAACAGCATCTTTCATGTCTGTGGAGAGAACTAGAGGTTTCTGGGTTTTGTAATTGGGCAGATTTCTCAGATTGTGAGATCATAGAATTTTTGCTTGTTATATGAGGAACTAGAGTTGCTTTTATAGAATAGGTAAAATCGGTGTCCATGATCTAAAGCCAGTTTACAACATTTCAAGAAAGCAGGGGATTTTTTTTACTTTGATGTCAAAAAGACTAATTCATTCTCCTTTGTTTCTGCCAATAAAATAAGTTCTGTTTTGTTAATCAGCACTGGAGAATAAGATGAGAATGACCAAAAAAAAACCTGTTTATAATAAGAACAGTCTGAACCAGAATGAAAAAATGTCTCAAAAATGTATATATGGAAGACAAAAAAACCCCGTAGTCAGATGCTCAATGGGACTTACTGAATACATTATTAGAAGAGTAACACTTATTTATGGATAAGAGGATGTGTAAAAAAAAAAAGAAAGGAGAATTTTCTTTATATTTTAAGATTATTTCTATTTGTTTTGTGATAAATTCATGAGAGTCTAACATACCAGCTCTCTCTCTGTGAAAGTAATGAAGGAAAAGTAGGAGGATATCATGGTGAGCTCTATTATAGAAACATCTATGCAGGAAAAAGGTGAATAATGTGTTTGGGGTTTTTTTCTAAACAACTACAAGAATCAATCACAAAGTAAGACCTGGTGATAATAGGAACCTTTAATTGTTGAGTATCTGTTAGAAAAGCAAGATAACTCAAGATGTTCTTGGAAAATTTTGGGATCAGTATTATCATAAGTTGTAGGAAATCATACAGGGATGAGTTATTTGCATTTTAATTTTGACTAAAAGTGGTAGAATAACAATAGAAATTAATTTCAATAGTGTTTTTGATTTCTAGGAAAGAAGACAATGGACTTCAGAAGGAGGAGACCTCAATGACCTGAGGAAACTGGGTGTCAGGGACTTGGGATCCAAGGAATAAAGGGTTATAGAAGAGCTGATGGGTACTTAAGGAAAGTATATTAATTCAACAATGGTAAACTGTCCCATGTCAGGAGAAAGACAAGAATCTTAGTAAAAGATAATAGAGCTGTATCAGGAAATCTTGAGTTTTCTAAAACTAAAAATTAAGAAAAGTGCCACACAAAGAAAGGAAACCAAGATACGAAGAATTAACTCAGGTTTACAGGAATAAAATAAAAAAAAAAAAACAACAAACAACACAAACAACTAAGACATGAATTTACATCCAAGAAAGGACTTAGAAGAAAACAATAAAATGTATAGAAAATAAAGAAAATAGGTCTGATCCTAGAAGAGATTATATAATTGCTGATGAAGAGAAGGCTTAAAACATTCAACTCTTTCTTAACTTCAAACTTGGTAAAATATGTTAATTGTAAACACATAATTAATGGAATTAATTTTAGCAATTAAAAAGAATGCTACAAGATTCAAATGCTTCTTGTTTTTTTACCACATTTGAAACTCAAGTTCTACTAACCTGTGCCAGGAAAAAAATGCAACAGCCTGACCACAGCAAGAAAAGCTCTTTTATTATGCAATTTTATGGTATATTTTATTTTATTTCTAAAAAACAAACAAACAAAAAGCCCTAGTATTTATTTGCTTTCTAGGAGAGTAATGTTTTGTCTTATTTGAGGGTCTCCAAATTCACAATACTACCACAAGTCATAGTAAATACTATTATAAACTGAATTAGGAGTTACTGTTTTGTTTCATCCCAGATAAAATGGCTTTTATTACTTGATTCTTTCTTTGTTCTTATTCAACATTTGTGTAAGCATGCTGAGCCATAAGAGGCCTCATGTTACCTGTGCTGTTTAGAAATATCTAAAGATAGTCGATTTTCTGGAGATTTTTACTTTTACACATTTAAGAAGCTCATTGCACTCATATGAATAAATATATATTAAGTATTTATAAAACTTAGTGCTGAATAAAAAAGGCAAATTAAGAGTGAAGGAAAGAAGACATCTCTTTTGAGAGGAAGAGTATAAAGACTAAGTCTATATAGGTTGTTTTGCAGGTATTAGGTAGCAATGCCTCTTTAGATTCTTTTGTCTTTTAATTAATTGTAAGTTTGCATGTAAGTACCTATGATTAAAAATACAAATAACTGCTCTAAAAAACTGTCTGTTCAGACTGTCTGAAACTGTTCTTAACATAGTGTGATGAACAATAACCACAGATATTTTTATATATTCTTGCTTTTTCTACTACTTTATTAATCCATAGATAGTATACCATGGTTTGGGGGTTTTGCCACTGCTGCTGTTCAAATGCATTAATTCCTTTTTTAGATTTACTTGTTTATACAGAGAAATAGTGAGTTTCTAAAGTTGTCACAAATACATGAGCCTAATGCCTTACTGATCACTCAGAGTCCATGGCAAAAAATACATAATCCTAAATATAGATGGTCTGATACCATGCTAAAAGATATTAACACTGCTAAGTTTAATAAAATAAGATTGATTTGCTGTCTTTATCATGACCAAGATCGCATTCTTGTAACAATCCAAAATGACACACTGAAAACCGCTACTGAAATGTAGAACTTGGAGACTTGATACTCAGTTCAGTAAAAACTCTCTCATACTGAAATCTACTTGGTCCTCTGTTTTACTCAGACCACATGCTCTCTTTCCTGTGTAGTCAAGTTGAAGACATGTTTCTAACTCTTTGAAAAAATCCCTAGCATAACCTCTTTCGTTTCTTCCTCTCTGAGACTCTGCCTTTGGTAGCTGTGGTCTTGTCTGAATTCTCCAAAGAACAACTGTGCTAAAACTGCTAGAGTTTGTCAAGAAATTATGTGACTAGAAATTATGTGTCAAGTCATTCATACTTGACTCTCTGGTTCCGAGTTGTTAAAAGCATGAGGTCCAGTCATTGTCCCCTAAGATGAGTGGATAGCTCTTCAGTTCCATTCAGAGCAATGGAAATATCTACATGCTATTGCTCTGTTTTTCTCTTTTCTCAATCCTCTTAAAAGGGAATGCTCTCCAGGAAAGATTTAAGTCATTCAACTCTGGTGGGTAATTTTACAAACAGATGAGTACATTCAGTCAATTATCTTGTTCAGAAAAACATTACAAAACATCTCTATATTATATATAAGAATTTTCTTTTTCCCTACAGAAGGGAAGAAGTAAACAACCTTTGTTGCAGAGAAAACTAAAAAATGAGAGTTCCAGAACTTCAATCATTAAAAGAGCTTATGAAAGTTTAAAGGCTAGACTATATTAAAACATCACAATCTTTAGTTTCTTGTTAATTCCTGGAACCTGAATAATGATCTGGGGAAATAGGTAGATTGATTTTTATTTAGTATAATTTTCAATTAAAGCTGAATTTCTTGTACTAAACATGAACACAACTTTTAAACTTATAGAAAGAAAAAAAATGATATTAAAGTAACAAATTATGTGTTGATAACATCCAGCCATCATTTCTCTCTCTTTTTTTATTTTTTTAAAGCTTACTCAGATGAATCACACAGATGCATTCACATGAAGATTTATTTTCCTGGTGATGTATTTTTCTGGATGCACAAAGATGTCTATGCAGCTACCTAGAACCAGAGCAGTATCAATGGCACATGTGAAATACTGGTTCAGAGGTTATCACAAGTTGTCATGAGTTTGGCAAATTCTTGCTCTTCCATTTGAGTGAGGTACAAATCACTCATAAAGTTTGATAAAGAAGCAATTATTCAAAAGCCCATAACATTTATTTTTTTTCTCTATTATCCACACTTAATAAATGGAAGCTGTCATAGGAAAATATAACTTACTATTTTTAAAAACTGTATAGTTTCTCTATTTTACTCTCAGGTTGACCACATATGCACAAATTCTGCCTCCTCAGTCTGCAACTGCCAAACTTCCAGTAGTTTTTTGAAGGTGTTGTATAAAGCCAAGGTTTATGAACTATAATTTTTGATGTCTTTTTTAGAGTGCTATGTTAAAAATGCAGAGTCTCCATTAGCAAAGTCTAAAGAAAACATAGTTTGAGAATAGTATGCTTTAACTAAAGGATATCAAAGATAATCTACCAAATATTTTTTTTTCTGCTAATACACTTCTCTTGTCAGTCTTCTGTTCCCAATACATGCAGCCTTTCAGTGGGCATTTGGTTAGCCCCAAACATTGAAATAACGTGATAATCACAGCATGCGAACTATCAGTTGGAGCAGTGATACTCTTTAATTCAAAACTCAGAATACAAGCTCTTATCATCCAGAGCCCATTAGGATCAGCTCCATTGTGAAAAGTAGGTGGTATTTTAAGCATTATAATAAACCTGCTTCGTAGTTAAGACTTAACCAAAGAGCTGATCTAAGTAGGCTCAGCTGTACCGCGGTTTCAGTTTATTGTCAGAGAAATGAAACATAACATCATACACGTGTATTAGTATAAGTTAGCAACTTAGGCTTACTTTTCCGCTAATATCCAGGAACAGGAATAGAGGACATACGGTTTGGCACCTTATGATAGAGCTCTCAAATAATGCCATTCTGCACTGTTTATTGTATCATCATTAGCAATGAAATGTGATTGCTAACTAAAGTTAGGCAATGGTTTAAATCACCCTTTTTCACCAAGATCTGTTACAGCTGAGCCATTTGGCATTTTTATTCAAGACATGTAAAATAATAGGATCTTATATTCTCTAGCCAATATACTTTAAATTAAAGTGTCAGGAATAACTCCTCTCCTCCATCTTCATCCCTAAGTCTGCTGCTTATTTTCTTTATTCATACATTCATATGCATACGCACACACATAAAACCTTTCAGTTCCACAGAGGGTAGATGTAGGTCTTCCATTTGGATTTGTATTGCAATAGAATATCTGATAATTGCATGGTTTATTTTCTTTATTCATTCAAGGAGATCACAAAGTCTAATAAAGAGCACAAAAATTTACTGTAATGTTTTGATGTTAGACCAAATAACAGGAGAGGAACAACATCAGTTTCTAATTAGAACAGTGAAAATATATTGATTACTTTCTGGTCTTGCTACTGAACAGGTTAAATTGACATTAAATATTTTTCTGCACGTAGTTTTAAAGTACATTTATAAATGTTTGAGTTGTGGAATGATGGTGCTTCTAAGTTTCTTCAATAACCAGTGGTGAGAAGTAGCTTCTTTCAGGGTCTGAATAACCCATGGAAGAGCCTTTCATTGCTTAATGAACACAGAAGGAGCCTAGAAAAGCTGATGTTCATAGGACAAAATTAGTTTTCTTGAACAGCCCTTTCTTGTTGAAACAAGATTCACCAGCTATCAATTCTTTTTTTTTTCTTTTTTTTTTTAATTTGGGCCAAGCCAGAATGTCTTATTTTTAAGTGCTTACAGTAAAGTAAGGCATCAAAAGGCTAAATGCCTGTGGCTAGACTCTCTAGTTCACTAACAAATTGCATATTAACAAACTTAGATCATATTCACTTGTCTACACAGGAGTCTCATAGCTCCTGGCGCAGAAGACAGAGTAGATTCAGTTAAGTGCTTTCAAAGCTATATAGTGAAAGTGGGAATCAGCATTCTTGTTACACCACTGCACAATCTGGTAATTATAGTTAATTTTTTATTGCTTATTTTTAGTTTCATTTTACCTATCTGATTTTTTTTTTACAAACCTAAATATCAAGTGCTTTGAAAGTGTCAAAATGAAGTTAATTGATCCAACACTCAAAATAATATATTTGTCTCAGTTGAAGCTCTTTAATTAATCAGACACAAACTATTTCAGTCACTTTGCAATTACCTTTTTAGGCTATTAACCAATTAATCAGATAGTCTCCAAACAAACAGAACACAGAAAGAAACCCTTTAATATAGCTGTAATCCTAATGTCGAAATGAAACCACAGAAGTTTTGTTGTGTGCTATGTCTGACTAATGTTAAGGGAGTTCAATATTAGAATTTAGATGAGTGTTATCTTCTTTTTTGATAATACAGCATAAGTCACAAACCAAATCCTGATTCTCTTAACAGAGGTTGTTGAGATTCTTAGAGTAGGTCTCAAATAATACCAGTGGGAGCATAATGAGTCAGTTTTGTTTTCATTCAGGATTAATAGCTAAAAGGTAGATTTACAAAAAAAAAAGTTGGTCTATTTGGGATGAGATAAACTTTACCCTTCTACCTGAAAGTTTCCCTTTGAAGAAAGAGATACCTTTTTTTTTTTCCCTCTATCTAAGGTTT
Source organism: Chlamydotis macqueenii (assembly GCF_036417535.1). NCBI lineage: Eukaryota > Metazoa > Chordata > Aves > Otidiformes > Otididae > Chlamydotis > Chlamydotis macqueenii. The sequence continues at coordinate 47,719,452 of NC_141560.1, read as the reverse complement.
TACAGCAATCTATAGTTGTCCAAAGGGTACAGAGTGAGTCACGAAAACTTTCCCTGTAAATATTCTGGTTTTGGAACATTTTCTTAGGAGCTATCAGACACAAGTTCTAAACTTTCCTCAGTAGGTGCACATGCAGTGCTTTGCCACAGGATCACATTTTACTTTTCTTCCTGAAAGAGATCGTCAGTTAAAACGCAGGCATGTATGACTGAGGTATGTGTAAAAGACTGTGTCGAATATTTGCCTCAACACTGTCGAAACATCAAACCAACACCCTACCAATGGCTTCCCATTATCTTGCAAGCCAACTCCTGTTGTCCTGTGAACCTGAATGCAGAGCTGATTCTGAGAAATTTAGCCCCGCCGCACCCCGCCTCCGGCATGCGCCCAGAGACGATAATGGGCATGCATATCACTGCCAGGTGAGGGGTGTGGCTAGGTTGGAATACAATAAGTACATGAACATAAAAGGGGAAACAACATCAATGGAAATCAACATCAACAGAATCAACATCGGAACCAACATCGGACGGAACGTTCCTCCACCGAGTGAACTGGACCGTCGGGACGCCGCAGCTCCATGGTGGTAGCTATTGCAACTGAAACTATTCTCTTTTCTCCCTCTTTCCTTTCTTTCTCTCTTTTCTCTTGCATTTGCAAACTTGTTCTCGGGTAAATAAAGTTACCTGGCGCTTGACTCCAATTTGAGTCTTAATTCTGTTCCCGAGAATACAAGCAAAACCACGCTCCAGTGTGTGAGAGGTTGGTCTAGCCGCCCCTAGCCTCCCAGACTTGTCTGAGGTCAGCTAGAATGCAAGGGGGCCTTCCTCTCATCCGAAATTGGAACATGCCAGTACGTTCACAGGATCCTACCTTATAACTTTCAGATTCATAGTTTTATGTAAAGATCTAACCTCATATAACAATGAACGTCTCAAGAACTGAGAACTCTCAGCTCATATTCAAAAACATTCCAGTAACATGAAAACAAACACAGTATCAATGTTTTAATATGTATACAGGAAGTTTGATGTAACTATATTAACACATATTCAGAGCCTGTTTAATAGCTTTGTGTTTAGGATGCTACAACACGCTTGACAACAAAGTGAACATTTAAAACAGAATCTATGACAGGACTCCATAAAACATAGTTATCAATAAGTTACTAAAAATACAGCAATGAAAAGATTAAGTTTTAGCTAGATGATCTGTACAGCACTAAATGTGTAATCCGCAACTCCTCTGTCTGAGACAACAGATTTCTTTAAATCAACAAGACAGGGAAATGTTCAAACACAATGCACATTACAACACAGACACATCCTCTCTACTTGCTTCACATCTTATGTAAAAGGGAAAAAAAAAAATGTGTCAAACATATTACCTCCCATGTTCTCCTTTATACTTCTAGCCCTTGAAGCACACATTAAAATTAAGCCTCGATCAAACATTGATGTGCTAACTCTAATATAAACTGTTCCTTATTAGTAGCATTGTCCTTTGTTACATTTCAATAAGTTTTCAAAATCAGTAGCTGTCAGGTGCAGTAGTGGAAGTTATATTAAAATGTATCTGGTGTGTTTCTTTTATATAATGTGAAATAACTCTGTAGAATTTCAACAAAGTCTTTTGCTTGTTTTCTGTTGAACAGACATTGGTGACCTCTACAGAAGGAAAATCTAATTCAGGGTCCAGTGACATCCATCACTTTACCACAGCAAATTATTGTGGGTTAGTTCACAGCTGAATACTTCAGTGGAACTTAAACCTGTCATTTCACCCTGAGTTACCCCAATATGCAAGTCTTAAATAGATGCAGACTCACAGAGGAGTACTAGGTAGAAAAAAAAACATTTTACCTCATTTAGTCCAGTCACAATTTCTGTAACAACAAAAGCAAAAAGACAAGATTTCACATACTGTAGCATTAAAAAGTATACACAAGGTGCTCTCACTCAGAATCATAGAATGGTTTGGGTTGGAAAGGACCTTCAAAGGTCATCTAGTCCAAACCCTCTGCAAGGAGCAGGGACATCTCCAAGCAGATCAGGTTGCTCAGAGCCCCATCCAAACTGGCACTGAATGTTTCCAGGAATGGGGCATCTACCACCTCTCTGGGCAACCTCTTCCAGTGTTTCATCACTCTCTTTGCAAAAAATTTTTTTCCTTATGTCTACTCTATTCTGTTGTCTATTCACCAATTAGTGAAGACAGTTATCTTTCTGGTCAATATTTGGAATTTAAAAGATGAGGCTTATTGCTCACAGAAATCATCAATATCAAGAATATTAGCAGATTTTTTGATACATAAGGACAAAGAAGTTGCTTTCTTTTGCAATTTAGCAATAAAGAGCAGAGACTGACAGTTCTTTTATAACCAGTTAGCTTTTGTGTAGAAAGAATTGAAATGGAATTGTTTTGAGTTTTTTTTCAAGAAGACACTATCAGCACCCATCCCACACACCAAAAAAAAAAAACTTCCTAGGAAACAACAAAACTTTCATGGGGAAAGTACAGTATGGTTATAAGCCAGCAGAAAATTTACTGACTACCCTGCTTCTGTCCTCTGCCATAAATTCCTGTTAGTTGCAGAAAGGTCAACAGCATCTCATTCAATGTAATGAGGAACACTCATACAACAATAATTTCTACATTGTAAACAAATAAAATCATTTTTATTACAATGTATGTGCTTTGTAAGTCTCTCTTCTCTTGTTTTCACAGCCTCAAGTAGATAGAGACACATCTTATACTGCTCCTTTAAATAAAGATAATTTAAAAAATATTTAACTAACTTTATTCTGTTTTTACTGTAACATATTTGTTGACTTTAATATCCTAAACATGATACTTTAATTTGCTTTATCATTACTTTCATATTTATTTCTTGCTGACTTTTTAACTAGTTAGCAATAGTGCTATGACTCTTGGAGCCAAAAAGTCCATACTTTTAAAATTTGTTTGGACTAGAAATTTTAATATTAATATTAAAATAAGAATAGCTCATAGGTAGGGAAGACAGGAGAAAGTGTTTGACTGTGGGCTTTGTGGTACTTTTGTAAGTACATACATTTGCAGTTAAAATATCTGAAGCATTTTTTCTTGGTATGTCCTAGTCCTATTATAGTATGCAGACAGGGGAGTAAAATTTTACCTGAGTTAAAGATTGTCTGTTTTCAGAGATTATGAGACTCTTCACGTCTTGTGACAATGATTGAAGTTGTGTCTTACCTAATAGTCCCTGAAAATCAGAGATTAAGAACAAGAGGAATAATTAATCCTTTACAGATGTCTCTAATAAATCTCCTACTAATTCCAGTAGGAGCAGAATCTGATTTTCAATCAGCAGGTTTGGTCCAACTGTAAATAGTCAAATTCCTACTGTTTGATACTTCCAAATAAAAGGTTAGTCATGTTCCAAAAATAATGAAAACGAAACTAAAGTAAAGATTTCTCTCAGGATTACATTACCTTGAGGCTACACATGCCATTTCTTTAAAATAGAAAAATTAAGGTAGCTTAATTTATCTTCTGTACTTTGTTCAAAGGACAGAAAGCCAGCTTAAATGTATCGGCCAGTGTTATAGAATCATAGAATCATGGAATGGTTTGGGTTGGAAGGGACCTTCATGAGGATGGCACGGGCCCACCTCTCCAGCCTGTCAAGGTCCCTCTGGATGGCATCCCTCCCTTCTAGCGTGTCAACAGCACCACACACCTTGGTGTCATCAGCAAACTTGCTGAGGGTGCACTCTATCCCACTGTCCATGTCGCCGACAAAGATGTTGAACAGTGCCGGGCCCAGCACGGACCCCTGAGGCACGCCACTCGTGACCAGTCTCCACATGGAAATTGAGCCATTAACCACCACTCTCTGAGTGCGGTCATCCAGCCAACTCCTTATCCACCGAGTGGTCCGTCCATCAAACCAATGTCTCTCTAGTTTAGAGAGAAGGATGTTGTGCGGGACAGTGTCAAAAGCTTTGCACAAGTCCAGATAGATGATGTCAGTTGCTCGTCCCTTGTCCACCGATGCCGTCACCCCGTCATAGAAGGCCACCAAATTGGTCAGGCACAATCTGCCCTTGGTGAAGCCATGTTGGCTGTCACCAACCACCTCCTTGCTCTCTGTGTGCCTTAGCATGGTTTCCAGGAGAATCTGCTCCATGACCTTGCCAGGCACAGAGGTGAGGCTGACTGGCCTGTAGTTGCCTGGGTCCTCCTTGTTCCCCTTTTTAAAAATGGAGGTTATGTTCCCTCTCGTCCAGTCATCGGGGACCTCACCAGACCGCCACGACTTCTTAAATACAATGGCCAGTGGCTTCTGTAGCTCTGGCAATTATGTAGAGGAAATTAGCATTAAAGTAAATTTTGTCCCTTGGAAACAACTGTTACTAAAGAATAAAATGCTTCTGTCCAGCTCCCAGTTTGCTACTGGTGAATTATTTACTGTTGTCACATATCCCCTTTACTACTTCAACATGGTAGTTTACCTAAACTGAAAGGGATTTGAAATCAATCTTCACTTATTCTTCTTATAATCCCTCTCCACTCACTACTATATGAACAGAGAGTTACTTTGTATGCTGACTTTACAAGAGATTTTGGAGTGGCTTTGGTTTTCTAACCCCTTCCCTACCTTGCAGTCCACGTAAGGGCACTAATCAACATTAAATATAGTCCTTTTCTTTTCTGACAGTATTTCAGAATCCTGGTATTTTGTGCTTTGCATTTCTAGCTTTCTGGCCACGGATACAGGAATTTAACGTGAAAAGAAGTGGCTTTCCACTCCCTTTAAATTTTGCCTGTTTCCTTATTTACTAAACCAAGGAGATATTTTTTTCTTAAACATTCTTCTTCTCCTCATTCTGTTCACCTCACCAAAAAGACATATGCTAACAAATCTATCCTTGCAATTAATGTCACAGCAGTCTGTACTTTTAAGAGGTAGACTGAAACAAGTCTGTCAATTGTCTGACTCTGGCTTGCTTATGATCCATATCACAATAAAATAAGAAAATATAAAAGACACTGCATCATTTGGGAAGTGTACAGCACGTCTAGTTATCAGTGAAAGCAGTCAAAACTAGGTAGACATTTTCTCACTGAACTTTCTACATAATAAAATACCAGCTGGTAGGCAGTAAGCAGATTCCTATTCTTGGGAAGCAGTTAACCAGTGGCTGACTTCCAAAATACAAAATACTATCCAACAATTAAAACAATAAAACATAATAATAAATGTAAAATAGAATCATGACTATTCTAACACTAACTAGAGAAGGGAAGCAGGCAGCATGAGACAAAGTAAACATCTGAACTGAGAATCCATGTATTCTTACATTTCCTTTTTTTGTAAGAATTGTCAGTAGAAACTTGGAAGTGTAAGTTTTCTGGCCATTTCAGAAGACCAAGTGAGGAGGTACATCATGTGGAAGAAGTAAACTGAAGGTCTACCTCTGGATGTAAGACTCTTAGTTAACTAAGTTCTTAGTTAATTAAGTTCTCAATTACTGATTCCAATCCAAGGAGTAATTGTGTACTCTAATGAGTGGGAGACACAGCTCAGTTACTGAGCTAAATTAAGAATTAGCCTCAGAAAGAGCGTAAAGGTACAGCTCATACAACAATCCCTAACTCTGCATAGACCTAACAACAGAGGAATATCAGCCACACAATTTCATTAGCGTAGAAGATCGTATAACACAATAAGAAATATATCGATACCAAAAATCTTACTCCATTTATTCTAAAATCTCTAGTTTTAGAATATGAACTGAAGATTTTTTTTAATCAGTACATTTCTTACTGTGTCATTTACTAATTTCCTGATTTATTCTTTACTGTATTATGTCCTAAAAAATGAGGCATATTTTATTTTCTGAGAGAAAGTAGTAGGTGGAGAATTAGAACATGAATATCTGCGGGGTTTTTTAAACATTAGTATGACAAATAAGTCACACATTCAGCAAAACTTTATCTTCTGAAACACACTAACAAAACATACTAGTGATTTGAAGACAATTTATATGCTTTTTGAATTTTCCTCAAACTTCATGCCACTGAAAGGAAAAAAAAAAAGCAAAAGGAGAAAAGAAACAATCCAAAAGAAAAGTTAGATCGAAGCAGAGGGGAAAAAAAAAGTTAAAAAGGAGTTTTCATGTAAAATATAAACCATCTGTGAAGTCTTTTTTTGCTACAATATTTGGATATTAAAACTAGCTTACCATGATGCATATCATAATAAACTAAGAAAAAAAAATGAAAATAATCTTTTGGCTAAAAGAAAACAAATAATGCAGACTGAAAAGCATGCAAATAACTGAGTCTATATTGTGTATCTCATAGATGAAATGAGGCTACAGTTTCTCTGTAAGCCACTTGCACAGGAGTAAGACCTATCAAGAAAAACAAAGCTATGATAATTATTATCCTCACAGTAATTTTTATCTCCATTATTGCTTTCTGGGAGTCAAAAGCATGCTAAGCCGTGTACTGTTGAAGCAGAAGACCAACAAAACATTCATCGCTTCTGAAGCAATTTGCTCACAAGTGCCAGTATTTGTGTCTTTTCTGACTTTTGAAAGATATTCTAGATTCTTGAAGTAATTGACATTTAGCATTTATGAAGTACTGAGACAAATTTCTTTAGTGACCCACAGCCAATGCTAGGAATGCATTGAATAAGAATATCATGAGTCATATCTTTAGCATTATGGATGGCACATTTAACTAATTCAAGTGTAGAATCATCTTTAACAAAATCTTACAAATTAACAAACTGGAGTTTAGGTTTAAAAGTTAAAATCAGACAGGAGAAACATACAGGTTTTCCATATGTCTTATTAGCCCTTTAGATTCCCCAAACCAAGAGATTTTTTAAATGTAATTTTATTATGTTGAAATTACATTTGTATTGTAGTATTACTTTTTTTTCAGTATCACTTTTTTATTTCGTTTTATTAATTTGTTTTATTTTTTATTTTTGCTTGTTTGTTTGGCTTTTTTTTTGCTTCCAACCTTACGGTGCAAATTTCAAATTGTCTACTTCCCACCATAACAAAGAAAATAAAAGAAAGCAGCCTAAAACTCCAACCAACATCAAATCTAATGTGATCAATAATGATTTTATAAAGTAGTTTTAGGAACTGCAGCAACATTGCATCTTTTTCTGCTGTTGCATTGGGAAAGAAAATTTTCCTTAATATTCTACCCTATTAAATTATTGATATGCATTGTTAAACAGGTCTTCACCCAGAAGTTGTCTTTCTCTCAATAGCAGGAAAAATGACTGCAATATACCCTGTAACTTTCTCACAGGGTTTTCTGAAAGTTAAATATTTTTCAAAACATTTTGAGAATCTTGACTTATAGTTTCCTGGGAACTACAGCATTCTCATTGTCACATTAAAACCTTCATTACCTTTTTTTTTATCTCTCTGAATTCTTTATTGTTATTTAAAATGTTTAGGGGGGGGGATTATGATTATTATATAATAACAACTATCTATAAATCTTTACCAGATCAACAGGAAGCATTTTCAAGTGGCTGTGTGAAATCCTACTGTACAAAACTGAGTGAAGTCCTCATTGGCTTCAATGTTCTTGCACAGCTGACTTCATTTACAGCATTTGAGCAGGACTTGCAACATCAGACCATATGCTTGATAGCGGGAACACTTGCAGTAGGGCAAAGCCTGAGTGTATACTGATCACTTGGCTGCTGGGTCCTACATCTGCTGTAACAAATAAAATACATGTCTAATGCTGCACCTCATCTAAAAGGAAAATCAGTACTTCTGAAATGGTAACAGTCCAACAGATTGTCAGATATTTCAAGGAGTACTGCCAAAATCTGATCAGCAGAGGATCTGAGGCAAAGATCAGCTTTAATGGGGTTGAAGTTCCTTGTGTAAATTTGAACAGAAAAAGGTTGCTGCCATGTATTTCTTTCAGTACACAAAATTGCTATAATATTCTTTTGTACAAAAAGTAACTGCATAGTACATTATTAAAAAAAATGTTTTACCTTTTAATAGGACCTTCCTTCTAAGGACTGAAGTATATTTTAATAATGAATAACGAAATTTCACAATACTCTTCCTATATTCAGGTATATGAGGAACTGAGGGACAGGAAAGTAAACATACTTGCAAAACTGCATCAGAGATAAAGCAAAGATACTAGGAAACCTGAGTCAGTGTTTTATGGGGCTAGGGGTTTTGGTGTTGGTTTTCGTTTTTTTGGTTTTTTTAATTAAAAAAAAAATCCTTGTCACTTAGGGTTTTTTTACATTTTTCATTATTAAAATATATTAAGTAATACGTAAAACTGTGATTTCTTTTCACATTTGTTTTTATCTGTTTGCATTCTTTTTAAAACAGAAGCTTCCAATAGCTTTAAGTCTCTCCCTTTTTCATTTTTATTTATTTTTTAAATATTTGGGATTTTGATAATCAAGTAAATAAATCTACACTACATAGCTATGGCTTGCTCTTCTCTGATTTATAACAGACAATAGTCATGTAGATTTATATATTTATAACATTCTAGAGATTCCAGAAAACAAGTTCAAGCCTATTTTGGTGTACTTGATTTTACTTAACTTCACTGACATAATAAAACAAAACTTCTGACCAGAGAATGATACTGTATACTAGTGCTGAAAGGAACTAATAAATAATAGGATTCAATCATTTAAAATCTTGTTAAAATGTAAAAAAATACCAGATCACATAAAGAAAAACAGTCTTAAATGACTAGTCCACTATTCCACATAAGAAATAATATAAACACAAGTGTGCAAGTGTTACAGATGAGGCACTATATTCTTGTCTAACACAGATACATGCATAGCCCTTAAATAAGAATATTAACCACTTAGTATTTTTGAATGTCAGTATTAATTTTTTTTTCTGCAAATAACTCTAAGGAAATTGTTAAATATGGGTAGTGAGAGAGGAAAGAAATGCTTCTACTGCTTCAATCATAAGTATTTAAAGCACTAGGCTGGAGCAGAGCTTAAAAGCCCAGCTAATTTTTTTTTTGCCAAAGGCATAGTAATTCTATTTTTTTTCCATCAGATCTTGGTCTACCAACTTTTAAAACAGTCCAATCACAGAGAGTTTACAATTTTTCCAGAAATGTATTTCTTTAATGAAAAAGAAAAAACCTTCCTATTAAAAGCCTTGCTGTTCTTAATTTAAGCCTCATCATACTTACTGCAAGCCACAGTTTGTTCACCTCTTGGCTAACAGCCCACTAAAGGCACTTAGTAAATTTGTGTTCAGTCTTCTCATCCTTACACTTAGCAGCTCCCACTCTTCTGATCGCTCTATGAGCATCATGCTTACTAGACTTTTACTCACACTCAGTGTACTTCTCTGTTTTCAATCACCCTTCTCAAAGTGCTAGTTCAAAAACAGGACTCCAGCTGAGGTTTTGTGAATATTCATAGAAACTGTACTTTGTTTCAAATCTGCCACATGGTTTTTCTTTTCACAAAAAGCATAACCCTGTGGTCAGCTTGCAGACAACTAAATCTCCTAAATCTCATTCTGCAAAGCAGCTGCCTAGCCAGCTGTTCTCATTTACTGCCTCCCCTCTACGCATGAGGCCTTTCACTTTGTCACAGGAGAAAATAAGATGACATTGATAGGATTTGCTCTTGGCTAATCAGTACTTGCTGTCAATCATTTCCTTGTTTACTTTTAGAAAGTATTTTTCTTTTAAAAATGTTTGCTAATGTAATTGTGAACAACAGTAGCAATCTAGTCCCAAGGAGGAGTTATTTTTTATGATAATTTGCCTTATGTCTACATATGAAGTCCTGCAGTACCTACACAAGTACACCACTGCCAAGCTTGAATCACTTCCCTCTTGGAGGAGCAAAGATCAAAATCACACGCTAAGGCACAAGATAGATGCCGCACCTGCAATATGGGCACAGGGTTCTTTAATAGCTAACTTTCTATACATGCACATTGCTTACCCAGGACCAAAATATTTTCAGGTAAAACACAATGTTCTAGAAGCATGGTAGACCCATGAGAGATCACTGCACATAGAAACTCAATCCTTCCTTTTTTGCACTGTTCCAGTGAGTAGCAGATTGAGGCAATGGCAACTTTTTTTCTCAGGCTTATCAGCCTGTCATGGATCTAATCAGATTCAGACAACTTGAAAACAGCCAAAATATTTAAATACCTTTTAATCTTTTCTTAAGCAAGTTTTGTTTCTTTGTGTCTGATGTTAACTGTGTGTCCCATCTGTGTTGCTGTTTCTGTGGGTGTTGCTAATACAGAAAGATACTGAAAGCATCAGCCTGCTGGACCTCATTTTGGTTTTGTGGTGAATGGATGTTTTCCGTGGGCTTTCTTTTGTTGTTAGTGCTTTGATTGATTGATTTCTATATGATTTTTATTATTTGATTCTTCTTCTTTTGCTTGCTGTATGTGTCCTAATTGTTTGCATATGTTTTTAAAATGTAACTTAATTAAATTGAAAGCAGAATTCAGATTAGCTCAAAATACATAAAATATGTAATAAATCTACAAGAAAATGTAGAACCTAAAGCTTAAGAAAACCTAAGAAGCAATTCAAAATTTCAAATTAAATAGGAAACAGGTAAAGTTTCTGGAACTGTGGTGTTGAATCAATTAATTGTTTTAAACTACTCTGTTTGAGGAGAAAGTTAGAAAGAAAGAAGACCTACTGAAGGTAATCAAAAGCTATGCTACAGTAGTCAAGTGGAATATATGTGACAAAAAAATAAATGTGATTTAAAAGTATCTTCCAGAACACTTAATTCCTTTCTTCAGTAATAAAGTGAATGCAAACTTGTAGTTAATACATTTTAGAGCTTCCCTAAAAATAAGAATTTTCCTGAAATGTGATGCAAAATATTAAATCACAAATATAGTTCAGTTTTATTTGATTATGTTTTGCCAAATTAATAATGTAACATTTCATGTGTTCTATATGATACAGTATATGTATAAATGAGTTTGTCTCCTCTATGCGCACCTCAACATAATACATTCTGAATTCTTTCTTTCTAACCTGCAAAAGGTTAAACGGCACCAAGGAATATTATTTGATTATGGACATAATCCTTTTAAATCTAGATATGACATACTGGTTTACCAAAACCAGTCCACTTTGATCTTAAGTATTTTAGATGTAAACATATGAAACTCAGAAATTAAATCTATGATCTATGAGAACAGAGGCATTACATACAAAAGCAAGGAGGAAATGCATAGTGCCAAAAGACAGATGTTTGGGAAGTTATTCTATGGAATGAGAAAATAGGATTGAAATGGCTTCCTCTCTGGATTTGGTGATCATACAGTTTTCCAACATTTACAAGCCCTGCTCATCAGTTCTCATGAATATATAGGGAGTTTTGGAATCGCTTTATTGTAGAACACCAAAAGAAGGGGCAGTTTCTGATCATGTCATTTGTTCTCTGAGATAACAGCATAGCATACCAGCGGTATTCCTGTGCTGGAATGTATGTTACTCAGTATATTCAGATATGTTCTGCTAAAATGGGCTACTAGTGAATTGACAAAGTTTCCTGATGATATAAAATGACTCAGACTAACAAAAAAAAAACCTGACTGCCATGGGTCAGTCTTTTACTGACTGACTTGGCAATGAAATGGCAAAAAACATTCAGCATCAATGAATGCAAAATAAGGCACAGAGGTGAAAACAATCCTGTATAACTGTGAAGCTCTAAAATGGATTTAAGCAAGTGATTTGGTGAGTCACTATCAGCTGAAAATTCATCAATGGTTCAAAAAAAAAAAAACACAAATAGAACATTAGCAGTTATTAGCAAAGGAATTGAGAGCTAAACAGCATAACTGCACCTCTGAACGAAGCAAAATCTAGAGTATCGCATACATTTCTTTCAAAATAGATACAATGGAGCTACAAAAATATGGAAAAGGCCAGGAAAATGCTGAACTTACAGAAAGGCTGGTATATGAAGTAAGAACCATTTAACTTTGAAAAACAGATGAGGGGAGAGGGAGACTAGTCACGAACACTTTGGGGAAGAAAAAAAATCATGTTTCTCCCAATGCAGAAACTGCAGGGAGGAGGGTGCAGGAAGAGAAGTTTAATATTTCTTTAAGATGTTTAAAGGAGATTTTTTTATTTCCCCTATGATATGCAATAGTGATTGCTGCAACTCACTGATGCAAATATGTTGTTTACAATTATATGAATGGGTTAAAAAATGAAAATAGACATTTTCCTTGTGATTTCCAGGAGCTAGCAAGATATAGAAAATCAGTTGCACTCTTTATGTATGTTTTCCTCAACAATCAGCTTCTGGTTACTGCCAATGTCAGCACACCAGGTTAAATGGACTGTCTTTCTCACAGTACAGATTATCCTTGACTATTTTTAACTGAACTCTAGTCACAATATTAACATTTTCACTGATACAAATTAGTTGATTTGCTTTCATAATAGATAGTTTTCTCATGATAAACAAAGAGATTATTGGTATGATAATCTCATGATGAAGCATGATATTCATGCTTCTTCAGAATATTTACCCTATTAATCTTAGTTATTGGAAGGGAGTTTTAATATAGGCATGGGAAAAGTTTAATGGGTGCATGTTGCCTATTTTTGTGGGCACACTTGGTGTTTGTAGTGAATGATGTCAAAAGACAGATAAAAGTACCCTTTTCTCTAGGTCTTTCTACCAAACATAACATTTATTTATTTTATCATGTCCAAATCTGAATCAACTATCCTGTATTAAGGGTATTAAGGGATCTCCAGGTATAATGCCATTGGTACTACTACTAATAAAATCTGGCCCAGCTCACTTTGAGATGGACAGTTTTACACATATGGTAAATCCTCAGACTGTTACTAACAAGTAAAACTTACACAAATTACAGAAGATCTCATATTCATGCACAGAAAAAAAAAAACCACACACAAAAAAATTGCTTTGTCCTATCTATAGCTAAATTTTGTCTCTGTTCAAACCAGCTTTGTATTGCACAGGAAATATTGGATTCGTTCTGCCAGTGCAAGTGAAACATTCCCCAATTACTGCATAAGTCACAAGGGCTAAGAACAACAGTACAACATCTGTGATGGAGCTGAAAGAGTTTTGCAAAACCTGCTTGGCCAGCAAGTGCTCTTTCTCTCTTTATAGCTTACTAAGCTCATTATGTAAATGCATGGGATGATATTAAGCAAAGAAATTTAAGACTGAGCACTAAGAGAAATTTCCCATGATGATGATTCTGATAACTTCCTGAGAGAAATGTGAAATATGTAAAACTAGACTAGATAAAAGTTTGGCAAATGTGTCCCAGGAACATCCATCCAGGTTTCTGGTTTTGAAAGACAATTGGATACTCTGAAGGATCTTCTTTATCTCTGATTTGTATGATCACAAGAAACGGATGAAATAATGCTCCTGAACCATTGTTCATACACCCTGCGCTACTGCAAAGAGCTATTTTGTTATATGAACCCCTGGTGCCTGTGCTACCACAGTAGCCCATTGCTGTGGTAAACGCCAAGTGTATCATGGTAGTTTGTGGGAAAACAAGACAGACAGCAATAAAGCTCCCTATAAATTTTCCATGCCTGGTTTGCCAAGCCTAGCCTTCTCAAGGGAGAGTTACTGAGATCCTCTCGCTGCTCAGGGCAAAAGTGTAGCAAGAGAATGAAAGACTGGCAGTGTGGTGTTTTAAGCACAGACTGATAGTGATAGGCAAAAGAGTATCTGTTACGGTGGAGAATGCCCACATCATCTTCTGTCATGGTTTTGGTAGCTAAGCACTTGTTCAGCTCTGAGGGACCTTTTGAAGAAGGGCTTACATGTGGAAATTGCAGTTGAAATTACTGGGGAAAACAGCATAGTTTGGTGTGGTGATTTGGAAAGCTCAGAGACAGGTTAATAAAGGGAAAAGTTTTGTCAAGACACCTACAAGGGAGAAGGGCAAGAAACAAGATTATGGGCTCCTCTAGTGTGAGAGCCACTTGGCCTGGAGTGACAAGTGAGTGCTACTGTCACCCCAGCTGCAGCAGGCATTGCTGTTCCTCCTGTGACAATGAAATTCTCATTGTGGATGCGTAAACAAGGAAGCAAGTTCACTGTCATCTTGTTCTAGAATCTTGTAAATTGAGACGCAAAAATTCTACAAAGTATTTTAGTTTCAGGCTTCATTACAAAGTCAGGAATGTTATTTAATTTTATCCTTGAAACAAGTCTTGTCCACACTTAGAACTGGGAAGGAATTAAATCTCTTTTAGCACAGTTTTTTGTACCTTCTGTTTCTAAGGACTGAATGGAGTTCTGTATATCACTCTCCCCCTCATACCTACTTGCACATCCTGGGAAATGACTATCCCATAAAGCCTGGTCTCCCCATCCTGCTCTTCCATTTCCTTGATGAAGCATTTTACCCCTTATTCCCATGAGTAGTGTCTGAAAGGATGTCATAGACTGCTATAATTATTTTTTATGTATGTGCCATTTGCTACTGCACAGCTTTCTAATGGGTTACAGCTACGTAAATGAGAACACACAACTTCTTTAATCTTGCTTGATTCCTTCCTCTGAGATCAGTTTAGAATAACAGAAGTGAGCTGCTTATTTGCATCCACTAGATGCCTCATGGTAAGCTAACACCAGGGCTTTTTTTTTTAAATTGAAATTCATTGCTGTGTCAAGCAGAAAGATGTTTTTATTTAACACAGGAAAACAATTGGATGCCTGAGGCACCTGCATTCTATTCTTATCTGTCATTAATTCACTATATGTCTTAAGCAATTCACTGAGACCAAGCTGTTTACATTCAATCAGTGAAATATATCTGAATAAACAGAATGATTTAACAATTTTAATGAATCTGTGGATGTCAAGTGTATCAGAAAATCATATTTCACTATTAAGTACTTTCATGTGAATCTAAATTCCTAATTTTTCTAAATTTGAAAAGTGTAGACTGAAGATTTTGATTTTTCCCATAGTTTCAGCATTTGTTTCATGGATATAAAATACACACATTATAGGCTGCTTTAAGAAATGCTTGGTCTTTTAAAGGGCTTTAATAACTTCATATAAAAAACATTCTATAATAACAAAATAGAATAATATTCATGGAGAGTGAAAAAAAAATACATAATGTAGGAAATAAGGAAATAGTCACTATCTCTTCTTTCTCCCTGTTCCATCTACCTCCATCTACAAAACCAGGAAGGAACTCACATCCTGTTTCCTAATTCCTGTGATTTTCATCAGCAATCAAGCTGATGATTTTCTGCTCAGCCATCTTGCACGTTGCATCAGATCAACATGATCTGGATCATTTTCAACCAACACATTCCCGTTATGTATTTCTCCCTTATTTGTTTTTGCCCAATGCTATGAGCCTACAAATGAACACAAGTTACTGAACTTTTACTGAAATCTAAAAACTTCTAAACCACATTTTTGGGTCACTGGGCTTTGGACTGGGCTCTGAGACATTAGATAGTACATTCAGGTTCTGCTTGCATCCTTAAAGTTTGCATGCACTTGAAAATATTTTCTAGGCTAAGCTGTATTTTAAATAAGAATAGTAAGAGTCAAGAGTATCTTTAAAGCTTGGATTCATTCTGCTGATGTTACAAAAATATGAAATGAAAACACCAAACCTGAATTACAGTTGTGTCAAGAGAAGCCAGTCAATAAGTGCTGATCATACAACCTGTGCCCTGGCTAACACAGATGGGATTAAAAAGCCTCTCTATATATATACCCCAAGGAACAGATGGATATGAGGACTCAGATCCCGTTTTCTCTGACCCATCAGCAATTTCTCATCTCCTACCATGAAATTAAACTGACATGACCTTTTGTGTTTGACCCATTCATCTGCATGTCACTATTTGTATGGTGTGCCTTGAAAATGTTTTCTTGCATAGCAACTAGTGTTGTAAGGAAAGAAAAGTGTTTCTACAGACAGAAAATTTTAAAACACATTCCTCTACAATTATGTAAACATTTTTATACAGTTATATCTAAGTAAATGGTAAATCGAAACAATCTACTAAAATCTGCAAATGTAAAAAATTTTTGGTTTATTGTATTTTTTATTTACCTTAAGTTAAATTTTGTAAATGCTTCTTACTTTTTTGAACTAGCTTATCAATTCCCCTGCTGCATATAATTTGTCTACAAGATTAGATTGTCCAAGACTGATATAGATTTCAATTATGAAGCTGTAAATCAGATGTAGCTCCAGTGAAATGACTGTGAGAAGTAAATCTGTTATACAAAATAATGTATTTCCTTCTTAATTGAACCTTGTCCAAAATACTAATTAGATAATTTTATTTTCATTTTCTACCTATTCCTATTGTATCTGCCACTCCAGAGGTCTGAATTCTTTTATAATGAGAAGAGAAAATTTAATCTTAACCTGCCTGTGGTCTTTACAGTAGGTGTCTCCAACCCTCTTTTTAAAAGTGCTCTTTCTTAAGCTGCCCTCTCCTGCCCACTGCCCAATATATGGCTTATTGTGTCAGGAATCACTTCAGTTCTGTTTCTTGTCTTTTTTCCAAGAACACATATTTTAAGTCACCAGATGTAGGTTTTTCTGATTTTTTTTCTTAAGTCAATATTTCTGTACTTCTTGGTTTCTCTTTTCCTAAAACCTGTTTAGTCTAAGTTTGGTAATCATTCTGGGCCCATAGCGTTTGAAATATCATTACTTAATGAAATAGTATTTTCTGCATCTTCAGTCATTGCTTCCCGTTTCTGAACGACAAGTCTCCTAAAACTCCAGATATCATAAAACTGACCTCATATATCGAAGCCTATTCATTTCTTTGAAAAATAGAATGGATCAATTAAAAAACAGCAATGCTAAAACAAAGATGAAAGCCAATTTCATGTTGAGCCTTTGAATACTTAATTATGTGAAGGTTTATCTGTGGTTTCTGTTAATTTCAGTGTAGACTGAAATAGGACTTCATGTACTTCTTACACAAATAATTTCTCTTTGAATTAGAAGATGAGTCTAATAAACTACTTCATTATGCAATCTGAAGAGCATGAAAAAGAAACATCTGAAAAAACATAAACAAAGAGTCATGGTTATACAATTAGGATATGTTCCAATATGTTATGTCAGATAAAAGGGGATTAAGTCCTAAAGTTATGTATATGTAAACTAGTGAAATCTGATTGCTGAGCCCCCATGATGCCCATTTGGGATTTCAAAACTTGCCTAATACCTTTCCAGGGTCAGAGGTGTGTCATCAAGATAAGCTTTAGTGGCTTTTCATACTTTTGAAATTATCTACTTCAAAACTTGTTTTCTTCAAATACATTCTGCTTCTGTCTCTGATAACAAAGGGATACTTTTATTATGACATTTCTTTTTCCCTTCTTCTGACTTACAAGCTAAATGATTGCTTCTGACTAACCTTGACTGATTTTTATTGTTACCTGTACTCACCTGCCAACTCACAACTTAACCAGTCAAGCACTAAACAGATAAAGCTTCTTTAGAATTGTGAATTAAGTATTAACATGCAACAAAGAGCTAGGATAGATATATCTACTGCTGCCTCTTGGTGGGTGAAAATAGAGTATTAACTCTTCTTTTGTTCCTGAGAAACTTATACAGAAAGTTGGGGGGATTTTTGCCCCTTGGAACTACCCCAGGCTACAGCCCATCTAAAGTCAGTTATCAATCTCTTAAGAAGTAACACAAGGTATTTCATGGTAATAAGCTGATGACATTTACCAGCTAATTCAAAATGTTTGGACAACTCTACAGTGTCTCGCTGTATTTTGGCAATACACTATTGAAACTGAGACAATTTCAGGTAAAAATATTGTGTATAGAAAAATGCATGTTGCCTTCTAACCTAGTGAGTTAAAGGCCAGAGCTCTAACTGAGTTAGACATACAATCTGGAGAAGCTGTGGGAAACTGAATCTAACAGAAAAATTCAAATTCAAAGTATCACTACTGAATGACTTATTTCCCTCCTGTATTCCTAGTGTGTTCATATTTGAAGTGAATATGAAATAAAAGTGCTGTTTCTCAGTATTGCTATCTTTGGTTGGTTAAGACCATCTGGTTCATTTCCTAGTTGATAACAAACTTGAAGAACACATTCTGGCTGATGACAAAGACAGCATAGAGTCAGATAAGGATAAGACTGGTGTCTGTACGTTAAGAAGCAGTCAAGAAACACGAAGGCTCTCCAGGAATCTTCTGCAAATTTGTATCAATTGTTTCTGACTTAAACTTCTTTAACTAGGAAGATTCACATCTTTATAGTAGGATCCTGAAGTCAAGTAAAAAAAAGAATTGTTGCATGTGTTAATAAGGCTGTGGAATGATGTCACATGAGTTTGTGAAAGGTATGACATATATGTGGGAGGCTTGATAAGTGCCAGGCTATTTCCATCCACTTAATAATTTTATTTAACACACAATTATCAGCTAGCGTTTTCACTTTATAAACTTGGTTTGTTGTTCTTCTCACTGATTATGTACCTTATAAACTGCAGGAGGAAATGATATTTGATAGATGATTGCAATCAGGATGATAATATATAATTTTGATTAATCAAGGGAGTTTGATTAATTTTGATGCTGAACTTAGAATAATCCTGTGCTAGAAGAAAGAGCTGTTTGCTGTCATTCAAGATGGGTAATAATATAGAGTTAGGGGAATGCTTATGTCCTCCAAACATTGAGCTGTAGGTTTTCTAAATTTTGTCTGGAAACAGTAAACAAGACAAAATACTATATAGTGAATTCCACATCAGTGATATATTTATGAGTACATACATTGTATGCAATGCCTGCCTACTGCTTGAGATTTCTGGAATAATGCCCATTTATTTATGTGTTCCATTTCTTAAAAGACTTTTGTGATTATTACATTCAGTATCTTTTTTTCTACTTTTTTCACCTGTGGTGCCATTCTCACAAAAGTCACACTAAGTGTGACTCTGTGAAGACCACTGTTATGTCCTCTTGACAGTCTGTTAAATACTGCATGTATAAGTGAAAATAATTTTTAACTGGAAGTCAGTTCTCTGTATTCATTCATGTAGATTTTCCTAAATTTTCTTTGAATTGTCAAGGGATATATTACACAATTATTAATCTTTTTGGCATTATTCCATATTAGTTAACATGATCTTTCTACTTAATTAACAAATAGGACAACCACATGTAGCATGAGAGACAAGGAGAAACAGTATTGGATGATGCACACTGCATATGATAAAAAAAAAAAGTGTATTAAAAAGATGAAAGGAAGGATTTCACAAAGTTAAGATGGACCATCATGGACTATCATTAAAATCAAACCAACTAATCCTGGCATTCATATTAATTTTAGGGCAACTAGTAGAATTAGCAATTATCCTCATCAGACAGCAGAGGTACCCAACTTTGGAGCTGACACAGATTCTGATGGAGTCAAGAAACACAGTTTTAATCACAGCATGTGTTAAACTTGTATTACAGGTTGCATTTTTTTTCTCCTCTATTGTACTGAATTACTTCTGTGGCAATAATTAACTTTAAATAAAGGTGTGTATTACAGTGTCAAGAAGAATCACATCTACTTGTGAAAGAAACACTTATAATGCATTTCATTCTGTTTTATTGATCTAGTTGTTGTTTCCTACTGTAAATTCAAGCAGAACTACCAGAAGTGATCACTACGAGAAGTGATAAAGATACCTTTCAATCACTTTCTCAGCATGCCTGGGTGAATGCAGGGCATTGATTATCTGTTCTAAACCAAAGAAACACAAAGGCTATTATAAAAGCACAAGCTAGTGCTTCTTTCTGACTCAGGACCTGTTCGGTCCATCAAACAGATATTCCCATCTCTGTTACACACGGTTAGGGAAAGCACACTGGAAATTTTGCAACTACAACTCAGTGGAAAACTGCTATTCATGAAGGTTAGCATACAGGGACAAATAGAAGCATGTCTTCAAAACCATTGCTCCATGCACAGCCAAAGAACACTGAAGATCAAATACAAGTTGAGACACAGACATGAGATATGAAATGCATTATAAGATTTATTACTATTGTAATAACAGCATAATGTATAAAAAACACTTCAGATAGTTAAGAAAATGTTCCTAGGGATAAGTACTACCTCAATTTGTTCATAGCTTTCGGCTGCAATACCTACATGTAAATATAGAGACCTGCAACAAACAAACAAAAAAAACCAACTGAGAAGCCCTATCTGTGTTTCCTGGTGTTAGAAAAATTTTAAACCTAAGCAGTGAGTTGTTATCATTAGTTCTTAAATGTTATTTTGAATGCATCTTTGTGTCCCTCTCTTAGTCTTGCTTACAATCCTGTCTGGCCTCAGGTGGATGACGTGATGGTGGCTATAACCAGTATTCACTACAGAAATAAGAAGCTTCAGATTCCAAGATCTCAGTCAGTGCATTCACTCCTCACCGTTACGTGGACTCTGAGATGCTTTTCAGTACAAGTGAACAACACAGAACTCTCAACTGACAAATACCATATAGAGATAAGCAGAAGAACAATTTTCTAATTTAGATGTAAGCACAAGTGTCACATCTTTGTTCTCATTTCAAAAAATTCTATGCATCATTTTTTATGGTTTGCAAAAATTAAAGGATGTCTTGGATCATTAATTTAATTTACATTAATTTAAAACACTGAAGTCAGGAGCTTAGAGACTGTGTCTAGCTTTCTTAAAAGCAAGCTAGAATAGGTCTAATACTTCACAACTCAGTATACCTATACATAGTCTGAAACAGAAAAGTCTCACTCTTACCTCCTTTAAAATCGAATCAGTAAAGTTTATGAGGGAGTTAAAAGCAAATTGATTTAACGAAACAAATATTACCCAATAGGAACTGTATCATGAAGTTGAGCAACATGTCTCTAAAATTTGACCTGTAATAGCATGGCTTTTTAAGACACAAAATAAAAAAAAAACCCACAGGGTTTTGTTTTTTTTTTTTTGTTTTGTTTGTTTGTTTGTTTGTTTTTTGGGGGGTTGTTTTTTGTTTGTTTGGGGTTTTTTTTGTTTTTGTTTTTGTTTGTGGGTTTTTTTTTTTACAACCAGAGAATACCAATATTGCTGTAATTTAAAATAGGAGTATATTTTTTTATGACTTAACTCTCAGTACCATATTCCAGATATAACTGGTTTATTTTTTTAAAAGCATTACAACTACTCTCTCTCAACAACTGCTGACTCACATAAAATACAAAAGCACCACAAACTACCATGTAGCCAGTGTTTTCTGCACATTCTGTTACAGGAGGAACAGAAGATTGCTTTGGTAAGAAAAATTTATACTGTTTGAAGAAGTCTGAACATTTGACTTTCTTTTATCTAAAATCTATCAGCGTATCATGTCTCTGACTAGCCAAATAACCTCACATAAAAACATTAAAAGAAAAAGATGGATTTTTTTTTTTAAACAAAGATGCCTAGTCAGATTCAAGGCAAGAGTATGTTCATTTATTCTTTCTCACATGCTCAACAAAGTTCTAAACTTCTATTTTTACATTATGATAGGGCATCAAAAAGAGTCCAAGATCCCTTTGCTAATGCAATGGTCTGCCTTAAAAAGTACAGAAGTCAACACAAACATTTACAGAGACCTTCTAGACCTATAAAGTACCCACAGAGCATGGGAAGCTTTTCTTCTAAGAATGCCCAAATGAGTTATAAAAAAATACTTTACTTTTATGTTCTCATGGCCCATTAGATCTTTTTAAATGCAGCATTCTTTTGAATCAATAAATTTTGAATGTACCAAAGTACAATAAGCTGCAGTTTTCACCAAAAAGATAGCTTATTATTCAAATAAATCTGCTTTCATCATTTATTTGCTAAAAAAAATATTAACATTGGTCTTAAAATTGTGGACTAAGATTCTATGATTTATTCAGGCAAACAGACATTTCAGGTTCTGGATGCAGTGTTAGACACAATTTATAGATATTCCTATTAGACTCTTGAAATCTAATACATTATTTGTGAATCTTTTCTCCTTTCTGCTCCAGCTTTTTTTTTTATCTGAGATTCTGAAAATGACTATATTGTTTCAATTCAATGTCTACACAGCACTATTCTCAGTGAGAGGCCACAAATGCAAACTCTGTTTTGGGACTAAATATTGCAGAAGATCATGCAGAGGAAATAATTTCAATACAGTCCTACTTTTTTTTTGAGAAAATTGTTGCATTCCTAAATTTGTTACTTTTGGAAGACAATGATGAGCTGCTCCTGGCTGCCAGATCCTGCAGTGCTGACAAATCAGCATCATCTAGTTCCCACCTTTTTTTTGAAGTCCAAATCAGCAGTAAATGCTTCTTTGCACAAAGGCATTATTTTGCCAGTATGAGAGGCTGCTACTCTGGCTGAATTCAGAACTAAATATGAGCTGCAATGACCAAAACTTTCTTCCTCATATATAGGCAGATGATCTATGATCATCTGGGAGAGCTTCTTATAGCAGTGGCTAAAAGATGTTATAGAAGTAGCTAAAATATTATGACATGAGACTGGCAAGAGAGCTTAGACTCTAATAAGATTTATTTGAGAAAGCACAGAAGAAATAAGTATAATAATTTCTTACATGTTCTGAACCAAAGGAAGGAGTTTTAGTTAGAACTTTGCTCAGAATGACACTTTATGCTGGAAGCTAATATTTGTGCCAGAACTAGGGTGTGCAACCAGCACTCTCAAGGTCTCTTTTTGACATTTAAACCTCAAGGATAACCTTTGTTTTATCCTACAGTATGCTAGAAGGATTTTATTTACTGAAAGCAAAATCTTAGTCTCCTGTTAAGGCCTGAGGCAGCCAGTGTGGTTTCACATCACAGCAAGGGAGAGCAACAGGATTTTTACAGCTGTACAAAAAGATACACACATTTTCCTTTGTATCCCAGAAACACAGTACAGCAAGTCTACTCATGGTCTTACACTTCAGTTATAACCCAGGTGACCTGGAAAAGAACCATGAGCACAATTTTTAGCTTTGTCTTGGTTGTCAGCTGACCACAGCCAGCAACTGAGCATCTACTAGTCACTTGCTCATTGCCTACCCAGCACCCTCCCCTGCTTCCCCCCTAGCAGGAGGGGGTAGAATTGGAAGAGCAAAAGTGAGAAAAAAAATAAAGTGGGTCAAGATAAAGACTGTTTAACAGCTGAAGGAAAGAGGACAACAAGCAAGTGATACAAAGGCATCACTCACCGCCTCCTACAAGGAGACATATGTCCAGCCAGCCTCAAAGCAATGGCTACTTTAAAAATATTCTCCACTAGTTTTATTGCTCTAAAGATGCAAGATGGAGATCAAACTACCACTAACAAGCTGACACTTTCCTTGATCTTTTTTTTTTTAAAATGTACTTCTTATTATTATTTTAATCTGCCTCTCTAATTCTTCTCAAAAGGGTCTTATGTTAAAATAAAATCTGAACTTATAAATTCCTTATTCAGTTTTACAGGTCATGATGTTTGAGCTATTCAGATAATGTCAGCAGCTGTTCTTGATGTTTACTTAGCCTGAACTGACCCCAAAATCCTGAACTGAATGTTTATCACTAACAAATAAAAAGTTCTAATGAGTTTATTACTGATTTTTAAAGTTTTTCTTTTGGGGATTTTTTTTTTTTTTGTACACACACACACAAGAATACTTCGCAATGTAATAACTTGGGATACACAGGAGGGGTCAGTTTCTGCTCAGATAACCGCTGTCATGCAAAGTACTTTATTCTAGGTCCTTTTCAACTGCAGGAAAAGTTGTAGCTGAAAGAGCCATCTAGGGCTACTGATCCTTGTTAGCTTAGCCACTGACACAGAAGGCCTGCTCTGAGCATACTTACATAGATCATAATAAATGAAATAATTTTTATTGATGATTAAAAATATGATCTTGTGTTTAGTGTTCTAGATCACTGGGAACTAACTTAATCTACGAATTTAAACAAGTCACTTTTTCATTGTTCATTTTCTAAAAGGCCATAAAAAGCCCTCACTTCCATAAAAATCAGATATCAGTGAATGTTTTGACAGATGTCTACCTCAGGCATGTAGGTTTTTATGTTCTTATGCAAATGTGGTTAATCCATTTCCTAAAGCAGTTAGGCACATTAGAATTTTCTTGGCCTAAAACTCATAAATGTGACAATTTTACTTTCGGAAAGTAGACAGTCATTATCTTTAACTCTTAATAACGGTAACCATCTGTATACTAAGATATAAAATTGTTATTTTATACTTACTATTGAAAAAGTAAGACATTAAAAATTATTATTTTCATAGCTTTACCTTGCAGCTTTCTGTAGGTCTCCTTTTTGTCTCTCAAAATAATGAGGCAAAAAGCTATTAGCAAGAAGCAGCAAAAGTGGCTGCTCTGCAAAGCAAATTGAGCTGGGAGTCAAGGGTGACAGCCAGAGAGACAGGGGCAGTGCCCTGCCAGGTGAGAGGTGCAATGCCAGCATACCTGACAAGAAGGGCAGAGTAGATCTGGAGATGTTAACCAGGCTGAGCTAACAGTTCAGTGATCAGTAGACAAGTCTGTGGTGATAGAGTAGATTCAAGATCAGGTGCAAGGTACAAGGCTAAGCACAGACAGAGCCACAAGTCAGTATGAAGGGCAAAGGCCTGAATTAAATGTGGCTGAGGCAACAGGGATTGATTAGTCTGGAGAAGAGGAGGCTGAGGGGAGACCTCATTGCTCTCTACAACTACCTGAAAGGAGGTTATAGGGAGGCAGATGTTGGTCTCTTCTCCCAAGTAACTTGTGATAGGACAAGAGGAAATGGCCTCAAGTTGTGGCATGGGGGTTGGTTCAGGTTGGATGTTACGAAACATTTCTTTACTAGTGATCAGATGCTGGAACAGGCTGCCCAAGAAAGTGATGGAGTCACCGTCCCTGGAGGTGTTCAAAGAATGTGTAGATATGGCACTCCAGGACACAGTTTAGTAGGCATGGTGGTGTTGGGTTGACAGTTGGACTTGATGATCTTGGAGGTCTCTTCCAACCTTGAGATTCTATGATTCTGTGATAAGACTTCTCATAGATCTTTTGATGGAAGCATCTTCCAAGGTCTCACAGGTACACCATATCAACTTTCAGCCCAGGCTAAGGGCCTGGGGAGGGGAAAAGAGACTGCAGGTTCTGCTGATGCAGGTAGCGCCCTGACAGCTGTACAGGTACAGTGAGCCTGAGAAAGTACAGAAATGGTGAAGGCTTCTCATCTGTTTAGGCAAAATTCAGATTCACTACAATGCCAGAGTAGATTCAGGTGGGTGAAGATGGGAGAGTGAAAGTTTGAGAGAAGGTAACGTAGCTTGCAGTAGGTAGCAGTAAGTGTCTCTTAACTTGTGTCACTCTCTTCAGCTATTCTGCTATATTGCTTGGTCTGGGTTGTTTGCTTTTGACCTGGACTCAAATATCTAAGTCTGAACAAATCAAGATTTTGTGCATTAAAGATGAGCAGCACCTGGTTATGTAGCAAAACCATTTCTACTCAAAGACTACTTTGACTAGTAAACATATGAGGGATGTGAAGGATCAATTACAAAAAATAAGTAAATATTTCTTAATGAAATCTGTTACCTAGATAAGATTCTGTGAGAAATATCCAGTTCTTGATTGCTTAAAAGTAAATTGTATCTGCAAAAGAGAGAAGTTCAGTGGATTTGGGGGTTATTTGTTTGCTTTTATATTTATAAGAATCAAGGTATTACTTTCTAAACAAGACACTGCAGTATCAAATAAAATAAATGTTGAAAAGGAGTAACGTTACTGTCTCTTCAAATGCACAATAATTTTAAAGCTGTTGCCTGGACCACAGGTGGCAGTACATGTTTAAGTATGAATATATCTAAGCAGCTTGTGTCAGCATAGGAATAAACCTGATCCTTGCTTATTCTAGTTCAGCTAATCAAGACCAATGTTTATGTCCTAAAGTAACAGTGATTACAATAAGTAACGTTGCAGAATAGGAAAAGCCTCTGTATATTTTCTGTTCTGAGTTCTGATTGCTGTTTTTAGGCACATGAATTAGCTATCAAGCTACACATAGACGGATCTGTTAATAGCCCCATTTCTAGCAGGCATTTTTCTAATCTGCTTTGGATTTATTCACTTTTACTAAAAGTAGACTGTGGTTACTGACAGCTTTTAATATAACTACCCGAAGCTGACTCAAACTTTCAAGAGACTATTCCTCTGAATAAAAGAATGCTAGAAAAAATGCTAGGAAGCTATTTATGTCCGGTAACAAAAGAATATTTTTGCCCTCTGTAATGGTTAAATAACATATCTGCAATAGCTAAATATTTCCATTTCTGTTGCATCCTTTACTATATTGGTCTGATACATTCTGAGGTATGAAGTGGTTAAAAGGCTCATAGTGAAACCACACACTGGAAAAAAGTCGTAAGAGACCAGCTAGATCCACATACACTGTAGCTCGTATTAGACTCAAACGGGGACAACCAGAAGAACTATTAGGCTTTATTTTTTCCACGTAAGGCTCAACCTTCATTAGGAAAGCAGCATCTAGGCATTCAAGGATAGTGACTCAAGGTTTCCTTCTACCCGCTAATCTTCCTAAATGACCGGTGGTGCGCCCTACTTCAGACAGTATGGGGAAGCAATGAGAATGGTGATGAGCATTATGAAGGGCTCAGATACGTATGTGTACCTAAGAAACATGCTTCAGGGGGCTCACTTGCATTTAGCTTTTATTCGTGTTGTCACTTCATCAAAGCCAAGGAAGCAAAACCTTTGTATGAACTTGAATTTATGGTCCAGAGTTATTATTACATTTCAGTTGATCATTGTGAATACAGGAGGACTGAGAAGCCAGCAGAACCAAATAGATCTATAATGTACTTCAAGAAAATAGTAATTCAAAAAAGCAGCATTCCTTTATTAAAAAAATAAAATGGCATATTTACTTGATACACATTAATAACCATAAAAAAAGACACTTTAAACCAGTAGTACATCTTGTAGGAAGGCGTGATCTGAAAATTCATACTAAAAGCCCAGTAAAATAAAGTTTTACAATTGAAAAGTAACTGCTAATACAAGCCGATTTTTAATTACTTTTCAGAATTACATTTAAAGCTTATCAATATAGAGACAGAATTGAAGTTGATTTAGATTTACATGTTGACAGTTTGTGATGTTCACTCATAGTATCACTGTGTTATATGGCATGACTATTACTTCCGATCCCTAATTCTGAATTGTCTTCCTTTGGAAAACTAAACCAAACTTTTTCCATAATTAATTTTATAGCTAAAATGTTACATAAATGCAGCATACTATAATGGTGCTCCACAAAATCCTCCATTCATAGGTTTCTATTTGTGTGCTAGAAAAGTTCCTTTACAGATCCACTTGCAGTGCACCTAAAACTGTCATAATCTTGCAGGCTGTTCAGGTATTTAAAATCGTAGCCTGCTGGAGTCAGAAACTGTCCATTCTTCTGCTTTATTACCCTGAGAGGACTCTCATCAAGGTGCAAAGGTGAGCAACACTGATTATATTCCTGTGGGATTCAGCTTAGCACAAAAAATTGCCATCTAATCAATATGTGTGCTGACCTGTGTTGCTTTCAAAGGAGCTGACTGTGGTGATTGCATAGCTGGTGGGTTTTGACTGCTGTCAGTCTGCCTGCCTAATGTTTCCGAATGGCAGGCTGCTGCAGGGAGGCATAAACAGGACTAGCAGCTAAACTAAACAGCAAAAGGTTTTGAATTGATCTTTTAGATGGAAGATACCACTGAAATGTTCAAAAATTGACATTGTAATAGATTCTATTAATAATGAAATAATAATATGTACGCTTTATTTGAGAAATAATTTCTTAATGAAGCTGCTTTCATTTAGTTAAGTGTATGCACGCACAATTTAAGGGCCTAAATCGCTAAAATACATGACTTCTTTCTCTCCACTCAGAGAGATACTGTGATCTGATGTTTCACTGATTCAAAAAAAAAAAAAGTTAGGCCAATTCATACACAATTTTTGCTCTGTGTGTATAGGTGTTTTGTGCTGACATCCTAATTGTAAGTAAAGCTATTAAATTAATGTCCTATTTCTGAAGCACAAGCTTACAGACAAACAATTGTAGGTACTGAACAAGGAATACAACTTATTGTATTGTTATTTTTTAACGACTTGTAAAGACATTATCAGTGACTGAGCCCAAACATCTTTTACACTGGTAGAAACAAAGAAATACAAACAGATAACCAACATTAGAAAAAATATTTTAGGAGTCAATGAACTGGAACTCTTCTCCTGCATATTTTATTATACACTACATTATTCAATACAAGAGTGAAAAAGATCAGCAAGCGGGCAAATATACAAGACAAAAAAAAAATGAAGCGTATCACATTTTTCTGCTCCAAGTTAATATACGTTGTTAATTTTTTGGCCTGCTTCTCCTGATAGAAGACAGAGTTTCTCTGTGGTACCCTATTTTATTTAAAATGTAGTGCACTTTAAGTTACTGTTTCCTCTGCGCGACCTTATTACCTTCTACACCCTGCAGGTGAGAGGCTGAAATCCATTACACAAAGCTGTTGTACACTGTTATGCAAAGTAACATTGCTTACCTGTGAAATAGCCTTTACTAGAGGTGCTGTAAGGATAACCTTTTTTGGGGTGAAGGGAGAGGAAGGGTGTTTTGCTTTGTTTAGGTACTCTAACAAGCTAGGAAAACATAGTTAGATACTGTAACTTAACACGCATATTGAATATGGTAAGAGCTTGCAGTAGCGTTAGCACTAGTAGGGAAATAGCAGTAATGATACTATTCTCTAATTGCAGGCTGATGAATCATAAAATCATGGAATCATTTAGGTTGGAAAAGACCTTTAAAGGTAGGTAGCCTGGGAAGAATACAGACAAATTGTCCGAGCAGCCAGGGATCAGGTTAGGATGGCTAAAGCCCTGGTAGGATTAAATCCAGAAATCCAGCCAGGGAACTCAAGGGCAACAAGAAAAGCTTCTTTAGGTATGTCGGGGATAAAAGGAAGACCAGGGAAACTGCGGGGCCTCTCTGGAAGGAAACATGGAACCTGGTTACCTGGGACATAGAGAAGGCTTAAGTACTTAATGACTTTTTTGCCTCAGTCTTCACCAGCAAGGCCTCTAGCCATGACATCCAAGTTGTGGAAGGCAAAAGCAGAGATTGGGAGAATGAAGAACTGCCCACTGTAGCAGAAGAGCAGGTTCAGAACCATCTAAGGAACCTGAAGATGCACAAGTCCATGGGACCTGCTGAGATGCATCTGCAGGTCCTGAGGGAACTGGTGGAGGAAGTTGCCAAGCCACTTTCTATCATATTTGAGAAGTCATGGCTGTCCAGTGAGTTTCCCACTGACAGGAGAAGGGGAAACATAACCCCCATTTTTAAAAAGTGAAAAAAGGAAGATCTGGGGAACTACAAGCCAGTCAATCTCACCTCTCTGCCTGGCAAGATCATGAAGCAGATCCTCCTGGAAATTACACTTAGGTATATATATGGAAAATAAGGAGGTGACTGGTGACAGCCAACATGGCTTTACTAAAGGCAAATTGTGCCTGACCAGTTTGGTGGCTTTCTATGATGAGGTTACAGCATCAGTGGAGAAGGGAAGAGCAACTGACATCATCTACATGGACTTGTGCAAGGCATTTGACACTGTTCCGCATGACGTCCTTCTCTGTAAACTGGAGAGACATGGATTTGATGAATAGACCTCTCACTGGACAAGGAATTGGCTGGATGGCCACACTCAAAGTGTTGTGATCAATGGCGCAATGTCCAAGTGGAGACCAGTGATGAGTGGCGTTCCTCAGAGGTCAATACTGGGACAGGCCCTGTTTAACATCTTTGTCAGCGACACAGACAGTGAGATAGAGTGCACGCTCAGCAAGTTCGCCGACGACACCAAGCTGTGCGGTGTGGTCAACATGCTGGAGGGAAGGGATGCCATCCAGTGGGAGGGACCTTGGCAGGCTGGAGAGATGGGCCCATGCGAACCTCATGAAGTTCAACCAGGCCAAGTGCAAGGTCCTGCATGTGGGTCGGGGCAATCCCAAACACAAATACAGGCTGGGTGGAGAATAGATTGCGAGCAGCCCTGAGGAGAAGAAGGATTTGGAGGCACTAGTGGGTGAGAAGCTTAACATGAGCCAGCAATGTGCGCTTGCAGCCCAGTAAGCCAACTGCATCCTGGGCTGCATCGAAAGGAGTGTGTCCAGCAGGTCGAGGGAGGTGATTCTGCCCCTTTTTTCTGTTCTCATGAGACCCCACCTGGAGTACTGCATCCAGCTCTGGAGCCCCCAACATAAGTGTATGGACCTGTTGGAGCAAGTTTAGAGGAGGGCCACAAAGATTATCAGAGGCCTGGACGACCCCCAGGTCCTTTTCTGTCAAGAGCTTTCAGCCACTCTTTCTCAGACCTGTAGGGTTACAAGGGATTGTTGTGACCCAAGTGCAGGACCTGGCAGTTAGCCTTTTTGAACCTCATACAATTGGCCTGGGCCCATCGGTCCATCTTGGCCATGTAGAACCTTTCTACCCTCAAGCAGATCAACACTCCCACCCAACTTGCTGTCCTGTCATCTGCAAATTTACTGAGGGTGCACTCAATCCCCGCATCCAGATCATTGATAAATTTATTAAACAAAACTAGCCCCAATACTAAGCCCTGTGAAACATCACTTGTGACTGGCCACCAACTGTATTTAACTCCATTCTCCACAACTCTTTAGGCCTGGTCATTGAGTCAGTTTTTTACCCAGCAAAGAGTGAAGCTGCTTATCTTCAAATTACAAAAATTAAGTCTGATCTCCCAAAAACTACTTTTCATCAATTTTACTATCAAGTCTCCTGAAAACACCAGGTCTCAGTCAGTATTCAGAAAGCCAGCAATTGCCAGGGTCAGTGGACAGTGTGACAGTAAGGTGTGGATTACTTTAACGATGACGCACGACTGAGTGATGGAGAATGAAAATGTAATCAGGCATCAGCATCCTAACATCATCCAATACTGCTGTCTGCTGCTGAATTTGTAACCTGACATTTCAGCATGCTGAATATGAGGTAGTGATTTCAGCATACTTCTAAAATGTAATTCTAAAATGAGAAAGAAAAAAAGCTTGTTCTTTCCCAAATCTTCACGTACCTGCTACTGCCTGTGAGCAGAAAGTAACAGAGATGTGTCATTTCTTAAATTCACACCTCGCTTTCAGGGAAGCTCAAATTCTGCTGCTGATAAACATTGCGGTTGCATGTGTCACTTAACAGTGAAAACTTTGCAACACAGTTTATGCATTTTCACTGCCTTTGAATGGTAATCAATGTCAATTGCCAGCTCATTATAAACGTTTCTCATAGATCATCAGAAAGGCAGTATCAAGGGGATGGCCTTTCTTATTCCACTGAAAACCTGTTGTACGTGCTATTACTTCAATATACAAAATGTAGTCTAGAAATTAGCAGACCAAAACCATAACTATATCACAGACTAATTATTTTTGCTGGAAAACCTTACTTTTTCTATGGACATAAAACTCCGTAATGATCTGTAGCAAAGAACAATTTAGCAATGAGTGTTTCATGTAAAGGAACACTATGTTTAGATCTATGGGTTTTTTTTGCTTTGCATCACAAACCTAAAATTAAAAAAGAACTTTGCCCTGTCTTTGAAAATCATGCTATCCTCAAAATACACAGCATGACAATTGGGTAACTTTACTGAGCCCTTCACTTCATAATTATTGTGAACAGTTTTCTGTTTCATAAATTTCATTTAGGTTAGTGTTTGCTTGTTTTGGGAGGGAGTGTTGGGTTTTTTTAAATCTAGATAAAAATTTAGGTCAGTTCTTTGGACTGTGCCTCTGAGCAGCCAAGCAGGTACAGATGGAGTTGGAAAAAGAAACAAAGGTGCCTATACGAGCAGTCTCAGTGACTGACCCCACGTTGTAAATCAATCCAGTTCTATGATTTACTCCAGTTTACAAAGTCTAAACCAATTCACTCTAGAGTTGTCCAGCAGCGGAGTGCTCTGTCATGGTTACAAAATACCTGCCCCAGCCTTAGGTATTTTGGGGAGATTTAGAAGTTGATACTTTAGGATTGTTCTATTAGTTCATCAATATATGAGGAACTCAAGGGCACTTTGGGAAATTCCCAAGCTGGGAGACTTAACTCTGTTATAATTTTTTTTTTTTTCCTGGTGCAAGAACAAATCTATGTCTCAGAAGATTTAGTATTTGCTTACTTTTCACAGCAGAAGTCTAGGATTTAAAAAGCCTGGGTTCTGAGAAAGAAAATATTCTTATTATATGACAGGTCTGTGAAACATGTAGGTTGTAATGTGTTATTATTGCAGTATGCTTTAGTTCAACGTGCACACGATGACACAGGTCACTCACATACATCAATGGGTAGGGCTGTTCTGACTGTTGCCTTCATTTTGGAAAAATTCCCCCTTGTTACCAAAATTCTGAAGCAGGAGGACCTGTGCTGATAACTGGAGTAGAATACAAAGGAAATTAAGTGAAAATAATAATCTTAATATATTTTCAGTATTTCCTCCCCCTGCGCCGTGCAGCCCCCACCATGCCCCCCCCACCCCCCTCGCCCCTCCTTTTTGTATTTTTTCTGTCTCTTGAGGCAGGAGGAAAGAGAAGCCAGATATTATTAAGCAACAGACATACTGAGTCTTACTGTCAAAGGGATACAAATTCAGCCTCTGCTTTAAATGTGTATCATTGCATCCACCAATCTTTTTCACTCATTTTACAGTGTAAATTAATCTTTCTGATTACTTAGTACAGGTTTCTCTAGTGAGCCAGGTCTGTATGTTTCTTTTTTAACAAACAAATATATGTGTATCCATTGAAAACCATCAGTGGTGGGGTTTTGTCTGCAAAATCTGTTTTTAGTTTTTGTTTGGATTCTTTTTTTTAGTGGAGGGGAGTGTTAGTTTCTTTTTTGTTGTTGTTTTTGGTTTGAGTTTTTTGTGTTGTTTTTTTTTTTAAAGAAATAGTCTTAAAGCTTGGATGAGAAATAAAATTTGGATGGATTAAAAGTATATGGTTGTACCCACATGTGGAGTATAGATGTGTATGATAGGAAAGCATTGCTGAAAGCTCAGCAGTTTTAGTAAAGTTAAACGATAAGACTCCATGTAATTTCTCCATACTTTTTGGTCTGTGTCATGATTGGCAATTCAATCTGTGTCTTTTAACCCCCAAGTTTTGCAGGGTTTCCATTCTCTATGCATCTCTAAACAGTAGTTATGTCCTATAACTCGCTGTAGATTAATAATGGAGACTTTATATGGCACCATAAACCAGAATTCAAGAAATAACAAAGAGCAGTTAAAAATCTAAAAGAGAGCTGTAAGGGCAACATGAAATATGTAGCACTTATTTGTTGTTGTTTTTTAGATTAAATCATACTCCATGTGATAGTAGTGACTTTTCAAAGCCTGTTGCTCAAACTGCCAGATAAAGTTAAAATCTATAAATCTCTGTAGAATTGCTTTGGTTTTAAATGGTACTTTTGAAGGGGACTCTCCTGATTCTTCAAACCCCACAATGATTTTCTTAGTCCTCAGCAAATTAGTCTGCTTTTTTGATAAGTAATCAATGGTTCTCGCATCTATTGTACAACCAGAAAAAAAGATAGTTTGATTACTGGGAAGCTGTTGGTTTATTTGGGGCTTTTTATTATCTTTTTTTTTTAGTCTTTTTAAAAAACTGAATAGAGATCTCTGTGAACTTGATGAATGTTTTCTGCTGTGGAATATGTGAATT
The DNA here is from genome assembly GCF_036417535.1 of Chlamydotis macqueenii. Lineage (NCBI taxonomy): Eukaryota > Metazoa > Chordata > Aves > Otidiformes > Otididae > Chlamydotis > Chlamydotis macqueenii. Next base: position 47,685,573 of record NC_141560.1, on the reverse strand, counting down.
ATTGGTACTGTTCATACATTGTATTCGTATTGACAAATTCAGCATGCAATTGCAGATGAACTCTTGGAAAACTGAAGTTTTAGAGATTAGATAATAAAGACTGACATTAATAAAGTAAAAAGTCAAGTGCAGTATGCTGAACTTCATGCAATCCATGAACTTGGACTTCATTTAAATAAGTAAATATATACATCAATAATATTTTTTTTTCAGAATTGTACCATTCTCCTCTACCTTTTATCACTCACTCTTCTAATCTCACGGGACATCTATGTGCTTCTTAAACATGTTAAATTTTTTTGTCCTGGTGATTATAGTCACGGCCCATGTCTTTGGGCAGAACTGCAAAGCAAAGCTGAGTGGGCCTCTGTGGTTATGGAACTGAATAAGATGCTACAGCCCAAAGGTGATGGCATTTGCTTTTTCAGATTTGATGTACTTCCTAAGGCATCTTTACTCTGCACCATCTCAGTTATTGGCTCTATGGTACTCTTGAGTTAACCAAAACAATTCGAAAAAGAGAAGAACATATTCAGGAAACAAGAAAATAGTATGAATTCTACGAGATGTTAATGCACATTTTCATTCTTTATTTTCAATTGTGCTATTAATGAGACCTGATATTCCCACCTGGCAACTACTTGACATAAATCAAAAGAGTTTTAATTACCCCAAGAAAGATGATTGATTAGAGCTACCTTTTCTTTAATTGTATGTTTGTTCATTTAGAATCTAATACAAATTATTATTTTTCATTACTAAACCCTTAACTAGTTTCAGATGAAGACAACCAGAAAACCGGAAAACAATATTTGTTTTACAATTATATAACCTACATGGTCTTTGTGAGCAATCCTTATCTTCATTTTGAAGTTTTTACTGCATTTCTGTTAGTTAAAATGCATTTACTGTTTCACCACAATTAATTTTTGCTTCTTCAGAGGCAACTTGAACTAGAAATTTTGACTTCAAAGGAACAAATTGCAAAACTTAGGACAAAACCTGATGCTTCCCAGTCAGGTACTTCTATATGCTACAATATTGTAATTAGAGAGCAGAGCTGTTCCTCATAGTTATGAACTAGAAAATGTGCTAAGAAAACATGTTAAAACTAAATTAAAAGGCATAGATATGAACTTCTGTGTGATTAATTTTAAAATGCACGTATACACTTCAAAACAGATGTAAACACATAAAGAAGTCCCACCCACTTCCCCCATTTCCTTTCCATCAAAAACCATCACACATAGTGTGGCAAATACTGCAAAAGCAAACGAGTTTTCACCTCCATGGCAATGGCTCTGACCATAGAAGGCTTGTAATGCTTTGTATCTGTTCTATGACATTCTGACATATGGTGTCCAGCTGGAGAACTACAACACGTGTGTATTTGTGTGTATATATACATATGCACACATCTATATACATATATACGTGCGTACATGTAACAGTTATGCACATTTTTAATGCATTACCATCTGATTCTAATGTTATAAAATAGTGAGTGAGATTTAGAGTCCTCTGCAGGGAACTCACAGTGGTACGATCCTGAAACGATCAGCATACTTGTTTAAATACACATTATTTTTTTTTTAAATTGTATCAGAAGCTTTTGTTAAACCTACTATTTTGTTAATGCAATATAGTGAACGTTGACCCAGAGCCACAAAGAATGGTTACATTGTGGAAATGCTGAACCAGAACGTCATAATTTTGGGCTTTGATTTTCGGTTTCTTAACGTAGCTTTCACTCCTTCTTCTGTACTACAGTCAGTAGCTACGATCTTCCACATAGATGATACTTAAGAAGGCAATTAATTATTTTCTCATTTATGTTCTAGTTCTGAAAGAATTTATATCTATCTGTGATGAGGCTAACTGCCAGGTTCTAATGGCTTACATACATTATAAATATGACTAATGAAACTCAGGAACTTGTATTTCATATTTATAGATATCTATCAGTTCATGTGAAGGAGTTTTTCTATTGACTTCTAAATTACATATGAGAAGCTTTATTTGTCTGACAATACCTGTGACTGAAAAAAAAAAAAAAAGCAAGCACTGTTTTTCTCTAGGAAAAATCAGTCATGCAACTGTTTAACAGTGTACTAGTCAATTGGGTCAAAAACTTTTACCAGAACTGCTAGCTGGGAATTAAACTGAAAAGAGAAACATATTGGATGGTCCATTATTCTGGCAGATACCTGCAAACATAAAAATATATAAGGGGAAAAAAACCACCACACGTCAGTATCAATATTAGCACAGAAGTCCATATTCACGTGGAATAATGTAGAAATCAAGGTTGATTTTGAGAGTGAAGGAGATTGAGTCTGTCCTCAAAAACTGAATTTACAAGTAAATACCATTGGCAATTCATATTCCAGCCACATTAACTCTAAATTAATTAATCATGATTAATGTTGTTATGATGAATATTAAAGACATTAACAATGATTAACCTATTTATTGCAGCATCTTGCTGACTGGGATAATATTTGGTAATACTGGCACTAGCATTCTGCATCTGTCTTTGCTATTTATGTAGACATAGATGCAGAATAATCTACAGGACAACTGCTACAGCTTTAAAAATGTAGGCTTCATGAGCTTGGCTGTGTCTGTGCATGACTGCAAATTCACTGGCACATGCCAACAGGCTTAGTGAATGCCAGATTAGTTTATGTTTCTTCATTTTGTAAGCTTATGTTATTACACAGCAATATATTTTCATTCCTGAATATAGACTAACTACTCAAAAGTTATGGACTTAATTTATATACTTTAGCTGTATTTTCCAAGACTGATATAAAAAAAAAAGTTACATGCAAATCAATAATTCTCTTTATTCACATTGCTCACCATTGGATTCTAAGAGATACTTTAACCTCTTTGAAGTTATCTAATCCACTCAATAAGACTATTAGATACAGAGAAAGTTAGAGGCACATATAACTCTGCAAGACCAATATCTGAAACTCAAATGTACATGGCGTCTTGCATAAGAATGGAATAAATACCCACTCTAAATGACAGTGAAAGTTTAACTACATTCCAAATCCTCCACTTACTAGAGGAAAAGATACTGTGCTTTTTCAATTGTAGTAATACTTAGAAAACAGCTGACTTTTTGCATTTTCAGAGATTGTACAAATACAAAGGACTTAAACTCCATTAACATATTTCTAATAGAAATTAGTCACAGAGACATGATTCTTCTAAAACAAATAAATATAAAGAACAAAATATTTTCCTCTCTGTTCTTTCAAAAGATATATTGTAAGGATTTGACATAGAAACAAACAAACCTTATTCATGAATGCAATAATTCAAGAAAATCTAACAAGTGGCTGGTCATTAAGTAGATGAAATCTAATGATAGAATTGGAATTAGTTCTGTTGAGCATCAGGAAAAACATAGCATGTATTGTGGCTTACCATTTCAGTAATTAAAAGGGATTTGGAGGGAAGGAAGTAGTGCAATATGGCAAAATAAATGTCTGCTCTTTCATATGAAGGAATAATTAGACACGTGGTCTAGACAATTTTGAAAACTGGAGAGTTGGGGAGAGTTGCTTGTTCATTTGCTTCTTGATATAGGATTCAAAATTTGCCAAATATATTGTTAAATTATAGCTTTCCTTGTTTTCTTCAGCTTTAATTTAGAAGCCTAATAATTACAGACCCAAGTTTAAAAGCATACTAGAGTTAATGCATGTTCCATTAAACAATTGCATTATTTTTAAGTGCAAGGAGTTATAAATTTACAGATGCAATTTTAAGGATATCTTCTGCTAGCTCCAGATGTTTTAAATCTACAGTCTAAATTCTTCAGGAAAAACAAATTCCTGAAAGACAGTAAAAGAGCCCCTTAGTGTGCTTGAGTGTATCCTTCCTGTATTAGGTGAGTAATCCCTTGACACTGCTCCCACAAACCACTCAACATCAGATATGAGAAAGTGCAGAAGATACTGAAATCTGTTTCTAGTATGACGGTATTATCCTACTGCATGAAGCATAGAGGTGATCCATGTCTAAGAGGCGTCTTAAAGTATTACTCTTCACGTATGTCCTGTTTTTGTTTAGTGAGGGGGGGCTACAGTGCATCTTCTGTAAGAAGCTACTAGAAATTGCGCCCCTTTGTTCAGTGGACTCCGCTGGGCCTAGGGCGGACCTGCTGCTGGCCAAGGCCGAGCCAATTGGTAGTAGAATGTTCTGTGATAACGCCTCTGTAATAATGTATTTAAGAAGGCGAAAACAGAAAAAAAAAAGAAGACAAGATGTGAAGAAACACAAGCAGAGGCAGAGATGGGGAAGCGCGAGCCTTGTGCGCCTTGCGGCCCTCACCCTCTGGCCTCCCGCCAGGCAGCCGACTGGGCCCGACTCAGCCCAGCCCAGCTGCAAGAAGTCGAGAGGAGATAGATCATGTGAAGAGAACCTGAAAGGTGTCTGCCAGCCTGTTGTGAAGAATTTCATGTGAGAGGAACGGCTGCAGACACCAACATCAGTGAAGAAGGAGGGGAGGAGTAGTGCTACTCCTTGCCAAGATTCCCCTGCAGCCCGTGGTGCAGCCCATGGTGAGGCAGGTTGTCCCCCTGCAGCCCATGGAGGTCCATGGAGGAGCAGAGATTCACCTGCAGCCCATGGAGGACCCCAGGCCAGGGCAGGTGGAGGCCTGAAGGAGGCTGTGGCCCGTGGAGGGCCTGCACTTGGGGCAGCTGTTCTGGAGGGACTGCACCCTGTGGAAAATGACCCACGCTGGAGCAGTTTTATGAAGAACTGTAGCCTGTGGGAGGGACCCCACAATGGATCAGGGGAGGAATGTAAGGAGTTCTTCCCCTGAGGAGGAAGAAGCGGTGTAAAACAATGTGTGATGAACTGACCGTAACCCTCATTCCCTCTTTCCCCCTGTGCTGCTCGGGGGGTGGGGGGTGGGGGGGGGAAGGAGGTAGAGATAATGCTAAGCCCAGGAAGAGGGAGGAGTGGGGGGAAGTTATCTTGTTCTCTTTCTCATTATCCTGCTTTGTTTTTAATAATAAACTAACAGTTTTCCCCAAGTCGAGTGTCTTTTGCTCGTAATGGTAACTTTAAGGATCTCCTTCTGTTTTTATTTCAAACCTCGAGCATTTTTTTTTCTTAAATTATCTCTCCCTATTCTCTCAGAGGGCAGAGGGATTGAGAGAGACTGCATAGTCTGTTCCTGATCTGGGCTAAACTATGACAACGTAGTCCCTCTAGAGTTTAACTAGCATCATTGCTTTAAGGGAAGCTTTTTTAGATAATCTAGGATATAGTTTTTATGACTTTTTTCACACAGAACATTTTAATAATGTGAAATGAAAGAATTGCCTGACTTATCTCAGAATCAGCAGCTCAGTGTGCACTGTGCACTTGTTTAACAGCACGAACTTTAAGTGAAAAATAAGAAATCCAAACATTTTGTTCATTCATTTCCTTCACCCACTACTTTGCCTTTTTCATAGAATCATAGAGTGGTTTGAGTTGGAAGGGACCTTCAAAGGTCATCTAGTCCAAACCCCTGCAAGAAGCAGGGACATCCCCGACGAGATAAGGTTGCTCAGAGCCTGATCCAGCCTGGCCTTGAACGTTTCCAGGGATGGGGCTTCCACCACCTCTCTGGGCAACCTGTTCCAGTGCTCTACATCTCAAATTGTAAAAAATTTTTTCCTAATATCCAATCTAAATCTACCTCCCTCTATTTTAAAACCATTACCCCTAGTCCCATTGCAACAGGCCCTACTGAACAGCCTCTCCCCATCTTTCTTGTAGGCCCCCTTGAGGTACTGGAAGACCGCTATCAGGTCTCCCCAGAGCCTCCTCTTCTCCAGGCTGAACAGCCCCAACTCTCTCAGCCTGGCCTTATAGGAGAGGTGCTCCAGCCCTCTGATCATCTTCGTGGCCCTCCTCTGGACCTTCTCCAACTGGTCCATGTCCTTCTTGTGTTGGGGGCTCCAGAACTGGACACAGTACTCCAGGTGGGGTCTCACCAGGGCAGAGTAGAGGGGCACAATCACCTCCCTCGACCTGCTGGCCACACTCCTCTTGATGCAGCCCAGGATGCGGTTGGCCTTCTGGGCCGCAAGGGTGCATTGCCGGCTCATGTTGAGCTTCTCGTCCACCAGCACTCCCAAGTCCTTCTCCTCAGGGCTGGTCTCGATCCATTCTCCACCCAGCCTGTATTTGTGCCCGGGATTGCCATGACCCAGGTGCAGGACCTTGCACTTGGCCTGGTTGAACTTCATGAGGTTTGCACAGGCCCACCTCTCCAGCCTATCAAGATCCCTCTGGATGGCATCCCTCCCTTCTAGCGAACTTGCTGAGGGTGCACTCTATCCCACTGTCCATGTCGCCGACAAAGATGTTGAACAGCGCTGGGCCCAACACGGACCCCTTAGGGATGCCACTGGTGACCGGTCTCCACTTGGACATCGAGCTGTTGACCACCACTCTCTGAGTGCGGCCATCCAGCCAACTCCTTACCCACCGAGTGGTCCGTCCATCAAACCCATGTCTCTCTAGTTTAGAGAGAAGGATGTCGTGCAGGACTGTGTCAAAAGCTTTGCACAAGTCCAGATAGATGATGTCAGTTGCTCCTCCCTTGTCCACCGATGCTGTCACCCCATCATAGAAGGCCACCAAATTGGTCAGGCACAATCTGCCCTTGGTGAAGCCACCTCCTTGCTCTCCATGTGCCTTAGCATGGTTTCCAGGAGAATCTGCTCCATGACCTTGCCAGGCACAGAGGTGAGGCTGACTGGCCTGTAGTTGCCCAGGTCCTCCTTGTTCCCCTTTTTAAAAATGGGGGTTATGTTCCCTCTCGTCCAGTCATCGGGGACCTCACCAGACCGCCACGACTTCTCAAATACAATGGCCAGTGGCTTGGCAACTTCATCTGCCAGTTCCCTCAGGACCTGCGGATGGATCTCATCAGGACCCATGGACTTGTGCACCTTCAGGTTCCTTAGATGTTCCCAAACCTACTCTTTGAGTACAGTGGGTGGTTCTTCATCCTCACAGTCCCTGCTTGTGCCTTCCACAGCTTGGGTGGTTTGACAAGAGCCCTTATTGGTGAAGACTGAGGCAAAAAAGTCATTGAGTACCTCAGCCTTCTCCATGTCCTGGGTAACCAGGACACCGGTTTCCTTCCAGGGGGGGCCTACATTCTCCTTGGACCTTCTTTTGTCCCCTACATACCTATAGAGGCTTTTCTTGTTGCTTTTTATATCCCTGGCCAGATTCAGTTCCGTCAGTGCTTTAGCCTTCCTTACCCGATCCCTGGCTACTCACACAGCCTCTTTGTAGTCCTCCCGGGCTACCTGTCTCTGCTTCCACCCTCTATAGGCTTTCCTCTTCAATTTCAGTTGCTCCAGGAGCTCCTTGCTCATCCACGCAGGCCTCCTGGCCTTTTTGCCCAACTTGTTTTCATTGGGATGCACCTCTGCTGAGCTTGGAGGAGGTGCTCCTTGAATGTGGACCAACTTTCCTGGGCTCCTCTTCCCTCCAGGGCTGCCTCCCATGGCACTTTGCCCATCAGGTCCCTGAAGAGGCTGAAGTCTGCCTTCTTGAAGTCTAGGGCAAAGAGCTTGCCATGTAGTTTCCTTGCTGCCCTGTGGATCTTGAACTCCACTGTGTCGTGGTCACTGCAGCCAAGGCTGTCCTTCACTTTCACATCCCCCACCAGTCCCTCCCTGTTGGTGAGCACAAGGTCGAGCATGGCATCCCTCCTTGTCGGCTCCTTTATCGCCTGCAGGAGGAAGTTATGGTCCACGCATTCCAGGAACCTCCTGGACTGCCTGTGCTAATTTTGGTAATTCTCACTTTGTCGAGAGGGCTGTAACCCACACTCACCATTTCACTAATATTGTTCTGCACCGGGGCAGGGCGGGGGATGCACCATGAGGAGAGGAGATAGAGATGGTGTAGAGTTCTCTCCAGATCCCAGTAAGAAAAGTCTGACAATAAATGGCTTAATAACATAACTCCTTTAATAAAACAGAATAAGAAGAGGAATATAGATAGTGAGCAACTCTTGCATCCCTTCAGATGCTGAGCACCCCACATTTGTGCAGCATCAGACAAAAGCTCAGATAGATTTTCCCACGGTGTGCTGCACGAAGGAGATGCTGTCCTTGGAGAGAAGCTCTGCCTTCTGGTCACTGGAGCTATTATACAAATTTCCTTACAAGGAAACAACTCTGTTCCTAAAGGATGTTCTTATGAGAACTTCTCACTGCCCTTTTAAAGGAAGGCAAGGCCATGCAGCTGGAGTAATCGTCGGTACGGAGCAGGAGCTGCCCGCAGGCTCCTCTGTTAGAACGAGCTGGCTGAGGAATTTGTGCAGCACAACACAGGTCTCAAAGTCTCACCCTACGTGCAGCACAGCCCAGCACAGGCCTCTGTCTGCTGGGGTTAACTGTTACCTGGATCACTAGCTCCTAAACGTGCAACAGTCTTCCGGTCAGGATCAATACAAGAAGGGTGAAAATATGTGGTCTCTGGATAACTCCACAGTTGTGCCTGTGTGCTGTGAAAATCTGTAAAGCTCATAGAAATCAATCTCATTCTGAATAGGCCTACAATCCTGTAGAGAGCTAGATGGACAACAAGGCTGGAGAACCATTGTGGTAAGTGAATGTCTTCTGGAGTGCTTGGAGGCAGAAGAATAAAAGAAAAGCTTACCTTTCTGAGGGCAATTGTTTTTACCTTCAAAAATCAAGCAGTAAAAGGTAGTAGAAAAGAGATTCACCTGGTCCATACTATGTTTGCGCCATTGGATGTTGTAATCTTTCATTAGCAGGTTCTCCTATTAAATCTTTTCCTAGTGTGCCTAACGTGCTTTTTTGGCAAGCTCTTAATCATAAAAATCTATAAGCCAAAAGGTCCCTTTCTATAGGTATATAGCAGGGACAGGCCTGAGATTCAGGGCTTTTTTCTGTTTGCATCGTCCAGAGTTTTCTCTTTTTCAGTCACTACTGCTGTGGGGAGAGATGGATACAATTGCTTATTGTTAGTGAGAATTTGGGCATCTAAGGAAAACAGGCAATTAGAAAGAGCTGTTGCTGAGATATAAAGATATGCACTACTTTAGAACTTGTCTTATTTTTGAAATCCTGTAATTGAAAGTGATGCAGTCTATGCAAACCAATGCACTTTATTTTCTTGACTTCCTGAACTTTTGATGAATCTGAATTGATTCCTATTTGAACTTGTATTTCTTTTTAGAAAACAATATTGAATAAAATTGAATTAAAAATGCACAATTACAGAGAATCCACCAAAACAGCAGCTAATTTTTGTAATAGCTAATTTATTCTTTGTTGAACAATGGGCGTTGTGACCTAGTTTGTACTAATCTACATTCTCATTGGAGAACAAAGGTAACCTTCTGGTCGATGGCTAGCAGATCATAAAGCCCTCTTACTTTTCATTTCCAAGTTTATGTTCTTTTTAGATTGCTACAGTAGCTCCTTGAGCTTCTTTTATTGTAAGGTTCTCTTCATATTATCAACATTATCTCTGATTTATGGACACCATTTTTACAGTAGTAGTCAACAAATGTCAAATGAGAGGTTATATGTTCTCCTTAATCATACTCAGTGTTCTCCTTTTTGCTCACCCAAGGATAACATTTTTTATTTTGGGCAGAGCACAGCACTGAGAGTTCATTCATCGTTATCCATGAGTTATTTTCAGAAACATCGTTTTACATGGTAAATTTTACCAGGATAGGTTTTGTGATTATCATATTGATTTTTTAGTTCTGTTACTCAACCTTAAATATGGATATATGATAACATTTATTTATTAGTTTATTTTGTTGTGTTTAGCTTTCCAAGAGATTTTGCAGAAAGGCTCTGGGATACGGCCCTTGCTAATCCTCTCAGTAAATAAGAAGTACTCTCCTGTCATCGTCCCAGAAACCTTTTTGCCTTCTTCAGCCGAATTTGACACCTGGAGTTACCATGACAGCAGTGATGGAAGCCAGAGAATCTGCTAAGATTGTAGACACACCTTGTGACTCTGATAAAGACATGCTATTTAAGAAAAAAAAAAAAATTCCTACACCTTTCTACTTCCCCAGTAACTCCCAGATAATAACAACCATTAAAGATTTAACATTGTAATAATGTAAATCTTCCTAAGACCTTTCAAAAATAAAAAAGAGAGTGAATATATTCTTATAAATAGGGTATTCCAAAGCTGCTTTTTCATCACTTATAGGTGTGTAAGTGGACAGCTAAATGACTTATTTTCTCCCTATTTATTGATACTTTGATTAATTTTGTTGGTAACAACTTGGGGTATTTTTTTGCCTCAAACTGGACTACTGTAAGTTGTTGCCCTTTTGTTACCTTTTAGCTCTTTTTAATAGTGAAGCTGTATAAGTTATTCTAGCCTACTTGTTCCTTAAAACAATACATACCACTTAAATTATGGAGGAAGCTAGAGCAATTTTACACAGCATTTCACAAAATCAAAACACTTTCTTTGTATCTTTTACAATGTCAAATATTCACCTCCTTAATCTTATAGCTTCTGTCTTGTATACTGATAAATGTGGAACTATTGAGAACATAATTTTATAACCTTCTCCTTTTTCATTTTGACAGTCAGAATTCAGTTATAATTATGATACATCCCAGTCAGAAATGTAACTAGAGATCTTTAATGCATGGATTCCTACCTACTGGCTTCAAACGCATCAAATTTTAGAGTGACATCTAAGATTCCAGGATTTTGAAAGTAACTGAACCATCCTTTCTTCTGGTCCTTACAGAGTGTACATTACATTATTTTAAAATATCTCGTCTGAATACTCAGGTCTCTTTGTTGAATGTACTTGATTCCCATATGCAGTGGACTGAGCAATTGGTCTATTGGTTTGCTAGTTGAGTATTTTCACCAGTCTCCATTCCATTCAAGCAACTGAAATTCCAAAAATCAGTTTCTGCAATTAAACACGTTAATGGCTGGATACCCTCTGAGCATTATAGGCTTCCCATCCTAATGTCACCTTCACATCTGTTATGTTACTGGAAATTACTGACTGCCAGGCAATCTCCATTTCTCTTTGACCTTTTGAGTCTTTTCATTTTTCCTTGAATCACATGTACTAATGTTCCTCAAGCTGCTCGGAGATTTTAAGGATTGGAGTTGATCAATAGAGTTATTGCTACAATCAATCTCTGCGTTATCAGGTTCACCTCCCATTGGTAGGGTTTAGGCCTCACACTCTCGTTTCCACTGACTAGCAGATTTGCACCTGTGGTAACTTTCAGTCCTTAGAAGATGTGCCTTTGAGCTAGGAACAATCTTTCAGCACTGAATGAGGAAATTTTGGGTCTCACCGGGAGTCAGCACAGGCTTCGTGTTATTACAAGGTGATGCACTGTATTCATGTGACAGACACTGGTATTTGCATACACAGAAGTGGTAAGCAAGTATTTTTTCAGTCTAATTCTCCAAAAATTTAAAGAGTATTACTTTTTTTCCCATTATGTAATACAATGTAAAGAAAGCAAGATATGGCTTAAAAATAGGAATGTGAAAATACAGCTACTTATCATAAAATTTAAATATAGTAGTGCCTAAGGCAATGTTTCATTTAGAGCTTTTCTAATTTTCTCTGAGGGTGCAAACTTTCTAACAACTCAAAGTTGCCTTTATCTTTCAAGTATTTAAAGGAAAATCTACATTACCTTGCATATGCTCTTCTATAGTCTTGTACGGTATGTGGCTATTTCTTCCCTTAACTTAATCTTTCATTCAGAAATTCTCCTGAAACACTAATTATTCATGAACACCTAAACCAAAACATCTCTCTGACTGCATCCATGCATGGCACAGGTACATCACCTTCTTACAGCTCTGGTGCTCGGTGTTGTGGTTTCATATCTCATTTATTCTATTTCTTCTGCTTTTAAAAGATGTAAATGAGAGAAATCAGTAACAATGTGAAACAGAGTGGGAGGACAGAAGAGGAGGGCAGCATTGTGCCAATCTAAGACACAAAAAAAAACCCCTTTGTACAGCATTCTTATTTACTGAATTATCGTATCAAGAACTAAAAAGGAAAGAAAAATGTTCTGTTTTTAAAATTTTTATTTGTAGATTCACTGTGTTTTACTTCTGGGCAAAACATTTTTTTTTGACTAACAATTTATTCATTGAAGAAATTGGAAGTAAGTAGTGATTAAAATTATTTCTGAATGCTGGTCAAATTCAGGCAAAATATTTAGATTACAAAATTGACATTTTTGACTCATTTTTATTTTTGTTCTGAAAAGGTCTCTTTTAATGGAGATCTCTTAATTTTAATTTTAATCAAATGGATCTAAATGTAATGAAACAAGAATAAAAACTGTACCCCTGCTAGTTAAAGCTAATATATATAATTTAACCTGAAATTTGGGTGGGAGAGATTAGTAGAAAAAGGTAAATTAATTTCATTAAGAGTTATTTTGAGAATATATCATCCTTGGATCAGTAATATCATATTATTTGGACATTTTCACCTTGGTCACATAGCACCACACTTGGGGTATAAGTAATAGCCCTCTACCCCTCTACTTTTTGCGGATTTCAGGAATAATAAAGCAACCCAGATTCTCTGGCTTAGTCAATGACCAGTCTCAGACTGTTTATTTTGTAAAAAGGACCCTTTGTTTGCTGTGCTTCTTTAGTGGTGACTAACAAAACAATGCCAGCTCCGTAAAGGACCTTTACCTCAAACAAATGTTGGACTAACACGTGAAACACAGATCTATATTGAATATGGATAACTGAAATAAATATGAATGTGAAAGTGTAATAATGAAACTCAAGGACATTCCAGCTGCACGCTCATAACCTTCTATGTGTGTATTTTTCATCCCAGCTGAATTTCCAAGCTAATCATTTGTATGCCTTTTGACTACCAGTTGGCACTGAACAGAAGTCTATTTTGAGCTCTTATGTACACTGGTCCAAATTCTGAGTCCTTACCATAAGTTTAGAAAACAAAAGTATGTATGGACAATGCAATTGTATTTCTTTTAGTTCAACTTTTACATTTATTGGGAACTATATGTGAGTATCTACTTTCGATCCGTTATTTTCATTAGATCTGTTTGAGGATTTTCAGTATTCTCGCCACCAGATCAAATTAATAGCTTCTTGTGTGCCTATTTGGTGGTTGTCTTCTCCATCATTTACTGTTTTTAAATATAAAAACAGTATTTATATTTTCAGATATAAAAACAGTCCAGAACTATCACAGACTATTGGGCAAACTGGTGAAATAAAAAAATACAATCATATTTTTTACTTTCTATCCTAGACAACTTTGAAATATCAGGGTAGCAATTTGCTTTTACTATTCAGCTTTTAATATTACAGAGCATAATTCTTCTACTGAATATTTGGAGACTTTAGAATGTGTTGTCTAAAAATAAGGTAATAGTTTATACTTCTTCCATGGACAGTGGAGAGATACCTCATGATCCTAATATAGTTGGGATGAGCTATCCTCTGGAACTACATTTTCACATCATTAATCATGAAGGGAGCCAAAGAAAACATCTAGCACTTATGCAACTAACTTTCAGATATCTAACATCCTTTTATACTGTGAAAGGTTTTTTACTTTTTATTTTCTAGAAATCTAAATATATTATGACCTTCATCAAATATTTTGGAGATACATTTCGTGACTCAGAGGATTGTAATGACATTTTTCACTGTTAGAGATGCTGATTTTCCTACTAAGTTTATAATTTATTGTAATTTCTTTAATCATTGTTCTAATACTTTTTTTTTTCTGAAGAAAAATATTGTTTTGAAAATCCCCAAATTGTTCTAGTGATTCTGTAGAAGAAACTTTATTCTCCTGTGGTACGGTTAGTGATTTAAGTGTGTCTGTCTGCCATTGTCGTGGCATATTCATTACCTCTCGTTAGCAGTGCAGAATTCACAAAGGCACAATGTGCAGTAATAAACTGCTAGTGACTCCCTCTTAAATTGTTCAGATAGAATGAGATATTGAAGAACTGACTTAGCCAAACATTTGAGGTCATACATAAAAATTAACTACTTTATGATGACTAGTCCTGCTGTGTTTTCAGAAGAATGATTAAAATAAAAACCCTTGGAGAGCAGTTAAAGCTTCAAGCTTAGTTTTATTTCAGTATTCACTATTTTTTCCCCAAAAACAATAAGAAAAAAAATTATTAGGTTCCAGTTTCTGATAAAACCAGGATATTGTTTCATGTTGGATGCTGCTTACCATTTAATTTCAGCATCTTTACTGAAGCTCTGCTTGACGTATGATAATGTGAGATGAGAAATCCAATTTTTTAAAAGGAAAATTTCATTTGTAAATTGGAAATTGAATGTGGTGAGGTTGGCAGTTCTTAAATGATGCACAAAAAAATGCTAAATAAGCTCTTTTGAAGAGCTAAATGACACTTGAAATGTAGCCAAGGCCTACTGAATGCAGAGCATGTACTTATTGTGGGAACTATTTAAAGAAGTAGCTGCAAACAAATGAAAGTATGTAATTGTTCTACTGTGTTAAAACCAAAGTCTATTTGTCTTTCTTATACAGTATTGGAAACTAGTTTGAAGTAGAATACCTTAATCTAGTTATTAACATTATTATTTCTGCCTGTGGTCTTATCTGTCTTAGTGAAAGTTTTCAGTAGCTTTCATAAAACAGCAAGTTTTCTTGTAAGAGAATCTAAATACACTTCTAGAACAAGCAGCCATACCAGCTATTCCTGTTTGTTGCAAAGTGAACTTTTAGATAAATTATCTTTGGGCAGAGGACTTGAAGTTTAGAGGAAAATTTTGTGATTTTCTCACTTCTTATGTTCTAAAAGAAGCATCTTATGTTCTACTTCTAAAATATTGTCCATAGACTACTAGTTTTGTGTTATGGACAAAAGTCCAGCAGCTGTAGAAAGCATTAAGTATCCAGCTGCTTTTCTTCATACACTGGATGGAAAAAAAACAATCATGATAGAGAAAATAGAAAAAGAAACATTTAAGGACTCCAAACAAAATGCGATAGCACAATCAGCTGGGTCAGTCAAAATGATCTTTCTCATCTCACTTGCAAAAAATCCTGACATAAATGGGTGAGGAGTCTTTACACATTCTCTTTTCTTGACTTTCCTCTACGTGAACTAGCAGTAATAAAACTTTTCTGCACCAAAGGAATAAGATAAATCCATTTGTCTTTATCATGGTTTCCAAAAACATTGTCATAGGAACCACAGAAGAACTTGTAAGTAAAGGAAACGAATGACCTTATTTCTCAAAAGCCACTGAACAGCCGTCGGATAATAAAAGTATGTCAGTTCTGAATTAAGTGACATTTATACCACTAAAATTCTCTGAATAACCTCCCAGAACAAACAACATTCATCAAATTGTACTTTTTGTGAGTATGAAATCTGTTGCCTTAGAATGGTCATCTATTTCTGGATGTTTTGACCTTCTGCTTCTTAGTGGAGGAGTTTCCCATAGGTATAAATGACCGAAGGTGCAAGCTAGCTATGTCTTATGTTTGTATTTCTTTAGTTCATAGGTTTAGTTTGACACTTTCAGTAAAACTGCATACAACCTCTCTCCTGAAGATTATTTGTAAGTTTAGGCAAAGAAGAAATATATATATTCACTTTGGGTGGGGAAATCTTGTTTGTCCTTTTAGAGATCTATCTTTGATTTACAAAGGTATAATACTAAAGTTTGGGAGAAGAGTAAGAAAAATAATTTCCTCTTTCTTTAAAATGTTTTAGGCATGTTTCTTATTACCGTTTTACTATTTCTCGTGGTGATAAAGACAGCCTTTTTGAAGTGCAAAACCCAATACATCCAGTGATTATACATGCACTGCTTCAGTTATTAATAATTGAAGTCCACATTTTTTTAACTTAGTCCTTTACATGTGAGATGTTTACAATGAACACTACAAGTCAGCAGCTTCTAAGGTCAGATTCATTTTATTCACCTTTTCTAGAATTACAGCTTAATCTGTGCAAAGTTTGATTCATTAGATTTGAGGCTATTTTTTTTCTTTAATTGCCTCTTCTGTTGGAAATATAATCAGAACATAGCCTTTGAGATCTTTTAACCATTCAATTCAGATTGTTTGGGAGTATACACTCAGTTTACCTGCTGGTTTGGTAATAAAGGCTGTTTTGATAATAAATTAAAATTCATCCTCCAAAGAATTTTAACATGATTAGGTAACCCAAGTGCTGAATAACAAGTGCACTTGTTATGGACTATGTTACTTGGTAATGGACTTTGAGGTCCATTAGCATTGCTTGGCAGACATGCATAATAGTGTATTAATAGATTACAATCCTGTATTAATAGATAATGCATAATAGTGTATTTATACATTATAAAATAGGTGAGTTAAAGGACATTTACAGCTGCTCAACAGCAGCATTTAAATGTTTTTGAAAGTTTGGTCTTCACACCTGTTTGGTATATACTGATTTTCTTAAAGTTTTAAGTAATGTATAGGTAAGTACCTCAAACGTTTGTTCAACAAAAATCATCAATGAGTCAAATCTTAAAACTGCCTAACAGTGTAGATAAATCTATTTTAACTTTTTAATAAATTGGCAAACTTTAGGTACCATGAAGGTCAATTAATTAGGCTTTTTGTTAAAGTCTATATTTAGAGGATCTCTGATAAGAGCTAGGAATAGGAGTCAAGAGATCATTTCCCTAATTATAAAATCATTAGAACTTCTTGAAATAATTGTATAATAAAATACTACTGGTGCTGAACATGATCTTCCAAATCTTTCAAATTGTTTTCTGAAGCTTTAGAGTGAATGGCTTTGTTTCAAAAAAAAAAAAAAAAAAAGGCAAGGAAAAAAAACCAAAAGCTTTGGATAGCTCCATTCCACAGGCTGTAAGAAATATAAGAAACAGCTGTGATTAACATATCTTCTGCAGCTCCCTGCAGCATCATATAGCTATTCCAAGAAAAAAAAGAAAAAAATATATTAATGCCTGAGGTGATGTAGAAAACAAGGTCCTTTGAGGAGAGAAAATGAGCTCAGTATTAATTGAGGAAAGCTGTGTCTGACTGAAGTGGAACAAGCAACAATGGAGATCATAAAGATGGGAAAAAGAATATTGAAGATTTCAGTATTGTTTTGTGCTGGTTTTGTATACCAGAGGGTGCTACAGTGGTACCTTCTGTGAGAAGGTGTGAGACGTTTCCCCTTTGCCTGGTGGACCTGGCTGGGTCTAGGGTGCACCCGCTGCTGGCCAAGGCTTAGACAGTTGGTGACGGTGATAATGCTTCAGTGATAGTGTGAGACCAGGAGAATATAAAAAAAAAAAGAAAGAGAAGAAGCAGAAGACAGGCTGAGAGAGTTGGGGCTGTTCAGCCTGGAGAAGAGGAGGCTCCAGGGAGACCTGATAGCAGTCTTCCAGTACCTCAAGGGGGTCTACAAGAAAGATGGGGAGAGGCTGTTCAGTAGGGCCCGTTGTGATAGGACAAGGGGTAATGGTTTGAAAATAGAGGGAGATAGATTTAGATTAGATATTAGGAATTTTTTTTTTTTACAATGCGAGTTGTAGAACACTGGAACAGCTTGCCCAGAGAGGTGGTGGATGCCCCATCCCTGGAAACATTCAAGGCCAGGCTGGATGAGGCTTTGAGCAACCTGATCTAGTTGGGGATGTCCCTGCTCCTTGCAGGGGGGTTGGACTAGATGGCCTTTGAAGATCCCTTCCAACCCTAACCATTCTATGATGCTATGATTCTAAGTGCAGGCAGAGAAGGCCTCACCCTCTGGCCTCCCACCGGGCAACTGTCTGGGTCTGACTTGGCCCAGCCCAGCAGAGGAGATGTGAAGAGAACCTGAGAGACGTCTGCCTGAGCCTGATTCTGAAGAATTTTTTTGTGAGAGGTGCAGCTGCAGACACCAAGGTCAGTGAAGAAAGAAAGGGAGGAGTAATGCTGTTCCCTGCTGAGATTCCCCTGCAGCCCAAGGTGAAGGACGCTGTCCCCTTGCAGCCCATGGAGGACCCCACACTGGGGCAGGCAGGTGCCTGAAGGAGGCTGTAGCCTGTGGAGGGGCCACTGGGGCAGCCGTTCTGAAGCAACTGCACTCTGTGGAAAAAAATTACCCACACCGGATCAGTTCACAAAGGACTGTAGCCCATGTGAGAGAGCCCACATTGGAGCAGGGGAGGAATGTGAGGAGTTCTTCCCCTTAGGAGGAAGGAGTGGCGTACAGTGACAAGGGATGAACTGACCATAACCCCCATTCCCTATTCCCCCCGTGCTGCTTGCAAGGAGGGAAGGAGGCAGAGATAATTTGAAATGAAGTTAAGCCTGGGAAGAGGGGAAGGGTGGATAGAAGTTCATTTTTTTTTCTATCTCCTTATTCTGCTTTGGTTTTATTGTTAATAATAAATTGAAATAGTTTTCCCCATGTTGAGTCTGTTTTGCTGCTAATGGTAACTTAAATTATTTCTCCCTGTCCTTATCTCAAACCTCAAGTCTTTTGTTAAATTATCTCTCCTTCATTCTCTTGGAGGGTGGTGACAGTGATTGAAAAACTGCATGGCTTTGTTCCAAGTGGGGCTAAACTACACCAATTTTTATTCCCTTTCTATCTGAGTTCCACTTCTGAGTTTGCACTCCTTTCTCTCTTATATATACATGTGTATAGCGGGAGGCATATGTGAGGGATTTTTTTCCTCTTTTAAGATCAGCACATTTTTATTTTGTTGTCATTTATTTTTGGCCAGCTATCAGCTTGATGCACCAACTGGTAAAGGCCAAGTGTGAACTTGCTTGCTGACATAGCTTATGTATTTCTGTCAATTTTTGCATGCTGAAAACACTTCTTTCTGCAGCAGCCAGCAACAGAGAGAACAGATGCCAAGAATCAGTGATCAAATCTTTCTTTCCAAATTGTATCATATTGCACATTTAGAACCTAGAGAGGTGGTAGCTTATGTATCTTCATTTATAAAAGTCAATGAGATTTAATTGAATTATTTTACTTTTATTTGTGATTATTTGGAAGTTTATAAACAGAAGACAAATTTCATTTTTATGAACATGATGGCAAAGAAAACACAATGTGAACATACTGAAATAATTCTTGGCTCACAGCAAACCTTACAGATAGACAAAAAGCTTTGAAATGTCAACTTTTCAAAGTTGGTAAATATTCTCATCTAATTAGCTGGAGTAGACTGAGGTACATGCTACCTAAATATAAAAATATCAGATGAAGTTCTGAATTTGAATGAAGCATTGTTTGAAAATATACAACCATTCAAAAACTAATATTTCTAAATCCACAGAAGCATTTGCACAGATTTCTGTGAATCAAGAGTTCTGTATCTGGTGTTCTCGAGAATCCATGTTGTGTCATAATAGAACACCCCTTACAGATATGTTTCTTCTTAGCAAAACTGTCTTCTAAGTGTGAGATGAATAAATTTTTTTTTGTGCTATTTAATACTGCTGACAAGAAAGTTCATAAATTCTAGTTTTCATGTCCAGTCTGGAAAGTGTTTTGGTTTTTTGTTTTTTTTTTGTTTTTTTAACTGTGGTATTTCTTTTCTGGCTACAGCACCTGTGTGACCTGTAGTAAATTATCTCAGTTAAAACTATTGTTTTGGTTTTTATTTGATATGACATTGAAACTCAGATCCAAAAAAGCCAAGCTAGATTTGTTCAGTCTTACATACCTTGTTAATAAAAATTCTAAAGATTTTTTTCTTTTTTTTTTATATTTATAGCTGTTCAATGTCATTAATTTCAAAATCTGCCCTCTTCTTTCTCACAGAACCTATATATCTCAATGGTGATTCAAGAAATCAGCATCATCTTTAAAACTGAAATCTTCGCTAAAAATTGTATAAATGCACAAATTATAACCTAGCTTACTTTCCTATGGTTTATTTGCTAAAATGTGACTTATTTTTTTAAAGAAATAAAAAGTTAAGATAATATCATGTATTATTCTTTTGTCCTGAACAGGTTAGAATCACTGAAAAAACCAAATGCTCCATGTTCCAGATCCACTTGATAAAATAATGCTTATATAACTGTTCAAAGCTCATCTCCCACTTTTTTTTGTGTTATATAATTTTCTTAAAATAATTTTGCATTGAAATTATCAAGTATTTTTAGCTGTGTTATGCTTTATGTCAGGTTTAGCTGGTTGGGATGCAAGTGAACTTGCTTTGTGTGTTGGCAGTAAGACAAGCATCTCTGTAATATACTTGCTCAGTGATAGCACAGCTTTCCAGTTTTTTTTCTTCCTCAATGTGTAGATCAGTTTGTAAAGTGATGAGACATATGCATATTGATACATTTCACTTTATAATTATATAATTGATACAACATCATGTTTGAGCCACTCTTTGTACAATGAGAAAAGAAAGTCTTCATAATGAAAACACATACATTATTACTTACGTGTAATATTTTGATCAGAAAGGGAGAAAATAAAAAGAAAAAACAAGTGCCAGCACAATAATATTATGATATTTAACATTTTCTGAGAATTTGCTAACTATGGACTATGAGTGGTTTCAAAGAACGGTGTAATCACTCAATAATTTGAATTTTTGAGAGATTAACTTCCTTAATTCTATGGTACAATGGAACTTCTGAAAAACTAAGAACTGGATTTTTTGTTCAAACGTTATTAAACTTTATTTAAGTAAAAATTTTGAGTTTTAATGGGATATCAGACATTCCTAATTTTGAAGACTGAGATGTTTTTTTTTTCAGTAATTTGAGGTACATAAGAATTCTGATGCAACTCAGGTAGGTTTCTTAGGCAATTTGTCATAAGATGATACACATTATGGGGTTTCATCTTCTGTTACGTAATCCTTGTTATGACAGAATATTATTTTATTTAAGCATTAAATAGATGATCTAATTGTTTTCATGCCATGTATCACTTGAAAGGTGTCTTTGGTACCAGGACTGAGTGATTGAGAAAATGCAGATGGACAATGAAGAAAAGCTGGGCTGAGATTGAAGGAAAACAAGGAGTGTCAGCTGAGGAAACAAGGGATCTCAGAGTGGAGTATATGTTTACTAGGATTTGGTAGAGGTGTTGAAAGAAATAAAAAGACAGAGAAGGACTTTTAGGAACTAGTAAAACAGAAGACAGATGGAATGAGAATAAGGATGTGTTTAAAAAGTATATGCATAATATTTTCTAACTTCTAAAGGTCTCACTTTAAAGCCTTCCTCTTTGTTATCTAGTTCAATTAATTGGATATAATATAAATACTACTGAAATCATTGTTTGATCATTTGCAAATCCAAATTGCTAAAGTACCTGGCTTAGTGCTGATAATTGGGAATTTACATGCCTCTTGTAAATGGATAAAGCGAAGAGGTTACTTCCAAGTTAGTTTATCTTACAGGAAAAAAAAAAGATGTATTTGACAGACTAGATTTATTTGTGATACTTAGGTTTGCAATTTATAGCTTTTGGGGAAGTTCACATTTGTATTAGTCTTTATTTTGGTCTTTCTATAAAGGTGGACTTATAGCTCCCACCTCTTTTATTTGCATTTCTTGTAGTTTTGGTTTTTTGGGTGGCTTGTTTTTAAAATACCTCATCTTCCCACGTAAGTAATATTTTTTTCTCTCTCTAATTTTGAAGAAAATACAATATCAAAATAATTTTATCCAAAGTCACAAAATACTTAACTTTAGGAAGCAGATCTCCAGACATAATTGAAAATTATTGTGTTTAAAAAATCTGGTTTGTAGTTGTAAGTCTGGCATGAAACTACTGCTTCCTTTGTATTAATTAATTTAGTGAGACAAGTCATGTTCACAGAACAATTATTTTCTCTGGTTATAATTATGCTTCATTATCTTTTAACTACATCAACATTTTTCCAGTCTTGCCTTTTTTCTATCTGAATTAAGTTCTAGAAGAACACAAATATTTTTGCAGTAGTGCAAATACTGACCAAATATGAGAATCCTCAGTTTGAACTGAATCCTCAGCCTTGTAATGCAGAGAGGAAATACTTTAGGGCAAAGAGGTAGGATCAAGTGGCTTCCACAAAGGAACTGTTGTGGTTCACTTAGCACCACTCAGCAACTAAAATATCACACAGTCACTTGCTCACTATCCTCCGCCACCGACCCCCAGTGGGATGGGGAGGAGTATTGGGAAAGAAAGAAAGAAAAGCAAAACTCATGAGCTGGGATGAAATCAGTTTAACAGAACAGCAGGAGATAAAACAGAGATGGAAAACAAAATTAATAACAGAATATACTTAAGCATGCAATTTACAGTACAAGAGCTCACAGTGGATCCTGATGCCTAGCTCCCTCCTGAGTAGCAGGAGGTTCCCTTCAGCACCCTTCTCACTGATATACCAGACATGATGTCACATGAGATGGAACAGCCCTTGGGCCAATTTGGGTAAAATATCCCAGCTGTTGGCTGATTAGTAAACTGCCCAGCTGTGTCCCCCAGCTAGAGGTGCCACCAGCTCCAGTTCCTCTCCCAGCTCAGGTGAAAATTAACTCTATCCTAGCCGGAACCAGGGCAGGAACTCAATAATTTTTTATACTGTACTCTGTGCATGCCAACAACGGAAAGGCTGAAATGGCCTGTTCAGCTTTGTATGGGAGCAAGGGGGGGCAGCACTGGCAAAAGCTGAGAAAGGCCAAGCATCTCCTTTAACTGCTGCCCAGCAGCTGAGGTTTCTCTCCAAGCATCTCCTGGAGTTCTCTTTTTGTGCAACTATGAACCAATGTGGTTTAGGGTAACCTGCTAGATTAAAATAGGTTAAAAACACTCACAGACTCTTTGCTAGTTGGTTGTAATTATTGCCTTCCAGCTGATACATACTAACTGCATGAATGTTTCCCATTACCTTCATAAAAACATCAGGCAAGTTAGCTCAAACCCCCTTAAATCACGTATGTTATCGTTCACTGTTCAGAGTACATCTATTATATTCTAAGATGACTCATATTCAAACAAACGAGTTCCATACAAAAAAAAAAAAAGGAGATTACTGGTACAATACTTGGAATTTTAACCATATTGTTATAGAAATTACCCCAAAAGTATGAAATATGGGTTTATCTTCCTTTTTTTTTTTTGTCTGAGATGGATCAGACTAGAGCTTGTACTTCCCATCAGAATGTCTTGATCCCAGTGAATTTTGTGATGCTAGATGAGGCTGTTCTCCACCCCACCTGTTTAAACTGTGCTATTGGACAGTCAGGACTAGGGGATTCCTGGGGCTTGGAATGTGCTAGTGGAAGCAGAATTTTGTAGTGTATTTGAGACTTTCCTTTGAGAGTTCTTGCCCTGTTCCCAGTTTTATGTATTTTATCTAATAACTATTTAATACAAATGCATGATTGAGACTATTTCATTTATCATAATCAACTGATTTTTTACAGTTAAGTTTTATACCTCTCCGTGATAAACTAAGTGTAGTGCTTCCTCTGGGCCCAATTAATCTTGGCTTCCTTTTTTTGCAAGTGAACAGCTCCAACAAGAAAGGTGCATATAGGTTGTTTCTAATGGTCCTCTCATGGGAGGTAGGAGATGCAGGTTCAAATCTCTTAGGCAGGAAAGAAAATTAAACCTAAAAATCTACTATGTCCTATGCACATTTGAACTGCAAAACAGCTATAAAAAGGCCAAAATCCTCACTAACCAGTTCCTTCTTAAAGAACTTATGCAGGAGTTACCTGACTCCACAGTCCTGCTTGAGATTACTTACATATGAGTGCAGGACTAGGATAATTAGCCAACTGCCAGCTACTGCAGTTAGAAGCAAGGCAGAGGCATAATTCTAGGCGCCTGGCAAACCTTAATAGTTCAACAAGGTATTTCAGAACTTGTTTTTTATTTTTAAAATTCCATACAGGCCCTATTCTTGGCTAATCAGTGTATTTTAAATCTACTGTTAATGAAATGACGAACTCATTAAATTAAATTATAATTTAACCAACTGCACTGATTTTAAATCAATGCACTCTATCCCACTTTAATCTTCAGCAAGCTTAGATATCTATTTCTGTGATAATATTCCTTAACCTGTACACTATAATGCATATGGATGTGGAGGTTCTAAGGAAACTATACCATAAGGCTCCTATATTGTAAAGAAAAAAAAAAAAAACAGAAAAAGAAAAGAATAGGGTAATCTCCTCAGTCCCAAAGGAAAATGCTGCAAAACTCAATGTTGAATATTTACATGTGAATCAAAATTTGGGAGCTTTTGCCCTTCCCAAAAGGTCTATAAGTATAAATTATTTATTAATACAATACACTTATTAAGATTTATTTGCTAACAGGGAAAACACTTCTGCAGCATTACTAACTGAAGACCTACAGCTGAGATTAGATGGATGGAGGACAATAATCGATAGTGCTCACTTGTTTAGGAGTTTACAACAACATGCATATCTAAGTGACAGATACAGCAAAGCCAAGACATGAGTTATGAACAGAAGCAGAGTACATGCAAATGCTTTCATTTTCATAAAGAACAGATTAATAAAAATGTTTTTACTGTCAGCACTCTAAAAACAAACAAAAACTATGCTAAGCATTTGTAGACACTCATTTTAGATTAATTTACTTTCCAATTAATAAACATTACTTTCTAATTTCGATTGCCAACTGTTTAGCAGCATGCTGCTTATTACTTATCATAAATAACAATGTTTTACTAATAGCTTTTTAACGAGTAATAAATAATTGCTCCATTAATACAAAGTGCATTAATTTGTCTGCTCTTGGACTCATTCCTATCCCTGCTTGCTATGCATATGTTTGAAAAAAAAAAAGTGGATGTTTGTATTATTTTTAAAAACGCAAACAAACCTGAGATAACAATCTAACAGATACTTGCTGACAGATTGATACTTTAAGGGCATGAAGGTGATGCACATTCTTCCTGCATCTTTATGGCTGTTGATATCCTATGAAATTACTTACTTTTTCTGCATTGAATTTAAATTTGATTTGCCACATTCTTTTGGATAGAAATAAAACAAAAGGAAGTCAAAATAGCTACTTATTAGGTCAATTCTCAATGGATGCCTCACTTGAATAAAAATTTATCATACCATGATAATTATTAAATGTATGGAGAAAAATTCCAGATCAAAATTTGTAACTTTCTAGGGTAATTAAATATTAGTTAAAATATTTGGGCTAAGAAATTCAAGCTATAACTATTTTTATCACAATAAAAACTACAGAAAATTTGCTCAGTTTATTCTTTCTCTTCCCTCCCTTTTTTTTCCCGTCTGTTTTCTGTTAGTCCTCATTCAGCTATAGGGCCCATTAACTTTGCATTTTGTGCAGAATTCCACTAATTCTTCCTCCAGTACATGAGCACATCCAGAAAGATTTTATATCATTTTACTTCAGATGAAATACTGGCTGAGTGAAAGCTGAAAATAAATTTTAAAATTACTTCAGGATTTCAGTTTGTGAATGAGATTTTTATCTTAAAGCAGAGGAGAATCTGGGTGCATATTTACATTAGATTAAACTTGAAACTTCAGTGGTCTTAGCTGGTACACAGCTCTTATTAAGCTCTATGCAGAGATAAGTATTTTTCTTACGGGAATATATTTTAAGATATACTTAAAATGTAGATATAGAATTGTCTTCAGTATTAAGCTCTGAAAAATCATAACATGAGGTACATTTGTGCTGCAGTTGTATTAGTATTGTCTTGTTAATTGGTGGCTGTCCTCAGTAGTACAGGATAATGACATACAAAATTTGGTGTTTATTCTTCTTGTTTTCTGATTAGATACTGTGTCTCCTATGGGACTTTATTTTCCAGTATTTACATACCTATGGAATTCTTCTGTCTTTAGATAAATACTGCTTGTGCCACCATGCACTAATTTAGAAATGGGTTTTATGCCTACAAGGAGAATTCTGGTTTTGTTTAGGGAACTTCTCTGGAATTATTTTTTTCCTCTGCTCAGTTGTGGTGTTTTTTGGTTGTTGTTACGTGAAGAATATATTATTTTCCTTCAGTTGTTTCTAATAGAATGTGCTCGGTCTCATCCCAAATCATATTGTAGAAATACAACCTGTTTCTTCTGCTGACTAAAACCTTCTGTTCCATATTGAGGAAAGTGTGTGTATATAAAAATAGTCTCTGAGATGCATAGCCATTTTGATAGATTTACTAAATGAAGGCCCTGATTCTGCTAGCTGTTTTTCACATTGCTTTATCTAAATCAATATAAACATACTGATTTAAAAATTGGCCCAGAACTGGTCCAGCATCTTTAGAATTTCTTGCAAATATTTAATCAGAGTTCTAGCATACTCTAACTTGCCTTGGATAAACAAATACAGAATTATATTCCTATAACCTGTCATCAAACTGACTTCTTAAACATTAAGATCCGTTTAACATTCCATATACTAAAGGAATATAAAAGATTGTTCCAAGCCAAGTTTTATTCAGGAGCCTGTTGTTCATCGTGGTGAGAGACGTGGCTTGTAAACCCTTCTGAGAGGCTTAGATGTGGTATTGCACTAACATAGGTACACAGCTTTTGGACAGGTCCTCATGAGTTAGGAAAGCACTCCTGAGGGTTTTGTTATTGGCCATAGTGACCACGAGGTGATAGAATTTAAGAAGTTAAGGAAAATGAGGAAGGGCAGCAGCAGACTTAAGGACTTCAGGAAAGTAAACTACAACTTGTTCAGGGAAGTAGTGGACAGGATCTGTGGGAGGCTGCTTTGATGGGCAAAGGAGAGATGACTGATTTTCAAAGACAAATTCCTTATAACACAAAAGTAGTCTGTTCCATTGTACAAGAAAATGTGCAAGTGTAATCAGAGGCAGTCTGGATGACTGGTGAAGTCATCATTGAGCAACAGTGCAAAAGGAAACTGGTATGGCAGGGATATAGCCAAAGCAGAAGCCTGAAACAACCAGAAGTTATAACTACACAAATCGGGATATATTCAATATTAGGTTGCCTTGAATCTAGTAAAATTTTTTTTTTGAAGCTGACCTGATCTATCAGTATTTTAAGCACCTCGATCACAGCAATCTCTGCTTCCCTGAGATAGGTCTAGGTACATATATGTATATATATAGAGAGAGAGACATATACATATATACAATGTACACACATGTATTTTCACTTGCAATAACGGAGGCATGCTACCAAGAGTAAACTGTAAGCCTCCCCCAGATACACAACAACAGAATTAAGAAGTTCAAAGCTCAGCTGAACTGAGCTGAAATGATATTGTTAAGTAAGATGAAGAGCATAAAGAAATTGGATTTGATTGGAAATCTAACTGGCAGCAGCTACAAATGGCATTCCTCAAGCAATAATACTGGAGTTGATTTAACATCTTCATTAATGATTTGGATGGTGGGATAGGATGCACTGCCAGAAAGTTCACTGATAGCACTGTATTAAAGGTGGTAAACTGGAGAGCAGGGCTGACATTTAGAAGGCGCTCAAACAGCTGGAGGTTCAGGCAAAATGTGAAATCCTGTGTTTAGGACAAAATAATCTAATGCAACAGTACAAACTGGATAAATATTGGCTCTGGAGAAACTGATCTAGTGGCAGACATGCAGTTGAATGTGAGTCAGGAGTGCACCCTTGTAGTAGTGAAGTTTAAGGGATGGTGAAGTCTAACATCCAAGGGTTCATTGGCAGAGGTGTAGCTAGCAAGTGATTATTGCACTCTACTAGATACTTAAAAGACTGAATTTGGACTACTATGTCCAGTTTTACACCCCAATGAAAAATAAATGCTGTTTCTCCTTTATGAGATTAATTCACAATTTTACCATTTGATTTTAAAATCTAAGAGTGTTCTAGCACGAATTCTGCCTTTTTGTGGAAATAAACTGTGATTCCAACAAGAGCTAAAAATAGTCCCTATATTGATTATTTGATTTGTCTTAGAATTGTAGGAAAACTTAGTTTGGCAGAGATTACTAGAAATCAGGACAGATTCTTCTGTTCATTAATCTGGTAGCCTGCTGTTCTATATGTTGCAGCATATAAATTATAGCACCATTTATTATATTTTATCTAAGAAAGTATAACTTGGGATTTTGCCCTTATAATAATGAATAAAGGTTGTGATTCTAGAGAATCACAGCTCTTAGGATTAAGAAGCTTTGTATAACATTAGCTAAATTTATTCATGGGTACTTCATATCCATTTGCTCTATTACTATCGCTCTTCTGAAACCTAAATAACTGCTTCATGGTGTTTACCTGATATGTCATCTTTATGGACAGTAATCTTTTCCCCCTCATTCTGTCAACTTTTATTTTGCCAGGCTAAACAAACTATTTTTTTTTTCAGTTGCCACTTCTGTAGCAGCTTCTACTTTCTCCTTATCATTTTAGTAGTCATGCCCCATACCTGTTTTATTTTGAATTCACCTTTCTTCACTAGAGCTGATCAGAGCCTAAAATGAAGCCTTATCAGTGATTTTTGCAATACTATTAAAACTTCAAATTGAAATAGTTTCACTAGTACACCCCAAAATTGTTTTAATCTTCTTCACCATATTATACTGTCAGCTGAACATCAGCTATATATTGAAAAATACCATGTAGCCCTTTTCTTCTACCTGATGAGATTTTAAGAAATACCAAACATTTTATTTACCAAGTGTGCTACCTTGCTTCTGTATCACTGACTTCCACTCTGCCTCTTTTACTTTCAGGTTACTTATTGCTTCCTCTGTGAAATTCTGTTCATCTCACATGGTTAATGCCACCAATACATTTTATCAACACTATGCTATTCTCAGTGTTGTAGTGTGTAAGTTAAATTATATAAAATACTGTTTCCAGGCTAATCCTTCAAGGATTAGCAGGATGTTAGGCATCCTTTTATTATATTCTGTCCATGATGATAAAATTTCCCCCTACCTTTCAGTTCATCTACAATCCCAATCTTCCCTTGTGCCACAAATTAAGTATAGTATAACACTATAACCACTTCTTTAATGAAGAGCTGATGATAGATAATATCTATATTACTCCTTCAGTATAAAAATCCAAGAGTAGCAAAACCTGTTTAGAACTATTTTTGCTGACCCTGATAATTAAAAAAAAAAATATCCAGTACCATCTTTTTTCCTCCATTCACTCGTTGCCAGAAAGAATGGGGGAAAGGAAACGTGACAGGCAAATGTTGTGAAAGCTTTGTTTTTAAAGCCTCCTGCACATTGCCATGATATTAATCCAGCATATGGTTTCCTGTTCAGCTCAAGATCAGGAAAATGGATAATATGTTGGACAAAATTTCTAATATCATCCATGCTGCCTTGTAGTTCAACAGGATTTTAATCTGCTCTTCTGAATTCACATGTGACTTCAGTGACAGAAGGAAACATCAGGCTAATAACTAATAAAATTACTTTTATCATAGAATGGACCAGGTTGGAAGGGACCACAAAAGATCATCTGGTCCAATCTTTCATGGAAAATGGAGCCTAGATGTGATTATTTAGCACTCTATCTGGTTACATTTTGAAAACCTCTGCTGATGGGGACTCCACCACACCCCTGGGGAGACTATTCCAGTGATTAATAGTTCTTATTCTAAAAAAAATTCCTTCTAATGTAAATATGAAACCTCTGCCAGTGCAGCCTGTACCCATTGCCTCTTGTTCTCTCTATATGGTTCTTGTGAAGAAAGCGTCTCTGTCCTCCTTGTAGCTGCCCTTTAAGCACTGCAAAACTGTGATGAGGTTGCCCTCTTTCTTAACCCATGGTCGGACATCATCTGGTGAGAGTAGTTGGACTTTACAATTCAATTTGTATTCTGAAATTATTTGTAAAAGCACTGGTTAATTCAAACTTATTTCTTATTAAACATCACACTATTATAAGAATAGCAAAGAATCAACATATTACTGCATTGCTTTTGTGTTTCACTAATGCTATACTACATTTTTAAATGAGCTTCTAGGCATCTAGTTTTTGTGGTTTGGAAATCTCAGTGATGAAAATACTGTCAAAAAATGTATGCCATATATGTCTACAGATGTCATACATAAAGAAATTTGGATGCTTTATTTCAAAACATGTCTATGTGTGAAAAGAGACACTTAGTGTTTAAAATATTAACTGGAATAAAGGAGATCTGCAAATACCATAGGTATGAGCCATATATTTTAGGTGAGTAGCCTAACCATCATTGGCTATTTGGGTGTAAGTGCATCCTGACACATATTTTTCAGTGAAAAATATGTTCAGCATGTAAAACGTATTGGTGCAGCTCAGGAAAAATAAATAAAGTAACCCTTAATATCCTAAAAATATTGTACGATCAGAAAAATCTCTTCTACATGTTTTCTTATTATGCTGCTGCTTATTATTCTAATAGATGCCTTAAAAGAATGTTACTTTAGAATATGCAATTCCAATTGTCTATGCATGCTTGGCATGCCTTTGTGATTGCATAAATACTGTAACCGATGGGCAAAATGCCAAATTGGAGTGCAGGGAGTAATAGAGCAGGAAAAGCAATATGAGGCCTAATACTCAGACATACAAATTTCAGGGTATTTACTGGATTGACATCTTCTTTGTAGTGTTTATAACCATAAAACACTAGCACCTGGAGGGGAAAAGAATGCAAGTGAATTTATCAGCCTTTATTATGGTGTCAAGTAGTTTTTTAATTATTTAAATTTTCACAAATATCCTTTTCAATTATTTACTTAGATCACTGGCGTCAACGAGCAAAATATGAGAAACTCTAGCATTGCTATATTATTATTGGATTAGTTTAGATGTTTAATGAAAAAATGTTCTATTATATTACATTTTTACTTCCCCCCTTCCCATTTAATATTGTCTCTAAGAGTAAATAAAATGAAGTTTGTTGGCATCTCACTTCTGAAAGTACTCTGCAAATATAATTTCTCTCTAAATAGAGTGAAATTAGCTCACCCAAGTGCTTCACCAAAGATTATTTGATTTTAGACAGTTCTTTTTAGTACAGAAACTATTGTTTTCTGTTGCAATTGTATTAATAATAAGTTGTAGTGGGATGCAATTCCTGGGTCTTCTATGTGAAAGTTTACGATCTCAACACCTGGCACATAGAATTCAGGCTGTCACCAAAGTCTTCTCCATTATTTTCTCAGCCATTCCAAAAAAGAGCATCTTAGCTCTTTAACAGAGATATCATACATTCTTCATGCATGATCATGTTTACTCAACAATAACCCCACTAAAATTCTAAGCATGCAAGTTTATTTAATCTTCAGTTCAAACCTGACTAATTAGAACATTTCATTAAAATAATTAGTGCCTCTTCTGAAGGGCTAATCCATTGATCTGTATTACTTCTATGTTAAGACTTTCACTAATGCCTTTCCGAAGATGAACATCTATCAACAATAAAAGATCATGAATCAAATGCTGGTTAAAGACATTTCTAGTTCTTCATGTAATTTTATTAGCAGGAGGTGTTTGTATTAATAATATTCTACTGTTATTGTATCGTTCATACCCACAATCTGCTCTAGGTCTCTATCAACCTAATATTTCATCATGTTTTTTTTCATATGATGTATTGAAGCTAGAGGGATTGTCTTAATATGGATCTCTATCATCCTTTTTCTCCTCCTCCCTGTTTTTAAAACATTTTCAGACATGACCAAATTCTTTCTGTCCAGCCAAAATCCCACTAGCCTGAAACAGAATTTCCAAAATGGAAACAGTCAGTAGAAAATTCAGACTGAACAACTACTGTTTGGGAGCTGAAAACTATACAGCTACTGTTCAGCAACTCTAGTTAAAGACAGAGCTTGCTCTTCACCATTTGTGTATTATGGGCTGAACCATCATCTGTGGAAGGCTGCAACCTTTCAACTCATTGCACATTTATTAATCAAGTAATAATGATTGAAACAGCTGTAATATTGGAGAGTTTTCTCTCTACTTCTCCAGAAGTTGTTTTACAAGAAAGACTTCAAAAACAAAGGAATGCTCAACCTTGCTCAGCTTTGTTCATAATTTTTATTACATATGAATATTACAGAATGCTGATCTATGCTGGCTCAACACACCTCTAACAGTGTCTTTATAAATGTTTTTATCTAAAACTCAATATTCATTCCAATGAAACACTATTGTGATTATTAAGTTATAGCCCTGAGAGTCTGGTATCTTGTGTCTCTTCTAGTTTTTCTACAGACTCGCTTCCTGTCTTGCCCTCACTCCTCTGAACAAAATATTTAGAAACTTCAAGCTATATTCCTAAATCCAAGGGTAAACAACTCCCTCTAGAATTTCCAAAAAAGACTTACAGGCTCTAATAATCTCTACTCAACCGAGAAAATATTATACAATGTTTCTAAGTGTCAACACTTGAAAAGAGAAAACAGTAATTTATTCTTTTTTCTTTTTTCTTTTTTTTTTCTGTATTTTTCCAGGATGTCACAGGACACTGCAATTTATTAACAAAGGTAAAAAGCACTTTTAACTTTCTTTATAAACAGCTCATTGACCAGTCTCTTTTTTTTTCTGATAAAATGCATTTTGTAGAATATTGACTCCTGGATTCCCTGTTAATTTTCTATCTTTGGAATTTAATTAGGCAACTTAACAGATCTAAAAATTGGGGCAACACACTATCAGTATACCTGAGGCAGGTGAGTTTTTTCCCTAGTTAAAATTATTTGAAAGCAGAACTTTCTTTATGCTATGAAATAAACCCTTATCTTAAACTCACCATGGCAATATTGCAAACAATAATTTCTATCAGTAAGAGCAGCCAATATAATAGGACTCCACTAGAATAAAGTAACAGTTATGGAATTTGTATTTAAAATCTAGGTAATAATTCTGTGGTTTGAAAAGGAATGCTGCCATTCCCTGTGCACATGTTAACAGCTAGAGATCCTAAGATCCAGAAAAGCTGGTGTATCTTTCCCATACACAATTAGAAATACAGAGTAAAGAAAAAGTGGCTGAATTAAAGCAATTCAGGTCAGTCAGAGATTGAATATAAAGAAAAGGTGAGAAAATATTAAATTGAAAGTTTGTACAGAACATTCATCCACAACCAAGAAAAGTTAGCGTTTGTCTTTTATCCTGGCCGTGTTCTGTTGGCTCTTCCCCAATTATGTGACTGTCATCACTTGGGTATGCCACGCAAAGTTATGCAGAAGATTCAGTGTAAATATGCAGTAGAAGTTCAACAAAGAAATTCAGATTCTGTTCACTTACAGTTACAGGTGGTAGAATTCTCTCCTGAGCCAAAGAATCATCAGTGTTAAAAATGTTACGATAGCAGTTGAAACAAATTTCTTCATCTTTACTGAATTCTGGTTTTTAAAATGACTTGACTTCTTCAGCATTGTTATTATTATTCTTTGTGTTGGGATAGTAGGAAAGCATTCTGAGTGCTCTCAAAATTAATGCAAATTGCAGGTTGTCCAGAGAGACTGTCATGATAGTGATATCTGAGTGATTAGTGAACTGCAATCTTAAATGCACTAAGTCCAATTATGTATTTCTGTATTTCTGGAAGTGAACAAAACAAATACAGATTTTTAATTCTGTAATGAAGTATTGACAAGCCTCTGAAAAGTTTAGGAGCTGAAACTTAAATTCACATGTTTAGTACCTGTATGTCTTTTTAAATATTTTTAGCAGTGGAATTTAGAAGAAAAATAAAAATTACAGATAAGAGTTACTGTAGACTTGACACTTATTTGCCTTGGCAGTAAACAACAGCTTGTTCTCTGATATCTCAGAATCATTATTATGCGACAGATATTTATTAAGAGGCATCTTTAGAAATGTCTTTCCTTACATTTTAATACACTGCCAATAGCCTTCTAGAAGGAAGAAGAAAAGAAATCAGAATATCTTACATAACAGCAAATATAGGAACAAAAATATAAAATATCCCTTGTACAAATATTTGCATAGGACATCATTAAAGTCAAAACTGAAGGAAACTTAGAACTGCAATTCAAAATTTCTATATATTTGAACAAGAAAAAAAACCACAAATACATAGTATCAATATTTTCTGTTAAAGCCATTTTTTTTAAATGTATTTCATTTATTTTATGCATTGGGTTGATGTGTCTAGACTGGACCTTTAAAGTTATAATATGATAAAATACAATTTAGAAACAAAAGTTGTTTTGAAATGAAAACTTAAAAGCATTTATTCTGAGAGACAATACATACTGTTCTCATGGAGTGGTTTCCCAGAATTAGTTTAATGTTATTCTTACTAGAGTTTTAAAATTTTAAAAATAAAAACTTTATAGGGCAAATTTAGGTTTTATTAAATTTCTATTGGAAAAAAAATATTTCTTCACTATCATGACAGAATTGTCACAAAAAAAAACTTGAGAACCTCCAAGACAGTTTTCCATATAATATACCTAGAAAAAAGTATGCTTAATGGAATTCCTGCCTCACATGAAAACAGAGTTGCTCAAAGGGGATATAAACGTATGTAGAACATGGCATTTTTATAAGAAGTGGGCTAAAGTCTCGCTATTGTTAGACAAGAATGAGCTGAAATACTCTGTCTTTATGAGAAGACTTACAAATATCCACTTCTGCTTCAGATGGTCTGATTTTGCAAAATTTCAGAAAAATTATGCAGATGACAGCGAGGCAATAGTGTAACCTGTAGCAGCATAAAACCTAACGCAAATACACTTTCACTGAGCTCCAGTATGCCATGATCAGACTAAAGCCAGTATTTATGATTAGCTCTGGAGTTATGCTACACAGAAATCTGTGTAGTCACACCCTTATAAATCTGTCCATTTAAAATCACTATTTCTACAGTTTTTCTTCTGTGGTATCATATATATTTGGAAGATCTTCAACCCTATATAGTTTTGCAATTGGAAAATTGTTATTGCATTAATGACTGAATTCTATATGGTGGTTACACTGCTGCCATTACATAGGGAAATTATGACCCATAGTTATCCATGCCTGGGCATCTGTTCTTGCAGCACCTGTTCCTCAACATGGTAGCTCATCTCTCCTATCTGTGCACTGTCAGTTTGTTACCCTTCCAGCCTGATAACGGCTACAAAAGGCATAACGAGATGCCCTTTGTGCATCTGGAAGCAATATTATACAGAAGTTGTTCCATGAAGAGAACAGATTTTCCATGACTTTATTTTCATTTTTAACACAATTAATTGTATTAAAAAATGACAGTAATAAAAGAGAAAGAAGAATGATTTTATACAGGTGAAAGTGTAGCTTAGTCATAAGTGAAAAGTATCATATTCAAAGCACAGATCGATAAAAGCAGTGCTTATTGTTCCCTTTATTATAGTTTAAATAATTTATCAGCTCTACATCCTATTTATTGTTGCTCTGACAATGCAGAAGGATAAGGGATTTAAAATATTTGAAGCACTTTTCTCCATTTTTATAAAATTTCTGATATATAATTGATTCATAATTGCAAATACTGGAAGCAAATGATGCTTTTTCCTTCTTCCTGCCTGGAACACTATTAAGTACATCAATACTTTTCTTTAGGATTTTTCAAAAGTCAATCAATTTTTCAGATAAGACACTGAAGTTTTACCATCTATCAGCCTAGATTGAATCTTCAGGAACATCATGAATATGTTGTGTCACAGTAGGCATGATATTGCAATTCCAAATCACAATTCTTTCTATATTGTAAAATAGAAGTATTATGTATTTTTTTCTTCCTTTGAGCTACCTCAGTAGCAGTTCCAAACCAGTGAAGACAATAAGATGGAACAAAGTGTAAATAAAACTACAAACCACAAAAACTATTCTCACACTTCCTATCTTTTCTGATCTTTTGAGAGCATTTGACTCCTTTTCAGCTTTTAATAAGAGGGAGTACATCACACTCTCCCCAAGGCAAGGACATGCCTAATGTAGTGGTGGACAACAGATGAGATGGATCTTACTATTCTCTGTTTCCCTCAGCAGTGCTTTAAAGAGAATCACAGCAAATAATTAGGTTACTGTTTACAAGAGTTGGACATGAACATAACTATCTTCTTCAAAACTGCATTTCAGTGATTATATGGTCTCTGTTTATGTTTAAGCATCCTGTCCCTCTTACTGAAAACAACATTTTTACTACCATAAAACTGCATGCTTTTGCCTTGGAAATGCAGCAGTGATGGAATAATTTCCATGTAAACCAAGGAAAAACATCTAGTTTTAGAGACATGTGTCAAAAATTACCCATCAGTTTGCTGTCTTTACAAGATTTGAATGTTAGCTGATATCATAGAAAAATTACTTACTTACTGTGAGAAGTTCCTCACTCTTACTAAAGTCTATAAAAGTTTTCAAATGTTGAACTAAATCCTTAGATAGTGTATGTCAATTGTATTGATTGTAAAGAAAGTATAATAATAGAATCATAAAACACTTTGGGTTGGAAGGGACCTTTAAAGGTCTTCTAGTCCAACTCCCCTGCAAGGAGCAGGAACATCTTCAATTAGAACAGGTTGCTCAGAGGCCCGTCCAACCACATCTTTAATGTTTTCATGGATGCGGCATCTACCACCTCCCTGGGCAACCTGTTCCAGTGTTTCACCACCCTCATTGTAAAAATTTTTTTCCTTATATATAGTTTGAATCTACCTCCTTCTATTTTAAAATCATCCCCCATTGTCCTATTGCAAAAGGCTCTGCTCCTCGTGTTTCCTATAAGCCTCCTTTAGGTACTGGAAGGCTACTATAAGGTCTCCTTGGAGCCTTGTCTTCTCCAGGCTGAACAGCCCCAACTCTCTCAGCCTGTCCTCATAGAAGAGGTGCTCCAGCCCTCTGATCATCTTCATGGCTCTCCTCTGGACCCTCTCTAACAGCTCCATGTCCTTCTTGTGTTGGGGGTTCCAGAGCTGGATGCAGTACTCCAAGTGAGGTCTCACAAGAGCAGAGTAGAGGGGCAGAATCACCTCCCTCGACCTGCTGGCCATGCTTCTTTTGATGCAGCCTAGGACGCAGTTGGCTTTCTGGGCTGCAAGCACACATTGCCGGCTCATGTTGAGCTTCTCACGCGCTAGTGCCCCCAAGTTGTTCTCAGGGCTGTTCACAATCCATTCTCCACCCAGCCTGTATTTGTGCTTGGGATAACCCCAACCCATGTGCAGGACCTTGCACTTGGCCTTGGTGAACTTCATGAGGTTCGCATGGGCCCATCTCTCCAGCCTGTCTCGGTCCCTCTGGATGGCATCCCTTCCCTCCAGCATGTCAACCACACCACACAGCTTGGTGTTGTCAGCAAACTTGCTGAGGGTGCACTCTATTCCACTGTGCATGTCACTGACAAAGGTGTTAAACAGGGCAGGTCCCAGTACTGACCTCTGAGGAATGCCACTCGTCACTGATCTCTGTTTGGACATCAAGCTGCTGAGAGCAACTCTCTGAGTTTGGCCATCCAGCCAATTCCTTATCCACTGAGTGGTCCGTCCTTGAAACTCATGTCTCTCCAGTTTACAGAGAAGGATGTCATGCAAGACAGTGTGAAATGATTTGCCCAAGTCCAGGCAGATCATGTTAGTTGCTCTTCCCTTCTCCACTGATGCTGTAACCCCATCATAGAAGGCCATGAAATTGGTTCAGGCATGATTTGCCCTTAGTGAAGCCATGCTGGCTGTCACAAATCACCTCCTTATTTTCCATGTGCCTTAGCATGGTTTCCAGGAGAATCTGTTCCATGACCTTGCCAGGCAGAGGTGAGACTGACCGGCCTGTAGTTGCCGGGGTCTTCCTTGTTCCCCTTTTTAAAAATGGGGGTTATGTTTCCCCTTTTCCAGTCAGTGGGAACTTCACTGGACTGCCGTGACTTCTCAAATATAATGGAAAGTGGCTTGGCAACTTCATCTACCAGTTTCCTCTGGACTCACAGATGCATCTCATCAGGTCCCATGGACTTGTGCATCTTCAGGTTCCTTAGATAGTCTGTTCTTCTGCTACAGTGGACAGTTCTTCATTCTCTCAATCTTTGCTTTTGTCTTCTGCGACTTGGGTGATGTGGCTAGAGCCCTCGCTGGTGAGGAATGAGGCAAAAAAGTCGTTGAGTACCTCAGCCTTCTCCATGTCCCATGTAACCAGGTCTCCTCTTTCCTTCTGGAGAGGGCCCACATTCTCCCTGGTCTTCCTTTTATCCCCAAGGTACCTAAAGAAGCTTTTCTTTTTGTCCAGGAACCTCCTGGATTGCTTGCGCCCTGCTGTGTGCTCCCTCCAACAGATATCAAGGTGGTTGAAGTCCTCCATGAGGACCAGGGATTGTTGACTATGAGACTGCTCCTGTCTGTCTACAGTGGCCCTCATCCTCCTGGTCAGGTGGTCTGTAGCATACCTCCACTGTAATGTCACCTGTCCCTGCCCTCCCTTTAATCCTGACCCATAAGCTCTCTGTCAGCTCCTCATCCATCCCCAGGTGGAATTCCACGCACTCCAGCTGGTCTTTGACACAGAGTGCCCTGACTCTAGCTGGAGGCTTTATCCCAATGATTTCAAGAGAAACAGGATAGGTCTCTCATCATCACTACAGACTAATTTTTCTTCTGCTTGTGTCACAGTTTACCAAACTGAAAGAATAATAATACTGTCCATCTCACAGTTATACTGAGAAGAGTACTAGTTATCATTTGCAGAAGTGTTCTAGCAGTGTTGAGTGTATTATGCATATAACACCATAATCTTAACAACAGAAACAAATAAAGATAGGTAGCCATGTGATAGTTTTCTCAGTCTGGAGAAAACACAAGCCAGATTTCAGAGAATAAAGCCTTGGTAAGCCAAAAAAAAAAATTCTGCATCTACTTTGACAACAGCAGACTCAGTCATCAGCTGAGCAAGTTTACACTTGGAAGACCTGAAGAGGAAAAAAGTGGCATAAGCCACACTATTGCTCCTCCAATACTGCAAATTGCAGCTCTGAGCTCGGGGTGCTAATTTAGCTTCAAAGAAAACAGGTATGACATCAAAAGCAGTGTAGTCACAGCAGCACAGCACTTGGCACAGGAAAAGTCATCCTGGTAAGTAGCTTATTTCAAGGTAAGGAGAATACAAAGAAGTCTCTCTGTGCTAGTGTACCATCCAGTAAAGGAGATACTCCTTGCTTTGAGTCAGTACTGTACTTCAGATTGTTTTCCATAGGACTGGGGTTCTGACGAACTACAGCAGCTGTTGGCTGCTACTGAACCAAGGTCCTGCATCTGTCTCACCGATGGAGACTATAACCTTTTTGTGACACCTTCTAGATCCTGTCACATACTTGACATACTTTATATTGGAAAAAGTTGGAAGTAGAATACTTGCACCTTTAAGAGCTAATGTTCCCCTTTCTGGAACATTTTGTACAGCCAGAATTTTTTTTTTTTCTGTTAAAATCTATTTCCTATAGCATTTGTTAACTTATTGTTTTACTCTTTAAGACTCCTTACAGCTCTAACTCAGATTTTGCATTGATAAACACCAAATAATATATGTTGGAGCTAAACACATCAGCTTTTTCTCAACCTAGGATTCGTCTTCTGAAGTGCAAATTTTCAGATATCCTCTCAGGGCAGCTTTTGTCTCTTTTATACCTGACAGTGCCAAGTGGTTGGGACATGCACCAAAGACTAAGTACAAGCATGTTTTTCATTGTGTTGTCTAAAGACTATATAAAACTTAGACATCAACATGTTGTGGAAATACACGTGTGCAATTTTGGTGTTCTCAAGTTGTATTGCTGCTAAATCATAACCATGTGAAATATTTCATCCCCACCTGTACAAAAACTTATACGATATAGTAATCCTTATTAATTCTAGCAAGTTGTTTGTAGAACTTGTACAATTAAAAGTTGTTTCAATACCTCACTGAGATAATAATTAGAAACTTTCTTCTAATGAAACCCCGAAACTATTTATATATGTTTGTGCTTGTGTCAGTGCTGTATTTCAGCTTTAGTATCATTCCATTCAATGCTGCTTTTGAAGAGACTGATAGTATTCCTTTAATCATATATAAAATGCTTAAAATATCTTTTTTTTTTTCATTCTGCTCTCATTTTCAAGGAGAAACAAAAACTCTTTCTTCATCTCCCTATACATCTTTACTAGCTTGGCACTGAAAAAAAAAAAAAAAATCAATGTCTGATTAGTTCTCTGTTTTTCCTTGACAATAACCTGTAAAACTGATGTTGCAAGACTTTCAGAGAATCTTTCTTCCTTCCCTAAAATCTAGGTCCTTTAAATCACATAGAAGAACAAAGTAAACCATGAGCAGCCAAAGAGATTTTCCCTTAACATGAGCATTGTGAAGAAAAGCCACAAAGCTGCCCACCTACCTGTTCC
Organism: Chlamydotis macqueenii; assembly: GCF_036417535.1. Lineage (NCBI taxonomy): Eukaryota > Metazoa > Chordata > Aves > Otidiformes > Otididae > Chlamydotis > Chlamydotis macqueenii. The sequence goes on along the minus strand of NC_141560.1, from coordinate 47,645,184 downwards.
TTACTGGACAGATGTTGAAGATAGATCTGAAAATAGACAAATGGTTTTACAAGTTCTACTACAAATCATCCTTAAATTTCCTGAACTTTCCTTTCTTGTTTTTTTTTTTTTCTATTTCATTATAGCCTTTTTAAAATTTATTGTAGTAGCACTTTTCCATCTGGGCCAGTGACCATGTAGCTATTTCTGAGTCAGCCAAGATGCAAGACATTTAGCAGGGGTTCACAGTATATCATATAAAAAATAACAGAGTAGAATTCACTACTCAAAAGCAATGTAAGAACATAAGTTGTTCATACAGTGTTTTTAAATGATTCAGGTTAATAAGCATAATATTTGAGGACACACATCCAAATTTTATATTTTCCATTTTAATTTGGATTTTGTTCTAATTTCTTTCTCTTAAGTGAAAAGAATAAAAATCAATGAAATAAAAACTACATCTATCACTTCTCAGAAACAGAGATTGCAAAGTCACTAATGAAATATAGACTGATAACAGAATAGTAAATTTTAACTTCAAAGGGGATTTCTTCTTCTGCATTCTTTCCCTGCATACATTGTATACCTAAAAAAAAAGGTTGGAAAGGAAACCACAGCTGTGTCTTTTTATTGAAGACAATCTATTTTTATTAAAATTGTATTAAGAGAAGTAAAAGCTTCATGTCATTCAAATAATTTCGCTAGCCGGACTACAACCTCATAAAAGTCAATCCTCCTTACAAAGTTTTTAAAGTACCTTTTCATTTTGTTTAATAAAATTTGATTTTTATAAAGCCTTCCACCTATAAAAACTACAGGCAGTTTTTATTACTGAATCACAATGATTTTTTTAAGTTAATGAATTCTTACAAGACTAACCTTTTCCCAAGACTTTAATTATTCCTTTATGTCAGTATGTGTTTCTTTTCTGTTTACTTATATAGTGAATTATCAACAAATAATATTCAAGGAGCTTTTCCTGATAATTAAAACAAATCAGACATGGTCATTAATTTATTTGAATAAGATTATGACTGTAAATTTTATTTTGATAACATTTTGAGAAGCGTAAACCTTCTAAATTGCTTTCTTAATTAATAACCAAGAGAGAGAAAATGGTGTGCAGGCCTGTTAGATTTTATATTATCAACTAGCTGGCTGATCTTGAGTGGTATTCAGAGTGTGTTCCTGGAAATCTTTCACCACATGACTATTTTTTACTCAAAACAGAAAACTTGCTGAATTAGAAGTGCAACTTTTGCAAACTGGATTGCAACTAGTATGTGTGCAGTTGGGAAAGAAATGGGATCCTTCATGTGAGCTGAACTAGTTGGATATTCATGACACTAGAAAGTCTGTATGGCTTCTGCATCTAATTTCCCCCTTAGGGATTAAATATGCAAGAATGATGAGGAGAGATGGATGTATGACTCTTAACAGCCAAACCACTGGAATAAGTTGTATTTTGAAAATCATTGTTACTTACTTTGTGTGTGGCAGTAGGGGTTCCAGAGGAAGTGAGATTTTAGGTAATTCTGAGGGCTAGGTGATTAAGGACTTGAGGATCATACACCAAACTGCTGAATGTCAGCAGTTTGCACAGTTTTCATATGAATATAATAATGATTCTCTTCTCCTCAGAGAGATGTGTAATTAGTTATCTAATAAATGCATGTGAAGCACTTGGAAACACTCAAATGAGAGATGATTCTGTTACTGTGAGTAGGCAAAAATGCAATTCTCTTATTTTCTCTTCACAGTGTCACTTTCTTTTTTCAAGCTGCAATATTTATTCTGTGGACCATAAAATCTTTAAAACATCTGGTAAACCACAGTTAGTCATTTACAATATAGTAAAGACTGTACAGTGCACACACATATTTCAGCTCAAAATATTATCAACATATCTTAGACTTAGAAATTTAATATGCAAAAAAAAAAAGATAATGATTGTTGCATAGTTATTCCTAAGTAATTTTTCCTCATTGAAAAAGACACATCAGCTAAAGTGGAAGGGTTCAGAGTGCAATGAAGTCTGGGCTCATCCAATGAGCGGAGTGAATGTGTCAGATTCACCTCTGTGCTGGTACTGACAGGAGACAAAGAAGAAATGTCATGAGAAGAATCTGACATAATTTGCAACATGGGATAATTTAGCAATACAGGATAAGGTTATCAGTGGTGGATACTTCAGACTGTGTGCCTGCTTCTCTTCCCCTGATGTGTGCACCAAGGACTGAAAACCAGGACGATAGGTTCACTGAATTCCCATTATCTCTTGGCTGTCATATACTTCAGTATGGACATTTTTTTTCTGCACTTCAACTGTCTCTTACTTGTTCTAGAATGTGTGCTATTTGCATATTGTGATTAGAGCCTGCATATATACTTTGAGAATGTATACGTTTTTCTCAGAATGAATCTCAAAACACGTGCGTTGCTACATATAAAGGTGATGTTTCCCATTCTGGTAAAACAAAGATTTTCAGCTTACGAGTAGGACCCTTAAGGAAAGGTTTGTTTATGAATCAGATCTTTCAGAACACAGCATAGGTTTCCATTTTTACAGCAATTATTCTCTCATTAATTTTGTAGTTGATACAGCCATCAGTTCGAGGTTCATTGGTTGCCCTTTTCATTCTGATGTGTTTTAATTATATTGTATATAATGTAATATTTTCCATCTCATCTCTTTTGCTTGCTCGCTGGCATTGTTCCCTCTACCTTGCTGTCTCGCTTTTGCTCCTTTGCTTGCTGCTCAATTTCATTTCCATGATCGCTGCTCAGGACAGGCTGTATAGGTCATTGGGACATCAGGCAATGAGAAATTGTGCAGTGTTCATTTTGTATATTTTAGTATCCTTATATTCTGTTATTATTGTAGTTTTCTTTCGTGTGATGGTTTAGCCCTAGTCACCACACAGTTTCTCGCTCCCCCTCCCCAGTAGGATGGGGGAGAGAACTGGGAAGAAAGGAAAACTCATGGGTTGAGATGAAGACAGTTTACTAAAATAGCAAAGGAAAACTACAATAATTAGAATTACTCTGTCAATTATTCTGTCTGTCTTTCTCCCAGTTTCCTGCATCTGCACATTAGCGAGACTTGGAAAGCTAGACAGTGCCCTTGGTCTCATTAACAACAACTCATATCACCGGTGTGTTTATTAACATTCTTCACATCCAAAATCCAAAACACACTGGCTACTGAGAGGAAAATTAACTCCATCCCTGCCAAAACCAGGACAGTATCCACCCCTTATTCCATACAATTTACATCATGATTATATATATACACACACAGATGCCATTCCCTTTATCTATGGGCTATCTCTCCAAAGACTTTTGAATTCATTTAGTCCATCACTTTGGGTTTCATCTGTCATAACAGTTTTTCAGGGCAAGAGATGGATGGTATGTAGTGTGGAGCTGTTGCATGCTGCATCTGGAGCTTGCAGTTGGTACATCTGGTGCGGCTGGTATATCATGTCTGTGGTCTGCGAGTTGAAGAAGTTGATCTTGAGGAAGTTGTTGGGCACCAGTTCTGGTTCCATCACTGCTGCATCTCACGCGGTTTCATCAAAGTTTGTTCTTCACTGTTGAGGGTGGTTCTTGTTGCAATAACTTTTATATGACAACTAATAACTACGGAAATGATTATATACAGTTCAAATTATTGGCTGTTCTCACCTAAAATCAAATCTCCTTGAGGTACACATCGGACTTCCCCATCCTCCCGCATCACGCACCAAGTATATCCAGTCCTTGAGCAAAAGCAAAATCCCACGGGTGGGTTTGCCTTTGCCCAAGGGAGGAATAAACCAGACTGTCTTTCCCAACATATTCCTTGCATGCACCACAAAGACTTTATCACCTTCTACAATATGTGAATGTTCTGATTGAGCAGGGCCAGCTTAATTGATGGATCCCCAAGTGTTGACTATCCAAGAGACTTTTCCTAAATGTTTATCCTAGTTTTTGAAGGTTCCACCAGCCATTGCTTTCAGTGTAGTTTTCAGCAGTCCACAGTTCGGCCTGACACAGCTCAGCTCGGCTTGGCTCAGCTCAGCTCAGCCCAGTTCAGCTCGTACCGACATGGCTCGGCCAGGCTCGGCTCCGCTCAGCTCAGCTTGGCCGGGCTCAGCACAGCCCGGGCTGGCCTAGCCCCTTGCCCTGTCGCCAGCTGTGCGGGTCATAGTGGGTGGGGTGGATGGTGCTACATCCATTCATGTTATTTCTGCTGTTACACCTTATGCTCTGCTGTTACACCTCCCCATTCTGACATTATCAACTCCTACCAAGAGAGTTTTGAATTTTTTACAATGAGAGTGGTGGAACACTGAAGAGTTTGCCCAGAGAGGTGGTAAATGCCCCTGTAAGGGACTGAAACAGTTAATGTGTGTTGATGTCTCAAGCATTGTTATAGGGCAGGGTGCAGTTTGCATAGTGGTGGTAGGAGTCCAAGGCCATATGGGGGATGTTCAACCCTGCAGGCCCCTGTTAACGTCTTCTCACGTGTGGCAAGGGATCACACAGCGGTCATCTGAGGAAATGGCTTCCGACTACCCCTCACATTTAGCAGGGCTTAGTGCCTGCACAGAGGACTCAGAACTCTCTGGAACCAGACCATACAAGTCCTCAAGGGGCATAACTGGAGGCGAGGATTAGACTGGAAAAAGACACTGCTTGAGGGAGCTGTGTGGCGAGCTCCCCCACTGGAAGATTATCGCGGCCGCCCATCAGCGCGCCCCCGCCACCGGACCGCACGCCCACCTGCCACCCCGCCGGAGAATCCGTGCACCCATCCGTCATTATTGGGGTAGTGATATCTCTTTCCCTCTCTTTCTCCCTTTTCCATTTTTCTCCTTTTCTTTCTTATAAATGTTCTGGTAAGAGACATTTATAAGACAGAGGGCTATCAATATATTGTTGATGTATTGATTGGTGGCACTCACCTGGAGAGTTTAGGACTCCAAATTCCACCGGAGAAGGTACAACTCCTTTTCTCAGAGGTAAGGTTCCTGGGTTATTTGGTGGAGGTGGATGACAATGTGTATCCCCCCTGAAACCTTGACTACCCTTTTACAGGTGGGAATGCTTGGAAACAAAAGGGAACTTCAACATTCCCTGAGCCTGTTGGTATTTTGGAGAAAACACATCCCAGATTTCTCCATCATAGCCTGACCCTTATATGACCTGACACACAAAAGAGCTGCCTGGGACTGGACCCCTTCCATGAGGAAGCCTTAAAACTGCTAATCTTTGAGGTTGGTGTACATTAGGCTTTAGGGCCAATGCACCCGACAGATCCACTCCATATTGAATGGGGGTTTGCTGTTCATGGGTTGTCCATACATATGTGGCAGTGTGGCCTTGAAGGTCCAGCTCATCCCATTTGGTTTTATTCACATAGCTTTGAGGATGCAGAGAAGCAATATTTAATTTGGGAGAGGAGCCTCTTTGTCATTCGCCTAGCTTTGCAGGGGGCTGAGAGAATTGTGCAGTGGCAGTCCATCATTCTGTGGGGACCATTTGAGATCCTGAAACTGGTACTGGCTGGGACCCCACTCCTGGTAGGGGTTGAACAGTGAGAAACAGTGAGGAAGTGGTATGCACAGCTGACCACTACTGCCATACACACCAGATAGAGGAAGAAATACCCAAGTTACTTCAGATACAGGATCAACCATCTGATCATCCAGACCTAGAACATCTTCCTGCTTAGATAAAACCTGCCCCTCCATTTGAACCTCACTTATAGAATGTGTGGTTCACTGATGCATCCTCTAAAAGAGAGGGAGGGGAGGTGTGGAAATAACTGAGCAGTAGCAGAAGGTGTGGGGGGTGCTCAGGTGGGAGAGTTGGTAGCAATTTGGAGTGTGATGAGGAGAGAGGCTGAGAACCTCTCTGGGAACCATTTTTTATTTTTTACAGACTCAAATGCTGTATTTAAGGGATGCATTGAGTGGCCGCCTTTCTGGGAACAAAATTGGTGGAAGGTTAATCGAGTGACTGTGTGGTAAAGGGAAAAATGGGAGGAAATCCTAAATATTGCTAAACAGGGGACTTTTTTGGTGGGATGGGTAGCTGCATATGAAAAGGGAGATCACCCAGTCCACATTTGGAACACAGTAAAGGGGCTGAAGCTACGGTTTAGTTACTACCAAACCCCCAATAAATTAAACAGGTAATGGTAGCCACTTTCAGCCTCATTCCTGGAAACATTCAAGGCCAGGTTGGATGGGGCTCTGAGCAACCTGTTCTGGTTGGAAATGTCCCTGCTCCTTGCAGGGGGCTTGGACCAGATGGCCTTTAAAGGTCCTTTCCAACCCAAACTGTTCTATGGTTCTATGGTTCCTTAGTGGCATCTCTTCAGTGAGTACCTGATAATTCAAATTTGAAGTATCTGCCCTCAGCAAATAGCTGTTGGATTTCAGGAAGTATTAAAAATTCAAGACTGAGATTAACTTTTATTTTTATGTGAGCATGCACTTGTGTGTGTTTATTAGGGATTATAAAGACTTGATTTTTTTCTCTCTCAAGGGAAAGCTTGTATTGAAACTGGAAAAATTCAAGTGTGATTGAAGAAGTATTTTTCAGCCCATATTAAATGGATTCAGCTTATATTTTGAAACTAAAAAACTTGTCTGCAGTAAATAATGTTTTTAAACTACACAAGCAAGGTTAGAATAGAGTACAGCATCCAGGGCTAAAATATGTATTTTAAGTGTAGAATTTATCACAGAAATAAAAACAGAAGCCTCTAGAAAATAGTGACATAAAATCTTACACTACTACTGCTGTGAGCTATCCTTGGAGTTCTATATCTTTTGGGCCTCTATACACTCTTTTTTTTGTTCTTAAGCTTGGGAAGATCTAGAGATTGAAACTCAGCTGTAGGTAAAGGGAAAAAAAAGTTTAACATCTGGTCTTCATGAAAAACAGCTTTCCTGTAGCTTTCTCATTTAAAGTAGAATGTGTTTCGTTAGGGAGCATATGGTCTTGTTAAATTAAGTATGGTCATGTGCTATTGTGCTCATTTTAAGTAGGTTCTCACGTCAAGGTCAAAATTAACATCATAAAATCAAAGCCAATAGGCATCAGGCAATCAGTAATGACCTTTGAGCAACCACAACAAGAAGACAGTAATATGCTATATAATTAGTAAAACAGTATTACTATGCTCAAGTAATGAGCATAGACCTGTTATGGAGTTGAGGAAAATGGGTATAGAAGGCTCTTAGAAAAGTTTTGTATCTGACAGCTCCTGATAAGACTTTTACTAAAGCTGTTAATCTTTAGTCACTCCATATTAATTTTCTGTTGATGGCCTACCTGTGGTTCTTTGGAAAACAAAACAAAACAAAACAAACACCAAAAAAAAAAAAAAAACAAAAAACAAACCAAACCAGCTACTGTATAACATATAAATGCTCTCTCTGGAGAGATTCAGCGTATCTGCTCCTGGTCATAGGAAAAAAAGTCTTAGCATGCTCTTGTGATTCTTCTTACAAAGTGTCTAATCAATATGATGGTGTTGATGACCATACCAATAGTAGCAAAGTACCAGAAAATTCGCAACACATAATTGTAAGTCACAATATTGGTTCCCAGCATATTCTCTTCAACTTCCCAGGTAGCATGAAGGTGATGGAGTCAAAAAAAAACAGAGGAAGCAAAAATCAAGTCTATGCTGAATAACAAAATTATTGTTCAGGTTCTAAGAAGGTCTTTTGCATAACTCTTCAGAAACATAACTTCTGATGATGGCAATCTCTTGTATGAGAGAATAGTTGTTTCTAATTGCTTTGTTAGAATGGAGAAAAGAGCTGTGAAGCAAGAGCTGTTAGAGCAGATGTGCAGAGGTTAAATGCATTTCAGTGGATTCTGATGGAGAAGACAAGCAACCCATACACTCAGCATGTAGACACAGTTGGTTATAGACAGTCGTACAGTATGTATGCACAGTTGCAGGAAACTGTATTTGCAAAACTAATTTTGCTGGAAGGCTATCATTCTATAAGAGGAAATACAATGTTGAATGTGGACAAAATTATTTAAATTCCTGACTCTGACATTCCATTGAGAAAGATATTCTGCATGAGCGCCGAGGATACAATCACACTTTTGTGTAAAAAGTAGCATTTGGGCTAAAGCTAGTGCTAATGTTCTGTGCAGATACTCAATTTTCATATTTAGAATAACCACCATTTTAAATATTTAAAATTTACATAAGAATTTGAAATAGGGTTAGGGTTAGGGTTAGGGTTAGGTTAGAGAACCTGAATCTGCTCTTCAGGAAATTGGTGGGCACTATTCAGGTTGCTGGGGAGACAGTGATTTGAAGGATTATAGAAAATTACATGAGAGACTTATTTGGGTGTAAATAGCTTCCAGCCAGGTTTTATGCTGAGTGTCATGAGGATTATGCATAGTTCAAAGACATAGTTCAAGCAATGCATAGGTTTCTAGTAGTGGCAACAGTATTACTCAGCATATGGTATTCAGTTGTATGTTATAGAAGATTATTTCACTGCTTTGGTTATACCCAATTAAAATAAACATTCTTTACAGGGAAGGCAAGATAGCAGAGCTCTGAAATAAAATTAATTTTTGTTTTACCTATAAAATAGCTTTAAGATTTGATTATCAGTGTTTGCTTCATCTGATTTTATCTGAATTGAAATTCAAATGAAATTGGAGACCTGTACATATCTTGGTGTAAGAAAACACAATTAACTGACACAGTTTGCAGCACAGCAAATTATCAGGAAAAAGAAAAAGCAGAAAAGGACAGAAAAAGGTAGTAGTGAATGAAGTGTGTACACATATTTTGACATGCATAGATATTATTCCTATTTGAGTTTGAAATCCTTCCTGCAATTGTGCCAAGACTCTCATCGTGTTCAAACAAGAGATACCAACACCACAGTGCAGGTATACTGCATCTGTACATGAGAAGCCTGACTCTAACATCTGAATAGTCAGTTTATGTCCAAGTCAGCAGCTGGTGCTTCAGTATGTAACGCGTTTGCTACCATGAACTGAGTCTCTTGCTACCCTTTATGTTTCTGTGTGTTTTATTTTGGGCTGAGTTAAAGAAATGTGATGACTTCCATTTGACTTTGTGAAAGAATTTGAGAAAATATTTGAGATGATAGGCCAAACAAGGAGATAAAAACACAGGATATTACATTTCACAGGCTACTGAGTCTATCATCATAATCATCATCAACATCAAAAAAAAAAGAATTTGGATTTTCAGTAGGGTAGTAACACTTTGAAACAGGGCTGCATCTATCACTAGATCTCTGCAATACAGTCTGTGTTTTGAAGTGAATGCTGAGAAGATGAGGCCTTTTCTTTCCAGCCTACATTCTGATGACTGATACTATCATGGTTTCATGTGAGTGTGTATATACATGCAGACGTGCACTTCTGTCTTATTAAATCTCAGATTTACACTGCTCTTCTGCTGCCAGCATTCCTAAAACGTTGACCAAAAAGAGGCCTAAACTTGCTGAAAGAACAGAGAAAAGCAAACGCATATTACTAAGTGTGCAGTGGATATTCAGAGTATGAACTTACAAAAGCTATAGTGGAGGATCAAAGATACAGTTTCTGTAGTTTGTTTCAGATGCTCAAAAAGGTATGCTATGGCTTGTCTGGATAATACTGTAAGTAAAAGGTGAAGTTTGATAGACTTTTGATATACCTCTGTGAAAGTACATTATCTGTGCATGTTGGGATCTGATCCTTAAGTCCACTTTCACATTTTACTCTGGCTTTTTATCAGTATTTTTGACTGTAGTAAATGCCGTAGGGAAACCCCTTTGACTTAGGTTTTTGACTGATACTACAATGGACTGCAAAATTTAGATGTAAAAAACTTCCTCCAGTTCTTTCATGAACATGAATAAGTATTATTTTGAAAATAATGTTCAACTGCATTGAATTATTATTTAATTTTTACAAAATCTTATTTAATACAGTCCCAAGTATTTATTGACAGCTCTCTACCTCCTTGGCCCCTGCCCTCCCCTGAGCAGCACAGTGGGGAACAGGGAATGGAAGTTATTGTCACTTCATCACATGTCATTTTTCTGCTGCTTCTTCCTCCTTAGGGGAAGAACTCCTCACATTCCTCCCCTGCTCCAGTGTGGGGTCCCTCCCACAGGCTACAGTCCTTTGTGAACTGCTCCGGTGTGGGTCATTTCTCCACAGGTGCAGTCCCTCCACAACAGCTGCCCCAGCGCAGGCCCTCCATGGGCCACAGCCCCCTTCGGGCATCCACCTGCCCCTGCGTGGGGTCCTCCATGGGCTGCAGGTGGATCTCTGCTCCTCCATGGGCCTCCATGGGCTGCAGGGGGACAGCCAGCCTCACCATGGTCATCAGCACAGGCTACAGGAGAATCTTGTCAAGGGCGACTTTACTCCTCCCCCTCCTTCTTCACTGGCCTTAGTGTCTGCAGCCGTTCCTCTCACATGAAATTCTTCACAATTGGCTCAGGCAGACGCCTCTCAGGTTCTCTTCACATCCCCTTTTTCATGTCTCTCCACTGGGCAGGGCTGAGTCAGGCGCAGACAGCCACCCAGCAGGAGGCCGGAGGGTGAGGGCTGCAAGGCCCACAAAGCTTGTGAGTCCCCCTCTGTGCCTTCCCGATTCTGCTTCTTCATTTCTTTTCTTTTATATATATTTTTTTTTATTTTCCTCTACTTAGATTATCACAGAAGTGTTTTCACTGTAGCCAGTTGACTTGTCCCTGGCCAGCAGCAGATCCACCCTAGACCCAGCCAAATCCACTAGACAAAGGGGAAACCTTTAGCATCTTCTCACAGAAGCTACCACTACACAAAACCAGGACATGTGAAGAAAAACTTGACAAGTTATTCTTGCAAAATGTTTACTTGAACGAATGTTCAATAACAGTTAATAATTAAGGATATAAGTCAGATCTTAATTTAAATAAATATCCCTGAACTTCCGTTGATTTTTTTTCTTTTTTTTTTTTTTTAATTCCTGGACTAATTCTAATGGCAAAAGGATAATTAATTTTTTGGAAGTGTTCTTTTTTCAGTTTTTTTTTTTTTTTTATCCCCACTCTTTGGACAAGCACAAGCAATTTTGCTGCTCTCTATAAAAAATAGTTTCTTCTCAATTCATAAAACATAACACAGTGCTATTGTAAAACCAGATTTTACAACACCACAGCTTCATACTTTATACACTAATATTAGTCTTCAGAAAAACAAGTGGCCATTGTAAGCAACACAGTGAACCTCCCTTACCTTAATCTCTATTTTTTAATGAACATCAACCCGTGAGTAAAGCATAAGAAGATTGCCTTGTGTAGGCATAATTTAAGAAGGAAATCCCTATTTACACTGCTTCACCAGTGGTAGCATTTTTAAAAAAAAAATTAGCATAGCCTTCTTTAGTTTTAATTAACTTGGTGACTGTACAGAGAAGAACCTGACAGACCTGAGTCTAACCAAGAAGCGCCATTTGTGGTAAAACTGGTGTAGATCAGAATTGTCCTTCACGTCAAAGAAAATGCATTGCTATCTGAATTTGCTAGTAATACTACTTATGAATTAATTCTCATGAGTAAAATTTGATAACTAAGGTTCCCTAAGCATGCATTATGGGGGATAGGTTTTTTAAATAAAAATTTGCAACTGTTAGTGCATTGCCTTCTCTGCTTTGCCAGCCCAAATGTTAACTTGTCACAGCGCTATCAAAGACATTCAGAGTTGTCTGAACCAAGACATGTCAGCAGTTTTCATCATCATAAAGTGTTACCACGACAGGATATACATCTGGCATGTAGCCTGAAGGAATCACAAATCTAAAGCGGATGGAAGCAAAAGTAAACGTGAGATGCCAGTACCAGTTTCTGACAGCACATTTAGGAAATCCTTTAGAAATTGAAGTGTCAAAGTCATTTTTGTCCCTAGGCAAGTCTGGTATTTGTATTACTGGAAACATCAATTTCCTACAGAGGATCTATTGGCTTCTGTAAAGTAGACTGAGGAACTAATCAAGATACTGTCTCAGTGGAACATGCAAAACTGATGTATTTGTTTTCTCTGTCACAAGCTAGTATGTTTTTCATAGGAATATAGTTAGCATGTTTTGACTAACATTTTCTATGGAAACTGTAATTTTTAACATAAGCTACCATTGATCATGGTCAACTGAAATCCTGCTATATCTTACAACCTGAAAGAGATGAAGTCACTTCTGTACCTGAATGGGAGAACTCCAGCCACCACCTTCCTGTTACAACATCTGGATATCACTGACTGAAAATACTGTGTTCTTTTCTTTGGCTTGTTAGTGAGTGGTTGCTTCTGGATGGTGCTAGAGGCCAATGTGTAACTTTGAAGGGTGAATTTTTGGATGAGACATAAAAAAATTATTTAAAAAATCTTATGCCACTTTTCCTTACAGGGTAGGGATTTGAAACCTATTCTTCTAGGTAAATGCTCACTTGACTAATTTCTTTTATTTTTCTTTTTATTTTTTTTTTCCTTTAGAACTTCTACCTAAACTGTTAGTGGTTAGCACTATGGTAAAGACGCCATGTCATTTGTGGCTCTGAACTCCTTACTAATTCTTCACTCTGTGCTGTAAAAGTTGCATTTCAACTTGAAGTGGCTGCTTAACAGTAATACTTGAGGTTATATGTAACATACATCTGTGCATAAAATGCTTTGTGCAAATATCATAGCTAGTATGATTCAATTTTATTTATATTAATAAATATTAAGAATGCATGGTACTTTTATTCATTCATATTTACATCTGTCAATGGAAAGGAGCTTAAGAAATAAGAGACTTTAGAGAATAAACAATGAGATAAACAATACTTCATAGGGAGGTAATGAGTTTAACTCTGAAATATATAGCTACTTTATTATCAGACTACTTTTTGTGACCTGCATGAAATGGATGTCATGTTTTCATAGTTTGGTGCCTACACCTAAGTAGAAGACCATATTTCACTAATTGGACTCTACTTTTGGCAGGGCCAGATGGTAGCTTGTAAATGGCTGACCTGTTTTCTTGACATAGAATCAAAAAATCATAGAATCATAGAATGGTTTGGGTTGGAAGGGACCTTTTAAGGTCATCTAGTCCAACCCCACTACAAGGAAGGGGAACACCTTCAACTAGATAATAGATTCCTCCAGATCCAAGGAGGACTTGGAGTATTCCAAATGGTTTTGTTTGAGGCTGCAGTTTGCAAACTGCAAGCTGTCATTTAATATGTGTTGAGCTAGTGAATAAACTCTTGAATGTCGGAGCAAATCATCATGCCTTTTGTTGGCTCTAAATGTCTAAAGCATTTTTAAAATTACATAGCTGAATATTTTCTGCTTCATAATTTCTTTTCCCTTCACCTTTGTTAGTAATTTTAACAGTGGCAGTTGCAACTAAATACTTATTTTCTGTTTGTACCAAAATTCTGTCTGTAATCCTGCTCAAAGGCTCTGCTGTAATATACTTGATATTTTCCCATGGCTCTCATCAAGTTCCAAACTTGTTCCAAATTTATGCCCTTATGCTTTTTTTTTTTTTCCCCCTCTTCTTAGACCTTGGTGCCAAAGAGAAATTGGCAGGGTTTACTTTTCATCTACACTAGTAGTTACATCATTTGGTTTCCTGAATTGATTTATTCCTTTTCTTGCCACAAGATAATCTAGAATGTGTTCCCTTGGCCCTTCATACAAAAGCATGAAATAGCAGCAACAGCAGATGATGTGGTGATAGCAGCTGGTCTGGCATCAGAAGAGGCATCAGGAGCCTCAACAGGAGCTGAGAACGCTTTTTGTGGCAGTACCTTCTTGCTATGTCACAAAGCCAACCTGCTTTTGACTGTCTTGCATGAGGGAGGTTCTTCTGGTTTGACGAATTCTGTTTCAGTTTCTCCCCATGGAAGTTCTTATTTAAAGAAGGGAAAGAAGATGAAAGCTGTTTTTTTTCTGTCTTGCTTCAAAATCTATTTGAGTGCTGCTATTCCGCTTTTTGTTGCAGAAATACTTTGTAAATGGATGCCACGCAGCTCTCTATTCAGGTCAAGCACAATAAATGAAATTAATAAAGTAGAACAGTACAAAAACATAAATTTGAGATTAAAATAACAGTGTAGAATATTTAGTGCTTTCTTTTAATGCAAGAAAATATTACACTATTTTTTCCAAACCACTTAAAATGTGCCAAGTGAAAGAAGCCATGGCACTTCTCTAGTGAGATTGTTCTGTTATTTAATAGATCTCACTCGGAAGTATTTAATTTACATTCACTTTACATTTATACTCTTAGTCTTACCATAAGTACAGCTTTTAGCACTGAATGAAGTTCCTATGTGGATTGCAACCATTTTAAAAATTAAAGTCTTTGTCTCAGTCTTTTTAGGAAAATTCTGATGTAGTACTAGGTTGAATCAAATTCCTATTGCAATGAATTCAGATGATTCAGAATAATAATGAAGGATGTTGAAGACAGCTAGTATTCCATCAATGTGGTTAAAACAGTATTTTTAAAAAGTACAACAATTTGTTGCATATTATCGTTATGATATGAATTATTCATACAGTGTTATCTTCACTCTTTCACCAAATCTAGATATTTTACCTGGAGTATCCTTCAAAACAGTTTCCAAGAATTCTATTTCCATATAATATGTATACTTACATATTAGTTAAATAGCTCTGATCCAAGTGAGGAATTGCTGAAATGCCTTCAATATATTATCTCCGAGTTCAGTCTCAAATCACTTCTAGCTACAATTAAACACAGATCCATAGTAAATGTTGCTGGTCACTATGCAATTCAGATAATTAGGATTGAACAATATCCTAGGAATGAGTGGTTTTGATTGTATTTCAGATTCTTTTGCTATTAATAAAATTTGGAATAAAAGTCTGCTATTGATTTCCTGTGTATGTTTGTATTACTCTACAGCATTTGTACAATTAATAAAGATTAATTCCTTATCATTTTGTTTGTAGGCAGAGGCAATTGGCTATGTAGAATAAGTCAGCAAATTAGAAAAATATGGAACTACATACTTCTTACAGTACAAAGTAATTTCTCTTAATGTTTTATTGTAGTATTCCTTCATTCTAGCTCAGATATAAATTGAGCAAGGTCCGATCTGAGAATTTATAAGAAAAAAGCTGTATGGGTCTATCCTACCATCACTATAATTTCTAGAACATTACCTGAGTTATGAAGGAGGTCTTGTTTTCTCTTACAACACAAAAAGTAGGTTGCCACCTGTGTCTTGCAACATATCTGTAAATAACAGATTGCACCAATTATGTTAGTGTTTTGCTGCCACACATTAAAATGAAATGCAGCAGTGGGAATGATTTATAGCAGAATGCACCGTTTTGGTTTCTAAAGCTGATAAGCAGAGAAGCATGAATTGTTAAACTGAGTCACAACTTTATAGAAAGGCAAGTAATCAAGATTTGCCTGCACAAAACAAGAAAGCTGTGACTAATTTCATATAATGATGTTTGCCTAACAAAATGGTACATTTAAAGGTCAGCTTAATAGTAGAAATATTATTTCAAGGGAAAGGAGTACCTTTACTTTTGTTGTATAATTCAAGTGGCTTATACACAGTACAGTATTGAGTTTTGAATGAAATAATGCAGAATCTTACCATAACTTCAAATAAGAGCTTTTAAAAAATATATAATTATTTATCATGTATTATAAAGCAAAAAAAAACCCAAACAACAGTTTTGGGAGGATGACATTGCAAAGACAACAAAGGCAATAAGGATTGAGATGACACAGAAGTCCTTGATTGTGTCTTAAAATGATCAGTTTACAAATCAGAGTAGGTCCAGATTGACTTCTGGTACTTCAGTTTTCTAGATAGCCTGAAATTAACTTTAAAGGTATCTTCATTTTTGCCTGTGCTTTTGCCCCTCCCCTCTGTTACCAGTTCCTCAGAAGACACAAAAAACCAGAGATGAGTGTATATGAAACTTTTTCTTTCTACACAGCCAGAACTAAATAAAAGTTTTTTGTTAAGACAGATGTTTTGTCTTTAACACAGTTCCTATAGTTACAAAATTCTTCTGTACTTTATGTGTCAAACCAATATCAACTGTGAAAGTCTCAAAATTAGAGTACTTGACTGAAAGGAAATAAATAGCACAGAAACATGCCTGGGGGCGTATCTAGAGCTACAATTTTAGGTGAATAGTTTCTCAAGGTTGACAATATTAGCATGAAACATTTATGTATGGTAAGCAAGGCAAACAAGGGGGAGAAAAATAAAATTCCGAGACTCTATACTTGCTGTAAGATGTTCACTTTTATCTTATAGTTTCATTTTATAACAATGCAGGGAGTTATGAAAGCAATGAAGGTCATGGGTATTTAATTTAAGATGATACGGGTCAATCAGGAAAGTCTCAATTTTTGCAAAGCTAGTAGTAGTCTGGCCTGTACTTCATACTGATCTCTGGGGAAAAAAAAAAAAAAAATGTATTCCCTTACTTCTTGAAAATTAACTACTGTTTTACTGTCTGGGAGCAGTAGGATGTCACCTAGTTTTCTCTGTGCTGTTAGGTTCAAAATTTATCTTTGTGAGTATTCCCACTACTGATGTATCTTCCTGGAAATACTCTTGCTGAATTTCTCCTGCTTAGGAAGTTGTTGGTTTTGGTTTTTTTCTTTTCCCTTCTCTTATCTAATCTCAGCTTGCTCTTTTTTTTAGCATATCCTATGCTAAATAAATAGCACAGCAACATGCCTGGGGTATATCTAGAGCTACAACTCTAGATATTGTCTCAAGGTTGACAATATTAGCATGTAAGACATCTTTATTCAGCTTTTAATAAGAACTCTGCTTTCTATATTACCATCTCTCAGATTTTCATTCAGTGCTGTCATCGCTTTCCTTTACTCCTTTGTTTTCTCTAAGCACAAGATATTCATTTCCTTTTTGCTTTACTCATATATCAAGAGCCTGAAGATCCAAAAGAGAGAGAACACAAAGAAATTCATATCTGAAACACTCAGAAATATTTCAGCACCTTCACAAAGAGTGCAAACTGTTATTTAATGATGACAGCCCCAATTATATTTCTCATGGCCTTTCAGTACCTCCAGCATTTGCATCAACTGTTTGTAAATCTTCAGAAACAGATTTAAAATATTTATAAGACTTTGAGTGTTTAACATTTACTGTCACCTTAGTCTTGGATGTAGGTGCTTACCTTGATTCAGCAACACTTAAACATTTAAGTTATATAATTTGCTTTGAGTATAACAAAATGAAAGAAAAAGTCACAGAGGAACAAAAAGTAAACTATCACATTTCTAAAGAAGAATACCTTAGCTCATACAGTATAATAAAGGGTCTCATATAACTCTCACTGGCAGAGCCTTTAAAAAGAGTTCTTGGGGAGATAAATTAAGGAGCAGAGAATGAAGGAAGAATGCTTTATGAAAACAGAAAATCTCTTCCAATAAGCAATGAATAAGAAATGTAATATATAAAGGATGCTAAAAATCCTTCTTGAAGTAGTTATGCTTTTATTAAATTACACATGGTGTTTAGATGTCATAGTGACAGACTTTCCTTATTGGTATTATTACTACTGCTAGTCTATATTTATATATTAAGGATAAGATCTTCGTCCATGAAATATCTGCTGGACAGACATACAGGTCAGCTCTGCACTACTCTCCGTATATGAGACATAGTAGGTCCTAAATCTGGGAACAGTTTATGGACTAAGCCCTTTATAACTTGCAGAAGAGAGAAAAAGAGAAGAGACAGGAGAGGTTCGGAGAGGTTCGGAGAGGTTTGGAGAGGTTCAGAGAGGAGAGGAGAGGAGAGGAGAGGTTCGGAGAGGTTCGGAGAGGAGAGGTTCGGAGAGGTTCGGAGAGGTTCGGAGAGGAGAGGTTCGGAGAGGAGAGGTTCAGAGAGGTTTGGAGAGGAGAGAAGAGGAGAGGAGAGGAGAGGAGAGGAGAGGAGAGGAGAGGAGAGGAGAGGAGAGGAGAGGAGAGGAGAGGAGAGGAGAGAATGTTTCAGTTGGAAGGGTTCTACAATCTATCATCTAGACCAACCACCTGACCAATTCAAGGCTAACCAAAAGTTAAAATATGCTGCTAAAGGCATAGTCCAAATGTCTTTCAAACTCTAATAGGCTTGGGGCATCAACCACCTCTCTAGCAAGACTCTTCCAGTGTTTGACCACCCTCTTGCTAAAAAAAAATGCTTCCTAATGTCCAGTCTAAACCTCCTCTGATGCAGTTTGAACCACTCCCATGAGTCCTATCACTGGATACCAGGGAGAAGAGATCAGCACCTCTCTCTCCACTTCCCCTCCTCAGGAAACTGTTGAGAGCAATAAGGTCAGCCCTCAGCCTCCTTTTCTCCAAACTAGACAAGCTGAAATTCCTTAGCCACTCCTCATAGGACATTCCTTCCAGCCCTTTTGCCAGCTTTGTTCCTGTTTCATTAGGAATGTAGGAATAAAGGCTTCTCAGTACTGAATTACACCTGAAATATTTCATTACAATATCTGAATGGTTTCTAATATTAAACATCCCTACATATTTTGGAACCTCAATTCATTTCTACCAGTCCAGAGCAACTGAGCTGAATAAGTACAATCTCCCTCCCTTCTCCTTTCGTGTTGTGCACAGGCCTGGGGAAAATGTGATCACTACAAACAGGCAGATGGTAGAATAGACCTTGTGGCCCACAATAATTTAATCTATGTTACTGTAACACTTCCAGTTACACAAGTTTTAATTAGTAGAAAATCATATAGGATATATCCCAGAAGAGCAATGAAGCTGGTGAAGGGTCTAGAGAACAAGACTTAGGAGGAGCGGCTGAGAGAGCTAGGGTTGTTTAGACCAGAGAAAAGGAGGCTCAGGGGAGACCTCATTATTCTCTACAATTACCTGAAAGGAGGCTGCAGCAAGGTGGGCATCAGTCTTTTCTCCCAGGTAACAAGTCATAGGATGAGCGGAAATGGCTTCCAGTTGTGCCAGGGGAGGTTTAGTTTGGATATTAGGAAAAATTTCTTCACTGAAAGGGTTGTCAAGCATTGGACCAGACTGCCCAGGGAAGTGGTTGAGTCACCATCCCTGGAGGTATTTAAAAGATGTGTAGATGTGGCACTCAGCAGTGTTAGGTTTACTGTTGCACTTAGAATCATAGAATCATTTAGGTTGGAAAAGATCTTTAAGATCATCAAGTCCAACAATTTGATTATCTTAAAGTTCTTTTCCAAATTAAAGGATTCCATGATTCTGTGATTCAATGATTCTATGATAGAAGAAACAGAAGTCCAACTTTCTAGTGCTTAAATCACTGATTTGCTATCCAATTGTTACAGGTGATTGTAGCTGTGATGTTTTTCTCTTTATTTTCTTCCAAAGTTGGAAAGCTTTTGAGTTTATTCCTATGACAAAACACAAAGATCTTAAAAGTGGCAAAAACATTCCTGAGATATCTCTTCCCTAATTTGATTTGTCAATCTTGAATCTCATAGAAAGAGATCATAATACTAAATATGTGTTATAAAATAGGCTATATTACTATACAGTTAGGTAAAATTAATTACTTTAATGTTAGTTTGTAGTTAATTGGATCTCATTGGATCTCTTCTCTTTCTTCTAGTGTTCATAAATGGCGAACTGTATCAACTACATGTATGATCTTACTTTTTTATTATAATGCATTCAGCATATCCTTAAAAGTACAATTTCAGTGGATCATCAGAAAAGTAAGAAGAGTTTGATCAGTGTTGAATAGAAAATGTTAGGACCAAAACATTCATTTCTCCTACTTCCTAAAATGGAAATAATATGGCAGGAGAAAAAAAAAGGGAAAAAAAGAAACAAAAAGCACTACAGCTAGTACAACTAACATCCCAAAACTTTTCCACTACCCTGTCTATCAATGTACTAATACAGCCTAGCAGAAAGTAATCAGTTTCATATTTCTAAGTGTTCCTAAATAAGCAGGTTTGACTAAACTTTTGCTGCAATAGGTTTGTTAATTTCAGAGTGATGGTATATCAATTACAACTAATCCATCTTAGAAGTAGGAACAGCTGAAAACCTCTTTTATCCTCAGGAAGGGAGTGCATGAATCAGTAATTACAAAGCATTGCTCAGCTCCTTCATTTACTTTAATCTTGTGAGGAGATTAATAGCCATCCTTGGGACACCAGCTGCTTTCTATTTATCAAAGGGATGCCAGGGGCTGGCAGTTCTTCTGGAAGTAAGGGCAAGGCAGGATATGAAGAGCTAGCAGCACCTTTGGAGTCAGGCGGTGGGAGGAGAAACAAGTGTTTGTTTGTACACTTGATCCTCCCAAGCACTTCCCCTACTCCCTCTCTGACCACAGGTTTCTTGTTATCCTTCTCAGACTAGCTGGTTGCCTAGACCTAACGTCAATAGATTGTGCTGTTTCAAAGAACTACAATTTAATTTCATTTGAATGCCTCTCTTCTTGCTCCTCTGTCACACTTCAAGAAACAGCAAGGCTATCTTTCAGCAAAAATTATTATAATTAGTGTACTGTGAGTCATAGAATGATAGAATGGTTGGAATTGGAAGGGACCTTCAAAGGTCATCTAGTCCAACCCCCCTGCAAGGAGCAGGGACATCTTTGACAAGATCAGGTTGCTCAGAGCCTCATCCAGCCTGGCCTTGAACGTTTCCAGGGATGGGCATCCACCACCTCTCTGGGCAACCTGTTCCAGTGTTCTACAACTCGCATTGTAAAAAAATTTTTCCTAATATCCAATCTAAATCTACCTCCCTCTATTTTAAAACCATTACCCCTCATCCTATCACAACAGGTCCTACTGAACAGCCTTTCCCCATCTTTCTTGTAGGCCCCCTTGAGGTACTGGAAGACCGCTATCAGGTTGCCCCGGAGCCTCCTCTTCTCCACGCTGAACAGCCAAAACTCTCTCAGCCTGGCCTCATAGGAGGGGTGCTCCAGGCCTCTGATCATCTTCATGGCCTTCCTCTGGACCTTCTCCAACTGGTCCATGTCCTTCTTGTGTTGGGGGCTCCAGAACTGGACACAGTACTCCAGGTGGGGTCTCACCAGGGCAGAGTAGAGGGGCACAATCACCTCCCTCGACCTGCTGGCCACACTCCTCTTGATGCAGCCCAGGATGCAGTTGGCCTTCTGGGCCGCAAGGGCGCATTGCCGGCTCATGTTGAGCTTCTCGTCCACCAGCACTCCCAACTCCTCCTCAGGGCTGCTCCTGATCCATTCTCTGCTCAGCATGTCTTTGTGCCTGGGATTGCCATGACCCAGGTGCAGGACCTTGCACTTGGCCTGGTTGAACTTCATGAGGTTGGCACGGGCCCACCTCTCCAGCCTGTCAAGGTCCCTCTGGATGGCATTCCTCCCTTCCAGCGTGTCGACGGCACCACACAGCTTGGTGTCATCGGTGAACTTGCTGAGGGTGTACTCTATCCCACTGTCCATGTTGCCGACAAAGATGTTGAACAGGGCCAGGCCCAACACGGACCCCTGAGGGACACCACTCGTGACTGGTCTCCACTTGGATATCGAGCTGTTGACCACCACTCTCTGAGTGCAGCCATCCAGCCAACTCCTTACCCACCGAGTGGTCCGTCCTTGAAACTCGTGTCTCTCCAGTTTAGAGAGAAGGATGTCATGCAGGACAGTGTCAAAAGCTTTGCACAAGTCCAGGTAGATGATATACTTGTTTGTCCCTTGTTCACCAATACTGTCACCCCATCATAGAAGGCCACCAAATTGGTCAGGCACAATCTGCCCTTGGTGAAGCCATGTTGGCTGTCACCAACCACCTCCTTGCTCTCCATGTGCCTTAGCATGGTTTCCAGGAGAATCTGCTCCATGACCTTGCCAGGCACAGAGGTGAGGCTGACCAGCCTGTAGTTTCCTGGGTCTTCCTTGTTCCCCTTTTTAAAAATGGGGGCTATGTTCCCTCTTGTCCAGTCATTGGGGACCTCACCAGACCTCCACGACTTCTCAAATACAACGGCCAGTGGCTTGGCAACTTCGTCTGCCAGTTCCCTCAGGACCCGCGGATGGATCTCATCAGGTCCCATGGACTTGTGCACCTTTAGGTTCCTCAGATATTCCTGAACCTACTCTTTGAGTACAGTGGGTGGTTCTTCATCCTCACAGTTCCCTGCTTGTGCCTTCCACAGCTTGGGTGGTTTGACAAGAGCCCTTATCGGTGAAGACTGAGGCAAAAAAGTCATTAAGTACCTCAGCCTTCTCCATGTCCCGGGTAACCAGGATACCGGTTTCCTTCCAGAGGGGGCCTACATTCTCCTTGGACCTTCTTTTGTCCCCTACATACCTATAGAGGCTTTTCTTGTTTTTGGCATCCCTGGCCAGATTCAATTCCATCAGGGCTTTAGCCTTCCTCATCCAATCCCTGGGCACTTGCACAGCCTCTTTGTAGTCCTCCCAGTCTACCTGTCTCTGCTTCCCACCCTCTATAGCCTTCCTTCTTTACTTTCAGTTGCTCCAGGAGCTCCTTGCTCATCCACGCAGGCCCCCTGTCCTTTTTGCCCAACTTGTTCTTCATCAGGATGCACCTCTGCTGAGCTTGGAGGAGGTGCTCCTTGAATATGGACCAACTTTCCTGGGCCCCTCTTCCCTCCAGGGCCGCCTCCCATGGCACTTTGCCCATCAGGTCCCTGAAGAGGCTGAAGTCTGCCTTCCTAAAGTCTAGGGCAGAGAGCTTGCCATGTAGTTTCCTCGCTGCCCTGTGGATCTTGAACTCCACTGTGTCGTGGTCGCTGCAGCCAAGGCTGTCCTTCACTTTCACATCCCCCACCAGTCCCTCCCTGTTGGTGAGCACAAGGTTGAGTATGGCACCCCTCCTTGTCAGCTCCTTTATCGCCTGCAGGAGGAAGTTATGGTCCACGCATTCCAGGAACCTCCTGGACTGCCTGTCCCCTGCCATGTTGTCTCTCCAACAGATGTCAGGGTGGTTGGAGTCCCCCATGAGGACCAGGGCTTGTGACTGTGAGGCTGCTCCTATCTGGCTATAGAGCACTTCATCCTCTCTGTCCTCCTGACCTGTAACAGACCCCCACCGTAACATCCCCTGTCTATCCCCATCCTCTAATCTTGACCTATAAGCTCTCTGTCAGCTCCTCCTCCATCCCCAGGCAGAGCTCCACACACTCCAGCCAGTTGCTGACATAGAGAGCGACACCCCCTCCTCGTTTCCCCTTCCTGTCCTTTCTAAAAAGCCTATACCCCTCCATGTTGACGCTCCAGTCGTACAAGTCATCCCACCACGTCTCCGTGATGCCAACAAGGTCGTAGCCCTGCTCGTGGGCACACGTCTCCAGCTCTTCCTGTTTATTTCCCATGCTGCGTGCATTGGTATAGAGACACTTCAGCTGGGCCCCCGACAAAGCCGACTTGTTGGCTGGAGCGAAAGGAGTTCTTTTGGACCGCAGTTTAAGTTCATTTGCACATACCTGAAATCCTTCCTCAGCTTCTGGACCCTCGTTGCTGGCACTGGCTCCATGCTGACAGCAATGGGCTGAAACGTGCTCCCCCTCCCCCAGCAACACTAGTTTAAAGCCCTCCGGACGAGTCTGACAAGTCTTTGTCCAAGCACACTCTTCCCCTTCTCAGTTAGGTGCACGCCATCTGCCCCTAGTAGCCCGGGCTTCTCAAAGCATGCCCCGTGGTCTAGATACCCAAAGCCCTGGCTGTAGCACCACTTCCTGAGCCAAGAGTTGACCTGCCAGATACGTCTGGCCCTTTCAGGTCCCTGCCCTTCGACCGGGAGGATTGACGAGAAAACCACCTGCGCCCCAGAGTCTTTGACTGTTGTACCCAGGGCCCTGAAATCCCTTTTGATGTTTCTCAGGCTGCTGCCAGCTGTGTCGCTGGCACCCACATGAAACACCAGTAGTGGATAATGGTTTGTGGGCCGTATGAGGCTAGTTATTCTCTCAGTGACATCCCTGATACAAGCCCCCGGGAGACAGCATACCTCCCGAGAGAGCGCATCGGGTCGGCAGATGGGTGCCTCCGTACCTCTCAGGAGGGAGTCACCCACTACTACCACTTGTCTCTTGAATTACTGAATTTTGTTTTTGAGAGCCATTTTTCATTTCACATCTCTAATGTCTATGACTACATCAGATTCATGCACATCTCCACTTTATTTTAGCTTTAAACATGACATATTTCCATATTTTTGTCTCCTCCTTAAAGTCTCCTTATAGTCAGAAATACATGGTAAAGTACACTGAGGTTTTTATAACCTTTTTTGTTGTTTCTTTTTAACCTTTTCTTTTGAAATTTGAATAAAAAATTGAATATCTTGGGTGATATATTAAGTGATCAAGCTACAGTTTAGTCTATCATTCATACTTCTCCAGACTATTGGAAAGATATGTAAAAAGTTATTTTTCATTGTCTTAATAACACCTGGATTTTAACTCTGTTCTCAATTGCAGTGAAGATGGTAACACTGGACCAAATAAATTAAGGATGATTTAAAAACAATTTTCACACTTCTAGAGTACTGAAATTACCAATGGTTTACAGTTGATGATAATAATAATGACACAAGATTTAAAAATTTCCGTTTCCATTTACCTACAAACAAAATCACATATGGCTTCAATATACTTCAGATTTTAATATTGAGCTTTCTATATTTATATTTAGTAAGTTGCACAAAATAATGTTTTGAATATTTTTCAAAATTCTTTAGTTGCAGCTCAGCTGCCAAGACTGAGCACCACATAATCCTTTATATATTCCCAAAGTATAATTTAACAAAATGCTTACTCTGATTTTCAGTAAATGGTTGAAATGTATCTTTCATCTATCTCAATATTTTAGTTCTTTAGTGGGCAAAAATAATGGAAAGAATAATGTATAAGTTAACTTGATACACTGTTCACAAAATATTAATTTTAAATTCTTATGGTAAGTTTCACATGTGAAAATTACATAGCATTACTCCAGTTATAGTATGAAAAAAACACTTCTATGCACTGGGAAAACTGTTATCTATTACTTCAATTGAAATAGAATAGTTTTTGAAATATGATTACCGAATATTTTCTGCAAGCTGCTTACAGTGCAAATTATTTACAGAAATTATCTGGCAAGATAGAAAAATATATAGTTTGTTTCATAAAATGAGAAATGATCATAATTAGCAGACTAAGTAAAAATAATTAGAATTGCACCTTTCAAGATTAGTCCAGCGTTCCCTTATCCTAAAGCAACTCTTCTATCCTTTTTTTTTCTTTTGAAAAAAAAAAACTTAGAGCAGAGTAGGTACTTAAGAATTATAACATAAGGAAGTTTTATGAAAAATAGTAGTCCTTACTGGAGTGAGAAATAAGTAGATGTCTGCCTGGCAGTGCAGAAGCATTCAAACTGGCTCTGTGTTGACCTGTCTCCTGGACAACAAATGGAGTAGAAGAGGCAGGCAGATCGAGTTCATGTATTCTAGGGGCAAACAACAAGCAATGTGATGCTTTATCCAAGCTAATGAATGGTGGTAATTACATGGTGGAGATTTATTCAAGCTAATATGCCCCAATCTTCAATACTGATATAACTATGCTCATGTTAACTCAAAGACATTTGCACAGAGCTTCATTGTATTATTTGTTTCATAGTATGACAGGACAATTCAATTTGGAAGGGACTTTCAGAGGTCTCTAGTGCAACCTCTTCCTCAAAACATGGTAGACTGTGAGGCTGGTCCATGTTACTCAGGGATTTATCCAGTCTGGTCTTGAAAACCTCCAGTGATGAAGTTAAACCAACTGTGTCAACACTATCTCCTGTACCAGACTTTTGGAGAGAAAGGAACTGAATTTCAGGTTTACTTAAACAGGAGAAAACATCAAGATAAGAATGATGGAAGGGTATAAAAGAAAAGTTCATGACAGTCATTAACATAGGATGTTTATTAAAATATGACATGGCTTATTGCAAAAATGCAAAATGATTCTAAGATATTTGTGTCATTAAATATCTTTCAGGAACTGAATCATAATAGTAAATCTTTAAGGAAACAAAATAGTGTCAGAATTTTGTTTGGGCAATCTGCACCAGTTTAAAAATATCAGTCGTATTCTTAGATTTCTAAGTTAAGTCTAGATACTGATGGTCTGATATACACCAGTGAACAAGAGCTCTTCTGGGATTTCCAGAAGTCAGAGACAGTGTTGAAGCGAAGCATTTCATGAGATAATTTTCCTTTAAATATACCCTGATGACATCCCTCCCTTGATCTCAACTGGCAAATGTCCATATTGTGAAACCTAACATGTAATAAGAGCTTAAAATAAAATTCTCCATAATTACTCAGTTGGGAAAAGGGAAGTTTTGCATGATCCATTTCTTCTCTTTAAATTATTATTGCCATTGAAGTCTGTATTCCTGTGAAAATGTCTTTTGACCAAAAGATGTTTTTGTGGAGTTATGTATCTTGGGGACTGTGTTGGTTTTATTTAGTGAAGGGGGGCTACAGTGGCAGCTTCTGCAAGAGGCTGCTAGAAGTTTCCCCTTTGTTCAGTGCACTTGTCCAGGCCTAGGTTAGACCTGCTGCTACTAAGGCCAAGCCAATTGGTAGCAAAATGTTCCTGATAACACTTCTGTGATAATGTATTTAAGAAGGGGAAAAAAAAAAAAAAAAAGAAGTGAAGAAGCAGAAGCGGGGGCAGAGAGGGAGAGGCGTGAGCCCTGTCGGCCTTGCAGGCCTCACCCTCTGGCCTCCTGCTGAGTGGCCAGTTGGGTCCCACTTGGCCCAGCTCAGCTGCAAGAAATGGAGAGGAGATGAGATGTGAAGAGAACCTGAGAGGTGTCTGCCTGCCTGTTGTGAAGAATTTTCTGTGAGAGGAATGGCTGCAGATGCCAAGGTCAGTGAAGAAGGAGGGGGAGGAGTAATGCAGCTCCTGGCCAAGATTCCCCTGCAGCCTGTGGTGCAGCCCATGGTGAGGCCAGCTGTTCCCCTGAAGCCCATGGAGGTACATGGAGGAGCAGAGATCCACCTGCAGCCCGTGGACGACCCCATGCTGGGGCAGGTGGATGCCTGAAGGAGGCTGTGTCCCATGGAGGGCCTGTGCTGAGGCAGCCATTTTGGAGGGACTGCACTCTGTGGAAAAGGACCCCACGCTGGAGCAGTTTCATGAAGAACTGTAGCCCGTGGGAGGGACTTCACGACGGAGCAGCAGAGGAATGTGAGGTGTTCTTCCCTCAAGAGGGAAGCAGCGGCATAAAGCGATGTGTGATGAACTGACCATAACCCACATTCCCTCTTCCCCCCTGTGCCACTTGAGGAGGGGAAAGGAGGTAGAGATAAAGTTAAGTCTGGGAAGAGGATGGGGTGGGGGGAAGTTATCTTGTTCTCTTTCTCATTATCCTGCTTTGGTTCTAATAATAAACAGTCTCTTTTGCCCATAATGGTAACTTTAAGGATTTCTCCCTGTCCTTATCTCAAACCTCGAGCCTTTTCCTTATATTATCTCTCCCTATTCTCTTGGAGGGTGAGGGGAGTGAGAGACTGCATAGCTTGGTCCCAAGCAGGGCTAAACTACGACAGGGACTAACATGTGATCACCTATGAAATCAATAACACTAGAAACACTCCTCTCTTACTTCTATGGCATGTAAGATCATCCATGTACAGCAGTAAAATAGATAGTGGGTATCTGAAATATCTGTTCTTCTGCTTATGAATAATCAGATCATAAGCTGTAAGATAGCTTTTGTTTATGTCTTTTAAAAGACTCTTAGCTGTGACAGGAAACTTAGTAATAGGAAAGACTAATTTTGTTTCATAGGATCTGGTCATACACAATTCACTAGGGACATAGTACAATCTCATTAGCCTTTCTCATGCCAAAAGTTTTCTGTTGTTGCATTGATGATTTCCAGCACGTTTCACGTAAGTTTTATTTTCTTTTATCTAGTATTCTTCCTTCTTGGAAATAAAAAGACAATTTGTCATTGGAAATGAGATAATTATGTATAATTTTGGTTTAACATTATCTGTATTACATTATGCTGCATCCCTGGGCAATACAAGTACTTAAGTTGTGTGGATAATACTGCAATGGACTTCCCTGAGTAAAGCATATATATATATTTTATTTTCGTTATGATTAGCTAATGCATTACAGTCTAATGGTTAGACCAGGGCAATCTGAGATATAGGACTTCTGCTTTATGTTATAACTGGGCAAACCACAAATCAGCACACAACTGATTTGGTACCGTAAGATGTTTTGCTTCCCTTTTAGTATCTGGGAAAGACTTTATTATTTCATCTCCTATTCTACACAGCTATTAAATATTTTGTATGAAGCTGTTTCTATGAGCTGAATGAACTAACTGCAGATAAGTTATTTCAGAATATTTTTTCTTTGGCTATGACTCTGGCAACTTTACCTTTAATATCTATATTGTGTTTATTTGGTGTCTGGGTGCTACTATTTCTTTTCCTTGTTTAATTCAATTAATATTTTCAGTTTAGACACATTAAAATAGCTGTTCTTGCCTCTCTTTATAATGTTATTCATTATTCAGACTAATACACACATGCCAAGCAAGGTCTCCACATGAAACTAAATGGCACTAAAATCCCAAAATTTTGTTTGCTTATTGATGTTTGACAGATTTAAAAAAAATAGAAAAAAGACCAAAGCATAATAAAAGAAATGGGTACTGAATAGGGATCTGGAGCCTAGATATAGAATGCCATGATCTTTTTGTACAGTTTTCATTCTGGACCATATCACTAATGATGAGATCCAGAATTTGAATTTAGGTAAACTGTTGGGTTTAAAACAATTTAAAGCATTTGACCATGCTTTACCATACTATATTCACCATAATGATAGAATTTTGAAGTACAGGTGAAACTATTCATAGAGTTAAGTTGAATTTGCCTAATAATTTTAGTCTAAACAAAAATGATATAACAGCAATGTTGAAGAAACTTAGCGTGTCACAAAATGAGTTATTTACGACTTTTTTGTTTCAGATAATTTCTCTCAAAAGCCAAAGAAATGAGCTGTTTTATCACAAATTTTAAAGATTAATATAACCTAGTGCACTTGATTCAACAGACTTTGAATGCTCAATAAGAAACGGCTGAAGACTCAAGGAGCATTTATTGGATATCCGTAAAGGGGTTTGCAAATAATCCTTCTCTGAAATACATATCATTCTTCAATACAAAAATGTGTATAGTGCTTAAAATATTCATTAGTTTTCAGAAGTAAGCTAAGAAAAGTAATGACTCTAATATGCAGTAATAAGGTGCTCACACTGAATAAATACGATTTTAGTTCAACTCTTCTGTTTCTCAGCATAAGTGGATTTTGATTTGTCATAACTATGCAGCTGTTCTTTTTGCCTTATTGTGTCAAAATTACAATTACACACCATGAGTAGGATTTGGAGTTTGGGGAATAATGGATTCTATAAACATACATTACAGGTTCTTTCTGCATTAGTTACTAGCTAAAATCCTCTTCAGAATTTTTCAGTAGGAGGAAATTGTAGATGTCTGATCATCCAGACTTTTGATCACACTGAAAAATTCTGCTGTGGAAGGCAAGCTGAAGATGTACACTGTAATGCTACAGAAATGATAAGGAGAGCAAAACATGCTCTTTTTTTTTTTTTTTTTTTCCCTGAATTGCCTTTAAGCAGACTTTTGCTATAGATTGCAATTATTGCATTTAAAAGAATCTACTTTGGCTACTACCCATTATTTTAATAATCAAGCACTTTTTGTGTGGCAGAGCAGATAAACACCTTCTTCTGACAGAAGCACTTTGTCTTCCTGATTATTCACATATGTTGGAATTAATTTGAAAATGTGTTTTCACATGCATGTAAATGTTCCTGAGAACAGCCTAGGAAAGCAATAGGAAAGCAGAGTATTATACTATGAAGAATGGAATTTGGGGAAACAATTTGAAGGACTGTTTCAAAGAGACAAAATTAATAAAAATATTATTACTTTTTACAGATCTTTCCTCTCTTAAGGTTCTTAGATCCTCATGACAATATCAACACTATTACTAATTAATGAGACATTGTTAAGCTCTAATTTCTCTCTTTCATAGAAAAAAGCTGGTATGTTTGTATCACTTGAATTTTGATGATAAGAAGCCCCATTGTGTGAACTGTTCCCTTCATTTTTCATCTTGCTCCCTTTTGGGAAATATATTAATACATGAAACACTGGGATTAAGCCAGCTGTTTTCTGTCTTTTGACTTTCTGCTAGCCTTTAAGTTATAGAGTGACTGCAGGATCTCATATGACAATAAGGCCACTATTCAGTATGAAGGATTATTAATGTCCCTGCACTGCTACCGCGAGGAAATGACCTTCGCACTGGTGAAACCTGAATCAGTGAGAAATCCTTGTCTCATCTTTCATTAAAATTACCCATCATGGCCACAGTGTGGCGAAGATATCAGACAGTTAAGTGAATCACAAAATGATCTTTCTTCGTGAATAAGCGCAAGCTCTGCCATGTGTAGTTTTAACAAATAGCAGCCGCATAGGAACTGAGACAAAGGAAACATATATGTGTGTGAGAAGGACAACAATGTATAATGTATGGTTACTTTTCCTTTCTCCCTCATGTGGCATTTCTGTTCTTAAATATCTCAACTGTAATATTAGCAATTACATAGATATCAGATAAATATTCAGTAAAGTTTGCTTGTTTCTTTCTTGATACTACAGAAAAGTTAATTGCATTATTTTCAGTACTTTTCAGTGTCGTGGCCACTTGTGTTCCAAACTGCGAATGTCCTTTCTAGGATGGCTGCAGCGACTCCTTCAGATATTTTAAATTAATTCAAATTAATTTAGATTAAAGTGAAAAGGGTAGATCTACATTGGATGTAAGGAAGAAATTTTTTATTATGATAGTGATGAGACAGTGGAACAGGTTGTTCAGAGAAGTTGTGGATGTCTCATCATTTAAAGTGTTCAAAGTCACATTGCACGAGGCTTTGAGCAACCTGATCTAGTGAAAGATGTCCCTGCCCATGGCAAAGGGGTTGGATGAAATGATCTTTGAAGGTCCCTTCTATGTTTTGTGATTTTACATGTGTAAAATGCTTTCAGAACTTGTTTTGGGAAATGAAGAGTGCTGCCTAAATTCACTTTAACAGGCTGATTTTAATAGCTAGCACAACTGCAGAATATTTTTTTCCCTGTCTTTTTTTCTTTTATTTTTGTGAGGAAGTCCGTGTGTATTCCATTCTTTCTCTCCTTTTCCTTATCCAAAGAATCTAGAAAATCATACCAGTGTTTTTCTTATTTTTCCTCTGCCAGAAGGTCTAGATATTAATTTACCTCATTCCAAGTTGATTGTTAATTAACACTAGAGCGATGAGATCAAGACAAGAAAGAGATACACAGAAGTACTAAGATGGATATTTGTTCTGCTTTGCAGCTCAGAATTATGAATTCAGTGCCTAAGTTTCCACTCTGAACTGTCTCTAGACTTAAATGGATGTGCTATTTACTTACTTGCTTTTCTATAATACCTTTTTGAAAAAACAAGCCTTTGTTTCAGAAAAAAAATCTTTTATTCCAACTAAGTATTATTCCTTTCACAATAAGCACAGGTCTCTAGATCTACATCAGGGTCTGTGTCAGTGAGATCCATGACAGAATGAGGGCAAAGCAAGGGTGAGGACCTCCATATAAAGTAGAAGGAGGGTCAGCTCTGGCAGAAGTTCCTGCAGAGCTGCCTCACCTGGATCATCAGCTGCATTCTTTCTCGGCTGGCCTGTCTGAGTCTCAGCAGCCAAACCTTTAGGAGAGTGAGGAGGTATTCATGGCGCTGGCAGTCACTGTAAATTCTGAGTTAATTTAGCTGGATCTCTTCTGTGTTAGACATGCTTGAATATAGCTCCTGATTATTTTTGCTTAGTGCCAGGTATGAAGAGAGCCAGAATCTCCTCTGAGCAGGTGAGTTCTAGCTCTGCCTTCTTAACATGTCTTCCATATCCATGAACTCCATTTGTTTAAAAACTCTAGTCCTTCATCATCCCTTCTTGCTCCCCTCAAGTTGAACAATTATTCCTTCTATAATGAAAGAAGAAACAACAGTCACAAAGTTAGGTTTGTAATTTGACATTGGTACTGACTCTATGTCCTCATGTTGCAGATAATAACACTAGATAAACTACTTAATTACTCATGAACAATAAAACTCTCTCCTGGAACTTCATGCCCTATCAATTGCTTATAGTAGCATTTATTCACACTACTCTTTGTGAAATAGACAGTTACAATAATTATCCAAAACACAGGAAGCATATTTCCTTTTCAAATTAGTATTTCATAATTTAACAGTACTCTAAAATAAATGTAACATTCAGGAAAAGTGTTGACAGCCTTGGAAATTGGCTTACATCTTTACCTACAGAGACTGCATCACTAGCAGAAGTACAAGCTTCCATCATAATTCTCTAAAAATAAGCCAGCTGAATAGTTTGCTGTGCTCCTTTATTGGATCTTTAATTAGGAAGTGATACAGGAAGAAAGGCTGATGCAGCTAAAGCTTCATGAAAAGCAGAGATGGAGGTGGAAAATGAAAGATAAGTGAGAATGCTTTCTTCTTTAATTATTAGATTTTCTAATTGTTTATGCTAAAATTTGTGAGTTTATGAATATACACACAAGATAATGAAATAGCTTAATGAAAGACACAAAATCAAATAAATTAATTTTTTAAAAAATTATTTTAATAGGCCATTATTGCTACTCCTAAATGTATTTCATTGCTGATAGGAGAATATTTCATCCGCATTGTTTATTTTCTTCTCAGTCTACATACCATTAATATATTTTGCAGAAATTCCAACATCTGTATATTTTAAGACTCTAGAGGCAGTCAGTATAGTATTGACTCAATATGGGCTCCACTGAGCTTCAGACTAGCCAATTGTTAGTTTATTTTTCAATATAATTCAGAGCAGACCATATATTACTTTAATTTGTGACAACTGCCAAAGACTTTAAGTGTTTCTAGCAAGCAGGTATCCTGGCATCATAACAATGGCTGAGAACCCTTTGCTCTTTCTGTCTTCTAAAACCAGTGATCTGCAGTGAGACAATATAATTGGCAGTAATGTAGGATTGAGCAGAACCTGAGGCTCTAGAACTTACATTCCAAAGAATTGTCCAGCAGTTGTGCTGACCATAGCATACTGCTGTGGTAGGATGAAGTTTCAAGTCTGCAGTAATTAATCAGATATTCAAAGACCTTTTATTCCCAAAAGCAAATCCAAAAGCCATCAGACATTAACAGTTTTTGTTCCATTACACGCCAAGCGTACCTACTCTCAAAAACCCAATTAATTTATTTGTGTATCATAAATCCTGAAATACTCAAAAATGATTAACCTATTAGTGATCTCGCTTCGCAATTTGAAATCTTATTTTAATTCGGCAGAGTTATCCAACAAATCACTTAGGTAATTCTTTTGACCTGTGTAATTATTGCATAAAACTGAGATTTATGCAAAAATTCCTCAAGCAATTTAATTTTATTAGTGTCACATAATAAAGTAATCAGAGTTGATAACTGCAGCAGTGACTTTTTCACCTAAAGCAAATAAAATAGAACTTTTTAAAGCATCTAGAAATATATAGCTAGTATTTATGAGCACTAACAATTAATTATAATTAAGAGTCACATAAGAATAAACATATGCCTCTAACACACATTTATTTCAGCCTTCTGTAAGCCTATGGTGGTGCATTGAAATATGATAGCAGTAATTCTGTAAGGCATGCTGTGCACCATGGGAAAGTTAGAAGATTTGGAGTTTTGAAGGAAATGAAATGATGGACTGTAAAATGGGAACAGTAGTGCACCTGCATATTTTTGTGTACTAATTATATAAGTATACATCTATAAAATTCATAATTTATTGCAGAACAAAAATAATTCATTCTTATTTATTTTTCACTAATTTATTTTAATTTAATTATTTTTTCAAAATTCATCTCTATAGCCCTTCTGTGAATTGTGTTATTCTACCCCTTCTTCAGAGCAGAGGGTTATATGGACTCATCAGAGGTCACAGTTAATAATGTTCCAGTTTACATATTGTAGCTGGCTGGCAAAGTAAATGCATAAGAACTGAATACTGTAAGGAGCTTTGCTTTGTACAGGAGAGGTTAGGTCTTGAAAAATAACTCTATATGTTCTGCATATATATTAAAAATGCACATAAACCACAAAGGCACGCGCAAATACATGCACAGAAAAATTACTTAGCAGAAAAGCTGTTCTCATATAAGTGTGCATGGATGCCTTTCTGATTGATGTGGTGCAAAACAGAGCCCATAATGAGCAGTATTTACCTCGTCTCTGGAAGTCTGTAAGATCATCCTCAAAATAAATGACAAAATACAAAGGAGTAATTTCTTATTCAATGTTGAGTTGAATGACAGCCACTAAATCCACACACTTGTAGGATTGTTGTCTCAGGCAGTAGATATTTACTCTCTACAACTCTTGGCCACTTACATATTTTGCAATTTTTCTGAGAATCACAGTGAGACCACAGTAAAACACAACTTCAGATGTGGTGATATAAGTTCAAGATGTAGCTATTTTGTCTTGTTTATTGCATAGAACAGAATTAGATTTATATTATTCTAGCGGAAAAGAAAATACAAGCTTTAGTGAAAGATTTCTTTTGCTCTGCATACTATGCATTGTCCATCTTGTGCTCTGAGTACGTCAGGAATCCAACAGAAGTTATGAGCTTTAGTTTAATAATTGCTTTATTGTCACATGCACATGTATCAAAATGTATATAATAAGTGTAAAGCACATTAGATTCCTTCAGGATAAAAAAAGATCTAAATAGATTGAATATGCTATTATTAACTTTGACTAGACAGTTTGACAAAGGATATTAAATCTACCAAACAGGAACATTAATGAAGTTATATTTTTTTAGGCAACTAATTAAAGGAGGTTTTTTTTACTCTTTCTGCTGTATTTTCTCATTTTCTCGTATTTCACAGTTTTCACACATCAGGGAAATTAGATTACTTTAATATTAGCAATCATTTGCTTAATGTAAAGACATTAAGTTAAAGAAAATCAATATTTTTTTCTACTATGCTGAAGAGTTGCATTTAAACAAACAAACAATATCTATGCAGTTACTTTAATGCTTTTTCTTTGCATGCTCTGTCAAGCTGATTTCTCATGTTGAAAGATACAAATGCAAAGACATGCATGCCAATTAACAAATCAGCCAGAGGATGCTTCAAAGATACTTTTTTTTTTGCAAAGACTTTTAAAAAAGGGGGAGAAAGAGAGCTAGTTGCAGTACATGCACAAAGCATCTCTGTCGTAGCTCAGCCCGGATCGGGACCAGACTATGCAGTCTCTCTCTCACTCCCCCCACCCTCCGAGAGAATAGGGAGAGATAATATAAGGAAAAACAGCTCGAGGTTTGAGATAAGGACAGGGAGAAATCCTTAAAGTCACCATTATGGGCAAAACAGACTCGACTTGGGGAAAACTATTCATTTATTACTACAAACAGCAGGATAATGAGACAGAGAACAAGATAACCTTCCTCCACCCCTCCCTCTTCCCAAGCTTAACATTATCTCTACTACCTTCCCCTACCAAGCGGCACAGGGGGGAAGAGGGAATGAGGGTTGTGGTCAGTTCATCATGCGTTGTTTCATGCCGCTGCTTCATGGTCGGGGGAAAAACTCCTCACATTCCTCCCCTGCTCCGTTGTGGGGTCCCACCCATACGCCACAGTCCTTTGTGGAACTGCTCCGGTGTGTGTCATCTCTTCCACAGAGTGCAGTCTCTCCGGAACGGCTGTGCCAGCCGGCCCTCCACAGGCCACAGCCTTCTTCAGGCATCCACCTCCCCTGGTACGGGGTCCTTCACGGGCTCCAAGTGGATCTCTGCTCCTCCATGGACCTCCATGGGCTGCAGGGAGACAACCTGCTCCAACATGGTCATCACCACAGGCTGCAGGGGAATCTTGGCCAGGAGCCACATTACTCCTCCCCCTCCTTCTGAACTGCAGCCGTTCTTCACAACAGGCTGGCAGATGTCTCTCAGGATCCTTTTTACATCTTATTCACTTCTCATCTCCTCTCCACTTCTTGCAGCCGGACTGGACCGAGTCGGGCCCAGTTGGCCACTTGGCGAGAGGCCAGAGGTTGAGGCCTGCAAGGCCCATGAGACCTGCACCTCCCCCTCTGCGCCTCTGCCCCCGCTCAGCTTCTTTACATCTTCTCTTCTCCCTTTTTTTTTTCTGTTTTCCCCTTCTTAAATACGTTATCGCAGAGGCGTTATCACGGAACATTCTGCTACCAATTGGCTCGGCCTTGGCCAGCAGCAGGTCCGCCCTAGGCCCAGCGGAGTCCACTGAACAAAGGGGAGCAACTTCTAGCAGTTTCCTACAGAAGCTGCCACCTTAGGCCCCCCCTCGCTAACAAAACCACAACAATCACGCTGGGCTTCAAATGACAGTGTATTTATATATACAAAAATAAATGCATTGCTAATAAAAGTTGTCCAAAAAATGGAATTAATAGAATTATCAAATTAATTTGCAATTGTTCAAAGCAAAGAAAATAGCATATTGAATAAAACATAATATCAACTCTGTGAGAGCATTTGGCCTCAATCTAGGCTTCATTTACTACTGCTCTTGCACTATAGATGATCAATGATTTTTTTTTTATCATCAATACAAATAAAATGCATCAATACTAAAATTATGTAAAAGACTCAACAATTGTGTAAAAGACTTTCAATTCTATTCTAATTGGAAGGAAGGGAAATGGGCAGCTCTGTTTTGTGCATTAACTTCCATCACAGCTGTTGCAGTTCTTCTTCTGTTTGGAACACTTCTAGAGTGTTCAGTGGGGAACTAGTCTTAGATCCAAATTCTGCACCAGACTGCTTCTCTTTCCTTTGTTCAGACCGCTACAATGTTTTACCATAAGAGTTTAAATTTCCTCTTGAACCATTTATTAACGTAATTGTTATCCTCTGGATTTCATCTTGGAAACTTCAGCAGTGTGCAGATTTGAGATAATGTTTTTAATTGTGACCACAGAAAAAACAAAAAGAAGTCATACTGGTATTGCTGTACAAAAAGTGGTAATATTCACAGACAGGAATGCGTCAGGAAGTGGAATAGAGAAATAGCTTTAAATGTCATGCACTGTTAAACAATGATTCATTAATGTAACTGTAACAAGTTAGCATCCCTATTTAAAATACTCCCCTCCTTTCCCTTTTGTATCTAAACATGATGTTGCTGTTTGTGAAATCTGCCAGATGGACCAAACTGAAGATACAGTTTGTGCTTTATTACAAAATAAATATAGCAGAAACACCTGTATTTCAGTCAGTCTGACCTGATGTAGAGAGATTATGATGTAGGACATTTAAAGCTGTTATACTGGCCTAGGTCTTCCTCATTTAAAACAAGATGGTGAGGGACAGGGGTTGTCTAGCACCATGTAGAACCATCTATTACAGATAATTTGTTTTAGAGTAAACCTAGAAATTTATTGATTAAGTAGTATATTAAAGGGTCCCAACTCTACCAGGTTTCTCTCAATCTCAAATTTTACTCTAATACTGATTCCTCCAGTGTCACAGTTAGTAGAAAAAGAACACATCTAGAGACTACCTTTTTTATATTAATTGCATGTGCTGATGCTGTCTATTTAAAGTAAAATTTCAGAGCAGTCTTTGCTGTTTTCTTTTTCCTACTGCTAAGCTACTGTTGCAAATTTCTGGTAAAATTTGTTAAGATTCCCAAAACAATTTTTTTTTTTTTTTTTTGCTTTAGGTTAGCACAATATTCTTCATCCAGGGACTGAGTGATTGATTTCTCTTGGTGCTTTATTCATTTGCTGGAAAGGACTACACTTTTTTATCCAAAGAATCCTTATTTTCACTTCTAAAAGCAGCCATTAATTTGTAAAAAGAGGATGAAGGATGAAGACAAGAAATCCTACAAATATTAAAGAGGAAGCATGACTTGAAATAGACATAAGTACGAGAGACAGTTATGTTCATGGTAGACTTCTCATGAGGGACAAACTGACTTTGAGCTCCAAGTCCTTACAAAGGACATGGATGTGCTGGAGTCAGTCCAGAGGAGGGCCATGAAGATGATCAGAGGGCAGGAGCACCTCTCCTATGAGGACAGGCTGAGAGAGTTGGGGCTGTTCAGCCTGGAGAAGAGAAGACTCCAGGGAGACCTGATAGCGGCCTTCCAGTACCTAAAGGGGGCTTAAAGAAAGACAGGGAGAAACTCTTTAGCAAGGCCTGTTGTGATAGGAGGAGGGTAATGGTTTTAAACTAAAAGAGAGTAGATTTAGATTAGACATAAGGAAGAATTTTTTTTTTACTATGAGGGTGGTGAAACACTGGAACAGGTTGCTCAGAGAGGTAGTTGATGCCCCATTGCTGGAAACATTCAAGGCCAGGTTGGCTGGGGCTCTGAGCAACCCGATCTAGTTGAAGATGTCCCTGGTCCTTGCAGGGGGGTTGGTCCCTTCCAACCCAAACCATTCTGTGATTCTATGATTCTCTGATCCTATATTTAAGAAACTTCCTTTCATTGTCACAAAGAGTGGGAGCCTAGATACTCAGTCCACCTGAGGAAGTAGATTTACTGACAACTTAGGTTCAAACTGATACTGAGCATCCTACATGCCTTTGCGTGGAGTAGGGAGCTTTCATAAATC
This sequence comes from Chlamydotis macqueenii, assembly GCF_036417535.1. Lineage (NCBI taxonomy): Eukaryota > Metazoa > Chordata > Aves > Otidiformes > Otididae > Chlamydotis > Chlamydotis macqueenii. The sequence goes on along the minus strand of NC_141560.1, from coordinate 47,606,382 downwards.
CTATGCTTTTTATCCCTGAGGAATGACGGTTATTCCAGGACAAGCCAGATTATCTCTATACAGGTTAATTTGGGGCAGTTGTCCTTTAGGAAACTCATTTCATCACAATTTAGGGACTGGGAGACAGTAGGGAAGACAAAAAGTTGGTTCTAGAGGGAAAAAAAAAAAACAACAAACAAACATAAAAAGAATTTTGATAGAAAACCAGTAACCATTATAGCATACTGGGAATGTTTCACAATTAAAAAACAAACTGTTTCTGCTGATCTATTCTATACATATCTAATTCTATTTCCAAGCTTGGCTTGCTCGGCAGTCTCTGATGGTTTTGGGAACAGAGGAAAAGCATCAGGGATGAGCTCTGTCTGTGTGTAGCAGCTCCTGATAGAACTGATGACATACGCTGGGGTATGTTGGAGCATGCTGTGGCTGGCTAGCTTAGTCTTACTTGGTTGCTGTGTGGGTTTATATTCACTGCTGGCAATAGCAGTGCATGGCTCCAGGCAAAGCACATGCTCTCTTTGAGACCCGATATGAGTAGGTGCCCATTCCCTCAGGCAGGCCTCTAATCCAAAGATGGTTCTGGATGAGACTGTGTGCACAACTTTTCTGTAGTCAGAATTTCATATACAATTCCTCTGTGTTGCTGGAGACCTTCTTGTGGGAAAGCATAATCAGTCTTGTAAAGCAAGGGAAGGGCGAGTCCTGCCTGTCTTGAACACTTCATGAATACTGCTATTGGGAGGCTGGCTCACTGGAACTCTTCCAGGTCTGAGTAGTCCCAGATGTTGTGCTATTAAAAACTGTTAGAGGAGGGAGTATGTCCCTCCCTGTATTTGAGGCACTCTCCTGTCACTCCTGCCTGCATTCTAGCCTCACCAATACCAGAGATGTTAATAGAATGGGATGTAAATTTGGCTTCATGTTCATATGTACTGCAGAATTAGCTAGAAATATGTATCACTATCACAAAAAAAAAAAACAAAACAAAATAAAACAAAACAAAACAAAACAAAAACAGAAACACCCCAGAAAATATTTCTCTTACTATATGTCTTCCCCTTCCTCAGTTTATTTTTGAAGTTTTTGAGGGGAGGCAGCTGCTTTTGCATCAAATTCCTTATGGGAGGCTTCCATTGAAGATCAAATTACATCTGGGCTCTTAAAGGCTGAGTTGCTATTGCATTTCTTAAGTAAGCGAAGGTTGAATACTTCTGCTGAGGATTAAGCATTGAAACTGCAAGTAAGCAAAGAAAGAAATGGCAAGGCCAGAATGCTTGGGGAATTGCATCACTGTTTCCATGGTTTGCGATTTTGTATCATGAAAAGGCATGGGAACTCCTGCTGGGTATGAAATAATAAAGTGTTACAACATGGAATATGGAGTGTTTTGAATTAGCTTAGGAAATGAAATGTAAGATAGTGCTGTGTACTTAATGATGAGGTCCTGGTGATGTGGATGTAGCTTTTTTTTTAGATTTCTTGAGCTTTGTAATGCTACAATAAGAAAAATCAATAATAGTAAAAAACCCATATGCTATTTTATGTGTTTGCATAGTCCCAGGTACATAGAATGGCATAATTTTCTTGCCTCCCTGTTGGCTGTCTGAGCAGTAATTAAACTATTCCAAACTGATATATTATAAACTGTCCAGAAGAATACAGAAACTGTATTGACAATGGTTTCTGTGGCAACCTAACTAATTTTTAAAGATAAACTTGGTGATTTATTGTCTGCCCTGGCTACCTGTTATGTTCAGTACATTTCCACACTATCAGCTCATTTCTGAAAAAAATGTATTCAAGCCCCATGTTAAAATGAATTATAACCATTCTGCCACCCAGAAAGCCATCCTGTAAACCCCTGTTGTTCTTTCTTTTCTTTTAAATGTATTACAAAGTAATAATAATAAAAAATAACAGTAGAGTTACTCCAGTAGATTAAGTGAAAAGAAACATTAAGTTTAACATAGAATTATATATTTTAAAAAAAATGTGAAAGAAAGTTTTTACTTTTAACCTAAGGAAAAATAGTTACTTTTCATAAGTAATTCTAAAAACAACTCAATGAAAAGTGTGTAAAGTGAAAGAAATCTAACTAGATCTGTCATGGACTGAAATACCAGTTCTTTAGCATTTAATTTATGAAATATGTCTTTAATAGTTTGCTCTGTCATAAACATAAAAAACTTGAAATCCTATTCATTTTTTAGTGAGAGAGACTTGGCATTTTACCTGCCTGATAACGTTCATTTTACTGGGTGAAAAATTTCTCCTGAGAGGAATGGCTGCGGATGCCAAGGTCAGTGAAGAAGGAGAGGGAGGAGTACTGTTGCCTCCGGCAGAGGTTCCTGTGCAGCCCATGATGAGGCCAGCTGTCCCCCTGCAGCCCATCAAGGTCCACAGAGGAGCAGAGATCCACCTGCAGCCCGTGGGGGACCCCACGCTGGTTCCTGAGGGACTGCACCCTGTGGAAAAGGACCCACGCTGGAGCAGGTGGAGGAGTGTGAGAAGTTCTTTTCAGGAAAGAGGGGCAGAATACGACGTGATGAACTGACCATAACCCCTATTCCTGCCCTGTGCTGCTTGGGGCAAGGAGGTGGAGATAGTCAGTTAAGCACAAGAAGAGGGAGGGGTGAGGGGGATAGTTCCTCTTAAGATCTGGGGTTTTTTTCTCTCTCATTATCCTACCTTTTAATAAATTGAAATGGTTTTCCCTAAGTCGAGTCTGTGTTGCCCTTAACGGTAACTTCAAGGATCTCTCCCTGTCCTTCTCTCAAACCTCGAGCCTTTTGTTATATTATCTCTCTCCCATTGCCTCAGAGAGCAGGGAGAGTGAGTAAGTAACTGTGTAGCTTGGTCCAGAGAGGGGCTAAGCTATGACAAAACCAGGTTGAAATTTTGCAGACCTCTGTGCTGGTGCAAAAAAAAAAAAAAAAAAAAAAAAAAAATTAAACCAGTAGAGAAAATATTAAAAGAAAAAGAATGGAGATTTCTTTTTACCCTTGTTGAGAGTGGAGACAATTGGAGGAGACTTGAAATTATAATAATTCCTATAACAGCTTGACAAGATCCCCCTTGGCATATAAACACCTATAGCATAAAATCCTAAATGTTTCCTTAGGAAGGTGCAGTAGAACTAGGAAACATGTGAAAAAGAATAGATGGGATGAAGACAAAGCAGACCAGGATTCTTCTTCCTAGAAAAGACTTAAAATATTGGAGATATGATAGAAATTCTCACACCAAATAATATGAAGAAGGTAAATAAAGGATTTGCTTTTGTACTGCAAGAAATTACTCAGTCATGTCCTATGGTTAAAAAAAAAAAATTCTTTTGTTTGTTTCTGCCATAGAAACTCATTGCTCATTGGGATCCCAAAGTACAAATACACACAAAGAAGGCTTAGATAAATCTATGGAAGACAGGAATATTGATCACTACAAACCAGAACAATATGGATGCAATCCCAGTTAAGAAAGTTCTAATCTGGTTAATGGAAGAGTATACCCAATAAACATGACACTTTATACGCTTTCTTTAATCTGTTCAGATATTTTGCCTTCACTAGTATAACAATCCAGAATAGGACACTGATCTATACTTAGATTTTAGAGTATTAGCTATAAATTTCATGTGCCTTCTACTATATTTCCTGGAGAGGTGTGCATGCCTCATGACTATGTGGGAAATTCCATGAATATAACTCCACTGCTTATGGGGAAAAAAAAGAGTTGTCTATCTCCATGCATTTTTCAACTCAATTTTTGTAACCTAGTAGTGTGTACTCCAAAAATCCAAGGATTCATTTATTCAGGGAGAATTGAAATGGCTGGGCAGTTTACAGAGAGTATCTAAGCATGGAGGCAGTGCTTCTTGTCATTCTCCTCTCAGCCTCTTAGCTGGGAATCAGTATGCTCAGAAGATCCCTTGTAGCCATCATGTCAGAGAAGGCGTTTTTTCTTACAGCAGATACTGATAGCACTTTGTAGAGATTCTAAGAGATCTATGGGATATAAAGTAAATCCATATTGAAAATGAAGAAAACCATGAGCTTTTCTTATTGGAAAAAAAAAAAAAGTGGTCAGATAATTTTCTGAAGAAAGAATTTGAAAAGTTCTTTTCTGTGAAGGACAATCCTTGTCTATAAGTCCTTCAGTACTGAGGACATCCAGTAATGATTAAGAAAAAAACTGAGAGGGGACTGTAGGGTTTGCTTGTATTTCAACATTTCTTTGTAGAAAACTTGGCTGTTCATTGCATGTGTAAGCTAGAAAAAAAAAAAAAGCTGTAGCTGATATTTTTTACTCTCTTTCACCTTATGAGACAAACAGAATATTCATATATCCCTTTTGTAGATGAAGGATTTTACGTGTGTGTCTCATCCCTCAGCTTTTAAATTCTCTAGGTCTAAAGAGCTCTTCTACTAGTACTGCAGTTACGAATGACAGCAGAGAAATCTGCATAGGTCTCTGTCTTAAGTGTCGAAGGTTTAGGGTTTTTATTTCTCTTGCACATCAAACAGTTGTTTGTAAAGCCAAAAAGATAAGTAAAATGTGTCCAGGCCATCACTTTTTAATTGTTGCTTAGATTTGAAGGAAACATATCACTTCAAGAAGTAAACCAGAACAAATAAATAGACTCATGCTTCTGTATCTGTATGTGAATTTTAAACTATGCTAATTTTATACATAACAGTTGTTCCAGGCAGACTCTATTTACAGTATTCCTGTAGTTAGCAAGACATAGATATTCTCTGGCAGTGAATGTTTCCATAAGAAAATATGCTATTGTGGTGCCTCATTCCAATGCATCAGTCATATGTTATTATGGTCTGGAAATATGAATTAAATACAGGAGCTGAAATTAAAACAAATTCTAGATATTTTTCATTATTTGAAGCTAGAAATTTGGAGAAGAGCAATAAAAGTAAAAGTAGCATGTAAAAGTAGCATGGTAAAAGTAGCTAATACATAACATTCAGAACATACAAGTTTGAATGTTTTATGCTGTAACACACGATCATGACCATAAGCTAAGATCTCTCTGCCACGTAAGAGAGAAGTGGATACAGTGATCCTACAAGTCTGATTCTTTCTAGTTCTAACAGCTGGTAAATTAAAAGAAATATGTAAAATTTATGATATGATAAAGTGAAGAAGAGCTTGATCTTGGTAATCAGGTCCTGGATTTGATTGCATTTGGCTCCATATGTTTGTCAGATACATTCTTCTGGCAGTCTTTCATTGCACAAAGACTGTGGGGTTTTTTTTTGCAAAGACCCCAGTCCTTGTTACTCTTATAAAACAAAATAAGAAATGTATTAATATAGGTTAGGCTATACGTAAATGTGATGTGATTGGATATCAACATGAAAATATCAAAACTCAAAAGGAAGAATTGGACAGATCACATTGTAGGAAGAAACTGTATGAAAGCTACAGAGATGCATCATAGCTTCAAATTTTAGTTGTGTGCCTATATTAAGAATTGTTGAGAACTTAGATCTATGGAGAGAGACAGTTTCAAAATTTAATTAGGATCTTAGGTTGAATGAGTCTGGGCAAAAAAAATCACGCACATTTATACGTACATCTCGGACTCTTGGCAGAAACATAGAAGAGGCCATATACTTGCAATCCTACATTTTATCTGCAATCGTGGCAAATCTGGAATTCTTTGTAGAAGAGTATAACTCCATAATATATCTTTTTTTTCTTACAATTACGTAATGGTGTGGGCATGCCTTCTCCTCTAGTATACTGGGCTAGCTTTTGTTCATGTACTGAAGGACAGATATACCATTTTTTCATTTTCTTACCGCATTTCTAACTGCACTTTTAGTTTGTATTAATCACAGACTTTATACTCTTAAATTTGTAAATGGAATTGCTCATCAGGCTTCAAAAGGAAAATTTTCCTTCCCTTGTTCAGTTGTATTTAATTACAGTTGTTCAGATTCAATCAAGAACTAGGTTTTGATCCAGAGATTAGAACACCACTAGAGATTTCTGTCCTGGATTGAGTTTTTGAATGGGGTTTACAAAGCTGGGCGTAGAAGCACTTAAGCTTAAGAGGAGCCATACTGAAATACATTCCACCATAAAGGTTGACAAAATTTTGAGAGTTATAAGAATTATTCAGATAGATCTGAAGCTGGGGAAGACAATTGATGAAACAATGTCAGGCTGGCTGAGAAGTATTGCCTACAGTATCCAGGCAGTGACCAGAAAATGAAGGATGGCTTTCTGAAAGGCTGTGTATCAACTTAATCACTAAAGGGCAGATGAGCTATACAGTAAGATGAGGAAGTGTATTATACCAATGCTATACATAACAGTTGTTCTAAGAAGATAATGTTTGCAAGATTCTTCTTTTAGTATTACTAAATATTTTATCAGTTTACAGTTTGTGATAAAAATGCAATATTGTCTCAGCATCCTTATATTGCCAAGCCACTACAAAACAGTTCAAATAATAATTGTCAGGAAAATTGTTAGCTCAACTAAGATGTAACCTTTCTAATCTATGGATTTGCATTTGGGGAAATGGGAAGGATGTAGCTGAATTTAAAAAAAAAATATTAATTTTCTGACTGTTTAATGCAAATGCATTGATTTATAAGAAAACATGTTGTGCAAAACATTCTCCAGTTAAACTATGCAATAAACTGAGAGAAAATATTATGCCTAAGTTCACTTTTGAAAATTTACTGTATTGATGAACATAATGGAGCTTCAATGGCTAAGAGTAATTTTTGCTTATGGGTATTTTATGCATTTCTATGATACAGTTTTTATTTACTTATGAATAATCTATGTTTTGTGGCAATATTGCTAAAGTACAACCAAATAAAATTCTTACTCAGCAATTATTCCAATCTTTGGAAATAACCTGCCTGTATTTTATGAAGTTGGGCACTATTAAATTAATTTTGGTCCAGTACATAAATAATTTCATAAATGCAGCTTGTATAATTTTCCTTTGTTGTCATGGAGTGATTGAGTATGCTGTAATACCACTAAACTACCCTATGCCTCCTAGCAGAAAATTATTTGTTCAGCAATATTATACTTATTTCTGCTTTAACTATTCAACTGTGAAGTGACTCACAAGATTACTTCAATCTAACGTTCTTCCTATCTGATATGGAAACCTCAGTGGACAGACAAAGGGTATAAGGCTACTCCATTTTCATCTGTGAATGGGAATTCTCCCCTTATCCTCAGTGATACTGTTAAAAAGAAAAAAAAATACTTTCAACGACTGTATTTAAATATTGCAGCTGTAATAAATGTATCACATTATTTGTAACTGAAATAACTTGCTCTAAATTCTATGAAAGCAGCTTGACAAAGGCCCCCTTTGATTAATAACAGATACATTTGTTTTCTACAACTACATTTTTTAAAATAGATAAATTTACCCCCAACATCAAGTAAACTTTCACCATGCTATCTTTTTTATTACGGTGGAGGATTACTAGGGTGCTGTTTCTGACTCTTCTCACTTATGCCACACAGAACTTCAATAAATAACTTTTGTAACATGAAAGGGTCCAAATGGTAAGGAAACCTCTCTGTATTTTACTTATGTTCGATTTTTTTTTTTTTTTTTTGTAAAATAGCTCTGAACAAGTCATATATTTTGTTTTTATTTTGGTCTTTTAATTAAATTTTTTAGAAGACCATAAACACTTCATCAAGTACTGTCCTTCTTGTTCTCACTATGTGAACATACAACTGGCACAGATGTCATGTTTTTTATTTCTAATAATATATCTATATTTGGGGTTTTTTTGTACATAAAGGCAATGTATTTTTTAACCAAAAATTCTTGTTTGGGTACCAAGTACATTCAGAAATAATAATCTTAAAATAAAATTTTGTGGTATCTAGGTAGCAATGGTGCTTCAGGATGTATGTGGAACACTATTTATAAAGAAAAATCCAACTGTTATTCTTATACTTTTCCTGAAACCTTCAATACAGGCAACTTGACTGGTATAACTTATTTAAATTTCCCTTAAAAACCATTTCAGAAAACTGAAAAGAGAATATTTAAAAAAAATGAGAGATAAAGTGCGATGAAAAACGTTCAAGTATATAATCCATAAAGCAATTAAAAATACACTTTCACCACAAATGCTGTGACTCTCCCTTTAATCATCTTGTTCTTCCTCAGCTCACAATATACTCTGTAGATGACCTTTAATCTGCAGATAACCTGTACCTGTGCTCAGTGCATGAAACATTTTGCTGCCTCACTGGGCTTTGTGAGGCCTGTGAAAAACCAAAGGTGAAGGGAGACTTGGTTTCTTGTCACTTTCCTGTTTTCTTCTGGTTTCTTTTTCTTCCAAGATTTTTTTTTTTCCTTTCCTCTCCACTGTAGGTCCTTTTTGCCATTTCCGGTTCTGGGTTCTTTTCCCTTCTCTTGTTATCCTTTTTCTCCTGGAATTTCCTACTCTTCTGTTATATTTAATTTTGAATATCCCAGTCTCTAATGATCACTGTCTCTACATCTGACTTGTGACATTATAAGCTGCTCTGGATCAAGGCAGGCATCTTGCTCCTGTAGTTTCTTTCAAAAGAAAAGAAGGATGTTCTTGACACTAGGTTATCATTTAAGAGAAAGATCTTGAAATCATTGTGACTAGTTCTTTCAAACCGTGGGCTCAGTCTGTGGGAGCAGTAAGAAAGATGAATAGAGTATCAGGAACTATTGAGAAGAGACCAAACAAACAGAACAAGGAAACATGAGTATTACAGTCTTTAAAAATTCTGCTAATCCCATCTCAAAATAGGATATAATAGACCAAGAAAAGATGGAAAATAACACAAATTATTAGAGGTATGAAGTTGCATTTTTACAATGTAACAAGAACACATGAGAGGAAATACAATAAAACCTTTAAAATTATTAATAATAAAGAAGTAAGACTATTACTATCAATTTTTTAAGGATGCACCTTAGAAGGTAGAAAGGTCAACATTAAAATAGTAAAAAGAAAAAATTTAGTACTCAGGGGCACAATATGTTGCAAAATGCATTACAAAGTCTCAGAAGGGATTTAGAAAAATATATGCAAAAAAAATTATATTAATTAAGAATTTATTAAACCAATGATACACTAAGAGCTGACACGGTAGTTATAACATGTTGCTTAGGCTCCTTTCCTAAACAACTATTAGAGGTCACTAATACAGATGAAATTTCTTGCCTAACTTAGTATGTCAGCTGGTAAAGTCCTTACCTCTTTTCCACATGTGATTTTTAGGTGGGCAGCTTCTAAATGGAAATGTAAAAAAAAATAAGCATTTTCCACGTTAGTGTATTTGTTCCTAGTAATCCTTTTCAGAAGAAGTATTAGATTTCAGAAGACAGCCCCGGGAAAGTTGGTCCATATTCAAGGAGCACCTCCTCCAAGCTCAGCAGAGGTGAATCCCGATGAAGAACAAGTCAGGCAAAAAGGCCAGGAGGCCTGCGTGGATGAGCAAGGAGCTCCTGGAGCAACTGAAAGTAAAGAAGAAAGCCTATAGAGGGTGGAAGTGGAGACAGGTAGCCTGGGAGGACTACAAAGAGGCTGTGCGAGTGGCCAGGGATTGGATGAGGAAGGCTAAAGTCCTGACAGAATTGAATCTGGCCAGGGATATAAAATGCAAAAAGAAAGGCTTCTAGAGGTATGAAGGGGACAAAAGAAGGTCCAAGGAGAATGTAGGCCCCCTCTGGAAGGAAACCGGTGTCCTGGTTACCCAGGACATGGAGAAGGCTGAGGTACTCAATGACTTTTTTGCCTCAGTCTTCACCAATAAGGGCTCTTGTCTCACCACCCAAGCTGTGGAAGGCACAAGCAGGGACCGCGAAGATGAAGAACCGCCCACTGTACTGGAATAGCAGGTTCTGGAACATGTGAGGAGCCTGAGGTGGACAAGTCCATGGGACCTGATGAGATCTATCCGCGGGTTCTGAGGGAACTGGCGGATGAAGTTGCCAAGCCACTGGCTATCGTATTTGAGAAGTTGTGGCAGCCTGGTGAGGTCCCCGATGACTGGACGAGAGGGAATATAGCCCCCATTTTTAAAAAGGGGAACAAGGAAGACCCAGGAAACTACAGGCCGGTCAGCCTCACCTCTGTGCCTGGCAAGGTCATGGAGCAGATTCTCCTGGAAACTATGCTAAGGCACATGGAGAGCAAGGAGGTGGTTGGTGACAGCCAACATGGCTTCACCAAGCGCAGATCATGCCTGGCCAATTTGGTGGCCTTCTGTGATGGGGTGACAGCATCAGTGGACAAGGGACGAGCAACGTATATCATCTACCTGAAGCTGTGCAAAGCTTTTGACACCGTCTCACATGACATCCTTCTCTCTAAACTGGAGAGACATGGGTTTGATGGACAGACCACTCGGTGGGTAAGGAGTTGGCTGGATGGCTGCACTCAGTGGTGGTCAACGGCTCAATGTCCAAGTGGAGACCAGTCATGAGTGGCATCCCTCAGGGGTCCGTGTTGGGCCTGGCCCTGTTCAACATAGTTGTCGGCAACATGGACAGTGGGATAGAGCGCAACCTCAGCATGTTTGCCGATGACACCAAGTTGTGTGGTGCCGTCAACACGCTGGAAGGGAGGGATGCCATCCAGAGGGACCTTGACAGGCTGGAGAGGTGGGCCCATGCCAACCTCATGAAGTTCAACCAGGCCAAGTGCAAGGTCCTGCACCTGGGTCGGGGCAATCCCCAGGCACAAATACAGGCTGGGTGGAGAATGGATTGAGAGCAGCCCTGAGGAGAAGGACTTGGGAGTGCTGGTGGACAAGAAGCTCAACATGAGCCGGCACCGCGCCCTTGCGGCCCAGAAGGCCAACCGCATCCTGGGCTGCATCAAGAGGAGTGTGGCCAGCAGGTCGAGGGAGGTGATTCTCCCCCTCTACTCTGCCCTGGTGAGACCCCACCTGGAGTACTGTGTCCAGTTCTGGAGCCCCCAATACAAGAAGGACATGGACCAGTTGGAGAAGGTCCAGAGGAGGGCCATGAAGATGATAAGAGGGCTGGAGCACCTTTCCTATGAGGCCAGGCTGAGAGAGTTGGGGCTGTTCAGCCTGGAGAAGAGGAGGCTCTGGGGAGACCTTATAGCAGTCTTCCAGTACCTCAAGGGGGCCTACAAGAAAGACAAGGAGAGACTGTTCAGTAGGGCCTGTTGTGATAGGACAAGGGGTAATGGTTTTAAAATAGAAGGAGGTAGATTTAGATTAGATATTAGGAAAAATTTTTTTACAATGCGAGTTATAGAACACTGGAACAGGTTGCCCAGAGAGGTGGTGGATGCCCATCCCTGGAAACATTCAAGGCCAGGTTGGACAGGGCTCTGAGCAACCTGATCTAGTTCGGGATGTCCCTGCTTCTTGCAGGGGGGTTGGACTAGATGACCTTTGAAGGTCCCTTCCAACTCTAACTATTCTATGATTCTATGATTCTATGATTTTCAGCTTAATTTCTGACTTGGAGTATCTCAATTTTGTGGGAAAAAAATCACTGTAATTTATTATATTTCCAGCTCTAAGATGCATTGTTCCTGACCCAAAAGCGGATGCGTATAAAGGGTGAAATTCTTACAAAATACTGTATTACATACACACACAAATAACATAATTAATTGATAAAGTAACCTCCTATTGAGTGTACACCTGACTTTAACATGACTCTCTCCAATCTGGTTCAGCTTTTCTAATGCTTTTTTTTGCAGTGTTCATACCTTTGAATGTATTCCATTTTTGCACATGGGCCTTGTGCCATTTGTACATATTTTTTCTGTCATAACAAAAAAAAAGTCTGAAGTTAAAATTTGCATTAATCATGCTAGTCATTGTAGTTCCATTGCAACCAAAGCCTAAAATCTGTAGCAAAGGTAACCCAGTAAGCCATGCACACCTTAAAATTCACAAACTGAACTCTGCTTTTCAGTTAGAAGATTGCTATTGGTGTCTTCACTTAAACATAATTTATGTAGCAAATTCTACTAAAAATGTTTTAAAAGCAACGGTTATGTGAGAAATTCAGGTTCATTCATTATATAAAGGGCACTTCTGTGCAGCAGAGTCCACACGAATATAAGGAACTTGAAAGAAATAAAAGCACTACTCGTCTAGATAACTAATTCATCTAGGAAACTGGTTTTTGTTTGTTAGGGTTTTGTTTGTTTTTTAAATAGCGATTCATTCTTCTTGAATCAAACTAAACTTTGCAAGCACTGTTTACCTACACTCAATTTTTTTCTCTTAAAATTGAGTGAATATTTCATGTTTAAAAGAATCTGAGGAACAGAAGTTAGCCAAGCATATCTGATTTTTCATATAAATGTACACACAATTTAGCCAGAATTCACTCAAAGCAAGTGGTAGATCAAGACTCAGACTTAGTTTATTTCTCACTTCCCTAAAGAAACATCAAAATGAGCACATTCTGGATATTAAGTCTCTTTACCAAGGCAAGTCAGAGTTTTCATGAATATGCTTGCTGTTCTTCCTCTACCTCTCCCACCTGTTAAACAGAGAAATCAGGAATGAGAATACTACTGTCTGTGAATTAAGGGAAGCATAACTATTTCACATCTCCCTAGAGTACTGTTTATCTGGATTCAAATTCAGGCAGTATAAAGACAAATTGATGCTTTTTCTATCAGATTGACTCATGGACTTTGACTTGATCAACAAGAAAATCAGAACCTGATATTTCCCTTTAAGCTCTGTATCAGGCTGGATCTCCACAAGTGCCAATCTCTGCTTTTTTCCTTCTATAGGATGGCTTTTATTGTCTTATCTTTTAGTGTGAGTCCAGCTTTAATTTGAGGCATAAAAATAAAAAATAAAAAAAAAAGAATTATCAGTGGAGAGGACCATGTCTGGGACATACATGATCATTTGTAGAACTAATTAAAATTATTTTTTTTTCTTTTTAGAGTGTTATAACCTTTCCATATTATGTAGTTTTTCCAACATGGAGGTAACAATATTGGTTTCTCATGAAATTTGATGCTGAGCTCTTATTTATGCAATTATATGAATTTGTTCATGCTTTTTAGCATATACAGTTACTAATTGCAGGTTTGAAATACAAAATGTCAAGAGTAATTGAGGGACAGAGCTGTCAGCCTTCACAAACAGGTATCATAGAATCATAGAATGGGATGAGTTGGAAGGGACCTTGAAGATCATCTAGATCCAGCCCCCCTGCCCTGGGCAGAGACCACTAGGCCAGGTCACTCAAAGCCCCATCCAGGCTGGCCTTGAACATTTCCAGGGATGGGGCATCCACAACTTCTCTGAGTAACCTGTTCTAGTGCCTCACCATCCTCAGAGTAAAAAATTTCTTCCTTATGTCTAATCTAAATCTACGTTCTTCTAGTTTAAAGCCATTACCCATTGTCCTATCACTACATGCCCGTGTCAAAAGTTCCTCGACAGTTTTCTTGTAGGCCCCCTTTAGGTACTGGAAAGCCACTATAAAGCCTCCCTGGAGCCTTCTCTTCTCCAGGCTAAACAGCCCCAACTCTCTCAGCCTGTCTTCACAGGAAAGGTGCTCCAGGCCTCTTATCGTCTTCATGGCCCTCCTCTGGAATCACTCCAGTAGGTCCATGTCCTTCTTATGTTGGTGGCTCCAGAGCTGGATGCAGTACTCCAAGTGGGATCTCACCAGGGTGGAGCAAAGGGGGAGAATCACCTCCCTCAGCCTGCTGGCCATGCTTCCTCTGATGCAGGCCAGCATGTAGTTGGCTTTCTTGACTGCAAATGCACATTGCCAGCTCATGTTGAGCTTCTCGTCCACCAGCATTCCCAAGTCCTTCTCCTTCTCCTCAGGGCTGGTCTTGATCCATTCTCTGCCCAGCCTGTCTTTGTGCCTGGGATTGCCCTGACCCATGTGCAGGACTTTGCACTTGGCCTTGTTGACCTTCATGAGGTTGGAACAGGCCCACCTCTCCAGCCTGTCTAGGTCCCTCTGGATAGCATACCTTCCCTCCAGTGTGTTGATCACACCACATAGCTTGGTGTCATTGGCAAAGTTCTAACAACAAAGGTATTAAATAGGGTTGGTCACAATACTGACTCCAGAGGAATGCCACTCATCACTGGTCTCCACTTGGACATCAAGCTGCTGACCGCAACTCTTTGAGTGCGACCACCCAGCCAATTCCTTATCCACTGAGTGGTCCATCCATCAAATCCATGTCTCTCCAGATTAGAGACAAGCATGTTGTGCAAGACAGTGTCAAATGCTTTGCACAAGTCCAGGAAAGTGAATTTACCAATTAATCATGCCTCTTGCATAGTGTAACGTCATTTTCCCGTTAATTACAGATCTTAAAATACTTATGTTCTGCTGTCTACAGTCCATTTGTTTCGCTAGTAGAATTTTAAATTGTTTGTCTCATGTTTCATGATGGTGTACTTCCATTAAAATGAGATATTTTGATAGAAGTCAGAACTTAAATTAAAAATTACTAATAAATGTGTCTTTGTAAAGGTAAACAAAATAAGTATCTTCCTTTTTTTGTTTGTGATTACCTTTGAGATTGTTGTTTGTTTTGCCTTAAGTTCTAACAGAATTTTTATACTTAGTTTTTAAGAACTTATTATTCACTTATGTGAATTGCAGCAAGCACCTGAGGATTATTTTCTTTATAAATATATCATTGTATAGACTTCACTGTATGTGTTGTAGAATCAAATTAAAACCTTTTTCCTTAACAGCAGTGAATCGATTGTGGACTTCATCTGGTGAAAATAAACCCTGATGAATGACTCCTATGTTGGAAACACTGAGAAAGGTCAGTTACACGTTCCTTAGCAAAAATGGCATCTAGAGTCAGTCAGTATGTAGTCTGTAGATGCATGTGCCCTCTTGTACTTGTAGTTATGTCTTCTGAGATAAGAATTTTGTACCAATGCAAGTAACCCAGTAAATAACAATAAGCATTTTTTTTTTATAATTAGGAAGGGAAAATTATGCAGCATCTAATTATAACCTGTGGAATTCTTTGCTAGAGGGATTCAATAATCAACATGCATATTTTTTTTCACAAAATAATTTTAATAGGATTGGATAATTCCAGGTCTAATATGAAATGTATTTTATGCATGATCAGATCAAGATAATAATTTTTTTTTGCTTCTGAGTGGAGGCAGACCAATGCAAGAGGAGAAAAATTTACATACCTCTCTCTCCTGTCATGATAGATGTCTTGGAAGATGTAGTCCTGGTGTTTCATTTTATTTTGACATAATTGTAAGGCGAGAGCAGAGCAGATCGAGGGATGAATATTGCCCTGCTTCAGCATTAGATATCAGCCTAGGATTAGTCCAGCTACTGGATTAGTTCTCAAAATATTATGGCATAATATATATCAACACACTAAAAACAAAAGGAGCAACGTATAGCTAAAATGACAAGAAATTTAATTAGGTAAAAACTTCTTATTCTGTCTTTTCATTCTACCTTTTTAAAGAAATCATTTTACAGCTTGATTAAGAGATTTGCAAAACCAACATTTTATGCAAACAATAACAAAGTGTGTATTCATCACTATTGGTGAAAGCATGATTTTCAAATTCCAATCTAGTTAGAGTTTGTTTATTTTTGTGTGAATGTTGACAAAATAAATACAGGGATTTATAGAAGTTAAAAGCTTCTAGCTTAAAAAGAAGAAAAAAAACTTTTGATTATTTGCTTCTATTATACTTGGTTGTTTTTTCCTTATAAAATTAGACACTAAGTAGGAACTCCAACACAAAGAAGAGAATAATCAAGCTTGAAAATAAGGCATACAACAAAACTGGCCAAGGCAAAATTACCTGTCTTTAATAGTTTGAGTATGCTGCTTATGACATAACATGAATTATTTTTCTTATAACTGAATCAGACTGACACTTAGTCATTATTAACCAGAGTGCTATGCTTATAGATTCCTTCCCAAGAGGAATCCATCTCTGTAGGTCTTTAAGATGTAAGAGATTTTTATGATCATCTGACCTTACATCCTTACTAGACTTGTAGAAATGGAACTCCAGATTTCTGTATCTTTCATAATGACATACAGCAGAAATAAAACATAAAAGCAGAATTGTTGGATACCTGGAGTATCAGGGACACTTAGTGAACAATCCAGACCGAATGGAATTGTTATGTTTGTGAGCAGCAGGCCTCAAGGACATCACTGAAGCCGCTTGTGAGAAAGTAATGAAGCTTCTTGTGAGAAAGTACTGAAGCCACCTGTGAGAAAGTAATGAGGCCGCCTGTGAGAAAGTAAACGAAGCAACCTTGAAGAAGATCGTAAATAACTTTGAGAAAGTGAAAACGTGAAAAGTACAGGACTTTCCAGGTTAACGGACTTTCCAGGTTAACTAACTGCAAGTAGGAGGGATATGCAAATGTAACCATTAGAGCTTAAGCCAATCACACAATGACTAGTAGGCATATTTTATCTTAGCAATATAAATATGGGCATCCGGGACTAATAAATGGAACTACGCTTATTACTCATATTGGGTGTTTTGTCGTACCTTCCTCCGTCGCTTGCAAATGGCGCCCGAACAGGGACCTACTAGAAGACACTGATATTGGAGCGGCGGAGGCAGAGAAGCACCGGGAGCAGCGACCGGGGGGCAAGATCGACTACGCATTTGTCCTTCAGATGTGACAATCCGGAGCCTGAACCGTTGAAACAGGGGTTCACCGTCTGCCAGGGCTACAGGACAAGCTGCAAAAAAGGGGTGCCTTAATCAGGGAGCACCAATTGTGAGCACGTAATCAGGGAAAAAGGGGTGCCTTAATCAGGGAGCACCAATTGTGAGCACGTAATCAGGGAAAAAGGGGTGCCTTAATCAGGGAGCTCCAATTGTGAATACTTAATCAGGGAATAAAAGGGGTGCCTTCATCAGGGAGCACCAATTGTGAAACTGTCGGCAATAATGGAAAAGGAGGTAGCCCTAGAATTATTATGCTCTCTACGAGAGGACTGAGTTATGACTTGGCCATCCTAGAAGCTTTGCTGCAGTGGGCAAAGAAAAGAGAATTAATCCCCACAGTTGATGATCCTTTTGAACTCTCGACATGGGAAAAGATAAGAAAAAAGCTGTGGGATGAAATAAGTAAGGGATCTCCACCATGTGGAAGCTAATTAACGAAACATTGATAAGCATGAAAGCTGAGCGTTCAGTTGCTGCATCTGCTTTTGCGGCCTTAACTCCAGCCGACGGGTCCACCTCCGCTACCAGCATGCTGTTCTTGGGTTTAACGAGCCCTGCCGCCGCCCCAGCTCATGCTGAGGGTGGGGGGGTTCGAGGCCCAGCAAGGACTCCAGGAAATGCAGCCACAGCCCCTATAACTATGGATATGCGGGCACCAGAGGGAAAAACTGCCAAAGACTTTGCACCACCATCAGATGTACCACCGCCAGGCACCCCGCCACACTGCGCCAGTGCAGGCTCAGAGTCACGAGCCTTTTCGCCTGCGCCAACAGCTCCGGTTTATCCCCCGTTACCACCTTCTTCCCCGCCACCACGGCGTGAGGAAGAGGGGGATGAACATTCATCCGGCTTGAAGGACGCACAGCTGCAAGAGACACTAAAAAGGCTGGAAGCACTAGAGGTTCGCCTAGAAGGGTCACTGGAAAATTCATCAACTCCTTCACCTGTGCCACATCGAGACCTGCCAGTGTCCAACCTATTCGTTCTGAACGGAGCATCGGGTGAGATCAATCTTTTTGCACCTTTGCAAGGGATGCCGGCGGGAGGGGCCGGGGATCCCAATCCAACAGCGTGGTGGAAAGGGGTGATTTGAGATGCCGTGATAGAAGGACAGCCTTTTCCCATGGCATTTCCAGTTGTGACTGATAATACTGGGAAAAGTGTGTGGAAAGCATTAGACTGGAAAATATTGAAGGAAGCTAAAAGCGCAGTTACTCAGTATGGGCTAAAATCATAATATGCTCAATCTGTGTTGCAGCATATTTTTTTGTCACAGTTGCTAGCTCCTTATGATATTAGAATGATTGTCCACATGCTTTTGCTACTGTCACAGCAGCTGCAGTTCTTTCAGTACTGGCAGGCTGCTTGTGATAGGGCAGCTGCATCGCCTCGACAACAGGGTGATCCATTATTCGGGGTGCAAACTCAAATGCTGATGGGAGTGGGACCCTACACACGATCTGATTGGCAAGCGCAATTTGCTTCCGAAGTGTTACAACTGGGCCAAGATTTGGCTTATAGAGCGCTTGCTAGGGTGCACAATGAAAAGTCCGGACCTGTCTTTATGTCAGTAAGGCAAGGTCCCACAGAACCATATGGGAAATTTATTGATCGGTTGCACACTGCAATTATGGCTCACCCTGATCTGGATGATGACATGAAAGCAAAGTTCTTAGATATGCTTGCCTTTAATAATGCTAATGAAAAAAAAAACTGAGAGAGCCCTTACTGTGCTGCCAAAAGGATCTAGTACAGGGCAACTGCTGGAAGCTGCCGAGCGAATGTTAGAAAAAGAAAAGGCTACAGTCATGGCTGCTGCTGTAGGTGCAGCAGTTAAACCGTTGATATCAATAAAGCGGCACGTGATTAACTGTCTGTAACCCCCATTCCCTCTTCCCGCCCCCCTGCCCCCCATCCCTGTCCCGCTCAGGGGGCAGGGGAGGGAGGTGGAGATGGTGTTAAGCCCGGGAAGAGGGAGGGGTGGGGGGAGGTTGTCTTGTTCCCTTTTTCATTATCCTGCTTTGGTTTTAGTGATGGTCTGTTTTGCTTGTAGCGGTGGCTTTAAGGATCCCTCCCTATTCTTGTCTTAAACCTCGGGTTTTAGTTTTCTTTCCTCTTATACATTTGGGGCCACGGCCGCCGCCAGGCGTCTCCACCCCCCCGCCCCTGACATGGTTAACAGATACTCCTGTCTGAGTCGAGCTTTGTATAAGTGGAAGGACCGTTCCCTCTTATAACATGGGGGAAGGGATACTCTTATGTCTTTACAGGAGCAGTAAACAAGTGGATCCCTGTCTGTATCATCTGTGGGTAAGCCTTTCAGAATGTGTTTGGTTGACCTGCCAGATACCGGTAGGACGGCAACTCTGTGTAAAACAGCAGCAACCACGAGTGCTGAGTGCTAAAACTACAAAAGATGAAACTTTTTGGGATCAGTAAAGATGGACTTCTGTCTATTTTTTTTTAACTATTCAAGAGCTAATGTTTCTAGAGGGGTAATGATTGTAAATGCTTTAAGATCTATGCATTGCAATGACACAGCATGATGTAATCATGCGAGCACATATCAAAATCCAGACAGCATAAAAGACCTAAACGAAGCATACATAGCATTGAATCTGATTGCCAAGATAATACAGAGTTTTGGAAACCAAGTGAAATTATTGCTGCTTCAGTCTTTACACCTAGTGTGGCAAGTGCCTAGGCATTAGCTATGCTAAATAAATTGGACGGTTGGCTTGCTAAGCAAATAAATACAACTGCATCGGCACTATCAACGCTGTTAACTGATGTAGATTCTATATACTATGCTACTTTACAAAACAGAACCGCTGTTAGCCTGCAGAGCACATATTTGACAGGCCTTGTTGCATGTGCTAGCCACACATGCAGCAACGTCTAGTCAGGCCTTGTTGTATGCGCTGGCCATGCATGCAGCAACACCTAGTCAGTACTCTTTCACTGAATCTGCTGAGGGTATAAACAGAGGTGGCTCGGAGTGAAGGGGAGAGGACGGACCCAGAGCACACTTTATTTACAACAGGGGATGCCCTGAAGGTGCTGCGCCTGCCTCCCTTCTCTGCTCTGACCCGGCTGATAATCATCCTCTTGCTCAGCGGTGTCTTTGGCATAGCTGGGTTAGTAACAGAATAGATTTTTTTATTATTAGCACAAAATCATGATTGTCAGGATTTTGATGGGCTTTGCTGCATGAATCTGTCTGATCATTCGGAATCTATTCACAAAAGTATTCAAAACTTGCAAAAAGGAGTACAAAACCAGCAACAAAGTGATGGTTTTGATATATTCAGAAATCTTTTGGTGAGTTGATATAAGCTTGTTACTAATAGCTGTAGGATGCTTATTCATTCCTTTTGTATATGTATTTTGATCTATATTCTGTGTCTTAAAATGTGTGCAGACTTTAATAGATAAAGCGTTGAAACAAGCCTCTTCTCATAAACAAAGAAGGGGGAGATGTGGTATTTCGCTGAGTCAGTATGGTATCAGTGAAAGCAACCTGACCTTGGGGGAGGAATGCAATCATGCTCTCAGGAAGAAAGCCATGGAATGAGAAGGGAAGCTTTAAGATCCAAAACATTGTTAGCAGAATTTATCGCTTGTTTCAACAGAGGCCTGCAGAAAACTAGTCATTGCTCTTATAGATAAGAAAGTTACTGGAGTTGTTATATCTATAATAGTAGAAGAATGTTATAATAGAAAATTACTAGAAGGTAGTGAAACTTAGCTTTGCTTCATAATCATGAATATGTATAACGTGTGATCAGTAATTTTATTAACTAAGCTTGTGTGTGGCATAACTGGGCGGTTGCTGTCCTTGGTTAAAATTGGAATTGTGATACTAGGCATCATACCATGCTTGCAAAAAATGATTGACAACTCAATACAGACAATCTGGCTCATAAAAAAAAAAAAAAAAAAAAAAAAAAAGGGAGATTCAGTAGAGGCCTACATGAACCTAGTTGATATTGTAGTAAAATAAGGTCAGGAGGACCAAGAAGGGCCATAGGAGGACCATATTATTTTGGAAAATTGATAATGTTTGCTCCATTATGGAATCATACTCGAGCAAGAAGATCGCTGAAAGTATTGACTCCCCATTGTGACAGCAATTAAACCCTGTTGGGTACAGCTGAGCAGATAGCATTATCTTTATTTGTTCCTTGGGCAGCAACTGCAAAAACTTTAGCTAACTTCAATAAATTAACTTGTTGGGCACAAAAGCAAATGAATTTAACCTCTAGCATGTTATCAGGATTATTAGAAGACATGGATAGCATGCATCATGATATTTTTGCAGAATCTATCAGCCATTGATTTTTTGTTATTAGTGCATAAGTGGGTCTGGATTGTTCAAAACAAAAAGGGGGATTTGTTGGATACCTGGAGTATCAGGGACACTTAGTGAACAATCCAGACCGAATGGAATTGTTATGTTTGTGAGCAGCAGGCCTCAAGGACATCACTGAAGCCGCTTGTGAGAAAGTAATGAAGCTTCCTGTGAGAAAGTACTGAAGCCACCTGTGAGAAAGTAATGAGGCCGCCTGTGAGAAAGTAAACGAAGCAACCTTGAAGAAGATCGTAAATAACTTTGAGAAAGTGAAAACGTGAAAAGTACAGGACTTTCCAGGTTAACGGACTTTCCAGGTTAACTAACTGCAAGTAGGAGGGATATGCAAATGTAACCATTAGAGCTTAAGCCAATCACACAATGACTAGTAGGCATATTTTATCTTAGCAATATAAATATGGGCATCCGGGACTAATAAATGGAACTACGCTTATTACTCATATTGGGTGTTTTGTCGTACCTTCCTCCGTCGCTCGCACACAATTACTGCCATTTGATTGTATTTTAAACATTTTAACTACTTAAGACTCATACTCCCCTACAACTACAATAGCTTCCCTTATTTACAGGAAAAATTAGTGTCTATGTCTTTTCCAATAATTGTAAGGAAAATGCATTCTCCTCAGATTATAATATTGGAAAGTAGTCAGTGGAATGGTATTAGTGAAAAAGGATTTTCTGGTCTCTCAATTCATTTTGGTCTTCTGTTCAAATTAATGCAGTGTTGGAGGAAGTAGCTGACTTTAAAAGTATCAACTCAAATCCCAGTCTGTTGTTTCTTCCTTTGAGCCCAAAGGTGTTAACATGTTACTCCTCCACTTCTTGCAGCTTCAGTGATGTGAAGAAATGTATTTTCATATAGAGAACTTAGGATCCCAATTATGTCAGTCAGTTGAGGTAGCATAGTCTTGAGTTAGTTGCAAATAATAGATAATAACACTAAAATCAGTTTGTCTCATTACACTGTAAAAAATCTGATGTGTTCCTATGCTCATAGTTATGGTTATTCCTCCACAATGTTCCATGAGATCTTTCAGTGGTATCCTCCTTTGACAAGATAAAACCAGAATGGTCAGAGCATCCTACAGTATCTTTAGACTTTTCCCATAGTATTATAAAACTCTACTACTGAAAAAAAAACCAAGCTAAATGCTCCCATTTCTGTAGGGTTTACTTTTCTAATTAGGTGGCAGTGCTCTTTTTGTTCTTTTTGTTCCCTGGCCTGCTTTCTTTTTCTTCTTTTTTTTTTTCTTTCTTTACTATTTGATAGGATATGCTTAGAGTTCATAATACTGTCTATACATATTGTTTTAACAAATGAATCAAATATTGACAAAAGTCCTTATTCTAGTCAAGGGCTTACTATAAGATGAATGCTACAGACACTCCAAATCATAATTTTAAAATTTAAAAAAAAACCCCTACTTTTAATTAAAAATATTGCAAGAAACTTTTTGCTATATCTGTCTCTTTCTGAAAGTATCAAGAGATTCATCACACCCAGCAAAACCCAGATCTGTTTAAATTTCTTCTTAAAATTACACTAGCTCTGAGCTTCAAAGGCACAGTTGTATTTCTACAGCTGTCAATGAAAGCTTAAAGTGAGGAGAAAGAACCAGGATCTCTGCATTAGTATTTTACTAGAATTATCTGTAGAAGGAGGAGGGGGAAATAGAGGAGGGGCTATACTCAAGAAAAAAAAAATAAATAAAAAGAGAGAAAATAAAAAGGCAGAAAGAAAGAATAAAAGTGAGAAGCTTGTTCAAGAGTGAAGCTGGAACTGTTCTTCAGTACGCACTTTTGCCCTGTCCAACCTTGGTTCAGCACTGTAGGAGATCTTCAGCTTTTGCTGCCTGTGCCTAGACTGCCAGCCCCAGCTCAGTTCAATGCATCCTTCTGCAGGCAGTCCCTGGGTTTTCCACATCTCTCAACGTGGTACTTTCCAGCTGAGTTTTACCAGAGTGTAGCCTGCTTTAATTCTCTTCTGTGCACTGCCTGTGGCTGAAAAGGAGTTGGTTTCATTTATTTATTTACTTTGATTAAAAGGCAGTAAAATTAAAGATGAGCCAAAACAAACCCCAAAGCTTTGGCTTCTGTTAAGTGGAAATCAACTGTATCCAGCTCTCTGTCTAATCCCTAAATTAAGGTCAAATGAACCTCTGCATCTGAGACCTTCTGAACTTCACTCTTGGGAGGTTAGCCCCATCTCTAATAAAATCAGCTGCTTATACAAAGAAGAAAAAGAAGATGATCCCCTTGAACAGGGAAGCAATGTCATATTAAAAGATGCTCTTTCTTGACAGACATTTTTTCCTAATGGTACAGAATAGGCTGTGTGTCTACAGAAGAAATCCAGTTTCATGTGCTGTAAGAGAAACCAGACCCACTTTCAGAGTAAAGATTCTGAAACAGGATATGCTCAATAGGGCGGTCCCACTGCACTGCATTTCTGATGTGCCACGGTGTGTGTTATCAACAGGCTTAGTGGTTTCCTTTGAACAGATAGCAAACTCTGCATGGCTTCCCTCACTCTTATTCTTTTACCAAAAATTAACATCTTTTTCCTCCTGCCACTGCAGAATACTTCAGGGAAAGCAGATAGCCCTGTTGTCTTCATGCACTGTGGAGTTTATTAATAAAAGAACCAATTCCTACCACCGTGGCACCTTTAAAAACTTATTAAATTACAGCAATAATTTTCTGTTAGTTATGTTTCTGATCCTGTTTGGGTTTAAAGTTATGGCTCGTTATGTTTAGCATCTGCTTTATGGACACTGTTTTCTCATTGTGAGTAAATCAATAAATCAACTAGAGGCAGTAAGTTTTGCATAGATTTGCGGTAAAGAAATTGAAGATTGCATCAAGTAACTTTTCCTACTACAGGCGTATCTGGAAAAGAGAGAATATTGGCAGTATCAGGATATGAAAAATAAGACATCCCACTGAATGGGGGAAGAGTTTGGCGTTCATCTGAATTAGACTTCCAATCTATCTGCAAGCTTGAAGTAAATATCCTTAGTGGTAGGGATTCTGGGATGGTTAACCCTGTCCTGAGTCCATGTTGCTTTCAGCATCTGAATGGATAAGAAAGTGTGTGAAGAAGCTGATCTTCCCCATCTATATAGATGACAGTGGTTATGCTCACATTTGGAGAAAACTGATCTCAATAATAGGCCACATCAAACTATAGGGTAGTCACTTAGCAAATTCCAATCCAATTTTCTAATGTATGATAGCAACATTTCACTGGATGATACTTCAACTTTGCTCCAACTCTTGGAGGATTTTGGCTGTTGTAGGGATAAAATGTCTTTGCTTCTAGACAGCTAAGTGGAATTTCATAAAGTGAGATCACTCATAATCTAGTGTGAACTCACAGATAATGCAAACAATGGAATTCTGTGTGGCATTTCTTGTAAATAGTATATGTAGTATTTAAGGATACATAAAGAAAAAATATTTGACAAGGCTGGAAAATGACCCAAAGTATATTGAGTATCTTCAGATTTATATTTCAGATTGTAAATAAAGAAAAAAAAGGCACAACCTGAAACACCGGGCAAGCGAATGAATAGATTTGTTTCTTATGTGCAAGTATACCAACTTCAAAGGAATATATTTCGTCATTTTGCAAATATGAACAAGGAAGTAAGTAGATAAGAATGTGAGAAAATTATTCAAACAATATAAAAATCCATCTAGATGAATAGGTAAAAATCATAAACATTGCAGAAAGTATGGCAAGTACATGATGAGTATCAAGTTTCTCAAAAAGGCTCATTGAATTCTTGAAATAGTATAGAAAGTCATCTGTCTTCTGATGTGCATAGGTGAGAGCCGTCTAAGGAAGTGTGACAGATGGGGAGAAAGTAGAGTTGAAACCTTTTTGTTACAATAGTGCAAAATTATCTCACAAAGGGAAAAAAAATGAATAGGTCTGTTAATCATTATTTTAATATCAGGAAAACCAGCATATTTAGTTCCTAAACCAAGCAACAGATCTTTTGCATCATTCTTGATACTGTCTTTGTTGCTGCCAAGTTCTCAGAATTATTCTGGAATCTGCAGATGCCTGTGTGATGGTAGAGATCTGGAGCAGTATCAGTAAGATTTCTGGTACATGCTAGCTTTCCAGGGATACAAAATTCTCCCAAAAATTACAGTTTGTGGGTTGTTTCTCCCTCCTTACCTCCCTCTCCACCCACAGAGGACTTTTTTTTTTTCCCCTAAAATCCATTTATAATAGCAAAGAAACACATTTATAGTTTCAGGGACATTTTTAATGTTCATAAAATGAAATTCTGTTTGAAATCCACATACAAAAATACAACAAGTAGTTCATTAAAAACCCTGATTCTTGAAACTGAACAGTCTCCTGGCAGTTTTCTGTACTGTAGCTGTCACTGTTTCCCTCTGCTTAGGTGACATTGTTCTTTCTTGGAATCAAGAAGATCAAAGCAACTTCTAGCCTCATGTAGTTCTTGTGGTTGTGAATTATGAAAACAACTACAGCTGCCTCAGAGACTTCCACATTGCCTAGAGTTTCAGTTGTATATTTAGCAGAATAGTAGGGAAGATGAGAGTGGAGGAAGGAAGGGCACTCATGGGAAGAAGGGAAGCTGTGGATGAAGTTCTGAGTGTTATTTTTGAATAAATTAATATCTCTAGTAACTTGTGAATGCTTATCCTAATTCTAACTTTTTTTTAGGTTCTTCTTTATGTTAAATATAATGTATTTTGATGTTCTTAACAGAATGGACAAGGAAGTGAGATGTCTAAATTATTTCTATTCCTCCTCTTCTTTCTTTCATGCATACACCAGAAAATAAGTCTTTGGATCTTGGATTTTTGTTGTCTAGAAATGTTGTTCTTCCTGTAATTTCCCTTTGGTTAATAGCTACTTCTCAATTCCTAATCTAATAAATTGCATCCTTTTATCTAAAAAAAAAATCTCAAAACCCAAATCCCAAAACATTTTACATATCTTAGTGAATAATACTATTTCATTTGGAAATAATTTCTCTTTATAATATTACTGATCTGTAAGGATTTGAGGTTTTTGTTTTTTTTTAATTCCAAACAAATGCAAAAGAAAAGAATTGAAAGCAAAGGAAACTTTACCCATGACATCTAGTTCTGCTAGACTTCTAGGGCTTTTATCAATGACAATCTGCTACTCTAAAATATGTTAATGTTTTACATATTGTTATGATGCCAACCTTTGTGTTCCACAAGACGTGACAAGTTTCTCTAGAAAAACAGATTCTCTTCAGACTTCATTTATAGTCATAAATACTTTGTGTAAGACTCAAATTCTTCATATGTAATATCCTTTCATTTTGATGTTTATTTAACTTTCTATCTTTTATTGTTAACTTTTGTTCACTGAGTTTTAGCCATGTAACCAAAAATTGAGCAGAACTGGATATCTGGCAGTTCTGCCTCTTCTGTTTATCCACCTTAAGAATTTTACTTCAGTCCCTCAGGGTCTCTGGGGGAAAAAAAAAATCTCTTTACACATTTTTGGCAGAATTTGTGCCTTTTTTAACAAAATTGTTACTTAAGGTACAGTATCCTTAGGGCTGTGAAGAACTGCTCAGTTGCAGGGCTTGGACTAAAAGGTTCATTTGTATATTTCTACTATTAATCAAGAACAAAATCTCTCCCAGGCAAACCTCAAAAGATATGCGATTTGTTTTTGAATCAAGTTGTACACCATTGCCCTTCATGTTTGGAATGTGGTCCTGAAATCAAAGCTTTAGTAATCCAATTTGAATAAAATAAATTATAAACGAGGAGATATGAAACAAATCTTGTATTAGAGTTTCCTTTGGAAATGGGTGGCTAAGTTGTGACCCCAGATTGAGCTCCTATGGGATGCTATTGCTCCAGCAAAGCTCGAAGGACTGTGTCCAAGTTTCCTGCTGAGATTTGTCTGTAATATATTTTTGATAGAACAAGGCTAATACAGAAATACAATTACTGCAAGTACTAGTTCAAATTTTAAATAGTATAGAACACAACCGTTATTGCATCCCAATGGTTTGCTTTGCGTTACAGCTCAAATATTTGTAATTTCTTAGAGAAATCACAGAAAAAAAAAACCTAATTATAAACTGGAAATAATTTTCATCTCCTTTTGAGAAAAAAAAATGCAAACCCCAAACTCCTGGTTTTCCATTGAATGGTGTCTGTTTGCACATCTGAAATGGCACTTTTCATATAAATTTTCTTCTAAAAATGTAAAGAGCTCCTCCATCCCCACCCATATTTGAGATCCAAAATTTTTTCTTTAGAGGGTGAAAGAATGTATTCTCTGTGCACCTATACAAGCAAATTTATTTATTTTTACCCCTTCTTTTTAAAATTTACCATTCAGTCTAAAGAGACAGGATCCCTTTCCAGATTTCATCTGCCATGATGCAGCAGAGTTATGTTGGAGGAGCTGACCATGAAATCAGCCTTCCAAAAAGAGAATCGGGTATACTATTGTCAGTGCAAATGAAGAAAGGTGACAAGACTACAGAGACAAATGAGTCTGAGATATACAAATGTAGCTCCAGCAAGGCTTGTAGTGACATTCAAAAACTGAAGTAACCAACTTTTAAACTTTTTGATCAGCATTCAGGTGCTTTCAGAGGACAAAACCAATCCAGTTAACTCCTGCATATTGATATTTAGAGTGAGGTAACAAACAATCCACAATGTGTTAAAAAAAAATAAGTGCCCTTGAGTGCATTTTTCAAATTATCTTGCACAAGAAATTTTGCATGAGTTAATTTGAGAAAACTTACATAAACTTTGACATTAAAAAGAAAACAGCAACTTGGAAAAAAAGTTTGTGTGCAGTTTAGAGTGCTAGTAAAATACACAAATATATAGAATGCTACTAAGTTCATCAGATAAAAGGTATATAGTTTTCATACTAAGATTATATCTCATTTTAATTTGTCTGAGCCACAGTAAAAATGGAAATCTGCTGCAAAAATCTTTCTGCTATTTTTTAAACTATTATTTATATTCCTGGGGTTTTTTCACTCTCTTCTGCCTACAAACATGTGACACATGATCGTGCCCATAAAAAGAAAGAAATGATGTGTCACTCTGAGCAATCCTAAGTAGCATGAGAGAAATGATATGATGATGATGATAATAATAATAATAATCATCATCATCACCATCATAGTAGTAGTAGCAGTAGTAGTAGTAGTAGTAGTCTTTGGTGTTTTGACCAATTTTTCTGATATGGATCATGTTAGCATCACCGACTCTTTATTCATTTCTGTAGTCTGTGTGATACCCATGAAATATTAATCAACAGTTCTGAATACTGATGAATAATAATAATCTTTCCCTTAGGATATGCTCATTCATTCATTCAAATTGTCTCTATGCTGGTGTGCAACAGTGTTTGTTTAGAAAAGAAAGGCACCACAGGAACCAACAGTTCTGTTGGTTAAGACAGACAAATTCAAATAAAAGTAGTGCATGCACTTTTCACAATGATGGCAATTAAATTTTGGAATATCAACAAAGAGAAATAGTGGATTAAACATCTTTTCATAGACTTCTCAAGCCTGGACACTTTTCTAGAAGTTTCAGTGTTAGGGATAGTTACGTGGAAACATTGCTTTGTATAGTAGAAGTCTCCAGTAAGTGATTCAGGAACTCCTTCCAGCTTCTTGGCAAAGAGTCTTTCTTGTGTTGTATCATGTGAGATTTGCATTGCCCCATTTCATGGTCTAAATTGAATTGTTGGTGAAATCTGGACAACATTCTAACCTTCCTGAAGCTGAAGTCACCATATTCCTAGTGTAACGTTTGTTAAAGATTTTATATATTGCTACCTAAAATTCTACTGCTCTTTCAAATTCACTTTTGCTCCCTATATCACAAGCCCAGGGAGGAACTAGAAATTCTCAGGGAAACTCACTTTCTACAAACTTGCTGTCTTTGTGGTAACTAGAATTTGTCTAAATAGCATGACTAGAATTTAATTTCCTTCCAAGATCATTTTATATATTATTTATTTCTAAATAAATCAAATCCAAAATTTGTGAGAGCCAAAGTGTCTGGAGCACAGATATTTGATGTGAAACAGAGCATAGAGTCATAATTTTTTACTCTCTTTGAGCAGAAATGCCTACATGCCTATTCATCATGCCTGGGAATTTCATTATCCATTGAAACATGAGGATTTGGGCATTTTGGCTGAAGCTGAATGAAAATAGCTCCACTATAATTTTATACACATAACCATATTTAGTATTTTATTAAGTAAAATCAATTTTTAGTAATCTTAGCTAAACTGGTAAGAAAACTTCCTAGAATTTTTTTTTTGTTTTCTCTTTTCTTTTCTGTAAAGTGACTTACAAAAAATCTAAATTCAGGATATTTGCTACCTATTTCTTTCCTTTTCCAAGATCATCATTAAATGTATCTCACTTTCTTGAGTTGCTAGGTTCTAGTCAGGCAAGCAAGAAGGTTCCTCTCTCTGTTATTTTTGTTCCTTGGAATCTGAAAACAGAACTTGCAGTTCTCTAAAATCACAGTCTTTGTTGGATCTCTAAGGTAATTCTAAGTCTTTGAAATCGTCCTAACCCATTTCTCCTCTTCTTCAGACAGTATTTGCATTTAACAGTCTATTTATTTATAAAGCACCTCCTGACAGGCGCTCAGAAGTAGTTGTCTGTCATAAACCATTGGGAGTTTCTTGAGAGGCTGCAGAGCTGGGAGTTGTACTAACTCATTTGTTTGAGCGACAGCAAATTTGGCTCTAACACTGAGCAACCCAACCAGTCTGTGATTACTAGCATGGCTGTGCAGTCACAGCCTCCCGAGAGATGGAGGCGGAGAGGTCGGTAGCCCCACAAACATTCCAGTAGTGACATGTAAGGGGACAGAAGCGGTAACTTTACAGCGCTGCACTCAGAAGAAACAGGCCAGGCAGACACCTTCAAACTGCTATCTTCTTAAGACAAGCTTTCCCCTCGAAATGAAAAGTACGTAAGTGTCAGTGCTACTCTCTGAATCACAGAATATCTCTCTTCTGCTCTCTGTGAAATCAGAACACTAATGTTCTGCTCTGGCCTTGGCTCAGCTCAGTCAAAGGAATTTCTCCTTTAATTCAAAGCAGTAAGATGTTAGTATCTACTACATTGCAGTTTGGCTGCAGAAAAGTGAAATAAAATTAATTGCCTCTATTAAAAACATTGTAGCAAGCAAGACAACAAGGTAGATTTAAAAAAAATAAAAGGCACATCATTTGTCCCCAGCTGACTACTTGAACGAAGCATTGCATTCCATTTTCTCAGTCATTGGATAGTAAGAGTGCAGACAATACAAAGGATACTTGACTGAAGTCATAAAGCTCACCACTTCAAAGATACCAGTATTATTTATATCATAGTTCAACAACTACTCTGGATTTTGTTGTATTTGGTCTCATTTATGGACAAAGAGGAAGCACGCTTAATATATAATTAAAGTCAACAATTTATTATAATTGAAACCTTGAAAGTCTAATAATTAATAATCCAGATGTAACTGTTACAGGAAAAAGTACAAATAATAATGCAGTTAACGTATGTGACATTTCCACTCCTTTTTCTCGTGTTATGCTGTCTTGTATTACTGTCAACTCCGCACACTGAACTGCTTCAGTGGAAAGCGTGTTTGCTACAAGACAGCAAAGTTGTGCTTTTGTAAAGTTTTGTAGGCACTGAGTTTGTATCCTTGTTAGGCAAGTATTATAGTGATATTTGATTATATAATAGGGAGAGAAGCTTGAATCAATCTATAGAAACTCTTAAAGACAAACATATACTGACAGGTTATCAGAAAATATTTACAAAACTACTAGTCATAGGGATCCTGATGTCTTTTTGGCTAGACCTTTAAAATTATTCTTATGTCTTTTTGTTATAGAGATCATGATCTTCTGTTACTCCAGTCTTGGTAGCCTTCATGCTACTGCAACAAAGCTCCTCAGTATTGACCTCCAACAGTTCTGCTTTTCATACTGATCACTGAAAAACAATTGGCCTCTTCAGAAATAAAAGGTAATATGTGTAAATATCATTACAGGTAAATAAATGAAAAGACAGATTTGGAGGGCTCATAAATTAATTAGAAAATTTGGGTGTAAATGTTTGTTTATTAATGTATTTATTTCAACTAAAGCTTTTTCTGCCTCTTTCTATTCTAGGTCAGGCAACTCACTTAAAACAATAAAAGTTATCCACACATGAGCATCAATATATAGTCTGGATGGATCAACGAATGTATATAGATAAATCCTTCTCCTGTGGGCATGGGTCATAGTTCTGAGAAGATGCAACTCCAGTTTACTACCAAACCAATTTGTCAGCCTTTTTTTTCTCTCTCTACCCCTCAGGCCCACATGATGTGCACACAACTAGCATAAATTTGTTCCTGCTAGATGAACTGTAGACTGCAGTGAAAATATCTAATTCAGTCTGCTTCAGATTCACATTTCACACTTGCAATGGGACAAATTAAAACTTGTTCAAAGAAAGAACCAAGCTGTTTTCAATTGATCATATACATATAACCTGTTTTCCTAAAAGTAATGGCATTTCATATGCAGAGTGAGATATTAACAGATTGGGACTCTGATGAGACTGTCTCTTTGAATATTTCCATTATTTATCTATTGTTGATGATTTATACACATTTTTCTTGAAGAATCCATTAGCCAGCTGTTTTATCAGCATTTAAAAAATCACAATATTAAGATAGATATCATTGTTGTAAGAAATAAAAATGAAAAATATGACAATGAGGAAGTTCATCTGTGTGAAACTATGTCCTATTGGAGGCTTTTCAAGAGTAAATGAATAAATATTTGACTGAAACTTCAGCAGAGAAGTGTTTTGTCTTTCGTAAAGGTTGTCCAAAGTAAAGAGCCTTGCTGGCATCCCTTTGACTTTATTTTGTTTGAGATTAACTTTATTAACATAATTCAGTCTTCAAGAATAAAGACTCATGGAATTGTTCTCATTACTTTTTGAATAATTGCTTGAAAGTGTAAGGGGTCCTTATAGGACACCTGAAAATCTGTTTGCCTGCTGATCTTCCCTGGATAATTTCACTTACTTCTTTTCTCTTTGAGTGCACATCAAATCTAGTCTGCTCTTCAGTTCTGCTTAAAAGTAAAAGAATGTGCAAAAGCTGTGGCACTTTCCTGCTACATGATTGAGCTAATCTTTCTATATATGGCCAGGTAAGTTCATCAGAAGGCTGATTCAAAGCACCTGAAATGTTGTAGAATACAGTTTCATAGTACTTTGTCTTCATAGGTAAACCTCAGTTCAGGAGTCCTCATCTGATGCTGTTCATTTCTGCTTACACTTCAGTTCTGTGTCTCTCCAGTTGTTATGATGCAGTGATTTATGGCAACATGCTATAGTCAAATCAATAACACAATAAATACTTGTCATCTTCCTGTTATTTTTTTTTCAGAATGTTATTTTTACCTAGATCTTTTCACAGATCCAGCTTACATTATGGTCGCATGGAAAGTAGTCTGGGTACAACAGCAAACTGAAATCTGCACTATATCTTGACATTCAAATGGTTGAGAGTAGTTTGGTGCTGTAAAGTGGTTTTTCCATCAAAGCTAGCATAGTTTGAAACTATTGCCTGCTAAATTTGGGTTTTGTGCTTGAAACGTTAGTCAATAGAAATGCAATGCTGGTAGGAATCTCTATAAAAGATTTTCTGACTGTCTATAGACACTATCATATATTGTAACTGTACAGAATTCTTACTACAGTACAGGCCAAGCTGGTTATATCTTCTGGCTCTGCTTCCATTTTAGCATTAGATGTTTCTACTAATAACAGCCTGTAAACCAGTGTGGATTGATAGGAGTAATACAGATGCACTGCTGTTAGGAATTCAAGAGGCAAATGCCAAACTGC
This sequence comes from Chlamydotis macqueenii, assembly GCF_036417535.1. NCBI lineage: Eukaryota > Metazoa > Chordata > Aves > Otidiformes > Otididae > Chlamydotis > Chlamydotis macqueenii. The sequence goes on along the minus strand of NC_141560.1, from coordinate 47,573,328 downwards.
ATTCGTCATTTGCCTTTATCACATCACTAACATTCTGTCCTCTAGTCTGTCTTCACTTGGACTATGACTAATATTCCACAGTTCTAAGAAGCTTCAAATGACAAAGATTTTTAACTAGTAATAAATAAATAAATAAATAAATAAATAAAATTGCCACAAAAATGTTTCTTCACTTCCTATTGATATAAAGTCCAACCTCAAAATTACACTCAAACAACTTTTCAGATTTGTCATTAAACAAAAATGTTGAAAAAAATCAGTTCAGGTTTAATGGAATTTCTTTTTTTTTTTCCCAGAAAAAAAAAAAGTAATCTAGAATGTGAGTAATTAAATTAACCCAAAATAAAGTGTTTGATTTTGGTACATTCAACACAGGCCAACAGTAAAGATTTAAGCCATCAGAGAAGGAAGTTACTTCTACTCAGTGCTCCAGTTCCTCACTTCAGAAATCCAAGACTTGGCAAATATTCAGTTGTTTTTATTATTATAGGAAAGTTCAGGCAGCTTTTATCATTATCTATGGAGATTATCTAACAAAAGCCTATGGGGTATCCTTTGGAGGTGACAGTGAACATGTCATTGAAAGAGATTAAGCAATTAAAAAAAAAAATCTCTTCTGTACATTTCTTCTCAAATTATTAAATCACTAAAATTTGGTACATAATTTAGGAAGAGCTGAGATTTTTTTTTAGTGAACTTATTATAGTAGAAAAAAAAAAAGTAGGTCTGTGTTTTTGACCCAGTTTGCTTAGATCCGTGAAAAGATCACTTGACTGTAAACTTCAAGAAACACTTTTTTTTTTTTTTGCTGTCCTCAAAGCTTATTAGCTATTAACAATAGAAATGGGACAGTTAAAGTTTCAAAGTCAGCACTATCTCTCTCTAGAAGTCATCACTGGATGAACAAAGCTTGGTTTGATATATATGGAAAGTACATAGTTCTTTAAATGTGTGCATAATTTCCTAAATTATTTTTATGGTCATTTTTGAGTGGAGATTTACTGCTACATTTTGGGCCTTGCCTGCTTCATGTGCTTCGTAATACTTTAGCTGACATTCTATTTAAAACTTCTCATTATATTGCACATTTGTTTATTCTTTAACTAGAGAGAAAAATCCCTAAGAACATGTGTTCACACTCTTGGAATCTCAGTGCTTACTCTACAGCTCTTTTATCAAGCTTTCTTGTTTTAACCATCACCTCTTCCTACTGTTTCAAGTTATTCTTGTATAGCTTCCCTCTGTGCTCATTGTTTTCTTTCTTCTTCTTCATAGTTTCATTAAATCATATTTGTATGTGCATATGACATATTTGAATAATTTGGCAACAGAATGCTGAAAGGAATGCCTACAAGTTTTTCTGCTTATCTTTTAAGATTGGATTTTTACCTTCCTTTCATACTCCTACAGAAACAAAAAATGTTTATTCTTAAGTTAACAAATTCCAAGCAACCTTCTGACACCAATACTGTCTTCCTTCAGGAGAAAAGATTAATACAGATGCAGAAAAATGTCTGATTTCAAATGTTATAAGGACTACATAGTGTCTTGTAAGATCTCTGTTTTCTTACATCAAGGGTTAAAATGCAATACTGTAATTCTATTAAAAACATGTAAACCTGTAAGGAATGCTAGTCTCTACCCCAAGGAACTCACTGCATAAATAGTCAAAGAAAACAAAGGACAAAAACCCCACAATATTATTCCTGTTTTGGAGATAAGGCTTGGTAAGGTAAAATATTTTTCTCATCAGAAGAGGACAGCAGAACTGAAGTAAAAACTGCACTTGAATTTCATGATCCTCCCTCCAGATAATCCAGTAGGAGTTGAACCTAATCACCTCATGCACTTTTACTGAACTTTAAACCTAAAAGTTTCTGACTTGATTGTTTCAATATTTTAGACCTGATTCTCCTTTAACCTTTAGCTCTATCACAGATACACATTGTGCATATTCACTGAGAAATAAAGCAAGTTAAAGCAAAGTAGATGCCACACTGTATGTTTGGAATATGCTTCAAATTTCTTGTGTTGATGCTATTAAGAAAAAAATTGGTTCCAACACCTAAATCTATGATTGGTCACACTGATTTCCAATATTAATCAATTTTAATTTTCCCTGAAAGGATTAACTAACCAATGGAGTGATAAATGGTAGTAAAACCATTCATAAGAAACAAACAACCAAAAAAAAAAAAGTGCTATCTCTGTCTGTTTTCACATGTTAATTTGGCCTTTGCTTGATTAAAAATTAAAAAAATGTGCATGACAATTGCTTTAGTTTAGCACATGTATAAAGAAGAACTTGAAAATTCATCAACAGTTTAATAGAGCAACAAATTAAAACTTTCTAGAAAAGTTGTTTTATTCTGAGTCTACTATATGAAGTTTGGTCTTACAAAAAGGTGATAGCTAGAGACACTGTTACTGAGCCTTAGGCTTGATAAGCTCAGTTAAAATGTTCTTTTATTTTACTTAGGACAACCCTTATTCTTTTTTTAAAATTTATTTTAGTCTCTCAGAAGAAGAGACATCGTTACAGGTAACTAACTTATTCTGATGTTAATTTGGAAAGGAAAGACTAGGTTCCCAGTAACCATAGCAAGATTGGTTAGGCCTTGGACTAGGCCTCCAGATAAGGAAGCTCCCTCAGACTTCACCATGTCACTTTTAGGATAAGAAAGCATTAAGGTGCTGAAAAAAAAAGGAAACCCGAAAATAACAAGTTTAATTTATATGACAGTAAACTGATTTCCACAGAAATAATTTTCATGCAATATAATCAATGTTTGAATGGCACTATATGAAGTTTTTTTTTCTTTTGGAGTGGAAAGACTGTAACGAAATACTCATTTCAGGAGTGCTATACAAAGTCCTTTTATCTCTGTTTTTCATCTTGACTTCAAAGATTTTTTTGCCTTCTCGTGAAAACAATTCTGAGGTTCAGGAAGTTAACTTAAAATAGTGCAATTGTGCAGAAATTCACAGCAAACCTTCTCAGAAATTGCATAGCCCGAGAGTGTGAAAGGAGGAAGAAACAGTCATTCTGTAGACAAAATTCGTTCAGGGTTTGGAAAAGTCCTGCTGGATTTTAGCTTTTTTGTTCATATATTTGGATTTTTAATTAATCAGAGACGCTAATTAAATAGCTGCCACATATTACATTGATGGTGGCAACTGAAAGGGAAAGTATTTAAGCTTCAGCTCTTCTGACATTTTTAAAATTCATGAAAGTTTTAACATATCATTTCTGTTGGTTTAAATGTGATTGTTTCCATAGTCTAGATAAATTTTGGTTAAACTGCCAGTTCTCGAACATTTATCAATACCTGTCATCAACTCAAACTTTCAACACACTTCATTTTATCACTAATTTGGTTTCACTTCTGCTTCAATAAAAGTTTTTGTTTCTTTTACAGTTTTCCTGCAATCTGAGAAATATCATTTGAAGCTGCAAAGAACTGTGGGGAACATTTAAAAAGCTTGGGCACAAGCCAGTGGGAACTTGTGTGTCATGCTGTGCAATGCTGATTCTTCCAATGCAGTTACTGAATTAAGTAAATATCAGCTGTGTCACTTTTTTTCCAAGTAATTACAGAAAAACATAGAAAAATGTAATTATTACTTTACCAGATGAACAGTTGTCTACCATCTCATATTTAGCAGAAAATTTAAAAAGCGTGGAAAAAAACTTATGGTTTTAATTGCTTAAATTTTATTTCCATCCTCCTTTCACCTTTTTTCTTTGATGAAAAAAAATGGAAATATAAAGATGCAGGGAAAAGGAAAGTAAAAAGAAAATTCAAAATAACCAGTTTTGGAAGGTTTTGCTGAAACTAACAGAAAAATGTCATATCTGCAAATAGTTTTTACAAATACTTTTCTCTTTATCATTAAATGTTTTATTGATCACTTTTTTTACCAGGCCTAGATGGAATTAACTTTTTAAAACATGAAGTGAAAATGGACAAATTCATATTATTTGAGATTCTCAAATCCTCTCACAAGCACATGAAAGACAACTTTATGTGCATACTACTATAGATGTCATCAGGACTACTTATTTGAATAAAGCCTTGCTGAAGCACAAGTGTGTGTTTGATCCATGTTTTCTGAGTGTTATAATCTGTCTTATCATCACCAGATTGCACATTTTGTTACATTGAATGCTCGACAGAGCAGAATGCTAACGAAGTTAAAAAGGAAATGTCCTACTATATTACATTTGTCAAAAAAATCTGGTTTGATGACAGAACTGAATTTGTTGTTTAATTTACTTGATACAGTTTTCATATGGAAGACAGTTTGTATTGAAAAATGCTGCTTTGCAAAATACTTGTGTGAATGTGCTGATATTGATTAATGTTTTTGACAGACTTCAAGAGAGTTCCTTTTGGGAATTCCTCTGACTTCTTTACTATGTCATTCTTACAAAACTGGTCAACATAATCCCCAGCTCTTTCAGCCTACAGCCCCAGAGAGGTAAATGACCAGAGAGCCCTGAGAATGTGCTTCAGGCTGTCCCTAAGCATGTAGATCTGAAGAGACTATTCATATGGTGTCACCTAGAATTAGGAAATCGAGACCTTAAAGGACTTCCACACATCCTGGTATGGAAATGTAAATTTGGAAGACCTACAAACATCAATTTTTTTTTTCATGTCCATACTGTGGCAAGGCTTTTGAGGAGTTCTGATGCTTGATTAGATTTCTGCAGAAGTTGGAAAGTAACCTATGAAATCACATTCAGTAAAGAAAGAACAATCTACCAAGTCTCGAATGAGCATTGTTTAATGACGAAGCTTAAACTAAATCTAAAGCAAACTCTTGTTAATTTATTGTCAGTTGTACATTAAATTCAAATTTGTATTTTCCTATGAGATGTGCAATCCATGGGATTTTATTATTTGTGGAAATGCATATAAAAGTAATCAAATGGGACACCACTTGTGTCTGATAAAAGGAAAGCACAGCTAGTTCAGTTGCCTTAACAGGTTTTGGACCATTTATTTAAGACTTGAGACTTTCTGTATGAACTTTGGGAAATGTCATGAAGTTGCCACTATCATCTGTTGACATTTGGAAACAAAATATCCTGTGTCAATTCTGGATTTGACTGGAACATATATGAAACCTTCATTATCTTAAGAAGAGGAAAGTTAGGTTTGATATTATTGACAATCCTCCTCTTTGTATTAATAATAAATACTGTCGCTGAAGAATAAAGAAACAGGAAATGGCTCATCTAGAAAATAAAAAGTTCTTCAATTCAAACCTTTAATTCATCAGAAAGGATGACAAATATCACCAATGACATTTTGTCTGTATGTGGGGGCATATGACATTTGTCTGTATGTGGGGGCTGGGGGCAGGTGTCCTTATGCTTATCTCATCCTAATATCCACATGAAAGGAGTTTTTGATGAGTGACACTGATGGACATGTAATATAGTGACAAATAATATTTTGTTTAATCCGTTGTGCACATTTAACTCCCAAGACATAACAGCCTTTTAAAGGAAAACAAAATAGTCTGGTCCTGACTATTTTCTAACTTGATCATTTTCTTCTAGCAAAGGGAATTCCTAGGAACTGGAGAATCCTACAGTTTATTTTAACAAGTCTTTGCTAAATGGTGGCTCATTTCTGAATGCATGCCACACATTCATAAATTACTACAGGGTTATCATCTTGATTTGGCACTCAAAATTTTCATTAACTAGTAAGGAAAAGGAAATATTTCTCTAACTTTGCAACCCTTTTGGCAAGCATGTTTTGCATCCTATTTCTGAAGAATATATATCTATTGCAAATCAGTTCTCCAATACTATCTGACATTTACTATTCTTGTTAAACCAGCTTTTCATCAGGAGACCAAGCAACTGAAAGCAAGCAGTCAAAAAGTAGCTTTCAGAAACTAAAAATATTAAAAATCTTAACACTCTCCATTTAATTTGAAGGCCAGTGGAGCTGCAGGGATTGATGAGCATAAACAACACTACACAAACAAGCTATTGGTGCTGCAGAAGTGTCTGCTAATGTTTCAGAACTAGAGCACCTTTTGGAGTGAAAAATACACAGGCAAAACAGAAGTACCTTCTTCATTTTGCTTAGTTTCATTAATTTTAAGTGCTATGTCAGCTTAGAAAGGCTAAGAGGGATGATCTATCTTGCTGAACTAGCTGGGAATGCAGTTTGTGCTAGGTAGAAAGAACAAGCAGCAGCTGAATGTTTTAGAAAAAAAAAAAAGAAAAGAACGTGTTTCAGTGTTTGGGTTTTTTATCTGTTGCCTTTTCTAACATGAATAGTTGCAAACATTGAAATTGATCTGCAGTTTTCTGACAGGAAGAAGACAGAAACACAAGTTCTTTTGACAAATTTCAACTTATATAGACAATAGGTACAATATTTAATAGCAGGTGGCCATGAAAGGGTCTGCTGCTTTCTCCAGCCTAAGAATTATCCTTCGTTTCCTGTTTTCAAACACTAAGAGGAAAGTCCAGTGTTCTGGCTTCGGTAAGACAAACAAAATTTTTCAGTGGTACCATCACTGGTTCCACTATACTGGAGGAAGCATGTCGCGTTAACAATACCCACTGTAGAGTTAAAGGCTCACTGTGTCTGTCTAACAGACGGAAAGGTCTTGCCCTACACTGGGCAAAAGGATAAGACTGAACGGCTAGTCTAAATGGATTTTTATTTCCTTTAGGCATACTGAAGAGGTTTAACTATATATTGCAGACATAGCTTTCAAGAGCAAATCTTCTGGAAGAGACTACTAAAATCTTGTCTTCTTAAAACATACTCTTGCTGTTGGCAGTACAGCTGTATCAGTATTAACAATTCTAGGAGCCTTGCTAACATGACATTTTCAGCATGCAAAGTTAAGGGGTAGAGGTTAGAAAACATCCAGCAGGAATAGATAACTATTTCAGCTACTAGTGATGGTATTTAGAGAGAGGAAGAACGTGTACGATAACTTTGTTACACAAGTTGACATATACTTGCACTATAAATGGCCATTATTTCAGATTTATAGACTGGAAGAGCACAGGGTTGATGATTCATATAGTGACTAAATTCTAGAAGTACTAAATGTTGCTTCCCTGTCATAGATGTAGGATGAAATTAGTTGATATTCCAAATTCAGCTAATAGAGGAAAATATAATATTAAATGACTAGCAGCCTGTCTGGCAGCCTCCATAAAGAGGTCAAAACCTGAATGATTAATGGCAGATGAGCTGTCTTTTCACTTTTTGAGTTTATTTTCAAGGTAGGCTTAAAGAAGTTTGGACAGAAATGGTAGAAACTTACTTGTAATTTTCTACTCCTTCCCTGTGGAGAGAAACTTTTCAGTCTGGCACATTTACAAACTTTCTTATAAAAAAAAAACTCTTACAAAGCTGCAGTCTTGAGATATTCCTAACTTTTTGACATTGATAAAAGAAAACACTTTCTTAATTATTTATCCATATGCCAGAAATATGCAGAAAAGAACAGAATTATCATTTCCTGTAGAGTCTTTTTTATTCCAGCAATCTGAAAAAAAAATCCATTTAATAAATAAATAACATGAGTTTTTTCATCTGTTGGCACTGCAGTAAGTATATAGACAAAGACAGCACCTACTATGCCTTTACCAATAGCTTTCATATGTTAGATGCTAGACATCAGTGACAGGATACTGATGGCTGCTTGTCCAAGGACACTGAGGCAATGCATTTTTCTTTCACTATACTTTGCACGTCTCTGTTTTTTTTTTTCTTATAACATCAGATATTAACTGGATATTAAAAACTCTAGCTTAAATCTTATAATGTATTATGTTGTTGAAAATTTAAGGTAAATCTCTTTAAGAGAACAGACAAATGTGAATTTTCAAAGTGCTGATGTTCAGCTTCTGGTGCTCTAAGCATCAAACTGCTTTGGGAGACTCTCTCCTCTCTCTGTCTTCTTCTTGCAAGCACACAATGTGTTCTTCTAGGGCTAATCTATCTAAAGTGTTATCAAATATATTCTACTCACTGTAGCTGTTTCTGCCTATTATTTGTAACATCAGTGATATGTGACTAGTTTTTAATATATGGAAGACACCTTTATTAATTTTAAATAAGTCTTTAACAATCTCTTTTGGATTTTCTCCCCTTCAGGCATTAGTGAAAAGAACAGAAAGACATTACCATCACACTACTCACAGAAAGCTTAAGCTGCAGAGCTGGGTGCAGACCAAGGTGGCTTTCTCAGGTTGCTAGATACATTAACCAGGGCCCTGCAGTCCCTGCACCCTCTCCCCCTGCCCCTTCTGGGGGCTGGGTTGCCTGTGCTGCCCCAGCTCTAACCCATAACAGCTGGGCAACCAGTATTAGACAAACCTCTGTGATGAGCTGACTGAGGAAGAGCTGTGAGGAAACTTGCTGGGGGCCACTTCCCATTCCCTCCTCTCCAGAGCAACATTTGGCTCTTGCCAGAGCTGCACAGCAGGTTTTTTATGTCTGGCTGTGTCTCTTGCTGGTCCTGACTAGACCTGGTGACTTGGCTCCCCAGATAAACCTTGGACCTGACTCATTACTGCAGATTCCTTTGACAACCACTATCTGGCCCTGGTTACTGTCTCTGGACCTTCTCTACTCTGCTTGCTCGCATATTGCTGGTTGGTGTCTGTGAGAAACTGTGTTGAATGTTTGTCTCAACATTGTCGAAGCATCAAACCACCACCTAAACAATGGTACATCAGTCAAACCATAGGACTGGAGTCTTCCTGTTTTCCTGTAAGATCATTCCCTTATCTTGCAAGCCAGTTCCCATTATCTTGTAAGCCAATTCCTGTTGTCCTGCGAACCTGAATGCAGAGCTGATTCTGCAAAACTTAGCCTTACCCCTATGTATGCGCCCAGATCCAGGCCAGGAAAACAGAGGAGCCCAAAGACAGTATTGGGCATGCGTATCACCACCAGGTGAGGGGTGCGGCCAAGCAAACCCACTCTTGGAATATGTGACCCACTCTTGGAATATATGCGCCCAGGCCCAGGCCAGGAAAACAGAGGAGCCCAAAGACAGTATTGGGCATGCGTATCACCACCAGGTGAGGGGTGCAGCCAAGAAAACCCACTCTTGGAATATGTGACGTGAATAAGATGGAATGATAAAAGGACAGAAACGACCAACATCGGATGGAACGTTCCCCCACCGAGTGAACTGGACTGTTGGGATGCTGCAGCTCCATGGTGGTAGCTATTGCAACTGAAACTCTTTTCTCTCTTTCCTTTCTTTCTCTCTTTCTCTTGCATTTGTGAACTTCTTGTCAGGTTAATAAAGTTACCTGGCACTTGCATCCGTTTTGAGTCTTAATTCTGTTCCCGAGAATATGAGCAAAACCACGCTCCAGTGTGTGAGAGGTTGGTCTAGCCACCCCTAGCCTCCCAGACTCATCTGAGGTTGGCTAGAAGGCAAAGGGGCCTTCCTCTCATCCAAATTGGAGTGTGACAGTGTCCTTGCTGCTGAGGCTGTGGTCTTGCCCACCCTGCTTGCCACCAGCCTAGGGTCCCCAGTGGAGACATCTGCTTGTGCTGCCCCAGCACCCTTCATTGACCCTGGGATCATCTGAAGGCTGAACCAAGCCACAGGGTGTCTGCCTGCCTCTGGCCACAGCACACTGCTCCAGAAAGATGTTTCTGTTGGCTGTTTCTTGCAGCAACACCTCATAGCTGAGGTCAGAAATGGTGGTAAATTAATGTCTACAGTGATGCTGGATATGTAAGGATTCCCTTTGGCTGACAAAGTCCTTACGGATACATCTATGTCTCTCTGATTAAGAGCAGGACCTCTGGCCCTAGGTTTTGAGTATCATTAGGAGGTATGGAGTTTGTTTATTTATTTATTTCTTTTCCCCACAGAAGTTGTATACAGTTCTGGAATGAAGTACTTCGTGTTCACACTAATATAAATAATAGTATATATTGCTTTGCATAAATAATATATTGCATTTGGGTAATTGTTGTTCTTTTTACTTATCTAGTGGTAATATAAGGGCATTTTTTTTTAATGTTCAGTGATAAGAAGGAGTTGTCTAAATCCAGTGGCACAAATAAGCAGAATGGGATTTGTTGTGACCAGAGGCTGCTTCTGAGAGGCTGGCTGTGAAGGTTTTTTTTCTTATTTCTGTTATTGCAATGTGATGGAGAACTACTAAAATGAGAGGGACACTATTTCAAGGTTATTGTGAGAAAAGTATTCTTAATACTAACTTTGAATGCATATTGCACACATTTAAGCTGGTAGAGATGCCTGGCATTCAGAACAGTCTTAGTTGTAACTGTTAATTCTCTTGACAAACACAAACTGTAGGTTTGCTTTGCTTCTAGTTATTATTCTCAGGAATTACTGATATAGATTAGAATAGCTAGATGTTGTGGGTCACACCTTGAGCTGACATGAATACTTGAATTGGCTACTGCTTGAAGTAACTTTTAATAGCTGACACCATCTGACGCTTTGAGGATCTAGTCTGTGCATTTCTAGCCTTCTGTGAAAATGCTATGCATTATTTATTTTAAAAGTCTGAAGGAGACCATGGTCAACCTTGGTTGTTGAAGACTATCTAGCTCTGAAGACCAGTAATGAGCTAAACCTCTGTCTTAAGGTCAAATTTAAAACTTTGCAAAGCCTTTAATAACAGAGCCATTACTATATGAAAATTGTCCAGTGTTTTGTGTTTAATTAGCTTTAAACTGGGTTCATGTAATCTCCTGGCAAAAAAAAAAAAATAAAAAAATTAACAACTCAAAAATCACCATTATAGATGACCATATCAAAAGATGGGCCAAAGAGTAATATCTCTGTAAATGAAGGAAAGTATCTTGAAGTACACACCTAATGGGGAATTATGTACACCACAGAAATAGCACCATTATCGCTACCAAAGTTCAGTGAAGAGGAATTTATCAGAAGCTTGAATTCCTCTTGCAATGCTCTGCAAAGTTGCATTTAGAAAGCTCTTGACAAAAGTTTTCTGTAGATAAAAAGATGTCTCCGTCTAAAACTATCTGTATTGTACCTGTTTTGAATTCAACTTTTACTTATTCATATGCTTGTTTGCTGCAGAGGGTTTTTCTGTTTGTTTCTAAATCAATCTTAAAAGGAAGGTGCATTAAAATTTTACAGCAACTTCTGATTTAAATAATCAACCTACAGCTACAGATGTGATAGTTTAATCCTAAAGTTGCTATGTCCCTATTACTTGTCAGAAAGTATTTATAAAGTTCAAACTATTGCCTTAGGTGTAGAAACTTCACAAGCTTACTGATGCTTGATAAGATACGGCAAAGGTCTTGTTTTGGGAGCTTTAAAAAAATCACCTTTTAGTATCAGGCTAATTAACACATATGAACCATTCCCCCAGGTAGAACCTCAATAAAGAGGTTTGCTTGTGACAAAACTGAAAAGTTTCACTTTAAATTTGGCTTTATTCCTCAGAATTGCACATTCACATAGAAATATATATGATATATATGTGTGTGCAGAGGTATACTTGTGCATATAACGCATATACACACATGCAATATACCTCTGATGGTAAAGATAAAACCATTCATTTCTGAATTTGAGAAACAGCTGTGTGTCCAGCAGCTTACCAGCTCAGGTTATGCTATGGTTCTCATAATCACAGTTCTTCAACAGTTTCAGACAATAAATGTCAAAAAAGATCACTACAAAACTACCAAAATATATTTAATCTAAAATAACTCAGAAAATAATGTTTGAATTACTAGATACATTTCCTTTGAAACATTTCTTCTTAAATACTTACTATTTTTAAAAATCATAGATACAACAGCAACTCATAAACACGCAATACAATTAAAGTACCTGACAGAAGTATCATATGTATACAACTTATAAGACAATCAGTACAACTATAGTGAATAGAAAAACACCACAGGATTTAAGTTAGTGCTGCATAGGAAATCGATAAGGTACACAGGATATTAATCGATATTATTTTGTACCTTGTGTACTGGATGCAGGCAGGTCACTTAATGAAAAAGATCCAAAAGTGGCAGGGGGTGGGAGGGGAGGAAATAACTTTCATTTTTTCAAAACTTATGTCTTGGACTTTCTAAAACCAGTTTTTCCAAATTGTGAATACTAGATCTTCTTCACTAAGTTACAACCATGCATTTTTTTAGTGATAAATAGGAAGCATAAATCCTGTAAACTTCAATGAAGAAACTTCATTATCTATTTCAGACAAATACTATATTCAATGGACTAAAACCACTGCTGGTGTAACTCAAAGTTAATGATTTACATTACAGATTAATTTTCCTTATAGCTTCAAAGACTGTTAAACTAGATGAAGTCTAAATAAAAAGCTGGTGTTGAATAGATACTTCCTACAAAACGTGTAATGTGTTTATGTGCTGGTTTGACCTTGGCTGGCCACCAGGTGCCCACCAAGCTGCTCTATTCCTCGTCCCTCCTCAGCAGCTCAGGGGAGGAGAAAATAAGATGAAAAATAACTTATAGATTGAAATAAAGGCAGCTCAACAAAGAAAAAGCAAAGGAAAACAAAAAGATTTATTCTTAACTTCCCATCAGCAGGTGATGTCCAGCCACTTCCTGAGAAGTAGGGCCTCAGTACGCATAGTGTTTGCTCTGGAAAACAAAAGCCTTAATAACGAATGCCCCCTACCCTCCACCTTTCTCTTAGCTTTTACTGCTAAGCACGGTATCATATGGTATGGAGTATCTCTTTGGTCAGCGTGAGTCAGCTGTTCTGCCTATGCCCCTTCCCAACCTCTTGCCTACCCCCAGCCTACTGGCCTTTGAAGAGGGAGGGTGGCAGGGGCTGAAGAGACAGCAGACAGCCTTAGTGCTGTGGGAGCACTGCTCAGCAGTAGCCAAAACACAGGTGTCTTACCAACACCTTTCTAGCTACCAATACAGGACTATGTCCCGCACAACATCCTTCTCTCCGACACGACATTCTTCTATTCCCGCACGACATCCTTCTCTCTAAACTAGAGAGACATGGGTTTGATGGACGGACCACTCAGTGGATAAGGAGTTGGCTGGATGGCCGCACTCAGAGAGTGATGGTCAATGGCTCAATGTCCATGTGGAGACCGGTCACGAGTGGCGTCCCTCAGGGGTCCGTGCTGGGCCCGGCCCTGTTCAACATCTTTGTCAGCAACATGGACAGTGGGATAGAGTGCACCCTCAGCAAGTTCGCCGATGACACCAAGTTGTGTGGTGCCGTCAACACGCTGGAAGGGAGGGATGCCATCCAGAGGGACCTTGACAGGCTGGAGAGATGGGCCCGTGCCAACCTCATGAAGTTCAACCAGGCCAAGTGCAAGGTCCTGCACCTGGGTCATGGCAATCCCAGGCACAAAGACAGGCTGGGCGGGGAATGGATTGAGAGCAGCCCTGAGGAGAAGGACTTGGGAGTGCTTGTGGATGAGAAGCTCAACATGAGCCAGGAATGCACCCTTGCGTCCCAGAAGGCCAACCGCATCCTGGGCTGCATCAAGAGAAGCATGGCCAGCAGGTCGAGGGAGGTGATTGTGCCCCTCTACTCTGCCCTGGTGAGACCCCACCCGGAGTACTGTGTCCAGTTCTGGAGCCCCCAACACAAGAAGGACATTGACCAGTTGGAGAAGGTCCAGAGGAGGGCCACAAAGATGATAAAAGGGCTGGAGCACCTTTCCTATGAGGCCAGGCTGAGAGAGTTGGGGCTGTTCAGCCTGGAGAAGAGGAGGCTCTGGGGAGACCTGATAGCGGTCTTCCAGTACCTCAAGGGGGCCTACAAGAAAGATGGGGAAAGGCTGTTTAGTAGGGCCTGTTGCGATAGGACGAGAGGTAATGGTTTTAAAATAGAGGGGGGGTAGATTTAGATTGGAAATTAGGAAAAAAATTTTTACGATGCGAGTTATAGAACACTGGAACAGGTTCCCCAGAAAGGTGGTGGAGGCCCCATCCCTGGAAACGTTCAAGGCCAGGCTGGATGAGGCTCTGAGCAACCTGATCTAGTTGGGGATGTTCCTGCTCCTTGCAGGGGGGTTGGACTAGATGACCTTTGAAGGTCCCTTCCAACCCTAACCATTCTATGATTCTGTGATTCTTTGAAGTTAACTGCATCCTAGCCAGACCAAATACTGTTTATTTCATATCATATTTAATGAAATGTTACACATTCACTTCAGATTTTGATCTCGGTGGTTTAAACCAGAGGATCAGTGGAAATGATTTGACATCTCTGAAGACTGGCTCTGTGCACACAGTGATCTTTTTGTAGGCATTAAAATATTCCTTTGTTGTCCCAAAACAAGCTGGAAAGTTCAAGAGGGAACAAATGGATTCAAGAACCAATAACATTCAATATATTCTCTAATAAGGGGAGTTCAAGACTAGCATTTTCCTCTTTCCACCTGCGAGTAATTGTATTAAAGTTCTAGGCTAGCATAAGAAGCTGAGCTAAAGACACGCTATTGACTAATTTGACAGCTTTCCATTTCTGTATTTGTTTCAATTCATTTTTTAAAATGGAAGGATAATGAAGCAAACTTTCCTTGGTATTCAATTTAGTATGCACTGAAGGGCACTCAGACAAGTTCACAGTATTGTGGCAATGATCAGTCTTAGCACTCATTTTAATGTGCAGTTTGCTTGTTTATCCAAGCTTCTAAGTTTTCCTCTTTGATTTTTTGTTTGTTTCATTAGATTTATTTATTTATAAAAACCTTAGAAATGTAATCAGTTTTCCTTTACTATTTATATCTGTAGATAGATGAGATCTCTATTTGTGTTTAGTGTTTGCATTTTTAAGTAGTACTTCAAGACTTCAAAGTTAACTACTACCAATTGGAGAGAAAAAAAATTTCTGAATGCTCAAAAAAGTTAAACGCAAACTGAGAAAGTAGATCTGTTGAAATTCTTTCGTTTTGATTTGTAGTAAAAGATCAAGAAAAAGCTAACAGATATTACATTTAAAATAACTTCAAATCAAAACAAATACTTAAACTGTTTATTTTTAGAAGTAACAAAATACAGCATTTTGGTATTATAAAAAAAAATTCCTTGCTCTTCTCATGAGAAGAATTTCCAGTAAAATTTACCTGAGCTTGCTGATTTTCAGTTTTGTGAATTCTGGGGCTCATGACTCTTTCCTCTGCATTTTCTATGTTTTCCTTGTTTTAATGATAGGTGATTCATGTAAATGAATCAGCAGATTCAGTCTAAGAATCTTCATATAAAAGTCTCTTAAAGTCTTGATTTAAGGTAATGTTTTTTGACAAAGTAAGTAAGTGGGAATATTGACATGGATAGATTTTTATCAACTGAATTTTCAGTCCCTTAAAAAATTAATATTTGAAAGGAAGAAAGCTCTTCATAAGACTAAATTCTTGTACAATATGGAAATAGTCTGAAATGAGAAGGCTTCTGTATGAAGAAGAGCTGTTATTTTTAGCTTGTTTTAAAAAATATCTACAGATTAAAAAAAAAGATCTACAGATCATAGGAGGAAGACGGCTTGTATAAGCCTTTGTTATTCTGGCCTCCTACACAAGAAAATTGCTTGTCTGAACATAAAGTTTTGAAAGTGTTACAAGAGGAAATGTGAATGAAAAAAATAATGAAAAGTATGTCTGAACATGTTTTTATTAAAAATCACCTTTCTCCAGATCATACAACAACACATAAACACAAATAATGGAAATGAAATAAAGAGAAACTGTGTAAGTATAGCGAGACCACCACAACTACAAATAATGGAATTAATTTTTACTGAATGGTTTGGCAGAGGCTGTCTTTTGGCCTTTGCAGCACAGCAAAAGACTTACTTATTATTTTAAATACTTGTCTGAAGAAGAGTCTTATGTTTTGGTGAGAGAAGGTTTATTAGCTGGGTATTTTCCCTTCCTCTGGAAAAGGAAAATTTCCCTTCCCTACTGGAAAAGGAAGTAAAAGAAATCTTTCACTTGAATTGTGTACGAATGTATATACATTGTATATTTCTTGAATGTAAGATGGAATAATATACAACAGAACTCAGAGCTCCCCTGGATATGAGTTTTAAAGCTTACTTTGAGACAAAATCTAATTCACAGAATCAGATGTTTAAACTGTTGCATTCACCTACTCTCAGCATTTATAGTGGTGCAAAGGACATATACAAGGTTATAATTCAGCTTTTATTCTATATAACTTTTGTGTTTACATTGTACAATGATGTAAAGGATAATATAAGAGAATAAACAATACAAAGAAAATATAAATCCTGTTACATTTGGATAGATACCTATTTTACTCCCCCAGTCTAGAATGAAATGTAGTACCACACATTCTGCTTTCACATTATGTCAGATATGGAGTAAATTATAAGGCACCAGAATTTCTAATTAAATTGAATATTTGCATTTTTAAATGGGAAGTTTAGAAAAAAACAGTGAGAAAACAATAGAAATATAGAGCTAATACAGAACAACCTTCCCAGAATCATCACTGCAGCGAATAAGAGGAAGAAAATTACCAAGTTACTATGGCTCAATAAAAATGGCTCTGAGATTGCTTTTCCTGCTTCTGTAAAAAAATCTATCTCAAATGTTTAAAATAAATAAAAAAATGGTGCTAGATTTATTAGGGGTTATAAAATGAATAATCAGCCCTAAAATTTGTAGCATAGTATTTTCATTAATAATACCATCTCTTGTTTGCATGAATTTGTTTTAAAAAAGCCATTTTTCTACATAGCATTAAAATAACACCAGGTGTTATGAAGATATATCTTACAAAAATAGCATGTAATTGAAATCACTGTTGACTCAGTCAACTTGAATTTGTGCATATGTCAATCATAGAATGGCTCTGCCAAGCCACTGCGTGCTAAAAAGAAGACAGACACAAGGGAAGAAAGGAAGGAAAGAATTTCTTTACACATTCTGCAAAAAAAATTTGTGATTATTTTACATTTAATTATGCAATTAATTCCTTAAAGAGACAGAAATCTCCTATTGTGCTTTTGAAAGCTGTTTATTCACTAGTTCTTTAAATATTCAGAATGTTCATAGACTGAAATTACAAATATTTCATTTAAATCGGAGATTTAGAAAAGATTTGTAGTTAAGCAAAAGAGCTTGAGAAATGAACTAAACTTTCAGCTGAGAACCTGTAAAAGACCATTTAACGTTATGTATATCTACAGTTACGTTTCTCCTCCTTCCTTGTCATTTGGTTTACTTGCATGTCATACCTTAGGGCATATGAGCACAGGAGAATATTCAAAGTCCAAATAAAGACTATTTCTTCCAATCTGAATTAAATGTTTAACCTCCACTGAAGGCACATCCACTTCATGCCAGCATATTTGACTAACTCTCTTGTGTCAGTTGAGCAAATGTCTGCAAGACAGAATGGAATTGACATAAAAGCACACAAACTAAAATATGACCACAAGTAGGTAGCAGCATCACAAGTCACGAAGGCTTGAAACTGGCATCTCTTAATTTGGTTTTGTAACTGCAGAAATTAATCCATATCTTCAGCTTTCTTTTTCATACACACTTTTTCTTGCTGAGAAATTACCCTACTATGATCTTTGTCCCAGTCTGTGTCTTGAAGACACAACATCTTTGGATCCCAGAGATGTGCCAGTCAGGACAGTCACTGACTCACTTGGCTCTATGCTTATCTGAGGTACACCTGATCCTTACAAAGCCAGGTGAGGTCTGAGATAAGCCTGATTTCTTTACCTGTGTTTATTACTGAAGCATAAAGAAAAGTGGATTTTTTTTTTTATCTCAAGAAGGACAAGTAAGAACAGAAGACACCTTTTTGTAAAAGGACTATGTAAAAAAAAAAAAAAAATAGGAGAGAGACATTAAAAAAAAGACAATAGATGAACAGATGGAACATTTTTTATGCCAGAAATTTTATAAATAACATTTCCACTGCAAAGAAAGTGTAAAATATTTTAGTCTGTTGTTTCGCTTGATGTATTAACTCAGTATTTGATACTTTTTTTTTTTCTGAAAACAAAGTACAGTTCACAGCAGTTAAGGAAAAAATATTTTCTATACTCACAAGTTTTCTGGAGAAAAACAGCTTTTTCTTTAGCAGTAGTTCTTAATGAAACTATTTGCTAACAGAATATATTGACAGAAATCCTCATTTTTCCAATAAAATGTTACAGTACTTGGTAAATGTTACTTATTAATGGAGATTATATCCCATAAGAAACCCAAACCAAAGCTTTGGAATCACTATGGTATTCACAGTATCTGAATTTTACAAATTACTCTTAACTTACTCAAATTTCAAAATAATGGACTAAACTCTGTGGGCTGTTTAAATTAGAGTTCTTTCATCTGTTATTTTTAGTAGTTTATTTTCTTTCTTATGTGTGTTTTTTTTTTCTGACCACTGCTGATGAGACAATAATTTTTTGCCATAATTTTGGTGTTCCTCAAACAATTTTAATAATTTGTTCTGTTATCTCCTCTAATATAATCTGCAAGGCAAATGTAGGGCTTACACAGTCAGTTCTTTTGATCCTTCTGTCCTGATTGATCACTAGCAGTAATAATACACAGAAGATGCAATTACTACGCACTGAAAAAAAAAATTCTATTCACTGATACAACATTACTGAAATCTATTTTTTTTTTCAGTGTAGGCAATGCTTAAAAGATAGAATACTGTATATCCTAGAAGATCAATTGTTTTAAAAGATTTTGACTTCTTGCAGCTTCCTCAACATGTTCCTAACATTTCAGGTGTCAATGAAGTCCTGAATACTTCCATAAATTAAGCTGTGGGTTTTTTCCCTTTTTTGTAAGCAAACAATTTACCTACTGATTATATGGCATTCTGTTTATTTGCAGGTTTTTTAAAATTTCATTTAAAATTGACATAGATTGTCTCACTGACTTTTAGGTACTATACACTTTTTGTATTAGTTACAACAGAGATTCAATCGGCAAAACCAAAGCCACTTGAAATAAACTGTTATACCCTCAATATTCAAGTGATACTTAGATATCATTGCAGAACAGATCATTATCATCTACATATAATAAAAGGGACCCTAAGCATCACATAATATGACTACAAAGAATTTTAACAAAGTGAAATAGCTAATCATTTTCACTTTGTCATCTTTATAGGGAACAACCACTGTGACAACACTTAAATAAAAACTGAACATGAAATGCCACTGGATTTATCACTGATGATAATGTTTTACAAATCAGTTTCCACTATTTAACTGCTTAAGCTTTAGCAAGTCCAAACTTCTTCTCTAATTGATTTAGCCCTCCTGACATGGTAATCTGCAGTATAATGGGATTTTACTTCCTTAGTTTATCCTCTAAGACTTATTCTATTTTTATTATGCCTGCAAATCTTACACTATCTTGACTATCTTTTGCTATAGTAAAAGCATAAGGAGATAATTTTTTAACTTTTTTCCACTTGTTTTATGATTTCGTGATTTCTGTTTCAACAACCTTTCTATAATATCTCTACTCCTTTCCCCTAACTGTTCTGCTTGTCAAAATGCACACTATAATCTATACTTATCTCCTTTCAAAATGTAAAGATATAATTTTAATTCCTGTACACTTTGGTACAACTTTAGGCATCACCAGATCTTTCAATACATTTTGGTTAAGAACAGCTTAGGGTTAGGGTTAGTGTATTTCTGAACACCATTTCCATTCACTAGTCAAGTACTTAAAAATAAGAATCTGAAAGAGATATAGTTTGAAAATATATGTTAAGTATTTGGTTAACTTAGAACAGCTTATTCTTGTAGACTACCTCTAATTTTCTCTTATTCTGTGTTCTTTGATTCCAAACAGTCATGAAACATGGGATTTGTTTTACCTAATTTCAAATATCTGAAAGGTTGTTTCAATCTAAACTAGTTGTATAAACTGTCTTTATTGAGAGAATTAGACATTGTGGGCAGACAATTTGTCTAAGCTGTTGTCATGGTTAGATGCTTATCTTCAATGAGACGAATTAGTCCCTGAAGGTGTTTCTTTCTCTCCATTGACTATAAAGGAAGACTAGATGACTAGTTTAGATGACAACTTTTAGTTGTTTACTGAGACGGATCCTACACAAAGTGCCCAGAAGCATTCTGGTTTATGAGGCACTGGAGAATTACTGCTTTGAATACCAGATTTCCAACAAAAATAGTCTGCATGTACTGAGACAGACCTACCTCCCCCTGTAATCCTTCAAAGTTGATTTAGAAATGTTTAGAATTTTAAAAACTTATTAATGGCTTGCTACAAAAGGAGAATTTTGCCTGAAAGTTTGGATTCAGTGTTCTAAAGCCATATTCTAGAGGATGAAATGCATTATGGAAATAGAAATAAAATGCAAATATTATAAGAATACTTTCATATTTTCTTGATGATTAATCCCCTTTTGGCTTAGGGTTATGATAATACTGAATAGATCAAAACTGTCTTGCTGGTTTATTATTTGCCACCAACTCATACTTGTCCTATTGCTAATTACTTGGGAGAAGAGACCAACACCCATCTCGCTACAGCCTCCTTTTGGGCAGTTCTAGAGAGCAATGAGGTCTCCCCTTAGCCTCCTCTTCTCCAGATTAAACAGCCCCAGTTCCCTCAGCTGCTCCTTATAAGACTTGTTAGAAAATATTGTTAGAAAATGAACCAATCAACCAAAAACACCAAAAAAACCCCACCCAAAACACAACAAAAAAAAAAACCAAACCCCACCCTAAACTCCCAAACCAAACAAACAAAACCAAACACAAACAAAAAAAAAATCAACCAAACCAAACCTCTTGTCTGGTTAATTTTATTCTAACAGGATTTATACCATCCTGTGTCTGAGTTGCCATAACTTTTCAAGTATCATCTGCTACCTTCTAGCAAGAAAAGAATAAACTGTAAACAACTTGCACTGGCTAATTTGACATAAATGACTTCATGTGTCCGCATTACAGGTCAAATCAACTTTATCTGGTGGTCCATTAACAGGCATCAATATAGTATTAATATTCATAATTTTAAATATTAATAAAAGTGTAACTATGACCTTAATTTTATCTTCTCAGTCTGTAGACTAGTCAATATTGATGTTTGCCATTTGACTCATGTTTAAAAACAATGTTAAAAAACATTGTTTCCTTTGCACAAATATCACAGAACAGACTAAAGAAAGAAAGTCCATCATAGGACCTTCAATTTTCAAACACACTCTTAACTAGATTGCATTTTTATGTCCTGTGAGCCTACTCTTTACCTTAAGCTTTCTGGGACCTTTCGTGTTTTTGAAACAGATGCAAAAGATATTAAAGTAAAAATAGTACTGGGTCTGACAGAATGGTTAATCGTAACTAGATAAATAGGATTGGATATATTAAAACTTTAAAATTTGAGGAGCCTTTTTAACTCTAGGTAACGCTCTTTTTTAATTTTTTACATTGGTAGCTCTGTCCTTTGTTCTGGAGAGGAATTAAATTAATATCCTATGATATGTCTTGTTTTCATCAATTTCTCATCTTTCTTTAAAAAGGAAATAAATGAGGGTATTCTTTAAATACTAAAAGTTAAAGTTAAACATACTAGACTTAAGGAAATTGGGGAACCAAGGTTTTAAACAATCTGCCTGTGTATGAACTGTCTAAAAGCAAGAAGCATAAAATAATAAATTACTAACTCAGCCAAGAGGCCATTAAAAACTGCCTATAATTGCCAAAACAGTAAGAAAGTAGGTGAAAGGTAATTCCAGCAGGGGTTACCATGACCACTGACTCACAGACCCTGTACCCAAATCGTACCATGGACTCAATAGAAGTAGGTGGAGTAATAAGACTGGATATGTATACTAATTTACATGCTAGGTGAAGAGATTCTGACCAATCATTTAATAAAATAACAATTCATAAGTATTAAGAAGTTGAATATGTTAATACTTTGTGTATAAATAACAGGTGATTTGGAGCTTTGGCATGCTGTCTTCGGCCAGGCACCCATACTAGCGTATGTATGCAGTAAAATAAAATAGCTCCACTCCGGGTCGACTGGCTCTTCTCACACCAGGTGATGGATCTAAGTTTTTTGGACAACAGTGTCACAAGCTGAAAGGTTTGTCTGAACTTCTAAAATGTTTAACATTCATCTATTATCATCAAGGTTATTTATTTTCCTGCTAGTAAAAAGCATAGCACTTTGACATTGTGATGGTAAACTTGATGCACATAGTATTAGAAGATGAAAAACAGTGTTCTTGTACATGAACTGTACTCTTATTCTATACTTCAATCAATTCAATAGTAGTAATAGCACTTAGAATAGCTAAATATGTTATCAACTATGATGACTATTCAGTATGATGTCTCAATGAAGCATCAATGTTACTTTGATTTGGTTAATTACATAAAATCAAATTTGCAATGTAAGTCTCAGTGGAGGCAATTCTATTGTTTAGGTACTGAAGAATAGGACTTAATATTACATTTTTCTCAGAACCTTGCAGACAGCAGCTTATATCAGGGCTGACCTTTAAGTTACATGGGGAAATAAATTAGACCCATTATCATTTTAAAAATTACAAAGCAGCTCATATTCTCTGTTACGCAATTGTAAAACAAAAACCAGGGCAGCATCTGCTTAAGTTCTTTAATAATTACAGTTAAATAGAAGCAGTTGTTTAAATTTAAAAATACATATCAGTACAGCATATGAAATCAAATTCCACAAGCTCTATTTTCACCAAAGCATTTTAAATGAGATGAGTCATCTATACTCCTATTGAAGAAAAATATCAGAATTCATCATAACCCATGAAGATTATAAAATACAGTCCAGAAGATCACTTTTATAGCCTATTTTTCCATTTCTATCCTCTACAGAAAAAAAAAAGTTGAATATTACCGAATACAATGCCAGCGATTTACTTTAAATATCCGAGGGGGAAAAACATTGTGCAACCAAAATAAACAGATTTATTTTAGATCTGTCATACTGTATTTGGGGTATGGCCTATTCAAGTAGATGAAAACAACGTCCTGATGGATGTTAAATTGCTGTTATCTGGGGGAATATGCCCCATGTTTGCTCAGGAGGATTGTTGTTTTTATTTTAAAGTATTGTTTCCATGGAGATAGTAACAAAAATGCATGTATACATGCATATATGTATACAATATCACAAAACATAGAATCAGAATAGTTAGGTTGGAAGGGATCTTTAAAGGTCATTTAGTCCGATCCCCCTGCAAGGAGCAGGGACATCTTCAACTAGATCAGGTTGAATGATAAGACATTCTGTGACTGTAGTGTACTTGCGTGTTTTTTCACATAGTACTTAGGTGAATGTGTACCAACATTGTTGCAGAGTTGTGATAAAAGTCCATGTGCTGGTAAATGCTCTACTTAAGATCTACCTTAGCCTTTCCATGCATCTGCACTCTGGAGAGCTCACGTCCATAGGGTCGGAAAGCGGACAAAGCTTTTGCATCCTTCACATGCAGCTGCCTGAGGAGCCTGATCTAGTTCCCATCAGGAAATATCCCGATGCACTGGCAGGATGTGACACCTTGAAAAGCACAAATGTAGCTGCTTGACATTTAGAATTGTGTCATAGGAGAAGGAAAAGACGGTGATGCTTCACCACTGTGCTTTTTCTAGTGCTTGTAGCAATCAGTCCACTCTGAGACACTTCTGTTCATTTACCATATGTTAACCCTCACTGATTAACAAGATAATAAAATCCCAAGATTGAGGGCTAGGACTCCTCCCTTCAAGGCAACTTAATTCTGAAAAGAGGCCTCTTGAACCCTCTCTTCCCAATCACTGTGATTTATGAACAGTGGAGCACCTTGAAGAGCAGAATCTAAAGCTTGTTGTGATAGGACAAGGGGTAATGGTTTTAAAATAGAAGGAGGCAGATTCAGACTGGACATAAGGAAAAAATTTTTTACAATGAGGGTGGCAGAACACTGGAACAGGTTGCCCAGAGAGGTGGTGGATGCCCCATCCTTGCAAACATTCAAGGCCAGGTTGGACGGGACTCTGAGCAACCTGATCTGGTTGGAGATGTCCCTGCTCCTTACAAAGGCATTGAACTAGATGATGTTTGAAGGTCCCTTCCAACCCTAACGATTCTATGGTTCTACCCTATGAGTCTATGTACATTTAAGGCTTTCTATTGATCAAGCCCAACTAGCCAGAAATCTGATCATGTTTCTAAGAATGAAATTCTGAAGTAGTATGAATTAAGTACAAAATTAGAACAAGATGTCCCAGATAACTGTATAAAGAGGAATTTCTGTGTAGTATCCTCCAGGCATAAGAAAGGAGAGAAAAACTGAGTAAAAATACTCTCTATAGAATTGCAATTTATTTATGGTTTCTAAGATGCCTATGATGCAGATCCCTGTTATAACTGCACATTTTATAACCATTAATGCATTCAGTCTATCAACACCACTGTAAGGTAAGGGACTATAATTATCCTAACTTTATAGACAGGGAAACTGAAGCTCAGAAAGGACAAATGATTTGTCCATGACTACATGATCAAGGCAGAGAAGCACAGTTCTTCAGTTTGGCTTGTTAACCATCTTCTAAACTTTCCTGCTAAAGGAAGAATCACTGTTGAGACATTAGTTATGCTGAAGATTGACAGTCAAACCATTTTTCCTGATTATTTGTTTTTCTTTACTGTGAGGGGCATGGGAGAATCTCAGTTACGGTGATACTGTGATCCCTACATCTTGCAGAACAGTTCTTTATTCTGCCAGAACCTGACTGTTGCTTGTCATTCTGACTTTTTTCCACTCACTAGTGAAACTCAATCAAATTTCCTGTGAAAATGAATATGTATTTTTCTTGTTGATGCTCAATAACATTCTTCAGAATGACAGAAGCCACCTTGGTTTGGTACTTGGAAAAAGGGAAAAGATCCTTTCACCTCTTATCATTTCTGATAGATGATGAGACAGCATATATCTCACTCTGAAAGAAAGGATTGTGCTATTGGTATTTGTATCTCTTATCATTATCCTCAATTCCTCTAAGACCACCATAGACATATGGCTGACAATGCAGGAACAAAAATATTCCAGATATTGGTAGTCAGATATGGAGACTTTAATTTCGTTATGTGAACAATTTCAGATAAAGTGCATAGTGATTAAAATACATTATTACTTGTAGATAGCTCTTTCATAATGAAATTGGTGTCTATCCATTTCTTAATAGAAAAATATTAATCTATTTTTTTAAAAAAAAAAGTAATTACAATTGGTACTAAATAACCCTTTTTTTTTTTGTTAAATCTTTTCAAATTGGAGACACAATACAAGACAAATGTGTTTATTCCTGAAAACAGGAAAATTTGACACGCTCTGACATGTCCTTAGGATACCTGAAGTTGGTAATGCACCTTTGCCAGAATGAAAGGAAAAAAAAAAGAATGCAAAGAGTCACCATGCCATCTCAATCACTGTACTTTTCACAGACACAGGCTCAATTCTCCTCTTTCCTCTCGTCAAGCATAGTCAGTTTCTTGTTAATAGCATGTAAATACAGTAAATGCAGCTGCTAATGTGTTATTCTGTAGTCATTTGTTGCAGCTGATTAAGGAGAGAAACGTAAAAGGTTAATTTTCTAATTACATACTCCCCCGAGGTAAATTATGCATGTTATCACATCCATTGGCACTCTATAATGGGCACTTTTTATTGCAGAGTGATTTTCTGTGAAACTATGTATCTTCATACAGTTTATTTTTAGCAAGCAAGAAGATGGAGAGAAGGAAAAAAAAACGAATATCCATCCTATCAAAATTTCTTAACTCTTTCTGGAGAGATTGCTAACAGGATATTAAAGCTTGCAAAAAAAAAAAATCTCTTCTCCCTTTCTTCTCACATCTCATTTGTAATTTCCACAAAACTGTAATGAATTGAAGAGAAAGCAATGAGTTTGAACTAAAAGACTAAGTTGGATGGGTCTCAGTAAAATTTTTGAAGAGCAGCTACATCTGAAATTCATATTAAACAAGAATTTCCTTTGGACATGAATGCGGTGTTTTCCAGGAAAGAGCTATCTGAACTTACCAACTATAAGACCCTCTAATTGCCAGCCACGTGCTGACTCCACTTGATCTGAAAGCTACTTTTCAAGCCCTTTGTGCTTTGTCGATAAGAGTCAATGTCTCCAGCTGAGTAGTCCTAAAAAAAATCAAGCATGTTCAGCTATTTTATCTACTATAACTTTCTATTACAATTTCAAGTAGTGGACAGAACAGCAGCATGGATGCAGGTAATCACCAATCATTTAAGTTGCTAGCCTTGCTTCAGCCTAAAAACAGATGGTTTGCATTTGATAATTTTGTCATTTATTAAAGATAATAAATTGAACAGTGGGGAAAACAAGCCAGAAAAGGGAGAAAGATGAGGCAAAATAACGATAAGGATGTTTCCCTTAGTATTTTTGCCTATCCCTGATATACATATTTAACAGTATAGAGCCGAGGAGTGTTATGCCATATGACTTTTATATCATTTGGATCAATATCAGTCATGACTCCGCTATAATCAGAAGTATAATCAAAGTACTGTCTCCCCTGCTGTTTAAGGGGATACTCAGGTAATGTTTATGGTTTACACTGAGCCTTATTCAAGAAAAAATGTTATACGGAAATACTTCAACTAAGTTCAATATTTTGATAGTTACTAAGTAAGTGCAGCTAACACACATATCTGCTTGTAACAAATGAAGCATCTAAAACATGGAAAAAGCAGAAATAAAGTTTTAATTTTTCAGAAATAATTTCAAAATTTTATATGCATAATATAGCACTGATATATATGAGAATCTATTGTTATAATTTTTGTCAAAAAAATAGTTTTCAGGCCAAAACTGTTTCAACAGAAATTTTTAACTATCTTTAATTAGCATATTAGCATAAACTATAAATGTATTTAATTATCATATAAACTAATGTGTAAACTTGTGTTGTACTGAAAACTTACTAACGAAGATTCAGAGGACTAAGAGTAGTACAAAACTTTAAACTGACGGATTAGATAGAGAGAAAAGCTGGGAAGGAACTTTGAATTAGTTGAGATCACGGCCTTGTTTTGTTCCTGGTTAATGGACAATAACACTGGTGTTGTCCCAAAACTTGGCTCTGTCACCCAGTGTGCAAAGAGCCCGTCCACACACAGAGTGAAGGCATTTTCTTTTATTGCATACATGTGCTAGTACGGGTGCCTGTCCCAAGACAGCATGCCAAAGCTCCAAATCACCTGTTATTTATACACAAAACATTAATATATCCAACTTTTTAATATTTATGCATTGCTATTTTATTAAATGATTGGTCAGAATCTCTTCACCTAGCATGTAAATTAGTATGCATGCTCAGTCTTGTTACTCCACCTACTTCTGTTGAGTCCGTGGTACGATTTGGGTACAGGGTCTGTGAGTCAGTGGTCGTGGTAACCCCTGCTAGAATTACCTTTCCCCTAGTTTCTTCAGTAGTTTGGCAAACCTAAGCAGTTCTTCACGCGTTGCTGATGGAGCTACCATTTTATCTTGTTATGCTTCTTGCTTTTAGACAGGTCAGACAAAGGTATATTGTTTAAAACCTTGGTTCCCCAATTTCCCTAAGTCTAATAGGTTTAACTTTTAGTATTTTGACACTACTGGCACACTAGTAGGTCTTTTCTCCCTCCCAGCCTCTAATATAAAGAGGGTTTATGGCCCTTTACTGCTAGGTAACTTTTGTATCTCTTCAAACTTTTTAATCACTATTGACTTTGTCTAGTCTAGACTGTGTACTACATCTAATCCCATTAATTTAAAGGAGAATAAACAAAGCATTTCCCGTGTCTGAGAACTAGCTACTATTATGTATACAGAGTTCCACTGAAACTCAGTCAAATTATGCCCTGTTACACCAATTAAATACTTGACCCTTCCATATTTTCAACATCAAGCGAATCTGTTTTCTCTTGTTTTCCTCCTTCTCTCTCTTCAAAAAGGAATTCTGAAGACTAATCTCTGAAGTTTCATATACTTCATTTCTCCTATGTCAATTAACTGCAACTATTTATTACAGAAACAAAACAATTTGTTTCCAGCTTTTGATGTAATACCTTGTCTCCTTTCTATCCTCCAGTACATTACCCTCAGAATAGTCAACGAGTGGAAAAAAAGAAGGTGGTGATTCTAAGCTGTTAGTGACTGATGGAAGAGCTAAAAGGACAGGACAGAGTTGATCTCTTTAAGCTGCAGTAGGTCAGCAACTGAAGAGAGAAAGAAACAAAAGGAGATTTTTTTGTTTGTTTTTAATTAAATTAAGGTTACATGAGATGCAAGCATCAAAGCCTAAATTTAAGGTAAGGGGCTTAACAATAACTCTGTGGAACCTATTTAAAGGGTTATGGAATATTTCTGCTCTACGGTACTGATCAGTTGTCTAATTTATCCCAGTCAGGTAACGAGTAACAGCTTTTCACAAGTAAGTATGGGTCTGATCCAGTCTTTCATTATATGAGAGTTCTCTAATTCAAACACATTTTGGATCAGGATAAATACAGAAGCAATCGGAGGTCAGAGTGCAGCTTTTAGGTACCAGATGGCCACAGAGCACTGTCAAGACTCCAGCACATCTACCTGAAGTTTTACAAGACACCCAGACATGGAAGCAAAGAACAATATGGACTGCTGATGTGGGATGAAGTTGAGACAGGACAGACACATCAATCACCATCAGCTGCAAAATGGTACATAAAGACATATCCCAAACTTACACATAGTCACCAAACTAAGAATTACCTAGGACATGTCAAGACAAATCAGCTGGTATCCTTCTTGCCATTGCAACAGATCCTGAACTCCACATGTGGACACCACCATTGTAGTGCCTGACTGTGGCTGGACAGACTGAAGAACCTTGCCATAGTACATGGCAGCATGACTGACTTCTTGGACACTGCAGAGTTCTGGTGTTTGTGAGTATGTAATGATGAGAGAGACTAAGAGTAAGGGATACCTGGTTTGTTTCAATTTCAATTTTAAATAAAAACACTATGAAGTCCTGCATTGATACTTGCTATACTGTTGATAAAATGCTCCAACAGTACTTTATGTATTTATATATATTTATATGACAGAAAATTTCTGGTATTGGAACTGCATTAAAAGGCATAGTGAAGTGTAGAATTATTATCTGAGTTCACGAGACCTAAGTTTCAGGTAAAGTTGCTTGTTTTTTAATGTTTGACTTTATACGTTATTCTTTGATTAAGTTGTGTAAGTCTAATGCCAAAATTGGTTGATAACAGAAAAATGCAATGAAGAACATAAAAAGAAAACACATGTATGATGGTGACAGTGTCTGTGATGATGGGTTTATTGCTTCTCAGTTGTTTGGAGAATGAAATTGATGTTGTACATGCGAAGAAAAAAGGCCAAAAGAAACGTGAATACCTATATTTGTCCGTAACAGTCCCAAAGTGAGAACAAGACCTTTTCAAGTACTGACTGTCCAGTTAATTATTTATATATCAAACACCTTATTTTTGCTGGCCTTCAAATTTCTTTTTATTTCCCATTTCACATCTTCAAGGAAGGAAGGTGCAATGGTAATTTGCTGTCCTTATGTACACTTATCCACCAGCAAACTACTTTGATCCCTGGTGTAAGCATATCCATTCTAATGGAATTACCTAAATCATTAATTTGGCCCATGTTATTTATTCATGCAGTAAATGCTATGACTGTTCACCCATCAAATCAACCCAAGTATTGACCTCCAATCCATTCTCAGTGCAAAGATTGCTAAGGAGCTAGGGCAAGAAAGGTGACTGAAGGCCAAGAAGCACAGATACACCACAGTTTATACAGTTTATATGTGGTGTATCAGTCTGTCTGATGTGACTGTGACGGGTATAGTTTAGCTGAAAAATCCTAGAGAGCAATAAGTATCAGCACATAGGAGAATCCGCTGTCTTTTTTTTTCATCTCTTGACAGTTTTTAAAGTAATAAAATAAAACATATAACACAAATGCAGATTCTCTCTATATACACAACTGGGAAGCTCTTCCCCTTCATGTTGAAAAATAAATTGCTAAAATTGTAATTGTGATTGTATCATAAAATGTTCTCATTTTCTGTCTTATTCCAAAGCTCTCAATTTTCTGTTTTCTTCTCTTGGCTGATTCTAAGAATCCTTGAGCAAAATCCATTCATCTCTGGTGTGACTTTTTTCCTGTCCAAAAACTTCAATAAATGGAGACTGTAATATGTTATTTGTTTCAGTAACACATGAAACATTATAATTTAAACTTTTCATACCAACTGCTGAAGCTATTTACATCATGTTTCTATTTTTAATACTTCTGTTAAAACTTATTCTTGATACTTTCAATACACAGACCAAAGCTGTTTGGTAGAAGGAGGTTAAGTAGTGATGGTGGCTCTTAAGATCTATAGGCTGGTTGCATTGTTCTATCAGATTTCACTATATAAAATATATTGGTTGTATTTACTACTAAAGGTGCTTTGAAAAACAGAATGTCTGTACCACCCTATTTTAAATGGACTCTCATTATAATAAAGGTCATTTTATGCTGGTAGCAAAGCACAGCTTATAATTTACTCTTTAGAGGCTGTCCAACTATTTTATAATGATGTAAAAAAAAAAATTTAAAGTAGAAATAGAGATCTTTTAACTTAGCTAAAACTATAAGTCATAGGAAACTAAGTTTCCAATGCTGTCTCTTAATTTAAGGATCAGTACTTAGTTTCCATATCTAAAAACCGGTTGTGTTTTGTGATGGGATTAACTATTACTAGTGAAGATGTTTTAATGGTTACACTGATCACTCAAAAGAATCTGAAATCAACATCCTTCAAATGTTAACTTCAGCTTCAATGAGTTGAAAATTGGCAGAAGATTCCAGATTTTTTTCATAAAATTTCTAAATTTTCTCATAGGATTATATCCAGCAAATATTGTACAGTAATGATGCATCATTTTATCAAAACCAGCTTCAAACTTACTGCTCATTTCCCTGGCATAAACCGTCAACTTATATTCTCTGGGCTGTCAACCAGCACAATCATTCTGTTGCTGTTAATTATAGGTGTCATCTGGAAGCCTTGTTGAACAGTTTTAGGGTTTGGTTTTTTTTTTAAAAAAAAAAAAATTAATTTTTTTTTCATCTAGGGATTTTTGTTTTCATTATTAATTTTAGAAAGACAGTAAATGTGGTAAATGGATCTCAGCCACTGGTAGTGGCTATATGTCGGTGTTCAAAAATTTAAAAGTAGAAGGATAGCACGAGTTAGGAGCTCAACTGATGAACAGGAATTTTGGTTACTTTAAGTTACTTTTAGTGGCTAAGCAGTGGTTCAATTCTTTGGTAACTTTTAGCACATAATCACATGCCTGGAAAAGCCCCTAACACAGGTTGCTGTAACTTTAAAAAAAAAGCAGGGATAATTTACCTAATAACTTTAAGACTAGAAAGAAAGACTTCCAGGAGTAAAAAGTTCATGAGAATTTAATAAAATTCTCAGAAATACCAAGGAACAGTAAGGAAGTTTAAGCTACAAGAAGTCACATGTGTTTCTCTTTTAAAGAGAAATATTGTTTGCAATAATATAACACAGTGTTTTGTGCTCATCAGCTGCCACATATGCCTGGGGAAAGAATTTTAAACTAGGTTGGAACTTTATGGAAAATGTATTTAAATAGTTGGACTGCTGCAGAAAGAGCAGATCTTGGATGGGCCATTTTTTAAATGAGACACAGGCAGCATTTGTCTAAGAAATGCTTTGGACAAGCAGTGGAAAATGTTGTCGAAGTTTACTTAAGACCATGGTGACTTAAATGCCCAAATCCAACACAGAGGTTCCTTAAAACCTCTGCTGGTGGATGTTCACTGGGGGACAGGATGGGGAGTGTCCTACATGTTTGCTTTGTGTTTGTTGCCAGCTGCCACAAAGTTTTGTATCTTTCATTAATACATAGTTCTCCAAATTTGTTTGTGGTTTTGAAACTCAGAGGGGCAATGAGAAATAAATTTCTCTTTAATTCTGACAGGAGATACAGGCAAACATTGCTCTTTGGGATTGTGTACTGATGTTGTATGTAGGAACAAAATAAAGGTTACAAAGGCCAGGTATCCTTGGAGACAGAGATGGAAACTCCCCTACCGACCAGGATATGTTTCCTGGTCAAGGCCAACAGTACATTCATATACCTATCAAGTGTATATTGTGTGTACGCAATCTGTGGTTTGTTATATAAGCCTGCTGGACCCTAACCAAAATTTGTGTCCTGAACTACCCTTAGGTGATTTTAGTACTAAAATTTACATCCTCTAAAGAAAATAAGTGTGCTAATGAGTGTTTCTGGAAAGGGGGTTTGCTGAGTCAGAAAATGAAGATTTCTAAAGATACATGTCACTCTATTTCAATTCAATCTCTTTTGAGGATGAGGTGGGAAAACCCACTCACTTAATAATAATCTAATTATATGTTTGGTTTGACTTGTAAAATACAAGGACAGAAATACATTATAAATAAATTTACTAACCTTTTAAAATCCTTGAAAGGCTTCAATGTATATTTCAACTTATACTTCAGACTCATAGTTGAATCTGAAGCACTCCACCTACTTTCAGTTTTACATCTTCCTTCTACTCAGATGTTTCCTAAATATAGAACTGCTGGCAGGAATCTCAAGGCAAAATGTCCAGTGTCTCTTTAAATATAATGGAGATGTTCTTTGCTTTAGCCCTGCCAGTGGCTGATTGCTGGCAGCTGAAACAAGGGACAGATGGCCATCCAGCTCTATCTGCACCCTATTGAGATGAACAAGTGACAATCTGCAAAATACTCAAAACTAATTTAAACTGGTTTAACCTCAGGAAACCCAACAGTCTCTCAGGTTTCACTGGTGATGTGTAGGCAGATTTTGTGTTTTTTTCATGCAGTGCTCTGTAGCATAAAGATCTCGGTGCTCTCACACCAGTGCCCCAAGTACAAAGACAGCAGAACAGCAGTGAAAAAGCTGCAAGGGCATTCTGGTTATTGACATGGAAGGGATACTGAGCACCGAGAATTGCTTGAGAATTCATCCATCCAAGGGTTCTTCACTAAGTACATCTTTTCAAGATAGCATGATACTTTCTCAGGCCTCATATAGAACCAAACTATTGGGCTTTTGGACTAGACACCTTAGCAAAAGAGATGGAAGTGGAAGATCATGGGATCACTGAAAGAAAACTCAGAATATTAGTGAGGCTAGGTGGATAAAATTTGAACTCAGAATGATTTAACAAACAGACTCTAACAATTATGTTACTAAACTTTTCTGATGCAAGTGGCTCTGGAAAATGCTTGGCAGTAGATCAGATTTTTTCTTTTATTATTCTTTCCTTATTCTGTTGTATTCTAATTTTTTTCAATATTCTTTTCTTCAGAATTATACAGAAGATACTTGAGGCAAGAACATATTATATACTCAGCAATTTCTTTCCTGTCTGCATCCTTTCAGGCTATGGTTCCACAGTTATTAATACTACTTTTCTACATGCTGTATTGTCCACCAGGATCTGTATCAGTTGGAGATACGGCTGCATTTAGTTTAATTAGCCAAGGCACATAATAAGGATTTCTTGCTGACTTTATGCTTTCAAACTAACTTTATATTTACATAAGATAACTTGTAACACAAAATACGCTGGTTTTTTTTTAAGAAATCTGAATGAGCCAAGAAAACATACCGTAGTTCAGCACTGTTGAATGCAACATTCTTATTCTGCATTTAGTACCCCTAAATTTGGATTAATTTTATTTTTGAACCACATTCTCAAACTCATTTTGCCTTTTTGTTAATAAGAGCAGATGTCATCTTGATTGGGTAGCACAAGACAAACCAGAGTGTTCATTTGTCCATCTTTGGCTGAAACTCATTTTGGAAACTTAAAATGAAAATTGAATCGTTACTGATTCATCAGCTGTGGTGAGTGGAGGAAAATAAAAGATTTCGTGACAAGTACCAAATTAAACCCCCTTATGTTAGGAGACTGTATGATAGCTCAAATCTTATAGTACTTGTGTTGGTTTTGTGTAGTGGAGGGGGGCTACGGTGGCAGCTGGAAGTTTCCCAGCTGGGCTTAGGGCGGACCCACTGCTGGCCAGGGCCAAGCCAATTGGTAGCAGAATGTTCCCTGATAACGCCCCTGTGATAATGTATTTAAGAAGCGGGGAGGGGAAAAAAAAAAACAAACCAAAAGAGAGAGAGGAAGATGTGAAGAAGAAGCTGAAGTGGGGTGGGGGGAAAGGCGTGGGCCTTGCAGGCCTCCCTCCCACCCGCTGGGCAGGCGTCTGGGCCCAACTTGTCCCAGCCCAGCAGGAAGAAGTGAAGAGAAATGGCGAGGCATCTGCCTGAGCTGATTGTGAAGAATTTCTTGTGGGAGGAACAGCTGCAGATGCCAAGGTCAGTAAAGAAGGAGGGGGACGAGTAATGCTGCTTCTGGCAGAGATTCCCCTGCAGCCTGTGGTATAGCATATGGAGGCCCATGGAGGAGCAGAGATCCACTTGCAGCCCATGGAGGGCCCCACGCCGGAGCAGGTGGAGGCATGAAGGAGGCTGCGGCCTGTAGAGAGCCCGCTGGGACTGCACCCCGTGGAAGAGATGACCCACGCCGGAGCAGTTTCACGAAGGACTGCAGCCCGCGGGAGGGACCCCACGCTGGAACGGGGAGGAATGCGAGGAGTTCTTCCCCCGAGGAGGAAGGAGCAAAGTGACAAGTGACCGTAACCCCCATTCCTTATTCTCTCCCTCTGCTGCTCAGGGGGAGAAGGAGGTAGAGATAATTGCAAGTAAGTTAAGCCCGGGAAGAGGGAGGGGTAGGGGAGAAGTTGTTTGTTCTCTTCTGCGTTATCCTGGGGTTTTTTAAAATAATAAATAGTTTTCCCCAAGTCTGTTTTGACCCTAACGGTAACTTTAAGGATCTCTCCCTGTCCTTATCTCAAACCTCGAGCCTTTTTTCTTATATTATCTCTCTCTATTCTCTCAGAGGGTGGCGGGGAGTGAGAGAGAGAGACTGTGCAGCTTGGTCCTGAGTGGGGTTAAACTACAGCAGTACCTTAAGAAGGATTTTGGTGGGGTCTCTTAAAAGATGAAGCAATTCCTTAAATTTGGATAAAGATGTGTATTTGCTGTGATTTGTAGTCCTGCATGCTCCCATGATGAGTGTGCTTGGTGTTTTATTTTTATGAAAATAAGAGTGGATAAAAAACAGGCAAAGGAGAAGGCACGTAAACAGACTTCTGGTTTTGTCCCTGGAGGGGGACTGAAACATGCTTGAGATGTAGAGTAAGAAGAAAAAGTTTGGAAAAAAGTTTTAGATCACAGACAACCTCTATGTCAGAAGTGAAATACTGGTTCTACTTGG
Organism: Chlamydotis macqueenii; assembly: GCF_036417535.1. Taxonomy (NCBI): domain Eukaryota; kingdom Metazoa; phylum Chordata; class Aves; order Otidiformes; family Otididae; genus Chlamydotis; species Chlamydotis macqueenii. The sequence continues at coordinate 47,537,855 of NC_141560.1, read as the reverse complement.
ACCCAGAGATCTGATGTAGATGACACACGTATTGACATATCTAGAAATTTTACCTTGTTATTGAATATACCTGCCAGAGGCAAAAAATACCATTAGTCATACCACTGGCCTGTTTAAAAGTGTATGGAAAATTTATACATTGGTTTATCAATAAGAAATTACTACAGAAAAATCTACTTAATACATGTAAGTTGCAATATGAGGAGTCATTAGCATTGGGGATTTCAATTGGTACAGTTGAACATCTTATAAATAGAGCTAAGAACAAACACAATTCATCATCGTTGCAGAAAACCACTTGGAATAAGAATAACCTATGGTTTTCTGAATATAATTTGCCCTTAAACTTGATCATGAGTTGAATTCCACCTGTTGCTGACAGTCATCATTAGCACAAATAGAAACAGCAAAATAGCTCTGAATGCAAGAAAAAACATCCTTACTGTAAGGATGACTCAGCACTGGTAAAAGTTGTCCAGGGAGGTTGTGCAGTCTCCATCCCTGCAGATACTCAGAACTTGACTGGACACCTTGCCAGTCTCTTGCAGATGACCCTGCTTGAGCAGGGGGTTGGACAAGGTGAACCCAAGAGGTGCCTTCCAACCTCAGCCGTTCTGTGATTTGTAACAAATTGTAAGTTACACAACTGAAAAAGAGTAATAATTCAGAAAAAGGAGTCATTGGCTGTAAACTCTCACTACTAGGCTTACCCCTTAGCACTACTTGTCCAAGAGAAAGGCAGAAGCAAATCAATCGTGAGTATATTTGTGAGTATATTGCCTAGGAATCTGATTTTCATGTGGACACTTGAGAAAGATTAATAAGTACAAACATTGCAGGAAGAATTCCTGTTCCTGGAGCACAACCAGTCTAAGAGTTAAGGACGTTGTCTAAATGGGCCATGAAGACTCTCTAAAATCGGTGGGGAATTGCTTTCAAGGGGAAATTAATACCAATATAGATGGGGAGGGAAATAGAGACAGGATAAATTGGCCTCTTAGGCGTTGATATCTTCTTACTGCAGAAATAGAAAATACCATCTTACCTATATAGTTTTAAACTTGCAATGCTTTTATGACAGATGGTGTATAGTCTATAGTATCTTCTTACCCACTCTCTCCAAAATTCCTGTGCTTTTCTGGTATGTTGTTGTTTGATTTAATTTTTTACCACCTTTTAACTGTTAAAAAATTCAGAACAGTCTCAGGATCCATATTTATACCAAATTTTTATCAATCTCCTATGAGAGTGTTTTCTCCTTTATGACTTCCACTTGTTCTAATGAGTTTCTCAATATGATTATATACTCTACTATTTTTAACGTGCAAAATGCCTGGGTATATATTCAGGGTGAACTCTTTGAATACACAGATAGCAGTGGTATGGTCCCAAATCTGGATTAATTAATTTCTGTTGTGCAGAAAGCAATTAACACACTGAGTGGAGGTATTGTTTTGTTTAATGTTTGTGCAAAGGTGGGTACTAGGTGGTATCCCACAAAGCTAGCACACTTTTTAGAAATACAAGGAGTCTTTTATACAAAATAATAACAAGGAAGAAATCACAATAAAATAATTGATTCATTATGCATACTTTTCCTACCATCCATGATTATCTATGTTTGTTTTAAACGTTTAGGGAGGTTCTTTTCATTAGCACACTCATTTTCTTTAGAGGGTGTAATTTTTAGTACTAAAATCACCTAATCAGGACACAAATTTTGGTTAGGGTGCAGTGTAGGCTTATGTAACAAATCATAGGTCACCTATACACAAGATACACTTGGTAGGTGTATGAATTGCATTTGACCAGGAAGTATGTCCTGGTTGATATGGGGGTTTCCGTCTCCAAGGATACCTGGATACCTTTGTAACCTTTATTTTGTCCCTACCTACAACAGGGGGATAATATTTTATAATCCTTCACTACTGAAATCTCCCTTGGAAGTTGCCAGCAGACTGAGTGTGCTAGAGTTTAACATTAGGGATAAGACTTCTAGAGCTGCTCAAATAAAGATTTAGGTACACGGATGGGTACAGGCAGGAGAAGTATTTTTAGTCAAATAATTCTGATAAAGAAATATCAAATTATTTCATACCTTCAGTATGTGTTAATGCAAGTATTAACGCAAAAAAAAAAGCAGAATGAAATCGTAAATCTTACGTCTTTCAGGTGCATCAAGTAAAATGGTTAAATTTTGACTGATGTTCAAATTAGTTAAGTATTGTCTTAAAAGCTTCCATTTTAGTTGACGTGCTTTCTCATTAGAAAGTGTTAGAATTGTAAGTGAAACTTCTGTGAGACGTTTTCTTGGTTTTTATTTTTAATACAAACATTTTAAATTTTAAATTAGAAATGATGGTTGAAATAAAAATTTCCTTGAAATACTGAGTTTATATCATCCCACCATCAATAATCTTGTCATAATTGTCAGCAAAGCTGAAATATTCATTATTTACATAGCTTTAGGATGCCCTGGAAGTTTGTGGATCCTCTGGCAAATGCTATAGTGAGTTAAGTGACGATTTGTAAGGAAATTATTCATGTTAAGCTTTCATTTAACTTATAACAATAATATAAGAGAGAGATTATATTAGTATTGCTTCTAAACAATGGATAAATGCCATGCCTAGCATTGTCTACAAGCCCATTCAGAGTAATTAACAGGTGTGAATTGTTGTTTGCTGGGATAAGCCTCCCACTGTGCAGCCCTTTTGTTGGCTGCAGGCTGCTTTCCTGCTGTATTACTGCTTCTAAATGAGTCAATATCACTTTAATGTAGGATTTTACATATGTTAATTCTTTGTACGCTTGTTCATTTTTAAAGTAGTTGAGGCAATAACAGTGAATCTCTTCAAAAAGCCTGTATTTCTGCAAGCTTCTTATTACCTTGCACCACTCCAACCTGTTTCATATTTCTATTTTTAGCAGGGTTCTGATTCAATTAAAAGGAACTACTGCAGTAACTTGGAGCATTAATCTGACTCCTTAACTGTAAAACCAAAGCCTATTCTGCAGTTTAGAGAATCATAAATCTACCGCTTGGGTTCTTTACCCGGAATTATATAAGAAAAGTACAGAGAGTACAGACATCTTTTGTTAAGCTAGTGGAACCTCAGTAGAGGAAGTTTTCACCTCCTACCGGTTGGGAATACATTCCCCTCCATCGCTTTTGAAGAACAATACCATTTTGAGATTCTTTGAAATCAATATGATACAGTTGTATGTATAGTTTGTGAAAATGGTATGTTGAAAATCAAAGTCAGAAGTATGTTCCAGCTGAAAGCTGTATTCAGTTTGTAAATTGCATTTCTCAGTTAAAATGTGAAAATCTTTCAAGATTTGAACTCCCATTGAAACATAATAGAGCCGGAATAATGAGATATGCTTGGGCTCCTACTAAATTGCCCTTAGGATAACTTCTTCTCTGTGGAAGAAGGGTATTTACATGCATCCCTGAAAATATCACTGCAGGGCTATGTGCAATTGCAAGATTGACAACAATGTTACTGGGAAAAAAAAAAAAAACCAACTCAGCCTTCCTTAGTAGTACAAAAAGAGGACAATCACTTTGTTGGAAAAATTGAACAAATAGAAATGGATACCTAAGACAGTTCAGACTTAAAGGGTAAGGTAACTCATAAGTCTCAAAAGAGGGGAAACATTGTAGGTAGGAACAGATAAAGATTACAAAGATCAAGTATCCTTGAAGATGGAAACTCCTTCTACTGATGAGGATGTGCATTGCTCAAGGACAATAGTATGCTCATAGACCTGTCAAATGTATATTTTATGTCAGAATCTACGGCTTGTTAGATAAGCCTATACTGAACCCTAACCAAAACTCATGTCCTGAGCTACCCTTAGGTGATTTTAATGTTAAAAAATAGGCCCCTTTATGAATAATGAGTATTCTAATAAATAGATCCTCCCTAAATGTTTAAAACATAAACATATGTAATCATGGGTGGTAGGAAAAGTATGAGTAACCAATCAGTTATTTCTGCCTTGTTACTGTTTTATATAAAAGACCCTTTGTATTTCTGAGAGATGTGCTGGCTGTTAGAAGCCTAGCACCTCCTTCTGCAGAGTCAAAATAAATACAAATATCTCCACACAGTGTGTTGATTTGCTCTTGCACACCAGGTAAAAGAATCCCTGTTTTGGGACAATAATCTGATTTCTATATCTGGACCAGTCATTCCCCAACTAAACTTAGAACACAAACAGTAGGAAAAAAATATGGGCAAGTTTTAATCAGATATTTATATAATGAAAACCTTGTATGGAATTAAAATACAGTCTATTGATGGAGAAATAGCAATTCTTGCCAAAGTTGCAAAAAGGTTGGGGTTTCTTTTATTTAACTGTCTAAACCTCCAAACTTTTCACATCTCAGGACTTCTTTTAGATCTTTGCAGATAACCTCAATTGGGATTTGCAAAGATATATGAGAATTTCAAAGACAAAATTTCATTTCAGGGCTAGTGGAGCCTGTAGATACAGAAGTATTGTATGTATGTTTTATGTATTTACAACATTTCTAGCTAAAGTTTCCCACATATTCTCAGATTGATCCCATTTTTGGAAGAACATAGTTGCTGCTCCAACCTGGAAAAGAAACAGTAATACATAACCTTTTGTTTTACAACCCAGTCATGCAGAAGTCTTTAATGGTCTTGCTGGAGTGGTTTTACATTTGTGTCCAGGTTCTGGCAGAGGGGTGGGTTTGACTCACATGTAGTGGATCCAAGAGTTGATTCCTTCTACTTTCACAGCGGTATATGTGGTCAGCAGAATTATATAGGGTCTTTTCCACTTTCTCTTTAATAGCTTATTTTTCCAGGTGTGAATGTAACCAAGCCTCCAGGTTGAAAATTGTGTGCTGGCAAATCCAAGTGCAAAAGCACTCATTGCTTGAGGTATCTGTGTAAGGAGGATAAAACATGTGAAAAAGACAACAGATGATAGCTTTTCAGCGTATTTTTCCCAATAATATGCATCCAATCACTTCAGGTTCCTGTAGTTCTGGCAGGGTAGGGTTTTTTATATAGTATTTCAAAAGGAATTATCCCTTTTTCGCTGCCAGATCAGCTTTTTGTTTCCCTGAACTATCTCTCCCTGTCCTTTTTGGTGAACTTTACAATGGATTATTGCAACTTCTTTTGGTTCTAATACTGCATGGAGTAATTTCAAGATTTCCTGTCCATACTGATGATTGGAAGAGAGGGAACATAACCCCCATTTTTTAAAAAGGGTAACAAGGAAGACCTGGGCAACCGCAGGCCGGTCAGCGTTACCTCTGTGCCTGGCAAGGCCACGGAGCAGATTCTCCAGAAACCATGCTGAGGCACACAGAGAGCAAGGAGGTGGTTGGTGACAGCCAACATGGCTTCACCAAGGGCAGATCGTGCCTGACCAATTTGGTGGCCTTCTATGATGGGGTGACAGTATTGGTGGACAAGGGACGAGCAACAGATATCATCTACCTGGACTTGTGCAAGGCATTTGACACTGTCCCGCGTGACATCCTTCTCTCTAAACTGGAGAGGCATGGGTTTGATGGACAGACCACTCGGTGGATAAGGAATTGGCTGGATGGCTGCGCGCAGAGAGCGGTGGTCAATGGCTCGATGTCCAAGTGGAGACTGGTCACGAGTGGTGTCCCTCAGGGATCCGTGTTGGGCCCGGCCCTGTTCAACATCTTTGTCGGCGACATGGACAGTGGGATAGAGTGCACCCTCAGCAAGTTCACCGATGACACCAAGCTGTGTGGTGCTGTCGACACGCTGGAAGGGAGGGATGCCATCCAGAGGGACCTTGACAGGCTGGAGAGGTGGGCCCGTGCCAACCTCATGAAGTTCAACCAGGCCAAGTGCAAGGTCCTGCACCTGGGTTGTGGCAATCCAGGCACAAATACAGGCTGGGCAGAGAATTGATTGAGAGCAGCCCTGAGGAGAAGGACTTGGGAGTGCTGGTGGATGAGAAGCTCAACATGAGCAGGCAATGCGCTCTTGTCGCCCAGAAGGCCAACCACATCCTGGGCTGCATCAAGAGGAGCATGGCCAGCAGGCGTGTGAGGGATTTCAGTGATGGTCTGTGTAGGGCCACTGTGGGAAATTGCAAGCTGCACACAGCTGTAAGAATGTGACCTTGGAGAGGGGAGCTAGGAGGGTTGTTATTGAGCAGTATGTTTCTGCTATCCGGGAACCACTGTTAGCCAGCAGGGCACACACCTGGCAGGCCTTGCTGCATGCACTGGCCATGCATGCATCAACACCTGGTCAGTACTCTTCCGCTGAATCTGCTGAGGGGATAAACAGAGGCAGCTCAGAGCAGAGGGAGAGAGAAAGGACCCAGAGCACACTCTATGAACAACAGGGGATGCCCTGAAGGTGCTGCACCTACCTCCCTTCTCTGCTCTGACCCCACTGATCATCATCCTCCTGCTCGGCGGTGTCTCCAGCTTAGTTGGGTTGGTAAGACTCTCACAAAGGGAAAACAATACGCTGGTAACTGCTTATGCTAGGAACTGTAACTGCTTATGCTGGTAACTGCTTATGCAAGTCTATAATAGACCAATAAATACTGTTGTGCTTTTAAATATCGTATGCTGGGTGATCTTTGTGCATAGGAATCCTACGAACCGGTTACAGCAGGTCGAGGGAGGTGATTCTCCCCCTCTACTCTGTCCTGGTGAGACCCCACCTGGAGTACTGTGTCCAGTTCTGGAGCCCCCAATACAAGAAGGACATGGACCAGTTGGAGAAGATCCAGAGGAGGGCCATGAAGATGATCAGAAGGCTGGAGCACCTTTCCTATGAGGACAGGCTGAGAGAGTTAGGGCTGTTCAGCCTGGAGGAGGCTCCAGGGAGACCTGATAGCGGTCTTCCAGTACCTCAAGGGGGCCTACAGGAAAGATGGGGAAAAACTCTTCAGTAGGGCCTGTTGCAACGGGACTAGGGGTTTTAAAATAGAGGGAGGTAGATTTAGATCAGATATTAGGAAAAAATTTTTTACACTGAGGGTTGTAGAACACTGGCACAGGTTGCCCAGAGAGGTGGTGGATACCCCATTCCTGGAAATGTTCAAGGCCAGGTTGGATGAGGCTCTGAGCAACCTGACCTAGTCAGGGATGTCCCTGCTCCTTGCAGGGGGGTTGGACTAGGTGACTTTTGAAGGTCCCTTCCAACCCTAACCATTCTATGATTCTAAAATGCTAGTCTTATAGGAGAACTCTGAGGGTACCAAAGCTTAAAAATAAAATAAAAATGGAAAGGCACCTCTAGAATTGAAAGATAAAAATCAACAGTAATAGACCTGTAGATCTCAGAACAGAATTGTTTTACTGCTCTTCCTCAATCTTCTGTTTTTCTTCCAGTATGCTTACTGGTGTATGTCTGATGAAAAACTCTAGTACTCAGACATAGTCAATGATGGGAGTTTATATGTGACAGCACAGGCCACCATTCAGCTTCTTTCTTAGACAGATTTATTGGTTTATCGGCTTAGGACTTACTTGGCTTCTTCCATGGGGGCAATTGATTTTTAGAAAGACTGAAGAACTATGCTCTAGTCATACCTAGATGTGTTGTCTAACAAACAGGCTATCAGACATGAAACAGGATGTTTACCCCAGGCCTAGAGATGTACCTTTCTAAGCAGTGTCCTACAGCAAATCTGCTTCATTCCTACATAGATCCTAAGGACAGCCCTAAAACAAATGACCAAGTTGCAATACTAAATGGAAAGATTTAACACATGATCAAATTTCTGTTAGTATCGTTTGCAAGAAAGGAGCCAATAACCTGGGAATTTGCAGTAGTCTCCAACCTGTGGTTCAGGAAACTGCTTTTCCATAGGATTCAGTGACCTGAGATCAGAACAGTGGCTGTAGCACTTCAGAAGTGAATCTGTTTAAACTGTGATGTAACCAAAGCAGAGGCTTGTGACATCTGGAAATTACAAGTTCACTAAGCAGCATATAACTAATATTAATGTGCCTTGAACCCAAATATAAGCATACTAAAGTAGGGTTACTAACAACAGTATATAAGTACTTCATAAGACTCTAATAGCATAGCAAGACACAATGGATAAAGGTGTTAAGTAAGCATGTGAGCAACGTGACCACCATCAAGGTGTGAATCCTCAAGGACCACAGCCATGAATGCTAAATATCAGGTTGTCTTGTATTCTATACTGAGATAATTTAGCATATAAATGTTTTGTAATGAACAAAGTTAATAAATTTTGTTGTAATATGATACTCATGTCGTATATCAGTCCTCTACACTCCATGACAGTGATCTAATTCCCTGGTACATGTTACCTAACTTATATTTGCTTGCAATGAGAATTTCAAGAGACATTTTGTTCCCTGCCTCCTGTTTAAGCCACTTAATCAGTTATCCTTATTGTCACACTGGGTCGTTAATGTGAACACAGCCTACAGCTGTGCTTTTTAGACTGGCCTTCCCATTTCATTATTAGTGACATTTCACTTCAGGAATCACAAATGGAGGTTTCCTTCCCTTGATGTAGCACGATTAACTAAAATAATAGTTTCTACCAAAGGCAGAAGGGTGCCACAAAAATGGTAATCTTTTTTGTATCCTGCAATATGATGATGATAATAGCAAAGTTAGAAAAAATTGTTACCTAGTAACTCTTCAGTCACAGATCGTCTAGGTCAGAGTAGTGTTACTGCCAGGTTTATTTAAGAAAGGCTACCTTTGAGGAAATTAAGAGCTTTTATTCCTGTTAGAGACAACTGTACATAGTCAGGAGGATTACTGTTTCTTGCCTCTCTGTGTTAGCAGCCATGAATGATCACAAAGCATGAAGGCCAATAAATAAGAATGTGGCTATTTTGTAAACACTAGGGATGTGGAATGCTCTCCCTCTACAGCTGCAGCTGTTTGAAAAATGTCTTTAATAATGCCTCACACATTTTTAATGTGATTATTATTTTACAGTATAACTCAACAGCAAAGGTTCAAATCACTGAGCATAGTGGGAGGTTGTATGTTTAGCTTCTTAACTAAGTCATCAGTCACTTTAGAAGAGTTGTTGGAACACTGTATAAAAGTAGAATGCACTATGTTTTGTCTTCCCACAAAATAGATGTATGCCTTTATGTATCTAATTACCTGCCACTGAACAGAATGACGATCCTGTCAAACACATTTTACCACATGCTTCCTTATGACCACAGTTTACTGACACCTTAAGCTTAGACTCAGCTGATTAAGTTTGTTACGCGATATGCAGTAATCTATGTTTTGGAAATGTTGCTTTCCAAGTTTCCAATGTTAAAAAAAAAAAAAGGTATACCTAATTAGAAAAGTGGTAGGCAATTTGTTGTTTCTCCTTTGATTTTTCTTACTTATGCTTGACGTTTTTATGCTATTTGCTCTCTGTTCCCAAAGCATAGGGTCTCCTCCCCATACCACTTATGATCCTTCTTGTTTCTTCAGGTGTTGTCCCAACAACTTGCAGTCCATTGTCATATTTTCCTTTGTTTAGCAACTTTTGTCACTTGTATGCCTTCTGTATGCAAATACACCTGTCTTTCTTTCCACTTTTGATGGTCACATTGCACACAGTTATGTAAAATGCTTATAGATTGTGTCTGGCTATGCCATCAGAGTGTTCTAAAATACCAAATCCAAATAATACATTTGGATTCAAGGCTTGCTAATACCAATTGCATCCTACCTAAAGCACTCAAAATTTATAGGTGTCACAAGTCTTAGCTTTAGATGCATTTCTGATGCCTTTTCATTTCAAAAAAATATTTAGATGTCTAATATCTGGTGACATACATGTTTTAAAAACGTATCTCTTGTGCTCAGATTTTCCAATATGGCTTTTTTTTTTTTAAGCACTAGATGATGCTATATATTTTGCTAGCTATCCTAGGATTCCTCTTGCCTACATTTAGCTTAGATTAGATGTCTTATTATTAGATGACTGCTCCCTTGTTCTTCATCCATAGTCAATGGAAAGAGAAAGGCACAACAAGAAGAGATTCATCTCTTCTTAAAAGAGATGTCTCAAGTCAGTGGCCTTCATCACAAGTAGCTACCACTTCAATTGAAAAGAAAAAAATCTAAATTTATAAAAAGGACAGAACCATCCATAAAATCAGATTTATAAGGTTTTCTACCCTTTCCAGAGCAAATAAAAGGATATATAAAATTAGACTATGGTTATATAATTCTCTATCATTTGACATATGCTAATACTCAGTTTTTTGTTTTGCACTGAAGAAATCACATGCTATGCTATTGCAAGAAGCAGACGAGCGATACTGCTTTTTTAGGGCATACAAAATGGATCCATAATTAACCCTTATGGAAGGTATAGACAACTAGATTGGTAAAAGGGGAATTACTATCAACTGATTCAAATGTCACGCTAATGTAGCGACTGAAGAAGATTTATTCATTTATTGTCTTGCCAGTACCACTGTTACTACTGCTACTGGTACCTTTGATAAACCACAATGTTTAAGAAAGGTTGCACACAGAATCTTTCACACTACATGAGTATCATGAAATGTTGCTAAGTTTCCATAGTGGGTGACAGAAAAAGAATATATTAATTAGTATCCGACATAGCCTAGGACAGATGATAATGCAGTAGTTCAGCTACTGCATTACAAAACCTGAAAAATTCTAGATTATAGCGCACTTCATATTATATTTAGCTATCAGCATATTTTATCAGAAATAAAAGCAAATATCTTCTAATTTTCCTCTTCTAGGGTGATGGTAAAATTTCAGTTAAACAGTTTCTCTTTTCTTTCTCTGTCTGGCTACAGGCCTTTCAGATTATAACATGAATGCTTTCTCAGGTAACAGCAAGTGAGGGAGTTTTAGGTACTGCTCTGAGAAGGTATTACAAGCTGCCATTTCCTATTACACTGCTTGTGGTTTCCAACAGGACAGAATTCTTCATTTCTTTGCAACAGCTTGACATATTTGAGTTTCTGTTTTATTTTACTTTCTCTGATGGCAAATCTTCAGTGCATGGGAGTCTCCACTGAATCTGGTTCGTGACCTGCACAGAACTTAGCAGGCATTTGATGAGTAAGTGTAGTGACTCTTGCCTACCTTGCAGGGTGATAAGAGCCTCTTTAGGATAGCAAGGTGTTAATTCCTGACTTTGGTATGAATTTTAACCTTTCAGCTCATACTGGCATAGAGATTTGTACTGTAAGCACTAGGGACAGTATGAACAGAGAACAAATTGGAATAGTGGGGCATAAAAGCATGAGGAGGAATAGCAGAAGGCTTTGACGGCGTCCAGGCTAGCAGGGCATTAGGGGCACAGGTAGCTTCTTAGGACTCGCCCTAAAAAATAGGAGGGAAGCAAAAAGACAAAGTGCAATCTCTATTTCTTTTCATCCCTGTTCTTCTAGGGATATTTTGTTCTGTCCACCTAAGTCTTCTCTCTGAAATTCTCATGAAGGTTTTGGTTGTCTTTTTTCTTTTTTTTTTTTTTTGACAGGTCACATTTTAATTTCTGCTTCTATGTGAATTGTTTATACTCAGGTAAAGGTTACACCAATTCTAGATAAACAAAATTAAAATCACATTTAAATATCAATTAAAACTTATCAATTTTTTATCAATGCTAGTAAGTATATTGCCTATGACTTTTGAGAAGTTAACAATGACCCAGTTGTCTGCCTTAGGTCTGTATAATTATGAAGACAGCCTCAAATTCTGTGGTTAAGTTGAAAGTCCTCAAGGCAGTTTTAAAAGAATACAATTGCATTAGAATTTTTCACTATTTCTTATTGTCAATGCAATGCATGCTGTCAAATATGTCTTTTTATCTCCATGGAAAGAAAATGGCAACATGAACACTGTGCACACAGAGCTGACAAGTACAGATGCAACCATGCCTTTTTGTTCAGGGCAAAAGTATGTGGCAGAATGAATGTGGTGGGTTGAAGTCTATCAATCAATGCTATTTTGTTTAAATTCAGTGTCTGAACTGCCAAATTACTAATGGCCTGCTTTTCAGTCACATGAATATTCACTCTGTTTGGAAAACAAAGGTAGTGTCCAGTGTTAGGAAATAATGGTATTATGTAGCAGACGTATGAAAAGTCAAGTAGTTTATTTTCATAGTGGTTTGTGGACGTTCTGTTGTAAAACCTACTGATTCCAATCCAGGTTCCTGCCTTAATCGGGCTGTGAATAAATTTGGGCCGGTGTCTATGACAAATATTTGGAAGGCTCTGGAAAAGCACAACCGAGTAAATCTGCAGCTAGAGGAATCTGCCTTAAACTGGAGAGATCAGATATGTCTCTCTGCCACCTTCTTACCTGTTAAGTGCTGAGAATACCTAATGGACATTACAATAAAAGTTAGTATCTTCTTCAAAGCTCAGGAAGTTTAATGCAGTTTTTAGGCTCTTATTTGAGTGAAAGGATATTCCATGAAAACGGATGGTGTGGATGGGATTGAGAAGACACTTGCCTACAGGCAATCAAGTTAAGTGGAAAGATGGACAAATTCAGGTTACAAAAGAAAATAACTAAGTATGAGTCAAGTCTTTAAGCTGATTTTTATACTTAGATCTCAAGTATGAGAAGCAAAAATTATAAAAGGATGGTTTTTTCTGACCAGAGTGTGATCCATTTGGTAGCTCTTCCTTTGTCTTTTCTCCAGATGTTTCAGATGAGGAGTCTGTTATGTTTTATGAGTTTCTTATAAATATATTTACTTCACATTCTCGTTAGAGCTGATGAGAGCTAACCATCTCATGTTTCTTGAACTAATGAGCGCCCATAATCTCTTCTTAGCTGATATATATTATCAAATGTATATGTGTATATTGGACTAATTCAAACACAGCTCATGTTCTTAAACAGATTTTAAGTAACTCAGCTAGAACAGTGGGCCTTATGTCACCTTTCAGAGAGAAAACAAGTGTCAATCTTTTTTTTGGTTTCTTATTCTGGTAATTATGTTTTACTGTGATTTGTTCATGGAAAGGACCTTAGTCTTCACCCATATAAGAGGTAAAAAGTTCTATTGGTTTAGAAACATTTCTTCAGTGCCTATATAAGATAAATGGAATGCAACAAATTCATGTAATTAGTGGTAAAATCAGTGCTGTATACATCCTTGTATCACTAGTTCAGTTTAGTTTATTTTCACTGTAAAAGCAGTTACGAAATTTATTGACTAGCAGCCAGATTGAAATAGTTAATTAAGCTTTCTGCTAATTTAATTGTACGGCATATTGAATCAAAGTAAAGACTTTCAGCTTACATTTAAATTTTGACATCTGAACAGATCAAAACATAAAATAAAAATTCTCTGCTATTTAGTCATTAAGTAAATGTTCTCATTGATTTCATTTTCTTATGTAAAAAAATGAAGCAAAAGAAACAAAAACTTCATGAAAGTATGACGTACAGTTACCATAGCAACAAAAGTTGCTCAAACCACAGGAGTCTGTTGTAGAAGCTTTTAAATATACATTTTTAATTCTAGACAAGGCTCTTTACACATCAATTTTAATATAAAGAGATTATTCTCTCTCTAGTACAACATCAAGACTAATAAACTGAGCTTTGTCATTAGTGTATATCGAATATACATGAATGTGTATTGAATGAGCATACTATGCAAATTAACAAAAAGAAAAAAGAAAAAATATACCTTATCACAGCTTAACAGCAACTGTTGGCTATCTTACCTAGTCAGTGGTTCTAAAATAAGACAGCTACTCCCTATAAAAATAAGAATTGGTGTGCTAATTGACAGGTAGTGGAAATCTAGGCCTCATTCAGGCCCCAAGCCACTAACATATATTACATTTCTCAATCACTGTTTCTAAAATCCATACAGTAGCATGGTATAGCACTTAACATGATGGTATCTCTTTAGCATACAACAATCTTAGTGAACTTGGTCTGTGTGTGAGCTTCAATATGAGTCTATTGAATTTAGGTCAAATTTTACTTCTCATGATGTTTTAAGTTATGAAGCTGCATAATCCACCGTATACGAGGCCCAAGTCCTGCTTGAACTTCAGAGGGGACTCGGGGGCTCCTGTGAAAATTTTTAGTTGAAGAATGGAAGGATTACAGGATCTGCCCCACTGGTAAAAATAGATATTTGTCATGTAGATACAGACTGCATGCTCTACGTTGAAGTTTTGGATAAATTGGTCATACAGTAATGAAATGTGGGTACCATTGGGTGTTAAGAAATGACTGATAGCTTGCTCCTGAGATATTAACTTTTAAAGCCTGTTTCAAGAAAAATGTTACTGTAATTTGAAAGTCCTGTGGTTTTGTTTATGATACTCCTTTTCATTTTCATCTGTAAATCTAAGTACTACTAAGTGTAGTCTTGTTGGTAATTTTTAATATAATTGACAAATATATTTAATAAATATTTGGTTTTCATACTGTCAGTTCTCTTCTGGCATACAAAGGGGATATCAGGTAATGGAAAAATTAGCATTAACCACCTGTTAATCACAAGAACAGAGTTTTTGTTTTTTCCCTTTCATTTCTTAAGAAAAAAACATTCATCAAAAGTATACATTAGTAAGCCTGAAACTTCATTTGTTTTTTACCAAAACTTTTGGCAAGAAAATTGCCAAATTCTATTCTTCAGTATTCCTATAGTAACAAATATCTGTATTATCCAGGCCAAGTGACTCTAACATCACGCAAACCCATTCAGTCTAGGAAAATTTGATATATTGCCTCAGTTTATCTAAGCCATTGCAGTTTGGGAAACTGAGAAGAAGATTCTGATTTTGTTTTCTTTTTTACAACAAATAGTTACAATACAGAAGAACTTCAGATATGTACACAAAGTATCAAGATTATAAATATTTACAAAATGACAGATGAAGATATGGTTACATGATGGCTCATGCATTCGAGGAAAAGGGAAAGGGAAAAAGGAAATACTGTCTTGTACTATCAAAGCGTAGGTAATGTTCTCCTTCATATGTTAGACTGCCTATCTGTCAAGTTTAGAGGTAAAAATATGAACTGAACTATATGATATACTAAACTTTCTTCAAATATATTTTCTATGACTGATCTACTTTATAATCTTCTTTCTGATCTATTTAACACCTCTCTGTAACTGTTATATATATTTTCTTTTTTATTCCCTCAGACACCCCAAAGAAGAAAAATTAGTCTATTCAAATAACAAGTAAAATTACCACCCATTCAAGTTAAAGTGGATTTGAACTCAAGTTAAGCAACAGGATTTTGCCCTTCTTCAACTGAGAACAAGACACAGTTGAAAACATCATTATGAAATTTTCATATTGATGATGTCCTTGTTCCATGTGTATTTTAAAAGTCAGAAAGAAAGACAAAACCTCTGCCAACATAATTCCATCAGAAAATCACTTAAAAGATTTTTTTTATCCTCTGCCTACACCTCTAAGAGAATGAATCTTTCTTTACCAAAGAGGTCTACTCAGTAATATTACCTTTGTCCCCAGAGTAGTCTCTGACTTTCAGAGACTGTCAGCTTCATCAAAGTTTTAAAATTGCATTTTTTCTATGTTTCAAGGCAGAAGATTTTTGCTAACCTCTAACTGGAATCAGGTCACCAACAGTTCTGAGCCACTGAGCCCCACTGCTGATGAAGTTTTCATGCTGACCCTTTCACACCAGCATTTTGTATTGTCTTCATTTTTAAACCATATGCATTACAATAGAGGCAGGTGTTTGAGTTAGAAATGATCATGTAGGCTTGGGTGGGATAAAAATGACAGTCATTTGGTTAAATAATGGTACTTGGAAAGTTCACTGTTGCAAATAATGTGCTAATACACAGAAGGATGCTGCTGCTACTTTAAGAAGCATGTATAATAACTTCTGATTCCTTTGTGTGTGTGTGTGTATTGAAATAACAATATGACACAAGCAACTTTAGTTGCTTGTGTTCGACTGCATAGACAAAATATTCAAAGATATGACTGAAGTAAAACTGCTTTTTTTTTTGAATAATGGAAATTAGACTCACTTGTATACTGTTTTGCCGTACCCAAGTACAACAAGAGAGTTTTGGTGCAATCAAAGAAATATGGTGGGATTTTTTCAGGACTAAAAATCTTGCAGGACACCAGTGACAGAAAAGAGCTTGATTCAAACCAGAACCCATAGTCCAGAACTTAGAACAGTTCTTGTCTTGGACCTTAACATTAACAGGACAAGAGCAGAAACACAATGTCAGACCATCTACCAGACTGTTCACAACTCCAGCCCACATACAGGACAGGTGGTTTGTGCTAAACAAGCTACACAGCATTAAAAAAGTTCGAAATAAACTATTACAGTACAAACCAGACAGTCTTTCACTCATGAAGAGTGTAGTTCTTTTGTATTTTTTTTTATTTCAAACCTCTCCTTTCACAAGTGTTTAAAAGCTGTTGTTTTCTGTCACGTCTGCATGCAAAGTTAAGTAATACTGTTTGAATGCACAAATCTGATCACTTCTCATATGACCTTTTTCCCTATTTGGCGTCATTCTAACAACTGCTGTGAAAAATACTGAAAAGCACACACATTTGCACTACAAAATGGTATACTGAAAATAAAAGGCAAATATTTGAAAACAAATCTTCTGTTCTTGGCATTTGTAATAAACTTCTTTACGTATCAACCATAATCTATAAATTCAGTCTTGTAATTCCTTTCTTCGTTTCCTTCTTTGCCTTCATATCAAAGTTCTCATTCTTACCTCCAAAACTCTGCAGAACATTATGTGACCTTGTATCTCAGGTTTCACTACATCTCTCCTAATTTGTTTGTGCTGTAGTGGTTACTGGTGTCACTACTTCCTAATTTTATTCTCCTATTCTCATTTTCAGGCTTTCTGCCATACGGTTCCCTGTATAGAAAACATTTCATAGAATTCAGTCTTCCCAGAGAGACCCAAACTCTATGTCAGTCAGAAGTTTTCTACATATGGACATTTTATAAGAGAAATAAGAAAGAAAATTCTTAGTTTTTCACTCCAACTTGACAGATGTCTAAGTATGCTGATGTTTTATTATTTTTTGTCTTTTAGACTGAAAATTTTCTTGGCAAAACCTAGTAATACATACTGTAGAGCACATATGTATCAATGTTGTCCCCAAAACAGGGGCTCTTTTACCCAGTGTGCAAGAGCCAATCAACACGCTGAGTTGAGATATTTGTATTTATTTTGATTCTCCAAAAGTGAGCGCTAAGCATCTAACACAGCCAGCACACCTCTCAGAAATACAAAATGTCTTTTATAGAAAATAATAACAAGGAAGAAATCACAATAAAATAACTGATTGGTTACCCCTACTTTTCTTACTGCCCATGATTACGTATGTTTATGCTTTAAACATTTAGGGAGGTTCTCTTCATTAGCATACTCATTATCCATAAAGGGGTATAATTTTTAGCATTCAAATCACCCAAAAGCAGTTCAGGACATGCAACTGATTAGAGTCCAGTGTAAGCTTATATAACAAACCATACATCACCTACACACAGTATACACATGACAGGCCTATGAATATACCAGAATACATGTCCTGGTTGGTAGGGGGAGTTTCCATCTCCAAGGATACCCGTCCTTTGTAATTGTTATATTGTTCCTACCTGCAACACCAATAGGAAGTTAAATTTTCACAGATGAAAAATGAGGTGTTTTCACCAAAATGTGAAAGCCAATAATTTTCTGTGCTTTATTAATACAGCATCTGGTGTGCTTGGGTTTTCACCCCTGGGAGAATAGTTATTACCCATCATTGACTCGTTGTCTAACGTGACCGATTGTGAAATACATCTTACAGTTTTAAAAGCAGACAGCTTACATTGTATTTTAGTGTGAGAAAATATGACTACTAACAAAGTGTAGAATGGTCACACTTAAGTTATCGGGTCTAATGTAAGGCAGCTACTGGTGGCTAAGCATAGGTGCTACCAAATGGCCACCCGATGGACTGCATAAAACTATTTGCATTTCAATGTAGATGTTAACTGACAGGCATTCACTTCACAAAAAAAAACAAAAACCTGCCACTGAATTTGCCAACAGCTTCTAACTGGTAGTCTCAGAAGAGGGGCCAAGACTGAAAAGAGAAGCCCAGGAAACATTACAATTTTTTCATCAGCAATGCAGTGCTTCAGTCAGGACTGAAATACAGTTTAGGACTCCAGTGCCCTTTACACGCATATTTGATGTAGAAGCATATAATTTTTGTCTAAAGATTTACCGATTGGTCCTGATAGCATAACTGATCTTGGTTTTGTAGTGTGGCTACAGGTGCAAATCACATGCTGTGGAGTATTCTTATGATAAACA
The DNA here is from genome assembly GCF_036417535.1 of Chlamydotis macqueenii. Taxonomy (NCBI): domain Eukaryota; kingdom Metazoa; phylum Chordata; class Aves; order Otidiformes; family Otididae; genus Chlamydotis; species Chlamydotis macqueenii. The sequence goes on along the minus strand of NC_141560.1, from coordinate 47,519,501 downwards.
TCTAATTTAGGTACCTAAATTAGGAGATTAATCAACATAGGTGATCTCTGTAGTGAGTAAAAGGGAGAAACTGCTGAACTAAAATTCAGAGTAACTAAATCAGTTCCTGGAGAAGCCTTACTTTCTCTTGGCTGTAGAGGGAATCTACAGAGCTTAACAGGCTAACACAGACTCACTAAATAAAGAGCTTAAAATTAGAGCCTCCTATCTTCCACTAGAATGACTATTTTAATTAATAAAATTAATAGCTAATTTGTTTTCGTATCTCCTTAGAGTCAGATCCCACTCAATATAAGGATATTCAGTCTGATAAGTGTGTCAGAAAGACTCAACATTGGTAGCTCTAGACTGTGAGCAGTAGCTTGTGTAAAATTGGTACAACTGTCCTTCGTGTATGTTTCACGCTTATAGGGGAGCAGAAAAGTTGGGACGAAATTGGGTTAGGACTCTACAGGAGGTGTCAATTATGCTTGCCAGCAGTGTCTGTTTATAAGCTGAATAAAGTTGACCAGTGGATTTGAGCTGTGTGCTGTTTAGCTGGCCACAAGTCAGAAACAGTACAGCAAGAACTGTCCTCTTTTGTAGGGATAATAATCTCTGCTTCCCATAACTGATGTTTGATAATATGCATCATGATACAAACTGCCAATAAATAATAAAACAAATGCTAAGTCACTTTACTTCCTTACTCCTCATCCTTTCCAGAAGATGTCAAGCACCAATCCATCATCTGAATCACGAGGTGGCTTTTTCCTTTCTAGCACTAACTTGATAACATGAAGTGGATTCAGTGATCTGTAGCAGTACTTACACTACTCATCTGCAAATACCTCATTAGTATCAGTGAAATCAAGACTAAACTCAAGTTTTGTACACATTCTGCACCCAGTCCTTTATGGTGTATTTTTAGGTTGATTGATTTTAGTTATTGCAGTTAATTTAAACTGCGCCTGTGGAAATTTACATACTTTGGAAAGCTTGTAGAAGTTTACACACTTTGACAAGCCATTGGTGTATTAGACTCCAGTTTATACCTGACCAAGTTAGCATCAGACTACAGAGCGTTAGACTGTCAGAGCAGATTGAGAAGTGAGAGAACAGTGCTGCAGCCTGCAGGTTCCTACTTCTGTAAGTTTAGTCAAAAGTGGAAGGCACAGGCACAGGAGGAAGTTATGAGGCTGCTGTCTGCATGCTGATAGGGCAATCTTTCTGGCAATCGGACTGCTGAAAATATCTGGACTGCTAGGTACAAACTGTATGGAACACTGATAATTTCTCATGCATACTGTCCTTTCTGGTAACTCCCTGGAGTTAATCCTTGAAAAAAAAAAACAAAACCAAAAACAGAAACAAAAACCAAACAAACATTGAAAAGAATCAATATCTTCTCTACTTCTCTTTTATGAACCAGTTTAGTCACTTGTTTTGTGAGGAGAGCATTTCCAATGTATCTCACCTCTCAGAATCTTTCCACAGACCTGGCAACCAACAAAGAAAGGGAAGCCCAGATTTTGTGGCTGTACTTAGCTGCACACATGATTGCAAGAGGCAAGATTTGAGTTCATGTAGACTTGTTCTCAGAGTTTTATTTACTTTGAGGGAAAAAATAGAGAAATAGCCTGAAGAAATGATGCCAGCTGCATGATCAGACAGAGTTGATACAGAAGCCTCCTTCAGCAAGTATTGAGATCTTTTCTGAAAGGATATTACATTTTTTTTTTGTGGTTGTACATAACATTCCCTTGGGTATGGAATGTAAGAAAGAGGAATGACCTCAGAGAAATAGCCTCTGCATAGACAAGCACGGTGGAGGGGAAGGAAAGCACCTTTCCACCCAAACTTCTGTGTTGAAATAATATTTTGACTGCTTCATTCATTACACGTTGCACTATTTCAAGGTTGCCAGAGAAAAATGTACCACCAGAGGATTCTAGTATATCCTTAATATCCCAAGGGCAATCTCACATGTTATCATTCATGTTTTTCTTGTAGATGGCATCTATTGCTGTGGTGTTTTTAATAATTCCCTGAGGTAAAATTGGATGACAGAATCATCCATTCAAACTGTTACAAGGAGAAAATTCAATACATTTATGATAAGTGGATGAGAACTTTCCTGTTTGTTTTGCTGTTGACATTTGATTTATTTGATAACTTCTACCATACAGCCATCAGTGGGGTCAACTCATGACATCTGCATTGTGCTCCTGTGCCTAAAGCTGTATTCAGTTAAGGAGTTCTTATTTACAGGGATTTTTACAGGACTTTTTATTCCAGTTTCTCAGTCTTCATGTTATCAAAAGTTCAGTTTTAGATTCATCTGAAATAAACCTCTAGTGCTTTAATACTCTAGAGCTAAGAAATCTTAAGTAAAAACTCTGGATTTCAGGATTGCTAGGCTACTACAATAATGAGTGTTGGTGAGAAATTAGATAAGGCTAGGTGGAATAACAGATTCACTGAATTCAGGTTAGGTTTATGTTGTAAAAAATTTACGTGTCTGTAGCATGAGCATCTCATATTTTTTTAATTATAAATGGTGGCATCATTAATCTTACATTTGTATGATATTATTTGCTTTGCTTTTTTTTTCTGTTTTTCCCCTGCATTCTACTGAACAAAGATCCAAACAGACTGTTTGCTTTTATTTCTTTTGTGGTTACTGTTGATACTAAAAGACTCAGTTGTTATTACTGAAGTCGATTCCTTCCTATTCCTTGTTTTATTTTATCTGTGACTTATGTCCTTGCTAACAGTCAATAAGCAGTTTGGGGTATGGACTATTGTTGTCAACCAATTTGTAAATAACCCTATATGACAGGCCTAGAACGGATTGTGACGCCTAGTATTACTGCAATGGGAGTATTAGCAGCATGTTTAACATTTCGAGAGCTGTAGGACAAGCAGATTTTTTTTTCTGCCTTGCTTGCTGAACAAGCCAAACAAAAAAAAAAAAAGAGGGCGGGAGAGGCTTCAGGTCAAACAATGCAACCTGAGAGTGAACGCTTCTTGTTTAACTTTAACCTTCTAAAAAGTCAAATGCTTAGACTGATCAGTGGAAATAGGTTTATTCAGAAGATGATTCATCCACCTATTATGAACACCTATATAAAGATGAAAAATATTTAAAGATAAGTCTCTCACTCTTGCTTTCTTTTCAATAGCTTCAGGACTAGAGAAAAAAAAAAAAAGGAGTGTTCCTAGAGTTTCAGATAGACTAGGCATTGTTGTTTAGCTAAACAGTATTATTTATTTGTCCAAAGTTAAATGCAATGAGTCCCACTCTTATTGCCTACATTATAGGATGTGGACATAATTAAAAAAAAACCCAAAATTTCTAAATAAAATACTATTTAACTTAAAGCACTATAAAAAACCAGCTTTGTTTTCTGTTCAAACTAATTTGATAAAAAAGCTGAATTCATATTTTATGTGGACCTGGTAAAAATTTCCCATTAAAATTTGATTCAACTCTAGTGCTTATTATAGTTATTGTGTTATTTCAAGTCTTCATTTTGTTATAGTCAATTAGTTGATTCTTTGAAAATAACATTCTGTTTGCTCATATATCATTATCCTCATGACACTTGCATAATAGAGACCAAATACTTATATACGTGTGTCAGACTACCAAAGAAACAGGGATGGTATTTGGAATGAAAAATGTGTATGTTTGGTATAGTTTTCAAGAAAATTTTATCCAGCATTGCTTGTAAGTATGTGAGATGTGTGTTGCTGAACAACAGGGCTCTTATTTATGTCTATGTACTAGCATTATTGACCAAGGGGGAGAGAGATTATATGTCTTCAAAAAGCATCTGGAGAAAAGTAGTGCTGTGTCTAAGTCCATCTATGGGCACTTTGAGCTATCAAAGCACTGCATTCATGTTTGAAAATCCATTTCTGCCTATAACAGTAATTAGACCAGAGGGATTTATGTGCAGGTTGCTACCATGGCAATATCTTCAATATAAGGGCTTTTCAGACTCTTAAGTACAAGACCAAGTAGAGAAGATGGGCTTGTGCAAGATCACTAACTCCTCAAATACAAAGTCTTCTGCAAGACTCCTGATACAGGGATGCTCAGGCTAAAAGGGAGAAAGTAAAATCAACTTTCAAGTGCACAGCCCTGTCCTCTGCCATACCCAAGAATGTTGGGAAGAGTTGGAATTATTACTTTTCTGGTGACATCAGCCTCTGCCTCCAAAATAGTAGCACAAAGTCTTTAAGTAAAACACAAAGACATCAGAAGCAGTGCAAATGATGGTGAACAGATGACCACATGGTACTTCTGCAATTTCCTCTGTGCCTCGTGGTTGCTGTGACCAATAGCAGCTACTGTAGTTTGGATTTCAGCTTGGACAATCATGCAGCCAGACACAGCAACTTCAAGGCCAACTTAGTGCTTCTGCCATTGAAGTACAGTACAGGAACCAGAATAATTTTCTTTAAAGTACTCAGTGAACTAGTGCCTGAGTACTTTAAAGATTCCTTTTGTGTCAGATAATACTACAATAACAGAGATGGCAAAATTGACAGTACTTAAGACAAACCTTTAGGATCTTGAAAAAGGCATTTTTCCATTAAGGACATATGCTTAGACATTACACATTAGTCTTTGAAGGAGAAACAAATCAATGATTAGATTATAGTGCTCTGGACTGGTCTCTCATGGAGGCATTAGCACAGTTTGTGAGCTTTGGGCACTAACATTTCCAGAAAATTACTGCCATTTTAGTATTTAGGTGATTAGGTCTATCATGAGAGGTAACTAAGTGCTAAGGAACATAACAGCTTAAGCAAATTAGCTTGTGGCAGCTTCCTCCTCATTACTCTTTTCCTCCTGTGTTGTCAGAGCACAATGTAAACTGCATGAATAAACTTAATCACACTCTCTCTGCTCCCTGAGGTTCACTGGCGGCAGTGAACAGGAGTTTACCACACAGGCACAAAAAAGAGCAAGTGTCTTGAGAAAATTCTGCATTAAATGATTCATACCTTAAGAACAGTTGCATTCCAATTTCACAACAGAAACTCCACATTGATGATATTTTTTATTTTCTTAAATGGTTTGGGATATAAGTGCCTTGTGAAAGGCACTTGCATTGGAGCAAACTTAACTGGCTTTCTTAAAGGTGGCTTCCTAAAGGTAGGAGGGTGTCTAAAGGGGAAGGTTCTCTCCTGAGGTTCTCTCACTGAATCACAGGGCCAGTCGAGTGGGCTCTACTGAATCACAGGGGCAGCAATACCAGGGCTCATGATAAAAACCTAAACATTTATTTGCTTTTTGTTCTTGTTAACTATTAAAAAATTGCTCAAATAAGCTTTTCTTTTTTAAAAAGGAAACAAAAATACAACAACATATGAAGTGGCTAACTCGGTCCTGGTTCTGGCTAGGATAGAGTTCATTTTCACCTGAGCTGGGAGAGGAACTGGAGCTGGTGGCACCTGTGGCTGGGGACAGAGCTGGGACAGTTTACTAATTAGCCAACAGCTGGCAAGGTTTACCAAAGGGCCAGGAAAACATCTGCTCAGTATATAAAATAGGGAGAGTGCTGAGGAATGGGTTTTGTTGCTACTCAGGAGGAAGCTTGGCATAAGGATTCACTGTGAGCTATTGTACTGTAAATTATACACTTAAGTATATTCTGTTATTGTTTTTGTTTTGTGTCTCTATTTCCTCTTCCTCTCCTGTTCTGTTGAGGTCTTTTTATCCCAACCCATGAGTTTTGCCTTCCTTTCTTTCCCAATTTTCCTCCCCATCCCACTGTGGGGTGGTGAGGGGGGGGAGTGAGCGAGAAACTGTGGTATTTTAGCTGATGAATGGGGCAAAACCACAAGAAACTTGTAAGATAGAAATTATCATAGTAATAAGGAGTAGAGATGCTTGCAAGCAATATGATAGCAATAATTACATAAATGTGTATGCACTACAGAAAAGGCATTTGGAGAATAGTTACTGAATCATAAACACATATGATCAGATGTTTCTGTAACACATGATGATCAGCACTACATACAGATTTCTTCAGAAGTTTGCTTCTAATAATGGAAGTTGTCTCTAAAGATTACAGAAGTGAGCAGCCAAGCATTTTACACCATTATAGAGAGAAATTCAGGCAAATAATAGAAGGATAAACTGGTGGTGCTGTCACCCAAAGTATTTTGACTAGCTGGTTACTGCATTATTGTTTTTTTTTTAAAAAAAACCCAACCTTTTGACATGCTGTATGCCATATGTATTGGGACTAGTTAAGTTATCAAAGCATAAATGTTTGCTTGTTTCATCTGTTCCAACGTAACAAAGTATTAAACAGACAAAATAATTACAAACAAAATAAAGTGAAAATGGGAGATACCTTATGTATGGAAATTGCCATCAACTATTCATTTATTTTCACTGTTTGGAATGGTTTGAAGGAAGCAAACAAGAAAAATCTTATGAACTATAATTTAAGCACAAAAGGCCATTTCTGTATCTGCCTGCACAGTTTGAAAGGCCAAACTGAAGTATATGCTGCTGACCTGTACAGGCACTGTAGCAGTAATTTAAAGTGAAGTCAGCATCCTGAACCACATGGCTATCAATCATGTGAGCCAGTCCACTGTCACTGCGTTTTTGACTCTGTCATTGCTAACATACATGCTAAAGCAGAATAAAGCTAGCACATTAAACTCATAACATGTTTGAAGACTCTCGAAAGCAAATTTGAACACTTTGGTGCAATTTCTCTTTTTCTTGCCAAGGATCTCTCCTTCCAATTTCTTCAGCTGCACAGCCAGTTCCCAGAACACAGAATCCCACTTCATTCCAAAGTAAATGTTGTATTTTCAAAGAGGTTGATTTCACAGCCTACAGAAAACTAGTTAAGAAACTGTCACTCTTCCTATTATATGCAATATGATGATTCATAAGATGATTGAAAATTCCTACATGAATAAGGACTTGGTCATTGTCATGGTTTTGTTTAGTAGGGGGGGGCCTAAGGTGGTAGCTTCTGTAGGAAACTGCTAGAAGTCGCTCCCCTTTGTTCAGGGGACTTGGCCAGGCCTAGGGCGGACCCACTGCTGGCCAAGGCCGAGCCGATTGGTAGCAGAATGTCTCGTGATAACGCCTCTGCGATAACGTATTTAAGAATGGGAAAACAGAAAAAAAAGAGAGAGAAGAGAAGATGTGAAGAAGCTGAGCGGGGGCAGAGGCGCGGAGGGGGAGGCGCAGGCCTCATGGGCCTTGCAGGCCTCACCCTCTGGCCTCTCGCCAGGCAGCCGACTGGGCCCGACTCGGTCCAGCCCGGCTGCAAGAAGTGGAGAGATGAGAAGTGAATGAGATGTAAAAAAGATCCTGAGAGACATCTACCAGCCTGTTGTGAGGAACGGCTGCAGACGCCAAGGTCAGTGAAGAAGGAGGGGGAGGAGTAATGCGGCTCCTGGCCAAGATTCCCCTGCAGCCTGTGGTGACGACCATGGTGGAGCAGGTTGTCCCCCTGCAGCCCATGGAGGTCCACGGAGGAGCAGAGATCCACTTGGAGCCCGTGAAGGACCCCGTACCAGGGGAGGTGGATGCCTGAAGGCAGCTGTGGCCCGTGGAGGGCCCGCTGGGACAGCTGTTCTGGAGAGACTGAACTCCGTGGAAGAGATCACCCACGCCGGAGCAGTTCCACAAAGGACTGTGGCCCGTGGGAGGGACCCCACAATGGAGCAGGGGAGGAATGTGAGGAGTTCTTCCCCCGACCATGAAGCAGCGGCATAAAACAACATATGATGAACTGACTGCAACCCCCATTCCCTCTTGCCCCCTGTGCCGCTCGGGGGGGGAAGGTAGTAGAGATAATGTTAAGCTTGGGAAGAGGGAGGGGTGGATGGAGGTTATCTTGTTCTCTGTCTCATTATCCTGCTGTTTGTAGTAATAAATGACTAGTTTTCCCCAAGTCGAGTCTGTTTTGCCCGTGACGGTAACTTTAAGGATTTCTCCCTGTCCTTATCTCAAACCTTGAGCTGTTTTTCCTTATATTATCTCTCCCTATTCTCTCGGAGTGTGGGGGGAGTGAGAGAGAGACTGCGTAGTCTGGTCCTGATCGGGGCTGAACTACGACAGTCATGTAAATAAGAGGTTTAAGGTACAGCCCCCAAACTGTAACCACCCAAACTGGCCTTCCAGAAATAAATACTTTGTAAATGATCTTCTTAAATTTAAAGGACTTTTTTTCTGTCTTTTAGTAAAATTATCTTCTATGCTAATAATGAATAAAGTATAACAAACAACATTTTGGTTGCCATAGTGATATTTTTTTTCTTACATGTTCCCAGGCTGAATGCCTTTTCTTTTCCTCTTGCTTTGTTTTAGTAGGATAAAGGCCACAGCTATAATAAATGGAACTTCAATTTGCTGTATTATAAATAAGTGTAAGAAAAAGGATATATGCCCTAATAATAGAATATGCTCATACTTAATTACTAGGTGCCATTATATTGAAGGCGTAATGTTGCTCACAAACATTGTGGCTCCTTGCTCCACAGAGTAATTAATAGTGTTGTTTATTGTACTATAAGTTTTTCTCTTTTGTCAGACACAATTTGTTAAGTAAATTAGATACTGAAATGCATATGGCCTTAAAAGATAGTGAATAATAAAGTATTAGCAAGGATTTAATGATAGTGAAATAGCTGGAGGGAAAAGTAGTATTATGTTGCAAACAGTTTCCATGGTAATGACTTAAAGCTTTCAATACTGAAAGGAAAAAAAAATCATAATTTAAAACCTATATGCTTGAATATGTATATATTTAAAGCAGGGATGCATCAGGCCTACCAGTACTCTATTTCAGAAACAAAAATCTTTCATCTTAAAATTCACTGCAGTCCAAAGTACCATTGGTGGACAGGCCTTTCTTTCACAGACGATCTGTCACCTCTGCAAGAACTAATGTGTGTTTGCTTCTCAGTGGAGCTGAGATTGTTTTACCAAATTCTTTTATAGCTAAAAAAATCCACTGTAAGAATTCATTCTGTCTATATTGAGCCTGATTACATATAATCATCCAGCTATAAACAGCTGAATCACTTCTTCACAGGTTTGCTGTCTAAATTTATTAGCCCATCAGACCATGACTGTGAGTCATGTGAAATACTTCTGCATCACTGAAATTTGATCCTCTTGAGATACTACTCGATACATCAAACCAATATAGAATAACTAATAATAAAAAAGGCAAAATTTACATACTTCAGATTCCCAAATTAGGTATTAAAATTTCTCTTTCAAATAATAGAAAATGAGCAGTTGCATTGTTATTGGTTTTAAGAATAAGCAACCTCTTGACAAATTTTCTTTCCCATGTATGACAAATTAATTAAAAAATTTAAAAATAAAATGTATATGTTCCAGTCTATAAATGACCCTTTCAATTTATAAGGACTGTACTTTTTCTATCTCAAGTATAGCTTTATTTTTCATGTAAATAAAAAAAAAAGTTTGTTGTTTCAGTATTTGTGTAAAAGGACTTACAGCATGTTAATGTAGAAGATATTGACTATAAAAACTAATGACCAGGAATATTCCAACTGAGATTTTGTTTCCCAAATGCTATATGAAGATAGGCATTGTTCTTTTGACTAGAAAATTCCACCTTATGGATTAAAAAAAGCAGGCGTGTTCTCTCAGCTTTTTACAAGTCCTTGTATTCCTCACAAGAAGGGGATGGCAACACTTTATTCTATTACTTTGTGGCTTATCTTTGAAGCAGAAAGACATCCAGAATATGAAATTTCTCTGGGGAATCTCTAATTATTCAGTTGAAAAAGTGATAATGCTTATTATAATTATATGCTCATATAAATAAGATAAAGTATCTAAAATCCTTAATTGTCCGTTTTATTTTGTCAGTAAATTTATTTAGTCATTTCTATTTAAACAAAAAAATTGATGAAGTTGTTCTAAGACTACCCCAAAACCAACTGTCCAGCACCACAAAAGAATCCTCACAATAGAATAGAAACATCACAAATTAAAAATTAAGTTGCAGTTTATAGACCTGGATTAGAATAGGGTTTACATTGTGATCTGACTTGAAATCAGATACCTGTGAGGTTCTATAGGCTGGAGATCAAGAAAAAACATTTTTCCTAAATGGCGTTTTTCAAATACTTTAAAACGTTAGGAACACGTAGAACTGTGAATATGATTTTGAACAAGTCAATTGTTCATTCATTTTAGTTGATGACAGCTGTATTAGGACTAAAAATATAGAAATGTAGAGTAGGGGGACAGGGGTTCTAACTAGTCTCCAAGTCACAAGCAAAGGTTCAAATTTTATTTGAAATTATATTTTATATTATTGACAGAGAGATCAGGAGTCAGAAAGAATTAAGACTGAGCTCAGCCACTCTAATTAAAATTTGTCATTGATACGATTATACAATGTTCTTCAGTGTAAATTATCTAATAGTTATATATTACTGACATGTTATTTCCATATGAAATATTGCCTTTGAGAAAACTGATTAATTAATGTATGACAGCATTAAGTCATCTCTTACGCCTTTTTAAAATGAAGTGGATCACCGGGCTTTCTTTTGCATGCAGTTGAATTGCTGAAAGGGACTTCAGTGTGCAGAGTTTGAAGATCAGAGAGAGAAAATAACTCTGACATGCTCGTCATTTTGTTGTGGGAACCCTCCTGTTCTAGACCTGCTTGTAATGTCCAGTTTTACTGCTTTTTGGGTCCTAGCTTAATGAGCAAAAGTACATAACAGAAAGAGAGTAAAAAGCATCTGTATTACCTTTTACAGAGATCTCTTGATGGTTCTGTAGGATGGCTTTTAAGCTTTGTTTCCAGGTATTTACTGCAAGTGCTGTATTGCCACAGTACTGAAATGCTCCGTTGTAGATCAGTGTCTTTCATGTATTCTATAACGAAGTCTCACCCACACAGAATTCCGCCATATAGCCAGATTTGTAACAGAAATAATGAAAATAATCAAAATTTGCAGACAAACTCTCTGATAATTGCCAAGAACTAAAGTATCACATCTGTTTGATGCCTTTTTAACACGTGAATGTATGAAGGCATAATTAAGTACAGGCTTTTTTTTTTTTTTTAATGCCCTTTTTATGCTTAAAATTTACAGCAGGACTAACTGATCTAACTAGAGAGGTTGTTGGGGAATGAGCTGATTTCTGCCAGGAAATTCAGAAGAGATCTGAGCATCTATATTATTAACAAGAGATTCCTCTCTTCTTTCACATATTCTTGTAATTCTGTTCATCTATACCACATACATCTCTTTTGCAACAATGAAACATCTACCACTGACTGAACCCATCAAATGTCACACGCTGCTTTACATTTCAGTTGCTCAACTAGGAGGAATGGAAGCAAGTGTTCATATCTGCTGGCTTTAGGCAAGGACCGTAGCCCACTGAGTTAAGTGTGTAAAGCTGGGTTGGGTGATTATTCCTCCCTGATGATCCTTCAAGGCAGCTTAGTGGTAATAAAATGTACCAGGAGCAGATAACTTTGCTTTGTTCACATAGACAAAAAGATTTCTCCTTAGGAAAGGTTTGTACGTTTGCCTGTGTGAAATGAGACACAATTTTAGTGGAATAAGAATTGAAAAGAAGAAAATGGAGCTGGAAAGTTTGAGAAACAAATCAAGATATAAACTTCTTCATATAACTACACAAGTTATTCTGAATTTAAATAGCAGAGAAACAAAGACCTTAGATGCTTACATTCTTAGAATTGACACTTCTTTCCAGTCAGACCTTGCTGCTGTGTGGAAAGAGAAATGAGCTGTTCTTCCCTCATTCAAGCAGCATATTAAATCCTATAGTTAGGTGTGCTTAAGGCCAGGAGGAATCATTAGATTACTTAGTTTCACCATTAGTGATGTACACCATGCAATCTATCAAGTCTAAAATTTTTAATTAAGCTAGACTCTCACTAGACTCAATTCAAGTAAGCACCCGGAACAGCTGGAACATTATTTCCTATCTATGTTCAGTTGGTCTTATGTTAAGGAATATACATAGCTATCACAAAAAAAGATGCACCAATACGCTATTTTTTTAAGTTTATCACAATGTTGGTTGTATTTTTTATGACTTAGAGGCTTGTGCTTTTGTATTATTAGTAGATTTTGAGGGGAAAGTCAGTAGAAAAAAAAAGCCTGAGGTGTTCTTAAGTGATGCTATCCATATGATCATAAGGAATTTAATATATGCTACGTTTTAGGGAAAGATTTGAAACTGAAAGCAAAACCAGCATCAGAACTTTATCGGTCTAGTCAAGGAGGAGATTACTATCTGATTCTAAATTAAGTGAACAATATAACCCTGAGTATATAAGCAAGGCAATTCAACTAGACAATCTAGAGAGACTTCCATACAACATCCAAAAACTTGTCTACCGTAACATTTGATTTCCTTCTCTCATTTGCTGAGGCCAGTGTCTGATGCTTCATGCCATGATATAATAATATAATAAATACAAATTTATCTAACCGTAGTTGCTAGCTCATAGCCAACACTCATGGCTCCCCAATGCAAATCAATATTACAGTATATACTTGCTCTGCTCATTCAGGTTTGCTAAAAAAAAACCCAAAACCAACAACTTTGAATGACAAAACTATGGCAGAGTTTTAATTTTTATTCTAAATCCATTCTGTCTTTATGGTAAACCAAGACATGATTTATCATCTTGTTCTGTTCCACAAGATAAAGCCTGCAAAAAAAAAAAAACTATAATTAAACACCTTATTTTGTACTCCAATTTTAAGCTCCACAGAAATGGCATTGTATTCCTGTATAACTGGTGGACTGTGTTTTGATAATCATGACATTATGCCCTGAAAGATGTTTGAGAGAAAAAAAATATAAAATCTAAAACTGCAATGTGCACAAATGTCTCAATAGAGTAATGAATTACCTATCCAACTACTTTTCTAGGCTAACCAGCCTGAAGCTGCCCATTTTTTAACTATAAATGGAATGGAAATGGCAGTCTTGTTGTTCTTTTTAGTTTCTCCATTTTTCCAATACTTGCTAAATATTAACATCAAAGTTTCATAGAGCTTTTCAGCTAGAAAAGAAAATTCTACTTCTGTGGGATTTGCATATTTGTTTTGTCTTCCTTAGAGCATACAAAACAGGCCGGAGACTAACTGAAGTGCACTGAAAGACAGAAAGACAGACTTACATCTTAATTTTATATTCTCATGCTACTTATTAGTTTTTCAAATAATTTCCATCTTCTCCGTTTTATTTCTCTGGTTTCTGCACTGTCTTCGATTGCCTAAAAAGAAAAGGAGATTAAAAAAATGTGTGATGTGAGCAGAGATTTCATGTAGTAACTTTTCCATGATTAATCATTGTTTTGATAACATTTAAATGTTTGTTCTTTCTATTGTTGCAGTTATTTTCACATTTTCTTTAGTACATTGTCTGTAAAACCGAGATGGCTCTAGGATCAAGTTATCATTCTCACAGATACAGTATATTGTTCTAATGATAAATGATGGTTCCTTTTGCTTCAGCAGTTGCTCATTATCTTGATTCATTCAACAGGAAAGGACAATTGTTAATGGTGACAATCAGTGGTTAAACCTCCATTGATTAGATATGTTAGCTTTAAATATATATTTCTGGTAAATAATGCATTTCAGGTCAAATTATTCAAACTACTCTTAATGAATAATGTTATTAATGTAACACCTCTGTTTTGATTTATGAACTGTTTGAAAACCAGCCTTGTTTTGCCATATTTCTTAGGTATCTGTATGTAATCAGTAAGTTGACGGAAGGTAGTTCATCAAAACCTGAAGTACTTTGCTGAATACACATTAGACGATGTAGTATTCACCATTTGAGGTGTATTTGGTTACTTGGGTTATGCATCTTTATTCTGGATACTTGGGACAGGTAAATACTGAATGATGAACCTCAAATGTTACATTTCAGGGAGAAATTCTCAGACGAAAGGAGTAATCAAAAAATCAAAGCTTATATAGTTTCACTGTATGTATTTTTGTAGACCGTATCCAAAGACTTGTCAGTAACGATTATTATTATCAAATGAAACAGAATATCACTGAATTTAGTAGTTTTATCCAGAAATATTTACTCAGCAGTTCTTTCCCTACATTGCAACTCAGGATTTGTACCTCTAATATTAAGATAAAACTGATTAAGTATAAAGTGTGGGTTTATCTCAAACTTGTCTGTACTTAGTATTTCTATCAAACTGAAGAGTTGAAATTCTCTATCTTGGAACTTACCTAGGATCTTCTATGAACACAGGCTTTTAAACATATTTTGCTACCTTGTCATAAAGTGTACTGGAAATATATACTCATACATTATCACTGCTCCATTTGAACCATGTGAACCATGCTATAAATCCAGATTACTCTGCTCCAAAGTAACTGATTTCAATACTGAAGGTTGCTTCTTATTAAATTTGATTTATTTTAATAATTCTTCTTTCTTTTTTTTGGTCCTCACTCTGAAATACTCTGTACATATCTCTACAAAAGGCCAAGCCTTTTGGGGCTTACATGGGGCTATGTAAGTTCTCCGTGGCAACTCAAGGACAGAAAATCAAACAGGTTTGGATATGAGATTTTACTGCTACAAAATGGGCATCCTGTCCATTTAAGTTGTATGTGAAACTTCTCAATGGCATCATGCAGCACAGGAAATAACTTATTTTAAACTTGGTAAGATTGCTAGAGGCTGAATCAAGTAACTTAGAAGTTTTTATCACGTAATTGTCATACTACTACAGTTGTTTTTTCCGTGCCTCAGTCCTGCCCTGACAGTGCTGGAGGGCACTGTTGAAGTAGAACAGGTGTGGGTGGGAGATATGAACTTATTGTAAGGATAATTTACAATTTTATTGCTTCTTTTTTAGTCTTTACAACTTTCGTTCCTTGAAATACGATTAAAGGTGATAAGAGATTAAAGTGATGCATTGGTGCATCTAAACTCTGGACAAGCAAATACTCTTGTAATTCTTTCCTAGGGTATGGATAGATTTAACTACTTAGGAAGAGACAGAGAGAAAGAAAAACAGATTATTGTTATCTAATTTATATCAGAAATGAGGAGATGAAGCTGAAGGAGGAAAACAGAAATAAGGGAAAGCATAAATAGACACTATTAAAGATAGGAAAAGTCAGTGGTTCAAAGCATGTTTTCCTAGAACACAGCGATACATATATACAACCTCATTAGAGATTACTTCAGAATCAGATTATGGCTTCCAATCTTGTTGGGGAGAAAATTATTGTTAAAAGAGGGAATTAGTAACTTCTGCTCCCAGCTCTGCTTTCTACTGAGTGAATCAGGAAAGATAAATATGCTTCTTTTCTTGCTAAAAAAAATGGAACAATCAGAAATAGAGTATGACAAAGAACCTATTTGCACATTTTAAACAGTGAATAGGTCCTGTGCAAGATTTTGGGCTGAACAGAAGACCTGTATTTTAAAGGCAAAACTCACATTTTTTAAGCCTGCTGTTGTGCCATGTGGATAGTAGTATGTCCTCTTAGTTTTAGCCAGTGAGATAAGAAATAGCATTGCAGAATGCTTTTTATTGAAGTATAGATCACTCTCTTTACAGTATTTTCACTAGAACTAGGTTAAACTGGTTTGACTCTTATCCTACAGGAATAACCTCAACCAATATTCACATTGAATCAAAAAAACATTTTGTCAAATAACTTAACTCTTGTTCATAGAATCATAGAATCATAGAATCATAGAATGGTTAGGGTTGGAAGGGACCTTCAAAGGTCATCTAGTCCAACCCCCCTGCAAGGAGAAGGGACATCCCTGACTAGGTCAGGTTGCTCAGAGCCTCATCCAACCTGGCCTTGAACGTTTCCAGATATGGGGCCTCCACCACCTTTCTGGGCAACCTGTTCCAGTGTTCTATAACTCGCATCGTAAAAAAATTTTTCCTAATTTCCAATCTAAATCTACCCCCCTCTATTTTAAAACCATTACCTCTCGTCCTATCACAACAGGCCCTACTAAACAGCCTTTCCCCATCTTTCTTGTAGGCCCCCTTGAGGTACTGGAAGACCGCTATCAGGTCTCCCCTGAGCCTCCTTTTCTCCAGGCTGAACAGCCCCAACTCTCTCAGCCTGTCCTCATAAGAGAGGTGCTCCAGCCCTTTTATCATCTTCGTGGCCCTCCTCTGGATCTTCTCCAACTGGTCCATGTCCTTCTTGTGTTGGGGGCTCCAGAACTGGACACAGTACTCCAGGTGGGGTCTCACCAGGGCAGAGTAGAGGGGGAGAATCACCTCCCTCGACCTGCTGGCCACGCTTCTCTTGATGCAGCCCAGGATGCGGTTGGCCTTCTGGGCCGCAAGGGCGCATTGCCTGCTCATGTTAAGCTTCTCATCCACCAGCACTCCCAAGTCCTTCTCCTCAGGGCTGCTCTCAATCCATTCCCCGCCCAGCCTGTCTTTGTTCCTGGGATTGCCATGACCCAGGTGCAGGACCTTGCACTTGGCCTGGTTGAACTTCATGAGGTTGGCACGGGCCCACCTCTCCAGCCTGTCAAGGTCCCTCTGGATGGCATCCCTCCCTTCCAGCGTGTCGACGGCACCACACAACTTGGTGTCGTCGGTGAACTTGCTGAGGGTGCTCTCTATTCCACTGTCCATGTCACCGACAAAGATGTTGAACAGGGCTGGGCCCAGCACGGACCCCTGAGGGACGCCACTCGTGACCGGTCTCCACATGGACATTGAGCCGTTGACCACCACTCTCTGAGTGCGGCCATCCAGCCAACTCCTTATCCACCGAGTGGTCCGTCCATCAAACCCATGTCTCTCTAGTTTAGAGAGAAGGACGTCGTGCGGGACAGTGTCAAAAGCTTTGCACAAGTCCAGGTAGATGATGTCAGTTGCTCGTCCCTTGTCCACCGATGCCGTCACCCCGTCATAGAAGGCCACCAAATTGGTCAGGCACGATCTGCCCTTGGTGAAGCCATGTTGGCTGTCACCAACCACCTCCTTGCTCTCCATGTGCCTTAGCATAGTTTCCAGGAGAATCTGCTCCGTGGCCTTGCCAGGCACAGAGGTGAGGCTGACCGGCCTGTAGTTTCCTGGGTCTTCCTTATTCCCCTTTTTAAAAATGGGGGTTATGTTCCCTCTCTTCCAGTCATCGGGGACCTCACCAGACCGCCACGACTTCTCAAATACGATAGCCAGTGGCTTGGTAACTTCATCCGCCAGTTCCCTCAGGACCCGCGGATGGATCTCATCAGGACCCATGGACTTGTGCACCTTCAGGTTCCTTAGATGATCCCCAACCTGCTCTTCGAGTACAATGGGCAGTTCTTCCTTCTCGCAGTCCCTGCTTGCACCTTCTACAGCTTGGGTAGAGAGGTTGAGAACCTCAGCCTTCTCCATGTCCTGGGTAACTAGGACACCAGTTCCCTTCTGGAGGGGCCTACATTTACCCTGGACTTTCTTTTGTCCCCTACGTACCTATAAAAGCTCTTCCTGTTACATTTTATATCCCTGGCCAGATTCAGTTCTGCCAGGGCTTTGGCCTTCCTTACCTTATCCCTGGCCACTCACGCAGCCTCTTTGTAGTCCTCCCAGGCTACCTGTCCCCACTTCCACCCTCTATAGGCTTCCTTTTTCACTTTCAGTTGGTCCAGGAGCTCCTTGCTCATCCACGCTGGCCTCCTGGCCTTTTTGCCCGACTTGTTTTCATCGGGATGCACTTCTGCTGAGCTTGGAGGAGGTGCTCCTTGAATAGTGACCAACTTTCCTGGGCCCGTCTTCCCTCCAGGGCCGCCTCCCATGGCACTTGGCCCATCTGGTCCCTGAAGAGGCCGAAGTCTGCCTTCCTGAAATCTAGGGCAGAGAGCTTGCCATGTATTTTTCTTGCTGCCCCGTGGATCTTGAACTCTACCATGTCATGGTCGCTGCAGCCAAGGCTGTCCTTCAGTTTCACATCCCCGACCAGTCCCTCCCTGTTGGTGAGCACAAGGTCGAGCATGCCACCCCTCCTTGTCGGCTCCTCTATCACCTGCAGGAGGAAGTTGTCATCCACACATTCCAGGAACCTCCTGGACTGCCTGTGCCCTGCCGTGTTGTCTCTCCAACAGATGTCAGGGTGGTTGAAATCCCCCATGAGGACCAGAGCCTGTGACCGTGAGGCTGCTCCTATCTGCCTATAGAGCACTTCCTCTGCTCTATCCTCCTGGCCAGACGACCTGTAACAGACCCCTACCGTGACGTCCCCTGTCCGTCCTCATCCTCTAATCTTGACCCATAAGCTCTCTGTCAGCTCCTCCTCCATCCCCAGGCGGAGCTCCACACACTCCAGCTGGTTGCTGATGTAGAGAGCGACACCCCCTCCTCGTCTCCCCTCCCTGTCTTTTCTAAAAAGCCTATACCCCTCCATGTTGACGCTCCAGTTGTATGTGTCATCCCACCACGTCTCCGTGATGCCAATGAGGTTGTAGCCCTGCTCGTGTGCAAGCATCTCCAGCTCTTCCTGTTTATTTCCCATGCTGCGTGCATTGGTACAGAGACACTTCAGCTTGGCCCCCGACAAAGCCGACTTGCTGGCTGGAGCTACAGGGGTGCTATTGCACCGCAGTTTAGGTTTATTTGCACTTATCTGTGATCCCTCCTCAGCTTCTGGACCCTCGGTGCTGGCACTGGCGCCATGCTGACAGCAGTGGGCTGAACTGTGCTCCCCCTCCCCCATTGTGCCATTGTTGTCCAAACAATGTATAATACCTAAAAACTCAAGGGCAGTGTACATTGCCAAAGATTCTTTTTTTGACACCACTGTCTTCTTGATCAATCAACTAAAATAAATGCTGTAAAATGTTTTATTCAAGTATCTCATTTCAAGTAATTTAAAGAAGGAAAATAAAGTGTATTTACAAAAAAATCTTAACTGATTTTCTGACAATAATGTTAGCTGAAGTCACAGGTCAAGGAATATTTCTGCCTTTCACAGGCACAAAGTTTATGTGTAATGAAATAAATGTCATTGAAGTATATGAAATGTTTTAATCACGTATATCTGAAACACTCAATGAAGAGCTGGTTTTTGGATACAGATTTAATTCAGTCTAGCCTGCAGCTCTGCCACTTCCACTTCCAATTAGTTCATAAGGTGCTCAGCAGTAGAGACTAAGAGGTAACATGATCCAGCAAAGTATTTTGTGTTATAAACATTACTCAGACATTCTGAAACAGCCTTGGTCCAATTTCCTAACCTTGTTGTCCAAATTTTCCCATTATCTTAATGGGACTAGTAATATACTCGGCTACTTATCTGACAGAATTAATTAGCTAATGTTGCAATTAGCATATGATTATCATACTGTCAACAGGAGTGCATGGGCTAGAGCACAGCTTGCTTCCAAGCTTCCTGAATTAGTACTGCCAGCAGAGGGTGCTTGTTTGTCTACAGAGTCAATACTGGATTCCTCCATACCAGACCATGGAGAATGGAGCCCATATGTACCCCTGAGCTACCTTCAACTGAACAGGGCAATTTATATGATATAATATATGTTTAAACAGAAAGAATACCTTTCTCTAACTCGATCAAAATAGAATAATCACCGTAAGTAAGATTATTTCAGCCTGTAGCTACACTACTGTTTCCAGACTGAGTCTACTTGAGGTACCTCACACAGAGCTCTGCTGAGTAACACGAAGCTCCCTTCTGTCATCTGAAATCTCCTGTTACGCTTTACTGTTGCTGAAACTCATGCAGCTCCTCAGAGAGGCAGAACAATGTATCAGAATCTTAAATAGGGGGCTGGAAATGTGTTTAGATCACATTTAAAATCAGTGAAAGGTATATTTAGTATAACTGTTAGGAAAGGAAAAGCACATACAGTTTCTATGCACCGGTGGCATAAACTAAATACCTGCACCCAGTGCATTTCATCTTTATCCTAAGGAATTTCAGATACATCATTACTGGATAAAACATCCATGTAACCCTTTTTTCCCATGCTTAATTGTCAGATCTTTCCACACATAACTGAATAACAATATTGCATATTTAATCCGGAAGTCTAATTCATGGGAGTAAAACTCACACCAGGAGGGGTTTATTTCACTAAATCACTGTCGACTATTAAATCTTCCATTTCTCTGAAGCCTTTCAGAACAATAATGGAAAGGAAGTGGGCAGATACAGGGTATGGAGAGGGAGGATCATTTTTTGTTTGTTTGTCTTGTCTTGTTTTTTCCTTTACAGTGAGAGATTACTGAGCTTGAAAAAGCTATTAGATCCAAAACAGGGAGGTCGGATGCCTCCTACTTGCTTGGTGGGGCCATGACTATATTTCATTCAAATTCCAGTGGATTGGCCTTTTGTAGCCTGCTGAATAGCCATAAAGGCAATGACAGCAAGAATGACTGCATCAGAAGTGCACCCTTTCTCATTTCCATCTCTGCTCTCCTCTGAGACTGACATTATTAGAAAGTCAAATGCAATGGCTACAGGGGTTCTTGGCTTTTTTTTTCCTTTCTTTTTTTTTTTTTTTAGATTTTACTTCTTTATTTCATGCCACAATCCAGGCTCACTGCATTCCTGTTCATAGCCTAGCCACTTCCCAATGGGCCCACATCAATGAAGTGTGTCTCTCTTGCTCTCTGCTTTTTTTTGTTTGAATTAATTTCCTCAAAACTCAACTGTTTTTGTAGAAATTTATACTTGAGAGATATTTCTCTAATAATCTCATTCACGAAAAGCTGTAAGTTTAAAAAAAAAAAACAGTTAAACAGTGAAAAAATTCCTTACTATCCATACATTGAATTAACCATGATAATGAATTTTTTTTTAATGTATTTATACCCTAATGCCTTCCTTGGGATTGGGGCTCAGTAGAATTATAAGCTTATTAAAGGACATCACTTGATTCTGGAAGATTGCTTGACTCTAATGACAACATGCAACTGAAGAGCATAATTGTGAATAAGTGGACAAAACATGCAAGAGAGATCTAGTATTAATAGAAACATGATCAAATGAACAGCTATGACTTGAAGATTTTCAGACAAATCTTATTTTGAATATATGAATATGAAATATTGATCTAGGTCTTTAAGCATCAGATATGTGTTTTCTAACTTGCTTTCCATAATAGGTATCATAGTCGAATTAGGGGAAAAAAAAGAGGAACAGAGGTACTGAGTGAGCAAGCTCATTAGGGGCCTTTGCTGACTGGTTGGACATGAACATTTTTTACAGGAAAACAGTTACAAAATTCTAAAGGTGTATATGTGAAAAAAGTAGGCAAAAGACTGATGTGGACAATTAACATGCAGACAAAAAAAAAAGAATCTCTGCACCAGAATGGTGAATGAGGAAGAGCACTGTTGCAAGGATTATGTTTTATGGGAAGCATTTAAACAGTATATAAAGAGCACATAAATGGAATGCCATGACATTTACTATGCATTGGTCTGTCTGTGCTGCATGGACATTAAAGAGCCTACGGCAATTTCACTGTCAGTAGGATTTGTCCCTAAGTCCTTGACCAAAATTTGTCTTTCTCTCTCTTGCTGTGCTGCATGCTGATTTTCCCTGATCTGTTTGTTTGCCAAAATCTATTGCAGAGGTGAATTTATTTCAGTGATGACTGTGGATACACAGCTGTAGGACAAAATGTTGTACAGAAGCTATGAATGAAAAATGTTATTATTATTGCTATTATTATGTCATAAACACAGAATTTAGAATTCCAGCTAGCATCACTCAAGTTCTAAGATCCATTGTCTGAGATTCAGTGTTCTTTTTCTGCTTCCTAAAGTTACAAGCCTGAACCACCCTATTGGGAAACATATCCAAACCTTTTCTATTTCTAGAAAAATGGTCAGCTTTCCATTGTGTAACAGTTCTGATTTTCCTCTTCTTTAGAAGGTATAACATTAAAAAAAAAAAGATACTATTAATTAAAACAGCATTGATATAATGCTAATTATATAACATTATTTAGCTCACATATGTATATTACAACTGAGCAAAAATTCACTGTGTAAGAGGAATATTTAGCACAAAAAATATTGACCTACATCAGGTACTCATTTCTGCTCTCTGTTATTAAAAGGTATGGAACACAATGGATTTCTTTCTTTGTGCGTCTTCTATGAAGGACTTTTAACTATGATCCTTTCAGAAATGTGGCACTTATCACCGGGCATCCACTGTCCAACTCAGAAAGGTGCTTACTAGCAGACAGCAAGAAGAGGTCTCATGTTCTCATTGGCCTCTGTGAGAGTTGGTGGAACAGAGGACTTTTGTCTCTCTGTACGTATTTAGCTCCTTCCTCTTCTATCAAAAGCCTAAAGTGGGCAAGATTCTGCCTTGCCCTCTGTACACTTGATCTTTTGTATTTTTAGGGGTTGTACTGGTGTAGTAAATAGCATGACTACTGCATGGAGACACTGCAAACTGCAACATCTTCAGCAGGAGTGTACTCTTCTCCAAGTTTTGAAAACAAGGCACTCCTGTTTCTAGGGACTCATTATACCATGTGCTTTTTGTCCTAAGTTGGTAGCTCCCCGCATAAATAAACCTGTATGCACTTAAACCCTCTACCTAATGTACAAATGTTACAAAGCACTTCAGCACCTGTCAGCATAAACCACCCACAGCCAAAAGAAATAGCAGAGCAGGCAAGGTACTGCAGTCAAGTGTGTCTAACAGCTAGTGGCCCTTTGGACACAGGGAGAGTCTCTGGTGGGCGACAGTGGTGCATCCCAGGACCAACATGGCTGGACAAGTGGTTCCCGGAGCAGAGGTAGCTTCCAAAACACATATCAGCAGCAAAATTCTGATGTTGCTGTTACCGTGGAGACAGCCAGAGAGAGACCGCATTGCACACACGTGTGTATCAGAGAGTGGGGGAGTGGATCAAGGAAGCAAAACTGGGGGACACTTCAGGAATAAGCATTTCCTGGCCTATTTTACATGCAGGGTGACCACTTTGTTCTCCTTTACCCAGTCTTGCTGCAGTTCCCCATTATACAAATGGGTAACAGCAACAGTTCCAACAGTAGCTCTGTACAAAAGGTCGGGCATCTTCTCACTGTTTGTTGTATCTTCCCCTTTCTAAACAGGACATCATAAGGAGTTTTTAGTGTCCTGTCTTGCAGAGGCACCAGAAAAGGCAGGAGACAAAAGACATACTGATTGCAGCTGAATTGGACGTTACTGTTCACCAAAAGTAACTAATTCTGTCGTATTGTTTTACGTTATATAACAAACATTTCTTTAGCAACTGTATTGAACTCTCAGTGAAACTAAGGACTCTGCAGATGTCATTGTTACTGAGGGAGGCTCAGCAGAAATTCCTTTCTGCACTGAAATTCCTTTCTGCACTGTCCTTTCACAGATCATTTCTGTTCTTTATGTGTTGTATTCTGTCCATGTGATGTCTTTGCCATTACATTAAACGGGCGATCTTTGTATTCAGACCTTAGAAAAGGTTAATGGTTATTACTGCTATATGGTACAGGAGGTAGAGTTCAAAATAATAATTCAGATTCATGCTCATACCTATTCATGTAGACATTCGTCTGCATATCAGCCTAGCCTCAACCGCTTCCCTCTATCAACCCAGCTCAGCCCTGATTTTCCACTCTTATTCATACACAAGGCCACAATGCCACTTATTTCAAATGAGACAATCTGATGCCTTATGAATGTGTGTCTTGTTTCTCCAGATAAAACATTATTCCACCTTCTCTGCTTTGAACTTGTTGTGTCTCTATTCTTGCTGTAGGAATTCAGAAAGCTAAAACATATTCCTCTTCTGAGAACACTGACCAACAACTTGAAGTGGATTCTCTAGTGTGATTAAATGGGTAGGCTCTGACCCAGTACAGTGCCTGAACATGCTCTAAACTTGGAAAGAACTATCCAGTTTTTAAAACTTTACTTTGGTAAACTGGATAAGTGAAAACCTTTATATATCCCTAGAATAGATACTTTGTACACAGACACTATGTTTCCAAATAAACATCATTCTAAAGTTGGAGGAATACTTTAATATTATTTGGTTATTATTATTCCTCAATCCAGTTGAAATTCCTACTATAATTCACACTGGAGAATATAATGTAGGTATTAGGAGGTCAAGGAAGTCCAGGATACCTCTATGGAAAATACAGGACTGCTGTGTAACCTATAATACCTCAGAATGTTTTACCGTTTACAAAAAAAAAAAAAAAAGGGCTTTCTAGTTATTATAAAACCTTTATTTTCTGTATGTTATTCTTGATGAATCTTTCTGTGATTATTGCTTGAAAAACATTTAAAGTATTGAAACAAACACCTTTCACAATTTCTTCAATAGAAACAGAACTTTATGATGAAAATAAAGCCCATTCTTTAAAATAGAAAACAGACTTGTGAGTCTGTCTGGATGTATTGTCCAGGGATGCATAAAGAATAAATTTGTCTTATATGATGAGCTGGTTGTAGATTTGAATAATTTTCCCTTGTGATGGGTACATGCAGATGCAGTAATTTAAGAACCTTTCCTTGATAGCACAGATAGATGGATCTCTTTCATCTACCACTAGATGTCATGCACTGATATCTGTCCCAATGGTGTAGGCCAGGATTACAGGCTCAGATGTAGAAATAGATGAAAATTCTTCCCTTTAATCCCTTTTCACTTTTTCCTGTCATTTAAAATGTCAATGGTTGCATCATTTCAATACTGGGAAAGGAAACTATGTCAGTGACATTACAGGTAGCAATCACTGATGGAATGGAAGACATCCAGAAATACCAGGCAAAGGTAATGACACAGAAATGCAGAAGTGTGGTGGGTAAGCCTAAATTAAAAATATGAGAAATATGACATCTCCTGAATACTTAATTGATTATTTTAGCAGATTTTTTTTGGTGTCATATTCTCAATGAGAGCCTTATTTAAATGATACGTAATTGTGGACTTACATTTTTCTAGTATTTGAAAATAGTTTGCCCCAAAGTAGATTAAGTATCTGAATTCTTACTACACAGTGCATACAAAGGTTTGTTGATTGTTTTTTGTGCTTGTTTAAGCCAGATAGAAATATTATATCAACTTTGAAAGTGAGTAGAGAGAGTATTAGGGAATAGCTGGACCATTAACGTTTTTATTTCTCTAGGCAGTGAACTAAGGTAACAATAGCAGCCAAATTCACCTCTGGCGTCGTTTAAAGGGATGAGTTGTCCCATCTTCCACCTACTTGCATTTAATTTTAGGATGCCTATTTTGGGAAGGTATCTCAGATGTACAGTACCAGAACTGATTAAAAATTTTTCTTCAAAGCATTTTTTTCACAGCAGAAAATGGTTCATTCAATACATTTTTTTTTTTTCTAAAAATGTCCTTCTTACTGGGAAAAAAAAAAACAATTTTTTTTTCAGTTTCAAGGCAACTTTCTGGCATTAAAGACTATTTGATTTTTTTAACAAAAAAAAAAAAAACAGCTATTTTCAAAGAGCAAGAACAGTTTCTAAAAAAAAAGAACTGTCAGAAATAGGTATGAAAAAACAGGGGTTTTTTTTTGCCTGTGTCTCTGCAGAAGCCTTTTGAGATAAATTTGTCTATACCATTTTATAATGAAGTTAAGTGATTTGCCTCAGTTCTTATAATGCATCAGTGACAGAAGCATAGACTCCCAGCATCCAGATTCTCAATCTTTTGTTTTAACTGACTGCTCCCAGTTAAGCAGGTAGCAATATAATCTTAAGGTCCCAGCTCTCTCAGCTCCTGTTTGTGATTGCCTGATAATTTATCCGTCCATAGATATATATAACACAATTTAAAAACAGACTAAATATGTGGAGGACAGCAGAAAACCATGGAAACAAGATGAGGTTAGTGGCACAAGTCCATGCATTATATATATATTGAACATTGCAGTTATTTCACTAAGCAATAGCTTAATAGATGGTATAAAAGTAAATGTAAGAACTGTAAAAATTCCAGATTAAAAAAAAAATGACATAACAGTGACAGTAACAGTACTATCTTGGTTAAAAAAAAAAACTTTTCTGCTGACAGAGTTGGGCCTCATGCTGTTTATTAGATTCTGAAGTGGCTCTAAAGGTCATGAAAACCTCTCTATATAACATGATTATAGTATAACAGAAAAAGGTAACTCACTCAATCTCTCAGTTACTGCTTGGTTTTATTGAATTTCAATACCCATTTCTGCTTAATTAGAAACAAAATTAAATTTATTTCAATGCCAGGTTGTTGTCACTGTTTTTTTCAAATCACATTAACAAACAATATGAACATTTGTAGATTATATTTACATTAAAAAAAAATCTGCCTCTTTTTTATGACCTGAGAAAATGAAATAATTGTGATTGATACCCCAGTCTACTCCTGGTGGATAACAGTAAAAATGGAAAGATGTACACTTAAACTGAACAGAGGTACACCGTGAGTTAGAGAAGATAGTGATTTTAAATGCCATGTTACCACTTCTCACTATAAAGGAACAAATTTAATGTTAATAAAAATGAAATACTTCATAGCATTGAGTTGAGCTGTGTGTGTCAGAACTAGTAGGAGAGCTGCTAAAATGTCAAATATGCTGAGTATAGAAAAGTTTGACAGAACCTGACAGAAATTCTTCAAGTGAAAAATATTCTGTTGGAGAATGTAGATTCCTCAAAATAAAATTTTTGCCAGACTTTTCAACATTACTGAAGTCCTGAGACACCTTGCCCACTAAAAACTTGTCAATATCTGATTGCCAAGCACCCACCTGTTTTCTTGGGAGCTGTTTGTGCCAGCTGCTGAGCCAGGTTTGAGGGCATGGGACTGAAGGGCTGGCTCTTACCCAAGCTTTAGGCTTAAGGAATCCTTGTGCCAAAAGTGTGTCCCTTTCCTTTCTGTCAAACTCATGCACTCAAGAGGATTCAGGTCCCAGGTGTCCCTTGCTAATGCATTCCGATTAGAGAATCAGTACTTTCAGGCCTTTTCACTGCTGTTAAGGTACTACCTCAGCTTGGGCTAGGCTAGGCTAGGCTATTGCTAAGATACTACAGGAAGAAGATGTCTTTTGCATGCAAGTGCATAAGCTGGCAAGTACTTGACTGGTTTCCTACAGAAAGCGCTGCCAAAACGCTGCTGTCTTTGCTTTGCCCTATTGAGCCTGGGTTTCCACATTGCTCTGGAGATACACCTTGGTCTTAACCAGAAACACTAGTCATTCACTCCTTGGTGATCTCATATAAAACAAAACAGCTGTGACACATTTATATTATATTTAACTTGTCACTACTACCTTAAATATGCCTAACCAGGCAGTTTGTACAGAAGAGAGCGGAAGTGTTCTTAAGCAAGATAATTGAAGATCCTACAAATATGTTCTTTTGAAACTTTTGAAGAGGTTTAAACCAATTGAGTGATACTTAAAAGATAAACAGCAGTTACTATCTGTAATTTAATTTTCATTGTCCCTGCACTTAACACAGTAACTTCATTGCATACGTAGAATAAAATATCTAAGCCTCTTTCTAAAAAGAGAGAAGATATTTTTGCTCTGGATCAGTGACTATCTTGAAACTCTTTAATATTTCCCCCACACTATTTCACTCCTGTCTATGATGTTCTTTATATCAGATTCCTTGTGGTCCTAAATATCTCTCTCCCCAAACAAGAACAGTCTCACAGACTGTAAGAACATCCGCTGTGGAAAGCAAGTAATAATTTAACATGAGATGATAGGGAAGTTTTTCAGTCATATTTCAGCAACAAATGTATTTCATGAGAGTTAATATTTATAGATACACTGTTGTGGTAATGGTAAAAGGAAATAAAAGTGCTGTAGGCTAGGCTTTCCATTTATGCAGAAGAGCAAAGCATACCAGTAGGTTCTCAATGTGCTATGGAGAATCATAACTGGAGTATCTTTAACATAATAATCTCTGGTAAAGCCACAATTATCTCCTATTAGCATTTTAAAATTGTATTAATCCAAAAAAAAGTCTGTATATATTGAATTATGAACATTATGACTACTGAAAATTAGTTTTGATCCTAATCATTTTAGGTAGAAACAAAGAATGTTATCCCTCTCTCCTTTCATCCTAAAAACCAGTTTTTAAAGACATTCTTTAAAAAATTCTTCCAGTCATTAAATGTTGTCCAGTAATAAGGAAAGCCTTAAACATTTATGAAATAGCATACTTAGGCCACTACAATTGTCAGGGAGAAGCAATTGGATAGTAAGCAAAACTGAAAAAAATAATACTTGGAAAAATAATTTAGTTTCTGTTTTTATGCTAAAGCATTTAATCCATCCCCTGAAGGGCTGAATGTTACTGCAGAGAAAAGACATATTTATTGATTACTCTCTCAATATATCTGACTTTGTTCTTCTGACTTTTATGAAAATATACCATTTCATTATGTCTTGTTGTGCTGGTTTTGTGTAACAGGGCGGGCTACAGCCACAGCTTCTGCAAGAAGCCGCTACAAGTTTCTCCTTTGTCGGTGGGCTTGGCTGGGTCTAGGGTTGAGTCACTGCTCACCATGGCTGAGCCAATTAGTGATGGAATGTTCAGCAATAACACTTCTGTGATAATGTATTTAAGAAGAGGAAAAGTAAACCAAAAAAAAAGAAGTGAAGAAGCAGAAGCAGAGGGGAGGAAGTGCGAGCCTTGTGGGCCTTGTGGCCCTCACCCTCTGGCCTCCTGTCAAACAACTGTTTGGGCCTGACTTGGCCTGGCCCAGCCCAGCCAAGGGAAGAGAAGAAAGGATATGTGGAGAGAATATGAGAAGTGTCTGCCCAAGCCTGATTATGAAGAATTTATTGTGTGAGGATCAGCTGCAGATGCCGAAGTCAGTGGTGAAGGAGGAGGAGTAAAGTCACTCCTGACAAGATTCCCCTGCAGCCCTGGTGAAGACCATGGCGAAGCAGGCTGTGCCCCTGCAGCCCATGGAGGCCCATGGAGGTGCAGAGATCTACCTGCAGCCTGTGGAGGACCCCACGGTGGGGCAAGTGGATGCCCAAAGGAGGCTGTGGCCCATGGAAGGCCCGTGCTGAGGCAGCTGGTTCCTGAGGGACTGCACCCTGTGTAAAAGGACCCTATGCTGGAGCCATTCATGAAGGACTGTAGCCTGTGGGAGGAAACCCAGGCTGGAGCAGAAGAGGAATGTGAGAAGTTTTTCCCCAAAGGAGGAAGGAGTGGCAGAAAACAACATGTGATGAACTCACCTCAATCCCTGTTCCCTATTCCCCCTTCTGCTGCTTGGGGGATGAAGGAGTTGGAGATAATTTTAAATGAAGTTAAGTGTGGGAAGAGGGAGGGGTAGGGAAAGTAGGTTTTTTTTCTCTTTCTCTCTCATTATTCTGATTTGGTTTTATTATTAGTAATAAGTTGAAATAGTTTTCCCCAAGTCAAGTCTGTTTTGCCTGTAATGGTAATTTGAATGATCTCTCCTTGTCCTTATCTCAAAGGTCAAGCTTTCTGTTATATTCTCCCCCATTCCCTCAGATGGCGAGGAGAGTGAGAGGCTGTGTAGCTTGGTCCTGAGCAGGGCTAAACCACAACACTTGTAGAATAGGTTTGCTAGAAGCTAATGGGATCATGTAAAATAGACTAAGTGAGCACAGAGAATTATAGGAATAGGATATTCCAGAAAGCACTGGAGCCCTACTTAACAGGTCTCAGGCTTATTAAGGTTTTGGTCCAACTTTGCATGCAAAGGCTTCCGTATTGATTGAATGACATAATCTATAGGCATAGATCATGCAGTGGAAGGAGTACTGTCAGCAAACATGAGAAGCTTTTCATGATATTTTCAGAAGCCACAAAGTGGTGGCTTCATTCACAGTGAGTGAATTCCCGCATTTCAAAATTACATATGGATATGGGTCTAATTACTTGCCTTATCCTGCAGTAAATAGCAGGTGTACTGAATTATCTGTGCCTTGTATGATTCAAGGAAGAGTCTTGACATCAACTTCTTCCTATCACTCTGTGGGTATGTTGCTTTTTCTTTTACCTTTCTAAGTTCCTCCCTTAAAGGGACTGACAGCTCTGAACTATCTTCCCAAAGATCTAAAGCAGGCAAAAAAAATAAGAAACACAGCGGTTTGTCTAATAAACAAAGTCACACACCTCAATGTCTTTAAAATGCTGCAGAAAGAAACCACAGAGGATTGGGGCAACTAGAATCAAAGTCACCTTGATAGTAATGCTGTTAGGAAGGTGTTTTTGTTTTTTTTTTTGAAGACTGCATAAGAGCACAAGGTCTTTGAAAACACATGAAGAGACAGACAGTTAGTAGCTCTATCCTTTTCTCTAACTTTCCTTCCTCCTTAAAATTGTAGCAATGCATACTATAATTAGGTACTTTAACCTAGATTTTCAGATCTTATTGCTGCTTTTCTTTACATTCAGCTCACGTGGGCTGAAGTCACCTCTGGTCTTTGTGCTTCACAGTCTAGCTGTGCTACCTGCCCAATATCTTAAGATGATGATTAATCTACATGCTCTCCAGAATGCAAGAGAATTCAAAAACTTCCCTCTCATGCTGAGTTCTGCCTCTGTCAACTCTTTCTTGTAGGAACAACTAGAGGAAACATTTTCCAGATGGAATGAATGCACCACAATCAGCTTGAACTCTGTTTACACTTTACTAGGAAACACCTCGTGTAATATTCACGTTGTTCTGGCTATTTGAGTACAACCTTGAAAAAAAGAAGCCAGGCTACGAACAAAAGTAATCATCACAGCTCAATAGAATATGCCAGTTTCCACAGCTGAGAAGATAACCTAAAAAGTTTTCTGTGATACAGAGACAGTACATTGCGTAGAAATATAACTCACTATTTTTTTTAGCTGTAAAAAAAAAACCCAACAGCATGATGTGATGAAATGTGATCGTGTGGGTATATATGTTCTTTACTCATGTTGTGATGTGTTAGCTATGTGACAGGAACTAAGAATTTGCCTATATGTCCCTAAAAGGCAAATATTGAACACTGCCTTCTGTCTGTGACTTTTCCTCACAGCTTCTTTATCTGAGATTAGTCTTTCAGCTTGAGTAACTCCCATTGGCACAGTTGCAGCAAAGCACTACTGTCTGCCAAGCTTCTGAATTAATCATTGGAGAGTGTGGTACCCCAGGAGTGAGAACCTGGAGGCTTAAAATTAACATGAAGCCATTTTTATTTTTTGTAGCTCTGGCACTGAGCAAAGTGCTCTAGAGCATGATCCATTGCATCAACCTTATTTTAAAAAAAATAGACAAAATAAACCATTTCTGGTTTTCATTTCTTTCCTACAGTGTATGAGAGCTTTGTTTTTCATTTGTGCCAATTTTTATTTTGCACCATTTTGTATGAAGTCTGCTATTTAATGTAGCCATCTTTGTCAAAAGCTGTCTAAAAATAAACACTCCTAAATGAGTTCTGTATTATTCTCTCACTTTTATAGAAAAACATAGCAACAGAAGAAAATGCTGCACATAAACACTCAGGGTCACGCATACTTCTGGTGAAAGACATAGAGGCTGAATAAACCCAGAAGCACCTTTCTTCACTTGGATCTAGTGATTAACGAGCAAAAAGTTAAGGTAGAAGTTTGATTTGTGCAAAACCTTAGGTTTCAGAAACCGATTATCTTAGAAAAAGGGTAAGTGTCTTAGAATTGGTGATAACTGGGCTGGAGGAAGGAAAGGTTTAGAGTATCTGTCAGGGATGATTTGAAACAGACTGTGACTATTAGCTGAGTCAGAAAGAGGTGGGATGAGGCAAAGGATAGGTTTGATTTCAGTCGAATGCTATAATCACCAATCCAGTCTGGAGTAGATCTTATTTCCAGCTCAGTTCTAGAAACATTGCCATGAAAACTTTAGTTCCTTTGCTGAACTTATTATTTTCCTAGAAAAATATTCTGAAGATAAATTTCCAGTGAGTTTATCCAGTGTATTTTTGCATTAGGCACTGAGTCTTGGACAGATACCTGAGTAGTTTATGCAAAAAAAGCCTACCTTTCATCCTTTTCATGGGTGGAAAATAGATTGAAACTTGTAGCAATTAAAAGGACCAGTGTTGAGACACCTAGTATCTTTTTTAACATTATATTTTTAATTTGTAATTGGAATAAGAGGAATTGATAAGCACAGTCAGACTATCCACCATCCATCCATCATACACTGCCTCTCAAATCCTGTCAGATGAAGCCAGTTAGATTTTATCTCCCCAGCTTCTCAGCACCTGAGATTCTACTGACTTTACTCTATTCAGTGTTGCTCCAGACCAACCCAGCACCTTGCAGAGAAAAAAAAAACTATGTCTTTTTAAGTGTTTAAAGTAAGCTCCCTAGCACTTTATCCATAAACTGTATCCTCCAATTATCAACTTACTCTAGTTGGCTTTGCTGGAATGCCCTCTAATTTTTCCAATGTCATTTATGTAATGAGAGGACCATTATTTGTACAAGAATTACAATCATCTGTCTTATTAAAAGCTCAGTCACTCACATATACTCCATTTCCCTTAGGTTTCTGTGAAGTTATTATCTTTCCCAGCCTTCATTGCTGAAAACAATATTGTACATGAAAAATGTTCCAAATTTCCCTCATTGTGTATTCCCAATCATTCCTCTTTATTCTCTCTAATGGACTTCCTTAACAACTCTGTTGAACATTAGCAGTACCTTTTAAAGTTTTTATATGCTTCTATTAATTCTTGCACATGGGAAATGACCAAGTTGCATAGACTTCCTAATTACTTCCAAAGATGAAATTGCTCTCCAATAATCTACCTCTAGAAATTCCCACTTTCCAACACATGTAAAATGGCATGTCATCTATTATGACATGTGAAGGAAATAACAAACTAGCCTGCCAAGCAGTTTTACTGAAAGTGACATTGCATCTGCAGTTCAAAGTTCCAATTTTTGTAAGTATACACTAGCACTGTAATTCATTTTTTCATGTTTCTGTGTACCCATTATTAGATAATTACTGTATATAAGAAGAACGTAACTTATTTTAAAAAGCATTGTTGACATTTCGTCACTATTAGTCAGAATATATAAATACTTTTGCTACCTTGTTATTCTGGTTTGGAGCACTGATTTCAAACTTTATTTTAACATGGCCTATTTCAAAAGGCAATCCTTGCCCGACTGTAAATATAAAAGACAGACAAGCCATCTCCCATCTGCAAATGTGAAAATGGCAAGATCTTCCTCTCTGTCACAGGGTAGGTAAAGGACACAAATGTGAGAAAAGATTTTTTTTTTTAAATCAGACAATAAGGTAGCAAATAAACAGCAAGTAGGATACAAGGTATTTCTATAGCGTGTTGTTACCATTAGGCACTTCTTGTTCTTGATCCGTTTGCCATATTTAGTTTGAATTCTGTAGAAAGAAATCTTACCTTCATTCCGTTAGCACCTTGTTCTTTCTTAATTTATTTTAGTGCTCTTTGATTTTCCTTTTGAGAATTTATTTTCAGTGAAAAGAGCATTTGACCTTTAGATCATTGATTCAATTCTAGCCTCTTCTGGTATGGTTAGTAAAGCACCCAGAAGATAAAAAGCGCTATGTAAAACTGCTAAGTACTATCTTATTAGACAAAATTTGTTATCATCTAACAGTGTTTCTGTTGTTTATAAACTGGTGGTTTCATTTCAGGGGTAAAGGATGGGTCAGATACCAAGAACTATTGTGGTAATTGGCAGTCCTGATGCCCATGAAAATATTAGTGTCAGTGGCTGAGCAAGCACTACGCATTTGAGTACCTTTCTTGCTCTTTGATGTTAATACTCAGGTGCGAATTGCAGATGACCTGCACAGTTTCAGTGTGGTCACACTCAGTGTCCCTTTTGAATGTGCTTTAACAGAGCATAGTTTACAGCTCTAAGATCTTAATAATTTAGATAACAATGAAATTTACTGGAATTTTTGGGTATGCATGGGGTTTTGTTTTTTAAAAAAGCAAAAGGTAATGCTGAAATTTTGTCGACTTTCCCTCACATTGAAGGAAAGCCTAGCTCATTAAAATAAGGAAATTGTTAATAATAAACAATTCATTTACTGTGTTAAAATTATATTCCAAAATGATAATATCATGAGACTGAAGGTTGATTGACTGAAGTCGATGGAAAAAATTTCCTTGCCATTTGGTCCCACCAAAGAAACATCTTTATGCACAACACTAATTTTCGAACATTTTATCTGTTTGGTGGGGATTGATGTTATTAAGATCTTAATTCTTCACTAATAGAGGTTTGCATAGGTGCTAAATTAAGCAAGATCTACTTGGCTTTTTTATGCCCCAGTAACTCAAAGGAAATAATACTTCTAATGTAACTCAGGTGATCTGAGGATAAATCCGCTGCTGGTTATAAGAACTCAGATACTAATATGATGAGCACGGCTTATAAGCTGTTAAATAAAGAAATTAATTTACAATTAATGAGTTGCCAGCTTACTCCCACAACGGTGGTTGCTTCTCTTCCTTAATTTTCAGATCCCGTCACAAAACTCTCTCAACTACCCATGTAGCCTAAGCTTTAACTTTGCATTTCTTAAGAGTTTCAGTGAAATTTGTTCTGTTATTGCCATTGCCTGCCATCTCCTATTTATATTAATATACTGTTACCACCAACAGACAAAGTAAACAGCAGTCACGGCTATCTGTTAGGCTGCCTGTGATAGACATTATTACAGTTGCTTAGCAGCCAAGAAGACAAGATAACACATAACTTTCTTATAGAGAATGAAAGAGAAAGCAAATTTAGGCAGCTAGAATATTAATAACCAGTGAAGACCCTGATATGAAAAGTCTGAATAATGAATTATCCCAAGAGATCAGCATCAAAACTTTGATTTCATGTTTCAGTTTTGAAATATCTTTATATTCTGCATGATTATTTTTTTTTTCCTGCAAATATGGCTTACTTTCACAAAAGGCTTTAGCATTATGACACCATGCTTTTAAGATCCATCCCTCCATGGCCTCCTGGGCTCCTCAACTATTCTACAGATGAGTAAACCTCATATCTTTACCATGTAAATTGGGAGAATGCTTTAAAAAAATGAAATTTAGGAGCCACATGGCTTAAGAATTATATATTGACAAAGTATTAACATGATATCTTAAACAGAAATCACGTCAGGTGAATCTTGTGAAATTCATTGAAGGAGTCAATAGGCGTAACAGCAAGAGACATCTAGCTGTTGTGGTCTGCTTTGATTTTCAAAAAACATTTGGTAAAGATTTTCACTAAAGCTTTTTAAAGAAATTAAGTTGTCATAGAATAAGAAGGAACATTTTCACCTGGATGAAGAAATCTGTAACATAAAGGAAATATGGTAAGAGCATACAGTCAGACTTTAAGGTGGTGGGATGTCACTCGTGGTTCTGCATTGGTATCTGTGTTGTTTCACATAATCACAAATGAATCGGAAAAGGAGATGAAATGAGGGGGGTAGTCAAGTTATTCATGGTAACAAATTACAGGTAAGAAAGATGGAAGTCTGCAGCAAAGGAGTTCACAAAACTGAGTAACTTGGTAATAAAGGGGCAGACAAAATTAAATACAAATAGATGTTAACTGATGCACATAGAGAAAAAGATACTCTTACTTTCCTTACATAGAAAAGGGATCTAACGTGATTATTACTGTTCATGACTGAGATCTGACTTTATAATAATGAGTTCCAGGAAGTGTCAAGTTAATTATCAATAGTTATGGAGAAGCAAATAGAAGGCTAGGCACTATTTCAAAAGGAACAGAAATCAAAAGAGGAAGCCTTATTATGTCATAGTTAAATCCATGGTACATCTGAATCTTGAATACTTGTTCAGTTCTGGTCTTTCTATTTCAAAAAGAGTATGATAAAATGGAAAAGATGCAGAGAAGATGCAGAAGAGTGTTGTTCAAAGATACGGTATGGGTTTTGTATGAGGAAAAATAGTTAATTTCATAGTTTTCAATCTGGAAAGGAGAAAGATGAGCAGGGAATATGATGAAGAGCTGTAACATTGGAAGCAGCATGGAAAAAGCAAACAGGAGTCTCCCCCAAAAGAAAAAACAGAAAGTATGAAATAAAACTAGCATAAGGTTTAAAATGAATGAATGAAAATACCCCTTGATACAGTATCTATTTAATCTGTGGAACAGTTTACCAGTGAATGTTTTGAGTGCTGAAACCCTTCAAAGGTTTAAAAAAAAAATGACTGGAAGAAAAAATATCCATGAAGAACTATTAAATACAAAGCATTATTTAATTCAGGAAGTCTCTGAATCTCAAGTTGCTGAGGAAGTGGTGAGTATTGAAGGAAAGTAGATGGTAGTGTCCACTTCTCTAACTCCTACAGCCTGTCCTAGGCACCCAGGAGCAGTCACAGCTGGAGACAGAGTGGTTAGCTTCTAAATCATGCAAAAGAATGAATGTTTAACTTCTCATCCCAGAAAGTGTGTAAGCATGCTTTAGTATAGTGCAGACTGAGATGCTTGTGGGAGCATTCAGAAGCAGATTTTTAGGTGGTCATGGAATTCTATTAACAGGAAAATGAGATGCTGTTGCATTACAGGCACAACTCAGGGCCACAAGGCAGCTAAGCTGAGAACTGGTCACTATCTCAGGGTTAGGTGCCTAAATCTTTTTTTTTTTTTTTGTGAGCAGAGCTCAGAATATTGAATTCATAGATAATTATAAGACATCAGATACCTTGAGTATGGAAGGTATCAAAGCAAATATTTTAATCCACCTACATTCAAGTTAAGGTCTACCATAGTAGAATGTGGCTCTTCCTCCCCCTTCCCTCAGTCAGATCATGTAAGAAAAGAAAGCAAGGATTGGGGAAAAAAGTATTTTTAATTTAAGTTGCTGAAATCCTTACTATGTTTATGCATTCCTTTTTTTTGGTAAATATGCAGTAAAATATGCAGTAGCATAGCCACAGCTTCATTGCTCCCTAATCCTTTAATAAATGTCCACTATAAATCTTAGCAGTTGATTATGCACGTGGCAAATTCATTTATATAGTGGCTGAGTAGATTTAAAAAGTCCAAATAAAGTCCAAAGGTATTACGTGGATAGCATTAGTTTGCTGGTTATAAACAAAAATAAAGAAATGTGAGATTCATTATGAGCCATTTCTTATTTTCCAAGTCTCACAAAACAAAGTTCTGATTAGAGTGTACTGTAATCAACATGTTATTAAAAATTATCTTTCCATTTTTTTAAGCAAACAATTCATAGTCAATTTGATCTGCCAGTCTACTTTTTTTTTCTTCCCATTTCTGGTATTCTTTATTGTGATTTTAACATCAAAAAGTATAGGAAGATACAGCAATTCTCAATTCCAGTGCTTCTTAGCTCACAACATGAACATATCAACTTCAAAAAAAACGTTTGCACTGCTGTAGCTCTCCAAGCACACTTTGGACCTTAAGCATTCACCCTTCTTGCTCCTTCATTATTTTGGTAATTATTATGAGCATTATTAGAAGTAGATAAAGACCTTAGAATTTAGAGGTTTAAGAGACATTTTCTCATCGCAATTCAGTATTAAAATTTGTATGGAGTTTAATGTAAAATTATTATGCCCCAGACCTTTGAAGAAAAACAGTGGTGGTGGTGGGTGTTAGTAGGTATAGCTCTGAGAAAGAAACCATGCCATATGGGAGAACCCAAGTTCAGCTTTCATTCTTTATTTTTAGAGGCAATTTGTGCATAAAATAGAGTAATCTCAAAACTAGGCGTTTGTGTATGTGGTCTGAGACTCCCAGAATGGCGTACTGTTCAAATGCTGCTTCTAAGTTCATAGTCAGAATCTGTATTTTATTTCTTTTGAACCAGGAAGCTGATGTTCAACATCTGAGATTGTGACATGTGAAATTATAGACAAATGTGACAAATGCCACCTTTGTAGTAGAAGGTTGGTCTTCAGAGAACAAATAGCTATACATTTCTGTGTATTTCTATGTCTTATTTCAATGTAATTCTATATCATCTGAAAAAGCAATCATGTTGACATGCATAATATAAGTCTGCTACTTGCACTTTGATCCTGTAGTCCTAGCCTTATTTTGTTGAGATTAGCACACAAATTGTGTCTTGGAGGAGAGGTGAAGGACACTATACTGGCCCCTGAGCCAGGGTCCTTGTCCTTTCTGTTCCAGTATAATCAGCCAGATCAATGTAAATCACAGACAGTTTAGTTTAAAATTCTTGACTACAAAGGGAAACATAGGAGAAAAAGTGCTCATACAGATGGCTTTGGTATCATGATCTGCCAGCCAGGGCAACACATTTGTATGTGAACACTTCTCCACTACTCTTTACCCATATTTTAACTTGACCTGTTTTACTTTATTCTGGAGCAGAAGAGAAGAGAAGAGCAAGTGTCTGTCAACAGTCGTAATAAGGATGCATCGACGCAGTACCACTTCGGTTAACTGCTGCAAAGACCAGAGCTATTACTC
Source organism: Chlamydotis macqueenii (assembly GCF_036417535.1). Lineage (NCBI taxonomy): Eukaryota > Metazoa > Chordata > Aves > Otidiformes > Otididae > Chlamydotis > Chlamydotis macqueenii. The sequence goes on along the minus strand of NC_141560.1, from coordinate 47,481,017 downwards.
CTGTGCCCGTGTCCCAGCCTTTCACTGACCCAAGCACTACAGAGGTAAGAAGCTCAGTAGGACAGGATTAGTGCATTGGCTGTGCAAAAAGGTGGTAAATTCAGGCACAAACCCAATCTTAACCCTGGTCTGAATGTATACAGCTGCTGTGTGCCAAATCACTCATCTTGCCCTGAGCTTTGAACAATCTAAAGGGATTTATCAGTCAGAATGAAAATGACAAAATTTTTTGTTTCTGCTTTGCATCACAGCAGATTCAGACGAATCCTGCTTTGAGATCTTGCTTTAATTCAGACCTGAAATTCAAGTTAACAGTACAAGGAAGGAACTAACAGAGACAAAAAAAATAAAACTCCTACCTCCTTGAATTATTTTCCCTGCCTAGCTCTTTTCTACCAAGAGTATTATCTGGAGTGTCTTCTATGCTGTCTAATGGGAAAGACACTTAAGAATCTCTTGGTAGCCATGTAAAACACTAACTCAGGAAAAGGTAATCTCTACCATTAGTATCCATATGTTTCTTTTGGCACCAGTGTCATCAGATCTCAATGTTCTTTTATATCTTCACAGATGCATCTTATTGTTTTAATTGAACCAATACTACATTGCATCTTGGCAATTTGGTCCTCCAGAGCACTGATTAAAAAATTTGTGGAGCATTGGTGCCAAAGGATGACATTTTTATTGGGTGTTCTCCACCAGCTTCAGCAGTGTGCCTGCTGTCTCCCTGTTCCACATCTAGCCTGTTTCCTTTATTCTGTTTTTTCCACTCCCTTGCCCTAGATGACACAAAGCTCTATTCAATGACATTGTTCTCTGCTAATCCTTCTGTTGCTTAAGTCCTAGTACTTTCAAGAATCCCATTTTAAGAAAAATGAGCACAAACCTCGCAGCAAAGCTTAAGGGATTTCCATGACTTCTGAAATAGCATTATTTTGTAATTTTATTTTTGAATGTGATGATGTTCTGAAGCAATGTAACAATGTGGCAGTTCTATTTCCCCATTGGTCTGGCTGGAGGAAAAACATTACGACAAAAATGCACTTTCAAGAGTAACAACGTAATTATCAGTTTATTTACGCATTTAAAAGAGCAAACAATTATAGAACTGTTTGCCCTAATCAAATCAAGTCGTGATTTTTAAAAATGGCATTAATCAGCTCAAAAGGTATCTGCAGGTAGGGAAAATGAAACTGTTTTGGGTTTTTTTTTTGGTTTTTTTTGGTTTTTTTTTCCCAGAAAGCAGTGAGTTCTTTTCAGTGATAATACACAAAATGCAACATTACAAGTGGCAGCCTGTCACCTGCTGGAACATGAGTGGAAGATAGTTAAATCCTTTCCAGTGACTTTGAAAGAGGCTGCTGTGTGTTTGCTCAACATGGTTTTGGTAGCAAAGTCAACTTTACAAATTCCAAGTAATCTTACCCCCAACTGTTCACTCCTATCCCAGCAGCACTTTATTGCCCCTTCAGCTGTTTTGATACAACAGTTTGCAGAACTTTAGTATAAAGCAGATAATTGAAATCATGATCAGAATTAAAAAAACAGAGTTCTGGAGGATTTTTTTTAAACCTAGATCATTTCGTAAATCTGTTTTTTTGACACAGTCCCAAAACCAGTTATGCTAACAGAATTATGTGGGCTGCAAATTGTACTGGAGGATCAGAAATAATCAACCAAGCATAAGAACTTTGGTTCCTAAAGCATTTTTTTAAAACAAGCAATTAAATTCTATGTGAACTAAGACTCACAGAAAAGAAGTTGGCCTCCCACTGGCAGATCTATCAACAAATCTCTGGAGTCCTAAATTCCACTTTCCTGCTTAACTAAACAATATATCTGAAAAGAAATGCTGCGAAACCTTTGCTAAAGGGCTTTGCATTGCTATGGACAATAGACCTCTCCTTTCTACCCTGAGGATCTAGACCTGAATTTAGGTACAGCTTACAGTGAAACTCTCTGTACTAAATAAAGTCTGTAATAAATCCTTGTCACAGTATTTTCCCTTCCAAGGAATATATCAAGAAAGAAAAAATCCATGTTTGTATTTGTTTAAATATGTATCCCAAAGCTCAGCACAACTATTGCTCATTTTTGCATAGTTGGCCCACATCACCATTACAAGCTCCAAACTTCAAGCTCAGGGGAAGTTTAAATGTGATCTCACAATTTGCGTGTTCTCATTGGCATTAGCTACAATCAGCCTAAAATTTGGATTATTGTAGGGATTTTTGTTTCTATTATTTTCCATACTGTCTTCCTTCTGATTTATTTTCACATTGGCCTCATTTTAAGTAATTTTTAATTTCTCCATTGATTCTAATTAAGCTGCTGCTAGGGCTTATGAGCTTCATTTAGTTAAATTAATTAAGGTATTTATTTATATAACAAAAGATAACCAACTCACCAAGCTTGCTTTCCCAGACTCCCACAGCTAGAATAGAAAGAAAATCAAAGGCCACTATTTTAAAGTTAAGTGCCTGCACACATTAGCATTGTGATAAAGTATCAGAAACCTGGCTAGTCCAATACTTCACAGGTATTTTTGATTTTTTGACATTTTGCTGTATCCTCTCAGTATTTAGAATATGACTTTTACAATGATGCTGTATTACGGAAGTCATCTGTTCTAAAAGGAACCACATAAGCTGGAGGAACTTTTTTTTTTCACCTTCGAGGTTTATGATGCATATGTGAGCATTTCTGTTCGAGTTTTCTAAGATTTATACAAGAAGAGAAATCACATAATACATTGTGTTGTAGAAATAGTTTTATTTTCTGAAGTAATTATATAATTGCAAAAGAACTGCTTAGAATACAGCGATGTGAGCTGAATCCCCATGCAACTGCTTTGTTCAGTGGAAGATACCCAGTTTTAGTAATGTGTAGTATCTCAGAGAACTGCTTAGGAATTTGCAGGCATCAGAACTTTTATTTCACTGTGCTCTGCAGTTCCACTTCTTTGTAGTCAGGGCATTCTACTACTTTGGAGACAAAAAGACACTTGCTAAATACGCCTTTCTTGGTTACAGACATCCTACAGTCATATCTGCATCATTTCCATCAACACAGCAAAAAGTTATTAAGTGTTTGCCATACAAACAAGATTTAATTTCTCCAGCTGGATGCTGCCAACCTCTTTACAGTACGCTGCTCTTCTCACAGTGGTTGGGCACAGTTTTAAAATACATTTACTTTAGCCTCAGGCTAGTGTGAAGCCTTTTTGCTTGTTTGCTTTTCTTTCACCCTGTCTCTCTCCCAGTATTGTGAAAGGAAGGTGCTGAAAGGGAAGACCTTGATGAGCCATGTAAAGTCAGGATTGGTTAAAGAGTATTGATAAGAAATTTTTTCTCTTTCCAATCAATTTATGTATGAGAAATAAGATATTTTAAAATTTGTATGCTTTCCTCTTTCTGCTTTCAAAGCTCTTAGACAAATAAGTTTTGAACTGATTGGGCAAAAAGAGGTCATTGCCTGTATATATATCATATACAGGAGACACACATTAGGCCATGAAAACAGCTGTGCAAAACAAACCTGTGTTTCCATGCAACCCCTCTCCCCAAAGTCTTCCTCGACCCCTTTCCAACAAAACCACTGCTTGTATCATAATGTTATTGTGGACCACATCGTAGCTATGGATTTTATGGATGGACCACTTGATGGATAAGGAACTGGCTGGATGGCCACACTCAGAGTTGTGGTCATCGACTCACTGTCCAAGTGGAGACCGATGACGAGTGGCATTCCTAAGGGGCTGGTATAGGGACTGGCCCTGTTTAACGTCCTTGTCAGCAGTATGGACAGTGGGATTGAGTGCACTCTCAGCAAGTTCGCCAACAACACCAAGCTGTGTGGTACAATCGACACGCTGGAGGGAAGGGATGCCATCCAGAGGGACCATGACAGGCTGGAGAGGTGGGCCCATGCAAACCTCATGAAGTTCAACAAGGCCAAGTGCAAGGTGCTGCACTTGGCTCATGGCATTCTCAAGCACAGCGACAGGCTGGGCAGAGAATGGATCGAGAGCAGCCATGAGGAAAAGGGCTTGGGAGTACTGGTGGATAAGAAGCTCAACATGAGCCGGCAATGCACCCTTGTCGCCCAGAAGCCAACCACATCCTGGGCTGCATCAAGAGAAACGTGGCCAGCAGGTCGAGGCAGGTGATTCTTCCCCTCTATTCTGCTCTGGTGAGACGCCACCTGGAGCACTGTGTCCAGCTCTGAAGCTCTCAACATAAGAATGATGTGGACCTGTTGGAGGAAGTCCAGAAGAGGGCCACAAACATGATCAGAGGGCTGGAGCATCCCCAGGTCCTTTTCTGCCAGGTAGCTTTCAGCCACTCTTCCCCAAACCTGTAGGGCTGCATGGGGAGAAACTCTTTAGCAGGACCTATTGTGATAGGAAAAGGGATAATGTTTTTAAAATAGAGGGAGTTAGATTCAGACTGGACATAAGGAGAAAAAATTTTACAGTTAGGGTGGTGGAACACTGGCACAGGTTGCCCAGAGAGGCAGTAGATGCCCCATCCCTGGAAACATTCAAGGCCAGGTTGGATGGGGCTCTGAGCAACCTGATCTGGTTGGAGATGTCTCTGCTCCTTGCAGAGGACTTGAACTAGATGACCTTTAAAGGTCCCTTCTAACCCTAACCATTCCATGATTCTGTGATCTATTCTGGACAATACCTGAATCTGAAATACAGGCAGACAATAATGTCCAACTTCGTCTAGTAGCACAGTGCTATCTCTGACAATGGTACTAACTCTAAGACATTACATTAGACATATTTCCATGAAAAAGGAAGACAAGAGAGTTATAGTAAAGTTTCTGACAACAACAGGAAGGCTATCTCAAAAATGATGATAGAATCATAGAATGATTTGAGTTGGAAGAGACCATAAAGATCATCTAGTTTCAAGTCCCCTGCCATGGGCAAGGACACCTTTCACTAGACCAGGTCAGTCAAAGCCTCATCCAACCTGGCCTTGAGCACTTCCAGGGATGGGGCATAGACAACTTCTCTGGTAACCTCTTCCAGTGCCTCACCACCCTCACAGTATAGGATTTCTTCCTTATGTCTAATCTAAATCTACCTTCTTCCACTTTGAAGCCATTACCCCTTGTCCTATCACTACACGCCCTCGTCAAAAGTCCCTCCACAGTTTTCTTGTAGGCTCCCTCTAGGTGCTGGAAGGCCACTATAAGGTCTCCCTGGAGCCTTCTCTTCTCCAGGTTGAAAAACCCCAACTCTCTCAGCCTGTCCTCATAGGAGAGGTGCTTCAGCACCTTGTACAATATAGTTGGTTTTGATACATGTACCACAGTAAGTATAATGGTTTCTGATATGTGTTTTCCTGCCACAGGTACAATCTAATGGAAATTAGAGGGACTGTTTTCAGAGTAAGGCAATAAGTAAGGATTTTGGAATATTACCTTGTGCTGCTATTAAAAGCTGAAGTAAATTAGTCAGAAACTCACTTATAAGACCAGAGAGCATGAAGAGCAGCTGGAAGCACTCTCTCACTTCAGAGAGTAGCTGAAGACTGATCCACTTATTCCTCTTTTTCTGATCTAGTTCATCTGTACTTGCTTGTTTCCATTAAGTATAGTTTTAATCACAAATCATGGTCCAGCTCAGCTGTTCGCTGTATATTCAGCCATACCACCCTGGGCAGTGTTTTCATGAGATATTAAAAATTAAGCAGGGTTTAACTAGGTCACCACCTAGGTGGAATGAAACCCCAAATGCTAAAATGGTTATTTATGGGGCTGAGGTTTTTCTTCAGCTACTACATGTCTATTTGGAAAATGGCACTTACTTTCAGTAGAATCTTTGGACATAAATTATGGCTTTAAAAAAAAAAAAACAGAATATAATGTTATTTTAAAACTTACGTAAATACATGGATTTGTATAATTTTTTCTCTTGTCATTAAAAATAGAAATATCTAGAAAATAAAACTTAAAAAATATCAAAATAGTTTTCATAATGACTCCGTGCAACCCCTACCTCAAGCTTATCCTGGAAGTACCCTGTTTGGCTGAGATGTAAAATTGACTACATTTGTATATTTTTCCCTTAATACATCATCCATCATCTTTTTCTATGGTTTTCATAAGAGACCAAGTGATTTTTTTAAAGACTGTACCAAAAAACAGGTGGAGCATGAATGTTTTGTTCCTGAGATAATAGCTGCAGATTAATTTGATAAGTTTGTTTCCTGTTTCTCTGCTATGCAGAGCAGAAAAATTTTAGTCCACAAGTAACTGCCTTTAAGTATGGGCTAATAGTGTGGTATGTATACCTCAGAATATACCTAGAGTGACAAATAAAACAAGGCAAGGCACTATTTTCTGGCCCTAAATCCAAGTGGAACGAACTGTATCTGTGCTTGACAGAAGTTGGCCCATGGTCTGTTGTGGCTTTAAGTTATAGTTAGTCCTATTTCACTCTTCTAGTCTAGTAGGTGTAGAAGTATAAGGGTACTGTTGCTGTGCATTAGAATGTTTTTTATAGAATGAACCTAAGGTTAAGGCTTATAATGTTAGCTGGAGAAAAATTTCCAATAACATTGACTAAAAATGTAAGCAAATTAATAACAAAGCGAGCAAAATTTGTGATAGTCCTGTCCATACTGCCTGTTCAGAATGTTTTTTCCCTCAGCCGTACAAAAGTATTGCCTTAAAGAGCACAATTTCATACACAGCAAAGCTAAACATAGAAGATACTAATAAATAGTGAGGAGAATAGCTTGCTAGTACTATACTCTAGCCTTGTTTAAATTTTATATATATATATATATATCTCCTATTAGGTTACATAGGTACACTTCTGGAAAAATACAATAATAATTTGAAATTTAACTATTTCCCAGAAAGACCTTTTAGAATATAACTATTCTAAAGAACTTTAAGAACGACATACATGAATTTGCACAAAGTATCTGTTGTGGTTTTGTTTAGTGAGGGGGGGCCTAAGGTGGTAGCTTCTGTAGGAAACTGCTAGAAGTCGCTCCCCTTTGTTCAGTGGACTCGGCCGGGCCTAGGGCAGACCTGCTGCTGACCAAGGCCGTGCTGATTGGTAGCACAATGTTCCCTGATAACGCCTCTGCGATAACGTATTTAAGAAGGGGAAAACAGAAAAAAGAAGAGAAGGAGAGAAGATGTGAAGAAGCTGAGCGGGGGCAGAGGCGCAGAGGGGGAGGCGCAGGTCTCATGGGCCTTGCAGGCCTCACCCTCTGGCCTCTCGCCAGGCGGCCGACTGGGCCTGACTCGGTCCGGCCTGGCTGCAAGAAGTGGAGAGGAGATGAGAAGTGAATAAGATGTAAAAAGGATCCTGAGAGACATCTGCCAGCCTGTTGTGAGGAATGGCTGCAGACGCCAAGGTCAGTGAAGAAGGAGGGGGAGGAGTAATGCGGCTCCTGGCCAAGATTCCCCTGCAGCCTGTGCTGATGACCATGGTGGAGCAGGTTGTCCCCCTGCAGACCATGGAGGTCCACGGAGGAGCAGACATCCACTTGGAGCCCATGGAGGACCCCACATCGGGGGAGGTGGATGCCTGAAGAAGGCTGTGGCCTGTGGAGGGCCCGCTGGGGCAGCAGTTCTGGAGAGACTCCACTCCATGGAAGAGATGACCCACACCAGGGCAGTTTCACGAAGGACTGTGGCGTATGGGTGGGACCCCACAATGGAGCAGGGGAGGAATGTGAGGAGTTCTTCCCCCGAACATGAAGCAGCGGCTTAAAACAACGCATGATGAACTGACCACAATCCCCATTCCCTCTTCCCCCCTGTGCCGCTCGGGGGGGGAAGGTAGTAGAGATAATGTTAAGCTTGGGAAGAGGGAGGTGTGGAGGGAGGTTATCTTGTTCTCTGTCTCATTATCCTGCTGTTTGTAGTAATAAATGACTAGTTTTCCCCAAGTCGAGTCTGTTTTGCCCGTAACGGTAACTTTAAGGATTTCTCCCTCTCCTTATCTCAAACCTTGAGCAGTTTTTCTTATATTATCTCTCCCTATTCTCTCGGAGGGTGGGGGGAGTGAGAGAGAGACTGCATAGTCTGGTCCCAATTGGGGCTGAACTACAACAGTATCACATGGCCCCTCTAAGCAGCTACATTCAAGCTATGAAATACTTTTATGAAAATATTTTTAATCCAGGTGTACATTTGGTCTTATGGCTACAAGCTTTTTTCCATCAAATGTCTCCTCAGTACAAATACAAACAAATATTATTTACCATCTTTAACAAATCATTTTCATGCAAATAATTACTCAAGTGAATAATGGTTGTTGGATTTGGTTAATAATTGATGTTTCTCTAAAAGAAATTAATGAACCTGCAAGTAGGTCATAGCACAATTTTTGAACATAGAAATGGATCTCAAAACATTAAAATATTTTCTAGAAATTAGCCAAAAGTATACTTCTGATCTTAATTATGCTGCTTTACAATTGCTAGAATATAAATTATATTGGAACTTCTTTTCTGCATTTGTAAATGCAATGGCTGTGATCCCAATCTGGCCTATAACCTGTAGGTGAGATCCTTTGTGCATAATGCAGAGTTGCAGAGCTGTAGTACTCAAAGATATTTCAAGGCCATCTTAACTGGCAACAGGGAATCAATAGATGTCACGGGATCACAACAGTGGATGTGATGGCATCTCCTTCAAGATGGCATTATAGACAGTTGTCAGATAAAATACGATATGAACAGAAAGACCTTGCATACTGATGATCTTTAAGTCCTTTGGAGCTAGAAAAACTTAGGCTGTACTGTGCAAAATTGTAGGCATCCTGGGAAACCAAATAGAGGCTAGATGGGAACCAGTAAAGCTTCAGGATGAGACAACTGGAAGAAGTTTAAAGCCAATCAGTGCAATTTTTCGTCTTAAAAAACATTTTAGCTATAGCCAAGGCTCTAAGCCTACTGATGTCTCCCATAAGTAAAAACAAGAATGGATGTTTAAATACCTGTCTGTATGATCCTCCACATACAAAAGCCAGAAGCTGCTGTAACAACATGTTGACCTACTAAATTAAAAATAATGCACGTAGGTGCCTTTTCAGAAATAGATCTAGCACCCATTGGTGATGCTTCAGCAGTCATCACTAAGTAGGCATAGCGTACTGGCACAAAAAAAAATGCTGACTAAACCTCCTCAACAGCTATGAAAGGAAAAGACTCAGTGGGTATTTCCAGTCTCTAGTCCTTAAGCTGCTAATGTAATAGTTACAGAACAAATATAGGACATTGTTAAAAAAAAAATAACTCTTAAGTTTGGAAACAGTTATTCTATCTCTCTGAAATTACAGTATTAAAAATATTGATAGCACTTGATTTCCTTGTAAGATTATTATAAAACATAACTCTTCTTGCATCTATCACAAAAATGTTAACTCTTTAAGCTTTGCAATGCCCTTTTGACAGATGTCTGATACATATTTATCTGCCTATAGCAGAGAAACCAAATTGAAGACTTTCTGGAATGGACTGAAATTTTGTTACAGTAATCCCCAAATTTGTGCTCCTGTATACTTTACATATGCATGAACAATGTTCTACGACAGTGTGAAAACAAGACACAAAGAAATGGATTCATCTATTCTGTCTATGATTTTTTTTTTTTAATGTGACATGAATTCCATTGTCTTTACTGTCTCAGGAGGCAGACAAAGAAAATAAAGTGGTGGCTAATAGCAGAAAGGGAAAACAACACTGGAAAGAGTAAAAGTAGCTGTTAGCAAACAGTCTCAAGATGCTCTTTTGTGTTTATGCAACATGACTTTTTTATTAAAAAGGTTCTCAGTGTCCATACTTTTACCAGGTGCTGCATACATTGCTACTTGGACTATAATAGCCAGGAAAGGTCATGCTGCCTTGACGAAGCTTTGTACTTGTTATCCAGCCTGTGCAGATGGGTGGAGAAGCACAGACATCAGCAAACATGCCAAAGTGCGTTCCCTGCCACGTTCTAGCCGTGCTTTGGCTGCTGACCTACTGCATGTCCCACCTGAAGTGGTTTTCAAATCTTAAGCTTAAGCCCCGAGTCCTTTAAACCTCTTAAAAGCCAAGGGTGTAGTTATTGCAAGATCAGGACCTTTGAGCATTTGAGTTTGAAAGTGAATGAAACATCAATAAACCCAAAAGCACAGCAAATCTGTCAGGGCACAAGGTATCCTAGAAGCCCAAGACTATTACCACTGGGATATTATCTAGTGAGGAGGAATCCAGGCTTCACTCATATTACAGGAAGGCTGCAGTAAATTACAAATTAATGTTCTGAAGTTAATTAATTTAATTGATTTCAAGCTGAGTAAGGGAGTTAAGGCTGGTATTCAAACAGGGAGAGAGTATTTAAATTTAGCTATCATTAGCAGGCACATGTTACATTCACCAAATATCAGGACTTTTCACTTGCGCAGTATGTGGTGAGGCCATTTGGAGCCCTTTAGATTCCTGTTTCCTTCAGCAGAATGGGAAAAGACTAATAATTTTCAGACAGGGTAAAAAGTGATAAATATGACTTCCATTTTTAGGAAATAGAGGGGACCATACAACTGCCCTCAGTGGAAGCTTACAGCATTGGTTAAGTTCAGAAGGTTGAACTACACATGACAGAGCCATATCAGTATGTCAGTTCCCAGTCCTGAAAGAAAACCTTCTGATATGTAACTATATTCTTCAGCAGATGCATTGCTTACTGGTAGCGTCACACAGCTCTGCAGATAGGATTAAACAGAATAAGCAAATCAAACTATTTCAAATGTAGAAAAGATAAAGTACTTAAAGAAATGAAAAGGCAGGAGATAAGTCTTATGATAAGCAAGTGCTATTTCATATTCTTTCACTGCCACCATTTGAATGATTGAAAATTGTTCTGTTTTCCATCTTAGACATAAAAGACTAGATAACCATATTGATTTCTTAATACAGTAATCAAACTGAAGTTCTTTTTTTTATCAATACTCCTCTGAGCTTTCTACTACTATCTTTAAATGAAAATGTAGCATGACAGAATTTATATGTAAAAAGCCTGCTTGATACTCATTAACAGTAAAACAAAACAAAACAAAAAAATTGAAGCTGTACAAAATCATGCAGCTGTATTATGTGTTAAAAATCAATACAGGGCAGTGATCAAAGGACAGCTCTCATTCCAAAATCAATCATAGAATCATAGAATGGTCAGGGTTGGAAGGAGCCTTTAAAGGTCATCTAGTCCAATCCCCCTGCATGGAGCAGGGACATCTCCAAACAGATCAGGTTGCTCAGAGCCTCATCCAGCCTGGCCTTGAACATTTCCAGGGATGGGGCATCCACCACCTCTCTGGGCAACCTGTTCAGTGTTCTACACCTTGCATTGTAAAAAAATTTTTGCCTTATATCTAATCTAAATCTACCTCCCTCTATTTTAAAACCATTACCCCTTGTCCTGTCACAACAGGCCCTACTGAACAGCCTCTCCTGATCTTTCTTGTAGGCCCCCTTGAGGTACTGGAAGACTGCTATAAGGTCTCTCTAGAGCCTCCTCTTCTCCAGGCTGAACAGCCCCAGCTCTCTCAGCCTGTCCTCATAGGAGAGGTGCTCCAGCCCTCAAATCATGTTAGTGTTCATGCATTAATTTGCTTCACATTCTCCATTATATAAATTATTATTAAAAGTATAGTAAAAATAGCAATTATATTACTAATGCTAATAATATAGAAATTTTATTGAAGAGAAGTTTAGGACTAATGGTTTACATAATTAGATTTCAATGTTAATGTGTTACACATGTCACAATCAACTTGCAAAATGTTCAACATCCAATCTTAGAGTAGAATTGCAATGTAAGCAGTCTGCTTATTTATTATGATTACTCCTATAGGAAATATTAATTCCTTATAATATTTCTAAAATGTAGTGGTGGCTACAAGATCACATCATAAGATCTGATTCAATTTTACTCCTATAAACAGATAATAAATGTTGTTCCTGCTCCACAGGGCTTAATATTAAAGTGTAAGTTCAAAGACAGAAGATGAATACCAACACCTAGATGAGAACTAAAGGGAAACAGCATAGAAGTAAATAGCTGAACATATAGCTATAACTTTGTTTAGTGACAATTTCATTTCTAGGATAACTCCATGTAAACTTTTGTGGCACGGTTCAGTAAGTCATGCAAATATAAGTATCATTTGAAAACTGAAGTCTCTCCAAGAGTAACTCAGTGAATATATATCCATACTACAGTCGTAGGAGTAGTGGAACATAGTAAGGACAGATGTGACTTAGCCCTTAAATATGTGTTCTGCCTGCAGAGCTGGTGGTTTCACAGCTCACTGTAAATCAGAATACCTCAAATACACAAAGGCATGTTCACTAGCAGTTGAAAGCTGCCTGCAAAAGAAAATTTTGCATATTTTAACTTGCTTTTTGTTTTATCTTTACCTTTTATTTGATCTCCAAAGGGATTGTCGGTTGCTACACATCCACTTTCATTGCCATATTGTCCTGCAAAATAGCTGGAATCTGCTTCTATTGTAGTTGTAAAATAAATGTAATATAATTTCCAGTGATCCCAAATAAGTTATTTGAATATGTTGTACACTGTGATAAATTCAGAGCTTGTTAGTTTGGAAAGAAAAATAATAAAAGTGTCAAAGAAACACAGAAATCGCAGCCTCTAGTCAGAGTGCTAGAGGAAAGGACAAGACATCTTAATGTCTGATTAACTTCATTAAAGTATTTAGCAACCCCCAGTTTTGCACATCTTTAAAATAATTGTGAAAAAAGTCCCAAAGTTATAATTTCAGTACAAATATACAGTACTCAGGCAAAAGATACATTGACATCAGTCAAAAGAAACCAGAAGGAGGGAAAGAATTTAATTTAAAAATATTGTCAAAGTCAGCAAAATGAAAAGCAATGGAAATAGTGTCAAAAAGTTACAGATCAGGAATATAAGTGATTCATACTGAAGTTGTCTCTTTTCAGCTTTATTGAAGGCATCAATCCTTACAATAAGTGGTAAATCACTGTTAATTTCTTCGATAACCACGGAAATCATGTTAAGCACAAGACAATGTTTTTGGAGCTGGTAGAACTGTCATGTATCATTCCATAAGCATCATATACCAAACAGTATATGACCTGGTCAGATGAGGAGGTCATAACTGACTGATTAACATGACTACCCTGATACCATAACAGCAACCAAGCACTGTGTCTTCTTTTTTTAAAATAAAGCTTTATGTTTCCCCATTTAATATAAATTTATATCTGCTAGGGCTTCTGCACTGCTAGGGTGTACTTTAATGTGAGTTTTTAAATGAATGATTTTTAGTGGCAAATGTAAACTGACATCTGTAAACTAACTGCAATTTTATGTACCTTACTTTGAAAGCAACTTACAAGTATTTATTTATCAATCTAACAGATATTTTTTACACCTAAATAATAGTTATTCTAAAATACTATTCCTAGTGCAGCCTTTCAAGGCTGCATGTTAGGAAAAAAATGATCTACAGTTTATGCCTAATACAGATTTACTAAGGTAGGCTGTACAGGATAGACTGTATCAGTGTCTAAACATGGTCTTGGCCACTGAAGTTAAAACGGGAGATGAAGATTCTCATGGAACTGGGATTGGGTGGGTTAGTGCATCCTCTGCAAATTCATCAGGACCACAGTTTTATTATATTCAGTATCTCTGGCCACCACTGTGTCAATATTTACCTCTAGCAGGAAATCATCCAATAGGAATAGCAAAGGTACTTCATTCTCTGTTTTTTTTCCATCCCTATGCATCTTATCTAGGGCAGTAAAACCTCACACTGAAAATTTTATCATAGATATAGAAAGATTACAAGTATTTTTCCACGTTTGTTTAAAGAGAAACTGTACAGTTTGTATCGTATTAATAAAGTATAGTGTTGGGTTTGCATTAATTAGTGAATCTCTCAGTGATGTTCTGTAATTATGCAATTGTCTGCAAAGATAACATTTGTGCCTAATGTGCGGGAAAGAATTACAATGACCCTCTCAGAATAGTGTGATCTTGATCCTCGCCCTCTGTCTTGGGTGCCTGGTGGAAGGGACTGAACTGATCACATCAGTAGCACCGTAAGGGAAATAAATTGGAAATACTTTCCAACTCTTGCCACTGGTTTCTTAAAGTCACATTACAAAATCTGTAAAGAGACTTTTCAGTCCAGCTGCTTCAAAATGAAACAGATGTGGAAGATGGTTTCCAATTCAGTTTCCTGTTCTGTTATCACTTTCACATCTCAGAAATTATAATCTGTATTTATTTTATTTTCTGTTTATTTTTCCTGTCATCACAGACTACAACACAAGGCAGGACTGAGCCTCCTTCCCTGCCATGTAACATGACAGGGACATTCAGCAACATTTGTGCACAGGGTCAGTGTCTGCTCCTGGGATCACCCAGTCCTGGGAATGCCCCTAGGTCATCCCATGTAGAGATACCTGGCAAGGCAGCAACTCCCCTTGTACATGTGGGGCCAGGGAGCTGGAGGTTGATGAACAACTCACACTCCATCCCACTGGGTCTGCCTTTGGCCTTCCTAACTCCAATAAACCCTTGCCTTCTCTACTTGCTTGTTTTGTGAATCTTTCTTATTTTCCTGCCATTACTTACTGAAATTGAATCTTTCTCTAGTGCTAGTCCATTCATTGTCTTTTGCACATGTAGGTTTAGTACATTTGAGTGGGAATAGATTTATATATTAAACTGTAATATCAATTTCATTCTGACTAAGCTTTATTTTTATCATTGAAGTTTAGGGCAGCTTGTCACCATTCTGTCATTATTTCCTTCCTCGAGCTTCTCTTACTGAGGGGAAAGAAAGACGAAAATTATTAATTTATTTAATTATTTCATACATGTTCATTCTTTACTTTATATTTTATCAATATTTTTTCTGAGTAGCAGACTGAGCATTTTGTTTGATAAATACTTTTTAAGGTAATTGCATTTTCCTGGACACTTCTCAGAGAATTTCACATCTTTCCTATAGGAAACATTTATCTTTCCTGCAGTTAGATTTTTTTTTAACCTCCAGATGTCTCATGATTTTCATTTCTTTCTCTTTTTGAGATCGCTCAGCTGGTATGGCTACAGTAACTCCAGTAACAGATGAAGTTCACGTAGAACTGGACCTTAGCTGTGAAGGTGAAAAAGCGCCCTGGAAAAAAATAAACCTGCAGTTTGTTTGGGAAAATATGTGAACAATTCTAACAGACCTTTCCTTGTTTTTAATTCAATGAACTGAGCTCATATTTGAGCTTGCTTTTATAAGGCATGAATGATCAGCAGTTCAGATATTCAAAATGCTTTAAGCATGTAAAACTCCTGCTGTCAAATAGAAAATTCAATGTCAATGGCCTGTACTGCTACCTATCCCGCTGTCATTGTTTTCTTAAGAATCTTTTGATAGTCTTGCTTTACTTCTTACCTCCTATTGTCAATGTTTCAGGAGCATCCTCCTGCTCATATTTCCCTTTAATATGTTGACTCCTGTAAGTCAGATAGATACACAGTGCAATGGCTCTTTGCAGTATTTGTTTTCATGTATTCCTTCATTACGGAACTTATTTCAGCTGGACCATTAAATAACTTCTAAGTGGCAAGAAAGAGACAGTATAACCATCACATAGTGAATACAAAGCATCTAATGCAGATCTCAAATTGATTCTTTTCTTCAAATGCTAATTCTTATTTATTTCCCCTCCCCAGGGGCCTTAGCAAATAAAATATTATCTTCGTGCCAGTGATTTATAAGACCAGGAGGGAGATGAAATAAGAGAGCTGAGTATACTATATTAGCTATTATTCCTGAACTATTTCTACTTGTCAGATATTTGCTGTGAGGATGAGAATGTGGTACTTCTGCTCCCTCTCAGTTTGACCAAAGCTGATAAGTTGCCTCAAGTTCACACATCACCACAACTGAGTACAAATTCTGCTACTAAAGAGACTCATTCCTCTTTCCTGGCACGCTCATTCTGTGCCTTCCTCCCAAAGAAATCTCTGTTAATATTCCAAAGGCAGAAACCCAGACTATGCCTTCATAAGCATAGAAATTTTCAAAGGAAAAAAAAAAAATTACTCCCTCCTGGGATTTTGATCTTGATTGTCTTTCTGACATTGTTACTATTGAGAATAAAGCAAAACCAGGTCTAGGGAGATTTCAATCTCAGTTTAGATTTCTCACATCTTTTCTTAAGTGAAGCTCTTTCATATTATCAAATTGATTTAATGTCAATATGCTGTCTGAAGTTCAAGTCAGGAAAAAGAGATGTCATATTTCTAAGCATTTTAGACCTAGTATACTTTCGTCTTTTCAAATAGCAGACTTTCTCCACCACTCTCTCTCTTTTATCTTTTATCCCCATAAAACCTCATAAAAGAATTTGGCTCATGATAGTTTTCAGCTTTTGCCCATGAATAGACCTACACATGGCCCTATGTATTATTTCTTGAAGATATCATTGGTTTAAAATATCAAGACCTGATAGCTTTTGGCAAGCTCATATGCTACCCATTCTACACATTTAAGCATCTAAAACAGAGATTAAATTTAATTTACATATGACATAGTCAAAATAAGTGAAAGAATTTAAAATTGTTTTTCGAGTAATAAGGTGTGGACCATTTGATAATTTTTCAATCTGTTACAAGATGATATTCTGAATTAAAAATTAGGAAAGAAATGTTCATGTTTTCATTACACCTCCATGGGGGTTATTAACATTTCCATTATTAAATATTTGTACCAGTTGAATCTGGAAAATATCTATCCAAAGGCATCCAGAGATGTTCTGACTTTTTAAAAAAGAAAATCCTTAACAGATACCACAATTAAAATGAGATATCAAGAAATTTGCCCCTGGTAAGAATCTCTTATGTTAATGGTTTGGCATGAAATGATACAGTTTTAGAATTTATTTTGTCAGTGGAAGATGCGTATCAGCTAAGTAGGCTCCAAAAAGTAAATCTATGGATGGATTTTGACCCATCCATCCTCCATCTTCAGGATTTCCACAGAGCAGAGTGTAAACGACATGAAGACGATATATGATTTGGGGAAAAGGGTGTGCCAGGAGTATATATCAATTATTAACAATCAAAATCCAAAATATAGCTGCTTTGCTGTTTATTACTGTTCATTTGTATATGTGCTTTGGAATATCCTCCTTAAGATTTGGAATTGCAGATACAGAGAGTAATCTCTTGACCTCCTCTACTGATTTTGCCTAGTAGTTGTAGAAGAATATTCTACAAACCACTCCAAGACTCCTAATACTTCTGAGAGCTAAATACAACTGCAATCTGTTTTTAAAGGTTATACATACTTTGATATTTATAGATATATACCCAGCAAGACCAGAAAAACCTGTTGAGGATTACAATTGAATAGCACTCAGACTGTAAAGATCCCCACAGTCCTTTATTGAAACCGGTCTGGCTGGAAAGGACAGGCGATAAAGTTGTGGATTAGGAGGGAAAAGCATAGTTCCCACAAAACCAGCAGTCATGCTGCTGAAAGTATCAGATTTAATTCCTCTCGTTACTGACAAATCTGTCAGCAAATGCCAATCAGAAGTGGGTTCAGTCATCGGTGTTTGGCACTTAACATTACTGTACAGCTCCTGTGAGCCAAGATTGCACCATGAAGATAACATTTGCACCAAAGAATTCTTGATCACCTCAAATCTCCCTTGCTTCGATTCTATTTGCTTCCTTTCATGTTTTTGTTTGTGTTGTGAGATTCAGGCATAAAACTTTCAGCCCGTATCTTTAACAAAAATACTGGAAACAGAGGAACCTGTCAGGGGAACTTTATTTGATCCCATAGTCTCAAAAGTCTCTGGGGATATAAAATTTTATGTCCTGGGTATTACTGTGTATGTAACGATCTGTACTCCTCACAGAGGGGTCAGTGTGCACTAACTCTACTTCTTCATACCTTGCTTCAGCTTTTTTCTCCTTTTCATTGCCACTATCACAAAAACTATCGTTTTGCTTTGTTTTTTGGTTTTTGGTTTTTTTTTTTATTTTCTCCTTCTTCTTCACATTTTGCCTGAGGGCAATAAAGGAAAAAGAGTGGTCTCTGCAATTTCTAAGACACTGTTACTTCCACAATACATCAGGAAAGAAAGCAGAAGTGCTTTGGATTGATATAGTTCAGGCTCTGTGAAGGACCATTTTCTCCAGACCATATTCTTTGCACAATGGAATTCATTCTGACTTTGTAGTGGGAAAACTTATTGCCTTGAGATTGAATAACGACCTTAGCTTTTATGAAGTGACTCACTTTTTCCTGTACTCCCAAGATGGAGGCTGGAGGGCTAGGGTTTGGGAGGCTTAGTGAAATAGGCTCAGTGAAACTTGTACACTACCTTCTGGCTCAACATGTTGGGAAAAAAAAAATTAATACTCCACCAATTGCAAGCCTTTGTAAGTTCTCAAAGTTTCTCTCACTTTCTGAATATGTCACCTCATTGCCATGAAGGTGGCTTACTCCATCTATTTTGCAACATAATACTTCCCCTGAGGAGCTGGCAATCTCCCAGCAAAAACCTCAAGCTCTTTGGTACATGGCACTGTGTGAAGATTGAAAGTGTGTCTCTACGATTGGTCCTATCACTGTGAGAAAGGAACTATTAAGTGCTAGAAGGGATGCAATGCATGTATCTATCATGATTTTGACACCCATTCTTCATTTTTCCTTCCTAAGTAAAAAATTTCTGCATTTTCATACTTGAAAAAAAAATACCCTGAGGGAAAGAGGTATATTTCACTATTTTTATGACTGTGTTTGTTTTCTCTCAGTTTAGTGTGAAACTACAACAATGCGGGGTTAATCAATGATACAGTTTCACTATTCTTAATGATAAAAGATCTTTCTAGAATCCATCTCTTCTCTTGAACATAGGACAGTCTGATTTGTTCCTGACCTTCCCCTGACCACCTTTTACCAAGGTTGTAGTTTAGCCCCACTCGGGATTAAGCCCTACACAGTCGCTCGCTCATTCCCTCTCCCATCCGTCCAAGGTCATGGGGGAGAGATAATATAACAAAAGGCTCAAGGTTTGAGATAATGACAAGTTACCTTTAAGGGCAAAATAGACTCAGGGAAACTAATTCAATTTATTACAGTAAAACCAAAGTAGGATAATGAGAGAGAATACCAGATCTTAAGATCACCTTCCCCACACCCCTTCCCTCTTGCCGGGCTTAACTTTATTCCTGACTATCTCCACCTCCTTCCCCCATGTGGCACAGAGGGAACAGGGAATGGGGGTTGTGGTCAGTTCATCACATGTCGCCCGGCCCTGTTCAACATCTTTGTCGGCGACATGGACAGTGGGATAGAGTGCACCCTCAGCAAGTTTGCCGACGACACCAAGTTGTGTGGTACCGTCGACACGCTGGAAGGGAGGGATGCCATCCAGAGGGACCTTGACAGGCTGGAGAGGTGGGCCCGTGCCAACCTCATGAAGTTCAACCAGGCCAAGTGCAAGGTCCTGCACCTGGGTCATGGCAATCCCAGGCACAAAGATGGGCTGGGCGGGGAATGGATTGAGAGCAGCCCTGAGGAGAAGGACTTGGGAGTGCTGGTGGATGAGAAGCTTAACATGAGCAGGCAATGCGCCCTTGCGGCCCAGAAGGCCAACCGCATCCCGGGCTGCATCAAGAGGAGCGTGGCCAGCAGGTCGAGGGAGGTGATTCTCCCCCTCTACTCTGCCCTGGTGAGACCCCACCTGGAGTACTGTGTCCAGTTCTGGAGCCCCCAGCACAAGAAGGACATGGACCAGTTGGAGAAGGTCCAGAGGAGGGCCACGAAGATGATAAAAGGGCTGGAGCACCTCTCTTATGAGGCCAGGCTGAGAGAGTTGGGGCTGTTCAGCCTGGAGAAGAGGAGGCTCCAGGGAGACCTGATAGCGGTCTTCCAGTAACTCAAGGGGGCCTACAGGAAAGATGGGGAAAGGCTGTTTAGTAGGGCCTGTTGCGATAGGACGAGAGGTAATGGTTTTAAAATAGAGGGGGGTAGATTTAGATTGGAAATTAGGAAAAAATGTTTTACGATGCGAGTTATAGAACACTGGAACAGGTTGCCCAGAAAGGTGGTGGAGGCCCCATCTCTGGAAACGTTCAAGGCCAGGCTGGATGAGGCTCTGAGCAACCTGACCTAGTCAGGGATGTCCCTGCTCCTTGCAGGGGGGTTGGACTAGATGACCTTTGAAGGTCCCTTCCAACCCTAACCATTCTATGATTCTATGATTCTATCTTGTTTCTGCCACTTCTTCCTCCTTGGGGGAAGAACTCCTCACATTCCTTACCTGCTCCAGTGTGGCGTCCATCCCACGAGTTACAGTCTTTCATTAACTGCTCCAGCATGGTTCCTTTTCCATGAGGTGCAGTCCCTCAGGAACGGCTGCCCCAGGGCAGACCCTCCACAGGCCACAGCCTCCTTCAAGCATCCACCTGCTCTGACGTGGGGTCCTCCATAGGCTGCAGGTGGATCTCTGCTCCTCCCTGGGCCTCCATGGGCTGCAGGGGGACAGCCTGCCTCACTATGGGCTGCACCACGGGCTGCATGGGAATCTCTGCCAGAAACAACATTTCTCCTCCTCCTTCCTCACTGACCTTGGCGTTAACAGCAGTTCTTCTCACATGAAATTCTTCACAATCAGGCTCAGTCAGATGCCTGTCATGTTCTCTCACATCTTCTCTCTTCACTTCTCTCAGCTGGGCTGGGCCATCTGGGCCAAGTCAGGCCCAGACAGTCACCTGGCAGAAGGCCAGAGGGCGAGGCCTGTAAGGCCTGCAAGGCTCATGTCTCCCTCTCTCTTCTTTTTTGTTTTCCCCTTCTTAAATACATTATCACAGAAGAGTTATCACTGTCACTGATTGGTTCAGCCTCGGCCAGCAATGATTCTGCTCTGGAGCTGTCCAGGTCCACTGGAAAAAAGGGGGAACTTCTAGCAGCTTCTCACGGAAGCCACCACCGTAGCGCCCCTCAGCTACACAAACCAAACACATCCAAACAAAATGCTGCATCATCCTAATAAACAGAGATTAATTAATGAGGTGATAACTGGTTGATTTACTCCAAATGATCTAGTTTTATGTCTATGTATCATGATTCATTGGCACTCCTGCTTCCTCAAGTGTCTGTACACAGCAGGCAGTGGAAGCATTGGCTGACAAGAGGGTAGCTGTTGTTTTTTTTGTAATATAATGTTATTAGTTTAAATCAGAAATTATTTTAATACACAACAACCTCTTGAGAACAAATATTTCACATTGTATAATCTGCCTGTGAAAACTACTTGAAATCTTCATGCTTTCAGGCCTGGTCTCATACAATGGACTTCTAGGAAGCATGGGATTCTACCATCTTCTGGGACATTAACATCAAGAGGGGTGCCAGGGACTAGATGATTTGTAACAGCTAGTTCAGGGTAATAGCCTTCCTGCTGGGAGAGAGCAGAGAACTTTGGTCTTTGTTTCTAGAAGCTTCCAGTGGTACATGCATCTTTCCGTGAGTGAGTGTCTGATAGGTGTTTTCAAGGCTCCTAGTGCTCCTGCTCCTCCAACTCGGAAAAATAATCTGAGAGTTTCCAGAATTCCTCTCCCTCATACATATTCACTGGGCTTTCTAGGATTTCCTCATCTGCATTTCCAGAATCCTTACCTTATCTTGTCCCTCATCATTCTAGATATTCTAGAAGTATTTGTGCAGCCCATGAGGGCTCAGTATGAAGTAGTGGGAGATTAGAAGTGATACCAGCTCTGATGGTGCTTGTCAATTAACTTATTTTGTATTGAAAAAATCAAACACAAATAGAATACATATTTTCTTCCCTACAACACTAGATCAGCTATAGTTGTAAACATTGGTATTAGGGCTGGAGGAAAGAAAGAATATGAGAAAATCCATATAACTGGATTCATCTATTTGCATAATATAGGCCCCCAATACTGAAAACTGATCCCAGTGTCTCAGTCCTCACTTTCACTTACCTTACGGTAAGGTAAGTTTGCACTTTCCTTACTGTGCAAGGAAAGGATTAAAAAACTGGCCATGTCATTCAGCATGATCTCTCTCAAGTTAACTGAAACATCTACTCATGACTTTATTCCCAGTCTGGTAAT
Organism: Chlamydotis macqueenii; assembly: GCF_036417535.1. NCBI lineage: Eukaryota > Metazoa > Chordata > Aves > Otidiformes > Otididae > Chlamydotis > Chlamydotis macqueenii. The sequence goes on along the minus strand of NC_141560.1, from coordinate 47,458,838 downwards.
TTCAATCACCATAGATGCTTCACTCACTTGATAGGAGCATTATAATCATGGGATGACGTGAACTGAAGAGCTAGAAGTAGATGTATGCATCTAAACAACTCCACTAAATACAGTTGATGTGAGCCATTCCGAAAAGAAAGCAGGCTTAATGGATGACCTTGTAAGAGTCCTGGAAACAGGAGACCACATAATCTGGCAGTGGTTTTACAACATCTAAATAGGTTATGCTCATCCAAGTAATATTTTTAGGCTGTTTTTCCCCTTATTCCAAATGTGCTTTTATGTATTTTTAGTCAAGCTTTCTGTTCCCTCATGCTGAAAAATTGCTGATGTTTTCACTCTGCAGAAATTGAGGACATTTCTGCTCTCTCTGTCGTATGAATCAGCAAATCTTCTTAAAAAAAATCACCGCTTTCAGAACAAAGCAGGAATAAATAGTGATTTCTTTTTCTTCTGTTGCTGCTGGAGAGGAGAGGTTCGGAGAGGAGAGGTTCGGAGAGGTTCGGAGAGGAGGGGTTCGGAGAGGAGAGGTTCGGAGAGGTTCGGAGAGGTTTGGAGAGGTTCAGAGAGGTTCAGAGAGGAGAGGAGAGGCGAGGAGAGGAGAGGAGAGGCGAGGAGAGGAGAGGAGAGGAGAGGAGAGGAGAGGAGAGGAGAGGAGAGGAGAGGAGAGGAGAGGAGAGGAGAGGAGAGGAGAGGAGAGGAGAGGAGAGGAGAGGAGAGGAGAAATTAGTCTAAGAATTGTATCTAGATTTTCTTTCCAGAGCTCAGGTGGGATTTTTCTTTCTACAGCTTATTCTCTTTCAATTTTTTGCATGTTTGGATTTTGTCCTATTACCATTTTTAAAATGAATGATCATTTTTACAGGGATTCGGTACAGAAAACCAAATCTCAGCTTTTGGAGAAAAAAAGCACGAATTTCAGATCCAAAGTTTTTCTGTTATAAAAGATTAGGAGTTTATTTTGGGCATGCTTTTTCACATGCTTTCAGCATGCTTTTTTCCTGCTTACTTTTCTTCACAGCACAGATTTCAGTACTCTGCCCGGTTTGGTTTTGCATGTCATACATAAAAAGCTCCCTTTTCATTTCTTGGTTTTATATATAACTATACAGAATGAAAGTAGCTATGATTTGCCCATTACTAGTGCAATATTTGCTAGTTTGTGTTACTTTGCCAAGGCAATAACTATAAAAAAATTGAATTATTTATATTTTTTCACATATGTACATCACTATTTATTTGCCAGTAATTACATAAAGCACACTGATGTTTAATTTATAGGCGACCAAGGTAGTAAGAAGAGCAGAGAAAAACTGCAATTAAAAAAAAATATTTGTGGCTTGCCTTTCTCAATATTTGGGCAAGAGTCTTACAGATGATGGACTTCTGGACAGTTGATGATCAGTACTTTTCTCAAATCATCCCTCTTATTGTGTTTCTAACTGATCATGCAAAGCATGAGTCAACAAAATGTCATTATTTCATTTGAAGGGAAGAATCCTGAGTTTTCAATAGTAAAATCAAGAAAATAAAAGTCTCGGAAAAGACTACAACCCAAACCTATAGAAAACTGATTTTCACTTCAGTGGAAAGTGACATTATTACTCTGACTTTAAAACTTCAGTGACTTACAGAAAGGAAAGTGGCAGCTGGGGACTGCACAAGGAGTAAGGCTACACAAGAGAGTTGTTGCATCCTGAAACTTGCAAAGCTTTAACCCAAAATTCCCATCTCAGTTGTGAATCCTCTGTTCTTTTTGTCCCATCTTCTGCTCACCAAAGCAGGAAGAAGTTAGGAAAATAGTATATGTTTATATTTTCACATACGTGTGCTAAGAATTTATGCTCAATCTAATACATTCTGCAGAATGGGGAAGCAGGTTTTTTTTTTAAAAAAAAATGGTATGGTGATATGTAGCCACTCTAAGATTGCTTCTAAGCGCAGCCAAGTAATTTAGCAAGAAGTGTCAAAGAAATTTATTTTGCCTTAAGTCAGAATTTGTTTCAAGAACTCAGATTTCTGAGATTGATGGGCTAATTTAGGAAGGTCATACAACAAAAGAGAGAAGAGTAGACCTAAAAAATTACCAACTGTACATGTGCTTCTGGGTATGAGTTCTGTTCTTTGTCCAGCCCAGTTTACAATTCACAGAAAAAAAAAAAACACACCTGTAAAGGCCCTGTAGCTTCCATTGTTGTAAGGTCAAACTCAATGGTTTACTGAATATCCCCAGTACCTCCTAGAGGTTTAGTGTAGCTGTTTGTATCAGAGCTACCACAAGTGTTAGTTTAAGGATCAGCACAAGAACCGGGGCTTGCATTGTAGGCAAACACAGAGACAACAACTACACCTTATCTGGAAAGTGAGATACAAAATAGCCTGTGATTGTCCCTGCTGGTGGGTTGTTTCCTCCTGCTCTCCTTGAGCACATGCCAGCACACAACACTAATGATGCCTGAAAGAGGCTAAGCTGATAACAGCCAGATAGGATTCCCAGCAATAGCTCATCAGTCTCGTAATTCTTAGAATTTCTCCAGATTTTATTCATCCTTCATGTACACCATTTAAATCTGCAATTAATTCCATTGACAGTGGGACCATTGGACTGGTGCTCTATGTGGGTAACTGAGTGGAATAAGGCCTTTTGCAGAAAGAAACTATAAAATCTGCCTCTAAGTCATTAACTTAAATTTTGTCTATTTTTTTCAGGTGACAACAATGATATAAGCATTATCTAAGGAAGTATGAATGCAGTCTTTCTGCTTATAATGTATTACAAAAAAAGAATAGACATAAAAAGATGGATGTAACAGGAAAGAAAGTGAATGTTTGAAGTTGTTTTATGTTTCTTTGTCTTACCTTTTTTCTCTTCTGTCAAAACAATATGGCAGAGAAGATATTAGAACTATATTTGCTGGAATTGAAGAAAAAAAATGAATCTTTGGAAATAATTTAAATAATGAGAATAGAAACTGGATGTGAGAAATTGTTAAATACATTCCAGACAAAGGCGAATAAGCAGTAAGGAGAGAATGGGCAGAGGACAAGAAGCAGACATCAGGTGGTATTCACAGGTCATGATTAGTGTGTATTCAATGAGCTTTTATATTTACAGCAAATTCTTAGTATAACAGGTAGACTAACAGATGTTGTCAAGAGTTTGTGTTAGGGATGTGTGAACTTAAGCTGTTCATACCATTAGCCTTAGAACAGTTCAGAGCATGTAACAGTTTGTCCAAAGCCTTGTAATGGTGAGTATTTTGCATCCTTTATTTTGTAAAGGAAAAATATTTGTAATACATAATTCACAACCAGTCTCTCAACTGGTCTCTGATTCAACTCATGGGATCAGCACTCTGTTTTACTCAGCTTTTGCATTGGCCTGCTAGTTTGTTTTCACTATGTGCTATTTAATCTACTGACTTCTCCTGTTTCATTTAAGCATCTGAGTGCTCGATTATTTTCTTTTTTTTTTCCTCTGTCTTCCTACTGTAGAAGAAGATCTCAGCTCCTTTCTAGGTCTGTTCTCATTTAGTAGTAATCTTCCAGGAGCAAAGAATAATTTCACACAAATCTTGTGCTTCTTTAACTGTTAGTCATTCTGCACACACATTATCTTGCTCCTGAAAAGGGTCACACATGATGTTTTATCACATTGTATTTTCTCTTTGACCTTTTTCTACTACTCATAAGAATTTAGAGTATCCTTGTTTGTATCTTTTGGTGGTTACACAGTCAGTCTCCTTTTAAACTTCCTGTCAAACAGTATGTTAACCAGTGAAAATCCCATGCTTAAGAGGACTGCAATATGAATTTGTTGAGCCAATTAGTCTCCAAATTTTTAATGGATTTTTAAAATAATTATGGTGCTATTTTCTATGAGACCATTAGACTGTGGATATCCTGGGCTTAGAGTTTTGTGTTTAGATTTATACTTTTCTAAAAAACATATAAATGCACAAAATCAAATTCTTATAGGAGACACATCCTGCAGCTGTATTCTTATTAATGCTATTTCTGTCTAGTGGGATAATAATACAAAGCAAACATACATTTTTGGGTTTGCTTTTGTTGTTTCAGTAGCTTCTCTAGTTAATTTTAAAAACATATTTTCGTGGGCTTAAGCTCTTCATCATTATCTTTCTCTTGAAAAGGATGCATCATCTGACATGCCAACTTTAGCTGGCAAGCTCTATTTCTAAAACAGTAACAAACTTATTCAAGGTTACTTTACTTAAACATCCAGTTTGCATAATATAGTAAAAAATATTTGCTTAGCACATAATCAGTTCTCTTTGTTTATGTTCTGTTTCTATTTTTTTCTCATTATTTTAACTCAAGTATTTAGCATGCTGTCCCATGCACTAGTGTCCTGCTCGTATGTCCTGCTCAGTCAGAGGTCAAATTCCGCTCATGAACTGCCTCTTGGACAATTCCTAGTAGTTACACATTCCTGACAATCCTCTTGCTCTTCTCCTCATGTACTGTTCCATTCTGGATTTTTACTTTTCTCTATATGTTGTAAAATATTTTTCCTTCTAACAAGTATACCCACTTTATACAAAGGCTATTGTTTAGGCTTTGTGAAGAGACAAAATTCTTGTTTGAACCTCTTCCATTGCTCCCACACTTCTAGGAAGTTCAGTCTGTATTTGAGTACTATATTCTCCTCTTACTACCTTCCTTCATGTGTTGAATTTCAAAGGATGGGATTAATTTCACACAGCCTTGATGTTTACAATATAAGTCCTTGTCTCCAAGACAGGTGTCTGATCTCTCACTATAATAAACACAGATTGAATACAGTCGATGTAATCTAAAATCCAATTCACTTTGACCTAAGGGAGACACCATAACTTGATCCAGTTAACCCCCCTCCAAGACATACTGACTGTTCTGCTTTTCTCACCTTTTGCAAAATTTCAAATTTGCTAAGGAAATATCTTCATAAACAGGAAAAAAATATTAATTTGCTAAGCAATTCCACTGTAAAATTGTTCAATTCTCCATCCAAAATGTTCCATCAGCTTTGAAAATGTTGATTGCTATTTTGAGACAATAACTTCCTTTAAACCTCATCTCAGTTGCAGACTTTCAATCACAATCTAGTCTTGAATTAGAAGTCCTCCAGATCAGTGGTCTCAAAATTATGAAAAACATTTCAACAAGTCTTCCTTTTTCTATTCCTTATATATAGCTGATATCTCAAAAAGAAGAATCTTTCTGGCAATGCGGTGTTTTCCAAATTTCTCTGTATCAGTTTGGTAACCAGCCTGTTCTTTCTCCTTGGCTAGAGGTTTCATCCCATAGATATTAACATGACAGAATGATATACTTCATGTTTTCAGTAGTTTCACTTAACTTCATGAAGTGATACAATTCTTATTTGAATCTCTTAATCTCTTTTCTTTATTTTTAGCAATTTAAGTCTTATTACAGATCGATGCACTTAATTCAGGAACTTTTCTTTGTGTCTGACATGAAACTCTTCTGGGTTTATTCTTTTTTCCTACATCTAAGTCTGTAGCTCTGGGTTCTTACTGGGACTGTTTTCCATATAGACAAGATTAAATTAGGAAGAACACAAATGAGAGCCCAAGTCAACAGGAAGAACTACAATTTTAAGGACCTATCAATGAAGACAGAAAATAAGAGATGGCTTACTGCCAGGTTATATTGCAAGTTGTATACAAATATCTTTTCAGATCCAGGCACTGTAGCATAACTGCCTGAAGACACTCTTATAGACTGGGATCCGTTCTTACAGGAAAAGTTTGGTGCCACAGATGTGATAGGTGTTAATAACTTATAGCTAAAACATGGCCAGGTAGATATATATTTTCCTGCTTATCACGTTTTCATCTTGCAGTGCAAGCAAAAGCCAGATTCATAAGATGGATACTGTTGTTTTCTTCTCAAAAGCTGTTAAGTGATGAGATGGTCCAGCTTCTATGGAGATTTATGTAAAAAGTAACACAAACTAACTATTTCAAAAGCTTGAGAAAGTCTCAGGAGAAACTAAGTGGGACCACAGCTAGTAATTCAGGCTATCTGTAGTCAGATTTAAAAAAGAAAATCTGTCCGTTGGAACTACAGAGCTATGGGGTACAGAGGGCCTTTCTGGAGTTCTTTCCCTTTTTAATCTTTGAATGTTCAAAAGATTGCAGTCATTAAAGACTACTCTACTTTCTCTACTTCTTCGCAAACAGAACTTAGGAGCAAGGTTTTTATTTCAGCTGTAGACCATAAAATCTCCCAACCATTTCTTCCCATTGCAAGTATAAAACTACTCCCAGTATTAAAGTGGAGCTATTTTAAACTTTAAAGTATGACTTTAAGAAAGTCATAAAACCAAACCACATTCTCTAGCAAAATGCCATAAGAATTCCATGGAAACTGCAGAGGAAGAAAATCCAGAAATTGTTTTGATTTTAAGTGGTTTATTTTTAATCAAGCATTTTGCTGCTCTTCACGGGTCTGGAATTCTCATGAGTCTAGAGCACAGTAAATGTAAAACATTGAACACTGGAGAATCTTTAAGTGCTCATAAACAGAGTAGTTGCAATGTTTTATTAAAAAAAAAACCACCCTCAAAAGTACAGATGTCCTTTCTATATACCAATAACCAGATGCTAGAATATCTCTTTTGCAGCAATAATATCTTTGGATGGTACTAGACCATTTGCATGCTCAGTGAATGAAAAAAAAAATATAGATAGACTTTGGTACATCATTGTTTTCACCTTTCAATTTCTATGCAGCAGATTTTTGAGTGTTGTGTTATTAGTGCCAGTTCTGCAAAATTCAAAAACTGCAGGGGTGCAAGTTTGTAATAAAATACAATGTATTCAGAAGCTGGAAATTCAAAGATGTTTCTAAAGTTATACATGTACGATGGGCACAGGTTAGCACTGCTAGAATTCTAGTGTGGCTAGGAAAGCCCAGTGAAGCCTACACGTCCCAGGCATACAGATGGGCCATTAAATGTTTTACTCTTCTATGTGGAACACTTCTGCCAGTAGGTACTCGTATACGTTTCAGTGCAAAATCCGAAATTGCAAAATCACACATTGACCATTACTTGGCAATTTTACAATAAAAAGTATATTAGCCTGAACTTATTTCATAAAGGATTGAGGTCTCATAATTCTTAAATTAAGTTATGCTAGTCAGTACTTTGTTAAGAATAGACATGTGCTTCAGGGAAAAAAAGTCCTGAAGAAGAATTCATTTCTCAACATGACACAGATTTTTTTTTTTTTGTTTATCCTTAGGCAAGATATAAAGAACTTAGAAAGGTAAAGGAAGATCCTTGTAGCTTTTGAAAATTTCTCACTCCCACCCACACTACTCTCCTGTTTCTCTGAAGTGGAGCACAGAAAGCTGTGTTAGACACTGTCCTGGTTTCTGCTGGGATGGAGCTAAATTTCCTTTCAGTAGTTTCTGTGTTTTAGTTTTAGTATGGGGTTTGGTATGTGAAGAATGTTGATCATATAATGATATTATTAGTTTTTGCTAAAGAGACCAAGGACACTTACCAGCTTCCCAGGTTTCGCTAATGTGCAGGTGCAGGAAGCTGGGAGGGGTATAGCCAGTAGAGTTGATCCAGACTGGCCAAAGAAAGTATTCCAAGCATAAACATCCTGCTCAGTATGTAAGTGGAGGTGGGTCGGTGAGCTGTCTCTCTTTTCTCTCGCTGTTTGGAACTGTTCCGGGATAATTTTTTTTTTAATTCTATGACTGCTGCTTGGGACAGGCTTTATCAGTCATCGGGTTGTCAGTTGGTGAGAAATTGTGCATAATTCATTTTGTGTATTTTATTATTCCTATTGTTATTCCTATTATTATTATCATCATTATTTAATATATATATTATTATATTTTCCTTTGCTATCCTAGTAAACTGTCTTTATCTCAACCCAGGAGTTTTGTTTTCTTCCCAGTTCTCTCCCCTATCCCCTGGGGAGGGGGAGTGAGCGGCTGTGTGGTACGCAATTGCTGACTGGAGTTAAACCACAACAGGTGTGTATTTCTCCCTATATTATCCAAGACATGTCAAAACAAACTCAAAAAGCAATAGAATAATGAAAGGAGACACATTAAGAGCTAGTTGAGTAAAAACTGAGCAATGGCCACATTGGAAAACAAAAAGCACCTGATATTCGTCCCCAAACCATTGCCTCCGAAAGTTAAAACCATTCAAAGATATGTAAAAATACTTCTTGATATTTAGAGCATACAGTATAGGCTGAGAGAAGAGCAGAGGAAAGACAATCAAGTACTTACTAAAAATCATTCCAGCCCTCGTTCCTAGGTTTGATTCTGTATTTCACATTCATGTAAAACTGATTTTTTGCAAAAAATTGCTGAGTACTTCTTAGAAGCAAAGTCTTCACCATGTCTGATATATTTGACAACCATAGGAGACCAACAACTTTATTTTGTGCATCTTCTCTGTTGAATTGTTTGCCCAAAAATGACATCACTTTGGCAAGAGAGGAAACGTTTGCGTGCCTTAGATAACAACCTGCCATTGCTGAGCTGATCTTTGAATGTTACCTTGGTTTTGTTAGTACAACACAGAGAGTGGAAAGTGGTAAACTCCCAAGAAAGAAGAATAGCAGCAAGTTAACACTGACTAGTTTTGGGAAAATCTGTGTGTTTAAGAGAACTGATCAAATAACTGTCAGCACAGGTAAAACTTACTAATGTGCATCTTGTATTACTTGAATATAATATTCAGAAAACAAACAAATAAACAAAAAACCCAACAAACACAGCTACAGGCACAGGCTACTTACCACAAGAGTATATTTCCTTAAGTTCCTTACTGTAAGTTTGGCCCCACACAGGTTTATCAGCTGAATTAAGCTTATTACTGTAACACTGAGGTAGATAAGAAAGCCCAATTATTTAACGCCTATAAATTTAATTGCTGAGAAAAATCTACTAAATGCTGAAAGTAATTTCTAAACAAGAAAGGAATAAGAAATGGCAGTGATAAGCATATTGTCTTCATGACAGCATCTAATTGCTGACCCTGTAATCGTATTGTGCCAAATGACAGCGGATCTTACTGATGAACTTCCTGATTCTGAGGAGCAGAAATTAAATTAAAACCTTGGATCAGGCTGCTCTCAGATCAGTGTGCTTACTGATTTTGATGGGTTTCATCCTGAAAGATGCTGAGTGCTGCTATGAATGTACATCATCCAGTGGAGTGCTGAGAGCCTCCGGCATTTTTCCGTAGACCCCCAGGACCCTGCAGAATTGAGCTTCCTATCCAGAGCTTAGAAAACAGCTTTGGGACTAATTACTGTGTATTGTTTCCTTCCTCAGCGTTTAGCATTGATGTAATCTGTCTATAAACCTTATCAGATCAGATCAATTTCAAACCAAAACCCTGACAGAAACAAGCTCAAAGTGATTTTTTTTTCTTTTGATTGCTACCTTAAATTCCTCATGTATATACCACCTGTATGTCATACGGCTTATACACAGTGTGATGTAAATCCACATAGAGGTTAAATCAGCCTTTGTTTATGTGCTTATATATGCTGCTTCTGAAATAGTATGTTATCACACTGTACAGTACACTGTATAATAGCACTTAAGTGTGTTAATACATATGAATTAGTTAAAAATAGAAGAAAGAACAGGGTTAGCAAGTCACCTCAATAAAGTTAAATCTCCCTGAATCTCAGTTTAGCCAGTGGAAATTACTGATTCACACATTCTTAATTTAACATTAATTAAAGGCATGAATTAGTGGAAAACAACGTCATCTATAGGTTAGTACAGCAGGAAGAAAAAAGAAAAGTGAATGCTGCTCCTGAGGCTGTCTGATTTTGCTTATTCTCCAAAGGGGTGTGTTCTTATGAATAAACAGAACAATAATGACCTGAGATTTTACTAATTATACATTTAACATACATTAGATTACTCAAACTGTCTTCTTTCTTGGCATTTTTGTCAAAACAAAACTTGGTATGTAATGCAACACGGATCAGTGATTTATCCATGTGCTTCAGTTTCCTTGGTGAGTATATTCCTTTTGTATTTCTTGATCTCAAAGGTACACTGAACTGAAATTTTGCAAATATTTTGGAATTAAACATTTGATAATTCAAATCTCATCAATTAAACATTTGATAATTCAAATCTCATCAATCTATTTTTTTCATTTTTATGCTTTTAAAATGCTTAACTTGTCTTCACTTTTTTCAATTATTAAATTAAATGTTTCATCCAAATGAAAAGCTATTTCCAAAATATGTGGAACTCTTGTTGAAATATGTGGGGTTTGTCTACTTCAGAACTCTGTCAGAATGTTTTCTAAATGGAAAATTTATCAAAACAGATTCTTGGTTTTGATTAATCTGTATGTTCCATTAAAAAAAAAATTGATCAAAATATTCCTGAGCAGCTCCATTGTGAAGCTTTATTAATGTTTGATCAGCACTTTGAGAGCATAGGTATAGAAGTGTAAATCACTCTGAATATGATCATTAAAATCCAGCAGCACAATACGGAGACAAGAACAAAAGTTAAATAAAAGCAGTAAGATGACAGTAAAGATGAAATTATTCAAAGTTACTCAAAAGTCTTGAAATAGGTTTGTTCACTATGTAGAATTTTGACCCATCATGCTCAGAAGGACATAAAGAATGACTACATATATCAAAATTAAAATTAAATTATACTTCTTCATATAACTCTAGTAAACAACACAATATAATTTAAAAATATCAAGCTGGTGTTACAAAATACATTGTTTCCAGTGAAATGGAAATGAATGTATGAAAGAACCGTTAAAGACATATGTGGATTTCACACATAGTTCTCATTAAACTAGAGCATGTCTAGTTATTTCATATAGACCAGCCATTTGTTACTCTAGAGAAATTATTTGTGCCAGGGACTTAAGTTGAGTAAAGGTTTCCTCATACCAGAGGCATGAAACTAAGCCTGTACAGACAGAGAGCATAATACCAAAATTGCAAAGCTCTCTGTCACACAGAAACAATCAGATCACAAAGATATTGCACTTTAAAAACCATAAATACTATAATCCACCTAAGGTTGACTGTAATTGCTCTTTTCCAGGTGTGCAAAACACTACTAAGGTGAGAAATTAAGCACAAGTCCCTCTCATTACTGGAGGTGGACTGGTGGTAAGAACTACCAGCATTTCCAGACTAGCAGCCTAGTTCCCCAAGTATCAAAGTCAATTGACTTTTTGTATCTGACACCAGTAAGAAAAGGCTCAAGCTTTGGTCCTAGTTCCACCAAGTATTTGCCATCTCCATGCCAACTTTAATCCACAGCAGAGAGACAGTGCCTTCAAACAACCACAGGTCCTCTGAGGACTAAAATGTCCACTGTCTAAATGAAAAGTAGGCAGCAATTTCACCAGTCATAAGCATGCAGCTTCTTCAAGAATATAATGGTGTCTATCCTAACAAAAGTCATACAAAGAGTATATTTCATTATATTATATTAGTATACAGACTACTGTCTGGTTTGATATGGATTGTCAAGGAGATACTGCAGACTGATTAACCTTTCTGCTTGTCCAAATACTTGGAGACTCTGTAACAACCAGAGCAGGCTTTTTTTGTCTACTATCTGTGGTCAGTCCAGCATTTCCTTATACTTACAGCAAATCACTGACAAATCAGCCTCCCTCCGAGCACTGGTGTTCCACTAAATAATAGCACATTTAAAGCTAAATTGGAAACTCATCTCTCAAAAGAATTCCCAGATCAGTTTATTTATTCTTCATCTTCTGTTTTGCCAAAGAAGAAACACAGCAGACAAAATGCTAGGGCATTTACTAGCTGACTTTCCAGTAAGAATGACACAGTTTGTCCAGAAATGGCAAATGCCCCAGTTTATACTGTTGCTGCCAACCCTCTTTAATATTCAGTGTCTAATGTCTGCACAGTTCTCAAAGGCAGACACTTGTTTCTGTTCACTCAGGCGAAGAAATATTCCAGCTAAAAGTACAGCCTCTTTCCCCTGGGTTTTTCAAAATTCTGTCAAATAAATACATGTTATGTAATAAATAAATAAACAACAACAACAAAATTAAAAGGTTTTTCTATTTGTTTTGTATCAGACAACACTAGATTAATGAGCTGCTTCAAGTTTTTTACATGATTGAAACGATCCAAACTGATCCTCCAACATTCTTTTTTTTTTTTCTGTGAAAAAAAACCAGATATCTGTTCCTGATCAAACATCTGACATTTTGACTGGTGAAGGAAGAAATAAGTGAACCATAGAATTGCAGAATCATTTAGGTTGGAAAAGACTGTAAGATCATCTAGTCCAAGCATTAACCTAGCACTGACAAGTCCACCACTAAACCATGTCCCTAAACGCTGTATCGATGTAGCCTATGGATACAAGTCCATAGGAATGAACAACATAAATTTGTCATTATCCCCATGCACCAGTAGGATTAAAATTGCCAGCTTTTATTCAAATAATATGAAACCTAAGTTTGCAAAAAGGCCATGTCCTGACCCCCCCCCCAAAAAAAAAAGTCTAAAAATCTGACCTCTGCTGAATAGCTTACGTGATTCCTTGACTTAGGTTTCTACAGTGTAAAAGGCAATGGTTATTGTCAACCTCAGCGTTTCAGCACATATTTACCCAGAGAACTCTGCAGTAGCTCCACTGAAAATGCCTTCATGCACTTGGAATACCTTAGTTGATTCCCACTGTCTGTAGTTTTATGCTAGGAATGCACTATTCACTTTGATTGGATAGAAACGTAAATTTGAAAAAATGCAGGTATTCCAGCACAACCACTGTATAGACATTTTAAAAATGGGTAAAATTAAATTATTTAAAATCTGAATATAAAACATTACTTTTGTTTCAGAGAAAGCTGAGGTAAAATAATGCATTTTTATTTATTTGTTTAATAATTCATGTGGTATTTAGTAAGAAAGAATAACAAAAAAAGTTTTTTGAGACTCCACTAAGACAATCAATCAGCTAGATGCTAAATTCTATGCTGAATATATTCTAAAATGTTTTTTACTGCACTGGAGTACAGTGCCTTACTGAAACAAAACTGTCTGTGTTCTTTGGAGCTCAAAGGAGTTCAGGGCTCCAAGCATCCATAAGGTTCAGATATATGTTAATTAAAAATGATGAAACATTGATTAAGTCCATTAATAATTGGAGAAAAGAATAAAACGTAACAATCCTATGTGGTCTTGTCTTTATTGTCCAGGCACTTCCATGACGTGTTATGTTCCTTTCTACAACTGGATAAAACCCTGTATTGATTTTACTGGTATTTTGCTGCCTGAAGTTTGAAGAAAATCTACAATTTAAGAATTATCATGCTCCAATATCTCCTCTACTCACATTTTCCTGTGGGGAAACAACTAGGATTGAACTAGGCCTTACATGTGGACATATGCTATTAATCTTCAGTAAGTCTCAATAAAAAGAGAATAACTGAAAATTTAGCCTATAAAGGTGGTACTTGTAATCTCTCAGGATTTGACCCAAATATATGAGCCCCTTTGAGGAGTAAATTTATTTTTCCCTTCAGATGATTTACAAAAAAAAACCAAACCCTAAGTAGTATTAAGCTGAGAAGAGACCCCCAAAAAGTTCAAATAGAAACATGAATAATGATTCTCCATTAGCAAGTACATTTTGAGCAATCACTTTTTAATTTATTGAATATGAGCTATTCAGTACATTTTTCCATAAGGCCTTTGAGTTGAGACTTTCAGTTATGCCTAGTATTTCCTCTGGAGTTAACTCACTTTTACACAATTTTCTTATAACCATGCAAGAGCAGGGGGCAGATTATTTAGTCTTTCACTTTTGAGCCTAGTCCTTAATTTTAGATCAATAGCAAGATGAGTCAAGTAGACTGCTGCTAATGTTCAGCCAATCTTGAACCCAACAACACAGAGCCCCACAGAGAACTCTTTTTTTACAACTTAGTGTTCTCTCCCGCCCAAAGGAAGTTGCTTGTCAAAGTTTCATTAATGTATGTCATAACTGAAAAAAAACTGAAAGTTTTATAGAATACTCACCATAATCGTAAGCTGCAAAATCAGCTTATAGTTATAGTGAGTATTCTATAAAACTTTGAAATTATATTGGTTTAATCCATATCTTTATTGATTTCTTTCCAGGAATAAGAGAGTTTTTGTCTGAGAGCTGTGTTCCTACAGCACTGGATGGGAATAGAAGAGTGGTAAGACTTGTGAGAAAATTGCTTAGGAAATCTCCTGGGGAAAATTTAGATGGAAATTAGCAGTTTACTGTGGATTTAAGAGATAACAATACAAGAATAAAATTCTAGTGTTGAAGTTTCTCATGTTATAGCTGTTCATCCCTCCCTTTTCTAAGAGAAATAAGACTAAGAAAGCAACTTCAAAGTCTGTTTCCCAGAAATGGAACATAATTTTTCCCTCTTCAGTGAGCATTATAATAAAGCCACATATACAAATTACTGTAACTGTAGAAGTGCAAATGGGAACTGGAACTCCTGCTAACTTAGGTTAGTGGAAATTTTATTGCTTGTGTACCTTTTTTCATAAGATAGGAAGACACTGCTCTCAGTACTTTTATTCATTGAAAACTACTTTTGCATGCTTACTGAATTTCATCCAAACATTTGGAGAAGTAGGGCTCATATAATATCTTGAACTTTACAACATTCATATTACATAAGAATAACAAAGACAAAATGCAGAGAAATGGACGTCTTACAAGATATTCAATAATCTTCTAGAAAATAACAGCAAAAAGCAGAATCTTTGACAAGGCATATAAAGGCGATCATTCTCTTGGATATCTTAGTTTATTGACTGCTTGCTATATCTATCATACTTCAATTCAAGCTAGAAGTTACCAAATTTAATACAAACAGGCTTCTTGGGAAGTCTTTCTACTGAATCCTTCAGTTGTTTTTCAGAGGCATCCACGTAAGGAATTGTTTCTTTGCTGAACTGCAGAAAACTAGGAATTGATTGAACTTATTCCAAACCAAGCTGCAAATACCTGTAGTTGCCAGAAGGCATTTTCCCAGCCCTTTCATATTAAGAAATAGCAAAACCAGCTCTTTGTGGCAGTGTACTTATGCTTAAAAAGCACATAATAATCCTACTACTCTTCCTTTTGTACTCAGGAATACACTCTGTTGCACAAAGCCAGTCCAAACAGAAAGCAGTGTACAACTGAGCAGAGTTGCATGGTGCATTGCATAGGCATCACAAAAGCCATCATACCTTTCCTGTGTGGCACATAGGCAGCATTACCAAATGTTAACAACTGTAGGTTTTTCCTGTTTGATTTGAAAGTCGGCTTTTGCTTTCCAGATAAGGTGATCCTCCTGATATTCTTTAGGATGGGAAAGAAAAAACGGATCCAGTTCTTGTATCAGCTACATGTAAGTGAGATAAGAAATCCATGTAAGTAAGTCAAATAATTTTCTTCAGGCTTAGGTCACAGGAGCCCTTGCAAGTTAGATTTGATCTACCAAATATCGACATAGATACTTTGCATAAGTAAGTTTTCCATTTGCAAACACTTGAAATCTTTTTAAAAAAATTGTGTGAATAGGAGTTTGTAGAATGAGGCTATTAAACTACAAAACAAAAACTCACAGAAAGATCTGTTCATAGTAAGAACAACTCACCTAAGGACTAGACATTTTAAAGGAGAGATCTGAGAAGTGTGTACTTTGTTTTGGCTCGCATCATGGCTCTAGGTTTGTGTTACATTTTAGAAAAAAACAACCTCAACCCAAACATAAAACACAGAATCCATCTTTTTTTCCATACCTTTAAGACACCTCAGTGACACCTATTTCAGTTCCCTCTGCTCCTTTTAAAAATTAAAAACAGAAAACAAAAATGAAAAATGAAAAATAAAATGAAAATAAAAATACGAAAGCTGAGTCAGGGTCAATTCAGTGAACATGTTTCTACTGAACTGCATGAGATACTTGCATTGAATTAGTAACCTTTGAGAACGGAGGGAAGGTAAATACCAATAAAGAATTACTGTACTTGATTTTATGAACTGTTTTTCATGTCATCAATGTCTAGTGCTCAGTAAAAGTTCCTGAAGACTTCTGTTGCTGCTCAGTCTATAAATCATTGAGCTTTGACCTTAAGAGGCAGTTTCAGAGTTGCATTCTATTTTAAATTTATATAATACATTTCACCCTCAGAGAGTCCTAAACAGTCAAGATTCAATTTGCCCTCAAGTGAAATAAAGGTTGCTGTAAGGTGAAAAACAGTAATTCCTTTAACTGCTTTAAAGCACATTTTGGGACAAAGCACATAGAAACGCCTGATAACCAGCAAAGCTACAGAGTTTAGCTATGTGTAACATTGGAACTAACTCTGTTACCTTTTAAAAAATATACAAATAACCTTGTGGGAGAACTCTGATGCTTACTCAAACACCTCCACAATTCCTTCCATTAGCTGCCTTTAATGCACTAGAAAAATCCCCTATAAAAATTACAAACTTTTTGAAAATCTTCCTCCGCTGTCAGACCCTCATTTCACTACTAGATTGAAAAGGAGGAAAAAGAAAAAAAAAACAAGGAAAAATACCCAAACAACAAAAGATTGCTACTTCTGCTCACAAAACATACCTAATTGGTTTTTTTTCCTCTGCTCATCACAATGTATCTGACACACAGATTGTAAGCTTTCTGAAGCAATGATTGTATCCTCTGCTGCTTGTTTATATAATGCTTAATGTTAAGGGGAGATGCAGGATGCAGTGGTTCTGCTTTGTTCCTACACCACAATAAACAGTACTACAACCCGGTCAACACATTTTGTTTTTAAAAGGATCTAGTCAGTAGCATTTAGAGTAGAACACAAAGTCTGGAGCTTTTTAGCCTTATGTCAGGCCATTAATTCTACAAACACACTGACTAAATTGTTGGTATGCTTCCTGCAGTTCCCTAATTTTTCTTGTGGGTGTTGCAGTCAAGTATCAACAAAGTCCAGCCTTTGAGGTTCTGTGTGAATACTAGCCTTATGTAAATTGGCTGATGATTCTACTAGAAAAGTCCTGCTTCATACTGTTTAAATTTTCAAATTTTTGCTATGGGTTGGAAATTGCAGAGCTTCAGTAGTCCTTTCTGTTATTCTTGCCAGGGGAAGTAAAAAACTGCTTTAAGACCTTGAGAATTCTTGCTATTTCTGCTTGGAGTTTTGTTGCTTTCTTCAGTCTCAGACCAAGACAAACATCTGTTTGCCTTGGTACATAGCAGTAGTTTTCACCCTGAAAAATGGTTAACTTCTTTTGCAAATTTATGATTGAGCTTTTGTCATTTCAGTGGTGGTTCAGCTACAATATTCAGCTGACTTGAATAAAAATTTATAAAAATTATTTACTACAAAATACTTCTGTTGCAGGCAATGCCATCTCTTTTCCATCATTTTCTCCTACATTTACCAGACTAATTCAAAGTTTGCTCAAGTTTTTAAGTCTTCTGAGCTACTGGTAAAACAATATGTGAATCTGGAAATACTAACAGGGTTGTGGCGGTTTAGCCCGAGTCACCACACAGTTTCTCGCTCACCCTCCCCCTCCCTGGTGGAATGGGGGAGAGAAATTGGTAAAACTGGGAAGAAAGGAAAACTCGTGGGTTGAGATAAAGATAGTTTGCTAAAATAGCGAAGGAAAACTACAATAATAACAGAATAAAAGGATACTAAAATATAAAAAATGAACAATGTACAATTTCTCACCGCCCGATGTCCCAATGACTGATACAGCCTCTCCTGAGCAGCGATCACGGAAACGAAACTGAGCAGCAAGCCAAGGGTGGAAAAAGAGCCAGCGAGGTAGAGGGAATGATGCCAGCGAGCAAGAGAGAGGTGGAAGAAGATTATTCCCCTCACATGGGCAACCCCCACTTATATACTGAGCATGACATTTATGGCATGGAATACTCTCTTTGGCCAGTTTGGGTCAATTATTCTGTCTGTCTTTCTCCCAGCTTCCGGCATCTGCACATTAGCGAGACTTGGAAAGCCAGGCAGTGTCCTTGGTCTCATTAACAACAACTGGTATCATCAGTGTGTTTATCAACATTCTTCACATACAAAATCCAAAACACACCGGCTACTGAGAGGAAAATTAACTCCATCCCTGCCGAAACCAGGACAAGGGTGAAATGAAAAAAGCTAACAGTACCAAAGAAAATATTTTCTCCAATGGGAGAATCACAAAAAAAAAAAAACCCAAAAAACCCAGCAGTGGGTTAAATGCTCTGTTTTCCTAATCAGAAGCAGGAAAGGATTATACTCATCCTGTTTAAACTTACATAACACACTGATGATGTGATCCTAAAAACTAACCTATGCCAATCACCATAGCTATATTATGTACTAAAACTTCACAGCTGTCCAAGCTGGAGATACAAAATATAGATTTTTTTTTTTATTATAGCTACAGATACCTACACTTCCTGAAGGTTTCAGTGCCTCTGAGGAGAAGATATGAATAATAATCAGAATATAATTTTACATTTTTCTGATATCTCGGTTATTTCCATTTGATAATTTAATCTAGAGTTTGATGACTAAATTTTGCAGCATTTATGCTTAGTGAAGAGTAGAAGTAGTTAGATAGCTTCTAGTATTAAGATATCCACCTTACAAAACAAAATATCCTGCTTCACCAGCATACTACTAAGTCCTTTGCTTCTGGCTGGCAGAATGACACTTGGCAAGTAATTTGTCTCTTTTGCACTATTTGTCTTTAAAATAGATATGAATAATGTTCTTAAAATAACAGTCTTGAAATGCTCAATCTAGTTGAGCTGTCCTAGTACCTGGAACATCAGAGCTACAGTTTTCTCCAAGCAGTATACCGCCCCATCGCAGGGCTGGGGCGGGCAGAATGTCCAGAATGACTGGCCCTGGGCCAAGTATATGTGGCAGATCCACATTACAACTGAGAAAGCTGGGAGACTGCTGAAGTTTTGAAATCAACTTTGGAGCTGCAAGGTCAGGTGAACCGATTCAATCAAGTTCTGAAAAATATGTTTGTTTCTGTTTATACTGCTCTAACTGAAATCTGCATTTTTCAGAGAGCTCTCATGAAGAATTTTTAATCTATATTTGGAAAAAATGTGTAGGTACGTATGTTTTTTTCGTTTACAAAAAATATCATATCTTGATGTATCTGTACAATTCTGGACACAAGTGTTCTGGGTCAATACCAATGAGCAATTCAGTGGCCCTATAAAAATGAAAATCAATTGATATGGGAAACTGAAAATTACTTCTATTTAAAAAAAAAAAACAAAACCCTGCAATCTTATCTCATATTGTTAGACAGAACTACCTTATTACTCTTCAGTTATGTCAGAAAATTGTAAATTAACAGAGCAAGCTAAGCATCACCTCTTTCTTCCCCAGAAGTCAGTGACTTCTGAACTGTTGATCTCTTCATGTATACCTCTTGGAGATATAATGGTTATTAAGTTAGAACATGACAGTATGTTCTCGATAACCAGGCTGGGTCTAGTAAAGATCTCTGTCATGTGAACTTAGTGACTTAAATCTTCACTACCATTGGACTATCTGTACAGCACTCCTTTGCACAGTACAGCCATTCCTTAATTTCCAGGATGGAAGTTCCTTAGTTGACATTCTAGGTTGATGCAGAATAATTTTGGACCAGTTTTTACATAACCTTTCTCACAATTCCTCTTCTTCTGCAGGGCTAGCTCTTCTAGGCCTTCCCAGAGGATCCAGTAACACTGTCTGTTGAAAAAGCATATACCTGCACATTATGGTTTGGAATGGAGTGGTGACAACAAGTTGTATCTACACCGTAAATCTTCTTTGGATTTGGATTAAATTTTGGATTAAACACCTATTCTAGATGTAGGGAAGGCCCTAGAGTATACATTAGCTCTTTTACTTCTCACACAAAAGGAATTACCTACATATCAGGGAGAATCTCAACATTTATACCAGCATGTAAACAGGGACAGTTGAAGGACTAGAACACCAAAACCAAGGAACATAGCTCTATGATGTGTAGGTGCACTAAGACGTAGCATCTAATAGATTTGTCTGTACACCAAAATTATTTTTAAAATTTGTTTATTCAATCTAGCACAGGAAAAGGATTTACTCAAGACACAGATTGCTCTGGCTACTTGAATTCACCAATTCACAGCTTGAGTGATTGCTCCAAATTTGTAAACTTTCAAGGTGCTCTGATTCAGAGCACATGTTTGCTCCCAGTTTAAGAAATTCATACTATTCATCAGCTCATTAAATATGAATGGCACAAGAAAAGGAGTCTGATTCTATATTTTACAAGAACCGTGGCCTCTTGAAAAGAGAAATCCAAGTTTCAATATTCTTGGGAATTTGTACCTCTTATCCAAGGGTTCTTCCCATTAAAATAATACATAAATAATACTTGCAGAGTGTATAATCTTCAACATCTTCTGCTTCATATTTCCTTACAACTTATAGTTACAGCTGACTATTGAAAGCTGGAAGTTCAAATAAACAGAGGGAGAGAAAGAGCAGAATATGGGTTTCTTGGCCTACGCATGAGTATTCCACCCACACAGCTTCTGCTGTCTTCCATAAAAGAAATGAAGTAATCTCAATACAAAAGTTTGTGAGTGGAATTAGCAACTGACTTGCAAACTAGAATTAAATCCTGTATCTCAGAGAGAGATGAGCATTTAGGAAACAAGATTCCTATTGGTATTCCCTTCTTTTAGTAACTGCAATTTTTGTGATTCTTATACTTAGATATTTACTGCAACACATGTGGCTTCATTATTATGAGCGTGTACTGAAAAGTAGGTGATATAGGATTTAATACTGTGAAATACTTTTACAGATTTAATTTTTGAGGTATCAGAGATTTCTATGGTCTTCAGAAATATCATATACTTCTTGTCATTCTTATGGTTTGAACATCAACATGTATAATGTATTGCCAAGATAACTCATAAAGAAAATCTGAAAGTTTATGCACTGACTATGCATAATTCCGATCAGACTCCAGTGAAACACTGATGATCAACCACAGCTGCTATCAAAGATTCTATGTAAATGTTCTAACATTAAGTATCGTATGCAACAGATAACCAATAATCCAAGCAGTCCCTTCACAACTGTTTTGATGTGTTCCCAGCACATATAGTCCTTATTTTCCAGAGACATATCTGTCTCAAAGTGAAATTGATGTCTACGTAGACTGGCAGCATAAGGCCTATGAACTATTTGCTATAACGCACTCACACCCTGTGTTGCGTTTGTGAAGCAGGGCGAGGCTACAGCGCAGTGAGAGAATATGAGGGGCCTCTGCCTGGATCTAATGGAGAGGAATTTCTTGTGAGAAGAACAGCTGCAAACACCAAGGTCAGTGTAGAAGGAGGAAGATAATTAATGCTGCTCCTGGCCAAGATTCCCCTGCAGCCTGTGCGGGACCCCCCGTTGGAGCAGGCAGATGCCTGAAGGAGGCTGTGGCCTGTGGAGGGCCTGCGCTTGGGCAGCCATTCTGGAGGCACTGCACCCCGTGGAAAAGGACCCCACACTGGAGCAGTTCACAAAGGACTGTATCCCGTGGGAGGGACCCCACACTGGAGCAGGGGAGGAATACGAGGAGTTCTTCCCCTGAGGAGGAAGGAGCAGCGTAAAGTGATGTGTGATGAACTGACTGTAACCCCCATTCCCTCTCCTGCCCTGTGCCGCTCGGAGGAAGGTGGTGGAGATAGTCATGAGTAAAGTCAAGCCTGGGAAAAGGGGAGGGGTGAAGAGAAGGCGTTCTTAAGATCTGGGTTTTTTTTTTCCTTTCATTATCCTACTTTGGCTTTATTATTAATAAATTTAATTCATTTCCCCATGTCGAGTCTGTTTTGTCCTTAAAAGTAACTTGTATGATCTCTCCTTGTCCTTCTCTTGAGCCTTTTGTTATATTCTCTCTCCCCCATTCCCTCAGATGGTGGGGAGGGGCAGGAGAGTGAAAGACTGCATAGGGCTTAGTCCTGAGTAGAGGCTAAACTACGACACACCCTGAACTAGAATTTAATTGTATTGTAAACACTGTACTGGTCTTCTGCTGATTCCAAGAACAATGGTAAGTCTCACACTTCTAACTGTTTAGTAAGTATACAGAAAGATTTTCCAGGTAATTTGATTTAGATTGTTCCCCATTTCTGTCTCCTCATGTGCTACATTTAGGGATCAACAGAAAAAGAAAATCACGAGTTATTGAAGACAGCAATTCAGAAGACAGAAATAAGGTTTTTTTTAATACCCTGCCAATGCTGCCATTGTGAACATTAGCAATCAAGAATCATCTGTGCCAGAGCCTGCAAGGGATTCAGTCCAGGGCTCCAGATCCCAAATCAGGCTGTCGTTGACTTTTTGTTAATATATAAATCATTTACTGAAGCATAGCCAGTCAAAACAGAATACCATTTGTGTGCACGTGAAGGTCTGGCTGTTCCTGCCAAGAGTAACTCATTTTTAAGGGGCACAAAGAAAAAGAGGGCTCAAAATGGATATTTAAGGTCTGATTTTTTTTATTGCTTGTAGCTTGTACCGACATTTCTACCTGTGCAAAATACTGCTCAATTGTTCTGAAAGTTTACCACTTGCTTACATTGAAGTAAAAGTACAAATTGTTAAGGAATGGGAGGTCAGGTTAACAGAATATGACCTGCATATAAAAAAAAAAGACAGCATAAAAATGATTAGGATATGTGGAAGATCTAAGAATGAATGCTTTTCATTGTATTTTCTGTTTTTCTTTGCAGAAAAAAAAAATAGGTTTTGTAAGTTGAGTAGTACATTCATTGTTTTTCCTAGCTGCTGTACAAACAGAAATAGAAGAGACTAGAACAGAACTACTTTCTGTGATCATCACTTACACGTTACCAAATGCAACTGTTATTCTGTTTATTAGCTAAAGTACTGTAGTGGGCAAAGATGTCTTTCAGGATTAGAGACATATTTGTGATAGCAGCTGTACATGCATAACAAAGATAGAGCCTCTCTCTGTCTGAAGGCTTACTATCTAATTCCTCATTATTCTATATTATACCCCCCTTAGCGGCTACCTTCTTCTTGGAATAAAAATGACTACTCAAGTTTAGCTGAAACTACTTCCCAGGCAACATAAAATAATCAGAAAAAGTATTTTAATGATTTTTTTTTAACCACAGAGTAAATGGACTATTCATGTATGACTGCATTAGTTTCATTCAATGTCTTAGCTGCTGACAGCATCTTTTCTCATGTAGACAAGGAGCAACAGATGAGAAATAAACAGATAGAGGAACCCACCAGATAAAATGGTCAGCACAGCAATCTGTGGTCACAGCAAATCAGGATCTTGATCTAGAGTCATTACATTCAATGAAATTGCCATTGATTTTAACAGAAGTAGGATGAATTCCTGCTGCCTGCTTTTACCAGTAATTTGAATGCTAAATGATAATTTACTTGTATCAAAGTCTCTATGTGTTGGAATATGACTATAGAAACACCTGAATTACAAAGAAAAGGATTAGATATTTAAGTCTCCACTCAAACTGAGTGTCTGTACTACAAATCTGTGAGAAGAAGTGAAAATTTTAGTCTGATTTCTTTGGTCCAATGATTCCTCTGCAAGATTACGTAGTAGAGTAGGCTTGTGTTTGACATTCCTCATTTAAACCCATTGCTTTTTCTTGGCAAGACCACTGCAGATGTGTGCCTGAGAACACTGTATGCGTGCTGCCATTCTTGTGAAAGATGTGAAACAGTATCTGTTCTTGAAATTCATCATAATTTCCTACAAACTGAAAACCTGAGGGGAGGGAATAAAAGATTATGAACTTAGGCTCTTCCTGTGTTCTGGTTTTGTTGGGTAAGGGGGCGCCTAAGGTGGTAGCTTCTGTAGGAAACTGCTAGAAGTCGCTCCCCTTTGTTCAGTGGACTCAGCTGGGCCTAGGGCGGACCCGCTGCTGGCCAAGGCCGAGCCAATTGGTAGCAAAATGTCCCGTGATAACGCCTGTGTGATAACGTATTTAAGTAGGGGAAAACAGAAAAAAAAGAGAAGGAGAGAAGATGTGAAGCAGCTGAGCGGGGGCAGAGAGGGGGAGGCGCGAGCCTTGTGGGCCTTGCAGGCCTCACCCACTGGCCTCCCGCCGGGCAGCTGACTGGGCCCAACTCGGCCCGGCCTGGCTGCAAGAAGTGGAGAGGAGATGAGGATCCTGAGAGGATCCTGAGAGACATCTGCCAGCCTGTTGTGAGGAATGGCTGCAGACGCCAAGGTCAGTGAAGAAGGATGGGAAGGAGTAATGCGGCTCCTGGCCAAGATTCCCCTGCAGCCTGTGGTGAAGACCATGGTGGAGCAGGTTATCCCCCTGCAGACCATGGAGGTCCACGGAGGGGCAGAGATCCACCTGCAGCCCATGAAGGACCCCACTCTGGGGCAGGTGGAGGCCTGAAGGAGGCTGTGGCCTGTGGAGGGCCTGCTGGGGCAGCTGTTCTGGAGGGACTGCACCCCGTGGAAGAGATGACCCAAGCCAGAGCAGTTTCATGAAGGACTGTGGCCTGTGGGAGAGACCCCACACTGGAGCAGAGGAGGAATGCGAGGAGTTCTTCCCCCGACGATAACACAGCGGCGTAAAACAACGTGTGATGAACTGACTGCGACCCCCATTCCCTCTCCCCTCTGTGCCGCTCGGGGGGGTGAAGGTGGTAGAGATAATATTAAGCCCGGGAAGAGGGAGAGGTGGGGGGAGGTTATCTTGTTCCCTGTCTCATTCTCCTGCTAGTTTTAGAAATAAATGAGTGTTTTTCCTCAAGTTGAGTCTGTTTTGCCCGTAATGGTAACTTTAAGGATTTCTCCCCATCCTTATCTCAAACCTTGAGCCATTTTCCTTATATCATCTCCCCCTATTATCTCAGAGGGTGGGGAGAGCGAGAGAGAGAGACTGCGTAGTCTGGTCCCGATCGGGGCTGAACTACGACATCCTGACAGCTGACCTTTGAGGATTAAAAAGGGATGATAATAACAATGCAAAATAAGTCTTGAGATGGTCAAAACATTATCCATCATATCAGCCAAGGTCCTGCTTAGGATGTCAATGTTTAAGACTATTTGTTCAGGTTCTGTAAAGCCAAAACATGTTTTTATACATGCATGTGTGTTGCCTTTGTTGGCGTGGCGACCTGGTTCAGGAACGGCACGGCGACCACCCCCAGGCCGCTCGGTCCATCAGCTCGCAGACACCAATGTGGTGGACGGCAAATGGCATTTATTGGTAGGTAACACGGCCTTATATAGCTTGGGTTTACAACGTCACTTCCGTCTGCTTACATCATAGACTAAATGCTATTGGCTATCATAGACTAAACGCTATTGGCTATCCAGAGAGGGGTCCTATCTTCCCATACAGCGCGATATCTTCCGGCCGCCAGACCCTAGCTGCCTACATTTCCCCCTTCCCTATGCTAATTAAATTGGCTAAAAACATAACAATCTTAAAAAAAATAAATATATCGTAATTGTGGATAAAAAACACACTAAGTGTATAACTAAATTAGCTAAAATATTCTGTTCTTGTTCTATGCTTTATAGCAACCTTAAAAAATATATATATATCACAAACTTGGATAGAAAACACAGGATACACTAAGCAAGAGATAACTGAGGGGTAACTAAATGTAATGGGGTGCAACTGGGGATAACAAGGGGAAATTTTAAACAAGGACATTCTTAAAACAGTTGTTACCTTAAAAAGATCAATTAATGGCATTTTGTGAGTGGGTATAAAAGCAAAGGCAAATCTAATATTGCTAATAAACTAAATTCAAAATACTATGTCATCATCTCGCGACAGCAAGCATAAGGCACACTGGGCGGATAGTAACTGGGGAATAACTAGGAGTAACAGAGTAACTGGGGATAACTGGGGTTAATTCTAAACACAAACTTAAAGCAGTTGTCGGCGTTCCACTAACATGATGTTAACTGTCTCTAACCGACTCCTGACAAACGACACAAGTCTATTCAATATACAGGGTCCGAAGATCAACGCTATCACGATCGTTGTGATCAGCCCTATCAGGGTAGATATCAGGGTGGTTAACCATGGTGAATGGCTGAACCATGACTCAAACCACCCTTGTTGGGCTTCCCTCTCCTTTTTTCTTTGAGCCAATCTTTCTCTCAGTTTGGCCATCGAGTCTCTGACCACTCCAGTGTGGTCCGCATAAAAGCAACATTCCTCTTTCAAGGCGGCACAGAGGCCTCCTTGTTGCATGAACAGGAGGTCTAATCCCTGTCTGTTTTGCAAAACAACTTCTGAGAGCGAGGAGAGGGATTGTTCCAGGAAACTTATGGATTTTTCAATTTTTTGCAGGTCCTCATCAATGGCGATTTGTAGTTGAGTTAGGCCTCGCTGCTGCGTCACCAGGGAGGTCACTCCCATGGCTGTGCTGGCTACTCCCAAACTGAGCAACGTCGCTATCGTTACCGCTGTCAGTACGTCTCTTTTTTGGAGTCTGATGTTAGCTTCTCCCCAATGATAGTACATCGCTTCTGTATGATATAGCACCTTGGGAACAATCAAAACTTGTATACAAAAGTCAGCGGAATCATTAAAAAGTTCAAGGGACACACAGGGGGTTACCCCCAATTGGTGGCAGATCCACATTCCGAACGCAGACGGGATTGCCCATTTATAGGTTCTATTAATCGTAACGGTTTTTGCGCAAACAGCACTAACCCTGTTTGCCAATGAGATATTACCAAAACATACGCCTTGGCCTCTGACTTGGCTCAGGGTAATTCGTTTTCGTGGTGTGTCCCACCTACACTGGGTAGGGTTGATATCTGATGAATAGTTAAAAGAAGCATTGAGGGCAACGCCCTCATAGAAGGGGGGATTCATATCATAGCACAAACAACAAGAACTCCTAAGATTTGGGTTTGACTGATTCAGCGACCAGAAGGTAGCGTTTAACACATCGAGAAACAGCTTGTTGGGCTGGTAGTAGGGGTTTACATTTGATCTGCTTAAGGGAACTACTGGTTTAGGTGGTAGGGGACTGGTTGGAACAGGGGTGGATATCGGCGCAGTTTCCTTTCTTCGCTGGTTATCATTTTTGATTACAACATTGGGGCCAATTGTCGTGCTGCTTCTTACTCCCTGTTTTTTTAATAAAAAACAGTCCTCCTCTATCCGTATGGGATTCCCAATATCTAAAGCCCCAGGTTTTGCCGAAAGTCCATCCCAGATCGTTACTGTTAGTTACATCTAATATAAGATATTCACACCGCTTCCCTTTTGCCTCTCCTCCACGACGGGGGCCCAGCTGTGGCCGACTATCGCGCCTGACGCATCCACGGGGCCCCCATTGTACCTTTAAATACTTGTCTGGTCCTGCACCTGGCGCCCAATCAGAGGCTATAGTTTCACATCCCCAATAGGAACAATAGTATTGATTAGGGGCATTGCAATAAGATCTGCCGGGATTAGAGCTGGGGCACATGTAGTACATCATGTATTTTAAACAGGGATCAATGGGAACTAGATCACAAGGCGACACGTTAAAGCTAGGGGGTCCTGAGGTAACGATTCTTTGTAATATCCTCTGATCCTCCCATCTCACTAGCACCCATTCCCATGGTTGATGGTCATATAAGCCACTAGATCACGATACAAGCCCCAAGATTAAAATCACACAAAACCGTCGCAGCCTCCACCAGTGGGGGCTATTTCGCCATTGTTTGGAATTCGCTGATGTGGAACTTCGGGGTGCGGACGAGGTGCTTGCCGACTTATCATCCTCTCTTGTCACCGCGGCGTACGGATCACAGGGGTGTTCGATAATCCGATCCTGTGGACAAAAACTCGCAGTTTTCATTAGCTTTATTCTGGAGGTCCGGTTTAATTGACTTAAGCGGACACCATTTGATTCTGCCATCTTTTTTGACAGCAGCATACCCTCGCCCTGTTAGAACTAGACTCCGCCCTCGTTCCCATTCTCCCAGCTCATTTCTAATTGTAACCAATAGGCCTTCTTCCAGTGCTCGAGTGGCCCAATGTTTCTGGGTGGGGCTATTCACCTCTTCCCCCCTGGGGAATTGGTTTAATGCTAACAAAGCGGTCGCCAGAAGGTGTGTTTGGTCCCCTGAAGGAATGGCGTTGGTAAAACCTTCTGTTTTTGCTAGAACTTCCAATTTAGATTTTAGAGTTTGGTTTGCCCGTTCAACTACGGCTTGTCCCGTGCTGTTGTACGGGATACCGTGTATTAGACTAATACCCCATTTCAAAGCAAATGCTTGGACTGGTTTAGAAATGAAATTCAGACCGTTGTCCGTTTTGATCTGATTAGGGACGCCAAGCCACGCCATGGCTGTCAGCCAATGTTGGATGGTCGCTTTGGAGTCAGTCTGAAGGTGTTGTGTGGCTACGATCACTCCGCTATACGTGTCTACAGTTACCGCTAGCCACGCTCGAGGCTTCAGTAGCTGACACAGCGTAAAGTCCATTTGCCACACCTCAGAGGCTTTAAGACCTCTGGGGTTGACTCCACTGGACCACAGTGGCGCTTTCTGACAGTGGGGACACGTAGCTACTACGTGTTTTGCATCCGTGACTGAAATCCCATATGTCTTTGCTAGCGCTTTAGCTCCAATATGGAGAGACTCGTGTAGCTGACGGGCATCTCTTAGCGTCCACAGCCCTTTTGCAGCGGCGTCTGCTTTGTCGTTACCAGTTTGGAAGAATCCCTTGATTGGACTGTGACTGTTAACGTGGATGACTGATATGGTGCCCTTTCGGGAGGAAAGTGCTTCTTCTAGCATCAATGCTGTTGTGAATGTTGACACACCAGGCCCCGACATGGCCAAGCAAAGTTTAGCCACGAACATCGAATCAGTCACAATGTTAAGGTGTTCTGTCGGGAACAGTCCGCAGGCTAGTACTACTGCCGTTGCTTCTAGCTGCTCGACTGAAAGCACATGATCGGTCGCTTTAATGCAGCGCCATCCTCCTTCCGATTGCCATACTGCTGCTGCGGTTGAGGTCGCCGAGGATGCATTTGTGAAGACCGTTGGTCCCTGTTGGGGCCGGTCCATGATTTTTCGTTGAAGGTCGATGTCGACAATTGCCAGCATTTGAGTCCAAGGGGGCTTTACAGCGTACTGGATTTCTCCTCCAAATCCGACGAGGGCTATGGCTAAATGTTCTGACATTGCCACTGACTGCATTGGAAGCTGTTTGCGGAAGGGTAGGTATATTCTGGCGGGTTCGATGCCTAGATGTCTCAGGGCGAGTTTTCTGCCTTTCACGATGAGGTTGCCAAGACACTCGACTCCTGGTGAGAATGCACGCGACGGCTTTCCCAGGACTATCCATTGTATTAGCTGCGCTTTTTCAGGGGGACCCTGGGCTAGTGCCCCTACTCCCCCCTTTTCCGTGAAGTGTACATACAGATCGAGCGGTGCACCTGGGTTCCATCTGGCGAGCGTGCCTGACGATACCTGTTGCTCGATGAAGTCAAGGGAGTTCATTGCTTCCGTCGTCAGAGTTTTTTGCTCCCATGGGTTTTTTCCTTTTAGAAGATTGTACAAGGGGGCCATGGTTTCTGGAGGGATCAAGACGATGTTACGAAGCCACTGCAAGGTCCCCACTAGCTGTTGCATATCATGGAGCGTTTTGATACGCCGACTGATCTTTATTTGGGGAGGGGTTATGTAAGAACCTGTAATTCCCACTCCCAAAAAACTCACACATGGTCCTCTTTTGATTTTTGCGCTCACAATTTCAAATCCGTTAGTTTTTAAAGTTTCCGAGACCGTTGACACCAGTTGGTCCACTTGACTTCCTGACGGTGCGGCGATCAAGATATCATCCATATATTGAATGACAGTGGCGGTTGGGTCACTGCACCGAACCGGTGCCAGCGCCCGGTCCACTGTGATCTGGCAGATAGTGGGTGAGCTGATCATTCCTTGAGGCAGCACTTTCCACTGGAAGCGTAGGTTAGGGCGTTGGCTGTTCGGGAACATGACAGAAAAAGAAAACCGCTCTTTGTCCTCTTCATGCAGGGGTATAGAAAAGAAACAGTCCTTAATGTCAAGGACAGCGCAAGGTTGTCCTTCTGGTATCATAGAGTTCATAGGCAACAGCGTTTGGACAGGACCCATTGGTTGAATTATCTTATTTACTTCACGCAGGTCATGGAGGAGGCGAAACCCCTCGCCAGATCGTTTGGGTATTACAAAAACTGGGGTGTTCCACGGGCTAGTGGAAGGCTCTATGTGACCTCGTTGTAGTTTGCGGTCAAGTAGCTCAAGAAGAGCGTCCATTCGAGGCTTTGATAGGGGCCACTGCTCGACCCACACTGGATCGGACGATTTCCATGTCAGTCTGACTGGTGGGAGTGGGTATGCGGCAGTGGCCCTTATGGTAAATTTGTCACCCTGGCTTTTAGTAGGGCTAGAGCGTCCCTTCCCAACAGGGGTGGGACTCCTGACATGACATATGGGAAGAGGGTAATAGTTTTCTCCGGTCCCTTTTCAGTGTGAAGCGTGATTGCTACCAATTGAGCACTCTTCCAGGCTTGGGTTAATCCCCTGATTCCACCCACCATGGGGGCGCCTTCCAATTTCCAATGCGGAGGCCAATTCGTCTCAGGGATAACTGTAACATCTGCTCCAGTGTCGATCAAAAAGGGGACACTAATAGTGGTGTCATTTAAGGCATTATAGAGGGAACAGATCCCCCACACCACTGGCAGGTTGTCACACTTTACTGTCAGGGCCACCCTGGGGTCCCGCCCCCAAAGGGTGGTCCTTGCTGTTCCTGAGATGGGGGCAGATTCGGCTGGACCGTTGGTTGAGCCATAAAGTTGGTCGCTTCTCGAGGGGGCAGCGGGTTCGGGAGCGTTTTGCCCCATCCAGGGTTGGCACAATTGGGCCGCCTCGTGTCCCAAGTGGGAGAGGGCTCTGTGCAGCCCAGGTGCCCTCTCCCCCTCCCGTTTCCCTGGATTTTAGATCTGCATTCTTTAGCGAAATGCCCCTTCTTTCCACAGGCCCAACACGGTCCTCTGGGTCGATTTTGGCACAGGGGGGGTGCTGTTGGCAGGTTCCCCAACCGAGGGCAGTTTGCTACAACGTGGCCCACCTGGCCGCATTTAAAACATGCCATCACGTTAGCTATTGCGGTGTGGACAGCCACCTGGATCGGGGCTAAATGCTCTTCGTTCGTGACATACTTAATCATGTCCGCGATACTCGACCCCATTGGCAGTGATTGTAGGATTTCTTTGGTTGCTGAATTACACTGCTGACGTAAGCACTCTGCTACAACCGGGCCTTTCGCTTCCAAAGGCAGGGTCGAGGAGTCAATCGCTGTCTGGAGGCGATCCACAAATTGCGCAAAGCTTTCGCTTTCTTTTTGCTTTACTGTGGACCAGGGTGACAGCTTGACAATAGCTCTAGAGGCTGTGCGAATAGCTTCTCTGGCCGCACGTGTAGTTGTCATAACTTCATGGGCCCGCATGCCCTGGGCCTGCGCCTGGGGGGTAATCATTGTCGGGTCTGAACCCATCAGCCGCTGCAGGCTGGAGCTGTGTAGCGGGTGATCCGCCCCAGTTACTTGGGCTAGTTGCTTCGTACAGTTGTCCTCCCATTCTTGTTTAAAAACAATCATCCCTGCCCCCTCAAAGATCAGTCTACAAGTTTGCTTTATATCAAATGGGAGCATGTCGTCTCCCCTAAAGACACCGTCTATGAGGGTGGAGACCAGGGCAGAATTGAGCCCTTTGCCCACAATTGCTTTAACAATCGCTTGTATATCCTTGGGGTTTATTGGCGAGTAGACCCTTTGTCCCCCGTCCGCCACACGGACCGGGAACGCCAGAGTGGCCGATGGGACCCAATCGGCACAGGCAATATTTATTTTCTTCCAATCCGTGAGAGGAATTTTTTCCCTTCGCGATTCCTTTTTATTTTGGATGTGGGTATTTTTGCTTTTGACTCTATTTACCCTCATGTCCTCCTCCTCTGAGTTTGAATCAGTTGCAAGCCAGTCATGCGAGCTGCTATCTGATCCGGAGTCAGAACTCGACTGACCGCTTTTTCAGGTTGGGCTCCAGCCCCGCCCACTTCCCTTGCGGGCGGACCGTTCCCTCCCTCTTGGCTCGCCCCTCCCTCTGCTCGGCGGGGTGTTTGCCCTATGAGGGCGTGTTTTCAGATGGGCGCTCTGATTGGCTCTCCGCCCCTCGCTCGCGCTCCTCTCCTCTTTCCGGTTGCCCCCACCACTCTTCTCCTTCTCGATCTCCTCCCCTTCCGGTTCGTGTGCGCTTGTTAGTTCAAATGCCTCCTCCATTTTCTCGCCGGGGACGTCTTTGTCCCGCCCTCCCCCCTGGGGTTCGGCGCCATTTTGGGGCGCATAAGGCGGCGGTTTTTCCCGGGCTTCGGCGCCCCTGGCTTCCTCAGCTAACCCACTCCAGAAGGACAGTGTGCACTTCTGCCCCTCCGTAAGCGGGTCAGGGTTCGGGGGTTCAGGAGGCGAAGGGCTCAGGGGTAGAGGGGGTGTATTGCCCTCTCATAAGTCTTTAGACTCTGCGGAATCATTGCTGTTTGGGGGGTGCGGAGTCTGCGTGGCTGCCCCGACTCCCAATTTCGGGGTGACCAACAAACAGTCCCTTGCCGCCCTCCAGGTTTCCTGCTCTTGTAAGGCCTTCTGCAGGCCCTGTACGACTTTCCCCCCCGACTTAAGGTTTTTCCCACTACCCGAGGACATAGTCTCCTCGGCTAATGCTTTAGTGCATTTATCCCACACTTCAGGGTGGAGAATATCCACCAGCTGGTCAATGACCCCAATCTGTAACTCGCAACTGCGGGAGTAAAATCTTGGGGCTTACAATCAATACCCCACTGCTTATGTAATTGTGATACGACCTTCACAAGGGCTTCCATCCTCCTTGTTGGTCCGGGAGCGTCCTCCCCGCCAGGCTGGTCCTGCCGCTCCGGCCGCCGTTCACCCGTCCAGGCAATTTTCCCGGGTTTCGGCACCACTTGTTGCCTTTGTTGGCGTGGCGACCTGGTTCAGGAACGGCACGGCGACCACCCCCAGGCCGCTCGGTCCATCAGCTCGCAGACACCAATGTGGTGGACGGCAAATGGCATTTATTTGGTAGGTAACATAGCCTTATATAGCTTGGGTTTACAACGTCACTTCCGTCTGCTTACATCATAGACTAAACGCTATTGGCTATCATAGACTAAACGCTATTGGCTATCCAGAGAGGGGTCCTATCTTCCCGTACAGCGCGATATCTTCCGGCCGCCAGACCCTAGCTGCCTACACATGTGAGAATTAATTTAGTGCCTTCTAGAGAATAATTGGTCAGACTATCTTGATTGTGTTGAAAATGAGATTAATAGTTTTCCATAAAGTACTCTTTGACAGTAAAAACTTCATGATACCCTGCAATACTCCTGAAAATCCAGTCCTGAACTCCACTGCTCAGTCCTGACACACAGTTCTTCCTTAATGGTCTAAACCATATGACTGTCTAAATAGGCAGACTCCCCTGGGAGCGCAGAAAAAGTACTGCCTTCCTTTTCTCATTTACATGAACTTTATATGCCTTATTTAAAAAAAATGCAATTAAATCAACCAACCTAATCCTTTAATAAACATCAGTCTATGACTATATAAATACCTATATGTAAAAAACAAAAACTCAAAATGATGCTTTGTAAAGTACCATAATAAGGCTCTATATTCGTCACTGCTGTGTATGGCTAGGTCTATCTTACTCTTTCAGCTTCAGTTGGTTTTCTTCTAGCTCTTTCTTACTTTCAGTAAAACTGTCAATCTTTTGAATTCAGCCAGCAATGAGTGAACCAGTAATTGCACTAGGATGACTGTTTTGGAAAGTGAACTTTTTGGTAATCATATTTAATAGGAATGAAATAGTTTTTCAGTCTGTCCCGAGCAATGCAATGAAGCAACAACGCACTACTTAACCTGGTACTTTCCCACACGCATCTTTAACAGCTAACCTCCTTGGATACACTGAATGTGGGCTGAAAGACATTGTTTTGAAGTCCTGTGTTCTATCTCTGCCAGCTTGACTGCAGTGTTTAAGTGCTCTCGTAGAAAATTAATTCTGAAAGACACAATGGTACTGTGTAGGAACAATTAATTTTCAGTGGTGGAATAGACATATTTTCCTCACTTAGTTGAGATTCAAAGCAGAAGACATGAAAACTTTGTAGATAGTGGAAAATAAATGGATTTTCCACAGTTTTGGATGTAGAGGAACAAATCAATCAGTCAACCACATTTTCAAGCATTTTTCAGTTTGGTGTGCAGACAACACACCTTTCTTCCTTGATAAATAAAAGGACCACTGAGAAGTCTTTACTATATGTCTTTTAGTGGTTTTCAAATTCTGCTTCTACAATGAAATTTCAATTTTGCTGTTGCCAAATCAGGGAAATTAACACTGATTTAATATAGGTATGCATGAAATAATAGAATTAAATGAACCCAACCTGAAGAAAGCATAGCTGTAGTTAGCACCACTACTGTGTGATTTCTTTTCTGTATGAGGATTTTTTCCTTGATTGCAATTTTTTTTCTTTACAATTACCTTACAGAAATATATTCCTTTGCTTCACCTGTTGACAAAAACAGGTCTTTAACATATTCATGGGGTTTTTTTACATATGTCCTTCCTGCTTTCTTTTAGTGAATTTCAGTCTCCTGAGGTTTAGATCGAAATCTTAATCTCAAAAAGACAACCTCTGATTTCCGTATCCTTAGAGTATTTCACTCTACAGTGTTTTCTACTAGGATGGCTTTAAGACTGAGCCACTGTGTATCATGTTAAGGATGCTGAGAACATGGTCTAAAATGACAAATTTTTTTAACTCTTATGGCTGACATATTCTTACTTGCAGAGTGAATGTAGCCATACATTGCAAACCCATATCCCTAGAGGCAGATACTTACAAACTGTCTTTATGTGCATTTGTAAATCATTAATACTGCTGCAGCACTGAGAACATTCACTGTACTGAAGATGATTGTAAGGTTACTGTGAATACTTCAATAACATTAAAAGGTCACATAACAAAACTGCACATGTTTCAGCCATGATGACATATGCTGAGAAAAATCCAATTCTGGTGCGCTGGTAGCAAAGGGTTGGTCAGTTGTTCTCCATTGCAGCCTCAGTGGCATTTCATTAGGCCACAGCAGCACAGATGAAAGACAGAGACCCAGCAGAGAATGGTCAATAAAACCACTGCCGTATTTCAAGATGCTATCACTAAATGCCATCAAGATGCCTTCTGTCTGGACTATGCTTTAGGTTAAGCCAGAGGAATTTTAGTTCTGAGTTGTAAAGAGCAAAATCAAACATAAAAGCTGACATGACTCTTCACATTAAACTGACACAAGTCTTTCTTGTCCCTGTCTTATAAAGTGACCATTCTGTGGCTGTTCAGGAAACCTGAAATATGAATGGGCCCTGCTTGTCTTGTCAACAAGTATATTGACTCATACTGATGTTGATTCATAGCCTTTTCCAAGAAATAAAGAGGCAGAACAGTTTTGCAATTAGGTGGCTGCAGTATTTACAGTATTTAGTTTTTGGTTTTATCTTGAATCAAGCCCTGTTTAATTGTAAGTTTGAACTTGTGAAGCTTTCAAACAGCATCATGTATTTTTCTCTCAAGAAAAATGCAACTCTTATATTTAGAATCTCATGCAGGTTCTTCTTGGGAAGAACAATTAATAAGATCATAATTCTTTATCCACCTAATCTTGAGCAAATATCATACCTCAGTAAAGTTCATAAAATGTTACAATAACATGGAGATACAAACACTGATAGATGGGGATATAAGAAAAGAAAATGAATATAAAATTATTCAAAAGTAGTAGAATTTTACTTCAGTTTGAGCAGTGCAATGAGAATAATAACCAGAAGAAACGAGGAAGATATAGTAAAATAATTGTATGAAAAGTGTTTTTGAAATTTAGTAAAGTCAAATCAAAGGCCAGAATCTATTAATCTACAGTCTTCATTTTGAGAGTAAAAATACTATCAAACTCGAAAGAGCAGATGATACTTTTAGATGTCCCGAGAAATGTGGACAACTGCTATAAAACATTAGACCTTAACATAACACAGAACTCCTGAAAAAAAGTTACAGATTATATTGACTCATTAAACAGTTGTTTATGCAAATTACTCACATTATGGAAACTTTATCAAAATTTAATCTCATAATAAAACATAATTTTCCTGAAAAAAACCACTTTTTTTTTCTTTTATCCCTGAAAAAAAAAAAAAGTCCAAAACTGAATTCAGGCATATAATTCTGTAAAAGAATGTTTTATTTTGTTTAGCATTACTATTTTAAAAAATAACTTAATAATAAAGAATTTGCCATATGCTCTTTTTTGAAATGTAACCTTCAATTAATTCATTCTATGATTACGTGCATCATTAAATGTAACTCGTGCAGCTACATTGTTTTAAGCTGTATTAAAATACATTTTTAGGACATTGCGAAATAACTTTTTTACAGATTAAAAGTGATTGGGAATGTTAGCTATACAACCCTGAGAGTCAAGTCATAATTATATGTACTGTGCTTTGTTCTGTTTTACAATGTGTGAACTGGACGATTAGGTAGGTGAAAATATTCATTTTCCTTTCTCCTTGCTATACAGAGAGTTGTATTGCCTAAAGTTAGAAGCACCATTAACAGCTTCATACGGTGATTCACTCCCAATTTTCAAATCATTTGACAGTAATTCATGTCTCTAATGCGGTTTCATTTCTGGCTTGAAAATACGTGAACAGACAATGGGTTATTTCTCTTTCATGACTGGTAACAAGCAGTTATTGAAAACATTTTGCTATTTCCATGGCTTCAAGGAGGAGTGCTTGCAGACAAAATACATTCATTTTAAAATAAGAAACAATTAAAAAAATTCCAAAACTACACAACCTCTCCCCCCCTCAAGCAAACTGCTAATTGTTTCTTCACTGAAGGAAAGATTTCTACTGTATTGGAAATTTACAGAGTTGTTCTTTTAGCAAGACACTGGAAAAATGCAAGTCAAGAGATCTAAATGGATTATGTTTGACAAAATTATAGTAATTTGTTGCTGCTTCTACATTGACCATCACGTTTTCTACATTTTTCAACTGTCTGATTTTTAATAATCAATAGTTTTAAAAAAATTATTTTCCTACAATCTACACCAGAATGTTCTTGAGACCAAATGCCATTTCAGCCTTTAGGCAAGTGACAACTCATAAAACTTCTTTAACCTGTTCCGAGTTCTTTTATTCATTGTGGTTTTCCAGGATTGTGTCAGCGGCAAGATCTGATGGAAATACTATTCACATTTAGAAGACTTCTAAAGTTTGTTTCTTTCACCAAATTCCTCACCTGGGCCATAAGAAATTCACATTTATTTTTCCAGCTCCACCACAAGCTTCGCGGCTGCACTCTGAAATCTTGCTGGCAGCTGAGAACAGACCAGCAGTGCAATACAGCCAAGACCTCAGCAGCTGCAAGGCTTCTTCAGCATAAACTCCTCACCATGGGCAAAGTACTAATTGCTTAAAGCACTCCCTATTGGCTTTTTTCTCTTCTTTTTTCCTCCCAGCTGAACATATCTTCCAACTTCCATATGTTGAAGGAAGTGATAACTACCTTGAAGGAAGTGATAACTACCTTATTAATGAACATCACTGGAAGCTTTCTTCCTCTGTTGTTTTCTTCCTTTTTTTTTTATATTAAAATATAAAATTCTAAATTCCAGTATAATTTTTCAACAAGTTAGTGTAGACTTAACTCTTTCAAATCTCTGAGACTAATTTTGTTTGAACACTGTGTTTCTTCAAGCTTAATTTGACACTAAACAAAGCACACCACTTACAGAAGTTATACTATATTCTCAGCAGTTATACTATTGCTGTGCAAAGATGTACTCAGTAGATTCAGCCTTCCCTTTATTCATTTAGCAAATGAATTAAATGAGTGATACCCCTTAAATAAGGAGTAGGTTATCAGCCTGTTTGGAGCATAGTGAGGGTAGCTGGTGTTCAATCCTGACCTATTATGAAGGCAATTTGACACACATGGGGTAGTCATCTTGTTCTTCCCACTCTCCCTCCTGCTGTTTTCTTTTCTCTGTAAGTTAGTTCCTTTCCTGAGGGGAGAATAACCACAGAATAAAAAGGACCTAAACAGGCCATGCAGAAGTCATTTCTAGAAAAAAAAAAAAAGCAGTGAGCCTAAATTTAGTTGGTTTTACAGTTCAGAGCTTCTATCTAGGATTTATTAGCATACCATAACATGAGGAAATCTGTTTTCCTGCTTGCTTTGTTTGAAATCTTGACCTCATTTTCTGCATTGTACAGTAACAGTGTTGCATAAACATCTATGACCCTATGGTCCAATTAGATTTACGTAGCACTAAATCATTAGCTTTTAGACTTGAGTTGTCTAGCTAAGTGTAACAACTAACACACTTTACCAGCTTTTATTATATGAAAAGATATCAATTGTGTGCATGTTGGTAATATTAATGTAGTAATTGCACAATTATGAGATGTGTCACATTCACATCTTCTGCCCTTTGTGCATACTCTGTACAGCTTCAGATGTCTGCCATTTTTTCAAAGCATTTTGAAAACTCTTGTCTTTTTTTGCCTTACATTAGCCTCCAAATGACCATAGCTCATTACAAACATTAAATACATTACTAGTAACTGTCTAAAGTATGAAAATTTGACAAATTATGATCATCAAGAATAAACACAGAAGTTCTATTGCAATAGAAAATAAAAGCTCTCTCTTTAGCAAAGATGGAAAGATCAGGTCCATAGTTTGTAAATTAGTTAAGTATGCAGAGCATTTTATGATTTAAAGGATTAAAAAGAGCCTATACAACATGGAAGGTCATTATCATCATTTACAGTCACCTACAAGAAGGGCTGGAAGGAGGATCTGAGGAACTATAGGCCTGTGTAGTCAGACTTTAGTACTGGGGAAGGTTATGGAGCACTTCATCTTGAGTACTATCACATGGTACATACAGGACAACCAGGTGATCAGGCATGGGTTTATGAAAGGCACGTCCTCCTTGACTAATCTGATCTCCCTCTAAGACAAGATGACCTGCTTAGAGGTTGGGGAAAAGGCTGTAGATGTTGTGGAGGTTATAGTGAGGTGGGTGTCCGTCTCTTTTCTCAAGTAACAAGTGACAGGACAAGAGGAGATGGCCTCAAGTTACACCAGAGAAGGTTTAGATGTGATATTAGGAAAAATCTATTAATCAAAAAGGTTGTCAAGCATTGTAACAGGCTGCCCAGGGAAGTGGTGGAGTCTCCATCCCTGGAGGTACTTAAAAGATCATAGAATCATTGAATAGTTTGGGTTGGAAGGGACCTTTAGAGGTTATCTGGTCCAACCCCCTGCAAGGAGCAGGGACATCTCCAACTAGACCAGGTTACTCAGAGCTCTGTACAACCTGGCCTTGAATGTTTCCAGGGACGGGACATCCACCACCTCTCTGGGAAACTTGTTCCAATGTTTCACCACCCTTATTGTAAAATTTTTTGTCTGAGTCTATATTCTTCTATTTTAAGACCATTCCCCCTTTTCCTATCACAACAGGCCCTGCTAAAGAGTTTCTCCCTATCTTTCTTATAAGCCCCCTTTAGGTTCTGGAAGACCATTATAAGGTCTCCCTGGAGCCTTCCCTTCTCCAAGCTGAACAGCATGGTTTAGTGATGTACTCAGCAGTGTTAGGTTTACAATTGGACTCAATGATCTTAAGGGTCTTTTCCAACCTAAATGATTCTATGATTTACTCTTTCCATCAGAGAATCCATGCTGTGACTCTATAGGACTTCAAGACCCCGAAACTAATGTTGTGTTCACGTAAACACAGAAGCATCTTGAAAAGGTCATTTCTTACCATAGTTTTCACTAGGTTTTGGACTGTAACCGTAAAAATCTGCAACAATTAAAGCCGCAGCAAATGATAGTGTTGGGCTGCAAACCCTGTCACACAACTCTAGAAGGGCAAAACGTTTCTCTTTCCATTCATAGGTCATGCACTGTCCATGTTTTAGTCCAGTAGTAATTAGCAATTAAAGTACAGGGCACCTAAATCTCTTTATCTGACTGTTTATGTAATGCTTATGTTTCTCTTCATTTTTGCAGAACTAACATTTGGTAGATTGAAGTTTATTCCAAATAAATGCAAACCAAACAATTTCCTATCACCACTCAATGCGCTTTAGCCAATTAATAGGAATATTTAATCATAGAAGAAAATTACACTGTTTCATATTCCAAGGGAAGTCGAGGGGGGAAAATGCAAACCTGTATGTACATCTTAATGCTTTCTCTAGATTTTACTAAATTTTGCAAGATTTTATGCTTTATCTTTGTGGTTGAACAGCATCTTTGATAATGATAAAATTCTGCAAATACATCTGTTTCTTGAAAAAGGTATTTATCTAACCATACAGTGCAAATATCTGTGAAATGCTAAGCTGTCTTAGCTCCCTTCCGTGAAAATGAAGGATACTCAGCACCTCAGAGAATCAAGCCTCAAGCTAGTACAATTGATCAGCCATGTCTGCTTATATTTCAATGAAATTCTTTATATAAAATAAAAATAAAATCTTTAAGAAAACTTTGAGTTGATGGTCTATTTCATATATATTTATTAAGTTTTTCAAGTATCCAAAAATATCTGTACCTCACCTGCTCTTATTTGAAAAGATGACAATTAATTCATGATGTATTTATGAAAACAAGAACTACCTGGAAGAAGTGGGAAAGCCCAGCATCAAACTTAAGCCTTTTCATATTCAATAATGTATTAATTCAAGTGTCATATTTTCCAGTGTCATTATAAAAAAAAAATAACAAAAACATGTATAGGATCTAATTATGTAGACAAGAAGTCTTGGTAGCAATTTTTATAATCCATAGGCCAAGTCTAGGAAAAGATGAAAGTAGTATTTAAAATGAGCTCGAAGTAGTCTCAGAGTTATTGATTTTATTCCACTACAGCACATTTCCAGCACTGCTGTTCTCTGTAAGTCTTATGGGTATAATTATTCTGTCCTTCAGGAATTCTACTGGTTAAGGCAAAAAAATGACAAAACTGAATACATTTTGTCTTCTATTTTTTTTAATACCATATTGCCCTTTAATACTGTGTAGGAAGGAATTTTTTTTTCTGTCAGTTGTTACATACTTAAGAAAGAAGGAATGATTGAAAGTGGGTAGCTCTTGACAATTTTCAGGTAGGCTTATTCTTTCATAAGCTGTACATCCAACATTCTTACATAAACCTAGAACACTTTCTGTTGTCAGGGCATCCCCAAAAATAAAGACAACAATGACTTCATTTTCTTCTGTCAGTTTTCCTACTTATAAGAGAGGATAAAATTTTATTTACTAGCTAACACACCTACCACACAAGATGTATGGGAGGATGAACTTGTTGACAAGCTGCATTCTGGAAGCTTAGTAAAGATCAAACATCTATTTAAATGTGCAATGCATGTGGCTTTCTGTAAAATTGTATACATGTCAAAAGTCCTTAGTTACGTTTTGGAAATAAATAGTTGCTCAGATTTGAAGGTCTCTTATCTAGACACGGAGGTAGAGACTTGTATTTCAAAGCTGCTGAACACCTGTGAAAATCAGCCTACTTTGAGAGTGTGCAAGTCTGCTGCTCTGTGCAGTTCTAGCATACATTCACAGAGTGCACAATAGCAGTCAGGACATCACTCATTATACTGCTGATGGAGAAGAGTCTGCTGGAAATTATTACCTTATGTGTAGGATGCTCATCCAAAGAGTGGAAGAATGGGTTTAATTCTTTCCTGAGACTGAGCAGTATCCAGCTTACATAGTTTGTTTTGTTTGCAGATACTCTAATCACAAAAGTTTATGCAAGATGCTCTCCTCCTGCTTTAGTTAATACAGTTTCCTGTAAAAGGTTATAAGACTGATCAGGCTAGTGACAGAAAATACAAGACATCTTATGACTATCTTGCCTCTTAAAGACCTACACTTAAGTCCTAATTGCAATTTAAAAATGTTGCGGTATTACTCAGTGTTTCCGATGGAACTTTAGTTTCCCTTGAGCTACACAGTGTATATGAGAAGTCATGGCCCATGCTCATATGGGAACATGAAGCATATGTACAGTGCAACATCATCAATTTTATGTATCAGAAGCTCTCTGTTTTAATGGTTTATCCCTTGTTGTACCCCTGGTGCTGCTTAAAGAATTCTTTGCACTGTTTGATGTGCTGTATGCCACATTTGTAAGTATTAAAGCACACAATACACTTCAGATCAAGGCAAAAACTTGGGCTCCTTTTTGTAGTCTGGGCTAGGATCTAAGCAAACTGAAGTCTTTATCTCCATGTGAAGCCATCTTTAAAAACCTTGTTTGGAATTCTATTAAGCTTGTGTGAATGAAATTGAAAAGAATTTTTGAAGCAATGTAGTGGAAGTGCAGCATCCATTCTCCTTAAACAAATGGTGAATATCTTCAACAACGTAGACTAGTCAAACATAAGTGACTATGTAAAGTTAACTTTTACAGAACCAATTTCAGTATTTTTCTATGTATGTACCAAGAAGACTGCATGCATCTTGATATGCACATGTGCATAAACACATACATGTATGTATATTACAATACTTTAAAATCTCACAAAGATTATATGAAGTACAACACCATTAGGCAGGAAACTAAGAGAGATATAGATTTGAATTACACCCAATGACTATTTCACCCATATACAAATATATTCCAGTTTCCAAATTGAAATGTTTCTTATCAGCATGCCATGATTTTATTTTCTGATCCATTATAAAAATTGGCTCAGTCTGTACAATGTTTCCAATGCATTTTAGTTTCACATTTGTAATTATATATGTAAGTATATCACTGTGATAGTAAGACTGTTCAAGCTGGTTGTGCCAGTGGAGATCCTTTATGGCATACATCCCCACTATGCTAGTCTCCAATAATGGAAACATTTGACTCCGATTTGCTATTTATGTTTTCTACCAGTAAAACTCATTCTTCCGTCTTGGAAAATACGTATATTTTAAATGTCCTAATTTGTTCAGAAGATCTACTAAGAAATATTGTTTTATTATATTATCTTCCTATTATCCTCACTGGCCAATTTCCATTCCCCCTTAGCTTGCTCAAGAAAAATTAATCAATATTTCAAGCAGATTTTGTTGAGAGACAACTATCCATTGGAAAGCTCTAGTTTGTAAATGCTGCAAGCACCTACACACTTGTATCTCCTGATTTGGAATCATCCCAGTGCTGCCCCATAAGAGCATATAAAATTATTCTAGTAGCAGCTCTAATCAGTTTTAGTTTAATGATTCCGGAGACCTAGTTTTCTCCTGTATGGTCTATACTGCCATAAATCACAGGAATCAAATCCCCTTTCTCGTTTACTCCACTAGATTATAAAGTCAGTAAATTGGAGTAGCCTGAAATGAGAATTTGGCCTGGCTTTTTAAAGATGATTGAAAAGGGGGAAAAATCCAATTATTTTAGACTTTAATGTAAGCTTTATGAATTTATAGATAACTTTAGAAGACATAACAATCTTATACAGCTTGTACTAGATTCTGAAATATTTCACTTGTTCCAACTTTTGTTGGATGTGTATCTACTTGCATCTCAGATGTAAGGGCTCAGGTAAATAAGAGTTTCTTGTTTGAATGCAGCATGAAAAACATAAACTGGTTTGCAGACATATCCTTTCAAAATTAATAAGAACATTATATTTTTTAAAAAAAAATTGGTTTAATATGTAAAGGCTTGAAACCTAGTATTTTACATTCATATTGACAGTATTCCCTTAACAAGTAGTGATATGTCGCAAAACGCTTTCATTACAAAGTACTTTAAAGTTCAGTATGCATGCAAAATTTTATCAAAAACTACATGTCACTGTAAAGGAATTAAGGTTTTGATCCAGTGTCCTGTGAAGCCAATGCAGTCTTTACACATATAATGTACGTGTGATGGCTATTTGAGTATAGAAGACTATAGGAAACTGTCCTCCTAAATTGATTTAAATTTGCTAAAATTAAATAGAAAGTAGCTAGTGGAGATTATTGTGAACGGGAATGTAATTAACATGATCTATCAAACTCCAACTCTTGCAG
This sequence comes from Chlamydotis macqueenii, assembly GCF_036417535.1. Taxonomy (NCBI): domain Eukaryota; kingdom Metazoa; phylum Chordata; class Aves; order Otidiformes; family Otididae; genus Chlamydotis; species Chlamydotis macqueenii. The sequence continues at coordinate 47,414,549 of NC_141560.1, read as the reverse complement.
CAGTTAAAGAAATTGGATAAACATATTTTATCTAAACTCAGTAACAATGTATGTGAGAGAAAAAAGAACCATGTATGCAACATTAAGGAAATTATAGTTCAGAACAGGAAAATTAAACATTGAGAATTTGATGTCTGATTTCATTGTAATAATTTTTTTTGTGTGTATTTGTTCCAATATAAGCTTATGAACTGAATGTTTAGGATCTAAGGCCTCCTCTCAGGCTGCTAGGAAATATTAGCATGCAAATATAGTTAAACTGGCTGCATATTTTATGGTATGCCTGTGTGTGTCCCTCCCTCTCTGTGCCTCTCCTTACCTTTTGCATGTTTAGGAAAGATAAAAACATCCATGTAGGTGGCCCTATTTGCCTCTTTCGCTTACTGCTAAAATAGTTGAATACATCCTTCACACTTTAGCCAATTTTGTCCTAGATTTTCTACCTTCTTTAAATTGGACTCAACTAAAACTACCTGCATAAATTTCCCCCACTCCCAAAGTGAGTAGGCTGGGTGTGGGCAAGAATCTGGGAGGGGATATAGCTGGAACAGCTGACCCCAAGAGACCAAAAGGATATTGCGCACCATATGACATTGTGCTCAGCAGTAAAAGCTGGGGAGAAGAAGGAGGAAGGAAGGGACATTCATGATTATGGCATTTGTCTTCCCAAGCAGCCATTAGGCGTGCTGAGGCTCGTAACAGTTGTTTTTCCAGTCTGGAATTGTGTCACCTATTGACAAAAACTTTTCTTCTGTTTCTGTATGAGTTACTCCCAAATGTGCCAGTCTCTTCTATTAAAAAAAAATGACCAGACTGCAATCATAATGTTTCCTCACAGATGTCTATTTGAACATAGCTGAAACAATTCTCTGACTTCTCCCTTCCATGAAACATATCTTGTTACCGTCTTTCTTCATAACTGTGAATACTTGTGATATCCTCCCTCAGGTCCATAAGAAGATTATCTTGAACTCTCTGCAGTGCTCTATGAATAAGCTACGCCAAAAAAAATGCTAAAAATTGTTTTTCTGTAAGAGTAAAAACATAATCCTTTTTATTCATTGCAACATCCATGCAAGTTACTGCTACACTTGAGCTACCATCACATCCTTTCTCCAGACAGATTCTGTCTCGACCTGGTTGTATCCATGCTGATGCAATGACCATTTCCCAAGAAAATTTAGTGGCCACTGTTTAAACACCTGCAGTGTAATCTACCCAAACTCAAAACACATAATTAGACAGGTTATCAGAACTATGAGATATGTGCATTTAGACCTTCATTCAGCAAAGTACGTGTAGTCAAAAAAGTATTTAAGCATATACTTAAACAGACGGCAAGATAGCATTTAATGAACTACTGAAGCACAAACGAGGCCTAATGAGAGAATATTTTAATGACATTTCTTCAGCTACCTTTAATGCACACTTTCATAAATAGTGAATCAGACAGCTATTGTCAGTTATTGTGATTTTCTGGAAAGACTGTAAGATTTAAAAAAATGTCTTGCATCTTCTTCACGATTCAGTGTGATATGGGAGGACCAAGGTGCACTCTATACCCATTATGTGTTATGTGCAGTGAGATAGGTCAAGCAGCATATTCACCATGATGAATACATGAGAGTGCGGCAGATAACTGACAAGGAAACTGGTTTATGTAAGATTACTAAAGCTGGTTGAACACTGCAAAACAGTGTCTGTGTTTATTTATTTAATACTGAATTGCTATCTGGTTCAATCACATTCCTTCTTATTAAGTCCTATTCATGCACATTTGTGGAGAGAAGCTTTAATTCTCACAAATCCTGATGAAAGGTTGTCCAGTATATCAGATCTTATATTCATAGGTGACCAACAGCATCTGTGTAAGAAAAATTATTCTCTTTGTTAAAAATACTCAGATATCTGTATAGATAGCAACCATACTATAACAATCTAGGAGAAGATGTAGGAAAGAGCCCACAGTCTTTAATGTTTAAATAGCATTTCTAGAGAGGAACATATGTCACACATCTATGCTCCAGGTAACAGATGATCTGAATATCCACCTACTTACAGTTTGATGATGCTTCCAGACATGTTGAACTGTGAAACAGCTTGCTATGGAAATAACTTATACTTTATATTTGTCCTCCTTTTGTACAAGTGTAAATTGCTACATCAGCTGAAACTAGTGAATCAGTGTGTCCTCAAACAAGAGCAAAAAAAAAGTGCTCAATTCATGCTGAGTATTCACTATGAATATTTAGTTAGCTCGTATCTGAAAGATATTAGTTAACCCCTTTTCAGTATCCATCATTTGGTCTTGTCTATTGCAAACCATTATGGAGACACAAATCTAACAATAATGGAAAAAGTAAGTTAATATATAGTATGACCCATGTAGTCTACACTAGATATCTTTCCTGACTACAGTGAATTTCCATTGTTGTTTAATACGATTCATACCTAGTAACACAGAAGATACTCAGTAACACTGAATCAATGGAATAGATAAGGGAAAGAAATAGATTACTTGTAAGAGTCCTACTTAATTTGATTTTCTCACATTATCTTTGCTTTGCTTTAGATATCTAAATGACTTGAAAAATAATTTAGAATTAGCAGGAATTGCATCTGTGCCTTGAGAGAAGAATAGGCCCCTACTGTTTATAACTGACTTATTAACAATATGCACAATAATGTGGGCAGACCTTTAATTGCATTAGGTTCTAATTAGACTCTGTGTCACCATTGCGCACAGCGTTTACATTTTTTTCTTCGGATGACAATTTTATGGTGTGCTTAGGTGTGCATTATACACTTGTGGAAGGACATTTCAGGCTCAGAAGGGCATTCTCTCCTGTCATATCTGTATTGTTCAAACTAGAATATAGAGGACTTTCACTTCCTATTTCTCACCTGCTCTGTCCTGTCAGGGTATTCACCCCGATAATCAATACCACACAGGTCGGCCCTCAGGATCTCCATGTAATGCATGGAGTGACTTAATTGGAGGAAAAAAAACCCAAACCAAAGCAAACCAAACACGAAACTCATGGTCTTATCTTTTTACTGGAGCTAGAAATCTAAGCTATGCCTACAGAAAGACAGTGATACTGCTGCTTCCTAAATACTCAAGCAGATCAGAATATTAGCAGACTGAGATATAAGCCTTTATGCTTACTGAGATGTATCACTTCTATTGAAACTGCTCCACTTTCTGAAAAATATTCCAATATTAATTGAGCCAAAGAGAATGTGGAAATTACTCTAGCCAGTGAAGCAGCATACTTTGGTGGAAGACTGTCATTCTGCTCCCTGCATCAGTGAATATTTAGATATAACATAATCACTGTTGTTCACCATTTTTTTTTCTTCACAGCTGAACTTTTATTATAATTAAACCACTTACTTTCTCTCATTTACAACCCAAATGGACCAGGACCATCCCAGGACTTTTCCCATTTATTCCTTGAAGGTGTAAAACTCATTAGGATTGCTTGCACTGCTCAGCAACTTTCCAGAATAAGAAAGAATAAGCTATTTCTAAAAGAAACCCAAATTTTATTAGTTATATTTACACAATAATTTTCCAGATGCTAGGAAGATTACAATCCTAGACTAAACACCTATTGCAGGACATTCAAAGTTTCATTCTGAGTCACAAATCAGATATTTATAGATAAGGTACATCAGTTTTTAAATTGTGTTAGCTAACACAAGTCACATGCAGCTGCCATTAATCTCGCATTCTGAATTAGTAAATACATAGAGAGACAAAAAGTCCACATACACTTGGTCTAGCGGAGGTTGTCCCTGCCCATGGCAAGGGAGTTGGAAGATCTCAGTGACAGGTTTTGTTTCGCTAAGGCAAGAAGTATGTAAGTATGTGTTTTGTATCTGTTTTAATCTCCTATCATATATATTAATTTTGGGTTTAGATATTTTCCTTGTCTCTTTTATTACATTTTTCTTTCTCAAACCTTTTATTTATTTATTTATTTATTATTTATAAAATTAAATACTCATGTTTGTCATTTCACATAGCCATCAACAAACACCTGAAAGAAGCAGAAACTTTTGTGCATCTTGTGTAGACATATGTCATAAAAGAGAAAAAGTGTACTGTCCTGGTAATTTAGCTCCTTCAAAATCTACTGTTTGTCCCATGTGAAGAAACTCATGATTGTATGACTTCCTGTGAGAGCTTTTGGAGACTGAAGCAGCAATGATGCAGCCTGCTACATCCTGGGCTCCAGACCCAAGAGGATTATTGTTGGCTGAGATTAGGTTTGAAGATGTTCTTCTCTGCGAAATATCAAAAAGTGAATTATTGTTGGTTGAGAGAAACCTGGAGATGCTCTCTACGAAAGACTTATCCAACATGACTTGACAAATATCTAAAGGTTTCAAATGCTAATAGTCTAAAAACATTGAAATGCATTATTACTGAAGCATGACATTTCAGTTGTTTGGGTCATTGATTTTTTTTGGTGACACGTAAGTCATTCAAGAGTCGTGATTTTACAGGAACAAAAATTTGTTGACAGGAATATAAAATAATATTTTTGATGAGGAAATATAAAGTAGCTCTGATAGGAAGATGCATTTAATTCAGCAGTGTGTATGACTGATGTTATTACTTAGCAGATGCACAGTTCCTGAAACATAAAAAAATAAATAAACAAAAAGAGTTAAACTGCTTCTCTGTTTCTGAAGAATGAATATGATGTAAAATAATATTAAAGTACGCAGCTTTTAAGATCTTTAATTGCTTTGAGTGTTGTAAGCAATAAATACAAAACAGCTAAAAAGATCATATACAATGTCTAGTCCACTTCCATCAGTCATTCCCACAATATATCATTAAGGCCGAAATTCAGGCTTTAAGAAAAAGATTAAAGGTTTATATAGTTCATAATAAAAATTGTAGAAGAAGATGGGGAGATAGAGAGCGTTTAAAAAAAAATTCCAGGTTTATATACTTTTTATATAGATAAACATTAAAACTATGAAAAACCTTACAAAAAATAGAAATTAAACACCCTGAAATCAAATTACATTTTGGCATGGTGTACAATGCATGAGTAATCTATAGCATAAGGCCACTTCGAGCATGTCTGAAAAAAAAATGAAGCTGAATAGGAGTTGCCACCTCTGATACATTAAGAGAAGCAACTAGGGAGAAATATTTTCTGTTATTTCTTATTTTATTTCCTATCAGTTCTATTCACAATTAATAATTTCAGTTGATCTAGAGGGCAGTTTCATCTGTTTGTACATTTCCAGACAAGATACACATGGATTCATAGCTAACAATGATGTGATGAGAATTTTTGAGATGCTGCCTAAGATCAGAAAAAGAAGGCAATTTCATGCTAATTTTCATGTTGCTCAATGTGTGTATGGTTTTTAGGTCTGTTTATCAGGATTTATGACCTCCATTCTGCATTTGTAGCCATTGTGAATATATGAAAATTCACCCATTGACCCAGTTAGAGAGTTAGAGCCTATATGAGGATCATCAATGACATTTTCAAGAGGTCTGAAGAAGAGGTGTTCAGTCCTAGTGACCTGGAAATGGGCGTTTATCCAGTAACACAGTTAAGGGCACAATAATTTTTAAGTATAGTAAGTAAGTACATTCCTCTGCAGTTAATGTAACTATGTATATGACATAAATAAGACACATGCTTAAATTTTTTCCTGGATCATAAAGTTCAGCTGAAAAATTATCAGTTTCAATATCTTACACTGACCCTATGGCACCGCTATTTCTGTTGCTTCATGGTAATTAAAAATGTTATGAGCTGTCATAAAAAACACATTCTCTGTAGGCAAGTCTTTTAGGTCTGCCCTCAGTATAAGTATTGTATTTGCATATACCCATTGCAATTTGAGAGAGAAAATCATATTCTTATGACCCCAAAAAAGGCAACTTAAAAGGATGTAAAAGTTTAGTCAAGATCACCTCTAGTTATAGAGACTATCCTTTTCAACACTTTCAAATGAATTGGAACTGTACTTTAAATCATCTTGTCATCCCTGTGGTATAAATGCAGGTTTAGGTAGCCAGGGTGCCTTTCTTATTAATGCTTTCAGATTTCCCTTTGATTTGAGGAACAACACAAATATTTCCTTATTATTCACTGTTCTTTCCATTCCTTAGATGTTGGAAAGTTTATTCCTGTCTTAAGTATCTAGGAAGAGAGATATTCTCCAACATCAGAAATGAAGCAGCCTAGAAGCACAAGCAAGCTTTGACAAACAAAGGAAATTTTCCTTTTTACTACCTATTTGATAAGCGTTTCCTGCAACTTCTGTGTATTTAACTTTTTTTTGTCCTACTGTGTGAACATTATTCCCCCAGTTAAAAATAACATCATGTTCACTTGGCTCACTGCTTCTCCTGTGTTATCTGTGGCTTGTACTATCATTCAAAGATAAAAATGAACAAGCCTTGTTGCCAGCTCAGGAAAGTGTGCTCACTGCTCTTGAGCAAAGACTGAGAGTACTGTCTTGAAGTTATAGAACACTTGAGCCTGAGGAAGAAAACAGCAGAACACTGAAGCCTAAGTTTTATGCCTATGAGTAGTCTAAATTACTTGTGAGGTTTTGGTGGATTGGGTAACTGTTCCCAGTTTCACTGCTTTCACGATCAGAAGGCCTAGATCTTGATATATCACATACCATGAAGCCAACAAGGCTTACCCAATAACTCCTGCATGAGGCATGAAATATCAGGCCTTGAGTGAAGAATACAAGTTTAAGTCCTTTTACTGTAACAGTTAGAAAATATAGACCTCACTACTAGTCTAAACTTACGTAATTTAGACTTCACCCTCTAGAGATTCCATTTCTTGGTATGTTAAAAAGCCATGAATTATTAGACAGTTCCTTCTGACCACTCTGACTTTTATTTCAGAAAAATAGAAAAAAAGATTCTTAACCCTTTACAGAGTTCAAAACTGCTCATCACGTGCACACCGAAACTGATGCTGCATTTTAGTCACAGATACAGCAGTTCATGATGGAATCACAGAAGTAGGACTCCATACAAATAAGCATTTTAGCACATGTCTGAGGGATTTTTAAAGAAGTATTGAACCAATAAATGAGGGCTATAATGTCTCAAGATGTGTTTTTCTCTACCATGATAAATTGTATTGTGGTCTGGCAAGATTTATGAGAACTGAATCTGCAAGTCATTCAAATGTAAATACAAAGTCACAGGCATACTTGTAGAGTGTTAAATTTGGCTTACAGAAATGACCATGGAATTAAAGAGAGGTTTGCAAAGTGAATTCATTGATTAAGTGAAAATGAATGTTCTCAAATACATTTCTGCTGTATTTGTCATTACTGCCAAATTTTGATTCTGCAGTAGATTGCATTTTGATGCAGTAGTATCCTGTTCAACTCAAATCTTAGTTAAGTACTTTTGCTTCTTTGCTTTTTTTACAAAGAAGTATTTGATTATGTCATATAAGCTGAAGAAAGAAATGCTTTGTTCTATTTTAAATATTGGAGAAGAAAGTGACTCCTCAATTACACTGTTGCAGATGTCCCACATGGATTTGTGTTGTGGTTTTTTTTCTTTGGTCCCCATTTCTACCTTTTAGTCAACAATGCTTCATCTTGAGAATGCTTGTCTCCCATTTATATGTGTCATTGCAGTGAAATGAGCCATCGAAACAACATATTTCAGGCTTGCTTTTGGGATTTACATCAAAACAACATATATCAGGTTCACTTTTGGGATTTATTCCTATTTATCAAAGTATCTTGTTGGTTTAATATACAGTTTAATGTTTTAAGCATCAGTCAGTTTCTGTATTTATTAATAATGAAATAGATAGCTCAAAAATGCTAACAGGGCAAAATTTAAATTTCCAACAAGCTGAAAATTTGGGGGAAGTTGTGGAATTTCTTTTTGTGGTGAAGAATAGGAGGAGAGCTTGGAGGGGTGAGCAAAGTGTGAGAAGGAGAGAGGCCATGGGGAAAGCATATGGGAAGGGCTTTTCTCTCTTTTTGTATCATTCTTTTCTTCCCTTCCGTGGTTTTGGTTTCCTCTTGGCCAAGTAGGCCATCTCCTCTTTTTTTTTCTGGCAGCCCTTTCTCTCCTTGTACAACTCTGAACAGCACTGACAGAAAGCAGGAAGGAAAAGAGTCAAAGTTGCTCTGGCTGAGGGGAAGAGACAGGATGGGGCCATAGAAGAAAGACGTGGTGCCCAGCTGCCAACTCCAAGACACTCACTCTGGAGCACAGCTCCTTACCTTTGATGGGGCCGGAAGAAGTGGGGACAGCAACTGCAGCTGATATCAGGGGTGGCTCTACCTTTCCTCCCTACTTCTGCATCCTCTCCTGAGGAAAGAGTGGCACAGCCACGCATTTGGACATAGTCAGGAGACTTAGCATCCACACTGCTATTCTACTTCCTTACCTCACCTCACAGTTAAACACACCAGTAAGAAGTGACATTTCTTCCATGTGTTCATGCTCTGCAAGGGATGAAGGAAATTTTGTATCTATTTCAAATAATAGAGGATTATTCTTTGCATTTGAATTGTACTGTTGGCTTTCCAGTGCATATACTATATGGATTTTTATTTATCCCTAAGTAAAATCTGTTGCTGTTGCTGTTGGAGGAGGAACACCAGGCTAGATAGAACTTCAGCCTCATTCATTAGAGAATTTATCATGTTGTTATTTTCTTTTATCTAGAAATTTAAAAAATTACACTTGTCATGGTTAATATGGTAATCAGAGGGAAATGTATACCTTTCAAACACACTTATATTACTTAAACAAGCTTCATGCTCAAAGATAGGGAGCAAACCACAATAAAAGAGAGTAAAATTAGAAATCACAAAAAATTATTTATACAAATGCCAATATATTCCCACCCCCACATTTTAATATATGATCTATGTTCCTGTGACTTTTTGTAGTTACCTCTGGTCTCTGATGCAGGAATATAATGACTGAGAAAACAGGTTAGGTAAGAAGGAAGTCAACAGCAAATGCTAAACTGGAATTAACACACTTCAAGACATCAGTCCCTAGAAGATCCTTTCCTAACCAGCAGTGTCATAATATGTAAGTTTTACCAAATCTTCTTCATCTTTCATTATTCTTAGCTGTGAACACAAGAACTGGATAAAGTGTTCCAATAGCAGTCATGGCAGCAATACAAACAAATACAACTTTCTTGTATTTACTTTATCTGATCATACTGATATTGCATTAGTGCTTCTGAGTACTGTTTTGGAGGAAGACCTGGGAATCTCAGTTTAGAGTCTCCTGCCTGGAAAGCACTGCTCACATTCCTGTTCTTTATGAATTCCTTTCCATTTGGTAATAACAAAATATTTCTTTTAGTTATTCCAGCTAACCAAGGATCAAGACAGTTTTGTATCATGGTCCTGTCTTTTTTACTATTACTTCACAAACTTCACTTTCAAACTTTATCAGCTATGATTTCATAGAATCATAGAACCATAGAATAGTTTGGGTTGGAATGGACCTTTAAAGGTCATCTAGTTCAACCTCCCTGCAAGAAGTAGGGACATCTTCAACTAGATCAGGTTGCTCAGAGCCTTGTCCAACTTGGCGTTGAATTCCAGGGATGGGGCATCTACCAGGCAATCTATTCCAATGTTTCACCACTCTTATTGTAAAAAATTTCTTACTTGCGTCTAATCTAAATCTACCCTCTTTCAGTTTAAAACCATTACCCCTTGTCCTATCGCAACAGGCTCTGCTTAAAAGACTGTTGCCATTTTTCTTATAAGCCATCTTTAGGTACTGGAAGACCACTATAAGGTCTCCCCAGAGCCTTCTCTTCTCCAGGCTGAAAAACCCCAACTCTCTCAGCCTGTCCTCATAGGAGGGGTGCTCCAACCCTCTGATCATCTTTGTGGCCCTCCTCTGGATTCACCCCCCTTCTTAGGCTGGGAGCTCCAGAGCTGGATGCAGTACTGCAGGTGGGGTCTCACCAGAGCGGAGTAGACGGGGAGAATCACCTCCCTCAACCTGCTGCCCATGCTTCTTCTGATGCAGCCCAGGATGCAGTTGGCTTGCTGGGCTGCAAGCATGCATTGCCGGCTCCTGTCAAGCTTCTATCAACCAACACCCCCAAAGCCTTATCTTCAGGGCTGCTCTCAATCCATTCTCCACCCAGCCTGTGTTTGTGCTTGAGATTGCCCTGACCCGTGTGCCTCTTCCAAGTCATGGATATTAAATAGCACATAGGCCAAGGACTAGTGTCTACTCTAGAAATATAGCAACTCAGTTTGTGGTACTTTTTTCAGACATATTACCTTGCTATTTGCTATGTGCTACATTGATTTTGTGTTATTCTACTCTCTAAATCAAAATGTTGTGAGCCAAAAGATAACACCTTATGGAAATGTAACATTGATTTTGCTGTCTTCTTCAAGCAAGTCTATAATCTTCCAAAACAGGATATCTAGCTTCTTACTTCATGGTGGGTTTGTATGTACAGCAATCACAAATTTTTCAACCACAACTCTTTCTATTAATCCTTATGGATTCTGTATGCTACCCTCATTAAACTTTTCAGTTACTATGTCCAGAAGAAGGCATTTAGTTTCTGCTAGAGTTGGTTCTGACATAGCTTTCTGCCAAATAAAAAATAGGCATAGTTATTGCATATTTAACTTTCTGTATGTTATTACTGACATTTTTCAATTTTCATTCAGTGCTATACTATAGTAGTATTATACTATACTAGTGGTACTTTGAAAATTCTTTACTCTTAACCAGTTTCTCAAAGATCTCTCTTTGAGGTTTTTTTTTCCTCCTTTATCCATTTTCTATAATCTAGTTCTTTTCTGTTCTATTCAGTGCTATAATTTTCCTTTTTTTTTTTTCCATTGGTTTGTTATAATATTTCTTCCATTTCTACACTTAAACAATATATAGTTTTAAAAATATAAATGTCAACTTTTTCCTTTTTATGTAGTAAAATGGTGTTAGGGAGCCAATAATCTTCTTTCAGCCTCACTCAGAAAGAGGCTTTTTTTTCATAAAATGTCACCTGACTTTATTTTCTTCTGCTTACATAGACCATTACCATTGATGCTAGCATTCTAGTCATATAAATCACACCATCAAGCTTCATTATTTTCAGATTTGTCAAATATGTACTCATAAATGAGTAACTTCTCAGGCTTTGGATTACAGTCACCCCAAGAATTCCACTGATAAATTATGGTTCCAGTTCATATAATCTCTTTGTATTGAAATTTTGAACTAAATCCTTCATATTTCACTTTTGCATTTTGTTTCAGTGTTTTCTATCTCAATAAAGCACTTCAGTATGAAAATGGAGCTGGTTAAAAATAAGGTCCTGGGCAGTAATACTGTGCCACTTATTTTTGATAAGGTTTAAACAATGTTTTGCAGTCTTCCCATGTGACAATGGACTTCTCACTGGGCTTGCCTGGTACTCTTGAGTCCAGGACTCCCCCTTTCTGTATATTGCCCTGCACTGGTTTTGGCTGGGATAGAGTTAATTTTCTTCAAAGTAGCTAGTAGGGGGCTAAGTTTTGAATTTGTATGGAAAACAGTGTTGATAATACAGAGGTGTCTTCCTTATTGCCGAGTAGTGCTCACACAGAATCAAGGCCTTTTCTGCTTCCCATACCATGCCACCAGCGACTAGGCTGGGGGTGCACAAGAAGCTGGGAGGCAATACAGCTGGGACAGCTGACCCCAATTGACCAAAGGGATATTCCATACTGTATGATGTCATGCTTAGCATATAAAGCTAGGGGAAGGAAGGGAGCAAGATTCAGAGTAACGGCATTTGTCCTTCTAAGTAACCGTTACATGTGATGGAGCCCTGCTTCCCTGGAGGTGGCTGGACACCTGTCTGCCAATGGGAAGTAGTGATTTAATTTCTTGTTTTACTTTGCTTGCATCCACATCTTTTGCTTTATCTGTTAAACTGTCTTTATCTCAACCCATGAGTTTTCTCACTTTTACTGTTCCGATTCTCTTCCCCCATCCTGCTATAATATGTAATTTCAAGACTGTGAGTTATATTAATTTTATTTTTTTTTGCAATGCTGCCTACACAACTCAACACTGAAAGCATAAAAAGCATTGCTTCCAATTCCTCCTGTCACACCAGCACCACAAACTGTACTAAGGGGATGTAAGTAGACTCTTCAAACCATATTTTCTTCAGTCCGTTCTGTCCAAAAGTATCTTTCTTTGCTTTCATATTTCTTCTGAAACCTAAATTTTAACCGTTTCACACTATAGTCTATACATCAATTTTCTCAGGTCGAATCATAGAATCGTAGAATGGTTAGGGTTGGAAGGGACCTTTAAAGGTCATCTAGTCCAACCCCTCTGCAAGAAGCACAGGAATCTTCACCTAGATCAGGTTGCTCAGACTCCCAGCCAATCTGGCCTTGAATGTTTCCAGGGATGGGGCATCTACCACCTCTCTGGGCAACTTGTTCCAGTGTTCCACCACCCTCATTGTAAAAAATCTGCCTCCCTCGATTTTAAAACCATTACCTCTCATCCTATCACAATAGGCCCTGCTAAAGAGTTCTCCCCATCTTTCTTATAAGCCATCTTTAGGTACTGGAAGATTGCTATAAGTTCTCCCTGGAGCCTTCTCTTCTCCAGGCTGAACAGCCACAACTCTCTCAGCCTGTCCTCACAGGAAAGGTGCTCCAGCCCTCTGATCTTCTTCATGGCCCTCCTCTGGACTTGCTCCAACTGGTCCATGTCCTTTTCATGTTGAGCAGTCCAGAGCTGGATGGAGTACTGCAGGTGGGGTCTCACCAGAGCAGAGTAGAGGGAAAGGATCACCTCCCTCGACCTGCTGGACACACTCCTCTTGATGCAGCCCAGGATGTGGCTGGTTTTCTGGGCTGCAAGCACACAGTGCTGGCTCATGTTAAGCTTCTCATCAACCAGCACTCCCAAGTCCTTCTTCTCAGGGCTGGTCTCGATCCATTCGCTGCCCAGCCTGTCTTTCTGCCTGGGATTGCCACGACCTAGGTGCAGCACCTTGCACTTGGCCTGGTTGAAGTTCATGCGGTTGGCACGGGCCCACCTCTCCAGCCTGTCAAGTTCCCTCTGGTTGGCATCCCTCCCTTCCAGCGTGTCGACAGCACCACATAGCTTGGTGTCATCAGCAAACTTGTGAGGGTGCACTTTATCCCACTATCCATTAGCAGCCTATTTTTACCTTTCTGGATTGATCCAACCAAATAGACATTTGCTTAGCAGTTCCACTCTATCCTGTAAAGTTTGTGAAATCAGAATGACAGCTTTCAACCAGAGCAGAAGATAAATCAATGAACCAATTAAGTCATCCTGAGCACAGATACTCATTTGATAAACTGTTGACTACGACAATAAGTTGGCACAATGATCATTTTTTATGGACCTTCGAGGCTATCTTATGGACTTAATCATAAAACCTCAAGTAATGACACAGTATGTCCTTTTCTTTTTATCTTTCCATTTATATATGATATAATAATTATCAATGTACTTATATGACAAGTAAGCTAAATACAAATTTGCCAAGCCTATTAAATTTATAGCTAAACGTTTTCCACAAGATGATGGTGGAACCTCTACTGATTGCCTACTTGCACAACGCTGAATTCTTTTAGCTAAGTAATATTACAAGGGATATGCTCATGCTCAAGGCATGGAGAGTTCTTCTGATGCAGTATCACCATTTAAAATGACAGCTGCAAATGTCTTTGGTGATAATATAGGTCTAACTTCTGTCCTCTGCAGTAGCAGTGATCTGCAAAAGGGATGACTTGACATCATGACCTACTGGGAAAAAAATAGGGTCTAGATTAATAAGATACCAACTTTTACTTTTCTTTTATCAGAATTTCCCAATCAATGTCTGCTTAAAGTAAGAAATGCTGCCTCTTCAACATTCTTTATCAAATTATGAAAACAGTTTGTGGAGGGAAGAAAAAAAAGCCTCCAAAGCTGTAAAGAAAGAAAACTTGCTGAATAAGTATTAAGATATAGACAACATGTACATTAGAGTCCAGTGTTACAGTAACATGGATCAGAACAGAAAATGGTTTCCAGAAGCACAGAACACTGCTAGCCATCATTGCCAGAGAAGATATGTACATCTCATGATACCTGCAAAAAGAAACACAAATTTGCAATAACCCATAATACATGAATCATGAAACACACACAAACAGAAATCACTGCTCTTCTTACTGCCAAGCATAGCATTGATGGTCAGACTTTAACAAGCCAAGCCTTCATCCAGCAAGATCCTGTCACATTTTGATTAGTTTAAACGTGCCTATTGTTAAACTAGTGTCATCTCTGACTACATTTTTTTTTCTTTATGTTGGAGGACACGGTTATGTGAGTTTAACTGGATTTCTGTGGCTAAAAAGAAATACTGTATAATGTTGAAAAAATGTTTACTTTTTCCTATCAGGTCTGTCAACTGCTCTCGTTTGGAGAGGATAAAAGTTGAAATAGAACAAGCTCTTCCCATCAGCAAATGGCAGTCTGGTTATGTGACAGGTTGTCAGAGATGACAGGACTCCACAGTTCTTCATAATATAAACACAGAGAATTGTCCATCTTCATCAAATTAGTAGAAAATTTCTACTGTCCCATTCCTAATGGAATTGTACTTATTCTGCCAAGGTATTTTAAAGCACCCCTGGAGAAGAAATCAGAGAAGTTACAATAAGCACCCATCATAAAAAAAAAAAAGCCACACTCTTCATTTGCTGTCTCTCTTAAACAAAAACACACACAAATAACTACCAAATTCCCAATCCTTCTAGACAGCTGGATTGTAATAACTGAAATTCACATCCAATCAATGCAAATGTTATTAGGCTCTGTGTTCCTTTTTGTCTGTTCCAGCTGACTGGATTGTTGAGTCAGTGCACAGAAAAGCAATGTTTGCTTTCAAGGACCATGGATTACCAAGTGACAGAGTCATTAAAACAATTCCTAAGGAGGAAAAATACAATTGACATTAACATTAATCCTGGGAAAAAAAAAAAAACATCAAATTAATTTGGCCAGAGGCACTGACTACATGTATTTTTAAAAATCATTAGGACTAGTTCTTGGCCTATTTAAAAATCAGCCAGATAGGAAAGAAGACAAGAAAAGAAAATGTGTGTGTGAATGATGGAATGCAGAAGACGACACACTGTATCTGGTAGAGAGTGAATCTACTATGAAAAATTAATCCTATCCATATGCACGCCAAATATAAAGGGAAGGGAAAGAACGGCAATTTCAACTCTTCTGCAGAGAGGGACAAAAGTTAAAGACATTTTATAGGCCTGAGGGAGAAAACAATTCTCTTGTGTATGAAGGAAAGAAATACAGGAGAGGTTTCTATCAGATTGTCCATGATCCTATCTTACAGGGCTATCTTTATACAAGAGCTTAGCAACATGCACAAATACAGGTTTAATAAATCATTTAAGATTTCAAGTCTATCATTTGCCCACCTGTTTTGTTAGATACTATGAAGTTCTATAAAATTTTCTTATTGGACTTTCTGATGAATTTGCCATAGCCCCTTACTTAAGAGCATCACTACTAATAGTGTGTTTAGTGTCAGAAAAATAAAGAGACTATCCTTATGTCAACACTTTTGAGATCCTGATGATACACCCATCATAAGGAAATACAACCAACTGCTATTTACAATTAAAGAGATATATGGACAATTAGTAGACATAATATTTTTTAAAAGGTACCTTTCTCTTCCAGTAACTCAATATTCAAGATCATACTGAGGATAATCCAAGGTTTGAAGACAATTTTCTGTTGAATAAAAAAAAATAAGAATGAAATATTGCATATGGACACATAGTAAAAATCTCTGTGGAAACAAATTATCCACCAGTAATCCAATTACTTGTTGCTTGCAGAACTTCAATCTGTTAATTATCTCCATTTATACTGAGTAACCTCTCCATTGCTAAGACTCATTAAAGGTCCATTCAGGTTTCTGAAACTATTTAACATCTTTTGTGTCCAAAAACATACAGCATCATCAAGCTTTCAGACCTCAAAGGTAGGGTTATGTCTGTGGATATATTTATGTATTTCACATTGTAGTCAAATAACTTGGAAAAAATAACTGATTCACCATGTCTTTACTGTTTTATCATTATTTAAAAGATTCTTTATATATTTTTGTGACTTCTAATATCAGTTGGAGATTAGCAGCAGATCTAAAACACCTAGACACCTGAAAGAAACACAAATCTAGTATCCACATACAATCCGAGCTTTTTTGCTTTTATTACATTGGCCCCTCATCATGTTTCAATATATATTGAGAACATTTCAGTTTTCAAATTAAATATTTTTTGAGAATGTGTATCCACATAACTATTCAAAGATTTAGATTTTAGTGGAGCCATTCTAAAAGACACTCAGTATGAAAACTGGACTCCTTAAGACTACAATCGCCCTTAGAAATTAAACACAATGTAAAATTTAGCCATCATGATATCCAGAGGAACAGTAGGATCTTTATTACAACACAACAATTAGAAACAACAATTAGGCATAAAAGAAATAAAAAATTAATTCCCCTAAAATATCAAACTGAGCAGCTTTGTAGGAAATATTAAGGTTTGAGAGATGCCTCAGTCTGTCCTGTCAAAAGTACTGAGAATTCTCAATTGAGAATAGAAGAAGGTGCTATCTCTACTTGGGATTCACAAGACCTGAAGCACCTTCTGACTTCTGTAAGAGGAGCAGAAACAAATGTCCTTCCTTTGTTTAATAGTCAACACAGTCATCAGGGATGAGGAAAATTAGGGTATTCATATAGCAATATATATAGCATATATGTGTGTATCACATATGCATTTTCTTATCAAAGCATGTATGACTCCTTTTTCTGTTTTCTGAAGCATATTGCAAATCAACACATCCTTCAAGGTGGCTCTAGTTACTAAGTACTCTGAATTATGTGTGGCAACTCAAGTGAATGCATATTAACTCAAAGTGGTTCATCTTAAACAGACATGCACTGAAAACAATCCCTCATCACGTAATTGTTGACATGGTTTTCTGAGAAGTGTGATGTTATAATCAAATTTCTCTCAGTGCAGAAGGACAGATAGGAAATTCATTTGTTCATAACCCACATGACTGTTCTAACCACTTGGATGGATATTGCATGAAAAGGTGTGTATTGACTCTTTCATCTTCACCTGCGCGCACTGAGAACACTCTTCTTTTGAGAAGATAAACTTAGTAAAATCCCTGTGATATCCTACCTCCTCACTGAAGCCAAAAAAAAGCCTGTCACATAGACATGGAGAAACTTTATTCACAAAGTACTCTGCAATCATGAAAATATCTCTGTACATTTTAAGAAATAACATCTTCATACACTCTATCATTTAACACCTGGAATTGTGTAGGCAGTATAAACTACTCTGCAGTTAGATACTAAGAACAATAGTAATACTGATATTCTCTAACAAACTAACTTAGAAAACAATGGTGTAGGGAAAACAGACTTCTTCAGTACTGAATAATTCTGTTACATCAAAGCCTTTAAAAGCCCTGACCCTGATATTCCAGAGATGCCTGGATTTTTTTTAGCTAACTTATTTCACCTACTCCAGGCTGTATTTGAAGTAAAGAAAGCTGAATGGCCACACTCTGTATCTTATTAAAAAATACCACAGTGTGTTACAGGTTAAATGAAGCCAAAGCAACTAAGACAAGTTTTGCTTTTAGGACACTGCATAAATGTGGAATTTCTGGTTTTTGCCAGTGTGCTTGCTTTATCTTAACTGACACTGGGTAAGTGGCTCCACAATGTCCTCTGTACTTCAGTGTGAACTTTCACATAAGGTCCTGTGTACAATCCTCATTGTAAAAGGTTGCTATATTGTTTTAATAGGTTAATAGATGTGGAAACTCACTGAACTTTTTACTGCTTTCAGGAGCTCAGAAGAGAAATACTTCAGTGTGAATTTTTACTTTATTAACAAAGAGACATTTAGAAGAAGGTTTCCACCTATGAATTCAGTACTATGTTGCCTGACTTTTCCAAGATTACTACTGAAGTTTTTAGAATAGGCACCTTAGATTCATCAAATATTCATTCTACTAGAGGAATATTATTTCCTCCCTATTTTCATGTGAATTTAACTGTTGAGAAAAGTATTTGTTTGACTGTTTGGAGATTACAGCCTGTTTTCCAATCAACAAGAAGAATGATGTGAGTAACAGCAGTTGAAACACTCTCTTCTTAATACTCCTTATCACTATTACTGTAGCCTATAAGGACAATATTTGTGACTTCACCCCACTTCCAGAAGAATAACTAGATTTGCACAGACATCATGGAAATAGAAATTGGCCACCAAATCTTTATGACCAATGAGTGTGAAAAACAAACTATTCAGTATGACTAGCAGAGCACAAATTGCATTTGTAGCCCGAAGACTGAAGAAAATACCCCAACTATAATTACTAAAGAACTAAACTAAAAGAACAACAGACCCCTTCTTCACCAAGTATTCCTCTACTTACAAATTGAAGACATTTGATCTGCATCCTTTGGAACATACTGAAAAATCCCATATGCTTCGAGCAGCTGTTTTTACACCTTCACAGAGTTAATCTCCCTTAGTGTGCAATGTTACTGATTACCTCTAATACCAATTTCCACTAGAACCTGAGAAAGCATCCAACCAAACATGGACTCAGTCTTTCCTGCAATGATGTCACATAAAATGCTGGAGAACTATAAAAAGAATTTAACTACCCCAGAGATACATTCACACTGCATTGACAGCCCCAAATATGCCTTTCTAGGACTCCCTTGTTTCAATAAGTTAAGAGGCACAGCTTACATTTTTCACTCACACTATGATTTGACAGATATGATAATGGATCCTATTTCAGAGTTTATGAAAAACCTGTAACATGTCAAGGGTGTCTTACAGCTTTGGTTGCATAGCAGGCAGCTATGTCAGAGTAAGATGTCAGAGTAAGCTATACAGAATAACCTCATAGAGTTAAATGGCTTACTTTAAAAATTGAATTCTTTATGTGTAAAATAAATGCTTCCTTAATATTGAGGAATTGCTATACTAGACAGAAAAATATTTAATGAGGCAAACGCATTATATTGATATGAGAAAAATCTTCTAAACTTAGCTGCTTGAAAAGGATGTAATTTCCAATAGCTGATCAAATCAAATCTATTTCAAGATATATTAGTCAGCCTTCTTGGAAGCCTATAATTAGTGAGCCATTAGTTGGGTCATCATTTTCATATGCAAAATCTGATGCTAAATAGTTTGTATTTCTAACATTTACCTTTTTTTTCTAAATCATGCTACAGAACACAAAATGAAATAAAGCAGTGTATGTGAAATAAAAGGGTTGCTAAACTTTTGTTATTTTCAGTGCAAAGAGACAAAAACACAGAGGATGTAGTTTCCAAATGGACATGTGTATATCTATTTAGGAAGAAGGACAGGTGGCATTGTCAGCCAATAAAACATAGGAAGAAAACCCTGCTTACTCTCTTCCAATCCCACCACAGTCCCAAATTCTGTGAACTATCTACTTCAATGTGCATGGCTAATAGACACAGAACAGAGATCTGATATCGAAGTCATTGCAGGTTAGATGGTGGTAATTAGCTCTGAGGTGAGTACAAAAAAAAAAGAGGGCAATGCAAGGTGTGTAAAGAGAGTTATTGTTGATAAAGGGCCGATGTGAATCTGTTTAAAGACTGTAACCTCAAAGAATGTCAGTCTGGACTTTCTTCATTTGTGCTGTTGTCTTTGATAAATCCAATGAGGAAGACTGACAGCTTCATACCAAGTTACTGCACTGAAGCTGTCTGCTAGAGACAGCACAAATGAAAAAAAGAAAGCAAAGTAAAAAGTCCACATAAAGAATGATGAGTTCCTCAACTTTATGTTAAAAAATATCACTGGGAATCAATCAATAGTTTAATATTCAGTGTTAAATCTCTGCCGGACCATATTCTTGTCAGTTTGTTATTAAGAGCACATGCACACATCTTCTGGTAAATATTACAAAAGATAAAAGGACTCTGGTATTGTCGTTGTAACTTGTAAACTTATGGGGAAATGTGATATTGGTTGGCCATTTCACAAATTGTTAGACCTGTATCAGTGAAAATCATTCATATCTGTGCTCTTAACTTAGGGTAGATCAGCAACATCTGCCTCTGCAGGAGACCATGGTCCTTCAAGTTCCACTTTTAAGCATGTAGAGAAAGGCTCCAAGATACCACCTAAGTCTAAAAAGGTCACATCTACTTAACTTTTAGCAAATATTTTCCCTTGATCATGCCTGAGAAATGTTTGACCTTGCTGGCATAGGTCAAACTTCCTTCAGAGAATATGTTACATTCTGTTCCCAGTTAGCACTTTGTATGCAGAAACATCATTTCAGGAAAAACAAGAAAGTTTAAGAATGTGGACAAGATGAGCCATGCCACTCGACTCAGGACCGGCAAACACTTTCTGGACTAAGTTAAAGAAGAACCTTCAAATCTAGAGCCTAGTGATCAAGATTTTTTTCCTAGAAGACAGATTTTAGCCCCATTAGGCTAAGAGAGTAACTGAACATCCAGCTATCTGTTGTGATAGGACAAGGGGTAATGGTTTCAAAATAGAGGGAGTAAGATTCAGACTAGTTATAAGGAAGAAATTTTTTACAATGAGGGCAGTGGAACACTGGAACAGGTTGTCCAGAGAGGTGGTAGATGCCTCATCCCTGGAAACTTCAAGGCCAGGTTGGATGAGGCTCTGAGCAACCTGATCTAGGTGAAGATTTCAGTGTTCCTTGCAAGGTGGTTGGACTAGATGACCTTTAAAGGTCCCTTCCAACCCAAACTATTCTATGTTTCTATGAATTTTGACCTTTTTTTGTTTGACAGTTGTTGCAATGACTATTATAAAAAGAAAGCTAAGAAAACATCACTGCCATCTACAGTTGGATATTTACTTATTTCTGGCTATAAATGGTTCCTGACTGTACACCAGAAGTAAAGTAACATTTCCCTGCAATTGTAAATTCCTCAACTATGGGGTACAAGGAAAAGGGGAGGTAGGATCCTAGGGTTATGAGGCATCTTGCTCAAGGCTGAGTTTTAGTATCAGTATATAGAGGGAGCACTTAATTCCCTCCACATACTGTATTGAGAGTGGAGGCATACTGCTACCCTTGGACTGCAAAAAAATCCCTAGGACAGAGCAGGCCTGAATGCTACTTTACTGAGAGTCTAGGCCAAAGTACAGCAGATGCATTGAATCTTTACTAAATACTGAGTGAGCTTTGAATTTGATTGCGCAGGAATTCACTCATTCAAATTCACTCATTTTGCAGCCAGTATAATTCTTTTGTACAAAAGGTGTAAAATCTATAGATCTAACAGGAGAAAAAGAATAAAATACTTTGAGATTTTAATTAATATTAGTCTAATCTTGGAGACTAGCAGATATGTATTCATTCTGCATTTATAAAAGGCACACACTGGACACAGTGACGTAATTTACTTAACTGAAAACCAGACTTAGCATAAAGACCATGCCAAGCCTTGTCCTCTCACTATGTTACCTCTGGTACAGGGAGAAGGTGGAAATGATATATAAGATTTGCACCATGTATTGAATGTGAGGATTAACACACTCAAGGTTCCTTGGACCAATTAGAAAAGGTAATTCCAGCTTTTCTGGAATTTTCCAGAGTCCAGTTAGTGACTCTCAAGCAGGATACTTACCAATTTCCACGTACTTTCTCAGGATTAACTCATAGATTTACTCTGTTGCTATGTAGGAAAGAAGCAAATAAATTATGTTTCAGTGAAATTGGTCTGGAATAAGCAAAACATGAGCAAGAGCCAGAACATACCTTGTTTTCCACTTGCAATTCA
Source organism: Chlamydotis macqueenii (assembly GCF_036417535.1). NCBI lineage: Eukaryota > Metazoa > Chordata > Aves > Otidiformes > Otididae > Chlamydotis > Chlamydotis macqueenii. The sequence goes on along the minus strand of NC_141560.1, from coordinate 47,392,590 downwards.
AGACTACAGGCCCTCAAACTTTACAGTCCATGGAATATCTTTCTGCATTATCTGTATCTCTGCATTAGTTGTCTCTAGAGACGCTTATAAATGTGATATATGAGCTCATAAGGTGGCTGCCTCAGATTCTCTGCAGCTTAGAATCAGTGGAAATGTTGCATAAAGCAGACGTAACAAGAATTTGGCAGTCACCTGCATGTGAATAAGTTTTAAAATGAAGGTCTGAGGTGTAAAGTAGAACAAAGTTATTAGATCATATTCTCCAACTACGTGAATTCTCTGTCCCTGTAACCTTCAGCCCTAAGATTGCTGAACTGCATGAAGAGCAGTGCTTCCATAAGGCAAAACAAAATCTTCTAATACAAAGACAATGCATGCAGGTTATTTCAGCATAACTAAATTTAACACAACAGAGCATGTTGGCAAACACAGAACACCAGCTGTCAGCACTCAGAACTGACATGGCTATTCTTTGTTCACTTAATTATCTAGGTTGGTTCACTGCTTTATTGGGGTCTAATTAGAGTAGAAGTTACACGATCACTTCTCTCACTGATCATTTTGCTCTATGGATCAAGTCTTACTTTCAAAAGCAAAATTCTCTGATTTGTATAAATTTGGAGCTTTAGGTTACAGAGATGAGCACTAGGACTAATCTCATCTTAGTTCATAATTTTAATGTCAGAAGTTTTTATTTTTTTACTCTTAAGATTGTCACTTGCTTTCAGATAAACAGTATTATATGTCATAGAAGTGCAAATTACATCTTAGACTGCCTCCTAGAGCTCTGAATGCTCTGAAATACTTAGATTCTGGGAAGCAAGAGATGTTGTAATTTTTTTTTTTTTTTGAGTGTAGGCTCTATGTAGCTCCATACACAGCAGTCACAAAAGGGGAAGCCTCAAAACACTTGTCTAAGAGTTTGTTCACAACTAGAATTGTATGTAACAGGTTCTGGAAAGTTTTGAGTCAGTAAACTCAAATGTGTTTTTGTGTTATCAATAGGCAACCCAGCCCCACATTCTTCTGTTCCTACTGAGGAGCAATGGAAATTCCATCAGAGACTCTACTAATGAAGTAAGATAATAGCAAGTGCTACTTCTGAATAAAAAGCAAGTTCTCACAAAAGCCAGCTGTATCCACATACTTTGTATGGAGAGTCCTGTCATACATGTTGGTCACATGGAACCATTAAATGGAAAGATACAGATTTTTCTTAGGTTCTTTGGGCTTTAAGTAATTACTCTGCAGATTCACATTTCTGCTATTTTGTGTGGATTTCAAAACAGTAATGATTATGTTATTTAGTCTGGAAGTACTGGGAAGTAAAAGAAATGGGAATATACTGTGTCATTACTTCAAAGAAAAGTACTTGCAGAACATTTTCTAAAATAATTATGAAAATCTAAATGTTCAACAGAAAGATTACTGCTTGTGTCTGGTTTTGCACATGCAATGCCACTGAGGCATCGTGAAAGCTTGTATTTGTCCTTAATAATCTAAGAAAAGGCTTTACTCCATAATTTCTCTCCAATGCGGCACTGCATCACACATCAAGTTTTTATCTCTCCAATTCATAATATAAAAGTCCATTTATAGAACAGAATAATGGGCATATTTTATTTTCAATTAAGATTACTCATCTGTTCACACCCACTAAGATTTTTACAGTGCTTTTAATTTGTCATTTCTTACTTTAATGCACCCAGTTTAATCACAGTAGCACCAGGAATCAGATCATTGTAACCAGACCTGTACTGAACTAATCTAGTAGTCTTGGGGGGAAAAAAAAGAAAGTGTAAGAGAACATTTTAAATTCAAAGTACTTGGGCTTTTCTTTTTACATTACTTACCATCTCCCATTTTATTTCAGAACTGCGTAAAACAATGAGGCTGACATACCAGTTTGACTACTGTGTCTCCAGAAAAATGTTAACTCTCTATCCAGAACTGTACCACATTGAGATAGATAGTACAAAGAGAAAGAGTTGATTTGGTGTAATCAACAACAAGAACAAAAGGAATACCAAAAAGGCAGTGCCCTTTTTAATCTCAGCTCAGGATTAGTCTGTTAAAATTCCTTAGAATGGTGATATTTTATTTCACACTTATGCACATTTCAAAAGCACCAGCGAAATTTTTCAATATCTGTGTACTTCTGTGCAAGAGACCCAGATTCAGGGACTACAGAAGATCAGGACTGAGGTGTTCTGACAAAGCTGCCTCAGGAGTATAGGAAAGTTATTCTAGAAAGTACTCCAAGCCAAGTCAAAATGCTATCTTGAAATAGTAGAGAACTACAGATAAGAATTACTACTGCTTGTGATATACAGGAGAGGTGAAGGAGTGTGAGTCCTGACATTGCAAATTCATGAAGTGTTAGGACAGCAGTGAATCACAGTAACAGCTGAAGGATCCTCTCACAATTTTCTGCTATGAAGGCATTTCCAAGACTGAAATGTCACGGTTGAAATATACCATTTTAGAAGTAAACACTATTTAGGGTTACAACTTTGCTGCTTTTTCAATTAGCTCCAAATCTTTCACTCAAGGAAACACAGGGCATAGGCTTGTTTTCCTGGTAAAAGTTTTTTTGCACCAAATAGTAGAGATTTATTCATACTGGCTGCAAATGCTAGAGGCATTTTCAGCTCTATAGTGCAGCAATGCAGCTCATCAATTAAAGTTTTTACAGCTAGTAAATATATATATTTTTGTTACCAGAAAAAAAAATATCACTGGCATACAGGTAGTTGAACTTATTTTATTTCCTAAGTGTGTACTTCTAAACTCAAGTTGGCATCAATATTGTGGTCACTTGGCAAGCTTTCTTATGAAGCAGCTAGTCAGCAAGAAATTCAATCAGTAGAGAAATAAGAGATCCCAAAGGTCATTTTCCAAAGGGAATGTTTTAAGATGTGAATACCCACGGGCCTGTGAGTTGCTTTGTTTATTCTCATGAATAACATCTTAACTGTCTAGAGTGCTTCAGGGAAGTCCCAGGCAAGGTGCACAGAGCAGGGAAATGCTTGACTGTATGTGTAGTCCCTGTATCTGTAGCCCCTTCAAACTGGAGTCAATGTAAATAAGCACAACGTTCAGGATCTGACACTAACGAGAGTAAAAATAACCACTGAAGAACAGAAAGGTCATTGTAAACTGGCATGGGATGATACGTAGATGTCCAGCAGGAGTGAAACTGTTTGTGAAAACTTAATACCAGTACCTGCTTTACATATATGCATTTCTGTTGGAGAAAGTCCTAGCAAAGAAAGAAGGGGAAGGACCAACATGCATCAGCAACATGTCTCAAAGGCACAGAAATAAAATTTCAGGAAGTGTTTCAAGCCAAAACCAAAATTCAGTGTTAGAGGAAGAGTTGAATACAATAAAAGCTGAGGTATGCCACAAGACGAAGAAATGTCTAGCCTTAAATATTTTCAGAAGCCAGAGATAAAGCAATATGCACAATACTGCAGCTCGTGTCAGGAAATAAGATACAAGTGTATATAAGCAGTTTTCATTAGAAGTAACTGCACTGTCTTTTTCTTACAGGCTTTGTGGCACTAGTTGCTTGCTATACATTGGCTTGTTGCTGTACTGGCAACAAGGATTCTCCTATCAAGCCCAGGCAGCCTTCATTAGTTATGGTAATGAGTGACTTCGTTCTTTTGCTCGTCTCTTCTTAATTTCAAATGCTACTGTATAGGAACTGATATGCTTCTTTCTGTAAAGCAACTGTAATTTTCTGCCCAGCTTGAAATATTTTTTCTTGTTCATCTGAAATAGACGAAATTAATCTCAATTTTTTTTTTCTTGCAGGTGCTCTACAAATAGAAATATATTTACAGATAAAAGGTATTGCAGGAATATTGACACACAAATCTATCACCCCTACAAATAGTTATCACTAGAAATATACAAAATATCCATATGAGTCCTCAGATTATTTGTGTACAGATTTTTTGAAGATTCCGGAGAACCCTACAGCAGATATGTAAGTGAATGATCTTTCAGATATTTTGTAAAAATATGCCCATCTTTTTAACAAGTTTATGTTAGGAGACATTTTTTTAATCTCCTTTCCTACAAGGAAGGTAGAACCATCACAGTGTTTTGTAGCTTATATACACTATATACACTTATAAGAGTGTATAAAAGTGTATATAAGAGCTTTGCAGTGTATATAAGAGTGTATATAAGAGCTTATATACACTCTTCCTGCACTCCAAGACCACCATTATTCTTACAAAGCAGTTGAGACTTGAAACCTTGGGAGATACTGTGGAAAGGGAAATCCTATCCAAATACCACAGGAAAGATCTTTTCTAGAGAAAAAAATAAATGGGATGAGGAAACAAACTACGATTCATAAAGAGATATCCAACACTGTAGAAATCAAAGGACTTTAGAAGGAAGAAAAAGAGCTAGAAAATAAGAATAATGTTAGTTGCATAAATTTGAATAATTAAATTCAAGACAATTCAGTGTTCTACAGTAAATTGATCCTTCTAAACTAACTCTGCTTCAGGTTGGAGCACGCTGGTAAGCAGAAGGGAGTTATGGGAATCAAGGGGGGAGTCCATTCAGTATTAAATAATACTATGAATAAAGAGAACTTGATTCTGCAGAATTATCAATCTGACCTTTTCACACAGCATTAAATTAATTAAATAACAAGACCAAAGCATTTCTCTGTCTGAATTACACCATTTTTTCCCTGAAAGTGAGAGAATCTAATTATGCTCACATATGTAAGAGGCTCCTGTAAAAAGCAAAATCTGTTAATTAGTTAATCAGGCCACACTTCAATAGAACCTTTAATGGTGTGCATCCAGGGGTGCTTCACCAAAAGGCACATTAGAAACTCAATTAATTATTAATTATTTTAATAAATTACTTGTAAACTAGAATTTAAAGGAGCTATACATTTGCTAACATAGCAAATTAACATATTAACATGGGTATGGGAACTCCAAAGATAGGATGAACTGCAGCTGAAAACATCACAAATAGATGAGACTGTAGATTGGTTTAATCTGAATCTACAAAAATTTTGAAAGCTACCGAATTTTGAAGATCCTAATAGAAATCTAAACCTGCAGGTCAAACAGGAGGAAGTAAGTATAACATACTCACCATGCAAACTTCCTAGTGATTACCAGCATGCTAGATACTTTGTAAGTGCTGAAACTTATAATAAGATAAACAAAAATTGAGTTTAATGGATCTGAAAAAGAAAAGCATACTCTAGGATTGAAGCTAAGTAGGTCACGTCATATGTGCTGTGATATGAACACAGACTGAAGTCAGGTACAGGAGTGAACATCAAAAAACTTCTGCATTTTCCACTCCAGGTACCTAATAACTGTGGCATATTGGAACACTCAAAATGTGAAGCTGCTACGGTACCAAATTTCTGTGCAGGACTAATGCAGAGATTTCAATGGTGCCTAAAGAATTAAGAACAATTTGTTTTTATGTAAGCATAGTGTATTGTCTTCACTGTCATTTAAAGAACCATTTTTAGGCTTTCTAGTGCTTCAATACTTGTAGTTTACTAGGAGCTTTGTTCAGCTTATATGAAGGGAAAAGAAAATATGTAAACTAGTCTCCCTAATCCCTGAACTACTGAGAGATCTGTATAGTCAAGGCAATAAATGTCATACAATATCATTGCTTATATGAGAAAGAAAGAATTTTACTATGCATAGTACTCGGCTATCATCAACTTTCTGTCTTTTGGTTACGTTTCCTTCCCCAACAGCATACAGTTTCACTCCTGTCAGCCCTCCTTCTACCCCTCAATGACTGCTCACCCTTTCCAAGAGAGTAAACACTTGCAAATGGCTTTTACACCTTCCCATTTCTCTATTTTGTCTGATAAGCAAGTGAAAGCCTCCCTAGGCATGTGACCAGACTTTCAGAAAACAGAAGAGGATGACTCAGGAAATGTGACACCATATTTGATGGGAAAACACATAGAAAGCAGAAGTAAAGGAAGTGAGTGGAAGCTGGGACAACTTTGTATTTAGCTCGATGTCCACACATAGAGCCCTAGAATCATAGAATTGTTAGTGTTGGAAGGCCTTTAAAGGTCTTCTAGTCCAAGCCCCCTGCAAGGACCAGGGACATCTCCAACTAGATCAGGTTGCTCAGAACCCTATACAACATGGCCTTGAATATCTCTAGCGATGGGGCATCTACCACCTCTCTGGGCAAACCTGTTCCAGTGTTCCACCACTCTCATTGTAAAAAATATTTTCCTTATGTCTAGCTTGAGTCTACCCTCTTTCAGTTTAGAACAATTACCCCTTGTCCTATCACAATAGGCCCTGCTGAAGAGTGTCTCCCTGTCTTTCTTATAAGCCCCCTTTAGGTACTGGAAGACGACTATAAGGGCTCCGCAGAGCCTTTTCTTCTCGAGGCTGAACAACCTCAACCTTTTCAGCCTGTCCTCATAGGAGAGGTGCTCCAGCCCTGTGATCATCTTTGTGACCCTCCTCTGAATACACTCCAGCAAGTCTATTTTGTTCTTATAACTGGAGGCTCCAGAGCTGGATGCAGTACTTCAGGTGGGGTCTCACCAGAGCAGAACAGAGTAGGAGAATCACTCCCCCTTAACCTACTGGCCACGCTTCCTTTGATGCAGCCCAGGATGTGTTTGGCTTTCTGGGCTGCAAGCGCACATTGCTGGCTCATGCTGAGCTTCTCATCCACCAGCACCCCCAAGTCCTTCTCCTCAGGGCTGCTTGCAATCCAATTCCCTCTGTGAATACTTCTTATCTAAAAGGTTTTCAAGTGGAAAATTTTTAGAACAGTTAATATGAAAATGTCAGCGTGTCATCTTCTCTGTAGACTAAAGTGAAAAACCATATATTGCCCCACAATTGTTCTATTGTTTCTGGAGAATATTTTCCCAAAATAGATTTTTTTTTCTGGCTGTGTAATTTTCTAACATGATATACTACTGTGCTCAACAGAAAGATTACAAATAATTACCAGAGTAATTTTCTTATTGTAATAAGTCTGCTGCCCCTCGGTTGCATGTGAAACATATTTACCCTTTCTATTTGTATTCATCTGATATATTTTGGGTTTTACTGAGTGACAGGAGTGAATCAAAGATTCTTAAACTCCACTTTCCTTGTTTTTTAGATTTTTATCACCAAAATTACTCCTGCAATACAAAGTGGAAAACTGGAGTGACTTATGACCAAAAATCAGGAATGAGTAGCAGATTTTGTTGAAACAAACAATAGGTGTAGAATTCATGGGGTACTGGCGCTGGCCTGTGAGAGAATTGTTGCACTGCTGGAATGACTCAAGAACTCAAGGGTAAGAAAAGAAAAGGCAAAATGCTTTTAAGTATAGAAAGAAAACAGATCTGGGGAAATCAGAAAGCAAGTTCCATTTGGAATTTATCTTACCCACCTGGAAGATGTTAAGGAAGAACCTGTCTAAGAAGTCTTGAGGATTTCCATAGCCTTGTTTACAGGGCCATTAAAGGTTCGATTTACCTCAGGTAATGCTTTTTTCAATTGGAAATTGGAAAAAGCACTGATGTTTTAAATTTATCACATTGCTTTGCACTCATCAAAGGTGGTGTGACATCACGTTGTCATTTGCACAATACAAATGCCACCATTTTCAAAGACTTTTTCAGAAGCATACATGTACTTCTGTAAATGTGAGTCTAGCCCCAAAATCTGTAGTAAGAGTGGTCATTTACCATTCTATGCATTCAAACTTGGAGCTAATGCTTATAATAAGAACCAGACTTCATAACATATATGTTATATCAAAGCACAAAGGCATTCAACAGCACTGCTCAAAAACAAGAGCTAGTCAAGTTTGCTCTTTCCTAGGCCAGTTCTGTCAAAGTTTCAATACCTGATAAACCGTGATGAACAAAGCATCCCTAATGGAAGATGTAAAAACTCTGACCTCTCACCAATCTTCTGTGAGTTCTCTAATTTACTGTTCTCAGCCTATACTAGTTCGTAAGTGACATAATCAGCAGTTGCTAAACTGCAGTTCTAATAAGTTGTCAGTGCTTGTAGCAAATTCTCTGCCATGCTTTACATACTTTTGTGACATTCAGTAGTTTTATTATTTATCATTAGTATCCATTTATTAGTAGTAGTATTTACTCCACCTTAGTCATGTAGTCAGTGGGAAGCTCTGAACTTCTCACTTAGGTCAATATTTATTATAAAATAGTTTGATAGCTATTTGAGAAAGGGCTGGAATTTGTCTGCTGTTGGGACCAATACTCTAACTACAGGGAAAACAGCAATAACAAAACACAGATTGACAAGTGCCATGTCTATACAGTGGGTCTTGGGACCATACAAACACCAATATCACTTCCCTATTGTTAACAGCTAACAGATTTTTTTCATATTGCCTTATGTCTCTATTGAAGGTTGCCTACGTTCAGCTGAGTGTCTAGCACTCTGCAGTTTGTCTCTATCAGAAAGTAATCTGCAGGTATTATCTCTATGCAGCAGTAAAGACTTCTTTCTCCCATAAGAAATAGTAATAATGTTGCAAAATTACTATTTTCACTCAAACAGAAAATACGACTTAGATAAAATTAAAAATTTCAAGTTTTTATTTTTTCATCCATTAGATAGCTGAAATTACTTTGAGGTGGTTTACAGTATTATTATTCTCTATTGATCTAAATCCATAGACTCATATTCTTTATTGCTTTATTTCTGGAAAGATTAAAGTAACTTTTTTTCTTTTTCTACTAGGGATACACTTTCCTCTTCTGTCAGATAAAAGCAGAGGTCTAACTTATCATATAGAAGCTTACAGATTGATTTCACTCGCATCCCTGCATGTGAGAGAGTCATTGGAATTTACATTCACACTGAACTCTAATGGTGGCAAGCAGTAACTTTCATTTCAGATTTCCCTCTATGAATAATATTAGGCATAAACCAATATCTTTGAATACTAAGCACATTTGTAATGAGTTAGAAACATGCACACATATGCACATACGGATCTATATGCTGAGAGAGGGGAAAACATTGTTTAGGAGGCTAAAGGAACAAATTGCACTTTTCTCCCTTTACAAGTTGAGTTGTAAATATCAGATAACTTCTATTGGGCAAGAAGGGTCTCAGCAGATGCTGTTAAAATAACATATAGAATAGCACTGTGTAGCAGATACCAAAGGGGACAGAAATAATGAATAAACAAGCATCTCCAAAAGTAACTCGAAATAAATTCTAATTATAGGTAATATATGGTATGCGTTAGAATCACACTACCTGCAATACCAAAGGAACAGATAGCAATAAACAGAAAATCATGCTTGAAGCCATCTACTGTGCATTACTTCACTCATTGTAAGGTCATTTCTCTAGAAAACAATCAGGAAAAAAATTTTTGTCCCCGGAGTGGCAGCAAAATAAAAGGCATTTTGATTTTCTTACTTCTAAGGCACTACTTACAAGCAAAGCAAACAAATATTAGAAAAACACAGTCAATAGGTACTTCCTTACTCAGAAACAACAGATAGCCTAAAGTGCAATGTTGCTGCATCATTGCTATAATTTCCTTCTTGTGCTTCAAGAATTTTATTTCTTGTCATTCACCTGTGGAAATTGCTTATCTTGCTTGTCACAGAAATTCAGTGAGTATTAAGAGTATACTCTAGTAGGTATTACCTGAAATATAGAAACAAATTTCCTTGATTCTGCCTTGTCCATGCTACCTTCAAACCAGATACCTTTCCCTCAAGGCAAAAAATAATACTTGCAATAAATAGTGCCTATAATTCTGTAAAAAGACTAATTATTTTTTATTCCATCTCCACTTTATGTGTGGGGAAAAGAAAATCCCTTCAGAAGGGCATAACTAGTATAAAATCAATGAACTATAAAGCTGGAGTTGTTTTTGTAGTTTATCACTGAATGTGAGAACACAGATTCACAATCCATTTCTTATTTTGCAGGTGTAATAAAGTCCTTGACAGTCAACAAGAAATTATTGAAGATTACTCACCTCTTTTAAAAAATATATCAGTTTGTAAGACTAAACTAACTTCAGTAGTCACTAAATGTCAAAGGCAATTATTTTATTTTGTTTAAATTACTAAAGCTCCACAACTTTCTAATAGGAAATAATTCAGTCACTGTACAAGACTACCTAATCCTTTGGCTAACTGATATTTTTCCAATTTTTTCTTAGCTGAAGTTGTCATTCCGATGTGTGTTCTGCACCACTAGAAGCAAAATAACAAAATTTTCAAAAGTCATCTTAATAAAATGTTAAAAATGAAAGGAGGAAGAAACAGGGAGTGCACTTTAACTAACCACAGAAAAAAAGTGAGGGAAAGATGAGGAAGAATCTCTCCAAACAGGGCTATTACACAGTGTGCTTTTCAGGAATTTGATCTTATGGTGCAGATTTTCCAGAAGGGAAAAAAAAAAAAAAAAAAAAAAAGGAAGTGTATATTAAAAAAAAAAAAAGTGTTTTTGACTAACAGTGATAATGAAAGTTTATGAAAACTAGAACTTTTTGAAGTCAGTAGTGAAAAATCAATTGAGCTGAACTCCAATCTAGATCTGTCTAGATCTGAGTAAATCTATACCAGCACAATCTTGATTACTTAATGCCATTTAATTCAATAAACTTTTTATGATTAATTTTTCACTCATCTAAGACATATTGAAATTGAGTAAGTGACTGAAACACATTTTGCTTTTGACTATGCTGGTGTAAATCAAGATTAACTGTAGAGAAGTCAGCATCAAATTTATGAAGTTGCTATTAACAGCAGAATCCTTTACATTTGCTGCCATCATTACTCATTTAAAGTTTTGATGTCATTTACATGCAGAGCTGAGATGCTAGGAAGATATTTATCACCCTCTTTCTATTATTAAATATTTAATTACTTTTGCAGAGCATTCCAGATGAGTATTATGGACAGTACATGGTTGAATTAAAATCCTTTATAATGAGAAGGAAATGTTTAATCCCTTAAAAAGTTTAATGTCATCTATCATTTATTGTAAAAATACGTTACACATTTAAGTTCAATCATATTATTTTCCATTTTTTGTGAGTCCTAAAAAAATCTTCTACTGTTCTGTGAGGCTGCAATCAACTTGGTACAAATGTTTATGGAAAAAACATTCAGAAGGAAATTTCTGTACAGTTCTGTGTAGTTCAAGACTGTCCTTATCCTTTAAAGTATGAAGACAGAAAATTGAAGGTCTATGTGGGGTCATTTAACTTGGGCTCCTTCTTTGACAGGTGACCTCCTTGTGGCTTCTCATTTGTAAACAATTTAAGCTCCATCTTTAAATCACCTATATTGTTTTCTCTGTTTCTCCTTTCCAGACATAAGAAAGCCTCATTCCAACTTTCTTATGGGCTAAGTGCACTCCTAGCCAGTTTATCTTCATTTATTCTAGTGCTGAAATTGTCCTTAAGGTTAAAAGCTTTCTTCATCTCTGATGTTTATTTTGAGACATTCATAGTGAGCAATCATCTCTCCTCTCAGCTTTAGTTTTATTAGAATAAACACCATACTCTTCAGGTCCTTAAAAGATGCTCTCCATTCTCTTGATCATTTATTGTCTCTTGTCTTTACCTGCTTTTCTTTCAATTTAGCAGTCATTGACACTTGCTCTGGATGCATACTTATCATTTGTACCATGTTATCAATACTTCTCTGCTGGTTCTGAAACTGCTTCGCCTGCTACAGTCTGCAAGCGTATGTGATTTTTCAATAGCTGCTTCACCTTGACAGGTTACAGTCTTTTCTAACTGCATTCCCCCATGTTGGAATACATTTTGTGGAGCAATCTAACCTGAATATGATTAAAAATTAATAGGTCTGAAGCTGTATTAGCATGTGTCTAAATGACTTACATAATATATGAAACTGTTAAGCAGCTTCTTTGCAGTAGAACAATAATGTACCTAAATAAAGTTGTTTAATTATCGCAGTCTGAGAAAAACAATACATGCTCAGCAAATTTGGCACAGCATGCAGTGTCCAGCTTCAGACAAAACTTACAGTGGATTTGCTTTATGATTTAAAAAAAAAAAATATTTTATGACATTGCTTTTGTCAGCGTGGTTTCAGCACTTCTGTTAGCTACAGTGCTTTGGATCAAAGTACAGCAACACTTTTAAATAATGAACTGTTATCTTTAAAGGAAGCTTGGGAAATTCATGTTGATTTTCATTGTCTCAAGTATTGTTCATGTCAGGAGATTTTTTATCACTCAGAAATCTATTTAAAACCTTGTGTTAATGTCCCACTGTGTGTAATCTTGTTAGTGCTCTCAGTCTATGCTGAGAGATGAGCAGATCCTGTAGAGCAAAACAGTTGGTGCTGAGGACTCAGCATCCACAGTGACATTACAATCAGAGTTTGCTTTGGACCGACTCTAACCTTGTCCCAGGGATTGAGCATCCATCAGCAGCTGGAGTTAATAATTTTCCCCTGGAGAACGTCTGTTTATAGAATTTACTCTGAAATTGGGACCGACTGAAAGACTGTCTTCACAATCACACTTATGATCTAAATTGAAATGACAGGGTAGATATACTTAAGTGAAGTCTGTACTGGAGATCTCTATGTTACAGAGACACTATCTACTTTTAGTAACAGCAGTAGATATAAAGCGATGCCCAGATTGCGTTGTGCAACAAAGGGATGAGCAAGTCGCTATTGAGGAAGTGTAAAACAAGAAAGCTTGACACCTTGCAGCCATGACATTCTACCCTCTAAGAACACATTACTATCAGTTACCATCAGTACAGAATGATGAAATATATATCAAAAGCCAAAGAAAGAGCACACAGAGTTTATTCACAATACATTTGAGGCCGAAATTTCAGCTAGAATTTTGCCTACCTTCCTAAGGGAAATGAAATTGTGACAGCTAAGGAGTTGATCCCAACATCTGAGTCAATCATACCTGTAGTGGCTCAGGACTTAAATAACAAAATCCAAATCCTTCCTGAGTAGGAATTGTATGTATCTTCTTTACAATGTCAAGTATGTTATTGGTTTTTAGTGATAGAAATCCTTTGGTTTCCAATAAAGACTCTTCCCACCTTACCTGTAGTTTCAAAATGCAATATATTACGATACCTTAGAACGACAAGCACATACTCCAAAAGAGCATGACATGCTGAAAAATACATGCTGCTCTTGGGACAGCTTTAATATTGTGCTGCCATAGGGGTTAATGGGCAAACAACTTCAGTGAGCTGCACAGGAAAACCTGCTCTTTCTTCTCCACAGTACAAACCCCAGTGAAACTTTGATGACTAATATTGATTGGCTCTAATATCTATTAGTTAAAGCATCTGCCATATGTACTGTAGAAACACTGGTATGACCTTTGAATTGATTAAAGATACCACTGACTCAAATAGCTCAGGATCTATATCCTTTTGCCTTACATTTGCAGAAGAAAACAGACTTTTCTAGGGACCTGTAAAGCAGGCAAGCCAGGAGACAGGCTTCCCCTTACAAAGTATTTATTTAATTTAAATCTGGAGTTAAAGTAAGGTTAATTATTACTATGCCAGCATTTTTCTTATGTGTAGCTACACAAACAGATTGTGCTGTTTAATTGCACTATATCTAATTTATTAAAAGATTATATAATAGAAGAACATGGGAGTTTCCTAACTTTTTCATACAATGGCTGTTATCTCAGGAGATACTGTCTTACGTACAGATTCATATATTTATATTTGTGTGTGTATGTACTTGCAGTGTTTGTGTATATACATACACATAGACATTTGTATTCAGAATGTATAGGAACTCAGTATAACAGGGTTTTTTTTTACCTTATTTCAACTTGAACTAAGAATACATACTGTCTAGTCACTGACTTACTCTCCAGTTCACTTCACCTCCCAAACCTCAGCTTGTCTGTCTATAAAACTGCATTGCAGATAGACATTGTCTGTCCACAACAACTTATGGAGCACTTGAGATATCTATGTATTGCACTCTGTAAAACTCAGTACGTATATTTGAGAACATGCTTTTCAGGGAGAAAAGATTTACAAAATTAGACTATATATCTACTGTAATAAAAACATAACTGAGTAGTGAAATGTCTGATTAGAGCCTCCTGTGTTTAACACCTATTAAGAACAACCTCTGATGAATGCCAGAAAACATGGTGCAAAATATTGCAGCATGAAGTGCAGCATGAAGGCTGAAGACAGGGACACTGATTATTAGTGCGCTCAAGCAGCTAAAGACAAGGGTATTTCTGACAGTGTTTGCAAAACCAAAGTGCTTTAAGCCACTATGTTAATACAGAATTAGTTTGCAGACTTCTAATTAAACTGCAAATTATCACTGCTGGTATCCCTGTGATAACTCTCAAGACTGACTGAAAGATGCCAGCTATAAAAGAAATCCCAGTCTCTTGTCCAAGGCTTCTTTTCCTCTCAGATAGACAAGGAAATGATGGTAAAACCTTAGACCTCTATTAAGTTAACAGACTCTTACTTGGAGCACAGAAAGCAGAATAAGCTGGCAGAGTTTGTTCAGAATGTAGCTCTCCATCACGTCTGCAGTGGTTGCCACTGCTGTGTGGGTCCTTCTCTGGCCACTGCCTCTAACTCTGCCATCACAGTGAAGCCTGCATGTGTGAAAAGTGGCTGGTTCATTAATCACAAATCTGATGAAAACATTAACAAGCAAGAAATGGTCTGGTGCCACTTCTCAAAAGTATTAGACTGTGCCCATTTTATTGTACTTTTTCCTCACCAATTATGAAGCATTTATTATATAATAAGATTTGGAATGAACTAACTCTCCCTATGTGTCATTTATCTCAGTGTAATACATTTACTTTTGGAATGGTTGATAACAATTAGATAATCCTGAAGTTATGAAAGGAAATACTGTGGCTTTATTTTAAACACATATTTTACCATTTTGCATTTCTAGATACCTGTTTCCTAATTATTTCCTCCATCCTTGAGTATGAATTTCCTTAAGCAATTTACAAATGTACAGAATATTTGGTATAGTAAACCCTATTAATCTAAGTGGTCATATTGAGCGTAGATAATATGAAATCTATTGAAATAGAAAAGTTTTGACAGAAAAAAAAGAGAAAGAGAATTTTTAGCAAAGATGCTGCAGATTAGAAGACAAGTCCAGTCCCTGTACAGTATGATCTCTGAATTCACCCAAAGGAGTCTTTGGGCTTTACAGAAAACATTCATAACAAAAAGATGACTGACCACTTACATAAGTGTTTGCAAGAGTGAACTACTTTCTTGATCTGATCGTTACTGTTTATCTATAGTATCGGTTACCAGTTCTGATCTCATTCTCAATTCAATCTAAGTTACCAGTGGAACTTGCACCAACTTCATTCAGAACGTTTACCACCCGCTTAAAGTTTCAGCTCCAGTGACTGAAGGGTGGTTGGCCAATAAGACCAAGTTAGTTGATCCATTTTGTGCTTTATTGATATGTATGCTTGATCCTCCCCAGCTTCGACCCTGGGCTGGAGGACAGTTGTCCCGGGGTGGTGATTTCAGAAGCTTTGAGCTTAGTCACAGCAGCAGTCTGGGACCATGTTTATGTTTCTTGATATTTTACACTGCTTCAGATTAACATTTGTGAAGTGGAAGAAGATAATACTTCCCTACCGCAGACACTATTTAAATGCTGTGATATGTTTGGTTACTATAATGATTAACACCAGGAAGGCAGATAACTTGACATCGAGGAGCAGGTGGTAGAGATATTTTTGTTACAGGGTGAACTCGGTTCTCTAGAGAAAAGTGTCTAGTGCAGAGGGACTTCAAGATTTTGACATGAGTGCTTTAAAAGCAGATGAAGAAGGAGCAAATGCATAATACATTTTAAGAGGTACTTACATGTTAAACAGTGGCAGTATATTATTCTGAGACAGAGCTTTGAATTTATAAATTCTTTGGATTTATATATTTTTAAAGTCTTTTGATCTCACTTTTTATAATTAAAGCAATGCAGCCTAAATTCACATAATAGAAAATGGCAGAACATGCCAACACACCTTTGGGAAGATGATTGTGTGCTACTTCTTGCAGCTTTGTTTAGTCTCAGAAAATTAATGCTAACATTGATAAGCAACACTCATAAATTCATGTCAGATAGTGCTTCTTTGCCTCATTCAGAGAGTAAAAATAATTTCAAAGACTTACGTCTCCTGTGCTGTGCTCAGATGCTTGAATAATACCCAGGGCACTCAGACAGATGCCAACAGGGTTTTGTCAATGGAACATCAAATAAAGCTTTATTTTAATATTAATTTACATGTGCACATGAAGTTGTGGTGAGAAATGAGTACAGTTTCACTTGATGTCTTGGTATCTGTAAATAACAAACGGGTTCATTTCTTGACAGCAGGATTGGTGACTTTTTTTTTAAATTTATCTTCCTTTAAAACTCAAGTGGAAAAAAAAATATAAATCTCTTATTTGTTTTTGGTTCTATAAGAAGCAGAGTACATCTTTCAAGATAAATGAATTTTGAATCACAAATGGATTTGACTGGGTAAACTCCAGGGACTTGTAACAAGATAGAGCATTTCACTCCTATGACATTGGTTTGAAATTAGCCCAGGTGAACAGAGAGCAGGAGTCATTTTCATCTAATGTCTGCTCAGCAGCCTACACAAAATGAGTTGCTGGGGTTTAATGCATGCATCTCCTTGGGATCACACAGCCACTTTAGAGAAAGCAACATTAATAAGTAGTCAGCCTGAATTATGAATATGCACAGACAAACTAGCAGTAGTATGCAAAGTAATCCACATGGGGAAGGAACTACTCTAACTAAGCACACAAAGTAACAGACTCCAAAGGATCTGCTGCTGTTCAGGAGAAAAACCTTGATGTCAGCGTTCATAGTTCTTTGAAATCATCAGCCCAAAGCATGGAGCTCAACAGCAATCAGAAAGGCAAACAGATGTTCAAAGTACTAAGAAATACACAGAGAAAACAGAAAGCACCAGTGTTCCACTGTATGAACCCATGTTAGATCCACATCTGGAATTTTTTTTTGTTTTTTTCTTCATTACCTCATCTTAAGAATATTGGAGATTTAGAACAGCTCCTAGAAAAGTTCTTAGAAAAGATAAGGGAGCAATGATGATTTGAAGTATGGCACTGATTGAAAACAGAGAAAAATTAATTAGACAATTCTTCAGTTTAGAGGAGGGTCAAAGAAGAAGATATATGAAAAACTAGAGAAATCATGAATGGCATGAAGAGGAAGAATCTGAATTTTTATTCTCTTTTTCCACATAAGATAAAAACTAGGAGACATTAAATGAAATTATTAGGCAGCAGGTATAAAATAAACAGATGTACTTTTTCACACTATACGTAATTAAATTATGGAACACATTGCCACAGGATGTTTCAAAATACAAATATGCTTAGAAAGTGGTTAGAGAGGTTCATGGAAGTAAGGCGCATCAGGGATAATTGACACAATGCCCTTGCAACCTCTGACAGTGGGATGCCCAAGCTGCCGATTACAAGTACCTTAGAATATAAGTTTGGGTGAAGCATTTTTTTATGCTACCATTATTCTTCTATTTTCCAACAACGTTTTTCTCGTAGGCATCTATCAGCTTTGCCAAGAGAAGCTACTAGGTTAAATAGAATGGTCATTTCTAAAATGGTATAAAGAAGCCTTACTTGGCTATTGATGCATCCGACACTGTCCTGAACAGCATCCTTATCTCTAAATTACAGAGACATGGATTTGACAGATGGACCACTCAGTGGATAAGGAATTGGCTGGATGGTCACACTCAAAAAGTTCAGATCAGCAGCTTGATGTCCAAACGGAGATGAGTGACGAGTGACATTCCTCAGGGGTTGGTATTGGGACCGGCACTGTTCAGTATCTTCATTGGTGACATGGACAGTAGAACTGAGTGTACCCTCAGCAAGTTTGCTGATGACATCAAGCTATGTGGTGCAGTCAACATGCTGGAGGGGAAGGATGCTATCCAGAGGGACCTTGACAGGCAGGAGAGATGGGCCCATGAGAACCTCATGAAGTTCAACAAGGCCAAGTGCAAGGTCCTGCACATGGGCTGGGGCAATCCTAAACACAAATACAGGCTAGGCAGAGAATGGATTGAGAGTAGCCCCGAGGAGAAGGACTTGAGTGTGCTGGTGGATGAGAAGCTCAACATGAGCCAGCAATGTGTGCTTGCAGCCCAGAAAGTCAACTGCATCCTGGGCTGCATCAGAGGAAGCCTGGGCAGCAGGTAGAGAGAGGCGATTCTGCCCTTCTACTCTGCTCTCAGGAGAGATCCCACCCGGAGTACTGTGTCCAGCTCTGGAGCCCCCAACGTAAGAAGGACACAGACCCACTGAAGCGAGTTCAGAGGAGGGCCATGAAGATGATAAGAGGGCTGGAGCTCCTTTCCTATGAGAACAGGCTGAGAGAGTTGGGGCTGTTCAGCTTGGAGAAGAGAAGGCTCCAGGAAGACCTTATAGCAGCCTTTCAGTAAGCAAAGGGTACCTTCAGGAAAGACAGGGAGAAACTCTTCAGCAGGGCCTGTTGTGGTAGGACAAGGGGGAATGGTTTTAAAATAGAGGGAGGTGGATTCAGATTAGATATTAGGAATTTTTTTTATTACAATGAGAGTGGTAGAACACCGGAACAGGTTGCCCAGAGAGGTGGTGGAGGCCCCATCTCTGGAAACCTTCAAGGCTAGGTTGGACAGGGCTCTGAGCAACCTGATCTGGTTGAAGATGTCCCTGCTCCTTGCAGGGGGGTTGGACTAGATGACCTTTGAAGGTCCCTTCCAACCCTAACCATTCTATGATTCTATTAAAAAATACAGCAATTTTACATGAAAGCACTATTAAAGCCAATAGAACTTGTTATTATTGTAGTAATCAAATTTGAATGTCTGGATCATTATTACACATAATGGATGGAAGTTTTTTTTTAATTGTTATTTCTTTCTATTTAATTTGAAGTAGTGTTCTGCATCATGAGAAATTATTTTTGAACCTGATCTTTTAACTCATCAAACACTGCAAGTTGTTCATCAAGGCTATTAAAATATCTTTTTAAAAGACAATCCTGGTTAAAGTCTAAGCTAACATGAAGCTTTTAAATCTCCTAGCTGTCAAGAAACAATGGACCTTAACCATTTTTATGAAAGCCCAGAAAAAGCAGAGAATCAGTAGCAAACTGAAGGCTTTTCCCATAACAACGGAAAATCACTGACAATTGACAAAAACTAGTTTGCAGCTGTTCCCAAAGATCTCTTCCACACCGGGTTCTGAAGTCCTAGCTCAAGAGAAGGAGGTAGAAACCTTATGCTGGCCCCAAATAGCTTAATGAACAAATAACAACACATTAGTGAATAGTTAAACAGTACTATTCCTTCTAAATCATGCACATAGCTTCAATTAGCTTCCCAAACAGCTACTGAGATTAAATTGTTTTAGAAAATGATCAGCTATACTTGGAAACTTTGTGCAATCATCAAGGAAAAAGATCCAATTAGATTGACTACAGTGTGAAACTTAACTTCTAGAGAAATGCTTTTTTGAATTCCAGTCAACCAGAGGCTGCAGATCTCAGAATGCAGATATTCATGATGTGAAGATCACAGATAATCCAAACCAACAGTGATCATTATGAGAACCGGACAGGAAAAGGGCCAAAAAAGGCAAAAGCCTGTATGGAAAGATTTTTGACTAGGGAATATTCTACAGTAAATACTTCCGCCTTTGTAGGCAGGCTATCTATCTCCAGCAAATATATCTATATTTGGCAATAAATCCCGTTCTGTAATTACTTGCATTCAACAAAATAATATTTTCACTTTCTATAGAATAAAAATTTCTGGGCCTTCTATTACAATTATATTCATCTAGCAGACTAGCTGGATAATTCACATAAATAATGCACCTTCTTTTCTCTCTTTTCTCTTCCTTTGTCTTTCGTGAGACAAAAATCTCACCTCATAGGTTTTAAGATATGATGAAGACAGTAAAATGAAATAAATAAAAACATCAGAGTTCCCCTCAACATATCACTCCTTACTGGAATGCAGGGACAGTGCAGCTCTCGTTTTGGGACCCACTTCTGAAATTGAACAATGCAGCCAACATCTGTGCATGTGACTATGGAACAGGAAAACAGGTTGCATCAGTATGCAAGACTTGATATGTTTCTGTATTTTTTTTTGCGTATGGTTAATTAAGTTCTTTCTTGAATGTCTGACTAAAGCAAGATTATCTCTACTTTGCAAAGATTAACCCCATTAATACCAATTAACACATAACAAAGAAGGCTTTTAATGTTTTACATTATAAAACAGCAGCAGACTAAGGAGGATGGTAGAGAGGAGGATTAGCGAGGATCACTTGTATCTTTAGTTTATAACATCTCATTAAATAATTTATAATAACTGTCAAATATTTTATGTTGAAGAAGTTGTAAATGTTTAAGCATCAGGATCCATTAATTGCAGCAAAGAAGATAGATTTCTCTCATACTGTTTAATACATGGGAAACCAGGAAAGAGACAGGTAGGGCTGAGGTCCTAAGGAAAGCAAAGACTCAAAGATAGTATCTCCAGCACTTGGAGTTGCTGGTCACTCTCCCACTACTGTGAAAGAGAGTAATAACAAGTTCTATCTTGTGTTTATAGTAAAGGAAAGCAAGTCAGGACCATACTCAGGCACCAGCTACATCACCTGGGACAGGCACTGCAGTCGGCTGTTGTTTCCTGTGTTGTGCCTGCAGCCTCATCTTCCACTGACAACACTGTCACACCAGTGCCATACCAGCTCCCTGCTCGGTCAAACTGCCCTATGATAAAGATGCTTATAATAGAGCTACTCTTATGAATAGGAGAATAAGTCATTCTGATACAACTTTGTAGACATCAGACTAAAGAATTTCCCTAGAGAGCCACTCTTCTAATCAGAGCAGTTCATACTGAAATCAACCTTTTTTTTTTTCTCCTGTAAACAAGGAAACAAACACAAACAAAAATAAATGCCCTCTCCCTGTAAAGCTTTCCAAGTTCAACAGAGAAATTGTATTTTTTTTTTCTGACTATGGATAATGACTATATGAGCTTAGTTTCTTCTTTGCATTTAACCCTAATTCTCCCAAGAAAATCTCTGACCAATGTCAGTGAATTAAAAAGTTTTTCAGAATTAGAATTTCAAGTATGTTATTTTTTTCATTTACATTAAAAGGCATATACTTAAAAATAAAATTAGGATTTTATTTTCAAATTAAAATAATTATGTTCTTCCTAGTGCTCAAATAAATTCTTTCAAACTTTCACTTCACTGAGAATAGGGTCCTCCTGTGCCAGGGATCTCGACAACAATAATACGAAAGAACCTCTGTCCTGAGGCCTTTACAAGGGACATCAGAAAAGCAGATGCTAGAAACATTATTATCCTACATTTACAGACTATTTCTCCCTCCCCTTTCTAATGGGTATGCCTAAACACTCATAGGAAAATAATTTTATAGAACATATTAACATCAGAATATATTTTATAAGCAATCATTGAATTATTAGTTTGTTTTTTATTTTCCTTTTCAGACACAGAAGTCAGAAATGTTTGAATGGATGAATGCATATTGAAGTCCTTGGGAAATGTATTTAATATTTTTAGTGCAGACTAAACTGTAAAAGGAATTTTCTTCCTTTGTACAAGATGCTACCTTTAAAAGCCATGAAAAAAAATAGATCCTTGCATGTTTTATAAGAGCCAATTTATCTCCAGTCAAACGCTCAGTTCTGTTCTGCTTTGCCACCCCCTCCTTCTACTGGTATTTTATTCTTCTTCTAAAGATCTGAGAAAATACTGAGCATAGAAGCTGACACTCTAGGGAGTTCATGTAAGGGGATGCCAGTGTCAGACCACAAAACACCCGCAGATATTGCATTTCAGTAATTATATTAATTTTACAGAGCTACCTATATAAATACAGCGACCTATATAAAGCCTGCTTTTCTGAACTGACACTGCTGCTGCCGTGTATTGACTCAGAGACCTCCTGCTCCCCCACATCCTTCCTGCTCGTTGCTAGGTAACGGAAGGATTTTGTAAGCCAGCCCAAAACTGGCTTTTGGGTTTGGGTATGAACTTTTGTAATTTGTTAACTAGCAAATACAGAAATCAGAATTCATTAGCTGATTGCAAAATTACATCTTGAGGGTGTGTGTATGTGCATACATGTGTGTGTGCATTGCTGTCCATGGAAGCAGAGTCGTTTTCTCAGAACAAAGCCATGGTGTCTTTTCTGTATATTCCACAGGGATATCAAATGTAGCCATCTGCTGAAAAATTGCATTATCTCCTATCTGAACATTATGTACCTTCTCCAAATTTCAAGAGGCCATTATGAACAATGTGCTATTCAATAGCCGATACGTCAAGCATGCTTTAAAACTTCAGATGTAGTGACAGAACACAGATAAGTACATATGTTTGTGTCTATATGTTCATCATACTTCATTTAAGGATGCCTCAAAGCATTGTGAAATTACAGCAATAATGCATGTGTATTTAATTTTTCACTTCCAGCAGGATACAGCAGCACCTTTAAGAGAGGAAAAAGAGAAAATATGTACATGTTTGAGGTAATCAACCTCCCACAACAAATTTGGTTACAGCATATTTTTGCCTTGACACAGTCAGAGAGTTATAATGGCAGTCTCAAAGTTTATTCATCTCTCTACTGCCTTTTCTATGATTATAGAAAGGGATATTTTATGCCAACTCAATTACTCAATTGGAGAAGGTATGTATGCATCATGTTCATCATCTTCTTCCTTTCAACAGAAGTACTCTGTTCAAAACTAATTTCTGACTCCCCTACTACAGCACTTGCCATTGAACTTTCTGAGTCACGACATCTGAAAGCCTGTAGACCCTTGTGTCTGTCACAGTCTTCCATGCTCTACTTCAGGCATTTCCTTAAAAAGATACTTTTTCCAAAAGACTTACAGCCCAAGGTTACTCCCTTGCGCTCTCCCAGAGAAACATCAGGAAATCACATGACAGTGCAAATTAGAGTGCTGCCTGCAAATCACAAAATTTCTAAGAGGTGTACAAACATAACACTGTTCACTTAGTCACCTGGCTTTCATTGCATCTCATCACTTCATCACTAAAACATCACATCTCTTTATAAGAAATTCCCTTTGACTCCATTAGACTTTTGAGGTGGGGTTTTTTTTTCTGCTCACTGACAAGACCAGCAGTGACAGAATTCTTCCAGTCCACAAACCTGGACTCAATACATGGCGCAATTAGGAACAAGGAGGAAAAAAAAAAAAAAAAAAAAAAAGGAACATGATGCTTCTCCAGAGTCCTCTATATTGTATGTCCCTTGCTCAGGATTACATGTTTGCCTCCTAGCTGTTGAAGATACTATAAGCAGCTAAAATAACATTCCTGCACAACTGACAAAACAAACATTTCCAAACCCCAGAAATCTGATCACACATGATTTAGCATTTAAAAAGTGACATGGCATGTATGATTTAATTCACCCTACCATCTTGTAGTCTTCAATATCTTCAGATTAAAATCAGGAACAGAAATCTCCATTTACCTAAGAAAACAAACAACTAAACCAACCAACTGAAAAAAAAAAACCCTTCAATATTTTCTGGTGTTTCACATCCTTGACTGTCATTTACATTGTTTCTCTGTGCTTCAGATATGACCCTGAGTAGCAAATTCTGGTCTGTGAATGATGTAAACTATGCACTGACTGGATGATTGCAGTTGCCAAGGGGATTGTGATGCAGAGCTCTCTTACCCTGGAGGTGTATAATTGCAGGTACTCAGAATAGACACGAAGGCCTATCCAGCTTTTGATGGTGCTCCATGATCTGCTTTATTATTTCACAGAAAAGAAGTAATAGAGCAAAATTTAAAGTGAAAAATGTACAACGGAGAAAAAGTGGATTGTAATTTATCTAACATCAAACATGAGATATTTGGATTAGATCCTCAGGTAGTGCAGCTCCTGTAAGGTCAGTAGACATACTTAACTCTGACATTCTGAGAATCTGCACACAGAAGTCTGCATCACCATCAAAATACCAAATAAAGAGCAACAGCATAACATTTAGAAAGTTATTGTGCCAAAATATAAGTGCCCACTGCTTCTTTGTGTGCAGACTAGATCATCATCAGGTACTGCTTGTCTGATTTCAGCACAGACAATCCACAAGTAGCAAACAAAACTTCAGCGATCCCAGGGGAAGGTTTTGCCCAAGGGGCAATGTGAAGAGCAATGCAAATACGGAAGGTATGATTTATTTATGCAACACAGCACTCCGGTGTTTGGGACTCACACCAGCACAGGTGTTTCTAACTCTAGCACAGAAACTGCAGAAACCCATTAAGAGGTTTTGAGAAGCACTGTGACAACATGGTGGTTTCACTTCATTGTAATCTGAGTTTCCGTTTAAACTTTTACTTTAGTCAAAGAAAAACTGATCCAAACAATGCATCACTGATTCTTATTTCCAGGAGAAAAAAAAAAAAAAAAAGAAGATGTAATGTGAATGAATGTAAGCTCAGGTTCTTCCAAAACACATGATGAGAAAGACACTGAATATTACACAGTTTCTCATTTGGATCAGCTGAAAAATAAGCCTGCATCTCTTTGAGCACAATCCCTATGTTATTCCCCTTAACAGATGTCTGGAGTGGAAGTAATAATCTTTCTATTTCAACCATACATCATGTGTGATGCATGAACATTGCTATGTCCGTGTACTTAGACAGATGTATTCTGGAGGTGGAATTCACCATTATATACTAGAAGACAGCTAAGGGATAAATTTCACATAAAATATTGATGAAAGTCACTGCTCTTAAGTAATAACATAATTCTTAGAGAACAGAAACCACCTCCGAGAGTAAGTTTATGAAATCAAGAGCGCAACATTTTATTTGCATGGTAAAAAAATGTAAACCTACGAAGTGGTCAAATACTACTACTATAGTCCACAAAAAAAAACTTCCAGCAAGTCCCAGTAAACCATCCACAGTACCTGCCATAGCTAGACATCAAAATTAAAAAAAAAAATGCATACTCAACTACATTTTCTCAAAAAGCATTTATGTGAGAGACAATATTTTGCATTTCACATTAATAGTTAAGTCTGAATAATATGCTCCTTTAAATTGAAGTCATTTACTAATAGACTTGTGCAGAATAAAATAATAGGATTTGATTTAATGATTTCTCATAAGAAAAGCTTGAAAACAGTCCAGTGGATTGTTAAAA
The DNA here is from genome assembly GCF_036417535.1 of Chlamydotis macqueenii. Classification (NCBI taxonomy): domain Eukaryota; kingdom Metazoa; phylum Chordata; class Aves; order Otidiformes; family Otididae; genus Chlamydotis; species Chlamydotis macqueenii. The sequence continues at coordinate 47,367,254 of NC_141560.1, read as the reverse complement.
TTTGGATACTTATTTGGAGCTCAGTGGGAGTGACTTTAAATAGTAGCAGACTTTGCCATCAAAAGTAAATACCCTGGGAAGACAACTGCACATGACTTTTTTTTTTTTTTTTTTTTTTTTTTACTGTTTTCTGGTGTTGGCTCCACTGAAAAACTGTAAGAAAAATTAAACTTCATTGAGATCAAAGAAATTAGACCAAAACAAATAGAAAATAAGCAGAAAATGTAGGCCCCCTCCAGAAGGGAACTGGTGTCCTGGTTACCCAGGACATGGAGAAGGCTGAGGTTCTCAATGACTTTTTTGCCACAGTCTTCACTGACAAGAGTTCCTGTCCCACCGCCCAAGCTGTAGAAGGTGCAAGCAGGGACTGCGAGAATGAAGAACTGCCCATTGTACTCGAAGACCAGGTTCGGGATCATCTAAGGAACCTGAAGGTGCACAAGTCCATGGGACCTGATGAGATCCATCCGCGGGTCCTGAGGGAACTGGCGGATGAAGTTACCAAGCCACTGGCTATCGTATTTGAGAAGTCGTGGCGGTCTGGTGAGGTCCCCGATGACTGGAAGAGAGGGAACATAACCCCCATTTTTAAAAAGGGGAATAAGGAAGACCCGGGTAACTACAGGCCGGTCAGCCTCACCTCTGTGCCTGGCAAGGTCACGGAGCAGATTCTCCTGGAAACCATGCTAAGGCACATGGAGAGCAAGGAGGTGGTTGGTGACAGCCAACATGGCTTCACCAAGGGCAGATCGTGCCTGACCAATTTGGTGGCCTTCTATGACGGGGTGACGGCATCGGTGGACAAGGGACGAGCAACTGACATCATCTACCTGGACTTGTGCAAAGCTTTTGACACTGTCCCGCACGACATCCTTCTCTCTAAACTAGAGAGACATGGGTTTGATGGACGGACCACTCGGTGGATAAGGAGTTGGCTGGATGGCCACACTCAGAGAGCGGTGGTCAGCGGCTCAATTTCCATGTGGAGACCGGTCACGAGTGGTGTCCCTCAGGGGTCCGTGTTGGGCCCAGCCCTGTTCAACATCTTTGTCGGTGACATGGAGAGTGGGATAGAGTGCACCCTCAGCAAGTTCGCCGAAGATACCAAGTTGTGTGGTGCCGTTGACACGCTGGAAGGGAGGAATGCCACCCAGAGGGACCTTGACAGGCTGGAGAGGTGGGCCCATGCCAACCTCATGAAGTTCAACCAGGCCAAGTGCAAGGTCCTGCACCTGCGTCATGGCAATCCCAGGCACAAAGACAGGCTAGGCAGAGAATGGATTGAGAGCAGCCCTGAGGAGAAGGACTTGGGAATGCTGGTGGACGAGAACCTCAACATGAGCAGGCAGTGCGCCCTTGCGGCCCAGAAGGCCAACCGCATCCTGGGCTGCATCAAGAGGAGCGTGGCCAGCAGGTCAAGGGAGGTGATTCTCCCCCTCTACTCTGCCCTGGTGAGACCCCACCTGGAGTACTGTGTCCAGTTCTGGAGTCCCCAACACAAGAAGGACATGGGCCAGTTGGAGAAGGTCCAGAGGAGGGCCACAAAGATGATAGAAGGGCTGGAGCACCTCTCCTATGAGGACAGGCTGAGAGAGTTGGGGCTGTTCAGCCTGGAGAAGAGGAGGCTCCGGGGAGACCTGATAGCCGTCCTCCAGTACCTCAAGGGGGCCTACAAGAAAGATGGGGAGAGGCTGTTTAGTAGGGCCTGTTTAGTAGGACGAGAGGTAATGGTTTTAAAATAGAGGGGGGTAGATTTAGATTAGAAATTAGGAAAAATTTTTTTACGATGCGAGTTATAGAACACTGGAACAGGTTTCCCAGAAAGGTGGTGGAAGCCCCATCCCTGGAAACATTCAAGGGCAGGCTGGATGAGGCTGTGAGCAACCTGATCTAGTCAGGAACGTCCCTGCTTCTTGCAGGGAGGCTGGACTAGATAACCTTTGAAGGTCCCTTCCAACCCTAACCATTCTATGATTCTATGATTCTAAAACAAGCATATCACTAAAAATTCCTGATTAGTTTTAAAAGAGTCAACATTGGATAAATTTTGTATGGGCCTTAATGTCTTTTTTATGATATATGAAAGTGTAAGCACATCCCTCAGCATGATTCAGCTCTCTCAACAAGCCATTAAAATATATAAATATTATATTTATTTCATGGCTTCTCTAACGATATCTGAAGGTACTTGCTGTCTCCCAGGAGTATGCTTTTAAAGAGAACAAATAAATAAATAAGCCCAAGCTGTTTGGTTTTTTTTTTTTTTCCATTTACACTTAAAAGTTTGAGCTCACTTAGTGATAAAGGCCTACAGATTTTCCCCAAGAGCTTTAGAAGCTTATTAAACGGAAACTGTTCTCCAGTGCACACGCTGCATATGAGAGAGAAGGATGTTGGTAAGACTGTATTCAGTTTCATTGAAGACATTTATGAATGAAATTCCTCACATATATCTACATACTCACACTCAGCTTCCTCACAAATAGGCTCAATCATCAACTTCAAATCAAATAAAAATATATGACAATAAACTTAATCTGTGTGAGTGCTCTTCATGGTAATACTCTTCATTAAAAATCTCTAATATTAATCATTTTAATCACAAACTCATAACTGAGAGCAAACAACTTACATTTTGAGAGAATTTTGTGAAGTCCAGAATTCTGAGAGGCAAATTTACTTTGGTAATTAAATAACCCCATATTATCTTCATTATGAAGCCAAACTTCCTAAGAAGTTAACTAATACATTATACTAAACTAAAAAATAATATTTTCAGATAAGCAGTTCCATTTTTAATGAGCTATATACAAGACCCTGTCTCCTCTGAAGATCCTTCACTTTTGTGTGCCTTTTATTTCTCCCCACGTTTCGGTTGCTTGCTTCTTGGAAGAAGTGGGACCACTGGCATGATTTCATACAGTCATTACCTTTGCTTGAGTACTTTTTCACTCTAGCTCCTTTTCAAAATTAGCTTAACAATCTGACCATACTAACTATTCGAATGAAGCACTCCAAGCAGGGCTTTGTTCCATTTGGTTGTTGTTTTCTGTTCCATTTTGTTGTTACTTCCCAATGTTATGTTGTTTTCTAATTTAATATATCATATCTTATTTAATATATCAAGTGAACTTTCTATTTTGGGTCACTCTAATCATAAATACTTCAAGCTATATTAACTTCTGGAAACTAAAGATGTAAAGGGGTAAAAATAAAAATATACATCCATATATATTATTTTCTCTTATAACTAGCCAAACAGAGATGTATGCTATATGGAACCAGTCTCTCTCTTCTGTAATTCCTTATCAGTAGGGAATATTTTAAAATGAACAAATCAAAATACTGGAGACCAAGCTGTAACCTAGTTTCTGCAAAGGGTGGGACTTCTAATTTTTAGCTTTGAATAATCCACCTTAATGGCCCCAGTAAAATGTATTATATGCCTTTAAGATAATTTTTAAAAATTCTTTGGAAGCAGCATCCCTAAGCCAAGTTGAACATTTGTAACCCTCCTGTAGACTAAGCAACACCTGTGGAATGGCACAACAGCCCTCATCACAGACCTGGTCTGGCAGTACTCCCCTTCAAACTCCAATTGCAAACTCCTTGCAGCACTGGGAGCAAAAGTAAATTGAACGCTAGTAAAAAGATTAGGGAGAACCATTTCCAGTATACAAGACATGCATAACTAATACAGTTCTTATACCCTGCTATCCGGACTACAAATTCACCCTGGCTTTATTACTGGAAGTGATTACGCATCCATTACAAAAGAGAAGGTATAACAAACACATTATGTGTTCAAACAAATGTACGGATTTAATTTACTGGATTTCAATCGGAGATGAATGCAGCTCTTTGCAGCACAATTCAGTTACAGCATAATTCAGTTCTTTTTGGTTACAAATGTTCTTTGATGGGTGAGCTATGGTCTTTCTTCTGCATTGCAACTAGATTGATTCATTGGTAAACAGGTGCAATTCAATGGCTTCTAGACTATATGGCCTATAGCACAAAAGGGAGTTAATAATCTTAGAAGCTGGAATGCATTGTAAGTGCTGACTATTTATGCAGAAGTGAGATTTCAAGTCTCTTGTGTACTGCCTCACAATTCCTGTTCATATCCTCAAATAATCATCACCCAAAATGTACTTAAAACAAGCTCAATCTATTTCTTTATCTACTCTTTGTGACAGCCATTGCATTGAGGAATGCAACATAATTGTGTTATTTCAGGCAATAAAATGGTCATCCCCCACAGAAAAATAATCAAGCAATTTAAAATGTTGTCATGGTTGACTGAGCAGCCAGATTCTGATTTCAAAAGACCTAACTACATAACCCTGAGTAAGTATTGCTTTTTAAGGGAAAATTATCTTGCAAACCAAATATTACTTGGATGTGGGGGGTGAGGAGGGGGAAGGTATACAGCATCGATTGTTTGCAGCATCTTGTCTGCTCTCTGGATATAATAGCATGAGAGACTCCTAAAGAAAATTCTAGGAATTTTAGGAAACATCAGAGTTTTGCGTTCCACCCACACACATGCTCTTCTGTCTCCTTTTCACATACACACAAGCTTTTTTTATTTTTTATTAATCTAAGACCTCAAGCTGTGGACTTTTTTAAAATTTACTATGATACTGTGAGAAGTACGCAAAGCAGTTAATAAATCATACAAATCCTACAGACAAGAAAGCAGTTGGATAAAGCTGGAAGACAGATGATAGTTATATCAAGAAGAGCATGTTCTTCATAGCATAAAACTTATTTATATAGACTTCACAGTGAGGCCTGAGGCACTGAATCCAAATGAAATTGATTGACGTCACATATACCAGCCATAAAGTTAGAATCTGTAACTTCATCTACTAAGTATTTTAGGTTCTTTGGTTCAGATTTGACTTGGTCTTCTTAAAAGCATTTAAGCTACATCCAGCTGTAACAGTAAGAGATGACAACACCTGAATCTAGACTCCTTTAAACGAAGTATCACTATCATATCAGGTAGCACAATTCTATTGAGTTTTTTAGAACACAGGACCCATAAGAGAAAGGAGGAAGGTGGAGATTTCTTCATTCTCCTTCACTAATTTTCTTTTGACCATCAAGTCTGATTTCCTGTAGGCCTTCACCCTGTGGAGAACCATATTTTCCAGCTTGCTAAAATGTGTGCCCTACTCTGCTCCAGGACCCAATCCTGTCCTGCATCCCTCAGCCACAGGATCTGCCCTCTCAGTACTCCCCTCATGGCACAGTTTCTGCCTCAGGATATGCAGAGCTTCGTTTGAACTCATGAACAGCACCTGTGGCTCTAAGTGGAAAGAAAGGGAAAATCAGAACACCATCTATCTGTCTGTTTATCTGTCTCTCTGCCTTCATATCTGCTTAGTCATTGTTGCCAGAACCAGGAGCCTTGGTGAGGGGACCCCAATTCTGATAAGAGAAATGAGGCAGAAGGCAAAATCACTGTGACCCAGCATCACAGGGCTGGACAACAACCAATGAAACAAAAACCCAGGATCTCCAACAGGCACTGAACATCTTTGGTGTTGTTAGATATCATGTACCTCAAAACTGTGGTTCTATTAAAGTACAAGTACGTTGCCCAGCACCAAACAATAAACCAGCATGAATAGCAGGACTACATCAGATTGATGCTTATTGAGATCACCTATCCCAGAATGCCCACTGTCTGCAGCACATTGACAGCTCTCTCCTTTGCATCATACCAACTGCATGACTTCCTCTCAAACCCTTTGACTATCATATTCTCTGTAGCTGGCTCCAAGCTAAGGCTTTCTCCTCATATTTTACAGTTGTAATGAAGGCCCCTTTTCTCATGATTCAGTAACCACAGACATCTGACAACTGCTCAGTCTCCTTCATGGACTGGGACATTTTTCATTAAAAACCTTTGTTCATTAAAAAAATAATTATATCAGAATACTCCAAGTCAGCAACCCCCTCAAAATCCTCAGAATGTGTAACTATAATGAAAATAATGTTCCCTCAGATATCTCATAAAACCACATGGATTTTTTCATTTCTTTTTAAAAAGAAATGCTGCGAAAGTAAGTCCTGTTCTTCCCCACAGAACTTTGTCATTGTCATTCGTGTCGTAACTCACATGGACAATGAAAACAACAAAACCATACTTGCTTATATGTTATTTTTCTAGGCTATTATTGGTGGGGAAAAAAAAGTCTTTTTTTTTTTTTTTCACCATTTCTTGTAACTTAAGAGTCAGAACACTGATATAATTACTTTGGTAGTGACTTTTAATCTGTTCCAAAATTATTTTTCTATGATGAGGTTGTGCTGAAACTTTTATACTTTGCCTTAGGAAAATAATGTTGAGAGCCAAAAACTTGTGGCACCTCAGAAAACATCGCTATCCCCTAGATTTTTCCCTGGGTTTGTTTTTTTTTTTGTGTGTGTGTGTGTGTGAAACAAGGAGTTACAGAATATAACAGTATTTTTTACTGCTTTCATGTTTGCACCACTAAATTGCCTTGATGTTAGAACTATTTGCTAGTAGAAGCAATGTGACAAGGTTAAATGTCAGGCAAAGAAATATATTTGAATGCTTAAGCTACGCTGGTTATTTGAGATTGACTCAGTGACTTTACCTCCTAATAATTATTTGTTATTAAATTAAATATTTTTTAAGGTTTTAAATACATGTACTCCTCATAATCACATATACCCTTCAGTGTTGATACTACTTTTTTATTAGCCTTTCTATTTTGGAAAAAAAAAAGAAAATACACAATTTGTTGTTAGCTTTGCTCTTCAGTTCTTACAAACTGAAAAAATGCAGCAATGTTTGGGTTGCTACCATTGGCAAAAGAGTGCATTTGAATGCTAGAGTTAGGGAGTATTTCTTTTCTTTCTGTGTTCTTTATTGATTGACAGAACAGCACTGAATTTTAAAAATACCAATTCTACAGCACTCTGTTGTTATGTACTATGTTACACCACTGTTGAGGAAGCATGCTGCTTGAATAAATTATAGAAATTTATTCAACCTCAATTAAAGGAGTTAGACACTGGACATTCAAAGAATTATGTTCAGCTTTGAAAAGTAAAATTGAATAATAAGTAAACAATAAACCCACCTTTTTCATCACATGATTTATCAATGATGAGAGCTTGGAGATTTAGTGCCAAAATAAAGACATAGGTTTGGATATCAAGCCTTCCAACAATTTCTTAGAAAAAAAAATATTAATGTTAATGAAACAATAATCATACATTCTAAGACACTTATATTATGCATACTAGGGCCCAGAAGGAAGTTAATATGGCATTCACACAGCATAAAGAAGAAAGATTATTTTCTACCTGTGACACAATGTAATTTGACTGATCGTTGTCCCAGATTGCTGCATTATAAAATAGGCATCATGCTTCACTAACAGGAACCAAAGGTAGCCTGAACTTTGAGAAGAATGTAAGAAGAGCACTCCCCACACTGAAACCAACGATGATAAATAATTGTTTTAAACACAAAAGCCAGAGACTTATAACTGTATGTATATAGACTAAAATAATGTTTTCTAAATAGATGAAGGCAAACAAAATTAAAACTAGGATTATTTAGAAATCAATCTCCCTCCCCTTGTTCACTGTGCCTTTTACTCACTGCTAGCCACAAACTCCACAGCACCTCTGAGATCCTAGCAAATTTCTTTTTCCATCACAGAAGGATAAAGCTCAGTGCCACATCCCCACAGGGTCTCAGCAAGCTTTGCTCCTCTTTTCAGCCCATAGGCTGCAAAAACCTCCCTTCACCTCCCAGCTGTCCCCTGGGGAAAAGCCTTTCCCCATGATGGGAAAGCTCCCCTTGGCCCAGGTGCTCAACATTGTGAAGAAAAAACTCAGACACCTTTTATCGCAACTTCCCTCCTCTAACACAAGATGAGGAGGGAGATCTTGAATAAGTGTTTGTAACCTGCCTGAAAGACCCTAGTGGAAAGATTTGATGAAGCAGCAAATGACAGCAGTTCCTCCTTACCCCTATCAGCATTAATATCCACCCTGTTTACACAGAGTTTAGTTCTAGTACTTTAATGTGTTTTTTCCTTTCCATAAGGGCTTCCTGCCCTTTAGTTGAATCAATCTTCCTGAACACTTTACAGTCCATATTTGACATAAGATTGAAACAGACAAGGCTGAATGTGCTCCTAAAAGGACAAAAAAAAAAACAAAAAAAAAACAAAAAAAAAAAACCCACAATCACCTGCAAAAGCTTACTTCATCAAGAGAAGCCTTTCTCTGGGAAGCAGATGGGATGTCATTTCCTACAGCTTTCCCCAGGTGAAGTGTATCCCTCCCAAATCTGTGTCTCTTCTGATTTTTTCATGCATCTGTGCCTGTACCTTTCCTGCATCCCTGCACTTTCTTCCTAGAGGATAAAAAATGCTGTTTGTTTTTTTTCCCTTTCTCCCAAAGCTAATATTTGAGAAAGCTACAAGAGAAACAAGGGGTGTGTTGTATTATTTGGTCACATCTCACACCATCTGAATGTGCTACCACTGGCCACAGACCTTGGCAGTGCTGTCACAGATGCACAATAGGCACAAAACATGACATATCCATCAAGTAACACCATAAAATCATGTATTTTTTTTCAACTTGGAGATCATGATTTGTTGACCTTTCAATCTGAAATTCTCAAAGAGAAGCATTGAATGCTTGAGAAATATAAATGAAAGAAAAAAAGTCCAACCTCAGAAAAAAGAGCAATAGCAGTACTGACCACTGTTCACACTGCTTTTTGTGTTTGTGTTTCCCATTCTGCAAATGGGGAAACTGCTTCAAAAAATCATATAAAGAGTTTTTTTAGTTGACTATTACATAAACGAGTGGCAAAACCAGAATTACTACAGAGAGAGACATTAACTTTCTCCCACTTTCAGACACCTAAACTAGAGTACTCCAAATTGCCTGGTGGAGCATCTTACCTTTTCCCCCTGTTTATACATATGGAAATAAAATTTCCTGTCATATGGCAGATCCTCCAGACTCATTGCATTTTATTCATGGGTCAACTCTAACCTCAGGGACAACAGGGCCCTGTCCACACCAGAACTTTTACCTTTGGTGAAAACTTTGTGTGTCTTACTTTCCTCCTCTGCCATGCATGTCAGTGGTCAGCTAGCCACCCAACAAGATGTGCACTGTATCTTCACTGCTTTCCAGAGCAGACCTGCTGAAAAGCATCAGAGCCAGAACACAATGTACGTATATATCTGTATATATAATTACATGTCTGTGCATATACAATAGAGGAAAGAATGGAATTTTATATTTGTTTTTAATCTTTTATGTCTTGACAGTTCTATTCCTTCTAATAGTTTTCTCCATGCGCTCTTTACACAAACATTATCTGCATCCATGTATGTCCTGGAAGCAAAATCACCAAATTCTTTCTTCTTGCCGTTACTTGTGCCATTTATTGGAAATACCCTGAGAAACGAAACGGAATAAAGAGAATTAATCTTATCAAGTAGGATTGCAGAGACACATGACTACGGGAAGTTTCTGTAAGGGATGGACAGAGAGCAGTTTGTATCTGAACAACAGCCATACACTGACAACTCACTTACTTTTGCATAACTTACCCTCCAAAGACAGGGTCTTAGCTACCAAACACTTTGTAGCTTCACTAAGAGCACTTGATGGAAACAACAGTGAAGATACAGAAAGCTAACCACAAGGCCAAATTCAGGAGGAAGAGATATTACATTTGCTACCCCCTAATGAATATACTATGGCCTACTTGCCATGTGTCTGATAGTGTTTGTACCTTAGAGTAAATTTTTTTAATAGAGAACTGCATTTGTCACACAAGACTGGTCGCGAGAGAGCAGATACAGAAATTGAACATTTCTCATACACTTCTGGTGCACCCTTAAAGTCAAAGCTGCAACACTGTTGCAGTGAAGCATTGTGAAGGACTTGGTTCTTGGCCCAACAATCCTCTTAGAACTTAAATTTTTAAAAGAACAAAATAATTTCCCCTACTGAACCACTATAGCAGCAGATGTTAGATCACAACTTTAAAATTAAACTAGAGCAAGAGACTACTACCAGTGGATTAGATGCCACAAATTTGCACAACTGTAAAATTTTGGCATCATTCCTAGTAATGTGTTCCCATAATGATGCTATCAGTACTTAACAGTCATTTAAAAAAAGACCCATAATTAACAGTGGTCAGTACAAGGAGAATCCATTTGAAAACAGGCTGATCCAATCCTTCAGTGATGTTGACTGAATGCCAGTCTTGCAGGACCTCCATCAACCACACATGAAGTATGATTGCAGGAATCTAAACTACCAATAGGTTTCAGAAATTTTAAATAAGAAAATAGCTTAATAAAAAAAAAAAGCTTCCTTTTTACTAAGGTTGTTAAGTAAACTTTAGAGGAGACAGAGTATTATTCTCCTATTCAGAGATAACATCTTCCCATATTAAGATATATACAAGAGATTAATTACCTCACACCAGTCAGGCTGTTCTGCTGTTTTTCTGCAGCCAAACCTCAATTGTCACAGAAGACTGAAAAATTTGAGTTTATAATGTTTTGCTGTTAAGTCTCAAAACAAGTGCTGGTCAGTCATACTCTTCCATACTTCCACTTAACAGCAACTTTTTGTATTTCTGTGGAGGAAACATCAGAGATCACAGAACCATAGACTGGTTTGAGATGGAAAGGACCTTAAAGATCACCTAGTTCCAAGCTCCTGCCCTGGGCAGGGACACCTTCCACTCGACCAGGTCGCTCAAAACCCCATCCAACCTGGCCTTGAACACTTCCAGGGATGGGGCTTCCACAGCTTCTCTGGGCAACCCATGCCAGTGTGTCACCATCCTCACAGTATAGAATTTCTTCCATATATGTAATCTAAATCTACCGTCTTCCAGTTCAAAGCCATTACGTCTTGTCCGATCACTACATGCCCTTGTCAGAAGTCTGTCCTCAGGTTTTTTTTGTAGGCCAGCTTTAGGTACTGGAAGACTGCTATCAGGTCTCCCTGGAGCCTTCTCTTCTCCAGGCTGAACAGCCCCAACTCTCTCAGCCTGTCCTCATAGGAGAGGTGCTCCAGCCCTCTGATCATCTTCATGGCCCTCTTACGGACACGCTCCAACAGGTCTATGTTGTTCTTATGTCTCTGCATTCCAGAGCTGAATGCAGTACTCTAGGTGGGGTCTCACGAGAGTGGAGTATGCCTAATGACTTTATGAACTGACTCTCAATTGAAGTGATACAACCAAATAATGCTATAAGGGTAGTGAATGAGGGCAGATACTGCCATGAAGTTAGGGAGGACACATAACAGGGCAATACAGACTTAGATCCTACAACTGTGTCATGGAGAAAATGTATAATTAAAAAACTCAGCTTTTCAGAAAAATATCTTGAGTGAAAACTGAAGGAAAAAAAAAACCCTGAAATTGTAAAAAGAGACAAGGAAACAGGCTTTTATTCTGAAACAGAATAAAATCTATAGAAAATTTATTTGACCCGTGGAGAAAAAAGCATATTCAAAAACCAAGAATCATGAAAAAAATTATAAGGAGCTTTGGGCTTTCTACCCTTTTGTGCCAGCAGATTAGAATGAAATGAATAAAATAGTGAGGACATATAAATCTTGCACTTTCACAAACTTCATCATAGAGTCAAGTTTTTTTATCTTACCATTTCATTTCCTTAACTTATATTTGTTTGCAAATGCAAGAAAAGGAACTGTAAACAAAAAGCAAAAGCATACTACTATATTGTCAGGTGTTTCACAAAGTATCTTTCTTTTTTTCCAAAATCCTAATACCAGTTGTATTAGCCAGCCAAAATTGTTATCCCCAATTGAGGGGATAAAGGGGAAGAAAATGTATAAATAAGCCTCTTCTTAGTTCCTAATTAAAAATACTGTGTTACTGAAAATCATCCTAAAAGGTAGAAATGGAGAGTTCTGCAAAATTCAGCATTTCACTACTACCATCCTTGTCCATTCTATGCATTTTAGCACTTCTTCCAGATTCCTTTTAAGGGACTAATTCTAAAATCAGGAGGGGTTAATGTTAAAATTATATTTACATGTGGAAATTGCCAATTGAATGCTCCCATAATGCAAATTTCTACTTTTTCTTTTTTGAAACGATTTTCTACTTGTAAAGTATGATTTTTTTTTTCCAGAATTCCAGCTTAAATCTCTTGCTATAGTAACCTCTTAGTGTCTTAGTACAACATCATAAGATCCTAAATAGTCCTATGAGACTGGTTTGACCCATACAAGTCTAAGGACTGTTGCTTTTATAACTTTTAATGTAAACCCTCAGAGAGTTTCAAATGTGATTTATTTAGAATGCACTCATAAGTGTATTCAACTATTATCCAGCTATACCAGGAAACAAAATGCATGAAATGAGAAGAAAAAGAGGGAAAGAAAGGAGATAATAGCTTCTCACTCCTTTCCAACTTCCTTCTTCTTTGTAGTATTTTTTTTTTCTCTCCCTCTAATGTTTAGTTATCTTCTCAGGACTCTTCTCTCACCATTACCACTGTATTTTATTTTATTTTTCCTTGTCTGGTTCAGCACTTTATTATTTCATTGTTGTGCTAGGTAGGCCAAAGCTTCCCTTTCAGTACAGAATTGATTGCTTCCCCACAGGAGTGTCAGAAATCTGCAGGGAGTTGAAAAGATAAATACCTAGAGCCAATGTTTCTCCATGTAGAAACAAGAAGTGACAATATTTTCAACAATAATTACTCATATCCATCCTGGTGGAAACACTGCTGACACAGGCAACAGAATTTATTTAAAAAATTAGCAGGACAAAATAATCTCTGTCATGGAAGTCTTAGCAGAAGCCAGGGAACTTGTCAGTGCCTCTGCTTTATTCAGTCTGATAAGGCCTTGATGACTTTGCTGAGTCAAATAGAAAAACTATTCTTATTAAAAAAAAAAAAAAAAAGAGAGAGGGAAAACACTGTTTGGTTAGGCATTTGCTTTCTAGAAAATGGAGAGCACTGCTATTTATTGTCTTTTTTTTTTTTTTTAAGCGTCATTTCATACAATTTGGAATCCTTTCATAGTCTGAATATCCAAAGACACTGATTTTTCTTCTCCAGCTCTTTAGAATTTGATCAACTATTTCATCATTAAGAAAGGTATGTTCCAAGAGAAAAAAAAAAAAAAAAAGACTATTTCAACCTGAAAGACAGTTAATTAACACATAGCAGGTGATCAACAACCCTAATCTTATATACAATATTAAAAAACATATAAATGATTTATGAAACTGCCTTGCAGTATCAAATAGGAACTAGTTGTTTAGGAGTTAGTGGATTTAAACACCTAGTACCCAGATCTGCAGAGGTTCTATTTAGTAACACAACACTGACCTATCTTCTGTCCCATTGACCATTGGAATTCAGTCCCAAGACAGACTGGAGAGATGGGTGCCTCAGGAAGACAGTTTTAGAGAATGATAGTTGAACAGCTAGACAGAAACAGAGAGCCAAGGAGGACAGGGAAAAGGAAGACCTGCTTGATATCATGTGGGTATTGCCAAAAAAAGAACTCAGATTTCCACCTCCTTGCTCAGACAACTAACTGTCCTTTTGAGGAATTAAATGAGCAAATTAAATCAAATTGAATTACATGTTACAGAATTAAATTAGTCGTAGGGGTTGGATTAATTCTGTGGTCCACTAACTCCAGTTCCGTTTTACTAGATTCTCTCTCAGATCATTTATTCCATCTTTCTCTTTTTTATACATTTCTTCTTTTAATCATTTAACTTCACCTGTAGAATCACTTTTAAAATAATACACATATACAGACACGTGTCCATGCATAGCATTCGAAGATGTAGTTTCTCTTCTTAATTTTTTTTTTTTTGTAATTTAGTTGTGTTTAACTGAGCTGCTGTGAAAGGAACAGAAGTAACTTTCAAGTCAACAGAATTCAAAATTTTCACTGAAATAAAATACAATTGCAATTTATATTTTAAATTTGATGAAAATATAATCTGTGCAAAACCATCTTCTCCAAAATAGGATATGAATCATATATTGTAGTAGAGAATCAAAGAAATTAAGGAATCTTTCAGTGCACAAGCCATTTCAAGTAAATTGAAAAAAAAGCCCCAGAGAGTATTAAATATGAACCTCCAATGGGTAGCGTTTGTATGTCTTAGCAGAGAATTCCCTTGCATGCTCTGTCTAGGAAACTGTTGCAGAGCTGAAAGCCCAAATTACAGAAGATTATGCATAGGGCAGCCAGAATCCTTGCACAAGCCAAATGATACATAGAAAAGTAGCTCAAATTTTTGAGTTTGCAAATTGTATTATTAGAAAAGATGTAAAGATTATCTGGCATATACGACTCCCACTTCTTGCTTTAATAATTACACCTTACTGTTACTTTCAAGTCCAATAATGTTCTAATTTCTCCTATTTTTTTTCACTAAATTTCCTGTTTTTACATAAGATTTGGTTTTCAAAGTTCTCAAAAATGACAGACTTCATTTTCCTCTTTCTTATTTTACAGAAGATAACCATAAAATCATCTGATGATGTCATCACTTCAGTGTCTCGTCCTCATTCCAAAATTCCATACCTCACTGAAGTTACTGTATAGGATCTGTCTTATGAAAGTCAGTTAGGGTTCACTGATTCAGCCTTTTAGAGAGCACTTTGATTAACAGACAGTCTCGGTGTAAGCTATAAATGTATGAAAGCAAGGACTAAAACCAAGACAAGTTAAACACAATAACAGATCTCACCTCAGAAAACAATGAGTTATTCTTATGGAAGCAAATAGCATATAGCTATTGAAGTACAGTTCTCATTTGTCTTAACAGAGTTCTTAATACTGAAAAAACTTGCCCAGACTCCTTCAAATCAGCGTTAGCATTTTGTCAAAATATGGCTTTGCCATTTGTGTAAAACTTAACTTATACTGCATATCTGTGACTTTTTTTTTATTCTTCAAGTTTTCAGTTTTTTAGTGTGCACTAAGCCTGAAAGCCTACTTGTGATTAAAAAAAAAAATTCCCTCATTTCTAATCATACTGCATGTCTGAAGCTGAGCTATTATACCCTGATTGCTTCTGCATCTAAGCTCTTAAGTGGGGAGAAACCAATGAAGTTGCTCCCAACACAAAGCTCTTCTGGCCTGTTGTGCTCTTCCAGCCACAAATTATATACAACCACAGTGTTTCCATGGGGCACCACTACAGACTGACAACAAAAATTGTGGATTTACTGGGTACGTTTCTCAGAATTTCCCCAAGCCTCTCGCCTTGTTCATGAACCTGTGCTATTTCAGTAGTGATGGCTCTGGGTGTTAGTCTACTACAATAGTAATACATAATACCACCTCCATAACAAAATGTCCACCACAACCTTCAGACTAATTGTAGATTGAATGTTAGTTGCAAGTTTGAAATGAGATTTTTTTTTGACAATATCCACACCTGAGAGAGTTGAGGCTGTTCAGCCTGGAAAAGAGAAGTCTCTGAGGAGACTTATAGCAGCCTTCGAGTACCTAAAGGGGTCTTACAGGAAAGACAAGGAGAAACTCTTCAGCAGGGCCTGTTGCGACAGGATGAGGAGTGATAGTTTTAAAATAGAGGGAGGTAGATTTAGATTAGATATTAGGAAATTTTTTTATTACAATGAGTGTGGTAGAACACTGGAACAGGTTGCCCAGAGAGGTGGTGGATGCCCCATCTCTGGAAATATTCAAGGCAAGGTTGGACTGGGCTCTGAGTAACCTAATCTAGTTGAAGATGTCCCTGCTACTTGCAGGGGGGTTGGACTAGATGACCTTTCAAGGTCCTTTCCAACCCTAACGAATCTATGATTCTACAAAAGAGAAAAAGATGCATTAAATAGCTCTACCATGAAAAACAGAAACCCAGACACTGAAGTCTAACTCTTCTTATTATATCTTGAAAATAAGAATAAATTATTTCTTCATTTACTTCTTTTGGTATAAAATTGCAAGGTAGCTCCTAATATTTCCGAGACTTCCACCGCCTGGACATAGGAAAAAAGTGAAAAGTTCAGAACCACTGTGCTTAGCTCATGTGAAACATGAACCATAAACTTCAGAGAAGGATGAACCAGTTGAAAAGATTTTCCATTCTCCTCACTGAAAAGACTACAGTTATGGTCATATCTGACATATAAAAGCTTATAACAGCTGTTATGAAATATTTTCACAAGACTATGAAGATAGTACAACTAAGTACAACATTAATTTAGTTATCTTTTCTCTATGCTGTGATCAACCTATAATGCCATCAGTGGGAATAGGGAATTTTGAAACCATTATACATAATTTTTAATGCATTAGAATATTTTAGAAAAAGTACAATTACTGTAATAATTTTCATATATTTAGCCCTTTTCAAAGTAAAATAAAATGTCCATCTTATATGGTGAATTGAATGGAACTCACTTGCTTTGCTTTTAACAAGTTATTTCTGCATATGGCAAGATTTGTAAGACTTGATGATAATTCCAGAAAGAAAATGATTTGCACTATGTATTTGTACAGGACCACAGGTAAACATCTTCAAACTCCATCAAATGAACCGAAGAATAATTCATCCTTTCTCATGAGCCCGCTGGAAAGTGATACCTTATAATCAAGATCACAGGGGTTTTTTTTTTTGCACTTTTTTTTTTACATCACACAGCATCTACAATGTGGTTACCTGCAAGAGAAGTTTAATTAGAGTTTTCTATCAGTTGTGCTCTGCCATATAGGACACCCAGGCTTCATTCTTAACATTGTAGTCTCTGGAGCAGTAACAGGCTGCATTGGCACATTATTTGAGCACCAAAACAAGAAAGCACAGCACTCCTCTCACTTTATTGCAGACCTCAGTTCATAATTTAAACCGTGATGTTCTCTAGCTCTAACTTAATCTTCACAAGTACTGGGTGATTTATAGAAGTAGAAAGGAGTCAGAAATGATCTCTGTGGTTCCAAGAAGCATACGGAAGATGCTGGGAAAATCATAACTAATATGGTTTCCATGTAACAGATATATACTCACCCAATCAAACATACCAAAATGCTTTTTCTTTATGCTAATTATGAGCAAACAGGAATATCTCATTATTTTGATTAGCCAATAAAACCAGATTAACACTCAGTAATAACGTACATATTGTTTAAAACAGTCACTGATATTATTATGTATTACTCCAAAGAGGAATAAAGATTGCCACCAACCAAGCGTCTCACTTGGCAATACCTGGATCTTTTTTTTCTTAAAGGCTTCCTATCCAGTGTGTAAAAGTTACCCGTTTATAAAACCATGGTGACCATAAATGCTTTCACAAATACTGGTTAGAGACTAATCATTATTTCTTAACACGAACCTGTTGATTACAGATGGCCTAGATTTAGGTTTCCTGGAAAGAATTTTTTTCAATTTTCAGATAAGCATTGGTCATGGACACAATGTTACTAGCCAGATGGGCAAAGTACAAATAGCACCATGTAATTGCACTGTTTCTGTACAGACTCTATCACAATGCTTAAAAGAAACCACCAATGAAATTCTCTGATGCACTTTGAAGAAAAAGGCAAAGCTAGGAATCACAACTGCAACATTTTACATTCAGGTCCATCTTTGTCCTCTATTAAGATTCCCTTAGAGTCTATATTATTTTTCATGTAGTACATCAAAGGATAATGTCTTGCTTTGTGTTTCTTTGAGATTATTATAGAACTTTGGGTTTCATTCTGTATTATACTTATCAGACTCCTTGCAGGGTGTGATTCATTGTCACATATCTCCACTGTGTCCTCTTTAAATCAGGCCTTCTTACTACAATATTCACTTGCAACCTTGAGAATTGTGCATCCAACAAGAGATATTTACCCCCTCACCCTAGCAGAAATTCCTTCTTAAATTTACAGAATAGAAGTCTACTGTTCGGTAGGGTCTCCATCCTGCATGCTATTGCATACAAGAAAGCTCCAAAGAGATTTTGATAAGAACTAAGAATGTTATTTACCTGGCACAGAACCCTGAAAACTCACAGTAAGGGTGGTTAAGGAAGAAAATAGATGAAAAAACATTCAGAGATGATATATATGATTCATTTTACTAATCTAAATTGTCCTAAAATACTTCTATTCAGTTGCCAACACATAAAGTAGTTTAATTTGGCAGAACTTCTACTTGGAGGATCAAGGTGTCCTGAAGCTGGTTCTCTTATGCAAAGCCTTCCTTTTAGCTTTCAGTATGCAAGGTATACACCATTCCTATACCAATAAGCTAAATACAGAGAATGTATATAAACAGAAAGGAAAAGGGTGTACATTTCCTATTGCTAAAGGAGTCTGAGTGTAAATTAATGTAAACTCATTACTCTACAGGGAGTCTAATTGTTATGTAAATTACAGTAACCTATCCTCTCCTCTGATTTGGTTGACTTTCTTATTTCTGTTTTTTTAAAGCAAAATCCTCAGACTTCTTCCTGTGAGTTACTCTGTTAACAGCACTTTGATTTCATTTTGCACATAGGGATACAGCTCTGATTATAGGTATTATAGACAGCAAAACATACTTCACATTTATGTCTAGAAGTACCAGAACAACTGAACTGGCAACCCCTAGCTTTGGTTTAAAGATGAATTTTCTTATTGATAGTTACAAATAACAAAACAAAACAAAACAAAAAGAACAAACTTTTCAGCTTTGTCTAATAAATTGATAACTGAAAATCCTTGCAGAACTTCTCCTGGCATTGTGAAATACATCTTGACATATAATAGAGATAATTGAAAACATCATTAGAAGGAATGATCTTAATTTTGCATTAAAAGTCAAACAGCCTTGTTTGCCAGTATGCTGCTTACATAAACTAAAAGGAAAACTAAGCTATTCTTCAGTAATGATCCAAAATGGTTTAATTATTCTCTTTAAAGTTATTGTCTTTTGGACCATCACAGCAGAATACCATAAGAATTTTAACAGACTTTTGATGTTTAAAACCACGCTAAAAATGAGCTATATCCAAGTACAGAAAAAACAATATTTTATTTATAATCTTAGTTTAGTGTTTGAACTACAAATTCTGGTTCTAGAATTGTTTAAAATATCATGGGTTTTAAAGGTTTTCACAAGTAAATTAATTTCTTGGAGTTTTGTTTTTTTTTTTTACTTCCATTTTTTTCACAGAATGGTGCTTTCGTTAAATACAGAGCAAATCATTACATGGAAAAAAAAAGTTTTGCTTGTTTGTTTTTCTCACATGTAAAGTTGCTATTATTATTCCATTCTCTATTGAATAATTTCAAAAAAGGCATGAGAAAACAAAAGAAAAAAAAAGAGAAAAAGTGACAAAATAGACCGAATCTCACCACTAGAATTCACCATAAAAATTCCCAAAGTGTAACAGAATTCTTACAAAATTTCTTAGACCAGTTCTTTTAGGGAATCAAGATCTCCTATGAAAAATATGGCAAATGGGAATCAGGGTAGGCTGGGGAGGAAAAAGGGAATGAGGAGGGTAAATAAGTGCAGCAAAAACAGGTTCTGAGGAATACACATAATTTTGTCTGCTTTAGATCACAATAGAATTTTTAATAAATAAATTTCTTTTTCTTTGTAAAGACACTTTTTTGAAACAGTAGATTTAGCCCAGTCATTTGTGTCATTTTGTTTTATAAACCATCATTTGTTGTCCCCACCCCCACCCCATAATGTCATAAATGTTTTAGATTTGAGTCTCTTGTACATTGTCTTTTGAGTTCATTCGGATCAATAACGGTTCATGCACTGAACTGTGTATTGAATTTATTGTGTTAACTGTTGTTGTGTGGTTGAAAGGAGACTTATAAGAGTTATAGTGATTTAGGTGCTCATGCTCTATTGCTGGCATGGGCAAGTGACTCTCTATGGGTGTGTCACCTGTAAGCTCATCATCCACATTAATGATCTCTACAGTCCGTGTCGGAGCATGATGGTTCTGCCGGTGATGCTGTTTCCTCATTTTGTAGAAAATTACCAGCATCACAGCAGCCATGAGAGTGATAGCCACAAAACAACCAATTATTATTTTGGTAGTCTTCATAACCTCATCTATTCCTGGGATCCCATTGTTTGCGTCCGTCACAGGAATGGTGAATGTTTTTTCTGTTGATCTTGTGCTCTGTGGAGTGAGTGAGGTTGTCATGTTAGTGGTCTCCCAGTTGGTAACTGGTGTGGGCCCAACCTGCTCTGTGGTCTGTGCCTCATCCTGAGAAGGTTCCACAGTCTCTACTGTGACGGTTGAAAAGTACGTGTAACCAGGGTTATCCAGGGCAGTAACATTCAGTGTGGCAGAAGCTGTGGTATTCCCAACAGAGTTACTCACCATGCATGTATACAAACCCGTGTCTTGCACAGTTACCTTTGTAAAATTTAATGTGCCGTCACTGAGCACAGCAATCCGAACTCTGTATGCCCCATGCGTCATAACAGATCCATTTGGAGTAATCCAAGATACAGAGGTCAGGGAGGTTGATGCCCGGCATTTCATCTCTGCAGCCATGCCTTCTGTGACGTTGAGGTCTGCTGGCGGCTCCACTATGACTGGAGCATAACACGTGAAGTAATTCAGGTCCAGCTCACCAATGTACCTTCCTTTTAAACTGGGAGGCGTGTGGCAACGGGCACAGCATGCAGTATTGGAGGGTGCCTTGTCTTTAATCCACCAGCTAAGCCAAAGGATATCACAGTTGCAGTTCCAAGGATTGTGATGCAAGTGGATCCTTTCTAGACGGAGTGGTGTGAACAGGTCATGAGGCAGTAGTGTTAGATTGTTGTGTGCCAGATTGATCTCTACAAGTGACTGCAGGTTATCAAAAGCATTCCTTTCTATCACTTGAATCTGGGACTGTATCATCCACAATTTCTGAAGATGCATTAACCCTTGGAAAGAACCTGGCCGGATGGCAGTCAGGTGATTCCCAGAAAGATCTAACTCATCCAGTTTTACAAGTGGAGTGAGGTTAGGGATCTCTCGAAGGTTACACATGGCAAGGTTCAAATACCTCAAGTTGGACAGACCTTCAAAGGCACCTTCTGAGATGTATGACAGCCTTTTCAATTCCCCCAAATCCAACCTCCGGAGAGAAGGGATTCTGTTAAAAGCATAAGAAGGGATGCTCTCAATGGGGTTGTTTCTCAACCACAGTTCCTTCAGTTTTGACAAGTATACAAAAGCCCCATTTGGAATAGTGGTCAGACGATTGTCAAAGAGTTCCAAAGTATTGAGATTGGCCAGACCATTGAAAGCCCCTATTTCAATTGTTCTGATGTGATTCCTGCTGAGCTGCAGGATTTCTAGGTGCCTCAGATGCTTGAAGCTATTCACTTTAATGATTTGGATCTGGTTCTCATGGAGATTGAGTAACCGGGTGTTGGTGGAGATGCCGTCTGGCACGTCTCTCAGATTTTTCCGTACACAAATCACTTTACTGAACTGGTTGCTGCAGGAGCAGACAGAAGGGCAAGTTTGAGCCCTCACTAGACCAGCCACCACAAGAAGCTGAAGAGCCAACAACACCACAAGCAGGGGGTCAAATAGGGCCCTGTTAAACCTAGGACCTATCATTATCTGCTGTGGATGTAAGGTCATCTTGTTCAACATTCATAATTTATTTGGTGTCGGTCCTTCTGGAGTTTGAATAGCCTGAAAGAAAGAAAGGAGGAGGAGAACATTAAATTAATCTCAAATATTTAAGCGTACTCCCTAAACAAAGACATCTCAAGTCCTTTCAGTCCTCTACAAATTTCATGAAAATCTGCAGAGAGAATAGCTATAGAAATTCTAATATTTTGTTTCCTGTACATCTATGTTTGTCAACTGCAATTGGCAATGAAATAAGAAAAAGCCAGACACTAGCTTTTCCTGCTCATTCCAATGTGTAACGCATGTAGCTGGATGGCATATAAGAAGTTCAACCACAGTGGATACCTAAAAGAAATGTTCTAACTCAGGGGGAGAGTTGAACAAAGTGACAAGGGCCTCAAAAGGCAAAAATTAGTGAGATAGGAATCATCAGAATATTCAAGGTGTTAACCTTCTTGACACACTATAAGACAAGACAATAGATAATATGAAGAGCAAGTGGAGACTCCTGTTTTGTATGGATAAAAATCTTTGTCTATACAAATGTGATTCCTGCATCAGAGTTAACTAGAAGTAAAGCCTTTAATACTCAATGTAGCAGGTCACGCAAATGTCAGGGCAAGATGCTGCCTACTTCAAATTAAAAAAAAAAAATACAAAAGAAACATGCTGAGCATCAATTCTTTCCTACTGTTAAACAGCATCATCCAATTTCATGATATTTCCTCCTCAATTCTTTTGTTTGGCACCAGCAGCAAAGAAACACTCATTAGTAAATATATGCTGAACATAGAAATAAGAATAGCCATTTAAATGCTAAAAAAATGTCTCTGTAGCTTCAGGGTTGGCAGTTTCATTGGCATCTCTAAAAAAAATCATACAGGTCTTACTGTAAAGGAAAAAAAAAGACCTTTACACTACAATGATTACCATTTTAAGAATTTCAGTACTGATTCATTTATGGTAGTTCTTAAAGCCCCCAGCCCACAGTTCATTTTCAGTCCGCTGCTCACTGCAAGGTCCCTTTGCTGTAGAGATTAATGAAATTTCCTATAAATCAGCCAAAAGTGAAGTCTTAGAAATTACAGCAAGCTTGAAGCATATTTATCACTTAGATAACCCAGATGCATAATACATGTATTCAGTAAAATAAAATACTATTTCCACTCCAGGCTCCAACTTCTTTCATTTTGTGTAAAAAAAAAAAAGCTATCTTTCTTTAAAAAAAAATACAGGAAAAAGTATATTAACTTGCACCTCACAGCAATTCATTTAATGAAAGACTTGTTTTCTAATTATATATTCAGATAATATGTTTTTGATAATTCATTTCTTCCTTAAAAAAAAACCAAACTTGTTATAATGGTTCAGAGCTAGCAAGTATTCTCATCTCACTTTTAATGATTTACTGCAGAGAAAGGCAATATAATGGTTAAAAACCTGTGACTGGGAATTGTAAAGTCCGGGCTTATCTGTTTGTTTGATCTGCTCTGTAACTGATATTTATAAAACATCATTCTTGTTATGAAAGAGTCATGAAACTAATGTGTTTTGCAACCTTAAGCAAGTCACTCTTCTTCTCTCTCTGTGGCTTACACTTCTGTCATGTAACTGTGGAGAACCCTGTGGCTGTAGTGTTAGATGTTACTGCTCCCACCTCTCCATTCCTTCCCTCTGCCAGCAATTGTACTTCTGAACATCAGCCTCATGGGTTTAGCATAATGTACCAGACTAGATGAGGGATAGCTGCTGTACGTATCTTTCTTTTTACTGCAGGTTTACAAGGTCACTTATCTCTTCAGAGGTGCTGAACACAATATATGGAGAAACACTCTCAAACCAATCACTAAAATTCAAGTTCCCTTATACCAAAAATCCAACTGTAGTAAAACTGTCTGCAAAAAGGGGGTGAAAAGGACCTAGTTACAATCTTTCTTACACTGTCATGAAAACAAATTTGCCCATTATGGTCAAAAGAATTATATCAGTGAGTCTAATCTCAATTTCAGGCTCCTTGGTTGAGATCTGTGATCCATTAATTTTGCTGTTGAATAGTAAATAACCATCTTCTGTGATAGTTAATGTGATTGTATTAGCATTTTTTATTGTCGCTATTTTTTTTTTATTATTCAGTTGATTTGCCTTTTCTTTCCTTTCTCATTTTTTAAAATTCTTCTAAAACTTACCCCTAAGGATGTGGACTGAATAATTAATTCCATTAACAAGTAATAAAATAGATACAGAAACACACCAAACCAATTGCACTGGAGCAATGTTATTGTCTTCACTGGAACCAAGATGAGAATTCAGCCCTCTACATCCAGTTTTAGAGCTGCTAGTTATCATTGTTATGGCTGGTGTGACAACAGAAGCAGATGTGGCTGGTAGAGATACAGGAATCTTTGTTCTATCTCAGAACCATTCACTATTAAAGGCCAGCTTTGTAAGACACCATATGGTTGCTCTACTTTTCTTCTTGCCACTCTCATTCCTGTATCCTGGATACCCTGGAGGATCAGGAAAACACTGGGATTTGTAGAACAAGAAAGGACAGGAAAAATAAGAAAGGTCATGAGAGAGTAAGTGCCCTCAACATCAGCCAGAGTATGCATAACTCCCTTCAGTTGCTTCTTTGCCAGCCTCCATAAAGCTGATGATGTCAAACCATGCTTCAAGCACTCCCAAGGCACTTCCCTCCTGTTCCAACTTCTTGCGCCTGATGGTATCTCCCACCATTCCCTTCACTTACTCCTTTATCCAGAAAATCTTCCCTTCCATCACTACACATACGTTCCATGGGTAAAAAAAAAAAAAAAAAAAAAGACATTTTACTTAAATACAGTACTTCATTATAACAAATAAATTATCTGGTCACGAGACTGATTAACAAAAATCTTTCAACTCAAACCAAAATGTTTCCATGTCTCAGTTGCAAAAAGAATTTTAAAATAAATTCTTCCGTTTTATCTTCTTAAAATAAATTCTCTATATTCCTCCCATTTTTTTGTTATTGACTCAAACAATGAATCAGTCACATAGAACAGCTCTTTCTTTGTGCTGAAGGCCAAAATTGTCTGTGGCTTTTATGTTCACCTTTTTCCCCAGTCCTGTGCTGGGGATGTCTCAATCAAACATACGCCTCAGAATCATGATCTATCAAAGACCCTCAGGGAATTCTGTGAAACTCAGGGAATTCTGTAACCCTCAGGTTTCTGCAAAATTCAAATCTGTGTGTACTTCAAATACAAGCTTGGTAACTGACTACTTATTAGCTGCTTTGAGTATATAATTTTGAAGACAGGATCACCATTTTGTGAAACGTGGATGGAAAGTTCTATATATGTTTTCATATGTATTGGTGTGTTTATTTTTTATGTTTCTAAGCTGTATCTTTTTTAATATATAAGTATAGAAGAACTCTGTTGCCATTCCTCTGGTAGGCTTTCTGGGAGGCAATGAGAGTAAATCTTAGCTTTTGTAGCTACCATTTGATTTAACTTCGGATTTATTTACATTACTAAACTTTTTTCCCTCTTCTTTGGTAATACAGGAAGCAAAATGCAGCATTTAGCATAAGACCACACTAACTGGGCTTGGTGCTGTTAAATACAGGGGAGCTGATGATTCATAAAAACCACCATGACTAGCAGAAAATATGCTAGGCAACACCTTGCAAGTCCTCACTTCCAGCCGGTGAGCTTTGTCTGAGGCAGACATACTGCGGTGAGATTCCTAGTGGCAGTAGGAATGTATTAAAAAGATCCTTTCTCTTATACTGGTGGTTTTCCACAGGTTAGAGCTTAAGTATTCAGGAAGTCTTGGTGCAGCCATTTCACACCAGGGTAACTTTAAATCATAAATATCCTGGAAAAAAAAAATTAGCCAGCACAAAAACACAGTGGAAAATTAATTTAAAGCCTTGAAGAACATTACGGAAATATTTTAATGGGCTTTACATAAAGACCCATCTAGAACTCTGTACTAGAGTAATTTGCTATTCAGTATCTGTCTATTATGCTAAAGACACAAGAAGGTTTAGCTTTATAAATCCACACATGGAACACAGACCATCAACCAGCTTCTTTAGTCTTCGTTGACAACTCTTTGTCTTCTAAGCAATTTTTTTTTCCCCCTTCATTCTTTTAGTACCAAAATATCAACTCTATGGTGAATTCAATAACACTAGTGCCCTCTACTGTATAGATTTAAAATGTACTTTAAAATACTACAAATTTCCTTACTGCACAGTCAGTTCCTCAGACACCATACAATCATTCAATGTGTTTCCAAACATGACCTTAAGTCTGCCTGTAGCATCACTCTAATTACCAAAGCATATATCATCTGTCATTTTAGTATACCAACGTATATTCTCTTTATGGCCATGGAGACATACATATACCTATATGGAGAGTTATTTGTTTTGTTTTCTATTTCCACAGAACTCAAAAAATCTTTTTTCAAATTGACATTTGATCTGCATGTTCTCCTCTCTATAGCTTATCTGATACTTAGTCTCAATGTACGACACATTTGCCTTTGAGCAAAAAGCATTGCCCTCTCAAGATCCAATGTAGAAGACAAAGCAAGTAATGACAAAGCTAATCTACCTCTCCAAATATGCACAGCATAGCTTTCCTTAGGGACAGCTTGAAGGATGCAGTAGTTATGCTATTGAAAGTTAACTTTGCCATATGTGTATGCAGAGCTGTCTTTCTTATGGGTATTGTAATGGAAACTGCAATTTGTTTTTCTTTTTTTTTTTTTTTTGTAATTAGGTCTTAGGCCTGATGTGCTTTGATCTTTCTTTGTTATTTTACCAGGAGAAAGTGACTATACTCACTCTGATCTCTGAAGGATTTTCCAGTATCCATGGGCTTTGATTACAAACGAGAACTTCTACACCATTCCCAAAGATCTGCCTAATAAGGTATGGCAGGTAGCAAAGATATTTTCCCAAGCTCCAGTGACCCTTAGCTGGATCACTGGCAGTATAAGTTGCTGCTGGCAACTTATACTTAGCTTTCTGTATAGTCTGCGGGTCTATGAATAACTGTCTCAGCAGTGGAGCGGTGCAGCGCAAAGACCATGGCCTTTTCCCAATATATGGTTTATGATACAGTATGATCTCACACACTTTGTGTATGAGATGTACATCTGCCATTAAAAAATAAGATGTGATGCTATATGTCACTGCGTTGAAAATATAGATGGAATCTATCAGATATCAGGTAATTAAACTATCACAGTAAAATTAAATCATCACAAGTACTTCACGATTAAATCTCAACCAACGACATTTAAATCATCGCAACTCTCCATCAGCCATGTGACAGAAAATTTCAGGATGAGGAGCATTTGAATCCCTTTTTACAACATTTTTCAAGTTGACAAATATGTCGATGCATTCAGAAAATGCATCAGTTGCATTTGCTTCGGTTTATATAGCACACTTATGTATGCTGTACATCACACCCTTTTACAGGGGTTTTTGAGAGAAAAACCCTTTGCAAAGATATCTGCATTTTCTAGTAAACAAGTTGCAAATTAAATGGCAGATTTCCAAACATATGAAGAGGAGCTAGGTGCGTCAAGCAGCTAATTATACTAGGAAGTCTCTTCCAGTAGTATCAGCACCGGAAAATTGAAAATAGTTTCTGTATGGAACACAGCATGGAGTACAGCAATAAAAATAGGTCTAAATCCCAGGATGACCTTATGCAGAAATGAGTATTTTGACTCTCTTTTCAGGAACTCTGAATGCTCTCAGGGCCTGAGACTGATCCCCTTTTGGCAGCAATGCCAGTAGACAAAGCCAAGGGAATTTCAGTGTAGATACCAGGAGACAAGCACACAATCTGTTTCAGCTCCACAAAATACTGAAAGACATGACGGTAAACCCTCATCCCAGAACAGAGACTGAACTGTGGGCAGAAAGCTCCACTGGGGTTAGAAATCCTCTACCAACATCTGCTCTGCAAATGCTCCTGCAGCCTCAGATGTGGGTCCCCATATGGCTGTGAAGGGCTGGGCTGATGGAACCACATTGCTAGGGATTCACTCTCCATACCCTTCTGCTCCCCTCCCTGCCTCTTCTGTCCTGAATTTCCTTTCCAGGCTTTGCATGCTATTCCCTGACCATATTCAGTACAATGACACCATTTTTTTTTCTCCATTGAATGTTTTTGCCACCAACAAAGAAACACATGCTATGTTCTTAATAAAGCATTACAATAATCATCATGCAAAATCAGTAAACTGGGTTACAGTAGATCTCATATCTTTCTCTTCTTAATTTTATTTTTTTTTTATTTTTCTTATGGATTGGTCCCTGTCTGAGGTGTTTGTTTTTTTTTTTAAACAGATTGTTTTACAGGGAAACCTCATTACTACAACTGTATAGCCATGTATCTTTTCCTCCATTCTTAAAAAACAGTTTTCCCTTTTCACTGTTATAGGACTTTAAAAGTCTCAACAACAGTTTAGAGACCCATTGCAATAATGCCTAAAACCATGCGAGGTTTCAAAGCCCAGCAGCTTTTATCTATTTAGTTTTTTTAATTTTTTTTTTTTTTTAGTTAAATACAGTGGAGGCCAAAGAGGGTTAGATAGGCAGCCTTGCAATGCAAACTGGTTGCTCATGAGACCAGATAAATCAAAACACTCACAATGCAAATTATTCTCCTCTTTGCATGTTTCCCTGTTTCACTCTGGGACATGATCAGGATTTTCTATGGCCCGTTGAAGCATGTAAGTGTGGGAGGCAGAGTGGATATTGCTGTACCACAGATACTTCCCAGTTCTCTTCTGCAAGCCTTTTAAGACTCAGCTGAATCACTAAGACACTGACTTGAAAGACCTAAATGTGATTGTACACATTCAATCCTTCTGAATCACCATTGATTTCAGGGGAGTTCAGTCAAAGATGAGTTTGATCCAGTCTGTCTTTTTTTTTCCTTTTCTTTCATTTTGTTATACAGAAAACAGCTTTATTTCAGACCCCTCATTTTTCCAGCATGATTTCATGTTTCCTCTCTCACATCTTCCGAAGGTTTCAAATTTCCCCCTTAACTTCAGCTAACAGAAATGAACATGAAATAAACATTTTTTAAAATGAAAATTTTAGTATGCATTGGTTCAGGCAAAAATGTTTTCATTTTAGCTGGAAATTAACAGATTTCACAGTGTTTTAAACTAAATCAATCTGGTATGTCCTTTTTAAAATAAATATTCTTTTACTCCCAAGTGTCATTTACACTTTGTATCCTCAGTGCAACTCATAACATTTGCTAATTTTATAGGAAAATCGTAGGAACATCAGACAACATGTAATGGATATTTCTTTAGGACATACTTGTTTTTATTAAGAGGAATCATTTGGCTTCTTTATTGACCAAAGGGTGAGCAGGACAAAACAGTTCTAATCTCTCTGTTCAGACTGCTCACAGTGGTGTGAATAGGAGCAATCTATGAGCTATTCACGATGAACTAACTTAAATTCTTCTATAAAAGCCAGCACAATACAGCTTGGTATTAGTCCACCCAGAAACATTCTAGAAGTTTAATTGGAATTAACTTTTAAAGTGGGTTAATTATATTGCATTAAATCTTTGCATGGACACTCTTATTTAGAATTTAATTTAAGCTAAATTGAATCAAGGCCACTGTAATTTCAATTAAGAGTGTCCATAAAATAATGTAATGTAGTTTAGCTAGTCCCTTTTCAAAGTTCATTTGGATTCATTTTCTTGAGACCCCATGTAGACACTAGGAACTTTTGTTCTATATTGACTTGGGCTCAATTCAAACCAATTACATAAAGGTAAAAAGGCTTTCTACCTCATCACTGATCCCTTGGGTTATTCAAGTCTCATTTTGCTCTCCTCATTTCACTAATTCAGTTGATAAAACATAGTTTCTCTGAACCTTTTTTGTTTGTTTCATGTTCTATATTTTTCTGGACAGATATTTATATAGGGGGAAACAGGCAAGAAGAAATTTTACAATAGCCCTGACAACAAAGTTCTCTTAATTACAGCAGCATGTCACTACATCTCATGTGTCAACCATGATATAAGAAGAAGTTATACAAACACCTATAGGATTTCACTATATTATGCCAGAAATACCTCAGTGAGCAACAACTAAACTGCAGTATATCTATAACTACCGAAATTATGCTTTCTTAATCCCTTTTTGGTTAATTATCAAAGCAAAATCACAGACTCCCATTCAGAAGGCATCCGTGAATCACAACAAATTAGTATAAAAACAACCTTTAGTAAAAAATCATATGATGTACTAAAGCACTGCTCCAAAACAATGCAATTTTCACTCCTGTCACACTGGGGTAATTATTTTGAAACACTGTAGTATTTCTTTGTTTTTAGCAGACTAATAGTGATTTAAAGGTACTACAGTGACACTTCATTTCAAACAAACTAGTTTTGGTCTGGTAGAATATTATCAATTTTTTTTTTTACATGGAAGCATTACATTATATAAATTAACATCCTTTTCAACAATATACTACATTTCAAACTAGCAGGCAAAAATCTGCAGGTTAAGTATATGAAATATTAAAATGTTGTGACTTTTAAAAGATGCAAAGGCAAAAAAAAAAAGCGCAAGGCTGATGGAATCCAAGATTTTCTCTCTACTCACAAACTATAAAAACAGATGTAGGAAATACCAGATTAGAACACCACATAGTCTAAGAATGCATACACAAATGTAGTCAGTACCATGAAGAGCAACAAAAAAAATGGCAGAGTATATAAATATACTTGCCCTTAAGAAAGTTTCATCCTACTTTTAGAAAACTGGAGTCTAGTTTTTAAAGTCCAAAACATCCTTTCCTAAATTGCAATACATCCATTCGTTTACTGAATGTGCTAATGCTGAATATTCTTGCTACTCATACAAATCACCCTTTGAGCCTTGCTGAGCTCTTGACCTCAGCAGGTAACATAAACTAGAAGAAAGAAACATTTTAGTTTAATGAACATAAAATGTAGTTGTGGATCAGTAGTATTTCTACACTTTAGCAACAGAGATGTTCTGGTAAAATCTGAAGTCATTTAGAAAGATTTTACTATTATTCTGAGATTAGCAAATCAGAGGATTGTCCACTTCAGTGGCATAAAAAATTGAGCTTGTGCCTTAACAAGTTCAGTTTTCCCAAACGCATTTTGTAATATGTAAAACAGAGGAGGCTGAGGGGTGAAAGGGAATGATACTAAAGCAGCCATGCAAAATCTGCACCAATGCTTTTTGGGATATGAATTAAAATAGGTATCTGCCTAAATACTTCTATGCCATAATACTGTATCAAAAAAGATGTTTTCCTTTTTTAAGGTCAGAATTATTTGATGTTGAGTTGCAGAAGTGCTTGATAGGTACTTCATAACCTTGGTAACTATAGGCTGTATTGCTAGTATGCATTATTCTAAAATACTTTCTGGGAGAAACATACCCAGCTACTAACACACTAAAGCACCGGAGTCCATTTTGCATCATTGCATTTGCAGTGCCTAACCGAGTCCAAATTACTCCCTCATTCTGTTAATAAACAAAGAGACAAAGAGAAAAAGAGACATGAGATAAAAAGTTAAGGCTGCAAATAGCCTCGAGTCTGGCAAATGATGGTTAAACTTCCTGTCCTTGGTAACTATGGAAACCCCTTAAGGTAAGAGTGGAACACAGGCATTTTGTGGTCTGCAATTTCTAAGCTGTTTATTTAATTATGAAGGAATACGAAACTGGGGGCAATGCAATTATCATACTGTGATAGTGTTTTGAGAGAAAAAAATAGGTACAGAGAAATATAAGAAGTTAATTTTTTGGAAAATTAGTTGGTTTAGACTTCTGTGAAACTGCAGCACATTGTTTTTTGGTTTTTTTTTTACTGAGATTTGTGATTTTTTTTTTCCAAAAGGGTGTGAGGAGACAAAATTAGTAACATGACATTTTGCTGTAATGTCCCTCACTAGATTCATAGTAATTACGTCCATTCTGCCTCATGAACAAAACCAAGGTCAGGGTGTATTTCAATTAAACCCTAGGTGTTACCAAAGTGCAACACAGCCAGAATAGCAAGCACATTATTACCAGATCTATCACTGCTAGGCAATGAATAGGTCACAGGTGCTCTTGCACAGTATTTGTACACCTTTAAATATTACAGGTGGGAAAATGTTTCAATTCCATTTAGGGGGTAGCTAGTGAAATAAAATTAAGAGTGAAACTATGTGATGACTCAGGGGGACTATAACAACTGCTTTTTTTCCTGGATCTGAACAACAAATTTTGACCTGATACTTATGTGGTTGGGAGCTGCATGAACGTAGGGGCCACAGGGCCCTTTGCGTACAATGGGAGCTTTGGCAACAATCCATCCTTGATTGGATCACCTTCATAGGATGTCAAACATAAACACATCCTCGCAAGGCCTCTGGAAAGGAGATAGGTAACATTATTCTAGTTTATGGTTGAAGAAACAGAGGCAATAATGGATTAAATAGTTTGAAAAATTTAGCACGTGTCTACATGATACTTCGCAAACATGAGTTGCACATTCCCTGCTGACAATGCCTGTTGCTCCAAATGATAGCCATGTAGCAATGGTAGCTTGTTGCTGACCCCAAGCTCATGTGCCTCACAGCACTGCTCCAGCCTGGCCCTAAGAGAACAGACAAAGTCTGCATCTGAGTGGAGCATGGATTAATCTTGCTCACAGCAGTCCACAAGTGGATATGCTATATTGAAACATGTCAGCAGCAGAGGCAGAACAGGGACCCAGAACTCCTGAATCACAGTTCCACCAGAATGTGGACTTTATGTACGTAAGGGGTGTGACCATCAAGTTTTAGAACAACAACATGCCATGACATTTGAAACTAAATTTGATTAAATATTAGAAAATGTTCTATCATATTCTACAGATGCCTGTATACTTCCTAACATGGTATTTGTACACCTTCCAGAAATGCATTAAATATCCTAAATTTGTTATTTTGTCTGTGTATTCTTTCCCTCATTCCTTCTCCTACAGGACTGTATTCACATGCTGTTCTAGTTTGGTAGGTATTATCAAGCACCTGCCGCAAGCTGTTGATACTATAGACGGCAACTTTGAAGAAATACATTGTGAGTTTGAAATGGCAATTTATGATGTGTGCTATGCTATTCCTTATTGAAACTCATTGGACCTCTCATCAGAAGTGTTCCTCTCTTCTACGCAGAAAACAGGCCACAGACACCAGCACAAATCGCCTGGGACCCAGTCCAGTCCTTCCTACAATGGGAATGGGCAGGG
Source organism: Chlamydotis macqueenii (assembly GCF_036417535.1). Lineage (NCBI taxonomy): Eukaryota > Metazoa > Chordata > Aves > Otidiformes > Otididae > Chlamydotis > Chlamydotis macqueenii. The sequence goes on along the minus strand of NC_141560.1, from coordinate 47,334,272 downwards.
ATTCCTGGGGACCTACTGTCACTTTTTCCCTGTGAACTGTTCTCAGAGCTTCCTCTTGGCAAGGCTCTCCGACATATGTACTAGGATCTTCTGCTCCTTGGCCACAGGAAAGCTTTCACACAGGCCTCATGTCAGACAGTCTTGGCAAGCCCTGAACTGATTTTTAAATACAAATGTTTAAAAGACCAGAAAGAAAATTCCTGCCATAGAACTGTACAAGTGGCAAAATGTGATGTTTCAAATTCATTATCATTTGGGGCTATCTAACTAGGAACATGCAAATCACTTGAAAAAGAGCAACAGTTCACATTCAGGCAACTATCCTCACTAGCTGAAGAAGGAAAGGGAAGAGGGTAATAGTTAAGAGGTTCATAACTGTTTCACATGCAACTAGGCAAAGTATCTTCTGGCACCACTGCACCAGTCCAGGGTAACACGAACATTTGCAATAACCATATCCTCTCAAGTGTCATCCTTCTGCCACAAACACCTGTTTCTGACTTGGTAAAGGACTGATGATGTTTCATGGACCACAGTACTTTTGAAAGACAGTATGCTCCAAAACCACTTTCACACTAAAGTGACTAATTACTAATGTTTTAATTACTAAATTCCAATAATAAGTGCATTAACCCTCGAATATGTTTGCATAAAGCATAGTCATAGGATCACACTTGTATATGTAAGACTACATTTAAAAACATCCTTTCCCTTGACAGCTTAGTCAGGCATGGGAAACAAAACCAAAGAAAAATCATTAAGTCACATTTTATAATTGTGTCATGTACTTTGAACATTGCAAACAAAAATAACTATGTATTTTTACTTTAACTTGTTTTAATTTTATTCAAATATTAAATTACTTGTGAAGTAACTTAATACTGGAGCATTCTTTTTCTATGTGTACTGAAAAAAGGCACCAGCACAATCCCCTATCATATATCCTAGTGTGTTTTCTTGAGGTGCATATTTCTGGATAATATATGGACTGATTCAAGAATCGATAATGTAGATCTGCCTGGAAAAGTTATCATTAACAAAGAAATCTTTGAATGCTGCTTGGTGAAAAGCAAAGGAGCTGGTGGGAAGCAGTGGTAAATTATATGAGTTACTCTCTTTCTGTCCAAACCATACATAAATAGAAAAATCATAAATGATAAAGATATAGAAGATGTTATCTCTCTGAAACTTTACACTGCAATAAGTTTTCTGGAGATAAACAATAGATTACTTCATATTTTCATGTAGATGTGGTTTTTTAACTGATGAATATACATTTGTATGATGGAGTATCTTCTCTATGGTGGCTGCTTATAGCCTGCATATTGAAATCACTGTCCAAATTCAAAGTATTAGTACATCAACATGAAATTCATATCAGATCCAGGAATGCTGGTATGCACTTCTTTAGGAAATGATCATTTTTACTGAAGTGCTGTTTACCTGCTTCAAGTTAACCAACAGGATATAATGTCCAGTATCAGCAGTGCTGCCTGCATGTTCAGATTCTGAAGTGCTGATATAGTATTCTATGTTCATGAGCCCATCATATACTTCCATTTTTTAACCAGATTCATAAAAGAAAATCATAGGTAAAAATTGATTCCTACAGAAACCAACGGGACTTTTGTTTTTTATTTCAGTGGAGTCAGGACTCCATCTCATATGTCAATAAGAATTTGCTATACAGAGCCAACTGCAGATTATTGCTGATGTAAGCACTAGGGTTTTGATGCCATTCTTTTAGGATAGTTTTTAGGGAGATGGAAATTAAATTTTCATTTAATTAAAACTGTCACATAACATAAAAGCAAAAGTATTAACTGAGCTAAAAAGACAGAGTTCATGCATGTGAAAGTGTCTTGTGAAACAAAAGTAATGTAATATTTTAAAATGTAAAGATATTAACATATTTGATTCTTAAAAGATTCCAAGAAATTACTCTGTTATTTTTAAAAATGTATAGCAAGAGAGTGAATCCAAGGTTCAAAACACATTTGAAAATTATTGATCCAAAGCAGAATAAATTTGATAGCTGATGTGTCCTGGTTCTGGCCAGGATAGAGTTAATATTTACCTGAGCTGGGTGGAGAACTGAAGCTGGTAGCCCCTATGGCTGGGATAGTTAACTAATTAGCTAACAGCTGGGGTTAATTTACCCAAATTAGCCAAAGGGCTATTCCATCCCATCTGACATCATGCTCAGTATATAAGTGAGGAGGGTGCTGAAGGGAGGCCCTGCTAGTTGGAAGAGACTGGATGTAGAGATCTGTTGTGAGCTATTATACTGTATTTGTGTTCCATCACTCTATTGTTTTCTTCTGTCATTACTGTTAAATTTACTTTTTGTTCAAATCTCAACCCGCGTGTTTGTTTTTTTTTTTTTCCTGGTTTTCTTTTGTTTGTCAAATCTCCTCCTGTTCTCTCGGAGAGTCGGGGGAGTGAGAGAGAGACTGCGTAGTCTGGTCCCCGTTGGGGCTGAACTACGACAGTTATTTTGGCGCCCAACGTGGGGCATGAAGGGTTGAGATAATAACAGATCTGACTTTTTTTTCTTTTTTTTTTTTTGCTTGAAACAAATTTGTTTATACGTGCTTGTTGTGTTGGTTGTCAGTTATTGGTCATGATGTTGCAGTGGTTGGTTATGTTGTTGTATTGTCTACGCTCTTATATGTACTACGTGTTCCCAGTGGTGGTGTTTATCACCTCAGGGAAAATGATGAGAATTATCCTTCTGTTATACTATGCCATATGCATCTATGACATGGTGACATCAATGGCCTTAGAGATAAATTGGTATTCCTATGTGGACAGCTTCCCGAATTCTTTCACTTCCAGGGTAGTTAAGCCACTTTTTGAGAACTTTAAAGATCTGGGGGATATTCAAGCCACTACGATGTTGTTGTTATGTATTTTGAATGTGTGCCAAGTCTTGTCTAGAGCTGCAAACCCACTTTTTGGGAATCTCCTCCCGAGATTTACCCTAAGGCAAGATACTAATACGTGGCATGGTGTGAGGGAGAACAAACTGACCTGCAATGTAGGTACTCAAACCCCAGCAACAGGCATTGCAGCTGAATCAGAGGGTGAACCTGTGCTAGTTTCAGTTGCCCCTGTATCCAAGAAGACTTGGAAGCGGAAGTCAGCTCGTTTAGTGAGGGAAGAAGAAGCCCCTTTTAGGATGGAGCAGGAGGAAGAAGAGGAAGGTTTATTTGCTACATGCCTAGGAAGAACTCGGCAGGCAGGCTCTTCCTCAGGGGAAGAACTTCTAAAGGAGACAGTGAGCACCAGATTTCTATCCCTGAGCGAGCTGCGAGACATGCGAAAAGATTTTAGCCGTCATCCTGGGGAGCACATTATCAGCTGGCTGCTGCGGTGCTGGGATAATGGGGCCAATAGCTTGGAATTAGAAGGCAGAGAAGCTAGGCAACTGGGATCCATTTCTAGAGAAGCAAGCATTGACAAAGCAGTTGGAAAAGGGACACAAGCCCTCAGCCTCTGGAGGCGACTCCTGTCAGGTGTGAAGGAGAGGTATCTTTTCAAGGAGGATATAATGTGTCATCCAGGCAAGTGGGCTACCATGGAGAAGGGTATCCAGTACCTGAGGGAATTAGCTGTGCTGGAGATTATTTATGATGACCTGGACAATGATCAGTTACCTAAGGATCCAGATGAAGTCAGGTGCACACGACAAATGTGGCGGAAGTTTGTTCGAAGTGCACCATCATCATATGCCAACTCATTGGCAGTTATGACCTGGAAAGATGGAGAGGAAGAAACAGTGGATGAACTGGCTGGCCGACTCCGGCAGTACGAGGAAAGCCTGTCTTCCTCCCTGAGGGCCTGTGTCTCGGCTGTGGAGAAACTATCCCAGGAGTTCCAGCAATTCAAAGCAGATATGTCCCATTCCCCACCGGTACGGGCCAATATTTCAGCTATTAGGAGTAAACGTTTCCCTGCTCAAGAGAGATGGTTTACGCGGCGAGGTACCCTGTGGTTTACCTTGTGTGACCAAGGAGAGGACATGAGGGAGTGGGATGGGAAGCCTACCTCTGCCCTAGAGGCGCGGGTACGTGAGTTGCGTGGAAAAACCATTGCAAATAGAAGTTCTCCCCGGAAAATTGTTGCACCAGTCTCCAATAGGGAGCGTAGAAGGAATAGCTTTAGTTCTGACCCTCTTGAAGGGACCTCTCATGCATATTTAAAAGAAATGAATAATGAATACTGTGGCCAGGATTAGAGAGGCCCTGCCTCCAGCCAGGTGGAGGAGAGGGATAACAGAGTTTATTGGACTGTGTGGATCCGATGGCCTGGCACGTCAGACCCACAAGAGTACAAAGCTCTAGTGGATACTGGTGCACAATGTACCTTGATGCCATCAAGATATAATGGGGCAGAACCCATTTGTATTTCTGGAGTGACAGGAGGATCCCAGCAGCTATCTGTATTGGAGGCTGAAGTGAGCCTGACAGGGAATGAGTGGCAAAAGCACCCCATAGTGACTGGCCCAGATGCTCCATGCATTCTTGGTATAGATTACCTCAGAAGGGGGTATTTCAAGGACCCAAAAGGGTATCGGTGGGCTTTTGGTGTAGGTGCTTTGGAGATGGAGGAAATTATACAGTTGTCCACCTTGCCTGGTCTGTCAGAGGATCCTTCTGTTGTGGGATTGCTGAAGGTTGAAGAACAACAGGTACCAATTGCTACCACAACTGTGCACCGGCGGCAGTATCGCACCAACCGAGACTCCCTGATCCCCATCCATAAGCTGATTCATCAGCTGGAGAGCCAGGGAGTGATCAGCAAGTCCCACTCACCTTTTAACAGTCCCATATGGCCAGTGAGAAAATCAAGTGGAGAGTGGAGGTTAACAGTGGACTATCGTGGCCTGAATGAGGTAACACCACCACTCAGTGCTGCTGTGCCAGACATGTTAGAACTTCAGTATGAACTGGAATCCAAGGCAGCCAAGTGGTATGCCACCATTGATATTGCCAACGCGTTCTTTTCAATCCCATTGGCACCAGAATGCAGGCCGCAGTTTGCTTTCACTTGGAGGGGCGTCCAGTACACTTGGAATCGACTGCCCCAGGGGTGGAAACACAGCCCCACCATCTGCCATGGGCTGATCCAGACTGCACTGGAAAAGGGTGGCGCTCCAGAACACCTGCAGTACATTGATGACATCATCGTATGGGGCAACACAGCAGCAGAAGCTTTTCAAAAAGGGGAGAAAATAATTAAAATCCTCCTGAAAGCTGGGCTTGCCATAAAACGATGTAAGGTGAAAGGACCTGCAAGAGAGATACAGTTTTTGGGGATAAAATGGCAAGATGGGCGTCGTCAGATTCCAATAAATATAGTCAACAAAATAACAGCTATGGCTGCACCGACTGACAAAAAGGAAACGCAAGCTTTCCTGGGCGTTGTGGGTTTCTGGAGGATGCATATTCCAAATTATAGTATGATTGTAAGCCCTCTGTATAAAGTCACCCGAAAGAAGAATGATTTTAAATGGGGCCCTGAACAACAGCAGGCTTTTGAACAAATTAAACAAGAAATTGTTCACGCGGTGGCTCTCGGGCCAGTCCGGACAGGGCAAGAGGTAAGAAATGTGCTCTACACCGCAGCTGGGGAGAATGGCCCTACCTGGAGTCTCTGGCAGAAAGCACCAGGGGAAACTCGTGGTCGACCCCTTGGGTTTTGGAGCCAGGGATATAAAGGATCTGAGGCCTGCTATACTCCAACCGAAAAAGAAATCCTGTCGGCATACGAAGGAGTTCGAGCTGCTTCAGAAGTGATTGGTACTGAAGCACAGCTCATCCTGGCACCCCGACTGCCAGTGCTGGGCTGGATGTTCAAAGGAAGGGTCCCCTCTGCGCATCATGCAACGGATGCTACATGGAGCAAGTGGGTTGCACTACTTACACAGCGGGCCCGAATAGGAAACCCCAATCGCCCAGGCATATTAGAAGTAATTACAGACTGGCCAGAAGGCAAAGATTTTGGAAAGCCACCAGAGGAAGAGGTAACACGTGCTGAAGAGGCCCCACCATATAACAACCTCCCAGAAAATGAGAAGCGGTATGCCCTATTTACTGATGGGTCCTGTCGTATTGTAGGAAAACATTGGAAGTGGAAAGCTGCTGTGTGGAGTCCTACACGACGAGTTGCAGAAGCTGCTGAAGGCCAAGGTGAATCGAGTCAGTTTGCGGAGGTGAAGGCCATCCAGCTGGCTTTAAACATTGCTGAACGGGAAAAATGGCCTGTGCTCTATCTCTACACTGACTCATGGATGGTGGCAAACGCTCTGTGGGGATGGTTAAAGCAATGGAAGCAGAGCAACTGGCAGCGTCGGGGCAAACCTATCTGGGCTGCCACTCTGTGGCAAGATATTGCTGCCCGGTTAGAGCATCTGGTTGTAAAAGTACGTCACGTAGATGCCCACGTACCCAAGAGTCGGGCCACTGAAGAATATCAAAACAACCAGCAAGTGGATCAAGCTGCTAAAATTGAAGTGGCTCAGGTGGATCTGGACTGGCAGCATAAGGGTGAACTATTTTTAGCTCGGTGGGCCCATGATACCTCAGGCCATCAGGGGAGAGATGCAACATACAAATGGGCTCGTGATCGAGGGGTGGATTTAACCATGGACACTATTGCACAGGTTATCCTTGAATGTGAAATATGTGCTGCAATCAAACAAGCCAAGCGGTTAAAGCCTCTGTGGTATGGAGGACGATGGATGAAGTATAAATATGGAGAGGCCTGGCAAATTGATTACATTACACTCCCACAAACTCGCCAAGGCAAGCGCTATGTACTTACAATGGTGGAAGCAACCACTGGATGGCTGGAAACATATCCTGTACCCCATGCCACTGCCCGAAACACCATCCTGGGCCTTGAGAAACAAGTCTTATGGCGACATGGCACTCCAGAAAGAATTGAATCAGACAATGGTACCCACTTCCGAAACAATCTCATAGATACCTGGGCCAGAGAGCATGGCATCGAGTGGGTATACCACATCCCCTATCATGCACCAGCCTCTGGAAAAATTGAAAGGTATAATGGGCTGCTGAAAACAACTCTGAAAGCAATGGGTGGTGGAACCTTCAAAAATTGGGATAATCATTTAGCAAAAGCCACTTGGCTAGTCAACACTCGGGGGTCCACCAATCGAGCTGGCCCTGCCCAATCTGGACTTCTACATACTGTAGAAGGGGATAAAGTCCCTGTGGTGCATGTAAGGAATATACTGGGGAAGACAGTCTGGGTCATTTCTCCCTTGGGCAAAGGCAAACCCATGCATGGGATTGCTTTTGCTCAAGGACCTGGGTGTACTTGGTGGGTAATGCAGGAGGATGGGAAAGTCCGATGTGTACCTCAAGGAGATCTAATTTTAGGTGAAAAGAGCCAATAATTTGAAGTGCTTGATGTCGGTTACTATACAGTACTGTATGTCGTTATCTAGCTATTATGTGTCCCTCCTTGCTTCTTCCTGCTCCACGCCCTGAGATACTTATGTTGTCTCAAAAGTATTATAGTAAAATCGTTTATACCAACAAAGAATGAACTTTAATAAAATAGGAAAAATTGCAGCAGTGATGCAACCAGAACTGGCTCTTGCTACTAGCACCTGCCAACAGATCTTCAGTCTCCGGACTATGAACTTGCTAAGTCACTTGCACCAGACAGACTACCTGAGGAAACACTGTGTCATCTGTCCTATGCTGAGAGCCTGTTATGACAGATGGAGCCCAAAGTTATGGACTGGATAAACTCAACAGACCTTTTGAAAGGATGGACCATGGACTAAGAGAGTTACATCTGTGTGTCTGCATACAAGTAGATAAAAGGAAGAAAAATTTGATGATTAATTGGAAAGTGTAGGATCTGGGCATGATGTAGATGGTATGGAATAAGGGGTGGATAATGTCCTGGTTCTGGCCAGGATAGAGTTAATATTTACCTGAGCTGGGTGGAGAACTGAAGCTGGTAGCCCCTATGGCTGGGATAGTTAACTAATTAGCTAACAGCTGGGGTTAATTTACCCAAATTAGCCAAAGGGCTATTCCATCCCATCTGACATCATGCTCAGTATATAAGTGAGGAGGGTGCTGAAGGGAGGCCCTGCTAGTTGGAAGAGACTGGATGTGGAGATCTGTTGTGAGCTATTATACTGTATTTGTGTTCCATCACTCTATTGTTTTCTTCTGTCATTACTGTTAAATTTACTTTTTGTTCAAATCTCAACCCGCGTGTTTGGTTTTTTTTTTTTCCTGGTTTTCTTTTGTTTGTCAAATCTCCTCCTGTTCTCTCGGAGAGTCGGGGGAGTGAGAGAGAGACTGCGTAGTCTGGTCCCCGTTGGGGCTGAACTACGACATGATGTTACTCCAGGATATAAATACGCCTGTTTGCAGTAAAGCTTTCCATTACTATGCTGACTTGTATAGCAATACAAATATCTTTATCACAGAGAGCAGTGATACCACCTATTATTAAGGATGCACAAAATCTTCCATTGTGAATGGCTGTTTTCAGTTTCTTACAGCTCTGTAGAATTTTAACCATTTACAGATGAAATGTTCCACGTTAGAGATATACCTGTAGTACAATGACTGAAAGTTGTACAGACACACTCAATGTAGCTTCAAAACAGCTGTCACACCTTATGGTAACAAATAGCTACAAAAAAAAAAAGTAGAACATTACTGATAAAAGCTCAAGTACTGAATTCAGGTTGTCTTTTTCATCCTGTGCTTTGAAAGTCAGAGAGTAACTATGGGAAAAATATGATCTGGTCATATAGTTAAAGATAGTACTGAAACACAAAGTAGCCAATTAAGTTTGCATTCAAATATATGTACCTATGCACCCATAGGTATACCTAATACACTTTGTAAAACACAGTTCAACACTTTCTAAAAAACCTATTTGTTTCCTATCAGGAAAATATTTTCTGAATTTTTAAATTCTTACTATTGCTGCAGCCCGAGCACATCAAAAATATAGTCAGATGACAAAAGCGCTGACGTGTCCAGATGTCTCTGGCTGAGAACTATTTTCTGGATTCTTATCTACATTCTCTAGTCCAGAATGATGCACGAGGATAAGTACATTAAAAATTTTCAGCTAGTCATTAGCAGGGGGCCATGTAAGCACTTCAAGTGGACAAATACCTTGATAAGGCAACTGTCCCATGAAGCATGCATCTGAAGAATTTTGGCATTATCAGACACTCTTTTACCAGAGTATTTCGCACCAGCTCCATGTCCTGTGGGCTGCTAAGAACAATGATAAATGTAAGTGCTAATGTTGCACTTAAATATCAAGACTATATATCGTATATATCCCCAGCACTGCTCTGGCGTACCAACCTATATCACACAGTGGACCATTTAGTCTAAACGATAACATAATTGCAGGGCAGGTTTTGCTGTTTGCCTGATATTTCTAGCTATATCCACTTGTGCAAGCATGACTAATGGCAGACTCTACCAAGTAATTGGCTGTCAACCTCTGCCTTTGATCTGCAAGAATGATTTTAAAACCCGGGTTCAAGCACCCTGGGAAAAACACCTTTGTTTCTTTGCTCATATTCCTGTCCATATGCTCAATACTTAAGAAAGCTCAGGAAGTGACAAGATGTAATAACAGCAGCTAGAACCAGTGAAGACTGCAGGGACTTATGTCTCACATTCTTCATACAGAAGCAGAGAGATCTCCTTTAGTAGACCAAATTTCTGGACTAGGATCTAAATCTCAGAAGGATTTCATAGAAGACAGGAGAACTGCTGGGTATCAGAGACAAGGACCACACACAGATTTAAGAACTTCCTCTAGTACTGCAGCCAGAGATCTAAACCTAAGCTATGAAGGAGGAGATGATGGAAAACCAAATTTTTTTTATATGCAAACTCCTCTATGGCTCTGAGTAGGGGAAAAGTAGAAAAAAGTTACATACATTGCACAATCCTGTGGCTTCTTTTCTTTATAATTCTTTTCATTCCAGAAGTGTGAAGGCAATCTTTTTCTCTAATTGGCCAAATTTAGTCTAGTTCTCAGATGGGATATAATGTTATTGCTCCATTCAAGTTAATGAAACTAGAAATATTTTTATTCCAGTGATCGTTTTACCCGCTAAACTAGACTGATCCATTCTTGAGGAATATCAGGAGGTTCACATAGCCAACTGCTATGAAAATGCAATTTTTATAAAATAGGCTTCAAATGGTAAAGATAAATGCTTTTGTTTTAACTGTGTAATAAAGAAGATCTCTCTCCTGATTGATGAAATACTGAAAGAATGGTAATCATCCATTAATAATGAATTTAGTTTTAATTCTTCAAAAATAAACTTTCATTTTTCTAAATATTAAGTTATTGTTTTATGGGTTTCCTTAGTACCCTGAAATACAGGGTTGCAATGGTAGCTATGAAATAAAAACAGCAGATATTCTCCAGAATGAAGGAAGGAAGGTCCTTATCTCCAGCCTTTATAATGTGTTATGTCTCGTGTACATGGGATTTAGGAGGTTTTACATGGGATTTAGGAGGTTTTACATCGACTAATAGACGGTAATATCTTACAGTTATATACTGACTTTTATCTAGAAGTTCCCCTGTGAGCTTTAAATACTACATTGACAAACAACATATATATATATATATATATATATATATATATATATATCAGAATTACCTTATCCTCCACTGAAATCTAGCTATTTCTGGAAAGAAACATAGCAGGTTTTTTACAGTTTACCATGTAAACTTCAAGAAATACTGAAGAAATACTTCAAGAAATACTGAAGACTGCTATCTTCAACTGAAATAGAAGGCAAACTTTAGAAATGTGGGGTGTATATCTATGCTTAAATGTGACATACAACAACAAATTAGGGTAAACTTCCCTACTGTTGTCGAAAGTGCATTTTCAAAAGTAGGCTTGACTCCAAGTGGATTTCTTAATCACTTCTATCATGTTAGAGAGCAGTATTTCTGCCAGAACACCACTGGAGCACTGCTGTAGGATTCGCTTGGAAGAACAATCTGCTTTTACTGAATTGCTAAAATAGCTTCTTGCAACTCCCTGTCTTCTTCAGCAGATACAACAGATCTTTTTCAGGAAGACAGAAAGCCAGGTATCCAATGTGAGCAGACTAGTACTCCACATCCTTTAGTCAACAATAACATATGCACACTGATAACCTATCCGTATTTGCAGAAGCATGTGCTAGACAGTCTCTCTCATCTCTGACACTTGTCTTGAGTGAGCCAGTTAGCCATGAATTATCTTACGTTTTCTTAAAAGTGAAGACAAATACTGCAAGAGAGTAGCCATCATTTGGTGGGATCCATAAACATTCAGTGTCTGCTGTTTAGAATGCCTTCAGCAATTTACTTAAAATAGGTAACAAATTAATGCTCTGTGGAAAATACTGGGGTTTAAAGTCCTCACTATAGGTAACCACAAGAACAAGAGAGCAAAGCTGTACTAGAATCCTACCATAATTCTCCACAGCTGTTTAAAGGGGGAGAGTTTGCTGCTGCTCCACAAAGCAGCCCAGCAATGTAACCTGCAAGACTGCAGTATACTGCAGTCAGCAAAATAGCCTTAATAGTTTCTCCTTAATGTATAAAAGTAGCATAGCAAGACACCTTTCAATTTAATTAAGGGTCTGCTAGGAACTTACAAACTTCATTTTTTCTTCTGAAAAAGTACTAAATCCTTCTTTTAAATTTTCATTTACCTGCAGTTTGGTAAAGCTGTCAGCAATTTTTTTTTTTTACTTTAAGTGTAGTACAAACTGCTAAGTCATTTCAAAATTATACAGCAGTAAAAAGAACAGATTTTTTTCTTCTAATGGTTTGGAGTGCTTTTCTTCTCACCAGGATCCCTCACATTTATACTAAATACAGCTTCATTTTTCAAAATGAAATTTAACAAGCAGTACTTAAGAGTGAGAAAGGCACTTACCAGACCATATTCAATTGCTCTTCACTGCTATTCTTTATCTCCCAATTTTTACTGAAAGGCAAAGTAAGAACATACTAGGGAGTGAGAGGAATAATTTCATTAGTGATTGCTGAACAGACAATGCAGACACAGCAGACAGTATACTTGAAAGACGGCATAAGGCTACTACTGTCCTCTTCTTGAAATCCTGATTATCAGGCTATTGATTCAAGTATTCTGAGCACAGGTTTGCTGCACCTTCTTTGCAGACTGCAAGGAATAATGGCTGATTCCATTTGCCACAAAACCACTTTCACTTAATTTCTCTCAATATATTGTGGATGCAAGGTCTACAAACTCCAAAGGGACTGCTACTGATTAGTTTGGGTACTCAATCTTTCCTTTCTCTCATATATTAGTATGAACAAGCAAATCTGTCCCAGGGAGCAGCCTTGTGAAGACCTTCTGCCTTATGAAGGCATGTATGAAGGCCATACCACTCTGCCCATTAAGTGGTGGCACAATCTTTAATAACACAAATAACGTTCAAAGATTCAGAGTTCATATTTCAGCTAAAGTAACCTGACTCTTCTTCCCTTTGAGAAAAAAAAAGTTCTCTTTTCTGAATGCACGCTGATTTTTGCTATCTTGGAATGTTCTTTTAATGGTAAGTTTCCATTTCAATTCACTGCATGAAGATCAGGTCATTCAACACAAAATTACAGTTACGGATGCTGAGCCAGTGCTCTATAGCATGAAGAATGCCTGTAAAAAGTCCTGACTGTGCTGTAATAGTGTTTACTGTCAAAAATAAAATTCACAGGCCAGATCCACAGCTTGTATAAATCAGTGTAGCTTTACTGGCAGAGGATCTGGCTCGCTACATCCATTTGGATAGTTTCTCAAACTCCTGATCCTACATTTTTATCCAAGTGCTGGTGACAGACAACTGAGGGTGAATGGACTTACGTGAAAAACAACAACAGAAAAGGATACCATCTCTCTTTGTTCATTGTTAATGAACAAGAATCAAGATTAATTTTTTAATATGTCTGGTAATTAGTTAATAATATTTTATGAAAATTATATTTAAGGCAGTATTTCTCAAAAATGTTTGAACTTAAAAAAATCCCCTACAACTTTTTGTGTCTCTGTTCTTTATAATGATTATTGGATCTCTATCACAAGAAATAAACAAAGGGAGGTTTCTAGGAGGTGTGGATTATGGTTATGAGGAATTATGTGTTTGATATACAAGACAGTCTTCTCTCTGGAATGAAGACTTTAAAGAGTGCAGAGTATAAGTATTTAAATTCAATTTTTTACTCCTCTCATGATGAATTACAACTTGCCAAAGCCATGCCATAATTAATAAACAAATTCAGGAACAGTACTCAAATGTCTCAAGTTCAAACTTGCTTTTTTTCTTTTTTTTTTTCTGTCTAACCAGTGTTATTTTCTTGGTAGCATTGGACTTGCTTTCATGATCAGGTACTAAATGTTCAGTTGCTTTGAACTGTAGAAATAAAATGAATCACTTTATCTTCCCTGTTTGCCCAGTCAGCTCACTCAAGGATAACTGTGATTAAGAGGATTTCAAAAGGGACATTGGGATGATTGCTTCTACATGTTTCTATTACATTGCTGTTTGCCACTTGTCCCTTCAGGCAAATGCCATACCCCTTACCAGTATCACATTCTCTTATGCAATATGCAGAAACCTCGCCTTTCTGTTTAAAGTTACAGATCTGTCTTAAACAGGAGCTAACAATGTATACTGGAGAAGATCACAGCCTTCCATTATCTTGAAAGCTTGATCTTAACGAGGCCTGACAGCACTTCAACTGAGTTAGAACAAAGTGTATAAAACTATCAGGACTGTATTAGAAAACAGTACCCATCTTTGATGTTTAATTCCTTTCTTACTCATACAAAGACATGAGCTAACAGAATTTTTCTTGTTACTCAAAGCAGCTGGTTGCAAAATCTGAAAACTGCAAAAAGGCTTTGCCAAGAGATTGTTCTTCAAAAGTGTCCAATAGCTGATTGAAGACCTGAAGTTTATTGTCCAAAATGCATTTAAAAGTGCAATTTTGATACAGTGTAACTCAAAGTGTTGGATAGGAGGAAAATTATTCATACTCACTTAACAGGGTAAAACTCTAGGTTTTCTGGACATGAAAATAGCGTTTGTCCAAACAAGTCACTCTTTCAGGGATTTCTTTTTTCCCTGTACTTGCCTACATGTAGTATCAGATACCTGTTGTACCTGAGCAATGCTAAAGATTGATCTTCACAAGTTAAACTTAAACGTGTTATGGAAAAACAGAATTAAAACTTGGCTTCTGTAAGTAGTAGGGAATATTTACCCTATCACTTGTTCACACACAGCAAAGCTGAGTGGTGTGTGTGACATCCGCCATTAGTTGCAAGTCTTAGGTGAACAAAATAGTCCTGTGCCACAGCTAATGGAGTTATTCCTCTAATATATGTAGCAGAACTTTTGTGCTGCAACGCTGAAGATTATAAATTTACACCCTGCTGCTGAAAGATGCTTGGGGGTCATTACTCAGTCTGAGCTGAAGCTGATTTGATCTTGAAACTCAGCAGAGTAGCTTCCTGACTTAAGATCACAGAGTTACATAGTTTTTCTCAATAAAGGTTCAGAGTAAAAGAAAAAAAAAAAAAAAGCAGCTCATCGCAGTTAATTACCACAGCCATAACTGGCTCATTAGTGCCATTGACTCATGTGGTGTGAAAAAACAACTGAAAAGATTGCACCCCAACAAACTAAACATGAAAAATGTTCTTTTGCAATTATGAATGAAATAGAATCATTGATTTATGGTTATTTATTCCTTTGACTATCTGATATATCTATAATTTAAGGGATAAATAGGTACACAATGCAAAGAACATAGGGCTTACCAGAAAAAAAAAATTAATTAGAAGACATATTTTATTTTTAAGCTGCATTCTTTTAAATTTTTTTATTCATCTCCTCCCCCTTTCAAAACCACTGCCAACAGAATTTACTGAACAATAGCCTGTTATGCAATACACTGAAATGTACACAGTGTTTTTGATGATAATAAACTATTCAGAAGTCTGGAAATACTTTTTGCAGAGCCTGGGGATAAAAATCCAAAGAATTTATTTTCTACAGGCCTTACAAGAGAGTTTTATCCATCCTATAAGAAAACCCCAAACCACTATCTAAAAGAAATCATTTTTCATGAGGTTCTGAGGAGGAAATGCTGGCCCTAGTAAAATCATTACAAAACTCTTTCTACAAGACGTTCATTATACTCCATATGTTTTTAGAAGAAAGGAAATTTAGTTCTGTTCAACTTTTACAATATCTTTATTCTTTTCATCCCTGTTAGCAGCTACTTCCTGATCCTCTCTCACTCATATGTGTTTTCTTGTGGCTCAGTTACAGATAAGCATAGATACTTGGAGACTTAAAGGACTGAAGCCAGCATAGTTCACAATAATCAAATCCTTCATTTCTGAAGCAGGAGAAAGGTATCTGTCTAATTTTGAGGATCTGAGCCAGAGCTACTCTTTGTGGCTTGTTACTGCATTGTTTATTGTAATTTCCTGGAGTTTTAAAAGTCTTTTCACATTGAGTTCTGTTGAGTAATATATAAATCACCTATTTCTAGGTTAGAAGGAGAACCATGTTGTGATGTCCTCTATCCTTAATTTAATCTCATCCCTTTTTAAGTTCTTAGTAGTGCTTCACTCTAGATAGAAATAAGAAAAATGATGGAGCTGACAAAGTGTAGAATTATAGTGAGCAACGGACGTTTATGCAGAGAGTCTGAAACCATTACCAGTCCTTTGAGATAGTCCTGAGAGACTAGGATTCAACAACTTGAATATTGTGCCATGCAAATGAAAAGAGAATTGCTTCTGGGGAGAGGTAATGAAATGGGAAGATGAGTGTCTTTGTATCCATTTTCTATTTCATAGAATAATCACGCCTTAAAGCTGCTAAGACCAGTTCCTCAGCTATTTGTTTGCAGTGTGGGGTTACAGACAAATAATGACATTTACAAACACTATTTCATCCTGCCAAGGATGTTAGCCCAACTGACTATTCTGTTATTAGTAGAGAGATTAATACATATATATACACAAACATACAAACCATACACATTTCACAGAAATGCATGCTTAAAAAAGAGGTAGGAACTGGAAATAAGGTCTCAAAAGAGGAAATTAACTCACTTGCCTACTGACTCACCCTAGCCTAGCCTTGTTTGAGGGCAGTCGTGTGATCCATTAATTTGAAATTTAATTATGCTCTACTACTAAGGACAAATTCAGGGAACTGCATGTACTCAAGGAGACATTTCAAAGAGCCTTCTTCTGTGGAACGTCTGCAATACCTGTTTTTAAATCAGGATCCAAGATTTTGCCTTCAATGAAATGAAGCTAATCTCTGCACAGTGAACCAAAAGAGCATGCTCCTCATTAGTGGTGTCTGTACTGGGCCAGACACAAACATGAGAGAATTTCACTCCAGTCCCTAGAATCAATCAAAATTTCCTTCAAACATGTCTTGTGGAATCGGCAAATACATCTTCCCATGTGACTAAAAAAATTCACATTTAAAAAAAAAAGAAGTTGCTAGCTCAGTGTTTTAATTACAGTAGCTGAAAAAAAATTTGAGTTCTAGTTCATCCTTTGGACTGAAGAGGATTGGGAAACAAGTCTACCAACAAAGGAACAAAGATCTGTATAGTCTATCTAAAATTCACCCTGACTTTTCTAAGATTGACACACTTGGAAAATTTCTCTTTGTTGAAGACCTATTTCTTTTTAAAAAACAGTTCTTATGACATAATTGATAACCTTATGTCCACAAAATACTATAAGTTCTGGATTTTTTTTCTGGTTTCTGTTTCATTTGAAAAGATATCCAGCAGTGTAACAAAGATGTACAGCTTACTGTGGCTGGGATTCAGTATGCACTAAGACAACCTCCTGAAATTCTGCATCATCAAAGATTTCTTCATCTAAAAATCTGTCACCCATGATTTTATCCTCCTGAAACCTTGAAAATCAAATTACATTAAACATTTAGTCTTATCACCACCAGTGTGTGCAATTCAATGAAAATTATCACAGCCAATAAAAATCAGCAAAGATCACTGTTTTTAAAATTACATTATTGAAATTACTAGAACATGGAAATCACTATCAGTCTCTAAGAACAGCTGTAGATGGACAGTGCTTTTATAACCCATTAAAGGTATCTTAATTTGTACATCCTTATCAGGGTTCCACTATTTCAACAAATTGATGCTTCAGAGGAACTTTATCTGAACACACAGTGTTCCATACCAGCAGCCCTGCAATCAGCAATAAAATATAATGAAACAACATTAACAGCACAGTGTGCTAGCTTGAGCAGCATGTAATTCAATGAGTTTTGTTAGTACAGCCAGGACAATTCCAACCTCTCTGTAAATTCAGATAGAAAAATAGAAAAAACATTTTTCACCAGGTCTGAGTTGCACGTGTCCTCTCTGGCTCTAAGTTTTTTTTTCCCAGACCAATTAAAGGCAGTCTGTCATTATTACTTAAGTGTTCCTAAATCCAACTCCAGACACAGAAGAGACTCATGGCTCTGTGGTCTACAATAGAAGTAGCTGTGCTTTCAATACACAGGCACGCAGAACCAATAAAATAAACTATTTTCTTCTGTCACATACAATTCTCCAGTTACGTTGTTAGGTGCTTTCAGCTTCATTCGAAACATCAGGTGTTGCTCATTGCTTAAAGCAAGATACTGGACTTCATGGCCCTGTGACCTGATCGAACACAGCAAAACCTCTCCTTGTAGGCAGCAGACGGCTCGATCTTTCTATCTAACCGCAGCTGTTGCCTTAGTGATCATGCTGCACTCAGTGGGGTGTCTGCCAGGGAGAATTTATGGGTGTGCACTGCAGGCAAAGGAGGCTGGGCAGCTGGGGGCAGAGCAACCAGGGTGCCGAAATATTGTGGATGGCTGGCGGTCCCCGCTGGGCTGTACCGCAGTAAAAAATGAGAGCACGAGGGAGCTGCCGACAGCCCACACAATTGGATGATCAGTTTCTTTCTGAAATGAGGGAAGTAAAACAACACTCAGTAGTGATGAAAAGAAGCAAAAGAGCAGCCCTGAACTATCACTCCTCTCAGTGTTGCAGGGACTGGCTCCATGCCCAAGGCAAAATTACATCTAAACTCTCACATGCAGCTGAGCAGCTGAGAGAGAAACGCTGGAATGTGCGGGGACTATCTGAGCCGAGTTCCCATTTCTACCAGATCCTGAAAGCAGCTGAAGATTCCGACCTCAGGATTCAGCCTAAATCTTAGAAATTTCTCTTTTTTTTTTTTTTTTTTGCAGTCTTGTGCAGCCAAATGTAGTGTTAAGTGATGCACGAGTGCCCCTATAGGAAGCTTAAAACTCCTTATTACGGAAAGCTGCGGCTCACAGAAACAGTTGCCCAGTGCTGTGCTCTCACATCTGTGCTCCACTAAAGCCAAGGAATCACTACAGGCACTGACACCCTCCCCAAAAAAGCAGCAGGTCTCGGCTATTCACCACTAAGAGGTACCACCAGGGGTAGAGGCTTACTGAGATTTAAATGTGGGGGTCAGAGGGTGTTTGTTGGTATTGTGAACATCTGAAGTGGCTTAAAATCACAACTTTACTCAACTGAATTAAAAAGCAACAAAACTCTGCATTTCCAAGCAGGCATGGATATATATAATTAGATGAATTTAAAAGAATACTCCCTTAGTTATTTTATAACGTAGTTATTTTATAACTGCCATCTGTGCAGGAATCCTATACTTTCCATTGAAGTAGTCTGTACTGCCAAGTCTCAGGGATGGGAAAATGGATGAGATAATCCCTAGGTTGAGCTAGTACGGCAGTTCCTCAACAGTCTCCTGCATATGAGGGGACATAAGATTGAAGCTACAAATCA
This sequence comes from Chlamydotis macqueenii, assembly GCF_036417535.1. Lineage (NCBI taxonomy): Eukaryota > Metazoa > Chordata > Aves > Otidiformes > Otididae > Chlamydotis > Chlamydotis macqueenii. Next base: position 47,315,321 of record NC_141560.1, on the reverse strand, counting down.
GCTAGCTCCATGAGAGACAGATATTTCATTTTTTAAGATGGTGAACAATAGATAACATTGACATTCATCTAAAGTTGTGTTGTTAACTGTTCTTTATGCTGAGTGAGGGTCACTGTCTGTGAGAGCAGTTTGTCTTCAGAATAATCAGCATACTGTACTCAACTTTTGCCAGAGAAAAGAGAGTGGATTTTGTTTCCTCTCATTTCAAGTTTAATTTTCTCTCCTTAATCTGAGTTTTAAAGGGTCTCACAGAAGTGTCAACTCTGTATTGCTTGATGATGAAATTTCATTAGTCTAAGGTGACATTTTAGGTTTTGTTTTAATCATTTCTAGTGTTATTGCTTCCTGCAGGGAAGGATTCTTTTAAATCGCTGACACATTGCTGTGCACAGTAGAGACCTGCCTTGGCAGGGTATGAGAGAAAAATCACGTACTGATAGCTATTCATACCCCAGAAGTGGTTAGAGAGTAACAAGGGATAAAGCTGTAAGAGAAACACTGAGCATGGCCATCTTTTGCAAAAAGAGTAATTAGAGGACAAGGCATGTTCTAAAGTTGTTGAGGAAAAGCTTTCAGTTTAGCGAACCAATTCCAACTCCTGTGACCTTAGTCCAAAAACAAATCTATGGAATTTTCTTCTGCAACAAACTTATAAATAAGTATGTATATGCATATAGATAAAGCATGCATGAATACATTGGAACTTTATTTGCATCGGCAGTATCTTTTAAACAGAACCAGAAATATTCAGCAAAATATGATATGCAAGAATTACAGAAAATTATAACAAAACTCCCTAGACCACAACTGTCAAATCTGGCTCTGTATTTCCTAAGTTACCTAGCATTTCTACAAATTTACACTTACCCTAGCTAGCCAATTTCATTAAAATCAATGCCCAGCTCCCAAATGCCATTCTATTCATTGTTCTAAAGAAAGTTAACCCTTGGAATGCAAGCTCAAGCGCCTGAACAGAGCATGCTCAAAATTTATTTTAAAGTCGTGTTTTATTGATGGTGCTTATAAATAGGATTTAAACATTCAAAATTTAGTAAGATATAGGAGTGATTGACAAAATTATTTTTGTATCTGCTAATTCCCTTTCTTTTGAGCCCAAAGACAATCTATCTTTTAAATTACTTGTTCTCATAAATCTCTCTAGAGCTTAAGATTTCAGTTTGAAAATATGGCTTTTTCCTACATACAAACAAAAATTATTTTTTGTTTATTAGAAATATCATGAAAAGTGATGTCAATCTTACCAATTAGCTTATCAAAGCCATTGGATACCTATTCAAATTTTGCATTGTTTAGACACTTATATTTTCCATTAAAGAAAAGAATATTACAAGAATATACTGTCAACAGAAAATTTAATTTAAACTCAACGTATTATTTGCCTGTTTTTTTATCTTTTCTTCTTTATATTTTAACATTTTCCTGCAGTGCTATGATCACAAATAACAGCAATGTGTTGGCACATGAACTGCAGAAACAAAACCTGATTGGTGTTTATTCATTGTTCAAGCTGAAGAAAGTGCAGAGTGCAAAGAGCAAATGCATTAGCTATAAGAATTCCATCAGCTTTAATAATTTAGATTATTATTAGTAACACTATGTGAGCAGACATTTTCCCCAGGATTCTCTATACACAAGGCAGAGTCCAAAATTCATGCCTTTCCTGTGGTTAGGCTTTATTATTGTGAAAAATGAAAAATAACAAAATAGCTTAACATTTAAAAATATGAATGTTTCTATATAGATCTCCTCAAACTTAGCTGCTGTTAGTTTTCCTCCCTCAGGATCCCTTAATCTTTCTTCTTCAACAGAGCCATTCCTACTTCCTTTATATTTAGGTCATGATAATGAGTTACCTGCCTCGGTGAGTCATTGTGCTGCTATTGACAATTCTTATTATTTTATAATGAGATATTACTTTTAAGTGCCAAATTATATTACTGTCCTGCAGTCAGTCATGATGCTTTCTGTACTTTGAAATGACTACTGGACACATTTCTATACTGGGATTTGCTGCAGAAGCAGCTACAGTCCATGTATAAATATCCACTGCTTTTTGCTGTTTTTAATAAAATAAAGCTAGGCTTCCCCGAGACTTAATGGCCACCTCCTAGATCTGATTTTATGCTTAGTGGGCTGAATAATAAGACTGGTCAGGAATTTTACAAGACACTATTTTTTTTTTTCACAAAATCCTTGGCAATAAGACAAATTTGTCAGGGCTTCCAGTGGAGTGGGAAGCCCAGAAAGCGTGTCAGCTCTGTTTAGAAACAATATCTAAGATCATCCTTCTGCCTGCTGCAGAGTGAGGGAACTAGTGGCCCTGGAGTATGTTTCTTTGAAGCTCTGTAAGTCTGGCTTAAGCTGATTCTCCAAGAATTTCTTCTTGCCCATCTTTGCACCAAGGCTTATATAAGAAGGAATGCTGGTTTCCTCAGCAGCTCAGGATCTTAACTTTTTCCCCCCCCCCCCTCACTTCTGTTTGCTTGAAACAGTATCTCAGACTTCCTAGGTCACAAGAAATTTGTAAAGTTCATTCTGTAATTAATATTTTTTTGCCGTTATTTTTTATTTGTGTAGTCTTGAGTTTCAGCATCCAGCCAGTTTTACTGCATAAAGGTATGGGTACACATAGGAAGAATAGGATAGTTTGCAGGAGGTTGAGGATAATGCAGATAAATGCATCCCATAATGCAGGGGAAAAGCTGTACGGAGAAGGATTGTGAAATGATAACGGATAACTTTATGAAAACAATTGTATAGCACTCAAAAAAGCACATTAAAATCAGGAATTATTAGGGAAAGAACAGACAACAAAAATATTTGCCGTTCCCTCTTTAAATGCTTGACATTCCTACTTCTTGAACGCTGTGCCATATTTTAGAAAGGATACAGTGGAACTGAAGGAAGTTTACAGAACAGTAGCTGAGGTGATGAAAGACATGGAACAGATTCTATATGGGACAGGACAAAATGGACTAGAATTCTGTAAAAGAAAAAAAGGAGGGCAAAATAATGGAAGTCTATACAGCAAAACAATATAGAAATAATTAATGGGAATTAACCAGTTATTGCTGCTTCTCCCTATACAAGCATTAGAAAGTATAAAGAATGTACCAGGACACAAAAGGAAATACTTTTAAAGAAAGTACGTAGTTAAACAAATGGATGCTGGAGAAGTATTTGGAAGAGCAATCCAATAAGAGTTATTAAATATAAATCCACTTCAGGCTCAGAAATTCATCTGAGCTGAAAACAGTCAGAGACGGAAGAGTACCTAGCTAGGGAAGAAGCACAAAGAGTTGACCAGATCCAGCTCTTTGGTGTGTTCATATAATTCCTTCTGGAAACAGAATACGAGCACAGACAATTCTTTGCATCTATCCTTATGTTAAGCGTCATACATCATTATAAAAGCAGTTACCCGGGTGACCTTGCATCAAAACCTGAGGAGACAAGGTAGTAGAATGAAAAACTATCAAGAATACCACAAAAATAACATCCCAAAGAAGTCTCAAGTTGAAAATACCAGAGAGTAAATAACAAAATTATTATTATATTTTTGATCTTTTCCTATATTCCTTTCTACATATCTACTCTGTTCTACTACAGGAAAAAGATAGTGAACTACATAGATCTATGGTTTGACTTGGAAAGATCATTCTTGTGTTCCTGTTAAGAAAGGAAGTCAGAAACCAGAAATATTAGCAATATCATACATTATAGGGAATATGTTGATCAGATTTTTTCAAAGGACTAATCTTCCTAAGTGAGAGACCTCCTAGTGAAATGAAAAAGGAGATAGCACAGTGATGTAAGAAAATGGAAAGAGCAAATACAAAATAGACTTTGTTATATATGAGGAGGTTTACCTTTTTGATTTTGCATTTCCGCATGAATTCGGGACTTAAATTGGAAAACAAGTGCATGACTAAAGCACACAAAAAAAAATGGAGAATATATCCCACAAAGTGAATAATTTTCAAGACAAAACTCTTACTTCAAGAGAACATAATTAACCCTGCCCTAACTGGATTGCTGTCTGCATACCGAGTGGGATGTTTTATTGTTGCTAGTACCAGCTAGTTACATTAATTTTAACAAATCCAGTATCCTTTTTTTAAAATTTTTTTAATGTTTTTAATAAATCCACACCTCAAGAAATCTCTTCTAATTCAAGCAGTGCAGAAAGATTTGTTGAGTCTGTGGAGATGTTTCCCAATAACAGAACAGAATAATAAACAATCCTACAGGTGGTCTAGGAGTCTGAAAGAAAAACTCTATCAAGTATCTCCAGTGGAACTCTACCAGACAGTACACCATTCACCACTTTAGCACAAACAAAATATCCAAGTAATAATAGGATTCCACACTATTCACCACTAGTGCAGATAGAAATAATTTATTTTTCTGTTGTTGAATAGCTTACATCTTATCAATGCCACACAGTAAAATAAGAAGACAAATAGAAAACAGGGGATTTCTTTCTTGACAAAACATGTTTCAAAGTTAACCTTTATGACAAGAAAACACAATGAACAGGAATATTTGACGTGAGAGTGCTACAGACACAGATATTCAAACACACACCTGTGCATGGGGTGCAAACATATCATACCTTGTTTCTCATTCTCACCACTTCCAGACTAAGTTTCCACCTCTTAAATCACTTAAAACAACTGAAAAAAATGTTTCCTTTGATCCAGGTTTAAGTATTTGGCCAAAGTTTAGATGCCAGCAGGGGATTTATATCAGTGTTTGAATCCTTGATTTAGTAACTGTAGCTGTTAAAAAACGGGCATGTTAATTGCCTCTGTGACTTATTTTGCATTGAATACTAATTCTTTACTTACACCCCAAGATTCAATAAAGGGGAACATCCTTTAGATTGCCTAACAGCTGAAATTGTAGAGCACATATATAGAAAGAGAGTAGAACCTAAAAGTAGGGACATAAACCAGCCCTTCAAAATAGCTTACATTTTCCTTTTTACTAGTATTTATTTTTATTGCATGGTATAACGTGGCCTTCTCATAAGACAAGATGACCCTTGACTCATCCTTGTTCCCAGTTCCACTAATTCATCAAAGCTGGGGCAATTTCTAATCTTCTGAAGGGGAACTTCCACTTATTTCCATCCCAAAATTTCAGAACTTTTCTACTAAGTGTTTTCTAGTAAGTGCTCATGTTTTTTTTCTTGTTTTTGTTTTTTTACCCACTACTGTGCATTAGAGACTTAGCAGCATTTTATGACAGTATCACGTAGGCACTAAACAACATTAAATTTCCACTCAGCATTAGCCTAACTCTGGTGCTAGAGAAATCAATGAGGTGGGAGCAAAGACAATTCAACATCAAATGCTTTCCAATAACTCTCTCCTATTCATCATAGACCTAGATATAAACAAATGGTAACTCAATTGAAAAATGTGGAGTTTATATCCACTGAATTCTATGTCTTCCATGTTTTAGAGTTCAAAGTATTTTTAGTTTTATACCGTAGAGCCACATAGGCATTTTGTGCACTCACATCTTAATTACATTGGTTTCTTCCCTTTTCTTTCTAGAGTAGCTGTCACTAAGATTAAAATTGTTGTTCAAAGTACATCTAAGCAAGAAGGTGACTTTAGGGTTCATTATCTATTTGATCAAACAACCTGCTAATTAAATGTACCTGGGCCTAATCAAAGTAGAGACACAATGCAGAAACAGAGTGGAACTGTCAGCTAGGTGCATGAGACTCAAACCATCAAGGCAACTAGAGCTCACTATGTTGCTTAATTACATTAAAGCTAAGATTTTCAAAGGAATCTAGCAGATAGAATTGGCTTTGTATTTTAGGTTGCCCTGGATATGTAAAACCACAGTTTGGGAGTGCCTGCATCTTAGCAATAAGCTCTGTTTCACATGACTGCCCTTGCCAAGCTTGCTCAGCTCCTACAGTCTTGACTCAGCACATATGAGGCTAGTGTACAATCTAGGCTGAATTATCTAAGTGAATGGTTTCCTTCATGGTTCCATAGTCAAAGTCAGACATATAGATCTGGTATATCTCTAGTGTTCAAGAAAAACACCCCTTGTTTCTATTGTTTAAAAGCAATAAGCTGCAACAAGGTACATGCGCAGCTGCCTTATGCTCTCTTTTAACTGCATAGTCAGTAGCATTTTCTCTTTCATGAAGGCCTGTCCCCTTTTGGAAAATACAAACAAGCAGCTGACTAATCTCTATGCATCTGCTAATGTCTATGACTCATCTAAAAATAAAAGAAGACAGCAGTGAAGCTACTGTCTTCCCCCCATGAATAGAACTTTTTCTATACTTAAATTATAAGGCAAAGCCAGTGACTGTATAATTTGAGAACAGATTTAACAACCTATGACTGATAACATGGGTTGGAGCCAGAGGCAATATACGCTTAGATCTACCTGAACAATAACAGGTTGGTCTTACCAATTCAGGACTAATCTATTAAATCAAGGATAATATATACCTTGCACTCAAATGTTTTTTATGCAAAGGTGAACTACATTATTTTTCATTACGGTTATTACATATATTGCAGTAACATCTGGAAATCCAAATAATGATGGTAATGCTGAAATAATCTTACCCCAAAATTGACCTTAAAAGTGAGGACAGATGCAAGATGGTTTGTTTAATGCCATGCAATAAATCAGGAGCACAACTATGACCCAAAGTCAGTGGCATCAGTCTTCTGCTCTAACTTGTGGGCAAAACTCCAGTTGTTTAATGATGTGGATAAAAACTCTAAGGCATGGCTCTGCCTGGTGTCATTCCTGGTTAGTGACCAATTGTACATTGCCACAGTGTAGATTGCCCTGGAGCCAGCATGATTTCCCCGTTATTTTACAGAGTAGCATCTCCGAAATGGAAAAAATTAGCCACTAATGCTGTTCGCACAAAGTTTGCCACATATCCACTAACTGGTTGAGTGTTTTCAAACTTGTGATTACTATGAAAGATATGTATCAATAACCTTCAATAGAGGGAAATATCTTCTGTCAGAGAGGTAATTTGCATCTATTTTTCTGGGTACAGTACAGTTCTCCAGTAATTCATATGGAAGTTTTTCCGTAAGTCAAGGTAGGATGGATCTCACACTGTGCCTCTGAAACAGAAAACTGAAATAGATAATATGGTTTTATAAATCTGAACTAAATAAAAGTAAGTTCCAAAGAAAAGATCTAATGACCTTAACTTCAATGAGAACAGAAGGGTAAGAAAAGAAAGAAAGAAAAAGTAAAAGCCTGTGGTTTTCCACAGACTTTGCAGTTAAGTCAGACTTTAGAGAATCTATCCTTAATTATCTTCTCAAGCATGGTAATTGTCCCTTATGGGAAGCAGTACCTGATTTTAAACCAACTTCCCCCTGAGAGTAGTTCAATATATTTACTACCAGCTCCCCGAAAATGACTGACATACTCTGATTTGAATCTCAACCATTGTGGGAATATCTAGCCACTGAATTTGAGTCTTCTGTCAAATTCAGTGTCATTTCATATGCTCCACAGCCTGTTAAAGCAACAGAAATTACAGCATAACTCCTTTAATTGAAAACATTTCATCATTCTACAAAAGTTTCCATGGAAAGTTCACAGGCAGTTCAGGGAGAAAGCATGGAGGTATAGTAATATATGTGTGTATATGTGTATGAACTAGAATATGAAATTCCCATTATATTATCAAAGAAATGACATATTTGACTTTCAACTTTCAGAGGCAGCAGGCCATTAATCACCAGTGCTACTCAATTCCCCGGAGTCCTTTCAGTTCTTGAGCTTTACTTTTGAGTTATTTTTACAAGGAAATGGATGGAACGACTTCCTCTAGAGTTAAAAAATAAAACTAAAACATATCTTAAAAAGTATGTGTTAAAAAACTAAAAAAAAATTTATTGCAGCCATTCCCTAGGTAATATAAGCCTAACAAAAAGAAGCATTATTTCAGAGACAGACGTTGCTTGTTGTTCCAAAAGTTTAGCACAGCTAGCAATTTCAGAGTTTACTGGATGGAGTCGAGGACACAGATTTCGGGAAGGAGCTTCATCTGGTAAACTTATAAAGCCCTAAAGTATCAAGACTGGCAGAAGCTGAGGGGCCTAACCTGATCGAGCCAAAAAGACCCTGTGAGAGACTTTTTCTTTACTACAGTACTAGGACGGTCAAGGAAAATTCAAGGAGTTGGAAGGGCAAGTAAAATAGGCAAGAGCAGGAACATTAGGAGTCAATAAATAGTCTTCATCTCACAGAGCCTGAACTACCACTTTAGCAAGAACAATGGCTTCACTTTCTAATGTTTTGCTATATCTAAAAAGGACAAAGGAAGCATCACTGTTTTTCTGTCTTCACTGATGTGCACCTTTAGGCAACTGCCAACCTTGCTTATTCCAGGATTGCCTTTTGCAATGTTGAAAATCTCAAGAGCTCATTGGAATGAAGCCTGAGACAAAAACTTTTTTCCTCATTTTAATGACAAGGGATTGCCATTTTTGGGTTTCCACCTCTCTAGAAATTTTTAGAATTGCATTTTTGTTCTGGTTTTGTTAGTGAGGGGGGGCCTAAGGTGGTATCTTCTGTAGGAAACTGCTAGAAGTTGCTCCCCTTTGTTCAGTGGACTCGGCCGGGCCTAGGGCGGACCCGCTGCTGGCCAAGGCCGAGCCAATTGGTAGCAGAATGTCCCGTGATAACGCCTCTGCGATAACGTATTTAAGTAGGGGAAAACAGGAAAAAGAGAGGAGAAGATGTGAAGCAGCTGAGCGGGGGGCAGAGAGGGGGAGGCGCGAGCCTCATGGGCCTTGCAGGCCTCACCCTCTGGCCTCCCGCCGGGCAGCCGACTGGGCCCAACTCGGCCCGGCCCGGCTGCAAGAAGTGGAGAGGAGATGAGAAGTGAATAAGATGTAAAAAGGATCCTGAGAGGCGTCTGCCAGCCTGTTGTGAGGAACGGCTGCAGATGCCAAGGTCAGTTCAGAAGGAGGGGGAGGAGTAATATGGCTCCTGGCCAAGATTCCTCTGCAACTCGTGGTGAAGACCATGGTGGAGCGGGTTGTCCCCCTGCAGCCCATGGAGGTCCACGGAGGGGCAGAGATCCACCTGCAGCCCGTGGAGGACCCCACGCCAGAGCAGGTGGAGGCCTGAAGGAGGCTGTGGCCCGTGGAGGGCCCGCTGGGACAGCTGTTCTAGAGGGACTGCACCCCGTGGAAGAGATGACCCACGCCGGAGCAGTTTCACGGAGGACTGTGGCCCGTGGGAGGGACCCCACGCTGGAGCAGAGGAGGAATGCGAGGAGTTCTTCCCCTGACGATGATACAGCGGCGTAAAACAACGCGTGATGAACTGACCGCGACCCCCATTCCCTTTTCCCCCCCCGTGCCGCTCGGGAGGGGAAGGTAGTAGAGATAATGTTAAGCCCGGGAAGAGGGAGGGGTGGGGGGAGGTTATCTTGTTCCCTGTCTCATTCTCCTGCTAATTTTAGAAAATAAATGAATAGTTTTCCCCAAGTCGAGTCTGTTTTGCCCGTGACGGTAACTTTAAGGATTTCTCCCCGTCCTTATCTCAAACCTTGAGCCGTTTTTCTTATATCATCTCCCCCTGTTCTCTCGGAGGGTGGGGGGAGCAGGAGAGAGACTGCGTAGTCTGGTCCTGATCAGGGCTGAACTACGACAATTTTATATCTTTCCCTCCAGAAGTTTTGCAAAAGAAAGACATTTAAATCCTACAGTACTCCATAAGTATGCTATTAACATATTATCTTATGTAGATTGAGAAAGTTTTTTAAACGAAGAGTTAGTATAAAGTTAGTTAGGTGGCAACTAGCAATGATGAAACCTGAGCAGTTTTACTGAAGCCAACAGTTTACAAAAAAAAAAATAAAAATCATTGCTCACAAAAATTAAAAAGGATTTTTTATTTGACTTTATCAAGACTTTCAAAAACATGCAGGAAATCAAGGAGGCAGGAACAGATTTGTCTTTTGCTCCCATTCCTTTGCCAGAATGTCACCTTCCTTCAGGTAATGAAAACAGACATCCAGCCCCAAAATTCCTGCTTTATTAGATTTTACAGCCATCAAGTGAGTGCAGGTATTTATTGCATTAATATGGCAAATGTCTAGCAGCCTGTCCCTCTTTGTAAATACACAGAAAGAGTACAAATACAGGAGCAAAGCAACATCCCTTAGGCTGTTCTACTGAAATGTTGGCACTGCAGCAAAACATTGACAGTCATATTTTAAAACATATCAGGGATGTTACGAAGGAAAAAAGAACAGGAGTTCCTGTAGGGTGGAAATATAAATTACAGGGTGGAAATAACAGATTGTATCTTGAAAATTAAGTACATGGATGTTCTTTTGAAAGGGGTCATTGCCTCTCCTGTTTCTAGCCAAAAGGAAGCCAAAGTAGAGAAAGGTGGGATACCTTGGGACAGGCCCATCAGTGGCAGAGCAAAGAGAAGAATTCAGATCTCTGACTTCCAGCTCATTTTATTTCCTCCACAGCAAATGCCTTATTTTCTAAAGAGGGAGTGGATTCATCCAGATCAGTGAGTAATTGGTCTTGTCTTAATCCAGCAATCTGCATCTTACATTTCTTCACAGTTCTAACAAACAGTGCAAGATGCTCAGCCAAATGAGAACACAGCTTTCTCTCCTTTTGAAAAGCAAATGATCCTTGCATGATTTGCAGTTACTGTATTAATTATGAAAACACTTATTTACTTATGATTTCTCTAAACCACTCTAAAAGTAAAACCATTTAAACGCTGATTCAGTTTCAGTGCCCAAGTGAACTGCCCCCAAGGAATCCCAGCCACTGAATTGCTTGAAAATGCCCTTGTAAATTAGCAAGCATTGCACAAACACTGCTGGCAAATTCAATCATTTCTGTGTCATGCTGCATTGTTATCTCCTGCTCGCTTAAAGAGCTGAAGTTCATTCTTCCTCAGTTCCATGTAGGCTAGTGAGATGATACAAATGACTTTGCCTAAGTGGCACTGACTCTATTAATATTTAACTACAGACAATAATAAAAACAGAACAAAAAGGCTTAGGAATTAAACTACCATTTCCTCTCTATTTTTAAAAATATCTATTATCTCTTCAACATTTAAAAAAAATCCTTTGTATGGTAATTGTGCTTAATGTAGAGCTATTAGAAGAAAGAAATGTAAAAGATCAAGGTTTAGGATAAAGTAAATCTAATGTCTCTTGATCCTTGTGGGCTTTCACAGAATCAACCAGGGCCAGGATTTTTGAAACAAATGCCTACGCCTAGGCCCAGTCATTGGCACTCATTGCAGACGTTGCTTTCTCAGCCCTTTCAGAAATCAGAGCCTTGAGAGATCTTAAATAAAATAAAACAGATTTCTTATTTATTCTTTCATTGTTTGCTTCCCAAATTAGAGGAAACTGAGAAAAATGTAACTAAAGGACAAAAGGCTAGACTTGAAAATTTATTCTCATCTTTTCTAAAATGTCTTTTAAATTTTAGACTTCACGACTTCACAATTATTTTGATTATGATATAAGTTTACCTCATCGATTAATATGAATATGTAAGTAAATATTTAAATGCCTGAGGTACTATCGTCAGTTATATATACAGAAAAAAAGCCTGTGTTCATTTTTTTTTTCCATTTTCAAGATTAGGAGATAGCTTTTAATTCTATACAAGAGATATTACTATACAGCTTTTCATTACAGCAGGGTTAAAAATGTTAACTCTCAGTGGAGCAGTGAAGACTTAATTAAAGTTTATAAATGCTTTGTTTCCAATATTTGTAAAGGAGCTTGAAAGATATGCAGAGTAATTCTTACTACAGTATTACAAGTGTTATTCTCTGACAGTCTATTAATATTTTCCCCATTTTATTCCCTAAACTCAAATAATTCTAATATTGTTCTCAGACATAACACAAACTTGCTGCCTCTTCTGTTCTTTTACAGTTTCATAAACTCATACCAATTGGTGATGTCTATATTTGTACAGATAAGTCAATGTTCTTTAATTCTGGAGCAATCCTTTCTTAACTGATAAACAGAAATGATTAAGCAACAGTTGGGTAGAGAACTATAGCCTCAGTTGGCTGCCCCTCCTAAAGCTAATATTTCAGCCTTAATGAAATTAGTCATCTTACATTAGATATAATGGTGCCAGGCAAATTGTGAATGATGCCAATAACTTGTGCAATTTTCTGAAAAGCCACTTCAACTGTTAAATTGTTCTACTTCTTCATTCTCATGATCTTGCTAATGGAATAATTTGAAATTAAGGCAAGATAAAAGTATAAATAAGATATAAATAAAATGGAGTATTTTGCTATAACACAGGAGGAGGATGCCATTTCTTACAAGAACTTAATACAGCCATGTATTTACTGATATATAAGATTTACTTACATTGTGAGTCTAGATTCTTGTTACATACAATGCTGGAGTAGATTTTAGTATGGAAGGTAATTGAAATGGATAGTTTGCTCAAGAAGTAGGCCCAAGTTTTGCTCAAGAATCTCATGAAGTTCAACAAGGTGTTCTGGTTTTGTTAAGTGACAGGGGGGGCCTAAGGTGGTAGCTTCTGTAGGAAACTGCTAGAAGTTGCTCCTCTTTGTTCAGTGGACTCAGCCGGGCCTAGGGCAGATCTGCTGCTGGCCAAGGCTGAGCCAATTGGTAGCATAATGTTCCATGATAACGCCTCTGCGATAATGTATTTAAGAAGGGGAAAACAGGAAAAAAAAAAAAAAAGAGAAGATGTGAAGCAGCTGAGCAGGGGCAGAGAGTGGGAGGCGCGAGCCTTGTGGGCCTTCCAGGCCTCACCCTCTGGCCTCCTGCCAGGCAGACTGGGCCCAACTTGGCCCGGCCTGGCTGCAAGAAGTGGAGAGGAGATGAGAAGTGAACAGGATGTAAAAAGGATCCTGAGAGGCGTCTGCCAGCCTGTTGTGAAGAATGGCTGCAGACGCCAAGGTCAGTGAAGAAGGAGAGGGAGGAGTAATGTGGCTCCTGGCCAAGATTCCCCTGCAGCCTGGGATGAAGACCATGGTAGAGCAGGTTGTCCCCCTGCAGCCCATGGAGGTCCACGGAGGGGCAAAGATCCACCTGCAGCCCATGGAGGACCCCACGCCGGGGCAGATGGATGTCTGAAGGAGGCTGTGGCCCATGGAGGGCCTGCTGGAGCAGCTGTTCTGGAGGGATTGCACCCCGTGGAAGAGATGACCCACACCGGAGCAGTTCCACGAAGGACTGTGGCCCATGGGAGGGACCCCATGCTGGAGCAGAGGAGGAATACGAGGAGTTCTTCCCCCAACGACGAAGTAGCGGCGTAAAACAACACGAGATGAACTGACCGTGACCCCCATTCCCTCTTCCCCCCTGTGCCGCTCAGGAGGGGAAGGTAGTAGAGATAATGTTAAGCCCAGGAAGAGGAAGGGGTGGGGGGAGGTTATCTTATTCCCTGTCTCATTCTCCTGCTATTTTTAGAAATAAATGAATAGTTTTCCCCAAGTTGAGTCTATTTTGCCCGTAACGGTAACTTTAAAGATTTCTCCCCGTCCTTATCTCAAACCTCGAGCCGTTTTTCCTTATATCATCTCCCCCTATTCTCTCGGAGGGTGGGGGGAGTGAGAGAGAGACTGCATAGTCTGGTCCCGATCGGGGCTGAACTATGACACAAGGCCAAGTGTAATGTCCTGTACACGGGCCGGGGCAACCCCTGCTATCAATACAAGCTGGAGGATGAAGAGATTGAGAGCAGTTTTCCCAAGAAGGACTTGGAAGTACTGGTGGATGAAAAGCTGGACATGAGCTAACAATATGCACTCACGGCCCTGAAGCCTAACAATATCCTGGGCTGCATCAAAAGCAGTGTGGCCAGCAGGTTGAGGGAGGTGATTCTCCACCTCTGTTCTGCACTGATGAGACCCCATTTGGAGAACTGTGTCCAGCTCTTGGGCCCTCAGCCCAGGAAAGACATGGACCTGCTGGATGAGGTCCAGAGGAGGGCCACGAAGATGATCAGAGCACTGGAGCACCTCTCCTATGAAGATAGGCTGAGAGTTGGGATGTTCACCCTGGAGAAGAGAAGGCTCCAGGGAGACCTTATTGTTGCCTTTCAGTACTTAATGAGGGTTTAGAAGAAAGATGGGGACAAACTTTGTAGCAGGGTCTGTTGCGATAGGACAACAAGTAATAGTTTTAAACTAAAAGAGGGTAGATTTAGACTAGATAAAAGGAAGAAATTTTTTACAATGAGAGTGGTGAAACACTGGAACAGGTTGCCCACAGAGGCAGTAGATGCCCCATCCCTGGAAACATTCAAGGTCAGTGTGGATGGGACTCTGAGCAACCCGATCTGGTTGGAGATGTTCCTGCTTCTTGCAGGGAGGTTGGACTAGATGACCTTTAAAGGTCCCTTCCAACCCAAACTATTCTATGGTTCTATGAATTCTTCACATATGACATTTAGGTAACCTATAACATTCAGCAGAACAGGAATGATGCCTTCAAATTCAGGAATCTGTTGAAAATCAGATTATATCAGTCTAAACCTATAATTACACTTGGATTTAAATATTCTTCATTAGTTCCTGTCACAATTTTGTATTCTAGACTGTTATATTATTTCCCTATATTTAGTTGTGTTTCAGAGACAATGGCAGACATACAGCACTTGTATGGTGTGGGGTTTTTTCTCCCCACCAAAAAGCATGAAGCTAAGGTCAAAAAGTAATTTGGGATTTTGGTACTCTCTTTGAAATATTTCACAGTATCAAAAAGTATTAATGATACTCCACATGTTTTGGCCCATTTAAGACTCTCACTCCAGGAAGTATGCCTCATCTATAAACAGTGTATTTCACTGAATGCTTCTAAACTGCAGACAAGGTTGAAAGGAAAATATTCTACATTTTTCAAGAGGCTTACTTTATAATTAAGGAATACAGTGGTTCATATGGAATATAAACAATGAATCTTTAAAATTCTCTTTGATACATGTATGTACAAGAAACAAATGCTACTTAGAGGTAGAACTGAGATGTGAAATAACTTAGTTATAACCCACAAAATGAAGCACTATGTGTGGGGAGATAAAACACAACAGAAGTCCTAAATCCATATGATATTGGGCTGGAACTCAGGAAATTAAATTAATTTATGCTATAACTAATACATATTTATACAGCACCTTACAAACGAGAACGCCAAAGGATTATTCAAAGGATCCATTAGATTACAATAATCCAGTGAATTAAGTATTGTGGTACTCATTTTAAAGGCCATTAAACTTAGACATGGACAGCTTAAATAACATACGCAAGAGTGTATATTATAAAACAGTGGTAAAAGAAAATTTGGGCATTTTAGTTCTCTTGAAAACTAAGAGCTGAGACTTCAACTTTCTTTTATGAAGCATATAGTAAGGAAAAATGTATGTTCTATACATAGAGAAGGGATTTTGACAATCACAGATTTAAATCTAAGTGCAGTAAAGAATCAAAATTCATTGAGGAGCAATGAGCAGACCGAGCATGGAAAACATGGAGATTAAATAACAAGTTTCATCTGCGAAGTGCGATTTAGTTATTAACTGAGACAAGAACCTAATGTGAACTGGAGGTGGCATAGAATCATTGCATGAAATTACATGCAACATTGGGATTATTTTGATAGTAGACATTTGCTAGATGCCCACCTGACTAGAAGAGGCAAAATGAGGTGGAGACGATAATTGAAATGCAAAACAGGCAGATGAAAAGATGACATAGGTTGCAATCAATGGGAGGTTTCAACAGCTGCCCAGGTAAGTGCTGGTATCCATTAAATTGGATTAGAAAATGTCACCAGTGCAGCTGTCAGTCAGATACAGTTTATAGTTCTTTGGCACAGTGGAGAGGTAATGTTTCATTAGGATTAGTTCTGTTTCCTTTTAACATAGTTCCTGAATATCATGCAAGAAGCGATACAGTTTAAATTTTCACGACTTGTCAGGTTTCCTGTATGCACCACTGTCATTTTAAATATTTGTCTACAGAATATATTTTTGCTGTAGTTACGCTTGCAGCAATGTAATCACATCCCCCACACTGAATATATCACTTAAGCAAGCAGTTAAAATTTTAAAATTCTAAATGACTAAACCTAGGTTATCACAGAGTTCTTTTAGAAGCAGTATAGATGCTTATCTTGTTTTCTTATACTTGCAGTGTTTCCCATTCTGTTCAATTCTGGATATTCACCATTGATCACTTGCTGCTTACTGTCCAAATAAATTTGGTCACGACCTTTATAGTTCTTCAGAAACCTACACTTTCTGGAAAGTGGAAGCAGGGACAGGTAGCCTGGGAGGACTACAAAGAGGCTGTGCGAGTGGCCAGGGATAAGGTAAGGAAGGCCAAGGCCCTGGCAGAACTGAATCTGGCCAGGGATATAAAATGCAAAAAGAAGAGCTTTTATAGGTATGTAGGGGACAAAAGAAAAGTCCAGGGAAAATGTAGGCCCCCTCCAGAAGGGAACTGGTGTCCTGGTTACCCAGGACATGGAGAAGGCTGAGGTACTCAGTGACTTTTTTGCCTCAGTCTTCACCGATAAGGGCTCTTGTCTCATCACCCAAGCTGTGGAAGGTGCAAGCAGGGACTGCGAGAATGAAGAACTGCCCATTGTACTCAAAGAGCAGGTTCAGGATCATCTGAGGAACCTGAAGGTGCACAAGTCCATGGGACCTGATGAGATCCATCCGCGGGTCCTGAGGGAACTGGCGGATGAAGTTACCAAGCCACTGGCTATCGTATTTGAGAAGTCGTGGCAGTCTGGTGAGGTCCCCGATGACTGGAAGAGAGGGAACATAACCCCCATTTTTAAAAAGGGGAATAAGGAAGACCCGGGTAACTACAGGCCGGTCAGCCTCACCTCTGTGCCTGGCAAGGTCATGGAGCAGATTCTCCTGGAAACCATGCTAAGGCACATGGAGAGCAAGGAGGTGGTTGGTGACAGCCAACATGGCTTCACCAAGGGCAGATCGTGCCTGACCAATTTGGTGGCCTTCTATGACGGGGTGACGGCATCGGTGGACAAGGGACGAGCAACTGACATCATCTACCTGGACTTGTGCAAAGCTTTTGACACTGTCCAGCACGACATCCTTCTCTCTAAACTGGAGAGACATGGGTTTGATGGACGGACCACTCGGTGGATAAGGAGTTGGCTGGATGGCCGCACTCAGAGAGTGGTGGTCAATGGCTCAGTGTCCATGTGGAGACCGGTCACGAGTGGCGTCCCTCAGGGGTCCATGCTGGGCCCGGCCCTGTTCAACATCTTTGTCGGCGACATGGACAGTGGGATAGAGTGCACCCTCAGCAAGTTCGCTGACGACACCAAGTTGTGTGGTGCCGTCGACACGCTAGAAGGGAGGGATGCCATCCAGAGGGACCTTGACAGGCTGGAGAGGTGGGCCCGTGCCAACCTCATGAAGTTCAACCAGGCCAAGTGCAAGGTCCTGCACCTGGGTCATGGCAATTCCAGGCACAAAGACAGGCTGGGCGGGGAATGGATTGAGAGCAGCCCTGAGGAGAAGGACTTGGGAGTGCTGGTGGATGAGAAGCTCAACATGAGCCATCAATGCGCCCTTGCGGCCCAGAAGGCCAACCGCATCCTGGGCTGCATCAAGAGGAGCGTGGCCAGCAGGTCGAGGGAGGTGATTCTCCCCCTCTACTCTGCCCTGGTGAGACCCCACCTGGAGTACTGTGTCCAGTTCTGGAGCCCCCAACACAAGAAGGACATGGACTAGTTGGAGAAGGTTCAGAGGAGGGCCACGAAGATGATAAAAGGGCTGGAGCACCTCTCGTAAGAGGACAGGCTGAGAGAGTTGGGGCTGTTCAGCCTGCAGAAGAGGAGGCTCTGGGGAGACCTGATAGCGGTCTTCCAGTACCTCAAGGGGGCCTACAAGAAAGATGGGGAAAGGCTGTTCAGCAGGGCCTGCTGCAATAGGACAAGGGGTAATGGTTTTAAAATAGAGGGGGGTAGATTTAGATTAGAAATTAGGAAAAAAATTTTTGCGATGCGAGTTATAGAAC
This sequence comes from Chlamydotis macqueenii, assembly GCF_036417535.1. Classification (NCBI taxonomy): domain Eukaryota; kingdom Metazoa; phylum Chordata; class Aves; order Otidiformes; family Otididae; genus Chlamydotis; species Chlamydotis macqueenii. Next base: position 47,297,225 of record NC_141560.1, on the reverse strand, counting down.
ACTGGAACAGGTTTCCCAGAAAGGTGGTGGAGGCCCCATCCCTGGAAACATTCAAGGGCAGGCTGGATGAGGCTCTGAGCAACCTGATCTAGTTGGGGATGTCCCTGCTCCTTGCAGGGGGGTTGGACTAGATGACCTTTGAAGGTCCCTTCCAATCCTAACCATTCTATGATTCTATGATTCTATGAATACATACATTAAAGTGGGCTACTGTTAAGTCATCAATACCAAATCAAGTAGTCTCCATATTAGTTTTTCTTCTTTCATCCAAAAGAAAAAAGGTAAACCACAGTACTTTTAATATTAACTCTTATTTTCTCATCATTTGTTTTACAGGCTCTAGGTCCCTTGTGGGGCGTTTGCATATGAGAGTCATAAAAAAAGCAGCATTAGTGGTTAACTTGTCAATTAAGTACATGTCCAGGTGCTTTATGAGCTCAGAACATAACAGGCACTATGACAAGAGAGAATGAAATGCATATGGTAACATTATTTCAAAATAATTTTCTACAATTTTGACTGCAAAATGCAGTCAATTTTTCCTCTTACATATATATTATACCTTCAGACACAAAAAGTTGTGCAATGCAGCACTAAGCTAGAGGTCTGGATTTTGGAAAGCACTGATCACCCAAAAGCCTCATAACTTGAAACTGAAAATAAGAATACCTAGAGCTTCACAGGATCAGATGTTCTTATTACTTGAAGTGGTACAACAAAAGTTCTGTGAATGGTCTGAGGCTCATACAAATTAGCTATTTAATGGAACAGCATATGAACTGTTGTCTGAAGATGAAGAATATGTTGGGGTGGTACAATGCCCTGCAGGAGCTGACTTTGGTCTAAGGTTTAATCTTTCTGTCTGTTTTTCTTGGGATTTTCTCCTCTTTCATCAAAGTTATATCTAAACACCTTCCACATCATATGGATTGTAATAGCAAAAATTAATTGTCAAATTCATTTGTTATTTGAACATATTATGTGACTGAACACACTGACAGAAAAGAAATCAGGAAGTAAAACAGAAGAGAAAATAAATGCCTCCTACTCTCTAGAAAGGTGAAGGCAAATACTGCATGACTGAACCAGCCATTTAACAGCTCATATCAAATTATAGTCATATAATGTAAGTATCAAATTTTACCTTGCTTCAAATTTGAAAAAAAAACCAACCCAGTGAATATACCTCATTTTATTTCATCATACTAAGCCCACACTCTGATATTGCGGGATGTCTTGCAGCACTGGAAACAGCTTAGAATTTCTGACGGAAATAATTTACTGTGATAAGCAATAACAGCAAGAACATTTGAGATGGAGCCAGTTTGGAATTAGCTCTAGAGAGATGCTGAGAAAGAATTTAAGCATGCATTTTAGGTCTATATCCCTCAGCATCTTTGACCCACTGTTCCCCAATATGTGATGTCCCAGGAAACAAGATTATTTCAAGGAGATGGAACAGCTATACAATCGTACTCTACAAAGTAATCTGTGTGAAGTAAATTTTCAGTGGTTGCTTACCAAGTAATAACTTATAGCACTATATTTAAGTACACTAATGTAAAAATGTATGGAAAGTACAAGGCCATGCAGATCTCAAACACTCAGAGTAATAGCCAAATGTAATAATTAATGATTAATTTAAAACTCTGAGATTAGCAAAATTAATCACACAATGCAGAAAGACTTCATAAGTAGATAAGAAAAACTATATAGGAAAAGTAAATGAGACTGCACTGCCATCAGCTGCTCACTGTGATAGCTCATTAGGTTGGCTTTTACCAAAGGAGTTAAACCTAAGTACATGTGTGTAGTAGCTGAAACATAAAAAGCAAGCAGGAAGCTCCTGCTGGGAACATAGGGAGAAAAGCTCGCGGATTTCTCTGAGTGAGGTTACAGAAATGTTTGGGTGTATGCTCCCCTGTGGAGTTCAATAAGAAAGTAAACCATTAAACAGCCAAAAGCATGGCACCAGCAAGGGAGAAAGACAAAACGCAAAAAGCTTCTACATCAGCAGATGTACTGTGCTAGCAAGAAAAACTACAGCACTGGATCTTATGGCCATGACAGGTGCCATGGCACTGAGGTAGACAGCAAAGTAGGAACAGTGAACACAGGCCCAGAGTGAGGACCAGGGACATTCTGTTGATGACATGTAGAATTACTAAAATAAAGATGGAACATTTGTATGTCTATGTATGATTGCAAGGCAAGAGAACGAAAGGAAACTCTCCTGTTGCTGGTTGGTGTAAATAATAAAGGTAAAAAAAAAAAAAAAAAAAGAGGAGAAACTTCAGTCTTGTTTGTCCACTGATAAGGAAGAATACACATGCCTTGTAAGTAAAAAGATCACAAACTCTAATTGGGAAAGCCAGCCCAACAACTTACTTTCTGCACCTTACATCATCCCCACTTAAAATAAAATGCCTGACAAGTCACAATGCTTACAGTGGAACCGGAGCCAACTCCTCCTATAGGAACAATGCTTTGGCATAGTTTTATAAGACATACATCTCCACAAATATCACTGCAAAGATCAACTGGGAGCAAATACTAGGTAAGATGATGCCATCTTTATGTCAGCCCTTGTCACTTCTTGACCCTGGGGTTCTGTCCAATTGGATTTTACATCCTGGGGTTCCACCTACTGTTTTCTTCTGCCTAGTTAAATTGAACAGCTTAATAAGCTTATACATGGCTTAACATTCCTGCCATAAATCTCCTAGTAATATCAATACTGCATGTTGCATTTCTCCTAAGAATTATGGTGTTTCAAAAGAGAAGACAAGAGTCATAAGAGAAGAGCATATGACACATCTTATTCATAGAAAGCTGGCATCTGAGACCAGGCAGGGCACTTGATTAGTACTGTTTTCTCTAACTGTGGCTCATAAATCCCTTGGAGGTCATACAAAGGTTAAAAAAGAGAGCTGTCAGTGAGTAACAGCTCAGTCCCTGCAGGGCTGGGAAATAAGAGGGACTATTATTACTTATTCCAATTTTTACACTTCTCAGAAAACTTCAAATTACCTTTAATTGCTGGAAACAGTTCAGCTCCTTCAAATGAGGCAGTCAATAAGCACAGCTGTTTTTTCACTTTCCTGTCCTGGAGGGACTGGTTAATACTGACTGGTGGAGATCACTCAAAAACAGATGAACTGAAAAGGCCTTTAACTTTCAGAAAGTTGGCTAAATGTAATCATTAAAGTACAAGATCTGGGGAAAGATGACAAGGAAAATAGACCATTGTTCCACAGCAATTTCTCCTGCCAACTGTCCTTCTCAGGAAGCTCCCACCTTCTATATCCCCAGCCACATATTTCCATCCCCTGAACATGCTTTCGGTTATAATTCCACTCACTGCACGAATCTCCAGGGAACCAAGTTATAACTCCCAGGTTAATAATAAGCCTCTCTGTAAAGGAAAAGTATTTTTAAAATGGATCAGTAATCTATCTGTTTCATCATGCAACCTCATAAACAGTCGTAGTGGCAAACAACAGAGACAGAATCAAGCAAAATGAGCTACTGAATCACGACCTCAGGATAGAGTGAGAATAGAGCTAGCAGACACAAGGACAAGGACTAATTACTAACTAGAACACCAATCTTGAAGACAGAATGACAGAGAGTGTCAGGAAACCACTGTACATATCTGGGGTAGAGAAGGATAGGGTGAGTCAGCAACAAGAAAAACAAAAAAAAATAATGATTTGATGCAAATTTAATCAATGAGATGTTGGCAGAATTGTTTTCAAGAAGAATGTTTTTCAGTGTTTTCCATGAGGTCTTTAGCAGAACCAAGTGTGATGAGGCTATTGAAATTTGCAAGGACAGAACTACAGGACCAAGAGAATACAGAAGCATTGATTAACTGCAGAGAGAGGAGAGTAAGAGTACATCAAAGGAGACCAAAAACATCTCTCCAGAGCTGAGGAACGAAAAAATTGTAAAGTTAATAAATTATCCTTTTAACTTATATAAACAATACCAAGTTAAAGCAAACTGAAACAAAAGCCATATTATAAATGTATCCCTGTTTCTTTTGGAGAGAAAGTGGAGTGTAAAATATGCAAATGGCAGAATAAGTCCGGGCATCTGGAATACTTAATCCTTAACATCACTCCTCTTTATACTACTTACTGCCAGAGGAAAAAAAAAGGTCTGGGAAGCACCCTCCTTTCTCAGATGCACTGCTGAGCTCAACTCAATAGTCCACTTCCCCTCCATGTACAGATCTCCAGCTGTTTTTACTAGGAGTTCTGAGTACTCACTGACAGGGTTGAAATTTCCTGATAATATCAAGACAATATTTCTATGTGTATTACATCTAAAACACATTACTCTCAAAAAAAATGTGAGCATTGTCGGGGCAATCCCAAGCACAAAGACAGGCTGAGGAAAGAATGGATTGAGGACAACTCTGAGGAGAAGGACCTGGGTGTGCTGGTGGACGAGAAGCCCACCAGCTGGCAATGTATGATTGCAGCCCACAAAGTCAGCCACATCCTTGGCTGCATCAAAAGAAGTGTGGCCAGCAGGTCGAGTGAGGTGATTCTGCCCTTCTCCTCCACTCTTGGGAGACCCCACTTGGAGTATTGCATCCAGCTCTGGAGCCCACAACATCAGAACTACATGGACCTGTTACAGTGAGCCCAGAGGAGGGCCACAAAGATGATCAGAGTGCTGAAGCACCTCTCCTGTGAGGACAGGCTGAGAGAGTTGGAATGGTTCAGCCTGAAGAAGAGAAGGCTCTGGGGAGACCTTACTGTGGCCTTTCAATACTTAAAGGGGGCTTATAAGAAAAATGGGAACAGGCTTTTTAGCAGGGTCTGTTGCAATAGGACAATGGGTAATGGTTTTAAACTAAATGAGGGTAGATTTAGACTAGATAAAAGGAAGAAATTTTTTTCAATGAGGGTGATGAAACACTGGAACAGGTTGCACAGAGAGGTGGTTGATGCCCCATCCCTGGAATCATTCAAGGCCGGGTTGGATGGGGCTCTGAGCAACCTGATCTGGTTGGACACAGCTTTGCTCATTGCAGGAGGGTTGGACTAGATGATCTTTACATATGAACTACATTCATTTTGAAGAGCAAAAAGAAGGAGACGAAGAAGTAACAGGAAGAGCTTTTATAGGTACGTAGGGGACAAAAGAAAAGTCCAGGGAAAATGTAGGCCGCCTCCAGAAGGGAACTGGTGTCCTGGTTACCCAGGACATGGAGAAGGCTGAGGTTCTCAATGACTTTTTTGCCTCAGTCTTCACCGACAAGAGTTCCTGTCCCACCGCCCAAGCTGTAGAAGGTGCAAGCAGGGACTGCGAGAATGAAGAACTGCCCATTGTACTCGAAGAGCAGGTTCGGGATCATCTAAGGAACCTGAAGGTGCACAAGTCCATGGGTCCTGATGAGATCCATCCGCGGGTCCTGAGGGAACCGGCGGATGAAGTTGCCAAGCCACTGGCTATCGTATTTGAGAAGTCGTGGCAGTCTGGTGAGGTCCCCGATGACTGGAAGAGAGGGAACATAACCCCCATTTTTAAAAAGGGGAATAAGGAAGACCCGGGTAACTACAGGCTGGTCAGCCTCACCTCTGTGCCTGGCAAGGTCATGGAGCAGATTCTCCTGGAAACCATGCTAAGGCACATGGAGAGCAAGGAGGTGGTTGGTGACAGCCAACATGGCTTCACCAAGGGCAGATCATGCCTGACCAATTTGGTGGCCTTCTATGACGGGGTGACAGCATCGGTGGACAAGGGACGAGCAACTGACATCATCTACCTGGACTTGTGCAAAGCTTTTGACACTGTCCCGCACGACATCCTTCTCTCTAAACTAGAGAGACATGGGTTTGATGGACGGACCAGTCGGTGGATAAGGAGTTAGCTGGATGGCCGCACTCAGAGAGTGGTGGTCAATGGCTCAATTTCCATGTGGAGACCGGTCACGAGTGGCGTCCCTCAGGGGTCCGTGCTGGGCCTGGCCCTGTTCAACATCTTTGTCAGCGACGTGGACAGTGGGATAGAGTGCACCCTCAGCAAGTTCACCGACGACACCAAGTTGTGTGGTGCCGTCGACACGCTGGAAGGGAGGGATGCCATCCAGAGGGACCTTGACAGGCTGGAGAGGTGGGCCCGTGCCAACCTCATGAAGTTCAACCAGGCCAAGTGCAAGGTCCTGCACCTGGGTCATGGCAATCCCAGGCACAAAGACAGGCTGGGCGGGGAATGGATTGAGAGCAGCCCTGAGGAGAAGGACTTGGGAGTGCTGGTGGATGAGAAGCTTAACATGAGCAGGCAATGCGGCCCAGAAGGCCAACCGCATCCTGGGCTGCATCAAGAGAAGCGTGGCCAGCAGGTCGAGGGAGGTGATTCTCCCCCTCTACTCTGCCCTGGTGAGACCCCACCTGGAGTACTGTGTCCAGTTCTGGAGCCCCCAAAACAAGAAGGACATGGACCAGTTGGAGAAGGTCCAGAGGAGGGCCATGAAGATGATTAAAAGGGCTGGAGCACCTCTCTTATGAGGCCAGGCTGAGAGAGTTGGGGCTGTTCAGCCTGCAGAAGAGGAGGCTCCGGGGAGACCTGATAGCGGTCTTCCAGTACCTCAAGGGGGCCTACAAGAAAGATGGGGAAAGGCTGTTTAGTAGGGCCTGTTGCGATAGGACGAGAGGTAATGGTTTTAAAATAGAGGGGGGTAGATTTAGATTGGATATTAGGAAAAATTTTTTTACGATGCGAGTTATAGAACACTGGAACAGGTTGCCCAGAAAGGTGGTGGAGGCCCCATCCCTGGAAATGTTCAAGAGCAGGCTGGATGAGGCTCTGAGCAACCTGACCTAGTCAGGGATGTCCCTGCTCCTTGCAGGGGGGTTGGACTAGATGACCTTTGAAGGTCCCTTCCAACCCTAACCATTCTATGATTCTATGATTCTATGATTCTAAGTATGGCAAATTTCTATTTCCGTGAGGCTTCTCTAAGAAAATGAAGAAAATAAAAAGCAGGGGTTGCACGCACACACTTTTATTACAATTGTCATAAGAGTAACACAGTAAAAATCATAAAAAACATGAGTAAAGCATTAATAATATAATAAAGCTAAGAAATTCCAAATTAATTTACCATTGGTAGGTTTTATAGCCCTCACAAATTTAGTTTCATTTTAGTACTCATTATAATCAATACAGGTATCCATAGTGAACTATAAGTTGTCTACATATTCTGTTCTGTATAATTTCTTACATGCACTGAATTTATAGGCATGACTAGGGAATGTACAGGTGCTCAATGGGAAAAGATAATGTATAATAATAATGAGACTGAATTTGTCCTTTTCATCTGCAGGGCACTAGAGATAACTGTGGCATTCTTGGTATGACAGTATGGCAGGCATCATTCTGAGCACCACACGTCAATGGCTCTGTAACCTCCCTCTGAATTGAAGTAATTTATCTATTTTTTTTTCCAAACAAACCTTAAGTATTACAGCCAACAAATAGCTCTTCTCCATTCTAAGTCAGTCCTTCCTCTCCTTCATTTCAGTAGTTTCCAACACTTTTGAAGTTTATGTTTGATCTGTAGTAATGTGTAAATCATCAAAATACATACATACAATTCAATCAACACTAAAGCAGTTTCTGTCAAAGCTAGTATGAAAAAAAAAGAAACAAAAATTCAAGTATATATATCTTCATGTAGCTGAATGGACAGGCAACCTATTACCAACACAAAGCTCCCATACCCCTCTTGAAAGTCAGAGAGTGCCTTTCTATTAGAATTAAGAGGTTTCAGACCAGGCTGTATTTACAAAAGTGCTTTGTTTTCAGAAAGTGCTCTCTTTTTTTCCCTATTTCTCTTGTTTGTTCTATGATGACTCCAGAAATTAGGAGTAACAATGACTGAAAAACACACCAAAACCTGCTTCTGAGAGTAAAAAAGGAGGCTATATCCCTCATTAAGAAGACGTAAAGAAAATTTTCTCATTTGGACAATCCCTAATTCAGTTTTCACATGTTCCTTGATTATAGCTACCTGTGTCAACATTTTTTTTGTGTGCCTAACTTGAAAGTAGAGGAATTCATAATGTGATACCCTATGAGAACCTAGAATACTGTATCTTTTTTCAGGAAGTGATTTCTAAGCATGATGGAATAAAGACTCCCTGTTATTCCATTCTTCAGACAGCATAGCTTACAGTTTTAATTCTGAAATTCTCACTGAATTCCACATTAGGCTCTCCTACAGGAAATTCTTTGTTCACACTTGGCTCAGGAAAATCTTAAACTTTGGCAAGTAAAATAAGTCATGTCTAATATTCCTCCTTCACCACATCAATAAACAAAGGAAGCTGAAGAACATATTCAGTAAACTGGAATTGAAAATATGTGCAAGTAAATTCAAGCAAAGCACTCCTAAATAGAAGATTAGGTTTGCATTTCCCACACATCAGATTAAATCCCATGAAAAACAGGATTTCACTTTTCACCTTCTAAAACATTATTGTATTTTTAATCAAACAGAAATAGGAAATAGAAAGAGAAAAAATACAACTATTGTAAATGGCTTTACATCTGGTTTATTCATATTTTCTTAGCAATCTTCAGCTGTTATTTGAATCTCATCAGGCTGCTACCTGGGCCAGTGGAAGACCATTAGAAAAACATTTCTGATGGCATTCTGTTTGAAACAGACCCATTAGAAGAAAAAAAAATCCTGGGAACATTGCAGAACAAAATAGTGAGGAAGACAAATTTCCCAAACATGGAGTTAAGGAAAGGTGCAAGCTACCATTTGATTCTGGATTAATATTCAAGAAGTTCTTTAGCTACCATTGCCTGATGACCTGACTCTGATATAGTAGCGTATGGCAGGTACAGCAATGGTGCCATTACTTTGACACAAACTCCTTAACCCAGCAGATGCTTTCTACTTTTTTTGCTGCTAATCATATTAACTAGAATTTTGATTTAAGCAAGTGTATAATCATTGATCTCACTCTGCAGCCACGCAGGATGCATAAAGTTTATAGGCAGCTTGAATTTCTTGTTGCTAACACAGAGCAATCCAATTTGGTGTGCAAGCCTCATTTTTCACTTTTTTTCTTTTTGGACCATGATATTTTTTTTATTTTTGAAACTCCATTTTTAAATGACCACCAAAACTCAGTATCAAATTACAATTTCTGCTAAAAGAACACTTCTTTTCCATGGTGATAATTTTAAGTTCAGCTTTTAGCTGCAGTAAAGGAATGGATTATGGTGGCTCTCAGATCTGTCACTAGTGGATATTTGCCAACATTACCCATTACTGTGGAATGCAGCAACCCATTAATATACTCCCAGGACCGGAGAAATAGGAAGATCTGTTGCTTACAGCTAAAAACATACAGATGTTGCCAAAACTTTAGTACTCCTAGGAAAACTAATTAGGGACACCGGACAATTGTTGTTGCAACTGGATGATATTGTCTAGTTTAGCCATGAACCTTTTGCTATTAAAAGTGCTTCTTTATCTTTAACAAAGTGTACAGGACTGAAGAGAGGACCATCACTACCTCTCTGTATTTAACTCTATAACTAAAGCAGCTTTCCTCTGTTTAGACATGGTAGGATGATTTCAATTGTAGTACCTTGGATCCCCAAAGAGCTATAAAGGTACGTGATAATTAATTTAAATAGATTAAGTGGTGCATTCTGTGGGGAAAAAGGCTCAGATTTCCAGATCAAAGACAGTAGGAAAGAGGTTCTAACTCCTAACTTTCTTAATGCTTCATCTCTGTGCCTCAGCTTCTTTGTAAAATTGGAGTAATGATCAAACAATAGGAGTTGCAAAGATAAACACATTACCTACTCCCTTTCAGAATCTACTGCTTCTAAACATGGAGTCTTGCTAAATAAACCCATTTCTGAGTGCAGTATTCAGAGAAGTGGAGCACTTTTGTGCTGCTTGGTTATTTAATACATTAGCTAGTGTGCTGCCATTTTTTGGTATGATGTACTGTTTTTTTAAGTGTTGATCAGAGGCTCACTGTGTTCAGAGAGGCATCTCTTGTTACTTTATGCATCTGAAGGAGTTAATGACTGTGAACTGGTCAAATACTCTTGTAATCAGCCCAGTTAAAAAAAAAAAAACAACCAACCAAACAAACAAAAAAAAAATCATAGCTATAAATCAAGAGGATTAAATAAAGATATTGCTTCCCTCATTGCAGCATCTGAATGATGCAGAGCTCTCTTATTCCGTGCTCACATAACTCTTCTTGTCAACTATCATAGGCACTGCCATAATATAACAATTGGAAATAATATTATGAGAATATATAATAGCCTACTTGGCCAATATAAAACAATGCTTTAGTATATTAGAAATACATTCACAGTTAAGCTTTAGTTCCCCTATGTTAGCTACTAGGTTTTATGTTGTATAAAATCAGCCTTGTTTGCACTGTTCACTTGCTTTACAGAAAAAAAATGCAGGGATTACCTTCAAAATAATTTTTATTTTACTTAAGTCAGTTCAAATATCTGTATGACTGAAATGAACAATGACTTACTGGATTAAAGTAATCTTCAGCCTAAAGAGGCACAGCATATCCAAGTCTGCCTGGTGATGTGGGCTGCCTCTTTGCCATCTGCTTCTAAGCAGGAAGAACAGAGGACTGGTCTGCCAGAGGGAATTCCTTCCCAAAGGCTGATATTTGGCAGCCGCAGTCCCCATACTGATGCCTAACAGAGCAGTAGGAAGCATTCTCAGCACCTGTGTCTCAAGGTGCAGCTCCTGTTCTACTTCTGCACACATATTCTTCCGACTTTTTACCTCTAGCAATGTAGACAGCTCTACTGTTTCACTATGACGCATCTTGCTCCCCAACACAAGACAGGCTTAAAAGTAAACAAGAAAGCTGTACCTAGCAAAACTTTAGATTAAGGTTTTATATAGTGCAAGCAAACAGAACATTGCAAGAAAAAAAAAATGGAAACCAAACAAACTCTACACAATATTGTTGTAATCTATGCTTACAACTATGTTTCATTCACATCCCTCATGCAAATTTCTTTCAGTGTCCCCTTGCTCAAAGGCCACATAGTCACAAATTCCTCCCCTTCCTCCCACTTCATAAGGCTCCACAAGAACAACTTCTATCTCCAGGTACTTTGATATGGGTAGAGGAGTGCTAGATGCAGTCAGACACCTTGTGTATCTAAGTTGTTTTCACTTTGCTTTTTTTTTAATAAGCATATTGCCTAATCCAGGCTGTTTGTTTGGTAATCCTCAGTTCTTGTTACAGATTTCAATATCTTCATAATAAATATTATATCAGGCATTGGATATAAACAAAAGCTGCTATATATCTGATCTCTGGCATGTTAACAACTTCTCACAGAGACCTCACCTTCTACAACAGGTACAAATGTCACATCAATAAAAAGTGATCTGCTTGATGCATCTGAGAGTAAATTCTTTCCCTTTCCTTTACTCTCCTTTAACATAGTTTCTTTTGTCAGAAGAGGTTTAAAGTAGTTTGGAGATGAATTTTTATATCTATCAATTATATGTTGCTAAATCAGCTGCTAATCCTTTGCAATTCCCCAAGATGACAAGGGAATTAAGGAAAGAAATTTTACTATTTGTTATTCAGATCAACTTTTCTATGACCAGTTTTATACTACTCTAGTCAAAGCAAAATTTCCACTAAAGTAAGTGTTAAAAACTGCAGGACAGGATCCCGGAACAGTACAAGAACCAGAACATTCAGAGGAAGGTGCCTGAACATTCCGTCTTACAAAGAGTAAATACCTCAAACTGTTCTTCTTCAGTATCAGACGACCAGTTTTCTGTCACCTATCATAATAGAACTTAAGGAATGAAATAGGACATCAGGAAGAGGAGCATAATTGGTAAGAAATTAAATAATAATGGAGAAATAACAATAGAAAACAAAAGTGGCAGATGAAGAAAAACCAACCCTAGAGAGAGCAAGAAAAGAAAGAATTAAACTGAATCATTGGCATCCTGATGCACTAAAGGGGTCAGCTTCTCTACCAGTTTTTAATGAAGGTGGAATTTTTAAGTTTAAACAAAATGAATACAGCATTTTCCCCACAAAACATACCAAATTTATTATATACAATGTTATCAGCTGTGGAGAAAACAATGTATATGGCAGTGAGTAAGGCACATGAATGCTATCTGGTAACTCATCTCTTTCATATTCTCAGATCATTTCAGAGATCCAATGGTCTATTCTTGTCATGTCACAGTCCTTAGTTGTTTGGGGTTTTTTTTTTGTGAAATATTGAAAGGGTTGCTGCTAAGTTGTCCTTTCTCCATTTGTCTCTTGAGGGTTATTGACTTTGGTTCTGTCTAAGCATTCTTTCTTCTAAGATAAAACCCTAGAGATCTCTTGATAAAAAGGGAAAAAAAAAAAGATGACGGAACAGAAGCTTCCCAGTTTTCATTTATAGATATTAAGACATATGACTTAGTTGAGCACTCCCTTTACCTGCTAGCAATGGGCACTGCCTATGCAGTTTTGCAAGCACATGCTTTGTGAATGTAGTTGTAGCAATCACCATCTGTGTAGAACTAGTTGTGCACACACAGGTCAGTATCTACAGCCATTCAAAATGCAAGCTTTGTCCTAAACATGGCTATATGAATTGTTATTAGGTGAAAAGAATTTCTGGTTTGATTTAAATAACCCATTTCTTCTGTTCTGTTCCAAACTCTGGGATATGTCTCATTCTCAAATTGAGGTTTATCATTATGTATAAGAACATAATTCATTCTGAAGCTGTATATCCTTCACTTAATTTGAAAGGTTTGAACTTTCCCATAAATCATGGAACACAACCGGTTTCTTAGCTGTTAGAAAAGGAAAACCAAGACCAAACCCAGCACTGACTGCTATGACTTTACTATAAATACCCTTGAAGGGGCTCAGAAATTGCCACAGATATAAAATTTAGAACAATTCATCTTAAAATAGACAAAAAAAAAAGTATTTATCATACAGAATGGCAAAATGCAGCCATTTGTAAACTGATCAGCCAAGGAAACACATGGAAAGAGCTCCGTGTACTGGAACATTGTGAAACATTTGTGGTTCCCACCAGAAGCAGAATCTGGTCAGAATTCAAGAATATATACTTAGTACTGATATCAGATCAATATCATTAGACTCCAGTGAAGTTGAAAGCCTCTTACTGAAAATATAAATTACCTCTTACCATCAAGATTTCAAGTTATATTAAAACAGCATTCTTATCTTTCCCTTCCTTCAGTTCAAACAGCATTTCCGACAATAGTTCACATGAAACACCATTTAAGCAGTGAATCAGAGACTGAAACATAAATCCATTAAACTCCCTGTTTCTCATTAAGTATAGAGGTGGTGAAGTTCAAACTTTATTTAGTATGTTGCAGATGAAGATATCACAACATCATCTCATCTAATTTAAGTTTCTTTCCATATTTGCCCTGAAGGCTGTAACTTCTTTGCTCAATCTAAAGCCTGGAATCCAAACTGTTCTCTACAGCACTGAGGTTAGATTCATAGAATCACAGAATATCTCAAGCTGGAAGGGACACATAAGGATCATCAAGTCCAACTTCCTGCTTCTCACAGGACTACCTAAAACTAAATCATATGACTAACAGCATCATCCAGATGCTCCTTGAACTCTGACATGCCTAGTGCCATGACCACTTCCCTGGGCAGCCTGTTCCAGTGACCAGCTGCTCTCTCAGTGAAGAACCTTTTCCTAATATCTGATCCAAACTTCCTTTGATTCTGCTTCATTCCATTTCCTCGTGTCCTGTCCCTGGTCATCAGAAAGAGGAGATCAGCACCTGCCTGTCTGCTGCCCCTCCTTGAGGAAGTTGCAGACTGTGATGAGGCCACCCCTCAGCCTTCTCTGAGCTGAGCTGAACAAGCCAAGTGACCTCAGCTGCTTCTCATAAGTCTTGAGACTTTTCACCATCTTGGTCACCCTCCTCTGGACACACTCTAATAGTTTGATGTTCTTCCTGTATTGAGGTGCCCAAAACTGCACACAGTGCTTGAGATGGGGCTGCACCAGGGAAGTGTAGAGTGGGGCAATTACCTCCTTTGACTGGCTACCTGTGCTGTGCATGATGCTCCCTATGGCACGGTTGGCCTTTTTGGCTGCCAGTGCATACTGTTCACTCATAGTCAACTTGCCATGAACCCAAACCCCCAGATCTGTTTCTGCAGGGCTGTTCTCCAGCAGTTGGTGATTGGTGATTGCCCAGTACTCCAGTCTATCCAGATCTCGCTGTAAGGCCTCTCTACCCTCGAGAGAGTCCTCAGGTTCTCCTAGTTTAGTATTATCAGCAAACTTTCTTAATGTACATTTGATTCCTGCGTCTAGATCATTTATAAAAACATTAAAAAGCCCTGGCCCTAAAATTAAGATCTGGGGAATCCCACTGGTGAGTGGCTGCCAGCTTGATGTAACCCCATTTACTATAACTCTTTAAGCCCAACTCATCAGCCAATTGTCCGCTCAACATATTATGGACTTGTCTAGCTGTATGCTGGACATTTTGTCCAGAAGGATACTGTGAGAGACAGTATTAAAAGCTTTGCTAAGATCCAAAACCACTACATCCAGTGTCTTTCCTTGGTCAACCAGATGGGTGATCTTGCCATAAAAGGAAATTAAATTGGTTAAATAGGACTTTCCCCTTGTGAACCCGTGCTGGCTATGACCAATGACTGCATTGTCTCTCAAGTATTCAATAACTCCCAGAAAAATCTTCTCAATAATTTTCCTAGGCACTGAAGTCAGACCGTCAGGCCTATAATTACCAGGCCTATAATTACCAAGGTCTTCCTTCTTACCCTTCTTGAAAACTGGGACAATATTTGCCAGCTTCGATTTGACTGGGACCTTTCCAGATTCCCAAGCCGTTGAAAAATAATGGAGAGATGTTCCATGAAAACATTGGTGAGCTCTTTCAGTACCCTGGGATGAATTCCATCGGGTCCCATAGATTTATGAGTATCCAGCTGGAGCAGCAAGTTTAGGGTCAGCTGTGAGTTCATCATCCCTCCAGTCACGGTCTTCCAACACAGGGTTACAGGGCTCCCAGGGTCCCATCATCGGTATTAAAGACAGAGGCAAAGAAGGTATTAAATGTCTCTGTTTCTCTATGTCCCTATTTGTGAGGTGACAGGCCTCTACACGTAACAGACCAATGCTGTCTCTGATCCTCTTTTTGCTGTTAAAATATTTTTGTTGTCCTTCACAGTGCTGGCCAGCTTGAACTCTAACCGAGCTTTGGCTGCAGGAATTTTCTCCCTACAGTAGCGAACAGCATCTCTGTAGTCCTCCCACGTTGCTGTCCTTGCTTCCAATGTCCATACACTTTCCTTTTCTGCCTAAGTTCTAGAAGAAGATCCCTGCTCAGTCAAGCTGGCCTTCTGCCCCACTTGCTTGATTTCCAACACTTTGGAATTGCCTGCTCTTGTGCTCTTAAGAGATGGCTCTTAAAAAGAGACCAGCATTCATGGACCCCAATACCTTGAAAAGCAGATTCTCAGGTGAAAAGCAGATTCTCAGGGGACCTTACTAGCTAGTTCCTTCAGCAGCCTGAAGTCTGCTCTCCCCATATCCAGAGTTGAAGTTTTGCTGGCAGTTTTCCTCCTGTCACCAGTGATCTGAAAACCAACTACTTCATGGTCACTGTGACCAAGACAATCACCAATCACCACTTCGCCCATGAGTCCCTCTCAACAAATCTAGGAGAGCACCTTTCCTGTTGGCTCCATCAGTATCTGCATCAAGAAGTTATCTTCAATGTGCTTCAGAAATTTCCTAGACCTGTTTGTGTCCACTGTATAATATTCCCAGTTTATGTCTGAGAAGTTAAAATCACCCATAAAAACAAAGGCAATTGATCTAGAGATACTTCTCAATTCCTTGTAGAATAATTATTTGTTCAAATTAATTTTAGCTGAGGACCAATAAATGTGTGCATAGCATGGACATACTGAAAGTTAACTGGGCTCAGAAATAAACCGTATATCTTATCTTCTGGGACAGCAGAGAAACTTAATGTTCTGGTACTTCATGGCTCAACTCTGCCCTTAACATGAAGGAAAAAGCATGACAGTTACACTATGAGACGACAGATCTTTAGTTTGCACATTTCTGAAATGCTAGTGAGAAAACATCCATAGTTAGGCCTTCAGGGGAGAAAGAGAGTCTCCACAAATGCAACAGTTAAGCCTGGAAGGTGAGATTGAAATAAGTCCACCAAACAAGATTATGTACAGTTAAAAATAAAGCCATTAACTCTCCCTGTGAAACAACATTTTATTATGCTAAATTGTTATATGGCTGGAAAGCTGGCATGAGTTTTAAATCCTGTAAGGAAATTCTTGGAAAGTGACTGTAAACTTCTGATTTGTATTCTCTAACAGGTCCACAGGAAGACAAGAAAACCCCTGTACAACATAGCCTTCGAATTCTCCCTCACACAGAGAATGAAGTTGAAACTCAGTGCAATCTAAGAAGCTCTTGAAAGATTTTCAGGAGACTCTGTATGAACACTCAGACAGCATCAAAGGTATGTGCTCCCATCCCCTACCAGTTTTCTGCCATGCTTTCCAGCCATGGAATATCCCTGGAGCCTGAAAAAGTGACTGCATAAAAATATCCTAGCTTGCATTACCTTTTCGGTAGGTTTACCGTCTTGGGAGGTGATGCTTCTCCTCGTTTCCCAAACTACCCTTCGACCTTCTCATCCTACTAGCCCATTGGAGACTGTTCCACAGAGCTGCCTGGACCTCCCCACAGCATCCACCCTGCGGAAGAAGGAAATATTGAAAAAAACTGTGATGTAGCAATTCAATCTTCTAGAGACATAATTTGAAGGCATTGTGAGAGAATAACTAAAGTAGACATGATATAGAGGTGTCATCGTGCTGTCTGAGAAGGGAGGGGAGTTGTAGGATTACAGTAGCTCCTCAGTGTACTTGTATGTATGATACAGCTGCTGAAGGCACAGTTAATTTCAAGAAAACTTTAAGACATAAATACAAGCAGAGATTTCAAAGGCAGCAATTAGTCAATAAGGTGATTATTTAATCTTGTATATGAAAACCTTGCCTATTGAAAATGCCTGTATGTTTGCACGCTTTTAGCAGGAATAGAAAGGGGGTGTGTGTTACTGCTACATTTCTGTAACGAGTAGCTTCATCATATGTCATACAGGGTATGGTGGTAGAAATTAGGTCTTTTCCTGTCATTAGTGACAGTGAAACACAGACACCTCTTGAGGGAAAGGTATACCTTCCAGCATTGGCAATTTCCCTCATTTAGAGTCTTACATGCACATTGTGGTAAAAATGAAAATTGGACAAAAGTTTAAAAACTAATTACTCTGCTAAATAGTTTTCAAGTTATAGCCTGGATATACTGCATCAAATTCCTGTTTCAGTCAATGAATAAATAAACATTAGAAATTATAATCATATATACAATTTCATAGCCTGAAAACACTGATAGGAATGAGATATAAAACCTTTGCCTTTTATTTCCAATCTTTTAAAAACATTGCTCATTTACTAAAGAAAAATAAATCTAGTGTCTCTTGTTTATGACAAAAGACAATTGAGTAAATGGTGACTCCAGATAACCCATAAGCCACTGATTCTCTTTTTCAAAGACCTGCCTGCTTTCTATTCCTTCGGCCTCGGCTGCCTAGCAACCTCCACAGAGCTTTCTTAGTCTATACTAATTCTGGAGAGTTTTCATTTATATATTTATTTATGAGAATGCCTATAAGGAGGATACAGAAACAAAGAGCTGTTTGTTCCTTCCTTCTAACACTGGACTCCAAACAGGTCACCTCAGTGTCTCAGTCAAGGACACAGTCCTTGTTTTTGCAAAGAGACGTACCTACCTCCTGGAAATTGCTTGGGAACTAGGCAAATCCCACTTTACATGAGACAAAAGCTGAGTCTCTGTAGGAAGCTCCTGATGTAACGGGCACTGCCTCTCCCTGAACCAGTCATCAGCTTTTCATAGAAGAGCCTATTTCCTCAGGTTTGGGGTTTTTTTTTCCTTTATTATTAGTGCAAAATTGAGGATGCCACAGAAAATATCCCTACACTACATAAAAAAGTACGTTTTTTCTTGCCAATTCTATTCAAACAGCACTTTGCAAGTACTTTATGCCCTGAGTAACAAAGATCTCTCCTCCAATCAGAAAGAAAAACAAAAAAAAAAGAGCGAGAAAAAGCCTAACAGGCTCTTCCAAATGATGTGGTAAAGGCATGCCAAGTGTTCATAGCTTGCAGTCACATGGCAATGATGTGGGTTTTGTATCTCAGTACTTCTGACTCCTGAACTCATATGTTAAAGTTTCTTTTTAACTTCTGGATCAAACTGAAGCCTGGAACATAACAAACTGATGTATCTTGAAACACAGAAATATGCTTTGATCATTCAATTACATTTTTTTTTCTGATTAAGTTGATCTGTAGCTGTGTTTTGTCATTAGGTAACATACAATGAGTTTATGACAGAACCTGAAACCAGATCTCCTAACTTCCACTTTCTATTCCTTACCAACAGAGCTATATACATAAAAACAAGGTTATTTTAAACATGTCACAACAACTGTAGGATTATGGAAGCATTTGTAAATCTTGGTGTTTACATATGCTTAGGCATCAATATTCATTTACCCCAAATTTAATTGTTTGAAATAAGTAGATTTTTTTAAAAAGTCTTCTTAATATTCTAACAGGAAATAGAAAATATATTGCATGCTATGTCAGTGTCCAATGAAATAAAATATAAGCAATGACATGAACAACAGAAAATTATTAAAAAAAAATCCTGCTGGTTCAGAGATACTTATGAACAGTGAAAACATCCATGGAAACTGAAATGTGCAAAATGATTAATTAAATAAGAGGAAGAAAGTTACTGGGAGTAAACAAGAGTTCTGGATTCGTTTTTCTATTCATGGACACACTATAAACAATTTTCTAAGTTGCTTTACCTCTGTTGTTCTACACAATGATGTAAGTTTGTAGTTCCCAGAAAATCTCTCCTGAGAGATACTGTAATACAAATAAATTCCAAGTATAATCCAAAATTAAATATCTGCTTATTGAGAAACAGTTTCCCCATATATATTCTCATTTTTCACAGAGTATCATTATTAAAGCAAAAATTGAGCAAATTATGATCATGATTTCATATGCTCTTCAGTGTTAAGCCAAAATTTCTGAAAATAAACCTAATGAAGAGTACCAGAAGCATAGACTTATATGTCTGTTGGCTCACTTATTTTCGTGAGAAGTCCGTTTTTAGTAGGTTCAAGAACACGTAAATAGACAACAGAAGATAAATAAATTCTTTCATGTATTTTTATAAAAAAAAATGTTATAATAGGCTTTCCTACAGAATGAATAAAATGGGAATTGTGCCAAAGCAGCTACCACAGGAAATACATTGGAAATAAGTAAAAACTACAGAAAATGAAGTCTCTTGAGATATATGGAAAGATGAGTGCAAGCAATCTTATCTGAAATTTCAAAGACAATAATTAGGTACTAAATCTAGTACATTTACACTGGAAAATCTCACCTGCCATGCAGTTATGCTTACAAAAGAAGAGGTGTACCAAAAAGACTGATTTTGGCCATCTTCCTCCTTTCCTCTGTTCCTCAAAAGAAAAGAGAGAGATGCAAAATGACTTAGTTTTCTGAATATGGACTACAACAAAATGAAATGTTAAAGAAGGTTTGGACAAAGGACTTTACAAGGAAAACAAAGTTTTATTAGGAAAAAGATGAAAGAAACATTATTATTAATATAAAAGTATAATCTTTGCTTGAGTAACTCACCAAGGAGAATTGCAAGAATTTTTTTTTAAAACAATCAATAGTATCAATCCAATGCTCAGGTCCGCATTTCAAGTGCACTGATTTTACTTCAGACTTATGCCAGTAACCGACCAAAATTTGATCGAAAATTTTAAAATATTTTCTAAAAATTTATTATGGCAGTAAGTAACATAAACTCATTGAAGTTTAGTAATCAAGCTTTAGTAATTGTTCTCAAAGAGTTGTTTTTATAGACTGCAAAGGCAGGAAAAAAGCTGCAGTAAAAGGAACACTTGTTAAAGAAAAAATAAATGTAGTAGCATGTGCTACCATGGTGATATAGTAAATAAAATAAATAAGCAGAAGAGAACAAACAGCTACAGAGTTCCTGCTATATTTAATATAGCTTATAGATCCTATGTCTTATCTGCCTGCTCCTGTGGAAGTCTTGGATACTCTAGGACATGTGAAATAGCATTAGATTATTTTATTTATGAAAACAAATCACTTGCAAGCTGTTAGTAAAAATGTATGTGAGCTCTGGGTATTTACATGTTAGATAACAAGTAAAGGTAAAGTTAATAAAACAGGAAAATCGTAGTGTGCCGTGTCCGCATAAGACTTTCAACAATGCCAGAGGGTATAGAGAGAAAATGCTACTACAGAGAAGTTCTTAAACAAAGGTAGATGTTTTTGTACAAATTCTGTACTACCAGTAAATATGAAGAAGTTAAATTAAATCTCACCTCTGAATATCTACTGACTCACTGTGCAGTAAAACTAGCTATCGGTGTTTTCTTGGTGATTTGAAAAGGCATTCTTGCCAGTTTTCGTTCCCTTCAGTTGTTGACATATTCAGCTATTTCAGAGCTCTATTTTACTTTTATGCTTACTGGAACAGAACTTTTTTAAACTAAGGAATTGGCCAAACATCTATAAACCTTGATTATTTATTCCAAGGTTGTAACTACATTTTTTCCTGATCTTTTAGCTTACTGAAATCCTCAGTAAGGATTATTGTCCTGCATGAGACCTATAATTTCTGTGTATACTGCACTTTTCATTTTTCTTCCTTAAAGAATGCTAGATGGAAACAAAACAAATAGTAGCATGGCTTGTATGCTATTACTTTTATACTTCTGCATTTGAGTTAAGCAGATGGAGATTAGATAATTCTGCATGGCTATCTCTCCAAAATAAGTTGAGTCAAGGTATAAATATGAATTTCTAAAATAATATTCTTAGCTCTTCTATGTGATCTACTACAGCAAAGAAAATCACTCATGTATTTATATTATTGATTGGAAATGTTTTTGTACATCTAATCAATAAATGAGTTAATCCATGTTGAGCCAATCTTCTAGACTATTTGTCTTATTCAGCCTAACTAATACAGAGCTGTGAGTGATTCATTTCAGAGCAACAGTACAGTGTGAAAAACAGGTCTAGCGTCTTTTTAATGTGAGTGTCTGTGTGTGTGTTTATAAACACAAAATGTCATTAAAAATATTTCCCCTTGCCAATATTTCCCCCATTTTATGATTAGTTCTATTGACTACTAATAATAGTCTCCAGATACTCATCTGAGAAATGGCTTTTAATTTATTTTTTACTATGAAAGATTTGACCTGGTTTGTTCATCTATAAATACACATTTTTGTGCTGTAGACACAAATATGAGTTTGCATTAGCTTTCATCCCTGCTGTGTTTGTACAACACAGTGTACAACACATTCACAAATAGAAAGAAAAGAGATCGAAATGAAGAACATTTGATACTATCGCCTAGCATTTTGAATACAGCAAAATAAATACATTAGTGCCAACTTAATCAACTGCTAAATTCAGTGTGTCTGAAATTAAACAGAGTGGTCCTCAGAGAATAAAAGTGAATCTTAGGTGAAAAACCAACTCATGTTGCCTACAACTCTTAATTTTTAGACTTAGATTTCCTCCCCTACTAGGCTATCTGATAATAGTTTCAGCTTCGCAATAATTGTAAGGAATTTTGCCATACCATAATGTAGGACCATCAAACAAGTAGGCAAGGATCATTATCTCTACAAATAAAAAAGAAGATAACAGTCTTAAAAGGCTGTGCACCACAGAAAAATTCAGAAAGAAATTTTGAGTTCCAGAGCCCTATTCTAATCGCAGAAAGACAAAAGTTAATTTTTTTGAAAAGCATCTAAAAAATGTTGGGTTTTCTTTTCAAAACTAAAACTCTATTAATACTAAATATTATTAATTATCATTATAACAAAGGTAATTATTCTTACTTTCTATGAAATACTATTCCTCTGTTGGCTAATATGTTACTTATTTCATAATTTTAGAAATCTTTTACCTACTTAATGTTCAGTTCCGAGAGTATTCAATCAATTAATTTGAAGTGAATTGTCGTAGTTCAGCCCTGATCAGGACCAGACTACGCAGTCTCTCTCCCGCTCCCCCCACCCTCCGAGAGAACAGGGGGAGATGATATAAGAAAAACGGCTCAAGGTTTGAGATAAGGACGGGGAGAAATCCTTAAAGTTACCGTCACGGGCAAAACAGACTCGACTTGGGGAAAACTATTCATTTATTTTCTAAAATTAGCAGGAGAATGAGACAGGGAACAAGATAACCTCCCCCCACCCCTCCCTCTTCCCGGGCTTAACATTATCTCTACTACCTTCCCCTCCCGAGCGGCACGGGGGGGGAAAAGGGAATGGGGGTCGCGGTCAGTTCATCACGCGTTGTTTTACGCCGCTGTATCATCGTCAGGGGAAGAACTCCTCGCATTCCTCCTCTGCTCCAGCGTGGGGTCCCTCCCACGGGCCACAGTCCTCCGTGAAACTGCTCCGGCGTGGGTCATCTCTTCCACGGGGTGCAGTCCCTCTACAACAGCTGCCCCAGCGGGCCCTCCACGGGCCACAGCCTCCTTCAGGCCTCCACCTGCTCTGGCGTGGGGTCCTCCACGGGCTGCAGGTGGATCTCTGCCCCTCTGTGGACCTCCATGGGCTGCAGGGGGACAACCCGCTCCACCATGGTCTTCACCACGAGTTGCAGAGGAATCTTGGCCAGGAGCCATATTACTCCTCCCCCTCCTTCTTCACTGACCTTGGTGTCTGCAGCCGTTCCTCACAACAGGCTGGCAGACGCCTCTCAGGATCCTTTTTACATCTTATTCACTTCTCATCTCCTCTCCACTTCTGGCAGCCGGGCCGGGCCGAGTTGGGCCCAGTCGGCTGCCCGGCGGGAGGCCAGAGGGTGAGGCCTGCAAGGCCCATGAGGCTCGCGCCTCCCCCTCTCTGCCCCCCGCTCAGCTGCTTCACATCTTCTCCTCCTCTTTTTCCTGTTTTCCCCTACTTAAATACGTTATCGCAGAGGCGTTATCACGGGACATTCTGCTACCAATTGGCTCGGCCTTGGCCAGCAGCGGGTCCGCCCTAGGCCCGGCCGAGTCCACTGAACAAAGGGGAGCGACTTCTAGCAGTTTCCTACAGAAGCTACCACCTTAGGCCCCCCCTCACTGACAAAACCAGAACATGAATTTATGAAAATCAGCTTTAAAAAAAAAAAACAGAAACCAACAGCTTAAAAGGAGCTACAGGATGCTCCTGCTGACTAGTTCATGTGGACCCTTCCTAGTCACAATGGATTTCCCAAGTCAGAAAGGTTCCAGGTATAGAGAATTCAAAATATTAATATTAATATTAATAATACAAAATAATACAATAATACAAAATAATACAATAATACAAATAATTAATATTAATAATACAAAACCTATCCCATTATTTCATCTATTCTCTGCCCTTTATACTCTCAAGGTATTACAAAAGAATGTAGCATCACTTTGTGGTATTACATATGGGAAAAAAAAAAATCTTCCCTGAGGTATGAAAAAGAAAGATTTTCAAAAACACCTGCATTTTAGCTGACTGATATCCTTCAGAAGGATATGAAGAATATTATTTGTCTTACACTAATGAAGAAAATTATTTGTCTTATACTGTATGCACATAGCTACACATCTTTCTTATACCTGGGAGCATAATTCCAGGAAAAGGAAGTCTTCTCAGAAGTTTACAAGATCACATAGTCTCAAAGCAAGCAGACAGCAACAAACTGTGTTCAATAGGTAGTGCAGAGAAATAACTAAACAGTCATGCTTTTAACAACACAAAATAAACAGTGGAGCCCTCTTTATGAAGAGTAATACAACTTCAGTTGACAGCTTACTGTTTAACTTAATGAATCATTTGGCCATCCAGGGATTATATGTTTGGTTTTTTTTTTTTCTGGAAAAAAAGACTCATTATGAAATTAACAGGAGAGGCAAACTAGAACTTAGATAATAGTTACAGTTTGGAAGTAAATATGTCTTCACTTATCTGGTGGAAGTACTGTGTGGGACATCTCTTGAGTAACTCCTGTTCCACCCAACAGAGGCAGTGATGCTCATATTACAGCTATACATCTCATTATAAAACACACACCTACACAGTCATTATGATGCAATTCTTGCTAAATTGATTAAATGACTGCCACAAAGCAATGCACAAAACAATTTCCCTTTAAGACATTACACATATTATGCAGCAGTTATGCATGAAGCATATTGTTTTCCGAATCTGTACATTTGTGGTGAAATACACATTTTAAGAAGAATATATATACGAAGTCCATCTGACAGAGAGTGGGAAGAGCATTATTTGGTCATAGCCTTGCCAAGCTGACGACGAGGGCTGTAAACTAGCATTGCTGGGGAGGGAAACTGCAATTCATTCTACCACAATCAATTTGATGTCAGTGCCAGCAACAGACACCCAGAGCCTGGAGAAGGATCACAGATCAGCAGGAGAGCACCTGAAGAGCAGTACAAAGGAATTCCAGCTGCTCCAGCCAGCAAGCTGGCTTCATTAGGGGCCCAACTTAAATTCCTCTATGCAAACACATGTAGCATGGGGAACAAAAAAGAGGAGCTAGAGACGTGCACACATCTACAGGGCTATGATCTTACTGGCATCATGGAGACGTGGTGGGATGGCTCCTATGACTGAAGTGTGGGAATGGAGGTATACAGGCTCTTTAGGATGGACAGGCAGGGGAGATGAGGAGGGAGTGCTGCTCTCTATTTCAGTGACCAGCTGGAGTGCATGGAGCTCCACCTGGGGATGGATGAGGAGCTGACAGAGAGCTTATGGGTCAGGATTAAAGGGAGGGCAGGGACAGACGAGATTACAGTGGGGATCTGCTACAGGCCACCTGGCCAGGAAGACCAAGCTGATGAGGCCCTCTATAGACAGATAGGGGCAGCCTCATGGTCACAAGCCCCAGTCTTCATGGGGTCTTCAACCACCTCAATATCTGTTGGAGGGAGAACACAGCAGGGCACAAGAAATCAAGGAAGTTTCTGGAATGCGTGGATGACAACTTCCTTCTCCAAGTGACAGAGGAGCAAACGAGGAGGGGTGCTATGCTAGACCTTGTTATCACCAACAAGGAGGAGCTGGTGGGGAATGTGGAGCTCAAGGGCAGCCTTGGGTGCAGTGATCATGAAATGGTGGAGTTCAAGATCCTTAGGGCACTGAGGAGGGCACACAGCAAACAGTACTCCGGACTTGAGGAGAGCAGACTTTGCCCTCTTCAGAGATCTGCATGGCAAAGTACCATGGGTTAAAGCTCTGGAGGGAAGAGGGACCCAAGAAAGCTGGTTAATGTTCAAGGATCACCTTCTCCAAGCTCAGGATTGATACACGCCGACAAAGAGGTAGTCAGGCAAAAACACCAAGCAGCCTGCATGGTTGAATAAGGAGCCCCTAGATCAAGGAAACAACAAAAAGGAATCCTACAGAGGGTGGAAGCAAGGACAGGTAGCCTGGGAGGAATACAGAGAAATTGTCTGAGCAGTCAGGGATCAGCTTAGGAACACTAAAGCCCTGACATAATTAAATCTCACCAGGGACGTCAAGAGCAACAAGAAAAGCTTCTACAGATAAGTCAGGGATAAAAGAAAGTCTAGGAAAAATGTGGGTCCTCTCTGGAAGGAAAAGGGATACCTAATCACCTAGGACATGGAAAAGGCTGAAGTATTCAGTGACTTTTTTGTCTCAGTCTTTACCAGCAAGGTCTCTAGCCATGCCACTCAAACTTCACAAGCCAAAGGCAAGGATTGGGAGAATGAAGAGACACTCCCAGTAGGAGAAGAGCAAGTTAAGACCATCTAAGGAACCTGAAGGTGCACAAGTCCACGAGGCCTGAGGAGATGCATTCATGGGTCCTGAAGGAACTGTTGGATGAAGTTGCTAAGCTAATATTCCATCATATTTGAAAAGTCGTGGCAGTCTGGTGAGGTTCCCACTGATTAGAAAAGGGGAAACATAACGCCCATTTTTAAAAAGGAAAACAAGGAAGATCCAGGGCACTACAGGCCAGTCACTCTCACTTCTGTGCCTGGCAAGATCATGGAGCAGATGCTCATGGAAACCATGCTAAGGCATATGGAAAATAAGGAGGTGATTGGTGATAGCCAACAGGGCTTTAGTGAGACCAAATCATGCCTGACAAATTTGGTGGACTTATACAACGGCATTACAGAGTTGGTGGGTAAAGGAAAAGCAACTGACGGCATCTACCTGGACTTGTGCAAAGCATTTCACACCGTCCCACACAACATCCTTTTCTCTAAACTGGAGAGACATGAATTTGACGGATGGACCATTCTGTGGATAAGGAATTGGCTGGATAGTCGCACTCAAAGTGTTGTAGTCAACGGGATGCCATCCAGAAGGACATTGACAGGCTGGAGAGCTGGGCCAATGCAAACTTCATGAAGTTCAACAAGGCCAAGTGCAAGGCCCTGCACATGAGTCAAGGCAATCCCAAGCACAAATACAGGCTAGGTAGAGAATGCATTGAGAGGAGCCGTGAGGAGAAGGGCTTGGGAGTGCTGGTGGATGAGAAGCTCAATATGAACTGGCAGTGTGCTCTCACAGCCCACAAAGACAACTGCATCCCGGGCTGCATCAAAAGAAGCATGGTCAGCAGGTCAAGGGAGGTGATTCTCCCCCTCTGTTCCACTCTCTTGAGACTCCACTTGGAGTACTGCATTCAGCTCTGGAGCCCACAACATAAGAAGGGCATGGACCTGTTGGAGGGAGTCCAGAGGAGGGCCACAAAGATGATAAGAGGGTTGGACCACCTCTCGTATGAGGACAGGCTGAGAGAGTTGGAATGGTTCAGCCTGGAGAAGAGAAAGCTCTGGGGAGACCTTTCAGTACTTACACGGGGCTTATAAGAAAGTAAACAACTTAAAAAATAAGTATACAAATAAATATACAAATATCAGGATCTATTGTGATAGGACAAGGGGTAATGGTTCAAAACTAGAAGAAGCTAGATTTCTATTAGACATAAGGAAGAAATTTTTTACAATGAGGGTGGTGAAACACTGGAGCAGGTTGCTCAGAAAGAGCTGGTAAATGCCGCATCCCTAGAAACATTAAGGCCAGGATGGATGGGACTCTGAGCAACCTCATCTAGTTGAAGATTTCCATGCTTCTTGCAGGGGGGGTTGGATTAGATGACTTTAAAGGTCCCTTCCAACCCAAACCATTCTATGTTTCTATGAGAATATTAATGAAGTATTAAGCTGTACTTATCAATATTAATCTCAGATATAAAAATCCTCAGATACTGGTTTTGAATAAGATCTGTGTTGGGTCTAATAGAACTAAAATCTCATTTTCAACCTATAGTAATTTACTATCAGCACATCATCATAAGTGATACAGAAAATGTTGTCTGCTTATGAAATGTGCACAACATTGAATTCATAGATTATATAAAGTTATATATGACTTGGATTTCAAAGGGAAGTTTATATACTATTTGTTAAACCAGAGCTTGTTGCTTTTTTGTAATAAAAAAGCAAGTAAGAAAACACAAGGTGTACCAAGTAGAAGTACTAATATGAACCATAATAGTATGTCACTAGCTATTTGCATGTATTATATCTAAATTAATTTATAAGTTTATATGAAAAGAGGTAAATATAAGGTGGAGTCTTGCAAGCAGGTACTGATGCATAACTGATATTCCCTGCAACATATTAAGTAGAAAACTCTGAAGCTTGTGTTACTGGGAGATGCCGTGCTCTTCTACCTGCAAGTAACAAGGAACAACCTTGAAGTTGTTACCAAAAACTGAAAAAAAATCCACAAAACAAACAGCATAGAGACATTAGAGATTAAAAATCAAAATATTTTCATTAAGCGTTATTGCAAGAGCGTAATCTACTCAGCAAAACAGTTAAAAATAACAGTTCCTTTCCTGTCTCTAAATTGTTCAGAAAATAATGACTTATTTCCTCTTTAATAATGATGTTCTAAATCATTTTCCCAAAAAATACTCCAACAACCTAAAAATAATGACATTTAATAAAATAAAACATTGACAGACTGATTATGATGTGTGATTGGTCATATAGGCCATATAGTACAATGTTGGTGGTTCAAAATGAATCATCCAGCTTTAACAGATAGAATGAGGCCAGAAAAGTCTCTGAACTTTTTTGGGAAAAGAAGCTGAGATTCTAGACCTGGAAAGGACATCTAAATCCCTTTCTTTCCTCTAAAAAGGATATGTTTTGGAAATTACTTCCAATGTAAAATTAGTTCTATTCCCTCAGGAGGGTGAAAGGCAATAGTTATCACATGTCTGCCTGGAATGTTTGCTTTACACTGATTACCATGATGCGAAAAATGCTATCAGCTCCAGCTCAACATCCCCATTTTCCAAAACTGCCAAAACCAGATTCATGCAAAAGAAGTATGCACACAAGCATAATGAAACAAACTGATAGAAAACAGCACAAACACAACCTTAGGAAGAGTTGACATTTTCAAAAATACTATTTTTACTATCTGCCCAGCTTTATGAGTCCTCATTGAAATACATGGACTCAACTTGTAAATTTTTCTTTCTAGAAAATGCAGTGCCCTAAAATATAGGCATTTTCAGACTGCAAATTTAAATCAAGTAAAGTTAGCATCTAGTAGGCCTTATAAAGTCTCATAGCAGACTTAGACTTTGCAAGTAGATTATCTGATTCAGTCTTTTTGAAACTTTTGCAAGCAGAATTTTACCATCTGGAGTATTAATTTATATTGCCTATGAATGATAGCTGTACCTGAATTATCTACACAGTAACACTCCCTTTTTTGATTGCAAATGAAGAATTGCGATACTTGCAGGAATGTCCTCATTTTTTCCTTTCTATTTTTATTCGACACTTAGATTAAGTCTATCTTTTTAGATCCAGTGCAATGCATGTGTAATAATCCATGTAAATTCTGCTCAAGATAATTAAAAGTCTGAGGTACTCACACATCCTAGGGAATGAAACTGGTTATTTAAAGGACCAGGACTGCAAGCATTCCTATTTTCCATATAATCTAGCAGTTAGAGTATTTGCAAGGAAATAGGGAAACTCAGTTCAACTCATGCTTCAGCTTGATTCTCTTCCAGAAAATAAGTCTATTTGCTTTATGGGCCTGAAGCAGAGACATATTTGCTAGCTATGTAACTCTTCCGGGGCTAGAAGGAAAAGAAGGAGCACGCAAGTTGGCGATTCGGCTCTGAAAAGGTAGTACTGCCTTCCAGTTCCTTTAGTTGGGATTAATACTTTCGTAAACAGACCATATAAAAGGTAGAAGCCCTTCAAGCTCATTAACCCAAATCTGGTCTGGAAATCAATTCTAGTCTTTGCAATCTATGTTAGACACTGTTCATTAAAGTATTTCAAAGCCCTGGAAGCCTCTATAGATAGTAGATACAATCTATTGATTAATATCCTGCAATACACCCCAGAAAAAAAAAAGTCAAACATTTAGGCTCTACTTAACAGCATACTCAAAGCATGAATACCTTTTGAACAGAGTTCCAGAAGAGATTAAAGCTCAGTTAAACCTACAGTAGACAAGATCCCTGCTTTTTATTCTTGGTTGTCTAGTGGAGAAGGATGAAGAGAAGATCTCACTGAGCTCTACTGCATCTTCAGTGGTTTTAACTTCCTGAAAAGACTGTTATAAATATTACCTAAATTATTTTAGGATATATATATATAGCCTATAATATATACATATATATAGGCTTCATCACTTTTTAAATTTTTCTGAACTTTCATAACATTTCCTATAAAATGTTATTTTTATCCAAGATTAGGGAAGGTAGAAAAGAAAAAACATTCACAACTTGTGTGACTGCAGTTCTACAGGACTGTACTGTATAGGAACTCATGGGGCAATCTCTGCACGGAACAGGTAATTGTGCTGTAGATCTCCTTAGCTTGTCTGGCAGCAATGAACACAGGACCAGAGGACAGAGTTCAGAACACACTGCAAAAAATAAAATCTGGACCGTATTTTACTCTCATACTCTGTAAAATAATGAAATTCACAATAGCTGTACTGAAGTTCTGAGTGCAAAAAATAAGAATAAAATAATGCATCTCGGAACAAAAAGTTACGGAACTTTCCAAACCATTCAAATCACTAATTCAAATGACAGCCTACATGCAGCAAAATTTCAGCAATGTATCACAGTAATAAAGAAGGAACATGTTTTTTTTTTTTGCTATAAAAAACATCTCTATAAATATGAAACTTAAAAACAAAACAAAAAAAACCCCATGATTTTCCACCTTTCTTCAAATGCTTTCCAGAAATAAAATTTATTCCTTGGCTGAGATCCAGAATCATGAGGCCAAGTTTCAATTAAGGAAGCAGATTTTTGTACGCAAGCTATTAAAAGCCCCTAAAAACCACAAACCCAACAAATTATGCTGCTATCAGACTTCAGAAATGGAAGTTCAGAGAAAACCATATTTGTGACACATCTTTATCTAAGATTGGGTTTAGTGGCTAAGAGAACAGTTAAATTCTCTCAGGAAGAATTTCAGACCTCTTCTTTTCAGATCATTCTCCACATTTTCCCTGCTACATTTCCCCCAGACTGTGGCCCAGAACTCAAAACTGGTGAGTTACAGCAACTGAGCTCCTGACACAATCACGTGGAGAGAGTGATTCCAACATATCCAGCTCTCCATCTATTCTCTTGGCAGATGCTACTTGTTATTATCTCCAAAGTATATATTTTCCTAAATGTAGATCATGCAATCCAGTCATGAGGTGAACACTCATATTCTGCTGACCTGCTAGTTGAGAGAGTAGTGGAATACTTGAAACACATATCCCTAAACTATGACACAACTCCAATTCTAAATGACATTCAGGATTTTTTTTTTTTTTTTTTTTTGTCACTGCCAAGAAGTTGAACACAATTTGTGAAAGCTCGGAAATGGCAAAGCTGTTGCCTTTTTATTCATATTTATTCATTAAAAAATCAACATTAAGCAAAGTAAAGAAAACAGACATTTCATTCTGGAAACCAGAATCTTGCAATCCCCTTAATTTCTATCCTAAAAGAATAACCAGTGCAGAGAAAGAATACCTCATTTACAAACATTCATTCAATTCTTCGCTTATCAGCTAAGGTAGTCAAGAGAAATGCCATTATACAAAACTGATGTTTGCTCCAGTAGCAAAGGGAATGAGAACAGAACATTTTATAAACACCTCCAAGGAACTGATAAGGAATGACAGTATTTATCTGCATCAGAGGCATAGACAAGAAGCTTCTCACCCATTGCTAATACCATAAACTACCCAATCAATCCATCCATTATAACATCCATAGGGAAATATTTTGGCACTAAACCACCTTTTTCTTTTTTTTTTTTTTTTTTTTTTGGACATATGCCACACTCCACATACTTCCAAAACATAGAGCATCGACAGGTTCTTCCTTCTAAATATATACTGTAAAATAGTTTCTAAGGAACTACCAAATTAATTTATATATTCCTAATTCAGTTGATTACTGACCGTTTGCTTCTTTCAAAGGCTTATTGTGCTAGTAGCTGGAAAATTTATTTTACTTTAGGTGAAAGTGTTTTCTGTTTTTTGTAAATGGAGGATGCAAGTTCTACATGGTATCTACTTTAAGTTCCAGATGATCACATACAGTGGCACAGTGAGAAATGTAACTTTCCTGAGTAGTCATAAATATGCTAAAAAATACAGCATACCTGGACTTTTACCTTAACTGAATTTTCTACATGTGAATGACATTTTCAGAAACTAAATAATTATTGAGCTAGTCCATGGGCTTATTGCTTTTTTTTGTATCACACACAAAGGTAATGGTTCCAGAAAGATTTTGCTGTACTGCAGCTATTGCAGGGTTATTTAAATGAAAATGTCTCCTTAAGAGCTGGTTTCTTTCTGTACTCATTCACATCTGAGAGAAAGAGAGCTAATGCTATGGTCTTATGAGTGTTTTATGCATTCTGACAAACCAAACGAGGTTTGTCAGGAGAGGCTCTAGGCAGCACGGAACTGCTGCAATTTTACATCTCATTGATTACCACAATGGGAATTGAAAACAGTTCTCTGCTTTCTGCATGATATCAAAATACTGTTGCAGACCTCAGAAAAATATGCAGGTCCTCCAGTAAAGAGAAAACAAAGAAACTTTGTACAGCATTGTTTCCTCAAGAATTTGAGTTAGGCCCACCTGACCTTTATAAAGGCTAATAATAAAGCAATAAGGTGACATGCAGTAAAGTATGTCATTCTGTGAGTAGGTTTGCAATAGGTTACATGGAAAAAAAAAGGGCAGTTCAATGCCCTGAGGCTTTGGGGATATACTTTTTTTTTGTGGAAAGTGCATCCTGTATACTGCTTACATAGTATGTGGGAATGCACGTGTCACAACAAACAATGTTAAAAGAACAAGGACCTAACAAAGCTGGTAAGAAAATTAAGATTTATTATTGCTGTCACATTGCCTCAGTCATTGACTGGTTTGATGTTCTGGAGAGTTTTTCTATGAAATGTTCATGGGACTATTTTTATTGCTATTACAAAAAAAACCTCAAGTCTTTCCTCCTTCCACATCTTCAGTGACTTGTTTTTGCTGGATCCAGCAGTCCCCATGTACAGAATGTTACCATTTTATAAGGGATGGACTCACATTCTAAGCATAGCAAAACAACCCCAAAACCATACAGAATAATCTATAGTGACAGTAGTAGAAGTCTGTTCTACTCAGAGATTGCAAGTGACATACGTAGTACCATGTGCTAAGCAAGCTGTGATAGTCACTAACCCCTTGGGGCGCCTAGCAACCTTTAGCAGCATTCATTGGAAAGAGATTTTCAGCACTTTGCAGAATTAAATTCCTAATAAAAGTGTTTACTCAGAATCAATCCGAGCAGCTCTCAATGCTCCCTAAAATCAGACTTACTGCAATCCCAGTGTCAAAATCAATTTAATTTAAAAAGGAAATCTGTATTAAAAATAATGTCAATTTTACAGACTTTCCAGTGGACTCGTCACCAAACTGGGAATCGGAAGATCAAAGTTCTGAATTTCATCATGCCTTTCTGATATGTTATTTTGACTTTATTATATCCATATATGCATACCTATACCAATTCTATACATGTACTTCCAATTCAGATACATTTTCAACACATATAACATATAAGCAACTATTAATATAACACACAAACTTAAGCAACAGTTTGAAACAACACAAAAATTGAAAACCAAGTTTCAGCAAGTTAATTACATCTGTGTTACTCTCACCAGGAGTATCCAGTTACAGGAAGCTGGATGCAAAAATTAAACATAAGCACTCCCAGTGACTCCCATTAGAACATAATGGGATCTATGTATGAAGTAAAGCTAGGTCTGCGGGACAAAGAAACATGCCAATTGAAAAAAAGAAGCAAAACTCAAATGACACTCAAATACTACAAAGCAGCCTATAAGAACTAAGCTAATGGACATGTGCGGGTAAGTGGTAGTTTGATCAGTACCAGAACAGAGAAATCTAGAAAAAGAAGATCCATCTCCCACCTAAAAGGCAGATTTCAAGAATTTACAAGTGTCTGTTCCCTGCCTGAGAAGGGTATGATAAAAGCAACAGTCCTCTTAGAAATGCAGTAAGTAATCTCATCCATCATCTTAAGGACACAAAAACGCAATAATAAATTTGGGTAAAAATTTTTCTCCAGATTTCTTGATCCTGTGATATAAAGAAAGACAAAGACATAGTAAGTAAGGCCCAGAAAAAAACAGAGTGATGGGACAAGTCTCTTGATTCCAGTTGAAAAAACAATTTACTAAAGTTAAGAACAAAAGCAATCCACTAGTGAAAATCAGGAAGCATTTACTTTTTCTATAATAATACGAATCTCGTTCACAATAAAGTGTGGTGTGCTCAATGGCATCTGTGACAACTGTTCTCACCTACTGGTTATTGATCTGCTGGAGAGGTATAAATTCCAACTTTTCCAGGAATCATTCAAAAGAATAATTCTAAGGGGTAATTATCATCCTTGGGTTATACAAATACTATGTTAGTAACCTATCACCCACTACTTCGTATGGTAATGCTGCTTTATAGAACATAGCCCACTATAAACTTACTGCAACACTGAACACATAGAATATAACTTTCCGTTATTTTCTTTATTTTTGTACATGGCATATGTGTATATAAACTGAACTTTATAATATCAGGAGCAAGTTAAAGTTGTGAGACACAGAAGATTTAAAAGGAAAAAAAAAAAAGAAGTACTTCTAAAAATTTAAATTAATTTCTACAGTTTCTAACACCAATAATGAGTTTTAGATTGGCTATTCTTCACTGGAACTGGTCAAATATACCTATGGCTTCAGCTGTTCCAGATGGCCATAAGCTGTCGTGAAATGCCTGACTTGACGATAATAGTCACTGTGAGTTCCATAATGAAAGCAGTGAAATTTGGGCCATAGTAATTTCATGAGTATAGTGCTTACACAGAGCAGCGTGTTGGAATACCACAGAATGGCTGAGGTTGGAAGGGACCTCTGGAAGTCATCTTGTTCAAACTTCCTGCTGAAGACCCCAGCTTGAGTGGCCTCTGGCCCTGCGCTGGTGCATGGAATCGTTCCTCTCCAGGTGCAACACTGCACTTCTTTATGTTGAACTTCAAGAGGTTCCTGTCAGCCCATTTCTCCAGCCTTTCAAGGTCCCTCTGTATGGCAGCACAACACTCTGAATAGGCATATTTAACATATTCTTGGGTCACTTGTTTAATACACTGCTAATTTTGTTTCTTATCTTATTTTTCTGTGAAATATGACAAATACTAACACTTTGTCCTTCTTCTTTTGCAATTTACTGAATAGATAATATATATGTTATGCAATTTTTTAGCAGATAATTAATTTGTTGTTTCTTTCTGGGAGCTATCACATTAGAGACACTGCTACAAGAATAAACACTGCAGCTTAGGCCAATTAGTCTCACAATGAGTAGCCTTCATCTAAACATATAAAATCATGATTATATATATAAAAATTGATATAATAAATAAAATATCTGTAATCTTAACTTGGTGCTGCACTGCAAGTCTAGGGATCTAAAGGGCTGAATTATAGTCAAAGGGTTTTTTGTTTGTTTGCTTGTTTTGCTTGGTTGGTTGGGACTTCTTAAAAAATAAATTAACTACGGCGCTTTTTTTAACTTCTGATTTTGGATACCCAGTGATGGAAACTTTATGGTCTGAATTTTAGGGTTATTGATCTCCCAGTGAGTTCAAAGTTATGTATCATCAGCATTTTATAAATTCAGACTTTGCAGGAATTTAAACTTGGTTACTCGTATACCAACACATCCAACACAGATCATTAAAAAAATGTAGGGCAACCCACTCCTTTTAAAAAAGGTCATATATTTTTAATCAATTTCTGAGAAGTTGCATGATCATAATTAGTGAACATATCTATAACATATTTCATAAATGGAATTCTAGAGAACTGCTAAGTTTCATTATGCTGTTACTCACATTACTTTGTATTTAAATTAATCAAAATTAAATAAAGCAGGCATGAAACTTTAAATACCTTTAAAACTTTTAACTTTGAAATAAATATGTATTCCTAATGCGGATATACTGAATCTCATCTATGCTGCATTAATGGCAGCTTCACTGGGAAGAAACTGGGTAGAAGACTGTTTCAAAGCTAACTGACAAAAATACAAATTTGTTTCAAATGCAGTAACTTTTTGCATTCAGGGCAGAGGGAAACCAAATAACTCCCTGACAAGAAATTATTGTCTGAGGAGGAGACACTGTCAATCACTACAGCCTTGATCTTGTGCATTTCTTGCACCTGAAAGAATATTGGATACAAAGCAATATTGGATGACCAAGAAATTTTACCAGTATAATTCACACTAACCTAGTCTGTTATTTTCACCATGTACTCTACATGAGTCTGATGTAATCATGGGTGCAAAATCACCCTATGTCTAGCAATCTTGTAACTAAAATGATAACAATAAACAGGGTATTCAGAGATGGAAGTGTGATAAGAAAAACTTATTGCAGGGGGCCAGATTAGTCCAACATGGCTAAATAAAAAGACAGGATTTTATTAATATATGAAGATTACAGATCTTGAGGAAGAAAATCTCTATTTAGCATGGTACAGGGAAAATGAAACTCCGAGAAAATAAAAATAGTATAACACTGTAATAAGCCAAACAGTAGCAGAACATTTAATGAGAGTGAAATCTATCCAACAGAGACATAATTCTGTAAGGCAAGAACATTTGGAAATAGAATAGATGAAGTATGAGACAGCAAGAAACAACTGAATACTGAGTACATGGAAAGCTAAAACATCTCTATTTGCCTTTTTTATCTTTGAGATTACTTCTAGTCAATCATTCTGGAGCACCACTACATTTTAACAACTCTTTCTTTTGTCTTCTTTCTCCCTTCCTTTTCCTTTTAAAAGTGCTATCAAAACATACGGGACCTCATTTCCCTTCCTTTTCCTTCTGCTTTAAAGGAAGAATTTGTATAATCTATGTTTACTCGAATGTTTTCATATTTGATTCTTTATATCTGAAAACCTATTTTAAGCAACATCTGGACACAGTGTTCAACATTCCTCCTTTATAATGTAGCTTTCTGTAGCCACATGATTTTTATAAGGTCATCTATCACAATAGTATCTCAGTGACCTTATAAAAAACTAGATGAATGTATGAAGAAAGATTTGGGCTAGAGAAAATGCTAAGTATTGTGACTATTTACTACATCTATACATCCACATACGGAGTTCATTCACAAAGAGTAGACTAAGGTTCTTCCAAAGAGAGTGAAAAGCTTACAAGCCTGCAAGCATTTTACAGAAAAGATTTGATGCTAACACAATTCTAGAAAATAGGATTCAAAAGCTTTTGATGCCAGAAGAAAATAAATACTTATCTCTCCTCATTTCAAAAAAATCAGAAGAGTTTTGCCTTTACTGGGAAACTGTATTTTAAATACTAGAATTGTCTGTTATTGGTAAATCTTTGTTGAAATGCCCTATATCTGCTACAGGGGAAGTGTGGTGAATTTCTAGGATTTTTTTTAGTCATATTCATTTTTTAATACATTTTTTTCCAAATACTTTCAAATGTCAAAGGTAAAGGGAGGAAAAATACATAGATAGTCACTAGTAGCCAAATACTGTATTTTCCATCAGTAGCTGCTAATATTTAAATTCTCCAGTAACATTATCCCTTTTGAAACTCTTACGAAATGTTTATATTAACATTTTTTTCAACACAAAAATCATTTACTTTCAGAGTCTCTTGCAATAAGTGTCTGAAATATGAGATTTTTGTATCTCTGTCCCCTCAACACTCTTACTATTATGCTTAACAAATGGGAATTTCATGTCATTCAGCAAGATTTTGGTCTCAATAAACTACATGAAAAATCAAATAATATCAAAAATTTTTTTCACATTTTATTCAGTTTGCCTAACTTACATTTTACTTGTGGTCTGTAATAAAATAGTTAATTGGGGGTTTATCTAAGAGCCTCTACTGCCTTTTGGTGGGATATGTGCAACAGAAATATTTAAATATACACTGTCAGTTTTTTAACTAACTTGATGGGGTTTAGTGTGTAAGAGTAGGATCTTTTAAAGGATGTAAATCTTTTCACATTTGTTTCTGCACATACAATTAAATGTGATACATAATCTAAGCATTTTTTTTTTTTTTAAATTCTTAGGAACTCTTATCATTCCTCCCATTTCAACTCCAGGAAAACAATACATTTTGATTGATAGACTGAACGTATGATTTAAACTAATGTATTTCACTCTCTCTCTCACACTCACTTTGCTATATTAATCTTAATTGCTGTATAATCTGGTGAAAATCAACAACTGGAAGACTGCACTCAAGACACACTTGAGAATGGAATAGCAGGGGTTTTGCATATCTGGGACAGAGCTGCATAGTGCACATGTGGGGAAAAAAAAATGTGATAGAAAAGGTTTAAAATAATAAGAAAGTAAAAAAAATAAATAATGTGTAGTGCTACAAACTCATGGTTGACTGATACTTTGTGTCACAGGAACCTGCATGGACCAGGAACTCTGGAGGGAAGAGCTTAAAAAACTCAAATCTATCTGCCTATCTCTGAAAAGCTATATGTACTGAACTGAGTTTGGAAAAAAATATCACATAGAATACCACCAAAGTATTGCTAGTTCACACTAAACACTACCCTTGCTTGAATTCTAAGGAGATTTTAGAGTTTGAGTTTGCTTATTTGTAAATGTTCTAGATTTATTTGGTGGGGGAGGGGGGGGGCTAAGGTGGTAGCTTCTGTAGGAAACTGCTAGAAGTTGCTCCTCTTTGTTCAGTGGACTCAGCTGGGCCTAGGGCGGACCTGCTGCTGGCCAAGGCTGAGCCAATTGGTAGCAGAATGTCCTGTGAGAACACCTCTGTGATAATGTATTTAAGAAGGGGAAAACAGAAAAAAAAAGAGAGCAGAGATGATGTGAAGGAGTTGAGCAAGGGCAGAAAGGGGTGACGTGAGCCTTGTGGGCCTTGCAGGCCTCACCCTCTGGCCTCTTGCCAGGCAGCCGACTGGGCCCAACTCGGCCCGGCCTGGCTGCAAGAAGTGGAGAGGAGATGAAATGTAAATGAGATGTAAAAAGATCCTGAGAGGCGTCTGCCAGCCTGTTGTGAAGAATTTTTCTTGTGAGAGGAATGGTTGCAGGCACCAAGGTCAGTGAAGAAGGAGCGGTAGGAGTAATGTGGCTCCTGGCCAAGATTCCCCTGCAGCCTGTGGTGAAGACCATAGTGGAGCAGGTTGTCCCCCTGCAGCCCATGGAGGCCCACAGAGGAGCAGAGATCCACCTGCAGCCCATGAAGGACCCCACATCGGAGGAGGTGGATGCCTGAAGGAGGCCATGGCCTGGGGAGGGCCCGCTGGGACAGCTGTTCTGGAGGGACTGCACCCCGTGGAAGAGATGACCCACACCGGAGCAGTTTCACGAAGGACTGTGGCCCATGGGAGGGACCCCACGAAGGAGCAGGGGAGGAACGTGAGGAGTTCTTCCCCCGACGATGAAGTAGCAGCGTAAAACAACACGTAATGAACTGACCGCGACCCCCATTCCCTCTTCCCCCCTGTGCCACGCAGGGCGGTGGAAGGTAGTAGAGATAATGTTAAGCCCGGGAAGATGGAGGGGTGGGGGGAGGTTGTCTTGTTCCCTGTCTCATCCTTCTGCTAGTTTTATAAATAAATGAATAGTTTTCCCCAAGTCGAGTCTGTTTTGCCCGTGACGGTAACTTTAAGGATTTCTCCCTGTCCTTATCTCAAACCTCGAGCAGTTTTTCTTATCTCATCTCCCTCTATTCTCTAGGAGGGTGGGGGGAGTGAGAGAGAGACTGCATAGTCTGGTCCTGATCGGGGCTGAACTATGGCAATGAAAGGAAACTTTGAAATTAAAAGTAATTTCAAGTAGAAAAAACTCAACATAACATTTGTATTTTTTTTTCTGATAAATGTGAAGAAACGTTTCTTAAAAATTTAAACTGATAACACAATTTGACATTAAATTAGTAAATGTTTTATTCCGCTCTGATCTGTACATTTTTCCTGTTTGGGGAGGAAGAAAACATCAAGGAAGAACATAGAGAAGCTGGATGCCAGGTTGAATACA
Source organism: Chlamydotis macqueenii (assembly GCF_036417535.1). NCBI lineage: Eukaryota > Metazoa > Chordata > Aves > Otidiformes > Otididae > Chlamydotis > Chlamydotis macqueenii. The sequence continues at coordinate 47,257,228 of NC_141560.1, read as the reverse complement.
AGGACTTTCACTGAGCACTGCACATGGTTACTGCAAGTTTGCCAAACCACATACTGGATTGTCAGGAGCACAATGGCCAGCACATCAAGGGAAGTTATTAATTATCCTTCTCTACCTGGCACTAGTGAGGCTGCACTTAAAATATTGGATTGAATTTTGGGCCCTGGATTTCAAGAAGGATGTGCAGAAGCCGAAGAGGGCTCAGAGAAAGGCTACAAAGAGTATAAAGGTCTAGAGCACATTTCTAGGAGGAAGGGTTGAGGAAGTAGGGCTGGTTTTGTCTGGCAGAGAGGAGGTTAAGGGGTGCTGCTCTGTTGGCAGTCTACAGTCCTTTAAGGGTATTTACAAAGATGACCACAGCAAATTCTTTTCCGGAGTGACAAATCAAAAAAGAGGCAACAGCCAAAAATTGCAGGATAGTATGTAACACTGGACATTAGGAAAAAATTTTCTCCATTAGAAAGGTGATGTAGCACAGGAGCAAGCAGGACTGTGGAACATCTGTTCTTGAGAGATTTTACAACTAAACTAGACAAAGCAAGGCCTAATTTGATGCACTGCTGGTGACAGCCCCACTTCGAGGGTACAAATGGTCTTGATATTTTCCAATGCTCCTTTCAACCAATATTTTCCTGATTCTATGAAGTTACAACAGTAGAAACACTTGCACAGACATATTCACATTTTTTTTTCTCTTAAATGCACAATAAAATCAATTAACAACTTAAAATATCCAAAAATTAAATAAGTAGAAATGTAACAGTTTTAGGGGGTTTGAAAGGTCCTTTTAGACATTCTGGTTTGAAAAAACAGGTCCAGAAATCTTAGGCAAAAAGGAAAAAAAAAAAGCTTTTTGTTATCTAAAGTTACAAGTTACAGAAACAGACATATGGGGAAAAAAAATCATGGTTTAATGCTTTTACATAGGCACGGATCTACTTTTATAGGTGTTATAAAATAAATTTTATGTGTGATATAATACAATATTATGCACAATAATTAGAAGTTGAAAAATAATAGCCACTATTTGGAAAGAACAGAATGTTTAGTTCTAAAATAATTTTCATTTGTTTAATAATCTTTCTCAAGGGCCTAAAAGGTGCCGACCAACTACAGCCTCTAATGACTTTGTAATCCAATTTTGCACTTGGCTTATTATAGCAACTTGCATTTCTCTTCTATGGCTCAATCCTGCATGGTAGAGAGATCTAGTCCTGATCCAGTAAAGCATCCTGACTCTTGCAGGTCTTATCCAGATCATGGAGTCTTTAGATATTTCCTTTTCAGTAAGGATAACAAAAGAAGTGAGCAGAAGAAAGAGTCTTAACACTGCTTCCTAACACAATAAGTAAGCTGAGAAAGGCTCATGTAAATATGGTAGTAAGATTAACAGATAGCAATAAATCATTTTCCTTATGGATCAAGGCATTGTTTGAGTTGGAACTGTAACTAAATGACAATTCCCTTCCTGGGATTCTTCTTGGATATTCCTTCCTCTACTGAAGGAATTGAACAACTGTTCAGTCTAGCTTTTAATTTACTCCCATCTGTATTGTCAAGTCACGCACAATAAAATAATTTGAATTTTCAAGCTAGGTTAATCATAGAATCATAGAATGGTTTGGGTTGGAAGGGACCTTCAAATATCACCTAGTCCAACCCCCCTGCAAGATCTTCGACTAGATCAGGTTGTCCGGAGCCTCATCCAACCTGGCCTTGAACGTTTCCAGGGATATCATATGAGTTTTATGGTCATGAACTAATTATACTTTTTAATGCAGTTTTTTTTGCTTTTATAAATATATTTAAGTTACCATTGTTTTAAGAGTATTCTTTAATTTGTTACTCCATTTGTTATTAATTAACAATAGGTTTCTAACAAAATAATGATACATAATAATGTCAACATTACATGTAACAGCAGTACTAAATTTTGCTGCACTTATACTGCCCTACACAGAAGCAAGCATGAAATGTTTGGAAAAGGGCACCATTTAACATTAGCATCTCTGGGTTACTGCATCTTGATGACTCCAGAACTCCTTCAGTCTATTTTCTCTGTACAACCACTCAGAACAGTAGTAGAAGCTATGGGGGGGAAAAAAAAAAAAAAAAAAAAAAGCAGAAAATGACAACTTTTTCTAAGAACTAACACTGTATTAAATGTCTTTGGAGGAGGAGGGGGGAGGATAGGGGGAAATGGTTCTTTTAATATATCAGGGATCTCTATTTGTACTCATATGACTTCTCATATGAACAATGAGAACAATTACACAATGACTTTTGATTTAACTTTCTTGACCAGCTCTGAGACACTGCAAAAGAAACCCAGCTGTTTCTTGATTGCACATTTGGTATTAGATGGTGTTATATTTTGCTCAGTGCAAAGCAGAGAGTTACTAGCACAGTAAGTCAGTTACTATGTACGCTCTCTGTAATACTCTGATCTAAGCAAAATTAAAGTAGATTTTATAAAAGAATCAGGTAAAAAATAAAGATAAGGCACATCATGGAAATGGTGTGCATGCCACTCTAATATATTCTTAGACACCTGGAGCAGACTTAGGGTACATGTACTGTGTGTATACGGACTGGATCTAGCAATAAATGCAATTGTACAGTTAAACTAAACTACATTTATCAGTTCTATTTAATAAGTGTTTGAATAGCCTGCACCATAGAACTGCAAAGCAATCATTCATCTTCTAGTCTATTCAAGCATACTGACATATGATCTAGCAGCATAATCTTTGAAAAGGCAAACGTAAAATCAAACTACACTAATTCTTTTGTGTTTAAAAGACAGGTCTGATTAAATACATTATTTACTTTATGTTAGTCAACATTTTTTAATGGTGTTCCAGAAGCTGAAGTCTGTGAGAACTGCAGCTATTAATACTCTTTGTCAAAGGCAGACTATATATGTAAATGTGTTCAGATATGGGTTTAGTTGTCTTACCCAAATAACTGAGGTTTGAGGGCTTCAGCTTATACTCTCATACCCTCTGCTATCACAGATAATGGTGGTAGCTTACTCCCATGCCTTCTGGAATACTGGTGATAAAGGAACTAGAAATACAAAGTCCGTAAAATTTAAATTGAGGATTTTTTGTCCCAATACATTAATCCTGTGTATGCTTGCTCTTTGAAGAGAATTGAACCCAGACCATCACGTTTTGCTTTTAGTCATGGTGCGTAACGACTGCCTCTCATTTACTCACATCTTATTCACATTTATTCAAGAAGAAAGAAACTAACCAGGAATAGCAACTGACACTGTTTGGGTAAGTTTATTGGTAGCATGAGGCAAAACCTTTAAAAGGAAATTTACATTTTAAAAATTAAACATTTTTAGATTTCAGCTCTTTCAAAACATTGCAGATTAGGATTTTAAAAATACGTATACATTTCTACTTTGACATAAACTTTTTGAGGAATAAGAAATGTTCAATTTTATTTCTTTTCCATCTGGTAACAGGACCTTACTTCCTTCTAAAAAAGACTGATGTGCGGATCACGTTTCAATGCAAGAATGTGTCACTAATTAGTGCTAGCATTTTCCATTCACTTCTGGTGTATTTAGGCAATACTTGTTCCGAAGAATGTTCTAGTTTTTCACCCATATTTAGAAAATGTATTGTGTACCATGTTGAGATAGTCTGATTCCTGCCAGATATGAAGAAAAAGGCAACACAACGTTAGACAATTTTAGTCATAATGATACCATTCAATGGAATCACAGTTATGCAATGCTATGTTTTCACAGCATTCTGGAGTTGTGGTTGGACACTAATTTCTTGGCATTGCAGCACAATTATTTTCATTTATGGACTCAGAGGTTGGAGGGAAACCTGTCATGCTAAAATTTGAAGCAGTCCTTTAGCTTTCCACTTGCAGTCCACTGTTGCACATACACTATTACTATAATAGTGGAATAACTCTGTTATTACAGAAAAGACAAATCAGACAAATTTGAAAAATCAATTAATACTGTCAGGGATTTTTGGATGAACAGTAAAAGAAGGGAGTATAGAAGAGTAGGAGAGTCATGTCTGAAGTAGATCTGCTTTGTGGAATGCAAACCAAAGCAAAATGAAAAAAAGAGTACCATGTTGGTCTCGTCATCAACAAGAGTTTATGCAGACATCTCTTAACCTAACACTCACTACAAAAATAAAGAATATTTGGGAGAGAGTAAATTATTTTCTTTAAATTCCTAGAGAGTCATGGCTCTGACTCATCCAATTTACTCAGTTTAATAAAATATGACCCTGTGGGAGTAGCCTGTTGCAAAATTCACCATAACTATCTTCTGTCTCCAGTGTGAGAAATGAATTCTGAATATATGGACATTTTCTCCTTTATTTGGTTCATTAACTGTTAAAGTACCTCTATATAACTTTTATCCTTATCACTTTAGCAACACTGAATTTAAGCAATGCACAAAAATTTGATACGGAACTCTGAATTAATGTAAACTTTTCCCAAGACTTTTAAAAGAGGATGAAGTAATTCTAAGGGGAGGGAAAAAAAAAAAGAATAACAAACTCAATAATTATGAGATCAATAAACAATTAAGCAATTTGCCAAAGCTATTCGAAACACCTTTCAAAACAAAAAGACAAAGACTCTATGTTAAACACAATTCTTAAAAGACACTCAATGTGCCAAGCAAAGGCAAGCATGCTGGTCATATCGATTTAGGTGTCTTAATTGTGTTGTTACCTCCACAGACAGCGCTAAGGAAAAAAAAAAAAAAAGAAAAAGGAAGGAATCTAGCACTACCTTTTTCCCTTACCAAACGTCCAACTGAATTTCATTTTACTGAATTTATAAGCAGTGATTCATGTGTAGGAATGGTAACACTGGAAACTGTGATAGAAACCTTAAATTCAGCCAAAGATCTGCTCTTGAAAAGCCTTTCTCAAATAAACCGTTTTTACTCATTAGAGTATTTCTAATTTAGTAGGAGATGTGGCTTCCTATGCAAACTCATGACAACTAACCATGTGAGAAATCGAGGTATCATCAAGCCCTTTGGTTGTTCTAGAAGGTTCCCAGAAGCAGGTTGGTCATAGTAAATTGTCTTAGTTGTGAATTTCACTTTCCTCCTGAGATTCTGAATCTCTTGACATCTGAATCACAATTCCAAGTCCACATACTGCCCCAGGCTCTCTATTCTGCTCATTTGCACAGGAGGGAGGGGACGACTGCCTGTATAGGTAAAGGATAGGTTGAAATGAGATGATCAGATATGAGAAAATCCATTACCATTTAATAAACAATATATAATGCCAATTGCTGACTTTATACCTTTGCCATAGTTTAGCCTCACTTGGCTTCATCTCAACCCACAAGTTTTCCTTTCTTCCCAATTTCTTTCTCCTATCCTGCTGGGTAGGGAGACGGTGAGCGAGAAACTGTGTGGTGACTCAGGCTAAACCACAACAACCTTTCCATACATGTTTGCAATGTGGGCCCATGAGAACCTCATGAAGTTCAACGAGGCCAAGTGCAAGGTCCTGCACATGGGTCAGGGCAATCCCAAGCACAAAGACAGGCTGGGCAAAGAATGGATTGAGAGTAGCTGACAAGGTGCGCTTGAAGCCCAAAAACACAACCACATCCTGGGCTGCATCAGAAGAAGCTTGGCCAGCACGTCAAGAGGGGTGATTCTGCCTCTCTCCTCCACTCTTGGAAAACCCCACCTGGGGTACTGCTTCCATCTCTGGAGCCCACAACATCAGAACAACATAGACCTGTTAGAGTGAGCCCAGAGGAGGGCCACAAAGATGATCAGAGCACTGGAGCCCCTCTCTCATGGAAACAGGCTGAGACAGTTGGGGTTGTTCAGCCTGGAGAAGAGAAGGCTCCGGGAAGACATTATAGCAGCCTTCCAGTACCTAAAGGGGGCTTATAAGAAAGATGGGGAGAAACTCTTCAGCAGGGCCTGTTGTGATAGGACAAGGGGTAATGGTTTTAAAACAGAAGGAGGTAGATTCATATTAGACATCAGGAAAAATTTTTTTACAATGAGAGTGGTGGGACACTGGAACAGGTTGCCCAGAGACGTGGGTGGATGCCCCATCCCTGGAAACATTCAATGCCAAGTTGGACGGGGCTCTGAGCAACCTGATCTAGTTGGAGACGTCCCTGCTTCTTGCAGAGGAGTTGGACTAGATGACCTTTGAAGGTCCCTTCCAACCCAAACTATTCTATGATTCTATTACTATATGAGCAAATTCGACATAAGAGAAGCAAAATAAATATTGTCATGACTAAATATCTCCCACAAAAGTTAAGGTTAGGATCTAGCCGTTAAAAGAGCCAAAATTCTTACAGCCACTTGCAGATATATATTCTACTTGGCAATTCGCTGTTTAGATCTTTGACACTGAATTGGTCCTAACCTTCCACTAAAAGTAAAGAAATCAGTTCCCTGGGTTCAAGACTAAAAGGAAATCTATACATTCACGGGGCACTACAGAAACCTTTAATCCAGCAATGGGAAGTGGTTCATCTACAGTGTACAACACTGAAACACTGTGTTTTATGTATAGTGATACTGATTGCAATAAAAATTGTGCTTACAAAATGCCTTTTATTCAAGGGCCTTTCATGCAACTGAAAGCTTAAGTTCAGAAGACCTCTTCTTAAATCTCACTCCCACTTCTAAAATCATATGAAATTAGTTTTGATGCCCGAACTCTTACAAACAAAAAGTCCTGGCTGCGTAAATTGTTGAAGGATCTGTCCTGCAATACGCAAAAGTAATTTCTCTACAGTTACAGAAATGTAAAATGGAGTACATAGAGCCTATGTGATTTGTTTCAGACAATGAGTCAGAGGCCACACAAAGATCAGAGTCAAGGAATCTTTAGTAGTGACCACTATAGTACACAAGACTCTCCACTCTACTGCATTCAAATATCTCTCCTAATTGCATTTTCCCTTTAGAAGGTATCATTTGAAATAGTAGAGGTGGAAAGATGTGATAAAAGATCTGAAATTTTTTCTTGCTTTTGAGAGGTGGGGGATATTTTCATTACTTGCTTTGAAAAAAAAAAACTTATTCGTTCTTAAACTTTTCCCAAAGCAGTTACTTTTTTACTTAGCTGCTATATAGTCAATGTTCTAATTCTTCTGAGATGTATATGACTAATGTCTGGAGATTTCTATCCCCCTCCTACACAGAAAGATATATGGAAACAGGTGTTTTGCAAAATGTATTAAGAAATACTATTTCCTTGCTATTTTTTTTTCTATAATGCAACCAGTTGTGCAAAGAATCATCACTTTAAGGTGTCATAAGGCCAAATGTGTGCCTCAGCTTTGAAGGGCAATCAATCACACATACATACACTTACATGAATACAGAGCTTTGGTAATAGAAGTAGTTCAACTCATACCAGTGAAATTAATCTGACAGCTCCTCTAGTACATTTCTTCCTCAATATAGAATTTGCTTTAGTTTCAGTGAGGCTTCGTTCTAGTCCATGGCTCTATCTGCACGGAAAAGCTGGCAAGAACAGCCTCATATCTTGCAAGTTTTTAACTTCTCATTAAAAAAAGCTAGAGAAATGCACAGAAACAGGCAACTGTTAGCTTTCCTCCAGCGCCTAGACACCTCTCCTAGTAGTCATAATCATTCAATTACAGTCCTAGTCTTCAAGAGATCTCTGGCACCAAAGGTCTCTTTGGAAGCTCTGCACAAGAAAAGGAGCTTCCAAACTCTGCTGTCACTGGGAAGGGATGAGATATTGACAGACAACATTCATAAGGAACTCTAGTCAAGAGTGAGAACCAGCCTAGTCAAAGTTAGTTTTTCTAGTAAGCAAACTGAATCCATTTTGTCTTCTGGCAATCCATTAGGCTGGTTCCATGGTCAATGGTCGATATAACCTCACGTAGAGCTACCCAAAATTAGGAATATTTGAAAGGTCAGCAGGTTTTCTGTGGTTCCTGCAGTATTGAAATGGGGTGAATCTCTCTGCAAAGGATTCATATTCCCACCTTGTATACAGCCATTTCCACCTACGTTAGAAGAGCATAAAATTCCAATTTTGTACAGCATGAAGTCCAGAGTCACTCAGCAATAAATGACAATACAAGCCACAAGTTGAATCAAACCTAATAAGTCTTAGTTCTCCTTTGGATATACTGACAGAGAAACTCTGAACAGCATCTCATGAAGCTGCATTACTAGAAGAATATGTCCTATAATCTTACTCAGTGACAACCTAAGCAATAATGAGGAGACAATCAAATTGAGTATCAAAGAATATACCATTATGTTACATTTTCATTAACTGCAGTTGACAGATACAGAATGAGTGGAGAGCAGTGAGTTACAGAAGAGTGTTAAGGACTAAAAAGTAAGTATGATTGTTACAACCTGTCACTTCAAAATATGCTTCTTGCGCACTGGTACTACTGAAGCATCACAAATGGAGAACACACTCTGGAGGCACTAATTAGGTCAAGATCTCCTAAGACTTGCAATTTAGGTGAGTTTTTCAGAAAAGGTGAAAGAAATAAGGACTGGATATCTCAGGACATAGAATCTGCTAACAATTTATGGCTGACAGCAATTGAATATAGTTACTTCCACAGGAATGCTGTTTTCTACCTCAGAGAATACTTTCTCATAGTCCATGACATTTCAGGCTAACTGCATTCAGATGTAACAATGAAATTGCCCACTAGTCCAGGAAAGTTCTTGAATGCAGGAAACACAATTTACACAAAAAGTTTACTTGGACTATGAAACATGCTATAAATCATATGCAGCTGAGTGGTGTGGTCAACACGCTAGAAGAAAGGATGCCATCCAGATGGACCGAGACAGGCTGCAGATTTGGACCCGTGAGAACCTTACGGAGTTCAACGAGGCCAAGTGCAAGGTCCTGCACATGGGTCAAGGCAATCCCAAGCACAAATACAGGCTGGGCAGGGAATGGATTGAGAGCAGTCCTGCCAAGAAGGACTTGGAAGTGTTGGATGATGAGAACCTCAACATGAGCTGACAATGTGTACTTGCAGCCCGGAAAGTCAACCGCATCCTGGGCTACATCAAAAGAAGCGTGGCCAGCAGGTCGAGGGAGGTGATTCTCCCCTGCTACTCCACTCTTGGGAGACCCCACCTGGAGTACTGTGTCCAGTTCTGGAGCCCTCAACATCAGAACAACATGGACGTGTTAGAGGAAATCCAGAGGAGGGCCACGAAGATGATCAGAGGGCTGGAGCACCACTCCTGTGAGGACAGGCTGAGAGAGTTGTGGCTGTTCAGCCTGGAGAAGAGAAGGCATAGAGTTCTATCTTATCAAACTACATTGATCCATATAAAGAAGAGCCTGGAGAAGAGAAGGCTCCAGGCAGACCTGATAGTAGCCTTCCAGTTCCTAAAGGGGGACTACAAGAAAACTGGGGAGGGACTTTTGACACGGGCATGTAGTGAGAGGACAAGGTGTAATGGTTTTAAACTGGAAGAGGGTATTCTTTACTGCGAGGGTGGTGAGGCACTGGAACAGGTTGCCCAGAGAACCTGTGGATCCCTCATCCCTGGAAGTGTTCAAAGCCAGGTTGGATGGGGCTTTGAACAACCTGGTCTAGTGGAGGGTGCCCCTGCCTATGGCAAGGGGGTTGGAACTAGATGATCTTTGAAATTCTCTTCCAATCCAAACCATTTTATGATTCTACAATTCTGGGAAACTCAAAACTAAGTCAAGAGTGATCACCAGCTTCACCTGTAAATATGAAATATAGATTTTTGGTTTGGATTTCCATCAGTAATTTTTTCAGAAGAGTTTAAAACAAATCATGTCCAAGAAATCAGGTGAAGAGTAACTAGAAATATGAGAAGATAGCCCACTGAGACTGCACGTAATTGCAATCTACACTAGCAAAAGCTGCTTTGCAGAGATGCACAATTAAGCTTACTTCATTCTTTCCTCTTCTCTATCTTACCAAACCAAGTACATGCAAAATAAGTAATGGAGCTATTTTATGAAGACAGAAAAAAATACATTTCTAGTCTAAAATGTTTAACAATCACTGAAAACAAGAAAAAATGTGGACAGAGCAATGTTTAGTGGCCTGTAAGCAGACAATCAGAGAGAAGGGTATACCAACTTCGACAACTCTATATTTAGTCCTTCTCAGGCTTAGAGAGAAGCCAGGCACCAAGACCAACTATCACAGAAGTTTGTATCTGGGATTCATATCCTGAAGCCTAAGCTAGAAAAAAAAACTCTGAGTCAATACATTTTGGCTGGTTTTGATTTAGGTGTTGAACTCCTCTGTCAGCTTAAACAAATGGACTTTTTTTTTCAGGCTGGAGGTTCAGGTTGCTGATAAGGCAGTGTTTCAGAGGTACAACACCCAAAGCCTGAAAATCTCTCTGCGATGAAGAGAACTATGAAGGAGATAGAAGCTTGATCACACAAGTAAGTTAGTGAGTGGGCTACTGAGTGGATGAGTAAATATGCACTTGCAGCACAGCCTTCAAAATCAATATAAAACATTTCAAATTTGACAAATTAACAGATTTCTAAAGACATTTTTCCAACTAACCGTATAGAAGTCTAAGGTACTGAGATGGAGTCAGAGTACTGCCATGGAGAAGTAGATCACTCAAAAACTTTTTGGGCCTTCTGCTAGCAATCTCAGCAGAGAGGGAATGATAGACTAGGTAGTGACATCCTTTGGGGCATCTGTGAATTGCAAGCTAGACATGAATGTTAATGATGAGATTGGAAGCTTGGTTATGAATGCCCAGGCTGCATTCCTTCTGTGTGCAGAATCACAGGCTGAGCATATAGGGACCTCAGTACTGTCTACTCTACCCTTCTGAATATTGCAACATACAAAACACAACAATGTGTACTTCACTACAACAGTCTTCCACAAAGACATCCAATCTGTGTACATGGGCACCAAGAGATGGAGGAAATACCTCTTCTCCAGGCAATTATAAAAACTATCAATTATTTTAACCATTAAAAATCTACTCTCAATTTCTAATCTGAATTTATCAGGCCTCAGCTTCCAGCCATTGCTTCTTCTTAGAATTTTATTTGCTATATTAGAAAACATTTAAACACCTATTTTTCCCCCTCATGCACTAATCACATCAGTTCTCAAGTCTCTTAATAAAGTTTGAGCACTGAATTTTTCCTTCTTTTTCAGCACTGAGGATTTTTGTGTCTCCTTTCTTTTCAAAATGTGGAGAAATTGAATGTAAACAGCATTCCAGTTTTCCCATTGACATTGTTGAATTCACTGTTCTATTTCAGTGCTTATTTATCCAATGGCACAGTACAGACTTTTTAACACTATCACTGTGGGAGCTTATGTGAAATTTCTTCCCTATTATGATATTAAATACTTTTCAGTCTTGCTTTTAGAGGCAAATGTCCTTCATTACCTGTATCCCCTCAAGAGGCTGAGAGGAGACCTTATCGCTCTCTACAACTACCTGAAAGGAGGTTGTAGTGAGGTGGGTGTCAGTCTCTTCTCCTAAGTAACAAGTGATAGGATGAGAGTAAATGGCCTCAAGTTGCACCAGGGAAGGTTTAGATTAGATATTAGGAAAAAAATTCTTCACCAAAAAGATTGTCAAGCATTGAAACAGGATGCCCAGGGAAGTGGTGGAGTCACCATCCCTGGAGATATTTAGACATGTAGATGTGGAGCTTGATGATGAGATGTGGGACATGGTTTAGTGGTGGACTTGTCAGTGATTGGATATGATGATCTTAAAGGTCTTTTCCAACCTAAATTGGAAACCTAGATTTTATGATTCTATTTTTGCATCCAATATAACTCTGCATGTCTGTCTTATTTATCATGCTGCTGATACTGTTGCAAGGAAGAACTCAATTCATGTGATTTAAATCACATCACTATAACCAACAACATTTAATTAAAGAGCCAGCTCAGGATGAGCAATACAACAGATAAACCACAATACTAGCTATTTACAAAATGACAATAAACACCTAAAAACTTCTAAACATCCTTATATAATTAATCCTCCAAAATAATATCACTCAGATATCCTCACAGGTCATGTGGGTTACAAGTAAATCCCCAATTTTGGGAGTGCATGCTCCCCTACTTGTTCACTCCTCTTCTCAAGATATGACTGGTGCAGCTACGTGTGGTCCAACACTATCTGCTAATGCACACTGGAAAGAAAGCGCTCACAGTTCATGTATGCACTCACAAAGTATGGGTCCCTGCTTGCTGCACCCTGTGTGTTCACTCCACTAGCTGGATGCTGCCTCCCCACAGTATCCAGCGCAGAGACAACTTGGTCAGACCAAGGTAAAGGTTGCAATGACATGGGGCAATATCTGGAAGTGCCAAACAAGGGGGTTTTTGCTCTGTTTCTCTCACCTGCCCAGCCACTCATGCTTACAAATTTTCATGCTTCTGTGATACTTTTTTCAAGCTTTGTTTCAGAAGTTTTTTTTGTGTGTTTTTTTTTTTCAGATTTGTTTTTTGGTGTTTTTTTTTCTTTTTTTTTTTTAAATTCTCCTCTTTAGCACTATCAGTTTTGGGAAATGCCCTCTCAGCTAGCTCAGTTATCTTACTTATGCAGTTTGCCCTCACATTACCATCCTAATAGCCTGCCTTATCTAGGTCATTTTGCCAACTGTGAGCCCTGCACTTAAGTTAAGTGTAATTTTCTGTCAATGATCTTGTCTCAAGCATTGACATAAGTATTGTAAAAAGAATTACAATATCTGCATAATCCATTCAAATATATTTTCCCACAATACTTATTTTTTAATATCTGACCAGTATTTCTAAGCTACTTAAGTATCCTATGTAGTTCAAAGTTTAAGTGCACTATGTTTTCATGGTAACTTCTATCTACCGAATTTGTAGTATCATCAAAGAGTCAAATTGTTTGCTTGATAGAAAATACTTCCCATAATACCGTACTATTTCCATTAAACATTTTCCCTGCCTTAATTCTCCATCCACTGAATCTTTTGTTAGATTTTCTGTTATTTTGCCTAAAATTTATGTCAGATTAAATGGTCAATGATTACCAAGTTCACTGCTGTTGTATCATTGGAATGTTTTCTACATATATACTCTGGAGTACTCTTCGGAAAAGCATGACAGGACTGTTCATTTAAACATATTTATCCCTAATAGTTTTTTTCCAATATCCTTTCACTTGCTTTTTCTTTTCATGTTAATAATTTTTAATAATGATATCTCTAGATAAGAATACAAATATTAATTGAATAATTCTGTCAGTTCTGCATCACTACTGATAATAACCCTTCATAGGATGTCTCCAATAAAGGCAGCAATAAGAACAGGAATAGTCCCTCATTTCTGGTATATACTAAGCCCACCACTCAACCTGAACATTTCTGTCCTATCAGATCAATTGTACTCATTTTATGTCTTATTTTTTACAGAGTTTGTTGTCTTTTTTCCTCCTTTTTTGCCTACTATATAATAGTTTGTTTTTATTTTGGTTTAATTGTTAAATTTTGGCTTCATTTTCCTTGTATAGAGATTCATAGTCAAATGTGAACTTTTTTATTATTTGCTTTTTTTTTTCTCTGGCAAAACAATATATTCCTAGAAACTGTCCAATTTATATTCACAGCCTTCTGTTTATATGTTCTCTCCAAACAATTTTTCTCATCATTTTCCTCAGGTTTAGAAGATAGGTCTTTCTGAAGCAGCACCATTGGCTGCATTTTGTCTTTCATTTGCTATAGGCAATCACCAACTTCATCTTTCTTTGCCACAAAAAAATATTATATAGATGATACTTTAAATCATATGCAACATCTTTTATAATAGGAAATTATTATCTATATTTCTCTGCATCTCTTAATGACATTCTACTTCTGCTGCATGAGATTTCCATACATATTCCCAAAATTGAAATTTCCCATTAAAAAACACAATTTTTTTTCCACGTTATGGAAAGTTACTTAAGGACAAAGCCATCCTCTGCTACGGTCTGATTCAGTAGTCTTTAACAGATGCCTCTAGAGCTATACCTAATGTATATAACTCAATCTTCAGGGCTAGACTACTCAGTGAAATGTACCTTACAGAAAGAAGGACATCAACATGAACAGTCACTGAAGGTAAGATTTTTCGACCTCTTTCCAGTTCAAAAGACAAATCCATTATGGTTTTAATTCCCTGCACCATATACAGTCAAAATTCACATGGGCGTTAAATCCAATAAAACTCTTATTGAAGTAGTAGACTGTGTACTGCATATGAGCAATGTGAAAGGCTAATGGGGTCACTATCCTTCCCGTTTAGTAGCTGTGTCATCAACAACCCTAACAAAAAATAAACCTCATTTTTTTTTAAATGATGCAACAAATATAAAAGTTTGCATCTGGAAATACAATATATAACCACTTGTAGAAGAACCTGCCTGTTCAGTAAGAGCTCACAAATAGAGTATTGTCAAAACCAAACAGCTAAGTAAAAAACCCTTAACACAACACGTATTCCCTTTGGCAAAGAAGGTCATGGAATTTAATACATTTTTTGTGCACTTCAGTTGAAACTTGCATGCATTGAGGGAGGGAAAACCGCGGTTCCTTAACTTAATCATTTTCTCTCTTTGTAGATACTCTTTTATAGCCTTTAAAAGGTAAACGATAACATTTTTTAAAACTAATTATAACACATCACAATATTCAGTTATTGATGCAAATAGTCAATGCACAGAGATTACACCATCACCAAATTCTCCTAGGCATGATCGAGAATACAGCTCTAAAATATCACATTTTACAAAATATCTGGTTTTGTTACTACAGATTGAGGTTTTGCTGTGGCAGTAACAAGGGCCAGATTACTTAATTAATCCATCAGTTACTACATTATACACTGACGAAAAAGAAGCATTAATACCTCCAATGTCATCAAGGACTGCAAAAGGAATATGGAACATTTACAAATTTATAAGCTTTCAGCTTACTAATTCAAAATGGTATTTGGATCACCTTTTTATGTCTGTAAATATAAATACTTATCCTATTTATTTCTGGAACTAAAACAGGTTTTGTACCTCATTTAGGAGAAGTAAAAAATAAAACAAAAAAAAATACAGAGCAGGATCTATCCAGCTGAAGTAATTACTAAGGCTCCAATTGAGATTAGTTGGAGCAGAACTGGGTTTATCTTTGCACAATAACAGAAGAGAAGAGAAAGAAATGTAAAAGGAATTAAACTGGCTGTGTGGAAGAGTTACTACAGAACTGACCAGCTCATACATGTTGCAGTGCTTCATTAGAACAACAACAAAAAAAATGGATATTAGTGAATAAAAATCCAAGCAATCCTTTTAATTAATTCTCTGCAAGACAGATTTTTCACTTAGACTAGTTTACAGAGAGACTGTCATCTCAGCCTCTTCCACCTGTCCACTAATAGTTGGTTTTGGAAATTAAAAAGAAAGTAAAATGTTGGTCTACAGTTGATAAAGACCCAATAATGATAAAACTTTCATCACTAGTTCTTTACTTCTAATTCCAATCAAGACAATGGAATCTGATGGGCTTCAGTAATTTGATGAGTGAGCAGCAGCACAATGCATGAGAAGTGAGGTAAGTACCTCCCACTCCATCACAGCTGGCCACCTTTTTTGTCATCTCAAAGATGCTGGGGAAAGTTCAAGGTACAGAAACAGAATTAGTGCCTGCTTAAGGTCTTAAGGTAGTCTTTTGCTTAAGATCATGACTGAGGTACAGTCAGTGATAAGCAGTGTGAGGAAACCGGCGCTGCTATTACTCATGCCGCACTCCCCTCATCAATAAACAGACTCTTTATGGGCTTGGCTTTATTTCCCGTGTAACATGGCACATGAGTGAAGAGATTATTGACATGAAAGTGAAGAAAGGTTTGTAAGTAGAAGTAAAATGTGCTAGAGATCTGAACTACACCAACACTTTTGAAAATTTCCAGCACTGGATTTCAGGATTAGGTCTGACTCTTGGAGCAATCGTTATTATATGTCTAGTGAAGGAAAAGCACTCCTGGGCTTTCTAAAAGTCAGTTCATAGTATACTGTCCATACAAACATGAAAGGAAACTACATCCATATTTCTGATGATTATTTTAATGCACAGGACTATGTGGATCCCATAGCTGCCAAATAACTGAAAAGAGACCCCTCAAACACAAAGAGCATTGCTAAATGCTCTGACTTGCTCCTGGTTTGCTGACAAAAACTAATTCATCTAACTTATCTTGCTGTGATACTTCTGAGTAAGCTGTATCTAGTTGCATGTGCAAGCATTTTTGCTGGTGCTTTTTGCTTTATTTTGGGGTTGGTTGGTTTCCTTTTTAATTCTCCTGGTTCGCTGGTTATATTGCTCCCCCACAGTCCTGACATAACAAGTACAAGCTCTGCAGCAAATACTATGGGAGATTTTATTCAGTGGTCTGATGCTGCCTCTCTCTCTCACAAGCAGCAAGGGTAAATCTTGCCTCAGCACTGTGAAAACAGAATTTTAAGAGTTCTTACAGTGGTGTTAGTATTTAAATTTACAGAAGCTCTGGTATATACTTGAAATGCGTTTTAATCTGCTCAAGGAATAGACTCAGACCTGGGAAGTTCATTGTCATTTCTAATTGTCAGTGACTGCTACACTTTGCTTGCCTGCAGCTATTCAATTAACATATCACCACTACACAAAATATTGTAATATGCTCGATGTCCTAACAACAAGAGCCTCACACTCCACTTCTATCCAACCATTTCCTCCTAATTTGGTTTCCAACATATTAGCAAATGACAAGGAAGTACATACAGACAGACATATGCGAACAGATAATGCAGCCTTCAAACACCTTTTTCCTATTGCTGTGCAAAGTTCTGTGGAGATATCCCTGGTTGTTTTGTATATCAAGAGAGAGACAGACAGAGAGAGAGAGGGAAGAAAAGCTCAACTCCAGAAGTGGAAAACATGTAACTTGTGCCCTGAGATATTGCTATGGCAACATTTAAACAATGAACAGAAAGCCCTGCAGGATTCTGCTCTCGCTTCCTTGGATACAAAATGTAAATCCTGATTCTCTTTTATTGCGTGCATGCCCAAGTGTCTGATTTTTGCCTTTTCCTCTAACAGATCGCAAAGTATCCAGGCCCCCTACCAGGAACTACACATGCATTCACTTCCATGTATCGCAGCTTGTGAATATGCAATTAAACACACCACTAGCACACTCATCTCCCATCTTGCATCCCCATTTCTACCCCCAAAAGAAAAAAATTACCATGACAGCACAGCTAAATACCAAGTACCCTTCTTTTCTGAATAATGTTGTTAAATAAACCACTCCAAAATGTCACAAGCCAAGTCCCAATGTCTACTGCCACTGCAGGAAGAGGAAGCAGGGTTCGTTCAAGGGCAGCTCCTTGCCCACGCTGCTAGACTCTAGCATGCTGCAAGGCTGCCTTCCAGACCTCTGTGGCTCCTGCTATTACTAAGTCCTTCTCATCTGGGTTGTCCTGTGGGGGTGGCGCTTTATGACAGAGAGGCTTGTGTTTCATTATGATTTTCACAGAGCAGCTGGCAAGGGCATGGGTGGAGATGCAGAAGGAGGGACTCTGCTAATAGTAGCCCAAAGTCCAGTCAGCTTGACTACCCTGAAAATTAATTCGTGGGTGCTAATTGCATTTCTTCAGAGTAATTTTCTTCCCAGACCGCAAGTGGCACTAATTCCAGCACCCTTCTCTCTCTCCTCATTCCCTCACTAGCCATCAGAAACAACAGGATATCTCCAAGCCAAAGTGAAGGCACACTGGCAAGATCGAGATGGAGTCTCTCGCACACTGCTGCTGTGCACAGTGCACTCCTTCAGTTAATACATCGCAACTTCACTCTTGGACAGCTTGGCTTGTGAATTTTCACCAGCACCAAGCTCTCTCAAAACATGCTAAAATCCTGTCCTGAGCGTCATTCAAAATCTTCCTGTCTCATATTGCTACAGCAAGAATCTTCATGTCAAATAGAAGACAGCTTTTTAGGTCACTGGCAAATAATTTTAAAGCCTATATGTAAGGAAGCCATGCCAGTACCTCGAGAATCCTTTTCTTTTCCTCCAGTCCCACACATTTATTGCCTTACATCTAGAACATTCTTCTTGGGCCTCACCCAATCTGAAAGTCCATTTTTGACTTATCAGTGCTATCAGGCTGGGAGATATTATGATACAAAATTTGCTGCTCTGGCAAACCGAACCTGCTCCTATTCTAGACCAGTGCAAATAATTCCTGACATGTGAAAAGACATGGACTAGCTACCCCCTTGCATTACTAACCTACAGTTTGCCAAGAGTAACTTGAGATGCATAATCTCTGACCTTCCAGGGAACAACTAGAACAAATGGAGCAGGACCCTCCAATACAGCTTTCTCTTTCCTTCTGTACAACCATTTGGTGCTTAAATATAAACATAACGTACGGTTTCCTGTACAGTGCCAAAATCCCAGCTGCCTGGGGTCATTACCAAAAGGATTGTCCATGGTTTGAAGAGGAGATAGCCCACAGGACCAGCATGTGCTGCTGAACGATACACCTGTGCTCAGGCATATGCGAGGGAAGTAGCAGAGACAGCCAGCTTTTGCCTCTACTTGAGGAGATTTGTTGCTCCTCATTTAGCTGGATGTTTGGACTGATGGTTTTGGTTATTTATTTTATGATCAGTCCTTTGGCCTCTGGATAAGCCCCAGCACAAATGCTGAGAAATGCTATACTTATTCCCACTTTGAGATTGAATGGGTTAAACTCTGGCTTGTTCCATGTGTCTTTTGGCTACTGTATTAAGTGAATGATTCACTGCAGTGTGAAACTATTGCCTCTTTAGAAGCAGTCACACATCCCTAGCTTTTTAATGTTGACAAGGTTTGCCTATTTCAGCCCAAACTTGTGGCTAAATTTTCCCAGTGCTTCCTCATCAGATCAAGAAAACCCTCCTGCTAGTTATTGTACAAAATGAATGAGGCACCTATGGCAGCTTTCTGCTGTCAAAAACTGGATTTGCTCTATCAAATTTTCTGTTTATGTGTTCACTTGACAGCAATCCAGGGAAAAGCTTGGAGACGCCTTCTCCTTAGTCAGCTTCTTTTTCCTTCAGTAATTACTGAAGCTTAACATAAATTTAGCTGCTCTATTACTGCAACTGCTGATCTAAGTGTAGTCCACAATAGGGCATGGACTTACGATGATACATGGAGGAATGGAGAACAGAGTTTTGTGCTTATTTTCAGATGCTGACAAACTTATTACACATTTAGTGTCCCACCAGGAAACATGTGCCTAGAGAAATAAATTAGGCTAAAGCACTTCACACTAAACCAATTTAGCTATACTGAGAAAGATGTGAGTAATTGGAGCTGGTAGGAACAATTTTTGCTGTGCCTGCTTCCTTCTTTTTCTAAACACAACAGCACAAAGGGTCTGATTCGTTCGCGTGGCCAAACAAAAACTTCCAGAGATTTCCTTAGGAATAGAATTGCACCCTAAATCTTAATCCTTTACAAGTAGCCAATGTTTAAGAGGCATGACCTCCAAAAAGAAGTGCATGGGACACATTTGAGAGGCAGAAGGTCTCATTTCCATTATGCCAAAAGATTCATGACATTTATAGGAAGTAACAGTGGTGATATGAGTGAATGGAGAAAGCAGAAAAAAAAAAAGGATGATGCTAATATTTATTTACATATTTATCCAGGGAAGTTACAGCTCTGGTTTGTGTGGTTTCACGCAAGAAGCTTGTGAAGACAGAAATGCTGCCAGAAAAAAAAAAAATGTTAAAATCCGGCTCTACCAACACCTCTCCCATCCTTGCCTTCTCTCCCCTCCTCCAGAATATTGCAGCTAGAGAAAAGTAAAACAAGTGGCAAAGCTAGTTCTGCACCTTGCCTGCCAAAAAATATCCATATCTGTTCAATGGCTCATTTAATTAGCTGCTTCTCTCTCTCTTCTTCTCCCCCACTTTTGGCCTAACACTTTCAGCTGGAGTCTCTACATGTGAAGGCCAAGGTTGAGGAGGGCAGAGGTGAGGGAGGAGGGAAGGGGAAGAAAGAAAAATAAAACTCCCTACCTACAAGCTAAGCAGTCATGTCAGGAGAGGGGACAGAAGTGGCACTCTTCCCCACAGGAAAACAAGGACCTCTATTTTAAACACCATGTTACCCTCCCTTTATTCCGCATCCCCACACCACATTTCTCCAGGAAGGGAGACACATTTACCGGCCTGTTACACACCACTGCTAACCTGTGACCACCACATACAAGCCACTTTTAAATTATTTTCACTATCAGCATAATAAAAAAACCCCTTCTATTACCACAGGATTCTCTCACGGTTTGTCAATCAAAGTAAATCTCCTTCAACTGCCATGAAAGACCTAGGGGAGCCTGAAGGATTCACAACAAAATCACAAAGAATTTCCTAGGAGATCTGGAGGGCACGGCTGGCTAGTACAGCAGTTTCCTGAACTCCTCTTCAACAGAAGAATGTCTTCTCTCTGCCTGTTACTGATTTTTCTTAGCAATGGAGTTTAAAACGTGTCATTTCTCTCAAAGCTACCTCCTCAAAATCCATTAAACCCCTTGTCCTACACCCCCCCCTCCACTCCCTGCTTCACCTCCCTGCTTGATTATAAAATTTTCCTGTTAATACACCATATTGATCTGCAATGTCAGACCGGATGCCAGCATTTAAATCAGAGCCTTTCTCTATTTTAAACACTTACTAAATAAATAAATAAACCTCCTCCGTGCACCCAATTCTATGCAACTTGCATCTGTTTGTACAGACTGGGTAAAGCAGGCACCCCCCCCCCCCCCCCCCCACTGCAGGGGCTTTCTCAAACGATTTCTTTGCTAGTGAACATTTACAAATGCTATAGAGCCACACAAGCAGGCAGGCGTCTGCAACCAAGGTTGGAGTTTTACTAACAGGAATATTTCAGCTACTGTGAGAATTCAGTTCTGTCCTTGTTCCTTCTCTTCTTCCTTCCCAACCACCCCCCTCCAGCCATTATCAAAATCCAGTCAGAATCTTTGTTCAGGTGGGGGAAAAGACCAGGAAAAGAGGGATAAGGAAGAAAGAAGAGGAACAATGGAGCATATTTCTTTTTCAAATAAATAATAAAATGGAAAGTGTACTTACTGTATCCTCAAAGACCATTCAGCTGGAAATCCGAGTGGTTACGAAAAACCAGGGTGGGGGAGGGGTTAGAAAACTATTTCATTTCAGCAACCAAACCAAAATTAAAAACAAGAAAGGAAATTAAAAAAAAAATTATATCCAATGGCAATTTCCCAGCAATTTCAGTCCATACAGGTGTCAATCCAACCCAACACTGCTGAACTCTCCCCCTCCGGCAATTTTGCTGTATTCTTCTCTGTCCTTTATTTTCTCTGTGGCGTTCAACTTTTCTGCTCAAAATTGCTGTAGTGGTAACATTGATGTCTGCCTCCACTGGAGACGAGTGGTTTAAAATAACAGGAAAAAACCAAAAATCCTTGCAGAGGATGAATGGTCCTTCTCCTTTCTGAAACTTTTCATACCACTGTGGATCCTTTGCTTAGTTTCCTTTTTCTGAGGTTTTCTGCCTCTCTGGCTCCACTGCTCTCCATTGCTCACTATTTGTTTTTTCTCTGGAGAGCAGGAAGGGCTGTGTTTCTTTTTAAGCAACACTCCATCTGTATTCTTTTAATGCAATTTTGTTGTGACTGTTAAGATCCAGGTCTTGCCAGGCAATATTCTTCTTTCCCCTTCTTTGCTGCACTATCAATTATCCAATCCGTGTGGCTCCACATTAGAACGGGGATTCCCATTCTTCTTTTTCTCTATCCCCCACGCTCCTTTAGAAAAGAATCTCCTTTTGCATTTAAATTTTTATTTGTGTCTGTCAAAACAATAAACTTTTAGTCTCATTCCCCCCTCTCCAAAGATCTGATTAGATTTCCAATCACAACCCAGTGCGCAATTGGATTTTTTATTTCAGCAAGAAGCCAGCAATCCACAGCATCAGCACCCTCTCCTCGATTCGAACTCCACGTTATATCCTTTTGCCTTCCCTCCAACTCCTCTGCATTTTCATAATCTCACATTAAATGGAATGAAGGAGGGAGGGAGTAGAGAAAAATTCAAGGTTCCCACCAGCTGTCAAGAATAAATCCATCCCCTTGTTATTTTTTAAACACTTGGGATGGCTGTTTTTAACGCCCACTCTCCCCTTTGCCCCCCACACTTCCCAAAATCTTTCTGATGTTAAAACTCCCCCGATGGGGCACAAAAGAAGCCCCGGGAGGCGTGATTTGTCCTCTTAGCTGTAAATTTCACAAGCACCCTTTGCTTTTCATTTCAGCTTCCTCTCCATCTTTTGTCCAGCAGCTATACAGATCCAGCAGCACCCAGACGGATAAACTTCTATTTCTTCTTTGAGGAGAGAGAGGAAAAGAAAGAGAGGAAGAAGGATAAAAGCTCTCCAGTCTCTGCCTCCCTTTTCCTCCCTTTCTGTATTTCAATGCAGGTCTGATCTCATTTCCAAGCTCAGCCTCGTGTATTTCAGATCTACAAGTTGTATTTCCCTTCTGCACAGCAGTGAGTTAGTCTCCCATCTTCTTCCACATGCCAGTTATCTTCCCCCTTTTTTTCTTTCTTGCCTCCCTCCTTTCCAAGATGACACATTCCCAGGAGCGCAGATGCCTCTTTCAGTTTTTAGTTTCATCCCTGAAATGCACAGCCGTTTGCACAGCGAAACCCTTCCTCCCTCCCATTAGCTTCAGCGTGAATTCTCCCTGTGTGTTCATGTACGTACGCATGTATGTATAGATCCAGTTCCTGACAGCTGCTGTTGTTGCTGCTGGGAGTAGCTCCGCTTTTCTGTCGCTCTGGCTTTCTCTCACTCCCCACCTTTCAGTGGCACCCTAGGATTTGCAAATGTCCCAGGGCTAATCTTTCTGGCTA
Source organism: Chlamydotis macqueenii (assembly GCF_036417535.1). Taxonomy (NCBI): domain Eukaryota; kingdom Metazoa; phylum Chordata; class Aves; order Otidiformes; family Otididae; genus Chlamydotis; species Chlamydotis macqueenii. Next base: position 47,234,234 of record NC_141560.1, on the reverse strand, counting down.
CACTCCTCCTTCTCCCATTCCATTCTCTCCTCTCTTTTTAATTTTTTTTTCTTCTTTTTTTTTTATCCCTTTCTTCCGCCCCCCCCCCCCCCCCCCCTTCTTTTCTCTGCTTGTGATCAGTAAAATACAATTACCCAATTACCTCCCATCATCTTAGCACTGATTGGTCAATTGCATTAACACTTGATGTCAGGGAAAGGCTATAGGGGCTGCTCCTACGTGGCACTGCTGCCACCTGGTTGACATTCTGGGAACAAACTCGGGGTTACCTTAAGAACTCTCCCAAGTCAGAAAGCAGTAATTGAAAAACAAGGGATCATCTTCAGGAAAGGAATGTCAAAACTCATTTTCTTAAAAGCCTGCCTGATTCTGACAGTTCAACCAGTATTCACAGGTACCAGCCTAGCCGCTGAAGCAGAGGGAATGACAGTAAAATGAAATGAGGTATAAAGTTGTCTTTGCAAAAGAAGTACAGAACAACCAGTATTCACTAGTACTAACTCTAGCCACAGAGGCAGAGGAACAACAATATAATGAAACGGGGTATAAAGTTACCTTTGCAAAAAAAAAATTAACAGCGTACAGAAAGATAATCTGTTTTCTAACTACAGAAATAATTGTTTGTTTAAAACTTGTATACACATAAAAATTATCAAAAACTCAATTTTGGGAGGTGTTTCAGCCCAAAAGACCTACGAAGTGCTTCAAGGTTTCACCGTGTTTAAGTGATGGCTCCAGTGAGCTGTCAAATGACAGCAACACAACAGCACAATGTCTAGGCTCATCTACCAAATCTGCCACAGTCTGATTAGAATGCCTTCTGACCAGGACTTCTGAGGTTTCTAAACAGACTCCCTAATTTGGGATAGTTAAATACTGACATGTTTGTGATGTACTTACCTACCCACAGAGGTATATTAGATGCACTTATGTATGTTACCTAAAATGTGCAGAACTGGGCTTCTGTCTTATTCTTTTCAGGCACTTAAATTCAACAGAAATTTTACCAAAAACTTTACATCTATAAAGTTAGATACTCTACCCTCTCCAGGATCAAGGGAAACAGAATATGGATGATGTATGTGCCGGCATTTGTCTCTCTCACAATCAGAAAGAAATTATTTATAGTTCTAACTCCTCCACACAATCCCAAAAAAAAAAAGAATTAGTCAGGCGCTTTCATGGTAATTATAGCAAATTTCATATATTAAGCAGTAACTCTGAGTTACTCAATGCATGCAATAATATAGCTAGCTCTTTGCTCAGTTCTCTCTCAAAAAGCAAAGTTATGTTTGGTATCCTTACTTAGTCTTCAACTTTGGTGTGAAACTGGCATACTTGAAAATAAAAAAAAATATATTTCTAAGTTATATGTCATTGTAAGTTTTTTTCTAGAAGTATAAAATCCATAAGCTAGCTGAGTTCAGTCAAATAACACTTACTGAATCATTAACATTGACTTTCAGATTTATTCTACTGACTCAGTGGGCTTTCTGGTGAGAAAGTTCTACCAGATAGAAGTTAGCAACTGGAACCAGGTCCTTAATCACTGTTAGATCATTTAGCATCTGATCTTACTGTCACTGAAATCAATGGCAAACACAAACTACCTACAATGGGTGAAAGAATGAGTATGTAGTAATAATGAATAACGCAAACACAATGGTCTTTCAAGAATGCTAAAAAAGACTTTGAGGATTTTTAGGGAAGGCTGCAAGTGTGAGAAGAGATGAAGTTGCTGACAAGTAACCATCTTTTTCTCAGTTGGTGAGCTTATTTTGTTCTTGTCTGATTCACTGACGCTGCTGGTGTATTTTGGGCCTACAAATGTCTTATGAAAATCTTTCCTTTTACTACTTAAAATCCGAAAATACACAAAGTTGTTCCTTTTTGCAGAAGGGTAAAAACATCACAGACTAATGTATGTTTGCTCCACTGTTTATTTTAGAAGCGCCTGAATAATTTCCTGGTAATATTAAAGAGCCAGTGAGCAAAAGTGAAGATTTCTACAGCTAAATTAAACAAATATATGGACACCAAAACCAGAAGACACACAGCTTTTGGGGATCTAATAAAAATCCAAGACACAAGCATCTGCAATAGCTACAGCATCTCTGTGGATAAAAACTACCTGGAGAGAAACTCTTCAGCAGGGCCTGTTGTGAAAGGAGGACGGGTAATAGTAAAATAGAAGGAGGTAGATTCAGACTAGACATCAGGAAAAAAATTTTTACAATGAGGGTGGTGGAACAGGTTGCCCAGAGAGGTGGTGGATGCCCCATCCCTGGAAACATTAAAGGGCAGGTTCGATGGGGCTCTGAGCAACCTGATCTAGTTGGAGATGTCCCTGCTTCTTGCAGGGGGGTTGGACCAGATGACCTTTAAAGGTCCCTTCCAACTCAAACTATTCCATGATTCTATAATATTTCATTTTTGATAGAAATCTGCACATTTTTTATTTCTTATGTCATTCAAATTACATCAAAATACACATTTCTAACAGATGCCAGTACATAAATAAATCTACATACATATATACAAACATAATATGTTTGCTGACATAGTTGTGACTAAACATAAAATTAGTATCAAGACTGTAATATGCTATAAAAGAGAAGATTATATTGTAGCCTAAAGTTTGTTATTTTTAATTTACCAATTATACTTTACACCTAATATTTGGTGATATTTATAAAATGACACTATATGCTATACAAAAAGGTAAATGTCCTTTTACTATTGTATTATCTGTTTTACAAGTGTGCATGCCACCCATGTGTGAAACCTATTTAAAACAAATATTTTAATATTATCACAATAAGTCATTCACTAATTAAATGTTAAAAGGGTATCATTAGCGCTGGACAGTTTGTGTGATTTTTGTGCATTTTTGTGCATTGTACGTTGTTTCCTCCAAACAATATTGTTTGTATATTGCCTTCAATTTTTTTTTATTTTGCAGGTTTTCTGAGAAAGAGAAACAATTCCCTATATATCAGTTCACAAAAGTCATCCAACATGGTAAGCTGATATTCAAAATGAAAGCTCCATGGAGAACTTTGGATGATACACATAATGCCATGTTTTAGAAGCACTGACAAGGTGATACAGAGGAAATATCCCAGGGCCACCTGCTCAGTTCCTAAACTAGGGAACTGCTATCCTTCATGCCTGTTCCCCACCACTGGGCACGCTCAGGTGGACAGTAAGTGTTAAGAGCAGCTGTTACCTGGTCTTCTCCCTGCCTGGGAGCTGCCCTGGCAGTGCTACCACACAGCTTGCAGAATAGTCACTGCTGCTGTTGCATCAAATCCCAAACAGACAGTGGAGGTCACTGTGTCCTGGTTCCTCTTATGGACCAAGATCATAATGAGTCAAAAGGGTGAACTGTGAAGAAAACTAAGCACAGACTGGCAAGGGAACTTTGTTTTTCATGTCATGGGACAAGCTTGCCTGATCCTGAGTATGAGAGGATAACAAAACTCAAATGCATGCACTGGCAAATCTTCACACAGCAACATGGACAACACCACATTGTTATAGTACACCTTTTCCTTCTTTACAGATGATGCAAGTTAAAGAAATGAAGTTCTTTGTGTGATTAGCACTGGAAGACACTAGTGGAAAAGACTAGATATTCACAATTTTCAGTCATTTGGTGGAAGAGAAATATGACTAAAGCCTAAGAAAAGATAATTCTGACCTGCAGATAAAGGACTAGATAAACTTTAAAATTGAATAAGCACAACCAAAGTTTAAGGAATAGTGAAACCAGACCATTTTGCTTACATAAAGTAAAGTGAGAAGTAGTTTCAAGTCATTAGAACCAGTGATAGCTCTGCCCTCCTTTTAAATAAACATGAAGAAATCATAAAGAAAGCTGTAGAACATATTTTTTTTCTGTTTTATTAAGCATTGCTGACAAGAAGCTGCTTGCACATGGATACAGTACTTCAATCCTCTTATAGCTTACTACTTTCAAAAGAGAACAAAAAATGCTGACAAACATATTTTTGACTGCACGGATCTAGGATCAAGCTCACTAATCAATTTAGGGATTCAAGAGAGATCCTGAAAATCTCAAACTCTATAAAATATGTCATACAATCTCACAAGGAGATTGTGATTTTTGTAATGTAATCAAAGCTCAAGGTACATATTTTCCTCTATATGTGATTTCACTGATTATTGTTCAATTCTTTTAATACAAAAAAAAAAAAACCACTAAAATCCATAACCATCAAAATTAGTAGCTGACTATAATACTGCCTCATTTACTAATTTTTAGTTATTTTTGTTCTGACGATTACAATTGTTGTGAGCAACTTTGTTTTGTAGATAATTTCTATTAAATCACAAAGGTTTGGAAGAAGTAAAACAAAATATATTCTCCTTTCAGAAAAATCTGGGTAAAACCACAGCACATGTGATTCTGGCACACAGAAGTTTAAGTGGCTGTTCAATACACTCATTTCTCCATAATATAATAATATCTATTGTTTCTGACAAAGAAACTGCTTGAGCCAGTGGGGTCGGACCAGATGATCATCAACGGTCCCTCCTGCCCTCAGCCATTCTGTGATTCTGTAATTTAACAGTTTATAAAAGTATTTACATAGAAGGAAAGTTAGAAGTCTTACACTTATTTGGTAAAAATATTTTTTCCAATCTGCTCTCAGATTCTTTTATTCACGTGTGTGCTCAGGAGAATTATGTGCATAGCAGTCAACTCAGAACCAGCAGAGGAAATTTTTTTTTCTAAAACAAATGCTGCTTTGAGGAAAACACATGAAAAAAAAAAAAGCAAATCACTAACAAAAAAAAAAGTTAGATTTTTCCTAACTTTGCTCTTGGGACTGTTGTGTTACAATTCTAAGGCCTACATATATATATATGTATACAGTTAGTGTTAGAACATTTATGAAATTATCTCCTTATCAAGAGCTTAATCTTTAGGGTTGGTAATCACTTTTAAGTTTATTGTAGCATGACTTTAGTGTACGTCACATTTAATAAAGTGTTAAATCTTAAGAGTATACACATATTCACAAAAGTAGCTACCTATTAAAAAAAAAACCAAAAGCTTCCTTTATACCCAGGAGAAGAATTCTGGTTCCACTGAGGTCAATGACAAAACTTCTATAGACTTAAAGATGACCACAATTTTACAGAGTATCTTTTTTTCATGTGATTTTAAATTTTAACTTCCATTCCAAACTCTACCTGTGAGCTCAGCATCTTAAAGATCAACATTAATCTTCACTTTTTTTTTTTTTTCCGCAGTTGGACAAGCTTTTTTCTGTTTCTGAGTCACAAATAGCTTCTCACAACATGCACACAGACAAATGCATTTTTTAAAAACGACTGTTAACCCACCTTTATTTGGTTAGAAATAGACTGTAGGTATGTTCCCTGCAATACAGGGCACATTTAATCTCTACTGTAGCAGTAGCCATGTAGCCTTTCAGTACTATTTTTTTCATATTATATTCCAATTTTTATTTCAACTAATTAGGACAGATTAGAAATAAGCCCATATCAAAACCCCTATCCTATTACAGAATCAAATGGTAAAGTGTGATTTTCATGGATAGTAACCCTAGCAAAGAACAAAAGCTGTGTAACAATAACAATAATAATAATATTTTGTATTTTTCTGCTCCAATTTCCAGTTCTTGGCAATGGTCATGTTTTTCAACTTCCTGTAAAACGTGAACATTTTAGACTGAAATTAACTACTGCATTCAACATTTTAAAATCACAGAATCATGGAATCATTTAAGGTGGAAAATGTCAGTAGAGTGAAAAATAAAGACTATTTCTTTTAAACTGAATTTTTAAGAATGTAAAATTTAAGAATATAGACAAGGAGACTTGGATAGGAATGATGCATCATTTCGGAAATAATATCTTTACAGTGTGACAGCATTTTTTTTTCTTCAGTGAATTTTAAATAGCAAGAGTATGATACTCTGACATAGAGATGAATGTATCAGACATCTTAATTTCATCTCCTGTGAAGTTATTTTGACTGGGAAATACAATTTGCATTTATTGATAATAAAATCTTAACTACATATACCTAAAAACATTACTGAGAAACAACTTAGCAGGGATATTGTTCTACCTTGTCCTCATCTTTAGCATATATTCAAGGTGAAATTCTGCTGTGGGGAAAAGAGCTTCCGTTTAACCTCTGAGCCAAAGAAAAACTATGATAACAGATTTCTCAACTTTAATCACAAAATGCATAATGGCTTGCTTTAATCATGCAAGATCCCAAAGCAAGTTATACCGTTCAATAAATTGAGGAGGAAAGAAAAAGAAGTGTTTTATGCAAAGAGATCACCAACAGTGGCAATTGTCAAAATGGAAGAAATAAAAAAGTTCACGGCACAAATAACATTAGTCAAGGAGATAAACTTCATTTTCAAGATCTATTTTCAGGTACTTATAACTTCCTAAATAAATTAATCTCATGAAATGTCTTCAGCATCCTCTATACCCAAATGCTGGATATCATTCTTATATATCAGACAATTTTCCACTTAGCCTTTATTGGGAAAACAAACAAACAAACAAACAAAACAAAACCCATGTACTTTTTATACTGAATTTTTTCAATTCTTTTTTTTTTCTTTCTTCTTAAATCACTTACGGCTTATCCTTTGCCATTGGAAAATAATAGAAACTTTTTTTTTTTTTAGATTTATCCAAATTAAAATGGATTGAAATACTATAATGCATGCAATATACCTTACCGTTAGTGCTTGCAGGATTGCGGCCAGCGACGAGCACATCAAAAGCATTATAGCCAGCACTATTTCCAGAGTCTTTGCATGATCTCAAGATAGTCTATTTGATTTCTCTGTGCGCCTGTCACCCTACCTGTAAAATGGAAATAATGCTTACTGAAGGTATTAAACAGGGTGGACTCACCATTAGTTGGATTAGGGAGAATAAAGTTTCACAGTTGTGTCTGTGCATGATGTGACACCATAAGCAACATATGATGTGCACTACAGCAGGCAAGGTAAATAGGAAAAATACAAGGTAGCAGAGAAAGAGGTAAAAACCCGTCCCTCTAAATAATTAGCATTCTTTTCTGTACCCTAGTAGTCAATACCTGACATTAAATAATTTAAGATCTCTGAATGCGTTATGATATACATGTACTCTGACAAAAGTTGACTCAAACTAGATGGCTTAAAAAGTCAAGGAACAATTTAGGACCTAGCAATGAATGAAGGCAGGAGGCACTGTATTTATACTCACAAGTGTTCTGAAATACACTATAAGAGAGTTAAAAGACCAATCTCCACCTTGAGTTCTCCGGATTTTCTCGCCCAGTGTTCAGCTCTCCCTTCTAGCTCCACATTCCCACTAAAATTATTTAGAGAGCATATGAAATGTGAAATATCTAATAAACTCAGATAATAACGAGCCTCTTGAAATTCTTTTGGACTTTGGCTACTGCCACTCCAAACAAACCAATAGTCTGTATAGTCCATTATGGTGTGACTTCTAAAGAGAATACAGGATTATTCCATAATAGGTAGTTCCACAACTTTCATTTCATAAAGCAATATAAGTGAAAGAATAGCCAAAATCCACTTGTTTTGGATTTGCACTTAAGCCCTGGAAAGGTTACAAGGGGAAAATAAAACTCTATATTTTGGAGACAATAACAGGAAACAGATTTAATGGAAATAAACTTCTTTTTTTTTTTGTCATTAGGATAGGATCCTTTGAGAAGTTCTAAAAGGAACTTGCAGTTCAGAACATTTCTCATTCTTTATTGACTGTATGTTAGAAATTCTGATAAGCAGTTAAGAAATCCTGCCAGCTACAACTGGTGAAAATGATGGCAAGAATAAGGATTAAAGTGGTTTTGTTTGTTTGCTTGTTTTAAATTAATTATACTTTAGACTCAGCTTTCCTATTATCTCTCCAAATTTCATTCCTAGTGGGTATGGTACAGTTCTAAATAGAAACGCACCTTACTGAATCAGATCTGGTCTTCAAGATCTAGGGACGAGTTTCTTGTTAAGGGGACTATTTCTGATGATGAACAGGATAAAAAAACCTGCAAGGAATGAAATATTGTTTTTAAGAAGCTGTACATCAGGATTATAGGATTGTTTGGGAGTAGGAAAAAAAAGAAAAAAACCAAGATGTGACACAGAGGAGTCTGGATTTGGTCAACACTTGTACGAGATGCTTCTTTTTGGTGTTTTCAGACCTTCTATTTCTCTCTCCTTGCACTTTTGCTCTAGCTTAGATTGAAACTGCATTTCCTTACAGTCGCATTTATTTTGAACTCCTTTGTTCATGTAGCTGGAAATTATCATAAAATCATAAAATCTTGAAGGTTGGAAAAGACCTCTAATATCATCAAGTTCAACCATCAACCTAACACCACCATGCCTACTAAACCATGGCCTGGATTGCCATGTCTACGCATTCTTTGAACACCTCCAGGGATGGTGACTCCACCACTTCCTTGGGCAGCCTGTTCCACTGCCTGACCACTCTTTCTGTAAGGAAGTGTTTCCTAATCTCCAACCTAAACATCCTCTGCCACAACTTGAGGCCATTTCGTCTCATCCTATCATTCATTAGTTAGGAGAAGAGACTAACACCTCCCTCCCCACAACCTCCTTTCAGGTAGTCGTAGTCGTGGAGAGCAATGAGGTCTCCCCTCAGCCTCCTCTTCTCCAGACTAAACAACCCCAGTTCCCTCAGCCATTCCTCCTAAGACTTGTGCTCTAGACCCTTCACCAGCTTCGTTGCTCTTCTCTGGACACGCTCTATCAACTAAACGTCCTTCTTGTACTGAGGGTGCAGCCTCACTAGTGCTGAGCATGGTCACTTTCCTACTCCTGCTGGCCACAGTGTTCCTGATACAAGCCAGGATGCTGTATCATAGAATCACAGAAATTTTAAGTTTGGAAAAGACCTCCAAGATCATAAAGTCAACATGCTAATAAAAATACCTATCATTTAAGAGATAAGAAGTAGTATTAGCATCAAAGTTTACAGTACTGATAGTCTTCGGGTAATAATTAGGGGTAATATTAAGAAAACTAGAATACTAGGCTGAGGTTTTCAAATTTTCCAAAAAATGGCTTACAAATACATTTGGTGAAAATCAGGAGGTCAATGGATAAGGGTTTCAATTTAAAATGCTTCAAGTGGGCCTTATTTTCAAAAGTAGGCACAGCAATGTTTATTAAATCCAGTCCCATTTAAAATGTGTTCTCCAAAGACGAGCCAACTAGAATGAATCACCACTTTTGGAAAACACATTTAATAACTCCATAGATGAAGGCATAGATCTGGAAGCAGGAATTAACCACCTGTGGTCCTAAAGTACATACAGTACATTTTACTATAATTCGTTTTCTGGAAGAGAAAGTCAGAAGAGAAGAGATATTTAGGTTCAAAGTGCAAATTTAATGCAAGCTCTCCCAAAAGTAAGGTTATAAAGCTGTTTCAAATTAATATTATAAACTTCTCCCAGAAATATGATAATTAGAGACAAATTAGTTTTAAAACAAAACCACTGATAATTTCAAACTACTCCTATTTTTATAATTGGTGGTTGTTTGTTTTTTTTTTTAATTACTGCTCTTCCCTCAGTTTTCTTAGGAAAATAAAAACAAAGAAAATATCAATATAAAAACAAGAAATAAATGGTTCCAAAGTGATTATTGCTTTCCACAAGTATTTTACCTTAATATTTTCTTAAGAATTCAAACAGTTATTAAAATCACAGAATGACATTGAAATAGTTATTTCATTTCCTGCATGATTGCCACAGATATGGGAATTAAGGACTGGTTTGTTTCTGCCTTTTATACAGGTACATATATGTATGTGTGTACACACATGTTTATCATGACATATGGTAACACTTAAATGTTGTCATGGGCACGTTTTTCTTATGGTCAAAACCACTGTAGGAACAATAGTTTCATAAAAGAATTTTTCAAACATCTGTGACTTAAAAGATAGAAAATTTCTCATATATTTATTCTAAAATAATGTAGCTTGTAGCTATTGCAAAGGATATGCTTGTCAAACCTACAAAAGAATACACTGGAATTAGAGATAGATGCAGAATGGTCCTTGAACTTGACAGTGTAGGATTTTCTGCTTGTTTGTAGGCAGAGTAGAACTGGCATTGCTTCCATTAAATTAATGTGTTTAAGATAAGAATTTCTTATAGTTCACATGAGAATTTGAGCATGCCAAAATTCCTCAATATAAACTTTTCTGAACAACATCCAAAGATGTTCACCTGACTTTATTCTACAAACAAACCCTCCAGGATAGTTTTTGAAAGGTATTCAGGTGCTTAAACACTTGGATTGGAATATTCTGTGATTTATAGATTTTTTTTTTATAAGTGCATTAATCAACTCACATATGTCTCCACCTTTAAAAGCCTTTCAAACAAGAACACTGCTTGGTTGTTTGTTTTTTTTTTCCTTAACAGACAATAACATGTGCTAAATGTTTAAGTTCCATGTGTAACTTTGCAGGGTAAGAGTATTTCTTACAGGTAGTCAGCACCATTCATGTCAGCTTAATCGTATCAAGATATCAGTGGCTATCCTATTTTTTGTAAGATTTAATTTCTAGTTCTTAGTTCCTTGGAACCGAAGAAAATCACCAGTTTGTCACTACAGTATTTGATGGGAGTTAGTATATGGGAGGATTATGAGCCAGTCTTTAAGCCTGCTGGTCAGTAAAAAAAAAAAAAAACCAGACCCCAAAACAAATAAAAACTTGTCATAATGACTGGGGCAATTCTATGCATACAGAAAATGCATTAGACAATATACTTACAGATTCAAATTTATTTCCAGAATATACTACTATTAAGACAGAGAAAACATCTGAGATACAACTTCCCTGTCTTGCTGCAGAAAACTTCAAAAACTTGCATCTTATACTTTCCTTCTTTAGCAAACTGATGGATGTTTACTCTGGACTAGTTCTGTATCCATGCCCACCATCGGGATTTGATTCTGTAAGGTATTTAAGTGGGATATTTATAGGGCAACTATGCTGATGAAGACCTTATATGCTACGCTGTAGAACAGTAAGGATTTCTGCTTTGGTTAAATGAGAGCAAGTATATAAATATACCCCTTTGTCATAAACCCGTGTGGGAGTAGTTTGTTAGGCAAGGTGCTAGAAGTGAGAGGGAAGCTCTAACTACTTGCAGCTCTGACACATTATTATTCATTGAATGGTGTGTCACTCAGACTGCCATAATGCACAGCAGAGAGCATTCATACTATCAGTGTTGAACAGCACTGAGAGGGATTGCAGAGGCACAGGTCATTTTGAGGAAACACCTCTGCCACAATCCAGGCACAGGCTTGCTGCCTTTTGTGGAATGGATCTGGTAGCATCAGCTAGGGGATCATCCTCTAGGTTACCAACAACCAACCAAATTAATTCATTACAAATGTAGACATATTTGTACAGGCTTCCTGAGAAGGAGTCAGAATTCTGTATGTAAAGTACTAACTAAATATTATACAAGTGCATTTATCAGTCTTGGAGAGAGTGATCTGAACAAAGAACAGGTCAAATGTGCAAACAGTTGTATGGGTATGGGTGTCAGCACAACACTTAGCACTGAGAAAGAAGCTTAATAAGAGAAGGTATAATCTGCAGGGTCAGAGAAGGCATAAATATAGAAATTTAAAATCACCCAGAAAGAGCATAAAGAAATAAGGCAGCAAAGTAAGGAAATCAGATAGAGGCATCAAGTTTAAACACACATAAAACAGAAGAGCAGTCAATTAGACAAAGAAGAAAGTCTGAATTTTTTGAATAAGAAAATATCAAGTTATAGCTATAAATAATTAAAAACAGTCTTTATATCTTTGAAAATCAGCTTACACGAACAAAACTTTATATGTGTTATTTCCACTAAAATTTGCTTCCTCAACTGTTTACAAAAAAAAAAACCAACAAAATCACAATGAGCATATTCATTTTCCACCTGCCCCTCCATCTTTAAAATTATTGCAATGTTAAGATAACTTATTCAATTTTTCTGCTTCTGTCTTCTTTCATTTTTTATTTAAAAAAACCTTCAACTAGGAGTCAAGAATAAAAAAAAACCTCAAAGTCAGACTTTCACAGCCATCAGAGAAATAATTCTCAAACATAATTATCAGGTCACGAAGGATTATTGTAGCACCATTGCAACCAACCCTGCGTGAGACCTGCTAGAGCTTCTGGTATAAGCACTTCCAAACCTTATCTAGACTTCACTCATGCTAATATTCTTCTTTTAGAAAACAGAGGATAAAAGGATATAGTTCACACTCTAATCTTTTTTGTTAGAGCAATAGTTTGAGTAATAAGGATCGAGGTGCAGAGCATTTCCTGGGAAACTACTAACAGAGGAGCTAATGATCATGCCTCCCTATCAATAACATAAATTTGTTAGTAATATTACAATAGGAAAAAAAAACCCTGTAAGCTATTACCTTTAAATTAACAGAAAAATCCATTAAGTTGTATTCATACGAGTCTTTTCTTCACAATGTGTCTAAAATCATAACTTATGAACCATTCTATAGACCACCTAAAAATGTACCTGCCTTATAACTTCTGGTAAATGATTCATAGTAGTACCACGAAGAATTGTCACACCAAGAACAAGAATTGGCATTCCTGTTCAATTTCTTTTAAAATTTTAGTAGGTGAAATACAATCATGTAAGTAGAATTGAACCACTCCACTGTAATTTTTTTTTATCATTATACAAAAGGCAGTGATATCAAAGGACTTGAACTAAAATTCCTAATTTGATCAGGAATTTAATGGTCTAAGCAGCACAAGGCATGTTCCTTGTAGCATGACCATTTCTTACCTTACTGAATACTTTGAGAACAACAGTAAGCTAGCAATTTATGACAATGTGGCTGCATGCAAAGGTGGTATGAGATGGTTAGGATGAATATCAAACTGAAAACCAGAAAGCATTTATATATTCATATCTTCATTAACAAATCCATTTCTTTCAATAAGTCCTGTGCCATCTATGATTAATTTTTCATAACATTCAGAACTGTTATCTAATGACTTCTAGAAAAACTTTGTATTAACCTCCCCTATCTTTACACTTTTTACAGAACAAGCAACTTAAAGAGAAATAAAGGAGAGAAAAATATATACTTTTTCCATACATGATTCTCTGTCTACAGTATTCTGGGTTTTTTATTTTTTTTCCATTAATCTTTACAAAAACCAAATTAAATCATAGAGTCATAATTTTGGTTGGAACAGAACTCTAGGGGTCATTCAGTCCAGTCTCCTGCTCAAAACAGGTGTAATCAGAGCAGGTAGCTCAGGGTATGTCCAGTGGAGACTTGAACACCTACAAGAGCCCACATTCTCTCTGGCCAATCTATTCTGGTATTTAACCACTCCCAAAGTATTTTGTATTTTTTTTTCCCTATTACTAAAGTGAAGGCTGGGAACTAACCATGAGGGAGAAACGGCTCAGGAACGCCACCTTTGCTGTCCTTGGTGCTAAATTCACCGTTGTGAAGATGGTATGCAATGTCTGTTGAATGGACATTGTATACTATCTTCATGATATACAAGGATGATGTCAGAGCAAAAACCAGCGTCAGCTGTGGTAACTTATGCACTAGAAATATTTCAAGAGGAATGAAACATTGTACTTTCAAATGTAGAATGAAAATACTGAAGAGGCAACTCTAAAAACAGAAAAGGAGGGATCAAGGAATTAATAATGAACAGAGAACATCTGTATCTTCAGTATCCCAGCAACACTAGCTAAGAGAAATGAAGAACATTATGCAAAATTATCAACAGGGCATTGTGGGACATCTGGTTATTTTCTGTGAGTTTTATTGAAATCCTGCTGCTCCTTGTATTCTCTGGTGTCCTGGACATATTCAATGCTGAAAATCAAGTTAGAAAGAATGAAATTATCCTTAAAAAAAAGTATCCATAAAAAAGTTCATCTCAAACTCTGTTTTTTTAAATACACATATAGTATAACGGGTACAGTGCAACTATTACTTCAATGTGTCAGAAGCAGCTGCATTTTGTACTTTAAATTACTTTGGATCATTTCAGACAAAAGTGACCTAATCTGGCCTACATAAATTTATGCTGTTATTAGAAATGACATGTTTCAGAATTATTAGAAGTCAGGCTAAAAAGAAGTGTAATGAAAGATAAAATGCAGCAACTTTTCTTTTTTTTTTCTATTCTGATAAAAAAAAAAGTAAAGGATTCTCCAATATACTGATATGCAATCAAGAATATGTTGGGTTTTTTTTTATTTTAGAGAAAATAAAAGATTTAATCCAAATTAAATGATAGAAATGATGAGATTTAGTCATAGGTAATTTTAGAATATGAATATACTAAGAAATATATTTACTGAGGTTATCAAAATATTCTGCTTTCAAGTGATACTTGAAAAAACTGAAAAAACCTGCAAGCTAAGTCTATGGACAAGCATGGTGCAGGTCTATTGAAACGGGAGGCCAAACTTAAGTCCCAAAGCTTAATTCTCAGATATCTCTAACTATTTTGGTCAGTTTCTACTTGTTTTGCTCAAGTAAGTATATACAATTACTTTGTCAGAATTACTTTCATCAGAAAAGCTAAATTATTTGTCCACCTATATAAAATGCCTGTCAGATATACTTCCACTTACTTGTTTTATACATATATACATATGTGTATATACACACACACTTATTTTTCTGCTTCTTACAAGCAAAATAAGAATTTTTTTTTTTTTTGCAAATATGGCTTTAAATATTAACCTGGGGAAAATAACTGGGAAATATCGATAAAATTTAACAGGTTTCATATGGAGAAAGAGAAAATAAAATTATCAGAAGACATGAAAACTCTATTAGGGATCTGCATATAAATTAAGGTATTTTCTCACAACTGTCATTCTTGTGCCAAAGTTCAGACAAGCAATAGAGATGTCTCACTCTGCCAAAGTCTATCTATGCTGCCTGCCAGCACTATCATAGCATTTAAGGAAAATGAAATAGAACCAACTGATTACAAAACTAGAAAAAAAAAAAGATCCAATTGTTTCATTTCTTACTACCTGTTTACAAGAACAACTATGTATTGGAAAGACCTCCAAAAGAATCTTTTGTTTAATGTTTTTTTTCAAGGAACTTTCTCTGTACAGGCTTCAATAAAGGTAACACTGATGGAAAATGCAGCAGAATACACTTCTGGTTATGTATACCTTTTTTTTTCCATGTACATAAGGCATGATTATAAACCTGTGGGAGACTAGCTGTGAGATTGCAGAATAGTGTTTTGACTTAGGCTTACTGGATTGTACATGATTTATACTAAATGGCTTATTTAAAGTGTCAGGATGTGTCGTCTTCGGCCTTGAGAATAACAGTTAATAAAAAACCCTTAACAGAATCACAATTTTCACATGAAGTCTTAAAAAAAAAAGCAAGACTGATTACTAATTATTCCCAACAGGGAAAAAAAATTAAAAGATTCCATAACTCTAAAATACAGTCCTGTACCTCCTCCAGAACACAGCTAGTAGGAGAAAATAAGCAAGACTAAGTTGCATGCATATCATTATAAACTGACCTCTGTTAATTGTTCTGGGCACCTGCATGAGCTAAAGCGAAAAATCAGTTTAATTCACAGCTACAGAAGAAAACTAGAGAGGGGGAATAAAATTTTCTAGCTTTAAGAATACGTAACCTTAAACTTCTAGAAACTGCACAGTAACCTCGACTGTAATTCAAGTTGCAAAATGTTCAAATCACCTAACAGAAATAAATGAACTCTAATGTTCCCCATTCCAGGTAAACTCAGCAAATGAATGAGTCAACTCTCTTTTTTCTCCTTGCCCCCAATAACCACTCTAATGACACTTAAATCTGTTGCTATGTAATGGTACTTTGCAGGAGAAAAAATATTGAACGCAGACTTTTCCAAACATTTGTATTTGTATGACCTCAAATTGCAAAGCACACATTTTATGCATTAATGTCCTACATTTTCCAGCCTTATCTTAAATTTTGATACATGCAAATCAATTCACCCTTGAATAATTCTTAAGTTGCTAGAAAAGTATGAGACAAAATTAAGAAATACTAATGCCACATGAATTTGCCATAAATTCAGAGAATGAAAAGAAAAGCAAATTATCAACGACTCTGTTAAGAGCTGTACAGTTACTCTGTAATAGGGTCTTAGAGCCATATTGTATTCAAGTAAAACAAACTCCAGTCCTTCTCTTTGTCAGTACGGAACTAAACCTTTTGAGGACTACAGGTCCACGCTCAGTAACCTTCCACACAAACTATGAGAATCTGCAATCTTTACCACAGTAATACAAATTAAAGCTGCCCTGTAAAACTTTATAAGCTGAACTGTTGTGGTTCTTGGGATGTACATACTGCCCCTGAAACATTTAGGTAAAGCCCTACTTGCTTCTTTACAGCTGTAAAGCCAGCACAATTTCACTTGTGGAATCAAGCCCAGGAAATTTGTGCTCTGCAAGGCACAAAAAAAACCCCTCTAGTCTATGTCAGATTCTGTTGCAGTTTACTATAAGGGAAAGTCTTAAATGTACAGCAAAATATATGAGGGCCTATAATAGTCATAAAGTTGTAAATGCAAATGTTTCACACACATGAAAGTTAAATGAATTTGCATAACATGAGCTCAAGGGGTTGTAAAAAGGAGCAGAGATAAACCAGTGATCACACTTGCCTCTCCTGCTCTGACTTACATATTAAAAAAGGGTTAACATCCATGTGTTCTACATCACGCTTGGTGCCTTCATTGTCTTTGAAAGAACAGCTAATTGCTTGATTTAGCTTTTCACTTAATTCAGTATATGACTCTGCACTTCAGCTGCCACTCAAATGAAAAAGATGTGGTGCTGAGAGGAAAACACATTTAAGGATATCTCATAAATGTGCAATTGTTTCCCTCTGTGCAGAACAATAACCTGCTTTTGAATTTAGAAATAGCTGCCTTGCCACTAGAATTGGAGAAAAACCTCTGATTTGCACACATCTACTTGTTGGATTGGCCATGTTCTAATAATCTGCGTGAAGTAAGTCCCAGGGGAAAGATCAATTATTTTCCCTTGGCAAAAAATACAGAGGGGTGTTGTGATATTCTTGCAGTTCATTGTCATGGACTGACTCCCACATGACCATAAACAGTTTATTTGTCTCTTGAAAGTGATCATCGTTAGTTTAAGCTAACAGTTTAATTAATTTATCTTATTATAGTTGCTCCTTAAGGAAAACAAGTCATTCTTGCAATCTATGGGAAAATCACTGCTGGTTTATATTGTGAGAGTTTGAAGAGAGGCAGTAAAAAACAGAAATATATTATCATTATTTTCAAAAGAGAGAGGTAGTACAAACCAGTCTGCTCACAATTTCAAAACTAGTAACAGGTTTGTACTTTAAATACTAATACAAAAAGAAACACTAAAATTTAGAAATAAGTTAAGTTTATGAGATCTGAGTGTAAAAATAGACTTTACCTTGACTCCAGAACCCATCTACCCTATTTTGTATTTAGGAAATTAGGTCCTTCAGCAGGTTGGTTTTTTTTTCATTAGTCTACCTCTCTCACAAGGTAAACTGTCACCCATTTTGACAGGCAATCTAACTTGTTCAGAAATAGTTTGGTAACAGATATTCCACTATCTTATGGTCCAATATTTCAGTACCTTTATTAAAAAGTGATTCCCAATACTAAACATAGAAAAAATTGCTACAGTGTAAACCCACTACATATCCTGCATGGATACCATCAGCATGGATTACTCTCATTTCCAATAACATTTCATGTGCTGAAAAGTTTTATTGTTCCCCTACTTCTGCCCCTCATTCTTCTCTTCTTTTCAATGTCAGTTGTTTCAGTTCTTTCTGAAATGTCAGTTTTATAGACCTCCTTTCTCCTCATTGCCATCATATGTAATAGCTCATTTTTGAAGCTGAATTTAAAATTTCATTTAAAAAATCAGAAATCCTGAACAAAATATAGCATTTTACTTCAGATGAAACAAAATATGCCTCTTCATCTGAAATTATCTTTTCAAGTTTGGTTTTAGCAGGAAGAGAAGAGAGAAAAAAGTATTTTAATTTGCCCACAGTATACTCTTTTGTTTTGATTTTGCAGTTAAAGGTATGAGTTGGAAGATCAATTATTTTTGTATCGCTGCAAAAAAAAGAAGTGTGCACTCATGTTTTGTGTCTTTCAAAATGAGGAAGCTTTGCACAAACCCAAAGGCGAAAATGTAAAGCCTTTTAACAACCTCAATATACTAACTACTAACAGATACAAAATCTTATAAAATAACTAATTCATAAAAAAAAGAATGGTTTGCCAAGATTGCCATGAACACATTTTAAAACTATGTTTGAAAATGTCAATCAGTTTATAAATGTTTTGTCCACATCTGCAAGTACTTTAGGGTTACTTCTTACATCATATTCTGCAATGCTTTGTCAGATTCACTGCTAAGTAACTGTCAAGTTATTCTAGCAACACAGCTACTATTTTATTATTCAGATGGTTCTTTCTGTACTTAACATTATGATTTTCGATGTAACTTTTCTTTCTTTGGTTTCCACTCCTTTTTCTCATTTGAAGCAACTGTATTAAACACAGTACTGGGTCTTCCAAGGACGAAAGAGCACATACCACCCCTTTAATCATAGTTGCTTAAATTAGTATCTTTGCTCAAATTAATCTTCTCACCAATGCATTCCAGATACCCAGATATCTTAATATTTGTAATTTGGATCAGCAACTTAGGAAAGAGAGAAATAAACAAAATATATATTATAGGAAAAAGTGAAGATGGGAGAGAAAAATATCACTGTGTATGACTCAGACTGATGACTTTCAACTCTTCCTGCTACATTTGAAAAGTGACAATGTTGATGTATGACACGGTACAAATAACCATTACTTGCAATGATGTCTCTGTCATTCCCATGAAAATGCCTGTGTGGGTTTTATTAGGAGAAAAAAACCCAAAACCCAACTGTTTGAAAATCTCTTTAGTATATTGCTGAATTTAATAAAAGCATTAAGTGCTGAGTATCATCCTACAGTGAAAGCTTTTTCAACATTTACAATACATGAATCTTGTAATCCTAAATAGAAAGAAGAGCACATATTCTCTAAAACTGAATTTTAATAACTAAAATGTCTGTGGAGAGAAAGTGGAAAAATATAAATAGCCTTAACGTACTGTTACCCAACTCATTACATCATCACAGATCAAAAAATAACTAGAAAACACGTATATAATTTAGGTCATAATATCTGACTGAGCATATATAGAAAAATGATATCTCACATTCAATTAGCATCACATTAACATATGACTGTATCGACTGGGGGAAGGCGCATCTCTACCTGTACAGGATTGAAGTCTGAACTATTTTCCATTTTGTAGATTTATTTTAAAAATGAATTAATTAAAACAAATATATCCTTGTAAATTCAACTAGTCTAGGCTGCTTTAGGCAGTTATGAAAAGACTTTGATATTGGCACTTGTTGAATACTTTTCGTAAAAAGGAAGGATGGACTATTTCCCAAAAAAACCACAGAGGAAAAGAATTCTGAATATCTTACGTTCTATGTAATTCTAAAAAGCAGTACTATTTAAATCATTACTTTCAGTAATAATATAATCCTAAACAATAAAATCACTGCAAAATGATAAGGTTCATCCCAATGACTCTTTTTGGGTAATATTTTCAAACTAGAAGTTAAAACTTTGTAAAAGCCAACGCATAAATCAAAGGTCAATCAGGGTACTGAGAGCTGTGGCATTCAAAAAATATAACTTGGCACCCTAGGCTTGTATTTGTAAATCCTTCAGTTTCCTACCAAATCTCAGGTTTCTTGAACTAGCTTCACATGTAGTTTTATAAATAAATGCTTTAAAGATTTCTGTTTCTGTTTCTTCAGCTCATGTGGTAACGTTAACATGACAGAGGCTTTTTAACTAAGAAGGATGAAAGCTTTTCTTCTGCTATTAGAAAAGTTATTCTAAGTTCTACATTTTCTCAGGTTTTATATACAATTAAAATAATTCACTGCAGAGTTTTAATGCTCCCTGAGTCACAGCTAATTGCAAATGTACATTCACTTTTGGAAGATCTAGTCCAAATACAACCCTCACACAATGAGACACGTTCATAGCAGCTCTTTCATATTAAAAAAGATTTCTATGGAAAATATTCACATTAGATGCACTTCCTTATTAAAAAAAAAAAATCTAAGCAGGAGAGTTAATAACCTCAGTGAAAAGCACTGAGATTCTGAAGTACTAAAAACATTTGTATGAGAGTTTGCTAATTCTCTAATTTTAGGATCCTCGGCTTTTTATTTAATTTCAACACCAAAGCAATGAAGAAAACTGTGTGCTGAATACAGTATGTATTTCAGCAACTATATAATAAATTCAATCTGAACATGGACTCCTATTATCAAAGTTCCTAATTTGTCCTTTCAGTACAATACACAGTGGTGGAGGAACCCAACAGAAGCTCTAGCAACCATTACAAACTTCTTAAGTTCTACCTGAGGATTTAAATAGTCTACAGCTCTTGTATGAATCTTTTGTACAGAGGACTATTTAATCAGCTGAGATAAAGAGGACTTCCTATTGGTAAGTTAGTAGCAGGCTACATGTTGAATAACTCCTCTATCTGAATTATGTGCATGTAAAGTAATTATATTTTAATAATTAGTGACCACACCTAGAACATCTGATTAGGCAAGGAGTATTTATGTCTTTTACAACCAGTTTTCTGAAGCTCCATATCAGTTTTGTATTTTCAGCTTTCTGTAAAACTAAAGTCACAAACGGTGTTATTCTTAATTTTTTTTTTTTTCATTTCATGTATGCATGTTTAGCAAGACTAGGTAAATCCATAAGTACCTAACTTTCAGGACATTCTTCTGATCTTGCATGTACATTGCTGCTTGTCAAAAGTATTATATTTCAATTTCATTGAAGTTTAGTGTGACAAGAACAACCAGCAATAAATTGCAAATAAATCTTGCTATAGAACTATAATCTTAACATAGTATCCAACATTTCAACAACTAAGTCAGAAAGCCAAATTTGCCATCTTAAGATGCGATCATTCAACTCTTCAAGCCCTTGAAAACCACACCTAAGTATATAAAATAAGAATAGACAAGTTTGGGGGCAGAAAGATCAAATAAGGAGTTACCCATAAAACTTTATTATTGTTAACTTAACCTATTAACTGTGTAACTTGAGGCATTTTATCTTCTTCTCTAGTCTCAATTAAGAAATATTATGTTCCATACCACACAGATATTAATATCAAAAGCAGTATTGCTTATGAAAATAATAGGAGAATTGAAGCTGATAATACTGTATTTTTTAAATAAGAGTTTGAAGGAATTTCACTATGAAATTGCTGACATATTCCAGAGGATCTAAATACAGGATTGACAAATCTGGTGCCTTCATGGACAGCTATCTGAAACATCTTATGTCCACTCCAGTTTTCTTTAGTGAAATATGTTGACACACTTTCTATTTCACTAACTAGCAATAGATGGTAAGAAAAAAAGCGAATGGCAATGAATAAGATTCAAGAAATTTCTACATTTACAAAGGAACAAAAGGCATCAAACTCTGGCAAAAGCTGTAATCAAAGGTAGCATCAAGACACAAATTGAAAGTAAAAGACTTTTTTCTATTCAATCCTCCAAGGAAAAATGAGTTGGCATTAAAATTCAATTCTTGTTTCTGCATCTGCATGCATAAGAATGGATATTAGTCACCCATCATTACAAGATGGACAGACCATCATTATGTAGGTTTGTTAAACTTTGCAAAATGTATCTCAGCAACCATTAATAATAACTAGAAGAAGTATTTACTTGAGATCATTGGGTCACAAAGGGCTGTATAAATAGGGTGACACGTTCCTGGCATGACAGAGAAATGAGTTTTGGCCTGGTTGAGGTCTCCCATATGTGTCCTGCAAGTCCAGCTAATGAGGCAGGACAATTGTTAAACTTGGCCGAATTAATATGACATGAATAGGAGAATCTGCAGATGCAGTGACGGAGATGAAAGTAGGTCACATTCTCACAATTTAAATAGAAACAGTCTAGACAGCATTACCATGAGCCTCATAAGTCTTCTGCTAAAACCCAAAACAAAGATCTGTAACATCTATTTGGACTCATATAAAATATATATAAATATAAGAATAGAAAAACCAGCATTAAAATATCATAGTTATACATAAAATGAGAAAAAAGAAAAAATGCTTTAGCTGGTATTTAGTGAATTAAAAATGTTTACAGGACACCCAGTAAATAATATGATTTCTAATATGATCAAAAATAACTGATTTAACAAACATTTTGAGGTCATATCTTTCACTTCAAATGCTGATGAGTGTAAAAAAAAAAAATGTACCTCCCTCTGTTAGTATATACAAACCAGTGAAAAATATTGCATCACAGCAAGAAGAGAGTAATAATATTTTGCAAGGGTATTCAAAAGGCTTATTTTCTCTAAAGCTCTTGGTAGAACATACAACTAAAAAAAAAAAAAAAAGCAACAAACAACTCACTAACAAGGTATCGGTGCAAAGGAGTAAGAGATCCTGGTCCTTGTCCATTCTTTCCCCTTACCCACAGTCTTTTCTTTGCTCTTTTGAAAAAGATACTAATGTAATATTGAGTGGACATGGGAATCAGCAATGGCATTATGAAGACAAACAACTGAAATATTAAATGCTGAAATATGAAAAAAAATTCTGTTTTTTTTTTTTTTTTAAATCTAATACAGAGATGTTCTCAATTTAAGTAAATGGAAGAACAATGTTTACACAAAATAAACAGCTGTATGTAGTGAGTATCATTCAACACCTGTATAATACGTGGTCTGACCAGTTCTCACATGAAGTTTCTCTTCAAAATTTTTTGGTACCACAGAAACTGTCTTTTCCTGTGTCTTACTGTCCACACTACTCTGGCCCAAAATGGAATGATGTGACAACCAAATAATTTTCAAAGTAATTAATATTACGTAGTGTGTTGCAATGAGAAGGCATTCCTGCAGTATTTTACTTTGGGGAAAGGATCAGGCAGAATCAGGCAGAGAACAACTAAGAGATAAACTAGCTACATAGTTTTAGAAATTTAGATCAACATAGTAAAAAAAAAAAAAAAGATATAACTAAAATTCAAATATTTTTAAACAAAAAACCCTTTTTTTTAATGTAAAAAGTTTTCATTTTCCCTGCAATTAAGTTCTATAATTGTTTTAAGTGTAGAATAGATTAATCTTCCTGGCATTCCCAAATAAACAATTATGCTATTTTCAATGAAGTAGAAGCCCCTTTGCAACACAGTTAAGAAAACAATAAAAATTATTCTAAAAAGTTAATTTTTTAAATATAGAAGCAAGGTAAATGTTTCAGCTCTAATGACTTTTAAAGGACTACCTTTAGAAAGGTAACAATAATACTAGATATTGATTATTTTTTTCCTATGTTCATATAATTTCTCAGAAACTTAAAGTATTAGTATTACTGATTTATCCACTGGATTTAGCCAAATACATGTATATATACTGTCATTTAATAGTTGCTTTAAACTGTCCTTTCAAGACACACATATAGTTTTGGTCTCCGCAACCACAAGTGTTGAAGCAACAAGACTCTCAAATGTGAAAGAACTCATTCCGTATATCTTGTGTCTTGAAGATCTCAAGATGAAACCATAGAAATAAGTAATATCTTCAAACCTTCCTCGAGGTCAAAAAGCCAGCTAAATATTTTATATATTTAAACCACAACCTTGTTTCCAGATAAGTTTCAGGGGGAAAAAAAAATGAAAAAATTACTTGGAGAGTTCTGAGAAGCATACTACGCACCCCAATATCAAAAGATACATAAGTTGAAAAACATCTGTCTTGGACATGTTTTTCTATGATTGTTAGTCACAGATTTAAACCAAGATTCTCCTAGGGAGATTAAACAGCTTAATAAACAGATGCTGCAGAGCAGTATCTGGCATATGTAAAGTTGACAAAATTACCAACTTTGAAGTAAACAGGAGAAACTGTAAATGCACCCAATCATTACAATCAAAATAGCAGAATGTATAGGTATAAAAAAAATAGTTCAGTAGTGTGTAGCTTAAAGCAAAAGTAAATACCAACTGGTACACGGACAGTTAGACTACATGGATTATTCTGATATCCATCTATTCTGCTTCCGATTATTCAAGATTATACCAGTGTAGTCAGGAAAATAGACTTCTGCTGTCCACTGAGGAAGATCTGTTATTTCTTCTTGTTCTGAAAAATCTTGAGAGCTCTCTAGATGGGCAAATAACAAAGCTTTCCAGTTTTATTGAAAAGTATAGGAAGCTGATTCTTCTATTCTTATAGACTGGTTCGATTCAAACAGGGCCAAAAAGATGGCTCCATTTATTACTAGTGTTAATAAATATGTCAAAATTATAACACTCAATGGAAAACATTCAATTTTTATGAATTCTAATCAGATCTGCCTAATATAATTCCTCAGAGAGAAAGATCCCCTGAGATTTCCAGGGTCAGTGGCTGCAGAACATGAACAGGCAATTTACTTCTCAGACATTGTTACATTAATTTTTCAGATAACATAAAAATATTTTTGTTTTCATTGCAAAGTAGCTTTCTGGATGCATCTTTGCTATGGATAAGTGAAATGAATAATGTCCTGTTCTTCTTCATCAAAATACTTCATTTTGTACTCAATAGTGCAGCCTGTAAAAATACATCCTTCCTCATTTTCAGAAGCAGAAAATTGCAGCAGAACAATGCCAGCTATACTTTTAAAATTTCCATAGTCTGCTTTTGAAATATCTCACCTGTAGTAGCTGGTAAATATTGATGACTATTTTGTTCAGCTGTGAAAATTTAATTAAAAAAAAAAACCCACAAAAATATTCCTGGGAGAACATTCCCAATCCCTTTAACAAAATTTCAGGCAACCGAAAACTATCTGCAGGCAAAGAGTTATACATTATTCTATAATTTTCTCATAAGTCACCTGCAGCAATTAAGACAGCACTCATTCTTCCCCTTAGAATTGCAACAACACTACTGTTTTTCTGCCAAGCAATTTACAGTACGGACCAGCAGGCCAACAATAATGTTTTGATAGATGGGGGTACGTTATATGCATTGCTGCAGGGGTGACAGTATAGAAAACACTTTACTATTAAGTCAGTGGGAGGAAATGCTCTCTCTATCCCAGTAAGAAGACAGCATTCTTTATCACCTATATGAAATAGATTAGCGTGTTTATCTTACCTCTCAAGGGAAAGATGCCAGTGTCACAGGCAGCATCAAGTTTAGAGCACTGGCTAGCATTTTTTGCAGTATGACAAAGACTGTGACACTCACAGAGAAAAAGGTTACGGTTCAACTCCTAGAAGCAGTCCCTCTGAAGACCTCTTACGCAGTTTACTGAATGTCAGAAGATTTTGCTGTTCCTGTCTGCTAGACTTGTGCTGCAGATAGACAGCAGGATTTCAGCATACAGTTTGCCTCTTTCTATCAGCTCCTAAATTCAATTAAAAGTGCCTATGGCACTTCTCTGCTTGGAAACATTTAGCACTGCCACAGACACTCATTCCGAGAAGTCATTTCAAGGCACCAGAGAGTTTTTAAAAACCTTTGCTGTGTACGCATGAACAGCAGAGTCCACAAGCACCTGCACACAGTCCCTATCAGAAAAAAAGTTACATACAGTCTCCATACACTGACCTAGAAGTGACAACAGAAATGAAAAAATGCCCACAGCTGCTTTTGATTACAATTCTGTTATTTTGACAAAGCACCTCTGGCCTCGTTCACATTTTACACGTGACACGCTTTTCCTTCTAAGTTTTGATTTTTCCCTATATATACTATAGTAGCTCAAAAGAGAACAGTGCAGTCATATGTTCCACTCTGGCCAGTGAGATCTCCCACGAACACACAACTAAAACCTCTCTGATATGCCACTTCAGTTTCAAAGACCCACTTTGTCACTTCATCTGCTGACATATAAGTAAATACATGATCATACCAACCTATATTTTTTGAGATACAGTAAAGACCTCCAATCACTGGAGCATAACTTGGCCATTCTCCTTGCCCACATATCCGCTATGCCTCATTTACCCAGAAGAAAAACAGCATTTTAGGTCATCTACAGATTCGCCACATAATTTAATTACAACAGCTTTCTGAGTCAGAGTGAGGAAATGAGAACAGAAGTTTGAAATTTAGTCAAAGCTCAAATCTTTACCCTGAGCAAATAATGAGTATATTTTTTCAAACACAAATAATAAGATTCCAAGGAAGTGCAATTTTTCTTTTGCTGAATATTGTTGTTATTGCCCCATATTATTCTCATGTGAAAACTGTGATTTCAATTCCTCTCCTAAATTGAGCAAAACAATACCTTTCCAGTAGGTTCAGTTTTTGTCAGAGGTCCATGCTGACATTATAGTAGTAAAACTGCAATTCTGATGTATAAATGGAAACTGTACAAGATTTATCCAAATTCTACCTCCATTTGCACTCAGAGAACTTCATAGGAACTAAATAGTTTTCATGTTTTCATCCTGAAATTATTATTTTAATTGGCATCAGAAGCTATAATTCAGTTTTTACTTAATGACAAAGAAATAAAAAAAACTACCATAAACACTTCATCCCTCAAAACTTAATCAAGAAGTAAAGCCAGAGTAGGACTAGACACTAGATGTGAAAAATACAAACATTAATTTCCTTAACCCATTTGAAGGTGCTTTCCTGGTTACATTCATAACCATCAGTCAGGAAATTATGGAAGATAAAATACTATCCGCTGGTGGCTGTTTAGTAGCTTACATGAAAACAGGTGATGATCTCAACTTCATGATTTCCAAATATTTTTGAGAAGTGTCTGCTATTTAGCTGATTCAGAAAAGAAGCCAGTGACAGGTTGGGTCACAACTCACCCACTGAAAGTGATTCCTTCTGACTCAGTTATTTTGGTAGAGAAGGAAGCTTTCTTCAGTTTCTAGTTTGCCAGTCCAATAGGTTTTAAAATACCTCCTATGATTCATACAAAGAAAGAGGACACACAGAAGGATAACAATGAAAGATGCAGAATTGCTGGAAAACACTGAGATTATTGAAAAGGAAAATAGTAGTACATAAGACCCTTTCTTTTCATCTTTCAAGAAAAAAAAAAGGCATTTATGGTCAGAGTGAAATTTAATAAGGTTCCAATAGAAAATTCTGACCAACTGCCACATTCAAATACCATACTGAAAAATCTGACAGAATCTCCCTGAAAATGTCTTCCAACTATTTTTCTGTAACAGTTAACTGCACAATTCATATCTAAACAATATGAATAAAGGCATGGTTAAGAGGATTAAGAAGATAAATGCAATTTCAGACTATGAGAGCATCCTAGTCAATAAATTAATTTTACTTAGAAGACAAATTTGTCCCCAGGTGAAAAGTGTTTACTTCTTACAGTAGTTTTAAGTCAATTCCATTATATCTTTTGGAAAAACAAAAAAAAAACAACAAAAAAAAACAAAACAAAAAAAAACACCCCACAATGGTAACAAAGTTACTTTTATTAGGTAGAGACAAGTTTAAGTGATAGAAGACTTCTAGCAGTCTTTCTAATTAGTCTATCTATAGTTATACAATCTTAGAAGTAGGATGTTCAAGTAAACAAAAGCTACTGTATTTACAAGAGGAATCCCAGTAGTTCTCTATCATTTAGTGTGTAATCACTACTTGTGGAAGTAACTATTGAAGCTGTGGCTATGCTGAAGGGACCTATGTTCCTAACTGCCCTCAGATGAAACAAGGCAGAGATGAGAATTACTGAAAACGAAACCACTACTGTGTTCTTCCCGGGTGTTATTCTGGTTTCTGTCATAAATCAAAGCTAAAAAGCTTCTCTGATTTTTCAGTGGTTGCCAATAGAAACAATTAGCCACTCCTATCAGGGTGGGTGGCTGAGATGTAATAGGACGCTACCAAGAATACTCTTTTTCCTAGAAATATGCTGGCATTAAGAGGAGAAGAAAGGAAGAATTACTTTCTGCTCCGAACACGCATTCTAACGTAAATGCACGACTTTTAAAAGAAGGGTGTGGGCAAACTCTTGGACTTAGGGCCTGAGACCTCTAGGTCTTCCTGTCCCACTGCAATTATGCAGGAGGCTCACATTAGAGCTCCAGTTTTTTGTAGGGACGGCACAGACACCCACTCACACGTCTGGGTAATATGGGCCTTAAAAAAAAAAAAAAAATAAATCAGTTAACTCATTTATAGCAATTCCTGTCTGCTACCCACTCAGCTTCTGAACAGCCACGGAGCTGAGAGGCACTCTGCTGCTCAGGCTTCCACTACTGCCTGACCTTTCCTGTAAGCATATTAACCTACATCAGGTCCTCAGCAGCCTTTTGGGGCCATGGACTTTGTTGAGTTTTATCCAACCGTCAGTGTTCTGAGCCCCAGGCAAATCTTTCAGTGCTGCTCTTCTCATCACTAAGTAATTACCTGGTCTTTCTTCAGGCCAGTTTAAATTCATGTGTGGAACTAACCAAAAAGGTTAGGGAGTCAAAATATCAGATTAGAACTTCTTTTCAGTCAGGTTTCCTGACTTCATACCAGATGGTGTCAGCAACTTGAGAAGTCGGATAGGCAACTTGACTGAGTTTCTCAGATGGTCAATTGATCACTTTCATGTTTGCCAGAAAGTTTAGGGATAAAAAACAGAGGCATATTCTACTGACATTAAAATACATAGACTAGAGACAGATTTCTGAAATGACATGGTAAAACACTCTGTAGTGGGAGGATTTTTCGCATAAGAAGTAGAGACTTTTCTCTCTAACAGAGTGAGTGACTGGTGACTATGAATGTTAAACAGCTTCATGTGGGGTTTTAATCAGGGGAAGCACTTTGTAAAACAGAAAAGACGACATTTCTCTGAAGAGTTGATTTATACACACTCCAAAAGACAGTGTTTGATTAATATATTCTTAATCAAAGCTAGAAAAGCATGGACTAAGAAGTCCTGGAATATTTGTCTCTATGCTATGCTACACTGTTTTGTTCCAAACAGTTTTCTTCAGATCAAGTTGGATAAACATTGAAATCTGTGACATTTGCAGGTAACAACTCAATTAATTTCAAATAGGTTCAAATTGCTGAGCTACCTGAATTTATTAATTTGAGATGCTGTCATACTCAATGCAGATCAAGTAGGATCCTTCAGCAGCCTTTCATTGAGGGCTGTCCTGCCCCTACCTTTGTCCTTACTAGACAAGACGCTTAGAAAGAAGATAAACTAAGCCAAATATTGCCAATAATCTTTTTGTTAAACATAGAACCATAGAATAGTTTGGGTTGGAAGGGACCTTTAAAGGTCATCTAGTCCAACCCCCGCCCTGCAAGGAGCAGGGATATCTTTGACTAGATTAGGATACTAAGAACCCTGTTCAACCTCTCCTTGAATGTTTCCAGGGATAGGGCATCTACCACCTACCAGGGCAACCTCTTCCAGTGTTTCACCACCCTCATTGTAAAAAAAAAATTCCTTATGTCTACTCTAAATTTACCTCCTTCTTGTTTAAAACTCTTGTCCTATCGCAACAGACTCTGCTAAAGAGCATCTCCCCATCTTTCTCATAAGCCACCTTTAGGTACTGGGAGGCCACTATCAGGTCTTCCCGGAGCCTCCTCTTCTCCAGGCTGAACAGCCCCAACTCTCTCAGCCTGTCCTCATAGGAGAGGTGCTCCAGCCCTCTGATCATCTTTGTGGCCTTTCTCTGGGCTCAGTTCAACAGGTCCATTTTGCTCTTAGGTTTTGGGCTCCAGAGTTGGACGCAGTACTCCAGGTGGGGTCTCACATACACTGCAACTCTCTAACCTTTCCAACTAACACAATAATAAGATATATAGCAAAGAACAAGGATGATAAATACTACATTGGATGCTTTGATATTTATCCCATTTCCAACTTAAAAATCAATGGCAATCCCCCCGCCCATCTGTTGATATCTCAAATTCTAAGACACAGAAAAAGATCAAAATCTCATATTTATGTTTTTAGGAAAAAAAAATATTCTGATTGTTTACGTGGAACCTTCCCTGAGAATATTATTTTGGTTAAATTTATAGTAATTCCTGTTAGCAGATGAAGACAAAGTGCAAATAATACAAAGCTATTTATTTCATCTCCACCTGTATCTCTTTTTTTTTTGCATTGAGAATTAGTCAAGACTATTACTTGTAAGGTATTTTCATTTCTATTTTTCATAATGGGCTCTATGCCAGCTTGGTAGGCTAAGATTTAAAATTGTATAACAATACTTAAGTTATATTTGTGACTGAAGGAAGCAGATTCACTTCTGAAAGCAAAAGCCCTCCAGAACAAAACATTCAAACATATATAGATGCTTTCTTTTAATTCCTTCATCACTATCATACAGCCCATATGTTGTAATTCACACACAGACTCTGTGTATGCATATGTGTATATATTCACTATATATTGTGATGCATATAGTTACCAGCATAATACATTAGTCTTCCATTTACGCAAAAAGCAGCAGATATAACTAATGATGTTAGTACACTAATTTTAAAGTTTACTATTCTCAGATTTTTCCCTCTTGATTTTTTTAAAAAACAAGCTATTTCAATGTCATGTTTTTATAAATTAAACCATAGTTTTCTTCCTCCTCCTCCGCTGTATGTAGTTTATTGGACTAATTAATGTAGATTTAATAGTCTGTCTGTGCTATATAAGTAAATAATTTTAATTTGGCCATCTGCCCTAGAAAATAGTTCAGCATAATACATCTCCAAGGCCATGCTCAGGCTTCCACTCAGAGACATCAGTGAAGATATCTAATGGAAGTTTATGAGGGCAGCAGATGTTCATTCCTGCTGTTTGATGTTGGTGACATCTGAAACTTTACCACTAAGAAATCCAAGAATAGAACAAGTCACAAAAGCAGCATGCAAACTTTCTGCAAAGACACTCCTGATCAGATCTTTATTAAAAGAAACTGTTAGGAATTTATACGCAGGCAATTGTAGGAACTTCTTTAGTAGTTTACTCCTCTTTGGTACATTGCCTTCCCTTACTTCTAAACAGAACTCCAAATTGACCTACTGGTCAGGCTTCTTTCAGGAAAGCTCAAGACCTGACACTGTGCAAGGCTTTCAGGGCTGGGAGGTCTCTACATAATCAGAGGGTTCTTGTGATGAAGTATCTTCAACTAGAGTACAGATATTTACTCACCTATTTACTCCTCTAGGACCTAAAATTTACTGAGTAGAATTGTTGTTGTTCTCATTCACGTAAAGTTTATTTTTTGAAATATTTACACATATATTTTTATCTCAGATTCAATAGCCAATACCAAGAAATTTTATGCCTGTTTCGTAGCAAATACGTTGCATAAAAATAACCAAGTACTTAAATGATTTATAAGCCTAAGTTCTGTTTTACAAAGTGACAGTGGCACTTACAGACCTAAAACTAATTGTTTGTCAATAGAGCTCTGGTTTCTACTTATGTAATTAATTTACAATTATAAGACTTAGGCTCCTAAGTCACATCGGAACTGTTAGGAAGTTTCTATTAAAGACTCATGAATAATTAAATTCACAAAGATTAAATGAACAATTATGTGACAGAAACACCGATGGAGGAAAAGTTGTTAGCAAGGATTGCTTGTCATTGACTGCTGATGCACCTCCATTCTGGTCTCTGGACCACCACTTCCATACAAAACATTCCCAAGTATTAATCTTCTTAGGAATAAACATGATTTTATCATATCAATTGAATTTAAGACAACCTACTATTAATCATATTGATAGTGTTGTTTTTGGAGGGGAGAAAGAGGATACAGGAATGGCAGTTATCATGATGATTTCAGTGAAATGAAAAGAAGTTCCAGGTTTCAATGAGGGAAACTAGAGATTTAACATCTGCTAAGATTCATACATATCAAAATATACATCAAAACCTCCTATCAATAGATGAAATCTTTTAGTCACTAGATTTATACTACATACATAAAAAAATATCACTAGCTTCTGTTACTCAGGTGACTGTGTATGTAAACCTGGGAGGGAAGAAGAAAAGGAAAAAAGACTCCTGCAGCTTTCCAGCATTCCTTTTTTTTTTTTTTTTTTTTTTGTTAACAGCTATTACTAAATTAAACTCTGCAGTAGTAGATCTTTTCAACTGACTTCACTGGGCTTTAGATTAAGTTTTTAGTAACCAATGGGTAAGAGAAAGAATATAATGTATTCAGGCTTCTGCAACAATTACTCAGTATGAAAATACATTCACATGATATTTGCAAAACTTCCTTCTTTATAGTTCACTTCACAGTACATGTAGACATGTACATTTTAAAGGATTACATTAACTGGAAAACAGAGACAAGACAGAAATAAAATTTTCTTGACTAGATTTTCCTAACAGTCCACAGCATTCAGTCAGAATATTGTTCTATGCAAAGAGCAAATGAAAGGCACAACAGAAGCAAATTATTCATTACTTTACTAGAGGTGATAATAATAATTACAGAAGTCAAAATTCTTCTCCTTTTATGTACTCCTCCCTTCTATGCATTTACATCTCATTTCCACAATAATTTGGTTTCTAGCCAAATACTTTTGTCCTGGTATTTGCAAGTTTTCATTTTTGTTGTTGCTATGACTTACTGTGGGCAATGCAGCAGTAAAACAAAGTGAACAGCCAACCTCCAGATAAATATGTGCAAAATCAACATCATTTCCAAGGAGTCATTTCTTTTTCCCTCAGAAACTTTCCACCTTACTTGAGTTCTTAGGCTTTTTATTTTGTACAGTGTGACTGAATGGGCAAATCACTGCAGCCCAGAAATGTTCTTTCAAACACCCAGGTCCTAACTAGCCCGCTTAACCTGTATTTATTTATTTTTTAAGATGAAAAAAAAAAAGAAAACGGTCTTTATATGAGTAAAAACAGAATCTCTGCAGAACATCATTCTATCTGTTGTTGTTGAGTCCATAAGCTCCCTTAACCTTTATTCAGTAATGCATTTTTCGAAAACTATTTTGCTGTGTTCTATAAAATAACAGGGCCACAGACATTCTTAACTAGTCATGCCTTCTCATTTTTCTTGAGGAATTATATTCTGATTCCCTGCCTTGACCTTATTAGACTCCAAATGCACAAAAATAGCCTTAATTGTATCATAATGTATTATCAACTAAATAAATGCAACACTAAAAGTAAGCAACTAACTAAGCCTCAGAAACTCACTCTTTTAAAGCGACATATTGAAGATGCAGTCTTTTAATCTTCTAGATAAATACTCACAGCTGGTTGGTACAATCTCCAAATCAACCCTTTTGAAATTTCATCTGAAAAATGCCATAATGCAACACAAGTGCCTAAACTGGTACTAAACTCCTCCTAAACTACAGCATAAGGAGGAACTTACCTCAAAATACCATAGGATAAACTATGCGTCTGTGCTTTGGCAGTTAGTGAGTATGAATATAAGTCAAATGAATGGATGGATTAGATAAAACTATATCAACGACAAATTAAGTACTGATAAACTTGATAAATCACTATATTACTCTGGTGTGCCACAACACAGAATGACATATGGCAGAACCAAATGTCATTGAGAGTGCTGTAATGTGCTACAGACTTGAATGAGCCTAGTGATACGACAGAAATCCTAAATAACAAAATAAACATCTGGAAGAGCGGTCTCTAGCAGTGAAAACTTCCAGTTTTTAGTTCTAGTTTAGCCAAATATAAGACTATAGAAAAAAAACCAAAGAAAAAAACAAACCCACAATGCTATTACTACCTTTCTTCTTTATCCTTATATCAATTAAAAATACCTCTCAATTTAAATAATTGAACACTTGCTAGGAATGGGGCTCAGGACAAATTTCAAAAGAAGACTAGTAGCTGACATTCAAATTGTTAATCTCTGCAATTAAGTTCAATGTCATTGATTCAGCCAGGAAGACCAGTTATCATTCAATCTCATGTACGAACATACATAGAAACAGTAAAAGACCTTTCTTGCTTTGGATACTATATAGTTACAAGAACATATTATTGAGATTTTAAAATCCTATACCCATACGAACTGTCTTGATCCATTTACAAATCTTATTTTCTAAAACACTGGATGTTTGTACATGTACAATTACAAGAACAGTCCTCCAATCCTTTAAAAAGATATTTTTCTAAGAACAAGCCATAAAAGTTTCTTAAATATTTTTAATCTCAAAAGAAATATTTAGTCAAAACTCACTTCATATTTTTGAGTTATGCATATAATTTCTCTACTTCTAGTAGAAAAATAAATATCATCAGAAATATGGTAGAAGCAGATACGATGTAATGGTTAACTTAACAGAGTAACACAAACATTTAATAAATCATATGCTGTAGTTGTCATACACATTTTCACTTTCATGAGATCAGGGCTATACCTTCTGTCCCAAAATCTACAATCTTCACAAGTTGTCAGGATTCGACAAGGGGCTCATCTAGGAAAGTATCAGAAAACAGAAATGAATTATCTGCTCCATGTAAGCACTTGCAATGCAGATCTCAATTGAAACATGACCCTGATAAACGAAGGAATCTGCATTACAGAGATAATATCAGTTTCCATTTCACACAGAGCAAAGAGCAAGTACGTGAAAATGTATGTTTAAAAAGAAATGAAAATAAAAATAAAATATTTCATAAGCCCGAACTCAAAAGCAAAACAGTAGCGGTTACTCTATTTAATGCTATCTAAACTGGCAGCCCTGGAGACTGATATAATTTTCTTTAGCCAGAGTGCAAGCAGAGTGTCTCACAAGCTTTCCAATGAACTAAAGCATGTCAGAACCATTTACAGAGATGATAGGACACTAATTACTTCAAAAGGCCCTGAAAAGACTGTTACAAAGAACACTATATTAACAGAATTTTTATTCTATTAGCTAAAACAGATATTTTACATTAGTTCTCCTATTTACATAGTTCTCCCAACAACCGCCTGCAATTGCTTGCAAGCATTTCACTGCATGACCCCTGAGAGTGGTCCAGGCTCTATGCTACAGAATGCGACTGTTGTGGTTTTGTTAGTGAGGGGGGGCCTAAGGTGGCAGCTTCTGTAGGAAACTGCTAGAAGTTTGTTCAGTGGACTCGGCCGGGCCTAGGGTGGACCCGCTGCTGGCCAAGGCTGAGCCAATTGGTAGCAGAATGTCCTGTGATAACGCCTCTGCAATAACGTATTTAAGTAGGGGAAAACAGAAAAAAAGAGGGAGAAGATGTGAAGCAGCTGAGCGGGGGCAGAGAGGGAGAGGGGGAGGCGCGAGCCTTGCAGGCCTCAACCTCTGGCCTCTTGCCAGGCAGCCAGCTGGGCCCAACTTGGCCTGGCCTGGCTGCAAGAAGTGGAGAGGAGATGAGAAGTGAACAAGATGTAAAAAGGATCCTGAGAAGCGTCTGCCAGCCTGTTGTGAGGAATGGCTGCAGATGCCAAGGTCAATGAAGAAGGAGGGGGAGGAGTATTGTGGCTCCTGGCCAAGATTTCCCTGCAGCCTGTGGTGATGACCATGGTGGAGCAGGTTGTCCCCCTGCAGCCCATGGAGGTCCACGGAGGGGCAGAGATCCACCTGCAGCCTGTGGAGGACCCCACGCCAGAGCAGGTGGAGGCCTGAAGGAGGCTGTGGCCTGTGGAGGGCCCGCTGGGACAGCTGTTCTGGAGGGACTGCACCCCATGGAAGAGATGACCCACGCCGGAGCAGTTTCAGAAAGGACTGTGGCCCATGGGAGGGACCCCACGATGGAGCAGGAGAGGAATGCAAGGAGTTTTTCTCCCAATGATGATGCAGTGGCATAAAAAAACGCGTAATGAACTGACTGCAACCCCCATTCCCTCTTCCCCCCTGTGCCGCTCAGGGAGGGAAGAGGGAGGGGTGGGGGGAGGTTATCTTGTTCCCTGTCTCATTCTCCTGCTAGTTTTAGAAATAAATGAGTATTTTTCCCCAAGTCGAGTCTGTTTTGCCCGTGATGGTAACTTTAAGTATTTCTCCCCGTCCTTATCTCAAACCTCGAGCTGTTTTTCTTATATCATCCCCTCCTATTCTCTCGGAGGGTGGGGGGAATGAGAGAGAGACTGCGTAGTCTGGTCCCGATCGGGGCTGAACTACAACAGTGACACAAAACAAACCAACCTACGAACCAGGTCCTTACCACCTTTACCCACCATAGTGTTTAAAAATTCCTTTCTAACCTCAAACACTAAATAATGATTGCTATAGCACACAACTGATCTCAGATTTCTATCACAAGCAATATTTTTTCCATACATTTTATTCCAGACTGAGCCTTTTTTTTTTTTTTTAATTATTTCAAAAGAAGAAAAATATGGTAGCCTCTGTGCTCCTCACATTCAGGAAATCAGGTTAAAAAGCATGTCTGTAGAGATGCAATATAAATAATTTATGCTCAGAAATATAAAGAAAGCACTGTGAATAGACAATGATCGAGTTTTCTCGAGGATATCAGCCGATTAGACTTTCATCAGGTTAGTATGTTACTAGAAGACAGGAGCAAATGAAAAGGCTACAATTGGAAACAGACCCAAAACATGTTTAAATAAGAGGTCATCAGAATCAGACTCTGTGAGGTTTCATATGACTGACTTGTCAGCCAGAGGATCCTGTAAAGTCTAGGAGGGTTTTTTTAAGACTGAGTTAGAAAAATACATGTCAGGAATTAGTTACATTTCATCTTACTTTTGAAGACAGATTTGGCCTAGTTGACCTCTTTAGATCTCTTTCAACAGAGCTCCACTCATCCTGGGTGATTGCTATAACACTCATAGTGGGTTTCTTTGCTGTATAACACAGAAAAAAAACCCTATTTAGTGACTGCCAGTGTCTTTTAAAATACTAATTTAAGAAAAAAAATGAAGTAGCAGCTAAGGGAAGATGTTATTCTAAATCAATGGAAATAAAAATCTTGGATAATCACCACAGAGTTCCATATTTTAGACAAGATTCACATTATATTCAGTCAGTCTTCGGCAACAACATATGAAATGCAACATAAGATTGGCCATTTCCTTGTATACCACTTGTAGTGATGCATAGGGATGCCAAAGCAGAAAATAAAAAGTTTCACAGCATATTTAGCTAGCAAAGTAATATGCAGCCCTGCTCCATAGCCTTGATCTCTATTTTCACTATTGGTTTTCGGGTAAATTGAATAAGATTCTGGGCAAAAGAAGTACAATTTCTTCTTCATCTTTTGCATGGGAGTCAACTGAAGCTTGAGATCAAATTGCCTTATGTTAATGTGAATATTAAATTAACATTGCTATTATCACAAAATACCTAATCCTCTTAAAAATATTTCCACGATCTTTGATATCATACTAAAAATATATGAACCAGGCAAGAAGCAGCATGAGAGACATTATTACTTCTAGCTGAACAACAGACAAAGCTAGTGACAAAGAAATGTAGACAACCTAGCAGCTATGTATCTCTTTTCTTTTAAATGGCAGTGCAAAATAATGGACTGGTTCAAAATAGGTATTGGACAACTAGAATACAGAAAAACATGGAGTCCTGCTACCAGTCAGCTGTAATCAGTTTCTTCTTACTTGCCTGAGTAACATGTTTTCAAGGATTCAAGCTGCAAACATGTGGAAGTAACTTGAAGATCATTTAACAATTTGATGTATACAGAGAGAAAGAGCTGAGGCATGAGCGATGTATGTGACTCCCAGGAGGATAATCCACCTGAGTTATAACATTTTCAAATGTGCTGCATAATGTAAGTATTAATAGGACACAGGTGCCTTTGCTGTTGCATAGAAACAGGTGCACTGAGGCGAAACAAGTTATTTTAATAAAGTCATTTCCATTTTAGACAACATATGGTGGAGATTCTAGAAACAGCTTCCAAATTCTGAAGTGCCTGATGCTGCCCACTAACATACACTTCTCTCTGCTTTGTAAAAATACACTACCATGTTGGGTTAAACACAAGAACTGGAGACAGGATAAAACCTTAGTGCCAAGAATTAATCCAGGAAACACTACTATTCAAGCATATCTACCAGCTAAAGGTCTAGGAAACAAAGAATTATGCCGCTGAAAATACACAACCGGCATGCACATTAACCAAACTAAATCAATGTCATAAACAGGAAGAAGAAAAAAAAAAAAAAGATAGTTATATATGTTGTAATAGTTCCTTTAGCTTTCACTATGACTTAAAATCTAAGTAATTTTGTAAAAACAATATTCTACCTTTGCTGCAGACTGCTGTTA
Organism: Chlamydotis macqueenii; assembly: GCF_036417535.1. Classification (NCBI taxonomy): domain Eukaryota; kingdom Metazoa; phylum Chordata; class Aves; order Otidiformes; family Otididae; genus Chlamydotis; species Chlamydotis macqueenii. Next base: position 47,195,738 of record NC_141560.1, on the reverse strand, counting down.
TTACATTGTGATATAGTCTCAGGCTCTGATTGTAAAACAATGTTGGAGGAGGCTTAGCTGAGGATAGAAACTTCACAAAAAACCACTGGCTATTCCTGAACGCAGGGTCAGCAACATACTAGCCAGGCTGGAGTCTTTTTTTTTTTTCAAAGAAATAGTCTAAGTCAGCGTCTAAGCTTGGCACATAAGACCTCTCATGTACACAACCCTTTCGTCTCAGGATCATCACTAGCCACATGTAGCTATTAAAATGGCATGCCTTTTGAGAAAACATGGCTATTATTAGCTCTAGAGTGTTCTGAACATTACAGTCTGAGAAAACTAACTACACTTTCAGCAGGTTCTTCTCTATTTCCTCCCTTAAACTATTTTGAAATATTCTTCAGTGCTAAGAAACAGCTGTAATATTCCAACACAGAAATAGTTCATTTAACTGCTAAGCAAATTATAAATAGCTACAATTAGTTGCAGTCTGAGGGGGGTTTCATGCTGATTACGGATTTGGTACCTTAAATTCAAAAGTATTGCCCCTAATGGGATTTGAGTTGCAGATATAACTACCTACTTGTACTAGACTTGATCCATAAAATCCAATTCTTGGGATGTGCTTCCATATTTCTCTATGGTCCAGAGGAATCCTCACTTCAGCTCCAATACATCTCCAGTCCACATGTGTGCAAATCTTTGTGAGAGCCTCTGAAGGTTAAAGAGTCCATAAAAAAAATCATATTCACAGCCTATCAAATATAAACTAAAGGTAAAGAAGAAACGGAGATGACAATGAGGACACAGATGGGTTATTAAAATTGTAATTTTCCATCTGTTATTAAAAATTAAGTTCTGCATTAACTCTGATGATAGAGGAAATACATAACAATGCTGAAAATCTCAAGAACATTCCAGCAACATCAAAATATCAGATGTAGCCTACATGACGGATTTAAATATCTAGTATGTCTAGTAGAATCAATGTTAAGAGATAGAGAACTTCGACGAGGGCAAATTTCAGGGTCATTTCTCAATATGACTGAAAAAAAAAATCTCTATTGGTGAATAAAGAAATCCACTAACAAAATTTTCCTTAGTTAATAGAGTACTTATTATGAGAGGTAGCTTTAGATATCTTCAAGACAACTACAATAACCAAATCCTCAAGCAGGGAACTCTGATAATTATGAGACCATACTTCATTTTTTCCATGTATCAACAGCTTGTTATGCTTTCTGAAAAGGTTATGCAAAAGATCCTTACTCAGTGCATCTTTCCTACAATGAATGGACAATTTTATATTAAACAAACTGTAAGACTTTAAGTTTCTAAGTCTGTTAGTGACTTCCTGTGTAATTTTGAATATAATTTCACTGTACTCCATCTCCCCATCTGTTTTGAGAATGTTAAGTTACTATAATAATGAAGACCACATAAGAAAACAGACATATGCATTGCAACCTGCTTTAGCAACAGAAAACTCAGGGCTTTTTTCTCCTTAAGAAGATTGATAATAATAATGGATGTGCAATCTTAATATCCGGAGGAGAAATGTTTTTATTAGAGTCTTACTGGGTATCTCAATTAACCGCATATCCACAGTATAAAAAATAAACGTCAGGGCCATTAGGTAAGAACTTGTAGCTTTTTTTAGTTCAAAACTCATAGTCCAAAATTGTTAGAGTATTATATATTTAAAAAAAAATAATTAAATATATGTGTATATAGAGAGTCTACATAAATAATTCTCCTACATGTAAAAGACTTCTGTAAGAAATACAGTCTCAAGTTATATTCATCACACTGTTGCGTACCATCTGCAACTAGCAACTTGTTTTGAAGATGTATATCCTGATGGGGTGAAGTTGTTGAGGGATTAATTCACTGATATTCTTAAAAAAGATTGTTTCATGTTAAAACACTTTAACCAAGATCAATTTATGTTACTTCTTAATTCAACTGGTTTTATATCCTTTGTCCATCTTTCTTAATTTTATTCTACACTCATCATCAAGACATGGCACTGAAAGCACTAGCAACCACCCAGAAAAGAGAATGGAAGAACGATGGTGGAGAATGAAGCAAAGGGACCAAGCCATAAAAAGAAATATGATTGCTTCTATCGCTACTGTAAGTGCTGTAAGCTCTGATACAATGTGTTCATAAGCATGTTTTGTTTCTGATACTGTGCAGATGAATGTAATTTATGCCTACAATAATTTATAAGGTATTCCAACATGTTATACTTATTCCACACACAGTAATAGACATGTGGAGTATGGTCTGTAATGCTAGCTGCTTATTTTGCAAGAGACTATGGCTTTCACAATTGGCAACATCTAGAGAAGCAGCCAACATTTTTACAGTAGAAGTTCCAGTAGCTGCATTATGTGCTGATTGCTTTCTCTGTCAATTCATTTTGTTTGCACAGTAATAGTATAGAAATGAAATTATCACAAATCTTCAGCTCACAAAATCAGGAGGAAGACGGACAGCCCATTCCAACCACTGATCTGACAGTATTCAGCTGCAATGGATCCAGTTCAAAGCCTCCCAATGTGAAAAAATAACAAGTAGCCCTTCATAACCATCCTGCTTTTCAGAAATACAATTATTGACACCATCAAAAATCTTAGGATGTGTTAATTGTTAACAGATATGGTTGCATTTTTGCTCTAACTAGTGGTGCAAAATTAGCAGTAGATAGACAGCTGTTCATCCTCCCCATGCAGAACAATTTCCCCTAAGTAATATTGAGTTCCTATAACAAAGCATTCCTTTAATGAAGACTGATGATGTTTTAAGGTTCTAGTTCAGGGATGGAAAGAAAGAATATGCAACCTTAAACTGAAATTCATGTGGAAAACATAGAGACATAAAATAATGGCACTGATCACACTAGAATACTTCTGGACAGAAGTTGAAAAGAAAAAAAATCAGTCTACTGAAACTGCAAAGAAAATGTAAATGGGCAGAATATAATTACCAGAGTTGGAATTTGGACAGCATATTGAGGTTCAGATTTACACTTGATGTGAAAGATGGCACAAGAAGCATAGCATCTTCTCTAGTACAAAGGCCTTGGTTTCATAATGACTTGGAGAGACAAGTGTTGTCTACTGAAATGCAAATGTCAGCTGCTACACCTTTCTGTTTTTTTTTTTTTTCTTTGTGAGAAAACCATGGCCCTGCTTCTTGATTTTAGTTATTGAAGTTAACAACTGCAAATCTTGATATTTCCTTTGTAAATCAATACACAGCCACAGATCTTGCAGTAATTACTAGCTGACGGATACAAGTCAAAGATCTACAGCCCTGAAAAACAAACAAACAAACAAATTACTTTCAACCCTGAAAACTCCAGTTGGAACCCTCAACCTCTAAAATTATTTCCCCCAAATTCCTTAAAACCATTACTATATTTTCTGTAAATACATTCTATGTAAAGAAAGATACTTATACACTCTCTTGAGAAGCAATACAAAATGAAATTAACAGTATCATAAGATATAATTGATCACAGATTGGAAAGTGTGAACTGAGTCAAAATGCAACTTAAATATTCCCAGAGTTACCTACTTTTCCTTCCAGTTGAGGAATTTACAATGTCAACTGCTTCAGTTCCCTTTCACATAAATTGGATAGTAGGCTCTCTAAAAGCAGGACAATAAAGTGATCCAATTATTTATATAAAATTTTATCCTTCCAACAAAAACACCAAGATGAACATGCCTTCTCAGTGTTCTGTATAATTTTTACACTTGCTTAATTCAGTCTGAACTAAATGAAATATTTTACCATGTTGCTTCAATGGATGTTACTTAAAGCTCTAAGAGTGCCGACATCCTCAGATATCTCAGTCCTAGAAAAAGCACCTTTTAAAGGAGGTGAAAGGTCGTTCATCTTAGTAATTATCATTCTCAGATGCAAGCCTGTTGCTCAGTAGGACAGCATTCATGGAAACTATGCTCAGCAAAGCCTGCTCTTTGATAGATGGCTCCCTCCCTTCAAGAAGGGCAAGTTTATTGAGAAACATTTTTCTTATTTCTTCTGCGTAAGACAGGAACAGACGAAGGTAGCTCTCCATAATCTAAACACAGGGGCAGACTTGAACCTTGGTCTTTGAAATAGTTTTATCCACTATACAGGAAACTGAATGGTTTTTTAGCACAGTGAGCAAGATAAACTGTGTAGATTCATACTGTGCTGTAGTACAGATAAAGGTGTTTCAGAGAAAATTATACCTGTGTATTCACTTGACAGATAATACAACACTGCTTGACCAATTTGGTGGCCTTCTGTGATGGGGTAACAGCATCGGTGGGCAAGGGACAAGCAATGGATATCATCTACCTGGACTTGCGCAAAGCTTTTGACACTGTGCCACATGACATCCCTCTCTCTAAACTAGAGAGACATAGGTTTGATGGATGGACCACTCGGTGGATAAGGAGTTGGCTGGATGGCCGCACTCAGAGAGTGGTGGTCAACGGCTCAATGTCCATGTGGAGACCGGTCACGAGTGGCGTCCCTCAGGGGTCCGTGCTGGGCCCAGCCCTGTTCAACATCTTTGTCAGTGACATGGACAGTGGGATAGAGTGCATCCTCAGCAAGTTCGCCGATGACACCAAGTTGTGTGGTGCTGTCGACAAGCTGTAAGGGAGGGATGCCATCCAGAGGGATCTAGACTGGAGAGGTGTGCATGTGCCAACCTCATGAAGTTCAACCAGGCCAAGTGCAAGGTCCCGCACCTGGGTCATGGCAATCCCAAGCACAAATACAGGCTGGGCGGGGAATGGATTGAGAGCAGCCCTGAGGAGGTGGACTTGGGAGTGCTGGTGGATGAGAAGCTCAACATGAGCAGGCAATGCGCCCCTGTGGCCCAGAAGGCCAACCACATCCTGGACTGCATCAAGAGGAGCATGGCCAGCAGGTCGAGGGAGGTGATTCTGCCCCTCTACTCTGCCCTGGTGAGACCCCACCTGGAGTACTGTGTTCAGTTCTGGAGCCCCCAACATAAGAAGGACATGGACCAGTTGGAGAAGGTCCAGAGGAGGGCCACGAAGATGATTAAAAGGGCTGGAGCACCTCTCTTATGAGGCCAGACTGAGAGTTGGGGCTGTTCAGCCTGCAGAAGAGGAGGCTCCGGGGAGACCTTATAGCCGTCTTCCAGTACCTCAAGGGGGCCTACAAGAAAGATGGGGAGAGACTGTTCAGTAGGGCCTGTTGTGATAGGACAAGGGGCAATGGTTTTAAAATAGAGGGGGGTAGATTTAGATTAGATATTAGGAAAAAATTTTTTACTATGAGGGTTGTAGAACACTGGAACAGGTTGCCCAGAGAGGTGGTGGAAGCCCCATCCCTGGAAACGTTCAAGGCCAGTTTGGATGAGGCTCTGAGCAACCTGATCTAGTTGGGGATGTCCCTGCTCCCTGCAGGGGGGTTGGACTAGATGACCTTTGAAGGTCCCTTCCAACTCTAACAATTCTATGATTCTATGATTCTATACCATTACTAATGTCAGGCAAAGACTAGTGCCTTAGGAATCGCCAGTGTTCACCCTCAAATTTGTTTTGTTTTACATCTAGGCTTGTTTCTGTTTTTTTTTTCTCTAGAAATAGTCTAGCAAATTGGTTTACCAGGAGAGATTTTTCTCAAAACTGACTACTAGATTGGAAATATTTGCAGTAGGAAATTTTAAATTAATCATATGTATTTATTCAGAGCAGAAGCTGAAGTCAGAGACTTATAAAGTAGGATTAGATAATCTCTCCATTGTATCAGAAACACTCAACCTCTTTTCATATTTTAAGTTTCAAAAACTCACAGTAAGTTGCTGCTTACTGAACTACAGAAAAATTATTACTGTAATTAAATAATTGCAAATAACCAATACATTGAAGGAGATACCAATCTGATTTCAGACCACAAGTGAGAATCTGTTCTAAATAAGCTATTATTCACCCACTCAGTGTAATCACATTCGAACTGTCTACTGTAAGTCTGCACAGAAAATCACTAAGACAAAACCTAAACAAGTCCTTTACTACTGCGGCTTGTGAAAAAAACATCAAAGTTTATTTCAGTAGATTATTCTGGGTCTTCCAATCATGAATTAATTTGGAGGAAAAAGTCTGATTTATGCTGTGATACAAAACCTGACTAATTCTTAATGTCCATAAATGTAAAATTCAGACCTTTTCTTCCAAAAATTTGGTAAATTTTTAAGATGAAACTCAGTCTAGTTTTATACAGTACTAGAAGAAATATTATTTTTTAAACTAGATGAATCCTGCTAATTTTTTTTTACCTTTTATTTTCCAATGTGGTCCTAGCACCTTGTCACTAACTACATTTCAAAGAGAACAAAAATACACAGAGAGAAGGAAGATTTCATTCAAGATTTGTGAGTCAAATGTATGCTTTTTAAAGACTGTGAAGAAAATTTAAATGAAATCAATGTTTATTCCTTGGGATTAACAGTTATGGCATCTGAACCAATTTTCATTCTAATCTACTATAATACTGGTCACAGTCCAGCACAGCATTTAAGCAGATGTGCAGTATCGTTACATGAAAAAAGACTGCTCATGTTCTTAGAGTTAAGAAAGGGTTTAAATGATTCATTGGATTGAAGCCAGTATCATAAGCGTTCTGGTTAATACTTGAGACTAGAGCTGCAGAAGGGCAGAAACGCAAGGCTTTTTACGCGTTGTATGTATAAGCTGTCACATGGAATTCACGACCAGTTCATACAATCTCAGCTAAAGCATTCAATAACTAGAAAAATATTAGTTCAGCCTATTAATTCAAACACCATAGACAAATTAAGTGGATTAATCAGTATTTTTTTTGAAACCCTGAGTAAAGAAGAATAGAGGAAAACAAGCTTTTTGCTGTAGAAGTTATGCAATCTATAAACTACTTTGTAAATAAACAGGAATTACTCATGTTCCTGGAGTACATGCTCTTGTGGGAAATGCGTACACAAGGTGAGCGTAGAACGATGCAAGTTTTCTGACATCACCATCCCTAGACTTTAGAAGAAATTTGGGAAGAATGTCTCCACTTTTCCAGTCAGGTTATAAGACAAGAAGAGACACAGTCTTCAAACCAACGTCTTAAAGCAGCTTCCTATAACACTGAAATTTTTTGTAAGTGCATACAAGACTCCAATAGGACTAGCACATACAGGCTTGTGTGTTTTATTAGATATTAAGGAAGCTCTGTCTGTAAGACTTTTCAAACTCAATATTTTACAAAGCACATGGAAAATAAACTTTAAAAAACCCCAAATCTCTTTGTCCAGATAGTAGTTTAAAGTGTTTAATAAATTCCATTTTTTCCTTCTATTTGGATAGGAACCATCACTGTTACCTAGAAGACAACTATGTTGTATCAGTTAATCCAGATGTTGTCCTTATGCTGGAGACATTGAGATATAAAATATGGCAAATGACAAATTTTAGACTTCTGTCGCTAGACAGATGAAGGGATCAATATTAGCTGTTTCTCCCTTACTCCTTGCAAAGTGTGCATGTGGAATAAAAGACACACTGAAGATGATGACTGTTGGATAGATTTATCCTTTTGCTGCTTGTTTGCAGAGAGTCATTTATTCCACCAGCCATTTGGTATATGACTTAATGATTTGTGTACATCTCTGATACAGCTACTTTCAAAACAGAAACACCTACTACAGATAAAAGACAGACATTGTCACATATTTATCTGATGCTATGAAGATGCTGAGACCGACCACGGACTTCAGTCAAGAGTAAGCAACAGCAAAAACAAACCACAATCACCTTATAATATGCACAATTAGATAATTAGAGTGATTGCTAAAGACACTAAAACTCAAAATAAATTTAAGGATTTTAGTGGAGGCAAACCCCAAGCCTGTTATATAGAATTTCCTGTTTCTCAGCATTTCAAAACAGCATATCTATTTTCATTTCAACTTGCCCTTGAGAAATTTAAATTCTTTTGATTGATTGAGGTGTGCAGCATTCATTTCTGGATTTCTTACAGTTAAATTCACTCTTCAGGAATGAACCTTTTCAATGAGCTGGATCAAAGTAAGCCTCTACAACTCATCAATTTAATGAAAACTGGTCATTCATTTTTACTAGATTTCTTCTTATCCTACCAAAATAAATATCAGCACTAGAGATTCATTGAAAAAGTGTTTCTGCACATTTGCACTAGTCTGGAGAGAGTAAGGAAAAGAAAATGGGTGGAGAACTAGAAGAGCGGGAGAAATTAATTCAATCTCTTTTTATCAGCTAAAAGTATGTGCATTATTTATTTTAAGAATAAAATCAGTGAGCACTACTTTTATAGTTTTACTTTCACATAAGAAAATGATTCCAGTATGCAAACTCAATTAATATAGAGAATCCAGTAATAAAACAGGTCAGTTAATTAGTCAAAGTAAGAATGATGGTTGTGTTACGGTTCAACAGGGTATTAAAAGATAGGACTGTTCAATTAATGTTTAAATTAGATATGCTGAAGTTTAACCAGCCCTTAGAATTAAAAAATAAAAATAAAAAAATTAAGCAAAGTTTGCAATGGATTTATTGCAAACAGTATTCTTTAGGGAAAAAAAAAATACATTGCAAAACATGATGTGAGGTTTTAATCATTCATTTAGGGAAGCCAAAGTCCAAACAAGCACAAAATACTTGAAGACGGAAGAGACTTCTAGAGGTCATCTCATCTTACCTCCCACCTCAAAGCACGGTCAACCAGAGCAGGTTGCTTAGGATAGACACTCCACAACCTCTCTGAGCAACTTGTTCCACTTGTGCAAACAGTCTGATAGTACTTTTTTTTATATATATTTGGGCTGGATTGTGCCTGCCTCATAACACAGAATAGCAGAATAGTTGTCTGTATGCAAGTTAGCCAGCGTGAAAGGTCTGACACAAAGCAAAAAAAAAATTTGCTGTTTTCCATATCATTTTTCGATGCCAAGATAAACAGACCTTCTATGTCTTGTATTTCCTAAAAGACAGCATAACTTTTTTCTTTCTATGCCCTGAGCTCTGAAAATAATTCTCTACACTGTCCACATCGAGTCTGTGACTAACTAGCACATTTCAGGCATTGCAGTTCATAACCTTTAGAGATATTAAGATGGTTATATGACTCTCCTTCTGATCCTTTCTCCCCAAGTCAATTAATTCTGCTAAGCTACACACTATATATTTAGCTTACTTAGCTTTACTTGTAATTTAATCCTCTGGCCTCTAATCATTCTTGTTGCTCTTATCCACATGTTAGAAATTTTTATTATCTGCTCCTACCACCTCTGAGATTTTAAGGTGAGATACTGATCAAGTTCACCGTTTGGGGATGTATGTCACTGATGTGAAGACAGACACTAAAAACATTTGCAGAAATGTAAGGGGAGGTTTCCCCTCACCAGTACTGCCGTCTGCTTTGAAAATGACACCTAATAATAAAGACACAGAAAACCTAACAGAACAATAAGAAGGTAGAATAAAAAATGAGCAAATTAACAATTACCCCTTTATGAAGTCTTTAGTCTGCTGCAAAAAAATATGGAATGTCTTTTGATTTTTATGGTTGCTATGAAAAAACCACCTGACACACATCAAGAAAATCTGTATGAGATTCCTTTCCTCTGTGATCTAGCTTATACTTGTATTTTATTTGCAATCCAGCTTGTAGCTGTATCTCCTACTGAGTAAAAGTTGCAGAATATCATGAGGAGGGACTGACTTAATCACAATATATGACTTTTTGAGATGCTTTATAAACCTTAGCAAATTAACATCTATTAGATCATTAACTTCTCACAAGAGGTGATATATTTAAATACCTATCTAGTACAATCACTGTTAGTAATTGAAATTATGTTCACACTAGAAGCAAAAAAGCATACCTTGTAATCATCTACTTTTTAAAAATAGATAAGCTGAGTCACAAAGTGCCAAGTGTATTTTTACATGACCAAAATGAAACAGATTTGTTCCAATGTACTATGTGGGTACTTCGCACCCAAATCCTACACAAATGAGACTTACCACATAGATGAAGATGCATGAAGATATGATAGTTCCTACAAAAACTGTCCTCAGCATCAGCTGGCCATGAGCATGCTGTGACTTCTTATAAAGTAAAGCAACATTGTAAAGACAAAATAACTAATTTTTTAAAACATGTGAGCTATTAAGAACCAATACAAGCTTGCCTAATGAAATCTTTGAAGTAGGCCAAACTACAGTAAACAGGCCATACAATGTAGTTATTAAAGACAAACAAGGTTAATTTAGCATAGTACAGACAGAAAGTTTTTTTCAAGGAAATTTTGCAAGATATCATTTACTGCAATAGCTTATCCCTTCAAAATGTGCTGAAAGTCATTTTAAAGACTTTGTTAGCTCTTTTAGGAAAGGTTAATTGTTATAGAAGACGTTACAAGAATTTGAAATACTATCTGCTCTAGAAACTGAAAGCCTCTAGCCACAAACAAGAATAAAGAAAGAATTGATACATTTGTTCACTTTGACTTAACATTCCCTGGACAATTTCTGAATAAAGTAAACTCAGCTTGAAGGATAGAAATTGAAAAAAAACTGTTCAGCTGCCAGTCATAACAGCAGCTCAAAATCTTTTTCCCTGCCCATGAAAAATACTTGGTATGAAGATGGTGGGTTACAAGGAACAGTCACATGAAACACCAGAACAATTCTAAAAACAGACACACTGCTAAGGACACAGAGAAGCTCTTAAGAAATCAAGGATGAAAATAACATGGACTCAACTGTCTATTGCTCTGATTTGTACAAAATTTAAAATATAAGAGCATGCTTTTATTTGACAATATTTTTTTTTATTAAAATATGATGAACAAAGTGATTTTGATGTGGCTTCCAGAAAATAAGAACTGTGAATTCTTATTTTATTTGAAGAAACAAGTTTGAAGGAACAGGGTGTGCATAATACAGCATTTTTATTGGATATTTTAATTATATTTGAGTAATTTTACTTCTGAATATTTTTCAACTTTCTTGCTGAAATGTTAAACTAATTTTTAAGGTACAGACTTTAAAAAAAATTATACATCTCCACAAAATCCTAGGAAAGAAGCTATAGAATATTTCAGGGTTAATATAAAACAGGAAAAAACCCCAGGTTTTATAACAAAAAAAAATCCTGTTAAAATAACTTTTACTCTATTTGCTGCTCTAATTTCAGGATAACATTCCTTTAAATAAATAAAATACTCATCCATCATCTGTATTTTCTCCCTCAAACATGATTCTTCCTCACAAAAGAATGCAAGATTAGAAAATGTCTGTATTCCAATTACTTAATTTTGTTTGTTTGTTCAATCTTATATATATCTACCCCTAGTAATGAAAGGGCTGAAATCCAGCAAAGGCAGTGAATCTATTTTCATAGTGTACAGAGATAATAATAAATCGTCTTAAAGCCCAGGTTTATTAGAAACGACTGAAATACATTACAGGGCAGCAATAACTTCAATGGTTGGTTTGTCAACCAGTGGGGTGGAATTAAAAATGCATTAAAATTTATAGAAAGGAAAGTAAATAGCAGAGAGCTTAGATTGGTTTTGACATAGTTAAATGAAGCATTATTTCTCTTTGTGTGGCTAATAAAATAAAACTCTACAGAATGGAAGTAACATTCCCTTTTGGAGGCAGAAAGGTGAAAAAAAATCCATTATTAATTAAATTTATTGCTTATTGCCTCCACTGCATGTCAGTGACGCATTTCAGAAGGGAAGTGCAATGGAAGGTTCATCTCTCTGCTTCCTCAGAGTATTAGCTACTCCTTTAGATTTTAACAAATGGGTTCTGTTCAATCTTTGTTGTTACAAGTGTAAAACAAACACACACATTTGCACAGGAAGATAAGTTGACCTACTCTAATAATAATGACATCTCACAATTATATAGCTACCTGACTCCCCCAAGTTTCCCAAAGCTTGTCAGACCACTGACCAAATTCTTCTTCACAGGTGGACGTGCATGAAAGAATAAGAATGAAGATGCAGTGAGTACCTGCTTGAGACACACTTCCTGTATAAGAATAATTTTTAGGGAACTCGGGGGATAGTACTTAACTTTCTAAGGTCTCAGTTGTCTCAGTGAGGGAGGGGCTGGCAGTGAAGCTGCATAGCCATGCAGCTGTGGAGCTAAGCACGGGATTATTAGAGCTCATAGAACCCAAAATCTTTCAATTTCTACAGAAAAAAAAAAAAAGTTAAAAACGAAATTGGAAAGGTGCTTTGTCCTCTGCCAATGATTTAGGAAAATACAAAACTTTTTCCATACCGGAAGGTGTGGTCTACATCCCAGAGGTGGCATGAGACAACGTATCATGTGCCGCAGTTGTGGTAATAGTTATTAATGAGAACAAGCTATCAAAAAGTACCCTTTTCCCAACTAAGGCTCTAGACATGGTTTGCTATGTCTAATCTATAAATCTTTTTAATTTTCAGGATTGCTCCAGCTATTTCTGGCTATGGCAGTTCTTCATTAGCTTTTAAACTACATAGACAATTCTAACAGAGATAAATTAGGAGAAAACTCTACTGCTCTGATCTGGGAGTCTTTTATATTCACTTTGCATTGACCAAGTAGACTGCACAAGGAAGAAAGAGGCCACTCATTGTAACCAATGGAAAGAGCAGAATAAAATTAAAGAGGCAAGATATAATTAACCAAGTTGGTTTTGACCATGACCAAAGGTTACCAAACTGACATCTACAGTGTCAGACTCTTCTTTTAGAGCTTTAACATGGAGAAGGTCTTGACCATGCTCAATCTGTATCTCTAGAAGCACAAAATAAAATTGCCTGGAAATATTCCTAGAAATTTCCTTACCACTTCCAGAAGTCTGAGTTTCCCCCTCTGTATCTCTTTCAAATATTTTTCCACCTTTTGACTGCTCTGTCTCACATTCTCATTAGGCTCTTCTTGTTGGCAGAGAAATTATTGTAACTGACTCAGTAAAAGTCATATCAACTAAGAAGATCAGTTTTTACTATTTTATAGACTGGTACCTCTCCCAAGTTACGTAGGGTTATGTTATCTTTTGCTTGCCCAACATATAACTGAGATTCTAGGCAATATCTTTGATTTCAAGCAAGAGAACTCCTGAGCTCCCAGTGAGAACATCTGTCAAGATCACATCAAGTGGTAACTCATTAACTTCCTCATCCGTTCCAGTACTTTCTTTTAGAAAATAAGTCGTTCAGAAAAATCCTGCATCGAACAAGTTCCTAAGTCTATTTTCACTGAAATAAAGGAGATAATATTTGCATATACCATCATTATTTGAAAACTGTACTGAAAGACAAGTGTTTTCAGTCAAAGAAAAGAAAATTAAAGCTTGTTCTCAAACATTCATGCATCTATGAACTGACATCAGATACATTAGCATTGATATATAATGAGAACTGGCCCTATGTATCATTAGAATAAATCCATATTTAGTCTAAGAAAATATAAACAACGTATGAAAATATCATCATAGCAGCACCAGAATCTTAAAGACCTTTTTAAGATCTGAAAATGCAAGTTTAGTTCTAATAACTTTACTGCATACACTGCACTACAGATACTATAGCAAAGAAGAAAATATTTAAATCTGCAATGTGTAGTCAACCTATAGAACATAATACTGAAGCTGACTTTCAAAGCAGGTATGCTGTCCCCATGCAAGTTACAGCAGTGCTCTCTCATGCTTCAGGAATGCAAACTGCTAATATCTCTGCTAGTCATAAAGAAGCTGCTTCTTTAGAGCAGCAGTGGGGATTAGAAGTACACAGTTTACAGTGAATTATTTAGATGCTGGAATGTTTGAATCTTACCTTTATCTGAAAAAAAAAAAAAAAAAAAACACCCAAAAAAGAAGAAAATGCCAAAATACGTCTGAGAATCTGAAACTTGAGTTTTTAAGATGTGATGTTGGTCATTTGATTGGTCAGAGATTTAATGATGGAATATCGCAGGTTTAATAGTTACACCGCCAATTTCCATTTAGGAACATTTAATGATCTTCTTTTATTTTGTCTTCATTTCTGTTACAGTATTTTATAGGGTTAAAAGAATTATGGATAGGCATCCATAACAGAATGTTATGAATAATCACCACAAACAAAGCAGCACATATCCACCCATATTTTTTTAGAAGGTAAGGCGAAATGTAAGAAGTGCATACTTCCTGTAACAATATTATGGGATCTCTAAGAAAGATCACATTCCCACCTACCTTTGCATTCTCTAAGTTTATTCAAGGTTTCCAATAAAAATGAACATTTACCCTTTGATATTAAATACAAGGGCAGACAGAATAAGTGATTGGAAATGGCCATTACTTTCCTGTCATCAGCTCAATTAAGGTTTCCAGCTGTCAGTATCTAATGTTGCTGCACCATTAAAAACAAAGGGACATTCAGATGCGTTGATCTGTATCAAAAGTACTTTATCAGGGGAAAAAAAGGGCAGAAACAATAATTGTCTTAAAGTGCCAAACTATTAGACGAAAATGTTAGAAGGAAAAAAGGGAGAGAGAACTCCTCCAGAGTTGCCCAGACATCAGTTGATGCAACTGAGCTAACTGTTGTCTTTACTCTTCACCTTTGACCCGGTGCCCTGTCTTTGATCAGAAAGGTAAGACTTTCCAGAATATCCAAAGAGCTCATATGCTTCACCAAACCTAATGATATAGGGAGATTTAAAAATGTATCTTGCAGGGGTATATATATATTTCCAGACAACTATGTTTTCACTTTTATTTGACATTTAAAAAAAAAAAAAACCTGACAGGTGTAAATTAAGGAATAAAAATGTGTAAATGTACTGGAAGTATGGACCATATCACAGAATCAAGCATTGTGATGGTAAAATATCTGCATATAATAAAATTTGAGTAACTTTTAATTTTCTTTTATTTTGGAAGTTTTCCAATCAATCATAACACAAATTACTTTTTTTCTTTAAATCACTTCTGGAAATATCTATTATTTAGCAAGTACTAACATAGTCAGTCTTAAAGAAAAATGTAGTTACCACTTTAATAACAACATATTCTTGTCCTTTCTCCTTTATCAGTTTTGCCAGGATTTTTTTGTTTTGTTTCTTTTTTATTAGTCTTTTAGAGTTTCTTTTTATAATTTACCAGAAGGAAAAAATTAACTTTTTCTATATTAAGAAAATGTTAAACATAAAATACTGACTTCAAAAAATAAATTCTGTTTGAAATGTAGCAACCAGCATAAAATTTAAACAACACCTTCTTGCACCTGAAAATAAGTATAAAAAGAGACAATAATGGACAATGTTGTAGGATCATAGATGAGACACTACTGTAACAGCTAAAACAATATACATATGTTCCATATATTTTCCGTATTCAATATATTTTTTTGTAATCTGAATGTAATAATACTAAAAGCTGCTTGTTTCCTTAAAGCTATTTGTTTCCTTAAGCTCCATCTGAACACAACTTGTCAAAACCAGATTACACCTAAACAAACTTACCTGGCTGTCAAGTGACAACATCTCATCAGGCATAGCATGAGCTCGGTGTAGCTAGAAAGTCCCCAACACCAGAGGCAGCAGGCATTTTAGAGGCTGCAATACTTGCATGGCTTCCCTATGATACTCATAGCTCAGAAAAATCACTTTGCAAGGTCCTCATCTCTTATGGATGTCAGTGGATATCAGTCTCTTCTCCCATGTAATAAGCGATAGGACGAGAAGGAATGCTCTCAAGCTGTGTCAGGGAAGGTTTAGACTGAATACTAGGAAAAATTTCTTCACTGAAGGGGTTGTCAAGCATTAGAACAGGCTGCCCAGAGAAGTGGTTGAGTTACCATCCCTGGACATACTTAAAAGATGTGTGGATCTGGCAGTTAGAGACGTGGTTTAGTGGTGGACTTGGCAGTGTTAAGTTTACAGTTGGACTTTATGATCTTAAAGGTCTTTTCCAATGCAAATGATTCTATGATTTATGATTATGCTATTATGACAATATATTCTAGCCCCTGGATGTATTTTGATTATCCATTTGGAGTAGACAATACGGCTGCTTCTCACCATGCACCTCTCCCTAAGAAAAGGGCCAAACAAGCTCAAAATTATTTGTCTCAAACTATAAAGAGAACTTGTTGTAGAGACAGGAACTGAACTCAAGCCATCCAAGCCTCACAAAGCTGCTGGTTCTTATTTCCACACTACCCTGTGGTTCCTGATGTCAGTCAGCATCCTTGGCCACAGGAATGACATGCACACGTATCACTTTAGATTGATGGTGCTGTGTGACTGTAAATTACCACTAAAATACAGCAGTAGTAAGCACTCTGCTGTGTAATGAGTAAACCCACTCAGAAACAAAGTTGTCTCATTGTTCTCTGGCCTCGCCTATTGCCTGATATACTCAACATGTCACTTCATTTCTCTTGTTTTCCCAGGTACCATGGAAACAATAGGGAAATAGGGAACTGTACTACTGTATTGTAATAGATTGTATTAATTTTCTCCCTCCTGTTAAAGACAAATTGATATTTAAAACAGATGAAATGACACTGACTGTCTCAGTAGTCATCTCTCCCCACAATTTCACTCTGAAATAAATGCAAAGAATAAATTGCATAGGAAGACATCTCCCCTTTACCCAACATACTGAGTATAACAAAAGCTTCCTCATTACCAGAGGTGTATTGTTCTGTAGGTTGCAGAAGGAGCAGGGATATCTTTTCATTGCAGGGAAAAAGTAATCTCATTTTAACTGCATACAAGTTTTTCCTCATTTAAACACTGCTTTAAAGACAAGGATGTTTCTAGGCTTATCTTTACAGATCATTTCAAAATAGTAATTTGGTGGTATAACAAGGTTTCATTTTGATATAACTTGCACCAAATACAAAATTAATATTAATTTTATTTAATAATAATTTAATTTATTTATGTAATTAATACATGCTGCTTTTACTATCTGCAGAGAAATCTGTGGATACTCAGCAATTCTGAAAATAAAGCCAGAATTAGTTCAGTACAGACACATACAGGTAGTAAATACTTCTGAAACTTTAAACTTCGGTCTCCCTAGGGAGAAATTCACCCCTATATAAGAATGGGCACAGAACTTCTACCCACTTAAATCCTGGCTGATTTCTTAGTTCGTGGACTAACTTTGTACTAATGCTCTGTTAAAAAATGGCTGTTCATTTTTGTACCTCATTTTATCAACAAAGTAGGTATAATAATTACTCTTAGGACTACTGCGAGGTGTACTTTGTCAAATCTGAACAACCTTGAGATTCATATATAGTAATATTTGTCTAAATGCCAAGTACAACCCTTTAAAATGAGACCTTAGCTATGGGTGTCCCACAAGACTTGAGTCTGGGTACATTGTCCCACCAGGAAAGAGACTGTGACCTGAAGTCACAAAAAACACTTTTCCCTTTCCTCCTGGATTGGGAGCAAACCTCACTTCATCAGAACCTACATTTCCAGAGCTCTATCCTAAAATATACAGCTGTGTGGTGAGGTAGCAAAGGCTGTTCGCAGTGACTGATGATGATCATGCTCTCCATGTTACTGACGGTGTTAGTGGGCAAAGCACAGGAACAGAGTAAGAGCATGTGTGATGGGACACTCTCTGTGACACTCCCATCTGGAGTACTGCGTCCAGTTCTGGAGTCCCCAACACAAGAAGGACATGGACCAGTTGGAAAGGGTCCAGAGGAGGGCCACAAAGATGATCAGAGGGCTGGAGCACCTCTCCTATGAGGATAGGCTGAGAGAGTTGGGGCTGTTCAGCCTGGAGAAGAGGAGGCTCCGGGGAGACCTGATAGCGGTCTTCCAGTACCTCAAGGGGGCCTACAGGAAAGATGGGGAGAAGCTGTCCAGTAGGGCCTGTTGTGATAGAACAAGGGGTAATGGGTTTAAATTAGAAGGAGGTAGGTTTAGATTAGATATGAGAAAAAAATTTTTTACAGTGAGAGTTGTAGAGCACTGGAACAGGTTGCCCAGAGAGGTGGTGGATGCCCCATCCCTGGAATCGTTCAAGGCCAGGCTGGATGAGGCTCTGAGCAACCTGATCTAGTCAGGGATGTCCCTGCTTCTTGCAGGGGGGTTGGACTAGATGACCGTTGAAGGTCCCTTCCAACTCTAACTATTCTATGATTCTATGATTCTATGTAGAGGGATGGCTGGCTAGAGAATGGAATAAGTAGAGTTGAGCCATAAACTATTGTTGATTTCTTCACTGTTTTACTATTTTCAATGAACATCCATCCTTCTACCATTGTAGACTAATTGCAAGTTTTCTGTTTTGCAAGAGAAAACCCTACATGCTAAAAATAACCACTTTGAACCCCTTATACATTGAAGCTAGCAGGAGAGTCCATTCTTTTCGTGCCACTGGGATATTAGTCACATTACCATTGCTCAAGGTCATTGAATTTTAACATCAGTATGGTCTTCTATGGCCTTTTAAGAATTTACAGCGAGACAAGCCGGAAAGCTCAATGTAGCATTATCAGAGTCTGATTCTCTCTCCATTGCTCCTATAAAAGGCAAAAGCAGATACTTGAGGCAGGAAGCTGTTTGTTGTCGTGATGAAAGAAGTTGACTAATGTAGTTTCCTAGTTGCTTATTTATCACGGCTAAGATTTTCTACTAGCCTTTTCTTCTCCCCTCTTCCCTCTCCCAAATCAGCATAAGTACGAGTACTAAACCATAGAGTTCTGCAGTAATTTGGAACAAATTCAGAGTTTAGAAGCAGAACAAAGGGCTGCTCTGACATAGTCACAACAACCAGTAAGAGAGAATGCAGACAGATCACACAGGCCATTAAAAGAGCTAAATGTGGCTTCTACTAAGAGTGGCTTCTACTTGTGCCTTATTGGTGACCAGTTTGAAACTGTAGCATCCATAAAAATAATCCATATTCTATTAAACAGGCTAGGCATTGTTAGGTAGGCTAGTTTTGTCCCTATCAGAGACTGAACCACCGATCTTCCATATGATTACCAATTTAGAAGAAACGACCATTAAGAGTTTCTAATCAGCACAAACTCCAGGCAGTAGAGCCAACTTTAGTTATAGCCAAGACATGAATTTCCACCTATTCAGGTAACATTTTACAGTTTAACTAAGTGGTTTTTGTCACAGCTGACTGCATATTTGACCCTTATGCTCCTCCTGTCTTGCATTTTTCCTGCTTATTGTGCACTGGCCTCCCATGATTTGCACAGTTCTGCAGGCTGGTGAAGAAGAAGAGTTGAAAACTCATTTGCACTGTCACAGCCAGAACTTGTCAGGGTGTATATAGTGTCCTCCCTCCTCTGAGACCCCCACAATTTAAGTTTGCACTCGGGGTCAGCTAGAAAACTGAGTACTTCAAAATGAGACAGTGCTATCATTCAACAATTATTCATGACAAAATGAAAGTTAAATGAATCAAAGTACATATAAAACACTACCAAGTTATATTCTACCACTATAGATCACTGAAGATTTTTTTTAATCTTGTTTTCATTTCAACTCACTGCAAAGGACTTTGCAAAGTGCAGAGCAAGGCATCAAAAACTGTTGCATTGATCCTGAAATAAAGTGTAGTAAAGTACTGACAGCAATATTGTAGAACAATTACAAGTAAAAAATGAAGAAGAATCTCTCTCATTTGGAAAAATATAGGGAGAAGTACTTAGGAAATAAGAATACAGTTATTAGCCAAACTGGAATTTGGACAGAATTCATATAATCGTTTATAACAACCAAAATCCTACAAAAATTGTGTGGAAACATTAAGGAACACAAGCAACTCCTACTCCTTACAAAGCCTTGTCTTTAAATCTCATTTAGAATTCATATAATATTTCCTATTATTTTTAAAAGTAAATTCAGGAAAACACCAGATAGGTATTTTCTCAGTCATATGGTATCTCAGGTATCAATATGCTTTCACCCTATGTGAAACTATTAATTTATCACAGTTTCTCCTGTGGTATCAGGATGAATTGAATCGGAACTAGACTAATTTTCTCAACTGTCAAAAAATAATTAAAAAATAATCAAAATACCTGGAAATCCATAGCCATGTTGTAAGAAAATGTCCAGCCCCATCCATCACCATGGAGCTTTATTTATGGATGGCTTTAATGGGCAAATTCACTGCAACTATGCAGCAGACTAGCAGCATATGCTACCCAACTGCTACCACCTTCATGCCATTAGAGAAAGCAGCATGCATACACACATGCAAGCTGTGTCTGATTTAATGATCAATGTGGGCATCAAGTGATCCTCTGATCAAAGCCACAGGATATCATAAAGAAGTTGTTCATCAGTTTTCCAGAAACTGAATCTAAACATTTGTGGCTACTTTTCTCCATCTTTTATGAGGAAGAAGAAGAGAAAGGGATGAAAATCCTAATTCTTAATTTACTCTTTAACCCTCAGTATATAAAGGAGTATATAAGATGCACTTCCCTTACAAAAAGAAAGTTCTTCTCCTTAAATAGATTCAGTCTCGTCATAAGACAAAATATAGTAATTAGGAACCTGTCTTTACAGTCAACCTATATCATTATTAACTAAACTCAAATTTTCTGACCACTGTTATTTCTACAGAAATGTATTTTCCTGGCCAAATAATCCAGTTTCTGCTTCTTTGGCACTGTGAAAATATCTGTTTTAAGGACCACACAGAATCAATAACAAGTTCAGCAGTAGTTTTGTCTTACATGTCACTAGATTAAAATTGAAAGATACATGGGAAGTCTGCATTTTCAGATTTCAAAGTTTAGATTTTCAGTGGAAATGTAAGTGAACACAAACCTCCTGGCTAATCATCCATACAAAAGGAACAAAACAGCAAGACTGCCATACGTCTTACAGAACAACTCCTTCACGATCTCTCCACACTCCACATCATTACAGTGGATTAATTTCATTTTTAATCAACAAAAAGTTTCCAGTTATGGAATAAGGATATCCAGTTGGGGATTTGATGCCAAATAGGCAATTCAATTTTGCACTCACATGTTATTAGCTGTATCAGATGCATTTTTGTATACTCCTCCAGCAAGAAACATCTTCAAAGATCATAACTGTTTTCTTGAAAATGACAGTACTGGCAGAATAAGATGTTGACATACCATGTCCCTCAAGCAGGGGGATAGCTAAGTTAAAACTGAAGCATTGCCTACAAAAATGATATCCCACAAACCAAATTCCAGTCCTAGAAACAACCAATTTAATCTAATTCTTAATTTAATCAATTCTCAGGTGCAGGAATAGAAGGGGAAGGGTGGAGTACCTTCTTAAAAAGCCACAGGATCTGGAGGCTCTGGATTTGGGCTCAACAGACTTCAGAAAAGCCAAAGCTAGTAAGCGTCTTCTGGTGAGGATCTCACTTCTTAGAGAATGTTCATGGTTTGATGATGACTCCAAAGATTTACCAAGTAGCTGGGGAGCTTTAGGAGCAGTCGATACACAGGATATAACAATGGCCTCCAGCTCTATTACAAGATGTCATTTGGCTGAGTATATATTGGGATAACAAGGTGACAGGGTAACATTAACCATCAGCATCATCTAGATGTTTTGTTGGGTTTTTTTCCCTGTAGCTGAAATTGCTTGAAAGCTGCTTCTCACTCATGAACCTGTAAGTTGATTATCCCCATGTAGTAAGTGTCTTTAGCCTTCAAAAGTTTCACAGAAAATCTTTTAGTCCCAGCCTGATGCTACCAGTAAATGGGAGAGTAAACTGTTTTCTAATCACTATTTCCCCACCATTCACTCTTCAGACAGTAAATGCCATGTTTAAAAATTCATCAAAAATTTCCATTAGCTGTATGTATAACTTGCTTTCAAAAGCTCTTCTCTATGCGATGCCAGTGCTTTCTTCAGATCTGTAACTGAAATAAGAAGTGCACAACTGAACTTGGGGGGTGGTTTTGGTCTCTGCTGGCCAATTCATTTTAGCTACAAATTAAAAGAAATGCAGTTATGAATACTAATAGCACTGTTACTATGTAAAGGCAGCTCTGATACTGATGGATGGCTAAAAGCATGGAATAAAAAGGAGGGATATTCCCTCTCTTCAGTTAATGTCATTTTCCCACTCCCCAGTTGCTTTTCCCTGCACTGCCTTTCATAATGTAACTATTTTTATAAATTTCTCAATAGGTAGGTACTTATTAAGTCTTTATAAGATTTTTCAGTAGTAGATCAGATGCTTATGCCCATATTCTTTCTTATTTTCACACTCCATGTAGAACTTTCAGAGAAAGATGAGTGATTAGGATTCTGTGTTGTTTTCTGTAGCAGATTTCATGCATTACGTAAGTCTATTATGAAGTAATGATTACAGATACACTACACCGTATTATTTAATGAACTTCCTAACAGGTCAGGTTAGATGCGTTTTGGCAAGAAACACTTTAACTTTTACTTTAAAAGAAACTACAATCTACATCTATCCTGATAATTGTGGTTTTTATATAATCATCAAAATAATGCAAACCATGCATTATTTCAATAAAAAAGCATGATCACCTGTTATCCCTCATCTACTTGGGAAACTATACCATGTTTTGTTCTGTAGTACTCTGTATCACAAGTTTTTCCTTCAGAAGCAGAGAAAAAGATAAACACATTGAGTTCTTATAGTTCCAGACATTCCAGGGTCTTATTTTTAATCCATATAACATGTGATGATGTGCTCTGGAATAATTTGAAGCAGATACAGACAACAGCTTCATATTTCAGTGTCTCCAAAGAAACACTGACTGAATCTGATTTGTTTTTAATCATAGGGCAAATGATCAAAATGAATATAAGAAATGAATTGTAAGCACAGATGCACATCATCCTAAACTGTCATAGGTATTACAACTCTTTCAGCTGCCACGTAACCTCTCTCCTAGGAAACATCCAACATATAATCCAACAGGCACAGACCCTGTGTCCCTTACTTGAATTGAGTATCTTAGCTATCTATCTGTACTTTAAAAGGTAACGGCTGCGATAACTTCTTCCATTACCACATTTTGAAATCAAGGGAGCTGTAGCTGATCCACTGTGCATTCCCATCCTACAGATTCATACATTTAAAAACTTTTATTAACTTGGCTTTAGCTGGACAACACTAGTTAAAAAGCTTCTTTTTACTGAGGCACAGGCAAAACAAGAGTGACTTGTCTGCAATTTATGAAATAAATATAAAAAGATTCAAAGACAATGGTGAACTTTTATGGTTATCAATGTCCACACCTTACAGTTGGAGATCAAATCCATACCAAACTTGAAAGATACCTGTAATGTCTCAAAACTGAGTCTTCCAATGCACATATAACAGAGAACGCAAAATTTCAGTTATGATGTGTTCAATAAGGTCAAAGTGATACCCATGTTCTGCACATTAGAAACATTTAGCAAGTGAAGCCAGAAATGGCTACTCTGTATTTATCTTTAAAATAATAATAACTTGACCAAATTCTTTAGCCTGCAATTTAACATATATTTCTATTGCACGCTAATCTTCCATCAAAAATGAGATCTTTTTCAAATTAAAGAACTAGTAATAATGTCCATTGGAAACGTTTTTTAAATATATCTTGTTTTCATTGACACAACTTTGCAGGACAATCATTTTAATTTACACACATCCCTATTGTCATTTCTCAGGGACCTGCCAGTCTTGTTGAACTTCCCAGACTCTGTCACCTTGTGTCAAAACAAAAGCATTATGCCTCATTAAATTACATTAGAAATAGAACCTTCATCCCAAACTGAAATGGAAAATAATTTAGAATTAGCACTGGCTAATAACCTGCTGTGACTTTTCAAAATTTTTTCTATTTTTCAGAATCTAAAGTTAATTATTTTTACAGCCACTCAAGGAAAGAATCATAGAATCATAGAATGGTTAGGGTTGGAAGGGACCTTCAAAGGTCATCTAGTGCAACCCACCTGCAAGGAGCAGGGACATCCCTGACTAGGTCAGGTTGCTCAGAGCCTCATCCAGCCTGGCCTTGAACGTTTCCAGAGATGGGGCCTCCACCACCTCTCTGGGCAACCTGTTCCAGTGTTCTACAACCCTCATAGTAAAAATTTTTTTCCTAATTTCTAATCTAAATCTACCTCCCTCTATTTTAAAACCATTACCTCTCGTCCTCTTGCAACAGGCCCTACTAAACAGCCTTTCCCCATCTTTCTTGTAGGCCCCCTTGAGGTACTGGAAGACCGCTATCAGGTCTCCCCGGAGCCTCCTCTTCTCCAGGCTGAACAGCCCCAACTCTCTCAGCCTGTCCTCATAGGAGAGGTGCTCCAGCCCTTTTAATCATCTTCGTAGCCCTCCTCTGGACCTTCTCCAACTGGTCCATGTCCTTCTTATGTTGGGGGCTCCAGAACTGGACACAGTACTCCAGGTGGGGTCTCACCAGGGCAGAGTAGAGGGGGAGAATCACCTCCCTCCACCTGCTGGCCACGCTCCTCTTGATGCAGCCCAGGATGCGGTTGGCCTTCTGGGCCGCAAGGGCGCATTGCCTGCTCATGTTAAGCTTCTCATCCACCAGCACTCCCAAGTCCTTCTCCTCAGGGCTGCTCTCAATCCATTCCCCACCCAGCCTGTATTTGTGCCTGGGATTGCCATGACCCAGGTGCAGGACCTTGCACTTGGCCTGGTTGAACTTCATGAGGTTGGCATGGGCCCACCTCTCCAGCCTGTCAAGGTCCCTCTGGATGGCATCCCTCCCTTCCAGCGTGTCGACAGCACCACACAACTTGGTGTCGTCGGCGAACTTGCTGAGGGTGCACTCTATTCCACTCTCCATGTCGCCGACAAAGATGTTGAACAGGGCTGGGCCCAGCACGGACCCCTGAGGGACGCCACTCATGACCGGTCTCCACATGGACATTGAGCCGTTGACCACCACTCTCTGAGTGCGGCCATCCGTTCTCAATTCTCAGGCACAGGAGTACGGTCTGAAAGGCCATGGGTGTAAAAGTGACTCCATATAGGATGACATCTCTGCTTACGTGTATCCTAATTAAATTAGTCAGATTCCTGCCAGGGTGGACTTCAGTGTTTGTTTTGTAGTCAGGCCTTAAATAAGCAAGTATTTCAAGCAGTTGATAGCATACCAAGACAGAAATATATAAAAGGGAGTAGAAATTCATAAAGCTATCTCAGAAAGCATACCTAGATTCCGATTACAAAAGACACAATTGTGTCTCCGACAGCAATGACCTTGCTAGAATATTCTGACACATTAATATGACAACTAAAGGAAAATATCCAAGTTTTGATACCAGTTGTTTTGGGGTTTTTTTTGCCAGCTCCATACGACGATTGGCTGAAGATATAGTTACTCACTCCACTCATGCATCGACTTTTCATAAATCTGCCCTTCCCCAGATGCGCAATATTTATGAAAGGGATTGTATGATTTGACTGCTTATAATTGCAGGTGCTGGATTTTATGATCCATGCACTCCAACGGGAAGTTGTGCTTTTAAGCACATAATCTAAGTGCAAAAAACTTTGAGCAAGCTTTAAACAGCTGCTAAAACTGGCTTTACTAGTAAATTCTAAGGATCTCCCCTGCCCTAGGTCTCAAAAGTATATACACAATACTGTCATGCCAATCAAGTGAGTAAAATCTCAGCTAGGAAGGTAAATTCAGATGCAAAATCATGCCCAGGCAGCTACACGTACTTAGGGTCTTGACTAAGTCAGCATTAAATCAGGTGTTTCTGGGGCACTTTCATGCTCATTGAAGCTATGCCCTAAGGTACCAACAAGTTTTTGCAAAAGGAACTTCCTTCCTTTTTTTTCTTGTCCATTTTATATACATACATTAAAAAGCAAACAAACAAACCACAATAGTCTCCTCCAAGAAATATAGGGACATCACAAGCTGAAAGTAACAAATACAGCATTTCTTTTCTCTACCAGATGTCAATCTGACACTTATTTTTGCAAACATAAATCCAGAAACTTAACTTTTAGAGTTGGTCGTTGTTTCTTGTTTGTTTGTTTGTTTGTTAAGCAAACTAAAATTTTAAACTTATTTCAGGAAGTAAATCTTACACAGAGGACTAGCCTGGCAATATAATTGGAGCAATTGGCCAAACTCTTTAATATAAACATATATAATTATTGTAAAAGAAGGGAAGAAGTTGATTTGTGTCCTCTCCAAGGTTTTTAATTTTCCCTCTTAGGCAAGGGTTCTGGGTTGGGTTTTTTTAATTACATCCCAGAGACAAATCCCTCCAGAGTTTGTGAATTTGTTATTGTATTTACATATCTGCTAAAAGTGCTTTGGCCAACACTTTTCAGGTAACAGGCACTTTTTGTGTAACAGTTCAGAGAACAAACTATAGATCTGAAACCATAATGAACATTTTTCTAAACAAAAGTTTTGAGTAGTCTTCATGCTTAGTCTCCAGTCAGATGGAGTATGATTTTAAAACTCTTTTTTATATCTGAAGAGGAAGACAGGCTTTTAATGGAATTTTGGAAGTCACCTACCTTCTATGCCGTATGACAGGGTTACTTTATTTCTGCATAGAGCATTTGTTGCTCTTCTCCCACTAACTTTCTTTGTATCTCTGTCATTTGCATTATAGCACTTTCAAGTCACAGCCCTGAAGGTGTCATGTTTAATTTACTTAATGAATATATGATAATTTATGTCTATCCTGTTGTTTGATGGTGCATAAATGTTCAGCTAGATTCATCATCTTCAATTTGCTTTCAAGGAAAAGATACTCTTAACTTGCAAATGTTGAGGTAAATGATAGCACTTTGAAGAGCAAAGCATGACTAAAAGGTGGAGCCACATGACTTCTGCTTTGTGACCTAATTTTCTAGTTTACTTCAATAAATAGCTTCATAATAATAAAATATTCTATCTTATAACTACTAAATAGTTTGTAGCATTTTAGTATTTTTGAAGGTGCTTTTGTTTGTTGTATGTCATGGGAAAAGGATTGAAAAAGCCCCTCATTTAACACGAGACTGATTTTTCTTAATTTCTATTTTTGCACTGCATCTTTCAATTTCTAAGAAATTCTGCAAATAGACACCATTTCAAATCTCTGTACTTGGTAATAGAGAAGGCATATCCAGATTGATCCATATTATGGACATTTTACTTAAATTTTTTATAGGTATGTATTAGTTACAGTCATTAATGTAATCATTTTGATTGACCATAGACAGTTATTCCAGATAAGGTAAAAAAATGCAGATGTATAGCCAAAGTACTTGAGACAAGTAAATACGAACATGAGGTTGCACAAAAAGTCTTACCCACAGAAATGTTAAGGTACTTTTTATGAACATTCCAAAAATCCCATGAAAACATTCTATCCTGATGATATTTTGCTTCTAGTCTCCTGCTCCAGTAACCAAAAACCACAGAACAATATAATAAAAAGTACTGAAGGGAAGTATGTGAGACCTTTCAGAGCATTTTTTTTAAGTTACTATTGTCAAAACAGGCAAAATTTTTATTAAAGACCTGAATCTTCACACATGCATGTGCCTCCATTTAGGATTACACTTATTTTCTCCTATTTCTCTGCCTAATCTTTAAAGATTAAGCTGCTTGTTTTTGCTGTTGTTTTATCGTCATCTCTTTGCCTTACTCTCAACTATTATAAGCATTATTATAACTTCTGTGAGTATATGGTTCATGTTCTCTCTACACAATTCTCTGAGGAAGCAAATTGACTGGAGTTTGCTCTGGACCTCAAAGTGTGAAAATAAATTATTTCTGATTCTAAAGTGTTCAAGATTGTTTGGTTTGGTTTTTGTGGTTTGCTTTTTTTTAAAAAAAAAAAAAACAAGAAAAAAAAACAACAAGGGAAGTCCTGCCTTCAGTCACATTGATAAGATACCCTAGTATTTGGAACAAGACTTTCTGTCTCCTCAGTGCCAAATATCCTAGATCATCTCCCTCAATGAATACATAGCTAACACTAATACTGTGGCTTGGTCTGGGAAGAAGTCAGGATTGAGAGTGTAGGGCTGAAGGGCTTTCTGGCATCTCCTTTGCAGAAAGCTCCAGCTCTCTGAGCAGCTGGACGAACCATCACAGCTGTTACAGCCCTGACAAGCACCATGCTCTGCTGAAGATGGCTGTTGTGCAAACAGTCCTTTGTGTCATACACAAGATACTTCATTGGCTGTAAGTGGCAAACAAACTGCAGTTTGGTAATTCCTGATGCAAAGAGTTGTCCTGCTAATACTGGAGAAAGCTGGTTCTAATCCCAGTTCTACAAGCCACGCTATAATTAAAAAATGCTGTGGGGAAGATTTTTTTTATCTGGACTTGTTTATTTGTCTCCAAATGTATTGTAAATGACTAAGATCTGCATAAGGTATAATTTTCTTTGCAAAGTTCTCAGATATCACTACTCAGAGGAAAGTAAATCAGTAGTATTACTCCATCAGCAACTATGACACATTGAAAAGCTGATACCTTTTCAAATACATATCCCAAAAAAGGTAAGTAAGTTTGTAAGCAAAAAGCAGAGTGTGCTCCCAACCACAGTGGGAGCTCCCATGATAAACAAGCATACTAGACATGCAACAATCAGGAACATGATGCACAAAAGATATCTTGCAGGTCAAGATATCTTCTCTTTCCAAAGGGATGACAGATGGACCATAATGAACAGATTTCTCAAGTGGGAAAAACAGAAGCCAAAGGTCAACAAATAAAGTACAGAATAAAAGATTTTTATGTTTTTTGCAAGGTTACAATGGTGAAGGCCTAAAACTATTTATACAGTTGTTTTCACCTTGAAGAATCACAAAGAGCTTTATCATACAGGTCTCTCAGTTATATGTATAGAAAAGTCTTTTTATGGAAAGCCAGAGTTTAACAGTCTCAAAGGTGGAACAATGCATGATTTGATGTTTTGGGGGCTCGTTTGGGGGTTGGAGGTTTTTTTGGTGGGGAGCAGGGAGAAAAGACAGTTAGTTTCGTTGTATTTTTTTACCATTTTAGTACAACAGAAAGGTGCTAGAGAAATTTAAGAGTGTAGAATACAATAATTAGAATTCAGAAGTATGCTGAAATGTAAGCTTGATACTAAATTTCTTGAAAAATCTGCTGGTCAAGTTCAAACTATAATGACCATAAACAGCCATTACTTTGCCAGCTGGTAAATCCTCAGAGACAAGCAACAGCTACTGAGTCTTAACTTCTTGCAGTATCTGAAATCAAAGTTCCTCTTGAAATATCTTCAAAGATAAAAAAGAACTGTCCCTCTCATATGACAGAACACGTTATAACACTGTTCTTACAATAGAGATTTTTTTTTTTTTGTGGGGCATTTTAAAAAAAAAAAGTTACTAAGACGTGAACATCAAAATTATACAAGTGAGCTCTCTTCTGCTTCTGGTTGATAATCACATTTCTAAGATGAAAAGTAAAACATTATGTTTCTTAAATGCTAGACTATAATGAAAGCAATTTATCTTCAACTGCTTCTTATTATTTCTCATTAAAATAGTATCTAAGTTCAATATTAGGTACAATGTATATTGTGGGAGTACAGTGGGCATTGTTCAAATCTTCTATTCAGAAAGTGCATTCAAGTAACGAGCTTTTGTAGAAAGTCAGTAATCTGAGAATACCCATGTAAATTCCCCAAGATTGCATGTTTATTATTACATAGAATGTGGGCAGCATTATCATGCCTAATTAAACATTACAAAGACCTTGGTTTATACCTCATGATAGCCTTTGAGTTTTGAAGCTCATCTTCAAACTACCTATTTATATTAATTAATAATTAAGGTCTGATTCTTCACCATTATAGCAATTTTATGCCTCTTTTTTTTTTTTTAACTTGTTATAATGAATGAAATGTCTGTGCAAGCCCAGTTACAAACACAAGGTAGTAAAGAATTTTATTTTGGTAGCATTATGTACTCAATCCACATTGATTTTGGTTGGTATGCATGTACAACACAAAATTCAGTGGAAAGCAAAGTTGGATTAAGTGTGTTCTAAAACTTACTACTGAGTGAGAAATACAGACTCCAGCTCTCAAAGATGCTAGAACTTCTGGGTTGCAAGATCAGAAAGTTTCCTTGTAAGCAAGAATGAAATGATCAATAATATATACTTTGCTTGAATATTACAAGGTTGCAGTAATCATTTTGAAACAGTAAAAATACTGATTGTGTATAAATTATTGCTGTTCTGTTCTCATCATAACATATAACCAGCATCCTAGACTTCTCTATACGACTTCTGATTTGCGCTTGCAAGTTTCCACCTTGCGTTAGAGCTTAATACTACACCGATACAATTCTTTTTTAATTTAAAACAATTGGCACAGACTCGAATATCTGAAGGGGAGAAGTTTGATGTTTTGGTCACATATGTGTTACTGTTACAGGTGATACTTATAGGTCATTCACAGAGGAGGTGTGGTCATTCACTGCCTGCCTTGGTTTACTCCTGTAACTGGTTTTTGATGAGGTGACCAATAGTCAGATTAACCATACACTGCACAGATACTCTTTGTTACCTATTAATTTAAAAGAGCTATATCTACTCTGGAAATAATTTCTGCAAGACTCTTCCTGCTAGGTCTTCATTACTTGAGAACTTTCTACTAATAAGTACCACAGGTAATTCGTAAACATGTATTTCTATGACAGCTATACACTGTTATTTATATAATCTTACTAGATACAGCAGATGGTTTCATTATAAAAAACAAATTTGCCAGATAAACATTACTGCTTGTTTTATACATGCATTTTCCTGTCAATAACTTGTCTTTCCAAGCTAAACACTTGTGTAATAGCTAATTATGTTCTGTGAAAAACAAGTAATCCTTTAACCCTGCAGCATTTGGGCCATCATTATCCATCAACCACATATGCTGAAGCTGACACTACCAAATATCCTTTCAGACAGCCAAAAGAGAAAAACACACTTTTTTTCTTTTTTTCTTTTTTTTTTGCAAAGGTGTAGTGCACATAGTATGCACAGTATTTGTTATTTATGAAGATCCTCCATTTGTAAGCCACACATTGAAGTAACCAAAACCATTAAATGGTAGGTGCTACACAGTGCAGGCTATCAACTAATCCTACCACCAATCATTCCGGGAAAAGAAGCAGTTAATTTCTTATTCATCTAGTTACCTCTCACAGTGCGTAGCTGCAGAATTTCTCAGTTTTGGTTTTAAGTAGCCTTTTACTTCTTGATAACTTTTTCTAAGTATAATTTTAAAAGTAACCTGCAACAGATACAGAGCACAAGCTAAATGGAAAAAAAATAGTATTCAGAAATACTCAAGCAAGGCTTTTCACTTTGAAAAAGGACCCTACCCTGGAATATTTACCATACGCAAAGCACAGACATTGCTCACACACAAAATGTAAAACCTCATGTTTTACCTGAAGGATTAAAAGCGGGCTCTGACCTGGGTGGAATTTCAACCTATGGATATATTTGCATTGAGTATTCATTGATACTCAAGTTTCTTTACACACATCTGACCTCTAACATTCATACATTAAATGGAAATTAGTTACCAGCTCTAGAGGTATGAAAGAAAACAATTTTTTTTTTAACTTTTCTTTTTTAAATCCCCCACAAGCTCTGACATATGGAACTTAAACAAAATACAAACACAGGAGCAAAGAAGACATAGGTGCTTTGTGAACCGTAAAGCTAGTCCAGAGCTGGAGAAGGGCATTTCCAAAACTTGCCTTAGTACTTTCATTCCCTACAACCTTTAAGTTCTGCTCCCACAGCATCACAGGCTTTCACCTGTGATTTTACACAGCTGCACAGCTATGCCTTTTCCTTTTTCTTCTTTTTAAAAAAAGCAAAACAACCAACATGAATGGAATACTCGATGCCACAAATTAATGATTTAAAGTTAAAAAAAAAAAACAGAGAAAAACAACCACTAATTAAAAATACTTAATATTTTTTTTTCTGAATTTATTGTCTTCAAAATTGAAGCTCAGAAGATTCAGACAGTGAGATATGATGCAGCTGGCTTCCAGTATCACATTGCATATAGGAATTTCAATAGGCAAGAAACAACATCACATTGCTTATAGGACTTTTAATAGGCAACAAAGAAATATATGGAGAAGCAGCCAGCCCAGAAGAGATGTACATTCTCAAAGTATTCAGGGGAACACTGCTTCCTCAGACACTCTCCCCATGCTATACTTCTCATTGCATTCCCTAGAGCATGGAATCTACCCAGAAAGAATTTTTACCTAGTACAGCTGCTTCTAGATCACCCTCACATTCCTTTTAGTTGTCATGTGACTATTACATGAACACAAGCCTTTTTGCATTACCTGCCATAAACATTTATTTCATCCTAGGCACAAAGCAATATTCAGAACTTCCCTGCTGAGGCTTAGCTTATGTCAAACAAATACCACAAACAAAGGCATGCAGTCTTCATCACAATCGTGATGTCTTTGTGTCTGAAGGCAACAAGTGGTGTGAGTTAATTACAGCTAGCTGAATTATCTAGGTGCCATACATAGAAAGATTAGCAGTTTTTGTTCTGCTTGTGGAAAAAAAAAATCAAACACAAAACAACAACAACAAACTCTCTTCACTTTTTATTCTTCCTAACCCCCTTAAGCTCTTCTAAAAGTTTGTTCCTCTCCCTGCCTCATACACTCCCTTTAGATTTAATCAGGAACATGAATGAGAAAGGCATGTAAGACAAAAATAAAGGGCACAAACAAAGTAAAATATGCAAATTTTGAAAATACATTAAAATTCCTGAACTCCAGAAGTAACATCTTTGCAATGCTATAACACGTGTCTGAATATGGTCTAATCACGATCTGGACACTTGATAACAGTTTTGGTCATGTGTGCATCCCAGCAGGGCAGGTGGTAGAGACAATGTTAAGACTGGGAAGAGGGAGGGGTGGGGGGAGGTTATCTTGTTCTCTGTTTCATTATCCTGCTTTGATTTTAGTAATAAATGAATAGTTTTCCCCTAGTCGAGTCTGTTTTGCCTGTAACAGTAACTTTAAGGATTTCTCCCTGTCCTTATCGCAAACCTCAAGCCTTTTTTCTTATATTATCTCCCCCTATTCTCTCAGAAGGTGGGGGCAGTGAGAGAGAGACTGCTTAGTCTGGTCCTGATTGGGGCTGAACTACGACAAAGGCCCTCCTTATATTGATTTCTAAAGGAAGACCTGTGTCGCTAAATACAAGTAATGATCATTTTTGCAGTAATCTAAATTCAGTCTTAAGCACAGCCTGCCTGAAAGAACAGATTTTAGTGCTAGGAACTGTCTGGAGTTCAGATTATGCAGTCATGTTGATTTTAGTAGTGTTATTCCTGTATACAACATTATTTACGTTCACAAATTGTATTGTATAACATGTGTGTTGCAGTCATGCTGCTGAGCTACAGTAGGAAACAGGCTTTTTTTTTTTTTTTTTTCCCCTCCCCTTCCAGAATACACTAAACCCAGTAGAATTGACGTAGTGGTTCTTAGTCATGTAACAGTTTATTGTATGCACTGGGAGCAAATATATCGTGTGAATGACATCAGCTCTGCAGAAAGGTTGACAACATACTACCAAAGACAGACATTTGTTAAAATGTCTCAAAGATTCAGATAGACTTTCAATTAACTATTCATATCTTTGACAAATTTGCACATTTTTATAACATTCAGCCTACCCTAAATAATTTCTGTCATTTCACCTAAAGATAGGAATTTTCTGCCTTTTTTTCTTCTGTAAGCTTTGTAGTAATTTTCCACTAAACAACCCTCAACTTCTGTCCCAGCCTCATCTCCCCGTCAACATTTTTGCACAGCTTTGCTTAAAACAGCAAGAGTATTTCACCTGCATGTTTCTTAGACAGTCTGTTTTCTTCTATATGACCTCCTGCCAAACACATAAATTTTGCAGAACAAGGTACTGTTGAAATCAGAGCAAAGAAGCAAAGAAAAAACCCTCCAGACCATGAATTAAGAATCCCCCTCAATCCCCACAATTAGTTCATTAATCAATTTAGTCATCAACATGGGGAGGAAAAATAAAAACTAAAGTCTTACTTGAGATCTTGTGAGGCCTTCACTGACAAGATTTACTGATAAAGTTTAAACATGTAGATGTGAAAATCATGGCCATGTGAATAAGGACTTCATGAGCAGGTGTTACAGTTGTCAGTAAGTACCACGGCATCTTACACAAAATATCTGGACGTATCTCAAAAAGTGGTTTTGTACTACAGTTCTGTTTCAACTGTAGTTGATATTTTAATAAAATATCTTCATTTAAAGAAGTGATAGAGAGTTACCACATCTGTAGATATAACCCAGTGTTGTTTACCAATGCAGATTAAAAAAAACTTGTCCCATCTCTAGCTGGAATTCAGGCTTTAACTGAATGTTCTGGTATCTACATATATGAAGTCTGATTTCCAGAGTTAAGCTTTGTTATTTACTGAAATTATGACAGTTCAGCATGGAGAACTTCAAATCTAAATCAAGACATCTGGGTATTCTTGGTCTCACTATAAAACATGAGTGACTAGAAGCTTGCAAAGAAGTCATGGAATCTTAGATCATTCTGTTCAGTGACTCAGCTGGAGGCTAACATCGTGGTAGGTAAGCACCTCAGACTATATAAAACATGCTAGGAGAGTCAGGAGGATTCTCATTTTCCAGGGTTTTAGAGCTGAAAAATATTGCCAAGTCTTACAATCACCATTTTAGGAAGAACTGCAACTAAAGACAAAGGTTATACCATCAGATATGAATGATTCATAGACACAGTTTTGGGCTAAACAGGTTTTTTTTTCTTTATCTATCCAGAACCTGAATTGGATCAGTGGGTAGCAATTGATCATAAGTCCTCCATCTTAAAACAAACAAACAAACAAACAAAGAAGTAAAAAAAAGACCAACGAAACCAAACAAATAAAAAAAAAAAAAACCCATCCAAAAAAAAACCCCAAACAAACCCAAAAAAAGAAAGAAAAACTGGTGTTCTGAATATGATCAAATGAACTCACTAAATGATAAGACATTCCTTCTTTGTTCCTGAGGG
Source organism: Chlamydotis macqueenii (assembly GCF_036417535.1). NCBI lineage: Eukaryota > Metazoa > Chordata > Aves > Otidiformes > Otididae > Chlamydotis > Chlamydotis macqueenii. Next base: position 47,160,631 of record NC_141560.1, on the reverse strand, counting down.
GACTCTGGAGCAGATTTGATCAGGTGCTGCCGTCTGAACCGGACTCTCTTGCCTTCATATAGAGGCAATATAATCTATGAGACACCAGACCCAAGTGCATGACACTGTGTTCACACTTCTGTCTTTCACTTCAACCCCCTTCCTCCCACTTACAGCCCTGTTCTAGGCATTGTTTTTCACACATGAATGTCAGCAGCATTATAAAACTCTTTCGAGAAACACCAACGATTATAAAAAAGTGTCTCGTTCTTCCCACACAGGAGCTATGAAAATGCACTTAATGCGATACTGATTCTAAGACAGTAAGCCCTCCTGAGAGTCAAGGTGCACTGCATCAGTTTGGGCTGAACATCACATTAAGTTCACATGGTTTCCAAGTAATATAAAAGCAATAAGCTTACTTGTGTCTACCTACAATATGCCACACATACGTATTTGATTTTAAATGTTTCAATGGATTCAGAAATTGCAAGTTTGTTGCCACTACTTTCTGTCAACATTTCCAAAGTATTTATTATTTTAGCTTAGGTTCAAAGCAGCAATAATAGTAATATTTTCATTCTCAGTACTAATTCAATACTTCATGTCAGAGGATCCAATTCTGACGACATTGACACTGACGTTCCCCAGTATAGATATATCAATTACGATTTCCAAGTAGAGATGAGATGAAACGGAGAAATACAACCAAACTAAAATACTACTTAGAAAAAAATCCCAGAGTTCCTGAATACATTTATTATTCAAATAATTATGGCTTTATTCCTGCTACATTAGCTCACTGCAAACTATTTCACAAACCTTGATTGGCATACCATTGATTATGCAATTTTGAAATGTTTTCTTGGAGGGAAGTGCTTTCCTTTGTTTCTTTACTTCTATTCTCAAGATACTCAGTTTCATTTAAGAGATCACAAGAAGGTTTGTTTTCTGTCACCTACTGAGAGCCTTTTCTGCTTCTTACACCACCCCACCAGAGAGTAGGCTGGGGATACAGAAGAAGATGGGAGTGGATACAGCTGGGACAGCTAACTTCAGCTGACCAAGAGATATTCCATACCAGATGACATCATGCTCAGCATACAAAGCTGGGGAAAGAAGGAGGAATGTGGGGACATTTGAAGTTATGATATTTATCTTCCTATGTAATCATTATGCATGATGAAGCCCTGCTTTCCTGGAGATGGCTAAACATCTGCCTGATGATGGGAAGTAGTGAATTAATTCCTTGTTTTGCTTTGCTTGCACACATAGCTTTTGCTTTATCTATTAAACTGTCTTTATCTCATCCCATGAGATTTCTCGCTTTTACCTTTCTAATTCTCTTTTCTATCCCATTGAGAGGAGTAAGCGAATAGCTGTGTGGTGCTGCGTTGCTGGCTTGGGTTAAACGATGACTGTATCCTAAAATTGATGGTGATGATATACCCCTGAATTTCAATTTCTCTCCATACAGAAAAAAAAAAATGAAAAGAACACTTTTGAATTATTTTATTTGAAAATTTACTAAATAAAATTAAAAAAAATTAGGAGTCTGAAAAATTACTATCCCACACATAAAGACAATTAGCACTGTATTACATAGGCACTAAACAAAAATTCATATTGTTGAAACAAAGCAATTACACTAAGTAAAGGAAGTAATAACATATTTAGTTAAGTTTAAAACTAACCCTCTAGAATAAAAATTCTAGTAATTCTGTAGGTAAAGGCATTCGGCATTTAGTAACACAAAAGATGCTTACCTAGATCACATTTTTCCCCACTGAAGTCAGTAATACTGATTATCTACCTCAATAAGGCCAAAAAGATCACTCAAACTTCATGTCAGCAAAACATTCTGATACTCAATACAAATTCAGTATCAGACAAATGTAAATGTAAATGTTAATGAAATTCACAGCTAATTCTTCTGATACTGGTGGAACAACACTAGGATGTGATCAGTATAAATAAGACAAGAACAGGCGTTGGGTTGATTGAATTAGAATGCTGACTAGTCCGTCGAGTTTATTATATGGATTATACAAGGAAAAGCATGGTAGGAGAATACAGAGAAAGTCTGCCCTAAGTGAGATGGATTTAGTCTTCAAATGAGAGGTTTTGTCAATTTTTTTCCTGGGATTACTTTATTATACACAATGTTCTTTAGACACAGGGGGAAAATACACTTGTAGTTTCTCTCTGGCTGCATGCATGTCTCTCCCCGGCTAAATTACTTGGGGTATGCGGGAGGAGAGGGAAACAACATTTTGAATGCTATCATTTTCATTTACTCCAACTACTCCTGTGAATTTTTCTCTTTTTCTTCGGAAAGAAGCAAAGTGCTAAGAGATTTTGTTAGACAGACAGAAAAGACTCACAAAAGGATTGAGGGGAAGGAAACTGAAAATCCTGCTTCCTCAGCTACTTCACAGACACCCCTCCAAGAGTAAAGGTCAGTATGAACACTGAAACTGTGGCCCAGGCAGTCAGGTCCCAAAGGAGAACTAATATAGTCTCATTCCGAGTAAAAGTGAAAAACCTTCCAAACAAAAGGCTGTTAGATCATAAGCACAAAGTAATACAGAATATAATTTATCTGGAAATCCCAAAGAAAACTTTAAATGCTGTGTTTTTTTTTTTTCTCTCGATAACATGACTTTAAAATAAAGGACAAGTCATATCTGGGAATGGATTTTTGTTTTGTATACAAGTTCCTCACTCCAGATCTTCCTTTATGCTAAGAATTTCATAAAATGAAGTGAGTTGTCATTAATAACTTAATCACAAAGAATTTACAAAAGCATATAGTAATATTGGGTTAAAATTATTAAACATTAAACTAACTTACTGCTGAGCTAAAGACACATTCTGTATGGAAGTCCCAGACAGGAGAGATGGAATTTGACAGCTAAGGATGTGAAAAGAAAATAAATTTTTTAATCATTTAGGAAATTAATCATTTTTGTTGCTGTTTCTGCCATTTTCCATCTTAACCAGGCACATTTATTCTTGTCCTTCAATTTGATCTGTCCTTAAATCTTCTTTTACATTTGCAAGTTAATAATTTAAAACTGAAAACCTCATTATTTAAGAATGAGTACCAGGCAGGGAAGGTACAGAACAGAGACAGAAGTTTTTAATACTTACAAATAAGAATCAAAGAACTTGCTAGTGTAGTACCATAGCCTGTAGGACTATAGTGTGGGACTCACAACTTATGACTTTCTGAGTAGGACTGAGGATTCTGTTTATTTAATGACATCAAACATACTACTTTGTATTACAAGCGTGGTCATAAACATCTTTGATTTAAACAAATCCATTCTTTGCTCAAAGCTATGTCATAAAATTGGATCTTCTTTAATGAGGCCTTAGAAGTAAAATTAGAGATATCCTACTTACTGTAATTTGAGTTTACTGTTATTTATTTTCCTTCCAACAGTTGTACTCAACTGTTGAGGACCAGGAATCATATCCTTTACAGGAGACTAGTATTCTTCTCGTAACAACAAGGTTAGCAATAAATCCCAGACCCACAGTTTAGCAAGGGAACAAAGATTCTTAACTGATTGGTTTTGACAAACTGAAGAATCACAGCACCTGTTTCAAGCTTCTCCCACCTGACTTAAATCACTACTGATTCTGAGCTATTCTTTTGAAGCTTTTTTTTGAACCCTGATTAGAACTAGATGGTAAAAAAATTAATGTTTTCAGTTCTGGATAAGAATAATGGTTTGAACAAAAAGCTTTGTTCCCTGGGAAATGTTTTCAGTTCTGGATAAGAATAATGGTTTGAACAAAAAGCTTTGTTCCCTGGGAAAACCTGTACAAAAACAGAACGACATCACAAAATAAGTTTTGTTTCCCAGTAGACACCATCATGTAAAGCACAAGCTCACCACTTTATACCGTATCATGCTATTCTGTAAATTATTGCAAGGTCATCTTCACTTTGAAGACTCTTCATTTTTAAAGTGAGCTCTACTAAATTGTTGTTGTAGATGTGAAAACCATACTCCTCATTCCTGTATCACAGAGTGAAGAGCTGTATAATTAACAAAATCCCCTAACTGCCTGCAAGGGCTTCTCTCCAAGAGATCTTCCAGAAATTCCACTGATGGAGGTTACCTGCAGACATGTCATAACCACATGTATGTATGTATGCATCTCCATACTTCTCTTTAACACATGTAAATTACATTATATAAAAATATAATTAAAGGATTTTTTTGTGTGTGTGTGTTTGCCCAGGATTTCTACATGTTCAATCTTGTAGCAGAAACTCCTAAGAGACTTCTGGACATCCTGGAGACATCTGCTGTACATGTAGCTATTCAATCCACAACTCATTCATAAGGAATCTCATATTAATTGGAAATACAGGGTATTATACTTATTTCTACCTTGGATCTGTTCAAGAAAATACTTTTTTTTTTTTTTAAACAATCTGGAGTGTCTAAAAGACATAAACCAATGAACAAAGACACTAGGTGTCAAATTACATGTTAGTGCAGGTTTTGTAGTGTCCAGTGATATGGGCCACACATAAATTTTGCTGAAAAAGATACAGAAAGAATCTTTTGACTGGAAACAATGAATCAGAAGTTTCATCCACACAAACATCAGAGACAGAAATGAATGATTATGCCATTCAGCCAACTCCTCCCCACCTCCCACTGCCAAATACAGTTCCTTACAGGCTATTTTCAAAAGTGTTTTGTTCAGTTATAAACTTACATATTTCTGTTATAAGATACAGGAAAAGACAGAGAAACTAAATTAAAAGATTCACATAGAAAGGCACAGCTTAATAAGACAAACTTGTAAATACATTTTTCTCTATTCCTTTCAGCAGCTTTTGGCCAAACTCCCATTGATCTCCCAGTTATTATTAGATAAAAACATTCATCTGCCTTTTCACCACTTTTATAGCCCCAGGCATCACCTTAAATCAGTTGCAATTGAACATGACATTTAATGTCAAGCTCAGCACTGCTAATGCAATTGTGATGGTCTTTAGAACAACCTGTAGCATGACCTCCTTTCTGATGTATGTGAGCTGTATATCCCTCTTTCCAGCCTATTCTATATTCCTGGCCCAGACATTCTACACAGCTAATACGGAATATATTTGTTTCCTCAATTTCATCTCCAAAGCAAGCTGTAAGTGCTATTTCCTCAACACTACTTTCTCTTCCTCTAGTGTTTGACAGGAATAGACCCCTATCTGCAGTCTCACAAGTGAATGCAACAGTAAGTCAATTTTTCCTGTGGTCAATAAGTGTGGTTTGTTTTTTTTTTAATTTAAGAGGAGAAATAAAGGAAACTTATGCCCTTCCCCACAAAGGCTTCAAAAATTATGAATCTACCTTTGTCTGACAACAGCAGAGAGGGTCCAAATGTAAATGAGTTACATGAATGCAGGGAAAAGGAAGTAGAAGACTTCACTAAATTGCAATGGCTCTACGATTTCTATTTCACAAGGACACACAAATAAACCTTTCTGAAAATGCATTTTGTGACAGAGTAAGACGTATCAAATTTTGATCTTATAATCTATTGCACTTTAGAGGGTAACAAGGGGAAAGAGCAAAGCACACTGATGAAAGACTGTCACAGAACAGCTGCTTTTGGGTTACCTGGCTTACTCATAGTTCACCATCCTTGAATATCAGTGTCCTGGAACAATTTTCTGCCATTTGTAGATCTGCAGTAATGACTGAGTTCAAATAAACCCATTAGAGTTCATTAAAAATGAGACAGACTTTGAGAAGAAAGAATAGGATCCTATTCTTCCCATTCCCAAGAAAGAATTGCAAGACAGAAAACAGGAAAGACAACTTGAAATGTTTTACAAACTCCATAGAAGGATGAGGTAGAGTCCAGGCAGGTAAGACACCTGTCAGTAATGCTGTTGTTTAATAGTGTGCTGTTGTGTTGTTACGACATGTGCTAAAAGGTGAACGTCTCTCTAGGCATACCAAGTTGGCTTGTTGTGACAAGGACAGTGTTTATCTTAATTGTACCTGTAATGGGGAGACGATAATAGTTTGAGCATCTGGTTGACATTTCTTCATGTAAGGAATACTTCAGATGGTTCTACTGAAATGAGATCTTTTGAAAAACCTCAAGAAGTTTGGGTAATCATTCTAAATAGTCCTTTGTATAATTTTCCGTTATTCTAGGGATGGATATGTTGGTAAAGAAAGTACAAAGGCATGAGATACTGAAAATTAATTGCTAAAAATATCCACATGCTTTGGCCAATGGCAATATACAGTCAGAAACCTAATGAAACAATTCTCAGTTAGAGATGGCAGGAAATAAGTAGCCAGCACCTTCTGTAATAATGTAGACCTTTATAGGGGGGTGATTTTAACCCTATTTAAATACTATTTGGGGACTAATCTCTGATTTAGCCTTGTACTTGCCTTTGGAATTAAACAGATTTTACCCTATTCTCTCAGTTTCTTATGTCCCATTGTTGTGAATAGCCATAGTCACCACACAGTTGCTCGCTCTCTGTCCCTGCTCTCCAGAAGGATAGGGGGGAGAACTGGGAAGAAAGGAAAACTTGTGGGTTGAGATGAAGACAGTTTACTAGAACAGCAAAGGAAAATTCCAATAATAACAAAATATAAGGATACTAAAATACACAAAATGAATGATGCATAATTTCTCATCGCCTGATGTCCTAATGACAGATATAGCCTTTCCCGAGCAGCAATCACAGAAATGAAATCGAGCAGCAAAGGAACGAGAGAGAGATGGCCCTCCGGGGAAGCCCCACTTAGATACTAAGCACGACATTTATGGTATGGAACACTCTCTTTGGCCAGTTTGGGTCAATTGTTCTGGCTATATCTCTCCCAGCTTCCTGCATCTGCACATTAGTGAGACCTGGGAAGCTGGACAGTGTCCTTGGTCTCTTTAGCAACAGCACATAACATCAGTGTGTTTATCAACATTCTTCACATACTAAATCCAAAACAGGTCAGCTACTGATGGGAAAATTAACTCCATCCCAGTTGAAACCAGGACACCTATGAAAAAAAACATGAAGAAATTTGGTCAGTTAGTATAATACATTAATTCCAACAAGGACAAACTCTCTTACTCTTCTGTAACTATTTTGGTGGTTTTATTGTCACCATTCACCACCAAGGGCTTTAAACAGGAAAATCAATAGCTACAGCAAAATCCCAGCACAGCTACGATGTTGTTTATCCTGCTGTAGGTTAAAACTCAGCTTGAGGGGGTAATGCAATGAGGTTGAGACAAAAGTGGTAGGGTGGGTTTTTTCCCTTGTCACTGTCAGCAACGCTGAATGGATAACTTAAAACAGAAAAGAAGAGAAACAGCTTCTCCTAACTATAATGGCATACCAAATTTGCCTGGACTCCACTAGAAGCCAAATCTCTGACGGAGAATGCCACTTGCATAGTGGTTCATAGGGGCACCACAGAGAAACCTACAGGGCCAAATTTGGTCCTTGATGAAATGAAGATTAATTACTTTTAGAAATAATGGATGTGATGGATATGGCTTACTGGAGTCTGGATCTTACCCTAGAGGAAACGTCAAAACTTCTCAAAAGAATGAAATAAAGCATAAACGTTATCATAATCAATGCTGCACCAAACCTTACATCAAAGCTTATCAAGGAATCAAGTGGGAAGCTTGAACTTCAAATACCTTTGATTAATGGGGATTCTGAATTTTTGTTTTTACCAGCATCTTCCTTATTTCCTCAATTTAAGCCAACTGTTATTCTTCAAGAAGCTCACTTCTTGTAAACATTCTGTTTTGCCCTTAGTCACAACTAATTATTGAATATATTCATTGGATAATTTGGTTCAGTTCAATGAACTGGAGCATATATTCCTGAAGGCCACAGGTTTGAAGTAATTCTTTTCCCACTTTTCCCAATTCTTCATTTATTCTGTGTCTCACAAACTTTTTCTCAAGTCATTTTGTTTTTAAAAGAACTTCCCCTTTTCTTAAATCCCTTATCTATAATCCTTCTAACATCATTGCTAAACATGCTACCAGTATTTGCATGAATTCTAAAGTTGGGGTTTTTTTACAATGGCCTTAAAGTTCTTTATAATACTATTTTCTTTACAAGTTCGATAATAATTTTTGCATGTGTGTACGTACACACACAAAACAATAAAAGCTTTTCCTATTAGAACATTATAGAACTGTTTAAGTAGATAATTACTACATATAGTAATGTATGTAGTAACAATCAAATAAAATGTTACATATAACTTAAAAATCATCGCATAGTTTCTGTAAGCTAATTAGAAACTATGCTGAGCACCCAAAACCAATGATCTGATGAAGAAAAGGAAGTTAAAATCCAGGTATCCATTTAATTGTAGGACAGCGAGATTATTTTGAACAGGCAGAGCTGTTTTATAGTACAATACACATCTTTGAATCTTTGGAAACAAACTATTAAAAAATTCTCCCTGAATTAAGATACTATACATCAGATTCTTGAAAATATAAGCCTTGAAAATGGAAGAGCAGTGGAGCTTATAATGAAAATAGGGAAAGACTACCAAAAATGGTAGCAGGAGACTCTACAGTTAAACTAGCTTTTTTTTTCCCCTCAGTCAATTACAGTCAGCACTGCATTCAGTCAAAAAGTCAAAGCAATGTAGAAGTGATGCCACCATAGTATTGATTTCTGCATATTTCCTGGTAAAGGCCAGCAGTAACTACATTCTTTTCAGTACCAGGGCAAGTAGGGGGAAGGAAGCAAGTAAGTAAATATTTACTCTTTCAACGAACCATCATCTAGCATTATCTTTGCTAGACAGCAGCTTTTAGCCACTGCCCCTAGACTTCACTCTCTCCAGGTGAGGAGGTCATCTACCTTCAAAAGTATAGATTTCCTATGTATATATAAAAATACAGTCAGATTCTTATCTGACCTAAACTACTACAATTTCATATAAGTCAACAGCATTGACATGGTTCCACTAAGGGTAACAAATTTATGTTTCTTCAAACTTCATTTCATTAAATATTTTCAAAACAAATATGATTTTTTTTTCCCAGAGAAATCTTGAGGAGAACATAAGTGCTAAGACACCACAAAGGTATGTACACAAAAAGGAAAATGTCTGTTCTTAGCTTTTCACAAAAAACAAAACAAAACAAAAAACAAAAAAAAAAAACCCACAACCGAAACCCACACCAGAAGAATACTTAAAAGCTATGTTGCTAGTGTGAAAAAACCTTTCTAGCATAGGAACTAATGGATTGCCTACTTTTTAGGATTATGAGATCAGTTACAGTTCCTTCAAATGAATACTTTCACATATCTGAGAAGTGAGGAGCATTTGCATTAAATAGCATAAGAGAAATATTACTAGGTTGGTTTAGTCAGTAAATATGTAAAGCTGTAGTGCATAACAGCGGTATATGCAATTTCTGTATGTTAGCATATGAAGCATCCAGTATTAGATTAAGTTGTGGCACTGGAACTTAGCAACAGGAAACCATGACACCTGCCAGAAAAATCAGGCTGCAAAATGATCATTTCAGAAGCTATTTTTGAGCAGGCTCAACACTCAAGACAACACCATTTCCCCTCCACCCTCTGAGAGAACAAGAAAATTAGATGTCAGCAATCAACAGGGCCAATACAGATTTGATGCAGCATCTGACAGCATTTATGTTAATAACACTTTCTCATCCTACTGTCCAAAGAAATATGCTGTCAAAGCTCCTCATGCAATTAGGACATCTCACTGTAGTTGTCTCATCTTCAGAAAAGAATCCCCTGACAAAAATTTGAGCTACAGAAAACAGAGTTAAGCTTTCTTGTTTACCAGCGAATTCGATTCTCGAGGAATCCATGACCCAAACTGCAGTCAGAGCAAAGATTAGTTTGGTGCAACTTCTGTGAGACAGCTGGACATTTGAATTTCAGAACAGCTCATTACAAGGCATTTAACAAGGTTTGATCCCATTCTGTTTCACTGAGTATTAAACATTATATTTCTAGCCTCCTAAAAAAAGTTCTGCCCAGATAAGTTTGTATTTCATTAAAGATACTTTAAGCCAAGATCAACAGATGAACAGATAAGGGAAATATTTCCACTTACTTCAAAGCCTTTCACTTAAATGCCATGGTCAGATGCCCAACTTACTGGAGAATTATTTCTGCTTACCTCAGACACTCATATCAACGTTTTTAGCCAGGAAGCAGAAATCTATTGCTATGGTGTCAATCAACACATAAATGTCTCCATTATACCAAATATGGGAGGTCAACACTGACTCTCAGAAAATTAAGATTCCTCTATTAGATAGCAAAAAGCTTAGTAACTGAATTACCAGCTTAATGAATAAACTAGTTTGTTTTTTTTTTTTTTTGTTTGGTTGGGTTTTTTGGCATAGTGAGTTATGTTAAGTAATTCCTCTATAACAGGTGTACTGCAGGTGTACTGCAGTACATTCATGTTAAGAGTAGGAAAGAGGACACACATGGAAAGATTTGGGTAATTTTTTTTTCAGTTGGACACTGTATTAACTTTGGAGGAGAATAGAGGTAAATTCATATGGAAGTTAGCTGTTAATTTTAATTTGAAAAAAAAAAAAAAATGTTTGAAAACCATAGGCATTTTCCACATTCAGATTACACATGGCTCTTACTTTGAAATTATTTTCTGTAAAAATTTGTCCAGATTTAGGTTCTGAAAAGATAAGAAACTTCCAGAAAGCAAAGTGAAAAACAACGATCAAGGCTGGTTCAATTTTGATTTTCAGATTGCCAAGAGGATGTAAACCAGAAGTACTGAGTAGCTCTGATCTGCCATTTTACTACTTCTAATTTTTTTCTAAACTGTACAAACAAAACAATTCTTTTTACCACTTCAATGAGGAATCTTGCTTTTTCTTTCACCACTGGGCAGAAACAGAATATGTTAAGTAGAGAAATTCTGTTCTCATGATATTGTGGATATTGGGAATATTTGCTTGTCTTTTGTCTATTGAAAATATACTAGAAAAATAATCCTGACAATATAGTATTCTTGTATGTTTCCTAAGGTGCCAAATAGCTGGATAGTGCAGACCCTTTTAGCGTCAGAATCTCCCACCACAACATTGTATGGTGCGGTCGGAATATCAAATCAGGGTATTCTACTCTTAACATTTGAAAGTTGTCATAAATTTGCAGTTCAGGATATTGCTAAGCCAAAGTTATTTAATACAATTTTAATATAATCAATAGCTAAATTAAGGCATTGATGTTTACCAACCCTGTAATACGTAACTGCTTCATTATCAGATCCAAGGGGCCATTTCCTTCCAATGGATTTCAGTCCACCTCCTTCAACAGTACTGAAACATCTTGTTACAGAGGAACAACAAGAATCATACGAGAATTTTTTTCTTTCTCTACTAATATATTACTTCTCTTACTGCAAAACTACTTTAACCACACAGTCGTGAACTTCTCAACAGGCTCAGCTGAGGACAGCTAGAATATTTCATTCTGCAGTCTTGATCTTATTTTTTGTTTTTCTTAAGCTAAATTTGCCAGTATTTCAGACTAAACTGCTCTTAAAAAAATATATTTTGAAATGGGACAATTCAACACTTTTAGAAATCCTCTCATTTCCATTATATATATTATTTCAAGTCGATTGTTTCATCAAAACTATTGCTGGTGTGAGTAATTTAGTTTCAGCAAATAATTAGCTTTGACAAAGATGCAAAATGAGAACATTAACTACTGTTTTACTCCCTAATCCTAAGAGGAAAGGTCTTCCAAAAATGCCATGTCCTTTCATAAAATAATGACTTCCTACTGCATAGTTACAAACTCTGATAGGCTGTTATATAGCAATAAAGCAGTAGAGATGGTATGTGTTAATACTGTGGAATCTATTCCTTAAGTATATATGTAATATTAAATACAATGATACAATAAACTTATAAACACCATACATGGTTGGACCAGGGAATAGAAGTTATTGTAATATTCCTTATGTTTCTTTCTTTTATATCTTTGCACCTTAGTTTTACTAGGGTTTGGAGAAAAAAAGAGGCATAAAATGACTTCCCCCACCAACTTGGAAGTTGTTTAAAAAATCGAAAAGCTATTAAGTTTTCAAATCATTAATTCACAGAATAGAAAAGCTGTCTTTTACCAGAGCAGAGCAAAGCATGAAAATACTTTAAAAGTTACTTAATTCCCAGTAAGATTTGCTAGGGCCTGCAAAGTATGACAAGCAGAGAGAGAGGGAAGCCTGGAAGTGTCTCCCTGGAAGGTTAGTCTAACATCCCCACATAAATGATCAGATACCTATAAAGGCAAATAAGGACGTGGAAAAGACGTAATTGTTTAAGATATACCCTTTTCAAAATACTTTAGCATTAAACAAATACAGCTTTGTCTTGAAAAAAAATATTTTATTATAGACTATCATAGACATAATTCAAAAGAGGAGGGGAATTGTAGAGGCTGGACCCAAATAAGACCTGCTTAATGATCTAAGATGAACAACACAACTGCATTCTATGAACTGTTTCCGCCACACACAGTGGACATCATCAGGGTGCTAAACTTCAGACTAAGTGAACTTGAGTACACGTAGTTGTAATTAATCCTGTAATGACAACACTTACATGAAGTCCTGATATCTCATTGGTTAGGTTAGACATGTAGTTGAGTTTCTTCATGCCTGTAGAAAATAAATAATGCTTACCTTTCCCCTGCCATGTTGGCAGGATAAAAATATCCAATACAATATCCAGTACAATAAGTATTTTTATTCTCTAGGAAGGGAAAAAAAATCCCACCCCATAATTGCTACAAGTAATGTCTAAAATAAACTTTCATAGTTCTACAAGCTAGTTAACAAATGTGATTATGATAATCTCTTGACATCAATGCAGTATCTCTTCTCATTTAAAAGACATCCAGCATATTTTTCACATTATGTATATTGCAATAATTTATTCTACCTCAGAATACAATCATAGTGACTATGTAACGACACCATAGAACAGAAAGTTGATAAATATCTCAACCAACCTAGTAAACCTGAGGGGGAAAAAAGCATTATGACTCATAAAATGCATGGTCTGAACTTGAGTTTCAAATCCTGTCTGAAATGCAGAATCCGTTATACCCAATGAAATCAAAATAGGGCAATGATAGAAAAGACTTCATCACTCACATCTTACAAGCCTAATACATCTTAACCATAGCAGTACAATAGCTCAAACAATCAAGAAAAGGATCTTGCTAGGCAAGAGAAAGCTCTAAACCGGTTATTTCTGTAAAAGAACCTTCCTCTGTGTAAAAGCTCATTCTCTCACACAGTTTTTGTTCAATAATATCAAGGTCCTTGTTGAAGTACTAAGTTCCTTTTACATGTACCTTCAGAGACTATGACCTGTGTTCCACTTCATAAATACAGAAAACTAGAACAAAGTCATATCTAGACTATGACTACCACTTGACCTAAACTCCCCCTCTCAAACAGACAAAAAAGTCAGTCATGGATTTGAAACCGGGTACATGTTAGCAGAGCAGTGAGCCCAACAGGATTTCAGCACACAGCTCATAGACATACACAGGTTCCTGACTTCAGTTCCACAGACTTCAGGGACCTATGGCTGTGTTCTTCACCTCTACAATTCAAAGCCCATCTGCATGTAGTTAAGAGCAATTTTATTAGCTCAACATGGAAATGTCACTGAAATAGATATTCCTAGACTGAACAACATAAGAGTGACAGTGAAGAATATTAACAAGAGAAAAGTGTACTTAACTGAATAAAGGAGTATGAGGCTTACATGGCAAATGTATCTTGTTTTCCAAGTCAGAAAAATCTAAATGGGTTATCTATAGAAATTAATTTTAAGTCATTTTACCTCTAAAATATTTAACTTATCAGTACCTAGTATAATGACAATATCTATTCGAAGGCCACATGCAGTTTATGAACTTAGCATCCTCAAGAATAAGTGAAATAATTCTGCATGATGGACCAATTCACTACATGGCTGCTGAACCCCTGAATGAAATGAAAGGGAAAAAACCCAAAGGCCTCAGAACTATAAATCACCCCTTTACACACTTTTCTCAATTTTCTCTGTCTCATCAACTGTCTTATTGTTTTGGTTTTAGCTTATTCTGTTGGCTTTGAGCAGCCAATAGGATAGCTCATTTAAGACAATTAAAGAAGGAATCAAACACATGTCTATTTATTTGCCTAAACTGGATTGGAGCAGTGTAGTTTTTGTTGGTATTTTCCTCTCAACTCCATATATTTATAAACCAATACTAATCCTGCACAAAAATGGTCTCTGACACTTCACCCTGCTTTATTTGGGGAAGGATCAGATACAAAAGGCCATTGTCTCAGTAGAGCACTCAGATTTCATTACTGAAAAGGACAGGCACGTACAAATAACTGTCCTTACATAAACTCAGTAAATTTTTTGAAATTATGTTTTATGTTTGGAGTAGTAACTTTCCAAATCCAGAGACTGGATTACAAAAATATCACAGATCTTCTGGGTCCATTTGGAGAGTGTTTACTGTTTACATTTCATTTTCTCTGCGCCAGAGGCACAAGACAGATGCAGGGGAAAACAGCAGCTTTGCCATCCTCACATGTCTTTGCAATCAGCCTTATCATTGATTTAGTCATGATTTTCTTGTAAACTTCTTCAGAAATCATTTATCCATTTTGGCAAGTATGCCTTCAAGTGTAACTTATACAACTTGAATATATAAGAATATTTTAATTCTAAAAACCATGGCAAGAATTTTCTGCTTACGCTATTATTCATATAGATCAGAAACACATAGGCAAGCTGCTGCTGAACTGAGCCAACTTGCACAAAGCTTTCCTGACAGCATGAACCATAAAAGTACTGTTTAGATAAGTTCAGTGACATATCAGAAGTGCATGATGACAGGCATTTTATACTTTCTTTAGGTAATACATGCTTTCTTTGTAAAGTACTGCAATCTGAGTGCCACACTGATCTTTGTGTTGGACTTAAGTGAATATTTGGGGAACAAAGCTAGTCAACAAAGATATTTTAGATAGCAATTCTGAAAAACTCCAAGCGCATCAGACCACAATATTTTTTTCTCAGTACTGATGAAATCAATAATAGGTACACAAGCTAAATCATTTTGACATAAGAGAAAATTCTTGGTGCATGAACCTAGTATTGAAAGGTAGGATCACACAGAACTAGCTATATTAATTTCAACTAAGTCAGAAACACAAGGAGAAGGAAAGCATAGGAAAAGTGTTTCAGAAAAACAATGAGCAAGAAATACTAGTTTTCCTTTGGATGAGAAAAATTAACAGTTACTAAACAAATTTCTTGTTAGGATAGCAATGATATCCTGCAAAACTCGGTTCTCTTGTTGTAAGTAAATAATATTGAGGCTAAAACAAAAACACTGATCAAAGCACGCAAACAAGTCTTGTAGGGCAGTCAGTACTTCAAATGAATCTGTTGATAATTTTTATGGAGTCTATCACACTTTTAAATATATTTCTAAGTAAGTATATTATTGTTTCCTATTTTGAAAACAAAGCTACCATTAATTTCTGTGTGGTACTTTGTTTTTATCTAGTTTTGCAGTGCACAGGCCTGTCTTAAAGATTGAATTAATATGACACAACAAAGTTGTACTTTGCTTGTTTTCCCTTCACTTTAGAAAAAAAAAATATTTCCTTTTATATGTCATTTGTTCTTATCAATGAAAGGTGACAGCTAAAAAACCCCCCACATACTCATAAAACTAATTGGGCACTCACTCCTTGTGATAATCCTATGATAAAGTTTTCCGCTAGCTACTACAAAATTGGAGAACTTAAGAAAACCATACAGAACATAGTGTAAGAACACATACAAGCAGATCTTTTTTTGGAATTTATTTGCAGATAAAAGTGTACTGACATCACTTTCAGGGACGCTCAACCACTGTAAACCGAATACTCAGTGCCCCAGAGTAACTCAGTTTTCTAGAAAGAGCACGTCTCAGTGAGTTCTTGTAGTCAATGTACAATAGAGGGACCCAAAGAATTTTAATGAAGCTACTCTATCTTCTTTCATGTGAGAGAAGAATGAGGTCCTAATGCTTAAGGAGAAGTACAGTAATACCTTGCATGGACATGCAGCCTTTTTTTTCTAAGGAGACTGTTAGATTCCAAGTAATGAACTAAGCTCACAAAACAAAGCCAATAATTGCAGAATTATTTAAATATTACACCATCTTTTGAAGCACTACACTCCAATGTATTACCTACCTTCAGTAAATGTTCTCTCATCTTCCAATTGTATCCGTCAATGAACTGTTGAGAGTGGAACAGACTCTGGAGATGTCCAGTTAAACATGACTGTGTTTGACTTCATATATACACAGACATATAAAAACACACACACACACACAAAGGTTTGTGTATATATAATATTTATATATTTTAATATATAGATATATATATAAAGGTTTCCACAGTTCCTAGTTGGATACCTCAAAGAAAATGTCACTCATTATCCAGTTGTAGAGAAAAAGTTCCAAACCTCTTTTTCTCTTAAGATGACATAGGGAACGTGATGACGCAATCAAAACACCTTTTTTTTTTTTTTTTTTTTTCAGGAAAGTCTCAGCAAACCTGTTCAACTGCTGATAAACTGCTGAGCATATGCCTCTGAAATCCTTCCTTAGCTTCTCATCCCCTTTTAGAAGGCATTGCACTAGAAATCCATATCCTTCTGCCCTAACTGGTTCATAACAAACTAATTCTTCTGCAGCCAAGAAAGTTATTTTAGTTTCTATACCTCTAAAGTGGAAATACGAACACCTACTCTTCAAGGGAGTCCTTCAGCTTAGTTATTTGTGGAATATCTGAAATGGCGAGGTGACAAACCATTAACCTGCATGAACAGTTCAATTATTTCTTTAATTGTAATTGTTTACTTAGCATCTCGATTTCTTAATAGCAGATATTCTGTTGTGTTGTGGTTTGTTTTGTTTTTTTTTTTTTAAGTAAGTATGAAAACAGGTCTAGGATAAGCAGGTCTTATAGATCTTTATTTTTATGATCTTTCCCTCTTTTACCTCTTTGTTTAGGTTCCTCAGTAATCTCAACAGATATTTTTTGTTTCACATGCAGGTTTTCCCCAAGATTTTTTAAAAACATTATGCAAGAGAGGCATTATAATGACCTGAGATCCATGTCTTACCTGTAATATATATATATATATACACAATCTCTTTATCATAAGTAAAGTTAGAGCCATACTGTTTCAGCTGCACCTTATGAAAGCAAGAAAATGCTCCCCAGGCAATATGAATTTTAGTGCAAGTGTACTCACAAACACATACAACTTTTTTTTGCAGTCTTGGAGATGCCTCAACATCTCACATCCACAGTTTTGTCAGTATCCTGTATCACATCATCCATTATAGATACATAAAGCTACTACAACAACTAAAGAAAAAGGCAACAGGAGCATTGCTTGAGGCTGTGCATTTACTAGCTCAAGCTTTTTGCTTGTTCATTGAACTGGTACACCTTTCATGGTTGACTTGTTTGGGCAACTACCTACGGAAATTAAAAGAAAATGTAGGGGGAAAAAAGCATTTGTTCTTTTCTCATGGTTTAACCCCATCTGGCAACTAAGCACCATGCCACCTCTTGCTCACTCCTCCTCCTTCACCCCGGTGGGATGGGGAGGAGAATAAAAAAAAAGTAAAACTTGTGGGTTGAGATAAACACAGCTTGATAGGGAAAAAAAAAGGAAGAGAATAATAATAATAATAATTTTAAAAGAGTATACAAAACAAGTGATGCATAGTGCAATTGCTCACCATTTGCTGGCCGATGCGTAACCTGACCCTGAGCTGTGATTCTCCTCTGGCCAACTCCCTCCAGTTTATACGCTGAGCATAATGTTACATGGTATAGAATACCCCTTTGACCAGTCTGGGTCCGCTGTCCTGGCTGTGCCCCCTCCCAGCCTCCTGTGCACCTCCAGCCTTTTTGCTAACAGGGCATGAGAAGATGAAAAGTCTTTGACTCATGTCAGCACTACTTAGCAACAACTAAAACATCTCTGTGTTATCAACATTATCCTCATGCTAAGTCAAAAACACAGCGCTATACCAGCTACTAGGAAGAAAATTATCTCAGTTGAAACCAGGACAGCTTTGTAGGAGATGAATAGACAAAACACCTACTCTGTTGCCTGCCAACATAAAAGTAAACACAGCTGTATTCGCAAGCAGTCAGCCTTCATACACCCCAAGGTCACAGTCTACACAGCTTGAACAATTGCTTCAATGAAGAGCTGAGCTAGGACCCAGGAGGACAGTAACTGTCTGCTCTCTGGCTGAGTGACAGAGCCATCTCCACTCACCAGAGGAAATGAAAAACTGAAAATTATGGGATACTCTTGTTTTGTTTTGGTGAGGGTTTTTTTTTTGTTTTGATTTGGGTTTTTGTTTTTTGGTTTCTGATTCGGGTTTTTTTCAGATGCTGTTCTCTCAGTAGCTGTTTTGGAGCTATTTCCAAAAGTTGTCTAGAGGAAATAAGCTCTGTCTTTACTTCCAGTACTTTTCCTTCTTTTCCTTGACACTGATAATTGCCTTTTATTCTCTCAGCTATTCTCTAGACCACAGTATCACCATTCCATCTTTGTTCTCCTGCCACAATTTCACATACTTTACAGGCTCCAGCCACTTCTTCCACCGCAACAGCTTTAAAGTTTATCCTTTTCTTCCCTTCCTTGTATTTCAATTTACACAATTCCATACTCAATAATACATCATTATATATTAAGCAAACTTTCCTGACACATATATTTACATTACTTATCATTTTGGAAAGTCTGTACATCATCTAAGGTGGTACTTCTCATTATTTTCAGAGCTGAATCTAAGCTATGTCTGTATTACTCTGTTTTCTCTTTCTGCAATACTTGTTTGACTATGGTATGATACAGTCTCTAAATGAGATTATTGCTTCTGCTAGGTAGGGGGATCAATATTTTGCCTTAATTGTAATGATTCTGATGGAGTGCTGAGTGACCTTGGTTGAGAAGAAGCCAGACTGATGATACCTCATTAAAAAAAAAAAAAAAGATACCTGAAAAAAGGCTTCAATAGTGTCAGTAACTTCATTACTACCTTCATTTCCTCTAGCTGAGTTAGATTTAGATCTTCCAAAAATTATAAAGTGTTAAGGTATGTATAAACTTCAAATGCAACACAAGTCCTGATAGGGAAAGACTTGACACCTTCACAGACAACAGATTAAAGTTAAAACAAAACAATTTTTTTTTTCTCAAACATGGAGAATAGAAAGCACATAAATTAGATTATTTCTTCATGATGAAAACCACATATCTGTGGCAGTGAGATACACCATTACCTGGGTACTTGACAAGGACACTAATCACTCTGTACACATCTGCTGTCAGTAAAGGATGTAACCCATTCTTCCTGCTTACTGCACTTCATCTATTCATCAAAAATCCACAGACTGTAACACCCATTCCTTTGCTAATTAGATTCAGATCCTGCTGATGGGAGCTGGCATTACCTTTTCCATAACGAATTTCTATGCTAGTGAACAGAATAGATTTAGATATTTCTGAAATAGAACAGAATAGATATTTCTGAAATTTCTGCCCCTCAGCTCTAGATTCCATCTGGAAAAAGTGCCATCTGAGCTACACGGATTAATCAATTCAACTGCTGATGGTCTTAAATATATATCTAACTGGAAAATGAAAATTTAGGATATGCTACAGATACCACACACGTAAAGTGATCAGAAACACCCTTTTATGGGTGGATATCTTAAGTGATTTCACATTTACAGTTGTCAGTGCTAGCATCATTCTCTGAGGAGAAAATAGACAATTTCCCTTGGTACAAGGCCATAGGTTGGGGTTTATTTTCCCTTCTCTTTATTTTCATTTTAGATGTACTACAGGTGCTTGTGGGAAAACCTCTATTCTAACCTAATCATGCTCACTGTGATAAAATGCTAAGAGGCAACTCTGGGAGGAGAATGACAAAATGTATTTGCATAGTTTGCACTACAGATTTTATTTAATTTAGGAAGAAAGGCCTGTGAGGCTTACGGCGTTGTCAAAAACTGTAAATATAAAGGTCCTTTTGATATTTCTTAAAGTGCTAAGTAAAAGGTCCTTTGGATTCAGAGTTAAAGCCAGACTAACAAAGTCAGTCTTCACAGCCTATTGAGTTGATCTTTGGAGGGAAAGTGCAGTGTGAGTAAACTATACTACTTTGAAAATAATTTCAGTTACTTCATCAGAAGAAACATCTCATTCAGCTCTGGACTTCCTAGATTGCAGTCAACTGCAACCTCACAAAACTTCCGTTGCAAATTCTAAAATAAACACACACACAGGATTATTATTATGATTGACATTTAGTGGAAAGGTGTGAGCACTTAAAAAAAGCACTAGGTTATCACCAATTACTTCTTTGAGATTTATACACCTAATGTGTAAAAGTATTACATCCATATAACATACATGTGAAATAGTTCATTCAGTGTTTTCTTCTACTTTGGTTGATTCAAGTATCTCACTTCAATATATATTCAGAGAGTCTTCTATAATATGCTTGTGATTTAATCGTCAAATTATCTAAATGCTTTATAGAACAAACAGATTAACATGGATACTATCAGACACAGGATTCCTAGACTGACTAAAAATAACTGTTCATCAAAGCAGAAACAGAGTAAAACAGCTCTGGAAGGAATCACTGAGAAAAACCTTTGCAAAAGAAAACCCAAAAACATTAAGGGTGTTTACCTCAGAGGTGGAAGGCTGTATTACAGTGCCCGGGGTATCATGAGACACAGCCCAGCCACTTCTTGCCAGTCCAGCTGCAGGAGCCATGGGGTGCCCTGGCCCTCCAGCACTCATCCCATAGAGAGTGTAGTAGGCCAGGACAGGAGTCAGTAGGTTCAGATGAGAGCCCAGGCTGCCAGACAAGCCCATGCTGATGAGGTAGGTCCACTGAGAGTAGCCAGGGTCAGCCACTGGCCAGGGATGGTCAGGTCAGGCCGGGCCAAGCCAGGCAGTAGCCCAGCTCTGAGCAGTGAGAATGGGAGCTCTGGTGGGACCCATGACTAGACCCTCAGCCTAGAGCAGCACCCACAGGATGGGGGTCAGCCCTGGCGCACATCTCCTGTGTTGGGTTTGTGTAGCTGGGGGGACTACAGTGGCAGCTTCTACAAGAAGTTGATAGAAGTTTCCTGTTAATTCGTTGGACCCAGTCAGCTCCAGGGTTGACTTGCCACTGAATAGGGCCAAGTCAATTGGCAAAAGTGACAACGCCTCTATGGTAACATATTTAAGAAGGGAAAAATAAAACCAAGCCTTGCAAAAGTGACAACGCCTCTATGGTAACATATTTAAGAAGGGAAAAATAAAACCAAGCCTTGCAACCCTCACCCTCTGGCCTCCTGTCAGGCCGTCTGGGCCCAACTTGGCCCAGCCAAGAGAAAAGAGAAGATGTGAGAGAACCTGAGAGATGTCTGCCTGAGCCTGATTGTGAAGAATTTATTGTGAGAGGAACAGCTGTTGAATGCCAAGGTCAGTGAAGAAGAAGGGGGAGGAGTAAAGTTGCTCCTGCCAGAGATTCCCCTGCAGCCCGTAGTGCAGCCCATGGTGAGGCAGGCTGTCCCCCTGCAGCCCATGGAGGACCCCACAGCGGAGCGGGCAGATGGCCAAAAGAGACTGTGGCCCGTGGAGGGTCTGCTGGGGACAGCCTGTTCCTGAAGGACTGCACTCCGTGGAAAAGCACCCATGCTGGAGCAGTTCATGAAGGACTGTAGCCCGTGGGAGGGGCCCCATGCTGGAGCTGGGTAAGAATGAAAGGAGTTCTTCCTCGAAGGAGGGTCAGAAACAACATGTGATGAACTGACCGTAGCCCCCATTCCCTCTTTCCCCCGTCCTGCTCATGGTGGGAGGAGGTGGAGATAGTCCAGAACGAAGTTAAGCCCAGGAAGAGGGAAGGGGTAGGGGGAAGATGATCTTAAGATCTGGGTTTTTTTTTTTCTCTATCATTATCCTACTTTGATTTTATTGGTAATAAATTGAATTTGTTTTCCTTAAGTGGAGTCTATTTTGCCCTTAAAGGTATCTTGAATGATCTCTCCCTGTCCTTACCTCGAACCTCAAGCTTTTGTTATTTTATCTCTCCCCTGTTCCCTTGGAGGGTGGGGAATGTGAGTGAGCAATGGCATAGGGCTTAGCCTATAGCTGAACTATGACTTCTCCCCACAGCGCTACCAAGGAGCCTCACCCCAAGGCCACCACTGGGAAGGGGGAAGCTCTCAACTGTGCCGGCCAGGGCCCTGCTGTCTGGCCCCCAGGAGTGGGGACGCCCTCAAGGCCCTGGCACTACTTCATATGGACATCTCACATTTATACATGTACTGTGCCTATTAGACTACTCAGGCATAGATACTTTCTTTCTCCACAGGTCCAACTACTTACTCCCTGCATACATATTTTGAAAAACCCCAAAGAGAAAGAAAATTAAAAACTTTCAAAAAGTGCTTTGAGATACTAAGCTAATTACCTATGCAACGCTGAGTAAACACACAGATCAGGCAACAATGCTGCTATCTACCCTGATCACAGGGAGAAACTAGCCATCAGAGATAACGGAAAATCTACCACTGAAGACTAGAATACCTCTAGGTAAAAGATCTTCAAACACAGACCTTACCTTTGTATCTGGAAATAACAGCATATATGAATTAATACACAGGTGGGGATGCATAAGGCAGCCTTAGGAGTCAACCTGCAATCCTTGGGTCCAATTTACAAATAATGTTCTATTCATTCAAGAATACTTAAAATCCTTCAGATAGGAAAATTACTCCTCCTGGGGAAATTCAGCCCCTGAAATTGAGTTTTACCCTCAATTCACATAACGAAATAATAAAAATGGGTACAGATCCCCTATCAGTTCCATCTGATCAGAGAAAGCCCATTACATATCCTTCTATGCATTCACACACAGAGTTTAGATATTCTCTCCTTTTCCTCTAGCTAAAAGGAAAGTTTTCATCTTCAGTAGGTGTTCAATAACCATTTGAGTGCATGTCCTCATATCCCTCAATTTTTGCATTGTTATCTAATAACTTATGGAAATAAATTACCAAACATATACAAAATTAAAAGGACAAGTACTAAAATATTTTTATTATTATTTCTCCCAGCATTAGACTTATTAGATTTCAGCATACTGCCATCATCCTGACAGTTCTTACTTTCAAGAAATAACTGAAGAACTCTTCTAGGAAATTAAGCAACCTAAACTTGGAGGGTTCTCATGCCCCTGGACTTGTACCCTCACATAGCCTGTTAGATTCACCTTCTTCCTTTTCAGTTTTACACTGTCAGCACGGATGCCAACTAGACAGTCATTAATTTTGTCAGCATTATAAAATGATTGCAATTACTGTCTAAATGTAATTCTCTTCTCTTGCATATACAAAAGCATGAACAGTCGTACTGTGCACTGTTAAGTGGCTTACCTGACCCTATCACAGTGGGAAAAAGAGTATCAAGCAAAAAGGCACTACATTCAACGAATTAAGTGGACTAAACAAGGGATACAGTCAGAGTTAGGTCAGGCTGACAGTACGAGCCATCCACGGTGATATTATGCTATATTTTTCCAGTAGTTTCAGGTATTGTTCTCTCAGTTTTTGGTCCATAGCTGAGATGACAGCTCATTACCCTCAGGCTTTGTTTGTATCACCCTGTTTGCAATGGTTTACCACACACAGATAATTTGCCTTGGTCTCAGCTTTTGGCCAAGACATGGCTGCTATACATGTCACTTGGCATATTAGATTTACAATAATTAAATTTATAGTAATAAAGAATACGGTTTTCAAATAGTAATCACCATTTGATATTTTAATCAGACTGTTTTCTTTCACTTTGTCATATAAGCTATTGGTATTTGTGTCCACTTTTTATCCTAACACATGAAAGGTTAGTTTTCATAAATTTTCTGCAAGGTAGGATTCATATTAACTGTAGTATTTGTTGTAGTGAATGAGCCCATTAGCACTTGTGGACTTGATCTATAAGCGTGTTTTCAGGGCAGGAATCAGAGCAATACTGTAACTATGACTCAGAGCTACCTGCACGCTCAAGACAATTTCCAGACCACCAGAGGATAGTACCTTATAGGCATATTACTTTAAATAATGGAATTTCAAGTTATTATGGCCAAGTGAGTTTAAATATTGAGTGGACTGTCTGCTGTCAGAAATATGGAATAAGTGCTTCCAAATCTTCAGTGACAGGTAAGCCAAAATGCTAAGCTATACAGAATACAACCTGAACACAAAGAGAAGAGTGATGATTTTCAGGTTAACAGGTTGTTCTGGAGCTATGCTGGGCAGCACATCACCAAACAACAGGAGAACCACAAAACTATTTTTTTTTCTTTTCAGATTTATCTTCAGACACTGAGCTAGAGGCTCAACTTGACTAAATGTTACTTTATGTACTCAATGTACGCAGAATACTTCATACAATATAGTATCCCAGCTTTTCTGAACAATGCCCGAACTTTTAACTCAGGCATTAATGTTTTGGACTAAGTAAGGGCACTAACGCTTAACACATTTTGACATTGGTTTTATTTGAAAAATGCTAGATTGCCTTAATATTCCAACTGTCTCATTTTCTTGCATATACCCCCAAAGTATTATTACACAAAGGTAGAGACCAAAAATGAAGTGAAACAAGAAGTGTCTGCTAGCTCTCTACTAGCAACGTAATTCTTTGCTCCATAGATGAGAAAGTTAAGTGTCCCTTAGTGAAGCTGTCAGGTGGGTCTAAATCCTGTGGAGATAAGTACTTCAGCAGTAACAATGCTTGTTTACAGGTGGAAACTTCTTTTAGAGGCATTTCTTTATACGATATGCTTTTCAGCTAAGCCATGAAAAAAACTCTACTTCACAAAACTTTTTTTCTGTTTTAAATACATTTCAAAAGCCTAATCTAGATCCATCCTTCATTCTGGCAACTCACTTTAACAGAATTATTCTTGTTACCAAAATATTTTGTTAAGGGCTCTTTTACTTCAATGTTCATTTGAAGTAGCTTATTGTGCTAACTGAAAATCCATTACTGTTTTTTCCACTTCAGACTTGTAGAGGATTCCTTTTGGATGTAAGAGACAATGAAAAGCTGATGCTGATTTTTTTTTTTTTTAATCTGTGAAAAACAGATATAGATATGCACTCTCTAATCTTCATTTGGCAAAAGAGAAAAAAAAAAGGCTGATTCACAACATCATGCACTACAAACCATGAAGGTAAGTGGCTCTGTAGATCAGAAACTAGAGCTGCAAGTCTCAAAATCTGCTGCATCATTTTACAACTCATGTTCTAATCTTAACATTCTCATTTGTCTTCTGATGATATTGCATAAGGGAACATTCAGGGAACATTCCAGCTACTAAAAATAAATGTAATAAACAGAAGTGTAATAAACTGAGAAAACTGCACCCTTGAGCTTTGGAATTTTATATGCTAGAACCACGCAGTCAACAATTTCAGCTAATATGTTATGCAATATGCTTTGATCAGCTTACAGTACCTGCTCTCTCAAACATAACATAAGCGTAATACCATCCTGATGAGCAAACCAATACTTGAGTGATGAACAAACAAATAACCCATTTTGTTTTGCATGGCCAAGCTGCTTTCAAATGTGGAGTTTATTTTAATTATTTAAATACTTTACTATTTAATAAAAATCAGTATCTGCACTACTTAGCCTTTAATTTAAAAAAAAATGTTTTGCTGATTGTGTCATTGAGAATTTTAAGATTGTCTCACTTAGGTAAGGTAATCTGTCTGTATCAAAGGATGTTCAGAAGCATTTTAGGACAAATTATTTGAAAGAGAAAAAGGAGGGACAAAAATCATTGTTCTGCTTCCTCTAAAACATTATAAAAGCCAAAACATACTGAACTGACACATCATGTAGTCTGAAGAACCCCATTATTGCCTCCTCTACAATGCTTTCACCTTCAGGAGACATCATACCCTAGCATTTAGTGATACTGAAAACATCCAAAACATCCTTCCAAACTTAGTAGTACTTTCTGATATGTTCAATACTATCATCATTGTACCAAATTAGAAAGGATCCTCAATGAAAATTTCACCAGTAAGCCTTATCTCTTTTACAAAGATAAGACTCTTCAAAAATACTCAGAATATGAAAGGATTATAAACAGTTTTGAGATGTATTTGTCTGACCAAGTCGAGATAGTTAGCTGTGTGCCAGCCAGAACAGCTACCAAATGACTGAGGAATATTATGCTCTTCTGCCATTTTAGGAAAGTATATATCTTTAACATATATTTTACCACAGATACAACCATAAATATATACCATAGATACATTTTCAATCAAAATCTGCTTTTCTAGTGTCAGAAAATTTGTGGCTGACAGTCATTGTGTTGGTGACAACTACAATAGAATCACAGAATCATAGAATGGTTAGGGTTGGAAGGGACCTTCAAAGGTCATCCAGTCCAACCCCCCTGCAAGGAGCAGGGACATCCCCAACTAGATCAGGTTGCTCAGAGCCTCATCCAGCCTGGCCTTGAATGTTTCCAGGGATGGGGCATCCACCACCTCAACCTGTTCCAGTGTTCTATCACCCTCAGTGTAAATTTTTTTTTTCCTAGTATCTAATCTAGCCAGCAGCAAAAGCAGTGCCCTTTGTTCTTTAAAACTATACTATACCGTCTGTTAGAAACTCTGTACCCGCATCAAAGACGTCTCAACTAAGTTGATAGCCACAAACTGCACTTCCAATAGAGAGGAAGAACAAGGTAAGTCCTATCTGTAGTATACTCAAGGGCCTTAACATGAGAACCACTCTGACAAGAGCAGGAAAATCATATCAAGTCCTTCCACCAATAAGTGACTATGCTTTCAAGAGCTCTTCCCCAAAACCTCATAATGCTTCTACCAGGAGAAAAAGTAAGCAAAATATTAGTATTTCTATTACCCACACGATTTCCATTTCCCTTGTCCACCTCCCAGATCAGAATTTGGCACTAGCTAACACAGGCTTTATACATAGTAGTGATGATGACAGGACTCTTTCCAATAACTAGATCCAGGAACTGCTTCTTGATGACATTCTCCAATCTTGAATAAGGATTGGCTAATCAACACGCAGAGAATAGATTCAATATAGAAAGCAGCCAAAAGCATGACAGAGAGCAATGATCTGCCTTAAGACCATACTTGTCCCTTTCTCTAGTACCTGCAATTTATCTCCCGCTAGTGATCCAGTGGTCACAAAAAATTACATGAAAATTCTGTTCCACAGGACAGGTCATTATTTTTAACAAAATGGACATTTTAAAAGACTACTTACAAGTCAGCTATCAGTTTTGATTGCAGCCTAGTTTCCAAATGTAGAACATCATCTGTGTCCTGTTTTGTCTTCAGTCAAATTCTAAACTTGTTAATAGAGCCCCACTTAATTTCTGTGGCTACTTTAAGAACTGAAACTTGAGAGGCTTCTCCCACTCTTTCTTTTCTGCTTATGTATCATGCAAGATATAAATTAAATGTGAATAATGGTTTCATAATTTTCTAAGGTGGTCTCAGAAAGATGGCTGTATTTGAAACTCTTTGTTTCCTCACTCTTCATTTGACCACCAGGTCACAAAGTATGATGAGCTAGCTTTCAGAGAGAGTAGTTCTATCATTCCTCATCACACGTCTGCATCCAGAATGATCACCAGGGCACAGCAAGGGTTAGCTGCTACCTAAATGACAATGAGACAGGAGCAAAGTGTGATAAAACAGTCAGCAGCCCCTCAAAGAGGGAGCAGGTCCAGAGATCGTGACCAGGTTCAACCAAGAGTGCAGATCAGCAGGAAAGTTCATAGCAATAAGGTAGATTCAAGATAAAGTCAAGTAAAAAATTTGCAGGTCAGGAGCTGTTAAGGGTAATCAGGGTGAGACACTGTCCAGAGATCACTGAGCAGGTTCAGAGAGACAAGACAGGTCAAGCCAGGAAGTCAGTCCACAGGTTAGAGCCCAGATCAACAGGGTCCACTTCTGCACACAGACATGGCTGAGCTAACTAACAAACAACACTCCTACAGCATAGCTCAAACAAAGACTGAAGACTAAGGGCTGAGCTTAAATGGAGCCCTTGGGCTGAGATGTGGATGAAGGCCCCAGGTGAGGCTGGTCAGGGCCATTAGAGTTACTAGCACACTCAAGACCATGACATAGATGTTCTTGGCCACCTGTTCATGATTTGGAGGTAACCTAATGATCTGCAGTAATTACACAGATATTCTGCCAATGCAAAAGAGATACAGTCTAGGCACTCCTCACTGGGAGAGCTTCCCTGGAGTTTCTTGAAACAGCAGTGAAGATATAGATATACTTTTATTTATCTTTACCACTCACACAAGAACACAATCAGGGCACTATTCAATTAAATCCAAAAGTGGAGTTTTTTAGAAGAACTTCTTTAAAAAAGAAAAAATTAAAACATAAAGCACTTTTAATCTTTAATTCTAGCTGTGCTCAGATAGCACAGAAAACAGGAGCTTAGTAGAATTCAGATAAGCATTAGACTTAATAGGCTTAATGAGAACATGTGAAATAGAATAATTTTGAGAGATACAAATCCTCAAGCTCCAAGGCAGACATCAACCAGGAAATGAGAGAAGCTAAAAGTTCATTCCATTATGACCTACTTTTCAGAACAGGAATGTTCAGAAATGAGCACTTGATCACAGGTTTGACCTAGTGTGAAATCTTGCCTGTATTTATTTACTTTTATTATGGCTTCACTTAACATATAAGCTATGAGGACAAATTCTGACCTAAAAATGTATGAGTAGGTCTTTTGATTTTCAACCTTAACCAGAAATCTGTTTATCTTATGCACCTATGCACTTCCTTGCATTTGTGTATATTAAGATGAAATATTTTATAGAAAATACAAGAGTGCAGAAAAGTTTCTGCCTAAGTTTACAAATCAAAAAGTATAGCAGCACATAGGCAATTCAGTGCATACACAAAACACCAATGCAATTAAAGATGAAGCCTCAGCCTTATAAACAGAAATAAGAATTCTTGGTTTCTTGTTGGAAGAGACACTTGTAGTTCACAGCCTGTAGAGGAAGATTCATTACAGAACCAGAATAGATCTTCTTTACTGGTCCTTATCGCTTATCCCAGGATTCCTCAAAACATTTTGTGAACCTAATGAAGCCTCACAGCACCTCCTCTGAAATAAAAAAAAAAAAAAACCCACCACATTTTATCCTTACTTGATGGGTAAACTGTGAAGTGAAGGCACTTGCTTGTGAAAGACAATTAACTGGCAAAATTGTATAGTGGTAAGATTTTGCCTTGGATTTAGCATACTTGGATACAAATTTCTACTCCACATAGTTAGCTAAGTTAAAGAGTAAAAGGTCAGTTAAAGTTCCCATCATGTGAGTGCCAGGCACTGGACTTATAACCAGTAAAGTCCTGTGGGCATGGTTGTTGTTTCTGAAAATACTGAGTATTGTTTCTATTATGTCAGAACTGGGACCTTTCACATTTCTTTCATCCCTAAACCTGAAAATCACAGATAAGGTATTTTATTCAATGTACCATCTATAAGGGCCAAAATAGTAAGCAAATGCTTACCTAAGAAATACCTACAGAAGGTCAAAAGAAAATACAATTATATTCACCTGTTTCATGCTAAAGTTTCTCCAGAAGAGAAGCTTTGCCTCTTTATTAACCTTTACTTGGTATGTAGGAGGTTTGGGTTGGTGTCTCTTCTTCCTCTTGTCTTTTCAGAGAAACCAAAGACCCTTCTTCAGTTTGTAAAAGGAACAACTTATTTCCAGTATAAACTGTTCTCATACTAGAGGGCTTTTATAGTTCTCCTCTCATACTTACTGTCATCATAACTAAGGGTGCTCTCCAGATAGTGCATATATATAAACCCTAGAGTTCAGATACGTAACTTGGTTACTAGTCCAAGAGTCAGGAATTTCTCTTTGTGGATCTAGCATTCAGCCTGTGTCTTACTTCCTCATTTGTGCAATGAGGAACCTTTCTAGTTCACAGTATACTGAATATGTTAAAGATTGTGAGGGACGCAGATATGAGAGAAATTAGGGCAGATGATAAATCAGGATTGAATTAGGATTCAGCAAAGCACATGTAGACTCCCAGTGACCAATTTTCAACAACTATCTTACTCTCCCCTTTCCACCTACAAAACAGAAAAGCTTATAATTTTCAAAAAGGGGGTTAAGATCAGGGAATCATGAAATGCTAAACCTTAGGAAGCTACCAGGTGCCTGGATTGGGCTGCAAAATGCCATAACAAAGTGGTTTTGATCCTGTGTTAACTTCAGCAACAGCCTATATGGTCTGACTTTTAATCAGCTCTTTTTGACTCATTTCATGATCCAGACCCTTGCAGAAATATACCTTATACCTTCCTGGCGCATCTACCATAAACAGTTAAAATAGACAGTTCTGAAGAACCAGCATTAGATTTTATTTATGTTTCCATACTTGGAGTTAAGCTTTCTCAGACCCAGCCTCTTACCTACAAGAAACAAGAAATTTACTTTTTTACAATGCATTTGCACAAAGTGCCCCTTAATGGCCTGCCAGCCTCCACAGTCTTATTTGTGTAAGTAGAGAAGCAGGAAGTGCAAGGAGACAGATGGGTGAATATTAATTAATGTTTATAAGGCTGGGAGTAAAAAGTAATTTGAAATTTCTAAACCCCCCTTCCCAAACAACCTTGTCTTATTTACATTATCTTATAATGCCAGCAAACAGAATGTACTAAATGCACAAGGAGCTACAAGCTTTATATTAAGTATTTCTTTAAAAATAAGCACAGAGAGATTCACAGCTAAGACTCTTCCTGTTCAGCTCTTCCAGACACTGTCAGAGAGCAAAAGTAATTTCTTACATGGTAGAAACCTGTTACAACCAGAAAACTATGTTACTTAATCTCGCTATTACATGGAGATCCCAACCAAAACTCATTAAAAAAAATAGAACTGTAATGCTATTACTGAAACTCAGATTTGATTCCTGAATAGATACCACAAATGTAGCTATGACTAGTAAAGGCTAGGGTGTCAAGATAAAGTCTTATTGTCCATGTTTTTCCAAAATACAAACCACATATCATATACTACCTTTATGGCAAACAGTTACTATTACTGTGAAGCTCTTTCTCACTGCCAGATTAAGCACAGCACAGCAGCTGTGATGCTGAATGTACTCCATACATTATCTCAGAATACAGCTGCATCAAGATCAGGTATAACCAAACATTACATCTACTTTAGTTCTGAAAACTGGAGTACATCCCCCCTGAACACGGGTAGCATGGTATTGAATATATAGCACTAGGAATGCAGCTGCATTTTCTCTACCAAGTCAGTATCTGTTCTGAATAACTATGTTAAATATGTCCATATACAGCATCTACTGTGCTAGTATATGCACTAGATATTGGCACACTAATGTTTTCCTGATATTACTGCATTCTGGTATGGGCTTTTTTTTTTTTTTTTTTTTTGTAAGCATTCATTAAATACCTACTTATCATACTTCAGTATGAAAAGGGCAGCTTTTGGATGATTTGATGAGGATGGCAGTATAATAAGTCAGATGAAAAAACAGCCTTGAAATGAGAATACATTCTTCACTATTTTCAGGCTTCATTTCATTTTTAGGTAGGAAGAACAGGACCTAAAACTACATAACTGGATAAAAAAGTTATGTCATTGATATGCAATAGGATGCTATTTTATTCACACTCAGTAGCAACGCAATGGACCTGTTCACATGTAGATGAGTAAAGTCTCAAGTTCTACTAATATTGCTATGAATTCATTCACAGTATTCCTGGTAATGACTGAAAAGTTGAGGAAAATACATTAACAGCTGTAGAAACATTTGCAGATCATTTTTCAATTATAGTTTTTCAAATATAACAAAAATGCCTTCTATTAATTACTATATACTTATCTAGCATCTTTCCTGTAGAGAGATCCCTAAGTATTATATACAAATCATTTCATGAACAGAAGAAAGGCATCCAAAACTGGGACAAAACACACAAGATCATTAAGGGGCCACACCACTTCCACTGAGGAGACCTGAAATTGCTTTTAATAAAGGCAGAATCAACCCTTTTTTTTAAAAAAAAAAAAAAGGGAAAAAGGAAAAAAAAAGGAAAAAGGACAAGGAGAAGAAGGTGGAGGAGATGAAGGAGGAGGAAGAGGAGACCTTACACAACATTTTAGTTAGGTAGATCCTTAACCTCAGGGAAATTGATGGATTTTTTTTTGGAAGTGCAGTAACTATTTAAAAAATTTCAATTCTATCTGTATGTCATGATTACTACTCATGGCAAAAAAAAATTGCTGGGCAAAAGTTTTTAGAAATACCTTCTTAATTAACTTTCTTCCTTTCCATTTCATTATAACCATCACTTTTTCATTGCAGTAAAATTGTAACCTCCATTAAAAAAATAGGGAATTGTTTTATCTGGCAAGAATGTATAGAGAAATAAAAATCATATTTATGTGTGTGTGTATGTATTCATGCCTGGTATATGCACACAACCTTTAGTCTTATACTCAGATTCAACTAGTAAAAAAACAAAACAGGAAAAAATAATTTAGACATTAATTCTACTATTGAATCACAATAGATTTCCTGAAATCTCAGGAAAGTCTCTGTTGAAGTGGAAAACTTTATCAAGATTCATCCACCATTTTAGTCAAGAAGCAGATGAGGTAGAGCTCCTAGACAACTGCATGGCTTCCCATTCTAGCACAACAGCATCTCTCCCACACACACCTGGCAGAACATGGAGAAGTGGCTACTCAGAACTGTGCACCCAGGCTGTGATTTCTTGAAAGTTCATTGACCTGAAGGTGATTTCACGAAATTTAAATTTCTGTCTACAGAGGTTCCCAGCCAGAAAATGATGACAGAAGTCTAAATGATGAACCAACAAATGCCACCAGTTTAAACTCTCAGCTTTTCCTGAGTTCTAGGTCCATGGATGCTGGTTTACAGGATAAAATCTCAATAGAAATGCTAATTTAAGGAAAGAGGAACAAATTTTGTAAACATTTTCTAACACCAAGCATCTTTAACCTTTAAAGCATATAGATATCATGCTTAAAGCATATAGATATAGATTTTATCATCCAGATAAAATACTAACTTCTTACGTAATATTAATTGCCTTAGATTCCCTACTGCCTTTCATCTATCTAGAGTATTGTGGTAGCCATCCTTACTTCATAAACACATTCTCAGACCAAGATGTCTTCCCTAACATTTTTAGTCTTCATTTTTAGCTGTATTTAATCCTACTTTCAACATACCCCCTTCCCTCCTTTTTGTATCTTCAGTTTTTTCTCTTGGCTTGTTCAACAAACTTTCTCTGTTGGACTTTTAGATTCCTACATCAACAGCCCCATCTCTCCATTTTTTGGAAGACTCTCTTACACGTTAAAACAGTAGTTCTCTGCACTAAGGCTGGATAAAAATAGTTGGCATACAGCCATGCCATTGTTACATACAGGCAACAGCTCTTCGGGTTTGAACAGTCTTCAATGGTCCTTAAATCTCCAGACTATGTAGCTTGTTTTCTGTCTTCTGAATACAAGACATAAGGGGCAAGAATACGTCAAAATAAAATAGTCTCAGAGAGAATTCACAGACTATTTGCACATTAATTCCCAAGATTACGTCTCAATATAGAAAAAGAATGATGCAGACAAAAACATTACTATATTTTTTGTACTTTTGCTTTATATACACAAAACAAGCCAAGACAACTAATTTCAGATTTTTGAAAATTGTTGTACTTACTATAAAGTTTACATGGCAGGGCTCATTTATACTTTATTAAATTTCAAGCCCCTCAGAAGATAATAGCTGAGATATATACCTTCCCCAGATGAGCTAGTTGGTGTTATAATGGAATCAAATATCACTCACTCCAGGAGAACTAGCAGAGTCAGGTTTTCATGTGAACTCTTTCTTCTAATAATATAGAGAAGACAGAGATTTTACAGAGTGGGCAGAAAAACTAGAGAGAAGAGTGGAAGTGGCAAAGCAAAAGCATTAGAGAGACGAATAAATGCCAAATTTCTATTCATTCACTGGAGTACAAATGCAGCTGACCTAGTATCAGGAACATTATCAGGTGTTGATCTTACAAACATTACAAATCACATATAAAAGAAGGTTTTGCATATGCCTCAGAAGACATTGCAGATGAATTGATCCCCTAGCAGCTATAGCACCTGTGAGTATAAATCACAGGATGCCCAGTAAGGTTGGGACTTGAAACTGAGCTGGAACAGTTCAGAAAAGAACAGTCTAGTCTGCTCTGAGTTGTATTAATCTGCATGAGTAGCATGGGGGAAGAGGAGGGAGGTGGAATAAAAAAGGATTAAGAATTAATATAAAATCAAGACAGAGTGTTACGTAATTTAACCTCAAAATGCTGGAATTAAGGGTTAATCCAAACCACACCGAAAGGAGCTGCTTTTTGCTCTATATTCCCTGATAATAAACTTAGAAGAGGACTTTGTTTAACAGTAGTGTTTTACCCTTTATAAGAATTGAATCTGGGTGCCTATTTTAAGCCTTCAGTCAGATTGCTCACTATACCATTAACAGAGAAGCTGTAGAATGTGAGTTCATCATTTGATGAGATAACTGGAAATTAGAACTCTTGGATCATGTTTCAGTATTTATCACAAGTGCTGGACAACCACATATGTAAATTTATAAAAGAGGACACAACACATAATTTGAGAGTATCCAGGATTATCCTATAGCTATGCATAGTTTAAGGATTATATCTGATGTCTCTCAGATACATTTGTTAGACAAACACAGGTAAAGTTGAAAAATAAGAGCATACATTGTTAACAGGCTTTTGAAGACAACTTTATTAACAGCTAGAAAATATTAGAAAGTCCTCAGCTGAAAGCTGCAAGAAGAAAACAAATAGTTATTTTCTATCAAAT
Organism: Chlamydotis macqueenii; assembly: GCF_036417535.1. Classification (NCBI taxonomy): domain Eukaryota; kingdom Metazoa; phylum Chordata; class Aves; order Otidiformes; family Otididae; genus Chlamydotis; species Chlamydotis macqueenii. Next base: position 47,125,470 of record NC_141560.1, on the reverse strand, counting down.
TCCCCAAGAGATGCTGAGCCTGAAGATTCCAGTATTGGCGTAACTTGGGGGTGGTTTTTAGAACAGCTTGCACCATTTGCTTTCTCATTACAAAAGCAATTTAAAGAACCACTGTCATCTAGAAAGAGCAGGAAATGTCATGCCTTTAAGCATTCCACTTTGTTCCAGCCCAGAGGTGAATGCATATCTGACGGTAAAATAACAAATGTTGTACACACAGCCCTTAGGTACCCTCAAGGAATAAAAGGTTCTATATGAAAATAAGGGATTATTTCGCTTGTCTGAAATGAGCTAAGAAAGATAACGACTGGTCCCATTTAGAAAATGAGATGCGAATAATTGAGAGTGCCTCTGGATCATGTGCGTTCTAATGCTTTTGTTATTACATCCTTTTATGATTGAATCACTACTGTTTGATGAAGCATTTTCTTCTAAACTACATCATTGAAGACATTAATGAAGCAGGAGACCTAGTGAGTTAAATTAACATTTTTAACTTCCAAAAGTTACCCTGATTAATATTAATTAGGCCTCGGAAAGTATAATAGCTAACACTAAAGAATCTAGAATAACACAATATTTAGTGGTTGCTCATTTGATTGACTGTTAGGCAAAGAAACATTGGGAGAATATATTTTTGTTTATTTCCAGTTAATTTGCATTATGGCAAATTTTAGTTATTCCTCCATTCCAAATATCGGCTGTCTCAGCCTGCTGTATAGCTAAAGGTGATGTATTAACATTAAAATCTCTTGTCCCTGCCCTCAGACAAAAGCAAGCAAACACACAAACAAAACCACAGCAAAGAAAAGAAAATAAAAGACCAAAGAAATATGCATATAGTCTGAATTATGAAATTAGTTGTAGAGGATCGCTCTAAATGTAATCTTCACATGTATATGCACAACTGGTGATCCTCTGAAAGCTAAGCTAAATTGGGGAATTATTACAAAACAGAGTTCTTGTGAAACAAAAGGATGTAAAAACGTTATCAGTCTTTGTCACTGGATTTTTCCCTTGCCAATGCGATTCCCACAATAACTTCCTTTTCAAGCCTTAATGAAGTAGGATATTTTATGCAGTAATATTCATGGCAACTACCACAGACTAACACTTCTCCAGAACCTCATATTTTGTTCAGCAGCTCTTCTATAGGCCCTGAAAACCCAGCTGATTACAGGTCGATGTGTGCAGAATATCACAAGAGAACATCAGTAGGATTCTACTGGAGTTTCTTTCCCTTCTCTTCTTCTCTTTGCATGACCATCTGCTACTAATCACTAAAAAGTCAAATTACTTTAGTCTTCTCCAAAGGCACACTTTGATAGATTACATATTTAAATCAGCTTCCCTTCACTCAATTCACAGTCATTCACATCAGCATCATGCTGCTCTTTTGCCTTTGAGCAGGAAGAATTCTCAAGGGAAAGAGAAATTCAGTTCTGATACACGAATTGGACTGGGAACTATGAACATCTAGATCATAATTTTATGAGCACAAAACTTTGCACATATGACTGCTAAAAAAAAAAGTGAGTATGATACATGAACGAATCAGTTAAGAGAACTTAATTCCAGTGCATCTTGCTAAAATATTGTTTCTCCTTCTGTTTTAGTTCTAGTCATCTCAAAACGTAATTCTGCAACTGTGGAAGAGAAGGAAGAAGAGAAAAAAAAAACACTCCCTGGTATCAGCAAATGACCAAGAAAGCTTTGAAGTTTAAGATTAACACAAATAAAAATGCAAATTAGAGACTGCCAAGGCTAATTTCAACACTCTTTAGATATACTGGAACATCAGATAAACAATATGCTCATACTTTTTATATAAGGAATTCTTGGACATATTTATATAACCAATTTCATAGGCTTATTTCAAGCTTCACCTTAAAACCATTTAGATTCTTTGACTCCATTCTACTGAGAAATCATTCTAGAACTTCACATCTTATTGCAGACTTCCTTCAAATCTGCTCTCAATTTATTTATGAGCAGTTAATAATAATTTGTATGGTTTTAATCTTATCCTTTAACAGACATACTTTTCCCCTCCAATACATTCATAGAAAATCACTTCACCTCCTCTCAGTTTTGGCTGGACTACACTGCACAGGCCATTTCTTCTCATGTTCTCTGAACAGCACTATAGCTCTCCCTATTCTGAGCACATTCCAAATCAAATTATTTCTTCTTAGAATAGGTTCTGATATGTCATAATACATATTACTTATTAAACAATGGCACTAATTTTCCTGTAAGGCTGCTAATAATACTCACTTAATGCCTTCTAGAATCTCCTTTGTCATTTCCCTGCTGCCTAACACTGTCAGTAGATTGTCATTCTCTAACTGACCAATAAATTCAGATTTCCTCCTTCTCCCATCACCTCCTCAGGTTACACCTAAGTTCCTAGTAGAGGTCCCTTCACGTGAGATCTTACTACTAAATTTCAATCTAAAGCAATTATTCAGAACAAGATCACCCCCTGACTTTCACTGTTGAATGATACAATCAATCTGTGCCTAAGTTCTTGCCTAGTTCAACCAGGCCAAGTGCAAGGTCCTGCACCTGGGGCGTGGCAATCCCAGGCACAAATACAGGCTGGGCGGGGAATGGATTGAGAGCAGCCCTGAGGAGAAGGACTTGGGAGTGCTGGTGCGCGAGAAGCTCAACATGAGCAGGCAATGCGCCCTTGTGGCCCAGAAGGCCAACCGCATCCTGGGCTGCATCAAGAGAAGCGTGGCCAGCAGGTCGAAGGAGGTGATTCTCCCCCTCTACTCTGCCCTGGTGAGACCCCACCAGTGGGGGGGTCCAGTGCAGTGTCCAGTTCTGGAGCCCCCAACTTAAGAAGGACATGGAACAGCTGGAGAGGGTCCAGAGGAGGGCCATGAAAATGATAAGAGGGCTGGAGCACTTTTCCTATGAGGACAGTCTGAAAGAGTTGGGGCTGTTCAGCCTGGAGAAGAGGAGGCTCCGGGGAGACCTGATAGCGGTCTTCCAGTACCTCAAGGGGGCCTACAAGAAAGATGGGGAGAGACTGTTCAGTAGGGCCTGTTGCAATAGGACAAGGAGTAATGGTTTTAAAATAGAGGGAGGTAGATTTAGATTGGATATTAGGAAAAAAATTTCTACAATGAGAGTTGTAGAGGACTGGAACAGGTTTCCCAGAAAGGTGGTGGAAGCCTCATCCCTGGAAACGTTTAAGGCCAGGTTGGATGAGGCTCTGAGCAACCTGATCTAGCTGGGGATGTCCCTGCTCCTTGCAGGACATTCTAATGACAGCTCTCACATTCTTGAATATAGTCTTTTCTAAGAAGTAATTTATCTTATTTAAAAGATATTGAGTCATATTTTTTGCCTCCAGCTCTGAATCAGGAAAAAAAAAAGTGCAAGTTTTATGTTATTATCATATAATCATAGAATCATAGAATGGTTAGGGTTGGAAGGGACCTTCAAAGGTCATCTAGTCCAACCCCCCTGCAAGGAGCAGGGACATCCCCAAATAGATCAGGTTGCTCAGAGTCTCATCCAGCCTGGCCTTGAACGTTTCCAGGGATGGGGCATCCACCACCTTTCTGGGAAACCTGTTCCAGTGTTCTACAACTCGCATTGTAAAAAATTTTTTCCTAATTTCTAATCTAAATCTACCCTCCACTATTTTAAAACCATTACTCCTTGTCCTATTGCAACAGGCCCTACTAAACAGCCTATCCCCATCTTTCTTGTAAGCCCCCTTGAGGTACTGGAAGACCGCTATCAGGTCTCCCTGGAGTCTTCTCTTCTCCAGGCTGAACAGCCCCAACTCTCTCAGCCTGGCCTCATAAGAGAGGTGCTCCAGCCCTTTTATCATCTTTGTGGCCCTCCTCTGGACTTTCTCCAACTGGTCCATATCCTTCTTAAGTTGGGGGCTCCAGAACTGGACACAGTACTCCAGGTGGGGTCTCACCAGGGCAGAGTAGAGGGGGAGAATCACCTCCCTCGACCTGCTGGCCACACTCCTCTTGATGCAGCCCAGGATGCGGTTGGCCTTCTGGGCCGCAAGGGCGCATTGACGGCTTCTCATCCACCAGCACTCCCAAGTCCTTCTCCTCAGGGCTGCTCTCAATCCATTCCCCGCCCAGCCTGTCTTTGTGCCTGGAATTGCCATGACCCAGGTGCAGGACCTTGCACTTGGCCTGGTTGAACTTCATGAGGTTGGCACGGGCCCACCTCTCCAGCCTGTCAAGGTCCCTCTGGGTGGCATTCCTCCCTTCCAGTGTGTCGACGGCACCACACAACTTGGTGTCGTCGGCGAACTTGCTGAGGGTGCACTCTATCCCACTGTCCACGTCGCCGACAAAGATGTTGAACAGGGCCGGGCCCAGCACGGACCCCTGAGGGACGCCACTCGTGACTGGTCTCCACATGGACATTGAGCTGTTAACCACCACTCTCTGAGTGCGGCCATCCAGCCAACTCCTTATCCACCGACTGGTCCGTCCATCAAACCCATGTCTCTCTAGTTTAGAGAGAAGTATGTCGTGCGGGACAGTGTCAAAAGTTTTGCACAAGTCCAGGTAGATGATATCTGTTGCTCGTCCCTTGTCCACCGATGCCATCACCCCGTCATAGAAGGCCACCAAATTGGTCAAGCACGATCTGCCCTTGGTGAAGCCATGTTGGCTGTCACCAACCACCTCCTTGCTCTCCATGTGCCTTAGCATGGTTTCCAGGAGAATCTGCTCCATGACCTTGCCAGGCACAGAGGTGAGGCTATTAATAATAATTACTATTATTTATCCATCCTTTAATAACAAGTCCTGACCTCTTTCTTATTAGAACTATCTATTTGTCTACCCATATGTATGTATTTTCATGTACTTAAGCATATTTAAATAGGCTCCTTCTCATCTACAGATACAATTCTTACAACTTGAAAGTGGAACACAGTATCTGTTTTACAACTTCCCATGGAACTTTAACAGAGTGCCTCCAAATGCTATTTTAAAATTGAAATTACTGGCGAGGAAAACATGCTTTCTAGCATTAGAAATTTAAACATTCAAAAATAAAATACATAAAACATTTTGTAAACATTATAAAATATTGGTTTCTTGTTACTGTGTTTGTATGCAAGCTTTTTTTTTTTGTCCTTTTAAGTACTTGATAAATTTTTAGGAAGTCGTCAAAATATTCTGTATCATTTACCAAATATTAGATCAGCCACAAATTAAAATGCCAATAAACATTTTCATAACATTTCAATAGAAATGAATGCAAACAGTATATCTATAGAAAATGCTGAAACAAAAATAAAATGCCAAAAGCAACAGTTCCTTTCAAAAGTGTTATTTGGATTAATGATCTTTTTAAATGAAAAAAAAAAACCTTTCAAAAGCAATCAGGTCTACAAACTATTTAACAGAAATACATTTAAAACCACAGAGAACTAATCAATCAGTCTGAGTGCACAGAAAAATGACATGCTACAGGATTTTGACAGAGATGACGCTGCTTCATGAACAAAGTAACTCAATGTGCTTAATCCAGCAGATGAGAATGGGGGACTGGCTGCTCCTCAGTCTGGCAAATGTCCAAACAAGGACTATATTCCTATGACATTTATTGAAGAGTTACTGTTAGGAAGCTCTTCATTCAAAAATACTCATGCATAAAAACCACATTTCCACAACTGTTATATGCATGATCTGAAAAACCTACAGTTATTTTGTACCAGATTTCCAGCACGCCTCACATCCTCTTCTTACAAATCAGGTTCATAATGCATAATTTTTTATTACTCTCAAGACTCTTACCAAATCGGGTATGATGTTTAAATCAAAGTGGGGTGCTGAACATGTGCCAAGCAAGGCAGCAAAAGAACTACTTTATCATTTCAGCACTTCAGTCTTCTATTATGATTGCATTGGCACCCTTCCTAATATATAAGTGAGTTTAATTTGTAGCAGTGCTATAGGGAAGGTGTGCTGCACGAACTCTGAATTTTAATGTAAAACATTCTGGATAATTTTGCACACAGTAGAGGGAAATTAGTGAAGTTCACTCACTTGGCTGCCTCTAAATCTGAAAATGCCACAGATTTGCACGAAGAGTTGAGCAATTCTGAAAATTAATGATCATCACATGTGGATGTAAGACATTCCTAGCAAGTTAGTGGCTTCAGGTACAGATGTTTGAATCTCCAGCAAACCTGCAGCTTTTCTTTTCAAAGTAACCTAACACTCAAAGCTCAAGAGAAGCAAGACAGCATAAAGAAATACAAATACAAGATTCCTCCACCTTCCCTTAATTAATTCACTGTATTTCAACACCCTAATCACTAGAATATCATCTTGTAGCCATTGACTTAACTCTCGCTTGCCTCTGTGAGTCTCTGTCTGACCTGTTTTAGCTTTGCTGTATCTTCTTAGGGAGACTTAGGAGGGCCTGTGAGGATAAGGGAAAATTAGCACTTCAAAAGTTGTAATACAGTTACATGGTTGTAATCACTCTAATTTTATAATCTCCATACTTTTCCTTCTATCCCTCTGCCTCCATCACATTCTTCTTTACTTCGTCTACTAGACTGTCTCACTCCTCTCTATCACAGTAATGTTATCACCTATGTTACAAGATATACAATAGTCCTATGCGGCAGAAAATAACATTACTTTTAAAATGCATACAGGATCAAACTTCCTATCCTAGCACCCTAGCTCAGATCACCCTAAAGTTAATAAGAGTTATTAACAGGGCAGTTGATGTAATAACAGGTAATGTGCAAAACACTAGAAAGTTACATAAAACTAAATCTTGCAGGCTTCTGTAATTAAAGGATTGCACTGCATCTCAGATTAACAACTTTCCTACTATTGCAGTCTCCAGAACCTTGCCAACAACAGCCTCTCTGCCTACCCCAGATAGTTCTGCTATGCACATTCCTTTCAAGCTGCCACACCAGCACTTTTGCAAACAGTTTGTCTCCACATTTTTCAATGGGCTGCACCATTTAAGAAATCCATCTTGACAGTAGGCTACGTGAAAGTATCACTGGTATTTCAGACTACAGTTATATCTCCAAAAATGGAAGAGGAGTGGAGTAGCTTATTTCATCGCTCTTAGTTCCCAAGGCAAGGCTTTTCACTAGCAACCCCCAAAACCACAATTACATGCACAGCAGAGGTACATCTCTCCTGTAATTCTTCTCATCCTAAAGAAAACTCATTCCTGAAACATGAATCTATTCACACAGCAAATAATGGGTGTAATGCATGAGCTGCCTTATCGCCTGTTAAGATCCAGCCTGATGGAACAGTCTTATCATTTCACAAGCACATCATTAGAGATTTAATCAGGGAGGGAAAAAAAATAGGAGTTTTTTGTTGTTGTTTGGGTTTTTTTTTTTTAATTCTTCTGTATGGAAGAACCAGTATCTTAACGAAAGAAGCCAGTAGGAAAAGGGTGGTATTGAAATATGTGTCTATGTCTGTTTTTAAAAGAAGACAAATGATAGGTTATCAGCTTGGATATGCCATGCTTCATCTGATCATTACTAGATGTGAGCAATGAAAACAGAGTTAATGTTCCATAGCGAAAGCAGAAGTGACAGTAGTGCCCAGGACTGGACTTTTACACAAAGAACTCACTGGAAAAGCTCAAATGTCAAGTGTAACAGAAGTTTACATTACTTCAGGTTTTTGACTTTTGCCCTGTGCTTCCTTTTTTCCTATCCATACAAACATCCACAGTAACACAATTTACAGTCTAGTTTTAGCATAGCACTTCATTTTCAGTGATAATCTATATGGTGAATCAGCAGGATCTCCAATGTGTGTGAAAACTCCTTGAAGTTGGAGAAAATAATTGTTATTCTGTCACCTTCATGGGCAGCGTGTGCCTCAAGGATGGACAGATCATAGCACAGGCAAAATTCAATTGGACTTGACATTTGTTAACGCTACTTGCCTGAACTAGAAAGGGGGTAAGTTCCAAAATAGTTTTTTAGCCCTTGCCTAGTCCCTACTGGAAGGGAATTGGTATTTAAAGCTTCAGTGGGTCCCTGCAGCAAAGATATTACTCAATTTCCGCAAACGTTTCTGTGGTGGTTTAACCATTTGCCCTAATGCATTGTGGTTTTTTACCAGATGCATCAACATATTTGAAAAAAACCCAGAAATTTTAAACAACATGGCAGATCATAACACAGAAAATACATCTAGGAGTAAACGTATTTTCAGAATGAAACTAGAAAAAAACCCAAAAAAACCCTAGGATTCTCCATAAGCTGAATTATACCTGTGTATCACATACAATTGTAACTGTGGCTAGGTTGGTGGGCTTGCAGACTGTAAGATATAGCAGAATTTAATCCTTTGTTTATAAATCTCTATGACCTATTAGAAGTCACGGGCCTGATTTTCAGAGATACTAAGCTGTCTCTTCCATTTACTTTACCTGGAGATGTGTGTGCTCAGTCAACTCTCCTGGAAATCAAAACCCAGTAACTTTACATGATATTAATGGCCAGATTCTCAGCCTTCAAAGGAGCTACACTGATTTATATCAGCAAAGACTGTCTCTCATGCTGTGTTTCTGGGTACTACAGCCTCTTTGCTTACACTAAAAGAGTTAGAAGTAAGATAAGTAAGACAGACAGATATAAGATAGATAAAGGAGATAAATTAGACAATAAGGAAAAAAAAATGTTATTTCCAAGCTCTGTCTTGACATGAGACTTTATAAAGTTGGTGAAAAATAAAGGAAACCCAGGGTATTAATATAGTATAAAGTATCTTGTTCTGGCAAGGACTTCTTTGCAAAGCTCAAACTGTAAATATGCAGCATGTTTAAACTATTCTTTCATTTTATAGACAAGAACTAAAGTAAAAGAGCTGTCTTCTGACAGATTTCAGGACCTATGTCTATGACATAACCATCAAGTCACTTGTTTATAATGGAATATAACATACAAAATAATTTTTCCTTAAAGATAACTACTTATCACTGGGGGTAAAAGGGAAAAACAAAAACAAAAAAGAAATCACAATATTTGATAAATAAATTATTTACCTATCTATCTAAATGCCATCCAAGTACTTGAACGCTTGTTCCTATAAATATGAATGGCCCTAAAGAGATCAGAGGTATTTCCTTTCCCTGCTCCCAGATGTAAGGAGTGGATAGGACTAGAAGCTCCTTCCTTCCCAAGGAAAGGGAAAAGAAAAAACCATTGCTTTTGCTTACATCTTCCCCATTACCTCAGGTATAATTAACTGTCTGATGCTACTGTCTGCACCACACAACCTGAGACTCTCTAAAGGATTCTTTGGTAGACACCTAGGAGCTCTTCTAGGCAATATTATTTGCTATTACATGTATGCTTGTGAAGACAGAGGAGGTGCTGTTGACAATGACACTTTGAGGTCACGTGGGACTCGGGCTGCTCGTCTGCAGAGGAGCCGCTGCCTTGTTCCACTCCAATCCTTGCCACTCAGTACACTGATGTGCACGGCACATATCCTGTCAGGATCACAAGGGCTGGCCACCATTACAAAATGAACTACTGGAAAGATCAGTGCTGGTATTTGTTGCTCTCTATCCTAGGACTGCTCCCATAGACTCCTTCCCATCCTCCCCTGAAGCTAGCACTGCTGCCCTCTTCATTTGCCTTTGGCAGGCTGCCACTCCTTCATATCTCCTGGTTTCCAAATGCAACCAACCTGACCGGACACAAGCTGACTGCGTGGCACTCAAAGCCTTTGCACTGAGCGCCTCAGCTCTTTGATCACACAGACAAACAGTGAATGGAATCAGCTAAATCAGCTATACTGTATCACGTAAGTTATTACTCGAGGTTGTGATATGGAAATACCAGATTTTTGAAGGTCACTGTTCATGTAAAACTTTGTAACATTCAGCCAGTTTACCCGAGAAGAATGTTTTTCTGTCTCACAAGGATTGATTATACACAGCAAGGTTTGCCTTTTGACTTACACAGGCTATCAGTACTTAGTACGTTACTTTTTGGCCTATGAACATTTGCCTCAGAAGAATATAGGAAACAATGAAGATTGCCCTTTGGATATCTACAGAGGTTTTCCGGCATCCACAAACAAAGTGACATGATTGAATGACTGCAAGAGACAATTATGATGTGCAATTTTGATGCAATGTACTTTGATCTCAAACTGATAGTTTGGGAAATTCGCCACAGTATCAGAAGGGACTACTCCGTACACATGACCATCTATAAAAGTCATTCCTCCATTTGTAAAAATTTTATAAACCCTCAAAAACAAGGCATTGAAGTCTGGAAGTATGAAGTTTCAGTAGTGTGGGTTGGAATTCTTAATCTCAGTTCAGATTTATTGTTCTTGCTTCTGGAAATAAGACAGATGCAGATAAAAATTCCTGGCAAAGCTATGCCAGGAAAAGCTGTTTCTCACGCACTTCAGAATGTGAGCATGGTTATATATTAGAATCATAGAATCGTAGAATCATAAAATGGTTAGGGTTGGAAGGGACCTTCAAAGGTCATCTAGTCCAAGCCCCCTGCAAGGAGCAGGGACATCCCCAACTAGATCAGGTTGCTCAGAGCCTCATCCAGCCTGGCCTTGAACGCTCCCAGAGATGGGGCCTCCACCACCTTTCTGGGCAACCTGTTCCAGTGTTCTATAACCCGCATCGTAAAAAATTTTTTCCTAATTTCTAATCTAAATCTACCCCCCACTATTTAAAAACCATTACCTCTCATCCTATCGCAACAGGCCCTACTAAACAGCCTTTCCCCATCTTTCTTGTAGGCCCCCTTGAGGTACCGGAAGACCGCTATCAGGTCTCCCCGGAGCCTCCTCTTCTCCAGGCTGAACAGCCCCAACTCTCTCAGCCTGGCCTCATAAGAGAGGTGCTCCAGCCCTTTTATCATCTTTGTGGCCCTCCTCTGGACCTTCTCCAACTGGTCCATGTCCTTCTTGTGTTGGGGGCTCCAGAACTGGACACAGTACTCCAGGTGGGGTCTCACCAGGGCAGAGTAGAGGGGGAGAATCACCTCCTTCGACCTGCTGGCCACGCTTCTCTTGATGCAGCCCAGGATGCGGTTGGCCTTCTGGGCCGCAAGGGCGCATTGCCTGCTCATGCTGAGCTTCTCATCCACCAGCACTCCCAAGTCCTTCTCCTCAGGGCTGCTCTCAATCCATTCCCCGCCCAGCCTGTCTTTGTGCCTGGGATTGCCATGACCCAGGTGCAGGACCTTGCACTTGGCCTGGTTGAACTTCATGAGGTTGGCACGGGCCCACCTCTCCAGCCTGTCAAGGTCCCTCTGGATGGCATCCCTCCCTTCCAGCGTGTCGACGGCACCACACAACTTGGTGTCGTCGGCAAATTTGCTGAGGGTGCACTCTATCCCACTGTCCATGTCACTGACAAAGATGTTGAACAGGGCCGGGCCCAGCACGGACCCCTGAGGGACGCCACTCGTGACCGGTCTCCACATGGACATCGAGCCATTGACCACCACTCTCTGAGTGCGGCCATCCAGCCAACTCCTTATCCACCGACTGGTCCGTCCATCAAACCCATGTCTCTCTAGTTTAGAGAGAAGGATGTCGCGCGGGACAGTGTCAAAAGCTTTGCACAAGTCCAGGTAGATGATGTCAGTTGCTCGTCCCTTGTCCACCGATGCCGTCACCCCGTCATAGAAGGCCACCAAATTGGTCAGGCACGATCTGCCCTTGGTGAAGCCATGTTGGCTGTCACCAACCACCTCCTTGCTCTCCATGTGCCTTAGCATGGTTTCCAGGAGAATCTGCTCTATGACCTTGCCAGGCACAGAGGTGAGGCTGACCGGCCTGTAGTTGCCGGGGTCTTCCTTATTCCCCTTTTTAAAAATTGGGGTTATGTTCCCCCTCTTTCAGTCATCGGGGACCTCACCAGACCGCCACGACTTCTCAAATATGATGGCCAGTGGCTTGGCAACTTCGTCTGCCAGTTCCCTCAGGACCCGCGGATGGATCTCATCAGGACCCATGGACTTGCGCACCTTCAGGTTCCTCAGATGATCCCGAACCTGCTCTTCGAGTACAATGGGCAGTTCTTCCTTCTCGCAGTCCCTGCTTGCACCTTCTACAGCTTGGGTGGTGGGACAGGAACTCTTGTCGGTGAAGACTGAGGCAAAAAAGTCATTGAGAACCTCAGCCTTCTCCATGTCCTGGGTAACTAGGACACCAGTTCCCTTCTGGAGGGGGCCTACATTTACCCTGGACTTTCTTTTGTCCCCTACGTACCTATAAAAGCTCTTCCTGTTACATTTTATATCGCTGGCCAGATTCAGTTCTGCCCAGGCTTTGGCCTTCCTTACCTTATCCCTGGCCACTCGCGCAGCCTCTTTGTAGTCCTCCCAGGCTACCTGTCTCCACTTCCACCCTCTATAGGCTTCCTTTTTCACTTTCAGTTGGTCCAGGAGCTCCTTGCTCATCCACGCCGGCCTCCTGGCCTTTTTGCCCGACTTGTTCTTCATCGGGATGCACTTCTGCTGAGCTTGGAGGAGGTGCTCCTTGAATATGGACCAACTTTCCTGGGCCCCTCTTCCCTCCAGGGCCGCCTCCCATGGCACTTGGCCCATCAGGTCCCTGAAGAGGCCGAAGTCCGCCTTCCTGAAGTCTAGGGCAGAGAGCTTGCCGTGTATTTTCCTTGCTGCCCTGTGGATCTTGAACTCCACTATGTCATGGTCGCTGCAGCCAAGGCTGTCCTTTAGTTTCACATCCCCCACCAGCCCCTCCCTGTTGGTGAGCACAAGGTCGAGCATGGCACCCCTCCTTGTCGGCTCCTCTATCGCCTGCAGGAGGAAATTGTCATCCATGCATTCCAGGAACCTCCTGGACTGCCTGTGCCCTGCCGTGTTGTCTCTCCAACAGATGTCAGGGTGGTTGAAGTCCCCCATGAGGACCAGGGCCTGTGACCGTGAGGCTGCTCCTATCTGCCTATAGAGCACTTCGTCTGCTCTATCCTCCTGGCCAGGCGGCCTGTAACAGACCCCTACCGTGACGTCCCCTGTCCGTCCTCATCCTCTAATCTTGACCCATAAGCTCTCTGTCAGCTCCTCCTCCATTCCCAGGCGGAGCTCCACACACTCCAGCCGGTTGCTGACGTAGAGAGCGACACCCCCTCCTCGTCTCCCCTTCCTGTCTTTTCTAAAAAGCCTATACCCCTCCATGTTGACGCTCCAGTCGTACGTGTCATCCTACCACGTCTCCGTGATGCCAATGAGGTTGTAGCCCTGCTCGTGTGCAAGCATCTCCAGCTCTTCCTGTTTATTCCCCATGCTGTGTGCATTGGTATAGAGACACTTCAGCTGGGCCCCCGACAAAGCCAACTTGCTGGCTGGAGCGACAGGGGTGCTATTGCACCGCAGTTTAGGTTTATTTGCACTTATCTGTGCTCCTTCCTCTGCTTCTGGACCCTCGGTTCTGGCTCTGGCGCCATGCTGACCGCAGTGGGCTGAACTGTGCTCCCCCTCCCCCAGCAACACTAGTTTAAAGCCCTCCGGACGAGTCTGGCAAGTCTTTGTCCAAGCACACTCTTCACCCTCTTGGTTAGATGCACGCCATCCGCCCCTAGCAGCCCGGGCTTCTCAAAGCACGCCCCGTGATCTAGATACCCAAAGCCCTGGCTGTAGCACCACTCCCTGAGCCACGAGTTAACCTGCCAGATACGTCTGGCCCTTTCAGGTCCCTGCCCTTCGACCGGGAGGATTGACGAGAAGACCACCTGCGCCCCAGAGCCTTTGACTGTTGAACCCAGAGCCCTGAAATCCCTTTTGATGTTTTTTAGACTGCTGCCAGCTGTGTCGCTGGCCCCCACATGAAACACCAGCAGTGGATAATAGTCTGTGGGCCGTATGAGGCTAGGTAGTCTCTCTGTGACATCCCTGATACAAGCCCCCGGGAGACAGCATACCTCCCGAGAGAGAGTATAAGATATAAGGTATAAGATTTGTTTTCATTGGTCAGACATTCACTTATTCCACTAGATTGGTTCTGCACAGGCACAGAGGAGCTGTGTGTGGCAACGAGACATGGAGCTCTTCTGTACAAAGAATGCTTTTAGTCTTGGTATCTATGTTTCACTGAATGGGAAAGAGAGGATGTAGAGTTTTGTTTTCCCTCACTTTATATTCCTTATCAGCAGAATAAATTTCACTTTGTCAAGTCTGTAGAACTCTTTCCCCTTAACTGTAAAGAAAGATGACACAGAAATAGAAGAATTTCATGTCCAGCTAACCAACTCTGAATTCTCCATCTTTCCTCTGCTAGACCTATTTCTCTCTCTCATCCATGAAGAGTGAACGAGAGTCCTCAACTTTCAGAGAGGTACCTGCCTCAACTTGCTGACAGACACAATTGTACTGCTCAGCTTCTCTAGAAATGGCTGCTGGTTTTTACAGATTTTGGTTTCCAGTGACCACTCTTCCCACTAACTTCTAAAATTATCTTCAAGCAGTATGAGTAACCAGTAGCTAGACATCAGAATCCTTTTACTTTTTCACTATCTGCTATTATCCACCACCAATATCCCTATATCTCTTATTTAACACCTATCTTCTAGTCATGCCCAGTCCCTCTTAATTTTCATATTTAATCAGATTTCACTCCCCTGCAGTGCATGCTTATATTCAGAAAGCATTTAAATTGGCTGAATCAACTTGTCTAATTTCTACGGAGTACCACCTAATTTACTTCACACAGCCATAAAATGAAATGACTCTGTATTTTAACTACATAAACAAAAACAAAGCAAAAAATTCCACAAACATTAAAATATATTTTCAGTTCAGTTCCTTCAGTGTTCTATAAGTAGAAAGGTGGTTTTTTTTCATATGCTTTATGAAATCATGAAACTACTTAAAGGGTTTAACAATTTTGTTTCCATGTTAAAGACTTCAGAACTAAATTCATCTCACAAATGACTTAACCCTTTTTTAGGTCTGAAAAGCTAGCAATTTTAACAACTTGGATATACAGACTTGAGAAGAGAATCTGTTCTCAGCACGGATATGCATATAGCCATGTGAGTCTTACCAGTTGGTCTTCAGTTCTGTTTTGGTTGATGATTCATTTATTCTGTAGGTAGACATAAGTATAGCTAATGAGATCACAGAAACCTTCTGACAGCTTTGATGTGAATACAATCCCTATATTAAGAGCAGTGTGTGGAGGAGTAAAGGGGGGGGATGTTCTCACTTGTTATTTGAGATAAGTTTGGTGGATCTCAGCACAGTGCACAGTAGACTGATGTTCAGAAAAATCACTGTCAACAGTCAAACTAAAACTGGCACCATTCTTGGCAACAGTAGCAAAAATTAATTATTAAATGGGCACAGTAAGATAAGAACAGGCCTGCAATGCATTTGCTGAAGGAAAAGTGTCCTGGGAAAATTGATGTCAATCCCATCTGTGCAATGAAACTATGGTCAAGCCAACATTTTTAATTACAAAGAATTTTAGTTTTTTAAATGTATGGAGTAAATTTTCAGATGGTTTAAATCTGTGCTGCTCTATTGACTTCAGGAAAGATGCTAATTTTCAGAAGCTGAAAACTCACCTCATGACAGCCCTTAAAAAAAACATTTCTAGTTATCTACCACCTTTGTTCCTGTATGGCTATACCAATTGTATGGTGTTTTTCCCTCAGAGCAGGCAATAGGAAGGATTCCTCTGTGCAAATTGAGATGGAAGTGGGTACTGAATTTTGCTTGGGTCACCTACAGTGGGATTTATTTCACCTGACTTTAGCTATCTAAAAGTCAGACAGCTGGTCTAAACTACATACCTAGGCAGCCTTTACACTCCTTTGGCAAGCACAGGTACCTCTCTGGAGTGTCATTAAATCCATCAAAGCCAGTATTTCTCTCCTGTCTACAGACAGCGCACCTGTAGCAAAGCTGTCATGGTATGGGTGCTGCTGAGCAATATACAACTCTGTGAAAGGAGCTGCGAAGCTAACATCACAGGGTTGCTCAAGAGTCCAGTTGCATCTCCAGGCTGAGCCCCACCACTTAACAGAGAACTGAGAACCCCTAAGAAGCCGTTACCATCTTCCTATGAACTACGCTGCTAATTCTAGTTTTCTGAAGTAGGCAGTATACATCTTGCAGCTCTAAGCCATATGAAGATTTTGGCACCATAGGTCACAGGAACAGAAAACTTGTGATCCTTGCTAGAGAATAAGTGAGTTTTTCAAACCATATGTTTTATGTTATCACTGTCTTCCATCAGAAAGTAACAGAGCAGCACTACTGCTGCATGGAAGCCCCTCCTTATATTTGAATGTAAAAGAGGCTAAAGGTAGAAAAAAAAGTATTACACAATTTTATTGTCCACACTCTTCAAAAAAAAAACTGCAGTAATAACGTGAAAATTTTAGTGTGATGCAAATCTTTTGTAAATCAAGTAGCATTAAAGCAATTTTCCTTCTCAAAGCTGATCACCCATCTTTCTACAGAGCAGCACTGGAGAAAGGGGAGAAATTACTTTTTCTTGTGTGCAGAATCTAGGAGCATCTAAAATCATCATTCATTTTTCTTTATCTCTACACAGGAACAATAAGTCAAAAATACTTTACATCAGCAGCATGAAGCTGGGAGGAAGAAACCTTCTAAGCTCTCTCTGAAATGACAGAAATGGGAATAGGACTGAAGACATCTTGGGCAAATGAAAGAGACTGATCAGCCCCAGACAAGATGCTACTACACTTGTCCTTCCATTTGGATCCACTTTGACAGCATGACATCTAAAAACCATTACCAGGGTCTGCAACCTTGCAGTTTTCTTCTCTTCCTTTCATGCTTTGGCTCTTCCTTTAGAACACTCTGATTCCCTATTATTTGAAATATAGGAACCTTTCACCATCAATAAATTGTATAAAAATTCAGTGAAATGACTAAACCTGGCCTGGATAGGAGATCTGACATGCCTTTATTAAAAAGTAAAAAAAAAGGCAAACCCCACAGTTTTAGGGAAGTGTAATGGTCTTAAATCTTGCATTCATGTGACCTGCAAAGATGTAAAAGCATTTAGGAAGTACAAGTTGTTTATTAAGCTAAATGTACACATTCCATAAAGCCAATCCTTAATTTACATCTACACAATGTTTACATATCTAATGTATAAAAGCATGCAAATGCAAAAGGTGACAGAAACCATTCCTTTCTTCCTCATGATCATGCCTGTTTGTTACTCTGAAAGGAGTGGTAATATGAAAAAACAGCTTCACGTGCAGATAGCCCCCCAGTAATTACACTCAGTTTTGCAGTCAGTCCTTATTTCCTTGTATCACTGGAGGCTAGAGGATTGAAGGCGCTTTAATTCAATGAGAGGGTAGTTCCTCAAAGCACTAAAAAGATAATAAATAAAAAATACTGACTTGGCTCCACCTGGAGAATTGCCCTAAGTTGCTTGCTTGTCTAATCTGCTTGAGTAATTCCTCAAGTGAAACTCAACTGGAAGGAAGTATGCTGCTAATACAACAAAATTCCTTTCAACAATGAACTAACATGCCCCTGGTCAAATCTTATTCTTAATTTTTCCTACTTTTCCCAGTTTAGCTCAACCTGACTGTCAGCCAGTCTCAAAAAAAACTCAAAGAATTCAGTGAAACAAGTTATGAGTAGTCGAATAATTACCTCCTTGCCATGTCTTAGTCTCAAGCATTTAATGGATTAATGAGGCTAAACAGCAGAGGACAAAGAATGCTGCAAGGGTGTTCCTTGCAAATCAGCAGACTTGGTTTGACTCGGGACAATCTGAAGACAGCACTGCTAGTAAGGATTCTTCCCTAAAAACAAACAAAAAATACAAAAGTCTACTGATTCTTTGAACTCTCTGTGAGTCTGCAACAAATATACCACGTAGTGTTACATACGATTTGGTATCAAATTCCATTTTGAAAAATATCAGAACATTTACTCTGAGCCTAACAATTGTTCTCCTTACAAACTGAAATAAAGTTTTAGCTGTAAGAAGTTAGTAAGCTCTAGGTACAGAGATGCCACTAATTAATGTCTCCTAGCGTAAAAAAAAATATACTATTTCAACGGGTAGAACTTACTAATAAAAACCACTCCATCCCAATCACAAATGGAGCAAATGTTAACAAGCCAGAGTTACTTCTTCTAAATACGGATTTAGAATCAATACTAAAAGAGGAAACATTTTCTTCAAGGAAAAGAGTAGTTTCACAAACTGCAGACTCCACGCAGCCTGGGGAAGTGCCTGCACATTAGAAGCTGAACTATGTCCACACACTGTCTTCATAAATCATATATACCTGGTGTGAAGGACAGATGACAAGGAGAACAAGGAGCTGGATGCTGTATCATCAAATGTGAGTGGATACAGTGCTGCATTTGACAAAACTACAGTTAAATAAATTTTGCCTACTCTTCTCTCCCCCTTGCTATTTTGCTTTTTTATTGTCTAGTTATATAAAATATGTACTTTACTAGATCAACACCTTTGTATAATTGCTGGAATAATCTCATGAGTGATCCTCCCAGTCATATTGGCGGTATTCCAGAAAAAGCACTATAGTAAACACTACAGTTTTAGCTTCTCTATTTATTTTTACAAAACCTGATATAAAGCTAAACTTTTAACAGCCCAAATCTGTAAGACAACAAGCATCTGAAAATTTCACAGAATCACAGACTCACAGAATGATTTGGGTTGGAAAGAACCTTAAAGATCACCTAGTTCCAACCCGCCTGCCATGGGCAGGGACACCTTCCCCTAAACCAGGTCACTCAAAGCCCCTCCAGCTTGACCTTGAACACTTCCAGGGATGGGGCATCTACCACCTCTCTGTGCAACCTGTTCCAGTGTCTCACCACTCTCATCATGAAGAATATCCTCCTTATATCTAATCTAAATCTACCCTCTTACAGTTCAAAGTCATTACCCCTTGTCCTACCAAGGGCATGCCTTATCAAAAGTCCCTCTCCAGCTTTCCTGTAGGCCCCCTTGAGGTACTGGAAGATTGCTATAAGGTCTCCCCGGAATCTTCTCTTCTTCAGGCTGAACAGCCCCAACTCTCTCAGCCTGTCTTCATGGGAGAAGTGCTCCAGCCCTCTGATCAACTTCCTGGCCCTGCTCTAGATTCGCTCTGACAGGTCCATGTTGTTCTTATGTTGGGGGCTCCACAGCTGGACGAAGTACTCCAGGTGGGGTCTCACCAGAGCAGAGTAGAGGAGCAGAATTACCTCCCTCAACCTGCTAGCCATGCTTATTTTGATGCAGCCTATGATGCAGTTGGCTTTCTGGGCTGCAAGCACACATTGCCAGCTCATGCTGAGCTTCTCAACCACAGATCCTTCTCCTCAGGGCTGTTCTCAATGCATTCTCTGCCCAACCTATGTTCATGCTTGGAATTGCCCCGAGCCATATGAAAGACCTTGCACTTCGCCTTGGTGAACTTCATGAGGTTCACATGGGCCTATCTCTCCAGCCTGTTAGGTCCCTCTAGATGGCATCCCTTCCCTCCAGCGTGTCAACCGCACAACACTGTTTGGTGTTGTCAGCAAACCTGATGAAGATGCACTATATCCCACTGTCTGTGTCACTGACAAATATGTTAAACAGGGCCAGTCTCAATATCGACCATGAGGAAAACCACTCATCACTGGTTTCCACTTGGACATCAAGCCATTAACCACAACTCTTAAGAGTGCAAACATCCAGCCAATTCCTTATCCACAGAGTGGTCCATCTGTCATACTCATGTCCCTCCAGTTTAGAGACGAGGATGTTGTGCGGGACAGTGTCAAATGCTTTGCACAATTCCAGGTAGATGACATCAGTTGCTCTTCCCTTATCCACCAATGCTGTAATCTCATCATAGAAGGCGACCAAATTTGTCAGGCATGATTTGCCCTGAGTGAAGCTATGTTGGCTGTCACCAATCACATCCTTATTTTCCATGTGCCTTAGCATAGTTTTCAGGAGGATCTGCACCATGACCTTCTTGGACACAGAGGTGAGACTTATTGGCATGTAGTTCCCCAGGTCCTCCTTTTTTCCCTTTTTAAAAATGGAGGTTATGTTTCCCCTTTTCCAGTCAGTGGGAACTTCAGCAGACTGCCACGACTTCTCATATAAGATGGATAGTGGCTTAGGAATGGAACAGAAGGAACCAGATGAATAGAAATACTAAAGTATAATACAGCACTGTATTTTTATAGTAGAAGGAAATAGACAATTCTATTCTTAGGGTTTCTCAAGTAATCTGGTGACAGATTGGTTAGATATAAAAAGCAGAGTGGATTAAAATCTTACGTCTGGAAACAGGACAAATAGACTAGTGGATAATAAAATACTGAACTTTATAGAAGTATTTTAATGGATATACATAACTCATTGAATTTATTTCACTAATTTGTTATTTTGGTATTCAATTTGCTGTTGTTATCTACCTGTCTACTAAAAAACCCTGCATTTTTTCATCTATGCTGATTCTCATAATGCTGAAATTCAGCATAAAGCCTGATCAGAATGAATTGGTGAATTATACTGGAATATCAACAACTATACAGACAGATTCTATTTTGAAAGGAAAGTACTGCTAAGATTATCTATCATGGAGTTATCAAATTCCCAAATTAAGTTGGTCTGCACAGGTTATATTAGTAATTTTTATTAGAAATGCAAAAATCTCCATCGGCCACAACGAATAATAATACTGATACTAATTCTGATGGCAGCCATGGTAACAAGTTGTTCTCATACTGCAGGTGCAGACGAGAGATGCATCATGCTAGCTTTTTACAAGTATAGATGAACTGGAAGGTAAATGCTGAGGAAGAAGAACATAGCAACACGGCAGACAAAGAGCAAGAGGCTACTGCTCTAGAGAAGTGTTGATCTCAGTACATCACCCACTTGCACACAACAGAAAACTATTACAGGTACCATCAAAAGAAAAGCTGTAAAGAGAGCTTTTAAAGAAGTCAGCTCTGAAGATATTTGTGAGGAACTCATTGCAAGCATAAAGGTTGGCCTGGTAAGGCAGGGGTAAATATTTTCAAGCACAGACAAGCCGATGTTTAACAGAGAGACAGAATACAGCAACTGAACTCCAAATAAATGTGAGTATGGCAAGTAAATAATTTGCCAGCATTATCATCACATGCATTCTTCAAAATAATTTTTTTTTTCTGGAAATCGCTGAACAGGAGCATTATCATATTTCTCTGTATAAGTGCATGGGCTCCACATCAAGTAATATGTATATTTCTAAAATCAATTACAATAGAGAAGTTAGTTAATAGGTCAATAAGTGTTAGATTGGCAAAGATGGTAATTAAAAATCTCTATTTCTCCATGTACAGAATAGTTAACGGTCATGCTAACTTATGCTATACTTCTTATCCCTACGTGTCTTAACACTTATCCAGTTGCATTAACAACATGACTTTATTTCCATTCCTGCCTTCTGAACATACTCCCAAAAGCTAAGTGCATGCCAGTTGTACTTAGAGATAACTTATTCATAAAAATAACTTTTGCCATATGAACATCCATCCTTCAGAATCTGGAGTGATCACCACTATTATTAAAAAAAAAAAAACAACAAACAAACAAACAAAAAAAAACCCCAGAATTACTTTTCATAATTCTTTATATGAAATGAAAAGGAGAAACTAGAAGGAAAAAGGTAAGCTTCTGGTTACTGGATAGTTCAATCAATCATTTGTTCATACAGAGCATTCCTAAACATACTACCATTTAAAATACACAGTTAAAGTTAAAGAAATACATGAGCCTACTGAGGCTTTACTGACCCAATAGGCTCTAAAAAAAAATCCCTGATGAGTTCTTGGCATTTGCTATCACTTATGACCTTTATTTTCTAAGAAGGATTATTATTACCTCCTTACACTGTACATTTCCCTACAGGATATCACCAGCCATATGTCAGCCTTGCTCAGGGGGTTCACATATACAGCTCAGACAATTCTTCACATACTTCTAGTGTTCACTGAAATTATGTACCATTTATTTCTGTAGTAATTCCTAGTTGTTGTTTTTTTTTTCAATTAAATGCAGAGTTATAACATACAGTTAAGCACACACTAAGGTATATAAAATACAGAGACTCGCTGGTATCAGTAATTTAAGAGTGCTTAATTTTCATTAAATCACACATATTAAGCCAGATATGTGAATCAAGACAGTAAAAGATATATTTTTTAAAAGATCTTTCTAGTCTTGCAACTAATGATTTGATTTTATACCATTTTGTGTGATGTTCCTATGATAATGCACTTAACCACGAACCTTTGATCTTCAATCCTCCCCTGCAGTTTGCTTATTAATTCATCTTCATAGTCTATACTTCTGTCTCATAAGCCACTACAGAGCCTCATATTTATTTTACTTCAGTAATCCTCATCCTCTGTCTCATGATGTGAAAAATATTCACTGCTGAATCTCTAAGTTTCGATATCTTATAATTTTTCAGAGCTGGAAATATGAAGATTTAAGGGGAAAAAAAGAGAGAAGAAATAAAAAAGATAAACAGACAAAAGTGAAAAAATAATTCATTCATTTCAAGTGATTTACCAAGGCGCTCAAATGCCAAAACATTTATATTTGCAGACAGATAAGAGAAACAATAGTCATAAGATTATTTTGCTACTTAATGTGTTACCTTCCCAGATGGGGCCTAGTATCATAGCTATGTTGAATCACACGGCTAACATTTTAGCTGTGTTTTTGATGGTGTGGTGAAAGAGTTGTAAATGAAAGAAATTGGATACTATTAAGAATTGTAAAAGTTCTTCACTTATATCAGCATAGAAGTACTGATCATTTTCCCAAGCAATGTTCTTTGTTTCCTGGTAAATGCAAACTTGAAAGCATTCTTCCATAATAACAGTGCCATATCCTTCCACCAGGATTTTAAACTGTAGGAGATTTTCGGTGCAACGTTTGATCAGCAACATAATGATGCAGCTTCATGTGGAAACTCCCTGTGGTGGCAGCAGGAAGGGTGAAGAGAAACAGTCATAAAGTTGTTTGCTTAGACAGCAAGGCAATATAGTCCACACCTTGAATCAGAAGTAGAGCTGTCTATAAACTTCCTATGCCTCAGGAAAGGCAAAACACTCACAGATTTATGCTAAATATTTCAAAGACAATGTGTGAAACGAGACAAACGTTTCTCATGCATTTCAGTTGGAATTGTGCTCAAGTTTTCACTTGTGAAAATTTCCTCTTTGAGCACACATTAAAAATAGAATCAGAATATAGAAAATAAGATGGATGATGAAAAAATACTGATGCTTACAAAATTTCTGTCACTCTATTTTCTTCCAGAATAATTAATTTTAGTATTTATAAGACACTCTTTAATCCAACATATTTTTTACATATTGAGATGCATTTCCCGTCAACTTCTATAGCTACATTTTTTATTTAAAAGTACTGTAAAGTTCAAAATCCAAACACTCTGGAAAACTACCAGAATTTCTCTGCTTTCAGGTTTGATTACAATTCAAATACAGGGCAAGTTTTCTAGAAATTTTCAAAACATATCTAGAAACATGGATTCAGTGGCAAATGACATATCTGAAAATGAAGAAAACCCACAGGGAAAAGTTTAAATCATAAATACAAGACCAGGATAAAATGTTACTGTTCTGGCAATACTTCTACTTTCTTGGATCAAGCACTTCAAAGTGTTACTAAAAGTGCAAGTTCAAGAGCACATAATCCTGCAAACATTTCAGTGAAGTGTGCAGGTAAAAGCAGATAGCTAGCTCCCAAGCAGAAAGCAGCTTCGTCTTTCTGTGGCTGAACAGCAAGAACCAGTTGTCATCAGCTTCTGGCTGCAAGAGTTTATATTATCTGCCAAAATACCTTCACATGTTGACAGCAGGTCAGTTCCTTCAGGACTAACTCTCACCACTTCCAAGCAGTTCTTCATTCTATTCTGGAATAACAACTGTTCCTCTTGAATGTCACATAAGGTCACACAAAAACTCCTTAATCCAAAAGGGTTTCAAGTATTTAAAATACATTTACTCTAGCTTTTCACTTTTGACATTTGGACTTCTGTCCTTTGCTTTTTTTTTTGCCCTTCTCGTTAGTCTCACAGTAATTAGTCTCTTCCAGCTTCTAAGTTTGAGAAGTTAAGGAGTACCAATATTCTAACATGGAAGTTTTTAATATTTCTCACCTAAGAATAGGCGCTGTTGCTAAAATAGTCTTTTACATTTGATTGGTCAGTTAGACAGTTTTCCAAGGAGGTCAGGATATATGGATTTATGATTGCAAGGCCACCATTTCAAAGAGTTTTCAAACTTTGGTCTTTAAAGCATAGTACATCAATGATCAATCCGATCCTTGTGGCTGGGGCACGTTCAAGCTTATCCACAATATTTTTTCATTATTATATTGCAGTGCATTTTGAGGACTATACTACCTGGATTACAAAGTCACGAAGTATTCAGCCATTATTTTCAATTGATGTTTTGTACTTAAAGCCTGCAGAACAATATCTGCTTTTCTCCCAGTGCATTGGTTCTCATCTTGCTCCTTAGGAAAAGCTCCCATGAAATTTTGCTCATGCAGATGACAAAGTCTGAGAGGACACAAGTTTAGCTGGTCCAATTCATTACTCAAGCTGAGTATGAAATTTTGAAAATAAATGCTATTGACATATCATCTGTAGGAGGTTTACATCAAGCATTATTAGGAATGTTTGCCTTCTCTCAAAAAAAAAAAGGTTAGTTGCCCAGACTTTGAGATGCAATGTGGAATTTGACCCATAAGGCTAAAATGCTTGAGGCATATCAATTTATCTTCTTAGGTGATGGAAGATACAGCTCAGCCTAACGGCTTTCTGAAACATGTTTGAAAAGATTTTCTCCACTGAAAACAAATTTTAGATGGGCCAAGTCTTTCAGAGGGGAGCTGTATCTTACATAAGTCCCTTTCTGTTCAAAAGATATGAAAATTTTCAAGTTTTAAACTTTCAATTTCCTCAAGTCACACCAGCTGAAGAAGATAAAGTTACTTTTTGTTTTAAGGATTTATGAAGGGATGTGGTTAAAAATCTTATTGCTAAAGTACAGGAAATACACCTGAACATTTTTTTTTGCATTGAAAACTGCCATAAACTCAAATTTTTGTTTCCATTACAACAAAACATTTTTAAACACTATGATATTATTTAAAGTTAAGCCACCCATGAAAAATATGGCAACACCATAACAAATGTATTTATTGCACAATACTTCAAATGCTATAGTTTTGTCTAATTTATGCTCAATATTAGATAACAAGGATCCTGAAAAATCTGCAAAATTACTATTTGAGCTGAAGGGGGAAAAACATTTAACTACTGTAATACACCCCTGTCATCATCATCATGACTAGCTGTGGTGGGTTGATGCCAGGCTAGATGCCAGGTGCCTACTAAAGCTGCTCTGTCACTCCCCCTCCTCAACTGGACAGGTGACAGAAAATACAACAAAAGCTTTGTGGGTTGAGATAAGGACAGATAAGGACATGCAGCAGCTACTGTCACAAGCAAAATGGATTAGACTTGTGTAAAATTACCAATCAAATCAGAGAAAGATAATAAGAAATAAAAAGGAAACAATAAAACACCTTCCTCTCATCCCTCCCTTCTTCCCAGACTCAGCTTTGCTCTTGATTTTTTCTGCCTCCTCCCCATGAGCAGCAGAGGGGGATGGGGAATGAGGGCTGCAGTCAGTTCATCACAGTTTTCTCTGCCTCTCCTTCCTCCTCAGAGGGAGAACTCCTCACACTCTTCCTCTGCTCCAGCATGAGATACTTCCATGAACTGCTCCAGCATGGGTTCCTTTCATAGGAGGCAGTCCTTCAGGAACAGCCTGATCCAGCATGGGTCCCCCACAAGGTCACAAGTCCTGCCAATAAACCTGCTCCAGTGTGGGTTTCTCTCTCCATGGGTTCACAGGTCCTGCCAGGAGATTGCTCCAGCATGAGCTTCCCATGGCATCACAGCCTCCTTTGGGCATCCACCTGCTCTGGCATGGGGTCCACCACTGTGGAGAAGAGCTCCACCATGGACCTCCATGGGCTGCAGTGGCACAGCCTGCCTTACTATTGTCTTCACCATGAGCTGCAGGAGAATTTCTGCTCCAGCACCTGGAGCACCTCCTCCATCTCCTTCTTCACTGACCTTCGTGTCTGCAGAGTTGTTTCTCTGACATTTTCTTACTCCTCTCTTCTCACTGCTGCCGGTGTTGTTCTTCCTCCTTAAATATGCTATTACAGAGGCACTACCACCATTGTTGATGGGCTTGGCCAGCGGTGGGTCCATCTTGGAGCCGGCTGGCGTTGACCCTGTTGGATGTGGGGGAATCTTCTAGCAGCTTCTCACAGAAGCCACACCTGTAGACCCCCACCACCAAAACATAGAATCATAGAATCATAGAATCATAGAATGGTTAGGGTTGGAAGGGACCTTCAAAGGTCATCTAGTCCAACCCCCCTGCAAGGAGCAGGGACATCCCTGACTAGGTCAGGTTGCTCAGAGCCACATCCAGCCTGGATTTGAACGTTTCCAGAGATGGGGCCTCCACCACCTTTCTGGGCAACCTGGCAAAACATTGTTATGCAAACCCAATACACAAGCCTGAGAATTTGTCATTTTATTCAGAAGATAATAGTATGGGTAGTTAGAATCATAGAATCATAGAATGGTTAGGGTTGGAAGGGACCTTCAAAGGTCATCTAGTCCAAGCCCCCTGCAAGGAGCAGGGACATCCCTAACTAGATCAGGTTGATCAGAGCCTCCTCCAGCCTGGCCTTGAACGTTTCCAGAGATGGGGCCTCCACCACCTCTCTGGGAAACCTGTTCCAGTGTTCTATAACTCGCACAGCAAAAATTTTTTTCCTAATTTCCAATCTGAATCTACCCCCCACTATTTTAAAACCATTACCCCTCGTCCTATTGCAACAGGCCCTATTAAACAGCCTTTCCCCATCTTTCTTGTAGGCCCCCTTGAGGTACTGGAAGACCGCTATCAGGTCTCCCCGGAGCCTCCTCTTCTCCAGGCTGAACAGCCCCAACTCTCTCAGCCTGGCCTCATAGGAGAGGTGCTCCAGCCCTTTTAATCATCTTCGTGGCCCTCCTCTGGACCTTCTCCAACTGGTCCATGTCCTTCTTGTGTTGGGGGCTCCAGAACTGGACACAGTACTCCAGGTGGGGTCTCACCAGGGCAGAGTAGAGGGGGAGAATCACCTCCCTCGACCTGCTGGCCACACTCCTCTTGATGCAGCCCAGGATGCGGTTGGCCTTCTGGGCCTCAAGGGCGCATTGCCTGCTCACGTTAAGCTTCTCATCCACCAGCACTCCCAAGTCCTTCTCCTCAGGGCTCCTCTCAATCCATTCCCCGCCCAGCCTGTCTTTGTGCCTGGGATTGCCATGACCCAGGTGCAGGACCTTGCACTTGGCCTGGTTGAACTTCATGAGGTTGGCATGGGCCCACCTCTCCAGCCTGTCAAGGTCCCTCTGGGTGGCATCCCTCCCTTCCAGCGTGTCGACGGCACCACACAACTTGGTGTCGTCGGCGAACTTGCTGAGGGTGCACTCTATCCCACTGTCCATGTCACCGACAAAGATGTTGAACAGGGCCGGGCCCAGCACGGACCCCTGAGGGACGCCACTCGTGACCGGTCTCCACATGGACATCGAGCCATTGACCACCACTCTCTGAGTGCGGCCATCCAGCCAACTCCTTATCCACCGACTGGTCCGTCCATCAAACCCATGTCTCTCTAGTTTAGAGAGAAGGATGTCATGCGGGACAGTGTCAAAAGCTTTGCACAAGTCCAGGTAGATGATGTCAGTTGCTCGTCCCTTGTCCACCGATGCCGTCACCCCGTCATAGAAGGCCACCAAATTGGTCAGGCACGATCTGCCCTTGGTGAAGCCATGTTGGCTGTCACCAACCACCTCCTTGCTCTCCATGTGCCTTAGCATGGTTTCCAGGAGAATCTGCTCTATGACCTTGCCAGGCACAGAGGTGAGGCTGACCGGCCTGTAGTTACCCGGGTCTTCCTTATTCCCCTTTTTAAAAATGGGGGTTATGTTCCCCCTCTTCCAGTCATCGGGGACCTCACCAGACCGCCACGACTTCTCAAATATGATGGCCAGTGGTTTGGCAACTTCATCCGCCAGTTCCCTCAGGACTCGCGGATGGATCTCATCAGGACCCATGGACTTGTGCACCTTCAGGTTCCTCAGATGATCCCGAACCTGCTCTTCGAGTACAATGGGCGGTTCTTCATCCTCGCATTCTCTGCTTGCACCTTCTACAGCTTGGGTGGTGGGACAGGAACTCTTGTCGGTGAAGACTGAGGCAAAAAAGTAATTGAGAACCTCAGCCTTCTCCATGTCCTGGGTAACTAGGACACCAGTTCCCTTCCGGAGGGGGCTTACATTTTCCCTGGACTTTCTTTTGTCCCCTACGTACCTATAAAAGCTCTTCCTGTTACATTTTATATCCCTGGCCAGATTCAGTTCTGCCAGGGCTTTGGCCTTCCTTACCTTATCCCTGGCCACTCGCGCAGCCTCTTTGTAGTCCTCCCAGGCTACCTGTCTCCACTTCCACCCTCTATAGGCTTCCTTTTTCACTTTCAGTTGGTCCAGGAGCTCCTTGCTCATCCACGCCGGCCTCCTGGCCTTTTTGCCCAACTTGTTCTTCATCGGGATGCACTTCTGCTGAGCTTGGAGGAGTTGTTCCTTGAATGTGGACCAACTTTCCTGGGCCCCTCTTCCCTCCAGGGCCACCTCCCATGGCACTTGGCCCATCAGGTCCCTGAAGAGGCCAAAGTCTGCCTTCCTGAAGTCTAGGGCAGAGAGCTTGCCGCGTAGTTTCCTTGCTGCCCCGTGGATCTTGAACTCCACCATGTCATGGTCGCTGCAGCCAAGGCTGTCCTTTAGTTTCACATCCCCCACCAGCCCCTCCCTGTTGGTGAGCACAAGGTCGAGCATGGCACCCCTCCTTGTCAGCTCCTCTATCGCCTGCAGGAGGAAGTTGTCATCCACGCATTCCAGGAACCTCCTGGACTGCCTGTGCCCTAACGTGTTGTCTCTCCAACAGATCTCAGGGTGGTTGAAGTCCCCCATGAGGACCAGGGCCTGTGACCGTGAGGCTGCTCCTATCTGCCTATAGAGCACTTCGTCTGCTCTGTCTTCCTGGCCAGGTGGCCTGTAACAGACCCCCACCGTAACGTCCCCTCTCCGTCCCCATCCTCTAATCTTGACCCATAAGCTCTCTGTCAGCTCCTCCTCCATCCCCAGGCAGAGCTAGATTACATAAACACCATATATGGCATCTATGCTTCCCCAATCAATGTAAAAAACATATATTTAAAGCAGATGTTTATGGAATGTTAATGTTAATTAGTTGTCGTAGTTCGGCCCCGATCGGGACCAGACTACGCAGTCTCTCTCTCACTCCCCCCACCCTCCGAGAGAATAGGGAGAGTTAATATAAGGAAAAACTGCTCAAGGTTTGAGATAAGGACAGGGAGAAATCCTTAAAGTTAGTTACGGGCAAAACAGACTCGACTTGGGGAAACTATTCATTTATTACTAAAAACAGCAGGATAATGAGACAGACAATAAGATAACCTCCCTCCACCCCTCCCTCGTCCCAAGCTTAACATTATCTCTACTACCTTCCCCTCCCTGAGCGGCACAGTGGGGAAGAGGGAATGGGGGTTGCGGTCAGTTCATCACGTGTTGTTTTACGCCGCTGCTTCATGGTCAGGGGAAGAACTCCTCACATTCCTCCCCTGCTCCAGCGTGGGGTCCCACCCATATGAAACTGCTCTGGCGTGGGTCATCTCTTCCACGGGGTGCAGTCTCTCCAGAATGGCTGCCCCAGCGGGCCCTCCATGGGCCACAGCCACCTTCAGGCATCCACCTCCCCCGATGTGGGGTCCTCCATGGGCTCCAAGTGGATCTCTGCTTTTCCGTGGACCTCCATGGGCTGCAGAGGGACAACCTGCTCCACCATGGTCGTCACCACAGGCTGCAGGGGAATCTTGGCCAGGAGCCGCGTTACTCCTCCCCCTCCTTCTTCACTGACCTTTGCATCTGCAGCCATTCCTCTCACAAGAAAAGTTCTTCACAACAGGCTGGCAGACGCCTCTCAGAATCTCGTCACATCATCCATCTCACCTCCTCTCCACTTCTTGCAACCAGGCCGGGCCGAGTCGGGCCCAGTTGGCTGCCTGGTGAGAGGCCAGAGGGTGAGGCCTGCAAGGCCCACAAGGCCTGCGCCTCCCCCTCTGCACCTCTGCCCCCATTCAGCTTCTTCACATTTTCTCTTCTCTTCTTTTTCCTGTTTTCCCCTTCTTAAATACGTTATCGCAGAGGCGTTATCATGGAACATTCTGCTACCAATCGGCTCGGCCTTGGCCAGCAGCAGGTCCGCCCTAGGCCCGGCCGAGTCCACTGAACAAAGGGGAGCGACCTCTAGCAGTTTCCTACAGAAGCTACCACCTTAGGCCCCCCCTCACTAAACAAAACCACAACAATTCGTACACAACAATTCTCTTCTGCAGTATAAGAAAGTAATCCTAAAATGTATTTTTAAAAATATTTCTGTAAGTCTAAGACTGACAATGGTACTAGCTGTACTCAAACATACAAGTTGAGGAATTTTATATATTAGCAAAAAAAATTCTGATATGACCTGTCAGTAAATAGTATGCAAAAACCCCCCGGAGCGGTAAGACATACATAAATAAATGAGCAGAATTCCACCCACTAGGTGGTACACAGATTGGAGATAGAAATTCTCAAAGACAGGTGGCAGTTACAGAATAAATATCTATAGTACAAAGTTCATTTTAACTCTTTTCCTAAAGGGAAGAGAAAGAAAGACCCGAATATCAAATCAGACAAGTCTACATCCATCATGTTTTCACATTTATTAGATTTAGAAATTCATTTAGAAATTCTGTCTTTCTTGAATTTGCCTCTAAATTGATACTAACAATGCAAATTTATTAATATTTAGCTTATCACAGTCTTTGAAAGTTCTCCAATTGCATTGCGTCAACACACCAAAAACTTTCATAAAGCACCTCTCAGTAGTCTCCGAAACACATGACATTCATCATTCCCCATTAATTTTTAAAAGTGTTATCATATAATATAGTAACATTCTACTATAAGGCATATTAAAAACTGCTCTTCAGTAAAGTGTTTTTTGTATATATTTGAAGTACCGAAGTAACAAAAGAAAACACATTGTTCTTTAAATTTATATAGATTGCTTTTCGTGGTGGGGCAAGATAATAGAAAAAAACCCTCATGTTCTTATGATATCATTATTTATATTTTTGTCATTTTTTATCTGGAAAGATTTTCTTAATACCTGGATGGTTATGGAACTCACAACTCAAAATATTTCTCACTTAATACCGTAATCACATGTAGGAAAAAAATCTCAGAAAACTCTAGTACAAGGAAAAATATAATTAGAACTGATTACTCACCACCAAAAGCTTTTAAATTCCATTTAATTATTTGAAAAGTGAAAGTGTAAAATGCCCATTTCAGTGCTGGCATCCATCAAAATTCACTTTTCACAACCGTGACTGTACAAAGATCGTAAGAAGTCAAAAATCAGACCCACAGTACTGACAGAGCTTCTGTACCCTAAATTTCTCTCATGATTCAGTATTCCTCTATACAAATACAAAATAAAAGACTTGTGCTCCCATCAACATACTTTGATGTTCTAATAAAAAGCTCCATGCTTGCTGCCCTCCAAATCCCTTGGATTGCATAGACTTTTCTAAATATTAATGAATAAGTATCCATTCTTAGCTTCATTTAATTGCTTTATGAGGCTGCAAACATCAGAAAGAAGAAGAGAGTATACAAGAATTTTCCAAATGCTTTCTTCATTATTGATGCAAATAGAATCCAGATCCAGAGTATCTTTAAGCACAAACATGACTGCAAGACTCACATATATGAGTCCCAAGAAATCCATTCCCTATAATTTACTTCTGCTACCAATGAAGAGCCTACGGTTACCAATTTAAAAGTCAGTTTGAGATCTGTCCTAAAAATTGAACATCAGTTAACCATTTAAAGTTTTTTTTCTTATACAACAACATGTGATGATATGAAAAGGTACAGATGAATAGTCAAGAATAATGTTTGCAAAGAAGACAGCAGCAGACCTTAGCAGACACACAATACTAATGAATGAAAGAATGGAAAGACAGTGATTTTCAGTTTACCTGTCTTCAGTAATTCATGGTACAATTAATTATCCTTTATGCCAGTGTAGTGTATTTATTTTTTTTTCAAATGGTGTGCTGTATCTTAGAATATTTCCACAATCTCCATTGCACATTCTTTTTTCTGGCAACCTATGTGTGCTGGGGGAAAAAAAGATAACATTTTATGGTGTGGTGTATCTCATGCTGACAGAGCACTAGATTATAATACGCTTAATAATTAATTTATTTAGAAATCTCATTATGAATTATGAAATAGTAACATCTCTGAAGTACAAGTACTTAAATTTTCTTATGCAGACCATCTAAAACATACAACTTAAACATAGATAATAAAAGAGAATTCATCTGGCTTTCACTACACTTTATATTCTGTCCTGCTTACCTTCATCAACAATAATATTAATAATACTGTGGAAATTGTTCTTGAAAGATGCCACAGAGTGGGTAGCTCTATACTACAGCCATTAATCTCATTGACCAGACAAAATATCCATATACTGTAGTGCCAATTCACACCATGTCTCAATGACAAAGAAAAATCACCTTCCATTTCTGAACTGTATACACTGAAATGCAGATAGTTATTTTGTTGTGGGTTAGGGTTTTTTCCAACGTTTATAGCGTTTTATAGCATTTGGCAGGAACTGCACATTCAACAATGCCAAATGCACAATACTAGGAAGCACGTGTGAACTTGAGTATTCTTTGTGCAGAACTGTCTTTGACACAGTACAGCTACTTCTTGACATGAATTAAAAGCCAAGTATTCCCATGACATATATAAGTCTTCCCTACTAACTGCAGATTCTGAGTAATTTTTTTTTTTTTATCCCCTAGGACAACATTTCCATCAGTCTGCTTCCATTGTGGTTTTATATATGTGTGACAGTCATTAACGGCTACCTATGTATTTTATTCGTCTGATACTACTTCACATTATTCCTCTAAAGAACACCAAAATTCTAAGGCAGATGTATAGTATGTTAACCTACACTAATTTTGCACCTCCTGCAGCTGTTCAAATGCCTGGACACGTCATTTCTCTTTTGAAGTAAAAACATCTGGTAGTAGATATAATGGTGATCCCTAATTAACCAAAAGATCACAGATGTATGCTATCTGACAAGTTCATGCCAAAACCCAAATACTTCCATAGAAAATATGCTTAGTATATATATAACTTCAATTCCAGAAGGGTCATTTCTTCTATGCTTGAAGGCAGCATGTGAAGGAAAAAAACTCAGGGAGAAAAATGTGGTAACGCTCCTTTATAACTAATACTGACCTTAACTCGAGATATTGTAATATTTGCAGTTTCTCTTTGATTTTCAGAAACAGTGCACATCACTAGCCTCTGTGTATCATATCTCATCAATTACATATAAAACTTCTGAACAGCTAGTTAATATGCAGTATGGAAATACAAGGAATGTTTTGTTCACATCAGTCATGTTTTTTACAAACTGATTTTCTATCCCAAAGATATATTATCATCTGCTTTTATTATCCTATTGTGATCCTGTGGATTTATGAATTAACTGTAATTAAATTATTCTATTGTCAGCTTCTTGTCTTTGCTGACTGCTTTCTACGTATAGAAGAAAAAACAGCTTCAGGATCTAGAACAGCAATAAACTATTATTTAAAACTTAGCTGGAAGGATCTAATAGATTCTTAGCATCAGAAAGAATTTCCATTTGGGCACAAATATTAAAAAGAAATATATTCATCATCAAATTTATAGAACATAAAATGTATTTAATCTTACAGAAAAAGTATATTAATATAATATATAGGGAATAGAATATAAAAGTTTAAAAGTGTTATTCTTTAAAGTGGGAAAAAAAAATCCATTCTACATACACCTACATCACTGATCTTCCATAACAAATGAGAATAATCAGGGGACAAAAATAGACACAAGAGACAAAATTGCATCAGACACATTCACACAGTCACAGATTATAACACAATTTAACTTACTATTATATAAGGGAAAGCAACAGAGACTGCTGCTGTTTTAAAATTTAATCACTGGGATCATTCCAAGAAGTTCCCTGTAGAAAGTGATTTTACTTCTGTGGTGCATGAAGATCAGAATTTGGCCTAATGTTACTATTAAAATTATGAGAGCCATTCTGGCAAAGGAGAACAGGAAGTACATTTCATCTTACAATAATGCTTTACTAAATTTTAAATGAATGTCAAATATTTTACCTGCCATCAGTATTTTATTCCTCAGAAGGATGTTATGAACTGCCTCTGGTAGCAGTACAGGAATGGACCAGATGGCATTCCACTTTCCAAAACAGATCACATATTTTCCCTCTTTGCACAATGATAGTGAACATTATTCTATAATTACAGAAATAGCTGCAACTTAGTATTAAAGGTGTTAAGGTATTGCTTCAGTGACAAACTTTCTTAATCTGTCCTGTCTTTTTTTTAATATATCACAGAATTAACTAGCATCTAAACATAACTCAGCTTTACTAGTACAACAATTCCTGAAAGTTAGTTGAGGCATTTCAACCACACAGAGTTCACTCTCACATATGCACCCTATCTACTGGTAACTACTATCATAATTTGATTCCTGTTCTGCTTTCAAACACAATTCAGGGCAAGGATGGTGCAATGGTTACTGATGAGAGTGGGACTCTGGCTACTGAGGTTCAGTTTCCAATTCAGCCATACATTTAAACTGGGTCACCAAGGGTGATAATGGGAGTTATGCACAGAAAAGCACTAAGCATATGGGTTTTGTCTTTCAGCCTACATTTTCCATCTGTCATAGTAATAGTAATTCATCATATAATTTACACTATTATTTTACTTATAAACAATAAATAGAACTATTTGTACAACACATGTAACAGTGATAGTGATCTGACACTGATGTTTTAATTATAAAAATAATAATAACAGTAGTATTTTTATAGTTAAACAAGTATTACACTATAATTGCAGTTGAGGAACTACCTGGAATGTAAATACAATTACATGTATCATAGAATCATAGAATCATAGAATCACATGGTTGGATGGGACCTATAAGATCATCTAGTCCAACCGTCTTCCCACTACCATTGCTGCCACAGCTACTAAACCATATCTTGTAGCTTCTCATCAAGCTGCCTCTTGAACACTGCCAGAGATGGTGACTCCATCACCTCCCTGGGCAGGCCATTCCATTGTCTGACCACTCTTTGGGAGAAAAAGTTTTTCCTCACGTCCAATTTAAACCTCCTCTGGTACAACTTGTGGCCATTTCCTCGGGTCCTGCTTGTTGCCTGGGAGAAGAGGCCAAACCCCTGCTCATCACAACCTGCCTTCAGGAAGCTATAGTGCAATGAGATCTCCCCTGAGCCTCCTCTTCTTCAGACTAAACAATCCCAACTCTCTCAGCCGCTCCTCATAAGACTTGTGGTCCAGACCCCTCACCAGCTTTGTTGCCCTTCTCTGGACATGTTCCAGGGCTTCAATGTCTTTTTTGTAGTGAGGGGCCCAAAACTGAACACAATACTCAAGGTGCGGCCTCACCAGTGCCAAATACAGGGGGATGATTACCTCCCTGCTCCTGCTGGCCACAGTATTTCTAATGCAGGCCAGGATGCCGTTGGCCCTGTTGGCCACCTGGGCACACTGTTGGCTCATGTTCAGCTGAGCATCAACCAACACCCCCAGGTCCCTTTCCTCTTCACAGTCCTCCAGCCACTCAGCTCCGAGCCTATAGCGCTGCATGGGGTTATTGTGTGCAGGACCCAACACTTGGCCTTGTTGAACCTCATCCCATTCAGCTCAGCCCAGCGATCCAGCCTATCCAGATCCCTCTGAAGGGCCTCCCTACCCTCAGGCAGACCAACACCACCACCCAACTTGGTGTCATCTGCAAATTTACTAAGGGTACACTCAATCCCCTCATCTAGGTCATCAATAAAGATATTGAACAAGATGGGCCCAAGTACCGACCCCTGGGGGACACCACTTGTAACAGGCTGCCAGCTGGACTTGACTCCATTAACTACTACCCGCTGGGCACGGCTCCCTAGCCAGTTCTTTATCCAAAGAAGGATATACCTACCCAGTCCATGGGCAGCCAGTTTCCCTAGGAGAATACTGTGAGAGACTGTGTCAAAGGCTTTGCTGAAGTCCAGGTAGACCACATCAACAGCCTTTCCCTCATCCACCAGTCTGGTCACCCAGTCGTAAAAGGAAATGAGGTTGGTCAAGCATGACCTGCCTTTTGTGAATCCGTGCTGGCTGGGCCTGATCCCCTGGATGCCACTCATATGCCGAGTGATCTCACCCAAGATGATTTGCTCCATAACTTTCCCGGGTACTGAGGTCAGGCTGACAGGCCTGTAGTTCCCCAGATCCTCCTTACGGCCCTTCTTGTAGATGGGAGTTACCCAGAATTTCCTAAATGACATAAATTTTCAGCACCTTGTGCAGGGCAATTTCCTTGCTTTATAATGGTTCTATGCTGAAAAGAATTGGACTCCTAAATTGAACAGGTACCACATTGTAGGAGTCTTGTTTATATTTACACCCAGGATTTTTATGGAAATCACTCCATTGTTCCTACTAAGCCTACAAATCATGCAACTTGTTGGCAAAGTCACAATTGCAAAACATGGCAAATATGTGCACACATATTTCTCTCACTTATCACCTGAGAGGAAAAAAGATTAAAATATTTCCTATACTGTAATTCTGACATGGACTTCTAGTACACTCACTGAAGTAAGTTCACTCAGCACTCAACTACAGGATTTTAAAAAATGTTTTAAATTGAGATTTTTTTTTTATTTCTTAAACAATATTCATGTATTCATACACACAAAAAAAAAATGCCTTGCATGCATGAACCACTATATAGCTTTTAGAGATATAGTTTCCAGCCATGTAAAACTGCTTAATTAAAGATAGGTTCATAAACCATTTCTTTACCATGACCTTTGGGCATTTTTTTTTAAAGATGTTTTCTTACTCTGTCATTGCTTTAAACTACTTGATTTCTTTTGATGGAGTGAGGGAGTAGTTCTCCATTCCCAATGATAATTATGTTTCCCTCTCATATAAAATCTTGGCTATTAGTCCATTCCTAGCAAAATAAAAAGTAATGTCAACACAATGGTAGTTACCTTTCACTGCTATGAACCACCCTTTTTCAAATCATTCTCTAGTGTCTGGCATCTGGTGGAGTCATTAACACCTGTGCAAAATGGATACCGTAAGTGTACACTGCAAGCAAATCAGAATAGGAAAATTTTATACCTGTCTTACAGAGGTGTAAAAGATTATATATGTTGTAAGACAGAGTGAAAATTGCTATATTTAATTATAGACATATCCAACTACAGCCTGAGATGCATTTGGAGGAGCCACCACCTCATCTTTACAGGGGAAGTCACATGGTCCAAACAAACGGTAAGGAGCACAAGCAGCTGATTCAGGGTGCCCTCTCCCAGGCACAAAAGGTTCCCTCAGAAGAAATCCTTCTCACATCATGTTCAAATATATCCCTTCAGTTCCTATATGCAACAGAAACAGCTTGAGATGCTATGGCTTTGAGACAGACTGGGAAACAGGACCGTGCAGTGGAGCTTTTCACTGACTGTAAAGCTTTTAAATGATGTTTTACATAGACAGTTTGCGTGAAATTGCCATGTACAGACCAATGCTATTTTAAGTCTCTGTGTGAACATTCCTAACTTTAACACTGCATTATATTAATTTAAGTCATTAATTTAAATCATTTTTAGCTGGCTTAAACTAAACCAAATATGACACTTATTCTGAAATATGAATGTCTACACTGGGGCTTACATTGAAAGAACCAAAGATATGAGTCATTACTGGGTTTCAGTACAGATTTATATCTAGACCTAGGTCATCTTCGTATACTCTGTGACAGATGCTATTACTTAGGAAAGGCAATATAGATTAATTCCCTTACCACAATGAGGGAAAGTAACTCCTGGACACAGTGAAAAGACAGATCATCATTACTATTTATATATGCAGAAACAGAAACTATTTTCCACACTGCGATCAACAAATTCAAGTTATTTAATTTATCAAGATAGGAAAATATTCAGCTTTAATCAGAATTCATTAAAGTAAAGGTGGCTAAACCAGAAAGATTTTATATTTATGCTGCTTAAAAATAAGCCTCATATTTATTCATTAACAATTGAACAATCTAAGTCACAGAACTTATTTGTACACACCTAGAATTCACAAACATCTAAATTCTTAGTCCACACC
The DNA here is from genome assembly GCF_036417535.1 of Chlamydotis macqueenii. Lineage (NCBI taxonomy): Eukaryota > Metazoa > Chordata > Aves > Otidiformes > Otididae > Chlamydotis > Chlamydotis macqueenii. The sequence goes on along the minus strand of NC_141560.1, from coordinate 47,086,900 downwards.
TAATTCATGTAAAAAATAATTATCCTATTATCATAAATATATGGATATGAAGAAACACAATTTAAATAAGTAACATCCTACAATCAGATTATCCTGAGTTTATAGGAATTGCTATTATATTTTACAAATGTATTGGAAACAGAATTTGAGCCTCATAGTAGGATGATATTGTAAAAGGTATTGCACTATCTCTCCCTTAGAGCAGTGGTGTGCTCAGAATTAAAGACAAGCTGAAACACATTCTGCAATTTCTGAATATAAGACAAGTTCATATCCCTGAGGAAGTCAAAAGAACTAACGCAATCATTAATACTTAGCAAGCAAACAAGCAAGCAAACACCCCCTCCCCTCTGAAAATCTGTAACCTAAACTTTTACAGAAAGATGTTTACCTTATTGTCATTTGCAGGGTTACAGATGTGGTTCTTCTTATTTCCTAGTAAAATCAATCCATGTGTACTAGAAATAGCATACATCAAGCAAACAGGAGTCTCAGTTTTTTCAAAAGCTTTTGATCCAAAAAAAAAAAAGATCTCTCACTGGATAAAGTCAGTATATCTTATCTTCTGTATGAGCCTTTCATAGGCATTATTATACAGAAAGTTGCTATGTAGCTCTGCTTATCCTCAGTACAGTTTTATTTATTTCATAATATGCACTTCAGAGTGCCATATCAAGGCACCTCTTTCAAATATTGCCTTAGGTCATTTCCCACCCTCCAGAAACTCATTTCAATTAAAAGACATTTCTCATATCATAAAATACCATTGAACACTTTTGGTGAAAGACTCAAGTTCTTTTGAGTTTTTTTAAACCAGTATTTCTTTATTTCAGCGATACAGCATCCCTGTAGGCTACAGATTATGTTAAATGGAAGATAAAAGCTTGGTGTTTTTCCTGTGAATCTGCTGGTTTACTTTTCCTTCCATTTCCTCATTGCAGATCCACCTATGAACAGAAACCCCCCAAAGATGGTCAAAACACAAATATGAGCCCCTTTAACAAATTTTAAAATAACAAAAAAAATAAGTTAGAGATGCGTGGTAGTAGTGGGTGACTCCCTCCTGAGAGGTACGGAGACACCCATCTGCTGACCTGATGCGCTCTCTCAGGAGGTATGCTGTCTCCCAGGGGCTCGTATCAGGGATGTCACCGAGAGAATACCTAGCCTCATACGGCCCACAGACTATTATCCACTGCTGGTGTTTCATGTGGGTGCCAGCGACACAGCCGGCAGCAGCCTGAGAAACATCAAAAGGGATTTCAGGGCCCTGGGTACAACAGTCAAAGACTCTTTCTCGTCAATCCTCCAGGTTGAAGGGCAGGGAGCTGAAAGGGCTAGATGTATCTGGCAGGTTAATTCTTGGCTCAGGGAGTGCTGCTACAGCCAGGGCTTTGGGTATCTAGATCACGGGGCATGCTTTGAGAAGCCCAGGCTACTAGGGGCGGATGGCGTGCACCTAACTGAGAAGGGGAAGAGAGTGCTTGGACAAAGGCTTGCCAGACTCGTCCGGAGGGCTTTAAACTAGTGTTGCTGGGGGAGAGGGAGCACAGTTCAGCCCACTGCGGTCAGCATAGCGCCAGTGCCAGCACCGAGGGTCCAGAAGCTGAGGAAGGATCACAGGTAAGTGTAAACGAACTTAAACTGTGGTTCAAAAGAACTCCTGTTGCTCCAGCCAGCAAGTCGGCTTTGTCGGGGGCCAAGCTGAAGTGTCTCTATATCAATGCACACAGCATGGGAAATAAACAGGAAGAGCTGGAGATGCATGGATACAACCAGGGCTACGACCTTGTTGGCATCACAGAGACGTGGTGGGACGACTTGTACGAGTGGAGCGTCAACATGGAGACGTATAGGCTTTTTAGAAAGGACAGGAAGAGGAGACAAGGAGGGGGTGTCGCTCTCTACGTCAACAACTGGCTGGAGTGCGTGGAGCTCCGCCTGGGGGATGGAGGAGGAGCTGACAGAGAGCTTATGGGTCAAGATTAGAGGACGGGGATGGACAGGGGATGTTACAGTGGGGGTCTGTTACAGGCCACCTGGCCAGAAGGGCAGATGAGGTGCTCTATAGGCAGATAGGAGCAGCCTCACGCTCACAAGCCCTGGTCCTCATGGGGGACTTCAACCACCCTGACATCTGTTGGAGAGATAACACGGCAGGGCACGGGTAGTCCAGGAGGTTCCTGGAATGCGTGGACGATAACTTCCTTCTGCAGGCGATAGAGGAGCCGACAAGGAGGGGTGCCATGCTCGACCTTGTGCTCACCAACAGGGAGGGACCGGTGGCGGATGTGAAACTGAAGGACAGCCTTGGCTGCAGTGACCACGACAAGGTGGAATTCAAGATCCACGGGGCAGGGAGGAAACTACACGGCAAGCTCTCTGCCCTAGACTTCAGGAAGGCAGACTTCGGCCTCTTCAGGGACCTGATGGGCCAAGTGCCATGGGAGGTGGCCCTGGAGGGAAGAGGGGCCCAGGAAAGTTTTCTAAATACATATATTGCATAGAAAAACAAAAGAAGAATAAATCACTGTCTGAGATAGATGCAAAACAACAAAGAGACAAGGCCCCATCCCTGGAAACATTCAAGGCCAGGTTCGATGAGGCTCTGAGCAACCTGATCTGGTTGGAGATGTCCCTGCTCCTTGCAGGGGGGTTGAACTATATGACCTTTGAAGGTCCCTTCCAACCCTAACCATTCTATGATTCTATGATTCTATACATTCAGAGACTAGATGGAATAAAAACCAAAGATTACCTTTTTTCTGTTTAAGTAAATTTAAAGTAGCCTTAAACTTAACCTTGGTAGGGCATTAGAAATAATATCAATTGTATTAAAATACAGCAACTCTGAAAGAACATAAAAGTAGCCTATTTTTCTCAGTCATAATAAACAACACTGCAGTAACATGGTCTTTATATCACTGCACCAATGAAAAAACATGTGTGGAGAGGTGTTTACAACAGTAGAAAGCAAGAAAGCCCTGCAGAGGGATAAAAAAAAATTAACTATACATTGCTTCTTTGCATAGAGTCTGTTAATCAGGAGTGTAGGTGTCAGGGATATTCAATGGTGAAATGGCAGGGCTGTGAAGTCTGGATATCCATAGAGGGAGCATTACCCTTTGATGCCAAGAAAGGAGATCATTCTACCCCCTTATTTCAGTCTCTAAAGGAGTTTAAGTAGATTCAGCTGGAAAACAAGAACTTTATTTTGTGATAATTATTATTCTGACTTTGATACAGCAAAAGCCAGGCTTTCTGAAAAAAAAAAATGGAAAGAAGATCAAAGATCTTTATATGATCTATTAGCATAGGCATATATATATTTGATTATAGATTAATAAATATCAGTTACTAAAAAGAAGTGGGAGCAATGCTCCCAAGAGCTGCTGATCTGTGAATTTTCAAAGAAAATTCAGAAGAAAAAAATAATCCAAGATGCAAATACATGAAAAATGTAACACAATGCAATGTAGTTTGACTGAAGGTACATTCTCAGTCCCTAACCCGACAGATATTTTTAAATAAGAAAAAACTTGGGTTTTTTTCCATGTGTATAAAGTCTGTTTATTTTATATGTTTTCACTCAAGCACCTGAAAATGGAGAAGATATATAGGATGACATTTAATGGTACCTCCAAGATCTTCCACTCACTGACTAAAAAGGATTTCAGTTATACAGTTCAGTCTTACAAACTGCACACGGAAGGACTAAGCTGAAAACTTTTATGCTACTAGACAGTTGCTGAATAACCAAGATGATGTAGCCATAATGTATCAGATAGTACTATTCCACTGTTAATGCAACTGTACAAAACCTCATGTAGACTTCAGCAGATGACTATCCATGCGCAAGCAATATTAATTCGAGCTGTAGACGTTAACAGGATCATCATCAGAATAAGAGAATCCAATCTTACAAGACGAATCAGGAAGTACTTAGCTCATTTACCCTAGCAAGATGAAGGTTAAGAAAAGATACAATTAGAAGCTTGTCGTAGTTCAGCCCCGATCGGACCAGACTACGCAGTCTCTCTCTCACTCCCCCCACCTTCCGAGAGAACAGGGAGAGAAAATATAAGGAAAAACGGCTCGAGGTTTGAGATAAGGACAGGGAGAAATCCTTAAAGTTACCATTATGGGCAAAACAGACTCGACTTGGGGAAAACTATTCATTTATTACTACAAACAGCAGGATAATGAGACAGAGAACAAGATAACCTCCCCCCACCCCTCCCTCTTCCCAAGCTTAACATTATCTCTACTACCTTCCCCTCCTGAGCGGCACAGGGGGGAAGAGGGAATGGGGGTTGCGGTCAGTTCATCATACGTTGTTTCACGCCGCTGCTTCATGGTCAGGGGAAGAACTCCTCACATTCCTCCCCTGCTCCAGCGTGGGGTCCCTCCCACGGGCCACAGTCCTTCGTGGAACTGCTCCGGCGTGGGTCATCTCTTCCACGGGTGCAGTCCCTCTAGAACAGCTGTCCCAGCGGGCCCTCCACAGGCCACAGCTGCCTTCAGGCATCCACCTCCCCCGGTACGGGGTCCTTCACGGGCTCCAAGTGGATCTCTGCTCCTCCGTGGACCTCCATGGGCTGCAGGGGGACAACCTGCTCCACCATGGTCGTCACCACAGGCTGCAGGGGAATCTTGGCCAGGAGCCGCATTACTCCTCCCCCTCCTTCTGAACTGACCTTGGCGTCTGCAGCCGTTCCTCACAACAGGCTGGTAGATGTCTCTCAGGATCTTTTTTACATCTTATTCACTTCTCATCTCCTCTCCACTTCTTGCAGTCGGGCTGGAGCGAGTCGGGCCCAGTCGGCTGCCTGGCAAGAGGCCAGAGGGTGAGGCCTGCAAGGCCCATGAGGCCTGCGCCTCCCCCTCTGCGCCTCTGCCCCTGCTCAGCTTCTTCACATCTTGTCTTCTCTCCTTTTTTTTTTCTGTTTTCCCATTCTTAAATACGTTATCGCAGAGGCGTTATCACGAGACATTCTGCTACCAATCGGCTCGGCCTTGGCCAGCAGTGGGTCCGCCCTAGGCCTGGCCAAGTCCCCTGAACAAAGGGGAGCGACTTCTAGCAGTTTCCTACAGAAGCTACCACCTTAGGCCCCCCTCACTAAACAAAACCACGACAAAGCTATGAATATATTGTCTGGTTAAAAGTAGAAAGATATAGGGAGCTTCTGTTGTGAGACTCCACCTGGAGTACTGCATCCAGTTCTGGAGCCTCCAACATAAGAAGGACATGGACCAGTTGGAGAAGGTCCAGAGGAGGGCCACGAAGATGATAAGAGGGCTGGAGCACCTTTCCTATGAGGACAGGCTGGAGAGTTGGGGCTGTTCAGCCTGAAGAAGAGAAGGCTGCAGGGAGACCTTATTGGGGCCTTTTAATACTTAAAGGGAGCTTATAACAAAGATGGGGACTTTTACTAGGGCCTGCTGTGATAGGACAAGGAGTAATGGTTTTAAACTAAAAGAGGGTAGATTTAGATTAGATATAAGGAATACATTTTTTACAATGAGGGTGGTGAAACACTGGAACAGGTTGCTCAAAGAGGTGGTAGATGCTCCATCGCTGGAAACATTCAAGGCCACGTTGGACAGGGCTCTGAGCAACCTCATATAGGAGATGTCGTCCCTGCTCCTTGCAGAGGAGTTGGACTAGATGACCTTTGAAGGTCCCTTCCAACCCAAACTATTCTATGATTCTACAAAATCAAATGTGCATACCCTAACGCATTTAATCAAGAAAAACATAAGAAGACTTCTGAACACTAAAACAATGAATTTTCTGTAATAGTCCTACACTCAGAGAAGTGGGGACAACCATTCTTTCTAATCTACAGTTGATAGGCTAAATTGATTTTAAGAAATCTGGGTCTTACAGAAGGCAGAAGCAGTTATCAAAAAAGAGTATTACAATAACAACAAAATAATAATTTTACTTGGTTCTAATCTCTTTTCAGTTGTACTCTCACACAAGGTAGGACTTATCTTGACAGACCATGTTCAGATACTTATCCTCCATGAGTAATTTCCGGAAATACGCATTTCTTCAGTTGGAGAATCAGTCGGCAATGTAAGTCACTTCACAAAATTGTCTTCATGTTTCATTATGATGCTCACAGGATTACCCTTAAAGTACAGTATTCACTTTGGAAATCAAGAATCTTTCTGACACTTTTTTTCCCTTCAGAAGCAAAACAATGTTTAGAAATATTGGTACTTTAGGCACATTAAAACATAAATAGTCTCATAACAGTGTGAAATACATGCAAATATGGAGTTCTACAATTATTCCTACTACTATGATTATTTACTTCAGTAGCTCGTACCGTTAGTCATTCCTCATCACCTCCAGCTTTACTGATGGAGTTGTTATGGATGGATACAATGATATGCATGCACACTGAGTGGGTGTTACAATGCTGCAGGCATCTTTTACTGATTACCTGACAAACAGTGAAAGTTAAACACAGAAACATATTCTTACTAGATGTTATTCATTGAGACTTTGTTTTCTCTTTATTTTCTTCTAAATGTTTCAAAATAGTGGTGCAGTTGAACTACATTAGTAATTCCAACACTTAATAAAAAGGACACAAATATTAATGTTCTCCAGAGCAATAAATTGGCTGAGGGGAAAAACAGAAGGGGGTTTGGAAACATATTCATATCTGCATTCAAAACTTGTTGAACACTAAATACAGACATGCCACTGTGTCAGCATTCCAAGATAGCACTTAATGATCTATCCAGCTAAATATTTCTGTTCAGATAAGATTATGAAATATCAGTAATTTCTCAGAGACAATATGCAGATAGATCAAGGGTGCCATTTCCTTTCCTCCCAATACAAGTATTTTATGTTCCATCTCAGGGTTTCACTTTATTGACTTTGCAAAAGTAAATACCTACTCCTGTCTGACTCCAGTACCCAAAGGAAAAAGCACTGTTGATTTATATAATTGCATAGCATTTTTAATTTATTTCCTTATCCTTATGTGTCCTGGCTCTCTATTTGCTTTCATTTCTCTGCTGCACATCAAGCTTTTCCATATTTTCACTATTTATCTACCACAATACTTAACTGGTTCCAGTTAACTTGGAATCTAACAATGTGTATCAGCATATTCTGCTGTCTTTCATGATCAATGATACAAGTGGTAATTTTAATCAATGGAAAATAGCATTTTAGTGATAGGCAATTATTATTAATGTATACATCACTTCACTAGCCTTTCATTCAGACCATAATGTACATAGCCAAAAATCAAGTCTGAAAGATCTGGATGGATGGAAGCTCACCATCCATCACAACGAGTCTAGAGAAAGTATAGACATAGTTGAACTCTCCAGATGTGACCAATTTAACCAACACATTATCAAGTGTATTAATGAAATGTTTACTACATTATTTTCAGGTTATATTTTCTTATCAGTTCAGTTACTATATAGGATACATGGCAGGATGAACATGTAAGCAAGGCGCTGAAGATTGGTCAGTTCTCCAAAGAAACAGAAACAGGACATCTGAGGAGCACGTACTGGCCTTCCACCAGTTATCCCATCATTATCAGATACTAATAAGCACCAAATCCAATTACCTGCACAGAAGACTTTCCAAAAAAAAGAAAAACATGTATGTGACAGAGACAAGAAATATAAAATATAACTTGTAATGTTTTTTAATTACTTTTTGTTTTCATATATATATATATATATGTAAAACAGTAACACTTTTACTATGGTTTCAAAGTTATTCAAGTTTTTTGGAACTGTATCTGGACTTTTGATGAGCAGTTAACCAAGGGGATGGTGAAAATAAGGGGCCATGTCCATCTCTAACTATGCACTGCTATGAAAACAACTACTTTTTGAAGTAATGTGAAAATCATAACCGCTTACGACATTGAAAAGATACTCCATTCTGTTGCTCTGATTTGTACTCCTTGAGATGGGGATGAAAAGCTGGAATGTAGCTTTGGAGCCCTTAATTATTTTATGCTAAAAATCTTAGATTGTCTTACTGTAATGCTTTTTTTTTCCTAAACAGATGAGGCTGGTGGTGGGAAGAGCACATTATAACCTTGTTTGATGAACAAATTCCCCAGGTCAAACAAAAACATACCTATGCAACTAAACAAAAAATAACTGACTTAGTATTAATGAGATTTAACACAAAAGCATAGCAACACTGTCAAACCCCTTCAGTCCTCAGACTTTGATCTCTTCATGTTCACATGGCACCTGTATCTTGGTTAAATACAACATCGGAAAGAGGTGCCTGAAGTAGATTCCCCAAAACACAATATACTCAGTTTCTGAATCTTTATATTAAAGTGCCAGGGGCAAAAGAGAGGTGAAAAAGGGTCTTAAAACTCTTTATGTCATGGAAGCATACAGGAAAATAAGAACGTGAAACAGAGTGATAGGATGGCAGAGTCTGTGCTCCTCCAGGGAATAAGACAGGCTGAGGTGTCAAAAAGCCCTGCTGTGTCAGGCCCATTATGAAAACTTCCAGTAAAGATAGGGAGTAATTATGAAAAATGCCACTAGGAAGAGCTTTGGATTTTTTTCAATATAGTAAAGGAAGAGAAATACTAATCTCACAAATGTGATAAATGGAAGTTAAAATTCTTATTCTGAAAATGCTGGATTTTACTTCTCCTTGCATTTTGTAGTAACAATTGTTAAGCCCAATGGAGTGATGCTGGCATGCAGTCAAGTTCCTAAGTATAGCTTAATCTCCTAAATTTGTAGAGGAATTCAAATCTAAAACCTAAATATCTCTGATTACTATTTGTATATGCTCAGATGAAGAAGGCTTGAGAGGTACAATTTTCCAATGTCAAGACATACACAAGGTGCTAAACAGTAAGAGAAATACACTGAATATATTTTATTGTCCCTTATTGCTCTTTAACACATTCCACTGGGGGGGAAAAAACCCCAACCAACCAATAACAAATATTTCCATATACTCCTGAGAACACTCATCTGCATTTAGTATTTTCAATTCTCAGCATCAATGCTGATGGTATCACTGAGTCAAAAATTATAGCTAGATATCTAAATGCTGAATAACTGCATGACTAAATATGTTCATTAAGGCTAAATCAAGGATAATCAACATTCCCATCTGTGCAACAAACACACTGCTACTAGAATTATGGGGAACTTTAGGTCTTCACAAGTTCTCCTGTTTCCATACAGCATTATGGGTTATCAGTTCTCTTGCAGGGCTTGTTTTGAGGAATCAAATCAGATGTGGCTAGTGCAACTGAATCAAGAGACTGAGACAGGAGTGTGTGTGTGTGTCTGAAATGACAATCACACACTCTTTGCTATATTTTCTTTGGTTTTTTTTTTTTTTAAATACAAAGGTAATGAGCAGGATTTAAAATGTTATTACCTAAGCTTGAATCATTGCTTTTACACACCTAGAAATATTGCTGCAGAACAATACAGAAGCAAAAAAAGCATAGCAAGAGCATCTCCAGTATCACACTCAAACACTTTGGCTAATTCTATCCCATTATCTATTTACTGCACGTATCCTTACATATCACAGAATGACTCACAAAGCTAAAATAATAATTGTAAAAATATCTTATTTTCTTGCTGGATTGACAACCCTGACTTAAGTATTTTCTCATCCACAGAGTGGAAACAGTACAAGTAGCTGTACTACGAGCTCTTTCTCACCACCACCCACTTGGAGAGACTATTGTTAAAGGTAAAAGACTTCTCAATTTTATAGAATGATGCCTACAGCCTTGAGTCATCTATGGCCTCTTTTGCAGGGCTGATAAGAGCCTGCATTTCAAACTGACTTTTAAAGAAATTAAGGACAACTCGAACCTATGAAAAGTGGAGAGGCAAGTTCTTGTACTGAAGTGAGACACCTCAGCTTCTAGGAACCTAAATTAGCAGTCATCTTGTAAAAAAAAAAAAAAAAAAAAAAGAAATCTGTTGTTTCTCAACTGAGATCACAAAACAAAGTCAGTCATGTAATCACTAGTAGGTATTTAATACTCCAAAAATAGGTGAAAACATATTGCCAGATTTTGGAAAGCACATTGCAAGAAAAAGAAACTGATTATATAAATTATATAAATTTTGTAACCAAGGGGAAGAAGTCTTAAACACTTGGTGTTAGCTCAACTAACCAATCATCTATATTAATTATTTAACATGGGGGCAATTTTTTACTTACTGTTAAGTGAATATGAGACTGTGGTTCAAAACTGAAATTTTGAATTGAGGATTTCAGTGAGATCAAAAGGAGTGTAAGAAAATAATAGCAGTGAAAGCAAGTTCACGCCCAACTGCACTTCAATCAGCTAAGGTAACAAAGCCTTACAAGCTTTCTGTAATTTTAACAATACAAACTGAAGCTTCCTCTCTTTTGTAACTGTACTAAAATCAAAATATCATTCAATTAGGCAAAATATCTGATATCACTACTGGATTTGTGGACATAATATTTTGAAGAAAATATCTTTTCATTATCTCAAAATCAGGAAGTGAATAATCACTAAAATTTCCCTAGAGAAAATGCTACCATATTTATCTATTTCAAGGTTAAACTTTGATTAATATAATTATTTCAAAAGCGTACATCTATAGAGATGCAAAAGTATACGGCATCACCTTTCTGTAAAAAGGTCTAATTAAGATCAAACTTGCCCCTCCGGTAAATGTGAATTATTTAATTATAATCCAAATGATCTAAATTGAATAGCTTCTATTTCAAAGACTCACTTTCATGGTGCTAAGAGGCTCATTAAATTCAATTAGCAGCAATGTACGGCTGTCATGCTGCCTTTCTGAGCAACAGTATTATAATAAAGTTCTTTGATTATTTCCCTGTAGGGCATTATTAATACCACATACCATGCAAAAGAAAAGCTTAGAATAATCTTAAGGATCTACTTACTTTTTCCCCTGGTTTTAGACATTCAGTCTCAAATAAAAGAAACATTAACAGAAACATGATAATACTTTAAATAGATTCAAACCAAAAGTATCTTATGCTAAAAAGTAGAAACATGCAATAATTACTAAATATCAAAAACTGTCAATAGATATATGAATGTCAACGATACAGTAGAATGTTCCTACACAACAAAAATTGAATCTATAATGATTTCTTGGCAAGAGCTCACATTTTTATGATGACCACTGTACACAGACAGGATTCATTTAATATTAAAGCATTTTAGCAACCTACATCAGTTGTGCATTATTTGAATCAAACTTTAAACTAGACTCATGTACCTCATACCAAAACCCTTTCAATCTTCCTGTAACAATGTTGTCCTATTGTTACAATGCTCATATACCTACAGACAATATGATTTTACATGTAAAAGTTTGTATTGCACTAATAGACAAGCCTGTGATGTCTTGTTCACTTCTGTCTGCTAGAGAGCCAGTCTCTCTTTTCGTAACAACAGAGACTCTGAAGTAAAAGTGAAAAAGATATGAGAACTGAATATTATTAATTTACGTAATTTGGCCATGTGCTTGTATTTAAAATTACATTTTGCAGCAGAAAAACTTGTGTCAATACTATATGCTGATGCATAGCTTGGTAATGTCAAAAGAGATCTGATAACACTCAAGATTCTTGTAGATAGTTCACTGAATGGCACTGTTTGGCACCTCCAAATTGTAAGTTGCAGTGCAAAATCATTCTTGGGACTCCAGATGCCAAACATGGTTGACTGGCTGCTCTGTGACTGAGCTCAAAAGAGCGTCAACAGGAACAGATTTCCCATGGGTAGTTTTGTACTGTGGCTTGTCTTCTGACTGATACTCTCTTTTTCCTATGTGCTAGACCAAGAAAAATTGAAGTGTCTGAGAAAGGACTGATGGAAAGAATATTTAATAAAATAGACCAGCATCTGCAATTAAAAAGAAATGCATTATTGGTATAGGAATAGCTGAGACTCCAGCAGTGCTGCCCTGGGCTCTAAGTGTATGCTGGAAGGGCAGGGCTATTGCTGGGAAAACATTGTAAGGAAGGTATAGCTGAATGGAAGGGTGACCACTTGAAAATACCCACGAGACTGTTTCATTGGCACCATGTGTTATCCATAACTATGACAGTCATGACAGTTTCTGTTTTTCCATCCCCTTGGTGGGGAGGTGGGGGGTGGAGTGGTATTTATTAGCTGTTTGTAACAGAAGGGCTCATCCTCAGGTGAAGAAAATATAAGAAATATCAGTAATTATTATTAAGAAACCTGCTGGGAAAATAAGACAGAAAGTTCTCAACATAGTTACTCAAGTCAGAGATGCTGAATACTGCTTTTGGCCACAGGGCAAAGAGAATATTCAGGCTCCAGTCCATGCTTACACTTCAGGGGAAGGAGAAAGAGGGGAGGAGAGGGCGTGCACATAGGGAGAAGTAAGCTTTGGCTTCATTGGAAACATACTCTTAATTTTTACTGTCATTATTGTTGTGACATGGTCTACTGCCAAATAATCACAGATATCTAGGGTCTTAAGTTGTATGAGGTAGTCTTCTATCACAGCCTCAAGATTTGATTCATAAATGATAGGCAGAGGGAAGAGTATCACCTGCTGAATCACATATGGCACTAACAGGGAAATTCTAGTTCTCTTTAAAGTTTCATCACCCAATGTCTAAGCCTGATGTTTTTTGTATAAGCTACTAATGTTAGAAAACAAGGTGTTGTGGTTTTGTTTAGTAGGGGGGGGCTGAACTACGACACAAGGCAATACACAATTTATTTCTTTCCAGTACACACATGAAAGTTCATCTTGTTCAGGTCAGGCAATTAAGTCTAGAGCATTTTTTTTTACAACTCTCTTGCTTCCTGTTTGTGGCCCGATTCTTCCTGCATTCAGATAACAATTTTTGCATGGATGAAAATTCAGATACCATTCATACTAGTATAATTTTTTTTTTTATTTTCCATTTTAAAAGCAGATTTGATGACTTTAAACTTCTTAGAAATATGCATCTGAGGTGTAAGTCTTGAGGTTGGGCTTGTCCAGCCACGTGTTTATTTCAGAGAGGTAAAGCTCAAAACTTGCAAAGAGAGTTCTCAGTATATTAAGACAGATGAAACCAGAGATACCTACAGCATACTGCATTTCCACAAATCTTCAGTTGAATGAGCACTGGAAATTAAGTATAAAACAAAGACATTTTTATATTTTCACTCTTTTTTTTTTTTTTTTTTTTTTTTTTTAGGGGGTGGGGAGAAAGTATAGAAATGTCCTGAAGACTTTGTTTCTTCTCTATGTATCTTTGGATCAGTCCTCTGTGAAACTGTTGACCAAGGACATTATCAATGCAATGTTCAGGAAGAGTACTCACTGCTGTATGTCAATAGACTTATGGAGTCCTGGCAGCTGTTTGTTACAAGCTTAGGGGAAAATATTTCTGGATAGATTCCAAAAGCAAAGCTTAAAGGTTTTTTTTTGTTTTTGTTTTTTTTTTTTTTCTCATACAATACACTGGAGTCAGCACGTTAGAAGAAAGGGCATTACACTGTGACAAGCAGATCATGGCTGGATAAGAGACTGAAAAAGTTTTGCATCCTCCTGCAAAACTCTGTTGTTAGCCTCCCAATCCTTTGTCTTCTTCACTCTCTTCTTCCAGTTCCTGGTACCATTTCAAAGTTTGAGAAAGATAGGAAGGGTATCGTAAGAAATTTTGAAGAAACATTCAATGGATGAGACTTGCAGAGTTGAAAATGAAAGACAAGGAAAAGACTGATCTGTTTGGCAACTCTATCACTGCACCTGTTATAGTGCCCTGGAAATCACAATGGAAAGATGCAAAACAGAGTCCTTTTTTCATCCTAGTGAAAAGGTACTGCAAATCTCTATCTATGAATGTATCAATCAATTTTTACTATAATCTAAGTTTACATCTATGCTACTTTCCTCTGACTTTTCAAGAATCTAAAATGTTTGTGGAATTCTGCATCTATAAATTAGGTTAGTACTCAGGACAAAAAGGTCACCTTTTTTCTTGGTCAAATGAGTATCAAACCACGTACATACTTCTTAAAAAACATATGCATTACATCTTCTTTGAAGAAACAGTATTACGTATTAAGTACACATCAAAATAAAATCACTATTATTAATTTAAAATGCAGTTAAGGAGAATAATTGCTGAAAGGTCGCAGGAAGAAGCATCTAGCAACTTAAGAGGAAATTTTAGGCCTCCTTAGTTCAACAGCAACACTAGTATTGACTTAGTGGAACCAAGACCACTTCAGATTCAAGCTGTGGTTCAGCTCCTAAATGCTTCGGCAAAAAAAAAAAGTCATCTATCTTTCTCTGGAGGGGTTCAGTCCTCTGTGACCCCACACTAGTTTTGACACAGCACAGGTGCATAACATTGGCTAGGACTTTTTAGAAACCCACTATGTTACAGGAAAGAGCTGCGACAAAGTACGTAGCCTAAAGCCATGCAAGACATGAAAGGTAAAATTGCAGACAGAGGTAAAATAGAGGAGAAAAGGATGGTCAGCAACTGAAAGATTCAAAAGAAAAACAGGGATGTGAAAAAAAGGTATAAAAATCTAAGGGGATCAGAAAAAAATCAGAACCAGAACACAGCAAAACAGCAGCAGCGGCTGACCCATCCCCACCTGGCCAGCAAGGACTCACCAAGTGCCTCATGGAGGGTGATGAAGCATATTAGTAGTTTGCCTAGTAGATCAGTAGTTCTAGCTACTTCCTTTGTGCCTTAGCCAATAAATTGTTGCTTCATACTTTTAATTGGAGCATATCCTGCTTGCAATCTCTTTGTGTACAGCAAAAGTAATCCAAACTGATTCAGAGAGTGTAACACTATGTCCAATGGACCTTCTCCTGCTTTCTTGACACAGATTATACCAATCTCTCCACAGCAAGCCTCAAGTGGCAAACATTTAAATCAGTCATCACACCATAATTCGATCCCAATTTTTTTACAGTAACTGGACCATAGTTGATGAAAATTTTACCAAAACTTTTGCAGATTAATTAAGTTGTTGTAGTATAAACATGTAAAAAAAGGTATGCATTTCACAATTCGAGCCAACATCGGCACAATGGCACAACACAAAATGCACAAGAACAACAATGTAAAAAAAATAAGACATTTACCTACTGCTCCTTTGTTTATTTTCATTTGGGCTTGAATTACTAGAGAAATACTGCAGAGAAGGAGGAACAATGATGGACGGCTGCTTTTACTCTAAAACACATAATTTAATAGCAATTTTTAAATGTGTGAGTCTCCATATTTCACAGGCTGTTCTTCACTTTCACAGAAGCTAACAAAAGACATTGCAAAAACTCAAATATGAATTACTTATTTGGACAAAACAGATAGGATATTTAAATAGTCAGTAATTCCCTTCTGCTGTCAGAAGGCACAGACTTACAATTTTCTTCCATATAAGATGTTATACATTGTGAGAATGTCATCATACTCTTAAAAGGCAGAAGAGAAAAGGCTGGGGAGAAGCACATAATTCCAGTGCTACACCCTAGTACTGAAATGGATTGCCGCCAACTGTAAACATATTTAATTCATGTCTTGTTATAAGAGAAGAAGGTCAGTTGTTAGATTATATTATACGGTATCATACAAATGTTGGCAGTATTTTCTAGTGCTGCCGTATTCAAAAAAGTGGTAACAGAAAATAGGATATTTAATACAATTGCTTCCTTCCTATCTTCAGAGAACTATCTCAACCATTTTTAACAATAATTTTCTGCTCCTTTGAACTTTGCATAGAAAATATCACTACTGGATGGTAAAGTAGGTTGTACAAAAGTATGTCGATCCTGAAATCATTAGTATTATTGTCAGCTAAGTTGCGAAAGCAGTACTGAAAGTAGAATCCTAGGACAAGGAGTAGCAGAGAGCTGTGAATATTAGGAACACATAATCTGATAATGCCTACTGAATGAACCTGGTGAAACAGTAGTATTTCTACAATATCTAGAACCGAAAATAAGAACTATTCAAAAATTCCTGAATTTTGAACACATCATTAAAATTTCAATCAAAATATATAAAAATGTCTAACAATATTTCACGGATTCCAGCTAACTACTAAGTATTTCCATTTTTTTTTCAAAGTTGAAATTACAGCCTAAATTAATGATAGAGAGCAACCTTTGCAGGAGTTTAACCAATTCTACAAATGACAGAAATATATCCAATTCATTTACGTGAGTGTTGGCCACCACTTAAAACGAATACACAGAAAAAAAATAAATAATCCAAAGAAAAAAAAAATCAAAGCAGCACTAATGAATTGCCATTGTTTACCGCTAATGACTATTGACCACACCTACAAGCATTCTTACTCACTTCTAAATTAATCTATTTAAGGAATGCATGCTTTTTGTGCTGGAGACTTCAGGTTTTATTAAATATAACAGAAAAAAAAATTGGAGGCATATCTGGTTATATGATGGAATGTCACAGAAATCACAAGTAAAATATTCTAAAGCACTTAGTATTTTCACAGACCCACATAATGCAGGATGATCTGAAAATTCCCTAAAGCAATTTTTACTGAAATCAGTGATTCATTTTCTAGCCTATATAAATTACTATATCTATAGATAATGGGTGGCCCAGATTGCATTCTAAAGGATATCCTCTATTTAACATGGAAACCAAAATACTCCATCAGTCAAAGGAAGATCTAATACTAATATGTAGACGTACTCATGCATATTTACTTGTTCCTCTCATGCAATACAGGACACAAATGCTCCATAAGGAAATTTCTGTACTCCATAGGGATCTATTAATGTTTTAGCTTGAGCGATTTGGATGTACATACTCTATGGAAAGGTCATTTCACCACCAAAAAGCTTAATTTTCACATGAACTTAGATTATCAATATCCAATAAAATAGTTGGGACTTTTTGGCACATCAGCACTTTTCATGATCAAGATAAAATATCCTGCTAAAGAACACTAGAAATTTATTCATGAATGTGGACAAAAGCACTCTTTAAAGAACAGCACGGCCATGTTTCTGTAAAACAACTTGATGTTTTCCCAATAACACAATCACTTAATTAAAACAGAATTAATTTTTATTTAAAGTTTTTAACTTCAGAGTTGCAGTACATTCTGTTGGCCACATAAACAATGTATACTCGCCAAGACAGAAGTTTGTCCTATTTTTCATTCCTCGGTATGGGCCTCCAAAATGGACTGACAAAGTAAACAGGAATTCAGAAGAGAGAAATATATGTAAAATTGGTTTAATGAGAACATGGAATTTTACACAAAAGAAGCAGTCAATGAAATAAACAAGCAGGAAAAAGTATGTTCTAGCTGGCAAAATTAGCAGCGATATAATAACATTAAGAGGAGAAAAACACAGACTGCATATTACACTGAAAGATTTTACTGATTTGCTGTTTCTCTACAGTTCCTTCCAAGGTAACAATGAATTTAATTGCAATGAGCAAGACTGTATCACATGTTCAGAATTGTGTAATGTCTGTCACTAACTAATATTCTCAAGCAAATGTGGTGATGGTAGGCTAGTCACTTTGCTCTTAGCAATGCAGAGATTCATTTCAATGCAAAGTTGCATATCACATGAAATTTCTCATTAAACACATATGATTCATGATTTTGATAATCATTTTAATAATCACAGCTTTCCTTCTAAATTCATGTGCCAAGAGCAGGATAAACTAGCAGTTAGCTATACTAACAATTTTACTAATTATTTTGAAATCTGTGTTATCATTCTGAATGTGATTCGTCCATTTATACTCCTAGATTGTAATTCACTAAAATCAACAGATGTAGAGATTTTACAAGCTTTAGTTTTTCATTTGAATTATTCCCTGTCCTTTCTATCAAATAACTTTGCGTACATTGTATCCTCTCTTCCATTTATGTTCTCCTCTCTTTCCTCCCTTCATATTTACTATAATTGTCTTTTTCAACTTGAAGACAGTGACTTTTCTGGCCTTCTTTAGCAGAGCTCAAATCCAGTAACACTTAGAATCATAGAATAGTTTGGGTTGGAAGGCACCTTCAAAGGTCATCTAGCATCTAGTCCAATCCCCTCTGCAAGGAGCAGGGACATCTCCAACCAGATCAGGTTGCTCAGAGTCCTGTCCAACCCAGCCTTGAATGTTTCCAAGGATGAGGCATCCACCACCTCTCTGGGAAACGTATGCCAGTGTTCTACCACTCCCATTTAAAAATACATTTTTCCTTATATGAAGTCTGAATCTACCTCACTCTATTTTAAAACCATTACCCCTTGTCCTATCACAACAGGCCCTGCTGAAGACTTTCTCCACATCTTTCTTGTAGGCCCCCTTGAGGTACTGGAAGACTGCTATAAGGTCTCCCCGGAGCCTCCTCTTCTCCAGGCTGAACAGCCCCAGCTCTCTCAGCCTGTCCTCATAGGAGAGGTGCTCCAGCCCTCTGATAATTTTTATGGCCCTCCTCTGAGCATAATCTCTCACAACCTGGGGAAGCTGGCAGCCTTAGTCTGTACATGGGCTATTGCTGCTTATCAAAACTGCATTTCCTGCTGAATAATGTCTCAACAAAAAATATCCTTGTGAAGAAATAATAAAATAACTTTGCATCAAAAAAAAAGCTTTAGCAGCAGCAAAGCAAGTTTTCCTTAATGGACAATGTGTAACTGAAATACATTATTTCATTACTATTGAATGAAAGAGATTTTGTGACTCTCTCAATAGTTCTGTTTTATCACATGCAACTCAGCACAAAATACTTATAGAAACCTGCTAAGCTTGATAAGTTGTCTTTCATGTTACTCGCTTTAAAATCAATCAAATATCTTGCTAAGAAATCTTTTTTTTTTTAGTATAGATAGAGGGGAGAGAGGAAAAAAAAAAGCCCAAGCACAATACACGATACATACAAGTCAGCATTGAATAGAATTTTTATTGTTGTCATTCAGTTAAAAACACTCACTCAGAAGCAAATGCTGATAAAAGACTGCAGGAAGCCAGCTATGCCAAACTATTAATACATAGTATTTGAAAAGAAACTCACCAGTTCGACATACGATTGGCAACAGGAAGGGAAAAAAAAAAAACCAAAAAGAAAAAAAAAGGAGGGAGGGAAAGGAAGGAAGGGAGGGAAGAGAGGGAAGGGAGGTCAAGTATTTTAACAAGACAACACACAATGATGTTTAGCGAGGGATTTTTAAACCCTATCAGAAAAGCCAATGGAGAAATTTGATTACTAAAGACTGTTTACCATGCTAGACGAAAAAGCAAAAACACAAATCCCATTTCTAACTTAAAAATAATTATTAAGTTTTTTCCAGTTAACCTCTGAGTTTCCCCATTCTGAAAAGTTAAAAAAAATACTGACATTTAAGAGACTGAACTATGGCTGCATTTCAATACAAAACAAAATTTCTACTAAGAAGAAAATGTCTGTCAAATTTTAAACATTCTGGAGGACCTTAATCAAGTTTTCCTCTACTTCAGAGCATTCACAATCTATTTTTTCATATATACTAAAAATTTTCTTCTAAAATCTCACTTAGAAAATATAATATAACATTGTTTCAATGTTTCTGTAAGTAGAAAGGAAGTCTGCTGAAGATCAAAATTTGTTGATCATTAAAAGTCTTATTTTGTGACTAGAAACTTTAACTTCCAGATTAAATATTGTGCACAACATAAATGTACCTTTTATCTCATTATGCACCTAAGTTCACGAAAACTTTAGAATTGCTGAGGATGAATCACTTCAGTTGTGACATTAGGCTTGTTGGGATAACAGTTTCTTTGCTTGAGGTTAAAATGATTGCAAAACATACATTCTAAATAAAATTGGCAACATTAACACAATTAGAGACATTTGCATGAAACTACTCCTTTTGTTTCAATATGTAAAACCAATAAACGGAATATAAAAAAATGAAGTAGTAAAGAAAAACATATGGTATAATGTTTGTTTGTGAGAGAAGTTATGTTTAATTGTATCTGAGTACATGTCTTTCTCCTTTTGCTCACTATTACCAGATAAACTTGTGTGCAAAATGCCACTGTTTCTGATGAAGAATCATAGAACCATAGAATGATTAGAGTTGTAAGGGACCTTAAAGATCATCTAGTACAATCCCCCTTGCCCTGGGCAGGGACACCTTCTACTAGCTCAGGTTGCTCACAGCCTCATCCAACCTGGTCTTGAATGTTTCCAGGGATGGGGCATCCACCAATCTAAATCTACCCTCTTACAGTTCAAAGTCACTACTCCTTGTCCTATCACTACATGCCCTTGTCAAAAGTCTCTCCTCAGTTTTCTTGCAGGCCCTGGGAAGCTGCTGTAAGGTCTCCCCAGAGCCTCCTCTTCTCCAGGCTGAACAGCCCAACTCTCTCAGCCTGTCCTGACAGGAGAGATGCTCCAACCCTCTGATCATTTTCCTGGCACTCCTCTGGACTCACTCCAACAGGTCCACATCCTTCTTATGTTGGAGGCTGGACACAGTGTTCCAGGGTGAGGTCTCATGAGACCTGAGTAGAGGGGGAGAATCACGTCCCTTGATCTGCTGGCCTTTTTTTTTGATGCAGCCCAGGAAGCAGTTGGCTTTCTGCAAGCGCACATTGCTGGCTTATGTTGAACTTCTTGTCCACCAGCACTCCCAAGTGCCTCCCAACCCCTCAGGGTTGCTCTCAATGCATTCTCTATAATGCCTAACCTATATTCATGCTTGGGATTGCCCCGACTCATGTGCAGGACCTTGCACTCAGCCTTAGTGAACTACATGAGGTTCACATGGGCCTATCTTTCCAGCCTGTCAGGTCCCTCTGGATGGCATCCCTTCCCTCCAGCATGCTGACTGTACCACACAGTTTGGTATTGTCAGCAAAATTCCTGAGGGTGCATTCAATCCCACTGTCCATGTTGCTGACAAAGATGTTAAACAGCATCGGTCCCAATATCGACCCCTGAGGATCACTGGTTTCCACGTGGACATCAAGCCATTGACCACAACTTTTAAGAGTGCAAACATCCAGCCAATTTCTTATCCACAGAGTGGTCCATCTGTCATATTCATGTCTCCCTAGTTTAGAGACAAGGATGTTGTGTGGGACAGTGTCAAATGATTTGCACAAGGCCTGGTAGATTATATTAGTTACTCTTCCCTTATCCACCAATGTTGCAATGTGATCGTAGAAGGCGACCAAATTTGTCAAGCATGATTTGCCCCGAGTGAAGTCATGCTGGCTGTCAACAATCACATCCTTATTTTCCATGTGCCTTAGCATTGTTTACAGGAGGATCTGCATCATGACCTTGTTGGTCACAGAGGTGAGACTGACTGGCCTGTAGTTCCCCAGATCTCCCTTTTTTCCCTTTTTAAAAATGGAGATTATGTTTCCCCTTTTCCAGTCAGTGGGAACTTTACTGCACTGCCACGACTTCTCATATATGATTGACAGTGGCTTAGCAACTTCATCCACCAGTTAGCTCAGGACCCGCGGATGCATATCATGACATCCCATGGATTTGTGCATCTTACATGGACCATCCTCAGACGGGCTCAAACCTGATCTTCTCCTACCTGTTAATGCAATTGCTAAAAAAAGTATGGACTTATCTAATGCTATCAACTATTGCTAAAACAGAATCCTAACCACACTGAGTAAGATGTAAGTCTAATTTGCCAAGGAATAGAAGGAACCAGATGACTAGTAATACTAAAGTATAATACAGCCCTGTGTTTTTATAGTAGATGGAAATAGAGAATTCTATTCTTAGGGTTTCTCAAGGAAACTGGTGACAGATTATTTAGACATAAAAAGCAGTGTGGATTAAAATCTTGCATCTGGAAACCAGACAAATGGATTAGTGGATAATAAAATATTTCTATAAAGTTGGAGTTCAGTATTTGTACAGACATACAGAACTCATTGAATTTATTTGCACTTCAGGTTCCTTAGATGGTCTCGAACCCGCTCTTCTCCTACAGTGTGCGGTTCTTCATTCTCCCTGTCCCTGCCTTTGCCTTCTGCGACTTGGGTACTATGCGTAGAGCACTTGCCAGTGAAGACTGAGGCAAAAATATCATTGAGTACCACAGCTTTATCCATGTCCCAGGTAACCAGGTCTCCCCTTTTGTTCTGGAGAGTGCCCACATTTTCCGTAGACTTCCCTGTATTCCCGATTATCCATAGAAGTTTTCTTGTTGCCCTCGACATTCCTCGCAAGACGTAATTATATTACAGCTTTAGCCTTCCTGACCTGATCCCTAGCTGCTTGGACAATTCCTCTGTATCCCTCCCAAGCTACCTGTCCTTGCTTCCACCCTTGTAGGCATCCTTTTTGTGTGTGAGTTTGTTCAGGAGCTCCTTATTAATCCATGCAGACCTCCTGGCATTTTTGCCTGACTTCCTCTTTCCTGGGATGCATCACGCCTGAGCTTGGGGGAAGTAAGAAACATACTCGTTCAAGTGAGAAAGTGTAATAATTAATCTAGATTGGAAAAAGACACTTCCATTCACAAATATCCAACTCAGGATCCAATCTTCATTATGCAAAGGTTTCTAGATATCTAAACTTACAGATACGATTATCTAAACGTGCTCCTGTACCCAAGTATGAACCTAGACTTTTCATTTAAAATCAAAAGAGTCTGAACCGTGTCTTTGGCCAAACAACTGCAAAAAGCCTCTATGGCTGGCTATGTTTCTATTTTCCACCCAAACAACATTGTCATAACAGATTCCTGCCTTACAAGAGAAATAATGTGTAGATAAAATGCCTCATCTGCATCAATGAAAACCAGACACAGTGCCTGAATGCACTACAGTGTGCTTTAATGCAAAACTACACAAACTACATTAAACTGGTTCTGAGATTAACTGAACAATTTGCCCCATGGTCCAAGACATGGGAGGACAGAGAGTTTTTAAAATCACAGCTTAAAGCAGGAACTTGTTAATAATGTCTGTCAATTTCTGCAGCAATTACTTGACCATCATCCACTTGTCCTTATAATCCAGTAATAATTTTAGTTGACCATTATACCCATATGATAATCATATACATAGTAAAACAAATAAAAATGGTATTAGATTTTACAATCAAATGTATTATTTATATATTCACTTTCATTATTGTTATCTAAATAACTATATAATCATTTATCATATAATTTTACATTATATAATAATTTAAAAGAATAACTAATACAATGTTCATTAATCTAATTAATAATAATAGATAATATTTATAGAAGTTCTATTACTACATTCCCACTAACTTATCTTAGTAAAGTCAAGTCTCTGAAACAACACTAAAAGATCAAAATAAGACTCCTCACCTTTCTCAAAATGCCAAGCAATTCTGCAAACAATAAGAGGGTATTAGGAAAAATCATGGCCTATACAGCATTTACAGCAAATGGGAACAAAACAAAGAGAAAAATATTTTGCAGATATCGCTTATTGAAACTTAGTGATTTACACGTGATGGAGAGACCCATGTTATCAGACATTAAAGATGACCTCTGATACACAAGGTAAGAACATCAATCAGTTCACACCACATCCCCTGTTGTTAATACTATTTCACATAGCTTTTTCCCTTCAAAACTCTTTTGGCATGACATAATATGTTTGATTTCTAGCTGAGGGATATAGTCATGCAAGCAAATACTATGCAACAAACCCTGCTAGTATAATTTTTCTACTTCACGTACAATAATGGTAATATATTAGATATTGTGAGCAGTAAATAAGTTTCATTCTTCAAGGTGAAGCATTGTGCTTGTCCTATTGTTTGATATGCAATAATGCAATTACCAAAGCAGGTCAACATTATCATTTTTCATACCGATACACTTCGACGAAGTGCAGTAACGCCACATGACACAACACTTTACAAGAGCCCCAATTAAAAATCAAGGAAATGAGTTCTTTGTGAACTACAATACTTTCAAAAAACAGGTAAAAATACAATATCAATCAAGAGTAAAACCCCTACAATTAATGAGCAAGAATCATTTCCAGCAGCTTTAAAAAACATTTATTGTCTTATGAACAAACACTGCATATTTATATAAAATTCGGCATGGTTCTATACCAATGTGACATTTATCTTCAGTATATAGAGAAAATTACAATGCACAAGAGAGATAGACAAGAGTGAGTTATAAGTCTATTGATAAATGAAGATTAATGTCACAGAGCTAAGCTAACATGTATTATAATGATATAACAATAATAACAGTTCCTACTGCATCCTTTATCTGTGAAGCTCAGAGCACTTTACAAGCACTAATTGAAACTCACAACATCCCTGCAAGGTAGGTGCATTTTATTATCTGGGTTCTACAAATTGGAAAATGAAGGCACAGATAATTAAAACAGCTTGCCCCAGGTCACAGAGCAAGCCAACAGTTAAACCAGAAATACAACTTTTAGCTTTGTCTTTGAGTTCTCAGTTTTAAATCTCCTCCTTTAATCCTATATGCATAACAGTAATATTAATTAAAACTCCTAAGAGAACATAGTACTTCTCTAATTGAAATCAATGGCAATACTGCTCATTTCATTTGTGAAAGTTCAACTGTATCACAAAACAATTCCAAAACTATGATAACATTTTAACACATAAGATGGCCAGCACATGCAGGTATGTGTACATGCATGGCTGCATGTGTGTCTATGTCTATGTCAAATTTGGATAAATTACTTCTCTAGGGACTCATCTTCAGATGTTTGATGATCTCTACCTCAACAGAACAATATAAAATTACAGAATCACACAATGGCTGAGATTGGAAGCGATCTCTGGAGGTCATCCAGTCCAACTCCCCTGCTTAAGCATGGTCACCTAGAGCAGGTTACACAGGGCAATTACGCAACGGCTTCTGAATATCTCCAAGGAGGGAGACTCCACAACCTCCCTGGGAAACCTATTCCAGTGCTCAGTGACCCTCACAATGAAAAAGCATTTCCTGATGTTCAGAGGGAACCTCTTGAGTTTCAGTTTGAGCCCATTGCCTCTGGTCCTGTCACTGGGCACCACTGAAAAGAATCCATATCCATCCTCTTTGCACACTCCCTTCACCTATCTGTAGACATTACTAAGATCCGTCCCTACGCCTTCTCTTCTTCAGGCTAAACAACCCCAACTCTCTCAGCTTCTCCTCACAGGAGAGATGCTCCAGTCTCTTAATCATCTTCATGGCCCTTTGTTGGACTCTCACCAGCCTATGTCTCTCACACTGAGGAGCCCAGAACTGAACACAGTACACCAGGTGTGGTCTCATCAGTGCTAAGTATAGGGCAAGAATCACCCCTCTCAACCTGCTGGCAATACTAACGGCAGCCCAGGATACCCTAGCCTTCTTTGTGGCAAGGGCACATTGCTGCTCAAGTTCAACTTGGTGTTCACCAGGACCCACCGGTCAGTTTCTGCCAAGCTGTTTTCCAACTGGCTGGCCCCCAGCATATACTGATGCATTACATGCACCACAGGTTTCTTCTGAGCAGATCAAGACACTTGATATGCATCATTTTACCCATTTTTTTCTGAAGATAGAAATGGATGCGTGAAGAATCTAAAACTCAAAACTGCAGATAAGAATTTTTCCATTAATTGCAAA
Organism: Chlamydotis macqueenii; assembly: GCF_036417535.1. Classification (NCBI taxonomy): domain Eukaryota; kingdom Metazoa; phylum Chordata; class Aves; order Otidiformes; family Otididae; genus Chlamydotis; species Chlamydotis macqueenii. The sequence goes on along the minus strand of NC_141560.1, from coordinate 47,061,256 downwards.
GCCAGAGGATTAGACTCCTAAATCCAAGGATAAAAGAAACAGGCATGTAACTCCTACCAGTTTTAGTGATAATTAATTGTCCAAATAATTCCAGTGGTCTGAATGTAAGCTACTTAGACAATATCAAGATGACTCCGATTATTTCCACCAATCATTAGACTATTACTTCCCCCAGAATTTTACATTGTAACAAAATATCTGTCTACCACATATAAAACTGAATATTTATTCCGCTTGGAGTATAGAATTATTATTATTATTATTATTATTATTATTATTATTATTATTATTATTATTATTATTATTATTATTATTATTTTATAGCCACTTTGAAAAAATGCTCATAGAAATATTTCTTTAAAGGCTTATAATGTTTTTATAAAACAAACTTTTTGGTCTTTTCACAATAATTTTTCCCCCATGTTTTCACTGCAAAAATGTTAGACATTCTTGTTAAAAACATAAATAAAATACAAATATTTTCAATAATGTTAAAATATATCAATTGTTTTCCAGGATGCAAAATTTATCACTTTGTCAATAAAGCTTCTAGTGCACGAACTAACCAGGAGTAATACTCTCACAGTTACCATCTTATATCTGAAATGCTATAATGGGCAAGGTGACTGTTTTTGTTCTGTTTCAGTGCGAAGAAAAGCTTTAGCATAAAGAACTAAGAGGATTTCAATCTGTGGTAATGTAAACTAAGGTCACTCACAGCAAGACTTACAGGGTCTTCCCAGAAAGTACTGAAGTACGTTGGAGGGACAGCGATGGAACAGGTGAAAGAAATAAGGTGTTAAACTGCAACTAGCTAAGGAAAAACATATTTGTTTACTGCCCAAATTCTTTCACAGAAGAAAGCCTAAGATGGACATTAACAAATCTAAAAATCTTTGTCTCATTCTTCGAACTGCAACATTTAGGCTTTCTTGTGAGCTGCTTTTAAAAGCAGTGTTTCAAAGGTTACCACCACATACACTTTCCACCTACCAGCTCTTCTAACAGCTGTGATTTCTTTTCTCTGAAGACACTGAAATGTTCTTCTGAAAAACTGATAGCAGGTCGGCTATCTTTACATTTTATTTTTCAGATAATTTGTTCACTAAAAAAAAATTAAAACCAAATTTTAATGAATTCACATCAACCTTCACTTAGTTCCAGATTTGATTTATTTCTTGAAACGATATACTTCGAAGCCACTTCTTCCTGAGCTAAAGCAAGTGAAAGCCCAGTGCATATTGAGGAATGGTTTCTCGATACTGTTTTTTGATACATTTCTCCTTAATATACTCATTAGGAGCAGAACTTAGGTATTCATCTCTCTGGTGAACGTTACAGAAACAATATAAAGAATCACTTTTTCTACTTAGAAGTACATTCAAAAAATACATACAGTTCATATGAAGTCAAACGTTAAAAGGGAGGTCACATATCTAGAGAACTTTAAAGCATAAAATTTAGGGGATCATTCTAAAAAGTAAGTGATACTGAAAAAAACAGAAAGGTAAATAGAATCTAGATTTAAAAAACATGAGGGAATGTCTCAGTCATTGCAGACACAAGTGAGGCCACCGCATCTAATATTAAGTGGCTTAAACTGAGCTTATCCGTTTGTCTATTTTTACATTAAATAACTGTCTTGGCCATATGATTTAATTCATAATTAAATCTTTTTCTCATCTTTCTTTTTCCGTAAACAGGAACCCTTGCATAATTTTTAGTTGAGTCACCCTTTATTTATCCTGAGAAACAAAACTGATTATTCATATAACCCAGTTGCTGTCTCAAGGCATATGCATGAATATACTAGTATACATAGGATACTCTTGATTGTTTCCCTACATAAGAAATTTTAAAAGTTAGTATGAGAAAAAGGTATCACAACTGTCTTACAGAAAATGATCATTGTAGCATTTACAGAAATTGGGGGCTGGGCAGGGGGAGACTAAATCATCTCTGTGTATAGGATTTTCTCCTACATTATAATCTTCCACTATTTTATCTTGACTATTACAATTGGTTCTGACTATTTCAACTCCTACACATCAAGTGTCAGTGGTCCAGAGTATTACAGCAGCTGAAAGCAAGAGACAGGACTAAGAAAGCTACCGAGCTATTTCTTCACGGAAAAGCATTTACTCTACTGGAAGACACAGAAGTGCCTGTAAACAGATAAGCCTATTAAATCAGTTAGTCAGCAAGGTCCCTTCTGAAAGACCAACACGGAAAACATCTTCTCAGGTTTTACTTAACTTTCTGTTCAAAGGGTGCATGCTGAGCCTCAGGGATCAGCTGGTGACATGAAAATCTATCTTCCAAATCACTTGGGTGTTTTTCAGTAATGAGTTCCCACTTCCCTACCCCTGAAAGGCACGGCAAATAGTCATAGATCAAAGCAGCACGTAGCTGAGTACAGCTGTGGAAGCTAAAATTGCAGGGCTGCTCCATGGTAATAAAAAGGGCCATCACTAAGGGTTTACTCTGGAATTCAAAACTGTCACTTACAATTTGAAACAAGGGATCCATTAGCTTAGCGCACTTTTTATTGTTATTGACTTGCAATCCTTTAGTTTCTTTTAATTTCAAACTGTCATTGAATGCTTAACTGTTTTTTACTTCACAGAGTAAGCTTTGACGATTTTGCTTTCAAATAATTATTCTCAAACCACATTTTCTTCCTGCATCAGCTTCCCAATGAGTTTCATTAATATAGGCTTCCATTTACCTTAATTATGTTTTTGGCAGATTTGCTTTTAGCCATGTTTACCTTACCACAATAACATTTTGTCACATCCCCTGGTTAAGTTAGCGTGGCCCTAAACAATTACTTCTTTTCCTAAAGTAGCGTGTGGTCATAGGGCGCTAAAGTGCATGGGCACATTTATTCATTCATACTTAAAAAAAAAAAACAAAAAACAAACCAAACAGAACCCTGCCATTCTTTCATCTAACTTAAGTTGCCAGGAAATCAGCTACTTTTCCCCTTGTCAGCTAACAGAGGAACTACTCAAAACAATACCAATAAAACTGGCAACAGAATTCCAGAGCTGGAAGTCTCAAATATCAAAACCAATAATCTGAGCCAAATATCAGACTGAACTATATTTACACAGGACCCTACCATACAGCTGTAACACTGATATTTGCGTCACACCATTGAATGGTTATTTCTTGCTTCATTGCACTCAGTTCAGCAAAGCAATGAGTATTTTTATCCCCATTCAGTGAAGCACTCATATATACACCTAAATTTCAGTACAAAACTAATATAAGGAGGTTATTCATAGAAATGAAATATATCCTTACACACTTCACTGGATCTGGATCACAGGTCCCTGCAAGATTGAAGCCAATATCACTAAACCTTAATCTGATAAATCAATTTAGCAATGCTGGAGATAAGAACTATTTTGCAAAGTTTCATCTCTGCTTCTGAATGGAAATTTTAGATTTCCCAGATACAGGCCCTGACCATGACATAAGCATATTACATATATATGTATATAAAATAGCATTTTTATGTAAATATACATGCACACCAAAAATGACCTCACATTTTTCAACTAGCATTGCTTTTGTATCCTTTCCCTCCTGTCCTCACATTCTTCCTTTGCCTTTTGCAGCTTCACTAACTTAAGTTACTCTTCTACTCCTTCATGACACGGAGTAGAGAATTAGATGGTTACTTACTGCCACAATAGATGCCACTTAAGAGTAAAAATTACATCATTTTATGAGTGAGTATGTGTTGCTTTTCACAGTTTGGTCATATCAAGCTGAAGTAATTGCATTCTTTTCTAACATTGCCTCACCTGTTACAAATAGATATTACTCCTTTTCAAAGCTCAATCTGACAAACACTTCTATTGTACGTAAGAACTGTATTTGTGAATGAATCTCACTGGTATTAAACATGGTAGACATTTATACTGAAGTTTATACACCTTTACTGAGCTATAATCCATCCTTTTGAACAGATACCATTATTCTGTCTTAAGGTTCTTGCACTTTTGTGATCTATCAAATGATTCCATTCTTTAAAGCACTAGCAGGAGATACCGCCATCTTAGCCTTACTTAGACACTTAACTGTGACATGACAATTCAGGTTCACTTTACAATCAACAGAAGGGAGATATTCTAGCAAAATATCTCAAAATGTGACTTTATAAAATTAATTCCCCAAAGAAATATATCATTAAATGTTCCCCTGAAAAAAAGGTAATAGTTATTCTTTGAAAAACTACATGACTTTGAGAGGAAAAAAAAAAAAAGGAAGTATCATAGAAGTGCCTGTTTTTGTCAAGTGAGTAACATTTCTCTGCTGTAATATAACTCATGAGTCTAGACTATTATTTTATTTTGTAGTGGTAATCCACTTTCAATGATTTTTCAGGCTCTGAATGACAGTATTATTCCAATTTCTTTAGCGGTCATGAAAAAACTGTATAAACACTAGCCAATTTTAGATCTTCAGATAATTCCAAACTCTCCCCTCATATTCTCTCTCACTTCATTATAATCTGTATTATTACATACAGAATTACATTTGGGTATAGATGTTTTAATAACAGCAGATTAAATACAGTCAGGCACGTAAGTTTTCTATTTATTTGTTCTATGGTAAACTAAAATAATTGAGGCAGATGATCTTTCAAGAAAACGTTTCAACTAGGAGTTAAATAAGGACTAAAGAATTTTCCAACAGAGTTTTCTCATATTATTCATTTGCTAAATTATTTTTTCTGTCTTTTATTTTCAGCATTTTCTTTAAACCTATCTAAGCCCCAAACAAAAGGAATTCTAGATTAAAAACAACCACTAGGAATGTACATTTTATAAAGAACTGAGCCAATGAGATGAAATGCATTATACAAAAAACTATTTTACAAAAATATGCGTATTACTCCCTGATTCACTAAAAAGCAAGTAATGAATAAAATAAAAAATCCTATCTCAAAGCATTTCCCTGGTTTTCTTCAAAGTTGGAAACTGAATTCACCCATGTCAAAAATGACAAGATAAATGTACAATAAAGCAAGCAAAATGCCTCAAATCCTTCTGAATTATCTCTTTTTTTTTTTTTTTTTTCTCACAAGTATGATGATGTTTCAAACCTCAAACACAGGAAAAGTTTCAGATCTCACCTGGTCAGAAAACTGAAGACATAGCAAATGACAAAGCTGGTAAAAATCTCAGGCCTCGATTCTTCAGTTCTAATCCAACAGATTTTAAAGAATAAGTATATATAAACTGAGTAGTTTATGCCAATGTATATTAAGGGTGTTAAGATACCTTCTCCTTTTGTATGGCAAAGATATTTTCATGCGTGCTCCAGAGCGTAAGACCTAGTTTTAAAAAGTTATGTGTTTATGTAAAATGGTATGGTTTCGCAATTCATTTGCATTACCTGCTTATCAAACATATCCCTGTTAATTCTCTGTAATGGTTTCCAGTTTCTTCTGAATCTCCTCACACTTTCTGCCCTTAATATCACAAACACATTTCCCAGACATATATTCTCTGCCAGTTACTAAATGGTATCCAGGAAATCTATTGACTGTCTTCCAACACATTCTAGTAAATTAAAAATATTCTTTCCAAAACCTCAAATACTTGAACAGTCTTGGGCTTACACAACAATAAGTTCAGCATGGATTGTGGACAGAATTTTTGTACTAGTTTTTGTAACGTCATTACTCTTTCTTCAGTACAAAAATAGTAACATCCCATATATAGTTATCCTTCACCTCAAAATAAGATAGACTCGTATATCTGAACTTTTGCTCCTACAGCCAGAGGAAAACTATGAAACACCTTCAAAGACATAGGCCAGAAATTAAAATTTATACATCCACAAAATATGAAGATTATGGACTTATTACAGAGATTCATTTTTGGCACATTATAGTTTATTCCCCTTAGCTAACCACTTTATGTGCCCCAGTCTTTTCTACTACACAAATAACAACCACATTTCCCTAGCAGATGGCCTAAAATCAAGTTAAACTAAGAACACTTGTTTTCAACTTGTGTTTAACTTGCTACTTCCTGTTAATGCCCAGGTTACTGTGAATTTCACTTCATTCAGACTTGGGTACCTAAACAGCTTTTATAATATAGCTATAGTCAACTGCACTATATTCCCTTTTGGTACACGATCTGCTCCATGTACATAAGTGTGCCTTTATGGAGTGTATTTGATCATCATGAACCTAATTTCCACAGCTGCAATTATTTGTCCTCCCAGCGTAAATTAAAATTCATCCATGCAATCTTATTTGAATTCACCAGAATAGCTCCTTCCAAATTTTTAAAAAGCTTGTTTGTGGGGGTAAAAGGATGTAAAAAGAGAAATACGTTTAATGGGTGTATGTAGACAGCGAGCTCTAGACACCACTGAAAAATATTCCTCTCATCATTCAGGAAATGTCCAATACAAGTGTACTGTTTGCTGCAGAGAGGAATAACGCAGAACTAACACTGACATATAAAACAACCATTTTGACAACTGCTTATGTTTTCTTGTTCCTTACTGAAATGAAGATTTTCAGCACCAGCAAAAAAACCAAGCTGCTTACATTTCCTTTGCTGTCCCTTTCTGGTGATAATTCTACACAGGAACGGAAATTTCTCTACATGCCACTGTAACACTTGTGCTGATGAACACAGAGAAAGCAGCAACCATTGTCTTCAAGTTAAATTTACAGGGCACATACCTGCTTTCCAAACAAATACTAGTTCAATCAGAACTTGCCGCTCTAGGAAAGACAATGTATGTTAGGTATGAGGGGTACTGGTTCTTTTAAAACAGTTCTTTTAAAAAGCAGCAATGTCAATGAGAAGGACTCTCAGCAGTTAATAGGGCCTGATTTTAAGTGATTTGCACACAAAAGAAGCAGGAATGTATTTTAAGATCAGAAACCTCTGCTGTATACCTAATTACTGTTCCTTGCTTGGTCCAGATTGTCTTTAAAAATGTATTTGCTATAACTACATCTACAGTATTTTTAACTAAACCAAGGGACTAGGCATTGTATACTTTATTTAAGACATATATCCTGCAAATTAATTTATTTCAAATTCAGGAAGCTGTTTACAAGTCTCCTTAATTTTTCTGCTTTAAAATACAGAATGTGTATATGTTTCTCTCATTCCACAGTGTACAATTAAGTTATAAGCAAAATTACGAGACCTTAATGTTTAAGCAAGAGTCACGATTTCACTTCATCCTCTGCACTAGTTCTTCCATCTTCCCAGATACATTTGTCACCATTTTATGACACGAATACTGTATTTCAAATAGAAGTAGTATGCTGGATATATGAACATATATGAGTAATAATTGGCTCTTGGTAAAAATATTCATATAAATCTCTGTGTAGCAATAGCCAAAAGTTTCATTAAAAAAAAAAAAATCTTTCTTTTGGGAGAAGTAGTTCCTGTTTAAACTTAAAATATTATTTAAAAATACAAAAATAGCCAATCATATAACTTTTTAAACAAAACTAATTTATTATATTTGACTTTAAACTATTTTAAAGTATATTTAGTAATTGTTAATAATTTAGTAAGTTTATTGTTCAAAATTAACAATGTGTAAAACATTACATTTAAAGTAATTAAGTTTTAGAGTAACTCTTAACTACTCATCAACTTGGGGAAATACAGCACACCATGCAAGGAAAGAGTGCTGTTTGCAGAAGTGATACACCCATATAAAAACACTTTAAGAGGTAAAAGGCTAAATCATATTATTTCACCTACCAGCTGAGCTCTCTAAATACCATTTTCTGGGAGGATGATAGATATGTCATCAGCACAACCATTATTTCTTGACTGTTTCAAGTCCTCATGCAATTTAGGCATTTGTTTCAAATATTCCACTGCTTTTGTTGAAAAAAAAAAAAAAAATTTGAAATTAAGCATTTCCAAAAGGTTCATTCAACCTGATACGACAAATGAAAAATTTTCATGTTGGGAAAACTTAAAACCATTTAATTATGTTATTTTTCAGCTTGTCTAAGGAACAAAGAAATAAATTACTTTAATAAATTATCTGCATAGCTTGACATGCTATTAAGTGAAAACATGACCAAATGTAAAGCATTTTTTATTTGGGTGGAGTGAATCCATACCACAAAATACTATAGCAAAGAAGAGAGCATTTAGTTAGCGTCCTTCCACTTGAGCATGATTCACCAGGAGTTTATTTTTCATGTGAAGATAGCTACTTGGGAATAAATAACTACATTTGATAATAAGTAATCAAAATGAAGAAACAGAGTGCTTGCTGATAGATAGCAAATAAAGCAGGTTTCTATTCTATTATGGTGTTCCCTTTAGGATCTCAAAAGCTTAGAAATGTGTAAGTATTTGGTAGAAAAGCTACTCCCTTTCAAATTTTTACTAATAAACTAATTGACTAATAAGTTAAATGCTTGTGGCACTTGCTGTCTTTTGAAAGTAATTCCTCGAGAAGAAGAATTGAAAAAAATAAAAATACTTTTTTTTTTTAGTGATTCCAGTCTAGTTTATCAGTCTTTGAAGTACTGGATCTGTAACTTAGGCAAAGGAAGAAGTCAACAAACTATTGCTGAACCTCATGATTGTGAAAATAAGCTTCTGTACACAAAGTTGATATAAGGTAGTGCTTCAAGTAGAGAGCCTGAAAAAGAATGCAATGATACTTCAGAGAAAAAATGTTTTCTCCATTCATCTCAATTGAGTTGTTCACATTAATGATCATCTCTAGAACATAACAATCAGTTTTAATAAGTTACTTGAGAAATATGATGTGAAAGTCACAAGTCTATCTTCACACTTCACTGACACTAAGAATAAGAACCTTGCAGTATTTCATAGATACTCGTTTGCACTTAAAGTACTGCATTATCTGCCACTTCAGATAGAGAGGATTGCAAAGGCAGCTTTACTTGAGTTGAACAAATTTTGTATAGGAAAGTACTGAGGGAACATAACTGAGTTCAGCTTTATTTCAGTAACTGCCTCAGAGTACTTCTGAGAGCAAGTTGCTGAAGATTCACTATCTTAAGGGACCTGCCTTGTCTGGCTTAGAGAAAGACACTGCATCCACACAGAATCTGTCACACTGTCTAAACTTCTGTATTTTTCTGATATGATAAGGGTATTGGTTGGCATGGAAAGGTCAGTCTTTACAATGTGATATTCTCTTAATTGTTTCTGCCCACTCAGAGATACTAAAACATTCAATCTAATGTCAGCAAAAAATGAAATACAAGCAGCATTACAGTTTATAAATTTGTTGTCAACTCATCGATGCATGCATTTTAGTTTTTTTCAGCTGAGCGTATAGGTCTTCCTTTTTAGCAGATGCTCAATATGCCAAATGGAGAAGTTTTATTTTTCTGTTTGCAATGATTATTGATTTATACATTTGATAATCAAATAAAAAATATTATGAAATCAACAGGAAACTTCAAAAGTATATAAAAGTCTCTCAATTGATTGAGAGGTTTGTGCAATGTTTGGTTTTTTTTTTTTGTGAATAGGACTGTGCAGAAGTAGTTGAAAAAATATTCAGAATATGTCCTCCACAGAACAGAGCAGAAGAAATGAGTCAGCCAAACCAAACAGGAACTTCCGAAGCTAATCTAAATGCTACAAAAAGACAGCTTTGCTTCCTTACAATTACGTAAATCTGTGACTTTACAAAACTGCACTGCTTTTTGTTTGTTTTTCTTTTTACTTTACTCAGCTTGAATTACAGTGGGTTTTTTAGGGTTAACTAAGAGCTGATCACGAGGATTTAAAGAAGGGATTTATTAGGGCAATCAAGCAGGACCACAACTCCTACATACTCTTTAAATTCCTGAGCATTTAAAAGATAAAGTGGGTATGTTTTCACATAAGCTAAACAGGCTTCTTTGATGTCTAAGAAGACAAAACATCTTCTGAAGAAACAGCATAACTGGGGAGCATACCTGAAAATATACAAGATTTCTAAAAGACTGTGTGATTGTTATTTTTGTAAATGAAATACTTGATTACACACAGAAAATAATGCAGGGAAAAACTCAAAATATCATCTAGCCTGTCTTCACAAGGTATGTTTGTTCGTAAAACATTCCTCATCGGTATTGTTTAATATGCCCTTAATACCTCCAGAAAGTGAGGAACCTCAGTTCAACAACCTTTTCAGATCAGTCTAGGTCATAGACCTCTACCTTTTACTTTAAAATGTTTAAAATGTACCAGTGTGTTTGAGATTCTGATATTAGGAAGAGAACACGAGAATTAAAATACTTCTCTAATAAATGCTGGCCTTCCTGTAGGAAAATAAGTCTTTTTCACATTCCATCTCACCCCCAACTACTTCCTTACTACTAGCACAGGGGACAGAAGTGACACTGTTTAGTCCTAGAAGTTTGAGCATGCAGAACTTCAGTTGTTCAGGGAAATGTCATGATCAAAACCAAAGCCACCAAGGGCAGAGGTTTCAAGAATCATCCTTTTGGATTTAGGATTCTGAATTTCCTTACGGGGATATTGGAGTCTTCCTTAATTTTGATCCTCCCTAGATTTTTGAGCAGGAGGCCTATTGATATCTGCCAAATCATAGAGGAAATCAGTTGTCCTGGATGATGCAATCAGAGCAGCATGTGCAGACAGCATAGAAAATGGAAGGAACCATTAACTGTAGCTTACCTCTATGGCTAGGCAATATAGATACTCTTCTTGTTTTATGCTCTTTTCTTGAAATTGAGATTTCAATGTTAAATTAGTGCACATACCAAGAAGTATAAAATAAATGAGCATTCAAAGAAAACATAGGGGAAAAAGTCAGCAAAGTTTATGAAAGTTTACTTTCTTCCAGTAAACATGTTGGTTTCCTGCCAAGGAATTAAGTCAACTTTCCAGGAGAGTAAAGAAAAATAAATAAAACTATGCTCTGGGCTTTTTGCTTGTCAGAGGATAGCTTGGAAATATATAGCTTCATAGTTCACTGATGCTAACATTGAAGTTATAATCTCTGAAACATGATCAACAGAAGGAGTAAAAGATCACAGACTGAACAAATAAGTACAATAATATATCCTGGGTTTTCTGGATGGGTGTATATTTCTCTTAAAAACAGGATTTTTTGTCTCTGTAGACTTCTGTGTCGGTAGCCAGAAGAAAAGTCAAGACACTCTGATGTACTGTTAAGTTGTAAAGCAAAACAGAACAGGAGTACGGAAAAATAACATTCAGTTGTCTTTGGGAGGTCTGCAGCCTCTGAGCTCTGCCACCTTAAGAAACTGATTCACACCATTACTAATGTGCTGCCATTCTATACAAGTTTTATTAGAAAGGTGCTTTGAGATTGCTTTCTTAAAATTTACACTGGCACAGAAAGACTAACACATGCTAATATATCATTTGTCTTTCATTTAAATAACTATTAGTTACACATAAAGATCAAATTTACTAACCACTTTGTAGAAAGAAGCCTGTTTGAAAAAAGCATGATTCTTCCATCATTAGCAACGCTGACAGCTCCTATTGTTTCAGCACATATTTTGTTATGCTGAGTTTATCTTTAAAGCGCTACTCCAAAAATGAATTTATTTTGCAAAATCTTAATTTTCACACTTTTCTCCGTAACCAGATTCTAATGCCACATTTATAGAAAGAAGAAAAAAACCTTCAAAAAACTTCCAAACTTGAAAATACTATCCAACTACTTAGAGATTTATAAACCAAGGGAATAGAGGTTTTTAGGTTGTGATTCAGGGTTTTAAATGCTTTAAATGGTGGGAATGTTCAATTGTGTTGATCTAGTTGAGCACAGATTGTCACCAGCTTCTGTATACTCAAATAAAATCTAAAAATAAAATGTTATCTTATGTCAGGAACAAATTCTTCATTGAAATAGTTTAATATGGCTTTTTCTGACATGTTTAATTATTGAAATTTTTGCCACTATACCACTAGAATCAACAATAGTTTTTGCATAGCTTCTCCCAACAAACATAGTTCACCATAGCTTAGTTTTCAGTAGTGACTTAATTCTTATTATTCTGAGTAAGCTTCATCAAATTAATTGACTTAGCTGGAACCACTCACAGTAGTTAATGTTTGCAGCATTGTAAGAATTAGCTATACTGAAAGAGTTGAGAAAAACACAACTATTTCTGTCTATAGTGAATAAACCTAATGAGTTATTTGATTTATGATGCATCAGTCCAACAAATTAGCTGAAAAGATACAATCGGCATAGCTTTTACCATGACAGCCCATACACAAAGAATATAAGGATTTGTATGTTCTGAGCTTTGCTAAAGAAAGTACTAAGTGTATTGGCAAGTCTTTGATTTTCTTATTTTAAAATATATGAGCTAAATAGATACATTTCTACTCAAAGCCACTACTTAGAAGGAAGAAGGATGGTCTTATGCTTGCAGTCCAGCCATGGAACTTCTTCACTTCTGTACTCTATTTCAGACTACTCATACAGCCTTAGGCAAGTGGCTTCTTTACAGAGGGTCTCGGTTTCCTGAAACCCTGTCCATGTGAAAAATACAATTGGCTTCTGCAAGAATTTTGCTGGATTTGGATGGCTTGAACATAACACAGCAACAGCAACATAACACAACTGCTAAATACATATATACTTTATATAGGCATTTGAGTTTTTAAAAGGTCTAAGAAGCCGGTAGTTAAAACATAATAAATAATAAAGAACTATAAATAATATACTAGAAGAAATTTACAGGCACTAAGCCCTATCTACTCAAGTTTTGTCTCAAATATTTTTTGAAAATAGACTTAATATTTTCTTAAATTATCTTTTCATTATGAGTATAAGTTTACTAACGTTTGGGGCACATGTGCTTCAATATGAAGTAGGAAAGAAAGCCACAGAAGTGTCAGCCCTTTCACAGATAAGAAGTAAAATTATTTAAATATATTTGCTTTGAGGATTTAATGTTAATTACCAGAAATTCAGACTTCAGATTTTCCACCAAAATTCATAAGTTTGACATATCATTTGTGCATGTGGTTTTACACACAATATGGACATCACTGCCAAGTGGTCAGTCATACCTTGACACAGTTCAAATTGTTCTGTCTTCCATGAGAATAAATGGGAGACAGTCAACCAAAATTCAGAAAATCCCATCTCTGATTCTTCATCAGAGAAATATCCTTGACAATAATCAGCTTCTAAAGAATTGTCATCCCAACTTGGTGACAATACCCCTGCCATCTGCTACTTTCATTTCGAAGGACCCGTGACTGCCCTCAGTAGGAAATCACCTTTCTTTGTCTACGAGAACTATTTAATCTCCTCTGTATATCTCTTTATGTCTCCTTTTTCTTTTGTGACTAATTTATGATCTATCTCCTTCTTGGGTAGCATCAGCCTCATTAAAACTGACTCCTGTTGCCTTGGCTGAGTGTGGCTTCAATGGGAAAGCGACATCTGAGTGCACTGGTTGAAATGAAACTTACTCTTTAACTCCAGGCCAATCAGCTGTCAGATTTCTATCAAAAAGGAGGCACATTGTAAGAAGGGAAAGCTTTATCTCTACTAGTTAATTAGGTATGTTTTAATAAAGACATGACCTGCTGTCTCTCTTCCCACCTGCAAGCACTATAATTAAAGTTTCTCTAACAGAACAGTGAGCTATTTTTATTCTCTCATCATTTAAAAAAAAATGAATACAGTTCTACACAAAATTGAGAAGTAAAAAATGAAAATATGTCAACCCTAATACTTACTATGAAAATTTCTATCTAGTGAATGCACAGTTAAGCATTTAAATCAGTAAACAATCAAACAAACAAAGGCAGCAACTATTTCAGAAGTTCTGGGTGGCACTTTGCTCTTTTTACTCTAGTCAGTAGGAACATCTGTTGTGCAGAAGCACTAAAAATCAACGTATTTTTACATATTTACCCACACGCAGGTACTCAAGGTCCTTAGCATCAAAACTATCTAGACTTTCATAAGTTCTCAATACCTAATACTTCTTACTTATGTCAATACATATGTAAAAAAAACAATTACACACATGATTCAGTGACGATTTTAGGAATGAAGCTGTGTAGGTTGATTTGTTTGGTTTGATAGAGAACTGACTAAACAACTGATACAGAAAAATCCCCTCTAAGTGAATAGGGATTTCACCAAAATGGAGGAAAACCCCACTTTTTAATTTTGGAGTGTTTTATTCCCAAAAATAAATATAAAAGATTTAAAAAAAAAAAATAAGTAAAATGTTGCAAAAATCAAGATGTTCCAATTTTGAAAATTATAAAAGAAATGTAACTTCTTGAAATTTATTTTGTTTACCAAATTCAACACAGGTTTAATAAATCCCTAAAATACCATGTCAGGAGAATAATCAACTCACAAACACACACAAAGTAAAGTGAGTGAGCAACCTTATCCCAAATTGAGAATCTCTGCTATTATTTATTGTTGTTATGCAGGGGAGTTAAATTATGTATATAAAAGTTTCCAACCAGAGAAAAAGCAGCTCACTTCCCAAAGACGAGGAATATAAAGGTCAAAAAATGTAATCACAAGTATAAGGTAGTGAAATCCAATTTTGTATATATATAGTGATTACATTTTGTGTTTCTTGTCTGTTCCATAAACTAGCTGACAGAGCTAAAACAAAAACTAATGTCTAAAGTATAGATGGTCAATAATGTGATGCTCTCATTCTAAACAGCCCTTAGTTTTATTCTTACAGTAGTATTATTCAGGGACACTAAAAACAGTGGGTTTCAAAGAAAAAGGTTTTGAACTTCTTCATATCCATTTACCTACATACTGCATGAATGAAAATGATGAGATGAAGCCAACCAAAAAAGACAGGACGTGTTACAAAAAGCCCCCAGGCAGGTTGGTACGCTACCAGATACTCTCAGCATATTCCAGGAAACACATACATAAGTCAGTGAGTGAAGTTACTTCATTTGAAGTCATGGAAGAGAGTGTGCCACAGCAGAATGCCTCTGAAGAGTTCAGCACAAAACCAGCATTCGTAGCAGCAGATGACGTACCACTTTAAGTAGACAGGTCCTGGTAACTGAAATACTTAAGGCATAGAAAGCTTCAACTCTCACATGTAGAAGAATTATTAAGACTTTCATCAAATTTCTGAGCATAAAACCTAATCTTATCAAGATGTACCATCAGATAACATACAATATTTGCTATGGTTAAATACCGTTCACTAAATGTTCACCACCCTCACTATAAAAAATGTCTTCCTTATGTCTAATCTCTTTTAAATCATTACCTGTTGTCCTATCACAACAGGCCCTCCTGAAGATTTTCTCCCCATCTTTCCTATAAGCCCCTTTGAGGTACTGGAAGGTCACAATGAGGTCTCCCTGGAGCCTTCCCTTCCCCAGGATGAACAACCCCAACTCTGTCAGCCTGTGCTCATAGGAGAGGTGCTCCAGCCCTCTGATCATCTCTGTGGCTCTCCTCTGGACCCTCTCCAACAGCTCCATGTTCTTGTTATGTCCAGGGCTCCAGAGCTGGATGCAGTACTCCAGATGGGGTCTCACCAGAGTGGAGTAGAGGCGGAGAATCACCTCCCTGGACCTGCTGTCCATGCTTCTTTTGATGCAGCCCAGGATGCAGTTGGCTTTCTGGGTTGCAAGCACACATTGCCAGCTCATCAACACCCCCAAGTCCTTCTCTTCAGGGCTACTCTCAATCCACTGAAAAAAAAAGTCCATTAAAAAAAATAAATCTATTAATGGAGAAAGTCATTATGAAGCCTCAACATACAGACTAGAAACTGTTTGTGAGACAAAGGAAATTGTATTTTTAGTCTGCCCTGCCCTGGTTAGGCTTCAGCTTAGAATTATCTCTGTAATGGGAAGTCATACTGCTAAGAAGACGTCGATTTGTTTGAGAGTCAAGAGAAAAAAAGCAAACATTGATCTAGAACCCATACACTGTAACAGTAAATGAAATGAATAGGTTTTGTTCAGTTAGAGAAAACCTCACTGAGGAATGTAAAAGACCATTACAAAGATATTAAAATAGTCTCAGTAAGCATTCTGGATAGCTCAAAAAGCAATATTATGTACTTGCCACAAAGACAACACACTTTGGGAGAATTTCTGCAAGTTAGTACTGGAACACATAGCCTAGTCTGCATCACTAATTTTCCAGTTAGATTATCATGTTTTAGGAATTATATTCTGCAGGTGTCCTCTTCCAGAGGAGGAGGAGAGATGTCCAGAGACAGACTGGAGATCTTCTGCTATACTTTCATATCTTTTTGTAAGTCAGAGAGCATTTTTTTCCTGATGTCATGAACATTATTTAAACGGTAACTTCTGTTTGACTGTATCTCATTTTCAGCAGTCTCAGACAGAAAGTGAAATTTGGAAAGTTCAGCAGTGCAGATTTTCTCCTCTCTCTCATTCTCTGTTCCTCTGCCCTGTTAAAAAAAGGCCCCTCATTTTGATGCAATGCTGAAATGTACACCTTTTTTTTTTTAACAACCTATTCCCTAAAAAAAAGTAGGACTTCTACGTGATAGCTTCATTTCTTCACTCTCTGAAAACAGTGTAAGTAATTTAGTGTTTCTTACTGCATTTCCCAACTTTATTTCATCTTTGGATTTATGCAGTACAATGCAGCAATCCGTATTTACGACAAAGGGGCAGAAGCATTAAATGCAGCTTTTGCATACAACATCTGATGAGCTATGTATGAGATGCGACTGCCTGTATCCTTCTGTGCTAACTTTGCCAATCTCAGTTTCTCAGGAAAAAGATGCACTTGCATTATTGCACTAGTGCTATCGATACATATTCAGTAATATCTCTGCTAAGTGTTTGATTGCATTACAAAAGGAAAGAAACATAGCTGCTTCTACAAGTAATGAATACACTAATACCTGCATAGCAATGAAGAGCAGCAATACTACCTTTCAAAAGCAGAGTGAAACCCATCTCTGTGGTTGAACTGTCCCTGAGACAGCTCAGGTCCTGTGTAACTGCTGGGTGCTCACATGCTTCTACCTCAGAATAATGCTTTACATAGGGTAAAATGTAACACAGTAAAATTAGGACCATTCCATAGGGGCTCCCACTCTTACAGCAACACAGTGCTGCCCTGTGTACAGCAAAACACACAATAGGAAAGTCCACGTTCAATCCCTCGAGGGACAGAAGAATATGCTATGTTAAACAAAGATACCGGTTCAGATTCTGAATGATTTAATCAGTTTTACGACAGGGAGGAGAACAATTGTGTCAATACATATTTGCATTTTGAGCTATTCTAGGAATGTCCAGACCTCCGAATATATCCAGAAAACAACAAAGAATCAGTTTGGCTGTAAAAATAAAAATCCAATCTAGATCCAAAATCCACCTTTAAGAAAGATAACAAATGTTATAATACAGAACTAGTAAAATGCACATTGGTAAAATGTATGGAGTTATCAATATCATTGGGTAAGTAGGCAAAGATAATGTTACCTACAAAGCAGCTGGGAATTCAATGTTTTCACTGAGCTGCCTCATGCACTAGAAGTGACTCCTTGCAAAGAAAAAAATTGTGATCCTTCCAAATAACTGCAGTTAGGATTCTAAGTAAATGAAAATGTCAAATATCTTACCGGCAATTATCTATCTTTTCATTTATTGCCTTTTTTGAACATCAGGTTGTCAAGTACAGGCCCCTGAAGAATTTAAATTGCTGTTTAGAGTAATGACTTGTGGAAACTCACACCTTAGTGTTTGGTCTAGCCTCCTAGCTATGATTTGTCGTGAAGGACCATCCTTCATCACCAAGGTTTCCTGTTGTGTGATGAGTTAGGATGCACTAGTGGAATAACTACAAAACAGTCATTATTTAGAGCAACCTCTTCCTCCCATCCCTCTCTTCTTCCTGGGCTCAATTGTGCACCCAATTTTTTTGTACCTTCTCCTCTACAGCAGCACAGGGGGATGGGGAACAGAGGCTGAGGTCAGTTCATCACACGCTGTCTCTGACACTCCTTCCTCCTCAGAGGGAGGCCTCCTCATACTCTTCTTCTGCTCCAGCATGGGGTCCCTCCCACAGGAGACAGTCCTCCACGAACTTCTCCAGAATAAGTTCTTCCCACACGAGACAATTCTTCACAAACTACTGTAGCACGGTTCCTTCAAGCACAGACTGCTCCAGTATGGTCCCCCACAGGATCACAAGTCCTACCAACAAACCTGCTCCAGCGCGGGCTTCTTTCTCCATAGGTCCACATTTCCTGCCAGGAGCTTGCTCCAGCACAGGCTTTCCATGAAGTCACAGCCTCCTCTTGTTCCACCATAGGGTCCTTGACGGATATCTGCAGGTGGATATCTGCTCCACCATGGGCCCCCATGTGCTGCAGGTGGACAGCCCATCTCATCATGGCCTTCACCATGAGTGCAGGGGAATCTCTGCGCTAGTGCCTGGAGCACCACCACCTCCTCCTCCTTCTTCACTGACCTTCACATCTGCAGAGTTGCTCCTCTCACATACTCTCTCTCCTTTGATTGCCATTTGTTGCACAGCAGGCTCTTTTCCCCGTCTTAACTGTTATAAAAGCTGCTACAACTGTCGTTGATTGGCTCAGCTTTGGCCAGTGGCAAGACTGCCTCGGAGTCAGTGGCATTGGCTCTATCAAACAGAGGGGAAGCTTCTGGCACCTTCTTACAGAAGCCACCCCTGCTAGCAAAACCTTGCCAAGCAAACCCAATACAATGATGCTCATCTTTAATCTCTATCAGATTAGCCACTGTGACCATTAAGGAGGTAGCATTTATTTTCCCTAGTGTACACTATTGTTTAGCAGGTTTGCCGAAAGAGAGTACCAAATAGTTTAACTTACAAAACCTTCAGGCGAACCACAAGCTATCTTCGTGCTATTATTAGTTCCAAACCCAGATCTTAGGCCTAATACTGTATCATTACTAACTTTATTCAGGTTGAGCAACCTTAAAAATTCCTGCAGAGCAAACAGTTCCAGCTAGAGGCCACAGAAGGTACTGTACTGGTATGATTCTTTTATGACTGTTTGTCTTTCCTAAGCAGATATATGTACTATTGAAAGTAATGGATTACTTTCATTTATGGGATACGTCTGACTGGAAACTATTGACTTCTGTCACAAAATCCATGAAAATTTCTAAGCATAGAATATTTTCACTATACTTAGAAACCACTCTTACCTTACATTACCAGAGAGAAACATTAGAAGAAGAGTGACAAATGTAGCACATCAGATCATGTCTTTCAGTATCCATGCCAACACACTGTCATTCATAACGGAAAGTCAAGCACTGCAAAGAGGGCCTCTTTAGCTGCCATGAAAAGTGCATGCATCTGGGTCCAGTACAGTCATGTTCATGCTGACAGGCTGTTTTCTATGAACGCATTCTCAAGCGAGTCAAAGTTGCTTTTTTTTTCACTGTAGTTAAATGAAGATTCAGTAAACACCTATTTTTAGCACACAAGAACAAGAAGGTGTTGATTCTGTATTTTATTATTCATTGTTCTGTCTTTGAAACAAAACAAACTTGAAAACAGACACATTTCATAAAACAAGTATACCTCTTCCGTGTGTTGTGTTTTTAACCATAACTTTTCCATGGCTCTGCATTTTTTATCCATGTCTTTCATTTTTAACTTTGAATAATATTATTTACTGAATTTTGGTGGATAACAACATATATACATAAATATGTGTCATGGCACCATTACTGGCAACATCTTAATGCATTTTGAAGCATCAGTTGCATAACTTCCTGCTGTCATGCTTCTAAGAAGAAAACTTTCTAAGAAGAGCAGTAAAACCTTGAATATGTCCATCTCTGAGCTAGTCTCCACAGAGCACATAACATCTCTAAATCAAACAGTGAAAACTACCAGCATTTCTTTATTTTCACTTTTTATAAATATAAGAGAGATGAGATAGTACATTGGACAAAGGTGCTGGAATTCTACTGCTGAGGATGACACGCACTCTGACGAAAGGGAGATTAGAAACAGTTACAAAGACACAAAAAGATGAGAGATATCTGAAAGGGTATTACCAGCAATCTTAGAAAAGTTTATTAGAATATAAATTATTATAGAGATAAAAGAACCACAATGCAAACAAAACCAGGATTCTCAGCATTTTGTGGTCAGACTACACACCACTAAAAAAAAAAAAAAAAAAATTATCATTGAACATTTACTGAATATATGTTTTTTTTTTTTTCCAAAGGAAAGTGAGAATTAGGAAATATAACAATCTATTTTTATTTCAATATATAATTTATTAAATATAAAAGGGTTGAAGGAAACAGCCCATAACTAGAGGGTTCTCAATAGTTTAACAAAAGATCCATGGCATCTATGTTGCATATTTTACACATTTCAGATAGAAGGGACTTTTTACCACAATTTTTCATATGCTCATGGAAATCAAAAAGCAAACTCTTCCGGTGATGTAACCATCAAAAATGCTGTGCTCTTGCTTGAAAATCATGGCAATCTCCTCCTCCTCCAAGAGGTGGAACCATATCAGTTTCTCCATAAAAACCTACCCAGCATCTAAATTCTGAGGCAGGATATGTCCTACTTGGGCATCTCAACAGGCTTTGGCTATTGAGAATATCAAGTTCATGAAGATATATTTTCATAACTGTATTACATCTGTGCTGACTACTCATCTTTTAATTTTCAGTTGAACTGTGTGCCAATATACAAAAACTATAAATACATAATTTCTCACATGCTTGTGTAATAATAGGTAGCCTCAGAAGTTACCACTGTCAGTGATTGTCTGTGCTAATGTATGAAAACTGAGATCCTTAAGCAGTGGGATAAATGGAAAAAGGGAGGAAGTAGAAGTCTAAGTGATTTGACCAAGTCCAGATATGATGAAGCAGTGATGTGAGTTTGATTTATGCCAGAGATCAAAATGGAAGCTTTGACTTTTCAACTCCCATTTCTGCAACTTGCCAACTAGCCTTAACTTGCCATGCATTAAAGCTCTTGTGGAAGTTCAGTATCTTATATAGTTAAACCAAGTAAAGCCCTATCCCAAATCTTCTCATCAACATCATTCCCTCACATCACAATCTTCTTCATATTATTCTTTGTTTACATTTGCTTCAAATGTAAGCGAAGTCCTAAAGTCGAGATGTACTTGAGCTGCTGCCCTACATCCAGTTTTGCAGATTCAGTAAGGCGAAAAAGATCAGTATGCTTTTTGTTTCTATAGGATTTATGCAACTAAAACCCAACACTTCAGAGCCCTTTCAAGCTCTAAACTGTTTCTGCTCTCTTCCAGAGCAGAATTACCCCATATTATTTTCCCAAGGAGAGTGAAGAGAGGTAGATTATTGAAGCCACTTAAGGACATCATCAGCTTCCTCACAAACAGGGTAATTCAACAGAATGTACTCCATTGCATCTCTAGTGTGTCTTTTGAGAAAGAAGCTGAGATTGCATTTTATGTCAAAGATGCTTTATTGGAAGAGATAAGTGAGGGAGGTGTTAGGCCATTTGGAGCATTCACAAAGCAATATAGCACATTCAGTCAAAGAAGGAAAACCTGACCCTCCAATGACCCTAATGCTTACTCCAGTCGATGCAATAATGTTTGCCACAATTCACCTGCTAAATCGTTAGACAAGAGCAACAAAAAGAACAGAATTTCTTAATGTCACTCAGGTGATTGGTCTATCTTGTGATTCCTTTTGACACTAAAACCAACAGATTAAACAGTAGGAAATGACACAGCAGCCAAATCTCAAACACCTGCTGCCCATTTCAGCTGGGTTGCTGAACCCCTCCAGAATCACACATCTGCAACACATGTAATGTCCAAAGAATCACTGCTAGAGTTTCTGTTTTACCCGATATACTACATTTTTTTTTCCACAAAAGAAAAAACAATCTTTAGCAAAATAAAGGACACCAGATACACACTCATGCAGGATTTTTAGGGTGAATGTGCAAATACATCTCCGATCCCTTCTCTCTAAAAAATTATGTCCAAGGAAAATCCCCTGTAGTTACCAGCAGTATAAGGCTTATAATTTGCAGCTAAGCAGTACCATCTTAGCTTGATGAATTTATTACATATATACTACTTAATTCAAAAGAAAACAGTAAGTAAACACTCATATTATTGCTATGTTTTGCACAGTAGTTAACATATATCTAAAATAATGATTTAACTCTCTATAAAGCTGAATTTATAAGTTTGTGAGAAAATAACTTTCAGGTAACAAATTAGAAGAGCTCTAGAGGGAACTATAATAATCAAATGTAATGAAAGGAGACAAATAATCAATACCAAGTTATGATAAGTCTGCAAATCCAGGGGGAAAATGAATTTCAAAAGTGTATTTATAATATTTTTTTCATACATATTGCAAGATCTATGACAAAAATTTAATATTTTTTAAACAATTTGAATCATATAAGATAAAGAAAAGACTTTTAACAAAAACAGGTAGCCTATTTCTAGATTTTCTTTCCACTATCTGCTAATTTTAAAATGCAGCTTGCATGTCTAAGATATATTCTGTAATGCATTCCCATTCAGTGTGCCTATTGGCAGGTTGGCCAGACTTCTCCTTGTACAGCATTTCCTACATTTCAGCTTGAAATCACAAGACTTATATTTTACGCCTTTTCCAATATACATTGCATGCTTTTTCTTTACCCTATTTTTCAGTCTTCTTTAGTGGCTTGGAGGTCCAATCTGAACATCAGAAGAAATAGTGCTGATTAGAGGAGACTGTAAAGAACAGTGGACATTATGTTTATTGAAAGAAATACCAGATTCACGATTTTTTTTACTGCTGGATGCATTTCTCTAGAATATGCTTACCTGGAAAAACAAAATGTCATCACCAATTTTTATCATTCTTAGTGGCTGATCTCACAGATCTGAAATCACATTGAAGGAAGAATGTGAATCTTCAAACTTGTCTGCAGAATCGTAAAGGTCTTTCTTTTGATAGTTGGAAACATAGCAACAGATACTCTATTCAATAAACCCTAGAGAAAATTGTACTTAAGTGATCTACAGTCATCCAACTCGAAAAAAAAAATGCATAGTACATAACTATGCATTTGAGTGGCACTATGAAAACCAGTGGTCCTACCTCTGAATATAAAAGTTAAGGATGAAGAGACATTTGCACCGCATAATAAGAGAACTCATAAGGATGTTCCCATAGTTTCCGTACGTGGGTGTATACGGGGGAAGTGTTCCTTATTTAAATGCATATTGACAATGAAAATATAGAAAAAAAAACATTTCTATATGCTTTTGGAAATGTTTTTTCATAATTTCTAATTATTTTCAGCTGAAACAGAGCCGTGTAAACAGTATCTTCCATTGGTCCTTCACAAGATAAGTGTATTATATGAGAGAGTACTTATCCCTGTATGAGGTAGGTAGTGGAAACAATCTAACACTTTATTAAAAATGTGGCTATTTGCAAATATTTGCTTTCCCAGGCTGACAAGCTAAAATACAGATATTCTAAGAATACAATTGGTGTCTAACATCAGGCTTAGTTTCAGAAACAAAGCTGTACAGAGTCACTGTTGACTTTTTTAGTGCTACGTATACAATCTAATTTTTCATCATTATGTATATATGTGAGAAATAATAGTCTCAATTTGAGGAATTTTTACTTGATTCCACTTACCACTAATTAACACAACCTTTGATCACCAAGTCAGCTATGCAGAAAAAAAAATCCACAATCAATCAAGCACTTAAGTAAATACCTTTCCTCCCCCTTCCCTAGGTTCACCTTAACTCAAACACATCTCCTCCCCACTTCCTAGTCTAAGCTTGCTTTGTTTTCACTGCAGGTTACTAAATCCATCCAAATTCCACAGGGAGGTGACAGGCAGCACAGGATATCAAGGTCACGTGCACAATGGTTTCTCTCAAATGCTCTTTGTTTTTTTTTTCCTGGTTTCCTCTCCCACACTTTGCTTCTTGCCCCTTTTCTCAGATGTTCTTTGCTTCTTCAGGTTTTCCTGCAGCTCTGTTTCTGACTGTCCCAGCCTCAGCATGGGTCACCCATCTGTCACAGTCCTTCAAGGCTGTTTCTGCCTGGCATGGTGCCTCCTTCCACATGTGTGTCTCCAGATGGGTGTTTGCATTCCCTTAGCTCCATGTTTCATTCTTAAATATGTTTTTGTAGTGGTGCCAGCACAACAGGTAACAATGTAGTTGCTTTCAGGCCATCATTAAATTTGACACAAAATAAATAAATTAAATGCATCTTTAGGAGAGGAAAAAAATTTTCTGTACTTTATGGTTCCTAAGAACACAATAGTAACTTGCATCTGTACTTCTGCGACATTTACATACAGCAGTGAGAGAAATCCTGTGTGCTATTGTCTCTCTGATGCATTGCACCTGTTGCTTCTACTAGGAACAATGAGAGACTGACAAAATGACTGTGTCCAAGTTTCTTGAGATGCTTTGCACTGAACAACCCCCCAAAAAAAGATCTCAACATATTGTTACGGGATTTACTGAAATAAGTGGAAAATAGATTTCTACAAGCAAAACCAGAGTGGTGACAGAAAGACACTTTGCAGAGCTATAAGGAACCCAAAGTCCATATGGCTTAGCAAGAAAATTGAGAGAATGGAATATGATCCCACAGTAGTTCCCAGGCAGTATGGTTACTGCCAATTTAGAAGAGCATCTAAGTCCAAATTTACAGAAAGAAGATTTTTCAGATATTCAAAACTATTCATTATCACAAGTTGTTGCTTTAAAAAGATGCTGTGAACACAGACATTTCCAAGGGAAGTGGCGGGGGGGAGGTGGGGAGAAATCACAAAAAATGCAAATTGAATGCTGATATGTGCATTTTGTAATCAAAAATGTGCATACGTAATCACAAATCAGTGAAGATGCTTGTGGCCTTTATAGCCAGCAATGCCTTTGTTTTCTTGCATTAATCTTCTAGTTCCAGTTGAACTGTGACCCACGCTCTATGCTATTCAAATCCATTCACAATCAGCAGTTCTCAGGATTTTAAAATGGAATCAGGGAAGAGGGGACCTGTCTGGAATTCACACACATAGGTTTTCCTTTATGTTTGTCAAGAGATTTTGAAATCACTTTTGCTAATGGAAATATCAGCTCAAAATGTACTTGACATTTCACTTATTTTTCAGTGCTCGTAACCTTGGTGCAAATGTTCCATCTCTTAGATTATCTTGTATACTGGGATGCAGTTCATGAAAAATTTATCTTTTTTGCTGCATCCAATATTTGGAGATTATACCACCTGGAATCTATTTATTCAAACACACCTGGTGCTGTCTCTCTTTTTAGCCTGTAATACAACTTAGCCTTGCCACTACCATGAATCATAATTTCCAGGCTGTAGAGAAGCCTGTTTACCTTTTTTCCAATATGCTATATACCAAGTATTGTGGAAAGTGACTGAAAATTCATGGATACCATGAACTCCCAGCACCATTCTATTGGAGTTTCTCTACCAATTGAACAGGACTTCTATTTTATATTTTTTGTGTTTCATAAATGCCAGCAATAGGTAAAAGGACTAGGGACTTTCAGTATCAGAAGCCAAACCTTTGTTACCATTGAGCATCTTTATTGTTTTGCTTTCAGTTTAGTTTCAGTGTTCTCCGAACACTTCCTCATCAGTGCACTTCCAAAAGAAGCCACAAGCCCTGAAATAAGATGTTTTGTTTTTCTACAATAACATGACAGAAGGTACTTAAAACCCTGGGCACCTTAATACACGTCTGTCTTTGGCAGCTCATATAAATTCCCTCTGCTAGGACCTGAACATCAAAAGAAATATTTTAAATGGCCTCATAGTAGATTCTTCACATGAATGAAATCATTTTTTGAAAGCCAAATACCATAAAAATTGCAAATCACAATAGAGCTGAACACACTGTACATAATTAGAAGCAACACTAATCCATTTATCATCTGGTGATTCATCTTTGCCCTTCATTTCATTACAATGGAAAACAATATATGATCCTTTTCAAGTACTCTGGCGTTGTAAAGTCCATGCTACAATATTTTATCAGTCCACTTTTGCCTAGCCAATTGTTTTTCAGATGACTGAATAAAGAAGTAAGTTTTATTTCAAAATTGCCAAATATTCAGTGTATAAAGAAAGAGTCCAGGGAATGAAAACATCCACTGCTACTGCCCCAAAATAAAACTTTTACATGCTATTTTTTTTTTACTATTTTTTAGATAATTCTCTCTGCAATTTGATCCTATTTGTTATGCTGTCTCTCTGCTATTAGTTTACCTGGAAAAGAAACTTTAAATCCTGACAATTCTGTCCTCTGTTTCTTCATTAAGAACTAATAAAATGTAAGGGGTGCATCTTGATCATCCATCTTACAGCAAGTATAGGATTTTTTTTTTTTTGGCCTGGAATATTCTCTTAATGATTTGGGTGGGGGTTTTTGGGTTTTTTTTCCTTTTCCCTCCTGAAGAGCTAACGAGGTTTCCAAAAGCAATTTGTAAGAACATTTCAGGGTTAGTTGTTTGGCACTAGCCTTCCTAAAATACTTCTGCTCTCATTTATCCTGTATTTTTATATCTTTTAGTAAAAAACAAAAAAAAAATGTTAGCGGTAATCAAGATTCTAGCAGAATACACACTACCTACACAGATCTCCAGCATCGACCTACAATATCATTGAACTCCCAATGCAAAATCTTAGTAGTAACCTACAACATTTTAACATCCATTTTCTCAGTGTTTCATCACATCTGACTGTCACACAATTCAAGCATGTTGAAAGTTCTTATAGCTTAACACCCACAATTTCATGGTTACTGTTCCCATCAGCTGTCACAAGTCTGACCACTTCTTCCTTACTCAGAACTAGCAGATCTACTAGAGTGTCCTCTCTGGTCAGCTTCCTTACCATCTGTATAAAGAGTTGTCCTCAATGCTCACCAGAGACCTGGACTGTAATGATGTATTTCCAGTCAAGTCCACGGTAAGTATCAGTGCTTCTGATCATGACACTTTCTCCAGTTCTCCAAAAAGAGGCTTCATCTACTTTTCTTCTTGATCAGATTGTCTATAGAAGATGCCTACCAAAAAGTCACACACGCTGATCTGGTTCTCACTCTTAAGTTCCCAAATGGCTCAACATCTATTCTGAAACACAACTCCAGGCTCCTCATTGGACAAAGCACATCTCCTCTTCCTTACCTTTCTGATCCTTTCTAAAGGATCCGTCCAAAGCAGCACACTAATTATGTAATCCATCCTGTCACCACTTTGTGATTCTAATGAGATCATAGCTCTGCAACTGTGCATTGACTTCTCACTTCTGTGAGATTCTCACACTGCAGGCATTCAAGCACAGCATAACTGAGGATTAATAAAGGGAAATGCAACATCCTCGCATTTAGGATTAAATAACTTGTGCAACAGGACAGGCTGGCCACAATCCGGACAGAAAGAAGGACAGCAGGAGTACATCCTTGTGATAAAGATGACCAAAATAATACTGGGCTATGTACAGTAATAGTGCCTGCAGTCAGCAAGTTAACAGAAGTGATTATTTCCCTCCATTCAGTATTTTTGAGACCACATCTTCAACAGTGTGTTTTATTTTGCAATTCCTGGCACAAGACAGACATTGGCATCCTGGAATGGGTACAAAGGAAAGGAATGGGTATCAGCAGAAGGAAAAAAAAAACATTTCACAATGACAGTGATCAAACACTGGAACAGGTGCCCAGAGACACTGAGGAATTTCCATCTTTGGAGATGTTCAGCATTTAACTGAACAAGACTGAAAAGCAGCTTCATCTAACTAAGCTGGTCCTGCTTCAAGTGGGCAGCCAGACAAGACTACCTCCAGCGGTGCCTTCCAACCTAAATTATTCTTGGATGCTACTGTATGATATCACTACTGAAGTCACTAAAACATGTCAGACGGAAAGACTTTATTGTTTCTGCTTTGTAGTTTCATGAAAAGTGCTGAATTTCCTTCCCACAGAACAATGAAAAAGAGTCCCAAAATTCCAGATTTCCTGAAGTTCCTATACAAAGTTATACAACGTCACGTTAATTCCTCATCTCCCTAAACCTTAAAAAAGAACCAAAATTAGGAGCCAAAATAAAAAAAAAAATCCAAGTGAATATATTTCCTTGCTATTCAAACAACTACTGTGTATTTCTAAAAAAAAAGCAGTAAGATAATTCTCAATGTAACTACTTCTTCCTCAGGATTTCTGTTTCCTATAAAGATCCAAAAGGAAGTAATAATGCTAATGAAAATGCCAACATGTATTTTAAGTTTTTTCTCTTTTTTTTTTTTTTTAAGAGGGTAAAATGGTTGAGATATTTACCTATCTGGCAAGCAGTCACAAAATATTTTACATCTTGACAGACCTCAAAGCACTTAACAACTGTATAATAATAGAATCATTCAATTTACTACTGAACTGCAGCCAACTGCAAGACAGAACACAGCAGTGGTTTAACAGCACAGATGAACACTGCCAGCCCTTTAGAATAGTAGGTGGATGTAAATATCTTATCCATTTAAAAACCATAGGGTGTTTTTAGACAGACCGAGTAGACTTCTAAATAGCAAAGAAACCAGAAATAATATCCTTGTTCTTTGGAAATGTAGGGTGTAGGGTGTACCCTTATTCCAAATGAATACTGGATTTGATCTGAGTTTAGACAAAATGAATTCCATCTACTGAACTCATACCAGGTTCTCTACTGGACAAACCTACTGAATTTGTTCTGATCCTAACTCAGAAATATTTTACTTTTACACAGAGCTTCCTAATGTCCCTTAGTGAAGCTTAAGTGACATATACTCATGTATTTAAACATACAGGGCTCAATCTGTTGCTTAAATATAAACATCTAATGCTATTTGACATACTCCAGGATTATCTGAGACATTGTCAGGAGTCTGGCAGATATAACAGGATCTATGGGAGACTCATGCCCATCTGGAAAGACAGCTGGAGGCTAGATTTAGGCAACTAAATCAAGCTTCCACTGCAAACTCTTAAAAAGCAGCAAGCTGGTGCTACATACACCACATCGTCCCTACAATTTCTATCCACATTATCTAGTGCTACAAATAAATAGAAATTATTATGAAACAGCCAACATAAAAAATTATTTTGTTTTCAGAGACTGGAAGGACTTCCTACAAGTGTATCTGTTAAAAGTTACAGATTTCACTAACAAAGTTCTGGTTAAAAAATGTGTCCTTGGCAAATTAAGTCATCAGAATCTTAGTTTGCATTATAATTAGCCACATACAATTTCATAATTACTTGGAATAGATTAATACTGTATCAATATTTGTCATGTGACAGATGTTACAACCATTAGCTGTTAAACTAATCTGGTAAGTATTATTGTTCAAAACTGAGTGCAATCAGATGCAAGATGTATTTTACCGTAGCCACAAGAACTGATATTTCAATTTAATCATTCTGCAAAGACAGTTGAAGAAGGATTATAACTAATACAACAAATATCATTAATACTCTCCTATTTTGTGGTGGTTTAAGAGTTAAACCAGAGTTAAACTAATCTGAAGACAGTAAATACTGGAGAAGTACCAGCAGTCCGTTGTTCAGCCATGCAGCCCATATCCTTAGGTTAAATATGGTGCAAAGAACGAAAGAAAAAGTAGTTTAGGTTTAATTTAGTTTGCTCTGTAAGAATTTTCCTTTTTTTTTTACTTGGTTTGCTTTTCAATATCTTAGAAGAGCTAATTTGCCCGAGTCACTCAACACCTTTTTTTCTCCTATTTCTGCGTCTACATTCCTCTCCTTTTCCTTAATTTCAGCAGGTGCCATGAGTCCCACCATATTGATAAGAAGGTATGGGGTCTGCTACCAGCTCCTAGTTAAATATGTTACAGAAAGATCAGATAACACAAGAATAAGTTGTTCCCACAAAGTCATAGTGTGCATCATATGTGCTCTATCTGTAAAAACTTATTTTAGTATGTCACACTTTAAGACGCAATTTTTTTTTTAATAGCTAGAGTGGGTATGAGATACTATCATACTTCTTCGCTGTGCTAGAATAATTCCTAAAATTTAAAATTAGAGAGATGAAAAAATAGATTTAGTAATAATTTGTCTTACTTTTGAAATGTATACATGGATTGGATAAAAGACGATAAAGATGGCAACACCTTCATTCAAAAAGTGTGGTACCATATGCACATAGCCATCAATCTTCAGGCAAACCACTTCACCTTAAAAACACAGGGTGGTGGTTTTTTTTTCATTTATGGAAAAATCCTAAAACAATTGGGTTTCCTTCCACAGGCTGTGTTAATTCTCTGTAGTTGTAAAAGAAATTTTTAAAAAGGTTGTCTCTTTAAAAGTTAGATATGTATTTAATAGAAATATTGCCCACAATTTTTCCAGTAAAAGATGGAGAAATCTTCGATGCAGTTCAATCTGAGCAAGCTAACTAAGTTGTGCTTGATTTTTAACTTACTCTTAGATGGACAGACAAACAAACAAACAAACAAAATTATGTATAATTTTGAAGGACATGAATGGATTTGGTCATTTAATACTAGGGTATTAGTAGTCAAACATGATACTCACTCCCTGTGTAAATTCTTATTAAGTACCTCAGCATCACAGCACCTCAATGGCTCTATTTGAAAATGAAATGAACAATAATGTTTAGCTACCTTATTATTGTTAGATAATATTTTAAATGGAAAATGTTGCAAATCGATCACAGTGGCAATGCAGTAACTACGTACTGCTGAGTGCATTGCCTATTGTGTTGTTCAATATATCCTATCTTTGATCCTAGGAAAAACACATACAAGCAAGTAATCTGAGTACCTGGACTGTTTTTTGTAGAGGGCTGTCTGTAAGGAGCCAACTCAGAAACTTAGAGATGTGATTTCAACAATCAGAAATGAACGTTGCATCATGTCCTTTAACACTGAACACAGAAATTCATGCTAACTTTGACGTGGTGCAGCAAATAAATCAACAGCTAAGCAAGTAATCCAAAACAACATACCATCAAAGACAAGTTTTCTGGTTTGGGGAAATTTTTAATTAGAAGAGATGTCAGTGAGATGTCAGTGCTGGAGCAGGACACCAGCAGAATGAACAACACAGAGCACTGTTAAAAGTCCCCAGTAGCCTGAAAAGTTTTCCAGTAAAGGCCTGCTGCTGGAAAACACAGGAGACGTGATTCATCTGTCCATTGGTACCCCTTGGTGCAGCGTGCACTCTTCCATGGGGCCACAAAGCCTCTCTGTTCCCCTAGGAACTGCACCTGTGTTTGTGCTTTTATCCTCTGCACAGACACACACACACAGAGTAACTGTTCCAATATTCTGATCCAATTCTAGAAGGACTTTTCTTGCGGATTAAACAGTTTCTAATAAAAATTTAGTTTTATTTTTTTGAATTGCTTATTGCAGTTTTTCTTAGGGTTAACACAAATGAAGATATGTTTCTTTTAGAAACTTATTCTTTTTCCCTAGGAATATTGTATGGCCTATTAGATTATTTCCTCTACAGACGATTTATGCTGTACTGTTGTTCTTTTTTACAAAGGAATGGAATGTTGTGGTTTTATTATTATTACTCTACAAGGCCTTTCTCCCTTTCTTTACAGAATTAATGCAAGAAAGAAAGCACAACTCCATGTATAAACTGTTTTTAAGGTCTAAAAGTGCATTCCGAAATTAGAACAATAACTTGATTTTTTTCACATTTTAGTTTTCAGTTTGAACATTTTAAAGCCACAATGACTTATTAAACTAAGTCAAAATTTATATGAACGATTTAAGTCCAAATTAACTCTTTTAGCATAGGCTAAAAAAAAAGCTGTCTAAAACACCTAGCATAGTTCTTTCTACACTGGGATATGAGTGGCTTTGTAACCATTAATCTTGTTAATTTGGTTAGCAAATTAACTAAAAAATTAATTGAAATGGAGTAGCCAGCCAGTATGAGTTATGTTATAACAGCACTTTACCAATGATCTTTTTGTACCTGAAAATAACTGGCAACTTTTACAATGCCAGAAACTGATTTCCCTGTTTGAACTCAGATAACGTAGGCTACAAATTCAAATATCAAATGAAAACCAATACAATAGATATATAAATATTGTATACAAACAAGAGACATATTTTTAATTTGAAACAGTTTTAAAAGTTTGAATGGTTGTGCAAAGCACAAATTTGCTAGGGACAAGGACGTATGTATGTGTGTGTTGTTGAAACCAACAAATAAAGTCCACAACAAAATCAGATTCAGTGAAAGCCCAAAAGTGAAACTGAGTCCAAATTCAACCCTCAAAAGAACAGTGCAAATTGTCTAGCAAAGTACAGTAGTATAAGAAGAAAATAATCAACACACTGAAGAGCTCTAGGCTATCAATCAACTGTTTACCTCTTGGTTTCCTCATTCACATGGAACAAGCTACTGTAACCATCAGGTGATTGCAGTGCTGCTTAAATAGAAAAACCAGAGCAATGAAGAATATTTCATCATAAAATGCTTATGAACTCTGTAGTAAATTGGTTGTAGAGATGGAGTTTCTTCAGTTTATAAACAAGGTTTCAATAGGTCAGGGTTGAGGTGCATTGACAGCTTCAAAAAACTTCCACTGCCTTTGTATATTCTGTACCTGATCTGCAGATAGAGAAAGGATTATAGTCTTCAGGGTTGCTGATTGTTAGCTTTCACCACACAGAAGTCATCATAAAGGAAAGGACAATACGAAACCTACCAAAAGACATAAAATTGTAAAGCATACACATCTGTGGCTGTGGCTGAATGAAGCATCATTTGTTCATCTTGTGAGCACATAGGCCATCTCCTTTCTCTGCACCAAGGGGCCTGTTCTGCGTGCTCCAGTATGCAAAGAATCTAAACAGTGACGGGGGTGCTTGACCCCTTGACCAGACTGGTGGTGGTTTAGTGTAGGCTCTGGAGGAGGCCTGAGCCACAGCTGGGTCAAGAATTCCTCCACTTTCAATCTGTTATCCGATTACCCACAAAGGAGCAAAGTGACACTCAACACAAATGTATATGAGCTTAGAACTACGACAAACACCAATTATGCGATTAATACATGAATAGTGGGTGGCTTTTCCAAGAGTCATTTATCAAGGAACAAAGAAAGTTGTGGGCACAAGGAGTCTCACGGATACTTTTTCCATCACATGTAATTTGACTATGAGCCAACCCTTTTATTTTATAAGTATGACAGCCTAAGAGGGCCTTCTTTGAGCTCTTCCTGCTAGGCAGTGTGGCTGCATGGTGATGATCCCTCCTTGAGCTGGGACACCTCTCAAGGTTCCTCCTCGAAGCAGTGAGACCTTTTACTAACAGCAGATCTTTGGTAAGTGACAGTATAGCATATAACCCTGTAGTATGACAACTTTGATTATGCCTTGGTAACTTTGATTGCATGCTGAATTGATGCTCATGAAACATTATATAAACTTTGCATATATAATCCTTTAGATATAAACCATTGACTAAGTTTGAGAGTAAGTCTGAATTCCAGCCACACCTAGATTCCTCTCTGAGAAGGAGTTTAGAAAGCAAGACGGTCCATTCTGAACCTCATGACTCAATGGGAGGGTCCTTCTTACCCTTTGCGTCTCCGGTCTCTCCAGGAATCATTCTAAAAGAAGTGTAACTCAATTTTCCTTTGTATGTTTTTCCATGCAGTAATTAATAGAGTGAACCTTGCCATTTAACTTCATTAAGCTGCACTTTTACAACATTATATTAAAATCACTCTTCCTAACACCTTTCACAGTGGTTCTTTAAGAGATTTATATCACCCATTTCTGACAAATTAGTGTAGTTGACAGAATCCTAAATCAGGATTCACAACAGTGGGTTTTCTTTTCTTTCAATCTACAAGAAACTACTATGAAAAGATCTTTGTTTGTTATATGACATCTGGTAGGTCTATCTTTGCTTCTGCCTTCTCAAATTAGCTAAAACCAGTAAAAATTTAAATTCTCGGGTACTGCTGAATTCAAACATCTTTTCAGCAGACTTCAGATTTGCTGAAGTGTGCTAAACATGAGCAAGGCAGGATAGGAAATCTTGATCATATAGGATCCTGCTCTCCTACAAGGAGATAGTCCAAGGGAAATAGCAAGGAAGATAGCCAAAATACACAGTGTTGACACTTAAAAATGTCCTTTTCCTGTTTGAAAATTCCAACATTTCAATAGCCTTTAAAAGATTTATCAATGAAGAACAAAATTAGCTGTAAAAGTTCACCCCATCTCAGGCCTTTTAAAGTGCATTCTGAAGTGAATTATTAACAGATTAAATTTGAATTTCAACATTTGTAACATAATTCAGCTCCGTGTAACAACGAGTTCTCTGAGGATTCCTTCAGATTTGCTTATTAACCTCTACAAGTAGAAATAAAGAAAAAAAAATCTAGCATTGATCTGAAACATAGCATTGATCTGAAACATTTTTCCCTTTTATATACCTATTTCAGTGGTGACTATATGGTTACAATCCTGTCCTTTTAATAACTTTTTACTCTCCAATGTCTGTATGTGTTATTGAAGAGCTGCCACACATCACTTGAGAGGAATAACTATGCTTCAATTTTGGATAATGGACTTGGCATAGCATAGTAACTTTTTACAGTTACTAGTTATTTACCTTACCAACAAAGTCCTTAAAGACTGACCCCTTCTGAAATACAAGACATTTACACAGTATCAGGTTGTTATATCCCTTTCTCCTATTAATCTCTTTAGTTTAATAATTTTCTTTAATGTAAATGACTTGGACATCAAGAATAAAAGAAAGTTAATAAAAAGATCCTTATATGGAATAGGGATCCATTGCTCCACAGGCTTCACCACATTCTGTTTTCAAACCGTGCCCTGTTGGTTGAATCCACAGACAAGTGTAAGACCATTTATATTTGCCTATTCTCTGCCTATCAAGAACTTCTCCTGAACTTTTAAAATCATTAAGAGATAACTTTTAAGTTGGTCCCAATTGTTCTGATCTCCTCAATGAGAGTATTCAGCAGAACAGTTGTTTTCACTCATGTTTGTAGGTTTCCTTTTGCAGTTACCCTAGATAAGACCAGCTGACTGAAGGGAAAAATGAACAAGTCTCTTTTTCCCAGAAAAGCAGACAGACAGAGGACAAGATTTTGCATATTGAGAGGCAAGGGCTTAGAGGAAGAGAGGCAAGTAGACAATGCAAATATACCTGAGAATGCAGAGGTCAGCGAATCTAGCTTCTACTTCCAAGCAACCACAGTCACAATTACCGGAAGCTGTCAAGAATTGTGTTACAAATTATTAGATTTCTCCCTCTTTCCAGAAAGTTAGCTCTTTGCTAGCAAGAATATAGAATTCCTTTTAAAAATATTCCACCTAAATGTATTCATGTTTAATTTCTCCATTTATTTATCTGATAGAACTGCGCTTTGATAGTTTATCTTCCTGCTCTGGCACTTGTGTCTCCATGTATCTAGAGAAAATAAGCACATTCCCCTCTCACTTCTCATTTTTCTACATTAAATACGTCATTCTGTTCCAGATCTCCCTCATAACGGAAGCCACTATACCTCTGAGTATCGTCAATTACTCTAATTTGAAATCATCACATGAATATGGAACAGACAGAAGAGACCTTAACAGTAAAAATGTACTACTGAATTTGTATTTTCCTAACCCCAGTGAAAATGCCTCCTTCACTGCCTAGAATATTTTAAGATTTAATTTGCCTTTGGCGATCCTGTAATCACCTAAGTCCCACTCAATTAAATGACAATTTTCAAAATTGCTGCCCTATTTATACATGGTGATATTAGCTGACAAAAAAAAAAAAAAGAAATAACAAAGAAAAGCAAACAAAAATGCATTAACTCTCCATCAAATACTAAGTAAACAAATCAGACTTTAAGAAAACAGGAGAATTTCTAAACATTTATACCCCTATGAACAATACATGGCCATAAGCTACTGCAACCTACAGCCAATTTAGGTTGCAAGAGAAAAAGTGTGTGATTCAGGAGTTAGGGAGAACAATGGGAATCACTAGGCTGCTGCTCTTCGGGTCTATTTTGGCTAAGGGAAAGTATTTTTGTGGGGTTTTAGCTCTTTCTGTGAAATGCATTTTAGCGCAGTAAGCACTTCCCTAATGGACAGTAAGAAGATCAGCAAAGCAGCATACCACAAATAGCAGAAAGTTCATTTCGTGGTCTATGGAGACAAAAAAAAAAAAAAGCCAAAAACCAGAAACACATTTATGTAAAATTTCCTCTAATTACAAAACCTCAACCACAGTTAAGTGCCTCTGACACAAAGTGGTTGGGAAAGCATGAAGCCATGCTATGCATGTCTCCAGGGCTCCTAATATCACACTCTTTTAAAAAACCCACAAAGAAGCCCCTTTAAAGGACAAAAACAGATCTATTGTCAGGCAACTAATGCGACCATGATGAAAACAAAGAATACTTATCAGCTGTCACAGAAATTCCTTTCTCAAATTTATTAATAGAGTAGGGGTTTTTTTTTGATCCCTTTACTTCATAATTTCATTGTTTTGCTAACATTATTAAGTCAACTTTTATATAGAAACATGTGAGCAGCATCAATAGATGAAACTGGAAACAAATTTAAATCCAACCTGACAAGCATTTAGAAGAACCTAAATCTAATCACGTAGAGGCCTGCCAACATTCAAGTGCCTGATACGTTCGTTCCTGGTCTTTACTCAGATATGTGTATATGACAGAGCAGTCACTCCCCTCTACTCGACATTGGAGACAGCAAGAAACAAGGTGTAGGAAGCCACTAGGAAGCTGCCAGACGTCTGCCATTTTATGGTTTTTAATATGGGGGATGTGGCACAAGTATCTTATCAGCTCTTTCAAGTGAAAGTAGAGTGATCAAAGAAGAGTACTGGTGATCTGAAACTGAAAGTAGAGGGAACACACTATTTTGACCTGTAACACAGCACAAAAACAACCACCTTTTAGTGTGCTCCCATTAAAACTAATGGAGCTGAACTGTCAGTGGCTCCATATTGCCATCTTATCCACCCACATGGACTTCCAACTGTATTATTTGTTTTCAGAGTCACAAAAAATATGTGAAACATAACACTTTAGACATTACAAATCTTAAGTGCTAAACACAGCAACTGCTGCAAAAGATTTTTGAGGATTTAGAATACTGTTTTATTCTATGTAAGAAACATCATCAATAATTAGCTCAACTCTGAAAAGGGAAAAAGCTATTTGTTACCTAAACCTCTATCACTTAGCAAGTCCTGTATCTCTAAAAGTGTTATTGTTTGTTTACATTTTTGCAAAATATAAACAAGCATATACTTAAAACGACATTAAAACTACTATTTGGATAGAATTTTGTTAGGATTTCTCAATTGATTAAATCATGTCTTATCTTCTTCTAGGTTTACAGTAATTAAGGTGTTTTTTTAACCTTTCTTACTGACATCCCAAGTAAAATCTGGAGCATCAGGTGAAACATCATAGAATCACAGAATCATAGAATGGTTAGGGTTGGAAGGGACCTTCAAAGGTCATCTAGTCCAACCCCCTGCAAGAAGCAGGGACATCCCCAAATAGATCAGGTTGCTCAGAGCCTCATCCAGCCTGGCCTTGAACGCTTCCAGGGATGGGGCTTCCACCACCTCTCTAGGCAACCTGTTCCAGTGTTCTATAACTCACATTGTAAAAAAATTTTTCCTAATATCTAATCTAAATCTACCCCCCTCTATTTTAAAACCATTACTCCTTGTCCTATCACAACAGGCCCTACTGAACAGCCTCTCCCCATCTTTCTTGTAGGCCCCCTTGAGGTACTGGAAGACTGCTATCAGGTCTCCCCACACACCATATCTGTGTCTTCTGCACAAAAAAACCCTCTAGATAAATGCCAGAGAAATGCTGGATGAATAAGTAACCTTTCTACTATTCTGAAAATCAGCCTCAAAAGTAAATTTCCTGGGAAACTGGATGATTCACAGAGGGTAACCTTCCATTATATGAAGCTATTGGCATGTAAGTTTTCCGTATATTTTCTTATGAACACTACAGTTTCCACAAAATATACTCTCTTCTCTCTCTTCTGTTTGAAGATTATTATTAAACTGATGGCAAATCACAGCCAATGCACTGGGTACCCCTAAGTCTCTTGATCTTGGTTGTGTTGAAGATTTCTCTATTGCTTTTAATAATTTAAACACAAGTTTTCCTCTTTGTACAGATGCAGCTTTTTCCAGCTGATGCACTTAGACACTGCTTCAAAAAACAGACACTTCTTCAGCCTACCTGGGGCTAAAAGCTCTGCAAAAGGGGCGTAATTTGCCAACAAATCAAGTTTCTGTTCTCTTAAACCATGCTCTCACTTTCTGGAAGTGTTAATTCTCCCTGGATATTTGATACTGGAAAATTACTAGTTACATTTTAAAAACAATGTTTGCTGTGGTATATTCTGAAAGCATTTGTGTCGGTTCCATTTCCAATAACACCAATGGGTATCCCTTTAACTATATTCAAAGAAGATACAACTGAATAGCAGTAATATAATCTAAAGAGTCATCACAGAACTTTAAAAATTCATCACTACATTTTTTTTTTTTATTTGGCTATTACACTGACACTACAGAAAACTACTTCATTCTAACAGTTTTCTGAGAATATTATTGTTCTTCCCATGGAGTTGTAATCAGTATTCAAGGTTTTGGACTTTTCTCCTTTTAGACTTAATTCTCAATTGCATTATATAGCAAAGTCTTTACAACAAAACAAACAAAGCACAACAGCTTTGAACAGTGTTGTTTATGCAAATTGGAACTTTAAGATTTTCCAAGACTAACTAAACATCTAGAACTGTACAGGGTAGTATGTGAATTAACTGAGACAACTATAAATAGCAGCCAAAAAAAAAAACTCAAACCAAACCAAAAATCTTTGACAGCTTTCACAATTCTTAAATAAATTCAAGACCTCTTTGAGAGTTTGTCTCCAGATAGAAGACTTTGACTTTCAGTAGAACTGAAAGTGTACTGCTCTGCAGCCTTATTTTACAATTCTCTATACTTAAATAAGGCAGGAAATAATTTATGTTTCATATGCAGACAAGTTAAAACCATGAAAAAAAATGTTCTTTACTGATATGAACTTACATAGCAAAGACTGAACAAGGTAGTTCATTAGAACAACATGAGACTAGAAGGGATCTCCTGTGCCACATGGTGCTGTTCTGTCCTACCACAGTAAACATGTTTTGTAATCCCTTAACAAAACTACATGATAAGGGGTAAAATATTTACCTACCTTTTGGGTTTGGATTTTGTCACATCAGTCTTTTTGAAATACATTCCCTTTAGCCTGACAATTAGAAATATTCTTCGCTTTGACAGCTTAAACTTATTTAAAGCCAACATAAACTCATTTGTAATTGTGCCAGCATTGCTTCTTAGCTCTCATCTAATAATTTACCTCCCACTATGGCTTAGTCTCCCTTGGTCTTTGCTAGGGAAAAAAAAAAAAAAAAAGACAAGTTCTTTTAGATTCCTACCACAAATAGGCTTTCCTTTCCTCTATTTACTGTTGTAATTTAACATCAAGAATTTGACAACTGTAGCTAGTTTCTATTGCTCATGATAGACACAACGGTACAATATTCTATATATGATCTCACCAATGTCCCATAAAGGTCTTCCTCTTACTAGATGATTCACACTGAGCCAGATCTTTCTCTGTCACAACTGACTAAAAGCTCTAGGAAAAAATATTATTTGCTGTGGCCATAGAGCACGACTTGCATTTTACGCTAATGAATTCCATCCCATTTCTGTCTTTCCAGTTTGTAAAATCACTGGATTATTTCTGCATATTAAATAAGTCTTTCACTGAATAGATGGACATATTTTTTTCTAATTTTGTGTCATCATCACATCATTAACACACTGACTAGCACTTTTTATGACAAAGCTATTAACAATGTTAAACATACTCGAAGACCAATTTTGAGGAGCACGAATCATAACTTTCCTCCAGATTTATGTTTCCATTTAACAAATTCCAGTCCTTTCCCTCCTTATATTTGTTCTGTTCAACATAAGGTGAAGAAAATAATTTCTATTCAGCCTGAATGATTATGTACTACACCCAACTTTTTAAAAAATATGTTTGCAAAACACCAAAATTAATGACAGAACAGCATAATTTCTGATTTAGTGACTTTTGAAGAGCACATTTGTTGATTCTCAGGCCTTGGCCTTACCATTATTAGTAGCATTTTTTTCACCAGCCTCTAATACGATGTTAAAGCCTTCTATAAGAATGCAATTCCCACTCAGCCTTCTAAAAACTTTCTACATATGTAAAGTAACTAACAGTTAACTGTAACGACAACTGCTACTTTGAGATTACTCTCTCTTCACTGTTCATCCATGTATAAATCTCTCTAAACATTTGTCCTCTCTTTCCTTTTAATTTTAAAGTTCTTATAAGACATACAGACCTCAATTCTAAAGGACCTGTACCTAAGTTATATAATAAAGATATTTCAAAGAATATACAATTAATCATACTACTATATAATTTCTTATTTTCCCTTTACCTAATCTTCCCCTCCACTAAGAAGAAATATCAGCAAAAACCCCAATTATTAAAACTGCAAATCATAATCAGATTATATACCACTGATATGTTCCTTTTACCTGATGTTCAACAAATTAAGGAGTACTGATTCCAGAAAGAAGCCTACTCTGAGAAATAACACTCAAGAGTGATCTGAAACTACATTACCAGCTTCAATGGAGACAAATATACTCCATTATATATTCCTGCTTGTCAGAAGCAAACTTTTATTTCATTTAAATCTTGAAAATGAGGTGTACTGCTTTACCTTTTGCAACTCATTTCCAGTTGTGTAATCAAGTAACTTCACAGCACTAAGAGTGGTTGCAGTATGGTCTGATGGGCACAGAGAATTTTGTTTCCCTCAGGGAGCAACAAATCTACATTAGAGCAGTATGCAGACACATTTCCAGACTGCTTGCCATCCAAAGCCTGGTTTGGGGATCTCAAAGGTTAACAGTATTTCCTCCCTGACCTTGAAACCACTCAGTCACTCCTTATTGAGAGGCGGTGATGGTAAATTTTGGGAATGCCCTCCCCAGCAGTCATAGACCAGTGCCTCACATCATTTGGCATCCAGATGATGACTCTGGAGATACCAATACAGTTGTAGCCTCATCTTTTTCCTGCTGCTGTTCTACAGCTTTGCCTTTGCCAGTTACTGATAGACAGTTCCAAAGCAAGATATTTCTTCCAACTCTGCAAAGCTGTTTAGTGAGTCATGAAAGTTGATAATAGAAATAATTGTTATGTATACTGCTCCAAAACTGACAGAAGAAACACCTACAAGCATTATAAACCTATACTGTTTTCCAGAATATAAAAAGATATTTAAGAGCTTACACATTGTTTGATTATGCACAACTATCATCTTCCTTTTAGCATAATAATGGTTGTGTATCCCTATAATTAAAGATAATTATAGACTATAAAATTTGTAAAGCAATTAACCAAAACCAAGATGATTCTCTGTGCTGCCAAGACATCCATCAGTGAAGTTTCTCCCTCTTCTGTTCAGAATTTTCCCGCATTCTATTCCTACTGCCTTTGACATTACACTATTTCTATAACTCCAAAATACTTAAAAATCCAAGATTTTGAAAGTGTCATGTTAAATCTGTGCTGATCCATTATTTCATCCTTAGCATTACACTGAAATTAGAATATTTTACAACTATACTCTAACCAAAGCAGTATATTTATCCCTAATTCCTAGCATGTGTTCAATTTATGTAATGAAATAATAAATGCTATAATCCTTACAGATCTGCTCTTAGAACTAACACCACTGTAGATACTCTCATTATTTTTATATAACTAATCACTTTTAGAATACCTGAATTCTGTAATTTCTATAATTATATAGATTATTCAGGTTAACTATGCACAAAATGTCATGGTATTTCCTTCTTAACGCTATTTTCTCCATTCATTTTAACATCCATTACTAACAGTGTACATTTACTTCTTCTGATACATGAGCTTTTGGAGAGGGATACCTTCCTTTGAGGAAAAAATCAGACATCCTATCAAGGCTTTCTATATAATGACAAGGACACTTCCAAATCGGCTTACTATTTAATAAGGACTAACTCAGAACTCTAAATACCTGTGGAAAGGAATTAAGTAAAGCATACTTTAAATCTGTGAAGAGATAAAATATATAGCCCAAGAGACCAAAAGAAATGCAAGGGAGAGATTTCAGAAAGCAACAAATGATGCAAATACACTTACATTGTGTTGCCATGCTAATTCTTACATATATTTGCTGAATGAAACACAATGAAATTTGTAGTTATTAAAAAAAAAAAAAAATAACTCTAAAATGTGTATTTCATGTACCTTAAGTTGAAAAATAAAAAAGGAATATCATTAAGTGAGGCTAAAAGATCAATACTTACAATATCTTCTGATTGTATTTGAATGTAAAAACTACAGCCTACAATCAGTATGCATGTAACCAAATCGTAAACAATACTTCCATCACATAACGTAACCAGAAATATGCAACTGTCCTCATGGATTTTAATGTGGAAACATATTTGCTATTATAAGCATTAGGAATTTATCATTTTTCTAGAGCTATTTGTCCTAAATTCAAAGGATTTTTTCCATGCACGGTCATCATGGAAGTGCTTTATTTATGCTTTCATTTCCAGCCCCTCTGTGGCAAATGCTTCTGGAGATTTCATTTCAT
Organism: Chlamydotis macqueenii; assembly: GCF_036417535.1. Lineage (NCBI taxonomy): Eukaryota > Metazoa > Chordata > Aves > Otidiformes > Otididae > Chlamydotis > Chlamydotis macqueenii. Next base: position 47,018,366 of record NC_141560.1, on the reverse strand, counting down.
TAATTCCATTTTCACTGGAAAAGTGTACACTATCTGTTTTTCTCTCTACGACTAGAAAAGAAAAAGGACACTATTTAGTGATTTACCTATTTTGGTTAAAGGCTTGTTGAACAACTTTCAACTAATGGGTCAGTCAGTATTTTCTGTTCCTAGTATCTATGGATTACCACTTATGCACACGACTGGCTCCAGAGGTCTCATGGCAGTGCACTCTCATCGAAATAAAAAGAACAGAAAGAATTCTGCTTTCAGTTCAGGAATTATTCATTAACATCCCATTATTATGTTGTTATAACAGACTTTTTTCTCCTTTGTTTCTAATTTTCACAACAGTAATTATTTGAAGGGCTCAGAAATACCAGTGAAAAAAAATAGCAAGTTGCATTTACAAGAATTAACACTTTCGGCACCATGGTTGCCTGTTTTAAGTACCAAAAAAAAAAAAAAATCAGAGGATTAAGTTACTCAAAACATTTTTAATGCAGTAACTCTTTCACTTTGTTCATCTGAAGAAAGGAAGAGAAAATGCTAAGTTTATGCTGAAATGGAACAGGCTTGGCATTTTCATTCTCTTTTCAAGATGCAAGATGAAAATGGTCACTCATTTCACATTGCTGTCTCTTGAACTTCTCACAAACAAAAACAAATGCGGCTGCAGTCCAAGAATCATAAGCGGTCATCCAAGAAACTGACAGTCTCTTTTGGGAATGAAAAATGATTGTCAGCATGAGAGACAGTGGGTGAAGAGAGAAATCCCTTGCTGTTCTTAGTTTGCCTGTCATTATTTACTTCTAAGGTCTGAGTAGTTTGGGGAGACGTCAAGTGAGCAGCTGTCAGACTGAAGGCAACAGGATTGGGAAAACAATCTCAATTCCTATTTGAATCATGATTGATCATAACCTGTACCATGCAATCAGATACGTACAACAAAGGGACAAAGCAAAGAAGTAGCTGTGCTCCCTCAGTTAAAATATTAGCAACAGTATAAACTAATAGTCTAATTTATAGTTGGTTAAAATGTTCTGCTAAAATAAAATCTCACTGGAAAATAATTATCTCATGTCTCTTAAACAAACAGTTTATATGTGTATATAACAAACGATAAGAAAAACTTATTTATATTCCTAAGAGGTTTGTAGTGGGGCCAAAGAGGAGCAAAGCTGGAGAATTACTTGAAACACAGATATCAAGTCTTCATGTTTCCCTACAATTCCTCATCTCAAAGTATCTAATAAATAATCAGTAATTATAATCTGCATTTTTAAATCTGAAAGAGATGAGGAACGATAAGCATAATAAATATCACCAAACCACTAATGAAATCCACCAGTGGTTGAGAATGCATTATGCTTTTCTGTTTCACAGTCTCAGAGTGGACCATGCCTTTTATTCAGAAACAGTTTGTGCCTAAGCTGATGTATCCCCCCCTTTAGAGTGGAGCTGAATTCAGTCTATCAACTTATTCGATTTTTGCCATCTAAAGCTGATCAAGTGCTCTTGCGTGTTTTTTTGGCTCAGGCCTCCGTTATCTGGGATTTTAAACTGATGGCTAATTCAAATAATGCACACACCAAGAATTTTGTACTCCTAAAATAAATCTGGCATAGCAGAAATTTGTTATTTGCATATACACAAAGCATATGTAGGCTTCTTAAAAAATAAAATCTTTGAAGCCATGATATAACTGCTGAATGTTGTCTTGGTTTTCAGCACAATAATCTTGAAGGGTTTGTATTTGACAACTTTTTGCACCACTGAAGAAATTTAAGTAAAGAAGAATGATTCATTTTCAAATATTATAATTTCTTTTTTCACTACTTTCGCAAAACAGAAGCATTTCAAAGATGGAATGAACAAGACTTTTTAATTAACTGTCAGTATCTCATAGCTTTACATAAAAAGCTAAACTAAGAAACAAAAAAAAAAGGAATTATAAAAACGTATATAACTATTTACTTGTTCCTGTGTCTTACCACCTACTGGTATTCTAATAGCTACTTTTTGCTGCATCTACCCCTTTCTCTCTAGAAAGTAATCTACATCCCTTTCTTTTTTTTCTTGTCTCAAAAGAGTTTATGCAGACTAAATTACCAGAATATCAATCCTTCACCTTTACAAATGCTTGATCTAAAGTTGGTGTAGCTTTGTTGATACACTGCAAAGTTATTGAGTAAGTGCAAAGAGAACAGGCTGAATGTTACACATAATTTGTTAAAAAACTGATGTTGGATATAGTAAGTATAGCTTGTTATTACCAGAACCATTCTGAGCTTTCAAGGTTTTACTGCAATAAATTTGTAACCACCAGGTTTTTTTTTTGTTCCTCCAGGAACTATTTTTGAAAGCACAAATACAAATGTTGCATTCCTGCCCTGAACATTCAACCACCGTCCCTCAATTATTAACAATATGTGCCTATGAGATACACCTAAGCAATTTGTTTCTGTTTAATGGGGGAGGGAAAGGTATATATAAATATTGAACAGTTTCTCCTATCAGTGGAAAAGCAGTAGTGTTTTCCCTTAATTTCAACAGCAGTTTGTGCTGTAATTTCAAAGGTTCTCTTACAATTGACCTGCAACACACTAACACTTGCTTACAAGTACCAAACAAGGAAAATAAATATTTAATATTCAGGCAGTTTGTCAGTGATACAAGCAACAAACAGCAACTCTCAACATTGTTCTAACTATCAAAGACTGTCATCTTTATCAGATCAGTGTTGGTAGCCTAATCAATGTTAAAATAAGTAATGCATCATGCAAATGCATCGGGATAAATCACTTAGACTGTAACAGAAAGACCCAAAATCTAGACCCAGAAAGACTCAGAAAATCTAGCTGAATCTTCCCAGGGATTACAATTTATTAGAAAATGTTCTGAATCTTAGGCTATTATTGTTGATGTTACACTTTCTATGTGTTTCAGGCTCCAGTTTAAAAAGTAATCATGCCTAGTACTGTAAGCTTTCAGACAGACAAAGTAAAAATAAGTGAGAAGTTATTTTAAAGTATTACATGTATTTCCTCATGCAAACCTATGAGTTCAAAGCTTTGCCCATACACAGTTTGACAGGAAGACTAGGAAAAATATTTTCCCTCAAAATCTGGAAACCACTCAAAAAACAGATAATGCTACAATTCTTCTCCTTGGCAAATATATTTCTTCATTTTGCTTGTTTTTGTAATTAAACTACTCTGATTCGTAAATGGTATCTAGCTTATACTTTTCTAGTTTTCAGATTATGTTCTCTAATTCTCTGTGATCTTTCAGTGAGACTAACTGGGATTATCCCTTTTTGTTTTGTTCTCCTTGATCTAAAAAGTAACATCAATTAAGTTTGCTGGAGCATTTGCATTCACTAAAAATAGTTGCTCTGACTTGGTCAGAATCTACATACAAGGCAACACAGAAGAAAACTCCTCAGGAGGGACGAATTGAGTTTTATAGCTTGTTGCCTCCAGTAGTAGATGAGCCTTGCACCTGTCCTGTGAAAATCAAGCTCCTCTTCAACAGCCTCTGTCTGAAAACCGAAATTCTCCAAAGGGAAGGGCTCTGGAGCCCAGTAGGCCTTACTAGGAAAGAAACACTACTGTCAGCTCTTCCTTCACTTTTTAATTTAAAAAAGTAACATTATCCCTTTGGAATAAACAAAAGACAAGGAAAAACTGCAAAGCACTTGTCATACATTATTTCTTCAGAGCTAGATTCTACGTTCTACAAAATTTCTTTGTTACTATTTCTTTTGTGGCTGTATTCCTCAAGATATCATTTTCAGCTTTATTTCCTCTAGGATTTATTTCTGCAAGCTTTTTTTTTTTTAGGGAAGATCCCCTGCATATATCCAGATCCAAAAATCCAAGAGATAAGACAATGTAATCTATTAGTACATATAATGACCCTACTGCTCCTCTAGCGTTTTACGCACACATTAGTGTGCCAGTCTGTCAATATATTGACAGGTACCAATTCTTTCCCATAAACACATTCAATTGCTACTACCATTCTGTTTATCAGGCTTCTTTGAACCCTTCTACACCTCAGACAGTTAAAGGTCTCCTGGATTCTGAGTCTCTTAACACTTTCAAAATACAATTTTAGACACTGATTAATTTCCTTTGACTTTCTGCATATACTACTGCCTTTTTTATGTTAATGTAGGAAAGAACCTCCCTGTCTCACAGTCCATGAATTTACCTTGATGCAGTACATCTAAAAAGATATGAAGACTCTCTTTAACAAGGGGTTTTCAGCATCTGTTCACATGTCAAGGAACATTACACATATGACTGATGATGCATCTCTCTTCCTATACTGTATACAAGCAAATGCTTGGGGAAGTTAATACCACTATGCTGCCAGCAGAAGCCAAGACACTGGTGGGATGGTATCCTTGATGCGAAAGCAGATATTTCCATCTGCAGTCCTTCCTGGCCTTAAACCACCACCTGACTGTAACAGAATTGCCTGCTGTAAACTGAACAAGCCACATTTAACCTCAATAAATACTGGATATTATGAGGAAACATACATATAGTCTATCACATGTTCAAAAATAACTTGTGAATATTTTCAATGTTTTTTTGTTTGGTTGTTTGGGGTTTTTTTATTCTATATGAAGGAATTAGCTTCAGCAGTGATAATAGTCACGTGAAAACATGCCCAGAACCAAACACAGCAAAAGATAAATCCTTTAATGTCATTGTGGCAAGAGGCATAAAGTCTTCTTTGGATAATATCAAGCAAACTGCTAGTTCTTGATAAATAATTATCATCTGGGAAGTATTACACAAACCAGGAGTATAGACAAAATGTCAGTAAGGATAAAGCACTAACACTCTGTGAAGCATGTCTTATTTGTTCTGTAAATCTTAAATATTTTTCAGGAATGTGTTTTTTTCTGAAAAGAGTAAAAATTCCCAGTTCTAAACATCAATTACTCTGTTCAAACAGAGCAAAAGATTACAAGTCCTTTCTAGTAGTGAAATCACAACATACACTAATAATGAGGACTAAAGGAGGAGAAGATAGACAGATTTAATTCTGGCTATGTTGTGTAATACATCTCCATCATCACTGTATCAATCAGAATTTTATCCTTCTGCGTGGCTGACTGACATTTAATGTCACTGGATAGACTTTTTCAGTCTATTTTATATATTTATGTGCCTTCTGGCTGTATGTATTAGAAAGAGAGACTTCTGCACTTTGTTGGTCATTTAGATATCTGTTTATGAAAATGAAATAGAATTGAAAAAGTCATATTTAGAATACCATGAGAGAATTTCTGTGAGATGGAGGAGGAGTTAATGACATAGAAATTGAGTCAGTATGGTACCAAAGCTATTTTGTATTGTTCCTTAAAGTGCTTTAGGATTTATGAGGACGATAACATCGGAAAATAGAAGGCATAATGCAAGGATTACAAAAATATCACTCTGGCTCACTCAGAACGACATCTTTCTATATCTGTTCTCCTTTTTGCTGCTGATTCATAACATGCATTAAGGAGTAACAAACAAACATTTGTTCTGGCTTGGCAGAAAGGGCAAGGAGAGTGCAGAAAGTCAGGGCTTGCGGCTCATTCTTCTGATCCCTTTTCAACTTGTCTGGCTGAATGCTTCTATGGAAGTTTGAAAAGTGGCTCCAAATGGTACTAATAAAATGAATTGGAAACAAAATGCTGTTCTCTTACATGTTCTATTTTTTACCTAGGAAATATAAATTAAATAGCATTCACCATTTTTACACCACTATTTTTACCAATTGCTTTACTAGGATATTAGCATTAGAAGACATACAGTAATTGGACCATGAAACATGGGCATTTATCCAAGCTAACAGCTAGTGTTTGAAATAGAAAAGCCATGCAAGTACTTTCTAATGGAGATGTGGAGACTACGAAACTTGTGTAAAATCCAATTTTTTGGTAAGCTTCTGTCTTCTAGGACTCTGAAACAGGACTGGTCCCTTAGAAGGAATCACAGGATCCTAAAAAAGATTTCTTCACATCCATTTTCTAAGCTTAGTTAAGATTTTTGACCTTCTTTTCTTCCAAAACAAAAGCCCCCAAACTCACAGAAATATCTTAATTTTTAGGACACATTTTTTTTAAGATCTAAAATTGAACTGAAAGCGAAGAAAAAAAAAAAAAAAACAAGACATAGGTCTAAGAATATCTAATACCTGTTGGCTAGGATTACACCTGCAATCAGATATCCAGGTCCCACAATTCAGATCAGTGCAGTGGAGTAGACTATTCTGTATCTCTAGTAGTATTGTAATTCTGGTTTTGATCAACTCTACATTATTGCTTTTACTTAATTCATCCCTATATGCACAAAAGTATGCACCTACCGATTGCTTCCTATCATGTAAAAAAAGCCTTCTGACCCTACCTTTGTACTTGCTCACTCGAGGTTTGCAGGCTGACCAAAAAGGGCTGCTGCAGATCCATACAGAAAGTGCTACTGAGGTTTTCTAATCCCAGCTCAGCCAAGGAGGTTTTCAAGAATTACACCTCTAGTGCCTTGAGACAGCTTATAACAGCAGTCTAATTCTCTTGTTGAGACCATTTTGATCATGTTTCATAGAACAGAAGTAATCCATTGTCGGGTTCACAGTGTGCAACAGCAGGGATGTCTAAAGCTACACTGCTGCTCTGATTCATCTCAGATGTCTTTAGGGTGACAATTGCTATATTCTTCATGTTGCTTGACAGCATTCACAGCTTACTCTAGTCACGGGTCCCACCATGACTTCAGAACCAAAGCATACGAATAGATACAAATGAGTTTTATGCGATCTAAGTTTTTGTAGGATTGGCAACAGAACTGGGAAGACTGTTTTTTTTAAAAAAAGTCTGTCTATTAAAATGATTTAAAGCACTTAATTCTTTTGTGCTTAACTGAACATCTCATGAAATTTCAGGTATTTCCTATTTTAATGCACATTTGCCTCTCTATATATATTTACACAACATATTTATGGAATTGCAAGCTAAGCAAGAGAACTATATGCTTTATTTATCAATCATATGCCTTATTCATTAGCCAACTATTTGTGATGTGTCACGTATTTTTAACTATATCACCTAGTAATGAACCTACTTCATCAGAATTTATATTCCAAATGAAGTTTTAAGCAGCTGCTATTTCTCAAAATGTGCATTTTTTACTAGTTCTTATTTTCATCTCATACAATTCTCATTGCAGTGGGAGGCCATGTAAGGAAAGTATGTGTCGTCTTCCAGCAGAAATATGTGGGCATAACATGATTAAAAATATTGTTTTCTTAAGTTACAAGACATGTTGTCTGTAAAAACAAGAATGAATATATACATACATCTGGACACAGACCACCACACTGAGAATAAATGAAAAAAGACAGACAGATACTTCTGACTGCAGACAGTACCTATCCAGAGGGATACAAAAGTATAAACAAGAAATGAGTGGAGAACAGGAGTATGTGTGTGGTGGTGAAGATATTGGTAATTTAAAATTTCAGAATTCTTAATAGATTTGGAGTTCAGTTCAGTGAAGAAAGAAATAAGCTTAGTGTTACTTTAGCCTAAAAGCATTATCCACACTTAATTACTCTTTCCTTACATTTTAAGTATTTCCATTTACAGAACTGACAGTTCTCCAACAAAACTGGCAACAAGTACTAGAACTGAAGCGATACGTTTCCTCTATGACATCAATATTTAGATTATGTAGACAGATATATAGATAAATCACAGCCTGAAATCTTATCTTTAAGGGAAGCAGATCTGCAAGAAAAATAATTGTGCAAAGCAAATGTCAAACCATACTATCATATGAAGCTCATATATTTATCATAATGTTTATGAGAAAAACATTAGGAATAGTTACTATGGTCACAACATAAACACAGAAAGTAGGTTAGAAACTATTCTCATGCATAATGTGGCTTCCTAGGGAAGAAAACTGGCTCAAAATCCTGGTATCCATTCCTCACACCATAGATACACCTTTACGATATCAATTCTGCCCCTTTGCTTGACTGAAAACAAATGAGCTGGAAGACAGGAATGGGAAGCAGAATGAAGCCCCTATAATCCATAATGGTTAGCAACTCGCTACACCACATATCTACGGGGTCGGGTGGGATCCACTCAAAGGTACTGAGGGAGCTGGCAAAAACGCTTACCAAGCCACTTTTCATCATTTACCAGCAGTCCTGGTTAACCGGGGAGAGGTCCTAGTTGACTGCAGGTTAACAAATGTGACGCCCATCTACCAGAAAGGCCATAAGGAGGATCCGGGGAACTACGGACCTGTCAGTCTGACCTTGGTGCTGGGGAATGTTATGGAGCCAATCCTCTTGAGACCCATCATGCAGCACACACAGGACAAAGCAGATGATCAGGCCCAGCCAGCATGGGTAAATGGAGTTAAATCCAGTTGGTGGCCAGTCACAAGTGGTGTTCCTCAAGGCTCAGTATTGGGGCTAGTTCTGTTTAATATCTTTATTAAAGATCTGGAGGAGTGGATCAAGTGCACACTCAGTAAGTTTGCAGACAACACCAAGTTGGGCAGAAGTGTTGATCTGCTTGAGAGTAGGAAGACTCTGCAGAGGAATCTTGACAGGCTGGATCCATGGGTCAAGGTCAACTTTATGGGGTTCAACAAGGCTAAGTACCAGGTCCTGCACTTGGGTCACAACCACCCCACGCAACACTACAGGCTTGGGGAAGAGTGGCTGGAAAGTAGTCAGGCAGAAAAGGACCTGGCGGTGTTCGTTGATAGTCGGCTGAATATGAGCCAGCAGTGTGCCCAAATGGTCAAGAGGGCCAATAGTATCCTGGCTTGTTTTAGAAATAGGGTGGTCAGTAGGACTAGGGAAGTGATTGTCCCCTGTACTTGGTACTGGTGAGACTGCACCTTGAATTTTGTGTTCAGTTTTGGGTCCCCTTGCTACAAGAAAGACATTGAGGTGCTGAAGCACATCCAAAGAAGAACAACAAAATTGGTGAAGGGTCTGGAGCACAAGTCTTATGAGGAGAGGCTGAGGGAACTGGGGTTGTTTAGTCTGGAGAAAAGGAGGCTCAGGGGAAACTTTACCACTCTCTAGAACTACGTGAAAGGAGGCTGCAGCAAGGTGGGTGTTGGTCTGCCAACAAACGAGTCATAGGATGAGAGGAAATGGCATCAAGTTGCACCAGGGGAGGTTCAGATTAGATATCAGGAAAAAATTATTCACTGAAAGGTTGGTCAAGCATTGGAACAGACTGCCCAGTGAAGCGACTGAGTCACTATCCCTGGAGGTATTTAAAAGTTGTGGAGATGTGGAGCTTAGGGACATGGTTTAATGGTGGACTTGGTGGTGCTAGGTTAACAGTCAGACTTGATTATCTTAAAGGTCTTTTCCAACATAAAAGATTCTATGATTCTATGAAATGCAGGATATATCTCATAAAAATCTCAAGAGTGTCTGGCTTTCGTTTTAATAAAGCAGTTTGGAACATTTACCAAGCAGAAGAACTGTAACAGATTGAAACTTCAACGAACACAAGGACTGGCAGGATGCCAGTAAAACAGCAACAACAACAACAACAAAGCACCAAGAAAACAGCTGTTTTGACATCAATACACCACTTTTTGGTACTGGTAAAAGTGCAACTCTCTGATGCCTCTTTGTTGTACAATATTCAAAGTACTGTAATACTTTCTATCAAAATTTTCCTTCAACACAAGATTGTTTCATCACATATATGGTCTTGGCATACACCTCACCTCCAAAACAAATGGCAGCCTTTCAGGGTAGCACACCATGCCCAGACAGCTGCTACCTGTGCTGAGGGCCAAGCCGCCAGCTGTGCAGCAGCCCCAGACGTCTGGCCCAGCCAGGGCCACAGCAACTCTGAATACCACGGAGCAGTGGCAAGTTCTCTAGCACTGAAGTCTGAATCTGCAACCAAGGAAACTTCTCTCTGTTTAATAGAAAAAGAGCCTGTAACAAGTACATACAAAACCATACTATTTTCTTAGGTTTCAGTTACCCATGACAGCTTTTAATTCTTTGGCCCAAGAGATCATAGATGTAACAAAGAGTCTGTAGGTAAATATTCCTTCAAGCTTCTCTGGAAAATGAAGAGGACTCCGATTGGGGCAAGTACAAATCTAGAATTATGGATGTAAAATTTTAAAGAGCAATCATGGAGAGCAAAAGTGGAGCAGATGTTTTTGTTTTTCATCTTCAGAAGGTGGTTATAAGATTTATGTAAATACAGCAAAGCTTTAAGGACATTATGAAAAAAGTGTGGCATTTGCCAACATTTAGGATATCACTTTAGAGGCTTCAGCTAATTGATCAATATCAATCACACCACATTTAACAGAAACAACATTTCAAATTTATAACTGATGATGCACAAGATACATTCTTATTTCTGCTCCAAAGGGACCTTCAAATTGGTGACAAAATAACTTTGGTAGTAACTTCACTGTCAGACAGATCTGCAGTCTGACAACTGAAAGCATACAAATGAGTCAACAGAGCCTTCATTTTTTTTTTTTGTGAAGAGGGTTATATTTAACATACAATACATGGTATATGTAATACACAGTGTACTAGGGTGCTGAGGATGACAGCATCTAAGAAATGTAAATATTTAAAATTTATAGTACTAAAGCCAATGTAATTTAAAGACACAAATAAATATTGCTGCATCTTCAACTGTGTTTAATATACATGTGCATTTATGACAACCAGACTGAACTGAATGTAGTCTTGATGTAATTTAATTAAAGACTTCTTTTCATTCTTTCACTTCCTGCCCTGTACCTGTGGAACAGGCTCAGATACCTAATAATATTAGCTATAGTTTATAGGGAAGAACATTAGTGCTTGAAATATTTTAAATTGATTTTTTGTAAGCCCAGTACATCAACAGACACATCCAGGTCCTCTTGTAATCTGGCAAGCATAGGGTTTTTTGTCAGGAAGCTACAGATGTATCACTGACTAATTTAACAGAATCATGCTTAAAATAACACATTTTTCCATTGCCTGAACGCTTTTCCTATACCCATACACATAACTAGATTAGATCACAGTGAGGGTGCAAGAGCAATGAAGTCTTGCAGCCATTAGTTTTGCTGTATTAAGTTTAAAAGGATCCACTTTAAATGGTGGATGGGGGAAAACCACCTGAAAAATTTGCAAGTTCCCTTAACAAGCTGCTGAAAAATATGTATTTTAAGTGACGTACATAAAAGCTTGAGAAAATGAAGTATACTTTCTTTCTAAAACAACAATACCAGTAGGATACCAGAATTTGTTTGCAAACTCAGAGCACGAGAATTAGTGGACCAAGAGGCAAAGTATCAGGAAGATCTTTGGTGTCACTCCACAACAAAGTGAAAGATTTTGGCAGGCAGGGGAAAGGGGAGAACCACAGAAAAACTCCTTGATTGAAACAACACAGAGATGATGCCATATGGTGTTACAGGTGCTTAACTGACAGCACACATTTGAAGAGGCAAGACATTCAATTTTAAACTAGCTCTGCGTAACTAGTAGTGCCACTCTCTAGAAATAATTATTATGCTGTAATAAAATGTGATTTTTATTTTCACAGTTTATACCTTGAAGCACAAAAGAAAAAGCGTCTTTCAACATTCATTCATATACTGTACAATAGATGCCACAATAAATTATGTCATGGGCAAAGCTTGGAAAACTAAGTGTTTTGGTAGATCACAAGATAAAAGGGTTTTCTTATATTGACTCAAATGTTATCAATCTCTCAAGCAAAATTTGCTTTCTGCAAAGGATGGGATTTCCTGTTTAAATTTAAATATCTTATTAGTCCTGTTGATTCTTTCACATCATAATAACTATCCCACAATGGCTGTCTCAAGGATCTAACTAGTAAACTGTCATCCAATGAATCAATGGGACATTGACAACTAACTATATAAATCTCTTGTTCTCTTCAGTGAGTCCTGACCAAGCTCAGAAGAAAACTGCTTCTGTACTGCAAAAGAAAGTGAAGCTGTTCATTTGGCCCCCTCCTTGGTAACGTGCGATAATAGGCCAATCAGAGAAAAACATTTGTAGTTTTGGGGAAGGAAAAATAAATTTAAAGGGTTTTACATAACACACTATATACATGTGGGAAAAAGCCAGGCTAGCTTTGCATGAAATATGGAAGTTTTTGTTTGGAATCACAAAACACATGAATAAACTTTTATGACAAAAGACTACAGGATCAGTGGACAGTAAAGACACTGAACCTTCCGCTGTGTTCTCCTCTGCTTAGGAGCCCAAGGTGAGCAGTTACAGCAGTGAGACAAAACCAAGCTATTAATAGTGCTGACCCTTCTTCAGACAGCTTCCTTTAGGAACGTTCTTGAAAAAGAAATTGCAGTTCTTCTTGAAAAATGAATGTTTTCTCACTCAGTACTTCACAGAGATCATCACCATGTAAATGATTGCAATCTGTATAATTTCTTTCATGATGAAAATCAAGAATGTTGCCTTGATTATTCTGGATGAGAAATAAACCAAATCTGACACCCCTTATAAATCTCAAAACATGAAGCTATTCTTTTTGACATTTTTATGAACTTCCTAGAATCCACTGACAGCAATAGACTTGTCCAGTGTTATACGAACATGTTTGTTTCATTGAGTGACATTCTAGTGGTTGTAGGTTTTGCTAGAGAATTTATTAAAGTTTAGTATTATACAGATACGGTTGATAAAAGCATGAATCAAAGTAAGACCCACAGCAGCTGTGAACAATAGACCAAGTGTCTACAGAAAAACACGATGCAAGATAAATCGTATCAGGAAAACAAAAAAAAAAAATCTCAAAAATAACAGAGAGAAAGGGACATAAAGCAGACATTTATTGAACATAGGGTGACTTAATGGATTGTGATAGGGATGGAAAGTACAGGTTCAAAAAAGATGCAAGTGTAGTCTAATAAGTTTTGATCACTGTATAAAAAGGGCTGTCAGAAACCATGCATGCCTTGCATTGGTCCTGGGAAGCCTGAATAACATTGTACTAATGCTTTGTCAGAACACATCATGCACAAACATCTTGTTAGGTCATGAGCATGTTAGGGCCATACCTTGTAAACAATAAACATGGAAGAGCCATTGCCACTGAACCCAGTCTACACTCCTTGATGAAACAAGAACAGGGCTGAAGTTTCCAGGCTACAAAGTAATGGACATTTGGCTATAATTCAACAAACCAAACTAATACAAAAGCAAGAGTTCTTTTCTCTTTCCCTTCCTCTTGAAAGGGTGACATTAAAAGAGGATATTAGGCAGCTAAAAATTGTCACAGTCAGACTAAAAGCAGCAGCAGAAACTACAAAATGGTACTAAATTAGCAGTAATTTCTCAACATCTTTGACAATAAAGTCTTTTATTCTTTAAGGTGGCTATAGAGACCAAAAAGATAATCATAGTAGCCGACCAAAAGCCCTCATTTTTAAGATCAGTGTCTTTCTATGTATCACAAAAAGTGGCTACTAGAAAGAAGCTTCAGAAAGATGTTCACTTGAGACTGTAATAGTACTAAGCTATATGGAACTTCTGCTATGTAGAGTGCACACGGAAGTGTTTGCCTGGGTACACACACTACTTCCTCAACTTCAGACAGTAATTGAAATGGATGAAATATGCAAGACTTGAAATTACTTAAGACACCACCCCTTTTGCTTCACAGGAAAAAAGTTCATCTTAGTACTTCAACCTTCATCTTAGTAATTTCAGATCAGTTTTTAAAGAGTATGATTTGCCTAACATGTTATTAGGACCTCTTCAGATGAAAGGAAAAAAATGGATTAATAACAAAGAGCATACTGATTGAAATCTAATTTCTATTATCACAGCTAAAAGGTGTTTTTGCATGCAAGCTGAAGCTGCATATTTTGTGATACACAGTCCCCTAAAATATTGTCACTCATTTTTCTGCTCTTAGAGCCATTTTCTGTTGAACTGATAATAACAGTACCTCAAGTGACTACGCAGTATTAAATGCTTCCAGTTAGCAGCCGATTCTCTAACAAGAGAAAGAAATAAATTAATCATTCCTAAAAATATTTTTAGATGAAGAATACTACCAACATAAAACCTGTTTTAAAAAATATATGCCTGGATTACTAGCAGCACTACTCAGATGATTATTTTTTTTCCCCAAATTACACAGCAATACAACTCCTAACATTGAATTTCTATTCCACGAAATAATAATGTTTTGTAAAAACACTGAATTCTCTGAATCAGGAAGAAGTCTAGAAAATTAAAGACATTAAAGACAATAAGGAAACAAAAGAAAAATATCAGGAACTGCCTCAGGTTTATGGATCCTCAATGCACTGTCAATACTTAAAAAATCCCATATGCTGATCCACAGGCTTGGGGTTAGTTTACACCCAGAAATGGAGCTCCCTGTGCAGGATCAGCCTTCTGAGAGCTCCAGCTCTAACCCCATCTCCCAGGCCTTCAGGGTCCCTGTTGTAGAGCCACTCCAGGGCCTGCCAGTCCCCCTTAGACCTGGATTTCCAGGGCAGCAAAACACTAACATTAAACTGCAGGGAGTTGTTAATAGAGAACCATCAGTTTAAACAGGGACTACTAGGGTTTGATATCTTTTTATACCAGGAGAGCCTAGCACCAAAAAAGCATGGTTAGGAGCAAAGCCCAATTTCTACTCTCAGGACTTTATGGCAGGCAGCTTTTGTTATAGAACTGCATTTAACTGGTTTACTGGTATTACTAAAAAGTTATCAGGTAGGCTGTTGTGATGAAAGACTAAGGATGCATATTTTAGGTTTTTGCCAATTTGCATTTTCTAATGTGAAAAAAAATGTTCTTGAAAAACACAGATGAGTTTTCATCAGTAGCATCATCACCTTGTTGCTGCCAGAATACCTTTGCTTGCTGCATGCGCTGAAAAAACAAACACCCACCTGACATGTGCTTAGTGATCTTGTTCAGTGCTACACTGAAGTGTGTGTAACTATACTAGCACTGTGTCTAGGGCTGCTTTTGCTACCCTTTTATGGAAACAAGGACTAGGAGTCAGTAACTTCCAGAAAGCATGGAGAAGAACTGGTTATCATGAAATTACAAGGGCTACAATAGCAGGAAATGTGAATGACTGGATGTGATATACAGAATGCTGAAGCTTCCCACTCAGCTCCAGTCACTAGCTACACAGTCACATTAGGCTAAATGCAATCTAACTAAAAAGATGGTACTAATACATTTAATTTTTATTGTAAATTGATTTCTTCTACCACAAAATCTAATGAGCATATCAAGTAAAAGAATTAATCTTTCAAATGCAGTGATGAAAAATCTATTTTCTTTCCCCGACAATGAAAAATTTGACCTTAAATCATGTGATCATGATACTGAAAGTATTTACGAACAACAACAACAAAAAAAAAATAGATAGGCACTGGTAAGGGAGGCCTGGTGATTTTATTTTTCCCCCAGTCTAATCCTGCACGAAGCTACAAACATCTGTGTCAACTTTCTATAGCTAAAACAAGAATTTTGACACCACATCTCCTTTTTGCATCTTCCTGTTGTTAGTCTTTCAGTAGAGACCACAGACACACTGCAGTTCCCATTGGACAGCTTTTAGATTCCAGTTTGGGAACCCCTGCCCTACTCTGCAGTGGAACAGAGAGATTCAAACCACTCTTTCCTTCAATTGATATCTAAGACCATCTTTTATTAAGTAATTTATTTAGAGTTGTTCAGAAAGTTCACAGGAAGAAAAACAAGCTGACCAGCTGTGTGGCAAACCTCACATTCAAGCTCTCACCAGTCACATCACCTCAGTCAGCAGATATAATTTCTACTCTTGGATTGGAACTTTTCTAACAATGACAGAAATCATGCTGGAAATATTGAATAATAGGATGCTCAAAATTCTCCTACTGTGTGTGAGAGCATGACTATTAGAATGACAGATATTCAATCCCCACATGCTGGAGCCAATAAAATCATCCCTATAAAGGCTTGTGCACAGAAAAACTGAAACTGCATCATGAACAAAGTTGAATCAATTAGTCTTTGAAAAGTCAAATGAATACTCAGATACTCAATATCAATCTCAAGAACTGGACTTTTATCAGGCAAGAAATGGTTATGGAAATGGCATCAAATATAAACAGAAGAAAATTTAAGATTGTCATCCCACTAGCAATATCAGAAGCAATACTGTAATATTGTTACTGAACAGCAACAATGCTTAGCACATATTGCTGTGAGTAAGAACAAATGGCCTTTTTCACCTTCCACTGTGTACTAGTGCATTAAATCTGAGAAGGTCATTAATATTACTTGGTGTCTTCTCAAAACTGAAGATTTTAATCAGAGTTTACATTTCTGTCAGCCATTGTGTAGTCTTGTTTTTGCAGTTCCTACTATAAAAGGTCACAATACTGCTATTTTGTGGGAGACTAATAAATAAAGAAGTTTATCTAACGTCAGGTCATTTTGTTGACCAGGTAGGCCTTGTATAATATTTAAATTTTTTTAGAGCTTTACTTATCAATTATCATTAATCTTGACTTGTGTTGCTATGGATTTTCCCGAGTGAAGGTTATGAAAGTGTAGCAGAATCTGATGAAGATTAATGTGCAGAGTAAAACAAATGATAAAAATACTTTCAGAAAATTATGACCTCAGACACAATCTGTCACAGTATCTTATCTGCTATTGTGATAAAAAAAAAATTAAGAAACATCTATAACCAACTTTTTTCTTGTTAACATAAAATGATAATCACTAGCTAAATTGAATATGTAATCAGTGTTACAGTAAATGTTTTACACTTACATGTTCTTCAGAACACCCAGTAGAATCATCAGCCCGTTTGATTTCCACATCAATAATCATGATTTCTCACAATAAAGAAATTCATTTCTGGAAAGAGAAAAAAAAAAACAAAAAAAACCAAGAAAATAAAATGAGGTTAAGTGACTGTCAGTTTTTCCAGCAGTTGCACTGTCACAATATATGAAAATGTAAAATCTGAGCTGGGAAATTTACAGGAACATGCTACAATTTCATTAAAAAGCTGCATACTTAAAAGCTTAATGAGTGTGAACATGCTATTAACATTTTAGGAGAGTGAAGAATGTATTTCATATAGAGGTAAAAACTTGAGCTGTAGGGAGTTTATTATTTCCATTTTATTTTTTTCTGCCAGGAACAAAGTTTTAATTTTTCACAGAGTCACAAAATCATAGAATGGTTTAGGTTGGAAGGGACCTTTAAGGGTCATCTAGTCCAACCCCCCTGCAAGGAGCAGGGACATCCCCCACTAGATCAGGTTGCTCAGAGCCTCATCTAACCTGGCCTTGAATGTTTCCAAGGGATGGGGCATCCACCACCTCTCAGGGCAACCTGTTCCAGTGTTACACCACACTCATTGTAAAAAATTTCTTCCTAACATCTAGTCTGAATCTACCCTCTTTCAGTTTAAAACCATTACCCCTTGTCCTATCACAACAAATCCCGCTGAAGAGTTTCTCCCTGTCTTTCTTATAAGCCCCCTTTAGGTACTGGTTAGGAAGTTGTATTTCTTGCTTATCCTAGAATATCAAAATACGGGAAGATTTCCAGTCATTGTTGCGGAACGTTTCTTGCTGTGAACAAAGAATTTCAAACTTTTTCATAAGTGACCATACTCTTGCAGGTTCCTTAATTATGAATTTCAACCTCGTAACAACTGGCTTGATGTTTATACTTACTCTTTTTGACACCCTGTGAACAAATCCTCAGCCATCCTACAGATAAGGATGAGAAAAAATACTGAGAAAAAATTACCTAAAATATTTTAGTGATTCTAAAGACGTCAAGAAAATACCACTGAAGGTAAGCTGTCGTGAGAGAAACTGTTAGGTTGTCTAATAAGTCTGCTTAGTATATAAAGTCTCATCAAATCATAGAATCATAGAATGGTTAGGGTTGGAAGGAACCTTCAAAGGTCATCTAGTCCAACCCCCCGCAAGGACCAGGGACATCCCCAAATAGATCAGGTTGTTCAGAGCCTCATCCAGCCTGCCCTTGAACGTTTCCAGGGATGGGGCCTCCACCACCTTTCTGGGAAACCTGTTCCAGTGTTCTATAACTCGCATCGTAAAAAATTTTTTCCTAATTTCCAATCTAAATCTACCCCCCACTATTTTAAAACCATTACTCCTTGCCCTATTGCAACAGGCCCTACTAAACAGCCTTTCCCCATCTTTCTTGTAGGCCCCCTTGAGGTACTAGAAGACCGCTATCAGGTCTCCCCAGAGCCTCCTCTTCTGCAGGCTGAACAGCCCCAACTCTCTCAGCCTGGCCTCATAAGAGAGGTGCTCCAGCCCTTTTACCATCTTCGTGGCCCTCCTCTGGACCTTCTCCAACTGGTCCATGTCCTTCTTGTGTTGGGGGCTCCAGAACTGGACACAGTACTCCAGGTGGGGTCTCACCAGGGCAGAGTAGAGGGGGAGAATCACCTCCCTCAACCTGCTGGCCACGCTTCTCTTGATGCAGCCCAGGATGCGGTTGGCCTTCTGGGCCGCAAGGGCGCATTGCCGGCTCATGTTGAGCTTCTCATCCACCAGCACTCCCAAGTCCTTCTCCTCAGGGCTGCTCTCAATCCATTCTCCACCCAGCCTGTCTTTGTGCCTGGGATTGCCATGACCCAGGTGCAGGACCTTGCACTTGGCCTGGTTGAACTTCATGAGGTTGGCATGGGCCCACCTCTCCAGCCTGTCAAGGTCCCTCTGGATGGCATCCCTCCCTTCCAGCGTGTCGACGGCACCACACAGCTTGGTGTCATCAGCGAACTTGCTGAGGGTGCACTCTATCCCACTGTCCATGTCGCTGACAAAGATGTTGAACAGGGCCGGGCCCAACACGGACCCCTGAGGGGGGGTCCACCACTCATGACCAGTCTCCACATGGACATTGAGCCGTTAACCACCACTCTCTGAGTGCGGCCATCCAGCCAACTCCTTATCCACCGAGTGGTCCGTCCATCAAACCCATGTCTCTCTAGTTTAGAGAGAAGGATGTCGTGCGGGACAGTGTCAAAAGCTTTGCACAAGTCCAGGTAGATGACGTCTGTTGCTCGTCCCTTGTCCACCGATGCCGTCACCCTGTCATAGAAGGCCACCAAATTGGTCAGGCACAATCTGCCCTTGGTGAAGCCATGTTGGCTGTCACCAACCACCTCCTTGCTCTCCATGTGCCTTAGCATGGTTTCCAGGAGCATCTGCTCCGTGACCTTGCCAGGCAGAGAGGTGAGGCTGACCGGCCTGTAGTTACCTGGGTCTTCCTTATTCCCCTTTTTAAAAATTGGGGTTATGTTCCCCCTCTTCCAGTCATCGGGGACCTCACCAGACCGCCTCGACTTCTCAAATACGATAGCCAGTGGCTTGGCAACTTCATCCACCAGTTCCCTCAGGACCCGCGGATGGATCTCATCAGGTCCCATGGACTTGTGCACCTTTATGTTCCTCAGATGATCCCGAACCTGCTCTTCGTAAGTATTCGTAAGTATTTGTAATACTTACAAAGAAACAAGTGATGGCATGTAGGTGCTCATGGAATGAGTGCAGGTAGCATGGTACAGTTCTCTAGTTTTTTTAGTGCTTCATGGAACAATGATTCTGATGTATTGCATTTATCTGGCCATAAGGCAATGAAGACTGGCTGTAAGCACACATAGCCAAGTTTAGCTTGGCTTACAATGTTAGAATACTATTAGAAACATCTCAAAAGAATTATCTTGTTCTGGTAATTTTCATGGACACATCAATAATCTGGACTTTTAACAAATCTCACCCTTCAAGATTTTTGGAGTTAAGCAAATGAGAACAAATGTTAGAAGCTTAATAAGGTACGAAATAGAGTTAGATCTGCAGGCTGATAACAGGGCATGAAAATCGTTGTCATTGATAGTTTAATCCTGCCAGCTAGCTGGAGAAGCCTTTGCTCCTCTCAGAAAGTGCTCAGTGACTCTTATTACTTAGCCAATTAAAAGCTAAGTTGTGCTCAGTTCGTTGACAAATGTGCACTGACAACTAGAAATCAGTATGACAACAAAGCAAAATTTGGAAGCAAAGGCATATATTTGAGAAGCAAATTATAAAGCCAACGTGCTGTAATAGAACTCTTAAATATATCTCATACATGAAAAGTAAGGCTGGCTAGCCTGCGTTGGCAGAAAGGAATCAGTTTGCCTACAAGGTGCAGTCTTGATAGAAGTCACCTTCAAATAATGGGACTGAAGACTCTCCTTCCAGAATCTGCCAGAGCAAATTGCTTTTTCTTCACTACCTGAGTCCCAAGAAATATGCATTCCTTTGAACAGGCAGAAAAAAAAGCCAGGTGGTGAGATAGTAGGTAAAACTTCCTAGTATATGAGGCCAAAAATAAAATAACAACCCACCAGACAGAAAAGACATTGAAAAAGTCATCAGTACGGAGCATCATAGAATACAGCTCTGGGAAGAGGAAGAGCATAATGGTTTTCTGAAACAAATCATCAGTAGAAAGATTAAGTTCTGGGTTGTAGAACACTGGAACAGGTTGCTTAGAGAGGTGGTGGAAGCCCCATCCCTGGAAACGTTCAAGGCCAGGCTGGATGAGGCTCTGAGCAACCTGATCTAGTCGGGGATGTCCCTGCTCTTTGCAGGGGGTTGGACTAGATGACCTTTGAAGGTCCCTTCCAACTCTAACCGTTCTATGATTCTATGATTAATATCTCATTTTCAAATAGTGACCAAAACCACCACTACCAAGCATAAAGAGTTGGAATGGATTATCTTATGTAAAAAACATTTTAAGCTTTAATGAACATTTCTGCAAGTTTGGTACTATGAGTAAGAGATTTAATAGTAGCATTCATAATAGCAATAGTAGAAAAAGTAGTAAAAGAAGAGTGTAAACGAAGGTGAGATAATCTAAAGATTAAAACACATTTAATCAGCATGACGCCTTATTGTTCTCATTATTAAATTCTTGTGCTGCTATTGTAGTAATATATTTTACACAAACATTACTCAAGGTTGTTATAATTAGTGATGTCTACACCACCGAGGGATTTCCACTTGAAAAACTGTAGCTAAGAGAATCATAGTGATTATACGTGGCAAGTTTGCAGACTTTGCAAAATATGTAAGATTTATCCAATATCCATACCTCCAGAGTACTGCCACTTACTTTTCTTTATTAATAGCCTAGAAAAACAGGATTTCAGGATAATTTAACTAATTATCTAGTACAGACACTGATTATCTGAAATAGAATCAAGGATCCTCAGACAATCTTCTGCCCGCTTGCCCTCTAGCTACTCCTACAAACTATTAGTAAAAAGCATCCACGACATTATTTTTCCATTGTTCTATTCTTACTATAATTTTCCCACTGTCTTTAAGCAGCAAATAAAAACAGTAACTTCTTGTCTCACCTACAGTGAGCATGAAAACCACTGACTACAGCCCTCAGTGTAACAACCAATATTACAATCCTTCAGGGATTTCACCTTCATTTTTTTTCTGCTATCAGAACTTTAATATTTGTCAAAACTTCAGTGCCCAGACGTAAACAAAATGCCCCAACCACTGTTAAGTGTAGTGGAAACATTACTATGCCATATGCATGTTTCTGTCACATTTGTTCTTTTTTTTTTATTTTTACTTGCTTCTTCAGCAAGTGATCTATCAAATGTATTTACTTTAAAGTCCACTATAAGCCTCAGTTAGGTGCAATGCCAACCTTTTCAAGACCTCTGCCCTGCAAGTCCTCCAACATTAACAGTTCCTAGTCACTTCACTACATCTAGGATATCAGGATACAATAAATATAAAACTTACATACGTCTGTATCAACTCATTTTCTGTTACTCTTGCTTGTATTTATTTCCTTTGTTATTAACTATTAAAAATAGGCCTGTAATTCACTTTTTTTTTGGTGAAGATTAATAGAATAAGGTCACTGAATACTTCATCTTCTCTTCAGACATTTATGATATACAAATACACAAATAAAGAAGATACAATACCTTCTATATTTTCTTACATCTAATATTTACAAAGTCTTATAACTCTTTTGGTAGCTATAATTCACATGTTGCTCCAGCCTTTCCAATTTTATCCTTACATAGACATTGCTTCTATGCATAGCTACAACTTCTTTCTGCTCTTAATGGAATTTCTTTTTTTGATACTTAGATTCTTAAGAACTGAGGCTACCATGTTGCTTTTGTAACATACATGATTTTTTTTTTTTTTCCACAAAGGTACTACCATGCAAAGTAAATGAAGTTTTCTGGATGGAAGAAAGAGCAACTGAGTTGATGTAAGGCCAATCAACAATAGAACCTGAAACATCCTCTGGATTTACAATGTTCAGTGCTAGTCACTCCCTTTAAATTAACTTAAGGAGCATAAAGTAATAGTGTAAAGAGCACTAAAACAATGCTTATAATGAGCAGAATAGAAGAAGATGTAACAACAGAGCTTTCTTGGCTGAGAAAACACACTGAATTATGCCCAATTTCAGTAGTGCTGGTGAAACAGCAGGGACAATTAAGGACTCAGTTTCAGGTTCATTTTTCTTCTTGAAAATGGATTGGCATACCTGGATCTTAGATAACATTGTTCTTACATTTAGAATTAATTCTTTACCTTAAAAATATCAGAATGCCTATACAGCAGTGGGATGGACAGCTACTCAATTAAAATCCCTCTAGGAATTCAGAACACAGCAGCTGTTTAAGAGCCAACAGAAGAGCAGTACAAAATGATTCAAGTTAGCATTGGCTTTCTTCAAAATGAAATTTCAGAAGTCATACAGCTACGCAGAATTAACTGTAAGAGCTCAGGTTTCGGTCAATATTTCTACTGTTAAAAAGCCAAGCAATAGATAACGTAATTACTACAGGAAAGCTCAGCTTTAGTTTTATGTTTCTTCTAGAAGAGAAGGTGACAGCTTCAAAATCTTTTCCTAAGGCACTGGTTCAATACCGAGTCATTAGGGAAGAGCAGAACCTACAATTCACAAACTTATCTCCTTACATGTTTTTTTTGTTTTACAACTGCAGCATAGGGAACAGTCAGAGAAGGCTGATCATAGGAGTAAATTGAGTAGCACCGTAAGCTTCCAGATGTGTTACAAACCTTGTGAGAAATGACTCAAATTATTGCAGAAAGTGCTGTGGCTGCAGGGACAGTCATGATGTTAGGTGGTGTTGCTTTGGGGTTTAACCGTTGCGCTATATCTCACAACTAAATTACAAGGGCTTAGGAATTTTCTTCTTGCAACACACTGGATAGACTTACTCCTTCCTAGTACAACCTCCCCCTCTGTTTCCTTCCTAAAATAAATGCATTGAAAGGTACCAAGTACCGTCCAGGCAAGACATTATTTTTAGTTCAGGCAAGACATTATTTTTAGTCCAATCAACCTATTTTCAGAATCTATCAACATCATGAAAGACTGCAGAATCTTTTCAGAGCCTAGAAAAGTGCTGCTGCCTCCCAGTAAGAGCCTACTACTATCTGGCACATTGTCTGTTGAGGGAATAATGCAAATAATGTAGGCATTAGCTAATGTTTCCCCCATTTTAGCCAAATGCTTTACAATTATCTTTTGAACACTATTCCTGTATTTCCCATATTTCAAACGTGCAGAATCAGAGCTCTGAAGAGAAAAGGCAGGCAAAAAAACCGGAAATTCTACTTCATTTCTGGTAGTCTGTACTGTTTTTTACTGGGGGGGGGGCGGGGGCTGGGGAACCACAGAAAAACAGGCCAGGTATTTTTGAATGCTGGTCACTCACAGAACTGTGAGCTATTTCAAATCAATGGACTTTAAGGTGTTCTGACAATAAACACTCAAAATGTACAGATTAATATATGCAATATTCACTTCACTTTCTATACGAACTTTGCCATGTTACTTAATCTTCCAATTTAGTGAGGGGGAAATAAAAGTTTCTGGAGATTACTGACGGTAAATAGGTGCACAGCTCAGAAAGAATAAGGTCAGAGCATAAGTTTAAACAGGATTTACATGCTGTCAGGCCTGAAATTGCAGCTTGTTTGTAATGAAACTAAAGTCAATTTGGCTACAATATTTCTATGCTCTCAAAAGCAAGTAGGAAGGAGAGTTTCACTGTATCCATGAAAACAATACATAAATGTTACCTCTCAATTCTGAGATTGTCTGAATTAAAATGTAAGATGTTACTTAATTTCTCTTTGTTGTGTTTATAAACATGTAATTCAATCATTGGCACTTTCTCAGAATTTTGTGAATGCTGCAGAGTTTCTTCTCCAGCAGGTTCTCAAACACTCATTACTTCCTTAATATCAAAATACTTGCATGAAGTTACAGTGTATATAATTAATAACAGCATATAATTCCTGCCAGTTTCTGATACAGATGCTTTTCATTATAGTATCTAAAAGGCTATAACATTAACTGAATCAATTATCAAATAGTAATTATAGTTCTGCTGTACAATGTTAGCAACCATTTGACTTAACCATTATACTGAGACCCCTGCATATCAGTTCCTGCACATACAACAATTATATTCAGAATAGAACTTACCCATTTAAGTTAAACTTTTTCCTTAAATATAACTGAAATTTTGCTTTTAATCGCTGCTTTTAAACAGAATGAAAATCTTAATGTTCTGTTCAGAACAGAAATGGCCATGTGAATAGGCATAAGAGTTTTCTATGTCAGTTATGGAAAAAAAGAGCAGGAGGAAAGGATTGGTGGTGTGCTAAAATATGAACCCTAGGTAGCTTGATATCAGCCAAAGCAGAAATGGTTCACATTTCGGAATAAAAGCTTTTTGAAAATTGTCATATTTATTTTTAGCTGTTTATTTATGTTTATGTAAATATTCATTTAAATTCTTTATTTTAATATCTGCATTTTAGAGGTCAAATTCTACCACATTTTGAGAGGGGTTTATATCATTATTATCAGGAAAGAAACTAGCCATAATGAATAAATCAAAAAGCAAATATTAGAATATATACTGAAGTAAATTAAAAATTACATGGAAAATATCAAGAATTTAAATTACACCTACCATCTCCTCCAATACACAGTTCAAAATATTTTTCAATTGCATTGATCAGTTATATAACTTTTCAATACAGAAATAAAACTATGGAGATAATTGAAGTTAATCAAAATTTAACAAGTGTTAGCTACGAGCTAGGAAGTCTTTGTGAACTACGTACAGGTGAAGTGTTATTAACATGAAATAAACAAATACTTATTAGGATATTATTATTAAGAAATTATCAACCTGTTAAAAAAAAAAAAAAAAAGAGTTCACATTTGTTGACCTACGTATTCAAATACAGCTAATTGTTTATCTGTAGTTTCACAACACCACACTGTATAATCAGCACATTCATTACAAAGTACTGTACAAAACCTTGTAGCAGCGTGTAAGCAGAATCTTGACTAATCCAGACCAACAGTCAAATAAAACAATTCAACAACATGGAATAATACTTATCATTATATTTTTATGTCCTCTTCTTTTAATTTAGATTTTAAACAGGAATAATTTTATTGCTAACTGATTTTTAGTCACAACAGCTGGAGAGCAAACCATACTGGAAGCCCCTCCAAAAGAATACGTAAGGAAAACTTGAAAGATGATCAGAAGAAAGAAAACTGTTTTCAGTACAAATACATACAAGCTACTATGAAAAATAATTAACATGATCCCATCCAAAACTAGTAAAACGGACTTAAGAGGGTAAGTACTAAAAGATCTCAGCACTAAAACAAAACGGAAGCTAAGAATTGAAATGAGCTCTGAAGGTTAACTTCAGGTTGTAAAAGGGTAGAGATCAAATGAGATTTGAGACAGAAGATGTGAGACTAATTTAGTCAAACAATAAGGGAAGTGATTTCAGCGTATAGCCCCTGAAAGACCTACTGGTCATAAAGGGAATTAGCTAACACTACACTACTAGAATATAAATCAAGATTATTATTTTACAGGATGCAGCTATTCTGTGGAGAAGACAACTTACTGTTTGTTCTTAATTTCTGTTGATTCTTCTTGCACATCCAGTAGGCTTTCTGCAATTCAGATTCACTTTGACGTCCTCCCATCCTTCTCTCCTGCCCCACTAGTACGACATAATGGTCATTCTGGTTCTAGATTATCATATCTGAGTTATGATCTTACCCTGAATAAATATAGTTCATTCCCTCATCCTCAGTACAAGCTATAAAAACAGCTATAGGAATATACATATACATTAAAATATACATATTTTTTATAAAACTACATTTTCTTGGGTGCTCTAGTACAAGAGAAATAACTTCTGTAGGTGCAGAGCAGAAGATGACATCTAAAAGCAATTATAAACGTGTAAGTCCACTCTATATTCCTAGAAAAATAATGGAGCAAATAGTAAGACTGAAGAAAAAAACTTCAGTGAATAGCAAAGCTACAATATATATATACTTATTATAGAACAGATTCTAAAATATGATCCTGACTGTTTTTAATGGCCTCTTAAAATCAGTGGATGGAAAGAAAGCAAGGTTCTAATATAGCTGGATCTTAGAAAATCATTATCTAATAAAATCTTAATCTTAAAATGAACCAAAATTACTTTGGACAGCATTAAAGAATAATAATGAAAGTATGGCTTTCAGTAAAGATGTGCTGTAGATTAGTATAATAGAAACTGGAAATAACATCTTCCATAGAGATTGTACTGTTAGGGGCCAATCCAGTGTCACCATCAAAAAGGGATAAAGAATTTCACGTGCTTTTTCCATCCGATTTTCATTTACAGGATGAAACAGCAGACTTCTTTCTCAGTTCTTCTAACAGAAGAATAAAATGGCCACAGATAAGGACCTTATGTTATGAAATTCAAAGACATTTCAGTGAAGAATCTAGGCTAATAATTATAATATAATTATCATATTTTCTATGTTTCATTCCTTTGATTTTTTGAGAAGAAAAAAAACATTTACAAGGAAAACATTTATTACAAAAAATTCCTCACATTAAAGGTATATTTTTCTGGTCAAAACTAGACAGACAAATATTCAACATCTCAACTAATTTAAGCATTTTTATCTGGGAACAAGTACAGAAGGGTCCTGAACCTGAAAATCCCACATTAGAAATCAGTACCCTGCTAATGAGTTATTGATTTTTTTTTTCATTTTTTTCTTTGGTTTTCTTTGATTAATAATGGGAGGGGAAAAATGTGAAAACTTTTTTAAAATCCACAATAGCAAAAAGCATGATTTGGTAACTGAGACTGAGATCAGATGCAAAACTAAATGCGACACTAATAATATACTTTCTTCAACCCATGTACAGTCTTTCAGTATCTGAGAAGAAAATAATGTCCAGAACTTTTAGTATCTTTTTTACCTTCACAACTCATTTCTGTATTTACAAACAAATTATCTACAAACAGAACAGAGCAAAAACTTCCGTATTTTTCTAATCTGCTGATCTTCCGTTTCAGTGCCATATTTTGACAAGTTTACTACAGTCTATGTGAACAGAAAAATTGAAAGACCTTTGAATCTAAATAAAATGAATAAAATGTTATTTTTCAAGAATGTTAAAAATATGTGAAAATGTAATATTTGATCACGTTTGAAATCTCATACTATTTTGGGTAGGTTGCTCTGGTTTTGGTTAAATTCACAGGATAAAGAGAAGTGTAGGACATTACTGTAAGATCTACAGATATACTCATTTTTCCAGCATTTATACTTCCTAAAAAGCTAATAATCACATCAAAGTAATTTAACGACCATCACTTGATCTATTTGTTCTCCATGAGTAATATCGACAAATTCTGGCCAGCTTTCTCTTTTCTGCTTAGGCACACTTACGAAAATATTAACTCTAGTCTCACAACCAGGATTATGAATTGTCAGACCAGCTTCTCCAGACACAGAAAATACCTGAAGTTTTATGAATAACATATGCAACTAAGCAAGGTAAGTGTGAAAGACACAAAGTTTATGTCATCAGTGAGGAAGAATCTTTCTCCTGGTTCTCACTTCCAAAGCAACATCCATCTCAACTTGAAACCTTGAAACGACAGAAATTATAAAGACCCAGACAACTATTTCACATCAATCTCCAGGACTTTAACATTTACTTATATTAAATTTTCCTCCGTCCTTTGAGGGAGCTGAGAAAAACTTTCAGACAAAGAAGATACTTGAAAAATACATATATGGAACATATTTTAAAAGAGGATAAGGAGATCTAGATTCCATGTTTATGATGATTATTATTAAAAGGAAGAACAAAAATTAAGGAGACAAATAATGCTACATTAAAGCAGGAACATAGAAAAGAATAGGTATTATTTGGTAATCGTTTTCAAATTAAAGAAACACTGAAATCAAATCTGCTTGTAATTATTAGTGTTGATTAATTTCTTACGGTGGGTGAAGACGGGAACCCTGGAAATTAGATCAGTTTGACATACTAACAATTAAAGAAAAAAAAGGTAAATCAGTGAAACACAGCTCTGGTTTCCTCAAGTCTACTACATTCAATTCAGAACATCTGAAAGATGAGAAAAGCATTAAGAATACTTTCAGGAATTAATTGTATCTCCGTAACAGATATAATTTCTCTATGCTGTTTCTTTCCCTTCTTACTGCATCGAGGGGACAGACTGGAAAAATACTAGCAATAAGAATAGGAATTGCCAGTAAATTTTGAGACTGTAGAATTGAGACTGGAGACCTTATTGCAGCCTTTCAATACTTGAAGGGGGCTGTCGTGGTTTTGTTTAGTAGGGGAGGGCCTAAGGTGGCAGCTTCTGTAGGAAACTGCTAGAAGTCGCGCCCCTTTGTTCAGTGGACTCGGCTGGGCCTAGGGCGGACCTGCTGCTGGCCAAGGCCGAGCCAATTGGGAGCAGAATGTTCCGTGATAATGCCTCTGCGATAACGTATTTAAGAAGGGGAAAACAGAAAAAAAAAAGAGAGAGGAGAGAAGATGTGAAGAAGCTGAACGGGGGCAGAGGCGCAGAGGGGGAGGTGCAGGCCTCATGGGCCTTGCAGGCCTCACCCTCTGGCCTCTCGCCAGGCAGCCGACTGGGCCCGACTCGGCCCGGCCTGGCTGTAAGAAGTGGAGAGGAGATGAGAAGTGAATAAGATTTAAAAAAGGTCCTGGGAGATATCTACCAGCCTGTTGTGAGGAACGGCTGCAGACGCCAAGGTCAGTTCAGAAGGAGGGGGAGGAGTAATGCGGCTCCTGGCCAAGATTCCCCTGCAGCCTGTGGTGATGACCATGGTGGAGCAGGTTGTCCCCCTGCAGCCCATGGAGGTCCACGGAGGAGCAGAGATCCACTTGAAGCCCGTGAAGGACCCCGTACCGGGGGAGGTGGACGCCTGAAGGCAGCTGTGGCCCGTGGAGGGCCCGCTGGGACAGCTGTTCTAGAGGGACTGCACCCGTGGAAGAGATGACCCATGCCGGAGCAGTTCCACGAAGGACTGTGGCCCGTGGGAGGGACCCCACGCTGGAGCAGGGGAGGAATGTGAGGAGTTCTTCCCCCGACCATGAAGCAGCGGCATGTAACAACGTATGATGAACTGACTGCAAGCCCCATTCCCTCTTCCCCCCCCCCGTGCCGCTCAGGGAGGGGAAGGTAGTAGAGATAATGTTAAGCTTGGGAAGAGGGAGGGGTGGATGGAGGTTATCTTGTTCTCTATCTCATTCTCCTGCTGTTTGTAGTAATAAATGAATAGTTTTCCCCAAGTCGAGTCTGTTTTGCCCGTGACGGTAACTTTAAGGATTTCTCCCTGTCCTTATCTCAAACCTCGAGCCATTTTTCCTTATATTTTCTCTCCCTGTTCTCTCAGAAGGTGGGGGGAGTGAGAGAGAGACTGTGTAGTCTGGTCCTGATTGGGGCTGAACTACAACAGGGGCATATAAGAAAGAGAGAAACTTTTTAGCAGGGCCTGTTGCAATAGGACAAGGGGTAATAGTTTCAAAATAGAGGGAGGGAGATCCAGATTAGACATTAGGAAGAAATTTTTTACAATGAGAGTGGTGAAACACTGGAACAGGTCGCCCAGAGAGGTGGTAGATGTCCCATCCCTGGAAACATTCAAGGCCAGGTTGAATGGGGCTCTGAGCAACCTGATCTAGTTGGAGATGTCCCTGCTCCTCGCAGAGGGGCTGATGACCTTTAAAGGTTCCTTCCAACCCTAACTATTCTATGATTAGTGGCAGTTATATTTTCTCTGAAGTCAAGCATCGAACAAGTGCAGTTTTGACTATTGCTTTCTTATGCCAATGGTTGCTATGATGACAGCAGAAAATGTCAGGCCATGAATTCTCTCACAATGCAACAACTGCAGCACAAGTAGTCAGATAAACTCTAAACTCCATACAGTTTTAAGGATACAGTATGCCAGTAATTCTCAGTGCCAACACCGCAAGGGTATGAATTATCTATTCTTAGGAACATTTTTATAATGACTAACCTGTCTTCCTGGCAGCAGCAACCCACAAGAGAAAACTGTGATTTCTGTGACATGCTCAGTCAGCCTCCCTGAGAAGCAGTACTCAGTAACAAGCCCTTGATCAGGAGCTTCCCAATTCAAAGCTCAGGTAGGGTGGCACAAAGGCTTTAAATATATATGTGACTAATTTCCCATGCACACTAGAACTCCAAATGTGCAGCAACTTGTCGGTAAATACAACACGGTCAATCTCAACACTTTCATTTCTTACCTTATCCTTCAAGTTAACCTTTTAAAAGCTTACCCAGAAGACCAACATTCCACTCTTGTCTAGCTCCTGCTCTTACAGAAGTAGTACCTCCTCCTATATGAAATCCGAAGGATACTGATTTAGATACAGAGAAGAACCAGAAATACATGTATGGGTGACTTAGGTCCTGTTCAGTCCCAAAGAGGATGACTGTGCTCTTGTACCAACAGGATGTAACTGAGAGCCCTCCCTCAACTGCTCTTACAGCCTTCACTGGGGCATAACTGCAAACCCAAGCAAGATCAAACCATCAGCTCCTGAGTTTCTAGTTTGGGAAGGCTGGTCTTTCTCCAGTTTCTCTCTATTGATGTTTGACTCCAACCTTACTGATATTTACTGCCATCTCATACTGTTAGTCTCCTGTATCAATATTTACATGCATTTGTTGATTATAGACAGAATATATGACTCACACACAGCTATAGAACAACTACTTCAACTTTCCAGCATTTTTCAATTTCTAAATTCTCATGTTATTCTAAATTTTAGGCCAGAAGATAGTATTGTAGTCATCTGATCTGATCGATTACATCACAGGGTGCCTCCATGGCCATCACACTTTTACTAAGAACACTCTGTAACAGAACGTATTTCTTTCAAAGGAAAACTCAAAAGTTCAGGATCTCGTCTATTACTGCAAAGACAGAATCTGTAACTTTTATATCTACATATTCAGACCTGAAAAACAGTAAAGTCTGAAAAAAGATCCTTCCTTAAAGACATAATTTGAAATTTCAGACAAGCACACAGAAAATGAATGCTTACTGAAACTCAATCTAGTAAAGACAGCATATTAAGTAGGCATTTAAACATAGACGTGATCAGGAGAGCAGAACAGTCTTTTCTTCTCCTCCTGGACACATTACTCATTTCAGCAATAGAGAGCAGAAAACATTGACGAGGAAGCGCTCTCCAAACGGCTGGTGAAATATGGCCACTAGATGCTTTGGAAGGAGATAAGAGCCAAAGAATGTGCCCACACATTCAATATAGATGTGTTTATCTTCTCACACTAAGAATTACAACATAAAGAGAAATTAGACGTTTAAAGAAATAACTTCACAAAGATAAAATAGAAGCTTGTGCCAAGTATCAGAGACTTCAGTAAGACTAAAACCTCCTGTTTCAAGACAATCTAATCTTTAGTTTTTAAGAGCAAGTGAGACAGTCAAGATCTCAGTGAGAGTGCACATCACTAACAGTATTTCTTGCCTGTTATTTTCAAGAACCTTTAGCTGGCCACTTTTGAAGTTCTGTTGGATGCTCTACTGAGTAAATGACCAGCAAGTATTCTGAAGAATCAGTTTTGTTCATCATAAGTATTCATTATTCAAAACAAAACTTTTCTATGATTTTATAGTTGAAACTTAAAAATGACTACATCTTTGTATCAGAGTAATTTATTTACCAGGATTTCAAGTTCATTCATCATAATAAATTCCTTAAGAAGAACCAAAATAAAACCATCAAACAGCACAAACACTCTGTTCTCTTTAGCCAACAGAACTGGTATAGAAGCAGCAAATGGAGGTGTTTCATTTTGAGGAAGGGATTATTCATGAATAAATCAAAGTAGTACAGCGTATGACAAAGTGGATAGGCTGTATGGCACAGTGTGGAGGTTATTACTCCTGCAAATTGACCAAACTTTTCCAGTATTCAGAGACCTCACATATCAGATGACCACACACTGCTGGCCTCAGCAGCGCAGCAACAAGTAATTAATTACAGAAGATTAGAACATATATACACAAGGTCAACAGACTAATTCAGCTCCAATGCTACTATTTTTCTAGTCAATACTTTCTCTAAGAATGCATTTTCTTGTCTGTTGACCAGTGCAGTAATAGGATAAATGAGACAAATATGAGAAATGTCCATGTCTTGTAAACTAATAACTCTCACCATTGCTAAGATTTTTCTTGAGTCTGCCTAAATTTATAATTTTTTAATTTCTTTCTATAAAAATACATTAGCTGTGTTTTTACTTGAAGCAAGTAACACTAACCTGTTCGAAGGTCAGGAAAAAAGATTATTTAAATTTAATTTTATATACCCTGATTTCTTAGCCAGCTACAGTGCTGACAGTAATTGACAATTCCCACAGAGATGAATTTTCACTTCTGTAGCTCTCTGTGAAACATCATCTAATGTAAAGATTAATTGGAGAAGAAATAGCACCAATGATTACACCATTTTAGTTCCTGTTGAAACTATTTTGTCAGAGAGTTTGCAAGAATCCCTCCAAAATGCATATGATTTAGAATGAACACATTGTTACGGGAACAGCATATATTATTAAGTTTTAGAACATGCTATATCTTTAAGGGAATCTATAAAGAGAATTTCAAGCAGAAAAAAAAAGATGAGGACTTCTCTGAAAGTGTAAAGGAGAAAAAAATCCACAGTACAAGAAGCAAGAGAAGCGTTTCCAATATGCTGGTAAATTCTGATGCTTTGAAGAGGTCTTGAATAACAAAGGCACAGTAGTCCTGGCATCCAGTGACTCAGAGAAGGGATTACCTGGCTGAGGTCCAGAGCTTGCTGTTTGGCCAAAGAGCAGCAGACAATCACTGCTGACAATAAAAACTTAAAACAAAATTATAAAAACTCTAAGTAATCTAAAATCAAAATTTTGTCAAAGACAATGCTCTCTATCCAACAAAGACAGCAATAGCTCCTGAAAGTAGTTCTATTTTTAGAAGTTTTCCTGAAGGACGATTATGTCACCTCCAGGATAAACACTAAATACTTAATTTTTACTGTCTGAACCCGTATTTTTCATTCCATAGCACAAGTCCAAACTATACAATTTAAGATAGCAAATATATATAGGAGAAGTTTCTACTTATTTTAATATAATTAACATAGATAAGTAATATTTTTTCTTAAAAACTTAAAGGTTAGATAAGAATTGCTCATAAAATTACAGAGCAGAAGCAAGAGGTATTTTCCTAATCCAAATGTACGACAGTTTATGAATGGGGAGAAAAAACAGTTCAAGATACGCAGTGGAAGAAAACAGCACCCTGTATATCGTTTGTCTGTGGAACTCAGTAACACAGTCACTTCTCCACAAACAGGTAAATTTATTTTAAAATGACAGTTGTGGCACTGAACTGCTTTCTCACTCACTTGATCTCACCTGATATAAGCTGCTCAGCAGCTCCACTCTGCATCCTACCTGTCTTCTAGATAACTACAACAGTGCAGTTGTGGGAAGAAAAAAAAATATACATTTCTATTTCCTGTATCAGCCATTTTTCTGTGCCACTTTGAGACAGACTGAGTTGTTTCACTAACATGAACATGCTGTATAACTCCAAGTCAGCACTACCACGGGTATGGGGAAGGGAAGTAAACCCTAGCAGAGGGTGTCACTCAAGCACAGGAGTGCCAACTAATTTCCTTAAACGACTGTAGACAACTATTTTAAAATGCAGAATGATCTCACTAAAACACATACATTTGATGTTGACCTCACATCAGTCTACTGAAAACAGAACCCAAACAGTATCCAAAGATACAGCATCAGCCATTAAATAACAGCACCAAAAAAAATACGACTAAATGCTGTTTCAAGACTGTTTTTTTAACTATGAACACTGTTTAAAGGTAAAATACTGTAGCACATCATGGTGTGCAATGATTAAAATGCAAGTCTGAGATTTCAAAAAGCTTTATTCTTTACTCTACTATGAATTCACCATGCACAGAAATTCTCTGTCCTCTAAAGTTAAAGAGAACACAAGCAAGATTTTTTTTTTTAAAGCAATCAAGTGAATTCGGAACTGCAATGTTTTTTTTTAATACTGAATATTCTGAAGTCATATTAACCACACTATGAAATTTAAAAGAAAAAAAAAGAAAAATAAATAGAAAATTGTAACAATTCCCAGAAACTTCATTTTGCTGCTTACAAAACTCTTTTTCTAGCAGAATTTAACAAAATTGAGTCAATTTTATTTGAATATCACTTAGCATTCCAATAGGAAATTGCTCTGTAAAGGGAATCTATGAATAAAGAGAAAGGTTCAATGTAAGAAAGAAAAAAAAAGCAAGAAAAAAAACAAGAGAAAAAAAACTTCCTTCACAAGTTACTCAGTTCATATTACCTCGGTTTGACTGACTATAAAGCTCTTTTTAATGCATGAATTAGACATGAGGCAGGAATGAAATTAAACACTTCTACTGAAGACTACATAAAATGATGCAGCAACCGGCTAAACTAAAAATACCTTTTGTTAAGACTCTCATCAGGTGTGCTGGAAGTATTGAAGCAGGTGGCTGGAAGTTATCATCTCTGAGGACTGGTTCATCAAGCTCAGTCCCAGAAATCATAGCAGCTAAAAGCATTTAATCTAAAAGGAGGCACCACTTCATAGTTACCCAAACCACAGCATATTCCACAATCTAACGTAGCAAACTTGAAACACGTAGCATAAACAGGCAAAAAAACTCAACAAGCATAACAAGAGCTTAAGAGACCAAATTAATGAAAAAGCAGTACTGTCTGTAGTATTGAAATTACTCACATGGGGGAAAAACAAGTACTCTTTGTTAATTTAAGTAAATCTAAAATTAATAAAGCATATCCATTTGAGCAAATTGAATTAGAAGATTCAAAATATTGGACACACCAGAATTATATGCAGCTGTCAAACAAGTTAGTCAGAATGTCAAAAGTGTAAGTCCTTGACCATTTATCATTCATCTCAGCTACATAATTTTTAATCTTTTAGAGTTTATGCAAAAATATTTATCCATCATTACTCATTTCTCAGTATTCCTCATACAGAGGAGCAGTTGGTGGTTAAGACCAAAGAGGAAATAGAGTTGTCCTGAAGCCACTCTATGTTTATTTTAAGCTAATTTAGGTTTTATGCTCCTATATTCTTCAATAAAAAAAAGTGAGTAGAACAAATGACACAGACTATCGAGAATATTTTTGTGTCTACTCATTCCAATTTAATAATATAAATGTTTTCTTTATGTGTAATAGTTGACTGACTAGTGTTTACATTTTCCAGAAATGTGAACTTATTTATAGCATGAAGAACTGGCAATGTAAAAAAAAAAAAAAAAAAGGACACAAAAAAAGAAGGCCAATGAGATGACTGATTACAATTCATCAAACTGATGGAATCTGAGCTTTGTGTCTTTAACGTCATTTTCCAATGTGATAGAATATATTAATTATCCAGTTTACCTAAAGAGTAAATGCATTTCAATTCCTTTCAGCACTACCATCTTACTGAGTTTTGATAGTTTTATTTATAGGAATTGGCAATATGGTTTAAAAAGTTCATTATTAGAAGATATTAACAGTTATAGTAAGAAAGCGATAAAAATTCAGCAAAAATAGAGTATTAATCATATCTACTGTAAACAGACAATATATTGGTTATCTTATTTAATGTTCTGTGTTTCACCTTGATTTTCTTTCTGATATTATGTTATTCAAAGACTACACATCAAAACAACACAATTGGACTAGATCATGACATCTAGTACAATAAATTGATATGGAATACAAGGCATACAGAATGGCATCTTTAAGTCTTCTGTTATGAAGTTACATTATCAGAGTGGCTCCAACAGAAAACCTGTAACTGAAAATTGGACTTGGGATGTTTTACTGTCTTCTTAAGAGGTAAAAAAAAAATTTAAAAAAAAAATCCCTCAAAAATGAACTTTTATATTACTGTAATAAAAAGGTTAATACACAATTTTGAAACTTTTTGCTCATTTAAATTATGAAAGACATTACAACAAAAATGTTAGGGGCATAAAAATGTATATATATATATATATATAAAAACATAAGTGTATCTGTCCTAAAGCTTTGCTAATTATTTTCTGTATAATAATGCAATGCTGTTATCTCATTAGAGCTCTGAAATCCATATTGCATTGAATGGCAGCATGAAGCCATACAAAGTTCCCAAAATATCATTGTCCACTTTGATGTCAATAAGCACAGCTCAGGAAATATAACTGAAACTATGTTAGCAACAAAGGTGAATATGCCTCCACCTTTACATTGCAAGATGACAAATACTAAGACAATTCTGAGAACAAAATGAAAGCAAATTTAAGGATTGTTTAGAAAAATCTAGGGCAAAAGAAAGAAGTAGGAGAGTGGTCTCCACTGTATCATTGCAGCAGGAATGCAGATTTACTGAGAGGTTTTCCACCTCTCCTCTTTCCAAGCTAAAAATGTCACATCAGAGGGTAGAGGCGAGTTTATGCAGAGCAAGCATGTGTTTTCTCTCCCCTCAACAGTCTATTTATGCTCTCACACAGTTGTTTCTTAGCTAAGCTGCTGCTGCAGCCCACATCCCACCAACCACCGCATTCACTCACTGTCTGAGTGGACTACCCAGTCCCTTCAGAAGGGTCTTACTTGTGTTGTACAGGCCTCCTACAGAACCCCACTGAAGCACACATGATACTACATACACAACAGTTACTATGCTGAGGTGCTTCTATAAAGTAAATAAAGAAAATACCAGTTGGAGACATTTGTCTAAGACCCCCATGAATTAAAAAATGAATGCCATAATTATAATGAGCAATCCAAAATCTTAACAGAAAGACTGATCCTTCTTTCTGAATAAGGACACAAACACCTAGTTATGTTTGCAAGACGTATCATACAACTCTTCAGAATTTACCTCCATGCAACAGAATTTATCACTCATTAAGCCAATGCATACAGCAGGAAATTTTTGGTGGGCATAAGCAGCAATTTTCTACAGAGCTGGCAGGTGTGATGCTACACTAAACAGAACCAAACAATGCAGTTTCTGGTGAGAAACAAGTCTATACAGCTATTATGCTCAAACAACTCTCGGCAATTAATTCGGAAACTCTTTTTTTTTTTTTAACCTACATGTTACCATAAAATAAATTCTCCCTTTTTATTCCTAGTTGTATGGTTCATTATTTTTATGTCTGGAATTATTGCTGACATACAGTCTTCAAGAAAGTATGCCATGCCCCTACCATCTGCTCTATACGAGCAGATCACAGTTTTCCAGATTTATATGTGAGTATAACAACAGCGAGCACTCAGTTACTATTTATCTTCATCCATGGCAATAAGATTTCAGAAGACAGAATTTTCAGATTCTGCTTTAAAGTTAAAAAAGCAGAAAGAGAAAATATCCTGAATCCCAGAGTAGTCACAGT
Organism: Chlamydotis macqueenii; assembly: GCF_036417535.1. Classification (NCBI taxonomy): domain Eukaryota; kingdom Metazoa; phylum Chordata; class Aves; order Otidiformes; family Otididae; genus Chlamydotis; species Chlamydotis macqueenii. Next base: position 46,980,343 of record NC_141560.1, on the reverse strand, counting down.
GCTTACAGGAGACTTCAGCTAGCAAGAAGTTAGAATCTGAGTCACTCGTAAGGTGTATAAGGTAGATACGTCAGATTTATAAACCATTTCATGAAAACCTAGCTTTCACATGAATAGAGCATAGAAAAATCTTTCTGACTGAAAGCTGGTAGCCCCAATTAGTGTGGACAGACATACAGCCCAATGTGGAATTAAAGGACTCTATTCTTAAGTACTGGTACAAGATTGATTGAAGTTTTAAACTTTCTAGAGGCTTCTGCACATGAGCACAGGACAGTTCCAGCTCAAATCTGCATTAATCTAAGTAGAAAAAATCAACACCTTTTTGACCTTTTGAGTCAGAGGTGATTACTGACAATTTTATTTTCTTTTATATAAATATATATATATTAGCAAGACAGTATAACAAAGGCAAAGAAAATCTTGATTTCATTTGAGCATCTTAGCTCCAAACTGATGACTTCGTTGGTGGTGACTACTAGTGATAATATCTAAAGCCAAAAGAACACAGCTAGATATTTAGATGCTGGCTAGATATCTGTAAGGCTAGTAAGAACTTTCACACTCAGGACACTATATTTACAAGATAAGTAAGAGGAAAAAGAAACCCAAAAATATGGACTGCAGAGTTCATTTATGCCTCAAAAACATGAGAACGTAACATCAAATCAACATTTTCCAAAACATTGCATATATTGAGATTTATACATATGAAAAAAAAACATGGCAACTATCTTAACATTTGGGGTAGTTACAGAGATTAAAAAGGTTTTCTTTTATGAGTATCAAACTCTCTAGTCTTAGATACAGACATATATGCTTTACTAAAAATCTAGTATAATATATTTATATTTGTGTACAGGTTAAAGCATCATGTTAATCAGCAAGCAGAATATACACGTGTTGTATGATATCTGTAGTGATAAAATTTTAAAAATATATTTGTAAATTTGTTGTTGATTGTACCACAGAAGGCATTTGATAACTTAGGCACAGATATCTTGGTACATGTATTTATAGGCATTAATTTCACTGGGTTTGCATTTACAAAGATCAAAGTTTCTCTCTTTTTCTTCTTCAATTACAATTCTCTTAAACCGCTACTAAAAATGACATTAGAAAAATAATCAGTGACCACAGACAGCTCTAAATAATCACATGAAGTTTTAATAGTATGAAAGTCATGAGGATTGGGAGGGGTAGTCTTGTGACCAAGTTAAATTCCCAAAAGAGTCAATACTGGAGATATCCCTCTCATCAGAAGAGAACAATAATTTCAAGATATTGAAAATAAAAGTGTGGCTTATATAAAAGCAATGACAATTATGATGATGATGATGTCAATAATAATAATAATGTATTAGTCACTTTGACAATTGACATTCTTCAGTAGGAAACTAAATTAGTCCATTGTCTAGTCCTAACACTAAAAAAAAACAGCTTTGACTTTTGTTCAGTTACACAAAAACTTATCCCTCCCCATACTATGCCTTATGCAATGGAATACAATGCACAGTAAGGATTTTCATGGTAGTTTTCTGTATAAAACATTGCTAATTAAATTCAATTTAGAGAGTTCCAGTGAAAACTAAAGAGAGTTTTGTGATATGCTTGCATGAACATGCAGACTTCTTGGGGTTGGAGGTCTCAGTTTCACAAGCAAATGTGCTTTTCAGTTCAGTGTAGAATATCCCACATCCAATGCTTCAGATCTAATTTCTTAACGGTATAGGAGGAGAGGACAGAGAGTTGCTGTTTTTCAATGGGGCTGCGGGGAAGAGTTTTATTGTTTCTATGGTAACAAAGATATCTTTTTTTGCTTTCTTTTGTCATACCCTATGGTTGGCGGGATTTAAGCTTTCAGACTGGACAATAAAACTTCCTGTTTTACACATCAAAAACTTGCCATAAAGAAGAGAAAAAAAGGGCTGCATTCACATAAATATAAATTTGCTTGAAACTAAGTAGATTTTAAGATTTTACAGGGCAAGCCATAGTAGCTGATTGGATCACACTGGGATGTATTTCTGTGGTCTTGAGTAAATAAAAATTGTGATCTAAATAACCTCTAAAGAAAAAATTCATTACTCTAAGGAAAAAAAAAATTGTAGCATATGGTAGGATTTCCAGTAGGGAAAAGGCTGAGGTATTTTCTGTGTTGTCCCTTTTTATATTCCTTTTTGAGATCTCCCATAAAAATACAAAGAGAAGAGGCAAACTGCCAAGTCTGTTCTTTCCTCCAGGAAGTCTTATTACTCTAGTGGGAAGCACTGTGTCCCCAAAGAACTGGGGTTTGAGTCAAAATATCTCCCAAATACAGATATAAGAGGACTTGTACAGAAAAGTAGGATTTGATATGTTTTAGTTACTGGAAAAAAACATTCTTTTCTTTCACAATACAAAAAAAGAAGACAGGAATAAACAGGAGCAAGTCTAGTGAAGGGCCACCGAGATCATCAAGGTTGGGGTCACTTGCTGTGTGAGGAGAAACTGAAGGAGCTGGGCTTGTTCAGCCTAGAGAATAAATGACTTGGGAGTGGAGGGTGGCAGAGGCAGTTCCCACAGGAGGATAACTTCACAGTGGTGCAAGGTAGGAAATCGAGAAACAACAGATATAAGTTGAAACAGAGTAGCTCTGACTTCTCTTCCACAAGAACAATCAAGCATCAGGTCAGGCTGCCCACAGAAACTGCAGTCTTGGTGTTATTGGAAGTTTTCAAGACTCAGCTGGGTAAAGCCATGAGCAACCTAGCCCAACTCTGTAGCTGTCTTGGCTTTGAGCAGGAGTCTTAACCTCCAGAGGTCCCTTCCAACCTCAACTACCATATAATGCTCTATGTATCTGTAATTATTTTTATGTTACATACATTCTATTAATATGTGCATATTATCTGTATATAGTTACACAAGATCCATCCCCTTAATAATTTAACTGAAACAGTCTGAGAGGTTTCATTGTTCCCTTCTGTGATGAGAAGTAGGCAGATCTTAAGCTGAGATGGAGGATTCTTTTTGGTGAAAGATTCTTTACTTTTTGGAGAGAGATTCATTACTTATAGATTATTTTTCTTAAATCCTGAAAGCGTGAGTTCTGCTCTAAAAATTTATTCTGTAAAAATGGCATTACACACGCTTAGTATGTGTGAGATCATATCCTATTTCAGACTTAAAGAACTGTTAGTTTTGTCTAAGTACAAGCACTAAGTACTTCAACTAACAGCCACAAGTCAATATGATTTATTTTCTTTAAAAAATTATTTTATTTTCATAACAACATAATATACAAGATCCTTCCTAGTATTCTACCAATTCTTTAAGCCTATCTTATTTCTGAGAAGTTGTAATCTTCCCACTTTGTATTAGTTCTATTTCAGTTGATTTAAGATATTTTTGAAAACACTTTTTTTTTTGTATTTACTTTTCTTTGTAGTTAGTGGTAATAATTATAATATCCTGTGTATTACACAGCAGTCCTCTCTTAATGAGTTCTGCTATATTATCTTCTGAATTCTTCCTAAACATTGTTTTAAATGAAAATTTAAGCTGCTGGCAGAAGACTGAAATCTTGCTGCTGAAGCACTCTTTTCATCTGCATTGCAAATTATGAGCTAAGAACACATGTCTACTTGGAGGTACAGTAATCTACGTTTCAGAATGAGGTTATTGTTCTATAAAATCCATGAACCTGAGCCCTAAGCACAGCTTTGTTCCACATTAATATTCTCACCACTTTCACAGACTTACTAAATATTATAACATTAAATAAACGTATTTAAAGGTCCAAGTCTCTTTTCATGTTTGAAACTGTGTCCATTATGCTTTACAACTGCGAACTCCTAGCCATATTTAAGTAAGAGTTCAGTGATAAAATGGACCTACGTATGAAGAAGCTGTTAGAATTCACATGCAGAAACCTGGGGCTAAGCATTACAATAGCCCAGAAACCATCCTGGTTACTCCACAGATCATCTCAGTTGTTTCTCTTTCAAGATCAAAAAAACTGTGACAACTTGTTTGAATCAGATGCTGTGCAAAAAAAAACCTACTATTTTTGAACTAAGAATACATTTTTTAAAATACACATAAAATTTATTGTAACTGCTTTTGTTAAATACCATTCTGAAAAAAAAATCAAGAATACATTTAGATAAAAATTGGCATTAGTGCACATCATTACTATAAAGCAATAACTTAAAAAACCCAACATCCTAGGAGGAAAATCTTTATTTTCTGTACTTAATGCTAGGTTGCTTAAATAAGTCATTAAACTGCCTAAGCAAAGTTAGTCGTCTTCTGGCTACTGAAATTACTTTGGCCATTTTGTTGCAGTTTCTGTTGCATTGGGGTAATCACTCTGGATGACAGCTCTGCCATTGGTAGGGAGGACATGTAATGATGACAAACAACTGTTTTTTCCTGCTACCATGTAGGATTCACAAAATACAACATAATAATATCTTGTATTGGCTGTATGTGCCATGTTTCTAAGTGTGATCAAGGCAAACCAACCACCTACCTGGATATTGGATTTTTCATCTCCTCACAGCGTCTCTCCATCTTATTTTATGTTTTATTTGTTAAAGGAGCCTGGAGTTTCAAAATCTGACAAAACAAATCAGTTTGGTGGCTGCAATTCAGACCTCATTCAGGTAATAACTGTGTCAACAAAACCATCCAAATTCAGAAATGCAGCATTTTCCTTAGGAGACTGCATTACAGTAAACAGAAGAAGCAGGTCCCTGGTCTCTCACTAAGGTTTCTTCACTTCACATCATTATAACACATCAATAAAACTGTCTGAGCACCTGCCTGTTGTTATGGGCTATAAATTTCATAGTATTACCAAGCACTCCAACTTCATTTTAGCAAAGGTCTGTTACTGATTAAATGCTCTATGTTTCACAGAGTTGCATCTTCAGTTGAAGATATATGGAAACAGTAAGGCTAACAAATTAAGTGCTGAAAAGGATTAGAGAAAGTTCTCAGTGTTTTTGAAAGTGCTATACTTTACACTCAGTTAAATTACTGACATCCTCAAAATGCATTAATTACCATAACTGGGAGACTGATATCAGTGAGTCTTACTTTCTCCCATGTGAACTCAAGAGATTAGAGTGTACACCACTAGTAAAGAAAGAAGAAACTCTGCTGTGCCATGAAATACTGAATATATCTTATTTCTAGCCTCAACTCATTTCATATTTGAATTGAGGACACATTTGCAACTTTTTTACACAGAACAATGTCTTCCTTACAAACATACTGGAAAATTATTATGAAATAATGTCTTAATCACCACCTTGATAAATTCAGCAGACTGCATTTCTAAAGTCTTCCACTGGAAATGGTTCCCAGATTACAGGCCATTCTTGAAACTCTTCTCTGAACTAATCTCAGAGTGGTTTACATTTTCATAAAAGCATACCTAATCTGGACATTAATATATATAACAGTTACACTGATGTTGTACAGAAAAGTAATACTTTCAGGATCTTATTTGATGTTTGCCTTCTAACCTGACAATATTTTTGGAATAAAGGTCATTTTCAACACAATAAAAAGCTCAGGAGAAACCAGCACAAGATCACACGATGTAAGACATGAAGCAAAATACCTTTAACTATTTAAATATTTGTTGTAAAAATCAAGAATTCAGACATCAAAATGTTTTATATTTCCTGCTTCATCTAATGTTGGAACATACAAAACTCATTTAAGCATTCATGCATTCAACAATTTGTGATTCTCTCTACCAAGGATCATCTAATTCTAAGACTGTCAACTAACAAAAGTACACGGTGTACATTATTTCCTTCTCTATTAAGTTATCTTTTTGTTTAAATTTGGCAGACCTTAAAATGTTGTTTCAGATGTTTTCTATTACAACAAAATTGTACCAGGACAATTGTGAACAAGTACAATGCTGTTGCCTGTCTAGTCTTCATATATTAAATATAAAGAATGGAAGGAATGTAGAGATAGTCTCTCAAACACTGTTGTTAAGTGGCTTGCATTAAATTCTAGTATTTCCTCAGTAATTACTGCATGTAATCATACATGGAGTTTTATCATGTCCTTATGTCATTGAAGGTATGAGTGTTTCTTTTCTTCAATTACCTTTGCTATTTCAGGTTTATATTCACTAACAAAGTTCCACTTAAATACTTAAATTCACTAGACTGCTCCCTCTGTGGTTATTTTTTTTTTTTTATTTTATACAGAATATCAAGCACATACACTGTTAATTACCTCTATCTTCACAGAATGTGCGTTGATGGGCTGATTACAATTGGACACTTTTATTTCTCCCTTTAAAGCCTTTCTCTGACGGAGTCCCTTACGTAAAACTGCGCGTAATTAACAAATGTCTCTGTAATACAAATATCTACTGAATTTCAATTCTGACGTAGCTCAACTTGCCACATTAATTGAATTAAAGCGGTTCCCTGGAAGGACATTGTTTATTGATGAGATGACCTAACCAAACGCTAGCTTGGCAGGTATCCACAGACAACATGGAGTCATACAGAAATCTGGGATAAAAAAAAAAGCAATCAGATTGAAATATGCTTTCCAGTTCTTTTAGAAATTAGGCTACTTCAACTTTTAAAACTCCACGCTGAAACATTCATAAGATAACCCACACAAAAGCTTTGGAAGATATTCTGTCATTTAGGAGCCTGTATCTGAGAATTTCCTCTAAATCTACTGAATTCAACTGGTGAATATATTAAAAAAAAAATGTAGATACTGATATTGCCAGAGACTTCTCTAAGAAGATAAAAGGTGCCTATAAAGCAAACAGTAGTGGTCTAAGGAGTGACACAACCAGCTTTCAGGTTTTCAGTCCTCTCAGGAAAAGGTACAGGGCTTAGGTGAAAGCAGATGCATCCTGAAGTCAACGTGTGCTTGTACAGAGGAGGGTCCAGAAAGGGTCTGGCTCCTGGTCCTGGTTCCACTAACAGGATGGTGTTTCATGACAACACAATACAACTCAGACAGATTAAAAAATATTTTGCTTACTAAATTACAAGCCTCCTCATGCTGAGGGGAGACAGTAACAGAAACCCATAGAGAGAGAGAAAAATTATGACTAGCCCTAAAAATTTAGGAAGAAAGAGAATATTCACAGCAAGGAACAAAGGAAGGACAATGAGCCTGCATGCCAAGCATCTAGGCTGATCACATACTAATCCAAGTATTACAAAGGTGTTCAGACCTCTAGTAGGACCTAGTTGCCTAGTAGAGATTACAAAACTAAGAAGATGAGGTGAACAGAAAGAATTGGGCCTTGTGATAATTAAGGAATTTAATTAAATAGTTGGCTATTGGGAAAGGAATACTGTGTGAAACAGACTGCTCAGCAAAATATACAGTGTCCTGTGACAATTTTCTGATGCTTGACATCATATTTTATTACAATATTTCTACATAGCACAGGGATGGAAACAGGGGAGGGCAAATACAGTTTCTACAAAAAAAAAAAAGCTGAGGAGTTTTTTATTTTTAACTAAATTTCAGTTCTCAAAAAATACTGAGAAAAAAACCAACAATTAAATGGGTAACAACCAGTGATTTCTTTCTATGACAAGATAAAAGGTTTTATGGAGGTTTCATATATTACCATTTGAGTCCAGAGTTTTGACAGTGCCTCATCTGATATGCTCATAAACAGGGACGAAAGTTCAGTCTAGCTGAAAATAGATGAGCACAGAAGGAAAGCTGCTTAAAGAATAACTTTCAGAATGTTATTACCAATGCCATTTCATCAAAATGGAACAATACATCTATTGAAGGTCCCTATTGATTCAGAATATTGATCCTTATTGATGCTGAAAGATAAAAACGTGACAGTCAGTTGAAAGTATAAACCCAGAACTGAAAGCTATCTTGACAATGTGGAACTATGCTTTGAAAAATCAAACTGACCCAAACCAAATTACCCTCTTAAGCATGGACAATTATTCTGAATGTAGGGTCAGTAACCTGCTACACAAACACAGTATGGAAAAATGGTTTCACAGAAAAGGATTTGGAAGTTTTTATGTTTCGAGAGGTAAACATAATTTTATGCTGTTGTAAAAGCATTAAATTGTATTTGGCATGGATCTACTAATACATAGCCTGTGGAAGGTACAAAGTTATTTTCTACTGTACTTATCAAGGATAAAGACTCACACAGAATATTGTGTCAAATTTCAAAAAAGATGAGGGTCAGCTGCAGATAGTCCTGAGGAAATAAGAAAAAATACAAAGAGAATATGACTTGTGAAAAAGGGAGGAAGAGAGAAAACCAGAAAAGAGTGAAAGAAGGTTATGATAAGTTTCTGACTACCTAAAGAGCTCTTGCAAAAAGGATAGCATGAATCGATTTTCCATGCCAAGGGATTACATGATTAATAGTAACAGATTTAAACTGCATCAAAAGGAAGAACCAAGTTAGTCCTAAGAAAAAAAAAATCTAAACGTGGAAAATAATACAGTAAAATATAATATGGAAATTGTGATGCCTCTATCTCCAAATAAGTCCCTTCAGTAGGACTTTGGCACGCCACAGACATGGGCTGACAGAGACCTAATGAAGTTTGACAAGGGTAAATGCAAAGTCCTGCCGCTGGGATGGAGTAACCCATGCCAACTGTACACAGGGCCATGTTAGCAAAGTGACAGCCAGCAGATTGAGGAAAGTGATTATTTCCCTATACAGCAGTTGTGAGACTCAACTGCTGTCCATGTGTACTTCCTGTATGAGACGCAGAGTACAAGACAGATGTTGATGTACTGAAGTGAGTCCGATATGATTGAGAGCCAGGAGCACATGATGTACAAAGAGAGGCTGAAAACTGAGGTTGTTCAGTCTTCAGAAAAGAAAGCTCATGGGCAATCTTACCTGAACTGCCTAATGGAAAGCTATCAAAAACAGAGAAAGCACCAGATACTCCTCAGCAGTGTCAGTGACTGTGAGGTGATTTTTTTTTTTTCTCTCCAAATATTGTAGCTGGTTGCCCAGAGAAGTTGTGGTATCTCCATTTTTGGAGATATTAATAACATTGGTGAACAAAACCCTCAACAACCTGATCTAAGCTGGCTAAATAGTGAGTAACAGCTGCTAAATTACCTCCAACAAGTTCCTGCCAGGTTAGATTATTCCATGGATTCACATCCTTCTGAAAAAGCATTTATCAGGAATGACATAAATATACTTGATTGGATCCTAACGTCACAAGGATGACTATGTTACCTTGAGCAATTCTGTCAGCTCTATAATTCTAGAACTTTCCACCTTGCAAGGGTATTTTGAGGAAGTATCAGTTGACAGTAGAGGATAATCAGCAGACAATTTCACAGAATAGTTGAAGTTGTAAGGGACCTCTGAAGATCATTAGAGTCCTATCTCTGTCTCAAAACACAGTCAACTAGAGCAGTCTACTCAGGACCATGTGCATATAGCCCTTAGTATCTGAAATATCTCCAAGGATGGAGATAATATCAAGAACAGAAGACTGTTGGTAATGTATTTAGCTTCCTGGTTTGCAAGCTCAGGTTTCACATGGTAAGTCAAGTTTGCATGGCACACATTCCTACCAGATTCATAGACATTTGAAGATGTCAGGTTGGATGGGGCTCTGAGTAACCTGATCTGGCTGGAGATGTCCCTGCTCCTTGCAAGAGGGTTGGACTAGATGATCTTTAAACTTCCCTTCCAACCTTAACTATTCTATGCCATATCAAAGTGTCATTGGAACAATGAATCTACCTATGAACCAGGAAAGCACTTGCAATAACTGCCTTCATTCATTTTTATTTTCTTATTTTTACCATAATTATCATCACTTAGAGTAATAATGCAGGGCATTTGCTATTTTTCCTCAGCACAGCTGGAGAATTTATCTCAATTTTGCCTTACACCACCCCTTTCCCGTGCACTCTGCATGCAGCTACTTGTCATAAAAAAATAAATTAGCCTTAACTGTTATGAGCACAAAGACTGCTTTCAATTAGAGGTGGCACCTTCAGACCCTGTTCACTCAGCAGTAGGAGGACAGGAAAATATTTCTGTTATTGAACTCCTTGGCACTGTCTTGCCTGGGGATATTTATTTTAATAAACACAAGGTCGTTATGCTGGCATGAGGACACCACAGGTTCTCCCTAAGTGTTACTCTCCGATTACATGTTATCCATCTAGCTATTGTATCTCTGGATGAATTTTGTCAGCCTCAACTGAGCAGCTCCTGTTAAAATTAGAAAAAAAAAAACCTCAAGGGAGACCAGTCTCATGAACAGAAGACTGTAATTCTGGACGGTTAGCTAACAGCTCCACATGCAGGAACAACTCCAGCTACCTTTGTGCTGCTTGCACTATCAAGCACCTGTCACCTCACAGTAAGTGGCTACAATTGCATCTATGTCTGCATACTAAGGACAAGGTTGCTGATGTCTTATTCACTATTTTTATTTTGTATGCAGAACAGAATGTAGCAATGGTGGTACTGGTCATTAAGGAGCTTTTTTAAAAGCTAGAAATTTAAGAATAATATTCTGACTGAATCTAGAATGAACAATTACATACTCTGTTAAACACTTCCCTTTTAATAGACTAATTACACTGTCAAGCCAGCCAATGCCACTCAATTTTATAGATGTTTTGGTCCACTGCTGCTGCCACAAAGAACCAATTTGCCACAGTGCAGAATAACAAAAGCAATATGATGAAAACTCACACATGGTCCTTAAAAAATTATGTAAAAAAGATCAGTGTACCTCCAGTGAGAATGGTCTCATTGTTACTTCCTTTCTACGTCAAGAAATGGAGTACTGAATGTTCTTAAAAATATCTGAGAGAGATGGCATGTCCTCTGTCAGTGGTAAAACAACCAAATAGTCTTATTCAACACTCGGAATGAAAAAGAAAAAATAAAAACATCATTGAGTGGGGAGGGAAAAAAAAAGAAAACTCTCAAGTCTTCGATTTCATTAACATCAGTTATTAGAGATTGAGTTTTTTTTCTGCATCTAAATATAAGACTCACACACTATCATTCTATATGTTGGAAAATACAAAGGAAATCTTGTTATCAGCTTAGGGGATTGAATTACGTTGACCTAACAGATACAGGCAGTATATGACACAAAGCACAATATAGCTGTTTGGCAAATAATAATGTGAAGGGGGAATACTGGGCAGGGGGATGGAAATTTTTTTTATGACTCGAACCCAAGGAAAGTAGGAGGAAGAAATTATATCAAGCTGGGGAAAATCCCTATAATGAAATATAGGTATCAGTTCCTGTTTTACTTCCCCTTACTAACGCAGTGATTTAAAAGAATTGATAGAAAAGTATGAATTATTTTTCTATGATTTTTTTTGTTTGCTTGTTTTTTGAGACTTCAATTGTTAATCAGAGTATTTTTTTTCTCAAATCAGAATGAAGCTTCTAATGTTCATAGCAAATATGTATACCTTAGAAACTTGCATCTATGAACTACTGTTGCACTAGGGAAATCACATGTACACCGTGAGTCTGTCTTCTCAGGCTCAGAGAATGTTAAAAACCTTCTCAATAGCCATGGTAATGTATAAGAATGGAAATATATTTGTCATTTCTTCAAAAATGAACACAAATTTGGCTGCTGCCAAAAGCAATTAATCTTCCTGCCATAAACTCTGCCATTTATAACAAAACCTATATTTCAATGAACATTTTTAATTATCATTCACCTTAAGACTGTCAAACACTTTGTATTTTCTTTGTTAACAATGATTTCCACAGTATCTGATTTCTTAAACGTTTTCTAGCTCTTCAGTTTCCTCAAGATAAACTACAGGCTCTGTGCTTTTGTTGAACCAAGCTCTCATTTTCAAATCCTATCGTTTTTCCTACGTCCACTATTAAAAAATTGAGGCATTCTGAATCTGGAAGATTTTATGAAAATGGACATTTCAGTCACAGAAAGAATTTCTCAGAGCTCTGCGCTGGAAAGCTGCTTATACAAACAGGTTTCAGTGCATTTCTTTCAATACTGAGCATGACCATTTAACTATGCTTTCTGGACTACTCTGCAGTGCCCAGAGCATCACCCAGAGCAAATGTCATGTCCTGTTTGCCATCAACTTACTTCTACCTGGTATGTCTGGTACACTGATTTAGGTCACTTTCTAAACTTAAAGCACCCTGGGTACAAATTGTCCTCTCAGTAACCCAAATCACACAAATTGCTTCACAGTTTGCCTTTTAAAAATCTTCTTTATCTCTGTTGTGAATTTTCCTCTTTCTGTTCCTGATAATATTCATTATTAAAAATATCTTCAGATTCACTATTTTACAACATTTAAAGCACAATTGCCTTAGCTTTCTGTGTCTCTTTGTGCCAATTTTGCACGCACTCCACCCCCGCTACATATTATTACGCACATCCAGACACATTCAATCCATTATTGTCCTTGGAGTTCCCACAGGTGATTCAACTGTTTTGTAAAACAGATGCTAGATGACATAATAATAATAAGAATAAAAAGGAGGAAGTATTGATGGTTTAGATGCAAACATACTTCTTCCTTGGTTTGCTATAGGCTTTACTACAGATCATCACTATACACATGTTGAACCAGTCTGCTTCTTGCAGACATGCTGCTTGGCATCTGAAATTTCCACAGATGTATTCGTCTTTCAGCAAGGAAGTGTCCTACTTTGAGTTCTGATTACTTTTTGTGGGGAGGGAAGTAGAGGAGGGGAGGAAGGAAGGAGTGCATTATTAACTCTTCATGAACTGCTGTACTACAAAAAAAAAGAAATAAAAAACTTAATCAGGATTATAAATTAGAACAAAATATTAAACTGTTCAATGTCTGTTCTCATAAACTGTTCTGAAAAACACTGTAGGGTACATTTTTTTTCAATACATCAATAACCTATTAAAACTATGTAATATTTGCAAAATAGAGAAAGAGGTTGCTTAATGTTTAGACCAGAAGCTTCAACTGTGGGATTCAAATCTAACAATGCCATTGTTAAAGTGCATGTCTCTGCATTGAAAATCTCCATCGCAAAAAGGACTGTAATATCTTCTCTCACCCATCCTCTCGCTGTATAATATCCCTCTGTCTTAACTAATGTCCATGCTTAGTCACCGATATCATGCCTTTGCTTTGAACAGACTTGCCCCAGAGATTAATTTAACCAAATCTGAAAAAGACTTTAATATCATCAAACACGAGGTGTTGCATAAAGTGAGGGAGGGGGGCACCTATTGTTTAATACAAGTTAGAGATTTAATAAAGAAATCCTCTGAGTAATCACATATTCCTGAATACTGCTGAGTATTTCATTTAATAGCTCCAAAAGTAATTATTATGTAGCTACTTCAGTGTTTTAGAAAACGTAACATGCAGTTATTTTGTGATTGCACGTTATTTTTTTCATATCAACCTTGTCACTTCAAGAGGCCTTAAAATATAAGGAAAAGATCAGAGATCCTTTGATTAAGTTGAAGAGAGGCTTGTGCTTTCAAAATTCAGCATTCAGCTACATCATTTAACAGCTCTTCAGAAAATTTTAGGTTAAAACACATTTAATAATAAGTATTTACTCAATCAGTAAAATGAACTGTTCCCATATCCTTCATAAGCTGTTATTACATTCAAGCATCAAGAACCACCTCTTTTTAAGTTGCTCTATAAGCACATTGTAAATGCCAATGCTATAAACAAAATCAACCTGAAGGTATTCTGCAAGTGGGACAGCTGAAGTACCAACGTACTTTATGTCATTCATATCTCTTCCTCAGAAACTATGAGCAAACAACTACTTCCAGACACAATGCACACTGCAAACAGTAGCTCAAAATTAGGACTTCACTGAAAAATCTAGATTATATATGCTCTCATAAGAGAGATTTATCTTGTGATTCCAAACCATACACTCTAAGTTAAATCTACCAATGTACAACCACACTAAAGTTTACATTAAAGAAGTAGAACAACTATGCTAATTTTGAATGTTGCATGTCACTGTCCAAGACATGAAAACAATCTAGCCAAATAAACGCGGCATGGAGCTAGAATTCACTTCCCTTGTTCCCAAATACACAACTTCCACAGTAAGATCTACCCTAAGTATCTCTACTGTAACCCAAAACCAAACTGGTAACCAAAAAATTGTGGTTTCAACCCGATAGGGTACTTTTTCATTCATTATCAGCAGTGTTGAAATGTAAGTCTTTCAGCACTGAAGTACAGACTTCTGGATAATACTACATAAACTGCTCCAACAACTTTGAACAGCAAGACACTAAAGCGTTAACACACATAATCTAACTACCACACAACATTGTTTCTAAGTACTTGCTTAGTATCATCTGGAAACTTTTTTTTTTTTCTCTAAAATATGGACAGCAGAGGAATAGTATGAATTTCATTGTATTCCTACTGATGCACCCTTTTTAACTGTCAGGATCGGCAACAGAGGAAAGAACCTCAATATTGTTATCATGTAAGTGTTACGGAGCAATTCATCTGCTATCAGTGATGTACTGTTCCTGGTCCTTCCAAGTCTCTTCCAGAGCACTGTCATGTAAAAGTGACCTTTTCAGGACCACAAAGCAGGTCTCAAAAGGTCTACAGATTTAACACAGACAGGCTGTTACCCATCTAAGAGTAGAAAATTTACTTTGTTATAAGTAATGTCCTGGTCAACTTCCTAACCTCTGGAGAGAGACTCTTCATGACAGCAGAAACACCATGGTTGGCCAATGAACCAGACAGCAATAAACAGCACAAACATTTTGCAACTATACTTTAACATCCTTTGTCTTCTTGTGAATCACTAAGATAGTGAAATTTCAGACTGTTATAAAGGCACATTCAGTTCCTGTGGAGCATCCTGAGCGATGTTTTCACTCACTGTGTGAGAAAATTGACTCCTACATAGGACCAGAGATATCGGGATCTTTCAATCTCCCTGGAATTAGTAGACTTGGCTCAAAATATAAACTGAATTTCACCTCATCATTAGAGGTAGAATAACTGCATTTTGCTACAGAGGTAGAAAAATGCTAAGACACTATTAGATTAAATGTTATTTACTTTACAGGTGGTATGTGACAGCCTCCTAATAGCTTATTAATTGTTTATGAAGTCAATGAACCATTTTGCTTGCCTTTGTTTTATATTTTCTCATAGAGTTATTGAAATGAATTGAAGTAAACATCCTTGTGCAGGTCTAAAAATGAGATAGACATAAAGATTTTCTATAATACCACCAAGTAAATCTGAACATACAACCTTATCTCTTTTGTCCTCAATACAGTTAGTCTCCCAGTGAAAACAGCCAACACTGAAATTACTCACCTAAAGCTCAAATACTAAGTACACAGTATTGGTTACAAAAATATAGGGAATGGAATGGAAATACACTAATTGCATGTTAAAATTTAATAATGTATGCCATGATTACTTCTTGTAAAAATAAATAAACCATTGAACCTGTGGAGTGGCAAGGAAAAATCTCTGTCAGTACTACATCCTTAAGATAGGATCAATAAAGGAAAGCTTGATGTATTTTTACCCATATACCAGTTCCACACACTGAGAGTCTATATCTTCACACCTATCACGATTCCTTTTTTTAACCTCTAACAGTCTAATCTAAAGCACTGGAAATGAGCACAAATCTTCTAGAAAAGATAACCTTGTACTTTGGTACACTCTATTCACAAGTACTCACGCAACACTAGACTTTAGAGCCATAAACAAGTTTAAAAGACTAAACTTCCCTGAAACCATTGTCAATTTGCCTTTTGTGTATGTTCAATTATTAACTCTAATTAAATTACTATCTTAAAAGGCTCTTCAGAGATACCTTCTGCTGTCATCAGCAGTTCCAAAAGTAACTGAAACACCATGTGGCTGTTTATTTGTAATGCAGTTATTCTGTTGCTACAGGCCACAGGGCCTGTTTTTTTGGTAGAGCATGCTTTTAAGCTATTGCTAAACTTTGCTTTTGCTTGCACTTCACACCAAGCTGCATTCTACTTTTTAAAAGCATCTAGATGATGTGCTTTCTACAACAATGAGCCATTAAAAAATAAAAAAACCCAAAACTTCATACTACATCTCCAAGGGAAGGAACGAAGAATATGCGATCCAAAAGGAAGGAGACTGAGGCAAAAGAAATTTTGCATTTCCAGGTTTTGATCTCTAGAGGTCCAAGGCAGAACTGAAATAGCTTTTCACAACAGAGCGGAGGCTATTTTTGAGATCCTCGTCTTATCACTTCTCCATCCAAATGTGGATGCCTAATATACAAGCCAAGATGTTTACCTGATCATATGTATAAGTTATTAAATTTTTATAACCTTAAAATTCACTTGACAGGACAAGTAGTTCTTCAAGATTCAGATCAACAGACACATCTATCATCTAATAACAGGTAATAATTCTGTGTAAATGTTATTAGAGAATCCCATAGAAAACTCTAAACATGGTCAGATTTTTAATATTTAGAGGGTCTTGATAGCATCTTCTGTGTTGAATTCTGAGATTCTCAGCAAGAATTAAGAAAGGCAATGATCCACTGTACAGGTCTTGGCTCCCTACACTGACAAGCAAGTGGGAAATAGGCCTGTATCCAGAGAAAGACTAGGTCAGAATTTAGAGCCATTAACCCTACCAGTAGGAATGTTTCTATTTCCTTGACATGACTGAGATTTACTTGTCCTGACATGTACTTCACAAATGCATAATTTATTTCAACTATAGGAAAAAAAAAATATTACAGATTTGTCTAGTTCAAGCATTAAGAAGTTGAGTCAGACCTTAAAATGCCTTCAAATTAATTAGCTGAAGCAAAGGGAGAGGTAAGGTACAGTAACTCTTCATTCAGCTTCACCTTCATCTTGTGAAATAAGAATCTCACACACATCTGAAAGCTGAATGAGAGATCAGATCCTATTGATATGAAATGACAAATCTGCCTCTCAAACTGAACTACCACTAAGGATCACAGTACTCATAACCTTCTTAGCAGCCTCTCTTGACAGAAGCCAGATAATGAACTCAAAGTTTAAATCCTATGCAACAGTGGCAGAGAACACTTACTTTGTGAATACAAAACTCAATGAATCAGTGAGGACACATGAAATGCACAATACAAAATTAAAAAGACATTATCCATGGAGAAGCAGACAAGCTTGAGTTTTAACTCATGCTCTGTCAGTAACTGACCTTCACTATGTAAAATGTTACTGATATTAATTAGCAAGGTTACAAAATGTTTATAGTGTAAGGATATATCGTTCTCACTTTACACTTAGAAAATAGGCACAGAACAGGTTAGAATCTGGCTATAGTAATAGTTGTATGTATGTACTATAGAAATCAAATTAAAACATCAATATATGCTCTTACACTTAATAAAGCTCCAGAGGAGAGTTCTAGCTGTCTGTAGAAGAGGAAAGATCATACATTTAAAAGATGTCATGTAAAGAAATGACTTATTTTATTTGACTTATTTACAAGGAGCGAGGTAAAGAGGAAAGTGGAAATCTTCTGTACCAAGAGGTATGAATCACTGTAAGGACAAGAAGACACCCACGGTGCTACAGACAACTTGAATGAAGGGAACCCAGATGGCTTTGAAGTGAATACAAGTTCATTTCTGGCTACCTAAGCTTACTTATCAGTAGCAAGGCATACAGGAGTGAGCAAGCCTACTGCACATCCATCACTCATATTTCTCCATTTCATTATAGACAGAAAATGCACTTAAAATATGTCAAGCTGAAATAGCTCTTGGCATGCGTCAGAGAGGAAAAACCATAAAAGATCAGGCAAGAGAAAATGCAAAATCATGTAAAAATGATGAAGTGCTTGTTTCTCCCAGTCTCTGGAAAAACAAAATGTCTCATTTTGCAGAAAATCAAGTCAACAAAAAAAAGAACTAAATAAAATTTCTTATTTCCTGATCACTGGTGAAAAGTAAAATAATTTTTCTAAATCCATCCCTCGCTATCAGGTGTCCAAGGGAAGGACAGACATACAGACAAAATAGCTATTTTCTAGAATATATCTTATCTTTTTTTTCCTTCCTTGTCTTTCATTTTCTCTAGTATTATTATGGTTTACTTACATAAAAGACACTGAGGATGAGACAGAGAGGAAGTTGTTCCCATTTAACAAATCCAACCTTAAGAGTGCTTAATATATTTACTGGTTTTAGTGCAGGTCATCCTTTATTCTGCCTAGAGGCTGAAGCACATAAAGGCTCTGTCTACACTGCACTCAGATATCCTGAAATTCTACTCCCCTAACTGTTAAGGTTTGAATGCCGTTGAAGTACCCTGCTGCTCTTTTCCTGCCTACGCACAACTACCTCCTTCTGACAGAAAATCAACAGCACACTAGTCTCCTTTTGCAATCCAGATGTGTCCAGGATGGAGACGAAATTCAGCCATCTCCACATTACTGAAAACTGCAGTCATCAGATGACAAAATAAAACTGAGGAAATCTTGATGTATTTATTTTATCCTTACTTTATCACTTAATCTTTGACTTCAGTAAAAATACTGTCAAACAAAGCTGCTATAAGGGAAAAACAAAGCATCAAGTATTTAATAACTATGAAGCATTTAATATATAGCATAAATAAAAAAACAGAAAAATACACAGAATCAGGAAATGAACTGGTTTGAGGGTGATGAGGGAATGCAAGAGACTTGAAGAGTAAAACTATACTTCTTCATCCTTTGCTTAAAGAAAAAAATATAATTTTAGTATTTTTATCTTAACATTGATATTTTCATTTATTAGATACAAAGTTTATTATTGCTAAGCTCTTACAACATTTTCCTTCCTTTTCCAGATGAGTGGATCAGAGGAATACAATAGTAATACAACTGGAAAGAAAACAGATTGCTGTATATTATTTTTTCCACACACACAGAGCATTGATCAAGTGAGAAAACTACAATTCTGAAGAATATAAACCAAAGGAAGAAACAGCATGATTTGCATGCAGAAAGATAGTTCTGCAAAAATCTTTTTGTGCAAGGACTTGATCCCATGCACAGTAAAACTGAAAATGCAGAGCACACAATCATTCTGGAAGGATTAAAGATTCTGACTGATACTTAGTCACAAGGAGAGGACCTAGAAGAAGAAGAATAAATTAGGAAGATAAAGTACTAGAGACCTATAAGCTAGTACTGACCATCTGGGACACAAGGACTCAGTCATCTGTTGGTGTTTTGGAGGGAGGCTGAGAGGAACAGGAAAAGCACACCAGTGAACCTATGGCATACATGCCTACATACGAGCCAGATTAAGACATTATCCACAATTTTTAGAAGTGTGTTGCAGTTCAATTAATAACCAGCTCATAATCAATCATATCACTGTGAAAAGTAATTTTACTTAATGAATGGAGCAATATTTTAATATTTCAGATTAGTGTGAGGAAATAAGAGGAAGTAATCCAATTTTCCCTACTATTATTTTTTTTTTACCCTAACCTTAGACACATTTGATCCAAGATAATTTTTATATGAAGGGAGAAAAATTAATTATACATTTCAATATGCAATGTCCTGTGTGTTCAGGGAAAAGTTATTTTGTACAAACTACATACATGTCTGAGGACAGCACTTTGCTATAAGAATTGGTGAAAACTAACAAAATAGTTCTCCATCAGAAAATTCAGCATTTTGCAGGAATGCACTCTTGTGAGTAGAATGTCACACGAAGCAATGTCAACATTTATTACTACACATTCCCATTTAATTTCAACAATGTTAAAATACTGTTTTGATAAGGTACATAGTAATCCTTAATATCTCCCTTGTTTTTAACTATGACATTATAGTTATTATTTGAACCGTATGCACTAAGTAACATCTTTTGGTATTATTAAAAAAAAAATTCTTTAAGAAACAAGAAATTCAGCACTTCATCTCCACTTGGAAATTAAACAAAACAATGCCAATTTGTTAGGATTTTCCATTGGAAAGATAATTCAAAGTTGTTTGCAACTTCAAAGGCCTGTTTGTGGATAAACGTGTTACATATTGAGAAATCTAAGAAAACTATGATTTTGAGTATACACACATGTAAAACATGGGTGTGTCAGTACTTTTGTAGCCACTAGTAACCCCCTTGCATCTTCAGCAGTAGGCTGTATTAAAAAAAAAAAAATTAAAAAAAAATCAATGTCAAGATGTGATCACTAAGAAATGTATCAACTGCATTGCAAGATGGCTTAGTTTTGACATGTGTTATATATTCTTGGCATGTATCACTCACTATTTTCATATTTAAAAGTCATAGTCTTCTACATAGATGGGCGTTCATTGCTGAAGCTCTTTCATATAAGAAGCTCATACTTGGAGTCTCAGGAAGCTTAGGAGAGCATTATTTACACTGCCTAACATTAGACAGTCAAGTTAGGAGACTAGTCTCCCTTGGGTCCCTATGTAGTTCACAGTGAGCAAGAGAATTCTTCAGAGACAACTCAGACCTCTTCCATCAGGTTTCTGTTCATAGTCACCTGCTGAAAGATCTTCTTTGTCCTCTTCAGATATAGGAGACTTCTTAAAGACTAAACTAACACACTTTTAAGAAATGAACACTCTCACCTAAACCAAAGAATTGCAAATATCCTTTCCTTTCTCCCAGTTTAAAGCATGTTCAAATTCTTCCTAATAAAAGAACCGAAAGCTGAGTCAGATATCAGTAGTGGAGTTAAGAAACCTTCATCCAGTCCAAAAGGATCAGGAGTTCACTACCAAGTCTTACTTCCAAATTCCTCACTGATTAACCATCATGTAAAAAAAAAACTCCTTTAAACTCTCTGAATCTTCTTTCAGACATGCCCAAATCACTTACTTTGGTTTGTTTCCCCATGTGTAAATGGACATATTTGGGTTTAGGTTATATCCATCGCTAAAACATACATATGAATGGATAGAAGTACACCCAGGTGGCCTTCACGCTAATTGCCTAATAATTGTAAAACACTTTCAGGATATGAAGTGCACATTAAGTATTGTAAGCTCTTGCCTCTTTTTAAAATAAAGTTACTAGTGCTTGCAAAAGCAAAAATAACCCCATGTAATTAAACGACTAAGACCCCTGCTAACTCTGCAGCACATAAGCCTGTACATACCAGTCAGAATTCAGCACACTCAGGACCAATCCTGCTGATCTGTCCTCATTACAACAGGGCAAACAAAGATGTTTTCTTTACATTCTCTCGATAATTACATTTGATCTGCCTCACTGAGGATCTCCTGCTAGCAATGAAAAGTATGAAGTGTTTCAATGGGTGAATCTCTAGCTGTTTTATTTTCATTTCAAACATAGCAGAGACTCCCTTTTTTAATTTCCAAAGCAATAACCAGTGTAATTTCCCCTCTTAAGCCTGTTCAGTGACAATGAGCCTATTATATATCAACTGCAAGATCAGCTAGCAACTAATTCTAAAATTTACCAATGAGCACAAAGTTAAATATGCTTTTCCTAAAAATTCAGATGTTCTGTGACCATTATTATACCCAGAAGACATTTGAAGGTTCATCAAAGTTAGCGCAATGACTTTTTTCCTTTTGCTCCATCTGCAGTATATCTCCACTTCAGAAAATGGTTGACTGAAAAGATTAAGGCCTATCTCTTAAAGGGGTTGTAAATATAGATTCTTAGCATGAGATATATGGGCTTAAAACAACATCCACTAATTTTAGCAAGTATTTTGACTGGTTAGTAGCTCTGAAAATCAGAATAAATTGTCACTGAAAGGACAATACTTTCAAGTACACAGTTTATCAAAGCAAATTTTCACACATTAAAAACTCTACAGGTTAAAGAACAAATAGTCCATAGCTCACACAGAGGGGTTGAATTGGAGGAAAGCAATCTGAGTTTGCCAAGACCTGGAATTTGTTCCACAGGTGATTTCTAATATTATTATACAACTCTACTATGGAACAAAGCACAAATACTGCAAAACAAAAAATGTATTATAAAACTACTACCTATAATACAACATAAATTTGAAAAAAAAATCTATTTCTGAAGCAAGAAGCTTTTGTTCCATGTCATTCCATTTTAATTCTTTGGAGAAATTTTATGGGTATTAATACATTTCAAAACCAAACATTTTTAGTAAATAATTAGAAAAAAAAAATCATACAAAATCATTGAGAAGACTTGTGAATTGCATTGCCTCACACTGCATTAAGACATATAATATAGTTTATAAAAACTATGGTGCCTAAAACCTCCTTACAAGGAATGATCAAAAGGGAACTTTTCCACCAACTTCAATAGGGCACGATCAAGTACTTACTACTAAGAAATTTGGGAAGATTAAGCAGAAAAGAAACACTCGCACAGGATGATGGATTCATCTCACGTTTCTTACTTTTCAGATACCAATTTTTAGCCCATGAACAATCAGCACAGTTGCCTTTGCATAAGCAGGATGGAAAAATAAGTCCCAAGACAGTACATGAATTATTTGAAACCACACATTTAAAGTGAAAATAGATAAACCTAACATTTCAATATTCTTACTGAGCTCCCTGTTGAGAGACCGCTGGAATCCTCCCAGCAGGCACCTTGTAGCTGAAGAAGGGTAAGTTCATTGCAAGGTAAAACATGAAACTTGAGGAGAGAAAACAATGAGCAGGATTTTCCAAAGCACGTTCAAAGGTAAGACAAACTGATTAGTAAGGTCATTTCATTGCTTCTTCTAAAAATTAGTGAGGGCCTAGCTTGTTTAAACAATAACTAAACAATTATTTTATAGCCTTTTAGTACAGCTTCCAGCTTAACACGACTCAGCCTACTTGGGATCCTTCCCTGTTCGATGTCTTCTATAGATAGTTACAGGAACAGAGCCTGAGCTCAGTGATCGTATGTCAGCAGTGGGATGAGCATCCCTGAGTGCACACACTGACCAAAAGAAGTGGCATAAAGGAAAGCTTCCCTCCCCTTAACACTCATCTTGTCTTGCTCAGACTTGCTTACAAGTGAAGTCTGGCTTTGTTAAGTGATAAAGTAATACATTTTCTCAGGGTAAATTTTGCATAAGTAGCTACACACAGATTAATACCAGAAGCAGAGACAGATTGCAAGGTATGGTGGAAACACCTCTACCCACCAAGTCTTTGGCATCATGTCAGCAAAGAAAGTTCCCACTATCACAAGCATATGTTTGACCTTGGGAAGAACTTCCTGTTGACTGGTACCCAAAGGGATTAGTAAATCACTATTTTTCCAATACAGTTTTCAATTA
The DNA here is from genome assembly GCF_036417535.1 of Chlamydotis macqueenii. Lineage (NCBI taxonomy): Eukaryota > Metazoa > Chordata > Aves > Otidiformes > Otididae > Chlamydotis > Chlamydotis macqueenii. The sequence continues at coordinate 46,957,055 of NC_141560.1, read as the reverse complement.
CTTTGATGAGCAATTAAAATGCTAATTAAAAAACAATCCAAAACTCAGTACTCAGAAGGTTATGAAATAACAAGCTCTTGTACACTCACTGTACTGGAAGCATTAAGAAGGATGTCACAATGTAGCTGCAGCAGAAAGATGCAAAAGAGAGGAATTGTATTATGTTTGGGATTTTTGCTTATTTATTAAAGAGAAAAAGATACTTTATATACACCTAGCAATGTGTTTTCTAAGTGCTGAGTTAGACCAAAGGTTTATATAAACAGTACCTTGGCAGCTACTGGCTTCATGCAGAATTCATTACACATAGAGAACAGGAAAAAAAGCCCACAAACTGTTGTCACCTTGAGAAGTTCAGAGTTCACCAGTCAAGTCCTAAAATAATAATGAAGTTTTAATAATCAGGAGAATTTTTTAAATGGCTAAAGTTTGGGCTTACGTGCTTTCAGCTATCAAACTCATATTTAAAATCAAGAGAATTGGAAACTTGCTTTTAATTTCAACTTCTTGTTGTGATTCTCATGCAATTGTACAAATTTAGAACTTGGCATCTGAAGAAAACCGCTAAACACTGTGAGTCATAAAAAGAAGTTATGAGAGCTACTAGCACTGCTTCCATCACTATACGCCAATTAAGTTCTGTTCCTGAAGATGAAGTGGCACACAGTAGTAATCTAAAAGGAAACCAAAGCACTACACAAAACTCACAAAAATTCTTTTCCTGTTGTTCATGCTCAAACGAACAATAACTATTGCTTTGAATTAAATTCTCTACAGGCTAGAGTGCATTAAGCTGTGCAAAAGAATTACTCCTTGCCATCCCACCTGGGAAGGCCTTGAAGTAACCCTGGAAATCCCACATACTGTGCAATCAGCGGTGAGAGGGGAGCCAATTCCTGCTCATATGTAACTCATCGTCACATGAATAGGAGCCAACTTGTTCCTCCAAAGCTACTTATTGAGATCTTCTGCATTCATCAAGTTATGTTTTCCATCATAGCTACAAATATTTACTACCAAATTTTTTTTTTAAATGCTTTCAAGTTGCATTTAATGCAGCATAGGAGACCAAAATCCTTGTCACAATGCAGTGATGCTATAATGGATGCTGCAACAAAGTAATTTTCCCTTGAATAATCTCAGTGATACTCATAAAATGTATTATCTTTAAAAGAAAAACAAAGTAGTAATATAATCTCAGCTTTCTAGTACCTCCTAAAAGCAACTATGATTCATCAAAAACAAACAAAAATGTTTCTTAAAAAGCATAGGTTCTTGTCATCTATTCAACAGCTGTCTTGCATTCTGTAGGAGGTCTTAATTTATGTGACTGATATTTATATGAGGTTAAAGATGGAGATCTTTTTAATTGTTGGAAAGAACTGCATGAGTTCTCCTATGAAGCAATATTTGTTTTTCTATCTTATAGTATCATACTCTGAATAAATCGCCCACGTATATCTTACGTTTCGTCTGTAAAAAAAAATAGCAAAATTACTATCAGAGGAACCAAACAGTAAAAGACAGAAGAAAAACCTCCGTGCCACAGAACATAACCCAGATCTTATCACAGAAGCTAAATCTTTATTCTAGTGATATAGCTATTGAAAGTGCATTGGGCTGTATGGCTACACAGACCCAGGCACAAGGCCAGAAAGGTCAGTGAGACTACTTCTGAACTCAAGTAAGCCACACAGTAGTTTGCAAAATCCATTTCTAATCTAACCTTATTGTTTAGAGCATGTTAGTAAAGAAACACAGAAATTCTCTGTCTTTCTGTTATACAGACTGAAAACCAGAATAAGTTATTACTGAACAGTCTACTTCTTTCTACTAATAATATTAATCTACAAAATAATCTGAAAATTAAAATTTGAATCCTTGAAATATAATTTCCACCTCAGTATATTGCTAAGACTTTTTCTGATTAATAGATCTCCAGGGCTATACATGACAGCTGTTAAGAGGACCTGGCAATGCTGCAGGAAAGAAATAAACCTATTCTCTCCATTGGAAACTGTTAGGTGAAATTTGATCCAGTAAATGTAATTACCATGACTGGATTGTGGCCAAGATATTATGAACATTAACACTTCAAATTATGATATAGATCAAATTAACATTTCAAAGAAACATTACTATAACCATGCCATTAATTTTATTTGGACACATCTTCTGAAAAAAAAACTACTTTGTAATATTATTAAAAATATTTTACTTAGCACTGAAATTTTCAGATGACAAGCATCAGCAAAAAGAAAATGTGGCTGCACTCATTTTTAGAAGAAAAACGTCCCTAAGGTGTTAGCTTTCATCTCCTTTATTTCATTATAAATCCCCTTAAGTCTGCTAATCCAGCTTCATGTCTCCAGCATTATTTACATTTTGTATGCTAATTTCCTAGCAGGTTCTGGCTGTTCCAGGTATTTTCCTTAGCAGAGTGTCAGCGGATTCTCACTTCTTTTCTATGCCACAAATCCCTGTAAAGCCACCTAAATAGTGTTGTGGTAGCTGCTAGTAAGTTAGATCACATTTCTTAGTTGACAAAGTAGTCTTACCCTAATGCAAAAGAATCAAATAGAAAAGATTATACTATTAGCTTTAATAAGTAAAGGTAGTGTTTTCACCAACTTTGACAGAGTGTGACTTCCTAATACTAATGCCATTAGTCAATAAAGAGCATGAAAGAAAGTCATTGAAGGAACTGACCAGTATCCGAATTTTTAATTTATCTTTTCATTACATATATTAAGGAACGAGGGCCACGGAGATGATCAGGGGTTGGAGCACCTCCCCTCCAAGGAGAGGCTGAGAGAGTTGAGGTTCTTTAGCCTAGAGAAGAGAAGGCTTCGGGGAGACCTTATAGCAGCCTTCCAGTACCTAAAGGGGGGCTACAAGAAAGCTGAAGAGGTACTTCTGACAAGGGTGTACAGTGATAGGACAAGGGGTAATGGCTTTAAATTGGAGGAAGGTAGATTTAGCTTAGATATAAGGAGGAAATTTTTTACTGTGAGGGTGGTGAGGCAGTGGAACAAGTTGTCCAGAGAGGTTGTGGATGCCCCATACCTGGAAGTGGTCAAGGCCAGGCTGGATGGGGCTTCAAATGACCTAAGCTTGTGGAAGGTGTCCCTGGCCCAAGGCAGGGGAGTTGGAACTAGATTACCTTTAAGGTCCCTTCCAAATCAAACCATTCTATGATTCTATGACATTGTACAAGACAACAATTATTTGTGACATCAGCAAGAATATTGAATATAAACTACTTAACAGTACTAAGAATTTAATTGATCCAGCTCCTTAGAGAAGTCAGATTTCACATAACCAGAGTTAAACAAGAATTCTACCAACAGCTTTCAGCATTATAAAACCCAAAAAACAGCAATGAGCAGCTTGTGTTTCTATACAATTGACACCAGTTTCTGCTTGAATGCACAGCTATTTGGTTAACTACAGTTTATTTAAGTTTCCATTAAATGTGGTAAAAATATCAAGCTACTTTTCCTAAGATCAACAGTTGGTTTAAGGACACTGAAAATGTTTTTCTTCTTTCTCTAGTTTTCTCTAGCTTTTCTTTGTACTAATATGTAATTAGTTGTCCCTCTTAATTATCATCAAACTAGCAAAAACTGTTAATATATAGATTCTATGAAGCGCATCTTTCAACCTAGCCCATAGCTTCAAGGACACTTAATCTGAAATATGACAATATAATAAAAATAATTTGTAAAAAGACCACCACCACAAATAGAAAGAACTGCAAGGTTTCTAAAACAGATTGTAAAAAAAGCAGATTAATATCAGAGGAACAGACAGGGGTTTTTTCCCCTTTCAAAATGTTAAACTGAGAAACTTTCTCATAAAGATAGGGTTAAATTTATTTCTCTGCAGGCTGCTACTAGTATTTTTTTACTTGCTTTGTGTTACAATAAAGAATGTATTTTCAATACAGCTGATATTTAGTCTTGAGTTTAGACATCGATCACTATCCATACTCCAAACCATATCTATATGGCCCGAACTCCAGAGGTCTGATACCCAAGGTTGAAGTCTACAGTTGTTATCTGGAATGCTGCTACATTTTTTGTTTCCTTTGTTCTTTTTTTTTTTCCCCTATTATAATCAACATCCCAAAAGTTCTGCTGAGACATCATCAACACAAAATGAGGTTTTGTTTGGTTTTTTTAAAATAAAAAAGGTAGAAGGAGAGGAGTCACTGCAGAGAAGTCATGACCCTTTCACCATGAAGACAGAAAAAGAGAAAAAACTAGCTGGAGATGGAAAGCAAAAAAAAAGCAGGAAGCATGGCAGCATGGTTTCAGTAAGTCACCTTTCCTGCTTTCTTTTTACTAGAGAAAAATAACTCCAGCAAATAAAACGCAGACACCTCTGTCTGCTGGGATTTTAGATACTCCAGCTGACTGCTGTTCTCATTCAAAATTTCTTCATTCCAGGAATACATAATTTGTGACTCCTTTTCTTCATGTGCCCTTATTGTGTTCCTCTGTTTTTCTCTTCCCTCCTTCCCCAGCATCTTCTCTTCCTTTCCCTCCTAAGAGTCTCTCCAATATTGTTGTTTCTTTTGCCCATATTGTTATATTGGGTTCTGTGAGCCAGACTGTAGTTTTACAGCCAAAATATTTCAGTTAATAGTATAAAAGACAGATGGCAGGTTTGAAGTGTTCTAGTAGTGATGGTCTTTTACTAGCAGTCAATATACAGAGGAAGCTAAAGGTTGCCAAAACCATCTCCCACAACCTTTTGGAAGGATGTAAAAACAGTAGGAAATTCTAGAAAGCATTCAGAAACTCCCTTGTAGAAACATTCAAAGATACAGATAGAGTATTCAAAGTTTTGCATGCATGACAGGAGGGCGATAAGTTAAGCTCTATCTCCATTGCAGTTGTTGTCAAAAACCCCAGAATCCCGTTTCTTTTCCATAGGAGACTGTTTTGGTAAAGTCACTCTTTATTTACAGCTTGTAGGCCATTCTCATATATTTTTACTATTTTATTACCATTTCTGATCAAGTGGACAAAGAAGGAACACAAAAGATGAGCTGTGTTTTTAAGGACATAAATAAAAACATGCAAAACTCAGCCGATTCGAAAGTTAACCTTCTACCCAAGGTGTCTGCAGAAACTACAGCTTGTAGAGAACAGCCTCACAAATGGGTTTTTCTTCAAATTTTTATTCTATTAAATAGTCCTTTTCTCAAAAGTTTGAAACTATAAAGGCAGATAAAAATGATAAAAAGAACCACATGGTATCACCATAAGGAGAGTAGGTGGAAATATTAAAATTGAGACATTTATTTTATACTGTGTATTTCCTCATTGCACCTCCAGATGCACCCTTCCATCTTTTCACTTTAATATTTCTGTGCAGTCATCCACCTAATTTGTTGTTGTGATTTTCAGTGCATAAATGAAGCCTCCAGTTTGCTAATGGAGAATACAATTGCACCAGAAATTGCATGCTGACCCATATTTCACAACTTAATGTAAATCTGCACATAATATACTAAACTTTGCTGCTGCCTCATTTAGAACTTCCCAAGCTTTAAAAAGAAACAAAAGAAAAAAAAATCAATCTTGTGCTAATTGGCATGGATTGGTAATTTTTTGTGAGCCATGACACAATTACTTACAAACTTCACTTAGTGGGGTTTGAACTTGTGCATTGCAATGAGCTTCTGCCACCTGTTTCAGACTCCTCCCTGCAGAGCGTATTGGAAGCCACAGCACAGCAGCTCCAAGGAAAACAGAAGGAGAAAAAAAAAAAGTGTACCAAGGGAATAAAGGAAAGTATTAGCACCAAGTTTTCGGTTTCATCCAGTAGTTTGCTTCTTTCCTATTTTCCAGGACTAGGCAGCATGCAAATATGCAGCTAAAGACATGATTGAGGGTTTGCAGTCACCTTTGTGAGTTCACACATGGCTCTAGGTCTAATAGAAGGAGAAGAAATTCCCTCATTCTGCATTTCAGTAGAAAGATGGAAGCTCACTTCTCGACTAATCCCAAATTCAGAGTTTCAACATGGAACATGTCAACGGCAGTAACAGAAGATCATGTCACATTTCTGCATACAGTTTCCTATCCACAAGTCAACAGTCTGTACAACTCTCCATAGAGGACTGCTATGCACAAACTCATCTTGTTATCAGAAGTATTCTAAATTAAACCAATTTTAACAACAGACTTCTGCTACTCAACAACATTTGCCAGTTTCAATTAACATCTGAAAATCTTCTTTATTCACATTCCACATCTTTAAAATGGTCTAATATCCCATTAGCTTTTGCACACATAAAGTTAACATGTTTTAAAATTCAATTATACTTAATTTAGATTGCCAGGATGTTAGTTTGAAAGTCAGGAGACAAAAGTGCCAGACTGCTTCAAACGCACGTGGAATCGCAATAAAACATTCATCTTTAATATTACTATCTATCAAAATAATACTAATATGGATAGAAGATGCAGATCAGAGCAACCTGTCAAAAGTGCTGATTAATGTGGCTACTGCAGGACACCATATTACGCTTTTCTAGGCTGTCTACAATATATGTATAGTTACTACTTTGCATAGTGGTGATTTTATTTAGATCTCATTTCCCTAGTTTGCCTCTGAATTTCATGTGCTTTTGTTTCCATTTTTTTCACAATTACTGATTTTTCTCAAAAGGCATTTGATGATGCCATGCTGATCTCTATTTCCTATCTTTTCTCCACAGCAGAGGTGGAATAATTTATCATTTTGCCTTTAAAATAATGTCTCTGAAAACTGTCATATCACCAATAAGCTGTTATGCCTTAAGTTAGTTTTCCAAGAGGCCCATGGAAGCAGTGCACCGTGTTATACACCTTGGTACCAGCAGAAGAGGAAGAGAAAAAAAATCTCTTCTCATTTCTAAATCCATCCGATATTCTACCAAATCTTGCACTTATCTTGCACTTATCGTATGCCAGATAAAGTACATTAACAGGTTTAGTAAACTGAGAAACAAATCTAACTCTCATTCTCTTATGTTGTGGTTTTGTTAGTGAGGGGGGGGCCTAAGGTGGTAGCTTCTGTAGGAAACTGCTAGAAGTCGCTCCCCTTTGTTCAGTGGACTCGGCCGGGCCCAGAGCAGACCCGCTGCTGGCCAAGGCCAAGCCAATTGGTACCAGACTGTTCCGTGATAATGCCTCTGCGATAATGTATTTAAGAAGGGGAAAACAGAAAAAAAAAAAGAGAGAAGAGAAGATGTGAAGAAGCTGAGCGGGGGCAGAGGGGGAGAGGGGGAGGTGCAGGTCTCATGGGCCTTGCAGGCCTCACCCTCTGGCCTCCCACAGGACGGCCAACTGGGCCCGACTCAGCCCGGCCTGGCTGCAAGAAGTGGAGAGGAGATGAGATGGATGATGTGAAGAGATTCTGAGAGGTGTCTGCCAGCCTGTTGTGAAGAAATTTTCATGTGAGAGGAATGGCTGCAGACACCAAGGTCAGTGAAGAAGGAAGGGGAGGAGTAATGCGGCTCCTGGCCAAGATTCCCCTGCAGTCTGTGGTGACGACCATGGTGGAACAGGCTGTCCCCCTGCAGCCCATGGAGGTGCAGAGATCCACCTGCAGCCTGTGAAGGACCCCACACTGGGGCAGGCAGATGCCTGAAGGAGGCTGTGGCCCATGAAGGGCCCACTGGGACAGCTGTTCTGGAGGGACTGCACCCTGTGGAAGAGATGACCCACGCCAGAGCAGTTTCAGGAAGGACTGTGGCCCGTGGGAGGGACCCCACAACAGAGCAGGGAAGGAATGCGAGTTCTTCCTCCAGCGATGAAGCAGCAGCATAAAACAACGCCCGATGAACTGACCGCGACCCCCATTCCCTCTTCCCCCCTGTGCCGCTCAGGAAGAGAAGGTAGTAGAGATAATGTTAAGTTTGGGAAGAGGGAGGGGTGGGGGGAGGTTATCTTGTTCTCTGTCTCATTATCCTGCTGTTTGTAGTAATAAATGAATAGTTTTCCCCAAGTCGAGTCTGTTTTGCCCGTAACGGTAACTTTAAGGATTTTCTCCCTGTCCTTATCTCAAACCTTGAGCCGTTTTTCTTACATTATCTCCCCCTGTTCTCTCGGAGGGTGGGGGGAGTGAGAGAGAGAATGTGTATTCTGGTCCCGACTGGGGCTGAACTACGACATCTTAGCAGACTTCTGTTAAATGAGAGTAGCACAGAGAATAAAAGATAGGACAGGGAAGGTAGAACTAAAGATGATAAAATATAGCATTTTCTATGTGTTTTCTTGGTATGACTTAGCAGCACTACAGGGACTTGTGTAAATCCACTGCAGGTAAAATACAAATTCAGGTGTTTAACTGAGTCTTCATAGTCCAAAACATGAGTTCTTGCATCCTGTCACTGTGTAGGACTCCCTCAGTGGAAGGGCAGTCTTGTACACACTTCTCCCATTCCTAACGCCATCGACTTCCTCCTCTCCTCCTCAGGAGTGATCTTCCCTACCACTTACCTACTTATCCAGCATTGGTGAAAGAACTGTGCACCTCCTTTTTCTTTATATTTACATTTAAAGTGGAATACTTAAAGGATTGCTTATGATAAAAACCAAAATAAGTGAAAAATGTAACAGCTGGAAATCAGAAAAAAAAAAGTTTTCAGTCATCTATTAAAAAATAATAACAAATAATGTACAGACCAGCCATACAGCAAGCAGCGAAAAACAAATAACTGAAGCAAATAAATTACTCATTTTCAATGGTTCATTTCATGTCATTAGTTGAATATTGTTTGCTAAAAATAGCATATATTTATGAATGACTATGACAATCATGGAAATACAGGTGTATTAAAAGGTAAGGAAAAGAAGAGACTGCATTTGTAATTAATAGTACTGATAATGAATAGTTTAACTAGTCTGATCTGTCATGCATGTTATTTCAAGTCAACAGACTTGCTGAGTCTGAAATTATCTGAAATGATGACTCCACGCCTTACAGTACAAAAGAAAAACAGATCAGGAGACACAGCTTTTACACAGCATGCAGGAAGTTCTAGTGTTTTCAATAATACAATAGAAAAGGTGTGCAGAGGTGGTGGATGGGTCTCAGTCCTGTGGTGGTCCATGTTACACCTTATTTTGCACAAAGTTACTTTTCCATTCCTTAATTCACACACAAAGTATGGCTAAAGAAAACGGCTGTTGCTTGAAACCTGATGTTAGTGCTGCATGTTGTTTTCTTGACCACTAAAAGGAAAACAACTGCATACTGGATCAAAAAACTCCACCTGGAAAAGCCTCCATTTTCTGGTCAGTACTCCTCAGTTTCTAAACAGGCAGATCTCAGTAGATAAGTGAGTAAACGTCCAACCTTCTTCTCTCCTGTCCTGCTTTCAAAGTGCTGAGCACTTCAAAGGAAGTTTTCTCATAGTGTAATGGAGATACCACAAGCATGAGGCTAAATAATAGATGAATAAAAAGAGGAAAATGTGAGCAGCCCTGAGGAAAAGGACTTGGGTGTACTGGTGGATGAGAAGTTCAACCTAAGTTGGCAATGTGCGCTTGCAGCACAGAAAGCCCACCGCATCCTGGGCTGCATCCGAAGTTTAGCCAGCAGGTCAAGGGACATGATTCTCCCTCTCTATTCCACTCTGGATTTATATGGTGAGACAATTAGTTTTCTGTTTTCCAATAATTCCTAACAGTTAGTTTGCTTTTCTGTTTCATTTGATTTTCTACTAGGTACTAAGCTGATACTTTTATTGGACTTTCTATAGTGTAGCCTGACAACTCTTGCTTCTGGCTACTAAAATCATCTCAGTATTCATCATTTTATATATATCTTTCAAATTTACTTTTCCCATGTGAAAAAATTTACCTTTACCTATATCAAATTTCATCTGCCATTTTATTATGCAGCTGAGTTGCGCAAGATCCTCCTCTAATTCTTCAACTTAACTGGAATATTTCCATTTACAGCCATCAACAAGCTTTCTTACTTACATGAGAAAGCTTATAGTCAAGGATCTACTGTGAAAATAAGAATAATATATGGTCATGTAAAAATGCTTCAAAGCTACCTGAAAAATATTATTCTTTTTGAAAACAAACAAACAAACAACACCACAAAAACCAAGTATGTGTTAAGCAACTCTTCACTACAACTTCCCAGTACGTCCAACAGCTATTATACCCCTTCTATGAATACATAAAGGTCAACTACATAGTAGGCATATATATTGAATAAATCTCCTGGTAATAAGAAATATGATTTATCATTACCATTTTTAAGGACCCAGTAACACTTGTGACACATAACAGAGATGAATATACACTCTAAACTGACAACTCTGGAAGCATATAGACATTAGATAGTGATTTGAGCAGAATTAAATCTCAAATACTTACATAGAGGAACAGTAACTTGAGAGCCACAAAAGTCTACATATAGTCAAATCAGAGTAAGACCTAATTATTTTGGAAATCAGCTCTTTAATTAAGAAGCAGAGATCATAAAAATAGACAATTACTATTTAACATAAATAAAAAAATTCACAAATAAAAACGACTTTGTGTCACTAAAGGATAAAACCCTAAAAGACAGAAGATAACTGTTTCTAGTAACACTTACTATATCCAGAAAAGGCAAGTGGAAAGAAGCCTTAAGTAGCCTTGAAAGTATTCTACTTTTACTCAGTATTTAAAGTTCTTCTTTATGTCTTTATGACTGCATCAGAAAAAATACTTACATAATAATTAGCTTTAGAAATATTGTTTTCTAGACCTGCATTGGTATCCATTTTGCATAATGTATGCACAATTTGCAAACTCAATGTGAAATACACTAATATATGTATAAAATACAAATCATAACAGCCACTTATGAAGTATTGACAAAATACAGGTATTGAGCATAAATTGAGCACCTTTACATACAATTTGGTGCGAAACTATCATTCTCCAATGCATGCAACATTTTTTTGTTGCATATCTCTTGAATCAAATATTCTTAAAGACATGCATCTTGGTACAACTCATGTTACTAAAACCTCCTCTGGAAAGTATCTCCAAAAACGCTGTAATATTAAATCAGGTCAACCCCACCACATTCACACAAGGTAACATTTGACGTAAATGAGGAAACCAAGGTTACTAAATTTAGACTTATGAATTTAGACATCACATTAAACATTTAGGCATCTTACAGGGTAAATGACAGGAAATTGTATGGTTTTATTTAAAAATCAGTTCTGTGATTGTAGACTTGTATACATTACGTCATACCGTGGCTAGTAGTCTACCTCTTCGAATCAGGCCAGATTGCATGCCGTGACCTAATGTTGTGCTCAAGTAGAGGACTGAGGAGAAACTCATGAGAGTAACTGTATTGTGTAATCTTCCACATCAGTTTCCTCACCTGACCTCAGCCAGATTTTGCACAGCAGCCTCAGCCAATCATTCTCTTCTGCATATTTATCCTAAGCAGATCACTTAGCACAGGTCTCCACCAAATACGTGACCTAGTGAGGGCTTTCAGCTCTTAAATGCAGGATGGTGTGTCCTGGTCCTGTACAGGGAATGAGGACATGAAAGCAGTCAGGTGCCTAACTGGGAGTTATTCAAAACTGGATTCAGCTGCTTACACCATTGGATAATTTAAGGTGCTTTGGTTTAGAAGAAAGAGGAAAACAAATGATTGTAGCTAGTATTCTGAGTACGCTGCAGGACTTTACCCTACAAAAACATGCTGCTTATTTAGTATCCAAAGCAGAGGAATAAGCTAACACTAATGGTTGTTACTAATTAGATTTTTAAAGAGCTCACTGGGAATTTGTAGCTAAAAATTACTGTGCCAAATCCCAAAGAACTGGCCATATTTTAACTGCTTGACTCTGTGTCTGAAGTAGACAGAAATACTCTTAAAATGTGGCATAATTACTGGGCTGTGTTACTAGCTACTACTCAATGTTAATTATGCATTAAAAGTTAAGAGTGTTATTTACGACTGTTCAGGGAAATATTTATCTATAATGTGTACCCAGGCTTTCTGACAAAAGGTTGCCTTAGATGTGCTCCACATTTCAGGGGTAGGAAAGAGGTCCTCAGATTTAATTTTATATGTATAGTACTAATTTCTTCCTGCATGGTAAATATAAGCAGTCACTTAAACTAATTTTTGGACCTAAAAGATGATCAACCACCAATTAAAAGAGTAAGTTGGCATATAAATCTGCTACTCAACTGACACCAACTTCGAACACTCCTAAGCAAAGAGTTTGTATAAAATACCTCCAACACCCTCCCCCTCACTGAATTTCAAAGAAAGTTACATGAAGCTCCACAACGAATTCATGCAGCCATCAATCAACACATCTTTTAATAAGGTGATTTCACAAAAGACAGGGCTTTGACAAAAACAAAACTGCTGAGTTTGATTTTTTTTTTTTTTAAACCAAGAATTTATTCCAGATAATTGTGAACCATAACCAACAAATAGCTAAATTTCTTTATCCTGAGTTTAGGATTTAGGAAATTCCCTTGAATGTAAAACCCTAAGTTTTGCCGCAATGGCCACCTCTAAAGTTAATTGTGCAAAGATCTGATTTCCAGCACACTGTGACACAGCAGCAGACAGTAATGCCAAGTAAGTAGCATAATTCTATACAATACTTTTTCTTGTGTAATAAGATCAGAAAGAAGCATAATGACATAATACTTGTCAAGGTCTATTGGCTATTATTGAAATTATACTTAATACATTATCATTCGAAGGGGCTATATGCGGGAGACAGCAGAGAAGGAGAGAATTTAAAGACTGCAAAGATTAACAGACATAAACATTTGAGAGCATATATGTTCAATGCCATATTCAAGGGCACTGCATCAAAACTATCGATACATAGTAATCCAGAAGCAGACAAGTTTGGGCAGGAAAGTATGTGGGCAGGAATGAGATAATACAATTGTAAGTTGGCAAGAATTGTACATGTAACTAAATTACTATATATCCATTCAAGACCAGATAGCTCATAAGCAATTTAGAATAAACCCAAATTAACCAGCCCTTGAGATTTGATGTGCACAGGAAAGGAACAGATTTAAAGCACAATTCAAATGGCTTCAGACTTACGCAGGCCACTACTTTTGAACTTAGCAAAACCAATAAATAGTCTGACAAAAGATACAAACAAACCTCTTTCTTTTCTGCTGTAAACCCATTGAACTTAGAACTGAGGGAAAGAGTTCCGATTTTCAACCAGTTCTCAGTTGCAAGTGTTCCTGGTCACTTGTGCATCACTCAATCATGCTTATCTTTTTTTCTGTATTGTCTACTCCTACAGGACATATATGTTTGAAGGAATAGCTACTGCTGTTTGTGAAGTTCCTGACACAAAATGAGTAGAAAGAAGGACAGACTATACCTCCTTCCCTTTTCTCTAACACAAGACTTTGCACTTTAACTCTCTTAAAATCTATTTTCACGTAATGCCTCTACCTCTGGCTGCCTTTCACTGTCAGGATGGGTTAATGACTTGTCAAAGGGCAATGCACTCCACTGTTCCAGTGCTCCAGGCTTTACTGAAAGAGTACCCAGATTTGGGGTTACTAAGGTTATTCTGAAAGGACAGGGAAAAGTTTATTCTCTATGTTGTGGTTTTTTTTTTTTTCCCTCATGCTGCTACTTTCATGAGTAATATAACCCTTGCCTCTGTCTTACTATGAAACCTTCTCAGCAGACCTCTCTAACCTCTCGTTTTTTTACAGAGGCTGTGATGGGACAGCTAAGACAGCATTCTTCTGTTTTCTCATGCCAAAGTATAAATTGTAAAGACTCAAACTCAGCAGCTTGCAATACTGAGGGAAAGTATATTATTGCATCAAATCCCACCATAAAGTAAGCAGATTAGGAATGCTGGAGTATAAACTAACTTGAAATCCTTGCTGCCTATCTCATTGCCCCCAGGATTTTAGAGGCAGCTCAGATGAAACCGCCATCCTTGCAATCTCCAAAATCTCTACCTGTAATAATTTTCCTCTCATGAAGATTAGCAGGATTTAGCTAATAACAATTTAAACCTCCCTGCAGAATCACAGACTCTCATCTATCACACTCCAACCTGCATTTACTGCATATATGTCCTCTTCTTCATGTTTAGATTGAAAACTCCATCCACTTGGGTTTTTTCAATCACTCCATGCACAGATTCACAGGAAAGATTTTAGTGTCATTTGCATACTAGAAAAAAAGGAGTGATACTATCTCTAAATAAGATGCTATGAATTTACAAGAGACAAAGAAGTAAACAATTTGACTCTGAATATGAGGTGGTATGATAAACGGAACCTGCATATCCAGTTAAGGGCTCAGTTTTGAAAGGGTGCTGCAAATGCAATTCTCATTGGGTATGGCTGGAAATTTTAATATTCAGTCTCATCAGCCAAACTCAGAGATGTTTAAAAGGTCGGTGACTAAAACGTCAATAGAAATGTGCTACCCAAGTTGCTGAACTTGACAGAGCTGGGTAACAGTCAGTACCACACATATCATTGACATCAGGTAATGTGTGAATAAAAACATCATTCAAAAAGGCTTCCAAATTTAGCCTTTTAAAAGTAGATTTCCAAACCCAAAGCATGTACCATGAGGAATTGAATTATTTTTCCACTTTGCAAGATGTAAAACATGCAAAGCATTAAGATTAAAATACTTCTGAATTGGATTGTATCTCCCCACTCTTTGGTATAACAAATGGTGGAAAACGTAACAAAATATTAACCTTCCACTAGCCCTATAAAACTTTTATGGCAGCCATAATATACAAATCACTACATTAACATGACCACAGATCTACACAATTTACAACTCTGCTTCACCAGACATCCAAATTCTAATTCACACACATAGGTGAGCTTAATCCCACCCCTTAGCTAATCCTCCCACTGAGACGTTTAAAGTGGAAATTACCGTTCTGACGTATTTTTCCAGATGTCTTCCTGAATTTTCCAAAGGCTGGACATCACTAATGATCTTTTGGCTTAACAAACAGCACAGCAAACACACACACTGGTAGGAGAAATGCTATCTTCGCATCAACATATGAGTGAAACATACCAATTGTGTATCACTTAAGATAAACCTATTACTGTTTGAGAGATGTTCAAAAATTATACACTTGACAAACATTTTCAGAAAAATCAAACATTCAAAATTTCTGAAAGTCAATTCATTGAACACACAGTGGTCTCATGACATGCTCCCTGCCACCCCAACACTTCAGCTCTCTGAAGACATCTGTCCTGGCCTTTTCCACAACAGAAGCCTCAGAACCTCCCTTCCCAAGTGATACAAAACAAGCAACATGGGCCCAGACAAAGGAAATTAAAGGGCCTTGACTCTGTCCATAAAATCATAGGCTTTCTTTTTTTCTATTCTATGTGTGTGCTTTTACCACCTGTAAACTTAATAGCTGTAGTACCATGATCGAGGGAGCCCCTAACTTCTACTGTAATTCTCTGCAGACATCCTATGCTCCATTCCCTCCATAGCCTATTTATTTTTATTTTAATTCTTATTCATCACAGTAGTGCAGATCCCACTTATATCCCTTCTCCTTATCCCCAAACCAGGAATACGCCATATTCCCAAAATGCAAACAAATGTATCAGTTTCGCAGTTCATCCTCTACTGTACTTCTCCCTTCCCCTATTCATTCCCCACTACACAATCTTCTTCGTTTTAATCTCTGAATCATCTTAGCTGTTAGGTTTGTTTTCCCATTAACTGACTCCAAGTCCCTAATAGAGGTTCCTGTTGTTTCCTTTTTCCTTCAACTACCGTTAGGGTCTCTTAAGTATTTCAATAGCAGAGTTTGTATTCCTCATAGCAGACTTCACCACTGTTCTGAAAGGCTTACTGAGCACAGTGCCAGTCCTCTCTTTTCTAATTCTTATTATTTGTCAGGAAACTAAAATATTCATCTGTCAAACAAGTTTTAGAGAATATGCTGTCACGCTCCAATTTCAGATGAGAGGAAGGCCCCCTTGCATTCTAGCCGACCTCAGATGAGTCTGGGAGGCTAGGGGCAGTTAGACCAAGCTCTCACACACCGGAGTGTGGTTTTTGCTCATATTCTCAGGAGCAGAATTAAGACTCAAAATGGAGTCAAGCGCCAGGTAGCTTTATTTACCCAAGAAGCAGTTCATAAATGCAAGAGAAAAGAGAGAAAGAAAGGAAAGAGGGAGAAAAGAAAAGAGTTTCAGTTGCAATAGCTACCACCACGGAGCTGCGGCATCCCGACAGTCCAGTTCACTCGGTGGGGGAACGATCTGTCCGATGTTGGTTGTTTCGATGTTGGTTCCGTGGATGTTGGTTCCATCGATGTTGATTCCGTCGATGCTCTGCATTCAGGTTCACAGGACAATAGGAACTGGCTTGCAAGATAACGGGAAGCCATTGTTCTGGTGGTGGTTTGAAGTTTTGACAATGTTGAGACAAATATTCGACACAGTCTTTTACACCACCCCATGGCTCAACATTGTCACCTCAGGGACAGGGTTCAGTGGTGGCATGAATGATAGAGGAAAGGAGAAAAGGAAAATAAAAAAAAAAGACAAAAGAAGAGGAAGAAAGAGAGGAGAAAAAAAACAAACAAACAAAAAAACCCAACCCTATATATATATATACACAACTCTAAACATTATTGTTTGTCAGGCAAGTTAAAAAACTAAAAGGAAAGAAAGAAAGGTTCTTTCCTAAACTTTATATGAGTGTACAGAGACATAAAGGCTAACTAAAAGCAAACAAAAAAATTTCTCTTAACTATAACATCTTTGATTTAATTAACAATATCTTATCTAAGTAAATGATCTTAACATATGTAAATCTAATTAACAACACTTATGTTATCTTATAAAACTAAAAATTTGTCCCAGGCCAGTTTTGAGGCTTATGGCTCTGGGGGATCAGAAGAAGCAAGTAATTGTTTACAAGGACAATCACAAGGTAAACAAAGATAAACCAACAAAACTATAGCAATGCACAATATCATAAATGCCCCAAGATAAAGCACCATCAAAATGTTAAGCATTTTTTGCGACCAGTTTTTTGCTTTTTGGTGAGGCTGGCGACCAAGGTCCTCATGAAATGTTTAGCTTTCTGACAAGTGGAAATATATTCAACAGTTAAAAGGATATAAAAATACTTGATAACTGCCTAGAAGTTAATCAAGAATACTTAAGGAACTGAACAGAGGAAGATTGGGTAAAGTAACTCCCAGAGAAGATATAAAAATTTACAATTATCTCCAAAATACATGATAAAAATTAACATCAAGATGCTGAAAGAGCCTAGAAAGATCCTCAAGAGTAAAAAAGGTATTGTGGTTGGGGGTCATAAATTGGTTAAAACTCTCTTAACATAGCATATAAAAAAGAACATTTCCAATATAAACAAACCCTCAGAAACAAAGGACAAAGTAACACTCCATTCACAAAAGGTATATTTCCTTTTCCTCCACAGAAGGAAACACATTCTATGTAAAGCAAAGTTAGTCAAGAGAGCAACAACAACAGGATAAGGGGCTGTCTTAATAGCAGAATAATAGAGTTTACAAGTGTTTTTTTTTTTTTCTGTTCTAATTCAGAAACATATTAACACAAACAGTATTTTAATGTTAACAGAGGTAGATAAGCTTTATAGAGCTGGCTTCTGTAATATTCTTTCCCAATGTCTCACTGTCAGCTGTCTTCTCTTAGAATCTTATTAAATTTGTTCAGAGTTATTAAATTAATAGTAAAAGAGTAATGCAGAAATCTAAACTATTCTTAATTCTTTTTCGTCTAATGCATGACCTGCCCCAAATCCATTTCAACAGAGGAGCCCGCTCCTTCATATTGCGATTCTATTCCTCATTGCAATACATAGCTTCTCTACAAAACTCAAATGCTAGCTTGCAAAATACTGACTTCAATGCAGCAGAACCCTTCCAAGCCCCATCCCAGACCCCATAAAGCCCTAGATTCTGGTACTGACAGCATCTCCACTGAATCTATCCTACAAAATTCCTAGATTCTAGCACTGGCCTTGAAATGTTCTAAATTATGTCAAAGTATGAGAGTTTGGTTTGTTCACTAGTCTCTTTTAAATTAAAAAAAAAAAAAAAACTGATCAACTTAGCAAAGCAGTGCTAAAAAAACCCCTCATTTGACTTAAATTTCTATAGGGACAGTGAGAGAAGAGTGTATCAAGCCACTCAGTCAGCTAGGCCCATCCTTAATGATTTTTTTTCTGAATTGCAGCTCTTGTCTTAACAATGATATTTGGCAACAGCAGGATAATTTGTATTCTCTGTCCTCCTGAAGTTCTGCTGAAGGTCTCCCTACTTTTTTAAAGTACAAAATTGGTAATTATCTACTGACAAAGAACCAGTTTTCCAAAACAGATGCAACAGGGTAGATGGACTTCAGAAACACAAAGAGCTAAGAATAGACTGAATTTCTATCAGTTTATAATACAGAACCATAGAATAGTTGGAGGTGGAAGGGACCTTGAAGTTCAACAAGGCCAAGTGCAAGGTACTGCACATAGGTCGGGGCAATCCCAAGCATAAATACAGGCTGGGCGGAGAATGGATTGAGGGCAGCCCTGAGGAGGAGGTCTTGGGGGTATCTGTGGATGAGAAGCTCAACATGAGCAGGCAATGCGCCCTTGCAGCCCAGAAAGCCAACTACATCCTGGGCTGCATCAAAAGGAGCGTGGCCAGCAGGTCAAGGGAGGTGATTCTGCCTCTCTGTTCCACTCTCATGAGACTCCACCTGGAGTACAGCGTCCAGTTCTGGAGCCTCCAACATAAGGAGGACATGGATCTGTTGGAGTGAGTCTAGAGGAGGGCCACGAAGATAACCAGAGGGCTGGAGTGCCTCTCCTATGAGGACAGGCTGAGAGAGTTGGGGCTGTTCAGCCTGGAGAAGAGGAGGCTCCTGGGAGACCTTATAGCCGTCTTCCAGTACCTCAAGGGGGCCTACAAGAAAGATGGGGAGAGGCTGTTCAGTAGGGCCTGTTGCAATAGGACAAGGAGTAATGGTTTTAAAATAGAGGGAGGTAGATTTAGATTAGATATTAGGAAAAGATTTTTTACAATGAGAGTGGTAGAACACTGGAACAGGTTGCCCAGAGAGGTGGCGGATGCCCCATCCCTGTGAATATTCAGGGCCAGGTTGGATGGGGCTCTGAGCAACCTGATTTGGTTGGAGATGTCCTTGTTCCTTGCAGGGGGGTTGGACTAGATGACCTTTTAAAATAGTGGTTGTGGTTATAACAGGAACAGCCCTTTTCCTGAACATAGTCACTGCCATATCTAATATTAGTGTCTCCTCACACACATGCCGCCTTTTTCATTCCATGCATGTACATATATTCATTATCTTGGGACAGCAACAAATTTCAGACAATGTATGTAAGCATTTATGCTTAGGTATCTGAAAAACAAGTGACAACCACTGATTTTTTTTCATTATTATTTTTTAATAATAAATTAAGTTATGGTGTTAACAGAGGGAGAACAAGAATATTTAGGAATGTTTCTGGGTTCAGTGTATGTCAAATACTAGAAAATTAATCTCTCCAAGGGCACAAAGAGAACCACAGATACTGAAATTCACCACATTCACTGCAGTTTTTCTGTACTTGAACTTTGCAACTTAATAGTAAAAACATTATCCATAGGCACTGTTTCTAGGGGAAGATGCATTTAAAAACAATCAATAGTACTTACAGGTTCTTTGTGATAGGACAGGATACTGAGCCACAGTTTTCATCAAGCTGCTTAGGTTAAAGAATCCAGTAGTTTCAGATGGTCAGGAGAAGCTTTAATGTTGAGTTTTCTATGCTGTCTCTTCCCATTCCCTCAAAGGAATTACTGAGTGTTTTGTGGTTGGTTGTTTGGGGTTTTTTGTTTGTTTAATAAAAATCTTACTGGGAAAGGAGGGAAAAAGAGACAGAGATACCCTACAGGATCCTGCATCAAAGTCTGACTTGCAAAAAATGTAGAAACTGAAGTGCTGAAATCTCTTCAGGAAATAATGACAAGACAAAATTTATTCTGAAGAACAATCCCTTAATGTAATCCAAATAAACAAAATGAAAACAACAGGCCACATACTACAGACAAAATACAACCCAAAAGCAGATAGGCTGCATGAAACATTTAGCTCTCCATGAGAGTTAAAAAAGCAGTATGTACCTTCTGGGTGAACAGCTAAGCAGTCAGATAGCTCATGTATCTTGGCCAGCAAATAGGTAGGTGCTGACAGGGAAGCCAGATGGCATCCATCTAGGCCAAGTGGCTGGCTGCCTTTGAGCTGGCTACCCCATGGTGCTTCTATCCCTGCAGTAGATATGTTGGTTTGCAAGTTAGTTGAACTATCTTGGAGCCTTGCCTCATTTACGGGGTAGTCAATGGCAAACAGCATTGTGAAACAGCATAGAGTGAAAAGGAAAAAGAAAGAGGAGTCTGGGGAGACACAACCTCATACAGGGAACAAGGTAAGAAGAATGGAGAGGGGGATGTACTACAGGAGAAGGGTAAAGCCTGTCACCTACATCAGATGGAGTATTTAACAGTTCACCTCTGTGTTTCAGTTGGAAACTTTGATAATAAAAGAAGCTATATTGACATTTCAGCTCTTAATGGCTGCACCTAGTACATTTAGAGTACGAGGACACTTGACAAGGGAACAGGTAATTCTCTGTCCTGTCCTTTCCCTGAAACTGCCAGAATTAAAGCTGTCCTTCCCAAGCAGTCAGAAAAACAAGATTTTTAAAAGGGTTTCCTACTAGTAGATCAGGACACAAACTGCCCCCCCGCCACCCCCCCGCCCTTTTTCTTTTTTTTTTTTTTTTTTTTTTCCCCAGTTCACACAGTTGTAGTCTCAGTGGGGAATCAAATGACTAGATGATCTTGGAGAGTAACTCAAGGCACTGTGACTGGTACAAAATGTACTCTGGTGGTTTGCAAGAAAAAAAATATGAGAAATAGATACTGAATAGGGAAATCTTATCCTGTCTACTGTTTCATCTCTCTAAGATCACAAGCAACTATAGCCATGGTACTCACTTTTTGAACATTTGATCATGAAATCCTAAAAATATTCTTTACTTTTATTTTTAGAATTTGTGATATTATTTATTATTTTTTAAAAAGCTACCCCATTTCCCATGCACACAGTAAAAGCAAACTGGTAACACTGCTTGCTGGTCTCCCATGAGGTTAAGCCAACACAGATCATCACCTCTACCACCTGAGCTAACAATACACACCTATGGTAGATTACTATCTTGTGAGGAGGGTCAGCCCTACTGGCTCTGAAAGAAGTTTCCTTGTTTAACTTAGGTCATTCAGTACCATACAACACAGCACCATGAAAAAAACTGTTCTGTCTACTCAGCTGAGAAACTACTGAGCAACCGCTAGAAAAAACATCACAAAACGACACTGAGAAATAACACTGGCATTTGCTTGCTTGAACGGCTATCACAAAAGCAAAGTAAGATCAAGAACATAACACTCCCTTTCTAGCCTCAAATGGTCATGTTAGGCACCTTTTGGAGTTCAGATCTACCTAAACTATCACATAGATATAAACACAGTCCCTTGACAATAATGGGTTTGAAAATGCCAGTTTCTGCCTCAGCAGCCTCAAGTTTGTCCTGCAGCCTGGATACCTTTGCTTTTCCATTCGCTGAAAAGACACAGCCAGTGTTTCAACTGTTTTTCATGTGAAGAACTTGAAACTAGACTACAGTAAAATTTCCCTTCTACATACTGCCTGAGCTTTTCTCACTTAGTGAGAGAGATCAGAAGTTTGGGAGTACTTTTAGCATTTTACCTGTTTCAGTTCATAGAGTGGATATCAACTCAACACTGATGTTATGCCTCATTGCTTTACCCTGCAGGATAAATGGTTTTGATTATGGCTGACGAGGACCCACTTGGTTCTCCCACTAAGGATTTTCCTCAGCCCTACACACTTTGTGACAGTTTATTGGCTTCACATCTGAGTTCTTCTGGTTTAACCCTACTGGGCAGCTTCCCACGGGGAGTATCTTCCACTGATATGGTGTAGCACCTAAAATATTATTTTGTGCACATAACAACTCTGTAGATGCACAGCTTAATACTGAGTTTTACTTTTCTTTTTTTTAAAGCTAGTCTATCAAAAAATCAATACAAATACAAATACAACTTCCATTATAGATTTCATCAAGATTTAATCACTTGAACAGCAGTGCAAAAAACCAGAAAATACTTTCACGAACAGCAATATTAAACTTTACTCAGGAATAATAATCTGAAACACCATCATTCTGTTTTTAACAGCTTGTCTTTGTACTAAATTGCTCTGAAATCCTTTCTCACTGCCAAAGCTGCTATGATTTCAGTTTCATTAAAGCTCCAGTCCAGCCAACACTTTTTGGTTGTGGGAGGTGTCAGGATGGGGGGAAGAAGAAAAAGGAGTGAAGTACTTTAGTGGCATATATGACAACCACTTCAAAGCCGTAAATCCTACCGAAGTACCTCAGAGAAAAACGATCAGTCAAGACTTTAATCATCAGCAAAAGCTAGTTCAGAGAATAAGGAGGGTCCTAAGGGTAATAGCTGTAAAATGAAAGTGTCCACTGAGCGCATTTTTTTCATTACAGACAATTGAGCCATTTCTCAACCTTGTTTATCTTTAGCTTTTCCTGTTAGACCAGAGGGAGAGTAAGGGATATTATACCCATCTTCCTCCAGTGAAGTACAATGAAAAATGCCAGAAATGCTTTAAGACAAACAATGCTGCTTTCACAGATCTGGGTATGTGCCCTTTTTGAGGGTAGGCTTTCAGGCTGACTTCCAATCGTTGGTCCCTTGAACATCTAGCATCTGGCTGAAAACCAGGCTCTGCTCTCAGCCCAGGACACAGAGCATACTTTTGATATCCTAGCATGCACTTCTGAGTACTGAGACACATAATCCCACTATTCAGATTATCCCCAACAATCTCATTGTCCCCTGAGCCTTCATCTGATCTTTCTTGTTGTCTTCTGGGTTAAACACACTTAGTCTCGGAAGACTAGGGAGATGTGACAGACACGTAAAGATCTGTCACATAGATCAGTTTTGGCCGAGCTTCTAAAATCTTACTGCTCTTTACTTAGTAACATGTGGAGGAAAAAAAAGTTCAAAAAGATAACTTGGAGATCTAATTTTCACCGAGGCCTGTAATGACAATTTTATCTGAAATAACTGAGTGCCATTTGGTTTGCTCTTTCTTTTCGCTGCCAGTTTTTGCATAATAAATACCTTTGTATTTATTCTCTAACTTATGCAGAAGTCAAACAGCTGACATTATATCTGTGTCTTTAGCAAAATGACCAGAACCACAAACACTAGTAGTTTTTATAAACCAAGACATTGTATTTTTCATTTAACTTTGTTGACTATTTGTTTGCATTTATAATGTGAATTAATGTCTAGAAGACCAATTCAACACAACTCAATTAATTAAAACTCTGCCGATTTCTTGATTATAAACATAGGAGACCAGAACTGATCAACTATCTGAAAGTATGTTTTACCAACATTTGGTATGCTACAGTTTAATAGCAACTGAAAAAAATCAGTACACAGCAGGCAGTCTATGGTTACACTGTTTTTAATCTCACCCACTTACCTTAGAAACATGAAATGCAAAGCATGAAACATAAACAGAGTATGAAACATTGGAGGTTGGACTAGATTACCTTTAAAGGTCCCTTTCAATCCCAACTATTCTATGATTCTAAAATAATATTATTCTATCTGAAATTCTCACTCAAATTTAAAAAAAAAAAATCAATATATGATAAGTTCTTGCTGGCCAAAAACAACACTCCTTTTTGTGTTTTAAGTAAATGGCAAAGCCAAATACCAGTATAAATTTAAATTATTCTTTTGACAGAAGAACTCAAACACAACAAGCGATTCAAACATTAATAAAGAAGAAACACTCATAAGCATGTACATTACAATAGACACCTAAGCATCCCTGGTTAACATAAAATAGCTTAGGATTATCTATAATTTTTCAACCGTCTTTGATTACTACTGTCATGTGAAGTTGTTGGAAAGTGTACATTTGCATCAGATTCCAAGTTAAGCTATCTTTCCACATTTCATTGTGTTAGGACATGAATAGATTTGATACTCTGCATCTTTAAGGAACTAAAATCATTGTAGAAACTACTATCTATCAATTTCACCAAAGCAACCCAGCATGCCATAGGAAAAACATGGAATCTATTACTGTATCTTCAATTTCAGCTCAAAATAATTAAATAAAAATATATTTGTCTTTCTTCCCTCTATAGGAACCATATCCTGACCTTGTAGAGACTCAGTAAGATGAATTAGGTCACTTCCATCCATAGGGAAAAGACAAGGTAAAGTTTTTCTATATGCTGACATTCTTAAAGAAAAACTATGTCCACCTTATTTTGACAGAAGTAGACTGGTTCAACTTCAACATCTGATTTTGATTTTTATTTTTATTTCTTTAGTGTAAATTTAATTAAACTAGTGAATATAAGATCATGCATTTTCAGAAGCATGAAACAGTGAAAATAGGATGCCTGCATAACAAATAATTTCAGTATTAATTTTTAGTAAAATAAGTATTGATTAAAAAATTCCTTATAAGAAATGATTATAATCCTATGTCTTCTAAAAATATTGTTTGAAAAAATAGGAAGTGTTCATTTACTACTATAAGTACAGTTAGCAGTTACTTTTGGAGGAACAAAGTGGGTATGTATCTTGTTCTCAGTGGACGTATAACCTTCTCACCACCACTGAAGAATAAGACAGGAAGAAGAAAGAAAAATCACTAATACTGATTTTTTTTTTTTTTTTTTTTTACCTAAAACCTTCTAGTCCATCAGCAACTTGTAACTGTGGGAAGCTCCTGCTCTCCCGACCATCCAGTTGGTCATTCCTATTCTCTCCCTGCAAGGCTTTCCATTTCTTCGGGTGTGCCAAGTGATCAGTTTACAGGATTACAACCTATTAGGACATTGAAAACTATATGGCGGAAACCCCACCTGCAGCAGGTAAAAATGAGTAGCTGAAAAAGGAGCAGGGGAGCTGTAGGGCTACTTTAAATTATTATGAAAGATAAACCAGCTATATTTAGTAAAAATGGCAGTTCACAAGCCCTCTACCATTTTAACAGCCCATTCAAAATTAGCCACTATGCAATCATCTTGCACAAAGACAACCTTATTCAGATTAAAAAAATCCAAAGAAAGAAATCTCCCAAGAAGAGAGAAAAATCAGCCATTTTTAAGAGCCTCAGTTGTATTATATCTCATAGACTCTCCACATCCTTGTGCCATCTTCCCTTGCACAGCAAGAAACGGCTTGAGAAGTCATTTTTCAAGTGTGATCATCTCAGCAAGAGAAACATCCCACAACCACCCTGATCTTAACATGTGATAGAAATCTTCAGGGATGACTCCTCTCAGATCATATTCCACTATTTAGCAGCACTTCAAATATATGTCACATACAACACTCCATCCACCTCCCCATACACCTCAGCTTGCTGGACAACTGTAAATATTTTATTATAAGGCTTTATATCCTGGCCTATTTCGTCGGGATGTTTAGAACATTAAATAATCACTTGGCAGTAAAGAACTTAAAATTAACAATTTTTTCCTCACTCTAGCATTGCTGAAGTCAATTGTTCAGGGCAGAATCTTCTTGGATCTTCTTGCTGTCTCCCTGCCAAATAGAGGAGTTCCTAATTTTAAAGGTCTGTTTCCTCCTTGCTACTGGGCAAACTATCAGAAGTTACTGACCAATCCCACAGGCTATCAAATCTTCTCTTGACACCACTAATTTGCTTGTTTCAGTCCCTATACTGATTCCCTTTGATTTCAAAGATTTAATTCCTGATTAGTGTTCAGTGTAAAGTCCCTACAACTGCTGGTCCATCACGCCACTCAGACGGCCACATCTCCCATTAAAGAGCTAAGCCTCGAGCAGTGCAGTTGCAGCAGTACATCACTCTCTTTTATGCATCAGTTAGGGAAGATGTATGTAACTCTGTCCGTTGAAGAAACATACATGGAGAAGTTACTGTAAACTAGAGTGCAGCAGGGAAGTGTCCAAATCCAAACTTTCTCCTCTAGCAGTTAGTCAAACCCTAGCAAATCATACCCTTTGGGTGTACAATTTTTCAAGATATTTGGATATTATTTTTAGCCAATGATCCTTGTCTTCTGAGAATTCATCTTTATAAGAGTAGGAAAAGCACTAAGCATGCTACAGGGAAGAGAATCCAATGGAAACATTCAAGGTACACACCACTGAAACAACAGATGGAGGATTTCCTTTGAAAAACGAAATGACCTTCATATTATTCATATTATTATTCACACATAAATTGCAGCAGAAAATTTCCTTCCAAAACCAAAACGTTGATGTACACATAATGACTATTTAAGGAACAGTATAAAATTGCTATGCAACTATTTACATATCCAACATGTTCCCCTTGTGCCTCAACTGAAGGGTACACATTAAATCAAGCTGATGGATTTATTTATTTCTGTAGCACAAGGTACCAACCAAACATTGACCAAGATGGTCATTCCCTACGGAGAAAAAAAGTTACTGTAGTCTAAGAGAAAGCTCATCATTATGAGTGATGTTTTATTCCTTTTTTTCTTGTTTATTTTTTCTTTTCTCTCTCTCTCTTTATGTCCAAAGAAAGTATCAGTTGTAAATGCTGTGGCAAATTACAGTCCAAAACAAGCTGCATAATGAGAAATTTGAAGACTTTTTTTTCCTCCATTTCTTCAGGAGTGGGGTGATATTTTAGGCAAGTTGAAAAATCCATAAGGTTCTGTGCAAAATAAAGAAATAAAACGTGATGCTGCTATAACCAAAGGGTCACATCACTGTCTTCTAGCAAGAAGACACTGAAATACCTGTCTCCAACTACTGCTTGGTCATATAGACTGCTAATAAGGATCTCAAGGAGTAATCATAACAAATGGTACCCTAGGTGTAGCCTGGCTGTCACCTGATGGACATGCATGAAACAGGCAGAATGACCTTTTCTGATGTCCCAGATTTCTCTCACCTGCAGGGCAAATCTGAGAGAAAACTCAGTGTTGTGGCACTCACAGAATAGAGATGAGCTCAGAAAGACCTTCAATTTCTGTAACTGTTTGCTTAACATGGAGCAATAGCACAATATTACACAAAACCACTGAGAAACAGAGCATTTTTTGTCAACCGGGCTATATAATTGAGTTTTAAAGTAAAGAAAATCTGAGCCTCAAAGGAAAAATAAATTCATTCTAATGTTGAGGGCTTGCAAGAAGCCCCTCCTTAGGGTGCAACCTCCAGCAAGGTTGCATCACTGAAAGCTGTGGAAACTTTGAAACTACAGAGGAGTATCAAGTTAGTGCTCAACAATGCTGAATACACTTCCCCACGGCCTAGAATGACTTTTTACTCCATTAACTGCATGTCTGCTATGATAATGCTTCCCTAACTCACAAACATCCATAGGAGAAAAAAGTGTTAGAAGCTGAGAGATATTTAGTCACTAAGTCTTTGAATGTAGTCCTAGATTATAATCTAAAACAGACCAAATGGAAGGTAGGTTCATTCCTTTTTATAAAATCATATATAGGCGCATGGAACAATTATGGCATACGTTTCATTCCCAGCATCTGTTTTGCAGAGGCTCTCCTCTACCCCTCAAGATGGACAGTTTTGAAAGCAAAGATATTCCCCTCTCAAAAGAAAAAAAAAGTTATGTCACATTATTAACTAGATAACATATGGTCTAGATTGAATTGGTCTTCCTTGGCAAGGCAAGGGAAACAAAACTAAAAAAAAATTAATTTGTTAAAGGAAGAAAAGCCTCAATCAATGCAAAATCACTTGGCAGATATGAATACAGTTTTTATTGCTATCCAGGGGGGTGGGAGGGAGAGAAAGGTATTTCTTTTTTTTTTTTTTTTTTAATTCCACCACTGCTGCTCGAAGATATGACAGCCTAATAACATCTGCCTAGAACTGAATTGTAAGTTTACATTACACAGCATGTGTTCTGTCATTATTGAACTGTACGGTAGGATAATGGTTTTACTACACAGTGCCAGAGGCAGAAGATGCTTCTGAAAATCACTTAGGAACTAACATTGCAGAAGATTATCTAATTTTTTTTTTACTATTATTACTTATCAAGATACAAATTCAAAATTATTATTATTCAATAAGAGAAGCAAAAACTTGCATATTTCTCTTCCATGTGTCTCTAGCAGCATTCCTGATCCCAGAACATTTGGTAATGGATCAGGGTAACAAGCTACCTACTTCAAAAATACAGCTTATCAGTGCCTTCAGAAGGCATTAAAGTTAAGGGAAATAAAAAATACAAGTCAAAGCTCATATCCATTGTCTAGAGTTGGGTCACATACCACTCCTCAGGTCCCAAAGTGAAGCCATTTTCAGCTATGATGAGAAGTACAGTCCAATGCAATGACTAGAACAGAGTGAGTGAAACCAGGAGATATGTGAAGGATAAAAAAAGTACCTGAAAATAAGGACAAAAAGCTAATTTGTTTTTAGGAAGGGAATTTGCCTTTACAGTGCCAAATATTTAGAATATTTGAGACACTACTGAAAACTCTGATTATACTAAATATATGATTTATCCTAATGAAAAAAAAGAAAACAGTATCGAGGATGAAGGGAAATATGAAATAAATTCCTATGAAATTATTATTTATAATCCATTCTCTAACCAAAAGCCATACTGAGCACCGCAGAACTGAATGATGAAACATACCACATATCGTAAGTATTGATCACATAAGAAAATAACATCTTTGTCAATTCAAAAACTATATAGATGCCATAGCTGCCTGAATGCAGGCAAGTCCAACAATTATTAGGCATTGATATGCCTAGGAATAGGACAAACGTACATTCTAACACCCTAAATTCTAAATGAGGGGGCAAATACAGGAGAACAGACCACTGAAAGCATCCAGGTTTGGGCACACTTCCTGTAGCTCTCTCCATCCCCAGGGCTCTCATGAAACCTTTGAGAGAGAATATTAGGCCAGATTGACCGTTGCTTTTCTGGCCCAGAGGGGCATTTGCTATGATTCTCCCATAACTAACTTCTATCTTCTTGCTAGGCAATTGCAGAAAAATCTCCCAGCCACAGGACAGAGAGAATATGTAACTTTAAGAAAAAGCTGCCTGTAATGCAATGCAGCTTGTCTTGTCTGATCTGTTTGTGGCTTTGAGCAAATAAGGTGCCTTCTGTAGGTACTGTACTTCCCTTGTGTACTTCCCCATCAGAAACACTGGTGCTTACAAAAGAAAGAAGGGAGAAACGATTCCTCATTTAGCCTTTTTCAGGTGTGCTGTAAATTTACTTTCAACTGCCTACCCACTCACTCTGCTTGAAAACCCAAGATCCAACCATTCTGTGCAGCTGGAAAATACTCCATCACTACAGAAAGTGATGACATTCACCTCTCTAGAGTGGATCATCATGAAGTCTAGTTTAAGGTATGTATCAAATTTGAGTCAAATCTTCAAAAACACCACCAAAATAAGATTACATGTCTTCCTAATATTTAACCATGGCATGATTTTTCAACATATATTTAATAGTACTTTTCATAAATTTCTTAGCTTAACGTCATTTCAAAAATCCACTTCATTTGAATAGCTTACTTTCAGGAAAATGTAAAATAAAGATGACTGGCAAAATTACACTATTCATTATTATACAGGGCTCTGTCACTAAGAACATGCTTTGGTATTCCCTCTTCTGAAATTAATACTATTAGCAAACCTCAAACAGCAGCTCTCATCTAATGTATAATATCCAGTTTGATTCTAGACATTATACGGTTTAAAGGGCATATACCGGAAATTATATGTAATTGATTATGGCTGACTAAAATCAAGTTAATGTTTTGATAAAATGAAAGATGTCATCATTGTTCTGCATCAGGCTTGGCTTTCCATTTTCATCCCTCTAATATCAGAATAAGAAAGAGCATTAATCATTCAGGAGAAAAAAATGCCCAAAACTTCTGGAAGGGAAGCAACAGCTAGAAATATTGTGCTGAAGATGGAAACATTCAGGGTCTGTTGGCTCTGGAATTTAGATCCCTTCAAAACAAGCAAGCGTGTTGCAAAGTCTGATGCTTTTAATACTACATAGAATATGGTGTGTGCGAGGTATGACAAATGATTGTGAATTAATACTACAATTTTCAAGGTAAGAGCTAACTATATTAGGAATATATCACAGAACACAAAATGCAACACTGCTGTAACTCTCTCTACTTAATCTTTTGCCTGCTTTTCTGAGCTACTTGCCTTTTCCTTTTCACAGGTAGTAAATCCAAAAGGAGATATGTAAAGTGTCATTAGAAAAAACATGCAAAGAAGTGGCTGTATGGGGCTTAGTCCATTTGTCTTGTAAGAACAAAGGCTTAAGCTTACAAGGAGTTCAAGGTTATCTGTCTAATACAAAAACCCTCCAACATCAGCCAACCACCCAATAAAAAACAATACAGATATGCTGATGCATGCCAGAGAATTACTAATAACTGAGAACTCAGCATATGTCATTCAATTCATATCCCAATTCATTTGGGATTCAGAACATTAACAAATAACTGGAAAGTTTCCCATAATTTATCAAACTAACACAGAAAAGCTCCTGTGGTCTAAGTGGGTGGGTAGCATGGGTATAGCGTAACACTAAGCTTCTAGAAAGAGATAATGCACGTTATGTTACTAACTCCCTTTCTTTTGACCTTGTTACTTTCAGGGCTTCCAAAATTACTAATTTCTGTTAATAGTCAATGTGCTGGCACTGTATTGAAACTAGCACTGCCATCAAATCAACCAGTATTATTTCAGCATAATGTTGTGCTGCCACACCCAGTGCTATTGATCTGCTATTTGGATTAGAAGCAACCCAGAGAAGAAACCAATTTTGCCCTCTTCACTCAACACATGGCAGAGCTGGGTTGTGACTACTACAATCTCACAGCTGACAAATACAGTTTAGGAAATTTCAACTAAATTCTAGCCACCCACTGATGCTTCCTAATGCAGCTATTAACCACTTAAGCAAATATTCATAGGAATGTACTTTAAAAATAATTTCTCAAATGACCTGATAGTAGAAAAAAAGCAAAAAGTTGGGGGAATAAGAGGCAGCATGAGAGCAGAATTCTACTGAATTTGCCAATAGAGAAACAAATAATTTCTGGGATTCCTGTGTACTACCACTATTCTAATAAAAATAAACCAGAAAAACTGTAAGTATAGTAGAAATCTCTGCCAGCAGAGATGAGCAAATAATGATAATTGCAAACAAGCCTTCAATCTAATTTAAAACATCAACCCTCTGTTCACATTCCCTACATTTCTTTCCAGTTGAGTATTCTGCTGAATGAGTTTATTCCTGAAAACATTTGTCAAAATTATGTTTGAACTCAATTTAATTAAAGTTCGTAAAGTGCTCTAAGATCTATAGGCAGAGAGATGCTATGGAGGTAAAGCACTGTCTCAGATCTGCAAAAATACCAACAGAGTTCATCAACTTAATGAGATTTCTCTCATTGATTTCAATGGGCTTTGAATAAGGTCTGATTTCCCACAAGTGTTATATTTTGCTTAGAAGCCACATGCTGAAGTAAACATTACTCCACTATGTATCTACCATTAGCTGAATTACAGCGTCAGCGAAAGAATGTCTCCTTCCGCACATGGATTTAAAGATCTCTGTTATTTTCATATGCAAGTTAAAGTTCATCTTCAAAGTATTAAGACTTCATCCAAGCTAAAGGCTCTGTCATCTTAACAGAGATAATTGATTTTCTTACTTGCTTTTACAGAAAGAATTCAGTATGATAATGAATTCCCAAAGAATGTCCCTGCCAAAGTTAGAATTCTTGGCAAATCATTGCAGAGATGGCTTCTTTTTCTGAAATACATTGTTATAATTTAGAGTTCAGTGGGTCTTTCTAAATGCACACAGAACATGTGACATGGCCTAAACTGACAACATCAAGGTCAAATACAGAAAGCTACAGTCAAAAAAGAGCACTTCTCTGGAATTACAAATTTCAACTGCTACTGAATTGTTAAGTACTACAGAAGCCATGTGCTGAGACTAATCCTTCCAGTGTTCATTTTGATTTGTACGTCATGGTATTTGAAGAATGTAGTCTGCTTATGAATTAAGAAGGTGGTTTTTTTTCATTGTTTCTCAGGGGGCAAGGAGCCTGTCAGACAGCTGTGTTTATACCTCCCAGCAAGAATCCTGTACTTTTACCCTGAATTTCTGCCTCATACAGACTTCCTGATCTCCTATTTAAAATCTGCTGCCTTTTATGTTCAGTCTTAATTACCTAACTGTCATTATGCCCCTTCCCTTCCCCCAAGTCCTCCACCTACAACTGCACATAAAATTTTCATTTCCTTCTCATATGCTTCCTAGTGATTCCTGCTCCCATTTAACATTTTACGAACTCTACCTCTGTATTGTCTTTAATACCATCCCATTTCTCTATTTGATTTGCTTACCTTTGCATTTCATACAGGACTAAATATATTATTAAATGTCTTGGTGACTATAAAAAGTGTCTTTTGAAATAGTTCTTCAATGAGGGAAAAAAGTGCCAAATACTATACACAGGAAAAAGAACAGAGAAACTGACTATAAAACAGACTACAGTACTGTAAGCTTTAAAAGTCTATGAATGTTTGGAGATTTTTAAACCACTTGCACTAATTCAACATGAAATTTTGACAAACATGAAAGGTACTCAGTGTCTTGTAAGTGCATTACTACTTGTCCCTTGTGTACATTAAAATCATGTCCCGTCCTTCAGTCTTGAGTATGTACACTCAGCTACAGAACATCCTTTCTCTTTCACTGTGGTAGTTCAGAGAATGTACTTTATAAAAATATGCACTTAGTGTGCTGCGCCTCCCTGCACACCACATGGGCTCCTACTAGGTATGAAAAGTGAATATAGATGCAAATGAGTGTGGTAATCAGTGACAAGAGTCTAGTTGAAGGGGAGTAACTATTAGTGTACGTCAGGGATCAACATTGGGTCCAATACTGTTCAACGTCTTCATTAATGATCTGGATGACGGGACAACATGTAACCCCAGCAAATCTTCTGATGACACAAAGCTGGGAGGAGTGACTGATACACCAGCGGGTTGTGCTGCCATTCAGAGGGACCTCAAGCTGGAGAAAAGGGCTGACATGAATGTCACGCAGTTCAACAAAGGTAAGTGCAAAGTTCTCCACCTGGGGAGGAAAAAAACTCACACGCCAGTGCAGGGCTGGGGGCCAACTTGTTGGAA
This sequence comes from Chlamydotis macqueenii, assembly GCF_036417535.1. Taxonomy (NCBI): domain Eukaryota; kingdom Metazoa; phylum Chordata; class Aves; order Otidiformes; family Otididae; genus Chlamydotis; species Chlamydotis macqueenii. The sequence goes on along the minus strand of NC_141560.1, from coordinate 46,923,604 downwards.
AATAGCTTCACAGAAAAGGAAAGGATCTGGGTGTCTGGGTGGACACCAAGTTGAACATGAGCCAGCAATGCGCCCTTGCTGCAAGAAAGCTAATGATACCCTGAGGCTGCATTAAGCAACACAAAGCCAGCAGGTCAAGGAAGGTGATTCTTCCTGTCTATTCAGCACTGGTGAGCCACACCTGGAGTACCGTGACCTCAGTACAAGAGACAGAGATAAACTGGAGAGAGTCCAACAAAGGGTCATGAAGATGATGGACTGGAGTCCTCCTATAAGGAAAGGCTGAGACATGTGGGATCATTTAGCCTGGAGAACAGAAGGCTCAGCGGGGGATCTTATCAAGGTAGACAAATATCTGAAGCGAGAATGCAAAGAGGACAGAGCCAAGCTCTTTACAGTGGTGTTCAGTGACAGGACCAGAGGCAATGGGCACAAACTGAAACACAGGAGGTTCCCTCTGAACATCAGGAAAGACTTTTTTTACTGTGAGAGTGACCAAGTACTGGCACAGGTTGCCCAGGGAGGTTCTGGAGTCTCCAACCTTGGAGATATTGAAAGGTTTCCTCGACATAATCCTGTGCATCTGTCTCTAGGTGGCCCTGCTTGAGCAGGGGGTTTGGGCAAGATAATCTTCAGAGGTCCCTTCCAACTTCAACCATTCTGTGACATGTTATTATTTAGACCTGAAATTAGAAGGCGGTTTAAAAGTCACATTTTACACAATAAGCAACATTAAAAATGGATGCTATTTGCCTTCATACCAAATTATTTCATCCCCTACCACATACATAATGTTTCCCAAATCTAAATCTAAATCAATTTGTTCGTTTCTTATATGCTCTTAAACAGCCACCAGGGAGGTGTGAAATCATTGGTGTTTTAGTTCTCAGTAGGCAATGCCCTTTATCAGAAGAGTTTACCTTCTTAAGTGATTGTATTTGGACATTTTATTGTAAGACTCAAGACAGAATATTACCTTACAATGCAAATACTAAAGTCTCTGGGAGCTGAGATCACATTTATACACCTGAATCTGAGAATAACTGTTTTCTGCGTGTAGGAGAGGTTTGAATTTTTTAAAAAATCCAATGTAATTCTTCACTAAAAAGAAAATAAAACATAGTTAATTACTTTTTAAATTGGAAATTGTACAAATAGCGAATTGCAGAGTGGTGGCATTTTTTTTTATATTTTCTTAAGTGAAGAAATATGAAGAGTTTGTTTGCTGGATTCAAAGATGTTAATTTCCTGTCTTTACCAAGGTAAAATCACACAGATTATGCAGTCTATGCAGCCTATGGCATTAAATAGACAAAATAGGTTCACCAAAACTACTAGATTAGTACAATACTTACTAGATTAGTAACTTAGCCACCACAAAACAAATAAAGTCAGGAGAGCTTTTTCTAGAAAAGTGGGGTTAACTCAAAACATTTCAGAACCAGGCAGGGTATTTAAGCAAAATTTAATTTATCCACTTAATATGTACACACAATTTCTAATCTTGTACTGACATTCCAATCTAGATTTTTAATTTTTTTGTACAACCTTTAGCAATTCCATGATTTATTACAAAGACTGTTCATCTTAACTACTCAAATGAAAACAAAAATACAGAAAATACAGAAGACTTCAATGTTTTTTTTTTAGTATCTTGCAAGGTATTTTTCCCCTGAAGAAAACCATAATTACATATTCACTTATCCACTTAACGATCCACAATGATTTTTCACTTGGTATGTATAGTACTCATAAATCAAATGTCCACAGAAAATCCCCAAGTATAAGCATAATGTGCTAGGCAAATGAGAAGATACACAGCTCTTAGGATACTGCTGAACTGGGATGCAGGAGGTCATCTGTGCCCTTAAGTACTTGCTTGCACATACTAACGTGAGAACTAACACATTCTTTTTAATATGTAAATTGCATTTGGAACATAGCTTAGTAAACTCCTTTGAACATACATTTCAATGTCAAGAAACTGCTAAAGTGTTATACATTTTTGAAGTATCTCTGGCACTTGGCATAATGATATGGACTGCATTCATAAGATTTAATAAGGTGTAACTTTACAGAAGTACAGAGAAGAACAAGGCAAATAGCCAAGAACTTAATTTCTGTCTCCGATCCAAAACCAAAAATATCCTTTATTTTTTTAATTACAACTATACCTGTTGTCAGGGGAACAGCATGACCTCACCTTTGAGAATAAGAACAGGAAAAGGGAGAAAAGGGAAGCTAATTCCTATTAAAAAAAAAAAAAAAAAAGGGAAAGCCCATCAGAAAGGCCCATCTCAATATCACAGCCAGTCTCTCCCAAAAACTTGAACTTACCCTCTCACTTATCTTCCAGGTCAGACAAAAGAAGGAAAATACCCAGTAACATGAGGGAAGTTTATTGCATTCTTCAAAGGTCTTGTCCATGTTCTAACAGAAGAGTTGTGGTTTCCTCTTTAATTCACTGAAAACTGCCATGGTATTCACTCTGAACTACCTTACTATTTACCTGTTCTTCACAGACCAGATTCTTCTGAAGGTTGATGCTAATTATCAAGTGATGATCTGCACATTTACTGTTCAAATTTTTGATCTGTACATTGCTCTCCAGAGCACGCGTGATTAGAAAAGGTCTTCAGTATTAGCTGCTTTGTTAAATGTTTCAGACTCAGTCTTTGTTAGCATCGTTGAGCCAAGGCTGAGAAGAGTATATAGAGCATGGTACCTTGGCCAAAAATAAGGACTAAAGTCTACTGAGCACAAGCTGAACAGCTAATGAATGAACGACTTCCAGTGGTGAACTGATACAAGATTTAACCACGAGGATGACTGACCTCTCCAACTGGTTCTGAAAATAGCACTATTTCTTATGTCCTGAAGTTAACATGTACAGAGCCCACCCACTGAAGCTCTGCCTTTCCAAAGGAATAATAGATACTATTCAGTATGGAATAAATGCCAGTTACTGCAAGTGCTATCGAGTGCAAGAAATACTGCAGCAAAAATACAATTTGTAACTACTAATCTGCCATTCTTTACATTTTTAATGGATGCAACAATCCTGAAGACACTGAAACAATGTATATTAGCAACAATATATTTCTTACGTACTCTCTCCATCTACAGATGCACACAAAGAAAGAGGGAAAAGCAGTTTTCTCCATTATCTCTTGAGGGGTATCAAGGGAACACAAACTGCAAATATCCAATTGTAACAGATGCCAGGCCTTATGAATATATCAATTTTCATCCCCGAACAGATATTTTGAACAGCCCAGTGGGAGAGTGCACATTTCAATAAATATCCACACGCTCCAAAATCAAGAACATTTCTTATTTGTAAGAGGACCACTACATTAGAAAGATTATTACAGGAAAATACTCAAGGGAGAAGTCAAGCTTTCCTCTGTAATTAAAGTTTATTTGAAACTGAAACAAAAGACTTCCTAAAGGAGATAGTGCTAAAACTCTCAGAATAGTTTTCTTTTCTAATAGTCATGCAATATTTAGTAAACATTCATAACATTCAACTTCACTCAAAAGTAGACAATTAGCTTGATTCTTCCTTTCCAGGAAAAAAAAAAAAAAGAGGGGGGAGTTTTTTCAGTGTAATCGGACAAGTAAAAGTAAAAAACATTCTTCATATTAGAAATGGTGTGGGCTTTTGCTCTCACTCACATGAACTACCATAATACCATCCTTCCTCCATTCAGTTGCCCACAACAATTTCTTAAATAAAAGGTCAAATTTCTTCTTTGGGTATTATTGTCATAGTTCAGCTCCAATCAGGACCAGACTATGCAGTCTCTCTCTCATTCCCCCCACCCTCCGAGAGAATAGGGGGGGATGATATAAGAAAAAAAGGCTTGAGGTTTGAGCTAAGGACAGGGAGAAAAATCCTTAAAGTTACCGTTACGGGCAAAACAGACTCGACTTGGGGAAAACTATTCATTTATTTCTAAAACTAGCAGGAGAATGAGACGGGGAACAAGATAACCTCCCCCCACCCCTCCCTCTTCCCAGGCTTAACATTATCTCTACTACCTTCCCTCCACCCCGAGCAGCACAGGGGGGAAGAGGGAATGGGGGTCGCAGTCAGTTCATCATGCGTTGTTTTACGCCACTGTTTCATCATCAGGGGAAGAACTCCTCGCATTCCTTCCCTGCTCTGTTGTGGGGTCCCTCCCACGGGCCACAGTCCTTCCTGAAACTGCTCCGGCGTGGATCATCTCTTCCATGGGGTGCAGTCCCTCCAGAACAGCTGTCCCAGCGGGCCCTCCACAGGCCACAGCCTCCTTCAGGCATCCATCTTCCCCAGTGTGGGGTCCTTCACAGGCTGCAGGTGGATCTCTGCTCCTCCATGGACCTCCATGGGCTGCAGGGGGACAACCGGCTCCACCATGGTCGTCACCACAGGCTGCAGGGGAATCTTGGCCAGGAGCCGCATTACTCCTCCCCCTCCTTCTTCACTGACCTTGGTGTCTGCAGACATTCCTCTCACAAGAAATTTCTTCACAACAGGCTGGCAGACACCTCTCAGGATCTTTTTACATCTCATTCACATCTCATCTCCTCTCCACTTCTTGCAGCCAGGCCCGGCCCAGTTGGCCGTCCTGTGGGAGGCCAGAGGGTGAGGCCTGCAAGGCCCACAAGGCTCACACCTCCCCTCCCCCTCTCTGCCCTGCTCAGCTGCTTCACATCTTTTCTCCTTTTTTTTCTGTTATCCCCCTCTTAAATACATTATTGCAGAGGCATTATCATGGAACATTCTGCTACCAATTGGCTCGACCTTGGCCAGCAGTGGGTCCACCCCAGGTCCGGCCAAGTCCACTGAAGCTACCACCTTAGGCCCCCCCTCACTAAACAAAACCACAACAATTATCAATATGAGGCTGGTAGCAAAAAAAATAGTTATATAATATGTCAAACTTCTCTTTATTCTACACAGCAATTTTCATGAATCCATTCAGAAGATAGTATTTCTAAGAATACTGTTTTCATAAACTCATAGTTATTTGTGCGTAACATGCAAATCCAGAAAATTCTCAAACCACCCTGACATTCTGAATTCTTCTTCCCAAATGTATCACACCCCCCTCAGTATTTGTTTTTCAGAGGTGATAAGTGTTTCTAGAATTTCTGATTTTTTCCTCACTATTTTCGATCCACAAATATTTGAAAACTTGTTCCAAAGCAAGACTTAAAAAAATTTAATCTCTTAATGACCAAAAAAACTTGCTGCACAAGGGAAAACTGACAGATGAGGAACAATCAGATGAAATAGATGAAAAGAAGAAAGTTCTGATCCAACAGGGAAGATATAGAGAGATCTTTCTCAAACTTAGGGAGAAAATGTGAAAAAGTAGAAAGATTCATCTAAACTAGAAGAAACAAACATTTAAGTCTCAGTACTTGAATTTGAGCCAGATTTGAGAGACAGAGCATACTGCCAAAAGACAGGGAAAAAAAAGAAAGAATTAAAAAAAAACCAAACCCTAGCTGTAGCTACCATTTCACTTCTGAGGACCTCGTCAGAGAACTGGAAGTGGTTTAAATGAGAAATGACTGGATGGAGAATGATTTGTGAATCCTTCTGCTTGTTTTAATATAATGACCTAGGTTAAGAAGAAATATGAAAAATGTGATACCGAGGACTTTTGTTCTAATCTTCTGTTAAGGTCTAGCCAAAGTGAAAGATTTTTTTTTTTTATTTACACTATAAAGTCAGCAGAAAAAAAAAAAACCAGTTATCTGAGAAACAAAGGAAAAGTAGTGAGAGAAAAAATAATTTTGCACCAGCAGATGAAACTTCAATTAAACAAAATAAACACTGCAAAGCAAGACAGTTACCCATATATCAAAATTCTCAAGGAGAAAACAGTATTTACTTAAAAACAAATATTTTGGGTGCAAAGCCAACACAAGCACAGAACTTGCAACAAAAACGTTAATTGTGAAATTATATTCCAAGATGGCATATGAACAGTGTTCATGAGACCTAGCTGGACAGATAACAAGGATCAGATTCACAGTCTGGTCATGATATGAGGGAGGAATAAATATTAAAAAAAAAAAAGTCTGATACTCAGTGAACCCACTATTCCAAGATCTTTCTGAATTCACTTTACATCCTTTGAAAATTTCACCCTAAAACCTCTCATTCCCTGTTGAGAGAGAATTCCGTCTGTGCAATATGTACATGCACATAAGTATCCACAGATATGCACATGGGAAATCATAAGCCATATGTACCCAGCTGTCATCCCAACCAATGCTCTCCGAAAACCTCAGAAATATCCAAAGCACTTTACATACTCCTATGAAAGATTTCAAAATTCAGCAAACTCATGTAAAATAAGGCAAGGAGACAAATAACAATAGACAAAGATAATTTCTCCTATCATTACTACTACACCAAGTGAAAAAAAACTTTTCAAAGTCAAAAATTCACTGAAAACTACATTGAATGTGCAATTCAAACACTTAGGATTTCCTTTCATGTGGCAAATATTGACCATAGAGAAGCTAGCAGAGTTCCTACAGGAGCCAAGATCTAATTTACATCTTTTAAAAAAAATTAAGTTACTGAAGTTAAAGAGCAAACCTTTCCTTGTAAATTGCCAACTATTCCCACATGGGGAATATTATTACTGTAAGCAAGAGCATTATATTATCAGTTTCCAGTGCAACTTAAAGTGTAAGATTTTCTTAAGAAGATAAACTACCTCACATGGGAAAAATACTTAGGGGAAAGAAGTTCACTGTAAAAAAGGACAGTGTGCAAAGGGAAGACTGACTAGCGAGTACTTTTGAGATCTGACTTGAAATTGCTTGAAGCTAAAAGAAATGGACAAGTCCATTAGGAGACAAAATTATTCTGAATCTGAAGAAAGAATTGAGAATGAAAAACCAAGAAAGGAAGAAAAACAAGTTTAAAGACATATGGGAACCTATATTTTCTAATTCCCTTCTTTCCACCCAGCCACACACAGGAAGAACTCTAACCATTTCAGCAGAAGTAACTAAAGCAAGACAATTTTCCCGCATAGACTGCAGAAGCACTCAGAAAATTGGGCAGCTTCAGTGCATCCCCCTTACTGTTTCTCTAAAAACAGGAGTGGGAAAAGTGAAGAAATTGTTTTGAAAAAAAATGGCAAACATTTGTTATGATGGAGGAGCAAAGACATAAAAACACATCCTGACATCAAAGCTCAAAACCTGATTTCAGTTATAAATGTTTCATCTAAAATTTGCATTATTTCCCCCCCAACCAAAAAAAGTTTCAGAGTTAGCATTTTAAATCGGTCGCTTTGATTTACTGCAAAGCACGGCAGACCTTTCACTTAATTAGTCCCCATAAATACACAACCCTTTTGAGTTCACGTCATTTTTGTCAACATAATTTCTAAAACTCATGAGCACAGAAGATGTTTTTACATTTTAAACCAATCTTGACTAATCCAGAAATACATGATGGAAGCTTGAACCAAACGTCTGAGACACATTACAGACTACATGCATCTCACCAAAATGTCAGACCACATCAGGATTTATTCCTTTCAGGGACTTGAAAAAAAAATCCTGAATTGCTTTTCCAATTTTTATTTAAATACTTAGTTTCATTTTTGCTGATACAATTCAATATTGATGCAACTAATATTAGTTACAGAAAAACAAGACAACAGCTAACTTTGCGGTAGTCATAGTCCTGAGCAGTGGAACACAGATGCATGTGCCAGTTTTGTTACCAAAATGTGTATCTCTTCCCAGTAGAGTTTTCTTAAACTGACATCTGAAGCCTCTTAATCAGAAAGCATTAATGGCTAAGTGAAAATGTTTTTTCCAACATACCTATCTCCAAATTGGCACACGCAGGCATGCACACATATATACACTCAAAAGTATATTCCAGAATATTTCTGTTCCTCAGAACAGCATTTCTTGCATATAACAACAACAACAACAAAAAAAAATAGCATCTTGTCCACATATAGGGGAAGAAATGCAAAAATAAGGAGTAAATTAACTCAGTAGGCATCAAAGCAAAAGCCAGGATTAATGTGTAGGTGACTACAATCCCACAACAGTCCAACACATTAATTCACCAGTGCACCTCTGACTTATGAGGTGGGGTTTTTCCCCCCTCCATAGGCTTAAGCTATATCATACACCTGTACAACAGATGGCAAAGCCTTGGGCCACTGCCTTAAAGCCTTAGTGCAGAGAGCTGCGGCCTTCCCCAGACATCTAAATAATTAGCAATGGAACTTCCACCAAAAACCTAGGAACCAACTGTGTAATTACATGAAAAAGTGCATTCTTAGTATGTTTTCAGTGAAACATGAAGTAAAAAATGTAGATTCACTGATCATTTTAGAAAAAAAAAATGGTATACTTTATCAGCAATGCATTTGCTGTGGCTATTTTGGCAAGAATAACTTCACAAGGAAAAAGAATTAGGAGAAAATTATACAAGATGAACATAGGCAGCTCCAGGTCACACAAAAGATAAGAAAATAATCTAGTAAAGAAAAATTGAAATTTTATATTGGTCACAATCAATTTTAATTAGTCATATTTTAATATATCTCTATTGATTTGGGATTTCGGCTCATTCATGTAATTTTTAATGATTCCAATTCACTTAGAAAGGAAACTAGATATTTATGTACCACTTCCCATTTTCACGTTATCCACAGAACAGTCCTACCCCCTTACCAGGTCCCACTTGTCAAGGTTACTATATTTAAGCAACAGCTCTATCCCAGCCTGCTACAGTGCCATCTAGTGATTCTGGAACACATGATGTCTAAAAGTCAAAAAACGCTTGCAGGTTGACAACGCTATGCTTCTATATTTAGACCAAGGGAAAAGGTAGAACAATAAAAAGCTGTTCAAAGAGCAACATACGCAGAAAGGGATTTACTCGCATATGTTATTTACCAGGAGATCACTTAGTGAAATGTAATAAACCAAATATGTCCATTTTTAATTGTGTCTCTAGTGCAGTTAAAAGATTACTTATTTCATTACATCCTCAAACACCTTTTCAAAGGATAAAGTATTTGTGGAAACACACTTGTTATGAAAAGAATCTAAGATACTGATCATTTTAAATCAATGCTTTTTAGCATAAAAAATAAACTTCTGTCCTGAAATTACACTGACTTTTTTTTCATTGAAAAACATAACAATTTTTGTTTATTTTATTTTCCTTTTCCTTCTTATGTTTCTGCTTTCTTTGTTTACTGCTCTATATCACATGCAAAAAAAAACAAAAGGAAAAGAGAAGACAGAGTAAACAAAACTGCAGCAGTAGAAAAAGAAGAAAACACACTAGAAAAGCTATTTTTTTTTTCCCATGGAAAATTGGAGCAAAACAAAGTTCAGTTCATATTTTGTAGCTCAAAATACTACTTCTGTAAGCACTACTGCGAAATGCAATAGCAAATGAAATCAATTCAAGTTGTGCTGAGGCATCAATTGGGAATTAAACAAGGGTCAGAAAAGCCGTACTATGTTTTCCACTATTTTAATATTCAAAAGAATACTTACCTTTTTCCTCAGAGTGTTGCTAATAACTAGAGACAGAACACCAGACAAGGCTTATCACATTATTAATGACTGAAATAGTTGAAAGGGGAAACTGAAACCTGTGACACAGACCTCCTAAAAGGTCTATAAGAAAAAAAACTTCAAATTAATTGATCAGTGCATTCAAATATTTTTTTTTTAGAATGTCTCAGGATTCAGGACTTTGTATAACTATGTGATAACACTCAGGCAAGGAGGAACAAAAGCTGGAAGCAAACATACACAGAAGTTTCCTTTAAATCACACACCAGACATAGGGCAAAACTAACTATGGAAAAGATACAGGCTTTCTCCTATGAACTGTGTTTTCTCACATAACCAGGCACTCTCAAGTCTGCAAGGCTGATCACTAGTAAGGTTTTGCTTTATTATTACCAAATTACTATGCATCTTTACCTACATCCTAGGAATAAAATATCCTGACATTGCCTTTGAAATAAAACATTCTACAAGAATGTACCATCTACCTTACATATACAACCTATATTGAATATAATCGAGACTATCGAAATAAAATTGATATTAAAAAACAATGTGCTGAATGACTCAACAAACTGGGGGAAGGTGAAGAGTTGTCTGAATCACAGAGCAAATTCAACATTGTGCAGCCAGATTTTCTGTTTTATTAACTAGAACTGCGTAGGATTTAATGATCTGAATGAACCACGTCTTCATTAAATGAACTCAAATGTCTTCCCAAAGTGAGAACGTACATACATCTGTCAAAAGGTAATCATGGCAGTACGTGTACTGCTTATATGCATGTATGCGTAGGTTGCCTATATTCTGACAATTAACCAAAGAATTCAAAAGCTATAAACATTGATTCATGGGGTGGAAGAACCAGCTGTATTCACATTTACTTGAGGTACACTGAACTAGAAGAAATAACAGGAAGAAAGCGTACCCAAAAAAAAGGTAATTAAAAACAAAATTAATTATGAGGGGGGAAGGGGGTGTCCATAAGGTGCTTGCTATCACTTTGACATCACTGCATTGAAGCAGGTACAGAGGAAGAAGGATGTTTGGTTTCACCAAAAAGTTACAAGTCAAGCTATATTTTTAAAATAGTAATGCTGTATTCTTCACTTATATAATGTCAATTACCTTGAGAGTTTGGGAAATCTTGTAGCTAAGTGGCAGAATTATTGTTCTGTGTGAATTCAGAAGACGTTAAGAACAAGTCTGCTTATTTCTAAATTGAACAAACGCAAAGGCTATACAGCTACAGACAAAGGGTTTTTTCTCCCCTCAAAACAAAGAACCTATCTTTCAGATAAAGGAATAATAAAAAATATTTTGTAGTTTTAATGACTTAAATAATTGTATCACTTAAAAATTACAGTTCTAAACCTGAAGTTGACCTTAAATTCATGATTTATTGATGACAGTATCTAGAGGACTGCTGCAGCTTCCTCATCAAATCTTAATGATAAACTACACCTCTTGCCCGAAACTATATTTCCAGTATAGTAGTTATTCATAATGCAAACACAGCAAGGATACTACAATTTGAAATGGAAAGCTGGAGGAACAGGACAAGAAGACTCATTGCCAGCAAGAAGAAAGTGTTCCAATTAAGATGTTGGACTGAGTCTCAGAAAGCTTACTTTACACATATGCCACAGGATTTCCCCACCCTCCCCCAACACCTTCAATACTTGCTCTGTGTCTGTTCTTCACCAGAAAAATAGGAACAGTAATATTTCTCTGATTAGAGCACAGCTATCTCTAGCCCCACAAGTAAAGACTGGTCAAAAATAGAATGGGATCCTTCAAACAGTCATAAACTTCTCCAGTGGCTCAATGCATCAGAGAAATTATACTTAGCTAATACCATCCAAAACAATCCTTCAGTTCTCCTCACAAGGAGGAAAAGAAAACATAGGATTAAAACCTAACAATATTTCACACTTAATTACACCATAACTGCTGCAATGACTGACAGTAAGCAAGCACAACAAAGGCTGTATCAGCTGGAATATGCAAACCTACCTACATTTCTCCAGACCCTCTAACAGGCTAATTTTGGCTCTGTTCAACTATATTACAGTGTATTAGAGTTTATTACTTGACATTCACCTATAATGCCAGCAGTGTTTGACATAAAACCTCTATCACCTCTGAGAGAACTATGAGAAAGTAAACATCTTGTTTGACCCATGTATGACAAAGGGTGCAAGAATAAACAGCCAAAAAAAAAAAAAAGTGGTTATGTTAAAATATGTTACTAAAGATTCCTTACATTATCATAACGTCCTGTAACTTAATAAGTCAAATAAAAATTAATACAAAATCAATAGAAGTCAAGAGACAGATACAAAAAAAAAATTATTGAAGATATGGAAAGACTCTTATAAGAAAATACAGTTTGAAAGTATGGATGAAAGACAGACTGTTTCTTCCAGATAGAAGAATAATAAAGGGCGGTTGCACAAGCATCCTTCCTCCTTCCCTCCTCCTCCCAAACAAATCACAGTTGCACTGGCAATAAGTCTATTTCAGCTTGATTAGAAGATACTTTAAATAGGGCAGATACTGCCCAGAACAGTCCTGCCACCTTGACTACAGTTGTGCCAACAGTGGCAATATTGGCAAATAAGTCAGCAGAGGAACAGGGTGGGGAAACACGTGAATGGGTACAACTGCTACTCCTTTATGAGGATAGTAATATTCACACACACTGTAGATTCATCAGATAGTATAATTTGCTTTCTTACTGCAGAAAGATTAAACAAGTCACATTAAACCATAGAACTCATTAATATTTTGTAGTGGTATTTTTTTAAATTATGAGCATGGAACAAGCAATAGTAGTAAAACCAGTTTTCTTATCAGGATAAAAAAAAATGTAATGTGAATACACATCCACCTTTCTTTAGGGCAAAAGTCACTATTTATGTGGGAGAAATACGGTAGTCCTATGGTTCTTTTACTCTTGCACATCAAAGAAGGAGAAAAATATTGTGAGAAAATCTTTGTTGAAGCTTTGTTTCAGAATGAACAAACTAATCCTCCATGCTCCACAGGTACCATGTTAATTACCTGTTGCAAGCGAAGAGTGAGTATCTCCAATAGATTCCTACAGGGACCATGCTACCAAGCAAGGACAGCACTATATGCTATGCTACAGCATTGCTCACGGGTTGCTCCAAGGCACATTTTCAACACGCAAAAACTCAGCTGTTTCTCTTGATGAGACTGGTTTACAAAAAGTGAAACAGAAAAACAATAAAGGCAGAACAAAAGATGAATGACAGCAATTATTACTGAGTAAAAAATGATGACTCAGATTAGCTTGTTGATGAATGACAAAAGCTTGATAGCTGAACTCACTGTGTCTTCACTTTGTTTAGTGAATTTGTAGCAGTTATGGGGCTGTTCAGCTTAAATCAATTTGTTAGGAAATTAACTTTAATTATTTGTTTCAAATCAATGCAACTTTTAAGGTCATTCTAACAACTTTCCAGTACACTAGGGAGAAAAAGTACACTAATATGCCTACTAACTCTCAAATCGCAATCATACAGAGAGATTAAAAAATATATGTATTTAAAAGTCACCAAATAATTTAACTCATGTGAGACACTGGGATACATGAGAGAATTATCTAAGCATCAACAAATATAATATATCATTAATAGGAACAAATACATTGTCAAAGTCCATCCCTGCCATTAAAAGGGAACAGTTGGAAAGCTTTGGAGAAGCAGGCCTTAAAAGGGTAACTCCAGCAGTTCCACTAAGATACAAGGTAGTATCCATTCCAAAAGATCTGAATGACCTGCCTAACACAAATTCCTCGATAACATGTGAGACCCTGCAACAGATACCGACAGGAAGCTGTAAATCCAAAAATCACAGCAAATCAAAAAATAGCATGCCATAAAATATCGATTTTTTTTTTCCTGGATCTTCTGAGTACAAGGATTGAAAATTCCTGACAATTTATACTTGCTAGCCCAGAAGGCTTTTAAAACTCAAAATCTAACACTGTCCTACTAATTTGTAAATCCATCAGTTTTCTGCTAAATTCAGAAACTCTGGACCCAGTTATATTCACCAAGGATGTGTCCTACAGAAGATCTGTCTTTCACTTTGTCCTCTATTTCACCAAAATATGCTAATTGTAAAAACTCTAAAACTTCACCTCTGAAGTAATACTTAACTCACTAAAGAACAGCAACCTTGGAACTGAATACTGCAGTGGCTGCAGATAAGTTCAGCTGAAATACCTAAAAAACTAAAGATCTTTTTCCTATGCTTCTTGGCACCAATGAAAAATTAGTTCATAGTTCTCTTCCTGAGAATATGAAATAATCAAAGCTAAAGCACATAAGGACAGAAAATCTTTGTCAAAACATCCCCTCAATTTAACCTCTGTTCCAGTTCTTTATGTAAGTTTGTATAAAAAAATATACCACCTTACAGCTACTAGAGTTTTGATGAAGCCCTCGCTCATCACAGTGAAGAAAAAAAAAGTCAGGCAGCGTGAAGAAAGTAGCAATAATCCTTGCTTTGCCTTTTTTTCACATTCAACTTCCAGTAACAGTAACCTCCTCAATATAAAACCTCTTCTAAATTTCATCTGAAAAATACACCTCCTCCTCTCCAATCCATCCTCTGTTATTTCCTCCATCTCATAATGCAGTTATTTTACATGATTCATAAGTGTCCTGTGATTATGTCAACATCTATGGGAACTGAGCTGTACTGAGAAACAGTCCACTTAACAGAGGTCCTGTTTTCTGCTGCCTACTATTTGCTTAGTCATTTTGTCTTTCACAAAGTTGGGATTGCTCGAATGACCAGAATCTGAACCTGTAAGTAGGTCTGAAAAAAAGCAATCTCTCTCTTGCCTCTGTCTATGCAGAGTTGCTGCTCTTTTTACCTCACTCCTTTCCTTTGCTTTATGTATACATAAAGCAAAATGTGTTCTGAAAGATTTGCTGTTGTCAGATATCATTGTGCTATCTTTGCCCACTGCTGAAAAAGAAAGCATGCTAACTTTTGGCTAAAAGGCTCCTGCTCTGTCTGGTTTTCCCACATTAGTACATAGCACACAACACACAGCAATGTGCAAGTGTTTTGTGCCTCAGAAACTAATTATGCTTTAAAAGTATTCATTAGATTTTATGCTACCCTGGAGAAGAATTTCACATTTCACAGATGGAGGAATCAAGAATGAATGATCAAGTCACTTGTCCGAAGTAATTTAGTGGCAAATTCAGGAACAGAATTCAAGTGTCCTATTATACCCACTAGGAAATATACTTCAATATCAACAGTTAGTATCCACATAAACTCCTTTTGCAACTTATCCTGTTCAATGAATCTTTCTGATCAAGCCTAGTACTAAGATATCCCATCACAGGGAGAAAAGATTATTTCTTCTGTGCTAATGAACAGCAATTTTGATCTGAAATGACAGTACTTCACTGACAGTCAGGGGTTTGGATTGCTTGCCATCTGTTCATTCATGTATAATTTCAAAGGGAAAATCATCAACTAACAATGAACAATTTTGTGATTTGAACTTCGTAGGTCATCTATCTCTGAAAGTTTAAGATAATTTGGCTATAGTAACTACCAAATTTTTATTAACAAATGCATAATATAAGAAAAATTATTTAGAATTCTGAGAACAACAGGGTCTTTTCTAGATGCTAAATATCTGCAGCTCCCACTGATTTCACAGGAGCAGTGAGGGGTCAACATGTTTTGGCTTTCTAGAAAGGCAAAAATGACAGCACCAAGTCAAGTAACATTCTGGTAAGCCAATGATCTGCTCATCCAATCATAATGAGGTCACTACTATATATTTTTCAGAATTCTACCTGCCCACTTATTTACTCATTTTATTACCTGCTTCTGGGACATTGTCTTTTTGCTGTATAGACTATTAAGAGAAGTTTAAAAACAAGAAAACAAACTATATTTTATTTGATCTGTTCTGTTCTTCTACTCTTGCTCCAGGAGTTAATAGAAGTAACTTTTTTGAAGTTAAAAAATAAAAGGATAACTATTTGAAAAAGTTTTCTGAAAGAGGACACTGCTTGCGAGTATTCAAATAGCACAGACTTTGTCTATATGCTTAATAGGAACTCTGCAACATAACTGCAATTGTTAGAGAGTCGTAGGATTTTATCATTCTCCTGGAACCTGCCACTATTAGTAGGTGATGATCCTAACAGGAAAAGGCTAAGAAGTATGAACTATTATCAATCCACTTTTGTATGAGACATAGTAGTGGTACTTATTCAGTAACAAATACAATTTGAAAAGGAGCTACTGACAAAGGGAGATTTAGAAACAGTCTAATCTTGGCAGAAAATTTAAGTGGCATTCAGTTCTATTTTTCTAGAATCAAGCATTATTTAGATTAAAGAGTCTGGAAAAAAAAAAAAAACAGGAACATCTTAAGAGTAATTCTAGCACTAATATTCTGATTTACCTACGGGAAATTTAAATATAGGAGTAATAAACCAAGGATTTGATCTTGAACTGATCGACACAGCACCAATTAAGATGATTCATTTTGTTCTGTTTCAAAATTTAGCTCCAGTCAAGAATTCAGTAGAGCCAGAGAAATCTAATTATCATGTTGGAAAAAGAGGAAGATGTTAAGTAAAAGTATTTGGAACTATAATCCGTCAAGGAATTCAGTGGGATTTCCAAGACTGGGGCAGGGGTAAAAGGGTGGGAATTTATACATATATATACATACATATATACAGTTTTTAGAGTTGGGCTGGATGGGCCAGGGAATCTTTTTCAAGATCTATTTCAAACTCACCTGTGTGAAGCTGTGCTTTTAGTATCTGAATATCAGGACCTTGGATACTGAGCTAAGCTTAGCTATTTTGAGGAAGATAACCACCTAAGAAACACCACAGAAACTTGTTCCACAGTTGGCATTTTAGTACAGTAAGGCTGGAACGTGCCATAGAGTAAACAATCTCTCTCTCATAACACATTTGGAAATGGCCCAGGCACACAATTCAACCATGCTGCCCAGAGGCTGAAATTCAGACATGCCTAGATTGGGTGGTTTAATTCAGAATTACCTTAGTCCATAAAACCAGAGATTATATAGAAATAAAATCTGGAAATCAACTGGCAATCAAGGTAAAATGGAAAGAGCATGCAGGCAGCTTTATTTCACTGAGAGAATGAAGGGACATCTTGCTTGATAGCGTTTGTTTTCCCTTTACCTTAGGAGGCCTAGCCTAGCCCAGCCTAGGAAGTTCACTGCCCCAATTCATTATATTTCCACTTTATTATTCTAGCCTGTCATCTTTGACCATTAAAAAACATTTATCACAATAAATTGTGAAGTGATGCAAAACAAAGCAATGATCCATTTCCAACCTGATAACAAGAATGGCTGGAAGAAATAATGATGGTCAGACTGCTGTTCAAATGCCTATGAGTCTCTAATGATCAAAAGAGTGTGTTATTCCCTTTAATTGGGCTACCCAGCCTTCTCTTTGGGTAGTTAGGGATGAACACTCAAGAGTGTTCTGGATTCAGTTATAAAACGTAAAGCAGCAAAACCATGAAGTTGCTACACAGTTCACAACATGCTTCTGTTATCTCGCTGCTTTTCTTTGAGAAACAGGACAAAAGCATAAGTACATTTTTTTTCAGTACTTTGTTACTTAAATATATTTATAAAATTGAAATGTAGTTGTCAGAGTTTAAACACCCAAATGTACAGAAACAGAAATTTCCTCCTTCAGAGAAGGAGACGTGTTCAAGCACACATTTAAATTCTGACAAAAGTGTTGTGGAGAAACTGCTCATTCCTTCACATACAGTATTTCTTTTTACTGTGATACTCTAAATGTCCTTTACTCCTAAGGATGACCTGAAGATTATGAGCTTTCCCGCATCCTCACCTATTTCTGCTTTCTTATTTCACTCTCTCAAACCAGCAACTAGATCTATTTATAAATCAAACAAATAAGTGTATTATACTGTTATGTAACTATTTTCATTTAATTAAAGTTTTTAAAAATCATTAAACATCCTGGATATATTATAATGGACAATGAGGATGAACCGTGGGATAAGCATTCACTTTCCATATTACTTATGTACGTACAATCATAGGTTATTCTCCCTGCATTTGTTCTAATTCTAATTAAGCCTTCTCAGAATCACCGCTTCCTAATGATTCTTTTGCTGTCCAAGCTTTCTAAGCAAACTAGTTCACTCAAATAATATCCATCTGTTTCAGGCCAGAATGAAGTGGTGTTTTTTTTTTTTTCAATTTCTTTTTAAAATGAGCCTTGCAGCTAATGCATGCCATTTCCAAATGCCCTTCCAAATCTAAAAGAACAGTAAGACTTCCTTGCACAGAAAGCCAATGTTTACTTGTCTTTTTGTTGCCTCATCTCCTTTATTATTTTGTTTAAACATGAACAATACTAGATTCTAAATGTATAAAGCTACGTAAAGGCACAGCACACTGTATTTCTGTCACCTGCATTTTTATCTGCATTTAACTGTCTAGAGCTTAATGATGGTGACAACATGGTTGAGTGTTTATGGGTAAGAATCAAGGGGAAGCCCAACAAGGCAGATACCATAGTGGGAGTCTGTTATGGACCACCCAACCAGGAGAGAGAAGCAGATGAAATATTCTATAAGCAGCTGAAAGGAGTCTCACAATCGTTAGTTCTTGTTTGTGGGGGACTTCAACTTACCAGATAACTGCTTGAAATACAATAGAGCAGAGAGGAAACAGTCTAGGAGTGGGTGGAGGATAACTTCCTGAAACAGATGGTAAGGGAACCAACTAGAGAAGGCGCCTCATTGGACCTGTGGTTTGCGAACAGAAGACTTGTGGGTGATGTGATGGTTGGAGGTCATCTAGAGCATAGTAACTACAAAATGAGGGAGGTTTCTGATTCTTGGAGAAGTAAGGAGTGGGGGGGGCAGCAGAACTGCCACCTTAGACTTCCAGAGAGCAGGAGTCCCTTGCGAGGCAGTCCTGAATGGCAAAGGAGTAGAGCAAGGCTGGACATTCTTCAAGAAGGAAACCTTAAAGGCACAGGAGCAGACTGTCCCCATGTGCCAAAAGTTGAGCTGGCAGGGAAAAAGACGAGTCTGGCTGAACAGAGAGCTTTGGCTGTAATTCAGGAAAAAAAAAAATGGAGAATTCATGACCTTTGGAAGAAGGGGCCTGCAACTCAGGAGAACTACAAGGATGTCATGAGGTTATGCAGGGAGAAAATTAGAAGGGCCAAAGCCCAACTAGAACCTAATCTGGCTACTGCCGTAAAATACAACTAAAATCTTTCTACAAATACATCAGCAACAAGAGGAGGGCAAAGGAGAACCTCCATCCTTTACTGGATGCGAGGTGAAATATAGTGAAAAAAAAGATGAGGAAAAGGCTGAGGCACTTAATGCCTTCTTTGCCCCAGTCCATAACAGTAAGACCAGTTGTTCTCTGGGTACCTAGCCCCCTGAGCTGAAGACAGGAATGGGGACCACAATGAAGCCCCCACAATCCACTGGGAAGTGGTTAGAGACCTGCTACACCACTGAGACACACACAAGTCTATGGGACACGGCAGGTACTGTACCCAGTGGTACTGAGGGAGCTGTCAGAATGCTCACCAAGCCACTTTCCATCACTTACCAGCAGTCCTGGCTAACCGGGGAGAGGTCCCAGTTGACTGGAGGTTAGCAAACATGACGCCCATCTACCAGAATGAGGATCTAGAGAACTACAGACCTGTTATTCTGACATTGGTGCTGGGAAAGGTTATGGAGCCAGTCTTCTTGAGAGCCATCATGCAGCACACACAGGACAAAACAGGTGACCATGCTCAGCCAGCATGGGTTTATGAAAGGCAGGTCCTGCTTAACTAACCTCATCTCCTTCTATGACAAGGTGGCCTACTTAGCGGATTACAGAAAGGCTGTAGATGTTATCTACCTAGACTTTAGTAAAGCCTCTGACACCATTTCCCACAGCATTCTCCTGGAGAAACTGGCTGCTTATGGCTTGGACAGGTGTACTCTTTGCTGGGTAAGAAACTGGCTGGATGGCCAGGCCTAAAGAGTGGTGGTAAATGGAGTTAAATCCAGTTGGTGGCCAGTCACAAGTGGTGTTCCTCAAGGCTCAGTTCTATTTAATATCTTTATTAAAGATCTGGAGGAGTGGATCGAGTGCACACTCAGTAAGTTCACAAACAACAAGTTAGGCGGGAGTGTTGATCTGCTTGAGAGTAGGAAGACTCTGCAGAGGAATCTGGACAGGCTGGATCGATGGGTCAAGGCCAATTTCATAAGGTTCAACAAGACTAAGTACCACTTAGGCACTTGGGTCACAACCACCCCATGCAACACTACAGGCTTGGGGAAGAGTGGCTGGAAAGTAGTGAGGCAGAAAAGGACCTGGCGGTGTTCGTTGATAGTCGGCTGAATATGAGCCAGCAGCGTGCCCAAGTGGTCAAGAGGGCCAATAGTATCGTGGCTTGTTTTAGAAATAGGGTGGCCAGCAGCAGTAGGGAAGTGATTGTCACCCTGTACTTGGTACTGGTGAGGCCACATCTTGAATTTTGTGTTCAGTTTTGGGTCTCCTCGCTACAAGAAAGATTGCAAAATACTGCTTTTTCCATCCCTTTTTCTTTTTACAGATATAAGTTCCCTCATCCTAATTAAACCTACTTTTGGAAAGTGTCTATTGGGATTTCCTCTAGAGTTTCTGAGCCTCCTTATTCCCATGGATAAGTTTCACCCAGTTTTGCATTAGAAGGAATACGATTTGTTGTATATTGAGATCTTATACAGCTACGCACCTCTACAGTAATATTTCCAAACAGAAAGTAGATTCTTCTCAGTAGATATAGGTGATAGTTTTAGCAAACAACTGAAATATTTGCCAGGCTGAAGTATCAAACTTGCTGGACAAAAAACAGAATGAATTAAGAGTAATTAAGTTGCCAGGCAGAGTTTAGATCATCTTGCGTATCAATATCTGTAGCTTTCTGCAGGCCTAATGCAATTTTTTCAACAGTCCACTTTCCCCTTCATCCCAAAAAGGCAATAGGAATTCCTCATCAGGTTGAAAAATTGGCCTGAGGCCTTCCTGTGTGAGGAACAAAACAGTTTTGAAAACAACCAGACAGAGCTTCAAAAGCAAAATAAATTCTTCAAAAAAACAGGCTACTAGATACAGTGGACATACCCCCTACATTTCAATAGAAGAATAACTCAGTGCAGCTATTCTTGGAGATGTTTTCGTAACTTTAAGGACTGTAAGCATTAGAAAATCAAAACAGTTTCACATGTACAGTTTTTATAGGATAATGTATTTCTACTATGCTTTATACTATATTTATCCTGCTTTCTGTATGTATAGGAAAGTTTATACTTCTTTTTTTAAATACATTCTCTGTTGATGAAGAAATGCTAGGACTGGAGAATTATTTTTTAATGAGAAAACATGGCTGAGGCCATGATAGGGTCAAACTCTTCCCCTTGAGCTCTGCCAGTGTGCCTTCACGTTTTCCTCAAAGCTCTACCCTTCGCAGTCAAATTGTGGAGAAATATTCAAACTCTTTTCTTCAAATGTTCTTCCTCAATGCATACTGAGAAAGTTTGAGTTATCTGTGCAGGAATCGAACCAAACATCTTTAAATGCTCTACAAAAGCTATCAGTCATTTCTGTTGTTCTTTTTTCAATGGTAGATATGTTCTGAAAGCCTCAATTTTAAAAAGTTACCCTATCCAATAAGTACTTAATTTTCTTAAAAGCATCTGAAAGGAAAACTCATAAATCTTTTAATCAAATTGGCAGGTTTTTTTTCAGCACCAAAGATCCACAGCAGATATTTAGACAAGTCAGAAGAAAAGTGATAAAGGTATCCTGCTTCAGGCTGCAAGATAGTTTACATTTTTTTCTCTCTAATATATATTTTTGAAATAGATTTAAAGTCATGCCTGCCTTCTAGCAGGATTTATTCAAGATTTATCTTAGTTATTAAAGACACTGCAATTACTAAAGACTATCTGATGACTTCTAAGAGATGAATGAGGGGCTTTAGACCAGTTCATAACATTCAAATACATTCCCCACTGGCAATTTCAGCAGTGAGCCCAAGGACTCCATTTACCACTGACCTGGGGCATTAGTTCCTTCCCAGATCAGCACAAAACATCTCCATGTGGCATAGATAAAGGGCATTTTCTAGCTATACTTATGAACAACCTTTTCCTGCTCAAAGCTTAGAATGAGGTTTCAACCCTTGTCCTGCTGAGTCTGCCAGCCACTTAAAACTTTTTTTTGTCCATAATTTTGCATCCTTCTATTCTTTTAGCTCTTGTGATTCTAAGTTACTCTTCTCCTTTTATATTCTTCTATTCTTTCCTTCAGAAAATTGTCACTCATCTCTCTAGTGTTCAGTGGGATTTCTGTGGACACTTTATCCGTAAGAAACAATTGTTGTCTACCTGTTTCAAATTTGACTTCTCTCCAAAATGAAGTCTTGGCCTCTCCGTTCAATGTGTGGACTTATGACTCAGACATGAAGCTCAACACAACTAAGGAGTGTTTCTAATTAATTTTCTTTCCCAGCCATCATCCAAGTCTCTACTCCCAGTCCTTCATACTACAAGACCTATTTCCAAACCTAGAAACAGATACTGTGAAGACATGAATGCTACGCGGAGATGAAGCCAGGTATCTGTTATGTAAGCATTAGCACATAGAATCATAGAGTCATAGAATGGTTAGGGTTGGAAGGGACCTTCATAAGTCATCTAGTCCAACTCCCTTGCAAAGAGCAGGGACATCCCCAACTAGATCAGGTTGCTCAGAGCCTCATCCAACCTGCCCTTGAACGTTTTCACAGATGAGGCATCCACCACCTCTCTGGGCAACCTGTTCCAGTGCTCTACAACCCTCATGGTAAAAATTTTTTTGCCTTATATCTCACCTAAATCTACTCCCTCTATTTTAAAACCATTGCCCCTCATCCTATTGCAACAGGCCCTACTGAACAGCCTCTCCCCACCTTTCTTGTAGGCCCCCTTGAGGTACTGGAAGACCACTATAAGGTCTCCCTGGAGCCTCCTCTTCTGCAGGCTGAACAGCCCCAACTCTCTCAGCCTGTCCTCATAGGAGAGGTGCTCCAGCCCTCTGATCATCTTCGTGGACCTCCTCTTGACGCTCTCCAACTAGTCCATGTCCTTCTTGTGTTGGGGGCTCCAGAACTGGACACAGTACTCCAGGTGGGGTCTCACCAGGGCAGAGTAGAGGGGGAGAATCACCTCCCTCCACCTGCTGGCCACGCTTCTCTTGATGCAGCCCAGGATGCGGTTGGCCTTCTGGGCCGCAAGGGCGCATTGCCTGCTCATGTTAAGCTTCTCATCCACCAGCACTCCCAAGTCCTTCTCCTCAGGGCTGCTCTCAATCCATTCTCCGCCCAGCCTGTCTTTGTGCCCGGGATTGCCACGTGCCAAGTGCAGGACCTTGCACTTGGCCTGGTTGAACTTCATGAGGTTGGCACAGGCCCACCTCTGCAGCCTATCAAGATCCCTCTGGATGGCATCCCTCCCTTCCAGCAAACTTGCTGAGGGCACACGCTATCCCACTGTCCATGTCGCCGACAAAGATGTTGAACAGGGCCGGGCCCAACACGGACCCCTGAGGGACGCCACTCGTGACCGGTCTCCACTTGGACATCGAGCCGTTGACCACCACTCTCTGAGTGTGGCCATCCAGCCAACTCCTTATCCACCGAGTGGTCCGTCCATCAAACCCATGCCTCTCCAGTTTAGAGAGAAGGATGTCGTGCGGGACAGTGTCAAATGCCTTGCACAAGTCCAGGTAGATGATGTCAGTTGCTCGTCCCTTGTCCACCGATGCTGTTACCCCATCATAGAAGGCCACCAAATGCTCAGGCACGATCTGCCCTTGAGGAAGCCATGTTGGCTGTCACCAACCACCTCCTTGCTCTCCATGTGTCTTAGCATGGTTTCCAGGAGAATCTGCTCTATGACCTTGCCAGGCACAGAGGTGAGGCTGACCTGTAGTTACCCGGGTCTTCCTTGTTCCCCTTTTTAAAACTTGGGGTTATGTTCCCTCTCTTCCAGTCCCATGGATTTGTGCACCTCAGGCTCCTCACATGTTCCAGAACCTGCTATTCCAGTACAGTGGGCAGTTCTTCATCCTCCCAGTCCCTGCTTGTGTCTTCCACAGCTTGGGTGGTGAGACAAGAGCCCTTATAAGTGAAGACTGAGGCAAAAAAGTCACTGAGTACCTCAGCATTCTCCATGTCCCGGGTAACCAGGACACTGGTTTCCTTCCGGAGGGAGCCTGCATTCTCCCTGGACCTTCTTTTGTTCCCTACATACCTATAGAAGCGTTTCTTGTTGCTTTTTATATCCCTGGCCAGATTCAATTCCGTCAGGACTTTAGCCTTCCTCATCTGATCCCTGGCCACTCGCACAGCCTCTTTGTAGTCCTCCCAGGCTACCTGTCCCCACTTCCACCATCTATAGGCTTCCTTCTTTACTTTCAGTTAGTCTAGGAGCACCTTGCTCATCCACGCAGGCCTCCTGGCCTTTTTGCCTGACTTCTTCTTCATCGGGATGCACCTCTGCTGAGCTTGGAGGAGGTGCTCCTTGAATGTGGACCAACTTTCCTGGGCCCCTCTTCCCTCCAGGGCTGCCTCCCATGGCACTTTGCCCATCACGTCCCTGAAGAGGCTGAAGTCTGCCCTCCTGAAGTGCAGGGCAGAGAGCTTGCTCTGTAGTTTCCTTGCTGCCCCGTGGATCTTGAACTCCACCATGTCATGGTCGCTGCAACCAAGGCTGCCCTTCAGTTTCACATCCCCCACCAGTCCCTCCCTGTTGGTGAGCACAAAGTCAAGCATAGCACCCCTCCTTGTCAGCTCCTCTATCGCCTGCAGGAGGAAGTTATCATCCACGCATTCCAGGAACCTCTTGGACTGCCTGTGCCCTGCCATGTTGTCTCTCCAACAGAAGTCCCCCATGAGGACCAGGGCTTGTGACCGTGAGGCTGCCCCTATCTGCCTATAGAGCACCTTGTCCGCTCTGTCCTCCTAGCCAGGCAACCTGTAACAGACCGTAAGATCCCCTGTCTGTCCCTGTCCTCTAGTCTTGACCCATAAGCTCTCTGTCAGCTCCTCCTCCATCCCCCAGGCGGAGCTCCATGCACTCCAGCTGGTTGCTGACCAGAGAGACAACTAGTTGTGCTGTGGACTAAGTGCATAAACTTTTGTAAATTCTATAATCAACAATTTTCAGAACTTTGGCATGGGGATACACAGCTCCAGCTGCACACAACAAGAGTTATGATACTAAGAAGTTATGAATCTTTGACTCTCTTCTATTCTTAATAATATCTGACATAGTCCAGTGATAAATGTCACAGGAAAGCTTTAAAGTAAATAAATCATAAGTTGTGAAGAAACATACAAAGCCAAGTGATGTTACACTGCTACTGATTTAATCACAAAATTAATTACCTCAGCAAGTGAAATAAGCACCACCTCAGAACTATTGCAGAAAGAAGAAACAAACGAAAGTATTAAAATAATCATTGTGCTTCAGTGTCTGTGCTTTTACACTGCTTGGATACTACAAGAGCATCTTGGAAAAATATTGTTTATCCGCTTTCATTGCAGTCTTTCAAGAACAACAAACATAGATCTGTCTACACTTAAACTGTATCGCTCACATAGCGATAAGGAGGAGCACTAACAGTAACTACAACTCAGTGAATTCTGAAGTCACCATCAGAAAAGTATATGCTATTTATTTAATGTTGATATCAGTACCTAGAGGCAGGAAAGAGGAAGGGAAAAAATACTGGCTTTTTAGGAGACAATTCTCTGACATCGAGATGTATACTCAGAGCCAATGGGAATAGTTAGTCTTGAGCAATGATGAAAGACAAAAGAGAAACAGTGGAGAGAAAATAAGAAGGAGGAGGACAACTTTTGGCAGTCAGCTAATTGCAGAAGTTGAACTTGTAAAACTTGAGTAAAACTTGTCATTAATACATAAATGGTGCAGTACAGAAAAGTTAATTCCTTTCATTGGGAGTGTGGGGGGGTGTGTAAATGAAATCACTCAGTAAGCCTGTTCAGCACAAGCTGCAGCAATTGTAAATACCAACTGTAAATAAATATGCCTCACTTTCCTTTTTTTTTTTTTTGTAGAAGATATTTCCTATTTGTTTCATTAGAATTATAGGTACTAGGTTTATAGGTACTAGGTTGGCAGCACAACAAAGTTTGTTAACCCATAACAGACACAGCCTAGATGATGGCATAACAACCTGAAATGTCAGAAGCCAGTGTGCTACATATTCCTGCAATTCAAACCACTGTGAGGTATCTCATGTTCAATACTGTTACAACTAATTTCCACAAATAGATGCAATTTCTCTGTCTTTAGTTTGATTTATAAAGATATTTGGACACGAAAATTTGAAATTTTTTTCAACCCTTTTCACAGGAGAAACAGATTTCCTCCCCGCCTTCCTTTTTTGGTTCCCATTATCACCTGGTATGCTAGAGATTTACTGATAAGCAGCACATCTGTTAGAAACAAGTCCTTGTGAAAAAGTTAATCTGAACTCAATTTTAAAATATTCAATTCAAAATTTGATTAAATTAATATTTTGAGATTAAAAAGAAACATTTAAAATACTGATTATTGTCTTCTTTACAAAAGTGGGTTTGAGACACCATAATATTTTTCATTAGGAGGGGTTTTTTAAACTCATGTATTTCATTCATAACTCAACTTTTTTTTTTAATTACTTAAATTAAATGGAAAAACAGTTAAATTGAGTATTTAAAAATCTTTTTTAAAATGAGTTGACACTACATATCTCAATTCAGGTCTGAGGACAGAACTGTTTTGACTGATCCTGACCTTTTCCCTTCCATTATTTTTTTACTCCACCATCAAACCATCAAACATTTCTTTCTTCTCTTCTACTATAATGTGCTGATCTGCTTTTCCAAACTGCAGCAGAGGGAGCTACCAAGAGAATATTTATTTGAGCAAGCTGTTAGGCAAAGAGAGGAAAGCAGCAAAAAGCAAATAAGCAATCATTCTCCTGACATCTGTGGTTCCCAAAATGAAATAATGGCACAGACACAATGGCAGGACGTTCTGTTATCGCTGCCAGGGGATTCCTGATACTTAACATTTCACATGAGTATTTTTTAAAGTTTGTAATTATCTCTCTCAGATATTTATAGGAATTCTCCATCTAAACAA
This sequence comes from Chlamydotis macqueenii, assembly GCF_036417535.1. Classification (NCBI taxonomy): domain Eukaryota; kingdom Metazoa; phylum Chordata; class Aves; order Otidiformes; family Otididae; genus Chlamydotis; species Chlamydotis macqueenii. The sequence continues at coordinate 46,896,730 of NC_141560.1, read as the reverse complement.
ATTTTAAAATCTGCCTCTGTTGTATCCAAATGTGAGAGTAGATGCCCTTTCTTTCAGTTTTGGATTTCCTGGACAAGTGTTTCCACCACATTTTTTGTGCAGATCTCCTGAACAGACGAGTTTTAACAGGCTTAATATATCTTCAATGCACTGAAATCACCGTGCACACAGGGTAGAGTTGATTTGCATACATACACATTCAGAAATTATTTTCAGAAAGAGTAGCAGACTATTAATAAATGAAACCTGGGCATCTGGTAGCATTCCTTGTGAGGAACCACACCTTTAGAAGGATTTGTTAAGAGTCATTCGGAATGATTGTGGTGCTCATGTTCTACACCACCAGTTAATTAGAACCAAAGTCATATTCTTTGGTTGGTCTCATTACTGAGCCATCATACGAAGAGCAAAACAAGTTAAAAGACTGCCTAAAAACAGGGCTGGAGTAGTTAGTGATCCTGCCATACAATAAAGCCTCCATGTGGTCAGGGCGACTGAAGGACATGGAACACTACCGCTCACTGTATCTACAAGCACTGTGTGGCTGCAAGGAACCCATGGCTACTGTTTCACAATAAGCAGTGCTAAAGCCAGGCAAAAGGAACTGTGAAATCAAATCCTGAGTTTTGCGCTTAATGTAAGAAGGAGCAAAGGGAACATGTGTTTTATATGAAAGAACAAAAAAAGATTAGCAGTTTGTGAATGATCTAAGGCTGAGGGTCAATCTTGCTATTTTCAAAGGCTGAGATAAGCATAACATACTAGGTTGTAACTGCAATCTGAGAGAGAAAATTCAGAAAGAAACTGTTGAAAAATCCAATATAAGCTATCCACAAAGCAATAGTAATCTGCAAAATAGAGAAAGTCGCCCAGTCCCAACTTTAACTTACGCTGAATAGATTATGATCTGTCATGACAGAGAATTCAAAATCATGTAAGAAAAACACCTAGATAGAAAATTTGTGAAGTCCAGAAGTCATAGTCCACACAAACAGCACATGGAACTACACATGTTGTGACAATGCCAACAAAAACAATGCTTTTCTGTACTGTGCAGGCAACCCACTCAACTTGTGCTTTATAAACATTATTCCCACCCCCATCACTTAGACATAGGAGCCCTAAGCCAGCATGTGTCATTGAACCTCTTTTCATTGATCTTCCAAGAAATATCTACCTCCTCCTCTAAATCTGTTCTCTTATCTCTATCTCAGTGTTGTCAACAGTCATACACAAAAACATATCTTATCGACTTCACTGGTCTCAATCATTTTATGGTAAACATGCTGTGTTTAATTTTCTGTTGAATTGCAACTTTTCCAGTCATTTCTACTAACAAAATTCCCCACAAATTAGAATGCTTTTATATTATGTTTACCTTGGTAGTTGTAACTGCACAAGGACCAATAGCCTACCAGCCAAATACACAAGCAAAAAAAAAATATTGTTGTTTATCGTATTTAAGGTTAAAGTTATGCAACCAAGATCTAATTTGTAATAGGTCATTATCATACCCATCGCCTTTATAACAACTGCATTTTAGAACAAAAGTGAGACCTCAGCTCCATTGTGTGCTCAAAAACATTGAGTGAAGTAATGGAAACCAATCAACTTGACAGGGCAGGCAGAAATTCACAATTTGAAAAATACTACGCTATGGCTTGGAAATATGGAAACTTCCACTCAAGTAACTGACCATTTTTTTAAGAGAAATAAAAAAAAAAAATAATTTTGTTGCACAGATGTCAGACAGAAAGGTGACCTAAAACTTGGGGAGTGGGAGGGTGGGATACAGATGGAAAGAGCTCCCAACTCCCAGCAAGGGTACAAAACATCACTGAATGTTTTCTGGACAAGAAAAATCCCTTTTCTGTCACTCTGCAAGAATGCATTATCACTTCTTGATAAATACACATCTCAAAGTTAAGCAATTTTTCTTAACACACAAAAGCGTACAATAAATTCATATAAATACAGTTCATGTAAAATCATCCTCAAAATTGTCTGTAACCAGAATTCTTCAAAACAGTCTAATGTCTTCTATGGTACAATTCTAATGAAAAACTAAAAGGTATTGTATAAAAGAATGTTTGAATCTAAGAGAGAGGGAAACATAAATAAGACAGACTTCTTACATGTCAGAATCAAAAATTAATGTATGCTCTCTCTGCCTGCATTCATTTTTCATATCTTACCACTCCCAGGTGTCCTAAATTTTAAGTTACAGAAAACACTATTTTTCTACTTTTCCACCTACTATTCAGTTGTTCGTGCCCTAGTCCAGCAGGGACTTATTTTAGTGAGAGATTTTTTTTTGGCAAATTTTATTTTATTTGCCTACAGGGCAAGTCCCTGGGTCACACAAAGCACAATGAATTTAGCAGGGACAATACAAGACACCTGGTTTTCAACACACTGTGTGATACAGAAAAGCTTGTCATACAGGCAGCATGACGTATATGCAATACCAATGGCATATCGTATATAACACTACAAATAATACTATGATAATTCAACCTATTCCAGATCAACCAAACACAAAGACAGAAGCAAACTCCTAATAATTGGCTTTGCAGGCAATCATTCTTAGATGTTTGCAATGCATAGCCTATGATAAAACTCATTAATTTCTTTCAGCAAAGACATACTCTGCGAAACTAGGACACACCAATGTCAAAAAAATCCCCAAGAAAAAGACTTAAAATGTACCCTCCAACACTCTAAGTAAATAGCTAGCAAAAGATAAGTCTCTGAAGGGATGAACACTGTGACAAGACTTGGAGAAATGTGACATTTGAGTGTCTTCTCAAAGTTCATTCAGGCTATGCTAGATTCTAATTAGATATTAGGACAGATTCAGATTAGATATTAGGGAAAAAAAATTACAATGAGGGTGGTGGAACACTGGAACAGGTTGCCCAGAAACGTGGCTGATGCCCCATCCCTGGAATCATTCAAGGCCGGGTTGGATGAGGCCCTGAACAACCTGATCTGATTGGGGATGTCCTTCCTCCTTGCAGGGGGGTTGACTAGATGACCTTTGAAGGTCCCTTCCAAACCAAACTATTCTATGATTCTATGCAAACCCCTTGTATTTAAATGGTTTGCTCCAGAGTGAACTGCACCACAGAGAAGGTGACTAGCAAAAAGATGATGCTTTTAAAGGAAACAAGACCTTCCATTTTCTTTGTCTACTACTAGATTTTAGTAGCAAACAAATTACAGTGAGTGCTTTCAAAATTTTGAGGACTTGCACTAATCATGGACCCCTGTAAGAAAAAGAAAATCTTCTCTCTTAAAAGATCTACAGGGTGAGGTTTTTTCCAAACCGAAATCTAGTTTAGAGCACAGGCCTAAAAGCAGTTGTATTGCACAGCTGAGTATAACAACCTGTAGTAGTTAGTAAAGCCAATTAACACCTTGAGGTTTGTCAGGATACTGCCCATTCCATATTACACGTACTAAACTAGCATTAGCCAAAAAATAACTTTTCTAACTCTGTTAGCAATAAATTCTGCCTAACTCATTTCTTCCCACAGGTGGAGAGTCACCCAAATCAGAATTGTGAAATAATCTGTATTTTTATTTATTCTAATTATATTGTTTTAAATAAAGGATCATGCCAGTATTCTGAAGATGAGAGTAAATTATTGGCAGAGGAGTGTAGCTAGGAATGAGCCAGGAGCAGCTGGAAGGGACCTTTAAAAATCATCTAGTCCAACTCCCCTGAAATCCAGTAGCAAGGAAAGTCTGGTACTGTATCTGTCTAAAGAGAACATTGTGGTCAACTTAACACCTTTAATCACAATTATGTAAAACAACCCCAGGAAAATACAAATTATTTATTATTATTTTTCCATTTCCCAGGTTGTTTGGTTTTTTTAATGGTTGAAGCTGGACTCATATACATAATTTACCTTGGTCTATAAAACTTGCTTCCAGTTTGTTAGAATAAACCACAAGCAGCCAGAATATAAGATAATGGGGACTTCCCAACGACCAGTGGCTAAAAAAATTAGTTAACAGAAAATTAGTTAAGTGAACCATTGCTCAGACTGTCTCTTCATTCATTAAGCTAAGACAGAACATACTTGTTAAGCAACTTTTTTTCCCTCCTATTAACTCATAGGATAGTGGTACAATATTTAACTCTTCATTAGCCCAATATTGTATTTTTTATTACAGGGTCTATGGTATAAACCAAATTTTCCACTCTACATATTTGTGGGAGTTTTTTTTAAAGCAAGTTAATTTCTATGGTGTAAAGATTCTATATAGAAGCCTTAACACTGGGGCGGGGGGGGAATTAAGCTCTGAAATCCACAATTAAGGTACCTTAAAAACATTTGAGTTTCATAATAATGAACAGTATTAAATCTACTATAGTAGTAGCTACTGACTAAGAACTTTCAAATACTAGGACAAGTACTTACCTGTCCAAAACCGGATGTTAGATAATTATTTTTTAAAATCCTTGTCGCATTGTAATACCATTAATTACCACCCACTTGTGCAGATATTCTTCATTAAAATAGAAAACGGATTAACCATTCTTGCCCAACATTAGTCACTTACTCAAAGGAAGATGAATACAAATCTCAAGAACACAAACTATGTGAATGTATGGTGAATTCTCAATATCCGTCTTTAATAAAGATATGAGAAGGAACAAACAAATAACAGTTTATGATGTTATCAACTGCAATCCCATACACTCTACACACATCCTCGGGGCCAGAGGTGGGGCAAGAGGGGAATAAATGTTTTGCTCTAAGGTGAAATTTCAAAGAGAAAACCGCCACTATCAACTATTAATTAGATGGTGTAAAAATAGCCTAGATGAAGCAAACGTTATTCACATCACCGTTGTAAATCTCAAGTTACGGAATGATAATATCTAAGGGATATTTATTTTTGTTAATGAGTATGCTCAGACAACAGGCAAGACTGACAGAAACCAAAGCCCAGGTTGGCAGACATCCAGACAGGCATCCAGTCACCAAACTACTCAAAGGGCTGGCTCTTTTGTCTTAGTATTTTGAGATATTGTTGGAATTAAAAGTAGTCTTAAATGGTGGTAATAGCCAATTTCATGAGGATTTTTCTTTCATTATTACATCTTAGCACTTCCATCCTACCAGAATTAAAATGTACTACACGAGGTTGTTTCTGCAGGTACATACGTGTGCCATGTCAAAAAAAGTACCGTGCAGATCTTGGTTTTAAAGCATTAACATTATTGTAATTAAAATATTTTAAAGCCTTGGCCTCTCTTGTATTTTCTTTTCCATCCAGGTCTAACCCTTCTTTCCTTATTTCCAAGATATCATCAACATGTATTGCTATGTGTTTAGCATGTTCCAAGCATGACCCTCTCCAAGTCGCCTGCATCTCTCTACTGCACTGTCAACAATGGAATATTCTACTCCACGGGGCCCCATCCTCATCAGTGCCATCACAACCAAACCAGTCCATAATTTTTCCTTAAATACCAACAGATTTTACTGTCCTGCAGCAGCAAAATATTTCTCATTTAGCTACAGTATCTTATCTGCTGTAACTCCCAAGTTACTTCTCCTAAATGCTGCACTGTCTCATCACTTCTTATGTATTTTGTACCTATGTATGTGTTTTCCTTTACATGTAGCATTTTCCACTTATCTTCATACAATTTTTCTTTTTTTTTTCTTTTTAGGTTATTTCTCCTCATAAATGTTAAGAAAATCATTCTAATCCTGTCTTCCCAAGCATCCAATATTCCTCCCAAGATTATGTCATGTACAAGTATATTCATTATTACTTCACACACATATTAATGAAAATACTAAATCAAAGGAATGAGAGGAACTTTTCTGCTTCTTTAATTATCAGAAAAATGTTTTTCACCACCACATTGACTAGGCACAAAGAACATGGATTAGGGTTCTCACTGTGCTAAATATTATGCAATAAACAGGCAGCTCCTGGAATAAAGTACTTAGTATAGGTATATACCAAGACAAGAAATGGGTACAGATCAACTGCCAAAAAAAAAAAAAAGTCTTTGAAAGTGTATTTAAAATTTTTTGTATCTCAGCACAACACTGTCTGAGATAACAGAATTCACACGTACAGAACAAAAACCCAAGAGAAGGAATTGCGTGAACTTGCAGCATATCTGTTATGACACTGCATTGGCCTACATACACTCACACTTTTGGGAAAAACTTCTAAGGAAATCTGCTTCCTATTTTTAAATGGAGAATTCAGGTGAGAGACTGAGACCAGACAGTTAATATAACAGATAGATAGCATACACTAAAAAAAATATATTTTGTACAATGGAGGGCACAACTTTGATAATGTGGGTACACTTGAGTTTTTGAGGCACAAACATCACACCGATGGACAGATACCACGATGTGCTATCCTGTAAGTGGGCTATATACTCTTTCATCTCTAGTCAGTTCAAACCTGCCATAGTAATGTTGTTGCTTATGACACCTGAAATGTCTGAGAAAAGTTTGCACACATCATGATGATGTTTATATACACACCCAAGTAATACCTCAACTTCGAGCACAGAAACTGCTAGTCTGCAGAGGACTAGCATAAATCAACTTCAGAACAGTGAGAAACGATTCACAGTACCCGAGTTACTTCAGCTATGTAGAAGCTTGGGAAAAAACAGTAAGTTTAACAGAATCAAAAGATAGAATCTACTTTATCAACTCTTAGACATATAGTATATGATGCAAAGGTTTTTTTCTCCTTTTGTAAAAAAAAAAACATTTTTGTCATAACTTCATTGCTACTTGACAATTAAACCCTATGTTCATAATGCTTAGCATTATGTATTGGGGGTTTTGTTTCTTGGGTTTTTCTTTAGGTTTGTTTTGGTTGTTTTTTTTTTTTAAGTATTCACAACGTTGGGTCAATGTGAAGAATGGAAACATCTGAAACCACAGAACGGTTGAGGTTGAAGTCACTTCTGGAGATCATCTAAATTCAACTCCCCTTCTCAAGCAGGGCAGGGCCAACTACAGCAGGTTGTCCAGACCCATATCCAGGTGGTTTCCAGTATCTCTAAGGAGACTCTACAACCTCTCTAGGTAAAGTGTTCTGGGAATCAATCACTTCTCCGTTAGAAGTTTTTTCTTATGCAAAAAGATAAACTCCACCATTTCAAATTTGTGCCCATTTCCTTTGTCCTTTCACTGAGCACCACCTACAAGTCTGACTCATCATCTTTGTTCCCTCCCACCAAGTATTTATACATATTGGTTAAGATACTCCTGTTAAGGAACTGTTAAGAAATGTGACAATTTTGTGAGTGCAGGAGCGAGGTGCAGAAAAAAAAACAGTGCAGCAGGCTTAATAAAAAAAAACACTTATCCTCATACTGAATTTCTATTCTCAGTTCCCATAGTGATTTCCATAGTACAAAACTAATTTCAATAAATAGAAAGTTTATTATTTGACATTGTGTTCAATGCTTATGAAACCAAACTCTTCTTGTAAGGGTCTTTCTGTACAAAAAGCTGCATTATCTTTGAGGGGTTTTTGTTTGGCTCATTTGAGCTTTATATGAAAGAAACATTGGAGAAGGATTAAAAAAAAAAAATTTATGGGTTTTCCTCATATTACCAAGTACATCTACATGAAGCAATTTAAGCACGGTTTACTATGCAGGTCCGTGTGACTTGAGGATCTCTGTGATAGACCTCTATCACCTGAAATTAAAGAGGAAAGGTTCGGCAACTGTGTCACTTTAGGTTGCGTGGCACCGATCCCTTCTTACCCAGCGATGCACACGTAAACGAGTTTGGCCTCTTGCGAAGGTTCATGGGCAGGCACACGGCAATTACAGCCTGCAAAATTAGCCTTTTGAGATAGTGAAATACCTAGAGGAGATTCCGTTCCCTCGTTCAGCGCCGTTGATGATCGCTCAGGCTTCAAGCGATGATCCGAGCGTGACACCTAGTGGCAGCAGCGTGTTTAACCCCGGCAGTGCCCTTTGGGCAGGTCACTGCTTCCAAGAGATTCGCACCCATTTTTGTTTTAGCTTATCTGCAACATCTTGGATGCACTAAAGTAGTAAAAGCATGAGTGTTCTCAAAATCAGGGAATTGCTTTGCTTTCTCCACTTTTAGCCAGAATTAACTGAGACATATCAGGAGCTCATCTAAAATACTAATATCTGAGTGGCAATCAACTATCCAGTTACTATTTATTTCTTCCTAACTTTTAAAATTCTGTTTCTGATCACACTCTCAGGAACAGGAATTGTTCAACTAAACTTAATGAGGCTGTAAATCTCTCTTCATGCTGAGGTTTAGCAGTATGTACACTTTCTAAATACTGCTTTCCTTCCATAACTTGAAATGAGATGTACAAAACTATTTAGGCAATTAATTCCCACTGTCTGACTGAGAAGGAGATCCTGACACACAGTCTGAAATACAACACACTTATAAATGTATATAAAATGTAATTTATATAGACAGGTGTTATAGGTGTTACCTCCAGAGGTGGAGGTGTTTCTAACACCGTAAGAGGTGTTAGAAAGATTATTGATAATGGCTGGATTATACATACACACTCAAGATTGTAACCTTTTAAACAACACTAATAATATTGCCTTTCATGGTCCAATATCTGCTTTAATTCACAACTAGTACTTTGATATGCTTTTTTAATCCTTTCATAGAAAAAACAATTTATAGAATTAACAGGGTGGCGGTGTTCATCTCTAACATTACTATCAATTCAGTATGTCCACTAATGATAGAAGGGAAAGAAACTTCTTACCCAAAAACTGCAGGCCATTATTATTTGACATGCAGTAACAATTGTGTTGCCTGTAATAGAAGCAATATTGTTCCTATCAGTTATATGGACGAGCAAAAGGCTATTGCAAACACATCATTTCTGTTTCCTTCAAATAATTTTTTTTAAAAAAAGCAACCACCACAAATATCACAGCAGCACTAAAGCAAGACTCATTAATTTCATTAAATTTCCAAGTGAGAAGAGGATCTCATAATACCACTCTCTCTACAGCAGGCCAGGGCTTAATATAAAAAACAATTTCAAACTACACATTCTCAAATTGGGGGAAATACAATCTTAGATTGCAGTCATGTCCTTGAGGCTCAAGGTTCCTTATTAGTATATGCAAACATGCTTACAGAGTGGAAATAAAAAATTAGCTAGAAATATTCCTTAAAAAGCAGTACTTTTGCTATTTTCTTCTTCATTAGTGTATACCAACCCCTTAAAGTCTAAATTCACAAAATAAACCAAGTGACCTCGGTGGGTTGTTTTTTTTTTTGTTTTCTTAGAACACTAGAATTGCAAATTCCTTAAAAATATCTGCTGGGCTTCATGATTGTGTGCATCAGCCTTATTTATCCTAATTTGTAACTCTCCCATGCAGTAGTAACAGGTTCAGAGGAACCCTGTGCCTCACAGACTGATTGTGTTCTGGAGTTAATATGGCTTAATTGCTTAAGAAGTGAAGGAGAGAGTCCCCTTTCAGGGCACCTCCTCTAACGATGCACACCTTTCTACAATCTTTGAGAACAGCTTAAGAAAAAGAAAAGCAGGAACACAGCTTATTTGCTAATAGTCTAGTGATATACAAAATGGGAAAGCATTTGATATTACAAAGCCTTTTTCAGTCTCACAAAGAAAAGTATTAAAAAAACTTCAATAGCTGGAAGAAGTTGTCAGTAAAATTCAAATCTTAAAAAAAAAAAGGAACAATGCAACTTAATGGTAGCAGTAAGTGAAACTACATTGAGGTAGGTTACCGGGGAAATAACAAATCCTTCACAACATCAACCCTTGAAAGCAAGGTTGGCCGTCTTTCTAAATAAGATGTTATAAGTGTTAGGCATACAAGATACAATCTCAAAGAAATTCTAAAAACCGGAAAGAGGATGGATATTAAAAAGGGTGAAATGATATTTTAGAACAGACTTCCAGCAGGAGTGCTGAGACCTCCTTTTTCTTTTTTTCTTTCTTTTTTTTTCTTTTTTTTTCTTTTTTTTTTAAAGATGTATATATGAAAATTATTTTCAAGCAAGCTTATTATATAAGAGCAAGACTGATCTTCATTAATCCAAAGGTCCCCTTCTTGTCATATACCATTGATTTTAAATTTATTAATATAATTTTATTGAGAAATTGCAAAACAATAATTATTATGAATGAATAATTTTGCTGTTGTCATAGATATCGTAAAAATTCCTCAAGGCTCAAACAAGTATCAAAACCTGCAGGTGAAATGCTCTCCACAAGCAGCATCTGCTCTGAAAGTATACAAACTACCTCAAAAAAAATTAAAAAAAAAGCAGGAAATGACAGAAACATAAGCCAGGAGTACACAATAGCAATGAAAATCTTTGGCTTCAGGTCACATATTAAGAATATGAGAACAGCTTTATGTACCCTATGTCCTATCTTTGAACAGTGGCCAAAGACTGATGTCTAACCAAAAAAATAAACCTGAGTGATTCTTCCCCTGAGTACTCTTTGACACCATTAAAAAAAAAAAAAAAAAAAAAAAAAAGAAAAAAAAAAAAGGAAGTTAGGAATAGAACCCAAACCTTCTCACTTTTGATCCAGTGCTTTAAAAACAAGATCTGCACAGCACTTTTTCGAAACAGAAAAAATACATATCTTTAGGACCAGTTGCATAGATAATATTTTAATTCTGATAAGACAGAAATGCTGAAATAGGATAATTAATGAAACAATAATCTTGAAGAAATTGGCTATTATTACCATTTAAGACTATTATTAGTTCATTATTTGAGCTGATTAACTCTCTAATAAACTCACTTAATTTCCTTAATTGGCTATTTTTAAATTATAATTTTAGCAAACTACTGAGCCGGCAAAGAGGTATCTATTCAGATCAATTCCTTTTACTTGAAGTTACTGCCAAGCAATTTTACCATCTGGACATTTACCTCTTTCAAATGAGTCACCACCACCAAAATACTTAGCTAGTGTCACATGGAGAGTTGCTTGAAGAGAAAAATAAATAAGAAAAAAAAAAAGTCTTTTTTTTTTTTTCACAAGTCCCTAAGCAAGATATGAGCTGTTAAGTCTCACTTTCAGAAGGTGCTGTTCATCTCATTTTCTTTAAGTAGAGGCCTTAGCTTAGGTATGGGAGCTTAATAACTACCACCTTTGAGCTGTGCCACAGCAGCTAGTAAAACTCATGTTCTGAAAACAGACCAGACCTTCTCTCCAACCTACCTAGACTCAAAACTGACTTTCTGAAGACTCCATTAGTCTCCCTTACCCATCAGCCAGCCATTAGCCAGAACTTACCAGCTTCACAACTCAGCCAGTTAAACACAACAGGACAATATTTTAACTGCTTCAGATACCTAACCCTCCAAATTGTATTACTTGCTTATTTAAGCTTAAAACAGCTGAATTTCAGTTCAGTGGATAAGCAGCCCTCCTAAGTGATGTTCTGCTGACTGTGACTTTGGGGTGCAGCACCTACCAGAATTTCAGAAGAGACAGAATGGGGCTGTAATGTCCCCTGCTCCAGTCATGGCAGAGTGAACCTACACTTAAGTAACTGGCTTTCCCCAGCATTGGCAAAACTTCTTCAACTAATTAACATATCAAAATATATTCTAGGTGGCAAAGTATAAAATCTTTCATTACCAACCTAAAAACTGAGGAAGAAGAAAAACAATTTTATTTACATTTAATATACTTTACAGATACCATCTAGAGGCAAGACTACAAAAAGGCTTGAGAGACAATTGAATGGATTATTTCGGTATGCACAATAAGGGTACAACGCCGTTCAATTTCCATGTTTCTCAGCAGAAACTAAACATGCAGTTCAGAAATAAGTTTTCCCAAGATCATTAACTCCCTAGTTTGGGTGGTTTCTACATTTTGAAAAATACCAACTATTATAGTAGCCCCCAAGAAAAACTAAGTATGCGTGCCACTAGGCTGACAAGATAGGGCAGCTCTTAGACATGTCTCTAGCTGAGTGACTGTAAACTTGAAGAGGACTTGCCATCTTTTCTTTCTCCGCCCTGTACAGGTTGGGGAACAGTGAGGGGGCCTGTTGTTTCAATCAAATTTCACTGTAACCACTGTTTCTACTTTAGTTAGAGCTTCAGTAGATAGAAATTGCTGATCTCATTTAGAAGTGACTTTTCCACTCCACGGAGGAGGACACAGTCAGCGCAGTGACAAAGGGAGATTGAATTGTTACAGCCACAGGAACACCAGCTTCAAGATAAAGGGGTCATCACCAAATCCCACCTGAGGTGACTTTGTGCAAGTATATGTTACCACGCAGTAAAGGAAGGTCTGGATCATTTGGATGTGACATTCTATAAATCATCTATTCAAGTTCTGCGTGATCTATAATACATAGCTGTTACCAGTAATAACAAGCTTGGCAAATACTGTTAAAAGCCAGATTGGTATTTTCTGTATTTATAGCAAACAACAGTGAAATTACTTTACCTTTTTTTTTCAAGCATTTTCATTACTCAGGTAAGGCACTGAGACAACTTTAAAGACAAAGGTTTAATAGAAGTAATTATTCATAATGAGATGCAAAAATTTTAAAGGCAGCTTTCTGATCCATGTAATATAGTAGTCATTAATAGGATTGCAATAATTAGATTAATTTATTATTATCTTTAATGAGATAATTTTTCTGACTTGAAATAACAGATATAAATTAACACATTCAAAAGGTGAATTGTCTCTGTTTCACTATGGTCATCTGCTCAGAGCAGGAGGTTTAGTAAGTTCGTAGAGCGTATGCTGTGAAGATACATTAGTGTAAGACCTCTGTTAAAAGTCCAGATATTACAATGACAACATAGAGAATTAGAATAGAGAGTGTGAATATGAGACACTTTGGCTAGTTGTGAAGTTTAATCTGAAATTACAAAGTATATTATCTCTCTGGTTTTATTCCTATTTTAAATAGACAATATTATATATTTTAAACCCAGAACAGAGGTGACCTTAGAGCTGTAAAGAGATTAAAAAGAGTTCACGGACAAGATGCTGGAATCATTGGGGTGTCACCCTTAGCACAACTCTCTGAGGAGCTGGGATCGTAGACCTGAGATCCTGGGCTATGGTGAGTCTCTACATGCTTCTAGTGCTGCTGGACACCTAGACCATGAGAACCCAGAGCTAGGGCTGCCAGTGGACCTGATGGAGAGGCAAGAGCCAGGATTTCTGCTCATCCATCTGATTCTGAGGTCTCTGAGAGCACTCACCTGTAGGATAGAGGGACAGGTCCCAGATCAGAAAAGCTTCAATAACAAGGAATGAGAAAAAACACATCAGACTACATCAAGGGATCTCCTTCATTATTTTCTTGCCACTTTTTGATATCCTAGTGTTGGTATGTGAGCTTAAAAGCCTTAAAAGACCATACTTGGATTGCCAGGCTAAATCAAGTTCTAGCTCCTGAACAAAATGAAGAATTTCTTTGTTTGGGGTTGAGTGCTCCACTTTGACCCAGAAATACTGAAGTCTTGCAACTTCCAGAGTCCAAATCACTCCAGGCAGTAATGCTGTCTGCACCATTTACCAGGTGGGAAACAAACCGGTACAACTCTCATGGCATATTTTTAATCACAAATTCAACAAAATTATTGTATTTCTATGAAAGGAATACAAAAATCTGTAACCTCTTGCTAAAAACCTTAACAGTAGAAAATTCTTAAACAACTTAATAGCCAATCCTCTTAAAAACAGCATTCACAAAGATCCACCCAATGACAATGAAAATTGGAGAGCAACTTCCCATTCAACTAAATAGGAACAAAAACAATTTGGACAGGATACCTGTGCTGGTTTTGTATACCTGAGGGGGCTACAGTGGCAGCTTCTGCAAGCTTTGTCTGGTGGACTCGGCCGAGTCTAGGGTGGACCCGTCACTGGCCAGGACTGAGCCAATTGGTGGCAGAATGTTCAGTGTAACTCCTCTGTAGTAATGTATTTAAGAAGGGGAAAATTTAAAAGAAGTGAATAAAGCGGGGCAGAGAGGGGGAGGCGTTAGCCTTGTGGCCTTCAGCCTCTGGCCTCCTGCTGGGCAGCTGCCTGGGCCTGACTTGACCCAGATGGCCCAGCCCAGCCAAGCGACATAGAGAAAGAAGATGTGAGAGAACCTGAGAGGCATCTGCCTGAGCCTGATTGTGAAGAATTTCTTGTGTGAGGAACAGCTGCAGATGCCAAGGTCAGTGAAGAGGGAGTAGAAGCAGTAACGTTGCTCCTGGCCAAGATTCCTCTGCAGCCCATAGTGCAGCCCATGGTGAGGCAGGTTGTCCCCCCGCAGCCCATGGAGGCGCAGAGATCCACCTGCAGCCCGTGGACGACCCCACACCGGGGCAGGTGGATGCCTGAAGGAGGCTGTGGCCTGCAGAGGGCCCCCACTGGGGCAGTCGTTCCGGAGGGACTCCACCCCATGGAAAATGACCCACGCTGGAGCAGTTCATGAAGGACATTAGCCATGGGAGGGACCCCACAATGGAGCAGGGGAGGATTGTGAAGAGTTCTTCCCTCAAGGAGGAAGGAGCAGCTGAAAACAATGTGTGATGAACTTACTGCAACCCCTATTCTCTATTACCCCCTGTGCCACTCAGGGTGGAGAAGGAGACAGAGCTAATTTGAAATTAAGTTAAGCCCAGGAAGAGGGGAGGGTTGGGAGTAAGTTGTTTTTGTTCTCTCTCATTATCCTGCTTTGGTTTTATTAATAATAAATTGAAATAGTTCTCCTCAAGTCGAGTCTGTTTTGCCCATAATGGTAACTTGAATGCTCTCTCCCTGTTCTTACTTCAAATCTGGAGGGTTTTTTTGTTATATTATCTCTCCCCCATTCCCTTGGAGGGTGGGGAGAGTGAGAGGCTGTGCAGCTTGGTCCCAAGCACGGCTAAACTACAACAATACCCTAGGAAGAGAAGTAAAAGGACTCATCTAGTTCCTATCACTGCCTCAGGGACAAAAAACTCTGGGGCCAAGTTGCAGCAATTCTCAGAGCTGGCAGAGGGACTGTAAGTACCTCGGGCCTACATGGGTGGACTTGGAAGCTACAGGATCAAGTCTAAGAACAAAATCCAACCTCATAGCCTACACAGAAGCTACTTTGAGAGAAGGTGAACTAATTTTACTAAAAAGAAAAGGAAACTGAAGATCCAAGAAAAGAAATATCCTGGAGTTTTGAAGACACAAAGGGAGTCTACTGTGAAAATATTTCATTGTTATGGTCCCTGCATTGGGATAAGGAAAATGCAAGAGAAAAGACTAAATATTGAAGGTGTCACTCCACCTGGGAACGACAGCCAGGATTGTATTTGAGATTAATTTTAGCCTTCCTGCACCATGCTCCCCAAGTGCCCAAGCTTTCTGTGCTTAAAATCAGATTGAAAGAATTATAGAATCATAGAATGGTTAGGGTTGGAAGGGACCTTCAAAGGTCATCCAGTCCAACCCCCCTGCAAGGAGCAGGGACATCCCCAACTAGATCAGGTTGCTCAGAGCCTCAATCAACCTCTCCTTGAATGTTTCCAGGGATGGGGCCTCCACCACCTTTCTGGGCAACCTGTTCCAGTGTTCTATAACTCTCATCGTAAAAAATTTTTTCCTAATTTCTAATCTAAATCTACCCCCCTCTATTTTAAAATCATTGCCCCTCATCCTATTGCAACAGGCCCTACTAAACAGCCTTTCCCCATCTTTCTTGTAGGCCCCCTTGAGGTACTGGAAGAATTATTTAACATCAGTGTCTAAACCAACAAGATCCAGATTAAAATTCAGATAATAATTTCATCCAAATAGATTTGGTTCACACCACCATTCAATATTATACTATTGAATTTATTCTCTGTCTCTGTTTTATTTTCTGACAAGTATCTGCAAGTCTGGATTCCAATCAGGACTGTGGGTTTTGATACAGGATTCATCACTATAGTAACGAAGCACAAATCATCAAGTGCAAGGGGTTTTCTGTTTCCCTCTTTTTTTCTTTTTTTTTTTTCTTTTCTTTTTTTTTTTTCATTTTAAACTGACAGTTAAGTGGGACACAGAGAGACGGTTATGATTCTCAGAAGCTTCCACAGAATTCCAGTGACATTTGGGTTTATAAGCCCTCCAGATCCCATCAGAAATCCCTGCATAAATAGAATCACATAGCAAGCCTCTGCAGTGCTTTAAGCCCATGACTACAATAGGAGCAAATCCTGTTCCTAATAATTTTATTAATAAGAAGCACAAGGTAGATGAAAGGTTGTACTCGAAGGTTTTCTAGCCTCATGTTTCAGATGAAATTGTGGATGATTTTGAGATAAGTCACAAAACATATCAAGGACCATCAATCACTGGTTAAACAGATTATAAAAAGGCTGAGCCCAACCATTTGAATGAAAGCCAAGGATAAATATTGCCTGTCCTTTGTAATTATTTTGAGGAAACATTTTAAGCAAAATAATATTTTTTTTCTCACAAAATATTATTAAGTGTGATAAAAAACACACGCACATGTGTGTGTGGGTATAAGTAAATTTTTATTAAAAGTTTCACAAAGATACGAGGCTGTTGTGAAAAGATCAATTGAAAGCAATTGCCTGTGTCTTAAAATTACACCAGAAACCTTTTATTTAGTGTTTGTATTTATCCCTCAAATCAGCAATGTTCCTTATTTGGATTCTGTTGTTCTTCTAACAACTATGGACGTAGAAATCCAATAAAATTATTGTGCAGTATACAATAAAACAAACAGATCTCTCGCTTCACTTACTTGCTAATCTTTGTAACGACATACATTGCACTGAAGCATTGGCACAGGTATCAGAAGTGTGCTGCAATCAGATGCAGATTTGTAACTGCAGTATGCAGCTCTAGGAACATTTGACATAACACGGTCCAAGAACTCAGTGATCAAAACTATGCTTAGCAAACACACTCCCCAAGTCTGAATCATTAAAATAAATTTTAAAATTGTGTAGATAAAATGAGTGTATGGTGATCAAAAAAAAAATCAGTCAACAACTGTATCAGCTAAAATGCATACACAGGTGTAGAGAAATGACATTTGAACAATCATAACAAGTAAGTTTCATCCTGAACCAAAATGAAATTGAACCTCCTCATATAGTCATTAAACACAAAGGTTTAAAATGCAAATGTCACAAATTAGGTTAATCTCATTATTCAATTTCTACCCTTTACTAATGAGAATATTTTCCTCCTGCAATCTTATCAGCACAGGAAAAAAATGTAATAGGGTAGGAAGACTTGTACATTTATTTGTGCACATAAGTAAAACCAAAACAAGATGACTGTATTAGTAGACAGAATCATAAACAGAGATAGAGCTGTTCAGGTTCAGTTAACCTAGTCCAGTCCTTTACCAAGCAACAGAATATTTTAAGAATCTCATTACTATTGGCTCATTTATAATGAAATTACTTTGCCAGGTCCAGTTGCTTCAAGTAAGCAGCTATCCACATCCTGAAAAAAACCATCACACATAACACCAGATCCTGCAGGAATGAAATCTCAGCTGGGATGACACGATACCGTAACAATAGGACATAAACAGGTCTAACGAAGTGGCAGCATGGCAGTAGAGGGACAGTGCCATTTGTTCACAGCCTACAGGTTTGCATTCACAGAGTTGCTACAGAAATTTAGAGAAAGTATCATTCTCTCACATTACTTAATACACAAGCTAGCAACAAAAACTATTATACCAAAACGCTATTTATGGTTAGTTTCATCTTGTGAATTACAAAATAAATGAGAGGGAAATGAGGGAAAACTGTACTGTTATTGATTTATTAAAGTTGAGCATGAAGTGAGCATTCAGTCTAGTCCGATTTCCCATCTGTCACCAATTTGCCTTTACACTGAGCTCATTCATTTACATTTACTGAAAGTTTAACTTGTATGTGGCTAAGGCATATTTTCTAAAAGCGATATAAATGACATCAAAAGATGAGAAAATACACCTTCCATGGAAGTTTATGCCAGTAGTTAATTATGTTAAAGAGCACCCATTTCTAATTTAAATTGGGCTGTCCTCAGCTTTCTAGGATAATTATCTCCTTTCCCAGCTTGATTAGAAAGCCCTACAGTATTTTTAACAACATATTTCTAACTAGACAGTAGTTCAGGATTAGTTTCTTCCCTCCCGATGAAAATTTCTGACAATCAAAAAAATGATTCTTATAACCAGAAAGAAAGATGAAATAATGAAAAATGAATGAAATTATAAAAAAAAAAAAAAGAAGAATTATGAAAGACTGAAAATGCACCCAAAAATCACATAGGAAAGACTTACTTCTCCAGTTGGCCAAGACAAAAAAATTGCTAACCAAAAGAACTCTTCTTGGAATGAGCAGATGTAGGGGAAACTTATCTACAGGTTACATGAGATGAACTCAGTCCTAAAAAATGTCCCTTAAGAGAGTATTTGGAAAGGAAAAAATAAGCAACATAGAAGTAAGACGTTGTAGATCACATGAGGACATGAAGACAGAATCATCAACCCTTCCTTAGGAAGCAAATTGTATACTTGTTGAAATGTCTTGTGAGGAACTGCTGAAAAATGCAGAATTAAGAGCTTGCATTCAGTTCCCCAAAGGCAGCAATTGGCTAAGATGACACTGGCTGATTAAAATGGATTTTCTATTTTATGCATAGAGGAGCTACAGGAAGAGCAGATTGGGGTGTAAGACTAATGGGGCAGAACAGCTATAGTTATGAAACAACTGTAAGGCTGAATTATCACCCCAAGGACCAACCCATAATGTGAAAAAAATGTGTGTAATGTGAAAAAAAAAGTCTGTGTTTGTCACACAAGTTTATCACCTTGTTTTTGTGGAATATATATCACCAGTATTTGTGGAATTAAAAACAAACAAAAACCTTATTTTGTGTAGTAGCATCTTGGGAAAACAAACTTTACACATCACCAGAATATATAACAAGAAGAAATTAATGAAAATATTGACTCCACTAACAGCCATACTTTTCTTGTAAATAAGAGAGCTGCACAAGAAAATATCTCTCTCAAATACGGAAAATGTCAGATTAACACATCCCCCCAAAGAGAATACCTAACTAATGAGGATAGATGTAATGTATGTCCACAGTGACAGCTGTCTTACAAGCAGATTCACCAATTCTTGATAACATTTTTCAAACTAGTTTCTGTAGCAACTGTCACCTCATACTCCTGTCCCTAAGGCACATAACATCTAATAAAATAATAATAATAGCAACAATAACAACAATACTATCTACTTCCACAATGTTTATCAGGAGAGTGGGTTAGATTTCTGTTGGGAAACAAGGTTTATTCTTACAGCGTTGATGCAATCTACTGCAAACACATTATAATGTAGTTTTTAGTATTTATTTTGTTTTCTGAGATGGAAAACAGAAGTACACAACCCTCTAGAAATTAAATCAGAGTGAAGTGTCCTTTCACTCAAATCAGTTGCTGCCAGGGCAGTAATGAATTTCAGGAAGGAAAGCTGAAAAACATATAAAAGAGAAAAAGGAAATACAGCAAGATCAGACAAGCTATATCTTTCACTTGTTGGTCAGGTTCTGTCCATTAGGGAACTATTTAGGCAGTCCTCCTAACAGGTGTTGAAGAATTGGAGAAATCTGTTAGCTTTTCAAGCAAGTGATGCCCACTATCAAGGTAAGTGTCATCTATTCTTTCTTTGGCAGCAGTGATAAAGGAGTACAGTATTTTCTGGTTCTCAAAATTCCAGGATAGAGGATAGCTGTAAGAACAGATTCTTTGCTACAATTATTTCAACAGAGCATCTGATTTTAACCAAGTAGTACATCTGGTATAAAGCCTAGCAGAAACACCACTGTATGATAACATAATAGTACCTTACAGTCATACAACCTCTTTCTATTCCTTCACAGATTAAGCTTGACCCATATATGCTTCATGACAACTGTAAAACTGCTGAAAGCCTATGCAAGTCTTCTCTCAAAGTAGGTAGATAAAACACAGATTCACAGATGTCTTATAAATGTAATCTAATAGTGGGCAGATATTCTTGACTTATTCCAAATAGAGTCTGATATGGAATTACTCAGTGCAGCTCTATTTAATATTTGAAAATTTATTACTGAACCAAGGACAAAAAAAAATATTTTCAGGTACAGTCTCAGGACAGCGTGCACACTGACAGGACAGCAATGACTACAAGCAATTTTACACAGAGATTTTAATACCAAAATTCAGCAAACAACTTCCCCCCCCTTCCCACACACTTTTTAAAACAACCTAAGGTAATACAATAGGTTCAAGTATTTGATAGGAAGTTTGCCTTGAAGTTGCAGACTCAGAGA
Source organism: Chlamydotis macqueenii (assembly GCF_036417535.1). Lineage (NCBI taxonomy): Eukaryota > Metazoa > Chordata > Aves > Otidiformes > Otididae > Chlamydotis > Chlamydotis macqueenii. Next base: position 46,876,354 of record NC_141560.1, on the reverse strand, counting down.
CATTTAGTTTCACCACATACCTTTAACTACTACAAATTATGTCACAAAAATTTACTAAGATTCTTAAGTGTGTAAAAGGAGACTATTAAGTGTGGAAGCAATCTTCGTTAATACACTGTACTGGTGTTCCAACCATCTCTGCTGGTATTCAACCTTCTAGAAAAATAACTAAGTTCTGAAACTAAAACAACCACCAAAGAAAAGACTTGAGGACTGAAAACCGACTCTTATAATGCAAAGATAGAACCCATTTGATCCAAAAGCAAGCTGAGAAGTGGTTTTATGTCTCTGTAGAGAGATCTATGCATGAAAAACATACACTGATATGGAGGTTGTCCATCCTTACTAGCAAAATATAACAAAAAAAATTAAGTATTGATACAAAACACAATTTCCTAGGAATAAGGGAATTAACACTGAAATATTCTAAGAGGTGAAGGAAGAGACTCCCACCATTTCTTGTCCCAAGAATCTAGGGCCTTAACTATCACTCTGTGAATACATTTTCTGGGAACACTTGGCAGTTTGTTTCTGAGATATAAAAAAGCCTAGGCAGGGTAGTCTCTTCCACGTCTGTGATTGGTGAATCCATTAATTTCCTCATTTATCTATCTTCACAATTACGTGCATTGCCCTGGCCATGCTCACAACTGCAGCTTTGTGTTCAGCTAAGTATCATTAGCTTCTCCACTATTCATTTGAGACCTGTATCTTTGAGTGTGACCCAGCTCTGAACGCATAATGGAATCATTCGGGTACATATCCAAATATTTCATCAGATTTGATAACGTGACATCAGCAGGAAAAATGGTGGGTTTTTTGTTGGTGGTGGTGGTTTTTTCCCTTTGTCTTATTTTGGAATATTAATTGTCAGTTAATCAACATGCCATCATGGCAAAGCCTTCCATAACGGTGATGCTATGTTCTCTCCTGTTCTGTGCTTGTCTCACAAAACAGGTTAGTTATACTGTAACATGATAGCCTTCAAGAAACTAAAGCTATTGACTTCTCCATAGTATTATCTGGGCAAAACTGAACAGCCTATAACAAAGTAAAAGGCCAGCTAATCCTTTCCTGCTTTAAACTACACAACTTCCTTGAAACAGCACACAGTTAAAATAATACAGCATGCACGATGCAAGCCGTTAGCTACTAACTTTCCACACATTTCTAAACACTTAGTGCAGACAACACTAAGACTAAAATACAGCATTGTAACTTCTCTATGAGGAAAGCTTTGCTTCTTAATCAGGTGCAGAGAAGAAAACTAGAAAATTAAAGAGAGCAGCGGTGAAGGCTGGCTGTGAGGGAGGTGCAATCCCGAGGGAGTAATCTGGCAGGCCCAGAACAGCACCCCTCTGTGATCCCCTGCACACCGCCTACCTTTAAACATTCAGAGGATCAAATCTGTGTGTGCACCCAAGGAAGCAACAATAAACGAGCTACAGTGATGCTGTTCCTTAGGAAAAGCATGAGCAAGTCTGAAGCAGAACGCCTCAGCTGGCAGACCGATTGCATCAGTATGTTGCTTCCTTTCAAGATACAGTTGCATTTTGTTTCAATGAATGCAACTATCAGTTTCCAACAGCGAGCGCCACCCCAGAAGGTTAAGTCTAGGTGACATTTCCAGCACAACCACTTTGATGGAACAGTAGATACTGTGCTGAGGTTCTGCATGTCCTATTCTTTCTCCATCACTAACAACAATACATACAGATATCTGCACACAGAGACACACAATATACGAGTCGCACGTTAACACGTGCTTTTGTTGGTATCGAGGCTTCTCCTGATGTTGCAGATTTTCTCACTGAGACTGCACTGGTTCCCCATGTTACATCTATGCAAGCTTAACACTGGCATCTGTGCAGTCTGAGAAAGTTTTGAAGATACTAATCTTTTCTTTTTCTCCCCAGTCTCTCTCCTCCAATTACTGTGTGGGGGAAAAAAAAGAACAAGGGACAGAGATGACAAGAAACAGGTTGTTTAAGGATTGACTTTCCAGACATTCTCCAGCCTCTTTGTAGAAGAGCACCAGCAGTGTCTGGATACTCGTCTGTTCTTTCTCTACCATTCATTTGCTATAAAATCTCGAGTAAGACACTTATATCCCTATAACTTCTGTTCTATCATCTCCAAAACTCAATGCTAATGCTTCTATTAATGCTAATATTAAATACTAATGCTAAAATTATGCTAATATTTGTGCTTATATTAAAACTAATATTAACACTTTCCTAATAAGTGTTTGCAGATCTACTGTGAAGATATTTTACTTAGTAATGATTAAGGCTCAACAAAACTTTGTTCTAAAATAGAGCCAATTTGTAACAAGTAACTATATTCCTTTTGTATCCTTCCTGTGCTTTAAATGTTTATTTCCTTAATAAGATAAACTTCACAGTGACTTTTTTTAATAGTTAAGATAAAATAAGAGGACAGTAAAATTCCACAGGCAGTAGTGTCATTTTATTACATTTTAACACTAAAGCAGTAAGCAGTTCCAAAATCACTGTTGTTCTTACTTCTTTAATAGATTAATTATCTCAGTTGTCCCATCAGCTATGTCAGTAGTTTATTGCTTTGGTTCTCCTTAAAGGAAAAAAGTTCAAAAAAACGTTCCTGCGCAGTTCATGTGAGAGATTGGATTTTATTTTAAATCTCCTGTAAATTCAAGTAAGAGGGGAGACTGGTGGCAGTTCTGTGTGTCATTTCAGCTCGAAAAGATGCATGGCTGCAGACCTGTGTGGTGCACATTATCCTAATGGAACCAAGCATCTATCCAAGCCAGCTGTGGCACGCTGCCTAGCCGTGTGCGAGGCTTGCTCCTGGCAGGAGACAAAGTGCTCTCACTCTGCGGCTCAGCAGGCTGTGCGGGCACTGCTGCTGCAGAGCAAGCAGGGGGAGAGCGCGCGCGGGGGAGAGGAGGAGGAGGAGGAGGAAGAGCAAAAATTCCAGCTGCACTTGCTCACATAAGAGCTCCCTGTTCAACAGCCTTGGAAACAACCACGGCACCGAGTTCAGAGGAAGCCTGCACGCTGCCAAGTTGCCACCTGCTAGGGAGGAAAGGAAGCTGCTGGGGGAAAAAACTAGAAAGAAAGAGTGGTGAAGAGTCACTAGAAAGAAGTTAAATATTTAAAATAAGTATGGAAAATGGAGTAATGCTTTTGCCCTAAGATTACAGTTTGACAGGAAAACTTAGTTTAAAATTGGTGAGAAAAAACACAGCCAATACCGTCTCAGGTATTGGTCTTGCTCAAGTCTACAAGCCAGGCAAAGCACAACTCAGTGAACTGCTATGCACGGCAGATGGAAGGTTAAATTAAATTACAAGAAGCCATGCCAAAGATGCAGAACATGGTGTTCTCCACCGCACAGAAGAAAGTAATTTCACTGGCAGATTTATCTTTTGGTATAAGTATAAAACAGAAATAAAATTCTTCCTATTTATTAAAAAGTTGACAGAGTTTAAGATGCCTTCCCTAATGCCCTAAACCAATTCAAGCACTGTAATTGCAACTTGCCTACCAAAAATTCATCAATGATTATGTGAGTGTAGACTACTTCTGCTCACAATGGTTTTCACTCTAGTAACTAAAAGCTTTATATTTATAATAATTAAAATTAAATATGTATGAGTATTACAGCACTCACATACCTCCACATACATTTAAAAAGGTGCTTCAACAAGTATTTTTTCAAGAATTACTTAAGCTAATTAAATGCTACACACTTCATAAATAATGTAAACACCAAACCACAATTATCAAAATTAAGTACCTGTAACAAACCAACTCTAGGACAGAGAATAGGACAAGAGAGTACACTAATGAGGTCAGAAGAAAACCCTGGTGTCAAGGCGTGCCTCTAAAAGCTTTGGCAACCACTAACAAAGCAAATTTGAAGCACTTGGTAATCACTATAATTTAGCAAGCATGATCATTTGGAGATTTTGCTAATTTGATCTTCAAGTTTTCTTAGCACTAATCCTAACCTTGAAGTCAAAGAGAAACTTCTGATCCTTGATGGGTACAGCCACAAAATACTGGTTTTAAGTCAGAAATAAAATATGTCCTTTTGGTCATTTTATTCTGTCCTAACAAGATGCCTTTTCAATTATTGTACTGGAGTTTCCTAAATATTCTCTCTCCTTGGAGGCTTATATCTGCTCATTATCACTATGAACAAAATAGCTAATATAGATTAATGTAAAAAAGTCAACCAAGGTAAAAGAAAATTTCTCTGAGGAGTTAAAGATGGTATGAATCCTGATGTTACATATTCTGAGATCAGACCTAAACAAGCATGAAGTGTCCCTGCAACAGAGATGCTTATGGAGACTATGTTCTTCCCACTGCCCCATTGGCACCTGCCTTTTAAGATAAAGAACAACTGCAGTTGGCTGGAGGTGGTGATGGCCAGGTGGCACAACACCCAGCATGGCTGGTGTGTTACCAGACAGCACAGTGACTCTAGATACAGCAGTGTCATGTGAATGCACTACGTATGTTCAGCGCAACATTTTCGGTGAGATACAAAGTAGAGCTCTTCATAGAACACCTTTATTTTTTTTCATTTTATGACCACACTGGGGATGAGAAGATGAGGGACAGATCTGTCAAGCATTTTTTATAAAATGAAACAAAAAAAAAAAAAAGAAATTAAAAGTTCCATAATGGAAGAACATCTTTTTTTTTTCATCCTGAAACAAAAGTTTGGGGGAAGGCCTTTCTTTTTTTCCCCCCAATCAAACAAACTTCCCAGAGAAAAATTTCACTTCAAAAAAAAGAAAACAAAAGGTCAGCATTTAAACTCTCTGCTGAATTTGATCCAAATTCATTGGTTTGCTCATAAAGATATTTTTATCAAATTTTATATTTTTTTCCCCAGTAGTAAAAGCACTTAATTACTAGACTTGTGCTGGAATGTATTGGTCTGTCCTCCTAGTTGGAGTCAGAGCTCTGCACCATTAAATCAATTACACCCTGTTAAGTCTATGTTCTGTAGACGTTCTGGGATAGTACATGTGATAAGAAACAGCAAAAAGGAAAAATATTTCAATAAGGTTTGCATTATATAAGATCAGGCAGTATCACTAACTGTAACTTTGGACATCACAAAAATTTTGTTCCTAGGTTTTATTGGCAGAAGATGGCAATATAACTTCAGACTAATTTCTAAAACCTCAAAAGATACATTAAAAAAAAAAAGAAAAAGAACTAATATGCAGTAATGTCGGATTTGAATATAACAGCTGTTAAGGAATTCAAAGAAATAACACAAGAGGTTTAGAGGAATAAGAAAGAAAAGCATAACATTAAATATAAGAAAATAACTCAAAATTATATAAAACAATACATTGAGTAAATACCAATTTACTTAAATTGATCTGTTAGCTTACTTTCATTAAAACAGTAATTGATGCTTCTGCTACAGCTTGTATGCAAACAATTTGATACAAATTATAGAATCCTAAAATGCTTTGAGTTGGAAAGGACCTTAAAGATCATCTATTTCTAACTCCCCTGCTATGGACAGGGACACCTTCCACAAGACCAGGTCACTCAAAGCCCCATCCAATCTGGCCTTGGACACTCACAGGGATGGGGCATCCACAAGTGCTCTGAGCAACCTGTTCCAGTGCCTCACCACCCTCACAGTAAAGAATTTCTTCCTTATGTCTAACCTAAAACCTACCCTTTTCCAGTTCAAAGCCATTACCCATCATCATATCACTATATGCCCTTGTCAAAAGCCCCTCTCCAACTTTTCTGTAGGCCCCCTTGAGGTACTGGAAGACTGCTATCAGGTCTCCCTGGAGCCTCCAGGCTGAACAGCCCCAACTCTCTCAGCCTGTCCTCATAGAAAAGGTGCTCCAGCCCTTTTATCATCTTTGTGGCCCTCCTCTGAACCTTCTCCAGCTGGTCCATGTCCTTCTTATGTTGGGGGCTCTAGAACTGGACACAGTACTCCAGGTGGGGTCTCACCAGAGCAGAGTAGAGGGGGAGAATCACCTCCCTTGACCTGCTGGCCACCCTTCTTCTGATGCAGCCCAGCATGCGGTTGGCTTTCTGGGCTGCAAACGCACATTGCTGTCTCATGTTGAGCTTGTCATCAACACCCCTGTCGTCCTCCTCCTCAGGGCTCTCTCAATCCATTTCTGTCATTATAAACAACCCACCGCCCACAAGATTGTCTTGTCCTCTGAGGTTTCGAAGTTTCTCTCACTAAAATTTTGCCCTGCAGCTTGAGATCACTTATAGGAAAATTTAATGGAAATTAATATATTTCTTTGGAAGGCTACAGTGTCAAACAAACTATATTTTCAATTGAATTATGTTTTAGGGAAAAATTGTGTAATAGTTTTAGTTTAATAACTTTTTAAAAAGCTATGTCTGGTTTCTTTTCCATCGTTCAATCAGGTCAAGAACAACAGAAGTAAAATCACACTATCCCTAACTTCCCTTCATGTCAAAATCATTCAAATTAGGGGTATATTTAGATTTACACTTGCAAAAATGGACAATTGTATGTACACATGTTGATTTTCAGGAAATTTGATAAAGGTTTGCTTTAATTAATAACTGATAACTGATAATTAATAACTGATTCTAAAGTTTAAAAATTCTTCTGTACCTTTAAGAAACTGAGACTGCTGTACCCTGTGCAGCTGCAGCCCTACCTATATGCTTTATCCACACCAATTCCAGATGTGCTTTCCTATTCAACAATCCTCTTGGAAAGTATTTTTTTTTCTTTTGCCACAGTGATCTAATTCACTGTGTAGCCAAAACAAGCAATTGCATTTACATAAAGGACAATAAAGAAGAGAGAAAAACAAGGGATGGGGCCTAGGAAAGGGGTCATAAAAGCAGACAGTGCCATCAAGTAAGTTGCACATAAGCGCTGATTGAGTATGCAGAAATCAATCAACTGAAGTATTAGCTACTTTAAGCATTCAGCTTAATTTTCTCATCACTTGAGACATGTTACATCAGTTAAACAAGATCACCAGACAAAAATCACCTAATGAATCATTTGCACAATGCAGTTTAGAAAAAACTTTTGCCCAAGTAAAAAGTAAAGTCCACATGGCTTCTCATAAGAAAAGGGGCTATATCATAGCAAAAGATTACAGAGTATAAATGGCTGCTACTGAGGTGGATGAACTAGTGGGAGAAGAGAAAGCAGAAGTGAAATTTGGTATTGTCCTCATCTCCCAAGCAATCCTGTAATTTCATAGCAACAGTATAAACAACTACTTTGAAATGGTGGGAGGAAAGGTCCTTCAGTTTTGTAGATGGAAAGGAGGTGGGAAGAAAAGGACACTCCCTTCATTCAGGATCCCAGAATTGCTTTGTTGGAAATGCACAATTCAAGTTACTTGCATCTGAACGTCAAACTTGGTGCCATGCATAAGCACAATGAAACGCAGATTGTTCATGAAAACCTTCCATTGCTTTCAGCTATAAAAAAGTCAAAATTAATATATCTACTAAATTAAACCTGACGTGGTTTAAAATGGGAGCCAATCTGTTTTCAATTCTGCAATCATTCATTGCTCCTATTTTATTAAACCAAAAGACAGAACAAGCTTAAAATGCATTAACTTAGTTAAATAAAGCCTGATTTTATGATGCAAATGTCAGTCTTCACAGTTCAGTAAGTTCTATTACATGTTATACGACTTGTCTACATTACCTCAGCTGACAGGTTTTTTTATAGCTCTTTTTCAGTATGCTTCTACCACCCACAGCCATGCTGATCCAAACATTATCTGAAGTTATGCACATTTGCTCCACAAGAAGCTCCTGCTCTGCAGGTTGACACACGGTAACCACTGTATTCGGATTAGTTCACAGGAGACATTCTGCACAGCCCTCATAGAGAACATTTTACTCCACAAACATCAAACAGAGACACACGCATACATACCAGGTACAACCAAATACCTCCATTGTAAGTCATTATATGTCAACTGCTCCATGTGCTTGTTTCTCATCTAGCAACTAACACACCATGAATTACATCACCTTCCTCCTCCTTTTATTCATTAGCTAAGGGGAAAAAAAAATCCTCATACATAGATTAAATTTCACTGGCTCAAAAACAAGCAGGCTAATGAATTAGTCAATGTTATGAAAAAAAAAATCTTTTTCAATTACTGGGAGAATATATAAAAACAATGAAGAAATGAATTATTCAAAAGTAGTGAGTCATCTAAGCCAAAAACTGTATTTTAGAGACACTGTCACAGGAACTAAGAGTCATAAAAACTCCAGGTATTGGTAAGGGAAATAAAAAAAGATGCCCCATTAAAATGCTGATAATCCCTGTGAGAATGTATTTAAAGCAACTCCTAATTAAGTAAGAGATGCTTCCAGTTTCAGCCACACCAGAGCACTTTAACCCTTGCAACATATAGGGACATGTTTTTCATTAACAAAAGTTCAATTTATTTAATTCATTTTTCTTTTGCTGAAAGACAAGCAGAGGGGTTTAACTTTGCTATAAGAAAAATAACAAAAGAGAAGACTAAACTAAATAAGGTTAGCATGAAGCAGTACTCAACAACGCCTTAGCTATGGCATAGCCCAGTGTAAGTAAGCAGTGGACGCATCATTTTAAATCACACCATACAAATAAAGAATTTCTTTAAAGAGGCAGTTTATGTAAAACTAGAAGCATCTGATATCCACCCTGGATAGCTGTCAAGAAGTACAATTAACTATCAGCCACATATGAAGCAAAAAGTAACACCTAACCCTGTATTCAGTAAGCACTGAAGTGTCAGGTAAATGGCTGATACTGATACATGCAGTTGTGAAATGGAAAAACACTGTCAAAATAGACACACATAAGCAACAGGAGAGGAAAGAAGTTCCTAGTGTTGTGCTGCCAGGGAAGGATTCCCTTTTTCCTCTCCCACTCTAGGCCTTCACAAGCATACTTTGTCTTGCCTGAGTCCCCCCAGAAAGACTCTGTAAATTTTGAAGTACTGCTAACATACAAAAATAATCAGGAGACACTACACATCAAACTAAGCTGTATGTAACCTCCATGTGTGCATTGCTTTTCCACCATAAATTGAAGGGAAACATGCCCGGAATTGTTTTGGTAGCATTCAGAGACTGTTTTGGAGATACAACTTCCAGACTTCAGTTCCCTCCGTGTATGTTTCTTCATTCTGAGTTTGCAGGTTTGGAAAATTATCCATAACAATCATCTCCATCAATAGCCTGTGGAGTGGAGCTATCTGTCACAACATGCAACCAAAGATGGAGTACAGACAGGCAATAACTTTATTATGATGGATAATAGATATTAAACAAATTTTATAACAGCATTATTAAATAACCTTACAAGTGTTTTAAACCTGAGCATTGAGAGAAAATAAAAATTATATTACTGCCAAGAAAGCACAAACTTCCATTGCTTCTTCCCATTTGAATGGTTTTTTCTTGTACGCAGAAAGCACAGATACCACCAACAGCTATCATGAACAACTCACTACAAACCATTAATAACCAGGGATGGTTGTTACAAGTAGGGACAGGTGGGTCTACTTCCACTGAAGCTTTTACTCCTTCAGCTCTTTCTATCGTTTATTTCCCTCCTGCACCAACTGCCGACAACACAGATGTTAGCACCCAGGTCAGCCCTGCAGCCATACCAGAGGAGGTGGCACAGGTGGGAGCTGGACAGACACTGCATCTGTGCAGCTCCTCACATGGGGGATCCCCAGCAGCAACACCACATTACAGCTGCCACTCCCAATTACATCTGATTTCCATAAGGGTGCAAACTCAAACCTGGTAAGAAAATTCTTCTCTTGGGTGAAATTAATCCTAGTTTTACCAAGCCTTTACATTTCAAACATATGATGTAGCCACATTTTCACACCTAAACAGTTGTTCTAATCACATTATTATTTTCTAACTTACAGCCATCCAACAATAAAAAGAAACGGAACTCAAGTGCTACATTTAATCTGAAAGTTTCTCACCTCAAATCAACAGCTAAGATTTCCAAATAACTATAATGCATGTTTATTACTTTCAAAGGTACATTTAAAAGCCCACAAAAATTATGTATCATCAGAATGGTGCCAGGATTTCTTGTTATCAGTTTTTATTTTCTCAGGATATTAATGCTCTAAATTATCCAGAAAGCCTAACAACTGACAAACATGTAGGTAAAAAGTCCTAATTCCTGTCCTTTGAGAAAACCCAGCATTTCAAATTACATCTTCATTTTCCATCAGGAATACCATTTACTTACAGACAGGACATTTAATAACAACACCAGAAATGCAGGACCAAGACTGTTGGATCAAAATGAAGAGTTTACCATTTCCAAGAAACATGACCCGTGTCAGCCTGATTGGATGAAATCTGCCTGAGTCACTGTAGTGCCCCAGGATTTAATCCCCTCTGCTGGCCATCCTGCTTTTTGAGCTGCATCTCCTAAAATATGAAAAAGTGGTTAATCCAAAGGTTAAACTGGCACACACAGTTCTAGATGTAGTCCAGTCAGAGTCTAGTCCACGCACATATTCCTTTAAGGCATCGTAGCAGTTTAGATGAAACTAATCAGTGAACTGATCCAGTTGATTCAATTCAATTAATTTTGAATGTTATGATTAAGATCTACTGTACCCATAATTGCTTTCACTTTTTCTCAATGGAGGGATGAAGTAGGAGGAAAGGAAGTTTACTGTACTGTTTCTAACACATATGGAAACATAACATATAAAATCATCTACCGAAGCTTTCAGCTAGAAAAGCTAATAAGCAATTCAACACCTTCATTCAATAATTTAACATTTTCATTCAGTATTTGGGAAGCCATATATATTCTAACAGGAGTCCTGTACAGCATCTGATAGTCAAGTATGCTGAGATCAAAGCCAAATTCCTTCTGAAAGATATGTTGTAGTCAAAATACATGTGATTGGGATCACAGAGGCAAGTGAGTAAACTGAATAACATAGAGACATTCAAATTAGGTGAAGTGCTCCTTAAGGTTTTGGACATCCTATTTTTTTTGCTCCTGGAGAATACGATAAGTTTAGAGTTTCTAAAGTAGATCTTTTACCTAATGCATGCAACTGAATATTTGTTTGGAAATAGATCAGTGAAGGATAGTTCAAATTGAACACCTCAGAAGCATCATTGGAAAGCACGCCCATCTTCAAGGAGAAAAAGTTGATCAAGGATATTTAAACACCAAGCAATTATCTATAATGTTGTCGTCAATCTTAAAATTTTGCAACCAGGGTTTTTAATTTTTCCAAATCACTCTAAGCAGATAAAACAGCCTAAATCTCATTTTTACCATGAAATCAATAAATTAAATAGTACATGCAAAATTTTATTCTAACAGCTATCTAATAGCTAAAAATCTCATCAAAGTGCAGAAAGTTACATCAGTGATAACCCCACCAGAAAAGCATTAGGATGGATAATACAACAAATATTAGAGTGAAGCAAAAAGCAGATTGTTTTCAGAGCTAACTCTGCTACTAAGGAGCCTTGCGTGTTTAATGCAGTCTTCCCTCTGCGATGGCTAACTGAAATTACGGCTTTTCTTACACTGATGATTAAATAACAAATACAGCATTATAACAGGGGAAGATAATGTGGAAGCTCACAGTTAACTGCAATTCTGTAGAACAGTAGTAGTTAATCTCAACATGGAATTCTATAAAATAAGCACAGTAATAAGCAAAACTTAAAGTTTATCAGGATCATTCATGACAATTTTAATACTTGCCATGTTTTCCCGCAAAGATTTTACTCTGGATATGCATCGCTCAGACCTAACAGACACTGCAAAGAAATTTCAGACAACATTTGCATAGGGAAAACACATTCTGGTTCTCAAGAACTTCCAGCATTCCCTCTGGGATGTGCCCACCCTGTGTACTCCATCATCAGCTTTCTAATCTGATTGCTTTTTATCCCATTATCTTAACATACAGAGCTACTCTTTACGGGCCCTTTTTAAACTGTTTGCTAATGATCTGTACTGACTCCCCATAGCACAGGAACTGGGAGACACCGAGGTCAGCCAGTTCTTGTTTTGCGACTACCTAACGTGTACTAACCCGAGTTTGGCTGGAACAGAAGATCGCTAATCACTGCTATTGAGTTTCTAAACAATCTTTACAGGCAAAATCCAAGCTCTTGTGAGCTCATTTGCTGTATATTCTCAGCTCCTCCTGATACACTGCTGCTTTCCTTCAACAGCATCTTTCATAAACAGTGTGTTATATTCATATGTATGCCAAAGAGCTCAAGGTCAACTGAAACAGTTCCACCATCAATATTTGAAGCATAGGCTAGAGAATTATTTTTGGCAATGTTTCATTGCATTATCTCATAGCAAACGTAAAAGGGACAAGAGAGATGTTTCTTAAAGAAGGTCTTATCTCTCAAGAAAGCTCCTGCCCAGCCAGTGAAAAGGGAGTGTTGGCAGAAAGCAATCTGACAGCCACTGACTCTGTAACAAACACGCCAGTGAGACACTACTGTGAAAATCTTTATGATGTTTATAAGGCAGGTTTTTAAATACACACGGAAAAACACCTAGCTGTTGTTCATCTGAAAATTTATTAGATGTGCTTGCTGGGAGCAAACGATGATGATTTAAAACATCCAGAATAGCTCTCTTAAAAATAACTTCCACAATCCACTGAACATTCTGCATTAGTATCTACCCATGAAGGTAACATTACAGACAAAATACCTATTCTGGCAAAAGGATGGTTTATGATGGATAAAGACTACTGTAAGAGTTATCTGTCCTAAAGATTACAACCAATTTTCGAAGACATGCCAGATAGTATAATGTAATTACAGCATCATGGTTCACATGTGTCTGTGAAGAGGCTGGCAAAGGAGGAAGGGACTTAGGAGACTGTAAAAACACAGGAAACAAAACAAGGCATAGGAGAAGAATAAGAATATTCATTTGCAGGAGACATAAGCACCTCAGCAGTAGGTCAGCTAAAACAGCTTAAATGCCTTGGGCATAAACCTGTGCTGAACTTTTTGTTTTAAAAAAAAAAAAAAAAAAAAAAGGAGCTGAGAGGAAATTCAATACCAGCCTACAAGTATTTGCATGGGAGTTAAAAATTATGGCAGAAATGCTTCTCTCCATACCGTATGACGTTATAACAATAACCTGCCATCAATGTTCACAGCTTGGAATTAGACATTACAGAAAAGCTAATCAGGAGGTTGGGGCAGCCCGGGGATAGCTGCTGAAACCTCCATCCTCAGAAATTTTCAGGATTCAGCATAGCAATAGCACTGGCTTAGACTAGATTGAGACAGATCCCTTTTAACCAAAATTTCTAAAATTCTATAAAATGTAGGAAGAATTGAAATGGTAGAAAGCAAATAATAGAGCTTATAATGTGCAATGGCATTAAGATATAAATATAAAATTATAAAGACATTCTTTCCAGATGTAGGTAAGGTATACCACTGACTTGAGATAAACTGTAGAAAAGTTTAGGATAAGTCTGTTTAACATGTACTTGCTGTTTTCAGCAAAATTTAGTTAGATATTCTTAAAATTAATAAACTGAGTGTTCTTGAACTAGTCTCCAGTTTTAGTACTTGATTTACTGATACCAGAAAGAAAAATTAGTTTTAAAAAAATCAAAACCCTTCTTTGATTTTCTGCTTCACCACATATATGAAACTAAATAACTCTCCCATCCCATTTTCATAAATATCATATTTTTCCCCTGACACTAAGATGTCAGTCTAAAGCACAACTTCCAAAGAAAATCTAAAGCATGAACTGAAAGCAAGCTATGGAATATTATTATGACAAAAATGCTCCTGCTCATCAATAAAGAAATGAAGGGGAAAAAAATCCAGTGAAAATGTTCTAATTTTAAAGGACACCATGAAATATTTGTTATGATAATAATAAGAATGACCCAACATCAGTATTGACCTAAGACAGTCAATTTCATTTGGTTTAATGACCCATTATGCATAGTTAATAGCTCAGAGCTTTGCTCTACGCAATTAGATCCAATAGACAAGCATTCTATCTGCCATTTAGTGTTCAGAACTTATTTGCTGCTGATATTCTGAACTTTATTCTTAAAATTCAGCTTTATCTTCTAAGTATCCTTCATGAGACACCCCAACCCCAACCTACATGCCAACTGAACAGGACTCTGGAAGACCACTAAGCAACTTATTTTGCAGAAACGCTTCAAAACTATCCAGAGACTAGCTTTATCTTAGTAATCATTAGGGGTTATGCAAAAAATAAAAATTAGTGCCTTTTGCTATCAGTGACTAGCTTAAGTAAAATGTTAATTCCTAGATGCAGAGTTTTCAGAAGAAATAAAAGTCTCAGAGACTGTAAACTTAAATACTATAAATTACATCAACGAAACCCTCATTTTAGTACTTTGCAATTTGCAAATGATATTTTTAATACTGTAAACACATCGATTTTTATGAAATATCATTTGTATTTCTTTATTTTACTTAAACTGTTTACCCTTTGTTAAGACATTCAATTTTTAAACTGTTTCTTTCAGAATGATGTTTACATTTAAATAATTGCTTCAAACCTACAAAGTATGCATTTGTAGCCCACACAGAAATATCAAAGCTGGTTTAGTGTAGTTAGTTTTGGTACCAGTGACAAAGCAGCACAGAGCAGTTGGTTCAACACATGCAGCTGTCTCACTACCAGCCCAATCACGTACCTGGAGCTCTGCTCAGTGCCCAACTGTAACATCCACCCCTGACCCAACTGTGTGATGCAAAGCCTATTTAGTGCATTACAAATGTGTGATTTTGGTTCAGTTTGGCTAGAAAAGTTATTTCAAGATGTGAGTAAATGCATGAGCTGAGACCACGAGATACTGAAAAAGTCAAAGCAAAGAAGTGTAACAGTTGATACAGGGATCCTTATCAGCTCAAAGATTTGATAGTATTGACAAAAAAAAAAGTTAAGGATTAAAAAAAAAAGATAAATGAAAGGTTATAGAAGATTGGACTGTTTCAGGTAAAAATAAAAAGACAAAGGCTGACTTCCTCACCTCACTGAGGACTGCTGGCCAGCAGAGACTTATCAGCTGTCCCATCAGGGACAGTAAATCTAATAATGCTACCTATTTATTGTTCATATTAGACAATACATATTTTCCAACATTTAATACTTCCTGCCCTTTTCCCCAGTGCTAAAACGTATCTGACCAAGACTGACATGAACATGGTAGAGGTTACACCAGAATACACAGATATTTTAAAGGCCACATGGATGCGCCTGTATGAGCTGCAATCACTGATTGCCCTCCACAGGGCATACAACAATACCATTCTCAGAAGAAAATAGCCTTACAAAACTACTCCATAGGCATCCAAACAAAATATTGTAGTGAGAAAATATGAAAAATAAATACTATAGTATGAAATTAATTAAACTTAATTTAAACTCTTCAACAGCTAAATGCTGCAGTCCTCGAGTTTAAAGCATGATATTTCTCATTGTGCATTTTCTCATTTAAAATGTGATTAACAAGATTCGAGCATTTGGCTTCTGGAAGACAGCTGACATTTCCTCACTCTCAGTATTCATGCAATGAATAAAGACTATAATACTTGATGCATGCACACAAAATCAAAGAAGCTATCATGTGTAGAGTCAAATTCAAACACAATTCCAGGCATAAAAGCAAGTAAGGTCTAAGTATGAGTAGCTTTATACTTAGAATCATAAATATCTAATTCCAGATATATCTATTAACTCACATTTCATGCATCAGTACTTGGAAGGATTCGGAGAGAAAAGAAAGAGGCCATGGATAAGGAGGCAGGAGTTCTGTGCGAGTGTTCCAGGTCTTTGCATGTTTGCAGGCAACAGCTGAGAACAACTACTTCTTCAGGTTTCAGAAGCTCCGGGAGGTCCAGCCTTATCAGAAGCAAACTGCCCACAGGTCACTTCTTTCCACCACCATCTTGGAACTAGGCCACTCAGAAAAATTTAGCATCCAACAGATCAGAGACAATTATGATTTAATTATTTGTCCCACAAAATGGTAAAACTCTCCTTTTTGTACTCTTTTCATCTAATCCTAGATGCCCATTCACAGGTATCCCACACCAGTCTTTAACGCTGATTCTTAGTAATTATCATTACCTTTTCATCAAGACCACATATACGATAGTATTAGTTTAACGTTCTTGAAAGCTCCTGAACTCTTCATGGAGTTGAGCTGAGTTACAGAAAGAAGAGAACAGTAACCACAGTCTGTTGATACAATGACATCCAGTCATTTCACTGGGAGTCTTATTTACCTCTAACACTTCAATAGTTCTTTCATATAATAAAAATTCATTACTACAGACTCTCTAATTCACAAATCTAAGAATAATTTAGCAATATCGATTAGACTTTGAAATATGAATGAAGTGCAATTGCACCAAGTCATTACTCCATTCCACAGGTCAACTCGTGACACAACAAATATGGATGTACCAGAAGTAACTAAGCACTTTATAAGCATACGACAAAGTCAACATTAACTGAATGCTTATGTTTTTTTAGGAACATGCTGATAGCAGTTAAGTACAGTTCTTTAAATTCGTACAGTAAGTCAGTACAGCTGCTGCTTCTCAGCAATCGCTTTTTGTACGATTTTCAAAACCAAAAACTTCCTTTGTATTCTGCTTGTTTAATTTAATGCCAAGATTCTCAATTTACAGATGCTAATTTTGTCTTTGACTTCTCTCAGCGAAACTATGCCTTAGATGAGAGGGAGAAAAAATAAAAAGTGTCTGGCTGCTGGCAGTGGAATATTTTGCATGTAAGCTGACTTGCACTTTAAATAGCCCTGCACCGATCAACCAATTGCTAAGCAGGAGTCCAGGTACTGTGTTGTTGCAATTATATGCAGAAAACCGTTCATCTGTGGAAACTAAAGGCTAGGAATAATGGTTATATCTAGGGCTAATGGGTATATCTACAAAATGGAAGAAGCTAAATTCCCAAAAAGTACTTCTTAACGTACTGGAAGTATATTTGGTGAATATAGATAGGGACAGAAGAGAGAAAAATCTTCCATATTCCTCTATTAGAAATAGGCAAATTCTTGCCTAGCAGATATGAAACCTGCTGTTCCCTAAGCTCGAAATGAACATTTCATTAAGTATCATCCACTGAGTTAATCAAATATCTATAAAGCTAAGCATGTATTTATCCTAGAATATTAAACCTGTAAAAACAACTATAGGAGATGAAAAAGTAAAATGCTGGAAAGGAGGAATGGACATTCTGGGAAGTATTCTGAAAAAAATAGGACATGCTGCAAAGTCATTCCAGTCTTGCAGTTCTGCTATCAGGGCTCTCACCTTCACACCCCCTTTAATTTTCATTCCTATTCTTCTTCTACAAAGAGATACTTCCCTTATTTACAGATTTATAGGTTCAGCTCTTACAGTTCTTGCATGCAAAATTATCTGTATATTACAAAATTCTATGTTAAGAGAAAAGTTGTTTGCTTTTATATTGAATTACCAATATTAATCCCTGAAACTGGAGCCTATCTTTAAAATACAATGACAACATTAAGAATATATTTAACGGCTAAAGTCAGAAACAAACACATGAGGTACAAAAAAGCTGATACCTGGCACAGCAGGAGTACACTAATGGTCTTTATCAATTTATGAAAAGTTCTGCCTCTTTGTAAAAACAGGAATATTTTCCTTTCTCATCGAAATTGAGAATTTACAGGTTTAACATTAGGAAGCCTTTTTTCCCTTCAGACATAAGCAAATACATTGACAAAGGATGAATCTCCTAGTCCGCTCATTCAAGCCAATTACTTTTGTCAGTAACAATGTATAGTCAATTATGTGGCAAACAGAGCAAAGAATCAGTGGGAACAAGGAGGACCTGGGTAACTACAGGCTGGTCAGCCTCACCTCTGTGCCTGGCAAGGTCAAGGAGCAGATTCTCCTGGAAACCATGCTAAGGCACACGGAGAGCAAGGAGGTGGCTGGTGACAGCCAACATGGCTTCACCAAGGGCAGATCATGCCTGACCAATTTGGTGGCCTTCTATGACAGGGTAACAGCATCAGTGGACAAGGGACCAGCAACAGATATCATCTACCTGGACTTGTGCAAAGCTTTTGACACTGTCCCGCATGACATCCTCCTCTCTAAACTAGAGAGACATGGCTTTGATGGACAGACCACTCGGTGGATAAGGAGTTGGCTGGATGGCTGCACTCAGAGAGTGGTGGTTAATGTCTCAATGTCCAGGTGGAGACCAGTCACAAGTGGCGCCCCTCAGGGGTCCGTGTTGGGCCCAGCCCTGTTCAACATCTTTGTCAGTGACATGGACAGTGGGGTAGAGTGCACCCTCAGCAAGTTCGCCGATGACACCAAGTTCTGTGGTGCTGTCAACACGCTGGAAGGGAGGGATGCCATCCAGAGGGACCTTGACAGGCTGGAGAGGTGGGCCCGTGCCAACCTCATGAAGTTCAACCAGGCCAAGTGCAAGGTCCTGCACCTGGGTCATGGCAATCCCAGGCACAGATACAGGCTGGGCGGGGAATGGATTGAGAGCAGCCCTCAGGAGAAGGACTTGGGAATGCTGGTGGATGAGAAGCTCAACATGAGCCGGCAATGCGCCCTTGCAGCCCAGAAGGCCAACCGCATCCTGGGCTGCATCAAGAGAAGCGTGGCCAGCAGGTCGAGGGAGGTGATTCTCCCCCTCTACTCTGCCTTGATGAGACCCCACCTGGAGCACTGTGTCCAGTTCTCGAGCCCCCAACACAAGAAGGACATGGACCAGTTGGAGAAGGTCCAGAGGAGGGCCACGAAGATGATAAAAGGGCTGGAGCACCTTTCCTATGAGGACAGGCTGGGAGAGTTGGGGCTGTTCAGCCTGCAGAAGAGGAGGCTCCGGGGAGACCTTATAGCAGCCTTCCAGTACCTCAAGGGGGCCTACAAGAAAGATGGGGAGAGGCTGTTCAGTAGGGCCTGTTGTGATAGGATGAGGGGCAATGGTTTTAAAATAGAGGGAGGTAGATTCACATTAGATATTAGGAAAAAATTTTTTACAATACGAGTTGTAGAACACTGGAACAGGTTGCCCAGAAAGGTGCCCATCCCTGGAAACGTTCAAGGCCAGTTTGGATGAGGCTCTGAGCAACCTGATCTAGTCAGGGATGTCCCTGCTCCTTGCAGGGGGGTTGGACTAGATGACCTTTGAAGGTCCCTTCCAACTCTAACCATTCTATGATTCCATGAACATGAAACTGCGAAGACCACTGACAACAGGGATTTGAAAGGATAAATGAGCATTTGTTTCTGTGAAATAGAAGAAATAGAACCAGTCATTTCTGTCTGATGCCGGACCAGGGTGGGAGATGACACCAACTATTGCATTCAAACTCCACAAAGAAAAACAGCAAAAGAGAGTTGATGTCCCACTCCATTCCCTTGGCCCTGTCCAGCCATCCTGTGGCTGTATCTGACTCCAGTTCCCCTCACCAAGCCTGATCTTGACCCCTCCATCCTGTGGATCAACATCCCAGCTTGACCTTGGCCTCTCTGTGGAGGTCCCTGGACAGGCCCTGGCTGGCAAGGCCCCACCCTGCTGGGGAGACCCCACAGACCCCCACCCCCACGGAGCTCCCAGCCTCACTGCACCCTTGCAGTAAGTTTCAAATAAACATAAAAAAAAAAAAAAAGAGTATCTGATAAAACATTTTCCAGTAAGCAATTTCCCCATAAGATCATCTCAGACAATCTGACTGATATTCAGATACACTCAAGGCACTAGAAATCTCACAGCTAATTCTTGCATTAGGGATATTAAAGAATTTCCTCCCAACTTTAACTCAAAACCAGGCTTTTTGCAGTAGGTTTACTCAAGCAGAGAAGGCTCTTTGAATAAGATTTTTCTCAGCTTATTCTAATCAAGCACCCTCAAAACATTAGGTGCATTCATCACCTATCACTCTGCTGAAAACAAAATAAATAGAAAAAAAAAATAGCAGTCCATTAGCCTTAAGTAGCTTGTGAGGATGTTTGTGTTTCACATGGATACACTTAATTAGTGCTGTGAGTGGCAGAGCTCCATTACCCTCCCCCTTCATCCTCTGTAAAAATTACCCAACTGCATTATGAACCATATCTTTTAAACAATGCTCTGTGTTTCTAATCGGAAGACACAGGCATATGGTCTGAGGTGCTCATTCTAAAAAGTGAGTAAAATCATAGAGAGCATAAGTAAGGTCAACCTATGTAACTGTAAACTACAGAAAGTCTGGACCCACCTGCAGTACCCATCAGATATCTTGCGACTGCTACGCTGCTTGTTAATTCTTTAAATATGAAAGAGTTACTGAAAGTTGAGAGCATTCATAGAGAAATAAAAATTTACATTTTTGGTACAATGCTTTGCATTTTATATCAGCATGAAAAGCCATTGTGTGCTCTACTTGCTTTTTTCTAAGCAGTTGCGTTCACTGCAGAAGCATTAACCAAGCATATTCTATCCACAAAGGCAAAAAAAAACCCTGTCTACAGTAGGTACTGCTTACACTTGTATCGACACTGTGTGGCACCTTTTATTCCTCCCACGAAAGGATTTCATAAAGAACTTCCCTATCTGCTTTACATTGTTACTGATTCCAATTATAGATAGAAAACTTGGTTCTCTATTATAGGTCACAAGGCAAGAGAGCTCCGTTTCCCAGAGATTTCAGCCAGAACAAGTTTGGAGTTTTTTAACCAGGTGTAACATGGACCTAACCCTGCTCTCAAAAGCCACTGCCTTGTGCTGGCTTGTACATAAAAGCAAAACTAGAGGCATAGTCACACTCCTCTCAGATTGTACCATCTGAATGTGCAATTCAAATGTGCTCAGAAAAGCTACGGTATCTTTTAGTGGAAAATATAATTCTATAAAGCTTGGCAAAAGCTGCATTCATGCAGCTTACATTACATTAAAAAAATAAACTAAGTAGAAAGTGGGCCTGCTGCCCTCAGTCCTACTGATGAATCCTTTGCCAGTCAAGTAATAGGAACTCTAAGTGAGGGGGAAAAGCTCTACAGGACTTTAGCCAGAAAAGGCTTTAATAGGATCAATTGGCTACTGCAAGGAACACATAGGAGTACATCATCATAAGACAGGCCTCTAACAAGATATGGATCTTGATTTATATTTTATCATCTCTGGAGTAAACAGTAGATTTGTTTGGGTTTTTGTTTGTTTTATACACGTGCATACACTCATATTTATAGTCATGTGTGTATTTACAAAGCAAGTATAACGAATCAGGCCAAAAACCAAAGTCCATTAAAGAAACACCAAATGCCCTAAATTCAGTTCTATTTTCAATCTTAAACTTCCGTATGTCTAATACACACATTTCTTGACTGTTATACGAAAACCAATTTTGGTCTTCCTGAATTCACACTGCTAGGATTGTCTGCCTTTAATCAGAATTGAATTTGCCAATTAAGTCTCCCTTTCTCCTTCCCTTACTGGTATACACGTAAGAACTTAAAAATAAATAACAAAGTCTTTAGCAAGACAAAAGGCTCTACAACATCAGTCATTAGTAAGTTAATTCTTCTAGTTATGTTCACAATAAATATTTTCTCTAACGTTTGATACTTCAGAGATTTCCAATACTGTCCCATTGTCTGAGCAGTGCTGGAATTAGCTTTACAGAATTTGCCATTCTTAAGTAACCTTTAACAGACTGGTCAGCCCAGGAGTTTAAAATTTCAAGGCACCCAAAAATGTCTTCTCTGAATACTAAGTTTTTAGGTGCTTAGTCATACTTATCTCAAGTGCAACATGGATATTATAGTTAATGAATTCAAATAGTGAAAGGTATCAAGACAATAACAAATATAAGATCTCATTAAATTTATTCACTCAGTCTTAACAGTCAATTTCACAGGTCCAAGATTTCACAGTTTCAGAGATTTTTGTTTACTTGCCTATCTTGAGAAACTACTCCTCATCCCAGAAAATTGACTACAGTGCTAGCATGCTAAGTCAACAGCGCTTCACTCTACCCAACGGAGCCGTCTCCAGAAGTGGCTGCACACTTGCTCAGGGAAAAAAAAAAAAAGTTCAGTGAACACATAGATCATATTTCCAGCCAATACTCTCTCAGCTTCCAACTATTTTCACCTGAGACAGTTCCTGAAATGAATGTGATGCAAATATATTAAGTAGCCTTTATTTAACTGTCTTTCATGAACTCATCCAATCTACTACTGATTTTTTTTATATTACTATAAGCTCATAAACCAGCTGAGACTGACTAGACACAAAGTAGACCAATGAGCTAATCTTACAGCAACTATGCAGAGTGTTTGCCTTGGAATGAAAATGCAGATGTTGGAAACTGATCTAAACCTAGTCATTTCTCAGATTTTTAAAGATATCTTTTTTTCATGAAAGCCAGCAGCGCTTTTTTGAACTGTCCTTGGGCCTCTATCTTCCAGACTAAAAGTAGCAACAGTATTGTTTCCCCATTACTGATCATTAGTTATCAGGTGTGATAGTAGAAATTACACAAAAAATGTCCACAGATAAGCAAAATCTGACTCATTTCTCTGCAGATCTGGGTAGTAAGTGTCAGCATAGCTTATTTGCCAGATAAGCTATTAACATTTTGCAGACTTTTTGCCTGCATACTAATAAACACTCCCTGCTAAATGCACAATATTTGAAAGCTACAAAGGAGGACAACACAAAACAAGGAGAAAAGTTATACTTTTCAAAAACATCTGAAAATAGCCTGAAAATATTTATTGAGAGAGATATTTTTAAATAATTACATCTTTCTCATAAAAATATGTACTTCCCCAGGAGACAACACCCAAGTCTTATCTTTCACATGGAGTAAAGAACATATTCTGCAACTGTATACTATATTGCTGGTTTACCTGGGTTCTGCAGTCCTTCCCTCTGACTTCCGCTCCCTCTTCATAAAGTAGAATGGCAAATTCATTACTTAGGCTTAAGGTAATTTATTCAACCTCAAGATTGGTCCAGTGTGAAAGGAAGCGCTACTGATCAACTGCAGAATGCACTAGCCTAGCTGATATTAAGCGGCTAGTGGCAATAATGTATAGGAGTCCCAATTCCACTGCTGAAGACCTGTGCCTTCCCCTCACCATATTTCAGTTTGTTTGCCTTAAGGAGAAATCAGAAAATGTACACTAAATTTTTAAACAGGTTTTCTGGAAAAAAAAAAAATCTTCACTGTGATACACTGATTTGAAAATATCATAGTTGTTCTTCAGTCTGTGCAAATAACAAAGAGTTACATTAAGATCAAGGACAGGTAAAAACATTGGTCTTGAATATACTAGCTGGACATAGCACATACTGCTCAATAAAGTAATATCCAAGGTAAATGTAATGCTCTGAGTGAACGAAATAGTTTTAAAAGAAAAAAAAAATCAATCACAGGCATGAAGAAGAAGAAATCTATTCAATGCCCTTGATTCCAATCCATTAATGGTTAAGTCATGGTTGACTTTACTTCTAAGATTCAGTGTTTTTCATTCATGAGATCAATATAAAAGACACAGATCTGACCTATATCAAGGTTTTCTCATGCAGTACTTCAGTTGTGTATCTTCACATTTTCGTTTCACAGCATGGTGAAATGCTGAATGCTGACCCTGTTTGCTTTTTACATTATCTTCAAAATGTTTTATTATATTTTAATTTCAGTATCTATGATTTAAAGTTCAATTTCAACATTATCACAGTAGCTTTCCTACAGCTATGGGATCTCCCTACATTTTTAATATAAGCTATTCATCAGCACTTTTATAATTAGGCAAAATGTTCCAAGAAGCTAATAAGAGCAAAGAAGATACATTATCACATATCTTGATCTGACATTACAAAACAGAGCATCATTAAGAAAAGAGAACAAGATAGGAAGAGAAAGATCAAAGTGACAATAGCAAGATGATTCTCAAAGACAGTAATGCTTATGCAAAACTGTTCTTAATTGTTTTTTTTCTTTAGCCTTCCTTCTATTGAGCAGAATCAAGTTTTTAGAAATGCATGATTGTCATAAATCAAATTGTCATAAATCAATCACGTTTTAAGCTTCCAGGTGCACTAGGCAGGGCACAATGTTACTGCAGTAGAGCAAAAGCAGAGAAAAAAAAAAAATTGTGTACTGGAATCAGAGCTAGACTAAGACAGGGAAGGGCAAATAAGGATATGAGTTTGAATTCATTCTAATGTCATAATTACTGAGCTAGGCATACAACTTGGTCTTTATTGCACTACAGTCTAGAAATTTCTATACCAAGCTGAACTGCACCAGACATATCTAAAAAAAATACAACTTCTGGAAATAGTGCAACTTACTGCCAGAGGTAGTAAATTTTGGAACAAAACAAGTTAAAGATCAGAATTAGAGAGTTGTATTTATAAGTATTCTTATGGTTTAATACAGCAGTCTGGGGGAAAGAAAAAAAAAAAACAAACAGAAAGGCCTCCACAAAATGGTAAAACTTAAACCTCCAATGCTGTACAGCGTTAAAGAACTGACTGAAGTGGATGTGAACTGCCTCCTCCTTTAAGTCATCAGGTCTTAAGTAGAAATTGGAGAGTAAATTTCTGCTAGCATTACACATACTGCCCTCTCTGATTCACTGCTTTCATGCATCTTGCTGTTCTCTAATTTATAAAGATGTAGACAAAATATAAATATGCACATCAGATCTGGAAACAGACCGTGCAGCTTTCCTTCTTAGTTAGGAAAGGATCAGACGTGAAATAGTGCTGCAGACAAGTTTTGAGAATGATACACTTGATGTGTCAATGAAGACTAAAATAAAGAATGCTGCATGTAAATCCTAGAAATGAACTGCATGATTTATATAGAAACACAAAAGGAGAAAACCAATATATACGCTTAAAAATCTTACACTTAGTGGTCTCTTCTTCAACAAGAAAGTTAAATACCATTATTAATCTTAACAGCTGCTAAACACTTCACAGGATCAGATCCTAGGAAGTTACAAATTCATATGCGGTAAGACAGTTGGAGATACACATACCCTGCTGTAGAATAACAACAAACAACATCAAGAAGTCTGGCTATGTATCTTAAGAACTACCGTGAAGCTGTGATAAACTGAATAGCGAATAAATACCTGACTGCAGAAAATGCTGTTAGAAGGCATCTAATGCTCAAACGGAAGATGTCATCATAAAAATCTTACAGATATATCTTGAGCTTTTCAACAGAGGTCTCATTTATGCAGATACTTGAAATGGAAATATAGGGAAAATACAGTGATCAGATTCAGTGTTTTCACACTAATCTGGATTTGATGGTATAAAAATTTCAAACATAAAGTCTTTCCTCTAGCCTGGCCTGAGAACTGCAAAAGCATCTCATTCAAATCATACCTACAGTTATCACCCACTGTAAACAAAATCAGACTGAGTTGTCTTAATCTAACTTTTCCTGAAAATTCTCTTTTGTCTGGACTCCAGAACTTCGGAGTTTCAAGATTCTCCTTCGTTCTCTACCTTCTACCTTGCACTAATGACCAGCATTCACACACAGAACTCAAGTTCATGACTGCTGCAGTCAGTTTCACTGACTAACTGTAAAATATATTTTATGATGGTTTTTTTTTCATTTGATTGGTTGTTGGGTTTTGTTAGTTTGTTTTTTTAAGTATAGAAGAGACAATTTTAAAACCTGGCTAAAGAAAGCATTCTAGATATTTTCAATGAAGTTATTACATTGCTTTAGCGAATTTACCATCAAGCCTGTTGGAGCAGGAATCAGACCCAAGACTGACCCAAGAACGCTGCAACACCTACACCAAATCAAAGAATCAGTTCTGCATGGCAAGACTTGATTAAATGCACTCAGACTGAATGTGCAATCTCCAGAGTCAGTCACAGTAGCATTTGGAAACTAAATCATGTGAGGTGTAGCCTTGTGCCTAGCTTGTCCAAATATCCTAAATAATTCTTGGCACCTTATCAAACATAATCAATTTCATTGAGAAACACACATAAAAACTCTAATTTCTTTATTGCAGGGCAAATTATTTCTTAAAGCATTATACAGTAAGAAGTACTGTGTCTAATGAGGCATTACATATTCTGCTAGCTCCCTGTAAAGAAGCGTTTGGCAGAAATCAGGATTTTAGAAATGAAAATACAGGAGAAAATTTCTGGCTTCCTTATGTTACCTCCCATCATTAAGACAGCAGGTAACAGCCACTCAGAAATCTTTCAAAAATGAATTTACACTAAAATGTTTATTTTCATTCTGTAGTTTAAGTCACTGCTAAAATAATTGCATACAACAAATGGCAGGATTATGTTTTTGTTGATGATTTACTTTTGTTCTTCATTAGATAAAAGAATTTCCCCCTTCCCTCTCAGAACTATTGAGATATTTAGCATTCCTGTTCCTCTCCACTCAGTTTCATGCTCAACAGGTTGTTCTTCATTCCATCTCATTCAATTTACATGATTTTCAGACTGCTTCCTTCTTGCGATTACTGTTCCAAGCCTTCAGCTGCTGACTTACAAGATCAATATATCTTGTAATGGAAATAACTCTGTACCAAGAAAGCTTTTTAGTATTAAAACCAAAAGTGCAATGGATTATAAATTTATTAAAGGCAGAGTCTCTTATACTGGCATATTTTAGTCTGTATTACAAAAACATCTGAGATCTGTGGGGTTTTCTATTAGGCTTTCCATCAGGCTTTTCAGAGCTAAGTGTGCACAAGCGTGCCTCCTTTCACTCCGTGAGATATACATGATCAGCACTGGGTAAAACAGTGCCCTCTGCAAAAGCACTTTTGTCATTATTTATATCAGAATTTCTTACATTTCTTTTCCTAGTTCAATATAAAAGATAATTCTGTGTGTCTATGTATATTTACATAAAAAAAACATGTGCCTATGAAGTAACTGAGCAGTCATTGAATCCCTTTGCTCTGTCATACAGACTCACTGTCTGTTTTTAAGCTATGAGCACACACTACTGCTAGCAGGGACAAATCAGCTACATGGGTTACACTGTGCACTGGGACCCAAGTGTTTCAACATATGGTACTCCACCTGCATGCTCTGTTTTGCCTCAGTTACGTTTATGTTTCCTTTATGCATGAATTATATTTTTTCTGGGTTTTCACCTAGCCTGACAATACTAGGTGTGCACAAGTCTTTTATTTTATTTTCCCCAGATAAAACATATGCAAACTTTTTATTCACTGTACAACAGCTATTCAATTACTTTTCCAAGGCCTGCAAAGCAATTTTGCTAAGGACCCTGAGGAAGGAAAAGCAAACCATCACTTTGCATCCTGGTGTTGGTATACCATCTTGTACAATCAGTAACCCGAGGAATGAAATCTGCCTGCACCCTAAGACAGAACAATAATAATATGGGCTGTCACACAAGAACATAATTGGTGAGGTCTAGCAACGAGTTTACTTGTGGTCCAGTCCGAAGTCCAACATTTGAATAATCCTGCAACAAGTGCTTGGAGAGGTCATATTTCTGAAATACAGTATCATAGCATCCCCTCAGTAAAGCAAAACCAACTGAAAATGTAAGTTGTCTCAGAACTAGGTATTAACAGAATCTAATATACTTTTCAATTAAAATCAATTGATAATAGCCATAGAATGAAATGCTCTTTAAATCTTTATGAGTTATCCCCCAGTTCCTGGGGAGTTTAAAACCTAGTGAATCTTTTAGCTTTGTCATAATTTTATTCAGATGAATATCCAAGTTTGTTTCTTTTTCTTAGTAGCAGATGTTATTCTGAGAACAAAAAAAAAAAAAAAAAAAGGCAAAAGGACACCTACCCCAGGTATTTCTCATTTGCGCCAAACAACAAAAAATCCACAGTCTTCCTGCTCAGTTTTCACTTTAACACATACTCCCCTCTCTTGAAGGCAGAGATATCTACAGCCACATAGCCTTGGATAAACTGCCAGTTGTCCCGTTCAAACCTGCCTTGCCTTAGAGTCAAGCAAGGAGGAAGCAGCCAAATGACAAATTTGTACTTGCCCTAGGAGCAGCCTGCTGCCCATCCAAACCACAGAAGATGTGCTTTAGGGAAGGTCAGACCCTACTTCAGGTGTGCAGATCCATTACATTTCACATTAGCAATAGCTCAGTCAGAGGGCTCACCCTTCCCTTCCCCTAGAGCAATCTCAGTGGTCTGCACAGATAAAGAGACTGGATTCCAACACCACGTTAAAGTCGTAAGTCCTAGAGACAGTATTTATGGCTCTATCACTGTAGCCTGCTCTCCTGCTTTGGACAAGTCAGCACAAATTTATCTGTTCAGTCAATGAAATACTGGAGGCAGCTACTTCTCGTCTCACACATGGTAGTATAATTCCTGTTGCAAAAAGCCCCTGATTTTTGTAAATCTCAAAATAGTTTAATAATGCAAATTAGACTAGATAAAACCCCCATTCAACAATCAAATCACTTGTTAATGAAAGTTACATGAGGTCTCCTTTGGTCCAGTGGAAAAAATAATGAAACTACAGATATGATTTTAAAAAACCAAAACAAACAAACAAAAAAAACCCCACCCACATCACAAAAAAACACCACACCACCTACAAAAGATATGTTCATATTAGAATTATTAAGTTTTGACTCAAACAACAATTAACACACTCTGTCACTTTTAATATCAGTACTTTTTTTCCTGTTATATGTAATATATTTTGTAAAATGCTTCTGCTATTAATCATATGAATGCTATCACCTAACATACCTCTCCTCTGTCTTTTTTAATAGTAGAAGCTACAGTGTGTTTCATTTTTCATTTGCTTGTGTGTGTGTCAAGGGCAACCAAACATAACATGCAAAAGCACAACATGATCCATGGATATTTACGGTGGTACATGCTCTGTAATTTATTCTAATAAAATTATTCCAGCACAAAATAGAATTAACAAGGTTGAGAGTAATTGAGCTGATATGTCATTGCGTACTAATTTTTAAAGGGTTTTTAAAACAGCAAATAGCTTTTCCTAAGATGTTTGTATTTGAATCTTGTACTAGAGAGGAAGGTTTAGTTTTCTGGTCACATAAGCACAAACTACCACTGGTTCCAAAACCAAGTCTTTCTGGAGATTTAGGCTAATGGCCTGAAACTTTGATTCAGTTTTCCTGCCCGTAAAACAGGGATGAAAATGAACATCAACTTCTTATGAAGATTCTGTAACCAGCATATATTTGCGAAGCACTATGACGATGAAAAGCGCAATTACCTACTTACTATGCATTATGATGCTAAGATATAGTTGAATGCCACCTAAAATATCATGGCTTTTGTGATTTTAAAAACTATCAATAGCGAATGAGTTGTCATGGAACTTGATAACACAAGAGTAGCTTCTTTTCCTTCCTTGTTCTCCTCCTCCTTTCTAGAATAGACAATCTTACATTTCACTTTTCCAATCTCATTTCTAAGCACTTAGCCAAAGGAGCTACTGCCAGGATGAGTGGCTTGTGCCTAACACTGGTCAGCAGGGACAAGAAAATATTAAGCCTGGCAGCTGTTGCAGGACTGCACAGAAACTCTTTTTAGCTCTTGTATACTAGTAAAGATTGGTACACTCACTAGCTTTTCATAGAAAGTTACCTTAATTCTGGATTTATACACCAGAAATAGCAAGATCTTAATCTATAATTATTTGGACAGATGAGAAAGAATTTTACTTGTGTGGCATATTTCATTACTGACTTGAGAGCATCCATCAGATCCAAATCATCAGTAAAATATCTCTTTAAAAAATAATATTAAACCAGAATAACAATGAAAACTTTTTCATTTTGTTTGTGGAAAGCCAATGAAGTGAATATTACAGTGGAATCATTTGTGCAACACTAAGAATGGCGGTCAAACTTAAGATGAGAAATTTTACGTTCTTGCTTCATGCAAGACTGTCACATAAAAGTCATCCCATTGCTACATTCAAAATCCTGACCAGATAACCCACAGGAAAGGAAGTAACATTTTCATAAAATTTTACAATAGTTTGTGTAAACCCTGTTAGTCTATCTCTGGTCAGTTCCTCACAGCTCTCCAATAACTCGAATATATGTTTGGGAACTTAGAAAATAAACTCATTCATTTCTTTTACAATGTCAGTGCAACAACTACCATCTTCAAATACCATATCAAATATCCATAGGCTGCCTAGAGAGTTCCATTATTTTGTTATCATAACTTTGATTTCACCTTTCTGTGAGAAAACTCAGTAAACAAATGATTTAGAAATGAAAGAGAATTAGTTTAAGAAGAACACGTGTCCCAAGAACAAACCACAATACAGGCTGTTGAAGGACAGTAAATGTGTTTGCCTTTTGGCTTTAACAAGAGTAACTACACTCGTAATTTCTCAATAATTTGATATCTAAACATGTTCAGAAAGAGGCAATCAAACAAGGGTTTATCCTCAAGGAGAACTGCTGCTCTGCTGAGGAAATGAAGCAAATCAAATCTTTCAAAGGCTGATGCATTTTTGAGGCTGCAGAGTAAGGGCAGTTTGTACCCTCCTACCTCCTTGCACGCAGGGACAGGTGCAGGAGGTTGACGTTGCAGAAAAATCCTGAGATTTTATTTAACTGAAAATTAAAGCCATCAGATTCTGTTTGCAAACTGAAGCATCCTGTTAAAAAGCATGACACGTCCAAGGCTTTATGAAAACATTTTCTTGTATTTGCTGCGAGGAGAAGTCAAGTTATCTCAGATTTCCCTCTGCTGAATGAACCAAGTCATTAAACTGGCATTTGCATTGAAAGGCTTTTCACAGGACTTTCTGTCAGGCCTTTCAAACAGGAATGAAATGAATGAGGGCCAGCTTACAAATGATGCATTGTTGAATCTATGTGGGAGCAAATAGCCACCATTGTGAGTGCAGGTGGGAAAGAAAAATGAATAGACAAGGAAGCTCACGGAGACCGAGAATCTCATTATCGATGGACTATGTGCACGTCTTTAATGAAGTTTACCCAATAAAAGATGGATTTTTTTTTTCCCCAATGATCCTCTTTAAAAATTAATTACATTGAAAAATATACAATGGTGAAGCATCTCAAAGATTATATATGCTCCTCTTTCGTCATTACGCTACTAATTAAGCATAATCTCAAAGCATAATCCCAAAGCATTCTAGCATTTCAAAATTCAACTCAGTTTCTTACAGAAATATCCTCATGGCCTTTCATTCAGATGAGGAAAGTGAGGCATAAATTACCAATAGTATGCAAGAAGAATGACTTAAAACATAGTATTTTTTTTTTTAACTCCAGTCTTTTAACTAGGGAATTACACATTAGTCTTCATTTTATCTTCGAAGTAGGATGCAACAACTTGCTCAAATGCCAAAAATTTAAACAAACATGAACAAAACCAGAAGCAACAGATGCTTCAATGACAATATATGGAAAATATTATCTCCCTGACACAGTCTTTTTATCTGTAAATAGTATGATAGTCTTCTGCCGTATTCTTCACAGCTACTTCATCAATTTTCTCTCCTGTTGTCTGGTGTCAGCTTTTATCCACATTTTCCTCACTGAAAAGGCACTTCAAGTCTACTTTCAAAACATTTCTTTGCCATTCTGTTGTCTTCCTCCTACTTTTGTTTTTCAATAGAATACACACCGTATTTTTGCACTGTAGTTTCTGTATCAGTCTCTCACCATCGAATTTTGTAAGCCTTTATGTGTTACAATTTACCATTAAAATGTTTATTTCTACTAATTTTCAACTTAGAAACTGTATCTCCCTTTCCTAAGAATATCATTACCTTCACTTGATTCTTAGAAAATGCTTATTTTACTCCTCAACCACCATGTCACCCCAGAGATCTTAACTACTTTATAGTTTTTCTCCACATTTGATAACATTAAACAGTATGGGATCAGGAACTGATCCCCAATGGACTGCAATAACCATTTGAGATGACTGTGCCTTTCTAATGGAGTCAACATGCAGAGTGTTTTTATTGTTCTATTTAAAATGTAATAAAAGCAACACCCTAAAATGCCTTACAGAAGTCTAACGTCATGTTTCTGCCATGCCATACTGTAATACCAAGTCATCAGAGCTACCACGGTTTTAGCACTGAAAGTACCATCACTGCTGCAACAACCCACTGAGACAATAAGCCTTGCAAGAAGAGCTGAACATTTTACAACAATTTTACTTCCACTAGAATAACCATCTAGTCCTCGAAATCAAATGTCTTCAAAACTGAAGTCAGGAAGGGAGCATAGGCTGCGAATCCCAGACTCACCCATCTAAGATGTCTAAAGAGTCAGGATTCAGACAAACTTCTCCGTACCTTGTACACCTCTTAACTTTGTGTTAATTATGAATCTCATTTGCTGCTGATCCTCATGCATTCCAGAGAGATTAAGCAAGTCTCATCAGGGACTAAAGTAGCAAATACGAGATTTTGAAACTAAAAAGGTTCAAAGCACTAACAAATACATTTGGAATTTAATTAAAAACACAAAGCTAGCCTGACAATGCCTTTTTTATTATTATTTTACTGATTAGAAATAATTATATTCTTTTTTACACTTAAGACACAAGTATTAGGCTGGACATTCATCCACTCTCTGTTCTTTTTAAATATTGATACAACACTATTAATCTTCTGGAATTTCCCTAATGCTCCAAGATTTATGATACCAGTGTTACAGATGACTTGCTCAGATAAGTTTTAAAATAGCTGCAAGAAGTTCAATCCAAATATCTTGACGGAACTCAAGGGTTAAAAATATTTTGCTTCAATAAATACACTACCTACTAGGAAACTGGACAATAATTCATTATCAGTTTAACTATATAAATTAGTACTTTTCCAAAACAAAAAAAATAAGACACATTAATTTTCCTGAATTATTGGTAATATCAATTTATATCATCTTCTATTTCCTTTTGTCCCCAAGACATACATGCTTATTTGTAAAAATATATAATATATTTTATAATACTTATATTTTAAACACAGTCTTTATACCCCATCCTTCTGGTTTTCACCTTGAATATAGCTCTTTGTGTCACTATATAATCACCTGTATTTCCTAAAAAAAAAAAAAATAAAAAGTACTTAAAATCTTAAAGTTTCTACAAACTATTTATTTTGACCCATGAAGCACATTTCTTAAGATCATAATTATAAAACATTCTGAAAACAGTTCCCAAGCATCAGTTAGTCTTCTCTCCAAATACCCTATCCTACTTCAGGAATCTCATCTGTTTTCAACTGTAGCTGGCTGCATTGAAAACCTGACGTGGTTTCTATTGGTGTAGTTTTCTTTTCGCACAAAAGTCATAATCCTATTATATCACATACTTTTTAGTTCTATCATGTTTTATTCTGTCAGATATTCCGCCCAATATAAAAGTCCCTAAATTTTTTAACATGTAATTTGTTTTTTAACATGGTTTCTTAACACGGAATTTGTAGTCTATAAAACTGCTAAAGTTGTTTGGGTTGGGGGAGGGCAAGGGACACCCCACACCACTGGCAGCATTACAGTTCCAGCATATGCAATTCAAGTTGAACTATTGATGCTACAGCATTTTTCTCCCATTCAGTTTACATAGAGCAAAGAACTGAATATTCCATTTTCTTGTGTGATTTGGCAATTGATAGGAGAATAATAAATACTACATTTACATTTTATATTATGAACATGCAAGTACTCTAGATCATTTGCTCCCAGTTACTAGGAATCTGGAAATAAGTAACATCGTTTTACATGAGTGCAACCTTATTACTTTTTCATCCACTTAGTCATTCTTAATAAGGTCATAAATATTTATTTTAACATTTCAATTCCAGGGACTGAAATAGCCACATTTTAGTTACCACTTCATCAGGTTTAAATTCAGAAATGAGCAATTTCAATTAATCTTAAAAATAATAAGAAGAATTAAGCTCCTAAAACTAAGTTTGGCTATTACATGATTTCTTTTCATATTCTGGCAGCCTGATCATTGCCTTTCTCCATTTTGACTCTGTTAAATAAAACATCTACCTACCCTATTCCATGTCTCCTCAGCACTTCAGTTATGAGTTTAAAGAGATTCTGATGTATCTAGAAGACTCATTCTTTGAACACAATTTCCCTCTACACTGGGCAAAACTCACAAACTGTACAGCCCCATCCGTCCATTGAAGATGAAGCAAAATACATTAGCATCCTGTGTGCGCTTGCTTAGTCATTGATTCACATTAAATATCTTCCTCCAGTCATTGAACAGAAAAGATATCCAGAAAATTTGGGATAGTTTTCTCCTGTTTCCTCTGGGATCTCTGAAGTGATCTATTTCTCCAGAAACTTTTTTTTTTTAGTTTTGTATCCATTAAATCTCATCTACAAGTCATAAGGAGTCCCTGTTCTTTAAGCAAGCTGAGTTTCATATCCATCAGATGATAATTTCTCCTGCTGTCTATCACTCTCTTGGAAAAGGTTTATTTTATTCACCTGAATATAAAACTTCAACTGAGGATTATCTATCTTCTGGGCATATATACTGCTATAATAGATGTGAAATTGGAAGACTATACAATACTATTATATAGTACATCATTTATTAGAGTAACCTATATTTCTGCAAAAAACCCTGTCACCACTAGCTCCCTTCCCACAAAATAATATGAAATATGGCACAAATTGCAAATTGGAACTCATGATCTTTATTTATGCGACAACTGTACCGAGCACAGATCCATACCTAAACAAGCCTCTCAAACTTCTCTTCTAAACATCCTTCCAACCTGCTTCCCTAGAAATCCTGTTGACTAGCTTCATCCATCCCGAACCTGCTTGGTTGTTAAGCTTTGTACTCATCCATAGTGTTTTAAGTTTAAAAAAAAAAAAAAAAAAAAATGTTCAAAACCAACCACTTCAGTACATCTAGTTTCAGCCAACACTGCTGGCATCAAGATGCAAACCGTACTGTTTTGTTTCTAGTCTTCAAGGCCAGTAAGTCTTCAGCAAAGTCTAACTTCAAAGAGTGAACATTTAACAGTTTGTAAATCAGATGAGTATTTTAATATCCAAATCAATATCTGTTAAAATTCACTGTTAAAAAATCATAAAGCTAAGTTTCATTAAAACACATCAGAACTTCTAACCTCTTCCATTCCAAGCTCATGAACGGCCCTGTTTTGCTTGCTATTGAAATATTACATATTTCAGACAGATGTGACTCACAGATTGTATTATGCTCCTCTGGCTCATGTACACACACACACACACTCCCCCTTCGACTATCACCTACACAGCCTGCACCTCAAAATAGATACAGGAGTGGGATGCAAGTTGTCTTTAGAAACGGGTTCATTATTACCTCAGGCCAACTAACCAAGAGGTTTAGTAGATTAGTACTAACCTGCAGACTAAACACTAACAAAGCAGAGACATGCAAGTTCAGTTTGCTGCAGATTGTTCAATGGATTACTCTGCTACTGGATTAGCAAATCAGTCTGATTATTCGTGCAACCACATAAACTAAAAATAAAACACACTGTCGCGGTTTTGTTAGTGAGGGGGGGCCTAAGGTAGTAGCTTCTGTAGGAAACTGCTAGAAGTCGCTCCCCTTTGTTCAGTGGACTCGGCCGGGCCTAGGGCAGACCTGCTGCTGGCCAAGGCCGAGCCGATTGGTAGCAGAATGTCCCATGATAACGCCTCTGCGATAACGTATTTAAGAAAGGGAAAACAAAAAAAAAAAAAAGAGAGGAGAGAAGATGTGAAGAAGCTGAGCGGGGGCAGAGGCGCAGAGGGGGAGGCGCAGACCTCATGGGCCTTGCAGGCCTCACCCTCTGGCCTCTCGCCGGGCAGCCGACTGGGCCCGACTCGCTCCAGCCCGGCTGCAAGAAGTGGAAAGGAGATGAGAAGTGAATAAAATGTAAAAAAAGATCCTGAGAGACATCTACCAGCCTGTTGTGAGGAACGGCTGCAGACGCCAAGGTCAGTTTATAAGGAGGGTGAGGAGTAATGTGACTCCTGGCCAAGATTCCCCTGCAGCCTGTGGTGACGACCATGGTGGAGCAGGTTGTCCCCCTGCAGCCCATGGAGGTCCATGGAGGAGCAGAGATCCACTTGGAGCCCGTGAAGGACCCCATACCGGGGGAGGTGGATGCCTGAAGGAGGCTGTGGCCTGTGGAGGGCCCGCTGGGACAGCTGTTCTAGAGGGACTGCACCCGTGGAAGAGATGAGCCACGCCGGAGCAGTTCCACGAAGGACTGTGGCGTAGGGGTGGGACCCCACAACAGAGCAGGGGAGGAATGTGAGGACTTCTTCCCCCGACCATGAAGCAGCAGCGTGAAACAACGTATGATGAACTGACCGCGACCCCCATTCCCTCTTCCCCTCTGTGCTGCTCGGGGGGGAAGTAGTAGAGATAATGTTAAGCTTGGAAATAGGGAGGGGTGGAGGGAGGTTATCTTGTTCTCTGTCTCATTCTCCTGCTGTTTGTAGTAATAAATGAATAGTTTTCCCCAATTCGAGTCTGTTTTGCCCGTGACGGTAACTTTAGGGATTTCTCCCTGTCCTTATCTCAAACCTCGAGCTGTTTTTCTTATATTTTCTCTCCCTGTTCTCTTGGAAGGTGGAGGGAGTAAGAGAGAGACTGTGTAGTCTGGTCCTGATCAGGGCTGAACTACAACACACACATACATTCCCAAAACTTACACAAAAGCAACACGAGAAGCAGTTAAAAGAGAAGAAAAAAGGAGAGCCTGCTGTTCAGCTGCATGTCAGTCTTAAGCATGCAACCACTGTAGCTTGGTGCTTTAAGCTGACATAAAAACCTGTCAGGTAGCAATCAACCTATCACTGAGAGCTTCTGTCGTTCCCATTGTTGTGCATCTTTCAGACTCTGGAACAAATCCATCTGAGAGTTAACCAAGCAAAACAAACCAGTTTACCTTCCAGATCTTGTCCATAAACCTGTTCAACAAGTGGACACACAGCTCTCCTTCCTTGCTGGCAGCAGGGCTCACACAGATACATCTACTTTCTGCTCCTTCACCACATGAACACAGGAAAACTCTGAGACAGCCCTGAGGAGCACCAGCATCAGTCCATCCTGGTGATTTCTGTAGGGAGCCACTACATTGGTTTTGCCATATTTACAGCTACAAAAGATAAAAACACTATACGTACAATAATTGAAACTACACTATAATAATTGAAAACAAAACAACCACCTTTCTTTTATGACCTTTCTTCTTAAATATTTATAAAACACTGAAGAATTATATTTGCCTTTTGAAAGGAATATTTCTAATGTTCTAAACAATATGGTTCATTGTAGTTCCCATGACCTCCCTACCATTAACCTTGGTCACATTTCCTCTATACAGGTTTTATTATTGCTTTTGGTAGCAAAGCCTATTGTTATTCAGGATAATAGAAGGCTACTTTAATAACTGAAAAACAGCACTCACTGTGTACAAAATTTTTACATCATATTTTTTTTTCCATTTCTTTTAAACACTGTTTCAGAATTTGTCTTTGTCAGTATACAAAGTGAGATAAGGATCATCCCAGCCAAAATAACAAGCCACTTCAGAGGATGAAAATAGAGCCAGACATCAGTATTGTGCATGAAAGCACAGAATAAGCTCAGTTCTCCTATCCACTTTTTATCATCATTAATATTGAGTTAGGCACCAGGAAAAAAAAAAAAACTAACTTTTTTTTTTTTCTATTTTGAACCAAAGATCCACATTCATAAGCAAATACAACATATCTCTTTACACCTGACTGACAAACTTCAGAACACTTTGGTAGCCAAACTAATAACTGAAAAAAAACCCCTCTTTTTAAATACGAGCTATTTGCTCTGACCTTTGCTTTGATTCTTATTTGCAGTGATTCAATGCAGCTGATCCTCTAAGTTCTTCAACACAGCATTTAACTTCACTACCACAAGTACACCACTTGATATCACTGGAACCAATCAATTGCAAATTCGGCCATAGCAATTTTGTTAAGAATGAAGTTATCTGCAAAATTAAACTGCTGTGATAAAAGTGGTAAGTTTCTTGCTAATGGAAATGGCCACTTTACTAGCACTCACAAAGAATAGTAATGCTGAGACTTATTTGCATGTACTAAAAGATGGCAAAGCAGTCAATGTTTTTTGACCTGTTTATTTTTTTTTAACACAAACACGCAGCTTAAGTTGAGCCACTTGTGATTCAATCTGAAACACTAAAACATCAGTGTTATGCTCAAACTATTCCTTTTCTGCTTAAATAGTATATATAAAAGAGCAAGAGTCTGTTACAAGAAAAGAGATGTACATTAGAATACTTGAACACTTTGCTGTGATTCTCTGCAGCACTTACCATTGACTAAGCAGAAGACACCTGGGAAGAAGTGTACAGAAGGACCTGGGAAACAACTACATTACACCATTTCACTGAGTGAAAGGTAATTTCATCATACAGGGTCATCTGTTTCATTAGCACTACTGTTTTTCTGGTTTTATTTCATCCAGAGTACAGTAGTTCCTGTTCCTTTTCTATTCTGCAGCATACTACCAGTGACTACATTATGTCGTTAGATATAGGCAGGTGGCTCTTATTGCCACCTGTAGACACAAGCTTTCATCTGAGGGAAACACCAATTTTGATGAACAGTAAATAAATGACATTATTTGTTCTTAATTTAACAAACAGGTGTGGCTCCTACCAGCATTCAGGAAGACCTACCTTGCAAAATGTAAGCAGAATAGACTTCAGAAAAAGAATACACACAAGCTTGCACTCCTTTACATACAGGAACGCAAAGCTTTCTCAAAGCAAGATTCTCAACTCATGCAAACTGCTTCAAGTTATTTGCCAAATCTTTAGCTGCAGACAGCTAAATCATAGCAATTATTTGCCCAATGCAGCAATGGAAGCTTACTCCGGCTGTTAATACGACCATTTAGAAAGTCCCTTAAAGTTAGCTAATAGTAATTCCAAAAAACAAGAAAAAAAAATCCAAAGCACTCTTAAAGGAGTGTTTTTGTAATTTTTTAATCAATGGAGAAACTGAACACAGAGGGATTAAGTGATAAAGTTACACTGGCATTGGCAAAACTTTAGATTAATTATCACAGCTGAGAAAGAAAGAGGAATCAAAATGAAAAAGCAGTGTATCAGGACTTGCAGATATGGAGAGGTCAAGTGAGCTAGAGGGTAACTGAACTTGGTAGAGAGGCTGAAGTTACTGCTGCCTTATAGAAATCAATCATTGATCCAAAAGCACTTTTTAAAAAACTTTTTGATTAATTCCACCCATGTATCTATCAAAAAAAAAAGCTTCTCATATGTAACCAATTACTGTATCACAGAGACATAGCATAAACACAGAACACAGCCTGACACAGAAAAATTTCTTAAAAGCTTTCCATAGAAGACCAATGTGTGACCTGCCCATCTATTGAAGTTGGATGGGACGGCCACCGGACTTCAGAAGAGCACTGCACACTCTATGCAGGAGAGATTAAGCAGGCTGTCAAAAGTGGGAGGCACATTATAGCAAAGACTTTGAAAGAGGGTATTAATCTAGGTTTGGAACATTCACAGTCTTTAAGTACTTGACACCTGGGAGAGGAACATAAT
The DNA here is from genome assembly GCF_036417535.1 of Chlamydotis macqueenii. Lineage (NCBI taxonomy): Eukaryota > Metazoa > Chordata > Aves > Otidiformes > Otididae > Chlamydotis > Chlamydotis macqueenii. The sequence continues at coordinate 46,836,640 of NC_141560.1, read as the reverse complement.
TTGCCATATAAAGCACACAAATACCAGCTCTGCCAAAAGCAAACTCTTCTTTACTTCCCAGGGTGCAGGCTTGCATTTCTTAACGGTGAAAGATCAGACTTTATCAATGTCATTTGTGTATTATAACTGCAACCGTACAAGGTATTTATAAATATGGGGTTTAAATGCTGCTAAAGAAACAACAAAAAAAACTTTCCTATTCTATGTGCTGTTCAAGTTATTTACCAAATTTTGCCCAAGCTCTCACAGAGATAACATTCAAGACTTGCAAACTGAAAATCTAACTAGTTTGCTTGTACATTGCATACCAATAGTCAGTAGCCTATACTCAAATTTCACACATATCTACACATACATCAGCTGTACGACATCACAACATACTCACAGATTACATTGTCAATCATAACAGTTAGCAAGGGCAACAAAACAATTACAATACAGCAGCCTTGCCAGTGTGCAGATCCCAAGGACTATTTATGACTGCAGAGGCCAAGAGCAGAAGGAGATAAAGTAGACTGGGTATTTAATCAGGTCAAAAGCAACAGCCCTCATTAAATTACACACACACACCACTACCTTCTCTCTCAACTCCTTGCTTATTCTTTTTCATGAAAGCATGGTCTAGTGGAATTTCAATGTGGGAGTCTAGATGGATCCTGCTGTTGTTGTCACAGTCTAGACAATGAAATTGCTATAGTAAGAGATTATCTTCTATAATCTGCACATGATAGAATCATAGAATGTTTTGGGTTGGAAGGGACCTTAAAGATCATCTAGTTCCAACCCCCCCTGTCATGGACAGGGATACCTTCCACTAGATCATGTTCAGATCAGACAAGAATGAACCATAATACAAGCAAAGACCATATAATCTTATCTTAACCTCTTCACTATTCTTTTAACACATGCAAGTTGGAAAAAATCTGCTATACCGATCTTGGCTAGACATGGTATTTTATTGCCATAGTGTAGTCCCAGCATAAAGTTTCTGTTCATATAGTTTCCCTTTCCTCCCAATGTCCTACTTTTTGGTCATCCTTAACAACAGATCCAGCAGGTCCTGTCCATCCCAACTCTAACATACAAACAAATTTTATTAAATGCAAAATGCAGCATATACTGCATCTCTATTTAGTTATCTGTGCTCCATTTTTAGTAGCAGTTGCAAGCAAATGTCAGTATGGATCCAGATGAAGCGCACCATTTCCTCTCCTGATATTCACAAATTGTTTCCCATTTTCTCAAGGAAGAGGAAATAGGGAGGGAGGTTACCATAAGAGCCTATTAACTTAAACTACAGCTTCTGTGTAACACTTGGTACCATCACCACAAGCATACAGATTTCTCATTGATTTTAAGAAAAAGTGAGGAGGATGCTGAACATAACCTGCAATAAGTAAGCAATGCGTCACAGGAATAAGTTCATACTTTTTTCATCATAGCAGAAGATTTTATTTCTGGACTGTAGGTTTCCTGCCTTCCTTTAAATTATCTGTCTTTGTTTTCTCCAGCATTGTTCCCCATCCCAATAAATACAAGCAGAAGAAATCCATTCTGCAAAGCTTCCCTCACCCAAATTTCTCTACAGGGCAGTCCTCTGCCCTTCTCTGCCTATCCTAAACACTCATGCCATTGATGCAGCCTCTTCTGTTTCAAGGTTTTTAGTACAGACTGATACAACAGTCATTTTCTATTTGTTTAATAACCATCTAGAAAAAGAGAACAGTAAGATTTTTTAAAATGACTGTTCCAATCACTTAACATTATCACCCCACTAACTGCCATAGTAACTAACCAGGGTTCCAAATAGGTCAGCAATAGAAAAAAAAAAAAAAAAAACAAAAAAAAAACACATGTGAGAAACACAGAAAGCAAAGAGAAGGAGAAAAGGCTTTGACACAATTGAACACACTTAGGAAGATGAATTGTTCTGTAGGGCTAAAATGCTAACAATAACATCTACCTTTAGGGGTTGGCCTAAACATACAGATCTGAATAGTAAATGCCAAAGTCTTCTCCTGGTTTGACTGCCATATACAGGAGCTCTCCTTCTCCTACCCAAGCTTTTTTCTACTTATACAAAATAGGGAAACCAGACCTTGGATCCTATTCATCCAATTGTCGAGATAAAGGAGAAAAGACAGTCAAGTGATGACCTGGAAGCAGTGTCAACAGCTACATTTTGTCCTGTCCTATAGTAGCACATCAGAGCATTTTTCTGTCCTCACTGGAGGAACACAAGTGATGAGAAGTCAACAAGCAACTTGCTAGGGTTCGTAATGTGCTTTGAACAGTACAGTATCAAGCATTATCATTACGATCTATTCTTCCCATTAATTCAAAGGTCAAGATAAGGTTTTAATAAAACAAATATGTAAAAAAGGAATGTTCTTAGCCATCACAGCCTCCACTAATGGATTTGTTGACAAAAGCTTCTATTGCTTTCGTTGCTGTTAGTTCTGCTGTCAAGTGAGCCAGCTGGACTCTGTTCTGACTCATGCAGCTTCATATCTAATTAAGTTTCATTTATAGAATCAAACTCCTCCAGTGGTTATAACCTTGCAGAAGACAGAGGATCATTGACTTGTAAAAATCTTTTTACTGGTATATGTCATAAGGAAAAAAAAAAACTATTTTACTGTCACTTTTCAAAGTAAATATGCACTGCTAGGTCATTCAACACAGTCATTCTGCAATACTGAATTATTCCTTAATATTGCTATATAGCTTCCATTCTCTTGCCCAGATATTTCTTTTGGCAGAATAGTTGGCCCCTGCTTTTTCTATTTAGCAGCTGTTATGCTGATAATTGAAGAGTTAATGGAAGTAGTAAAGGTGCACTCATTTTCTGAAATGCTGTGAAAAGGTCCTAGTTCTCAATTCATCAGAAATAAAAAGGCAACAATTTATGTATGTTTGCACCATAATTTGTTTTTACAAACCAGCATTCACTTACATTCCTGGATCCAGTACTGGAAAATAAGCTTTAAATTGTAACTGGAAACTTTAATTGTGTATTTGTGACCACAAGAAATCTATAAATACATTTCTGGTGAAAATACAAATTTTTTCAAATCAGTAAGTGATAATATTAACACTACCCATAATGTCACATCATTTGCTAACTTTTTAATTCTCATTTCTGAATTTCTTAACCAGAAAACAGTACAAAAATAATTGGTGGCTACATGTGCACATTATTTTATGTAAACAAAAAAAAAATTAGTCCAAGTATATCATACCATAGAATGAGAAAAAAAAAAAAAAAAAGGAGGAGGCAACAAGAAATGGTAAATAGCCAAATATGCCTTATATTTTTTACTAAATTTTATCAAGATACCCACAATTCCTAGTGTGCTGTTATTTTCAGTACTGCATGGGAAAAACAATGATTAAAAACAACAGAGTTCTCATGTTTCTAGAATTATTAATTTTTTTTTTTTTTTAAAAAAAAGAGGCTCACCACAGCATTTAACTCAAAGTCAATTCTAAAATCTATTTGTCCCCACAGAAATTGTTAACCAAAGTCAACTATTAAAAAATTTTATTTTTAATAATCAGTTGCAACAGTGTAAAAAAAAAAAATCTATGGAAATCACTTTGATAAGGGTTACGTTACTTTATTTACTTTTTTTTAAATTCCCTCCAGAATATTAGCTGAACATCAAATATAATTTGTGGTAATAAAAGGACTTAATATCTCAAAATCATATACTTAACATATTAACAGTGTAATCCTTTTACATCCCAGGCTATACATAGACATTAAAGTCATCTACTAATTAACCACAGATTAATGACAACACACAAATCTGACTGAGCTGAAAGACCAGCCAATACAGTCACACATTCCTTATCACCTTCTTGCAGTCTGTTCCAAATGACACAGACTCTCACTAAGATACGGAAAAGTTTAATGTAAAAGCTACATCTTACGACTGACATACGTACAAGTAAAAATACTACATCCAAATATATTTAGAATTTCTTTGTGAAAAGTTTTAGATTAGTCATGACATGATACATCTTCATGCAAGGAGTATGAACTGAAGCAGGAATCTGCAATTCATACTCTGGGTTTTATGGATTTGGGGTTTTATAATTATTGCCATTATACATAATTTTCTCCGAAGGTAACATGCTTCTCTTTGGTCTTAATAAATTCCTACCATTTGATGCAGACTAATGAGGCAGAGTACCCACTTTAATATTTCAAAATAAGAAGCTGCATCTTACGGTTTAAGTTGACAAGAAATAACTAGAGGCATTAGAAATGTTCTTACAATTGCAACAGAGCTGTTTGTATAAGAGCCAATTTACCTTGCTTCCTTCATGTCTCTGCAGAAGTCACTCCTTTCTGTTTCACTGTTTTCCTGTTTTAGTTTTATGCCAGGGTCATCATTCTCTACAAGGCAGGATATTAGAAAAATATCTTTTTTTTGCATGTTTTTTTAAACTATGAATCCTAGTAGCATTTTTTTTTTATTAAATACAATGTTGACAAACCTACTTATTTTAAACAAATCATATACTATGGCAGCAAACAGTAAAAAGCCTACGACAGTACAGGTATTAGAGTGAGAGATGTGTATACTGGCAAATGTTCATAATAGATTAGCTCCATAAACGAAGGAAGATGATCTAACTAGATGGCAGTGACTACAAAGTTCTGTATTTAATGACATAGATCCTTCAAAGACAATTTAGCCATGTACTGATACAGTTTAAGCTTTGAGAAATCACTTCCAAAATTGATAGAGACATCAAGAATGGTCCAGAAATACTCTTGGGACATGGTGCTGAAGAGAGAGCACTCTGCACAGCCCAGCCAGCAGCGAGAGCTACACGAGCTCCTTCCAGGCATCCAGGAACCGAACAGGTTGAAGCGTCCAACAGCTGGAGCTTGGGAATTTTGCTTAGCTACATCAGAATTTAGAAGTACAGAATGATTCTGCATTTAGGAAAAGACCTGGGCATTGCCAGCAGCAGAGCATGCGAGACTACTAGGTGTACATGTTTCAATGGACACAGGTGCTGAGAAGGTGGGAAGCATTACCCAAAAACACTGCCAGAAGAGTCCATCAGAAGCACCAGCCACGACATCCTCAAGGTGAGGTCAGAGTCCTTACCAGCTAGTGACATTACAATAGCCAGAAAACTCTGGTAATCAGTTTTAATCTAGTATAACAAAGTTTATTCCCACTGTCGTAGTTCAGCCCCGATCAGGACCAGACTACGCAGTCTCTCTCTCGCTCCCCCCACCCTCCGAGAGAATAGGGGGAGATGATATAAGAAAAACGGCTCAAGGTTTGAGATAAGGACGGGGAGAAATCCTTAAAGTTACCGTCACGGGCAAAACAGACTCGACTTGGGGAAAACTATTCATTTATTTCTAAAATTAGCAGGAGAATGAGACAGGGAACAAGATAACCTCCCCCCACCCCTCCCTCTTCCCGGGCTTAACATTATCTCTACTACCTTCCCCTCCCGAGCGGCACAGGGGGGGAAAAGGGAATGGGGGTCGCGGTCAGTTCATCATGCGTTGTTTTATGCCGCTCTATCATCGCCGGGGGAAGAACTCCTCGCATTCCTCCTCTGCTCCAGCGTGGGGTTCCTTCCACGGGCCACAGTCCTTCGTGAAACTGCTCCGGCGTGGGTCATCTCTTCCACGGGGTGCAGTCCCTCTAGAACAGCTGTCCCAGCGAGCCCTTCACGGGCCACAGCCTCCTTCAGGCCTCCACCTGCTCTGGCGTGGGGTCCTCCACGGGCTGCAGGTGGATCTCTGCCCCTCCATGGACCTCCATGGGCTGCAGGGGGACAACCCGCTCCACCATGGTCTTCACCACGAGTTGCACAGGAATCTTGGCCAGGAGCCATATTACTCCTCCCCCTCCTTCTTCACTGACCTTGGCATCTGCAGCCGTTCCTCACAACAGGCTGGCAGACGTCTCTCAGGATCCTTTTGACATCTTATTCACTTCTCATCTCCTCTCCACTTCTTGCAGCCAGGCCGGGCCGAGTTGGGCCCAGTCGGCTGCCCGGCGGGAGGCCAGAGGGTGAGGCCTGCAAGGTCCATGAGGCTCGCGGCTCCCCCTCTCTGCCCCCCGCTCAGCTGCTTCACATCTTCTCCTCCTCTTTTTCCTGTTTTCCCCTACTTAAATACGTTATCGCAGAGGCATTATCACGGGACATTCTGCTACCAAGTGGCTCGGCCTTGGCCAGCAGCGGGTCCGCCCTAGGCCCGGCCGAGTCCACTGAACAAAGGGGAGCAACTTCTAGCAGTTTCCTAGAGAAGCTACCACCTTAGGCCCCCCCTCACTAACAAAACCAGAACACCCACTTAACCAAGTGAACAATGTAGCTGACAAGATAAGGCTGAAGCAATTCCTCCAAAGTTGTCACAGGCCAATACACAGAATTACCAACAGTGGATGTATCTCAGGAAGGGAAGAATTGTTGAAGTTGCAGTCATGTGGGGCTGGAAGTCAAGTCTTACTGACATGCTGCAATAGACATTGCTGTTAGGGAATTTCTATTTCAGAAACCGTAGGATGATATTCTTCATATTTCACATCATTTTTTATGTTAACAGGTCAGTTACCCATATGATAGTAGCAGTCACCACGCATATAAGCTTCTGGTGAAAGAAGGTATGGTAGGATGAGTTACTTGACTATGACATCATAGATTAAAAATAATTTTGTAAACTTTTCTTTTAAGAAGGCAGTAGTATTCCCCTAATGAATGCATCTTGAGTATTTCTGACAGTCAGGTCCTGAATATGAGTCAACACACCAACAAGGAATCCCACAGTATTCTGCCAGATCTGTTTATACCACTAAGTGAGACAGAAGAATAAATGATCAACTTGAACATTTGTGTGACAAAGAAACATAAGCACTTCAGAAGACTGTTTCACCAGGACCAGCAGAGAACTTTTGGTGCTTCTGAAGCAGAGAGACCAGTTGCACTCAAAATAAAATCATACTCAGCAAGACACAATTAATATTCATGTGCCTTAAGCAGAGGCATAAGCAAACTAAAATAGCACAACCAGCAAGAGAAGGTAAGTACTGTGTGACACTGTTACACCACTAACTGCAAAACCAGCAACAAGCATTTCTGACCCAGCTAAATATAAATAACATGAATTGACAGGGGCAAATAGAGAATTATGATGGAGTTGCACAAATGGGACAGAGTAAAACATGTGCAAGTATTAAGATCTGCAAGGCAACAAAGTATGTCAAACAGATAGTAAAGACGTTCTGCTGGACTATTTTGAACTCACTATACAAATAACAAAGATGCTTGTTAAAACCAGCAAATGAGATCGTACTCTTATTTTGGGGAGAGGGAGATAAAATACCAATAATGAACAGGAAAAGATGGGATTAAAGACAACAACATTGGCTTCCATTCACAGAATCGTAGAACGCTTTGGGTTGGAAGGGACCTTAGAGATCATCTACTTCCAACCCCCCTGCCATAGGCAGAGACACCTTCCACAGGATCAGGTCACTCAAAGCCCCATCCAGCCTAGTCTGGAACACTTCCAGGAATGGGGCATCCACAACTTCTCTGGGCAACCTGTTCCAGTGCCTCACCACCCTCACAGTAAAGAATTTCTTCCTTATGTCTAATCTAAACCTACCCTCTTCCAGTTTAAAGCCATTACCCCTTGTCCTACCACTACATGCCCTTGTCAGAAGTCCATCTCCAACTTTCCTGTAGGCCCCCTTGAGGTACTGGAAGGCTGCTATGAAGTCTTCCTGGAGCCTTTGCTTCTCCAGACTGAACAACCCAAACTCTTTCAGCCTGTCCTCACAGGAAAGGTGCTCCAGCCCTCTGATCTTCTTTGTGGCCCTCCTCTGAACAATCTCCAACAAGTCCACATCCTTCTTATGTTGGGGGCTCCAGAGCTGGATGCAGTACTCCAGGTGGGGTCTCACCAGAGCAGAATAGAGGGGGAGAATCACCTCCCTCAATCTGCTGGTCATGCTTCTTTTGATGCAGCCCAGGATGTGGTTGGCTTTCTGGGCTGCAAGAGCACATTGCTGGCTCATGTTGAGCTTGTCATCCACCATCACCCCCAAGTCCTTCTCCTCATGGCTGCTCTCAATCCATTCTCTGCTCAGCCTGTCTTTGTGCCTGGGATTGCCTCAAACCAGGTGCAAGACCTTGAACTTGGCCTTGTTGAACTTGATGAGGTTTGCAGAGGCCCATTTCAACCTTTTCTCCTTCAAAAGAGAACCTAAGCAAGATCACCTCCACCTTCAAATAAGACTATCAAGAACCTGCAACTATCAGTGCCAACAAAGGGCCATCATCTCTACTGGACTGTATGCTTGCAGCTGAATTAGGATGCATTGTTATGGGCTAACTGCACGAACATGTAGTGTTAACAATTAAGAGGTAGCCATCAGTGAAGTGTATTGTTAATGAACATCATTTAAAGGAAGTGCTGTTTCCAAGGTGGAAATTGATCTATTGGTTTTCCTAACCATTCCCATTGCAGCACTGTTATTCCCTAAGACATGTATACTCTCCACACTAGAACTGTTTAAAAGCAAAAACATTAATTCCTGATAAAATTTGAACTTTTTGACAAAGAAACACAAACAGCTACAAAAAGCGTCAAACTGAATGACAAAGAATCGAGTGAGCAAAAAGAGTTAAAAAATAAATTATTCTGGATGGAAAAACATTCATCTTTATTTGTGCTCCAAAGTGCTCTAGCAGAAGGGAGAAATACACACTCTATCACCTGACAAATGTGAAAGTCCGTGGTCAGGCTGTGACAGATCCATATTGAAAGTGCTGCTTTGTCTCAATCAGAGCACAGATTGCTTGGATTCTCTCAGAACTCGCAAGCCAATTACTACTACCCAATAGACTACGAAAAGGCAGACTTTGTATTCCTCTCAAAGCTGCTGACAAAGATGAAAGTAAAAACAATAGGTCTCTATTAAAACTTTTTACTTAACTGATGTATAGATAAAGTTAATACCATTTCTAAATGAAAGCAGAAGCATTAGGTCCCACTAGAGAAAGTGGTAACCGATTCACAATGGTTTCTTAATGCTGTTGGGTAGAGAGAAAAAGCTTCACATCATTTTCAGAATGACTTATCCTGACCTGAAGCTTTCCTCATCTGAAGCCTGTCTACTATATTTAGCATACTTGATACTTGGTGTATATTCCAGAAATAGTTATATACTGAGAGATAATTAGGTGGCCAGTTTACTCAACTTTTTCTCTCATTTAGAAGTAGCTAGAATTTAACATCTCTTATGACAACTGCACAAATTAAGTAACTCAAATGTTACAAACTTTTTCTTATCTTTCCCACATACAATAATGAGTTTCCAAATAACAGTCCAAAAGAGAATTAGTATTGTAAAGGAACAAAGTGAAAATTACTTCTGAAAGTAGAGTAAGTTTTCTTGTAAAGGATGAAACTGCGCAGAAATGTACTGTTGCTATTAAAAACTTTTCTTGCTATTAACTGAATTTTATGAACTGACCTGGCCTAATCCTGCTGAGCAGTAGGATCTGACAGAAGAGCCTGAGCAGATTGCCACTTGGTGAAGGAGCTGACCTGAATCACAACACGAAGATAACTGAGGCAGGGGAGCTGCATCCACACACAAGGCCAACTTATGACCCTAAACTTAGTAACCAACAATAAACAGATTGGAAGACCAAGTGATTTTTTTTTTTTTCCTCCTATGAATTTTTTAAGGACAAGACACTTTTGGCCTCTTTCTAGTAAATATTTTTCCAAGACAAAAACATAGCTAACACAGTGAATATAACAAGCCATTGAGGCTGCCAACATCCATGCATATCTCTTACCAGGTACAATTTTGAGGGAAACCGATATGCAGACATGGGTGAAAAAAGAAACCTTGTGCGCTTCAATGAATATTCATTACATCCTCTAATTTATTATCATGTTTACAGCCAAAACTACAGAGCAAATTACATTCTACATAAGGTCCCGAGGGGGTTTTCATTTCCACAGCTTGGACTGGTACCAAAATAAAGCACATTAGAGAGAAATTGCAATGAGAGTCATTAATATTTAATGGACTACTAACAGCAGTGCTTCTCACTGCAGAGGCAGGGCAGGAGAGGGATGGGAAGGATCATTCAGAACTTCGCTCCACAAAATCCTTTTCATTAAGCAAAGCGAAGCAAAACAGAAAAACATTCCAGGTGGATTTTTAAAAACAAAATAAAATCAAGCCACCAAAAAAATCTAAAAAAAAAAAACCCTAAACAAGAAACCCCAAAACCTACACTCAACAAAAACCAAAAGAACAGCCACTCAATGTCAAGTAGAAATAAGCAACTAAAATAGGTCATAAGAGGTAACAGGCAGCGGAAAGGAGAAATTAATTTATTACAGAAGCCGAGCAGAATTTGAAACTGTGCATGCATAGAGAAAAAAGTATCACATGGAGAAAATCCAAAATAATAAGTGGCTGGCGAGTGTAGACAAGTCAGTGAACGTGACAACTGTGAAATTTCCAAGCACAGGAAAAGCTTCAAGCTGCCACTACAAGTGGACGGAATTAAAACACAGGGAAACACAAGTGTGCAGTAGCAGGCAGAACTTTTACAGCACTAACGCAAATGGCATAAACTTGTAACGTTTTTTTAGCAATTCAAGTAGGATGGCAGTAGCAGCACAGTCAGTGCTAAGGATAAGGATACTCACCCTGGTCTCGATTCATTTTCAAAACTGAAAGCAGGTACAGTAGGTCACTAGCTTAAATCAGCATTTTGTACCCTTCCTGCTCATCACAGTCAGTGAGGAAATCCCCGACTAATATTCCTCCAACACTTAGTAAAGCGATAGTCATGCAAATAGAGTTGCACTTTGAGATTGTAACTACAGCTTCAATGTAGCCTCTGAGCACTGACCAAGGACTATTGACCATCACTCTAGACAACCTCCCTTTCCATAAAAACAACTCTGTGCCTTTGCCCCTATTCCATTATTCCTGTACTGGAATTTTAAACAACTTGATCATTCTGAATGCCTGACCCTGCACAGACAAACTCAGGCATGCTGATTTGATACCTGCTTAATTCAATCTCCCGATCAGTGTTTCCATAGTTAATTCAAATGACTTTTCAGATACCAATGTCAGTTTTCACCCACAGTTTCTTATCTCTTCCCAGCTAATTTGTACCTCTTCTGTGGAAAGAAAGAGACTGGAGCAGGCAGAGGTCCTGATCTGCCTCTGGACATCCCTCTCTCCCTCTCAGACATCTTCTGGGGAAGGTTCGCCCCAGCAGAGTAAGCATATGGCTGAAGAAAAAAAAAATAGGTTTCATCCAGCAAAAAATATCACCTATTTCAGTCTATTTCAGAAACTTCCTCTGTTTGAAAGCCTTCACAAACCCAGTCCTGTTTCTCTGGGCATTACACAGATCTCAAAGAGGTAAAAATCAGGAACAGCAGAAGACATCTTAATTAAGACAGGCTAAATTACAATTAATTTGTTTCTTAAGCAAAAATATCTTCCAGCATGGCACAGATCAGAACTCTCATCATGTTTCTATCTTATCTTTTTAGTATCTTCTCTAGGATGTAGTTTTCCAAACTGTTAGGAAGCTTTCACAGCTGGTACAGCTGCCAGTGGAACCAGCAAAGATAACTACAAAACAAATACACATAAGTCACTACAAATTAAGCCATGTAGGTCCTTGTCTTTTTCTGTCATCCATTTTCCCGACCTACAATAAAATTAAGTTTTGTATGAAAAAGCGTTAACCATTAAGACAGTCATTCCATTAACCTTTGTATTGAATGCCACAGAGCATCACCACACTATTTTGTACTTGAAGTATTCTTCTAGAAGGAATTTCATCTCACAAATGTATTTAAACTCTGACCTCTATTCAGTAAAAATAATGGAATAAATCCCAAAATAATATGTTCGGGTTTTTTATTCACATTACAAAAGTGTGGTTTGCATTTGAGAAGAATTACTTTTGAAATAAAGGTCCCTTCCAATCCTAATGATTCTATGAAATAGAACAACATAAATCGGAAAACAAAGGTTGTAACATCACTTGAAGTAATTCAGTTTTAGATTTACAAAAAAAATACTGAGTGGAGTCAGGAGTAAAAGTCCTATCAACTCTCATCACTGAGGTACTGACAGAGACAACTATCAGCTCCCCACATTGTTGGCTTTAGGTTTTCCTGTTACTGTGGAAGTGCATTGAACCCCAATCTTCACTGTCAAATCAGAGTTCATAACAGCCCTTTACTGTGGCCACTGTTGATATGAAACAGTCTCTCAACTGGACATGTCCTTTTTCACCCAAGTCCCAGAAACCAAAGAGTGAATCTTTGACCAGAGGAACTAATACTGACCAAAGTCTGAAGGGCTGCTAACTCAGAAGCAGTAACAAGAGAAAAACTGCAGTTTCAAATGCTAAGAAAGGAGTTTCACTCCAGAACAGCTTAAAAAAAAAAAAAAAAAAAAAAGCTATTTTTCCAAGCAGGAAAGAGGTGACAGACAAAAATAGCTCCTTCCCTGGCAGAGGAGACTGAACTCCCCAGGTTCCCCAGCAATACTGCTGCCTGTGGTCACTTCAAGTTAGAAACTTTTTTTGCTTTACAAATTTTAAGAAGCACATTGTATGTAGACAAAAAATACCAAATCTGTGACTCCCCTAAATCACGAGCTGGAGAACGAGTGCTCACTGGAGATGCTGTCCTGGAAAGAAACAGGTGGCAGTGGACAGATTCAGCCAACGTTGCCATCAGCATTCAGATTGTGCTTCCCACACCCAGCCAAAGAATATGAATAATACAGGAAAATGAGAAAATTCAAGACAGCGGATTAGACCATTCATCTTCAACCTTGTAATTTTCTTTCTTTCTGACTAATAACTTTTAGGAAGAGGAAAGAACTGGTGAATAAGTACACCCAGCTCCTCAGAGAGCCTCGCATACTGAGAGCAAAGGAACTAACTTAAATCCTAGGCAATGACCTTTGTGAATGAGAAGCTGTGATGAAGACTTGGCAGAAGAGGTGTCAGATGTAGTTATTTGATCTGATTACAATTGATTATTAGAATAAGTTACAAGGCACATGACCGCTTCAGAAATAAACTGGTTTCCCATTATAAAAACCCAGTATGTCAAATTCTCAATATTATAATTTATCAACAGTAAGTTAATACATAGAAAAATAACCCTTCAGAGTGAGAGTCTCACTTGCCATTCACTTCGTAAAGGTACTGCACACACAAGGGATGTTTACATATAAGACATTGCTCCCAGATGAACAATATATTCTCAGGAGAGCTAGACAAATCTAAGGCAAGGTTAAGAACTGGAAAAGTGTTTGAAAAAGGGTATGGAAGAGAGGTCCTTTCCAGCTCTACACTTAGCTGTGACTGAAGACAGTCTGATGTAGCCTGATTGCTGACAGAGGGGACAAGTGGTGACTAGGATTTGCTACCAAATCACAGTGAGCTACACAGGGAAGGCTAACAACGTTCAACCCCAGCTGAGTACGTCTGGAGGACAAACTGCTATTAACTTCCAAAGTCAAACCTGACAGCAACTATTACAGAGTGGATTACACAGAAACATAACGTAATATTACCAGGCATCTCCCTCAATCAAGCCTCTCTCCTGAACACACTGATCAACACTAATCCCATTGCCATGCTATTATATCAGTAGGCTCATAAGCTTTCCATTCCCCCACGCCATTTAAATGCAAAGCTAATGACTCCTGGCCATTTGGAGCAGCAAAATAACAGGGACAGTTCAGACTTTCCTGAACATCGCTAAAGGTCCTAAACATTAAATCTATTGGAAAAATCTTAACTAACAGTATATTCCTCAACACATGCAGCTGAGAAACCACGCAGTCTTCTCCACAGATGGCAGCAACGGACACCCTGAGCTAGCACATATTTTTGCATCAACATGACAATCTACATTATAATCACTATTTTTACACCACACATGCTTAAGCAAGCAAAATAATTACAACCACATCATTCAATTGGCTAAATCCAAAGCAGAATTTATGCCAACGAGTGTTGTCTAAGAGAGATTTTACTCCAAAGTTTTATTATTTTGTCTGGTCATATGCCAAAGATGCTGAAAGATATTTGTAAAAGGTATGAAAAAACATTCTGTAGCTAATACTGTCTAATGAGAACTTGAATAAAATGTACCCAACTTCCAAATGCAAAACATCCATAGCTCAGACACTTTTTTTTACTACCTTTTTTCCCCTCTCTTGTCTTTAACCATAAGACTACCCTTTCAGTAATATTTAAGTATACTACAGAAACAGCATTTACTAAGATCAAAAGGTTTTCCCTGTTTTTCTTCAGTTGTCTAAGCCACAATCACGAATAAAGAGACTCAGAGATCAGAATTCTTTTACCCTTTTTCAACTTTTCTGATTTGTTTTGACATTTGAAGTCACCCAGTGAGAATTAACAAAGTAATTTTAGAATTATTTTTGTGCTATATTTTAGAAAGAAAAGAAGGGGAGTTTAAACACCAAAAAGCTAACAAGTGCCATAATAAACATTTATATTTACATCTTTAAGAAACCAGCTGCAAGACACTAGTTGGTCTGCATACAAAAGTCAATTTAGAATCCAACTCATTTAATTTCATTAGGTTAGACAACTAAATTTTCAAAGGCACTTTAACTAATCAATTTCTGGAAATATCTACTGCCAAAAATGTGATTCACCATACCCTAAAATTAGGTGTGTAAAAAAAAAAAAAAATCTAGATCGTATGAATCATTTCATAGAATCATAGAATGGTTAGGGTTGGAAGGGACCTTCAAAGGTCATCTAGTCCAACCCCCCTGCAAGGAGCAGGGACATCCCCAACTAGATCAGGTTGCTCAGAGCCTCATCCAGCCTGGCCTTGAACGTTTCCAGGGATGGGGCTTCCACTACCTTTCTGGGCAACCTGTTCCAGTGTTCTACAACGCGCATTGTAAAAAATTTTTTCCTAATTTCCAATCTAAGTCTACCCCCCACTATTTTAAAACCATTACTCCTTGTCCTATTGCAACAGGCCCTACTGAACAGTCTCTCCCCATCTTTCTTGTAGGTCCCCTTGAGGTACTGGAAGACCGCTATCAGGTCTCCCCGGAGCCTCCTTGTTCTGGTTTTGTTAGTGAGGGGGGGCCTAAGGTGGTAGCTTCTCTAGGAAACTGCTAGAAGTCGCTCCCCTTTGTTCAGTGGACTCGGCCGGGCCTAGGGCGGACCCGCTGCTGGCCAAGGCCGAGCCAATTGGTAGCAGAATGTCCCGTGATAACGCCTCTGCGATAACGTATTTAAGTAGGGGAAAACAGGAAAAAGAGGAGGAGAAGATGTGAAGCAGCTGAGCGGGGGGCAGAGAGGGGGAGGCGCGAGCCTCATGGGCCTTGCAGGCCTCACCCTCTGGCCTCCCACCGGGCAGCCGACTGGGCCCAACTCTGCCCGGCCTGGCTGCAAGAAGTGGAGAGGAGATGAGAAGTGAATAAGATGTAAAAAGGATCCTGAGAGGCGTCTGCCAGCCTGTTGTGAGGAACGGCTGCAGACGCCAAGGTCAGTGAAGAAGGAGGGGGAGGAGTAATACGGCTTCTGGCCAAGATTCCTCTGCAACTCGTGGTGAAGACCATGGTGGAGCGGGTTGTCCCCCTGCAGCCCATGGAGGTCCACGGAGGGGCAGAGATCCACCTGCAGCCCGTGGAGGACCCCACGCCAGAGCAGGTGGAGGCCTGAAGGAGGCTGTGGCCCGTGGAGGGCCCGCTGGGGCAGCTGTTCTAGAGGGACTGCACCCCGTGGAAGAGATGACCCACGCCGGAGCAGTTTCACAAAGGACTGTGGCCCGTGGGAGGGACCCCACGCTGGAGCAGAGGAGGAATGCGAGGAGTTCTTCCCCCGACGATGATACAGCGGCGTAAAACAACGCGTGATGAACTGACCGCGACCCCCATTCCCTTTCCCCCCCCCGTGCCGCTCGGGAGGGGAAGGTAGTAGAGATAATGTTAAGTCCAGGAAGAGGGAGGGGTGGGGGGGGGTTATCTTGTTCCCTGTCTCATTCTCCTGCTAATTTTAGAAATAAATGAATAGTTTTCCCCAAGTCGAGTCTGTTTTGCCCGTGACGGTAACTTTAAGGATTTCTCCCTGTCCTTATCTCAAACCTTGAGCCGTTTTTCTTATATCATCTCCCCCTATTCTCTCGGAGGGTGGGGGGAGCGAGAGAGAGACTGCGTAGTCTGGTCCCGATCGGGGATGAACTACGACACTCCTCTTCTCCAGGCTGAACAGCCCCAACTCTCCCAGCCTGTCCTCATAGGAGAGGTGCTCCAGCCCTCTGATCATCTTTGTGGCCCTCCTCTGGACCTTCTCCAACTGGTCCATGTCCTTCTTGTGCTGGGGGCTCCAGAACTGGACACAGTACTCCAGGTGGGGTCTCACCAGGGCAGAGTAGAGGGGCAGAATCACCTCCCTCGACCTGCTGGCCACGCTCCTCTTGATGCAGCCCAGGATGCGGTTGGCCTTCTGGGCCGCAAGGGCGCATTGACGGCTCATGTTGAGCCTGTCGTCCACCAGCACTCCCAAGTCCTTCTCCTCAGGGCTGCTCTCAATCCATTCCCCGCCCAGCCTGTATCTGTGCCTGGGATTGCCATGACCCAGGTGCAGGACCTTGCACTTGGCCTGGTTGAACTTCATGAGGTTGGCACGGGCCCACCTCTCCAGCCTGTCAAGGTCCCTCTGGATGGTATCCCTCCCTTCCAGCGTGTCGACGGCACCACACAACTTGGTGTCATAGGTGAACTTGCTGAGGGTGCACTCTATCCCACTGTCCATGTCGCCGACAAAGATGTTGAAGAGGGCCGGGCCCAACACGGACCCCTGAGGGACATCACTCGTGACCGGTCTCCACATGGACATTGAGCCGTTAACCACCACTCTCTGAGTGTGGCCATCCAGCCAACTCCTTATCCACCGAGTGGTCCATCCATCAAACCCATGTCTCTCTAGTTTAGAGAGAAGGATGTCGTGCGGGACAGGGAAGGATGTCGTGCAGGACATTTTGACAGAAGTAATCTTCTCCCTACCTTAACTCTATAGGAGTAGGAGGAGGGATGGCACTACAGCTTAGGCCAGGTGCTAAACTTTGAGCTAGACGCATTTAGATGGCATAAATCATGCCCCATATAATAACGGTTTCAGTACTGATTGGCACTTTCCATCTTCATATCTTCTGTATCACCACCACCATGTTCTATATGTGTAATATTATACCTCTCTGCAGGGTTAAAGCAGTTCAGTCACATAACCAAGGCATAACAGGTTCGAAGTGAACCTAAATGGAGTAAAAAGTTTAAGTAACTGGCACTTACTTCAAAGATCTATTTTTAACTGCATTTAAAAAAACGGTGCGAGGCATTAACACATTCTCTCCCACAAGCACTTCAGAAAAAATCCTGTGATGCAGCACCAGCTGTGCTGAATACACACTTCAGTCAGCCCTTTACAGTGTACTTACTGCACAACACCATCCCCAGGACAAGAACCTCTTTGTCATAGCCATTTATCAGGTTCCAGCAGACCCCTCCTCCTTCCCAGGACAGCAAAGCCCGGAGCCCAAACCACTGCAAGTACACAAGCACCTGCCTCCACCGTGCTCTCCAGAGCAGGCTCAGCCCTCGCTCAGCCTGAGCGTCAGTTTGCCAAATGGATCCTGACAGCTTGCCAGAGGGGAGGGCACCGACATGCTCGCTTACATGCAAGTCTTTTTCCCGCATCTGCAGCCAGCCTCATGTCTCCAGCTGCTCATACCTCTACTGCTCTCGCTGGCGCTTGGGTGCCCAGAGGGCATCTACCATGTCTGAACAACACATTTAATCAGAGAAAATTCAGTTCAAGTTACTGCAAACAGAATGGCGTTCAAAACTCATTGACTTCCAATAGATATTGGGTCCTCATTATGAAAGGAAAAGGAAAGAGAGATAGGAGTTACAGGAGTCCTCTACACATATTCCCACACAGTCTCCTTTCCTCAGAGTGAGCATCCCTTACCATTACCTTACAATTTCCTTACACTACCTTTACCATTATTTTTAGAGTCTAGAGTAATCAGATATCCTTAAAACTCTAAAAAAAAAAAAAAAGGTTAGATATCCTTCATGCACAATCCTGCAAGTACTGTATGCTGTCCAAAACTAAGTTCCTATGTTACCCAGCACACAGAGCAAGATTTTTCTAATAGATACATTACAGTTTCCATCAGCACCCCCATATTCTCTCATCAGCAGTACAACATGGGAAAGAAGTATGAGATACTGTTCCACAGAGGAAGAGGAGCGAGCACAATATAGTTCTCCTATTCCAATTGGTGATATTGGTACACCTTTACAGTTTTAAATTATTAAAGAATCATCAATGAATGGCAGGAAACAGATCAGAGAAGATTTTTTGTACCAGGAGCATTTATGGTTTGTTCAGACCGTGATGAATGTTGACCCACTCTCGTTTCCCATGCCAGAGGAGACCGAGTTTGCTGCTGAGGCAGGCAGCTAAGACTCCGAGCTCCGCAGCTGGTGCTCCAGCAGCTTTCTCTGCCTTTAACTTTGCAGAAGGGAATTTCTCTCAGGTTGCACTGAAAAGGCTGAAAGGCTTGTTTTGAAAGACTTTTCTCAGCTGCTCAAGCATGGATGGGTGTAAATATTTATGAGGGTAGAAAAGCATATCAAAATGAATTTTTTTTAAAAAAAGTATATATAGGTACTATATGGAAAAATTCAAGGTGAAAGAACAAGGTTATTCAAGATAAAAATTCACTCATACATTGACTTTCTAAAATAAAAATGAGTATCAAACAATAAAGAACTCCTTTTAGTAATTCCGAAATAAGAAAGCGAAGAGTTTGAGATCAAATTAATTTTTTCTCATTATGAAATGAAATAGTAGTTTAACCTTTAAAAAGTTTAAGATCTTCCAGTGTTTCTAAGAAGGGTTAAAAAATCAGGATGTTTCATATAAGGAAAAAAAAAGAACACTGAAATAAGATGTTGTGAAAGGTTCTTTTTTGTTTGTTTTGAAGTAACTATTCAGCAAAACCAGCAGAAACCTTTGTGTACTAAAATGGGATGTCCAACTATAGCACATTTTTGTCACATTTTCTTTACTTTCTAAAGTAGAAAGCACCTGACCTTAGGACTACTTTGAAGACATTGGTCCAGTATTAGCTCAGAAGGAGAAATACTTCAGTATCATTATCCTCACAACAGAGGTTCCCTGTAAATAAAATACTTCAATGTTCTTCTTCAAGTAAGAACACTATTTTGCAGTCTGCTTGCACTGTCTCCAGCCTTGTCCACAGGCACAACATCCTCTTTACTTCCCTGTTTTCCCTTTTTAGCTATTACCAGCCTCTCACATGTACAGCAGAGTAATCTTAGCACCTTGCCACCTTCTGTCCACACTAATTTCCCAGTATCTCTTTGATTCATCAATTCTCCTTCCTATTAGGAGAAAAATAAATTTAAAAAAAATATCTCATCTGCAAAGCCCCCTCCCTGCTGCAGAATATCTTCTGCTCCCCTCACCCCCATCAGTTTAATAAAAGTTTAGTGCCAGACTAACACCACATTGCTCAACCCTCTGAAGCACTCTGGGAACAGGTCTTGTACGAAAAATACCTTACGCAGTATTTTACACTAACTTTACCAGTTCCCGCTTAGCTTGCAAGAATTCACAGAAATAGCACACAGTACTATGCCTGCTGAAGTCAAAGTACTCTTTCAAAAAAAGATTACTACATTTGATTCCCTTCTCCTAAATGTTTTGGATTCCCAGGTAGCCTCACTTCCATGAGATTATTACACAGATGCAGAGTAGCTGCTTCCTTAACCTTGCTAGCTCCACTGGTTTCATGACTTTTTCTGGTACTCATACCCTAACAGATACAGCAATCATCAGGGATTATCCACCTGCAAATTATACTTAAACCCAGCTCTATTTTCACTCAAAGATTAGAAGCAGATGGGTTTGAGGGATTATTCTACCCATTGACCAGAGTATTAGAGAGCATACCAGCAAACAATTGCTATCTTAAATTCACTTATGTAAGCTAGGCTAGGTTCTCCACTATGGTTTAATAGCACTGTATCAATGTAAAAATGATTCAAAATACATATTTAAGGAAGGAAAACAATTGCCAGGATTTTTCCCCTTGAAGTTGCAGTCATGTCTAATTAAGAGGGAAGCAGTCCATTAAAACTGAAAAAAAAAAAACCAAAAACAAACAAAAAAAAAAAAACCCACTGAAAAACAATGGGAAAGCTGTTGTTGGACAAAAGGAAACATACACAGCAATTCAAAAATTGGGAATTTACAGTAAAAAGAAAACAGAAGTGAAAAAACAGATCATTGCCACTTGAAAAACAAATAAATTGAAGCATTAAACAACTTGGAGAAAAACAGCTTCTACCCACACACTACAAAAACGGATGTGAAGTGATCATTAGGTCAAGCACTCCAAGACAGACAGAGACACTGTTAAGGTTGTCAGTTCAAATCTAACTCACTCCTAGTAATTATTGCATTGGTTGCTACAGGAGTCAGTAACATACAGGTGCTGAAAGCTATGCTGGCACTGGCTGGCAAGTTGTGCCTCCAAGAAGGAGCTATAGCCCAGTAAGAGCAACCCAGCATTCAGATGGTACGAGTGCAGAAGATACACTTCAACTAGCCCCAGTTCGATCCCGTGAACTGAGCAGTCATTCAGGGCTGGAGGCAGGAGACAAGCTCACCTTGGGTAGGCTCATCAAAAATGCAGATTTTGTGCTGCATGATGAATAAGCCAAAGCAAGGCAGGTGATAATGATTGAGGCATCAATACCAAAAGCACACTCCTGATGTAAACGCATCTCTTGCAGAAGGCACATACGCAGGTTCTGACTGACACACAGCCAGCTCATACAGAGTTAGAAGTCAGAGCATCACAAAACAGATGCTTTCCCGAGCCACTGGCTTGCCTATGCAAGTTACTGGAAGTATCTCACATTCCTCATCCACTGTGGAATATCAAATTACACAGGTATGGTCTGCTTTAGGAATAAATGAATAAACAAATCTGACTCAGCAGTGACAATACATGGAGTGACCATCTCCACTGTGAAACTGCCTTTATAAAGTTAGTTTTCTATGTTTGTTTGTTTTCTTCCGCCATCAAGTTGATAGTATAATTAGAAAACTTTTCACTAGCTAGATATTTTTTTCTAAGCTATGTCTCCATTTTCTATCTGGGACTTCATTACACACCTCAAAGTCCATTATTCCATTTTCCAGAAGGTACCTGCACTACTCAGTGCATATAGCCCTATGGTTTATCAGGGAATTGCACAGATTACAGCCTTCCAAATTTTCACTCCTCGTCATGTCTCAAAACAGCTGGAATTTTACATTTACACAGGGCTGACCTTCAGAGTTTCCAAGGCCACTAACATAATGTCTGATTTTATAAGCATACAACTTCTTCTTCCTCCCTCCTTCCCCCCATGATTCCTCCATTGCTTCTTATTTTTTCTCATTCAGAAGGCAGCACATCACACCTGGTACGTGGCTGTTGAAACTCAAATGAAAAGTATAAGGAAAGAGGATCAAAGAAAGGATCCTCAAAGCTATTCAAAAAGAAGGAAGGAAATTCTTAACATTTCTGTTGTTGATTATTATGTTTAAAGAGGTAAATGAGAAATTATCTAGGTCAAAGAAAAAGATTATACTGAAGAAGCAATAGAAAAGGTGGAGAAGTACATGAGCAACAACGTAGGTAATCAAATCTGAATTTGTTTTCTCTGGTTGACTTGAACCTGGTGTTATTTATGGAAACCAGGAACACAGCAGTTGCAATTCAATGACTAGAATAATGCTTGGGAATAATGATATTAAATCCATGTTGTTCTAATTATTCTCAGTGTGTAATCTGGTTCTCTCCTCAGTCCTGCTGTCTAAAAGCAGCTGGGCTTCCTTCATTCCAGCAGAGTAGAGCATGAAGACAAAAGTCACCTTTCATTTCTCTTTCTCATTCACTAGGTCATTGAACAGGAGGATACCTTTGGGTACAAAGGGAGGAAAGAAGTCAGAATGCAAGTACTTGGCCTCCTATGAGTCTAAAAAACATTTTTGAAGCATTACGTGCAGCACTGTGTTACAATGAACACAACAATAATACGTGGTAAAATCCTAGCAAGAAAATACGACAGCTTGACTAGTGAAGAGAGAAGACTGAAGTCACCAAGGCAAGCAAACTGACGCATTAATGGATTTAACAAAATATTCTGTGACAGAGCACTCTTACAGATTCAAAACAGTTCAATACACAGAAAACAAAGCACAGGATATCAGGATGCCTGTCTCTAATAACTCTCAAGCTTTGATCAAAGCTTCCCCTCCCAGAAATATAAAAACAGTTACAACATTTTGTGATGAATTCTCTTCTACCTAATATGCTATACTTCCATCAACACTCAAGTTTTTCTTCGGTCTGGATCTATTTGTACATTCATCCCACTTATTTTCATTAAAAAAACCTCCATTAACTAGTACCTTTGATCTCTCTACTCTTCTAAATTCAATTAGTACCAGTAATGACCAACAGAAACACTCAGAAATAGAGACATGCAGACAGGGGAAGGAAGTTTGTGTGCTTCAGAAAATCAGGCTTAAAGAAAATTCTAATGGATTCTGCTTTAAAGAGCTCATTGTAACACAGCTGAACCACATTATGTTTTAGCAGTCCAACTCTGAGTACAGCCTAGTGGGAGCAAAGATCCACAAAACCACTAGGAGAAAACAAAGCAATACATTCCTTGCTCCACTTTCCTCATAAAGCAAAACAACCTAGGGGAAAAAAAAAAAAACACAATCAAAAACAAAATAAAAAAAAAAACCCACAACACAAACCTCACAAACAGAAAGAAACACAACTGTTTTAAGAACTGTAATTCTTTTAGTGATGATTTTGCTGGGAATGGAACTCAGAAAAAGGTAAGTGGAGGAAAAATTCAGGGGAAGGTGATGGGAAAAAAAAAAGAGCTTCTGATGACTGTTGTTGGCACACAAGTCAACGCTGTGCTTAGCATATTGTTGATGGTGCAAGACACAACCAATTTTAACAAAGAAAAGTATACGGTATTCCAATTAGTTATATAGTTAATAGAAAGCGATCTGGTGAAAATACTAAGGAAGTATAAAGGTCCATAAAGAGAACTCCTTACTTCAAAAAACGCCTTGCACATATTACAGTGTAAACTACCATCCCCCAAGGCTGTATGAAGTCTGCATTTATGTTACCATTACAATATTCCTCTAAAAATTACACCAGACTTTCCAATTCATACATTACTTTGCATTACTTGCCCTCCTCAAAAAAAAAATTAAAATAAAATCTCCAGAAACTTTAAAAATACAAGGGGCTAAAGGTCCTGAACTGAGCGCCTCAGCTGGACTTGCATGCTTTCCAACTGTTAGTGATTTCATTCTCTGAAGTTAACTTAATACATTAATACAAATATTTGCAGCAAAATGCATTTTTTTCTTTTTACTATATTCACTATCTATTCCCTACATTTATTACCAATAAATCCCTAGTTTTTCACTTAACTCTATGATTTCACTTGATTCTGCCAAAAGAGTACTTGGGCTACATCCTCTCCCTGAACTAGAAAGTATCAGGAACAGACATTCCATATTTGTACACTATAGTGAGCAGGTAAATACAGAATATGAAGGATCCATACAGCCTCCCATGCTTGCCCAATGTAACAGTTTTTTTCAAGACAATAACAACTGTTACAGCAGGACAGATCTATTTCTATTTCAATTTGATATATTTAAGTGGCTTAAGTATTTCTGAAGTTACTGCCTTCAGTTTCCAGGCCACTGCAGAGGCTCACAGAGGTGCTTATCTCCTTAGGCACCTTTTAAAAAGCAAGCAGTTTTTAATTCCTATAAAGCAGTGACAGCATTTCAAGAAACAAGATAGTAAATGTATCTTCTTCATATAAGCAGGATAGATTTAGTAAGTAATTGCCTCTCCCCTGGCATGAGTTGCTCCCAGCTGGTTGTCCATGGAGCTCTTTCTTGCAAACTAACTTCAAGCATTACTCTCAAAAACAATAATAATAATAATCTGAGGAGTCACGGTCACTATAAATCCATTTGGTAATCTACAGGTCCAGTCTGGTCCCGTTTTGTATATTGACCAGGTTCAGATTAGTGTGTTAGTGAAAGTATTTCAGACAGGTTGTCTTAGCAGCACACAAAAAACAGCTATCAAACCACACACTGTTAAATACACAATTCTAGCATCTGAGCATGATACAACCCTAATATTTTAAGCAAACAAATTGAGCAAGACTTGAAAGGATTACTGATGCCACTTCTCAGACTGAACCCATCTTCCCTGAACAACAGCTGGAGCAGAAGTTGACTGTGAGAGAAATGCCATTTACAGATCCAGCACTAATATCTGCAAATACAATATGGAACAACACATTAGTATTACTGATACTAAATTACTGACACTACCTTCAAATTACAGCTGCTGCAAAAGGTCCCCCCACATCAGGTAGCTGCAGACACCTCCCATCACTTACCACCTCAGGGTCTCCGGGACTGAAGAGTGTGATGAGGGTCTTTGAAGCCTGAATGGCCAGGAAAGCTACTTCTCAGCACTTTTTACAAGTACATCATCATCATTCTGACACAAATGTTATAAATAGATTCTACTAAGAATTTTTCTGGCTAGAGTGATTGAGAAATTGTAATTTCATCCTACTCTTGTGTATCTACTTACGTACGTACTCGCACTTTCCTTTTGGGTTAGGTACCAGGATAATGCAGGGTAACAGAATATGTCCACAAGAACTCTGATTTGATAATGACTATTGTTTAACATTAATCTCTCAACTAAACAATCATAAACATAACTAGAGATTCACACTGGTTTTCACCAAAGTTGATACAAAAAAAAAAAATGACAGCGTGCCAGATAAATGGTTATTAGAAGTTAAAAAATATCATTTAGAATTCAGTTCGTTGAGAGTTAAACCAAGTACGATTAAGGAAAAGGACATACAGAGAACACGCCACCAGATATGGGCTAGTGAATCTTAAGTTTCACATCACAGCTCCATAATGGTTAAATAAATATTTAAAAAAACCAAACCAAACCAAAACAAACAAACAAAAAACAACAACAACAAAAAAAAACCACAAAAAACCCACCATCACAGATAATGACAGTCCTATGTGATCTTTGCTTATTAAGCTCTGGCATTGCCTTCACATGGCAATATGGACTACGGGTTTAAATAATTTATTAAACGCAAATAGCATTTCCCTTCATCTATGTTAACCTCTATGATAATTTTTTATTTATACAATCATACACAGAATATATTCAACTGCTTATTACAATGAGAGAAAAATATTCTAAAATCTCAAGCATCTATATGCATTACTGCATCTTTCACAATGATCAATACACAGCATTTGCTCATTGACAGGCACAGCAAACAAGTTTCAGAACACAATCCTGTAATTGTGATTCTACAGAAGAGACCTAGATAGAGGTAAAAACATGTTAAAATTTAATAGGATTTACAGACCATTCTCTTTAACAAAGCATTCAGTGGGAAGAACATGTGTTTTTCTGCCATGTTTAGGTACAGTAAACAAAAATATTGAGGCAATAAAGTGCCTGTGGACAGGTGCTTTTATGAAAGATATGTTACCCACCTAACATCAAAGAAACATTTACAAACTAAAAGTACAAAGAATTACTATCTTAGTAGGAAAAATAAAAATGAATAGAATTTTAGTGACAGATAACTGAAGCAGGGGAACAACAGTGAAACAACTAGCATGTAAACGTACATTGGAAAGTTTAATTAATTACTTTTCCCTAACCATGCTGAAGTAATACTGTTCAGGATGTTGAACCCTGATCAGACATGTGCTATAATCATGCATGCAGAGGGACAATTAATTGGAAACAGGAATTTGCTACAGTACAACACTTAACACTGAGTGCTATTGTGAACATCTCTGATTGTGCTAAACACCAACATAAATACTGTAGTCAGCTAAAATACATTTTTTTAATTAGCATACATGTCATATGTTATATTATATTAATAACCAGAAAGACTTTAACATAGACTCGTGCACTACCGACTTACACGAATGTGCAGCAATAATAAAAAGTGAAGCTTGCTTCCTGTGCTCTATGCCCAGGAATTAAAGAATTTTGAAACTGCATTTTCTAAACATGGTATTAGGGAGCTATACAGAATTTCCATTTTTAGATTCCTCAAGGCTGTACACACAAGTTGCCTAATAACAATTTTCTTCTCAGAAAACAAGGTAATACGTAGAAAAATCTCATCCTCCTATTCCATCAGACCTCCTTTAGTACTCTGATTTTTTGTGTTCTGTCTGAATTTCCCAGTTCTACCCGTCCGTGAGTAAAATAAAGCTAAAATCCCTTCTAAGTAGTCATAGGCAGTAGAAAACAGTTTACAACGATGACAGAAAAAGTAATATAGCAGGAAAGAACAAGAAAAGGTTATAGTAATCCTGCACAGAATTCCTTTCTCAGGCAGTTTTGTTTTGCACTGTACATTCATGTTCTTTCCCAGTTTAGGGTTTTTCTTTGGTTGGAGAGTACATGTGTGGTTTAAATCTATTTCCATAGTACTGAAGTACCGAGATTGGCAATATCAATGTATTAAAGGATCAAAGACACACTGTCATCCTTTATTTCTCATGGATGTATTGTTACTCATTTGCGAGGCAGGGACGGGAAGAAAAAAAGAGGAGAGGAAGAGAAATGAAAATACAGTACTCATGGGTATAAAAAAGTGACACGTGAGAACAAACTGTAATTTGCCATTATAATGTTTGGCATGCAAATATCAACACATTCTAAAAAAAGAAAAGTGAAAGTCACCAAAATATTTCAGAGGAATGTAACAATTAGCACATCTCTACTAAGATTATTATATAATCTTTACAGTATTTGGGGGGGCAAGGAATATTCTCCCAAAAGCAGAGAAAAATAAACAAGGAAGAAGGGAAAATCAAGTACATCAGTTATTCTAATGGAAGTGACAGTCTTCCTGCAAATA
Organism: Chlamydotis macqueenii; assembly: GCF_036417535.1. NCBI lineage: Eukaryota > Metazoa > Chordata > Aves > Otidiformes > Otididae > Chlamydotis > Chlamydotis macqueenii. The sequence goes on along the minus strand of NC_141560.1, from coordinate 46,809,434 downwards.
TAATCCATTCTGATTACTTTTTCTTACAACTGCCTAGTGTTTTCCCTCTACGTAGCTTGTGCCCAGTGCTAAAAACCAAGTAAGACTAAATAAAACCTGTTCCTACCCAAAGATCTACTATCACAATCAGCAGTCTTAACAGAGAACTCTACCATATTTTTCCATCCCAGCAGTGAACTAATTAATTCAATCCAGAGAGCCTATCCAGGACAATTTGTAGATAAAGCAGGTGAATTCAGAAGCTTGAGATACTATTGCTTTTGCAGATGAGGTTCTGCAAAAAGAGCCAAGAATTTAAGATTCAGGATTTTCAACACTTACAGCACAACTGACTTTTCAACAAAGAGAAAGGGGGGGGGGGGGAATCCCAAGAGACAAATGAGAATACTTTCTCTAAAACAATCCCAAGAATACAGATGCTTGTAAACCGATGTAACAGCCACCCTACCCATAAATGAAACCAACTCTGCCACTGGCAAAAAAAAACCCTACAATATTAAATAACTGGCTGAAATCATAGTGCTAACACTGGAAAGCAAGTAAATAAGTATTCTTACATTTCATATTCGAGAAAGTGTTATCACAGATTTCTACTGCTGACAAAGTCCATTTTCAGCCATTTCAACACCTATAACACACACCGTTGAAATTCATAGAATTCCTCAGAGCAGACTTACCCAGTACCCTGAAGACTCCAGCCCTAGCAAACAACTAGTACACACTCCCGTTGTGTGCTAAATTCATTACGGGAAATAATGGAGCATAATTTTGCTTTAATTCTGTTGCCTTAGGCTGCTCATACCATAAACCATAGGAGTTGTGTTGCTGATGCCTGAAACCGAATTGAAGCCATAATTTATGCATAATTTAAGACTGCGAAAGGGACACATTTCAGGAGCTTTTTTAACTTTATAATCTTTTAGAGAACACTGCAGTCCTAAGACACCCCAGTACATATTCTTTAGTGTGTTTTGTATGTTTTCTTCAGTGTATTATGCACAAAGTGGTCTTTTTTGTCAGGTAATGACACAACAGCTAAAAAACACAGATTAAATTAAAGAAAATCATATATGCAATATAGGCAATTTCCACCAAACTAACAAAGTACAAGATGCAGCTGTTCACCCATGCTTCACTTTGCCCAAGAGTGGCAGGTTCTTTAGATCAAAGCAGAGGTGGGCTGCAGAGCTAAAGGTATCCCATGACAAAACAGGGAAAATAAGCCAGTGGTCTCACACTTCTTGCTAAAATCAGCATCCCGCCAAAAAGAAATTTCAGTTAAAAAGTTAATGCCACGCTTCCCTGTCTTTGTAAGGAAATTATAACATTGTCTCCCCCATATACATTTTCTCCCTGAGGAATCTTAATGATAACTAATACTGGCTCTGTGAGGAAAATATCTTCCTTAATCCAACAGTCAGCAGTTGGCACATATTTGAAAGCACAAAAATTGGTATACCACAGCTTGCTCAAAGTCCTATCACCATTATGAAATCAGTGCACTTGGGGATAAAGTTTTCTTTAAATAAATGTACTTTCTTCAATCAAATCCCATTGCAGTTTCTTTTGTTTCAATATCAAAGCTATTTCATCCTCTTGTAGTGCTCTTAGAGATTGCCTTAAAAGCCCACAAAAACAAAGCTGCAACACACAGAATGGAGAAAAAAAATACGTATGGATATCTTTATTTTCTCTAGCTCTCCAATTCTGAGAGGAATTGGCTTAGTCTCTTTTATTCCATTTGGGGGGAGGTATGAGGGAGAGAGAAACAATATACTAATTTCCTAGCCATTTTCTTGATCTTCTTTTTGTTGTTGTTAGGAAGAGGCTCAGAGAGAAGAAAAATACGAGATTCTAAAACTTTTTATGTTTCAACAGAAAATAAAATTAATTTATTCATGAGTGGCTTGAAGATGCTACTTTTTGCACTCTCATTAAATAACTATGTTACCCCTACTTGTCCAAAAGCAGAAATCAGTACATCCAGATGACATAGTCTGTATGTCTTACTCTTCTTCCTCTTGTAATATCTTACGATCCCTTACAAGCTCGGTGTTCTTGTTATCTTTATTCTTCCCTATTTAAGAAGCTCGTGACAATTCCCCCATAACAGCCTTGATAATGTATCACCAAAGTCAATGGAAGCTTTTCCACTAAGACCAGAGAAAAATACACCTTTTTTTACTGCTTTCCAACTTTTTATCCTTAGCCTCCTCTCTATTCTTTCATCTCTGAAATGAAGGAAGAACAAGAACAAAAAAAAAACAAACAAGCAAATATTGTACACACCCTCAGCTGAAACAGCAACAGCGTCTTCCCAGTACATACTCAATTTCCTTCTTATTAAAAGGCTATTGTCAAGTAGTGCTTTTAAAAATAATTTTAGCCACAGCTAAGCACTAAGCAGGTATTTCCAGTAAGCCAGTAACACTGGAGCCCAAGACTTCACGTGAAAAAATAACAGCAATTAATTTAGAAGCCCTCAACCGGCTTGAGCATTTCAAAGTGCTCTTTCTGAAGTTCATTACCTTGCACTTCTTCATATTGGATTAGCTTTGTAACAACTTCATGAAGCTCTTTAAAAGACGCTTTGAACTTAAGACTTAGACCTAACGATTTTGTTATTCTTCAAGTCTTTGCCACTTCAGATACCTTTTGTCACCTTTGTCCTTTTTTAACATTTTCCTCATTCAGAAAATCTTAATGAAAAGACATGGAAAGAGTTTGGGTTTGTTTTCTTTGGTTTTGTGGGTTTGTTCTACTGAAAATGAAAGTTTCAGTTTTCAAATATTTTCCTATTTTCAAACATTTAGAACTGAGAAAAATAATTAGAAACAACAACTCCTAATAAGCATATTCAACAGCATGCCTCACTATATTACACAACTCTCAGACAAGATGCTGCCAGTAGCTTCTTTTTGTTTATGGAAAACTGACCAATTCGAAATATTATTCAGTCTCTCAATCAGCTTCTAATCAACAATCTTACCCTTCAATATGCAAGTAATTCACTTCTCCCAGTAAGCCTTTATAGAAAGCATACTGTAAAGAAGTTTAGTCCAAAGCATCAGCCCCAATGCTGTTTTCTTTAGCGTATTGACTTTGATAGAATCATAGAATGGTTAGGGTTGGAAGGGACCTTCAAAGGTCATCTAGTCCAAGCCCCCTGCAAGGACCAGGGACATCCCCAAATAGATCAGGTTGCTCAGAGCCTCATCCAGCCTGGCCTTGAACATTTCCAGGGATGGGGCATCAACCACCTTTCTGGGCAACTTGTTCCAGTGTTCTATAACTCGCATCGTAAAAATTTTTTTCCTAATATCCAATCTAAATCTACCTCCCTCTATTTTAAAACCATTACCCCTCATCCTATCACAACAGGCCCTGCTAAACAGCCTTTCCCCATCTTTCTTGTAGGCCCCCTTGAGGTACTGGAAGACCGCTATCAGGTCTCCCCGGAGCCTCCTCTTCTCCAGGCTGAACAGCCCCAACTCTCTCAGCCTGTCCTCATAGAAGAGGTGCTCCAGCCCTCTTATCATCTTTGTGGCCCTCCTCTGGACCTTCTCCAACTGGTCCATGTCCTTCTTATGTTGGGGACTCCAGAACTGGACACAGTACTCCAGGTGGGGTCTCACCAGGACAGAGTAGAGGGGGAAAATCACCTCCCTCGACCTGCTGGCCACGCTTCTCTTGATGCAGCCCAGGATGCGGTTGGCCTTCTGGGCCGCAAGGGTGCATTGCCTGCTCATGTTAAGCTTCTCATCCACCAGAAACATCACAACGGGCTTGCTAAAATATTTTTCTTGACATAAACCACACTGGTTGTTTTGGATCATGTTGAATTAATACAACAGTTTCTTTACATTCCTCCAAGGTTTACAAAAGGTGATGGTGGTCAGCGAATGTAAACAGTGCTCTCTAAGCAACCAAGAAATCCTGCTTTGTTTTTCTGTTTTACTAAAGGAAATCTCTACCAACTTTGCTGACCTTAAGTGCACAAATTCAGCCATACACAGAAGTAATCTTTTCATATTTAGAGGTAGGAGTCGCATCAACAACAACAACAAAAAAATATTAAGGGACAGAAAACAGTAAGAACTGCAAAATCTTTCCAAAGGTAAAAACAGAAGACAGTCCAAAAATGTCTATAGAAGCTTTAACCAATACTTTCAACACTAAGACCTCAGAAGCTTTATAAATCCATGGACTTAAACAACGTAAAGGTGCTAACACAGATCATATGAAGACCTGAGAAAAATAATCACCTGGTGTATGATGGACAAGACGGATGCCACAGCAGATTCTTGCTCCAAGATCTGGTTTGAGCAACAAGCTACAAATTCTTCAGTGTACTGAAGGAACAGACTAAGAAAGCAATGTGTTTGCCACATCTGATTAGGATATACAATGCTAAGAATACAGATGCTATTTTGAGGCTCGTGTAGCTTTATCTACCTTGATTGAAACTTCTGTGCACTTCTGCACTTTGAATTTTAAATGCAATGAAACAGAATCCTATGGAGCAAATCAACATCAAACCTGCATTAGGCTGACGCACAGATCAAACTCTACAACTCAGAGAGAGTAATAAAGCAGGCATGTTTATTTGGCGCCGCGTGCGTGGGGGATCGCTCCTCCAAAAGCATGCACACCGACAGCACATTTTACCAAAAATTTATACGGTGCAGGTATACATATTCATAGGATTGCACAATACAGACATACCTATGCATAAGTGAGGCGGGGTTATTAAAAAAAACAGGTCGTTTACTTCTTCAGGGGTCTTATCTTCCTCTAGATGAACTTTAGTCATTCACGCATGCTCTCCTTTCACTTGGTGATTTCAGCAGTTTCCCGACTTCTGACCTAATTTGTGGTGGAACTAATATTCTGTCCTTTGCTAGACATATTCGTTCTTGACAAATACCAGTTTCTTGACAAATACCAGTCCCTGATAAGCTTAAGTGAGTTTCAAGGCAAACAGGATTGTTAGGCATTGTCTAGCAGACAATCTCCTAAATCAAGCAATATGCAGTTAGTCTTCTAAATCAAGCAATATTTAGCAGACAGTTAATTCCCTGTATCAAGGCTCACTTAGGTCTTGATCAGAAGACAGTCCTGCACACATGCTCATACATACATGCACAGTACTCAAGTGGGATTGATTTGAACAAACACAAAAGTAAATTTCATTCTCAAAGTATCAGAAGGGAAACAGCAGAAGTGAAGCTTTTTATATAAATTTTGTGATACCCAGAAGCAGGAAAAGAAAATTTCAATATGCACTCTTCCGACCTCCTGCAATTTCAGACACAATTACACTTGAGAGGTGTTAGATAAACTTTGGCAAGCAACTCTGACTTGCTGGAGAAAGGAAAACACCAAGGTACAGTCATTTCACCAAGAGGTCACCTGTGAGATCTGTGGCAGAACATTCAGGTTCGGGTTCCTGCTTTGCATAATTGAGGCCAGCAGCTTTCTTCTGCCAAATCACTCTGCAGGAGGGAAAACTAGGACCTGGATCTGAAGCTCCCACACTCCACAGCAGTACCCTAATCCCACATGGAGAGCAATGGAAAGGCACAAACACTCCACGGTACGCTTTCGTTTTGTTCTTAATTACTGTGTCTTAGATTTTCTGTTGGTCAGCTCTACACAATACCAGCATTCGGCTATCTACACAAAAGCACAGATTTGATTCTTTGTTAAGGTACCAACGTTAATGTACATAGGGAAGTAACAGTGTGCACATGGGGGCGTGTACTGGAACAAGCACATGGAAATTAAAGTACATTGTAAATGAAAAAGAAAAATTGCCTTTAGGGTGACAGGCTATCCTTCAAGAAAAGCCAAATAATTTATGCCTGCAGAGCTACTGTAAGGCTCATATTTTAGCAGACAAAATTCCTCTAGATAATACAGTTGAGGCCCTGCAGGAAGGATCTTTTAATCCTTTGTATACTTCATTATTGTTTGTAGAGCCAAAAAAAAAGATGACGTAAAACTTTAATGCCAATTTCTCACTCAAGATTTTCTCATTCAAAAATTTGAGGGACTCTAGTGATCAGATACAGCATTTAAAGACTGGAAGAACAGATGACTGACATATAGTGAATAATTTTTACATCAAGCAAACCTCCACTGTTTGATACAAACTATGCAGAGGAATGATGCTCCTTTCAAAGCATCCCACTGGGCAGGAAAGAGTGAAGGATCAGAGACAATTAAACAAATGAGCTCTCTATTGTCACCCAAAAGGTTGTTAAATCTACTCACAAAGCAAAGCTTGGAACTGTATATTGCCAAATACAAAAGGTAGATTTACATATCTGGTCAGACAGAACAACATAGGCAAGCAGTAACTGCTGGAAAGAGATCACAATATCCCCTCTTCCTTAAAAACCCACTTGTTCAGATGTGTTGATGTCCTTATAGGTGGAAAGGCTAAATGAGGCCACATATTTTGCCCAAAACAAGGCAAGTCCATTCTCCAACTAAGGAATGATGGTTTTGCTCCAGTTCTTCACAGAATTAAAGGTCTGCAGAATGCTATGGGATTCACTTTAGCCACAAAAGTTGCAGTGCTGCCTTTACATCAGTCTTCATGAGCTGTGAGAAACCACTTAAATTCTGGAGCTTAAGAATTAAAAATATTGTGGGAGGTGACTCTTGTTAATATTCTCCTCCAAAAGTTATCCCTATGCCTTTCTCCAAAACCTCATGAAAACTTCACAGTGGCATCAGTCCTGCCCCTTTGTGTAGAAGAATAAACATTCAGAACAAAACAAGATTATTTTTCTGCACAAAATGTCATCAAGCTTTCAGATCTGTAGCAATCAAAAAAAAAAAAACCACCACATACACATCAAATCTTGTCTCTGTATTGATCTCAGTTCATAGCTTTTGAAAGTGTTTGGAAAAAGCCAGTCATTCACAAATGGCTTATTTTGCTGAAATTAGAGTGGCATTTTCTTAAAACAAAACACTTTGAGGTCCCTATCTGCTGCCTTCCAAAGTCTCCAAATGCTGTGGGGCCTTTCTACCGGGGCACTGACATGACACAGCCCATGGGAAAGCGACAGTTCTTCAGCAGTTTAAATCCAAATGTCTCCATCATAAGATGTGAAGGTGGCTGCAAATTTTAGAGGCAAAGTGAGCCATTTTTTAACACTGCGATTTTCCAGAAAGTCACACAGCAGTAGGTACATAGGAAGCACTGCACTAACAGCACAATTCATAATAAAGGTAAATCAAGATTTAAAAGCAATTACTGCCAGAATACCCCCTCTCTGCCACCTGTAGAGAAAGACCTGCTGACAGTTGTTCTGAGTATTTAACTATGGAAATCATATCAATATGAGGAGAAATGATGTGTTGACTACAGCCCTGGATGACTGGAAAGCAGTTTTCTTTGCTGAGATGAGAAAGTCACTTTATAATCATTCTGCTCTAGTAAGTGTCTGGCCTTGTAGTAATTCTATAGTGCCTAGTGTACTAGATGGAGCTCCTAAAAATACACATACATAAAGCTCTACAAGCTTTGCATAATACACTTATTCCTAAAATTTAAAATCAGTCTCAAAAAGAACAATTTATTCACAACGCAACAGTAGCAAAATATTTTAAAACAGAGGCTATTTTACATAAATTTTACATTCACTCTCTTTGGTTTCGGTTGTTAAAGGACTAAATATTACACAACTGTTTGTATTTCTCAGAGGAAGCAATCTGAGATTGCAACTAGCTATTGGGAACCAGCAGAAGAGGATGATACAGTGACCAGTCTGTTTTACTTGCCACACAGACATACAAATTTACTATGACAAAGCCAGGGAAACAGGTTTGAATGATTCACGGAGATTCTTTTTCTGCAAGGCAAATTTCTCCATGCTATTGTTGCTGCAGCAAAACATGGGAGGGAAACAAAGACAAATAAATGTGTAACAACCATTCAGGCAAAATATGCCAGACAGTGACAAATAACTGATTAAATATAAATTGGACAGCTTTAGTTGTTGGCAGAAACTTGAAGGCATTTTTTTGTTTTTAAACAGGGAACCATTGTCAGCATTGTGTGAATACGAGATTTCACTAGCATGGGGTGCTTCGGGGCTGCACCAGTTGGCGTTTGGGTTTGTTGCACTCACCGCTCCCCTTGACCTCCAGTGTATTTAAATTGATCTCTAAGAGAGGATCAAACAGAGCATTGCCAAAAGGGAAATTACAGCTGTCTGATCTCTTCACCTATTGTAAAAACCTCTCCTGCAAAGCCAAGCTATGAACACACATACAGCACTTCTGCAGCAGTGACAAAACATTCCTGGTGCATCATGAAGATGAAAAATGATTCTCAGTCAAGCGGGAAATTGCCAGAGGTGTCAGAAGACATGTTGCAGTGACGTAAACAGTGACACAGACATTAATTTCAATAATCCGACAGTGAAACGGTGCATATCTGAGCTGCCTAATTCTTTCTTATCTTCCTTCTTTCACAAGATGTTGTCCTGTAGGCTCTTCAAAAGCTGTATCTCCATCTTTCCCTAAGCTCCCCTCCCCCAAAGGACAGCACCTAGACATTTCAATCCAGCAGGGAACATTTCATTAATTATACTAAATAGAGTGATGTTATAGAAAGGTCAGACTAGCCTTTCAGCATGCCCTCTCTCCCAGCTAAGTACTTTTCAGCTACAATTGATTACCTTTTCTTTTAAGTTCCCATGATTCCGTCAAGCAGCAGTGCATGTGGGATCAATAACACTATTGATATTGTGATGAGCCACATCCCAACCTGGTGCAGCCTCCATCCCACATTCTGTGGTACTAAATCACAATAGAGGTTGAAGCCTTTACAGTGACACCCTGGAAAGGAAGACATGGCACTGGGGAAAACTAGCACAATAGTCGGTATTACCGTGACCCAATGATGTGACATAATGCAAAGAGTACCCTTCAATGAGAGCCAACTGCTCTCTCACCAAATTCCTTTTATCAAATGCTTTAAACTCTTGCTGCTGTATGCTGTGTTACATCGATGGAAAAAAAAAAATTAACTGAGTTACTAAAAAGAGGTAGTCAGTTTCTTGGAAGTGTACTTTGCTCATTTGCTTCAAAAGGAAAGATTCCCACATGAAAGATACTCACATGCTGCTTTGTGAAGAAAGCCGCGTGCATGCTTAGCACACATGCTCGCCTCTTAGAGTGCTATGCAAGAATAGTGAAATCTACTTTCAAAAGACTACAACTATCCCAATGTATGCTCTACGCATTTTATCAGATCCACATCTACTAGAGACTGGTTCTCAGTGCACGCTACTTACACATTATTATCTGTGACAACAGCTCTGTACCTGGTACCATACCAAAAAAATCTGCCTGTTGTATATTTGCCCACAACAATTGCTCATTTGCCCATGACATTTCCTCACGTCAAAGACATAGCAAACTACTGACTTTGGAAAAAAGGGTGCGGGGGTGTCTGTATCTAGGGACAGTCAAAGGCTTAGCTTTCCTCCACTGTCAGTTCAGCAGGAGATACAGACAGATGGTCACCTTGTACTGAGGCAGCTCAGAAAATGCTTTTCAAAGTAAAAATATAAATGGGTCGCGTCACTTTTAAAGTCTGAAATATTCCACTGGCACCAGTTCAACTGCCTCTTAGTTAAGAGGTTTTTGTATAATAAATAAATTTGCAAAAGAGCTAGGTCAAAAAACTCGAATCCAGTCAGCTCCTTCTGTCCCCGTTTCTCTCATCATTGCAACACACTCTTGGAACTTCCAGCTTCAGGGAAATGCAAATTCTTCAACGATGAATTATGCAAGAGGAAGGAAATACATGTGGGTATAGATATGACAGAAAAATCTCTTGCAGCACATAGAGGATAACGAGGTATAGAGACAGTGCTCTTCACTCTTTTGCAATTGAAGAGAGAATATTTAAATTATACCTGTAGTGAGGTTTTATATACAGCCTTCAGCAGCTCCACTTACAACATGAACACCACAGAAAGGGACACGTGACATCCGAGCCCGTGGTTACAGAATGACAGAAAGCAACCTGGATACATGGATACAAATCTCACTTACGGTTACATTTGTCTTTCGCTGCAAACTCTGCTGATCAGCTATGTCCTACTTCAGGCTCGGTAAAGCACACACTTGTACCCTGCCTGTTCAATACTCAACATAAATGAAATCACTGTCTCTGGAGCTGTTTATTTCCACAAGGGCTTTGTATCACTGGCCTACACCAGACTGTAAAACTGTTTGCATAGTGCAAAGTGACCAGCAAGGGGCAAAAGGTAGTGGGTATTGAAATAGCAGAATGCATTTCAGACTGAAACAATGGTCAAACACCTACAGAACCGCACGAGATTACATAAAAGCATCGGCATAAAGCGAGAAGTGGGTAAGAGAAGGTACTTCAGCTGAAGTGGGCGAAAACCACAGAGGAGATGCGGTAGCTGGCAACAACCCACAGTACTGCTGGCATCAGCAATTCACATCCTCGTCTTTACCATGAATATTCCAGCATAACACAACAACATTTCACGAGCATTTTCCCCAGAAGGTACCCAAGTCGAGAGTAACACAGTTGGAAGCTTTACCATGGGTTGCGTTAATATTACAAAAATTAGCATAAAAAGTGAGTGCTCACAGATGCCATCAGAATGGAGAGGAAAACTTCCCAGTTTTGTGCTATAACAAACTTGATCTGAAGGCAAAAGGAAAACAAACAAGCCATGGGAAGCAACTTATGTACTCCCTCTGTTCTTCAGTTGCACCAGTTCCCTCAAGATAAAGACATTTCTTTATAGTTATACAAGAAAATTGAAGGGGATGAGGAGAAGCCCTGCTGAGAACCGACTGCAAGTGTGACACAAAACAGAAGCCACAGGTCTAAAGCAGTAAAGGCAGCATGTCAAAAAGAAAAAGCCAGCAAACAGCATCATGAAAAGCTTGCAATCCCCTGCCAGGTGCCGGTCAGCTTTCACCATAGGGCAGCTACTGGAGCTGCTCTGTCTGTCTTATTCTCTGCTGGGGATAAAGAAGGAAGAGCGAGCTGTTTTTTTCCACCCCACTGTCGCCATTAGGGACCCCAGAGCTCTTCCCAGGCTCCCGGCAACCCCTCAACACTTGGCAGCCCAGAGGAGAGGGCCCCGCGGTCGAGGGGCACAGAGCCCCACTCTGCTCCTGCGAGTTGAACATTGGGGCAAAAAGGGGTTTGGAAAGGGGTTTGTCTCAGCTAATTAGCACAACAAGGAGCCACTGAGGAACGTGCTCTTTCATCTTTCACAGACTCTCCATCCCTTTGCTCTCAAAGAGCACTTTCTCAGGGAGCTGACTGCTAGATCACATCAGGTGATGCAGTTTTAATGTGTCTCTTGGATTCTCTGTTTACAGTCCTTTGCACACCTTTCCAACTTCTAAAATAGGCTGATTTGTTTTTTGGGGTTTTTTTGGTTGTTTTTTTTTTTTTCCTACATCATGTTTAATATACTAAGCAACACACTGTATTTTCTTATCTCTATATATGAACAATCTTTGGCCCCCATCTCACACATGGAAGCACAGGATCTTGCAGGGAGAAATCATCTTTCTCCTACATCCACACAGCATACAGTGCAACAGGAGTACGTTCTTGAGAGCCTAAGAACTAATGTAACAAAATAACAAGCAGAAAAACAGTAACACTTGATGTATGAGACAGACAGCTGAAGAGCAAGAGAAAACAAAGGATTCAGAAGAGGAAAAAAAAAAAAAAAGAGCACTTTCCACTATGTTTCTAAAATCCAAACCAAAAAGTCTGGGGGAAATATTTCATAAGCTAGGATTCACACGAGAAAAAAATCCACAGTGGGATAATAATCAGAGACAAAATTCAAAAAATTATAAGCAGGACGGGCAAAGTAGACACTATGAAAAACTATTTTGTACTATAGTTGTGTTCTGAGGTCTCTAAGCACTTTACAACCAGCAAACATTTCTCCAGACAGCCAAAGACCGGTGAATGCTACAGTTCCAGAGCCAGCTTTACAGAAAGCTGGTTTGGGTTTTTTAATTGTTGGGGGGAGTAGTTGTGACAGAAACCTACAAGTCGGTGAGTAACATGCAGAAATTTCTGTTTCTAGCCCCAAGCCAAGACCATTGGACAGTGTTTCTCCTCATAGCCTAGATAAAAGTATCAAAGTGTCAACATGTATTTGATTATCTTATAGAACATCTAGCTGGTGTAACTGGCGAGGAAGCTGATGATGCAGATGATGAAGATGCAGCTATACTTTATGGAGACTTCATAAATCTTAGCTAGTAAGCACTGCAAGCCACTAAACACATATGGCAGATCCAACCGGATACAGCATTTGGAGAAGTAAACAGGGAGATTGCTTAGCTCCAGATGCCTGGGCAAGGTTTGATATTTCCAAGAACTGGCATGATTCCCTGTCCCATCTCTGTTCCTCCACTCACTCACTCGGATCTCTGAGACTGCCTTCAGCCATGGGAGAACATTTCTGCCCTATGCCCTCCTGCCCAGTTGCTTCTGAGGTCAAAAACTCTGCTGTGGTTCTCCGTCTACAGAGAAAATTAGTGAGGGGCACGGTGGGAGGATACACCTGTAGCTGAAAGCAAAGCAGCAAAAGCAGGTATGAGCTGAATCTAAAGTGCTTAAGTATGTAAAGACAGCTGAGAGCATGCTTTTGTACAGTACTCTGATTCATTTCCCCCTCTCAAGCAACTTCTTTAGTTGTTTCCCTCTGATAATGGCAGTGCCATCTGCTCTTATCACTTATCTAGTATCCCTACCTTTTGGGTATGGAAACTTATCCCTACTCACATAAGTATCATCAAATCCATGATGTGCTGTTTATGAAAACATACTCAGCTGCTGGAGGGAAGATTACATGGTTATAAGGAAAATTACTTCAAATAGCAAACCAGAAGATACTAGGAAGAAATTAAACCCTGAATATGAGTTTTTCACATGACTGTCCTTAGCAGCTGCCTCTTTCCACAATCAAGTTCCAGAATAAATGCCAGCAGCCTCCCCAGAACCAGCCCCAAGTGAAATCGAACCCCCAGGTTTCCCAGCAAGTCCGGCAGACTACGCAAAACTGCACTGGGCCTGGGAACGTCAGTCTCTGGCAGAATTTGCCATGCTCTAATTCAAGGACCATAATCTGCGAAATCATCAGACACATGCTGATGGGAATAAGGACGAGTGTGTTGACGCATGGGTGAGGGCATTGACAGCATTAATACTATCAGTTGTAGTTATAATTTTAGAGCTCTACATGCAACTCCTCAACAACAGCTCAATAGCTTCATGTAAGGGACAAATTTGCTTAGGGAATCTGTGTAGTCTTCATCATTGGAGGTCTTTAAAAAGAAATTAGACATCTGCCAAAAACAACATGAGTATAGCTGATCCTTCTGTGGACAGACACCATCCTGACATCCTTCCAAACCCACAGCTATATGAGGCTGACCTTTGATCTGCCTACTTTTTAGCCTCAAAGTGGGTTGGTCTCTCCCTCCGTAACCTCCATTTCACCAGAAATCATTCCCAAAAGGAATATAAACCCTGGTAATATGAGACATCACTAAATAAGTAAGCAGACAGGAGTCATCAAAAGCAGACTCCTAAGCTTCGTGTAAATAAGGTTTGCAAATCACACTGCTCCCTCACATCGGATATATTTATTTCAGAGACAGAAAGCCAACAATCCTACTGAGCGTCAGTTCAGACAATTTATCCAAGAGGAGCTGTAAAATGGGAACTAAGGCTCACTGGAAGCTAGCAAGCTAACAAAAAGGTGGATGATCTTCTCCTTAGTGATTTACTAGCACCCCAGGAGTTGAAAGAAAAGCAACACCTGGCTGGCCAAAAACTCAACCCAGAGACAGGGACTTTGATTTCCCAGCTATAGCAGTGAGTGACCAGAGTGTTTCATGATCACAAGCAATACTTTGACCAAAGCTGCAGATATATGAAGCGGGGAAGGGGAGAGTGTAAAGGTAAAATATGCTAACTGAATCTAAACAATGCCAGAGGGAACAAAGGTCTGAGTTTTTAAAAGCTGAATTCCAATTCATGTGTCCAAATAAAGGTCAGATTATGGAAAGTCAACTACTATTCATGCAAGCCTTTTGAAACAAATACAGCTATTAATGCCACACTAAGAATTACTAAGCGTGGAGAACTTTTCAAAGTGACTTCTGCTTGCCTATGCAAAAAGGACACACAAGCTCTAAGAAAATCCATCTTTGAGATCTCTTGATAATTGCTCTCAAGTCTAAAAGGCTCAAATGTGTGACAGAGTTTCAAGCTCAGTACAGCTGTTCTGAACACACTTCTGTTAACTAGGAATATCAATCAGCTAAACATTATTTCATAATTCTTGGCAATGATCTATATAAATGCCCAAATAGCAAATTAGACAGTTTATCATGCTTCTAAATTCATGTATTGAAACTCACTTGCAATCACTTTCCTCCAAATTTGAAGAGAAATTTAAGGAAAGTAGATATTTCTCTCTCTGCCACAAACTAAAAGGATGACCGAGCAAGGATATTTCCACAAACGTGATATTCTCTCAAAGACACAGGGAAAAGAGCTTTGCATTTGCAGCAGCTATTTAGCTACATTATTATTTCTAGCTTTAGTGCCATCATACACACAAAATACACAGGTAAGGCCATGTCCCATTCTCTGCCAGGTGCATTCAACACCAAGAGTCAGCTGGACAGTGTGCTCTCTTTTCCTAACATATGGCTCGATTACCACTTCGGCTACTACGCAGCAATCTTTTTATCAATTAGCACAAATAGTCACTAGGGCCTGGGCTCAAGTACTTTATTTGATTACATATCTGCCCAGAGCTGTCTGCGTAATAAAGTAAAAGACACTCAATCTACCAGGGGAATCTCTTGTTTCTTAAACATCCCATGCTTGGCTAACAAAGAAAGATTAGAAAACACATGGCAATTCTGTTATGCCCTGTAAGGTGCCTTTGCTTCTGTTTTTCATTGCAGAATAGCCATCAGTAAAAACGTGCCTGATGAAAGAGATCCTAGGTAAAAACTAAAGGACTGTAAGATTCAATAATGCAGCTTTTGGGTCAGGTCACTTGTATTGCAAATACTGCAGATTCCTAACTCTAAAAGTCTATTTAATTTTATTTTCCCAAGGCTCCTGGAACTTCTCACTCACTCTTAGCAGCTTCCAGCACCTTCAGTAAGATGACCCTGCTGCCTCATCTTGCTAGCACTGCCATACTTTGCTCTCTTTTCTTATCAAATAAGAAAGGCTTTATAGTTACTGAATTCCTATAGGGTGTATGGTAAAGTGAAACCAAGTCTGAAAGTCTTCAGCAAAATGTAAGACATACCTCAACTATAAGGATCACGTCTCTATTCTCTATCTGTTGCTTGCCATTATCAACCTAAACACTCACAAATTGTACAACGTAAATGAAGGACCTATTTACTGCCCCTCAGCCAAGGGACCTACAGATAGCTTCTACTGCACTTAATTAGTCAATATCTGTAAGTACTGTGAAGATAAAAAGCAATGTAACATGCCAAGTATTACTACTGTGCAACCAGCAGCTCAAAAGCGTGTTGCCGAAGTACAGCAGTAAGCTTGTCCTTTTAAACCTGTTCATAATAATTATGGCTGTTAACAACAGATATTGTTCAGCTGAATGAACATGGTGAGACTTCAGCAAACAGCTCTCATCAATCTGACATTCTTACAAATGTCCCTTGCTAAATGTCAAGTGAGATTTCTAGAGGGAAAGAAAAATGTCTTTCTCCCCAGAAAAGTACAAAGTTTATGCAGATAAGAAAAGAGACAGAGCAGAAGCAAATAACTGTTTTTAAAAACCTCTAAAGTTACTCCCAACTACACAATCTATTAATAAGCACCCAGTCCTAAGCAGGAGAAAGGATCAATTACAGTGCTTGCAAACTGCATCTTTTGGACACTGATATTACTTACAGCTGAAAAAGAAAATGAGAGGATATTGTGACAGTGTTTTTTCTAATTTGTTCTTCTGTTCTAGTCCTTTACAGAGTTATAGGGAAGTAGCTTGCCATGTGATAACCTATTTCTTCATTCTTAAACACCCTGAACAAAAAGAAAGATAAACACCTTAACTTGTGGCACAGAGATAAGCCACAACACATTTCATTACAAGTTTATTTCATATGCATAATTTAAATATGCAGAAGGATTTTTCTGATATTTATAATATCCAATTAATTGAAATAGTGTTGCACTGGACGTCTAGCTCACAAACTGCCCCATATATCCAAGATGCTTACCCTTAGGAAAACATAATGAATGCGCAAGCACTAGCTTAGTAGCAAGGAGCTCTAAGTGTTACCCCAACACAAACAGACCAGAATTGCCAATATCTGTCTTATTTTCTGTCTGGAGAGTGAACATTTACTGTTTTTTTTATCATGAGGATGCCAAAAGAAACATTTTTTAATGGTCATAAAGTCCTTTAAAGAGAAAAATCTCTAGCATGCCTTGCTATGAGCACCCACCTTCCCCATGAGTGTATTAGAATCAGGGTAATTTCCACCATGTTAATGCATCTCATTATCAGTAACAGATGTATCACAGTCATCTGTGCATACTGTTTTGATCTGTGCCACAGCCTTTCATATACATATAAAGTCCTGGTATCAGCTGCCACTTAAGCAGCTGGCACAAGAAGTAATATGTTTTCAGAAAAGAAAGGGATGATGGTTCTCAAAGAAATGTTGATAGCCAAAAGAAATACAGAAGAAAAATAGTCCTATTTCTATAAGGCTTTTCAAGATAATCCTGAAAGATTTTAAGGACTATTCTCTCTGTCTAAGCTTACAAAACTTCATGGACACTTCCATTTTATAGGTACAGACTTAATTTTTTTTTTTTTTTTTTTAAATGGGGGACAAGAAAGAGAACACACTGTATTTCCAGGTTGAGTATAAAATTACTCATACTTACATTAAAATAAATACAATAGTGGGTTTTTTCATACTGCTGGATTCGTAAGTATTAATGCCTTATGAAATCACTCAGTCCATCTGTAAATTAAGCCAATGAATTTCATACTGCAAAAATAGTTCTACATGGCAGGCAAGGATAATAAGATATACTTCAACAGTCAGGTTGATTAACACAAAACTGAAGTTATTCAAAATCAGTTTTTCAATTATTCAAATTCAGTTATTCAAATTCAGCACATACTCTTATACCGCTAGTGAGATACACTATAGATATGTCATCACTTTCCACATCATTAGAGACTAGACATGACCAGATTCCTGACAGAGACTTAGGTTTCATTTCTAAAGTCATAACTTCTATTTGGACCAGTTTTAAATTGAGATAATTAAAGACAACTTCAATATTTTACAACTGTGGAACCTGCACAAAGTTTAGCCCTTTACCGTAGCACTTGGGTGAAGAGGTTTCACTTAGGACAGAACTGAAGATTTCAAGTCTTCCAACTTAAGACTTTCCGGCTTAAGACTCATCTTAAAAACATGACCTAGGTAGAATTAATGCAACTATACACACCAAAATCTACATGAAACAAGAGTTCTGAACGTGCAATATTTGTCTCAATGAGGTGTTACTCATTCCTAAGGATAACCAACCCTACTAGCTATTCGAGCATGAGCAGCCAGCTAGTCTCTCTCTCAAGGGGAAATATTCATTGTGCATCTAGAAACCCAACAAGATATTGATTTGAGAAGCATTTTGTAGATCTAAAGTACTGCAATTTACTTTCTGACACTCCACAAAAACCAAATCCATCCTGGCAAAAGAACCCAGTGGAGGAACAAACAGCGCAGGAAAAAAAAAAAATTAGAGGGAAAAATAAAAAGGGTGAGTGGAGCATCTGTGTTCTTCCATCTAGGAAAGAATTTTTTTTTTCTTTTTTTAATTTTAAAATGTTTTCATTGTTCCAAGCTGTGAATAACCATTATCCATTATAGCTGCCACATTGTTTAAGTCTCCTTCTTGGAACCAAGTATCTTAAACAGCAACCTCTGCACCTCTAACACAGACAGGGGCAGAGATGGCGTTCTGACTGTTCACATTTATCAGTCCAGCAACACATACACACAGAAAAGACAGAATCATAGAATGGTTAGAGTTGGAAGGGACCTTCAAAGGTCATCTAGTCCAACCCCCCTGCAAGAAGCAGGGACATCCCCAACTAGATCAGCTTGCTCAGAGCCTCATCCAAACTGGCACGGAATGTTTCCAGGGATGGGGCTTCCACCACCTCTCTGGGCAACCTGTTCCAGTGTTCTATAACCCGCATCGTAAAAAATTTTTTCCTAATATCCAATCTAAATCTACCTCCCTCTATTTTAAAACCATTACTCCTTGTCCTATTGCAACAGGCCCTACTGAACAGTCTCTCCCCGTCTTTCTTGTAGGCCCCCTTGAGGTACTGGAAGACCGCTATCAGGTCTCCCCGGAGCCTCCTCTTCTCCAGGCTGAACAGCCCCAACTCTCTCAGCCTGGCCTCATAGGAAAGGTGCTCCAGCCCTCTGATCATCTTCGTGGCCCTCCTCTGGACCTTCTCCAACTGGTCCATGTCCTTCTTGTGCTGGGGGCTCCAGAACTGGACACAGTACTCCAGGTGGGGTCTCACCAGGGCAGAGTAGAGGGGGAGAATCACCTCCCTCGACCTGCTGGCCACCCTCCTCTTGATGCAACCCAGGATGCAGTTTGCCTTCTAGGCCGCAAGGGCGCATTGATGGCTCATGTTGAGCTGCTCGTCCACCAGCACTCCCAAGTCCTTCTCCTCAGGGCTGCTCTCTATCCATTCCCCGTCCAGCCTGTCTTTGTGCCTGGGATTGCCATGACCCAGGTGCAGGACCTTGCACTTGGCCTGGTTGAACTTCATGAGGTTGGCACGGGCCCACCTCTCCAGCCTTTCAAGGTCCCTCTGGATGGCATCCCTCCCTTCCAGAGTGTCGATGGCACCACACAACTTGGTGTCGTCGGCGAACTTGCTGAGGGTGCACTCTATCCCACTCTCCATGTCGCTGACAAAGATGTTGAACAGGGCCGGGCCCAGCACGGACCCCTGAGGGACGCCACTCGTGACCAGTCTCCACATGGACATTGAGCCGTTGACCACCACTCTTTGAGTGCGGCCATCCAGCCAACTCCTTATCCACCGAGTGGTCTGTCCATCAAACCCATGCCTCTCCAGTTTAGAGAGAAGGATGTCGTGCGGGACAGTGTCAAATGCCTTGCACAAGTCCAGGTAGATGATATCTGTTGCTCATCCCTTGTCCACCGATGCTGTTACCCCATCATAGAAGGCCACCAAATTGGTCAGGCACGATCTGCCCTTGAGGAAGCCATGTTGGCTGTCACCAACCACCTCCTTGCTCTCCATGTGCCTTAGCATGGTTTCCAGGAGAATCTGCTCCATGACCTTGCCAGGCACAGAGGTGAGGCTGACTGGCCTGTAGTTACCTGCGTCTTCCTTATTCCCCTTTTTAAAAATTGGGGTTATGTTCCCTCTCTTCCAGTCATCAGGGACCTCACCAGACCGCCACGATTTCTCAAATACGATAGCCAGTTCATCTGCCAGTTCCCTCAGGACCCTCAGATGGATCTCATCAGGTCCCATGGAGTTGTGCACCTTCAAGTTCCTCAGATGATCCCGAACCTGCTCTTCGAATACAGTGGGTGGTTCTTCATCCTCACAGTCCCTGTTTGCGCGTTCTACAGCTTGGGTGGTGAGACAAGAAGACTGAGGCAAAAAAGTCATTGAGTACCTCAGCCTTCTCCATGTCCCAGGTAACCAGGACACCGGTTTCCTTCCGGAGGGGACCTACATTCTCCTTGTACTTTCTTTTGTTCCCTACATACCTATAGAAGCGTTTCTTGTTGCTTTTTGTATCCCTGGCCAGATTCAGTTCCGTCAGGGCTTTAGCCTTCCTCATCCGATCCCTGGCCACTCTCACAGCCTCTTTGTAGTCCTCCCAGGCTACCTGTCTCCGCTTCCACCCTCTATAGGCTTTCCTCTTCACTTTCAGTTGCTCCAGGAGCTCCTTGCTCATCCACGCAGGCCTCCTGACCTTTTTGCCCAACTTGTTCTTCATCGGGATGCACCTCTGCTGAGCTTGGAGGAGGTGCTCCTTGAATGTGGACCAACTTTCCTGGGCCCCTCTTCCCTCCAGGGCTGCTTCCCATGGCACTTTGCCCATCAGGTCCCTGAAGAGGCCAAAGTCCACCTTCTTGAAGTCTAGGGCAGAGAGCTTGCTGTGTAGTTTCCTCACTGCTCCATGGATCTTGAACTCCACTGTGTCGTGGTCGCTGCAGCCAAGGCTGTCCTTCAGTTTCACACCCCCCACCAGTCCCTCCCTGTGGGTGAGCATAAGGTCAAGCATGGCACCCCTCCTTGTTGGCTCCAGATCAGAAGAAGTGATCAAAATATTAACAGACCACAAACAAAAGCCTCTTGACACTTTCTCTAAAGATTAAGGCCACCTTTTTTGACCGATCAGTGTCTGAAATCAACTTAGATTATTGTTCTGCTACTCAATTCCTTCCCTACTCAGAGAACTAATTCAGCGAAGTCAAGTTACTTTCCTCAACATCTCCTCATAATGGAGTATTTAATGCCCTGAACTATAGCTAGCTTTTTAGATCAGAAGTGGGTAACAATGAAATTAAATTTCCATATTAAAGAAGTTATTGTTATAAGAAGGGGGGAATTAGGAGAGGTAATGAACACATTTTACCTGATTTTTATCAGCTTCATGTACTTGCCTGTAAGCATATTAAGCCACATCAATACACACAACTAATGGAATAATTAGTTTTTAGGACCACCCCCTTCTGCTTGCTGAGAGGAACCCGCCGTTACGGGGGGGGGTGTAAGGGGGACCCCGGCCGCGGGAGGCGCCCGCCCGCCGGCAGGGGGCGCTGCCCCACAGCGCCCCCTAGTGCCCGGCGGCGAGCACGGCCCCTGCGCCCGCAGCCACCTCCGCCTCCCCCGCGGGAGCCCCTACCCACGCCCTTCCCTTCCGAGTCGCAATCGAGGGAGAGAAATCACGCTGTAGCGGTGCTCCATGAGCCCTGCGGGTGACTTCGTATTCCCGAGGCTTATGCTCCACCACGGTACACTGAACTTAGAAACCACGCTTCCTTACGAGCGATGCATAAAGTTGTCCCACGTCACCAAGAAAAACTGATTTTTAAACTGTCTACTTTCAATCATGCTAAAACCCAGTAAAGAGTCCAGAAAAAAAAAAAAAAAAACAAACCAACAACAACAAAAAAAACCACCAGCCAAAAAAGCTTCAGAGATTTAAAGTAGAGAAGTAGAAACAGGGCTCGCCAAAATGTGTCTTTCAATGCTTGGCTCTGGAGGAAACACCACTCAGATCTGCACCTACAGGAGAGCAGGGAAAGGGCGGCAGTAAGCAAAACTTGCAAATAATTTTTGGAGACCAGGCAGGGGGAAGGGAAAATGCTGGTTCCAACTCTTTAGCCCTTCAACCTCTTTCCATAGACTGCAGGAAAAGGGAAAAAAGAAAAGGTCATCTAAAAAAAAAAAAATTCTAATAGTTGTTCACCTCAGAAGTACAAGAAGTTTTAGTATTTTGAACAGAAAATCTGCTTATGTCACAGCAGAACTGAGTATGACAGAAGCACTTGTACTCTCTGAAGAAACAGATAACTGCATGTGTGTGTGTGTATATATATATATATATACACACACACATACACACAGACCCCCTCCACGTTATTTCTAGCTATAGACATGAGAACAGGAATGCATTTCTAAATAAATATCGTGCTGCTCCCTGACCAAAGTCTGGCAATATTAGTGTTGTGCAGTGTTAAGAGAACAATGAAGAAAGCAGAGACAAAAGTGCTGTCCCTATTTTTGAAGATTTGAGATCAAAGCACGAAGTCAACTCAAGTTATTTCAGAAAGCAAAGTAGCCCAAAGTATTTTCATACAAACACAACCTTCTTCTCACAGTGACAGAACACCATAACAAGACTGAAGTGTTACTAATTGTATTATTTAAACTGCATTCAGATTTATGCGGAGGATGGTAGGGGCTATCCTAAAGTATTCAATGCTTCTTCACCTCTGATTCGGAAAAAAAATTTTACTTCAAATCTTGCTAGATGAAGAATATATATACACACACATACTACTGAATGTATCCATTCTGTTTCAGTTTTGTCTCCACCATGTTTAAGAATTCAAAGCTTTAAAGCTCCCCCTGGTTTCCTCACCTCTTATTATGCTGTAAGTTCTTAATGCATTAATTTCCAAAAACAGAAGTCAAAGCCACCATCTTTACGAGCTCTCCTTCCCCATTTCACACACTTTGCAAACAACCTCTCCTGATTACACTGTTGTGATACTCATTTTACCTAATACAAGTGAACTCTTAAGTATAGAAGTAATGATAACAACTTTATTTAACATTTTAAATGTATCCTTTGTACAACAAAAGAAGTGATGGGTAAAAAGTTACAATGTTATTCTGTGCTTCAACTCTAGATAAAAACCTAAATGTAAATGTATTTGCTCTGTAAGGAATACATACCAAGGGGGGGGGGAATCTACTTTTTAATCACAGTTTTCTATTTCGGATCCTCCCCTCCAGTTCAATAGAAAATTACATACCAAACACTAAATGCTATAGCATAGTTCAACAAGACCTACAGGAAAGTGCTATATTAATGTTTTATTATATTCCATAAATTTAAGACACAATGCCGTCCTATTACTTTTCAATGGAAGCCTAGAATCTTCTGTTGTGGTTTAGCCCTGGTAACCACACAGCTGCTCGCTCTCCCTCCCCGCTCCCCAGCACGATGGGGGAGAGAATTGGGAAGAAAGGAAAACTCATGGGTTGAGATGAAGACAGTTTACTAGAATAGCAAAGGAAAATGACAACAATAACAAAATACAGGGATACTAAAATACACAAAATGAACGATGCACAATTTCTCACCACTGAAAGTCCCAATTACCAATACAGCCCATCCCAAGCAGTGATCTACAGAAACAAAACTGAGCAGCAGGGCAAAGGAGCCAGGGAGAGTGAGCAATGCCCCCACCCCACCCCGCCAGCCCCCACTTGCATACCGAACATGATGTTCATGCCAAGAAATACTCTTTGGCCAGTTTGGGCCAACTGTTCTGGCTACACCCCTCCCAGCTTCCTGCACTTGCACATTAGCAAAACCTGGGAAGCCGGACAGTGTCCTTGGTCTCATTAGCAACAACTCATAACATCAGTGTCCGCATCAACATTCTTCACGTACCAAATTCCACACTAAATCCAAAACACAGCGCTTACTGAGAAGAAAATTAGCTCCATCCCAGCTAAAACCAGGACATCTTCATATCCATTAATATGGAGCCATATGGAGCTTCTGCAGCAGGCAGAGGTTCCTCTAAATCTGTAACCGTAGTATCATGCACCATAGCCTTACCGTCTCTAAAACTCTTGCTACAGGGGTTATTTTACCAAACACTGCAAGCAGATCCTTTGCAGGGATCAGCCAGCTGGACTGCTGTAGGGTCTCTAAGTCCCAATGATGCTGCAAAGTCTGACTATTCTAAGTTTTACCTGTCTGTGTCCTCAGAGAGCGGTGTCAATCAGGTTTCCCTATGCAGCTACAGAGCAATTAAAGCAGCACAACACCTGCATGGGGTTTGTAATATTCATCTCTACTATTCAAACTGATCCCACAGTTCTACTTTTGTTGTTTCTACCCTTGAGGGAAATACAGTTGACCTTGCAATCCTGAGCATCATTTGTACCATGATGTATTAGTGTCAAGCTGCAGTACAGACTACGGCTGGAGCTTCACACCCACTGCAAACCAGGTGCTGTGCAAAACAATGGAAGGCAAAACATCACCTCCAACACACCAAGTCAGGACTTCATGATTGATTTAATGACTCAACTCTTGCTTAATGCTTCCCGAATTATTCTCGGACTAGCTGGTGTGGAAGAGAATGAGTCAGAAGTTGCTTGCATATTTAATCTCCATTCTTACCAGCATAGGGCAAGCAAGTAAAGAAAAAGGATGAATTAACAATGGCAATGTGTAGAAACAAAACCAAAACAAATCTTGCTAATAGACTAATTCCTTCTTACGCCCTGAAATGACATGGAGGCTGCCCACTGTTCTCAACATGGTGACCCCACCTTTATTACCCTCTCATCCAACATGAATGGCAGTTGCTTTAGTTCTAGCCAGAGCTTGGTGCTGGTAGCTCAGATGTAGGCACCTTCAATGCAATCCTTTTCTCTGCCACCTCTGTCCTGCACTACTGCAGTATAATTTTAAACCTATTTGACCATCGAAGGTAACACAGAAGGCAGTGGCAACACAACACCAGTATTCTGATTCTCACTCCTGCCTGTGGAGGAGCAGCTTCGTAGAATAATTTTGGCTTTAAAGTTCACAGGTAGCAAACGATCATATACCTGAACCACAGCTTTAACCCTTACTGCATTGCATTCATTGGGTATCCTGTTTTGTTCCAATGCCATCAAGTTAAATAGTATGATATCAGATGGGAGATACTGCTGCTTTGTCTCACGAAATGACTGAATTTTAACAGCCATTCAACAATAAATTAAAAAAAAAAATATTACTCCTTGCCAAGTGCCTGCAAGTAGAGATTGAAAGCCCAAGCAAGTAAAAGCCTTTCTTCATTTTATAAAAAAACTCAGGGCATTGTACGTATAATGAAATGCCATTAAAGATATCTGTTACTGTAGTACAGAGAAAGCAGAAATAGCACAAGTGTCAGGAGTATGCAAGGTGGTGCTGGGGAATCTTCTCATTTCCGTCCTGAGGGGCAGTAGCCACGCAGTGGGGGAGCAATTTGACAACTTAATGCAATAGCTCAGTAACAGTTTCAGTAGTCTATACAGCATATAAATCTATACATTTTTTACCCTACAGGAAAACAGGTCATACAGAAGGCAAAAATAAGTAAGTCAGATCACAGGGTATCTGCATATGGTTATAGTAGGTCAAATGTAAGAGTGTTCTTCTAACCACAGCCATCTGAACTTTCATAATGTCAACAGGCACAAAAAAAAAAAAGTCTGCAGCCTCCAAACGGGCCAGACCACTACCTAGATTTAAAGGCAGTGCATATTGCCTACTTTATTGGGGGTTAGTATGTCTAATGAGGAAGGCAACAAAAGTATTGATTAGATGTATTATTTTCTTTTGTTGGGAAAAAAAGTGTACATCAACAATAGAATTCAACAGACTTCTGATTTGAGGCAAAAGTAAGCGCAAAAAACATTAGTTTCATTTTATAACACCCACACATCAACTCCTCAATATTAACCTCAAGTCATAGAAATAAAATGGGGGAGGGGGGGGGCAGGGTGGGGAGAGGAAAACACTAGAGCTCAAGCAGCAGACTTTAAGATGTGATGTTAAAAAAAATCATAATTTTATACTAAGTCTTTCTCAAAACATTTTAGTGTAGTTACGATAATCTTTTGCTTTTCCAACTGTAATAGATGTTTAAGAGGTATTACCTCCTAATAAGATAGTTCCCATAAAATGTAGGCGTCTATTCATCATTTGGTTTAGAAAATGAAATAAAGCATTTCCTTTCTTTTGTAAAATTAAAAATTCAAACAGTATTACAGTAACAGAGGGCAATTTCCAGTCCCATTACTAAAAATGGTATAAAGCCTGTGTAAACTTAAATTCTTAATGTTTTCTAGTGTGTGTTACCCTACTAAAAATCAAATGCAACATCAGGGCCTTTTGTGGAAAACATGCTCTTTTTCCTCCAGTGACCTTTCCCCCACTGCTTCTTGTAGTGCTTACTGCTGGGCTTCAATAATTAAACAGGCCTAAGCCTGAAGTGAGTGCAGAAATGCACTTGCATTTGAAAAGTACTATGTAGACAATAATTTGTAGAACAACAACTAGAGGCCAAATGCTCATTCTCATAAACTGACATCCTTATTGGAACTACCTACTCGTTTCCATTGCCTGAGGGCCTGGACAGGATCATGAAAGCGGCCTTCCAGTACACCAATTACAGATAAACAATATGGGCAGAAGGAAAGAAAGAGACAACTATCAGCAACATTCAGGAGTAAAAGGATATAAGCATTAAAAGCTCAGTCATGGTGCCTGATAAAAAGGAAAGCACTCATTGTACTACAGACATTGAACGTGGACAAAATAAAATTAGGAAATAATTACTTACATTTAGAAATGTGTGGTATTTTCTGAAATAGTCATAGATTCAGAAAAATATGAAAGGACAGACCTTTTACTAAGTTTCCCATCTTTCTACATTCTGTAAACTTCTAGTAGAACATACACATTCCATATGTTAAATAAGGTGTTCCATAAACAGACTTAAAACTAATACTCTTGGAAAATTTCACACCAGTCTTCGCAAGAAGGGACACATAGGATCAAGGAAATTCCACCCTCTCTTTCTAAACTTGTAGTCTAACACATCCCATACAGGCAAACAGCATAATGAACACCACTTGTCTGGTGGCAAATATTCCCTCTGAGAGGAATAAAAGTTGAGAAGAAGGTAGAAATGCAGAGACGCATCTCTCTAAAAATAGGATAAATCTGAAGTGGTAATCCCCAAGTTCTGGCGATTCATGTATTAGAAAGTGGTATTCCAAGCCTACACACTACAGAATGGAGGTGATGTATCCGGAGACAGGTGTGGAACTTCTCTATTCATCTAAATGAAAAGAAAGATCTTGCATCCCCGCCTACTTCAGAAAAAGCATATAATAAGAAGAATTAAGGCAGATTAAGAGACTCTTTTAGGAAGCTTAAGACCCTTAAGCACACATTCCCTAGCCAAGTATTTATAATATAAGAAGTCTCCTAGTTACCTCTCTCAACTGTCACTGTTTTCAGTATTGCATAAAGCTGCTTAAACTATAAAGCTGATTGTCGAGGGAATCCCAGTTTGAAGAGATCTTTTGTGGTCTGAAAGGGTTGTGACTTCTGTAAAAGGAGGGCATCGGGTTACTGCTGTGAGCCCTGAATATCAATGACACGGGACGAAAAGGACCGCTAACAAGCCAGGCTACGCTGTCTCTCCCTTACTAGTCAGCGAAATCGCATAGTATTTGCAGGGCAGAGCCAAGGAGGACTCGGCAATCCTTGCTCCCCTGAGGCCACTTTGTTCTCCAGTGAACAGTACGGATGCTGGGCTGCAGGTCACGGGCAAACAGGAGGTGCCTCAGAGCAGCGCTGCTACACGCAACCCACTCCACTGCAAGCATCCACTGAAATTTCAGAGGGAAAAAAACCCATGTGGATCAGACATGATAGGAGACATGAAGCGGAGAAAGAAAATGCATGGTATTTACTGCCTGACAACTAGGTTTCATTAATCCAGACATACATTATAACTCAGCCAAATTCCTTTGCATATTTTGGAACTGATAATATAAAGCCATTCACAATTTTTTTTTTTCCTCACTAGAAATCTTCATCTTCAAAGCTTACACAGTTTTGACTTACATTGTTCACTGGAAGACACATGAATGTTACATCTGGATACTTTGGCTCTTGCACACCTACAAATTAATGACTGCTTCTGCACGCCTCAGTTTGTTTCAGATTTCCTGAATTCAGCTGATCCAAATATTAACTGTTGTCAACCCACCACTCTCATAACTGTCCCAACAATCCCATCTAAACTCAAGTGTAGCACATACTCATATCAACTCCTAACCATACAAAACATCTTGTTTTCCTTACCCTTCTCCAGTTCACACTCTTCTTTCATCCAAATGTGGTCTAAAGTATGTCTCGCATCTCATTTGTTTTCAGAACTAGATTGCACTTCCACCTCAGAGGAATGATTGCATAGCTGAACAGATAAAGAACACGACTTTAATATTTACAACCCCGTTGCAATAAAATAATTGAAGAGTCTGTGGTGAGGCAGTATTCCCAGGGTACTTGATATTTATTCTTACTCAATGTATATTCCTTTACTTAAGGAACTGTAGCTCAAATTTCCTATCAAAGTCCAAGGCTTAGGTTTTCAAATCTCTTTCAAGAGAGATTTAGATCCCTTGTGGAGTTCTGATAACACCACTCCTGTTACTAGCCTTGCACTATCTATCTATGTATGTTCAAAATAAAAATGCAGACTTGGGACCTGACTAAGTGTCATTTCTGAAACATATGCTTAAGGTGCTTAAAGAACATTCTACACAGCCCATTTTTTCCCCACCCAAACTGCTAAAATACACACTCACAGCCTGCAAAAGTAAAACTTCCTCCCATGAGCAGGTTGTACAATGCAATCTTTGCTTGCACCCTTACAAGAATATGAAACTACTTTTGTCTTTGGGGTAATCTGCATTATTTTTCCTTCCTACTTTGAGTTCACCCATTCCACTCTTTCTCCCCAGCTTTTACTGCTGAATCTTCAGCTTTCCAGAAGGCAGCTACTCAGATTTTAAATAAACTATAGATAGATATAGTTTCAAAGCACCTCATTTTCTTCCCGAAATATCTGAGGGCATAGTGAAGACTTATGGGTTTACATGAAATGCACAGTTATTACAGCGCGTAGCTTCAGAGAAAAGCCTATAAATAAAAACAGGTTGAAACAAATGCAGCCTCAATGTGAGAGCCTCTGTAGAAAGGCCTAATCTCAGAACATTCACCTTCTCTTCGTCCCTTCAACTGGAAGCTGCATGATGCTTTCAACAATGTTTAACCGATGGACAATAAGGGGGTGAGGGGAGGGAGTGGGGAAAATCACACAGGCAAAGAACGGCCATCCCTAGCTGTACCTAACACCAAAATGTCGTCTTATTGGTTTAATAAGCTGGTGATCCACCACATAGAAAAGCAACACTTCTGCTCTACATTTCTCATTTGCCAGTTTCTTCCTGGGACAGCAGAAAAGACCGTAAAGATTATACACTAGCAGATAAATTAGAAAAAGAAAGCCCAGATTATATGGAAAATATGCCCACTGCTCAATAGCCCCATGTTGCACTGACAAGATTTTTCTCCTACAACTAAACACTAGAAAGGGGAGGACTCTTTTGCTCCTACAGGGAGTAAAATCAAGTAAAGCAAACATCTGCAAGAAAAAAAAAAAGTTAGTGGCCTCCCACCTGACTTGTCTGTATCTTCACCTCATACCAATTCAGCTACTTCAGAGGAGCTGAACAGATGATACAACGCTGTTCTCACTCTTGTAAACAGGATGAACAACAGGACTGGAGCTGGCAGGCTCTAATTACTAGTACATGCTGGACTTCATGAGCACTTGACATAAATTTAACCTACCAAAACAACATCTTAAATTATCAAAGAGGTTACAATATTGGGCCTCATGGAAATTCTCCCTGCTGTGGATTGCAAGCTCAAAGCTATGTCAAAAATGCAGCAACAGAAGCCCTTTATATTTGCAGTTATGAGCCTCATTTAAGCATGCTTTTGTTTTACCCTGGTGTTTCTGATATTCTTTGCAATGCACAAAGTACAAACAGAATATCTACCATCGATGGTGAGTAAAGAAACTTTGGTGTATTACAAAATAATTGCTTATCCGTATTAAAAGTTTTTTCAGTACACCCTAGGAAGAGACCTAGATTCCTTGCTACAATTCTGCCTCTGCGGTATATGTTCTAAGTCAGTCTCAAGTTTCTGAAGAAATCTCTGCCCACCACCCTCCTCCAGGATCAATAGGATTCTACCTTACATAACTACTGCAAGTTTGGCAGCAAGAGCTCTTACACGGTAGCATCTTGCAGATTTTGAGAATACAGAAACAGTAAGTTTCCTCCTCAGCAATATGAAACAGACGCAGAAAATGCAGCACACCACTTGGGCATTTGAATCTTAACTTTGAGAACGTCATCATCACTACCTTACCAACTTGAACAATAACAGCCTCTAGAAGCAATACCTGCATATATATACACCATGCTCTCAACAGTTCTCTTTTGGACCACTCCTGAAAGCTACAGTGTCTAACTGAACATTTTCTCATGTTTTGTTGTTACACAATTCAAAAAAAAAAAAACATGTTCTTTTGCATTAATTTCATAAAAACATAAGGAACTCTTACTACTAATGGATGTCTTATTGCCTACCTCTATCCATGGAAGGCCAAATAACAGCCAGCACCACAAAGGCTGTTTTCCCTAAACAACCCGAGTAACTGGCCTTTTGAAAAGCTAAGAAATTAAACAATCTCCAAAACAAACTTCCTTTTCACACTTCCAACTAGGAGCACTGAAAGTAGAAAATTAATTAGTTTTTATCTGCTCTGTAAGGGTTTTGAGTTTATCTAATATGTTTGGGTTCTTAGTGTCCTTCATTCCTAAACATTATCCTTTGACATGGAATGAAAAGGAATAGGAAGAAAGTGTGGGTAGAAAAACAAAACAAACAAAATAAACTAATTTTCTGCAGTTAACTAAAAGGATGTATTTGTAACTTAATTATTTTCTTAACTGACTAAAAGCAGTAAATTTTACTATTAATTCTCTTAAAGTAAGAGGTTTAAGAACACTACCACTACCCACGTGAATTTCCAGTGAGTGTACGATTTGTCATTAGAAAAGCCATTAATAAGCAGTGTGTGTTTACTGCTAAACTACTCTTTTTCTGGCTCCTTATTTTCAAAGCCAGGCCCAGTGTCATCACATTAGTCGAAGATAACATTGCAGACCAACACGATGAGTCAGCAATCAAAATGACGTGTTCTACCATCCCACAGAGCTCCTTCTTTTGGTCCAAGCCCTGGAATTGCTGGTACATCTCCTCTCTCTCCCACCCTCCCCTTGCTGGCATGCCGCTGCAGAGCTCCAAGATTGACTTACCAGTTGTCAGCCCAGCTTGTTTCAGAAGGAAGGAGGAATTCATGTGTAAAGTACCCTGAGCCTTAGAAACACTGCAACATGTGCTGGAGAAGCTTTGTGCCTGGTTGGCTGACTTCAGCAATGAGAAAAGGAAGCTACTCGATTAACTGGAACTAAGTGAAAAAGAAATTTCAGTTTTCTTTGTCTTCCACTGATTCTTAAGACAACATTTAGATAGTTCAGCTCACGAGAATCTCACTGTACCCATATTCCTGCTGAGAGACTTTACCTATGACACACTCATTGCAAGGCCATTGCAGGCCTTCCCTTCATTTTTCAGCAAGATGTGCAATGCATACTGGATTGAGCTCCTCCAAGCAGTCAAACTGTGCAGAGAAGAAAGCATTTTCCATGTTGGTGAGACTGAAGGAGTACAAGGTGTTACACTATGAAACACAGTTAAAATGGAAGGGCCACTAAAACGAAACACTTTATATTCTTTTCACAGTTCTTTTTAACTGAACATTAAAAGAAAAGCCACATCATGGTCCACACACTGGTGCTAAAGCCTGTTCCCACATACAACCTGCTAGCATTTAGTATTACCCATTTCCATTCTTGCCGTAAGAACAGCAATGGTATTAGAAACCAAAACTGATCCCATGATACAACATGTTATGTTATATACGGTATATATAATATGTGTATATTATATATATATGTATATATTATAAGACATAAAAAACCCCCCACAAAATAGCAAATATGACAGTATAATCAGGAAGTCAAAATTGAAATCCAGGAAAAGTTCTAATCAAGATCTACTAAATCAACAAAAATACTTGGATATTGTTGTTGGGGGAAGAGAAACACAAGGTTTCCTCTTCAGTGAATCTGTTAAAATGTAAAATAACCACCATTTGCTTTAGTCTGCAGTATATGAGGAGATAATACTTCATCCAGAAAATCTACACCAGTCTCACTTCTGTCAGGTTGATGATCAACAGAGATAGATGATTAATAACATCTGGACACCATATCCAAAGAGCAGTGACATCTTTTCTTTTCCAGCATACCGGTTACTGCCCTCCCACTCAGTTTAGGGCATACGACACTACTACATTATATCCTACACATCAGAATTCACATAAATATTAGGGGAGCAGATGTGTCATCTTTCTCCCCAGAACATGAACACTATTTCATCCTCAGGGAGAACATTTTCCCCCTGCTTTCATCCAGTCAGTGTCTCTGCTTTGAGACATACTTGAATTCTAAAAGCAAGGTAAGGCTCTAAAAATCATGAGTTCTCATTTCTCCACACACACTCTTTTTTTTTTTAGCCCTCATTACACACAGACTGTTCCTCATAGTTAAAAGAGAGCATAGCTCATTGCTTGGTGAAAGAGATGCATTTGCTACATGCCATGGGGCTTGAGGAAGGTACAATGAGGGAAAACTATGGCAAACTGCATCCTGCCCTGGAAGAGATTTGTTTGTCATAATCATATAGAGTACAGGCACATGCAACGTAGAGCATCACTTCCAGAAAATGAGAGGAAACACACCTATAACCAGTTCTCCTTTCTTCCTTAATCCCTCTTTAAAGCTATTATGCAAAAACCAGTGGGAAATAGAGGGACTGACTGACAGGATGCAATAACATAAAGTGATTTGATTACTCTGAAGCAGAGCCTTTTCATTAAGTTTTTAGCTTTACAACACAGGATCTATTACAAGAAGGGTCATTACACTTCTTTGTACAAAATGGATCAAAGGGCCATCCTATTTGATGTGTCCTTGTATTTATCAATTTTACATCAGTCCCCTTTTCTTTACATACATTACGTATGTATACATACATTACATATGTATATATACAAATATAAGCCTCTCAACATCTGATTATTCAGAACTGTATTTTAATCCATGTCTTTTTACACTAAATAATCAGTTATGCAGTCTTTCAAATAGATACCATATCCTTCGATATTAGTCATTCATATTCATATAATACGAAGGAGTGAGTACCTAGCAATTCTATTTGGAGAACCAAGCATCTTTGAAATGTATTTACAGATGGTTTTCTAACCTCCTTGGGAATGCTAAGTACTATCAGTGCAGCAATAAAAAAAAGCTCAACTACAAGAGCTCCGATTCTATTGCAATGCAATGGTATTTTATTTCTGTTATTTAATGGAAAGATGGGAAAGGTTGCCAACAGTCATATTGTTCCTGCAGAAACTGCATGGGGGGGTGGAGGATAAGTGCCAGGTTTAAACATGAAGTAGCACCAGAGCTGTATGATTGATCGATCTCCAGAAATACTGGAGTGCCATGAGCCATGCTGAATTAGACGTTTATTTTGGTCACCTGAGTGCTTGGTAGCACCTCCATCACAAATAAAATTAAGGGCCCACAAGAACTCTGTTCCATGAGAGTTATTACTGTTTGATCCTACACCCTACATATTTCATAAATTCTGTTGCAAAAAAAAAAATAAAAAAAAAAGCAAGCAGGTGTATTCAAAAGGTTAGTGAGAAGCAAACAGATAACTTCATATAAGTGATGCACAATCATCAGTTTCCATTCTGCTACCTTCTGCTTCCGCTAACAGCACCAGGAGAAGCTTTTTACTTACATATTCATCATTCCAGAGCTGACTGAAATGCAGAGAAAAAACTAGACAAGAATTATGAAAACATGGAGACTTCTGCTGAAGATATTTTATGAGCTGTATTTCTTACCAATTCTAGATACTTTCCAAATATTTTAGCTCGTTCAACAAAAAGAATTATCCTCCTAGAAAGTCTAATAGCTTTGAAATAAAAGGAGCTTTCTAATGCTATTTAACATTTTCCAGCACTATAGATCGTTATGATCGTTATCTTGCAAGCATTTTTACTGTGCAAATGGCAGGGGGAAAAGAAAAAAAAAGAAGAATAAAAAAAAAAAGAAAATGAAGTAAAAAGAGGATACAAATTACAAGCACAGACTTTACAAACACCACACTCTGGTACTCATGGTTCAGCTTTTTCCCCCAGCTCAAAGGAGCAAGCAGGAATCAAACAAGGAAACAGAAGGAAAGGGGCAGGGAAACCCCTGGACTTACCTTGTGTAGGGTCCTTCTGTAAACTTCTCCGAAATATATTTACATTCCTCTGGCTGGCTTTGATTCTTTTTGCGTTTGTCCTTCTCGAGTCACAGAGAGGCAAAACAAATAGTTTTCAGAGGTTCCATGTGCTGCTTTTCCTACCCCAGGAAAATGGGTCCAGGAGACTGTGCCAAAAGTAAGCCCAGAACTCCAAGGCAATAGGAAACGGAAGCAGAGGGGGTTGCTGAAGGACCAGATTGTGAAATGCTGTCGCTTGAGCAGAGAAATATCCTCCTGTACCAGATACCTGCCTCGCCTGCTCACCGAAAAACTGTAGTGCGAGCTGTCAGTAGTAGCCTGCCATCGCCGCTGCGTGTGCTGCAGATGGTGCGTCTCACCGCCACCTTCCCAGACGGGGAGAG
Source organism: Chlamydotis macqueenii (assembly GCF_036417535.1). Lineage (NCBI taxonomy): Eukaryota > Metazoa > Chordata > Aves > Otidiformes > Otididae > Chlamydotis > Chlamydotis macqueenii. The sequence continues at coordinate 46,775,043 of NC_141560.1, read as the reverse complement.
GATGCAGGGAGCAGCAAAACCGGGGGGGTCGCCTCCAAGCCAGGTGGATTGCCAGCCACTCGTCCGCTCCGTCCAATTAATCACGACAAGAACAGCTCAGTCACCAGAGGTATCTCCTTCCAGGGTGCACAGGATTATGGCAAGGTTATTAATCTTGCTTTGCGGCATCCCCCCCCCCATCCCCTACATTCAGCAGCCTGCACCGAGATGATTGCCAGCTCTGTCTCTGTCCCTGTTCTACTGCATTTTGCTCAGCCCTCTGTTGCTGCAAGTGAAACACAGAGGAGGGAGGAATACTAATAAGGTGGTTAGCTACAGTTTCTATAAGGCATTCTGCATACTGTCTGCGCCTGTGTACGTGCATATGTGTGCGTGTGTGTGCATTTTCCACGGGGCGATCTGGATTTCTTTGCAATTGAGGCAGGACCTGTTTCTACATCAAAGTCCGAATTGATCTGGATTATCACTTAATGAATATCAGAGCCAGCAGTTGTGTTTTACTTAGGATAAGAGGAGGGTACTAAATGGTCTAGAAGATTAGGACGGCAGTTACAGGGGGGAAAGGGGGGGGTGGTAGAAACCACACTACACCGAGAAGAGCCCGTTAGGTTAGAAAATTTGTTCCAAAGCAACTTATTTCAGCACTATTTTAGAAGTCATTCTTCTATCCTGTACCAGTCAGGATTTTAAAATCAGCACTGTATCATCCATCTCTGGATTAAACAGCAATATGCAGACTCAAGTAAATATTTTTAGAAAAGGAAGGATTTCTGGCAGGAAAAGAGAAATTTAGAAAGTAGGCTGAGGCAGACATCCAGCACTGCATTTATGAAGGTGCTTGAAATTCCATCTTGTACTGAGAATTGTTCTGCTCAAACCTTTCACTTGTGAAATAAGTTGAGAGTTCTCAGTCCAACAGCCAAAACTGATTTTCCATTTATTGTCTAAGTAGCTGACCTGCACCGATGCGTGAACCTGGGTATTCTGTTGTGGCGAGTGTAAGTCATAGCTATAATTCACTCCCAGGAAATATGAAAGCAGTCATATTGCCCTTGCTTTCCCATAGGTAATTCAGACCCTCTGCATCAGGTTCAGGACGCAAGCACTGCTGTCTCACTTGGCATCCATAATTCCAACTTTTTGCAGCAGATGACACTTTGAGACTCCTTCAGGAACCTAAAAGCAAAAATAAACCATTCTTCAGAAGCAGCTTGGGGATTATTATAGTGAGTTATAACTATGTGGGAGTGGTAAGGAACCAGTTCATAGGTCTGAGTAACCAAATACATTTGACAGAGCTCCGTATTGAATGAGCTACATGAAATTAGTTTTGTGCTTTCTATCATGGAAAGAGCTACCAAGTAAACTGTGATTGAACAAGCACAGAGATAGGAATGTTGTAGCAGAAACTGTGTAGTTATAGATAGCCCATCCACAGGCTACCTGGTACGGAAGCCTGGATGCACTGAGTGTGGCAATATTACCATTAGCAGTAAGGACAGAGGACTGCAATCTAATATGTCACTGTCCATAAGCACTGCTGCCACAAGATTTGATACCAGCACCAAGTAAGAGCCTTCTGTTGGTAAACAGACCCTGCAGTTTTGACAGCCAGTGAACTTACAAAACCACACAGCACAAAAAGGCTGGATGTCTGTGGTATCTGGAAAGAGAAATATAGGGCACTGTAGGGAACAGTTTCACAAGATGGAAGACCACCCCTGTTCCACTAATCACATGTAGTCACTTGGGCTTCTGTTAATTTTTTTTCACCTTAACTTGCATTATAATTTAAATATGAAATGATTTATTTATATGAAAATCCATAGAATTAACAGGAGACACTGTAAACTGTAACTGATTTTTTTTTCCTTCTTTGCTGCAATTATTTCTCTTGTCTACAACCCATCCTGTTCCCAACACTGCATGACACTTGGCTGTTTTGTTGATTTACAGAGCTTGAACAGAAACACATTCTTGTTCATCCATAAACGTAACTGAGACTATCCACACTGGAACATGAGCAGCCACAGTAGCTTGAACTGAAGGTCCATCTAGCCAGAATTTTGCCTCGGCTGGTCACTGTCATAGACAGCATAAGATCAAGGGAAGCAAATAGTGGTACTTCCCAAGTACACTTTCCTAGCCTTTCATTATCTGTGCCATAAAGAGTTGTAAAGTCAGGAATGCTCTGCACACTTGGATACACTGCTCACAGCTTCATAGTCTTCTGTCATAGCCTGCCTGGACTCATCTCTTCATGCTGAGAAGCCCTGATGCATTTACTGTTCTTCCTATTGACTTTGTTCTGTTCACTGGAAATATTCTTGTCACAAACCTTTTCCACCTCATGCAGTGTCCAAAATGCCACAGGCACGCCACAAGCTTATAGCACAATGTTGTTACTTTCTGTTTTGAGAACGCATCATCCCAGAACACTTACTAATGAAGCTAACGATTCATGTTCTGCTTTCTAAGACTGTGGCACAAGTAATTTGGCTACTCTCAGAATATTAACTTTATCAGTGATGTAACATTTATAGTTCTAACTAGCCAGCTAAGCTTTCATAAGCAGACCTCATCTGTACACCCAAGTCCACTGTGGACAGTCTTTTCCACCACCTTAAAGTTGTTTTTCTCGAGTACATAAAAAAAGCTTACATCAAAGATAGTTCAACGAGTTCACACATCTAATGTTTACAGTCCATGGGACTAGAACAACAGCAAAAAAATGAAACTAACTTACATTCTTATTTCCACTTCCATGACACAGATAACACGTTAAAGAAGAAGAAAAAATGATTAAGTATAGTAGAAGAATAACTTATTTTTAATAGTATCTTTCAACTATTGCTTACCATAATCCCAATGATACAGGCAAGGACCTCTGTCTGCCTCATCTGTCCTTACATCCCTGTTAAAACCATACCAGCTGCTAATTACTTTCATGTTAATCAGAAGGAAAAAAACATCCTTTGCAATTCCATGGGTTGGCTGTGTTTTGTTTTTTCCCCCAGGTGGCAGCACGTGTGGCACTTTGGACAAAACACCTCATCACTCTCCTGACTACTGCAGTCTTACAAGCATCTTTGTTCATATTCCCACATGATGCTTAAAACAAAGGCAGTTTACAAAACGATACAAACCAGGCAGATATACCAGTCTCCCCACCCCCACACCCCCCCCACCCCCGCCTCAAAAAGACAACTAGTTCAACTCTTTCAATAAACTTTTCTCCCAGGACTTATGAAGCCTACTCATTATCACAAAGATTTTCAGAGACAGTGAAAGAACATGCAAAAGATGACAAGCAAGAGAACATACTAAAAAAAATTATTGGCAAACTCCTGAAATGTTTGGAAAGTTTATACTCAAGACAAATAAACAGATTTCTACTGTGCTGGGCATTTTGTAGAACATACAGGGTCAATGCCTATCCATTCCTTTTGCAATAGGCTTATGAATAATAGTAATAATGATTTCACCCTGAAACTCTCTTCTCCAAGGAGAAAATACAACGGCATAACTACAGCAAACAGATTCTTCATATTCTTTACATCTTAGAACCCATAATCATAGTCTAGCGAGCAACACATGCGAGTTCCTCAGAATTAGAGAGACATACTAGGTATTATATTTAGGTATTAACTGCCCTAAAATATAAGCAGGCATGTCATATAGTGGCAGTCTTTTTTTTTTTTTTAACCAACTTCTTTGGCAAATCAAGCAGTTTTCATTGTAGATATTTTTAGTTCCAACAGAGACTTACCATCAGATTCCAATCTTCTGCCTAAAAATTTACTCTAATCCAGTGCCCCAAGTCTATGATTTCAAATTAATCCTGTAGTGCTTAAAACAAATCATAATCACCTTGATTTTGAGCTATTCGGCTGCTATTATTTGAAGATAGATTTTCCAACCTTTATATCTGACTTACGGAAAAAAAAAAACCAAACAATTTGATCAAAAGTCAAAAAACCTGTATATGTTTCCTTACCTTTGCCTTTGGGAAAGGAAAAAACAAAAGAATATGTAAAACCTTATTTAGAATGATTCAAAGAGAAAGCTTACAGCTTATTATCGTAAACAAAAAAAAAAACAAACCCAATCAAAAACCATGCCCACACACTCCAAAACCCCAAATCCTACATAGATGTTATATTCCATATAGGATATACCTGTTCCCTCACCACTACCCCTCCCACAAAGGAAATTATGTTTTTTCCTCTGTGGGCAAGAGACAGGAGAAAATACTTGAAGGATGGGGACATTGCCTGTGTTTTGCCCTGACTTTCCTCTTGCAGAGGCATCCATTCACAGCCACTGCTGTGAGCAGAATGCTCCAATACAGACCCTCAGCTTGAGCTAATGTGACTGTTCTTCTTACGTTTAGTTGCATTTATCTGTGATAGTTATTATCTCTCTTCCTCTCTGTAGAGGGATGGGTTGCAAGAATTAAAGGGTGCAGTACGTCTCTTATCAGAAACAGAATTAGTCAAATTGTTTGCTTTGGATTTTAGTCTCACATCATTGAGGACTTACTAAAACCAGCTGGATTGGTGAAGTACACAGGCAACCTTAAATACTGCATCACTGCTTAGGAAACAGTGTGAGAATTGGTAAACTAAAACTAAATACCTTGGATTGATTTATCCTATGCTGAAGTAGTATTAGTAGAAAAAAAAAACCTGGAGTATTACACTATTACATTTCTGTTCCCTAGAAGATTTTTCTTTTCTAAGCAGCAAGGAGATTGTAATTTGATTTTTTTTTTAGTTGGTCATAAATCTCTTCATGACCTTTAACTTAAAATACATTCGGGTAAAAAAAAAAAAATAAGAAATCAGAAAGTAAAATCGGAAGCTGTGATTACTACATATATCTTAAACCAATATTTCTAGCCCCAAATGCTTTAATTCTCCAGGAGCTCTGACTGTGCTCTCTGTATCCCTTGGGCCCATCAGCAGTTTATTATTTACATTGACTCAGGTCCTACTAACTATGATTAAAAATGCCTGAGGGATAGTTTCATCAGTATTCCCGCTCTTGAGAGACTGCCATTTTCCTTGCAGCCCCAGCTCCAGGTTGCCTTTCAAGCGTCACTTCTGTGCACAGGAATTCAGCAAACCAGCTTGATCCTCAGCAGTGGGATAGGCATCTCTAAAGGAGGAAAAATATCAGAATGAGGGTAAAATTGGCTTTATTTTAACAAAAAGGTGTGCTTTCTGTGTTTATCTGAACACTGCAGACTGACTCTAGCTGACTAACAAGGTCATCAGGAGAGGTAAAAATATTCTCTCATATGTTTTTTACTGTGCAGTGTTTTGGAAAGTTGTTTTAGAATATTTACAAAGTTTCAAGCAGACACACCAATCATTAAGATTTTCTTGCATGCAAAAACAACCTATAGTGAATCAAAACCAGGGAAACAATTAAAAAATCCCTAATTTCAGGATTCACAAGAAGTACAAAAAGACCTGAACCATTCTGAGTTTTACATATATTCAGAAGAGTTCTGTGACAGCGAGCCTGCTCCTTCACATATCGAAGTCATATTGAAATATCATATTTTAATACTTTCTAGCTTAACTCAAGCTAGGCCTGAAATAAGACATTTCACTTCACAACAGGGACAAGGGCTTGCGAGAGCTTAAGAGATCTACAGCTACTGCAGAAGTTGCAAAATAAAAGCTACTTAAGCCTCAAAGCAGAGAGGGGGATATGCTAATACATTTGTTGGGATAGAAACTAATTAAACCTTGTACACAACTGCACTTGCAAGGCTTCAAGGGTTGTGTGCTCCATGAAGGCGGAAGTTGGCACGTTAATGGGGAAAATCTAAAGAAGAAAATTAGTTACATGTTTAGGATGATCAACTAATTAGATTTGATTGTTACCTTGGCAGTTACCTTATGAAATTCAGAAATGGAAGAGACCTATTATGTACTTCTCTCTCAATCAAGTTCACCTCTCAGTTACTGCTCTCTAATTTACGTTCACTGTCTCGCAGTCTAATTTTAAAAGTCTGAGCAAAGAGTCTCCATTATTTTTCATGGGAGACTGTTCCAGAGCCTAATAGATCTCAAAGTTAATGTTGTAAGGAGCCACTGCATAAGCACTGGGTTCTGTTATGTCAAAAAGGCATATGCTGATAGAGGCTGTTACAGGCTTAGATAACTTATTTTCCTGTTAAACATTTTTTGTCAGTCATTACATCCATGTCCCTCACATCCAGTGAAGCATTTTCTATCCAAGAATCTCCTTTGCTTTTCTTACTAACACCTACATATCACCACAGGCAACAGACAGCAAAAGATTAGCTTTTCTTGTATTAAATTTTAAGCTTACAGATGATAGAAAAGCAAATCATTTCAGACTTCAAGTTAAGCGTGGTGGTCTCTTTTTCCTCCTCACTCAAACCAGTGCAGCACTTCCAAGTATGAGCTTTAACAATAATAATTTTAATAATGTTATAATACCTACAGATGCATCTGAATACCATTTAACTATTCTTAAAGGCATCCACCTGCTCTAGCATGGAGTCCTCCACGGACTGCAGGTGGATATCTGATCCACCATGGACTTCTGTGAACTGCAGGGGGACAGCCTGCTTCACCTTTCACTTCTGATTACAAGATCTACATACAAACTTGTCCTTTCAGGCTTGTTTTATAGCTGCTGTTAAGAGGAGTTGATACCTTAGGGCACTATTCATTTGTGCCATTTTTTGTCATCTACATTTGGGAGGAGGAGACCAGACCCTCCAAGGCTCAGGAGTGCTTAAGTGACAAGCTCAGTCAGTTTTCTTTCATGCAAGGTGCTTGTGTTTTGGTGTTAGCAGATTGTAGACAAGGGTTAATCTGCAATCACTCTACGGGAAGTATCCTGCAATGATATGGAAAGTATCATTGCATCACAGATAGAGAAGCTGCTTCTAAAGACTGAGAGGTCCAATGACTGTTATTGTCAGCCGTGAGAAAATAATATTTCCTGAAAGCTTAACCCTCAAGAATAGTGTTTGAAAAAGTTAATTGCCTGTTCTTAGTAATACTACCTCCATGTTTTTTGACAGTCCTGGAGCAGGAACATGACGTCTTCCACTGCTTGACAATTTTTGGTCTATACCTACCTTGGCCTGGATGATTCAGAGATAAAGGTTTCCCTGTACTGTGATCAATACACAGACTCACATCCCATTTCCACCTCAATCACCTGTGTGCCCTTGAGTCTGCTGCAATTACTGAAAGCACAGTTAAGAGAACCTCAAGAGGTTCACCAAATATGTTTTGGAGATGTAATGAAAACTGGCAAAAATGGATATAAGCTGCATTTGTTAGCTGCCATTGTGGTGAGCTGCTTCTTTTTGCTATTGGGTGAGAGAAAGAAAGAAAAGAGAGTGGGAACAAAGAAGCTGTTACGTAAAAATTTCTCCACAAGTTCTGGGAAAGAAAAGTAATGACATCTCTGAATGAATACAAAATACATCAGAGGGCATTGACTGGAGTGGTAGGGTAGGACAGAAAAATCAAAGGGGAAGATGTGAAGGAGAGAGGGATGGGGAAGCACATAGCAAATCAGCAAGTTTGAAAAATTGTGACTAAAAATAAAACTCGGAAAACCCAAATCCAAGTTTCGCATGAACAGAAAGCTGAAGGATTAAACAAGACACAAAGCACAATCAAAGACTTTGAAAGTTACAGTACAAGAGAGAAAGTAAACATCTCTGAGAAAAACTTTTAGGAATACATCTTGGTTTAGAATAACTCCAAACAATCCAACCAGAACTTGCCTCCTCCCATAGCACACTACTCCATATAATAATGTTCATGCATTATCAACGTTTCTTGATTACACCGTTCACTCTAAGCAATACAAAAAAAAAACCCTAAAAATATGTTCCCATTGACAGTTCAGAATTTTATGAAACTGTAGCACTTTTGAATTACACATCTTCTGTCAAGTATCTCCTTCAGGCTCGGTGTTTCAAGAAAAATAATTCAGAAACTTCAGAAAGCAAACATTAGAGTAGAAATACTTTTATTTGCTAAGGACAGAGTTACAGCTAATCCACTGCATGGAAATCAAAGGGACCAGGGTAGTCCTCTAGGAATTAGAAGCAGCAGACAAATGCTCCTCACAGCAAGAAAGAGCCTAGGTCCCCTACTATCCACATGCTTAACCCAGCCGGTGTCCTCATACAGAAAGAGCATGCATTTTCCCACCTCCTATTTCCTCACAGTTGTTTTTAGATACTATATTACAGCAAATATAATAGTCTTACAGAGTCTTTGAACATAGAATATTTAACCTCAGAAGAGAGCTCCACATCACATAAAGTTTCCCCGAGTTTAGAAGTTTAAAACTCCTGAAGAAGAGGAACGATTTTATCTGTCAATTTTTTTTTTATTTCCATACATCACCCTATAATTAGCATTTCCCATTACTAGGGTAAAAGCAACTTAAATATAATATCATATATGCATTCCTCACCAGGGCTGCAGACTCTGCATGCACTTGTCAGTTTTACCAGAAAGTACATTTCCAAGAGTTGCCTTTGACATGGTCTCCCACAACACCCTTCTCTCTAACTTGGAGAGATATGGACTGTTCAGTGGATGAGGAATTGGTTGTATGCTCGCATCCAGAAGGTAGTGGTCAACGGCTCAATGTTTGTATAGAGGTTGGTGATGAGTGGTGTGCCCTCAAGGGTTCGTACCGGGACTTTTTAACATCTTCATCAATGACAGACAGTGGGATCAAGCACACCCTCATCAGGTTTGCAGATGACATCAAGCTGAGTGGTGCAGTCAACACGCCTGGACATTCAGAGGAGCCTGGACAGGCTTGAGAAGTGGGCCCATGCGAACCTCATGAGGATCAGTAAGACCAAGTGCAAGGTCCTACACGTGAGTCAGAATCCCCCCTGGCTGGGGGATGAAAGGATTGAGTACAGCCTTCCTAAGAGGACTTTGGGGTACTGGTGGAAGAAAAGCTGGACATGGGCCATCAATGTGCGCTTGCAGCTCAGAAGGTGAATCATATCCATCAAAAGAAGCATGATCAGCAGGTGAAGGGAAGTGATTCTGCCCCTTTAGTCCACTCTGGTGAGAAACCACCTGGAGTACTGCATCTGACTCTGGAGCCCCCAACATAAGGACATGGACCTGTTGGAGCAAGTCCAGGAGGGCCACGAAGATGATCAGAGGGCTGGAGCACCTCTCCTATGAGGACGGGCTGAGAGAGTTGGGGCTGTTCAGCCTGGAGAAGAGGAGGCTCCGGGGAGACCTGATAGCGGTCTTCCAGTAGCGCTATAAGGGGTCCTACAAGAAAGATGGGGAGAGGCTGTTCAGTAGGCCCTGTTGTGACATGACTAGGGGTAATGGTTTTAAAATAGAGGGAGGTAGATTTAGATTAGATATTAGGAAGAAATGTTTTACAGTGGGGGTTGTAGTGCACTGGAACAGGTTGCCCAGAGAGGTGGTGGTTGCCCCGTTCCTGGAAACATTCAAGGCCAGGTTGGATGAGGCTCTGAGCAACCTGATCTAGTTGGAGATGTCCCTGCTCCTTGCAGGGGGGTTGGACTAGGCAACCTTTGAAGGTCCCTTCCAACCCTAACCATTCTATGATTCCATGATAATCAGAAGTCTTTCCCTCAAACTCCAGGAAGCACACCTGAATAGAATAGAACTCTACAAAGAGGAGTAGGGAAGGAAAAAAAAAACACAAACAAAAAAACCCCACCACCACCACCAAAAAAAAACAACAAAAAACCCCTCTCCATTACTTCAAACCCATTTGATCACCACAAACTCCTAACAGCCCTCCCAGACTGCATGTGAAAAGCTGCACATGCACCCAAGCTGGGCACTGATTGCTCTAAGTAGCCCCCCAACTACCTGTGCTCCTCCAGCCTGGCCCTGACCCCTCACAGCTGCTGGCAGTCAGTGTGCATCAGAGCTTGCACCAAAGAGCATGACATCCAAAATTCTGATCTCCTTGCGTCATGGCTGTAATTTTTTTTATATCTGAGATGTTCTGAACTTCTATTCCATATGTGAAGTGGGAATCATATTACCACCTTATTAAAGAAGAATAGAGGAAAATAACAGTGGAAGATTAATATTCATGAAGTTCTCAGATGTTCTAAGGATAAACCTCATGGAAAAGCCTATTGCTTAATAATTCTGTTCACAGGAAAGTACTTGAAGTACTTACAGTAAATAATGCACAAGGTCAAGCACAGTGGAATCACAAGTTTAACAGCATATTGAATAAACACGAGTCATGCAGTCACATAAAAACATGCAAAGGTTATTGCTACAGCTCCAACTAGGCCACAAGGAAACCTCTAAGCGCCTGGGCATCTCTGGGGTGTCAGAGCTACTCAAAGTTACATCAATTGTGGCCTAATGGGCACGCTTCCTATGCCCACTGCTTCCACCCATTATGTGGCCTTAAGAAGTCATATAAACTTTTTTGTGCTTCAGTTATGCATATGTATTAATAGCTAATGTTACCTGGTCCTAATGAGGCATTCCTAGGATTTATTTGTATTTCTGTTCTTTTCAGAAATCAATGCTTGAATTATCTTCTTACTACTGACCTTAAGAGGTTTCCTTATGGAACTCCTGTGTTTCTGCTATCTGTTTACACACAAACCTGCACTGGTTTCCTGTACATGGCATGTGCTGCTGTAAGAAAGTTGTAATGTTATCTGGCATAAGCTCTTCTTTTGGTCTCCAATACTTACTAATATAAAATTATATTTATAAACTGAGCACCTTCATTCCCACATAGCCACATAAGATTAAGTCTGTGACTACACTGGCTTGATCATTATCCTATAAACGTGAGCACCTGGACAGAGATTCTCAGAGCAGCAAGTCAGGGAGGGCTTAGAGTTGTGGGAGTTTTACTGTGTTTTAATGAGTTACTGAGTACAACTGAGCAGAAATATTTTAACCCCTTACAAATGAGAGGTAAAAATACCTCAGCCTAAATCTCCTCTACTGTGAGTCAAGGTCAAAGAATTTATTTTGCCATCCTTGTCATCTGCTAAGCTGTAATACAAGCTGTGTACACCCGAGTCCTGTATCTCAGCTGTCTGCAAAGCACTGAGGGCAAATTGTCTTTGAAAAGATGTCATCTTAGTTCAAGAATTCTCTTCAGAAAAAGTTTCATAATCAAAATGTCACTGTAGAAATCAGTGTAATTTAGAAAAACTTGGGGCTGATAGATAGTTTTATGCAGGTAGTGAGGGAAGGAACATGTTTCATTTTACAAATCAAAGGATTTCATTGAAGAATAACCCTGAATGCAAAGGTATTAGCATTTCTTTTGATGGTCTGTAACCAAGTAAGGGTGTTTATTCATTGTCACATGTTGCAAAATGAAGACAAAAATATCTAAAAGTGGGGTAACAACTGGCTGAGGTGGGGGGGTGGGGAGAGAAGCCCTAAACACTCAGTTGGTAAAATTCAAGTTCAGAAAGACTGCATTTCTCATTAATAGGAGAAATATGCTTGTAATTTCATAGAAGAAAAATACTGGTTATATATGTTTAACCTCCGGCTTTTAAAAGAGCCATTTCAGCAAGCTGTTGCCTCGCACATACTGGTCTTGATCCTAACATTTCTGAGCTCTTTATGAGTAATTAACAAACTGAACTCTAAAGGAGAGTTAGGTGACAGATTATTTTCCCCAGTATTAAAAAAAAAATTTAAAAAAAAATGGAGCCCTTAGAAGATAAAAGCTGCTATGTTCAACCAAGCACAATAATGATTGTATCTTAATAGTAAAAAAAAATCTCCCATATATTCACTGATGTAGCAAACTTGTTAACTAATCAAAATCAGCCTTGTCCCCACACATCCTCTCATCTACCTAAACTAACTACAGTGATATAAATACCCTGTCTTGATTAGGATTTCAGGATTTATGTCCAAAGTTATTTTTGTAATTGACTGTGCTGCCCAAGTAGCAGTTTTGGAAAAGAAATGAAGAAGTAAAGGGAACCAAATCTTTGGAGTAAACATTGCCATCTGAGCCACATCTGTGACTTCCACCATTCTCACTCTCAAACAAACAAACAACAAAAAAAAACAAACAAAAAAACCCCAAGAGATCTCTAGCAACAGATTCTCTTCCTGTCAGTACCACCCCAAGAGGTGGGGCCTCCCACTGCACACCTGTCCAAAATCCCCTTCCAAGCACTGATGGAAAGAGAATCTCACTATTAGCAAGTCATTGAAACTTTTTGCTGATATATCTACATGCCGTGTGAAGAGCACTCACACCAGTTCAGAGCCACTGCCCCTCCTGTCTCAGGTACAACAGAGTCAGCTTTTAGGACATGGCATTATCCCTTTTTAATGTTTTTATATGCTGCTGTTTAGCTACCCTGTGACATTTCATAGTGGGGATTTAATTTCTTAATTAAGTTTTCTGAAATTCTAACAGATGGCTGTAACACAAAAAAAAAAAACCAAAACCAAACAGTTATGAAAAAGTTGTCAGTTCCTGTCAAGGTTTAGAAGAGCGTATTGAGCCTGAACTGGTTTAAGTAGCAGGAGCTGCAGCAGTGCTCAGTGTGGGAGAAGGGCATGAACTGCCCCTGGGGCCCATCACAACCAGTTCCTAAAGGCTCCAGTATGGGTGTAAGGAACTCATCGAGCTCCAAAAGTTCAACAGTGGGTGACCCACACTGGGGCAGGGACACCCCTGAGGGACTGCAGCTGTGAATGATCTGAGGAGCTGCAGACAGAAGCTGTTCTGTGCTGACCCTGGCCACCTGCACCACCCATTGCCTCCCCAAAGGAATTGGGGTGGACTAGGTCTAATAGGCAACAAAAAACAAAGGAAGCTGAGCCTAAGAAGTAGGGAGGAGAGGCATTTGACTTAAGCTGAGCCTGGGGAATATAAGGGAAAGATCTTTTCCTCAGAGTTTGTTTCATTGTGCATGTTTATCTTCTTTCTGAATACTCAAATCAATAATCAGAAGTTTGTGTTAGCTGGCAATAAGATACAGTAAAAATTCTTCAGGTTTATTCTGTTCTGCCCTGGACAGAATCCATAATGCTGTACGTACCTCACTACAAATCCGTACTAACCCATCTGCACCTTGCTGTGAATCAGCCGCTGGGATCACAGCTCACACGGTGTATCCACTACATCAATCATACAGACCGTATATTCTTTGGAAAAGAAACACTACGGTAATTCTTTCCCAAAACCCTCGTGTATTGCATTTTTAAAACCTGCTATTTAAATTACTTTTAAAAATGCTATTTTTCTTAGTGGTGAATATTTTTTCCCTAAACAAACTCCTCCTTGATGCCTGTTTAATTCACAATTACTGGCATTTCTGAAATTAGTGAACACCTATAATTCAATGGCCTCATAGAGTTATTCCAGGTTTAGAAGGAGCTGATTTTTCATCTGTTACTCATCATCACCATTAAATTATGTTTGAGCATCTTTGTTAATTCCACATGTGGAATTTTGCACGCTAAGTAAATTTTATTGTAAAATCGGGTTCTACTCTCCAGTGTAAATGTGAGAAAATAACATGTAAGAAGCAAGGAAACCATTTTAGCTGTAGATTCACTTCAGTAATAAAAGTCTAAGTCTCACAGGCTTCCTGGGGGATTATAGTTTAGATCAAGTGTGTTTTGGCAGACTTACACCTTTAATCACCCCCAAAGAACCAAACTCTCCCTTAAAATACACTTCTCCTTGCTATCTGCAGCCAGAAATAACAGACAAAAAGAAAATTCCAGAGAGATTTCTTTTCAGTCTGCACTTGTGGAATACTAGAACACAATATAGAGAGATTTGCATTACTAAGAGACAAAGACATTCAGATAGTCATGAAAATGGATCTTTACTGCTTTACTGTACATTATCCCAAGAAAGTATTTTGTTTCCCTGCCTAGTCAAGAATAATGTATAATATGTACACTATATAGAAATCAGTTGAAAAATGTATAAAATACAGTGCTTTCTGCATCTGTTTTTCACCTCTCTATTATTTTGTAATTATCTGGTCCTATTTTTCTGTAAACATCTTAAAAATATTAACCTTGTGTCTTGAAAAGAGACAGACATTGGTAACTGAAAGTGGTTAGTGAAGAACTGGGGCCTGGTGAGCTTGAGTAACTTGACTAAGTCGCAGAGTACTTTGCAGAGCATCCAAGAAAAAAGCTTGAATTTTCTAAGGTCCAATTCCTCATTTATGTACAAACTACCCAGACTGTAGCTTCACTCTGTTGCAGTGCTATCAGCAGCGTAGCATCTGCTTGCAGAGACAAAAGCCTACCTTATCTAAGGTTTTCAGGCATGTACCTTCTAATTACTTGCCAAACTCTCAATGAAATTAATAGGATATAAAAACTTACGGAGTATAAGGTACTTTACCTACAGCCCACTCCCTAAAAAAATCCAAGTACAAGGAACAGTCATTATAGTTATCAGTCAGACGATGAATGCCCAGGTAAGAAACATGTGGCCTTGTGAAGTGTAAGTGAAGTCCTTTAAGTACACTTTCTTTATGTGAATGAAGAAAATGCACATATGTAGCAGTAAAGCCTGGCCACGGTTATAAAGATTTTCCTTTCTAATCTAGGGTTGAAAGCAACTTGATTTAACCCTGCAATAGCAACCAGTTATCTCTAGGCTCTCCTACACAGCCAGCAACTCTGTCTCTATCTCCACTCGTGAGAGGCACCATACTGGATGAAAAGGAACCTTTTGTCTGCCAAGCACAGCTGTTCTTGGGTTCTGCATTTTCTTTCAGTGTTTGATACTCCAATCTGCATGGAGATTCCCATCCACTTGAGGCTCTATACATTAGCGTGCAAGGACCTAAAATCCAAAGGAGATTTTTGCTTAATGCAGATTTCAGCAGTGACAGACATCCTGGGCATGAAATGTCCAGAAAAAAAGTTGACCCAATCACTCCAAGGTATAGTGTCTTGGGGTTTTTTTCTGTTGTTGTCACACCTAACACTGAACAGTTGCAATTAACTTAGATCGAGTTCCAGGTCATCTTAAAAAAGATCACAGCATTCAGCCTTACACTGCATTTTTTGCCAATATTTTCGATGATTCCCTGTAACATCCACCTTTCCAGATCCCAAACGATGTATTTGTCTCTATATTGCTCCCATGTTGAAAACTCCTCATTTGCAAACAGCAAGCTCTCTACAAGGCAGCAAATTGTCATTCGTCAAGTTATCCCCCACCCTCTGACACTAGGATCTTACCTTCATCAGAGAGCTTTCAATTCCCTCCTTACTTACAGGAGATAGAAGTCCTTTATTCCTTCCAACACCAGGTTTTCATCATCTTTATGCTCACAATAGATTTCAGCTTTCTTCCCTCCAGCCCTGCCAATTCCCCTAATTATCTTTCAGTGGTGCTAAGAACTCCAGCATCTATCACTCCCAGTCGCTGCCATAGTTCAGCATCACTGCATCAGCTATCTACCCTCCAGAGAGCTTACAGCCCTGACTTGGGGAACTGCCTCTTGCAGCCAGGTATATGACTAAATAACCCTCTCTTCTCTTTCTAAACAACTCCTGCATGCTACTTCCAGCTGTCCTTCTTGATCTTCATAGCCCTGGTACTACACAATTGATTTCTAAAGGTATTACATGCAGTTGATAACAAATATCACACATACCATTCAACAAATCTTGGTAACTTCAAGGTATGTTTCTCTGTTCTTCCTCTTCAGTGCAGATTTCTACTTGCTGCACAAAATCTATGGTGCCCTGTAACCAGTGTCATGGCTTTGATTTTAAAAAGTCACAGTATCTTTATGAAAACTGCAGGTGAATTTGAAACACCTTGTTTACACTCCTCTGCTACTGTTAATCTGTTAATTTGATGCAATATTCAGACTTAAGCATTTGCCTTAGAGTGATAGGTAAAGAGATCTGTGTGCCTTTAACGTACATACTCTGCGAACAATTACGGAAGGTGTAAACAGCCCCAGCAAACTGCTGGAATAACTCTATGTACATAAAGTTACTCATGGATGTAATGATTTGTAGAAAGGAGATCATATTTTATAGATTAGGACTCTCATAGAATGCCTGGAACTGTTTTGAGCCGTGGGATGTTGAACTATATCAATACATTATTGTTTTTTAACAAGTTGAAAAGAGAAGGAAATTACTGTAAAACAAATAAAATGTTTCTGAAGGCCATGATTTTAAACTTATTTGTCCACTGGATCAGATAACTCTGACAGGATACTGAGTTGAAAGCTTTCTTTTTTAGGCTGTTCTTAATGTTTCACAGATATTTTTAAGTATACTGATTTAAATTATCATACGTAGTTTCTCCAAGAGGAACAATGACTTTTCTTTTTCAAGTTGATCAATTAAAAAAAAAGATGAGTTTCATTTAGTGAAAGAGGTGGAGTCATTGCTATTCCCCTTGTACCCTTCTCTTTATTTTGCTTTCTTACTCACTCTTACACACATATGAATACATACATGAAGGGACAAACAGAAGACTTGTAAGGTAACTGTGTTCTGTCCTGCTGCATTTAGTACTCCCAATACTTTTCCAATACCAGAAGCATTTACTGATTTCTGCATAGTACCTACAAGTCTTAAAATGATTGCTATTAGTGATTGGCAACATGTGTCTGAGGTACATGACTTCGGACTGAAAATATTTTTCAGTTCTGTTCCTAGTATTATTAATTCAGTATCTATAACTTCTTATGTTATCTCTTCTACTTTTAACTTTTCCCAACCCTGTTGTATTCCAGTGGGTTACTAACAGAGTTAATTCTTTAAGCCTAGAAAACACTCTCATCAGCTTCAGTGTGTATGCAGTAGACACTTAATACTTATTTTTTGAAGTGCTTTCTGATTCTTTAGTTGACAAGTGACATTTAAACAAAAAAATGTTATAAATTTATTAGTTTTCTCTTACTTTGTTATTGATGTTTCATGCTATATTATCAAAGAATTAACTCACAAAACAAAGGATTTAAAAAAAAAAAAGCAAGAAGAAGATTAGAATCTATTGCTTTCTCTATATATGTCAGCACTAAATCACAGAGGAAATATAGAAATTATGTTAGCAAAGGATAGATTTTTTTTTTACACAACAAACATTTTGATAGCTTGACAGTTTTCTTTTCATGTTCATGAACTAGTCTAACATTTTCTTAAATACCAAGTAAATATTCAGCTAGCTCAGAATAATTTTTGTTATGTCATAATTAAAAAATAATGGTGGCATGGTTTAGCCCCACTCAGTAGCTAAATTACCACACAATTGCTCACTCTTCCCTGACCACTGTAGTGGGATGGGGAGGAAAACTTGTAAAGAAAAGAAGGCAAAACTCCTAGGTTGAGACTGATTAAAAAAAAAAAAAATAAGAGAACAACAGAATAAAAGAAAACAGAGATGGAAAACAAGCAAACAGAAAAACTAATAACAGAAAATACTTCAGCACATAACTTATAGTACAAGAGCTCACAGCGGATCCTGATGCCTAGCTCCCTCCTGAGTAGCAGGAGGCTCCCCTCAGCACCCTCCTCACTTATACACTGGATATGAAGTAACATGGGATGGAACAGCCCTTGGGCTAATTTGGGTAAGCTATCCCAGCTGTTGACTGATTAGTAAACTGTCTCAGCTGTGTCCCCTAGCCACAGGTGCCACCAGCTCCAGTTCCTCTCCCAGCTCAGGTGAAAATTAACTCTATCCTAGCCAGAACCAGGACAACTGGGAAAATATTGAGGGGAAAGTATACTGTCTCACATGGTAAGTAGTCCAAGATGCATAATTCCCAAAACAATCATTCTTCTTGGTACTTTCATAATACAGCATTTGCAGTGATGAAACTGACGTACTGATAAATATGGCCAGGAATAATTTATATCAGTTCTTTAAAACCAATATTTTAACAGTATCATCGCACATAACCTAGTGTCAGAGACCTGAGAAGTCCCAAGACCACCAGCAGAGAGTGAAGGTTGCAGGTGAGGTGGTCAGGGCAATCAAAGCCTATGGATCTCCTCTGAGCCGTGGCACTCAGCACTCTCATTGGAGAGGCAAGAATCAATGTTCAATCCATCCCATGTGACATGGATGGTGGAATTGTTCCAACAACAGGAAAAGAAATAGCTTTTGACCTGGGATATATTTCCCACATATGCACAACTGTGCTTCTAGCTCGTGTAGGCATATCTGAGCTACTCTAAAGCTAGTTAAGAAAAGAGAGTGAAAAGAGAAAATCTGCTGATGATTGTAAATAATTCATGTAAACTGGCTTCTTGCAAGCAGAGTAGGCCTAGCAGCATGCAGCTTAGCTTGGGCTAAGAGTCCAAACATAACCTCGGCTTGGATTGTTTTACAGCAAGCACTGATTTCTCAGCTTCCACAGCTAAAGTGGCCATCAGTCCCAAAGCAAGTGTGCTCAATGCTAATGCAAGGTTATCAGTGCCAGAGGGCGTTAACAGGAGTACACAATAGTTTGTGATTCTTTCTTGATTCAGGACTAGGTAGTCATTCTTATGGTTTATTTTGTTGACTCAGATTATCCCTCACTCCCTAATGTTTTGGGGCTTCTTGGTTATTTCCAGGCCATCTTCTCCTTGTCTATCCTAAAAGATGAAGTCCATGACCCATCATGGATGAGTGCTGAACATGCTCTTAGGGCTTACAACTCAGGATACACCTGAGAAGTCTATAACTCCTCTTCTCTGTCTCTGCAATTGCCTTACACATGCATTGGCGTGTTGCTTGAAGTAGAAATAGCTGTACAGCTGCACAGCCATGGCCATCTCTGCATTTGCATTACAGCAGCATTCATCTCTGACATACAGCTTTCCAAGTGCCTTCATACTTTTCTCTCTGGCTGTGATATTTTTGCAGTTAGGAAATATTCTCTCCTCTTTTTTTTTTTTTTGCTGGAGAAACTGCTACTTTAGAGTTTATAAACACCAAAGCCCCATATATTCTCAGTGGTGAATATTTCTTCTAAGAGCAGAAGCTTTTGACATAACAGTTGCATTAAAAAAAAGAAACTACATGAATTCTATTCCACACTGAGAAAAATATCATTACTGTTTGATAGACAACACAGTAAAAATTCACTCTTTTTCCTTTGGAGAAAACACCTATTTAGTACTGTGTATTTCATTGATGTGGTCTTGTTTATTTGCACAGACCATGAACCAGACCATAGAAGGAAACAAACAAGAGGCAATTTATTTGCTCCGTCTTTCAAAGCAGGAACATTCAGAAGTTCTTTTACTTTCCCACTTGACCTTTTCTGAGCAAGATTACTCTCCTTTTTCTTGGAGAAAATGGAGCTCTCCATGGCTCTCTGCTGCATTTTCTGTTTGCTTCAGCCAATGACTGGTACCCAGCATCACGAAAGGGCATCAAAACTCTCCTTTTATGTGCAGTTTATTTTCAGATAAGTATAGATATTCTTGGTATTCTTATATAAGCTTTTGGTCTATGTACACATGAAGATGCCACAAAGTTCTTGAATTTTCAGTTTTCAAGAGTGCTAAACCTGCATTCAACTCCATTTTACTGTTCATTAAATCTACCTAGAAGGCAGATGTTTTTCTAGCTTTTAAAATTTTACAGTTCTTGTGTAGACTCATAACTAAGTGACCAATTTGGACCTATTCAAAATATCTAGATGCTGAAGAAGGAATTAAGTTTTCACTGTTACTTAATTCTATCTACTAGAATTTCTACTCACTACTTAGGTTAATTTACTTGCCTTAAATAGCTTTTCCTGTTATTCAGTGTCTGACATAAGATTACTTTTACAAAATATTTCCTGACCTATTATTCAATCTTTATTTTTAACCTTCTCTTAACATCACTTTTAACACCTACCACCAATGGCTGCATGGTAATTTGCTCTTAAGTATGTCTGTTCTTTGCCTTCCTGCAAAAATTATATTCTGCTGCCAGTTCCCTGGAAATACAATGTTAATATAAATCTTGCAATGTTTCTTTAGCCATGGAGCAGGTCCCATTTGAAGATTTTACTAGTAGTCCATTCTTCTTTGAAAGAAAAAGCTTTTCCTTTTTTTACTTTAAACTAGTACTTCAATTTTTAAGATCAGTTTTAAATAACTATAGGAGCAAATAAGATTACAGAGTGCTACAGGGAAAGAAAAAGGGAGACAAGCATTTTTAGGATTTAACAGTAGTCTGAAAATTTTATCGAAGTGATGTTTTGAGTTTGGAAAAGTTGAAAGGCATATTAGTAGAAAACATGTTAAGTTTGAATGGAGGGGGCATATTTTTCATAAGTTTGGCTCTGTCACTGATTTTCACAAGTCTACAATGTGATTAGGGCATCCATGGAGCATTATTCATTGTCAAGACTTTGGATTAGAGCTTTGATCCTGTTTTCAGAGAAAAGATGAAATTTTAATTTTAGTTTCATGTGAGATTAAAATGTTTACTTCTAGACACAGGCAAGCTAAAGTACTTTGAAAATTCAAGAATGAAGTAGACATTAATTTCAGCATAACCTCTACATAATACCATAATTGAAAATTCACTTTGCATTTAAAGGTATCTCTTGTATTACTTATCATTTTAAACTAATAAGGAATATAGGTCCCGTAAAATATGATATACAAAAATCAAGTGCTATTATTGTAGTATTTTTATATAATATCCAGCTGAACAAGTGTTTCTGATGTTCAGTCTACATCCTCTTTAAAATCTTGGTTATCACAAAGTAAGGATAGATCCTTATCTGCTCTTTTCTGGAAAGTCTTTAATTATCTGCAAACTTTAATTGGGTCTTATCACATTTCTTTTATTATACCTTTCTGTGAAAACTTATAAAAGGAAAAACAATTCCTATATTTTTAAAATTTTAAAAATTTTTAAAAATTTTAAAATCCATGTGTGTACTTACTATAGCCAAATACATAAATGTCTATCAGAGTTATTTTAAAGGTGAAGTTCAGGGATATCATTTTTAATTGGAGATGATAAAGAAGACTCACTAAAACTACCTAGGAGTGTTCATTGTTTCATATTAATATGACTCATGAGACCATAAGATATCTAGTTCATATATGTTTGAAGTAT
Source organism: Chlamydotis macqueenii (assembly GCF_036417535.1). Taxonomy (NCBI): domain Eukaryota; kingdom Metazoa; phylum Chordata; class Aves; order Otidiformes; family Otididae; genus Chlamydotis; species Chlamydotis macqueenii. The sequence continues at coordinate 46,753,938 of NC_141560.1, read as the reverse complement.
CTACAACCACCTGAGGCAGCTACCATAACTTGTTAGCTTGGTAAATAATTGTTGTTTAACATCAGGTCACTGAAGTCTTCACTTTATCGTAAGATAGTGTAAATAGCTTGTGAACTCTTCTCAAAAAAATTGCTGGTGAATAGTGAAAGAAGCAGCTAGGAGAACAGCATCCCCTTACCTTCTGCCATGGTCTCTGGGCTTGACCTTGCTGTGGACTTGTTTTCTTACAATGAAGAAAGTCGCTAACTTTTTCCATTGAATTTATGAATTAGAAGAAAAAGTTCTTTATTACCTTCCATAGGTCATTGGAATAACTTAATAGAAGTACAATTTTTCTATCCTTGTTACACACCATAGGCATTTTTTTTATTTGGTGTCAGTTTTCAGAGGAACTTTATAATCCTGGGAAGAAAGAGTAAGCACGACTAACACAAAACAAAATGCATCAGGTAGGGGCTCAGAAGAGGAAAAAAGGTATGTTTCCAGGGCAGCTGAGCTGACAAGTAGCTACGAAATTAATTTTGTAGCATCTGCAGTTCTGCACGTTCCCACTAGAGGGAGAAAGAAGCTACACCATGGCAAGACATTTGCATCTAAAATCTGGTGCTGTGTAGTGGGAGGAAAGTGTTGGTTAGAATAAAAATTCAGGCCAGGGGCATAAAATTCCTGTATTTGCATTTTTCCATATATAATTGGGCTTAGCTGAAAGGAAAATATGAAAACTTTGGTCAAGTATGCATGGAACTGAGGACTCAAAGTGTATGTATAATACAAATGTGAATTAAGCATTTTAAAGCTACTGGCAGAAATGAGTTGCTTGTGAGTACTGAACAGTCACCTAGCTCTGAGTTACACAGAAGTACATTAACCATGTATGCATTTTACCCTGAAAATATAGTTCCAGATTTTTTCTTTGTCCCTTTTCAAATTAAAATTATCTTGCATCATGTATATGAACTTCTTAGTCTTGGACTACAATCCTTCTTTACCCTAATCAAATTATAATATCCATTGCTTTCATATTTTCTTCCTTTCAAATCCATTAGTCCTTCAATAGCCATCCCTTACTTCCTCCCAGGCCCAGTATACTTCAAGATATTGTTCTTCTAATCCCTTTCCCAAGCATTGTTATTTAGGTTTTAAATTCCCAAAGTTTTTTCTCAGCAAATAGTGGAACCTGTGCCAAAAACTTCCAGAATAATTATTCAGGGAGGTTCTTTAGCTATGTAGTGGTTTTGATCAGAAGAAAAGCATGTCCCTGATCCCAGGTCTGTAATAACTGCATTCCTTTAGTGTTCAAGAGAATTAAAGTGCTCTTAGCTTTTTAGGTAAATATATCTCGTATTTTCATCTTTTCTTTTTGCTCAATCATCATTACCTTGTGTTCTCTATGCCATGATTTAACTCTGAATATGAAATACTGTGGCAAAATTTCCATTGTTCCTTTCCCACTCTCTGAATAAGCACAAAAGATCATTCCAAACACAAAACATGATGCGATATTTGTGTTTAGCAATCAGAACCTGATAAGACTGTCTTTTTAACCATGAACTATATGCGTTCATATAAGCTCTCCTAAACACACCTGGGTTAATGCAATCAAATCCTGACCTATGACAAGATTAAAAGCATCATATTCACATTCAGTGTGATCTGAAGATTTGAAATCAGAAGGCTACAACAGAAAATGTGTCATGCTTTTTAATGTTTCTTAGGTATCAAGGTATCCTGTATCCACTAAACTAATGTTTCATTTTTGATAACCATGTAGCATCCATCTGAACATCTAAAATTCTTGTTTCTGTGCTGGTCTCCTGAAAAAAACCTTAAACACATACATGCACATGACACTGCACAGCCTGAAAAGTCAGCCACTCTTAATGTTTGCAGCAGGGCTCACTCCAGGGACTCTGAAAGGTAAATTGGTTCCCCATTCCTTTCCAGCACTCCTGCTATTCTTCAAGCAAGTTCAAGACCTCATACTGATAAAAGGCAATTGTCACATATGGTAACACCTATTATCTTCCCAACATCCAGATGAGGGTACTAACTTTTTACATAGTGAAGTAAGTGTCTAAAACAGAGTGTGGGAAGAAAAAAAAAAGTACTCTCTTCTAAGATGAAGAAAAATGAAAATATATGAGGCAGAACTAGTTTATTTTTAAAAATACTTATTGGTTAGCAGAAAAAAACCACATCTTTATCTCCCTCCTAATCTCTCTAACAGAACCTCATCTAATTTTTTAATGGAATCTATTTCTTCAGTTTCTGATTAGCACTTGTGTCTGGGGGATTAATCACCAGGTTCTTCCTTTCTTAAGCAAGTAGCTGGGCTATCGTCCTGTGATTCCAATTCTTACCTAGCTCAGCTAGATATGCCTGTGCCCTGTAAACCTGTTCCCTTTAGGACCATGCAATAGTAATCAATGGCTAAATTGTCCATGCCCCAAGTAAAATATTTTTTTCTTAAAACAAAAGCATTTCAGGGGAAAAGAGATAGTCTCTTGCAGTGGTTTCTATCTAGTACCATTTTTGGATACATGTATTCCCAAATTCTTTAGACATTCTCTGCAAAATTTATTTGTCAGCATATTTTTCAGACAGTATGCAATATCTCACCTCATTTCATAAGGCTTTTGGCTCTTTAGTATTCAACTGAGACGTGTTCCCAGACTTGGAAAGCAAACCAGCAGCGTCATTTTCACTAGGAATTGGAAGATAGCTGTGACTATTCTGACTTCCCATAGCCTCTCAAAATGCCAGGTCAATAAACAGTCATAGAAGATCCAATATACAGTACCTTCCATCTCTGATGCTGTCACATAAAGCCAACAATGCACAAAAATTGATGCCTCTCAGTATTCTTAGTGTTATTACATATAGCTCTACTTCTGTCATACAGGTGGTACTTATAAGAGGATGGAGGTAACCACAGCACATGGAATTCTGCTTATGAGGTATGAGATACGAGATCTTACCCAGAGTGGCTGATAAACACACAAATAGACAAAACTATAAGTATATGTGTATATCCCATTGTGTCTAGGCAGAGCCTTTGGTGTGCCATCAGGTGGCTCCATTAGCTTCAGTTAATTTGGATCACTCAGTAGAGGAGAGATCATAAGGAACAAATGTATCTAAAACAAAAAAGCAAGCAGAAAAACTTCTGGTTGTTCCAATCTGCCTGCATCCAAATGGTAAGTTATCCTGCTGCTGTCCTTTCTGAGTAACTCATTTCACCATTTATTTCCATGGTATGGATACCACAGCATAAGCCTAGCATCCCAGAGTATCACACTGGAAATCTCTGTAGGTTTGCATCCCTGTCCACTTTCTCATACACTCAAGTGCTAAGATATCCTGTGCCAATCTACTCACTGAGCATTTGGCATATGAAATCATTCCAACTTTTTCCTGGATAACTTCTCTGTCATCAGGCTGGGTTACTTGGGAAAAGAGAAATCTAAATTCTCGCTTACAAGGCTATAGAGCAGGTCTGAATGCATAATCTATCACAGGTAAATGGTGAATGGTAAGCCCCAGCAACGTAGTGAAAGTTGTACTTAACCCTCCCTAAAGCCTGTATCCATTATTAGGACCACCGGGTCTACAGAATTCATCATCATTCATCAGCTGCAGATCCCATCAGCAGCTTTTGTCTCTGTCCTATAAAAACAACACACAAGCAACTCTGTTGACCTTCAAGTGGGTCTTGGAATAAATATTATAGTTGGGAGCTATACCACCTCCCTCTTCAGGGCTGTAGCTTTTCACCTCCCAGTATCTGTGGCTTCACCACAGAAAGCTGAAGGGCCCTTCTGATTGCATTGCAGATATTGTCCAGTCCAATAGCAGGAGCATCACCAAGCACCATGTCTTACAAACACCCTTGTGGGTGTTCAAGTAGCTGTTTCTTCTTATAATACTGAGAGGTCTTTTGAGACTGGTGAGGTAGGGCAGTGTGTATGTGCTAGAAAACTCCACTTAACGGGGCCCAAAAGGCAGGTCATACAGTTTGTCCAAATTTGCTTCCCCTCGGGTGCAGTGCAGACAAAGACAAACTAAAAGCTACAGTGTGGACACACCTTACACATGACACACCTTACCCAGGTAAATTGAATTTGGAAAGAATTTCCAAAGACAATTAAATGCAACTGTATTGCCTAAGTTTAGCTGCTTAGCTTCAACCTCCCGCGTCTGAGTATTTTTGATGTTATTACACTTCAGTAACACTTACGTGTGACTAGAACTGGAGAAAAACAAAGTGTCAGAATTTGACCCAGTCTATATACCAAACAGATCTGATGAAGATAAGCAATCTTAGCCTCAGAGTTTAAAAATTTAAACAGCTTTCTCTTTCGTTGACATCTGGCCTATCTGGTTCCACTTGGGAAGGAGCGATGAAATAATACTGAAAAGACCTAGTTTCTTCCCTCTCAGTACTTCTAACTTAAACCATACATATAGAATTGTGCTAAAACTCAATACTCTTCACATAGTCTTTAAAGAAATAGGCTATTTCACAGTTTTTAATTGCATGAAATACTTAAGATTCTTTGAAAGTGTTTTTCTTTATTACAATTAAGTAACATTATTTCAACCTTTCTAAAGAAGGCACCCAATATTGTACTAAATTGCTGAAACGTGCTTTTGCTAGAGGTTCCCTGCCCCTGGCCTTCAAGGCTGAGGATGGCTTTCACCTTTTGAGACAGAGCAATACCATGCTGCATCGAGTTCAAAGATGTTCTTGATAACCCAGCATGGCTCTCTAAGGATCCAGAGGCCACCAGTTTGGAGGACAATTGATGTTCATCAAAACCAAATAATCTCTAGTCCCTTTAGAGATTTTCATCAGTCCTCAGAAATATAAAAAAAAAAAAAAAAAAAACAGTTTAACAGAAACATAATGAGACAGACTGTAACAGTCTGGAGTTTAAGCAGTATCTTTACAATGGATCAGTGCTCTCTGTCTTTCAGCACATAATCTCTACTGTAAATGGGACCAGCTGCCAGCCAAGAACAATTAGTGGAATACGGTATGCAAATATTGGTAATACCTATTTCTTTCTCTAAAGCATCTAGCAAATGTAACATTTTTTCTCCAGCTAAACCCTGCAAGTGAAACAAATGCTATTATGCTAGTATTCATACAACAGTTTCAAATAGTATTAGCTTAGAATTGTAATAAAACACATTATCCTTCACAATAATCTTTAAATAAATAGGATTTTTTAAATGAAAGAGTTTAATAATAGAACCTTATGATTTTGAAATGTATTTTTCTTTGGTGGAATTAAATAGAATGTTTTCTTCCTTTAAAATTAAGTGCAGAAAAAAATTTAAGACTACCAACTGTGATCATGCCAACAGCAATGGAAATGATGAAATATAATACATTATTTTAATTCATGGGTCATGAGACTACCTCTTGTTTTTTAATAATGTAACTGCAACGGGGAAATTAAGTGGATGAAACCACTTTTTTTTTTTCTTTTTGCATACTGCCATGACATTTGTTTCATGGATAACCAGGTCCACAGTGTCCTTTGACAACACTTGAAGCTAAACTAATGCTGGAAACAACCTGCAAATAAATTTAGTAAAATAGGCGGCATAACTAGCTATGGGGAGAATTTAAGATTATATTTTTACAATTGTCTATCAGGTTTGTATAAGTGTAGAAAAACCAATTAACTTAGACACTACAAGTCCATGGGAATACCCTATGTAAGTATAATAAATGAATTCTGTAAGCAAATGTGAAATAAATTATTCGACCGTTTGGCAGACAGCTTGTCCTTTATCCAATGCTTCAGTGGAAAGCAGAAGAAAATGTAATGGGAGCAGCCTTGTAACATAACATATGTAAATCTTTTCTGAGCTATTTAGTGGCAATTTAAATGCCCTTAAGCATGCAGACTTATGGTCTTGGTAATTGTTTTCCCAGTCATTTGGGAATCTTCTAATCATTCCTTAAATTTTGCATCAGTAACACCTGTACTCTCTCATTAGAGGCTTTTGGGATTGTGGGCAGAAGTAGCTGCTGATGTAACTCCAAATTTCACTGCAAAGAACATATGCACAGACAGCATTTGGTTCAGTGGAGATGTTCTGCATGTGAACAATGAATATTAACAAGTCACTTCCTGCCTTGCAAATTTAGGTAGAGTTGCTTTCTACTGTTTAAGAAACACCAGTATTTTCTGTAGGTAGCTTGTATATCCATTGAGTGCCCCTGAATAGCACTTAGGGAATACACATTTGGACAAAAGAAGCTATAGAAGTTGAGCTGATGCAATGAATCTAAGTACAAACTAATGCATTTATCATGAGACAGAGATCTTAACAGGTGAGTATTTTCCTATATCCCACTCAGCCTCCTTTCACATTTTGCTGTGTTGGAAGAGACAAGATAAATCCCAGAAACTTTATTGGTTGCCAAACTTTCTTTTCTCTTCATGTGACTGACAAAGAAAATAAAAATGATTGAGAATCAATTGTTCTTGTAAAGCTCTTAAAAACAGTCTGCAGCCTTCCAGCAGTTTTATTCAGCTACATAAGCATCAGCCAACTACAGCCCTTTTGTTATTAGATTTAATTCATTTTCAATATGTCTTCATTTATACATTCAATATTGTAGAAATCAGCACCACTATACAATCACTCCTTTCCTCATAGATTAGTCACACTCAGATAGCAGGTATCTTCACCACCGTCAGACCTGGAATGACCTTAGATGGAGTGTCACCAGTGGCTCACCGACTTCAGCAAAACTGTCACCAGCTACAGAAAACAGATTAACCTTCTGTTAGGGAAAGCTTTACAGGCTTGTATCTGCGGCAACCATTCAAAATGCTGCAGTACTCACACTTTGAAGAAGTGGCTGTAGCAGAGCAGCCTGAAGGTTCATCTAGTCTGGTATCCTGTGATGGGAGATGGCCGTGAGCGAGTGCCTCCCGAGAGGTCACACAGCAGTAAACCTCCAATACACTTTCCCAGCTCCAGGGGTTTGAAGCTTAGTGATTTCCTGAACCAAAAGTGTTCTCTCTGTAGTTAATAACCCCCTCATGGAGCTGTCTTCCACTCTAATTTGTCTAATTGCTTTTTGACACTATGTAAATGTTTAAGCATCCACAGTGCCTTGTTGCAAGAAATGCTTCAGCTTAATTATGTGTTGTGTGAAAACAGAAAGTCTGATCTGCAAAGTGCAAACTTAGCTCCTCAGAGACTTCACAGTTAGCCTGGCCTTTGGAAAGGACTGAGGATGAACTTACTGTGATGAGCTCTTTATGATTAGAAATGCCATCTTGTACACTATCTGGGACGAGATGTCTGCAAAGCATTTTCTGAAACGAGAGCTATAGGATGCGGATTGGAATTAGGTGCTTCCTTAACAGACAGTCTGGGTGAAGGGAAGAGTCAACAAAAGCCGAAGATGCATGGGACTGAACAGAGGGCAAAGCATAAGCAGCAGAACCTGAGCTAGCAGTGTTGTGTGTGAAAACTGAAACCAAGCTTGGCTCAGATTGTGGACTGGAATTAATCTGTGAGCTGGGATAAAACCTACCAGTATGCAAACTGCAATAGGAATAAACCCTGTATTTGCCGTTATTCATGTAAATATGTAACTTTTTTTTTTTTAAACTGAAAAGACTGTTAGGTACTGAGGCTCTGCATCAGAAGAGCTAGAAATAATGATCTCATATAAATGGATTAATGTAATGTATTTAAAAATGAAAAGGATTAAGCTCCTGCTAAATTATTTATGTCTGCTTATGAATATCCATGCAAGTATAGACAGAGCTTTTCCTTTTACTTTTTACTTGAAGAGTGGTTGTCTTAAGAAAGAAAAAAAACCCGTATCAAATAAGGATGAAATTGAAATCTTTCTCCCTTAGTTAACTGAGCCTTCACTCTGTAAACAAATGTGACCCCTGGTTTTTCGTTGGTGGCATTAAAGATGCTGATTTCTGCATTCAGCTTCAGACATTTTTTTTTTTTCAGTTGAGTTAGAGGAAATGAGATGGGAACCTTTCCTCAGATAAAAATATAATTCCACTATGTTTCAAACACATTATAAAGATGACTGGATTTCCACACAAAACTGTGAGCCACTATTAGATCACCAGTCTATCTACAAAAGCTAGCCATGCTGAGACAGTGACAGGTGCATGTATTAACACATCCCAAGCTCATAGTTAAGATTTGAATCTGAAAAATTTCAGGCTGAGTGATGCATAAATATATTACAAAAGAAAGACAGGAGAGCAATGTCAACGAGAATTATAATTGTAAAGGGCTTCTTTTCTAGCTCCATGCTTCAACCACTCAAAAACTTCAAATACTCACTCTAGTGATTGAAATATTCCTAATTTTAGCATCTGCAACATGACACTAGAAATGTCTGAGCAGGAATATTTCAGCCATTTCATTTGAATAGGAGAGCGAGAAAAAAAGGAATGCAACTTAGCCATTATAAAAAGATTATTTCAATGATCTTCTGAGCAGTTTAAATGACGACGCATCAGTAATTGTGAAGGTGAAATACAAAGAAGTAACCTTCACTGAATATATATTCATGTGTTTTAATTCACATCCATACAATGTAAAACAAACTGAAAATTGTCTTACATGGCACAAAAAAATATCAATATGGTACAACCTGACATTGCCTGAAAAAAAGGTTCAATTTTTACCAGTATCTTGTATGTTGATTTATGACACTTTTCTGTATCATGAATTGCAACACATTGTGGGCAATATTATTTTGGTACCAGATAAAGATGTCAAAGAACCTCCTACACTGGCATTGTTATATGTTATTTCAGAAGTATAACTGCATCTCATACTGAATCTGACACGGAGCAAGAGAAGTTCTGAGATAATATTTACTTTATACTCTGAAAGATGAAAAAGGTTCGTTCTCTTGCTACAACCAATGAACCCTCCATGCAGTCTTACTTGAAGACAAGTAAGCTACTGAGCTAGACAGATAATAGGATCAGCTTCATTCATTGACCATGCACAAAAAGCAAGTGGTCCAAATACTCAGTGATCATTTCAAATTGTGTCTGTTCTTTTTATCTAACAGGATATGAAAAATCACAGATACTTTAATGTAGTGACTGAAAAATAAAAAGCAACCATCCTTGTTTAACAAATACTAGCTAAACTTCAGCAGGCAGAGTTTTAGAAACCCTAAGTCTTGCAATAAGTTTTACAAAGACTTGAAGCCTAGCGATTTTTAATTTTCCTCATCTCATTTCCCTGTCAGTAAATGGAACTAAAAGACTTCAAATCTCAATAAAACTGTCACAGTCTGACCAGTTATTCTAGTCCAGCTTCAGTGTATAGTATTTCCTGCTGCTTCCAAAACCAACTTTATCCTGGGCTATTTTGGCTTACTGTAACATTATACTGTGGGTGTAAGAGAAGGGAAAGCTTTAGCACATCAACCAAGTAGATTAGATACTCCTCTGTATAACTGTTTCAAAATTTGTTACTCAAACTCAAAATAAAAATGCTGTCTTAAACATTTAGCCAGCATATTAAATGGTACTAGGGAATCTATGCATTTTTAGACAACTCTTTTTATAGCACAATTCCATTTAATTATGTCATAATGTAACATGCCCTAATATTATTGATGTTTTATGGAACAGTACAAAAGCAATGTAAAAGAAAAATAAATGCCTTTGCTGTTATTTGAGGTAGGCCTTTCCTCCCACTTAAAATATACATCCAGACCTCTGCCACATGTAGGACTTATTGTACAGGCTTTTCCTTAAAGTTGCAGGATCAGGTATATCATACTATCGTAATGGAACTGTGGTATTCAACCTGTGGTATCAGATTCTTCATGTTATTCTCCCTACATGAAGAATACATTTACAGTTGATGAAAATATAGAGGAATTCTAACAAGTAAACAGAATCCCAGCAGTCACAGTTTGCTGGAAGTTCATCTTCTCATGTCATCATCACTGACACTAGTTAAGAGCAGCAAGCCAAAGTCTGTCCTGTGAAAGGACAGGAGCAGCACAGTATGGAGTTCCTTTTACACCTCAGCAGAATATTTGATACTACTTAATTTTGTGACTGTGCCACGTTTTGTGCATGATGGGAGAACAAGAGACTAGAGTCATAAATTGAAACAGGGGAAATTCCAACCTGATGTAAGGGGAAAAAAAGAAATCACTGTGAGGATATAATGCAATCTCCATCTTGGAGGTATACAAGACCTGAATGGACAAAACATTAAGTAATCTGGTTTACATCTAGTATTGATCCTGCTCTGACAAGGAGGCTTGACTAGAGACCTCAGGAGGTCCTTTCCAACCCAAAGGAGTGTTTTATTCTGTGAACCTGTTTGATGCTCATCATTTTCAATACAGTAAAAAAAAAAAAAAAAGGATTCACTTGACTTGGTCTTTAAATACTGTAAGAAAATGATAGAAATATATGTACAGTAGCTGATTTGTACTCAGAAGGTATTTTTTTTTCTTGTCAGTGGATCAAGAAAATGGTGTCAAGACTGGCTTTCTTGAAATCAATGGCATGAATTCCTATAAGTAATGTCAGAGTTCAGATTTCATTTCATCTGTTACTTTGACATGCAGTCACCACAGAAGTGCAGACTGTTTATATCCAAGTACTAAACATCACTATGCACCAATAGAGCCAAAACTATGTACCCATGTAAGTAGGTATTAATCCACAGCACAACTTTGGAGCTGTGGGGAAAACAATAACTTTGTTTAGTCACCAAAACTTCAGATACCCGTTTGGAAATGTTTGTCCTATCCTGAGATTCAGTTTATGAATCTGCAAAATAACAGAGTTTAGAGTGCAATTTCTTGATGAGGAAGATACTGAAAAGAGAGAAGGATTGACCTTTTCCTAACCTCTCCTATTAGGGTCCACCATGAGGATAAGGGTTTCTTTTTCTGAAAAACTGTACACAGGAATTCAGTCTGAAACTACAAAATAATGATCTGCTTTTTGATGGCCACCTTTTTAAAAATAATATAAATTTAGAAATTCTCTAGACTGTATGTCAGCAACTTGTTATCCAAATAGAAACTGACCTGCAATTTTTTCAAGCTGAAAACTAGCAAATGTTCTGCAATTGTTTGTTATCTCAGTATAAATTTCAGTTTGATTGCATTTGAAATTCCTGCAGATATATATTCTGTGTGCATCAGGTCCTCATGTTTGTTATCACAAATATTATGAAAAAGACATTTGAAGCCTGAATAATTACATTTTGTATGAAAGAAAATGTAAATGAGGCTTTCATAAGCTCATTTAAAAATCAATAGTTCACATATATTATGCTGGATGGCAGTGAGACTCATCCAAGAAAAAAAAAAAGAGGAATAACATCCTATACAAGTAGCTATAATTAAACAACCATATGAATTTTTGAATTGGGTACACTTAAGAAGATATTAGCCATTATTCATTACAAATTCAGTTTATAGTTTTCATTGACATTTTCTTTTATAATTTAACTGTTTTTCAAAATTACCCGGTGAACATCAATGAGCAAATTATTTTCCAGTATAAAAAAAATAATGTAAAAACTTCTTCACATAAACATGTTTAGGTATTTCATGATCTTTTTAAAAAAAAATCCATTAAAAGAAATGAGGCATTCATTCTTTTAGTTATTAAATGAATTTTTTGTACGGCTGTGGTAAATAAAATTATATAGACGCTACAAAAAAATAGAACTCTTCCAACAATAGTGTTTCATGTAAAAAACTTTCACAAGATTGTGCAAATTCTGGCACTATTACGAAATATTTTCTTAAAAAAAAAATCAGTTAGAATGCAGTATTGGATTCAGTATTGTTTCATTTTATGGTGACTTCTCATTTTTTTAATATTATTTACTGTGTCATGCCTACACTAGTGAAACAAAATACCCCAATATTTGATGTTTTCTTTTTTTTTTAACAAAGTGTTTCTCTATGAAACATTTTGAAATGTCAGCTTTTACACTAGGTTGAACATGAAAATTATTTTCAAAGTGTGAGAACTTCCAAACAAGTAGAATTTCTGTTTTCCTACTAACGCTAACAGTGAAGCCTAATGTTCACAACAGTTTAAGACGTTACTTTTTTCTGCTCATCCTTCCATGCTTTCATGGGAGGAACTGGTTAGTGGCTCCATATGAGCAAATATCCCTTGACAGCACATGCCCCCAAATTAGGAGAAACCACACACCACTGCACACACAAGTTGTGTTACATGACCAATTTCCTCAGTATTTTGAATGCTGAAGGAATGAATTTTCAGGGGCAAAAGGAAGTCATCCAACATACAGATAAAGATGATAGCCCTAACGAAAATCAAGCCAGTAACATGCTTATTTAAACTAAGATGGCAAAATCAAGGAGGAAAAAAAAAAAAAAAAGCTGTTACTATGATTGTCTCCAGTTATCTTATTCTTGAAAACCAGTTACACACCTGGTATAAAATACTGTCATGGTTGTGACCTATATGGCAAACACAAGACCCTTCCCTTTGTGCAAAGGAAAAAGGGTTGATCATACTTCTCAAATACTTAGCTACACACCTGCAAGAAACTATTTGAGGATGTATGAGGAGATTTTGTTAGAAAAGATCAGGAATCTACCGTAAAAGTCCTGTTAACAAAGTGGAACACAAGTAAGAGTGTATGAGAAAATCTCTCATTTGAATTCAGTTATTTCAAACTGAAATGAAATTTGTTTTTTCCATCTTAAAATTATATATATGACTCTATCCCATATATATTATTTGTGTCATTTTATCCTAAACTTGTCCTCTTTTCTTTGCCAACTGTTTACTCTTGAGGAAGTTCCATAGGCTCTCTAGTTCCATGAACATGGAAAGTGTCAACATTAGGGTTAAAAAATTAGCTGGTTTTATGCCATATATTTGAATTAACAAAGGGCAGACAAATAGCTGTTTGTTGGCTGTGTAGACTAATGACTGGAATAGCATGGACACAGTCTATTGATGAGAGTTCAAGAATAAAGAGCTAAAAAATAAAACATTATTAAGACAAAAAAAAAGTTTCACAAGTGTTTTAGAATATTTCTGGAAATGTAGAAAAGGAAGGGAAAAAGCATCCGACATGACTACTTCATTGCCAAACAATATATTTCTTTGTTTCGATATGGTGAACATATGGATAACTGACAGCTCAGAGGTATTACCAACACATTTGTAAAAATAAGCATAAATTTACAAAACTTAGTAGTAATGAATATATCTACTATTAAAGAAAGAACTTTGTTACCTTCTCAGACATATAGTTCTGGTCAAATGACATATCCTGAAGATAGAAGAATAAAAATTTGAAAGAAAAGGAATTGATATCCCTGATATTCAGAGAAAAATAAATGTTTACATAGATGACATATAAAAGTAATATATAAGATCAAAACATTATAATGTAAGTATAGAAGAAACTTTTGTTTCTAGAGAAAAAGTTTTGAAAATATTTGTGATATCCTGCTGGATAGACGCTGTAGCGGAGCTAGTCCAAAACAAACTTCAGTAAGTGTCAAAGTTAAGTAGTTCTTTCTGTCTGTGCAATGTACATATATACATACACAAACTTTAAAATAAATATATAGACTTGTATATATATATATATACACATATACTTGTAAATTAAGTAGCATCATATTCATTATTTTGGTAGTAATAAGTATTTTGAAGGACTGTAATACAGCCGAAGTGATATTGTTAGGATTCCTTTGCAAAATCTTTTAACTGTATATTCCAAGAGAAAAATACCTCAAAGTAAAGCTTTTTTGTTTTCATTTTCCCCCAGCATTTCTAGTTTTACCTCACCAAGATCTTGTAAATGTATTTTTCCCTTCTCCTTTTTTTCTCCTGGAATGCCTGAGACGTTTGAATTTTTTATGTATTCCATTCCTGTTTCTGCCACTGGAGTACTGCATATCAGCTGTCAAGTCTCTCTCCCTTGAAAGTGTTTACACTGTGTCTTATTGACAATGCCTGGAATATTATTAAAAAATAGAAGTAATAAATTCAGTACAATAATTTTTTTGCTCCTTTTTTTGTTTGAAAATAATCCCCTAACAGAACTTAGTTTCTGAAACTACATTACTTTTAGTGGTTTGCTCATGTACCCTATGAATTTTGACATTCTATAGTCTTAAATCAATAGTTGTTCACTATCTGTTTGTAAGCAGTTTTTGATCCCAAGTTATGCACCAGATATGAAAAAGGGACTGCAGAGAACTTGATTCTCAAGTTATGGCAGCCTTGAAAAAAAAAAAAACAACAAAAAACCCCAAAACAAACAAACAAACAAACACAAAAAAAAAAACACCCAGAAAGTTAGAGTCTAACAATAGCTGAAGGCAATTTATGAGAACCTACAGGTTTTCCTATAGATCCTGCACTTTTTCTGCCACTTTCACCTCCAGGATACACTAAAGAGACAAAGTAACAATGATTGCAGGCTCCAGTCCTGTCCAAAATTCATAGATTGTAAGAAGACATGCTATTTGGTGGAGTTCAGGCCTTCTGTGATACTTAGAAGGCATGTTTGCATCAGAATAGGAGTGAATAATTCAGCTTCAATGCTTAGCAGGACAATTTATTCCTTGTTTGTAAAAATAACACAGGTATAGACAGAATTAATTACGTTAATTTTTTTTTCCCCATGCATTTACTTCTCTTTCCTAAATTTTCTTCCCTTTCTCCTAACTTTTAAGTACCATGACAGTTCAAGCTCGATCAAATGAGAGCATCATGCTCTCTTTCTCTAGCCTATGGATTCAGTTACATGTCCTCTCTTGTTTCAGCAGTGCTACCTGTCTAATCATGAGCGCGTAACTTTAGAGACTGGCAGAAAATGAGCTCCACAAAGAGAAACCAGGAGTGCCCAAGCAAGGGTGACACAGGGGGATGGCACTGCCATGCTAGCTTGGCTCGGATCATGGTACTGCAGAAACAACATACAAGGGAAGGTTGGGGATATTTTTGCTAGTACACACAAACATTGTAATGGAATTATAATCTGTGAAAAGAAGTCAGCTTTTTTTTTTTTTTAGAAAAAAAAGTTTAATCCAAACTTTGTCCCAAGTAAAAGGGGAGATTAAAATGTTCTGCTTCATCCCAAGTTCATATATGTCAGTTCCCCTTTTTATTTTTACTCACTGTGAATAAAATAATCCATACAGAAGTTAAGATAGAAAGTGCAGAGTAGATTTTTGAAGCATTAACTGCAATCTGTTGAACTACCAATAGCTTAAACTGCTCGCAGAGTGAGTAGGGTACGCTGATTCTTTATTTAGAGAAGTTTATTTTTTTTTTTTCCGAATTCTCTTAGTAACTACCCAATCTTGATTATTTAATATTACTGACAAAAAATATATTTTTAAATAACTTGATATGTAGCTTAGTTATACAGTGATCCTTCTACATGATAACCACTTAGAAGCAACAATAAATGACTTTTTCCTTATTTTTTTTTTTATGGAGGGATAACTAATATGGAGGAAATAGTGAATTACAACAATGAAAATAAAGTATTTGTAGCTAGGAGAGGTTGAAGAGAAAAGGATACTGTCTATTCAGGAGAATTTTTCATGTCGTTTTCTGTGTTTTCTAAAAGAAAATAATCATAAAATCATAACTAAAGTCAGAGAATGACCATGCCTTTTTTTTGGAAAGGAGGGAGGAATTTGTGTCACACAATTCTAAACTACAGTAATTTGGGATTGAGAACACAATAAGTACTCAATGAAAGATCTATAGTCATCTAACAAATGTTAAAAGTGTTTGCAATGACTACTCCATTAAAAATTTCTTCTGTAATTTATCACAAACATAGTATTAAGAATAAAGACTATCTAAAAGACCTAGAAAAACAATTATCAGTATGATACTCATATTCAAGAAAGGAGTTTCTCCTTGGCTCAATCATGGATTGACACTGTGCATCTACTATGCTCCTGCTATTAATGTTTCTGTCAATGACATGAGAGAAAGCATGAAATAATGGATGAAAATTGCAATTTGAAAAAAAAAAAGCAGGAAAAGCTAAATAATAATAATAATGACTTGATAATTTCCTTGAATTGCCAAGCTAAATATCCTAAAGAGATTGTTTTAAGGCACTGCAACTGAAATACCACACAGTTTCTCACTCACTCTCACCTCACCAACCTCCACAGTGGGATGGGAAAGAGAATTGGGAAAGAAAAGAAAGCAAAACTCATGGGTTGAGATTAAAAAAACTTTAAGAGAACAACACAGGAAAATAAAATAGAGACAGAAGATAAATAAAAAAAAAACCAAGAACATAAAATACTTAAGCACATAATTTACAGTAAATAGCTCACAATAGATTCCAGTGCCCAGCTCCCTCCTGAGTAACAAGAACCTCCCCTCAGCTCCATACTTGCTTTATAAACTGAGCATGATGTCACAGGGTGTGGAACAGCCCTTTGGCTAATTTACCAATTAGCTGTTGGCTAATTGGTAAACTGTCCCAGCTGTGTCCCCCAGCCACAGGTGCCACCAGCTCCAGCTCCTCTCCCAGCTCAGGTGAAAATGAACTCTATCCTAGCCAGAACCAGGACATGCACCGAAAGTTATGCATTATCTCAGAGAGAGACCCCAAACCAACAAAACCAGCCAAATACATAGAAGGAGGACCTTATATTAAGAATCAGATAAAGATAAAAGGGGCATAACAGGCTAGCAATTCAAGGTGGAATTCTAGTGTGCAGGTTTGTCAAATGGGCTATTAAAATTCTTGGACAGATGAAGAGCTTGTATTAAGCACAAGTAAAGCATGATTGTATGTGACTGATGGGATGAAAATGACAAATTAGATGTATGCAGATTCTCACATATTTAGAAGATCTTTAGAAAGTTAAAAGGGTGGAGAAAAGAACCTTAGAAATTATATAGAAAATACAAAAATGGTTTACAGTGAGAAATTTTTAAAGTTCAGTCTGTTTATCTTATCAAAACAAAGCTGAAGAGATGACTTGATGATAGTGTAGAAGTACTTTTTGATTAGTGATAGAATAAAAGCACCTTTTTACCCATCTTTTTTATTCAGTCCCTAATACATACTGTTGTGCTTTAACCCCAGTCAGTAACTAAGTACAACTCAGTCACTTGCTCACCCTCCCACCATCTCTGGTAGGGTGGGACAGAGAATGAGAAAGTAAGGAAAACTCATGGGTTGAGATAAAGACAGTTTACTAGGACAACAAAGGTGAAGATAATACTAATTTTATACATATATAAAAATAATAGAATAATAGAATCATAGAATGGTTACAGTTGAAGAGACCTTCAAAGGTCATCTAGTCCAACCCCCCTGCACAAGGAGCAAGGACATCCCTGACTAGATCAGGTTGTTCAGAGCCTCATCCAGCCTGGCCTTGAATGTTTCCAGGGATGGGGCATCCACCACTTCTCTGGGCAACCTGTTCCAGTGTTCTACAACTCGCATTGTAAAAAATTTTTTCCTAATATCCAATCTAAATCTACCTCCCTCTATTTTAAAACCATTACCCCTCATCCTATCACAACCGGCCCTACTAAACAGCCTCTCCCCATCTTTCTTGTAGGTCCCCTTGAGGTACTGGAAGGCTGCTATCAGGTCTCTCTGGAGCCTCCTCTTCTCCAGGCTGAACAGCCCCAACTCTCTCAGCCTGTCCTCACAGGAGAGGTGCTCCAGCCCTCTTATCTTCGTGGCCCTCCTCTGGACCTTCTCCAACTGGTCCATGCCCTTCTTATGTTGGGGACTCCAGAACTGGACACAGTACTCCAGGTGGGGTCTCACCAGGGCAGAGTAGAGGGGGAGAATCACCTCCCTCAACCTGCTGGCCACGCTTCTCTTGATGCAGCCCAGGATGCAGTTGGCCTTCTGGGCCACAAGAGCTCATTGCCAGCTCATGTTGATAATAATAGTAATAAAATGTAGGGAGACTAAAATATACAAAATGAATAATGCACATTTTTTCACTGCCCAACAACCTGAAGACTGGTACAGCCCATCCCGAGCAGCAATCACAGAACGGAACTGAGAGCTATCTCAAAACAATTCTCAGAGGGAGAGAGGGAGGGAGTTGCCCACCGACCAACACCCACTTATATACTGAGCATGACATCTATGGTACGGAATCTTTCCTTTGGCTGCTTTGGGTCAATTGTACTGTGTGTACCCCTCTGATTTTCTTGTACCTGCACACTGGGAAAACCTGGGAAGCTAGAAAAAGTCCTTGTTTTCTTAGCAACAACTAATAACATCAGTGTATTATCAACATTCTTCACATACCAAATCCCATACCAAATCCAAAACACAGCAGGTACTGAGAAGAAAATTAGCTCCATCCCAGCCAAAACCAGGACACATACATACATCCTCCACATTTGCAGTCACTTGCTCAGCCCTGACAATGATCACTGCTAATAATCTACAGGGCAGATACAAAAAAATTGTTGAAGAATTAAGAAATGTTTCTCATTTGGATATTCCTTTTTCTGTTAATGCTGCTGTTCCTTGGCCTCAGATAATGTAGGCAGACTGACAGTTTGAGGTAGACAGGGGCAGTTTCAATTACAACCTGGAAAGGGTGAGGAATTAATGACATACGGGTAAAACTAATTTGTATTTCTATTTTTAGTATCATCCATTATAATGCCTCAAGAAATTGTTTAATTAATAGCAACACAGTGATCAGGATTTAAAATCACTTATAGCAAACGACTAAAGATACCAATTTCTCATTGTCACAAGCAGTCTTCAAACAACTGTAAACTATTCTGTCTTGGGTTGATTTAAATTTACAACTGCACAAGCCTAATAGTCTGCATTCATGCTGATGCTAACACTTGTATAGTTACTCAGCAGTTCTAAGCTGATACTGAGACATGGAAGCTCTTTTTTGAGTCCTTCTTTGTGGGTTTTTTTGAGTTGCTGATACATAACTAAAAAACTATGATAGAATTAATACTCAGGCAAGACTTGTTAGACAAACAGATACGTCATTCTATACTTCATTACAATTTCTCTGAATCCTGCCTATAAATCTGATGGATTTGCTAAGGAGATTTTAGAGCTACGTCTAGATTTTTGAAAACACCATGTATCTCATAGTCAATTTGAAACACAGTTTCACAAAGTGTATAGGCTAAATTATATGCTGTTTTGCTGTTTATAATCTACCTCTGCACAGAATTTGTAAGATTTTGCTAGGGCTAGAATAGCTGTATTTTATATCTACTTTCCATTTGCTCTTTGCAAATGAGTTTAGTTGTTCAAGGTGTAAAGTAGTAGAGAAATAAACTATATGTGGCCAAATCAGAAATCTTAGTGGAATTAATTTGTGTACCTCACTGTTTCCTCCAGTACTCCTCCCAGATGTACTTCTGTGGTGAAAACATGTATAGCTGAACTGCTTCAAAGAATGGAACAGTTGTGACATTTTAGTACCTGACTTGCCTGTGCTCTCATTGCAGTAAGCAGGAACATTTCTTTTCATTTGCCTGAAACATGGAAACTACATGAGTGAATTGAATCGGTTTCCCACGTACCCAAGAGCTCTGACCCCAGTGTGAAGCAACACCATGTTTCAAAGAAATGTTCGTGAGACCTCGGAAGAAGTGCATATGGAATTTCTGCTCATTCATGTTGGCTTATGTCCCAAAGCATTGCAAAAATGTAGTACTTGTCAACAACTCTTTATTCCAAACCTCTACTTCTGTAATTTTGGAACTTCTGATTTTTTTCAAAATAGGAAGAAAAATGAACATCACATGGAACATCAGAGCAGCAGACTGCAGCCTTTTAAAACCAAATGTAGAACGTTCCTGTTGCATTCTGATTGCATTCAGCAATCTGCAGTCCACAAGATGTGAGCTTTCAATAAGA
Organism: Chlamydotis macqueenii; assembly: GCF_036417535.1. NCBI lineage: Eukaryota > Metazoa > Chordata > Aves > Otidiformes > Otididae > Chlamydotis > Chlamydotis macqueenii. Next base: position 46,734,012 of record NC_141560.1, on the reverse strand, counting down.
TCCTTAGCACAAGACTGGGTACAGATTGGCAGTAATAAGAAAGTAGCTCCCGAGTTGGTAGTGAAATCACCTCAGCATAATCTAGGCCATGAAGTGATAAGCACCTTTTAGAGATATTTTAATAGGAGCCGGGCAAGACCAAACAATGCCAGGTGGAGGTAATTTATGACTTGACTGCAAGATGGTGCAAGAGAGAAATGAATTTTCTTCACACAGATAACCCAGAGCTTCACCTTCTAAAGAATAAAAAAAAAGGGAAAAACCATCAGGCTCCCTGTGAATTGTACTGTGCTCCTTTACATCACTTAATCCACCTGACAAGTGCTAACATGCTTGAAGCAGAGCGGTTGTGTGAAGCACCAAATAGGGATTTCACTGTTAAAGGTAGCACCTAGTGGAAGAAATATGGCTGTTGGTACTTAGCCAGTGCTTTCACTGGACTTTGGCAGCATTAGCAAAATTATAAAGAGAAGCTGTCATATGAAATGATATCAGTGGTGATAAGCCAAGAAAGTGAAGGAAGCAAAAAAAAAAAATGGATATTGTCGTAGTTCAGCCCTGATCAGGACCAGACTACGCAGTCTGTCTCTCGCTCCCCCCACCCTCCGAGAGAATAGGAGGAGATGATATAAGAAAAAACAGCTCAAGGTTTGAGATAAGGACGGGGAGAAATCCTTAAAGTTACCGTCACGGGCAAAACGGACTCGACTTGGGGAAAACTATTCATTTATTACTACAAATAGCAGGATAATGAGACAGAGAACAAGATAACCTCCATCCACCCCTCCCTCTTCCCAAGCTTAACATTATCTCTACTACCATCCCCCGCCCCGAGCGGCACTGGGGCGGAAGAGGGAATGGGGGTTGTGGTCAGTTCATCACATGTTGTTTCACACCGCTGCTTCATGGTTGGGGGAAGAACTCCTCGCATTCGTCCCCTGCTCCGTTGTGGGGTCCCACCCCTACGCCACAGTCCTTCGTGGAACTGCTCCGGCGTGGGTCATCTCTTCCACGGGTGCAGCCCCTTCAGAACAGCTGTCCCAGCGGGCCCTCCACGGGCCACAGCTGCCTTCAGGCATCCACCTCCCCCAGTACGGGGTCCTTCACGGGCTCCAAGTGGATCTCTGCTCCTCCGTGGACCTCCATGGGCTGCAGGGGGACAACCTGCTCCACCATGGTCGTCACCACAGGCTGCAGGGGAATCTTGGCCAGGAGCCGCATTACTCCTCCCCCTCCTTCTTCACTGACCTTGGTGTCTGCAGCCGTTCCTCACAACAGGCTGGTAGATGTCTCTCAGGATCTTTTTTACATCTTATTCACTTCTCATCTCCTCTCCACTTCTTGCAGCTGGGCCAGGCCGAGTCGGGCCCAGTCGGCTGCCTGGCAAGAGGCCAGAGGGTCAGGCCTGCAAGGCCCATGAGGCCTGCGCCTCCCCCTCTGCGCCTCTGCCCCCGCACAGCTTCTTCACATCTTCTCTTCTCTCTCTTTTTTTTTCCTGTTTTCCCCTTCTTAAATACGTTATCGCAGAGGCGTTATCACGGGACATTCTGCTACCAATCGGCTTGGCCTTGGCCAGCAGCAGGTCCGCCCTAGGCCCGGCTGAGTCCACTGAACAAAGGGGAGTGACTTCTAGCAGTTTCCTACAGAAGCTACCACCTTAGGCCCCCCCTCACTAACAAAACCACGACAGATATATAAAGAGAGATTTCAACTGAAATAATTAACTATCATTCTTTTATTAGACAAAAATGGGCACAACAAAATAACAGGCATTCAGATAACTCTTAACAAAAGCTGAAGTAGCTGGTTGGAACAAGCTCCATTTAAATTTAAGGGTGAATCAGCAATGAATAGAGAGACATGAGATGATAATTCACAACAGCTTGGTTTAGGGAAGCATCCCAGATTTTTCTTGAATGTCTCAGCAGCTTGGTTAAATTGGCATGGAATTCTCATAACTGCAGGGTTTCTCCTTAAAGGTGTGTGTTTGTCTGCTCTCGTATTCATAGCAGCCCTTCAGAGATAAATTTGATAGGACTCTTGTACATATTTTGGAGAGTAAAGATCCAATTCTTACTTCATACTGTTGGAAATGACAAGTAACCTTCTTGAATCTGCCCAAGTTTTACTGATGTCAAACTTGTAGGAGAACAGATTGAACACCAGAAAATAAAATTAAATAAACAATCAAATGTATAAATATCTGGCAACAATGGAATATTTGTTGCTGATCTAGAATTACATCAGATACAGTTCACAAAGTAATTCTGTCAAATAACTTTTTTTTTCAGTGATATTAACATTCAATAAGCAGATATTCTGTGAACTAATGACATTTTACAAAGATTTATTTCTAAATGTATATTTCGATTTATTAAAAAAAAAAATCCCTCTAGGTGAATTTATTTTTGCAATAGATTCCTTTTAACACCATACTGCCAACAACTGCCTGCAAAGGAAGCAAACCTAAATTTAAAACTGCAACCCCCTGCTATAGCAACATAAACACAAGGGTAACATCCAACTTATTACCTTAGGAAGACTATAAACAAAACCTCATCACAGCTAATCTGCCACAGTCAAAACACTGAATGAACAGATGGGCTTTCCACAGCACCACAGAGGTCAGCACTATCTGAAGCTGTTGTGTGGATTTGGGAAGGCTGGCTACTGGCAACACTTTACCATAAAATCTCACATGGAAAGCATTCAGGCAAAGAGGAGAAATGTCAGACTGCCTACAGTCATCTGAACGCTGGTGAATAATAACTGAGGTGGGCATACCCACAGCTGGTCCTTAAGCCTGCAACTGGGCATTAAGGTTTGTTGCTAAAATACAATTTCTGTTAAAATAAACTTCTGTTGTGTTATCTCCTGTTTCTCCATCCAACTATTGCACTTCTGATATCCTTGAAATGTAATTGTCATTCTCACCACAGTGTTTATTCACAAACTTTTGAAAATGGAAAGCTATTGCTTTAAAGGGAGCTTTCATCCCATGAATCCCATGTGTGAAGACGGGCACGACTGAAATATTGAAAGCCAGTCTTTGCCAGCACTGTCTGGAGCTAGATGAGGCATGATATTCCCTGGAAAGTCTTCGGCATTATCACAAAACTGAGAATTTTGACATTTGACCCTGAGTCACATCCCTACTTGTCTGAATGCTTTCAATATCAAGCTGCCGGAGAAAATTTCATTTGGACTTGTTCATTAGGCATGTTTTCTACCGGGACTGGTCCACTGACACCAAAGAGTCAGAGATTGCTTTAATGATATCCTGTGTGTCAGGCAATTATATTGGAAAGGGAAGAATCAACCTCACAAGCCAATAAATATTTAATTTTAAAATATATCTTGAGTAGGGCATGCAGAGACTTACTTGAAGTAAGAAAAATAAGGGAATAATTTTCAAAATACTGGCCTACATATTAAACATAAGGTCCAACAACAAGTCAGTAGCAAAGGCAGGCAGGCAAAACTCTTGTTTCTCATCACATGTTCACTCCACTTGACAATGGTCCAGCTGTGGATGACACGAACCATAAGGCCTTCAGAGGTTAAAATGCGTTTTCAGTTCAGATGCCAGAAATTACATATATATATATATATATGGGATTATCTGTTTCCTATTTAAGCCTTTCCATGATCTTAGAGACAGAAAACTCTGTAAGCTAATTATTCCCCACTGTAGAATAGTCTCCCAGCAATTTTGTTATACCATAACAGTGCGTGATCAAATTTAGAAAAAGAAAAAAATAACTTATGATTTATTTTTAAAATGCATTTGTAAAGGTCTTCATTCCCCTGCCTTCAAAAGATTACTGTCTGAACCTTTCATATTCTAGTCAAGAATATCTGATGGATTATGGCACTTAAATAAAGAAGAAGCTTGCCTTTGGCAGAATTATGAGACTCTGCATGCTCTATTGTCTTTTGGTTTCTTACAGATTCCCAATAAGTAAAGCTGAAAGGAGATCCAGGACTGTGGTCCATTTTGGCCACTATCAGTCAGAATGAAGACTCTCTGCAGATTATTTTTCACAGGTCTGTTACACAGCCAATCTAAATGATGATAATGCTATAAAACATTTGTAGGTATAAACCATTTGGTATGTTTAAATAAACTGGTCATGTAAGCCATTGTCTCCCCATCTTTTAGGAGCGTTAAGTCTCTGCCTCAGAGCTGAAAACGAGCTTCGAATGGCTTAAGCCAGCAACAATCTCCGTCTTTGCTTCGTTGTCCTGTCTATAGGAGTTTCCTTGCCAGAAAAGAGTCAAGTAAAAGAAACCCACCAAATATCAAGACCTCAAACGTTGCACTTCCTGCTGATCATTTATCTTTCTTCCATAGAAGGGAAATGCTGGCAGCCTCCAGTGTTTTCCTCATGGAATTTATAACTATCATTTCTAGGACTTAGAACTGCACAGGGATCAATACAGTTATAGCAAGAAAAATGTTCCATCCCCAAATGGAAATCTCTCACAGTCAATGGAAGATGCTTTTTACAACTAAAATAAAGACAGGAAGGAAACCCATTTATATCACGCACATTCCCATACTGTGGCTTTGAGTAAGATGTAATATAGAAATTGTGGAGGAAAAATACCACTTTATTTCAATGCCCCCTTCTAATTCGCTTGTATTATATTGAAATATTTAAGTATATTTAAACTATTCTAGTAATTTTCCTCATTCTGTAACAAAGTGTAAGATTCAAAGAGATAATGCAAATTATTAAAAAACATATTTAACAAACTGTTAACTTTGCAGACTAAAAAATAAAATAAAGAAACAGCAAAAACATTTCCTAGAGACAGTAGGACCAGTGAGGAGTGTAAGCACTGCGCCCAGAACTAGCAGTTTACAGATCTGGGTGAAGTTGCAATAGATATCTGACATCAATACTAAATTAGTCACATCACATGTTCTGAGCATCTTTGAGAAATACATATAAATTATAGTATGTTAGTTTTTGCTGTACCCACAAACTGAACACAGCACCTTCAGGGGAGGTGGATGCCTGAAGGAGGCTGTGGCCCATGGAGGGCCTACTGGGGCAGCCATTCTGGAGAGACTGCACTCCGTGGAAGAGATGAACCACACTGGAGCAGTTTCACGAAGGACTGTGGCCCGTGGGAGGGATCCCATGATGGAGCAGGGGAGGAATGTGAGGAGTTCTTCCCCCGACCATGAAGCAGCGGCGTAAAACAACATGTGATGAACTGACCACAACCCCCATTCCCTCTTCCCCCCTGTGCCGCTTGTGGGGGGCAAGGTAGTAGAGATAATGTTAAGCTTGGGAAGAGGGAGGGGTGGATGGAGGTTATCTTGTTCTCTGTCTCATTATCCTGCTGTTTGTAGTAATAAATGAGTATTTTTCCCCAAGTCGAGTCTGTTTTGCCCGTAACGGTAACTTTAAGGATTTCTCCCTGTCCTTATCTCAGACCTCGAGCTGTTTTTCCTTGTATTATCTCCCCCTATTCTCTTGGAGGGTGGGGGGAGTGAGAGAGAGACTGCGTAGTCTGGTCCCGATCGGGGCTTAACTACGACAATAGTCCATCATATTAAGAGAAGGATGTCTTCAATACTTTCTTTTCTTATTTCTAAGAACGTAAAAAAAAACATTTTAAGTCATTTTTGCTATTAATGGAATTACACTCCTCAAAATATATGTAAAGGCATAATAAATGCCAAACAGTACAAAGCCCTAAAGCTCTGTCTTCTTTCTAGTGATCTGATTAGTTATAAACTGATAGAAAGCACATCTCTCTTTAAAACAACATGGAAAAAAATGTTCCCAGCTCTAACATGTGAAAGATTTCAAATAAGTTTCAGGTCCTATACTGACTCTAAGTTCCACTGGAAATCTCTTTAACTATATTTTCAATTATTTTGATCCATGAAGTGTGTCATAAATAGACCAAATCATTTTCACATGAAAGTGTTTCTCTTAATGTGATTAATTTTTAAGATGGGTCTCTGTAAGTGCAAAGGTATCAAGTAACCAGAATTTTCTGCAAACACAGAACACAATTCACTCCACATTTCCAAAGATTTATTTATTTAATTTTTTTTTCCCTCTTTCTAGCTCGTTACATCTTCTTCACTAAAAGCTACTTAAAAGTCATACTTTAAAATGTCAAAATTCTCTCCCTTTAGTGACGCTTTTTCTTTCTGATTGTATCAACAGTAGATTGGAAACAAATCAGATTGCTTTGGAATACAGAAATAATTTTGTCATTAAAGAGTTAACACTATTCTAGGTTTTATTAGAAATTTTAAAAGAGTAAAAAAATCCTTACCGAAACCCAATATTTGGTCCTGAAGAATTCAGAAGTGTCTTTGTCATGTTATTGCTTATGTTAATTATATTATAATCACTCAGTTTTATTCTGGTTTCTGTAATTATAACATTAAGAAAATAATTATAGGGATTGTCATATGTAATGTTATCTTAATTAAAAATATTTTTAGAAATATCCTGATAGATATTTTGCATTTATAACAATCAGCAAATTTATCTTCCTTGAAGACCTCCCCAGACCAGCACTTTCATCCTCAGCTCACCACTGAGTTACATGTCTTCCAGAATTTCACCTTGCTCTATTCAGTCCCATGCTTTGTCTCTGCAATGCCAAGCAGCATTTCTCAGCCCAGAAACCCTCCCTTCCCAGGGATCTGAATTTAAAGAGAAGCAGGACTCTGATTCAGTAAAGCCAAGATCAGGTAGAACTACAGAAAAGTGGTGATATTTACACTCTGTCTCTACCCTTCACTTTTAATGAGGAAATGCTCCCAGGGTAAAGCCTGTGACAAGCCTTTGTGGACACCTACAGAGTAGGAGTTATTTTTGCTTGTCTCGTATGACAGATGAGAAGGTGTTACTCCTTCCTACAACAGGGCACCCATTGTTAATTGTCTAGTTTGTTAGGATGCAGCCGAAGGCTACATTTTTTTCTAAAAGAAAACTCCCTCCTCCTCAAGCCTCCCTTCTCCACCAAGTCTTTCCGTAGTAAAGCAGCCTCCATCACTCCCGCCATCCCTGATGCTCTGCTGCAACTGCCTCTGCACCGAAAACAGGGGACCCTTTGCTTTGTTGCACAAACAATCAGGGGACTGCTTTTTCAATGATTACTCAAAGGCCTTGCTGCCTGTGCAGTTTGACATTTACATGCATTATTCATGGAATAAAGCATGGTTTAAATGTGCAGAGAAATATCCTTCTTCTCCCAAAAATGCATGGAAAATGCATATGTCAGTAATCTCAGCAATGTCTATAGAAGACAAAAAGGAAGATTTGGAGAGAGACTATTCAGTAGGGCCTGTTGTGACAGGAGGAGGGGTAATGGTTTTAAAACAGAGGGAGGTAGATTTAGATTAGATATTAGGAAAAAATTTTTTACAATGAGGGTGGTAGAACACTGGCACAGGTTGCCCAGAGAGGTGGTGGATGCCCCATTCCTGGAAACATTCAAGGCCAGATTGGATGGGGCTCTGAGCAATCTGATCTGGTTGGAGATGTCCCTGCTCCTTGCAGGTGGGTTGGATTGGATGACCTTTGAAGGTCCCTTCCAACCTAAACCATTCTATGATTCTATGATCTGCTTTTGGGAGGAGGAAATCTAACCAGGAAATGCATAGGTACTCCCTGTTCCCCTTGAGTGTGGATGAGCCAGAAGGGGAGAGAATATATCTGCATTTTAATACTTTATCCTCTGCACTGTTATCCCTCCTCTGAGGAGCACAAAGGGGATATCTGTGATCTATCAAGGTTCTTTCCTCTGATGCCCTGTCCAACACCAATATCTGCATGTGCTTAACTGAGAAGCATGGGAAAACAAAGGTACTTCAGGAATAACAGTTTGCTGGAGGCTAAATGAAAGCATATGGCACTCACATGAATGACTCTTACAGCCTCTAAGTCCTTACAATACGTATTTTTGGGTAGTTGAACTCTTTCGAGCTGTTCCCCATGTTTGATAAAAGAATCACCAGAAAAAATTTCTTTTAGTGAGGTTGGGAAGTCCTGCATTGTATGAAGGGAGGGAAAAGAGTTCCAAATCTTGAATAATAACAAGCTTGAAAAGGAAACAGTACAGAAAGACTGATCAATTTTTCCTTCAATACCCGAGTTATTTTTTGTTTGTTTATTAAAAACTACTAAACGGAAGGTTTTATTTTTCCAGAATTTTTGCATAATATACTCTAGCAGGAGATCTCTAATCTGAAGTTATAAACAATAGCTACCACAGTTGTTACCTGATCCATTCAGGTAATGACTTACTCTCCTTTTAGTCTCCTCAAGTAAATTCAATTTCCTGACCTGGGCTGCAGCTTCCAGGTTTGCCCCAGCAATTAGGGAGCTATAAAAATCAAAGACTCTTCATTTTCAAAACTGATTTCACTTAGTAGTTAGCCATTACCAGACAAGTTAGAAATGCTTTTAGAGAGAGAGAGAGCTCGTAGACCTTTGCTGTTAGGCTGACTATCCATTTGCAGAGAAGAAAGAAGTATCTCATCTCCTTATACTCCTCAGGTGGTAAGTTACCACTGACAGGATATGAAGAGATGAATCTCTCCTTTCCTGATCTTTGGCTTTATTCAGGATACAGACTAAGAAGAAGAGGTACAGCACAATGTCCATAAATCATACACAAATCCCTTCAAAAACGTCCAGTAACCCAAAGTGAAAGGAGTGAAAATTGAGGGGATGGAGAAGGGTCAAGCTGATTTCTCAGAGGACTGGGCTAAGTGGTGGCAAAGTTATGGTGACACAGCACAGCATGTACTGATGTACTTTCACATTAAATATAGAAGAAAGTTACTGTGGGTGTGTGATGCAGGCCTGGTATTAATTATGTGTTTCTCTCCAAAAGGATCTCAGAGCTTCTTTTCTTCTCCATAACTGCTTGTGTTCACATAACCCATCTTTAAATAAAACTTATTGTTAACTTTAAAAATCTGGAGGGTTATTTAAGTCATTAAATTCTGTACAGAAGTTTAATCGATTTCTAAATAATAAATCAACTCTGGGTGCTCTCAATAATCTTGGTGTAACACATTTCAATCCAGAAGCATTACATAGTATTTATCTTTAATGAATAATAAATGAGAGATTGGTATTGACTGAACAAATGATTAAATATTCCATCAGTAACAGAACATGGAAATAATTTTTAATTATTAATAAGCTACAGATTTTTCTTGTCAAGTACTGTCATCTTTCTCATGAATGACTTCTTTTTATAGCTGTCATCATAGGGCAGATGAATACAAAAGTCAATTAAGGCCAATATTGGATACTTAGTACATAAAGGTTCTACCATCAGTCTCTGAGAAAGAATAATTGTTTCACAAGATACTAGGGGTCTTACAGCCTCTCTCTTTCAGTGGAGTCTTTGGTTCTGAAATTCTACTCTAATACATATTTGTTAGAGAAAAATAGACACTGGGAGCCATAAAAACTGATGGTCAGCTGGCCGGCCAGCTGAGAGAAAGCTTTTGCTGCTAGGTTTCTTCTGCAGCTTTTGCACTGGCTGCAGTTCTTCTGGTTCCCTAGAGAGTTTTTCACAGTAAGATTTCATAAGTTCTGAAATTACCTGTAGCAAGGCAACCACCAGAAATGCCCCTGAACAAGGTTTTTTCCTGTACTGGCTACCCTGATGCCTATAAAGTCACCCATGTGCTACTGGAATAGAACAATGTGGTCTTTGGCTATATCTACACCAATGGACCTTTTGCACCAGCTGTTCTGGTTTTGTTTAGTGAGGGGGGTGCCTAAGGTGGTAGCTTCTGTAGGAAACTGCTAGAAGTTGCTCCCCTTTGTTCAGTGGACTCGACTGGGCCTAGGGCGGACTCGCTGCTGGCCAAGGCTGAGCCTATTGGGAGCAGAATGTTCCATGATAACGCCTCTGCGATAATGTATTTAACAAGGGGAAAACAGAAAAAAGAAGACAAGATGTGAAGCAGCTGAGCGGGGGCAGAGAGGGGGAGGCGTGAGCCTTGTGGGCCTTGCAGGCCTCACCCTCTGGCCTCTTGCTGGGGGCCGACTGGGCCCAACTCGGCCTGGCCCGGCTGCAAGAAGTGGAGAGGAGATGAGATGTGAATGAGATGTAAAAAGGATCCTGAGAGGCGTCTGCCAGCCTGTTGTGAAAAATTTTTCTTGTGAGAGGAACAGCTGCAGACGCCAAGGTCAGTTCAGAAGGAGGGGGAGGAGTAATACGGCTCCTGGCCAAGATTCCCCTGCAGCCTGTGGTGACAACCATGGTGGAGCAGGTTGTCCCCCTGCAGCCCATGGAGGCCCACAGAGGAGCAGAGATCCACCTGCAGCCCCATATCGGGGCAGGTGGAGGCCTGAAGGAGGCTGTGGCCCATGGAGGGCCCGCTGGGGCAGCTGTTCTGGAGGGACTGCACCCAATGGAAGAGATGACCCATGCCGGAGCAGTTTCACGAAGGACTGTGGCCCGTGGGAGGGACCCCACGAAGGAGCAGGGGAGGAATGCGAGGAGTTCTTCCCCCGACGATGAAGCAGAGGCATGAAACAACGCGTGATGAACTGACTATAACCCCCATTCCCTCTTCCCCCTGTGCCTGCCGCTTGGGTGGGGGGAAGGTAATAGAGATAATATTAAGCTCAGGAAGAGGGAGGGGCGGGGAAAGGTTATCTTATTCTCTGTCTCATTATCCTGCTGTTTTTAATAAGTAATGAATAGTTTTCCCCAAGTCGAGTCTGTTTTGCCCATAACGGTGACTTTAAGGATTTTCTCCCTGTCCTTACCTCAAACCTCGAGCCTTTTTCTTATTTCATCTCCCCCTATTCTCTTGGAGGGTGAGGGAAGTGAGAGAGAGACTGCGTAGTCTGGCCCCAACTGAGGCTGAACTACGGCACCAGCCCATCCCTCTGGTGTCCCAAAGCCATACTGTGGCACCACCAAGTTCAAAGTCCACACTGGCACTAGTACAGCCCCTCCTCTTCTCCCAAAGGAAAAAACCTTTTGCGTGCTCTAGCCAGGACCAACAGCTTCAGCTGCGGATGACCAAAGGCCCAGCACTATCTATGACCTGTACCACAATGCACAGCTGTGCCTCAATGCAGGTTGATCCCCAATGGGCCATGGTAAGTCTTCACTTACAGTAAAGAAAGATTTCGTATGTGGCAATATAGTCTATTCGTAACTTGCTGTCACTTTCACTCGGTTATAACAAGGAATGAATACGCTTGTTCCTTTATACCATGCTACAGTGTCATGTAGCACAATCTTAGAATTGTGTAAAAATCACCCTCTCAAATGAGATTACCCTGACACTCCCAGTCTATAGCAACCTTTCGTGTTCAGCTGCAACTGATCAGAGTGCTGTAACTGGTAACTGCCCAGTGTACTGGAGAGTAGTCTTAGAGTAATTTATGTCAGAAAACAAGGGTGTACAAAGCAGCTGCTCCTTGTCTATGTACATACTTTCTAACGCACCTTTAAATTGTCTTCTGACTTTGTGACTGAACAAGTTTCTTCCCATGAGATTTGAAGAGCATAACCACTAAGCTAGAAGTAACTGGATCTTATTTTACCTCATGAATTATAGAATTTTCTATCCAAGTCTCAAACACAAAATCTTTATTAGAACAGGTGAAACTGTTTTATTTTTCTTCTAGAAAATAGAGTTTTGTTAAAAAATAAAACTTTTAACACAAATATGTCAATTTGACTGGCATTTCCTTAAGGAAAGGTGAAAAATGTTTCCTCATAAGGGAAATTGCTTCATTCTAATCTTTTTGCAACAGAATATTTATATATTTTTTTTTAAATATTGAAGACCTTTTGTTTCAAAGTTTATATTAATAGAAGCAAAAAGAAAAGAAACTTTATCATGACAAATTTCTACAATTTGATTTTTTTTTATTTACAGCACTGTTCCTTACAATTAGTATCTGAGGACAGATTAACAAGAGAAAAAAATAAATGCATCACATAATTTCAGCACTCTGTTCTAGATATAATTGTAGTCTTAAAGGTCTCACCCACCACTCCTTGAACACTGAAAGCCTGAGAAAACTACAAAGCATGCAAGGAAAGGAGGCAATATTGTCACAGGGATCACACTGTTCCCAAGTCTGGCATCATCTCTAAGCCTGGCTACAGGGAGGACAGATGACTTCCTTGTGCCTATAGTTCCACAAATCCAACATAGAATTACTGATATTACTATACTTTTAAGAAATATTTTTACTTTATACATAGGCCAGGCTTAAATTCTACTAAGTCTACTGTAAATTTTACCAAATGAGATGCATTCAACTTCCTATTATTTTACCAAGTGAGATTCAGTGAAGTGTCCACAATTAAGCACTATACCAGAAGGCATGATAATTATTCTTTGAAGATTTGTGCTGAAATAACTATGAGCTATGAGGCTGAGGACATTCCAGAATTCACTTGTAATTATACAGAATAGAGGTAATAGAGGTAAAAGGGACAAGTTCATCACCTCTCAGAAACCTTGGTAATTGTTCAGGATTTTTATGTAGCAGAGGCTACAGAGACGAGGAAAAGCTACACAGAAAGATGTATCAAAAATGAACTTTCCCATCCATTTTCATCATTGTTGCAGTTTTCATAAAATTCAGTCCATTGAACTTGTGCCAAAACCAATGAATTAATGAAACTTAAGTCTCAGCTCATTTTTAAGGATATATTTTTCTGTAATTGTGTAAATGTAGAACTGACAAGGCTGAAGAACTGAACTGAAACTCTTCTTTGCTGGGTCAATCACAGAAGTGGTGGGCCAGTGAGCTTCCAGGCTGGTTCTTCCCACAGTTCCAGATCAAATGGGGCCAGTTCAAAAGTCAGGAAGAGTTATTCCTTTCTGTATGTAGAAGATGAAGGCCTCAAAAGCTACCTCTCCTTACTTGTCTCTCTTTACCTCTGCAAGTTTTTAGAGTACCCTAAATACACTGAAGCGGGCTTGATGGAGGGAAGTGTGATCCTGAAGACACCCTCCAAATCATTCAGTAGATCTGGTTGTTTTCCTTGGCAAAGTGTAATTCCACTGGCCCTTTTACAGAGGTTTTTGCTAGGAAGGAACAAAGTCAAACAAAATGGAACTTCCATTTTCTGCTCAGGGCAAACAAAACAAAGAAGAGCTTAATGTCTCTTGCACACCTGTATGGGATCTGCATGTCTAATAAATATTAAAAACTTTCCTATTGTGTCTACTGAAACTGCATATGGGCTTGAAAAAGCACAAGGAACAATTCTGTTGTAAATGATGTTTTTGTGGCCTGTCTTGTGCTTGCTCCATCACAATCTTTCAGCAGCTTTAACATAGCAGAAATACTATGGAAAGATTGTAAGAAAAAAAAAATTGAATGCAAAACAGGCAAAAGTGAGATAAATCATTAAATCTGTCAGAATGTTTCCTTTGATAAGCTTTTCTGAAGATGAGAATGGATTGAGAGCAGTCCTGAGGAGAAGGACTTGGGTGTGCTGGTGGATGAGAAGCTCAACATGAGCAGGCAATGTGTGTTTGCAGCCCAGAAAACCAACAGCATCCTGGGCTGCATCAAAAGAAGCATGGCCAGCAGGTCGAGAGAGGTAATTCTCCACCTCTACTCTGCTCTGGTGAGTATGGCATCCAGCTCTGGAGCCCCCAACATAAGAACATGGACCTGTTGGAGTAGGTCCAGAGGTGGGCCACAAAGATGATCAGAGGGCTGGAGCACCTCTCCTATGAGGACAGTCTGAGAGAGTTGGGGCTGTTCAGCCTGGAGAAGAGGAGGCTCCAGGGAGACCTTATAGCAGCCTTCCAGTACCTCAAGGGGGCCTACAGGAAAGACAGGGAGAGGTTCTTGTCTGTTGTAGGGCCTGTTGTAGGGCCTGTTGTGATAGGACAAAGGGTAATGGTTTCAAAATAGAAGGAGGTAGATTCAGTTTAGATATAAGGAAGAAATTTGTTACACTGAGGGTGGTGGAGCACTGGCACGGGTTGCCCAGAGAGATGGGTGGATGCCCCATCCCTGGAAACATTCAAGGCCAGGTTGGATGAGGCTCTCAGCAACCTGATCTGGTTGGAGATGTCCCTGCTCCTTGCAGAGCTGTTGGACTAGATGACCTTTAAAGGCCCCATCCAACCCTAACTATTCTATGATTCTATGAAACAGAGGACTAGAAAGATAATAATATTTTGGCAAAATTGATTTCTCATATCTAGAACATACATTTCCACTACACTGAGTGTATCAGTCAATGACTCTGCAAAAGAGAGTAGGTTTTGTGTATGGCTATACCTAATACTTTAAAAGCTAGAAGAGACACTACTTCCATGAAGTTTTTATCCCTAGATTTTACCTTTGTGCATTAAGTGTTTGTATTTGGAAAATACAGTCTGAGTAATACATTTCCATGGCCCGCCTAAATGTTTGCAGCAGTCCAGTTCTCTGCTAGTAGCATAAATGGTCTTTTGATTTGTTTAGGTTTTTGAGAAACAAGGTGATTTTATTGTTATTTTACTCATTACTTGTAGTTTCATCTTGAAAAAAATTAATTAGGGCAATTTCAAGTTTGCTAAAAAGCACAATAGTTTGAGTGAAGAGTTATTTCCTCTACCCAAAGTGCCTGTTTCAGAAATTACATTTTACTGCATGAGAACATTCTGGATTAGTTCTATTTCTCAAAGAAAATGTTAGAAGGTGTTCTATCAGGTGGCCCTGAGGTCAAAGAAAAAAAAAATTGATATTGGTCTCATATATTTTAATTATTTTAGAACTGCTTTAAATAAAATAAAAAAGATAGCTGTCAAACTTTTCTGCTCTTGAGAAAAGAAAAAAAAACCCCAGAATTGGAGTACAAGAAAGGCAATTTCTAGGGAATTCTGTAGATTGTAATATGGTCATAAAGGATTGTTAAGGAATAAATATAAAGTTGATGAAAGGAGAAATTTTTAAAACATGATGCGTAATTAATCTGTGGAACTTGCTGCCACAGGATATAATTGAGGTTAAGAGCTTAAATAGAATTAATAAAGAATTATACATTTGCATGGATAATGAGACATGATAAAAAATTACTAGTGTATAAACCTTTGTACTCAAGGGTAGAAGTTAACTGCTAACAGGTAGCAGCCTGAAAGCCTCTAACAAGGTTCTATGATAATTAAATATATTCCGATTAAAACCCATGTTTTTATCTTATTAATTCTACTGGTACACTACACTGATTTTCCTTTGTATTTGTCTGCACTTTTGTTCTGCTGCCTATACCATTTATTTCCAGGGAACGGTAAACGTTTAGTTGTCCTAGTTTCTCCTAATATCCCCCTTGGTATGAAGAGAAAGAGAGAGCTCATTTTAATATATTCCTTCAAATCTAATTTGCAGCACTTTTGGAGTCCCTGCTGTATCATTATGCTGATAACTAAATCTAATGCACACTTGAGAAAGTAGTTGTCGGGAGCTGATAACAGCAGCAGGCAAAATGGAGCAGTAATGTGGCCACACAGAGAAGACAGAAGAACTAGGAAGTGACAAAGATGCCACAGAAATGCAATATCAAGAGGACAAGGGGAGCTAAGAGAGTGAGGAAAATATTAATGGATACTGGAGAAAAAGGAAGCCTATATGAAGCTCTAGGGTCATGGATATCTCAAAGGCTGCCTTAGACTGAATGAAAGAAGATGGGAATAACTGCAGAGAAAAGTCTGAATGGGAACAGTATAAAAATTTGAAAGCTGTTAGTCCTACAAAAAAAAAATTGTGATTTTTATGAGAGCCTTAGTACAGCTGCACAGACCAGATACTACCCTTATTTTGTCAAGTAACATAGCTTGCAAGATGCATTTATTAATAGGCTTTTGGCTGGTTTGCTAAAATAAAGTAATGAATAAATAACCTTGTTTGGCCTGAAAAGGATTTATAACCTACATGATATACAAATAAGAGGTGCTTTGTAGAGTCAGGTCAGACCTTAATGGATCTGGAGAAGCAGAAGACGTTTTCTCTGCGTCCAGATCCTAGAATATGTCTGTGCTCTATGAATGAGACAGAATTGTACGTCACATAGCGCTGGTCCTTGGAAGCCTTGCAGCTGAAATTCTAGGTTAGTTTTCTCTGGAGACTTGGCAAATATTAGGTATTACGTTGTTAAAGTTCACATTGCTAGTTATGACCACTGCCTATGGTCTTCTAGCAATCTTACTTTCTAAAGAATTTTGTAAACAAACCCAAATATGTTTTGTTTCTATGTAACAGACAAAATTTTAAGACAGTTTAATGAGAGGAGGATGAAGACCTCCCTCATGAGTTTTTGACAGGAAATACTGCATGACTATAAAGCAATGGAGTTGGGATGAAAGGAGAACTCCGAACACTTTACTGGAGAAACAGGGACTGCAACCTTGGCGAATGCAACACAACTCAGTCATGCCTACTGGGCAGGGATGTCCTCAGGGGGAGTTACTGGGTGCCTGAAACATCTGTGTGTGAGATAGCTTCATTACAAGGAGAAGACATATCCTGTGGAGGTTTAGAAACTGTGAGTATTGAAAAAAAGTCTGCAATGCAGAATGTTAGTATTTAAAGATGTTATCTACATTTATCATATTTGTCACTTGTCATTAATTTAAATTCCCTTTATACATCTGTTCAGGAAATAATTAGGATTTTATGCTGCAGTAAATATGCTTGTTCATCCATTAGAGCAAAGCAGAAGATTAATTGCATTACAATGGGAATCAGGACTACTGTATTTGGAGCTGCAGTGATAATGGTGACAGCTGTGCTGCCCACAATACTTTGCTCCAGTAAGCTTCAAAACCAAGTATGGATGAGAAAATAATTAAACTTCTGACAAGGCAAGGTTATCCATGTTCTTTTATTTGTAACCAGACAGACAACAACCAGAACAAGAAAAAATCACATTAAAACAAACAAAATCATATTGTTACAAAAGTTCTGTTAATCAGTTAATTAGTTATTTGTACACACATACATTTATATACACAGATTCATACCTAACTAACCTAAGCTCTCTTTAAATATCTGTGGTAAAACTCCAAAATATACTAAGACATCATAAGGCTATATTAATTTGGCAATAAAGCTCTAGAAAGCTGAAAAAAATCTCCACTGCCACTAAGCGAAAATGACATTGCAAAATTAAAGCCAAGACCAAAGATAATGAATCGGAGAAAAGAGAGGGAAGCTGCAGGAACACACTGTAAAACTTGCCCTGTGTCGCTGTGTCTATCTCAAGACAAATAAAGAGTGGGGTGATGGACCTCCACACCTTTCTTCAGTCCTAAAGTGTTTATGAATGGCCAAAATTGTCCTCATTGCTATAGAAACTGAAGAAATATGAGATTACTTCTTTTCCTGAAATTAAACATCTATAACTTATGTAAAAGTGTCCCCTAAATGAGGGTCCTTGTGATGGCATTTGTTTATGAGGATTGACTAAACCCACTGATAAATACAAGGAAAACATTTAATCCAAACCAATAATTTCTGATTAGCCATGGGTTTTGTGCAATTAAAAACTCTGTTTCTGGATGATTCATGTCACTCTAGAGTATTATATCAAATTGGCTATTGATGAGGTGAGTTTCAGCTTATCAGAAGCTAGGATTTTTAGGGATATTTTGTGATACTCATAATGAGTTAAAAGCAAATATAAATTGGCAAGATTCTTACAGGCTTGACAACTAGAAATCAGCCGTAATACTTTAAGTACATTTAGTCTTTGGTGGCTGCTTCGTAATTATGGCCCCATTGCCCTGACTAAATATAAAGCATTTTTACTGCCGCAATATTTGCTTGAAATTTTTTTTTGCAGCTAGTGCAAAATCTTCTTTATTTGGATTTGTTGGTTGACTCACTTTGTGGCATGTAACTGGGGCCAAAAGCAGAGAAGGTACTGCTCAAATTCAAAGCCAGCCATATATCTTACTTTTGAAGTGGATGAATGCTTAAGAGATGGGTGCAACTGTCAGTGGGAGGTCCAGGTTATTTAATGTCTAACATTTCTGTGGGACTTTTTAAAGGATGATCAATGCCTGACACATTTATCTATGCTACAGAGAAAAGTGCCCTGAATTGACCTAGTCTATTTGAGTTTGGTGTGGTAAATTAAGTCCAAAAAATAAGAATTCATTTTGTGTGAATAAAAGACACTAGACATAGATTTGTATGAAGCACTTGCACAGTAGAATGTGAATAATGTGATCTTTCAATTTTTCATGCCTAGAATAGAGAAAGGAGTTTACAAAACAAGTCACTGAAGAAAAACTAATTGATTATCAGAGCAAATAGGTTGGAAACAGATCTTGATTTTCGTGATTAAAACTAGTATTACACATCCATTGAACTGCTGGCTAACAAGACCTTCCCCAAAAGGCCGTCTGACTATTCCAGATTGTATACTAAGGTATTTTTCATTCCTGTGCTATAGTCAGTCATACATTCTGTAAACTGTGCTTTGCGATAGCTCAGCTTCAATAACTGTTATCAGAAGAATGGATTTTCTTTTTCAGGGTGTGTTGGAGT
The DNA here is from genome assembly GCF_036417535.1 of Chlamydotis macqueenii. Taxonomy (NCBI): domain Eukaryota; kingdom Metazoa; phylum Chordata; class Aves; order Otidiformes; family Otididae; genus Chlamydotis; species Chlamydotis macqueenii. Next base: position 46,715,476 of record NC_141560.1, on the reverse strand, counting down.
GTTTAAATCTCTTTGTTCTTATTCAGGATGCTAATATTGGCTGATCCTTCTCTATTTGATTATCTTTGTAAGTCATCTCACTCTCCCTCTTCTGAGGAATGAAATTAGGAATGCCTTTTTCTCCCCCTATGACTATTTATGAGCATCACAGGTAGATTTCTGTGGGGCTTAAACAGAAGCAATCATACAATTTCAGCCATGCACAGCACCCCCCACCCCAAACTTGTGTTATCATGTGGAACTTCTTATATTGTTGCTAAAGTAGCAATAGAAGAAAGAGGGGGAGGAGACAATCTCTATTCACTTATAATACAGAGTCCTTTTGTATTGTAAACAGTTATCTAATAGATCAGTGCTCTGTCGATGGGTTAGTGGAGGACAGCAATTGCTTTGCTGCTGGCATGAAAATGCGCCACAGTTCCATGTGCTCTGTGGGATGATGCAGACTGAACCAATATCAGAAGCAAATACTGTGGTTGCACACATGAAGTGAAGTACTCAGCACTTTACCCCCACCTCCTTACCACCCCTCCCCATCTTGGCAGAGCATAGCTGTGAAGTAATAACAAATGCCCACAGACTGTGGACTGGAAACACTGCACTTAAATCCAATGTGTTAGGTTTGGATGTAAACAGCTATTTCCAGGACTAACCCAGAACTGTTACATGTAATGAAGAAATGGATATGATGACAAGCCCCAGAGTTGTGACCATATGGAGACAGGCAGAAGAAGCAGCAAAAGGGAATGTTCCTTTTGCACTACATTATTCTGACACTTTTTCTCAGTATGAAGATTCACTATAACACAGACAAATCAGATCTGCATGATTAGTTTTCTTTATGATACTTAAGGCTTAAAATTAAAAACTTTTGTTGATTTTTAAGGTCAATAAAATATAATTTTATCATCTAGATTGGACCTCCGATCTAACAGACCACTGAATTCCATCTAGTCACTCCTGATTGCAGCCCAATAATTTGTGTCTTCATTGAAGAGATTAGGAACGGACAATTTTCCTAAGTAGTGTTTTGCAATGGTTAATTACGCTCACAGCTAAAGGTGCAGGCTATATATCCAATTTCAATTCTTAGAATTATAGACATAATTTCTTATTGCATATGTCTATCCTGCACTGTAGACCTTCTTCAATATATACTATTTTCCTGTCAGTGAAGATGCTTTGCAATTATTGATCGCCTCTCCATTTTTCCCTAATAAGATAAACAAATGAGCTCTTTTACTCTCTATATGTTCCTTTCATTCAAGTTCTAGATTTTCTTCACTCTTTCCTATTGCTTCTTTCTTAAAAAAGGTATGTTTAGTATTACTTTCACGACTGATAAGCACAGTAGTAAAATAATTCATTTTCGTCTAGTAATTAGTTTGTTACATATCCAAACTTTGTGTTTTCCTTTTGTGCAGTAATCTTACAGTAAGAAACTTCCAAGAGTTCAAACAAGTTTAAGTTGTTGATTTTGGCTGCTATTAATATGAACAGCTTTAGGTACTAAACATATTTGTCACAACTTCCACCACACATTAAACTCTTTGAGTGTGCTTAAAAGGGCGAAAAATAATTTGAGAAAGAGAGAGAGAGAGACAGAATATTGGCTAAAATGCCATAATAACACTTCTCTTAAACTGTGCTTTTTATAAGTAACCAGCAGGATATCTAGCACTGCTCAAAGCATCTTTGAAGATTTGTACTGTGGAAGCTGCAAAAAAAAAGTTAGATAAATGTAATGCAGAACAGTGGTTTTGTTGTAAAATACTCTTGTTTCACAAATCTACATGTGATCCTGATAGGAATATTCTCTCAAAATTGCTTTCTGAAAAGCTAACTGATAAAGCATACAAAAGAATGAGAATTATTTTTTATTATTCTATTATCACCACAGGGAATGTTGGCCACTAATGGAAATAAGGGCTGGAATGTCCAGCCGTAGCCTATGGTTCCCACAGATAAGCAGTTGTAGGTAAGAGTTGTTGACAGCATCCACAAAATAAAATATATGCAGAATGCTTGTAGAGGGGGTTATAGCTTTTATTTTAATGTTTTCTTCAATTCTTTGAGCAAAATCAGTAACAAACATGTCTCAGAATAAGCTTGTGCGACTTCACTGCATTATGGAAGAGATCCTGAGCTTGTTTGAAGCATTATGAACAGCCAATCTTTAACTGGTTGACAGATACACACATAGGTAGGACAGAGGCCATCTGATCTTCATTTTATTTTTGTATGTTTTTCTTCTCTCTTCCTTTTTCTTTATTTTCTGTTCCCTACCCACTGTTCAAAATTCTGCCCACCTTGATGATGTAGGGTTATTTATTAATATATATGGGAATTTCACCTGTCAAGCTGACTCCTTTGTCTGGACTATATAAAAAGCTTAACTGAACAGTGGAACAATGTGTCCAGTCACTCTTCTAGCCAGTTCTCTTGAACGAAGAATTCCTAGTGTCCAATGTAGTCTGAACTGACAAGAAGAAATTATAATTTATCACTTGACTGATAGAACAGAAATGCAGCATCTAGTCTTTGAGTCTTTTCTGTCACCATCTTCTATCCCATGACTTCCATACGTACAGTTCGGCATCTGGTCTAATGGGATTACTTTTGCATTGTTGAATTCAAGATCAGACTTTGGTGAATAGCCTCTACACAGGCAGGCATCTATTACTGTTATGTAAAACCTTACTGATGAAAGAATTTCAGGATCTACACAGCTCATACGCTTTAAATTATGCTCAGGTATGCAATTTTGGTTAACTTGATTCCAATGAGTTGCCATTTACCTCAAGTCTTAATTGCATTTACCTCAGGTCCATAGTTGCAGACCCTATATTATAACACTGCTTTTACCTACTGCCTTATACTACAGCAGAAAGATCTACCATTAAATACCACTGAAACAGTTTTGAAAATTAATTCTTAGGTAGACAAAAAGTCATTTTTTCTAATTGACTACACAACTCACATAATAGTATATTTAATTTCAGATATGTTTGCAATCCTGTTTATTAAAGACTGAGGTTCTCCCCCTCTGTAGATTGATATTATATATTCTGTTTCAGTGGCTCTTTGTGCCAAGAAGAGAGAAGAATGAGATTAGGGAATATTCATCTCCTGCCTCCATTGCTTTGTATTCTGGCAGGGCACTTCCATATTAGTCAATGCCAAGACAGTTTACAATCTCACACGTAATTCTGATAGATTGTAATTCTGCAGGACATTACATTAGCAATAATTGTTCCTCTAAATGTTTATTTGAGGATTTTAAGTTTCAAACATCAAAACAAATTATATTAAAGCTAAGTGTAATTTTCTAACTTATATTCAGAGCCACTAGATGGTGGTGTGCACTAGACCTGAGGAAAGTACACAAGAGGACTGATGTGTTCTTCCGCTGTCTGAAGAGGAACTTTTTCATTCCTCACTTTCCAATCTTCTTCTTCCTGTTAACCTTTTTTTTTCTATCAGATGTTTATTTAGAAGATTTATTGTGACAATTATAAATCTGAGTTGAGGTTTTTCCCAGCTTATTAACTGAGTTTGCATGACAGTAAGATCTCATTTTGAAATAAAACTGAAAAGCCAAGAAGATGATGAAAAGTCAGAGAAGGCTTACATGCATATCACGAAAAAAAGAAAACCAAATAATTATGTGCAGCTCGGCTTATGGTATCTATGAAAACTTTAATAAGCATCATTAGATGTAAATATTTTCTACACTTTTAATATTAAAAACTATCTGTTAAGTACAGATGATCCAGTGACCAGTCTCATTTAATTACTAGGGTAGGACCAATATATTCAACACTGGTTTAGGAATTCATGGTTACAGCCTCCTTGGATATCAAGTTTAACTTTTCTATTTCTTCATACTAGGTAAAAAGACAGAGTTATATATAACTGGCTAATGCACCTATCATTTGGCACATGGATTTTGGTCATTCCTGCCTCTCAGTCTGAATTGTAAGGGTGATATGTAAAATGAAAATCTGGAATTCTTTTAAACCAACACCCAGTTAGACGTTAAGACATTCACACAGCGAATTAGTGGTAGAATAAGAAATTGCAGGACTCTGAATCCCAGGGTATCACTGCTACATGGTGATGTTATGTTTCTTCAGTGCTTCTGTTGTCCCTTAATCCAGGAATAGGTTCGTGCCCAGAGTGCTGAAGCCAATGAGCACACAGAGCCAAGGTCCACCTTCTAACCTTTAATGCAGTTCTGTACAGAAAGGGGTGCTAGGTGATAGCACACCTCTTTGGAGAGGTCATAGGCTTTTATACAACAAAAGAGAAGTTGCACAAGACTTGGTTACTGATCAGCTTTTAGTTATGTAACTGGTGCACTTCTGTGCAGGTCCTGATTAGTGACTCGGTTTGACATTAACATGTAAGAGACTCCTTTAATGGGAATGATTTTTACCATGCTAATTAGCTTTAGGTTACCTTTGGGCAACCTTACTCCCTTATCTCCCATCCCCCTTGTTGGGAAGTGACTCATCTTCATTGATATTAGCTCATTCTTCTCATTCCTGTGCTATCTTGCTGTAATTCTTCACTCTAAGGAACACACTGACATTTGTCCTCTCCTGCCATCTATTTTTCCTTGTTCCATCTTTGTTTCCTAGCTGATTTGGATCTGCTACTTGGCTCTGCCAACCCGTGTAACGATTCTATATGGCTCAGTAAAAGACAAGCTAGAAGTCTGAGCTGCAGAGGAAAGCTGTATGCTACCAGAGCGATATAAGAAAGTACAGAGATTCATAGTATGATACACGTTCAATTTCAGAGAGCTATAACACAAGACAAAATGATGAGAAAAATGAAAGAAATCATAATTCTATTTTTAGCAAATGCAATGACTGAAAATCGATGATACATTGAAGCCCATTTAGACAAATGTCTTGTAATAGTAAGCCTGTTAAAGAATAAGTGTCATTTATGCCACTATTTTTATTATTATTTTCAATCTCAGATGAATTATTTCTAATGAGCAAGATACAAATCAATTGTTGTAAATGACATTTGAAAAATGAGGAGCAAACCTTAGTGAGAATGAAAAGCTTTTGTATTAATATGATATTTAAGACTCTTAACTTATTCTGCACTAGTTCTAGGAGGAAAAGCGTGTTTGGCATTCAGCCACAAAACGTAACTTGATTATGTGCCTGCTCATTAGAAAATGAAAGGTAGAAGAAAGCTCAACATGAGGAGAAAGAAAGCAGTTTAGTGATGCTGTTGCAATGTAAGTGATGAACTCACACCTTTGCTAGTGGTGTTTTCTTTAATTTTCTGGGATAGATTTATTTGTCCAGCCCTCCATCTTACTGACGTGTACTGCCTAGCTATATTATTGTATTTTGACAGCTATTGACTTATAGGAAACTGATGTAGTGTTGTAGCAACAAGGTAGCAAAGCTCAATAAGCAATATTGTAGTGGGAGAGGATCATTTCATTTGGAAACAAAACTGATTTCACTACCTGCCATTCACACATTTATACTCAAATACTTCCAGCACGATAGACATGCATCCAAATAGCCTGTCCAGCAATCATGAAGCCAAGAAAAGTGTATCCAAGTGATCTAAAAAGCATTTCTTGTGATAGAATAGACAACGAGGGATACCAGCTATTAAGACTTCACAATCTCTCCTGCTTTTTTTTAGGTTAGTTACTCCCTAATTAAGGGGAGATTAGTCTCTCCACCCTGTCCACTTTTTTTTCTCCCCTCCGCCAAGATCTTGATGATCTGCTAGTGTTGGTACCATCAACACCTGCTATTCTCATTACCTTTTCCCTGCCACCATTCTCTTCAATGCCTTTCACACCTAGATTTTTCCATTCTCCATTGTCCTGGTTTCAGCTGGAATGGAGCTAATTTTCTTCAAGTAATTGCTGTGTTTTGGATTTAGTATGGGATTTAGTATGTGAAGAATGTTGATAATATGCTGATGTTATTAGTTATTGCTAAAGAGATCAAGGACTTTTCTCAGCTTCCCAGGTTTTGTTAATGTGCAGGTGCAAGAAGCTGGGAAGGATATAGCCAGTACAGTTGACCCAAAGTGGCCAAAGAAAGTTGCATGCCATAAATGTCATGCTCAGTTGTCCTGGTTCTGGCTAGGATAGAGTTAATTTTCACCTGAGCTGGGAGAGGAACTGGAGCTGGTGGCACCTGTGGCTGGGGGGCACAGTTGAGACAGTTTACTAATTAGCCAACAGCTGGGATAGTTTATCCAAATTGGACAAAGAGCTGTTCCACACTACGTGATGTCATGCTCAGTATATCAGTGAGGAGGGTGCTGAAGACTGGTTTTGCTACCTGGCAGGGTAATCAGGATCTGCTGGGAGCTATTGTACTCTAAATTATGCGTGTAAGCATATTCTGTTATTGTTTTTGTTTTCTATCTCTGTTTTCTTTTCCTTTGTTGTTCTCTTAAACTGTTTTTATCTCAACTCATGAGTTTTGCCTTCTTTTTTTTCCTGATTCTCCTCCCCATCCCCCTGGGGAGGCAGTGAGGCCATGAGGGAGGGAGGGAGGGAGTGAGTGAGTGACTGTGTGGTATTTTAGCCACTGAGTGGGGCTAAACCAAGGCATCAGTATGTAAGTGGGGGCTGGCTGGTGAGCTGGCTTACTTTTCCTCTTGTTGTTTGGAATTGTTCTAGGATTGTTTTTGTTTTTTTCATTCTGTGATTGCTGCTTGGGATGAGCTGTATTGGTCATTGGGTTGTCAGGCGCTGAGCAACTGCGCATTGTTCATTTGTATATTTTATTATTCCTCTCATTATCATTATATATATATTATTATCTCTTCCTTTGCTATCCAAGTAAACTGGCTTTGTCTCAACCTACAGATTTTCTTCTCAATTCTCTCCCCTATGTCCTGGGGAGGGTGAGCGAGTGCCTGTGTGGTATTAGAATGGTGACTGGCATTAAACGGTGACATCCATTCATACTTATCCTAATGCTTGTATTACAGCTGCCCACAGACCAACAGACCAGGCAACAGCCAACATCTTTTCCAAAGAAAACAGTGACAAAGAGTGGCAATGACACACTATAGTGTTAAGGCTGATGGAAAAGTCTGCATAACAAACGTCAATCCATCCTAAATTTCATTGAGAATAACTGTTTTATTTAGATGAATCAGAAAACTAGGACACAGTGAGGTGTATTGTGGCAGGGCTACTAAGCTTGGTGAAACCTTTTGCAATCTCAAAAGTGTAACCTCTTCAATCTCAAGATGGGAGTTGCTTGTGCTCATACCACTCATACAATAGCTATAGATAACTACAGTGGAATGGTATAAAAAGCATTTTTTAAAAATAAATAGGTGTGTACAGTTTCAGTGTATAATCCCTTTACCATAAGGTCTCTACAGTTTTATACAAATGCAGCTCACAATGGTACCATAACAAAACTTCTCATTTCTTTTTGGATTTCCTTAATGAGCGAAAAGGAGTTGCATTGTCAATGAATAGTTGTGTTCTCCTTATATTTTTTCTCTGTATGAAGCCTTATTCCTCACACAAATACAACAAGCATTCACTGTTTTCCTGTCCTGTAAATCCCTACTAAGTCCATAGTTGTTTCAAATGACATAAAAATATGGTTTCCGGTTATGTTTTCTCCTTGAAGTACCAAAATACTCCATGAGGAGTAAAAATGAATCTACTCTACTTCTGCATCTTGCTTGACATCACATGATTAACCCACTATATAATGAGGAACAAAGAGTCAGTCAGGACAATCAATCAGCTCTGTTTCCAGCACCAGAATATTATACGTGGTAGGTTAGTAATCTCAGAACTTTAACCAGCTACCATGCTTCCCTTGTTCACAACAAATTAAGACACATCTGTAATGTCAGTTGGGAACAGCACATTGTGTATTTAATACTAAAAGACAAATAGTGTTGTTCACTAGTCAAAATAGGGAAATTGGATCTAAGTTTAGCAAGATTTGTTACCTGACAAATTTCTTCTGCACCTGTAAAATAGAGAGAGTAGATCTTTTAGTTTTTATTATGGGAAAATGTGGATAAAGTAGTATATACATTTTGCGTACACTGAGTGTGAATGAAGGGGGAAAGAATGAAACTTTTAAGTATGTAGTGGGACAAATCATGGATAAAATTACAGCTCTAATGAATTACGGAAGTTATAGCTCAAAGTGTACACTTAGAAGGCTTTTGCAAAATATTTTGTCACCATCCCCAATTCCTCATCTCAACTAATGGCATGGATGAAAGGCATGAATTATTAAATTGGAACTTGGTTTGCTAAGTAATTTTGTTGTGCTTTTTTTGTGTTTTTATCTCATTTTGTAAATATTTCCCTTATTTTGGGGCTGTATTTTTGAAAGACTTTTATGTTCAGTCAATCTGTGGAAAGCATTTTAATTAAACATAAATCACTTGTATGTATTTGTATCAGCTCTGTGGACAAAGATCTGTATATGTCAAAGCATAGAAAAAGCATGATAAAATAGTAAGGTTGTCCACCTAGCTTTCCCTGACAGGGTGCTATTCCAACGTCTCTTCAGTGGAAATCTGTAAAAGCCTGATTAGCTCCTCAGAAGTGTTTGCTGCCTGCCAAGGTCACAAAGGTAGGAGAGCAATTGCAATAGCAAATGGGCAGCAGTTGAAAACAATGAGCTAAAAATTCAGAGCGATAGGAAGCAGAAGAGCTGCTAGGGGTGGGATTAATACGAAATATTTAAGTCAACCAGGATGCTACATGTGCAGTAAAGGGTGGATAGGACAAGACTCTTCATAAGCTCAAGCTCCAGGGAACCTTGAGAGCACTTGTAGAAATCAGAAATCAACAAATAGATCGCATCACCTTATAAAATCAAGAACTGCTTCCTATAGTTTTATTTCTGCTACTCTGTCCTGGCTACTTGTGAATGTCTGATATATATCCACCACTGCCCCATCAGGCTATTCCAAGTTGCAGCAGGGGACGTTTAGGTTGGATATTAGGAAAAATTTCTTTATTTTATAGGTCAGGCACTGGAACAGGCTGCCCAAGAAAATGGTGGAGTCACCATCCCTGGAGGTGTTCAAAGAACGTGTAGATGTGGCACTCCAGGACGTGGTGATGTTAGATTGATGATTGGACTTGATGATCTTGGAGGTCTTTTCCAACCTTAAAGATTCTATGCTTCTATGATTCAACCAAATAGTTCAAGTTAAAATTCCTTTATTGATCTCTATTGATATGCAGTGTTTATCCAAGTTACATATTCTTTTTTGTCCTTTTGTATTGAAAATTGTTCAGGCAGCAGACTGTTTCTGGTATTATGAAGATATGGACACCAAAAGCTGCAAGCTATCAGTTAGGATCTGTCAGAAATCAAACATCTTTGTAACACATACCAATAGTAATGGCCCAGATTTCACAGCAAAACGATTTGCTCTCCCTGAGCATGCACATTCTTTTGAGCCTATTACATGTTATCCTTTCTAGCTTACCAAAATAACACCAGCCTTTGATTTTGCCTTTAGTTTTCAGATAAAACACCACAGATTTTGTAACCACAGCATTTAATTTCTATTCAATGTGATATGAATGACTTACAGAAAGTCATGAGACAAACACACTGGAAAAATCTGTACTTTCTTGACATTAGGACTAGCAATTATGATAGATGTCCCTTTTAAACCTTTTTCATTTTTCTTGGAATTTTTGCACAAGAAACAGAACTCAGCTAACCTAAATTGCAATCATTGCTCCCAAACAACTGAAGTTGAACGAGATTTAAAAATGTGTTGATTAGATGCATTTTCAAATTTTATCACTCCTTAAGAATGAAAGATGTAATGAAAATAAGAGCGTACATCATGCAATCACATCTGCGACCTACACCACAGCCTATAGCAGGTTTATTGTAGATAGGAAGAAAATAATGGTTACAAAGGCCGAGTATCCTTGGTGACAGAGATGGAAACTCCTCCTACCAACTAGGATGTGCATCCTGGATAAGGACAATAGTGTATTTATAGACCTGTCAAGTCTATATTGTGTGTAGTGATCTATGGTTTGTTATACAAGCCTACACTGGACCCTAACCAAAATTCATGTCCTAAATGTCCCTTAGGCAATTTGAATGCTAAAAATTGCACTCCTTTATGACCAAGGAGTATGCTAATGAAGAGAGCCTCCCTAAATGTTTAAAACATAAATGTAGGAAAAGTATGGGTAACCAATCAGTTATTTTATTGTGATTTCTTTCTTGTTATTATTTTGTATAAAAGACCCTTTGTATTTCTGAGAGGTGTTAGATGCCTAGCACCCGCTTCTGCAGAGTCAAAATAAATATTAATATCTTGACTCAGTGTGTTGATTGGCTTTTGCACACTGGGTAAAAGAAACCCCTGTTTTGGGACAACAGATTGACTGTATCTCTATTATAAATACAGTATTTGTATCTTACCTGTAAAGGGCAAAAGATTTGTTTACTTATTCCTATTATTTTATTATTTTACTTGAAAGAAAAAATATTGTTTGTTCCTCCTTCAGAGATTTGTTTTCTTCTGATTTTATTTCTCAGCATTTACATTTAGGTGCAGTCAGTTTCTCTCTTCCTTTAAACCTCCCTGATCTGCCTATGTATTTTGTTTATTTGTCTTTCTCATTTTCCACAAAGTACCTATATTGCAGCTCAGAACTTAGCAGGTTCATCTTCCATTCTGCTGCTCAGCGAATGGAAAGCTTTTGACAGTGGGATGTGTGTTTCTGTGTCTGGAGCATTTCTCTTTTAACCTCTTCTTGCTATTTCTCATTATGGCTCTCAAATTCTGCTGATTTGAGACACAAAGGAGAAGATATATTCCTATAATAACAAAAAAAAAAGATGTAATTTCTTCTGTTTCTTGCTGTGAAACAAAAAGCAAGGGTAAGAAAGAACATTTTCCTTAAAGGTCTGGTGAGAGCAGGGGTGGGGGGAGAGGGAGGAAAAGGGAAAAAGAAGAAAGAAATCTAAACTTAGTTAACAATTTATATAAGATCCGCAGCAATCAAATTCAGTGAAGTCACTCAAGATTTACTTGCATGCAAATTTTCACTAAATAAAGATGAAATTCATTATGATTGGCTTCTTAAATAAAAGAAGTCAACATTTTCCTGTAATTAATTGTTACTTATTTTAATTAGAGCATAAAGGCTTTATAAAGATACTTGAAAAAGTGAGATATAGCTGACAACTAGTCTAGTTTTCTAGAAAATTAATTGCTGGCTTTGTTTGGTCACAGGTTTTTTAATACCTGTTAAGAAGATCAGAGTTATCTCACCAAAGAGAACATTAAGAAAATAAAATGAGAAGATGAGACCTTTAGTTAGTTTTTTCAATGATTGAAGTATAGGTAGAGGGGTAAGGAGACCTGGTTTTATGCCTGGCTGAGCTAACAGTTTCCCGTAAGGCCTAGAAAATAGAATTTAAGCTTTCTATTTCTTGGGCATTATGAGGTTAATTTTATCAGGGATTGTGTAATGCCTTTTGAGATAATCTGATTTATAACTTTATAAAAGTGAAAAGTACAATTAGAACTTCCAGTGGTTTTTTTAAGTGAAAATAAAGCACCCTTTCTCATGCCAAGCCTCTTGGTTTTTTTGGCTTTCTATGAATTTGAAATGCTCAGTGTTATGGATGTAGCCTTACCAGGAACTTACAGGATTATATCCAGTCTCATTGTACCTTCACGGGGATACTGCTTTTTACATGGTTCGCAGTTCCCTGGGTTATATATTCTGCCATTTCTCAGTAGCTAGCAGAGATTGCTTGAAGTGAGGCTGTTCATCCAATGATTCCATTTTATATAGTAAAACATGAGAAAAATATTTGCTATCATTATGATAATACTTTTGTAGCTTGCTCTCAGGCAAACAGTAGATGTGTTTCTCCCTGGTCTGAAATATCTGGCTTATACTTCTGCCTCCAAACAGAATATAAGATTTTAAACATTACTTTATATAGCATCTCTGTGGCTTCTATAAATATACTGGCTTCTACTGAAAGGAAACTCACCTTAAACTACAAGTACAAGTCCAATTCAGAAGCAGTCTTGCTCAAAGCATTCTACCCTGTGAAATGTAGTGCATTGAGTAATTAAGCTGAAAAAAAATTACTGGAAAGGCTTTACTTAACCTTTTATTCGTACAGTAGATTGCAGCCAAGTTCTCCAGCTCTGCTAATCCCTCAAGTTCTGCTTACATAGTGCATTCATATGCCTTGGATAATGCCCCTGTAATCTGAAAGTATGCCATCCCTGGTGTGTAGAAGTGTGCAAGTATATTCTGGCTTCTTGTTCTAAACATCTTGGCAAGATCGTGAATGTTAATATTGCATGAACAATTCTAGACTTGGAGGCTGGTGACTATTACAGGGCAAAACCAGATGGAGTAGGAAAAAGCCTTTATGTACATAGCAGGTGATAAATAATAAATTACAACAAAAATCATAGGAATACTTTGTACAGCATTAATGCCTCTTCCTGTTCCTTCTCCCAGTTCAACAAGCCCACATGCCAAAAACCAGCCAATTCAGCTTTGCAGTGCCATCAAAGTCTACTCTGCACTCTCCCACATGTAAAGAATTATCCTTATTACAATCATATTTATAAGCTGGAGAATGAAAACCCTCTGCTTTAACAATGTGCTATTCCCTAACTGGGTTTCCTCTTATGCATATGTAAGAAGTTATAAGATACTACAAAAAAAAATGGTATTAGTAAAATTCTGACAGTTTCTACTTGTTTGAGCATTACAATAGTATTTATTTGCAGAAAAAAAAATGTTTCATTTTGCATGGATGTTCTATATAGCATGTGCAGCTCATTTAAAGCATTCTCTCCATTTGAACTACTCAAAAACAGGGCAAGTGACGCTGTCCCTGACTCAAGTGTGTAGTTCTTTATAATCACCAGATGAGACATAAATTTTTGGTTTACCATATAATCCAAAATATTCTATATGCTTCCTAAAAAAAAATAACCTCAACTTCTCCAGAAATTGTAACATCTGAAAACTACTTGGGTTTAAATACATGAAATAACCAAATCAATTATAGAAGCATTATCTATTCAGCAATTGTTGCATTAGAGAAATTTTGCTCAGGACCATTGCTTCTCTGTCCAGATGACCAATAAATGCTGCTTTGTGTAAAAATATGTTATGCCCGGATGATATAAAAATGTCAGTGAAGGCTTCAGTTCTCTTTGCAGAGCCTGGAGGGCTCACCAAATTAAGGAGCTCAGGTCTACCCATAGAGTCAAAGTAATTGGGGTGGCATGTCCTTACACAGAGGTGATACGAAGTTACAGGTGAACTGGGGTAACTCATGGAGACGTTGAGCTGTTTGTGAATGGAACAAAACAGTCAGAGGTGCAAATCAGTGACAGTCTGCAATATGTAGGAGAAAATAGTTCAGGTTTGCCTTTGACTACAGGATCATTCTTGGATTCTACTGGTGAGCTCCTCAGGAAGCTTGATAATAAATTTAGAACAGCTTCCCTTTAGAGTGTTCTTTGTCTGGACACACTGACCTTTTAAAGAGTGAAGCAGAACATTAATTTCATCATTATGGCATGGCAAGGAGATTCATAAGGGAAATCAGCATCAGTCAGGAAAAGAATGCATTATTACTTAGCTGCAGTTCTATTCCTGTGTTTCTTCTTGCTAATTTCTGAAATGTAAATCAAATTTGGCTGCTTTTCCAGTTAGAGAAAGAATCTAAGAATTTAACCTTTAAGTTACATAGAACTCAGTCTTAACCCGAGGGAGAGACCATCAAGTAGACAAGTACAGCAAGCCTTAAATTTCCTATAGTCATTTATGCAGCTTTCTCAGTAATAATACTCTAGCTATAGCCCAGATACTGTCTGCCAGAGAACATACACATTTTATAAATGAAGTGGTCAGTCTTGGGCAAGTGAAAGCAAAGTTTGATTTTAACAAAAAAAAAAAAATCTGTTTAAGTTGTATGATTTCTTTCTCATCACACACTGAAAATTTGGAATTCATGGAGCCTGAATATGTATTAACTAGAGAAACGCAATGTACTCTCCTGGTGGTAGAAAAAACAGTGCAGACTGATAATGTCACTGTACGTACCTATGACTTACGGATTTAAGGGTGGGTAGACACCAAAATGAACATTCCAGTTTTTCTTCTACCTCTGTCAGGAATATCAATACATGACACTTCTCTGACTACAAATTTTAGATAGGTCTGTAAGGAGCAGATATCTGCACAGTACAAAATAGGAAAGAATAAGATTGAAGGATTTCCCATCTCTTACCTCTTTCCTTTCTTCCATTTTTGATGTATTGCTAATGTGGGAACACAGATTCTGAGATCCTGTGAAAGATGATCTGATCTTATGTTGACAGTATTCCTGCCCTGAGTGGATTGTTAGTGGGCTAATTGACCTCTAGAGGCCCCTTTTGACAAGTACTTCCCTGATCCTGTGATGCAATTCTATTTCTGTCATCGACTTTCTAGGATATTTTTTCTTGTCAAAATCATGAGTAAGCAGGCATGACCTCCAATATATGCATTTAATGGAACTAAATTACTAAAATTGTTGCAAAAGGAAGATCTGTCATAGTTCAGCCCCGATCGGGACCAGACTAAGCAGTCTCTCTCTCATTCCCCCCACCCTCCGAGAGAATAGGGGGAGATGATATAAGAAAAGCAGCTCAACGTTTGAGATAAGGACGGGGAGAAATCCTTAAAGTTACCATCATGGGCAAAACAGACTCGACTTGGGGAAAAATACTCATTTATTTCTAAAACTAGCAGGAGAATGAGACAGGGAACAAGATAACCTCCCCCCACCCCTCCCTCTTCCCAGGCTTAACATTATCTCTGCCACCTTCCGCTCCCCAAGCAGCACAGGGAGGAAGAGGGAATGGGGGTCGCGGTCAGCTCATCACGCGATGTTTTACACCGCTACTTCGTCGTCGGGGGAAGAACTCCTCGCATTCCTCCTCTGCTCCAGCGTGGGGTCGCTCCCACGGGCCACAGTCCTTCGTGAAACTGCTCCGGCGTGGGTCATCTCTTCCACAGGGTGCAGTCCCTCCAGAACCGCTGCCCCAGCGGGCCCTCCATGGACCACAGCCTCCTTCAGGCCTCCACCTGCTCCGGCGTGGGGTCCTCCATGGGCTGCAGGTGGACCTCCGTGGTCTGCAGGGGGACAACCTGCTCCACCATGGTCATAACCACAGGCTGCAGGGGAATCTTGGCCAGGAGCAGCATTACTCCTCCCCCTCCTTCTTCACTGAACTTGGCGTCTGCAGCTGTTCCTCACAACAGGCTGGCAGACACCTCTCAGGATCCTTTTTACGTCTTGGTCACTTCTCATCTCCTCTCCACTTCTTGCAGCCAGGCCGGGCCGAGTTGGGCCCAGTTCGCTGCCTGGCGAGAGGCCAGAGGGTGAGGCCTGCAAGGCCCACAAGGCTCGCACCTCCCCCTCTCTGCCCCCGCTCAGCTGCTTCACATCTTCTTCTCCGATTTTTTTCTGTTTTCCCCTTCTTAAATACGTTATCGCAGAGGCGTTATCACAGAACATTCTGCTCCCAATAGGCTTGGCCTTGGCCAGCAGCAGGTCCGCCCTAGACCCAGCCAACTCCACTAAACAAAGCGGAGCGACTTCTAGCAGTTTCCTAGAGAAGTTACCACCTTAGGCCCCCCTCACTAAACAAAACCAGAACAAGATCATAAACAAAAAATTCAGGAATGTATTTTCTCTTCCCACGTTGTGAAATAATTCACCTATTTCTTTCATTTCTGTTTAAAGCTGTTTCAGCTGGGAAGTCCTGGGCTAAAGGACTGAAAGAAATAGCTCATCAGTGTCAGCTACTCATCACCACACGACTGGCTGCCAGCAAAAGCGTGCTGGCAAGTGGCCACTTAGAAGATGAAAAGAGAAAATAAGGGAACTTGAGTCAAGATGCAGAATCTCATCAGGGGATATGTTGAAAAACTGATCAGGGCTTAGTTGTAGCAAGGCTTTTCTGAATGTTTTTTAAAGGATATACATAGTTCAAACATTTCCTAAAAGTTTTTAGAGAGCTGGGGTTTTTATTCTGGAGACCAGAAACACCAGGGTGGGTACAGATATCTGTTTATTTTGCTCTACCATTGAGCTCCCTGATGACGGTTTCACTCAGAAGTCATCCCTGATGGATCCATTAGCTGAGAGTGTGTTAGAGGATAAATCCTCTACAATAACCAGGATCAGAATATTCCTTTTTACTTGCGGAATTGAGTTCTGGAAGGTAAGAGATGGATGTGTTAGAACAGGTCTGATTTTGTCACAAGTTGCTGGTTTAGCTCTTGTCATGTCTGACCAGGCAACATTTAGAACAACTTTAGTCCTCAAACAGAACCATGTCTTTGCTCACTCCAGTGTATCCTTCATTTTTTGGAGTTAATGATTCTGACTTTAAAATCTGAAAGGCCCCTTTATGAAGCTTAGCTGTCATAAGCATGGCACATGTTTGTCCTTAGAATTGTTACGATTGATTCCTGTATATATGGTTACGTATACAAGTGGTACTTGGAGGAAACCAATCACTGTAGTTCATTCTGGGTAAGTAGGTCCATTCAAAATTTCTGAGGTGTATTGAAATAGAGGAATGCAAGAGAGCAGAGTAAGATGAAACATCCTACTTGTATTTGGTTACTGAGTGTATCATCTTTCATTACACTTTTAATATACTAATTCATAATATGTTGTGGGGGTTAAATGGGAAAAAAACCCCCAAACCTTAAAGTGGGAGGAGCATATATTATTAAAGTTAATGGTAATATTTCTATATATGTTGATATTTTGATACTTAATCATCAGTTTCTATCCAGGATTATTACTTGGATTCACTGGGTAACACCTGAAAATATGGTGTTGTCTTTTTTCTTAAATAAGAAAATTAATAGTTACAGTACCTAATTTTTAAGACTAAAATAATAGTTAATACATTTTAAATGTTCTTTAAAACATCAAGTAAAAAAATGCTTCTGAATAGCCATAAAGAGCACTCATCAAATTTGCAGAGGTTTTTCTTGTTACACTGTGACTAATTCCCATCTATTTAAACTGCATTTGAGTGTATGAACATATCACTGTGCGGCAGATATCCTCTCTATTATTTCATTAAAAGATCAGGCAGAGGGAGAGGACTTCAGACATAGCAACATTTCCAAAAACAATCAGTAAGTGTAAACATTTCATATTTGGGGAATTTCATTTGAGACATCTTTATGCCTAGTTTTACTGTGATTCTAAGATCCTGTGATCCCTAATACTTTAAATCTTCTCTTAGCCATTTCTTGCCACTTCCCTGTAAGTAAGGTTATGCAAACTGGAGTGCTTGAAAAGTCCCCGAAGTACCTCTTCTGGAGGAAGACTTCCACAAAATAATGATTTTGCATATGAATCGCTGGGTCAGGTCTTTTTCCACCCTTGCAAAATACCTTTTGGTATTTCCCAAGAAGATTTAGAGTGTCATTAGTCAACAGCCTGTGGTGAGGATTTAGTGAGATAGAATCTCACAGCATCTTATTCTCAAAGATGCTAAAGAAAATAAAGATTAAGGTGAAGGTTAACTATACTGGGTTTTTTAAGAACAACATTACAAAGGACATAGGACAGTAGAGTGACCTACAGATCTTTCTCTTCAGTAGTGTCAATCTGTAACACTCCTGAAGCAGCAGAACACAGAATTCTTGTCTACTAAGTGGTGCCATGTGCCATGACAAGAAAGCACAAAATAAATTGCTAACAGAGAAACATGAAGTGTTGCATGCTGCAGTTTCAAAGGATTTCTTGCGTAGGCATTTCTGCACTTACAAGGCTCTCATCATACTACTATTCAGAACACAGAAGTGGGAAGTAATTGAATGATCTATGAAGTTATTGAAATTTATACAAGAAATTATAACAGATAGCAGTGTGGTCATACTTTCATTATGCTCTGTTTTGCTAAGATCTGGTTCTTACAGCTTTAAGAGTATATGTGACCGTTGTTTTGCTAATTTTGCTAACACAGGAACCCTAATTCAGGAATTTCTGCTGATTTAGGGGGTTTTGGTTTGGTTTTTTTTTTTTTTTTTTTGCTATTCAGATTATCTCCCACTGTACATCGTTTTGTCAGGTCCCATTGATTTCTGCTGAAATGTTTAAATAAAAAAAAAAAAAAGATCCTAGTTAAGTTGAAGAGTTTCCAAGTTAGCCTTTCACATCTCTTCCCATATTCTGTTAGATGGATGTAATGTGTGTGGTGCTTTGTAATAACTCTCTGGGGAAGTTTTGATTTCTGCAGTTCCCAGGAGTGCCCAGAGACCCATGGTGTGACAGTGAGACTCACCAATGCCCACAAAGTAGCTGGGTGCACTCCAGTGAAGAGGCTGCTACAGCCGTGCAAAAAAAAGTGGTAAGAAACTCAGTAGCAGTTCTGGACTTCTGTCTCCCTTCAAGAGGAGTTCTCTGCAAGTGCGAAGTGCATTAGCTGGTTGGAAAGTGTTTCCTTATTTGCTTCTTGTTAAGGAAGTGATGATGCTGTTGACTAAAGGGTAAGATGAAAGTCCTGAGCATGTTGTTCTTAGGAGAAATAGCTTAAGTCTTTCCTCTCTCTATCCCACAGGGATTAGCTAGCAGGGTTTTGTACAGCTTCACAAACATGACTGAAAATATCCAAAATGAGCAAAAATCAAGGGGATAAAAATATATGTATTTAAAGCTACACAGCAATGTTTGATCCTGAATCTTTTATATATATGTACACATGCATACATATCTATCACTATGCCCTCTTGAACACACATGAAAACTCAAAATTGCTCTAGGTTTATTAAGGAAACTTTGGCGGTTGAGTCCTCTAATTGCTTGACTATTTGCTATGCCTGTGTACAGCAACAAAGGTTGGGGTTTTTTAATATATTAAGGAGCAACAGGATTCTCACAGGGAAGTGCAGACTCCTGCATGGTTCAGAGCTTCACATAAGTTGCAGAAATGCACATTCCAAGTTGAAAAATAATTCTGTAACTTGGTTTGTAGCTTTCCAAAGACAAACTTTTACTTTTTTTCTTTCAAAGCAGAGGTTTCAGCTGAGATCAAAAAGCTGCTGCTTTCAGAGCTTTTTGAAAGTTTATTGTCCGAATTTGCAATTTTCCACCTGAGCTTGCTACACATCAGAAGTTGTAGGTGCTTATCCAGCTCCATAACATCCATCAGCTTATATAACTGTTATGAATGTTTTGGATGCCTTGAAAGTGGCAGACCCATCTTTCGCATAACCACGTCTTGCAGAAAATTAATTATATTATTTGGTTTGTGGCAATTTTTTAATTGCAAATTAATTAGCTCCATCTGGTCTGTAATTTTCCACTTAACAGGTAATAAATTTTGAAGCATCTGTTGCTTCTGAGACAGATAAGACAATATTAAGGGCAGTAATTCTTATCCCTCAAAGTTATCTGGTTGGACAGTGGTGATTTTTTGAAACTTAGGTTTTTCTAAATGAGATCTTTACTGTACTGAATTCTAAATGTTTTCATTTACCGTAAGTGCTTCTGGCTCATTACTTGCTGCTCTACTTGTTGCTGATGAATGCAAGAAATTTTTAAAGCTGGAGATGTTTGATTCTTATATTTTAGTTGAAAAATTACTAACTGATAAATCTGCTTTATATATGATTTCATTTATTGATGAAGAATATTTCCTACTGTACCTGGTGTTGCAGTACAGTTGGCGGGGGGAAAAAAGAACCATATTTCTTAACTTTACTCTTTGTGGACAGGGATATTTATGTTTAAATTTTACAGCAATGTCTCATCAAGGACTTGGTAGAGCTCCTGAATGCAATGCCAACTTTTGTGGAAAGAAAGTAGGTTTCTCCTTTGGCTTTAGTAATGTACGTATCCTCAAATCTCTGAGATAAATTCAGACCTTCAGTGATCAAGTCTGTCAACTATTTCCAAAATCACATCTTGGATTTTCTGTGTCTACAGATGCATCTTACTTTTACATCTGTTTTGTAACTTGTATTGAGAACCATGCTGTAGTAAAACGGATGTTCTTAGGGTATATATGGCAATACATCCTTTTTACTGGAAACTTCATAACATGTTATGACTCCGTATTTGTTGTAGGCAAATCTGGCCACTGATGTTACTTCATTTCATAGGTTTAGATGCAGATTTTTGCACAGATGTTTAGGAGTTCTCTCCAAAGCACACTACAGCTTGAATTTATAGACGCATATTTTCTACAAGCCTGGCAAATATCCCTACTTTATCTTGTCACATCTATTTCTCAATCCTTGTTTGATCATCTCTTCAAATATACCACAAATTAGTTCATCCTAACAACTGTTTCTATCCACAAAGCTGATTTTTGGTTTTGAGGTCTGTGACACAAGATTCAGTTGGTTCACCTGATGGCTTCTCTCTTGCAAAGAAAATAACTTTCCCAAAATGCCATTCTTGCCAAGATGAAAGTATTCTTTCTATTTTTTTTTTTTTTTAATGTCAGTGGCTGGCATTATCCTGGCTCTAATGAAATGTATCATAAAACTCCAGTGCCTCTCTAGTGCCTTTGACGTACAACAACAGAGGGATTAATTTATGTCTGTTCACTGTGCGGTATTAAGAATCTTGGTAAACCAGACTGACAGTTTAAGTGTCAAATAACCAAGTCTCCTGTTTACACAGGTACAAGACTTACAGATGAACACTGCAATAAAAGGTACCACCAGGAAAATTCAGACTTTTCTTTAGTTCTCTACCAAATTCCTAAATAGGTGGCTTGATTTCCTCACTTACCATGGAGTTATCTTCTGGGACCTTATCAGAAATGTAGTCAGAAGCAAAATTGTATTTAATATCACATACTTGAACTGGATTCATGATACAGGGCATATTTTTGTCACAAGAGTGCTTAACAGTCACTGATGCTAGTGATCACTCTTACCACTCAGTCTTTATCTCATTAATCTATACAAAAGTGTGTCAGATTCAAACACCCACACCAGAAACCCCTTTGTCTCAATCGGCATTACTTGGTTCCTCTAACACCATTTACTAGTATGATTTAGGATTAATAACACATTAAATTTCTTCCACATCTTGGGAAATTTCTACCTCAGCGAGGCAAGGAATTGTGGAGGAGCTCATGCTCTAGTTTCTCATGCTGTTTGCTTTGACCTTATTAATGCTCCTGAAGTAGTTACAGTTCAGCACAGCTAGACTGTAGCCCTTGTCAGATCCTCAGTTTAGCAGCATTTTAAAGCAAGTCTGGACATTTTTCTCTAATATGCACCACTGCTCTTTCCATCAAAAACCTTGAGTTTCAGTAAGATTGCTGACCTAGAGCAAGTTTGCAGTGAGCTGGATGATGTCTGTATCCAATACTGCCACCTTCAGCATGAAAACAGCTCTGCTTAGTTATTTGTAATTTTGTCAGAAAGCAGCTTGACCCTTGCAGAGATTATGCAAACTCTTACCAGTACTGAGAGCTGATGAAAATCTCCTTGTTCACATTTGGTGAACAACCTGGAACAAGAAAACCAACACTCTTCCCTGTCTCATATGTATTTAGTCAACTGATGGATGAAATAACGGATCAGCACAGATTTAACATGACACTTTCAAAATCTTGGATTTTTAAGTATTTTGGAGTTATAGAAATAGTGTAATGTCAAAGGCAGTAGGAATAGAATGCGGGAAAATTCTGAACAGAAGAGGGAGAAACTTCACTGATGGTTGAAATATGTCATACTTCTTGTGTGAAACCATATTTTGTGAGAAAAAGCTACTTACATCTCAAAAGCACAAATTATTTTGCTTAAGTAATACAATTTATTTTGTCAACTCTGTCTATGCACAGCTGAGCATCTGATTTTCTGAAGCACATGTGAAATCAGAATCTGAACAGAATAATGAGCATTAAAGCATGAAGCGATTTACACAAAACTGTAAGAGTGGGGTTTTTTCCTGCTTTGTGCAAAAAAAAACCCAAAAAACAAACAAAAACCCCCAAAACCCACCAAAAAAAATCCCCCCAAAACCACAAAAACCCAACCAAATAAAACACCCCCCCCCCCCAAACTCCCACAAAACAACAAAAAAAAGCACACCTCACCTGAGTCTGGCCAGGAAACATTAAATTAGCTAAACAGGGATTTGACTGCGTACATTTCAGCTAGGAACTTTCCTGTCCAGGCAATTACTTTTAATGGATAGCATTTGTGGAGGTCAAAACTGAGAGTGCACTTCGTGCCAAACAACTGCAGGACTCCCTTAGTTTTACTGAAAGTGATATGGTGATAGGTGGAGCAGTACACACTGAGGTAATTCTAAAATGCTCTCCAACTTGTTCCCATTTCCCTACTGCCTAGGCAGCTAAAAGTGGATTCATTAAAGACCATTTCCTAATCATAAGAATTATCTACCTAAAGTATGGTGGAAGTTAAATAAAAAAAGCCTACAGAACACATTTGAGCAAGGTATATGGACAAAATATTTGTAGACTTGCTAAAATTGTTCAATAAGCACTTTTTCAATTTAACCACTTATAACTAGAACAGGCAGAAAAGCTAGCATTTGTGAATCATTTGCAAACAACAGTGTGAAATGGGATAGAGCAACGTTTTTTGCCAAGGCAAGAAAAATGTTTATTTCCTTTAGAAATATTCATAAATCAGCCTCTGTTAGGGGAAAACAATAATCATAATTTCTATGGTAATGTAAATGTGGGACGTACCTGAAATGGAAGGAAATTTGAATTTTGCCTCTCAGGGTATAACTGACTAATGTGTGGGAAAAAAAAAAACCCTACTGTTTGTTTTTTTTTTTTTTTTCTGGGGTATACTGTTTATAAAGACAATGTGTTAGACATTCAGTTATTCTCATCTGGTTTTTTTAAATTTTTAAAGATGACTCTGTTTTGCACATGTCATCTTTGATAAATCACATTATCTCATGCTTGTAAGCCTTGCTCTTCCCTTCACCAACTGGCTGCTTTATTAACTTCTTTTATTTTTGTTGCATGATATGTGAAAACAGGCTACAGCCTATTCCTGGAAGCACAACCAGCTCCTTGGGATTCACTCAGATTTTATTACCCTTCAGAACAAAAAACATCTTTCCAGCTGCACTTGCAAACATGGATTTTGGGTGCTGCTCTTTTGACTAAAGGTGTATAATCTGCTCTAAAAATACAGCATGTATGTAAGAATGAATAAAAGCAGGGCTCCCTAAATAGCAACATTATTTTCTCTCTGTAGAAACAAGAGGCCTGGGTTTTCACCAGACTGAAACAGGAGTGCAGATCTCAGTTTCTGTTGATGAACTCAACTACCAGGCAAGTTACCAGTGAACTTGATTACTGGAACTTCTTTTCATTCAATATAAATCTCTACTCCTATTCCCAGTTAATATTTTTACTGCCTTTACCAATGTTCTTTTCCTTCACCTTTGCATCCTGCAAAGGCTCCAGTCTCTCCTTGGGAAAGTTCTCATTGTTAACAGAGAGATAACCTTAGACACTCAAGGATTTTAGCTACTTTTGAAGTACGCCGTCGTTAGCTCCCTTAATACTTCTGACTGAATGGCTGAGTGGTTTGTCATGTCTCCCCTAATGACCGCGCACACTCGGAACACATGGTAGCACTGTGCTGTGCTCTTACGCAATTACAAAAATACAACTGGCAGGCATGTCCTGCATCTGAGGTTGTGATATTCAGTGGAGCTTAAGGTTCTTGTATCCATATCTGTTTACTTTCTGGTGCACATGGGATATCTGAAGTGTCCAGAGGAATGCTGGGAGCTGCCAGGCTGAAAGGTGAGGTGACATATTCAGATGTGAGCGATGATGAAGGTAAATGACTCCAGCTACCACACGAAGAACACTGTTCCCATTGGGAAAAAAATACCAGTTTAAGCCATAGTTAATGGTTAGAAACCTGAAACTTTACAATCGATCTACCCTGTGAGATCAGGATCTCTTTAAAGCACAAATGTATTTTAAATAGAACTGAGCACCATGGCTGGTGGATTTTCTGCTACTAACCTGTCCTCAAAATGCTACAAACCCTAAGGTAGGTTGTAAGCCTGCACTCTATAAATACTGAAAAAGTTTATTGTGCATTTATTGGAGTTCAGTAAAGTAACTGTAGCTCTGCTTAAAGGCCAAATTCCTATAGAACCCGAGGACATTTTAGCAGAGGTATACCATACTATGCAAGCCTACTTAAAGCCCCTGGCAAAATCCAGAGTTCATCCTCTGAGTTTATAAGAAAGTCATAAACTGAGTGTCTGTCTCAAAACAGCACGTGTCTTTGAGGACAAAGACACCCTGAAATAGTCTGAGACACATATCCATCCAAAGAATTTCCCTGGGCACAGAAATGCTTTGCTCCTAGAAAACTGGCAGAGGTGACAAAGCTGTCTCTTATGCTAGTTACCCCTGAGATGAGATGAGATGGTCAGTGGAATGCTTCTGTACTTTGATTTTCTGCATGAGAAGGTCTTTTTCTGGAATTTAGGCTCTCAGTAGAAGACAAATGCTGGCTGCCTGTATCTCAGGGTACTTGAGGCTAGGATTAGCTCACCACAGTCACCATTCTGCCTCCTGTCCAGTCAGAGCAAAGGATCAAGGAGATTTAGCTTCAGAAGTCAATTCAAATGGAACAGGCTAAGAGGCATGAGATGCAGGATTAAAGACTAGACATAAGGAGCAGCTTTTTTAACATCTTGGACAGAGCAACTGTGGGAGCCCAAAGAGACAGAGTGGATGAATAGGGAAAGATCTTGTGAGTGAAGGCAAAACAACAATAACTCATAGTCGGAAAAAAAAGAGAAGAGTTTGATACAGGAGGAAAGGAGTTAAGGGAAGAATATGAAAAGAGTAAAAAAATTTATCTTAGAAACTATGTATTGGAGAGACTGATGCCGCTGGTATTTACGTCAAGGAAACAAGCAGATGAGGATATGATAGTAAGCTGAGATAAAAGATTAAGGCTATCTGGCAAGACAGTGGAACTTCTCCATCATCACAAAAATTTAATCTATACACATTCTTCTTTCTGAGGTCTTCCACATGAGAAGTATACTAAATTTGCTCCACTTCTCATCAAAATGCTCTTTGCTGTCAGCAAGGGCAGTTTTACACTTCCTCATTCCAAATGTGGAGAACACTTATTGACTCTCCAGTACAGAGCAGAAGGTGTCATTAAAAAGAAGCACCATTGTTTCCAAGATGAAAGTCTCTTCCATTTAGTTATTTGTTTATTGGGGGATGGAAAGACAGAGCGCACATTTCAAGAACTAAAGAAGACTGTAAGTTTCTTTGAAATCTGCTTTCATTCCTCCAATGTTAAGACTGTGTGCAAGTGAGTCACAAATAAAAAGCTGTTCTGAAAATTCCCAGAACCCAAAGGTGACTTAAAGAAATCGACATTCAGCGAGGACAAAACAACCCAGTCGTCCCCTTTGATCACTCTAGCCAGCTGCCCTAGGCGAGTCTGGAGCTGCCATGAAGCTGCCTGGAGACCTCAGCCAATACGCCAGATGTCACCCAGAGACAGAAGAGAGAAGACAGATGGGGAGAGAGAAACTTTCAAGTTGAATTTTTGAGGCTGATATTCTACAGAGGAACATCAGGGGGTATAAAACGCATCATCTTTGCCTGTAGGAACAGAAAGTGAAGGAAGGAGAAAGGGACAAACCATTCAGAGAGACAGCTGAGAGCCTCAAGAGAAAGACAATTTCTGCGAATAGCTCCTTAATGTTTGGCTTATGTCTAGGTCAGGAGAGCAACCATAAAACGTCACCTTGTTACCATCTGCAGCCATTGCAGAAGTGATAAGGAAGTATTTGGACCCATTCACAATGGCTCTGCTCCCTTCCTGTGCAAGACTTGCTGGTTTTTTAGCTCTCATTTTATTTTCTCTTTCCTGTATCAGTTTATTTAATTTCAGTGTCACTGCATTTATTCTCCACCAGTCACTTTCCACACTAATGAATTCCTCATATCCCACTGCCTTGTAGCTACAGCCAGAGTGTTTTTAGCTGGGAAATAAAACCAAATAATTATGAAAAAGACAACATTGCTTATGAAATATGAAAGAAAAAATGCCTCTAATATGTGTGCCTGGGAGACAGATAGACTCAGAAGAACTGTCATTTTCCCACCCTCTTTCCATAGCTCCTTCTTCAGAAAAAGTTTTCATAGCATGTGTCATGATCCTAGAGTAAAAGCAAACTCAAATGTCATGGCTGAAAATGATATTTCGAAGAACTAACACTTGCACTGGAGCAATTTCTACCATCCCTAATCTGTTTGATTCAAAGTTTAGGATAATCTATATTTAGAAACTGATGTCAAAGATTGCTAAGTGTAATTACAGATGGCAGCTGTGTTCAGAACCCTATCATTTCCTACAGTTTGTGGCTGAGATAATGTGAAATATGCAATGTCTCCCCTCCCTACCAAGACCAACCAGAAGGTCCAAGAACTGCTTTTGTAGGTGGGGTAGAAAGGGGGTAGAAGGGGCAAGTCAGGATGAGGACCCTTCACAGTAAGAACAGTCTTCATGCAGTAAGTTCTACGATTCAGCACTACAAAATATCTCCTGCCAATTTAGGTGCTATCATAGCTGTCAAACTGGTCCTTGACAGCCCTGGAGTTGGTGGGAATCAAGATTATATCTTTCTCTGGTCTCTACACTAGAATATCCCCTTGATTTTCCCTGTATTCAGTCCTTGAAGCACAAAAATCCTGGACTCCTAAAAGCTATTTGGCAGTTTGACACTCAAAAAACCCAAGAGTTGTGAAATACCTAAACTGCTTTAAAATTTATGCTATCCAAATGCGGGACTAAGCAGGATTCAGCTTCTGATAAGTCCCACTTAGAAAAGCAGAAAAATACTAGAACTTTGCCAGTCCTAAATGGCATCTTTGTTATCCAATTACCAAACATTTCATGTTTCCACATGTATAGGCCAAGTCAAAGTCAATTTTAGGATCTCACATTTGCATATGATAAGATATTGTACGGCAGAAGATGTATTTGTCTAGCTGGATAAAGCCTTTACCAGTGAAGAAGTTCTAGAAAACTTTTGCTAAAGGTATAAACTTGCATCCTACTTTACTGCTGTGCATGTTGGATTATTTTGCTCTTAGCCTTGCATGTTATTTTGACAGGATAGCTGCAACAGCAGCAGCCACCACAATGTCTCCTTCAGGAGCAAGCTCTTGCTGGCATATTATGCCATCTCCATGAGTGGGCTATTAGGTTGGTTCATTGTGAGCTGCTGGTACTGCATCTGAGTATGTGTTATGTGCTAATTTCCCTGCTTGGGACTCCAACAATGAACAAGAACTCAGATTTCCCTCTCTGATCCCCAAAGGCACTGTGTGGATGATGTAGTGTTTAAAAGGACCCTGATGGTGCTAATTGCTAATCCCACTAGATTTTCTTACTGAACTTGCTACAAAGGATTTTATACTGATGCTTCATAATTAAAGACAGCACAGGAGAAATAATCTTTTGTTTCCAAACCCTGTCTGACTCTGTTGCATCTCTGAAATTGTCATTTTGGTTTAATGGCTTTAGATCTGTATTTTCATGCTAGCATAAAACAGTGCATTGCTTGGGTTACATTTTTTAAAAAATGATGTGACCTATAAAACTAATTCAATTTCTTCTTGCAAAGGATTACTACAACAGCCTGATGTGACTGCCAATTCACATTGCTAGCCTTATTGCTAAACGGCTAGGGCAAAAGTGAGTCTGTTCCTCTAGTTCCTGTTCCTGTTCACTGGAGTCTGTAAGAAGAGATTTATAGAGGGCAGATAAAAGGAGAGGCAGCAAAGCAGAAAGTGAGAGTAAACTCCTCATTCTGCAATATTATGGATTTTCTTCAATAAAAATGTTATTGTAATTGTGCTGACAGCCACCCTGTCTCCTCCTGTGACTCTGCTCCTAAGCTTTTTGCTTTTCTGTAGCTTTTCACTTAGTGGTGCTTCATCAGCCAGCTGTAACTGTTGAATCTAAAATACATGCGGGCTTCAACAAGAAACACAAATTTCTGATGTGGAAGCAGAGCTTGCTGTGGGCAACATGTGCCCAGATTATTTGAGCACTGCTTTCAGGTCACAGACACAGACTTTCAGCAGGCCTGACTTAGACTGAAGCCCACATGGAGTTCCCAAGTTATCAGCTCCTACCCACTGTGTAGGCATATAAATACTGCAGGTATTGATGACTGGATGGAAAGTGAGAGAAAGTTAGAAATGTAGTCATAACAGTTCTGTCCTGGAGTCATTGAATCTTGTTAAAATAGGCTTTCTGGGATTCACTGTGTTGATTTGAATGGAGAAGTGCCCTCTTTCTCTTCTTTATTATGCTATCCATCCTACAGGCGCTGATGTGTTGTCACATCTTGTAATAGATACTTCCAGCAAGATGACCCTGTTGTGAACATGGCTTTGTTTTTCCCCTGAAGAACCACAGTAGCTGTACCAGGCTGTGTAATTTGTAGCATAATTTACCAGAATTACTTTCAAGGAGGAATATTAATTTCCACACTGAGCAAAACTGTCCTAGGCATGACCACAGAACAGGTAACACATAACTGATGATTGTGGTGAGGGCACCGTGTGAAGTTCACCTATCTTGACATAAGCCACATTTGTGTTTGTTCTTTACTTTTAATTACACTCATATCAAGAGGGTGTATGTAGAAGGAATAAGGCTATAGTCCACAGTAAGGAAGTTTATTGAAGTCTCTTGACTTTGGAGGAATTGTGATGGAGTATACTTTGAGCTATAATCTTCATTAGAGACAGTCATATGTAGAACAAATGTCTTTGTACTCCATAGCTTTTGTGAAGCCTTTTTGTGAGAAATGGATGGAATGTCAATACAGATATCAACTTTCAGATATTCCTTAATCCAAACTGTTTTTTACAGCCATTTCTCATTCCTTAACATTTTATTCTACTTAACTGCCCTCTATTTTAATTTCCTTCCACTCTGTCAAAAAACAGGTGTTCTTAGCAAATTTAAGAGTGGCACAGCACCATGTCTTCTTTTCTCCCACACTTTCTCAGGAATCACTCCCTATGTCGTGATTTTCCACTGCCAGGTGGAAAATCAGCTGAGAATTTTGGAGGAGTGAGGTATATGTGTGAGACTCTTCTAATGACACGCTCCACCAAGCCAGCTCCTTTCCATCACAGTTGATGTATGAGCTCATATGATAAAACTAACAGTCAGTTTAAACCTTTTTCCTGAATCTGCAGTTTTCTTTCTAAAAAGTAATTTTAAACTAAGAGGGATGGAGAACTCCTCTTCATCTTACACTGCCTCCTTTCAGCTGCCAGGACTATGTCCCAGATGGTCTAATAACTATTTGTTTTCTTACTGAAAGAAATGTGATAATAAATTAATCTTTCCCTTTTATACACTATCTTCCATCTTGATAGGAAGCCAAAGTACACAGAATAAAAATATAGGGCCTTCATTTTGAACTTGTGGGAGCCTGGCACTTCAGAAAATTAAACGTGCACCTCTCCCTCTTGTTCTCACAGAAAATCCCCCTGTAGCAGACAAGGAAAAAGAAAGCTGGAGAGAGTGAGTGGGTGAAATGTATGACTGCATTCACTAATGCAACGCAACCATTTGATATGGCTGATGGAAAACAGTAGCTGTTAAATTTCTTGCAACCACTCTGAACAACTGATTGGGACAGGAAGTGACCAAGACTAGTGTATCTGGCCAAATGCAAGAAGGTTTATGTAAAAAGAATATAATTACCCAACAGTTTGCCCGTATGAGGGTCTAACACTGCTACTTGTGTACAAAAATCTCTTGTTGTCATTAAAGCTTTTGTATAGCGAGAATGTTGGTGTTGCTTTTCATTGACAATCCTGTAAAATGTAAATAATAGATTATATGCTGATGCTGGAGGCTCTGCT
This sequence comes from Chlamydotis macqueenii, assembly GCF_036417535.1. Classification (NCBI taxonomy): domain Eukaryota; kingdom Metazoa; phylum Chordata; class Aves; order Otidiformes; family Otididae; genus Chlamydotis; species Chlamydotis macqueenii. The sequence continues at coordinate 46,685,479 of NC_141560.1, read as the reverse complement.
TTCAGTGAAAAATTGATCATTTCTAAAAATGGGAAATAGCAATGCCTAAGGCAACTGGAGGAATTTACTGGGAAGTTATCTGCATTACACAGATGTTACCAGCTTGACACTTTGATATTTCAGCCACGATATGCATGCAGAGATAACCAGGACACTTAAATTTACAAGTAAATGAAAGTATAAGTCATGTATGCTAACAAGTAACCATTTGTAATGGTTAGCAGAATATTAGGTGGCACAGTTTATTTTGAACTGTTTTACTTCTTTGTAAAAGAAATAGCGTGAGAAAATGTTTGAGTCTTCTTGGGGAATTTCGTACAACTGGGGTTGTTTGATCACTCAGTACCATTTTTGATACAAAGCTGTTAACACCAATAATTAACTAAATACGGGACTGCAAAGTCTGAATTGAAATAACAGTTGCAAAAATTAACCGGTCTCCATCATTTATACAATATACCCCTTAGTTTCTTATCTCCTGTCTTTGCTAAAGGGTACTATTAACTGGAAAAAAAAATAAAAATCAAGTCTGATGTATGAAAGAGTCTGAAGACTCTTTAGAGTCTTAGATTCACCAAGTTTTCACATGCTATCTACCTGCCTCTTTGCAGGGTCTGCTTCATTTATCGACTATGTGTTCACACACATACACTATATATATTTTTATATATAATAACTTATTCTGAAAAATATTGCTGATATTAAAAACCACAATCATACAAGATATTTTTGTGCTATAGTTGATAATTGGGATTTAGCATGAGATTGAGCACTAAAACTAGGAATAATACACAAAATACACAGTTAGAGCTAAATTACCTTAAAGTTTTGAACATGGATCATTAATTTTTTATATGAATAGGATTCATATTTGCAGTTAGAATTAACAGAATGAAAATACTAATGCTTATCAACTGTGAGACTTGATGTCAGATATTGAAAGATTATTTTCACCTGCCCCTTCTTTTTTAGAGGCAGCTGTCAGCTCAGGAGATGGGGCCTGGAACCATATCTCAAGGGACTGCTCATACTGTTGTGCTGTGCATTGTTTCCTAAATACTTGTAAACCAATGTTCTGCTGGTCATTCTCTGAGACAGGATCCTGATGTAGTCCAGAGTGGCAGTCTATGCTATTCTGAAGAATTTGACATTGGTTAGTGCAGAGATGGAAACAGCAGGGACCATTAGTTTGTGTGACAATACCTACATTATTACCACGGAGGGTATGACAGCAAAACAAAATAAATTGCTTTTGTATAAAGGACACTATAACATTTCATTTACAGCACTGTCTGTTAGTAAAAGATAGCCTGAAATTACACATGGAAAACACTACTAAACAGTCCTATTTGTTATCCTACTAATACAGTGTTTTTCTCCAGTGTTTCCTCATTGAAATAGCCTTATGAGATACATCTGTCTTTCACAAAAACGTATTTCTGAACATTTTTTCTGCTTTTGTTTGCTTTCAGTGTCCCAAGGGATGCAGTTTCTGCTTCTTCCCTTCACAGTCTAGAATGCTTCCCTTTCAGGAAAATTCTGCAACCATTCAATGTAGATTTTTCTTTTCTCAATCTATTATCCACACTGAGACACCTAGACATTTATAAGTAATTTTCTTTGTTGTTTTTTATACTCTTGAAATACTTGCAGACTGCTGTCTCACAACACATCACAATTTAGTTGGGAGTTTATGTAAACTGAGCAGCCATACCTTTTCCTATCTCATACTAGGACAGAGATTTCAACAAATTATAGTAATTTCCATGGGAGTGGGGAATGACTACAGTTCAAAGACTAATTTAAAAAGAAAAAAAAATAATTTCTCTATTCATTTTCAAGGTCTTAGAATATAATTGGCTGAGTTAGTGTTTAAACAGGAATGCATGAGGTAAGAACACTTCAAGACTCAGAAGGAAACGTCAGAAACAAAAAGGGAAAACCATCTGGGAGCTTTTTCACAGACAAGAGAAGTTCACCAGCAACATAAGATATTTAGCTTCGTATTCATGTTTTAAGCCTAGGTTTATAAAAAATGTTTGTCATGCACACTGTATCAGGTAATTTACATCAATATAACATCAGCATCTTTTTTTATATCTTTTCTTTTGCAATCTCTATCCCCCAAATATTTACATAGTTAAAAGAAAAAAGAATGAAAGAGTTTAATAATAACTAAGAGCAGAAAAACAGTAAGTTTACAGGCAAGCCATGGTGAACAAAATGGTGAGAGCCTCAGGTATCATCAGTTGACAGCCTTCAAATGAAGTCACTCAGAACTTATTTCTTTTCGTCTATGATTAGAAAAAAAAAGAAAATTGCTGGAAAATTGATCAAAAACAAGAAATAAAAAGTGATCAGGTAGCTTAGTAATAACCAAGGCAGAACTGAAAAGACTTTTCTACGATAGACAGTCAAGTTGCATGGAAGATCCCAGATGAAATCAAACATAACTGAAAAAAGAAACAGGCAGAAATATCATATTAATATTTTCACTTTCTTTTTAGAAGCTACTTCTGAATGAAGATATTATTAGGTGAGCCAATTCAGCAAGAAATAAAATTGAAATGACAAATTATCATCAATTTGTCCATCTCCTCAGTAACTTTATATATATACATCACATGCAAACACGCTCTCAGTGTAGGAGACAGGAGAAGCACAGAGGGGCACAAGCTGTTTCTGCTGATCTGTCTCTCCAGAAAGTGAGCTCTTGGACTGAGGCTCATTGGTAACGCCTGGCTTGTTCTCACAGTGAGAGTAGATTGCCCATATCCGTACAGTGTTACACTCGGCCCTGGAGACTCTGGGCCCTATAAGGCATCCTGAGGGCCCTGAGGCAGAATAATTACCATCTGCGCGTTTGTGTGCATTTCCGTTTCCAAGTGCCAGAAATACAGAGAAAGCTTAGTTGCAGCCATCAGAGTGGTATTTTTAAAACATGCTGAAACTGTGTGTTGTGTGCAAGTGTTTTGGATGACACTGAAGACTGTCCTATGTAGAGGTAGATAAAGTCAATATAGTCAATGTTTGTACAATCTATCTGGACTTGACACTGGAGAAAACAGTCCTGTGAGTGGAGCACAATCTTCTCGGGCAGGAGCCAAGCTGGCTCCCTCCAGAAGGAACCTGAGAGAAGTCTGGTATATCTGCGGAAGAGACAATATGGGCATCGAGGCTTTGGACTGAGAACGGGGGGAGAAATACATTGACACCACAAACAAATTCTTTCTACTTGACACTGGGCTCCATCACTGTACCATCAGAGTCAAGCATTAGTTCTAAAACAAGCTAAAGACCAACAGCCCATTGCCTATATCCAGCTTGCAGCTTCATGCATTCAGCTTGTAGACTATAGCCTCATGGTTCACAGGCAGACAGACCATTGCACACGTGTACTAAAATAAGCCTGATCTGTTTTTCATTTTTCTACTACTCAGGACATTAAAAAAAACCAACAACAACAACAACAATCACCAACAAATGAACAAACAAACAAAAATACCCACTCCGCTTTGGGTGAAAGTTTCAAATAAATGCAATGGTCATGAAGAAGTATCTTTGAAACAAATGACCTAACATCACTGCGGACAGTTTGTAAGTCAATAGTGATACGTGCGTGTTTCTCAGGATACAGACTTTTTTGACTAACCTGATGTCTGAATGAATTTGTCATGAGATACTGAAGAATCATCATTAATACCTGGTGGACCAAAAAGACAACAATTTGTGGTTACAAAACAAAACTCTTCCACTAATGAACTGGAATCCTGAGCACCTCCAGAGTACCCAAAACAGTTCCTGGAAGAAATAAGTACCAGCTGAAAAGCCAGGATATATGGCCACTTAGCTAGGCTGAAGTTTGAGATACTTCAGTTAAGCAGCCTCAGGATAATTTGCTATCTTTTTCCACTACCTTGAGGCTTCTTTCAATAAGCAATCGATTTCAGTTTTTAAGACTGTGAGCACATAGTTCCTTTCGCTAGCAATGAAATGCACATAGCGATTTTTAAACTATGCTTGCAAAGAGTCTGGGAGCTCACAGCCCTAAGTGCCTCTCTATTAAATGAAAACAGAATCCTGAAGGCGTAAGTTATATTTTTACAGTGTCAGGTAGGGTCTTTATTAGTACCAGAAAAAGTCATTTTCACAAACCAGTTTGAAAGCACTCATCTCTGTAGTGTACTGCTGGTAAAACAACAAACAAGCTGATAAATTCTATGCCTTGTAACTGTACAACATAAATACAGGATATGTTTATGTATTACATACTTTTTTTCTTTAAAGAGACTTTTTTTTTTCTTTAAAGAGAGTATTCTTTTTCTTTCTTTGATGTGTTATCCTCATTACACAAAATAATTGCTTAGAAGGAGGATTTCAAACTTCATTCATATTTGGAGAGACGATGATTACAGCTAAATAAGGTTGATAGCAATGGCAGCAGGTAATACTTTTGAAATGAGAAATTCACAGAGGGCAATCCTGAGGCCAAGTATGGCTCTCCTGAAACCCTTTATATTAAACAAGGCCATGCAGTGCCTTATTTTATATTTCAACTACAATTAAACTTTGTACATTTCTATAAAGAATCCTCTTACTTAAATAACCATACCAGGTATTAGGAGAGTTTGATTTTCTTTCTTTTACTTATGCTCCATTAACCTCCAACATCTGTTCTCTCTGTGCACAGTCAGCAGCTCCACTAATCTCTTCCTTCTCTTCTAGCAAGGGCAGTCATCTTTAATGAAGTTGTTCTCCTCCCTCCATCTCTCTCTCTCTACTCTACCACCCCATTCTGGTCTATTAGTGCACACCATGCCATCGGGAATCAGGAGTGCTGCCTAGGCATAGATTTTGCTTTGTTTCAGCACTTCTCGGTGCTTCTCTGCACTCACAGATCCATTAGAAACTTTCTAGGTGAAGTAATGCCTCCAGTACTGCATGTGAAAAGCTTTAGCAATCTTGCAGTGCAGCCTAAAGCCATGGTCATGGATATTTGGCCAAATTTGTCACTAAGTGGTAGTAGAAGCCAGAGACTTAGAAGCTCATAACTTGCATGTTTTTTACTGATGGTCCCTATAATGCTAACAAAGCTATGTAAAATTATGACTTCATCTACTATCTACATTGTTTTTCTTTGAAGCTAAAGGCAACAGTTAATAGTTCACAGCACCACAGTGCACTGTAAGAAGAACTGAAGGACACATAACGTAGTATGTACATTGGGAGATTTCAGAGAAGTATAGCATTCTCTGTGAGAAAAAAGAGGCCTGACTGGGCTATTTCGCATGCTATAGTGTTGCTGTCTCTAGCTCTCTATACTGTGTTGATGGCTTTAATTGCTTGTACTACTGTATTGATGACTGTACTGCTAATCCTGTAGTTTCTTTATTTCTGTTCATGAAACTAAATAGCACCCTTGGAAGACTCACTCTTGAATTTTGCATCTTCCTCAATTCAGAGGTAGCCTGTTCCTCAGGGACAGAAACACAAACCACTGAAAAAGAACTTCCTACTTTTGGGTAAAATTTAAAATCATGGTGCTTGCTGTCCTCCCCTCAAGAACATCCATAAACAACATTAATATTACCTTATGCTGTGAAAAGTTGGAATTGTATTTTAACATCTCATCTAATATCACTGAGGGCAACACAGACCTGAAAAGACTTCTGCAGCTCTATTCATTCCAGTGCATTTTTTTCCCTCAATGTCTTACATTACATAAACATATTCAGTTACTTTTTTTGATGGCTGTCTATTAGCCATAAACTAGATTTCTGCAACTGTTGGCCATAGAGATATCTGATTCCCTGTACTCTCTGAATGATTCAGAGAGAAGATGAGATACTAGTGTAGGATTTTCTGAAGAGGTAATAAAAGAGACATTAATCTGCCAGATGAAAATAACTCTTTGTTGTCAGCATGTCTCTGAACTGATGGATTAAATGTATGCTGAATTCTGAATGGAAAACATGTTTACAGGGTGCTGTGATTAATGGCCACAACAGTGCTACGTGCAGTAGTCCAGTACCGCTGAAGGACTTTAACAACCCTAGGCAGCCCTCAGTTCAAATCTGACATCCAAACTTCACTGCCATTTGAGACTCATATGCAAACCAGGCCTATATTCTTACAAAGTGCGCTCTTTATAGAAGAGGTTGAAAAAAGAATGTATTACCTTATAGGTAAAGCACAGTACTCCTGAGTCTGGACACCTGGATTTTATTTGTTTCCACTACAAAATTCTTGGATTACCTAAGGCAAATAATTTCTATGTTCCAATTTCCTAACAGTTAAAATAAGACTATAACAGCTCTATTTAAGAGATGTCTTGTGAGAAACTGTATTAATACACATGCTGTATGCTGTTGTTATGTGGGGCAGCAGTGACTGTCCTTGGATTCAGCCTCACTCCAGGTGCACACTGAGGACAAGGCTTTGGCCAGCCTGTTAGCAACCAGCTGTTGGGCAAGGAAGGTCAGAGCAGCTTGCTTCGGTGCTGGAGGCATCACTTCAGGAATGGCTGTTGCCTAGAAACACTCACGTACCTTAACTACTGTGCAAGACAAATGCATTGATCCCGCTTGGGGCAGACCTTAGAACAGCCTTAATTGCTTCATGGAGAATTCCCCTAAAGCTAGCTGTTTAACACTAAAACAAGGACCAGTTCAAAATATACCTTATAGTTTTAATAACCTTAGTGTTAAAGCAGCATATTCACTAACTGAAGACGCATTAACTGGGAGTCCTTTTTCAAGAAAAGGACAAGAATGATGAAATGACCCAGCAAGTGTCCAGCAGCTGATGAACCGGTCCAGGTGTAACCAGAGGAGGAATAAGATTTTTGATGTGTCTTCAGTACTTTATACAGTACTTTCATTTTTTAATTCGGCTGTCTCAGAATATTTTCCTTTTAAAGCTGTGGAAATATTTCTCTGGGAAGGAGTTGCTGTTACTCAAAACAGGCTTAATGGGGGGATGCTCTTTTGCCAGATAGGAGATTAGTACTGCTCTGACTTGCTGAGATCCTTACCAGGTCTGCACTGCACACAGCTATCAGACAGCATCTATGTAAAACTGGACCATGCTTTCCGCAAGAAGTGCTATCGTGGTTTTGTTGATCTCTACAGACTACTCTTCATACCTCTTGCACTGAAGGAGCCAGAGGAAAAAAGCTCCCAGCCATACATTGCTCACTGGAAAGCAGTAAGACTATGAGGAGTTTCTAAATGAATTTTGTGACAGTTTCCAAATCAGTAAAAAATGATTCTAAAGTCTGCTCTACATAATCAGGATACTCTAATAAATTTATATTCTTCATACTTGTTCACTATTTACTTAACAGTCAGTCACCAACTTTTTAGGTCTAAATGAAGTGCATAGTGAAGCACACTTGATACAAAGAGCCAATTACCGGTAACCGCTTGTTAATGAAACCAAATAAAGCTCACTTTGCACAAATTGGATCACTTCTCCTTTTCCTCTCCTCCCCAGTCTCCCTGCAATTATAACTAGCTGTTCTGTGATCAAGTGGTCTTGTCACACCACTGCCTGAAACACAGACCTATAAGCAGCATCAGCTTACACACAGCTTGTAGCTCAACATGTAGATAAAATAGCCAATAGCCACAGCCAAAGCACAGGTTGGAAAAGAGAGGGTTTCTTCCTTAGTCATGATCTGTCACTTAGATGATGGGAGCCCAGGAGACAGCAATCAGCTTCCTTCTACAGATGGCTGAGGGCTGCTCTCGCCATTCACTGCCCACACCTGACATGACCACCACCGCAGGCCCCCTCTTGGGCATGTGGCCATCTCAGCTGATCTCTGCCAGGAAATCCTTTCAACTGTCACTGAAAAATGGTAACGTCTCCAATTCAGCTTTGGGCACTGAGAGAGCAGACAGGGAATTGAGTTTCACAGCTTTGCCAAAAAACCTCCAGGGATGGTCTTGATGTTACTCTGAAAAAACACTTTTTAAAAGGATTTATTAAGGCTTTTCCGTGATGGGAAAAGTTCAGTCAGAAAAGCACCGTTTGGTACTGCTTTTCAGGAAGAGCTGTGAAAATAACTAAGTTTTTGGTCCAACAGCCAAACTTAAAAAAAAAAAACCTCACAACTTCTGATCTGAACCAAATGTACTATGTTTTCTTTCTTGTTTTCACTTAGACAGCTTCTGCCCTCCCTACTGTTAGGAATTCCAGCCAATTTAAAATAAAAATGTTTTATCTTTAGTGTTGGCAAAATAACCAAAAGCCCAACACTTCCTATTTCATGACATAATCCTCCATTAACATTATTTGGTAATCAGATCAAATGACATGGGTTACTCATTTTGACATTGCAAATAGTCTGGGTATGCTGATTCCAGCAAGTTTACTATTAGCAAAATAAAGAAAAAAAAATAAGAAAAGAAAACAAAACCCCAAATCACTTAGCTCTTTTTAGAATAGAATCTGTGAAATGCTAGACAGTGGAGAAAAAGAAAGAAGCTACAAAGAAGTGTCAGGGGCGAGCCTATATATCTATCCTGTGTACCCTTATCAAAATGCTGATCGTATGCTCCAGATGTGCATCCTTTTCCTTCAGAAAAATGCAAGTTCTGAAGACACAGCATAGATCTGAATCATCGGGGGAAAGTATAAATGTGATGGGAAAAGGGAGCGGGGAGAATAAACCAGCTTTTTAAAAAGTTTTCTCTATCTCATCTCAACAACATTTTTAGGTCAGAAGAAAAAGCCAGAAGAAAATCTCACAGTGCTTTTAATAAAGTTTCCCCCAGCAATCAGCTTGTTTTCAAGGAATTAGGCAAAGCAAAACCCGTGATGGAAATTGGTTACAGCAGTCTAACATATCACGGTTCCTTTAGCTTGTTTAGAAGGAAGGAATGGAAAAGGCACTAACAGGAAAGTCCTGCTTTCCCTTCCAAATTCTTGGAAGTGGCTCTGCTCTTTCAGCTGTAACAGTCAATGTTTTCTGCCTGTCATTATGGAGAATACTCTGACACATTAAGCTCTTCTCAGTGATGTTTGGGGAATGGAGTTGACCAAGTGTCACTGTAATTACTGTGGGATTGGAGTGCGCAATGTAGATCAGAAGCAATGATGAGCTACAATCTAGCACCATGATTGAACACCAAGGGCCTAATTCTGCTTCTGCCTTAAATTATGCTATTAAAATAATTTGAACTGATGGGTGTACAATGCCACTAACACTTTCCTAAGTACAACAGACTTTCTCAGTTATATGATATTGATAGTCTCATGACAGATTTCTTGTGAAAGAAAATCACCTAGCCCTCCTGAATTTATGTAAAGAAAAAAGTCAACAGTTTTCTCAATTGATTATTTTTCTCTGAAAAAAAAAAAGTGCATTTCAATTATATAACAAGTTTTAAGATGCCCTTCGAGAAAAATACACATCTTCTTATCCTTTTCGCCAGTACTACCTGGGGTGAAAATTTTTACTGGAACAGTAAGCCTGGCAAATCCATGTACTGGATTCTTCAGAATCTTTTCTCCTTGAGAAAGAGCAGCTTTCCAGAATGTGAAAATTACTGTCTTGATTGACATCCTTTATTTCAAAATATCTTCTTATTGCTAAATCATTAATTACTTTGTTATCATGAAAAAAAAAGAAATTATTTCTCATAAACAAGCTCTTTCCTCTTGCCCTGAAAACAGCTGTCCTAACTGAGTAACACAAATTACAGATGAAGAAGCAGAATTTAGGAATAGAGGCTGTTTCATCATTTTCTGAAGAGATTTCTGTTCTTTTTTTTTTAAAGTTCCTTAGAAATGGACTGAGTGGCTGGACTGTGGGAGGTTATAAATATATTCTAGAAGAAGTGCTTATTCAAGCAAATAGCTAAGATTCTTCAGAATAAACAGCTGAATTGTTTTATTGATTGTATATTTATTAGGAGAAGGACATGGGAAACACTCATTGCCAAAACCAGAAGTATTCTGTAGCACACAGCATGGGAAAAATCACTGTCCTGCAAACATGGGGATCCAACATATTGTAACACAGAAATTAGAGAATGAGTCTGTAACTCAGCTCTTCACAGATCCAAAGGCAAATCACTTGCCTGCACCTTCATTTCCTGATGTATAACTAAAAATAACTACTATTGCTTATAAGAGGATTACCATTTGAATGCATTACTACTAGTAATCATTAAAAAAAAAAAAAAACAAACTCTAAAAGTTTCCAAAAAGTTTCCAACAACATTGCCATTATTATTCTTCAAATCGAAGAACACAGGGAAACAACTTTTACAAGAGGCTTTTAAATCTTCAAAAATTGAGGGATTCAGAATAAATATAAAAATGAAAAGACATGACAGAATAGAGAGATCTGATCCCATTTTTGCTGTACATCTCATTCCTGGGCTTCACTGCCTTTCCAGGGATCTGAGCTTTTCCATATAACTTTCTAGGGACACATTAAGATGCTTTTTAATTATGACCCCTCTGCGTGCTTGCAAAATATGGATGTTGTGATTTTTCAGTTCCAAATACAAATAAAAAATAGTAAAAGAAATTCCTCCTGCAGAGGCCAAAAATGAATTTTGTTTCAGTATAATTGATAAAATGTTTCACTTTCATTTTGTTTTAAGACTTCCAAAATGTAAGTTTTAAAAAGTTGCTTTTGGATATTTTTTAAAAAACATTTATAGAAATTATATAGACTTTTCCTAACACTTCCCAATTGAAAGGTCTTTTTGTGATTAATTAGTATTTGGATAAAGAAGTGATTCTTTTTCCTTTCCCTGATCTTCAGCTGGTAAATAATTATCTAATTAGTGTAAGGTCAACTTACACATGCAGAGGATGCTGCTCTTGTCTCTAAACAATTTAGCCACAGATCTTTCTGTAGTCCTGTAAATGTAGCTACAAGCATGCCTGTGATGTGTACATCAGGAGGGAAATACTGGCACTTCGACTACTCAAAACATGAGAAGAACAGTTTCTTCTCAAAGTGTACTCCTGGACTACTTCTTCTAAAGAGTGGAGAAACAGGGAACAGAAAAAGTTATTTAACTATTTCACATTTAATTAAAAACAATGTGATTTGACTTTTGGTTGACTGCTCAGACAAGTTCGTGCTCCCCAAACCCTCTCACCCATTCACAGCTGATTAACTACTGGCCTTGGTCCACATGAGGCACTCTAAAGTCAGTGTTAGGCTCTCTGTCGACTGCTGTGGGTTTTCTTATATATCCCTGTAAGAAGATGATTTGTTTGAATCTTTGAAGGTGGCTATTCTTTGCAAGACAAAATGTGAACATCACCACAAGAAAAACTTCCCTCAGTTCTAAAATGAGACACTGATAATATATGCTTCAAACGATGACTGCTGGTAAGGCATCTAAGAATGGGCATAAAGTCAAGGAAGATTTTGTTTTCATTCCTTTTATTAGTTCTTGAGGGAACAGAAAGAAATCCTGCAGCCTTTGAAAAGATCAGAGGAGAGTGATGGATCAAGACTGAGGTAATACTTCCTGCATTTGAAAAACAATATCTGAATAGTTCTCTGGAGGATGTATTGTAAATTCTCAAAATTAAGCACTTTTTTGAAGAATGATCTTAAAAGTTTATCTTCATCTTTCTTTCTTTTCATAATCTACTGTCTACTTTTCACATTTCTACTGAATCCTGAGGGCTTACCATACACATTCAGCTCACAGGAAATCTCGTTATCTTTCAATGCTAGGCATCCCATCCCATTGTTGTGCCAGCAGCACAGGCTACTTCTGTAAGATTCTGTATACTGTGTTATTTCCTACTGTTGGATGTACAAGAATCATTCAAACAGGAGAATATAGCAGTTCCTCCTGTGGCCCATTTATTTACAGAAGTCAGAGTGTTTTATACCAGTAGCACAGCATATTATGTGCCTGGGAAAAAGTCTTGGCAAAAGTAAAGAATTACAAAAAGCATCCAAAATGGGGAAGTTTCTGTTCAGCACTCTGAAACGTGAACTCTCTGTGATCTATTCAATTTGTTCCAAGGCTGAAATACTTTCAAATGAAAAAAATGGTAAATGGAGCTCCAATCACCATAAGCGGCAGCAGAGAATCATTAAGAATAACAAGTGGAGAATTTTTATAGTATATTTAGAGAACTCTACTACCTTCCCTGCCCCGAGCGGCACAGGGGGGAAGAGGGAATGGGGGTTGCGGTCAGTTCATCACGCATTGTTTTACGTTGCTGCTTCATAGTCGGGGGAAGAAGTCCTCACATTCCTCCCCTGCTCTGTTGTGGGGTCCCTCCCATGGGCCACAGTCCTTCATGAAACTGCTCCGGCATGGGTCATCTCTTCCACGGGGTGCAGTCCCTCTAGAACTGCTGCCCCAGCGGGCCCTCCACGGGCCACAGCATCCTTCAGGCATCCACCTCCCCCAGTGTGGGGTCCTTCACGGGCTCCAAGTGGATCTCTGCTCCTCCATGGACCTCCATGGGCTGCAGGGGGACAACCTGCTCCACCATGGTCATCACCACAGGCTGCAGGGGAATCTTGGCCAGGAGCCACATTACTCCTCCCCCTCCTTCTTCACTGACCTTGGCGTCTGCAGCCATTCCTCTCACAAGAAAAGTTCTTCACCACAGGCTGGCAGATGCCTCTCAGAATCTCTTCACATCATCCATCTCATCTCCTCTCCACTTCTTGCAGCCAGGCCGGGCCGAGTTGCGCCCAGTCGGCCGCCTGGCAAGAGGCCAGAGGGTGAGGCCTGCAAGGCCCATGAGACCTGCGCCTCCCCCTCTGCGCCTCTGCCCCGCTCAGCTGCTTCACATCTTCACTTCTCTCTCTTTTTTTTTTCTGTTTTCCCCTTCTTAAATACGTTATTGCAGAGGCATTATCAGGGAACATTCTGCTACCAATCGGCTTGGCCTTGGCCAGCAGCAAGTCCGCCCTAGGCCCGGCTGAGTCCACTGAACAAAGGGGAGCGACTTCTAGGAGTTTCCTACAGAAACTACCACCTTAGGCCCCCCCTCACTAAACAAAACCACAACAAATGTACACAATACTTTTCAGCCTTCTTTATCCCCCGTATAGCTGCTAAGTTTTGCTGATGAGGTTGCACGCTTTGCTATTCCTTTCTTAATGCAGTACTTTGGAGGAAAAGGAAAGAGCTTGAAGCTTTTTCTTCTGCTCTAAACGTTGCCTGGGTTCCAAATGGAGCAGCGGCAGAGCTGCATCTATGTGGCAGTGACTAAACACTAAAAAGGGACTGGATACTGGAGTTTCTTTTCTGCTCAGTAAATGAGCCACATGTGTCAGTACTATATTCCCACAATTTGACTATAGTGGGGTTCCTTGAGATCTTCAGGAAATAACTAACCAAATAGGCAGCAATGAGTGAGCTCCAGTGAAGCTTGGAGCTGTGCACTGAACTACATTACTGCACAACAGACCTAACAGACTACGTGTTAAGGTAACACACTATGACCTTATGTCACACAATGAAACTGGGAAAGTTGCAGTAAAATGCACACCAGACATAAAATAGACTTTAATAAGATGAAGTGAGCTGTAGGACTGCTGGGCAGTAACACTTGGAAAGGTGTTCAGCATTGTAGTTTACCATTGTAAATTAATGTAAAAAGCAGAGTTGTGTGAGCTAGCTACATTCGCTTAAAAAAAAAAAACAGAGAAAGTAAAAAAGGGAGCATCTGTTAGCATAACATCTTTCATAATTTGCTTATCTGTATAACATTCTGTAGATGGCAGTGTGGGTAAACCATCTCTGAATTCATAATATTGCAGTACTTGGCTTCTTTGCATATATAAGACAGCAATATAAGCTAGTACAGACTTTGTCAGTAAGAAAACACAGGGAATTTTTGTAAACCGAAATCAACTGAACATTCATATGGCAAGGACCTCCTGGGACATACCTGCTTTCTAAACTGCGGCTAGGTTAGATCCCAGTTCTCACTTCCCATTTTATGTATCATGACAAATCTAATTCTGAATCATCTGGGATACACCTACTATTAATACTTGTACTTACATAATGGCTTATAGCGCCGCACAATCTATGTTAGGAATAACTTTAGAATGGCTTCAGATAGCTGCTGCTCCCTTCCCGCTGCTTGGGATCAAATCTAAGGCACAGCTTTGGAGCTAAAAGTCTCTTTACATTTCTGATCTTTGGAATTTTCAGCCCCAATTTATGGCTGGAGATCAGGTCCTCTCTTAGCTGCTCATTTGGGGTGTCCAGACACATACATGCGATTCGTAGCCATACATAGTTGGCATGTCAGCCTAGTCCTGACCAGTTTCAGCAGAAAAAAAAAACCCTAGTTTTTATTAGGTTTCTCTTCAGAACTATTCCCAAATCCTAAAGTGATGCCCCACACCACTTTCATTGAGGTACTGGGATTAAAACTGACATGGCAAAATGAAAAAGCCTGATGTATACAGTATTCCCATCAGGACTCTGAAGTGATTGCTTTAAAGCCCTCTTTGCAATGTACCTACATGTCTTAGTAAATCTAGGAGTTCTGAAATGTTCAGAGCCATTTAAGCCTATAACCAAAATACATATATGAGACAGACAACAAAGGCTATTTCCTAATTTCTTTTCTCTGCCAAATAGGAGTCCTCATATAGTTTGGGCACAGTTCTGTTGGTCTTAATCTTTAAAGATTACAATAATCTCAGATCAGGTTTGGGTTCCAGACCAGAAGCCCAGTGCTAGGCAGTGGGAACAGGAGGTCCACTGAGGCCCAGCACTAGATCCTTGGCCTAAAGCAGCCCCCATGGGATGGGGCCTCCCTGGGCACAGGCCTCCCTACAGCGCTGCCAGGGAAGCCTCACCCCAAGGCCATCAGCACAAGGGAACAGCTTTGGGGTGCACTGGCCCTGGGCCTCGCAGCCAGACCCCCAGGAGAGGGGGGCTGTACTCGGGACCCTGTCCCTCCAGGTGTATTTCTGGCAAAAGTCAATCCTATATAACATAGCCCCTATTTTAAAGGTGAGCAAATAAAAAACATGTTGGTTTGAACTCTTTTTTTTAGTCCTTCCTCCAGTAAGCAGGATGCTACAGAGTTGAGTCCAAGTTTTTATTTGAACTCTGAACAGTTCAAGGATGAATGAGGCATGTTTGGCTCTTTGCTTCCTACCTTGGCTCCCCCTTACTTTGTTTTAGATTAATGCTGACCTGATGCAGATTTATCAATGAGAACAGTGATTCTACTCCACCAAGCCAGCATTGATGGAACTGAAACAGTAACATCCACTTTTGTGATATAAACATAGGCCATCAAATCCTTTTAAAGGAGAATCCATTCATAACATGCAGAATGTGTGCCTGAAATGAATTGATCTATAATATTTAGTGATGATGATTGATTTCTACCCAGAGGCAGGAGACAATTCAGTCTTTTTATCACCTTATGTTAAATCTCTATCCTATTCATGTCAAATTGTTGAGCAGAATGAAAATGAGAACTTTTGGTGCTTGAAAGATAGAAATACTTTTCATTGCCAGCAAGGCATTTTCTTTCCTTTACAAAATCTTTGTTAAAATGGGTAAGTTCATATATTTAATATAAAAACGTGAGTTGAGGATTTTGAACTTTAGCAAGTAGAATAGCTACTAGTTTTGGTATATCCTGCCTATGAAAGTAGGATGCAGTTTCCCCAAAAAGAGATTTAACCCAAGACATGAAGCTTATGCTTTTTCCTCTTGTCAAAAATATTAAGTTGACTTAGCACAATCCAGGCTTCAGCTTTCAATTTCAATTTAAAGTTGGCATATTCATCAACCCAATGCACCTTATGCATTGATCCTTCACTGACATTCATTCAAGGGAATGATAGGTTTCATGAAATTTCATCCAGATCCACCAACACTTCACGTGGCACTTGCTTTTCCCACAAAAAATCTGCATCCAAAGTTGACCTCAGTTACAAAGTGTTCTTGGGAGGTCAGACTTGCTGCTTTTGTGGGAAATGGATACAGGTTTCCCCTGTACTAGTGTCGTCTTTGAATTTAGCTGCTACATTTCTACCATTTACTGAGATAAAACTCACAAATATCACAGGTATTTTTAAAATTATTGCTGTTGGTTTATTTTTGTGGTAAGTATTCATCTAATCCAATAAAGAGGAAAATGAAGTGCAGAGGAGAAAAACGTTAAAACTTTGTCTCAAGTTACTTATTACTCTTTTCCTCTAACATGCAGCAGGAAGCGTTTTTAAGTATCTTTAGGTGTAACTCACAGAACGCACCAAGTCAACTCACTAGGATATTTTAAAACAAAGAAACGTGTACATATTTATGTAAGCAACCCTTTCTTGCTAGGCATTCATTCTATGAAATATTTATCAGGAATTCCATTCTTTCTCCCACATGATTTACCCGTAAATCACCTACCTGATCTTCCTCCAGTAAACCTCCTAGTCCTATCCTACAAAACTTTTTAGTTTATCTTTAAAAACTTTTATCTGCTTTATCTAGATATTTATTTGGTCACTGGATTTCTAGTTGTTTAGTCCTTTATATCTCCCTGACCACAGGGAGTTTCGTATAGGGAAAGCACCAGAGTGGAGACTGCTTACACCTTTGGTCGGTTATGTGATGAAACAGTGTCCCCTTCCTCTCACTTCAGCTCACGCCAGGCTGGTCGGAGGCATATTTGTAGTCTCCCTGCTTTGATTTCAGCTGAGATTGCCTCACACATTTAATAACAGACAAAACTCAAAGTACTTTTGCTCTTCAGCGCACAGCTGCTCACAGGTAAGTTTTGTGATGATATGAATCCCTAACATTGGGAGAAAGTTTAGGTAAAATGTTATGTTTGTGATGTCTCTGTTCATTTTAAAAGAAGTATAAATGAGAAATACAACAAATTTTGCAGGATTGTGCTCTGGACTTGAGTCAGCAGTGAAACACTGTAGATATTTAAGTAAACTATTTTTGTCATCCTTCTGTATCTCTGTACTTAGCATAGCACTTGTGCTTTCTTAGCTTTAACTGACACTCTGCTCACCACCCCTGGACCTGGCTCCCAGTAAGTATTTTTTAAAAAAATTAAACAAGTTGTCTTTTCTATATTCAGATAAGTTTTCTAGTCCTGGTGTCTTTCATTTTCTAATAGCCATCTGCTCATGTTACTTTTTGATGAAGTTGCTAGGTCAATCACAAAAACAACAATTTTTTTTTTAAAAAAGACTCAAAGAATGTATTTGTATATGGCCAGTGGAATAAGATTTGCACAGACCTCCTCTTCACTTCTTGTACAGAGAGGAATTTTAATGACAACTGCTAAGGCTCTCTGCCAGAGTTAATCAATACTAAATATACAAATATAAAATAGAAGCAGGGCCTAAAATTTTCAGTTAATATTATGCAACAGTGCAAATCAAACAGAAGACTTAACTCCCTATTTTAAAGCTGAAAGTTAATGTCTGACTACTCTGATTTTTTTAGGACTGTGGCTCATGTCCCATGAGTTCTGCAGATTCCCACTGAAAACATAAAATTAATGTTAGTTTTGATGAGATACATAATAACTTTAGAAAGTAAGGTTGTTGTTTTTTTTCACAAGTTAAACAATAGAATTTATCTGAACAAAACTTCCTATCTTCCAGTACCATTTATTTTATATTCAAATATTTGTGCCAACTGCCTTGAATTTTTTTGCTGACTTTGAGAAGGACAGGAGTGGGGATATAGTCTAACTGTCTTTTATTAGGTTCACCTGTATTTCATGGTGGTTTTTTAGCACAGTTACTGAAAGATCAGTTGTAATTTTAATAATTATTCACACATAGAATGTACATTTTTTAAAAACAGGATTTTTTTCTTCACAGTAAAGTTTTTATTGCCTTTTGAAACATGGCAATGATAGGATATATAAAATTAAATCTGTAGTTGCAAGTTGCAAATATGCCTGACCAAAGTTTATTTCTAGTAATTTACACTAACAGTTTTGTATTGGTTTAGGTGACTTTTCTGAGTTAGGTTTGAAGAAAACAGGTTTTTTTTTTGTTTGTTTGATTGGGTTTTTTTTTTTGCCTCGTATGATTGAAAGTATCTGGCAAATTACATATTAATTTTTTATGATTGCGGTAAAAATTTGAGTCCTACTTATATTTCTCCTGATTGACTTACAGGAAAAAATATAGCAGAGATGCATCTTTATTTCAGTTAATCATCTTCATGTTCTTTCTTAGTAAGGTTTTTCATTCATATACGAATACTGTCCCAAGCCAGATTGAAATCCATTCTAAAATGACTTCTGTTACCAAATAGTTTCCCTCCTTTCTTTTATACTCTGTACGTAGTTCTTTCATATTGACAAAAACTTTATGATTGATTTTGATTAACAGTTAAATCAAGAGCATTCATAGAGGGTAGCTTTATGATAAAATCAATAGATCTGCTTAGCAGGACTTCAGGTTTTTAATCAGGAAGCAAGCTCTCTGTAAACTTGTAAACAAGTGAAAGAACAGTACATCAGTCTTGCATACAAACTGAGATTCAGTTCTAAAATATAATAACTTGTTTTGTAGATTCCTGTATTGTTTTGGGAAAAGTAAGTTTGGGAATCCATCTAAGTATTACTAGAGACCATAGAAGTCATAGCTGCGGACCAGCCTGACCTGACTTTCACACAATAAAGAGACAATAGATGACTAATGTTCAAACACCTCAGCAAATGACGGAATGACTTGCTCTTCTGTGGTAAAGGTAGGATAAACTCCACAATACTTTTCACATAGGAAAAAACCCTTTTTCTTCTAAGATTATGTCAGCTAAGCCACACTGAACAACTTAATTTCTCACCCACAGCAAGCAGTATTTGGTAAGTATTATAAAAGACACATGTTCCACACAGCCATTTCCTTGGTTCAATCTTCCGTTACCTTCTAGTCCAGAATGGTAACAAGTTATTTACATCAACTAGAAGAATTATACCTATTACCCATGCAGGGCTGGCCCTTCCTGAGTCAGTCTTACTCACAATTTATCATGTTCTGGTTTTATTTCCCAAATAATGTCTTCCATCAAACTGACAAGTCCTTTTCTTTAACTTGCTTCCATTATAAATATCCCACCTCTTAAATCTGACATGGGTGAGGCAGAAAGGGCTTCCATGTGGGCAGAAGACATTTTCATTTTCTGTAGCTGTTGTTGAATGTTATTTGTGTTTTTACATCACTTCAGCATAATGCATCTTATGACAACTGACAGGTCTATAATGGGATTTTTTTGCTATTGTCATCAAGTTTCTGAAAAAAAGAGACAAGTTTTACCAGTTTTGACCTGTAAGCATTTGTCAAATATTGGACTTATAAATTGTTTTTATATCTTTAAGCTACTGATTTGTTGCCAAACATAAGTAACAATGCTAATCACAACCCTGTAATTGATTCATTTTGGACTGCTCACTTTTCTGAAATTATTTTCTCTGTTTAGATCTCTAGTGAAGTTTCTGCTCATCTGGCTTGAGACCAGAGACAAAATTTTCACTTACACACAAGGAGTATGTTGTAAGGCTCTTTTTAAATTATCTCCAGGCTTTGCTTACTGTTTGATTCCATGGAGATAATACGTCTTGTAGCTTATCACATCTTCAGAAAGAAAACAACGTATTAAGCATTATACAAAGGTATTTTAAAAATGTATATCAAATTAATAGCGCCAACAAAAAAGTGAAAAAATATCAACAAAATCAGTTTTTGTTAGACCAAAATGATGATTAATAATCTTGGATTTGGAAGATGAAAAAGACTCAGATGTTTGTCTAAGCGTTTTTGGTTGGAGTTCTCTACTAAAAATTCCCGGAAAAATATATTCTTTGCATGTATTTTTTTGAAAATCATAAAGTTTTGGTTTTGATAATGAAAAATGTTTTGGAAATTTGGGTTGGTTCAGATTAGAATTAATCTGAATAGTACAATACTGTTGAAATACTACAGAAATATTACAATAATATTATTGTTTACTGTGTTGAAAAAAGTTGGTGGATTTGGACCAGTTTCCAGGGAAATGGCATTTGTATCAGAAGAAAATCCTTTTCTGAATAACATATGGTTAGTGTACTTTCATGGTTTTGGCAGGTTAGCTAAGGACTGAAAGACAGAATCAGAGAATAAATGACTTTCACCAGTGGAGGCATTCTCTCCCAAGCAGATTGAAGCTACGAGGGGAGAGAAGGGGAAATTCATGGAGCTGTCATTTATGATTAAACAGTTATATTGTTAGACAGTGTACTTTGATTTCAGATCTATCATTTTTGTAATGCTCCTTGAAGTTAAATGGATTTTTAAAGTCAAGTTAAAAATTCCAAGAACATGTTTTGTTATGACTAGAGTATCTGGGTTCTTGATGATTGGCCCACACTGCTGCAAAAACAACCTCAGAGAAGAAAAGCCCTGTTCCATGTCTCCACTGTGTGTTCTGTCTGACAGGCTCTATTTTAATGAACATTGCCCTTTGCTTTAAACACTGTAATTAAAAGTTAATCAACTGATAAATAGTAAGTGATATGGAATAGTAATACACTAAATGGGAAAGCACAATATTCAATTATTAGGAAGTTGTTAACCCTGTTAGATAATCATCATCGGCAAATAAGCAAACAAGTGTTCAGTCTAGTGCTGCATCTAAACATGCAAAACATCTGGAATGAACGGATGAGCCAGTGGTTTATGCTGCTTCCTTTCCAAAGGTTAAAAAAAAAAACCAAACCAAACCAAACCAAAACACCAACCACACACAGAGGTTAATTTCAGACACTATAAAATACTACTTTTTGCAGACTGGAGAGAAAAAGCTAGTTGACATACACTGCACTGAAGGATGCCATAGTAAATGCAAATGCAGTAGTCTGTATTATCACACAGAACATTTCAGGAGAGTAGACATGAAATCAGCTGGGAAAGTACAGCTTTGAAGCTGTACTTCCAAAAAGATGAAAATATCAGAATTCTTGCATTTTTGTCAAAAGTGACAAGAAAAACAACAACAAAAAAAGACCAACTTGTTTTCTTCTAAACAACTTGCAGAGAAAGAAAAAGCAGAGAGCAGGCACACTTCATCCTACCTCATTTAGAATCTTCCATCAGAAGACAAAATATTAGCTGGTTAGCAGTTGCACGAATTAAGTGGCTAGTTGTTAATTAATACCCAAAAATACCTGCATAAGCCATATGATACCATTCAGAAGTTTTCATGATGCGTAACCATAGCAACATCTATAACATAAGTTGTAAACATATATTAGCATTATGTTATTGTATGTGCTTTATAGAGCTATAATACTTCTACTTGGTTTTGGATTAGATTTTGCTAAGTAGAGATACAGCAAAAGAAGAGTGCACAAGCATTTGAGAAGATTTACATGTAAAAGAAACAAGATTTCTTAGCAAGAACAATTTGGTCAATGTTTTATAAGTGAGGCCACTCTAGTGCTCTGAAAAGAAGTGAATCACTACCTGTCATCAAGACCTGATGTTGTAGTATATTAGGCTGAGAAGCTGCCCAGACCCAGTCACACGGCCAGTGCTAACAGAGGGGGAAGTACAACTGCAACCCGCTCTCCCTTTCTCCCCCTGTAAATCTACATTTATCATTGTCCGCCATCTGCATGTTCATTTTCAGGCATCGATGACTTCTGAAACAAAGCTAGGATTTTGCATACAGTTGATATTTGTACTTTTGATTCAGGGGACGCCAAATCTTTTTAAAGAAACCGTGACCCATCTCAGAATTCACAAGGCAATTGCTTGGGTGCATATATTTACCTGAGAGGGTAAGGCTTTGGAAACACATTCCATTTTTTAGGTGTATGTTGTAATGTAAATGGTCTGCATACGCTTGTTCTTATAAAAATATGGTCATATAAATCGTTCTTCCTTACTTTTGCCCGTGACTAAATATATCATCCCAAACAAAGACTTTATTGATGCAACTGTATATTCACAGGGCAGAACCCGATGTGACTGACACAAATAAGGGAAGATTCCTGCAACTTAAAGAATACATCAGGTAACACAGTGCAGGTATAACCATAGGACCCAAATGATTTTGCTTATAGTTATTATATTAGAAAAGTTACAGATTTTTATATAAACTAGAATATTAAGGTTGCCAGTTTGCACAAAAAAAAAACCCAAAAACAAGCAAACAAAAAAACCCCACCCAACAACAAACCCAAAAAACCAAAAACACCAGTACATGCGTCCTTCACATAGCATCTCATTCTCAGTTCATACCAGTTAAAATTTATTTCTGGAAAACTTGCCGAACTGGTAGCTTCAGCTGGCTACATTTAAAACCTTAATGATGAATACGGATGCTATGAACTAGTTTAATAAATGAATATAGAAGATAAAACCTTAGTGCCTGGTACTTTTCTAGTATTTTGAAAGTCACAGTTAAATAAGCATCATGTGGGCTTATCTGGGGGAAGCCATGATTAACATCCATTGTTAACACTGTTAAATGACAAATGTTTATCTCCTGTATTTTTCATAGAATCATAGAATCATAGAATGGTTAGGGTTGGAAAGGACCTTCAAAGGTCATCTAGTCCAACCCCCCTGCAAGGAGCAGGGACATCCCTGACTAGGTCAGGTTGCTCAGAGCCTCATCCAGCCTGGCCTTGAACGCTCCCAGAGATGGGGCCTCCACCACCTCTCTGGGCAACCTGTTCCAGTGTTCTACAACTCGCATTGTAAAAAATTTTTTCCTAATTTCTAATCTAAATCTACCTCCCTCTATTTTAAAACCATTACCTCTCGTCCTATTGCAACAGGCCCTACTAAACAGCCTCTCCCCATCTTTCTTGTAGGCCCCCTTGAGGTACTGGAAGACCGCTATCAGGTCTCCCCGGAGCCTCCTCTTCTCCAGGCTGAACAGCCCCAACTCTCTCAGCCTGTCCTCATAAGAGAGGTGCTCCAGCCCTTTTATCATCTTCGTGGCCCTCCTCTGGGCCTTCTCCAACTGGTCCATGTCCTTCTTGTGCTGGGGGCTCCAGAACTGGACACAGTACTCCAGGTGGGGTCTCACCAGGGCAGAGTAGAGGGGGAGAATCACCTCCCTCGACCTGCTGGCCATGCTCCTCTTGATGCAGCCCAGGATGCGGTTGGCCTTCTGGGCCGCAAGGGCGCATTGACGGCTCATGTTAAGCTTCTCATCCACCAGCACTCCCAAGTCCTTCTCCTCAGGGCTGCTCTCAATCCATTCTCCGCCCAGCCTGTCTTTGTGCCTGGGATTGCCATGACCCAGGTGCAGGACCTTGCACTTGGCCTGGTTGAACTTCATGAGGTTGGCACGGGCCCACCTCTCCAGCCTGTCAAGGTCCCTCTGCATGGCATCCCTCCCTTGCAGCATGTCGACGGCACCACACAACTTGGTGTTGTCAGCGAACTTGCTGAGGGTGCACTCTATCCCACTGTCCATGTCGCTGACAAAGATGTTGAACAGGGCCGGGCCCAGCACGGACCCCTGAGGGACGCCACTCGTGACCGGTCTCCACCTGGACATTGAGCCGTTGACCACCACTCTCTGAGTGCGACCATCCAGCCAACTCCTTATCCACCGAGTGGTCCGTCCATCAAACCCATGTCTCTCTAGTTTAGAGAGAAGGATGTCGTGTGGGACAGTGTCAAAAGCTTTGCACAAGTCCAGGTAGATGATGTCAGTTGCTCGTCCCTTGTCCACCGTTGCCGTCACCCCGTCATAGAAGGCCACCAAATTGGTCAGGCACAATCTGCTCTTGAGGAAGCCATGTTGGCTGTCACCAACCACCTCCTTGCTCTCCATGTGCCTTAGCATGGTTTCCAGGAGAATCTGCCAGGCACAGAGGTGAGGCTGACCGGCCTGTAGTTACCTGGGTCTTCCTTATTCCCCTTTTTAAAAATGGGGGTTATGTTCCCCCTCTTCCAGTCATCGGGGACCTCACCAGACCGCCACGACTTCTCAAATATGATGGCCAGTGGCTTGGCAACTTCATCTGCCACTTCCCTCAGGACCCGCGGATGGATCTCATCAGGACCCATGGACTTGTGCACCTTCAGGTTCCTCAGATGATCCCGAACCTGCTCTTCGAGTACAATGGGCAGTTCTTCATTCTCGCAGTCCCTGCTTGCACCTTCTACAGCTTGGGCGGTGGGACAGGAACTCTTGTCGGTGAAGACGGAGGCAAAAAAGTCATTGAGAACCTCAGCCTTCTCCATGTCCTGGGTAACCAGGATACCAGTTCCCTTCTGGAGGGGGCCTACATTTACCCTGGACTTTCTTTTGTCCCCTACGTACCTATAAAAGCTCTTCTTGTTGCATTTTATATCCCTGGCCAGATTCAGTTCTGCCAGGGCTTTGGCCTTCCTTACCTTATCCCTGGCCACTCACGCAGCCTCTTTGTAGTCCTCCCAGGCTACCTGTCCCCACTTCCACCCTCTGTAGGCTTCCTTTTTCACTTTCAGTCGGTCCAGGAGCTCCTTGCTCATCCACGCCGGCCTCCTGGCCTTTTTGCCTGACTTGTTTTTCATCGGGATGCGCCTCTGCTGAGCTTGGAGGAGGTGCTCCTTGAATATGGACCAACTTTCCTGGGCCCCTCTTCCCTCCAGGGCCGACTCCCATGGCACTTGGCCCATCAGGTCCCTTTTCCTACAACTCAAAAGATTTTACAGCTCACGTAACATTCAATTAAACATCAAAACCAAGACGACACATACAAACCAGAAGAAGAGGAAAGGGATAAGGTTTACAAGTGTAGAGTCTAACACTAATATCTGTTACACTAGTTGCCTAATATTGATTTTTAAAAAAATTTATGAGATGAGAAATCACAACACATTTCTTTCATCTGATCATCTGTTTCTTCCTAGATCAATCACCCCAAAAATAATATTTTCAAAAATTATTTCAAAATTATTACTTTGATATTTCAGAATTCATTGACATTTTTATTTATTTAAAGTTGGAAGGAGGATTCAGGCTTACGGAAACTTCAAAAAGAAACAAACACATGGGCAGAATCCTGTGTTCATATTCAATGATTCCATATGGAAAAAAAGCTAGGGAAAATCTGCCCTTGATATGCAATTTATTGGAAAAAAAAAAAAAGGGAAAGCCTAGATTCTGAACACCACAAGAGTTTTAAGAACAGTTTTTATAATTTCATTCTTCCTCTGCTTACACACAATGTTGATCCCACAGTCTTCCCAAACAGGTTCATCTAATAGGAAAATGCTGACAGATCTCTGTTGTCTATTCTTTACAGTTCATTAATTTCACAACAATTGTATGGTGCCTGTCATGTATTTGAGTTTCTATAATGTACGGCAGAGCTGAGTGTTGCTGCCTTGAGGAAACAACATGGCGTTAGAAAGCATACTTCTACTTAAAGCTACTACCAGTTCCTGCAAAATAGAATCAATGATGTAAAACTTTTGCGCCAGAGAAAGGCTATCCTGACAGGTCATGACACATTTTGAAATCACTTATTTCAAATACTTTGATATTGTATTATGTCATATGATGGTGCAAAGGGCCTAAAATATTTTGGTCAGGAGGAATGGATTCTTTTTTTTTTTAAAAAGAGAATTTTGAAATGTACAGATTTAACTTTCACACATAATGAAGTATGACTCTGAAAGGGACATGTCTGCTGTGGAATGGAATTTTATCCCCTCACAGTTTTTATCCCATGAGTGCTGGATCCAAGGTATGTTATTTTAGCATGTGTTGTTCCTTCTGACTGCTGTTTTTTAAAAATTCAGAACTACACATTTTTTTTCTGTTAGTGGCATAATAAACTTAATTCCCTAGAAGAAATCACTGTTCACTTAGTTAGTTGTTTTTCATACATACACATGTAGAATTTTTTACTTTTTTGGCTTATAGAGACAGACAAAGTGTATTAGAGAAGACAGAGTTCATCTCCTTATAGGAGGTAACTATTTGGCTTTGGTATTAATTCTGATTAGTAACTGTCGTAGTTAAGCCCCGATCGGGACCAGACTATGCAGTCTCTCTCTCACTCCCCCCACCTTCCGAGAAAACAGGGAGAGAAAATATAAGGAAAAACGGCTCGAGGTTTGAGATAAGGACAGGGAGAAATCCTTAAAGTTACCATCACAGGCAAAACAGACTCGAATTGGGGAAAACTATTCATTTATTACAACAAACAGCAGGAGAATGAGACAGAGAACAAGATAACCTCCATCCACCCCTCCCTCTTCCCAAGCTTAACATTATCTCTACTACCTTCCCCTCCCTGAGCGGCACAGCGGGGAAGAGGGAATGGGGGTCGCGGTCAGTTCATCACATGTTGTTTCACGCCACTGCTTCATGGTTGGGGGAAGAAGTCCTCACATTCCTCCCCTGCTCCAGTGTGGGGTCCCACGCCTACGCCACAGTCCTTCATGAAACTGCTCCGGCGTGGGTCATCTCTTCCACGGGTGCAGTCCCTCTAGAACAGCTGTCCCAGCAGGCCCTCCACGGGCCACAGCCTCCTTCAGGCATCCACCTCCCCCAGTGTGGGGTCCTTCACGGGCTCCAAGTGGATCTCTGCTCCTCCGTGGACCTCCATGGGCTGCAGGGGGACAACCTGCTCCACCATGGTCGTCACCACAGGCTGCAGGGGAATCTTGGCCAGGAGCCGCATTACTCCTCCCCCTCCTTCTTCACTGACCTTGGCGTCTGCAGCCGTTCCTCACAACAGGCTGGTAGATGTCTCTCAGGATCTTTTTTACATCTTATTCACTTCTCATCTCCTTTCCACTTCTTGCAGCCGGGCTGGGCCGAGTCGGGCCCAGTCGGCTGCCTGGCAAGAGGCCAGAGGGTCAGGCCTGCAAGGCCCGTGAGGCCTGCGCCTCCCCCTCTGCACCTCTGCCCCGCTCAGCTGCTTCACATCTTCTCTTCTCTCTCTTTTTTTTTCTGTTTTCCCCTTCTTAAATACGTTATCGCAGAGGCGTTATCACGGAACATTCTGCTACAATCGGCTCGGCCTTGGCCAGCAGCAGGTCCGCCCTAGGCCAGGCCGAGTCCACTGAACAAAGGGGAGCAACTTCTAGCAGTTTCCTACAGAAGCTACCACCTTAGGCCCCCCCTCACCAACAAAACCACGACAGTAACACATGGAGTGAGTTCATATCAGATGGCTAACTACCCTGACAAACAAAGAGAAATTGAATGAGTCAACTATCTCAGTGCTTTCCCCATGGTTTGCGACATTTGGTTCCCATTTGCTACACCATTAAGCTCAATCAGGATCCTTCATAATATCCTGTCAGTCAATCTCTTGAAACCCCCATATCTGTCAAAACAGCCTCCTCAGTGTCTTTTCAGTCTCCTCCCTAAGATATGTGGGCAAGTTTCAAAGCATTAGTGTTTATATTTACTGATGCTAATGTTTTCTTCTTCTTCATTACTCACAATAATACTTGTTGGCTTATTTATCCTGAAGTCCCGCTATATTCTTTCTGATATTTAGTGCACTTTGCCTCAGTTATCAGAGTCACCAGGAAAGGTATGAGTAGAAGCATTGCATGAAAAAAAAACGAAAACAACAGAACAACCAAAGTCATCCTTATTTAGTATATGAATAACAAAACTTAAAGCTAGTACTCCAGTAGGAACCAGCCTAACTACAGCTGATTCACAAACAAATAAAATATCCTGAAATTAAGAGCAGTGTTGTACTTAAATTCAGCAGCACATCTCTACAGCTGGACTCCCTACTAGACCGGTACCACTTTGTACATGTACATGCAAGTGGCAATGAAATGAGGCAGAAGAATCCAACATAATGATGGGTGGGAAAAGTTATATCCCAAAAAGATGGTAGTTAGAGGAAGAGATTGCCTAAGGAAATGGGATAACTTTTTGAAATACAGTTAATTGATCCAATTTGGCTTTATAAGAGGTGACATTTTTAACATATACAACTTCAAAGCATAACAATAAAATAAAATTTGTAACTGAAGACCAGTTCTGCAAGTACAGTGTCAGCAATGCCAAAAGATGTATTTCACTTTAAAATACACTGATGTGAAATGCATTAATTGATGAAAATACACTGCTGATGTAAACAAACTGGAAAATACTGACCTACAGGAAGAGAATGGAAGCATATAGACAACAAGACATGCTGATTAAATTGGTAAGATTATCTGGAGTTGTACAAATATAAAAATTATTAAGTCACAGAAATATTATTGAATATTTCTGAGATAATTAAGTACTTCACAGGTGTGTGAAATCTGTACTGGTGTACAAATTTGATAACAACAAAATTGGGAAAATATGTAAAAAAGGAATGAAAAAGGAATGAGACAAGAAGGCATCAGTGCAAAACACTATAGGCAAAACAATGAAGCTTAATTACTGGAGAAGAATGGGAAACTATGAAGGAAACAAGTAATAAGAGTTGCATGAAGTAAAAAAAAAAATCTTAGTGTAAGATTTTATTGCAGCACTTTAAAAGGAAACTAAGCAGAAACTTTAAGTTCAATCAAAAAATCTTAAGACGTACATACAGATGCAATAATACTACAACCAAAGCAGAAAATCAAGAGGTTTTTTTTCAGAGAATTGGAGCATAAGGATAAGAAAAATACAGTGACAAATGAATAAATTTTACTGATTTTTTTTTTGAAAGAACTGTGATAAAAAGACACCATATAGTCCTTTTGCAACATGAATTGAAAAAAAAAAATAAGTTTGAGTCTAGTATGAAGCTTAGAGTGAAGTAATTAGAAATGTATATGGAGATCTATGAGCAAAACTGAGAAAAATACCTAACTGGAAAACACGAGAAAATATAAGAATTCACAATTACTGATTAAAGCATTTAGCAAGATTTCATACTCATCTTAGAATAAATTGACAAAAATGGCAGAATAGGTACTCGACTGGATGGTAGACGTTAAAAGAACATAAGAAAGAAAGCAACTGATAAAACTCCAAGAGTCACTTGCCTATGATCTGGAAGCTCTTAGTGGAATTATTAATGCAACGAATATTATTCAAAAAGCATGAAAGGCAATATAGGAATTAAGTCTTTACTGTCTCTGGGATCATGACTGTAATCCCTATTGCTCTCATATTTGTTGGAGGAAGAAGCAGGAAACAACAGTCACGGTCACTATCCTTGGCCAGAAGTGGAAGGAAGCAGGAATACACAATTCTGAGAGGCATAGCATGAGTGGCATTAGAAGCCAGACTAAGGCCCCGCAAGCCAGGGAATCAATGTGTATCAAGTCCAAGAAGCAAAGCAGGAACCAAATGGAAAGCCAATGGGTCAGAATGCTGAAAAACCCAAACAAAAGGATCAAAGAATGGAAACAATTGCATAATACCAATTATTTGTATTATTCTGGGGTCTTCCAATGGGAATACTGCACTGTCACGGCATAAATTGAAAACTCATTCTGTTATAAGATACTGCTCCTTCACAAAAAAAAACCCAAACCAACCTTTACAATGACCTCTCAAATACTGGGAAAGGTAAGAACTCACTCCTAGGTAAAGATTGCCTTGCGTTAGAGGTTCTACCACAGATTTCCTCTTCCTTCTTCCTCAGATTCTGATTGATGGAGAGAAACAGTAGTAACATCACTTTAGATAACAATAATAGAAATAACCTTTCTGGCAATATAGAAGAACTCAGAAAAAAAAAAAAATCACTCCAGGCATCAAAAACTGCTGTTGTAGACACCCTCCATTCAGACTGCCCAAGAGTCCCACTCACCAGTATAATCAACTATGCCAACTACCTTCTGTGAAGAACCTAGTCTGCTCTGAGAAGGGGTCTCAGCTTATATTTTCTGCCTGGCATCAACACAAGATAGCTGTACAGCATACAGCTTGAGTTTCCTTCCAGGAATTTGAAATCAGATGCCCCAGGACTGGCCAGGAGGACACTTCTGCAAATACTAATACAAGCTGGCTGATAATTTGACTTTGATTGTGTTCTGAGACAGCAGCGCAGATGTAACCAAAATGACTGAGTGAGCACCCAGTCTTCTCAGTTTCTAATAATCTCAGATCCTCCTTAGTGGAAGATCCAGTCCTTTTTATTTTAGCTGATAGCTGCTCCAGAGTAAACTAAGTTACTTTTGTTTTAACTCACTTCCTCAGATATCTCTAGCTTTCAGAAGAGCTGTTTTTATCTTCTGTTTCTTAGTTCAGTCTTGCATAATTTTAAATGAGAGGAAAGAAAAGAGTCAAGCTGTCTAGGACATCCTTGGACAAGACTCATGTCTCTGCACTTTTCTGCTTATACCAGCTACCTACCTAACATTGCTAAATAAATAAACACTAGAGAGACTTACATAACCAAAAGGTGGCTAATTAGTACTTTGAGTTTAAGCTCCTTGTTTAGAACGACAAATCTGATTCCACCTGGATGTGCTGACTGACATTAAGCTGTCTTCTGCATCATTTACAAACTTAATTATCTAGCTGTGGAAGTTCTGCCTTACAAAAATGAAGAAAATCACAGCAGTTACACTGGAGCAATCCAAAGCAGCCTGTGATGACTGAAAGGTCTTAAATTACTTTGTTTTGTACAGTCTGAAGTAATCTCTTTTTTCCTTCCTGTTCAGTGTTGCTGTTGTGACCAAATCTTACAGCTCTATCTTACAACTTGTGACAAGACAGTATGTACTAAATCTTAGACTTTATCTAAAACTACACAATTAAATTTTTCTAATCTTCTGTCAATTCTGATTCTTTTCTTCATCTGGCATAAAATCTACCTTTCCCAGGTCATTCTGACAAATCAAGAAAGTGAAAAACTATTTGAGACCATTTAGTTAAAGATTTGACCCTTCACTAAATTTTTTCCTGTTATTCCTTAAATAAAATGGATAAAATCTGTTTATGTATGTTTCTGTAAGTGTGACATGAAGAGCTTGTAAAAATCAAGATGAATTTGCAAGCTATTTCAGCATTGTTAAAACTCCCCAAAACATTTAGGCCCAACATATCTGCTTAATTTTATGCTTAGAGTGATTCTCATCACATGTCCATGGTAAGCATATACAGCTTATGCAAACCAGTATGGTTTTGATCTTATGAAACTGTCTACTCTCCTCCAAAGCTGGATGGTACTTTGTATTCAAGAATGCTGCACATTCCTCCAGAAGCAACACAGGCCTCTGCATTATCTCACACAGATTTTTACCTTTGCCATTGTTTCACTAGTAGTCATTAATATGAAACAGAATAACAGACTCTTTAACATTGGAAAAGACCTCCAAGATCACCAAGTCCAACCATCAATGTAACACCACCATGTCCACTAAACCGTGTCCTGGAGTGCCACATCTACGTGTTTTTTGAACACCTCCAGGGCTGGTGACTCCACCACTTCCTTGGGCAGCCTGTTCCAGTGCCTGACCACTCTTTCAGTAAAGAATTTTTTCCTAATATCCAATCTAACCCTCCCCTGCCACAACTTGAGGCCATTTCCTCTTGTCCTAATAAATAAATTTTATCTACTTGAAAGTACTGGTGGAAAGCACAGCAATCTACCAATGTAGATTAGGATAAGATATAATAAAAGGGAGCTAGGGGCAATATCTATCATTCATTGAAGCCCTGAAAGTTAAAACATCTTTTAAGTTCACACTCTGCGCAACATGACTGCAGGTGGCTTTCATTGGTAGAATAGAACGGAATCATTAAGGTTGGAAAAGACCTCTAAGATCACAAAGTCTAACCATGGTAAGTCTTAGTCTTCCTCCTTTTCTCAGTTAACATGCTTCTCGTTCTCCTACTTCACTGAAACATTAAGGAAGATAGAGGAAGGAAAATTCTAACTGGTTTTATTCAAGGTATACAAAAAGGAGTCAGAGGACTTAGGAACTATTCTCAGTTTAAATCAATTGTCTTGTATATTTTTGAACAAGTCACTTATACCATTTCTAGTATATGGAAGTTTCTACTTTTTTTTTTTTTCTTTAACCTGGGATTTCCTAAAGTGAATTTTTTAGAACTTGCCGGAATTCTTTTACCGCTGCCAATGTTTTACACTTCTGAGAATCATGAAGGTCTGCAGAGTCCAAAAGAGTTCTCTAAACAGGAACAGTCACATAACCTCTGTATAGGTTTTCTTTAACCATTTTGCTCTGGATTTGCACAGTTGTAAGTGTTATGAATAAATGAATAAACTTCCATTAAAGATTTCTGTAGGAGGTGTTCTATAAAAATTTAGTACTGTAGAAATACATATCTGTTTTCTTCAGTGGCTATTGAAAGGTATGATTATAAAGCATTAACATTAACCTAAGCTGCAGATAAACAATAAAGCTTACTAATTCTACACACAAATATGGTAAGGTAGTATTCCATGGAACAGTTCTGAAAAATTTTCTTAGATTGAGTTATTTACTTCATATAAGCATTAGTCATACTTTAATAAGATGGCCATTATTTTCATGCAGAAGTTAGGTTGCTACATAACAATTACTTCATACAAGCAATCTTACTTGTGAAAAGATACATCATTATTTATGGCAACTCCTCTGTAGAACAAGGTTAGTAATTACTTTTTATCTATAGTGATCCACAGAAACTTGAAAATTAATGATTTTATATTCTGATATTTACTTTGAAAAAAATCTATGAAATTGCAATGTTATTGCAAAGATTACAGGATATTTATGCTGTGCAATGAATCTGAAACCCGCTTTACCCAAGGACCAGTTACTGTTTCTGTTTAATACAAGACGGGAAGAATCAAAGCAGCACAA
The DNA here is from genome assembly GCF_036417535.1 of Chlamydotis macqueenii. Classification (NCBI taxonomy): domain Eukaryota; kingdom Metazoa; phylum Chordata; class Aves; order Otidiformes; family Otididae; genus Chlamydotis; species Chlamydotis macqueenii. The sequence continues at coordinate 46,652,751 of NC_141560.1, read as the reverse complement.
AGATTTTTTTGTTCCTTTTTTTTTTCCAAGAGCTTTTGACTCACGTTCTTGATATAATTTCACACTTTAAATTTGCTTCATGTTGCAATTATGTCTGCACTTTTATCCTAACAAATGCTTAACAATAAATTGGAGACAGCTCTCCAAGTTTTGGGAAACCAGCTGCAGCATGCGCGATTCTGACTGATAACCAGGTCCCTGCATTTCCCCAAGCCTGATGCAGGCAACAATAAACAGGTGGAGTAGGTAGCCTCCAGAGAGAGAGAAATCGGGGACTTGTTTTGATATCTGTGCTGGGACTCTGCTGTGAAATTCTTCTGGGGCATCTAACAAAGGGTCTGTTTTGTCGGTTCCCAGAAGTTGTGTGTGCACGTGTGCATGCACACACCTGAGACGGAACAGTAAACAGCAAGAGGGGAACTTGTCTGACATTTCACTTGGGAAAGCTAACATGTGGCACTTATGCTGTGATGGCTGTTGGCTATGATAGCAAGCTTTGAGAACTAGGATGACACTTACAGAGCTGTCATTACTAGAATAATTGTAATTACTGCCACACACAACAAAGCCTTCAGAAAAGAAGCCAAAAAATATAAGTGCTTTGCTTAAGGCAAATATGTTGAAAAACAATGACAGGTCTTGGGCAGCTGTAAAGGAACTTGCTACAGATTAATATGGCTACAATGCCTTCAACTGGTTTTCTGGAAGTTTTCTTTTTTTATATAACAATGCCCTTTATTTACTTAAATTCTGCATTAATAGATGAAAGAGCAGTTAACAAAAGGATAAGATGTGCTATTGTATTTTTACCTTCTCCGTTTCACAGACAGGGAACCTGCAGCACAAGAGATGAAAAGTAAAATTCTCAAAGATACCTAACAGGAATGTCTAGAGCATGAGCTGAGCATCAACCGGAGACTCTACATTGGTGCCAAATGAGCTGGTTTAGGAACTCTAACTAGTCACATAGGGCTAAAAACCACCCTGCTAGGAGACAGAGCTAATTAACATGGAACTATACTGCTTCAAGGATGCAAGGCAGTTTCTCTGTATGATCCTGTGTCGTGGCTTGCTTCATCTTGCTTGTCCCAGGTGACCCTGGTACATTGTGCTATGTGGACATATTTCAGGATACATCTTTTGAGACTAACTTTGTCAACAACAGAAAAAAAAAAAAAGTTAAGAACTTCTGCACAAGAGGAAGCGAGGCTATCGGTTCTCCAGGAAAATTTGTGACTTTTTACAGTATCCCTTTAAATATTATTTGAAATGCACTGAATTTTAGGACTAAGTCCTTAAGGAACTTCAGATTATTTAACACTTATCAAAAACTGTTACTCAGATGACAAAAGAAACCACAAAATGTTATTCCCTCACAAAATGGAATGGGAAATGGAAAAACCTCTTTAATACTCACAAATAATGACTCTGACCAAAACCTTACGTGCAAAACTTGATACTTATTTACAGCTCCCACAGTATACACTCACAGATTCCGACACATGATTAAGTACCATTAGAAAAACATCACTCCTAAGCACGCAATCACAATGTGCACATTCTCTCTGTGATGCATCTTTTTGGAGGTTTTACTGTACTGCACCTGGCTCTGCCTACATACATCTAGATGTATGTGCATTTGCAGCAATACTATTTTCCCTAGGGCTTCCAAATGTCTAAAAAAAAAGGTGTTTGACAAGTCATGTGCAAAAAAAGAATAGGAAGGAGCATATGTTCTTTTATAAATAATTCATGCATTTTTTCCTTCTGTTCTTCAGCTAATTTGGAGTTGTTTGGAGAATTTTTCCCCCTATTTGAAATGTTCAAATGCCTCACAAATCATCTCAGCTGTTACAGTATCTGGAATCATACCAAAGGATCACAAACTACAGTTCATGTGCTTGATGATTCAATAATCTTGGGATACAGCTGGTAGGAAATCAAGAATTACATATGGTAGTCTTTTGACATATTGACTTGCTCAGGGTATCAGCTAATAGGCTGAGATGTTAAATTCCATAGTGTACAGAGTCTGTGATGTGGTGGATAAAGTTAGAAACAGCTCATTACTGCAGGAGATCATATTGAGAGCTCACTGGTTTTTCATGGCAAGGGCTCAAGGGATCCTCTTGCACTTCCTGCTCAGCACATGAATCCATCAGTCCGTATCAAGGACTAAAAGTCAAGGAAAGAGCAAAATGTTTCAAAAAAGGTGCTAAGCCACTGTGTGGAGTTTGTTTAGAACATTCCACACATGACAACTTTGACTACTGAAAAGCTGCAGCTTACTAAAGACTCGATTTTGCTTAGAAAGCTGTTTTAATACCTCAGAGCAGTAGTTACCAGAGAAGCCAAAGAAGCATGAGTATTCTCATCACCACAACTTTAATAACTTATTGTGAATTGTTCCTAGATACAAGTATGATTTATCTTAATGGAAAGACTTAAGAGAATCTACCAAATAAAAAAATCTCTGAAGCTTATCACATGCTGTGGAATGCGAATATTGAGGGATGACACGCAGCAGAGCAGCTCTGGCACTTATGATTGCTTTCAGGACTGTTTGGACAGGCAGGATTCAAGTGGCTATTCTGTTTGTTGTGGGTGTAGTAACACCAGTTGTACCCTATACTTTATAGTTCTGGTTATTACCATTTAACATGGAAAAGTACCATGCTAAGCTCAGAAAAACACCCCAAGAACTTAAAATTGAAGTTCTAATTGCATATGAAAATGGATTCAAGGTATTTTACATGAATACTTATGTCAGACCAACAGCTGGAGCATCAGATTAGTTTTGAAACACAAAAGTTTAGATTACAAAAGATGTTTGGAGGTCATATGGTCTCCAGTAAGCTCAGAAAACAGAAAAATCTCATACAGATTCCCTAGACGTTTTTAAAACTAAATACAACGTGCTGCCTTTACCCCTTGCTTTTGTTGCCATCATCAGCTTATTAATCAAGTTAGGCATTACAGCTCCGATAAGAACAATCTATATGTTACAGCTATACAGACTGTTCTTCAGCTTATTCTGAGTGCTGTGGAGGGCAACCGTGTGCATTGCCAAAGAGCACAATGAAGAAGCTAAACCTCAATGGAAAGTGTAATTTGTGAAGGAGCCTGTATATGTTGTAGATCTGCATACAAAACATGGAATAGCAGATCTACAGAGGGAAGAATGCTGACTTGACTTAGTTTTGAAGATTTGGAAGACTTTCATATCTTAGAGGGACAACTCAAAACTCAAAGGTTTTAAATATATCCAGGATTTTTGGGGGGTTTAGGAGTGCTAATGTGGATCAAGATTCTCATCCTAAATATTCCCTCAACAAATAGGTTAATACAGAATTATGAAAGTTGCAGTGGCACAAAAGTATTATAACCCAGTAGCAGTTAGCTTGTCTTTTAGTTACTAATGACTTAAATTTGGCTAGTAATACAGAAACTTTCTGTTCAGAGAAGAAATTTTCAGAGATAAATTACAATATGGCACTCCCAAAGGAATTTAACAGCTTATTTAAGCATACATATAATTTAGTAGTTCAGAAGGAGCAAGTGATAAATATTCTCATTTTATCTCCTATCAAAATTTCGTCTATGCCAGGAAAACCAATCATCCATCCAGTAAATGGAATTCACAGAATCTCAAACATAAACATCTTGGCTTGTTTCAGAAATAGTGTGGCAAGCAGGACTATAGAAGTGATTGTCCTCTGTAATTTGCACTGGTGAGGCTGCACCTTGAATTCTGGCCCCCTCACTACAAGACAGAGACATTGAGGTGTTGGAGCATGTCCAAAGAAGAGCAATGAAGCTGGTGAAGGGTCTGGAGCACAAGTCTTATGAGGAGTAGCTGAGGGAATCAGGATTCTTTAGGCTGGAGAAAAGAAGGTTCAGGGAGACCTTATTGTTCTTTACAACTATCTGAAAGGAGGTTGTAGGGAGGTGATTGTCGGTCTCTTTTCCCAAGTAACAAGTGACAGGATGAGAGGAAATTACTTCAAGCTGCAGCAGGAGAGGTTTAGATAGGACATAAGGAAAAATTTCTTCACTGAAAGGGTTGTCAAGCATGGGAACAGGTTGCTCAGGGAAGCGTTTGAGTCACCATCTCTGGAGGTATTTAGAAGATGTATAGATGTAGCACTTAGGGACATACTTTAGTGTTGGATTTGGCAGTGTTAGATTTACAGTGGTCTTGATCTTAAAGGTCTTTTCCAACTTAAATGATTCTATCATTTGCTGGACTTTTTTTTTTATAAAGTAAAACATAAGAGTAATGCAGATTTAAGAATAAAAATGTGAAGCACTAGAATCAGAAGAGAAATCCGTTGTACGGAGCAGTGAAAGAAATGAAAAAGCATTGTGTATTTTAATTGGGAAGAACAAGAGTGAAGCTTGCTGCTGCTACCAGCAGTAAACAAACTGGTAGAGTCCCCAGAGCTCAAAGGGGCATGTAAGTAAGAGCCTTCTCATGCCACAAAATAAAATTTCAGGCCATGAAACTGAATTAAGAAGTTAATGAGAAAGCAAATAAGTTCTCAGGAATTCAACACAGCTCAAATAGGAGGAAATACTTAATTGAACAAAGGATGCCTCTGCATCTCAACTCCTTTAAGTGGTTACTCTGTTCAGCTTACTGTGAGTTAGCACTATCTCCACCCGCACCAGGGTCTGTGAAGGCACTGCAAACTGAGAAGCAGAGCTGCACGTGGCATAGCGAAAAGATAGGCCTTCAACAGAGGGGGAAAAAATTAGTAAGAGATGTAAAACCCAAAGTATAAATATTAATAGCATAACTTCAGCTATGAGTTTTTCTGCATACCCTGCAAGAATTTCACTGCTGAGCTTGAATCTGAAGTGCAGCTGCTGACCAAGTCTTCATGAGACAGGAGGTGGAAAAATTTTGCATCTACTGGGAAAACAAGCAAGATCCATCCTGCTTGAATAGCATGGTCAGCATGGCACAAATGTCACCATGGTGCTGTCATTTCACTACAGCAGAAACAACACAAGAAATATGGGTCATTATGAGTCATAATGGTAAGTCTAAACCCTGATCCCTCCAAAACACATAATCTAACCCTACATAGTCTGTATATCTTGGTTTTACTTATTTGATTAATGAGGAAAATAACACTTACTTGCTTAATACACACAGCCACAGAGACTAAAGGGTAGAGTTGAAATAATTTATTTCAACATATTTTGCCTTTTAAAGCGAAGTCCAAGGGGAGACTGTTCCAACTAATTAAACTTCCACTCCCTGAACTCTGGTGAAAATGGGCCTGCCTTGTCACATTACCTCTGTTTCAGCCCTCTGAGCCACCTCAAGGTGGTTATGACTGCCCCGCAACCCATCATGAGAAATGATTCCACGCCCTCATGAGGCTCCAAATGCTGGTGATAAAAGCCATGTTAGAATAGGCAGTCATACATTGAGATGCCTAAGGTAGCTGTCCCTGCTCTAATGAAAGGAGAGTGAAAAGGCAATAAACTAAAAACTGCCAAAGAGTTTTCTCTCTCTGATGTTGAACAGCTTTAGGGCACATTAATTGTTGCTTTTAGATTTCCCCAGATGCTGCCTTACCATTCCAATTAATCTGCCTCAACTATTAATGATAGAGTCGTATAACAGGATGTAAACCCTAGTTACACAGTTTTCAGTTTGCTCAAAATCTTGAGGGTGGGTATAAAAAGACAAGCTTTTTGTCTCTTGATGGTTCAATTTCTCTCCCCAGCAAGACGATTTAAATTATAGTCCCTTATACCATAAGCAGCACTGTTCCAGGGCTCAAAGTAATTTTCCCGGAGCCCTAGTGAGAAAAGCTTCCTGAAACCATCCACCAGTGGTGGCACTCAGTGTCATTTCTCTTTCAAATGTTAGAATCTGCACAGTTCTTCTCTGGCTCCTCTTGGACTGAATTTCATTGATTTTGTTCAGATCCTGTCTCTAATCTTTGTATGTCCACCTGTTTTAAAGATATGTCAAAAAGTTCCCAGCAGGATATGAAACTGTGCCTTCTTATGCAGCTTTCAATAAACTTTTGATCTGTAAAGAAACTCCAAGATAAATGTAGAAAGAGAAGACAGTAAGGATGAAATTTAGTCTCTCTACAAGATAAATACACCATAAAGCTGTTTATCTGTGATATCCACTAGGCATCTTATCAACTTGATTAGTTGATGGCTTATGTCCTTGCTAATCTTTTACTTTGAAATGATAGGATTTCTCAAAGCTAAATATTAAAAAAAATCTGGCTTTTTCTCTCCTTGACTTTTCTGGTCAAGGACTTCCTTTTTAGATAGATGCTTCAGCACTCCAGACCTATTAACTTATGCTCTGTGGAAGAGGGAGGAACAAAAAGGACAGTTATTTCTAGTCATTGTTGTAACATGAAATTTTACTGTGCATATTAGGATTCTTTCAAGATGCCAGTATCCTGGATCTGTGTCTGTGCAACCAGAGGTCACGAGCTGTTGCATCGGCAGCTGTGCTCAGATCCTCTTCAGTGAGAACATAGAAAAGTACACAATTTCTTCAAAGAATGCATAAATCCTATTACCATGGTCAGTTGGCCACACTGGTGTTAAATCAGTGATTAAGCCTGACAAAACAGTGACAGTATGTGTTTTGTCAAGGCAGTCTTTTTAATAGAAGAAAGAGGCTATACACATGGCTTGAATTTTGTTGAAGTGAAATGGCGTTTAAGGACAGTCTGAAATAAGACTAGAAAATCCAAAATGACTCTGCTACACTTTTGTTGGCTTCTTGCTAAGCTAGTAGAAATGGTTGCATGCCCACATAAGTCTCTCACTGATTAAGATAAAATATAAATTAGAATTGAAATAAGTGTTTAAAGGCCTAGAAGAGTTGTCACCTTAATCCATTCCGAGGAGCTAACTTTGCATATATGGGGCTAACATAAGAACTTGCCAGCTATTTCACACCCAGTTGATATGTATTCCTTCCTGTGACCATGGTAGCCCTTGGGCTTCTCTAACAGTTACACTCTCTGGCACAGAGCAGCACTGGAATTAGAGCTGTGAAACAGTGCTAAAAGCACCTATTTGCACATGTCTTGACTTACCATACTCCCAAGTTCTGGCCCATTCTGTAGCGAAATGAGGTTAACTTCCAGTGTAAGAAAAGCTCTCATGTGCTGTAACTTCCAAAAACAATATACTGAGGATGGCTGCAACAGAGAGGCATTTACAAAGTTGATCTTCTGTCAGTTTGTGAACCGTGCTGCATTTAAACCATCCACACTTGCAAGCCTTTTTTCGTCTTGTTTGCATAGATATGACAGAACTCACAAAATCCTTTTATACACCATTTGTCCTGCAATGTGGTCTTTACACCTTGTTTTGACTGACAGTTAAAAAAAAAAGTGCATCATTGCGGAACAAAAGAGAAGGAAAATCTTTTCATGAAATGACTGAATAACATGACCTAGTTTCTAAGTGTATAAAAATGGAGAGATTAACATCCTCATACCTTCCTGAGGTGTTCTCAGGCTTTATACATCAAGAATGTGCTATGGAAATGTCAAATATTATGTGGGATGCTGCAGTCTAGATAAAGCCACCCTGTTAGTTATATATACCTGCAGGCTCTTAAATTTCTTTATCTGAAAGTTTCTGAGATCTCAGTATCTGAAGCCAAAATCTGTCCAAATATGACTTCTACAAAGTCAAAGTCAGTTAATGAGCTATTCTTGAAGAGTTTCTTTAGCAAATGCAAGGCTTTGTTACCTTAAAAAGTGGTTTTGTGGAGTTTTGTTTGTTTGTTTGGTTTTTGTTTTCTGGTTTTTTTTAAGCTCTGGAACTGACATATGTGAAGTAAAAGCACAGCAAAGACAATACATTTCAGTTTTCCCAGAAAGTTAAATCACCAAGGTCAATTCCTAGATAAGACCAAAAAGCATATACTTAAATTAACTGAAAAGATAAGCTCTAAGCCTCTTAGATGACAAAATTTTACACTGGAGAGTAGTGGTACTGAAAATACTTTCATGATGACCTTGAAGAGGCAAAGTTTGAACTATTTAGAGATGACTAACTGTTCAGCTATAAACATGCAGAGGCTAACGCCCAGAAGCCATGGGTGCATACAAAATATTTATTTAAAAATCGAGCTCATTTTAGCTACAGAAAATCCAGAAAGACCAAATGCAATTATTAGTTTTTAAAACAATCCTTTTTATGTCAGGAGATCAACTTAGTTGTAAAAGAAAGCAACTTGAGGAAAAAAATACTTACTCTGAGCTAATTACTGCTGTTATTATTAAATTTTCTGAGGAAATATTGACAGGCTCACGTAGCCTTCACGTACCTGTCAAATGAAGTCCCTTACTTATAGGTGCTTTTTCCTTGAAAAATTTTAGGGCTTACTTGAAAGCCCTGGTTTGTTATTGAAATATACTGATAGTATCTGTGTAGTCACTAGTTTCCTTCCCAGGTAATTGATTAACTACACCACGTCTCCTGAATTCTTCATAGACCAAAGGCCTCAGAGAATCCATTTAACTGTTGTGCATATTGTAGTTTCTTAATCTACCGACCAGCATACTAGCAGTAATTTGCTTCTGCAGTCTTTTGTTGACTTGATTCACATCTGCCTTGTAACCGCTGAATAAAAGAGCTCTTCTATGAAGAGAAGGCATCATCAATCCTCTAAAGAGCAGAGCCCAATTCTTCAGAGATCCACATTTTAATTTTTGGTACCAGCACCCACTCAGAGAACTACTTTTAATCTCAGTAATCTCCTTAGTGCACCTTAATTGAGAGAACTTTCTGACTGTATCCAAAGGGCTAAATCAAACCCAAAGGCTCAGCTGTGCCTTAGCATCATAAAAGTATAAACAAAATGCAAACCCTACCTTTCGTCCTCAGCCTGTTTAGACTACTTTCCTTTGACTCCCCATTAAACTATCCAGGCCTTGCAAAATCAGCTAGAAATACTGATAGAGGAAAAAGAGGAAAAGAGAAAAACTTTATACGTCCCGCATGACCCAAAGAGTTTGATGTGTTTTAAAGTATAAAGAATAAAATCTCCCCAATTCTTGATACCATTCTTGCTATGAGCTCTAATGCTTCTTTCACCTAATACTGTATTGTTAGATATCAATCTTTAGTGTGGCACCTCAAAGGGTGAGTCTAATAGTTTCACTTTATAGCATCCTTTCAAAGACTAAAAGGGTAACGGCACAGGCATTTTATGAAGACTTATTAGGCAACCTGCAACAGACAACTACAGTAGAACAATTAGCTACATTCATCAAGATCACCTGAACAAGGAACAGCGTGTCAGACACATTTGTATCCATATCAAAAGAGAATATAAATCTCAATATGTAAGTTTAGAAGACTTCTTAGACTTTCATGCCTTGACAGTGTTGTATTTTCCTTTCATTTTACACTGTGATGAGTTGCTGGTATGGAGTTACTTCTTACAGTTCTGGAATCTAGCCAGGTTTTTTGGTTTGGTTTTTTTTTTTTGCAGCTAGGTGTCTCCCAGCCTAGTGATAGTAGAAAAGGAACTCACTACAGTAAAGCAGTGTTCTAGCAAGGGGCCGGGGGAAATGCAAGTACTCTGAAGAGAAACAATTTCAATCAGGACCTGACAGAGCTGAGATCATTTAAGAAAGTCTGTTATTCATGAATCTTACGAGCCTCCAGATTTTCCTCCCTTTCTGAAACACAATGGTCAGGAATAGAAAATCAGTCTCAGCATTTCCAAGATACAACTTATCCTGTAGCAATTAAAAACTTAGTCACTTATGCATCACACCCAGTTAAGTGTAGACTAATAAATGGAAAGACACTTAATGGAAGTGGCAATTTTTTTAAGGGCACCTGCACTTACTGATGTGAGACATTGAGGTAAGAAAGTGTTAGGCAATCTACGTTGAAGTTGTTCACCACAGACTTCCTGTAAGAATGAGCAAATCCCTTTGAACTTCAGTTGCCTGTCTGCAAAGTGAGGACATTGAAAGCTAGTGAGAAATGAGAAATCTCAGTATTCTAGTTGCAGTCATGTCGGTGCAAAACTCCTGTGGTCATCCAGAATAAGATTTAGAACGATAGGCTAAAGTTATTTTGCCAAATATGTCAGATTCATAACAGTTCTTTAATGTCATGAAACAAATACTAAATTTACCTTTGAAGTAAACTTACTTATTAATAGGTCTGTAGTACTTACTGACAGACTAATAATACATCTACCTTGCCAACTCTGACTAACAGTTTCCATGAAATGCATATTAAAATTACAACACTTTCCATCATATTTGCCTCTGAAATTGCAATAATAGAATCATAGTCCAATCCCCCTGCAAGGAGCAGGGACATCTCCAACCAGATCAGGTTGCTCAGAGCGTAATCCAACCTGGCCTTGAATGTTTCCAAGGATAGGGCATCAACCACCTCTCTGGGCAACCTGTTCCAGTGTTCCATCACCCTCATTATAAAAAAAGTCTTCCTTATATCTAGGCCTGAATCTATCTCCTCCTGTTTTAAAACCATTACCCCTCATCCTATCACAACAGGCCCTGTTGAAAAGTTTCTCCCCGTCTTTCCTGTAGGTCCCCTTTAGGTATGACTGCTATGAGGTCTCCCTGAAGCCTTCTCTTCTCCAGGCGCCAACTCTCTCAGCCTGTCCTCGTCGGAGAGGTGCTCCAGCCCTCTGATCATCAATGCAGTAAGTATTTGTTCTGGTTTTGTTTAGTGAGGGGGGGGCCTATGGTGGTAGCTTCTGTAGGAAACTGCTAGAAGTCGCTCCCCTTTGTTTAGTGGACTCAGCCGGGCCTAGGGCGGACCTGCTGCTGGCCAAGGCTGAGCTGATTGGTAGCAGAATGTCCTGTGATAACGCCTCTGCGATAATGTATTTAAGAAGGGGAAAACAGAAAAAAAAAAAAGAGAAGAGAAGATGTGAAGCAGCTGAGTGGGGGCAGAGAAGGGGAGGCACAAGCCTTGTGGGCCTTGCAGGCCTCAACCCTCTGGCCTCCCGCCGGGCAGCCGACTGGGCCCAACTCAGCCTGGCCTGGCTGCAAGAAGTGGAGAGGAGATGAGAAGTGAATAAGATGTAAAAAGGATCCTGAGAGGCGTCTGCCAGCCTGTTGTGAAGAATGGCTGCAGACGCCAAAGTCAGTGAAGAAGGAGGGGGAGGAGTAATGCAGCTCCTGGCCAAGATTCCCCTGCAGCCTGTGGTGATGACCATGGTGGAGCAGGTTGTCCCCCTGCAGCCCATGGAGGTCCACAGAGGAGCAGAGATTCACCTGCAGCCCGTGGAGGACCCCACACCGGAGCAGGTGGAGGCCTGAAGGAGGCTGTGGCCCATGGAGGGCCCGCTGGGGCAGCTGTTCTGGAGGGATAAGCACCTCGTGGAAGAGATGACCCACGCTGGAGCAGTTCCACGAGGGACTGTGGCCCGTGGGAGGGACCCCACGAAGGAGCAGGGGAGGAATGCGAGGAGTTCTTCCCCTGACGATGAAGCAGCGGCATGAAACAACACGTGATGAACTGACCGCGACCCCCATTCCCTCTTCCCCCCTGTGCCGCTCGGGGAGGGGGGAAGGTAGTCGAGATAATGTTAAGCCTGGTAAGAGGGAGGGGTGAGGGGAGGTTATCTTGTTCCCTGTCTCATTATCCTGCTAGATTTAGTAATAAATGAATAGTTTTTCCCAAAGTCAAGTCTGTTTTGCCTGTGACGGTATCTTTAAGGATTTCTCCCTGTCCTTACCTCAAACCTTGATCTGTTTTTCCTTATATCATCTTCCCCTATTCTCTCGGAGGGTGGGGGGAGCGAGAGAGATACTGCGTAGTCTGGTCCTGATCGGGGCTGAACTACGACAGTATTAAAATTATGAAGATGAAGTTGGCTATTCCAAAGTAGCTCATCACCTTAGTAACCTCACTGGAAAAATAATTTCAATAGGAGAATTACTTTTACAACTCAGTAGCTGGAAAGCAGCACCAAAGCATTGTTTCTAATAGTGTTTATTTTATAATGTAGCTGAGCAAGCTTAATGTAGGATGGTCAACTATCCTAGTGATTTTAGTACAATTTGCACTAAAATATGTAAACATCTTAAAATTCCATCTCAGTAGCTTTTTTAGCAATATGGAATATCCAAAACCACCAATTCAAGTAGCAATTATTTTTCACTGACTTGCACAGGTCACATTGCAAACTAGTGTCAGAAACGAGAAAACAATTGAAAGGTCACCCATCTCACCACAGTCTAGTCACATACTATAAAACAGAATAAACATTATATGCTACACAAGTAAATGAAGGGCACAAACAGCTTCCTTGTCAAAACGGAGAAACAGCTGCACAAGAAATATTAATCTGAAATAAACAAAGCACTATGGAGACATTAATGTGTGCCATTAGTAGGTGGCTATCTGCTGTTCCAACAGAAAAGACACTTCAACAAAATAGAATGAACCTGCATGACTCCCTTGGACAAATGCAGAGCAGAATAACTTTCTTATTAGAAAAAGGATATAAAGCTCAGCACAGACAAAAAAGACATAGACAAAAAGCATAAGAAATGCATTCTCAACAAAATGTTCAAGTAAACTACAAAGTGGATATTGTACAAATATAATATTTTGAGAATACAGACACTTTCCCCACATCAATAACTCCAGAAGGATCACACCTGGGAAGTGCTTGCTAATGTTGCAGCAAGAGACATCCATTTCATTAAATATTTTTAAGATGGTTTTTAATCTTTTTAAACTGCAAAGAACTCTATCAAAGCAAGAAGTGTTTTACTTGCTAAGAACTTCAGGTAATTGTACTGGGGATGTAATTCAATACTCTAAGAATTCTTAGTTTATTATCTTTATTCTTAGTGTCTTTCCTTATGATTTTGTCACAGTGGAAACATCATTCTGCTTGGGAAAGTACAAGCTACACATATGTACTAAACAGCTCCGGTTCCAGAAGGCACAGAGTAGCCATAACTCACTGACTTCATTTCAGTATGGAACTTGCTTACCAACGGAGGCACACCAGTTTTAAGACTTTGGCCTTGCCTTTTCTGCCTACAGCATCACATCATGAGAAGTGCTTATTCACTTGCTTTTTGAACTTCACACTCTAAAAATGGATGCATTACTTACACATTCTGTTTTTAGTCTTTGCTCTCCCCAGTTTTGAAGCCAACTAAGAACTCTACTGCTTTGATTTATATTTCTGTAGGAGATGTTAATATTATTTTCCCTTTTTGTGTGTGTGTTATTTTGATGTCTTTTAAACTGTAAACATTTACTACAATACAAATGACTCTGCTTATCCACAGTAGATTCTGTTTGTGCTTGCAGTAAAACAATGAAATCAAGACTATTACCTCCCTACAGTGAATAGTCCAAATATTCACCTTTCAATGAAATGGCTGAGTTATCGCATTGATGTAGGCTCTTAAACTTCACCGAGTTATTACAAAAGGGACAGATGAGCAGAAAGGTTGAGGGGAGCAGAGTTCGTGGAATCCCTGGAGAAGCTCTTCATAGCGTTACATGATTCATTTATAGTACACATAGGTATCCCTCTCAGTAGGCTCAGAGAGATCTGATACAGCACCTGGGAAAATTCTGTCAGGAAAAATAATAATAAAAAAAACAACAACAACAGAAAACAACCAAACAAGAAAACAGTTGGCTTTCAGGTTGACTCATGCAATTTTCCAAATCTCAAGCGAAACTGAAACACTGAGTAGGTCTAATGGAACTGAACACAAAGAGGTGCAACTGCATTTCTTCTTTTAGGAAGAGGGAGAAGTTCCTACCTAGTTCCAGAGGAAACAAGACAGTGTAATGATGCCTTAGTGGCAAAGACCCCCAAAAGTGTATCACAACAGGGATGGTGGGGGAAAATCAACTGATTTAATCTGACTTTAATTAATTCTATAATGAGCATATAATTTTACCCTCCTGCAGTACAGAACATATTAATTATGAGTACAAGAAGAAAACCAATAAAATTAAAGTAAAATTAGAACTGTAATTTCCTTTCCTTCAAGTGCTAAATGGAGAAGGAAAAATAATGCAGTAGCTCACAGCTTCCTAGCTGCTGCCTGGTTAAAAAGAAGTCATACAAAAATCCTGACATAATTAGCTAAGCATACAGAACATTAATTTTTCTAATTTAAACCTTTTCTAGTTGCTTTGGGTTTTTTTTGGATACAGATTTCATTATCCAAAAAAATGTCACACAGCAACCCTTGCTGAAAATGTCAGTCTTGCTTCAAGCAATGAGATGCAAAAGGCCTGTATACAAACAGAGAAATTGAAGAGGAGATATTACAGGATGAAAATATTTTACAAGTGTTTATTAGTTTGGTATAGTTTAAAAGGCCAGCAAACAGGCTTGGCTAATTGAATATTATCACAAGTCTTCTGGATCTAGAGAAAAGAGCCTTGAAGCATCTTATTCTTGTTGAATTTCTTAAGCACAGATTGTTATCAAAATCAAAATTAGGCACTTTTTCCAGACAACAGATGTGACCAGTTACATCAGTCTCTTATATTATGATAACATCCATCCATATGCCACGGTACACTTGCTCCTTCACCCACCCATTGTCTATGGTCAACGACGTACTTTTTTGCTCTGCTTCGTCCCCTTTAGATATAAACAAAGATGCCTAACTTCTGGACAATGTAATGAGTGTGGATTCTGTTGGAATGGATCACTGATTCTGCCATGCAGCTCTATGAATAATTTCTCACAGATGGTATTTCTTGTATAAATGCATTGTATTGTTCCTTACTAACAAATGTCACCTGAAATATCACCAAGGACGCGGAAAGCCTTTCTTGCACAATATCATCTGTCAGCCTGTGCAAAATTGTGACAAAACTCTAGTCACCTACATAGCTACTCAAACCTCTGCAGCAACTACTAGGATAGAAATGAACTCTCCCAAACTATTTTACCTGTGGCAATGCTAACAGTTGTCACATTGTAACTATTTTTTCCCCAGCATAATTCTCCTCCTTCACAACTCCCCACAAGTAAACAGGCTCTCTCCTAATTTTCAGTGAAATAGATTTACGATAGGCAGCACCACACTCCAATTCAGCAAAAAAAAAAGAAGCAGAATACATACACACTTGCCAATTTGCCCCAACTTTCAGTAGTGGATGACTGAATGGCTTTTCTCCCATCCCCATTAATCTCACATGTGCAACCCTGCAATCTACATGAAGATTAAAACGGTGTCTATAGTAGCAATAGTGCTGACAAATATTAAAAACCACTGAAATATGTTAAATCAAAAGTTATATAAACACTCATCACAAATTTTTATTTCCTGAAAGTGACAAATCTCTTTGTGACTTTCACTTTCCCATTATGGAAAGGAGGGAATGCCCCTTTCTTACACTGCTTTATTTTTGGCCTAAGGAAATTATGCTGTCAAGAATTATGGATGACTTGGCAGCACTTTGCCTCTTCTGTACCTGGAGAGTGGAGAAGGTAAAGATGGAAAAAATAGAAAGTATGCAAGAAAGAAAAAGAAGTTGAACTAGCTAGCAAAACTCTGAAATCAAGAGGTAAGACAAACAGATTAATATACTTGCGAGACTTGTTTTGCTAATGTGCAAAGATTTGATTCTGTGGTAATGGAGCAGGTGAGAGCTATGCTTGGTTTTTTGTAACATCCACCACACAATAGTAGGCACTCCTGTCACCTAGTATGGGATATATTGAATCCAAGTGACACAGCTGACAAAAAGAGTTATGTAGCTCCACAAGCTTGTGTACTTTATTGCTTAGATTAGCTCCTGGGAAAGGGAAAAAGGGATCTCAATGGGCTGTAAATCTTCACTGACACTCCTCATGACATTGTCTCCTTGAATCAAGGAAAGTGAATGTGACATGTGGGATCTGCCTATCACACCTATGGCCAGCATGAGATGTTTCTAATGCTCAACTTTGACACCTCTCATAGCAGACAGCCAGTATCCAAGCATAGGCTGAAAAGAACAAAATTGCCAGTACACCTTCCCAGAGACAAGTTTTGCTTCTGATTATCCACACAGCTGTAGGAAGTCTAAGGGAAAGGTTTTAAATCCTTTGCAGATTCATACTAAAACAAAGGTCTTGGACTGAAAAAACATCAAAGTATAAACCTCATTGTCCTTCTCTTTGAGAAAGCAATCTGTAAAGGTCACTGACAAAACCTTACAAACTAGCTCTATTCAATTCAGTGGCAGATATAACAGCTGCCAAGTCACAACACTGCCTCCTACCAATTGTCAAGCTGTCAATGAGTATGTGCCAGCAGGTTTGAGTTAGGTTGATTTATCCACAATGGGGACATCAGGAAGGCATGTGTGTGATGAATGTTGTGGCTAGAACAGGCAAGTTAGCAGAGACAGAAATACTGCTGGTTTTAAGCCTACTAAGTCAGAATTAATAGGCTACATTTAAATGGTTTAGAGTTTTTCTGCTTTCCTTTGGTATTCCCACAGTCTGACACCATCCTTTCCAGCTGACTGCAAAACTTATGTAGATAGAAAAAGAATTAAGTACAAAAAGCACATTTTGCCATTAATACATTTCTGACCATTACATGTCACTAACCAGTGTCCCTGATGGCACAGAAGAAACTTTTCCCTCTATACCCACATCTGACAGACCATCATAGTTCTATTTGTGGTCTCACATGTCCTGGCTTATAGTCAGTTAGTTTAGAATTTCTCAAACTGGGTAACTGTGGCATTGCCCAGACTCCTTTTCACAGCTACCAAGGTCAGCATCTTCCTGTTATCTTGTAGGTCTGGAAGGAACAAGACCTTTCTTCCTTACTTAAGACCTCAAGACATATCCTGCTTCTTATGATGCACCCTTTTACTGGTAAGACCTAGAAAAGCAGGAAACTAAGACGGCTAGAACTGTGTAGCCCTGTCGTGTCATGTGAGATGGGATTGATTTAAAATGATGGGCCTTTTGCACATCCCTGTTAGCAATTTTGTTATTTCCACTCTAGGGCTGTTTGACTACTGCACTACTAATGCTATTAGCTCTGCTGCTGGAGCATACTGTCATGCATGCCATAAAGTTTCATACACATATGGCATTACAAGCATGACAATTTGACATCTGCTCAATTTAAAGCATATTTACAAGAGATTACACAAGCCAGGAGAGTTTATCCATCTTTCTTTCAGAGATTAGATTTGCTAGGCAAAGCCAAGAATAAATGTATTCTATGCATAGAAAAAGGCTGTCAATTGTTTCAACAAGTCAACAGAGTTGTTTCCTGACGGTGCTGTCTGCTTAAGCTATGGCTGTATAAGGCTGCTGAAAACAAACTAGCTAATTACTATCTATGTGCAATATAGACTTCTCATCTAGAAGAAACAGTATCAAAGTAAAAGCAACTTTGTGTTTCTACTTATCATAGTAGACTGCAACAATAGTAAAACCTCCTAGTTCTGTTTAGTACTGTTCAAAGTAATTTGTAAAGTTATTCCCGTTGTTCTTTTTTCTACAGTGTTGAAACTGAGGCACAGAAAAGTCATCTTTAGTAGGATTATTGACACAACAAAGAAGAGATTACACCCTTAGACTCAGTGAACTACCATAACCATTCAGCATTGTTTTTCCAGTACTCAATGTACATTGGTTGAAAAACCTCAGGCTTCAAAGACAAAAAATATAAGAATATCAGCATCAGGACAGCTATCTAAAACATGGGCAAACCTTGTGGTTTCAGGAAAAATTGTGTTACTCCCCAAGAGTAACACACTTCCTTCTGCAATGCCTGGAACATACACCTTCTAGCTACAAGTCTATCCTAACTGTTTCTGAATGCTAGCAGAGAAGGGCATGGAAAGTACTTTCACTATGACTATTTTGTATGATTTGTTTCATATAAGCCATATTTTAGACAATTTTAAATGGTATAGAGTGTTAAAATAATCAGATGAAACATGTTAAAAAGAAGCAAGCTGCAAAGCAACATAATTGTTCATGTCACGCTTAGATAGCTCCTATTAATGAAGCACACAACCACCTCAAAGATGTTAATAAACTTTGCAATTTCATTACAAGATAAAGAAATATTATCATCCCTATTTTACAGAGGTGATTCTACACCAGGAAGATTAGATACTTGCATATGTTTATCCAGGACATTTGAGGCAGACTAAGTAATGGTTCACCTAAAGACTTTAAGCAATGCTTAGAGGAGTTTTAGAAATACAAGTCAGAGACCACAAAACAGGTTTCCACAGCACACTAACCTCCCATAACTGCCATCCGCATTGTATTCTTTGGCTGTGGCTTCCCTTGTTTCCACTCCTTCCAGTTTTCTAAGTACATTCACATAGAAATTAATGACCTCAACATTTCTTGCACCAGAGTGGAAAAGGAGATCCTGAATGAAGCTAGCAATAGCATTGTGTACATATGGAAGTCTGGAGAGCTAGAATTTTGAAGGTGAAAGGAAGATGCAGTAATGAAGGCAAGAGGGAGTAAAGGAAATGAGAGTGCTCACAGTGCAAACTTCAAACATAGGACAAATTAAAAAAAAAAGAGGTAAAATAGGGTAAAAATCAATACATATGTAATTATCTTAAACCAATTTGGTTGTCTCAGTGACTAAAATTACCTGTCTGCCAACAATGCTTGGTGGGTTTTTGCAAGTCCAGCTAAATTTGTGTTTTACTATTTTTTGCTTCAATGCTTTACATAACAAAATTGAGACATGATAATAAGGATAAGGCAAGCAATGCACAATATTCCTTTGCTCCCTTTGTACTAGGTCAATTGAGTTGTCACCAAGAGGCAGTCATATACACCATGACATTACACCTCTCACCACAGCTTGGAGCACTCCGTCATTTTCAGGAAAATCCTTTCCATGGAGGACACAGAGCTAAGCATGCTTTATGCTTGATCTGAGATTTGGGATATTACAGAACATATTCCAGGCATGCTTTCAACAGACTCACACAGGCTCTGCTTTGTACAGTTACTACATGTATATTTTATGTATATATAGATATATAGTGGTGAATAATTCAAAGAGCAGGATACACTTACTGCAAGGGAGATGTGATGTGCTTGTTTGATCTGCTTTGGTAAAATTATTTTCCAGCACAAAATCTGCAGCACTGATGCCCATTTTAAATATTTAATACCACTCAGAGACATCGGCATGTATTTTACTTTCAAAAATACTTAATTACATCAGTTTAAAATGATGGTACTAAAGCCAAAATGGTTTAAGTTAGGTTTAACCTGAGCTAGGAAGTTTTTGCAAAAGTTAACGCTTTTTCAGTATCCTGAATACACTACATACTTTATGTACTTTAAGTGCAAGCCCAGTTATAAAAGCTAATCCATAAAAACAACATTATGAATCTCTATTTTCCCAATGATTCTGTATACAGTTTGGCTGAATTTAGAAATATGTATGCACAGACATGCATGCATACACAGACACTATAACTGTGCTGCAAATTCTATATAACCACTTGGATGTTCTTCTATCATCCCTTCTCCCTTCAGCAAAGTACAGCAAAATGGAACTGTATTTTGCTGATAAGGTGTGAAACAGGAGGTGAAACAGTGGAGTCTAACCTGGAATTAAGATTCAGTATCTTTAACATCAATATTTGATATATTAATCATTACCTCTATTCAGTAGTCTGATGGGACTTAATGGCAGCTAAAGGCAGAGGGCTTTCAAAGTATACGTACAGATATGAATTCTTTCTGGTTGCATTTCCAGTGGCTAATGTGAGCCAACTCTGGTCCAGAAGCCGTATTCAGACATATCAGAACACTGTGGCCAGAATATGCATTTCCTCTGCTACATTCTAACAAGGTACTTGAAGATTGAAAATAAGATACCTTTGCTCAGACACTGTATTACATATTACTCCTGGATGGGAGTTAAGTTACATGTATCCACTTTGACTTTTGTGCAGAACAAACTAATGCAAGTGTAATTGTCAATGTAAATCTGCACGCAGTTTTGTAGGACCAACTTGAAAGAAGAACTACATTCCTTTAATCTAACTGCATAACACAGACAATAGAGTTTTAGTAAGTGTTGCTACATCATTCATGTATCTTCTAGTTCTGTGACAATCACTCTTTCTAGGATGCTATCCAGTTCTACCCTCAAGAAAAGAAAAAAAAAAAAAAAAGATAAATAGTTCCTGTATGGTTACCTCCTTAAGAAAACTTTAACACCATACCACATATTAGTAAAAGCCTGAAGCCTTAAGTCCTTTATTCTTGTACTGTTTTTTAAAGATTTAAAGAGTAAAAGCACTTCTGTCAGAAATAGGTCTCATATAGGTACTTACATCCTGTCTTCAACTCACCACTTACCCCTTAGCCTGTGTTTAGTGGTAGAAGGCCATTATCAACAGGGACTGAAGACAAATGGTCACTACCAGCAATCAAGAAAATAAACTCCTCCCTACGCCTAAGTGAAACAAAAGTTACAAGTGCTTTTGAGAGAAGTTATCGTACAAGACATTCTGTTTGACCAGATTCTCCACCATCACAGTAAAGACTAGATCCCTATTGCACCTGGTATTTGATAGAATTCGACAAGCAACCTTGACTGATCATCTGATCCCTAGCATCTACAAGTCTTCCACTGAACCTTTTATGTCTTAACCTGTGCTGCCTAAGCACAAACCCTTCATTTTTTTCCTAGCTAGTGCAAAGCCAGTAAAAGTGTGTAATCATACTTTCACAGTATGATCTTGTTCTGAAGTCATTAGTGACACTAGCACAGACAAAATCTCAGAATACAGTGCAGCTGAACGAAATAGCTACAGACTTACTACAGTCAGACTCCCCAGCCCAGTACACTCATTAACAGAACCCTTGAAAATTACCAAGTGCTTAGAAATTACCTAGAAACTACACGTGAAAAGTCATATTGAAGGACTTACTGCTTTTCCTAAACACAGAGAGAAATTGTTCCAAAAGTTACAATTTCTACTGTTACCTGATTTTAAAAGACCGCAGAGATAAAAACCTTAAAGTTTTCTACAACAAAAAATTCCTATGGTTAGGAAGGTTCCTTGACATACAGGCTAGATCTTTATCCTAAATATCTATTACTGCTAGCCAAACCTAATTAAATCAAAATAGATAACTCTTCCTCTATTTTGGCGTATGAAGTGTTTGTACACAGCTTATCTTTTAAGCAGTCCATTTTTTACAGCTTCCTTTTATCTTTTTTCCTCAATTCATGCTACCATTCCACATTTTCTATACAACACTGACAGAAGAGACCACAAATTAAAAGTATTTTTATTGATGCTGTTGGCATATGGTTCAGGTGCACGATCTTCATCAGCAAATATAAAAGAACTACTCTTTTCTGTCTCTATAATCCATCTTCCAGCCAAGATTTCTGAACTCATTGTTCTTTACGGAAGAACATGTAGGAAAGGGTATCAAGAAAATAGGTTCTTTATGGGATGCTTCTCCTTTCCGTCATAATTAATTCCACTGGGCTCCCATCCTTCATTAAAATTAATGTTCCAAACAAATATTAAACCTTTATACCTGGTTAAAAAAAAAAAAAGATAAAAAAAAATCAGTATCTTGCTTTGTTCTTCAAAAAGTGCAGACAACACATTTTTGCAAATTGACACTCACTGTCAGACACCATTCTCCTGAGGCAAAATCAAAACACCACAGCTAGATACGTGTACCTGAGCTGCAAATGGAGTTTGTGTATCCAGGCACTATATAACTAGAGAAAGTAATCACTAAGTAGCAGAACGTAATATTAAACCTTGGAAATCATTACAGTTTATTCCTTCCCCTCCAGAAAGAATGTATTGTCTCTGAAACACTAAAATATCACGTGGTGTTGGAACATACATGTTCCTCTTTGAGAGGAGTACTGCAAAGCCAACATAGCCAAAATATTTGGTTAATGAAACAACAAGAGCTACTGCACGAAAGCAGCTGTCTAAAGCCTTGGTTCTCGCTCCTGCTCCTCCCTCCACTGCCCCGAAACGAGGCACCCCACGGCAGCCCAGGGAGGCCCGGCTCTGGCCCCACCCCCCACTGGAGCGCCCCCTACCCAGCTCCTGCTCGAGGTGCACAGTGCCACCCCAGGACCAGGACTGGGACCCGGACCCTTGCCGGCAGCACCACAGCTCTCCCTACTCACTTGCCACTGCCCTCAGAGAGATATCAGTGCCCTGGGCAGAGCTTAAATGGGGCTGCAGGGCCGTGGGCAGGGTGCTCAGAGAAAGAAAATTAGTGCCTCAATACCTCAATACCTTCCTTAGTTTGTCTCTACTCTAGCTAGCTCTCCTGTTCAGTAGGTAATTGTACAACAGCCTCAGAACCATGGACAAAAACAGCTCAATAAAACTTTCATTATTACCTTCCACTTCAATGAGCTGCCATCATTAATTAGCAAAACAAAAATTACCACTGCTTTGTTGTACACTAATAAACACCAGGGCAAAATTCCTTTCTTCATGCTGCTGTCTCTTTCTTATAGTACTAGCCATTTTCATTTCATTTCTCCCCCCAGGCGTGTGTAATTCAGCCACTTCTTGTGGGAGAGGCTGGACATTATCCAACAAAGAGCAAAAATATTCCACAAGTAGGGAAAGACCAATTAGGTCAAAAGCAGTTGGAGAGGGTCCCACTAGCTCTTAGCCAAAAAGAAAAAGAAAAGGCAAGAAAAGGGTTCAAAACCCAGACCCTAATTTTCCTGCTATGATCTGTCTGAGCTGTCACTCGCTTCAGTCTTTCACCATCGTTCTGGTGGGCTGAGGACCTTAAATGTCTTCTTTTCTCTACATTTAACATTACAGGTGAAGAAAACCAAGTGTACCAGTAAAAAAATGATTGAACAAAGTTAATTAACATTTCTTCTATGATTACTCTTGTAATGTCTTAAGACATTTGTAGATGATGGAGTCGTCTATCATTAAAACTATTTGTGTGAATGAAAATTATGGCAGAAGGTTATTTTTTAGGACTTCTATTGCCTCTGACTGTATGATACATTTCCTTAAGGCTGCTAGTGCTAGTGTGTAATAACAGAAAGACACTTCTAGAAAAACACAGGATATAGCCAGTTACTCTCTCAGCAAACCTGTGGGAGAACATAGATCCATTTTTTATGCCTCATAAAGCTGCACAGAATTTATTTCGCAGAAATGTGGTAATTAGTTTGGTAAATCCTGGTCATGAGGTCAGTCCTTTCACAATGCACGCGCTGCACAACAGTCCGAATCTCCATATCACAAGCTATGCTAGCAGCTGGAAAACTGGCCAAAAGATCTATGCTCCCTTTCCAGGCCATTAATGAGGTCTCTGTCCTGGCCTTGCAATAATGTGGATGGAAATATTATTGCATATGCAGTAATTTCAAGAGCCTCAAATTGTGCAGAAAGATTGGAAAGATTCCAGTCAGTTGGAATAGCAAATGTAGTGGGAGTGAAAGATCCTCACAATGTGACAGGGTTGATTTTTCGTATTTTGTTTTTCATTTATGCAGGTGAAGCAAATGTGACCCTGTGGAAACTGTGTAGTTAAATAAGGTACATTCAGTAAAAATTTTTAAAGTACCAGATGGAGAGGGAGCACAAGGTACCAGTCACTCAACAGTATCACAGAATGAGGACATAGCTTGTTCTGAACTGCCCCTCTAACAATTTTATTCCTAAGGTGACTAAGGCAACTCCACAGGAAATGAGAGGATAGAAGCTTTTTTCTAATATGCTTGGTTTTGGGAGGTGAAAGGCTGACACTTTAAAATTCAAGAAAAATGTAGTGGGTTTTTTTTGTATTTTAGCAGAATGTTAAAAGGAAATAAGGCAACCAACCAAGAAAGAAGAATTTGATGCTCAACGAAAGAAACAGCTAATGGAGAACACCAGGGTTCAGAAAACCATTCCATAACTGAGGCTTCCATGCCTGTAAGAGAAAAATCAGGCATCGGGCATGAACACATCAACTGACAAACAGAAGTAGGTAGTATCAGATGAATTTTTTCCCAGGCTCCATCACCAAATTTGCGTATCTGTTCAGAAGAGAGAAACTCTTGAGAGTATGGGCAAAAGAAGGAAGCAGGAACAATTCATTTTTAAAGACCTATTTACCATTGGCAACAAAAAAGCAACAGGTATCTTGGCCATGGAAGAACTAACAGCTATAGTACATTTCTTTCTAGTGAGAGGAAACGGAGAAGGATAATCAAACCTCGAAGGCATGTTTTTGTCTTGTGCAATTTTTCTTTGAGTAGAAACAAGCTTTGAGGCTGCCCCAAGACACTTTTAGGTTTCCTATAGCCACAAATGCAAAGACAACAAATGAAGACACTGCATTGATCTACTTCTCTGTTGGATGAGAGAAGGCACCTCAATATTCACCGGGGACAAAGCACTGACAAAAAAAAAAAAAAAAAAGGAAAGAAAAAGAAAAGAAAAAGCTGCCATTTCTATACTTAACAGAATAAGAGAGAATATTTTCATAAAATGCAGGGTTTTATTTTAAAGCATCAGCCGAAGCAGCCTGTCTTGCCTGTGAATGTGTATTTGCATGAAAAACAGCCGCTTGCTAGCTTTCATGTGAGGAAAAATTCCTCAGGGTGTTCACGCAAAGTGATGCAAAAGAGCTAAACCCAAACTCAAGTAAGCTATGTGGAAATTATTTTTTAAATGCTGTAAACGTTTGGTTCTGAAATCAACAGAAGTATTTGCTTTTATAGTGTTAATTTCCATGCATTTGGGACGATCACCACACCTCACAGTTGAAAAGGCCTTCCAAGGAGCTAAGTTAAGCAACTTCCGTGATGTTCAAGCCTCACATTGTAACAGCCTCTCTTGTTACATAGACTTCCTCCTATATCCAAGAATCATATAACCAGTTAGGGAGGCACATACACTCTTTTCCTGGAGGGCAGCAACTCTTAAACTGCACATAGCCTCACAATGTTTTACCTTGGCAGTTATCTTCTACAACTGATATAAAACATTGGCCCCATTTAGGCCAACGTAGTGTTGTAGCATTGTGGCCTTTGGGGGTTGGGATTTCGTACTCTGAGTCACTCCAGGTACACGACAGTCTTCCCAGCTACAGATTTTCTGCGGGTGCTTCATGGCAAGGCAGTCTGGGATCATGCCTCAGCTGCTTCCCAAATTTTTGTTAGAAGGGAACCAGAAATATGCCACTTACTGTCCTTTTCCACTGTGCCCTGGTTTCTATGAAAGGAGTTCCAGGGCCAGAGACTGCACAGACAAACGGGAGACAGAGATCACAGGCTGCAAAGCCTTGCACAGAATGCACTCGCGCACAAGATAATTGCAGGCCTTAGTAATTTCAACATGCCTTGAATCAGATCCTTTCTTTGAGAACACCTTTGGACATGAATCTTGTCCTTTTTCCTTGAACTGGTGTTCAAACTTTTCTAAAAATGGTGATAAATAACATTGGTCCTGAAGTCAAGAAAAATGACAGATTTTAAAAGGTCTGTTTCTTTGCAGTACTAAAAGGAGTACTATACAAAATATTTTTTACTTTCAAAGATGTCAAGCAAACAAAAAACTGCCTTCAGAAAGGGTCATATGGATTCAGAATTTCAGGAAAGCTGGCTTTATATTATTTGAATAAGTTCTGAATTTTCAAGGGTTCTTCATGGATATCTTCAGGGCTTTAGTATAATTATGCACAGTTAGAAGAGAATCTGTGGGACAGTATTCTCCATTTGTGATTCTCTTGTAACCTTTAAGCTATCTTTTTTGTGTTTGTTGCAGCTAAATTAATGCAGTAGTAATTTAATGTTACTTTCGTATATTTTTATTTATTTACTTATTTATTTCTCCAGGAAATAGTTTACCAGCTTCTGGAAGTACAGAGATAGCCTGGGGGTTCTTTCACAACCCCAGCATCAAAAGGATATTATCAGGGAACAAACCTGCCAGGAGACAAATACTATTTACAGACCCTCTGGTCCTATAATGCTGTAAAGATAAGAAATGTCACTGTGGCATATTGTGCTGAATAATAAATATTTCTTACCTACCCACTTTAAAATTGTAAGGTGCTGAGGCTGCTGGTTATCATTAGAAAGGAAAAAGATATTTTGCTCTTTCTTCTTTGAAATGCACTGAAAACCTTCCTGTTAATTATCTGTGGTGGAGCAAAGAGTGGAAAGTTCTGAGAATATCCACATGATGCAGATGAAATATAGTTTGCCTATTTTAATTAAATAAGTTCTAAATATAGCCCACTTTAATTCCAGAAACTAATTAAAAATGTAATTAACTAACATTGCTATGTGACATCATTAACTAAGTTGTTCATGTAAAAATGCAAAAAGCCCTATAGGAAACTCGGTCTGTTTACTGGGATCCCTCTATGAGTTAATGATGAACACTACAGTGCTGTTCAGCATGCAAATAAATATACCCACTGGAAATTTTTTTGGCATTTTTGGGATGGTATTGCCCACATAAGAAGTTACAACAATACAAGATTGGGGAGTAATAAAGCTCTTGAGTTATTTTGATAAAACTTTCACTTCTTCTACTATGTCTTTTTTTTTTTTTTTCCAGTTTTGCTTGCATTACTTTGGGAGCACCCTAAGCTAAACTAAAGTGCCAATACAGAGGATAAAATTAGCTATGAATGGCTTACAATGGAGTCACAATTCTGAGTGTATACAATACGAAATTACACCAAATATAATACTTGCTCATATCATCACATAAATCACTGCATCACACATGCAAGACTTGTAGCTGTAATAGAATTGCCATGCTATTGTCTCAAAAATGTTTTACAATTTTGCCGATTCCTGTTGTTTTTCATTGGTCTGGATTGTAACTGCACATCTTTCTGTTACCTGTGTTTCTGTCACAAGCGATCATCTGCCCAATACCTCTACTCTAGCAATACTTCTCTCCTTGCCCAGAAAACAGCTGGTGGATTTGAAGAGGGTGATGGGTTGATGAAGGACCTTCTCTGAAGGATGGAGAAGGAGGCGTTCCAAAGATGCCTTGCACTGGGGTTTGGATGATTTCCCCCACACGTAGTTCTGATTCCCGTGGACAAAAACCAGACAAGGCATTTTTTAATTTCCTAGTTGCAATAATGCCAGTTTAAAATCTTATAAATACAAACCTTGGCCTCAGTTCCTGCCAGTATCCATTTTTTTGTGTTGCTCTTTTCTCATTTGCCTTTCTACATTTGTCCAAAAAACAGCACCATAGAGCAAGAATTCCTGATTAGCATTACTCATACAAATTCATTTTTCTACAAACATGAAATGAAAGCAGCAGAACACAGACAAATAGGAATTCAATAGGGTGTATATATACACCCATTCACATGTAAAACAAAGATATGTTCACTGCTTGTTGTAATATGGTGGCCTTTTCTGCTCAGAGACGATACAAGCATTTGTACAATCAGTACTTCCACAGTTAATGCAATCTTCTGCTTCTTGTCATATGCACAACTTAGAAATTAACTTCACTTTAGTTTAATTGCACAAATGTATGTGGAAGTGAGCTCAAGAGGAGAAGGCTTATGAATATATGAATTCATTTGAAAATATGAATGAAAATTTGTGAGAAATTTATCACATTTTTAGCTCAGCTCTGTTCAACACAGAAGTCATTCTTGAATACTTCTAATCACTGTTTTGTGAAGATAATTATTTTTCTTACTAAAATAATTCACTGCTTGATATTGTGTCCTATTTTAGACTTTCTTTTGCATTTGTTTAGGTAATAAATATGAGGCAAACTAGAGAGAATTCTAAGAACAACTATGATCTGGGGGAGATAGGAACGGTGATTTTTCTGAAGAAAGTTTGTTACAAGAATAGGGCCAAATTTTGAGCCCAAATGCTGCTTGATATTAGTCATCCTAGTTAGAGACAACATTATTTGAAGGGGTCAGCTGAAAGTACTTCTAAATGAAGTGGTATGAAGTCCTTCAGCTGGCTGTTAGGCTGAGTATCTTCCTGAATATATTGGCATGCTGGGAATGACATGTCAGACAGAAGGGAATGTAACTTCAGAGTGTTCCCCCCAAAACTATTACAAATCATGGGATGAAATTGAGCTAAGAGAACTTTCAGAATTTATTGAGAAAATAATCATAACTACATGAGGAAGTGTAAAGAAAACTCTCCTAGAGGAAGGGTGGATACCTCGTGTGCCTAGCATAGATGAAAATAAAATTGTAATTCTTTTAAAGGGACGGGGAATAGAATAAAACTAAGACTAGAAATAAAAGTAGAGAAAAGTAAGAACCTTGCTCAGACAAAAAAAAAAAAACAAACAAACCAACTAACCAAGAATTTTTTTTCTTAAGGAAAAACCTCATTGCTCAGAGAGTTATGTTGTCCGAAAGCGAATGTAGGGTATTTGATTCCCAAATGGTCATGAGTAGATGATCTCAAGAGGTTCCTTTCAACCTAAATGATTCTGTGATTCTGTGACTTTAAGCCTTCTCTATGGATATGCATTTCACTTCAGAGATTCAAGACACACCGCTGTATCATGAAGAATAAGTTCTATTATGATCATTTAGCCACATGGAGAATTAAACACTGACATGTATCTCTATCTAACTGCTCATGCATGAAAGAAGACTATAAATAGCTACCAATGAATTAAAATGGGAACTTAGGCGAATCTTAAGCAATACTTAAACTTATTACAGAGGTTAAAGTCATAGTAGCTCATTTTATTTTCTGTAATTTCTAAAGATAAATATGTGAATGAAGCATGGGAAGTTGCTGATTTAGGGTTATTGCTCATCTTTGTAAATACTCAAACTACATCTTGGCATGTCTTTGTCTTTGTCAAAGTCCTGAGTGCACCAACAAGATCTAATTGCCCTCACCAGCCTGTACCTGCTTTCTTCTTCGCTATTTCTGTGCAACTTCTCCCCTTTTCCGTCACAATCCTTGGGGTCTGCCCTGCTACAGTGCAGCTTGAACTAGTGAACATAGTTAAGCTGTGAGAAAAAAAAAAAAAGAGAAGCACCACTTTGAGCCTTCATCTGTGCACCCTACACTCTTTGCCTCCAGAGCAGCACCTGAGCTCGTACCCTGGCCCCTGGTCCTTCCCTGAACTACACTGCAAGTATGCCATGCCTGGCAATGAACCTTGCCTTGCTTTGTTGACCTGACTCCCTGGCTTGACCCTGGACCCCCATGGGATTGGGCCATTGTCAGGGAGGCCCCTGCGGTGCTTTGCTGTCAGCTTGCCTTCCCTTGTGGGGCAGACCCCTTGCTGTTCCCTTAGTAGTTTTGCGATGAGAGCAGAAAAGGCAAAAGAAATCTAGGATCTAGACACCTGTCTGTTAAAAAGGTGCATTTCGGTAACTTTTAGATTTCATTGCAGTTAATGTTAATGATGTCCAAAGTCAGATGCTTCAATTCCAATTTTTATTTTTTGCCAACAGTTTCAAAAGAAGGGAGATTTCTGTCTCCATTCCTGTACTACACTATAACCTGTGTTCTTACTAGCTAAAGATATGGTGGTTTATATTTTCACAAGTTCTACTCAGGGACTAAAATAAATCTTGTTCATGGAAAGTAAGTACAGAACTTTAATGTTGAAGACTTTGGTCTGTTCTCTACCTTTTTTTTTTCACATCAATTCTTCTTACATTGCAAATGACCACAACAGCTGGGTGAAGCGCAGAAGATTTGGTGGTCCATTTTGTTTCAAGTCAGCATTTGAAAGAAAAGTTATCCTGTAATGTCTTGTCTACATATCATTATAATGCAGACAACATAGCACTACTACAATATCTTGGCACCTGTGGGCTAAATAAACTGTATTCATATGCTACTTATAAGTTAAGTTACACACTTCCTAAAGAGCAAAGTATATTTTGTGTTTTTAATTACCCACAATTAAGATAGCAAATGCTAACGGGCAGACTTTTGTGATAATAGGGAAAGACAAATTAATAAAATTCTGTATGAAATTTTCTGTTCTGTTTCTAGACAGAGTTTTAATCAGATTGGGTCCACATAGAAAGTACCTCCTTATATGCATATCCATACTATCTTCTTCCCTACAGTCACCTGCTGAGGAAGAGTCAGATTTGTTCTCCAAAGATCTCTTGAAGCAAAGGTAGAGGGCAGTTTAACCTGATGCGCCTCCTACATGGTACACAATACACCACATGGATAAATAAATCCTAAACAGTATGATGTAACTCATTTGACTAATAAAAATAAAATCAGATAATAGCAAGGGAAATAGACGTACTAGAAAATAAGTTGATTCAGGTTTTCTGGTGTAACACTTACTAGATAACAAAGTCTCTCAAGCCTAGTATAGCATAGCCTGGAACTTATTGTTGGCTGCAGGGTAATTGGATAGTGATTCATTAAATTGTAATATTTTCAGGTCAAATAATTCCTCCTAATCTGTTGTCCTCTCCCCTTTGCTGTGTGTAAAGATGTCTCTTCTTGAAGAGTGAATCTCTAGATATTAGCATAAGAAAGCACAGTGTGATTGACTCTACCTGTTACCGGGAAAAGAAAATGCTTTATCAAGGGGAGACATTTATTAATTTGGCCAAATTCAGCTGCTTTGCTGCATATATCTGACACAGAGGTGATCACCTCCACCCTCCCCTTCCTTTCTTTGCTTCAGTGCAAGATGGATGGAAATGATATAAAAAATGATGTGATCATTTCCTCAGATGAAAGGAAAAATATTCCAGGGGACCACTGAAAAAAGAAATTTGTACCTACAAAGATTCACTCTGCTACTTGTTCGTGGCAATAGTACTAGAAGTCATTCAACGAGCTTTAACTTTTATAGTAAGAAAACTTGCCATGCAGATAATCAGTTATGCTCACTGGAATATACAGATATTTTCATACCTTTTGTAGAAGCTATATGGCCTCTGTATCCTCTGTACTTTTTGATTTGAACCTTTATTATTATTATGCTTAACCTAAGCAGGGTTTTTTGTTTATTTCTTCTCTTAAAGGTCCAAAACACTGAAAATTATCTGTAAGGAGGAAATCTGATTCCCACGTTGTCAGACTAAATCTGAACCTGAACTCATCCATGAATATTAATACGTGTAGTGCAATGGGCTCACTCATGATGTTGTGCAAGCACTATGTAGCTCAGCTCTAGGATATCAGATTCAAAAATCTTAAATAAAAGTAGGATTATTATAGATACAATTTTAGCAATAAAGAAACTGAAACAGAGAGGTGTGATAATCTATCCAGGTGGTGAAAGTAGAACTTGGGTTTCCTGAGCAGAGCTAGTTGAGTGGTTATCTGCCCTGCAAGAAAGTTCTACCTTCTAGGGAAGAAAGCTGTCTACGTTTTGAAGGAATAGAATGAATGATAAGAATCTCTAACTATGCAGAAATAAAATTCAAAACAGAATTATAGAAACATTGCAGTAGAAGCTTTGCTTAAATAAAAAAGGCTTGTGGGAACCTAAAGTCCAAGGCTTCCAATCGCAACTATAGTTCCCAGTGCTCCTAATCTCCCAGCTACGCCTCATCACTAATGGGAGGTAAAGGAGTAAAAGCCCTATAACAAGTCCTGAGATAGTAGCTGGCTTACAACTGAGCCAGAATATTTGAAATTCTTGAGCTAATCAGATTCAGAGTGACGCACATCCTAGCTACCCATCCCAAGATACAGCTCAGATCCCAAAGGCAGAAAACCTAATAAAAACCTGATAACCTGCAGAGCCTTATCTCAGGCAGACCTCTGACCACCTCCAGGTACTTTGCCAAAGACCCTGTGCCCCTGATGCATGCCTAGAGCTTAAGTTTCACAGATGAACATGTGAGCCACAGACAACAGAATCCCAGATGCAGTAGAAACCATACCCCCATGCAAATTTGCAGGAAACTAAGCAGTGCTTTTTCAGTGGACCTTTCTCATTCTAACAAATCAAAATTTCTGATCAAAAATATATTTTTTCAGAAAGGAAATAAAGATCTTTACTTTTGATTCTTAGTTCTTTATATGCTATACCATAGCTTACATGATCTCAGATATGAAGACTAATGATGTTTGGTAGTTTTTTTTAATATAGACTTAATTAAGGAGGGTCTAAATATAGTAACTTGTACTTGCATAGTATTTCAACTGCCTTGGTGGCAAAATCTTCACTGCATGTGAAAAAGTCTTAATTAAAACTAAGAATTTTGATGCAGAAAAAGTGTTAATCACTTGAGAAAAATTTATTGTATAGTAGATATCCCTAGACATTAATCCAATAGTATTTCTTGACCTTCAGTATTTCTGTAGGAATTTATGGATTGTCCTGGGTACATAAACTATGTCAGTTAAAGTTTGGTTTTATTTACTTCAGTAATACTTGAGGATTACTGAAGGTCAACCTTTAATCTAAAAAAAAAGTTGCAAATTTTAACTCTTGTGTCAGCAATCAACTCTAGCTACCTATTACCGTAGAAGGTTCTCAGTGCAGTAACCTGTGCAGTAACAAGAGCTATACTTCAGAGAAAGATGAAAACAATTATCAAAAACTGTTTTGATGTTTACTACTAAAATAACAACTACATAGATCCTGCCCTCGTTTTTTACCAAGGACTTGTGCAATTTTCAGATATACTTGAGGTAGGCAGCGTAAAGTTTGAGAGAACATGTTGCAAAATTTAATTCAAATACATGAAGTGAGGGGATGGCATCAACTAAAGAGAGGGAGTCACATGATTTATAACTGGAGTTAAGCCTGACCTGAAAATAAGCCAGAAAATGGTGGACAGGAGTAAACATGCTCAGGTCCCTTGTGATCTTCGACAGCCTAATGGCATATTTACCTGCTCTGCTGTTGATACTTAACTCAGCATTTTGTACAGCATCTTGGAGTCTTTTTTCTATTAAACATATATAGGAAAAAAAAAAAAGTACTGTCTAGTTATCAGTAAGCAGATGCCACAAACAATGTATCCTTGGAAAGTCTTCTAACATCTGATATCACTTGCCCCAGTATGGTGGCCTCATGCGCGTGTAAAACTCTCAAAAAGAACCACCACTTCCAGTCAGATGCTATTTCAAATGTCTTGTGCAGGACTACACAATTCAAAAGTGCTTCTTAGCATTTTTCTGCTCTAAAGAACATTAGGGAAAGCTATTTACATTTACAACATGAAGCTTTTTAGATTACTATTGTTATTATTCTCTGCAGTCTCTAGCTGCAGCCAAACAATGGCATAAAATGTGTGCGTCATGCCATTTAGACTCAATGAGTCCCTATAGCTTTTTAAAAAATATCCACCCATCAAGGGTGGGAAGCAGAGAGAAGCAAAGACCAGGAAGACAGATCCTTAAAAAGTTACAGAGATAGAATGATAGAGTTATGGAACTGGACTCAGTGGAACAAAAGTGCCTGTTCACATCTTATTTTCTTACCTTATGTAACAATGTTATTTAATAAATTTTAAGAAGAAAATTCAGTTTTTTGTCTTATCAGCAAGATCAGCTGTATGTTTTTCTGAATTTGGTAATGGTCTCAAATTGACTTTCAGCTAAAGGTACTTTCTAAAATGGATCTTTAAAAGTGTCTTAATTCTTATCTTTTGGTATCACAAACGCTACGTGAGATAGCTATAAGCTTTAGAAGTGTTGCAGTTCATTGTGCTACATTTTGTGCTAAACCTTTTGGTACATTTACCAGATCTAATTCTTATTTTATCGCTATCATTTTTTTTCTTGCTTTGATTGTAATTTCATTTTAAAAGGACTTCTTACTTCTGTTTCTTAGTTTCCTATGTATTCTGAAAGAGAACTGTGCTCAAGCCTAGACCTAAACACGGAGAACTTCAGGGAGGTTCAAATCCACAGCTGAACTTTGAAGATTCTCTCTCTCTCTTTCTCCCTACATACCTCCATTCCTTCCTTCATCTAACATCACTCTGAGATCAAAATAAGTATGGCAGAAAACTGACCTAGTCCAAAGGATAGCATTGGCAAGGGCTTAGCCATCTTAAAGCTTGCATACAAGCAGCACAGTATGCAAGTCTACTAAAACTGAAGGAGTGTTATATAGAGACAAAAGAGTCCACAGTGGCACAAGGTATCTCCAGGAACAGAAACTTTCTTTGTGAAAATTATTTCAGACGGAGTATCAACATGCCTCATCCCTGGAAACATTCAAGGCCAGGTTGAATGGGGCTCTGAGCAACCTGATCTGGTTGAAGATGTCCCTGCCCCTTGGAGGGGGGTTGGATTAGATGACCTTCGAAGGTCCCTTCCAACCCTAACCATTCTATGATTAAAATGGTAAGGTATGTTCAGAAATCATGGGATAGGCTTTTTTTTTTTTGATGTCTTGTCTCTTGATTTGAAATGTTGCATGAGGGATTTCAGTGATGGTCCGTGTAGGGCCACTGTGGGAAATTACAAGCTTAAGAGTGCGGGTTGTGGAGTACCACAGTGTCCCAACTATGGACCACGCGGTGGCATGTGTGAGGGATTTCAGTGATAGTCCGTGTAGGGCCACTGTGGGAAATTACAAGCTGCACACAGCTATGAGAACATAGCCTTGGAGAGGGGAGCTAGGAGGGTTGTTATCTCGGACAGGGGAGCTAGGAGGGTTGTTATTGAGCAGGATGTTGCTTCTATACGGGAACCGCTGTTAGCCAGCAGGGCACGTATTTGGCAGGCCTTGCTGCATGCACTGGCCATGCATGCATCAACACCTGGTCAGTGCTCTTCCACTGAATCTGCTGAGGGGATAAACAGAGGCGGCTCAGAGCACAGGGAGAGAGAAAGGACCCAGAGCACACTCTACGAACAACAGGGGACACCCTGAAGGTGCTGCATCTACTTCCCTTCTCTGCTCTGACCCCACTGATCATCATCCTCCTGCTCAGCGGTGTCTCCAGCTTAGTTGGGTTGGTAAGACTCTCACAAAGGGAAAACAATACGCTGGTAACTGCTTATGCTAGGAACTGTAACTGCTTATGCTGGTAACTGCTTATGCAAGGCTGTAATAGAGCAATAAATACTGTTGTGCTTTTAAATATCATATGCTGGGTGATCTTTGTGCATAGGAATCCTACGAACTGGTTACAAATGTTTGGAAGTTAATCATGCCATGCATCTACCCATGCCACTCAAAGTATTCTTCAAAATCAAGAGAGTGAGTAAGCTCTTTTTGCTTTTACAAAATATTAAATTTTCTTTTCAAATTATTAAATTCTTACATATTCAGTTGACTGAACTTCCTAGAATCAAAACATTAATATCATAATAAACAACAAAGATCATATTACAATGGCAAGACTTGAAAGTATAGACATTATTTTGACTCAGAAATCTGTTCCATTTTTGATTGGAAGGTTATGGTGTTGGGAGAGAAGTCCTTGATTTTAATTTTTTTTTTTCTTTTCTCTAGTGATAGAAGGTCACTGAAAAAAAAATCCTGTTGCTTATATTTTTCCAGATGGGAAATGGTTCATGCTTACTTTTCATTCATAGTACAAAGGAACGGTGCCTAAAGTTGATATGCAGTAAATTATGTACTCAAAAATATTTTTCACTTCAACTGCATATTTTTCAACATTAACAGTAGTAGTGTAGTAGTATTTGATTTTTCTTCTTTAGTTTGGTTTTGATTTGCTAACCAGAAGGCTTTCTATACTATGATGGTTAGGGAACTGATTCAGAATGTATATATCCGGATTCAACCCATTCTGCATCTGGCCCACAGTGGCCTTAGATGAAAATCTTTGTACTGACTGTAAAGGAATAGGAGCCTTGGCTTCCTGCTGTCTATGTCAATGCCTTAGCTAGTAGATGACATATGTATCTACCTCTTTTTGGCAATATAAAACTCAGACTTTGTTTCTGAATTGATATGTTAGCATAATCTTGCTTTTTGCAAACATTCTCAAAAGCTTTCTTTTCAGTTTTGCAGTGGAACAAAGAAAACAAAAACTGAAGACATTGTTACAAAACGGAATTGTCAACTTTGGTTAGCAGATGCATATTTCATCTCCTTGTGCCCTTCGCTAGTAGTTCTTTGTAGGAGTAGATAATGAGCCACTATTCATATGGCACTTTGGAAAGTGTATGAATGTTATCTTTTATGGGAATATAAAGAGTTTCTGAGTACAGTTCGAAATGAACACGCTATTGTAATGAAAAAAGACTTCAGTGGTGGGGACATAATGACTCTAAGTCTGGAGCAAATTTATCATTATGAAAAAATGCACATGCTTTTCCCAATGATACTCTTTCATTAAGGCAATCTTTGGCATAATGCTGTTTTACCTTGGCAAATCTACCTAGTTTCCCAGCTTCACAAATCTTGTTCCCCCGAGACAGCTCTGTAATGAGAGTGACATGTTTTTATTATTGCTTTTGTTAATTATGCTTCCCGCATCCTGCAAAGTGCTTCTTATTCTAAACTGTGCCAGAATTATTGGGGAATAAATCAATACTTGTTACCAATCATGATCACAGCTGTTAATCACAGTTGTAATTACCAATTGATTAATTAGTGCAGCCCTGTTCAAAAGTCAGGAGTCATTAAATTTCCAGTACACGTAACCTTGAACTCAGCCCAGTATCCACAAACTCTACAATTACATTTCAACATACCATGATTTATTACACATTGCTTTTTATTAACAACTTCTATTCGTTATAGTATTTTCCAGTAATCCAAACTGGATTCCTAGTCTATATATAGTTTCTCATTGTATACCTACTCTGAATATAATAATGTATTACAATTCCTAATAATAAATGCTTATAAGGTCAATGAAAACCCAACCTGTACATGTGTAGGGACCTTACTTTAAATTATTCTTTCAGTGTGATAAATGTCTTAGCTAAAGAACAACATTCGGGTGTATTCCAGAGGCTGATACACTGAAGTTATTTACTTTCTTCTGCCAGTAGATGCAATTTATATTAGCAAAACAGCATTTCATTCTACTAACTTAGGTACTGGCTTATTATTACTGGACAGTGCATACCATCTCTAACTGCTAATTCACTGACCTTTTTTCTCTATAGTTCCAAGTAAAATAATCGGAATCCATTGCTTAACATTTTAGCAAAGTGAAAGGAGCTAAGTTACTAGTTACAAGTATTACAGTATTATAGTTACAAGTATTTCCTTTATGCCTTATTACCTAGTAAATTTATTTAAAAACTTCTGGTAAAATCACCAGTCTGCCTTCTGCTCTCACTGCTCCACTAAAATCACTCATATGAAAACGCAAAGGTCAACCATAAGGCCATGTTTCATCTGCCTCCACTTCAGCACATACTGATACTGTGCCTTACTTTTTCATCCTTTGAAGCTAGTTTTGGCTGTGTCACGTTGCCTTTGTCAAGAGGAAGGACAATCCTTTCCTCATTCCATATTTCTCCTGTGACTTATGTAATTTTTTCTATGCAAACAGCAGATTACAACAGCACTTCTGCAAGCTCAGTCACTGTTAAGACTTCACCAATGCTGACCAACAAATGCTGACTCAGTCAGCAAAGTTAAGACTTCACCAGTCCCTCCACCACCCCCTATCAGTCTGAATTTCCTTTATACAGACTCTAGAGGGTTCCCTTGGGACCTGCTATGTCCATAAATAACCATATAGTCTCTCTATAAACTGACATTTGGTTTTCATGGCACCACTTGAATTAAATTATGTTTCAACTTTTAAGGTCTAATACTGTAAGTTCTTATTCAAGTGACTAGTCCTTTAATTCCAGGCAGCTACTCACATTAGAAATTATTTGATGTCAGCAAAATAAGAATCATCTGCACTTGAGTGCCTCAAAATAATTCAAGAAAATTAAAGTCCGTAACAAGCTGCTGCAGCACATGTGGAGCTCCTGAAGTGGGATGGTCAGTAGGCATCTTTGTTTTGTTCTCTTACCTGGGAAACCTTGAGCCCAGTTATTGCCAATCTCTAGTTCATATCTCCCCAAAATATCTCTTTGGCACAGAGGTTTTGTATGTGTATTGGGTCTGGCTGAGATGGAGTTAGTTTTCCCCATAGCAGCCCTCATATTGCTGTGCTTTATATTGGCAGATAGAAAGGCGTTGATAACACACCAGTATTTTGGCCGCTGCTGAGCAGTGCTCGCACAGCATCAAGGCTGTCTCTCCAACATTCCCCCCTTACCCAGCAGGCTGGGGATGGGCAAGATCTTGGAAGGCGGCATAGCCAGGACAGTTGACCCAAACTGACCAAAGGGATATGACATACCATATGACATCTGCTCAGCAATAAAAGCTAAGAGAAGGAAGGAGGTGTGGGGCACTTGTTATTACAATGTTTGTTTTCTGGAGCAACCACTGCAAGTACTGAAGCTCTGCTTCCTGGGAAATGGCTGATGGGAAATAGAGAATAAATCTTTTATTTTCCTTTGCTTCCATATGTGGCGTTTGTTTTTGCTTTGTTAAACTGCCTTTGTCTTGACCCAGAAGGGGTTTTTTTTGGTGGTTTTTTTTTAATTTTTTTTTATTTTCTGCCTCATCCTGCTAAGGGGAGTGATAGAGTGGCTTGGTGGGCACCCGGCATTCAGCCAAGGTCAACACTGCACAGTCCTTTTTGGCACCCAATGTGTGGCCTAAGGAATTTGAGATATGGATAGTGACTGGGAGAGGTAATGGGCAAAACATGGACTGAACACAGCTAAAGAGTGAAGACTGGAATGATCATGGGGACTTCAGTTGTGGTGAAGGGATGAGGCATGGATTATGTGCAAATTGTCCACTTTCATTTGGTGTTATGATGATATTTTTTTATTTTGATGTGGGGAATTCTTTCTGTGAGTGAAGCTTGTGAAGATGGTGTGAACAGTGTGTATTTTAATGATAATTTTAAATATGTTATTCACACAGGTGAGAGGTGGAATGTCTTCAGTTTGCATGGCAAGGTTTTGGTAGAGGGGTGGGGCTTCTGTGAAAAACTGCTAGAAACTTGCCCATAGTCTGACAGAGCCAATGCCAGCCAGCTCCAAGACAGATCCACCACTGTCCAAGGCCGAGCCCATCAGTGAGAGTGGTAGCACCTCTGTGATAACATATTTAAGGCGGGGGTTGGGGGAGGAACAACAAAACTCCAGCACAACATCAGCAGCAGTGAGAAGAGAGGAGTGAGAATATGTGAGAGAAACAACTCTGCAGACGCCAAGGTCAGTGAAGGAGGGGGAGGAGGTGCTCCGGGTACCAGAGCTGAGATTCCCCTGCAGCCCGTGGCGCAGCCCATGGTGAGACAGGCTGTTCCCCGGAAGCTGATGGAGGCCCACGGAGAAGCAGAGATCCACCTGGAGTCCAGAGAGGACCCCACACCGGAGCAGGTGGATACCCAAAGGAGGCCGTGGACCTCTGGAGAGAGGAGCCCACACTGGAGCAGGTTTGTTGGCAGGACTTGTGCACCCCTCAGGGGACCCACACTGGAGAAGTCTGTTCCTGAAGGACTGCCTCTTGTGGAAGGGACCCATGCTGGAGCAGTTTGTGAAGAACTGCATCCCATTGGAAGGACTCATGTTGGAGAAGTTTGTGGAGGACTATATCCCATGGGAGGGACCCCACACTGGAGCAGAGGAAGGGTGTGAGGAGTCCTTCCTCTGAGGAGGAAGGAGAGGCAGAAGCAATGTGATGAATTGACGGCAACCCCCATTACCTGTGCCCCTGTGAGGAGAAGAGGTAGAGAAAATCAGGAGTGAAGTTGAGCCTGGAAAGAAGGGAGGGATGGGATGAAGGTGTTTTAAGATTTGGTCTTATTTTCTCATTATCTTACTCTGATTTGATTGGCAATAAATTGAGTTAATTCCAAGTCAAGTCTGTTTTGCCTGTGATGGTAACTGGTGAATGATCTCTCCCTGTCCTTACCT
The DNA here is from genome assembly GCF_036417535.1 of Chlamydotis macqueenii. NCBI lineage: Eukaryota > Metazoa > Chordata > Aves > Otidiformes > Otididae > Chlamydotis > Chlamydotis macqueenii. Next base: position 46,612,885 of record NC_141560.1, on the reverse strand, counting down.
CAACCGATGAGCCTTTTGTTATATTTTCTCTCCCTGTGCAGCTGAGGAGAGGGATTCATAGAGGGGCTTAGTAAGCACCTGACATCCAGACAGGGTCAACCCATCACAGTATGATACCTTGTCAGGAAGTCAAATCCTGCTGCCTTGTGCTGTTTGTTCTGCTAACATAGCTGATCTCCTAAAAGTTTCTATATTGCAAACATACCTCTTCCTGGAGCACCATCCATGGCATCATTCTCCTCATAGCTACAAGGGCTCAGGGCCAATGCAGAGATCGGGCAGCTGGTGGCCTTGAGAGAAAGGTCTAGAAGATGCCTCAGCCAGGCCAGATCCCCATTCCCCTGCAAGCTACTTAAGCTGAGGCTCTCACCTTGGCCTCTGCACAGTGTGGCCTCTGCTTGGGCTGGGCCCCCCACTTGGGGGCCAGATGTGCAGCCTGAGCTCAGGCCTAGCTCATCACTGCAAACAGGCCAGGTGATCAGGGCTCCCAGCTGGCCCTGGCTACCATCAGCAGTTGCTGTGCTCTTGATGCTCTGACAGGGAGGAAGGGCACCCTGTTCCACCAGACTGCCACTCTCTGTTCACCCCCTGCCTTCCCACAAGGGCTCCTGCCCTTGCTGCGCCCTGACAGTGACACTGTTCTAATTTTCGTTGCTTTCAAACACACACTGTTCTTCGTTTGAGACAGTACAAACCCCAGGCAGCTACAAGAATACTAAACACAATCCCACCACTTCCTTTATGTCATAACTTGAGTTAATCTTTGGATTTTGGAACATAGCTTTATTTGACAGGATGTGGTCACCCCACTGCCTTTCTGCCAATGACATCTCTCTACTCTGCAGCCATCTTTACTTTCTCCTATTTCCTCTACACATCCTCCTCTCTCCTTTATAATCAACAGCTCCTTTCTGTCATCAGATGTAATCAGTGATCTTTTATGCGATTACCATCTCCTGATAACATTTAGACATGGAAAACTGATACACCACTGGTCATAATCAACTCTTTCTGAAAGAATGCAGTATTTGAATGTACCATCACCAGTCACACGTCTCATTTTATTATACCCAAGTAAAGCACAAGGATTTGTCCTATCAGTTCCTAGGATTTTTCAGTGTCAGAAAAGAATATTGGTGAAAACTATTCCAATGTTTAAGACAGTGTGCAGTGCCACCAATACTGCCCAGCGATCAAATGAAAATAATACTCTAGACATACATATCTGTCTGCCCTCTTCACCCTGAGAAATCAAAAAAGGCTCAGCTAATAGGTAAGGGCAAAATAATCTTATGCTGTATCAATTTTTTAAATCTATTTAATAGAGCCAGAAAAAACTTATTTCACTTTTTATTTCATATGCTCTATATTTTCCATATGCTAAATACTATTTCACCATCTAATGAAGATCAATATGAAATAATTTTACTTTATGCATGTTAGTAATATGTATTTTAGCCAGAGAACCTCTGTATTTTAAGTTGATTTAAAGATACTTAATAGTATCTTTATCTAATAGCTAGACTTTATTTTTCCATATGTATCTGCTCACATAAAGACATACTTACTAACTGAGACACTGTTAGACACTGTACCATTGTACCACCGTTTAAGAGCTAGGGAAATTTTTTTGTTCCAGACGTAGTTAAATCATCACACAGCATGTTTTTTTTCTTACCTTTCAACTGGATAAAGCATAGTAGCAAAAATAGAAAGTATTGAAAATGTAATGGCTGTATCACTTGGATTTCCTGATAGTGTTACACATCATATCCATATTAAAAGCAAATAGCCTTAGCATGGATAATGACATCTTAAAAAGAACACCCAAGGAATTAGGGGCTATTAGCCAGGTGCTGAACAGCTTTGCAATATCTCTGTGAATTCTGAAGCTGGGCTATGTCTGCTTTTCTCACTGGATCTCTGTTGCTGCCACTGATGTCCATCCTAAGTGCTGTCATTACAGCTTGTGACTTGCTAAGCCATGCAAATTTCAATGCTTCTGGGAGCAGAATAATAAAGGTTATGCATTGTTAAAAGCATTGCTGATTCAACTCCCATTTCCCTAAGTAAAATTTTATAGTGGATGTCCATTCAACCTCACAGGGACAAATAAAAGGGAGTGTTTTCAAGCAATATCCATCTAAAGGATGAGATGTCATGGTCTCTTGGCAAGTGACTACTTCAATGGCAGAGCAGTTTGATTTGCAACAGTTACGACAGCTATTTCTGACCCTAGAGTATAGCAAAGTTAACTACTGTAGTAAGCAGTTGGAGCAACTAATTTATATTGTTATGTTTTAGGTGGCATAAGAAAGAAGAGTTTTGTCAAAATGTACTAAGCTAGCTCCCCCAAACCCTACTTCATTTTCTAATTCAACAGGAAAAATGTTCTTGCTTTGTTATGGCAGAGACAAAACATAATCAAGGGAATGTGCATCTTACATAATCTATACATACTTGTCCTTAAGGCTATAATTCAGTTCCAAAGTGTGTAGAGTCTTTCAAACAAAAAATTGTGTTTGTTTTCACAAGAACTGCAGGTTATAGAATGACAGCGTTTTGGCAAGGCTAGAGAAGACTTTCAAGGCTGTGTATTAAATTAAGGACCCTGTCTTTTACCTGCTGCTTACTTTATCTTTTGTCATTGGTAGGTGCAAGTACTAATGACTTATGACACCTTTTTTTTCATCATTCTTAGGTTGAATTCATGTGTGGTGTTTAACAGGACTGTATGTGCCTGGAAGTTTCCACTCTGCATCTTCAGCTAACCTCATTTTTTGCATTACATTTCATCAAATTCTGCATACATAACTGAAATATCTGAGCCCCTCTATTTAAAATACTCAGTATGACACTAACTTTGAGTGTGGATGGATCATCATCTATCTCCTATATTTCCATTTGGTACCCATCTGACAGATGAGGAAAGAAAAAGTATTCAAGACAGTGAAATGAACATTTGTTTCTATCAGGTCACACACATAAGATTAGATAGCTGAAAGTGAGAGATGGGAAAAATGAGTCTGTTCCTATTTACTTTCTTAGTATTTCAGCGAACTTGCTGAGGGTGCACTCTATCCCACTGTCCATGTCGCCGACAAAGATGTTGAACAGGGCCAGGCCGAACACGGACCCCTGAGGGATGCCACTCGTCACCGGTCTCCACTCGGACATTGAGCTGTTGACCACCACTCTCTGAGTGCAGCCATCCAGCCAATTCCTTATCCATGGAGTGGTCCGTCCATCAAACTCATGCCTCTCCAGTTTAGAGAGAATGATGTCGTGCGGGACAGTGTCAAATGCTTTGTCAAATGCACAAGTCCGGGTAGATGATGTCCAGGTAGATGGAAGCATTGTACTTCTGAACCTCACCTACTTCTCACAGTAGTATGTTGTGCATGATGTCAATTCTAAGAAACAAAGTGACACTTATTGCAAATACATCATCAAGAGATCTCAAGGCACCATTCAATTTTTGCCAGTGAGTAAAACATCATAAACTTCAGTTTATGAACCAAGCCTCTATTGGACTTGGTTGATGTCTGCCTAGTGGAGTAAGAGTTATGGGAGGAAAAAACAAACATTTCTCATTGTCCTGCTTAATAGCTATTTTGTTTCAGAGTAGGGGAATACTAATAAAAAGAAAAGCTATTTTGCACTATTATTTACAAGAGCATGGCACTTTATGCCTTGCTAATCTGTATGACTCAGTTTTGAGAGAGCTCATCAGCTTTATTTTATAAACAAGATGGACAATATCACATATTTTATAAAGAGAATAGAGGATTCAGATTCCAAATACTGTACTACAGTTAGCAGAACAAAAATGTTATCATAAATAGACAAAAATTAGGGCACAAACTTTGTCTCCATTCAAGAACACAGTCTAAGCAATGCATGTCCAGATTTAACATAGGTCTGAGCATCTTCCTTTCACATAGATTCCAAATAATTAATACAATCTGTGAAAATGAGGTAAAAGGTCACCTCTTTAGCAGCTGAACTGTCGAAGTCACTAACTAATTTAGTAAACATTGGCACCAATGACTTACTGAGGCCATCTTCAATCTTATACATATTTAGAAATTTAATTTAACTTTTCATATATTATATTTTCAGTATTGTCTGTTACTAGAAATAGGAGGATGTAAACAGAACAAGAAAGAAATGTTTTAGAACTAAAAATTCCTAAATTGATATCAGATGAGGTTTCCCATGTTGGATTTTTAAACCAGAGAGGCTGAGAAAGATTTGTATGCAAGTATCTGCAATTTCAGAACACGTAATTTGGCTGCCCCAAGGTGAGAAAAGGAAGTTTTTATTAAGTCTGTTGCAGTATCACAGAGTAAACAGTCCTATAAAAGTAAAACATATATAGTGGTCAGGCTTCAAATAAATGCTGGAATACATACTTAATATAATTATGCTCTGAGAACTGCTGCAATATCTGTACTGACAGAGCTCTGGGTCCATGATTCTGTGGCTGATATTCACAGAATTGTAATTTATCTCACAGGAATAAAAATTGTACTGCTTGATTCCTGATTCCTGGAAAGTGACTTCCAGTAGAACAGTGATCTTTAGAATTAATCAGACAAATGCAATCAGCATACCATAAGCATAACTTCTTAGAGACTGATCAAAGAAAAAGACCAAACCACTCCCATAAAACCCCCATGAGGATTAAATCACAACCAGGTAAGCAAACCAAGCTATCATTCTGATATCATTTTCCCTTGGTAGGGTCTGCAGACAAGTTCAGACCTCCTTAGGAGCCTTCCTAACACAGACTCTCTAAAGCACGGCAAGAGGGCTCAGTGGGTGCACTTTTTCCTCAGTCTAATGGTAAAAACTGTTTCCAAGCCACAGGTATGGAAAACCGAGCACTGTGTGTGCCTTGGTATGCTACCATACTATCTTCCAGGGGGATTCCCTACCACATGGCTGTGTACAACTGCTTTCCGACAGAAGATGCCTGGGCAGAGAGTACAGATACTCTGTATAGGTTTTAAATTACAGAAAGCAAAAAAAATTATGGTGGAATGTCAATAACCATCTCACCAAGCTACTCCAAGAGTCTGTGTAATTTGTGTGTACAAAAACCTGTGGTTTTTTTCTTTCCTTCCTGTCATGTGGAGGAATAAAGATTGGAATAATTTGTACAACGTGCACTTGCTTTTCAGCAGCTTCCACTCTCTTCTCTGTGCACACGCTGTCATGCCAAAACATAGCCAATTAATAATGTTTTTGGGAGAGGGGGAGTGGATTTTTCCAACTTATTGGAGTCTTCTCCATAAAAAAAGAAAAACTGGCAAGTACAGCCCTCTTAAGAGAGATCCAGCTGGCACCTAAAGGATTGTAATTGCTATCAAAGCAGATAGTTGCAAATGTGTAAGGGACATGGTGTTATTACATGAGACTGACGAAACCAATGACCTATGTGCTTCTGTGCATGACATAGCTGTCAAGACCTTACATTTTTTAGAAGTTTTCCTAGATATTCCATGAAACTCCCTGTGGAAGAACTGTGTCTGCCACAGAGATTCTACTTGCTGCAAAAAAAAAAAAAAAAAAAAAAAAAAAAAAGGAGGCAAAGTAGAATTTAGGAAGCACGTATATTCCTAAAAGGTTTTCTTTTAAAACCTCAAAGTATTGGAAAGCTAGTTTCTGCAAAAATAAAATCAACATCAAGTTAAATCTGAATTCTATTAAGAAGTAACAAACTTCTGTGAGGACTCAAGACCTCCCAGTAAAAATGAAGTATTGGCAATGTATCTCTCTATCAGTGCAGAAAATGGATTATCATTCCAATTTTTATTTCCCACTAGTTGGGACAAGATTTTGCTATGCCTCTATGCAACTGTACTGACAAAAGGAATATGACCTCACTACATTAATTTCACAGTTTTGATCCAGGTAACAACTTCCATTCCCTGTTGTCTTGGTTGTGCCTTCTGTAAGTGCTGGCCACTGAAACTGAGGAAGCCTGAACAGGTGAATGTTATACCTGATAAAATAAATTGGATTAAAAAAAGAAATGGGAATCTCTCATACTTCACTCTTTGTGCAGTAAAGTTGACTCGCAGTGAAGGAAACTAACAGCAACCTGCCTCACCTGTATTTTCCAAAACTAGCTAGTGTTACAAAGTAATTTGTGATGTGTAGTTCATAGCCTTTCTTGTGACAGGTCCATGAAATCTCCAGTTGTCATAGTTTAGTCCTGCTCTGGACCAAGCTACACAGTCTCTCACTTACTCACCCCAGAATCGGTAAAGAAAAGAAGGCAAAAGTCATGAGCTGAGATAAAATAATTGTTTAAGAGAACAACAGAAGAAAAGAAAACAGAGATGGAAAGTAAACCCCCAAAATAAAAAATACTTAAGCATGCGTTGTGGTTTTGTTTAGTGAGGGGGGCCTAAGGTGGCAGCTTCTGTAGGGAAGTGCTAGAAGTCGCTCCCCTTTGTTCAGTGGACTCGGCTGGGCTTAGGGTGGACCTGCTGCTGGCCGAGGCCAAGCTAATTGGTAGCAGAATGTTCCATGATAACCCCTCTGTGGTAACGTATTTAAGAAGGGGAAACGAGGAAAAGAAAGAGAAAAGAGAAGATGTGAAGAAGCTGAGCGGGGGAGGCACAAGCCTCATGGGCCTTGCAGGCCTCACCCTCTGACCTCTCACCAGCAGGCTGACTGGGCCCAACTCGGCCGGCCTGGCTGCAAGAAGTGGAGAGGAGATGAGCTGGATGATGTGAAGAGATTGAGAGGCGTCTGCCAGCCTGTTGTGAAGAACTTTTCTTGTGAGAGAAACAGCTGCAGACACCAAGGTCAGTGAAGAAGGAGGGGGAGGAGTAATGCAGCTTCTGGCCAACATTCCCCTGCAGCCTGTGGTGATGACCATGGTGGAGCAGGTTGTCCCCCTGCAGCCCATGGAGGTCCACGGAGGAGCAGAGATCCACTTGGAGCCCATGGAGGACCCCACACTAGGGGAGGTGGATGCCTGAAGGCGGCTGTGGTCCGTGGAGGGTCCACGCTGGGGCAGCCGTTCTGGAGAGACTGCACCCCATGGAAGAGATGACCCACGCCAGAGCAGTTTCAGGAAGGACTGTGGCCCGTGGGGGGAACCACAAGAAGGAGCAGGGGAGGAATGTGAGGAGTTCTTCCCCCGACCACGAAGCAGCGGCGTAAAACAACATATGATGAACTGACTGCAACCCCCATTTCCTCTTCCCCCCTGTGCTGCTCGGAGGGGGGAAGGTAGTAGAGATAATGTTGAGCCTGGGAAGAGAGAGGGGTGGGGGGAGGTTTATCTTGTTCTCTGTCTCACTATCCTGCTGTTTTTAGTAATAAATGAATAGTTTTCCCCAAGTCGAGTCTGTTTTGCCCATAACGATAACTTTAAGGATTTTCTCCCTGTCCTTATCTCAACCCTCGAGCTGTTTTTTCTTATATCATCTCCTCCTGTTCTCTTGGAGGGGTGAGAGAGATACTGCGTAGTCTGGTCCCGATTGGAGCTGAACTACGACAGTATGTAACTTACAGTACAACAGTTCACAGCAGATCCTGATGCCCAGCTCCCTCCCAAGTAGCAAAAACCACTCCTTAACACCCTTCTCACTTATATGCTGGGCATGATGTCACATGGGATGGAACAGCCCTTTGGCCAATTTAGGTAAACTATTCCAGCTGTTGGCCAATTAATAAACAATCCCAGCTGTGTTCCCCAGCCACAGGTGCCACCAGCTCCAGTTCCTCTCCCAGCTCAGGTGAAAATGAACTCTGTTCTAGCCTCTTCTTCTCCAGGCTGAACAGCCCCAACTCTCTCACACTGTCTTCGTAGGAGAAGTGCTCCAGCCCTCTGATCATCTTTGTGGCCCTCCTCTGGACCCTCTCCAACTGGTCCATGTCCTTCTTATGCTGGAGACTCCAAAACTGGACACAGTACTCCAGGTGGGGTCTCACCAGGGCAGACTAGAGGGGGAGAATCACCTCCCTTGACCTGCTGGCCACGCTTCTCTTGATGTAGCCCAGGATGCCGTTGGCCTTCTGGGCTGCAAGGGCGCGTTGCCAGCTCATGTTGAGCTTCTCATCCACCAGCACTCCCAAGTCCCTCTCCTCAGGGCTGGTCTCGATCCATTCTCTGCCCAGCCTGTCTTTGTGCCTGGGATTGTCATGACCCAGGTGCAGGACCTTGCACTTGGCCTGGTTGAACTTCATGAGGTTTGCACAGGTCCACCTCTCCAGCCTGTCAAGGTCCCTCTGGATGGCATCCCTCCCCTCCAGTGTGTCGATGGCACCACACAGCTTGGTGTCATCGGTGAACTTGCTGAGGGTGCACTCTCTCCCACTGTCCATGCTGCTGACAAAGATGTTGAACAGGGCCTAAAAGAACTCTTGTTCAGTTTAGCTGCATTTTGCTATTCTTTGGGTACTCTGGGGAAATGTACTAGGATGACAGTCTACTACTGTTCCAGTGAACAATGACAGCTGCAAGAAAAGAGTGATTTGATTCAACCATGGGACTTTAAACCATCCTTTTCTCATACCAGATGAAAAGAAAGACAGTAACAGAATTTACTGGAAAAAAAAAACAAACAAACCAAGAATAGATGATATATTACAAGATTGTATCAGCACATAGGCATCAGAAAAGGAAAAAAAAACCTGCTTAACCTTCTTAAAAGTTGAAGTACAAAATATCCCTTCCTCTCTCTCTACATCCAGTTGACAAGCTATAACTAAAATATCTTGCAGAGCCTGTCGTCAGCAAATAAGTGTTAGCTGCAGAGGCATGGCAGCTCATGAACTTCCACTCTTGCTTAACATTTGCTGGTTGGTGTAGTAGTTTAGCCCGACTCTGGACCAGACTATGCAGTCTCTCTCTGACTCCTCCCCACCCTCTGAGAGAATAGGGAGAGATAATACAAGAAAAAAGGCTCGAGGTTTGAGATAAGGACAGGAAGAGATCCTTAAACTCACCATCACGGGCAAAACAGACTCAATTTGGGGAAAACTATTTGTTTATTATTAAAACCAAAACAGGACAATGAGAAAGAGAACAGGATAACTTCCCCCCACCTCTACCTCTTCCCAGGCTTAACATTATCTCTACCTCTTTCCCCCTGCGAGAGCAGCACAGGAAGAGGAAATGGGAGTTAGGGTCAGTTCATCACTTGTCACCTTACACCGCTCCTTCCTCCACAGGGGAAGAACTCCTCACGTTCCTCCCCTGTACCATCGTGGGGTCCCTCCCACGAGCTGCAGTCCTTCATGAAACTGCTCCGGCGCGGGTCCTTTCTTCCACGAGGTGCAGTCCCTCCAGAACAGCTGCCCCAGCACAGGCCCTCCACAGGCCACAGCCTCCTTCAGGCCTCCACCTGCCCCGATGTGGGGTCCTCCACAGGCTGCAGGTGGATCTCTGCTCCTCCATGGGCTGCAGGGGGACAACCTGCTCCACCATGGGCTGCACCACGGGCTGCAGGGGAATCTTGGCCAGGAGCCACATTACTTCTTTCCCTCCTTCTTCACTGACCTTGGCATCTGCAGCCGTTCCTCTCACACAAAATTCTTCACAACTGGCTCAGGCACACGCCTCTCAGATTCTCTTCACATCATCCATCTCCTCTCCACTTCTTGCAGCTGAGTTGGTCTGAATCAGGCCCAGACAGCCGCCCAGCAGGAGGCCAGAGGGTGAGGCCTGCATGGCTCACGCCTCCCCATCTCTACTCCCACTCCAGCTTCTTCACATCTCCTTTTTTTTTTTTTTTTTTTTTTCCCCTTCTTAATACTTTATCGCAGAGCCATGACCACTAGAAAAGCCCATCATATTGCAGCTTTCTTATCATGTGAACACGTTTTCTGGAGCTTTGCTATTAAGTGCTGCCTAGGTCATTCCCTGGCAAATTACCATCCTGTACAAAGAAAAGAGCAACCCTCGGTAACAAGCAGCCACCTATTAATGCTTCTTTCATTGTCCTCTGTCACACCTTTAATCACAATGAAAATTCCTTTGCCACTGTTCATGTTCAGTAACTAGTATTTGTTCCTAAGGGAGAAAGCTTGGTGACACGTACTCTTAATAACACAATGTGGATTTTAAAAATGTTCTCCCCCAAATGCATTTCAGACATAGTCTGTCTACTTAAGGAGAGAGGAAAAGATGGTAGTACAGAAAATCTTATCTTAAAATCCAGTTTTCAAAAGTAGCCTCTTATTCTTGCTTGTTCATTGTAAAAAATCTTGAGCCAAATGAACAGAAGTGTTCAACACTTGGAGATACTAAACATTTTTCTCTACTAATGTTGTCCCGATATCTCATTTTGCTCACCTGTAGAACAGACATAATGAGTTGCCAGGCATACCGTGGTCAGTGGGATTAACGAGCTATCCGCATGATAGTGGGTTTGCTGTCCCATGGCACTGACATCTAGCCTACCTGAAAGAAATGACAAGCCAATAAGGTTAGGCAAGTCACCTAGGGCGTATTCTATGTCTTTATGTAACTCCTTTGTATCTGCATGCACACCCATTGGATCCTCTGCTGCTTGAAAAAGATGAAGATACATGGCTCTTTTTATATACAGGGCTCCCTGCAATTCCATATTAGTCAATGAAAAGGATATAACTGAATGATAAAGTAGCAGCAGTCATTGCTCAAATTATTTATAAGTCATTCATTCATCTTTATGTATAGGGCTGTCAGGTTTTTTCACCTCACATAGAAGGAAAGAAAAAACAAGACTTGGTGCTTGCTCTTCCAAAGAACTGTGCAAAGTTAACTAAAACCAGATGGAAAATAATAATAGAAGGAAAAGGCCACACGAAATTAAGCTTTAATGCAGCTTTAAATATAACTCATTCCTAAGAAAGAACAAGAAGATTAGAAAGAAATTTGCCCTAAGGCCCTCAATATGTTATCATTTACTCTCCTACAATGTGAGTATAAATGTATATGAGAAATACTGTTGTTCTGATCTGGTGGCATTATGCTCTACCTTTGCATTGGTGTGAAATAGCACAGAATTAGACAATATCAGATGCAAGTTATTAAAGACAACACTTTGACAGATATGGTGAGTGGAAACATCATTTTTAAGAGAGAGAAAACTGAGCTGAATATCCTAGTGCCTAACATCCAGAAAACAGGATGAATCCATATCAGGAAAGGCATATTTTACCTTGTTTCCCTATTGTTTTCCAAAGATAACTCAAAATCAACCTGTAGCAGAAAACCTTGAAAGCAATTTTTTTTTTTTTTAAAAAAAGGCCAAAATTATTGAAAGAACTATTGACAATCAAGCACCATAACTCAACTGTCCCTCCCCATAGGCAGGTCAGAGAAGCATGCAGGCTACCACAGTTGTTAGAGAGCCCTCTGTCACGATTTTTTCTCTTACTTTTTAGTGAGAGAGCTTCTGGCATCACCTTGGTACTGATGGAATCATTGTCATAATTCCATGTGTTCAATTTCTGGAATTATTCTTTTTCTTTGGACAGAAGACAAGATTAAATCGGTCTCAGATGCATCTGTAGCATCACCTCATTAATAAAACTATTTCAGTAACACGTCATAATTAATCTTCAGATTCACAACTCTTGTATTTTGAAAATTTGGATCTAGCTTTAAGTCCAACTGGCTGCTCACGCCATTATCTGTTGAGAAAAAAATGTCTGGAGACAGAAGCTTGGCTGCCAGGGTGGCTTTCTTTGTTATGTGTTTAAACACATGTGAAAAATTTGCAGCTTCACTCAGCTTCTCAGTTCCAAATAGACTCTCAATATACCCCCAGGGAAGCTGTTGAGTTTGTTAATATTGTAGCATTGACAAAGACACTTCTATTTTTGGCAACTAACTTAGATCTCCATCTTCTAACCCTATGAATCATGCCTTCAAATATACTCGTGAATATTTTTTTTAAAAGTCACTGATTTCAAAGAATTTTATTTCTGAGAGTCAAATGAAACGGTGCAGAGGATGTCACAAAACTGAGAGGCCAAAATTGCTGTTTTCAGAAATTTGGCTAAAGATGCATGTTCTCTGTTCACAGGAAATCTAACACTGTTTAGTGCAACTGTTTAAATAACCTGACCTAAATAGAACAGTAGAGCAGAAAAGTCAGCAAACTTACAGGTGCACAAGGCTCAGTCAGGCAAATGCCTGAGGTACATCTTTTATTGAACAAGGAAAGGTAGAACCATTCTACACATGCTACAGGTGTTACAAGGCCCATTGCAAATTGCTATTTCCACATTCCTATCATCTCCTATTATCTCAGCTCAGTCACTGTAAGGCAGTCTAATGCATTCCTCACCAAACAGATCGTTTTATTCTAACTACTAAATAGCATTTCCCATTTGGATTCTGATATCAAGCAATAGGCTCATTCGTTTAAAGACAGTTTCTGCATACCCTCCTAAAAATAAATGACGTTTCACAGTCAGGGAATTTAAAGGCTTTCCCAACCTGGAAGATTAACCCATTGATTGTGCGTGTGTATGTACTTATATATACATATAATTCTTGTTTAAGACAATGGCAAAAGTGATGATCGCCAGGTATTGTAGAGATTGTATGACTCATTGTCATGGTAAGGACTTTAAGACTCTTTTTACTGTTGAATGACTAGTAGAAATCCATTTATGAGCCCTAAGTTGCAAAGCACTTACACAGATGCTTAACATCAAGCAGTTAGATATTCAGTGGGATTGATCTAGAACTAACCTAGTTGTACATTATTATTAGATAGTGGCTAGTTAGTGATGACTACAACACTTTTCCCTCCTATGAGGCTATAAGATTAATATGAGGACATCTGGAAAAACTGTAAAAAAAAGTCCAACTGTCATTTGTAGTAATGAGGTGAATGAAAATAGAGATTGTCTTGTTTCTTATTACCATACCTATTATGCACTGGGGCTTATTGAAAACTTCTTTTGAACTTGCGGTCATTCATTATTTTGTCCTTGTCCATCATCTCTCATCAACATCCATTTGCACTCATTTTCAAACACGTTTGCAGCCTATTTGGGTACTCCTAAATCAGCACATAGCACACTACATGGATGTACACCTGTAGATTTATGAAGAAGCTGGTAAGGTGATCATATATAAATGCTGACTTCTTCAGGTCAGAGCTGATATTTGTCATATATCAGTAATGTCCACTTTTCCATAATAATGGTGATTTCATGGAAAATATAGGCCTCCCCAAGATAACATTTCCAGCAATATTGCAAACTAATCACTTATCTATCAGGAAAAGCAAACAATAATGTTTGTTTTGGAATCAGTCTACTTTCAGACTCTTTATTGGCCTAAGTAGTCACAGTGCCTCTGGGGAATGTCTCCATTTCTAATCCTGTGTCCATACTCCCCCTGAAGGAGGAGTTCCAGTTAGATTAACACAGAAACTCAGATAGCTTAATGTTGTGGAAAAATGGAACATATCAAGACTATAAATTCAAAATATGTACAAAGCCTTTTGTTTCACAAGAATTTTTGTTATTTCAGTATTTCAGCTTGATTTTTTATGAAAATAAATGTGTAAATATCAAAATTTCCCATGGGAGAGAGAGAAAGTTTTTTATTTTATTTCTTAGCTGTCCTTAAAGACTTAAATATGAACTGAAGGAAACATTTGGAAACATGGTTTAGAAGCAAGTTCTGTGCTGGCCGGAAAATTAGCACCTACTCTAACACTGGGCATGCTCAGCCTATAACTCATAGGTTATATGAGTTATATGAGGTTATATTAGGTCAACTAGGTCTACTTACCAGACCCTCCACCTGCTCTTGAACGCCATTTTTCTTGAGATGACCTTCTGGCAGCAGACTTTAGGCTAGATTAATTATTCTGATGGTGACAGCCTGCTCCTGGCTGCCTTTTCCATCATTCTGAGCTACGCACTTTCAAGTGCTCAAATAAGTCTCTGGGAAAAAAATGGTGGCCAAGAATAGGCCACTTGACACTACCAGAACCGTCAATCCATGAGCAGCAACTTCTGCCAGTGGCACCTTGCCATCAGATACATCCCTGAATTTAGGAGTGCAGATCTTTTCAAGCAAGAAGTCAGCAGATGTTACAGCAAAATGACATCTTGTATCAGATGACAATTAGGGCTGAGGACATGGGAATACTTATCTCATATTCCAGCAGTGGTTTTCCTGGCAAAAATCTTGAAAACAACAAATGATGAAATAGATATTTTCACTTGTTTGCCTGCAGTCTGACTTAGATGTTATTAAAGGCATGGTAAGTTCACCACCAGAAGCCAAATCATTAATTTCAAGCTATTATTTGATCTTCCCAGACAGATCTTACATATGCAGAACTGTAGTTTGAGAGGTAGGTTGTTAATGACTGGTATGGGCCTTCAATTACATTGTCCATAAACAATTTTGTAAAAGTAACTGAGCAAATGGAAGTTGCTTCTTGCTTTTATGATTAGAATTTCTTTCAACATTTTAATAGTAGATCACCTCCTCAAGGGTGCATTGCCTTTATTTTGGTTTCTTTTTGATTGGTAGAGAGTGAAAGAACTGATGTACTCTCCCAAGAAGCAAGACTTTCTGAGCAAATGTTCTCCTTGTGAAGGGAAGCTGATTTGCAGAAAGCAACAATCCAACTAAAACCCCTCCAGTTTGAAATTACTCTTAAAATATTTATCATCAAAGAAAGTGAAGAATGCTTTGTTTTTAACTATGTTTCAATCTTCTATTAGTTTTCCAGCTTTATATGATTTTATGTTAATAATATCTCCCAGATGTGAAAATACTCTACTCCCTCTACAAGGGATTTTCTTTTGACATTTTAGGCCTTGTTTGTAAATTCAAGCACAAAAGAGAAGCAGGTTGACAAAATGATAAAACTTAATGACGACACTCAAATGCCTGTCTTGAGGGCATCGGAGTTACCAGTTCTCAGGGATGAAGGGAGTGAGGACATGTCATTGCACAGGTCAGATTGATCAGACTCAGGCACACTGCATTGTCAGGCTTACTTTCTGAGGCTTTAGCATGCAATCCAGAGGCACATCAGCCTTGACCTTTATTAACAAATGAAAGGAAGTATATCCTGGTAAAACATGAGACTGAATTATATAAAAATATACCAAGTTGCTCTTCCAAAATGAGGGAAAGGGAAGCCCAATGGGAGTTAGATAAAACTGTGCTTCAGTTTAGGGGAGAACTTCTGCTGAATTGGTTGTGTGAAGGAAAAACAAAAAGAGCTATGTTATTTTTTCTTAAAAGGATCTTCCTATAAGAAAGACGGAATTATTTTTGAAAGTCACAAGGGGAGATAGTAACTTTTTGCAGTGCTACAGTTCATTGGAACACATGTTCTCAGCAGCACAGGACAGGGATGCAGCCAGCTCGCTTTATTCCAGAGCAGTGCAACGTCACAAGATGTTAATGCAGCCTCATGACGGACCTCTCATTCTTATTTGGCATGCGCTGTAACATGAATCATAGTATCCATCTTGGATTCCTCAGAGTTAAACACGAGAGTTTCAGACACTGTTCACGCTCTTATCTGAAAGCATTGCAACCACAATGTCATGGGAGCTTTTGTCCCAAAAGGGACAGAGGCTCAGCGAAAGCACAGAAGCTCCAGTCAAAACACTGCAGAAAGAAATAGCAAAGAAAGAACAAATATTTGGAAAAAGGCAAGCAGCACTCATGCCTCCCAGGGCTTACAAAGACAGAGTCAAGGACTTTTATGCTTTTCAAAACACTTGTCTTTCATTCAAGTGAAGAAAATCCAAACAAACCAAGGAAAAGTTATCAGTGTAAAAATCACTTCATGACACATTTTTTAAAAAGTGTAAAAAAGAAAATTTTGCATTTCCTTTGGTAAATGCAATGTTCAAAAATAGTTTGAAACAGCTAGTTCAAGTGGAAATGGATAATTTTGCCCAGGTCACAAAGTGACAGTAAATGTTTGTTGCATGCATACATAAAGGAAAGATCAGAGACGTATTTTATAACACAGCAGAACAATTTATCTGCCTCATAGACTCATTAATATTTGAATTGAGCATTTGTGACTGAGAGAGGAGTTTGGAATCTCAATTTTTTGTTATTTCCTCCAGTAATTTTGGAGTTTTGATGCTTACCTCCACAAGGAAGTAAATCTGTTAAGAATTTTATCCTTATATGAAAAGTATATAAATTTACTGGACAGAACAGGTGAAGTGGAGTTTGGATTTTATCTTGAACTCTTTGAGGTGAGAACTTTTGGTAATGCAGGAGACAGAACTGTGAGAAAAGGTCTGCAAATGGGGAGTGCTCTTGTATCTGAAGTGCCATTGGGTTGTTCTTATATACCATGAATACTTTAAACTGCTTGCCTGTTGCCATAATAAAAGGGAATGGAAGAGAGAGAGAGAGAGAGAAAGAGAGAGAGAGAGAAAGG
The DNA here is from genome assembly GCF_036417535.1 of Chlamydotis macqueenii. NCBI lineage: Eukaryota > Metazoa > Chordata > Aves > Otidiformes > Otididae > Chlamydotis > Chlamydotis macqueenii. The sequence continues at coordinate 46,596,476 of NC_141560.1, read as the reverse complement.
CAGGAAGGAAACAGATATTATATACACTAACGGCAATAGAAGGTGGTCTAATGTATGGAGTGCTTATCTGAATGAACTATGAGTGCTCTGAATTAAATAGTTTATTAATTTCCATGACAAATTGAGAGTTGCAGTCTTCACCACAGTGATTTATAAGATATTCTGGATGAGAAATGAATTGTATCATATGCACAATACAACCAATGAAAATATAAATATAGCTGTAACTGGGTAGATGAGTGGGGTTTTTTCTCTATTGCTGGTAGCTTTTCTGCATAGGGCAATCTGATTCTGAGTTAGTTCATATTGAAGATATATGAGGTGCTAGGCTTGTATTTTCTTAAGTGAAAATGAGAAGAGGTAGGCTACAGAAATATCTAAACAAGTGATCTTACAGAGTCTTGTTTCCCTAGAACACCTATTTATAAAATGTAAATGGAAATAAGACTAGTCTAATTTCTGTTATCACCGAACTTATGAGAATTAAATTACTCCTTTAGTTGAACATAAGATTCTTCTGCATTTTAACCTCATCCTCTTACTTTGAATCTACATTTTTCAAAGTTCTAACACAGAAGTAATTGCCTGTCACTGCTGAGTAGAGTAACACAGAGAAAAAAAAAATAGGTCCCATAACCTTTAGCAATTTCAGCTTTTCACTCTTTAGGCACTGCGATGAGCTACTACTGATAAACTACACTAGCATTCCTAATGCAGTGATCATTTTTAAACAAAATCTACAAACAAAATCCTTAACCCCTTGTCTTCCTTTCTCTTTACTTTTGCAGTGTTCACGCATTTGTTCACACTTTCACTGCAGTATTTTCTAGGATAAGGAGTTACCGCATGTAAGATAGCTGTGTAACAGTCCTTGCCCAAGACATTTTACAAACCAAGGATCAGATAAAAGACAGCAAATGGTACATGGAGTGAGCAAGGACGATTTTGGAAGGGAAAGTAACAGTACTGTGTTGGGACAATTTAATAATTATTTGTTAGGCTTCAAAGTTAGCGCCCTGCTGAGCCATTTATATTTTTCTAGGAACTTGCAGAGAGAGAAAGACATTGCTGGAGCAGTTTATAACTGGCTTAGAAAAGGAAGTTTTTCTTTTGCAGTCTGTGGCCTTGAGATTGCATTGTTCTAAGCAAACAACAAAAAGCAACCCTGAATATTAGATTCTGCATTATAAGAGAGCCTCCAAAACCAACCAGTTCATCAGACTGCCTTTCACCAGCCTATTTTCTTGAACACAGACAATTTTTTTTTTAAAAAAAAAAAAAAAGAAAAGAAAGGAAAATGCTTTGATCTTTCAGAATGTAAAGCAGTGGAGAAATCAAAGTGTACTCAACACAAGTATTTACTGCAGCTGGGATTTTGCTAGAATTGAACAACTTTATCACAGGTGACACACAGATCTTGTGATTTAGGTCACAAATTACTACATTAAAATGTATTTTCTCTTTGCTAAAACACTGAGTATTCTCTTAATAACTGACCAGAAAACATGTAATACACTAAAAAGTCTTTATGGTAACCACATTACATATACCATCTGAAATGCATACCATAGAAGACTTCAGCAAAACCTTTGGAAAAGCTGGAAACTTCTGCACAGGGGTTGTCCAGACCTGCAGCTATTCACAGCACCATGTTAATTAGTAATGCTCTGAGCAGGATAAATCTAAGCCATAGATGAACATGACTGCTGAACTCTTTGACTGCAGAAGTCCCCATATTTCTTCTATTGCAAATGATAATATTCTTGCCACATTTTCCAGAAGACAAAGTCATGCACTGTTGTGCTTGAACAGCCATCAATGGGGTTCTTAAAAAATCTTGCAAAGTTATAAATCTGAGTGTAGAGTTAGAATGTGCTAACATCAATGAAGAAACACTCAGATGATCAGACGGCCATTTTTCTTCACATTCACATGTTTTAATAAGGGATTAAAAGTAATAGATGAGTTTCTCTTTATTTATCTTTTTTTTTTTTACTCACACATTTTGATTCTATTTTAAAATTGTGCTAAAATGTAGCAAGAATCAAGAAGGTGACAATAATAATTTCTTTTTCTGTAACAAAACCTGCAGTTTTGGGTTCTAATCATACAATTGAAAGTGCAGACATCTACCTTCTCGATTATGAGTTCAGGCACTTATGCACCCTGCTCACAAAATTCTCTCCTAATTCTATTTTTTATTCTGGTCATACAACATGATAAAATAGGTCAAAGAAGATATTCAATTTCTCTAAGTACTTGTTGCAGAAACCATATCTGGAAAGTCAGGTACTTGTGAAAGAGAGATCAAGCTCCTAGTTTGGAACTGGAGAGGAGCAGAAGCAGCTCTTTATTAATTCTATTCTTTCTCATCGTTAAAGGGATAGAGTAGCTCAAAAAAGTATGTAGTAGAATGCATCAAAATACCTATTGAACAGAATAAAAATAATTAATCCCCTTTTTATCCAACCTGTCAGCAAATGGAAACTGATTTTCTGGAGAAACTTTAACACCTTCTGGTGTACCAGAGTTGATTAGGGGGGAGGAAGGGAAGTTAAAACCTAAATGAAGACTGCATGCCTCCAATAGATAAACAATATAAAAAAAAAGCAATATGATTTGCCTTTGTGTAAATGACATTGAATAAATATAGTCTCTTCATATAAAAACTTTTTAACAGTATTCTGTAAAAATAATTAGTTTAAATGCCAGTTGCCACGAAATACATAATGGCTTCCAGTCTTCCTTCCACTGTTTGCAATTGTTCTTGTCTCTGGGCATTTTATAAACTCTGACATTTTACAAACTAGACAACTACAGTTCCTGAGATTCTAGTTTAGTTTTTATTCCACATGCCTAATTTTAGAATTAATGGTCTGGTATAAGACTAAGCAATGTGTCAAATAGATTTGTACTGTTCCCAAGCAAAATTTTCAGGCAAGTTACCACCAATTTTTTTAATTTTAAATTGAGATTTAGAAATATATATTTGCAATTATTTTTCTGTTTTCTTGTTCCTGCCCCAGTCAGATGCTTTTGTATCATACTTGAACTTTTCAGGATTACAATTTTTTTGTATTTGTATATAATATTTAAGCTTTTGGGGAAGTGACAAACATATTCCTTTGCAATGAGCTAAAATTTCATATGACAGAGTTAAGTGCATTTTAGCATAGAAATCCTAACTAAATCGTAACTATAACACTGACTTTTGGTAGACTGTCTGAATGGGCTGACAAGTTACCTATGATGTCACAGAGCTGTTTATTTGACCAGTAGAACAAATTTTTCTAGGAATGGATTAGAAATAGGAAGAGATTATTCTGTTCTAAGTAGACCCTTTCTGTTCTGGTGTGTATTCAGCCCATAGAAAGATGGCCAATCCTCTCTATTGTCTCTGTCTCCACCAGGCTTCCCCTTCCCTGTTTTTGGAACAGCAACTTTTTTTTTTAATGGATTTATGACAGTCCAATCACTCCTGGAAATACAGTGACTTCCTTTTAGTGGAAAGGGAATTTTGGCACAATCTAGTAATGGGCTTATCTGGACAGGCAACCTGTGAAAGAAAGAGTTTCTGAATGCCATCTGAGTATCCCATACCACCAACCGGACCACTGTCAGCTTCTTTCACAATGCCTCTTTCATGTTGAAGCAAGATCTTCTAAAAAACTCATCTTAGTAGGTGGTACCAATGCTGAAGCAATGCATAAAAGTCACCAGAGCAAAATATTTTATGTAGTATTTGTTTTATAATTATAATTGAATATCATTCATGGATTAGCAAAGCAGATTCATATTAGGCACCATTCAATTTGAATACAGTAAGTTAGCTTTAGTTTACTTGTATTGACAGCAGTCAGGTTTTGCTAATAAAGCCTACTTTTTTTTTCTCCCTGTACAAAATACATCACAGAAGCTTTACTCCTAACAGTCAAAGTATTTAGTGGAAACTAGCAACTTGCTCTCAAGACAGCTGGTTAGTCTCCCTCTATTTGTACATTTCATTACATCCATGCTGCCACCTTTTAAAACTACAGACCAAAAAAAAAATCGGCATTTTGTTTTAAAGCAGAGCTACAAGACGAAATTATTACACTTTATTTTACTTATAATCTTTCTAGTTGGGATTTTTTTTTAAATTGAGAGAAAATAAACAAAATATATTGCCATATATTTCAAACTGTAAGCTTTTAAAAAGCATCATTATCTTTTTTCCTCTCCAGTCACAGGAGCAGAACAGCCTGCAGGTGCTGTGTAGGGTATTTTGCAGCCTCATTTATTTAGAAATTAATCTCACCTGGCAAAGTAAGAACTATTTGCTATTCTCAGCAGCGATGACCTAAAAAGTCAGCATTAAACAGTATTTGTTAGACATTTTATAATGTAATCAGGCCTCTTTATTGATGCTTGCTGCTGAGAAGGGCATGAAAGGTTCTCCCAGAGAAAGTAGTGGAAACTCAATTTCAGGAAATCACTTAAGTAGGTGCTTATTTAAATATGTTTCAGTTTAAGCAGGTGCTTATATTCCATCAAAGTAAACTGGTCTTAAAAATGTACCTCAGTGCTGTGCTAAAGCCAGGCTAGCACCCTGATTAAAGCCTAAATTTGGAAACACACTTCTGGCTTTTCTTTCAAGATCTTTGAGAATTTCAGAGACCCTACTTATATGTTAGTGTGTCTGCAATGAATTAGAATATTTGCTTCTTCCATGTGGAATCTCATTGGCTGACGAAGAAAATACAGTTTAACATTAAAAAAGATAAATCAGAAGTAAGGTCTTATCTCTTCCATATTAAAAAATGATTAGTTAAAATGAGCTTTCATTCCTCTAGCAAGGTGAATAATCATGCTTGTAAGGAAGACCAGTTGTGCAGAAACAGAACATTGACACAGGCACTTACATTCTTACCACTGAGTCACAGCTGAGCCTGAAAATACATGTTCTCCTGTCCTGGGATCAGTAAAGGTCGATCAACCTTTTCATAAGAGCATACATCTGAGTCACAGCCCCTTGCCCAGATGTTACTGTTAGTAACCACATGTGGTCTGACAAAACAGCCCATTTCTCCTCAGTCATTTCAATCTAGAAAAACAGCTTATTTATATGTTTTCCTAACCTCTGTGCTGGCTCAGATTTACCACATTTCTATAATGAATGAAGAAGTTCTGTTTACCAAATTCCCAGTTCCGTATGTCTCAGATAAGGTGATGGGAGTTATCCCTGAGTGGTAATGGCACAATTAATACTGGTAAAAAGTACAACAAATACGTATAGTAAGCCATGCATCTGCTACATGGAGTTTTATGTATTTATATTACAATGTCATTTAAATGTCACTACAATGACATTTATTAAAGAAATGCAAAGATGGAAGAAGGAAAAAGAAATATAGTTACAAAGTACAATGTTTTTAATATTTTTTGACGATAAATAAATATTCAGAGTTTTGGAAATGAGATTTGCACACTTGGTTTTCTTCCTGATGTCTCAATGATTTTTGGGGGGTTTTTTTTGGTGTTGTTGGGCTTTTTTGTTTGTGTTTGGTTTTTTTTTTCTGAGTAAGTTAACCTCCAGAAATCAGTGTGGCTTCTAGATAAAGACTACAGGATCATCAGACATATAGATGATAGAAAAACTATAGTTCTTTTGTCTTGGACCTCCTTCATCAAGATTTTACATATACCTGGAAAGATCAGATTTCTAATTTGTAGAGTTTTTGGGGATTTTTGGAGGTGAAAGGCACCATTCAAATGTTAGCTATTACCATTGCAGAAGGCAATCTTTACTATCACAGTATGGGTAAGTGTTATAATTAGTGCCAGATAGTGTTGCTACGGTTATTAATTTATATTACTGACAGTTCTGAAATTATCTTGCAGGGAAAAGCAGAAGTTATTTGAGAATCTATTCCTGATTCTGATCCCTAATTAATTGAGTGTATAATCCCTTAGAGACATACACTCTTTTACCTGAAATATTACACTAGTTACTGCTAGCACGAATGCCAGTATATTGTTCTTTATGTGCAGTGGGACATCGAATATGACATTGTAGAATTTTACCTTCTTTTGAACTTCCAGGTTCAAGGTGTTACTACCTGATCCACATGCGTGTCTCTGATCTGCTGAGCAACGTGTTTATTTATGTAGCAGTCATAATCATTGCAACATAATTGAGAGGCTTGAAAGCATTTAAGAACATGTCACAAAATTACTTTTCCATTTCATTTTTGGAAACACTGGTATATATGGCTCTTGTACTTGAATATTAAACTTGGAATTACGCTGTTTATTCACCTGCAAGCAATGTCAATTTACAATATATAATTCATTTAAATACCAGAAATGCTCACCCTGCCCCAGGAACATCTCACTTGTACAGCATTAAAGAACTGAAAAAAACTCAGTATGACACAGGTAGACCGTGACAGAACTGCAACAAACTCAACATAACTGGCAACTTATGGATTTAACATGTTTTAGAGAACATTTAACAATGTTCTAACAGGTGATTCATGAGAAGGATGCCTAATTCAGCAAATAAATTATTTACTATGAAAAAGGCTCTTACAGTTAATTCTTTTTTATAACACTTAAGAATAAATTCTTCCTTTCTCTTGGCCTTATAGCCTTAACAGCAGTTAAACCATTATGTCAGCAACTCAGCACCAGGTATTTATGATTTGTAAGAAAGGGCTGGTTTAGAATGCTCACCTTTATAATTTCTGTACTTGAAGACTCCACTAGCTTCTCAAATTGACATCAGTTTGGGATGAGATATTCATAGCATTGCAAGAGATGTAGGCATATCCTTTCTCTTTAAATGAACCAGAGTACTTGCGAATAAATTGTTTATATTTCCTGAGGGTTTCCATATTGACTTTTCTGTGCAACATGTGAATTTGTACTCCTCATAGCATGCATTGTAGAATCATAGAATAGTTTGGGTTGGAAGGGACCTTCAAAGGTCATCCCCTGCAAGGAGCAGGAACATCTCCAACCATATCTGGCTGCTCAGAGCTCTGTCCAACCTGACCTTGGATGTTGCCAGGGATGGGGCTTCCACTACCTCTCTGGGCAACCTGGTCCAGTGTTTCACCACCCTTATTGTAAAAAAATGTTTCCTTACATGTAGTCTGAATCTACCTCCTTCTGGTTTAAAACCATTACCCCTTGTCCTATTGCAATAGGTCCTGCTAAAAAGTCTCTCCCCATCTTTCGTGTAGGCCCCCTTTAAGTATTGAAAGGCCACCATAAGGTCTCCCCGGAGCCTTCCCTTCTCCAGGCAGAACAGCCCCAACTCTCTCACATTGTCCTCATAGGAGAGGTGCTCCAGCCCTCTTATCATCTTTGTGGCCCTCCTCTGGACCCTCTACAACTGGTCCATGTCCTTCTTGTGTTGGGGGCTCCAGAGCTGGACACAGTACTACAGGCAGGGTCTCACCAGAGCAGAGCAGAGGGGCAGAATCACCTCCATTGACCTGCTGGACATGCTCCTCTTGAAATAGCCCAGGACGCGGTTGGCTTTCCGGGCTGCAAGTGCACCTTGCCAGCTCATGCTGAGCTTCTCATCCACCAGTACCCCCAAGGCCTTCTCCCCAGGGCTCTCCCAATCTATCCTCTACCCAGCCTGTACTGTAATGACAGCACAAGTCTAAGCCAAAGGAAAGTATCAGTTGAATATTTCCTATGAAATATGTGGTTATTTCTTACTGAACCCTTGACAAATCGTTTAAACTGCTTTAATACTTGCCATACAGTATTTTAAGACATCATAATTTATGTCAATTTTATGAAAACTGAAAATACAAATATATGCATGACTTGTTTCAGTGAAGTTTTAAAAAAACATATATTATAATTAATATTTTTAACATACCAGATATTGATAGATACTTGACATTAATGGATATAAATTTTCATACTATTTATAGAAGCTGGGTAAGTTGTGTAAGTCCATCTTAATCTAGTGAGCTATCTTTACAACTTGAACTATTATTGCTTTCAAACTCTTTATTATTTTGTCAAGTTTGGTTTTCGCTGTGCAAGATGATATGACTTCCCTGTTTTCTCATGAGAGATACTTTCCCATGTATAGAAATCTCTATTGTGAAGGGCTTAGACTATATAACCATATAGACACCCAAATTAACCACCACTTTTGACACTTCTATGACTGAAACAGAGACTTGTCCTTTGTCATTTAAAAGTGTTATGGAAACTTACATATAATTTTCAGATTTCTGTCATACGTAAGACTTTCCTGGCTCTGTGAACTTCTTGCTTGCTTGCTTGGTTTTGCACTTCTGCAGATTCCCTAGAACAATTTACTTAACTCATAACTCTGTATTCAGGTTATAACTTAATATTCAAGAATCATATCCTTTTTTTCCAAATCCTTTACTTCAACATGACTCTGATGATATACACATATTGAAGTTAGGGGTCTTATGGCACCATAGATTTATAGATAGATACATTCCTGTCATGCTATATGGTACATACATATGTGCAGCCCCTAATACACCAGAAATCTATCTATATTGCATTGTTAAATGATTTTCAACAGGCTTTTCTATATCACACTCTACAGTTTAATGTTCCTGCTTCTCAGGCTTTTCTCTCCAATTTAAGACACATTTTTTAATGCCTTTCATATCCATGTTTGTATTTATGTGTGTCTCAGGAATTCCTAAACTTCAGTTAATTATGCAGAGAAGATAACAAAATTGTAGCACATGCATTTTCCCAGACTGATTCTAAATTAAATTTCTGTTCCTGTTTCTAGTCTTTTCAGGTGCCTTAATATCCTTTGAGAGTGTTTGCAACTTCACAAAGACAGCAACAGCAGCAAATTTCATTAATAACCCCTTTGGTTCAGATTATTAATGAAGATGTTTAGCAAGAACAGGCACAAGATCCTGCACTACCCTATTATTAATAACATCAATATATTTATTTAATACTTGGAAACCACTCTGCTTTTTTAATGACATACTATATCTTCTCTATTAGACTGCTGTTCTTCTGTCGTGCAGCAAGAAATCCAATTTGGTACTGCATATTTTGATTTGTGCTAACGTTCCTATACACTGATATTACTAATGTCCCTTACATTTATTTATGTCACAAACCAAACCACTTTGCATTCTTGCATTCTTACCTTTCTGCAACATATATCCGTGTTGCATTGTTTCTGTATCATGAGTGAAAATTAATTTGGGGTTGACTTTATTCAGGTTGCATTGTTTCTGTATCATGAGTGGAGATGAATTTTGGGTTGACTTTACTGCTGGTTTGGCAAAATTATATTTCTTGCAATGTACTGTAAATATTGTGACAAATATTGGAAATGCTTTACTATGAAGTGTATCTCATTTTTTTCAACTACACTTTGTTTCAATTTTATTACATATAGCATGCTCTGTCACACTGTACCACCTTAAAGTATCCAGTAGGTTCTGTAACAGCCAGTTTAATATCCTTACAGACAGCCAAAGGCGCTTTTCTTTGCATTTAGTGTTGCACCTTCAGTTAATGTCAGAGCTCTGTCTGATTCTCAGAACAGTTAAATATGCTTGATTTTCATCATTAGCATGGGAATAAATGGAAGCTCAAAGATATTAGCTGATGTGGCAAGAATCCCATAGTGAGCTAGTAGCAAATCTGTTAAAATAACTCAGAAATCTTCCCAGATTCATGCTGTATCTTCTGATCATGAAATCTCTTAGATGCTTGGTCTGTTACAACGTAACTCCAGCTATTAATATTCATCCAAGTAAACCTGTTATCCATATATGACAATTTCAGCATGTTATACTAATATATTCTAATTATTGAATATGATTAGATATTTTTTCATTTTACAAGTATCCCTTTTGTGCTCTTATTATACCCATTTGCTCAGTAACAAAAACCTTTTAGTGTTTACCTATGGAGGCTATGATTTACCAGAAGGCATAGCAGTAGTTAATGTGCTCTGTCTAGCCATGTGATTTATACCGTAGCATGGATGTGAGCAAAAAGGAAGTAAGAAAGGCCAAGGGAATACATTTACTTCTGTCATTCTGCATAGCTGATTTCAGTCACTGCTTGAAATAGTTTTATTTTCTCCCTCTCCCTGTACTTGTAACACTGAACACTATGTGTGCGGTAGTGCTTAAATGATACAGCAAAGATCACAGGATTGCTTCTACTCTTGAGTTTTTGGTCTTGTCAGCTCATCCAAAAAGGCTCAGAAATTGATAAAAATAGTGCTGTTGGATAGCAGAGATGTTAAGGTAATGTTTCCCAAATTGGCTAGCAAGTCATGACTATGAGCATGTTGTGCAATGACCTCTTACCACTGCTCTGCCAAGAGCTGTTCTTGTCGTGGAAAGCTCTGCCAACTCATCCAATGGGTGGTTCAGAACATTTGTCTACTGCTGGGGTCTGGTCTGCAATTCTCTGCCATTTTAGGTATCAGCAACAGTCTTCTGTCTTACCAGAACCGGAGTCCAATCACTTGAAGGATGACGTGCTGCTAGCTATGCGTTTGCAAAGTGCTGAAATGTCTGGAGCTGACTGTGAGGATATATCACTCCTTCCAAGCTCTGAAGGGTCTAACTTTCACACACTGCAAAATCTGAATACCCCATGTAGGCTGAGAGACCACCTCAACATGACTACAGGAAAGGTTTACCTGTCCATGCTAGAGAATAGAGTTAAATATTTTGTTGCACCTTTGTACATGAAAAACTGTAATGGCAACCAAATGAAAATGTGTTTAAGTAACAACATTGTACTCGTATCTTCTACATCTGGCTTAAAAACTATCAAAACACCAATCTGTGTGGTGCTGTCAACACACTGGAGGGGAGGGATGCCGTCCAGAGGGACCTTGACAGGCTGGAGAGGTGGGCCCGTGCCAACCTTATGAAGTTCAACCAGGCCAAGTGCAAGGTCCTGCACCTGGGTCATGGCAGTCCCAGGCACAAAGACAGGCTGAGCAGAGAATGAATCAAGACCAGCCCTGAGGAGAAGGACTTGGGAGTGATGGTGGATGAGAAGCTCAACATGAGCTGGCAACGCGCCCTTGCAGCCCAGAAGCCAACCGCATCCTGGACTGCATCAAGAGAAGAGTGTCCAGCAGGTCAATGGAGGTGATTCTCCCTCTCTGCTCCACTCTGGTGAGACCCCACCTGGAGTACTGTGTCCAGTTCTGGAGCCCCCAACATAAGAAGGACATGGACCAGTTGTAGAGGGTCCAGAGGAGGGCCACGAAGATGATAAAAGGGCTGGAGCACCTCTCCTGTGAGGACAGTGTGAGAGAGTTGGGGCTGTTCAGCCTGGAGAAGAGGAGGCTCCAGGATGACCTGATAGCGGTCTTCCAGTACCTCAAGGGGGCCTACAAGAAAGATGGGGAGAGGCTGTTCAGTAGGGTCTGTTGTGATAGGACAAGGGGTAATGGTTTCAAAATAGAGGGAGGTAGATTTAGATTAGATATTAGGAAAAAATTTTTTACACTGAGGGTTGTAGAATCCTGGACCAGGTTGCCCAGAGAGGTGGTGGATGCCCCATCCCTGGGAACATTCAAGGCCAGGCTGGATGAGGCTCTGAGCAACCTGATCTAGCTGGGGATGTCCCTGCTTCTTGCAGGGGGGTTGGACTAGATGACGTTTGTCCCTTCCAACCCTAACCATTGTATGATTCTAGAACCAATCTACATTTCAAATTACACGGCTTTATACTACTTACAGTGTTAAATGTTTACAGAGTTCAATATTAGTTTTACTAAGGAATTACATGTCATTTTTCTTAATGAATCTGAAAATATCTGAAATATCTCTGCTTATTAGAGATTTAGAAATTAATAACCCTTTATATCAGTCTCTCAAAAAATCAATACCTTGCATTTAAGAAAACATAAGCTCATGTGCAACAACAACAAAAAAAAACACATGGAAGCATTATGCATAACATTGATTGAATATCACCTTGCATCATTACAGCATATTAATGTTAAAAGTGGTCAGTTTAACGTCCACATACTGAATATTCATTAAATGGTTCTAATCTATGCAAGAAATATAGAAATCAATATGGCAACTGAATGATCCTATGGAAATTTCATCTTCTAACATATATAAAATCAGAATAGCTAATAAGAATTCTATTATAGAATAAGACACTGCATCTGCTGAAAAAAAAAAAGGCCTTATGCATTTCTAAGATAATACGTTCCAGTAGAAGAGATTTTCTCCCTTATAACTCCTCTGCAACCAATACTAAACTCAGTTAATTCCCCATCACTTCCCCATCACAAAAATGGAAATTAATCAGTACCTTTTCTTCATAATCTTGAATCTTGTCTCTTTGAAAATAAAAACAAGATACAGCTTTCCAAAACCAAAATCTGGCTGATTTCAGAACATCCTAAGTCTGTGTCTTAAAACAGAGAAAAAGGTCAAAAAATGCCATGTAGCACTTCAAGGGTTGGTTGAAATTCCTCTGTCTGCATGGAACCACTAACATTGTCAAAGTTTTTGTTCTTTTCAGGATCAAGGTTTTGCTTTCTCTGAGATCTTCAAATATTTTGTGATATGATTGCAGAGTGAACTACTCTTTCCGTTTCTTTTTCTAGGGTTATTTTCTTGATGTTATGTGTGCTGCAGGTTTAGTTTCTCAGCTGAGTGGCATCAGTGAACACCAGCCTTCTGAGAGGGGTTTTAGGAACATCCTGCAGACTGAGTGGCAGATGGGAAAACAGTTTTTGGCAGCACAAGATTTCTAATTACTGCAAGAAGAACCCAACATCATGCCTCTGCCCCAAGCAGCCGTACTTTAATTTACAATGGAAAAAATCCAATCAAATTTGTCTTTTTCCTCTCTTCACTTAATCCTTGCTTGTTTCATTTTTTTAATGTGATTATATTATTTATTTGATTTAATATTTTAAACTAAGTTTCTCTGTTTGTTTTTTTTTTAAGAACTGACTACCAAGAATTTCCCTGTGATTGGATTACTTAGAGATAAGACACTCCCAAGAACTTTCCTTAAGTATAATGGGATTATTCGGGGAACAAACTGTTGTCGCATTTCATCATCAAGATTTGAGATTCCAGGGGCAAGCCAAACTATTCAAGCTGTAAAGTCACAAGTGTTCCAGGGAAGGCTCAAAATGAGGGCAGTAAGCAAGAAACTGATGTTTCAGGGTAGTCAGAATGTAAAAGTATCTACTCTCTAGGCAGCAAGCACCAAGCTTCCCAATTTCTCATTTCAGATGTAAAGTAATGTACACATAAAAGCAATCAGAAGTCTTAGGTCTATGGCAAATAGGCATGCTGATGCTTCCTTTTCTCAGTTCTAGCAACGATTACAGCTCCCATAATCTTAATTTTATTTCTTTTAGATGTATCATGCAGTCAGATAAGGTAGTTATGCTCACAGCATCACCATGCATCCCAGAACATTTCTTGTAAATGTTCATATGTTAACTGTGTGTACTGCTACCCTTTTCAGGACAGAAGTTTGCTTAACCATGTTTTATGGGCTTCCCATGGCTACTAGCTAACAATATATATATTTGTTCTTTTGGAAGAGAACCATGAGAGTTTCCTTTAGTTACTACAGCAAAATGTTGAGGTGTTACACATAAAGTGACAACCAGAACAACATGTTAAGTACAAATTTTCTTAGTTTATTACTTGCAGAAGTAGGATTTGTTGTGTAGACTCAATGTCTTTATCCGTTATTATATTCTGCAGAGATTCGCAAAAGGCCAGATCGCCTGTACAAACAAGTCCAGCAGACTTGATGTAAATGCTTGTATAAATCTGAAGTTAAAACTCCTTTTGTCTTAGAAAAAGTGGCAATTTACATCTCAGCACATTTTCAAGAAAATTTATTTGGTCACAAGAAGGCAGCACGCAACACTTCCACTTTGTCCTCACAAAATTTATTTTCTACTAGAAAAGTGGATTCTAAGTGAAAAGAGAAGTATGGTGGTAAACCAATTTTTTTTTGCCTTTGCCCTTCAGCTTAACTTTTAATTAGCTAGACTGCATTTCTAGCCATTTTCTATCACCTTTTGTCTTTCAAAGACCCAAGGAACTACAGCACATTTAAGACAGTAGAGAAAGTAGCCAGAAAACCCACATTGCCCAGAATAAATTTACTGGCTTCCATCCTACTTTCCTAGCCCTTCCACCAAACTGATTTATATCAAAATACAAAATGTCATCAAAACCAGTTTGTCTGCAATGGTTTTGGACTTAGGACAGCAACAACTCTCAGTGTTTAAGATCTTAATCTACCTAGGGCTAGAATGGCTTCTGTTACTGCAATACCTAGGTAGTTCAGAAATGAAAGTTCACCCATTCTGATGTGTGCATATTAAACAGACCTATACAAGCACTGACGGGAAGATAGTGAGTATTTCACGTACTCACTCACGATATTTTTTCAATAAGCAGTTTTTATTAAGAGAACAAAAAGCATGTTTAGGCCTTATATCTTAAAATAAATGTGAGAATTTTTCATTTTAGACTAGAGATAGAGATTTTATTTGAACTTGTCATTGATTTTGGACCACTTCATCCACTATTATTGTCCTGTTTTACAAAATGGAAACTGACTTAATGAGAGACAGAGCCAGGGTACAATTAAAATCTACAATAAAGATTAAATGTGAAGTCCTGAAATACAGGCTGAAGCACAGACTAAAAACAGAATTAAGTGTACAAACAAATCTTGAATTTTCATCACTGTTACTAAATCCTTACCTTCTCTATGTCAGATAAATTGCTCACGGGGATGGCCAAGAGGCAGATCTGTATTTTTACTCCAGAGAAATGTGTTTCCTAATATGGAGCATCATAAGAACTGCAGGGAAACATATCTTAAGTAACTGGAAGCTAAGACAACTCATATTCTGGCATAAACAGAATTTTGCTGCATCAGAACACATTAGAAATTTATTTTGTCTTATATTAATTAATTTCATTAAGTGGTGATTGATGTCAACAGCATTACCTTTGTTGTTAAAACAATAACTAAAATAAATAAATAAATAAATAGCAAAATAAATTCTGATAAGACAGTACAAAATAATTATTGTTATATATTTTATCATAACACCCTTCCAGATATAAGAAATAAGGATTAATACTGCATTATAATTTTTTTCAAAGTCTTTACTTGATGAACTTTCAAATAGTAGCAACGGACTTTTCATCTTAAAGCTGGTTTAAGAAATAAACATCCCATGGCAATAATCTGCCTGCATGAAATAGTAATTTTTTCCTTTTCCTGCTCAAACTTGATATTTTGCAAGTCTGGGCTCATCTTATCAGTTCTGTAAATGTTTGGGATGTGTGATGACTGTTTTCTTTAATAGAGAGTGGAACAAAGTTAAATATTAAAGAAAATAAACAGCATGATAGTCTGTTTTAGCTCTAGCTCTTATATGGCCAAGACATAAAAATTTACAGAGTCTGAATCTAAGATTCATGAATGATGGAATAGTATTTTCCTGAGAGCTCCTAAACACAGCATACTATCCCATTCTCATGATGTTGAACACTCATCACTGGTAAGGAAAAGGTAAAAGTATGTTAGCATATATCTGTTAACAATTGTTATATTTGTTTTGAATGGAAGAATGAAATATACAGCTTATATAAATTCTGACCAATCTCTCATGAGATACCTCTACACCACTCATTCAGCATATGACATGTTAGATGCAGCACATACTGTCAGTAAGGTGTTATAACTCTAACTGTGAAAAGGGCATTTACAGAGATGCTATCATGTCATGAGTTTGATTGAGAGAAGCATCTTATATTGCCCTCCAAGGAAGCTAAAAGTAATCTTAATGTATTTAAGAAGGGAATTTTTTTTTTTTTTTTAAAAAAAGATGATGATGTGAAGAAGCTGGAGTGGGAGCAGAGAGGAGGAGGTGTGAGCCTTGTGGGCCTTGCAGCCCTCACCCTCTGGCCTCCTGCCGGGTGGCCGACTGGGCCCGATTTGGCCCGGCCTGGCCATAAGAAAGTAAAGAGAGGGGATGTGAAGAGAACCTGAGAGGCGTCTGCCTGGGCCTACTGTGAAGAATTTCATGTAAGAGGAATGGCTGCAGATGCCAAGGTCAGTGGAGAAGGAGGGGGAGGAGTAATGCGGCTCCTGGCCAAGATTCCCCTGCAGCCCGTGGTGATAACCATGGTGGAGCAGGTTGTCCCCCTACAGGCCATGGAGGTCCACAGAGGAGCAGAAATCCACTTGGAGCCCCTGGAGGACCCCACACCGGAACAGGTGGAGGCCTGAAGGAGGCTGCAGCCCATGGACGGCCTGTGCTGGGGCAGCCATTCTGGAGGGACTGCACCTCGTGGAAAAGTGACCTGCGCCGGAGCAGTTCATGAAGGACTGTAGTCCGTGGGAGGGACCCCACGATGTTACAGGGGAGGAATGTGAATTCTTCCCCCAAGGCGCGACATAAAGCAACATGTGATGATCTGACCATAACCCCCATCCCCTATTACCCCTCTGTGCCACTCGGTGGGTGAAGGAGGTAGATAGAATTGAAATTAGGTTAAGCCCAGGAAGAGGGAAGGGTGGAGGAAAGTTGTTTTGTTCTCTTCCACATTATCCTGCTTTGGTTTTAATAATAAACGAATAGTTTTTCCCAAGTCAAGTCTGTTTTGCCCCAAAATATACTCAAAAACTCATAACAGAGCAATAGTCTAAAACAAGTAGTACCCACACTAGAGTAATTCTAATTTTGCACAGCAGTAACCATGTTTTAAACTCAATGGGAAGACTCACTGATCTGTAAAACAAACAGCATGGGGGCGGGGGGGATTGGATCTACTTCAAGTCCAATATGTGGTCTTTCTAAAAAGTGAACAAGCCGAAGTACAATTGAAACTGTCATACAGCACGACACTCATATGTGTCACACATATAAAATGCTACATTGGAATTTCAAAACTGCAAGTCAGATAACACCTTAAGGGAAAAAAAAAGGTAAACCTTAGTACTAGCCAAAATCATTAGTCATATCCACATCACTGGAAAGACATTTTCAGATAAGCTAAGACTGCTGCTTTTTTGTAGGCAGTGAGCAAATGAACAAAGCCACAGTGCAACAAAAGATCCTAAATTAGGAAAGAACTAGCTGAAACAAGTTTTGAAGCTTCATCTGTAGCATATATCAATTAAAATATCTGTCCTTCCCCCATCCCCCTCTTTACTGGCACACAGTCATGTGCTCACTCCAACAAATCTGTGACAATATTAATGCATACAGAAGGACTTTTTTTAGAAGGAGAAAATCCCTGCAGCAGAGCATGGCATCTTTAGTTGAGAGAAGTCTGAAAAAATTCTGAACTTCACAGGTTGGGAAGAGAATAGGGAGCTTCCTCTTTTGTGACTTGTGTTTCCAGTATTATCTACTAGAACATAACTCATTGCTTTACTGTAGTGACACCTCTTTCATTTGTTCATTATGAGTGACCTCAGATAAATCAGAAAAGTATAAGATGCAGGTTTCTGCAATTATCAATGAATCTATACTTTGGTGTGCAAGTCAGTTTAGATTTAGAATACCTTGTAGGAGATATAGCATGGATAGGTTCTGGAGTGCTGTGAATGTCATAGAATTGTATTGTCCACAGAATACAAAAGGCCATCAGTTACCTGTGCCATAGCACAGAGATGTTGAAAGACGTTCTCTCATCCTTTCTACGTATGTAGAAAGGATGAGAGAAAAAAACAGTCAAACTTTTTTATTCTGACAAGACACCAAGGCCCTCCTGTCCTTTCATGGGAATGATGAATTCTGATAGGAAGAGATAAGGAGTAAGGTGTTTGGTTTTTTTTGTTTTTTTTTTTTTTAGTGTGTGTGGAGGAAAAAGAAAAGTTACAAGGAATAAAGGAAATCTCTCAACCCCGCATAAAAATATCACATAAGAAGCCTTTCATGAGGGGTGCTTGCAAAACCATGAAAACATTACTTTTTCAGCAATGGTTTCCTAGTCATTTTAAGGTTTCCATTGGCCTCTTAGTAGGCCATTTTAAATCTTAGATGGCAAAAGCTACTGGAATGGATTCTTTTCTTAAACTCTCTTACATAATTAATCTACCTAAGAAGTTATGTATGCTCCTAGTAGTTCACAACCTGTGAAGAAAAATACATGGTTGTTTCTCTAGGCATTTTTCCATCTTCCATCACCCTGTTCCATTTATTGTTTATATCAGGTATTTCCTTGCGAATAATGTCTGAGGATCTATTTCTTTATTCCAATCTCTGCTTTATAAGGTTACTCTAGTTAGGAAACATTTGTGGCAAGGAAAAAGAAAGAGCAGCTGAGAATAACTTTAGATTAAGTATCAGACAATGATATAAAAATAAATTATACTCAAGTCAACATGAGGTAAATCTTTAGGAAATCTAATAGCTACTTTGAAGTTATTACCTTTAGAAGGAGAAAGTATTTAAGGCAGTAAATGCTTATTTACAAGTGTCTATCATTCTGAAGAATTTTAAGTGATACCATGTATTAAAAGTCAGAACAAGAAAAAAGAAAAACAAAAAATTAAAGTCAGCCTTATAGAATTATTATTTACTAAACACAGTACTCAGAACTTCAGAAATAACTCAGCTAAGGTTTCCTATATAATCTTAAATTCAATATTTATATATATATGCATCCAGGTATCAGCTTTAATTATTAAATCTCAAACTCTTCCACGGAAATTGCTCCATACCCTGAGCCATCCTCAATAAATAAGATCTATGGCAAATTCTCCTTTCTATCCTTTTTTTTCAGTGCATGGAACCACAGTTTTTATTAGAAACTGGGCAATAATTAAGGACTGCATATAAATCCAAACCAATATCACTGCCATCTTTATAAAATCATCCCTGAGAACCAACAGTGAAATTCATAATTTTCAAAGTCTATCTCTAAAAAAGATTACAGATATCAACATTGTCGTAGTTCAGCCCCGATCAGGACCAGACTACGCAGTCTCTCTCTCTCACTCCCCCCCCCTACCCTCCAAGAGAATAGGGAGAGATAATATAAGGAAAAATGGCTCAAGGTTTGAGAAAAGGATGGGGAGAAATCCTTAAAGTTACCGTCACGGGCAAAACAGACTCAACTTGGGGAAAACTTTTCATTTATTACTAAAGCTAACAGGAGAATGAGACAGGGAACATCCCTCCACCCCTCCCTCTTCCCGGGCTTAACATTATCTCTACCACCTTCCCCCCACTCCGAGCGGCACAGGGGGGAAGAGGGAATGGGGGTCACAGTCAGTTCATCACGCATTGTTTTATGCCACTGCTTCATCGTCAGGGGAAGAACTCCTCACATTCCTCCCCTGCACCATCATGGGGTCCCTCCCACGGGCCACAGTCCTTCATGAAACTGCTCCGGCGTGGGTCATCTCTTCCACGGGGTGCCGTGCCTCCAAAACAGCTGCCCCAGTGGGCCCTCCACAGGCCACAGCCTCCTTCAGGCCTCCACCTGCTCTGACGTGGGGTCCTCCACGGGCTGCAGGTGAATCTCTGCCCCTCCGTGGACCTCCATAGGCTGCAGGGGGACAGCCTGCTCCACCATGGTCTTCACCACAGGCTGCAGGGGAATCTTGGCCAGGAGCCACATCACTTCTCCCCCTCCCTCTTCACTGACCTTGGCGTCTGCAGCTGTTCCTCACAA
This sequence comes from Chlamydotis macqueenii, assembly GCF_036417535.1. Lineage (NCBI taxonomy): Eukaryota > Metazoa > Chordata > Aves > Otidiformes > Otididae > Chlamydotis > Chlamydotis macqueenii. The sequence continues at coordinate 46,576,776 of NC_141560.1, read as the reverse complement.
CAGGCTGGCAGATGCCTCTCAGGATCTTTTTACATCTCATTCACTTCTCATCTCCTCTCCACTTCTTGCAGCCGGGCCAGGCCGAACTGGCCCCAATCAGCCGCCCAGCGGAAGGCCAGAGGGTGAGGCCTGCAAGGCCCACAAGGCCTGGCCCTCCCCCTCTCTGCCTCTGCGCCCACTCAGCTGCTTCACATCTTCTCCCTTTTTTTTTTTTCTATTTTCCTCTTCTTAAATATGTTATCGCAGAGGCGTTATCACAGAACATTCTGCTACCAATTGGCTTGGCCTTGGCCAGCAGCGGGTCCCCCCTACGCCCGGCCGAGTTCACTGAACAAAGGGAGTAACTTCTAGCAGTTTCCTACAGAAGCTACCACCTTAGGCACCCCCCTCACTAAACTTAACCAGAACAAACATGTATAAGTATAAAATGATATATATGAAAGTTTTATCTTATTAGTCAACTTCTAAAAATAAAATTAATCTTTAAAATAGTAATATGAGTATGTCTGGCTCCAGGACTGTTGTCAGATTAGGTTTATTTCAGCTGGTACCTGGAAAACATAGGGGCTTTAGTGTTCAAATCCCTCAGTAGTTGTCAAAAAGTAGTTACTGTTGAAGCAGACTGACATGCCATGTTGTGATTAGGCTAAAAAAAACCCACCAAGTTACTTGAAGATCTTCTACAATCTGACACTAGGAGAACATACTCCTGATGTATGTTTTGTTTTTCTGCTCAATCCCTATGAATACAATTAGTTAGCATTTTCATGATGCTATAGCTTCATACATTTGCTAAAGGAAAGGGCAAGTATTCTTGGCTACAAATGATTGACCAATATTTGCTGAAACAACTCAGTTTTGTTTTGCATGGTCACGCAAAGGTCTTCACTGAATATTACTTACAGACAAACAGGAATAGAATAATCTCCTGAAAAAGGAAACCTTTATTATTTCCCAAGATTTGTAAATGTTACCTTATTATAGTGACATCCTAGTGGGTACTCTGATGGAGTTTCCCTTGAAGCTGATGTAGCATGATGTTGCTTAATGAATGCAAAACTTTTCCCTGCTATCAGGTGGGAAAATCACTTCAATTCATTTGTCTGTATATTGCAGCACATCTGTGGTGCAGCTGTTTATTGCTTCACAATATATGTTGAAATTTAGTGTCAAGTATGACAACAGAAGTAGTTTTAAGTGAAATTAGAGAGAAGAAGAAATACTACTTAGAATTAACTTTCCTGTTTTCCCAAGACGTAGGTCTGGTCTGTACTATTTATGAAAATAAAGACAAAGCATTTTTATGATCACAGAGGTTGGGCCTGTGGTTGTTCATTAGGTGGTATTGTTACTAACCACATGTTGTTTATCTAGTTTAATGCTCACTGAGAAAAGAGGATCACTGTATTTATCAGAATAAACGTCTGGATTTTTCTATCAGCTGTTGACTACACTCTGTTCTTCAGGCGTATAACTACTTTTTTCTGCTTTGAATACAGTCAAATATTCCCATGTAAAATCTAAGCAGACTACTTGAAGTTCAATCAAAACCTTACACTCTTTGAAAATAATCTCACTTGTAATGAGGCAGCCTGTGCAATTTAAAATGCAAGGATTTCCAACTGCAGTTATGCTTCTTTTTAGGTAAGTAATTGAAACTTTATCAAGATCTAGATTGTGCTATCCTTTTGCTCTTTTCTTTGTCTTTGCTGAATTCCTATAATAATATTCACTCACTCCTACAATGTTTATTTTTAGTTATAATTGTCCAAAGTCAAAACAGATCTGTTTAGAATTAGACAATAGTAGAGAGAAAGTTTGGAGGTGTACTATTCATAATTCTACAGTACTTTAAAGCTTATCTGACTCAGCACTAATGGTTCAATAGGTGAAACCTTTCATTTTTATTGTCTTTAAACACACAATGTGATTAATATCATCACCGATTGTGACAAACTGTCTTTGTCACATACATTGTGATAAGCTGACATTGTTTCTGCTTCCTATTTGTTGTCACATACATTGTCACATTCAGTCCCATTTTCACATACATTGTCACACAACATTGTGATAAGCTGACCTTGTTTCTGCTTCCTATTTGTTGGTGCTATATCACTGCAAATAAGAAATATTAAACCTGCTCTCTTCTTAGAGGAACAAATTGCTAAGCAGTCAGAAGCCTTTTGTTATTTAGTTTTTCAAAGGAGTTTGTAAATATGTCAAACCTAAGAGGAAAAAATAATACAGATTTTTGGCACTAGTTAGGCCACAAAGGCTGGCTACCATAGCCAATGTATTGCAATATTTCATTCTGGTGTGTACGTGCTGATGAATGGCACTGCTAGGACAGGATATGATTCATATCACAGTATTAATAGCTAGTTGACATTGTTCTACAGTTAGGTCTTCATCTGCAAAGGCCAAGATTTATACCCAAAACCTGTCCCAAACTCTCCAACCAAAACTGTTTGAATTCTGCTTCCATTTTCCCAGCACTATCTGCAGGACTATACAGCTGTAACCAGGCAAAATGTGGAGGACTGAATAAGAAATGAGAAAAGTGAGAGATATTGCTTCTGCTAATGTCTGATAATAACATTGCAAGGTAGAAAACAACCTTCACAGGTCCTCTAATTCATTCCCTCATGAAATAATCAGTGTGCCTGTATCATTCTTAAGTACTTTTCTAATGTGTTCTTGATAGCATCTGATGAGGAAGACTCCATGAGCTCTCCCGACAATTTATTGCAAGTATTGTTTTCCTCAGAGTTAGAAAAAAATTATCATTTATCTTGAGATACTTGCTACAGTTTAAGTTCATTACTTCTTGTCATGGAGAGCAGATTATTCTTTTCCTCTGTAGAAATACCTGACAGTAGTATCTTCACTCTTCCTTTTTTTCTTCTAGACTATCTCAGGACTTGCACTTTACATGAGGTCTTATTTTCTAGATTTTTGATCATTCTTATTGCTGTCTCCTTGACAGGAATACAGGTGTACCTGTCTATATTAATTAACTTTCTTTTTCTCACAGGCTCTAATTTATGCAAATCATTTGCACTGTACTCCTTTTCGCAATATACCTGTAGTTCTTCCCAAGATTTGGTTTCACTTAAAAGTTCATTAAGCAACTTGTGACAGCATCATTTATGAAATTATTAAAGACTAGCAAATCCAGCCTGACAAAGAAATCTACTCAACATGTTCTTCTATTTTAAAGGTAAACACTGATAACTACCCTCTTAATATGTTATATATGAAATAAAAATGCATTTCTTCCAGAGCAAGTAAATTTTTAGAAGCTCTAATCAGTCCACAAATACTACTAAAGATAATTGTTCTGGACAATGAAGATTAGGACATAAGAAAGGTGAAAAAGACAGTAGAAAAAAAGGTGGACTAACACAAAATGTACACAGGAAAACAGAATTGTGTGATAATAAACTTGGAATTAGTTCCTTAACGGTGTTTGACAAATGCCCTCAATTTCCTTTAAATCTTTTCTAAAAATCAGCTTGAGTAAAACCCCAAGTTTGCTACATCAATGTTATCTAATTAAAACTAGATGATGAGACTCAGATTCCATTTTGCTTTGACATTATTTTTTGCTTCACCCCTATTCAACATGGCATAGAGATAAACCATTACACGCAGAACAATTTCCTATCTTTCCTAAGAAACAGTTTCTGATTTCAGATAATATTCTGCATCATTATATTTATATATATATATATATATATAAAATAACCCCTTAAAATAGCTCTTTTTCCTTGATGTCTGAAAAACATCTGGCACTCCCTTGGTGCTATATACAATGAGGAGGGAAGGAAGGTCTCCCTAGATAAAACAAATTCATGAAGAAATTTAGCACCTTTACATTGGTAAGTAATATTAAGACTAGAAAATAACATTTAGGTCTTTTGTCTGAACAACTTGTTTATTGATTTAGCCCCGTATCTCCTAATATTAGAGTAGAGCTTATTTTATACGGGATTTTTTCACAAATTATTTTACAGCTATGAACTTCAAGCATCTTCAATGAATAGAAAATGCAACTACAGCAGAATATTTGCATAAAGGATTTTTTTTTAACTGCTATGGACTAAAATAATTTGTAGAGAGCTTAGCATTAACTTATGTTAGTATATAAAATGTATCAAAATAAGACATGATCTGATTGTCTTAATATGAAGCAGATACTAGATAGACATAATTATCTACTATAATTAGAGACGTCTTGGACATTTCTCTGAGACAAAAAAGGAAAGTCACAAGATACCATCCCCATTCAACTAAATGGAAAAGAAATTCCTGACAATTTATTTGTCACCCATGGTCTATCAATTTGCAGATTAGAATCCTTAATTTTCTGGATATTTATCTCCCATACTTACAACTGCATTGACAGCAGACTCTATAGTTATAAAGGGCTATATATAAATATTGGTTCATACAGAAAATTATTTCAGATGAGGTACTTAGATCTTCCTCTACCTCTGCATACATTTTGCAATTACTTTCAAAGTTACCCCTCAGTGTGTTGCTATGAAACACAAGTTTATTTCTGATTTGGGGTGGATGCTGGTGCAAGAGAACAGAAGGTATAATCTCTCATCTCCCTGAAATCACTGGATAAACAGTTTTGCATATCACAGCTTGGTTTGTGACTATGAAAATCTTGAAACAGAAGGCATCCTACCAACAAAAGCTGAGAAAAAGCAACTTTGTGCACTGGAGGGTCATGGTTGTTGCAACATGCAATTGCTGGGGTGGTCTGTGTCCTAGATGCCAACAAATCATAAAAGGAAAGCAGAAAAAGAAGGCAGCAGCACAGGTACTACAGGGCTCCCACGGGAATTGTCAGGAAATAGTACTGCTGACAAGAAAAAAAAAAGTACGTTTTTGTGTGGTACATGTTAATCTGTGGAACTCGTTGCTCTAGGTTCGCAGAAATACATATAAGCTAAAAATGAGATTAGAGGAATTTATTGAGCATAGCTCCCTCAGTGGCGCTTAAACATTATAGTGCAGATTCAACTTCTGCTAAAAAGTCTCATAACAATTCCATACAATTAACCCCTGGAAGCTGTTCAGATGTACAAGGGAAATGATCCCTCCATGTACGTCCTGATCTAATGCACCTTTCAAAGCATTTCACTAGCCACAGAGTCAGTCTAATTAGTATGGTGTTTCTTTGGTTTCATGGCACGTGAAATGAGAGGATTGCCCATTTATCATGTAAATTTGGTAGCTTGCTAGCAGTTAATACTTACTCTCCAGAGTACTTGAAAATTTAGCAACTTCATCATCTCTTCATGATTTTCAAACACTAAGTTTTTATAGGTTTTATTTTTCTTGCAGTCATATAATTGGAACCTTAATGACTTCAGCTATATTTCACTCTAAAATCTATAAATAAATATCTAATTTTTAACCATTGTAAATATTTTTAAAAATATACTTCAGATGCAAAATATGTCCAATTAAATACAGAGTGTAGATCTGTTTTGCTGGAGAAAGGCATTTTCACATAGTTATTCTTCTGACCACAAGGGCATTTAAAATGCCCATTTACAATATGTCTGTATTTAAAGATCATAATCTTGAAAAATTAGTGTGTTTATTGTTTTTTTTAAGATGTTCTATTTGACATGACACTTAAACTAGGATAGTATAATACAGGGTTTCTGGCTTCTTCATAATAAAGTCCTTAATAAATTCAGAGAGTGTCTCAGTTGGTTTGACTGTAATTTTAGTGCTTTTTTTTTTTTTTGGTCATACTTGCATTTTCTGTAACTTATTTTTTCCCAAATGTATTCATATTCTTGCAGTCTCATTGCAATACTTCCACTTGTATTGTGTAGAAGCAGAAATGTTCCATGTTAGCTTGTTAACAACCTTCATATCTGGAGGCTATTGTCATATACACGTTCCTAAAATACTTGAGAGTTTGTTGCTTAGATAAGGATAGAAAAATAACTGGTATAATATTTTTCTTTATTTCCAAGAAAACTGACTTCATTAACTAAGTGAACAGCAGAGTTGAAGCCAAAATATGATTTAAATGTCCCAGTTCCATCCTTTCCTCATTCCATGATGAAACTGTAAAACATACAGGGTTCCTTGGGGCAAGAGCCATGTCTTGATTTATTCTGTAAAATGCTTAGTACAGGAAGAACTTAAAAAAAAAATTCCAAGATACAATTCTTCTCCAGTATTTCCTTCACTGTGTTTACACTGACATTGTAAGACTATTTAATTCTATCACTCTTGGAGATGCTCAGTAATTCACATAGAAAAGAAACAGATGCACACAAATGTAGTGAGAGCCTGAGACAGTGAAGCACTTGAACCTATGCAAGAAAAAAGTGCCTTGAATTTTCAGAAGCCTGACTTTTCCCAGTATGATTAGACAACGACACAACATTAATGCGGAAACAGCTTTAGGCATTAAGCAACTGAAAACACATGCTTAGGATAGCAAATAACAAGACTGTGAAATCAGTTCTAGGTCCTATGGGATGACCAGGGATAACAGGGAGCACTGCTGTGTAGCAGGAGCCTGCCTTAGGCAATTGTGACCAAAAGCCATGCTCAGTCGATCCTGGGTAAGGTCTGCAAAACTCCTTCTCTGTCTGACTCCTTAGAGCAGCAAAATCTACTTTTGCATGTACTGCTGGGATGTGTTGTCCTCAATTTGCATAAGAAACAAATTATGTTATAGACCTGCATATTTACAGTTTCCCTTGACAGCAATTTTGCATAAACTTGTGGAACTCATATAATGTGGAATGTGGTAAACTTATGAAGAATCATTTCTTTTCTGAAACTGGAATGATTCATCTCCTAACTCTGATATAACCTTCTTTAACAACCTTGGTTGACTTTTTCTGTATCAATTTCACTCACACAAACAGCTGCTATTTCTGCTCATCCAAAAAAAAAAAAAAGAGGACTCAACAATCTTGAGAAAACCTTTTTATATGTAACTTATACAGTCCAAGATTATAAAGTCAAAAAGAATTAGAAAAACATACAAAACTTTTTTATGCTTATCTTGCATAAATAACTCAATTTCTATGTTGCTGAATTCAAACTGCTTTTGTTACTTTGAGCTGCACTGGGATGTCTATAAATATAGAAAATAAAGCATCAAGTAGGCATAGATAAGTTATGGAAATTCTACAGCTGTAGACACTGGAAATATGAACTACTCAATTCAGTTCTTACAGGAGGCAATAGAACTTTTTTCTTTTGTAGTGACCACGGGTGGAAAACAGGTATCACAACACTATCACAGCTATTGCTTCCTATCCTTCACTAAGAGAAAAAACAGCTGGAAAGTGCTGACATGCTAGTAGAGACTCTGGTGACTTGTAAACGCTTAACAGAGGTAACCTTTTTAAAATATGATAGTAAACTTCAGACATTATACAACAGGGAGGAAGAGAAACCCCCTTGACAAGTGAGTGATTGTGCCAGCTGACTTCTATCCTCCAAGCAGCACATGCAAACCAGAAACACCACCCTGCTCTCTATAGGTAGGGTGAACAATATCTTACATTTCCTAATTGACCAGACAGTTTTCACAGCTTCAGGGAATTGTTTGACATGAAAGCCTATTTTAAACACAACAAGACCATTTATAGTGAAGCAGAAGAAACTTTCATCGATCTTTTTCAAAACATGGTGTCAGTTTTAGAAGTTCAGTGGAGGAGGAAGCATACATCTTTCTGCACTTTTTGTCTGCTTTCAAAGGTAACAAGACTCACATTACAGGAATTTGTAAGAATCTTTAAAAATAGCTGTCAAATATGTAAGTTCTTTCTATATTTGGTTACGGTGCTCGAGGGCAAGTTTTGCAAGTTTCATAGACTTGACCTATCCTGTCAACACCATTTGTTGCCTACTGTTTCAGAGCTATACAAGCATGATATTGAAACTGCTGCATCTGCTTCCTTAAGCCTTGTGATGGCACACAGTGATTATATCATGCAGGTAGAAGAAATGAAGAATCCACTGTAATTTGATTTTTTTTCATCATTTTGAAGTAAATAAAAGGAAAGAGAGATCAAAAAAGGTTCAATTATACACTTTGTGAAAACAAAGAAACCTAAGTAACAATATTTATTTGAAGTCTTGCTTTTAATGCTTTTGTTGTTCACATCTGAAGTGGAAAAATCTCACATGTGTAGAATTTTTGCCTGTAGCAACAGATTTTTGCAATTTTTTACTTGAAATAGTTCTTATAAAGAAAATATAGATAGCAATAAAATTTGAGAGGTATTTTAAGCAAAAAGATTTAAGTGCCATAACTGTATATCCACAGTCCCTAGGAAAATATCATGTTCTCTTTTAGTCCCTGTGCCATCATTGTAAGAGAAGCTTGCTTCTTCTTAGTTAGCATAGGTGCATCTCGTACGTCCTAGCTCTCGAAATACCTTAAAAAGTAGAGAAGTACTTTTATCTTAACTCAGTAAGAACTGAGATAGAAGATCTTTTTCAAGATTCTATTTGGTTTATGTGGAGAGGTTTTAGTAGCAAGGGTGCAAGGAGGTTGCAAGGATGGCTTCTATGCTGACCCTGTGTTGGATAGACCCAGTTTCTCCATTTGGGTCCCCAAAGACGAGAAATGCTGGTGGCACCTCTGTGACAATATCTTTTAAGAAAGAGTAAAAAATGCTGCACAGCAGCTGTGAGAGAGACAAGTGAGAGAAACAGCTCTGAGGACACCAAGATCAGTGAAAGAGGAGGCAGAGGAGGTGGTCCAGATACCAAAGCAGAGATTCCCCTGCAGCCTGTGGTGAAGACTGTGGTGAGGCAGGCTGTCCCTCTGCAGCCCATGAAGGTCCACAGTGGAGTAGATATCCACACTGCAGCCCATGGAGGATGCCACACTGCAGCAGATGGACATGCCCTGAACAAAGCTGCAGCCCGTGGAAAGCCCACGCCAGAGCAGGCTTCTGGCACAAATCACAGCCCATGGAAAGGAGCCCACACAGGAGGACGTTTTCTAACAGTAACTGTGGCCCATAGGGGACCAATCCTGGAGCAGTCCATTCCTGATGGACTATACCTCATGGAAAGGACCCATCCTGGAGCAATGCTTGAAGAAGGATCCACACTGGAGCAGTTCATGAAGTACTGTGTACTGTGGGAAGGACCCTACACTGGAGAAGGGGAAGAGCATGAGAAGGAAGGAGAGAAGAGACAGAGTGTTACGAGCTGATCACAGATCCCATTCCCCATCCCTCTGTGCTGCTTGGGGCAGGAGGAGGTAAAAGAGTCAGGAATGAAGGGGTAAAGTTGAGCCTAGGAAGAAGGAGGGAGGAAAGTGGTTTTAGTTTCGTCTTTGTTTCTCAAGCTAATTCATCCCTCATCTGCCTACTATTTATTACTGCTGTTTACATTTGTTTAGTCTGAACAGACTATGCCTACACCATGGACTTATTCCATCCATCCCATGCCTTTTCTGCTGTAGCCTTAGAGAAGACAGAGAATGACTATTAAAGCAGCACAGTACACTGACAGCAGAATAAATACTTGTCACTGTAACAATGCACGGCTAGCAACAGCCTTTGCATTGCTTTTCCCTTTGACTCAATCTCCATTTTATCCACACTGCTCATGAAAAATATCTAAAAAATGGTGTCTAGACGCAGCCATGAGAAAGATTTAACAGCATGACTGAGAGAAACAATTTCTGCTTAACGACAGTCTTCTCTGTCAACGACTTGTCATTCTCAGTAGGCTGCTGCAGAAAATCAAGGAAGAAATTACAAAACCTGTGTGTTTAGGAAATCATCTTTGCTTTTGAGCTCAGAAATGCTTGGAAGACGCTAACATTAAAAAGATCCTAGATGAGCACCATCAATGATAAGCTGCTCCACCGACCAACACAAGTGTTGACAAATCTCACATTCCTATCTGAAGTCTTGCGAGAGTCTTTAAGACAGACTCTGCAATAATATAACCAAATAAATATCCTAGTTTTCTTTTTAAGATCCAGAGTAATTATTCAGTTCAAAGAGAAAGGAAAAATATTTTTTTTTTATTTTTCAGTATCAATATAATTTTAAATTGATATTGTAATTTTTGAATAGTGTTATAGACAGTACTGGATCTTGGATGAGCAAATGGTGAAAAAATGAGTTATTTGATTTGACAAGATACTGAAGGAAATTCAAATTAGTATATAACTTGAAGCCAGTTGTTTATAAGAAAAGAGTAGCTAGGAAGCTGCATGCAGTTAGTTACACCTAGTCCAAGTATCTTAAAGAATAAAGAAACAAAAGCAGTGATATCTGTGAGGTTCTAACACAAACAGAAAGCTGCTTTCCTGGCAAATACGACTTGATAGATTTTTTTCCCCACTATGCTTCATACCCCATCTGGTCACTGGGTAATCATCCTGTTTCTCGTTTCTTTATTTCTGTGTTTTGTACAAAGCATCCTTAGTATCAGCTACTGTTCAATGAGCTCCTAGTTTTTTCCTCAATATAGTAATTGCCTTTGTCTTACCTCCTTAATTTATGTTTCAGTTAATCTGCTCTGAGTACTCGCATTCCTTCTAGTCCCATGTATTTACCATTCTGGGCTTTGGCAACTAACCATAACCACAATAATGTTTTTTGTTACTGACTATAAGAAAAAGTGATTGATAATCGTGGAATCAAGCCAGCAAGGGGAAGCAGTTCCAGACTGCTAACTGGGACACACCATGTAAGAAGGCTGACCTCTCACACTGACAGTATGCAACACTGAAAAAAGGCTTTTCTGCAAGTATGCTTTTCTCTGCTAGAAAGAATGCTAAATATAAGTAGGGAGTGATGAGGATAGCTCATCACAGGACAGCCTGATGTCCTCCTATCTGTTCTGTATACAGGAGATACCAATCACTTCAGCTCTTACTCTAGCAACTTGAAAACTCAATGTCTTTATGTAAAATTGTTTTTAAAGAATAACTTTACTAGTTCCATGTTTCTCCAAATGCTACAGTGCTTCTGAACAGACAGTGCAGAAGGTTTTCTTTATATTCCCACCATTTTTGTACAAAAACCACAATCAAAGTACAGTTTGAAGAAACTAGTTAATTCCCAAAGCTAAATATTTTTTGAAAGCCAAGTAAATATTTTAGAGATGGATCAGCAACAAGGATTTAGAAGTTAAATCTTGACTAGTTATCATAAGGAGAACAATTTAATGTTTCTTCCTAATATAAACATTACCAAGATCTTCACTGAAGGGCAAATATGTAGTTCTTTTTGCAATCTGCCAATGCTATTCTGAAAACAGAAATGTATGACACATTCTATAGCATATTTCAATTACTGCTGTTGCAGAGTGACTAGGTGAGCAGCAGTCCTGTAGAAAACAATCTAAGGATTATACTGGTTCAGAACTGAGACATGAGGCAACAATACAACGCTGCTGCAACGACCAATAGTCATACTAGGATGTATATGTAGAAATAGTATGTTACGAATGAAGTAATGATTTGAATCCTCTCTGTGGTTGTAAAGGTGCCCTTTTCAAGAGTCCTGTCTAGTTTTGCAGAATAGATTTTAAGACAGAAGCAGACATGTGGAGAAAACAAAGATCAGTGAAAATAATCAGAAAAACAGTACTGAATTCTGTGATGAGAGAAATGGAATAGGAACCTATCACAGATTGCAAGGAGACTGTATTGCAAGGAGACTGTACATAAATTAACAGTAAAACAACAAGGGAGACTGTGTCAGTGCTAGACGTTCCAATGGTAAAGATAGAAAGCTCGTTTAGTCTGCTTCGAGACAGTGAGAGATTTTAAAGAACAAGTCAAAGAATGTCTGTCAAGAGTGATATAAGCCTTGCCTTCTGACAGTGAGGAGAGTCAACGACTTCCAAGATGCTTGACATCTCTTTTGTATGTTTTCTCTAATTTTCATAGAATGAGTTGCTAATTTATTAATGAATTCAGTCATTTACTACACTGGTTTCCTCTACATTCTGCAAAAGATATTGGGTCACTGCAACACTGCCTGCTTTGTTCCCAATGGCTGCAAAGGTACACTGGTATTTCAAGGAGTTTCTTTGTGACAGACAATATGGCCTCACTAAGGGCAAATCATGCCTGACCAATTTGGTGGCCATGTATGATGGGGTCACAGCATTTGGTGGACAAGGGATAAGAAACTAACATCATCTTCCTGGACTTGTGCAAAGCATTTGGCACCGTCCTGCACAAAATCCTTCTCTCTAAACTGGAGAGACATGGATTGGATTGATGGACCACTCCATGGATAAGGAATTGGCTGGATGGCCGCACTCAATGAGTAGTGGTCAACAGCTTGATGTTCAAGTGGAGACAGTGACAAGTAGCATTCCTCAGGGGTCAGTATTGGGACCCGCCCTGTTTAACATCTTTGTCGGTGAGGTGGACAGAGGGATAGAGTGCACCCTCAGCAAGTTTGCCGACAACACAAAGCTGTGTGTCTGGTCAACATGCTGGAGGGGAGGGATGCCACAGAGGAACCTTGACAGGCTGCAGAGGTGGGCCTGTGTAAACCTCATGAAGTTCAACCAGGCCAAGTGCAAGGTCCTGCATACGGGTCAGGGCAATCCCAGGCACAAATACTGAATGGAGAATGGATTGACACCAGCCCTGATGAGAATAACTTGGGAGGGATGGTAGATGAGAAGCTCAACATGAGCCAGCAATGTGTGCTTGCAGCCCAGAAAGCCAACCGCATCCTGGGCTGCATCAAGAGAAGCGTGGCCAGCAGGTCGAGGGAGGTGATTCTCCCCCTCTCCTCTGCTCTGGTGAGACTCCACCTGGAGTACTGTGTCCAGTTCTGGAGCCCCCAACATAAGAAGGACATGGAGCTGTTGGAGCGAGTCCAGAGGAGGGCCACAAAGATGATAAAAGGGCTGGAGCACCTCTCTTATGAGGACAGGCTGAGAGAGTTGGGGCTGTTCAGCCTGGAAAAGAGAAGGCTCCGGGGAGACCTGATAGCGGTGTTCCAGTACATAAAGGGGGCCTACAGGAAAGATGGGGAGAAACTCTTTAGCAGGACCTATTGTGATAGGAAGAGGGCTAATGGTTTTAAAATGGAAGGAAACATATTCAGACTGGACATAAGGAAAAAAATTTTTGCAATGAAGGAACACTGGAAAAGGTTGCCCAGAGACGTGGTAGATGCCCCATTCCTACGGGGCTCTGAGCAACCTGATCTGGTTGAAGATGTCCCTGCTCCTTGCAGGGCCATTGAACTAGATGATCTTTAAAGGTCCCTTCCAACTCAAACTATTCTATGCTTGTATGATTCTCTTAGACATGTAAATTCAATCTTGAGGAAAAACTGATCTGGTTCGACTTCAAGCTCTGCCTCTAACTTGTAAAAATGAGTGAACGATTTGTTAACAAGCCACTTTTAACTGAGAATTAGACTTCTTGAGTCTCTAGCCATCTGCACTAATGCTTCTTTTTTCATTTGCATATCTTGACGATTAGTGCCTAAATGTGTTTACAGTTATTCAGCCAAAGTGGCTTCTCATGCCAGACAAGTGTCAGCATATTAATACTTTTCTTCTGATAGATGTTAAGCCACACTCTGTTGAACTTCCCAAATGATTTGGTGAAGCAGCTGTGGAGTTTGAGAAAAAAAATGTAGTCAGCTTCTAAGAATGCCCAGGAAAGGATAAATCTATTACCAACAGGTGTATTGCAGCTAAAATTCTTTGATATATCTCTCTGTACTTCTGATCAAAAAGCTCAGAGTTTCAGGAGAATATCAGTAGTACTAAAAAGATTTGACCACCTCAATCCAGCCTGCATCCTCAGGCCATTGATCTGTTCAACATCAGTAAGCCTGTCTATTAGTGTCAGATATTAACGTTCTGTCAGCTATCACATTCATGAACAAAACAGAAGGAATAATGAGGAAAGAAATACAAATAAGGAAAGAAATCCAAAACTGATTTTTCCATGAAGCTGGATAACTCAATGTTTTAGTACTTCACAGAGATTTTCCAGGTCAAGATGTGGAGGCAGATAAACGTGTGTGCCATTGCAGTGGGTATTTGCTATAGACTTTCTAATTAGGGAAAATGAACAAAGAAAAAGATAAGTGCCTTTTAAAAAGTTCTCCAGCTCAATATTTTTTGTAAGTCATCAAAATATTGGCTGTTTCTCCTGGCAGATCCCACTGGAAATATCGTCAGTAGGCCAGCTGGATCAAATATTAAATTTAGTCAATATAAATTTTAAGCAGTCAGCATGGATATATGAAGGGGAAATCATGCTTAACCAACATTATAGCATTCTACAGTAAGGTGACTGTGTTGGTGAATGAGGGGAGAGTAGTCGACGTTGTTCATCTCAACACATCTTTTGCATGTAAAGCATCAAATTTCAAGGAATTTTCTGTGTACATTAAGGATCTTAATGTGCCTTCGCAGAAAATAAGGTTTTCCACTCATGTCTATTGTTCTCTGCAAGCTCCAACCATGGAAGTATTTTCCAGGAAATATGCTAAAAAAGTTAGCTTGAACTGATAAGATATCACTACTTGATATGAAGGTAGAACAGAATCTGAAGAAGATAGTACACGAAAAGGAGATTTTTGGTTTGGGTTTGCTCCAGACATGAAATAGTAAAATACTGTAAGTAAAATATAAATACTGAGTCCCAAGCAGGTAAAACATAATAGGGGAATGGGGGAAAGAAGTGTTCTACATTAGATTTCTTTCTAAGTACACAAAACTGTTCCATTTGATCAAGCCAACAATCTCTGTGTTCAAACCACAGTGTTTCTAATTCATATCAGCAACCCTTTGCCACTGCCTACAATGGCGTAGAAAGTTAATGTTCCATACACTGCTGGAGTATCTCTAATATGTTCATTGACATTTTCCTTCGTTGTAGTTCAGCCTCAGTCGGGGCCAGACTATGCAGTCTCTCTCTCACTCCCCCCACCCTCCAAGAGAATAGGGGGAGATGATATAAGAAAAAACGGCTCGAGATTTGAGCTAAGGACAGGGAGGAATCCTTAAAGTTACCGTCACAGGCAAAACAGACTTGACTTGGGGAAAAAATACTCATTTACTTCTAAAACTAGCAGGAGAATGAGACAAGGAACAAGATAACCTCCCCCCACCCCTCCCTATTCCCGGGCTTAACATTATCTCTACCACCTTCCCCTCCCGAGCAGCACAGGGGGAAGAGGGAATGGGGGTGGCAGTCCGTTCATCACACGTTGTTCCATGCCGCTGCTTCATGGTCGGGGGAAGAACTCCTCACATTCCTCCCCTGCTCCAGTGTGGGGTCCCTTCCACGGGCCACAGTCCTTCGTGGAACTGCTCCGGCGTGGGTCATCTCTTCCACGGGGTGCAGTCCTTCCAGAACAGCTGTCCCAGTGGGCCCTCCACAGGCCACAGCCTCCTTCAGGCCTCCACCTGCTCTGACGTGGGGTCCTCCACGGGCTGCAGGTGAATCTCTGCCCCTCCGTGGACCTCCATGGGCTGCAGGGGGACAACCTGCTTCACCATGGTCATCACCACAGGCTGCAGGGGAATCTTGGCCAGGAGCCGCATTACTCCTCCCCCTCCTTCTTCACTGACTTTGGCGTCTGCAGCTGTTCCTCACAACAGGCTGGCAGAGGCCTCTCAGGATCCTTTTTACATCTTGTTGACTTCTCATCTCCTCTCCACTTCTTGCAGCGAGGCCAGGCCGAGTTGGGCCCAGTCGGCTGCCCAGCGGGAGGCCAGAGGGTGAGGCCTGCAAGGCCCATGAGGCTCGCGCCTCCCCCTCTCTGCCCCCGTTCAGCTGCTTCACATCTTCTTTCTTTTTTTTTTTTCTATTTTCCCATTCTTAAATACGTTATCACAGAGGCGTTATCACGGAACATTCTGCTCCCAATTGGCTTGGCCTTGGCCAGCAGCGGGTCCGCCCTAGGCCCAGCCGAGTCCACTAAAAAAAGGGGAGCAACTTCTAGCAGTTTCCTACAGAAGCTACCACCTTAGTCCCCCCCTCACTAACAAAACCAGAACATCCTTTTAAAAAGAAAAACTGCATTATATCTTCTCAAAATATTAGTTGCGGGAAAAGCATAAATTATCTCTTCTGTGTTACATTGAATTGCTCTTCTGAATCTCAGCTGGTGCACTCAAGTTTTCTATAAATCTGATAGGAAAACCTGTGGCAAATGTCCAAAGCAAAAATTTTAGGTAAAGCAGAAGCTACATTTTAAATTTTCTTGACTTAAAAGATACTAATTTTTTTCAATAGAAGATCAGATGTGTTAAAGCATTGATGATAAAAGTCTTTCTTGAAACAAAAATAGTTTTTAAAAGCTCATTCATATTTCATTGTTTATATCATGCCAGGATGACTAAAGTAGATGTTCAGTGAGATGAAGCTGGCCCAATACACTGTCTATACTCTGTTTCACTTTTGGACAAGTTTGCAAGACTACTGAAATTTGATTCAAAGTGACGCAGGAAGTTTAAACACATTAAAAATCTTCCTACTTTAAATTTATTCCTGGTTCAAGCAAAATGGGAAGCATTTCAATTTATAATGGATTTTGTCAGCAATGGCCCACATCTTCATTTATTTTTTAACATTAGTCAGAACTTTGGTGGTTACATTTCTTGGCAGAGTTCTTTTAAAGATTCGTGTAATTTAGTGCACTGAGAATTCTGCAGCTAAATCAGTGTCCTGCCTTGAATATTCAAAAATTAGTAAATAGGTTATATATTACAAGAATGTATTGGAAATTTTTAGAGAGAAGTTGGTATAGTAATTAGTATTTCAGTGCTATTTGATGTCCTTCTGGGTAACAGGACTGTGCCTGTGCTAATATATTCAAATCCATACAAGTAACCAATGCTACTGCTGTCAGAGATCTTTTTAGTAGTTTACATGAAATAAACTAGTTCCTCAGGCATTCTCATAAAAATTGCTACCAAAATTGACATCCGTATTAATGTGCACCATTTCTACTTAGAGCAGATCCCTGGAGGCTGAAAGTTGAGACAAATGGTGATGCAGTTCAAATGAAGCATTCAGTAATGCTGCCTGTTCTGTGCTGTTCAGCAAAGGAGTTCTTAGAGCTCAGGGTTTTTAAGGTCATCGGTTTGGCACCTTTAAGGCAGAAGCAAAAGAGTCATCCTATATACGTAAGAAGTCACAATTGTAATGTCCTGTAGGCACGGTAAATGTTCTTAGTACCCTTTAGGTTTTTAAAATTTTTATAAAACATATATATAAAATTTTGCTTGCATTATTTTAAGTAAGGAGGAGATCAATATTACCTGAAATGTACACAAAGTTATTTGATGGATACTCAGTGTCTTTGAGGTTTATTGGGTGCCCAACAGCATATACATACATGATCTACTACCATCACCTGGTGTATTCTGATATCCTCTTACTGAAAGTGTCATCTTATTTTAAAGCGTAATAGCTGTAGAACTGCATTCGGTTTCTATCTGGCAAAGACTTAATTTCCTTGGTAAAGCTTTTGCAATAATAAAAAATGCTAGGCAGCAGAGTTTGTGCTTTGAAAGCAGATAGTGATTTGATCTCATTTGCAGGTTTTTTTTTTTGCAAGAGACTGATAACAATTTAACACAAGTGCCACAATATTATTGACTTGCCTTCCAAGAGATAATGTCCATTATTTTTTTATTTTATTTTATTAAAATGGACTCCAAATTATGGCTTCAGGCAGGTATTGTGTAGGCAAAGAGTTAGGCACATTTTTCTCTCATGCACACTAGCAATGAATCCTCACATGCTCCATTAGAACCTCCTCCTTAGAACTCCATCAGAAGTTGCAGAAGTCAACTTATTGCATCTCAGCTACAACCTGCAACATTTTCTAGTATTTCTGGTTCTGCATTCCCTCCACAGCTTGACCACTACTCTTCAGACTCAATTGTCAGCATGCCTTGATATATCATAGCCATTTCTGATAGCAGGATGGTCATTCCCTTGACCAGTAGTGGTAACATAACAGCGTAGTGAAAGGATGGATCAAAGATAATTTTCAACAAAAGAAAGGAAGGGACAGCCAGCATTTCACTGACTAGTTGTGGAGGTGGTGGTTATAAGACCTTCAGGCTTGGTCTTGGGAAGTATCATACTATAGAAATATCTATGACACAATGAGCAGAACTTATCTAAGCATGTCCATTGTTTAAGTATAAAAGGAAAACTGTGTGTGCATGCATGGGAGGGAGTCAACTGGTAGGACTTACACTTGTGGAGCAAAAAGGAAAGCCAAGACTTAAAAAGCAAAAGAAGAGTAGTGGTTTTTTTGCTTTCAAGCAAATCTACTGGAGGCATGAGCGAAGAAGGATCTACCAATTTGAGTGATATTTGTCTACTCCTCCTTTGAGTACTAAATTAGTCCTTATGTGGTTAATGCTGTGAAATAAAGAATCACGGACAAACCTAGCCACTCCTGCTTAGTAAAGATCATGTGCCTTTTTCTTTACTACCTGTATATTTACTAAAACAGAGCTATTCAAAAAAACAGGCATAAAACTACAGGAAATGTTCTTTGCAGTTTGAATTTTACATAAGTTTCTTTCTCTCCTGAAATTATGATGTCACATTGCTGTGCTATTTTAACTACTAAATAACAGTCATGTTGCATACTAGAAATGGAGTTTCCTAACATTATCTTCCAGGATTTTAGCAGACACTATACATACAAAGACTAGTAGCAGTTTAATCTAATAACGATGTTACAGTTTCTTTCAAAAGTTTTTTTACTCCTTAATTAACACTTATTCACATAAACAGTGTAAAGTATTACTCATGTAAATAAAGTATCATAAAAAGGTTTGTATTATGTGTCTAGAATAGCAATTCAGGCTGTTGGATTTCTGATCATCAGTTTAAAAAGCTTCATGTAAAACTTCAGCGGTTTTGTCATTCTAGTGGCGGATTAAATCAGAGTGGAGTTATAATGTCTCTAAACATTTTCCCAAATTGGAAATCTTAGTGTGTCCCATAATCTTAGAAAATAAAAAAATAAAAAAATAAACATCACCAAAATAATAATGCACCTCTAAGTCTATTGTCAAGCATCAGTTTGCTCTGTAATTACCCTCTGCCATTTTTGCAGTTGCTGCAGACAAAATTAAAAGTAGCTGGCCACAAAGGGCAAATCACAGGGAGACCCGGTGCCATTAGTAATCGGAAGTGATCATTAGTGAGAATGGCAGAGGAGACATTAAACTGTGCTAAGTCATTACAGAGAGGCCTAAAGACACTGAAATGTAGGCAATGTGGGAAAGAAAAAAAAAACAAAGTCCAAGTGATGGTAAAAATATTTTCAGTTATAACATCTGTATGTGAAGACCACCTAGTGAGTAAAAACTTGGCAGGTGTCTCATCATTCTTCTCATCATTTCAAGTGCTTTTTTCTCGTATCTACATTATTTTTGAAAATGTTTTCTTTTTACCTGCTTCATTTACTTACTTCCTTTCTTTTGACTTGTGAACTTGTGGAAAGTGTGAGATTGACAGTTACAGTGACTGAAGTCCATATTAGTCTTTCCAATAGACAGCATGGGCAGCAGCTGAAGAAAATTTCTCCTTGCTGCTGCCTCCCAGTCTGTTCCATCTGTGTTGCAGACAAATCAAATCTCTTAGAAAGTGAGAAAGTTTCACTCCATTGGTCTAGCTAATCCTCTCAAACACAGCTAAGGAAGGCAGAGTATTTACTGCAAATATGGTAAAAACTAGCATTTTCTGGGATCAGTTAGAACAAAAACTGTATATCAAGAGAGAGATCAAGGTGATAGATGTGGTCAATGCAGAATGAGGCAAAATGTATGCAGGCAACTGTCACCCCACTAAATTGAAAAGTGATCTTCAGCCTTGTCACAAATGTAGTGCAAAACCTGATGTGTGCCTTTAAAGCATGGCGAGATACTCTGTTACGAGAAATCGTTACTGATGTTGGTAGGCTGTGCATCCTGTGATGTTTTGGTGCAGGTTGATGAATGTGAACTACATACAAATTAAGATCCCTTTGGGTTTTGACTTTTTTTTTTTAATCTTACAGAAGATCCCACATTAGCGGCTATTACCTGAACACATTAAAAGACAGTACAACAGTCGTTTATGTGATTATATCAAACTCTCGTTGTCATCTGTGACATAGACAAACTATAATAGCTTGAACACTTCCAGAGAATCTCTTTGAGATCTTCTGGGAAAAGAGTTACTTCTCTAAAGCAGAATATCCAGATTTATAGGTTTTATCAATATAAAAAAAGAAAGTTTGTAAAATCATTCATATTATAAGCATAGTGCTCATCTAAATTACAGATAACTGGTAAGACTTTGTGAGTCACAGAATCAACACATTTACAACATACAGAATAGACTTCTTGCCTTTTTCTTGGACCTTGAAAAAGATATTTTTTTTAGAAGATATCCATAGCTGATAGTTTTTAAGTCATAAAGATAAATATCAAGAAGATAAAATATACTGGAAGATTTGGAGATTTTTTTTTCCGTGGCTAGGCCTTTAGGATATTCAGAAACAAGAAAGGAATTCTGTTATAAGATACCTCAGGGATGAACTCTGTATTAGGAGTTTTCTAGGATAAACTGCCTTGTCCATTGGAATCTTGATTTCAAAAACCTGTCTTACTCAGTAGGTGGACAGAGATATTCTGTTCTGTCTTATTTTACACATTATCCCTTCCCCTCCTCTCCTCTTGCTTCAGTTCTTTTCATTCCTCTAACAAAAAGTCAATTTTTTTTTTCTTCACCCTGATATTGAGCTCCCTCTCCCCACACACCAACTTTTGCAATAAGCAATGTAGACACACTGAAATATGTCCAAACAAACCTCCTCCCAAGTGACTTAGGAAGCTCAAAACAACACCTGCCATTCTAGGTAAGATTATTAGATGCAAGCTATATGCATGATTTAAAACCATTAGCATAAAATCAATAGCTCTAGGAAATAATTACAGTTTTCGCCACGACCTTGTCTCTCATGGTACTTCATCTTCAAGGATTATTTAATTAAGGCAAAAGAAGCATCGTTTTTCTTAGTGATTCTGCACAAAATTTAACTGACTTATAGATATCGAAAGACTCTCTCTCCTCCATTCTGAAAAGCCCTTTACTTCCTTATCCTTGATTCCAACTAAAGGCCCTTAGAAACCTGACAGTGTGATTGTGGTTACAAATAGCTTCAACTTGTGGTAATATTTGGGAAACTTTTCAAATTATAACAGTAGTGAAGCACTAGAATGAAGAGCTTACCAGGAGGATTAGAAAGGATGTGAAATTTCCTTTGCTAGCTACCTTCAAGAATAAATTTAACCGTTGTTTATATGCCAGCTTGGGATAGTGCAGGTTTATGCATTGTTCCAGATGGGTGAACTGAATGACATCCTGAAGTCCCTTCCAGCCCTATCTTTCAATAATTTATCTGTAATAAATAGCTTTCTGTAATCACCTAATCCAACTCTACTTTAGTTCTCTCACTATGATCCCAGTGTGCATCCAAAATTTGTGAAAATCAAAACCTGTTCTTTTTTAACTGCCAGATTTATAAACTTCCCTTATGATAGAAAAGTCAGGCATTTTCCTTTATTCCTGGACACCAACACTGGCAATAAAACCTCTGAATTCGGATCTTAGCTGAGACTTGATGATTTACTTTTTGAATTCAAAATTCTCACTGACGTGGCTTTTTAAAGCACTCTACTCAGAACAGATGGACTATAATTAAGGTTAATACATAGGACTACGATCTGCATGTCTATATCTATTCCTAAATCTAGGACAGATGCGTTTTATGTGCTTGAGTAAGTCACTTAAGCTTTCTCAGTTCCTCAGTTTCCCCAGAAAATATGATTGATTGTTTCTATTTCATGGACATAATAGAGCACATTGTTGACAGAAAGAACAGCACTTTTTCAGGAGTACCTGAGCTCTCACAGGAGATCTGTTCTTAAAATTTCTAGCATAAGTTTGACAATTTCAGGCACTTGAAAAGTTTAAGAAAAGTTTAAGAGATTTCCCAAAGTATAACTACTACAAGACGTCGAGAACTTTAGAACAAAATGACTGGGATTGATACAAATTTCAAGACAAAATGTTTGAAATTTTAAATTATAAAAATTGAATGAAAATTTGAACAGGAAAATGTAGGCAATTGTCCTGGTTTTGGTAAGGATGGAGTTAATTTTCCTTTCAGTAGCCAGTGTGTTTTGGATTTCTTGTGTGAAGAATGTTGATAAAAACACCCTGATGATACGAGTTGTTGTTAATGAGACCAAGGACACTGTCTGGCTTTCCAAGTCTCATTAAAGTCTCATTAACATGCAGACACGGAAAGCCAGGAGAAAGATAAGACAGAATAATTGACCTAAACTGACCAAAGAGAGTATTCCATGCCATAAACGTCATGCTCAGTATATAAGTGGGGGTTGCCCATGGGAGGGGGCATCCATTCGGGCATTCCATTCTGGCGTCCATTCAAGCACCGTTGGCATCCTTTTCTTCTCTCTTACTTGCTGGCATTGTTCCCTCTACCTTGCTGGCTTGCTCTCCTCCCTTTTCTTGCTGCTCGGTGTCATTTCCATGATCGCTGCTCAGGATGGACTGTGTTGGTCATTCGGACATCGGGTGGTGAGAAATTGTACATTGTTCATTTTGTATATTTTGTATATATTGATATCCTTATATTCTGTTATCTTTGTAGTTTTTAGTATTTTAGCAAACTTTTTTTTTTATCTCAACCCACGAGTTTTCCTTTCTTCCCAATTTCTCTCCCCTGTCCTGCTGGGTAGGGGGAGGGTGAGTGAGAAACTGTGTGGTGACTTGGGCTAAACCACCACAGCAATATTGGATTCAAAAGAAGGACTCTTTAAAGACCATGCGTGTCTCTCTACATCTGCAGTTGTGAATCAGTTGAGGTGGGATGAAGCAGCTTGAGCTGGGAGAAGGTAAGGACATAATACCTGTTCCATTACTGCTACACTACAGCATTTTTCCAGGAGCATCATCTAAGAGCTAGACACTGATGGATAAAATTGACCAAGACTCACATAAGGGAGTAGTCTTAGAAAGAAGAAAGAGAAGAACCCTTCTGTACCAGTGTATAGAGGCCAAAAAAAAAAAAAAAAAAAAAAAAGACAAAAAATTACATAGATCAATTCCAGCTCTTATGGTTCTCCTGAGATGAAAGTCCTGGAGCCAGGGCACTGTTGTGTTCCCCAGAACATAAGTCTGTGACTGCAGTAGCCGATGACTGCAGAAATGTTTTCCAGAAAAAATTCTCATTCTTCTTTTGAGTGACCTTTGGGTCTTCCTATCGATGTGGTCTGTACTCCACAAGCTTTCAAAGGGAAGAAGTAGAAGTTTGGCTGGAAAGCAAGAAGTTCAGTTTAGGGCAAAATAATAAAAAAGATGCAATTGTGTACCAGATTTCAATTTCCAGCAGCTATGATGCCATTGTTTTAGAGCTCATACAAAATTGTTCAGCAGCATTTGAATTAAAACCTGATCCTAAATGATAAATACAGTATAAGGCTGGCTACTAGTTCTTTTTGTTTAATGCAGACTGTCACCCGTGAGGCTGATTTCCCTGCCCTGTTCTGTCTTTGCAATGAGGCCTAATAAATACTGACAGCGATTACATAGAAAAAAAAAAGATTTTAAACAGGCCCAATTCAATCCTCAGAATTTATAAGATGCTTAATAAAAATGCTACAACCGTTACAGAGAAAGCTGGTTCTGAAATATTGCCTATCGCAGGTGAAAGCTATGACACTCTAGATACTTTCAATACTGTGACATAAGAGATTCTTGTCTGAAATTCTCTCCCTTGCCTGTAGCCAAATTGTAGCCTTTACATTCTGGTTCATGCAGCTACAATGTGATCTGATATGTCCTCTGCTGGGAGCTGCAGTCTCACTATGCCCCTTGCAGATTCCTCCATTTCCAGGAAATTCACTATTGGCCAGTTACCTTTTGTCATAGTTCAGCCCCAATCGGGACCACACTCTCTCACTCCCCCCACCCTCCAAGAGAATAGGGAGAGATAATATAAGGAAAATGGTTTGAGGTTTGAGATAAGGACAGGGAGAAAATCCTTAAAGTTACAGTTACAGGCAAAACAGACTCGACCTGGGGAAAACTATTCATTTATTACTAAAAACAACAGGATAATGAGACAGAGAAGAAGATAACCTCCCTCCACGCCTCCCTCTTCCCAAGCTTAACATTATCTCTACTACCTTCCCCCAACTCCGAGCAGCACAGGGGGGAAGAGGGAATGGGGGTTGCAGTCAGTTCATCATGCATTGTTTTACGCCGCTGCTTCATCGTCGGGGGAAGAACTCCTCACATTCCTCCCCTGCTCCTTCGTGGGTTCCCACCCATATGCCACAGTCCTTTGTGAAACTGCTCCAGCGTGGGTCATCTCTTCCACGTAGTGCAGTCTCTCCAGAACGGCTGCCCCAGCAGGCCCTCCACGGGCCACAGCCGCCTTCAGACATCCACCTGCCCCGGTGTTGGGTCCTTCAGGGGCTGCAGGTGGATCTCTGCTCCTCCGTGGACCTCCATGGGCTGCAGGGGGACAACCTGCTCCACCATGGTCATCACCACAGGCTGCAGGGGAATCTTGGCCAGGAGCCACGTTACTCCTCCCCCTCCTTCTTCACTGACCTTGGTGTCTGCAGCTGTTTCTCTCACAAGAAAAGTTCTCCATAACAGGCTGGCAGACGCCTCTCAGAATCTCTTCACATCATCCAGCTCATCTCCTCTTCGCTTCTTGCAGGCGGGCCAGGCCAAGTTGGGCCCAGTCAGCCACCTGGCGAGAGGCCAGAGGGTGAGGCCTGCAAGGCCCACAAGGCTCACGTCTCCCCCTCTAGGCCTCTGTCCCTGCTCAGCTTCTTCACATCTTCTGTTCTCTTTTTTTTTTTTCCTGTTTTCCCCTTCTTAAATACGTTATCGCAGAGGCGTTATCACGGAACATTCTGCTACCAATTGGCTCGGCCTTGGCCAGCAGCGGGTCCGCCCTAGGCCCGGCCAAGTCCACTGAACAAAGGGGAGCAACTTCTAGCAGTTTCCTACAGAAGCTGCTGCCTTAGGCCCCCCCTCACTAACAAAACCACAACACCTTTCTAGAGACTTTTTACGACCAGAGACACTGATCTCATACAGGATCTAATGAAACAATGGGAAAGAGGGAAGGTACTTTGATTTTCTTTACTGTGATTTTTTTTTAATACTTGATGTTATATCTGTTTTGCTATTAGTGTTTTCAATCAAATGCTTTGTCATGATGGGGATGCTTAATAATGAAAAACTATTCCTATCATTCACTGGAAGCACAGTTTTCAGATTTTTTTGTACAGTTGCATATATAAATAAGGCTGTTGTACATGCAAATGACATCACTGTGCATGTATAATAGAGAATTATGTATGTGCTGGGTGATTTTAATAAACACTTCTCTTGAATTCCTGT
The DNA here is from genome assembly GCF_036417535.1 of Chlamydotis macqueenii. Classification (NCBI taxonomy): domain Eukaryota; kingdom Metazoa; phylum Chordata; class Aves; order Otidiformes; family Otididae; genus Chlamydotis; species Chlamydotis macqueenii. The sequence goes on along the minus strand of NC_141560.1, from coordinate 46,551,278 downwards.
TATCTACATCTTAGAGCATTTAAATCAGGTACACAATTGTGCAGTCATTCTCTGAATCATCATATCTTTCTTACAGACAAAATATTAACGGTGATATAGAAACAAGCTTTAATTGCTAATCCTTAAGTACATTTTACAGCTAGCAGGAAACATACAAACTGAGGCAAGTGGGATATACCAAAGCCTGGGGAATTGTTGGTGGCAAAGGTATCATTAAGCAGTACACACTGTACTACAGATATTAAGTGGTAAAACTGGCTGACCTTCAATTTACTGATGATTCAATCTGACAGGAATTTTCTGGTATAGCTAGGAAGGTGACAGCGATTTATTTTAAGGACAAAACCTGAACTCCTATTTAGGGCTGTATTGAATTTGGGTTTTATATTATCAAACAAAGGGAAGAGGGAGGAGTAAGAACTCACTTTTATAGTTAACTGAGACATGGCTGACATTGCTTAAAAACATGAATTATAGAAGTCATTAAAAAAAACAGTGGGAGACTTATTACCTGAATGCTCAAGCAACCCAAGTAACAAAAATTGACAGCAAAGATAAAATAAACAAAGAAATTGAAAGTAGGAGAAATAGGATAAATTTTCCACAGGAAAGAGGCTGAAATCAAGAAATTCTCATCTAGAAAAACAGAACAGTAAGAAACGCTAGCGCTAAATCTGAACAAATACAAAATTTATTAGCAAACTTTCTGTAAGTCATATGTCTGTGATTGTATAAATTGCTTTCTCTGTAATTTCAATGTTTGAGTAACTAACTTTGCTGAAAATTTATCAAACAAATTAGACTTCCTAGCAGATAGACAACTTTCACTAAATAAAAGAAGCTACTCCTCATGTAATGTCCATCCAAACAAGAAAGAAAATCCCTCCAAAAATGTTCAATGGAAATATATGCAAGGAGATGTTATCTATTTGGAGATAATATTTAGAATAAATGTAATAATCTGTTAAATCTGTGTTTTCTGGAAATTATTTTAAATTTTTCAAGTAGAATTCTTAGAATATCTTTCAGTCACAACAAAGTCTTTCTTATAAAATTCTTATAGAATTTTTTAATACAATGAATAAGAGAGAGAAATTCTGATGGATGACTGCACTATTTTTTAGGGCCTAATTTTCATACTCTCAGTTTTGTTAAATTCCTCTGTAACTTCTGACTGCAGTAGTGTTTCTCCTGTCTTACATCAGTTAACTGGGAGGAAAGTAAATTTTTATATGTGATTGAAGCTGCGTGTCAATGCACACAGATTTCAGAAAGCTTAAACAAATCCATACATTATATAGAGAGAGATATATCTATCTATCTCACATAGTTTTGAGTTACTTCTATATACATTTCACTGTTCCACACTGTCCCTTTACTGCATAAACAAGTTAGGCATATGCATATATCTGATTTTTTCCCAGTGTAATTTGCTCTGATCCCTGTCCAGAATTGAACGAAGCACCTCAGTGTGTAGGCATCTGTATTGTACTTTTTTATGGCACCAGTAGAAGCCTCACTGGCATGTATTTTGGGACAGTCCCTCCACACAGCCTCTCCTAATGATCTAAAAGCTTAAAATCAAGGAGCCAAGGGGATTTTTGTAGTATGTTAAACCTTTAATACAAGCCAAATGCTGTGTCAGCACCAATTCTAGTTACTCTCTTTGGTGCTATTAGATACACATGGTGAGACTTCATTCCCATCATGTTTATAGTTTCAGCATTGCCTAAGGGGGTTATAAAAACTAGTCATGCCTGTGTGATTCTTGTGGCATGGCTAAAACAATAGCCGTGAACTCTGAGAATGATCTCTTATTGTAAAGCAATAATGGGCTATCATTCACTCCTGTCTTTTCTGGCTACATTAAATAACACTTTGTAATTTAGACATAATACACAATATGTAGATGCTGAGTGAGAGAGAAAGAGGGAAGCTCACTCAGTGTTACTGCAAGTTCAAATACAAAGATAAGAATACAAAAAATAATATCCTACACCCTGCTCCTCCCTGGTCTGAAATTTGTTGAAATTCAGAGATCTCAAAAACTGCACAGCTTCTCTCAGAGGCGGTAGCCCTTGCGAGGTAGGCAGATTAATTTCTAAGCATGAAGGTGTCATATACTTTTCATTGAGATAGAAAAGGAAGATCGAATGAGAGTTTAGGATGACTTGGAAATGGTAAGGTGGTACAAGACAGGATTTTATACTGCTTTTTCAATCTTACAGTGTCACTCTTCAATAACTGCCATTGACACAAGATACTATTTAACATGAATAACAGTATCACTGTTTATACTGTAACATAGAAAAAAAACACCATTTAGTGGCATTTAAACAATCCAGCTGACCATTTAATTTTTTGTCATCAGAGGTGGAACATAATTTTAACAGAATAGCAAAAGGAATGGTCTGGTAACTGGAGCAGATGCCTTCTGACTTTGAAGACATTTACTTCAGACTTTACCAAAGACTCTGTGGTTGTATCTAGCAGTGATTATATGTCATAGTTGGTACACTATCAGAGTCACCAACGTACACTATCACAGTCACCAAATTACTCCTGAAGACCCTTGCACACTTGTGTTTCCTTCCAGTGGAAACCCATAGCTCCCATGACAGCGGGTAGATGCAAGTGAGGGTCAGTAGGGTGAACACCCAACTGGACCAGGGACTCTGAAATATTCTGAAATCCACTAGCTTAGGTTTAGCTCAACCTTCCAACACCTCATTTCGCTATTCCCATGTCTCTGTCTCAAATGTAAGAATAAAAATTCTATTCTCCTTTATGCTGGAGTGGTAAGGATACATTTCTTAAGACTGATAAAATACCGAGCAGTGGTCCCTTCTTTATCCAAACCAGAATAAATGAATAACAGTATATTAGGTACGTATAACACAAAGACAGTCTCCAAGACGAGCCTCTGCTACAATTAATGCCACCAGCTGCATTCTTAGGAATGACTTTTCTGGTTAGCTATGACTGACTTCTCTTTACTGTCCGGATTCAGGAAACAACATAAACACAGCCTTATTTTAATTACATGCTCAAACACAGGCTTCACCTTTAGGCTTCACCTGAAGTATATACTTAAGCCTATCAATTTTTCAGCAAAGCACTGAAATATCACCTGTACTGCAAAGTTAATGAATAAAAAACAATTGGCTTTTGGTGTCAGGGCACAGCAAGGGGCAGCTGCTCCCTGAGGGAGAGGGACCACAGAGGATCCCTGGGCTGGCAGGTCAAGGGCCGCACCAGCCAGGGCCCAGCCCCACAGCACCTCTGCAAGGTGAGCAGGGCAGACCCGGAGACTGTGGCCAGGTTCCACCGGGAGTCCAGATGATGAGGCAAGGTCACACTGATGAGGACAGGCCAAAGCCAGACCAGGATGTCAGCCCACAGGTGTGGTCAGGATCAGGCCTGGTGACAGAAACCTAGGTCAGACACAGCCCCAGCATGGCTGGGCAGCGCCATGGGGGTGGGATTGGGCTCAGGCCAGACTGGGACGTCAGCCTGCAGGTCTGGCCCATCTAAGCAGGGCCCATGGCCAGGCAGGGAAGGAATGTGGTAGAGCTGGAGATCCCCACTCCTACGGCATCACTGGGGCAGGGACTGATGGCCCTGAGCTGAGCCGTCATGGGACTCCCAGTCCAATGATTGGGGGTTGGGGAAGGCTCCAGGGAAGGCTGACCAGGGCCAGTATGGGCTGTTATCGCCCTCAAGACCCTGACAGAATCTTATGCAGCATGAGAAGTCCCTATCCTGCCCTTGCACTGTGAAAATTAAGGAAAATCCTAAAAGCAAGAGAGGATTTTTTAAAAACATAAAGTAACAGGTTTGTTTTTTTTTTTCAATTAAAGCCTAGTCAATGTTTTGACAACTCTTTCTGATTTTTCTATTTGGAAAACAGTAATTACAGAGATGTTTTTAAATTTGTGCAATATGACATGGAAAATTTGAGGGGACTTTATGATTATGGCTCTTGAGTGAGGAAGATAAAAAATTACTTCAAATTATTTTGTATCAGTATATAACTTTGCTATATGGGCAAAATATATACTTAGACAATATCTAGTGATTTACAGCCTTAGTCATTATATTGATAGCTAAAGGTTGCAAAAGAATAAACATTATGATGTATTTATTTCACTGAAGTGTATAGTTGGAATTCGAGCACTTTTCACACATAGGACATGTAGAGTAATTTTTTACTTCAATTTAACAGCTGTGATTGAAAAAAAATTTACATTGAAATGTAACCGAAACTTCTGTCAGTGGATCTTAAAAATGGCAGTATTCTCCCTTAAAAAATCCTATCTTTTTTATTTCTTGACATTGTAGATGAAAGTGTTGTGTCTAGATTTAGTATCTTTTAAGAGAAAAAAATTACTATTCTCACTAGATGCCCTATTAGTGACTATTTTGCATTCTAACAAATCTCTGTCCACCTAGAATTTCACAGCTGTCACTCAGCAGCACTTCATGGTCACCTGGAACTTCATTAACAGGAACAGGAACCAGACCCTTGTGCTCTAAAATCACAAACACTGAATATAAAGAAACAACATTATTACTGTTACAAGTACAGGAGGAAAAAAAAGACAAGTCAGAGGAGTTCTGTGTTCATGGCTAGTGAGCACCTACAGACTTATTATTGAATGAAATAAAGTTGTGCATACTAAGGATAATATTGTAAAAGATAGTTTGAGATCTGAAGACATCATTTTAAAAGGAGGATTTGTCTTGCTTTTACTAATCCTGAGACCTACAAAAAGGATTGGAATGGATTTTATTAACACATTTACACCTTTCAGTCCAATTCTATACTATTACACAGTCAGGACATGATTTAAATCCTCTGACAGAGGGAATAAACCATGGCAAAGAATCTTGATTTACTGCTGTGTGTCTGGGCAGGACACTCCTACAAAATGACTGACAGTCAGAAAACTTCAAGTTATCAAATATAAATTTGTTTTGCAAATCAATTTTTGAATGCTTAGTCAGAACTCTGGTAAGAAATTGTTCATTTAAATTAAAGTAGAAAAGTTTACATGCAAATCAAAACTAAATTAGTTGGTTGTTCATAGATAACTTTCTTCCCTGTTCATGTAAATGATGATCAGAAGTTGAGAAAGAAAAAAATAAAGAGAAAAAAAATGTAAGATACATTATATTTGCTTTCAAAGCAGCAAACACACTGGAAGAGATTAACAGTTCTACCTTCTTTTAACATTTACTATGTATTTTCTGCACTAGCCACACTTATGCCCACTGCTTTGTAACTTAACAAAACCTGCAGAAAAAAAAACAAACCTGCAGTGGTGCCCACTCTGAGTAACTGTGTGTATGAAACAGGTACGAAAAGGCAAAACTGAAGAATAGAGGAGCTGTCAGATTTTGGATGGATGGATGTTTTGAGTTCATGTGAAAAAAAACCCTACAACTAGCCTCTTTGTGCCTATACATGAATTCATATTTCATGTACGTAGGAGAAAGAGAACAAAACAGCGAGTCCTTTGACTTGTCAGAACTATTCTCCAATTGGTACTCCATTTATTTAGGGAAGAAGACGACCCACTCAGTCATTTTTCTTGAACAGTATTATCTATTGTGATCCTGAACAGTCCTGTTTATTTTCTGTGTGGTACAAATTGTACAATTTGACCTAGTCGCAGTGTATCTAAAACCAAAGTCTAAAGAAATGCTATCACATGCACTAACCCATCCTGTAGCTGAGGAACAGATTCTAAATTTTTTAATGTAAATTATTTTCTAAGAATGTCATTGTCCTAAAAGGGAGTATTTCCACTTCTGCCTACAGCTCGAAATTGTAAACACTTATCACGGTTTCTTGTGCTTCTGAACTGACAGTCCTGAACAATGGATCATCTGTACAAAACCCAGAATCATTACAAGCTTTTCTCCTAAGCAGCTACTTATGAAGTCTCATGGTCTAAAAATACCACCTCTGCAGGGTATAGAATTAGTGGATTTTACAGGCTATTTCTATCCTCAGTCTTTTGCCTGACTATGCTAAAGTGGGTAACAATTAGTTTTAGTTACTCTGGTGTGGTTTGAAAGTCAAACATTATTTCCTCAGAAAATGGTTTCAAAACTATCAAGTTCTGTCCTAAAGCAACCATCTGGGGGAATCTTTCTGATTCTTTCTGATCTGAGCTGCATTAAATCGAAGATCAAGCTGAAACCTGCTTCACAGTCCTGACTGCAGATATAAAGAAACAGGATTAACTTTATTATGTAGAATATTTTATTTCTGGAGTATGTCAGATTTTCACACATGTGTGATAAATTAATGTTGTATCTAATCAAAGGTATGGCGGCAGCTAGATGTATGCTTACTAAAATTTTCCATGATGGTATAGAATAAGTTAAAGGAAAGTCTGTCTTTCTTTTCTCTTTTCCTACTGCTTATATCACTAATTGGTGACATACATAAGGTTCTCTTCCCCTAGAGGAGATACTAAGAAGCAGATAACCAGTTTTATCTGATATTAATTTTAATACTTAGCACTGACCTCATATGCTGTTGTATTAATTACATCAATAAACAGCACTTCTCAGAGTCAAGCATCTTATACTTTGAGGAATTTAATTTTGAAGCACACTAATTTTGGTACATGTTTTGGGTTCTTGTTTTTTTAGAGGATACAAAGTTACCATCTGTTCTTTAGCCTGTATGCTGATACTCTAAGAGTCAGCATTAAAAAAATAAGTCCCTGAAAATATGGGTCCCAGGATATGTCGAATTTCTTGCAAGAAAAAAACCACCAAAAAGTAAAGAATCCGATGATAAATTGACAAGAGAACATTTATATCTATCTATTTATTAAAAAAAATAAAAACTTAAATATTTCATAGAATCATAGAATCATAGAATGGTTAGAGTTGGAAGGGACCTTCAAAGGTCATCTAGTCCAACCCCCCTGCAGGGAGCAGGGACATCCCTGACTAGATCAGGTTGCTCAGAGCCTCATCCAGCCTGGCCTTGAACATTTCCAGGGATGAGGCATCCACCACCTCTCTGGGCAACCTGTTCCAGTGTTCTACAACCCTCATTGTAAAAAAATTTTCCTAATATCCAATCTACATCTACCTCCCTCTATTTTAAAACCATTACCCCTCAGCCTATCACAACAGGCCCTTCTGAACATCTCTCCCCATCTTTCTTGTAGGCCCCCTTGAGGTTCTGGAAGACCGCTATCAGGTCTCCCCGGAGCCTCCTCTCCTCCAGGCTTTCTCCAGATATTCACGCTGTGGTTTGCATTTTGTCACGTAGTATATTTTTTACAACATAAAAATTTGAAATTGTTCCATATTACAACACTAGGTGATAGATGAGAGGACTCCTTAAAAGCCTTTTCAAATTAAAGCGTTATCCAGACAAGACAGGTGGCTCTATTTGCACTTATAGACTAAGAGATGCATGAAAGCATCATAATACAACATAATTATACCTTTGTCTATAGTAGTTTTGCAAATGCATTTCATTCCTGACTCTCATTGCCCTCTGTTATCCCGCACCATGGTTCCCAGGCAGCTGTGTACCCTAATGTTAACTTACTGAATTTACTTTCAAAGCAAAAACTACCATTCAAACTGAATTTTGCACAACAAAAGATAGTAGTAGGAAAGGTGACAAAATTCATTTTCTCTAACGACTTAAGTATGTATCCAAATATGAAAGACTACTGCATTTGATTTGCTCTCAGGTATTTTTAGTTGCTTTTTTCTTCCAGCAAAAGAGCTAAATAATCACATCTCTAACCATTCATTCTGACAGGTCTTTAATAAATGAATACAGATGAGGGAACAAATAACATAAGAGATTTAAGAAAATACTTTTTGAAGTAATATTATTTCTTTTATAGTCTTTGAAGAACATCTGACAGCAATTCACAATGTATGGTAAGTCTTACTAGAAGCAGTATAAAGAGAGTAAAGTGGTCCTGAAAAAATGACTGGAAAGGAACTGTAACCTTATGAACCTTGACCTTTAGCCAGTAGATAGAGTCCTGATGGCAACGAACAGTTAATTACAGAAAGACTCATAGAATCATAGAATAGTTTGGGTTCTAAGGGACCTTTAAAGGTCATCTAATCCAATGGGCTTGAAACGAACAGGGACATCTCCAACTAGATTATGTTGCTCAGAGCCCTGTCCAACCTGGCCTTGAATGTTTCCAGGGATGGGGCATCCACCACCTCTCTGGGAAACCTGTTCCAGTGTTTCACCACCCTCATTGCAAAAATTTTTTTCCTTATATCAAGTCTGAATCTACCTCCTTCTATTTTAAAACCATTACCCCTCGTTCTGTCACAACAGGCCCTGGTGAAAAGCTTGTCCCCAGCTTTCTTATAAGCTCCCTTTAAGTATTGAAAGGCCACAATAAGGTCTCCCTGGAGCCTTCTCTTCTCCTGGCTGAACAACCCCAGCTCTCTCAGCCTGTTCTCATAGATACTTCAGCTCATCTTTCTGGCCCTCCTCTGGACTCGCTCCAACAGCTCCATGTCCTTATGATGTTGAAGGATCCAAAGCTGGACGCAGTACTCCAGATGGAGTCTCACAAGAGCAGAACAGAGGTGAGAATCACCTCCCTCAACCTGCGGGCCATACTTCTCTTGATGCAGCCCAGGATGTGGTTGGCTTTCCAGCCTGCAAGCACACATTGCTGGCTCATGTTGAGTTTCTCATCCACCAACACCCTCAAGTCCTTCTCCCCAGAGCTACTATCTTTGTGCTTGGAATTGCCTCGACCATTGTGCAGGATCTTGCACTTGACCTTGTTGAACTTCATGAAGTTTGCACAGGACCACCTCCAGCCTGTCAAGGTCCCTCTGGATGGCATCCCTCCCCTCCAGCATGTAGACTGCACGACAGAGCTTGGTGTCATTGGCAGACTTGCTGAGACATCTTTAGAAGGAACCGGGTAAAAATGATTCATACATTTCTTCACAGAAGTATGTAAACATATTTGTAATTACACTGACAGGTGAAGAAACTTGATAGCTTCGATTATCCAGAAAAGAAACAACAAAAAAGTCTCCTAAAAAACACTACCTTCATAAAGAACAGATCATATTTCAGCAGGACTAATATGTGTGGAACAGGAGATACTACAATACAGAAGCTGATTCTCAGTTCTTGTCCATGAATGACAAAGTTCTGAATAGCTATCTTTCTGAATAATCTTGTTTTGTATCTGCTTCTCCTGATGTTAGGTTATAAATCAAATATGATGCATGCAAGAATCTCCCATCTCCTTTACCCCAGAGGTTTAGCAATCTTCTTATTCTGTTAGAGAATGTTGGGGTTTTTTTTTTTAAAAAAAAAAGACACATAATGTTCCGTGATAGTCAACCTGCTGGACAGTAAAACCTCTAGGAATTTGTATAAAGATTTATTATCACCATATTGAAGATGCTGTGTATTATCTGAGAAACTAAAGGAGGTAAAACAATTGATCTCCCTTTGTTTACAATACATAAGATGAAAGAAGACAGGCTGGATTTAAAAGCAATCAGTCAGTCTTCCCATTGTCACCTTGACCTTTCAGTCTATAGTTTGTACTAAGTCCTGCAAATTGGTTCAGGTCTGCATTGCTGTCAACAATCAGCTCCTTAAAGGGAGTCAGGAAGATTGAAGAAACACATTTCAAAAAATTAGTAACTTCTTATTCCTCTAACCAGCAATTCATCAGCTTCCAGTCTCTGTTTTCTGATACACACTGCAGGCAAGGAGCAGGCAGTTCTTGTCAGTTGATGATATATTGTGATTTGGAAGCATATTGTTTGCCAGCCTTTAAGCTGAAGTCCCTAATAACAACAACTTTTAATTCCTTGCTTATTACAAGTGGCAGTGCATTGTATCGGTCATTGGGTTTTAGACCTCTTAGCACTGCTACAAGATTTGCTGAGTGAGTTGGGGTTTTATTCTGCTTACTAGGTGTCTCTCAAGTCATCAGCCAGATACTTCCTGGCACTGTTCCCTCAACAGGGCTAACGAATCATGACAGTTCATCTCAAATTGCCAAGCTCAAACATTTAAATGTCCACCACAATCTACCAATGAACCCATCTGACTGCCATTGGGGATCAGTGGGAGAAACTTATGAATACACATAAGATTTGGCAGCATGTCAGGTTTAATCTATCACAACAGCTGAGATAATACCCCTCTGTCTTCCCCTCTGCTATCCTATGGTGAGAGCAGAGAGCACTAGCAGTGTAATATCACCAGGGAGTGCAGCGCTGCCATCCGGCTTTGCTGCATTTGATGCTATTCGTCCACTTTCTTATGTGGTATTCTGAAGAGTACTCATTTCTTTCAGCAGAGACATTCTAAGCTTTGCAAGAAGTGAAATAAACTTTTTAAAAAGTGTCTTTCAGAAGTATTTGGGAAATGTGTAGTATTCTGATTAATAAACATAATAGTAATCTGATTCTGTCTTCTATACTGGAATCTTGATAGAGCAACACGAGTGCACCCTTTAGCTCAATTTACTAATGCAATTTTTTTTTCAGTTAGAGAATCTAAGTATTACCACCAAGAAGTAGCTGAAGGACAAAGTGAAATGTCCTAATACATAGCTCCAGGTGGCTATATTTTTTTCCCTGAAAAACCTTTAGAAGCAATTTGAGATAAAGACCTTTTCATGTTGGAAGAGTATTACTGTGTCTTTGACACTATCTATATATAGATATATATTCTGTACTATGAACTGTTACTAATAATTGAGGACACGTGCTTTATTTCAAATCCAAATGAAAAAATCCTTTTTCTCAGAAGAAGCTACTGTGACCAAATGAGTTTCTTGTTTTTTTTTTTTTTTTCCTTACAGTAGCGGTAATACCCAGTAGACAGAAACTTTTTGATAACAGAAATGTCTCTGGAGGCACATAAAGGGAAAGAAGGCATGTTACAGCTCATTTACTTAGAGCAGTTACGTGTTAAATTGTGGATGAAATAAAATAGAATATAATTCTTTGAAAAAGGCAGCAGTGAAAGGATTTGAAACTCTATCCCAACAAAATTGCTCTTTGAGTTAATATTTTATAGCTCAATATTAAAATAATTATCCACATTATTGATCCTACCTATGTGGTATGGGCATCCAAACAGGACCAAGTAATGTTCTTAGTCTTCTTCAGAAGGCTAAAACTTGGAGTGGATTTCTTTAACATGTTATTCACAGAAGGGTTATGAAGATAATTTCTTCAATCAGCTTGCAATTCATTTTTCCTTATGTCAGCAACAACACAAAAGCTGGGAAAACATTGCCAAAACAAGAAAACGATTGTGTAAGATTTGTTTGCCATTATCAGTCCTTTCTTTCAGTCATTCTTTCAACAAACTGTCACAAATTTCGTCTTTAGAGACAGAAGACAAAGTTCCTTAGTGTGTAGTGATTGCATGTTTTTGAAGTAAAACCTTCACTTAACCCAATTTATCTTGTATTGGTTCACTTTGCATATTCTTTTGGGAGGGAGCTAAATCAGAATCTCTGGTTTGAGTATGCACCAAACATTCTCCAGCCCTTCCCTGGGACAGCAACCAAAGACTGATCTTTTGAATAGTTTCAATTCATATGTGTGGTGAGGATGACTGATCCAGCAGAAAATAACAGATCTAGTCCCATGTAAGATTCCCAGACTGCCTATAATGTTGGTGTAGGGGCGTCAACACCTTCTTTTTTTGTCTACTAATTTACTGCTACTGGACCAAATTACTAGCTAAATTATTATCACTGAGAGTTACTTATTTGTAACTCATAACAACGTATAGCGAACAGCTGCTGTCATCTCAGAAGATATCAGAAAAGCATTCATTTTCATCCACAGTTCCAGCTGCTCCTAAGGAAAGTTATCTTTGTCCCACATAGGAAGGGTAGCTCTATTAGGAGGGCAAAAGCAACAGTAATGATAAAATCCCTAGCCTAGACTTGTATTTGCAATAATTTGAAAGCTTATTTCAAAACACGAGAAACTTCATTGCCTTACTGAGCTTTCAAATTCATTTATCTCCTTTTCCTTTACATTTTTCCTCTCATTTCTCTTAGTTACTCCCAGATTGCATTATTTTCTCAAATGGCAGGACTCTCTTGCTTATTTCTCCTAGGTGGGTAAAGCCCTCCTTTTTCCCCTCACCCTAAGTGGAATCCTACAGAACACTTGTTACAGTTGAGTCAATCTGTTAACTGAAATATGTACACAGTGCCTTGAATCATCAGTCATCTAATAATTTTTGCCTCTAACCTAGTCCAAGAGACAGCACATTCCTGCATGGGCATTGAAGTTATTCAGCTTCTTTTCTTTTAACAGAATTCACATTGCATCAATAGTGAAAGTCATTGCAACTGGACGTACCCTGTAGGACACACTTGCTAGGTGCTGGAGACCAGTTATTGGTAGATGGGTGAATTTTAGTTCTAGTGAAACTAGTTTAAGGTGTTTTAGTTCTCATAAGAAGTGCTGGATCTGCATTCCTGTATAATTAGCTATTTCTTCATCTGCTAGATTTAGAGCACAAAGATAAAATGATCATAGCTATTATTCCAGTGTGCTTATTTACAATAGTGAGACCCTAAAGTCAGTAAGCATATCTTTAAATATTTTTAAAATCATAGGAAATCTTTTTAAAACCATAGGAAATATTTTAAAATAAATAATCAGTGCACTTTCATAAGTTTGATCCCTAATGATACTCAACTAAATAGTTATACACTTTTTAAGGAAGACAGATTTTGTTCTCAACACTATGGAGAACAATGGAAGGAAATATATTAAAAGTAATTAGTAGCCATGTAGCAGTCAGGCAGAGAAGATCGTTGTCTCAGCACAATCAAAACATGAAGAAACAAAGCTATAGAGATTATTGTGTGAGAATAAACTAAATTAAAATCTATGGGAAGAAGATAAAAGAACATGTAACTCCATGCATAAAGGAAAAAGATGTAAGGAGATGGGAAGATGGGATTCTCCTGAAGAGATTAATTGACAAAAGGTCAAAATCTATATACTTCAACACTCATGCAGAAAACTGACCAATTCAACTACAAGATGGGCACAATGTACTAGGTTTAGTGTATTACCTCTTAATGAATTAAGTAGCTCACAAGCAGGAAAATCTGAATTAGGTAAGTATTCCACCCATACTAAACATGTATATGATATACAGGCACATGCATGTACACATCTGTATACACATACATCCTTCCCAATGGGAGTAATTATTTGTCTTTCAGAATAGGATCATGTGGATTATTTGCTTATCGCTATTGCAAATAAATCTGCATATTCTCAATTCTTGATTCTAGGTAGTATGCTGCCTCAAAGTCCTTCACATAGGTGGTAGCTCATTTATGCCCAGATCTTGTCAGGAACTAAATAACGGGGGGGACTTCATGGGGGACTTCAACCACCCTGACATCTGTTGGAGAGACAACACGGCAGGGCACAGGCAGTCCAGGAGGTTCCTGGAATGCGTGGACGATAACTTCCTCCTGCAGGCGATAGAGGAGCCGACAAGGAGGGGTGCCATGCTTGACCTTGTGCTCATCAACAGGGAGGGGCTGGTGGGGCACGTGAAACTGAAGGACAGCCTTGGCTGCAGCGACCATGACACAGTGGAGTTCAAGATCCATGGGGCAGTGAGGAAACTACACAGCAAGCTCTCAGCCCTAGACTTCAAGAAGGTGGACTTTGGCCTCTTCAGGGACCTGATGGGCCAAGTGCCGTGGGAGGCGGCCCTGGAGGGAAGAGGGGCCCAGGAAAGTTGGTCCATATTCAAGGAGCACCTCCTCCAAGCTCAGCAGAGGTGCATCCCGATGAAGAACAAGTCAGGCAAAAAGGCCAGGAGGCCTGCGTGGATGAGCAAGGTGCTCCTGGAGCAACTGAAAGAGGAAAGCCTATAGAGGGTGGAAGCGGAGACAGGTAGCCTGGGAGGACTACAAAGAGGCTGTGTGAATGGCTGGGGATCGGGTGAGGAAGGCTAAAGCCCTGACGGAATTGAATCTGGCCAGGGATATAAAAAGCAACAAGAAAAGCTTCTATAGGTATCTAGGGGACAAAAGAAAGTCCAAGGAGAATGTAGGTCCCCTCCAGAAGGAAACCAGTGTCCTGGTTACCTGGGACATGGAGAAGGCTGAGGTACTCAATGACTTTTTTGCCTCAGTCTTCACCAATAAGGGCTCTTGTCTCACCACCCAAGCTGTGGAAGGCACAAGCAGGGACTGGGAGGATGAAGAACCACCCACTGTACTCGAAGAGCAGGTTCGGGAACATCTGAGGAACTTGAAGGTGCACAAGTCCATGGGACCTGATGAGATCCATCCGTGGGTCCTGAGGGAACTGGCGGATGATGTTACCAAGCCACTGGCCATCATATTTGAGAAATCGTGGCAGTCTGGTGAGGTCCCTGATGACTGGAAGAGAGGGAACATAACCTCCATTTTTAAAAAGGGGAACAAGGAGGACCCAGGCCACTACAGGCCGGTCAGCCTCACCTCTGCCTGGCAAGGTCATGCAGCAGATTCTCCTGGAAACCATGCTAAGGCACATGGAGAGCGAGGAGGTGGTTGGTGACAGCCAGCATGGCTTCACCAAGGGCAGGTCGTGTCTGACCAATTTGGTGGCCTTCTGTGATGGAGTGACAGCATCGGTGGACAAGGGATGAGCAATGGATATCATCTACCTGGACTTCTGCAAAGCTTTTGACACTGTCCCGCACGACATCCTTCTCTCTAAACTAGAGAGACATGGGTTTGATGGACGGACCACTCAGTGGATAAGGAGTTGGCTGGATGGCCGCACTCAGAGAGTGGTGGTCAACGGCTCAATGTCCAACTGGAGACCGGTCACAAGTGGTGTCCCTCAGGGGTCCATGTTGGGCCTGGCCCTGTTCAACATCTTTGTCGGCAACATGGACAGTGGGATAGAGTGCACCCTCAGCAAGTTCGCTGATGACACCAAGCTGTGTGGTGCTGACCAGATGCTGGAAGGGAGGGATGCCATCCAGAGGGACCTTGACAGGCTGGAGAGGTGGGCCCGTGCCAACCTCATGAAGTTCATCCAGGCCAAGTGTAAGGTCCTGCACCTGGGTCATGGCAATCCCAGGCACAAAGACAGGCTGGGCGGGGAATGGATTGAAAGCAGCCCTGAGGAGAAGGACTTGGGAGTGCTGGTGGATGAGAAGCTTAACATGAGCAGGCAATGCGCCCTTGCCGCCCAGAAGGTCAACCGCATCCTGGGCTGCATCAAGAGAAGCGTGGCCAGCAGGTCGAGGGAGGTGATTCTCCCCCTCTACTCTGCCCTGGTGAGACCCCACCTGGAGTACTGTGTCCAGTTCTGGAGCCCCCAACACAAGAAGGACATGGACCAGTTGGAGAAGGTCCAGAGGAGGGCCACAAAGATGATAAAAGGGCTGGAGCACCTCTCTTATGAGGACAGGCTGAGAGAGTTGGGGCTGTTCAGCCTGGAGAAGAGGAGGCTCCGGGGAGACCTGATAGCGGTCTTCCAGAACCTCAAGGGGGCCTACAAGAAAGATGGGGATAGGCTGTTCAGCAGGGCCTGTTGTGATAGGCCGAGGGGTAATGGTTTTAAAATAGAGGGAGGTAGATTTAGATTAGATATTAGGAAAAAAATTTTTACAATGAGAGTTATAGAACACTGGAACAGGTTGCCCAGAAAGGTGGTGGAGGCCCCATCCCTGGAAACATTCAAGACCAGGCTGGATGAGGCTCTGAGCAACCTGATCTAGTCGAGGATGTCCCTGCTCCTTGCAGGGGGGTTGGACTAGATGACCTTTGAAGGTCCCTTCCAACTCTAACCATTCTATGATTCTATGATTCTATGATAATTTCTGCAGCTCCTTTAAAAATACAGTGGTCTACTTCATGTAAAACAGTTAGTTTGTTTTTTCTACTAAAGCTATTAAATCATATGAAGTTATCAACAAGATTTTTAAAGTCTGTACTTCTTCTCTGTCTGCAGTTCCTTGCTGTAAAAACTGATATCTCTCGTCCTTTCTGGGTACTGAGCCTATCATGGGTTCTGATTCTTCTTACTGCTATAGGACTCCTGTGTTCACTCTGGGACTGCCCCTTTCTTCTCGAGATTCATAAGTAAGTCCTTGTATATCTCACTGCAGCTACAATTCTAGAATCACATCAGAATGACTATACTCACTGGTGAAAGTTATAAGCCACAACTACTCATACATTCATACATGCAGAACAAACAGAGCCACGATTTTCAGAAACATGAGCGTTAAAAGGTTCTTTCAGATAAAAAAAAAAAACAAAAAACAAAACCAAAACCAAACAAACAACCAAAAAACAAAACAAAAAAGCCTTCCATGGTCTCAACCTGTTATATATCAAGTTATAAGGAGAACAAGGTCATGCTGGTATTCACTCAATTCTAGTACTTACATACCTCACTCGTACTGGCTGGTTACCATTCTGACAAGGCACTTACCTCTCCAGGCAGGAAGAACTCTATTTCATATCTCAGCAATGAAAGCTCAGAAACATTTAATTCGATTCTCCACTGAAGCCAATATCAGAGAAAAGCCTGAATTGTGTATGTGCCTTTAATCCATAGCCCCTCCAGTCTTGTCTCTACCTTGCTCTTGTTTTCCTGTAGCATTTTGAATCAGAATGGATTATGCATAAGGGACCTTGAGGCAGTGCAAGCTATCTGAGAATTTAAACAAAGTCCTCTAGCTTAATTAGCTGTCTCCTGAGGTGATATATGCCATTTTTTTGATGTTGCAAAGGAGGTTTAAGACCATGAAAATAACTAACATTTAACCATACATTTCCCACACATGGGAGTTGCAGTGGTAAACACATAATTTCCCTGATTTCTCTGATAAAACTGTTAATTCACATTACAGACACTGCAGGAAGGGTTATGAGAAGAATCACAGCTTTGCTGCATTCACATACCCAAGACACTCAGCTAATGACTGCGAGTATTAAAGCTTGTTACAGCTTCTTTGAGACTCTAAACAGGGAAAATCCTGACTAGAACACCTAAGAAATTCTTATCACTGCTGCTCTGCTTGGGGTGGAAATCTACCATGAGAAAGCAATTTTAAAAGCAGGGGGCAGATGAATAATTCAGTAAAAAAGATGTCAGTAACTAAACAGACAATGGACAAACTACTTGTTTTCTGTTGTTATCATTAGAGAGGAATGAACAGAGGTCACATCAGCCTTACACAAAATAATAAACAGTTTTACATGAATTAAAATGGGATCCCATTTGACACAGCATCAGAATTCAACAAGGACAATACATTTTATAGTGACAAAATAACAAGCTTTTTTGTATGAATGAGTTATCCTATGGAGATTTGGGCTACAAAAAAATGTTAAGACAAAAGGTTAACAGGCCTAAAAATATATATATATCAGATTTACACAGCAATTGTTAAATAGAGGATTATGTTAGGATAACTTAACTTTATGTATGTAAATGAAACTACAGAGGCTAAGAGTGTGTGTGTGTGTGCGTGTGCATGTGCAGATCTACACACATACATATAGTGGGATGAGGGAAGGGGAAGAGAATGGAATTAATGGAATACTCAGAATGATTTTCACCACTGTGTTCTGTTCTGTTATCTCATTTTTTTCAAATATTCTGCAATCTGAAGCCGGGGGTTGTCTTTTTCAGGCGTTATAGCTTTTTGGAATACAGAATACATTTTCGTAATGTAAAATTCCACAACAGACTTCTCTTATAGAGGAAACAGGATAGAAATATTTCCCATGGTTCTCCCTGTTAGCTTTACTTCTGATTCTACCTCATCTGACCTTTTCCAGTTTGTCATCCATCCTTGGGAAAGTGTCTTTCTAATACCTAGGGGTGAGATGGGCCTGCACAAAAAGGATGTATTACAAATTCTAGGAGAAGTGGAAAACATTCTGGTGATATTGCTGCTGCCAAAATCCTTTAACAAATATAAGTGTTATTTTTACTTTTCTACAGAATATATAATGAGCATTGAATATTCATAGAGGATAGATAATATTTAAATTACATCTTTAAATGATTAAAAATGTGCAAATCTGATACTGACTAATACATTAAGGCCTACAATATATTTTCATTAGACACAAACTGTCTCCAAGGTGATATCAAGAAAAAAAGATTTCAGAACTCTCTGTGCTATTTGTAAGGAAGTACAGATCCAAGCCTTTGTCTTCAGGATGAAAACTTAGTGTTCGGGTCAGTAGTAGGTAAGATGATAGATAAAATCAATAAACTGGCAAGGTAAAGTAAGTAAAGGTCCACTCACCCATCATCTGCCTCAGCCTATGTTCCATTTTGCTAGTCAATGTCAGCCTCTTCCTCTGTAATTAAGCAGCAGGTATTCTCATTCTCAGTCATGATTCTATTCCAACAGACCAAATACCATTTGGATACAAGACCAGAGGTGATGGTACAGGAGATCTAATACTATGTATTCGTATAATGATTTAAGATAATATTAAGACAATACAACTCTGTTGAAGGTATCTTTGTGATAAAATATAATTCTGTGAGGGTTTTTTTTGTGTAAAAATATGTTGGAAACCATAAGCATATTAATTTTCTTCTTCTTTTTTACTTCTTCCCTTGTTTCTGTCAAATTGGTGCTTTGAATGGCTCTGGAATGTTATTGTGTATACTGGGAAAGAACTGTCATGTTTCTAAGCACACAAAGTGCTGAAAGGTACAGCTTCAGAAATCAGTAGTCTAGGGGATGTAAGCTTCAGTACAGAGAAGTGCAAGCATGTTTGTTTATAGAATTTAAATCTCATTAATTGATACTAACTACTGAAAGATGGCATTGTAAATTATTAAATACTGTGAATTAATAAGAATCATTAATAAATGCAATGAAAGTTAATACTTAAACAAAATTACCTTTTCATTTCATTTGAAAATTTGAGTTAGTCTCAATTTATATTTCTTCCTGTATTACCAGGTTTACTGTTCTTTTAGTAAAAATAAGAGCTAGAAGAAATCCCAATTGGGGTAAAATCATCTCTACTAAATTTATGGGAAATGAGAAGAGCATTAAATTATTAAAGTAATAGATTAACAACACAAAACCAGGTTTACAAAATGTCAGCTTCCCAAAGACCCAGCAAATGTCTTCTCTACATAGAAGCAAAAGTTTCTAACAAGCTTCTTACAAAGTTCTGTTTTCTTTTTTTCTGTTTCTTTCTTACAAGTCTAAAACAGAGGAAGCACTGAGCTTCATCACAGCTAATCCTGACTTTGTCTTGCTAAACCAGCACTCATTCAAATTAATCTAGTTCCTCTTCTATGATGTCTATGTATTCCTAAAGTAAGAATGAAAATCTTTGACCAGTGACACAGCCAGGAGCAGCCTGAAGACTATGAAGAAGCATTACAGATCTCTGGGAGTGGCAGTAAAGGACTCTGGAGTGCAGGTAGTTTTTTCGTCAATCCTTCCAATCAAAGGGAAGGGACTTGAACAGACCAGTTGAATCTGGTGAATCAACAAATGGTTACAGGACAGGTGCCACAGCTAGAGGTTTGGCTACTTAGACCACGGGAGTTGCTTTGAGAAACTTGGTCTACTGGGGACTGATGGGGTCCACCTGACAGAGAAGGGGAAGACCATCTTTGATCATAGGCTTGCCAAGCTGGTGAAGAGGGCTTTAACCTAATATTACTGGAGAAGGGGAACGTCAATCCATCCCACTACTATCAGTTTGATGCCAGTGCCAGCAACAGACACCTAGAGCCTGGAGAAGGATCACAGGTCAGCAGGAGAGCACCTGAAGAGTAGCACAAAGGAATTCCAGCCACTCCAGTTAGCAAGTTGGCTTCATTAGGGGCCCAACTTAAATGCCTCTATGCAAACACATGTAGCATGGGGAACAAAAAAGAGGAGACAGAGACATGCACATGCCTGCAGGGCTATGATCTTATTGGTATCATGGAGATGTGGTGGGCTGGCTTCTATGACTGGAGTGTGGGAATGGAGGTATACAGGCTCTTCAGGATGGACAGACAGGCAGGGGAGATGAGGAGGGGATGTCACTCTCTATGTCAGTGACCAGCTGGAGTGCATAGAGCTGCGCCTGGGGATGGATGAGGAGCTGACAGAGAGCTTATGGGTCAGTAAGGGAGGGCAGGGACAGGTGACAGTATAGTGGGGGTCTGCTATAGGCCATCTAGCCAGTAAGACAGAGTAGATGAGGGCCTCTACAGACAGATAGGAGCACCCTCACGGTCACAAGCCCTGGTCCTCATGACAGACTTCAATCACCCCAGTATCTGTTGCAAGGACAACACTGCAAGGCATAAGCAATCCAGGAGTCTCCTGAAATGTGTGGATGATAACTTCCTTCCCCAAGTGACAGAGGAGCCAATGAGGAGAGGTGCTGTGCTGGATGTTGTTCTCACCAACAAGGAGGGGCTGGTGGGGAATGTGGAGCTCAAGGGCAGCCTCGGGTGCAGGGAGCGTGAAATGGTGGAATTGAAGACCCTTAGGGCAGCAACGAGGGTGCACAGCAAGCTCTCTACCCTGGCCTTGAGGAGGGCAGACTTTGGCCTCTTCAGAAATCTACTTGGCAGAGTACCATGGGATAAAGCCCTGGAGGGAAGCGGGGCCCAGGAAAGCTGGTTAATGTTTAAGGATCACCTTCTCCAAGCACAGGAGTGATGCATCTCAACAGAGGAAGTCAGGCAAAAATGTCAGAAGGCCTGCATGGATGAACAAGGAGCTTCTGGACCAAAAAATTTTACAGTGATTGTGGTGAAACACTGGGACAGGTTGCCTGGAGAGGTGGTAGTTGCCCCTGGAAACATTCAAGGTTGGGTTGGATGGGGCTCTGAGCAACCTGATTTGGTTGAAGATGTCTCTGCTCCTTGCAGGGCCATTGGACTAGATGACCTTTAAAGGTCCCTTCCAACCTAAACCATTCTATGATTCTATGACATTTTTAAACATAAATTTTTAATGAGACAAGAGAATGTCAAGTCTACTTAACTCATTTTATCAACTTCACTTAAGAAGGAAGTTCTGAATTAATTCAGACTAGGAGATTTAGTTGACTGTTTTATTAATTGTTGGAGCACAGGAAAGAGGTAATCTGGCTGGCTTAGAAATGTTTACTTTTATTGTTCAGTAAGCCAAAATTCATAAAGCAATAACGAGGAAGGGACAGTCTCCAAATGCCATGCCAAAGAGTAGATTTTGCTATTACTGGAGATGCTGAGAAAACTCATCCTGAAGGACTGAGCCACAGAAGAGCATTTAATCAGCCTTTTTGGTTTTTTCTGTTTTTATTTCTAGCTGCCACAGACACAGAGGGAGACATCACACAGCAGGATGAGAGCTGTTGCCCAAAAATATTCCATCTTTCTTCTAATATTGTGGGAGAAAAGAGTAAGAGTCCTGAAAACACCTTGATAAGTAGTTGTTTTCTACAAGTGTCAGACAGTGTGAGAGTGGAAACAGAAGAACAAGTAGGAAAAATCCTCCAGAGTAGCCTCTAAATGTATACCCCACTAACAAGTTTTATTTTACCAAACACAGGCAAGTCATTTTACAACTTTTCTCTTTTCACCTGCTTCTAGTAGCCGAGGTGATACAGAGATTGCAATTACTTCAGAAAAGCAACAGTGTTTTTTCCTCCCCTGGGGAACAGAAATGTGAGAGGGGAGAAGGAAAAGGTGAGGTAGCAAGAAGAAAGAGAAAGGCTGATGGTTTCAAGAGACCATATTTGTAGCAGATGGTCTATGATACTACAAAGACTGTAGAACCACATTAAAATAAATAAATACATAAATAAAAATAATGAAATTATTCTTTTCTTCTCTACTTGCCCATGGTACCTGTTCTGTATTTTCAGTCTCTTCCTAATAGGGTAAATACTTCAGGAACTAAGCATTAAGGAAAGCAATAATGACTGAGAGATTTACCTTTGTATCAGGAAGGTTAGCTATGGAATACCACACATTACAATTCTCTAGACTATCTGCAATATCCTACATTTATAGAGCCACTTGGACATGTAGAAGTGAGATGGATGATATTTTCAATCCCTGTATACCAAGGAGTTATTCCTTTTTGTTAAACAGTTCCTGGTCTACCCTCTTGCATTCCAGAACACAGGAAAATCTTGGCAAGAGGAGGACAGATCTATGTTTGTCATGCTAAGTGAAACATTGTCAAGAACTCTACTACTGTGAGGACTTCAATCAGAACAATCAGTCAGACATACAATCATACATGACTAAAATAGAGGCTTCCTGTCTCCAAATAGAATCTTTCCTTCATGTACGTGTACTTCCCTGCTATAATTCTTAATTCAGATGTAACATGCAACGTCTGTTTTCTACCAACCACAAGCTGCTAAGTGATGAAGCTTAACAAAAAGGTTGAGTGAATGCTGACATATCCAGGCCTCTCCTCCTGTGCAAGGGGAAGTTTCTGATCTTAGAGCTCAGCTATTACCAGCTTTAGCAATTGCACGTTTATTTTGGGATGCTCTAGGGAGATTATATTGTGTATTGACTTCCTTAGTATACTTTGTGAGTCTTGCTGTATGCTGAGGCTGTTGCGAGACTCCAATTATGTGAGTGTCACAAAGACACTAAAATGGCAAATTTTGTGGTTTTCTTTAATATAGTTGTTTTTGAGCAAATTATTTACTTGCAAAATTGCCAGGATGTTGGCTGTCGTAGTTCAGCCTCAGTCGGGGCCAGACTACGCAGTATCTCTCTCACTCCCCCCACCCTCCGAGAGAATAGGGAGAGATAATATAAGGAAAAAAAAGGCTCGAGGTTTGAGATAAGGATGGGAAGAAATCCTTAAAGTCACCGTTACGGGCAAAACAGACTCAACTTGGGGAAAACTATTCATTTATTACTAAAACTAGCAGGATAATGAGACAGGGAACAAGATAACCTCCCCCCACCCCTCCCTCTTCCCAGGCTTAACATTATCTCTACTACCTTCCCCCGCCCTGAGTGGCACAGGGGGGAAGAGGGAATGGGGGTTGCAGTCAGTTCATCACACGTTGTTCCATGCCGCTGCTTCATGGTCGGGGGAAGAACTCCTCACATTCCTCCCCTGCTCCAGTGTGGGGTCCCTTCCACGGGCCACAGTCCTTCGTGGAACTGCTCCAGCGTGGGTCATCTCTTCCATGGGGTGCAGTCCCTCCAGAACAGCTGTCCCAGTGGGCCCTCCACAGGCCACAGCCTCCTTCAGACATCCGCCAGCTCCGGAGTGGGGTCCTCCATGGGCTGCAGGTGGATCTCTGCTCTTCTGTGGACGTCCATGGACTGCAGGGGGACAGCCTGCTCCACCATGGTCATCACCACAGGCTGCAGGGGAATCTTGGTCAGGAGCAGCATTACTCCTCCCCCTCCTTCTTCACTGACCTTGGTGTCTGCAGCCATTCCTCTCACAAGAAGCCTCCCAAAAGAGGCTGTGGCCCATGGAGGGTCTGCACTGGGTTAGCCGATTCCTGAGGGACTGCACCCCATGGAAAAAGACCCACATTGGAGCCGTTAGTGAAAGACTGCAGCCTGTGGGAGGGACCTCACTGTGGAGCAGGGGACGAATGTGAGGGGTTCTTCCTTCAAGGAGGAAGGAGCGACAGAAAAACCTGTCTGCAGCCCCCATTCCCTATTTTCCCTGTGCCTCTTAGTGGGTGGAAGGAGTTGGAAATAATTTGGAATGAAGTTAAGCCCAGGAAGAGAGAAGGGACGGATGATTTTTTTTTCTCTCTGTCATTATCCTGCTTTGGTTTTATTAGTAATAAATTGAAATAGTTTTCTCCAAGTCAAGTCTGTTTTGCCCGTAATGGTAACTTGCATGATCTCTCCTTGTCCTTATCTTGAATCTTGAGCTTTTTTGTTATATTATCTCTCCCCCATTCCCTTGGAGGGTGGGGAGAGTGAGAGGCTGTGCAGCTTTGTCCTAAGCAGAGCTAAACTATGACAATAGTATAGTGTTGTACACTGAGAGATTTGTAATGCAAAGAAGGGAAAAAGGTAAGGACAAATGCATTCCTAGGTAGGGAAACTACTGAATGTTAATAGCCAAAGACAGAATACATATACTCAGGGGAGAAGGAATGTTGAATTTCTCTATCATCACCCTTCTACAAATATCAGATAATAAAAAAACTACACTAATCAGACTGGTGCATGCAGTGGGACAGAAACCCCTTAATGTTTGGGATAATCACCAAAAGTACTGTCCTCATAGTGTCAGGAGCAGGATTATTGTTCTGTCATGAACGTCCTACAGAGGAAGCTGGAGAAAATATTTTGCCATCACCAGACTTTAAGGCCACATGACTTAGACGAAGAACCATAGCTTGCTTGAGCAGATATTGAAAGGCTGAGTCATGCAGCTCCCTCATCATATGGCTATTTTTCTCCTACATTGTTTTGCATTATAGGATAGGCTTCTAGCAGAATAAATCCATCCTGGAGACTCTCCAGGGACAGAAAATCTTCTCGGAGAACAAGATACGGAAGTACTGGCTGCTCACACTGTCCAGTCTACATGAGTAGTAAAGCCAGCTGGCACAGACAAGAAAATGGAACAAGCCTGCCAAAAAAAAACAATTCGGCAGCTGAGATGCAAAAATCCAGCCTTTGTTGAGAAGCATGGGGAGAGAGGAAGCTTGCTTTTTTGCCCTGCTTGTCAAGCAGGGCTAATCAAGCTGAATGTGTTACTTCATACTTTCACAGATACTTTCCCTCTTACCTAACCACAAGCCAGTTCTAGCAACAGATAAGACTGAAAAAGCAATACTTGCCTCTATCAGTTTGCTCACTTTTTTTTTTTTTGAGATTATCTGTGGCAGAGGTGCTATTTTAGCTTTGATACTTCTGAAGAATGCATTTGACTCCCCTTGGGATATGGCATTTTCTATTTCAAAAGATCCCAGATTCCGCTGCAGCAATCTTATCTCTAAATTGTGCTATTTAGCTCAAACATTGGAAATTGGACATATTTAATATTGCTACGCAGTGCCCAAATGCGGGTGAAGAAGGAGGTTTTTGCTATTTTACTACTGTTACAAATGCTTTTGACCCATCTGTCTCATTCACTGACCTCACCTCATAAATGATTGCAGAGAAAAATGTTACCTAAAATGACTGCATAACTTTTGAGTATAATGGAGACACAGAATGGATTTCTCTAATTCTTCTGGATATACCCAAAAGCCTAATTAAATCACTTGAACAGGCATAATGTGAAGGCCAGTGGTGATACTCTGCATTTACATGTCTAGTCTGCTAACCTCTGCTCATCTGTTTTGTGTTTCTCTTCATATTGGTATTACTGGCAAGCTGCTAAAGCCAGAATCATCTGTTATGACACCAGAGAATGTGTATGCCTCTGACACGGCCATTATAGATTGTTGTGATAGAATACGGATCCCAGAAGATCTCAACACCTTCAGCAGCACAATTTAGAGTGAAAACATTAATGTTTATCATTCAGCCTATTACTGTCAAACTTTGCCTCTAACTATGCAGGCATCAGGACTGTTCAGTAGCATTTACATCAGGCAATATTGTGAGGTCTTTGTGTGTGTCCTCGAGCATTGCAGAATATAAAGAAAGGCTCATGATGCTAGGGGATATTTGTGCTTGCTTATACGGTATGAAACAAATAAAGATCAAGTACACACACTGATATCTTCTCAAAGAAAATATTCTTCTTAAAGAAATTTTCTGAAAATAAGGGATGCACATTAGGTTTTAGTTCAGGCACTAGTTAGCCCTGGGTTGCAGGTCCAGCTTCTCTACTCATTTCAAATATCTTAGCTCTTCAATACTTGTTGCTTTCATTAATTTGTATTGATGCTGCACAAACACTGAAAAACAGATGTCCTTTATATAGACAGTTTACAGCTTAAATATGATACTAGATGTCATTACAAAATTGTCATCATCCACTGAGTGGAAGCAAGGAGTAGGGAGGCTTTTCCTTTACTTTTGTATATCTGTTTCTCTCCCTGATTCTCCTACTCTCAGTAAACTAAGATCCAGTGACAGAGAGAAAGATTTAACTTCAGAGATGTAGTAAAATGGTTTAACAAGAGTCCTAACCTAGCTGCTAAGTGTCTTTTTCTGCTCTTCATGAAGCACCTCTCATTTAAAACAGATAGCTGTTACATTACATTGTCTTTGAATTTGGCAATGGGGGGAAATCTAAGGGATCACCACCATCAGAGGCAAAAAAAAAGCTGTTTTTCTGAACAGAAGATTTAGTTGCAATAATATGCAGTTAACTGCCGAGAAGAAATATTCAAATATCCAACAGGAACGGAATGGTTTGATATCTTGTGCTACAGAAGAGTCACCTTGTCCTACCCCCATCTGCAGTGCAGGTATGCAGACAATGAGAAAATCAAAACGCCATTTATATTAATACTATCCCTTTGTCTTGCTTTCTAGCTGCATATCAAATATCTGGTAGAAACACATCTGCAAATGCTCTACTGTTCAGCTTTGTTCATCTCTTCAGACACATAGCTACTCATCAGAGAAAACTTCCAGAGAGGTTTGGTGCCTGCTGAGACAGAGGATCACACCCCTATATTAATCCTGACCTCTGAATTTTAACTTGCTATTTCACTGGAAAGTATAAAAGCCTCTGCCTTTGGCTCTGTTATAAATGTTATTTTTTTCACTGTTGATCTTGAGCAAAGTATTCACTCTGTGTTCATATCTGAGACATGGCTGACTTGCATTCTGTGAGGGGCAAGGTCACGGGCGTGTTTAGTTGGTGAATGCTCTGTTTTAATGCTTTGGGTTCTTAACTCTGGTTCTTTGTCTCTAATTCATTTTTGAGTCTGAGCTGCTGGGGGAAAATGCTGCTATTTGTGTACTGGAAAGGTCAGAAAAATGGATTAGCATGAGAAAAAAATATCAGTAATTTGATGATTTTTTCCATTTCCCAATTTATCATGTAACAAGAAATATTACAACTAATCTTTTAACACGACTGAAAATGCAAGTAGCTGAGATGAAACACTTCCTCAGAGGGGCTATCACATACTCTTTTATTTTTTTCTCCCCAGGAAGTGTTTAATGGTTACATTTGTTGCAACTTTGCATTTGGCGGATCAAGTCCTGCATATTTCAACAAGCACATTAGTTAAGAAATCCTTACAGCCAAATTCCTGACTGACAATTTTCCGCTCTCTCCATTTTAAAGCACTTTGGCCCTGTAGTTCTTTTGACTGCTTCTGTGTGCTGGCAATTACCCTGATTAAAAACTCATTTGAGAGCTTCTAAGGTGACAGCTTAAAGCTTTAATGCTCCCTGTGATTTGCAAGAAGGAATGCACACAGTTCTTGAAACACATGAACAGTTATATAATAATATGATCAGCCCAAGTATCAAAATATAAGAATGCAAAAGAATGATCTTTCTTGTGCTCTCCAAATATTTATGACAAAAAAAAAAAAGTTTAATGTCAGTAAAGAAAAGTCACAGTTGTCACCTTCACAGTAGCAAAATGATGAGAAGAAACAAAAAACTGGACAGACACAGACAAAGAAGTTCCTGTATTCTTTTTATCTCTGCCACCTGAATGATGTTACAAAACAGATTGACAAGAAACATCAGATAATATTTGTGGTGTTCAAATTCTGGTAGATGCAGACCTGCAGGAGCCACTTCTGTACATTAGACTAGACTAAATGCTTACTATGGTTTTACAGAAGATTTATAGACAACTAGAAGCTGTCTGAAAGGTAGGGTTTTAATAGAGCGTGTATTATGAAAATATTCCCTCCCACCTCTGCCATTTTTGGTCTCAGTCTCAATCTTGCCTCTCAGTATGCCCCACTCTGGGGTGCTTAAATTCTGTTGTAGTAAGGAAATCCCTGACACCCTTGTTTGCCCCTTCAGTTTCTGGTGGCCTTATGGTAGCATATGCTGGTAAAATAATAAATGGAAAATATATTTAATTGCTTAACTACTGAGAATATGCTAAGGTTATCTTTTTATCCTAGGTGTTGAAATCACACTGAGAAACTTGAAAGCAAGTGTGACAACTAAGTACTTTATCTGAAGTGGGATGAAGTGCATCTTGGGAGACATTTTTTTCTGGTGTGTCTCCACCAGTTGAATCACTTTTAAATATTATCACATGATAATATTAGAGAACAACCTTATACTAATCAGGGAATAAACTGCATAATAAAAAGAGATGTTAAAGAAAGCAAAAAAAAAAAAATTGCTATCTTATAGTACCATTAGGAATATCATGGACCACTGGAAAGCTAAGAAATATGACAACCCATGAACCAGGTTTTTTTTCTTACCTTTTTTTCATGTCTTTTTTTTTCCAGAACAAGAGATTGAAATAAATCATGTACTCTATCCAAACGGAGTACACTGGTCACCTTTGAGAAGACTCTTTTCTATTAGGCAGCCAACTCAAATTTGCAGACAGTAGAGATCAATCAATAAGATATGAATAAATAATGTTGCTACAGATAAGCTGGTACAGATTCTTATCTTCCTGTAATCCTTCTTATCTCTGTCTCATTCAGAGAAAGCAGAACAAACAGCATCTTTTAAATTTCTGTGACTATTTTGTCCACAAAAACTTAATATTTACTGTTATTTTTAATCTACCCTTTCCTTTTCACTATTTTCCTTCTGTGGTCTGCCTGCCATGACAAACTTTTGTGACATGAGACTAAGGGCTTCATTAACTGCAAACAAAAGAGCAATCCAAAACATCCTAAATGTTGGATGCACCTTTTTTTCCCTTTTCAAAAATCAGAACTGTCCAAAAACTCTTCCTATTGTTGCTCAAATTCTACTTAAAATAAATTTTTAAAGTCAAAAGTTGATAACTTTCTCTGCTCTCACATACATGATTATTTCAAAATATGAGATTGAGCCTTTATAATAAAAGGAAAGATTTCAAATATTCATTCATATATTAATTCCTGAATTTACTGGTACTCTGATCACTTTTCACACCACACCTCTGATCTGCTGAAATTCTGGCCTAGTCTTGAACACGTGTTAATTGGTTTGCTTCTTTTTTGTGTGTAACACTGGATAGCAGTTGGCCTATGAAAGGCAAAATAAATCCTTTTTGAGGCTCCTGTCCTGAGTGTCCTAGCACTGAAATAGACTCAGTTGACTTTGGTGACATGCACACTAACAGCTCTAAGACTGGAGAGCAGGGCAGGCTACTTAATCCTGTGTGAGAAAGCAATTAAATCTGCTAATTACCAAATTATTTGTGCAAATTCTCAAAGGCAAGCAAAAGCAGTGATGCTTAACCATTTTGCAAAGAAATTCTCGCCTCCCTCTATCTCCAATTGTTCCTTATTATTCCCAAAATATAATGTTTTCACATGGGAGCAACTTCAGTCAACTTAATATTGACTGCTAAGTGACAATGATAGCCTTTACTTTCTGGTTGGAGATGACAGATGTAGTAATCCCCAAGTGTCAGGCTGCAAGACTGGACACTGTGTTTAACACAGTCACAAGCACTACGGTAAGGAAATTTAGATCAGTTAATTTATCATAGGAACTACCACTGGGGAATGGAGAGGTAGAGCAAATTCTAAAATATTACTTTTCAAAGTGGAGAAGGCGGGAAGTTGCAAAAAAAAATCCCTGCCCTAGCTTTTAAAATAAACCAGTAAAATCTTGGGATATTGCAAGAGCATGAGAGTCTATAGCGTTGGGCTACACGTTTGTGGTTTTCCACCTTCAAAGAGGAGGTGGGCTTTGCCAGAATGTTTTTGCCGTATTCTGTACAAAGACAACTAAAGAAGAACAAAAATGCTCCTTAGGAATCTTTTCTGACGTATTTCCCTGAACTCTAAGACCCCAATTGCTGCTGAATCGAGCACATGAAGATGTCCTTATAAAAGTCCAGTGCACAAGAAAAAAACTCAGATAAATTAATTAAAAGCTAATCTGTGTCAATAAATGGTAAATGCAACATCACCAGAACAAACTTAGTTGCATTATTTCCAAGTTCCCTAGCATATTTATTATCCTCTAATACATCACACCAGCATGCTGCCGGAATAAGTTAGAGAGAGATCTGCTCTAGAAACATTTGAGGAGCACTTAATTAGCTTCTACTTTGCTCTGCAGCATGTGTGTAGACAGTGACATCGCATAAAGACAGAGCAAAAAAAAACAGAACTAAGGAATAACCCCTGCACATGTGTCAGCCTGCAACTTGTCTCACAGATGCCCTTGAAGCCAATGCTTTTTTTTGGGTTAAAAAGAAGTAAAATCATGTTTCCTAATTTTTATCATATTTCTCCAATTTTTTTGGCAACTAGAAGCAGTAATAAGTTTTTCAACAATTAAGGGTCAAACCAGTTTAAATAATCTTGCAAGTGAAGGATGCTAACCTACTGTGCTTTGACCACCACCTCTAAATTTATCTCCTGAATTCCTTGTGTCTGGTAGATCAGCAAGTGTCGACAGTTCAGAGTCTACTGGACTTTCTGAGTCATGGTATGGCAGATGAGTGAAACCTCACCACATGAAGCACAGTTTACAAGAAATCCTTCATTATCTCTACTGAGAAATATCCTGTCTGTTTCAGCACTTTTTTGTTTGTTTGTTTCAAGATTTTTGGAGCAATATTTTTCAACACCCTCTACAGAATTACTGGATGAAGAAAAAGGCTGCAGTGAAGTACAATTTTTCATGACACTTAAACCTCTGCCACTCACTGGGGTCCACCACAGCTGGGATCCAGCACACATCTGTTCTTTGCAGCATGTCGTGCAGTTTGAAACACAGAGCAAATTCAAGTGAATATGTTGTGTTCCCTCTGGTGTTTCAAATATACATAGTATTACACTTCTGAGTATTCGTCATTAAAACTTTGAGATAAGATGGTAACAACTAGAATATCTTTTATGGGAATTTGTGCTTTCTTTTCTTCTTCCTGTCACATTTTGCTTCTTCAGGTTTTTTGAAAAGTTTGTGGCAGAGAGAAAGAGTATGTTTACTCTAAAATGGATCTTCAAAGGATCTAAATAGTCCTAGGTGCTTGTGATCATAAAGATTACATGAAAAATATAACTGTCAAGAAACACACAGGTAATTTTGGGACTGCCTTACTTGATCACTTATTTTTCTAAATGTATACAATAAAAAGCAAATTTTGAACTTCTTGACATCCTCAGGTTCTCACTTGCTAAATAACTGTTTTTACTAATTTATATGGGCTACTGTTGTAGCAAGATAATATGCAGCGCCAGGAGTTAATAAATGGTCCCTAAATAAGAAACAACTAATACCATATCTGGAATAAATAACAAGTGGATTGCCATCACTAGCAACTTAAGAGTTCATCTGTGGCTTTGCCATTTTTGTGTAATAAAATTAAGATTTTTGTATCTTTCATATATTCATCCACATATATGTGACGGTAACTCCTTTTCTCCCCTTGCTGAACCATTTCCAGAATTTCTACTCTAGTTTCCTTATTTTTCAAAATGTAATTTAAAGTGTCTCTGGATTTCGTAGAAGCTATGACTATTAGCTAGTATTTGAAAAGTATCTATCTGGGTACAAAATTATTGGATACAATATTGGGCTGTCTTGTTTCTGCACTGAAACATAGAGGTGCGTTTACACAGTAGCATTTTTAAGAATGAGAAATACAAGGAGCAGAAGTACTTTAAAAAAAAAACCTCAACCTTTTAGCTTCTGAGACTCCAATATCATTTATGACGTTCCTGCAAAAACTGTTAGCATGATCAGTGGATTGAAAATTTCTAAAATTGGCTGGACTTATCATATAATCCTGTTCCCAGTTTAGTGGGAAGTGGAAGTGCTGGAGAGGTTGTCCAGACTGAATTCAGTGAAGGTCTTTCACAGTAAGAGAGGGGATCCTCAGCAACAGACTACATTTCTCAAAAAGAGAGAAAGAAAATGGCTTGTCATTCCCTGAATGCTAGGATGATAAAGAAATTCAGTATATTTGAAATTAGTTCCTAAAAGTATTTCATCCTATTAGCCAGCCTAACTCCATAGAACTTTCTGTGGCTGCACAGTGGGGTGCCATAGCAATGTATATTGCCTTTCAGTTTAGTATGTTTTTTCTCTCAATGTGAAATAATGTGGGACAGCATTTGGCTCATTTTATCTGGGCTATCCTGCAGTTGCCTTCTGATTCTCATTTTCTTTGCTATGCAGAGGAGATGCCATTTAAAACTTTAATTGCCAGAGAGGGTTGTGAAATATTCACTGAGATTTACTGCTTTCCCTTTGTGATGTACCTTTACAGCAAAGTGACCCTGGTGGTTAGGAAGCATATTGTATAAATGGCAATTTAATGAGGGCTTGGAGACTATGAGGTCTCCAAAGAACATTTCATTTTGAAATTTTCTTGTTATGGACTATTTTATGAAAAAATCCTGCCAGGAATTCCAATGACAATAACCTGGATCTTTAACCAGAGACATTGGCAAAAATGCAACAAAATTCTTATGTAATGCTTTAAACACTTGTAAACTACAGATCCATTAAGTCCAATCTTGCAGTTTAACTGAACTGATGAAGAGAGATACTGAAAGGAAAAAAAGATCTCTATTTGTAAGACGTAAACAGGCCTACATATTTTTCAAATTGTTGGCAAGACACTTAATCACAGGATTCATAATTCACAGTAAGAATAATAGTTCAGAACATAGTAAATATATTGATAGCCTTCATGTTTTAAAGAATACCTGCATAATGCATAATAGATATATTACATACTTTAATGCATAGATTTTTTAAAATTCAAATTCTGCTGATAATCTACTGCAGTTTCTGCAAGAGAGAGTTAAACTGCCTCATTCATTTTATTGATTGATAACTTTGAAACATAAAAATGACCATTTATATTTCAGCATTAGGCACTTCACTTCACTTTTAGGAAGAACTTGCTT
This sequence comes from Chlamydotis macqueenii, assembly GCF_036417535.1. Classification (NCBI taxonomy): domain Eukaryota; kingdom Metazoa; phylum Chordata; class Aves; order Otidiformes; family Otididae; genus Chlamydotis; species Chlamydotis macqueenii. The sequence continues at coordinate 46,518,306 of NC_141560.1, read as the reverse complement.
TAGTGTGCTCAGGTCCAATCTTGTCTTGATTCCACAATTGACTGCAGTGTTAAACTCTTGTGCTCCTTTTAAAACAACTCCTGTTGTGGGTTAACCCCAGTAGGCAGCTAAGCACCACACAGCCGCCTGCTCACTGCTCGCACTGGGATGGGGAAGACAATTGAAAGGGTAAAAGTGAGAAAACTTGTGCGTTAAAATGGATAAATCAGCAAAGAATGGATAAGTAAGAGAAATAAAATGGAGATAAGAACAGATAAATAAAAACTGGACTGTTAACTTCAATAGTTTTGGGACAAGCACATGTGCCAAACAAATACGATTTTTAATCCAAGCTTTAATAAACTAAACCAACTGTATTTACCAGTACAGAATCAATAGACTTTTGAAATGGTGATGGAGAGGGCTACGTGAGGTTTTGCAAATTATGGACATGATGTTCTACTCAGTCAATACAGGTGCAAACACACCCTGAATGTAGGGAAGCTTGTAATAGCACTGTCACTCGTAGCATATGATCATTAACGTCACAGAAACTACTTTGAAAACTCTGTGAGAGACTGAAATGCAGAACATAATTGTAAGGTTAAATGACAAAGTTATATCTGAAATGGAATATACAGTATATGAAAACAAGATAATTGTTACAAACAGGTTTTTGGCCTTTGACACTGTTAGTGGCCAAGACCTGAGAGGAAAAGTGTCCCTTTCAGCTGCAGACAAATCCTCAGACTAAATCAAGTCACTTCAATAGTCCTTTCACTTTGTTTTTGAGATGGTGATGACTGAGGGTTCAAGCAAGCATCACTGAGAACCTAACTGGATCCAGAAGATCCGAATTTTGCCAGCTAAATGGCAGTGTGTAATGTCAAAAAAAAAAAACAACCCCCCTAAAAAAACAGCTGCTGTCCCTGTCTCTGTAAGATACTGAACAACAAACACTCTCAGGTAAAGATCAGTGAGAGCCTTGACACTTCTGTCTAAAAATTAAATCCTTTGCTGGACTGGATATGTAGAACTTAAACTGGCAGGTCCAACAACAGAACAACCATTATTTCACAAGGGCAGCTACCAGTGAAGTCAATAAATGCCTTTTCAAAATGTCATTGCATGGAGTGACAAAAACAGACTTCATTCCCCTCTGCTCCCTTTTGCATTTTCAGAACCAACATGCAGAAGCACCAGGAAACAAGCCCTGCTGGTCTTATACATTTCTTAGTAAGGTAGCAATTATACACCCCCTCCCAAAAAAACTTCTCATGTTTTTCCTTCTTTCACCCTTGTAGTTCTCTTGTTCTGGCACCTCTGTGATTTCACAGAATGGCACAAAAATCTCCCTTTCCCCAGAAAATCTAGGAAGATGATGTGCAGGGTGGCTCTTCCCAGCAGCCTGCAGGCTTCCCAGTCACGACTGGGGTATCCAGCTACCCACGATGGCACTCCAGCAGACAGAGAGGGCCAGGAAGGAGTCTATGCCCCCATAGGAACCACTATGGTGGCATAGGAACCACCTATATCCATGCACTGGGTCAAGGATCCAGGTGGGAAAAAGCCAGGAGCCTTGTCCAACACCATTGCTCCACAAAAGCTGTTTCTTCAGCTCCTGCATTTCACAGAAGAGGTGCGACAGGCTCACAAGGCAGCTGGGAGCAGCCCCAGGTGGACCACTCCACAGCCTGCTCATACCCAGCAGGTGTGTGGCATGCAAGAACCAGTATTGACTGCCTCTCGCAAGCCCATCTACAGTAGCCTGCCTTCCCCAGCCTTCTCTCACCAGTCTCCACGTGGTATAAGGCTGGCTCCCAAGGGCTTTGCATGTTCAGTATGTGGGGCAACATACCTCAGCAGTTGTTGGAAGCTCTCTCGTGAAGCTCCTTCAAGCTGCCCTCAGGCTATGGCCACTCAGGAACTGCTCAAGTGGGTCTGTGCCCTTGCTGGCAGCCACCCATGGGGAAGGAAAGGCCAGGGCAACTGTCAGGAGCTTGAGGGGTAGACTTGGAAGAAAAGAGCTGCCACCTGGATGCTGCTGGCAGAGGTGTCAGTTGTGCAGCAGCTGGGGCTGGGCAGGGAACGCAGTGTGTGAGGGAGGCAGGTGTTGTGGCTGTAGGGTTTTACATGATGGGGCAAGATCCATACAGGGCGCCATTATGCAGTCAGTGCCCACAGTGCACATGGCAGCTCTGGGCTCTGCTTCTAGCCTGGCTGGATGATGCTTAGGGCACCCTGGGGTTCCGGGTGCTGCAGTGCTAGGAACTGGCTTCTGGTTCCTGCACAAAGGGGAAAAGGCAAGTGACGATTTTTGGAGACTTCCTCCGGCAAGGGACCATGCACCTGCAGGCCCTACCTCCTGTGTCTGCAGGTTTGCTGTTTGCCAGGGACCAGGATTAAGGAAGTTACAGAAATACTGGTGAGGCTTGGCAAGTCTTGTTATCTTTGCTGCTCTTTCGTACCGGTACCAGCAATGCTGCCAGGGTTAACCTGGAGTCCATCTAGAGTGACTGCAGAGCTCTAGAACTGAGGTGAAGGACAGGTGGCCTGGTGGTGCTCTTATGAATCCTGTTGGTGAGGGGAAAAGTTCAAACGGAAGTAGGCATATCCAGTGCGATAACACCAGCCTGCACGTCTAGTGTAGCAGGCAGACTTTTCGAGGAGCAAGGGCTATTCAACAGCCAACGAAGTGAGCAAATAAGCTAACTAACCTAGTAAGGAGGACTTCAAAGTAGATAAGCCAGGAGTAAGGGAACAAGGAACAGAGCAAATGTGTCTTGGGGGACAACAGGACAGGCAGACTTTCACACGTCACTTGTAAAAGCAGCATAATTCAGGACTGATTTCAAACAGTTGTACGCAAATGTGCATAGCATATAGAACAAACAAGGAACCAGCAGTCTGGCACAGCTGGTGGCCTGCAACTTCACTGGGATTACCCTTAGGAATCAATACTGAGAGTGTCTTCATTAATGACCTGGATGATAAGATGGAGTGTAGTTTCATCAAGTTTGCAGATTAAACCAAGTTGGAGGGAGCAGATGCTCTTCAGAGTGACTGGGACAAGCTGAAGAAATGGACTGACAGGAACTTCAAAAAGTTCATCAAAAGCAAATCCAAAGTCCTGCTGCTGGGGACTGTCTGAAGATTGTCTGAAGACTGACTGACTGAAACAGCTCTGAAGAAAAGGACCTAAGTGTTCTGGTAGACAGCAAACTGAATGTGAGCCAGCAGTGCACCTTGGCAGCAAAGAAAACCAAGAGGTCCATGGAAGTAATCCTTCCATTCAGCAACCGAGAAGACCATGCCTGGAATCCTGTGTCCAAGTTTGATCTCCTTGAACCACAGTGCAACATTGTCTGCCTCCACACACAACCAACAACTGCATTCTTGATTCCTTCTTCAAATATATATTTGAAAGATAAAGTTGGATCATTGATGTCCTATATCTAAGACTGACCTTGGTTATAGGAGGACAAGGTTGACCCAGTGGCAGACCTGACAAGATGGTAATACTTCTCACACAGGCAATGCAGCAGCGGCAGCTGGAGGTGCAGCCTGTTGTCTTCAGGAACTCTGAGCAGAGTGTGGCTCCATATGGCTGTTTTCGAAGCTTGATGGTGCAGGCATGTGGCACATGAGGGCGAACAGATGGTTAGTGTGGCATGCTGAAGGGTGTTTGCATTAGTAGGCACAGTAGCTTCCTAAATATGTTCTCAGCCAGCGATATTCCAAGTGCTATGCAGTGTAGATGTAGCAAATTGGTTTTAGAAGGAGCTAGCCATGAATGGAGTGGATGCACACTGCTCCAGATTAATTGTCTGGGAGAAACAGCAATTATTCCCTGAAGTAGATCACAAGAACGGTAAAGCTGTACCCTGAATGACGCAAAACTGTTTTATTTAGCTATGGCCCAGGCTGAGATTGTTTATTCCTTCTGTGTCAAGGATCCAGGTGGGAAAAAGCCAGGAGCCTTGTCCAACACCACTGCTCCATAAAAGCCGTTTCCTCAGCAAGTCAGGAGCTCCTGCCTGGCACAGAAGAGGTGTGACAGGCTCAGAAGGTAGCTACAAGCAGCCCCAGATGGACCACCTCACAGCCTGCTCATACCCGACAGGTGTATGTTTTATGTTTCATAAAAAATAAAATTACCATTTTGAAATTTTACATTATTTTTGTATGTCATTATGATGTTGCTATACTATGTGTATATGTTTTTTTTTTTCATTGCTTTGTTAAGCTTTATAAAAATAGTCTTTAGATTTTTTGGAAGAGCATACTTTAATCCAAACTCCAGATTGGATCTAAACATTTTTCATCCCTTTTTCCATTCTGGGTAAAAATATGTTAGAGTCAGCCTGACTTGAATTTCTCCTTTCCCAGTGTATCAACAGTTCCTGCCAAAATGATGATCAAAGCTTTTAACAACCTCATGTTGAATTTCAGTTATATGTTTAATCCAGATTGACATTAAAATTAGTTTTGGTTTATGCACTATTGTTTTCAGAAATAAATCAATTTTACTTGGGGGCTTTATTTCATGTCCCTGAATGTCGTGTGAAGAAGCAAGAAACATGATCTGTGTAAACCATAATTTTATTCACTGAGAAGAATTAACATATATAATACACATATCAATATTTAGTAAATACACTAAACAGATTATCAATGCTATGAAAACAAAAGAAAGGTAGAGTTGAAATTTTCTTGAGATTATTCTCTTAGGCAAGCACCATCAAAGCAGTCATAAGCAATTAGTTCAAATTTAATAAAAGGAGCCCTGAATGATTCTTTGCAATATGTACTGTAATTATTTGTCTTAATTTAGATAAAATGCCTTTTTGGGCCTAGGGAAATAGCTGAAGAGAGACAGACTCTCATGAAATAGGGTTTTTACTGAAAAATGTTCTCCTAGTTTCTTGGGCTTTAGAGATCAATGCAGCAGCTTCTAGTTAGGTAGCTGTAGTTGAAGAAATGTGTTGATTAACAATGCTGTTGTTCTATTTCCTTTGGAATCATTTGAATCAACTCAGTGCATCTGGTAAGTGTGGTTAGAGACCTGAAGAATGTCATGTTCGTAGTTTGACTGAAAAATTTTTAGTAAGGAACTTGTTTCAATAGTAGATTCTGGTTTTTCAACTGGTTGAAAATTACCTGCTGTTGTTAAAAAAAAAAAATAAATCATTTTTTACAGAGAAAACCTTAAAAAAAAAGCTGAGGGGAGGGTGAAAGATTTTTAATTTCCTGAAAATTATAAATATATTATTTGTTTCAGATTTCCAGGTTTCACAGAATATTAAAAACAACAGATATTGTCAACTGAATTTAAAAATTCAGTGGTTTTTTTCTGTTTTAAGGAAGAAAACAGACGATATTTGGCTAGAGGTTGTAACTACCAGTTGGAAACCACCGTTGGAAACCTTGATATCTTTAAAGATTGTTAGCCTAATTTAAACTCAAATGTTGTGGGTCAGATACAAGGAAATCTTTATAAATAATTATTTTTCAAAATCCAATCACTGAAGTAAAGCATCAGAATTAAGAGATACTAATGAGGCAAAGGTCACCCAGAAAGGGTTCCGTAGATGAGCTTTGTCACTCTGGATAAGTAACCAGTGTAGATTTACCTGGGAATGAAGAATAATTCTATTTTAGGGTGTTCTTTGGGATCTTTGGATGATCAGGGGACTCTACAGTTCTGGGGGTTTTTAGCTTTGTAAGCGTGCATCGGCATGTTGACTCAACACATAGGCTTTATGTCCAAGTAAAAAACAATGCTCAAGGATTTATATATTATTAACAGCATCAAAGGAACTTAGTTTTTTCCTGTATCTTGAAAAATAAGAGGATATATAAATCAAACTAGTCACATATTACTCAATTGTCAGCAATATTTTACCTTAGCTGGAAACATACTGCATTCAACCAGATTGCAGAATCATGTCAATTAAGGAAGAATAAATTATATACGATTAAGGTATTTTGACTTAAAGACTGGGAAGAATATGTATTTTCAGAACAATGAATCAACCTCAGAATCATAAAATTGAGTATAACAGGTCTTGGTGACTCAGGTCAGTTTTAATTGATTCAGTGAGAGAATAAAATTAATACATAAAAACTTGTTTATTATATATGTAAGATGAGAACTAGTTGAAACGGTCAAAAAGGAGAAATAGGCAAAATAACATTGAACAACTTAGTGAAATTTTCCCAAGCAAAGTGTAGTAACAGATGCACCCCAGCACTCTTGGTCTCCCTATTGCTGCCAGCCACATGATGGTACACTTTACCTCAAAGTCTTTACCTTGTTAACTTTTTAAGATTTCAAGTATTTGTGCATGGTGTTAATTTCTACTAATGAATTATTTGTATTTTAATATCTTAATGATACTTTTCTCTATGTGAAAAAAAAATGAATTCTGTTCTACGCTTTTTATTCTTTCTTTCTCTTGCCTTGCCTTGCATGTAAATAAAACAACACTGACTATGTAAAAAATGGTAGTCTTGGCAATGGAAATATCTATATTAACTAGCTGTGGCAACCTGAAATGTATTAGTGAAAGTAATAATCACGTGCTATTGTATTAAACTTGGCAGTTAGATTTCTGGCTCTAGATTTTTTTTAACAGACTATAATTTCAAAAGGAAGTCAACTATTTTTCGTCGGTATATGTTCTTTTGACTGCAATAACATTAAACTGTGAGAAATGAATTTCTGGTTCTCTTCAGTGTCATGAGTATGTAGTGACTATGTAATATCACTTAAAATCAGACTCTGAAGCATTAAACTAGAAAGAAAATATATATTATGCCATCTATGTCTGTATTCTATTCCAATAACAGTAACAATTACTTGGGGAAGGACTAATTTACAAGTTCTATACATTTGGGAGATTTTTTTCCTCTGGATTCTACCATAGGTAACTGAACACATGGCATAATATTAATTCTCAAAATTGCATCTATCCATCTTTCTTTGCAGTAATATATGGCCAAGGAAGTAGAACCAGTTCCATGTTCTATGACAGCTATGATCCAAACTTTTATCCAAATAATAAGGCTATTTTATGATGGAGTCCTGAGCTTTCCAGCCCCACACTGAAGCATCCTTCCAAAAGCTATGAGTCTTTTAAGACATTCATCATACTGAATTTCAAAATAAGAGCTAAATTCATTAGGTAAAACACACTTTAACACCCTGTACTGTCATCTTTCTTGAAACTAATGACATTTTTGTCATACGTGAAAAAAAAACGGGACTGAAAATTGAGCCCAGTCTCAGGGTTTGCATTGAAAAGTAAATACTACTGAAAAACTTGACTTTATTTTCAAGAATTTTAGAGGATCATTTCACCATTAGCTATTCAAAGCAGGTTATGGTTTAAGATTAGATTTCTGGCCTCTCTTAGTCTATTGTTGACCTTAAAATTGTCCTTTGGTCTACAATAGACATACTGTACCCTGTTAATTGAGAAGTAATACTGTGGCATGGCCTTTGAAACATAAGAATATCAGCAGATAAGAATAACTCGTGTAATACATTGAGCTTTAGGATGGTTAGTCTGCACACTTCTAAACAAAGAGCTTGCTTATTAAAAGTCTTTATTCTTAAGTTTCCCCCTGGGGATGGAGGGAGGGATAATGAGCAGCTGTGTGGTACTCGATGGCTGACTGGGTTTAAACCACAACAAGAGCTTTTGAATTATATAGATAGTACATTTTATGGCTTTGTTATTGTTATTGTTAATATACTTTGTAAGTTCTCCTTTAGAAATTAAAATAGTCATGCTTTCTGCTGCTTACATGTGAAGACTTTTTTTCCATGATTCTTTTTTATCATCCATACAGTGCATTTTAGAGAGTGCAGACTTCACAGATTTTCTGACAGGGATGATATTCAGCCCACTAAGCAGCTTTTCTGTTCAAGGAGTTTATTTAAAACTAGAAGAAATAAACTTTCAGGACTAAAATGACGCTTTGCACCTTGATTTGGTTCTCTGCTTCATTCTATTCTCTAACCTTTAAATGTTTTAACCTCTCCCTGTGCCTGTCAAATGCTATACGATATCATGTGGAAAAGCTAATACAACTGTTACTGTAGCTCCTCTTGAGTTCTTGCTCAAACTGGTTCTATGATTGTGCATCATAGTCGTTCACCTCCATCAGAGCTTTAGAGATCAATTTGTCTGTGAAATCTCTTTTGATTTAGAAACAAACAAATGGATTTCTATTTCACTTCAAAAACTGTATCTGGGTAGAAATGTATGGGAAACATACAGATATGTATATATGCATAAATACATGGACACATTCTGGCAAATGAATCTGCTGAGACTTTAATGACATTTTGTTCAATTCTAGTTTCTCCTTATCTCTCTGGAGAAGGAATTAAAACATATGGTTATAAATTCTCAATTGTGGAAGAAGATTAACTTCCATTTCCTTTTTATTAATTTCTAAGACCTTCTAGTACACCCAGTATTGTTTTTGTAACCAGTACTTGTTACAAAAATATAAAGACCTCTAAAATTCTTGTGATCTGGAAACACATGATGGAGAGGGAAAGAAGGAGAACAAAACTGGAAAGTTTTGATTTCTTTTTATATGTAAAGAATTGGATGGGAAAGCAAGTTAACCAATACAGATAAAGAGTCTATGTAGCTGACAGACAAACTGAAACCATTCTCCAGTTTGACCTGGATATGGTCCAAGGAGAAAAGTTCTTACAAAGAGTTTTCAGAGTGTATTGCATATGTAAAAGGTGAGGGGAAGACAAGGGAAACATGTAGGAACTCTGTAGATGGTATTACACGGAAGAAATGTCATTGAAGAAAAAAAAAAACACTAAATGCTGTAGTGACTTCCATTTTTAGTGAAGTGTAAAGATATGAGAAGACTTAATTGGAGCAGAATGCATAATACAAGTAGGGACATTGAATCTTGATATTGCTGCTAATGGAAAGTCCATGGAGCTGTTGGCCCAGAAAAGGCATGGTATTGCAAGTCATGGGAGGAAAATGAGTGAAAAGGGATTTTGCACTTTGTGTTTTTTGCTGCACTTTTGCCACAGTAAGGCCTATGAAGCTTTCATTAAAACGTGCAACTACAGTGCTCATATCTTAACTACAGATACAAAAAAAATACTTGAAAATGTTTCCTAAAAACACTCACAGAATATTTTCCTTCTGTATTATAAGTTTCTTTAAATCTCTCTGATATAAAAAAAAATTATTTGCTACCTTATACAAATTTTGACTACAGTTTTTCAATGCATTTTGCAAAATCCCATTTTAAAGATCAAAATATACTTAATAATAAGCAAACCATTTAAACATAAACATTTTTGGTGACATTTGTTCCCCAAAGTTTTACTCTGTTGCCACTCAGCATGTATCGATTCTGGCCTCAGGAATGGTATTCCATTCTTCCCCCATTTTAGCAGCTGATAAATCAAAGGTGACACAGGAAAATGAACAAGAATTGGGTCTCTAGGGAGAGGGGTAAGGTAGTCCTTTCCAGCTGGGTGGAAAAACAGCTTCCAAACAACTCAATCTTAGACTTAAGAAACTTACTCAGTGTTCAGAAATAGTTTATAAGGTTGATATTTTCTAGTTGTTATATCTTCTTAAGAGAAAAGTTTGTTTATGAAAAGTGTGAGTGTTCTTTTCTATGATTTACCTATTTCTGTTTGATAGTTTTTCCATCAGCTCTTTGAACAGCTTCTTTTCAGTATCTGCATCTTTTTACCATAATGCAGTAATAACGGCGTGGAAATGCTTTCTTAACTTAGTCTAACTTTTTTCTCTACCTCCTACCGGACTTCTAAGAAATTGCCCAACAGAGAACTGTCTCAAGTTGGCTCTTTTATCCCTGGGCAAACAAGGGCAGAGGTAAGTAAATTGACGCAAGATTTAGCTTATTTTGAAGAATAAAAGCAATTATTTATTTCCTTCAAAAACACATATTTGCTCTGAGAATTAAAAGAAAAAAGACAAGCACCAAGTTTGCTTGTGCTAGTTAATCAGATAAACACGAGCTGCATAGCACAATGGATTAGAACAGAATAGAAAAGGTAGTGAGAAAGGGAGCGAAAATATATCTGAAAATTATAAAATACAATTTCTCTTCATCTACCATCCATGGCATGTATTTTCTCGGCCAGTAATTCATGTGTTTCAAGTCATTACTAGGTTGAGCAGTTGACTAAAGGGGCTGTGCTGGGAGGCTGCTCCTGCTGTTTTAATCAATATAGCATACAAAAACAAGCAAGAAGCCCAGCACATCCTTGAACAGCTGATGCACTGTTTACCTTAGGTCCTGCTAGGAAAATGAAATAAAGTCAATTGGAGCCTGTTGAACTGCTGTGGCTTTACAAGAGGGTAATGTAAGAAATTCTGTATTGCCTCCTAGCTGCCTCCAAGTCTTGGTAAGTTTGAAAAGAGGCATTCCCTTTGCCACCGAAACAATTCCATGACAATAGACTTGGAAAAGAGACTGCATAATCACTTGGAGATGGCTTCTTAAGCCTGCTTGCCTATGCCAAGCAGGTGGAATCTAATACTTTTGCCCTTTTTGTCCTTTCTTTACCATTCTCCTTTCTTATTCTGATTTTGAAGTGGTTTAGTTGCCACTCTAACTCACTGCTACCTCAAGAACTTATTTTACTTCAGTTTTTCTTCCTCAGATTTGTCCTCTTCTCCAGGCCATCCAGGTTATTGTGTCACAAACCTTTCTGTAATATCCTACATACCAAAATATCTGTTTTCCTCCAAACTTTCATCTTCTGTTCTCACTGGTTTATGTCTTTTTGCCAGCATCCCTGTAGTTCAGTATCACAATTAACCACGTCTCTGACTGTCTTCTTACTATTCGAAGGTTCCACGTATAAGTTTCAGGTCTTTAGCTTTCTATGGTAGAAACTCACACTTAATGTTCTCTAGATGGGGTTTTCAGTTGCAGAACCCAGAAGACTTGAGCGTATTTCAGCTTATGCAAAGAGCTAATGTGTGCTTTTCACACTAATGAAAAGTCTACTCCATAGTTGAACAAGTTTCATAAAGTGAAGCAGTGCTTATCTAGAATAAAGGTGTTTTACAGAAAAGCCCCCATCTGCTTGCTTTAATCTTTCTACACAAGGACCTTGTCGAAGTTAAAATAGTTCAGGCCTTCTCCAGGGACCTGTATTTTAGGGCATAATCTTTTGCCTATTGGTTTTCAAATATCTTCCAAGCCAAGGATGTTATATTAAGTTATTCATTAAAGAACTTCATTGACTGTAGAACAGCCTATGTACTTCCCTCCGAGTGTCCCAGACTAAGTAAATTTTCAAAGTACTTCTTATCTACATTTTTTTACTTCTGGAGATTAGCTTTATTATTTCCCATTCTCTTCAGCTCTTCCAGGAAGCCATGGTTATTTTACTCATTTTACCACAAAAAAAAAAAATACAATTCTAGTAAGTCTAAACCCAAGTTATATTATTTAGAATATTAATACAGTTACCTTTGAGTTTTCTTCTTTGCATTTATTCTCCGAAATCTTTGATTTTCAATGCAATAATTTCCTACTGCTTCTTCCAGTGTGTTTCTGGGATTGTGCTTCCTCTGACATACTTGCCACAGTATTATTTTAATCACCTATGCAGCTTAAGACTTTGTGGCCTGCATTTCCCTTCTCTCTCATAATTCCCAAGGCCAATTATCTCCAGGGGACTATGTACACCTCATGACACCTTTGGTTATATTTTCAAATTTACCACTCTTTTACTCCGTCTGTGCTTAATCCTGCACACCCACCTATCTAATCCTCATGGGCTTTCTGCCACTACCAGTTGTTAAATTAGTGTATAATGGGCTCCTTTTTTTAATGTACATATTTTTAACGAGACCTGGTGGAAGTCCATAATATGAAGAAACTAAATACCTTTGTTAGAGGTTGTTTTTAGTTATCTGTCTTGTGATTGGTAAGGATTAGTAGAAAAAAAAAGTTTAAATAAATTTTAAGATTGAGGAGTTTCTTGTCTGTGAAAAGCAGGAGAGCTTCTTCCTGCTCTGATCTTGACTGTGATTAGGAAAAGACCACATTAAATATTCATTTCCTTCAGGTTCCTAGATTATTAAGGGATTAGATCTCTTTCAAATAAATTTCGCTGTCAAAAGCACAGAGTGCTTAATGTAAAATGAGTAACTATCTTTGCAGGTTGCTACTGTCATTGACTATGATCAAGAGAAGGAGGATTCAGGATTCAGCAAAGTTCTGTTTTTCTTAAATATTTTCTCTTGTAAAAGATTTATACACTTACTCCTGCTTTTGAACAGAGTATTTTATATTGCACCTTTATAATGAACACTGGTGAAAAAAGCATTGCCCTTGAACTCAAGAGAAAGGGCTTCTCTTCCTGGTTCTTCCACTTGATATTATGTCCATTCTTCAGAATCTTGGGAATTAATTTCACAAGTCTGTACCTCAGTTTTGTCAAGAGAAAAATACAGCAATTCTTCTGGAAAATAGTTTGAGTTCTGCTAATTAAAAGTACTTGGTGTTATTTCTGTTGTATTTTTAAAAATATATTCATTATTACTTACATAATACAAGATAAAGCTTTACTCCTGACTAGAAAGCAGCTGCTGTACTGAAGGATGATGACTATGCAACAGTACATAGTAATGCCATGAATACTTCAAACTACAAACTAGAAAATTAAAACAGCAGAGGGAACTTAGGGAGACAAAATACAGTTACTTGTTTGTAGTTTACCTTTCTAATGCTTAAGCAAAGCAAACCCAGCTTCCTAATCTATGAGAAGATTTTGACTTGGGAACAGGGGAGTAATGCTAGCAGCTGCAGTTGTGCTGTATTAGTATGAGTAGTTCTATTCAAACAGTGGAGAGAGATTTTTTTAAGCAAAGAAGTATATAGAGTTTACTGATAATAACAGAACAGTACTCCACAATGGGTGAGCCAGACTTCCTGAAGAACCTCTTCACACCTTTGTACTGTTACTTCTTAGATCTGGTATGAACCCATGCGTATTACAAAAGGGCACATATCCAGTTGTAAGCTCCAACATCCGACTTCTCTGCCATGGGATAAATTCTTTCCGCTTTTCTGTGTTGCTTTTTGTTTGTGTGTGTGTGTAATAATAGAAGGAATTAATATAGAATTAATAAAATTTCTACCTCCTGAAGCACATAACTTCGCTAGAGGTCAGTAGCTGACTCTTCTAGTACAACTATCCATCTGGAATTTCCACATACATCCTTTCTTTCTGCTTTGAATTTTTGTGAAAGGAAGAAGATAAAATTCATCATTTCTCTGAGATATCTCCATGCCAGGCAGCTAAGCCAAGGCAGAGCTTTGGCTAAGTTACCTGTCCTTCAGAAATTGAAGTACAGATCTACTGTGCACACACTGAACCAATAGTCGCACACTGTGATCTGAGCTGTCAGTCTTACCACGAAAATAGTGCACATTGTGTCCACCTATCTGTCTGCTCTGAAACTTTAAGACAGAAATATACAGCCCAAATCTTCTGAACTCTAGCAAAGCCTTAAAAAGGCTCTCAGGAAGAAGATTCTCTTTCTGTTGCCTACAGAAGGAGACTAAACGGCTTTACTAGGTAAATCAGGTTGTAAGAGTGTGTCCCTGAATCTTAAATTTATGAGATTTTTTTTTCTTTTTTTCTTCAGCTGCTATGTAATTATATAATGGATACATTTTTTTTTTGTATCAGTAATTGAAGCTTATTCATGTAACAGGAAGGTTAACTACAAAAGTGAATTCTTCATCATTATCCCATGAGTTTCATACTCAGTACATGGCAGTGTCATTATCCTGAACTAACATGTTTTGCTACTTGTACTGACTACACACTCCTGTAGTCATAAGGTTAATTGTCTGGTTTACAATATTTAACATCACTGTAATTGCAGAGTAATTACACTGTGTTCAGTAGACTAACAATAAATTTTACAGGTAACAAAAATAAAAGTTTAGTATAATGGAAGTGTCATAAAATCACCTGTTCTAAAGAAATAACCACAATCTTAGAACATTAATCTAGGACTTGAGATGAAGTACTTTTCAAATTCAGCCCACACCCTTATTTTTGCTTAAAGACCCAAATCTTGTCATACATATATCATTTTCAAGTCATCTTTAGAGCTCTTTTTCAGGGTAGAGTTGGCTGGATTTGGGGTATCTGTTGTAAAGTAACGTGGAAACAGTACCACTCAGTCTCTTCCGAATAACTGTTGCCTAGGGAGCTTTGTTCACTTTAAACCAAAAGAGACCAGTATACTGACTGGAATATAAATGGCACAATTTGTTCCTTGACAGAGGTAAAGCAAAGCTGACCTAGAAATGTTCCTGACTTAGGAATTGTATCCAGCTCTTCTAACATAAAGGAAGGCAGATGCAATATAATATTACATCTTAAGGCAGAGTAATTAGGCATAAAAGGAGTAGAATATAAGGGGGACACTAGCATCCCTCACAAAGCTATCCTCATGTATCAGCTATTAATTTCTTTTTTTAAAATTAACACAGCCCTTTGTTAAAGAGAGATTCACAACCACCCCCACTCATATTATGCCATAGATCTACGGCTGCTCAGGGGAGCTCCCAGTACTCCAGTATCATTCACCTGTGTATTCATTTATTCTCTGTGTGTTTGTGCGTATTTGCTGCTAAATGGGTTTGGCACTTTACCCGCAAGCACAGGAGGAAAGTTGAACCCTTGGTTATTTGGCATAATGACAATTACAGAAGCGCTGCTTTTGTGAAGGCAATGGATAGTTTTATTTAAAGACCATTAAAGCCCTGAGTGAGCTGGGCCCTATCCTCCTCTATGTTCATTATTTAGATAGTAAGTTGCCAATGGTTATTGTCTTTCACAGGAAGGAAAAGGAGAAAAGAAATCACCTGTGCAGCAGAAAGAAAATGTCTTAATGGAGTTTGAGGAAGTAGTAGAGCAATCTGGACAGTGGAATCACTTGTGATTACAGAAAAAAAAAATGGTGTCAATTAAAGTAGCATGTCAGCCTTCATTAATTCCAATGCACTATCAATATGCTAACTACCAAATACTTTATCCTGAAGAATGACCCTGATGGATTGTAAAGTCTTTGTCTTCCTGGCATTGTGTTTCTCTACAAAGCCCTCTAGCTAAAGACAGGCACATTCTCCCAGATGGATAAGGCACACATTAACAGAGAGACAGATTTCACCCACAACTGAGTGAATCTTCTTTCCAAAGCTGGTTGCAAGTGTGCAGCGTGATTGTTCATTTACTATACACAAGAGCAGTACACTTCTACAGGTTTTGCAGCTCCTTTTTGGAAAGGGAATCTTTCAGAAAAGTCAGGAAAAATGTCAATAGTTCTTTCACACTAAGAAAACAGATAGATTGATTAATTTTATCTAATTCTGAACTTACTTGAATAAGGTGGATGGTGTAGCTTGATTTCAAATTGTAAAGCTTGTGTTCCACCCAGTAGAATTAGGTGATGTAATAGGAAATGAACACAAAGGAGAAGATGAAGATCTAAAAACAAAGCATCTAAAGAAATCAAAGGTGGAATATTAATTTGAAACAGGAGATAATGCAGAAAAGAAATCTAAATAATAAATAGAGTGGATAGTATGCATAAGTCAGTCTATGCTTTTAGATGTAACACAACAATATCAACGTCAAAAACTGCGTATGCAAATTTAATATATATTCAACCCACTCAAGCTCTAATTTCTCTGTGGGGATTAAACATGTCCTAATATCCCTTTCACCAGAAGAAGGCAGAAAGAGAAGGAGCCTCTAACGCTGAATTCTTTTAGCAGCTCCAGTGCTGTGGGCTGCTTCTCAGGCTTCCTGGATTCCTATGAAATCCTGCAGATATGTCTAAAATACTGTGGGTCATTTCTCATCCACTTCCAGTGACTGCTGCAAAATCAGGTAGACATCTGCCATAAATGCTCCTTTGCCAGAGTCCCTTGGCAGAGGAGCATTCTTTCATGGCTTAAAGTCACAATAACCAAAATAATGCCAAAAGAAGGTAGGGTAACCTGTCCTTTTTAAGATATGCCGGGTCATTTGGCTTCTATCAGATCAGGGATCAGAATGAATTCAAGCATAAAAATAGGTGTAATAATACTGTTTTCTCCCCCACTTTCCTTTTTGGCATAATAGCTCACTTAAAAATTTCTGACCAACAATTAATTAGGAGTTTTATTCTGCACAAGTGACATTTTAAACTGATGACAATTCATCTGAGAGCAGATTTCAGAGTGAGAAGCCAAACTGCAGGATTAGATAGCTAAAAAAAAATATACCTGTGAATAAAGAATAAAGGGATAACAGCAGTGTAAAAAGGAGCCCCAAGGATTAGACCCTTTACTTCCACACTCATAGCTAAAAACACACTGAATAGGTAGCTAAGAAGAAGGAAAACTGGGCAAGAATTACATGAAGGAGGCATGGAGTCTGAGAGACAAAATGAAGCCATTGAGATTTGACCAAAGAGAATGAACTAAAGGCCTGTAAGAGGGTAGTGAGAAGTAGATCAGTACTAGTAACCCTTGCAGATGACTTTTTGAAAATGAAGAGTAGAGAATATGACAACAATACAGTTGGTAAAGAGAAAAGGAATATGGATTCTTAGAATAAATTATTTTCTGTACTTGCCACTACTTCAGTACAGCTCCAAATATTATAAGAATCTGCTGCTAAAATCCAGTTTCTACATTTAGAAGTCATGTCAAAATAGACACCCTCCACTTGACAGGCACTTTTTCCCTCCTCCACTCTTACTCTGTTCTGCCATTTCTTTTCAGCAACCCATCTGTGAAAAAAAAAAATCTTTTTTTTTTTTTAATTTGTGTTTTACCTATGTCAGAGGCACTTAAGATTATGCTTTTTGGATATATATTAAAGAAATTATAATGCTTTGTTAAGTAAACATATATAAAACCATGGCAAGTATACTTTGGACTAGTGTCTCAAGCACTATTTTCATTTTAGAAATTAGAAAGAGAAAACAGTAACTGCTGCGGTTCTATTATTGTGATTATTTTATAATAAATACAGTGCTGCTGAATCTTCATTCTGGAGACATCTTTAACACTCCTGTGGGGACAGACAGAACTAGCTTTTCAGCTCCTTTGTCTTTCCACAATCCCACAATTAGTTTTTCTTTTCATAATACAATCTAACAAACATTGAGATCACAGCATGTTTTCAGTATAGCTGGTTGCAGTTTTGGCTTAGATGATATATTTGCTTATTTTTCTAGAAACAGAAGTTACTGACCTAGAGCTTGTTACATAATTTCTAGTGGGACAGAAGAAGGCCAGCCCTCTTAAACAACAGTTTTGTCGTTCAGGCATTCAGTCTGAACAGGGAGACCTGTTAAAGGCCCAATTTGCAAATCCTGAACTATTCTCCCTTCCCATGTGTATGACTCAGAGTAGTGAGTCTCTTTCTTGGCCCAGTAAGTGCTAAATTATTTAGCACCACTGAAACAGCTACAACAGGAGAGACTGAGAAAAATAAAACATTTGTCTCCTTAAACAAAAAGGTCTGGGTTGGATGTACAGCACTTGGGTTTCAAGGTCCTGCTTTGAATTCCTTAAACAGCATTCCTCTAGTGCTGCAGCCATTGGGCTGTTAGTAGGCTAATCTTTCTGTGTTTTGTCACTTTCTTTTGTATACAGATGACGTTGAGTTTGTGCATTAGAACTGAATGGAGTTCAAAGTTCCAAATTTTTTTCACAAAAAAAAATTCTCCTGGTCTGGCCAGTGCTATCTTCCGGATGGTTATGGTTAACAGAGACCATTACATTCTCAAGGCTTATATAAGAAAACAGAAGGGTGAAACACAAAGCCAGCATAGGCTTTAGGAGCCTATTGGGAACTTGCAGTGGGGATAAAGTCTGGTATAAAGTATACCTTTACCAAGCTTTTGTAAATCTGTCCTTCCCAAAATGTGACTAACTTGTCACCTGAAGTGACTGAATATATCCTAATCATAGACATCCTTGAAGAAACCAGCCAGGTATCAGACTGGGATGCCTGAAGATGCCTTCTAGCAGTTTTGGGCAGGAATGGTTAGGGGGCTGGAGCTATCATCCAGTAAGAAACTGAAGCAGTTTATGCCAGATGCTTCAGCTGTGGTGCCAGTTAACGTATCTAAGTTTACTTTGGTAGCTTCCATTCGGATATCTATGTGTAAAATACTGGGTTCTCATTCGCCATTTTGGGTGATATCAGAGGACCAAGGATCTTCCCAAGATAGTCCTTAACATGTTCTGTGTCAATGGCAAATAAGAGGTATTCTAAAAAGGCAGGATAAATAAGCAAGTAATACTGACTTTCATTCCATAACATTCTCTAAAATTTTCTCCCAGGCCTCCTTCTGAGCTTGTAGCTCAGCAGTGTGAATACAGAGAAACTGTAGTTATGAATCTGTATAATCAAAATATTATATAGACATTGGCATAGATTTTGGCAGAAGCTCAGAATTGTTCCAGGTGTCAAAGATAAACTAGGGACATTTTTTTTTCTTTTCACAGCTGTTAATGCACCGTCACTAAACACAACCAACAGGAAGTTCTACAAAGGTTAATGGGATACATTAGGGTATGGGCTTCATGCCCTCCTTGAACCAGTTGAATACCCCCACTAGTGGGTGTCCAATATGCTGCACACTCCACCAGTGTATCCTTTTACCACTGAGAAGGCTAGTTCTGCAGACACTCCTTGCCCTCAGAGGTGAATGCATGCTTGTTTAAAACACTTGATGGATATATTACTTGGGTGTCTCCTTTTACTGGATGTTATGTAAGAAGGACAAATTTGTGTCCCATGTTCTGTCCTTATTTCACACTGGACATCCTTAGTTCCCCTTGGAAGTAACAACTTTGCTTATTCACTGTCCAGACTGACTTTTGAGAATCTGAATTGAGATCTAGATTTGTCCCTATAATCCTACTAGCATTTCTCTAAGCCAGTCAGTTCACATCACTGCATTAAGACAGATGCATATGTCCGTCCCAAGCCATCTCTAATGAATACCTTCCTATTACTTCCAGTGATACCATTTGCCTCTGTGGACCTCAAAAAATGAGCCACCACTAAAAGCTGATTTAAAAAAAAAAACATTCCCTCAATTCAAAACCTTAAAGGCTTCCAACAGCAGGGCTGTAGTTTCCCTAAAATACTAATTATAGTGAATTAAATGACTAAAATGCTACTAATTACTTTTTAATTTCAAGAGAGATGTTTACAAAGCACAGTATAATGAGTAATACAGTACTTCAAATGATTACTAATGTTGCCATTTTGTCTGACTTAATCTCAATTAGTATAAATCACAATGTCATCATTGCTAATTGCCATTGCTTTTGAGCAAAATGCTAATTTCTCTTTACAATCATACAATTGCTGTTTGTTTTTTCCCTAAATTATTCCATTTAAGAGGCTCTGATGAAAAGAGTATTCAGAATAATTTATTTTCTAGAGCTCAAGAAAAGGAAACCATGGACTGAGGCTTTTGGGGTTTATTTTTCAGTAGTTTTGTCTCTTAAGTTCATTTTTTTCCTAAAATAAAAAAACAGCTTTCATCTCTCAAATGAATCATCAAGCAAGATGCAAATCAAACTGTACTTTCAAAGGATTTTGCTTATTTTACTGTCAGAAATTATTTTTATTATCCATATCTGAAAGGAAGCTTTGAATTTTTTTCACAAAGAAAAAGAATGATGTACAGTTAACTGTAGCTGTGTTCTTACAAGGTTCCCACTGTACCTGTGAAAAGTTAAATATCAGCAGAGAAAGTTAAAATTATTTGTCCAAGGTCAGAGAATGTAAAAAGGGAGTGGCAGAGCTGAAATCAAGCATAGAGCTCCTTATCCTACTTGTGCACTAAGTAGTAGTCTGTGCTCCCGCCCTCTAAAAGGCTCGCAGAAGTGGATGTCAAATCACTGGGTCCTTTGAACAGGGTATGCATCATAATGTCAATATATTTCTATTCTGGTGTTATATAAATTAATGGGCACAGGACTTTAGTATTGCTGTCTTCACCATTGTTAACTGACATCAACTTTGAACCTTGAGCTGCCAGAAATTATTAAAGCTCTTTTTGTGTGCGGTGTCAGCCTCCTGAAGGCATTGGTCTGTCTCTCCAAAACCCCTGGTGGGATCAAACTCAGTCATGTTACGGCACTTCCTCCTCTTTCTCTCCATCTTTATGGGAATATTTTCATCAGCAAGGCCTACTAAACTGAGTGGAGCTGGAAAGAGGCACTAGAGAGCGCCAGCGTATGCTATTGTCTACTGTAAGACATCTTCATGATTTTAAAGCAAAATTTATACTCTAGGACCTAGCCCACTTTGCTACACTTAGTACTAGGAATACGTATGAAAGACGAGCAGAAAAATCTTTCCCTCTGTGTTGAGAGATAATGGAACAGAATAGATCTGATGAGCTTGTAGTGACACCTTTCAACCGTCTTTCATTGCGAGATCTATGAAAGAAGGAGTCCTCAGTGCCCTTTCACTCCCGGTATACACTCGAGCAGTCCTGTGAAAAGCTGGATATTGTATGGAGGCCTACTATTTCCCTTTCATTAAGTCCTTTCTCTTTCCCTAGCCCAGACATAGTATTTCTGCTGCTTGGAATGGATGCTTAGAGGTAAGCAATAGTCATAACTTTTAAGGCACACTACAGGTCACAACTCTGTAACCCTATCTTCCAGGAATGAGAAAGGATCCATTTCTTATTTACTCCAGACTTACATTTCAGGTAAAAAATACATCAGTGAAAATGCAAGTAGTATATTTTCCCAACAGAAACTAAGTTACATCCCATTAATTCAGTAGTTGCATTTTAAGTATCACCTGATGGTTTGCTTCTACATTCTGCCTGCATAGATATTGCTAACACTGTTGCAAGAAGTTTACTAGTTCAAAGTTCTATCTTGAGACGAGTGACAGGTCTGGAAAGCAGATTGTCCTTATGGCATCTTTAAGCATTCATTTCACAGTTAGCGAAAGAGGAATGTAAGGGGATGAAAAGAACTTTAGTTATCTCTTTGTTTACCAACTACTGAGTAAAGTCCTAAATCCCCGCTGTTGGTAGGATTTCCAAGGCAAATTATGAGAATTTGAATCTGGTTGCCAGATAGGAGTGCATTTGTTTGCCTTATTACAGAGACATTTAGTTAGCTGCCTTCAGAAACTTAGTCATGCAGGATTCCTACTTTGTAAAAAAAGATGTTGAGAGTCAAAACCCAGTATAGTTAGTTGATCCTTACGTGTGAATGGAAAACACAACTCCAGACTAAGTCAGCATAAGTACTCCTGCATCTCTGAAAATCAAACTGGGCAAAATTTAAGAAGGTAGTCCCAAGTATTTCAAGTAGCTACTTCTGAGAAATTCCCATCTCAGATAGAGAGTTTACACATTTCCTGCATATTCCCAGTGGCACTCGCTACACAGCATTCACACAGGTACAGCATCAGCAGTTTTTGGATCTGCATGAGGTCATGCTGAAATACTGTGAAGTTAATCAGAGTTTTGCCGCTCTCTTCATTTTGAGCAGGCTGGGATCCAATGGGACTTTCAGTTGACCTACCTAGCAACACTCTGTGCATTAAGCAGCCTTTTTTCCTTGTATAGAACTCTCTTTGTAAACTTTGTGAGTCATTGTGAAGGCAGAAGGCTTTATTTTTTTTCCCAGCCTTCATTATAATGCAGTCAAATTGCCCTTCAAGAATTTTTTTCCATGCTGGTGCCTGAACTTTACCTTTCATACTAGTATAGACAATACCAGGAGGACTATGCCACTGTTGATGTAAAGAACAGGATTAAAAAAAAAATGCTGTGTCTAATCATTTTGCATTTTCTAATCTTGCACAATAAACAGACTAATCAATCTTCTAAGAAAACATGCCCTGGAAAGAAGACCTGCATTACAGAGTAAATAACACAGGTTTTATTAGCCTTGTATTCTAGTTACTTACCACCTAACTGTAGTAAATTGCTAAAGGACACAAGCACAGCAACAGAGGTGACTAGTCACCCTCTTGAGATTCTCTGCCTAAATTGTTGTTAGATTTTTTTTCATTCATTTTCACAGTTTGGGGCAGGGAGGGAGGGGGCAGGTAAGTGCACATCAGGAGATCAGATGGAGAACTGCATATTATTTTTACTTTATTTTTCAAAAGTGCTTCCCTCTCTTCCTTTTTTATTTTAAGCTTAAATGAGGTATGTAAACCTGGTGTGTTCTTATGACAGGAAATACTGCCTGGCTGTGTAATTATTAACAAAATAATATTTTTTTTTTGTCTTTCTATTTATCCAATGTATCTGTCACTGAAAAATGTGAATGTTATATATAATTCAATTTTTATGTTGTATTACTGTTTTCATTTAAATAAAGAACTGGAATTGTTGGATTGCTGTGTGGCAAATATCATAGACTCTTCGGTCTCTATAGTAAAAAGCCTGTTATATTTGTATACAGCTGAACTTTTTATGTTGACATACTTAACAGCACTAAGTCATTTAACTAAGTCACCATATTTTCATATAAATAGAGATATCACAACACTGAACCTCAGATGAAAAATTTATAACTTAACTGGTCTCCAAGTAAGTGGCATTCAGCACAGGGGTTCTGTTGCTGTTGAATACTAAAATGAAAAATTAATTTGTGAAGGTCAAATTAGGATTAAGATTTGTATTCTTCTAGATGGTGAGTTTGTTTTGAATCTGGATATAGCATTCATGTTGAGCTCCAGCATAAGATATTCACCTGTAAAACTTTGTTTTTCAGAAATGCCTGGAGACTTTGGAAGAATTAATGGCTTTACAAGATACTGAAATGTCTCTTTGGAAAGCAAAGAAGGAGTAAATGATCACTGAATATCTGCAAAAGGAACCTGTTTCCCTGGAACAAACAGGAGAAACCTTTGTGAAACCAAACTCACTATGAATTAACCAAATGCAATTATCCCACAAGTCTTTAATTAGAACACTTTCTATCTATGCAGGAACAGAAAGCAAATCCATCAGATTCAGGAGGCATGCAGAGTCTTAAGAACAGAGTATTACTTTCTATGAACTGTGCTCCCATCTCAGTGATCCTGAAAAGCTCAATGTTATACCTGTGAGAATTTCAGTGTAGATAGCATCTTCAGTTAATAAAGGCAGCAAATCTGTGAAATATAGTCATTACACGTTGCCTATGATAACAAGGATTAGATGTGATGAGCAAAGAAGTATGTGTTTTTCTTATGTTCCTAAATAGCAGATATTGCCTCTTCCATTTTCAGAATTCCCTGAAGGTTCGCCTGGCTTTGCAAATTTCCAAGACTAGTATGTGATCAAGAAAGTCCCATTAGAGCCCTACATTTTGCCAGTTTTATAGTAATGAACACTAAGAAGGAAAGGACACTTTCATAATTATAGTGTTATGGAAATATAAGACTTGTAGAAATTCTGTCTGGAAGTGACCTCTGAGAGGTTATATAGTCCAGCTGCGCATGTAAAGCAGTACAGTTTTCAACACTAGATCAGGTTAGCCATGGCTTTGTCCAGCAGAGTCTTGAAAATCTCAAGGATGGAGATTCCTCTGGGTAATTTCTCCCAATGAAATCCAGCTTCCCGGTGATTTTTTTTTTCCCTCAATGCCCAGCCTGAACATATCAAGACACAATTGGTAGCTTTTGCCCTGTTTTATACTGGCTTCAATAAGAAGAGCTGGACTTCACTATCTTTGCAACTACTGTACAAACAGTTACACGTTGCTATTAGATTGTCCCTTCGCTTCCTCTTCATCAGACCAAATAAACTCAGTTTTCTCAGCCTTTCTTCCTAAGTTATGTGCTTTAGGTCCCTGGTCATCTTCTCAGCCTTCCACTGGAACCTTTCCAGTATCTCCACATCCCTTCTAAAGTGGAGGGCAAAACTAGCCACAGTATTTCAGGTGCGGCATCACCCAATGTTGACTTGAGGGGGCTAATAGATTCCCCTGCTCTGCCTGTCATGCTGTCCCTATATATTATGGGCATATAGTCCTTAATAGACCCCTATAGTCCCTTCATCTCCCATAATCCAGTAAGTGGTTTCCCTTACTCACAGTGAGACTGCTGTGTTGGTTGATATTTAACCCTATGTCCATCATCAGGCCCAGGTTCTTTTATAGCAGGGCTGCTATTCAGCCAGTTGGTTCCCAGCCCACAGTGATGCAGGGGGTTACCCTGAATACAGAATTTTTCACTTTTCCTTGTTGAACCTCATGAGTTTTACAAGGAATTATGGATTGATTCTCTGCTTGTTATGGCAGCTACTTCCCCTACCAGCTGGTAGCTCATTACTATTGGCATTCCTTGGAAGTCAGTGCTGGAGCTGATAGTGTTTATAACCTTTTTTTACTCATCTTGATGATGAGACAGATGTACCTTCAGTACGTCCATGAATTGTGGACAGCTGTTGATACACTGGAGTGTACAGCTGCTATTTAGAGACCTCAACAGACTGGAGACATGGTTGACAGGAGCCATATGAAGTTCAAAAAAGGCAAATGCGGAGTCCTCTACCTCAGATGTAATAACCTCAAGCAACAAGACAGGCTGCATGCCAAGTTGCTAGAAAGCAGCTGTGCAGAAATGGGCAGGTGAGTCCTCATGAAGAACAAGCTGAGCATGAGTTAGGAGTGACTTAGATAAAGAAGGTCAGTCACATATCAAGCAGTGTTAGCAAGACTGTAGTTTGAGGGAAGTGACTATTCCCTTATATTCAGCATGTGTGAGACCACAGCTACAGTCCTGTGGCCAGTTTTTCTCTGGATTTAGTGGACGCTATCTGCACAGGGATTTTCCACATCACATGAGACTAACTGTTTCAGTCTGTTGAAGCAATTGGAGAATTAACAAAGCAAAACATCCAAATCAGCCTGCTAAACACATTTACCCCCATTTTAACCATGACGGTCTCTCTGGTGCTAATTTCCCAAAACAGCAGAAAGATCCCTCCAGATAGAGCCAAGGGCTTGGTTTTGACATTGAATAACATGTTGTGAAGATGAAACTATTACTTTTACTGGAAATTGCTCCTCAGTCAGTATTAGGGGACATCAGCATCTCATCTTATCAGACAGAGTAGTTTCAGAAGGAGAGGGAGACTCAAATGTAACATTTTAAACCTTTATTTTAGTTCTGTCCCTTAATGGGTGCCCCCATTGATTTCTAAAAAGACACAAATATTTTGCATTCTGTTTTCTAGCCTAGATAATAGTTAAGCCTTGAAGAATATTTTGCAATCCATTCTGAAAAAACAAGTCAGATGACCATATATGTTCCCATCTCTTGTGGCGTTTGTTAACGGGGTGAACACAAAGATAGTATCATTATTTAAATTACCAGAACTGAAAATGAATCCATAGGAAACAGGAAAAATTATCACTGGCACTCTTCAGCACCAAAACTCTCCTACTCGGTAGTGCTGCAGCCTTTTCTATTGCAGCTTTGATTTCTATTCCAGAAGCACTTGTTATTCCAACAAATATTAGTTCAATTTAAGACTGCTGGTTGAATTGGAAGGAGTATCACAAGAGCAAATGTGACATACGTATAGAGTGACTCTTTTATTATTTAATGGTTCTTGCTGGCTTTTTTGCTTGTTTGTTTCTTTGTTTTCTTGCTGTGATAAAGGGATTGTATAAATGAAACAAAATCTTATGCACGTAGAGCTGAATGGATAACAGAGACTTTTGATTTGCTTTTTCATTTTCCCAGTCACTAGAACCTAACAGTGGCTAAGCTTGATGTACTACAAAAAGATCTAAGTTCTTTAATAAAGTCTTGAAATATATAATCTCTTGTACCTTATCAGGTCACTGAATTATCAAACTATGTTTCTGTCATTACCAATAGCAATAATTACTATCTTATGTTCTAATGCAAGGTCATTTTGCTTCACCTGAGTAACCACTCTTTACCTCTTTACCTGTAAATACACACTGATACATCAGATTTTATCACCTTGTTTTAGAATTTCTGGTTACAAATGCCAGAATTATTAATACATGTAGAATCGGTGAGTTCCTTTTAAAATATAACCACAGTAGAAGAATTAAATAATAATAATAATAATAATAATAGCTGTGTTGAATTTGAAGCATGGTTCCTTTACTCAGGTCTCTTATTCCCAGTACCTACCATCCCTAGATGTTTCCAACACTGTTGCCATGTATACTTGAGTCCAAGTAGCTGTGTGACAACTTCCTTACTGTGAAGATCTTGCTCTAAACAAGAGAGGGATGGGAGACTTCCTTAAATGTTACAATTCCATAAAAGAACGAAGTTTTTCTTCCTTCCAAAAATCTTTTTTAGTAAAATGGTTAAGTAGATAGTAAATGTTCTGCGCAGTGGTAAAACTGAGTGCCACTCTTCTCTGTAGCATTAATACTTTTAAGTCCTGTACAGTAATTAGATGAAAAAAAAAATCTTTGTTACCTAAAGGTAACTACTATAGTGTATGAGAGATATTTTGTACAGAACAGGGGGTTAGCAACATATTTCTCAAACAGTGTGTTAGAGTTCTATAGCTGTCACTAAAATGTCAACCATTGATCTAGTGGTAATATTATCTGAGATTCAATGACAGTGGATCAATGGTGGCTTTTTAACAATAACCTTTATAATATGCTGGACAGCACTGGAAATATATCTTACTCCACACACCTAGTACCAGCTGACAGCAGTGGTACTGTTAACATGTACAAATGGGAAAAGAACAAACCATTAAAGCAGCAAGTTTGAAATCTTTAAGAAAGTTTGAGCACTAAACTCTGTCCTGAAAGAATGAAGGAAAAAAAGAAGTTACATTAATTAGAGTTTGAGGAATTCTCAAACATTTGCCGAAATATTTTCCCTTCCATACATATATTCACTCACCCACAGAAAAATGCTGATTTCTAAATCAAAAACCACTCTGATTTCAGAGAGTTCTTGATGTTACACTGAAATTTATTTTTCTAGCAGATTCCTCAGAAGAAGTCTGATTACTCCAAGTAACACAATTTAGTATTTTCACGCCTTTATTTGCAAGTTTATTTATTTCTTTATCTGACTGGAAAAATTAATCACAGCACTAAGACATGTTCAGTTTCTATTACAGGGTTGATGACTGATGAGAGATAAATCCATTCTTTTCTGTCAAAGAGGAATAGTAACATTATTTTCCCCCAGCTTATTATTTTAACCTGTGGTTATGGACACACACTGCATGTTACCAATGGCCAGTTCTGGGAACAAAGTCCTTATTTCAAGTCCCAGGCATTGAAGTAGCATTGTGATGCAAAAAAAAAAAAAAAGAAGAAGAATTATCCTAGTTTTAGAGGGAATTTCACACACGTTTAAAATAGTAATACCTGAGCAGATTTTTTTTTCCTGATTTGTAGTTTTTCATAAAGTCTTTATGGGTCTATTAATTTTGTTATTTATTTTTAAATGGGAAAGTTTTCTGCAGTACATAAATAGGTTAGGAAAATGTACTGTTCTTTCCTATTCTCCATGTCCAGTTGCACTTGTCCTTGGTTAGCTAAGGAAGACAGGAAATAGGAAAATTAGAAGAAAGAGAAGTATTTGTCATGAGACCTCCCATACATTTTGGATTATTTAATTGTGGACTTAAAAGATAAGAGTGACAAAATTTCTTTATATATATATATATACACATATGCCATACTATACTGTCCAAGGCAAGGTTGAGATTGTTCAATTGTCACAAGTGTTCTTCCCCATTCACTGTTGCTCTTTGTGATTAACGCTGACATAACATTGTTATAGAAACAGTAATGCAACTCCACAGTCCTTTTTTTGCAATAATCTTTAGCTCCCACAGAGGAAGATGATTAAAAGCTTTCCAAACCTTTTCAAATCAGGGATCACTCTTTCTTTCTATCACCTCCTATGGCTGTTAAAATAAAAATCACCAAAACTACACTGTTCTATTTGTCTTAAAAGACTCAAAAATAAAAAATAGCAATTCAATATATCTCTCAAGCTATGCAGCAGTAGCTGAGCATCCCTATAATACCTGAGATATATTAAAGACAACCTAAAATGAGGACTAGGTTCATATTGATGGTGGTAGGCAGACATGACAGGAACAAAGGCGACAGGACCTATGGATAGTAAGTAAGTCTTTGCACATGTGCAGAAATTTTTCCACCTCTTTCTCACTTGTCTTTCTATCATTCATCACCAGAATAAGACACTACCCTCTGACTTCAGGCATCTCCACAAATCAGGACGCAGTGGTCAGTAAGTGTCTGTAGACACTTGCCCACGCACAAAGTTTAACAGAGCTGCAGGGTGACAGCTCCTCACAGGCATTTACCGCAAGTGCAGGTGACATGTTTGTGCAGACTCAGGTTGAGGCTCTATATTTACATAGAGCAGCTCTGTCAGTGTGTCACTTGGAAATAATTCTGTCTCTCACTGAAATGGTGTAGTAAATAAGAAAGGTAAAAGTGAACAATCCAGTGAATAGAGGGATTTTCAGAAAATGTGTTTCATACAAATTTAGTGGTAGACTAAGGCAAACTAGAGCAAATTACCCTTAGTCTGTCATTCAAGAAGGCCTTCATTTCCAGCAAGGAGGTGTGAAAGGCTTTTGTTCTTATGTTAGTGCAGCATCTGGCTTTTCTACTGGGTGTAGTCATCGATACAGCTTTAAAGTCACCTTACTTGCCAAGGGAATATCCAAGGGCTACCTGCAAATCAAGGATAAATTAATATCTTCTCATCTCATCCGATTAAAGGGGATGAAAAAGAAAGTGCAGAGAGTTTTCAAAGGCCTCCTTTGTGATCTGTTAATCTCCATGATCATAATCTGGATTCCAGGATGATTTAAAGACACTTTCAATTCCCCAGCCACAGAAGTCACAATTGAAAGGTCATGAAAGCCTGGGCTGCCCAGCCCATATCTGCCACGTCCTGCGTACCTGGGACATTTTATTCGCTTCCTTTCCTCAGGCTTCAGGGATCTCCACCTCTCCTTTCCTCCCAGACACTCAGACTATGCAGAAAGCAACTTTGAACAGGAAAATGCTGCAGACATATATGAGCACATCTGAGCCTCCTTCCTGCCCAAAGGAAGAAAGATATGCCTCTGAATCTAAGGGACAAGATTTTATATCACGGAGGGTGCTCTTTATCAAAAAGTTATAAATTAACCCCTTCACTCCTTCAAGCACTCTAGTGAAGAGGAAGTGACAAATCAGCATGTGTTATATTGCATTGAAGTAAGTCTGGCTATTGTAAGGTAACTGATAACAGTGATGCACTTAAGAATATAGAAGTAAATACTAGGTAATTGAAGTGTACAAAGAGCTAATTCTCTTGCTAGATTTAGACAGCTGAAATTCCACAAACTGACTTTACTAGTATTAAAAAGTTTGGAATTAGGCCCAGCATCTCTCCTTTCTTAAGTAATCTCACCAGCAGAGTAAAGTTAGGAATTTGGCAATAAAAGCCCAGGATAATCAATATTCACATTCTAACACTAATCTGTCTTTTAAATCTATCTAGATATCTTTTTTTTTTTTTTTTTTTTTTTTTACTGTACAAATGAGTGGGATGGTTATATCTCTAAATGTCTATTCTGAGGCATATGGCCTCAGCCAAGGTGACATTTAATTCAAGCATCATGCATCACTGACACTTCTTGACACAATGCAGTGGTACTCAGTATATGAAAAAGAGGAGCAGAAGTCATCTTCCACTGTTAGCTAATTCCCTAAACTGAGCTCATCATTAAAAAGAAGATAGGAGCTGTGCCCTGGAGACTCCTGCAACCTTTAACAAACACACTAAAGACAAGAAAAATCACTTCAAAGTAGCCACGCTTAAGGCTTTTGTTTGCTTCCAGGTTCTAGCTATCTGTAAGAATGTAATCTAATTAACAGTTTGATTCCCCCCTTCCCACCAGCACCTCTCTCTCCCTCCAGGAAAGTGCTCATTAGGGAGAAAAGTCATCATTGTTAAATTCTGGGTAAAATTTGCACTTTTGCTACTTCTATGTGGAGTACTGTCGTGTGCTTTAAGAAGCCAAACTTGAAATGGAAAAAACACAGTTTGCTGCCAGAGTGCTCTTAGATGAATTTGGTCAAATCATTAAGCCTTTTTTTTGTAGAAGACATTGAGACAGACATCTTCATTACTTGAAATTCAAACTCTTCTTAGAAGGTACTGATTTTAAGATTTCATATAGTTTTTACAGTGCTTGGATCAACTGGATCTCAGTGACTACTGTACTACAAATGTACATCAGGTGTAGGTCTACTTACTTGTTACTTTTAAGTCTATCCAGACTACTTCTTAGTTGTTTGCCCATGGAATGTTTCTTTGCTTAATCATTAATTAAATAGAGCAATATCCCAGTTAAAGACATTACTGTAAAAGAAAGATGCTGCAAATACTTAGTGGGAGCTTCTCCATTAGTTTTGTAGAAAAACTGTAGACTATAAAGAACGTTGAGAGGAAAAGAGACATATGCACTCACATCTCAGACTAATTTGCACTGTTTTGACAAGATATGTTCAGAAGAGATTTCTCTGGCATCTGAGTCACCATTTGCTTTCCCTGTCATTTTCACAATGAAAGGAGAATGATGCTTTCTCCAGGCATAGTGGAAAAAGGTGATGCCATTGTAAAAGGCAGTGTAAAACCAACAGTAATTACTTACCTTTGTGCTATGATTCAGTCTTCTTCCCAAATACGCTTTGCTTCAGAAAAAAAAAGACATCAACAATGCTGTAGAGAAGTCTTAAATTAGAGCTTTTTTATCCAAAATTCACAGAGTGTAAACTACCTCTGGCCATTGGTAGGATATTGTGGGGATTTCCAAAAGCAGCTTAAAAAAGAGAAATGGCATGCATATTTCGTTTTATTCACATCACCTAATCAGCAGCTTTATTAATTGAGGTGCACATTTTCTCAGTTCCCTTGGGCAGAGGTGTGTATTTCAGGGGACACTAATGAGGGTCAGACTGTATCTTCTTCATAAGATGTTCATAAATTACTTTCTGCTGCTTAGGGAAAACTGTGTGTTCTATATTATGAACACATGGAGAATTCAAACCTACTCTGGCAAACGCTAGAGTCTTATTTTTTTCCTTGGAATTAACCATTAGGAGATCTGAACTTCACTTCTCTTTTTTTTTTTTTTCTCCCCCTGCTTCTGAAATAGGTTAGCACAGAGGCATTGTCACTGAACATTCCATCACCAATTGGCTCGGCCCTGGCCAGCAGCAAGTCCACCTTAGGCCCAGCCAGGTCCACTGGACAAATGGGAAACTTCTAGCGGCTTCTTACAGAAGCTGCCACTGTAGCCCCCACCACTACACAAAGCCAGCACACCACTCAAAATACAGGAAGTGAGGTCCAGCAGAGAAAGAGAAGATACTGATGTGAGAGCTGAGTTCCTCAGAAATTATGTTTATAGATTTTTTTTTGCTTTGTTTGCTTATTCTATAAAATGCAGATATTAATACTTATTGACCTTATGGGATGTTGTAAATTTCTATATTTGAAGAAACTGTGAAGTACTAGATCTGATTACTAATTAACACGTTTTAAAATTTGAATATGAGTAACAGGTTCCTTGTCAAATGTACAAACTTTCTGTGTAGTTGCTAACAATTTATCTAACAAAGTTTACTTGCTAATGAGCATCAAGGTATTTGTATTTAAATTTCAAGATGTGTTTCTGCTACTAAATGAGAAATTTTTAATGCCTGATTTAATGGAAGTGAATCAGTCAATCAGATACATCCAGGATAACAGGAGCACTGCAATTACAAAGGCTGTGCGGAAATGTGGGGTTTCTTAACAGCTTAATCTACACATTCCAATTAGAGTACATTGTTGTTGATATATGCCATGTGTTCAAGCTTAAATAAAGCTAATTAAGTTAATTTTAAGCTACTTTTTAATTAAGTAAATTAACTAATTAAGTTAATTTTTGCCAATGAAACTTAGCAGCTAGTAGAATTGCCAATTTTGCTATTAAATGGGCAGTACTTTTACCAACATTTTCCAAAAGTTTTGATGGAAGTTTGATTTTACACCTGCAAGTATGGACTACTGGTGTAAGTTGTTCACTTTCATAAGCTTAAGAAAGGTCTGAAGTTTGGGAATAAAGATGAGCCTGTGATTATAAGGGAAATGTTGAGGTTTAGGGGATGGGATTTCATACCATTTATTTAGTAGAAATAAGTGTACAAAAAAGGAGAACGTATTTGCAAAAATTTACCTGATAAATGTTTTTCATTGAAATATTGATGCATTTTCAATGTGGAAAAAACCCAACCAATGGTATTGTCAGTGACTGTCAGCCTCTACAGGCAATTAGATATATATTATAGTTAAACTCATTAAACTGGGACAAAGTGCTAAGGAAACTCTAACAGAATCAATGGCATTTTTTTCTCAGAAACACATACTGGTGTAGTCTTAGGCACAATTAGTCACTTTTAGTTGCTTCTTACAAATGAAGAAAACCACTCTTCATTTATATTATTATATATGATTTGTTCTGCTTTTCAGTAAATAGACTTTGTTTAATCTTAGCAAGTATTAAGTAGTAAATTCAGCCATTTTTGGCACTCCTTTGCTTTGATATGAGACATTGTGTCAGACTTTGCTGGCAGAGGACAGGCTGCAAGCACTTTTTAGAATAAATGCTAAAGAGTAGGGTTTGATGACATTTTTGCACAAGCGGTAAAATGAAGTCCCAATCCCATAGAACCTGCAAAATTCAGGTTAATTTCTCTGAATATTTTCCATTCAAATAAATAGGGAAAATACATTTAAAAATGTAGAAACTTTAGTTTAATTTTAGAATTGCTGAAATGCTTTGATGGACATTTGACAAATCTTTTCAACAATTCTTTTGTCAAAAAAGAATTGTAAAAAAATTAAAATACAAACACATAAGCTGTTTTGGTTTGGATAAGGGAAATATCAGGAAGGTGACTCAAAGAGATTTTTCTGCTCTATTTTGTGAGGTTTTTTCCCCAAGTTCTTCCATTCTCTACATTTTTTCTTTGGATTCAACATGAAGTGAATATTTTTCTGAGGTTTTCAATTTGTCTCTTGCAGCAAGTGCCATTACTGTCTGGCTGTTGCAGTATTCTCCTCCTGTGTTTGGAAGAGCCCTGTAAGAACACATCCAAAGCTGATGCTCCAAGGACAAACACAGTACCATTTCACACAGGGCTACTTTTTAAAATATCTGAAAGAAAAAAATCACAGCACTTGGATTTCAGTTTCAGCTGCCCTTGGATTTTGTTCTGAAACTTTTCTTCACAATCACAAAAACCAGTCAGAGTGTTGCACTGTGTTTCAGTACAGAAGAGACAGTTAAGTATTTCTGTGATACAATCTATGTAAATTCTTATGTCGTAGTTCAGCCCTGATCAGGACCAGACTACGCAGTCTGTCTCTCGCTCCCCCCACCCTCCGAGAGAATAGGAGGAGATGATATAAGAAAAACGGCTCAAGGTTTGAGATATGGACAGGGAGAAATCCTTAAAGTTACCGTCACGGGCAAAACAGACTCGACTTGGGGAAAACTATTCATTTATTTCTAAAATTAGCAGGAGAATGAGACAGGGAACAAGATAACCTCCCCCCACCCCTCCCTCTTCCCAGGCTTAACATTATCTCTACTACCTTCCCCTCCCGAGCGGCACGGGGAGGGAAAAGGGAATGGGGGTCGCGGTCAGTTCATCACGCGTTGTTTTACGCCGCTGTATCATCGTCAGGGGAAGAACTCCTCGCATTCCTCCTCTGCTCCAGCGTGGGGTCCCTCCCATGGGCCACAGTCCTTCGTGAAACTGCTCCGGCGTGGGTCATCTCTTCCACGGGGTGCAGTCCCTCTAGAACAGCTGTCCCAGCGGGCCCTCCACAGGCCACAGCCTCCTTCAGGCCTCCACCTGCTCTGGCGTGGGGTCCTCCACGGGCTGCAGGTGGATCTCTGCCCCTCCGTGGACCTCCATGGGCTGCAGGGGGACAACCCGCTCCACCATGGTCTTCACCACGAGTTGCAGAGGAATCTTGGCCAGGAGCCATATTACTCCTCCCCCTCCTTCTGAACTGACCTTGGCATCTGCAGCCGTTCCTCACAACAGGCTGGCAGATGCCTCTCAGGATCCTTTTTACATCTTATTCACTTCTCATCTCCTCTCCACTTCTTGCAGCCAGGCCGGGCCGAGTTGGGCCCAGTCGGCTGCCCGGCGGGAGGCCAGAGGGTGAGGCCTGCAAGGCCCATGAGGCTCGCGCCTCCCCCTCTCTGCCCCCCGCTCAGCTGCTTCACATCTTCTCCTCCTCTTTTTCCTGTTTTCCCCTACTTAAATACGTTATCGCAGAGGCGTTATCACGGGACATTCTGCTACCAATTGGCTCGGCCTTGGCCAGCAGCGGGTCCGCCCTAGGCCCGGCCAAGTCCACTGAACAAAGGGGAGCGACTTCTAGCAGTTTCCTACAGAAGCTACCACCTTAGGCCCCCCCTCACTAACAAAACCAGAACATCTTAACATGTGATAAAACGTCCTACATACTTGACTACCACAGAAATAAAAGAATTGCTCTTACCACTTTTAATACTAAGAAATACACACTTCGTGTTTTCCAAACCATTTGGCTTTTACTTCTTTCTTTATTGGTGTTTCTTCTTGCACTTCTAGCATACTGAGACACTTTTGGATACCTCTGTATTTACCATAGTCACGTTTGTTATGCTACACTAAAAGTTAGGATGTTAGTTTTGCTGTTTGCAGCAATTACTGAAAATTTTAATTTTTCCTAATTTTAGAATGAATAGAAGTCCGGCTCATGACCACTAATTTCTGTTAATAATTAGCCATATTAGTATAAACGTTTTTTTAGAAAAACAAAGAAGTAGATAAAATATATTTTAAATGGATAAACAACTCTTTATAAGGAGAGTTGATATGGAGCTATTTCCTCTTATTTAAGGAGAGCTGAACTGAAATTATTTCCTCTTATATATTCTGGAAGTTTTTTTTAGCTAACTTTTCAGTTGCAAAACACAATAGCCAGAATTAATTTTCAGTTGAAAACTGCTGTAAACCAAAAATAGTTTAGGCAGTAAAACAACAGGTTCTGGAGTTATTGGATCTTTTGGCTTGGGTTTTTGAAGCTTTTTAAATGAAAATCTGAGGCAGGCATCAGTTAACAATAAATTTTTAATGTAAAAGTTTCACCAGCAAATCTATAATCAAGTATAAGTTTAATAGTTACACTGTTGATAAACTGTATTTTTGAGAGCAAAACATGAATGTGTTCTTTCAAAAAGGTCAAGAGGCTGCAAGCAAGCCCTGAAGACAGATTTCCTTCATCACATCCTTCTGTTATTCTAGAATACTAATAACTGGTAGAAATTACCTGAAGAAGAATTTCTTAGAATTTTAGGGGAATCAGGTGAAACAGAAAGAAGCTAAATTTGTGTCTCACCTCTGAAACTCTTAAGCTGCTTCCAGTGTCAAGCAGGAAGTTCATGACTTGTTCTTACGTCTGCTCAGGACCATGCTGGAATCTGAAGTGCAACACCAATAAACACTAGGAGCTCCTGAGCCAGAACTTTTTCTGTCCTTATTAATGCCAAAAGGAAAACAATGCATGTCATTAATATGAAAAGTCAGGGAGAGGAAGGGAGAAAAAGAAGCACATACAACTTCAATGCATAGCTTCTTAAGGACACAGGGGGACTATTCACTTCATCTGGGGAAATCTATAGATTTTGAATCTTAGCTGTGAAATATTATAATACTAGCTCAGATTTCAACTTGTTGCTCCCCTCCACACATCTTTGCAATGTATTTGTTTTATCCTCTTGGATTATAATGCATTCTAATCACTATATATTTTATTATTATTTTTTCTTCTTTCAGTAATTTCTATACAACTCTAAGAGGATCAACAAGAGGGAATGTGATTTAGATGGCCAAATACACCACTTCTGTTCTTCTATGATTCTAACAGTAAAGTCCTAAGAGCCGAGGTAGGACTTCAGAAAAGAGAAGTATCTGAGTGAACAGCTTTGCCTTTGAGTGAGTCTTTTGGTTTCTGTGAGCTGTTAGATGCTGTTCCAAGCCCCTTTCCCTGTAGGATACAAGGCTAAGAAGGATTATTCAATCATCAAAACCCTGCTGGCTCAGCTTATGATATAGAATCCTCTAAACTCACTGTGGAAGTCGATGTGTGTCTTCTTGGATGTTTCAGGCACAGTTTTTATGTCTCTCTTGATATTTTAGCTGGCAAAAATGCTTTCAAAGGTGAGCCCTACAACCAAAGGGGCAGTGGAATTATGAACTGTTGCCAGAAGCTGATTTACCCAGAAGTCAGAAATTATAGTTAAACTAATTTCAGAAATTATAGTTAGACTAATTTCACAATGAAATATAAATTCCACAGACTTCTTTTCTCACATAGGAACCTCTGTGCCACTGAGTCTTTTTCACAATCAAGAAGCAGTGAATGTGCTCTACTCTGCATAAGAAGTAGCATTGCTCTGTGATTTGAGTGAAACTCCAGATTTTTTTTCTCTATTTGTAAAACTAGAGATAATCATATTATTTAATCAAATAGGAGTCTGTTGTCCACTAATGTTTTTAAAGTGATATTTTTCAAAAACAGGGGGAAAGTATCATTATTTTTAAAATTGCTGATTTCACAGATGTTGATTTCCTCTTTAATGCAATTTGTGATAATTTCAACTTCTATCTCTGTTCTTGAATGAAATGCTAGATCTGCAACAGAATTAGCATTATTTTAAAAAGAGACAGTTCCCTCATTCTCTTAGTTATTAGCAGGAAAATACACTACCATTGGTAATATGCAATGCTTTCTGATTCAGTTCTTATGATCACTTATGCCAAGCCAAAAATTGCCCCTATGTTATATAAACAATGTCATCAGGAAGTTTCTAGCTGACATATTATTTGAGTCATTGGGCACTCACATTGAGTCTTCAACATAGTAGAACATGTACAGACTGGTGATAAAAAAAAAAGCCTGCTTTAGTATAATCGAGTACTGATTAGAAAAAAAAAAACAAACTTTGGAAAAGGCACATCTCTTTCAGTGGGTGTAACATAGAAGCACAAATCAGATATTTTGCCCATGAAGTTTGGGATCAAGCCAGAAATTACATTTGCAAACCTGAATCATGGTTCCATGAGCACGTCTGTTCTCATCTTCCACATCACAACACTTGTCCATCAGTTTTGTAAATTAGTCCATTTCAAAAGAGCAACCAGAGCATTTGTAAACTGCACAAGAGATCTGACTGTTTTCTTGCCCTTTACTTTACGCCTAGTCAGACATTTAAACCTAAAAAGCACACTATTGGTAATTATTCTGTGATGAACGAGGACATTGACTGACTTACATTGACACAACATTTGCTTTTCCTGCCTGGAATACAGTCCCCACCTCTTGCCTATATATGTACATGAATGTTATATGAAATGAAATATAATTGAACCATCATAGATGAAACCAAATAGCAGAACTGTAGTCTGTTTCAGGCTATGAAGGCATCTTTCACTATGGTAGTCATTTTCCAGGCTACACAGGAAGGACTGATCCTAGAGCACTTACTGTTTAGTCTTATCTTAAGGTTCATGTATCTGCCACAAGTGAAAATGGCTCGTATTGTGCTACCATCCATCACAGTTCTTTTATCTCTGCATGTATGCATTTTTGTTGTGAGAGAATCAAGCTACCTTTCTCTTCCGAGGGTCAATACGTGCCAAGAACTGGCAGACTTCAAAAGCATTAATCAAGGAAAAAGGCAACCTCAGGGATTTAGCTGTATAACTGGTGTCTCTATCCTTGTTTTTCGTTCCACATCCTTACACCTATAGAACCTGCCTTTTGCAGAAATGAGCGCTCACTATGTGTGTTTTAACAGGGTAGGGACCCAAACACAGTGACCTGTCTGGAACACTGCAGTACAGTTTGTCCTGAAGAAAGGTATTTCATACGTATGCGGTGCGTACCTCTGAAGAATTGAGAAGGAGGTAGTGGTGAGAAGAGGACGAGGTAAGGTACCTGGATGCTTTGCAAAGTAGCAAGGAACCTGTAAGATATCCAAAGACTTTTGTTAGCACTGTATAGCCAAGTGAGATATGTGCCTACAATGAGAAGGCCTGAGGCCCCAATTCAATGTTAGAATAAAGAGATTTTGACAGTTATTATTTCAAGCTTCACCAGAAC
Organism: Chlamydotis macqueenii; assembly: GCF_036417535.1. Classification (NCBI taxonomy): domain Eukaryota; kingdom Metazoa; phylum Chordata; class Aves; order Otidiformes; family Otididae; genus Chlamydotis; species Chlamydotis macqueenii. The sequence goes on along the minus strand of NC_141560.1, from coordinate 46,480,010 downwards.
AGCTGGGTTTAACTTTTTGGCTGTCAAGAGTACTGCCATTTATCACCTAATAACAGCCAGTACCATTCAGATTTCCTTTAGATCTGTTGAATCAAATTGAAGAGACAGAAATGTGGAATGTAAGACTAGATCTCTAGACAGACAGTAGGAATAGGATTTTTTTTTTAGTGGAGACATCAACTGATTGTGTTGTAAGATGAATGCAAAGGTTTCTTTCGTGCTTGATAGTGATTTCAGGTTTCTTTCTTCTTCCTCCAGTAACTGTTGTCCAGTCACTAGTCCCTCTAATATTACCGTGATCAACTAATGGAGATAAAGAAAGAAAAAGTTCGGTAATTCTAGGTTTGTTGTTGGCTATGTTTTCCTACAATCTTCATGAATTTCATAAAAAAATTACACACAATCACCATACCTCACCTTAATTCCATTTAGCATCTCCAAACAAGACTCAATTGCTTAAGTTTTGTTTTGATCATCCGTGTATGACTGAATTTCATCTCAGTATAGAACTGTTGCTGACAAAACAATCTCCTCTGCTTTGTCCAATTTGGCTGTAAATTACTAAATCAATGTGACCTTCAGAAAAATCTCCTAGATGATTATTCAGTAGCCTTTACTGCCAATATGAAGCACTTCCCGTTTATCAGAACTCTTCACTAAAATAGATTTACTAATTGAACAGGTGGCTATTTATTTCAGAGGTGAGGAAAGTGAGATAGGTCCTGATACAAGATAACACAGAAGATGACTTCTGCAATATTGCTAAGAAATTTAATATACTGTTACAGTCATGCTCAGGCTGCCAGGTCCTGCCAGAACATATACTGTGCAAAATCCCATTTTTCTCCCTGACTGCTATGCCACTCTGCAACTTTATATCCATTTTCTTATTCTTAGCCTCTAACTCAGTTATGGCAGAACGGCTTTCCAAAGCTCTGATCTCTCAAAGACCTCAGGCCCAGCCTACAAACATACACATTTGTTTAATTTTTAATGAATAGCCCCACTGCAGGTATGGAGAATCAAGGCATGTTAAACATTACATTTCAAAGAACCTAGTGGGATAAAAATGGATTAATATTCTTAGTGCTACTAGATATTACAAACTTCAGCTGCACTCCTCGGGACATAAGCCTATCTTTAGCTAGCCTTGGATTAGAAAAGAACTTTGCACTACGCATGTACCACAGTGTACAGTGCTTGAATATGTATCTTAGGTCTTCCTCTGATGCATGTTACTGATCGCTGCTGAAAATGAAACAAAAAAAAAAAACCTGAAATCTGTTGTCTAAAGCAGGATTGTAGCTCCTGTGCTGCTACAGACTTCAGTGGCAAAATATATTTTGGGTAGGTTGTGCAGTCCAACTCTAAATGATGACTTTGGACATGAAGAAAGGCAAAAGTCGTTTCAGAGAGACCCATTGCCCTGCAGGACTTAGTTGGACAGGCTTTTTAGGGCAATGAGAAAAAAAAAATCTACTATCTCCTAGTTTTCCTAAAGAGTTATAAAAGACATTTCATTTCAGATTCTGGTTTCTTCTTCCATTTTCTTTGGTGCCTCATTAAATATAATTTTAAAAGGCAGCTCAGTAGATCAGACATTAGAGAAGCCTTACTAATGTCATCCCTTTTATTAATATCTTTCATTTCTCTCCTCTTCTTTTCCTTCCCAATACACTTGTCAAAAGCCATTTTAACTCCTACACATAGACGCAACATTTTTGGTCGCTCTTTTTTGATACGCTTTTCCCTACAAGTAGTAACTGACTCCGCAGTGTTCTCCTTTCCTTTTTCCCCAAACATTTCTAATCCTTCCTGTACCAATGTTCTGGTTTTGTTAGTGAGGGGGGGACTAAGGTGGTAGCTTCTGTAGGAAACTGCTAGAAGTCGCTCCCCTTTGTTCAGTGGACTCGGCCGGGCCTAGGGCGGACCTGCTGCTGGCCAAGGCCGAGCCAATTGGTAGCAGAATGTCCCGTGATAACGCCTCTGCGATAACGTATTTAAGTAGGGGAAAACAGGAAAAAGAGGAGGAGAAGATGTGAAGCAGCTGAGCGGGGGGCAGAGAGGGGGAGGCGCGAGCCTCATGGGCCTTGCAGGCCTCACCCTCTGGCCTCCCGCCGGGCAGCCGACTGGGCCCAACTCGGCCTGGCCCGGCTGCAAGAAGTGGAGAGGAGATGAGAAGTGAATAAGATGTAAAAAGGATCCTGAGAGGCATCTGCCAGCCTGTTGTGAGGAACGGCTGCAGACGCCAAGGTCAGTTCAGAAGGAGGGGGAGGAGTAATATGGCTCCTGGCCAAGATTCCTCTGCAACTCGTGGTGAAGACCATGGTGGAGCGGGTTGTCCCCCTGCAGCCCATGGAGGTCCACGGAGGGGCAGAGATCCACCTGCAGCTCGTGGAGGACCCCACGCCAGAGCAGGTGGAGGCCTGAAGGAGGCTGTGGCCCGTGGAGGGCCCGCTGGGGCAGCTGTTCTGAAGGGACTGCACCCCGTGGAAGAGATGACCCACGCCGGAGCAGTTTCACGGAGGACTGTGGCCCGTGGGAGGGACCCCACGCTGGAGCAGAGGAGGAATGCGAGGAGTTCTTCCCCTGACAATGATACAGCGGCGTAAAACAACGCGTGATGAACTGACCGCGACCCCCATTCCCTTTCCCCCCCCCCCGTGCCGCTCGGGAGGGGAAGGTAGTAGAGATAATGTTAAGCCTGGGAAGAGGGAGGGGTGGGGGGAGGTTATCTTGTTCCCTGTCTCATTCTCCTGCTAGTTTTAGAAAATAAATGAATAGTTTTCCCCAGGTCGAGTCTGTTTTGCCCGTGACGGTAACTTTAAGGATTTCTCCCCGTCCTTATCTCAAACCTTGAGCCGTTTTTCTTATATCATCTCCCCCTGTTCTCTCGGAGGGTGGGGGGAGCGGGAGAGAGACTGCGTAGTCTGGTCCCGATCGGGGCTGAACTACGACAACCAAACAATGTTGTTAGCTTTTCACACTGGCATTTAAAGCTGAGCAATTAATTTATAATGATTAATGCACTCAAATAAAGCTTTTTTCCTCTTGGGGATTACCTGCAAGACAATCTTGATCTCAGCATATTCACAGGTATATGATTCTCTCAGTCACTCTTATCTTTCCACACTCTTGTTTGTTGGAACTTTAGCCTATGGCAGCTTTCAGTACAATACTTTCTTTTTATACCATAAGTCTCTCCCCATAGACATGCATTTGAATCCTTCTAACAGTCATCCTTGTTCAATCTGTTTCTGACTGATTTGGAGAGCAATAACATTGCAGGAGCCCAGACAACATTTTTCACAGGCTACATCAAAGCAATTTCCAAATGGACAGTTACAGTGAGCTATTATATGTTCTCTGTTTTCAAGGAGTGAGGCCAGTGCACAAAGTTAAGAGAGAAAATAAAACAGAAGCAAAGTACCACTGCAAAATTATTGAGTTCTTGGTTAACCCAGAAATATTTGGCCGGTCTCTTTTTCAATAAAGAAATCTGGTATTTTGTCACTTTTCAAAAATATTTAAATCCTGAAGTCTAACAAGCTTTGGTATGACTATTCTGTTTCAAGAATCTGAACTTTCTTCATTTTTCATTAATGAAGTTTCTTCATGAACAGCACTTGCCACTTGAGAGTGAAGGGAATAAAGCATCTGGAAAGCCAGTAAGAATGCAAAGAAACCATTGAGGTGTACACATAGACTTTGTTATAACGGAAGAAATTTTGATTAGGGAAATGTCATTCCATCTGGGAAACACAGTTGATCAGCATTGCTCAATGACTGTATTTATCAGTGGGATTTGAACCAGCATTATGCCTGCAGCTTTTAAGATTTAATTCTACTTGAAAATCAGTTTTCTTGTGGAGTGTAGTGACTAAATCTGGGGAAAGAAGATCAGAAGAAACAAAATGGAGAGGTGAGGAGTCTGTGTCCTAGTCCCTGTTCTGCTCCAGAGCTGCCGTTTGACCTTGGACAAGACACATAACATCCACGCCTTAATGCTTCCATTACCAAATTAGACAAGGCTGACCTGCCTTTGAGGGGGGCTGTGAGCTTCAATTTTTTAACATCTCAGTACAGAACCACTAAAAACTGCAAAATAGAGGCTTTTATTGTTGTAACTAAAAAATTGAGACTTCAGCTCAGTAAAAATTAAAAATCAGCATTTTCTTGTTATAGCCTTAGGTGCGATGACATAGATCCACTTGAGTAAGTGCAAGAAGACTCTGAGGGATGGGAAGAGTAACAAATCACAGCATAAATGAACGAACAGAAACATCCGGCACAAGTTTTCCTAGTTGTCCTCACCTCTGCTACTTTGATTAATAGGGAACAACGAAATAAACAGTGCTGGAGGACAAACCAAGAAGCAAAGAATTGTAACTGACAATTTGCTGCTAAAATGCATAGTCCCTTGCAAAACCTATTGATTAATGGAGTCTCTCTACTAGCATAAAAAAATACACACACAACAGAGGGAAACAAATTCGAGTAAATACTCTCATTAGGAATCTCAGCACCATGCAGCATTTAATCTGTCTGCTGTTCAATAGCAGCAACACACACAAGTAACTTTTCTCTTTTGTTATTACTCACACAGAGCTATTAATCATCAGTCAACAAACAAAAGACCAAAAGGAGAGAGGAGAAGGGATGAGCCTCTTTCTCCCTTGATGCAGCTACTGAAGAGGGCAGTGAACCCAGGGAGGGGTGTAAAGCAGCCTCCCAGCCCTGGCAGAGCAGGGATCGCAGAGGGTGCATGCACTGAGGATGGAAGAGATGGACGCTTCTTGCGGCAGTGATACAGGGTGCCACCAAGCAGGACCCTGAAATCATTCTCTCTTGCCAGCCAAAGTTTTTAGTGCAACACTGCCATCTATTGCCTACCTTCCAGATTTGAAGGAGGTTAAATATTATAAGACGGTCTGTCTTCTGAGATGGTCCCAGATGTGAAACGGTATGTGGCACCCCATCAGCCAAACGCCACAGAAGTTAATGCTAGACCTACGCTTTGACCTTCCAGCCCACGCATATCATCACGACAGGTTGCTGGCTCAAGGCAGTGTAATGAAAGATAAGCCAAGCAGGCTGGACACTGGCAGATAAGGCAATATGAAAGAGGAGAGGTGTTATAACTGTTCTGTTCTGACTAAACCCTTCTGAATTAACCCGCATTAACCTTTTGAATACCATACTGAACCCGAGATTTATTCAGATGTACAATGGAGGAACCTGAAAAGCTGACTTCAAATGGTTACCATATTAGAGCAATACTAAATAATCCAAAGGTCAAAGGAGGGAGAGGAGTTCTTGTACAAATTACTCTCATTAATAGAACGTTAAATCACTCTAAAGCAATACTTTAGCTGAGTATAAATGCAGGCAAATGGTTTTCCCACTTCTAAAACAGGCTGTTTGCAATGTTCACCCACCACTTGCTATTCAGCCTGGAATGCACATTTCTTAATTCATTACTGCACGCCATTATACAGATAGATATACATGCATATGTAGAAATAAAACTCAGCATTTAGGCCATCATTTTTGGATCTGTGACTGTCACTGTGTTGCTTCCAGAGAGAGAAAAGGATTCTGGAGCTGATCAAGAAACACAGACTCAGATACAGTTCCATGAATCCTTTAAGTTTCAATTCTGAAAAAAAAAAAAAAATTAAGTCGTGTGCTTAGCTCTCCCAGAGAAACAAATCAAATTATGTTTGTATGAGAGAAAGAATGCAGAGAATTAGACTTTCTGTACTGGCAAGGAGTAGACCAGGACACAAAAATGGGTAGCATTAACAATATGGAAGTTTTTACCTACAGGAGGGCCAGTTTCAGAAAGTGTAAACAATTTGAATTGAAATCTCCCCATTTTCCTCCTTTCTCAAACTGCAGGATTGTTATCCTACAAAAGTGATTAAAACTACTACATTAGATTTTACTACTTTGTAAGGTTTTGTCTTCTGACACGGGCTTGTTTAAAGCTCTCTTCCGAACTGCACTAGTTACCCACATGAGCGCAGTCCTATGAGAACACACATGAACTCTGGGGCAAAGGTCCTAGGGTTACAGACAATTGATAGGGAGGATATTCTAGGCCACATGAAGTCATATATAATTTCACTAGGAATTCTGGAAATAGACTAGAGAATTGTCAGTAGTATAATTTGCAAAAAAAATTGTCACCTCATTGTTCTCATGATGGAGTCATTCTGATCACAAAAACAGATAACTTCACATCTCCCAGCTCACCTCCCTCTAGGTCATTCTGTCAGATTTCACAGCTGCCATGTTGTTTGAATGGGAAGTTAACAATTTGATGTGATTTCTAAAAAAAGAAGGGAAAATATTTGAATTTTTCCTCTGCATTTTGTATGTGATGTCATTTATAATTAATCTTCCTCACAAAATAACGTTTTGTTTCCTTTATTTTAATTCTGTTACAAGGGCCTTTCCTGATTTATATTGCATGCTCATCACTTTTGTCTTTTCATTCTATTATTTTTAAAAAAAAAAAAAAGGAGGAAGAGGAGGGTGGAGGACAAATAACAGGAAAAATACCAAAGAAAAAGTGAGAAGAATTGATGGAAACAGACATTTGGTAGTGACACTAAATAATTAAAACCAGAACTCAGAATATTTTGATTAAGTGTTTAAAGCAGCTACAGTCCTGATGACTGATAGACTATTTTGTATCCGAGGTCAACAAAACTTAACGTGAATTTAACCTTATTTCAGGAAGACGCAGAATACTACCAAAGTGAGTCTCTATAGGTTCCATTATTACCAGCACAGTGAGGATTTATCTATTATTTATGGATGTTTGTGATTTAACTCCTGTATTCTATTATATATGGGGATTTATTTTGTCAGTGACACCACAATGCCTTTGTTTGGATTTATTAGGCTTTGATATTTAGCATTCATCCAGAGCTCTCGTGACCCCAGCTGATGTTTGGTGTACAGACCCTAGCTGACACTGCAGATGAGCTGTGTTTTTAAGACAATGTCACTACTCTCTGACATGCCCTCCCAGAAAGGAAGCAGAGCTTTCACTAACAAACCTACTTGGACTATGTCATCTCTAAAGGAGCTGTTGTGAAAAATAAGAGTGCATTCAAGTAAAATTAGATTTTACAGTTCAGCCCAATCAATATTTCCCCAGATATGAAGGTTTATATTTAACCATTTCAACCATAAAATTACTCATTGACTTGCCTTGTAAGAAAAGCCTTTTCAGTTATGCCTGGGTATATCTTACTGTTGTAAGATATTAAATCAAAGAGCTTCATCCTATCTGAAGGTGAAGGAAGGAAAGAAAAAAAGAGAGACTGAAAAATATAGGTAATGTAAAGCACAAAGACCTCTTGTAACATTTTTAACAGTTAGAATGCTTACATGATTAAACCATATGGGGAAAAAAAGGGAAGGTTCCAGAGGCTTCCAGGGGTTTTACGTTTTGTGAAGAGTAAACCTATCTCATCCAAATGCTGCTTCCCAAGTAATCCAAAAGGATAATTCCATTCCTGTTGTCTTCCACTACTCCCCAAAAGAAATTTTGATTAGCATCAATTCATGGATCTTACACAAAACATAAGAATTTCTTGCCTGTTGTTCCAAGTGTTTGACTGTGAGGCTGACTGATTTTCTTCAGCCTAAATTGGCTTTGAAGTGCAGTCATGTTTGACTTCAGCATTAACCGAAAGCAGGACAACACTGTTTGCCACTAAGCAGCTGCTCCTTGACTTTTGTTAGGAATACTAAAAGGTAGACCAATGGTGCAGCTGGTGCAATAGCCTGATCCTGACCACAGCAAATGGAAGATAGGAGGGGAAAGTACAAGGACAAAAATTGATTTATGCCATCAGTCTATTCTTAACATCCAGTGCTTATTGATGTCAGGACACAGCAAGGTCAGCTGTTCCCCAGGGGTGAGGGAGTCAGGCCTGACCCCACAGCCAGCAGGGCTGGGGCCTCACCAGCTGGGGTCCAACCTCACAGCACCCAGGCAGGAGAGCGCCAGGGAGAGCAGCCAGCTCCAACCAAGAGCCCAGATCGGCAGGCACATCCACAGTGTGGAGGCAGGTCCGAGGCCAAGCCAGAAAATCAACCCACAGGGCCCACAGGCCCTCCAGTGAGGGCGACCAGGATCAGACCCAGTGCGGTGATCACCATGCAAGCCCACAGGGATGAGGTCAGGCTGATAAGAACAAGCCAGGAGCAATAGGGTAGTAAGCCAGGCACAGCTAGGGCTAAGCTGGAGATCAGCACTCCTCCATCATAGTTCAGGCAAGGTCTGAAGGCCCCAGGCTGAGCTTAAGTAGAGCCCCTGGGTCTATGCGCTGGGAGCAGGTATGGGAGAGGCCCTAGGTGAGGCTGCTTTCTCTTATTAAGGCCTATTGATGCCCTCAGGGCCCTGACAGTTGGCTTTGATATTTTCTGAGCCAATGCAGGAGACTTCATTTTTAATAGTTCCTAGAGAATTTTTCTTCCACAGAGTTGTCCGGTTGCTTTTTGATACATTGCAAGCCTAGATGAGCCCAAATCATAGTACCATCTTTAATTTGTATAACTAGATGACCACCTGGCTGAAAAACCTACCTCTGCTCTTTTGTATCCGAAAAAAATGCAAATTCAGGTTAATTTTTATCAAATTGCTACAAGAAAAAATAATCAGAGCATTGATATTCAGTTTTTAAGTATTAAACATTAATTTTTCAATTTTAAGTTGATATTTTTTATTCAAATTTATTTCTATTCAAAAAGAGCTTTTTTTCCCTAATGCTTTAGAGGCTCAGAACCAAATATGTTTCAACATTCTAGCTGTTCATTAAATTCAGGAAAATGTGCTTAGCATTTTGACCAGAGGTATAACTTCCTAATTTTTAAAACTTTCAGACAATCAAAATAAATAGTTTAGTTACAGAGATTCAGCTATTTGCAACACTTCACATATTTCTGTAGGAACCTGGGAATGTGGTTAACTGCAGCTGCAATCTTTGCAAGTTCAGAACTTGTCCAAAAGCCGTCTGCATCTTTAGGCAATTGCTTATAATTAGGTGCAGTAAGAACTGAAATGAAGATGAATTCTTTTTCCCTTTAAGATTGTGATGCTAGACACTATTGGTTTCACAGAGAGGCAAACTGAACTTTGCAGCCCAGGTGACAAGAGTATACCTTGGCCCCAAGTGTTACCTGGACTCTAGGGAGAACGTCAGAGGTTTTTTACATCATTAATATGCAAGAAGTTCCATCAAAAGCCACAGTAGTGCCTTTAAGTGGTTGTAGTCCTAGTCTGCATCGTAAGCATGTCAGTCAGTCTGTAAATAAAATACTACAAGAAAAAGAGCACTGAAGTGGTTAGACATAAATCAACATGACTAACTCTGTCACAGTTTCTCTCATGAGAAAAAAATATCAGATGGGGCATATTCATAGCCTCTATTCCTAATGCCTCTGCGGCAATTTTGGCAGCTGGTCATGTAGAATTCATTTCTTTCAAGTCAGCTCCATCGTATATCCTGGCAGTTTTCATCTAACCTCCTAGATTAATACAGCACAAACAATTTCAATTATCACAGTTCATATCAAAAGATTTTAGAATAAGGATAGAGTCAAACTGTGCCACTGAGAGAGAGACATACAGTACCATGAGAGTGTGGTATTTGGAAGTCTCCAAAAAATCACAACAGATGTCTAAAACCACAACAAATTTAACTTTTAAAGATGTTCAGCCTGGTAAGGTATCAATTTATGCTTCTTATTCTCCTTAAATATTCTAGCTGTCAGTCAATGCAAAAACTGTAGACTTTTTGTTGTAAATTCAAAGAGAAAAGAAGGGTTGTTTTTTTTAAATACATGTGGACCAAAGTTCTATTCCAGTAAAAATACATGTTCTGTGAAATAAAAAACCTCATTTTGCAAAGATAAGAACTTCAAAGTTCATCCAAAACAAGTAGTGAGAAAAGATCTACACCCAGAGGATAACTATCTGCAGAACAATATGTCTCCTTTAATTATATACTTTTAAAATTCTGCTTGAAACAATAATAATTCTGGAAATCTTACAGATATTTCTCATTACCAAAATTTTTCAGTATGTAGAACAGAAAAACAACAAAACATTATCAATTGATTTCTAGAATTAAATTGTGAGCTCTGTAACTCAGATCATTGTGTAAATGGAGGCAATAGAAAAATGACTGGACTATGTAACTCAAAGTAAATCCAGCTAATCTTAGAGAATTAAACACATATCATGATGTGTTTGGTTTTTCTCATTGAGTAGCTCCACATAAATTCAGTGGAATGTGTGATATAACTAATGTGATAAGGGCCAAGGCAGCAGCATAGCAAAAACAAATGACAGAAAAGGAGCACTAAAGAGATGCTGTATGCGGAGTCTGTCTGAAACTGTTTCATGTAAGTAATGTCACATGGAAGCTAGCATCTAAATCAACAAACAATACAATTGAGTCACTATTAGATACAAACAGTTGCAGCACTTACACTAAGAAAAACACATCAGTATATACATAAGTAGCCTATCAGTCCCTTGAACTCCATCTGCAGATACTAAAGTCTGTTCCAGTTTCTGCTGCTAAACTGTGTCTGTAGTTCAATCTGCAGAGGCTCAGATGTCTGTGAAGGCTGACTACTGGTTCAGTCTCAATGAAGTGACCAAAACAGAAGCTGTCATGTATGAGGTGTAAGTATCCTTCAAGATAGCTTTTTACATCAAGCTGCCAAGTGCTATATTTTGCACAGTTAAGTCATAGTCTTGAAGTGGAAGTCATAGTCTTGAATGTGAAATGTCAAAGGTGAAAGAAAGGTGTTTATCTGGGCTTCTCCAAGAGTACTGGTCTGCATGGAGAACATTCCATTTTTGCCAGACAGGTACTTTCCCAACGGGATCTACAGCTGTCATATAGCCTGCACTGTCTTAACTGTTGCTGTTTTTCCTCTGCCTAATGAGCTTTTCCACTCCTAAAGGAAAAGAAACCAATCTCAGATTCCCTTTAGGACATTGAAAGTTCAAATAGGAAGAGAAGCCCAGTGGCCATTGTGTGACAGTGCTGCAGTTCGTTACGACAGTACATACAGGTACATCCACCTAGTTCATCAGGATAATCTACATAGTTCCAAAGTAACAAAGAATACAAAATTTTTAGACAGTGACATTTTATGAACTAAGACACTTACTAAATTAGAAGATGTTATTTTCTACTGCCTCCACGGGAACTACATCATGATGGGATAATTAAGAGGCATTTTCAATGCAGTTTACAAAAAAAAAAATCTGTTTTAAATTAAGTTGAGAAGATAGGGGGCTTCACTTTCTCCTGCATTCAGTGTAAGTACTACAGAGAGAGGTCATCAGCAACGTAGCTAGTCTATTACACATAGCACATTTCAAAGGTGTATACATGTTCTGGTTTTGTTTAGTGAGGGGGGCCTAAGGCAGCAGCTTCTGTAGGAAACTGCTAGAAGTTGCTCCCCTTTGTTCAGTGGACTCGGCTGGGCCTAGGGCGGACCCGCTGCTGCCCAAGGCCAAGCCAATTGGTAGCAGAATGTCCCGTGATAAAGCCTCTGTGATAACGTATTTAAGAAGGGGAAAACAGAAAAAAAAAAAAAAAAAGGAGAAGTGAAGATGTGAAGAAGCTGAGCGGGGACAGAAAGGGGAGGCACGAGCCTTGTGGGCCTTGCAGGCCTCACCCTCTGGCCTCTTGCCAGGCGGCCAACTCAGCCCAACTCGGCCCGGCCCGGCTGCAAGAAGTGGAGAGGAGATGAGATGTGAATAAGATGTAAAGAGACCCTGAGAGGCATCTGCCAGCTGGCTGTGAAGAATTTTTCTTGTGAGGAGAATGGCTGCCGATGCCAAGGTCAGTGAAGAAGGAGGGGGAGCAGTAATGCAGCTCCTGGCCAAGATTCCCCTGCAGCACATGGTGCAGCCCATGGTGGAGCAGGTTGTCCCCCTGCAGTCCATGGAGGTTGTCGTGGTTTTGTTAGTGGGGGGGGGGGCTAAGGTGGTAGCTTCTGTAGGAAACTGCTAGAAGTTGCTCCCCTTTGTTCAGTGGACTCGGCCGGGCCTAGGGCGGACCTGCTGCTGGCCAAGGCCGAGCCGATTGGTAGCAGAATGTTCCGTGATAATGCCTCTGCAATAACGTATTTAAGAATGGGAAAACAGAAAAAAAAGAGAGAGGAGAGAAGATGTGAAGAAGCTGAGCGGGGGCAGAGGCGCAGAGGGGGAGGCGCAGGCCTCATGGGCCTTGCAGGCCTCACCCTCTGGCCTCTCGCCAGGCAGCCGACTGGGCCCGACTCGGTCCAGCCCAGCTGCAAGAAGTGGAGAGGAGATGAGAAGTGAATAAGATGTAAAAAAAGATCCTGAGAGACATCTACCAGCCTGTTGTGAGAAACGGCTGCAGACGCCAAGGTTGGTTCAGAAGGAGGGGGAGGAGTAATGCGGCTCCTGGCCAAGATTCCCCTGCAGCCTGTGGTGACGACCATGGTGGAGCAGGTTGTCCCCCTGCAGCCCATGGAGGTCCACGGAGGAGCAGAGATCCACTTGGAGCCCGTGAAGGACCCCGTAATGGGGGAGGTGGATGCCTGAAGGCAGCTGTGGCCCGTGGAGGGCCCGCTGGGACAGCTGTTCTGAAGGGACTGCACCCGTGGAAGAGATGACCCATGCCGGAGCAGTTCCACGAAGGACTGTGGCATAGGGGTGGGACCCCACAACGGAGCAGGGGAGGAATGTGAGGAGTTCTTCCCCCAACCACGAAGCAGTGGCATAAAACAACGTATGATGAACTGACCGCAACCCCCATTCCCTCTTCCCCCCTGTGCCGCTCAGGGAGGGGAAGGTAGTAGAGATAATGTTAAGCTTGGAAAGAGGGAGGGGTGGATGGAGGTTATCTTGTTCTCTGTCTCATTATCCTGCTAGTTTTAGTAATAAATGAATAGTTTTCCCCAAGTCAAGTCTGTTTTGCCCGTGACGGTAAATTTAAGGATTTCTCCCTGTCCTTATCTCAAACCTCGAGCCGTTTTTCTTATATTTTCTCTCCCTGTTTTCTCGGAAGGTGGGGGGAGTGAGAGAGAGACTGCGTAGTCTGGTCCGATCGGGGCTGAACTACGGCAGAGGTCCACAGAGGAGCAGAGATCCACCCGCAGCCCGTGGAGGACCCCACGTCAGGGCAGGTGGATGCCTGAAGGAGGCTGTGGCCCGTGGAGGGAAGAGGGAGGGGTGGGGGGAGGTTATCTTGTTCCCTGTCTCATTCTTCTGCTAGTTTTAGAAATAAATGAGTATTTTTTCCCCAACTCGAGTCTGTTTTGCCCGTAACGATGACTTTAAGGATTTTCTCCCTGTCCTTATCTCAAACCTCGAGCCTTTTTCCTTATATTATCTCCCCCTGTTCTCTTAGAGGGTGGGGGGAGTGAGAGAAAGAGACTGTGTAGTCTGGCCCCAACTGAGGCTGAACTACAACAATACAATAGCGTGGATTGCAGTGTGTTTTACTTTACAGCAAAAGGGAATTAGAACTTCTTATTAAATATTCAGGGGTAAAATTACAGCTAATTCAAGGACACCAGCACGTCTGGTGCTATGACATTCCAGTTTTCTTGTGCTCATACATGTCTGCAACTTGCACTACTGGCATACATGGCAAAGTTTATACATTTTCCAGCACTCAGATAATCCAAGTTCTCAGCAGCATTTGACATGCTACTGTAAATGCTATGCTGGGACAGAACATAAAAAGCATAGCTCTGACTGCTTGCCCAGAAATGCCAATGTTTCTCCAGGGGGTCATAGCAGATCTGAACCATTAAATGTGTACCTTCAGAAGCACTAGGCTTAAAGAGAAGCATCAAACCTTTTCTGTCTACCTGATCAGCATGCAGCAGATGGGCTTTTTTCTGCCTCATTCTATTTCTAGCTCTCTCATATATATGGCAAAACGTCCACAGCTGTCAATACATTAGGTCAACTCCTGTCACTCAGCAGCAAAAGCTGTGTCAGACAGGAGAAGCCTTGAGAGTTTTCTTACTTCTGTGCTTTCCAGAGTCTATCACTTGGTCACATTTCCTTTTTAATCTAGAAGTCAGATTTTTTTTTTTTTTAATAGACAATTCTGTCTCTGCTCCTCTAACAAGACTCTAATCTCTGCAGTGTTTGTTACGCTCTCTACAGTGTACCTCTGCTGATCATGGTCTGCAGCAGAACTGGGAACCAGAGGGTGTAATTCAATTCTACTGTGTAGTACAGCACCCATTATTTCTTCAGGCCTTTCCTTTCTTGTCCTTTAAGTGGAGGTAATCTTAAATCAGAAAGTATATGACTATGGAGCATCTTTATATTCAAACTTCATATTATTTTCCTTTTCAGAAAATAATCTTCAGACAGGAAAGCATACTCAAAATGGTAAGAGAATACTTCACATCAGTGACTGACAAACAGTAAGAAAGTTGGAAATAAGTTGTAATACCCTTTCTTCTTCCACATCGTAAATGTGGAGAATGAAGGACTCACTGTAAGGAGAAGATCAGGTTCAAGACCATCTCAGGAAACTGATGGGGCACAAGTCCATGGGACCTGAGGAGATGCATTCGCAGGTCCTGAGGGAACTGGCGGAGGAAGTTGCCGAGCCACTGTCCATCATATTTGAGTTGTGGCAGTCTGGTGAGGCTCCCACTGACTAGAAAAGGTGAAACATAACACCCATTTTTAAAAAGGGGAACAAGAAAGACCCGGGCAATTACAGGCCAGTCAGTCTTACTCTGTGCCAAACAAGATCACAGAGTAGACGCTCCTGGAAACTATTCCAAGGCACATGGAAAATAAGGTGTTTGGTGACAGCCAACATGGCTTCACTAAAGGCAAATCATGCCTGACAAATTTAGTCGTCTTCTACAACAGTGTTACAGCATTGGTAGATAAGAGAAGAGCAACTGATGTCATCCACCTGGACTTGTGCAAGGCATTTGACACTGTTCTGCATGACATCCTTGTCTCTAAACTGGAGAGACATGGATTTGACAAATGGACCACTCGATGGATAAGGAATTGACTGGATGGTTGTACTCAGAGAGTTGTGGTCAACGCCTCCAAGTGGAGACAGTGACGAGTGGCATTCCCCAGGGGTCCGTGCTGGGCCCGGCCCTGTTCAACATCTTTGTCGGCGACATGAACAGTGGGATAGAGTGCACCCTCAGCAAGTTCGCCGATGACACCAAGTTGTGTGGTGCCGTCGACACGCTGGAAGGGAGGGATGCCATCCAGAGGGACCTGGACAGGCTGGAGAGGTGGGCCCGTGCCAACCTCATGAAGTTCAACCAGGCCAAGTGCAAGGTCCTGCACCTGGGTCATGGCAATCCCAGGCACAAAGACAGGCTGGGCGGGGAATGGATTGAGAGCAGCCCTGAGGAGAAGGACTTGGGAGTGCTGGTGGATGAGAAGCTTAACATGAGCAGGCAATGCGCCCTTGCGGCCCAGAAGGTCAACAGCATCCTGGGCTGCATCAAGAGGAGCGTGGCCAGCAGGTCGAGGGAGGTGATTCTCCCCCTCTACTCTGCCCTGGTGAGACCCCACCTGGAGTACTGTGTCCAGTTCTGGAGCCCCCAACACAAGAAGGACATGGACCAGTTGGAGAGGGTCCAGAGGAGGGCCACAAAGATGATAAAAGGGCTGGAGCACCTCTCGTATGAGGACAGGCTGAGAGAGTTGGGGCTGTTCAGCCTGGAGAAGAGGAGGCTCCGGGGAGACCTGATAGCGGTCTTCCAGTACCTCAAGGGGGCCTACAAGAAAGATGGGGAAATGCTGTTTAGTAGGGCCTGTTGCGATAGGATGAGAGGTAATGGTTTTAAAATAGAGGGGGGTAGATTTAAATTGGATATTAGGAAAAAATTTTTTACGATGCGAGTTATAGAACACTGGAACAGGTTGCCCAGAAAGGTGGTGGAGGCCCCATCCCTGGAAGCGTTCAAGGCCAGGCTGGATGAGGCTCTGAGCAACCTGATCTAGTTGGGGATGTCCCTGCTCCTTGCAGGGGGGTTGGACTAGATGACCTTTGAAGGTCCCTTCCAACCCTAACCATTCTATGATTCTATGATTCTAAGTCCAACAAGGCCAAGTGCAAGGTTCTGCACATGGGTCAGGGCAATCTCAAACACAAAGACAGGCTGGATGGAGAATGGATTGAGAGTAGCCTTGAGGAGAAGGACTTGGGAGTGTTGGTTGAGAAGCTTAACATGAGCCAGCAATGTGCGCTTGCAGCCCAGAAAGACAACCGCATCCTGGGCTGCATCAAAAGGAGTGTGATGCAGAGGTCCCGGGAGGAGATTCTCCCACTCTGTTCCACTCTTGTGAGACCCCACCTGGAGTACTGTGTCCAGCTCTAGGGCCCCCAAACATAAGAAGGATGTGGACCTGTTTTAGGGAGTCCAGAGAAGAGCCATGAAGATGATCAGAGGACTGGAGCAGCTCTCCTGTGAAGACAGGCTGAGAGAGTTGGAGTTGTTCAGCCTGGAGAATAGAAGATATAAGGACTCTTTCTATGGAGACATTATAGCAGTCTTCAAGTACCTAAAGGGGGCCTACAAGAAAACTGGGGAGGAATTTTTGACAAGGGTATGTAGTGATAGGACAAGGGGTAATGGCTTTAAACTGGAATTACTGTGAGAGTGGTGGGGCACTGGAACAGGTTGCCCAGAGAAGTTGTGGATGCCCTATCCCTGGAAGTGTTCAAGCCCAGGTTGGATGGGGCTTTGAACAACCTGGTCTAGCGGAGGTGTCCCTGCCCATGGCAGGGGAGTTGAACTAGATGATCTTTAAAGTCCCTTCCAACCCAAACCATTCCATTAATTTATGATTCTATTGTAATAAAAACTGAGGCATCCTTCATTTTGCTCTTCAGTTTAGGAAATTTTTGTCCTTGAAGTGAAGCCAACTCACACTTCAGCTCCTAGCTGGGTGTAGGGAGCTGGATGGTTGCTGAGATCTAGAACTGAAAGGGTGGCTTCTACTTACAGGAATGCAACTGCCTTGTATGCTTTAGATTGTGAACTGCTTTATAACCTCAGATTACCAGCCTAGCTTGCTGCTATTTAAAAGGCGTAGGCACCTGGGAAAAGCGAGGAGGAGGGCTGGAAGCTTTAGAGTTAAAAGAATGGCTCTTTCAGGAAGCCTTTAATGTATCCTCTGCCCAGCTGTGATGCTGAGCTCTGAAGGATATGTCAAACAAATAGGCTAGGGGGTTCTCTCCTGCCTACCTATGCTACATAGGAGTTTTTCTGTTTGTGTCACACATTTACCAAGAAACCCAATTCTTTTTCTTTTGCTCCTCTCAGTAATGGGGTTTGAACTGGTACACAGTCATGCTACAGCAATGTCTTAGATGTCTCCTCAGTGAGTGCTAGAACTATTAGTTTTCTTTTGGGCTAAATTGCCTCAGTCTAGCAACTAATTGCATTGGGACCATTTATACATGTTGGATTTATTATCTATGGTTACGTGGTTGGATCATTTTTCTGCATGCTGAAATGGAGCATAATTGGGCTATTTTTCATAACAAATGGAGTGTGCCTGTACAGAAGGAGGTTGGCCTACAGCAGGTTTTGCCTCACTATTTTTAATAGCTCCAGCACCGAAGAGGTTTCACTTCTCTGTTGGGATCTTTCCAGACTAATGTTTCTCTGGTTTTTTTTAATGGCACAGAAGTTGGTCTCTGTCATATTGTTATGGGTGATAACGTGTAAGACCTGGTCATTTTTGCATTATTTTTTTTTGAAACAAAGTGAACGAAGTCCAAAAAGAAGTATTACTAGGAGTATTTGAATTTTCTATACTAGTGGGGCACTAGCAGCCCAGACCACTGAGTTGCTTGCAAGAATAGCTGGGTTTTGTTTCATTTTAACACAATATGGGAATGTAATATCTGGGAGAGATTCCAGCCTGGAAGTCCTTTATTGGCAGTACTGCAAACTATTAATGCCTGATCTAAAGTGGACATCTCTAGGGGAAAAAAAAAAGGAATTAATGCATCACTATCTATGAATAAATTTTGTATAGTAGGACTACTGGTTTAGTACTACCACAGAAATGGTTACCTGACCTGTGATGCCTGAGGTTTTTTCTTTGCTTATTATGTGAAATATGTCACAGGCATGCTTTAGCAGAAAATAAACATTTAGAGCATTTCAAGAAAATCTATCAGATTCTTCCTCTTTGAGCATCTGCTTTTGTTTGGGTTATGTTTTGCTAGTGCCTCTTTGAATCACAGCTAAGGAAGAGCCAGACACACAGGCAGAACATCAGGCACTGTCTTTATTCCTTTATGCCTTTACTCTCAAATAAGCTACAGGCTAGAGATGAGCGACACAGCAGAGCAATCAAATCTGCTCTTCAGCATATTCCCATGGTAGGCATCTGGTAAGGAACACAGTTGTTAATTTTGCATACTGTCTGTGCTGGACCTTCAGCTTAGGTGTATGTCTTCATGAAAAACGGAGACATAACAGAAAATAAGACTGTTGCACTTTGTAATCCTGTCTCCCTCTCCATGGAGTCCTGTGGTATACGTGTGTATGTATCCATGCTTGTGCCTGTGTGTGTGTGCACGCTTGTGTGCATGTGTTACAGTGTATTTAGAATCTTCATACAGTGGGATTATCTGGTGGGTTTTATCTTGGTCAGTTGTGTCTTTCATTCATATTGACAGTGGTGAGCATCAAGCACAAAGACAACTCCCACTTTTCTTTCTAACCCTGCAGTTCTGAAAGTCTGCTGTATAAAATGGTAGGGAGCAAAGTTCAAAGGGGTCAAAAGTGTGCAAAAACTTATAGTGAAGTCATATTTCAACTGAATGACACGAATTTCAGGTCACTACCTTCCTTTCCAAAATATCTGTGTGTGTGGTGCTCACAGTGTAGGCTCTGTGGCACACCTCCAAGAGTTTGGATTGCATGGAATAAATACCCTTCCATAGAATAGCTAAACCTTGACATCAGTGCATTTTAGTGATTTACACAACAGAGCACTTTGCTGAGGACTCAGAAAGGAAAATAATGTATTTCCTATTTCATTTATTTTTCTGGGTTTATATCAACATTAGCTTTAAAGCAAAGATCTAGAGCTCAAAGCAATGTTGTCATCTGTTAGAAATGTGTGTACATTAATACATCTTTTTCCAAAAATGGTCTGAATGAAATCAAAGTCTAATCGATCTCAGTTTTATCAATTGGCATACATATGAACACTACATTCGTATCATAGTTGGTTTTGTTACTGTAATGTGCATAGACCTGATCCAAAATAAGGGCTTAACTCCAATTGGATAATGGTCCCTTAGGGAAGAGGCTATGCTATTTTATAAATCCCCTGTGAGTAATTGAGTTCTGTTAGAACCTGAGAATATACAGAGAAAAGTACAACTTCCATACAAGAAAAAGGTGAGACAAGAATATTCAGACAGAGAAAAATGAGTGAAGGGGAAATACAATTTAAGTCTATTAAAACATAAAAGGGAGAAGTTAAAAGATAATTATCTTTCATATAAAGAAAAAAAAATACAGGGGATTCAATGAAATTAACAGGCAGGAAGTTTAAAACAAATAAAAGGAAGTAATGTTTCTAAGAACACATACTAACCTATACTGTGTTTTTCTGTCTCAGGCCATAGTGGAAACCAAAAGCAGGAATGTTTCCAAAAAGGGATCACAGAACTGCATTGAGGGTCATTCAAATGGCAACACACCAATGAGCTGAGGGATTGCTAAAATCAGAGAAATGCACTACCTTGATAATTTACTTCCCTAACAATACAATGAATGCACAACTGGGAGACACAGCCCTTTCATCAGGTTAACAATTGCATATTTCAACTGGCACTGGAACTTGACTTCTGAAATTTTTTTTCTCCCTTACCTAAAACAATTACAGTTGTAATTAATTGCACTGAGAACAAACCTAAGAGATGTATAACTTCCCACAGATGCAGCAGTTAGATTACATCTTTCCACAAATGTTCTCTCATAAATGGGTTTCAGGAACACACATTAGTTAACATTAGAAATGCTATCAAAAATTAATCTAGCCCCAAATTCACTTGTTCCAGCTGATCTGGTTTAATAATACTTAAATATGCACAGCGTGCTTATTTTTGCCTTGCATTTTTTCAAACAATTCATAGAAAACATCTTTAAAAGTGATTCTTTTACAAGAAAAACAACTTTGAACTCTTGAAGATGAAATCCATTCTTACTTTACATTGGTTTGAACTTCACTGACTTTTAACAATGCTTCTCCTTATTTTTGCCAGTCTAAGGGAGCCCTGAACCACACCTTAACTTTGTATTCATGTATATAACTACATAGCTAATTCTGATGTAGACTAACAGAATCCGGCGCACCAGCTATCATATATTTCTCATAGACAGTGTATTGCTCTTATATTTTTATGACAAGTCCTGCCATTTTGGGTGGTTTTTTCTTGATATCTGAGTTTACAGAGTTATATTATTTTACAGGAAATTCAACTTCCTGTTTTCTTTTCAGAAAGTAAGCTTCAAGTTCTCATGGCTGCTAAGAGACATTTGGAAAGGTTAATCTGAAAGGATCAAGCACCGAAAGGCAAATAATATAACGATCTCAAGGGATATTACTTTTAAAATCTCATGATTTTTAATCCAGTTTTATGAGATTAAATTGCAGCAGGGGAGACTGAGGTTAAACATTAAGAAAAAACTTCTGCTATAAGGATAATTAAGTAGTAGGACAATCTGTCTAGAGAGCTTACAATTCTCCACCAGTGGAGGTTTTTAAGAGCAAACTGGACAGATTTCTAGCCAGGAATGTTCAAACTCTCATTGATTCTGCCTTAAGAGGTGGAGTAATAATATGAGGCCATGTAGTGAGGTCATGTCTCGCCCCATTTCCAGTAATAATGATTTCTGTAGCCTGATTTACCATTTTTAACATGCTGGGTTAACAATGATAAATGCAAAATTCTTCATCTAAACTACAGGCAATCACTGCTTGTAATGAATTTTTTATCAATATAGCTTAGAAAAACCATAAAATTCAATATTAGTAGAAAAGAAAGGAACGGATCCATTTCAAAATGTTAAGGGTTTTCCCCGAGTCCTTTCCATAGGTCCTAAGGGATCTTTCTTCAGGATATATCTTTAAAGACTCTTAAACAATGTTTTTTCAGCCCCAAGTAATTCCAATGGACAGGTTTTTTATTTCATTTTTCTATCTTCTTCTAAATTTCTTATTTTGTTCTTAACCTACTATGATTTTATTTCTAGTACGCTCGTACTTCTTAAATATTGTTGTATAATGGCTTTACAAGTTCTGTTGCACAGTGGCCCAGCTGACATTTAAGGTGGCAGCTTTCTTACATGAAAATAAGACAAGGTTACATTGTTAGCAAAAATCAGGTCAATAAATACTTTGGCAATGACTTTTGAGCTAATTTTCTGTGTGTGGACTCTCCTAGCTGTTAGTAAAGAGTGAATGCAGTGCACAGTATGTGTAATGTGCTGTTGATGTAAGAAATACTCAGAAATAGCTAGCACTGTATGAGAGAACAGGAAGGTCTAGAGGAGTCAGGATATTGTTTCCTGCACTGCAGCCTAAAATCAGAGCACACAGATTAAAGCCTTGGAATGCAGCAGATACTCACTCTGGTAGACAACCCAGCAACCATTTCTCTCTCGTATATCTAATATGATATGCAGAAAAGCTCCATGAGGAGCATTTTGTTCCAGCTGATAAATCAAAAATTTATATGGAGGAAAATGTCAGAAGAGTAGTTCCTTGTGTAATGTTGTATCCATACCATTCTGCACGCATTCTGGATATTGAATGAGGCAAAGGTCCTATATAGAAAAAAAATATATATGAAAGCTTCTGCTATAAAGCATACCTATAACACAAAGAAAAATGGAATTAAAATTTTCCCAAGTTAATAAAGTATTATTTAGCTTTGCCATGCTTCATGTTATAGCCTAAATAATATTACTCTATGTAATACTCTATGATTCTATGATTCTATACTCTGAAGGCTTTTTCAAGAAAAGAAAAATACGCACAACTCTTAACATCCTCTTCCCAACATTATCATAGAATCACAGAATAGAATCATAGAATATTTAGGGTTGGAAGGGACCTTTTAAGGTCCTCTAGTCCAACGCCCCTGCAAGGAGCAGGGACATGTCCAAGTAGATCAGGTTGCTCAGAACCCTGTCCAACCTGGCCTTGAATGTTTCCAGGGATGGGGCATCTACCACCTCTCTGGGAAACCTGTTCCAATGTTCCACCACTCTCATTGTGAAAAATTTTTTCCTTATATCAAGTCTGAATCTACCTCCTTCTAGTTTAGAACTATTACCCCTTGTCCTATTGCAACGGGCCCTGCTGAAGAGTTTCTCTCCATCTTTCTTATTAGCCCCCTTTAAGTACTGAAAGGCTGCTATAAGGTCTCCCCGGAGCCTTCTCTTCTCCAGGCTGAACAGCCCCAACTCTCTCAGCCTGTCCTCATAGGAGAGGTGCTCTAGCCCTCTGATTATCTTCGTGGACCTCCTCTGGACTCAGTTTTACTAACAGTCTTCAAGGCTTTTGCCCTTGGAGTTTATTTATTGTTTATTGAATTGAGAGGAGCCTTTATATTTATGTATTTATGTTATTATTTCTTAATTGGCAGAAAGTTATTTGCAGTTGGTCTAGCACGCATGAGGAAGCACAGTGAAACCATCTTATCTTTCTACATCTCAAAAGTTGAAGGAGTCTCAAACTTCATGTTTTGTGCTCTGTAAGCAGAAAAAAAAAACATCTACCATGACCCACAAAGTCCTTAGAAGAACTCCTAGAGATGGTCTTCTGAGGCCTGGTGCTGACTCCGAGCACTACCGCTCAGTTCTGTTCTTTCTGTGCCTGCCAATACAATTGCCTCAGCAGATCCTATGAATT
The DNA here is from genome assembly GCF_036417535.1 of Chlamydotis macqueenii. Lineage (NCBI taxonomy): Eukaryota > Metazoa > Chordata > Aves > Otidiformes > Otididae > Chlamydotis > Chlamydotis macqueenii. The sequence goes on along the minus strand of NC_141560.1, from coordinate 46,457,038 downwards.
TTTAACTCAGTGCTGTGGTGCTGGTGGTTTGGGTCAGGCACAAGTTTGTGGTAGAAGCAAATAAACAAAAAAGGCAAATCTTAAACTGCAAATGCAACGTGGTCTGTCTCAGCCTTAAATAATAGAGAAGTTGTGTGTCTCAGCTTTTAAATAAAAGGGACATTATAATCAATTTCTTGCACTTGTCCTGTTCCTACCTTAAGATTCTTAAACCCGGAACTGAAGAATCCAGAAGCATCTGGTTTTTAATGGGGGTATGATCATACTATTAATTCTGTTGCAACCTGTCTGTTCAGATCAAGAAGGGTGCGTCCTGGTACTCCATTCACTAAAAAGGGGAGTCAAGTACAGATGCGCCGTTCACTGGTAGTCATAAAATACATTCTTTGTTTTAGTTTTACTGTTTCTTGGATTCAAATCAGTGGTCCCCCAACTGCCCCCAAATTGCTGTGCACATGTATCCATCCCTCCAGCTCTGTTTTATGGAAAAGAAACAAGCAATGCATATTCTTTCACCAACTCTATAGTTCAATGTTTGCTATTAACGAAAGAATCAGGCTACTTCAGGAACTCTTACGCACTCTTACGCACCCCTAGAGGGTGAAAAAGTTACTGAAAATCAATAGAACTACTTTTTCTTTTGCAGTATGAAAGTTAATAATGTTCAATGCAAAAGACTCAGCTTTTCAGAAATGTCTTTCGCAACATCTCTACTCTGAAACATCACACACTCTCTTGAGAATTGTAAAAAGTCAGCCTAAATATAAATACAGAAATATGTAATGTTCTTAGGAAGGGTTATAAAAATGAATCAAAGTAATATGCCTCTTGTTCTTCCAGCAAATACACCAAAAATGCAGTAGGGATCTTCCTAGTAAAATGTGATTTGTTAGATATACAAAAGAAGACCAAGAGCCAAAACCTGCTGCCAGTTAAGCTTATCTAAATCTGAAGTAACCACTTTATCATCCCAAACCCTCTACCTCAGAGCTAAACTGGTGTAATTGAGAGGAGATACTTGCCTCAAAAGATAGATTAAACATGAAATGATTAATTGATTAATAATGGTAGCTGAGTGTAGATAGTGATTTATTTGACAAGCCAATTAATTATTCAGGTATTGTAGCACAGGATTAGGAGCATGGACTTCAGAGAAGGGTCAAAGTTAGAAGTCAGGAAGGCATTTAGCAGCCATAGGAGAAGATGAAGAATCAAAGAGATGAAAGGAAAAGAATATCATTAAATATTTGAGCAATGTGAAATATCTTCTAATATTTTTCTTCTAAATTCTAATTAAGTTTTGAGAACCTTGAGAGCATCAAGGAGCCAGAGGACTCTCCAGCGTATTCGTCTCTCATCCTTTATTTTTATTTAGAGGAACATCTTGTGTTTACCTCTTTCTTACAGCACAAAATAGTTTGTATAATATTGGGAACAATACCTTTAAGTCGTGTAGCCCCAAACACAGAAGTTTGGAGAATGGCTGTAGGAACTCTAGACCTACTATGCAAAAGCAGTTAAATCTGGTATCTTCCAGGCATTTTATGCTAAGCACTGCATCGTGTCTGAGGCAAATAAATTGTAAGGAGGATTGTACTGAATGGAAAAACAGAGCTGTTAAAACTTTCAGAGCTGAATCTGTCTGGAATACAGTGGCAAGTGAGTTAAACCTCTATCAACAAGGAATGGGCTTTTGGAAGACCATTAGCAGATTGTGTGATTTCTGACACTAACAAGTTCACTTAGTATGTGAAACTTTTTCCTGTTGCTCCTGAGAAGAAGCTGTGATCATGAGAAGTATTTAAGGTGTATTTATTCCAGTATCTACTTACTCTTATTTAAGAAGTATTGATTTCACAATTAAGCCTATAAAAGATTTTTAACCCAAAGACACATGCAGTATGTAACCAGAAACAAGGTAGTGCTGAAAGAACCCATCAGGAAAATACAAAGTAAAACTTGGGTCATACGGGGCCAGCTTACCCCTATTAAGTAATAAGCACACAGCACAGGGTTCAGTTGTGTACAGTTGAGGAGGAGTTGGAGATCGGCTTCCAGAGAATAAAGAAGCTTTTAAAGGAATAAAGAAGCACAATCAATCTGTCCAGAGTTTTTTTTTGAAAGTTGAGGGTCAAGAAAAACGAAATAGGTTTCTTGACTTGTAAACAGGGGAACCAGCATAGCAGACACATTTGATTAACGCAAAGGAAGAAACTAACAGAATGCTTTGCTTGTACAGAGACCCAAAAGCATTGAATAAAGATGTAGAAAATAAAACATGTTTCAATAACCAAACAAGGCAGAAAATTTGGGCCATATGGCTGATGCCAAACAACTATCTAAAATAGATGCACTAGCCTCTGCCCTTATACCATCACTGTACATGTTCAGAATATTTAACACTCCTTTAGTGAATTACTGAAGACTGTTAGTTGGATTTGGTTTGGGCCATGAGCTGTTTCTTTGGAATATAAAACACTTTTAATGTTATTGAGATTAAAAAGATATAGTGACATTTTTATCTGGGAGGAATGCAACATCTAAACACTCCCGGCAGGTCTTGGGGGAGAGGGACAGATGTTGGCTTAAAGATTAAAAAAAAAAAAAAAAAAACCAACAAAACAACCTCAAACCACAGAAAGTCTAGGAAAAAGTATACCTTGGATTTAATATAGAGAGCTGCACAGACAAATTCTGATAATTTTGAGATCATCATCAATACTGTCTGTACAAACAAGACAAAGAGGTGAGAAATTCATACTTAACTGAAAATAGCCATGTGAAAAGATGCTAGTTTGCACTGTGACTTGCAAAACAACAGGTCAGGTTAAAACTCTTCAGGAAATAATTTAGGCTGTTAGCACAGATTGGCTGTCATTTTCCAAATCAAAGCTTCAGTCCTCGGTTGTATGTTACTTTGATCATGATACATTACTTACCTGAGAAAACTAATGAAAAAGGATCTTGAAAGTCACTGACGGAATAAAAATCTGAAAAAAAAGGTATAGAAACTTTTAATGAATAATAACAGTAAAGATATCTGCTTGGCACATTACAAATGCCAGAAATACAGCAGAAAATCTACGCTAGTCTCACATGAAAATATTGTTCCCTGAAGCAAAGTAGGCATAGATTTGTTTGTGTCAATGACAAAACTTGGTACTCATTCTAGATCATTTTTCTTACTTCCCCAAGAGACCACAACTAGATAATATTATATACAGGCATTTGTTCAAATCTGGGTTTTTTTGCTAGATGTTATGCACCTGATATTAGGAGCCATTTACAGGCATATGTAATTCAGGAAGTTTTCAGTGAAGTTTTCACCAATGGACCAGGAGGAATATAAATGGCAATAGAAAGACAAAAATCAGATTCCTTTAGAGACCTGCAGAACAGAACCAATGAAACCTGGTTCATCACCCATAGAACTGGAAATTTCTAATCTTAGAAACTCATCACTAAAATCTCAGAATGTTTTGAAGTAGACAACTCAGAAGAGACAAGACAAAAAATTCAGTATGAATTTAGTATTAGTTTAACCACTAACCAAAGACATACGCACTAGATACAAAGATCCAGTTCAGTAAACCATAGGCTACTGCAGGCTGGAAGGCAGAATGACTGTATTTTTGCCTTGCTCTTGTGCACTCCTCTAGCTGTTTACCACAGGCTGCTTTCAGAGAAAGGACAGTGGCTATACAGTTCTTCGCTATATATTCTTTGTTCTGTCCTGATACGGAATTTCCTATGCAGTGGATTCCAAAGATGACATAAAGCAGTGGTGTTACATGATGTTCCCTTGTGATCTTTGGAGATTGTCTGGATAGACCCAGAATGAAAAGGAGAAAGAGACAGGTTATCCAGTCTCTGGAGGGGAGGGAGGAAATGGATACAAAGTTGGCTGTTTTGCTGAGAATTCCTTAATGAGGCAAGAGCCACAAAAAGCAATGGCAGCCCAGGCCCAAAATATACGAGCATATGACCATATTATTCATATATATGAAGAATTTGTTTTACTGATTCTTGAAATAATAATACAAATATTTCAAAGGAACTGCACAAATCTAAGCACCAGCTGAAGGATAACTGGATGCCACTACCTAGTTTACTCAACAGGTTTACATAAATATTTTTTACATAAATTATTTCTATTAAAAATTAAGTTTTGACTGAGAAGGGACAATGTAGTTAGGCTACATCATAGAAGTGAAGCAGCAACTATTCACACTAAAGGAAGAATTCACTAAGAGGCCTCCCCTTTTCAGCCGCTGTATCCCCAGCGCCCCATGGGTGCCCAGGCTAAGAAGCAGGCTGCCACCTCCCTGACCGCAGCACTGCTCACGGCTCAGGCTGCTGCTACCTGCGCTGCAGAAGGGCGTTCTCAGCTCACTCGGGCAACACATCATCTCTGCATGCTGACTGACTTGACTGTCAGTCAGATTATATTGTTGCCAAGTCAGGCTGTGACACCAAAGTGACTCTGGCTGCACCAGCCCATGCAGACTGATGCAGAGTGCTGTAGTTCAAAGTTTTTCTTACCAGTCTCTGCCTGAAACTTGTCCCCTGCCCTCCAGACGCAAGCATAGATCCATGCACCGAAGATGGGGGGCAGAGGCAGAAGGGTACCTATTTCTGTAATTGTGACAGCTCTGAATGTTTGCTTGGCTTTTCTGAAATAAACCTTGGTTTGTGCTCCTGCTGCGATCAAAATTGTTTCCACTAGACAGCAACTTAATGTAAAACTAGTAAGTATAAAGTGGGGATTTTGACAAGGTGTCATCAGAAAGACTTTTCCAAACACACAGGGAGGCTGTTAGAGCTTTCACAGTGTGAGTCCTAATATGACAGGGACTAAAGCTGAACTCTTGGTCATTCATTTTAAATTTAAACCTTCTTGGGTCACTATGCTAAAACCACTCAAGGTAACTTTTAATGCTGAAGTAAAAGAATGGATCAATGCAATTTAATTTGAACACCCAGGTTGTAAAATTAAGCATCAGTTCTGAGAGGTGGACAGTATTGCACTGTCCTCTGATGAACATTGTGGATGAGGCCATAATAAGGAAATCATAGCAATGACTGGCCAGTGGTATTTTCTTTTGCAAAAATTAGAACATATTATAAATACTCACCCAATTTTTCCAAGTAACTGGAGATGGATTTGTCATGTTGAAAACATGAACCACTACATACTTCATAAACCACTACACACTTCACAAACTGCTTTAGGATGCCAGACTGAACTGACTTACAGCACATCAGGTACTCTGGAACATAAATCCAATTTTCTAATTACCACTGCTTTGCATTCTCTGTATTAGTATAGCTCTATGAAGTTTAGCTAGAAGCAAGAGACCTAGATATTTCAGTGGATAGCATTACCACAGTGGTTATGTGAAATACACATATGTTCATCTTTTTCCAGGGCATGAACTTCAACTGTGTGAATTACCCTTTTTCACAAAACAGGTTTAATTTTTGCACAGTAGTTCCCATCTGATGACAATACCAGTTTCAGGGGGACTTATCATCTGCTTGATGCAGTAAAATCATTTTGTCACTGTCTTCCCTAAGCTTTCTCTTTTGTAGGAAATTGATAAAAAAAGCCGTAGTGTCTTTTCATCCTAGGACTTTGAGGTGGAACTTTCACTGTTCTCTTCCTCTTGCAGACACTAGGGCTTCTGTCTGGCTGCAAACATGAGCAAACCAGTATGTTATCTGCAAGACATAGGTGCAATTTTCCTAGAGCTCCTGTAGATTTAAGAATGCTGAAGAAATCCTACAAATATATCAATATATTTAATGCACTGACCTATTAAGGGTGCAGCTGATGATTAAAAGATGGTTTAGACTTATAGACAAATGAGACTGTGACCTTTCTGCCAACACCACCAAAGAGAAGGTCAGCTTTTGTTTCAGTAGTAGGGAGCTTGTGCTATGACTGCCTGTCCAACAGGAACAGGACTATGAATGTATTCTTTCTTATTTCCAGTTCTTCTAACACATGATATGGAACAATTTCCAGATGAAAATCATCTTTCACTTAGCATGGCTAGAGATAGAAAAAAAAAAGGAGGCAATTCTGCTTGTAAGACTGTTGACCTAAGTTAAATACTTCATAGTTATAGAGAAATCAAATAAAACATAATAGGCTCAGTACTATTCCAGAATATGATATTCTATCTTCAGCCAAGACTAATGTTGAAAACATGCAGGATTCCCAATTACAAATTCAGTGAACCCAACTTGAGTATCAAAATGACACAGAAATAATGCAGTATATGAGACCCACTGAAGTCTTATTCCTGTGCAATATTATGTGTAATGACCCATCTAAAAGTGAAGAAAGGATTAATGTTTTATAATAAAGCAATTGTAAAATGATATAAAATAAAAAAGACAATTATGAAAGTCATCAACAATTTAAATTTTGTTACAAGTCATTTTTTGTGTGAAGGTCATTGTAACTTCAAGGTACTGGTTTTCCTTTTTGTCGTCTCTGTCATAAGGAGGAGAAAAGTATGCAAAAAGAGATTTAGCTTTTACTCAGAAATAGACCTGGAGCTTCCAGGAGCAAATCAATTCCCCTGAAAGGGGATTTTTATGGAATTGTGAAATATGATATTCATGTAATCTCATTTATGCCAAACTACACTTTAATCTAAGTCAAATCCCTTGATTTGAGATTTGTTGTAGGCATCCAGTCAGTCATGACACTGTTAAAATGGCTAAAAGCAATTTCTGCAATTTTTTCAAATGTCAGCTTACTCTAGAAAATAGTAAATATAATTTGGAATTTACAAAATTACAGAGACATTGACCCTTTTTCGTTGTTTTTTTAAATCTTTTTAGTCTCCACTTTTCCTAAAACACAGGAAGCTCTGAATCTACCACACACATCACAATAAACAGTTCAGAAACACACAGCATTATGATGCTGTGGATGAGGGCGGGTTTTCAGGCACAATGACCACATAGACCACGCTCTCAGGACACATGGAAAAAAGTTCACAAGGAGAAGCTTGTTACATCAGATGCTCACATGGGCCTGATCCCCACATTTTCCAATGGAGTTCACTAATATATTTACTATGCCACAGGGGCTGAACTGCTTTGTCTGAGAAGTATGTTCACAAACACACATACTTGCTGTGCCTCTTTCAGATTCAGTGTTGATTATTACTTGCCATTGAAAAAATTGGTTCATAAAAGCAATAATGTCCAAAATTTGTAAGCATGAAATCATATGTATTTACTGCAGAAATGGCTTCTGAACCAACTCAAAATTTTACTAATATGCTTAAGCTACCTGTTGGGCATGGATCCAACCTTGGTAATGTGATTCAAGAGTGCCATTTTGACCACAGCTTGAAACATTAAGAGCCTGTGTGTAGTGTTACCAGTGATTTATCTCTGGACCTATCTCCAAACTCCATCACTGAGTTTGCATCATAGCATCTGAGAGGTACTTACTGTCTGTGACCTCCTGCTCAGTTAAATGAATTTAAGTCAATGGTGAAGAATACTCCCTGTTCTTTTCAAGGATGGATTATTACCTGGGAATTACAGATTGGGACTTTGGGATGCAACCTGTTCTGAATCAGTTTGTTGAAGGACAAAACAAAACAGTATCAAAATGGAGACAATTACATGTATAGCATAAATATGACCTACACTGAAATTTTTCATGCAAGTTTTGGGTTTTTTTTAAGGTCTTTACTGAAGCAGCTTTATATTAATTGACTATTAAGTTCCTTCTCTCATTTGTTACCAGTAGGTTCACTAATGACACGAGCTGTGTGGTGCAGTCAACAGGCTAGAAGGAAGGGATGCCATCCAGAGGGACCTTGACAGGCTGGAGAGGTGGGCCCATGCAAACCTCACGAAGTTCAACAAGGCCAAGTGCAAGGCCCTGCACATGGGTCATGGCAATCCCAGGCACAAAGACAGTCTGGGCAGCGAATGGATTGAGAGCAGCCCTGAGGAGAAGGACTTGGGAGTTCTAGTGGACAAGAATCTCAACATGAGCCAGTAATGTGCACTTGCAGCATAGAAAGCCAACTGCATCATGGGCTGCATAAAAAGAAGCATAGCCAGCAGGTCGAAGGAGGTGATTCACCCCCTCTATGAGGACAGGCTGAGAGAGTTGGGGCTGTTCAGCCTGAAGAAAAGGCTACAGGGAGACATTATAGCAGTCCTCCAGTACCTAAAGAGGAGTCACAAGAAAGATGGGGAGAAACACTTTAGTAGGGCCTGTTATAACAGGACAAGAAGTAATGGTTTTAAAATAGAGGGATGTAGATTCAGACTTGACATAAGGAAGATATTTTTTACAATGAGGGTGGTGGAACACTGGAAGGTTGCCCAGAGAGGTGGTAAATGCCCCATCCTTGGAAACATTCACGGCCAGGTTAGATGGGACTCTGAGCACCTGGATCTGGTTGGAGATGTCCCTCCTTCTTGCAGGGCAGTTGGACTAGATGACCTTTAAAGGTCCCTTCCAATCCTAACTGCTCTATGATTCTATGATTCTATGTAAATCTGTAATTTATTTATACAGCGGGTTGGAAGACTTCATTGCCATTTCATAGGAAATTCCTACAGTTCCATTTTTTTCTAATTTAGTGTCAAGCCAAAAAAGCAACATTTCAAAAATGTTTGTAGTAAAATTGAAATCATTCAATCATAACACTTCATTACTTTTTTAAACGTTTTAAAAGAAAACAGGTACAATATGTAATTTAATGTAATGCATTATATATATTATAAAATCAAGATAAATATTTTAATGTAATTTAAAAGTCTAAAGGAATAATATCTAAACTATGAAGTTAAAACTAAGTTCTGCGTATTATTGACATAAAATTTTAAGAACTAGTTTAGTAGTGTAAAACCAGAACGAAATCTGAAGAAATTATCTTCTACTTTCTCATTCAAAAATATGTCAAAATCTATTTGTTTCTATAAATTTTTTGAATTTATTAAGATGGCATTTTCAAAGAAAACTAGCTTCTTTTAAAAAATCAGTTCTTATGTAATTTGACTTAATGATACTCCTGAAAAAGCAAGACTCTTCAAAATCTGGAAATGTTCCTCTACTGCTTAAGATGTTCTTCTTGTTGGCCCACGACTGTAATGAGCCAAAGCGTAGATATACAACAAAAGCATGAGTATAGTCCCAGTACTAATTAACGAGCTTTTAGTCTACACACCAGATGATGTCCCAGGGCTGCTTACATATTGTGGATATATTTCCTTACAGCAGCTCACAAGATTAGGCTTCAAAAGCCAGGCAGAAGGTAACTGATACTAATGTGCAGTACAGCACACCTATTCAGCCCTTTCACTGATGTACCTGCAGCTGTATGCATACTTGTGCACGTCTGTAAGCATGCATTTATACAAACAGTGTAGCCAGATAACAAACTAGAAGAAATGCATCTTTTTTTTTCAACCAGAGATAAGTATTTGGTCCTGTCAGCAGAGACAGTAACTGAAGGTAAACAACAGTTCTACTGAATATTCAATTTACCCTACAACATGGCAGTAAAAACAACAAAGATCTTTTTTTGCTATAAATAATACAGATTACGCTTTCAGAATTTCATCACTTCAGCAATGCTGTCAGAAGTATGTAAGGCAAAATGGCCTGTAATGTCAGTATTTTATATGTCACATTGACACCCTCCACAGCTTTTTCTTTAGGCTTCAGTGGTTAGAAAGAAGATAGGCAAAGTGGCATTAACTAGCTCGAGTGCTTTACTGCCAGCTCTCATTCTGGACGAGCTTGTTCAGGGAAAGTCTGAATCTCTCTGTCTATGACAACACTGCACAGTAGCCAACTCTCCTCTCTGGCTGTTGAGAGCACTGGAGGGAACAAAATAATTCATACCTCAGTTTGAAAACGTTATTTTGGAGCAACTTTTAATTAGCAACTAATCACAGGTCTCTGGAGCAAAAGGGCTCATGTCTATCAAATAAATGTCAAACACTCACATTAGAATGGGTAAGAAATGGGATTTTCATGTTCATACCTTCCTCATCTCTTCGCTGAATGATAGTAATAGGATGACCAAGGCACAATGCCTGTGTGCACTTAGATTCCTAATACAGTAGAGTATTGTAACACATCTCCCTAGCAACACAGGCTACTGAAAGCACATCAGATTTGTTCTCTGCTAAGTAAAATTGCTTACTATAAAATACTGAATTGAGTTCAAGGTCATGACTTCCTCTAAAAGCATTCAATTTTCTGTGCTTGGCATATCTGAAGTTTGAGCAGGAAGGACAGCTTGGACCTTGACTACTTTTCAGTGACGGGAAAGTTCATGTATGCAGAGGGAACATGCTTAGACATCAATGTAAAGCTGCTACTGACCTCTCCCAGGAACAAATGGGCATCACAAATCTCACTTTTTCTAGCCTAAGTGCAAGGTTTAATTCTTTGATTTGACTTCTCTAATGTATTTATCTTCTCTAACAGATATATTAAAGAAACGGAAAGCACCATTCAAAATAAGATATTCCAGGCCTCCTACAGAAGGAGAGCAAGGGGACAAGCTACCTATTGCAAAGGGCAATTTACTGCCTAATGCTCCTAATGTACAAGCACAAGTGATGTCAAAGGCCAGTTCCAGGGCAGCTGATCCACATTAACTTCCCCACCCTTCTCAGGCCCCTTAGGAGTGCTCTTGGGTTGGACAGAAAGAGGCAGAAGGCTCAAGACAAAGTGCAAGTGTGAAAAAAATGCTTCAGAAAGGAAAATAATGAATGAATGAACAGTTAATCAGAAAGGTGGGCGGTCAACACCGTACTTCCGCATGCTCTGTAACTGCAGGCAGCAGCAGCAGCTGTTCGCTCTGTGCTTAAAAGCAACAGCTCTTCTGACAACATAAATTCCGTTGAAGAATTTTAGTTATTTTAAAGGTGGTTAGATTGTAGTAATTTATTCTAACATAACAATGTTTTTTTTCCTAAGGGATCCTAAATTGTTGTTATTGTTTCTCATAAAGCACTTTTACTCCTAATAATCAATATTGATTTTACTATATCATGTTATTGCTTAGATTTATTTTCTTGTTTTGTGTGAGATCATTTAAAAGAAATGAGATAAAGCACTCTGCTTCAAAATTTCACATAAAAATTTATTAGTTTTTCCTCTCATTTCCAGAAGCATTTACACTGAACAAGAGTCTTTAATACGTTTCTTCCGTTCTTTTGAGTTAAAGAGTTTAAATAAATAAGGGATAACAAGGCCTTTCTTTTGGGAACATCCACGTAATAACAAAGCTTCCTTTAACCTCAGTGGGAATCTAGCTGAGGTGAGAATTAGGCCTCTCAGAAGTCTGAAGATATACATAGTTCATTTCCAGTGTGTTATCAAGTGTTAATCTAAACTAGCTAAATAATTCAAGCAATAAATATTTTACTAAAACCATTTTCTTTTATGAGAATTCTTATGCATTCCGTCCCATGTAATTGAGAAACTTGCTTTTCTTCATTGACCCTAACTGTTTAATTCAGTTCTGTCCTATAGCTCCCACTTATATTTATCTGCCTCAGAAAGTTTCTACTACAGTCTGCACCAAAAATAAATAAATAAATAAATAAATAAATAAATAAATTGGAGCAGAGTCTCCTCCAGAGTACTTTGCAGGCTTTTCTGTTCTGTGCCCTGCAAGGATATATTTTACATATCAGAAATGTGATGGCAAAGAAATAGAAGCATTTTTCAAAAAGAAAGCCTTTTACTTTCCATGCATTCCACAGCAAGTAATTTTTCCATAGATGTAGATTTCTTTTTAAAACAAGAATTAAAGGAAATCTAGTTCTCTATCCTCTGCAACCAGCTGATCTGATCCATATTTACTGCAGAGACTACAGAAGCAAACAGACTACAAGAAGCAGAGATTTATTTCTCTGTCTCGGAAGAAGTGGTGTGTGCTTCAGTGTGACTTGTCTTTGGGGTTTTCTTAAAGCTATATACTAGCACAAAATGAATTTACTTCCATATTGTGAATGGGTAGGTACGGCAGGCCAAAACCCAATGTTGTGATTCAACACACTTTACACCTTTATTTTATAAATTATCTGAAAAGCATCTCCAAAATAAACAAATTATAACAATGTCAGGTGTATACAATACCTTCATATGGATTGATTTCCAAAGCACTTTCAAACCATATGTCCAGAAATTACTTTAACGGGTATTAGAAAAGAGCCATTTCAGGTGTGGTATACAAACAGTATTAAATGGTGAACACAGTACTAGATATCGAGTTAAGATAAGGAGTGCAAAATAATACTAAATACTTTTACACTGCATAAAACAATAGGGTCTATGTAGAGGTGAGGCCTCTAAGGCACTCTTACAATCATAATAAATAGCAACAATGTCACAACATCCTCTTTTGGAATTGTAATAAGAGTGAAAAAAATGTGTAAGAATTTTCTGTTCATGAAATTATATAATAGACTTTACAATAATTCTCTTTTTAATCACTTATAGGAATATATAGTAAAGGTACCACATAGTAGAAGCAGGCTGATGCTCTTGAAACACTCCTAATCGTAAGTCAAAATATCAACAAAGCATCAAAGAACTTGGAAACATGATCTTCCAGGTCTTTCCAATCTAAGTACTAACAGGCCTGATCCTTCTTTGCAGGGAACTCAAGTACATAATGCAGGTCTTCCTGGTTGTTTTGTCAGGGGAGAGAAAGATGTGTTATCACAAAGACTTCAGTAATTAAGGAGAAATTAAATCAGAATCCTTTCAGTCTGTTCATATTTGGAATTTTGCAGGAACAGGAAGACCTCATTCAAATTTTTTTCAATATGGTATTAAAATATCCACTTTACTGAGGCTTAGGTAATGTCTAAAGTAGATGGGAGTAGGTTGTACTTATCTCAAGTGTTGAATTTGTTTTATGACAGCAAATTACCTTCTCAAAATAGACTTCCAAACAACAAACGAACATCAAATGCCAAATTGCCATGAATTTTTCACATATATTCTACGGGAAGGCATGACAGAGGAAGTATCATATGCAAATATGATGTGCGATAGGGCGAGGAGTAATGGTTTTAAAATAGAGGGAGGTAGATTTAGATTAGACATAAGGAAAAAATTTCTTAGAATGGGGGCGGTGGAACACTGGAACAGGTTGCCCAGAGAGGTGGTGGATGCCCCATCCCTGCAAACATTCAAGGCCAGGTTGGACGGGGCACTGAGCAACCTGATCTGGTTGGAGATGTCCCTGCTTCTTGCAGAGAGGCTGGACCAGATGACCTTTAAAGGTCCCTTCCAACCCTAAATATTCTATGATTCTATAAATCATAACTTAACATACATTATACTCTTGGCAGCTTTGCAGCCAAGATTTGCTCTGGCATCTTTGGGTGCTCTTTCCAGAGAACACAATAGAATAGAGGCTACAGATGATCCTTAATACAAATGGTCTCTGAACTGTCCAAATCACCACTTTATCCTATTCTCACTAGAGTTTACAGACCAAAATATATTATCTTTCTCTTGTAAGTCTTTACAAAGTTAATGCAAAGCATGTAGAAAATTACCAAAACAAAACTCCAGTACTTTAGCAAATAAGAGGACAGGATGTTTATTCAATTAATAAGAAGCCAAACAGGCCAACTCACTACTTAGAACTATGGCTTAAAATAATACGTTGTATTTCCTACTCTAAGACTTAACTATCTATACCCCCACAATTCCTTCTATAACTTGCTTTTGATATCTATTAATAATTTATTAATTGCTAAGGAATTATGCAAAAATGAGCCTCTAATACAGAATTTGACTTCCTACTTAAAATACTGTTACGTACAGTCCCCTTATAATTATCAGCTAAACAATTATGTTCTAGCTATCTAGCTAATCTAGCTAGCTGATTACTAATCTGTCAGTATCTCAGGAAAAAGAATGGTACCAGTCTGCCCTAAGTTTATCTTCTGGTTACCCACTAGACTGTAGGTCTGCCACATAATCACCTGTCTTTTCAACTCATTAGAGTAAGTATTATCACTTCATCTACGTTCTGTAATGTTCCAACCACTCTATTGATTTGCAATAAATAATAGTTGCCAGAAGACACCTCATGGTACTGCTACAGGCCCTAATTCGCAGTACACTCTTCACCAGGCCTGTGTGGTGCCATTTTCTCTGACTTGTATGGGTCATCACATAATTCCCAGTGTCGTCGGTGCATTTCATGGGCTGTTATTTGAAATTATCTATCAGTCACATTGCAGCTAATGAAGATAGTCCAGCACTTAAAAAAAAGATAAAATAGACACCAAAAAAAAAGTCACTGAGCAATAGAAATATACCTTTATTCATCCCTCCAAGGAGAACTGGAGGGATCTCCAGAGGACCTAGGTTATTCAGCTATAGCTCCAATAAAGTAGTGCCTCAAATCTGTGTTTTTCTTTCTTTTCTTTTACTTTTCTTTTTACCTGAATTGATACTTTCTAAAAAAATATCAGTCTTTCTTAGTTTAGGCTGTAGTAGTGACAAAACAGGAAGGTAATGTGACAATGGCAGCTGACTGTAAACACTAACCAAGTCCCCAGTGGGTCTGAGGTTTTGCTCCACCTGCTACAACCTACAGTTCTACAAGTTCGTAAAGGAACATAACTCAAATACAAAACCTATCTCCTGTTCCAAAAAGGGTAGGATTGTTTTTCTCCGGTTATATATCCTTCAATGTTTCTAAACACAGAAGCCCTATATTTGTGCCTGGTACAGAAATAAGGGTAATTTTTTTTCCTCCTAAGGCCATCATAGCACCACCCACTGAAACAAAGGGATATTTATTATATAGAAAATCAGCCCTTTTCTAAGGTGCTTGTATATGAAGTTAGAAACCTCAAATACCATATTTGGTCTAATAACCAAAATGATGTAATATTTTTTTCTGCTAAATCAGCTGTTGAATCAGAACTTCTTTTTTTTTTGGTCAAGGGGGAAGTTCTATTTTTAATTTAATTATGATTTTTGTTGCTGGTTTTGCTATATTCACACATTCACCAAATCAATAACCCATAAGAATTACAGCTCCCACATCTGTTCAAAAACATTTACCTTCTGAATATTCACTTTTTGTAGGTTTTGGTGAAACTCCTAACAAATGGCAGCCAACGGCACAAGACCTGTGAGAAATTTTTAGATGATAATTTGCTCATATATTCATAATGTTTTTGAGATGCATGAAAATTTTTGCTAGTGAAATGCAATTTGTCTGAGTGGTGAAGGGTATAACATCTGACTCAACGAACAGCAGCTGAGTAAACTTCTCACATTTATCTTGGACAACATTTGTGATTCATCCTGCCCGTCTAGGTACTATGAAGACACTGAATCAAACAATTTATTTTCTTTCTGTTTGGATAATGCAAATTTTGCCCCAGAGGTGGTGAAAACTTCCCACAGCTTTTGCAAGCTGAAAAGTGTTTGAGTCATAAGAATGAACTGGAAGGCATGACTAGAAGCATTGTTCCTTCTTGCTTTGTGTCGATACAGCAGTGGAGCTCCGACTCTTACATGTCAAGGAAAAAGACATTAGTTCTTTATTCTTTTGAGATTTACTTACATTGTCCCAGTTTTCAAGAAGGGTAAGAAGGAAGACCCTGGTAATTACAGGTGTGTCTGTCTCACTTCAGTGCCTGGCAAAATTATGGGAAAGGTTATTCTGGAAGTTATTTAAAAAACTTGAGAGACGATGCAGTCATTGGTCATAGCCAATATGGATTCATGAGGGGTAAGTCCTTTCAAAATACCTTAATTTCCTTTTATGACAAGGTCATCCAAGTCACCAAGAGTAGCCAGTAGATGTGAGGAGTTTTCTTATTTTAGCAAAGCTTTTGATCCTGTCTCTTACAGTATCATTCTGGACAAAATGTCCAGCATACAGCTAGACAAGTCCATAATACACTGGGTGAACAGTTGGCTGACAGGACAGGGTCAAAGAGTTATAGTAAATGTGGTTACATCAAGCTGGCTGCCAGCCACCAGTGGGGTTCCCCAGGTCTCAGTTTTAGGGACAGTGCTCTTTAATTTTTATAAATGATCTAGACACAGGAGTCAAATATACATTAAGCAAATTTGCTGATGATATGATATTAGGAGGAGATGTGGACTCCCTAGAGGGTACAGAGACCTTACAGTGAGATGTGGATAGACTGGAGAACTGGGCAATCACCAACCATATGAAATTTAACAAGAGGAAGTGTCAGATTCTTCACCTGGGTTGGAGTAATCCTGGTTATACATACAAACGGAGGGACAAGAGGCTGCAGAGCAGCCCCACAGAAAGAGGTCTGGGGGTCTGGGTTGATGACAAGTTGAATATGAATCAACAGTGCGTTCTGGCAGCCAAAAGGACAAACTGTGTCCTGGGGTGCATCAAGCACAGCACAGCTAGCCAGTTGTGGGAGGTGGTTGTCCCACGCTACACTGACTTGGTATGGCCCCACATCAAGCACTGTGTGTAGTCCGGGCACATCAATATATGAAGGACATATGACTATTACACTGTGTCCAGAGGAGGGTGAAAAGTCTCAAGGGCAAGACTTATGATGAGCAGCTGAGGTCACTTGGTTTGTTCAGCTTGGAGAAGAGAAGGCTGAGGGGTGACCTGATCGCAGTCTACAGCTTCCTCAAGGGGAGCAGTGGAGGAGGAGGTGCTGATCTCTTCTCTCTGGTGACCAGCAACAGAACATGAGGAAATGGAATGAAGCTGCACGAGGGGAAGTTCAGATTAGACATTAGGAAAAGCAGGGAGTTGGACTCGATGATCCTTATGTGTCCCTTCCAACTTGAGCTGTTCTGATTCTACTTCTGAAATTTGATCAGGCAGTTGTCATTCAAGAAGTCTAGATTAGAAGGATTTAAACAATATAAATACAGAAAATTTGTGTAATGAAGAAAAGTGTATTTTTCAGTACATGTGGGGAGGGAGTTGCTCAAAACTTCCAGTTGCAGTTGCTTGCTCTTTTCAACTTCTATAGAATGAAAGATAAACAAGCCCCCAAATATAGACAAACATGCAGGAGCTGGAGGCAGGAGAATTCAGACTAATACCATGTAACTCTTGTACTCTGACCTATTTAACATTCTTCAGAGACTTTCAAGCACCCTCCTCTGTAGCGTTTTATGAGACAATCCCATATTTTCTTGTCTCCAGGTACAACCATAAATTTGAAGTAACCATATAGCAAACTCTACCTAGAAACTGAATAAAAAGAAAGGATCTTAGATTCTGTTTTCACGGTTAATATGAGAGACTATTATGCTCCACCAACTATCCTCTAACAGGCAGGAAAATACACAGTGTTTATTGCTTAAATGTATTCATATGAATAAAACAAATGATATCTCAGACACATTATCTGGTTGGTTATTTTTTAGTACTTCTCATCACAGCCTAAGCATTAAACTGACAGAGCAAAATTACCAGCAGGAAATTTTCCTTTTACTCTTCAACATGGAGACCTAAAATAAGTGAGAATGAACTTCAGAAAATTAAATTATTAAAAGCAATGATAAGGCTATAAATCTTTGTTTCAATTTAAGCTATATATAGACCCTTTTTCATGTCATTTTTTTCTACACAGGTCGAGTTAAGCATCACTGAAGGAAGAGAAATGCAAAATAAAATAAAAATAGAGTAAAGTAGGGTCTTTGCTGGCCTTGCATCAGAGACATGCTCTTTTAATGTGTTAGCAACTGCTATTGTTCCCACAGGCTGGAGCACTAGTGGGTTAAACGAGATATTAAGCAGTGGAATTGGCTTTTTGAAAATGTAACAAGAGCCTTTTGCTTGGTAGATGTATTTTTTTTTTAATCAATCAGGGCTATGCTGTCTGCGGCCAGAGTGGCCACCATCTGACAGCTTTATAGATGAACACGAGTGAACAGGCTGGTGATTTGACCATGCCACAAATTTAGGATGATGCATCTGTCATTCACTGGCTTCTTATATGTGGATTACAGCTAAGACTCTGTGCCTAAATTGGGGCTGGAAATGAAATGCTTTCTCACATTATTTGCAATTCTCCTTCATGTCGACAGAAAGAAATATAAGGAAAAGAGTTTGGTCTTGATTTAACTGAATAAATCGAGGTTGATGGAAGGGCATTTTACTAGCCCTCCATGTTGTACAAAGTGAATTGTTCCCTGGTAGCAGACAAAACAACTCCATGCATCAGCGGTCTGGTGCCGTTTTTGCTTTCCATCAAGGACATGACTGAGGAGTAAACAGTGTTCATCTCAATAGAGTTGTACTGTACACTAAAAAAATAATCCCATCTGTCTACATTTCACAAACCATTTCTCCTATCCATTCCAAAAAAAAAAAATTTATATTTGTATTTTCTAAATTTCCAAATTTTTATTAGACTCCTTATGGACAGACAACCTGGCAAATTGAAGGTTGCATAAAATGCACACAACAAGAGTCAGGCAAAAAACTATAAACACAAATTATTTTTTTTTAAATAAGTTTTTTTGACTAGCTTTGTTATTTGCTGAGGAACAAACTACTACCAGGTTACGCTCCTCTTTTATTTAATCCTCTGATAAAATTAATGTTGGGCAAAATACTGTTCACCAACTGGATCAACTCAGATGAAGTTTCTACACTACTGCAGTATCTATGTCTTCCCCTACACTTTCCTTTTAAATCTGGTTGTGCAGGATTTCATCTGGATTTAGAACACTATTTTCTCTGATAACAAAGGTAGAAATGATTGATAAATGTTGAATTGTAGAGTTCTCCTCTTTTTAAAATAATTGAAGAAAAGGTGACTTACACAGTGAAGTGGTAAATACGTGTTGAATAGATCATCTGAACAGTGGAGGCAATGCATTACCAGTCAAAAGGAGTAATATTACAAGTAAATATGCAAATTTCTTATCTAAAATAGTGAGGAACATGGAACAACTGACTGCGTAGTTTACAAGAATCTGGTCCCGTGGGTATCTTTAACCTAAAAGAAAGATACAGTGGTGCTTATTTTCAAGTTCTGTATAAGCTCACTTAAAGCCTGTGGTGGCTGACAGCAAACCAAACTCATTTAAACAAATCTTTTTGTATCAATAACTAATTACATCCTTGTTCTGCCTCAGTAACACAGATTGATAGTTCCATTATAGTGTTTAATTAGAATTGTTTTTAATTTATCCTCAATAAACGGTCTAATTGGTGAAGGAACAGATGTTACAGGTCACGTGGAACCAGGATGACTGTGCTGGTGGAAAATGGCCAACTGGGTTATGAATGCCTCCCAGAATCCCTTTCAAAGAGAGAGAGGGGAGTATGCAGCGTGTCTGGTTTCATTTGGAATTTTAGCAATTTTTCAGGTGTTACCTGTAAAACCTGTGAAGCGCAATCTCCTGCTGAGATGAACTCTAAACGGTTCCTGGGCAGAAAACGTCTCAAATAGCAGAGCTGATAGCACCTCTTTGTATCAAGGCCATGGTTTCTCTCTCAACGGCAGTCTTGTGCTGCTGACAAAAGGGAAACATACTGACCGGGAGGGACAGCCAATAATTGTATTTTTTGTTATAATTTCTCTGACAGCTAGTAAATACAACAGATTCAGGACAGTGCAGGCAACAGTACTCTATTTAGGCCTGTCTTTATGCAGTGTTGCTTTCTGTCCTAAGCATGTGACAAAGAATTATACCTTTCTTTTTTTTTAATATCATGCTCTACTAACACTGACTCATGCGAGAGACACAGCACTACATATTTGACAGAAGTAATGGCTTGCAAGTATGATTTCAGGGAGATGAAGTGACATTTGTGTTTGGAATAGCCTTTACACCAAAGCCCTGACCTTCTGAATGCTGGGGCTGAGTGCTGAATTGCTCAACAGAGCCTTGAACCTGTCTCCAAATTGAAATAAACCAGAATGAGAGCTTTATTATTTTTAATTTCAAATCAGGAAGGTGTAGGATTTCAAAGCAACATAAAAATCCTCCAAATTGTGTTCCCACAGAGGTAATAACTATGGAGAGTTTTAGCACTTAGGAAAAACAGTCATTTGGCACTGATAATTTCTATATATTTTATAGTCATTTTTATTAAAAGCAAAATGTAATTAGAAAAGTATTAGTTGATAATGAGAAGAGAAGCAGCCTAAAATGAAATGTTGAGAAGACAGGACAGTTCCTATTCAAATACCCCAGTAGTGAAAGCTCAGATTTATATTGTCAGTGTCATCTCAAAAGATACCAATTGCTCACTGTAAAGTAAATGAAGTGTGTAGGGGTCTCAACCAACTGCTGATCAAACACTGTTGAAAAGCAGGTACTGTAGGGTGCAATGCAGCAACTATTGAGCAGTGTCTGCCAAGCAACTGTTCTGAAAAGGGGAAAAAACAGAATTCTGAATGCAGCAGAAACATTAGAAGAGTTTATGTCAACCAGTGTAATTACTCTGGTAATTGCAGAAAACAGCATTACACCATGATCTTAAAGGCAGAAAAGGTATGTCAAAAAGATGCCAGGCAGCTATTAGTTAGAATGGGTGTTCGATCTAATATATGTTGCTTTTTTCTCTACATGCATCACACTGTCATTCCACCAACCCCTTGGCTGTTGAATTTGTTGGTGGCAGAGGGGGAGACTAAATGTCCCTGAGCTCTGTTCATTGCTGCCTAAGACCTCACTGGCCAGAGATGCTCCCTCACATGGTGTAAGCAAGTCTCTCCCAGGACCCTAGTCCTGACTGGGAAGCATGCACTCAGTATTGAGGTTTATCCAAAATATAAGTTGATTTGCCAGGATCCTTCTCCAGTCCTAAAGGCTATGTGAGGTGTTTTCACTCCTTACAGAAGGGTAAATTGTCCCTGAACGTAATCTGCAAATGCTATGACATCACAAATGATCCTTCACAAATCTGAATGACTTACCAATTGCTGTTTCATATAGTAATAATCTTTCCATATTTAAGCAAAGCATGACATTCAACAGCAAGAAATGACACAAAAGTCAAACACATGGGCTGATATCCCTGTCATCTATCTTACAAATACTTATGAGACTATCCATTTGCCATATACATGCAATTAGATGATATTTTCATAACCGAGGCTTTAATCTCTCACTGAACTCAGTGAAAGCTTAGGCTAATTAAGACCCAAACAATATCTGAAGTAGTACTTCAGTATTTAGTCCAATTATCTGCATGAAACAGAAAAGCGCCGTAATTTTTTTCTCATTCTAAGTGTTCTAATGAAGCTCGACTTAAAATTGTCATTTTCGAGTAGGAAATGCAAAGTTTACCCATAGGGACAATTATGTCCCATTGACAGTTGAGATTACTGAAAGCAAATGTATTTGACATCTACTAAGCAGTATATGCCATCTCAGAGAGATTTCATAAAATAAAGTTTGCTGGAGAGGACAGAATAGTGGAGACCCTTGCCTTAATGCACATAAAGCTTCCACCTCATTACCTGCAGTTGACTCACTTGCAGTATACAATGACGTGTATGCTTCCTCATTAAAAAGTGATACGCTTCAGTTTTTTAAGATGTTTAACTCTATCTCTGTTTAGCATGACCATAATACCACAATCATCTATTAGTAGGGGATGTGTAACTGTCTCTTAATAACTTCAGATTTACAGAAGCTGCTCATGGTAAAAGAGGTGGAAATAGTAGATAAATGCTTTTTTCCAGGAAAGAAAGAAGACTAGGTGAGTGAGTCATGGGGTCCACCACAGCAGCTATAAAATAATCAAGGACTTTATTGATGAACAAAGAGTGCTGCTGGAATTTTCTGCATTTTTTGCTAGCCAGCGTGAGCCAATTGTACTGGAGAACCAGAGAAGATACAAGTGTTGATGAATTTGATAGATTTAACAAGCATAGAAAACAACATCTGACAGTAGTAACTCAGCCTGAAAAAGCTATGTCTTTACATCGTTTGTTCAGAAAAATATATATCGTCTCAGTAAGGTGTAGTACCAATACTGCCAAAAAGATTAGTGCAAGAGGGCTGTGTACTATCCATTGCAGTATTTATCCATGAACAGCTGAGTGCCTTAGGTGAAGAAACACATCTCTGGCTGGCGGTCTGATGAACAGAGAAAAGTGAAATTAAAATGCTGGTTTGCCACACAAAGAATTGTCACAATTAACTAGCAAATCATTTTACTGAAGTACTGTGCTCTCAGTTTTGATCTCAACTGCTCGTACATTACTTTCATTGACTTAGCAACTGGAAGTGGTCCTGACAGTTGATGATGTTCTTTGTCTAGATTATTTACATCAAACAATGCATAGAAGTCATTCCTGTCAAAGTTTGTATGTCTGCAGTATAAGGAGGGTCCTGACTACTTACAAGTTTGTCTCTTTTGTCTCTGAATTCTACAGTAAGCCTCATATGTCTTGTCCTTTTTCTGCATTTGACTTAATTGCAGAGCAAAGCATTTTGAACACTTGTACCTCCACATTACAAAAATAAGATAATAATGAATATTCCTGTCATTTTAACTGTCACTTAGAAAGCATCATGCAATTATTTCTAGATCATTAATATAGCGGCAAGCTTTTCTACAGGTAGCATCTGTTGAACTTCTACAACGAGACCAAATAAGGGTCTGTAGGTAGCATTGAGCTTTTTATAAGATATCCTTATTTGTAAAGTATTTCATTCTTACAGGTTTTGTTACTCAGTTTTACAGACCCATGAAGGAGCAGGAGCTTAAAAAAAACCCGTAAGATATAGGGGCAAATATTCTAATAGTTTTATTCCTTCCCTGCCTTCTCCCTGTACTGTGTCCTTTCAATCAATCAAAATGAATTGTCCCTTTCAGCATGAATGTAAATTCTGGATAAATGTTTTTATTTCAGTTGTGTTGTAAACATAGTTAAAGTTAGCTTCATTATATTGTCTGCCAGATAAGAAATTCTTCATTTCAGATATGACAAAATTAGATAATAAAATTTCAGAAAGGATTTGGGCATCACCTTTCTCCATGATTTATTACACACCTACCACAACCCTTCAGTGAGGGCCTGATTGAGTGATATTTTCTTTAGACTCTGGATTAACAGCTCACTTATGTTATAGAGAGGAGTAAGTATAAACAGTAATTGTATTTGTTTAATTAATATAAAAGCAAGGGCACAGAAATCTCTTTTTTATAGAACACAAATAGTCAGAATTGTCTGTGAGTCTTGTTACTTCCAGTAAAATATTTCCTTCTAGGAGGTTTCAGTCACCCCTCATCTAGCTCCTAAACTACACCTGGTAACTGTCTATTTTGCTGTGGCAATGGGCTGCATCTCTAATTCTTTCTCTGATCATTACACAATGTTTCCACACCCCCCACCCCACATACCTTTTATTGTAATAAGAGCAACACATTTCTCCTTATGGCTGTGCTGAGGAAGACTGTAATGATGCAATGAAGAAAATTGTCTGTTAAGCTGCTTTGTGCCTGGATGACTGCCCTTTTCCAGCAGCTTGAGATGTACAGAATATTGTCTGCATGCATGTTTAGGGGTGGAGGAGTGTATATCTTCGCTGTAATTAGTTTCCCAGAAACAACGCTTCCTGCTTCATCTGCAGAGTACCAGGCACGTAGATTATGGTTTAGTGAATTACACCCAAGGGCTGTCTCTAACCTTCAAATGTGCTACCATATTATTTCATTTTCAGACAGTTTAATGCAGTTCCTGATCATTAATATGATTTTAATATCTGACAGTGCAAAAGGATAATAATGTTGTGGGGCTAAGAAAGTAGAAAAGAATAAAATAGCCATCACCATCAGTGATTCACTGCTGGCACGTCATCTCTAGAAAATATATTTTATTGCCCCAGCATGCCTGCACAGCTCAGAGAAAGAATCAGTCATTTAGCTCTCAGACCTGTAAAAATGATTTTAATTCCATTTCTATTTGTTCCCACTCTTACCTGTTCCCCAAGCACTGTGCCAGATACAATCTGTAACCTGCAGGTCCCACTCAGCTTCACATGTGCAGACATATCTCACCAGCTGCAAGCTTTCCTCAGGAGTGTGACTGACAGCTATAGCATGTCCCTGGGGTGACTGGGGCTGAGGGGCAGTGACTGATAACAAACCAACTCCATGCTTTGCTCAGGAGGTTCAAAAGCATGAGTCAACACCATCTTGCTGGGGATATTTCTTGGTTCCTTCGTAATTCTCTTCCTAATTTGCCCTGTTTCCTTTTTCATTTTAGATTTTCACTGAGATTTAAATACATACTCGCAGGTCTTATGTGGTCTCACTGGTTTCCAGAGATGGGTTTCTCTCCCTTCTGTTCTCCCAAGTCCTGATTTATATGTAGTTGAAATTGGTACACGGGTCCTGTGGCTAGCACCGTCTAATGCTATTTAACCATGTCACTGTGGCATTGCATCTTTGCAAAAAATGTTCAGCTGTTAGGTAGAACTGGCTGGCCTACATGCAATGCCACATTAATGCAGCCAAGCTGCTTTTAGGATTGAAGGTAACATCTGTACAGGACTGTCATATTCTCCATGTACGGTTTAGTTCACTTAAGATGTACATAAGGAAACTCTGTCTTGCACAATATAGGGTCAATATCAGACTTGCAAGCTCTCTGAGGGAAAATCTGCCTTGTCTCTTGTGTTACAATTGCCAGAGTACAAGGCAAGTGGTAAAGACTCCATTGCGTGACCTCCTTCCACTGCCAATACTGACCATTCTTTCCCATCATTTTCTATCTTTGACCCAGTTAATTAACTGTGTGATGATTTTTGCTTTTACTCATGGCTGGTTAATTTAAGCATCCATGATAAAGGAACTTGTTCAATTACTTTTGGGAAAACAGTATACCAGAAAGGTCAGTATACCAAATGATTCTTCCATGCCCACAGCCAATGACTCCTTCAGAGAACACAAATAGAGCTGTAAGCTCTGACTTTATTTGGTGTGGGTTTTTTGAAAAGCAATGTACCATATTTAATTAGGGGATAGTTATATACTTAAAATAGTTTCTATCATTTTGTTTGGTATAATCATCTGGCTTACTGGTCTACCCTGAAAGCCTTTAAACTCAGTGTAACTAAGAAATCCATGATCTCATTTGTGGTAGAAAGGCCGCCTAAGAAGAGGATCTCTATGAATGTCTGCTGTGCAGCACCAAATCCCAGCCTGGTCCAATATGCAGCCCCATAAGAAGCAGCCTCTGCCTTGTGACACATTCTGCCCCAGTCTCAACTGTCATGGCACTAGTCAATACACAAATCACTTTCCTACAGACCTGGATCCTGCATGCAACTTGCACAGTTAGGCCTACAAACTCTGGTTCACTTCTTTGCCTCAGTCATTTCACCTTACATTGCTTTCCTGTTTGGTGATAATAAATTAGATAATCATTACAAGCAAGAGGATTATGAAGATAATTAACAAATGAAGTTGCTGAAGGATTTATTGCTCTGACCTGATCCTTCACTCCTTTCCCTGAGAAAAAGCATAATCTAGCTCAAATTTGCCAGTAATTAGCTTTGTCTTTATTGCATTGTAAATACTGCTTTAATTACTGCACTATTTAGCTCAGGAGATGAGATTCAATTGCAGTAACTTAAATGAGATTCTTGTGCTACCATTTCTTTTTTTTTCCTTAATTCATTTTATTCTTAACTCCTTTTAAGATAAACACAGAAAAAAATTGTCAAAGACATCTGGATGTGTTTTCATGATTAAAACCTTAAACAGGGCTTCTCTAAGAGGGGATGAACTCCGTTGTTAGGCAAAAAATACACTCTTTCAGAGGAAAGCCATGATGGACCTGTTCTGGGATACAGCCATTTTCTACTATTCCACTAGTATAAAGAGACAAGTGCGCAGCCACAGAACACTAGAAGAAAATTTCCTTGGCTTACTCTTCTATATACAGGACAAGGGGTAATGGTTTCAAAATAGAGGGAGGTAGATTTAGATTAGATATCAGGAAAAAAAAATTTTACACTGAGCGTGGTAGAACGCTGGAACAGGTTGCCCCATCCCTGGAAACATTCAAGGCCAGGCTGGACAGGGCTCGGAGCAACCTGATCTGCTTGGAGATGTCCCTGCTCCTTGCAGGGCAGTTGGACTAGATGACCTTTGAAGGTCCCTTCCAACCCTAATGATTCTATATGCTTTCTTTTTCAGTTGTGATTATCTTCAAAAATAAATGTGTGAAACCTTATTACTTCAGTTGTTTAAAACTAGACTAGACAAAACACTGAATTTGCCATCATCAAGGACACCATCAGGAAAAGTTCTTCAGCTCCTACTAGAGTTCATATTGTTGAGTCATGAAGGACAAGTTGTGTTTATATTGATCCAGAAGTATTAATCAGCAAACTTTCCCTAGAGCTTAGAAATGACACTGATTTGGAAACATGTGAAGAAGTAATTGAAATTGGATTGGAATTGTAGCCAGCTTTTGTATAACACATTAAATAATTACACCGATTATTTTCCTAAAAGAAGGCTTTCTTTTTTCAGGTATTTGTTTTAGACACAGCATGGCTTGCTAACCCTGTTCTCTTAAAAGATCAAAGTTTACAAATTAAGTAGTATCAGTAAATAGGAAACTTGAAAACATTAGGAAGATTGAGACAGAATAATTTATAGTTGCATTTTTTTTATTATGTCAACTCCTGCCTGTGAAACTACACAGGCTTCTTGATATTTTTCCTTAAAAAGGAAAGATAAGGGTATCACCACAACAGGCAAATTAAATTCCAATAACTAATTTCATTCTGCCCACTACTTTCTCCTGCAAACAACAGTCCACCCTCACTTCTACTCCTAAACTGCTGCAACTTTTGTTTTCCACATAATAATCTGAAGGAACCACTCTAGGCAGGATTAAGTCTATTTACTAAAAACATGTGTGAATGAGAACTGAAAATTACTGTTTTCATTCTAACTTGCTGTGATGGCTCTTATAGTAAAGAGCACACTAAACACCACTGAAGAGTCCCCACATTCCTCACTGTTGAAAGAAAATACCCCCATATCCTCACATACTCCACTACAAAGCATTTACATAGCTCTTTTCTGGGGGCGGCTACACTTCAGCTATGACAGAAGTGGCCCTCATTTATAGCAAATTAATTTAATTGTTTTGAGAACTTCAGATCAAAGCCACTATAAAAAATTGTGGCCCTATCAGTGAAAGAAAAATGAGCCTTCTTATAAAGCAGGCCTGCCAGACTGAATACGTTTGACTGGATGCTTCATACAGGATGCTGTGCCATAGTTTGGGTGGGAAACACCTATGATTTAATCCTCCCAATCTCCATTAGAGGCTTTGTGCCACATGCTCTATATTACCCCCATGCCCCCATTCCTCTTCCATCAAACGCATTTACCATCCCTGCAACAGAAGGCTGGAGGTGGATAAAAAATGTGCCTGCACAGCTAGAAGTGCTCTGATGCCATTGTAATGTGGGCATAAAACCAAGTAACATATGTAGAGGCAGCTGCTCACAGTTGTGAAGGAATGCAAAAAATATGGGACTGTTGAAAAACTTTGATAGATTTTATAACTGGGGAACTATATATTTTTATTGTATGCTATATGAACGCACAAAAAGTGATGCTTTCCTTTAGTACATTTATTCATTGCTCGTTTACAACAGAGTAATTCCATCATGTGACATACTGGAAGGTTTATGCCTAGTCTCTTCACAGAGAGATGTAAGTTAGTTGCACTAAATCTGTCTGACAGAGAAACCAGTGAGAAGGCCTGGGGTCATTGCAGAGAAGGCTAAAAGGAGCTCTTTCTTATGGTGAATCCCTGGCCGTATTTCAGTTCCCTGCACATAGCTTCTTAAAGGAACTAGGGAAAACTTGTTTTGGTGTCTGGAACTGGGATCCTAGAGTGGATTGTTTAAGGGAAGGCTAGAAACCAAGTTTGAAGTTCTCTGAAACAGTGAGTTTCAGTTAGTACACATCTAGCCCTCCTGGATTACCTTCCCAATATCATCTTGATCTTTACCTTTGTTCGGAGAAGATGCATATACCCTGCAGATCTTCAGATAAGTGTCCTCCTCTTTTAGTAGATGAGACTGCTGCCTTTGAATGAGAGTTAGGTTAGACAAAGTGACTGTTAGAGCTGAGAAGACGAGATGTAGAATATTGCCGAATTTACCATACTTTGGACCTTTCTGTTTTAAAGCA
Source organism: Chlamydotis macqueenii (assembly GCF_036417535.1). Taxonomy (NCBI): domain Eukaryota; kingdom Metazoa; phylum Chordata; class Aves; order Otidiformes; family Otididae; genus Chlamydotis; species Chlamydotis macqueenii. The sequence continues at coordinate 46,428,836 of NC_141560.1, read as the reverse complement.
ATCAAGAAGCTTTAACTAAAAAAAAATACAGAGGTAGCCAAAGTAGAGGACTAGCAAAGGAGAAACTACACATGAGAGTGAACAACTACATAAGGAAACATCGTAAAACTTCCTTGAAAGGGCAAGGATTATATATTTTTGAGTCAACCTTACATTGTAATGTCGCTGGCCTTATCCTGGAAATTTGACTATTAAGTTTAGCATGGGTAACATAAAGACCCCACTGCATAAGCATGCTACTACAAGCTAATTATCACTTACCCTCACCTTGTGTGAGGCCATGAGAAAGGCATCCGATTTTGGCAGTCTTTTGATATGAAAAATGAGTAAACAAAGTGAAATTACTACTTGTAGAAATACTGGAGGGATCATCTAGCTAACATGATCAAAGTGCTTTTAAAGTGTATGCACTTTCATTACAAACTAATTAAGCCCTTCCAGAAAGGGGGAAAATAGGATGTAATTATTATTTCTATGTCTGTCATTCATGTTCTAATTTGTTAATTGACATAAAATAGCAGATGGAGAAACTGAGCAGTGTGATGGGAAGAGTTAGCTTTGCAGTAGCTGTATGCAATACTGTTGTCTGATTTTAGTGACAAAGCAGATGAGAGCCCAGGCAGAGAAAGATAGGACAGTAGGAATCCTAGGAGTTTATGAAAATAGTTCTCCATCAGATTGTTACAGTAGTAGCATCGTCAGGGTGTGCTCCACTTAAAATTACTGGCACAATTAACTTGATTAACTTGACCCATAAGACTGATAGTTTGTAGAACCTGTCAAGGAAGAGTTTCTTTGTACACAAGTGGACAGGTGCAAAGCTCTGCTTTTGACATAAAGTTTAACATATTGGAAAGTTTATATGTGCATGCAAATACAGATAATAGTCTTAAAGTGGAAGGAATAGCCACTAAGAGAAGTTGTAACCATGGTATGTGTAAAAAACTAGCAAGCAAATCCTCCCTGCTAACACTGTTGTCTTCTCCCACTTGTAACAATACAAAATAGCATAAATAGATGGACACAAAATTTTACCTCCTGATTATTCATTTGGAATTCAGACCAGCTTAAGTCAGAAGTAAATTAGACACCATCTTAAATATTTCTGATGAACTATGCAAAGTGTTTAGACAGTTTCAATCTAATCTCAGGCCACTATCATCAGTAGTTTCATAAGAAAGAGAAAATGAATAAGCAATATATATCACTTCTAAGAAAAACACACAAAGGAAAGTTATTTATTAGTAACATATAGTATGATTCTATGCCATATTCTCCTGTGGATAATTATGTCTTCAATCACCAAGAATAAAATTCCTAGCACTTTTATCAACCTTAAAAGTCCTTCAGCTTGTTTTTCAAAAGTACTTTATGAGACTACAGTAGAAATTATATTAGATTTCCTTCTCACTCTTCTTCCTCCAGATCCTATCACCCAGAACTAAACTGAAAGATTGACAGACTTTTCTTATCAGTGTTATGTTTTACCTGGTTCTTTGCTGTCTTTGAGACTAAATCAGAAAAACTTGTGGCACATTCATCCTCTGCTGCTGCTATCACTCTGATCTTTCTAATCTTTCTCTCTTCCTCTTTCTTGCTATCAAAATGCTACTGATTAATTTATGTCCAAAAAGCACCCTGAAGACATAAAAGTCAATGCAAGTGCCAAGTATTTAGAGCACAGCAGAGTCAGTCCAGTTACGCATTGAACAGTATCATTGCAAGTATACTGCTGAAATGGAGGTTGCAAGTGCCTTATCTCCAAGCAGGCTAATGCTAAGTTTCTGTCCTCCAGAGTCCTTAGAATTCAATATCTATTACTTTTGGTGAAAGCCCTACTTTTCTCCAGAGTCCACTTGCTGTCTTCTTCACCACACAGTCAGTCTCTCAAATTCCACATATGTCTAACTATAAAAAGGAAAAATCCTGGCTTTTCATAAAATTGAGAATAAGTGCATTAACTTCCAATTCAGTGACATCAAGATCTGGGAGTCAGAATCCTTCAGTACCTTACCTCTCAGTATCATTCCTGTTAACCCCTTTCTCAGCCACTCAGGGGTCCAGAGAGGTAGCACAAGGCTACTGATTGAAACTGGGTGAAGGCAGCCAACTGTGGACAACGCTGTGGTGGCTGTGCTTGACATCTGATGAAGGAATGTCCTGTCCTGATCAGAACAGAGAGCAGGAGGGCTAGGTTTTCTTGAGCCTAGTACTACTTGCCAGGGAGGATGAAAAGGGGGTCAAGGCAAGAGCCAAGGTGAGCCCCACATAGGTTGTGTACTCGCCAGGCAGTGGTGTTCTGCAGGGGCTGAGTGAAGCAGAGATAGAGCCCTGCAACAGCCCTAGGCATAGCTCGGGGACAAGACCTCGCTTCCTGTGGGTGGCTCTGACAAAGTCTTTAGGAGACAGAGTCATGAGGTGTGGTTGAGGGGCCCAGACAGAACTAGAAACAGACACCTCCACAGCACAGCCCAGGGAACAGCTGAAGGTCTAGGTCTGACCTGAAATAGAGCCCCTGGTCCTATCAGCAGCAGGTGAGGAGGGTGGATAGACATCCCAGGTGAAGCTGTTCAGGGATGTTAAGGCCTGTGAGTGGCCTCGGGGACCTGACATCAGTGCTGCCCTTTCCTCACTGGGAAAATCAGTGATGCTTTCAAAAGTATCCACTGACTCTAAGAAAACAAATTTAAGGATTGTGCAGTTTTGCATGAGTGCTCAAATATCTGCATTATTCATCTGGCCCTCATCACTATACTGAGCTCCAGGGAAACTTTACAATACTGTCAAAGTGTATTACTTACTGTATCTGTATGTTTTACAGGTCAAACCATTGTCCCTGTTTTACAGGTAGGATTTGAAGGTTCAGGCAGACTGCTGGCATGTCTTCATAGTGCAATGGAGTGTGAAACATACCTCCTTGAGACAGCATGTTCACGCCTGCTTCAGAACCAGAAGCAGTACAGTTTCAGCACAGCCTCCGAACAAATAAGCTGTAATGATGAAAGACTGAACTTACAAGGTCTGGCGTAGCAATGTCGAATGTGGCCAGACTGCTTTCAGATCTCATGATTCTCTGTTTCTTACTAAGCAATGCCCTGTGAACACAGCAGCTTGGAATCGCCATGCTGTACTTGACTCTCTGTTGCAGGCATGCCCCAAGTGATTCACCCACAAGCATTAAGGGAGTTATGCTTGAATTATTATGGCAGAACAGGAAACGGTTTTTGGAGGTTTCCTTCTAAAATGTTGGCTAATGCTAAACAGAAGACTACCTCCTGGAGTCACTGAGAGAGCATGGGAATAGCAGCAGAAAGTCGGGTATTTACATATGGACAGGAGGTGAAGCGTTTTTAATAAGCGATTGTGTAGATCCTCCTGTTTGGTTTGAAGCACAGAAACATCTCTTAACTCTCATTCAGATAAGAAAGGAAAAAAAAGAATCTATCTCCTTCATAGAGTTTACCAACAGCATTACAGCTCATGCTGCAGTCTCAGCATTTTCTCTCAGTTTATTCTATTAACTGAGAGAAATTGTAAGAATAATCTACATAGAGTTAAAAGCAGTTAAACACATTCTGCCCTGTACAGTGTGGTACCTAAATTTCAGAGTTAACTCCAGCAGGCTGTGTTCTGCTGTTTGCAGACTTTCCTCTTCCCCTTGCCCTTCCCTCTTCATCTTCCCCTTTCCCTTCCCCTTTCCATTCTCCTTCCCCTTCCATTTCCCTTTCAATTTCTAGGCCATAAAAAGCAATCCTTGAAAATGTTTCCATGATTGCATTATAGCAATCAACAGTGCTGAGGGAGATACAATGACAAACAATGCACCATCATCAACAGACACAAAGCAAAATGACTCATTTGCTTTCAAATTGGTTGACTGGTAGAGCTTTGTTTAAATTCAGTTCTATCTGGGACTTGGAAAACATTACACCTACTTTTTCATTCAACATGCAGCAACACACAAAGCCTGCTCTCTGTCCTCCATCACATGCTTGGGCACCACATTGCCCTTTACGTTAAACCTCTTCTAAATAAACAAAATTAGTGGAAGAAAAATCTGAAAATAAGCAATATTAACTCTAAGACAAGTGGCAGGAGCAAAGGGGTGCAACTGTGTGTTTTTGGCCTTTTAATATCTCTATCTTCATTCTAATAAGTGAAAAGACACTGGAGGAAATAATAGGATGAGGCATTCAAAATATGTTAGCAGATGATGAAGATGCATACAGAAAGTGCATAACTTCCCATAGCATTTAACTATTCTCTTCCCAAATATCATATTTTGGTGTTAGGTTTTGTTTTTTTCCCCAAAAGTTAGTGAAAACAATTAGATATGGAATTTTAACAAATCTTAGATTAGAATTTGACTCATACAGGTTCTTCTGTAAAACAGCGTATGAAGTCTCTCCAAGAAAGTTTACACCTGCATGCAATGGGCAGAATAGTCTATTTCAAGTGAAATACAGGCATTTAGAAACCAGAAGTAATGTTTTTACTGGAGACTATAAAAAAGAAAATGAACCTATCTTACTGAGTCAGGTTTTAACTTCAAGTGCGGAATTTGAGACACAACTTGCTGGTTTCCTGAGTAGGTCCATCTCCCACTGATTCCAGTGGGACCTCTGAGTACCCAGCAGCTTTGTGCATCTCAGTGGTCTGAGTGCCTTGAAGTGACTTCTGAAACTAAGAAATCAAAAAGTAGGAATAAGCTCTGAAATGACAAATTTTGGGGTTTTGGCAGTAGTTTCCTCAGCTGTAAAACAGAGATGTCTGTACTTGGCTGTCCTTTAGGACCTGGTGAGAAATCTTTCTATAATATTTGTAAATATGTATAGTTGAAAGGATAGCTGGAGATGTGCAAGTTTTACTTGTGCTGGCTTTACAGTGGTGTGTTTGAGACTCACTGAACATACTTCTTTACTTAGCATAAAGTGCTTTGTTTATAGCACCAAATAATCTTGGAAAGGAATAAAATGAGCTAATGATCTTATTTTTTAAGGTTATTTTTACAGACTCTAGGGCAGTGACATTGGGCAGCATTCATAACATAGCATTTCAGTAGACTTATTTTGTCCTGGAGGACATAAACAAAGAAAAAGCCCTTGGGTAAGGTTTAGCCTTCAGTATGAGGACTCTGTTCTTGTTGGGTAAACTTACAAACCTAAGAAGCCTAAGATCTTGAGCATAAAGCAGCAGTGTTCCATTTGTAGAAGAATTTTTCATTAGCATCTTTCCCCAATATTTTAATCTATTATTAGACTTCAGAGTAGTGTGAAGTAATAAATGATTTTGTAATGAAATGCATGACACCTGACTGTTCTTTGATTTGTATTGGAAGCCTGTCAGTGTTAACATAAAATGCTCAAGTCAATAAATTGCTATAAATCAGCATTACATCTATGACAGTCGATGCATTAACACCAGTAGGAACAAAATCAGTAGTTGTCCCTTATATTAAAGAAGGCTTTACTTTCCTTAGATTATTAGCAAATCAAATGCTGCCTATAATATGTATTATCTATATAGTATGTATTTATGCAAAGTGGAAATCTTAGTTTTCAGTTATCTTGCATGTTTTAGTGCCTGAATTTGATTGACTTTGAGGAATTCATAAAATGAAAGTAATAGAATGGCAAAAAGATTCCTAGGCATTCATTGCAGAGATTTTTTTTTTTTTTCAATACACTATACAAAAATCTGAATTCGGAGCCAAAGTCTCTTGCAAGTTCCAGATGGTGTGACATTTATCCTTGCTGTCTTCCCCAACTATGCCACTGACACTGAAGGCATGGATCTAGAAACAACACTGTTTATTGTAGAGTACAACAGTAAAAATAAATGCTATTTAGTTTTGAATGGTATGGCAATTGTTTAACAGAATTTTCCTTGGCTCATGGTCTGTTTTATTCTCTGTTCCATTCTTTTTTCTGAAAAATAGTCTGGGAGTGTATTAAACTGCTGCAATGCAAGATGCGTCACTTTTCATTTAACTGAAGGCTTGGTTTTTCCATAAGAATTCCTAGAGCTCATGTTCTGAGCTTTGTTTGAATGTAGTTTTATACATCCTCAGAGCAAAACATTGCAAATGGAATGACAGAGTTGTGGTTAATATGTTGTGTATATGTTGTCTGAAATAGAACGTTAAGAGTTTTCAGATTTGCATCTGCAAGAGAATCCAAAATGCACTGGTTAGTGACCACAGAGGTATTTTAAGATCAGACAGGGTTTGTTTTCAGGATTTGTTTATTTTGTAAGAAAGATAGAGAGAAAATTTCACACAGACTAAAAAATAGCTATAGCAGCTTGGATAATACAAATTAATCTGATAGCATACATAATTAGTTGCTAAGCCACTGGCTATCATATTTGAGAGGTCATGGCGGTCTGGTGAGGTCCCCGATGACTGGAAGAGAGGGAACATAACCCCAATTTTTAAAAAGGGGAATAAGGAAGACCCGGGTAACTACAGGCCGGTCAGCCTCACCTCTGTGCCTGGCAAGGTCATGGAGCAGATTCTCCTGGAAACCATGCTAAGGCACATGGAGAGCAAGGAGGTGGCTGGTGACAGCCAACATGGCTTCACCAAGGGCAGATCGTGCCTGACCAATTTGGTGGCCTTCTATGACGGGGTGACGGCATCGGTGGACAAGGGACGAGCAACTGACATCATCTACCTGGACTTGTACAAAGCTTTTGACACTGTCCCACATGACATCCTCCTCTCTAAACTAGAGAGACGTGGGTTTGATGGACGGACCACTCAGTGGATAAGGAGTTGGCTGGATGGCCAACCGGTCACAAGTGGCATCCCTCAGGGGTCTGTGTTGGGCCTGGCTCTGTTCAGCATCTTTGTCGGCGACATGGACAGTGGGATAGAGTGCACCCTCAGCAAGTTCGCTGATGACACCAAGTTGTGTGGTGCCGTCGACACGCTGGAAGGGAGGGATGCCATCCAGAGGGACCTTGACAGGCTGGAGAGGTGGGCCCGTGCCAACCTCATGAAGTTCAACCAGGCCAAGTGCAAGGTCATGGCAATCCCAGGCACAAATACAGGCTGGGCGGGGAATGGATTGAGAGCAGCCCTGAGGAGAAGGACTTGGGAGTGATGGTGGATAAGAAGCTTAACATGAGCAGGCACCACGCCCTCGTGGCCCAGAAGGCCAACTGCATCCTGGGCTGCATCAAGAGGAGCGTGGCCAGCAGGTCGAGGGAGGTGATTCTGCCCCTCTACTCTGCCCTGGTGAGACCCCACCTGGAGTACTGTGTTCAGTTCTGGAGCCCCCAACACAAGAAGGACATGGACCAGTTGGAGAAGGTCCAGAGGAGGGCCATGAAGATGATAAAAGGGCTGGAGCACCTCTCTTATGAGGACAGTCTGAGAGAGTTGGGGCTGTTCAGCCTGGAGAAGAGGAGGCTCCGGGGAGACCTTATAGCAGTCTTCCAGTACCTCAAGGGGGCCTACAAGAAAGATGGGGAAAGGCTGTTTAGTAGGGCCTGTTGCAATAGAACGAGGGGTAATGGTTTTAAAATAGAGGGGGGTAGATTTAGATTGGAAATTAGGAAAAAATTTTTTACGATGCGAGTTATAGAACACTGGAACAGGTTGCCCAGAAAGGTGGTGGAGGCCCCATCTCTGGAAACGTTCAAGGCCAGGCTGGATGAGGCTCTGAGCAACCTGATCTAGTTGGGGATGTCCCTGCTCCTTGCAGGGGGGTTGGACTAGATGACCTTTGAAGGTCCCTTCCAACCCTAACTATTCTATGATTCTATGATTCTATGATAATGGTACAAGTTGTTCATTACAGGATACAAGAGTCCTTCCTCTACCAATAGCTTTTCAAAACTAGTTCTTGTAGCTCAGCAAGTGTGTTGTCCTTGTATCATCGTGTCTTGGCATCTTCTAAAAACAGGAGCAGTGTCACAAATAAAAATGTGCATTTTCCATGTAACTAATCCTAGCAATTTATGTTTATAGCTGCTAGTATTCTGTATGCAATTCATGCAAGACTGTCCCATATATAAAGAATGCCTGCTGCAGCCTCTTGCCATTTCACATAGCCAGAATATTGGCATAGAAAAATACTACCTATATATGCCTGTGCCTGGGACATGCAAACACTATGGAAAATTCTGGCACTATCAAAAATATAAAACAGTAACAGGTAGAAGACCAATGAACTGGAAATTAAATCTCTGAACTCCTTTGAAGCAGAGTACTGATGGGAGGTAGAGGGAAAGAGGGAGTAGTGTTAGCCTCTGTGGTTTTGTTCAGCAAAATATTTCAGCAATATTTCAGCCAACAGAACACAAGCTGAAATTATGGCAGACTAGAATTAAGCATTTTCTATATTTCTGTTCCTTGCAAGCCACCAGCCATTAAACTTCAAATTCAGACTTTTCTATTACTATCTGATTGCAAATTATCCAATTTATTTTTAACACAATTCTCGAAAGGTCATAAGAGATATCTGAGGTTAGGGCTTTTATGGACACCTAGCTATATTAAATAGCCATTACATTAACTAATTCCAAGGAGTTAGCATTCCTAAAAGATGCATCTCAAGGAGATTGCTCTTCATTACACTGAGTGGCCACGTACTCTGTTGTTCTAGGCATTATGCTATAGTGACAATTTCTCCATTGACATTTGCAAGAGCCTAGGATTACTATTTTAGGTTAGACACTGAAATGTAGAAATGTGCACTTGGCTTTGTTAAATTGCATTCTGTTATTTCAAACCATTCCCCCAGTATGTCAGGAAAGTTTTGAATTCTCATCCTATCATCTTCACACAGTGTTAGGTACAAATTTAAATCAGGATTTTCTCTAGTCAGTCATTCAGGTAAACATACTGGACAAGACAGACTACAGTCACACACTGCTTCCTACCATTTTGACAGAAAACATCAATAATGACTTGTTAAGACCCTGAGGGCACCAATAGGCCTATCAGCACTAATCGGAGAGACCAGCCTCATCTGGGGCCTCCCCAGGTCCCCTCCTGCCCACAGGCCCAGGGGCTCTGTTTGAGCTCAGCCTGGGGCCTTTAGGCCTTGTCTGAGCTATGGTGGAGAGCTGTTGGTCTCTAGCTAAGTTATAGCTGTACATGGCAAAGCATCATGCTGTTTCTGATGTGTGGCCTGATGATTTGGTTCTGCATGGTGATCACTGGATAGAGTCTGATCCTGGTCACCCTCACTGCTGGCTGTGGGGTCAGGCCTGACTCCCTTACCCCTGGGGAACAGCTGATTCTAGTGATGACACTCTAGCTATGTTTTTCTAATCAGGTATACACTCATACAACTGTTCACTATGGAACATGTTTTTGTAGACTATCTAGGAGCCATATAGGATGATCAGAGCTTAAGTAGATGTGATTTAATGTATTCATGACGTGCTTACTATCTGTCATTCATCTACTAACTAAAATTCCAATGTTCATAAATAATAATTTTTGATTACTCATTCAAATACTTTAGGAACTTGAGAGTAAGCTACTGGCTGCATCCCAAGGCTTTCCTTTTCCTTGTTTGAAGATATGTCCTTTCTAGGTTTCAAAAGATAATTGTTAAAAATTTGAGGTTGTTTCAGCCCACTCCAAGTTATTTACTGGAAAATTTGACAGGGTGAGCCAACTAAAACTTCTGAATAGAAGACAGAAAAACACTAAACATAAAATTCTATTGCCTATATGTTGCCTCTCATTTAGCTTTCACTTTGAGGTGATGCAGACCCACACTGCGTTTCTTGAAGTTCACTGTTTTGTTTTGTTTTTTTTTTCATTCTTCCCTTGTGGCTGGCAAATTCTATCACTTTCTTTTTTATTCAGGCTTATTCCCACTGTCCTGGTTTCAGCTAAGATGGAGCTAATTTTCTTCTCAGTAGCTGCTGTATTTTGGATTTAATATGAGATCTGATAGGTGAAGAATGTTGGTAATACACTGATGTTATTAGTTGTTGATAAATACACCAAGGACTTTTTTTCAGTTCCCCAGGTTTCATTACTGTGCAGGTGCAAGAAGTGGGGTTTGGTATAGCCAGTACAGTTATAGTAGTTATATAGCCCACATAAAGTATTCCATACCATAAGCATCATTCTTAGTATATAAGTGGGGGTTGGCCAATGGGCAGTTCTCTCCCTGCTTGGGATCATTGCAGGACTGCTTTCAGCTTCGTTCCATGATTGCTGGTTGGGATGGGCTGTATCTGTCATTGGGTCATTGAGTGCTGAGAAATTGTGCATAGTTCATTTTGTATATTTTGTTTTACCTATACTTTATTATTATTATAATCTTCCTTTGCTCTCCTAGTAAAGTCTTAATCTCAAACTGCAAGTTTTCCTTTCTTCCTGAAGCTCTCCCCCATCACACACTGGAGAGTGAGCAAGAAGCTGCATGGTACTTGATTGCCGACTGGGGTTAAACCGCCACACCCACCTTCACATATCCCTTTCTTTATTGTCAAACACTGATTAGAACAGTTTAAGAACTTGTTGAGTCACTTATATGTGAGAAAGCTGGACAAAACAGTAAGAATATCCCTAACTGAAGTATTCTGACTAGCCCTGGGCAGAAGTCTGTAACTTGGGGTAAATAGCCTACCTCCATCCTTTATTTTACCATTTTTCTTTTCCAGCATATATCTGTGATTTCAAATTCCTTGTTGTCATATAGTCTTACACTACAGATGACCCGTTAGGTACTTAAAAAAGGCTTCATCTATAATTCTATCTTGGTTTATTGATCTATAGGATCCCACTATGGCAAGGCCCTTTTGTTTTCATCTCCTAAAGAGTTTTATCATGTCTCAAGTAAGCATCCTTAATATATAAGGCAAAATTCCTTCATTTTCTGCATCCACCCCTTACTAATCAGTCATTATCTTTGCATTAATATTGCAGCTTGCCAATTATTCTGTCAAATATCTTCTTTATAAAGGAAGTGGTAGCACTGATTGTATCTTAAGAATACAAGTTCTTCTTTGTCCCTTGTATCTTTCGAAGACATCTTTACGTCATAATTTCTCCTGCTGTTTTATCAGCAACTGCACTCCTCTTTCTCATTCTCCCTTAAACACAGATCTTAAATTTCTGTCAAGGTTGTTTGTGGGCATCTTTCACAAACCTTTTCCCATATTACTTTCAAGTCCTTTATTGATGATCAAAATTTTTTTCTTTAATCCAGATCTCAGTATGCAAATTTCAAATTTTTCTCTCTATATAAGGGAATTTAGATTTTAAACATGTCTATGGGGAAGATATCTGTTTAACATCATTTACATTCTGAGAAACACAGAATTCTTTACTCCAGATTTCACTGGGATTTGACTTTACTCTTGTTTATGGCAGTTGAGTACAAATGAAACCCTTTAGGAACGTATTTTGATTGTAAATTTTGATGGTGGTAAATTGTGAATAAGTGTTAAAATAAATAGATTTTATTTGCATCCACAGACAAAATACATAAAATACTACATTGATTTCAATAGGCTAGCTTCATGATTATGCCAGTTGTGGTGGGTTGACCCTGGCTGGATGCCAGGTGCCCACCAAAGCTGCTCTATCACTCCCCCTCCTTTAACTGGACAGGGGAGAGAAAATATAACAAAAGGCTCATCGGTCGAGATAAGAACAGGAAGAGATCATTCACCAGTTACTGTTACAGGCAAAAACAGACCCGACTCGGGAAAAATTTATTTAATTTGTTAACAATCAAATCAGAGTAGGATAATGAGAAATAAAAACTAAATCTTAAAACACCTTCTCCCCACCTCTCACTTCTTCCTAGGCTCAACTTTGCTCCTGACTTTATCTCCTTCCCCTGAGCAGCACAGGGGAATGGGGATTGCGGTCAGTTCATCACACTTTGTCTCTGCCTCTCCTTCCTTCTTGGGAAGAGGACCCACGGACTACAGCACTTCATTAACTGGTCCAGCATGGGTCCCCCATGAGGTCACAAGTACTGTCAGAAAACCTGCTCCAGTGTGGGCTCCTCTCTCCATGGTCCACAGGTCCTGCCAGGAGCCTGCTCCACAGCCTCCTTCAGGCATCCACCTGCTCTGGTATGGGGTCCTCCACGGGCTGCAGGTGGATCTCGGCTTCTCGGTGGGCCTCCATGGGTTGCAGGGGGACAACCTGTCTCACCATGGGCTGCACCACGGGCTGCAGGGGAATCTCTGTTCGGCACCTGGAACACCTCCTCCCTGTCCTTCTTCACTGACCTTGGTGTCTGCAGGGTTGGTGCTCTCACATAGTCTCACACCTCTCTTCTGCCTGCTGTTGTTATGCAAGGGGTATTTTTCACCCTTCTCAAATACGTTATCACAGAGGCGCTACCACTGTTGGTGATGGGCTCCTCCTCAGCCAGCGGTGGGTCTGTCTTACAGCTCCCTGGCATTGGCTCTATGGGATGTGGGGTAATCTTCTGGCACTTTCTCACAGAAGCCGCCTCTGTAGCCCCCCTCACCCCCCACCCCCCACCAAAACTTTGCCATGCAAACCCAATATATCAGTAAACAGGAGATCAAATATGGAAGGGAAAGTTAATGGTGCTGACAATATAGTGTAGATCTCTTGAGACATAACCTTTTTCTAAATGCAGATCTCTCTTCACTGAAAAGAGGTAAAGTGAGGCAATTCTTTTTACTCAAATAGAAGTAAAGACATTTTATGTTTTTTTTTTTAAATATGTATACATATATATACTGTAGGGAAAGAGTTTACCCCCTTACTGTTTTAAACTTAGCTAGCTTTCCTTTATCTGAATGCATAGTCCTTTACTTCTTAAAGGGTTGCTGCTTAATAGGTCTGATTTACTGTCCTTTGGAAGAAGAGTAGGATAATGGTATCCCAAAGGTGTTACGTAAGGAAATCAGGAAGCAGCCCTCGTATTAGATAAAACCACTGATACAATTATTTGCCTTTATCAAAATGATCATAAACCACACTGAGGTATGCAATAGAGAAAATTTATATTCATGGTGGTGAAAAATGTATAAACCTTGCTAAATGCAAAATTTCATTCCATTTTTTCTGGTTTTTTCCTTTAAAGAAAAAAAAGTAGGCTGCTACTATCTGATGCATTTTTCCTGTGTGATGAAAACAAAAGGTTTTTTTTCTTCCCCATAATCATATTCCTCCCCAAGGATTTAGCTTTGGAGTTGTTCTTTCTCTGTAAGAATGGAACAATGACTGTAAACATAATTCACTCTAAGGATTTTTCAGCCATTTAAGAAACAACTTGTCAATTGTTAAGGGTAGAAATGGAACGAATTTATTTGTATTGTCAAAGAGCCTAATACAAAAGGAAAGGAACACCAACATCACATGCAGATCTCTTTTATGGTTTTAAGTAGGTTCTTTTACTTCTTAATGTAAGTTCATAATAAATAAGCATCTATTTCCTAACAGTGTTAGTCATTAAAAGACAGAGAAAGATTGAGTAGGAAACAGCAGAATTTCACCCATGTGCTTTGTCTGAAGGGGATTCTGAAAGAGCGACCAACACAAAAAAAATACAGACTTCTTCCAACTGTTTGACAATGTCAGAGTGCCGTATAAGCTGCTTAGTAGCAAGGTACCATAAAATGAAGATGTAGGCTTTATCTTTGAAGAAATAGATTAGTATTAGTTGTCAAATGAAATTAGTTGGGCAGTCTTACTATAGTTCAAAGCATGAGTTTAGTGGCAGTTTTTGACAAAAGTTTGTAGACTTCGCCCTATACCTGCATCTCTTCCTGTTTCTTTTCTGTAAAATAAAATACAGAACATGCCTATTTATAAAACAGGTTTGCCATTTCTATAGGTCTTTGATAACAGAGGAAAGGATATACTTTTGGGCCTCTTAATTCATTAAATTTGCTGGCCTACACGTCATCAATACTTTTGTCTAAAAGTTGAAGCTGATAGCAACTTGTGAGTGGAGTTAAGTATCCAAAAGCAGTAGAACTGTAGCAACGGAGAAAGGGAAAAAGGTGTTAATTGTGCCATTTTCTTTAATTTATTTTAATAAAAGAAAAAGATAGACTGATGTTACTGATTTACTCAGCCAAGCCAAAGCTTAGAGGACAAATGAAAGTAGTATCAATGCTTCAAACAGTATTTGCATGTAGCCAATTTGGAATTATACAGAGAATCAGTAACTTGCTGGAGATAAGGAAAGAAAGCTAGTTATTAGAGCCTCTAGTCAGTGGCTTGCTTTGAGACTGAAAGTAATGCTGGCTGCATTTACTGCTGTATCTTTCTCTACTGCCACTTTTTAAAGGGCTTTCTGACCATTTCCTTGCGTGTCTCTAGACAGCACAAAAAGCATAATCTGATGCCACATCATTTTTCCAGTCATGTCTAGAAGACTTAATTCACCATGATATGGAACTTATTCATTGGACAAAGCTGCTTAATGCAGGTTAGGTTATTCACTTCTGCTAATTCTCAGCTGGGAATTTCACACTTGTAGCTTTTAATCTTAAATAGATATCAGATCAAAACTATGATCTGCCCTGGGAAGCCACACATACCCGTATTTCCAGCATCTTCAGAATGCTAATGCTCACTTTGGTGGGGAATCTACAGCAAAAGGATTGTGCTGCGCTGCAGACGAAAAAGAATGCTGTCATCAAAACATAATTATCTTTCAGTAATTCCTGACTTCTGGACCAGTGCTTGTTTTTCTTTCTGAAGATTGCCCAGTAGATTTCAGCAGATGTACAAATTAAAAGAAATAGCACAATGACAATGCAAAATTTGCTCTAAATCTCTTAATTAGAAGCACAAACTTCCCAGAAAAGGGAAGGAAAAAAACATTGATTTTTCCAAATTGTATCCAGCCCATCTTCCTTCCAGTTCAGAACAGTAGCCCCATCCCAAGACTGAATCTAAAGACTATCCTTGGTGAAGCTGTCTTCCTATGGTGTAATTTCTACAGGGCTGTATTGGAGTACTGACCTTAATGAGTATCCAATCTGATACATGGCAGAAATGTAGATCAGTGGCAATCCAATAATGCGAGAGCAGGGTTAGCTTTGCAAATGTTTAGTTATTGCTCAGTTACAGGTTGTGCAAGGTGAAAGTGAATCAGAAAACCAATTTAGTGAATGCATGAGTAGCATATTAATGACAGTAAAATGATAGAAACTTACATAAAAGGTCAAGACCTAATAATCAATATGAAAAGCAAAACGTGGACACTATAGAAAAAGTCAGTATTTTATTTTCCTGCTTCTGTGTCATGTGAGATTTATTCCCCCTCTCTACCATCGCTGCAGATTTCCTCCTTTTTTTTTCTGCTTGTGGTCCTTTCAGTTTAAGTCTGTGGACCGTGTTTTAGGTGAACATTTATTGCTGGAAGTCAGCAAATTATGGCAGCTGCTCTGACAGTCTTTCAGCTCATGTCTGTCATCTCAATTTACAGTGAGGATATAGTGCAAGAATTAAGTTTAGAATGGAATAAAAAGTGATTATATTTTCCCTGAAGGAAATGTACCCACAGCTTTTCTAACAGCTAGGTTCTTCGCACTGATAAAAGCCTTTGGAAGTAATTACACATAGGACACAGTCCACAGCGTTTTGCTTTCATATGCTATAAATAAGCCAGGATCAATTGTAAGTCATAATAAAATAGGCAGCATGTATTAATTTTGCATAGTATAATATATTTCAGGAGATGTGCAAGCTGATAACAAACTCAGTGGTCTGCAGGGAGGAAAAGCTTCTTGCAAGAGTGACTCATGAGTCAAACAGCATCCTAGGAAGTGGTAATCTCTGTGCATATGTCAAAGGTGCTTCCCTTACAGTTTGTCTCTTCATAGAAATTGCTGGGTTTAACTGTGCATCTTTGGAAAGAAATCTTGACCTTCATTTCCAACTACTCCTCCTTCTCACTCAGTAGCCCATCAAATCTCAGGAATAAGTCCCAACTGCTAAATAACCGATTCAGTCCACAAATGCTCATGTACCGGATGCAGAAAAGAAAGACTCTTCATTCCTGTATTTTACAGATGAGGAGCCAGAGGCCTGGATAGATTAAATACCGTCAAACCTCATCAGCAAGTAATTCAAAAGGCCAAATGAATATTCGAAGCCTAAGTTAAGGCAGACTGAAATGAGATTTTGTTTTAAACCAGCTATGTCTTCCGTGGAGGAGCACTGCTTCAGCATGTGAAAGCTGCACTTAAGGTCATGTAGACTTCACAGCTTCCTAAATGTATGCATGCATACATACATACAGGGATAAACACAAGATCCCTTATTTACACGATGACCTCCAAGCTGAATCACAGTCTATATTTAAAGCAACTCTAAATAGTTATCCTGAGGTTATTAAGCCATGCTTATAAGATTAATAATTAAAATGTTAGGGATGGGGGAGAGAATTCTGGCTCATTTAATTTCAAGTTTGTTTAAGGTCATTTAAAAAAAAAAATCCCTATGGAAGTAGAAACAGAAACCACCAGAACTCTCTATCTAGGGAAACTCAAGGCTATGCTTCATTAAGATAGCATAGCCATGTACAGAAGAGGAGGGGTTTGTAAAGGTCCAAATCAGAGATGAGGATTTATCAGCAATATGTCTTTGTATTTACACAACACGTTTTATTGATCTCATGTCTGAGAAATGTAAACCCTTGTCCCTGGATTCAAATTTAATTACTTTCAGCTGGATGTTCATTCCTTCCTCCAACCCTGAGTTAACCGCTGTAGATCCCTCCCTGTACAGAGGTTTGAAATCACAGACCTTAAAAGTTCACCAGTGTCTCCTACTCAGTTATCAAAACAAGACGTAAAAACTTCCTCACTGGTTTCACTGGACACAAGAAGCAAAATTTTCCCCCAACAAATCTCTGCCCTGCCAGATTGCTCTCATAAGGAAGATACCTCCCCAGTCAGAGCAAAATAGCTTTTCAGGGGCTGGGTCATGAAGTTCACTCTCAGAAAGACCAGAGTGATCCAAATGTTGATCTGACTGAACTGCAACACCTTTCTTGCACTGTGACCTTTTACAAATCACCCCCAGAGCTGCTTAATGGTGAAAAAAGAGCAAAGAGAGGAAGCAATTGTCTTTATGCCAATGCACTGTAGCTGAAATTGTCACAGGACTAGCGTCCTGTTATCACTTCACAAGTTGGTAAGACAGCCTCCTTGCAGCTGAACTAATGTGCAGAAGCCTTGCTTGTATCTTTTTCTCTAATATAGATGCATTTTAAAATCTCAGTTAAAAGAGCATCCTTTCTATTTTAAATATAATCTCTTATTTTTTCTTTCTACAGCTATTCTGAACTGTGTGATTTTAGTTCATCATTCAGGATTAATTGTACAGGCCCAAGTAAGGCTATTGACAATAGTGAATCCAATAAGAAACAAAATGTTTAAGAAACAGGGAAAGGCAGGAAGGGGCTCCAGAAAACAGAATTGTGAGAGTCAATACTTTCATACCAGCATGCATGTGAAGGTGGAAAAAGTCAGAGCAGACTATTACTTGCTATATTGAGGAATAGTGAAATATTAAATTCCCAGGAGAGCATTCATGGATATAGTAATGGATAAAAATACTTTACATCATCCAAGCGGAGGTATTTATATATGTCAATAAAAGCATTATTTTCCTACCACATAGCTTCACTCAGTACTTCCTTCTTATTATCTGGTTGCCTAGGTACTCCAAAGGTATTTGCTGGGTTTTCCTACAGCTGCTAAAATCTCTACCAACTTGGGGAAATGGCTCTCTTCGGTAACTAGGCTGAAAGTTTCAAAGAATGAGATATAGTTCCAAGGACTTCACTCGTGGTTTAGGCAGTAAACTTTATGGGTTTTTAAGGCAAAGGAGACATCCTTTCAAAAGCAAATAAATGTCATCTTACTGTGTTTGAAAACGAGTTAGAATGTGACTTTGCCTCTTCTTTCTCTGTCTAAGGAACTGATCCCTTCAGGCATCTATCAAATTGACTGAAAATACTATGGTGAACCATCTGAGCCGGTGTTGGTTTGTGCCTGGCTCGGCTTAGAAAAGCTCTCCACATCAAGCGGCTGGGAGCAGCTGGGGTGGCTGCAGGTGAGTGGCTGGGGAGGCCCCGCACAGCCCTGCCCTCCCCAAGGGGAGCCCACCTGCGCCGAAAGAGCCAGGGCCCTACCACAGCCTTGGGCGCCGCCGGTGAAGTGGACGGGGCCATAGGAGCTGGGCTCAGAGCCAGGACAGCAGCATGGGGCTGGGAGACACAGCCGGGGCCCGGAGACGAGGCCGAGCCGTGAGGAGGGTGCAGGGATTTCTCCTCTGCATGAACGTGACTGTTGAGCCATGCATCCTGGGCAAATGTAGTTTCAGGGATTTATTACATTTACCTATCTACCATTTACCTTCCGTTTACCCTATCTACAGTTTATGTATATTCTGGGTTACTTCAAGAGAAATGCAGCCCTTTGCAGAGGGCAAGAAGAAGGTCTGGGACCCCGCTCGGGGAATGTCGGGTGTGTGCAGGCTTTCTGCCAGCTGCAAACACAAGGCTAAATTTCACCTTTCTGTCCAAAGCTGTAAATACATGTTTTTGTACACTCTTATTGTTACCTCCCACTTCAGTGGCAGGTAAAATTGTTCCTTTTATGTAGGATGAAAAGTTGTTTAGTACATTTAGGTATTTTTGGATGGAAGGCATTTTATCTATATAAGGTGATCTATGTAAGATTTTACCAGGGCCTGTTGTGGTAGGACAAGGAGTAATGGTTTTAAACTAGAAGGAAGTAGAGATTAGACATAAGGAAAGAATTATTTACAATGAGAGTAGTGCAACACTGGAACAGGTTGCCCAGAGAGGTGGTGGATGCCCCCATCCCTGGAAACTTTTGTGGCCAGGTTGGATGGGACTCTGAGCAACCTGATCTGGTTGGAGATGTCCCTGCTCCTTGCAGGGGGGTTGGACCAGATGACCTTTGAAGGTCCCTTCCAACCCAAACTATTCTATGATTCTGTCATCGCCATCTTCCCTGCTCAGATTTCAAGGTACTGTAGCTTTTTGTGGCTATTTCGAGACTCAGGCTAAGTTTGAGGGGGTTCATAATTCTAGCACCTAGCTCACCGGAAATAAGAGCATAAGGAATCATTGCTGCTGCAGTTTTTGCATTGGCAGACAATACTATGTTGCTTCATTGCTGCTCTAAAACCATTAATTTCAATGCAGTTATGCTGGCATGAAACTGGATTAATACATTGGTGAATCAGGTGCAGAAGCTGTAGGTCCCTTAGCTGTAGGGTAAAGTAATTAAACTTAATGGGAGTTACGGCTTCTAAATGGAGATATATTGCATTTTCAATAAGAATGGGCTGTAGTGATTTAGTAGCAAGGCTTTCAACTATACTCAACTATTGCTTTACCTATATTGATTTTTTGCAATTTACAAGTTTTCATTTTTCTTAATATTTCCTTATGTTTCTTAACTCACTAGCAAACTTTTCTGCAGTATAGTTAATATTGAAATTGGATCAATGCAGGGAGTCCCAGCTACCTACAGAGAGTCCCCAGATCAACCCGTTGCAAGGTATCTTCATTCCATATTTCCGCATTTATCGGAGTTTTTAAAAATATAGACAAATATTAATAACAGCTTTTGCACAAAAAATGCTTGTTTGTGGAAACGGCACTACACACTTCAATATGTCAGAGAATGTGTATGTGGGAGAGTGCTTGATTCAGAGGAGCCTTTAAGCATGTGATGGACTTTTAACTTCAAGGATCTAAAGAGAAGTTAAGCATGTGCTTGATTTCCCCTCTAGAGTGGAGATGCAGAGCCTCAGCAAGAAGCCAGCAGCAACAAGATTCAGTGGCCTTTGATAAAACTGAAGAACACATTTTTTTTGTTCAGCAGCTCTTCCTCTCTTCTACCCGATAAACTAAGGAAGTCTTGTTACTTCTTTAAAAAATAAAGAAAAAAAAAAAAAAGAAGGGTTAATTATAGTTCATTGAATAAGCACCTCCCTGAGTGGCCAGGCAGTGAAATGAGGTTCAGCCTAGAAAGAGTGAGTCTGGGCAGAGCTGAAAGAAGAAAAAAATGAGATGGAGTTCCTTTTGCTCTGCAGAAGGAAACTTTGCATTTGCTGTCTCATGTCAGTTGTTAGATTGTCACTGTGTAGCACTCACTTGAAAAGTCATTGATTTGTACAAATAAATGAACAGTAACAATTAATTACACACTCCATGACTATAACTCAGTAGGAAGGCAGAAGATGTGCAGACTTGCACAGCCCCCCACACACCATCCCTGCTGTGTGATCAGGATCCTTATTAACATACCAGGCAATCTTTGGTAATTCCTAATAGCTATTTTTTCTTACTCTTTTGATCATGAGCATAGAGCCTGGCTGAGTTCAGGCTGAGCATAGAGCCTGAATGCATGTAGCCTTTGAGGAAAAAAAGTTACTAGTGCCATTATATATGCCCCATGGGAAATTCCGGCATTTTATATTTTCTTTATAAATTGTCTCATCTTCATCAGAGGATCTGATGGTTGCTACAGTGTACGGCAAGCTCTATTCCGATCTCTAAAGTGTAGCTCTCAGCTGCTACGTGAAAGAAATTGAGAAGTTTAGGTCAGGCATTTAGACAAGAAATTTCAAAGTTGTTGACATACCTCGTCAACCCTCAGATTCAAAGGACAGTGTCTGCTTTCCATTTACATAATTTTTAAAGGGAGACTAGACCTGTGACCTGTGTGGTCAAACCAAAGGGCTTGCAGATATGATGAAAGTTACAGGTGACTAGCTGGGAGTTTCTAAAAGATGCTGCAGATCCGTTGAAACTGTTGAGAGCTGAGAACTAGGCACAGAAGGGATGTCATACATAACTCTTCTCAAAGAGGCCCAAGACAGCTGTGCTGCTTTGTTTGCTGCTGACTCCATAGCCAGCTGGAAAGGAGCATCAGAAAGAATAAATGAGAAGGTCTTAAGGAGAGGCCAGACTCAACAAAAGCAGGGCGTCAGAATAATTTTTTATATCAAAAAGGCTAGCCTTTTTTGATATATAAAAGAACAGAAGCTATAGGTTAGAGAGAAGCTGGTTGGGGTAGAGGCTTATGAAGACAATAGGCGAAGTGTGTGCCAACGCTTGACTTCTTGGCCTTACCATTAGGCATTTGCATTTGTATCCAGACACAAATTAGTTTCTAGATGAGCCCTCTTTGCCGTTGCAAGGTGAACCTACCATTTCAGCCTGTCCACACTACTTAGAGACATAGTTGGTCTGACTGGGCTTTGGGAACTGTGGCTTTATTTAAAGCAGTGATTAGTATTCTGGTGATCTTCCCAGTACTCCAAGCTGAACACTCAGAATCATGAACTGCAATTCATCTCTTTAATTCTAACTATATTCCTTATCAAAATTAGGAAATCTATAGTATAACATTCTTTCACGCACTTTGCTTCACAAATTAAGTTCGGTAACAGAGGTAGATTACTGTAGCATACCTTGTTGTTATATTCATCTTTTACCTGAGCCCATCAAAAATAGTAGGAAAAAATAAAGTGCAGTAACTGGCTGAAGCCTATAGACCTCTCCGTTCTGAACGGTGGTATTTTCCCATCCGATAAATTATTTTGTTTGTACTCAGTTCATTCTTTGTTATCTCTGATAACAAAGTGTTTGTTGTGCTTAAGGCACAAGTGGAATGTTCATGAAAATATTCAGCTATAACTCTATTCAGTCAATAGAGGTGTTTTTCCTTTCCATTACCTACCACAGTGCTGACATTTTATTGCTTGCTGAGATAGGAGACAAGAGGGAAAATTGAGTCATTTTATTCCCATATCTAAAAATAAAACCCTCAAGAATGCTTTGCAAAAGAACAAGTAATTGCTGCAGAATTCACAAGCTCTGTTGTTCATTGAAGGGAGAATATTCTGGAGATGAAAAATTTGGAACTGAATAACTGTAAGTTTCTCATCACAATAAGTTTGTGATGTTATAGGTCTGTTGAAATGCTAAGACTTACATACATCCTTTCTTTCAATTGATGTCTTTACCTGATGTCAGTTCGATAGGTATATAAATGTGTTGTACATTTTAAGTGCCTTTATCATTGCGGTTGTAGAAAACTTCATATATATTAACAAATCTTACTTTCCAGCAACCTGAAAGGTAAGGAAGTGTCTCCCATTACAAATAGGGATGAAGGAATGGTAGATCAAACAATTTGGTGAAAGTCACACAAGAAGTTTGTGGCAAAAGCAGATGAACCCAGATTTCTTGATCACTCAAAGAACAGAAATAATCTTTTCTTCATAGAACAAGACAAATTTATGAACTTGGGCAAGCCTGAAGCCTTAAGTATGCAATGCAAAGATCATTGTGCTCTGAAATCCACAGAATTCTCCTATACTTCTAATCAGCCTTACCATGTTTTGAAAAGAAAGCTGTAAAGACACATGTTCTGCAGCCACCAGTTGCCATGGTGAGTAAGGAAAAAAGGCTGTCTTACTGCTTCTAAAAATATGTTTGCAATGGGCAGGGAGAAATCCAGAAAAGTAGAAAAGGAGAGACAAAGGAAATGGTTGTTAACTATAATTGCTGTAAACCTTAGGGCCTCCTCAGAAATCTCAAGCTGTTACAAGTTAAAAATACTAAACTCCACTTCTATATTCAGTCTTTATTGGGAAGAAGCATCTGAAAGACAGTTTTGTCTCTTAATTTTAGTCAGATTTATGCTGACCCGGTCAAAGTCAGGAACGGTCTTGGAGTGTCTCTGGGAGCTGTTAGCAGCCCTGTTCAAAGCTCTATGTAAATGGAAGGTTGCTGGATAAGAGATGGGTTAAAGAGCTGCACAGTGAAAATCATTTGAGGTGCATGAGTTTATTAACCTTTCAAAACCGATGATTTTGCTGCACAGTCTTGAGCACCATCTACCGGATCTTTACTTGCTGACTCATTGTTGCCTATACGCCAACAGAGGACAGTATCAGGACTATTTCTGTTCGGGACTTTGCCCTGCCATCAAGGTGTCTCTTAAATCAGGCAGACGAACAAGTGCTAAAAAGCTACTTTTCCTGCAATGGCAAGATGCAAGCAATATCTTCTCTCTTGAGTTAGTGAGATGAAACAAAGGTAGCGTGGTGGAATCCAAGATCTGTCCTGCAATGTAGTAATGAACTCTTCATGGGCTGTTAATTCTGTACTTATTGTTGTCTGCTTTCTTCAGTGTATGTAAAATGTCAGGCAGAACAAACTGCATTCTCTGTCTTCTCAGAGTTTCTGTCAAGACAAAAGAACTGTTGCAGGACAAATTTTTTTTTCAAGATTATAAATTCACGTGGATTGGGATTCAGGTTTTGGCTGGGATTTGGTTGAAAGTTCTGCCAGTTTTTTGTGGTTGGGTTTTTTTTGGTTTTTTTTTTTCTCCCCAAGGTATTTCACAGACATAAAATAATCTGTTCACCTAACTGGTATTATTTTTTTTAAATCTTTGAAAATATGACTCTTGGTTTCTAGGAAACAAAGACAAATTTTCAGTAGACTGATAAATCCTGAGTCTGCAGTTTGATCCTGAGTCTGCAGTATTTTTCTTATGAGCTCAGTAAAAATTTTGCCTAGCCAAAAATTATTACTGTTTTGGAAAAAGCAGATATAAGTGCAGATATTCAATCTAAGATCTAGTTTAACCTCACAAGCTACCTTATAAATAAGTGACAACGGAATGTCCTGAGTGCTGCCTTCCAAAAGGTTTAATCCTTAGTCAGAGTATTCAAATCTGCGGGAAGATCGTTTCTTCTCTCTTGATTTCAAGAGATAGTTCCAAAAGAAGTGCAAACAGGATTCCATTCTTCAGGGAGAACTTAAAAAGGGGAGCATTGGGTTCCTCTTTCAATGTACTGGTTTCATTGCTTCCACAGTCCACTGAAGTGCTCTTAAAAGGTGGGTTTCTGGAGGCAATGGGAAGTAACTAGAATAGGAGAGTGGTAATAGATCTGGCCCAAATGAGTATAGTTCCTGTCCCAGGAACAGCCATCACCGTTTGTGTGCATTTTAATTCCTAGTCCTGGATCACTGTGATATTTTGTCCAGTATTTAAAACAACTGCTGCTCCACCTCCCTGTCGAAGAAGAAGCTTGGCATCTGAAAAATAAACTAAGGGAAACCAGTCTATCTAAAGAAAGGGCATCAGGAGCTGATCTCTTAGTACATTTGAATTAGCTTATTACAGGTCGCTGCTTCTGCGTGTGAATCACACATGGGAGCGGAATGCCCTGACACTTCAAGATCTATACAGTTCTAGGCTACTGCCTCCATTTGCTTGTTTTGCTTTAGAGCAGGGATAAGAGGAGTTATTATCTTGCCAAATGGGAGGTATAGACTAAAATTTAGCAGAGATAACCAAAAATAAAACATCAAAGAGAAATAAGAAGATTTCTGTCTTTCCATTAGCCCCTAATTATTTTGCCACTTATCGGTTATTTAACCAATGAATTTATGTTCCAGGTTTGAGCAGCTGCAGGGAGCAAGGGCTGGAAAGAAGAGTGTTTGAAAGTGGCATCTGTCTGTTAGCAGTAATTAAGCCGAAATATGCAAAGTTTCAGAGTTCTAACAGCTCCCGTTAAGCTGTTGATGAGCAGTAAAATCTCTGATTAAATTTTAAGCAGAGGGAAATGGGCCAGACTCCTGATACGGGGAGGCTAACAGAGTGGAGCATAGGCAATTACATGTGTTGCATGCCTGTGCTAGAGGGGAGACAATGCATCCAGGCGCTGACTATCTGAGCCGGCATCAGCTCACCACTGCTTCCCTTCAGAGGTGGGTTGTGGGGTCCGTTCTGTAGTGACTGCCAGCTCCCAAAATATCAGCCATTTACAGCACGGTGAAGACACATGAGATGAGGATGAATGACTTTTGCACAGCCTTACTTTTCCAATATACATACACACTACAGCCAGGGAGATTTTCTTTTTTTTCTTTCATGCTGTCTCAAAGCATTTGGATGCGTTGGGAAAATCGCAATGTGCTGGTGGACGTTTCCCTATCTCAGAATGGTAATTGTGAAGACTAATTCATGTTTTTATAGCAGTCTGAAAGCTCTAAAACACTGTGTAAAGGCAGTTAATTGTTATCCCAGTAAATATCAGTGTTAATTATCGTTATCTAAATTAGCCCTCCTCCTCCACCACTCCTGTCTGGCTCACATCCCTTCTTTCCTCACCATTTGGCAGTCCATCTCCTGAAATGAACCAGAGGCATCATTCCCTAACATGTGAAGTGTCATGGAGCTCTATGAGTAATGAATGAGCCCATTACAACTTTACAGTAGAGGAAGCAGGTTAATACTTTTTCAAATCAGTGCACACAGTGTCCTCCCTCCTTGTTCCAATTACTCAAGAGGTGATGGCAGTTTCTCATCCACAGCCTTTCAGCTAAGCACTGATGCATGTTTGGGACAGAGATAGGTATGACACCGCACACAGGCCTTCAGATCCTGTCACAGGGGAACAAAGCTGACAGAAGCTGACAGCAGTGACTAATGCTCTGAGCTAACTTTATTTGAAAAAATGCTTTAGAAAAAAAAAAACCAAACAACAAAAAACAAACCCAAAACCCAAGAAACCAAAACAAGCAACAATAAAAAAAAAAATCTGTTTCAAATTCTGAAGGATTCATTTAATTAAGTATAGAAACCTCAAACATACAAAACCTATTGCTTTATGAGACAGTTCTCAGTAGTGAAACTGATGTACATTTGTACAATCTTTCATCCTGCGGATTCCCAGAGCTCATTACAAGATCTTGATATGAACAGTAGCCACCTCAAAGGTGAAAAATGACAGTTTTTATTACAGCATATAACCACACCGTAGCAGAGGGTGGGAAACAGAGTATTGAACAGACACTGCAAGGGGGAGATCTTTTGAAGAGAGCATTTGCAGAGGATATCAGAGCAGTATCAGCTTTGGGTTTTTTAACAGAGGAGCCATAACTGATTAAGACCTTGGATTCCTTCCTCCAGCAGGCTTTTATTATGGACTTTAAGACACTCTACTTATCAGATGAGAAACAGAAAACCAGACTTTAATTCTGCCTTTGTAGTCCTCACTTCTAGTGAGGGTGGAGGAAAAACAGACAGCTATGCTTTGAGAGGGAGACAAGAATTGGCCTGTTTAGGAGGTGGAGTTCCCTGCAGAAATCTCAACAATCAGGTTTGGTTTAGGTCATGTCCTACAGGGTAGTTGACCAACTGTAATAATTTCTAGATGGCCATTTTTAACAAGAGTCATAGTCCAGGCAAGCGCAGGTTGTGCCACCTGCCCCAGCCCTTGGTCTACCATTTCCATGATATTCAAGAGTTTTCACAAAACTGGACAGACCCTCAACAGCTGATGTTAAGTCAGTATTGTTGTCCTTTCATGTACAAGAGTACTTGAAGAAGGCTTTACAGTGCCTAGGATTTAGCTATCTTTGCATTGTAAAGATTCCTCTAAGCATAAAAATGGCAGTGCTTAATTCTTTGCATTACTTCAAGTAGATGGATGGAATTGTATTTTCTTAACCACAGGGAGTTATTCGGTAAGGCTGTGAGCTTTATATAAGCTTTCTAGCTACATACCTGTGCACCAAAGAGACAATATTCCTATATGGGTGAGTAGCAGTTGGGAGAAGACAATTATTTTATATAAAGACTGCTAAAAAGCAGGAGCCCTACTAGGAGGAAGCAGAAACAGGTCAGTGCAAAGCTCCCTCCGCTGAAACTTAGTGGCTGCTAAAGGAACAGAAATCTTCTTTAGCAGACATATGTTGTTGCTATATCCATTCTTCTGGAATTGCTATGGCTACCAGGTTATGCAGATAGGATTTCACATGCTCAGCACAGAGTGGGTGGTTGTTATAATAAACATTAGCAGTGTTTGAGGACAGTAGAGAAGCATCCAGACTTTGAGTTTGTTCCTATAAACAGCTTTTATCTGGATGTTAATTAAATGTTCAGTAGAGCTCATCTTAATAATAATAATATGAAGGTAGGCTTATAATAGGCTCATAATAATACGATGGTAGGCTTAGCTAACTCTGTCATAGGCTTAGCAGCAACTTATCCAGCAAGATATCAACCAAGAGGAGTACTTGGATATTCTCTCTCAGTTTATTAGGTGGATGATGTAGTAAGACCAGCCTGAAGAGCATGGGCTTTTGTCGTAGTTCAGCCCCGATCGGGACCAGACTACACAGTCTCTCTCTCGCTCTCCCCACCCTCCAAGAGAATAGGGGGAGGTGATATAAGGAAAAACAGCTCGAGGTTTGAGATAAGGACGGGGAGAAATCCTTAAAGTTACGGTCATGGGCAAAACAGACTCGATTTGGAGAAAACTATTCATTTTTTTCTAAAACTAGCACGAGAATGAGACAGGGAACAAGATAACCTCCCCCCACCTCTCCCTCTTCCCAGGCTTAACATTATCTCTACTACCTTCCCCCACCCCGAGCAGCACAGGGGGGAAGAGGGAATGGGGGTCGCGGTCAGTTCATCACGCATTGTTTTACACCACTGTTTCATCATCGGGGGAAGACCTCCTCGCATTCCTCCCCTGCTCCTTCGTGGCGTCCCTCCCACGGGCCACAGTCCTTCATGAAACTGCTCTGGCATGGGTCATCTCTTCCACAGGGTGCAGTCCCTCCAGAACATCTGCCCCAGCGGGCCCTCCACGGGCCACAGCCTCCTTCAGGCATCCACCTGCGTGGGGTCCTCCACGGGCTGCAGGTGAATTTCTGCCCCTCTGTGGACCTCCATGGGCTGCAGAGGGACAACCTGCTCCACCATGGTCATCACCACAGGCTGCAGGGGAATCTTAGCCAGGAGCTGCATTACTCCTCCCCCTCCTTCTTCACCTTGGCGTCTGTAGCCGTTCCTCACAACAGGCTGGCAGACGCCTCTCAGGATCCTTTTGACATCTTATTCACTTCTCATCTCCTCTCCACTTCTTGCAGCCGGACTGGGCCGAGTTGGGCCCAGTTGGCTGCCCGGCGGGAGGCCAGAGGGTGAGGCCTGCAAGGCCTACAAGGCTCGCGCCTCCCCCTCTCTGCCCCCACTCAGCTGCTTCACGTCTTCTCCCTTTTTTTCCTGTTTTCCCCTTCTTAAATACATTATCGCAGAGGCGTTATCACGGAACATTCTGCTACCAATCGGCTCGGCCTTGGCCAACAGCGGGTCCGCCCTAGGCCCAGCCAAGTCCACTGAACAAAGGGGAGCGATTTCTAGCAGTTTCCTACAGAAGCTACCATCTTAGGCCCCTCCTCACCCCACAAAATCAGAACAGCTTTGTAGATTGGTCTCAGATTCCAGTGATCCATTCCTATAAAACAAGAGTTACTCCCTGTTCCTGGGGAGAGAAGAAGTGTGAGTCATATAGCACCCAAAGAGATGAGTTGCCAAAATCAATTGTGTCATAGAATCATAAAATGGTTTGGGTTGGAAGGGACCTTCAAAGGTCATCTAGTCCAACCTCCCACAAGGAGCAGGGACATCCCCAACTAGATCAGGTTGCTCAGAGCCTCATCCAACCTGGCCTTGAATGTTTCTCTTCTGGGTTATGTTGGATTTGGAAGATGATTTCTGCCTTCTTATTCAACTATGTTTGGGCTCAAGAACTGATCAACTTTTAAAGGGGTAAACACAAAGGATGGCAAAAGTTTTTCTTGCTGCCCTTCTTTTAGTTTGTCCTCACTTCCTTCTCCTTTTTGCACTGGAGCACCTTTTGAAGCCTAATGCTGTCTTAGCATCTTGGTCAGCTTCAGAAACACCATGATAACAAACCAAATGATCTGGCACTGATCTTTGCCACAAGCAAGTGCAAAGAGTACACTACTGTATGTTTTTAGCTATAACAGAACTAAAATGTCCTGGAGTGGGAGTCCTAATCAGATTCCTATCAGAATTCATTTCAAAGGATTTATATAAATTCTTTTTCTCTTACATAGGAAAATACAGTGCTTTATAGCTTTCAATTCAGCTAGCTCTATCTTCAGATAGTGACTGAAATTATTTTTGTGAGCTGGAAGTGAAATGCACTGTTCGGGCACAGGCTTCGGTAAATGCTCTGCAGGATGTTGCCGAAGAGCTTCTTTTCTAAATAAGAGAAAACGGAACAGGTTGCTTTTGTATGGGACTAGTGCTGTCTGGAGAATTCTTCTCTCTTAACTGCCAAATATATTCAAGGACTTAAGACTGACAAAACTGGGACACTGACTAAGGAAGGATTTTTTTATTATTTTGGAAGTGACTCATTTACTTTTTGTACTATAAAGCGTACTTTCCTACATAACCACTGATATGCAGTGTGGTGCTGCAGGGTAGCATGAGGAAAACATCACCTGTTACTCCTGTTAGACCCAACCTGGGACGCTTAGGAAGGGAGAAGGTCAAGCAGAGGAAGAAGATGCAAATACCTTTTAGTCCAACAGAACCTAAATATACTGTGCGGTAAGGTCTCATGTCTGTCTTATTTGTTTACTAGTCCTTATATTCAACATAAATCTTCAGGAGTACTGGCTTGGTGAATAAGAAGGATTGTTAGCTGATCAGATACTTTGCATTTATCCATTGAGTTGTTATGTTGAGCAAGTTGATGGCTATATGAATTTCTGAGCCTTCATTTTTGTGTACTAAAAAGCTTTCCAAATGATCCTTGAGCTCTGAATCTCTTGGGTATAGGAGATTTAGAAGAATACAAAAAAAAAAAAAGAACAATGCATCTGGAACTATTTTCTGTATTGTTACAAAGTAAAAATAAAATAAAAACAAAACAACTGGCTGAAAGGATATGATCCACTTTTGTAAAAATGAAATATCATGAAGAAAAGGCCCAGCCAAACAGTGGAAAGAAAGACAAATTTGACATACTCATTCTGACATATGCATTCTGCTCCAGGATGAGCTTAACCTACTTGAATGCACTTAATTTTACTGAAATAAATCTTGAAGTTGAGGCTGAAATATGAAGAATTTAATTGTAAAGATAGAACAATGAGTCCTCATAATCAGCTACTACTGTAAATAATCTATACACAGTAAAATAGCTTATTAAATAGAATCTGCAAATGGTTTAAGCTACTTCTTATAAATAAATGAGTTGCTGCCCCAGGCATCATTGTTTAAAGGCCTGATGAGTTTTTGAGTTCTAGCCCCACATCTCACACTTACTTGATAGATTGCCTTGGAGAAGTCATGTCCACTCATTATGTTTCATCCTGTTAATCTGTAGAATCAGTATGAAAATATTAACTCCCTGGGCTGTCATGAAAATTAATTAACATTTCCATAGTTCTTTAAAGATGTAAAGTGCCAAATAGTATTATGATTATGCTGCCTCAGTCTATGATTTTGTCAGATGTCACAAATAGCATAGGTCAGTAGATGGATGCAGACTTTCAGTGAAACTTAAGGGGTTTGCATGATGTAGTTCTGTAGTATTAAATAATAATAATTTTCACACCAAGTTAATGATAAAAAAAAAGTCTTCAGCATTTGATGTGAGGCATTATGCTGCCAGGTATGTTATTTTTCCATTTGAAAGTAAAATCAAGAAAAACTTCTAATATTCTGTCGTTATTAAATGCTAATGGAACTTTTACCATAGATACACAGATGCTAGTAATGGCATTTTAAATAGCTTTTGTGATGGGATGCTGTATTTGGTTTTCACTAATTCCTACTTTTCATGGTGGAAGGCATTCTTCATTTGTTTTGCCATCATTCTTTTGTTTGCCACTTGGCAACTTCAGCATTCTTCCTCAGAAGTGGCTGCATTTTGCTGAAAGGTGATGTCATTTTCTCTCCCTGTTTCTCTCTCTCCCTACTCTCTTAAATGGTTTCCGTGCCCTTTATGATGAAAGGCACTGTAGCAGTGTAAGCCTTTACTATAAATTACTCAAACCTTTGCTGAGGTGAGGTTTGAAACTGCTGGTCCTCTTTCTTCTCACATGTTCCAAAACATACGCACTAAGGAGCATTACCCTGCAAAATGGAATGGACTTATTGAAAATGGGCTTGATTGAAAGTGATCCAGTAAAAACATAATTTATTGAGATAATGGCTGTGCTGCCTCTTATTCTTGCAAATAGAGGAAATTTAAAATTACCTGCTGAGTTAGTTGAAGCTGATGAACTATCCAGGGAAATACTTCATTGACATAGGTGCAGCTTACAAGTGTCTATCAGTTCTCCTTAGCCTTGAGGATAGTTTGCAGGTAACATGTTTTTAGCCTCTTACTCTCATCCAGAAGTCATGTGTAGAATTTCTTTTTCATGTCTGCCTGATTATGGCTTCAGTTCACTGTGCCAGGTGACTCAACTTGCTTGCGTGGGTTGGAGTTCAAGCCTCCAGGCTGGAGTTCAATCTTTGCTTCAGCTCCAGCCTGCCAGCCCATCTGGCTTCCTCCAGACACGAGCTGGCGTGGAAGCCCTGGGGAACCTGGACTTGAGGCACAGTTCACATTACTAAGGCAGTGCAGCGATGCTATGAAAGGTTTACGCACCTTTCCAACTGCAGAGCTTGCTTGTTCTTGAGAACTGGTTACCAAGAAACAGCGTGTTGGCAAACCTAGATCTGTAGTTTGCTTTGATTTATTAATTAGCTATACTTGCATGCTATCATTCCCTCTAGATAAGTCAAAAGCTTGCTAAAAGTTCATTGCCTCCCATCAATATGCCTGTCACTTTTGATAAAGTAGTATAAATAGTGAAATTAAGAATAAATTAAGGGAAATCAAGAATCAGTCGAAGGATAATTTCCATCAGGAATGGTTTGGAGCTGTGGAATACTTTCCTAACAAAAACCAGACACAAAAAGATAGATTATTTAAAATTCACAGGTTAACATAATACTGCTGAGTATGCAACAGAAAATTATCCTACAATACCAAGGGAATTAATTAGATACAGCTCCCATCCTGATATGACAATATTTTGAATCACTCTGCACTTGCTTTGCACAGATGTAACTGGGTACATAGGTCACCAAACAGCATAGAATAAAGCCTGTCTTTGTCTAGAAACACGTAGAGAGACCTCAACCAGGCCTGAAATTCCGTGGATATGTACAGCTCCTGAGTATCCCTCGCATCTTTTGTTTTCAATTCCAGTGTATAATGTCTGTTTTCTAGCTAAATACAAATGCTTCTAACCCTAGAGATTACAAGGGTGTTGTTTTTTGTTTTTTTTTTTTCCAAGTGCCAATGAGCTCCATACCCGCTGGAATTCTCTCTCAGGATTCTGTAGGTGGCAGTAGGGTTCAAGGATGCAGTCACAGGCAAATTTATGTTGCTTAAATGCACACAGCACTTAAAGGCTCCTGTTTCAAACAATCAGGAGGACTGGTAGGTGTACTGTCTTATCCACACCCAAGGGGTCTAAACCCGATACTTCAGCTGTGGCATGCCTGTTCTCTCTGCCACCCCTTCTGCTCCATCAGCCTGATCTGTCAGGGAACCAACACACAGATTGCTCTACCCCTCTGTTACATAGACATGGTACAGTATCAGATCTGAGATTCTCAGTGCTATGAAAAAAAATTAAACTGAGGCTAAAGGGCCTGTTTTTCAAGGCTATATACCTAGCTGAAGTACACTGGACGAGGTGATGTTTGAAGGGTTTTCTTATCTAGGACACTGCCTTCCTCTCCTGAAAGCATCTTTTCAGCAATCAGTTTTGCTTTAGCCTCACAAGAAAGAAAAAAAAAAGAAGGAAGACAGAGATGCATGCATAGTCTTTGTATAAATTAGTAATGCATAGTCTTCATATAAATTAGTATGTCCAACACTTCATCAGAAGGGTGCTTTACAAATTGCCCTGTATGATTAATACCAGTTGCTGGTTTAATCAGAAATCTAAATTTATCCCAGTTTCTTACATGACATTAGGATAGCTTTTGCACCAGATATAATATTAGCCCATGACATTTTATATAAGAGCATGGTAGTTTGTGCAAAACTAGCTCAGAGTGATAAAGCCTCCATATAAATCAATGTCTCTTAATTTTACTGTCTCATCTAAATTGTGGTCTTGCATACCTCTTAGGGAAAAGCATCCTAATCACAGCATTTTATCTATTTCTTTCTCTTCAGAATTCATAGAACCATGTAGATTCCAATGCTCAAGTCAAAGACACCTGTGCTTTCTTATCCCCTGGAAATACATCGTAGACTCATCGCAGGTCTAAGCACATCTCTCCCAGTGGTTATCGTAGTGTGGCATCATATTACCAAGGCTTAATCATATTTATAAAGCATTCATCCACAGTTCATTTGTGTACAGTACAGGTATCATCATAAGTAACTGCAACTCTGAAATGAAATAGAGACATTATATTCCTTTCACTACATTTTCTTGCTTTCTTAGTAATGCACAGACAGCGGCATTTCCTATTCATTCTCAGATTCATATCTCAGAGTTTCTATTGTAATAGGGGAGGGAATGAAGTTATGGTATGACCAGATTGTTGCCTCATTGTCATATTCAAGAATATGGTCTTGACTGCAGTCTGATAAAGCCAAAGTGGTGGGGATTTTGGATCTGTGTGCCACAGTGCTGGTGGGAGTTGGGGCTAAACAACACATGGCTGAACTTGACTTTTTGGGAATGCAATTTGGAGTAGCCCTTAGGATGTTCTAAACTCACACAGTGAAGCTGGTAGCCTGCAGGCAAAATCTCATCTGTGGTGTACTCTATCCAGCCTCCTGGCTTTTCCACAGAGGAAGAAGGGAAGAGCTGTGTGCCTAACAGATGAATATTTCCTGCAGTGTTAAACACCAATTCTGGATCACTTTGAATTAAGAGAGAGCTTCCAATGTCAAGGCTCAGCCTCTGTGGCTGTCAGACTTAGCCCACCTTGTCAGTAGATGATATTTTAGAGCTCAGTAGTAGTCCAGTAGAAGAACATAATGGCCGCATTTCCCTCCTTTCCCTGCAGGGCTGTAGCTGAGGAAGTAGGCACAGTCTTTAGCACTGACACACAATTTCACAGCCCAATTACATGATGACTCAAGGGAATATGACTAGTGAGTGTGATGTTTGCTATTTGGCATATCTGTCAAAGTCCTATAGATATTTCCTGGCATTTGTCCAGTTGCCTCCTCATTGCTTTATGACATGTGTTCCCAAAGAGGCTGAATTTGATGTTTACATCTCTCTGGCCAGAAAATGAGCACCAAGGCAGATATTCCAAGTTTATTAAGCAGTGCAAGCCAAATACTTTAGAAATAATTTAATTTTCATGCCTTATTTTCTCTACAGTTTCTCTTTTATGACAAACAGTGCTTGCTTTAAACAGGTGCAGAACTGCCAAGGGAGCAAGAGGTCTGCAGTGTCTTGTTAACACACCCGATGCATCAGACACTTTATCTACGTCTATGGTTGTAAATGTAATGTGTGCAGAAACATTCCCAGATACTGATGCCAGCTGGCGAAGAATGTCCCATGCCTATGTTGGTTTATTCTGTTAGCTTCCGAAACAGGGTGCTGCATGCAAACTGCTGATTGAGAATAAACAAAGCCCAGGAATAATTCAGGAAAGTGCTACTTGGCGTCAGCCAAATGCCAGGTGCCATTCTAGTAATTGGGTTTCAGTGCCCTTGGAATTTACCAAGTATGTTGGGATTTATTAGTAGAGACAAAGTTTTCAGGGAAGAGCTTGCAACATTTCACAGCTCGTCGTCTTCACCACCCCAACAGCGTTGCCTCCAACTCTATCAGTAAAAGTTGATCTCATTTTAAAGGCCAGTGCTCTGGCCATGTAAATCCATAGACCTGCACTGCATAAAGCACTTTGGATTTCTGTGTTCTCTCTCTTCTTCAGTATCTTCAAACAATATCAGTGTAAAAACAGGCAGTCTCTGCTTGTGGTTTGTCCTACATTACATGTTGGATAAGTGTTCTTAGTGCATGAGTGATAGCATTATCAGCATCGAGTTTCAGTTTACCTTAACATAGTCATAGTCACAGCCCTTTTCCATGAGAAAAAAAAATTATATTAAGCAAATATAGCTTGGTCACAAAAGTCAGTCTGGTTTCTGTGTTTTGAACATACAAGTATGTAAAGAGCATCTGTTGCAAACATAAAAAGTAGTTGTTTTGGTGCAAATAAATTGATTCAATTCCCCTGAAGGGGCTTTTCAGTCTTCATTTTAAGTGAGCTCCGTGCATAAGGAGTCTCTTTGAATGAATCACTAGAGTCAGGAAATCAACTTCATTAAAGGATGTTTTTGATTGCCTATGCTGAGGGTATTTTCTGAGCAGGTGAGTTCTAGGCTCATGCATTAAGCAGACCTGCCTGCTTTTCATTCCATCAGCACAGGTACAGTTTAAGAGGCCATTGTATAAAGCAAAATAATTAAAGGAACTGCAGGACATTTTAACCTAGGAATCATTTTATTATTCCTTCAAATAGAGGAAGCAAGCACTTCAGTTAGTATTGTCTGATTTCTCTCTTTCATGTTCCTGGTAAACTGCATTGAAACTCTTTTATGACTTCTACACCCCAGATCCCAGCGGGGTCTAAGACCTGCAAGTCTAAGGTCTTATTTCCTAATGTAGGCTCTTGGGTCAGATTCATTTTAGCATAAAAGCATTGTTCATCAGTTTTAAGTGGCTAAAGCAAGCTACTGTCTACCAAGACAATCAAGATGCTGTTCCTGACCACTGCTAACTCACTAGGTAACCGTATATCTATCATACAGGGACTGCTGAGCCCAAGGCCATAGACATAAGCAAAGTAGGCTGTCGGTGAGGGCAGTAGACCATGGAGAGCAGCAAATAGTCACATTGCAGCCTTTTACTTTGCAATGCCTTTTGCCCGCCCCAGAAAGTCAGGTTGATTCCTGATGCCAACAGTAGGATTGGATGATCTGAGAGGTACTGGTGCTGCATAGGGTACACCTTCCCAGCAGCACCAGTAATTACTGTACTCCCTCTCTAGAGCCCATCCCTCCAGCAGCTGTAAAAGCAACTTGCTCATTACATCTCTCAGACCTAACTCTGCAGACCCCACTATCTGCCCTTCCCATGACTGCAGCAGCCCAACTGCTCACTGTTGAAGCAGGAAAAATAAATAATGGCATTATTAAGTAATGACAATGGAAGTAATGGCATTGCTGAGAAACTTCCTCCCTGGCAGCAGGCTGCAATACATGCATGCTCTTTGCCGTGTAATGAAGAAGCAACTACTTGGTAGTTTCTTTCATATCCATTTCACTGTTTCAAACTTCCTTGTAGTTGGATGTTTGCAAGACATAAAACACTCAAGAAATACAGAAATTGCTCCTTTTGTACATTATGTATGATGAGCGCTGAGGCTAGTTTTACTATTTGCACAAGGGAAACCAAACGACCGTGCTGTTCCACCTTGCTGTGTTGAAGGTGATTAGGTGGAGCTACTGAGTATCATTCTCAGCATCTCAGTTTATTCCTCTCTTCTTGCATACCTCCTCCTGTGATTGCCAATTTCTTGCCCTCCTAATATAAGAAGAGTAAAAAGAAAAATTATTAACAGTGATGCTTTTCCAGAATGTTTAATTAATAACTGTTTGTATGAAAGAAAGCGCCGTGACAAAAAATCCAGAGACCCTGTAGCTTTTTATATTATATCACTTTGAGGGTAGTTTGGGCTGAGTTTCAGGTCTATGCTCTGAGCACTGAAATGCTAAAGTGACTAAAAAGATGTAAGTCAGTTTCAGGTTCTTCAGACTGAATTCAGTCTGCAGTGATTATTAAGCATGCCTGCCAAAAACTTTGCTTTGCCCTCCAAACGCGTGCATCCCGTTATACCTGCAGTCTGTAACTACTCTTTCTAAAGCTGAGAACGTAGGAATTGCCCCTGACAAACAGTGACAGATCATCCCCATGGGGCGATCAAGAACTCCACTCTTTCACAGCACTGTCACTGAAAGGCAAAAATCATTCACAGCTCCTGAGTCCTATCTCAGCTCTCCTGGACAAAAAGGAACTGCAGGATGAAGTATGCTTTTTCGCATTTATGTATTTTTTCAATTTACAAGAAAAGTCCCTTTTCACTGCTCTGGCCTTTTCCACAATAACTGAAAATGACAATGTATTAAAAAAGATCTGTCAAGCAGAAAAAAAAATGCAGTGTAATAATAGCAAGCACTACGTTTAATTACATAGACACATCATAATCTGAAGCAAAAATCAAAGCTGCCCAGTGAAGTCTAACTGCTTTGCTTACGAAAGATTGAATAATGGCCTTAAGATGTTAAATAGGATCCTGATGGCTCTTCTGAAATACACAACTGTCCATAGAGAGCAGAATTATAACTACCAGGCTCACTGTACATCAAAATTTAGCTACAATTTGGGGGCAATGACTTTTATTGAAGGCAGTGACTGGGATCTGTAGTGAAGCAGTGATGACGCGGGTTTTTTTTCAAATCCTGCCTGCTACCATATTGGGGTATAAAAATCACCTTTTAGTTTGGTCAGTAGGAAAAATATTTCCAGTCGGTAAGTAGATGGGGTTTCTGGAGGGTGGATGATAAAGCACATACAGAGCAGAAAGCTTTCAAGAAAATAGGCAGTTACTATACAAGGAAGAGGTAGAAAATGAGAAGAAACTATTTTTAATACATATGAAACCAAGAGGCTTTTATATGCCTGAGTTATTATTGAAATCTGGCTGGATGTGATTACAGGGAGCTGTTGTTTCACGAATGATTTTTAATCCTGTTGGCAGAGTTAGACAGGGTGTAAATTTGCAAGTTGATTTGTATGCAGATCACCCTGCTGCCTTGGTATTGATTTGAAAGATGCAGGATGAATCTTCTCTGCTTTATAAGGAAAGCATCTGAAAAGGAAAAAAAAAGACTCTCCAAGTCCAAGAGCTTTTGTTAAATACTGCTGGATGGGAGTATCAGCATCTAGAGGAGACACTAGATGTCATTCCAGGAACTGGAAGAAACTTTATCCAGGATGCATCACCTTAAAAGTAGAGGTGTCGACATGTGTTATGATGGTTATGGACGTACAGAGTAAGGACACTAGCCTAACCCATTTGTTTTTCACCTTTGAGGGCATTGGTTTGGCCCATAGTGCCTGTCACAGTGTAATGACCCAAATGAATCCACTTCCTGTGATCCCTTTTAGCCACTTCATCTATCACCCCCTCTTTTAAAACCTCAGCATGGTGTCACACAAATGTAGCCTCTCAATGACTCAGAGTGAAATGACAGAGGCAGAGCTCGCTGGCAGAAATGAAGTGCACTGGCTGATCTTACAGACCAAGCAATACCAGAACAGTAGATCTGGGTCATTCAGGGCAGGAGTGCAACTCATAGGAGAAATGTCAGGGAGATCACCTGGTGGGTCTCCTGATGGCTTCCTTCAATCAGATTTTAATAACCCTTTACTTTCGTAAACAGTGTAATTGTCACAGATGTTCTACAAAAAATAGCAACTAAGGAAGAATTGTAGTTGTGATAAATTTACCATGCTCACATCCAGGTTCTGCTGGTTTACTCCCCATTTCCAGGGCTGCATAGTGGGCATGGCAGTGGGACCTTGGACCACTGTAAGAGCTCAGGTCTTCCCATCAAAGCACATGGAGCTGTACAGGTGCAAACAAGTCAGTATCTGAACTACATCCCTGCACAGCCAGTTTCCAGGCATATATCACTGAATTCGGAATATCTAGATCCCTAGTTCAAATGTAGACAGGTTAATCCTATCTCTAACTTGAATAAAATGGTTAAAAATATAGAAACTGAGGATTTTACCTTCTGTTTAACCAGGCCAAAGAGACAGTGAACACCAAAATAACACAATGGATTAAAGTAAAATAATAGCTACTGCAAGTATACATTTCATGCAAAGTGTGCATTTCATGCATGAGATACCAAGCAAAACTGTAGTGGAGAGGCAAAGATTAAGAGAAAGTTCTGGTGCAATGAGTTAGGCAAAGGAGGCCAACCCAGTGCTTTTAATTATTTTTTGTCACAATTCCACAAAAAGAAAGAAACCTAGTGAAAATTCAGATAACACTTTTAAAAGAGGTAATAAGAAATCTATTTTTAACCCAGAAGACAAGAGGAAGTCACTGGCACTGAATATTATTCCAGTTGTGTAGTATTCAAAAATAATCAGGTATTTAGGCAAATAATAAAGTCATCACCTCTTACATTAGATTAGATGTGATATTATGAGGAATACTAATGTTTTCACTACTGAAAAATTACTGCAGATCCAGTAAACTTAAGCAGCTGAGCTTGGAGCGGAGCACAAGGATGGCAGTCTATATCCTCTCTGCGCTTTTGGAGCGGAATCGATCATAGTAGAGGTTGCAAGACAGTTACCAATAAAGAACTGCTTGAACTGAGAAAGAAAATTAAGATAATGTGTGAGCACCTTTTTAGCACCCTTATCACTGAATCATTTTATCTCTTGAGTTAATTTTTCATGCCAAAGTAAACTCTGATGAAGCTCACCTCTACCACTCTGTTCTATCAAATACTGTTAAGGAGATATTGTTTAGATTTGAAAAAATCAAGGAGAGTTCCTTCCCCCTACTTTGTATTTGAGATTTGAGAGTGAGAGTGCACAATTATCTGTGCTGTTGATGGGCAAGATGATTACTTTTTCTCCTGATGGGGCTAGAACATGTGTCCTTTAGCATACCACTGCCCAGTCCAGATGGCCTACTGATCTCTCACAAAACACTGGGTTCTCAGGCTATCCATGCACAATTCAGATGCAAGACTAGAGGTATTAATCCACTGTTCTAGCTTGCCAGCGGATAATTGATCTTTCTGAATATGGTAGTAACACAAAAACCAGGCTGTTCTCAGATGGCAGGAAGGAGGAGTTCTGATAGGACATTTATCAGGATCAACAGGACAGTTGTTAGCTCCTTAACAATCCACCAGAAGCACCTCATTATGGCAAGAATAATCTGCTGCTCTTTCCTGCACACTGAATTTTGGGTAGTTATTTTTTTAAGTTTATTGTTCTACTGGGATGAGACCATTTGTTGTGCCTATCCTCAGAAAATTGCCGTTTTAAAGAAGCCTGTTGACTCTACAGAATTCTTTGGAAGGCCAAGCACTCACCCTCCATATGTAATTTTCAGGATATTCAATGGCAATACAAATTCTTTGCAAGAAGCTGTGCCTGGCTGTAGAGATTTGTCTCAGTCCTTCAAGTTGATGCATTCATCCTCCATCTGATATGCAATGTAAAATGAAGCAATAGTGCCATTTAATCTCCATGGCATAGTGGAGAAACCACCATCACATTTTTTTAATGGTTTTTAAAACCATTAAAAAAAAATGTGATGGTGGTTTCTCCACTATCTCTCTCCCAACAATTTGCAAAAAGCTTTCTGTGGTTTCGGGGCCCCTGAATGTTTCAACTCAAAATTGTTCCTTGTCAGCTGCAAATCTGCTTGGAATATTTAACAAATACTAAGGTAGGAACTTTAGGGATATTGATGGTACCTCTAGAAATTATCCTCAACTTTCTACATCCTCCCCTCAGAGATGCATTATTTGATGTGGATACAGGCTGCTGTAATTCAATATGACAAAATGAATCAACCCATGTAGCCTTCACAGTCATATTAACACTCTAATTCTCAACAGCACTAACAAGTAACCTTTAGGGATGCAAATTAATTAAACTCTTTTAAACTTTCCCCTCTCACTATTTCCATGCATAAAATTCACACAGTTCTTTCAACAGATGTTACCCTTCAGATGACCCAAACCATGGGCAACAGTCAGTCTCATTCTCTGTGCAAATTGTATGAAGCCTAGTACAAAAGCTCAGATTTGATACAGAGACTGGCAGAAAAGGGGTTTGAATTATAACAGCAATTAAATCGAGAGAGAGAAACAGTAAAGAAGAAATAAAAAATTCCCTAAGTAAAACATTTTGATGTTTGTTTTTAAACAATAAATAAACATTATTAAAGAGGAGATAGAAAAATGTAGAATCTTGCTTAGAATAATATACTGTGACTATGCACTGTATATGGTTAAGGGTCAAATCCTAGTGTTCTTACCCAAGGTAAAAAATGTTTCTCTCACAGATGTGCCTTGGAAATCATGGCAAGTAAGAGTGGCTGGTCCTGGCCCTTGACTGGGTCTATGTGCTGTGAGTGCATTAGAGGGAAAGAATGTACAGTCTTGCTGGTCTACGGTTCTATGTTCCCTTTCCCATGACAGGTTGGACCAGATGATCTTTCCAGGTTCCATCCTGGGCTGTCCTATGTTCTGTGGTTCCATGGTTCTATGATTCTCTTCTTTTTTCCTTCATTCTGTTTTGCTGCAGAAGAAAGAGTTCTCGTGCCCAGTGTGTGAATCCATCATGCTTCAAAACAGTTTGTTTGAATGTGTTAGGGATATTGTCATGAGTTTG
Source organism: Chlamydotis macqueenii (assembly GCF_036417535.1). NCBI lineage: Eukaryota > Metazoa > Chordata > Aves > Otidiformes > Otididae > Chlamydotis > Chlamydotis macqueenii. Next base: position 46,387,476 of record NC_141560.1, on the reverse strand, counting down.
CTGGAAATTGGAGAGATGCAGGCAGTTTCTAATATACTGGGAGAGTCAGAAGCTTTCATTCATCCATGCCTGTCTCTCTCCCCAACCTGCACATCTGAGGAGTAAGCACCAATGTTTAAACACTAATGTTTTACATTCCCAGCATAGTTCCTCTGCCATGAGACAGCCAGTGGTAGGCAAATGTATATTTAAATAAATGCTTTTAAACATACACAGAAGTCCACTTGGGAGGAATGTAAGTCTTTCTTCCAAGCATTTTAAATTCACATGCATGTCAATATTTCTAATGAGGAGAACTGGAAAAATCTAACATATACTGGAACGACTATAGGCTTACTGTCTTCTCACAATTCAGCCCTGGTCTGAGTCTGGGATTGTTCTGTACATGCTTAGGTAGCTATTTGCCAGATAGGTTATATTAAAATCATTAAGCAAGCAGTAGATATGTATGTCAAAACCTTGCCTTCATTCCTACTACATGACAAAATTGATCATGACTTTTTGGAAGGATAGAATGAGCAAGGGTGATGAGCAAATCTAGACTTTATCTTTCACAAGTTTAAAATTATACTAGGATTCATAGCTCATCAGTTAGACATCACTGTCTTCTAGATAACTACAGGCTGAGCAGTCTCATGGGATTTGCATAGGTGTTGGCTTAATATCCCCAGAGCCTAAAGTTGTCTGTGTGTTCACAGGCAATTATTTCTTTATATGCAAATTTACCATAGCTCCTTCACTGAAATACTCTCCTGCTGTCAGTTTTGGAGTTGTTCACTATCCTACTGAGACTGCCAACAAGGCAAATGCATGCAGGGGTTTGGTAATGTTGATGTTCACTGAGACCAGTTCATCAGTAAGATCTTGTAGCCAGCACAGATCACCAAGCCACAGAAATCTGTACAGTTTCACCAAAGATCTTCTATAAATAAAGAGTAGGTCTTTGCACCTCTCTTTGCACCTTAAATTTTCCTCTGTGTAAGATAAGGAGGGTTTTCATTTTTTTTTAGTTCTGAGCTCATTAACATTGGGAAAACGTTAATGTATTAGTACCTCTCTTTCCCTTTCATCTTTACTAATTCATACCTCAAATCACAGAAAAATAAGTCAAGCAACAAGACACAAAAATAAAATATCAAACAGGGACATAGAGGAAAACATCCTTTTGGACCACTTGAAAGAAACATTTGGTGAAAAACAGTAATATTGTGGCAATAGTCCTGTACTGATTTTCAGTGAAGTAGGAAGAAAAAGAGTCAGGTGGGTGTATGAAAATAAAGCTCATCCTAACCATGGAAATACTTGCCCAGTTCCACTTTTCAGTGTTACTTCCTGTCTGTGCAACTGTTTGTATGAGTTTCACGTGCAGTCCATCATTCATCCCAATGATTTTATTCTGCTATGCATCTTTTCCTCCTTTTCACTCTCCAGCACTCATCTTTTTTCCAAACACAAGCAAATGATACACTGAGACCTAGCACCGTACTCAACGTAATCATTTTAGCTGTGTCCACGATCCAGCAAAATTAAGTCAGTCATTTTTAGGTAGAAAATTATACCTCTGTGGAGTGATGAATCAGCAAAATCTCAGTCAATCAACCTTGAAAACAGTTACCAAAGCAAAAGCTGTTTCAGTTACAAGAAGATTAAGCAATTATTAATTTTATCTGTCCCTAAATTGTTTTAATGACCACATCAGAGCCACATTAAAGCTTAGACTTCAGACTATCATAACCAGCCAATGCTGATAGAAGTTTGTGATAAATGTCATATGAGTAATTAAGTTTATGCATGAATAATTTGTTATGTCATCTAGGGGGAATGTGACTTTTTTTTGGATGACACGTAAAATTAAGTCCTGGACATCTCACAGTTCTACTCACAAATAGTTAGATGTGGTCTTTAGGCAAGCTTCTGACATTTCCTTCCCTCATGGTTTCCGACACCTTTTTGGCAATTTCAGCTGGGTGCAGAATTGTTCTGCAGATTCCAGCCATCATTTTCCATTACTGTGTGTTGCCAAAAAAAAAAAGCGGAAGCTCCTTTTGCAGACAAGTGGGTATTTTTTTGTGGAGCTTTTTTGTGAGTATTTTAGGTAGGGCTTGTTTTTGATCTCACATGTTCCAGCTTTGACTCTTCTGGCTTTCCACTTTCCCAAGCAAGATCAGACACCAAACACCAAATTTGTAAAGTGTTTAAGTCTTACATTTGTAAATGAAATGAAAATGTAAACAATGTGTTTGTCTGAGGTTGAACAATTCTCAGACTAGTTTTGTCTTAATGACTGGTGATATTCTTTGCTTTACCTAATGCGCTATACTGGTGCGTTTCATTCAGTACAACTAAAGGTAGCTGAGTCACATCCTCACTCTGTGTGCATGCTCAGCAAACAGACAGATAGATATAGAGTAGCTGTTTGTGATTCCACAGCCTCTGTCACTGTGTTAAAATTCCTATTTAACTGAAAGAAAATGGATATCGACCTGTATTAGCTTGATTGCATGTCAGGATCTGCACTCAGTTTGAATTATTAGGAAATAGCCAAGGAAAATTGATTGTATTTTAAAGGTCCTGAGAAAAGTTTTGCAGCTGTGCATTAGAAAATGGTGTTAAGCAAATGAGAAATAATTGTTTTCAGCAGCATTAGTAATTGTCCATTCTGCCTTACCTCTTCACAGTGAATTAATTTTCTCTGAGTGGGAACAATAAACAGACGTTTCAAAGTACTGTTAGCTGCTCTGTAGGATTCACAGGAAGACACAACACAGTATTTCCAGCACTCAAAAGATTTGTCATGCTATGCTGCAGATCTCAAGACCAATGAAGTTATGGTACCACAAAAGTAGTCATGAGTTAGACACGAGCACACTCACCAGCTCTTGTTTTTAATACTGAAAAAGTTGCAGTGGAAAGTCAATGTGGTAGTCTCCAGTTGTGAATCATAAGAGCAAAATCCCTCTGCCACCCTCCAGCACTGAGCCCCAGGGGTACTGGCAGAGCCAGGCAAATGCTGAGCCTCACCACAGCTGTGGGTGCCAGAGGACCATCATAGTGCCTGGAGCACGTTCTCCAGGCTGGTACCAGTGCATTGGGCTAGCACAGGAACTCCCTCACTGAAGAAAAGAAACCCACCAGTCAGAGTACCATAGCAGTACCAAGAATGGTAATTTTTAGTTTGCCTGAGCCTGAAATGGGTGACTAATGAGGGTCCTGTCTGCATTTTCCAGAGGCAATCCTGTAATTCCATCAACTCTGTCTAGTTAGTTACGGTGCCCAGCTTCTGTCATGGGGGTTGTGAACAAGTTGGCCTTGATTAGGAAAACGCCTGCCTTGGGTTTCACTGCTAACATCAGCATTAATACTCATGTTTGTCTAAGACTTGGCATCATTTCTAGTGATCATATGTCCCAGAAACAAAATTTCTGAAAATGCTGTTACCAGGTTAGCCAAGTGGTATTTTTGGTGTTATGGAAGCTCACTTCCAGAACTGCCACTTTTTTTTGGAGGAGATGTGAGTTCATTACACATGCAGCTCTGCACTGAAAGGGGTATGGAGAAGCATAATCTGTGTGAGTGAGCTACTGACAACCTGCCAGTGTGAGCTAAAATACTTTCTGGAGCTGCTCCATGTATTGAAGAAATTTTGTGTTTTGTAGTGCCTCTGTGAGAATACCACACATGAGTACATAGTGGAGCTGAAGGTTACGTTCATTTTTGTAGGATAGACAGCAGAACTTTGATGTTTCTACTGCATTAAGGCAAAGGGAAGGAAAGCTATAGAACAGTCATACAAAATAGACATGTCTCCCCAGTCTCGTCATGGTTAATCTTCATCTCTACCAACGTATTTTCATCCTGCCTTTACATAAAGTTGGAGTTTCTTTCTTGTCCACACAGAAATCTGTGCTGAGACCTGTGCCGCTGCATGTATTCCTAAATGATCTAATAAAGAAGGTAAATAGTGAGAAGGCAAAGTCTGCAGACAACACAAAATTATTCAAGAGGAGATCAGACGATGAGATTTTGTAGAAAGGTCTTGTGATACTAAGCAGCTGGGTTATAAAACAGGAAATTAAATTAAATCTAAAAAAATGTAAAGTAATGCATAAGTAGAAACCAATGCACAACAACCATCTCTAAATTATTAAATTTTTAACACTTAAGAAAGACAGACTGGAGTTATTGTGGATATACCTCTGAAAATACCAGCTTCATGGCCAGCAACAGTTTAAAATAATTTTATTAAATAGAATTAAATATAAACAATTAATAGAATATTATGACTTATGTATTCAGAAAGCATAGGGAGAAAAAATGAATGTTGTTACACAGGTCTGTGAATCCATTTGCATCCACACCTTGAGTGCACTTTTGATGACCATATCTGGAATAGGCTGTAACACAGCTCAAACAGTACAGAGAAGAGCAAGGATGCCTGGAGTTATTGAAAGGCTTGCAAATATTTAGTAACAGAGCTCCTCAGCTTGGAAAACAGAAGACACAGAAATAGCAAAATAGAGAAGGGAGAATATTTTTCTGTACTGACTATACTCTTCTATTCATTCTTCACCTCAACTTCTGCTGTTGACCATTGTCAGAGGCATTACAGTGAGCTTAGAGAGCTTGGGAGGCTTTTGGCCTGTCCTGCTGTTAAGTTCTTACGGTCCTTTATTATTTTACCCTTTTCCCTTTTCCCTGTCTCAAGACAAATTAAAATTGGCTGTAAAAACTTAAAGCTCCTGGCAAACTGGGGCAGATTCTTGACTATTCAGAGGCATCCAAATTCTGGATGCTTGTGCAAATGCCATCATGTTCTCCTCTGCCATGTGCAACAAAAAGAAGTAACTCCTCCTTGTTTTCAGTTCTGGTGTCTACATTGCTATTCATGCCAGGAGACAAAAACATGTTTGGTCAGCAAAACTGTCCCTCAAATTACAGTCATACGTCATTCACCAAAAGCTTGAGGAATATCTTATGTTCATTCGGAGGTATAAATCAGAGGAATGCAAATTTCTTATCACAGTTTCCTTGCATTTGCCAAAAGGCAGAATGTCAAATAAATAATTTAGACTGGCCGAGGCACCACAGGGAAACAAAGCCATCAGTCATCTCAGCTACATTATTGATCACCAATAACAAGATACTTGCTAAGACAAATGGTTGTGTTATTAGACTAGTGAATTTTAGTCTACCCTGACTAAATAAATCGTATTGAACTGTTTGTTGTTTTAAGATGTCCAAACATTTCTGCAATATTTTTTACCTTTCATTCTGTCAGCCATCTACAGAATTTCCCTCTATATATACTGTCTGTTTATCTACAGTCTTTCTCTAAGTACAGCTATATCCTTACTTATCTTAAAAAGCTAGGTAAGGAATTTAATGTCTGTATATATGCTTTTTATATCTGCAAGATCTTCTCATTAGTTTGGATGCAGAGGAAAATATGAACAAGGTAGTTACATAAGTCAAGAATTCCATCAGCTCCCAATACAAATGTTCTTCTGCTATCTTAAAGTAATGGAGCTTGTCAGGTTCCTGTATCTGGTGTAATGATATTATTATTTTTACTTTACTTATAGCTTTTTCTCCATTATTGAGATGTAATTTTTATAACAGCAGTGCCCAAGGGTTCTTAGTAGACCTGTTCCATAGAAGTGCTTCAGTATTTCAGAAATATCCTCCTTCCTCTGACTTTACTTACAGCATCTGATTACTCAGAATTTGACAGACCTATGCAGACTGCTGTGTGCTCCTCTGTCAGCTGCCTGGGTCATACGCTGGGAGAAGGTGAAGACGCCTTAGACAGTGAATCTCACCAGTTCTAAAGATACAGGAAGGAACACTTGATCCTGAGCGTCTGAAGTGTCAAATGCTGTTTGCAAGATGCTGTTCTGTCACAGCAATCAAGAGACAAGTTATCAGCACCTTGTGGATGTGTGGAAGAAAAAATTGCAGCCAAAGCATGGGCTGAGAATGGCTCTCACAAATCTTAAACCCCTGAGCTTCCCACATGATTTTTTTTCCAAGAATTTTATAAATTCTGGGACTGATTTTCTCCACAATTTTTTATTTCATGTTAAATCTTGCCAGTTAACTTGGAGTAACTAAGTATTTTAGAGTATTAATTTAGGCATTCTCCAGGCATTTCATCAAAATTTAAGGCATATGTGGGTTAATTTCAAATTATGGACAGTAAGTTCCAAATATCACATTCCTAGGAAGAAAGTGATCTAAGAACAGAAGTGAATGTAAGTGAAGAAATAAAATATGCTGGGTGGGAGACAAGAACAACAAAAACATTTCTAGAATTACAAAGTTTTCAAAATGTGAAGGTGGTTGAAACAATGCTGATTCTGTAGCTGAAAGTATTATCTGTGACTTTTTGACATTTTACTGAATAGAAAATTTAAAACAAGACTTCCCTCACTGGTAGAAATACATGTCAGAGTCACTGAAGACTTACAGAAATATAAAGGCAAACAAAAACCCCGTCAGTATTATTTGGGGTGTTGAAAGTTGCAGTCACCTCAGGGACATGCCGTTGTGCATCTCTCTGGTGAGCAACAGTAGTCACAAATAGTACAGATGTCACAGGAATCCATACTGTCATCAAATGAGTTTGCCACCTTGCACCTTGTGTGGCTATATATAAATGGTAAAACTAGAAGCATTAGATCCAAAATCCCTAGCTGTGAAAAGCTGAAGTGGATCACAGTCAGTAAAGACTGAGAACACCAAGCCCCAGGTCATGGCACAACCACAATTAAGGGTCTTACAACCATCTGACACCAAAACGCTTACTGTTTTGGGGGAGACTCCCTCATAATTTCTGAGACTAATTATATATTGTAGTTTAGAAAGTTATCTTATACAAATATAAATATAAATTATACACTCTTATCCTGCAGGTGCCACAGCTTCAGCAATTTCTTCTTTCTTCTCATTAGAAATCCCTACGGAAAGCAGTGCGATTGCTACAGATGAAAGAAAACACTTGCCTGAAAATTTCTCCAGGTTTCCTTTCAAGAGCTAACATTTCCCAATCTAAAACATCCTCAGAGGCCTTTTAGCACTCTTGAAGTCAAAGAATAAATTCCCATTGACTTCAGTGAACCTAGTGCTGCTAATTGATGTTACTGGAAGATGTGTCCTGTATCTAGAACATTATTTCCTTTTCCTGCTATTATTGCTTGTTAATATTAACTTTCAAATAATTTAAAGAAAAAATATCCCTTTTAATTAAACTGAAAACAAACAAAAAAAAACCTAAAAAAGCAATGATAAGATTTCTAATTAAAGGCTGTGCTCAAATGTGACTAACATAAGGAGTTACCAACTCCCACATAGGATTCTCAAATATGAGTTTATTATCATATCTGCTACTATCCCCGTGGTACAGATGACACTAAAATAGATTGGGAAGCTGACTGACATCTGTCAGGCAGCTCTTTGAAGAGAGCTTTGGCTTTCTGCTTTTCATATTATGGGTATTAGCTATCATATTCAAAAACCATGCCGTTTTTACCCCTAGAACTAAGGAAGCTAATGTGTCATTAACCTTGTCTAAAGGTTTCTGTTCTTTGTCTTGGCCAAGCCCTTACACTCATCCACTCCTCTTTTCAAGATCTGGCAAAACATACTTGCCATATTTTCTTCTCTATTTCTTCATCTCCATACATCTCTACACTTCCAAGACAAGAATTCAAAAAGTCAAATTATCTTGATACTTTCAAGCAACTATTTTGACCCACCTTGATGAAGTAGGTAAGAAAAGGTGAATAAGTAGATACTATGATCAGTAGCTACCTCAGGCAAAGAGGTAACAAACTATGCTACCTGTTCTAACAAGAGCTCAAATGACCAGACGCGTAAATGCAAGCTGCAATCCAAGATTCCGCTCTCTACTTCTTCAAAAAGCATACATTTTCATCTTAGACAAAAAAAAAAATGCAGTCCTCTCTCCTATCAGCAGTACTGATACAGTACCATATGGAAACAGTCTTTGAATTGCTTTGAGAACTTTTGGGATACAGAAAGGTGAACAACATTTGAAACTGTATTAGTATAGGTTACCTGATTTGCAGATGATAGTCAACACATAAATCTAACCTAAACATTGATTCAGGAACGTGACCTATGTTATCCTTTGATAGATAAACCTTCAGGGATCAAGGGACACTCATTTCAAATTGTATTAGCATGAACAGAAATACTACTTTCTGTTTCTAAGCACCCCAAAACAAAGCTGCATTCTGCTCCTAGCATTGCTCTTCTAAATGATATGAAAATTATCAAGAGTGGATTATGTCTGTAGAAATCAACCATAATAATGCCTATAGAGTTGCATTCATCCACATTTCCTTATTTATATTTGCACCTTTCAAAAACTGTTGGATGAATTGGCTTAGCAATCACTGTCCCTGCTTGGCATGTCTTGATGGAGGTTGACAGTTGAAGTGATTTAGCTTTTGTTACAGCGTAAAGACATTCCCTTTTTTCCTTTTCCTTCCAAGGGATAATAGACCTTGTCATAAGCTATTACATCTTCTGATTAAAAAAAAAAAAAAGAACCTTTCTCCTCTCCCTTCTCCTTTGGCACAAACAAAACCAGATATTTACAGGTCATACACATCTTGGAGGGCACTTCTGAGTCTCACAAGCTCATACAGGCAATAATTAAACTCTGTGATGTAACTCGAGTACCCAGGGAAAAAAAGCAAGATGTTGTCAGGTGGTATCTTTTTCAGAGAAGGCCAAACTTGTCTGTTTTTTCTATGATCGCACTGCTTTCTCCCTGTTTATCCCCAGAAAGGCAAGCAAGATAGATCGATCATGTATAGCTGGGGGGAGAGGTGTTTAATTGTTTATTTATTACTTCAGGAAACTTGTATGTCTTCAGACAAGTCAGATTGAGAGCTTCTTCTCTTGTCTGAATCACTCTGTTTCATCTACACCTTTTCTACTTTCTGAATCTGCCACCAATCAACACTCACACAGACTTTTAACTTTTCTTTTTTTGGAATAGAAATTCCATCTGAATGAAAAGGGAGACCAGATGTTTTCTAAGGATCAGAAACTATAAACAGTTCTCCGGTCATTTAGTCCATTACCTTCCCTATATTATGCTACTGCAATGTGTAAAATACTTCTTATGGGAAAATTTGGGTTGACACCTTATGCCGCAATTCAGGGAATTGCAGGCTACTGTGCTGAAGGGGCTTCAGGAACTCATGGACAAAATGTTGCTACAGGTACTCTTTGATATCTAAGAACTGGATACATCCTACTTGTTTTTAACCATACTTTTTCAAATCCTTTATCCAATACACTAATTTATCCTTCTTGTTTGGTATATTTCTTAAGTTTCTCATGTCGTTATTTCTACATGAAGGCAATTACCATACTGGGATCCTGATCTGTACAATACCTAGGGTATTCTTTATATACTTTTGTTAACAATGTTTTAAGGCAATCAATAGACAATAGTATTTTTAGCATGGTATTCTCTCCTCTTGGTCATATTAAATGGTATGAAGATTCTAGCTTCAAATTACAAATTTATCTTGTGAAGGGAAAGGAGTTATAATAATACCATAAAAGAAAGCTAACTCCTTAATTAATTTAAAAGACTGCAATAAAACTTCAGTGTATCTGTATACATGCACTGTGATTTGCTCATAAATTCTGAGATCATAGGTTACCTGAACTATACCTGTACAGTACTCAGCAAAGGTTGCAGAAATTGTGTTACATAGCTTCAGAAAGACAATTAAGTATTATTTCAAAATTGCTTAAACTGTTGTGATGGTACATTAGTAATTACATATATTCTTATAGTGGAGTAGGTAAAGACAAGGTTGAGTTGTTTAGCTTTACATTACACTTAGTCCGCTGTTGAAATGTGGTATCCCATTACTAAGTAGCCTTTGCTACAGGTGTGTGATAGAACATTACCTCTCTTTAATAATCTAATAATTTCATGTGTCTACTTGTCAACTTCAGTAAGAGTAAATAAAAAGTCCACATACAAATAACCTAATGTTCTTGTCTCTCATAGCAATCTTGTGATAATTTTAAGAATGGACTAACATGGTGCCTTTTGACCCTTGTTAGAGTCTTTGGCATTAAAATTTTTATTACAGAATTTTAGTGAAAGATAGGTACTTTCTATCAAGCATTTGGAAAAACTGCCAGTTGGGAGAATTAGATATAGCTCTGTTGGCAAAAAGCATGGTACAACAGGAGTGGATATTGAAACAGTTGATGCTAAAGACTTGGAATCCATGCTATTCACTAAGCAGTGGTTCCATTTCAGACTAGCTCTATCTAGTCTTGTCCAATAGCGTAAGTACCCATTAGCAGCTGGACCACAGTAGGTACTTTTCAGGAGCACATTGTTTGGTTTACCTCAATCTGGAAGGAAGTTATTTAATGAGCTCTAAGATATAAACAAAAAATGTGGTAAGTGGGGACACCCAGGACATCTACGTCAAAGCCTCATCCTGACCAGAACTAAAGACATAGCTTGGACACACCTCTGGTTCCTCAATTAATACTGTCACAATTTGTGCTTTTAACAATTATATTCATTTCCTGGAAACAATTAAAATTATGTCCTTCTAATAGCTTAATTCTGAATGTTCTCTTCCTTCATGGCTTCTGAAAAAAAAATACATTCTGGTAAAACATTAATCTCTTCCAAGTAAGTGGACTTATTGGAAATTCACAGTGTTGTCAGTTCTCATACTATAAGAACAGGTAGGCTGAGGCAGTCTTAGAAGACAACTTGTCCATTCAGTAAGCAGTGCCTTTCTGTTCTGGTTTTGGCTGGGATAGAGTTAATTTTCTTCATAGTAGCTGGTACAGTGCTGTGTTTTGGATTTAGGATGAGAATAGTATTGATAACACACTGATGTTTTAGTTGCTGGTGAGCAGTGCTTACATAGAGTCAAGGCCTCTTCTGGTTCTCACATCACCCCACCTGTGAGTAGGCTGGGAGTGCACAAGAAGTTGGGAGGGCACACAGCTAGGACAGCTGACCCCCACTGACCAAAGGGATATTCCGTACCATATGACATTATGCTCAGTATATAATCTATGGGGAAAACTGGCCAGGGGTCTGCTGCTCGAGAACAGACTGGACATCAGTTGGCAGGTGGTGAGCAGTTGCAATGTGCATCACTTGTTTTGTATATTCTTTTATTATAATTCTTTTCCCTTCTTTTACTGTCCTATTAAGCTTTCTTTACCTCAATCCACAAGTTTTACCTTTTTTTTTCCTTCCAGTTCTCTCCCTCCTTGCACTGCCAGGCAAGTGAGTGAACGGCTGTGTGGTGTTTAGCTGCCTGCTGGTTTAAAGCACAGCAGACCTTTTTGGTGCTCAAAATGGGGCACGTAGGGTTGAGATAGTGACAGATCTGACCAGAGCATGTTGAAACAAATTTGTTATAAGCATTCATTATATTAGCTTAGTAGTCACTGGTCACAATGTTGATTCATTTGGTCTCAGAGTTGCCGTGCTTGCTCCCAGAGTTGTGTTATGTAACACCTCACTTACTGTGTATGATGTTCCCTGTTGTACTGTTTATCACCTCTGGAGCTGGATTAAGGTTATCATTTTGCTGTACTATATAGGACTGGCTTATGATATGATAAAATTACTGTCGTGAGACTAATCTGATGTTCATACTCAGCATTACCGTCACCTCTGTACTTCCGGAGCCATCTCTCAGAAACGATTAATAACTACACTTTTTACCTTTTCTCCTCCTTTACCTTGCAACAACCCAACACCACACATAATCTCTCCTGCCCTGAAAGACTATTATGACATATGGAGCCCAAAGTCATGGACGAAATGAACCGAATAAGCATTCTAGAGGGATGGCTCATAGACTAAGGGAATTGTATCTGTGTATATATCAAAAGACAGGAAAGGTGGTGGTGATTAATTGGGATGTATTGGGAAGTGTGGGACCTAGGCATGACATCACCTTCCTTCAGATTTAATATAAAATGGATGTTCCTTCCAAGGGAAATAACATTCTGATGTGACAGAAAGCAAATGACTGGGAGCCATAAATGAAATCTTACAGTGTTTCACCTAACATTATTTTTCATCTTACCTTGAATGACTGACCAATTGTAGACAGGCTATGAAAGACAGCTTCATAATAAAGATGAGTGTTTGGTGAGGAATATTGATAGCTACCTCAAGGTATGTTTTCCATATTTGCATTTTGAGGGCTTGGCTCAATATGCGCCAGAGTTGACTCTAGCTCTTTTGCAGATGTTTATACAATCCCAGGTCTTGTTCACACACACAAAACTGCCAATACAAGTTAAGCAGTGCGTAAGATTTGATTTTCTTTGTTGAAGTCGTGTCATAAAGCCCATTATCAAAGCATTGGTGACCTTCAAGTTTTTGTTAAAGTGGGTAAGCTTTCCTTATTTTCTACAGAGCTGCCTAGTTGAAATAGAACTAAGAAGAGAACATGCACTGCATCCTAACAGCACTGGTATGTAAAAAAGATTAAATGAAAAGAAAATGTAAGCCTTGACTCTACTGAGTACTAGGTGTGCAATATCTCTCAAGGCAAGAAGTGAAAGTCTCTCTTTGCCATGGTAAACAGCGGTACACTTGCCACAGATGGACTGGACTACCTCAAATTTTCTCCTGTAACCCAGAATGGCATGGCACTGTATGACCTGTAACTAAAAATTCAGGTGCAAATCTGCTTTGCTGGTACGCTAGTTAATATTGAGGTGATACCCTGTGATGTTTTCATAGTTCAACAGTTCCAAATATTTTCAAGCTATCATTTTATATTTGTAATTGTCTTCAATGATGGACACTTGGAGAAATCCAAATGAGATAACAGAAACATTTCTGTATTGTCTTCACTTTGAACTGTCTGTTCCATTTCTTCTCTGATTCCTTGAGATGATTCTTGCTCAAGAACTTTTCCAAACTGAATTGTCTGTGCTTATTTTTGAGAGCATACACGTATGCTTTTACTTTGACTCACTGTGGTGTGTTGACCCTGGATGGACACCAGCTGCACACCAAGCCACTCTATCACTACCTCTTCTCAGCTGGACAGGGGACAGAAAATATAACGAAAGACTCATGGGTCAAGATAAGAAGAGGAAGAGATCATTCACCAATTACCATCTCAGGCAAAACAGACTCGACTTGGGAAAGTAATTTAATTTATTACCAATCAAATCAGAGTAGAATAATTATAAATAAAACCAAATCTTAAAAAAAAACACCTTCCCCCCACCACTCCCTTCTTCCTGGGCTTACCTTTACTCCCAACCTCATCCCAGCAGAGCAGGGGGATGGGGACTGTGGTCAGTTCATCACACACTGTTTCTGCCACTCCTTCCTCCTCAGGGGGAGGACTCCTCACACTCTTCCTCTGCTCCAGTGTCGGGTCCCTCCCACAGGAGACAGTCCTCCATGAACTTCTCCAATATGAGTCCTTCTCATAGATTGCAGTTCTTCACAAACTGCTCCAGCACAGGTCCCTTCCAAGGGAGGCATTCCTTCAGGAAGAGACTGCTCCAGCGTGGGTCCCCCACGAGGTCGCAAGTCCTGCCAACAAACCTGCTCCAGTGTGGGCTCCTCTCTTCATGACCCACAGGTCCTGCCAGGAGCCTGCTCCAGCATGGGCTTCCCACGGGGTCACAGCCTCCTTTGGACATACACGTGGTCTGGCTTGGGATCCTTCACGGGGTGCAGGTGGATACCTGCTCCACCATGGGTCTCCATGGGCCACAGGGGAGCAGCCTGCCTCACCATGGGCTGCACCATAGGCTGCAGGGGAATCTATGTTCCGGCACTTGAAGCACCTCTTCCCCCTCCTTCACTGACCTTGGTGTCTGCAGAGTTGTTCCTCTCACATATTCTCACTCCTCTCTTCAGCTGCAATTGCTGTTTCACAGGTTTTTCCTCCCCTTCTTAAATATACTATCACAGAGGCACTACCACTGTTGAGGATGGGCTCAGCCTTGGCCACCAGCGGGTCTGTCTTGGAGCTGGCGGGCATTGGCTTTATGGGACGTGGGAGAAGCAACAGGCACCTTCTCACAGAAGCCACCCCTCTAGCCCTCCCCACTAGCAAAACTTTGCCATGCAAACCAAATGCAGCCACATACAAAAATTAGATCACAAATGATCCCTGGCATGCTAAAAGAATTACTTCGTGATCTACCAGTTGTTGTGTATGATTTCAGCCAATTCAACAAGCTTCAGAATAAGAAGAAAAATAATTAATTTATGTCAGTAGTGTACAAATTCAAAAAGATTACTTAAAGGGATTGTATTGATAATGACTAAAATGAGAATTTAATTTTTTTTAAGTCTAAGACACCATCACAAGTTAATTATGAAGGATGAAATTACCTTGTTAAAGGAAGAGAGAAAAGACGCAGAATGCATAATATTACTTTCTTTTAAGCGTATTAGGAAGACAATTCCATGCAAAATCACGATACTGAATAAATTACTAGCAGTAAAATTGTCAGAATATTCTTTATTTCAGTTGCAGAGCATAGGCTTTAACCCTGTGGGGTTGTGCAGGTGAGCAGGAATATTAGCTTGTTGGGGTCTGTCTCCCTTGCTTGTCATTGCAGCTTCACATCTTGCATCTTACTGGTTTACTGATGACCTCAGCTACATCTGCATGTTAAAAGACATCCTAATTCTTATTTGATTTTTACTGACTCAGTACTATTCTAACTTTAGTGGAATTCCTGAATTTAAAAACGACACATGGATAAGCTAGGTGTTTTCACACTTACTTTTTAAGCAGAAAATCTGAATCCAAAATAAAGTCATCTACTTCTGGCTGCAGCAAGTCAACCTTGGAGCTAGATGATCCGCTCTATCTAGAATCAGACCAAATGAATGAGTGAGCTAGAAATAGAGTTTATGGGACAGATCCTCAGCTGCAGTCAGTGGAGTTGTGACAATTCACAGGCTGAAAAGTGTCTGAATTTCTGGTTCTGCCAGTAAACATTAACTCGTAAATAATGAAAATTCTCTTGACACTAAGTCAAGTTGTAATAGAAGTTTTAATGAAAAAACCTGCCAGGAGTATAAGTTTTTGATTCAGCTGAAGAACATAAATAACTGCTATACATACAAATAAACAATGAAAGTGATAGTAGGTTTGTCTGCACTCTTTCCCCAGTGAGAGTAACATTGTGCCTGAAAAACAAAGAGAAGAGGCAAAAGCAAGTACTCTTGCAAAGATATTTGCATATTGTTATTAAACAGCCAACCTTTACATAATGAAGGGCATATTTACAGTGCTGCTCAAATTGATTGCTCTAAGGCTGTTTTATGATATTAAAATATTTATAAATAGGCTTTAATTCAGCTTCGCCTCTGTCAGAAAACTCAATGGAAATCCTAATTACCACTTCTCTGTGAAGATGAAAGGCAATCATACATATGTATTGACGTTCAACTAACACTATTCCCTAAAAGGTTCAATTGTTTAACATGACTGCCAAGTCGTTAAATAAAGGCATAGACTGGTTTTATAAATAATGCTGACTGCATTCAGAGTGTTATAGGATGCACTCTAGTTGTACTATCTAGGTAAAGGAAATTGCCTATACCCTCTCTGGCACTGACAGAGAATGATAGAAATTAATTTTTAGACCTGTCATCCAAGGTATCTTTCACAAGTCTTAGCTTCAGTAAATATAAATATATTCAGAGTTTAAACACAGTATTCCCTGATTCTATTGATTAAACTGCACTCTTGAAACATTGTTCAGGATCAGGTCTTTCTCTTTAATTCATTGCAGCATTCTCTGCGCTTACTTTAGAAGATGAATAATCATAGCGTGAGACTGAGAGGCCATGGAACATGCTGACAGATTTAATTTCCTCGTGTGCCCAACCTTCTGTCTCTGCTGGGCATGTTTAATTTTGCCATGTTTGCTGTCAAAGAACCTTTTCACATTTGCTACCAGGCTTGCATTTTATGGGAAGAGAAGAGGAAAAGGCACAGAGGATTATTAACATAAACCAGCTTTTGGGATCCACACAGCCAAAGCAGAAAAAAAGAAATGGTGCTATCCCTTGTGTTCTTATAATCGGTACATCACCTCAGGCCAGTCATCTCTTGGGTACTCGAGACTTCCCCAAAATTCACTTGCTAAGCTTCTAATAAAACAAACATGATATATGCTGCTACTAGTTCTTGAGGTGATCTGTACAACAATGCTTTTCTTTGTTTTATTGTGCTCTTTAAGTAGATTCATTCAAGGAGATTGAAACGACCGGATTTTGATCATTATTCAAATCAGTGACTAGAAAATTTGCTTTAAACTTTTTGAATTCTATTATTCTTGGTGCATTCCAGCTGATTTTCTAAAGGGAGGGCATTTCTTTGTATGTGCCATTTATTTTTCCTGATTCAGGAGGGCATGCTAAATGTACAGGCATTGATGTAAATCGTTTAGAAAGCTTAATCTATAGCCATTCAGCTCCTTAATTATCACATGTTTAATTTGTTAGGAAATGATTAATTCTACATTTTTATTTATTACATAATGATTATGTTACAATTTATGCCAAGTTGCATTTGAAAGGAAATTGAAATGCCATCAAAATCATGCTTTTATTTTTCATTTTGTTCTAAAGCGAAGTTGCTTTAGGCCTGACTTTGCAAGTCTTTCCAAACCACCAAGAAAGGTCTCTTAGTAGAGGAAGCAAACAGCATCTATTATTAATGAATTGAAAAGATTGTTTCTAGTCACCAAATCCTTTATCTTTCTAAAACTAGTTGATCTTCTCCCTTTTATGCTCATACTTTATTCATGGGCTAGAAGAGGAAACATAATTTTTACCTTTTTATCAAGTCTTTCTAAATCTATCCTCTTTAATGTAATCAGTAATTGAAATAAATTTTTTGAATAGTTATTTTTTTTCTGTACCACAGGAAGAGGATACAGCCATTTGGACTGAGTTAGCAAGTCAATAAAGTGGATTTTCATAATCTGACAATTTACTTCTACAGTGTAGTGGTTTGATATGCATTAACACTATGATAGCAAACATACTACATTTTATATTAATATTTAATATGTATGCTTTTAGTATAGCAATAAATTAAGTCTTTATGTAAGTTTTCGTAACTTCATGGTTAAATAGAAATTATTTTTACATGTTTTTTCAAATCTAAGAGTACTTTAATAATTATTTTTAATTTGATCTGTCTTGAAGTGCTACTTTTTTTTTGTTAGTAAAATCCACAGAGGTCTGGGAATAATTCACACAAAACATGACACAGGTTTGGTGTCACAGAGCCATTTATCAGGATCGATAAAGAAAAAAAGTCTCCTTTTACTTTCCTTATAAAGACAATACAAACATAGGGATCAAGTGTTTCATCTTTCATGTTTTTTCCATTCTCATATATCATCAGTCAGTAATATATGAGATGGAAGTAACACACATGGGATTTGGAATCCAGCCTGGCTATGAAGATCTGACAGAAAAAATATTCTGTCTCCTGAAACGAGCCAATTTGTTCTGACCTCCTTGACAGAGAGCAGATTTGGTACCCCACAATTTCACTGAGTGTTACCTTCCAACCATACCCACCCATAAGTTTACACTGCCATCAGTTTTGAAATATGGAGCTGCGAGAACAATTTACATTATTTGACAGAGTGCCATAAGCTATCTCAGCCTCTTTTAAAATTTGTGGTTCAGAGGAAATAAGTTCTTACCACTGTTACCAAGCTGTGAAAGCCTTGCTTTGAATGACAAACACATGTCACAATGGTGTGTGAGTAATGTGGAAATATTCTGCAAGCCCTTACGCTAGGGAAAGGAGCTGGAGGTGTCGGAGGTGAGAGGGCAGCCTGTGACGTGGACGGGCTCTGCGGGCAGCTCAGAGAACCGCCTGAGAATTCAGAGGATTAGAGATGCTTTGGAGCTTTGGAGCCTGGGTTAAAACACTTCTCTTTTTGCTAGACCTTTTTTCTCTTTTCGAGAGTGTTAGCTTTTCAAAGGCATAAGGAAGAATATTAACATTTGCTAAGAAAGAAATTTTCTAAAGTTTTCAGAGGGAAGAGTTATTTACTGATCAAAATTACTTTGAAGTCTGAAAAGATAAGCTTGAAATCTTGGTGAAAAACCTCATGCCTGCAGTAATTGAGTGTTCCTTCTTGGCTGGAACCCAGAGTTACAGAGCTACCTTGAAAACAAGCAGTATAGGAAAGAAAGTTAGTATATGTATTTCACAATATAAAGATCAGATTAGTGCCAAGGATAAGACAAGGACTTGGACAGAACCTTTGCTTTTCAAGGGGTAGGAGAGCGTTGGCGTAACAGTCTGCAGTAGTGGAAAAAACCTCAGTGGCAGCAGAATGTGGCACATGGAAGGAGAAACTAAGGAGTCCGGGAAAAAGGGCAAGTGTTTGTCTAAATGGTACAGAACCATGACATCAAACAAATGTAATCAACAGTTTAAAGTTATATGCCAAAGTTATGTCCCAACAAGTACTTCTATGTCAGATCATAACAGGAGTGAACAGAAGGTGGCTTTCCTTGGTAAACACCAAACTGAGTAATTATGAAAACTTGAGGGTTTGTTTCTGGTTCTTCCACTGATTCAGTCTGAGATGTTGGACAAGCATCTCAGATTAAGTACAGACTGTTCATAGAAAGAGGCAATAATATTGTACTTAGCTGCTACACTGGACTCTCCTGATTAACTCACAGCCGATAAAGCACTTTGAGATGGCATTCCGTTGAAAAATGTTTTAGAAAGAAAAGGATGTGAAATACATAAGACTTCAATATGTTTGTCCTAGATTTTCAGTAATTAAAATTGACAGTATATTTACAATATAAGCATTGATAGAACTGTTCCAACGTATAATTAAAAAGAAAGGAGAAGCAACTTTGCCTGACAAATGCCTTAATAAGTCAGGATTTCATTCCACACTGTGTCTGCTTTGTAATGCCCGTCATTACAATGTAACTAACTAATTGGTATCTGTGCAGAGATGTCTCTATTGGCACATTAGACATCTAAACAAAAATATCTTATTTGCAAACGAAAATAAAAATACCAATGGAAAGACTTGTTTTTAATACCATACTGAATGCAGCCTGAACAAATGAAGAGTATTCATGTGATTTAGTAAAATGCCAACAGTGAACACAACTGTAAATTATTTTTGCAACCTGCTCTCAGAGTCCCAAATTGCCTTTTTACTGTCTGCATTCCTAATGATGGTTGATACATACCAGGGAAAAGAAAATACTGATCTCTTTTATCTTGATTTAGTTACTGGGCTGGGTTCTTTTATATATTCAAGAGCAACAAGAACAACAAAAAAAAAATTCTGCTTTCACAATGTAAGTACATTCTAAGAAAAGTAGTAGTCACTGTTCATGAGTAGAAAGCTTTTATAGTATTAATTTAACCTGGCTGTTATTTACACTATAAAACTATCGCCTTTGTCTGAAGCTGTATTTACTAAAAAGATCAGACAAAAGGGGACACCTTCTTGCTCTCTACAGCTGCCTGAAAGGAGTTTGTAGGGAGGTGGGTGTTGGTCTTTTTCCCAAGTAACTAGCGATAGGATGAGAGGAAAAGGCCTCAAGTTGAAGCAGGGGAGGTTTAGGCTGGATATTAGGAAAAAATTGTTTACTGAAAGAGTGGTCAGGCACTCGAACAGGCTGCTCAAGGAAGTGGTGGAATCACCATCCCTGGAGGTATTAAAAGAACGTGTAGTGGCACTTCAGGACATGGTTTAGTGGACATGGTGATGATACATTGACGGTTGGACTTGACAGTCTTGGAGGTCTTTTCCAACCTTAAAGATTCTATGATTCTATGATTCTAAGTTTTCTTGCCGTTTTAGCTGGCTTTAAGGAAAGCAAACTGTCAAAGTCACAAACTACACTGTGCACAGAACAGAAATGGTAAAGTTTTTACAATACCTGTGAATTAGTAATGTTTAGGGCATTTATTTCCATTTCTAAACTTAGGAGTTTGAAGAAATAAATAGTATAATTCAAGTGGAGACTAGAACCCCCTCTGTCTGTTGATTTGCTGACCTAAAAATTTTTTCATTTACATAGTAATCGGCTTTGCAATATGCTGTGCCAGTTGTGCCTATATCTTAGTGTCCTAATTATCTGAGGTTGGAGGAATGTCATGAACACCTAAATTTTGCACATCATAATATTCGGTTTCTAGAATTTGTATTGGAATTTAATAGTAACTGCTGTGAGGCTTATGTGCTATGAACAATTTTTTTTTTATCACAACTACTTAAAGGTATCTTTTCAGCTGGCTAAGTGACTTTTTTGTGATGGAAGGTGCATCTGACTGCAGATAAAAGCACTTTTATGAAGAACTTGCATGTAACAAGGAAGGATTCTGGAGACAAACTCCCAGTAAATGTACTGGTTTGCCCATAAAATATAACATGATTGTGAGCTAAAGTACTAGCTTTTGTGTCATGACTCAGTTTTAATACAGACATGACTGTTCACATTAGGAACCCACTTCCAGGTTTTACATAGCAGAAGCCTATCAGGTCAGCCCTGTAGCTGTATGTTAGAACCTCAGGGTAAAGCAGAACCGGGTATAGGTTAACCTCAGGCTGTGCAATGCTGCGGCACAAGAGCTGCAGTACCAAATGACTGTCGTCTTCAGAGCGCCTCTGCGAGGACCATGTGAAGAACCCTGTCAATGATCCCAAGCAAAATCTTCCCTGACTAGGAATCGGAGCCCTTCGTTATAAGCCTTTCCACATTTACTTAAGTAAAGTTCAACTTCATACTAGAAAGAACAGTAGCATATATAACAGTGAACTACCCTGGGGCAGAAGTGGATTTAAACAGTGCTGAGATGTGAGCTAGAAACAGACCTTTCAGGTTCTATCAGGACTTTTCTTCTTCTATGAAAAAAAACCAGAATCAGTCTCATTCATAGGTTTTCCAGTGCCTACTTCTAAAATTTCTTAAGTAATGAGGCTTTTCACCAGGAAGAATTTTTTCTTTTAACAGGTATACTTATACAATGGGCCATGGCCCTCTTACATCTTATTGTTATTCTGACAATGTTCAGTATGTCTGCTTAGGGAATGTCACTCTCTTTTGTGATTTCAAAGATATTTTACCATTCACTGATTCCCTTGACAATAAAATTCTTCCCTCAGAAGCTGTGAGTGCAGTAGCAGTTTAGTATAAAGGAATGCAAGTATAGTACAGATTGCATATCTCCTGAAAATGATATTAGAAAAAAAAAAATCAAGTTTGCAAAGTTTAACACTCTGAAGTTAGGAAATGCCAGAATTAAGGTTTCCAATGCAATTTTTATTCAGATCTCCTCTGCATATGCCATTATGATGGTCTTAAATACAAAATCAAATGTTTCCCCATAGATCCACTGCCTCGTGTAGTGGACTACTCAACCCTTCTTTTCATCTTCACCATTTATTGCAGAATCTCTCATGCTTTATTTACTATATCTCATCCAAAGCCTTAGCTGAATACAGAATTAAAGGCTAATCTACTGTATTAGTAATGTCATGTCTTAGTTCTTAGCGAATACATAAGTATTTATATCCGCCATGTGAAGAGAGTTGTATTACTGCTTCATTTTACACATGGGAAGCAAAGGCACAGGTGTGCTATTCTGAATTAGCCTTGGGTGTTCAACCTGAGAAACTAAGTGGTATTCCAGAGTATTTAATGTTTGGTATCCATTTATCTGTCACTGACACCTGCTATATTTGCTATTAATCTGCACTTCAGTAAATCAGTCACCAAGTATTAAATTATGTACCCTTAAAATAAGGAAGCATCTGGAAGAGAGGGTAACTTACTTTGAGGAATAAAGGATCCAGCCTGTCTGCTAATAATCAAGTCCCCTTTGCTTTCGGAACTAACGATCACAATCAAATGTCAGACAGTCCATGTGGACAACTTATGCCAAGAGCAGGGAAAGAAGCTTTTGCAGGAGGGAGGAAAGGAAGGAAGAGCAGGTTGAAACTCTGTACTAAGATCGTTCAGCCTATAATGGGATAAAAATGAGTGTTATAATAGGGACTCAATTTAAGATAAAGAACCAGTAACTTTGTAAAAGTACAAAAAGTTCTTTTAATGTAGTGTGTGTATGATGAGAAAAATCAGAATATTTTTCTTCTATTAAGAGATGATGATTTTGTAACAGCAAGATTGTGAAACTGCAGGCATACATGCATTGTTACTGCAATGAGGAACTATTGATTTTCTTTTAAAGCAGTTTGGCAAAATAACATACTCGTGGCTTCAAAGAGGAAGGGAAAGAAGAGGAGCTAAAAAGTCAAGAATGATATCAAAGTGATAATTGTGACAGTAAATTGAGGATTATTTTTTAAACGTCATTGAAATATGTAATTGAAGACAGGGGGAAAAAAATATTCTTGTTTTACGTATAATCACAGTTTAAGACTGAAGCTTGTCCAAGTTCATTACTGAATAGTCTGGCTATCTGCATGGCTTTCCTTTTGGGACCTGAGATATGCCCAGAATGGTGTGACCTCAGGAGGCTATGTATAATTATTGACTAATCTTAATAGCAACTTCAAAGCATAACAGAGGATTCAACACCACAAAAAGGTCTATTTATTAATCTCTCTATAATCCACTACATGTGTAGTGGTTATAAAACTAAATCTTACTTCACTTCTCTCCATCTATGTTCTTTACACTACTCCAAATTTCTAGTGCTCAATTTTTCATTCTTGGAGTCTCCCTTTCTTTGGCTACATCCCATGTTGTAGGTCTCAGTGAGAGCAAACTAAAACTTCAAAGCGGCTGACACCTGAATTTTTTTCAAGTATTGGTAAATCAGACTATAAGGTATTGTTCACTCTGCAGCCTGTTTGCCACAGGTCTAACTGGATTTATAATTCTCTGTGATCATATAGAAGCCAATGTGACAGCACTCAAAATGTGATAATTCGATACTAGAGGTATCTTTTATCCTTTTCATTCATAGATATACATTATACTTGAGTTATTGGTCTCTAAAGCAGAGACAAATTAACAGCTAATCTAAACATTCATGCTATTTTTATATATGGGATGCTGTGAAAATGAGGGGCAGCAAATTTTAACTCTCTGCTTGTAAACCATGTAGTTTAACACTGAGAGTCCATCGCCCCTAGAGGAAATGTTCCCTTAACTGCACTGCATGTTTTTCTGTAAAATGCTGGTGACACCTAACAGAGACCAACGCACAACTTGCTCTGGAATCAGCTCCTGAAGTGGGGTGCCAAACTGAATGTCATCTGCTTGGGCCCTGGTGTAGGAATTACCACTTTCTATATTCTTGGGCAATATTTAGCTTCTTTGCCAAGATTTGGCTGAGCTATGAACCCTCATGGCCATCTTCAAGAGGACTGACAAGCAGTAGAGAGCTGTTAACTGAAAGGTGTAACTGAATTACAGATACTAATCTTAGGTTCTTTTATTCTCCCTAGTGGAGACCCCATCATCTGAGTGAACTTTAACAGGCGTACAAGCCTTAAGGACCCAACAGAGCTATCTTTTCACATCATGCATGTAAAAGCCTGTGTCGAATATTTGTCTCAACATTGTCGAAACATCAAGCCACCACCCGAACAATGGAACTTCAGTTAAACCATAGGACTAGAGTCTTCCTGTTATCTTGCAAGCCAATTCCCATTATCTTGCAAGCCAACTCCTGTTGTCCTGCGAACATGAATGCAGAGCTGATTCTGAGAAATTTAGCCCTACCCCCCCAGCATGAGCCCAAATTTGAGGCCAGAAGAAAAAAACAGAGAGGCCCAGAGACGGTAATGGACATGCATATCACCGCCAGGTGAGGGGTGCGGCTAGGCAAACCAGCTCTTGGAATACAATGAATATGCAACGAAATGAACAATAAAAGGACAGAAACAACCAACATGAAAAAGGGGAACAAACACATCGACAGAAACACACATCAACAGAAATCAACATTGACAGAACAAACATCCATGGAATCAACATTGGAACCAACATTGGATGGTTCGTTCCCCCACCGACTGAACTGGACTGTCAGGACGCCACAGGTCCATGGTGGTAGCTATTGCAACTGAAACTCTTTTCTTTTCTCCCTCTTTCCTTTCTTTCTCTCTTTTCTCTTGCATTTGCGCACTTGTTCTCAGGTAATAAAGCTACCTGGTGCTTGACTCCGTTTTGAGTCTTAATTCTGTTCCCAAGAATACGAGCGAAACCGTGCTCCAGTGTGTGAGAGGTTTGTCTAGCCGCCCCTAGCCTCGAGTCGGCTAGAATGCAAGGGGGCCTTCCTCTCATTCGAAATCGGAGCGTGACAATGCATCACATCTCAAAAATTAATCTAGATATGAAGCTTCTCTTCCTGTTCCAACTTCAGGGAATGTTGCCACTTTTGAGGGACAGCAAAAAGGGCAATATTTTCTGCAGTTTTTAAAGATGTAAGACTTAGTTTTACTTTATGTCTGAGAAAGTTCCTATTTTTGCATTGCTGATATAATTCTAAATTACTTTCACATGCTCACCAAGTTTCCTAAATTCACTGCTTCTTTTAGACTATTGTAGTGTGTCTACTTTTAGCTGGTTTTAGCCTCAGTAACTGCACTGGTAAAAACTGGACTTGCTAAAACTGGAGTTAAAAAAAATCCGATACAGATAAAAGGAAATGCAAAGGGCAAGATGAAATGAAGTAAACTCAAAGTGCCGTCTAGTAGTTAGTTACAATATGTACTTGTGCTTAGGCTTCCACACAGTTTTACCAGGTCTCTTATTGCCACGTCACTTCTGGATAAATTACAGAAGCTATGTCTTGCATTTACATGAATAAAATGGTAGTATTCAGCATAAAAGTTCACACATGCCTAATGATTTGGTGTTCTTTTGATTTTAAAACTGAATGTTTTTATGGAGGTACTTGCAAAAAAAAAACTTTTATTTTGCGGAAGAGAATACCAAATACTTTCTGAAAATCAAACCCCTTGAAAGCATTTAAGATGCACCCCAAAGGCTGAAAGAGTGTTAGCACTAGTACCTACGTATATTGTAAATGCAGGATAAAGTACGTATTTTTCCGATGTGGCGTGAAGCAATTAATGTTTGTTAAATGCTGAGAGAGTGTATTTTCCTGTCCTCTTATCTACAAAGCTGATTTGTTCCCGAAACTGAATAAATTGTACTCCAGTGTACATGAAGTGCACTCCCAAGGTACGAGTACATAATTTCAGCACTATTCCATTTTCATTCAAAAAATGGAATGAGATTGAATTATGAAGTCAGAACCCAGAGTCCTTGGTAACTTTTATCTTAGAAATGCTTTCTCTTATTCAAAGTCTTGTCTTTTCATGATTAAATAATACATTCATTTGTAGCCATAGGATGTCTCTCTCCAGGGACACTGCAGAATAGCTACAGTAGTTTCACCACTAACAAACCTAAATACATCTGTGCCAGGGAAAAATACTGCACACTTGAGCTGTGACAGACAGAACAAATGTTCCTTAATTTTCTGTTGGAGGATTTGCAGTTTTCCACTTGAGTTGATGATGCTGAAATCAGGATTTTCACTTTCTGAATATGACATAATTTATGAGGAGGACATGCAGTAAATACTTCAGCTGAAGGAGGTTTAAAATTAGCCCAACATCAAAAGGTTTAAAAAATAATTTCTGTCTTTCAGATATTCATTAAGCTGTGTGGGCTCAGATGGGTCAATGATGAATGAATGACCACCTTGGGAAAGGGTTTTGCTTGGAAAGAGCATGCTATTTGCCCTGATCAGAAAGAGGCTCCCTTCCCTTCCCTTCCCTTCCCTTCCCTTCCCTTCCCTTCCCTTCCCTTCCCTTCCCTTCCGTTCCCTTCCCTTCCCTTCCCTTCCCTTCCCTTCCCTTCCATTCCCTTCCCTTCCCACACCTTCCCACACCTTCCCACACCTTCCCTTCCCACACCTTCCCACACGTTCCCACACCTTCCCACACCTTCCCTTCCCACACCTTCCCTTCCCACACCTTCCCACACCTTCTCACACCTTCCCTTCCCACACCTTCCCACACCTTCCCACACCTTCCCACACCTTCCCTTCCCACACCTTCCCACACCTTCCCACACCTTCCCTTCCCACACCTTCCCTTCCCACACCTTCCCACACCTTCCCACACCTTCCCTTCCCTTCCCACACCTTCCCTTCCCACACCTTCCCTTCCCTTCCCACACCTTCCCTTCCCTTCCCACACCTTCCCTTCCCTTCCCTTCCCTTCCCACACCTTCCCACACCTTCCCACACCTTCACACACCTTCACACACCTTCCCACACCTTCCCTTCCCACACCTTCCCACACCTTCCCACACCTTCCCACATCTTCCCTTCCCACACCTTCCCTTCCCTTCCCTTCCCACACCTTCCCTTCCCACACCTTCCCACACCTTCCCTTCCCTTCCCTTCCCACACCTTCCCACACCTTCCCACACCTTCCCACACCTTCCCACACCTTCTCACACCTTCCCACACCTTCCCTTCCCGCACCTTCCCTTCCCTTCCCACACCTTCCCACACCTTCCCTTCCCTTCCCTTCCCACACCTTCCCTTCCCACACCTTCCCTTCCCTTCCCACACCTTCCCTTCCCACACCTTCCCTTCCCTTCCCACACCTTCACACACCTTCACACACCTTCCCACACCTTCCCTTCCCACACCTTCACACACCTTCCCACACCTTCCCACACCTTCCCTTCCCACACCTTCCCACACCTTCCCACACCTTCCCACACCTTCCCACACCTTCCCTTCCCACACCTTCCCTTCCCTTCCCACATCTTCCCTTCCCACACCTTCCCTTCCCTTCCCACACCTTCCCTTCCCACACCTTCCCACACCTTCCCTTCCCTTCCCTTCCCACACCTTCCCACACCTTCCCACACCTTCCCTTCCCTTCCCACACCTTCCCACACCTTCCCACACCTTCTCACACCTTCCCACACCTTCCCTTTCCGCACTTTCCCTTCCCTTCCCACACCTTCACACACCTTCACACACCTTCCCTTCCCTTCCCACACCTTCCCTTCCCTTCCCTTCCCTTCCCTTCCCACACCTTCCCACACCTTCACACACCTTCCCACACCTTCCCACACCTTCCCTTCCCACACCTTCCCACACCTTCCCACACCTTCCCACATCTTCCCTTCCCACACCTTCCCTTCCCTTCCCTTCCCACACCTTCCCTTCCCACACCTTCCCACACCTTCCCTTCCCTTCCCTTCCCACACCTTCCCACACCTTCCCACACCTTCCCACACCTTCTCACACCTTCTCACACCTTCCCACACCTTCCCTTCCCTTCCCTTCCCACACCTTCCCACACCTTCCCACACCTTCCCTTCCCTTCCCACACCTTCCCACACCTTCCCACACCTTCTCACACCTTCCCACACCTTCCCTTCCCGCACCTTCCCTTCCCTT
The DNA here is from genome assembly GCF_036417535.1 of Chlamydotis macqueenii. NCBI lineage: Eukaryota > Metazoa > Chordata > Aves > Otidiformes > Otididae > Chlamydotis > Chlamydotis macqueenii. The sequence continues at coordinate 46,359,964 of NC_141560.1, read as the reverse complement.
CCCACACCTTCACACACCTTCACACACCTTCCCCCACCTTCCCGCACCTTCCCTTCCCACACCTTCCCTTCCTCTCTTCACTTCCTTTCCCTTCCTCTCTTCACTTCATGTGCTTTCTCTCTTCTCCCTCTCTCTTATCATTGTTTCACCTGATATTATTATTATATCTCCAGCCTCCTGCTTCTTTTCAAATACCCCTCCCTGAGACATTAGGTCTGAAACACAACAGAAAATTTCATGGCACCAGCAGGACTCTGCTTATACATGTTCCCTTATCACATAATTGTGCTTTTGTTGACTTGGTTTGGGGATTTTTGAACAGTGGGAGAAAGATCAGCAGGAGATACTGTTAGTAGGATGTAGAGCTTTCAGTCTGCAGCTTCCATTTCAAATCTGACCTATGTTGGTTATAGTATGGTTATAATGTGACCACCAAAGGGCAAATTTGTCAGGAATATAGAAGATTAAGAGTCTAGGATGAGTTCTTAGCAACCAAAAGTGTACATCCCCTGCAGCGTCATTAGAGGGTTTTGATTTTATAGCATAACCCTACACCAGAAAGACCAATGACAAGGTGTGCAATCACTTACAATCACTTTAGCTAAGTTCAGCCTAATGACCACCAGGATTGTATCATCTGTTGTAGCGAGGACGTGGCTAAAATTACCTCAGTTTCCAGGGGGAAAAAAAATCATATATTTGCAGACAACAAATGTAAAGATGAGGTGTTATGGGTTTTTTTGTCTTCCCCTCAGAGATACCCACTGATTTTCTGTTGTCTCCAGCAGATGATCTCCAGCAGCAGGGTGAGGGTGACCTTAGCAGAGGAGCAGGCAACTTATCAGAAGTGACTCATTGATTTTACAAAGCATTTCCCTTCACAACCATGACCCATCGGCATAGGAGCTTTAAAAAAAAAATAGATTATAATTAATTTTTCAAGACAGGATCAGATATCAGAAAACTCCCTGCCTCTCTTGGTTACAATGTGATGTATTCTGCAACCCATTTAGAATAACATAACATTCAAGATGTCGTTAGTGATTTTTTTCTTTCATATTAAAGAAAAAAAATATATAACCTATGTTAAGTGAAACACAGAGTGGTCAGATACCGTGGCAATGACTGCGAAAAACAGAGAAAGGGAGTATAAGGCTTACCAGAAGATTAGGTAGAGCATTCTCTAAGGAAAATGTTTAATAAAACTACTGGATCACCTTCCTTTAGTGTATGTGGGCACTTATCTTCATTAATGCTACGGAAGGAGAAGATGTATTGTTAGCATACATATTAGAATAAACTGGGTGTTACTATGTCCCTAAATGTATAAGCTGTTAGCTAGCAGCACATATTTTTATGGAGGCCTGTAACTTGTCAGATATTGTGGCAAAGACTGTAAGTATAGACTGTATGTCTGTTCTGTGCATGCATGTATACTCTCCACCTCAGAACAAAGGACTGGCCCAAACAGAACCAAAACCAGACTGAGAGGTTAGAGTATATCCCGGCTAACTGTAATGTCTGCGAAAGGTGTTCTTTGAGCATTTTCCCCTTTAGTCAAGTGATTCTCCCAGTCCTGGAGAAGGCCCTACCCACAGTTTCCCATATGCCAAGTATTTCAACACTTCTCACTTAATTTTGGAGAATGCAATTCTCCTTTCAGCTAGCACAGTGATGGAAGAGAGCAGACAACTCATTGAAAGCTAGGTACCATTTACTTCTGACACTCCTGTGAAAACTTACCTTTAAAATGCTAAACCAACCTGAAGGTTTGCATTTCTGCCCTAAAATTTGTCATCTCCTAGATCTGAGAAATGTTTTCTGCGGTTTAGTCCCATTTTGCCCTGACAGCACATGCCGAATAACTCTTCTGATTCTTCCAATAAAGACTTTCAATTCCCTGCAAGTTGTTTGAGACAATGTAAGACTGTTGAAGCTCTCAGCTTGCTCAGTTTTGTGTACATTTAAATACCAATTTTGTGTACCTTTTTGTACCAATTTTGTACATATTCTTAAGTCAGCTGCATTGACTTCCTGTTTTATTTTTCCATAAACCTCCTCTAGACTGAACCAATGCATTCCTACAGAACAAATTCATAAACAAAGGTACAGTAACTTCTCCATACTGACTGCATCTCTGCTGACATTCAGAATATCATTATATTCTGGCTTTCCTAAATGAAGAGCTTGTATCTGTCACTGCCTGTTCTTGTGCTGTCACATACAAGTCACACAGTGGCTTTAGAAAGCTGTGACAGGTTTGAAAGTAGTGGTGGGATTCTACTAAAACATCATTTCTGCAAGAGCTCTGTTCCAAGTCAGTGCTTTCATCCCCCAGTGTTGCCTAGCATCGGTGCAGGAATCCTTCTGCCTGCCTGCAAGGTAGTAGGCAGATTTTTATAATTTTTTTTTTTTATTACTCTCTTGCATCTGAAAAAAAATAATGGATGTGTTCGTTCCATTCCAGGAATCAGACAGCAACTAACTGTGGTTTATAAGCTTCCAGCATATGATGTTTAAAAGCCATTTGGATACATAACTCACCTTTGAAGGCAGTGGGCCAGCCCCCTAAACATCACTAGTGGTTGTGTGTGTTTTTGGGGAGGGGAGTCCTTTTCTTCTTATCCTAAATAAAAAGATACTAAAGTTACTGTACAGTTAAATCCTCATTATATATGGTATTAATAAATGTACTACTAGGACAGTCTGTTCTGTTAAGTAACTTCGCTAATCTGAGCATATTACTCTGTATTTATACTGTAAAGGAAGATCTCTGGAGAAAGCAATGAAACAACGTAATGCAGAGAATCCAGATTTATTGTTGTCTCTACTTTTGTGGCACAGGGAGCAGGATAAGAAAATGTAAGGAGGAGAATTTGCATCAGAATGACTGCAGCGTGTTCTGTCATTGGTAATGAAGATGATCCTTTCTGGATTCTTCCAGTATCTCCATGTTTCTAAGCCATCCTTATTTCATCTTAGTTTCAAAATGATCCCTCCATGATAAAAAGGCTCATTTCAAAACGTCAATAAATATGCTTTGACATTCCAGGAGTAGGAGTGCATTGGTGCTGCAGGTCATGCACCTTCCCTATCAATCACCCCTTAAAGAATCCTGGAATACCCCTGAACTCACCCAGGTGTCTCTCAGGAAGCAGAGAAAGGACTAGTGAAAGGTCTTTGCAGAGAGGTCCTACAAAATGCAGGGTTGTTCTCACCAGAGGACAGATGATGTACACCTTGAGACTCCTGGGTATACTGGGACTTGAATGAAGGAACTTTGCATTAAAAAGTGCGTTTCTATCACTTGGAACTGTTGGAAAATGTGCCTTTCCTCTATATGCAACACCTGTACACTCAGACAGTATCTGTGCTGCACATTCATGTACTCCCAGATCAGATCTGTTCAGATTACATTACAGCTGAATCGTAGGCACCTGTACAAAACATTGTTAGTTGGCTGCTTAAGCATACTATTTGTCACTAGATCACAAAGCATAGCTTTATCGTTTCAGCCAACAGAATTTTTTTTTCCAGTTTTTGCTTGCTGTAGTTAAATCTTCTTTATAGATTTCCAGATATCAGAGAGTTCAACTAATGCCAGGGCCTGTCAGACAGCTTCGATGCAGCAAAGAACTCGTGGCTTCAAATTGTTGTATTTCAGTAACCCTTAGAACTCAAAGGCTAATATTCATACACTGAACTAAGATAACAGAGCGATTTTTGTCTTATCACTGCCTCTTCTCTGCTCCTTTTCTGCTTTATACCTTCATTTCATATTTCCAGCCTTGCATCAAACATTGAAACCTGTCATCCTGGAGATTAAGATGTTGGCATGATGCACAACTGCCACTTCTGTAACAAAGGAGTTTTCTTCTCTGCAATAAGTTTCACAGTGCTTTACAGTTCTCTGTAAACATCCGTGTGTATGCACACATCTAGGGACTTCAAGACTGAGCACATTACCCGTAAAACATGGGCCACTCAACAAGTGAAGGGCAGAAAAAGAAAAGGAATATTTGAATGCATTAGGAGGTCAAGAGATATAGATTTGACAGGATGATTCAATTTCATGCTACATTAGTATAAATGGGTATAATTTGACAAACATTTGTATTAGAATGATCTTTTATTTTTCAGGATCAATTTTCAGTATCACATGGATATTTGAACAAAATATCCTTGCTTTGACTTTAATGAAAATCCTTTTGGGGCAATGGGAGAGAATCTTTCAAGCAAGGCTATTGGTCCTGCTTTCATGTAACAGGGAAACACCACTATGTTTGTCTCTCTGCTGTCTCATTTAGCACAAAAATGATGCCATTTAAAGATTTGTATACTTCACCTTCTACTGACTGAAAACACACAAAGTGTTTAGTTCTCTCAATAGGAAAAAAAAAAAAAGTGGAGATCTAATGTCAGCTTTGACCTCTAGAAACTAGTCTTTAGTCAAAAAACTTACTGTCTCTTCTCTTGTTAAAACCTAACCTAGGTTTGCACTTCGGAAGTAGCTAACAATCCACAATGGTAAACTTTGTTGGTCCCATTCTTCAGTCTCTTCTTTTGAGATGACCTGTTTACTGATGTACAGGCTGAGACCACTTTGAAATGTACCATGGGGAGAGATTGTGTAGAAGTTTGTATACTTATTATTTACTTAATGGATAAGCTCTCTGGAATACAAGCGCTTTCTATTCAAAAACACATGTAGGAGTGCATAGCTCCCAGTTTGCTATATCCAGTAAGTGATATTGTTATACAAATGGAGATAAGAAGAAAAAAATGCAGAAACATGATGCACTTGAACTTGAAAAGGACTTTTCTTGTCAATCTTATGGCGATGTCATATAGTTTAAATCTGATATCTGCTCCTGTTCCTAGTTTTCTCGTTTGTGATTACCAGTCAAAAGGGGATCCAGCATTTCCAGACACTGTGAGGAAGCTCAGTAATGAGGTTAATGATCTTAACAAGAAGACATCTTAGGAAAGATACTTAACCTGGCTTAATAGAAACTGAGATTTTGTCTTGGTTTTTCACTTAGAATTTTTTCAAAGTAGAGTAAAATCTCATCAGTGATGTCAGCCAGTCTTATAGCTTCTTTATTAGATGTACAGGTCCCTAAGAGCTGATCATTTTTCTAATCTCTAGATTCTTCAAGCACAAAGTAAACCCAGATGCTGTTCTTAAAAAAAAATCTCTCATTCTTTGCTCTTCCCATTTCTCCCATGTGCTGCAACTCTCTACTTTTCTAGCTTCTCATACTTTTAAATTTCCCAACTGTTCTTCAGATAACTTCACCATCATGCCTTCCATTCTGTCAGTCCTAGACATTTTAGAAATTTTGAAATCCATCTTTTCAATCTGTAAGACTTTAGCAAGTTGTCTATGACCACAACTCAATAAATTTCTTTTGACTGAGCAATAAAAACATGCTTTCCTGAATTAAGTTACTGAGCCCTTTATAGATTATTATTTTATTAGCAACCTAATCAGGATAGCCTCTTTCTCACAGCAACAGAAACCTTAAGTACTTAGAGTAGCCGTAAGTGTTCCTTTGGGAAACCACTGTAGGCTTTGAGAAAGGTCAGAAGTAGATACTCTAACTTAACACTAACATCTCTCCTTACAGTTTTTGAACAGTTTTCTCTTTTTTGTTTCTGTGCATGCTTAGCCATCTCGGTGATCACATATTATTGAAACCCTTTGGCAACAAAGAGCATTGAAAATATCCTTTTGTGTACTCCTTGCTTTCATGTATTTGCTACTAGTCTCTTAGACTCTGAAGTAAAGTCTTCAGAAAGAATAAAGTGTCCTCTGCTCTCTTCATACCTGTTTAGGTCATCCAAGAGTCTTGGTTTTAACACTTGTTGAACTCTTTTCTATCAACGAGAAATGTGTTCTTTGTAAAAGTGAGTTTAATGCCAGCTTGAGTGGTAGACTGACAGCCCTGGAGAATGATGTCCCCTGTTTACGCTCAGAAAAAAACTGAGCCCTGGCACTACTGCAAACATTTCTCTCTGTAGCCCTTCATCACCTCTGATGTGGAGAGACCACCTCCAGGCAGAAAGATACTCTGATCTCTATGGCCTTTCACTGGCTGACATTGAAGGCACATTGACAGGATTGTGTGAATGAAGCTTTTTTGCAAAGGCATTCAATATTCAGGGCTGCCAGGCTGGTTCCTTTTGGCTCCTGATAAATAAACTTCTGAATTTGAAAGCCAAAAAGAATGATAATGTGACCTTGTCTTTATTGTGCAGTGTGAACAGCAATGTATTCAATAGCAACTTCTTTAGCCTTGTACCAGAATACCAAACCTGTATTCTCTTGGTTTATTTTTGAACTACTAGAATTGCAAACACATCCAGATCTTGTAGAGTAAACACCTTTTTCATCTTTGGAAGCTATGTAGTTCCTGCATCTCGGGAAATCTTACCGTAGACCTCAAATACCTGTTTAAGTTGCCTTGGCTAAGTTGCAGAGAAGGCATAAAATACACCACTGTTCGTTACTCACTTCAGACATCACGCTTACTATCCAAAGAGCCTGTGTGGTGACTCAGACAATGAAAATCCTCTTTTTAATGATGTAGGCGATTTCTAGTATAAGCTATTGCTTTGTAAATTAATATCAGAACTGCAGTGGGTGAAAAGGTGCCCTGTTGTTACCGAAATCCGGAATAAAACTCCTTAACAGCAATGAGAAGTTAAGAAGCAGGCACTTCTTTACTGCAGCGCTGGGCACACAGGGGATCGCTCCACCTAGCGTGCGCACCCATTTGATCAACAGCACGGGTTAAATACACATTAATTATACATATTCATTAAATTCCAAGAAATAATATGCATAAACATAAATTTTCTGAGAAACCATTACATCATTTCCCTACCCACTCGCGCATGCCCAGTCTTTTGAGTTGAGGGTCTTTTGGTGGTCTTGGTGGTCGTCAAAACGCCCCCTCCTCGAATTTGCTGGTCAAACTCCTCCTTGAAATCTCCATATCTGGTCTTGAGAACAGGTCGCGGTGCTGCTTGATTTTCCTGGCTCCAAAGTGATGGCTCAGGGCCTATTTCTGCAGGTGGTGTTTGGGGGTGTTTGGGACTTACCATTGTATTAAAGATATGCTAGGCTAGCTTCTAACAAATGCGTATTATAATATCTCTAGGGTCCCACTCCCTCTAAGGACAAATAGATTTCGTATAAAATTTAACCTATGTGACTACAGTTCTACAGTTAGCAAGAATCACCTCATACTGATATTTAATTTTCAACGTTTATGTCATGTAACATTTCCCCCCTTTGAGACTTATTTAATTTTTTTCAATAAGTCTCATTTACTTATAACTAATCTCCATAATCAGTAAACCAAAAAGTATTATTAACATTACTAATAAAATTCCTTTGATAGATTTCATTATTTTGATATGATTTTGTCTAATTCATTAAAAATGAGAGACTGTTAACTTTAAATGACATATTTCTTTAGAAATCCATTGTTTCTGTTTTGGAGGCTGTGCTTCTTGACTCTCAAATAATGAATCCAAGAATCAATATCTTCAAATTTAGGGGCTGTATATATTGCTAGAAGCACCTGATATGGTTCTTTCCATTTTTATTGAAGAGTTTCTGATTCCCAAATTTTCAGGTACACATAATCTCCTGGTTAAAAATTATGAACTGGGGAATCTAAAGAAAGAGGCTCTGTGGCAGTTCCATATCCATATCAGAGTTCTTCCAAGGGATATCAAATACAATTCCATTTCATTATCCCCAGTAGCAGTCACATTTTGAACAAGGGTTAGAGTCTGATAAGATTTTCCATACATTAACATATGGACTAATTTTAGTCCTAGATCTGGATTGAATCTTGATTCTCGGAAGTGCTTAAGGAAAAGCATGAGGCCATTTTAAAGATATTTTCTGACAAATTTTTCTTGTCTATTAGATTGTGGCCTTCAAGGAGTGTGTAAATTCAATTTGATTCCCAGAATTTTCCTCAATATTTGAATAATTTCAGACACAAAATGAGGACCTCTATTTGATTATATTCTTTTGGGGATTCCAAACCATGATATTATTTCTTTTAACATATTTTTAGCCACTTCTCTTGCCTATTGGTGCGACAGAAAAAAATCTTTTGGCCATATTTACTAATACCAATAGATATCTATATCCATTTTGTTGTGGCAATTCTGAAAAAATCAATCTGCCAATAATTTTCAGGCAAGTTTCCCATATATATGGTTCTTGGGGGTGGTTATTTAATATTTCTAGGGTTATTCTTTAAACAAGTTTCACACTTTTTGTTACTGATTTTATTAGCTTTATCATCCTAACACTAATCACCTGTCTTCTTAAATCACTGATCATTGCCTCTATTTCCCAATGAATTTTTCTATGCTTTTAGCTTTGATTGTGGTGAGACCACAACTTGATTTTTAGGACTAATGATCATTTTTCATATTTATTTGAATTGATTTAGCTAATTCCAAATCAACCTTACTGTAATTTGGGGTTTGTTGCTCAAATTTCACTTCTTTAACTGGTATTATTGTCATGATGCCTTTTTCTGCTCTCTCCTTTGCCTTTTTATTGACTAATTTATTTCCAATATTCACTGGGTAATTCCCAAATTGGTGGGCTTTGCAGTGCATTACTGCAACTTCTTTGTGTTTCTGCACCACTTGGAGCAATTGCAGAATTTCTTCTTGGTGTTTAATGGATGTTCCTTGTGCTGTCAAGCATTCCTCTTTCTTTCCATGTGGCTCCATGGGCATGTACTACTCCAAAAGCATACTTTAAATCAGTCCATATATTCACTTTTTATGTTCTGTCCATTTTAGGGCTTTTATGAGGGCTAGTTATCAATTCAGCCTTTTGTGCTGAGGTGTTCACTGAGAGCGGCTTTGCATCAATAACAGAGTTTGTTGTTGTTATTGCATATCCAGCCAATCTTCTTCCATTTCTCATGAGGCTGCTTCCATCAGTACATATCTCGAATTCTGGGTCAGGTATGTTCACTCTTCTGTTACTTCTGCTGGAATAAACTTGTTTGATGGTCTGTAGACAGTCATAACTTAGAACTTCTTCTTCTATTGAACTTAAAAAGATGGCAGGATTTATTGTTGTAGTTGTTTTTGATTTGACATCATCTTGTTCCAACAGGACAATGTGATGTTTGAGCATCCTGCTTGGGGATAACCAGTGTCCTCCTTTCTGTTCCAGAACAGAAAGTACCATATGCGGTACATAAGCTGTTCTTGGGTGTCCCGTTGTCAGCTTACAAGCTTCTTAAGTCAGGAGGACAGTTGCTGCTACAGCCCATAGACAACCTGGTCATCCTTAGCTAACATTGTCCAATTGTTTGGAGAAATAACCAACCGGTCTTCTTCATTCTCCATTTTTCTGAGAAAGCATTCTTCTGAGGGCCGAATGTTGTCTTTCATGAACAAACAGTTCAAAGGGTTTGGTTAAATCGGGCAACCCTAGAGCAGGAGTGAACATCAGAACTACCTTTACATTCTGGAATGCCTTTCGAGCTTCAGGTTCTCACACAAGGGGTCCCTCCTTCAATTCCTTTAATCCACAGGTGACACCAGCCAGCCATTCCCAGAAATGTTTGCAGCTCCTTAGCTCCTTTTGGCTCCGGCATTTGGCAAATTGCCTCTTTTCTCTCATTTCCAAGTTGTCTTTGTCCCTGTGTGATTTCAAATCCCAAATACATGACAGTCTCTTTTCCAATCTGTGCTTTCTTCTTGGAAAATCTGTTATCACTTTGGCCCAAGAAATTTAGCAGGTTAGTAGTCAAGTTGAAATATTCTTCTCTGGTTTCTGTGGCTATTAAAATATCATCTACATATTGCAACACCAGTCTTTCAGGATAAATTATTTTGCATGTTTCTAATTCCTTAGCCAATTGATTTCCAAAGATCATTGGGCTATTTTTAAATCCTTGAGGTAGCACTGCCCAGGTGAGCTGAGTCTTCTGCCCAGTTGTGGGATTTTCCAGTTCAAAGGCAAAATATGCCTGACTATTTTTGTCAAGAAGAATACAGAAAAAGGCATCCTATAAGTTCAATACAGTGAACCACTTGTGATTTTCTTTTAAAGCTGTCAACAAGGATACAGGTTTGCCACTAAGGGGTGAATATCTTGAACTATTAAATTTATTGCTATTAAAATCTTGTACTAACCTATATTCCTCACTTTCTGGCTTTTTCACAGGTAAAATGGGAGTATTGAATTCTGATTCACATTTGACTAATAGTCGATATTTTTTTAAAAAATTTTCAATCATTTTCTCAAGGCCTCTTCTAGCTTCTAATTTTAAAGGGTACTGGTTTTGTCTTACCAGTTTGGTGCTCTCCTTTAGAAAAATCTTTACCGGTTCTGCTGCTTTTGAATGTCCGGGAACTTCGCCAGCCCACACCAAAGAGTTACTGCATTGTCCACTTCTTGAGGGATTTCATATGGCTCTGAAGTTGTCTGCAACATAAAAATTCTTGCCTCTCTGGCTTTTGATTAGGGTATGTTTAATTGAATGTCACAGTTTTAAAAATTAATTTGTGCTTTCAATTTGCTCAATAAATCTCTCCCCACTAAGGCAACAGGACACTCTGGCATGTATAAAAATTGGCCAGTTCCCCATTTTTACCCACCTTAAAGTTAAGGATTGAATGAAAAAATTATTTTCAGCTTTCCCTGTGGCACCAATTTTGTCTACATACTTTTTACTCAATTTTCTTCTACCAGTACTTAAAATGAATAGCTCCAGTATCAAAATAGAAAATCCATGGTTTGGGTCCCCAGCTGGATTGTAACCAGGGGTTCTGCTGCGGAATTCTCCCCCAGTCCTCTTTGCACCTCTGACACAGGCATCTGCTGTGCTGCCAGTTTTTTTTTTTTCTTTTTCAGAATAAGGACATTCATTTTTCCAGTGCCACCATGCTTCACACTTTGCACACTGATATTCCCAATCTCTCTCCTACTGCAGTTATTTTATCCATTCCTCTACCACACCCCGATCTCATCCCCGGTTTGTTCCCCTACTGCTTGTCAAAGTGGTAGGGGGGGCAAGGCTTGAGCCGCTCCTTGTTCTATCTGGTCTTGTCAGCTTCCAGTTCTCCCTGCAATAGGACTGAAACCCTCATAATTCAACTGTCCCACTCTACAGCTCCCACCAGGGGTTCGGTGTTCTGGCCCCTTTTTCTGCTGTTTCATTTGTTAAACCTGCATCAACACTTCCAGACAACACATAAAGATAATACAGAAATTTAACACAGAAATTTAACACATGAATTCTATGTTTTCCTCTTCAGTTCCACATTTTAAACATCACTTTCTATACTACAAGCCAGGATCTTTTCAACCTTTTTCCTTTTTCTTTTTTTTTTTTTTTTTTTATGCCAAAACCATCGGATCCTTGGGGACGTATCTGCAATCTTTCTGCCACTTGGGATGATTTCCCAAAGTAAAGAACAAATCAACATCGGGGACCACATCTCACTTTCCTTCCCTTCTACAAGATAACATCAACTGTAAAATATTGTATCAATTTTTTTTTTTTTTTTTCTAGTTACTGGGTCTCCCCTTATATCCTCCCAATGTTTAAGAACACATCCCAGTGGAGACTTCATTAATATTTCCCCTACCATTGAGGTAGACATAGAAGATATGTGTTTTCCCATATTTTACAAAGGAGTTTTTGGTACCAAAAAGACAATAACACTGTTCTACAAACAAAGTCAATCCCGTCACCAAGAAAAGTTTAAAACCCCAAATGCAATACTGTATATCATTCAAGTCCCGTACACTGCAACACATGCATACAGACTTAAAAAAAAACCAAACCAAAACAAAACAAAAACGCACTGAAGCAACAATTACCAGCTTGTAAATCACTTCTAAAACACCCTGGGGCCCCTTTCCAAGCTATGTACAAATCTTACCAATACTCCCCATACTCTTACTCTTAAACAATTTAGACTAAATGCCAAATACCAGATAAATGCAAATGACAATTGTCCCAAATACAAAAACCAAACAAATGCAAATGACAATTGTCCCAAATACACAAATGTCCAACCCAGCAATAGCTTTCGCTTATGACTTACGGGCAGACGCCTAGGCTTCCAAACCAAACGGGTACCCTCTGAGCCCCAACCCTGCGAAGCTTTCGCCGCGCCTTACGGGCAGGCTATCCAAACCAGACAGATTTCAAAGAAGAAGTGCCTTACCCTTTTCTCCAGGGAACGTTGCGAGGAGCTTTGTGAGTCGAGAGCGATGGGTCTCCCCGAGAATACCTCGGTGCCGGCTGGAGTTCGATCAACACTCGATCTCGTTCAGTCTCACTCGCAAGGTCCCATCTGGGTCGCCAAAACTGTTACCGAAATCCGGAATAAAACTCCTTAACAGCAATGAGAAGTTAAGAAGCAGGCACTTCTTTACTGCAGCGCTGGGCACACAGGGGATCGCTCCACCTAGCGTGCGCACCCATTTGATCAACAGCACGGGTTAAATACACATTAATTATACATATTCATTAAATTCCAAGAAATAATATGCATAAACATAAATTTTCTGAGAAACCATTACATCATTTCCCTACCCACTCGCGCATGCCCAGTCTTTTGAGTTGAGGGTCTTTTGGTGGTCTTGGTGGTCGTCAAAACGCCCCCTCCTCGAATTTGCTGGTCAAACTCCTCCTTGAAATCTCCATATCTGGTCTTGAGAACAGGTCGCGGTGCTGCTTGATTTTCCTGGCTCCAAAGTGATGGCTCAGGGCCTATTTCTGCAGGTGGTGTTTGGGGGTGTTTGGGACTTACCATTGTATTAAAGATATGCTAGGCTAGCTTCTAACAAATGCGTATTATAATATCTCTAGGGTCCCACTCCCTCTAAGGACAAATAGATTTCGTATAAAATTTAACCTATGTGACTACAGTTCTACAGTTAGCAAGAATCACCTCATACTGATATTTAATTTTCAACGTTTATGTCATGTAACACTGTCAGCTCACATCTTGATTAGTAGAGAGCAACCCATTACTCATCATTCAGCCTACCAGAGTATTTCCAACACTGTCTTCTCTGACACTAAAGGCAACACAACCTAGTGTGCCTCCACTCACTTTGCATAAATACCAAGCCTTACAGCCCATGTAAAGAAATACAGAGTGACAGCAAATGCATGGATAAGTCATAGGACTGGAATTCTGATGATGTGAATTCTTAGCCTGCCTCTTCTCAAGATTTCCTCTGTCATATTAGATATATCATTTTTAGCTCTATACACCTCATTGCTACAGCCAAGTTAAATTATCACGTACCTTAGGGTATGTAAGCCAAGAGTGCCTATAATTCTTACAAAGGTTCTTTGCATTTATAAAGTATTGATTTTCTTTTATCCATTTATGTTGTGGGAGCATTATGCATATATATTTTTTAATATATCTTTAAATAAAAGCTTTCTAATGTCTAGGTTTTGGTGATGGACTACTAAAAATTACGTGGATCATGTTTCTTTGTTGTTAATCTAATCTATGAAATTGGCAGAGAAGGAGAATTCCATTTCACAGATAATACTTTGAAATGTGATTTGGGGTTGATTCAAGACAAAACTTCAAGTTGTTAAGTTCTCTGGGAAAGGTCCTATTGCTCTGACCCCCATGGTCTTCACGGCACAGGTTCCCGGGGACATGCAGCCCAAGGAAGTGCTCTGTGGGTTCAGTTGTCCCAGAAGCTGCAAGCCCTGGGAGCCCTGGCTGATAAGCAGCTGAGTGTGCTTGAATGCCAGGCTGCTCATGCTCTCATCTCCAATTAGCTCACTGAATGGGATGCTGAGGAGCCAGGTGTTCAGGTCACAGGGCAACAAACAGATCTGAGAGTATCATGGTCACACCACAACCCTGTCAAAATCAAATCACCTCTCTTGAATGATTATGTTTCAGAAAACTGGCAGATGCTACTCAAATTACATTTTATTGAAAACTTCACAGTTCCTTCTACTTTCTGTAAGTGTTATACGTATCAGCCATGTCTTTGCTTGTTCTCTCGTGCATGGATATATAGAAGTTACAGTGATCAATAAGAGGGAATTGAAAGAAAGATACTGTGGGAAAGTGCTTTACAAACCCTAATTTATATGTTACAACAACTTCCTATGAGTCATAAGGGTGTTAGTCAGCAGAGACATAAAAGTGGACAGAAGATGGTTGTGATAGTGGTTGATTTAGTAGAAAATGCCATTTTTCTCTGCTTGAGTTGGCTAAGGCATTAGAAAGATGTCTGACAGTTCAGGTCTGTCATCATTCGCGGACAATTTTTGTTTGGAAACTTTTGGTAATGAAAAAAAGTGGTGTTTTTTTTAAAAAAAAAGCATAACCAGGCCTTACCAGAAGGAGTAGATCTATATACCAGTCCCAAATTTATGAGTCTTGGCTTCCTCCTGGGCTGTTTGGGCTGTTGAAATATCCAATAACAGACTGAATGTATTCATCTTGAAAAAAAATAACTTTAATTTCTCAGTATTCATGACATTCATTAGATTTCACAGGAATAAAATATACTTCTTAATTCAATGTTTAATGATTGACCCTCAGCTGATAATACTCAGGGTAACCTTACCGGAGGCTACGTGAAAGTCTGACTTTCAAAACTGGATTTTCCAAGCTACAACACTCTTTTAGAGCATACATATGTCTCTCTATAGAAATTCAGAAAATCTGATTTAGATAGAGGTAGAGAGACATTCCAGAAATTATTTGTATTTGTAATATTTTTGTTGATGTGTTTTGCCAGATCAGAGGCTGAAGCAACTCAATAAGAAGTCAGGACTCCTGACCTCTAACCTTGGTTTACTCATAGTTGACTCCTTATACTGAAGAGCTAGTTTAAAATATTTGTGCTTTTTTTCTCTGTGCAAAAAAAAGGAATTATAAAAATAGTCACCACACTGGAACACTATGTGACTGTTTGAAATCAGGACATCTAAAACTGAAATTTCTAGAAACAGGAATTGCCATTGAAAAGCAAAATATTGTCAAGGGAAAATTAAAATACACTGATTCTGTTAGCTGTTGAAAAAAAAAAGCCCATATACACTAGAACAGCAGGTAGTAGGAATATGAGCATAATAAAATCATTGGAAGAAGCATATTTTGTTCCTGCAAGGTGGCCCCTTTGTTTTATATCATTGCAGTGAGGTTAGGACATAGCAAATGTTGCTGCTTCTAAGCTCGACAGCATGTGCAGGACTATTCAGGCCAGTGGGTGAGAGACAGTGCTGGGCCAGAGGTCACCTCATCTGCAGATTGCTCACAGGGGAAGTAAACTGCTGAGGGTTTGAGGTTTCTTTTAGATGTGTAAGCTCCAAGACACACTAAATCTCCACGCACATTACTCAGCAAATTGTTTCTTTTTATTATATTAACCAGCAGACTGGCTCGTACTTAAATTAGATTAATTCCCCTACAATCTTTTTCAAGGTTTATGGATTTGTCACCAAGATTTCATGGCTGCTGTGATGAATTGCCATTAAGATATCATCCTCAAAAGAATAAAGAAGGGCTTTCATAACTGAGCAATTTTGAAAATAAAAGGAGAATTTAACTAAAGTGAAATGACTACTTAGAAGAATATTTCTTACTGTGTCCAGAAATACTTCTTTTTGTTAAACATTTTAAAGCTCGACTTTCCCTTTGACACAGAAATGAAGATACTACTCTGCATGTAAGGCACGTCACATCGCAGCCTTCAGTCACAGAGATCAGTGTATTCCTATACACATCCTAGGCCTGAGGCAACGTTATATTTAAAAATAAGCACAGGTCTGTAAGACTGGATTTCTTGCAATCTAGCCCCAGCTTGAACGTTTCTTTCCTTTTTCGTTTTGGTCTACTCACCACCATTTGTTTGTGCACTTTCCTCAGCTATAAAATGAGGGTTGTATGACTGATAGATATCTAGCCCAGTATTAGTTAATGTCTGAAAATACAAAGTTGCTTATATCGGCTTTACACACTGGTGTTCATACCAGCATTACAGCTTCACTGTAGAAAAAGCAGCTAGATCATGAAGGAGCAGCAGCTTTTAAATAGCTATGGAAATTAGCAATTATGGTGTGAAACATTATTTTAGTCCTGTGAAGGGTGAATGAATTAGTGTTTAACAGTCAGGACTGGCCAGTACTAAACCAAACAAAGAAGTAAAGCTAGCATCCTGTGGGAAATCAGTTGAATTTATAGCTTCCCAAATGTTGCATTTAGGCTTATTTTCAGCATTTTTTTTCCCTTTGTTGCTTTCTTCTTTTATACCTTTCATGGGAGGAGAGAAAAAATAATTCTGAGGTTTAAAATTATAGAACAGAGAAGAATGGAATTATACTGATGTGGAAATACTGGCTGTTTCAGCTGCAGGAATTTTTTGTATTTAATGGATCACCTGGGCAGTCGTTAGCAGTAAATGGGCAGCATTGCCATTCTCTATGGATGAAGCTATGCAGTGATTCTAGCTGAGCCATACTAAGACGCTCTTTTGTTTTCTAAAAATAGTCAGTTTGTTAAACTGAATCAGCTTTGTGATTGCTACAAAATCTCATGTGGAAAAACTTCTTATATTCAGAAAAATTTGGGTAGTGGTTGTTCTTTATAATGTATATGTTCACATCAAACATCAGTAATCACTGGCCATTGTTTTCCCTCTGATGTATGTTATTCTTGCAGTGATTTACCACAGAAAAAAAAAAAAAAGACGTTTAGGTGACAATCATGTGCCTTGATTACTTATCAGAAGATAATGAAGTTCATGAGCAGCTTGTAAGATGAAAACAGTTTGTTCCCACTGTCATTTATGAATAATAGACATATATAGATAAAATCACAGTAGAGATAGTCAGAAATGCTGTGGAAGACACAATAGTTTGTTATTGTGGTGCTGCTTTAAGGCATTTGCATGCAAGTGTGTATCGGGAATACTCAGAACTGCTGAGGTATAAGCCTGGGTCATGTTCCTATTCATACTCAGTCAGATTTACAGTCCAGTAAGAGGTATATTTGCTTGCTAGATACAGAATTAGATACATGCAGTGATTTAATGTTTTCATATTGCTATTAATTCAGAGCTTCAGAGTAATTATTTGCTAGTTGAAGAGCATGCTGTGGATGGCTTGAATGTGGTGACTGACTTTCCTGTTTAGAAGGCTGGTAAATAAAGCTTTGAAAAAAGAACACAAAGAATGAAACGAGTTTTACAGGGATCCAACCTGAAAAATAACAAGAAAAATATTAGTCAAAGAAGACAAAAACAATTGTGTTTACAATGTTTTATTACAAAGTCCTACAGCTTGACATATTTAATTTAATATTCTTTAACTAGGGAAAAGGAAAGATGTGCATGACAATATTATGCATGGAAAGTGGTTTTGCATTACTTTCAAATAATTACTGCTGGGAGGAGAAGGGAGAAAGGAGAGAAGACAGTCCAGGATTTTTACATTATTTGTTTTGTTAATGTAGTGTTTCTAAACTAGAGGAAGAAAAGAAGAGAAAGAAAACAGGCAATTTCTTTAGCTTTCAAGTGAAATATTCAGTAAGAAAAGCCTGAGACCCTGTGTGCTGTGTCACAATAGCTGTTATACAGATAGGCTTGCCAAATCAAACTCTGTGTCAGGGTGAAGAGATTTCCTTGACGGCTGATGTTGGGAGCTAACCATTACCAGGGTGCCAGAAGCAAAGAGAGAAAGAGAGCAACTGCAAGGAAAATAAGCTACAAGAACGTAGAGGAATTTAATCTTCCTACGTATTGGAAATGAATTTTCTCTTTGTCTCCCAGTGCATTTCTCTCTCTTGTTCAGAGGAGTGGTCCTGCATTCCCGAAGTGTCCCTGCAGCATGTCTTACTGAAAGCATTATGGTAACACAGTATGGGAAGCAGCCCAGTGTGCGGAAAGAATCTCAGTCACACACACATCAGGCCATTCTTAATGGGGGAACTGCTCACTGGTACAGTGGATCTCCCCAGCTTCTCACCATTATCTTTGGAAACAGTACAGCTGCAAAGATCAATATCATTATCTCTTCTGTTATAGGAGACTGATAATTCTCGTCTTCCACTTGCTCTCTATTGCATCTTCATGGCAGAAATTTAATAGCAATTACAGAATTTTCAAATTCATTTGTGTGGTAGATGAAAGGAGAGTGAGACAGAAGGGGAAAGCTACAAGGAAGTCAGGTGATGGCAGCAGCGTATTATCTGGGTATCAGTAGAGCCAGGAGCACTGTTGTTCTCTACCTAGCTTTCCCTTATAATATTTCTCACTGCTGGTAGTCACTGGCAACAGCTAATGGAAAGCTAGGATAGAAAAAGCATTGCCTCTCAGTGTTTTCTCAGTAGGTCTTAAAACTAGGTCTTCAGAACACCATCACCTAGCCTATGCTAGCAGGAATCTTTTGCCACATGAAACAAGACTTTTTTGCCACCTGGTTCTACAGCAGACAGAGTACTGGCAGGAATTTTAAACTGAAAAAAAAAAAAGGTTAAAATAGGATATCTCAGAGAAACGGGTCAAATCTTGCCTTCCTTCCAGTAGGAAAATTCCCACTGAAAACTGATAATTTCACCCCAGTAAGGGTCACATAGCTGAGGGCAGAGAATAATAAAGATGCAGGGACACACAGACACAGAATTATAGGTGGAAACCTAGTATGCACATCTACTTTTCCAAGAAGAATGAGAGGTTGTACAGGAGGGAAAAAAAAACCCAAACATTTCTGTGATGTAGATTTACATTTCTGTCCTGCTAATAAATGGGCCAGTGAAACACCTGACTGCTCCCCTATTGCAGATGTGGGAGTTATTTACTTTCTAATCCTTTCCCTTTTAGCCCTGGCTGGACAAAATGAAAATCCTTGGCATTAGGTATCAGAAGAGATGGAGAAAGCACAGGAACCAATTTACAGGGTTTCACTTGACTGGTTTTCTTCATTTGGCTCCTATTAGCTCTGATAATGTATCCTTACCATTAATCAGCTAGGGAGAGAAGAGGTGATGCCTGGTTTTTCACATGCATAGGAGGATATATGTACACCACAGCAATCTCATTGGAAAAAGGTCAGTACCTTGAAGTGTCTCCTTCGGGACTTAGAAGGCACAAAGGCACTGACCCTGAGCACTGAGGCAGCTGTCAACAGGCATAGAAGGTTTTGAAGGAATATCTGAAATAAATATTTGAGTTAGTGTTACCCTCAGTGTAAATTCTATGGACAAATTGATCCCTGCTGTAATCCCATTGGAAGCAGTGGGACCAAAGGGACTGTGGAGGCAGCTGATACTGTTAGATGTGAGATTTCCAGCACAAAACCACAGTCACAGCAATCTTAATAGCTGCTGTGGTCGTAAGAGGTGCTACTTCTGGAGAACTCATGTTCTGCCTGTTCCTCACTGCTTCTGAGGAAAAGAAACAGACTCCGGGCTGAACAGCCCCTGAGCCTTCATCTCTTGTGTCTTGCACTATAAAAACAGATTATTTCCTCTGATGGCCATGTGCAGATATCAAAGCTTCATCAGTATGGAGCATGTATAATGTTTCTGCACGATATGCCAGTCACTAGTCAAGCTTGACAGCTCCTCGTTGCTAGATCATTTCACAGAAGTGTAAAAAAAATACAAAAGGTATTGGTTGATTTCCATGAGATTTGATGCAAATGCATCATTACAAATGTATTTTAAAAGTGTAGTTAGTAAATCGCAGTAGAGCTGGTTTCCATAGCAATGGTGTCGACAGCAATGTCACTGAAATCTGAGGTTTTGTCACACGAAAATAGCATCCATAATGAGTCAGAACAAAAGCCCAGCCAGCCCAATATCTTATCTCCAGCAGTGCCCTAGAGAGATGCCTAGGGCTGAATATAACAGCAGGGCAAGTGCAATGTAATGTATACCAGGGACACAGTATATGCTAGCAGTATACAGACACAGTAGCAGTATCCAGGGCCTTGCAGCTCAGAGACTTTCGGAGTTAGGGACGGCGTCTTTGGTTTCAATGGTCCTTAATGGATTTTTCTTCCATGAGTTTATTCTATTGCTTTTCACAGTGAGGTAGGTTCAGACTAGACATAAGGAAAAATTTTTTTTAAATGAGGGTGGAGGGTGGAACAGGTTGCCGAGAGAGGTGGTGGATGCCCCATCCCTGGAAACGTTCAAGGCCAGGTTGGATGAGGCTCTGAGCAACTTGATCTGGTTGGAGATGTCCCTGCTCCTTGCAGGGGTGTTGGACTAGATGACCTTTAAAGGTCCTTTCCAACTTTAAATATTCTATGATTCTACAAATCTAAGCATATAATATCTGTGAATGTCTCTACTAATAGTGACTATTCAGCAAAGAGTCCATAAAACAAACTACAACTGAAAAGCCATGCTCTGCAAGAATTCACTGCCCAGCATTTGCAGTGGATTTTGCCATCTAAATTTCCTGGAATGTTACCTGTTTCTAAGTGAGTGGCTGCAACTTTTTTAATGAGTGAATCAGTAATAAAAAACAAATATAAAGTAATGAAAACAAATGTTGGGTATTCTTATTCATCTACACTGATCCCCTCTCATCTACCAGCTTGGTCTGCATACAAGGAACCATTTCCTAAAATACTCTTGCAAACAGTTCTGGGCTGATGCATATACATGAAGAATTTCAGTCTCAGAGAAGAATATTCCAGTAAAATATCTGTGTGACTGCAATATGTTAAAACAGAAGCTATTTTACTACTCAAGTATTACAATTTGACAAGGGATCATAGAAACAGGCTGGATAGAACTTTAATTTTGGAGCATTTATATAGCTGATGTTAAGAAGCCAAGCTCACATAGGTTTGTTCTATTGTTATCCTTTGTTACAGTTAACTCCTGAGATGTGATTGTCAAAATTCTGCTGATGTCAAATAAACCATCCTTCCTGGGCCTCAGCATCCAAGCTATGTGCCTTCCCTGGTAATTGGAACGTTACTGAGAAAACAGGGCAGACTCTCTAAGATTAATCACAGTACCACTGCTTTAATGTGCTCCTGTCCCTCATGAGAGAGAAGATGGCATGATCTGAGGTAATTGTGATTATTCATGAGACAGAAAGAATTATTCAAAAGTTGCTGCACTACCCTAGGTCTTCAACTACCTGCATTTTACCCACGATTCACAGAGCTTCCTGGCAGATCAAGCTTCTACTTTCAGTAGCACTGGGTGAATAAATATATTTCAACTGCTGTGTGCTCAGGTGATGTAGTAACAAGGACAGATAAATACCTACTGTAAAGAGAGGAAAAGCCTTCTCTGGTTTTGCCTCACCATGATCATTCCTTCCATGTTACTGCAAAGTCTGTGCTGATGATTTAGGCTGCATTGCCTACAAGAGATAATGTTTAGGGGACCCTTTTTTATTTATAGCCTTGATTTTCATAACCTTGTACTTTCAAAAATTCTCAGATTTACTTCAGTTTTCAGAGTGCTTCACTTGCAGCTACAGTCTCATAGGACGAAGGTCATCAGATTAATTTCTCCTGGCAATGTCTGTAGACATACCAAAAATACAAAGCATTCTGCAAGAAAATCAGCTGTTGTTTTTGTTCCATTCAAAGACAAAATACTGAATCATATTTTAAAATAACAATAAAACAAAACATAGAAACATACATGAACATTGTGAAGTTTAAGCATGAATGTCCTGTGATTAGGAGAAGTAGAAATTGTTCAATGCTTTGCTCTCCATCTCCTTGGGAGTAATCAGTAATCATTCTGCTTTTATGATGCACAGAAGGACACATTAAGGTCTAGTGCAAAAGGCTTTGAATTTTTTATTCTTTTTTTTCCTGTTAGATATTAAATTACCACTTAGAGTGATTTAGTCAATTGGAAATGGTGTATGGCTTTAAATATTTATTCTGTATTATGTCTTTTTTGGTTCTCACAATGCTTAAAACTGTTTAGTGCAGAGAGCTGCTAAAACTGAGCTGTGCAAAAGGTACTGACGATGTTACATTTGGATAGCTGGTTTTGCCTTGATACTGATCACTGAAATTAAGGGTTAGGTTTACAGCTACGTTATTCATTCATGCTGAGAATTAGTTGCATCATCCTAATATCATCCTTAGATCCTTTGGAGCCCTAGAAGATGAGAAACTGAGGATTTTTAGGTGAGGTTAATAATACTTTGGAAGATTAAAGTATATGGAGAGATGAGGATAGCACTGAAAGTTACAGGTCTGGGGTGAGGTTTATTATCAAAGTGAACACAACAGGAGCATCTGTGAGTCCTGAGAGCGAGTGCAGCAGTAAGCTGGGACAGAGCCAGTTCTGAAACACAAGAGAAATAATGGCTGCAAATCAGAACTTAGTTTTAGAAAACTGCAAATAATTATTCACACTGCAGCTATTGCAAGAGACCTTTTTTTTTTTTTTTAAAGATTTGCCAAGAACTGAGGAAAAGTATTTTCCCACTTCCATTTGAGCAAGGCCCTTACAGTCTGATATTCAAGATCTGATGTTTGGATGCCTGCAGATGCAAATAGGTCTCCCATGGTACATCATGTCTGTTTAAATTGTAAACTTCTCAGGGTTGCAATGATGCCTTGTCATATGTTTTTATACTACCTGGCAAAGGCTTTCTAATTTTGATTGAAATCTCCAGGCATTATTGTAATGAAAATAACTGTAATTATCTCCAATGGTACAAAATCCAAGTGTCAAATTGAAAATGAAATGCTAAAATGGACGCAGTGGCAGACAGGTACCTACAGTGTAATAGAAGCCCCTCTATTACAGACATTGTTAAAACATTAAACTTTCAATCAGAATTTATTCTGAGTTATCCAAATAAATATTTCTACAACTAAGAGTTAATACATCCTTTCATCAGGTTTTACATAATTTCTAAATGGAACTAGCCATAAATAGACTCAAAAACAAAGCAATAAATGCCCGGAACCAAAAGTTCTGCCTTCACTTTAGGCTCTTTTCACCATCCAGGCCTCAGAGCTAGTACCAACAATCCTATTTATTGATAAAATGTTACTCAAAATGTTAAAAAGTTTAAGTTTCCATAGTTAGTCAAAGTTGTGCTAGAAGCTAACAAATTAACTACAAGGCAACGCAGCTGGGTATTGGTTCTACACCAGTGTGATCTTCAGTGCCTTCTGGAGGTAACAGAATGCTAGGAATAAAGTAGAGAGAAGGAAAGGGAATGGGAGTCCTCTCCTTGTGTCATGGGGTTGGCATATGAGAGAACATTAATTTTCAGGAACAGGAAGAACAAAGAAGTACAATTTAGATGATCGGTCAAAGTAAAATAAGAGAACAGTTTTAACAGATCTGCCCTTTTGTACAAGGGTTAGTTCTGCTTCGAGAAGAAAACAAGACAAGCAGGTCTCCAGGATTGCTCTGATGCTCACAGAAAGTTTCTGAGCCATATCAAGATATTTTACAGGATTTTTTCTCGCTTATATTTGCACTACCTGTTTATGTCACATCTCTTTACTCTGTCTCCAACGTCTTTGATCACTTTCGTAGACTCCTGTCCTCATCTTCCCGTCCTTTGTCCTCATCTTTTGAGGAGAAATAAGGCTTATTAAATGTGTTATTTCCATAAGGCACACTGAATATTAGTTCAGTTAGACACAACCTGTTACCAAAATCACATTTCTTTCTTTTAATAATTTTTATTTACATTCCCATTCTTTCTCAAGATTCTGGTTTTGTGTTATAAAAAAACGGTGACTCCTCCACAATTTTTAACATACAGTGGTTTCTCAAGAAGCCTAAGTTCCAGTCAATATAACACCCAGGTTCTGTTATCAGGCATTAGAAATTACTTAAATGGTTATAATTATAAAATAGAAATATTTTTTTAACCAGAATATGTATCAGTTTTCAATAGGGGACCTTTGGAGCTTTGGAGGATTGTTGGAGCACTTTGAAAGATATTTAAGCATGAATATCCCTAGCTAAATGGCATAAGAGATGGTAAAACTTAGGTGAAATGCTTTGGGATGGGAGCTTTGAAAAGCTTGCTGGTTTGAGTCCACTAATAACCGGGATAAAAGCACTAAATTTACTTTGTGCAAGTCTGTGACAAGCTGGTAACAACAGGGGTTCACCAGAACCAGGATAAACAAGACATACCGGCCTAGAGAGCTGTGAGGATGTAATGTTCAAATGAGGATGTAATAAGGCACATGTATTTTCTGAGTGACTTAGATACAAGACCTTAATTGTATTGTGGTTCTGCCTGAGTAATGTAGACAATAGACTGCATTATTACTTTTAATAGGGATGGTGTTTAATTGTATTAAACACAATTATATAGTAGTTCTGCCTGAGCAATGCAGACAATGGAATTCATTATTACATTTAACAGAAAATGTATTTAATTTTCTAGTAAGTAATCTCATTGAAACTAAAATGTTCTACTAAAATATTTTCAAAAAACAAATTACCTTTGGCTGTAATATTTTTGCAAAATAGAGCTGTCCATATTCAATTAAGTTAATTTCCTTTTAAGCTGAACTGCGGGAAAAAGTTATTTGCTTTTAATTTTATGTGGAATTGTTTCACATTTGATCTAAACATTACCCCTGTTTTATGCCCTGGTTATGAGGTTTCTGTATAACAAGAAAAACAGAAGCATCCATGTACATATGTAGATATATTTACACAAAGACTTTATCATCCAGTTCAGCGAGTGGGACAAAGAGACCTCTATGGCTGGTTTTCCTTCGCAGGGTAAGAAGGCAACAGAAAATAATAAAGGGCACCCTGGGTGTCATATGGAGTTTGAATATGGCCAGAACACCTACCTAGATCCAAAAATCTGGAGGGTCCAGAAATCTAAAGGATTTCCCATATCCTGTAGATTAGATAGCAGCAGCTGAGAGCCATTTGTATTCAAAATATGTCACAAAACCAATAGGTTAATAGGTTCATTTAAAGAGAGGTCATTTACAAGCAACAACTGTTCATGTGCACAGAGGCAACTACAGTCACTGTTATCTAGGTCTGGTCACAATGTCCACATGAATTAAGATGCTAATTTGTGACAAGAGCAGAGCACGTCTCAACCTGTGTTCTTGCCACTGCTGCTGGACTACACAGTCACCCCGCCTGTGCAAAACAGGCAGCCCAGTATTAAAGTAACTCAGGCAAAGAACAGCTTGAAAGTAACATGACCATGACTGGTTTTCCAGTTCTGATCTCAGCAGGAGCTCTGCTGAGTCCTTCCTTATTTTTTTTTTTTCACTCTCTTTCTACCCATCTCACTTCTCCTCCCACTGCTTAATATTCTTCTTAGAAAGAGAAAGAAAAGGTAGAGGGAATGCATTTTCATTTAAAAGTAACGACAAATCCGAAAACGTAAATTGCAATAAAAATTTCAGTGAAAACCAATGCATTTTCTTTCAGAAGCTTTCACAGGGGCACTTTGAGAATTAATTCAAAACAGCGTGTTCATTATCCTTGGATCAAAGAAAGTGGAGGAGGAAAGGTAGTGGTTTATAATTATTTTATTTATAGTTTAGTAGGATCAAGGACTTTCTGATGTGGATCAGGACCTCTTTCTGCTGGATCCTGTAAGCACAGACTAAAAAGATAATCTGTGCCTCGTGGAATTTGTTACCACACTCAAATTTTTGCAATAGCAAATTGAATCTGTCTTGGAAAAGCAGATTTTGCTAGCTTCTGTGCTACATCCTTATTTACTTAAGAGCTAATGATAACTATGCATTGTCAATCATTACAGCTATTTTTCTTTTTTACTATTGTCAAAGTAAGCATCCAGAGTTGGTAGGTTTTATATGGGCAGCAAAGGTTAGTACTGAGATTTGTTGGGGGCCGGAAAAGTGGGGTATTCCTACTTAAAATTCACATCTTGCATCTGCTTGCATTGCAATTCTCGGGACTTCATGTGCTGTCAGATTTATTGTTGGGAAACTGATTCAAACTTGATCTTAGTAAAAACCTATTCTAATTACATATAAAAAAAATAAAACCTAAAAAGCTCATCTTGCTTCTTCCTGCCAGGCAATTTCCAACAAACAACATATGAAGCAGAAAATTACTTTGGATGTCATTGCATGTTCGTAACTTTTATCTGTCTAAATCTGTCTAAACTTTAGCTTTTTTATCTGTCTTAAAATTTTGAAAAATATGGTCATGTGTAGCCATCCTTGACTTCAAGACCTAAGGAAATTTCTTTTTGTCATAAGATAAAATCAGGCTGAGATTTTTGTCCTCTCTGAAATCAGAAGAAATTTTGCAAGTCACTCTGGAAGGAAAGGAGAAAGAGAGCAGGATCTGTGGCATCCCTCCTCCACTGGTCAGCTGTGTAAATCCACTGTCAAAGGGAGAGAAATAATTTTCCTAGTAGGTAGGAAATGAAACAGAAAAGAAAATTGGCATGTGAAATTCAAGTAGCCACTGCAATCTTAATAACAGGGACACCAAAAAGCACAGTACAGTTACTAACACTGGTGCACTTTGAAAGTCCAAGGATATCAGACAGTGTTTGTCTCACTTCATGGCAAATGAGCGCCATCTACTCAACAACAGCGGGGAAGCGAAGTCTGAGGCAAGAACTCAAATTCTGAAACAGCTTTCGCTCCTGCTCTTCTCACATACACCCACCACCATGGTAGCACTTTGCAGTGGAGGACCATGGAGGTACAATTCAGCAATCACCTTTCATGATGGATAGGCTCCTGGGGCTCCGTTCTCCATGTAACCCTGCAGCCTAGGCTGTGACAGTGAAGACTCTATTAGTGTGACCCTGAGAATCTGGATCTCCTCTGCTTGCCCAGGAGGGTTTGAAATGGTGGGTTTCACTCTGTTCCTAATCTCAACAGAGATGAGACACATATCCGGTCTACCCTTCCCCAGTCCTCCCTCCCTACCGTATGCCATTCTGTATCTCTAGCTCCTTCATTCCTTCTAGCTGCCTGACTGTGAATGTCTCACTGCAGTTCAGTTCAAGACCCTTTGAGGGGAAGATGTAGAGCAGAAGATAGCTGCTGGCAGTCCCAGGTTACGGGAGACAGAAAACTAAGCATAAGAGACTTGCCTACAGCACCTGAACGTGTTACTGCAGAATGGAAAGTGTCCTAAAGTCAGTTGTACACTGGAGAAATCCCACATCTCTCTGTCATACACTTGCACTTGCGCTGAGGCACTGAATCTGATGACAGGCGCAACTCGTGCCTCCGAGCACCACTGCTTCCTGCTTGGCAGAAGAACTAACTCTTTTTTAAATTAAATGTAAACCATTCCCCAAAGCTTTGCAGCAAGGCAGAGATTCTGAACCTCTAAAAAACTGAGAAACATGTTGCCATGTAATCCTAATCACATCCAAAAGTATAGAAGAAAAGAGAGCAGAAGAACACATGATACCGTGGGAGTAGGAAGGAGTCCAAGAGAGCCATATCATTCCTGAGCGCCCCACAGTTTCTCTTTTGCTTTGGAAGCACTGTTATCAATATATCCATTCTAGGATTTGTCTGTATAAACTGCAGTAAAGTTTTTGAAACAGTTTCTCATAACAGAAATAGCTGCCCTGTTGTCCTTGGCTGTAATTTTTCCCTCTCTATACAGTTTCTGCCAGTGCAGGGTTTAGTGCTGAGGTTATATTAACATAGTTTGCGAAGCGCTTCAGGACCATTCAGCTTGAGACGATCTATATTAATGTAAAATATTCTTCAATGAGTAAGTTAAACAGTAAACACTATATTGATTCAATGCCTCACAAGGTCTTACAAGAATTAATTCGGATAGGTTTGAATATAAGCCTTTGTTGCATGGACTGAAAACCGACTGAAGGCTTGTAAACAAATTGCAAAGATTAACAGCATGGCAACTTGCTACGAGCCTTCTCAGGCACATTTTCTGGGTGCCTTATGCTTACAGCACTCTGGAAGTCAAGAGTTACTGTAGGAGGTCACCCAGTTTTGCAGATGGAAAACAGAGAAGCCTGGAGAACCTTTGCAATGCATCAGCCAGGATTTTGGTAAGAATTCTAATCCAGTCTAATACTCTAGTTGTAAGACCATCCTTTCAGACAAATCTTCCCCAGATATCTTTGGAGATACTGATACTGATCTGCTTCTATCAGTTCTATATCTGGTCTGAATTAACATATTTCTCAAGCTTTATTAAAAGTTAATCATAGATTCCATTTTCCATATTGACGTTTTAAAATATTTAGAGGAACGTCAGAATAACAGCAGTTGACAGTATCTTCTCTGACAAAGACCGGAAGAAGATGCTTATGGAAAGAATATGAAAAGAAAACAAGTGTATACCTTCCCAGCCCATGGTATATAGATCAAAGATTAACTCAGTGATTAAATACACATTTCAATTTAATAGTTCACATTGTGCCTAGCCTCTATCAGTTTTTCCAGTGAATTTTTAAATCCTGTAAAAATTTTTGTCTTTTCATTCTATGACAGTGAATTCAACAGTTTAATTACACATTGAGTAAACAATTGCTTTCTTTTATTTCAAGCTTGTTAGGCAATTTTAATAATCTCTATTCCTTCTGTTATAAAGATGAGTGCATAATCTTGCTCTATCCACCTTCTTCAAGTAATTTGTGATCTTACACTTTTCACAAACTCTCCCAGTCCCTATTTTTACGAGATTATGTTCCTTTTAGACCGACAGACTTCTGGTCAAGAACATAATCAAGTGTATTTTGGAAATCAAAATGCACTATATCAAGAGGATGACACATGCCCAAAGATCTCGGCTGGATTTGCGAAGCATAGCTTACTGGTTTTTCGTATAAAATCTTTACTGACTCTTCCTCAGAATGTCACATTTATCCACGTCTATTAGTTTTATTCTTTATCACATCTTCAGTCAATTTGCTTGATCAGAAAATCAGACTGATTTGTTTGTAGATTTCACAGCCTGCTTATTCCCCACCGCACACACTCCACGGGGTCCTTTTAAAAATGGGCATTAGGTTTGCCACCTGCTCTTTCTCTGATACAAAGATTTAATTTATTCAATAGTTCACTCAGAGTGGTTAGTAGCTCGGCAGCAACTTTGAGAATTCTTGAGTTAATACCATATGTTTCTTGCAGTGTTTGTTATTATACACTTTATTGATCTGTTCTAAAACCTCTTCTGCTGACACTTCACTTCGAGATAGTTCTTCAAACTTGTCCCCTATAAGTAAAGGCTTCAGTGCAGCGACCTCTCTAAGCTCCCATGTGGTTAACAGACATGTAAGCAGGTTTTTTAGCCTTACTGCTACAGCAGCAGCATTTTTCAGTACTTCTTCCATAGCTCAGTCATCCATCAGCCCTACAGACTTGGGAAGGATGCTTGGTTTCCATGTGTTTCAGAGAGACTTTATTAACAGTTTCCAGGCCTTTAGCACATTGCTTCTCAGAAGCAGTTTTGACATTGCTTATTATGTTTTTCTATTTCACATAACAGAATTTTTATGCATTTTGTGGTTTGGACCTTTAGATACAACTTCTGGGTTTTGAAGGTTGTCATTTTACTTATAACTGCTTCTTTCCCTCTGTTGTTTAACCACACTCCTCCTTTTTGCTCATTTAGACAGTTTTTTGATAGGGATAAACATTTACTTTAAGGGTGCAGTATGGTGTCTTTAAATACTCTTGAAGGCATTTTACCCTTTTAATTACTCCCCTTTATCCTTTAAAATAGTTTTCTGGTTACCACATTGTTCCTGTTTTGAAGTTAAATTTTACTGTAGTGATTTTTTTCACTTCTGTAAGGTTACTGAATTTGAATACATGTGGTTACTGTTCTTTTTGTAACTGCTTCAAGGGCATTCATCAGTGATTTCTACGAATGTAATTTTTGCATAGTGCTTTACCTTAACACACAGGTCTCATTACAATTACATTTTCAGCCCGTGCAGGCTCTCTTACCACTCACAATATTGCGCAGTCATCATTCCCCTCCTGATTGCAGTCAAGACTTCACACAGTATTCTCCCCATTTAAACAAGAAATTTTGGTGTGAAGAATTTCTGTGATGCAAATTTAGAGATTTTATTTTTTAAAGTTAATTTGTGTTAACCATGTACACCAATCATACAGACTTCTGTCCCTACGCTTTCCTCAGCATAAAGCACCAGGCTCTAGTTTGCTCCTCGATTTTCTAGTTATTTTCTAGACATTACCCTTACCCTTTCTAGTTATTACCAAGTACCTGAAATGAATGTTATGCCAACTGTCTCATTCATAGCTGCGGTTTTCCCACTTTTACTTCTCCCAGTGCTGCTGTTACCCACATGAACATTCACCAACAGCTCCACAACAGTACTCCCTAGGAAATTGTCCAGATGGCTCATGAAATTTGCCACTTCTGCATCTGGCAGAGAAGTAATCATGCATAATGTATTTATGTGGGGGTTTTTATAAAACTTGTAGTTTTAAAAATAAATAAATTAGGAAATAAAGCCCCTTTTTGGCTAGGTCCTCCTCTTAAAGGGAGTGTTTATATGTTGTTTCCTAAGTCTGTACATGGAACAGAGTACAGATTCAAGAACCCTTGCATGAGCATTTGCAAAGCTACTTAATTATATTCATACAAGTATTACTTCAAAGCTATGGTTTGCCAATATGTTTATAATTGTTGCTAATCATTATGCTGTTCATGTGTGATCACTTTATATCAAGCTAATGGGCCAGTGGTTTCTTTGCATTTGACCCCATTCATGTGTGTCTGGTCTCTTGCCTTTGACCTGATAGTCACATTGCAGGTCCTTGGGACAGAGTAGGAAGGCTTTCTTTTTATTCAATATTTCCTGAGTTGCTATTAAAGTTGTAGTCCACAGTTACCAATTCTACACAGGTGACATGTTCATCCCATCTGTGCCAGCTGGACAGCCCCTCTTTGTAGTAGAGTCAGCGCGTATCTGGTCAGATAGTTGAGTATGCAGGGAGTTCCTATCACATGATTTTACAGACACACACATATATAGACTTCCCCTGCAAGAATTAACTTATAGCTAGTGTGTGAGATACGCACAGCATTATCCATACACAGAAGTACTGAACTTGCATGATGCCAAGTCTCAAGTAAGGCCAGCTTTAAAAGTTTAGTTAGTGCAATAGTGTCAGAGAGACTGTGATCAATAAAAAATTTACCTTTTTATCTGGTATGCAGCCCTATTATACTAAGTTCAAACACCTTCCAAATCAAAGATATAACGTTTACATAGAACTTTATATAAATTCAATGTTCTGATTATTATTGTAGGATCTAGTGTTTTTATGTACAGTATCTTGGTCTTTTTAATGTAGCTGGATGAATAATTTAACAAGTGACTTAGAACTGGCCCCAGGAAGAATCTCAGTTTTTGCATTGGCATTGACAGATCTTTTGAGCAGGATGATCCCAACCAGAGGCAAATGCTGTCATAAACAGTGATGACTAACGCTACATTAGTCAAATATCTTTCACCAGCAGGAACAAATACACCTGCCCTCATGCATTTGAAGACTATAATAAGGAGTTCCAGTCTTGGGTTGTGTATTCCGTACCTCATCGTTCTCTGTTCCTACAGCCCTTCTATGCATAGCACCTGAGAAACTTCCTTGCTTCCATTATGCTACTTTTTCTTTCACAGCGGATATGAATTCCCTTTTTATTTGAGTCACTTGCTGTGAGAAAGAGGAACTCCCAGAGCTGACCAGCCTTGCTCCATCCGACGGCATAGAGCACCCACACAGAGGATTAAGGAGGGTGACTAATGTCTGGATATATTTATTGCTTTAAAGAAACCTATTAATTTTATTGAAAAGGGATTGGAAAAGTGATTGGGAACTTAGATTTAGAGAAAGATGGTTCATACCATGCCAGTAAGAAAACTACTCCACTGTGACCCAGCATGCTCTGGAAATCATTTCTTATGAGATATCAGAAGAGACTGTATGTTCAGATTATATTAAAGGCCTTCTTTCCATTTCTGCTAGTTTATCTTTTGGAGTGCATGAAGTAAGTATGTAAGTACATGCAGAAGAAGCTATTAAAGGTGTTTCTAGAGATCTGTTTTACAATTTAAAGGTATAACTGTAGAATTTATAAACAAAAACAGGCCAGGGAACAATAATAGAGAGAATAATATTGCAAACATATAGGGTCTCGGTCATTCCTTCATTCATCTTCAGCTTGATGAAAGAAGGTTTGCAGCAAGTGAAGGATGGGCCTGCTGTAATGAAGCTGTCGGTAGTAACATAAGTCGTCTGTGCATGGCCTACCACACTAAATTACTACTGACTGCCTAAGATAGAGCTCTCATCAATCCAAACACACCTGCTGGGCAGGGCAATGTGGATGCCCCTGCTGGTTCTTCATCATCTCACATCCCTCCTCCACACAAGTTATCATTGATTAAGTCCTGTTATTTCTTCAGGTACAGAACCATGGTACATACAGTAACACCATTTCTCTTCCTTGCAATTCACATCCACCTCTAAATTATTTCTTGCCCTTCCACATGAGTTATTGTCCAACATCTAAGCATCTAAACTCTTTTTTTTTCCACTTATGCCCTGAATATCATTGCGGGAAAATAAAAAGGAATACTCCACTTAAATCTGCGCTTCCTAGTGTTAAGTCAGTCACTATATCTTCTTTAAAATAGGTGACTGGACCACTTCTAATTAGCTTTCCTTAGTTGAGGTCCATGTACAATTTTTTTGTAGAGCAGGCCCTCAACAAGGAACAAATCCAAATTTTGCCTGTTTGAATGGGAGGGCAAAAAGTAAGGTTGGTCACATGTGTAGTAGAAAATCAAATTTCAGAAACATAACCCTTGGCTATAAATGTCAGGAAAAATCAGTAACAGGGAGAAGTATTTATTCAAAATTAATTTCATTGAATTAATGTTTCTGTACAGGTATGTTGTTTACGTAATCATCACTCTCTAAGTATATTCTTTCTGATGAACTCGTCATTTATTTTACATCACTTCCACAGTATCAGTCTCAAAATTAAGCCAACACTGAAATGTTTACCTCTGAATCTGTCTCTCCTGGATTTGCCTAATCCCAGAGACTGTTTCTTCTGTAAATCGGCTGCACAGCATTGTGAGAGGATTCACATTTCTAGTGAAATGAGTTGTTTGCTAAGTAAACTTTTCTTCATTGCTTTTGGAACATCATCTATCATTTTAGCTCTGTACATAAAGACTGGTCACTTAGTATCACCTTCAAATTATTTATCCTGCAACCTGTGCTCCCATCCTCAGGCTCTATACAGAGCTTACCTCCTGCCTATGAGCCATACGAGGCTCTGAGTTAAAACAGTAGTAAATGGATGCCATGTCTGTGCGATCCCTGTTTATTACTTAGAAATATTTTCCACAGCTTTCTATGCATTCGTTCAGAGATGCCTTAAATGGATAACCCCATTTGTCAAAACTTAGGCACTTCAGTCTAAGTTTTGTAGTAAATTTCCACTTTCTTGTTCTGATGAAGACTTGAAGTGAACGTGCCAAAATACATCCTGAGAAGTTGCCCTTTAACAGGTATCAGAACTGACCAGAACAGTAATGATGTAATTTTGCTTGCTTATCTTAAAATTGGTCATAAGTCATTTGCTTTCTTAAGGTACTGGGCAGAATATGGAGTACGCAGATCTATTCTAAAGAAAAATCGCATTTATTTCTGTTTCTGGCATATAAGCAAAATAAGCATTGTCTTCATATATAAACATAACTCAGTCTCAACATTCCAATTTGTGTTGTGGTAACACAGTTTTGCAATATCCATCACCCCTAGCTTGCAGCATTTTTAGCTTTGTGTTTTTAAAATGTCTTTATCGCCTACATCAAATGTGCTTGGAGAGAGTAGCAATAAAAGTTATTAGCATCTTTAAAAAGCCTTATCTTTTTCACTTGCAAAAGTAAGCCTTGCTCTATTACAAAAAACAATGAATGGAATACATCAGGGAGAAAAGGGAAACTGCTAGATTAATATTCTGGAATATTGGGATGAAGATGTTGTTGCAGAAATGTATTTGGATACTTACAAGAATAAGCCAGTCTTTTGTCTATTAATATTCTTAACTATTTACCCTTCCAGAGTTACACTTACGTAGGAAGGCATTAGACAAAGCTTCCATATTTACAGCTATGAACTAGGTTAGACACTGAAAAGGGATAAGAAGAAAGCGGAAAAACAAGAGAAAGAGACAGAAACGTGTAAAAGCCCTTGAGTTTTGCTTTAGTTATGCTTAGTGGATAGGATGTGCTCTGTGACTGTGAGTATCTATGAGAGAATGTGTATATATATTAATATGTGTTCATCAAAATGAAATTATTGTGTGCACAATTTGAAGAATTTTATCAAAGCTTCAAGGGCAAGCATTGACAATTAGGAAATAACAGAATTAAGGGAGTGCTGGCAAATTTAGTTTGGTGCCTGGTGTTTATACATTATGATACAGCTCTTAATCTCGTGATCAGATGCTTTTATTTACAGAGAACTGTTGCCTCATTCAGTGTTCGGAATTGACAGGGTAAACTTAATGGACAGCTCTTTAATATTTGGTTTTCTTCTTATTGTTCAGTGTGTGCTCTTAGTCCTCATTTACTGCATTACATTCAAACCCTGCTCTGAATACACAACTATTCATTTCCTCATGGACTTTTCTGTGGTGCTTATGACTAATATCTAAGTGCTTTGCAGACATTAATGAATTTATCTTCTCAAAATGCAGGTGAGATGAAGGCTGTCATTACACTGTTCTTGTAGACCAAAAACTGAGCCACAGAGGAGTTCAAGTCAAACATAGCCACTAAGATCAAGCACGCTATCAGAGATATGTAGCACCTGAGTTTTCAGAGTATTTAGCAGTCGATCTCATTTTGTATGCTGAGAGCACATCTCTGATTGACTGCAGCTATAGTTGTGAGCATTTTACACTCCTGCCAATCAGGAAAAAGTCTCATGCTGGGCACCCTGGGAACCAGGAACAAACTGTTAATGACCCCGTCTGAAAACCCCCCTTGGGTTCGAAGTCACTTGCTAAGCAACACATCAGAATTCAACAGAAAAGATGAGGATAAAACCTAATTCCTGAGTTCAGCATATGACTTTCAACTGTGAGACTTTCCTTTCTCTTTTTAAGATTTCTGCCTTAGAAATCCAGCAACTTCTAAAAATGCACAACAAATGAAGGAACAATCTTATGCAAGTTTCTTGCACTACACAAGGTATATTTCCCCTTCCTTATTTTTCAAAAAAGCAGATGTGTTTTATCTTAAGTCATAGTTTAAGAGACAGGCATCTGGAAGTCAACTTAAGACAAGATCAGAATCTTTTGTCCTGATGTAGTCCAGTTGGGAAATCATTGCTGTGGAGGGAAAGAAAAGTGTCTGGAGTCACTTATTTCATGAGCAGTTAAAAATGGGTTTAGTCTTCTGTCCTTTCTGCACCTGTGACCTCAGAAAGGTATCCTTGTCTCATGTAACAGATGGAAATGAGCAAAGCGTCTTTGCCACGTAATATCACCACTTTTATCATAGAACCAAAGAATAATTGGGGTTGGAAGGGTCCTGAAGCTGTAGTCATCAACCTTTGCCATTTTAAGAATGTTCCTAACTAATAGCAATTTAGATCTTTGCTACTAATAACTTCTGATTCCATTCAGGACACATTCTCTGTGTGAAATTAATGAAATGAATGAATGAGCAATATTATCAGCCCATTATCTACCTAAAGATTCTAGATATCTAAATTACCTATCTAAAGACAGTCCCAGATAAAGAATGTGTGCCTACAGCCTTATTGCTCAACATAGATAGAGGACTGGTAAACCTCCAGAGTCAGTTTGAATTAGCAGTAAATAATGTGGACATCTTTTCTAAGGTTCATGATGATGTTAAGCATGATTAAATATAAAATATGAAATAAGGCTGCAACAAGTCTTAATGCAGCTACCAAGATGACAAAGGGAGTTTTCAGTGCTATTTATACAAGTCTAATCAAGAACCGTCATGTGAGCAAAACAGCCTCATAGGACATTTGCCAAATAACTATTTTAATGTCATTTAGTAGATTAAAACCAAAGGGAAGCATGCCTAGTTTGGGACGGAAGGATATGAGGAATTTCTAGCACTACATTGATTGCAGTTCTTGATTCCAGTGCAATGAGTAGTCAGAAAGCACCTGAATTACTATAAACCATATACAAGATAAATTGATAGAATTTTTATTTATCTTGATCATAACACTACTGTTCAGTAATTGTTGCTGAAGAATGGAACAAGGTGAACATTGTAAACATACCTTGAAAAAGCTAAGAGGTGAGGCAGGCTAATGAAATACGGCAGAGATGGAATGATTCTGCCAATAAAATTACCCAAGTTGTCACCAGTAGTTTAAAACTTGGGTTTTCTTTTAGTTTCTTTCTCTTGCTCTTTCTTCTCCAATTTCGCCGTACTCCATCTACTCTTCCTTCCTTTCAATGCTAAAATAGGCCATTAATTTAGAAAACCTCCAAGGCAAATACTTCGGTGGAAACTGCTGTTATTTCAGTGACAAGATAAGGTAGTTTCTAGCCTGAAATAGTCACATAAATGGGTATATAGGTATTTAATGATCGTCCTACAGAATCAAAGAGTTCATTAGGGACCACAATGGCTTTCTGTAGTCCTGTGTCCACTGGATGCATATGTCCTGGGAATTAAAGCTATGAGTTTCTTTGGTTTTTCCCCATGCTTTTTTTTACCCATTTTGCCCTCTCCCTTTCACTGTACTGTATTTGTCCTAAATCTTATTGTTTTCCTGTTTTTCCCATTTATTCTTCCTTCTTTTCCAGTTCTTTTCTCACCTTCTTATCTCTTTTCATATGTTTTCTTTCTGTCCTGTCTCTTATTTTAAACCTTTTTTCACTCTGCAGTCACTTCTGCCCTCCTGTATCCTGTCTCTCGAGTCCACAACCCCATCTCTTTTTCAGTGTAATATTTCTAGATTTATATTCCATTATTTCTCTTGTAGTTTTCGTTGTCTTTCTTCCCTGTGGCCAGGGGCCAGAGAAACAGGCAAATATGCAGACCATTCACTGCACCTTCCTTCCGCAAGTAATCCAGATTCTCTTTATGTGTATTATTTATATTTCAAAAGAAATTAAACACCCCAAGCCATCCCAAAGGCTCTGAGGGCTAGAAACAGTACATGTAGGTTAGTACATATAGGAATAGTGCATTAAGAAAAAAATGCTAATGCAAAACAACTTTCAGTCAAGTAAACAAGACCTACAAAAAGGAAAGGAACTATAGAGAGATCAAATGTAAGTGATTTGAAAATTGGTTTTGGAAGCCTAGGGAAAAACTCCATCAGATCTTGACTGAACTCAGATGTCCTACCTCTTGATCCCAGTGCCTCAGGTATAAGGCCATATCTGTCTGCCTCCTACCATTTCTTCTGTCAACTTCTCCCTCAGTCTGCATGATTGCCTTGGACTGTTGCAAAGAAGAACAGAATCTGTCTGTGTTGCTGTTTTCGCATGTAGCTCTCATTTGTTTAAAGAAGCAAGGCTCAAGAAGTCCCCGTGAAGAAATCTGCATATAGCCCAAAGAATTTTTTTTTCCTGTGTTTGCATTTTAACTGAAACCTAAAAGCAGTGAGAATAAAGAAGTGGCATGTGTAGTTCGTGATTAAGAATTTGCAGCTAACCAAGATAACCCCAGCAAAGCTCAGAGTGAGTTCTCTCTACGGGAATGCTTGACCTTTCAGGTCAAACCCTTTCTTCTAGTCCTTCGTTTCATGGCAGATGAATACAAACTTCAGTGCAGAGGCACAAGTAACTGCTGACTAGAGAGAATGGCAATTTGCAGTGAGGAATGAAAGACGTTTCTCCTGTGCTCACACAGAAACAGTCAGTATATTTTTCTTCTCTCATCAAATGGCAACAAAGCTGCTTCTCTAGCCACCAGTTATTCAACACAACTTCAGTGCTACAAAGATAAAATCAATCAAATATACATACCTCCATCTCTAAGACCTAATAATTAATCACATCTAACCCACTTAACAGCCCACCCCTAGTTAGCCTGTAGTGGTCATTATTTAGTGATACAATTGCAACATCAATACAAATTGAGCTTTCATTGCTGCTCGAGTAGGTCTTAAAGAATGAGGTAGAGTTAATTGTTTCAAAAAGGAAAAAAAAAAAGGAGCAAGATTCTTTTTAACATAGTTTTATATTAGCAGAAAAAAAAAAGGAACAAGCTAAGCCACAGACTATAAGCCTCCCTTCTCAAGCAGCTATATCCATTCAAACAAAATGTCCAAGCCTTTGCTTTGGGTGCAAATTGCCCAAACTTTCCCTATTTGATGTAATTCTGCCCTGCAGTATTCTAAATGCTGTGTATCATAACTTTAAATTTTCACAAGTGATCCTAGCTGCAGGAAAAACTGCTGTTCTGTGAGACACTTAATATAACAATTTAGCCTGTGTTCATATGTTCCCTGTAGTTTCAGCTGCAGAAGTATAAAATGCTACTGACCTCAGCTAGTTTGGTACCACAACTTTTTTGGGGGTCACCCACCCCACAGCAGGGCCAGAAGAAGGGAAGGAGCCTGTTTTGTGAGTGATCCTCATCCACTGTGGTGCAAGGAAAACCTTTTAGCTGAAAACAGCAGTGCAGGCTGTCTAAACTGAGCCAGCTGACCTTGCACTGGAACAGAGGAATAACAATAAGTGGCTGGAAGCCTGTAACAGCTCACATTGTGCACTGATCTGTGCAGATCAGATGATTGCAAAGGGAAGAAATGTGTGCTGACTTCTGGTTTTCTCTTTTGGGTTTCATTGTCCCCATGACTAAAATGAGAGCTTGTTCAGAGTGAAAGTACCTATGTGCTTTCCATGCATGAAAAATATAACGCACAGACGACCTTGAATTTGTGTATATACAGACTGTAGTTTGCACTTTGTAAACCACTTTGTAAAGCTTGTTGAATCCACTGCCACCTTGGATAAAATGTCAATTACCCTTCTGTACTTTTCAAATGCTTTTGTCAGCACTTTGCTGCATCCCCAGGTAACAGAGCTGCTTCTAAAAGATGGTAGCAAACTTGACAGGTTCCTGAGATGTCAGCCTGCCCTGTATGAGAATGCAAACTAACATACAGCCTGTGTTGAACTGGTTAGTGTCCCCTGCAACCATTGCCAAGGCAATGTTTAACCATTAGAAAACGCATAGCCTGAGTTAACAGATGTATCTTGTTTTCTTTTATCCCCTTGCCTGCCCTACCTTAACACAATTTAGTCTGCAAAAGCTCTTCACTGAATTCACATCGTGAGAGGTTTTGATAAGCTATCACCATGTTAAGACATCTCTCCAAGGAGGATCTGAGGAAAATGCACAGAGACAAGGCCTTGCATTCATGCATATGAATTCAGTAACGTATCAAGTTGCCTTTCTCCTAGGATGTGGAAATTCAAACAACGCAAAGATGGCTGATGTGACTGGAGCTCACAAATTGTAGCTTGGCAGACTTCCTTTTCTAATTGGTGTATGTGATTACTTCTGGGGCAGAAGTGGAGGTTTTTTCCCTTTCCATTTTCTTCCTCAGACTTGAAGGACTCACTGTTGGAGACTGCTGTTGAAAGATGTCAGTACTGTGATAAAGTCTTCCCAGTATTAATTTCACTGTTAACAAATTATGTTTATACATTGAAAGACATATAATTCACAGAAAGATTCAATTTTGTCTAGCAGTAGTAAAGGGCTGTAAGGAAACAGAAGGAATTATTTTAATAAGATTTTTCACTGTCTGCTGTTCTCAGCTGAAGGGAGAGCACGTGACTGAGAAATCTGTTGTCTGGCCCCTTCTGAAGGAAATCCAATCAAATCACCCAGTTCCATATTTTTCAAGTGCACTGTCTGCAGGGTGAGATTTGGCACCTGATTTTCCTAAGCAGCTGCATGTTTGTAACTGGCCATGAAATCAGTGTCTGTAGTGTCTTGAAAAATGTGCCCAAGATTAGAGGATTCTTTGAAAAGCCAGAAAATTACTTAATTCCCTTGTGAGACAGGAAAGGAAAGTAACCATAATGGTACAAATACCTCGCAGTTTATTCTAAGATGAACAGCTTGTATCTTCATCAAAGAACTATGAGTATTTCAGATGAAGTGTAATACAGAAATTAATAG
This sequence comes from Chlamydotis macqueenii, assembly GCF_036417535.1. Taxonomy (NCBI): domain Eukaryota; kingdom Metazoa; phylum Chordata; class Aves; order Otidiformes; family Otididae; genus Chlamydotis; species Chlamydotis macqueenii. The sequence continues at coordinate 46,319,787 of NC_141560.1, read as the reverse complement.
CAGTTGCTGCTGAGGGCCCATTTTTCTACATTGCCATTGCATTAGCAAATTCACTTCAGGTTCAAAGGACCTTTGTTTTTTCTCTTGATATTTTCATAGTGGCACTACTTTGTCACTGGAAAATTCTCAAATGATAAGGTGAATAATTATACATGTGGATGGCACAGTCCAGTCTATTAAGGCTAGTTAGCTGCTGTATCTAATACAAATCATTCTATTTGGCATTTATCACACATGCATTCTGTTTCTGTATCCAAATCCTGCTGAGATACAGGCTCATAGTGTAGACGTTGTTTTTTGTAGCTTGAGAATCTTGTTCAGAGGGCTTCCTTAATGGAAGTAAGCAGTTTATTCTTCCCATCTTTATGCAGCAAAAAAAAATATAAAATATGTGGTTGTGACTTTTGTTTGAGTTATGTCTATCCTAGAAATTAGCATTGAGGAAGACCCACAAAAATAACAGCATAGGGTAAGGTTTTATCTTGTATCTGGCCCCACATACTATTGTGATGCTTTATGAAGCCATGAGTGAACTTCAATAGACCACTTCCCAGGCAGAAAATATACCTCAGGAAGAACAGGGCTTCAGTTGCCTCCTTTGTAATTCTGCAGGAGAATCAGGATCAAAGGTGGGAGCATTTGGCTTTGCATGCGGAAGTGCAACAGAGATTGTAGCTGTACCCTTCCCTACAGGTACGTCAGCACCCTTCCCTGCAGGTTACACCTTCTGATGTCAAGTCCACTCTCCACTAACAAGGCCTTCAACAAATTCACGTCACTTCTCACAAGAATAGAGATGCAAACCAATCTGGCCCAACTCCAAGATACACAATAACTTTTTATTGAGTAAACTGCACTGGACTTTCAGCATTTTTCATCATTACTTGTCGTAAAGACTGTGTATCCTTGAGTGGTGTTGAAGCTGCTGTCACATTCAGCACTAGAAGTGGCATCTTAGTTGTTTAAAAAAGCAATTTCACTGAGCTAAGTAATAAAGTGCCAAAACCACCCAAGGGCTTCAATGGAATCAGCATAAAACCTGTGTGAAGCTGAAAAGCAGAGAGTAATTTATGAAGGCAGAGCAATTATCAGAGATAGGATTCCATCAAGGGCACAGGAGCAAAACAACTTGACTCATATGGGAAACTGCAAGACTACCTTTAATGACTACAAAAGGTTTGTTCTATATTTCTGGAAATACGGGAACTCTGACAGAGCAGCAGCTGTTTGGTGCCACATCACCTGGTTAAGATAAAGGATCAGAGTGATTCCTTTGATACAAAGACATTAAAAAGACGTAGAGAAACCATGCAGACAAAATAGCTTATGTAAATTGCCTCTGGTGATGCTTCAAAATGCAGCCTATATGGATTAATCAATGTTAAAAGAAATAGCCAGCAGAATAAAAATTGCTGTGATGTGTCTAGACTTCTCTTCAGGGAAAGAATATATTGGTCCTGGGCCATGTCTCGTGATTTGTCTATGGAGTTACAGGATCAGCTATCATTAAGCACTGTTAAAAGATGAAAAGCTCAGTTTGGAAGCTAGGAGCTTGGATCTGGCAGGAGAAGGAGTGGCAGGTAACTGGATTTCTGGAGCCAGTTTTCAATAGCATCTGGAGCAAGTCATTAAATTTATTCCATGTGGGCAGCTGTTTGCATCAACCTAATAGTGATGACTATTTCCCTGTGGTTTTGTACACCTGATTGAAACATGCTTCCATTAAGTATTATATCATAGCAATGAGGACTTAATATTCATGTCATAAGACTACTGTAAGATGTTGTCCTTTACCCTACTCCTGTTGGAGCCCTATGTTTTATATATCGTTTTGATTAATCGATATGTACGAAACAGCAGCTCTAACATGACTCTAATTAAAGCTGCAATATTGGCCAGATTCTCATTTGGCATAAGTGGGTGCAGCTCTGTTGACTTTGGAAAAGTCATCCTCTGTTCTTACCAGAGCAGCATCCAATTTCACAGTGAGATTGGCATACAAAGCCGGAGCCGGCTGAGGCAGCCCAAGTATGTCTCAATCCAGAGCTGACCTGCGAAATAATAACAAAACCCTGAGAGCCCATATGTATGGCATCCCCAGGCAGTGTTATATGCCCAGCCAGGTGGCATTAAAGATTATCTGCCATCAGCTAAGAAAAGCAAATTTGTTACCCAGTTGATACTCCTTTCCTTGTCACTGGTTTTATTTCTGTCTTATTTTTTCAATAACAAAATTTGATGGAAAAAAAAAACCTCCAGATTAAAGTAATACTATATTATAACTGTGTTACCACTGTAGGTAATAACTCCAGTGCATAAACATCGAATTTTTTGTGCTTGAAGAAAAGGTAGCTCAGGCCATGGGGAAAATACTGTACAGCCTTTCATCTCACGGTTAGGTTACTAGACCAGCACCAAGGTATGTCAGTTCTTGCCATCTGATAAATTATTTATAGACTGCAGAAGATCAGCTGGTAATCTCATTGCACTTCTACAAATCTAGAGAGTGCCTGATATTAAATGAATCTCTAATAGGTAGTCTTGCACAGAGTGAGAGTTGATGCAAAGGTTAAACTCTCACATCACCTTGAAGTCACAATGGGGTAAATTGGTCATGGCCTGATTTGGAGCAAGTCATAGAATAGAATCATAGAATCATAGAATAGTTAGAGTTGGAAGGGACCTTCAACGGTCATCTAGTCCAACCCCCCTGCAAGAAGCAGGGACATCCCCAACTAGATCAGGTTGCTCAGAGCCTCATCCAGCCTGGCCTTGAACGATTCCAGGGATGGGGCATCCACCACCTTTCTGGGCAACCTGTTCCAATGTTCTATAACTCGCATCGTAAAAAATTTTTTCCTAATTTCCAATCTAAATCTACCCCCCTCTATTTTAAAACCATTACCCCTCGTCCTATTGCAACAGGCCCTACTAAACAGCCTTTCCCCATCTTTCTTGTAGGCCCCCTTGAGGTACTGAAAGACCGCTATCAGGTCTCCCTGGAGCCTCCTCTTCTCCAGGCTGAACAGCCCCAACTCTCTCAGACTGTCCTCTTACGAGAGGTGCTCCAGCCCTTTTATCATCTTTGTGGCCCTCCTCTGGACCTTCTCCAACTGGTCCATGTCCTTCTTGTGTTGGGGGCTCCAGAACTGGACACAGTACTCCAGGTGGGGTCTCACCAGGGCAGAGTAGAGGGGGAGAATCACCTCCCTCGACCTGCTGGCCACGCTTCTCTTGATGCAGCCCAGGATGCAGTTGGCCTTCTGGGCCACGAGGGCGCATTGCCTGCTCATGTTAAGCTTCTCATCCACCAGCACTCCCAAGTCCTTCTCCTCAGGGCTGCTCTCAATCCATTCTCCGCCCAGCCTGTCTTTGTGCCTGGGATTGCCATGACCCAGGTGCAGGACCTTGCACTTGGCCTGGTTGAACTTCATGAGGTTGGCACGGGCCCATCTCTCCAGCCTGTCAAGGTCCCTCTGGATGGCATCCCTCCCTTCCAGCATGTCAACGGCACCACACAACTTGGTGTCATAGGCGAACTTGCTGAGGGTGCACTCTATCCCACTGTCCATGTCGCCGACAAAGATGTTGAACAGGGCCGGGCCCAGCACGGACCCCTGAGGGACGCCACTCATGACCAATCTCCACATGGACATTGAGCCATTGACCACCACTCTCTGAGTGCGGTCATCCAGCCAACTCCTTATCCACCGAGTGGTCCGTCCATCAAACCCATGTCTCTCTAGTTTAGAGAGAAGGATGTCGTGCGGGACAGTGTCAAAAGCTTTGCACAAGTCCAGGTAGATGATGTCAGTTGCTCGTCCCTTGTCCACCGATGCCGTCACCCCATCATAGAAGGCCACCAAATTGGTCAAGCACGATCTGCCCTTGGTGAAGCCATGCTGGCTGTCACCAACAACCTCCTTGCTCTCCATGTGCCTTAGCATGGTTTCCAGGAGAATCTGCTCCATGACCTTGCCAGGCACAGAGGTGAGCGTGACCGGCCTGTAGTTACCAGGGTCTTCCTTATTCCCCTTTTTAAAAATTGGGGTTATGTTCCCTCTCTTCCAGTCATCGGGGACCTCACCAGACCGCCATGACTTCTCAAATACGATAGCCAGTGGCTTGGCAACTTCATCCGCCAGTTCCCTCAAGTCTGTAGTGTTGTATGTATTTATACTCCACAAGGAAACCATCTTGAGACAAGCCAGGTGACAATGACTAAAGAAGTTTGTAGGGGTGTTAATTTACTGCTCACATCTCTTGTGAAAGTGGAAAGAGCTATTATAAAGTTCCAACTGTTCCAGATACAGAGAAAATATAAGTTTTTGACCTTAATCAAAACTCGAAAGGGAATACTGAATTAAGACTGAAAGCTAAAATATAGTCTCTCTGCGTATCATGATAAATATGTAGGATAAACTGAACTGGGATATCTTGTTCCATTTGTGTTCAGCCAGACACATCCACATCTACATCCTACCTTAAAGTCAGTGAAGCAATTCCAGCCAAATCTGCCAACTCTTAGTTTGGGGTCCTTTGCTGTAGATTGCTTTGCATTCTGTGGAATAAGTTACATTTGCAGAAGACTTTGCTCATTTATTGTTAGTATACAACTTCTAGCTTTGTCCATTTTTTTATTATTTAGTTCTGCATCAAGGTCATAACAGCAAATTTACGCCATGGTAAGCTTAATTTCATGCTTCCAGGTTGTCAAGTAAAAAGAAGGTCATCACAGAAGGACATGAAAAGTGTGTGAAGGCAGAATATCTTTCTTCATAATAGTGTTACAAAAATGTTGGTTTTCATCATTATTTTCTCTATGCAACACTTTAAAATGCAAGCAGTTCTGCCTGATGACAGTACTGTGAAGATATTCAAGATGGCAGCTGGAAAAAAAAGAAATCTCTATGTCACGCATCTTTATAACAAATTGTGTTCACTTTTTATTTTTCACTGGTTTTCTTTGATGTAAATTTAAATTGTTTAGACTGAACATACCAGTAGGTTTTTGTATGGAAAATGGAACTGAGGAAGTGCAGAGTAGGTTTTGCCAAGAAAATTCAGTTTTTAAAAATCATTCCAGACAAGTTTGCAGAGGTATAAAAGTCTCTCTTCTGTAAAATTGTTAGATTATGTGTCATATTGTGACTGTAAAATGCTGAAGCTGTTTCTGTGTTGCCCACTGTCTATATCTAGGGACATTTAGATAGGCATTTCACAGTTTTTCTGGATTCATTGTTTATCCTTGAATGGACTTGATTTAGGGAATTTAGCTAAGTATAAAATCTAGCCATCCCTGACCTTCCATGGAAGTGTGTCTTAGTCTGTTCTAAAACAAAACTCTAGTTAAACAAGAGCTGCTACAGAATCACAGTTCATAGAACCTACAAATGGGGGCCAAAAAAAAAGAGTAAAATCCTGCTAAGAGGTCTGTGAGGAGGCTGATTCAAAACAAATTATAGAGAGCCATGGGTCTCATTCTCTTATCTGCTTATACAAGTTTTGTATTGTTGTTATCACACCTTAGTAACATCAGACTAAAACTGGTGTAAATAATTAAGAACCAAGTTTACATCACTTCAAGATGCCCTGGCCAAGTGGTGCACCTATAGCTATATTTTGCAAGATGAAGAGGGAAGAAGAAAGGTACAGAGGAGTGATATTATAGATAGACAGATATATCTCTCTACATATAGCTATATATAGATATATAAAACTTTAATGGCTTAGCTATGAGAGGATATTGGTACCTAGATCTCTGTATGTGTGCACACTTTAAATTACAAACAGAAAAAGAAGCAGCTCTTCAGAAGACAGTACTTGGGGTAGGGTCTTGCAGAGTTTGCTTAGGGGAGCATCAGCAACAGCTACGATGCTGCTCTGTTACAGGTTTGCTTGGCAGGCATCGGATCAGCCTGGGCTGCTGCAAAGGGGAGGTTACTTACTGCTGGTAGGGTAAGGAGGGAGTCAGCCTTTTGCGGGTGTCTTGAGCACACACTCAGTGTATGCTGGCAGCAGGAAGGATAGAGGCACCCTGGGCTGTGCTCTCAGTGCAGGAGGAAGCAGGGACACAGCTGTATCTAGATTTCTTTAAATATTTGTGGATAAGTGTGGTTAGGGAGAGGAAGATGAAGGCAGCAGGCTGATTTGCAGTATTTATGAAGTCCTCCTGAGAGCATCAGGGAGTGAGGGCAGTTGCAGACTCTTTGTCCTCCGCCAGTTAGTGACAGTTACTTCTCAGAGTGCCATTTTCCACAAACTATTGCGGTAGGCTAGACTAGATAGAAATGCCAAGAAGCCACAGCTGAGACCTGAATCCAGTTACCATGAGAAAGAAAACTAGATCAAGTCTTCGATTCAAGGGAAAGAGAGACATTACTGAAGAAATACTTGTGGAAAAACATAGAAGTCTTTGAACAGTTCCTGAACATTATATTAACTCAAGAGAAAAAACAAAGACATTAATTCTTACGGAAGGCGACAGCAGCAGGCCTGCAGGATTGTTAGGCTAAATTTCCGTAGCTTCTACCTTTTGTTTGCAGATGAATGCTAATCAATGCAAAGAGCTGAAAAATCAAGTATTGCTGATGCAGTACTGATTAAACTTCATCACTGAGATCACTGAGCTCAATTTAAAAAAAAAAATCTGTTCTACAGTTATATTTTTTTTTCCTGAGAACCCAGAGGTCATTCTTCTTGTCTCTGCTGTGTTCTGAATAGCGGAGGTGGGGTGCTTACAAGAGGGGCTGAACAACCAGAGAGTCTTTTCATGTCCCTCTTTCCCTTTTAGTATTTCTCATTTTCCAACAGGATAGCAAATGTGCTGTGCAGGCAAACTGAAAATGGGCAGGTGCAAAATCTTTGTATTTGACTCTGGAAAAAACTCCTTTCAAAAATGGAAACACACGTACCATGAGGCTGGGAAGAAGGCGGAAGGGAGAGTGAGGAAGTGGAGAAACAGCTTGTATTGGGACCTTTTATTAAGAAAGGTGTAAAAACACTTTCCTGTAGAGAAGTGGGTTCAACCATTGGAATTGTAAAACTCTTTTTGACTACTGTGTTTTACCAGCTTTGGAAATAATCCTTCAGCAATACCCAACACAGGTGATGGTATCAGAATTAGATAAACCTTCCCAAACACCTTTTCCATTGATAAAAGAATTGCAACAAATGTGCAGTGAGAATAGGACTACAGCAAGGATTTAGGCAGCAAGGCTTGCCTGCTCCTTCCTCAACCTCTTTTCATCCACTCCTGAGGCCTGAGCACTGGCAGCGACTGCAGGAGCCGGTGCAACTCAGGCTTGTTAACCTACAGCTGGTGTCCCACTGCAAGGAAGGACAGGCAGTCTTCTGTCTTTCCTTTGTTAAAACTACTGCCAGAAAGCTGCTCCTGCACCTCTCCGTTTCTATCTGCTGTCATAGAAAAATGTCATATAAAGGAAACAGCTGCTTTCTTACCTTCTACCTCATATTTGGGAGGAGGGGGCTATATTCACTGTGCTATTCTTCTACCTTAAAAAAAAAAGTTTCACTGTCTCTCCACATGTCAAAATTGGACTTTTTATCCACTACTGTACATAGAAATGTAATATTTCTGTTTGCAATTCCAATTTCACAGTCGAGCAGGATCTGCAGAGACAGACAATTCCAATAAAACTGCAGAAACATTTAATACAATGACTGGCAGATGGGGAAAGGGTTTGTGGCAGCTCCATTTTTCTGATTATGTTAACAAAACATGGCATGTGCTTTTCTAATACATAGACAACGGTTTCATTTACAATTTAAATCTGATGACTGAAACACTCATTAGATTACTTTTTTGGAGAATGTGTTTAGCACCTGAGTGATATAATAATACAGAAATAGTCATTTTTCTTCCCTAAAATTAACATTCCAGAATTGAGGTTTAAGGAAGTTACACAAGGTAATTTTAAAAATTGTTTACTTGCATTGTACCAATGCAATTTTTGCAAAGAATTTATGCATATTGATTCAGCAATTAGAAGACAGTAGCCTGTTTTGATTTACACTAGGAAGTCCTTTAAATACAGATAGGTATTTCAGAGCACTAATGGGATAGTACTAATAGAAAATACAAAGAAGAATCTCTGCAAAGTCAACATCATAGGCTCATTATAGAGTTTTCAAAATTCATTCCAAACAGTTTATTCATATAAAATTAGTTTGGAAGTCTGGACATTTGAATAAAATCTACCTAGCTAGCTAACACTTCTTATCAACCTGGTATCACAAGTCCTGGATAAAACATTCTGAGTTTTCCCAATGCTTGAACTTAGCTGTCTCAAATCTGACCTGTCTGATGTGTCAGTGCTCATTTACACATGTTGTCTGGTTTGCTGGAATCAAAAGTTGGCATGTATATCCTCTCCAGTTTGGTTACCCAAAAAGAAATTCCTCCTTTTAAGACATGATTCTGATTATTAAGTGGGTAAAATTATCAAATGTTAATGAGAGAAGAATTGAAGGACACACTGAAAGTTATTCTGCACTGCCCGGGTCAGGCAAATGCAGATCTCAGATAAAACGTGTGTTGGGTTTTGGTTGTTTTTTTTTTTTCCCTTTGGTTTCTCCAGCTGAATCAAAACGCATTTTTAATGCAAGTATAGAAACCAAGTGAAAATTACTTCAGCTGATTTTAACTAACCCCTGGCAAGCCTCAATCATTTAAGGTAACGGGGGAGTTATCATGTGATTTGCCATGTGATTTACTCCTATAAAATATTATCAGGTCTCCAGATGATGGAAAATGTGAAGGTAGTCCTTGAGGCACAATTTAATTGGTGATGCTGAAAGTCTGTGCTACAGTCCTTCTCATTTATAATCTCATCCTTTCTCCCTTTCATTCCCAAATAACACTGCTGCAGCGGTGGTGAGCCTCGCTAAAGTCTAGGAGCATTATCCTATATCTCTAATTAGTGGCCTTTTAAACATTGCACAGAGGAGGTAAGGGAAATTCACCTTACTTTTATTCCATTTGGCCTCATCTTAGGCTTACACATCAGGCTTCAGTTTCTAGCACTGCCCAGTCTTACATGAAAGGCTTTTGAAACTATATGAATTGCAGTTACCAAAGAAATGCCTTGCTGAAAATAGGTCCTGAAACACCACAGGCTGCTAACACCACCAGAATAAAGGCAGGAATCATCAGCAGTGATTCACAGGGCCTCATCATCCCTTTCCAAGCTAGGACTGTTTCACCGCACCCCTGCTCCCTTGGTTTGTCAGCAGGGCTATGCTGGAGTCACAGGGTGGTAGACATATCTTCTCATCCCGTCCTTAATCCTCCCCGCCTTTTTCTTTCCTGATGTGACACTCTCAGGCGACTCTCTGTTTCTCTTCTGTAATCACGGCTCTGTTCCCTTTCCATGCCTGACTCCTCTCATTACGGAGCCGTCCTCCTGCCGCCCTTCCAGCCACCAAAGTGCAGCAGACAGACCTGGCTCCTCTGACACTCTGGTCCCTCACTGAGTGCAGATTACGTTGATGCACTCTTTGCCTTTCCTGGCCTCTGCACGTTATCCAGAAAAGTAGCTATCTAAAGATCACACCTTCTAATTCAACAAATCTGCTCCCTGTGGAGGAAATTTAGGGGTGTGTCGCAGCAATTTATGCCAGCAGTTGAGGAGGTCAGCTAGCAGAGCTGCCATAAAATGGCAGAAAAATAGGCTTGAATGCTCTGAGGCAAAAAGCCAGCCCTGACTGATGTGGACCTGTACAACTGGTTTTATGCCTATGCCACCGCTCCCTGGGAGTCCTTTGTACAGTGTGGAAAATCAGGAATTAGCACAGTTTGGGTGCTTGTACGTGCCAACATACTCAAATGCCAGAAGCTGCACACCCAGGCTGCCTAGAATCAGAGGAGTACCATGTCCCCTCCTCCAAGGTCCGTGCAGAGCACAAGCGTGAGGGGAGTCGCCTGTTGGGCTGTGGAGCCCTGTCACTGCACTGATTTGTGTACGTTTTTCCACTCACATCAATCACATAAAGACACAGGAGGAAAGTCAGCTGTGATCTAAGTGATATCATGCACCCACAGAAAAAAAAGAGGCAGAGAAGTCCAGGCTCTTGGATTACTCATACTGATTTCAGAGAGATTTATGCTGGTGGGTTTTCTGTGAATGGGGGGAATACATGTCTACCAGCAGCCAGAATAAAGTCAGGAAAGCTTCTGGCTTGGGAACTGGGGGTAATTCTGAAAGAAAGCACTGATGAAGGAGGGGAGTGGTACCAGGGATGCTATTTCTAGAGTTACTTTCCACAGGAGGAAAAAACTGACATTTAAAACTGACAAAACCTGACATCTAAAGCTGGTAGCTCTGAAGAATTCTTTTAAATGGTGTTTCAGAGACAATTGTAAGCTGATATTGCAGGTTTCCACTGTGCACTGTAAAACAATGAGCTAAACGCCAGCAGCACAGTAACTCTATGGGTAAATGTTGCAGCTCACACATAACATAGGATAGCTGATCCTGTTTTTTCTGGAACAGGGAAGTTTTATTGTATCCCTCAGTAAAAAAAAAAAAAGGAGTAGAATGCACCTATGCTAAGCATAAAGAACTTTTTTATGGAGGATAAATTTATCACTTTCTTTATCTTCCCAATTGATGAAAATAGGTTGCAGTATAAAATTATATAGAGTTACCATATATAAGATAAATTACATAATACATTACATAATATTTAAAAATATTGCAATCTGGTTTTCTAGAACTTCCAGACAGAAAAATCCCAAGAAAAATAAAAAATGACTGGAGTGCTTTCTGCCACAGATTTTTATTTTCACCTTTTTTGTGCACTGTTTTTCTTTCTGTTTGGGCTTTTGGTTGATTGAGTGGGGTTTTATTTCACTTCCATAGCATGAATAGACTAGAAATATCACTGGGCTTTGTTTTTATGAAATTTTCGTTGTTGTCAGGCTGACAGGTTAGATATCTCTGAGCTCTCCTTAAATCAAACTGAGCCAGACCTTTTGTCATCATCGTGCATGAAGTGGTGCTACTGCCTCCTGGTTCCAAAAACAGCCATATTTTAAGCCATGGACTGCTGTGTTAGTCTTCTTCCCACCTTTTACAAGGTAAGGCTGAGGTAAGAATGGTCCCTCTTAGTTTTCATTCTTCTTAGGAACTGACCTTCTTCCTAGACAATCTGTGCTTCTTATCAGCCTTGCCTGTAGGATGTCACTAGCAAGGCTTCTGACCATACCTATCTAGATGTACCACTTCTGTAGCATTTACCCTGAGGCAGTATCTAAAGATGAGTTTTCTCCATCTCAGAAATATTTTATGGGTTTTCTTAAGGGAGGGGGAAAACGATTTTGAAATGTATTGTTTTCATCTTATGCAAAGTTCACCCTGACAGTCGGCTGGTAAGGATCAAAGCTTCATATGGCACGTTGAAAGGTCAAAGCATGTATTAAATTGTGCACTGAAAAATCAAAGCTTTGTAATTTACAGGCAATAGCTCAGAAATTCATACTTGAGGAGCAGGGTCAAAAGAAAGCTTTTATCCCTCTTAATTCAGTTGGCAGCACTGTTCCTTTCCATGTCATAGTAGTGCCTTCTGCTGCTGCTGCCGCCATGCAGGTCTGTTGATGTTTCTCCTAAAAATCTCAGGGCATGCAAGGCTCTGTGCTCTCAGCATCCTCCTGCTATGGCACACTTGCTTCAGGACTTAAGAAAAATGTATTTTTGGAAATGTTTGACAGTAGTTTTTCTGCATCTCAATCTCCTCTTGGTAACATGGATGAAATAATGTCCTTTACATGACATTTGTGAGGATTGTGCTTGCAAGTAAGCTGGGGCATTTTTTGAGATCTCTTTGTGAAAGATCCCAATGATACATTTACTTTATCCATGTATACAATAAAAACATTATAAACAATATTAATTCTAAATTTAAAACCTCATTTCTAAGTAATACTGATTTGCTTCAAATATCAGGCTCCAATACTTTTACCTCACTTGATTGTAAAATTTTGAGAGGATAATGGCTTATTGCAGCCTTGCTGACACAGAAGAGTTACATTGTTTTGGTTACAACCTGAGCATGGGTATAGATTTAGTTAAATTACTCCATATCCCACGTGAATAGTTTTTGTGTGTAACTGATTCATATGGATTTCACTCAGTTCAGTTATCAAATTAACTGGATCTGTAAAGGATTTGTATTACTTTTAACTACATCAATTTAAAAAACAGCTGAATTAAACTGGTGCAACATGCTTATGTATACAAGGCCTAGGAAGAGGAAAAATAATTTTTATTTTACCCTTCTTAGAGCTTTGTTCTTACCTCACTTTCACAGATTCCTGTCCGTGAAGGATGATTTCAAAAAGTCCATGGAGCCATAGGGTAAAAGAGATCAGAATCAGTCTATTTTCTAGATGATCTCTCTCTTACTATTGTTTCTAGCGCTAAGTGTAGTGCCTATTAATGCCAAGGTTTAGCAGTGGCCTGGCCAGAGAAACACTGGGGAAGTGGACACATGTCATCTGCCTTACTCAACCTCAGCAAAGTCGAGGCTCTTCAGCACAAAGCTGTTCCCTCGCACCCCTGCGCACTGCCCTGTCCCTGGTTACTCAGAGCCTATGTTTCTGTCACTGCAGTTCCCTTTCTGTCCTGACCAACATGGGGATATCTGTAAGCTCTTGATGCTCCTGGAAGAGTGTAGACTATTGCAGACAAACCAGAGGAAAGCAGTAAAAACAAACAGAGGACTAGAAAGAATTATCTATGAGCAAAGATTGAATGAGCTGGAGTTATTTAGCCTGAGGAGGAGACTGAGAAGACCTGCTAATAGTCTTCAGAGATAGAAATGTCTGTTCTCTAAAGGAAAGGAACACCCCATTCCCCTTTTTGCCTGAATGAAGAGGTGATGTCCCAGGCCTAAACTGCAGCATGAAAGATTTGAGTTAGATGATCAGATGTTCAGCTTGGAGAAGAGAAGACTCCAGAGAGACCTGATAGCAGCCTTCCAGTACCTGAAGGGAGCTTATAGGAAAGACAGGGAGAAACTCTTCAGCAGGACCTGTTGTGATAGGACAAGGGGTAATGGTTTTAAAATAGAGGGAGGTAGTTTCAGACTAGACATTAGGAAAAATAATTTTTACAATGGGGGTGGTGGAACACTGGAACAGGTTGCCCAGAGTGGTGGTAGATGCCCCATCCCTGGAAAAAATTCAAGGCCAGGTTGGATGAGGCTCTGAGCAACCTGATCTGGTTGGAGATATCCCTGCTCCTTGCAGGGGGATTTGACTAGATGACCTTTAAAGGTCCCTTCCCTAATTATTCTATGATTCTATGAACAGAAAAACCTCCTCATCTTAAGAAAACAGAAGTACCAGAATAGATAGCTCAGGGACACTGCAGCTTCTCCTTCATTAGAAGTCTAAGAACATTGTCCCATGTCGGAAGCATATAAAATAATACCACAGGGTACTTTTTAAACCTATTTTTCTATTATTGCTGTGTGCTCAAGGCATTGTTTCTCCCCTATTTATGCTTCTAGTACACGGGGAAAATGGTTTTCTTCATTCCAGAATGACCAACTACAACTCAGCTCCTGAAGCACAAAGCAGAAGGAAAATTTATTTGAACTTCACTGGGAAAAGAAGAAATAAAAAAGAAAGAAAGGCAACTGCCTTATTGTCTAGAAAAATAGTCATTGTTTGGTAGGCATAGTGGTTGGGTTTGAAATGCACAGTAATATTATCTAAAACTGAAGTTCTTTTAGCTAGCATGAAAGGTTGCAGAGTGCCTCCTGCCTTCACAAATCAGGTTTTTCTCCTCATGTCTCTTGAAATTCTACTCTTATCACATCTCAGTTCAGTGAATCAAAGCTCTTCCATTTTCTTCTGCTCCAGTGTGATACTGAACTCGAGCACAAGTCCAAAACAGTTTTGTAATCATGAAAGAATCACTAATCCTCAAAGTCTCATCCAGTACAGAGTACTTATGCCTGTTACCAATGTGGGGGACAGTCTGCCACCACTCTCCTGCAGTGGGACAAAACCACCTATGTCCCATGCCTGGCAGCCTGGGTAGGGGCTGCACTCAGCTCTGCCTCAGTTACATTGGAGCAACTATGGATTCCATAATTTAAAAAAAAAAAGGAAAAAACAGGAGGAAGTAGTCTTTCCCTCAAGGAGTTCTAAGTAGTCTTAGACCTTTAGACCAAGTAGTAGTCTTAGACCAAGTTTAGCATGTTACTTGTAGGAAATGTGTATCGTGTACTTCCTGAGAGACATCTGGTATTAACCTGCTAGCTGACTTTATCCGCAGCATCATTCCTCCAGAAGCAGAAGAATGGCTTCCAGTCCTCTAGAGACTCTCTGCCTGCTTTACTGAAATGTTTCTTTCCCTCTGAAGCACTACGAAGAAGTGAAGGGGAAGAATCCATATGCCTACAGTTCCTCTTTGTTGTGTCCAGTGCAGGGTTTGTGTACCCCATCTCATCAACCATGATTCAGGGATCCTTGTACCACTGTGAGGGTGCTCTAAAGCTTATATATACTTATGTATATCACAAGGTTTTATTCTGTTATCCAGATCTGAAGAATAAGATCACCCTTTTTATCTTTTCAAAATTTCCACGATCTCTCAGGAGGAAAAAGCTATGCCACCATGCATACAGAGACCTCTTATGTTTGCAGGCTATTGTCATATAGCGTTCCATATAGAACACAATTGTCATTTTCTTTAGCTTTATTGTACCAGTCATGCTAAGTAGGAAGATACCAACTGGCACAATAAAACAGTGGATAACTAACATGTGCTGTTATATGTTACCCCTTCTGCAAAAGGGGCAGTGGCAGGGGGGGAGGGGAGGGGGATGGGGAGAAGGAAGAGAGAATAAACAAAACATGAAACAACAGCCCTCCAAGTTCTGTAATATAAATTCCCCTACTGAAATATCTCAGCTACTCAGGGGAATAAACATAGGGAAAAAAAACTCTCTGAATAATTTAAAAATCCATTTAAAAGTCTAGAGTATAAAGGAGCTATCAAGGCAAGCTACTCAGAGGCTGTCAGGTCTGAGAGTAATCCCTATGCATCTTCACAGCAGCCTCCTGATCTCCGTCAGCTGCTTGTGGGAGCTGTGTGGAGGCAGCCTGTCGCTGCAGCCACCTCTTACCCCACTTCTGAAGTGAGGAGCTATTAACGCCCATAGAAAAAGCTGAAACCAGCTTCATATCTCAGGCCTGGGCTGCTCTGTCAGAAAGCAGAAGTGCCCCCACAGATCTTCTCTTTTGCCAGCACTGTATTCCACAGGGTGTAATGAATTATTAGCAGGAAGTTTGATCTATATAGTCCAACAGCAGAGTATCAGATGATTCATCTGTTCAGGCAAGCAGTGCTCAGGCACCACGCTAAGTGTGTGCAGGGCAGGGCAGCGGTTAGGTCAGGAATCAGAGTCTTCACCTCAGGCGGTTGCTGAATCACCGTGGGGTTTTGAGCTTTGCTTTGTGAGTTTTGCCCTCGGTTCTTTCTTCGATCCCTCTGCAAATAGGGACAAAGAGGTATTTGTGAGCAGAAAGTACTGACCGCTTGACATGCTTTCAAGAAAGTTGAGAATGAGCAAAGGACTGCAAAGCCGCCAACCTGCACCTTGCTTAAAGTTTGTTGCACCATTGCAGCCAGCTTCACTAAAGACACAAGAGCCTGCTGCTATGCACGACAGTACGTTTCCAGCACATTTACCATCGCTGCGTGTGCAGACTGTGTGATGAGTGTAGTACGGTTAGGGAGTGTGGGTTAGAAAAAAATGGTATGCTCACTCAGAAGGCTAATGATAAATAGCTTTTATTCATTTATTCTTTCTGACATGAAGAACCTAATCTGCAAGCCAACATTTACAAACTCTTAATCCCACCTTTTGTTGCGTGTAGCTGAGGAGTCCCTTTTGCCCCACTTTGTTCCTTTTCTCCAGATAAAAGAAAGGAGGAAGAGAGCAGAGAGAGGCAGAGGAAACAATTATGCCCTCATGGTGTCCATGCTGTCTCACTCTCAGTGAGACCTGCAGCACTCAGCACACATAAACCAGAATACATGTGTGAATTCTCCTGATCTGTTCTAACTAAACCATACTGCCTTTTCTGAGCAACCTGATCTGGTTGGAGATGTCCCTGCTTCTTGCAGAGCTGTTGGACTAGATGACCTTTAAAGGTCCCTTCCAACCCAAACTATTCTATAATTCTATGATTCCCTCTTGAAAAATAAACCACCAATATTTTGCATTGTTGGGAATAGTGGCATTCTCTTTTGTATTTTGTGGAGCAAGAAAAAGCTTTCAGAGTTTAATAGCAGAGCATCCAATTGCGAGTGTTGAGGTGTGCACTTGCTGTTCAAGTTATTGTATACTCATGCAATAAAATTTCAAGATGCTTCACTGGATGTAATAGGAAAAACTATTAATGGTTTTAGGCACAACAGTATCATTTTAAATTTAATGTCCTGCATGCTCATCTTCACACTGCTCATTGAGATTAATATACCTTTTATTGAGTATTAATTAAATTCTACCAACAATTTCGCAGTTGTCACTGACCCACTTAACAACATTGATGAACAGAAAGGCAGTAAGAGAGCACAATCAGGACAATCACCTTCTCTAGGAGCTGTAGAGGGCCCATGGGACAAAGAGATGGGTAGTTTTGACTGAATTAGGCAGAAGGGAGTAGTGAACACAAAGACTAATCTATTTATTATAATATTAAACTTACATGGTTCCCATATTTGCCCCATTCCTGTAGGAAGAGCATGCTGTGAGTGAAACGCTCTGAGACCAGTAGTCACCTGTCCTATTTTGGTGTCACAGCAGAGAAGCCAAGCACAGGATGGACTGAATCCCCCCTCACCCCTCCTCAGCTAGATTTGAAACCTGCTGAAGTGAAAGAAAAGCCTGCATGCTGCTACCTGTACCCTGCTCACCTATAGTGAAATAAAGCTTTATACTACTGAGGTTGTCCAGACACCATGTCGTTTCCAGATAAAGCTCATTTGCAAATGCATTGTAAATTTTTTCAGAACAAATAGAAGGAGGCATGGCTCCAAAAACTGTGTAGAAATACCAAGAATATTTTCCATTAACAGATAGAAATATCGGAGCAGAGGGTGGAAGGGATTTGTGTATGTAAGTCGTCATTTAGAAAATAATTTCAGGGCACATTCTCCCCGGTGATCTCAGCTTAAATAAGCTGAGGAGTCAGAGGATTTAGCTCAGAGGTGCAGTTAACAAGCTTCCTCAAGATATTGCGCCAGACTGCACTGCCTGCCACTTAACTATTATCAATTGAGAAAAGGAAGTAAGTTTCTGTTTTGTCTAATGAATGAAATGAGGGCCTGAAGAAACCATTTTTATTGCTGTAGTTACATGAATAATATCAACATAAGCTAGTCACAGTGAAGAAAATTATCTCTCCATTTTCAGTCACCAACTGTACAATGTCCCTGCTTTTTAACATCCGACTGAAGCCTGTTTCACTGTTGCCAACGTGAACTAGACACCAATTGATTTAAAAAATGAAGGTGCTATGTTTCAACAATAGCTTCAGGGCAGTGAATCAAAACTACTCACATGCTTGTGACTGACTCTCTCTGTAGTGGCTGAATCCCTACAAAGAAGAGATCAGCTCTAATAATGCACAGCTGATCTGGTTTTTGTGTATCCCAAACTTCTCATCATATTCGAATTGATACAGTGGACAAAGACTGCAGTTCAGCAGCATGGTGGTTTGCCTGTTCTGACGAACTGATGTGTGAGATCTGTGCATGTAGCCAGAGAGCTGCAGATCAGGGTAGGAAGATCCTCAGGTCTCCATAAAGGACACTAACATCTTTTGGGACAGAAGAAAAACCTCCAAACGTACACTTTTCTTCTAATATGGCAGAAAACTTTGTATTCCTTCTGCCAGAAAAGGCTTTCAGAACAATAAGAGTGGACCTTAAATTACAGGCTTTTTCCTACTTCTCAGCACAGCATGTCCATGTGCAATTTCTCCTCAGCAGCACCGTGTCACTTTCTTTAAAATAACAGTCCAGAGCTGTTCTGTGAAATTGTTCAGCCTTTCAGCAGCATGAAGGTACAGACTGCTGCTTCTCCCCTCTCTGGCGCGAACCTTCCCCGCTCTGCCTCTCCCCTTCCCAACAAGCACTGTAGGACAGAGTCTCTGGGAACTGTCTTTCCGTCATTTCCATGTAGTGTGAAGTAAATTGGATGGGGAAGGTTTTATAACTGTGTTTTCTTTTTCTTTTCCAAAGAAACCAGAAAGAATAGCTATTGTGCTTCTTTCAATGGGCAAAACTCAGTTCTGAATCCACCAAAGTTACTCCCCTTGTGACAGGACTGAATTTACCCCAAAACATACTTGCTTCTTACTTTGCATTCAATCAGCTGTATTATGACTTAACACTTGCATACAAAAATGAATTATACCTGTTTGACTTTTTGTTAATTTGCATACTTCAGCCAAGTATAAAGAAAAGAGACCTTACATCCATTTCTGTGCTTTCTGTGTGTGGCTCTTTAGCTCCACTGTCTGGTAGTGACTTAAAATTTTGTAAATAAATGTGAAATCATTTATTTTCTGATCTAAGTAAGATGTTGCTGTTGTGCTCCGCAAGCCAGGGGGTATTTAATGTTTCTGGGTGGTATAGCTGGCTGTCAGGTATAGTAGATGAAAAAGGCGTATTGATGTTAAATGCTTGTTTGCTCTTGAATTAAGCATATTTAATATTTTACTTGTTATGTTAATTAGAAATTATCTCAAGTTATAGAACTCAAATCTATTACTTCCAGGGTTCTTGTGTATTATGACTCAAAATCCTGGATTGCTCCATTTAAGGACAGGAACATCCTGAAACTTAAGAAGAGACACTCTTTAAATATTTCCTTGGCTCGCCTTTCCTTCTCTGTTCTTCAGGGTATTATCATGAGCTCCTAAATAAAGAATTTTCAAGAAATAATTGTGTCCATTCTGTTCCCTTTTCCATCCTCCCATTAAACTCCTTTTGAGGAGGCTGTTATATTTTTGGAGTGCTTGCCCTAAGCAAGTTCCCATCTGTATGCTAGGTAGTGGGAAGAGGGGCAGGCAGCAGAAGAAAGAAAGGTTTTAACTTCCTTCTGTAGAGACGATACTCAAGATATCATGGTAAGGACCCTGGTACACACCGTTAGTTGGGTGGGCACACAGAAATTGTCTGAGTAAGTGCACAGCCAGGTTCCTGAGAAACACATTTTCTTTCAAACCAACACTGCTGACTTTGAAAGAAGTACTAGGCAGCTGCACAGTCTTTACTGCAGAAAAGAATAAGTACATTCAAAGCCCAAGTCTGCCCTCTTGACTTTCTTCTATCAGAGGACCTTATGAAAAGGCATAGTCTGAGCTTGATTCACGTGCACTCAGTATAACAGCTTCAATCCACAGACATTACAAAAACATCACCTGCCTTCTAGCAGCACTCGCCAGTGGTTCAGGATCTGCGGAGGGGATCTGAGCTTCTCAAACCGAGCCCTCAGTTCACCTGAAATCTGGGGAATGTAGAATAACATTTTTTTAATGTTTTCAAAAAGAAAATAAAAGGCAAATACACAACAGAGCACATGATTTCACCCTTTCTATCTTTGTCAACCCCCTCCTCCCATATCACTCCTCCCACCACCTTGGCTCAGGAGCTTTTGCTACACTAAGTCTAAATACATCAGTAGGTTTCAGCTGGAGGACACAAGCATGTCTTCCTATACCTGTTTACCATTTTTGCTACAGTTCAATAAAAATACAAGCATTATACTTTAAGGAAACTAGAGGAACTAAATTAAACGTGACAGAGATGCCATCTATGAATTAAAATAATTGAAAATAATGCCTCTTGTATTTTCATAGGCAGTCTTCCTGGACTAAGATGTAGTAAGGTAAATACAAGGATTTTTTTTTTTTAATTTCTCTCTGTGCCCATGTCCTGTGCCCACCTGGAAGGCACTGCAATGACCCCAGCACTGGGTTGCATTTTCATCCACCGCCTTGCACCTCCTGAGCCTGGCAGGCTACGCACAAAGTGCCTGTTGGTCCTGTCTCTCCTACTTCTCTTCCAGAATTTCCTCCTTCCCTTTCAGCACTAAAGCCCGAAGGGGAGGGCTATGCAAACATCATGCCAAATATTCATGAATATATTTCTGTGATAGCTCAGGAGATGCTTGGCTTACTTTATTGCCAAACAAACACTCAAACAAGCTAGGGATCCTGAAGAGACTTATCTATGCCCTTAAAAATAACAAAGTTGAGCACAGTGTTTACAGGTAATTTTTCTGGGCTATCTTCTTAGCTCTGCCTGAAGTCAGGACTTCAAGGGTTAAGCTGGGGGTGCATTTCAACCTTGTCGCTCTGTTCTGTTCACAGGTCATTTTAAAATGTCAGCACCAAGATACTGCTAACTTATTACGACTGATCTTAAACAGTCTAGTGCTTCTCAGTTATAAAACCAGCCTTTCAGTTCACCTACAAAATATTTTTTTTTCCTGACAGATGGATAATAAGCACATGGAATAAATAGCTTTTATAACTGACTGGTTGGGCTTGAAAGTGTATGTTTTGTATGCATAAAAATGTATACAGGCCAGCGGTGTCAAAGGCTTAAAAGGAAAGATCATTACAGCTTCTGCTAAATGCAGCTATGCTGCTAAATTGCCTGTGATCCTAGAGAGCAAATCTTGCAAGAATAATCTATGGTTTCCCAGTCAGTTGTAAAAGTCAGATTCCTTTGAACACAGTCTTCCTTCATGTAGCACCCACGTCTCCATTACCTGACACGCAGTTTTTGAAATATTAAAGCACTTTTTCAAACAGCTTTGTTGCCACACGAAGGACAACTTGAAGCTGTGTAAAATATTTACAAGGAAAATCAAAGACAAAATAAAAGCAAATGCAAACCAGAAAATATTCCAGTCATACAGGCCATGTCAAGCAGCACCAGACTCCCAGAAATTAAGATTTATTATATAAGCAAGTCTTGAGACATTCCAGCTCTGTTGTGTTGAGAGTTGTTAGGCTGAACTGCTGTGTGGAAGATATGGTCTGCAACCTGACTACAGTCCGAGCTTTCCTTTCACACCTTTTATAAGACAACTTCATTTGAAATAGGACAAGGAGCCTTCCACCCCTCTGTGATTAAATCATATCTATAAGGGATCACAGATATCAAATCATACAAAATGGAGGACTTTACCATCTGGTGGTTGCCTAATTGTTGCTTTGCAGTAGGAGCTGTTGGGGTTTGGTCAGTCAGCTTTTATCAGTCTTAGGAAAGATGTTGAAATTGTTACGAGGACAGAAATTAATTCCTCTTTCATCCTGTAGGCTATCAAGGCTAATGTTAAGCCAATACCATGTAACACTAAGTCTAACTTTTGCTGTCAGACTGACTGCCTCGATTCTGTGGCACCCAGCCATCATTTTTATCCTGGCATTTAATAATCAGTTTATGCCTTCTTCTAAAGCATGAAGGCAGCCTCTGCTCAGATGTCACCAACCTCAGCACAATTGCCAGTTGCCAGCTAAGTGCAGGCTTTACCTGTCGCAAGATCCTGGACTCCTCCACTTTCCAAGCTAGCAGATGTCTCATAAACTTTTATCCATTTCTCCTGCTCTCAAATGAGACTTAAGGTACATTCACTGTACCAACCATGATTATCTGGTCCTGAAAAACATTTTGCTCCTGACAGCCTAATTAGTATCATCAAATTACTATTTATTAAATAGACTGTGGTTTAGAACATTGGTGTCCATTGAAAACAGACATTAAAAGACAAAGACTTTGTACATATCTATCCATCTTTCATTTGGGTGTCATATCTAACCATTGTCAGTTAATCATTGTCAGGCAAAGTCAGTGTCTCAGCTCATTGGTGACATAATCAGTTCCTTTGATTTACAAATCAGGATATTAAGAATATATCTCCATGCCACAGCAGCACTGCTGGCAAAATGATTCAGGTGTTAAAAATAAACTTTTGTTGGCTAACTTTATTTTTAAACTCAGAACATTTTAGTGATCAGGTTTATGGAGTATCCCAAAATAACAAGTTTACCATTATAATGAGGGAAGGAAAAGAAACACATTGCTGCCACAGGGCAAGAATGACTGGGTAAGGGCAGAAAGACTGAAACCAACTTTGTCAAGGTAGGAAACACCTGTTTTGAACCAAATTTACAAATCAGGGTTACTGACTTTCCATCTTGTTCTGAGAGTAGTTATTCGAAGCCAGTCAAAACCAAATGCTATTACAAATTTATTTGATGGACTGGAAAGTAGATGGATACTGCTGACAGGAGCATGATGGATGAACTTGGGAAAGAATATGAAAATAACAAAGTCCAATATATTGCTTGCTTCTTAGAAGATAGATGCTTGTAGTTGTTTATATTCTACAAAAGTCACAGGCAGTAAACAGCCTAAACCATTTACCTGAATTTTTTGTCTATTTTAAGCTTGCAGGCAAGTTGTGTATTACAAAGTGACCTAAATATTAGATTCAGATAAGAATTTTTACAATACCCAAGACTGACCTGCATAGGAAAGAATTCTCTTTAGTTAAACAAGAGGCTGCTTCAATTTTTTTAATCCGTATTTACAAGATTTTGTAAGTTACAAAGTTTTAAACAAAGATAGAATATGTTATTTAAAAATTCTAACATACCAAATGAATGTAAATTACATTGCCATCAGAGAAATGAACTCATCATAAACAGCATCTTTATGGAAAATTTTGAAGAGGAACACTGCAGATAAAGGAAGAAAATCTCATTACACCATTGCAAGAATGTGTGATTGTAATAGTTCTTGACATCAGCCAGCTATATATCTTACAGAAAACCACAGGGGGAGTAAACACAGAATCTCTCATCAGAAACAAATTGATACTTGAAACTCTTGCAAGGAGGGTTCTGAACTTGTCTCCTCACCCTAGATAATGCTGTTTGAGAAGCTATGGAAAGGAGCCTCAAATATTCTACAGGTGGGAACCAGACATCGGACATGTTTGCATATCATTAGCTGTCTTCCTCTGTCAGTACCAGACAGAGCCACTGGTGATAGACTCTCAGCCTCCTCCTCCCATTACAGTTGTGCTACCAAGCACGTTCCTCTTTTCCTCTCTTCCTTGCACAGATAGGAAGAGCCAAAACGATACAGAAGAGCAATTATACAGTCCAAACATAACAGGAGAAGTTTTGTGCCCTGACTTTCATATACTGTTTGTGGGATGGTCAGGGCCAACATTGTGCCCTGAGAGGCCAGAAAAGGCACCTCCTCTCCCAAGTCTGTTACAGGTGAGCCCACTCTGCCTCAGTGGGTCACCTCATGGGGACAGCAGGTGACCTAAGCACAAGGTGCACCAGCTGTGCCTGACTTTCCTCTCAGACCACATCTTTCATTCAAGAGGAGGAGAGAACGCATCAGGCACAAATCTTGGTGAGATAGGAGAGCAAATCACGAAGAGACCAGCAGCCCCCCCCCCCTCTCCCCCCCCCGTTTAACAGGAAAATGCAAGATGGTGAAAATTCCAATTTTGAGGTAACATGTCAGGGGAATAACAATTAGTGACACTGGAGAAGCCCAGTTTGATATTTTATTTAACGTCAGAATCACTTTGAGTTTAGTTTTATTTTCATTTTTTTTTCTTCTTTACAGACTAGTTGAGTTGCTAGCACTTCTAGGAAAATAAATTGAATGCTGGAAAGATTTATATTCAATGAAACATGCTCAGAGATGAAACTCAAGACTACGAAAAGATCTGTGCTCTTGCCTGGGTTATTCGTAATACTTTCAGCTCTTAAAATAAGACAAGATCTTGCACATCTAACATTTTTCTCAAGATGTCCCAAAACTAAGAAGATAAGACCCTGTTCTATTCTTCTTGTTTTCTCCTCATCTGGTAGCAATCCACCTATAAATGCTCTGAGCAGTTCAGGCTATCTGTATGTTTAAAAGTATGCTTAAGAGATATGTGACAGCCCACAGTATTTTCCTTTAATATCTTGAGTTTTCCAGCCCACAATAATATTCATCAACCTAGCAACTTGTCATGGTTTAATTCCAGCCAGCAACTAAGTGCCACGCTGTCACTTGCTCACCCTTCCCCCTCCCAGGTGGGGTGAGGGAGAGAATCAGAAAGAAAGGAAAGCTTGTGGGTTGAGATAAAGATAGTTCATTAGCACAGCAAGGAAGAGATAATAAAATATAAAGATAATAGAAGGTGCAAAATTAATGATGCACAATTTCTCACTGTCTGATGATCCGACAACTGACACAGCCCATCCCGAGCCATGACCACAGAACGGAACCAAAAGCAATCTCAGAATGATCCCAAGCAGTGATCTCAGAACAGCGATTTCCCAAGCAGCAATCTCAGAACCACAATTTCCCAAGAGAGAGAGAAAGTTGCATTCTGGCCGACCTCCTCTTATATACTGAGCATGATGTGTATGGTATGGAATACATCCTTTGGCCAACTTGGGTCAACTGTGCTGGCTGTACCCCTCCCAGCTTCTTGCACCTGCACATTGGCAAAACCTGGGAAGTTGGAAAAAGTCTTTGATTTCTTAGCAATAACTAATAACGTCAGTGTATTATCATAGTTCTTCACATTCCAAATCCCATATTAAATCCAAAACACAGCAGCTACTGGAAAGAAAATTAATTCCATTCTGGCTGAAACCAGAACACAACAGTTGTGGAATATATAATAGTCATCATATGATGTATAATGGTGTTTAAAATTGAAACCTTTGGCCATTGTCTATCCAGCTGTGAAGTGGATAACCCATCTAGTTCATAAGACAAGGCATCTCTTGTTTATTATCTGAGATTTCCCTCCATGAAGGACTCTCCTGCACATTTTTATTTGGAACAGTAATAAAAAAAAAAAAAAATCTATAGAAAGACACCAAAACAACTGTGCTAATGCATTTATAAACATCAAGTAGAAACAAAAATTGGCTATTATTATATTGAACACCTGTAATGAAAACATTTCTCAAGCTTCTACTGAAAATGATTAGCTCCTAAATAAATATTGCTGGGATGTATTTGAAGACATCATTTGCAATTCACGTCTGATTTACTTTCTAATTAAACAGTGCTTACAAAAGTACTAATAATGGAACACATGTAAAATCATCTAGTACAAATACCCAGAGTGATGCATGTCTTCACATTTCCTACTTGAGTGCAGAGCGTTTATGAAATCCTGAGCCTCCAGCAGCTTTTCTCACGTATTCAATTTGGGGAGGGGGGGAAGGTAGAGGGAGGGCTGAGCATGAAACAATAACATTGCTTTAAAGGGACCTTGTGAAATTATTTTAGTAAATATGCTGCATTCTTTAAAATAGACAAAGTTCTGGAGTAAAATAAGCTTTGTTAGAAAATCTTTATGGAGAGCCATGCAGTAAATTTCTGATATAGAAAACACATCTTTAAATGTCGTATACACCTGCCAGAAACCCACTCTTCAAGCTCTTGTCCAGAACTTAAATTCCTGATACTGCCTACAACCTGTAGGATGAAATCACAGCGTTCATTTTACAAACAGAACCTCAGAAAGATGAAACATCTGACCTTGCTGGATTTGAACATGCTCTGTAGCAGCTATATCATCCCCAAGGCCTTTGCACACCAGTTGGTAAAGGTTCAATAGAACTTGATTATTTTTTATACTAATCACAAAGCACAAGTGTTATAAAGATTTATATAATAAGTTCAAATCTCTTTTCTGATTTGCAGTGCATATATGAAATGAATACACTGAACAGACAAAACAAGGCAGATAAAAAATCTGGACACATTGTTTGAATAAAATCTATGAATTCTCTTTCACAGCATCTATGGAGTACTTGTATAGGATTTCTGAACTACTTGTATAGCTTTTTTATGCTCACAAAATCACTTATAGAAAGAAAGGATCATGCATATACACATGAACACGTTTATATATTGCATTTATGCAGCTGGCTGGAAAACGCTTTGTGGGTTTGTGGAAAAAAAAACAGCCAACATCTGTGACTGACACTCTTGAGTAACCAAGAGACTAAACTATGTTCAAATAAACCACTGAATATGTTTCAAGGCGTAGCAAAGCAGAAAGTCAGCTCAGAGCTGAAATGATATTCAAAACAATTAGAATTCTAGCTGGATTCAGCTGTGCTCATTTCTTTTCATACTCATGAAGCTTTGGAGGTAATCTAGGTAGCAAAGTCAAAACACCTATTTCAGGTAAGTACTTGGCCTGCTGTGACCCCTCAAGGCATGTTCTTCATCCCGTCGGGTGAACAGCAGCAGAAATATTTGACAGCTTATTTGACAGCTACTCAGGTTCAAAACTGAAAACTCATTGGAAGCCCAGCTTATTTCATTATGCTCCTTTAAACTGTGTCCACTTGTAATATTAGCTGGCTATTGTCAAGCACAAATATATTCCCCAAACCAGGTCAAGGACACTGCTGAGAGAACCTAGGATTTGGCAAATTCTGTTTGACCAGCACTGCAAATTCGAACAAATCAACATCTGCTTGTGAATAACCTGTAAATACAAAAGGAGACTAAATTTGTCAAACAAATTCTTAACTTTACAGTGTTTACCCGAAGCTACTCCCTGCTCCAGATGCCCTTTGGTCTCAGCTGGTGTTCTTTATGTACCCAGTATAGGAAAATATCCATACTGGAAATAACTGAGGTGCTATGAATTTCAGAGAAAAGATGTTTACTCCAAGCTTCTGTGCACGTATACATGGATTTGACTGTGGAAAAATCCTGGTGCTTCTACAGTAACTCACCTTTATTTATACAACAAGAACAGTTTAACTTGATCAAAGTCTCTCTGAAACAAACAGAGCAGCTCAGCACCTGTGGCTCCGCAAGACTCGGGCTGGTTCATTAAGTCTGACCCTCAGAGCCCAAGAGTCAGTTGCCTGAGCCAAGCAGCCCCTGTCTGTGTTCTGATATGTGCTGGTATGTCCCACATGCATGTAAGTGTGCAGTGAAAGCCACCCAGGTTTCAAACTGACTTCTTCATGCACTGTCTTATGATGGAAAGCAGGTATTCATCAGCCTATTCCCATCTGTCAGCTGAGGCACAGAAACAGACCATGGGCATCCTCTAAGTTCATCCCCAAAGTGAGTGAAACAAAATACATCACATTCAACATTCTTGGGGTTTTTTATTTTACTTATTCTTGGCAGGGAATAGGAAAATTAATATTATTATTATTATTATTATTTACAGCTATGGAGCTCTCCAATACAATAGGAGCTCCAATTTTAAGCTGGAAGTGTATTGCTCCTACTTTAACAATGAAAATAGAATCCACCTCTTCCTTCTCTTACTTAGTTTCTCTGAATTTAGGTAGAATTTGGCTCTCATTTTGGGATAGTATCCTTGCCTTCTGTGACCCTTCGATAACGTCTTTAATTTGGGTACTAGACTGATCTAGTTAATTAATCATAGCATACTCTCAAGGTTTCACTAAAGCTATCATGGACTTCTCATATGCTGCTTTGCATACCTGTTCAACTGGCAGAAAATAATCTTATCTTCTCTCCCCAGAGGCGGGTAATCTAGCCTCTAAATCTAGCAAAGCTTGCAGCAACTATTGAAAAAATACGTAGGATGTCACAAGATCCACAAGTAAACTTTTCCCTGCTAGTTTTCAGTTACTGATTGAGCCTTGTTTTGGATTTCTTTTTCAGTAACAAATGGTGACTGATGAAAGCTTTTCACTGCAAATCAAAGGCATTCATCCTGATTTCTGTAAAAATTGGTGTAGTGACAAATCCACGAATGCTTTGCTTGACTGTTTTTTGGAAGAACTCTGACTTGGCCCAATGTATGTGTTTGATCACTGCAATTTCTGTTACCCAATGTGTAAGACTACAAGCAATTACCAGAAGAAGTTTAGCCTATTGGTTCAGCTTTCTGAACCTGCTTTCTCTGGGTTGGCTCTGCCACTGAGATTTACATTTCCAAAGGTAGTTTTCAGTTTTGGAGGGGTTCACTGTCTAAAACATCAAGGGTCCTTGTGTTTGGCAAGCAGAAAATAAAATGCACGTGCAATTAAAAAGCACATTTTAAGGCTGCTCTAAAGCTCCTTCAAAGCAGTGCCACTGATTTCAGCAATCTTTGGGTCAATTGCTCAGACCTTTACTTCTGTGCCTATCAGTTGGTAGCAGGAGACAGATGAAATGAATGCTCTGGACAGGCAGCACAGTTAAGTGGAGCTGCAGGTCAGAAGATTTATGTTCTGACCCTGTATCTGCCACTGATGCAAGCCTAGACAAATCATTACATCCCTCTCCATCTCAGTGGTAAAACGGGACAATACTTACCCACCTCTTAAGGCATTGCACTTTGTGCCTCACCAGCAGTAATCATTCTATGACTAGGAGGCTTAATAATTTGAAACGCTTGGAGACATAAGATGCTCTGAAAGTATAAAGTGTTATCATTAATAATAATAATGAAAATGCAAAAAGAATAATTTCCAGTAAATTAACACAGAACCACAGATCAGTTCCAGTCCTACGGGTTTTAAGCGTAGCATTTCTTCCCAAGGGCTATAGCAGGATCTTCCCCTCTTCGTTCACATCAGCCAACAGTTAGGTTCAGATTGCCTTTTAAATATTTAATAACTGCTTGGGACATTTTATTTTATGGTAATTCCACATCACGCATCCCTGGGCTTTTAAATTCAGCGCCAGGTTTTAGAGCAAACAAAGCCGGTTAATTCCTCTGTGTGTAGATCACGTGACCCTCCCTTAGAGTTTCCTGAAGGTCAAGTGAAACATTCAAAGGAGGTTTTTTCATTTTTCACACCCTTCTTTCCACCCACCATCAAATCAAGCAAAGCTTCTCTTAATCATTATCAGGAAGACAAAAAGTTATAGTGCGGAGCAATGGACCAGAATTTCACACTCCATTTGCACAATAACTCTGAGGGCTGCTAATGTGCTGTTTGCTTTTTAGCAGGCATCTCTGCAGCCATCACTGAAATGCATTTTGGCACTGCTCCCAGGGCAACTTAACTATTTATGACAACTTGTCTTGAAGTGCCTACATGAACATTAGGATGTCCACGGCAATCTGCAAATTGACCCATCCACATGGCATTTGAGATGAGATGGAAGGAGCTTTAATAATGTAATGAAGGTTAGGGTAGATGTCATTTTAAATTTATCTTTTTCACTCGTGCTCCGGCAGCAGTTCCGATTTTCCATCCCATCTTCTGGCCAGGATATGTTAAGTTGTGAAATCCTCCCATATTAACAAATGCTAATGACCTGACTCGGACTTGGACTGTCTTTTATAACACATTCAGTCAGACAATAAATGGGACATATAAACTCCCACCCTGTGTAAATAATTTCCCTCCAGAGAGTGAACCTGCTATACCAGACCCAGCTGTTTGCTTATTGTCCAAGATGAGTGACGGATGAGTAATTTAAAAGACATTCTTCATGAGAGCTTTCATTTCCATTCTGCTCCAAGGTTCAGAGGTGGATTTTATTCTTCAACCTTTATTTTGACTTTTTATTCTCTCTTAGAAGCAAAGCTGCCTAATAAAACTACATTTTCAGACACAAGTAATAACAGGGAAGAAGAAAACAAACTTCAGCTGAGATCCAACTTCAGCCCCCAGCAAGAGTGAGGAGTTACATCAGGGAGATTCACGAGGCTGAGGAAGGTAGCAGCTCCTAACTCCGCTGCTGATTTATTCACAGGGCAGCCGGAGTTAAGCCACCTCACCTCGTTAGGCCACACTTTCCCTGTTAAAGAACTGATGTGCATCAGGAGCCACAAGAGAGGCAATTTGTTACAGAAAGTTATAGGAGAGGAAGATGCAGAAAAAGAGTGAGTTATTTCCTGTCTTTACACCTTTGTTTCCCTTCATCTGGTTTGACTATAAATATTTTGTGTTGCTTTTGGTTTTAAATATATGGACGTACAGTAGACATTCTAACTTTCCCCATAAGCCATCTCCTTAGGTGATAATTATCTTTCTCTCTCCTTCTCCCCCACAGGGCTAACAACACTCTCACCTCCCTCTTTGCTAAAATCTTCCCTTCCATGGATACCAGTTACCTTTTCACTCCAACTCTCAAACTGATTAGCATAATTAAATTACGTTAGAGTCACTGATCCCAGCTTGCACTCAGTTTGAAGTTTGCTGCTTCTGTTCTAATGAGCAGAGGGTTTTGACTATCACAAACTTGCTCATTTTTCTAACTACCGGTAAATTCTAACAAAACACAGTCTCTCTCTAATTAAAGTCTTCTTTATAATTGTAAACCACAAACCTACATGTATGGGTCTGTATATATATGTATTTTTTTTTTTAAAAAAGAGTCTTTATGTGACCCAGAAGAGTGTGACCTCAGCTTCAGTAAGATCTCCAGGTCCAAAGTGATGCAAAAACACTCATAACCTGAGAACTACAGAGGTCTTCAGGTATAAATGGGCTTTTATTAGGTCCCTTTGAAAAAAATCCACTGTATATATCAAGCTGTGACCTGTTTCAGAGTTAGGATGTAGATCTGTTAAAGGGGAGTAGAACAGCGGTGTACCCTGAGGAGGTGCCTGTCTAGAGAAGTTGCCTTAACCTGCTGCACCATCACTGTCGTTGGCACTACTCTGCCATTGCTAACATCACATGAAACATGAATAGGCTTCATGTAAGTGAGACATACCTGGTTTAGGAAGTGCAATGGTTAAAATGCGGGCAATAAGTCTGAATAGATTTTTTTCTCGTTGTTGTGACAAGAAGGCTTGCACCAGTAACCACAGGAGATGAGAAAATTTACGGAAAGGGGAGACTGGTCAAGAGCAAGCGCTACTGCTGATCAGCATAGCAGTTTGCTACGCACGATTAAGAGAAAAATAGTCAGAACGCAGACTTTGTGGTAACAAAAAAGATTACTCAAAGAAATGCGTTGGTTGCGCTCTTCAGAGAGAAACAATTTAATTTTATTTGCTGTGGAAAGTTTAATTTACTCCTGATTGTAAGTGCACCGCAAAAGGCTAAGCAATGAAGAGCCCTTTACGCCTGAAGAGGGATGGCAGGAATTCATGGGGGAAACCCTCCGCTGAAGCGGGCTGAGGCGACAAGAGCCAGGACAGGGCAGAGCCCCTTGCTGCACCCTCCACGGGGTGCAATCCGCTCTGGTCAGCACCCTACTGCTTTGTGCAACTAAAGGTGCTCTGTCACAACCACTAAAAAGAGTTCCTGTTTTTCTGAACAGTAAAATTTCAGTCTCTTTAGCCTTGCCTTGAAATGGGCTAATAGCAACAACCATTACATCTTAATTGGATACAGATTTCTTGCATAAAGTTTCTCTGTGTACAGTTTCACTGCATTCAGCATCCTAGAAAAAGGCACTTGTGAATTACAGTATTCTTATTTGTTTAAAGACAGATGAACAAAGAACAAGAAATAGGGTTAAGAAAGGGAAATTGTCATTGCCTGAATCTCAGACTTTTGACAAAAGGTAACGTTTCCTGTGATTTAGTATGGTGGATGGAACTGTATCTTCTGAGAGAGACTATAGATTACAAAACGTTCCTTCTTTGTGGCTGCGGACATTAGTCAGCCTCAGCTTACTCATGACAGCAGCAGGGATTCATTCCACAACTGTAATCATTCGCAAAATAAACTGTTTGTTGGGGTTTTTTTTTTTTGCAAGGACCTGATCTAGTGTCAGTAGTCTCAACAGTAAAACTCTCATTGCCTAAGAAGAGGTGTCGGAAGCAATGACTACGAAGAATTCATCCCATTCCTGTCCCTGCTTCACCGACAGAACACAAGATCAATTGCATATGAGCAGCATTCTTGAACTTAGCACCAATGTGAGTTGCACTGGTTAGTGAATTTGCTTTCATTGCTTTCAGTCCATTTTAAAGAGAAGTGTTGCCTGACAGGCTTCAGAATTTTTATGTTGTTTTTTTTACTACTGAGTCCTTGCTGCTCCAGAGAAATCACTCCAGCAGGCTAACTGGGAGCTATCAGCTCACTGCCCAGTCTTTTATATAATGTCCAAAGTCACAGAAGGGATAAAGGTAGAAGTAATAAGGAAGATTGTTTCTCACATCTGTGTAAAGTTTTAGTATCTGCAGCACTCTGGGGAAGGAGTTCCAGAGTTTCTAAGTACATCACATGAAGATCACTTGCATTGGAGAGTTTGGAGCCTGCCAGCTATTAGGTCCTTTAGACAATGCTTAGATCATCTTGTGGAAGACACACCAAGCAACTGGCCTGCATTCACCATCTCTGTGACACTCATGGTTTTATAGACTTCTGCCACAATCTGTCTCAAGTCATAAGTTTTCCAGGCTCAAAGAGTCGCAGGACTCACAGTTACTCCTCATGTGCAAACAATTCCCAGCCTTTTTCTGAATCTTTTCCAATTCTGTTATATCCTCTTTGAGATGAGAGGAATAGGGCTGCACACCACACAACTGCAGCATGGATTTCTATAGTGGCATAACAATGCTCTGTATTTCATTCTCTGTATCTTTCTTAATTGACCCGAACAACTAGGTTGCTTTTTAGACTGCTGCTCACCGCTGAGCTAAAATTTTCCTGAAACTTTTTATTATGACTGAAACATTTCATTCTTCTGTGGTCACAATAAGCTCAAATCCCATCATTTTGTATAAATCAATATCAACCATATAAATAATTCATAATTTTAAGTGATGAAAGGAACTATACAAATGAGAAACTTTGTTATCTCTCTGAAGTGTACTCGCAACTTCAGCTCCAAAATGCTGTCATGTTTTGATCTGGTATGTGAAGGTCATTCTCACAGGATGGAAAATATACAAGTGTGGCAATAAATAATAAATAAACACTTTAAAAATTCTCTTTGAAGTTCATATAACTTTCATGGAGAATCAGGGCTGACAGTCCTGGGTGAAGATAAAGACTACTACTTACAGAATGGAAGCAGAGCAAGGCTTCCTTACACAGGCTGCCTCAAACAGAGCTGGGTGAATATTTCGAAAGAAGTATTTTAGGTTCCAGTTCTACCTTCTCATGTGTGGAAAAAGGACCTGATACCTGTAAAGAATCTTCAGGACATCTCTGGGACACCAGGCTAACTCAAAGGTCTGCTAGTTGGTTGGGTAAACATTTAACAAGCCCAAAAGAACATTGTCTCATTTTTTAATTTCTCTATGCAGATTTTCATTAGGAAGCTATGGCTATCAGTAAGCTCAAGTTCTTGTTGTTTTCAGTGTGAAATTAGAAAAAAATAAAATGCTTCTGGAACCAACTAACTTCATTCCATCTGCACAGGTCATCAAAGTTGGGAGTAGCCAGCTGTAATGCTGATTTTCCACCTCACAACTTCTGCAAGTCTCCCTATACACATCCACAGTGTTTTGCCTGTCTTTCCTCCATCCCTCTGTGCATTTCCCATAACACGTATTATGCATCAGACTTCCCTCACGGCTAGTTTGTAAGAAAACCACGCAATTTTTGTGTGAACAATTCCCGCAGCCAGCTGAGTGGCAGTCTCCATCCACAACTCCCGAGTGCCCAAGGGAAGCCGAGAGCGTCCTAGCATGGAGTCCCTGAAGCTGAGCCCTTCCCCAGCGCTGCCTCACTTGGAGCTCGGTGATCGTTGAGAAGATAGGGCTGCTTGCTTCTACATATTGGTTTTAAGTTCCTTGCAAACCTGAAGGCATCACTGAAATTCATAAAGTTATCTCTGAGATTCTTTTCAACCACAGGTGAAAACAATTACTTCAGTTGTGTGGGTGTGCACTTACTGGGATCGGCAGAATTTCACAATTTAAAATTTTTATAAAAGAAAGATGTATTTTCTGGTTTTTGAAATTGACAATGTCACAATTTGCATGATAACAACCATGAAGGCTATATATATATCTGGAATGGAACATACAAACACCCGTGAAAAATATGAGTGTAAATGTTAAACAAACTCTTACAATCCCCAATTTCACAGTACAGTTTTGTCAACAAGCATTTCATCCTTCCTCAATTCATGCAAAACCCCCCTTGCATTTTATAATCTAAAATCCAAGAGATTATTATATCTGACTAAAAAAAAAAAACAACAAAACAAAACCAAACCCAGAAAAAAACCTCACACCAAAACGTATAATGCTTTTCCTAATTTAAACTATTAGAAACCACATTCTCTCAGCTGCTGGCAATTCTCTGCAGACAAACAGTGGGAGGAGGTGAGGAGGGATTAAGCACTGAAAGAAACTGAGATGCCAAAAGAAATGTACAGCTTGTGTGGGGATCAGGGACTCTTTTCTCAGCAACGTGTTCATAAATTTTATCCTGAGTGTATATCGTGAGCAGAAAGTCAAGGATTTAATATTGCTGGCAGTAAGCCAGCAGCACTCTGGGAAGGTTTTCTATTAACTCCCCACACACCACTCTGCTGGTACGCCTCAAATTGATCTGCGGAGCCCCTACCACATCCATTCCAGCTCCCCCGTGCACAGACCTGTTGGCACATCGTGGAGGAGGCTGATACAAACACCTCGCTACTCCAGCCCAAAAGGTCACCAGTGATTCTGCCGTACGTGCCATAACTCCGAGTTTTTTCTGAAACTCCCTGCAACCTATTTTGCTCAAGTGCAGCTCCTTCATGCCAGCTCGCAGTAACTTTCTGACTTTTCATCCCTGTCAGTTTCACAGCAGCTAATCCTGTTCCTTACTTGTCAAAGGAAGAACTTTGGAAACCACTCACCCAGGCTGAATTTGAATCAGCAGCCAGCTCTGTATCCTACTTAGAGTAACTTGAGCCATTCAGCCTACAAGAACTATTAATCTCACTTTATCTGGAATTTCTGTGAATTCTCTAGCCAATAAGTTAGTCATA
The DNA here is from genome assembly GCF_036417535.1 of Chlamydotis macqueenii. NCBI lineage: Eukaryota > Metazoa > Chordata > Aves > Otidiformes > Otididae > Chlamydotis > Chlamydotis macqueenii. The sequence continues at coordinate 46,284,862 of NC_141560.1, read as the reverse complement.
AAAATTATGTGTATTATATCTTATAGTACTGAAATGCTACAGTGATGGAGGCTGTGTAAGTGTTTTACAGATCTAAAGGGAATGCTAGCTAACAAGTATGAAACGAGTATGAGAGCTGAATAGTACGATATATTCTGCAGAAGCTGAGCTTGGAAGTTGCCTTGTCACTTTAGGGATGTATTCTGAATGTTTCCTTAAGCACAGGAATATCATTTAAGTCAAAGTGCCAGATTTAGACACTCAAAGACTGACAAATATCTTGCCTTCCAGTTAGGTCCAGTGACTTCAAGAGGCATAGATCATGTTTTGGGTTTCTGAACAATGGTAAGTTCTACTGTCTTCTCAGTGAAACAGAAGATACTGCCTAAAAAGGACAGGAGTTTCCAGTGTAAATAATTTTCAGCCAGTGACATGATGCTCTCTATACTGAGGACTAACTTTGTTTCGCTGGAACTCCAGTAGACGTCACTTGTTTAGACGTGGAGAGGTGGCAGTAGATGTGCTTCCATCAGTCTAATTTCTAGGTCCTCCAGGTTATGGTGCAGTCTAATTACATAGCCTAGTTCCCAATGATGGCTGGGCCAGAGCAGCTTGGAGGCATCAAAGCTGGCTCCCTGCCTTAGGACATGGTTTCCAGCCACAAGGTCTTTGTGATGGTTAGGTTTACCAAAGCTGAACAAAACGAGTCTCAGCAGAAATTACAGTATTTGAAGTGAAAGTCCTACTGAGTAATGTTGTTTTGTTATAAGAAATGCTCAAATTTTCTATTCAGGAAGTGCAGGAAGCACATTCTGAGTTTGAGAATAGCAATGTAAGAAAATAGAAATGGAGAAAAACACTTGCCATGAGCACATAAAGATTTTCAAAAAGAAAATACATCAGTAATTTTTTCCCAGTGCACAATTAAGTAAAGGTTTGTTTCAATATTATAGCTTGGAAACAAGCATATGAATAAATTATAAAACTATACACCTTCTTTATAATGCTTTCATATGAAGTTTTAATAATAAGCCCATTCTTCCTGCCTTTCTTTGACAGTAAAGGCTGTCTTTGGCCAATGCACGTTTTATTACTACGAAAAAAAAGCAATTAGCTATTTAGATGGGAGTGCTGATCTCAAGTGTCCCTGAGAAGGAAATGGGAAACAAGCTTCCTTCTTATGAGCAAGCAATCTAGTTTTCACAAAGGCCAAATACCAAAACTTTAGCTGGAGGTAGCAGAATCTAGCCTCCACACACTAGTAGCTCTTTCCACCTGGATTTCTGTTTTCCAGTCATCTGCTCTCCCTTCAACCTCTTTCAAAATCATTTCTTAGTTCCACGGAGCACTGGTCCCTGAAACATGGATTTTGTTATACATCCTCAGGAGAAAGCTGTCAGAGACTGAAAAGGTTAATTAATGTCTCAACATCGCTAAATGATAGAGAGAACTGACAAACCACAATGCTAAAAAAACTTCAACAACTGTGAGGGAATGTCTAGACAAATATCCTGTTTTGTAGCTGAAGCAGCAACATGTGCCTAGTAACTCCAAGAACTGCAAAATGGGGTATCTTGTTTTGTACCCTTCCCCCAGAATAGAGCCAAACCCTGTGCATGAGCTCAGGCCCTGGACGGTACTAAGCATGCACAGCACTGCCAAGTGACTGCACAATGGAGGCCAGCTCTGGGGGACGCAAAATGACTTTGTGGACACTGTCTTACTAGCAATCAGGTAACAACATGCTTCAGGTAACCGCACGGCTTACAAAGGACAAGCGGGCCTTGCATTTGCAGAGAGCTAACACATACCACCACAGAGACAGATCAACAGGATGCAGCAATCACAAGCTAAACCACAGGCAGGAAGCACCTGACCTACAAAGGACTACAAAAAGGGTCGCCGCATGAACCAGTGTGTGTGTGTGTGTGGACCCCCACCCCACTCAGACGGACCTTCGGGACGCCGATTCTCCGTGGGGGCATCGTCATCCTTTTGAGGCACCCACCCCACCCACTCTGTACAACGGACTTTCAGGACGCTGACTCTTCGTGGTGGTATTTTCCCCCCTCTTTTTCTCTCTTCCTCTTTCTCTTTCTCCCCCCCCCCTTACCCTTTGTGTGTGAATGAAATAAAGAACCAACATATGCGTATGACACCGTTGTGTCTTAATTCTGTAACCGAGAAATTCGTACCTCTCACGACCGGACCTTTATCGGTTCGTGACATTTAATTGGCGTAGTCGGCAGGATTCTCGGAGACAGAAGCGCATTGTGGCGAACGGAATCTGGGAATGAGTGAGACGCTCTGATACCTTCTTGTGAAATTTGTCGGTGTAAACCGAGGGGCATTCAGTTGCCAGCCTCTGACGAGGCAAATTGTTGTGAAATTTGTCGGTGTAAACCGAGGGGCATTCAGTTGCCAGCCTCTGACGAGGCAAATTGTTGTGAAACTTGTCGGTGTAAACCGAGGGGCATTCAGTTGCCAGCCTCTGACGAGGCAAATTGTTGTGAAACTTGTCGGTGTAAACCGAGGGGCATTCAGTTGCCAGCCTCTGACGAGGCAAATTGTTGTGAAACTTGTCGGTGTAAACCGAGGGGCATTCAGTTGCCAGCCTCTGACGAGGCAACTTGTTGAGAAATTTGTGTTGTGTTGTGGTAAGGTGTAGCCTCTTGAGGGTAACAACAAAGGGGAAATTGTGGAGTAAGGTGTAATTCCCCCTCAAGACGTTGTTCCCCTTTCAGTTGTGCATAATGAAAGAAACCGCTCATGATTCTGCCCCCTCATCTGAGGGAGAAATCGAGAAGTTGTTTACCTTTTTAGAAACACATCGTTTGCGCCCTTCAATTCAAGGGCAATTGTGGGCTAAAGACCATTGGTTTCAGCCTCAGAGTGTTGTTGACAGGATAACTGTCCTGCGAAAGGAGGCAAGGGCAAGACCTGGAAAGGGGAAAGGTTTAATTTGCGCCGTATTAGGGGCGAGCTTAGCAGCAGCAATCGAGGATCGTAGGCAGAGACTCAGTCAGGCTGATGCGGCCCTCGATGCTCTGCAGGTGGCTGTTCAGACTTTACAAAAACAACTTGAAGAGAATAGAGCTTTGTTGGAAAAGGAACGTCAACAGAATGTTTTGTTAAAAGAAGAGTTGCGGAATCGGTTATTGGAAGAGAAGGGTTGTCTGGTAGAAGCAGAGAAGGAAATAAGGCAGATATACCCGCAAAGGGACTTGGAAAGAGCTAAGGAGACTGTAGGGGAGTTTCCCCATGTGTGTCCCCTGGTCAAAACAGAGTATCTTTATGACAGTGCTGATGGTGAACCGCAGATTGTAACTAAGGAAACACCCTATTCTGCCACTGAATTGGCAAAATTAAAGAAGGAATACTCCAGGTCTCCGAAGGAGACAGAGACTGAATATGTGTGGAGGGTCTCCCTATCGGGGGGAGACGGAATAATGTTGTCGGAGAAGGAAGCAGAAGGATATTGGGGTCCGGGAGTATTCTTAACTACAGGAGATAACCGGGCACCCTGGACTTTAACACAGCGAGCGGCATATTGGGCAGGAGGTTTGAATCCCCTGGAGAGGGGAGATCCACTTGCCATTGCTGGGTCTGTGGATCACCTCGTAGAGAATGTTCAAAAGGCAGCTTGTTTACAAATGATGTATGATCGGGAACTGAAACCCCATGTGAGTTCGCCGATGATGTTGCCTGTAGACCCAGAAAGGATGACACCTTTAATTCGCGGACTCCCTGACTCACTTAAACCCATAGGTATTCAATTACAAGGGAGGATTCAAAATATCCCTGAGACAGACAGAATCACCTCCGCTTTGGAGATGGCAATAACCCCCGATCGAACAAGAGATGGTAGGAAGGTGTGGACATGGGGGGAGGTGGCCCATGAGTTAATAAATTATGGGAGAAAATACGGCCCCGTAGGGGGCCCACAGCAGAAAACGGAATCGAAAGCTGTGAGAATGACAGAGATATTCTCGCCGCAAAAGGTAGTGCCAAACCAAAAGAGAAATTTACCTCAGCCTAATAATCAGAGACAAAAGCAAATTCTTAATCGGCAGGACTGGTGGCGATTAGGAATGAGTCTAGGAATTCCAAAGGACTTGATGGATGGCCTCCCCACCACCAAGTTAGAGTTGTTAGTGAAGGGATGGGGACATGAGAGACAAAGAGAGAAAAAGCCCCAACCTGCCGCGCCTCTCCCAAGCCCCACTGCACCACCTCTAATAGATTTTGAAAATGCAGAACCAGAAACTACCAAAGTGAAGGGACCGCAGGGAAACTAAGCTCTCCGCCCTCCGTGGGTGAGAGGGGGAGCGGAGTGTGGACGTTTTTGAGACAACTCACCCTAAATGAAAGAGGAGATTTATTAATTACTGTGGCTATTGGACCAAACCGACAAACTATTACCTTTTTGGTAGACACAGGTGCCCAAATATCTGCAATTAAACATGAAGATGCTGTACGGTGTGGAATCAAAGTCCCACATAAAAAAACAATGGTTCTGAATGCATTAGGTGAGCAGTGTCCAGTAACGATGACCACAATAATTTTGACATTGCCAGGATTAGATAACCCTGTTCGAACTCAGGTAGCCATAGGCGACTTTCCTATGAACCTTCTAGGCATTGATGTACTGAAAGGACACCGGTGGCAAGACTCTCAGGGCAATTTGTGGGCTTTTGGGGCTCCAACAACTGGCCCGAGAGTAGGACAAATACTACTATTACAGACAGTACCTACTCTTCCCCCGTCCAAATTAACAAATGTCAAACCATACCCGCTATCACTAGGGGCTCGAGAAGGCATCACTCCAGTGATTGAAGATCTGAAAGCCAGAGGAATATTGGTTTCGACACATTCCCCATTCAATTCCCCCGTATGGCCGGTACGTAAGCCTAACGGGAAATGGAGATTGACTGTGGACTATCGGCGGCTAAATGCCAACACTGGTCCACTGACAGCAGCTGTTCCTAACATTGCCGAACTGATAGCAACCATTCAAGAGCAAACACATAAGGTAATGGCAACTATAGATGTAAAAGATATGTTTTTTATGGTACCGATACAACCTGAGACACAAGATCGCTTTGCATTTACCTGGGAAGGTCAGCAATATACATTCACACGTCTGCCACAAGGCTACAAGCATTCCCCGACCTTGGCACACTACGCCCTAGCTCAGGAATTGGCAAAGATTGATGTAGAAGCAGAGGTGAAAGTCTATCAATATATTGATGATGTTTTGATTGGAGGGGAAGATTTTGAACCCGTCCGACGAACACAAGAACGAATTATAAAACACCTAGAGTCACTAGATCTAGAAATTCCCCATGAGAAAATACAAATGCCAGCCACTGAAGTAAAATTTCTTGGTATCTGGTGGAAAGGAGGAATGATATGTATACCACAAGATACACTTGCCTCCCTAGATCAAATGAAGGTACCAGAAAACAAAAAGGAGTTGCAATCAGCGATAGGACTTTTAGTGTTCTGGAGAAAGCATATTCCAGATTTTTCTATCATTGCCAGGCCACTATATGACTTGTTGCGAAAAGGGAAAGCATGGGAGTGGAGTGCCGTTCATCAGGAAGCCCTAGAGTTGCTAATTTTTGAGGCAAACACCTACCAAGCGTTGGGGCCAATACACCCCACCGATCCGATTCAGATCGAATGGGGGTTTGCCCCCTCAGGAATGTCAATACATTTGTGGCAGAAAGGGCCAGAGGGCCCCATTAGACCGATCGGATTTTACTCACGTAGTTTTAAAGATGCAGAGAAGCGGTATTCAGACTGGGAGAAGGGACTTTTTGTGGTGAGTCTTGCTTTGCGGGAAGCAGAGCGAACCATCACGAAACAGCCGCTAGTTCTGAGAGGACCTTTCAAAGTGATAAAACCTGTGTTATCTGGAACCCCTCCCCCTGACGGGGTGGCACAGAGAGCCTCTGTAAGGAAATGGTATGCACAGATAGAACATTATTGCAACATTTTCGATGTGGTGGAAGGCACCACTAAAACTTTGTCGATACAGGAAGAGTTACTTAAGGAAGCCACCGAAGAGTTGTTACCAGCGTGCATTAAGGTGGCCCCAATCTATTCCAGTGATCTTTCAAATGTGTGGTTTACGGATGCTTCATCAAAGAGGGAAGGAAAGACATGGAAATATCGTGCAGTGGCACTGAGAGTAGACGAAAAAGGAGAAATACTTACTGAAGGGGAAGGCAGTGCCCAAGTGGGAGAGTTGATAGCAGTCTGGAGTGTGTTTGATCAAAATAAAACAGAGAATGACCCTGTATATATTTATACAGACTCGTTTGCAGTTTTTAAGGGATGCACTGAATGGCTCCCTTTTTGGGAACAAAATAACTGGGAAGTTAACCGAGTGCCTGTGTGGCAAAAAGAGCGATGGCAGAATATCTGTGAGATTGCTAAACGGGGAAATTTCTTTGTGGGATGGGTTCCTTCCCACCAAAATGACAACACACCTACCAGTCAGTGGAACAACAAGGCTGATGAATTAACTAGACTAGCATCTCTTCAGACAGTAGGAGAGGACTGGGCGAGACTATTGGAGTGGTTACATGTAAAACGTGGACATACAGGGACGCAGGACTTGTACAAAGAAGCATCAGCCCGGGGGTGGCCCATTACTCGGGAGCTATGTCGCACTTGTATCTCAGCGTGCCCTCAGTGTCGCAGTCGATTAGAAAACCGCCCCATGGAAGATACACCCCTGCATCTCAGAGAGAGAAAGACACTTTGGGAGACATGGCAGATAGATTACATTGGTCCTTTCCGCAAATCTGAAGGGAAACAATATGTGTTAGTAGGAGTTGAAGTGATTTCAGGATTGGTACAAGCAGAAGCCTTTTCTCGGGCAACTGGAGAAAATACAATAAAAGCTTTAAAGATGTGGTTTAGTACCCTTCCCAAACCTAAAACAATACAGTCATACAATGGAACACATTTTTCTGCCCACATTGTACAGGAATGGGCACAGGAAGAAGGAATTAAGTGGATATTTCATACACCGTACTACCCACAAGCCAATGGAATAGTAGAGCGAACAAATGGTCTGTTAAAACGATTTCTGAAACCATATAACCCAAACTGGATGAGTAGGCTATGGGATGCAGTTACCAGAGTGAATGACCGTTGGGGAGTGAATGGTTGCCCCCGTTTGAATGCCTTTTGCCCTAAGCCCCCATCTTTGGTCCCGGAGACAGGCAATCCACCACAAGGAGAGACTCCTCGCCATTTTCCAGGCCAGCCTGTGCTGGTGGACATGCCCACCATAGGACAGGTTCCCCTGGCTCTGAGTGAACCGCTCAATAAATATGCATGGAAAGCAACCGATGCCTGGGGGAAGGAACATAAAATTAACACTCGATAGATAGTTCCTTCATTTTAGGCCTCCTAAGCAAACAGAAACCCCCTTTTCACCCCCCCCGCGCATTCGCTTTTTCTTTTTTTTTTTCCTTCCTCTTTCTCTCACCCGAGAAGCGAGTTCTGTTCTGTCTCGTTTTCAGGAGGAGGAGAGCACCAGACCAGAACCCGACACGCCTACAGAGGAAGCGATAAAATTCATCAGTGAAGATGTCTGTAAACACTGTTTTTCTCTTAATTATATTGCTCTGTGGATTTGCCCAAGGTGGGGAAAAGAGGCCCCCTCATCCCCCTCTCTATCTACGCAATTCCTTTGACAGTAATGAGTTCATTTTGTTAGCAAAATCTGTGAGTGAAGCTTTTAATTTAAGCCATTGCTGGGTGTGTGGAGGACCTCTAGGGCTATCAAGCTGGCCATGGACCTCCATGCCCCTCACGCCAGGACAAATCATGAGCAATTACAGTGAAACCGATAACACCACCTGGAATGATTCTGAAACATGCCAGTTCAATTCCCTGCCGTAGGTAGATATTGTTTAAATCGCACCCAAAAAGGAGGAGTCAGTGTGGGGGAAAGCAAATGTCAGTGGACACTCACATACAAGTTAATCAACAAAAATGTTAGTCTTAGCATATGGATGTGGGTTAATAAAGCCGGACGCAGTAAGAGTTTTTGGGGATTTTGGTCAAATAAAAATGACTCCTTTGATGCTTGGTGGTCAGACGGCCGAGGTTATATTCAAGCCTGTGAGTGGAAAAACGACACGGGTGCTTGATACTGCACTGGACAAACACATAGCCAACTGGGAAAACGTAACACCACCTTCTTTAGCCCTCTAGGAGACTATAATACAACCTACTTGCAACACCCACGGACTGCAGCTGGACCGTTTGCTGAAGGGGCAAAGGCCAAAAAGGGACATTACTGGATCTGTGGACACACTGCCTACAAAATGCTGCCCGCAAACTGGTCAGGAGTTTGTTATATTGGAATTATCCGGCCTCTATTTTTCCTGCTCCCTGAAGCAGAGAGTCCCCAACTTGGAGTGAGACTCTATGACAATTTGGGTGACAATGGTGTTGCACGCAATAAGCGAGCTATCGAGATTGAAATAGGTGGAACACAAAAATGGGGGAAAAATGAGTGGCCTCCCGAGAGGATAATACAGCATTATGGGCCGGCCACTTGGAATCCTAATGACTTGATAACAGGAGCCCGGGAACCAATTTATAACCTAAATCGCATAATTCGCTTACAGGCAGTTTTAGAAATTATTACCAACTAAACTGCCGATGCTATAGATCTCTTGAATCAACAATCTCGAGAGATGCGCACTGCGATCCTGCAACACCGCATGGTTTTGGATTATTTGTTGGCTGAAGAGGGAGGAGTATGTGGGAAGCTAAACATTTCTAATTGTTGTCTAAAAATCAGTGATGTAGGTGAAGTGGTTTTACAACTGACCACAGACATTAGAAAACTAGCCCATGTCCCCACTCAAACATGGAATGGCTGGGATGGCTGGGATAGTGATTTGTGGTCCTGGCTACCAGGAACACCATGGATAAAACGACTTTTATTTTATTCGCTATGTGGGTTAGCAGCCTTATTGTTTTTGCCTTGTATTATACCATGCCTAATTCAATTAATTCAAAGCGTAGTGACTCGTATGCAAGCGATCACTGTGACTTCACCCGATGGGGTTAAACATATCAGATTTGTAAGGCAGGCTGAACACATAACTGTTAGAATCATATAACTTTGCTACTTTTTTTGTCAGCTAAACCACGTGGTAGCTTCCGCTCCCAACCCCCACTTCCCGCCTTTGCTTATGAATCCACTATAGATGTGGAAAAGGAGACTCATGATGAACTGCAAAACTTAACTTTATTGCAGAACGTATATAAACAAGATTAACAAGAACTAACAACAAACAGAGACAAACAAAAACTGTAGAAACAGCTTATTCACAGCAGTCATAGTAGTAACAGTAAAGCAAATAACATAACATAAAGAAAGCACCGAAAATTGCAATCCCTAACAACAAACAAAATAACACCCGCAGACGCCCCCAATCAATCTCTTCAACATCTTCGCGACGGGCAGTGCCAACTCTCTCTCCCTCTGCCCCCGCAGCAGGTCTCACAAAGCTAGAAATGATACAACAACAAAAAGAAATCCTTAACAACCACGAAAGTTAAAAAAAAAAAGGGGGACCCCTTGAGATTAATGATACCAACCTCACTGATCGCCTCACGTGATCAGATGCTTGACTGGGCCCTTCCTCTGCATCATCTGGTGGTGGCTGAATAGTGACATTCTAATAATAAAAAAGACATTACACCACCATAGCCAAGCAACAGGAAAAATAAAGGAATAAAAGAAAGGAGAGAACATTACCACTGGCAGATTCATAGGTATCTTGAAAATAAATGCTGGAGATAGTGACTCCTGCTGCTCAGGTGGTGCAAGTATGCGTGGCACCTCGTGGTTGCCCCTTTTATAAATTCCAAGTCTGGGATTGCGCACGCGCAGTCCCTCCCTTGGAAAAATCTGGAAAGAGACCTGGGGACTCGTATACCCAGTTCCCTCTTCCAGAGAACGTTAACATTGAAGCGGGAATCCTGGGTGGTAGTCCGGCTTGCCTTCAAAGCCACAATTCCAACCTGGCGCAGGCGCAGTTACCCCGTCTTTGGGAAAAAACACTGTCCCGCCTCTGTGAAGCCTATCTCAACCATGATGAAATGATAAATGTCAAAAAGAAATTGTTTCCAATTGATACCCCCCAAAAAGAAAAAAAAAAAAAACAAAACAAAACAAACCCATGTTTATTTCCCCCCCCAATTTGAAGGCAGACCTGAAAATATTGGGACTCACGGGGTGGGAAGAAATATGGTCATTATATTGATATCTAAATCTATGTTTTTAATTATTAATATACTTATTGTTAACCTATTAATTTTTTATTTGTGTTATATCTGTAATTTTGAATAGATTATTTGACATCATTGGATCAGTGAACATCATACCAACACAATGCTATATGTGAATTGGATTGAGGTATGTTACCTTGGGGTGGTCCATGTTAAAAATGAAAAAACCCCTCAACGTATCATACAACAATAGGAATCTACTTTGTAATCACGCATATAAGAATACTTATAATTAAGTCCCCTCACCCTTTCTCCCCCCACCTTTTCTCCTCTTCTTTTTCTTTCCCCCTTTCCCCCCTCCAACCTTGGTGAGCGATGTTGAGCCACGGGGTGGTGTCAGAGACTGAAAAGGTTAATTAATGTCTCAACATCGCTAAATGATAGAGAGAACTGACAAACCACAATGCTAAAAAAACTTCAACAACTGTGAGGGAATGTCTAGACAAATATCCTGTTTTGTAGCTGAAGCAGCAACATGTGCCTAGTAACTCCAAGAACTGCAAAATGGGGTATCTTGTTTTGTACCCTTCCCCCAGAATAGAGCCAAACCCTGTGCATGAGCTCAGGCCCTGGACGGTACTAAGCATGCACAGCACTGCCAAGTGACTGCACAATGGAGGCCAGCTCTGGGGGACGCAAAATGACTTTGTGGACACTGTCTTACTAGCAATCAGGTAACAACATGCTTCAGGTAACCGCACGGCTTACAAAGGACAAGCGGGCCTTGCATTTGCAGAGAGCTAACACATACCACCACAGAGACAGATCAACAGGATGCAGCAATCACAAGCTAAACCACAGGCAGGAAGCACCTGACCTACAAAGGACTACAAAAAGGGTCGCCGCATGAACCAGTGTGTGTGTGTGTGTGGACCCCCACCCCACTCAGACGGACCTTCGGGACGCCGATTCTCCGTGGGGGCATCGTCATCCTTTTGAGGCACCCACCCCACCCACTCTGTACAACGGACTTTCAGGACGCTGACTCTCCGTGGTGGTATTTTCTCCCCTCTTTTTCTCTCTTCCTCTTTCTCTCTCTCTCCCCCCCCCCCCTTACCCTTTGTGTGTGAATGAAATAAAGAACCAACATATGCGTATGACACCGTTGTGTCTTAATTCTGTAACCGAGAAATTCGTACCTCTCACGACCGGACCTTTATCGGTTCGTGACAAAAGCTCAGCTAATTCTTTATGAATCAAACAGTGAAAACATGTTCTACATGAATGAAACTGCTTCCCAGAGCTTCTTAAAATTATATGATGATCATCTGGTGTTGACATTTGCGTATACACGTATATACCAGTGTATATAATGTGTGTGCACCTGTAACCACAGGACAACAGTGCCCTTCAATGAATATCAGAACAATGCAAGACTTTTGTCACCTTCCTTATCAGTTGGAGATTCTCCTTTAACTCACCGTTTAAATCGAATCAGTTCTTTCGAAGACAGGTGCACACTGCCAGTGTCTACACAGTGCCTAGGTTGTGTTCACAAACTAATACAATATGTAACAATGTGCAAGCTTAAGATTATTTTGTTTGCCATGGAAAAGCCACTACTGGAGGATGCCATTAGGAATACAAAGGAAAGCTAGAAAGCCTCCTAGAAAAGGAAGCAAAGAAGAACACTGAAAGCACCAGAGAAAGCTGAATAAACTCGACTGAATTGCCTGAAACGAAATTTTTGCATGGTACAAGTAGACCCTCACAAATCGAGCACAGTATCTGTAATCAGCACACTTGTAGACCTTGCTGAGGTGCAACATCTTTTCTACCACACAGCTGGTTTTATGTTAGAAGGAAAATGCCACCTACAGATTTCTAACATCCATTCAGCTGTAAATGTTCTTTCTGGGTCTCCTCCGTCAAATACTGACTGCCTGAACCTGGTTATCTTACAAGATCTGATGAACATATGCTGCAAGACAGTGCTGCTTAAGAAAAAATGTTCTTGATACTGTTACAAATGCTTCCGAGGCTGTGAGTTTTCCCAGAAGAGAAACTGCCTTTACAGTAAGTATTGTAAAAAAATCCTGACACATACTAAGGTTTTCATACTGTGTCTTATTCCACAGTATCATTCAATCTCTTTAAAATTCCCCAGATTGCCTGCTTGCAATCTATTTTGCAGCCAGCTCTGTGAAAGCACTGTCACTTCCCCTTTTGCCTTTCTCCTTAAGGCTGCTAGTCACCCCTGCTATGCAGGAGGCATGTGAAAATTAACCTATCTATACCTCTTTCCATGACACAATTGTAAGCAGGCACTACCTTAATACACAAGATTTCTCGTTTATGTAGAGCAAACACAGTGAGATCAAAGATCCATGCTCATTTCTCTCTTTTGTTAACTAACTGTTATTCCAGGGAAAAAAATAAAAGGCAATACTGAATTTGATAAAGAGATGTGGTGTATGTCAAGTGTAGGCTGGGAACAAACCTTTTGTAAGCTCCATCCTAAGACCTGCAGATACAACAGCAGCCAAAAAAAAAAGCAGCATCAATGAATCATACCGGTTCAGAAGGATCCTTACAAAACTATGTAATTCTTCATCCAGTGGCATTATTGATTACCTTTAAGAAGACATTTAGTAGGATAAATTACTTGTTGTTATCTGCAAACCAGATTCCTCACATTCCCAAATAAATACTCTTAGATTTGTTGGTTGTTTCAAGATCAATATACATAGCCTCATAACAGCAGAAAATTAGTTCATCAATAGGAATTGACCACAGCATAGTCTCAAAATTGGAGTTATGCAGATTAAAGAAGCTACTTTTTGTGTGCATGCATGGATGTGTGGGTGGGTGGATAGATGTTTATTGGTTTAAGGAGACTGCTTCCCTGATATGCCTCATGATGAAATTCAGAATTTTCCATTCCAGTGCAGACCAAATCTAAGACTACTAAATCTGGTAGAACTGAGGAAATCAAAGTCTGAGATGACAGAGTCAGAGGCTTTGAAACTACATATTATTTTCTGGATGTCTAGTGCACTGAAATATCAAACATACGACAATGGAATTTTCTTGGGACTTTTTTTCCATTCTTTCAATGTCTGGGTTCCAAATATACTCCCTTGGAACGGATTATCCCTTTGCACAGGGTGTATGCATTGCTATGTGGAGTAGAGGAAGACGAAAAGGAGAGAACCAGTATGAAGAGGAGGAACTCAGTTTCCCAGAGAAGACTGCAAACATTACCTGTGAACCCCTCTGTGCACCAGTGCCTTGGATAATTACTTATTTCCAGTGTGACAGCTTCAGAGCTTTACTTGAACATGGCATGTGACTGACAGACAGAGAGAGGAGCCATCCCTAGAAAAGAAGATTATTCAAGTTTCTCCTTTTAGTAATTTGTTATACACGTAAAACTAGAATCCCTTTATTAAATGTAGAATAATCTGAACATCTGTAAAAATTGTGGATGATTGCCACGTCTTCCATAAACCATAACACACCCAGAAAAAAAAAAATTCAACTTAGTGATTCAAGAACCATGAAAAGTAGGATTTAGAGTTCTTATTTGTAGTTTGTCTCAGTAATTATATTCACTTAAGCCTATCACAATGGGTCAAGACACCTTCTAGAAGAAAGAGTTTGAAAAACATCTGGGATTTGTTACTTCTCCTTGGACACTGCACTGGGGGCACAGGAACAGATGCAGAGTTTGACCAGGAAAAAAAGGACATGGGATAATTTTTGGAAGATTTTCAACATTCATGATATATTGGGATGGAGGTCTGGTTGAGGCTGAGTTGTAAATGAAATTTCAAGTTCAATTTGAGCATTAGCAAGCTGAAAAAGAAAGTTCAGTTTGATGCAGGAATTCATAGGAATCTTGTTTCAACAGCTCAAGGCAGGCATCTTAATACGGTCAAAGCAGTGTATTTCCACAGTGCATTTCCAGATGAGATCTCTGAAGTAAAGTGTTCAAAGCACCTAAGGACTCTGCAAAATGTACCTCTTGTGACCTCAATTTCCAGTTGCCTCTAAATACAGGACTATAATCTAGGAAATGCTCAAATTCAGGAGCAAAATTCATTATCCGCAGTTTTCTACCCTATTATTTACTACTATGTACATGAAATGCACTAGAAACATTTTTTCAGCAAAAAACCAATTCCACTAAATAAAGCCCACACAGAGGTCATCCTCCAAACATGGAAACCGTTTCAGTGCCAGCTTTGTAAAACCCAGAAGTTGGTAGTGTCTTCATTCTGACCAGTGGATTGAGACTCAGAAGAATTAATTTTTCTGAAGTTGTTCCATTGTGCTTTAGATAATCGAACACCCACCGGCAGAGAGACGGCTGCTCAAATGGCTCACATCTAAGGTGAATGTCCTAACCTCTCACGTCATACCCTTGACTCAGTGTCTACTCAAATCTTCTTTAGAGTGCAGAATACCTCCAAAAGAAGGAATTTTTTTTTACCTCATTTGAGGACACGACACTCACCTGAGAAATTACATTCCCCTGTTCCCTCACTCTATGTTGATCCGATTGGATCAACAAGCAAGTGAATTGGTTTTGTTGTCTCACTGCTGCTGGCCTGCCTTTTTTTTTTTCCCCAGTTCAGCAAGCAAGCCAAGAAGTCAATTATTTGTGCAGCCCCATGTGAAGTTTTTCACACCAGGAATAGTGCTCCCATTTCACTGTCTTACTTGTCCTCACAGTTTTTCCTTTTGGGATCTGGATTATGGCCTCATAAAACTGTAGGATGCTACTGAAATGGCTTAAATACGGTAACTATTAAAACAAGTTGGAGCACTAATTGAATTGCCTCTTCTAAGCGATTTTTCCATTCAGAAAGGTAAAAGGTACATTGCCCTTCTTATAACTGTGTCTGCCAATGTGTATACACAATGCGCTGTTAGCCAAATTCTCTTTCTGTACACGTAATTATTGGTCTTGCAATTCATGTTTATGGGCATGCATAAAAGGTTTTTATGAAGTGCTGAACCGTATCAGCAGCCATAGATCTCACTTTCCAAAACTAGGAGTGCATAATAGGTCTCTGCCAAATATTATTCATCCTACTGCAATGGGCAGCCACCAGCTAGAGCAACCCCTGTCAGACCAGACGTTGTCACTCCAGCTCTTCCCAGAGCTGATTCATGTGAGCCCTCAGTGACAACTGGATCGACTTATTTGTGATGACACCTGACAGGTCCAGCTTCAGTCTCCTACTCCCAGATTGCCACCTTCCCAAGGGCCTGCAGTGCAGTGGTCTCAGCCCAACGCTACACCGTGCCCACTAGCCTTAACCAATTGGTGACCCGTCTAGGTGTTTCTGGGTACCCCTGTTTGCTCTCCACTGCTCTTTAGACCCCTCTCTGCAGGAGCAGAAGCCAATGGAGGACCCCAGAAGTCATTAATCCTTGCCATTTCGGAGTAGAGGAGTTGGATTGCCAGGGTTATGTTCTGTCCTTTCTGCATATGTTAATCAAGCTCTGAGTAAGTACTGAGATAACCACATTAAACCACTGAGAACCAGAAAATACTGAACTGTAATGAATTCTAAAAATAACGTTTCTGTTTGCATTGAGGAAAAAAAAACTGCAATAAGGCAAAAACTGAAGCTAACCTGCAGAATCCTGTAATCTCCCCAAAGGCTAAATAAACTACAGATTTCTGAAAAACAGGAAGGGAAAAGTTAAATGTCTGTACCACCTTGACTCAGCCTTCTTCTTCCCATTCAGCAATTCATGCATACCGTGCAGGCTTACACTCCAGCCTTGAACTTACAGAATTGTAATCATCTCCACCAGCCCTACATTTAAAACCAGAAAAGTCATGCCTGTCAAATGCTACAGCCCTTTCACCTCTTTTTACAACTATTCACATATGTGTATATGATACTAGCTAACATGACCCTCTCTCTTGCTCATCATTAAAAGCCAGGGTACCTGCTGATAGTCCTTGCAGCAAGGAGATCTCTGTGTCTCAGTATCGGTATAGAACTGAAATCAAAGTACACGCATTTTATTCCTTTGATCACAGAAATGTCTACCAGCAGGAGCTCACGTCGCTTTCTAGTAGAGGTCCAGAATTCCCCGTAATAAAGCACAGCCTGCCCAGGAGGCTCCAGCTGTTCGCTGCGGCAAGGAGTACGTCTACACCTGGTACGATGAACAGAGATAATTCCTGTTGGCTGTTACTGCCTCCTCCAAGGAAGCAAGTTAAAGCTGCCTGGACTTACGCATTACAGCCGTATCTGACATTCAATAGATTGAGAGAAAATGCTTAACTCTTTGTTTCCTGATTTTCACTGTCCTGAGTGGTCTCAGAATGCCTTTGGTTCACCTTAACACTGTGTAAATAAACAGTTTTGTCATTGAAGCCCTCGGCAAGAAAACTCTCCTGTGGCTGTGAGCCCATAAATCTTGCTTATTTCCCTCATGACTGTTAGGAAAAGGAATCTCTTTTCCCCGTGCATGTCTCAGATACAGATGCAGTCAAGTGGCTGTGACCACAACTGGCTGTACAGGATTGTTTACTACTTTAGCGGGTGCTGATATGCAGATGGGAATTAAAGCCCTCATAACCTCACTACTGATTCCTCATTAATCTATGCCAATATTTGTGCTCGTCTTCATTATTAGGGGTGATTTATGCAGCTTTTTTAATTTAAAGACTTCTCATAGAAAGACTGGCCAAATCAAATGCACGGTTCCACACTTTCTCTAAATACATGTTCTGCAGATATTTATTTTAATTTATAGCAGAATTCTCTTCATTTTTGCTCAAAAACATTTACATTGTTCATGTCATGGGTCTCTAACTGTCTGATTTATTACTGCTTGTCCTGGTTTCAGCAGGGATGGAGTTAATTTTCTTCTCAGTAGCCAGTGTGTTTTGGATTTTGTGTATGAAGAATGTTAATAAAAACATTCTGATGATACGAGTTGTTGTTAATGACACCAAGGACACTGTCTGGCTTTCTAAGTCTCGTTAAAGTCTCATTAACGTGTAGATGCTGGAAGCTGGGTGAAAGACAGACAGAATAATTGGATTGATCCAAACTGGCCAAAGAGAGTATTCCATGCCATAAACGTCACGCTCAGTATATAAGTGGGAGTTGCCCATGGGAGGGGGCATCCTTTTCTTTTTGGACATTCTTGTCGGGTATCCGTTCGGGCACCCTTGGCATCCTTTTCTTCTCTCTTGCTTGCTGGCATAGTTCCCTCTACCTTGCTAGCTTGCTCTCCCCCCTTTGCTTGCTGCTTGGTGATCGCTGCTCAGGACGGGCTGCGTCGGTCATTCGGACATCGGGTGGTGAGAAATTGTACATTGTTCATTTTTTATATTTTGTATATATTAATATCCTTATATCCTGTTAGCTTTGTAGTTTTTTTAGTATTTTTAGTAAACTGTTTTTATCTCAACCCACGAGTTTTCCTTTCTTCCCAATTTCTCTTCCCCATCCCACTGGGTAGAGGGAGGGTGAGTAAGAAACAGTGTGGTGATCCGGGCTAAACCACCACACTGTTGCCTTTGTTGTCCTTCACTTTTCTACCATTTGATATTTATTCATTGCATCTTGTCAGATGTCAACAGGCAAACTTTTCAGGACTGTGTCTTCTTGAGTGCCTCTGTGTCCCCTACTGTAATGGGGTCTTCAGGTACCGCTGCAGCGTGGCTGGTAGTCCAGAGCGTTTTCAGTAAGCGAGATCATATGTCCAGCGTTCCTGGCTCCTGGCTGTGCAGCATGCAGGCTTCCAGGTCAGTTCTGGGTTCAGTTGCAACTGAAGTGGTTTTGGTCCACACTCAGGATTATTCAAAACTCAATTTCATAACCATAAAACAATCAAGCAGTGTTCACAAGAAAATAATATTTTTAAAAGGAAATGCTCATGTGGCAAATTTGTATCAGGCATGGCCCTGATAAGGGATGCCTGTCTTTAGTCACACTGCTGTTCTGAACCAATAATCAGAGATGTTTCGTTTTCCTTGGCCCTGTCTGGATTCACCAAAGACTTCAGACTGACTGTTCCAGTTCTTTCCCATTGCAGAATAAAATAACAGGATCAACAAACTCAATGTTGGATTCAATGTAACTGCTTTTGGTCGTTTAAATACTGCTGCGCAGAGTCATCGAACCTGTTTTGGAGAACACAGAAGAGTAGAACAAATGTGAGTGAAATTCTGTGTGAAACTCTTTCTGTTTCACAAAACTTTGGGGTTTTTTTTTTTGTTTTTAGTCTCAAAAGCGGATGCACATAGTTATGGCAATGATTATTCTGACTGGTTAACTCATGCAGTCTGTCACTGCACGAACTTACAACTCCACACCACAGAGGTCTCCCCTTTTCCTCAGGGAGCTGGGAACACATGTTGTTTAGAAAGCAGTAGAGGGGAAGCTCCTACCCACAACGCACTGAAGCATAACAAATGCAATCTCATTAGCCACATCTGTCTTCAGGACAGCTCCAGTAGTAGGAGGAGGTTTTGCACATTATCAGCCTTCTTCATCTAGGTATTGGAGTAAAATCAGCAGGACCGTCTCTCCCCTAAGCAAATTCAGATGTCTTAGACAAAACAATTCCTTGTACATGACCCCCTCTATCCCTGCCTGGCACCCCTACCCTGCAGACAAGGACAGAATTAATTTTGCATTCTCCATTCACAGCAAAATAAGACTACAATGTTCACTCTGCATCGTTTTCATCTTTCATCTTAATTATCACTGTGAAGACTACAGAAATCATTATCTTTATGATGATGAACCTCCAATTAGCATTTCCCATATAAATTTCAGATCATGAAGGAGGCTGTAATGGATAATGCAAATTCCTAATGGTCTTTTTTTTTTCCTGGCTGAAAAATTGAGGTGTTTAACAAAATGAAATTTAATCTGAGCCATTTTGAAACAAGAACTTTAATTACTTGACAGGGAGAGAGGAAAGAAGAGACTGAAATGAAATCTTAAAAATGGGCATATTTTAAAAGTCCTTGCTTTTCCAGCCCATTGCTCAAGTTTTCTCCTCCAGATAGCTAAACACTTGTCTGTTTGTGCTCAATAAGTTTTAAACTATCGTGAAAGCTGGTAGAAGCGATTTCTTTCATTAGTTATACTATTCAATAAATCAAAAATAATTCCACATAACACTCTGTTGTCTTTAATATAGCATTTTAATTGATTCCCATCCACCGTAGTAATATGTAGAGTGAAATTGCCAATAATTACATCATTGTCATTTCAAGGCAGTAAGAGACAAAACACATCCCTGGTACTGATCAAGGTGCAGAGATGTATGTAGAGATATGCCAGTTGGATTCATTCCCTCTGGATAGTTTTAGGTTTGGGGAAAATTACTTCAGCTGGCAATTTTAGAAGCATCATAGGTATTATCTGCACATAGGAGCTGCAATTACAAATGAGTCATGGGGTCCATATAGCCTAGTTGGTCATCTCTGATTATAAATGGTAACTATTTCCCCAAGTCAGGTTAAAAACAGATGTTTGCCAATGTCCTTTTACCTAAGTCTGCAGTTAATTGTAATAACACAAAGCAAAACTATACCTGGTTCAAGAACAAAGTACAGATGGGCTATCTAGTCCTTTTTGCCTTTTTCTGCCCTCTTTCCCATTTTTTTTTCCAGAAAAATTGTACCACTTCTAGCCCATGTGACCTGCAAGTAGCTCTTCACACTTTCCAGGAGTCTCATCCTATGACATGAGTGGGGACACACACACACTCTCTCTCTCTTTCTCCCCCTTCCTCTTCTCCCTCTGCTTTCCCATCCTTCACAAATAGTTCCCAGGATACCTTTGTTCAGTATCTTGTTGATGAGATATGCAAGTAGAGGTGTGCATTGGTTCTGTGAATTGCAGTGAAAGAATCTGGCAGCCTTGGGATGTTCTCCTTTGAAAAAGGCCACCACTTCAGTGGGGAGCCAGGGTAAAATGTGCCCCTAGGAAGTAATGCCTTACAGCATAAACTTTACATTTTATAGCAAAATACTCTGTTAAATACCAAGAAAATAATTCCTCTAGGAACGTATCCTCTCCTGAGGAGAAGTTGTGTGTTTATATGTAGTGTGACTTTCTTCAGTCCCTTCAAACTTTAACGGACTCAGCACGTGAAAGAGACTTCTGACTTTGACATTGCAGTCATGGACATGAAGCAATTGCAGGATTTTTACTTGAGTTTGATATCAGTACAGGCTGGTTGTCCCAAATCTTGTTGTTGCCTGTAGCAATTTTTTTTGTACATTTGTAATTTGTAATTCTTTTCAGGCCTTCTAAGGTCCATTAAGGGATGGATTTTAAGCCACATTTGAGTGTTGTTTTGTTACTGTATATAGTATCATATAGATCTAAGTTTAATTTTACCGTATGTGGTAGATGCATGACATGTAATTACAAGAACCTAATAAGCCCTGGCTACTGCAACTTCAGATTGTGTGATTATTATTCGTATAAATGTCTAATCCATTTCTGAATCCTCCTTTAAGCTTCATTGCAATCATGTCTAATGGTACCAACAATCATTATCCATCTTAAAAAATCTTTCTTCCCATCTGTTTGCATAATAATTTTCACTTATTTCAATTTTTTTTCCTTAATAAGAAAAAAGCAGGGAGGATTACCTGACCATCATCTGCTTTCATTATTTTATATTATTCTTTTCCTTTTATCTTCTGTAAGTTTTGAATAGGCCCCATGTCTCCTTAGTGAGGAGATTTTTGTGGTTTTAATATTTTTTGAGGCCCTTTTCCCCACCGTTTGTATATGCATTTGGATGTTGAGAAGTAGAATCCATCTTTCAGGTGATTACGAGTTATGTCACTCTAGGGTCGTGTCTCCACAATACCATAATTACATAGCACAACTGCATTTTTCCTTCAGGTCAATTATTCCTCACAGGAAGATCTGTGTTTTGGATGCACAGTGACAGGTCTACAAAAGCTTTAGCTGCACTTAGACCAGAATCATACATACGATACAGTTAACTGAGATATACAGAAACTAATTGATTGATTCCACATCTTTAAAAATTAGCCATAGGGAATGTAAGTAAAAATAGTGAAGTTCTGTATATAATTTTTATTTCTTTATAGACTGTTTTCTAAGGACACTGTGCAGCTTTGCTCCACACTTTTTTGTCCACTATTCTATTTCAATAAAGATGACAGAGAAGTAGAATTATCAAAGATTTAGATTTTGCTAAGTTTCATGAAAATAATTAGTGAGGTATCCTAAAGAAACCCTATTAGCACCATTTGAGAGGAGAAAATTGTAGCCCTCGTTGAGTACCTGGGAAAGATACTAGGAAAGATGTTATAAATGTCTTAAATACGGGGAAAGAACCTCATGGAAGAAAAACCTTGCTGAGTAGTGAATTCCCTGGAGTCTACTTAAGAGCTCATTCCAGTTGAAACTTTGTTCATATTTTTCACATTTCACATTTTTTCACATTCATTACATCGTCACTTCAGTCCATGTCTATACAGATTCTCCAGTGTTAAGTATAGGTTATAATCTTACTTTGTCTTTAGTCACTAAAGTAAATTAGTTTGCTGAATAAGGACTCTGTCGCTATGGTAAGGATTTATTAACGTAAACGTAGGCCAGAACAACATGCACCAATGGGTATAACAGCAAGGACATGTTTGAGATGTACAAACAAGAAAGAATATACAACATCAATTTAGGGTCTGCTTTTGAAATAATGAAGGAAGAGGGCTTTATAGCTCTATAATTCTAAATGATGGTCTGTTAAAAGCCCATCAGAATATATGAGAAGTTGGGACAGTTTTACTGCCCTAACAGATAAATAACCATACAATCAAAGTTCCTGATGGAAAGTGCAGAAGCAAATTGATGGATGAGCATCTGCAGCACAGTGGCGGATTTTTCAAGCTAAACTCATTAAGAAACCTTAATAGTGATTGGCAAGTTCCTTCAAACATAAAGGCAAGTAGGTGAACAGGAGTCTGTTTAAGAAGCTGTCATGTCGTTGATTAGGAATGAAAGCCATGTCTATTATATTTTCTGGTAAATCTGCTTGTTGAGTAAACAAATTTAGCTCTTTCACACAGTAAAAATAAATGTGCTCCAATGAAGCCAAGTGTTACCTGGTACATACTGCAATCTCAGCCTAAGCAGTCCCAAGCACCACCTGAGTGTGAGACAGTTTCAAAGTGCTTTGAGTCTACAAAAAAAAAAAAAATTTATAGTCTGTGCAGCCTAATGCTTCGAGCTGAGAGAAAGAGCTAAGAATCTCTGGGTTTGTTTACATCTCAGCCTCCACACTCCTTGCATGACATTTTGCTGTTCAAGCTTGTCCCACTGTGAAAGACAGCCTCACTGATAAAGACATGGCTGTATTTTGATGGGAAGTTAGAAGATTTCACCATCAGAGCCTGTTTCTATGCAACTGAAGATAATGGAAATTTATTATTAACTTTAGTGGATGCAGGAACAGAACATTAAAGATTTCAATGTCCTTTCATCCAAACTACATAAGTGTACATAAGTATAAAGCCGACTACAGTGAAAGCTATTTTGCCAAGCACGTTGGTTCAGCACCATATTCGGCACTCAGATGCTTGAAGAAATCTTTTCAGTGGCCTTACAAGCCATTTGTTCTCATAAGCCATTTTTTAATAATGGAAGATTGTTGGCCTAATGACAAATGTTTTCCTGTGTTTTTCCCATCAGAATAATATTCTTAGAAATAACAAAATGCCTTTGTCTCAGTAACACTTTGCACCTTCCCTGAGAAACTCTGTGCCATTCACACATTCATATTTGCACAAGAGGCAAAAAAAAAATTATAGTGGAGATAGGGAAGATAATATAAACCTGGAAAAATAATGACAGGGAAAATATAAGAAGTCTAGTTCTTAGCTGTGGGAAAATTTTGAAATAAGATGTCACTGAAGAAATTCTCTTCCTAACCCCATCAGCTAGTAGTTGACTCATGTGCTGGAGTGTAAGGATTGTAGATAGCTTTTAATTTTTTTATTTAATCGAATGCACCTGCGGATGTTCTCTTTATTCGTATTTTAATTGTGGCAAATTGTTGGCCCACTGACAAACATTTTGCTGCTTTATTCCTATCAGAATAAGAGTCCAATAACACAGGTCTCTTTAACAGTTTTGTCTCTCATGCAATGCCAACAGGATTTACGCATTTTGGAAACTATTTATAGGAATGCAACATGGTGACTGTTTAACAACACTCAGCAATAACCTATAACAGAAAGTGGTGTCTACTGTGTCAGTGTAGGAGGGCATGCCCATCAGCAGATGGTAATTAGATCATATTCTAGTAATTTGATAATTAAGATACAGTGTTTGATGAAAGGGGCTTACATTACACTTTGGAGAAAGAATTTCTGTCCTGTGAAAAGCACCATGAGCTCTTTAATGAATGCAAGAAGTCTGGTCTTTCATTTAAATTTCATCTGAAAGCTCATACCTCACACAAACCCTTCACTCTTCACTTCCCCACATAAATCACACGTTTCTGAGGCACAAGATCAGTCCAGTTTTCTGAAATTCTTGCCAGATGTCATTTTACTTTGTCACTCAAGAACATAAACAATCTGGTGTCAGTCAGGCAGAAGATTTTTTTTCTTTCTGTTGAGGAAAAAAAGTCATATATTGCAGAAATATCTCTGTTTCACAAAATTATATCAATGAAAAACTATTCCATTTAACATGAAAAAAATGTTCATTTTCTAAAGCAGCTTCTAAAAATCCTATCTATAAAAAAAAATCTATTGCCTCTTACTTAGCCATAATGAGGCAGGTGGTGGAATCTCGAGCAGAATATTTTTCCCGTTTTCTAACCTGCCATTTTCTACAAGAAATATCAGACAAAATTTGAGGCATAAGATCTAAGTAAAATATTTTGTGCATGTCAGCCCGAATCTGAACACTGTATCCTCATATTCATGTTGTTTAAGAAAGGCTTATTTGGGAAGGGTTCTACTTTAACTGTCCAGAGCTAGAAATATGTATTACCTCATTTCAGGAAATTTATGAATGTTTTGGGCAGTACTTTAGTACTCTCTAGTAAACTAGAGCGAGGTCTGAAGAATGAATATAATTTCAGTTATATGAGAGAAACAGAAAGGTATAGTGGCATTATAAATTTTAATTCCAGCTCAAGCTAACCATTTATGAATAATTGTAATTTGTTCTCATAATAACTGAATGCCCAGTTGCTACCGGTTATGTGGCAGTCTTGGTATTACATTGCCCTCTGAAACAGGAAGCTCAAAAAGTCGTGCAATAGTAGATAGATTATATTTCCTATCACAACCATTGAAATCAGTCAAGTCCACTGGCTGGAACCTGATATTTCAATATTAAGCAAACACTAATAAGACTACAGACAAGTCATCAACATGATTAACAGGCTGACAGCCTTTATTCAGAATGAAATATCACGCTGGCAAGACTCATAGCCAGTGATCCATTGCTTCTTGCTTTGGATTGACAGCTTTGGCAGCTCTTTCAGTGAATTCAGGAGTGAATTTGACCCTTTTCCCATTAGACCTTTTGCCCATTAGACCTTTTGCCCATTAGACCTGTCTTAGTCCACGTGAAAAACTTCTAATAACAGAGCTCAGCATCACTGGTAAGTTGGTCAACCGTTAAGTGCTTGGTGGATTATGTTTGTTTTAAAGTTTGTCCAGAGCTATAAAATCACTTCCTAGAGAAAATTATAATTACAATAATAATGACAACAATAACACTAATCATCTTTATACAGTTTTAATCTGTAGAAATCAGGGTACTTCACAGCAAAAAAAAAAAAAATTAATAATTTGATAGCTGTCATTTTGCGTTTTGTAATAACCATCCCAATGCATCTGCTGACACAAACATTTTTCTCAAAGGCAACAAAACTGAATTCAAGATGCAAATATTTATTCTATAAATAATATCAATAAATAACACCACTGATGTGGTATAGGGAGAGATCAGAAAATATGAAACATGGGAAACTTAAAACCCAGCCAATCAAGCAGAATTTTCACTCAGAATATGACTGTTAAGTGAGGCTGGTTAAGCATCACCTAGTTTTATTCTTTTTTTTATATTCAGTCTGTTTGTTTGATTTTTTTCTGAAAAGAACCAGTGATGTGAAATCAGAGCAAGTAAGAATGTTTTTGTGGTCCTGCCAAATCCAAGAATTTCAAGATAGCTCACAAGGAAGTTTACATTCAGTACAAGGCCAAATTAGCCAAAATTCTGGAAGACAAATTGTGACATCTTACAGCTGTCATCTTGTGACACCTTACAGCTCTAATTAACTGTGGGAAAACCCTGATTTTGCTAATCTACATCTGCTATATTTCCTGGATTTCAAATCTCTTCAAAAAGCACCAAAACATCATTGAACTTTGTCTAGACCTTAGAAGTATATCCAAACTGAATCTTCTTCCTCTCTTTCTTCTGTCTTCTATTCTATCTTCACTAACCACCACGTAAAATACTCAATTTCAACTGTAATCCTAATTAACAGACAAATAGTGAACTTTTAGATATATATGTTTCTCATAAAGCTCTGACTGTTAATGGGAACTGGATTTTCTGTCCTAGCAAACCTTATGTTACCGCTGGGTAAATAGCTACCACATGCTTTAAAATCTGGTACAGGTCATAAAGGCTTGGCTGTTCACATTAATATGAGCACTTCCCAAGGATTCTAAGAAAATCTTGTAAACATGCCATCCTGGACAACATCCAGAAGTGTATAACCTTTGCAGGAAATTTATTGCGACCTGTAAAGAAAAACTTGCACTGCATATGATTAGCACAGAGTTCTCAAAATTGTTTTCCTTCAGGTGAGCAGTAAGAAAGACAGATGTCTCTTTTTCTCTTTTTTGTCAGCTTCAGTGCCGGTAAATCACAGAACTTCACTGTGTTATTGCCATGGAAACCTACAACTAATACTGTACAACTTACATTTCCTAACATATTACACTGTTTACAACATCTTTGTTCTGTTCAGGAAGTTTAAGAAATTGATAAGAGAAATATCTTCAGATTGGTCCCAATATGAAATCACATTCAGACCCACAGTTTTTGTTTCTGAGCCATATCCATCATTAAAGCTTTAATTCAACTCTGTCATTTTATCTGCACATCTTTCAGGATACTTCAAGAGGGAAATAAGTTATGGCATGTGAGTTCTGTCTAATTTGTTACCATTTGCTACATCCAAATCTAGCCCTGGCTTATTTGTCACCATGTTTAGTTACTGTCCACAGCCATAATGTTTTGCAGCCCTAGAGGAACCAGCTGGAATACAAATGTGGTGTGGCTATACCCTCATTTAAATTAGATAACATGCACAGGGCTGTGCTCTACCAATAAGAAATCTGCTGAGCCCACAAATTTGCCGTGCTTCAGTTTGATAAAACTTTATTGGGCACAGTACAGAAACACAATTAATACTGGGAGTTACATTGCCTAATGTCACTCAAGTTTCATCCAATTATTTTTTCTTAATACCTTTTGTTGAATCCCAAGCTAACCTGAGAGAGTGGAGCCAGTGCCCTTCCTCTTCCAACAACCCTTTGACAGGAAGGCAGGGATGTCCTGGAGAGTCTCAACATGGAGGCCACTGGCACGGACACAGCTATAGCCCTTCCTCTTTTTCCTGCAGCAGCTCTGTTGTGGTGATGGAAACTAAAGAATATGGAAATTTGGCTGTTTGATAGATTTTGCTTCATAGCAGCCTCATTCAAATTACTCCTCTCTATGTCTTTAATTGTTTTTTATGTTGGATCTTTTAAATTAATTTTTCCTAGGCTCTGAGTATTCTATCTCACAAACAGAAAGTGCCATCATGCTAAGAAGCTTTGTAACTGTGGAATACAATGGAATAGTACACTGAAGAAGACCTCAAAATCCAAATGCAACCCTCCCTCCACCTTACCTTCCTTCAGAGCTTGAGTGACTAGATCACCTTAATACAATTCTATTCATAAATCTGTGCAGGTCATTAACTTCTAGCTGTTGCAGGGAGAGTAAATGCAACACTGCCTTCACCTAATGGGATGGTTAGCAGTGTACCTTTCACCACTGAGCTTTCAACCAAATATCCAAAATGGATTCATTTCTTCCTGTCTTATACACAGAAGTTTGTGCATACTGAAAAAAAAAAAAATTGTAATGCAAGGAATAAGCAGCACTTTAGCCTCCTTAGAGTATACCATGAATTTCACTTCAGAGAATATCACTATACTGTAGTCAGAGAGTCCTTTAATCATTTGGGTTGGAAAAGAGCCTTAAGATCATCATGTAACACACAATCCAGAAAATTACACTGTGAACAACTAGCAGAATTTTTAATTGGTTGAAACTACCTATTTATCATCATCGGAACATAATGGTTGGGGTGGGTGGTTAGAGAAACTAGCAATAACCTTTTCAGACACACTAAAAAAAATTATGTGATACTGATTAATCCCAACTGAAGACTTAATTCCATGGGATGCACAGTGCTTCAAGGGAACAAGAGTATTGTTTAAATATACTGTAGCTTTTATGTTTGTTATATGTATAAAGTCCGAGCTATCTGGAACAGAGACAATTTGTCTTTTGCATTGATATAAAGCTCTCCTTGATTGTTCCCCTACTAGCTTCTTACTGGTTCAGCTTTATGCTGCTCATTCTTTACCAGGAGCTTACTGATTCCAGTAGCAGCTGAAAGTGCAAGGCTTTTCTCAGGTCCTTTGATTGAAAGCTGGTGCCTGTTAATAAAACTATAGGAAATGAAAAAGCACTCCAAGTGGATAAAATCTGTGCATTTATTCTGAGATTCTTGATACTTTAGGTGGAATTCAGTGTCTATTTAAAGCTCTAAAATGTCACCAAATAATTTCTTTTCTATGGTAATCAATTCTGTATGTCATAAAACGTGCAATCAAGCTTATAGCAATTTTGGTCCTGAGATTCTTCCCAACAAGGCTGGGAAACACAGAATGAAACCTATCCTGTTGGCACTATCCTCTTTCTGAACTCTCAAGTATTGAGAAATTATTAAGGTATCTCTAAAAGCTGAAGCATTATTTATTTCCAACGTAAAATAACATGATTGTAGGACTGACTTTCTGCCAAATCCTTGTCTCATGACTTAGGATACACCTCTGTGTCTTTCTTATGTGATTTATACTTGTGTACACAATTTATATAAAAAGACATACATGTTAAATACATCTATGCACCTTCACAGAGGTGTGGTACAAACTTCAACAAAAGTGGGGTTCCTTACTGTTGATGATTCTGAAAATTAGCTGAAAATTTCACCCACACCTATCAGTTTTCAGTACTTCCTAATTCTGATTGATAGTAAAGATTGCAAAATTGAGTGTTACGTGTGCAGGGCTACCAAAGACAAAGCAGTGGATAGACAGGCAAATAAACCCCAAAATTCAGACAGCTGCCATTGCAGCTGCTACTACTATCAGGTCCTCTCATCTGCGGCATGCTGGTACTGGGCTGTCTTCAGGCACTGTCCCTCTGCTTTTGCGCTTGGACCAGCCTGTCCCACCTCCATCTTTCATGTGAGGATTCTGCTCACCCCCTTCCAACTGGTGGAAGACAAGGGAGACAGCAGAGGGATTGTGAGGTAGCAGTGGCTGAGAGGATCTTGAGGGCAGGCTTAAATGCCCAGGAGAGGTATGTGTAAGTGTTCAGGCCAAAAGGCTGTGTGCCAAAGTGACATAGACTAATTTCCCAGTGTGATAGCTTTGGCTGCAATTTCACTTCTAAGAATTGCTGCTCATTCTCCTCCTTACCCCAACATCCTGTGGGGGCACTCAGTTACCCTGACACACCTCTTGGAGTGCCTGCACTATAAACCAGATGAGTAAAACCCACCTGTAAAATAATACTGTGGGACAGCATCATAAGGCTCCTAGAAGGAGCTCCTAGAAGGCTCCTAAAAGCTCACATGTGATGATTCCAGCCAAGGCACCTCTGTTCAGGGCCCTGTACCTGGAAGGTAGGGTCAGGAAGAACTAATCAAGCAGTAAGAGCTCCTTCTAAAATTTTTAAGCAAGGTTAGAGAGAGTAATTTAGCTGTGAAATTGGTTCAGGAAAACAGCCCCTTGGCTGCCCTCACCCTGGGTTTCTGTACAGAATAAGCGTAGTGCAATTTAAAGGACTTCTTTGGAGAAAAACTAAGCCTCAAAATGGGGATTTTTTTTTTACAATTTTTCAAGTTATATTCCAGATAAATGTTCAAATTGTATCTTGTTGTATCATCTCATAATAAAAAAGCCATCTTAAATAAACAGTTTCAACGTAGGAACAAGAGCTGATGTGCTATGCTTGTGTCATATAATGTACATGCCCACATACACAAGTTTGAAACTTAGACAATTCCTTAACACTACTTCCTTTCTTACCTCTGCAGCCTTCTTTTTTATTTTTAAGGTAACATTTGTCTTTTTACCAATTTTCCCTGCTTAAGCTTTTCTGATGATGCAAAATGTAGTTAAGAAAGTGATAGTGAGAAGCTATTGAGTAATCTGCCCAAGATATGTAGCAATAATTTGCTTGTTCTATAACCCAATGACCATTTTAGCTTCAGGGTACAATAAAAAAGAAGTGCAAATTCAGTAGTGTTAACGGAAGACTAATTATACTGACAGGACATCCTCTTCTGAGCTTAGTCACTTGTGACCTGTTGTGGAGATACCAGAGGAGAGCCAGGCACTCTCCTGTGCTGAATTATCCATGGCCTTATCTGCTTCAAGGGGCCAACAGAAGCATTGCTCATACAGTTTTACTCAGCAAACTCTGGCTGCACTCTTCTCAGCACAATTTAAGAAGTATTCATGCCGTGAACGTTCAGATAGGGAAACATAGATTCCTGTTCTATGTCATGTTAATCTGATTTTCAAACAAGTCAGAACATTTCCCTATAAATGAGACAGAATGTGCGAGAAAACAATGAGAGGGAAAGTGTCATGGGCAAGTGTGTCCGTGGGTTATAATAATGAACTGCACAGAGATGAAACAATTTGTTCAGCTACAAGGGGAGCCCAAAAGCTCACCTAACTCCATCACCTACAGGTGTGTAACAGTTCCTGTATTTCATGAGCCACTAGCTGTCATAATTACAGGAAGCCAAGGGCTGTACAAATGTCTTCTGAAATTGGGTTTATGTATTAAAAAAAAAAAAAAACAAAATGTACATTATCAACATTCAAGTAAAAAGCCTATAAGGTGTGTCAGCAGCAAAACAGGATTCCTTCACATATCATTACCTCCAGTGCATGGCAGGTCTTACTTGAGACACAAGAAGGAAATTCAGTTTCTATTTACATTCAGTTCTCGACTCAAAAGCTGAACCTGGTAAGTAAGGTACAGTTTTGCTTCATTTTAAGAGATGTGAGCATCCATAAAAATAATTTCAGATCGTACCAAACAGTCATAATAAAATAACACAATTGCTGTTAGCCTTGGATGAAGCTGAAACAGCAATAATGAGGAACATTCTGTTGTACTGCCCTGTGTTTAAGCCACCCAGGCTCAATTATGCAACTCTATTCCCTGTAAAAATTAAAGCATAAGAAAGAACGAAATCTTTATTCCCCTATGTATCATAAATCACCGTGCAGGGCTTTCTGGTTTGGACCAATTGGTATATAAGGCCTTGACCATGCAGAGTGATTTAAAACTAGTGTGTTGCCTCACATTTTTATAGATACTTGAATTTGAGCAGGATGAAAAGTGTTAGGAATATTCAGATTTTACATTCTAAAACTGTTAACACATTGCATACAAGCAATTTATTGGTGCAGCCATCTCAGGCATCACACTCTAGTTCAATCAATTCTTACCACAGGCAACCTGAAATGAGAGCCAGGCAGGAGGAATGGTCTGTTCCTCTCAAACCACACACGATGCCTAGAAATGTCACAATGAAGCACCCGTATTTTTATGCACAATTCTTTTCAGAAATACACCAGCTTAGGCCAAGGGAGTAAAGCTACAGAGTCAGTCTGAAGACAGCTCCAAATTAAATGGAAATCAGCACATTTCAGTTTACTAGCACTGTTTTCTGGCTCAGATAAATTGATTTTTCCTGGTGGAACTGGAACTGTGGAGGCAGAGGAGGAGGACCCTGATACTCTTCTATAATCACCTAGCCCCAGTGGCTGCCTATGCCTGCACATATAGATACAATATTTATAACACAGTACTAGATTGGGCAATATATTATCTGGATTCGGCTGACGTGTTCTAAAACACCCCTTATCTTTAAAAACGAGTTACATTCTTTAGCAGTTGCAATCATACAAATGCAACTGTCTGAGTCCTACCCCATGTTCCAAATATAAGCATTTGTATTCATTAGAGTTCAGAAAAAAACCTCAGAAAACAAGGGATTTCCACCAGATATTGATGTGACCAAGTATGCACCAATCCAGCAGGTCAATACAGGCGTTTTACCCACCTCTCTGACAGAGCTGACCTGCACTTCACCGTGAAAGCACTAAAACTCTTCCTCATTGATTTGTTTGTTTAGTTTTGAATTTGTCCTATTGACAGATTCTCTGTCAGCCTCATAATGGAAGAAGGCACTCGCTAAGAGGACCGGCAGAGAGTTGCTCAATGAATTTGTCAGGGTGATGGAAAAAGTGGTATTGCATTAAAGAGCTGCTTTCAAACGGTGAGAGAGGACAGCAGATGCTTGCTTGTGTATATAACTCTCATGAACAAAGGCAATAGTATTTTATAGGGAGATCAATAAAGGAGTTGCAGCACAGCATAAAGCAGGCAATGGATAGCTCATTGTGCATCTGGTTTTGTCCACCTTCAGTGACAAAGTGCCATCTCCATTCCGAGTCTGCACATCAGGGTAACAAACCAGTGTTATGTCTTTGTGTCTTGATGCCGCACTATTACAAATAAACACATCATAGATGTGAGTCCTATTACATTGCATCGTGTACTGCACAGCACAAAGCTGAGGCTCTGCCTTTATCACGAAGGTGGGGCTACGGAAATATGAGGGTCACAATAGAAACCCAAAGATGCATTGTTCATAGTTTAGTGAGTAAATGAATATCCCCTTCCTTTGAAGCATCCAGTGTTGAATTTTGCAAGGCACAGGTTTACCTGAGAGCACAGACTATACCGAGGTTACTGTCCCATGCGTAAGCAGCAGTACAGCAGACGCTCACATGTTGCACAATGCTGTCTTAGCTCTGTAGTCCCCTACTTAAGTCAGAGCTCTGTGTGTTAGGAAGAAAACATGATGGGCAGAAGCCTGAATGGACAAGATAAAGTCTGTCCTAGTTCAACCTTTTTCAATGCAGGATCTCTTGAAAAACTAGTTGGCACCAATATTTGCCCTTATCATGAAAATCCTAATGAAGCTTCTTCAGGAAAGTATCTATATACAAGGATAATATTAAAGCTTTGAATTATTTGCCTTGTGTGTGGGAACAGATCCGTATCTGCCTTGCAATCCAAATAATTCTATGATTAGAAATGTTCTGTAGTCTTATTTGATCTGTGTATGAATTTGTGTCCCTTTGATCTTTTCCCCTAGATGAGTGCTCTGCAGCTGGAAGCTTATCTATCCATCTGTTTCAGTAAACACAGAATTAACTTTATGGCCAGAAAGTGCCAAGCACTGCACGTTTAGTGCAAAGGTAAGGCACACTAATGCTTCCACTGTCCACATTGGATATTTAACTACCACTGTTAAAACTCATCTATCTTTTGTCATGTTGTCTCCACATATTTAAAATTGTGATGTTGATCCTACTTTCAGCACTGAACCTATCTTTAGTCATTATGAGTATGTCCAGCATGATATTGGTACCTTGGCTGACTCTTCATGTTGCTGTGTTGTAGCACTTTATAGCTGGCTGCTTCTGAGTATTTGGGCAAATAGTCAGCCATGTCCCTAGTTTCCAGCTCTTTCTGCCACTGCTCTTCTCCATTGTATTGTCATCCTAATGCATTTTAGAATACATTGCTCTATGGGCTCTGTGTCCAGACATAGGATCTTGTTGGACCACACTGAAGAGCCTTACCAGCCTTTGCGTGTGAGTTTCCTTGCAAGGCAACAAGGGCCCATGACAAGCTGGAGTGCACCCATGTCCCCTCCTGGCAGGCAGGTAGGCTGTAATTGCAGTGGACACTGCTGACCAGGTCAGGGCCGTGCTGCAGAGAGCATCACAGTGTGGGTAATATCTTCCCGTACCATCAAGGCTCATATTCAACTGCCTGCATACCTCAGAGGTAGCTCAGTGTCTCCTGGTACATGTACCTCCTGTGGGGCCCTGTGCGTCTCTTACAAGGCATCTCTCCATGACTTTGCTGCCCCTTTTCTGCCACAGTCCTCTCATCACATGTTCAGTCCTGCAAATACGTACTTAAGTGAGCTGGGAGGTCATATGAGTTGCTCTGATCCCGTTTTCAGCTTCACTTCTGCCAAGATTTGAACAGTTGAATTTTGTTTGCTTTGTTAGGAGCTTATATTTTTCCAAATATAGACAATTTTTCATGAATTAAAATTTGTGAAAAGCTGCAGATGCATAAAAATTTATTGTTCTGGACAACTCATAGAAAATAGAAACCATATCAAATAACTCAGCTGACCAGTCAGGCAGTGATAATTGTGAGCTCTCTGTAGTGATTACTCTAAGGACTGCTTGTTATGAACAACCTAAGCAGCTCACCAGCTGAATTACGTCCATTAAGACAACTCCTCCTCAAAAAGAACAGCTGAAAAAAAACAAAAGCCAATCAGTGAAGAAAAAACATCTGGCTATCTGCAATTAAAAAAAAAAAAAAGAAGATGAAGAAAGAACAAAACTAGCATCTCACTTCCCCACTTCCTTCCTCAGCAGGCTGATCTTCCCTGACTTTTGCATGCTGCCAGTCAAAGTATGTTCAAAATATAGCTAATGAGCGTCATTCCTTGAGCTTTGACTTGCTGATCTAGGCTGCAGCTAAGCGGAAAGCATTTATACAATACATGCAAATAAACAAGCATTACTATTATCACTATTGCTATTATCATCATCATTATTATCATTATCACTATTAGCAACAATATCATTATTATTAAACAAACAACTATTTCTTTCTATCACTGCAGTTTTTAGGAGCTACAGCCATGGATTAGGGCTACACTGTACTGGCTTTATCCAATCAAGCAAAGCCCATAGTGATAATCTCCTTATTTTATGGCCCAGCTGTGCCCAGCCCTGCAGTAGCAGGATGTCAGTGGATGTCTGCCTTCCATGCTTGGTTCCCTGGAGAAACAATAATTTTGTATTTGACCTAAAAGTCAGGGGGACTCTAAATATTGGTGAAAGGATCTCAAATGATTATCACATTAAAATTTCACCATAAATCCTTCACAATGATTAACAGACCCATATTTTAAAATGTCCATGCAAACAGCAACCCTTAATAAATTACGAAATGGCTGAACTACCCCAGGCTGCCACTGCCAACCTGCACACTTGCAGCAGAAAATGTTTTATTGCCAGATATACACTTATGTGGTTGTATTTATGCGAGGACACCATGGCACCCTATGAAAAATAAATCACCCATATCTCTACCGCTCCCTTCTCCATCTTCTCTGAAAAGAAGTCTCAGGGCACCAAGTGCAGTGTCAGCCTCCGACAGACTAAGAAGTGTTAGGGGTTACCCAGCACCAAAATTAAATTGAATAAGTCATGTTATGAAGATGAAGCCTCTTCCAAGAGATCCTTCATCTCATGCCATCAGTTGTAGTCTAGGCCCAAGCACAAGTCTTTCCCCAAGGTCTAAGTTTTCACTGTGACACAATGGAGGCAGTTACCAGTAGTCCTTCACATACCTCTCGGTGGACTATATTTTCACTGCTGATTATTACCCAGCAAACACAGACTGATGAATCTAAGAGACCATCAGTGAAACTGCCTATGTTCAATTTTTCTATGATTACAGTGATGTTTCCTGTTGCAAATGTCAGGTCCTTGGGATCAACAAATTAAAATGTAAGCTTTCTTGTCCATGTTTCCCAAATTTGCCTTAGCCATTCTGCTCAACTTTAAACCAAAGGACACGAGCAAATGAAGCATTTAGCACATTACAGTGTGTGGTATAGACCTACAGTTAGTAATACACTAAAGAGTAAGCAAATTCAAAGTACCACAGTTCTACTTCAGGCATAGGCATCCATGTGGATAGTTTCTGGAGAAAACCTCATAAGCTTCTGTAAATTGTGAATCTATGTCATAGAACTATAGACTGATAGGGTAGTTCAGGTTGAACTCTGGAGGTCTCAAGTCCAGTGACTAGTTCACAGGAGGGCTGGCTATGGTGTTGAACCAGCTTTCTCAGTCACGTCTTGAAAATTTCAAGAAATTTTCCCATATTGTATATTGCTATGCAATTCTGCTATTACTATGAGGCTGCATATTGACAGTACAATGGAAAGATCTGTAGCCAGAGAAACTGATAGTATCAATCAATAGAGCCAGAACATTATTCTTCTTATCCTGAATCCTGTCACAAGCTGGGACAGTAATTATAATGGGTACAGCCAGGAACACACTCAGCATATTCTTGTTCCTCAGAGCAGGAAATTAAAGGAACTGGGAACCTTATGACCACCAACTCTCACTACATGGCCCCACGACCTTCCTGAGCCTCACCTGCCTCCAATGTATCATCAGCCTGACACTTTACTTCTTCACGTCTTAAGCTATGATAAATGCTTAGTGTGTTAATAGACTTAAATGAAAGCATCATAGACATGCAGTACTACTGATTCACTTTGAGGCAAAGACTAATTTCATTACAAAATAAAAACATAGCCATAATATCAAGAAAAATCTGAAAGAAACCAGAGAGGGAAACAGACAATTATTCTGCCTTGGTGGCCTGGCCTGTCTTCATTTGCAAGTCGTATAACTTAGCAGGCATGTATTTGACTCCACTTTTTAGGATATGCACCAGCAACAAAATAATTTTCATTATTGAATGATGTGAATTTATGTTTCTCTACAAAATGCTTCAATATCATAAACCATTAGCTCAGAGAATATGTGACCAAGACACCTAACACCTTCCTCTTTCATCTTTATAATAACTTTAAGGCTTTCTCCTGCAGCTCATGACAAAGTAGAAAAGGGCCATATGGCTTTCCCCTAATTTCTTTAGCATTTCTCAGCAGATATTTATGAAGATTATGAATAGACAGCTGGGAGGCAGCTGGCATGTTTGAAACATACCACACTTTTCTACCACAAGAGAGAAACAGCCAGAGTATACAGAACAAAAACCTTTCTCTTCCTTCTGTGTTCAGACCATTAGGCAGATAGTCAGATACCAGCCTGATACATGTCACATAAAAACAACTGGGCAGCAGTGAGTGTTTAGGAGAGTCAACTAGTGACAAAGCACAGAGGTGAAATCACCTGCTTTACTCAAGAAAGTCTACCTTTGAAAATACATTTAATTTCTTTCTTTTCAGTGGCCCTGCTGGACATTTTCAACTATCAGTGCTTTAGTTTTTATGATGTCTTTCATCCCAAAACATCTTCAAGGACACATCCAGCTGCACAAGCACCTTTATCTTTACTTGGTGTTAGGTTCTGCAACTACAAATGATGTGACTGCTTAAGGCCAAAATTGGTATCCCATAATAATTACTACCAGTATTTGATCAAGTAGTTTAATTTTTCTTCCAAAGTTTAGATATTCTCTTTCCAGTGTCTTCAAAAGGAGCTTTTGACTATTGCTTTATTAGCAGAGTAACATCTCAAACTCCTTCTTCTGACTTTGACTTTAACAGGTTTGAAACAGGTCCTAGACAGATAGTCTTAAATCCAGACATTTAAGTCTTTTTACTAATGTAGATTTCTTCAACCCAGTTAAACAGCTGGTCAGACAAAAAGGCATCCTCTTCAGTATTTTTGAAACCATACAGGCTTCTCTGAGAGGAAAACCCAGTTTCCATCTGGATCTCAATTCAGGGTCCTCAATGACTCTCCAGCCAAGTGGTCCAGACAGCTCAGAGTAAGCTAACAGACACCTCCAGTATCTGTCAGATAAGTCAGCTGGGTGCCTCATATCATATTATTTACTCAGTTGATACCTGTGTGATGAAGATCTATATTACTTCTTGGGATGTAGTGTCTTTTTCTAGTAATTTCGTGATCAACCACTTTACCTATATAATATCTTCTGATTGCATGTACATACGTATTTTATATGTCTGTTAAAATCATATTAATAAGATTGTGGTGTTTCTAAAAATGACAGCTAGCCCTCCTGTACATCTTTAGTCAACTAAAGACATTTAAAAACCTGGATATCAGCCCACTGAGATACCAAAACCAGGTATAAAGTACTTAACAGTGTTCTTAAAACTTATTCCACATAGCATTTTTTAGATGTAAATTCTGATAATCAGAACATTTGCAGTAATTATGTAAATAGTACAATCACTATTCATTGGCATGCAAATTAGGACAGACTTCATTTGTGTTAGAGTTCTACTTTTCTGCACTTCTAACATGGATATGTACCATTTTGCTGTTTTTGCAAACTGAAACCATTTGTTCCATTTTATTCTTGGTAATCATGCAGAACTAAAAAGTTTGTGAGGAAGCTAGCACTTAGATCATCAATAATACTGCTGTATTCAAAAAGTAGAGTTTTTCTGGTTAGTGGCATGCAGGCAAGCACCAGCCTATCAGATCTAAGACACAGTTTTACAGTAAAGCATTTTTTTAGTTTTTCAGATGAGTAGATTTAATTTGGAAATACAGAAAGGCAATAAACATAAAACTCCAAGATATTTTATGAAATTTTTTCATGAATGTATGCTGAAAGCTAATAGCTTCTAAGCAGTTGAAGTGTCATGATATTTCGCATTTTACTGATTTATAGACAAACAGCAAATATTTTGAACATTTTGAACATCCCTAGCAACTTTTTCTTCATTTGATTTAAGTGGAGTTCCTATGCTCAGAATGTCACTCACAGGTTCTGAGTTGCAATTCCCAAAACAACAAGCAAAGTAGAGCCAGAAATACCAAATGTTATGCTGTGAACCCACAGGTCATCCGTTTTCACCCAAGGCACTCGAAAGTCTAAGTTTTCTGTTCTGTAGGGAGTACGAAGAAAAGGAGTAAGTCTGCAATAGAGGCCAGAATTCTTTGCAGTAGGGTCCCCAAAACACGGGTTATTGTGTTAGGAACATAATTATTCTTTTAAAGGTTATAAAGTAATTATATCTCTAATTTTGTTTGAACGTAGATTAATCCACTCTGCTCAGATCCATGAGAAGAAGGAGATCCCTGGAGTTTCTTAAGAACCACTGGAACAATTTTAATTGAAAAAGACCACGTGGAGATGTTTCTTTTTGAAGAACAAATAAAATAATTAAAAGTTCCTGGAAATTCACATGCTTATTTAGAAGGATATCAAATGTTTGCCCGAAGAGGGTGGGTATAAATGCAAAACAGAAAGTTTTTCTAAGCAGGTTGTGCTGAGTGCATGGAAAGTCAAAATACCAGTCTCAAATATGCAAATAAACAAGATGGAGATATTGGGGAAAAAAAAGAATCTATTTTCATGAGCAGTATAACCCAAATGTGCGTGCTTGAGAAGTTAAAATGGTAAACCAGATTAGGCAGTCCAATCTCTAAATCAACTATAATCCATAATTACCAGTTGTCTCAATATTTCAGTAAATTAGAATAAGTATTTTGTCATAGATACATCTGTCTCTAGCAGTGAAATCCATAACATTTGACCATAAAAAGTAAGAAGAAAATTTTGAAAATATTTTTTTTCCAGTTGAACAGTTAAGCTCCAGTGTACTTTTTTTAAAGATTTTCACAGATCCACCAAATACTCTAAGGAGAGAAAACTAGTCAACATATATTTCATTTCTTAATTAAACAAATGGTTTTCTTTCCTAAATCTGGGAAATCCCTTGAAAGAGAACTCAGACACTTTGACAGCACACTTTTAAAGACCTGAGCTATTTCATTTGAAGACGACTATGTTGCAAATAATCAGATCTTCATTGCATGGGGTACAGGTCGAGCAGCAAAAGAATTTCCAGAGCCTTGTACAGAACTTGCCATGGGTTAAGTGGGAGAGATTTTGTCTATTGATTTGTTTAGTTAGTTGCAGTTTCCTTGTGCTTTTCTCTAGATGGCCTGCTAGGACCATGATCACACAAAGCTATTCCTGTCCTGGACAGGGGAAGAATGACAGGTAGATCTTTTCTACTACACAAGAAAAAAATGGTTTCCCTCTGTACTGGAAAGTACCTTCCCTCCTCCTTCAAGAAAAAGAGTTGGCCAGGATTTCCCATGCATGAGAGCATATGAAAAAGGAGTCACTGTTTCTAAAATATTTCAAGAACCTTTCCAGACATACAAGTAACAAAAAAAGATATTCAATCTGTTAATAGTCTCATTCTAATTGGATACTCAATTTGCAACACTGGAGTTGCACAAAACATGTATAAATGAAACAGCAATTAACCTTTAGTTCTGAGCATTTTTTTTCTTCTACCCAACATGGGTCAGTTACCATAGAGATTATACCTACATGATCTGCAGACGTGACTGAAAAACAGCTGGAGTCTCCATCTCAGCCACATCTCAGTATGGCACCAGGATAATTTAAAAAATGCTAAAAAAGAAATGAAAGTTCATCTGAAAAACTAAGAAAAAAAAACCAGTTAAAAGGAAAATTGCTGAGGGGTAAAGGACTTTGAAACACTAGGAAAAAAGACTCCTTTCATCAGAACAAGATGTCCTGGACAGACCCTGAGAGTCTCCTCTGGAGGTCAACGCACTGTGAAAGTTTGGGGTCTCATGTGGTTCAGAGCCCAGCGCAGTGCAGGGCCTGGTGAACTCGGGGTGTTCAGTGCTTTATAGCTGAACCACACGCCAAGGCCACACACTTACACCACAGAGCAATTGATTCCAGCTGCCCCTGCATACAGCTCTCTAACTGTTCAAGGATTACACTGAAACACTGAAAGAACTGTTCTAGTCAATGCCTTATGAAGAAGATATTAAAATAAGTTGGCAGGAGATATCATCCTTTCCTGATGAGATTTTTCTCAAGGGCTTTTCACGAGCTTCCAGAAAAGCCTGAGAAAGAGCAAAAACATTGTGGGAGTGTGCTGTAAGGAATCAAAGAGAAAGGAGGCTTCAGGGTTTTGATTAAATTCCTAATTTTGGGTAGGAGTGCATTTTGGTTACCCTTCCAAAATAATCTGTATAACCATTCATATGATACACTTGCCACAGAACCTGTATAACACTTTCTAAATGGAATAGCTTTGCGCACAAATTCTTTTAGGCATCATGTGAGAGGCTTCGTTAAAAGCTCTCTCCACAATGTGTTCAAAAGGAAATTTGGCTGCACAATGTTCACCTTTATGGCATGAATATTTAATTGAGGTAAGCAACCTGGGCTTCAGAGAGAGCGAAGAGTGCACAGAGTGCTTGGAAAACACACCTGGTGTTTTCCTCTGCAAAAGAAACAAAAAGAGGTGTCTGTGAACCGCAGACTGAACCCTGTAGTGCATGGCCACATTTTTATTGAAATGGTCATCGTAAATTTCATGTAGCATCACTCATGTTAACATATCACAAAAAGCTTTACAGACTGAAGAACATCTAGAGAACTAAACAAATCATGCTAACAGTAACAGAAGCAAGTCAATCAAAGATTTATGGAGCCCTATAGAAGAGTTGTGTGAGTGGATAATGCTACTCTGTACGTACACAGTCTCTTTTACCTCAAAATTTCAACTTTGCATGGACTGGGAAGCTGAGGCAAGGACGTCTTAGTCCTTTCACTCCAAAATAACTCAGTCAGAAGTACAATCCACATTAACTGATACAGCCAGCACTTCTAACCAATGTGTTTCATTGCCTTGAAGTTAAAGCAGAAGAGAGGAGAAGAAAAGAGCTGAAGAGATAAAAGCATAGAAAAAGCGGGGGATTTTTATCTGCAATGCTAACAAAGATACTCAATCAATTAGGTAGAGAGGCACAAAGCAGAATCTTGAAGAAAAAGCCTGATGCATTTGGCTTTCTTGGGGAGAAGATGAGAAAGCAGTGTACCAGAATCCCATAACTCCAGAAATCTTAATTGGCATCTTGAGGAGCAGAGTCAGTGGGGCATCCCTGCAACAACCTGTAACTACTCAGGTGATTTGCTTTGAACCAGAAGTTACAGCCACCCAGAAAGCAGTATGGAAACCACTGATTACATGGAGCCTAATGCATCCTTCCTGGGTTTTATTTCTGAGGTTACGGTGATACAAATTATTATGAATTACTGTTTGTACAGTACTTGGGCAATGTAAATCACTGTTTCTTTGTAAGTCACATGCATTATTAATGCTATCATCCTCATGAAACTAAAATCTTTATTCAAGTGGGCAAAGTGTGTAGAAAATAATAACCAAAATAGAGTAGTGTTTCTGTAACAGAACAATGTGGTTCTTCTCTTTGAAATGAGGCCAGGAAGTAACCCCAGATGGAGCTGAAATACATGACATGGGAGGCTGAATATCGCTTATGCTCCCATGCTACGTCTATGTGCAAGAGAGAGACAGAAAGTGCCATTACCTCCACTTGTGCATGAAATCCTGTTCAGAATGTTTCAGTGATATGGATAGGAAGGGTAAAGCTACCACCTGGGATCACTTAATGAACATTGTAATTAGCAGAACCAATTAACTAATTGTTAACCTGTCAGGAGATAGTGCAGAAGCAGCCAGCCTGCCTGCCCATGTTGTCCTGAATGGTGTTTTAAAGCTGAGGAGTCTTGCAGCATATTAGAGCTCCTTTACCTCACAGTTTGAAACTGATGGCTTGCTATTTTTCCTAATGCAGTGATCTTAAATAGAGTACCAGCACTGCCTCGAAAAATTTCCAACACAGCACTCAGAAATTACCAGTTTGCCAACCCTGACAACACTTCTGATCCAGGTAGAGTTTTTTCTTCCCACCTCCTACTTTCCCCAGGGAAAAATGAAACAAAACAAAACGTGAAGGAAATTGAGATCCCAAGGACCAAAACTTTAGATGAGGAGGAAATTTTAGAAAGTCCAGTCCAGGTGGAGGTTAAGAGAAGTCCTGTACCCTAAAAGTGATGATGGCTTTTAGGAGCAATAAAATGAAAGACAGTTCCAGGCCATGAAACCAGCTGGTATAACATTCTAATCCGGCCGTAGGTGCAGAGGAGGAAGTGCTGATCCACAGGTCACCCATGAAACCAGCAGTCTCTTGATTTCACTGGTGACAGACTAACTGCAGGGCAGCACTGAGCACCCTTGGCTGCCCTGCCACTGAGCCCAGCCTGCTCCTGGCGTCCTGCTGCAGCCCCTTGAGGCTGGAGGAATCTCTTCGGCCCTCTGATCTTTGTTGCTTCTTAGACCAAAGTCCAAATTTTATAAATTCATCGTAAATGTAAATGCTTGTCAGCGTTCTTGTAACAGATGGGTTTACTTTAACTACAGCTAAGCACAAGCAAATTTTGCAGTAGTAACTGCCATAATATGTAGTAATCTGGACCTTTGCCATGAAGAAATTAAAGGAAACAGCATTTTATGAGAGAATCACTGGGGCTTCCACCTTACTTCCTTCAGATTTTTAGCAAAACACAGATTTATTTCTGAATGAATAAGTCATAAAATCCTGTTTGGAATAAGGAAACACAGTAATACCAGCTAGAATTAAACACCTTCTCCTTTTTCTGCAGTCCCTAAGCATTTCTTCCTTAAATTTTACTCGCAAGTTAATCAATGAGCGCAACTGTTCTCCTCCACAAC
Source organism: Chlamydotis macqueenii (assembly GCF_036417535.1). Lineage (NCBI taxonomy): Eukaryota > Metazoa > Chordata > Aves > Otidiformes > Otididae > Chlamydotis > Chlamydotis macqueenii. The sequence goes on along the minus strand of NC_141560.1, from coordinate 46,241,728 downwards.
TTGGCTTTTTAGTCCAGAGCCACCCCCACTGCTCTACCAATCTCTTCACAGCAGCCTCCGATGCTTCGAGCACCACATCCCTCCCAGAGCGCTGTCAGCTTTAGCAGTCCTGGTGGCTCTGTCTGAAAGTGTTGTGTTTGTTTAAATGCCAGTAGTCCCTCAGCACTTCCGTGAAGTATTCCAACGGTTTTAGAATCAGGTCACACAAAAAATGCAACTTCCCTCCAGAAAGACTTACAAGCAGGAAGATGTATAACATTGAGAAGCAAAGAAAATGAAAGAAAATTTAAAATGCAGTCTATAATGTTAATTACAGTCTCTCAACTGGCTTATTTACATTATTTCTAACTTACTAACACTATACGATGGAATGGACTAACATCAAGTTTAAATTTTGGCAGACATTCAGTGGTAGAGAGGACTAAAATCACCATCCCAGAATGTTCAATACAATTTGATATGCTGAATCTAGTTCTAATTACATGGCAGGTATACTTGTGGTCTGCAGAATTCAGTGTAGCATACAGAAACCTGAGCTGGCTTTAAAAAACTACCTTAGGTACCAAAAATAACTTGGCTATGGCAACACGGGTCTCCATTTAGGTTAATTTACACTTCAGGCAGGCAATTCTTGCTGAAATAGGATCACTTTTTTCTAATGCAGCAAACTTACAGGGGAAAAAAACAAAACAAAACAACCCACAAACAAACAAACAAAAAAAACTTGAAATTTGCTGATGCAGGAATGAGGAAAATTGAGTCAGAAAGAGCTAGAACAAAATGCATGTTGGAGAGTCCTGACCAGGCAGGATTTTGTCCCTAAAGTGATGGAGGCATAGGCTACTGGTGCGGAGTCACCCCCTCTTACCCTCAAGAGAAGGAGCCCCCACCTACAGGCCAGCTCCAGCAGCAGCAGCCTCTCTGCTTTCCAGGGCTCTTTGCCTCTGCAAGGTAAAGCAATAACGGGACGTGACCTATGCCACCGCCCCTCTTGCTCACCTTACCTTCTAGTTCCTGATCCACCTCCTGCATCTGTTTAAAACTATTCCAGGTTCTTTGTACTACACCGCAGTCTGACCATCGTGTAGTCTTATCCAAAGTTTGACTTGGCTCTGGCTCATTCAGCACCAGATGTTCCTGTTGTTACTGCCAACATGCCTCATTCTGAACATATATGATGTTTGCATTGAATCATAAAACCAAGCTGACACTAGCAATTTCCTTTGCTGGCAGTGACACTGGAGATTTCTACTTCTGTGGGAGCCACACGGCATGAACAGCCCCTCTCCTTTGGCAGGGGCTCCTCTAGGTACCCTGGCAGGCTACTTCTGATTGCTTCAAGCTCTGCTGTACCTACACTCTGATAAACTGAGAATCTGAGTCTTCAGGGATATAAAAAAAGCTAGCACCTTCAATTAGCATCAAATTTTCTCGAAGTGCTATATATAGATGCCTTTTGTTTGACTTGTTCATAGGGGTAAGATGACCTCAATGACTTTTACAAAGTTCAGAATTCTTTTATCTACCCTTCAGTATCTCTATATGTCCTATGTTCAAAATTTATATTAGGGAATGTACATCATGATGTTATCTTATTTTTACCTCGCAATAACAATAAAACAAAAAAAAACCAGACCACCTAGCTGTGTGCCAAGAGCACATCACTACTTATCTTTTCTATTTTTCAGTATAAGACCGAGATTCTTTCATTGCCTAAAGTATTTTTCGCAGCTTATCTAGCTTCAAATATGCTTTGAAATACAAACCTATGGTTTTGCAATAATAACTCTTTCACATCTTCTGATCATTTTTGGGAAATAAAAACTGAAAAGCATACTTGAATGGCAACTTCGGGTCATGCGCCCATGCAGTGGAATTCTTAGCTACGGCTTCAGGGGATACGAATGGCACAGGAAAGACAGGAGCTGCTCCATGCTGTAAAATGTACTTGGGGGACAAGAAAGTAGGAAATGGCGTAACACACTTATTCAAGGGCAAATCATTTGATAAGAAAGAGGCTGTAGGAAGAAGAAGCAACAAAGTTTAATACAAAAGGTTATGAAGGGATAGAAAGTTTTTATAGTTTTTCTTTGCGTTCTGAGTATCTCGGATCAAGACATCACAATGTATCTCAGATGATGAAGATTTTTGTTCCTCATTCATGCTCAGAAAAGGCAAGCAGATACATTTCATCTGTCCAGGATTGCACAACTAATGAGAAAGACAGAAGAAGAACCCAGCAAAGAATCTATGGCAAAGTCACCAAGTGTGAGGGAGCTAGGGGCAAATCTGGTGCAGAACTCACTAGATCTCCCTCCATTTGTCCCAAAAACTTCAGTTTCCTGAAAATGTCAGCTGCTTGTTGGAAGCAGCAGAAAGTAAACTTGAGATGACCGAGATGTGTTTAAGAGGAACATTTTGTGGGCTTTATTTAATTAGAGTGGGAGTCTTCTGAAAATATTTCCAGATACTCTAAGTTCAAGTTGACAAAGCTCAGACAACAGATTATGAGTGTTGGTTAAATAAAATGGATATATAGTACCAAACAACTTCAGGTATCCAGTCCTTTAACTTGTATTCATGCCTTGAATGCAATAAGGATTTCCATTTTTAAGTGGAAAAATGAGTGGCATCCTTTGTAACTAAATTCCTCATTAAGTTTTCCCCATTCCTTTGAGCTTCCCAGTACACTAGATTACACTAAGTTTACAGTGCAGCACAGTTGAACAGTCTGTATTTTCATCTTCTTCCCTAGGAACTGTCAAGGTCAATCTACTAATCAGTTCATTTTTCTCAGAGATCCACAAGGGCTGATTACCCCAAGGGCATCACTAATTAATATTCAGGGTTGAAATAGAAGACAGTTAAGCTTGATACTAATTAAAGCTGTAGAGTTTCATCCCCAGAAGCCCACAATTAAATCAGTTTTAGTGTTAGAATGTGTATTGCACTAGCTATTTCTTTTTCCTTCTATCATTTCAGAAATTTCTTCCAGAATCAAGTGTGCCAGACTTTTTCTCTGTCCAGTTTAACAGTCTGAGGCACATTTGGTTAACTTTAAAAATCTCTGCTACTATTTAAAGGTTATCAGATGCCTTACACATATTTTTCTTCATGCAATCTGGAAGGATATTTGTGAACAGTAAACCCCACAACTTCAAGCATTCACAAAGCACACAGCCTGCTTCCTCTTGCAGCTTCCTCCTTCACAGGAAATCTCAGTGGGCATGAATGAGTTTGGAGGATCAGAGAACTTTCCTTTGGCTTCACTCAAGCAAAGCTAGTTATGATATCACCAATATATATACCAAGTTCACAGAAGACCCCTTCTAAACTCTGTAAAATCTATGTGAAGACTGCTACTTATTTAAATGGACTTCAGATGACACCTTATAAAGACAAGAAAAATTGAAGTTTTATATGTCCATAATGTAAATTCATATTTTCAGACATCTTTACCTCATGGAGTTCCTGCCATTCCTCGTTTACCCTCCGATATATAGAGTAATTACTCTCCATACACTTCAGGAACTGTCAATAGCCTATTAACTTGTCACTTCCAGATCTATACACAGGGTGCTGCATCACCCTCTGTGTCACTGACATTTGATGTCCTGCTATTTGCTTTTCTTGATAGGGCCAGGGTCTCTGAGGGACAAAGGATTGTAAGTAATGTGCTGCACCCATTAAAATTAATTGCATACAAATATTAGAAACCAGCCACCCATTTCAGTCATGAAATATGGATAAGGGTTTGCTGAAAGCCATTTATATTAAATTACTTTTATGATAATATTTAACTTTTTGGTATTAAATATTTAGTGTCCTTTTTTCTTCCCCAATGTGATGAACCTTCAAGCTCTCATATTTTTGACTGAACAGCAGAAAGTGGCTCACTACTACCTTTGATGCTTGTCTTTGAACCTACAAGGTGACTCTTAGGAACAAGGATAGACAAATAAGCTAGAGCCATGAGCACCTGCACGATGGAGAACTGGACTAGGTGCCAACCAGTTTGGATTAGGATAGGGCAGGCATACATCATTGGCATGCACTGCATCCTTCCTCAGAAGATCTCAAAGGACACCACTAACTTGCATTGTTAGTCAGTCAGCAATGGAGAGGCATAGTGCCCAGTCCTGCCCATCCCAGACCAGCTGTCAGTCCCAGGGCAAGGCTGTGGTCTCTGAACTCGTGTGCCTGTAGAGGTACATCCACAGGCACTCCCAGCCCAGAGATGTTGCCAAGAGCTCACTGAGAGGATTTGCCATCCTATGGGGCATCAGAGAAAACTATGGCCAAATGTAAAACATCAAATGTCACAGACCAACTCCAGTCTCACTTCCATGTTACAGCCAAGAAGAAGCCAAGAAAAAGCTTGGTGCTACAACAGCAGCATCATTTAGCTTATCTTGGAGCTCTTACTATATTTGAGCCAGGATTGGGCCCCTCTCTTACAAAAAAAACCCACCCTTTTCCCACATTGCTTTTTTCCTTTATGTTCCACAGTAATTCAAAGGGAAAAAAAAAACATCAAAAGCAATTCTGTATTTTGACTCTGCTTCTCTTCCCAATTTAAGCAAACTTGGTGTTTACTTGAACTTCCCCTTTAGATAACATGGGAGCTCTCTGTGTACCAGCTGCCTCTGCTAATATGATGACCAAAACCAATAGCTCAGATTATGTTTCACTAACAGCAAAAGAGATGCTTCAGCTGCTCATAAGGGAAAGACTACAGTGGGATCAGCATTTATGGTGTTGAAATATTGGCCTCTAAACAGCCTGGAGCAATAATATGACACACAGGAAAGCACCCAGCTGCTGGTTGTGAACAGAATCTCAAGTGAAAGACCACGCAAATAAACCCCAGTTTATCACTGGCAGTATCAAAGATTATAGAAGGCACATTCAGTGTGACACACAAAGCTGCTCAGTCTTGGGAATGCAGGGGAATTAACCACAGGAATATTAACTGACTGGGGAAGCTGACAGTACTTGCCCTCTTGCTAAAGAAGTGTATGTAACTAGGTGGCTGAAAAGCTGGCCAGAGCAGAATAATCACTCTTGTGGTAAATTTTTCATATCATGCATAGACATCTATGCTTAGTTCACATTTAATTTCACTTAAATGAGAAACTACTGCACAGTGTTGAAATACAAAATTAATATTTATAGGTGTTTACTTAGCATTAACAGCAAGTGACTGTGTAGAGAATATGTCTTATGAATATAATCTGGGGCTGCAAAATTAGAGGTCAATGCAGAGTCAGCCTGGGCAAAGCTAGCTCAGAATGGGGTCCATCTATTTTGGGTTTTTGAGTCAAATAAAGACAAAACACCTCTAGCCATATAGCACAAGCAGGCTGAAAGTTCCCCTTTAGCCTCAAAGAGAAGCCACCTCCATTGCTTGAATCAGAATAATTAGTTCCCCTCCCATCCACTCACACTAAAATGAACTGTTAAGTTTCTTCCTCTTCTCTCCAAAGATAAGGAAAATCTGGGTATAGCTCTAATAAGCGCTTGCAGTACCTTTCCGGAAGTTTCCACCACATTTCTTCATTGCTCAAGTCCTTCAAGGAGAGTTTATACTGCACATGAAGATCAGTCACTGTCAGCAATAATCAGAGGAGCAGCTCTGTTTGCCTTATTCAGCCAAAGCTCGTGGATGAAAAACAGGTGCTAGAAGTTGAAGTCAAGCAAGTTAGCCAACTGGCAGAGTGCACTGCTCACGGAGTTTGCGGTTACAGTGCAGGCACCTTAGGCTACTGATACAAAATCCATTTTGGTCAATGCCGTGCATAGATAAAGACAGTTCCTCAGTCTCTGATGGCAAACTCACACAGTGCCTCATAGGAAAATCCAGCTAGCGAAGAAAGCTACAGTACATTAGCTCAGCTACAGGGGTTACGGCAAATGCACCTACCAGTCTTCAGCTCTGTACACGAGCTTCCCAGAGGACACAGAATTAAGTTCTTAGTCTCGGTCTCTATCCTCAACATGTTCAATGGCTTGAGGCCAAAATAAGCTAGAAGCTAGGGACCCAGAAAATGAGAAACACACATGCTGTGTTTGAAAAAACTGGTTTAAATGACTTGCCAACTTCATAATAGAAATCTCCTAAGAAGATTTCTTTCACAATAGAGGAAGAAATGGAGAAGCAAGCATAACATCTGCTTCCGTAACATGTCAGGCAGCTGCCAATTCATAAGCACTCCCCCTTCTTCCTGACACTCCTTGTCTTACTGACTGCACATTGTTTAACATCTTCAGCATATAACAAAGGCACCTCACATTAAATTATTTCATGACCTGTGCAAGCCTGACTCAGGCCATAAGTAGGACTCATGCTGTGCTGTGAACAAGACTTCATGAGAAGAGGTATGCCATTGCATCATCAAAGAGTAACTGTGAAGTGTAAAAAGGCAGCTAGGATTTCAAGGGCAAGTTTGGTCACATCTACATTTCTTGCTGGGGCTAAGACCCCGTTATCCAAGCTGTCCTACTTATATTGTCAGATGATTTAATGACTTAGAGTGAAAAGGTGAGCCAACACAACACAGCAGAACACAGGCATCAACTAGTTTGGGCTTGAGTGCCATCTAGGCCCCTGAGCTAACATAAAAACATAACCTTTCTTAATACATCATTCACTGTTCTTTGGCTAGTGGTATTCAGAGGCTTAATGTTCTTTCTGTTTTGTGTAAAGTCTCAAGCTTTTCTCAAAAATGTTACCCAAGAGTGTGAGCTGACAAGCAAGTTGTGACTCATGTCTGTGGAGGCAAGGCCAGATCCTCTGTGAGACTGATAATCCATCAAGCACACCAGTCTGCTCCTAAGGACCTTGACCCAAGCCACAAAACCATTACTCTCTTTTCCTGCTTGAAGAGGTACCCCTTCAAGCATCATTTTGACAGGGTAGAGAGCTGTAAAAACCCTGTTTGTTTGAATTCTTTAAAAATTATCCTTAAGCACACAAACTCTGCATGCTGTTGGTTGGCAGGATCATAGGCTCCTGTTCCTCCTGCCCTCCACCTCCTATGTTTTCCTTTATTCCTTCTCTGGGGTATGTCAGTGTATCCAGAGAGCAGAAAACAGCCTAGGGGCTTAGGACTCTACAAATTCTCTTCAGAGAAATAGCAGGTAATAATTATGCCTCTGCACTCACTGTGGCAACTGAATCCAGGGGGATTTATCCATAGAGGAAAAAGGTAGCAATTTTCCTGGCCATGTGGGGTTTTGTGTTATAATGACAGCACATTAAAAAATATTTAGGAAAGGCTGTTCGTACAAAATCAGAGTATATCATGAATATCTTCTTTCCATCCAGCAGTGTCGGCCTAGGTGTCGAGCTACCCTTCAGCTTGCTCCAGGTAAGACATAGCAATCCTCGTGTCCCAGGCCTCATCCCCAGAATCTTTCATGTTACAGCCAGCTGTCCTGATCAGGCTCTGCCAGATCTTAGCAACTTCTTAACTCTGCTACTGCATATGGTTTCCTCACTGGATGAGTGCAAGAGTGCAGTAATTCCCCAGTCCTGGGCTGCTAGTGTCCGATGTCAGGCTGAGAGTAAGTAATCCTGTGTATATTCAGTGCTCACAAAAGCACAACCTTTGCTTGTAACCTAGCATGGAGCTTTGGCTGTAAGTAGCATATCTTGGCAGAGTGAACACCAGTCATTGGAGGCCAGTGACATTTTGCCTGCCACTATGTACAGATGCTCACTTGTTAGAAGTGCATATTGCACTTGTCTCATGCTTTGTAGCAATCAGCCCTTTGCTTGGATTTAGGTGAAATGGTCTGAAAAGGGACATGGTGTGGGAGCAGCAGCTTAAAAAGTCAGCCCAAACAGCCATTAGACGCAAAAGAAATGCCAATTCGGAGGTGGAAGAGTGTTTTAAGTGCTTTGAGTGCACACAACTGCACGATGGAAGTGACAATCAGATGATGCCTCAATCATCTTTTCTCATTGGAAAAAGCTTAAACGCACAGTCATTCTCTAGGACATAAAACTGTCCTAGGAAAAAAGGTTTTGTTTGAGGGGTTGAGGCGGGTACAGAACAAGCCAAAATATACTTTAAAGAAATCATTCATAACCAGTTCCTGTATTAGAAATTGCCAGGGGAAAATGAAGTGTATCAGGAAGGAAGAACACATTAAAAGCATAGACGTGCATTTAAACCTCTATTGGGAGAATAAAACAAACACTTAAAGAGTTTCATACCTGGTATAATTTCATCCTTTCAGGAAATCCAACCTCTAAATCATTTTTGTTATCCCAGTCTCCAGAAATGGATGAGAAAGAAAGAATTTTAATTCCCGAAATAAAATTGTGCTTTCTAATCAGCCTACAAAACTTTCCAAACACTAGCATTTTAATTTTTCTAGAACAACTCATAATTTTACTTGATTATTCTGAAAGACTATTTCTTGAGATAGTGTTGTCAAACCAGGGCCTTCTAAAACTGTTTCCATTCTTCCATTGACTCTGGCAAGGTGTTCCTGGCACTGCTGCCATCTCCACTGAGCTCATCCAGCTGTCACTGTAGGGCCCTCTCCTGCGGATGGCAAAGGAATGGATGCCCACACATATCCTTTATCTGTCTGAGGGAAGAGCTATGCTGCTATAGGCACAGCTGTGGATGAAGCACACAGCAGGGATGGGCCTGTTCTGACTTGATTTAATACTGCATTTTGCTGGGCAGAAAAATATCCCAGTGTAAAAATGTCTTTGGCAGAACCTCCCTCTGCAATGTTGATCCTCCCTTCCATCCCCTCACATCTCAAACAGCTGTGGTGCTCTCTCCAGTGCTACTCTAATGCCAAAATGTTTGCTGATATCACAGAGATTTTAGGGATACAAGCAAGTGAGTGTGTGTGTGTGTATGTGCAATTATTTTTTTTCATATCTCTGCCACTGTCAGTAGAAAGGCACCAGGAAGGAAAGGACCCAGAATGTCTGCAAGAACTGGTGAATTAATCATCTTTAAAGAGAAAAGTACCTGCCTGCAATTCTCTTCCTTAACACTCCACAGACCTCTCCTTCCAATCCCATGTCACCAAACTGCACTTAATGGATCATACTAAACCTTTGCAGAATGGCAGCTGCTCCTTTTATAGACTTAATAAATTAAAGGCCAGATTCAATGGGCTATGGGTCTGCTAGTGCCAGATGCAAATTTCTCCAAAAGCACATGCTAGATCTGGACTGTTCTGTGATCTTTATTTTCCCAGACTACAGGCCAAGAACTCAAATTAAATGGCCAGCCATGCCAGTAGTGAAGTAAGAGTTTGTCAAAATCAATAGAGAAGGTGCCACACTTGTGAGTTGAGCCCAATAATATAATAATATACATTTCATGGTTCCAGGCAATATCCTCGTTTAGAAAAAAAAAAAGTCTGCATTTATTCAACAAAGGACCTGTAGTTGCACTATTGCTAGTGGATTTTGAAAAAATATACTTTGTCAAAGAATTGCCTGAGCCTCTCCGGTTATCCACTGTTGATCGGGTTCTTAGCTGTGTAAGTCAAGGTGAAGTATTAATGATCTTGGTCCAAGGAAGCACTCAATCACATCCCTAACTTTGGTGTTAAACCCGTCCCATTGGAATCTATTGCACAGCTCAAGTGCTTACAGGCAGACACATGTCTAAGTACCTTCCTGCCTAAATCCTTCAAATGAAGAGCTAATATTTATAAATAGGAGACAAGCTGAATAAAAGCAGAAGGTGATCCAGACTAGGCAAAAATGGAGATCAGTAAACGCAATTGCAAAGTGTTTCCAGTTAAGGGAGAAAGTAAAGAGAGACTAAAGGGATTCAAGACGAAGCTCTAGACGTAGATGTTAGATGCTGTATATGAATTGCCATACTGGATAACAATGCAGCAAAAGGATAGCTTTCCCCAAATGCCTGAACACAAAATTGCCACGGAGGAAATTAATTGAATTAGATTAATAAGAATATGAAAGTCATCTTTGCAAACATAACTGCTCACATATACACAAATGCAATTATTTTGTGTTTAACTGACAGGAGAAATTTGTGTGTGAAATTAGCAAGGAGAAGAACTATTGCAAAACAAACAAATAGCATGGGAAAGTGCTAACTGCACAGTCAATGCGGCAAAGATCCTGTGTTCTGTCTATGACTCAAGGAACGAAATAGAAAAGTTAAGAGCTCACACCATGAGCTCCCAGCAGCGTGACTGTTTATGTGCAACAAAAGGACTAAATAAATACAAGGAAATGGGGAGAAAGAAGTTCCATCAGCAATTTTTAACTGTTTTCTAAAGGAATAACTTCTCATGGAGCTTTAGCGCCACTTACTGGCTGTAAATTAAAGTCCTTATATACACTCAAAGGACAGCTCTCAAATAACTTTTACTGCCTTCAGTCTGATCTCCCTTACCATCCAGCTGAGCTATCCTGACTCACCTTGGTCCAGCATAAATCAGAGGCACAACAGTCAGTAGATGTCGGTGAAGTCCCTGTGACCAGCCACGCCAGTATCCACCACGTTCCTGGTGCTCTCAGCTCGCCTAGGCTACCTACCGCTACCAAGTGAGTCCACACCTAGCAAGGCAGAAGGACATACCTGGGCGTGGAACACAGGAAAGGCCAGGCAGGGTGAATGCAACTGTGAGTCATGAATAGGTCCTCACACAGTTGCAAGACATAGAATCATAGATTCATAGAATGGTTAGGGTTGGAAGGGACCTTCAAACGTCATCTAGTCCAACCCCCCTGCAAGAAGCAGGGACATCCCCAACTAGATCAGGTTGCTCAGAGCCTCATCCAGCCTGGCCTTGAACGCTTCCAGAGATGGGGCCTCCACCACCTTTCTGGGCAACCCGTTCCAGTGTTCTATAACTCACATTGTAAAAAATTTTTTCCTAATTTCTAATCTAAATCTACCCTCCTCTATTTTAAAACCATTACCCCTCGTCCTATTGCAACAGGCCCTGCTAAACAGCCTTTCCCCATCTTTCTTGTAGGCCCCCTTGAGGTACTGGAAGACCGCTATCAGGTCTCCCCGGAGCCTCCTCTTCTCCAGGCTGAACAGCCCCAACTCTCTCAGCCTGGCCTCATAGGAAAGGTGCTCCAGCCCTTTTATCATCTTTGTGGCCCTCCTCTGGACCTTCTCCAACTGGTCCATGTCCTTCTTGTGTTGGGGGCTCCAGAACTGGACACAGTACTCCAGGTGGGGTCTCACCAGGGCAGAGTAGAGGGGGAGAATCACCTCCCTTGACCTGCTGGCCACGCTTCTCTTGATGCAGCCCAGGATGCGGTTGGCCAGGATGCCAGGGCGCATTGCCTGCTCATGTTAAGCTTCTCATCCACCAGCACTCCCAAGTCCTTCTCCTCAGGGCTGCTCTCAATCCATTCTCCGCCCAGCCTGTCTTTGTGCCTGGGATTGCCACGACCCAGGTGCAGGACCTTGCACTTGGCCTGGTTGAACGTCATGAGGTTGGCACGGGCCCACCTCTCCAGCCCATCAAGGTCCCTCTGGATGGCATCCCTCCCTTCCAGCATGTCGACAGCACCACACAACTTGGTGTCATCGGCAAACTTGTTGAGGGTGCACTCTATCCCACTGTCCACGTCGCCGACAAAGATGTTGAACAGGGCCGGGCCCAGCACGGACCCCTGAGGGACGCCACTCATGACCGGTCTCCACATGGACATTGAGCCACTGACCACCACTCTCTGAGTGCGGCCATCCAGCCAACTCCTTATCCACCGAGTGGTCCATCCATCAAACCCATGTCTCTCTAGTTTAGAGAGAAGGATGTCGTGCGGGACAGTGGAGAAAATCAGAAGGGTAAAAGTAAAAAAACTCATGGGTTGAGATAAAAGCAGTTTAATGATTGAAATAAAATAAAATATAATAATAATAAAAATCGTAATGAAAAGGAAAACAACAGAGAGAGAAACAAAACCCAAGAAAAACAAGTGATGCAACTGCTCACCACCTGCCAACTGATGCCCAGGCAGTCCCCGAGCAGTGATCATGGAGCGGAACCAGGAGCAATCCCAGAATGATCCCAAGCAGCAATCTCAGAACAGTGATTTCCAGATTTTTATCTACCAGCCAACCCCAACTTGTATACTGAGCATGAAGTCTATGGTATGGAATACTTCCTTTGGCCAGTTTTGGTCGACTGTACTCGCTATACGCCTCTCAGCTTCTTGCATCTGCACATTAGCAAAACCTGGGAAGTTGAAAAAAGTCCTTATCTCTTAGCAACCACTAATAACATCATAGTTCTTCACATACCAAATCCCATACTAAATCCAAAACACAGCAGCTAATGGAAATAAAATTAACTCCATCCCAGCTGAAACCAGGATAGCATCACAATTGGATTTGCAGATTGCATTACCTTAATCCTCAGTCCTACCATGGAGCACCTCTGTAGCATGTCAGCACAGACACTTAGGAAGAACCAGAAACATCAGACATAAGATGAGCTACAGTGGCCAAAAGTGGTTAAGGAGACAGCTGGAAGTCATTTACCCATGCACGAAAGCCAATGGTGGACCCTTAGTAGGAACAGGTACAACAGCACCTATAGGTAGCTGATCAGAGAAGATCAGGGTAGCCTGAAATTATGGAATGTCCTATAAGGAGAGGCTAAGGACTCTGGGTTTGTCTAGTTTGGGGAAAAGGAGGCTGAGGGGTGACCTCATTGCTCTCTACAGCTTCCTGAAGAGGGGAAGTGGAGAGGGAAGTGCTGATCTCTTCTGCTGACAGGACACATGGGAATGGTTCAAAGCTGCGCCAGGGGAGGTTTAGAGTGGATATTAGGAAGCATTTCTTTACTAAGATGGTGGTCGAACACTGGAACAGGCTTGGTAGAGAGGTGGTTGATGTCCCAAGCCTGTCAGTGTTTAAGAGGCATTTAGATAATGCCCCTAATGAAATACTTTAGCTTTCAGTCAGCCCTGAATTGCGCAGGCATTTGGACTAGATGATTGTTGTAGATCCCTTCAAACTGAAATATTCTATTCTATTCTATTCTATTCTATTCTATTCTATTCTATTCTATTCTATTCTATTCTATTCTATACTGTTCTATTCCAGCAATATTCAGGGTATCCCAGCAGTTACCCACTCAGGCACAGGGAAGCACACATGATCCAAAGAGCTAGAGTAGAGCTCACCAGCAGAAATCCCTTCCAAACTAGGAAGAATGCTTTCAGAGGTTCACATAAGGGCATTTCATTACCCTAATTAAGCCTAAACAACAAATGGCAAAAATTCCCTTACAGAGCCAGAAAGCAATTAAAAGGTGGACTCAGAAAGCTGTGAGACAACTGTCTGCCAAAAAAAAACACACCCTCATGATACCTGTAACATCAGATCATCCTCAAGAATGGAAAAAATGTGTTTAGTCAACCTCTTGCTCTTCAGTAATGTATATTCTGGACATGTGTATGGCTTTGCAGATGCTAATTTTCACAATTTTTTTCCGACCTTCAGCAGGGTGAAACAAACTGGGGATTTCCCTACATATTTCCTAGCCACAGCTCAATTCTTGTGGGAGGAATCCAATGTGAATTAACCACCTGCTGTTCTGGCTCACAGTCACACACTCCACCCAAGCGCCTGACACCCATCACGATCTGACAGGCTGCGGTGGTACGGGCAGGTAGCGGGTAAGGCAGAAGCACAGGTGGTAGAAAACACTGTTGCTGTGATCGCTTTGAATCTGCAGGGAGTCAAGGCTACCTTTTGACCTGCTCATCTGAGGTAAAAAAACGTTGCAGCACAACTATAGCCGCAAAGCAGACATCTTTAGGTCAGAGTTAACTGAACCCAATGTAACCTTACTTCTGCTCATTTTTCTGGTGTAGAAAAGCTCAAAGGCATAATGCAAAGTCACACATATTAAGAGGGACTACCTTAGAAAGGCTACCTCTTCATGTAATCATACATTTCAGTTATTGCTCAATTAAAATACCTCATGCATTTTCATCCCTCTATTAGAGTTGCAGTACCTTTAGACCTGGAGCTGTACGGCTCTGTGCCAGGCATTTACTGTTATCTGCTCAGATAGGTAAATCATTTTCTCTAGGGCAAACTGTCAGCATGTATCCTTTTGAAGCAGAGGATAATTTCTGTGGTCTTTTACGAGGAACCATGCCAGGTACATGATACAGTGAGAGAACCCTTGTTTCTCCTCGCCTCCTTGTCTGCACTAGGGTTGAAGGTATGACAGGTCGTGTGCAGGTTCAGGACCCAAGATGACAGCACAAGATCCCCATCTCTGAAGTCTCCTGCTCATCAGGATCTTTGATCTCTATACACCAGATAGCACTTCATTTCTCTGTCATATCCAGGAATAAGCCATCCAGTGATCCAGAATTTCACAAGGAGGCTGTCTCTGTTAAAGATCAAATTATCTCTGAGCACAAGGTGAAAGATTTTATTCATTTCTACAATAGTTTGTCATCACACTTTTATTGTGCCATGCATTAGAACACACATGTGCAAAGGGCTCCCCAGGCAGTACGGTCCAGCACAGGTCCAGAGAGAATGAGCTACAACTCATACAGAGCATCTTGCTAAGATGCTTTCAGGACAAAAGCTAGTATCTCCAGGCAGAGCTACTGCCCTACCTATATGCACCAGCCTACTTTGTGGTCATGCAGACACCTCAGTCTCATGCTGCATTGCAGTGTAGATGAGCTTTCTGTTGCTTATGATCTCAATGAAAAGCATTTGTAAGCACGGCAAATGAGTAGCAGGTTTTTTCCAAAGTGAACTCCGGAAGCATAGACTGTTTTTACTACTGTTTTCTCTTTTGCCTCTCCAGATTAAGCCCATACATCACTTCACATTCAAACTTTACTAATTTATAAACAGTACAGCAACTGCCCTAGCTGCTTGTCACTGTAAGTGGTTGAATCTTAAGTGATGTTACAGAAAAGGTGAACTGGGTTCAAAACAGGAACACTGTGTGTCCATCCTTTGGGACATGACCTTCCAAACCCATAGGGAAGAAAACACATATTAAATAATCAATGCAGACTGGTGTAAAACTAATTTGCACAAGTAGCTACCATGTTCAGCCTTAAAAGGCTGCTTGACTCAGTTGATAAAGTTGAGATGTTGCTGTTCCAGTAAATGGGAGAGTGAGTACACATTCCCATGGCTCCACATGCAGAGCTCAAGGTCTATGTCTTACTGCATTTTCCAGTATGAAGCACAGAAGTTTTACGCTAGCCGTCTCCACAGGGAGTAATCATTCCCAACAAAAGCCAAGAGGAAAAACACAATCACAAAAGCCCTTCTAATAGAAATACTTAGCCGTAAAGGACAAGTAGAAAAAAAACTTTGAAACTGAAGAAGGCTTTGCTTGCCCAGAAACATTTACCCATTTACTATAAAGCCTCAGGAAGGAAATGCAATAATCTACAATATTATCACTGAACTGCTGTATTATCTAAAATATACATTAAAAAGTCACCCTGCTGTGAGACAAAATATCATTAACTTCCTGATCTTTAGAGCAGCCAAGTCCTTCAAGGAATACTTAATATCAAAGCACAGCATATCTCACTTCTCTCAGGTGAAATGGTTCTGTATAAAGTATAAAAGAGACACGGGCCTTACTTCTATTAAGCATGAAAGCTGGAGACTACAACTGAAATTTTTGATCCTCTCATACCACTGAAATGGAATAATTACACAAAAAGAGAACAACAGTGAGGGAACAGTAGGCATCACAATCCATTTCTATTTGCTAAGCAAGGAAACAGAAATGCCCACAGCAAAATAGTGGACTACCTCTTCAAGAATAGGGAAAGATAAAAAGATTATGGGAGAAGGCCTGCATCTCATCTTCTCTCCAAAAAAAAATGTATTCCCTTACAGCTGGAAACGAGTGAAGGGGACAGACTTGTGAGTCCACCTTCTCCTCACCATGGGATTTACCACCTACTCCCCTACCTCAGCATCATGGGCAGCACCAGTGCTTTACCCACCAGATATGCTTCTCCCCTTGTGAAACAAGGTGTTGTACATAAATAGAAGGGAGGAAATAGAATTTAGTATGAATTTGGGGTCACTGTTCCCTGAGGATTGCTTCAAAATGTCATGATTTATGAAAGGATACTGATTTTGTCTTTATTATTATTATTATTATTATTATTATTATTATTACTACTACTACTACTAATGTGGAAAAGATAATGGGATGTAGAGAAAATGACCAGGAACAGGGAAAGGACAAATCTGGGCATGTAACTTCACTATTCCTTTAAAAAAGATCTTTAAAAACTCCAGGTGTGCAAACAATTTGGATTTCCAAGAAATGAAATGCCAGTATAGGGTGCTGTTTTACACTGGCTCTTTTTAATCTCTAGATAACTGTAAATGTCCCCTTGTGTTTAAGGGAGCTTAACTACCATGATATTTAGATACCTGCGAGATCTATAAATCAAGAACCCATACGGTAATCCCTTAGCATGCATGTCAGACAGTCCATGTTATAAACTGACTGAAACCTTAGATCAAATTTGCAAAACATATTACTCTTTTCACGGACTACCCTTCTCCAGGATGACATTAAGTGATATTCATTAAAACCAGCGAGGCAGTTTAAGTAAAGGGAATAATGCAGAGGTAGTTCAAAAGGAGGGCTCAAATAGTGTAAAGCATGAATGGATCATCCTTGCATCCCACCTGACAACGCAGTTTGCTGCAGTCTTGTCACAGCCTCACTGCAGCACCAGGAGTGGTGTCAGCTAAACGTGAAGGCTCTTGTCTTTCTCAATTCTTAGTCATGCTTACAGTTACTGCATAGCTCTCGCTCCTGCAGGCTGAGATCTGACAGCCAAAAAAAAAGGGCTATTGGATGAATTTCACTTTTCTCTCTGCTTAAGTCTCAGCTAATTCTTCAGCTGTGTCAACTGGGACTTGATGGTACGTAAAGCTTGCAGTGATTCTCTGCTAAAGAATAGTTTTCGCTCTTTGGTACTGTATAGTTTACGGTTGCTGATTTTACCATTCATCTGAGAAATCTGTAACAGAAATATTAATACTGAAAATATTAATATTGGTATGAATGAGATATGAATGGAAATGCAGGTATAGGAAAGCACCAGAAACAAATGTCAGAACAAGGGTCCACGGACTGGTGTGTGTAAATTCCTACGGAACACCATTTCTGTGATTTTATGCAAATGACCAAAGAAAGGAAGAAAAAAAATCACTTAAACATAAGATGAAGGTAGAGAACAGTGCTGGAGCCATAAAATACTCAGACAAGGAAAAAGTGAAATTCATTAGTTTTACCTAAAATCTACATGGGGGCAAAAAAAAAAAAAATGAAGCAACAGGTGTAAACATCATGAACTCCATATAAAGGCACATGTATTTCTTACATTACTCATTTTTAACTACAATAATATACCACTGCAGAAAAAAAAATCACAATGAGTCTGTATATATTTACTTCCTTTTTCAGAAACAAGTCATTTTCTCCATCCCATTGTTATGTGGTCTCATTCTAGTTTATCAGCATCCTATCTTTTCTGGGACGTCAAACAGTGAAAGAAATATTTCCAGAGTTCCTTCTGTGCACACCCTCTTCAAAAATTGTGCATTCTGATCTGTTTGGATAGTTACTGTTTGCTGTGTGAGTCTCACAGCAAGCATGTAAGCAGTTTGCAGCACATAGGGCAGAGAGCTTTGTTTGCAGGTCTAATGTTTCTTTTTTAAAAAGATGTCAAAAGAAGAGTCAATAGGGACTTGCAACTGCTTAAAATACTGCACAGCCTCTGGAGTGATTATATTTCTTCACTAGAAATAGTTCAACACCAGAGATAGACCTAGGACTGCTACTGCTCTTTGCAGCATTTGCTCCAATAGCAGTAGCAGGAGACTTTGGCTCCTGCTATGGGAGGATTTACAGGTGCTCTCCGTTGCCCTGCCACAGCACACCGTGAGGTTTTAGGTGAGCTGCTGATGCAGGCAAAGCATGGAGCAGACACCTGTCCTAAGGATAGGCTCTGAAAGCCAGGCTGCACTGCCTGCAGTAATGCCCAGCTCAACCATGTCAGAACAAAATGTGTGGCATACAACTTCCACTTGTGGCAAGTTCGGATTAACTGCTGTTGGTCCAAGAAGACTGAGTCTTCCTTTCATTCACACAGTGGAACATATATCCTAAATCCGAGTTACAGCTGAGTGAAAAAGGAAGAACTACACATGACAGGTGAGTTACACTGACTAGCTGGCAGGGACAGTTTCTTACCGTGCCTCTTGTAACTCTGGTAGCAGCAAACAGGTCATTCTCACTTTGGTCTGATCTCATCCACAGACTGGCAGCCAGCTGCCAAGAAGGTGGAGGCACGAGAAGCACTCTGTTTCCTAGCCCCATGCTCGTTAGGAGAAGAAACAAGTGAAGTGTACAGGAACAAATGTGTACACGTTGCATATGGGGAATTCTCAGCCCAATCTGTCTAGCACTGGCACAGTTGAAGAATTAGGTCCCCCTAAAACAACCAAGTAACAGAAGACATTCTCTAAGTTTCTCTTAAAGATGTAATAGAAGAATAGAATTTGGCTGCCAAATGAAACAAGATTCATGTAGGAAAGGAACAACTACTCACCCCACGAAATGTCACATTATTCTCGCCCATGAAGGATGCCACTTACCAACTTAATGAAAGAACAGGAGGAAAGCCATGGTTTAGGAACAAGACAGAGCATGAAAGGATAAGCAGAAGAGATTAAATAGAATGAAAACTGCAAGTCACCTTTCTTAAGTCCACTGCCACGTAAAATAACATACTCAAACTGATCGATCAAACATAATGTTGTAATGCTAATAAAGAGACAAAAGGGGCAATTTGGCCATTTCACTATCTGCAGCTCCTGCAGTTAATCAAGATTCGCCGTTGTGCTTTGCTTTCCTTTTTCTTCTGCCCCAGACTAAACCAGTGCAGAGACAGGATGTTCCTCCAAAGCTGCAGGGGCCAAAGAAGCAGATGGGGATAGGTCTGTTCCTCACTAGTCCTGGTACACTCTTCACATCATTTCCTGTGCTTTGCCTTGTGCTGTTAAAATTCCTGCAGGCAAGGGAGAGAGGATGGCTTGTGACACAAGCACAGCATGTGAGCTGTGACTTTCGTCTTTATTTCTAGTCCAGGTCTGTGAGTCATAGAATATGTGTTAATTCTCAAAGCCAGAATATATTCCTCAGGTTCTTCAACAGGCACATTTTTAAAAACAAATCTTACGTTTTTCCCATTAGCTCAAAACATCAACATCTCTTTAGATTTCTGTATTATTATTGTTCAAATCAAGGCAGTAGATTTACCGGCATTATAAACTGGAAGACTCACAGAGAGACTAGCACAGAGTATGCCTTTCATATGTTCCACCATGCCAGGGCTGGACTAACTGCATCCTCCCAGAAGTATGAGCTGTTTTTCTTGCTTTTGTCAGACCTTTTTCAGTGCAAGGTTACACAAAGTTATACACACCACCCCGTTGGAGCAGCTTTCATGAGGAAAGCCCATGCTGAATACCATGGCAGCAATTACCCAGCTGGTGCTGTTCCACAACTCTGCAGATTTTTGATGACTCTAACAGAATGGTAAATCAAAGAGAACTACCTTCATTTCTGATGCATTAGAAACACGGTCATTGTGCAGCCTAAGCTCACTCTTTTTGTACACTTGAAGACAGCTTCTTCTATTTTATTCTGGGATATGCAACAGAAGGGAGAACACCAGATGATTTACCAAATGGAGAGGAATTAAACTGTGCCAAGTGCTATCTGGCGTTTATTCACAGACACATACGCCCATATCACAAACTGTGTCGCTGCAATATTTTTCCACTAAAACTAAAAGTGGTGCAAGATGCATTATTGTGCATTTCTGCATGGATTACAAGCTTCCTATGTACTCCAGCGCCTTTGTGTGGGTAATATGTGCCTTGCTGTTTCTGAAATGCATGTTGATACATCAGAACCTGGCTGCTATCTATCAGCAGAGAAAGTGTTAATGCATCAGATACAATAAATCTTCATTAAAAAATAGCACTCCCACCAATTAAGGCTTATTTCTTAGGAGGTAGATAGTGTTTTCTTGTCATTTTGACTAAACTCCTCTGAGTTCTCTTACAGTTCTGCTGATTTTTTACACCACACTCCAGCACCAGCTCTTCATACGCAATGGGCACCCCTGTGTCCTGCAAACGAAGAGCATTTGCAGATCTATAAGTATATTAGAAAAGCTTGGGCCTTCAAAGCTGGGCTTGTTCAAATACATAGTCCATCTTGTAATTGACTGTCAGCTTGATTTACAATGGCAGTTGTGATGGGTTTGGAGATTTCAATCCAAAAGGCTTTCTGAAATAAATTAGGGGAAAAGTCAATCCAGTGAGGCAACTCGATTTGTTAATATCATCAAAGAACAGGGAACAGTTTAGGCAACACATCAGCCCCAAACGAAGTGCACTCAGGACTGAAGCAGCCTAGACAGAGGCAGTTTATAAAACAAATCACAACAGCTGTAGAAATTATACAAGCAGATGGAGGAAGGAAGGTCAGAAAGGAGAAATACAAAAATCAGTCTATTCAGAAGCAAAGCAAAGAATGAGCAACAACATTTAAGTTCTGAAGATTTTGACCTTTCAAATGCTTTATGTCATTTGTGAAAAAAAAAAAAGCTTGATAAGAATCCAAATTGTATGTAGGGGCTTGAATTGGTGGCACTTCCAGTCAACCACGGTTTGTTTCAGAAACATCATGCTTGACCATTTAATTTTTGTAAAATCCTGAAACCCTGGTTAAACATTAGAAAGAGAGGTAAAGGAGAAGGGAAGAAGATGCTGATGGAGATCTCCGTGTTCCTTGGTTGGTTTCTGGAACAACAGATCCTCATCTCGACTCCCAAGACTCTGAACACCTTGCATTTTGCAGCCATTGCCTTCCCATTTTTAAAGTGAACAGAGACACCTCAGATGCAGTAAGGATATCCAAAACTGAGAGGATTAAGGGAAAGCCTATTTTGCACCTATTGCAAGAGCTTCTCAGCAGGTGGAAAATGTTTACACCTTGTTTTCCAGCCACAACTTTATCAAGTTTCACTCCTGTGTTTAAGCTAAGTTTCTTTGTTTAAACTAATACAGCTGAGATTTTCTCTGAACTAGATTCATTCACAGACATTTTCATCTTTGTTCAGCTGTAATAAACAGCAATAAAAAGCAAAGCAGAGCTGACTTCAAAATCTGTCATGTATTCTATACAGAAACTTATACATTAAAATAGGACTGGTTTTGAAAGAGACCCAAGAAATTAATACATGAATCTTGATTTTTCACATAGACCCAAATGACTGATTTGGATAATTCATTCCTTTGCCGCAGGGATCTTCCCACCCTCTACTTCTGTTTTCCGTGCTTTGCTGTTAGACTACAAGAACTCAATACGTCAAACAATTATCCACACCAGCAAGCAGCTGCTTGGTAGCAATACTTTACGCATGCCAGTTCTGAACTTGACATTACAAACTGCACCTGCTGTGGTCTGTCTTTAGGTGTCCCAATCCTGTTGGTCAGGCAGGTTAACCCCTCTGGTAACTAAAGCATGCACAGACAGACATTTGGTTCAAAATAAAAAGTTTCTTTAAAATGAACTACAGAGTAAGTCTCCATTTATTAGCACTGCAATAACGTCACCCCTGTCCTCTTGCCACTGAAGAACAAGGACTTTCGAATGCCTGATTCCAGTCAGCAAGGGGATCATATACATATGCCCAATATCCAGTCCAAAGTCCCATTCCTAGTGCTCCAATTCCTCTCTTCTCTTGTATAGCTAAGGCACTTCTCTTCACTCCTTGAGAAAGTTTAATTATTTCCAGATTTAAAACCCTTTTTCTCAGTTGGGAAAGTATGTCCATATTGTCTTCAGTGACAATATTTACCAAAAAAAAAAGGGTTTTTTTTTCAGATAAAAATGAGTATATTTTTAAAGAATATCACTCTGTTCCAATTTCTGTTGAAAAATATTTTACCTTGGAAAATCAGGGGAAAACATAAACCAAAAACTATGCAAAAATATGTTTCAAATAAACCAATATATGAAAAAACAGATGGGGCTTTTCCTCAGCCTTAATTCTCCTTTACAACAACTTCACTCCTGTTTTCCTCATCTTTAGAACTTAGTGCAAGTTAGTTCAAGATGCTTTACCATTCTCCTTCCATAACTTCCTATATTCTCAGCCTAACAATTGAAAACTCTCTTACCTTTCTATTCACATGCATCTCCTGCTCTCATATTGACACCTCTTTCCCGTTTCTCACTACTGCCAGAGTGCCTTTCAACCCAGGCAAAAAGCAGGGTTCTAGCTTTAAGACTCTATCACAGTTTCTCCAAAGATATCAGCTATAACTGTGAACTGTTACAACAAAACAGATCCATTAACCAGACATTTTCTTATGATTCCCTTGACCTAATTCATTGAATTTTGTCTCTGGATATTATCACTTACCTGGCAAAAACCTATGGGATCTCATTAAAATTGCTTCCTTTTGCCCTTGTCCCCGAAGAGAATGTAGGACAACCATATTAATTAAAATACAGATATGTCCCAAAGTCTCCACAACATTCCCTATGAGGAATATGCTCATAAAATTCCATCCGTTCACATTCCTGAGAATCTGGGTTTATTTTTTTGGCTGTCTGTAGCCCTCTTGGGATTGTTGGCTGGGGACTCTGTCTAGGGGAAGGGAGGAACGGCTGCAGCTGCACAATGCTATTGAGATAAATCATTTAGAACATTTCAATATACAAATGGCTTTATTAAAGTCATTTAAATATGACCAGAGATGCTGAGGTTCAAAATCTCCAGAGAGGTTAAAAATAAAACCAAAATGAATATGGGATTTGACAACAGCAGTCTTCAGGGCACTGTTACAGAAAAGGACAATGCGAAGGAGATTCAAACACTGCATTTTGGGATGGCAGAGAAACAATGGAAATAACATATAATGGAAAAGGATATGAAAGAATATATGGCTAAACCAGAAGTTTCTCAAAATATTGGAAGTCTTTAAAAACAATCCAAAGTGAGCATATGCCAAACATGGTGTCATCATTGTGTTATGATCAGGGAGTTGACTTAAACTAGATTAAAACATGAAGCAGTAGATGCTTCCTCCAAAGCAGTTGTTCTTTGAAATTAAAAAAAAAATAAAAAAAATAAAAAATAAAAAATAAAAAAAAAAAATAAAATAAAAAATAAAAAATAAAAAATAAAAAATAAAAAATAAAAAAAAAATAAAAAAAATCAAGCAAGGAAAAAAGATAAAATAGCTGGAGTTCCCTGCAGCAAGAGAAAGCCTTTCTGGGAAAGCTTTCTTCCCAGGTTTCTGAAGAGTCACTTTTTTTTGACACAGAACTCTGCTCCCAAGGAAACTCTGTTCCTTAGGACTGTCAGACTCACAGCCTGGCTAGCAAAGTGCAGTTGCTTGGAAAGAAGTTTCATTCTGATACTGAAAGAAGTGGCAATTGTTTCTAATTTGTCCATGCTCTGTTCAAAAATGCAAATACAATTTCTTAGACTGAATAAAGCTCCTGTGAAACAGTGAAGGATTTCAAAGGATAGCAGAGGAAGACAATGTAAGACGGAAGGGAGGAAGGGATGGCCAAAGCCAGCTTTCTACAGAGTACTGAAAGCCTTTGAAATAAACTTGGAAAAGACATTCACCAAGTTCAGTAGCATTTGTATGCTGAGATGCGTATAGAAAAAATCAGCCTTTGAGTTCTGTATCTCCTTCGGATCCATCTGCTTCTTGACTGCTACATCTAAGTTCTGCTTCAAAGCTGGTATTTTACATGCTGAAAGGAAGATGAAAAGAGAGATACAAACTAATGCATATGCTCAGTAGAAGGTTCCCATGAACATAAAGGAGGGAGGACTGAGGGCCAGAGACTGGCTCAGTGCTCAGGAACAAATCCAAAATTATGCCATTGCCATCAGAATGCCTATTCCAGTTTTTGCTGCTGAGAGCAGAATCCAGCTTCATTTAGCGCTTGTCAAAATGTATTCATCATAAATGTGTGTGCCAATTCTGGGTGCGTCCAGCAGCTTCAAAGAGAGTCTCTACCTGCCCTGTGGGATTCCTATTCTTGGGACAGAAAACTAAAAACAATCTGAGGTTTCTGAAGCATGAATGTTCATACGCTATACCTCTACAAGAGTCACTGCTCTCCAGCTGAGGTCAGACTTCTACTTTCACAAATGAATGTGAGCCAGCAACCTGTTTTCTCACCTTCTGCTCAATCTTCCTTCTGCTAATCTGTGTAAAGTACAGTAGGAAATCCAAAATGAGTAGGCAATTCTAGAAACGGACTAACAAAGTAAAGTTCTCCTGTGGAGGCTTTGAAAGTAAGCACCAGGAAACTGGGCAAGTAATAAACACTACAAGGTTCTGTCTCCAGTAGGGGAGGGAACACAGCTAGGATGCACTGGATACCTCACTCCAGAGCCTGATTCACTCTAAAATGTCTGACAGAATTTGCAGTCACACAGTGGCCGTGATGCTCCCCAGCCAGATGTCCCACAGCACAGCCCTGTCAGTGTGTACATGCTGCTCTACTACCCTGTTGTCTCCCACAAGAGGATTTTGGTAACATATGGGAGCTGCATGCCTGGAGCATCCTCTGGGTAGGAAGCTGTTTTGGAGAGAGCAGGGGAAAGACACTTGTTCTATGTGCCGCTTGGAAGCAATTTACCCAGTGCTCACTCAATTTCAGAGCTAGCATAAGTTTGGGGGTTTTTGGTTTTGTTTGGTGGATTTTTTTGCCTAGCTGCTGAAAACATTCTTATTCCTCTTACAAACGAGAGTGGAGCTTATTCAGCTGTCATGAAAACCTGTTGACTCATGTTAGAGATAAATTTGCCCTTCAGGACTCAAAAGTAAGCAGTCAGAGCATTCTGGCAAGCAAGGAATCGCATCTGCTCCTAAAATCCTTCCTGGGGAAGAGCCTGTTCTTCTTCTCACCCATGCAACCAGCAAACTCTGCTAGCTAGTACAGAGTAGGAAGCAGAACAATGTCTCTGCATCTTCTCCCTCTCATCTTGCTTTTTTCCAGTCACCTTCCCACCTGACTCTTTGGGAGCTGCCTGCAGAGTGCTGCTTAGCCCTTCCTAGACACGGAAAACAGGAAGGCAATCTCCTATCTTTTCCCCCCACACTTCACCCAGCCTCAGTTGCTTGCCTGAACACCACCACCAGACTGAAGCTCACCTGTAGACTGTAAAATCTTAGAGGTCTTCCCAGCTGACAGGGACTGTGGAAACATAACATGAATCTTAATGGCCTCCTCCTGGCAGCATCTGGGATCATCCTTGCCTGCCTGCAAGCATTTATTGAGGTCAGTAAAACCACTTGAACACTTATGTATTGTTTGCAGAAGGAGAGGGGTGGGTAAAAGACTTACATTGGAGGTTGAGTCTCCATTTTGTCAGGAGCTATTTGAAGAGTCAGGCTAGATTTAGTGAGATGGTTCAGGAAGGATCAGCGGAGCTTTATTTCATATAGTCCCAACGTGAGGAGGAGGATTGCTTTATGTGAAATTGCTCTTGAGCTGTTTCTTAGCAGAATATATGTGGATTTTTTGCAACTTGCATCTTCTCTCCTTAAAACCCTTTAGCTGACATCTCAAAATTTTAGCTTTTGCGGATCCATTATTTGACTTTTACAACACAACCTCTTTGATGTGTCAGGGTGCACACAGAAGCCTGACAGTTGCAAAAAGGCCCAAAGCAACCGTATTAAGTAAGCACAAAAGCCAGGGTTTTCTTCGACATACAAATAAAAACTACAAAATTTCCAGGGAGAAGTTCCCATCTTCATTTGTCTCCCAAGCAGTCCAGGCAATGGCAGCCTTTGTCAAATCACCAGTATGAGGGATAACACCGTCTCATTTTGGACCATCACTGGAAGGTAGCGCAATCAGGTCAGCAGACAAAAGCACTTGGTTTGGCCACAGCAGCGGCAGCCCAGCCAGGCTGCTCTGCAGCTTGCTAAGGCCCAAGCGCTTCACAGAGTAAATCCCCTCCAGACTCTTCCATTTGTCATTTTGAACACCACAGAGGGGCTATGCCAAGCCAGCCCAGCCTCCTCTTGGAGGAGGTGAGGTTCAGCAGCTTTCCTTAGCCTAAAACAAGGAAAAGGAGGTAAACAAGGTCATTGCTGGTAAAACACACTTGCTTCATCCCTCCTCCCCAAAGCCCCAGAGTGCAGGAACTGGGATCTAAGACCTAGGTCCTCTACTCTGGTGCTCACAAGTTCTCTGAAAGTAACAGCTGGGGTTTTACCAAGGACCTGTAAAAGCCCTTTTAACTAAGGTGAGACTTAAAAGATTAACTCATTGCTGAGACCAGACTGATTCTTCTGACTGAGTAGTCCTCATTCAATGTGCCTGAAAGCACTTATAAATTTAATCACTCAGAGCCTACGCGGATGACACATGGAGTGTCATCCACAGAATGGATGTCACAAAGTGGTGATGGCAGGGGTGGAGACTGCAGTATTTCCTTTCCTTTTTTGTTCCTTACTGAAACAAAATGCAGCCAAATAGCACCCTCCAAATTCCCCCATCTCTGCAAGTTAATGGTGGCTACAAGATGTAACATTCATTAGTTCAATGGTTTGCAATGTAACTCAAGGCTCAGCTGGTATTTTTCATGTGGAATGAGGCAAGAAAATGTAATTTGAAGGCTTGGTGGCTGCATGAGCCCTATTTCTTATTTCTCTGATTGTACCTGAGAGTTAAGTGTGAAATTTTGCAGTAAAAAAAAAAGTTATGTTATAGTAACAACCCCATAAATCTGACCCTAGAGCTTTTAAAGAGGCAGAAAGCGATGAACTCCTAGTACTCACTCATATGAGTACCGCAAGTAGTCCTTTTAATTGATGTCGTAGTTCAGCCCCAATCGGGACCAGACTACGCAGTCTCTCTCTCGCTCCCCCCACCCTCCAAGAGAACAGGGGGAGATGATATAAGAAAAACGGCTCAAGGTTTGAGATAAGGACAGGGTGAAAATCCTTAAAGTTAACATTATGGGCAAAACAGACTCAACTTGGGAAAAACTATTCATTTATTACTACAAACAGCAGGATAATGAGGCAGAAAACAAGAAAACTTCTGCCCACCCCTCCCTCTTCCCAAGGTTAACATTATCTCTACTACCTTCCCCCACCCCGAGCAGCACAGGGGGGAAGAGGGAATGGGGGTTGCAGTCAGTTCATCACGCATTGTTTTACACCGCTGCTTCATAGTCAGGGGAAGAACTCCTCACATTCCTCCCCTGCTCTGTTGTGACGTCCCACCCATACGCCACAGTCCTTCGTGAAACTGCTCTGGCGTGGGTTATCTCTTCCATGGGGTGCAGTCTCTCCAGAACGGCCGCCCCAACAGGCCCTCCACGGGCCACAGCCGCCTTCAGGCCTCCACCTGCTCTGGCGTGGGATCCTTCACGGGCTCCAAGTGGATTTCTGCTCCTCCGTGGGCCTCCATGGGCTGCAAGGGGACAACCTGCTCCACCATGGTCGTCACCACAGGCTGCAGGGGAATCTTGGCCAGGAGCTGCATTACTCCTCTCCCTCCTTCTGAACTGACCTTGGCGTCTGCAGCTGTTTCTCTCACAAGAAAAGTTCTTCACAACAGACTGGCAGACACCTCTCAGAATCTCTTCACATCATCCATCTCATCTCCTCTCCACTTCTTGCAGGCGGGCCGGGACGAGTCAGGCCCAGTTGGCTGCCTGGCGTGAGGCCAGAGGGTGAGGCCTGCAAGGCCTGCGCCTCTCCCTCTGTGCCTCTGCCCCCACTCAGCTTCTTCACATCTTCTCTCCTCTCTTTTTTTTTTCTGTTTTCCCCTTCTTAAATACATTATCACAGAGGCGTTATCACGGAACATTCTGCTACCAATCGGCTCGGCCTTGGCCAGCAGCAGGTCCGCTCTAGGCCCAGCCGAGTCCACTGAACAAAGGGGAGCAATTTCTAGCAGTTTCCTACAGAAGCTAGCACCTTAGGCCCCTCTTAACTAAACAAAACCACAACAATTGACTTTTATTCTTGACAACTTTTTCCAACAAATTGATTTTGTACTAGTGAAAAATAACAGAGCAAGAATCTTGGAACCTAAATTCCTCTAACCAAAAAATAACTGTAACACGAGTGGCAGCAACACAATCTCTCCATCTTTCATTACAATTGTCATCTTACTTCTCTCGGTGCCAAATAAGCAGCAAAGCAACCTGTACCTTTTCTTTGGGCCATATGTCTCCTTAGCCAGGTCTTTGAGTGTGGAGCAAGAAATGCCAGGCTTGCTTCTAGGCCACCTCTCTTTAATGCACTGATTTTAATCCATGGTCCAGCTCTGTTGCCAGGTTGTCTATATTCTCTTTATTTTCTGTGTCAAAAACACTTGCTGTATGTGCCCAAAATAGCTCCATAGGCCTTTTCTACTCTTCTTGGTTGTTACACTCTCCCAGCTTTTTCCTCTGTAGCTACACATCTATTATTATTGACCTTGTCATTTTCTACCTTTCATTCACTGTGAACACAACCATCACACAGTTATGGCATTTGTGTCTCTTCATATCCAACAGCTGCATCTCGCCCCAGCAATGTCTGCATTTTGCAATCTGCATTTATGAAAATTCAATAATAATGGACTATAGCAAAAATTCTGTTGCTACAAGTAGTGGTTCTCATTTTCTGTCCTTCAATGGGTTTTCTGCTCCTGAAGAAATTATTTTCTTTGCCAACTTGGAAGCTAAATCTTTGCTATTTTTATGGTGGTTTTTTGCTTAGCTCAGTAATGGTCTATGGTTATTGTCCAGAAGGGAGCCCCAGGTGGGACCTAGGCCTGAGACATCAGCTGTTTAAACAAGTGGAATGGCTGTCATTAATCTTTGCTTCTGGAGCTCATAACAGGAAAATGGAGCGAGCAGGGAATTGGTTCTCAATAAAAGAAACGTCCTTCAGCCTTGCACAGTTTCATGTCCAGCCACTAATCAATATATATTGTTCCCATAGATCACAGCAGCAGCACGTGAGAAATTGTTTGGACTAGAGGCTTGTGTAGAGTGGACATGGGAGGATTTCCCATGCACATGAAAGACAAATCAATCTTCTAGAATAAGACTTGAAAGAAGTATTGGGAAAAGGCAAGAGATGATACCAAGGATGCTTGGAAATAGACCCTTTGGGGGCATATTTAAGACAGGAAGAAAGTCTGGTTCTTGTCATGAGAGTATTCTTGTACTTCAAAGATCAATACAAATATGTTAGAAGATATGTCTTTGCAAAAATACCAGTAGCTGAGAGCTAACTGAAAAGCGTCACTTACCTGCACACCAGGCCCTCCTTGTCTTAATGCCTCACTCTCACTGGTGTCTCAAACACCTGCATCCTTCAGTCCACTCATGACATATTTCTCTACATCGCTTCTTTGATCAAACTGTCTTGCTCTTGCCCCTTTCTCCTCTCTCCATCAAATCTCTTTTTGCTACACTGGGGCTGTATTCAACTGCAAAACACGATTCTTCTTAAACAGCAAAGTTCCTGAGTGCTATAAGCCAATCCAGCCTTCTTTCTGCACTCTTGAACTGGCAAAACTGTTGCTATGAGTATAATTTACCCATGAGAGTGGTCCTAAGTTGCAAGAGGCCCACACTGCTTAGATATAGGAATGTCACCTTCAGATTACTGCTGCCTTAGTCCACAGAGCTGACTTCAGTCTGGTTGAGGGATCACACTGAAATTTGACAGCAAACCAGAAGTTCCCATCCTACTCCTGGTTCTTTGTTAACAGCAACCAAAATTGCAATTTCAGAATTACGTTTCTTACCAGAGGCTTTAGCTACAAGTAAATCAGTTTTTCTTCAGGAACAAAGCAAAACATCAGCATCATTTAACGGGCTGTGATGATCAAACTGTGTGCAAAGGCTGCTATTTCATGGCCCATCACAATCGTATCTTTTTCCACTGCTGGAGAGTAGGGCACGTTAGTTCTGGCATACACTGGATTGAGCATCTCTGAAGGAATGGTTTAATGGGCCCAACAGCTTATTTTCTGTTAAGAACAGAGGGTACCTTAAAGTGAGCCATGATGAAGAATAGAAAGGTTTTAATGGCTGAGAATTTGCCCAGTAGGTAATACAGCCCCCGTGTTTTCAGCTGCTGTGCAGCAGAGGTTACAGCAAGAGGCATTTCAATTCCCAGAAGGAAGAAAGCACTTCTGGTTATATTACCAAGACAAATAGTGCAGTGAAATCAGTTCTGAGAGACAAGAATTGGTCCCGAAAGATTGACTGAGTAAATTTTCAATACAATTCAATTTATATGCTTCTTTGGTACTTTCTATTTTTTCCTCATAAGCAGGTGGTAGGCAGTGCAGAATGTGGCAAGCTCTTTTATATGATTGATGATTTAGACTCTTCAATTAAAAGCATGTTTGCAGGTCTGAGCAAATCTCTGTGATGAGGGAGAAGGGAGAGCTCTGTGTGTGTAAAGAAGAAAGTCTTATTTCGTGTGTTTATTAGCACTTCTGCTCCTGTTTTAATTCTGCCATTATTTGACAGGGGATAAGGCACCACAGCACACTGCTGATGGTTGGCAGTGTGATACCTAGCTCCCTTCCAGCGCAGTGTCCACACCACCCTGCCAAGGGCATGGGGAAGTCAAGCGTGAGCTGGGAGTTTTGCCATTGCTGATTGAGGCTGGGTGCCATCATCACACAAGGGCTGAACACACTGTTGTTCTTGATGCCTTCTGTCACCCATCTCATCATTCTCTAAATGTCTGGCTAGGGAGGGATAAACTCAGGGAAGCTGTGTGTCACTACCGGTTTGAGCATTTTTAAAAAGTGGAAAAAAGAAAAAATATTATTTCTACTCTGGGAAACTATCATGCAGTTCCCTTTTTCTCCTTGAGAACACTGGAAATGCTTGCTCCCGGTGTACCTCCTCTTCCCAGTTAAGGAATGTCCTTCTTTGGTTTGGCAGATCTGGGGTCACAGTCCACCCTCCCCACCCTCCCCCCCCCCCATCCCTGCTGGCTGCCAGGGCTGCACACGTGGGCTAAGAGGATGCTGCCAGCCCGCTTCTGAGTGCTGGGGCCTCACACACGTGCTCCTTTGTTTTTACAGACTTTCTAATAAGTGCTGAGACCAAACACCTTGGATTGATGTGCTGCTAAAGAAAGCCTGGCTCCTGACAGTGGTTTTGAAAAGGACATTTCACCTTTTCTTGTTGAATGAAAATGACTCTTTGAGAATGACATGCAGTGAATATTCAGATTCCCTGCAATTCTTAAGATAACTAAACTTGCTTATCCTATAAATGGTAGCCTGTAACACATCCTTAGCATATGTCTTTTATGGGATTCAGTATCTTTGGTACTTGGATATTTCTTTTGCCCTCTCAGAAATGAGATTTTGATTGATTCATTTTATAGTTATGGTCATGATTGCTGAGAGTGGTCATAAGCAAGTTGTTTTGTTTTGGTTTTTTGTTTTCACTAATTTATTGCAAATTACACTAAGGAGCTGCTCATTGAATAACCGATATTTTCATTACCTAAACAGTCCTGGGATGAAAAATGCCTGTTGTCTTCTGGCTGTGAGGAAGGAGACTTATTGTTTTTAGCTGTATTCTGAGTTGAGAATTCACTGACAGTTATTTGCGAGGTACCGAAAAAACATTGTAAACTGGCTTGGCTGCAGCTGTACTTTGGAAGGAGTGTATAAACAGCGTATATCATTCAAACTCACCACATTTCAGAGATGTGCTTTTGTTGTAAATTTGGGATACCGAGCTGTGTTAATGTAGCTATACGGCTTCCGGACTACAAGTGTTACTTCAGTTAGCTGTCATGTTCTGTTAATGTAAGGGATGTTGCCACAAAATGGCATCTCGCCAGCTAAATCCAAGTTATCCTCTGGAGGTGCCTCTCTTTCTTTCCCTTGACTATAGATATCTTGGTATATCTTGACCCCCAGTGGAAGTACCTGACTTAAACATCTCAGATTAGATGGAATGAAGCTAGTTGTGTGCATCCCCGCTGAGAGCCGTGGAAATTGATGCAATCTTGATGTGGTCAGAGAGATTAAGGCTGTGCAATTTTTAGCAAGATTGCTAAAGTGGGCAGCATACATCAGGCTGCTTCCACAATTCAGGATGCTGAAAATATTCCCATTGGCACAAACATTATCTCTGGTTCAGAGGTGGCTTGGCCCTCCTGTATTAACTTTAAACATATTTAGAGAACAAATCAGGTGAGTAGTCCTATGTATGGACTTCTGTGGTTTTTGGGGCAGGAAGCTGTTTTAATCAACAGAGGCTGTCAAGGAGTATAAGCCACATTGTTGTATTGTCTCCACCACTCCCAGCCCCTGACAGGTTGACGGATTGCTGCTCAGAAAGGTTTCTTGCGGCCATAGGCTGTGTTCCAGGGTGATAAACCTGGCCTTTCCCTCTCCTGTTGTCTGCACTGACTTAGGTCTGTAATGTACATGCCGAGACCTTACCCAAGTTTCCCTTTATGGTAGCAAAGATAAAACCTGAGACATGCAGCAAGGACATAGCATTAAATTATTTTGACAGAGCTAAGATTACTTGCCCAGGGTGTCAGTCAGGAGAAAGAAAGAAGACAGCAGGAGAAGTACACTGATAAGGCAGCCAAGACTGGAGTCCAGAGAGGTGTCTTTTGAGGTGGAAATGCAGCAGCCTGGGCATAGAGCTTTTCAGAAGAGGCAGACCTGCTAGCATCTGCAATCCTATGCCTTGAATACTGCAGGACTCTGAGAGCCCCTGCCCTCTGAATATCTATGGCTGTTGAAGATAAGCAGGACATGAGCAATGGTAATTAGCATCTCCCTATCTTTTGTATGCACTCAGTTCCCAGTACCATGGCACATACACCCTAAAACATTACTCTGTAAGAATGACTAAATGAACTTTTATCTGAATTTCCTTATGTTTCTTATAAATATTCATGTATTTAGTTTCACCACACAGCTATAAGGTACAGAAGTATTATTATTTCCATCTTGTGAATAAGGAGCATTTCAGGAGATGCAACATTATGCCTGCAGTTTAGATCACATAGATGTCTAACTAACTCCTTTATTGCTTCTTCAAAACAAGGATTTAAGCACTTAAACTGCCAGCACAAAATGTTACTCCTCTGAAGGAACAGGCTAATGCCCCAAAACCTCACCCTAAGTGATGGTCTACATCAACTCAGAAACGCGCAGTATGGAAAAGGGGGCTTGCACAATCTTAACTTCTTGTGACATTTCTTAGGCAAAAGACCATCTTTTCTGTGTATTGTTGATCCAGTGTAATCTATGAGACTGTGTTACTTTGGTTAATTGGAAATTAGTCTTAAAGGAGTGCAGTGAAGTAGCAAGTGAAAAAGTTCTACTTAATATGTATGGTTTAAGCTCTACCTCCATAACCTCATTAAATGTTTTCCAAAAAAAAAAGGGGGGGATGTGGAACAGATATTTGGTGTTTTATACAAAAAATCTCACCAAGTGGAAGGTCCTTACTTCAGCCTGTGAAATTATTAGCTGCTCACAACATTCATCATAACTCCAGGCACAGCATCATAGCCACCCATGGCTTCAGACTGCTCACTTGCAAAATCCATGTCATGCCTTCAGTTCCTTGATGATCAGTAGTTTCTTTCCCCTTCCCTGGATGGACAAAGGTGTGAAACTAAAGGGCTATGAATGTTTTTCACCTATTCTTAAAGTTAGAATTCCAGTTCATAGCATTGCCACTAGAATAATCACCTATTAGATTTGTCATTAATTCCAGTTCTTTTTAATGTATTAGCATAGAGGCTGCAAGAACCAAGGGAACAGAAACATTGGAAGTTACTTCTTACACATCAGTGAAATAATAAAACATTATGAACTGAAAAAGGAACACGAGCTTAAAAGAACAAATTGCATCTGGAAATTTTATTTACGTATCAAAACTAATTATTGCAAGTTCCACCTCGGTAGCATTTGAGGATTTCATTACAAGATCTAATTGGACTTATATATGCTGTAAAAGTTTTTTATCTTTTAATTGGTAGCAGAAATCAAAGCAAAGAGAATAAGAGACAAACTTGGTATTTGTTTCATAAACTCATCTTCTGGCTTCATTTACATTTACATGGTTCTTTGGAGCCACTCACAGCACAGGCTTTTATTAGCATGCCAAAAGAGAATCTGCTCCTGGTCCTTCAGTTCAGTGCTTCAGAAATTCATCAGAGTCATTCAGCCAGTCAGATCTTAATTACCAAAGGATGCTACTTCAAGTCAGCCCTGGGTATCTTGCCTCTCCTCAAGCCTCTCTGGAATGCATTTGGAAAAAAAGACAAGTAGCAGCTGTTGTGCTGTTTTACTGCACTATCCGTGATAGAGCTCCAAGCCTGCTTTCCCAAGGGTGAGTGAGTCCTTGGAATAGCTCATCTGAATTAAGTTTGTGGGTCTGGACGATAGCCATTTTAAACGTCACCAATCCTGGTAGCATGAACATTTTTGGTTGATTCTGCCTTAAAAGTAGCCAAGCTGAAACAGCTCCTTCAGAGCTCATGGATGTTAAGAATGAGAATGACTTGAGTTCTGCCTGCACTGCCCAGTGCTGCTTTGTGCATTGACCTCCACTAATGCCCGCACAGCAGGCACTAAAACCAGAAGTACTATAGCTGTTCTGCCTAATTGGCCTAAGTTAAAAATGAAGGATATACAAAAACATAGGAAAATGAAAAGCCTGTAAGAACATCGTCAACACCACCATTTTTCACAATACCCTCCAATAGTTACTGGAGCTGACACCATTGTGAATGAGATAAGCAAAATATCTCTTGAACTGGTGTGGAGACACTTCTAGAGTCAGTGATGACGAGATGGATTCCTCCAGTTCAGTGAATCAATAACAGCTGAATTCATTAATAATGAAGTAGCAGTAGCAGCAGCAGGGGAATGTAACCCACCACCACCTTAGGACTCTGATGTGCAAAAGCTGGCTAGATGCTAGTGCAACTAACACACAACCCAGCAAGACAAACAGTGGGTAAAGATGGCCTACATGGTAATACCTCTAAGACTAAAGGTAGTAATGAAATGGTGAGTGGCTTTAGGGCCCCAGTGCTGAGACCATCAAGAGACCATATGTTCGTGACACCAAAATATCTCCTCATAAAACTCAGGCAGCACTGAGCACTCTGAGCTCAAGGTAAACTAGCCTGAGTGCATCGCTGGACCTTACACTATAACATCTGACATCAAGATGTAAGTGGACACAGCAGCAGGAAGAGGAAAAGTGGTATAAAACGGCCTCTTGAATAATGAACATTTATGCTGGCAAGTTGGTAGGCTGAATGAACAACAGCTGCCAAAGAGACGGAAGAGTTTGTTGTACTTATCATTAATGTGTACTTGACTGTATTTGTTGTATTTTGTCAAAGACTAGCTGTGTCCTTTCTTCCTTCACACTTTTATTTTATATGCAAACTCAATGTTTGTGAGGGAACTATTGCCTGTCAAAGTTTCCATTGAGAGGTATTTA
Organism: Chlamydotis macqueenii; assembly: GCF_036417535.1. Classification (NCBI taxonomy): domain Eukaryota; kingdom Metazoa; phylum Chordata; class Aves; order Otidiformes; family Otididae; genus Chlamydotis; species Chlamydotis macqueenii. The sequence goes on along the minus strand of NC_141560.1, from coordinate 46,206,123 downwards.
ATCTTCTCAATTTTCTGTGTGTTTGATCCAATTTTGTGTGTGTTACATCTGTAAGAGGCCTATACTTGTACTGGCCACCCAGCCTGGGAGAAAAGTTATATGTGTCAGAAGTGTAACACCTCCCAGCCTCTCCACTTAAAACTGTGAAAGTTGCCAGTCCTCCTTTCTGATTCTCCAGCATATTTTTAGATTTTTTCTAAATTTGCAAATAGAAATAACTAGCAAGCTGCATTCACACCACAGATGGAAGCAGAAAGGGTGCAGGAACATTGTTTTCAGAGGCTGTTGACCTCCTTGGTGTCACCTTGCCCTGTGACCTTGCAGTGCTTCCCTTTGCCAGGTAGAAAAAGGAGACCATGACATTTACACATAGATTTCCAGGGGGCAGAAGGCCAACCTGTCATTGTTCAGTTGCATTGGGAACCTTCAGAGAAAGTGGCTCAGGAAAGAAAAAAGGTAATGCTGACCCAAATAACACCATCATTTTCTCTCTGTGATGGTCCTGGGATGTGTCCTCCATTGAAAAAACATCCTACTTCCCATGGCATTTGGACATAAAATGAGTATTAAGGAGGAAGTCTTTCAGGAAGCTGCTTTATTTTTTTTTTATCCAGATCATTCTAACTCTCACTCACTCCTTGAAATGGCCCAAGGGCTTCAATAGTAGATCCTCCCTTTGTTTTCCAGATATTAATTAAAGAGCTCAATCGTCAATGCTGTTATTAAAATAAAATAGTCATGCAGTGTAAGGCAATCTAACTTTCCCTACTCCACAGAGGCCAACAACGTGCCCGCTTTGGGGCCTTAAATGAAAGACCTGAAGAGTTATTTAGAGCCACACTGAAGACTCACGTGTTTGAGTGGGTGTTGTGGTTTTGTTTAGTGAGGGGGGGCCTAAGGTGGTAGCTTCTGTAGGAAACTGCTAGAAGTTGCTCCCCTTTGTTCAGTGGACTCAGCCGGGCCTAGGGCAGACCTGCTGCTGGCCAAGGCCGAGCCGATTGGTAGCAGAATGTTCCGTGATAACGCCTCTGCGATAACGTATTTAAGAAGGGGAAAACAGAAAAAAAAAGGGACAAGAGAAGATGTGAAGAAGCTGAGCGGGGGCAGAGGCACAGAGCGGGAGGCGCAGGCCTCATGGGCCTTGCAGGCCTCACCCTCTGGCCTCTCGCCAGGCGGCCGACTGGGCCTGACTCGGCCCTGCCTGGCTGCAAGAAGTGGAGAGGAGATGAGATGGATGATGTGAAGAGATTCTGAGAGGCATCTGCCAGCCTGTTATGAAGAACTTTTCTTGTGAGAGGAACGGCTGCAGACGCCAAGGTCAGTTCAGAAGGAGGGGAGGAGTAATGCGGCTCCTGGCCAAGAGTTCCCTGCAGCCTGTGGTGACGACCATGGTGGAGCAGGTTGTCCCCCTGCAGCCCATGGAGGTCCGCGGAGGGGCAGAGATCCACCTGCAGCCCGTGGAGGACCCCACGCCAGAGCAGGTGGAGGCCTGAAGGCGGCTGTGGCCCGTGGAGGGCCTGTTGGGGCAGCCGTTCTGGAGAGACTGCACTCCGTGGAAGAGATGACCCACGCCAGAGCAGTTTCACAAAGGACTGTGGCCCGTGGGAGGGACCCCACAACAGAGCAGGGGAGGAATGTGAGGACTTCTTCCCCCGACCACGAAGCAGCGGCATAAAACAATGCATGATGAATTGACTGCAACCCCCATTCCCTCTTCCCCCCTGTGCCGCTCAGGGGGGAAGGTAGTAGAGATAATGTTAAGCTTGGGAAGAGGGAGGTGTGGAGGGAGGTTATCTTGTTCTCTGTCTCATTATCCTGCTGTTTGAATAGTTTTCCCCAAGTCGAGCCTGTTTTGCCCATAACGGTAACTTTAAGGATTTTCTCCCTGTCCTTATTTCAAACCTTGAGCCGTTTTTCCTTATATTATCTCTGCCTATTCTCTCGGAGGGTGGGGGGAGTGAGAGAGAGACTGCGTAGTCTGGTCCCGATCGGGGCTGAACTACGACAGTGGGTCACAGGTGCTTTACTACACCCTCACCATGGCAAAAATTGCTCATTCTGTGATGAGTTCCAGGGTGACAGAAAGCAGGCAGAGCAGACTTTATAAAAGCACTTGTAAGAGCATCCAACATGTCATAGAAAGTATGTGCAGCCCTGTCTCTAAATTATTAGTTTCTCCCAGCTAAACAGCTGGAGAGCTGGTTGGGGCCCATGATACAGATGGGCTACATAGCAGCACATTTCTTCCTGAATCAAATGGTAGTGCACTGTCCCAGGCCATATAAATGGACAGATGGGAGGAAAGGCTGCAGCTTCTTTCTCGTGGTTAGTATGCCCCAGTGGCAATGCTGGGGAGTAAATTTTGCTCTTACATGCTATTTTTCCTGCCTGAGAAAAAGAGGATTTTTGACATATGATCATTCTCACTCCACATTAGATAGTCCACATGAAGAAAGCTGTCTGAAATGCCTCACCTGTAGTTTGTACATTACCAGATACTAGAAAATCCAAACACCATACACGAAACCATAGGAAACCAAACTTCATTAATTTATTTGCTTTCAGAACTACGTGTTTATTTACAATGGAAATTCTCTTGCAAAGAAGCTCTTCATTGCGTGAAAGTTCTCCTGCATTCATAATCCTCTGCCTGGAACATCCTAATCCTCTGTTTGCACAGGGGTATCTATACTTTGAAGCGTTAAATTGTTGAAAGAGGACACTTCACAGACCAACAGCCCAAAACTGGCTTTGGAGTTTTGGTGTATCAAAATATACATGGGGGACTTATCTCCTCCTGTCTAGGTAATCATTTTACATCTGTGCAAAATGAACTTCAAGCTTTTCCATTCCGATTCAATTGAGTTCTGACACCCTTTGTGGGTTTGTTTAAATGACAGCATAAGCAGCAAGACAACAGAAAATCAAGTGCTGTGATATGGATATGCCAGCTCAAAATGGATAAAGCAATAACAAAAAAAGATTAGTATTGTGACTTTCATGCCAGCAATCCTAATATAATTTACATACTCTACAGGAATCACAGGAAAATAGGGACACAGGATTGGCAGGGACTGCCTAGGTCATTGAGTCCAGTCCTCTGCTATCGCAGGCAACAATGTCATATAATCCCTTTCACAAATCCTTTGACTTGCCAATGAAATGCAGTGAACGCAGGGGATAACACTGCAGCTGTTCAGAAGAGCACAGAAAAACACACAGTCTGTTTACAATTAAAAATGCAATTGAACTTATACAAGCTTTTAATATGGATGAACCAAAAAGTTTTGTGTAGTTCATTTCTGACTCCAAACTTTTCTGGCATCCAGGTGGGAAAGGGTTACTTGTGAATAGCTGATGCGCAAGATTCCCATTCCTCTTTCACATATAAAGAGGGACTATGGGAACTGAGATTTGATTTGAGCACCAGCATGATCAAAAAGTGCCCATGGATCCTGAATAATCAAGACTGGTTGAAAATTCCCCTTTACATATCACTTGAGGTATATTCAAGATGACATTTGACTAGGTTGCCTGTTGGCTCCAGGAAAGGCTAAACAAATCCAGAAGAGAGAACAGACCAGCTTAATTCCTGTTTTGCACGGGATATCAGAGGCATTCATCTGTGATATGGGGAGTTCTGAGAAAACCACAGGTGTTTCCCAGAAACTTGGACGTCTCTGTTCAATTTGTGATTCAGACATTTAATTTTGTCTTGCTCCTTTGCAAGTAACATATAAATAACCCATTGCTAGTCGAGTTGGCTGCCGGAAGGGCCAAATTCAATGGCAAGAGAAAGGGATTAGCTGGAATTGCTCACTGGGACCAGTAAGACTAATGAGGAACCAGTCTGTATTGTAAACTTCCATAGAGTGCATGTCAAACAGTTTAACCTTTTGCTGTTTCCTTGCCAGTAGCTGGTATTTCTGTCTGGATCTTAACAGGGGAAGCATAGGTCTCTCTTTCAGAGCTCTTCATGCTCCAGAGTGTATTATTAGCCAAACTAGAAGTAGTAAATAAGCAAGACATTTGAACCCATGCCAGAAGCAGAAGCTTGGATTGTTTCCTAAGCTAAAGATGGCTACTCACTGCTAGTTCCCTACAGGAGGCAATTCTTAGTGCCACATCGAACAAACGAGGAAGAGATCCATAGCTGCAGAGGATCTTCTCATCAAGCTTGTTCAGTCTGGACCGAGAAATGGCTCTTCTGGTCAGCACTAGGTGAAAGCTGAGAAGGTGCTTCAGTGGCTCTCTGTTGTCACAAACTCAGAGTGGAAAGAGGAGTGAGTTGGTAAGGAAAGAAGTCCACAAACTTTGCCACAAACTTTGCTCACCCTCAGATTTCTTCACTTGTGACGGGTTCACACCTTTTGAAACAGACAAAGTGGGAATTAAGGCCAAGCCATTGTGCCTCTCCCAAACTGTTGTGAGATAACGCGTTGCCTGTAACATTGTTCTAAAGTGAATATCGCACTTTTACTGGGTATTATATGCAGTTTTCCATAGTATGTGTAAGATTGTATTGTAATTGCAGATTTCCGTTATGAAAGGATATAATTATACTAGAGAACCCGTTACTTGGGATTCTCTAAAGAATGCAGAGACAAAAGGGGCACTGCACCAAGGAGCTGGTGCTCATCTGGAATACGTTACAGATGGTAGGTTGAGGGAGAGAGGAAAATGGCCAACTTATACAGCTGAGGTACCATTCTGTCAGAGATGTCAAAAATAACAAGAGGGTGTACATAATGAGCTCCTCTTGCCTCTGAGCTTTGGAAAAGAGATGAGAGACACATAGAAGGAATGTGAGAAGTAAATTAAGAGTTAAAGCATTGGCAGAAAATGATAAGTGAACAACTTCTAGCCTGGTTTCAGCAACATTTAAGGGCAGACATGCTAAGGAAAACAATAAAACTGAAAATCTAGGGGAATAAAAGAAGTAAGAAAGGTGAAGTTTAGTGCTAAATTTATCTGGAGTGTTCCAGTAATGGCTTGACTTACTAGGAAATTCCTCTTACACTTAGTTTGCTCAAAATACAATTTTGATATTTCTATGTATGTGTATGACAATAATTTCTCTATATTTATACTCAGTAAAGTAACCTTTCTTCAAAATTCCTGTGTACTTCTGAAAGTCAAATTTTAGTGTATTTTCTTATAGGAATGAACTGGACAGATAAGTAACAGTTCCCTTGCATGTTTCCATGGCACACACAAAATTAACCTGAATCAGTCGTGCACAGACAGCATATGCTTTTAAGGAAGGTCAAGAACTTTAGAGGTGAAAAGCACATAGGTGAGTATTTCTAAAGCAAAATAGCCTGGTTTTTGTCAAACTGACTCCAGAAAGAATATCTGAGTGCAAGTGCACATGGCAAACTTAGGGAAGGCTTTGTCAGCAGGCAAGCCTATTAAATACTCATATTTCTTCAAGAAACCCTTAAAACATACAGAATCATAGAATCATAGAGTGGTTAGGGTTGGAAGGGACCTTTAAAGGTCATCTAGTCCAACCCCCCTGCAAGGAGCAGGGACATCTCCAACCAGATCAGGTTGCTCAGAGCCCCGTTCAACCTGGCCTTGAATGTTTGCAGGGCATCCACCACCTCTCAGGGCAACCCATTCCGTTGTTTCACCACCTTCATTGTAAAAATTTTTTCCTAATATCTAGTCTGAATCTGCTTCCCTCTATTTTAAAACCGTTACCCCTTGTCCTACTGCAACAGGCCCTGCTGAAGAGTTCCTCGCTGTCTTTCCTATAAGCTCCCTTCACGTAGTGGAAGACCACTATAAGGTCTCCCTGGAGCCTCCTCTTTTCCAGGCTGAACAGCCCCAACTCTCTCAGCCTGTCCTCAGAGGAGAGGTGCTCCAGCCCTCTGATCATCTTCGCAGCCCTCCTCAAGCATAGTGCCTTGAAATGCAAGAGAGAGGGCAGATAACCTACACAGCACATACAAATGTCACTCCATACACTGGGCAAGTATCATGGCATAGCCACGCCAAGAGGCGGCAATTCCTTAGATTAAAGGCAAGGAAGGGATAATTTCTAACAAGAGCAACAAGTAACAAAACAAAACAAGATGAGAAGGAAAAGAGAAAATGAAATAAAGTAAAAAGGTCTTCTAAAGAAGGTCCAAGTCAAAGTAATGTAAGTAAGCAAACCAAAGCTGGGAGAAAAGGACTAGGTACATTCACTCTTATCCACAAAACTAGGAAAAATGCTCAATGCTGCCCCATGTTGGAGAGCAGAGAGAATGAAAGAATAAGGGGTAAAAGAAACTGGCTAATTATGATGAACTTCATGCCTCTCCTTCTAGTAGTTTTAGCTGCAGCAGCACCTAACTTGCTTCTCTTCCTCTGTCAGAAGAGAGGCGTACTGACACAATGCACTCAGGTAGTGAAGGGTCCCCAGCGCCTTTCCAGCAGACAAGCACTGTCTATTCATGGAAAAACCACCTCCCACATCAGTTATACCAAAGTATACACCAAAGTATATACCAAAGTTATACACTTTGCTGTTCTGGAGGGAATGAGATGTCACTTTGGTCGCCAGCCATTCAGTCATCAGCTTCCCTGTTCATTACTCTCATAAATGCACTGCTTGATGCTAATAGGGATGGACTGAGGAGAGAAAAGACTCGTTTCTTTTCCAGCTTTCAGCCTGTGCAGCAGTGCTCACCTGTGTATAGGATGCAGCCTGCTGATGGCTGTCTCAAGTCTACCACCTGCTGGGCAGAGTTCATTGCTACCTGAACTACAAGAGCAGATCATATTGCAACTGTGCAAATGTCACCAAATTACAGCAAGGTGAGCATTTGCAAGGGAAAAAAGGCATGCTAGCCAGCAAGCATTTTCAAACCATGTTAACAAATCCAGCTTATCTCACATGCCAGCTCTCCCCCGCCCCTTTCCCATTCCCACTGAATAGACGCTTATTGAAAATTATGTTTTCAATGTGAAACCTTTTTCTAATTTGGTCTTGTTTAGGAGCATTTAGGGATCCTATGGTTTGTTGTATTTCAGAGTGATTTGCATGAACTCCCCGGGGAAGCCAACAAAGGGCACTGTCAACATTTTGCTGGCAGACAGCAAGGATTTCTACTCAGCACAGAATATTCATGTAGTCCAAGGAGCACAGATTCTTGGGGTAGAGGAGACAGCTGCAGCACTCCAGTGCAAAACATCTAGGAAAATTCTGTAATATCTGTTTCTCTCCAGGGTTTTTTGCAGTCCTTCAGCAATCCCAGCTTCCCCGGTAGGCACAGAACTCTATTGAGTATTTAAATAATTAAAAATATTTTTAATGGGAAAAAGGAAACTTGCCAGTGCAGTCTACTTAGACATGCTCACAAAGATGCTTTCTGGGCTTTAAGTCACACATACATATCACATTGCATATTCTAAAATATTTCCATTGAATACTATATACTTCCACACTTTTCTGACAAACGAGTATACGAAGTATAAAACATTTTGTATTTACCCAGCAAAATATGTAATCATGCACTCAGGCATGCATTACACACACGCCGATATATTTGGTACACGCATGATACCAGACATTTTGTATATGCACATATGTGTGCATTACATTATCCATGAGTGTCTTCGCAGATCATACAAGTCACAGGAACAGCCCGCACCTTGCAACACGCACCTGCAGGATCTGCGTGCAGCCAGCTATGCCAGTAAAGTTCAGATTGCTTATACCTGTGTGCATTAACAAAACCTGTGTGGTTTACCGCATCTTCCAATCCGTATGTATGTAATACATGCTTGTACATTCATTTACTTAATACAGTACAGTATTGAGGAGAAAAACATTAAGGAGTTCAGTGAAGTCTTCAGAAGACAATTTATTAAACAGAAAGCCGAGTTCCTATTTTTATGAGTTTTCAGATTAGTGTAAGACCTGGTCTACATGCAAAAGTTCAGCTGGCACAGCTAGGTTAAGAACATAGCAAACTACCCCATTAATTGACATCCCCATGACAACAAAAGTCTTAGAGCTATGCCAGAAAAAATCTCTTTGGCAGTCTAATTTCTCTAGTTCAAGAAATGGGAGAAGAGAAAAGAATATTTTGCTTCTTTTTTAAGATAATTGGAGACAGATAGAAATTACCTTACTTTTTCCAATGTAGTAAAGATCTGAATCTACTTAGAATGATTTTTTCTCATTAGTGTGGCTTGGGGAGAGGGACACCATTTAATTCAAAGCAAGTTCTAAGCAGAAAGAGTTCGACTACTCAGACATCCTATTTCAAACTATGATTTGGGGCACAATAAGTGCTGCAAACTGTGCTTTCTGTAGCTATGTTTACACAGCCCACAGTATTTCATCCAGGTGGCAGGGACCTGTTATTATTAAGTGCTACTTTGAACATATATTCCAAGTATTCCAGGTATTCCACCCCCACTGCTGGGGTTTTTCTGAAGTACCTCTGGAGAACATTGCCAAAATCAGCTAAAAGCAAACCTCAGATTTCACGATTCTTGTCTCTCTTTTGTCACCATCTAGCTCCTTCTGCCTAGCCAGTGTCATTTTCATCCTCTTACCAGCCAGCACAGATGAAAACAGTGCTCCGTGCCATTGCAAATGCCACTGCAAATACACAGAAGCTGTGAAGAAGTTTTCACAGCTTGCTGCCATGTGGCTTTAGCACTGACAATGTGCTGCAGAGCAGCTCTCACATGGTTTTGGAAGCGGTGGCAACAGCTGTCTCACCAGCAGCAGCCCCAGGAGCCTTGGAAAGCACAGGACATCAGGTGGCACCATGTGGGAGCTGGATCAGCATCCATGGCTGAAATGCTGCTTTTGAGTTTATCGAGGCAAGTGGTGGGGAAGGTCCTGGGACAACCATCAGCATCTACTGAGTTGCTAAGACAAAACGTATTTTTGGATGTCTTTTCAGGGTTCAGCTCAAAGTCACTGCCACCTGCCCAAGCACCAGAGTTTCTGCAGGTAAGTGTGCCATCCTTGTTTGCCCCAGCCCAGTGTGGTGCAAACAGGTCAGATGGAGGTGGGCAGTGGCATGAGAAAGGTAGTATCAGCAGATGTTACAAGGTTGGCCAATGTTCCGAGATTATTGATGGCTTTGCACACACACAGTTGGAAGTCTGAAAAAAAGAAATGTTGGATGTCTGTTCTCTCTTTCTCCTGCACAAGATGTCAGAGGCTGTTAGTAGAAATGGGTACCATTGCCTAGGGCTGCAATACCTGGATAAGCACAATGGCAGACTTACTAGTATGAAAGCAGATGGTCTAGAAACAGTCCTGACTCTGATAATGCCAGGGACTCTCAAACTCACATTCAACAAAACGGCTGAGTTGTTTCTGTAACAGACACTAATGTTGTTGGTATTCTCCCTGTAATTCTGGAGAGACTGCTCATTCTTTATGTGTGATTAAATCTTTTACTTGATAACGTGTAAGCTAGAAAGAAGTTGTTTAATTATTTGTAGCTAAAAAATGACATTAGAAAGCATCCGAGTGCCAAAAGGGGAAATTTTGCTGCCTCGTGGTAAGTGGAAATGCTGTGGACCACTACCTGCTGTTGTTCGAAGCACTGTTTTGCCCAATGCTTGCAAGAAAAAGGTGGAAATACTTTGTGAGTACTGGGAGGTAGCAGTGCAAAATTCCTTCTCCAAAGTGACGGTTGTTTTGGACAAATACTCAAGGGTGCCTTATGTTCCTGCTTTTGGTGATTTCATACTGACATTTGATCAAATTTGTGGCTGTGTTGCTTTCTTATTCCATGAATATCACTATGAATTTCAAGACTTTAACAAGGTGTTGAGAGCTCATACTTCATGGATAGTGACACAAATATTTTACGTTGTTATTTGAAATATTTCACAAAACATTAGTATTTTGTATGGTCTGGTTTGTGTGATTCCAGTGTTATTCAAGTCGTGGAAATACTTCATCAGAATGGCAGGGAATATTTCATTAAATATACTGTGAAAATTCACATGAAACTGCATGAAAAGTTTCATGTCTAGCCACACTCCAATGTTTGGAAAGTATGTTTTACGGAACTTTCCTTCTGAAATTTTCCTAAAAATATTACTACCGCTTTTCAATTATGCTCATGTTTAATTCAAAACATTCTCAAAACCAGTAACTTTCTGGTTTAATGGTTGTGTAGAAGTGAAAGGGTTTTTCAACAAGTATGAGAAGCAAACCCAGACATTCCTTTAGTGACACACAGGCTAGCATGACAGAACAGAAAATCCCACAGTCAATCCCAGTAGTTAATGGCACTGATGTATAATCACATGAGTAGCAGTGATTAAAAGAAAGACAGATACAGAAAGGGGTTCCCTCCCCGGCACTCATGAGGGCTGCTCACTTCAGCATTGCAAGCACATTACCACTTCATCTCTAGCTCTGGTACGTGGATGACTGAGATCTCTTCCTTGTCGATATGACAGTCAGTCCTAGAGCTGCTGGTGTTCTATTGCCATTCCAGGGGATTTCCTATAAACTGTTGCAATTTCCATATCCTTACTCTTCAGCCTCCCCTTGCCCATTTCATTACACTTCCTAAACATCCCCCTCCCCAGCTGTCTTCCCAAAGGCATCTGAACCTCCTCCTTGCCAGGAGTCTAGAAACTGCCCGAAAGTAAACAGTGAATGCAGCTGGGCCACTGCTGTTCTGCCCCTGCACACTGACCCTGAACTGGCAGCATGGCAATGCAAATGCTTGGAGCCAAAATTCAGAGATTAAACGCACCCTGAGTGAGCCCAGAGAAGCAATGGGCTCATGTTGAAATGTCCCAGGAGGCAGCGGGGACCATAGCATGGCAAATGGACGATGACCATGCTAGCAGAGAGGCACAATGCATCCGAACTTCAGCCTGTAGAAAATTAACATCCCAATTATTTTATATATTTTCAAAAGGAGAATGGAGTACCCATTACCTGTCCCATCAATTTGCCCTAACCAGCATTGTATATACATGGAACTTTTCAACAAATGTGGAATAATCTCAGCATCTGTAGATGCTCTTCGAGCTGAAGAATTTGCAGATGCTATGTCCATTTTTAAGTCTTCTTGCCAAATATTACATTTCACAGTCACATTTTTCTACCCTTCAGGACTTTTCCCCTCTATTATTCCTGCGTGAATTGTCCACACAAACAAGAGAATCAAATTGACTCTGGCAAGGGCTGAGCTTTCAGTCTTTGGACAACCTTGCCTGTGTGGAAAGGCACACAGCATTCTGGACTCCAAATAGTAGTGCCAATTAAGTATCGTTAATATGCAAGGCACAGATGCTTTGTCAGGGCTGTGGTAGCTTCTGAACTGCAGAACAGAGTGAGCATTACTGAAACAAGTTCACCAGTCATTTAAAAGGATGCTTTAAGATTCCTGCGCACTGTAGCAGGGAAAACTGTAAGATGTGTACAATCAGGCTACTATTACATGTACAAAGGCAGCAACTTGGGGAAAAAAAAAAAAAAGAGGAAAAATAAAACCCTCAACATTATTTCTCTAATCTTTTTCCAGCTGAATTTGGAGATGCCACTTGGAACAGACTAGGTGCAACGTTTTTTTTCAGGCAGCAATGCAACACGGTTCTCAATACTGCGTGGAAATCATTTAATAAAGGCTCAGTATTGTTCTGTTTGCGGGAGCACCGACCACTTGATTACACACCGGCCCCGTCGCCGGAGCGGGAGCGGAGCTGCCAGCAGCCGCGGGGGGAACGCGGCGCGCCAGGCCGCATCTGCGGGGGCAGAGCGCCGCCTGCTGGCGCGGGGGCTGCGGGGCCTGTACGGCGAGGCCTGGGCTGCAGGCCTGGGCTGCGGGGCCTGTACGGCGAGGCCTGGGCTGCAGTGCTTGGGCTGTAGGCCTGCGCTGCCGAGCCTGGGCTGCTTGTCCACGCAGCAGACAGGGGCGGGAGGGGGCTGGCATTCCACTGGGTAAAAGAAGCGATCAGCCTTATCTGGGAGAAATTTTGCAAGAAAATCAGATTACACCTAAAGGCATCTGGGGGAAAGCTATGCACGGCTGAAGGCAGCGGTTAGATGCTTATAACCGTGCAAGATATCTTTAATGTGTGCCAATGAAAAGCTTTAGATGTCTGAATATTTTTATGCATTCCCCCATCATATCTGGACACCTTGTGCTGAAAAACATTAAGACATTTTTAAGATGGGTGAGGGATCATTACTGTATCCCTTCGTTTGCAAAACTAAGCTCTACTAGTGACTCAAGCAGAGAAACAGAAAATTTGAAGAATTCAGGATCAATTGCTCATCCGGCATAAACCAGCAAACAAACTCTATTTCAGACACTTTATCTGGCCCACAGAAACCTTCCAGGTTTGGTTCCTGAGGATTCATGTAATTAAACCACTGTTCCACTGTGAAATCCTCATTAAGCATGTCTTCTCCTTCTGTCATGGTCATAACAGAAGTCTATTATTGCCCCTGTCTATGGCTTTGTCTGAAGTCTATCCTGGACCAAAGACCAGGGCAGTTGTGGGATAAGAATAGTCTTTTTTTTTTTTTTTTTCCTCTGATGAAAAAAAAAAAGCAAATTTCATTGATTTCACAAGTAAATTATTTTTCCTCTGGAGAACCTGCTGAAAATTGTGCAAAGCTGCAGTGATTCCAGTGTGCATGGATTAGTGGCAGTGTGCAGGAATGGAAGTCAAATGTATGATGATAACACTTTGTTATCAGATGAGTCTGTAATTTAGCATAGGGTTCTCTCCATATGCATTGGCCTGAGGAGATTGAGAAGAAGGAAGAGAGGAAAATCCTGACTGATTGCAAGATCAGTCATATTCCATGAAACTAGGAGGCTTGCACTGTAGAGTCTGAAAAAGCTATGTGCATTTCAAGCTTTTGTATTTCTAAAGATACATTTCCAAAAATACCCCAGCTTTAACAAACCAAGAGATCCCTGACTAACTGTGAAAAATCATTTCAAACAATGTCTCCTAAACTTGTAAGATCATCAACTCTTCATTCATGTTCCTTCTATATTAATGCTAAAGACTAATGGTGATTAAACAGGTTCATTATAAAAAAATATTTCATGTATTTTCATATATATTTAATATATAAGTGAAAACTGGAGACTGAAAAATTGAAATTGTTGTAAGGAGAGGAAAAAAAAGAAAAGAAGAATTATATAAAGTAACAAGGAAGTAGATGAGGAAAAAAACAAAAGACAATGTATGTGAGATCAAAGAACAGATACAGAAGGAACCTCAGAGAAAACATTTTCTTAATGTGGCTCTGATACCCCTTTTCATTTTGCGTGTTCTCTGTTAGAAAGACGATGAGCACAGCTGAATGTATCATTGCCAGAGAAGGTTAAAAAGTATAATTCCAAGGCATATAATAGATGTTATGATACAAAATATATAAATGTGATTCAAATAATGCATACATACTTAGGTATAACAAAATAGATAATGTTATTGTAGTATTTCGAAATTTCTTACCGTCTCACCCCACCTATTCATCTCTCTGTAGTGCAGCCGAAGTCCAACAGTTTACTTCACCTTCCTTTCCCATCACTCTCTGGTATCTCAAGCACCCGTCTTGCTCCCCCACAGAGCGCCAGTCTTTTCTGGAAGGCACACAACCCCTCTCACCTCCATTTTCATTCATGTCTACTTCTCTTTTTTCTCCACAGCTCTCATATGTACATTAATGTATAAATGCTACATATTTATCTGATTATCAATATTTGTTATAGAATGTAATCACAGTTTAATAGCGTACTATTGAGGAAACACAAGAAAAGGAGATAAGAAGGCACCTCCATCTATGGAAACATTTCAGGAGGTTTAAAAAGCAATTAAATGGGAGGTTCATCTTTCCTCCTTTCTGGTCAAGTTATAAAAGCTTGCCATGGCAGTGCTGATAAAGATGATTATAAAAAGTTGTAAAGTCTACATTCAGATGCGATGCTGTCTGAAAGATGCTGGAGGGCGAGAGACGGACATCTCTTAATATCCGCCAGGTGTCCTGAGGAAGCTGTCCCTCCTAAAAAATGAAAGGTTCAGGTAAGCTAGTCATGCACATAGCTCTTCTGATGCATTAAAAATATTTTTCCTCTCATGTTACATGTTGCTCCAACTACTAAGCTTAACCAGCATATTCTTTTAAGATTACTTTGTGTCAATGTGATGATCACAAGCACACCAAGGGTCAGGTCGTGGTCAGTGCTCTCCTGGATCTGACACCAGCCACAAGCTCATGCACCCTCAGACCCCATCAGAGCGTGCAAGAACCACATGAATCCACCTGCGAACAGGTAAAGGCACCGGCCTCAACTCAAGGAAGAGGAGAAAGGTGACTGATGCGGTCACTGCTCCCACTTGCTGAAACACTGCAAGAGCAAAGGAACAATGAAAGTAAGGTAACTGATTGATGTACATCCCTGCTGCGTGCGGTCTGCCTGCGCAGGCTCTGGAGACAGATCGGGGCTTCGAACGCCTCTGAATGTGTCCTTCATCCTTCTGGAAGGGACATGAAAGAAAGGTCCAGCCTTTTGCTGACGTAATGGGAGTGCTCTTACATTTTAAGTGCCTGTGAAATCAGCAGGATGCTAAAGCATCTTGAGATGAGGGGAAGACACTGCTACAGCCTTTTAACTTTTGCCACAATTTATATTTAGGTTTTGAGCCTACCATGTGCATGCTGTCTCCATTGACATTAGTTGCGGATACTTTGGTTCCTATAAACTGGAATTAGGGGACATTTTTCTGTGCAATAAAATATGAAAGTCACCAAATCACGGGAAACCATCTTCTTGCACCAGGAGCTCAGTGTACAACAGGCACTTCCCGTATGTCGTTCATAGTATTTGTATGTGAGAGACAAAAAGGGATACACAAACGAGTAGCTGGGGGGAAAGCGCGATCAGGGAAAGGAGGAGTGAGAGGAAAACCTCAGGAAAAACAAGCAAGGTTAGAAAAGTTGAAGGACATGGCACTTCTCTGAGCAAACGCACACATCCCCTGATATCCACTCCCCTGATAACAGGAAAAGCCCCTGGGTGCCAGGGCTGGAGACTGAGGGCCAGGCGGATAAAAACTACCAAATTTTGAAGTATTTTTAACACCAGGCATTTGTGAGGGTGTGTTATGTTTTGCGCTCCCATTACAAAAAACCAGACGCGAGGCGCCAGGCGGGAGCCGGGGCACTCTTGTTTAGATTGAATTGCCGTTTAATACCTCCTAAGCCCCACCGGTATTCAACATACGGGGGAGGTGCGGGTACACCTACACCCACCCCCTCTCCCCCCCACCCCCCGCCTTTAACCCGGCCCTGCAGCTCCACCGCCAGCCGGCGAGGGGCGCTGCGCAGGCACCGGTGCCCGGCTGCTCTAGGACTCCCGCCTCGGTGGTGCTGACGGCGGCGGCCCGAGCGGTAGCAGCGGCCTGAGCGGCGGCGACGTTAGTGGCGGCCTTGGTTACAGCGGCGGCTTCTGCCCCTTCCCCGCCGCACCATGCCCACCGTGGAGGAGCTTTACCGTAACTATGGGATCCTGGCGGACGCCACCGAGACGGCGGGCCAGGTGCGGCGTGGCTGCGGCCTGCAAGGCCTCGCTAGGCCTCGGGCTTGAGTAGCGCGGCGGCGCCACCGCCGCGGGGAGTTCCGGGCTGGGCGGGCTGAGACGGGGCGGGTGGTGGGCGAGGAGAGGGGGTGATGCCGCCGGAGGGGCTGCGCGCCACGCCGGACAGCCGGGGGCTGTTATCGGTGTAGGTTTCCTGACGATCCGGGGCGGGTGGAGATGAGCTTCGCACCTGCGGTTCTGCAAGGCCGCTAGCAGCTCTCGTCGCTTTTGCAGCATCTTCCTCCTCCTTCTGCCCTGTCGTCAGCTCTCCTTAAAAATGTGGCGTGGAGGATATTAACTAGTTACGAGCTAGAGTCAGAGCGCTCTTTGCATGGGGGCAGGGAGTTCCGCCTGGCGACTTCAGGCGTTAAAGACGACAACGGTAGTCATCCGGATCTGATCCGGCGCTCTTGCAGTTCCGGAGAGCTTCTGGCAGGCTCTCCTGCTGTAAGGCTTGTTGGAGGGAGGTGAGGTCTGTTTATGGTTTGATAACTGCCTATAGTTCTCTTTTTTTTTTTTTTCTTTTTTTCTTTAAGGCAAGAATGGAAGGTTGATCCTCACAACTAAAGGAGATTTTTACCTGTAAAATCTTGCTCTTTGTTTATACTGTTACAAAATTATTAAAAAAAAAGAGGATGACGTAGTGTATTATCAATACAAAATGTTAGAGTTAGTTAAAACTGGTTTTTGAGTTGCAGTAGGCTCTCATTTTACTGAATGGCTACCTGAAAAAGTAGCAGATACTTTTTTTTTTTTGTCACCATGTACATAAGAGTATTTTTGCACATACCTAGTAGTGGTTTTTCATTTGAAAGGTTCTTTAAGAGAGCACATTATATGGTGGTTGTTTGGGTTTGGGTTGTTTTTTTTTAAAGGCTGTTTCATTTTAATTCAAGTCTGTTCACTTTGCTTGTGTAGTTATGCCCTAGTGAAACAAAGCATCCTTTCAGACAGTCCAACAAAAACATCATCACAGAGCCAAACAAAAAGTGCAGCTAAAATGTTGGGAACTATGGGGAGAGATGCAGAATAAAAACAGGTGCTATTCCTGTGCCATTTTACAAATATGTAGTCCATCATCATTTGGACTATTGTGGGTAGCTTTTGTAAGACAGGAATGGCCATCTTAGGTAGAACAAACTCCAGCGCAATTAAGAAATGCAGCCTTTGTCAGGGATCAGTAGCAGATGTGCAAGAACCTCCCGGAGTAAGTATAGAGTGATGATTCCTGATATACTCTCCTAGCTTTGCCTCTCTACAGCTTGTGGGTGCCTAGAGCCAGAGATAGACTAATTACAAAGACTGTCTTGCTAGATTGTTCTTCAGCAAACTTTTCTGAAGCTTTTTTTAACTGATTATATTTCTAGCATACAAATGTTATGTGGCAAAATGTCCTATTACATCATTAACTTTTGTGAAGGAGTTATCTCCCTTGAACTTGTCATTTCATGATCTTATTTGATGTCTCAAATTTTTGCATTCTGAGAAGCCATGAGTAATTGTTCCTTATTCACCAATTTTATCCCACTTATTCCTTTATTTTGTCTTAACAACCTTATGAATGCGGTCTTTCGCTACAAGAAGTCATAGTCACCTTGTCTCAAAAAAGGAACTTTGAACATTAGAAGAAGAGCAAAGGGGCAACCAGAAGTATGACATTAAAAGAAGTAATTTAAAAGGCTGGAAGTATTGAGCTTGTAAAAGAATATTTCAGTTGAGAAGGGGGCTCAGGTGTGATGAGTCTACTACATGAGTGGAATGAAGGTTAGAAGTTGAAAAAAACTATTAGGAAGCAAGCTTAAAATAAAGAGGAAGACAAAGTTTTCTCCGTAACACACTGAAACATGTCGCGGTGTGTTTGTCACGCTATGGAGTACGAATTGGTTCAGGAACTAATCTAGAGGAAATAGCAGATGACTGGTCAATTGACATTTCTTAAGAATAAAGGTCTGGGCACTGTCTCTGGCTTAGGATGTTCCTGTGTTGCAGATTCGGATGAAATGTGTAAAACTGAAGGATCATGCTGCTTCTGCAGTTGCTTACTTTTTCCTTGAGCATTCAGTGCAGCCAGGTACAGGTTGAAACAAACTTGTGCCTGAACTGTATTTTGCCGAAATGACAGGAGTAATTAGCATGCAGAAATACAAATTCATGGAACACAAGCTACTCTTTCATTGCTGTATGCTTTTTTACTACGTCTTTTTACTTTTTTTTTTACTACGTTTAAGTAATTTGTTCCACAGAAAACTTGTTCTTAATGTGCAGTCTGAGAACCTGTGCCTAAAATGATGGTCAGTTTGTGCTGGCTTATTCCTGCCTTTGCTGTTGAGTGCACTGTGTTGGCACAGCTACAGAGCAAACAAGATGGGCATGTGGATCAGCTGAAAAGCAATCATTTTTTTCCCTGATTATTTTTCTTCCAGATCAGTGTCCCAGTCCAGTTCAGAATCTGGCAACGTGGAGAGCTATCAACAAGGTGTAGGGAGTGTTTAAGGAGCATTGGTACTGAATTTTAAAATACAGCTTACTTTAGAGGAGATTAATGCGGTGTACTGCTTTGTAAATTAGAGTGTCTGTTTGCTGTGGGTGAACTTTTGTGTGGAGTAGGTGTGATTATATATGTGGCTCTGGGAAATTTATTGTAAGTAAAGCAAAATGTCCTGTGCTGCTGATGTTCATGTTCAAAGAAGGAAAGTTGTCAAAAGCATTCTTTTTCACAGCCGTGAGGAAAATTAATGATAGAGGGTTCTGTTTTCTGCTAGCATCCTAATAATGCCGACTTTTATTTTGCAAACACATAGCTAACCACAACAAAGACTTCCGTTTATTCTGAAGTTTTAATCCCACAGGCATAAAATGAGACATGCCTGTATGATTCTGGTTGGAGCAGCTAGAGAATATTTTGCTCTGTTGCTGAAGAGTTTATTTCTGTATTTCAACTGGAGAATTTTTTTTTTTTTGGCAGGGGGGGTGGAATTTAGTCTGTATTAACAGATTTTCTAAGAACTATGTTTTATCTCAGATTAAGTTAACTACTTGAATAGATGCCGAAGATGCTTTAGCACAGTTGTTGGGAGAGGTAACCTCTACTTGAGAGACAATAAATGAGCAGACAGAAGACAGAAACTCCTTGAGAAACTGTCCAGGTGCAGTGAAGGTGATCATGTAATTCCTTGAGTCTGCACTAATCCAATCACAAGTGGTGTGCAAGAGCTGTTATCCTTAGGGCTGGCAGTTTGAATGGTAAGCACTTGGAACAGACAGAGGAACCAGAATAACGGTAAAAAAACAGTCAATAGAGGCAAATTTTACTAAATTGGCACGGTTATATTTATCTAAGAGATAAATTTATTTCTTTGTATGAAGCTTGTGTAATATAGTTCAGTTAAATAGCTGAAGTGAATGAAAGAGAAAAAAATCCTTTCCTTGTCTTGAGAATGCCCCAATATTTTTCTATTTATATTTTATTTTTCCTCTTTCAGCATAAGGATGCATACCAGGCGATCTTGGATGGTGTTAAAGGAGGTGCCAAGGAGAAGAGACTTGCAGCCCAGTTTATTCCTAAGTTCTTCAAGCATTTTCCTGAGCTAGCTGACTCGGCTATCAATGCCCAGTTGGACCTCTGTGAGGATGAAGATGTTTCTGTAAGAACAAGAACCTTGTAGCAAGTTGATACATTGAATTCGTATTTTGTTATTCTTTTATCTTCTTTCCTGTTTTTGTTTTTTTTTCCTAATAGGCTGTCTTTCAGGAGGGGAGGGTTAGTCTTTGAAAACTTAAGACTTAGTTGTATTCCTGCCAGAAAAAGTCTATTGTGTGATGGTATGGGGAAATACATCAGTTTTGATTTGTCTTTTTCACTCCTGTCATTGATGAAAGGAATAGTTCTGTAGAAAGAAACTTAGATATAGTTTATTTTAATATCTGTTACATTTTTTTTCCATTCAAAAAGCAGTTTGTGGTAATTTATTCTAATAATCCTGCTGCAACACAATAAAACTTTGCTTGTACTTGAGAACCATGGG
Organism: Chlamydotis macqueenii; assembly: GCF_036417535.1. Classification (NCBI taxonomy): domain Eukaryota; kingdom Metazoa; phylum Chordata; class Aves; order Otidiformes; family Otididae; genus Chlamydotis; species Chlamydotis macqueenii. Next base: position 46,186,511 of record NC_141560.1, on the reverse strand, counting down.
GATGTGATTCTGAATCTATTCTTGCTGAAGCCTTGAGATGCTTCATGTTGCTTCTGTGGTGTTAATAGAAGCTGTACCTTTGGAGCATCTTTGGTTGTCAGATCTTAAATGATTTGGGCAAATCATTCAAGGATTTCTGTCAGTACTGGGAACAAAACCTGGAGTTTGTCTCTGCCATATGTACAACTGTAAAACTATCCTTCCTGTTAGCAAATAAGACTCCATAATAACACAGATTCCAGCCCTTTATTTTGTTAACCAAATGAATGATTTTGTGAACGGAGGTGCTGTTTGAATTTGGCTTTTCTCCAGTTGCTAGTTAGATCTAAGAAAAGTACATTATTTCCTTCATAAATATGTCATAATAATTTTGTAGCAAATGTGAAGTTTGGACTGCCATTAAAGTCTGAAACTTGAACATCGCTTTCTGAATATGATACTTGTGTTAAAATAATACGCGGTCATTTTATCAAATTTGGTGATTTTTCTGCCAAACTTTAGTACTAGAACTGCCTGGGGTTTTTTGTGATTACTTTAATTTTATTTTTTTTTTTTTTAATTTCATGATACTGACAATTTTGACAGATTCGGCGACAAGCAATCAAGGAATTGCCTCAGTTTGCCACTGGAGATAATCTTCCTCGGGTAGCAGACATACTGACCCAGCTTCTACAGTCAGGTAGGAGACATTGATAGTTTCCTGGCTGGTTTCCTTGTGGCACATCTAAATATATATATATAATATACAGTTTTATTCTGTAAAACATCCTCTGTTGATGCGTAATTTCTTACAAAGCAGTCCATGCCAGTACCATTCGTGTTCTGCTGCTGCTCTTCCTCCCCATTTATATTTGCTATACAGTTATGCTGCTACTTCTGCTGAGAGGTCGCTAATAACACTAATCTAAACTGAAAATCTTTCTTTTAAATATAACAAATTTTTTCCCATTATGTTCTCTGAAAGCATCTGTAGAAGAAGGGGAGAGAAAAAAAACCAACCCCCCCCTCCAGTTTTGAAATGCAGCAAATTGCCTTCTGAAAAAGAGTTACTGGATTCCTAATCCAGATACTCAGGAACTTCAAAAAATCCTGAAGGCATTTTCTTCCATACAATGCATTTTTGGTATAAAATATTTAATTCCGAATTTAGTATACAATATGTATATTTTTAATCTCAGTAAGTTTTATAGAGCACTAAATATTAGATGTTCAAATTTGTAATAAAAATGTATGATTAAGTCTCTAGGCTTCTCAGAAGGTACTTTTTTTTTTTTTTTAAACTTAAACATTTCTTCATTTAGTTCAAGAGGAAAATTGTTTCTCCCACCTAGAAATCACATAGATTACTTAAGAAGTAACTTAGTAAAGGTCAGCTTGTTTATTCAGGTATTCTTTAAAATTACTAAATATATTGATTAATAACTTCCCTTCAAGTTTTCAGTCCTATTGGGTTTGTAATGTTAAACTTCTGGCAGGGAGGCTGTAGTGAAAATAGCTTTTTGTTTTGCTTCCAGCTTTCATATTCATGGCTTTCTACTTTCTCAGTCTCGTAGTCATTAAAAATACAAGTTATGTTGTTTATAATTAAACGTTGAGTATAGACTACTCGTGTAATATCAGGATTCTTTCTTTTTCTGCTGTTATGTTTGCATTTCAAGGATATGCATATCAGGTTTTTTTCTCTCTTCAGATGATTCTGCAGAATTCAATTTGGTGAACAATGCTTTGCTCAGTATATTTAAGATGGACGCTAAAGGTAAAGGACACATTTTTCTGTAAATGTCTCTTATTAATTCTTTCCAGGCTCTAGTAGGATGAGAACAGGACTTGATTTTGTATCTTCTTAGTACAGTCATTGATTGGTTTTAACGATACTGAACTTTTCAATAATTGTGGATCTGAATTATACAGACCCATAAAAGAATATGGATTATTATGTCAAGTTACTTGAATATTGTGCTTTTTCTTAAAAGATACTCTAGCAGTTATTTTAACATGTGTCATGGAGTCTTAACAGGAGGAAACTTCCTTCTTCTGCATAGCAAGTTTAGCTCTTCACTTCTAAAATAATTTGCGTTACCTGATTTATTTTCTGTTCAGGTACTTTGGGAGGCTTATTCAGTCAAATTCTTCAGGGAGAGGATATCGTGAGAGAGCGAGCCATCAAGTTCCTCTCTACAAAACTGAAAACCCTACCTGAGGAGGTGATGACAAAGGAGGTAGAAGAATTCATATTGACTGAGTCAAAGAAGGTAAGTGTCTTATTTCAGCAGAAACTTAAGTATTATTAAACATCCCTTATCATTGGCATTGTTTTGGAGGTCTGTTTGTTTAAGCCACATGTAGAGTTAAGCATTGTACAAATGCGGTCTTCTAGTTATTCATTCTACTACAACCCAAACTTTGCAGCTTTTTTTTTTGCGGGACTGTTAAAATATCTTTTCATTTTGTAAGAATGGCTTTTATTATAATCATAGAAAGGGACTTTGGGAGATCCATCACTTCGATGACTCAGGCTCAGCTTAATTCAGATCAGATTTCTCGGTGCCTTGTCAAGTTTTGAAAACCTCTAAGGATTGAGATTTCCCATACCATCTGGGCAGCCAGCTCCAATGTTTAATTGTCCTCAATGTTATTTATTTTTCTTTCCCCCCCCCCCCCCCCCCTTATTCAGTCGGAACCTCCCATTTCAGTTTTGTATCGTTGTCTTATTCTCACTATGTCTGCCTCAGTAAAGAACCGGGCTCGTACTGTTGGTGACTTGCTCTTAAGTGTTGGAAGATGAGTGTTAGATCACGTCACCCCGTTATGACTTTTTTCCTTCAGGCTGAAAAAGCCCAGTTTCCTCAGGTTCTCCCCGCAGGTCGTGTGCTCTAGACACTGATCACCTGGGCTTTCTAAAGCTTACCAAGAACTTCCTCATACAGGAGGGCCTGACACTAGGTGCAGTATTCCAGATTTGATCTAATGAGGGCGTAGCAAAGGAGAATCCTCGATCCCTTTGCTTCCCTCAGTCTGCTACCTATGCTGTTGTCACAGCCCAGGACACTTTTCATTACCCAAGAAATGCTGCTGACACTTACGTTTAGCCTACTGTCCTCCAGAACCCTCAGGGTCTTCTCAGCAGAGCAGTTCCCCAGCCAGTCAGTCCCCAACATCTGCTGATGCAGGGAAGTTAGTTCATCCCAGATACAGGACTTTGCATTTTGCTTTGAATTTAATGAAATTCCTGTGTGTTTGCCAAGCTGAGAAAGATACAAAAAGTATTAAAACAATCAATAATGAGTAGATAGTCCTTTAACCTTCATTCTGTCCAAAGCATATGGTTTTGTTAGATAAGAAATTTGTTCTTAAGGTTAGTGTTCAAGAAAAATAATGTTTTCTATGCAAAACTTGATGGCAGTTACTTAAATTTGGAGGTGCGTACAATTATACTGCATGTTTTCATGTGTTCTTTTAAACGCGTGTTTTTGAATAACTAGAAGCTAAATTTAAATGCTAAATATTTGCATACTTTACCTTTTCAAATCCAGTAGCATTGACTTGGAAGTTTGCAAATTACCACCATAGAAATATGTTTTCTGGTGTTCTGTCAAGGTGCTGGAAGATGTGACAGGCGAGGAATTTGTTCTGTTCATGAAAATATTGTCTGGATTAAAAAGCTTACAGACAGTAAGTGGGAGGCAACAACTAGTGGAGCTGGTAGCTGAACAAGCTGACCTGGAACAAACATTCAATCCATCTGATCCAGATTGTGTGGACAGACTTCTGCAGTGTACTCGGCAGGCGGTGCCACTCTTCTCAGTATGTATCTATTTGTTTTGCATGAGGAATATTGTGGAAAGTTAACGGCCGTAGCTTCTCTTCAGTGTTCTCAGCTATTATGTTAGAATGACAGGATATATGATAGTATATTTTTTTGGTTGTTGTTGTTGTTTTTTTTTTTTTTTTAATGACAGTACTTCTCCACCTTCAGCTTCTAATGTATTAAAATGTTGGAAAGTATCCTTAAAGCCTCTGAATACAACAAGCTTTTAAGTTATTCACAGTTCTTTGATGTTTTCTTTCAAACTTAAGATGTTACACTGAATTATGACAAGATTGTCACATTAAGTTTGTACATGTATGAGTTTGATTATTGCAAGGGTAATGCCAGGTAATTGCAGTACTTAAAGGCCTGCTTTTGGGTTATAAGCAATCTCTTCTGCCCCTGTTGCAAACAGCCTCTGAGTTTAAGCTGCCTAGAAGGGTCTCTGCATTTTAGGAGTTAGAGGAAAGTTTAAGAAAGCTTTAAGGTATAGCTGTGTGGTAGGCATTTATAAGGGTGGTGGAGTGATGAGGGAAAAATATTTAACTCCTTCAGACTCTTAAGAGTAGCCTGAATAATGTGTGTTGTGTTTTGCAGAAAAACGTTCATTCCACAAAATTTGTAACTTACTTCTGTGAGCATGTTCTGCCAAACCTCAGTTCTTTGACTACTCCAGTGGAGGGTCTTGATATCCAGTTAGAGGTAAGCCAAAGCTAAAATATCTTTCAAATTGTAAAAAATAAGCCTCTTGGACAAAATCAGCTATTTTTAAACTTGCAAACACCTTTCTTTAAGTGGTTTTCTGTTCTTGGCTTGAAGGAAAGCTAGGTACACTAGGAAAAAAAAAGAAGTTTGCTGTATTGAGGCATGACTGAGCATTGCCTTTTAAAGCACATGTTATTTGACCTCAGCTTTTGAGGCAAGGCTAGAGTAAGTAAATTGGTGTAATCATTTTTATATTACTGTCAATTTTTTTAAGCACACAGCATTTACTAAAATGATTGTTGCATGGCTTGCGCTAATGTAGTCTCCTAAGGGAGTGGCTTAATGTCTGTAATTTTCCTTACGTTAATCAGTGCTGCAGCTTCAGTTAGATCTCTGTGGATCTCACTTTGAAGGTGAGAGACAAAGCTTTGCTTACTTGTTGACTAATGATGCTTGTTGGGATTAGACACACAAGTCTGTGTTTCTGTTTGAGGACATAATAAACAGACTAGGCATGTTCCTCTTTGTATTCGTTCCTGATGTTTGAGAGAGGTTTAATTGTAATAGCTGACCTCTACTGTGCCAGCCGTAATGATGCAATAATCGCTTTTAGGTTGGAAGTTAATCGTTTGTACTTTTAAATTAACATACAAAAACTCTGCTGTCCTTATATGTAGGTTTTGAAGCTTCTTGCTGAAATGAGTTCATTTTGTGGCGATATGGAAAAGCTTGAATCAAATTTGAAGAAGCTATTTGATAAATTACTGGTAAGACTAATTTGTTTTTTACCAATGTAAAACACTTCAAAAAAAGAAGTTTTAATCAAAACAAATTACTTTATCTATTAATCTATTTATGCTTTCTCTAAAGTGGTTGTTTCAAACATAGCTCTGTCTATCATATAAGGTCAAACGTAATTTTGCAATTCAAAGCCATTGTAGATAGAGAGCTGTTACCTGTATAATGTTTTTAATCCAGTAAACTCATGTGATTTTGTTCTTTCTAAAATTTATATTCATGAGAGTCTCATGTTGATCTCATAAAAGGCTATATTTGCACTTACTGTTTTTAAGCAAATTCAGCGCTGTTTCAGCAGCATTGGTGCGGGACGTTGTTGCTTCCTGTGGTAGCAGTGCTACCGTAGTATTTCCTCTGAGTCAGAGGTGTCAGGTCACCTAAGTGTAGGCAAAACACCTGCCACAGGACTTCAGGCAGCAGATCATCACATTAGTATAGGGATGGAGGATACTTCTTAAATTATCAGCAGAAATAAACCCTCCAGTTCAAACACCACAAAAGAACACTCAGTCTGTATAAATGTATCTCATGCATTTATTTGTCCTTTCTGTTCATTAGGAGTATATGCCCCTTCCTCCAGAGGAAGCAGAGAATGGGGAAAATGCTGGCAATGAAGAGCCCAAGTTGCAGTTCAGTTACGTGGAGTGTTTATTGTATAGCTTCCATCAGCTGGGTCGTAAGCTTCCGGACTTCCTCACAGCCAAGCTGAATGCAGAGAAATTGAAAGACTTTAAAATCAGGTAATCATTTATAGGCAAGAGTTCTGTTAGAAGGTGTGAATTATTATTGTCTGGATGCTAAAGAAGCACAACTCATTTTGAAAGACAACTTATTTTGAGCATTTTTCCTGAAGAGGAAAGATGAGATTGGGGCATACTTTTGCTTAAGCTTTTATTTTATGGTAATAGGTAAAATGTATTAGCAGATTGCTTTTAATTTTTTTAGGCTACAGTATTTTGCTCGAGGGTTGCAGGTGTATATTCGACAGCTTCGTCTGGCACTTCAAGGGAAAACAGGAGAAGCCTTGAAAACAGAGGAGGTAAGTATTGTTCAGGAATTCTGATTTTTCTCATTGAGCCTACCAAAATAACCACTGGCACACATTAATGGGCTGCAATCTGTTGTAAGCATGCAAATAGATAAAAGAAATAATACTGCTAACATCTGTGGCAGCTGCGTCTTACCTGATGCTGCCTTTTGCAAGCTAAGACGATCGTTTAGTTTCTACTGTTAGCTACTCTCTGCATCCGCATGTATTTGGCTTAACTGTGCTTTCCGTTTTGAAGAGGAAATTTTCATATATTCAGGGGGAATAAAATTTAGTGGGAAGTACACTGCAAGGTTAAAAGCAACTAGACAGTGTAAAACTGCAAGAAGCCTAAAAATAGTTTAAAGCTCGGAAGTGTACACACCTTTCACTATTACTATTGCTATAGCAATTCACTAGGAAGAGCAGCCAATTTAATGTTACAACTTCATCAAATGCAGTTGGCATAATTTAAAGCTACTAGAATAGATGTTCAGTGATATTTCTTTTTTTTTTTTTTTAATACAGAACAAGATTAAAGTGGTTGCTTTGAAAATAACCAATAACATTAATGTTTTAATCAAGGTAAGTTCTCACATTATGAAGGAGTAAATTCACACAGTAGAGTAACATGAAAAAAAATATTTGAACTGAATTGTATCACATTATTAAGTTAGTCAGTGTTAGCCAGCTCAGGGTTACTCTTTCTGAAGAGACATGGATCTGCTGTTTATGGAAGCTGCTTAGCCTTTGCTGCTGCTGCTGTTGGGACAGGGTGTTGAGGCCCTTTTTTTGCAGCGGTGGTTGCCCACAGGAGCAGAAGACCTTGCTTTATGGGTCTCTGGATTCTGGCCGAGCCTTTTTCTTTGTCATTTCCCTTTCCTGTGGTGGCAAGGAGGGGTAAAGAGTAGTTTGAAGAGGTGCAAGGAGATGTAAGGGAGGGAGGAGGCAAAGCAAGCTGCTATACAGAACCTTTTTCTCCAAGGAGTATAGGAGAGATGGGCTGCAGAAAGAGACTTGTACCCAGAGCTCTTGAAACCATTCTGATTTCTTCTAACCACCTTTTCCTCCCTCCACTTCCCCTCTCTCACCCTCAATCACCACGATAAGCCAAAAACTGTGCCCACAGTATTGAGAAGCCTATCTTTTACCGTCATAGGGATATCAGATGTGTCCCTGCAGGAGCCGTTGTAGTTCATTATATGTGCTTGATGTGCACAGGGAGAGAGAGAAAGCATATCATGGGCTACAGTGGCCAGCTATTGCTGCCTTCTCCCTCTGCCATGGGACTTCAAAAAGGACTTTAAATTGTTGGAAAGTAACTGTTGTTCTGGAATCTCAGTAGGTAGCTAAAATTTTGAAGTGCAGTCAACATATCTTTAACTGTAGAATAAACTGTCCGATTTTCCCTCCATAGGATCTCTTCCACATTCCACCTTCTTATAAAAGTACAGTTACACTGTCCTGGAAACCAGTACAGAAGGCAGATGCAAGGTAAGAGCTTTTTATAAAAAAAACCAGTGGTGTTAATTTTCAGTATTTGTAAAATAAAGATTCCGGGCTGTGTATATATAATACAAACAGCATATGAGCTAGAAGTTTCACAGTCGAAAATAACACCTATCCTGGAAGGAGTTAAGGCTATGGAGTGATAATCTTAATCTTGCTTTAGGGATACAATAGATCGAATCAACTGGAGACTAGCTACTTCCTCCTTTGAAGTATTATTCTGGGCATCTTCATTAGCTGCCACTAGCTTCCAGTGGTTAATCTTTGAGGCTGAACTGCTATTCCTGTACTTGTCACCACAAGGGTGTAATGATCTGGTTTTGTTTTCTTCTGTCAGTCAAAAACGAGCAAGTGAAGATACAACCTCAAGTTCACCCCCAAAGAAAGCTTCAGCGGGACCAAAAAGGGATGCCAGGCAAATATATAATCCTCCCAGTGGAAAATACAGCAGTAACCTGGGTAGTTTTTCTTACGGTAAGTTAGGCAGCTTGGAAAAACTTTGTCTAGTTACAGTTGTGCCTTGGGGCAGGGGGAGCAAGCAAATTAAGCCATCTTACTGTCACATTCTAGAAGATCAAATTGTACTGTCACCAATTTTTGTCTGTAATGGTTTCTTTCTAGCTGTTGATCTATTACAGTGTCTGAGTGTTGCCAGCCTATAAACTATGTCATTTACAAGTTAGTTTTTGTCCTGTTTTAATACATAGATTTAGTAATTGAACTATTGTGTTCTCTGTGATGACACACAGCACCCTCACTTCAAATTTCTCATTGGACAGACCAGTCTCTGCAAGTGGCAGAGCTGGGCTGCCTCCTGTCATACAACTGGACCTCTGCAGCATTCCTATTACAGACACTGCTGATGTTGCAGACCTGATTCAGAACTTCTGGGAATGCCAGTTTCACCGTGCACACACAGTTACGTCCTCATGCTCCCAGTCAGATTGATTCTGTCTCTCTGTAAGTCGTATTCCTGAGCGAAACACTAGAGCAGTTGCAGACTGGATGAATAGACCCAACAATGGCAGCAGCCTGTTCTCCTCATCCCTGTAGGCCCATTGGTCCTACCCCTGTCAAGTAAACTGCCTGCTATGACAAATTATCACCCATGTCCCTATGTTGAAAAACTGATACAAAGCACTGTCTTTATATATAAAACAAAGAGAAAAGACAAAATCTTCTGCAAATTTCTTACTGATTATTTCTTCAGGTGATGCACTGTGTCTTTTAAGATAAGTTTGTAGTCCTACAGTTCTAAAAATTAGAAACTTTTCAACCAAAAATGTTTTCTTGCTTGCTGCTGTTTCCTGTGAGTGAGATGATTAGGCCTCTGACCAGCTTTTGATTTCTGTACTCTTTAAAATAAGTACACAGTTCTTTGTAAATTAATGTGACCTGTATTTTAAGACTGTATGTGAAGAGAAAGCATGGAAGGGAAACTAGTTTGATGTATTTTCACAAATCTGAAGAAAATTTAACAGAGTGTTTTGTGGGGGTTTTTGCTGTGATCAGATTTGGTCTTAACAAATGGAAAGGAACAATTTTCTACAGTATACAGCTAGTTTGTGTGGTATCTGTCTGTGTCCAAAATTTTTAATTGGTTACAGTTAAGATACCACCCCAGAAAAAAAAAACTTAAGTATTCTGGTGGTAACTTAATGTTGAGGATAGAAAAGGACAGATAGGCTGATGGAGTTGTGGTTTTCCATCATTTTGTAAAATCACCAGGAGCAAGTCAAGACAAAGACCTCAAGGTCGACATGGTGTTATTGGACAGACGGGTGAGCTAGGTAGCATAATGAAATTCTTTACAGACCAGTTTTCAATTCTATGATAGTGGATTGGCCCAAATATAGTTCTAAAATAATAGGACAGTTATGTATCATAGTATTAGTACGCAGAAAGACTATGTTTAGTTTAGAGAGGCTAATTCTCCTGACCTCCTTTTACAATTCATGAGGTCGGTTGTCTATCAAAGTACAACTGAGGTTTCATGGTATGTAAGCAAGATTAGCCTCAGAGACCTAAATCAGCCTTCAGTACCTCCAGTTACTGCTATTTAATTTTAATCTGTATACAGCAAAAAAACCTGTATGGAAAAGTTTTGACTTTTATTTCAGAGCAAAGAGGTGGTTTCCGGGGTGGCCGAGGAAGAGGCTGGGGAGGACGTGGCAATCGTAGCCGAGGAAGAATCTACTGAGTAGACCGCTAAATCTTCCGTGCCCCTGAAGGGCTAAAGTGAAAGTGCTACTCAGCAAGTCTGTTTGGAGTCTTGTTTCCTTCAAGGATTGCCTTCCACTAAGACTGACTTAAATGTTCTTTATACCTTTGTATGTATGATCTACTTTTCTAACGGACTACAACTTGTCCATAGTGAAACTACAGCTGTATTTTTGGATGCTTACAGTCAGCAGTTTTGGGTTCTTATTTTTGAAGTGTCTTCAGGATTTACTCAAAATTGGAAAAGAGCGTAGATGTTTTATCAAAACCTACATCTTGACAGTTTGTGTATTAATCTAAAAATCAGCTACTGCATAACTGAAACTATATAACTGAGTTTATGTATTAAGTAATGAACAGGAAAGGCATGACAACAGAGATACATGTCAGATAAACTTAGCAGCTGAAGTAATCCTTTCCTCATCTGTAACCGTACTTTGCAATATGTGGAGAAGAGTGCCATTGTTAGATTTGCTTTGATTTACTTTTTTTTTTCCAATGGAATTGAATGAGATACATGCTGTTTTTTTAAAAAGTTTGCAACATGGATAGAAATTTATTTTGCTTGTAGCATGAAGCAGTCCTTTTACTTAGAGATGTGGAGAATGTGGTGTTTTTTTGATTTGCACATCTTACTCTTCTCCGTGCATTGTAATGCAAAAGTGATGTTTTGCAAATGATTTTTTAATGTTTAATATGAATATGTGCATATAATTATGCCGTGAAATTTCAGTAAATTAACCAGAAAAATAAAACAATAAATGACTAGAATTATTCCAGGAATGGGTAAAGACTGATGCAGTGCTTAAGCTTCAAAGGCTGGAATGGACCGTAGCAGTACTTGGCTCTTTTCTATGTTTTGCAGATTTCTGGATTAGCTGGCACTTGAGGGTTTTTTTGTTGTTGTTGTTTTGTGGGTTGTTTTTTTTTTTTTTTTTACCAATATAGTTGCATTTTAAAATATATAAATAAAATTGTATTTTGGGTAACACTGAAAAATTCCAGCTCTGTAGTTCAATTCAGATGGAAAAGTTAACAATTCCATGCTATATTTTTCCATAGCAATTTGGGATTCTTAGTTACTGGTGTACACCCAAAAAGTACAACGTAAGAGCACAATGTTTTGGTTGTTTGTTTCTTTTTCTCACCACTCAAAATTAAATTTTTACTTCTCAGGTCATTCAACATTGTAAAGGAACTAGCAGATAATAAAAAGAAGTTGGGACAGAGGAAAAGATTTTAAAGTGTTCCAGGGCGTGTTGATGTAAAATAGCTTAGGCTTTAGAAGAATGAAGATTATTTCTTCTCCTCCTTTTTTTTTTTGTCCATCCATCTGATATCCTCAGACAAATGCCTGCAAGTGATGTTTCCCCACCTAGTTCCATTTGTATTTGCTTGTGAATCTGACTCAGGTGTCTTCATTAACACTCTTTGATATTTATCACTATAATCAGAAGGCAGAATACCGAAACTATGTCAAAGTTAGAGAAATTGTCACCATTAAATTGTAACCTATTCTTGCTTAACTCTGGAGCAGTAGGCAGCAAACTTTGGACATTCCAGGACATGTGAGCCAACTTTGTATTTCTGATTACATGCCAGCTGCTAAACTCAGATTTGTCACTAAAACAAACAAACGTGGCAAAGAGCTTTTAAGGACAAATCTGTGAGATCAAAATGTCACTCTGAAAATAGGCACTGCATAGGTAATAAGCTTTCATTGGGGGGTGGGGGGGAATAGACATTTTGCACTTGTGGCTATAATTTGTGTTTTGAGCAGATTTAAAAATGTAATTTCAAAGCCTAAACATAGCTTGTATTTAGACTAATAACTAGGTACTAGCAGGTTATTTTCTCACTGAATTTTGAGTGAATTTTCTTTACAAGGCCCCTGTTTTTCAGAAGTGATGTGCAAAGTTCTTGTGGCCTCAGAAGCAGTTAGATTCCTCCCCCCTCCCCCCCAGTTTCATATTTAATTTTGATGCAGTGAGTTCTTGTGGAGACACCTGTTCACCATCTTGTTGAATTGTAAATGTTCCCTTATGCTTTGGAATAAATTCATTTTGTAATTTTGTTTGGCTCATTGTTTCACAGTTACTCTGCATCATTTTATGTTGGCTTAGTAAAAACGTACTGCAGTACCTCTTTTACTGACTTACTCCTTAGATGGCTATAGATGTATTGAGCTGTGTGTGACTAAGGAATGAATATATTCTAGCAAGACTGCATTAGCTGTTTCAACTTTGAAGTAATTCAAATTTTAAATGCAAAATTTTTTATAGGAATTTAAATATTAGCAAAAGCTGCATGCCATACATGTTATTTGGGAATTATCATGTCTTATTCTACCTCCTGGATGCTGACAGTGCAATAACTTCTGTTAGTATCTCATAGAGCAAGAGGGGCTTGGAGTAGCAGCCTGGGGGTTTGGGTGAAATCTGTAATATGCCTGATGTGAAAACTCTGGCAGCAGCAAGGAACTGTCATAGTTGTGGGAGTGTGGTCTCTGTCCTGAGAGGAACTTAATCCCTTGCATTAGTTTAACCACTCTGACACCATTTGTAAACTTCTTTTTCTTGTTTCTGCTTAATGGGTTTGAGTTACAGGTGAATGTTACTGTTTCACAGGCTCTGGGAAGTCTGGTGTCCCCAAGAAGCAGAACTGTTTGCAGCTTGCTTGCAAACTTAGAAAGATCAAACAGACCACTGCCTGAATTTGTGAGCTTTTAGATCTCACTCAGAACTGAGGAAACAGGCTGCTGCTGCTGGGTTGGTATTTATCATTAACTGGACCAGGAAAGGAAAAGTTTATATTTTTCTATGTAACCGAAAAGCATTAGCAGGAAAAAGGAGCGATGTGTTTTTTCAGAGCCACCTTCAACCAGCTTTCCAGTGACCTGGCATGAACTGGGGATAGCTGCAGGTACCCTTTGGTTTGACTGGGGCAGAAGGCCGTTTCCTCGAGCTGCCCTGGCAAACGTTTCAGCGGGCACTAGACAGAAATTATTTTTTTAAATGAAAGCGTTCAGCGCGATACCATATGCTGCTTGTTGGCGTTTAAAGTCGGCCCTGCCGTTACCGGTGACTGCTTAAAGTGCAAAAAGGCGTCGGTAACCGGACTCGGCTTCCCCGGCCGGGTGAGATGTGCGTGGGGCTGCCTCACGGAGCCCCCTCCCCCGATCCGGCCTCCTTCGCCTTGTGGCTGCCCCTGCTGCGGGGCGGGGGAGCAGCTCCGGCAGCTGGGCCCCCGGCGCCGCCTGAGGTAGCGACCCGGGGCCGCCAGCTTTGCTGGCGGGCAAAGCTGGGCCGCCCCACAGCCGGGCCCGCCCCGCAGCGGGTGGCACCCCCCGCTCGGCCCTCCCCCTCCCAAAATGGCGGTGGTGGCCATTCCGGTTCCGGGTGGCGCGGGGAGGCCGGGATTGGGGAAGATGGCGACGGCAGGAGCGTCCGGGCGGGGCGGGTTGGGGCGGGCGTGGGTCTTCTCCGGCTGGGCCCTGGGCCTGTGCTCGCTGCTGGCCTCGGGGACGCGGCCGGCCGCTGCCACCACCCACTGGGTGGTCACCGAGGACGGGAAGATCCAGCAGCAGGTGAGCGGCGCGGAGAGCTGCCCACCGCCGCCTGCCCCGGCCCGCCTCGCCGCTCGCTCGCAGCCCCGGTCCACCCTGAGCCGTGCGGAGTGGGGACGGGGCCTGTCGGCCTGGTGCGGAGCCCTTTCCGTCCGAAAGCCGCAGCCGGGCGGCGGTGGCGGGCGGCCCCGGTACGAGGGGTCTCCCGCGGCGAGCTGGCGTCGCTCGCGAAACGTGGCTTGAAGTCTCCGGAGCCGCGGGACGAGGCGGCGGTGAGGAGCGGTCGGTGGGTCTGAGCGAGCCGAGGGAGGCGGCAGCTGGAACCGCGTTTGAGCAGCGGCGGTTCCAGCGTCCCCGGGGCTCCCTCCCCGCGGCTGGCGCCGCCCGGGTTATGAATGAGTTTGCGATTTTTCACGTTCCTGCCACCCCCGCCCCGGCCGCTTTTCGTTCCTTCTGGACCGAAGGAAGGGGAACGGTGGGGTGCCTGTTTGATGCGGGTGCTCCCGTCTGCAGTAATTTCGTGGGTTTGGTCAAAGCGTCTTACTTTGATGCCAGCCTGTGCCTCACGTTCAGTAAGCGGCTGGAAGAGCTGGTACGTGTTTCATATTCGGGCTTTTTCGCGCTTGCTTTGCTCCCTCTTTGTTGCAAGGGGAACAGCACCAGAAATCCACTTTCACGGCAGGTCTGCTTTGCACTTCAGCAGGGCTGCCAGATCGGTTTCCCTCAGGAGTGGAAGAGTTAATCGCTGTAGGAAGCAGTGTGGCCTTCCCCCCATAAAAGAAGAGTGTGGAGAGACGAGAGTCTGTTAGCATCACCTTCCTTCTGTAAGAATTTCTGCTTGGGTCTCCCATCAGAAAGCATTAGGGACATCAGACAGGTGGAACTTGCTTTCTCTGCAGGAAGCCCCTGCTGCCTTTATGGTTCTCAGGTACTTCAGCTGTCTGTGTGGATCCAGGCACCCTCTCACCCTAAGTAATCGTAATTAAAGAATGATAACACTTCTACTGCCATCTCATCTCCTTTTTCCGCTTTATGTAGGGGGGAAGTGGTGAGAGCGTATCGTAGTTGTCAGGAAGCATCTGTGTGTGTATTAATTGTATAATACGAAATTTGAGTCAAGTGTTGATTTTGGTTATTGCATGAAAATAATCTTGGAAAAAATCTAGTTAGCTAAAATGACTTGAGAATCTGATCAGCTGAATTCAGCACTGATTTTAAGAAGTCGCTTTTTATGATGTCAGTTGACTGATGTACCATCGCTGTGCAGTAAGCTATTCTGTTACAGTTACCAGTGCTTTCTAAGCAAGGGCGTTCCCATGTTCCATGTATAATGTTCTCAAGGTCTGTAGCTGAGATGGTAAAATACTATCTGTGGAATAACTCCTCTTACCTGCACAGTCAAAATCAATCCATCCATTTCCGGGAAGGGAACTCTAATTATAAGTATGGTATTAGTTGGAATATGAAGAGCTGGATTCTTTGGTAGCTGGGATGTTAGTGCTGCTAATTATCCAGTGAGTTTTTTGTGTAAGATGTATTTCAGCATCTGTTGCTGTCGTGTCCCTGACTCTTGCGAAAATGATACTTAAATTTGTGGTTATTACCACCCCTGCAGAGCACCTCTGAATTTAATTTTGTCCACTTAGTTGTATTTTGGGGAATGAGAAGAGTGGCATTTTCTAGCGTGAACTTAAATGTTGTTTTAAATGCCAGAACATAATTGTCGTTCAATAGTTGCAGCAAAACCAACAGACAATTCCCATTGTCCAGCAATAGGAAGGAGTTGTCACTATCCCATTCAGGGCTGCACAGGTGCAGCCCCACCACAAGTGCTGTGTGTGGTTTTGGGCACCTCAACATAAGAAGGACCTCGAACTATTAGAGTGTGTCCAGAGGAGAGTGACTAAGGTGTCTGGAGGGCAAGACTTCCGAGAAGTGGCTGAGGTCACTTGGTTTATTCAGCTTGGAGAAGAGAAGGTTGAGGTGTGACCTCATTGCAGTCTACATCTTCCTCAAGGAGAGCGGTGGAGGGGGAAGTGCTGATCTGCTCTCTCTGGTGACCAGGGATAGGACACAAGGAAATGGAATGAAGCTGCGTTATGGGAAGTTGAGACCGGACATTAGGAAAAGGTTCTTCACTGAGAGGGTGGTCAGGCACTGGAACAGGCTCCTCACAGACGTGATCACGACACCAAGCCTGTCAGAGCTCAAGCAGTGTCTGGACAGCACTCTTAATCATAGTTTAGTTTTCAACAGTCCTGCAAGGAATAGGGAGTTGGACTCAATGATCCTTATGGATCCCTTCCAACTTGAGATATTCTGTGATTTATTGGCAATTGGATGATTCATAATTGATTTATCAGTTCATTGGTAGAACCACAATATTCCAAAGTACTTGAGCTATTCTTCTCCTCATTCTAAGACCTAAGTACTTACTAACAAGACATAAGCCTAAAATTTTCCTGCAGAGCATCCCTTCACTTTGGTTTTTCAGAATATTCTTTGTGAACTTGGTACTTATGAGAACTTGTGTTTTTACCAGTACACTTAGCCATTAAATCCTTCTTTCCAGCCATTTTTACGTTGTGCATTTTCAGTGGAGGTTTTGTCCACATTCATCTCGTAAACTCTTTGGCTGTTCAGCTTCTTGTGTTTCTCTGCAGTATATGGTGTTTCAGCTTCTCAGTGTGCATAGTGTTCCTGTTATCGCCTTCTGTACTACTTCTAATTGATCTACTCTTGTTTTGTAGAAAGATATTGTTGCATCAGGTTTTTCCATAGTACTCTAGACTCCTCCTTTGAACGTGCAAATATTGATCTGTTGTGCTAGTTCTTGCTGCTTGCAAGCACCTTACCTACTGAAAGACAGCTGTGTAAGTCAAGATTTGCTTTTGGAATAAATTTTAACTGTTGCTCATTCTAACTCAATAATCCAGGTAGCATCATAGAGTAACTCCGTTTGCCCTACAGCTCCAAGCAGGGCCAGCTAGATCCGGTCACTGAGGGCCCTGCCGGGCTGAGTTTTGTATTCAGGGCTGGGGATTTGACAGCCTTGCTGGGCACCTGGTCCAGTGGTCAACTGCCTTCAGTGTGAATGTTTTGGGTTTTTTTCATCTTTTCTAATTAGAATTTCCTGTGTAGCAACAGATGGTACAATTCCTCTCACTGTTGCACCTCAAGAACAGTCTGGCTCTATCTTCTCTGTGCCCTGCCTCTGAGAAGCTGAAAACAGCAGCTAATGTGCCCCTGCAGCTGAGCCAGCCTGCTTCTCTCAGCTGCTCTGCGTGTTCTGTGCTCCAGGCCCCTCACCACCTTGAATGGGCTTTGCTGGCCTTGAAACCGGGGACAGAAGGCTGAAGCAGGTGCAGTCTCACGGGTGGCTGGCGGAGGAGGACAGTCACTCCCCTCTCCCTGCCGGCTCCAGCCCTGGTGCTGCGGCGCGGGATGCAGTTGGCCGCCTCAGCTGCAAGGGCACGCTGCTGGCTCATCACCAACCTTTTCCCCACCGGAGCCCAAACATCCTTTTCTGCAAAGCTGTTTTCTGTTCAGCCCCGGCCTTTCCTGCTGCACGAGGCATTGTGTTCCAGGCACTGGGTTTGCACTTGCTGTTGTTGACTTCGTGAGGTCCTTGTCACCCCATTTCTCCAGCTCTTTGACTACAGCCCTTCTTTCCACCGTGGCCTGCATTTGCAGAGGACACCAAGCTTGCTGAGGTTCTTTTTTCCCCTGTCACTAGTAAAGACATTAAACAGTGTTGGCCCCGGTATTGATCCCCAAGGGATGCTGCTGGTGAGCAGGCACTGTCGGACCTTGCGCTGCTGATCACAGTGCTTCCAGCACAGCAGTCTTTGACTGGAAGTGGCTAAAAGTGGTGGTATTAATTACCATTTATATTATTTTATTTTAGAAATATTAGCATTCTCAAGCAGTCTGAAACACATTTTTAAAGACTGTCACCTTTTTACAGAGGCACAGGCACAATCTTTGCTTGGACTACCTCAGTTTATCAGAATGAAGTCTGTATAATTAAGATGTGGGCAAAACTTTAAGTGGTAGTACAACCCAGACATTCCCTCTGCTAAATAAGCCACTGGCTATGGATGTCCAGATAAGCACCAGTGACAAGAACTTCTCTGTAGCTTTTAGTTTGCTACTGTGAGCCTTGTTTTCCTTGTTACAAAAGTGTGCTGTGGATGAGGAGCTGAAAGCAGATGTTACAGATCCTGGCCTAGGTAAAAAGTATAATAGCAGGAATCTCTTTGAGGGAGGAAGGGTAAAAATATTTTACATTATTGCCCTAAAATCTCTGTTAGCTGTTTCTCTTTACAGCGCAGCAAGGATGTAAGCCTTTAACATGAAACATGAGATTGATTTTCCTGTGGCATAAGATCACTAGCAGTACCCTGACTGAGGCCTGAGCTGGATTTCCTAGTGGTGTAACAACCTGGCAGGGGTGGCAAAATTAACACAAACTGAGCAATTCTCTGTATATCAGCAAGATCTCATCTGGTAAATGGGAGTGCTTGCAAAGTAGGCCCTGCTGTTCCAGTGTCTCGTGAGCGTTTCCGAATGGTGAAACAAATTAATTCCCAGCAGTGTATGTAACATTTCTTTGTCTCAGTAAGCTATTAAGAGAAAAGCCAGCAAGCTGTATCTGTTGCTCTGTTAGCCTGCTTTTAGGTCAAATTCATCATTCTCTAGATCAGTTCACATTCTTCTTTTAGTCTGAGTCCACCTTCAAACGTGTATTCCTGCAAAGCCGGGGACTGAGTAATCGTCTCTCTCTAATTAGATTGTATCTGCTCACTGCACATGTTTATAAGCCTTTTCATTTCACGACTCACAGTATAAAGTTCAGGCTAATATATAACTGATTTTAGACAGTGCTTGTCTGCCAGTAGGGAACCTAGCCTCTCTACAGAAATACTAGTGTGCTGCAAGAGAAGAGAGAAACTTGGCGTAAAGACAGGACAAACAATTGACAGATTAAATACAGTGCAGGAAGCAGTTTCAGTGGTCAGTCATGGCTTTACTGGTGGGGACTGACTGCTGTCATCCCTGAGACCTGACATATCAGAGCTGACGTAGGGTCTTTCTAAAGATCCCTCGATAGAGGTGATTAAAGCCAAGCAAGCTGGTGAGGACTCAAAGGACTGCCTTTATATGGACTACTATAAACGCTGAAAAAGTTTAGTTTCGAGTAACTAAACTGAAAGAAACAAAGAAACCTCCCAAACAGATGGTCCAAAGCAGGACTGGGGAACTGTTGCCAGGAGTAGAGAGCCTCTGGCAAGGAATCTGAGTTGGCAAAAAGTTATTTTGTTTTTAATGTGCTGTCATGTGTTTTGAAGTTTGTTAGCGATGATCTGAAGAAGAGAGTGAACAAGCCTGGTTAGTCTGTTCGGGGCTAACAGTAGCTGCTCGATAAACGTTGCATCTGAATTTCAGGCAGTGCAGTAGCGTGCTTAGTTCTGACTTAGTACAAGTAAAGAGAGGAGATAATAGAATCATAGAATAGTTAGGGTTGGAAGGGACCTTTAGAAGTCATCTAATCCACGCCCCCTACAAGGAGCAGGGACATCTCCAACTAGATCAGGTTGCTCAGCGCCCCATCCAGCCTGGTCTTGAATGTTTGCAGGAATGGGGCATCCACTACCTCTCTGGGCAACCTGGGCCAGTGTTCCACCACCCTCATTGTAAAAAAACTGAAACCGTTACCACTTCTCCTGTCACAACAGGCCCTACTGAAGAGTTTCTCCGTGTCTTTCCTGAAGGTCCCCTTTAGATATTGGAAGGCCACTATAAGGTCTCCCTGGAGCCTTCTCTTCTCCAGGCTGAACAGCCCCAACTCTCTCAGCCTGTCCTCATAGGAAAGGTGCTCCAGCCCTCTGATCATCTTCGTGGCCCTCCTCTAGACCCTTTCCAACTGGTCCATGTCCTTCTTATGGGGGCTCCAGAACTGGACACAGTACTCCAGGTGGGGTCTCACCAGGGCAGAGTAGAGGGGGAGAATCACCTCCCTCGACCTGCTGGCCACGCTTCTCTTGAGGCAGCCCAGAATTTGGTTGGCCTTCTGGGTTGCAAGTGCATGTGCTGGCTCATGTTGAGCTTATCATCCACCATCACTCCCAAGTCTTCCTCAGGTGAGTTACCTTAGGAGTTACCTAACTGTTGTTTGGTTGATTGTGGATTTGAATGCAAGTGTGCCTCAAGTTGCAGCAAGGCGAGATGATTCATGAATGGCTTTAGAGTTGGTTAATGCATTACTGATGTCTATCTGACTGCACGCTTATGCTAACAGATTGAGATGAGAACAGTGGTCCATATGCTCAAGACTAGAGGAAAGCAGCCATCCAAAACCAAGGAAAGCTGAAAGTCTAGTGCAGGCAAATAACAAGCTATTTACTGCTTACAGAAGCATCTTCTGCAATATACTAGGCAGTCACTCAGTCCCATCTTAAAAATGACATGTTTGCTTTGCTCTTTCTCCAAAGGTTGGTGTGCTTGGCTATATGACCTCTTTCTTGACTGAATTACTTATACTTCCAAGTCTATTGTGTGCTAAACAAAAAAAAAAATTGTTTGTTTTTACTGAAGTGTGTAACATAGCATGTCTTCTCCTAAACGGTTGCCACTGCCTCTTTATGAGGGCGTGCAAGGAGACCTAGGCTGGAGGTTGGTGTGAGTCTACTGCGGTTCATTAGAATGTCATCCAACCCCAGGGTGCTGACTAAAGCATGGTGGTTTTGAAGCAAGCTCAGCTTATCCTCGGGAAAAGGGAAACTTGTTTTGTTTTAAAACTTCTCTCCTGATCACTGAAAGACTGTGGGATTTAGGTCTTCCTCTAATGTGAAAAATAATAGTTTTTTAAAAATCGAACTTCACTTTAAATTTTCTGCCTTTTCATAGGTGTATTTGAAAAGTTTGAACCTGAACATCTTGTATAGTGAATGGCTGAGATGCTTAACATTGTTGTCCCCAATGGGGTGCTGCTGACCTAGAACCGCACTTCATCAGCACTGCCTGCTCACAGGGGAGCACAGCCTCCGTCTTTCTCTGTTGCTGTGAAGGTCATGGCTAGATCCAAATTTGATAAAAAGAGGCCTTGTGGTAGCCTGTATGTGGAGTGCAGTCAGAAATGCAAATTTTTTGTTATTTTAGAGAGTGGTGGTGGAGAAGTAGCTTTTATTGTTCTCAACTCAGCAGCAAAAGATTTGCATCTGAGGTGGAGGAGCTGAGAGGCAGATCCGATCTGCTGAAATACGGCTGTTGGTGCCCATGTTCCTTATGCCTGCCACAGTCTAGCAGGTAACCTTATGCCAGATTTTGACTACTCATAGCAAAGCTTTAATACAAAAATATCTGGATTTAGCCCAGCATAGTTATACATGCCAAGGTGATTAAATTTGTAGGTCCAGAAGGTGGTTGTGACTGTGTGTAGGCACCGTGTCTGGCTCGCTCCGCCACTCCTGGTGTTTCCATACAACCTTGTCCTCCAGGCGCGGGGTGGCTCCCAGGTCCCATTTCTCTTAGCATCCTCGCGTTTTGATTTCCTGGCCGCTCATCCTGTTCTCCATCACTTTTAAAATAAGGGTAGGACAAACTGACAAGATATGATACAAATCAACTGTTCAAAACTGATTGTTCTCTGGTGAAAGCCGTGCTTGGTGCCTGGCATGCCTTCCCCATGTTGTGAGCTTCTCAGCAAGAGGATAGGCTGGTAGCCTGGACGCGGCCCAAGCACGTGTTTGCATGAAGGCTCCATCAAAGCTCAAAAGAGCAAAGTCAGTGAGACTGTGAAGTCCACTGTTATTTCATGTAAAGAACTTTCTTTTTTTATTTTTTTTTTTTTTAACATTTAAAGCTGAATCCCTACCTGTTACTAACCAGTTAGGAAATGGGAACCGTGATATAAAGTGCCTGCCCTGAAAATACTTCACTTGGTAAAGTTATTTCCCTTAAAGTTTAACCAGAAAAAAACTAATGGGTTGCCTGCTGGCAAAATTACTGCTCAGGGTTAAGCTTTTTAGCTGCCTTGTACATCTAATCAGTATTTTTCCTTTTCTGTACTTTCAGCATTAGAACACTTAATATTTTTAGGATTTGGCAGTGAGCAGGCGGCAGGACCCAGTCTTTATGAAAGCAAGTGCTTGTGCATTACAGATGTGTGTGAGCGATCTCTTCGTCTCTTGTTTCAGTTCAACTGAGTGTGTGGCTGGCATCTGTTTTGCTGCTGTAGAATACAAACCTCAGCTGGAATATACACGTTGGAAATTTGTTTTGTACCCTCAAGTATGACCAACAAAATGTTGCAGACAAGTGGTGTTACAAATAAAGTCTTGTTTTCCTTTGATTTATTTAGGTCTGTTATCTACGATATTCATAGCTGCTGTGCTCTCTGGAAGTGATCTCAGTTGACCTATTCAATAATATTGCAACTTTGTTAGGTTTTATATTTGAAGTGCTACAAGTGTTTAAAATTTCTATTTTCCCTGTAGTGCAACTACTCTTAGTAATACCCAAACACCTAATGCTGTTTGTTAACAGATTCTGTAGCTGTAAGCTTTTAAATGGCTCAGTACTTACTATAAAAACTCAATTCAACATAATTTTTCAGTGTGAATTTTTCAGTGACATCCCTTGGAACAAGTATCTTCTGACACTCCCTGCTTATCATTCAGATAAGCCAAAGCATGTATTTTCCAATTTTGTAGCTTGTCTTGCACTGAAACCGATACAGATTTTTCTGGTGGCTTTTTCAGAAATGCCGTTGTAGCATCATGTTGGAGTGTAGAGTATCTCAAAGATAGCAAGAATATACCAAAAGGCAAGCATCAGTTCTTAGATCCTTCATTCCCACTTGAGACTGCAAGGAGCTACCGCATATTTGAGTGGGAATTGCCTTCATTTACAAGTACAGTGACAAAAGAGCCACTGTCTGTAAAACAAGCCTATAAAGCAAGTACGAGGAGCCCATTTTGCTGTACGCGATCATTTGATGTAGTATCTTTTCCAGCTTCTTTCTGTCATAATCTGCCTTCTTTATGTAGCAGAATGCTTTTAGGACATGCAGAGGCACTAACATCTGCTCTGATTTTGGTGTTCCTGTGCGTCAGTGAACTGTGGGCTTTCCACAGTCCTTTAAAAAAAGCCTTACCTAAAAATAGGTGACCGAGGTATTCATTGACTCTCGCGTTTAAAAATTTACTTCATGGTGCAATATGACTGGATCGTGGGGAAAAATACACTGGAAGGCTTGGCAAAACTTACGAGTCTAATTATTCAGAGACTTTGATATATGCAGGTAACACAAGAGACTCTAAAACTTAAGGATTTGATTCAACTCCAATGTCTTCTTTCTTTTTTTTTCTTTTTTTTTTTTTTTTTTTTTTTTTTGTCACACAGATTCTGTGTGTTTCTTGCTAAATCAGGTTCTTGGTGTACTTTGTGACAGTGAATAAATTTGAACTGCACTTTAGAAAGAAACTTTCACCTTTGGGCAAAGTTGAACAGAGAACACTTATTTTAGAAGTGGTTTACTGGCTGACTTTCCGCAGTGGAGCTATAGTAGCCATCAGGGGTTCAAGGAAAGCTTTTCAGCACTTTTTTTTTTTTTCCTGTTGACTGTGTTTGAATTGAAGTCAGATTCTTGCATTTCAAGCACTTCATCTTGAATGTCACAGGTTCAGCACTTTGCAGGAAGAGTAAATGCTTTGCCATCAGCCTGACGCTTTGAGTTAAAAATGAGTAAGTTGGAACACGAGTTGATTCTGGTGCAGGAGTCTCTGCTCTCCTTGCCACAAGACTGTAGATGCTCTGCTGGTTGACTTCTGTTCCATTTCATCCCAGCAGAGTCTTGTGGGGAGTTGCTTAGATTTTGCAAAAGATGAGCTCAGTCACAATGTCTGACTGTTTTTCCTTCGTCTCACTACTTTAGTCAGATGATGAGGCACAACAGCCTTTGCATGAAGGGGTGAAGGATCTGTAGTGTTAGTACACCACTGTCCTGTATCGCGTAAAAGCAAAGCTACCATTTCTAATGCAATTTGAATTTATGGTAACATCCTCAGTTCCTGTCCATCCTCAGTTCCATGTGACAAGAAGCATCAAATGTGAAGTGGTTTTGACAGTGGCAGGGGTGGGGGGAGGTACATCTGCAACTTCCAGGCTGTCAGGGAACAGAGTACAGCACACTGAAGTGAGACCAAAGCCTGCCTGGCAGTGGATTCAATCCTAGGGTAAAAAGAAGCATCTGAGAACACCTGGATATTTGATTGCAGCTCTTACAGTGCTGAAATAGAACATTACAGCTTTTGAAATAACACCTGCCCTCTAATAAGGTTTTAACTGTTGAAGTCAGACCTATGCTGGTTTCCAGAGGAAAGTTTTGATCTGTTTTCCTTACTAGTTGTTTAAAAACTGATGTTAAATACAGACACTGTACCACACAAATCTTCAGCAGTACTTAAAACAAATACAAACTTTTATTCACTCCAGCGATCCCAGGACTGTATCATGAGCAAGTCTGGTGAAGCTTAGTAAGACAGGGGCCATGAACGCCCTTTATTTCATGGCAGGAGGCTTTCAATGCGGAAGTATTTGCAAAAATACCTGAGCTGTTATAAGAGGGGAGCTATGGCTATGAGCTAGTAAATATGTACCATTTGTACCATAAGATCGTATGCAATTGTGGATTTGCTGTGCTTTTTCCTAAAAATGATCCAGTACTATTCATGTTGCTTACTGTTTTCTGTCTACAGAAATATTTTCTCTAATGGATGCCGTGAACATGTAGTTCAACTGTGCAAAGGCAAGAGACATAAGGAAAAGAAAAACAAGTTGATATTTCATGTAGAACTTCTCTGGTAGAACCAGCCTCTTCTTGTTTTGTTTGTGATACTTTCTTGAACCTGGAGGAATTTCCACAACCAGATCAGTCTCTGGGTGACTAAATAGAGGTGGCAAGTGTCTGTGAGAGCACAGGCATGGCGTGAGACTGAATGAAACCAGTATCTTCTAAAATCTACCTAGAGTCTTCAGAGTATTTTTCTTGTAGAAAGGAAGGGGTGTAATCCAGAACAGTCTCCAGGTGTCTATCAGGTACATCTTATTTGGACTATTGTATTTCTGGCTAAAGAATTATTTGTCAGTCGAGTAAATCTCTGAGGGCTTTTCCAAATCCAAGCAGCAGCACACAGGAAAGTTCTGGCATGTCTTACGTTTTTATTCAGGTATGATTTTCTGGGTTTGGGAGTATGGCTGCACTGGAAAGCAGGAAGATGCTAGGTGGCACTTGGCAGCACCAGCAGCAAGGATGGGGCAAAGTGTGAGCACCCAGGGAGCGAGCTGTGCAGGGCTCCAGGTGTGGGGTCTCAATTTCAGCACGTGCTGCTGCTGTTACCTCTGCTGCGTAGATTGTGCGAGTATTATATCTTTGTTTGCTACCTACTCGCTGTGCTAAATTCTTCATGAGGTAACGTTCCTGCCCTTGATGGCAAATGTAGTATTGGTGCTCTTCATGGCTGAGTAGGTCAGCTTTGTCTTTTTCCAGCTGTAGAAACGGCTGGCACTGTAAAAGAAAACATGTTTGATCTGGGGAGGGATGTTGTAAAAAGGTGGATAACGGACCAGAAGTCTTGACAGTATTGCTGGCTGGATCTGAGAGGAACAGGTCGCAGTTCGAGAGCCATGTGGCCATCGCTGTGGAGAGGGAGATGATGAAGTGCTCACCTGAGGCCAGTTCAGACCAGCCTGCTGATTTGGCTGAAAACTAATTGTTTAATCTTTGAAGTTATTTTTTATCTGAATTGGCTGGCCTGTTTCTCAGTGGACTCCTAAGATTACAGGTAGTAAGAAAGACGGGATTCCCCTACTTGGCAGCGGCGTGATTTTTTGTATCAATCTAAGCAGATCAGGAAATTGCACTTTAAATTCTATGAAATTCTTAAGTTTGGGCACTGTCATCCTCCAAACTGATGCCTGTTGAAGGCCAAGCTGGCATTATTTTCCTCATTTGCAGGTAGCATATCGTAAGATCTCTTGTGGTTTTCAATTAAGAATGTATTTTCCTTTGTGTCACATAACTTTTTTCTGTAGATCTGAATGCTTCTTATTTCCTCAGTTACCGTTTTGTAATGCCTTCATACTAGAGATGTGTAAACTTGAAGGGTATAAGAACTGAGACAGTATATTCAGCTCACTTTTAGAAGCTGCCAGAAGTGCTCTGAATGCATTGGATGTGCTGGCTCAAGTTTCCTTTGCAAACCTTGCATGTACACTTGTCCAGTATAGCTGCTTAATTTTTCCATTCAAATTCTTTCTCAGAAATTTACACCTAAACTAGATTTTTATTTTTAGGAGCTGATAGTAGTCTTTACTCTGATCATTTCTTGCAATGGAAGTCTTGAACTTTCAGAGTCAGAAAGGATCAAATGTAAATAAATGTAAGGTTGGATTTACTACTGAAGTTTTGGGTTTAGAGCTCTTTGTTTATGCACTGCATTGGTCTTAAATAACCTTAGCAGTCATAATCTCTTTAATATTATTAAACTTTCTACTAGGTTGAAGATTTTTACTATTTTTAGAAAGTGCTCATTTGCTGGTGACAAACTGAGGTCAGATCTGGAAGTGAAAGTCTGAAGACTAAATAAAAATATCGTGCATGCCACTTAACTTGAGGTGATTTCCTGGTGGATTGACATAACTTTATGAATTAATTCAGCCACATTGCTTTTCAGTTACTGTTGTCACTTTGATCTCTGCTGCCAGGTAATAGCTGATAGGAATTTGGTACTTGTTGCATTGCTTTTCTGTCAAGCCGTGCATGCTGGATTGGTAACCTGTTGCTCCAAACTCCCAAACACTAAATTCAGACCTAACTCTCATGAGGCTGTTTTATCAAAAATTAAAAACAGAAACTGTCCCTGAATATAATTCTGTTTCTGAATGAATTATAAGCTGAGATCCTTTATCTTTCAGAACAAGGCTTTCTGAATGGTGGTGCCTGCATAACTTTCTGCAAAAAAAATCACTCCCCAGGTGCAGTTTGTCGTTGACAGAGGAGCTAATAGTTGACTTTGCTCTCAGTGACTGTGTAGTATCATGCAAGCAGCCTGTGGTTGTCAGAGAAACAATGCTATTTTGGAATAGGTGATTAAGTGCTTAAAACACAATAAAACTTTCCCTTATTTTCTTTGCAAATTCATCTCTCATTTGCTTGCACATACCACAGTAGTTTCTTTAGCAAATGAGGCATGAACAAGTGCTGCATTCAGTACATAGCTTGTTCTGTGTGCAACCGGTTCAAAGTGAGGTGGAGCCCACAGGAGGAAATGAGAAATATGACTGCAAGAAAAATGCTGTAGACTTTAATACTTGACTAACAATATCATTAGGTTTTTTAATATGATATTTTCTGTGGTTCTCTGGATCATTTTGGATACTTGATCACCTTTTATTGGCAACAGTTAAATCCATAATCTCCAAATTCTTAGTGTAAGTATGGTGTCAGTAGTACCTAATATTTTCTGTTCATCTAGTGATATCAGAGAATTAATTTGCTAAGGTAGAAAGTGAGTTATGCATGAGTATAAGTGTAGGTAGCCATCCGTCAAAATAGGTCCATACTAAAAGAAGCAGCTCAGCTTTTGATTTCAAAAGGAATACTTAGCCAAATTTAGCCAAAACCAGTCTTAGGGGTTTTTCTTTGAGGTAAGAAGAATAAAAGGAACAACATATTAGAGGATAGGATCTTTACTCAGTGGGAGGCTTGCAAGGAATGTGGTCTTCACGGTCAATAGTTCAAAGAAAGTAGATTTGAGCTTCTTATCTGACTCACAGCCAAGAGAACATGGCCCAAGGCTTAATCTGTTGACAGGACATGTTAAAATGACCAGGAAATTTGCTGTTGTCCTACTGAAGATGCAGTTCTTTACAAAAAGAGACAGTCTCAGAAATGTGTTCACATTGTTTGGCAAGTTGACACAAAATGAAGAGCTAGAGCTCAAGAGGTTCTCCTGCACATGTATATATGGCAAACTTTTCCATTAAATTATAATGTAACCAAGTTTGGACATATTTCATGGGAGTGGACAGCCCATGAAGATACCAGGACTAACACACAGGTACAGCTTACATCTTTATGCAGTAGCTAGTTCCGTATCTGTATATGGAAGTTGAGCGAATCCAGGAATGTCTTGGTGTAGATCGTCTACCATAACAGTCACTATGTTAAAAATGGGAGATCTTGCTATCCTTGTCACCCTTGTTCCTCTCATCCTGTCATCACATACTGCTGTCCATTTTGTCGCTTCTCTTCTCGTACTCATTGAATCCTCATGAGCTAATTTAATTTACAAATTCAGATAAACTAACCAATAGGGGGTTGTGTCCTGTTCAACTATTGAGGTTGGGTTAGCTCACAAGACAGCCTGATGGGCACCAGAGCTGACATGCAGGACTAACTGGTATCGCACTGACAAAGTGGAGACAATGGGGCTGGAAGCCTGAATGTGAGCCTTTCAGCAGCAGTGAGCCTTTGGATCAGCTCAGCTGCTCATACACCACCTTCTTGACCGTTGCAACTTTCCCACACGCAGTCAGGCAGCAGAACTGATTTGGCATGAGGACAGAGCTAGGGTATTTCAGCTATGGAGTGAAGTGCCATAGCTTACCAAGTCCATTTAGGGACCAGTAAAAGTCTGGCATGTAACCACTCTTGCCTGTGACTTACCTGTAATGTCACTCTTCATTGAGCTGCCAACTACTGTGCATTAGCTATGGAAGCTGTAGCACCATCTTCTGTAACAGAGTTTTCAGTCTTCGTCTGCTTACCTCTTGATTTTGTTCATTTCCTTAATCCTTAATGCTAGATCAGTGTGTTAAATTGGTTGCATGGAGGACTTGACATGAAGCTGAAGTACTTTATGCTTATTGAGGGACCTGATGGAGGAATTTTAAAGTTATAAAAGAAAATAGGTTTTTGCAGTTGCAATTTAAGATATATAGTATTTCAGCAGTAGATACTCTTAGTAATTTCTTTTGTGAGAAATTTACTTGCCGCCTCTTAGAATTTATGTGCCTCAATAAACTAAAATAGGTTTAAAATTAAAGTATAGTTTGAATTGGATTCTCAGATTGCAACGTTGTTTGAAGTACAGACTTAAAATATGGACATATTAAAATATGGACATATTGTGAATGCTGAGTGGCCAGAAAACCTCTGAACAGACAAACTGTAGTTGAATGAATATAACTTCTTACCTTTTAAAATTGTTCTGATTAGGAGAATATCTTACCTTATGGACTGTTGAAATGTCTTGCAGGTGGATTCGCCAATGAACTTGAAGAACCCACATGATTTGGTAATACTAATGAGACAAGAAACAACAGTTAACTACCTCAAAGAGCTGGAGGTAAAGCATAACATTAAGTACTGACTAATTTTTGAAAATACAAATTTTTTATCATAAGCTTTTTAGTGATAGATTTAGATGGGGAACAAAAGTCATTATTGTGCTTCAGTTCATGAATTGTGCTTCAGTGAAAGGATGAAGCATTATTCAGATCTCCAGAATTTTGTGCCTCAGGTTTGCTGAATTGGTTATCATTGTCCCCAGCTGCATCATTGCCTGTTGTTATCCGTAAACCCTAACATTTTTAAGTAAAGTCATTTAGATAGTGGATTCTGTAGCTACTGTGTTCCAGAACTATTTGTAGAAGTGTTGTCTTAGACTTATTATAGCTGCTATTTAGAGTACAGCCTGTAGGCCATTAATTTATCTCAGCTCCTCTCTGGGTCTTTCAAGCTGTTCTTTCCATTGCTCTTTCTAGGACACAGAGATCAGGTCACCTGTTTTTCTTCAAACCCATTTGTTATTGAAAAAGGGTCTGAAAACACCCTTCTGAAAGGTCTTTAATGAACTTCAAACTCATAATTTAAACTAAAGTTTAAGTACTATATGGGCTGGGCAAGCTAACAGTTCACAGCCTTTCTTCTGCCCATGCACGTCTTTCTCTTGTGCCAGCTTTGGCTTTTTCAGATTAGCATGACTAGCTAACTGGAAAGCTTGATGAGCCCCAGAGGTAGCTTTAGGTGAATGGGAGAAGTGGAAGAGGCGAAAAAAAGCAGGACTGCCCCTTATGTGACTATATTCAGCCAGTCTTTCTCATCAAGGTATGCTTGTTTTTGTGATAGTGGACATTTTAGCTATAGACAGAGCAACAGTTGTAAGCTTTTCAGAACAAGAGTTGTAGGTTTGGAAACGACTAATGTACAATTTGTGGCGTACAAATAACTTTCAGCAGAAGTTATCTATTGTAAGATCTCATAAGAGTTGCTGCTACTGTATATATCTCTAGTATTGCATAGTAG
This sequence comes from Chlamydotis macqueenii, assembly GCF_036417535.1. Taxonomy (NCBI): domain Eukaryota; kingdom Metazoa; phylum Chordata; class Aves; order Otidiformes; family Otididae; genus Chlamydotis; species Chlamydotis macqueenii. The sequence goes on along the minus strand of NC_141560.1, from coordinate 46,156,507 downwards.
TGTATTATCAAATGTGCATGGTTTTAATTAAAAATGCAAATTTTCTTCTCATTTCTCGTATACAAATCCTTATGATATGTAATGGGCTTTCAATTTGCAGATCTAGGTCTGAATTAAATACAGCTTACTGTATTGGGACAGATAGTTAGTCCATTGATTGCTTATAGTAATCAGTACTTATGAGCTTTATAGGCTGAAAGGTAGCTCCTAAGGCACATTGTAAGCTGATCTATAGAAATTATTTTCAGTCTCAATTCTTACATTAGCCTGCCACCTCACTTGTACTTAACACGCTGAATGGTTAAGAAGATCATTTTGTTTGCAACCTCTGATATTATTTCCATGAGGTCTTACAGTAGAGGAGAAGGGTCCAAATATGGAAAAGTTGACATACTGTTAACAATTATAGCTACTTTTTCTGAATGGCCCTCCATGAATTTGGAATGCTATTAGCCCTCTTTTTAGGTACAACAGGAGAAATAAGGGCCTGTTCAAGTCATATTATCTCTATTGAAAGTATTTATATTCCATCTAAATAAAAAAAATGTCCTACAGATGTTCTAAAATATAGAGAAATATTCCCAAAATATGAAGAGAGTATTTTCAATTTTCTTCAAATGGACTTAGTTTTAAGAAAAAAGTTGGACTGTTCAACTCCTAGGAACTGTAACATTTGCTTTCATCAATATACATTCTTCTGTTTCCTTTTCTTTATTCCTACAGAAACAGTTAGTTGCTCAAAAGATTCATATAGAGGAAAATGAGGACAGAGACACAGGGCTGGAACAAAGGCATAATAAAGAGGATCCAGACTGCATTAAAGCAAAGGTGCCATTGGGGGACCTAGATCTGTACGATGGCACGTACATCACCTTAGAGAGCAAAGATATCCGGTAATAAGATGCTTTATATTTTTAAGATTTTGACTGAATGAAAAAATAAACAAAACATCTAAATGCCATTAAAAATAAAAATACTATCACTGTCTGCTCTTTATATGACGGTTGTTTTATTTTGTGTTAGTATGAAAGAAAATTGAAACAGCCTCTGCCACTAATTACGAACAGGTACAACACAGAAATGCTGTCTCCCCCAAACTGTCCATGTTAGCCCTGCCCTGAAACTTCTCCATTCTGTTCCCAGCCTCCTAGTTAGTTCTGCCATTGTAACTCTGTGCTGATATGACCAGACGTGAATTAAGCTGAAGTGCATCATGGAGAAGGGGGTTGAATTTGCTTGAGTGTGCTTTGAGTGTTTTGAGTTAGATACACTTCTTGTAGTGGGAACTGTCTTGACTTAAATTTGAATGAAATTCTGTTGATTACCGAGCTGTTGAACCTTCTGGTCATACACATATTGCTGTGTTTAGCAAATAAGGGATGTGTGGACAGTCTGCTTGACATTCAGCTTCATTGGTAATTCATCTTCAGGGCTGACTGTTTTTTTTGTTGAGTTTGTTTTGGTTGTTTTTTTTTTTTTTTTTTTAACGTAATCAGATGAGTACTTGAAGTGGGAAAATATTAATTTTATCCTCAGATACCTTCATTTGGACTTCTCACTAATACTTGGGATTTTTTTGTTTCAGTTGAAGAGTCTTCTAATCTGCATGCATTGCCATTTGCCTGGCAAGTCGTTAATCGTAGTAGTAATACACTAGGTTGACGCTGATGCATTTTGGAGGCTATCCAAATGTTGATGTTTTCTTTAAGGCAGACAGAAGTGTATTTACTTTATCCTACAGTGATGACATCCTGATACAACTGAAATCTGGGAAGACATCAGAAATTATCTAATGTGCTCAAACACAGTATTTTTGTAATGGTCAAATCAGAATACTGTGTCAACTACAGTATTGTCTTTTATGAACCTTAGCAGTATTTTAATCTGGAGTTTGCTCTGTTACATTGTTATGTCCTCAGCCCTGAAGACTATATAGACACAAAGTCGCCTGTGCCTCCAGACCTGCAGCAGCCAGACTGTACAAAAGTTCTAGATCTTCCATACAGCATTCATGCTTTTCAGCACTTACGGGTAAGCGAGCAAATGCAAGTATGGTTTTTTCCCCCATTAGGAATAGGAATAGAAAACTTAGTGGCAGTTCTTAGTCAAGGTTGAAAGGTGTTGTAATCTTTCAAGACTGTTGCAAACTTTTTTTTAAACCACAGTTGTGTCCCAATTAAAGTACCTGTTTATAGGAGGACAGTTCCATCAGTTACGTAGATCTTGTTTCTCTCTTGTTGTTGTTTGCTTTATTGTAGAGAGCAGTTTTAGGAAAATTGAGTATTTTATTTTTGTAACACACATTTCATTAGTAAAATGGTAGCTTTCATTGTAAATACTTCTAACTTGTCAATAGTTTCAGTTGAAAATTGGAGAGTTCTGGGCAGGGTTGATGAACTGTATGAAGATTCAGGGTCAGAAAACTGCAGGCTTGTCAGTAGTTCCTAACATACTCGACTGTCTCTTTGGTGTCTGAATGCCAAGCACTAACCCAGAGTGTGAGATCATTGTTCTTTACTAATACAAAGTTCATGTGCTTTAGAAAGATTATAGTGGAAGTGCAGTGCAAAAATTGTTTTTGTCAACGGTATTATATGAGCAAATTTTCTAATGCGGATGCAGCTTTAGTGCTCCTGTCTTGATGTTTATTTTATTACAAGTCTTCAAAATAAATTAATCTACAAATAAGGATTTCCTTACAAACAAAACAGGAACTGAAGTGTTTTAGCTCTGTTCCTGGGTCTGGATGTACTTTTGAAACAAGTAAGTTTGCTGTTGGAGAAGGAAGGAAGAGAAGAAGAGATGTGGGGACGCTTCCATAGTGTGCATGTAACCTGAGAAACACGAGTTAAGTGCTTCAGTGGGCATTAGTGAAATCAATAGCTGCCATATATACAGTGCTACCAGAAATGTATATTTCTCCTGTAGAATTCACGAGCAGAGGCTGCTTTTGGCGACTTCTGGTGTTTGCCTGTCTGTAATATATATGTTCTGTGGTTCTATTCTATATATCCATCTGTCAAAGATGACATTATCCTGTCAAATCCTTAAGATCTTGATATAAAAATATAATAGGAATGTAAAATAAGCAAGCTGTAAATTTTCCTGGGAGTCATGCTGTTTTGTGTATTTCTCTACTTTTAGTTAAAGTGTCAGTGAATACCTATATTCAATTTTTATTTTAGGGTGTCCAAGAAAGAGTTAATCTTTCCGCACCCTTGTTACCAAAAGAAGATCCAATCTTCACATACTTATCACGGAGGCTGGGAAGAAGTATAGAGGAAATAGGTCATCGTATTTATGACGGACTAATGAAGGTATGAAACTGTAATCTTACTGTACACACAAAAAGAGTGCTAGAAAGGTCTCATGAGATTAAATATGCCTGGTACATGCGGTCAGATCCAGTACTAGTTTTGCACATATATTTTTTGTTTACAATACTGTTAAAAAAGGCAGACTAAAAACATTTTCTGCTAGGCAAACAGAGGTAGGAGAAGACATCAGCAAAGCCAGTGAACAGATACTTACTATCATCTTTAATGACTCATGTATTTGTGTGGTCTAGCAAGCCACATTCATTGCTCTGTCAAGATAATAAGAGCTTTTAGACAAAAATGCAGGTACTTAAAGAACAAAGAAGAAACAATAATACTGAAAGGTCTAGGTTTTTATTAAATGCCTTTCTGAAAAATATAGGAACTCTCGCTGAACTCCAGCTAAGCTGCTGGTGCTTAAACTACTGTCACTTCTCATTTAATCTCATTTTGAATTTTTACCTGTCTGAAAGGCAGAAGTTCTGTTTCTTTAGTACATTTATATGGGAGTTCATTCTTCCTGAACACTCACACATGTTGCCAGATGGTGCCTTTCCAGAGGAAGAGGATAACTTAGAGCAGGTTTGGTGCTCAGCTTTCCATCCCATAGTAATTAAAGCCCTGGTTAACATTTTAGTTCATGTCTTAGTAGTTAGTACAGTTCATGTGTTTCTCTTTACCCCAGAACTCTTCTTCCTGGGTACTCTATAATATGGCTTCTTTTTACTGGCGAATAAAGAATGAGCCATATCAAGTAGTAGAATGTGCCATGCGTGCCCTTCATTTTTCTTCAAGGTAAGAATTGCTAATAAAGATTTCTTTTCAGATTACTTTTCTAGTTATCCTAATTCATAAAGAGGTTTTAGTTTCTAAGACTGTATGCTAAGTAATAATCCATGTTACTTGTTCTTAGGTTTTATGTGCTGTACTAGGCATATATATAATTTAGACATTTTCCTATCAAATTGCATATTTAATATGTGACTGAAGAATGAACATGATGCATGATTCTTACGCAGTCTGACCTTCTTTTAATGTCTATTTTTTCTTTTTTTCTTTTCATTTTCTTTTCTTCTTTTAGGCAAAATAAAGATATTGCACTGGTAAATTTGGCAAATATTCTGCACCGGGCTCATTTCTCTGCAGATGCAGCTATTGTGGTCCATGCAGCTCTGGATTACAGTGACTTCTTTACCAGCTATTACACTTTGGGAAATATATATGCAGTAAATACTATCTTTATCTTCCAAGATTTGTAGATTATTTAATCTTTCTAGTTTGACTTGTAATGCTTTACTCTTTTACAATGTATCTTGTGTTTCACATACATTTCACACTCGATGTTTAAGATTCTGCAAGATCTTTTCATCCAAAAGTCTGTCTTTCAGCTATCTGCATGTGGCAATAAATGTCAGGGAAATTCTCCTGCAGCCTCCCTTTAGCATATATAGTGGCTTGAGTTTCAGAAACAACAGGCTACTTGTTACCACAAATTAAAATTTGAGTTAATGACTTCCTAAAAAAAATAGAATATTTTTTATTAAGTATTACTGAACAATGGCTAATTCTCTCTCTTGGTCATTCTTCAGATGCTTGGAGAGTACAACCACTCAGTTCTGTGTTATGATCATGCTCTACAGGCCAAACCAGGGTTTGAGCAAGCTGTAAAAAGGAAGCATGCTGTCCTGTGTCAGCAAAAACTTGAGCAAAAATTGGAAGCCCAGCATAGGTAACTAAAGAAATGTCCTAGTGGCAGTTCATACAATCTCACTTTTGTTATTCTGTTGCAGCAATTATTTACGTTTCAAATAGAATAATGATTTTCAACTTTCTATATTTCTTTGACTATGCAATAAAATTATTCATAAGGATACTTTAAGAAACCCAAAGTTGAAAATGTGCAAGACTGTAGGAAAAGCTGATATTTTAAAAAGCTTTCGAAGTAAATCTTTTCTGCTGTTGAATTTTGAAGATCACTTCAGCGAACATTAAATGAATTGAAGGAATATCAGAAGCAGCATGACCATTACCTTAGGCAGCAAGATGTTTTAGACAAGTACAAGCTCATCCAGGAGGAACAAATCTTGAGGAACATCATTCACGAGACACAGATGGCAAAAGAAGCTCAATTAGGTACAACTTTTTAGAGTTCACGCTCATTATAGCAATGAAGAATTGCACATATTCACATTAACGTAAAGACATAACTTCTATATATACAAAGGTAGCCCTGAGTGCCTATTGTGTTTTGCATGTTAAAACAAGGGATTGCAATGTATTCTTGAACAGGGTGTTGGTTTTTTGGGTGTTTTTTGGTTTGTTTGGGTTTTTTTTTAGTCCTTCAAAGATGGAATTTTCTTTGTGCTGATTAAATAAATAGAAGGAATTGACCAAATTGAGGGCAGAGGGATTAACTGTATATTGGCTGTATGCTGTCTTTATCTCCTCAGAAACCTCAGTTATATAGTAGAAAAAAAAAATGTTTTGTGCTCTGCAGGGAACCATCAGATTTGTAGACTGGGCAACCAGCAGCATAGCTTGCATTGCCAGTGGGACCAGCCTGTTCGTTATCACCGTGGAGACATTTTTGAAAATGTGGAATATGTTCAGGTTTGTCTGTGAATTGATACCACGGCTTTAAGTTGCATCTCATTTGCCTTATTAGCAAAATAGGCAAAGCCCCTTTGAGGCTTGACAAAGAGGTAATTACAGTGAGAAATCATTTAGTCTGTTTCCAGAGTGTAAAATATTTAATACTAGTTTCTTTTCCTAGTAATGCAAGCTGAGATCAGCTATCAATTATAGAAATTCACAGTTTATTGTATAAGACTTTATTTTACTTAGAGAAGAGAACTATTAGAATTATTTGAATTGAAAAACTTTATTTTATTCCAAAGTCTTACTTTCCTATGAGATATCAGCCACTTCTATGTTCATTACTTTGCTTTTTCGACCTGCATAGAACAGCCAAGTATTTCTTTCTAGTAGGTACAAGAATCCTCACTTGAGGAATTACAGCTTTCTCTTACATAAATATACTACATTTCAGGCATACTGGCAGGAGCATAATGTGTTTCATTTTCCAGTTTAAGTTTCCTTCATAGAGGACAAGAAAAAGCATTAGGTAACTAATGCTGATGAAGAGGCAAAGGTTTTCTAAGGAGTTAGTTTTCTAATGTACGTGTGGTATATGGAACAAGAATTATTCTTTAGTGGAAAGAATATTCCAATATAACAGCTTAGAAGTTTGTTTACAATAATATTGTATCAATCACTTATCTCTATGGCTATAAAATGGATTATAATTTCTTTGTGTTTATTACACTGTCATATGTCCCAAGCTACTCCTACCAGAAGGAGCACAAAACTGCTGTAAGCAAATAACAGATGTAAGAGCAGAGCTCAATGGTGTTGAATCTAGCGAGTGCTTTTGCAGGCCAAAAATAAGGTGTTAGCTCAGTTTTGTGAGTATTTGCAGACTGGATATCTTGAACTAGCACACCAAGGAAATCTGATACAGCAATACTGAGAAGTTTTGGAAGCAGGATATATACTAATACTGAAAATCTAGAATGAAAGCTAACCAAGCAACATCGCTGCTCTGTTAGAAATGCAGATAAAGATTATTGTTTCATTTATTTTGTAATGTGGAATGTGTTCTGGAGTTTCCCCTTAACTAGTTTAAGAAACAGGAATAATAATTTTTAATTATGCTGTGTTTTTATCTTGGATGTTCTTCCTGTTATAGTAATCATAAATTTGGATTATCAAGATAATTTAGCAAGCCATGAGTCTTAGTAACTCTGACTTGAACTAGAGCTATGCGGTTTAGATATGTAGATTTTGTTTGTGGTCTATGAGAAACATTTGCTTGGTACCTTTTAGCATTTTTTCTTTTGTGATTTGCACTTCAGTTTTCATTGTTGGCTTATTTACAATGTGAATGTTACTTTTCCATGGTGTAAGTGGATCAAGAAGCTTAAGTTTCCTTTTTTTTTTTTTTTTTTTTCTGCTATCTGCATTTCAGCTCATCAGTGAGGCTTAACTACATAAATGGTGGGGGAAAATGTGCAGAAATTGAACGAGTATTATACTATCTCTTTTCCTTATTAAATATTGTTTTTCTGTTGTTTTTAGTTTGGTGAAGACTCTTCAACTTCTAGTATGACATCTGTAAATTTGGATCTTTATGCAAACCAAAGCGACCACAGCCAGTCCTTGCAGTCTTCCCCTGTTGCTCGTTCTATCGTTTCAGTGTGGAGTGTAGAATCCAACAGAGTGAGTGAATGGGATAAGCTTTGCCCTTTCGAAGAGGAGTTGTGAAAGAGTAAATCTTTTCCTTGTTTATGTGAAACTTAGCATTTGGACTACAGTTTTGATGTGTGGCAGCACTGGAGAATGTAGCATTCTGAATTTCTTCAACACATAAGCATCTCTGTAGTTTCTCTGTACCAGTTTCCCATCATTTGAAACTCTACTACAGTGCAGAGGGGGTTGTTCTTAGCTACCTTTGCGAACATCTGCTGCAAATAAAGCAGTACAGCTGAGTAAAGATAGAAAACTAAACTTCTTTTATTCCAGAAAAGATGCAAAAATAGAAGTTTTAAAGATCTCTACTCTTCTTCCTCCAGATTATTCCTTATGTTCTTATTAGCTTGTTAATTAGAATATTAAAAATGTTGAGAAAATAATAAGAATTCATTCCTTTCCTACTTAGGACAAACAGCATATTCTTTGGCCTCAGCGATCAGAGTGCATGAAGTCTTTTCCCAAAATTCCTGATCCAGAAGAACTGCCAACTTACTTCCTACCTCCAGAAAATAGGGGATTCAGGCAAGTGCTGATTTTTAAAAATTATACTTGTAAATTTTCACACTGATGTCTTAATGAGCATTTTCTTTCTGGAGAGGATGGGTGCAATTAGTAATCAACAGCGCAGATGTGTTTAGACCTCTTTCTCTGGCCATTCCACAGAAGGAGTAGGGTGTTTTCCTTTATTGTTGTCTTTACTGTAACAGATCCAATTTCATGGTGATTCTTCCCTGACTGTTAGTATAAGTTGAATACATGAAATATCTACAGTATTACTAAGACAATGAGAATTTAAGCACAAGTCTGAATGTCTTCTAGAGTATATTTAAAAAAAAAAAAAAAGACCTTGAGAGAGAGAGAATGGGGTAAGTATCTATTTATTAACTACAATTAACTGTTGTGCATTGCATACTTCCTCCTAGCTTTAGTTGTAACAGAAAATTGTGAAGACCAGAAAATACTAAAAAAGGATTAGGAGTGGAAAGCCCTGGCTTTATTCCTTTGGGACAGAGGTAGAAAACCAACTTAGTTGTAGAATAGTTGGTAATACTTGTTAATATATAGGATAAAATAAATGTCTGTGCTGCAATAGCTACCTTACGTAGATCAATGCAGTTTCATCGTAGACTCTCGCTTAACATTATAAGCTTTCTTCTCCTAGTCAGATAATTCTAGTATTGACCATGTGTGTTAAAGCAAAGATTCCCATCCACAAATGGTCCTGAAGCTTCCTTTGACAAAAACAATGTTCAGCTTAAGATGTTCTTCTCAAGTAATTTAGCTACCTCTTAATGTTTTTGAAATCAGTTTCAGTTATCTGTTTAGTCCTAAACTTCATACAATCCTTGTTAGCATAATATGAGAACCTTCTGTGTCTTATCTCTACTGCATTGTCCATTATCTACAGGTAGTCTGTGCTTAAAAATGGAAAATAAAGACCTTATTTATTGATGACTTTTCAAGGGAAGGGTGGTCCTTGAACTCTCCTGGTTTGTAGCTCATGTCTTGTGGCAGTCTACAATATGAGACTTGTCAGTTGATACGTAGCCAATTCTTACATTTATGTGTGAGTGACATGCAGCACATGCTATTAATTTGTCTTGATTTTCCTTATTGCTAGAGTTCAGCCAATCCTGAGTATCCTAAGAGATACTGTCGAGCATGGAGAAACCCAGGTACCAGACTGTTCTTCCATTACTGATGCTCGTAACAACGAATCTCTAAACCTACTCATCAAGGAACTAGACAGTAATCTAGATTTGAAATTCAAGATGCCAGATGATCAAGCAAGACAAGTAAGACACATCTTGTCATTGGTTTTCTTCCATTTTAAAGTACCCCTCTTTATTGCCTTAAGAATCTTACTCAGAACATGAAAGGTTCTGATATTTAAAAGATTACATGATATCGCAAGCCAATCAGTACTTCCAAAACAGGGGAGCAATTGCTTTCTAATAGGGCAGGAGAAAGGGAGAACTTGTCACTCAGCATAAGACTTGTTGTCTGACTTCTTTCAAATGCTGACCAAAAGCACCCAGAATAGGAAATGTAATTTACTATTTAAAATTACTGCTTTATTTTAAAACTTCTAACAGTCACTTGACATGATTCATTTTCTTTGGGTTTCCAATAACTACTGTATTCTACCAAGTTGGTAACTTTAGACCAAAGTTAGTCCATCATATTACTTTCTGGAAATTGAATGCTTTACTTGTTACATGTTCACACCTTCTATTTAGAACAATTTTTCCTTTTCCTCCCCCACCCTCCCCTTTACTGCAGGGGAGACTTAGGGAAGTGAGACTTGAATGACCCGTGTAGATATCTACTGTAAAGTTTCTTCAGTTTTAAAAAAAAAAAAAAAAAAAAAAATTAAAATCTTTGTTGTCCAGGTCTTGCATTCTCGTATCAACAATCAAACTATTACACTGGAAAAGATAGGAGCGTTTCTAGATCATGCCATGAAAAAGGTATGTGAAAAACTGAAGCATGAGATAAATTCTGAATTCTTATTTGAGATTTGTTTTATACTTTTAAAGAAGTCAGTCAGTGATGTGCAATAAATAAGCTTATTTACTGCCTGTAACTGAGATGAAACTAACTTAAAAATCCATGTTTACAAGTAAAGTGTGAACATCTAGAGAAGTATCCATTTAATGTAGCTTAGCGTGGACCAAAAAGCCCTGTAGTTAATTGTTCTTGTAGTGACTGCAGTACATGGAGCAGCAATACATTAGGTAATGGTTTAATTAACTCAGTTTAATTAACTGAGAGAAATAGCCTGGAACTACTCCTTGAACTGAATAGCCTGGAACTACTCTCCCTACATGCCTGGTTTTTGCTCTTCCTCCTCCTCACTAGCCTGCCTTCCCCTCCCCACCCCACCCCCCCCCCCCCCCAAAGAAACCAACCCTCTGTCAATCTTCTGTTAGGATAATTAGTACTCTAGGGCAAAGAATGTACATCTGTATGACACCCAGTGGAATGCCACCTCCATCTTGCGTGGGGCATTTGAGAGTCATCACAAGTCAAATGACAGGAAGCATTGAAATAGAGGTTGACTCTTTTTGACATGTCAAGCTGCTATTTCTCAAATTAACTCACTTGTACAAGTTGTGTCAAGGCAGTGTATGTATGTATTGGGTTCAGTCTAAAGTCAGTACCATTTACTATGTGCATCTGTCTTACCAAGAAGAAAAATTAACAGTAGGAGTTGATTCCTGTTGTTATGCTGTTCAGAACACTCCTATACATGTCTAATGCAGCTCTGGAGCCCCCAACACAAGAAGGACATGGACCAGTTGGAGTGAGTCCAGAGAAGGGCCACAAAGATGATCAGAGGGCTGGAGCACCTCTCCTATGAGGACAGGCTGAGAGAGTTGGGGCTGTTCAGCCTGGAAAAGAGAAGGCTCCGGGGAGACCTTATAGTGGCCTTCCAGTACCTAAAGGGGGCCTACAGGAAAGATGGGGAGAAACTCTTTAGCAGGGCCTGTTGTGACAGGATAAGGAGTAATGATTTTAAAATAGAGGGAGGTAGATTCAGATTAGACATTAGGGAAACATTAAGGATGGTGGAACACTGGCCCAGGTTGCCCAGAGAGGTGGTTGGTGCCTCATCCCTGGAAACATTCAAGGCCGGGTTGAACGGGGCTCTGAGCAACCTGATCTGGTTGGAGATGTCCCTGCTCCTTGCAGGGGGGTTGGACTAGATGACTTTTAAAGATCCCTTCTAACCCAAACCATTCTGTTCTTTTCTAAAGAAAGGTCATTGAGGCCTATGTATGGAGTGTAATTCAGTGAGGAGTTTGGCATGAATAACATGCAAGTAATGTTATCTATGTGCATTGCAAAATAAAGGTAATAAATAATCTATGATTGTAAGAGTATGTAAGGTGTTCCGAACAAAGAGGTAGTATATCCTCTTGATATCTGCCAGTTCATCTTGAACCACAGGTAGAACCCTCCTGTGTGAGACTGTTTTCAAAATCTGGAAGAAAATCTTTGTACAGATTAACTTTTTCAACACAGTATTACTGTAATGCCAACTGTATTGCATTGTTACAATACTACTGTAAAGATCCTTATCAGTTTCACTTCTTTAATCCTAGCTATGTGTTTCTTACTAATGCATGCATTTGGGCTTCAGACACGTGGGTTGGATTGGACATGAATTTCAGTTGTTGCTTTTGTACTTCAAACTCAGTAGAACTGGGTAACACAGAATGATGAAAATATTAAAAACTAGAATGTAAATGTTTCTAAACCATTTCAGACTGCTCCATCTGAAAGTGGATGTGTTACATATCTCTGTCCACCTGTCAGTATTTTAAAGTTTTGCTGTTTCTCCTCTAGGATGAGCATTTTGTTTTTTCTGTTATAGGTGAAAGAGGAGGAAGGAACATTCAAGGTGTATTTGACAGTTCCTCCATTCTTCCACCTACCCTCACTTGTTGCTTGCTATTTTATAATCTTTAAACAGTATCTAATGCATGTCACTTGTCAACTCTCATAAGACAAATAGATAACTAAACCTAAAAAAAAAACAATTCTGAAACCTTAAATTGACAGAAGATCTTGATTTTGGATATAGGACCTGGAAGCACGTCTAACTACAATTTAAAACCTGCCTGACCTTCAAATTGTAACACTTCTATATAGATCTGTGTTAATACAATTTAAAGACTCTGAAGTGGCTCACAAAATGTTGCTTTCTGAAATGAGCTAACCATTTTATTACTTGTATGTTTTAAGGGATTTTGTGGTCGTGATATAAGGAGTGTGAGCAGCAGCTGCTACTAAGTTACAGTTCAGACTGTAAGTCGAATCAGTTTGGGTAGGGTAGAGCACATTGAATAATCTGCTAGCAGTCACAGCAAAGTGTAATTTGTATCTAGTAAATACGGTCGAATGCAAGGGTGAGTTTTGTTTGTTTATTTCTCGCCAAAGAGCAGGCAATTCTGTCTTCCTGAGACACCTCTTTGAGTGTTTTCATCCTTTTCCCTGACTCTCCTATAGCCAGAAGATCCCCTGTGGCTTGTGCTTAATGAAGCTGGATTGTTCTGGCGTGCAGTTGGAAATAGCACCTTTGCTATCGCCTGTTTGCAAAAAGCATTTAGTTTGGCTCCACATGAGTATCAGGACATCCCTCTGGTCAATCTTGCTAACCTCTTGATTCATTATGGTCTTCATTTGGATGCCAGCAGGCTCCTGCTGAAGGCTTTGGCCATCAATGCCTCTGAGGTAAGATGATGTTTTTTGTGTTCATTTAGTGGTGAATGTCCTTTCCTTCATTATTTTCTAAATACATGCTACTTATTTGTGCTTGTTTACCTATGTGTTCAGTTCAACTACCAGCTTTAAATTAAGCTTAAAATGGACTGGGTAGGTATACCCTTCTTTGGATAAAGAATTGGCTAGGGGGCCGTGCCCAGCGGGTGGTGGTTAATGGAGTCAAGTCCAGCTGGCAGCCTGTTACAAGTGGTGTCCCCCAGGGGTCGGTACTTGGGCCCATCTTGTTCAATATCTTTATTGATGACCTGGACGAGGGGATTGAGTGTACCCTCAGTAAGTTTGCAGATGACACCAAGTTGGGTGGCGGTGTTGATCTGCCTGAGGGTAGGGAGGCCCTTCAGAGGGATCTGGATAGGCTGGATCACTGGGCTGAGCTGAATGGCATGAGGTTCAACAAGGCCAAGTGTCGGGTCCTGCACTTTGGCCACAATAACCCCATGCAGCGCTATAGGCTCGGAGCTGAGTGGCTGGAGGACTGTGAAGAGGAAAGGGACCTGGGGGTGTTGGTTGATGCTCAGCTGAACATGAGCCGACAGTGTGCCCAGGTGGCCAAGAGGGCCAACGGCATCCTGGCCTGCATTAGAAATAGTGTGGCCAGCAGGAGCAGGGAGGTAATCATCCCCCTGTATTCGGCACTGGTAAGGCCGCACCTTGAGTATTGTGTTCAGTTTTGGGCCCCTCACTACAAGAAAGACATTGAAGCCCTGGAACGTGTCCAGAGAAGGGCAACAAAGCTGGTGAGGGGTCTGGAGCACAAGTCTCATGAGGAGCGGCTGAGAGAGTTGGGATTGTTTAGTCTGGAGAAGAGGAGGCTCAGGGGAGACCTCATTGCACTCTATAGCTTCCTGAAGGCAGGTTGTGATGAACAGGGGTTTGGCCTCTTCTTCCAGGCAACAAGCAGGACCCGAGGAAATGGCCACAAGTTGTACCAGAGGAGGTTTAGATTGGACTTGAGGAAAAACTTTTTCTCTCAAAGAGTGGTAAGGCACTGGAACGGCCTGCCCAGGGAGGTGGTGGAGTCTCCGTCCCTGGCAGTGTTCAAGAGGCGGCTTGATGAGAAGCTACGGGATATGGTTTAGTAGCTGTGGCAGCAATGGTAGTGGGAAGACGGTTGGACTAGATGATCTTATAGGTCCCATCCAACCATGTGATTCTATGATTCTATTCTATGATTCTTGATCACACTGAGGGTGAATATTAGTTGCTAAGAATTTAAACATCTAGAGTAGAAATTCTTCTAAAACACGACTGACTTTTTGCCTTCCAAAACCTGTACTTTTTAGCAGTGGTTTCAAGGAATCTTATCCTGGTATTTTGGCCACATTTTCATCTAAACAGAGATCCATAATGCTGTTGGCACTGTATCTTGATTTTCAAAACCCTTAAGGTAGCACGTATGTCACAAAGATCTTTGGCTGTATAGACATCTTTCTGTGTCACTTAACTTTTTATTTGTACTGTTTTATTTGGCCCCAGATTTCGTCTGTATACCCAGAGGAAAAGCTGTGTTCTAGTTATTTGGTGACTTTACTTCCAATCATAGATTCAAAACAGGTTTTTGTATTTCTGAATGGTAACGTTATAAACATTTTGTAGGTTGTCATCTATGTCACATAGAAAGTTGCTGTGTAAACTGTTTAAACTACTAGACTGTTCAGAACAGTTGTGAAAAGGAAGTGGGGGTGGGGGAGATGTGGCAGGGGACACCTTTTCTCTAGCAAGTAATTTTGGTCTTAGATTTGAGATGCTTCAATAGGAAGTTCAAGTGACTTTTTTCTGTGCTTCGACCTCTGTAGTTAGATAAAGACAGAGCTCAAACCTGCCAAGCCACCAGTCATCTAGCATGTGATAAAGCAAAAAATGGAATAAGCTTTTTCAATATAGCATCCAGGAACAGCTTTGCAATTGTTGGAAAGGAATCTACCCCATTTGGGTGTCAAGTAAGAGTGCAAAAAGGAACTACAGAAAGAACTATGCTTGAATGATGAAGAACACTTGAATGCACAGCCTTGGAGGGCAGGAGCCTAGGGATCCTTAGGACCATACTGTGCGAGTGGGGCTTTTCTTTAAAAATATTGGCAAGTCCTGCCTCATTACAGTAACGCCTGTTCCTTTTTTCAGCCATTCTCAGTCCTGTAATACCTATTGTATCAAAAAATCTGGCAGGAGAGTTTGTACTTGAATAGTATTTCCTGGAATATAATGGAAAGTAGATACAAATTAAAATTAATTACAGCTACAGGGAGGGAAGTATGTGCTATATTAGCAAAAGCTTTAAAAAAAAAAAAAATCCTGTTGCTCAGTTTGCACCTTTTTCTGAATGTTTTTTAATAAAACAAGCTAAGATGCTGTGAAAAATCTTAAGCTACTGATCAGTCTCCACATATTCAGATAATGAATGTAAAATTATTTCAGTGGAAAAAATGACGGCTAAGTTACAATATTGTAGTCATTATTCTAGCATTATACTGTTAATTGCAGCAAATTACTTTGTGTAAGTGAAAGACTTTTCAGTGAGCAAACAAAATGTAATGCTTTACTGTGTGCCTGTATTGAAGTGCTGATTAAATTCTACACAGTGAGAAATATGTTTATAATTTGTACGTCTTTTAAAAAGTACATGTTTTAGGGAGACTAGCCAAAAGCAGTGGACAAAAATATTAAGTTTTATAAAGAGTTGAAAGTAGACATAAATGTATACCCCTGAGCTAGTGTGACACTGGTGTTTTCAGTAACCTAGTTCTGCTCCATTAAATTGTGAACACTCTTCACAAATGAAATGCATCTGTCCTGCTAAACTCTAGTGGGGTTTTTTTATGTTTTTCCTGATTTTAATCATTGTAAAATTTCTTCAAGCATTTCAATTTAGTTCTTTGCTACTCTATGCAGTAAGTATTGTTTATGATGGGTTATAAGTAAGTATTTAATGCTTCATTTCAGCTTGTGTGTATTTAACAGCTGTTTTTCATCATAGGAAGATGGAATCCCGAACACAACCTTATGTCAAAACAGCTTTCGTTTAGCATCAGTGCATTAAGCTGTTACTTCTCCATTCTAAGAATAGGCAGTCCCTATTTAAGACATTTTTAAAATTTGTTCCGGCCAAATTTGTGAGGATGTGGGTTGACAGAGAGTTTTCCTAGTTGGCTTCAATTTTTAACAATGAACATACTTATACTGGCGTATGTTGCTTTTCTCTTTTCAGCCCCTGACTTTTTTGAGCCTAGGAAACGCGTATCTGGCTCTGAACAACATTAGTGGAGCCCTTCAGGCTTTCAGACATGCACTGGATTTGACGACCAAGTGCTTGGAGTGTGAAAGCAGCTTGAAGATGATCCGCTGTTTGCAGTTTTATCCTTTTCTCTACAACATCACCTCTTCTGCGTGCAGTGGTAAGCAACTGCTGAAAGATGAACCACAAGTGAAATAATGCCTGTTTGCCTTGGGCATTGCACCTGAAATTCACAGTTACTCTACTTCCCCCTCCCCCCCCCCAAGGATCCTCCCTTTTGCTTTAAAGTGCTTTCTCCCCTTAAGGACCAAGGTTGAGGTACTGCTTTTAATGGAAAAGTTACAGTCCATTAAGAAGTGCTTGAGGATGACCTCTTAAATATCTAGAGGGCTGACACTGAGTGCACATTGCTTCCTGAGTGTGTCAGGAATACCATAACAGCCTCACTAATATCTCTCAATGGTAAATGAGGAATGCTTGATTCAGTATTTATGGAAGTGCACAGCTACTACTGCTAGGCTACTCGATAGCCCCTTTGTACATCCCTTCAAAGGTCACCATCAGATGGATATGTTTTCTTAAAGCTGAAGAATTTAATGAAAAGCAGTTTAGAGTTAATTCGTATCTTTTCAATGTGTTCGGTACTTTGGGTATCATTTTTTTTGTGTTCAGTCTTTACAGAATAGACTATATTTTGTCAACATTACTTTGTTTATATGGGTCTGTGGTCACTGCTCTTAACCCTTCAGAACTCTGAGAAGAATGTCTTTGAACCTAATCTCTCCAAAAAAAATACTTGAAAAAATCTAAGATAGAATGCTTTGTTGTCCTTAGTGGCTACTTGTATAAAAAAAAAAAAAGCCAGTAATAGCTTTTGGAGAAGGAGTCTTTCATTTCAGTGAATCCCACTGGAATATTTCAAGTATTTTGTCTATACTTGCATATGGCTAATATGCTACTCATGAGCAATCTTGAGAATATATTTTATAATCCCCTCTCTTTCAAATTGTTACTGAGATATCTTTCCATCTAATCTTTCCTTTATTTTTAAATTGAAACCTCGCATGAGAGAAACGCTTTAGATTTTTAGTATTGCTAGGACTTTCTCTGAATTTTTTTTTTCAGTTGCCTCTCCAGCGGAAAGATGTGGAGAAACTTACTCTGATTTAGTATCTAGGATTGCACTGTCTAAACATAAACCAGGGGCCATCATACCTCCTGGTATAATATGGATGATGCCATTGCAGGTGAAATTCCAGGACTATGCCATTAGAACAGTGCTATCTTTTATGGCCTTACGCATTTTTACGCTGCTTTGACAGCACATCAGTTGTGCAGAGAAACGAATACTGTTTGGCTAAACATAGTGTAGTAAGTGATATTATGGCCCAACTGATGGGTCTCTTACCGACTTCCACAGTGTCAAATCTTGGACTAGTACCTTTCATTGAATCTCTTAACATCAGATTGCCCTTCCCTCAAAAATCCCTACAGATACTGTAAGCAATAGTAGGACTTGCACATTTTGTCACAAGAGACACTTCCACTGTTCAGGGAAAAAAAAAAAAAAATGTTTGTTTATTTTTATCAAGATTTCTTTAAAAATGGCTTTAACTCACAAGGTTAAAGTTGTTCCAGTCAAGCCTTAATGATAACCACTCTATTTTGAAGTTAAGCAGAAAGTAATTTAAAAGTATATTCAGAAAGCTGAGATGGTAATGAGCAATGGCTGTATTTGAACCCCAAAGCAATCTTCTAAGTCTGTCTTTTCTTTTCTATGCTTTTTTTCCTTCAACTTGTCATAAAACTTAAAAATGTCCTCCTCCTAGTTTGACTGATTCTTGGCTGCTGTTTGCATCAATTCCTGATCCAGGATGTTGAGTTTGAGGTCAACCGTTACTGCATATGCTGTTTAGGAAGTTTGAGTTTTTGGAATATGAGGAAATATGCTTATTTTTCCTTTTTTGCTAGTTTGGCTGCAGGTTATCAAAGTGAGCATGAATATATTCATCTGGTACATTGGGGTAATTTTGTTTGTAAAGGAGTCTGTGAAGCTGCTAAATCAAGAGGGAGCTGAATATGCCTTAGCATGTTAATTTGCTCATTAAATTTGGTATTCCAGTATTTAAGTATTTTACTCTGTGTTTATATTTTTCCCTTTTTCTGGGACTCTTCCTGTCTTAATATTTCTTTCTTTTTCATTTCTATTTATAATATCCTTTAGGTCGTCTTTTGTCTGAGTGCAAGAAACCTGAAAGTGTGAACCTGACAAATAGTGTAAATGTACTTTGTACATTCTTGTGCAGAGTGTAAAATAAACATACTGGTTAATTCAACCTTGATGATGATTTGTGGTTTAAGTCAAAACTCAGAACTCAAGAATGGAAAGGTAGATTTGCCTATTTTAATTTAATAAGGTTTGGGGAAATATTTTTCCCCCCAGGCCCCACTGTAAACTTCAGCTGACTCAAGAGGAACCTTGACAGGTTGTAAGAAAGTGAGGTGAAGTCTCCAAATCCAGAATTATTTCAAGAATGCATACCCAGAAATCACACTTCACACTTAGAAGTATCCTGATGTTTTGTGAGTCTTCTGTTCATCCTTCAGTCCAAAGAAAACAATTGAAAAGAGATTGCAAGTTGGAATTTTGACCTTACATATGTAATACAATCTTATATACAATTATTCAACCACTACGTAGAACCTAAAAAATGCAAACTGTATTAGGATGCCAGTATTTAACATTACCTATTGCCCTTACAGCATTTTTTGAAATGTTAATATCATGACTCATAAAGCAACACAGTCTGCTCTGGTTTGGCTCCGTGACAGACTGGAAAGCATGTTTTGGTGACAAGAGGCAAACTTAACACTGCTTTCACACACCTTTCTGAATGGAACTTTAGGAGTAGAGCTAATGCAGCACATTTGTAAATACAGAGATCAAATATATGCTTGACAATCCCAGTGTCACTGGATTGTTACTTCAGAAGATTTTCACAGCCTTTCAGATCATCTGTTGCTGCTTGGGGACATCTGATACTGAATTTTGTTTCTCCTCTTGTTATTATGCACTCTATGGGATGTCATAACTATTTATATCCTTTAAGACGGATATGTTATGCTGAAAAATTTACCAAGAAATTGGAATGTCAAATGTTGTCTTTGGTTTAATATCTTGTTTTGATAAGCCTTCATTCAGTATTTCTGAAAGTAACAGCAGTGGGACTGCCTGTGCTTTGGGCTGGAGGCCTGTGTGATAGCTGTGTTTTCACTTCACATGTCAAAAGCCTCCGTTCACGAGAACGGAACTAACTAGCGAGACACGGGGTTCCTTGCTCTGCTGCCGTGAGCCATGGCTGCCGGGGCAGAATCCAGCAAATGGTCAGTGGAAGTTATACGCTAGCATGAGATGGAATATGAGATCAAAAATCTGAATTTATAGTCTGATTTTTGGTTACAGTATGTACCTGGTGTGTATTTCAAGTAGAAGAAACAGGAATTTTCTCAAATGTGTTGGGACACTTGCTGTTAGCACAGGACTTTGGAAGTGTGATACACTAATGCTGATTTGTTGGATGCTTGCTTATGTGCTCCTCTGTGTACTACTGCCTGGTACTTTCTTTATTCTACTTTACCTTTGTTCTAGAGAGAAATTTGTATTTCAAATCCAAGTCACATCATACATGTGAGAAGAGGAATTAAAAACCTCAGATCAACACTTTTCTATTTAACTTCTGCCTCCTATATTAAAGTTTATATAAATGTTTGCTTTCATTGTAAAAGGATGCCTAAATCTGCAAAGGTTTTTGGTAGAGTTTTTTTAGTCACGGAGGAGGTGCGTGAAGTGTCCAAAACTTAGTATGACTGTGACGTGTTTTAGGCAACTGCAGGAGTTCAGTCAGATGCAGCTAATAAAGATACTGTACAGCAACAGTGCTGCTATACAGCAACAGTGCTGCCGTGCTACATACACCTGCCTTACGTGAACCAACAGCCCACGTACTGCCTTATTCACGTACAACTGAGAACATGGTTGTAGGACTTCATTGTTATGGGATTATCCTGTGAAAGTCCTTCCAGAGGTGACTTGGCAGTGTTAAGGGTGTTGCTACTGGATGATGTGGTAAAGTCTGTAGAGGAATACCCAACTAATGCCCAAGGGGATGTTTCTGTGGTACTTCATGGGCTGATACGAACATTCAGATGCTGTCGAGCCTTATTAAAAAGGTTACGATGTACTAGAAGCATACTTTTAGTGTGATGGTCATCTGGCCATTGAAACATGCTGATTTGTTAATTGCTGTTGCGTAGGACTTTTCCTTATGCATATAAACAATTGCCGCTTGGACAAGCAGAAGTCATTTGTACTCAAATTATTCTTATCTGACTAAGCATCTGCCTCTGACAGTTCCAATTCATTACAAGCTCACACACTTCACATTCTTTTAGACAAGATAGAAATTCAAAATCTTAAACTTTATTAGTAGGCTGATGGTATTCAAAACATGAAGCACAACTTGTTTCAAACTTCAGGTTTCTTTAGTCTCACTGTCTTTCATTACTTGGCAGGATAGTGCTTTTACAAAAAGCTTTGTGCTGCTCTGTTGGAAGTAGGGGCAGTGTGAGTACATGATGAGTGTATGTGCATGCCATCAGGATATCTGAGTGTTTTTGTGTAATGAGTGTGTGTGTCTGTGAAAGCAACGCATGCTTCCTTACTTTATGACTTAGTTCTGTAATGTGTACAGCAATTGCTTTATGATCTTTAGGTATGGCTTTAGTGCCCTCTTGTGGTGCAAATGCCCCGTACAGCATGAAATCAAAAGCCTTGTTTCATCTACTTCCTCTTAAAATAAAACATGGGGAAAAGGTATTTGATCTTCTGAGTGTATGGATTTTCTTTTGTCCTCCAGCACTTGAGTTCTTACAGAGTTAGTAAGCTTAGACCTTTAAGCAAATTGACCTGAAGAGGAGAGGTTGACCTGAAAGGAAAATCTCTGCTTGAAACTCTGTTAGTAAGCTTATGGACAGATTAAATAACTTGCTTAAATCAACATTATAGTTTAAGCCTCTGACTCTGTCTTGACAGCTGCAGTCACTTTGTGTTCCCTATAGCGATTTCAGACACTCAAACGCTAAGCAAAAGCATCACATACATTTTCTTTACAGTAGTGTGTTAAAACATAGAGATGTTAAATACTTTACCTTTTTAAGTGCACCTCTCACTTACTCAGTGATCCCCTACAAGCTATGACTGACTTGATAGTTCCAGCAAGGGGATGCTAAGTCTTGTTTCCATTTGCTATAGCATGAGGTCCTTGTAGACACTTTTATCATAATAGCATTTTCGTTTCTTCCTTCTCAAGCTGTATCTTGTTCCTTCACAGAATGCTCATCACTTACAGTGTTAATAGGTAGGTGGAAAGAGGGGATGTTTACTCTTGGGGCGAAGTGTTGAGCTTAGCTCAGAAATTAATCTTGTTTTAGTTGAAGCAAAAGACCAGAATCTGTACCAATTAATTGTATGAGATTCTGAACTGAACTCTACTGTATGTTTAAAATTCAGCTTTTTCTTTCTTTGACTTGCGTATCATGTAAAGGCAGAATTCTTGAGTGCTCCTGAGCCTTAGTTAGACTACCACGAATGTTAGTGCTCTTATTTATCTGATTATATTGATGAAAGGGATGGAATCTGTGACCATTCATTTCTCTGTTGCCTTTAGTCTCTCTCCATTGCCTTATGGGAACAGCTTGTCAGAGCTCTCAGAATCACATCATGGCAGATGTTTGCATTGTCATTTAATAGCAGCATAGAGAAAGTGGGTTCTGTCTTAAATAGTAGCAGTTCCAAAATCAATGTTATCATTTGAAGTTAAATACTCAGTTGCTTATGTCTGCCCCCTACACACACCTGCATACATCTGTGTACGTATCGTTTACCCGGCATGTTCCACCTGGGATCTGAAAATCAAGCTGGATTCTTTCTCCCTCAAGCATCTCTGGCAACTGAGATGTCAGTCCATCTGAAAGATTTGTTGCTGCTGTGTCAGTGGAATCTAGGTCACCGTATTTAGGCTCTGCAGCGCTAAAGGATTAAGAGGAGGTTCAATTGTACTTATATGGAATGAAAGCATCTTACTGAATGCGGGCACTTGGCAGATATGGAGAATGAGGACTGCTTTTTGTCCCGTCGGAGGCAGACATCCCTAGGGAGTGGGGGTGCCAGGAAATGTCAGACATGCCTCTGACTGGGAGATCCTGGAGAAATCTTACGTGAGAATGTACTCTGTGGGAATAACATGACCCAATTATTCTTTCAGTTTTGTGCTACTGTTTCTGCACTACTAGCCCAGCAAGGGAAGAAGCAGTTTCTACCATCCATCTTTGCTGCAATAATCGTGACATTCCTAGAATTTTAGTGCTATAATCTGGAAGATAGTTGACCCAGACACAGGCTTTTTGATACTTTTTACTATTTGATTTGTTTTCTACTGTATAAATCCGATCTTTCCCTGAAGTGTCTTTGTCTGGCATCTCTTGAGTGGCTGAAAAGAAAGTTGAAAGTGAAGGACCTCATCCTGATAGTGCCATGCCAAGCTCACTTTGAAACTTGTCTTTTGTTTCCAAGCTCCATATATTTCTCTTCTCAAAACTGCAGAGATGTATAGACTGAGATTCTTAAACTTAAAAATCGAAGAATGTGATACTATGTCACAGGTGGCATTTTAGCTACACCAGAATCCAAAGGCTGTATACCCACTGCTCATACACATTGCTTCCCAGCTACTGCTTGCTAGAAAGCTGTTGCGCATCTTAAAGGTTTCTGTAACTAGCAAACAAAGTGTGCTGTCTTAAGTCTCTCTCTGTTGCTCAAATGTCATTCTCTTCTGCATTTTTTAAACATGCTAATGGGTGAATTTGGTCTGCAGCTTCTTTTTATGCTATAACATTAGGCGATTACATCATGCGAAGTCTGTCTTGCTAGCTTAGGTATTTAATCTGCTTATTTAAAGCATAAAGTGTACCTAACAACTTCTCCCAACAGTCATCAGTCTCACTTTGGATCATGCTCTGTTAAAAATGATATGCCTGCAATATTCAGTGTTCTGTATTCATTCTATCTTTTCCCAGGATCAGAAGGCCACAAGCTAGCAGAGGAGGGAGAAGAAAGTCATGGCCTCAGCTGCAGGAGTCACTGAGGAAATGGGGTTAGCATGGTGGAAGGGAATTCAGAATTGTACTAGAGTTCAGTGAGAGTTTACTGATGCAAAACTATAAATATAAGAAGGAAAAGCAATACGGTATTAAACTAATATAATATGACACTTCCTATTTTTTATCTCCCTTTGTAGTGCAAATGATTCTTCATGGTATGTCATCTGGATCCTTCAGTTACTTCACCGTAACTACATGCTCATGTAGTAGGAGGAGAATCATCAGGGGTTAGAGAGGAAGGGGAAAAAGTTCTCTTTCCAAGTAAATTTTTCATAACCTGATACCTTCAGTTATCAGACATACTAACATTTCTCTGCAATGTTTTTGGTGCTTTTTAGCAGACTGCTTTTGCCAGCAGTGGTTTCTTGCATGTAAGTGCTAAAAATTCTTCCTGGACCTGAATAGTGTCCACTGCCTAGAGCTGGACCTTCTTAAAAAGGTCCAATAATTGCATATGTTCAGCCTTTTTAGGAGGGATAATAAATTCCCCAGCTACATCTCCAGAAAGATGCAGTTGCACAAACAACTTCATAATAAAGCTGTACATACTGAATTAGTGCGTTGGTTAAAGCACTTTTGGGAGAGAAAGAACATGTGGTCCTCACGTATGGGAGAACTGACAATGTGTAGTTTAGTGTCATTAACAACTTGCCAAGGCCTTGAAAGCTGTATTCACTTGGCTTAAATCTGAGAACTTTGTAAAGTGGTGATGTGTAGCCTCAGCCTGTAATGAATCATATTGAGATTGTCTCAAAGCAGCATGCAGTGCCATGTGCGCAGATTAAAATGAGCACTGCATGCTGAGCCCTGGAGTGCCAGGCACTTAACTACCCCTGATCTGTCTGCTTTAACGATTTGTTTTCTCCTTTTAAGGTTGGTTGGCTTGTTCATAAGAGTTTGTTGTGCTCTGACTGTCCTCAAAGCTTTAAATCTATCATGTGTTCTGGCTACAAGTGACTGAAACTAGAACAATTCCAAGTTTCCGTGTAGGAAGAAGCTGATGCTTCTTGAATGCAGCATTTCTGGGGAGAAGGAACGTTCTTCCAAAAATTCCTAGTCTTTCTGCAGGCACTGTTCTGTAGCATTGTACTATTCTGGCAGTGTGGGGAGAGTATTTTCCTTGTTGATTCCTCAACTAGGGTCATTGGCAGTATTCTTGTGAAACTTAACTTCTGCAGGTATTCCTTACCTGGGCTCAAGAAAAGGCTAATCCAATTCTTGTTCCTCACTCACTCAAAACCAGGATTTATTTTTTTTTTTTAATTAAATCTTGTTTACAGTAACAACTCTGTTTCTTCATGGAATTGTGTAAAACGTAGCCTGTCAGACAAACTGCTAAGCACTTAAAAGCTATCTTAGATTAATAAGGGACATACCTACCTGATCAGTTAATGCTTTGTTTTGCTATTTGAGTGTGTCAGTGTCTCTGCTTTGATCTCCAGTTGGGAGGAAGATCGCATGGATATCTATCCCAAACAAATCTGTAAATTGTCATGGATCATGTCTGACTTTTGATCTGCTCTTGGTGAGCAGTATAACCTAGTGAAGAGATAGAATCATAGAATGGTTAGGGTTGGAAGGGGCCTTCAAATGTCATCTAGTCCAACCCCCCTGCAAGGAGCAGGGACATCCCTGACTAGATCAGGTTGCTCAGAGCCTCATCAAGCCTGGCCTTGAACGTTTCCAGGGATGGGGCCTCCACCACCTTTCTGGGCAACCCGTTCCAGTGTTCTATAACTCACATTGTAAAAAATTTTTTCCTAATTTCCAATCTAAATCTACCCCCCTCTATTTTAAAACCATTACCCCTCGTCCTATAGAAATAAATACAGCCAATCAAAAATATCTTCTTAACATAGAAAATACGAAGTCAAGTCCCTGTGGAATAATGTTTAAATTCCAATATATGGCACATACCTTACAGACAGAGTGGCAGTCAAAAGACACATGTAAAGCCATTGCTTGGCTTTATATTGTCAGCTCCCTGCAGAGAGAAGTGGAAAGCTAACAGTAACTCGTAATGGGATTAGCAAACTGTTGTAGGGTTCCACTGCGTGACGCCATTTCTTGTGAGTGGGTTACTCTTGTACTTAAAATCCCTTTTAAACTTGAGTTCGTAGGTACCGTAGGGTCTAACAGGATCTGGCAAAATATTGAATGTTTAGCATAAGAAGAGGTATGTGGCTTATGATGGAGGAGAGATTAGAAGGCAAGCAAAACAAATGCAGGCCACTGTTGCCTTTGCCTGTGCTAGTGATCCTTAAACTAAGAATTTCCATGGCTTAATCAGAAACAGATTTCAAAAGTGTGTTTTGTGCAGGGAACTAAATCTTAGTCATTTGATATTCACAGCATACGTTATACTGTGATCTACTGTGGGTGAGTGGTTATTGTTAAGGAATTAATAAGTAACTGTTTTCTTATCTGACAGTAAAAAAAAAAAAAAAAAGCACATAGAAGTCACTGAGGACAAGCCTTTATCTTCAGAACTTATATGTGCTTGTTTCTCTTGCTGTCTTTCCCCAAACAAAAACAAAACAAAAAAAACCCGCACACACAAAAAAATTAAGCTATTCTTGAGGCTCAGGCTGAAATTCAGACTGAAGTGCTGCTTACCTTCCTACTCTATATGTATGACCAGAGTCCTCTGAAAGAGATATTTTCTAGTCTCTTTTATCCACTGACAGGATTGGAGAGTTTAAATTTAGATGTTTAGAGGTTTCTGTATTTTGGGCCCTATTCCCAGACATCATAGAGCAAGTTATTTCTTCTAGATGTGCATCGTTAAATAACAGAAACAAAACCAAAACCAAAACAAACAAACAAAAAAGGAAAAAAAAAAAAAAAGGCTCCTATTTTACTGGGTGATGAGGAAGGAAGAGAGTGAAGACTTTAGGAAGTCACTGTCTTTGATTTTCCCCTTTCTGTTTTTAACTATGGAAGAGGCGTTGATGAGGAGAGTTTACATTTTCTACTCTGTTATAAAGTAGCGTATTGAATTCTTCAAGATGTTTTGCATGCATGTCCCTTATTAAACTGCATTGTGTTCTATTTTAAATAGGTTTGTCTTCCTCTTTAATTTTTTTGCCATGTTTTATTTATCACTTCTTTATATTTCATAAGGAGAATTTGTGTGTCTGTTCATCAGGGACTGGTCTGTTATGCAATGGTGAGGTATTTCTCTCACTTAATATGAACAAGAAATGTGGTTATGTATTGTTGGCATTTTATGTTTTGAAAGGCTTAATCAGAACTCCTGTCATGAGACAAATAGATAATCTTTAAATCTATAGCTAAGCCAATTTAGAGGCATCTTTTGGCTGCAAATCAGATTTTAAAACTATTTCCCTTCAAGTGAGAACAGTTATTTTACTATGCAATTCTCTTAATTGAAAACCTGTTGTTGGAATAAATAATAAAAAAGAAAGAACTTTTGTATGCTTCATTTTGTGTGCTTGACTCTAAATTTTGACCAAATAAATCATCCTGTTGTTTGCTATGCATCAGACCAAAGCTTATTATGTAGCGCACTCTTCTGAATACTCAATTTTTGAGCGTGCCTCTCATCATCTTTGAAGAAGGGCCACTGACCGCTCATCTAAGGGAGAAATTTAGAGAAGAGGTAGGAATTTATGAAAATCAAGTTTTAAAATACTTCATATTTCAGTGTGTTCTCTACACTTAACTTTTATTTTTCAGTTAGGAGTATGTCCTGTCCTTTAAAAATGTTTGTTTTTATTCTGTAACTTCCAGTTTTGGAAAGGAGGGTTTATATTAAAGACGAAAGCTAAAAATAAACAGCATTTCTGTTTAGGGAGAAAACACACCAAAAGCTTAGTCTAAATTTTGAGCACTATACTCATCATTGTCTGCCAGTACTCATATTGATACTTAACTTGAAATACTTGACCAGGGAGTGAACTTAGTACAAACTGTCCTTCATTATTCCAGAACAGTAGCTATGATAATGTGTGGGTAGTAATACTTTTTTTTTAGTGATTTATCCCATATATTTACAACTGTGAAAGGTACTGGAGGTACACTTGTGAAAACGGGCAGTGATACTGTTGGGTTCAGAGAGAGCAAGACTGACCGCTGGGTGGGCTGTTTGGCTTCTTGAGTCTGCAACAAGGCTTCGAACAATTTTATGCTTCTGTAGATGTACTTGTTGCCCATCTATTTTGTATCTTTCCTACGTCCTATAGTGCACAGTGAATATGTAGTAGGACTTGTGTATTCCTTTTCAGTTAGATATAGACCTGTCAAACATTTACGGGTCAGTATTTCATAGCCAGGTAATTGTAGTTAAGAACAATTGCTTTTCTGCTCCCTTTACTTCCCTGCTTCATTTGTCACTTTGTTGATCATTTTTCACTAAAAATAAACTGAGAAGTCTTTGTTTATATATATAAAAACTTTTTTTTTTTTTTTTTTTTTTTTACATTTGTGTGTGTGGAAAGCACCAAATTTTCTTTGGTACTACTTCTGGAGCAGTGCTGTCTTGCATTTCAGCAGTTACAGGTTGTGACCTTTCTGTAATGTTTTTGATGACAATCCTATTCAGTCATAAGTGGTTTGTAGTTTCTAATTTTGAAGCTTAATCGTGGGATTAATTTTGAAATGTAATTTTTTTTTTTTTCAGGAAAACGGTACAAAAAGGAATGCATGAATTTTAGAGCAAAATCTTAGAACCATATTAATTTATAATTAAGGTGAGCAGAGCAGCAGCAGGTGCTAAAGATAGGTCTCCTCTCTAGTTACTGCTCATCCTGTTGCTTTTAAAACTCATCTCAAAATAACTGGCCTGGATTTTTTTCCTTTAACAAATGTTTTGCAATCAAATATCTGTTCGTATGTGATTGGAATAACACGTTTGCTGTTAATGACACACAAGATCTTTAGGACATTATTATGTTCACCTTGAAACGTCAGGTTAATTTAGGTATGCAGTGTCTTAATCAGCGATGTTAACATTGCTATGGAAGTCAAAGCTCATGTTTATATTTTATTTGAAGGACGATTTCTCAAACAGCACTTCCCAGTAACACTTGTTAATGTCGTATTGTGGTGAAGTGACCGTGGTGCACAAAGACAGTTCTTCAGGCGCTAGTTTGGCCCAAAGTTTGATGACTGAGATCCCAGTAGTTTTAGGTGCACAGAAGGGTTCTGGTAGGTGAATTTGTTCATCCCAGATTATTTTTGTAAACCCTGGTAAATTATATTGCCTGTGACATGAAGCACCGAACAAGACTTGTTCTATAAAAGTGATTGGTGACAATATGCTGGTTTTCAGTTTGATTTCTATAATGGATATATTTTAGCCTAATTCTAACTATGCATTGTCACTCAAGAGTGTGCACCCCTCAAGTTTTCACATAACCTAAGAGCAGCATTAATTTTGTTACACACTTTGATGTGTAAAGTGGTAATATACCACCCTCTTTGACTCATGTCTCTCTGCATCTGTGTAAGCAGTGACTAGCAAAAGTAAAAACAAGATTGCTTATTGATGCACTGGTCCTGAAATGTCTGTAGGTGAGACTGTTCATCTGCTTGCAGGGATTAAAACCTATTTCCATTAAGCTTAGTGATATGTCATTCTTGCTGTATAAAGAGAGAACTACCTTTACTGAATTTCAGTGGGGAATACTAGTTTTGAGTGTGCATCCAAAAATACAAGTATGGAGTTAATAACTGCTGCTGGCAGCTTGGTTTCAGTTCTGTGCTCTAACAACTCAGGTATTACACCTGTATTAAGTAGAGTTCTCTCTTTACATTGTTTAACCGTAAAGGGGGCACATCATTTAAGTGATGCTTATCTCCAGATAACTTGCATTTTGCATAACCTAGTGCAAGTCACTGACTACAGCGATAGTCGCTTGACTCTTGTAATCATGCAAGAGATAACCCAGCTCTGCTTATTCCAAGTGGTAGGAAAAAAGTTAGTACCTAAGTTTTAAATGACTTGACTTTTAGTTTCGAAGCATGTTCTGCCATGGTAGTTTCTGAATGTGTACCAAAAAATGAAGAAAATTAGTTTGTCTCATTGTAAGAAGTTAGGAGCCAATAATTTTGTTAAACCTAGTATGTTGGAACATAGATGTTGGATTTAGGAACACCGTATTTTGCAAGGTCTGGGCTGGCAAACAAGGAATAAAAAGTCAGTAAAAACTCTGTGCTGACCAAAGACACTTGGAGATAATTTTACTTTTTATTTCCAGTGCTGCTGATGACACCAAATCATCTGTCTTAACATATACAAATCAAACAGTGAAAATATTTAGTGAGGCCTTGTCCTCTCTGCCAGATGTACCACAAGACACAAACATCTATAGTGACAGTTAATTTAGATTTTTAAGATAATCAATGCTCTCATTAGTGGTGGAGTTTGATTACTTTCAAGACCTTCCTCAAGGTGCAGCACTTCCCTGTGGTACACTGGGAGTGCTGTTTGTTCATCTTTCCTCTTTTTCATACTTTACATGTTCCTTTCCTTGCTTTTGGGAAGTGCCTTTCAGTCTGAGGGTCTGGAGTCATCCAAACTGACAGAAATTTGCTCTTAAACAAAAAAAAAAAAAAAACACACCCCATCTAGTACCAAAAAAGTGTATATATAATAAGAGAAGTTCATAATTGTTTCCAAGTGTGACTTTTCTGAGAAATGTGGCAATATGAAGTACAGTTCAGGATAAATATTTGTTATCCCTTTATAGATGGAACAAGTCTTCAGTCTCAGTTACTGCATCACTTCTCCTTCCTTGCTGCAGATGTCAACACTCTGGGTGTTTCTTTCCTTGCACTAAATGGCTTTCAGCTTGAGTATTTGGAATCATCCAATTCCTGAACAAGAGCTTGAGTCTGACTTTTTGTTTGGGGGTTTTTTAGCCCTGTCAACTGCAGTAGGTACCACAGCTTCGGTGGACTTATTTGAGTAGGGTCCTAAAAATCAAAAAAGTGGTTAATATTAGATGAGATGGATGATCTAGCAGACCTTCTCAGTATTTGAAATGTGTTATGCTAATGCCGTACAAGTTCATTCACATTGGCCCCGAAACATTGTAAACTAGAACAATATGAAAAATTGAGACCTTTAGTATATGATACCATGTTCTGCTTTTAATCTCCAAAGTCTCAATGCTTCAATTGGGACTTTGATTTGCTTTTTCTATCCAGCGGATTTGCTTTTTCTGTCCAATGGATTTGCTTTATAATTTAGGAACTGTTTTCTTTTTCTTTTTTTTTTTCTTTTTCTCCCTCCCAATTGCTACATTAACCTGGCACAATCAGACTATTTATTTATGTTATTTTTGTCACTTAAAGACCCAGATGCTTATTTTGTGTCATCTCTATACCTTCTTTGTTTCACTGCCTGGAACACAGTAACCAGGTATCGTAATACACAAGGTAGGACCTACTGATCCACTATGCCTCTGGGCTTTCTTAGCTCTGCAGAATCAGTAGAAAAAGTGGCAACAGCTGCTCTCAGAACATAAATGAGGAAGAAAGTGGTCCTTCTGTAGCAAGTTTTCAGGATGGAGTAAGCTGATTTGATGAAGTACTATGAAGCAGTTTTAGACTTCCAAGTTGTGTACCTGCAATATCACGATGTTAGGAATTTACACCTAAAATGCATATGTGCATACTTTAAACAACCAGAATATATGTGAAATGTTAATAAGCAATACATAGCTGAGCATTTGTAGGGTGGCAGTCACTTTTGCCCTTCACACAGCTAAGGTGCTGTAAGTAGTGCAGCAACACAACTGATGTTCTACAGCCAGTGAATGTGCCTGGAGTTTGGGGCTACGTGGTTGCCTTGCTGGTCTCACACTCTTGCCTGGTGGTCTTCCCCTGTTGGTCTTCAGGCATCCAGCTGATTCCAGCTGTAAGGTTCTGACTTGCAGTGTTTCAGCACCACCAGCTTCATGGTACGCTCATCAGAGATCTTGAACTTCCATTGGTTTTTCAACCAGCATTTTTTTTTTTTTCTCCTGCGACATTAGACAACTGAAAGCAGCAATTTAAAAAAAATAGGCCCCTCAGGTTTCTATATATAGCAGCTCTCAGATACCAAGAAAGCCAGCACTCTCATCTAGTCTGTTTTCAGCTGTCAGTGTTTGTAAATTAATATTAACAGAGTTGGCCTTAAGTAGAATTTTAAGTGCCGTCATGTTTTTTTTCCTTCTGCTTGCTGTTTCCAGCTTTTTTCCTCTTTTTGGCGTTTTTATTTCATTTAAAATAGTTGTCTATTTTTCAGCCTCTTTGCTTTTTTTCTTTATACTAATGATGAATTGACCTTCAGCAAAGGGAATTGTGGTTGTCACATTACTGAGAAGCACCTGACTTGCATCACAATCAGGCTGGTTTGGTGTCAGGCAGGGGGACTGGTTTCAGTTTTAGAGTTCTGTGCACACCATTTCTTATAAATTGAACATGAAGATTTGCATATATTGAAGTGATTCTTTTATACTTTTTTTTTTAATGAAACCAGTTAATTTTTTATTGACAGCATGGGGGAGGTGAGAAGGGGATTAAAGAGTCAATGACTGATGGAGTAGGAAAGGCAGAGTGTAACTGTATGGCTGATGTTAGAAGAGTTTATGAAGTTAACTGCTTCTGGTTTATATATTTACTCATAAAATAACACTATTTGACTTTTTATATACAACAGAAAAGGTATGGCAAAACATAGTTTTTACAG
Organism: Chlamydotis macqueenii; assembly: GCF_036417535.1. Classification (NCBI taxonomy): domain Eukaryota; kingdom Metazoa; phylum Chordata; class Aves; order Otidiformes; family Otididae; genus Chlamydotis; species Chlamydotis macqueenii. Next base: position 46,124,436 of record NC_141560.1, on the reverse strand, counting down.
AGGGTTTACAAATATAGTTTTATTTGTTTGATTTTGGTGACACTCTCCTGCAGAAAACGCTGCTCTGTTTCTTCTCCAGGGGTGCCACCTGAGTGTTCACAGATGCAAAAGTAGAAAGCGTACAGCAAAAAGCTGTAGTTTCACTTTGCTGAGAAATGGTGGAACAGGTTACCCTTACACAAGAGTTACAACCATGTTCTCTCTTCCTCCTAGCCAGATAAAAGAGTGAGACCTAAAAATACTCTTTTGTAACATGGGATCACTGCGTGGAGAAGAAAGGAGCCACTGATCTACTTTATTCACACTTTTCATATTTTTATGCTGCCAGTTGAAAAAAATAATGCTTTCCATATGCATGGAGCAGTACAATTTGCATTCATGAGAGTAGAATGGGGAACATACTTGTGAGTCTTGCATTTAATTTAAGCTTTCTTTGATTCGCTGTGTGCTCCTTAATTCATTTGTACATGAATTGTATATGTATATTTTCACTCACCAGTGACTGAAATAAAGGAAGGAGGGATCTGAGAGCAGCAGCTTTGTACACAGAATGTGTTTTTTCTGCGTGGTGACAGCCTTCCCACGTGACGACAGGCAGGTGCCCCATCCGTGTCTCGGTCCCATAGCTGTGCGGTGGGGTTCAGGGCAGCTCCCAGCCTCCCAGACACGTGGAGGATCCTCTCTTTACCTGTGCGGTGCTGGGGGTTGGCTGAGGGAGCAGCTCTCTAAACACTTCTTGCCCTGGAAGACTGGCAAGTGATCATTAGTGGAAAATCAGAGATCTTTGGTTAAAATGTATTTGAGATCAAAAACATTGCTACAAAGTTGCAGGTGACTACGCTTTAAAGTCTCTGAAAGCTTAACAGTGTTTCACTGAAGGATGCTCAAAGGCTGCTGTTGCAAGTTTGCACTTTTTTTTTTTTTTTTTTTTTCAATCTGCTCATTACTGGCTCTACGTTTGGATTTTCCAATGTTATTCCTAGATCTTTGTATTTGGTGAAATCTGAGCCTATAACCTGACCACAGAACTACAGATGTTAAATTTTCAGCTGAATGAACTTCTGATTTTTTGTACAGATTAATACCCTTAGCTTTTGTCTGTTTAATGAGCTAGTCTTACCTACGTCCTGTCTGTTGCTGACACAGAAGGTCAGAGTCTGGCCATCCCATATCAGTCGGCCTTGGCCCTTTTTCTCTTGCACGTAGCATAGTGAGCCTTACGCTGTCTAAGTGAAGTTCGTATAGCAGGCAACTCCCACGTATGGTGCAGTGTCACTGAAAATATGTCTGGACAATGTTCATTGGAGTGACTGCCAACACAGTAATTTTCTATGTACTATGCACATAGATACCTTTTTCTTTCATTAGTAGTTCACACTGTATACCTAATAACATTGTTTCCTGTAACTGTTTTAGGTGGTCTGCCTTGTCAAGAGGCAGATCAGCTTTTTAATCACCAAATGAAGTCTTTGATACCTGATAGAATTATCCTAATAAATCATATGTTGAAAACTAGAAGACTGTAACTTCCTTGGTACAGCTTCTGCGCTTATATCCAGGAGGAGAGGTCTTACAGTAAACTTTTCTCTTTCAGGCCACTGTCATGACAAAAATCCAGATGACAGTCATGACAAGGAGAAATACTTTGATGACCACCATGAGCCAGTTACAGCAGTGACAGAAGGACACTCTGAGCGAGGTACAGAAGATCCAGAAGTCCTTACTCAGAGTTCAGCAAGGGATCCCGCCTTCTTGAGGCTGGAAAGTAAGTCAGTCTTACAAAATCAGTGCTGACAAATGAATCAATTTCTAGATTTTTCAGAAGAGCTGTCTTCCTTTCTCCAAGAAGCTATGATTTCCCTCCTGACCCCCTCATCTGTAAAATGACAAGTAAGGTTTAGAACCTGTTTCATTCTGTTCACTGTTCTTCTTTTCCAATTCTTACATTAAAATGCATTACATCAAAAAATGAGATCAAGGTTTAGATGCTTTCCAAGCTATAGGATGTAGTTTCTTGCAAGGCTCTACAAACAGGTGTTGGTTTTACCTCAGTGAATTCTATATCAGCTGTGCCAGACAGAAGGGAAGAAAAACAGTGCCTATGGCTAAGATACAGAGCACTTTGTTCAGGGTGTAGAGAAAAGACACCAATCTCAAACAGGCAGAATTCTGGTTTGGAAAGGAAACTGATGAAAGTGGTCTGGAGGTGTTGATTTTTGAACCAAGAGTGGGTGATTCTTTGCAGTGGGGAAGTCTGCATTCTCCAATCCCCTTCTCCATTTGCAGCGTGCAGTGAGTAGTGATATTTGTGCAAGTGGTAAAGTCAGGTCACAGAAAAAAGATCCTTTTTATACAATTTGAGGAAGCAGCAGGCAGAGAATTTTTGACATTTTTATGGTATTCCCTCTTAGACGCAGTCACTGCAGAAAGCAACGGTTCAGAAGGAATGGAGCCGTTAGAAGATGATCAGATGTCTGAAGAGATGCTGGCTTTGGTGGATGAGTTTGAAAACTCTTGGCCTCAGGAAGCTTTTGAAGGGGCACTGGAGGTGAAAGGTCGTCGGATGGACTTGCAGGGAATCCGAGTCCTAAAGAAGGGATCTCAGGATGGACTGGCTAGCTCCTGTTTTGGGGACTGTGGTGATGATGATGAAGCTGAATGGGTACGTTTGAATGAGTTTATTTATGTCTTGTACCAACTTATTATTGTGGAGGAGGGAAAGATGAGGACAGTTCAGGGAGTTTAACGCTGGAATATATATAGGAACTTCTGCTACGGGCCTAAAAGAGCTGTCTCCTGACTCGTATGAAATGAACCAGTAGTTTCAGTCCATCTTCTAAAGGAAAGGCTTCCACATCACTAAAATTGACATTATGTAGTCTGGAGAAAAAGACGCTGAGGGGACACCTTATCGCTCTCTACAACTACCTGAAAGGAGGTTGTAGCGAAGTGGATGTCAGTCACTTCTCTCAAGTAACAAATGATCGGGTGAGAGGAAACAGCCTCAGGTTGTGCCAGGGGAGGTTTGGATATTAGGACAAATTTCTTCCCTGAAAGGGTTTGGCAAGTATTGGAACAGGCTGCGCAGGGCAGTGGTTGAGTCATGATCCCTGGAGGTAGATTTGGCACTTAGGGACATGGTTTAGCAGTGGTCTTGGTAATGTTAGGTTAAAGGTCTTTTCCAACCTAAATGATTCTATGATGTGGTTAGCATGAAAACAATGTAATATCTGTTGTCATCGTGTTACAAACAAAATTTATAATGAAAAATGCCTTTCCATTCTTTAGCAGTTAAACTGGGTTTCTGCTATGTTGGAGACAAAATTATGTACTTTGTTTTCATGGTGTGATGCAGTGAAAGTGAGCAGGCTTTTGAAGAATGAGTTGAGATGGGAGGGGAGGGAGAGAGAGGAAGATCTCATCTTTAACATCATTGAAATTGAATCTTTCAGCTAAAACAAGTACTGTGTTGGAGCAGATAATGTTCATGGTGTTTCTTAATGTTAACCTTGCCAATACTGTTCTGGCAGATCACTTTTCAGGTCAAACGTTTAAAGAAACCAAAAGCTGAAAGCTTGGATCTCCAGGAGCCAGCTGGGAGAAACGGGGAAGAAGAGACTAGTGGAGAAAATGAAAACTTTTACCAAACTGCCCTGGAGATCAGTGGACCAAAGATACCTTCCCCTGGACCAATAGGTAACCTGCTATTTCTAAAGAGAGAGAGTCGTTTGCAACTTTTGTGTTAGTCTGGTTTATTTCCTTTGCAGCTTTTATATTACACTGGTTTATTAGCATAAATATGCTTTATAAACACTATGTAGTGAAATACGGCTTCTAGATGAGTACGTGGAAAAATTAGAAATCTCTTCCGTCTCCACCTTCTTCCTGAAGTGCCGCATAACTTTATCTGCTGAATGAAAACGTTCAAGTTAATTCCCAGAACTTCTGGGGATGAGGTGGTAAGAGTGGAGAATGAAAGAGGTAGATACTGTGAAAGAGAGAGGAAGTTTTAATGATATTTTTCTTAAACTAATTTCTCCATCCATTCAGTTTTAATCAGATGAGAGACAACCCTTCGGGGACAAATGCAAGATGAGAGCTTGAGTTGATTACTGACTAAACATAAGACACACAACTCAAAAACAAAAGGCAGAAAACTTGGTCTAATAAAAATAAAATTTAAGTGTTCTGCTCTAATTGATTTGGTGATATTATAAGAGAAAACTTAGAGACTCTCATCCAGAAGACTAGAGTTACAGAAGAGTAGAGTTTAACACCAACATAGATGAGATGGTTTGGGGAGAGAGGTGGACTCTTTGCTAGCTGAGTAACAGGAATTGGAGAGTGGTCTATTATTACGGTGCAAGCTAGTTCCACTGATGTCTTCAGGTGGACAGAAATCATCAGCACATGATTGCTTGGGATGAAGTTTAGAGCTGCTAGAACCTAATGATGCCAAAGAACACCACCACTTTTGTCTTATCTTGATTTCAACTGAGGTAAAATCTTTATGGTGTAGGGCTGATGTTTTAGTGATATTTTTACATTTCAGTCCTTGACAATTTGATGACCTAGAAAGTGACTTCACATTTGCAAGACTTGTGCATTAAATCTTTAACAAGCTCTTTTTTTAGCAACTGACGAATGTAAGTTACTGAATTAAATATTTAAATAGAGGGAAGGGAGTACATGAAAACAGACTATCATTTATGAGCACACACCCATACTTTCCTTTATGTATCTTCTTTCTCCCAAGCTACTTTTGTGGCTTTATTACATAGCATCCCTCGATTGTAAAGTAGTTACCTTCCTGATGCTCCGTTCAGGCAGGGTCCACTGACATCCTCTTCACAAGAACTAAATCATCAAAAGTTCAGGTAACTTATTGGAGGTCACCTGGGGAGTTCCTGGTAGAACAAGGAAATGATGCTAGCTGTCTTACGTTTGACTGCCTCTCAGATTACTGAACTATCTCTGTGTAGTGTTTCCATACCTCTGTCTTTTGCTGTTCATGCAAATAAGAACTCGCAATCAGGTAGTTCACAGTGCTGGTGAGGAGAGCTGATCATTCCCCTCTGAAGTTTCTGAGTGTTACTGGAAGTTAGTTTTCCTTTAATCAGAATACTTTACAAGATGTGGTATTACAAACTTCATTGTTATTTTGTGAAATTATAGTGAAGCAGTTTACTATACCTTGGATTGGAGATAGAATTTGCATCCAAATGGGCAAAATTTCAGGTAACTAGAAATAAATACTGAAATACTGCCTACATAGCTAGTGCAATAGACTGGCACGTTATTAAACTTGGCTTCCAGCTGTGCAAATTTATGGCTACAATGGATTTTTCTTATATTCTGAACAGTTCCAATGTTTCTGATGTGAGAGGAAAATGTTTCCTAACAGTTAACACGAGCTGGATTCCTAGAACTTGCTGTAGTATCCGCCAAATATAAGGGAAATATTTCAGTAGGCTTTGGTTCAAATGTGAAGATCAGGTTCTTGTTTCTCCCAGTGATCTCTTTTTAACGTAAAAAAACTTATTTAACCTTTCCCTGCCTCAGTTAACTTCTCTGCAAAATGGGAGGGCTGAAGTGAGAGCTACCTTGAGTGTAAGAATGCAGTAAAAGCCACTATTGGTCTTAAACAATATTCATTTAAAAGAAACGTCAGTATTTTGCACCTGGAATTGTCAGAAGATGGAGCAATCAACTTTTATTAGTTTTTACTGTAGCTGTTAAGCATAAATGATGACTCACTTGCTTAAAGGACATTTAAGCAGAGACATTACCTGTAAACAAGAGTGGCAATCGTTCTTAATTTGTAGCTATTGAAAAAGTGTAATGAAACAAGTTTTAAAACCCTGTCTCATAATCTGTCTTACATAGGATCCAGTTCTGTCTTTGGATCCCATAAGTTCCATTCTGTGCATTTAGGTTCAGGAATGTTCTTAAAGAAATCTGGCCGCAGGACTATGACTTGTGTAATATAGGGAATGTATCCACTGGTATAAAATATTTTGTAAATCATTGTACTGAAGTAGAATCTCTTCTGCTTCCAGACAGTTTCTTCTATTTTTTTTTTTTTTTTTTTTCCCCTCAAGGAGAAAGGCGTGACTATCGTAGCCTTGGCTGGCCAAGTCCTGATGAATGCCTGAAACTCCGTAGGGTAGAGCTTACGACTGTAGCCAGCACATGGCTTGCTGTTTCTGCTAAAAACATTGAGTAAGTATCTTCTATATGAATCTTAACTAACTTACTCTCACAAAGCAAGAAAGTTACATGGCCTTCCATGTGCATAAACTGAAGATTTGAGTATTATTTAAGAAATCACTGCCAGGATTTCAAATAAATTTGAAAATATTATGTGGTATTTCATCAATGGGCTTGCAAAGAAGAGTGCAAGTGCAGATGGAAGATCTAGTTTATCTTGCTGCTTGAGCTACTGAAATGAGATTCTGCCAGGTTCTGGGCAGTTTACACTCATTAGAGAACTTTGTAATGACTTTTCTTTTTTCTTCTCCTGACTGATTTAACTTTTTCTATGACCTTTGTAGCATTACAGAACACATTGATTTTGCCACACAGCTGCAAGAACCAGCCATGGAGCCCCTTTGTAACCCAAATCTACCAGCCAGTATGCATACTTTGGACCACCTGCAAGGTGTCTCTAGTCGAGCCAGCTTGCACTACACTGGAGAAAGTCAACTGAAAGAGGTATGCCAGAGTTGAAGGCTGTCACACAAAAATGGCCACACCATGGCAGATTCAAGGCACATTTAGCTCAGTGGCCTGTCCCCAAAAGTGACCTTCACCAAGTGAATGCCTGGATAAAACCGTAAGAACAGCTGTTAAAGCCTATTGCCATATTATAAAAACAATCAAGCTGAAAGCAAGATTTTACCAGAATATTTTCCCAGCTATCAACAATCTGGCCTGAGAGAAATCCTGAAACACCATTAGTGTCTTTGTATTTATAGCTCTTGATGGATGAATTAGTGAAAGAATACATTTTTGAGCATACATAAATTTCTACCGTTCTTAGTATTCAGTGCCACGGAGGTATAACACTGTGGGATGATACTGATAGTATTAATTGAAGATAGACAGTGATGTTTAGGTTGGAACAGGTTACAGCATTTGTAAAAGGCTGGGGAAAAAAAAGCAACCAACAAGTGAGGGACATCTCTTACCAGGTTCCAGCATCTAAGCACTTGTTATTCCTTTTTCCACAGGTGCTACAGAATCTTGGCAAAGACCAGTACTCACCACAGTCATTAGAACAAGTTGGTACTCGAATAGCGAAAGCTCTGGAAAAGGTACGTGTAAATGAGAAAAATTAGAAGTCTGGCCTACCACTCATGACAGACGTAGTGGTCAATCCAGTCTCAAACCGATTGTCTGAAATCCCAGTCAAGGAATGTATTAGTACTTGGACTAGGGATTTGCGTAATGCCCTCACAGGTATTTTGTTGAGCTGTATCCTGTGCTTACACTGTCAAGTGTCTTGCGTCTCTCTCTACTGAAAGCTAAGCTTGTCAAATTTCCTAATGTTTCCAGCCCTGCAGTGAGCAGTGTTGCTGGTTGTTGATATATATAAAACTGTTTCAACAGTTCTCAGCCTTCTTCTTTCTTTTTGTGCTACATTGCCTTGGAGTTTATGGAAACTTGAGTTAAGCTACAGCTCACATCTCCAGTCACACTCCTGGCATGCAGTGGTCAGATAGCAGGCAGGGGCTTCCTTTCTTCTCTGCCTGCTTCCTTTTACTTTATGCAGTGTTGGGCTGAAGTGTCAAATGCATTCAGGCCACAGGTACGGCATCATGTGCAGGGCTCCACTTCCTGTTCTCCCCTGAGAAAGCCAGGCTTCCTAGTAGATTAAGGCTGTGAAGGACCTCAGCTGAGGTGAAACTTGGCTACTTTGAAATAGTTTAGTGCTAGTTTTAAGTGTAACACCCTCTAACTCAGTATACCAAACAAATTGGAAGAATGAAAGACAGTACGTCAGCTGAGGTTCTTAGGAGGAGATGATTTGGGACATAATTTTCCCAGGATCTACAAGGTAGATAAGGATGCAGGGATTGTTGTTGTATGTTTCCAGCTGGCAGGGAGGATATCCTAAACCATTATAAGAAAAGGGCTCAGAAAAAACAGTTTGGTGCCTTTAGCCTATTCTACTGAAAGCCGAGGTACTACTGTGCTTTGAAACCAAAACCAATATCATAGAATGGTTTGGGTTGGAAGGGACCTTTAAAGGTCATCTAGTCCAACCCCCCTGCAGTGAACAGGGACATCTTCAACAGATCAGGTTGCTCAGAGCCCTGTCCAGCCTGATTTAAATGTCTCCAGGGATGGGGCATCTACCACCTCTCTGTGCAACCTGTTCCAGTGCTTCACCACCCTCATCACAGAAAATTTCTTCCTTGTTATCTACTCTAAATCTACCCTCTTTCAGTTTAAAACTATTGCCTCTTGTCCTATGTCTACAGGCCCTGCTAAAAAGTTTGTCCTTGTTTTTCTTATAGGCCTCTTTTAGGTCTGAAAGGCCACAATAAGGTCACTCAAGAGCCTCCTGTTCTCCAGGCTGAACAACCCCAACTCTCTCAACCTTTCTTCATAGGAGAGGTGCTCCAGCCCTCTGATCATTTTTTTGTGACCCTCCTCTGGACCCACTCCAACAGGTCCATGTTTTTCCTGTGCTGAGGGCTCCAGAACTGGACACAGTACTCCAGGTGGGGTCTCACCAGAGCAGAGGGGCAGAATCACCTCCCTCAACCTGCTGTCCACGCTTCTCTTGATGCAGCCCAGGATGCGGTTGGCCTTCTGGGCTGTGAGCACACGTTGACGGCCTATGTCTAGCTTTTCATCCACCATACCCTTAAGTCCTTATTGGCAGGGCTGCACTCAATCCTTTCATCTTCCAGCCTGTATTCATACTGGGGGTTGCTCTGACCCAGGTGCAGGACCTTGTACTTGGTTAGAAGTTAGTTGCACTCATGTTAGAAAACGTTAGTTTTCTTTCCTCTTTAGACCTATACTAACTTTTTTCTCCTGCATGCTACAGTTCCCCCTGCAGACAGCAAGTTTTATCCAAATAAGCTGAAAATTTAGTGCTGAGGTCAGAAGCAGAATTCTCAGTAAGACCAACTGTGCTGGAAATAAAATGCAGTTATTCTGTCTACTAATCTCATTCAGTATTCACAAGAGCTAATTAAACAAATCAAGATGGCTACTTATCTAATTGCATATGTGAGCATAAACATTCATTTACTGTATCTGAGTCCACAGAATTGAAGCACATAGTATTTTCCTTTCTAACACGTGACATGGGAGTCAGCCAGCTAGAGGCACCAAACTTAATCAGCTAGACTTGTCAGGCTTCTACTCTGAGCTGCATCCCAGAGCATCCGTTCTCTTTGCAGTGACTACGGAGAACCTATGAGTCCGATCAGCTAACTTAGCTAAATTTTTTGCTTTATGGTGGATGATGTGTATACACATCTAGATGCTCAGCATCAGGCAGCTGGCTAGCAGCTGTTGTGGCTGCTGGAATTGTTGTTTCTGTTGTTGCTCTTCCTTTCTTAAGAAAATGATGTTGCATTTGGAAGTTGTTTCATTTGGCAATCTCATTTACCTGGCTATTGCATATATGTTAGAAACTTTTTGCTGCTTTGAAATAGTTTAATGCTAGTTTTAGGTGTAACACTCTCTAACTCAATATATCAAATACATTGGAAGAGTGAAAGACAAAATGACTGTTCACTACAGGTGTTAACATGACTGGTTTTTGTGTTCTTCTTTTGCCAGAATCAGACTTCATGGGTCCTCTCTAGCATGGCAGCTCTTTACTGGAGGGTGAAAGGCCAAGGAAAGAAGGCAATCGATTGCTTACGGCAGGCATTGCACTATGCACCCCATCACATGAAGGTGTGTACGCATGTGCCCGCTACTCAGATGAAACAATGTTTTGCTTGTCACAATAGAGCTTTCACAGGCTGTTGTTAAGGCCAGCACTGTGTGTCCCAAGTGTCTGTATTGTATTAGATACTAGCTAGTTGTGGTGAAACCTCAAGACTCTCACCACCTGTTTAGTGTGCACTGTCTGATTTTTAAAATTAATAGTAAAAAAAAAAAAGGACAACTGCAAAAGAGGTTCAGTGGAATCTCCTGCAGTTCGGTGGGTTTGACACCCTTCTGAATAACGCAGGCTTGAACTTTCCCATGTTATGCAGGACTTTGATTCTTCATCAGCCTTTGTCTGAACAACAAACCTAAGATGTGGGGAGTATATGTTCTGGTTGTGCTTTTAAAGAGGGGAGGAGGTGATATCTAAACAAAGAACTTAAATGCTTAAATCTTAAGTGTTTGAGCTGTGAATCTCAGCTGGACACTTGTGCCTGACTTTGTGCAGCAGTTCTGTGCTTTGCTCCAAAAAAGGCTGTACTTTGGACATAATCTTTTGTTTAGCATTTCAGTTTACTAAAGTCCTTTATACCCTTCATCTTGCCACATAGTATGCTGAGCATTATAATGTCTGTTCTTAAACACCAAGATGGCTCTTGCGAAATGATAAATGCAACACAGGCTCCTCACTCAACATTGCAGGTTTCACTCTGGGACCTGAGCAACAAATTGTGCAGCACTGCAAAATGTATACTCCTTTTTGAATCTTGGTCTTAAGTCTTTCTTTGAAAAGCAAGAGACAGAGTAGTTCACACTCTCAAAATATTATTAGGAGGATTTAGCCATTAACAGTAGAAATGCCTCAACTCAGAAATGTACATCCTGTGTATCTATGTCCCCTGTAATTCTGTCTCTTTGCATTTGTCCTTTTACAACGAAGTTGGAACCAAGATCTAGCGCAACAAGCTCTTGCTTATTTTCTTGTCTTTCTATGTAAATGGGAATGGTTCCTCAGAAACAGTGCCCTTAACTGCGCGACTTGTAAGTCTCAGAGTACAGATTGGAAACTACAATTCGGCAAGATAATGGTGTAGCTGTTTTCTAGAGATGTGATATTATGTTGCTTGGGACTGGCTTACTCTCCAAATTTGTGCCTTGTTTTTATCCCCCATACTGAAGCTGCCTCCAGAGAAAACTGTGGGTCTTGTTTGTAAAGATACAGCTGCAACTTGAACTCAGTGAGAATTTGCACTGAATGAACAGCTTAATACTAATACTTAATATTAATACTTAATATTTTGTTTTATCCTCATCTTTGGTTTTACGCACTCTTGCTACTTTCTCTTGCCTCTTCTCATGTAAATAAAAGGTAATTAATTTTCCTGTGGGCTTCTTTTGTGATTGTGCCTTCCATAATATCTGCTTTGCAAACATCAACGACTTACCCACCAAACGTACTCCTTGCCTTGTAGCAGTCAAGGAGGCAGGGATCAAATACATCCAAAAATTTTATTGTCCTGTTGAGGGCACCTAAGACTTGCTACTAAGTAGTATTTTGTCCTTTGAAGGTGTGAAGCCCAGCTCCCTGAGAGTCTGTTATGGCTGTCAGGGCTCAACGGTTTTGTCAGTCAGACAAGGTCACAGTCTGGAAATCCAGGAAATAAAATCATACCATCAGTGACTACCTGAGAAAATTTTATTTATAGCTGTTATCCAGCATCATACAGAAATTCTATGTCAGAGGCAGGATAAAAACCAGTGCATCAGCTGCACTAGTGGTTAGATGCTTTTTTCACTTCCCTGCTGTCCCCTTTTATTCATATTCCTTCCCCTTTTATGCAAGAGTTGAAGGAGGGTGGCCAAACAAACAGCTTTTTTTTTTTCTTTTTTTTTTTTTTTTTTTTCCTCTCAGAATGTGTCTCATCTTTCGGGAGAAAACTAGTGAAAGAGCATCTAACTTTTTAGTTGTTTGTGTAACAGTAGTGTTTGTTACTATTGTGAGCAGATGTATGTATGTGAGGTTTTTTGTCTATAACTGAGGTCCAAATGCCCTTTTATAGTAAAATAGATCTGACTCATCACTTTCAAAGTCACCAGGTAGTGGAGTGCGCAGTAATCAAGTGAGAGTGGCCAGTGGGGAAATATTATGTTTGTCTTGCTGATCCTGAGACAGTTTCAATGGAAACAACCTCACTGTTTATCGCTTGCTCTTCTCTTCTCTTCCAGGATGTACCACTAATAAGCCTAGCAAACATCTTCCACAACGCAAAACTCTGGAATGATGCCATCATTGTGGCTACCATGGCAGTGGAAATAGCACCACACTTTGTGGTTAATCATTTCACACTGGCAAACGTCTACGTAGCAATGGTGAGTGTGCTGTCACCCAGTTATGTCTTGTGTTTGCTACAGTACTGTTCTGGTTTTGTTAGTGAGGGGGGGCCTAAGGTGGTAGCTTCTGTAGGAAACTGCTAGAAGTCGCTCCCCTTTGTTCAGTGGACTCGGCCAGGCCTAGGGCGGACCCGCTGCTGGCCAAGGCCAAGCCAATTGGTAGCAGAATGTCCCGTGATAACGCCTCTGCAATAACGTATTTAAGTAGGGGAAAACAGGAAAAAAAGGAGGAGAAGATGTGAAGCAGCTGAGCGGGGGGCAGAGAGGGGGAGGCGCGAGCCTCATGGGCCTTGCAGGCCTCACCCTCTGGCCTCCCGCCGGGCAGCCGACTGGGCCCGACTCGGCCCGGCCCGGCTGCAAGAAGTGGAGAGGAGATGAGAAGTGAATAAGATGTAAAAAGGATCCTGAGAGACGTCTGCCAGCCTGTTGTGAGGAACAGCTGCAGACGCCAAGATCAGTGAAGAAGGAGGGGGAAGAGTAACATGGCTCCTGGCCAAGATTCCTCTGCAACTCGTGGTGAAGACCGTGGTGGAGCAGGTTGTCCCCCTGCAGCCCATGGAGGTCCACAGAGGGGCAGAGATCCACCTGCAGCCCGTGGAGGACCCCACGCCAGAGCAGGTGGAGGCCTGAAGGAAGCTGTGGCCCATGGAGGGCCCGCTGGGACAGCTGTTCTAGAGGGACTGCACCCCGAGGAAGAGATGACCCACGCCGGAGCAGTTTCACGAAGGACTGTGGCCCATGGGAGGGACCCCACGCTGGAGCAGAGGAGGAATGCGAGGAGTTCTTCCCCTGACGATGATACAGCGGCGTAAAACAACGCGTGATGAACTGACCGCGACCCCCATTCCCTTTCCCCCGAGCCGTGCTGCTTGGGAGGGGAAGGTAGTAGAGATAATGTTAAGCCCGGGAAGAGGGAGGGGTGGGGGGAGGTTATCTTGTTCCCTGTCTCATTCTCCTGCTAATTTTAGAAATAAATGAATAGTTTTCCCCAAGTCGAGTCTGTTTTGCCCGTGACGGTAACTTTAAGGATTTCTCCCCGTCCTTATCTCAAACCTTGAGCTGTTTTTTCTTATATCATCTCCTCCTGTTCTCTCGGAGGGTGGGGGGAGCGAGAGACAGACTGCGTAGTCTGGTCCTGATCGGGGCTGAACTACGACAAGTACATACATATATGTGTATTTTAAAGATCTTATTCTCACACATAATGTTGGAGGAGCAACATTCAAGAAATTCAGGTAGGATAGGATCAATCCGAAATAATTTTTTTTTTATTTTTCTTTTATGCCAGAACTCTTATTACTCATTTTACTCTTATTCCTCATTTAGTACTTGAAGGCCAACGTTTTTATAAGCTGACTTCAGAATGCTGTCTGCAAAGCTTTGTTAAGACAGCAGCAAACAATTGATAATTTTGGTTGACTGCCCATCTAAACACAGGATATTTTTATAATACTGGGAAATTAATGATAAATTGGATCTCTGTCCTGAAGAGCTGAGCTTAACATAATAAGTGAAACCTCATTCAGAGTTGTGATGAACAAACACAATGGAAGTTTAATTTCAATATTTGGATTATCAACACCCAAAATAATTCTGATTGAACTCAAATTTCTTCATACTGTCTATATATTCTAATCTGCAATGTAGCTTCCAGTGCTTTCTCTGAACACAAAACGTTCATTCCTTTTATCTTACTAATGCTGTATTGGTTCCTGTGTGTTTCAGCCTTATCTTTAACAGGGCCAGTGTATTTGAAAGGCAAAAGAGGCACCATTAAACTGAGACACAGTTGATATCTATGTCTGTGTCAAAATTATTTTCAATTACACATGTTCTTATGTGTCCCTGCCAGTTTTCAGCACTTGTCATAGATTTGTCTTTAATGTTTTACTCCTGTGGTTGAGGGGGTCACAGAGATAACAGGACAAGTTGAGCAGGTAATCATGGAATATGGCTATCAGGGTTGAGAAGAGTTGAAATGCACAGTGTTGTCAAACACACAAACTGAAAAAAAAGCATGAATTGGTTCTATTAAGGTATAACTTCGGACAATTGTTTGAAAGAAACTAAGTAGAAGTTTGATGCTTTAGTTGCCAATGTCTTTTTAAAGTTAGCACAGTACCTAAGGATAACTTCATTCTCCCTGGGTCTGAGAGGCATCTCGGTGAAGCCCCATATTCATTATATGAAACAACTGTAGCAACAGGACAAAATTTATCTTCTGGATCAAATCATGCTAACATAAAGACAAGTTAGTTTATTTACAACATATTTAACCTGTTGAGAGCTGACTCTGGCCAACAGGTTGTAGGAGATGTCATGCTAATTAATAATATAGCATTATAGCATATATCAGTATAGCATTATTCTGTTATAGAGGCCAAGGTTCCTTTAGTTGAAAAACTTTTCAGTAAGTTGGCCATGTAAAGAACTGAGAACTTTGGATGAATGCTATAGAAACTATTGGGAATCTAAAGGAACATCAGAATAATCAGATCACAGCAAATGTAAATTATTACATCTAAAAACTGAAAAATCTGGTTCCTGTTTTCACTGCTGTTTGTCAGTGCTCCCACAAACTAACATGGGATTTTCTGTGTAATTCCTGTTGAAACTGTATTAGAATACACTTAAAAAAAAAAAAAAATCAAAACTTTACAACTCACATTGATCTAGTTAGTGTTTATAATGTGGCTAGAAATTATTACCTCTGCTGGACAAATAAAGTTAGTGAGAAAAGGAACTTAAGAGAACAAAAACAGTGTTGAAAGTGACTGAAAAATCCAGAATGTTTTGGGTCTTTCCCCCTTTTGTTTTTCTTTTAATACGCTATTGGATGTTGGTGTTAATAGTTAATGAAAAAGAGGAGTGGCATAGGTAATTAGATTTCAGCTGTATAAAAACAGATGTTATTTCAGCATGAATGCTTCTTACTGCCTTTCTGGAGTCCAGCTTATCAGTTGAAATTGTCTAGCTTGTGTGTGCTCTTAAAGCTTTGTTTGGTTGTTTTTTACTTTGAGTAATCTTTTAAAAATAATTTCAAGTTGTTTCTAAAAATGTTGACTTTTCAAGCAAAGTTGATGTTTTTGCGTTGTCTAGGACTTTAAAGCTTGATCTGTGTAAATTCTGATTGAAATCTTTTTTTAAAAGTTACAGCAAGAACGCTAAGACCTACTATTGAAAGGAAAAGGCAAGAACATTGGTCAGTAATGCTTAGCAGTGATTTGACTCCCTTCTATGGAGTATGCAGAACTGGGTCATTAGCCCAAGAAAATATCAGAGTTGTTTGGAGGAGGAGGGAGAATCCTAAACTACAAGGATTGGTTCAGTTGCTTTTGTGCATACTATACTGCTCAGCTACTTAGGACAGGAAGGGCATAGGAAAATGTACGTGTTTACTGTTTTTTAGAATCTAACTCTTTGCAATCTTTCTTTCTTTCTTTACAGGAGGAGTTTGAAAAGGCAATGAAATGGTACGAGTCAACACTAAAACTTCAGCCGGAGTTTGCCCCAGCAAAGAATCGAATCCGCACCATTCAGTGTCATTTACTTATGAAAAAAGAGCGACGGTCTCCTTAGAGATCAGCATCTTTCTCTTTTTTAAAAGTTGTCATTATTCTCTATTCTGCTTTTAAGTGTGCTAAGATAAATTGATGAATCAGTTTTTAACAAGACTTTTAAAAAGAGATGGAATTCGGATCAAGGGTTCTTTTATTTTTTTCCTCAAATATAGGAGCATCTTTGGAAAATATATTTCACAGACCATAATTTTAAAACATCCATGTAAATATTAAACTGAGAAACTTCCATGAGTCCATGACCACCTGTACTGAGACCCAGGCACTGTTAGTTTTTCCTTAATGCTCAAATTGGCATCAGATTCAAAATGACTTGCTTCATGTCTTACGATCGAGGTCAATGGAAATGCAAAGCACACACCCATACCAAATAGTAAGAGGAGATAATCAGCAACTCGTCCATATGCTTTGTCCAGTCTTGTTCAGTCCATACCACATTACCTGCTTTTTTGGAAGGAGAGGGACAGGATTTTAAATGTTTATAAGAAACATTAGGAACATTAAGCATTTCTTGAATTGTTTGTTTCTGTTGGGGGATGAGGAGGGAACAGCAGGACACTAAAGTCAAAGTGGTTTTTAGTCTTACTCGCAGAAAAAAAAAAATCAGTAAAAATCCCAATAACATGTTTTATATTTGTCTATATATTCACAGCCCTCTGCCTCCCTGAATGGTTGATTTACTAATTATTTGTTCACTGTACTTTTAGCCATTTCAGAATAAGGTGCAAGTTTATGCTCACTCTGAGCTGCATTTTCAGCTGCCGAGGAGGAGGAGGGAGGCGGTGTCAAGGTATCATCAGCAAATAAGTCAGGTGGAACATTTCCAAATCAGTTCTCTCTTTGGTTGGTGGAGGACATGATTCTCCAGACATCATTCATTGTTGAATCAACAAGGGCACATATTTGAAATAAAATAAGTTGTTTATGAACAAAACACAGCTTCTCCTCTAATCTTTGTGTCATGCGCCGTTTGCAAGAGTCGAGGCTTGGGGAGCCTTCCAAGGAGCCTTTTCCCCAGGAGCAACAGAGCTGAGAGGTAGGAAAACCTTTAACACTCCTGATTAGACAATTATTTTCTCTATATCCATGGAAAACTTCCCACACCTCTGTGCCTGACTCCTTTTACGTGGCAGAAGAGAATAAGGGAAAGTTAACTATATCAGCTGTCTGTCACGTAACCTATCCTCCAGATTTAGTGTTAAACATACTGCTTAGTGATTCTTTTTAAAGAACTAACAATGTTTATGAACTTACTCTTTTTTTTTTTTTTTTCCAATTTTCTTCCTCTTTCAGTAATGCAAATTAAGAGCAAGTACAGCAGTGGTGGAAACTATGATGTCAATAATTTTTTTTAATACTTTAACTTTTTACTTCATAAAAGGATCTCTGAATATGCATAATTGAAGATGAGCAGTTCTAATGCAGATTTTACCTCTCTTTTACTGCAAGTAATTTTTGTTCATCTACAAAGCCTGACAGAGGTATGAGCAAATGCTACTGTTGGGTTTATTTTTATTTTAAAAAATGGGTGAATGTGTTAAATTTTTGTCAACAGAGCCAACAGTATGTCAAAGCCTTCCCTTCCCAAGGCTCCTTGAAGGCTGGATGTTGTTGGCTGGAGATGGGCAAAGCTGTATCTATATAAACTTCAAGAGGAGAATCCCTTTCTGGAAGGTTTGATACACCACCTCTAGGACCATGGACTGGGATAATGAATTACAGAGATTTCTCACGCAGAGATGTGGGAGGGGAAAGCAGTAAAGCAGGTACAAGTAAATGGAAAGAAGTTCTATTTGAGATAGAAAAAAGTTAGAGCAAAGGCTTTTCCTTGAACTAAGGCAAAGCACAGAGAGGCTGCTTTTAATCAGTTTTGTTAACTGCTCTGCTTTACTTTTGTAGTGGTTGATAAATACTTGGGAGTCACTTAAGTATATTTGGTAAATCTTCCATTTTGTGTGCTAATTTTAAAATGCAATGTGCAAAAACTTCTCTTGGTACAGAGGAACCATCTTACTACTTGGTTTCCTAATGAGTCATATGGTCAAATCAAGTGATTGCCACATGCTGAACTCTTTTCTACTCTCTGAGGAGAGATGCTGGGATTTGAGCGAACAGAAAGGCTGGTCCATAAGAACCTAGAGCAGCAATATCTGGAGCACAGACGGTCATCTTTGGCTTTGACATGACGTGGAGTTAAAATAGACCTTTTCTGGATCACCAAGCATTATGCTCATAGACAACACTGATGGGCACTTAAAATTAGCTGTTAATACTCACGTCAGTTTACATCTTGTGTACTGCAGTATTTGCTTATTTTTTATTAAGAAATGCAGCAAGGTGCACTATATACTGACATCATACGAAAGGCAGGAACGCTTAAGTTTTGTGTACATGACCATACTATAAGTTGGTATTACGAGCAAGGAGATAGTAGGCTTCTGCTCTTGTTCTGTTTGCATTTCCAAAGAACTTGCACCTTGGAAATGGTTTTTGAAAACTGCAGTAGTCTGAGTTCATGTAATTTTTTTCTAAATCTTGGTTAACTACTTTAAGGGAATGTGTACTGCCTTACTCTCATAAAAGTTGTATGAACAGTTGTTCATTTGCTACTCGGCTACTGTGTGCTGTATCTGCCATACAACTAATTTTAAAATAGCCCGTGCCCATGCTTCCTTTTAACTGTATTTTCCGAAATTTTAGATAATTCCTCTAAGTGTACTGCATAAGCAGTACATAAAACTGAAGCAGAGAAGCAGAAAGATCTATTGGAGAGCATAAACTTGATGTAATGTCAGCAACAGAATGTGTCTCTTAAAGATTTCACCCATTGAATTTGCTGGGGAGCGCTGGCTCCCACCCTGGAGAAGGCGAATGGAAGACTCTCCGCTCATCTCCATGTCCTCAGCCCTCCTGTTTAAATACAAAGAGTGGTGGCTTTGAGTAGTTTGGCAGTGTTCAAATGTTAAAAAAACAAACAAACAAAACTAATTTTGCTGATCTTATGAGCAGAAGACAAGTTGGACATCATGTTGAAAGGGAAGCCAGTGAATTTTACGGAGCAAAGGTGCAACTCTGCAGGGTTGAGCTAGCTATTTAAAAATGAGATTCTTCTCCTTCCATTTAAGCTATTTTAGAATAAGCTAAGGTAGTTGTCTAGGCTCTATTTTCAGTAAATGGAAAAGATTATTATCCTGAGAGGGTGATCCACCCTCCCTGTTGTAGAATGTTGCAAATTGCCTGTTCAAACTGCCTGTTCCTTTCCATTGACTGTTGAGGTGCTTTTGACCAACTGAACTTCAATATGAGTTCTAATAATGAGATTTAGCAACTCATTTCATATGGACTGGCTCTGCTAAACGTGTCACCAAAGTAGTCTGTTTTAGGGATGACATAACCATAGCTAAATAGCAAAATCCTCTCTTCTCCAAAAAAGTTCTTTTCCTCAGCTGTTTTCAAAGTATACATAGAAATGAAGTATAGATGCTGGGATGGGGGGGAAGTCTCCATTTGTTTGCAGATAGTATCATGCTCCTGACATCCAGGGGCTTTTGAGGGCAAAAGCTACAGGAAGAGAATCAGATACTTTTATCTATGGAGCGGTGGTTTTGGTTCACCATTGATGGCATCATTGCACTGCTCACGGCTGCACTGGTGCCATACAGAAAAGAAAATCCTACAATGCCACGTTGGAACTTAATGTGCGCACAGCATCACGTTCAAACAGATTTCACAATGCAGTGGAGGCTGGGATCTTAATTTCCATCACTTATGGACACCTTGCATCACCTGTGATGGCCATTTTTCATAACAGACTGAAAATATTAATCAGAAAAGTTTTCTTTCCCACTGTCTAACCCTCCCTCCTTCCCTCTTACAGGCAAAAGATTAAAAACAAACAACAAAAAAAAAATAACCTCTCTGTAACAGTTGTGTGATGTAGCCAAAGATGCTGTATTAGCATTGCAGTAGTGTGATACTTTTGCTTCCTGCGATTTTCAGTAGCTGTCATGAACATGTCTGGGTAGCAATTTAGGACCTCCTGGGTTTAGACCTGTTTCATGAATCGTAATGTTCCTATTCTTGTTGCTGTCCTCCTGTATGACTCTAGGCAAGGCATTTCCCCTCCTTGCTGCACCTCTCTTCCTCCCACGCGCTGTCTGATGTCTTTTTAGAACATACGGAGTTTTTTGGAGCTGGAATCGTTGCTGTTTATGTCTTTGTATGAGAAAGAGTTGCAGTGCCAGAGAACAAGAACAGTAGCAACGCAAATTGGAAACAACTGTGTGGAGAGCTATGAAGCGGGGAACGGGAAGAGTTTAATAGTCACTGCATCAGCACTGAAAGAGTGAAAATGCTTTAGAAGAACTTCCTGTGACATTCAGAAAAATGCAAGCTCCTCTTCTGCAGAGCTACTGGATGTTGTGTGACGGGTTCAGGGTGGTCCTCCCGTCTCAAGCATCACTTAGAGGTGTCCTTCAGGAATGCTGCAGGTTGCCTTGGTTTCTTAGAGGACCAGTTGCCCATGTTTGTGAATCAATTAGACTCTCTTGAAAGAAATATCCCCAAAGAGAAAGGCTTGTCACTTGTGGGGTTGCTTCTGTTGATTTTTGGGTTTTTTTTATTTTTCTCTTAATTTGCTGAATGTACTCAAGTGTGCCAGTATTGATCCAAGCAAAGTGAATGGGTCTATGAACACTGAGGCTTATGAAAACTTCTTTTCAATTTATGGTCTTCTTGCTGAAGTCTGATGCTGGTCATCTGTGAGAGTCAACAGAAGGTTGTCCTACAAATTACTACCAGGAAAGGACAGGCAGTGAACTTAAAGACAACTTATTTTTATTATTATTTTTAGGGAATCTGCACAAGAGTAATACAGCCTATATTCTGTACACATAATGTTAAGAAACTGAAAGTCTGAATTAAGTGAGAGGGTTCTCATACTTTAAGCTTTTCTCATTTCCAAGTATTGAAAAGCTCAGGATTGATTAGGAACAGTGCTTTGATAAAGGCTGACTTCTTTAAAAAGCAGCCTCTCAAACTTTTTGCAAGTAGTTGGCTTTTTTTTAACCTTTTAAACCTAATGATTGGCTTCTGGGTTCTAGAGCAAAATAATAAGAACCGAGTTCAATAGTCCCAGATGAGGCACAATGACAGTACCACAAAGGAACAGTTTCAGCTGCAGGTGAGCAGGCGTTAGCTCTGTGGTACTTACCATCTAAGGGAGTTGTCTTAAGGCAGATGTTTCGATTTGTTGAGTTTTTTTTCTTTAATCTAGTTTCAGGCTGCTCCTTCCACACGCATCCTTCAGAATCGCGTTATTACTAGTCTAACAGAGTTTTGCCATTTATGTTTACTTGTGCCCAGGGCATGCCAGATGTTTCACAGAAAAGCCAGTCTCTGCTCAGAAGGGTGCAGAGCTCCAGACATTGGCCCACAGTAGACTTTCAGTGGTTACAGACTCCGTGGACCTCGTTCTGTGGCCAGGGATCAGACAGCTGTTCAGTCAAACCTCTGGGCTGCAGTCCTTCCGTGGTAACACCACTGCTTGTTTGAAAATCCGAGCAATCCACCTTTCTCTGAGACGACAGTACTCTGTCAAATCAAGCAGTCATCGTTCTAGTACAATTTAATGGAAAACTTTCAAGCTGAATTTTTGACTGTTCTGCTTTTTGATCGAAATCCAATCTTGCCTTCTTTCTATAATTGTCTAATTCTACTGTTGTTCTTGGTTTTTTTTTTTTAAAGGAAATTATTTCCCAGAGCTGCAGATGTTACAGATGACAGTATGATAGCATGAGTTACCAATATGTCTTACAGGTTCCTTTTGCAGTACCCTGTCTTGTGATCCATGTGCTGAGAAGCAAAGAAGTAATATTTAAAAGTCATTAAGAGACACCAATTTGTGGGCAGATGCAATCCAAACAAAATAAATGGATGGATGGAGCCCAGATGAAGCCAGTTTTATCCATCTGCCATGCTAGGAGCTAAGGTAGGAAAACGTGTTCTCCAGAAACAGGGAAAACAAACCAGGCTTTAGTGGTGAGAATCTCAGAGGAGAGAGAAAGCTCCCGGTAAGAGCGAGGATGACAAGGGTCCTACTTTTTGGACAAAAAGGTGGCCTGAGTGGATGGTTTCTTCTGGTTGTCTGGAGAAGTCAGAGAAGGAGAAGGACATCTGAGAAGCCCTTAGTCAATGCTGCAAAACTGTTGCAGAAGGTGGGGCACCTGCCACTGACACATAGTCCTCTGCACATTCAGGTGTGCCATGTGTCTTCGTAGCCTTTGGAGGACGAGAGCTGCTCAGCCTCCCCAGCCAGCGCAGACACCAGTGCTGGGGCGGGGACAAGCATGAGCACAGAAAGATCCCCCAGGTGACGGGATGCTAGCTCCTGGAGCACCCTCCCAGTTCCCAGTGCCAAGGGAGGTCCCTGAGCCTGGGACAGTGTGCCTGAGAGCCATCTGTTCTGCCCTACGCACCAGCCCCTCCATGCACTGGCATCCCTCCCTTTGCACGCTGTCACATAATACTACGGAGTTGTCTCCCATGACTTCATCAGTCCATTTTCCAAATCGTAGACATTTTAACGTCCATCATCATCTATGGCTGGGAGTTCCAGAGTTCAGTTTAGTTTTGGGTGAAGAAATATCAGTCTGTTTTGAACCTGGTAGCTTCATGAGATGCTTCCTACTTCGTGTATTAAAGAGACCACAAACAATTGTTCTCCCCACCTTTTCCATTACATCCTTACCCAAGACACGGCTTTTGGACAAAACTGAGGCCTAACTAGACTGGATTTGTCTAATAGCCTACTGACCTGTTTGGGAAGGTAGAACACTTACTCAAAAGTTGGGGTTTTTTTATAATTATACTGTACCTGAAATCTACTTTTTTTTCCTACTTCTCCACCTGGATTGCAAATACTGCTGGAAAAGAACGGTCAGGACATGATTCAAGTAGCTGAGGTGTGGGGTGACCAACCCACAGCCCACACATCAGATGCATCTTCTGGCCCCCTCGCCCTTACCCCCTTTCCCGGGGCCCTGCAGTGCAGTGCGGTCTGTGCCTTGTAGTTGGCACAGGGGTCATCTGAGGAAGAAGTTTCCACGAGAGTGGATGGCATGATGGCACGTGTGTGTCCCTAAACACATTCACATATGCACACATTCACATAACAAAAAGTGCTTGAGATGTGCCCTAGCTTATCGGGTTACAGAAACAGGACACCTGTTTGCTGATCGTTAGATGATCGTTAGATCTGGCCACACAAGCTCAGTGAGGTCACAACAAATGCTTTTTGAAGGCTTTGTACTAGATGGCACTGTCTGCCCTTCCACACCAATGTCTTTGCATCCCAGCGTAGGAATGCATGGCTGTACCGCTATGAGAAACAGAACTGTGGTCAGTTGTGACCATGGGGTATAAAATAAATCACTGTCTCATTTACTGAGCCAGTTCTATTAACTGTTAGACTGCCATGACAAAAATTGGAACTAAAACTAACCTGTGAATTTTGTGTTGATTACAGCAGTGTCTTACAGTCTTTTCCAGTGAACTGAGAGAGGTGAATTGAATGATCTTCCAGGCCTTGATTAATTAGTTCCTGACTGTCACCATAGGGCAATCTTAATTACTTGAAGCAGCTTGGTCAGCCCATCAGATTGCAAGAGCTCTGCAAGGGTTCTTATTCTCTTCACTGTAGTTTTGCGTGACCCTTCTTTTAACTTTCTGTGGTGACACCCCACTCACGCCTGGATACGACAGCCACCTTTAGCAGGAGCATCACTACAAGCTCTCAAACAGTTGGGTGGCTACAACCCGACCAAAGCCCTCTCCAGCTGCGGGGGGAAGGACAGCATTGTCCCTGGAGCAGATCAGCTCCGTGTAGCACCGATGCCGGTGTCCTGACAAAGAGCCCTGTGTCCTCCTTCATAAGCAGGGTATTTTGTGCTTTCAGAAACCCAGAATGTTTCTTATGAACTACTTTCCCCGAAAATGTTTCAAAGACATTTTGACCAGAGGAATAAACAATTGGGCATATTTTAGTGTAACAGTGTAGGCAAAGCTTTTTTTTTTTTTTCCTTCAGCTGAAGGACCTGCAAAAAAAAAAACAAAACAAAAAGAAGTGTGGGCGCTTCCTTAGAAACCTCTTCAGAAGAGAAGCCAGGACAAACCCCTTCTGTGCTGACTGTGGGTTCAACCTTCCACAGTGCTAGGTGGAGGAGTAGAGCCTGCCCATCAGCTGTGTGAACCCAGGGAGAGGGCTTTGCTTTTCTTTCCATCTTTTTATTTTTTGGCTTAGCCTTGAGCTTTTGTTTTGGTTTGGTTTGATTTTTTTTTTTTTTTTTAGTGACTGAGTGGCAGTTGTAGTTTGTTCAGTTGGGATAGCACGTCCTAGCATATCAGCTTACTTTGATTTGTCCGTTCAACGTGCAACTCTTCAAGTTAGCGAAAAAGAAGAACAAGACTTTCTAATACTGTCAGTGTGGCACTAGCAAGTTTGAGAGGGGAATAAGTGTGGATGAATTCACAATATTAGTTTAAAGGTTGGTATTTAGTATAATGAACAACCAGGGCACAGTGGATAAGACAGACAATAATTCATCCCTGTGACTCTTTCGTGCCGAAGTGTCACCGGCAGCCCTTGATTACCATGTCATACCCTTGCTTGCGCACTGCTCCCGTGATCTCCAGCAAAATGGATCCTGGCTGGCACAGCCCGGTGGTTTTGGGGGGACTAGCAATGAGTTTTACTCTTTTTTTTTTTTTTTCCCCCCAGTCCTCCTAGGATCCTCTCTTACTAGTAGCAAAGTGGCCTCTTCTCGGGGCTGTGGTGACCAGTTTTAGCTCCCAGGCACCCACGTTTCTCCGCACCCCGCTTCCTCCACCTCGTGCGGGCCGGCCACCTCTGCAAGCACTGCTGCCAGCTCTGAGCAGACGGCGGAGACAGAGAAGGTCAAAGGAAGATGGGGCTCTGGAAAGAAACCAGGCAGTGGCAGCTGTCAGCCTCTAAGTGCTTCCCCTGTTCCTTACTGTCTCCTCCAGCCTCTTAGAGCTGCTGTGTGGGAGGAAAGAGCAGCACCAGCAGCTGGAAGAAGGTGGGAGGAGTGGGAGGAAGAAGAGGGAAGAGCACCTAGGGGCTGAGAGGCAGCCTCACTGTCTGCTCCCCTTCACAGCCCCCTCCAGCCCTGCTCTTGACACCCACCTGGTACCCAAAGGGGCCAAGGAGCAGGTAGTGGTGTGAGCAGCGGGTTGTGGGGCGATCCACCCACCTCCCTCACCCTCACCGTGTTTCTGCCTTTCTCCATGCCTGGAAAAGAGCCATCACTGATACTGAACTGCTCCAGCCCTGTCGTTGCCTTATGTCCTGTGCCTCTAAGTTAAGGAATGGGCAGCTGCAGGAAAGATGAGAAGTGGCCTAGGACAAAATGATTATTGCCTCCTCTCGGGACATATTTGGACTTGGATTGACGGTCCACCCTATTAGGAGCAGGTAAGAATTGTCCCATCCCAGTACACCTGTCCTATCCCACAGACTGTCCTAGTATCTTCCCCGGGGAATCCATGTGATGTGAGGGCCTCGAAGCTCCGTGCTGGTCTGGGAGCACCAGGTTTCCTGAGCTGCAGTTGCCCTCCCTGTCCCCTCCTGCTCCACCACCATGGTCTTGGTCTCCACTACTTCTCAGGTCCCAGGTTTTGCACTGCCTGCCTTTGCGTGCCAGCTGTGGCCCTGAGACTCCCCAGCAGAGCAGTTTTGGGCCTACACAACTGCAGCACTGGAGCCTCCCTGCCCGTCCAGGGGGTCCCGGGCTTGAGCCCCTCACTGCCGATTCATGGCAGCTCGCTGTCTTCCCGGGCCCCCCCTTCCCCCCATTTCTTTTTTGGCCAGGCTTTGGCCGTGGGACGTTTGTCACTGGGGCAATGCTGGTGCAACGCGGCAGTGGTCACGACGGCTCCCCAGTACCCCCAGTTTCAGGGGAAACTCACACCCTAGGCAGGGATCTCCCATGCTGGGGAGGGGTCTCCATATCGCAGATCCCCCCGTCTTCCCCCAGCCCGGGCGGGAGAGCCGAGAAGGGGCGACACATCGGCACCTCAAAAGCTGCTCCTGCCGCAGCCGGGCGGCCCCCGGCGGGGGGAGCCCGGGGCAGGGTCGGGGGCGGCGCGGTCCCGCCGGCGGCCTGCAGGTGGCAGCCGGAGCCCAGCTTGGCGGCGGCGGTGGGGGAAGCCGGGCCGGGCCGGGCTGGGCCGGGAGGGGCAGCGGCTGACGGGTGGGTACGGCCCGGGCGCCCCGTCGGACCCCGCTGCCGGGCCCAGCCCAGCCCCGCGGGCGGCGGGACCCCCACCTCCCCTGGGCTGCTGGAGCAGGGAGTCCGGCTCCCGTCGGTGCCCCTCCGCCGCGCTCAGCCGCCTCCCCGCCCCGAGTGCTTCCCCGAAATCTGGCCCCTCGGTCCGGACGGGGTCCGCAGTCTCAGCGGGGTCCGCAATCTCAGCAGCCTCCGCGGGCGGTGACAGGTCACCGCAGCACGACCCGCGCCACGCGTGGGGCAGGGGAGCACGGACCCCAGCCGGCCCGGTGGCGCTCACGGCCCCCAGAATGGGGCCGAGGGCTGCCCTCGGGGGCTGCACCCCTCTGTGACCGAGGTGCGGCCGCCCGTGGGGTGCCCACCTCTGCCCAGGTTCGCCCCTTCGCATTTTGGGGTCGGTGGCGGGGAGGTGGGTCCGGTGGGGCGTCGGCTCTTTTGGAAAACCCCGTGAAAACGCTGTGGGAAAAGCAGCCTTCGCTGCGGTGTTTCCGAGACCCACCCGGCATGGGGCTGCGCACCCCCTCCCTCGGTAGCCGTGTGTCCGGTGGCTCCGTCAGACCCGGGGTCCCCGTGTGAGCCCCACGGCTGGGGCGCTCCGCTCCCCTACGGCGGCGCAGCCCCCGCGACGGGACAGGACGGAGGGGACGGGGGCGGGGGGTGCCTCGCAGCCAGGCTGGGAACCCCCGGCTCCTCTGCCAGCTCTGGCTGCGGGGAAACCTCCTGCCTCGCCCCCGCCTCCCTGCCCGGGGGTGGCCGCGGCTCCTACGGCGGGCTGAGGGGGACCTTCCTCCCCTCCCCCTTCCCCCCCGCCCACACCCTGGGAAAAGCGAGACTCTTTATGATGAGGGGGTGCGGGAGCCGGGACGGCGGGGGTGGCAACACAGAGGCGGAGCGGTGTTACCGGCGATGCCCTCCCGGGCAGGTGGTGTCCAGCCCTGCGTTTCTGAGCGGTTTTACCCACTTCAGCTCCGGGTCTTGCAAGCGGGAGGGTCCTGCCCCTCAGGAGACCCCTCGGGGGGAGCCCTGCAGCCCACCGAACCCTTCCTTCGGGCTGCCTTCTGCCATTCCCTCCCCTTTCAACTGGGGGTTGTTACTTTGGCCCACACCTTAGTCACAGCTGGGCTCATCTGTACACATATTTCACGAAATTCACCATCTTTTCTTTCGAGCTGACCCTCCTCAGCTCAGTCCCGCGCCCCTGCCTGCCCTCCAGTCTTCCTGAGCAGCCTGCGGCTGGAGAGGGACAGCTGGGTTGTGGGGAGCCCCTCGCTCACCTTGCCAGCCTCTGGAAGAGGCAGAGGCATCATCCAGCACTGCAACTGCCCTGAAATGGCTGTCACCCAGAGCAGAGGCCACCTCAGGCTCTGCCAGCTTCAAACCTTTTCGGGCCAGATTCATCCTCAAGAGAGCCGTGACACCGCTTTCTTGCAAACCGATTTAAATTCAGTCAGAAATCGAACAGAAGAGTCGCGCCCAGGGCTGGGCTTGGCTCAGGACCTGGGAGTGAAGAAGTATCAGGGCTTCCCATTTGGTGGTCACCAGTCCCACTGAGACCCTGTTTGGAGACCTAGAGGGGCAGGGATGGAGGGAGAGGTGGCTCAAGCAGACTCCCACCTCAGGTCCCAGCACCATTTATGAGTTCCCCGCTCAGACCCCTGGAAGGTGATAGGAGCTGAACTGGGATTTTGCCCCTGCAGGGTGTGGCACCGGGCACTAAAGGCTGAAGTACACAAACCATGGCCATGGTGGGGACTTGTCCTGTCTCCGGTGTTCTCTAATATCTTAGGATACATAGGGGACTGCAGTCTACAGGGTTCTCAGTCTACCCCCCATTTGCCAGCTTGAAATGCTTTTTAAAATGTATTAAAAAAAAAAAATCCAAACACTATTAAATGCAAAGAAATCATGAAAAACAACAAGGAACAAAAGCTCTCAATCCTAGCTGAGCACTGCACAGACAGGAACCTGCTCTGACGTACATGAGCACCCCATAGGGATTAACTCTCTCCTGCCCAACAAAGCCAGCCTTCTAGTCTCTACTTTGCAGCACATTTTGTGTGCTATAAATGTATTTAATCTAGCCAGATAGGGAGATTAAAAGGTACAGGCTTAGTACCTATCTGCAGTTGCCTCCACCCAAAAAAAAAAAAAAAACCACACACAACCCTCAAGCCTGGTCCAGAATTTTTCTGCCTATATGACAGATCCAAGGAAATTTCCCTTGTGAAGCAGAAATAAGAAATAGGCAGCAGAAGTCTAAAGCAAAACAAAAAAAAAAAAAAAAAAAAGAAGCTCTTGGAGTCAATTTCCCCTCTGCTTTCCTGTAGTAAATATGCAGAAGGGAGGCCATTGCACCTCTGCTACCAACCAGCGAACACTTTGCAAGCCTCACCCCTTCACTGAGGTTCCTGAAGCCCTCATCCAGTCTCAGCTGCCCCATCGAGGCGATAGCTGGTGTTACCAACCCCCTTCCACAAAGAGGGGCAGTGAGCCACGGGGGGCACTTGTGTAAAGCCACCTCACAGGCAGTACCTGGAATGGAAACGAGGAGGTGGGATTCTCAGTTTTGACTTTCACCTTCAAGTCCAGTTTCCTCCTTTTTCCCAAACCTGCAGTGCCAGACTGCTGCAGTATCAAAGGTGCAACAGCATCCTCCATCTTCTTGCCATCTTTGGTGCCACGGCAGGGTGGAGGGACACGTAGCTCGCAAGCCTCCAGACCCTGCCTGCCTTTCTCGGAGACTGCTGTTTAGAAAGCTGGACTAGGCAGTTCCTGCTTTTGGCCATCTGCATTATCCTTCATTTCTCTAATGGAGCATCGTCACTGAGGAGGGAATTACACAGAAATGACTTGCTTCAGGTACTGTATCACTGCGTCTGTCCCACGTTTAAGCACAGTGAGAAGGTCTGATGTTTTTCCCAACATACTACATACTCCTATTTCTTTTTTTTTCCCTGTATCTGTGGGCAATTCAAAGTCTCACCACGGGATCACCTGCACAGGGATACAGCCCGTAGCAGGTCTCAGCTGTGGCTGCAGCAAGAAAAATTACGAACAGTGTGGAAGAATTTTTCCATTGTTGTGACAATTAAGGACATATCATTGCCTAAATGAGCTTGTCCTTCTCATCACATTCAGCAAATTCTGAGTTCTCTCTTTTTTTCACTTTCAGTTCTGACTGGACACAACTACCATCTTGGGGTGCCGGACTGGTATCTGCATGGGAGATGTGTAGACACTGGCTCCCTCTTTCCCTGATAACCAGCTACCATGGTACTGCGCAGCACCTGAGCAAGAGACTCCACAGCATCTGAGATGGCAAGGAACCTCCTGTGACAGAGAGGACATCCTTGGAGACAAGGAAGTCGTAACAGGTATGATGTTTTCCTTGAGAAAGACGAGTGTAAAATATTTACTAGTTTTCACTCTACTGGACTTAAAGAAAATTACACAAAAAGAATTCAAAATTTCCCCCTCAAAAGAAAGGGGGGAAGTGGCTTCTTAGGAAGAAGGGATTTATGGTAGGAAATTCCTTGTGTCTGCACATCTGTTCCAGAAGTGGGAAATGTTCACGAGCTGTATGCAATCACTTAATTAAAATCTTTTCCCAAAACACCACCTCTACTTTTCTCAGTTCTGGGATGATACCATTCTGAATCTATACTTTGAGTTCATCCTAAAATGAGCTAACACTAGGTGGAAGATGCCTAGTTAGCATTGCAGAAATGTGGAGTGAGACATTCAGGTGCAACATGGTATGAAAAGTATGGTGGACCGACACTGAATTCAGAAGCATGCCAGCAAGTTTCTGGATGATCTTGCCCATCGTTTTGCCTCATGTTTCATGTGTTTGTGCTCTTCACACATCAGTGCAATGTAGAAGTGTTGGGGGAAGCGCCATAGGTGACACCCTGGACTTCTCTGAGCCTCTTGTCTTCCTCTTGCCTGTGCCTGAGACCCTTGCCCACCCTGAGGATCTGTCTAGGAGCAAGTGCAAAGTTTGAGAGAGAAGTCTCTGAGGGTATTGTGGCATGAGGTGGGGGAGAAAAGAGGGAGAGCACAGCTGCTGACAATCAGAATGTGAAAAAAAAACCACTAATTTTAGGCTTGTGTTGCTCAAAAGCTGCTGTTCAGTGGCATTTGACCAGAAATGAGAACTTCTCAGCTAAGATCAAGCAGACTTTAGTGTGCTTCAATGTTTCTTGAACACTACAGAGGAAGGCTTAAAATCCCTTCAGTGCTCCTAATCGCTTAACATTTATCTGCCTCTAGAAAGTCCAACAAAGACTGTTTTTCACATTGGTTTAAATGCCCCAAAACTTGGGCTTGAAACCTCAAACCTTCCTCATCAACAGCCCTCCTGTTAGTGACGAGACCACAGCATCACAGATCCTCTTAAGGATCTTAAGTTAAAACCCCTTTCTTCCAGTTCTGCTCTTCTTGTCCTCATTTGCTAATTGTGAACATGGAAATTTGATAGCCAGAGACCTCATGCTAGAGCCTTACAGATCTCCAGATTACACAGCCATAATTAAATTGAGGAGAGCAGAGGGAAAGGAATTAATATTAAAAAAAAAAAAAAAAAGAAAAAAAAAAGAGAAAAAACAACGGCAACCTAACCCCCAGAAATCAAATCCATGACAATGAGTTTAAATGTATGGTGTGTGGCTAGTGACATATGAGTCACTTGAGCCTATCTTTATAAGAGTAGCAAAGTATGAATAAAACACCCGGCTGGCATGGTGCCACTGTCCCTGTAGATACATCAGAGCAGAACAGCGGCCTGCATTGTCAGCTACAGGCTTATTGTCATCAAGACCAATAGAAATCTTAGTCCTGGTGCTCGGGTAAGAGTCATCCTACACCTCAGCCTCTTATTGCAAGTCTTCCTCGGAGCCGTATTTCTCCTCACTGCCTTTACACCCCATTTGACTTTCATGACCCCAAGAGAGTTTTCAGAAGAAGTATCAGCAGGTACCCAGGTCTCTTCTTCTCGTAGTTATGTTGCCCACAACTCTCACAGCTCTGCAATGGAGGTTCAACCTACGCTCGTCTTAACGTTTCTGTGCTATCGGGGAAGCCGGTTGCTGCCGGCCAGGATTAACAATCCAGTGCCTGGCCATTAAGTCCCTTTGACATGGCGTAACCACAGAGCTTGGCCAGGCCCATCCAGGTTCTCCATTTGGGAGACAATAATGTGGCCGATAATGAACCATCATTGCACTTGCTCTCTGCAGTGTGGAGAGGTCCTCTGTGAAATGGAGGTTGTGGCATAATGGATCTTGGTGAAGCCTTTTAAAAGGTTGAACTGACATCTGTCAGGAATGACATCGGTTACGGTTTACTCTGCTCCAGCTAGCGGGATAGATTAGATAAGCAATACAGGTGCCCTCCAGCTCTGCTGCTCTGTGACAACCCCCTTGGAGCGGTTTCCACCACCATTAGCTTGATGAGCCATCACAACCAAAACATAAAGAGGAGGCAAGAGCTTTTTTTTCAGTTTGGGAAGAGAGCCTGTAGTAAATTAGTGTACTTCCAAACCTCTGATTGTGTAGATACAGGTACATCATAAATGCAAAGGTTGGTATCCTGCCATGACTGAGACCACAGTCCATGTCATCCCACCCTCTGTTGCCAAGAAGCAGACTAGAGGGAGGTTGTGAGGGCAAGATTAGTTTTCCAGAAATAGCTGGTCTTCTACTCTACGTTGTTCTTTACCAGTGTGCTGACATCGCAGCCATGTTGTGCTAAAAGGTCAAATCCATTCAGCTCTCACGTTGTGGCTCCAGTCCTCGGGGGGCTCGCACAGCACACATGCTAACTCTCCCACACCTCCAGCACCAAGGGAAGCAGCCATTTCCCTTGAGGAGGAAAGCCTGGAAGAGGGAATAGTTTGTGCGAGGTGCCAGGTGGACAGCGGGAGCACAAGCCCAACTACATCGCTCCAGCCATGCTCTTTGGCCCCTAGTCCCCGAAAGATGGGGTCTCTCCTTAGTGGCTCTAAATGGGAGTAACGCATCAATTCCCAAACAAGTGAGGGAATTATGCAATCGTGAGGCAACTGATCTCATGTTCATAGCGCTGGGAAGGAAAGGAGCCCTCCCCCACACCTCAGCCAAGCAGACAGTGAGTGGGGTTTCCTTAATGGGAATCCCTCCGCTGCTTCTCCCCCAAAATCCTAACTCATGCGTGTGGGGTGTGCTGCCTGTGCATCAGACGGGCAGAATGAGGCTGTCGGCTTATTCTTCATTCAAAGGTTTAGCCGAAGACAGATTTGAACTCCACACGTATATTTAAAGGGACGTTTTTTCAGCAAGTGTAGTAGGCTTAGCCTGAAATGCCCACCTCTATCCACCCCTCTCCCTCCGGGGAAAGGAGGCAGCTTGGTTCTGTTGCCTCTCACTTTATCTGTTTGTAAGAAAGTTGTGAGGGAAAAGCTCAAACATGTGGGCTGAGCACTCCAAGACAAAAAATAACAAAATCAAAAAAACACCACGAGCGAGCTGACAGCTTGAGATTCACCCTGATGCTGGTGAAGACCAGTTGAGGAACAGGAAAGGCTTGGTCCTTTCCTGGTGGCATGGCACGGCACATGTGAGTACAGGGCAGATTAAGCAAGCCTCTAGTTGGGAGCTCCTCCATGTTCCCAAATTGCTCAGCATCTTCCCTCACTTCATTTTCTCAGAGTTCAGAAGCATTGACAAGTCACTGATTCATCTCACCCCGTGGCTTCCCCAGCTACTCCTGCTCTATCCTGCTGGGTAAGGTAGCCTGACTTACCCCGGTCAGACCATGGCAAAAGCAAGAGAAAGCCTGAGGAGCATCTGCTCCCAGTGCTCTCCTACCTGTCAGGCCACATCCCTTGTCTCTGCATGTGAGTGTGGGGAAAACTCAGTGTCTGAATGGGCTTTGCCAGGAGGTAGGGGTGTATTTGCATGTGTAGGTCTGATAATTAAGTAACTGTCACAGCTGGTGAAGGCTAGCTCCCTCCTAGGATGACAGAGGAAGATGACCATCCCCACCTGGTGTGGCCGGGAAGTGGGGCTGAGCCCTGACCTGGAGGTGGGGACGGGGGACGGGTTGTGGCCCTTCAGGAGTGGACTTTCCCAATGTCACCAGGACACCTCCTTAGGGGAAGAGCTAAAGACCCCTACACCAGGTGTCTGAGCAGCGACAGACACCTCTGCCCTCACCTCCTACCGTACCGATGTGACCGCAGGCATCTGCCGCTCTGAGCCCTGGGTGCCCCTGCCCACTCGCAGGGTGGAGGCAGGGGCTGCCTGCTGGAGCCGCATGGCCAGACTGGGCACAGGAGCAACTGTAATTTGGAGGGGCCTTGGAGGCTGCTTGGGGTGTCCTCTCCACCGTGCTGGGCCTTGACTGGGGAGGGCAGCTCTCACTGGTACACATCCCTCCATGACAGAGTAATAGGAAAATTACTGGGATTTCCACTTCTGTAAACCATCCTGCCTCTGAAATAGCTAAGCAGAAACATCTAGGAGAAAAAAATAAAATCTGAAGCATCTTCTTGATCACATGAAGGGTGTTGCACTAGGGTGGAAAAGCTGGCTTTGAGTCACGCAACTTTCATTTACCCAGCTATGAAGTAAGTAAGTGTAAGGGGTTTTTTCTTTCGTCTCTATTGTTTACTTTTTCTTCTCTTTCTCTTCTTTTCACATATTAAGGTTCTTGGGCAATCTCTCAGTACCGGGCACATATAGCTCCTAGCATGATACAGTGCAGATCTTATTTGGTTGTTTACCTCTTCCCATAACATAAATGAAAATTCACTACTAATTCTCCTGTAGGAATACTGAGATTCGGAGAGGTTATTTTGGGAAGGACAGGATGGAGGGGGAAAAAAAAAAGGATTTTGTTAAAATGCAGACACTGCCCTTCCTAAGCCAGGCTGAGTTAGCATCCCAGAACTGAGTAATAAATACTACTTTTTTGTGTGTCCATCCCTGCTTTCAGCCATTCTGAGCTGAACCTTTCTGCTGCAGTGTATGTCCTGTCCTCAATTAAAAAAAAAAAAAGGAAAAAACACAAAATAAAATAAACCCCCGATAATATAATTCTTCTCCCACTGCATGAGCCTCTGCACCAGGGAACTGTGAATAATCTCCCAGCACAAACAGCCCCCTGTGTAAAAATAGCAACACAACAGCAAACTTCAGGGTAATCACTGCTTGATTTCAAAATATTTGTTCTGCTCCTGCCCTGTCCTTTATCTCTCAGGCCTCTATATGTCACTAAAGCAACATTCGACAGCTCCTCGCCAGGTCTGCCTCCGCCAGCGTGCTCCACCATTATTAATGGAAACAATCTCCATCTCGGAGTATTTAAAAATATACCCTTTTCTAAATATAGGCAATCTGCGTGTGCTTAACTACTACAGGGCAGAGCGAGAGGGACCAAAATATTGACATGCGCTGGGTGTGTATAATTTGTTTTGATTCCTGCTTTTTCCTCTCTCTCTCTCTCCCCCCCATGCCAATCTGTACATTCCCCACACACCTTGGTGGAAAATCTGTTATTATTTAGTATGAGGAATGTGGCTGCCGCTTGAAGCCCAGGCTCGAACGGAGTTTCCTTTGTTTATTTTTCCATCCTCTGTCCAAACGGTGTCAATGAGAGCGGAGCTTATGGAGCTATTTATAGCCTCTCGCCACACTAGGCTGCACCTTGCCAGCAGCAGCAGCATCAGCAGCCCCCGGGGGGGGGGGGCGGGATGGGGCAGGCCATGGGGCAGGGACCCCAGGGCAAGGAGAGGAGGGTAGGGGAAAGCCTGGGAGGCAAGGAGGGGCAGGGAGCAGAGGAGAGGAGGTCTGCGAAGCAGGGGGCACGGCAGGCAAGTTGGAGAGGAGCCGAGGGCAAGCGAGCAAGGGGAGCTGTCTTGCGGGATGGAAGCTGGAAGCCCCAAAAATTGTTTTTGGGAGTGATTGTTTTGGGGGATTTGGGAGGCAGCTATTCCCTGGTTAGGATGAGAGCTTTGAATGAAACTGTCTTGGGGCAACCCTTGCCTGGGATCTGGGAGCGCTTGGGAGCTAGTCAGAGTGAGATCTGCCTCTTGAGAAGCAGATTTGGGGGATGCGGAAAAATCCCATCTCACCCAGTGCAGAGGGAGAGTTTTAAAAAGAGCGGTACTGGAGTTTGTCTCACGGGGAGGGGGTGACTGGTCCAGTGAGAGCCATAACTGGGACTGGGGGACTCTGGGCTCGTGCGGCACATGTGCTCCCCACCCCTTCCCCAGCATCATCCCTGTTTTGGAGTGCTGGGCTCTGACCTTGCCTGGAGCAGAGGGGCAGAGCCGTGGCATGTATGCACCAACCCCCCTCCAAGAGGGTCTCACTGCCCCCTCCCCAGCCCCCCTGCAACTGCGCCTGGGCCCTCTCCCCGAGAGTCCTGCCTGCTTCCCACATCCCATGGGGGACGTCTCCCCTCCCTGCTCGTGGGTGGGTTTGATTCGTGCCTGGCTTTGTGTGCAGAGGGGTGCTGGTGGCAGTTGCCTGAAAGGAGGTGAGGGCAACGTACCCCGGCCACAGCGGCGGGGCTCTGGGACTCGGCTGGCAGCTGGGTTGTGTTGTTGTGAGCATTAATAACCTGCCCTTGGTGCAGCCTGCGGTGCTTGAGGTGCTGGCTAAGGAGCAAAAATCTGGGGAAGGTGGGGAGCAGGGAAAGGGAAGCCCCCATTTGAGAGCGCATGTGGCATGCTCTCCCCCGAGCGTGTCTGTACCCAGAGCCTAGGGCCGCCCTATTTTCCTCCCGGGGTGCAGGGGAAAAAAGCTGCAGTTTCTGCTTGAGGTATTGCTTGAGCTGGCAGGGAGAGCTGGGCTGGCCAGATGGAGCGGGGAGAGGGAGGCAGGCAGGGATGGGAGGGGGGGAGAGCGGAGCGAGACACCTACGCAAACCCGGAGTGAGAGGAGATCCTTGGATGCAAACACAGACACGGGCGTCCTCCTCCTCCTCACATGCCCCTGATTCATTTCCACATGCCATACACGTGACATGCTAATTCGGGGCTACTACAGAACTCCAGGGCGAGAGAGGAGCAGGAGAGCGAAATAAAACCCAGTAAGACACCAAACCGCAGATTTTTAAAGGGGGTCCAGCGCAGCTTAGCCGTACCCCCGCCCCGCGCTCCCTGCGGGCGGTGGGAGTCCCGGTGGCCCGGGGGAGGCCTCGCCCGGCAGCCCCCCCACCCCCGCCTCCTCCTCACGCCCCCGCACACCCACGCACCCCCGCGCCACCACCTTGCGGGAGCGGTTCCACGTGACCCCGGCGCACAAAACCAGCAGGGTGGCAGCGCACATCCCACCCTTCCCCAGGACAGGGGGGTGACATCACGCGCCCCTCCGCGTCCCTGCGGCACCGCGGAGGCTGGGAGGGGTGGGGGTGGGGGGGTGTGCTGCGCTCTGCTGAGCCGCAGCCTCTGCCCTCCTCGCTGAAACCGGGGGCCTGGCCAGCTTGAGCCCGGGTTTAAACACAGGCACAGGAGCCCTGCGTGCTCCAAACAATCCCGTTACAAACCCCCGATGTCCCCAAGGTAAATGGGCTGCCTGCCCCACCTAACTCCCCACTGTCACATCCCTGCTGTGACAAGGAGCTGAAAAGGACGGGAGGAAAAAAAGCCAAAATCCAGCTCCGTCTGTCACCGGTGGGCTGGTGTAGCAGTGGCAGTATGACTGCTCCAATCCCACTGGGGCTTACACCAGGGTAATGGATGGCAGAGATTTATGCTCCATCCTTGTACCTCTCCCCAGTTTATGCAGCACTTTCTTACCATCCACTCCTCTAACGCTGGGTCCAAAATGAATGAACCGCCTGGATTCATCATTTCAACCATGCAGAAATAATGTCACTACACAGAGCTCTGCAGCCCATCACCAGCCAGCTTTCTCCCACCCACTGTTGAAGGATGCATGGATGCAAAGACCTGGAAAGCGTCACCCCACAGGTGCTACCGGGGTGCCAGAGACATGGGCAGGGGGAAGCAGAACTCCTCTTCAAGACCACCTTTGCCCCACCATGTGTGGGCAAGGACTTTCATCTCAGCCATCCTGGATGAAGAGTGCAAAGAGAGGACCAGGTCCCTGGTGGGCGATGTCCATGCCAGAGCAAACGCGGTGAGCAAGAACGAGCGACCCTTTCAACTGCGCTTGGGAGTGGTGGTGGCCGGCAGCAGCAGGGCCAGACCTCTCCCCAGCAAATACCCAGCGCTGACAGGGGCTTCCAGCACTCTTTGGGGTTCGCCTCGCCCTCCCCAGCTCCTGTTACAGCAGGTCAGTCTGGTGGGGGCTCAGGCCTGGACAGTAGGAAATCCAGGCAAAAATATGCTCTTTCCTTCAAAGGGGCAGGATATCGCGCTCTGGGCAACAGAGGGGAAAATCCCTAGACCTCTCTCCTACGCTCCCATTTCTGTTGGCAAACCAAGCAGGGAGAGGTACCGGCAACATCAGGGAAGAATTGTATCACAGCAGAGGCATCTTTGTATTTTGATTTCCTCACTAATTTAGTGATCATGAGACAAGGGACTTAGTGGAGTTGATCTCACTGTAGCATGGGGCACCAAAGATATTTTGGGCTATATTGGATCCTTAGGATGCTCTTGCTAAGAAGAGTAACGCTCCAGACATCTCTAACACGAGCTCCACATCCATGAGGGCAAAATCATCTTGGCCTTCTGGATAGCATCTTGCGTGTGGTACCCTCAAAAAGCATAGAGGGGAAATTTGGGTTGCAGTCCTGGTAATTTTCTCCTGTGAAGAGGTGGCAGTTACAATTTTTTCTCCAAGTGCTGACTCCCCTTCTCTTTTGGGAGCCAAGGGAGCTGGCCCCAAGAATGACATCTGAGCAAGCTGCTTTCTTCTGCCACAGTCCTGAGGAGGAGAGAGAGATTATCTCCTTTACTGGCTGCTCCCGATCTCCCCGTATGTGAAGGGGCTTTCTCTGCAAGACTGCATATTTTGAACCAAGACCTGTGAAGGAGAATACACAGCAATCCCAGATTTAGCTGCCGTAGTTTTTATTAGAGACACTCTGCTCACTCAGGAGAAGAAACCTATGCCGGTTCACGCAAAGAGCAAGAAGGGAAGGTGGAAAGCATTCAAGTTAAATATTCCACCCGAGTATTTTAAACTGACAGCCACATGAAGTAAAAAAATCCCACAAGCTCTATAAGACTGTGTAAGGCTTACTGAAAAACAAGGCTTTCTGTCTAAGGCAGAAGAAACAAAGGTCATTCATAACACCCACCACCGTATGTATTTTTAAACTCTTATTATGTCCATTCTCAGAGGCCCTAATCACGATCGAGGTCCTCGTGTGTACAGACATAAAGGTAAGGTGCCCACCCCAAAACCCTTTTAATGATGTACACAGGCAGTTACGCAGGAGGGGGGGGGGTCACAAAAATACCAATGCATGAGTGTGTGTCTGTATTTTATGTCTGGCATCGTGTCTCTTCACGATATTGCCTGTGGGTCCCATAGTGCTAGATGCTCCCCCAAAAAGTAATGAGGGAATCCCTGACCAAAGAACATGCAATAAAGACCCGATGGATCTGAGCATTTAGTCCGAGCCTAACAAGCTGCCAGGCATATGTAAGCGCTGCAGCCCAGGAGTTCTGCTTCTCTGTGTCTCCGGTAACCATGAGACTGCACTCCTTCCCACAACTGCGGGAACAAAAAGATTTTGGTTTTCGTAATTGTATTAATACCTGTTCTTCCCTCATGCTAGCAATTTGGCTGATTTCTTGTTTATTGCTTTTCACCTTCTACCATCAATAATTCAGCCACGTAGCCCCCAGGAGGTGGAGAACTAACTACTCATTTTACAGAGACTTGCCTAAGAGTGGAGCGATGTGATAGCTGGGATTGGAGCCCCAGCATTCCCAGTTCCTGACCCCAGCCACAGTCCCAGAGACAGCCATCCCACAACCCGTGATGCTGGGGCTCTCACTGGCTTTGGGAGGTTTGTTCTGGCTTCTGTCTCCTTGGGTTGTGCCGTGAATCACGGCTGCAGGATGTGACCCCGATTGCAAATGAGTTGCACGCGTGGGATCTGCACAGTCGGCCTCGCCTCTTCTCCTCTGGTGGATGCGCTTTGGTCTTGTATTTCCCGAATCAAAGTGTTGTACCCAGGTCCCCTTGGGAGTCCCTCTGTGGACCGGGTGACAGGGTTCATTTCGATTCTCAGTAAAAACTGCTTCTCATAATTAAACTGCTACCGCAGCTGACCCCAGTTAGGGACTGGAAAGGGTGGGGAGAGAAAAGCCCGTGAAGCATCAGCTCTACCCATGCTCTCTGGCGAGTGCCTGAGCCATGTAGGTCAGGCAGGAGCCATTTGCTGTGCTGTACCTGCTCCGTGAACCAAGAGGGGACTGCGTCCTGCGTGCGTGTCAGCTGCCTTGCTTTGCAGTTCGATTCAATTAGCAAACCCTTCTTAAAACCCTGTAGAAATAAACAGCCCTTTATTCCTCAAGCAACCGCTTCTTTTTTTTTTTTTTTTTTTTTTTTTCTTTCTTTTTTCCCCTCGCTTGCCGTCCTTTCAGCTCATCATTCACCTCCTACGGCCGTCTCTCCGGGTGCCGGGTGTTATGTTTAACCCCTGCGCAGGTTTGGGCGAAGCCCTCTCTCCCTGCCGGAGTGCCCCCTGGTGCGGGGGGTGCGGGGTTGGCGGAGGAGGGGGGAGCAGGGAGCGGAGTCAGGCCACAAGGGGGCACGTGCTGTGCTAATTCACAAAATGGGCCTCCATTGACAAAAACGCCGCCCAGCCGGTGAATGGCGTGCGCTGCCGGGGGATACACGCGTGGTGGCGGGGGGGGGGAGCCCGGCCGTGGGGCTGGTCCGCGGGGAAAGGGAGGGGCGGCAGGGGCCTAAAATGCACCTGTGGCCTCTCGGCGGGTCGCTCCTCCCGGAGGGGGAGCTCTGGGAGGGGGGGGGTCACAGGTTCTGCTCCCAGACTGCCCTGGAAGTAGGGGCAGCGGTACCGCCAGAGCCAGAGGGTGTCAGGGACACGGTCCCTGGGGATGCTTTTGGGATTTTTTTTTTAAGATTTTGTAGCAAATGTCCTCAGCTGCCAAACACTTTTAATTCCTCTGCTAGGCAAGATGGGAGAGGAGACTTAATGGCTAAGAAGAATATTTACGCACAGAATATGTAATTTCTAAGCAA
This sequence comes from Chlamydotis macqueenii, assembly GCF_036417535.1. Classification (NCBI taxonomy): domain Eukaryota; kingdom Metazoa; phylum Chordata; class Aves; order Otidiformes; family Otididae; genus Chlamydotis; species Chlamydotis macqueenii. Next base: position 46,084,089 of record NC_141560.1, on the reverse strand, counting down.
ACTTGACGTCCACCTCCATCTCCTAGCCTGGTGTGACCGACCCTGTCCTCACCACCTTATGTTCCCCAGCTCCTGCTGTCTCCTCCTGCCCCACAGCACCGTGTCGGGGTTTGGGGGATGGCGTCGAAGGGAGACTGCAGTAGAGGGAAGAGAGGAGGGCAGAGACCCGAACAGGGAGCCTGTGCCTCTGGGGATGCTTTAGCCCAGCTCTGCTGTGGTCTCACCAGGTGCCCACGAGTGCTCTGGTGAATTAAAGGACTAGGAACTGCTAATGACCACTGCAAAGTCTTGCTTTCAGACAGATTTCCCAATGTAACAGATAAAAGAAAATATGAGATGAGCAGAAGCTTTTCTGGCTGGGCATCTCACAATAAATAGTTGTTTTATTGGCTTTTTAGAGTCCTATCTTCTCGATCCTAAATGGAGCCAGATGTGCTGGGAGTCAGCTTATAACTTCACCAGATGTGAGTCAAAATGCGCAGCTCGCCACCTGTAACTCCGGTGGCTGCAGTGGAGTTCAGCGAAGGACAGATTTGGCAAAGAGGATGGTCCTAAGCAATATCAGGCATGGGTAAGCAACCCTCAATTCTGCCTGCTGCGCCAGCTCATGCTCATCTGCTGCAACCCTTCCCTTCCAAGCGTCAGGGCAACACAGTCAGACCTTCATCCACCGCGGGCTGGGACCAGCTGGCATATGCAGTTGGGGGTCTTCCACCAGCTGTCACAGACTGCACTGCAATAAGGGACAGTGTTGCGAAGGGCAAGTCTGACCCCAGTCTCTGAATTCTTTCCTGCCTCCCTTTCCTCTCTTTGATGGCGAGGGGGAGGGAAAAAGCCAGGCAGAGAGAAAAAGTACCAGTGCTGTCCCCACAGTGAGCAGAGGGGAGATGCTGGATTGCGCCATAGTGACAAGCCAGTGCATCACAGGGAGCACCTCCTCCCGTAACTGTGCAGGGGAGGACCAGGCCTACAGCCACTGTTATTCAGCTTCAGCGATTCAGCCTTCAAACCCCTTCATCTCACTTACAAAAGGCAGAAAGCCCCTGTCATGCAGGTCAGAAGGTAACCTTGCCTTCTGTCTCCACCTCTCTCCCTACACAGGTACAAGCAGGACACAGATGCTGCAAGGTTTTCTACAAAAAGAAAGAGGAGAAGCAGGCTGGGGTTTACCTGTGGCATGAAACAGATTTAGCTCTTGAATGAGTTTGCCCAAAATGGCCTCCCTGAGACTTTGAGCTACAATGCAGTGGAGGTAGAAATAAACTTGTGAAGGGCTTTCTATCCTGAACAACGCTCTGACGCAAGAGTGATGTGCGTGTATGGTAAAATGGTTGGGGAGATCAGCAGAAACAAACCCAGTCTGAAGTATGCGACAGCCTGGGACATCACATCCGAGGCTGCTGCATGGAAGTCTCCTGTCAGAAACTGTGTGACTATTTCATGATGCTGACAGCAACACCACACCATTCAACATTTTATGTGTGGCACAGCAAGGCTTTGGGAAGTCCAGTTCACCCTTGGAACACGTTTGGTTAGGTAGGATGCAGGATGGACGCTTTTCACTGTGTTACCAGTTGCCAGGGCTTTGGTAGTGCCGTAGCTGGTCATGATTTTGCTTTTCTTAATTTCCAGATAAATCCCCCATCCCTTGGACTCCTTGCACTCTGTGCAGACCAGGGATTTCCCTTTGGACTTCAAGTTTCAAGGGTAGCCCTCCCTCACATGGGGAAAAATGACATCTTCCTTGGATGCTCTGATGCCTGTGTAGCCTATGGCTGGGATATCCCTAAACCCATGTGCCACACAGCCTCTCTACACTGAGAATCTCCTGGTTCTTCTTCCAGGACTGAACCTTCTGCAGTAATTCCTAGTAGTCTTGAAACACAGGTTGCCAATTTGAGTAAAAACCTGAAAACAGCAAGCTGTGTCTGTCTCACCTACAGTTAAATTTGGTAACTTACCTTGCCCATACTTCCTCCTCTTTTCTAATTGTTCTTCTTTCTATAGTTCCTCATTTAGCTGGTAATCTCCTCGCGTACAGAATGCTCTCCTATACTTCACCATAAAGCACTATGTACACTAAACTGCCTTCTTTCGCCATGATTTCACACTCACAACGTTTGTTGCTGCACAGTTAATGTGGTGTCTCCTTGCTCTTCTAGAAAACTCCAATATTCACAGGACTGCAATGCCTGAGAAGTCAGCGATGAAACGCTAAAAGAAATAGCCCTCCCCAACACAATCTTAACTGTGTCCTGCTGTCATTAGCTCCTGGGAATGGCATGGCAAAGAGTGGGGCTCCTAATAAATAGACCTGAGACACTTTCTTTGGGTGTGCTATTATTAGAATCACAGACAACAAATTGGAAATCCAGCATTTATCTGCATCTATTCTGAGTGTATTAGCTGTGTTGACTGTAGCTGTATCGATTATCCGTTGGAGCAGCTTGGAAAAGCTGATCTCATGATACAGAGTAAGGTCTGTGTTGAGAGGCGGAGTGCAGTTTATTTGGTTTGCCGACACAGGTTTGGCAGATGTGCCCGTCGTAATCTCCTGCTGCAGCCTCGTGGTGTACATCAGTGTGATCTGGTCGTTGGGAGAGGTAAGCAACGCCATCTCGCAGAAGGAATCTGTATAGAAAGAGAAAAGTCAAGGTAACTTTTGGTGTGGTGTGTGTAGGCTCAGCACTTGAATGTAGGCCAAGCCCTGCTTGCGTCTGTTTGCTCTGCGTGACCTTCCCCTGTGTTTTGCCACAGCAAAGGAGACCTTAGACTTTGTCCAGGAGTCCTCTGTGCTCGTTTCCAGTGCGTCTGCAGTGAGAGGCGAGGGAAGGTGCTGGTGTGCGGCGCGGGGCCCTGCTGCGGCACAGCGCCCCGAGGGCAGAGTTGAAGTCACGTGGCAAACAGCGTGTCCAACACAATTCTGTGTCTCCAGGGTTTCTATGCTTGCTTTCAGCCACTCTCTGATTCTCCGCTTCCTGAAAGGAAATTGAGGAAATTTAATTCCCTGTAAGCAAAGTTTTTGAGCATTCAATCTTCCTCAGTCGTCATGTCCCCTCACCCCAAAAAAGCAACTTTTTCCATGTCCAGACCCCTCTGGTTCACCGTGTTGCTCTCCCTCTCCTTTATCCTCCTACGTTTGCAGGTACCAGCATGCAGCCCCGGAGAGGAGCTGGGGAAGGACTGGGGAGCAGCCCGGAGCCGCTGGGCATGCTTTGAAAGGTGGAGAGGCCAAACACGGAGAGAGCGTGTACAGGAAGGAGGAGGCCCGTGAGGTATGGATGTTGGTTGTGTGGTTTGTGAAGCCTAGCTGCTCAGCTTCTCCCGTTGCTCTTCACTGTTTTCATCCACTGTATTCCTTCTGGCTGTTTTTGCTCCCCTATAGTGCTCCAGCTTCTCTGAAATCCACTCCATTACGCCTGTACTTTGTACCTCCGTGTCTCCTGACACTCTCCTCTTCCTCTCCACGCAGTCACTGTTTGCAGCTCTCCTCCCTCTTTTCCTCCCCCCTGTCCATCTCAGCTTTACACTTCTCCTCACCCCACACTTGGGTGAGAGACCTGTGGGCAAGCAGGAGGGCAGCAGCACGGCGAGGAGGCGCAACCATACCAGGCACAGGGTGGCAGGAGAGGGAACAAGACCCTTCTTCTCTCTGCATCCAGCCAACCCACTCTGCCCCTGTTCAATCAGCACACAGTGCTCCAAGTCCTTCCCTCTGTCCACCACCACCCCCTCCAAAATGTAAAAAATTTAGAAACGCCAGAACACTTTGTGCTAAAGGGATTTTGTATCAGTGACTTATAGAGGCAGATGACCAAGTTGCTTGTTTTTCTTTGGCTGCATTCACTTTCCATGCTCCAGGTAACTTAATCCTGTTTTTTTAGCGGTCTTCTGTCTCCCCTCAGTTAGTCATTACTGATTTTTCCTGACTACTTATGTTTCTAAAACAACACTGGACTGTTTATTTTAGAGAACTCACAAATGTTGTTTTTAAACCAGAGATAATGGGGTTTGGACAAAAAGCGCCCTCGTAAAATGCAAGAAGCGTGTACATCACTCCGTTCCCAAAAGCTGTCAGGAGAAGGAGTCACCTGCACGGCGCACGGGTGCAGCTCAGGTTCAGCCAACGCCTCGTGTCACCTGGAATCACCCCGCTATTTTAGCAGCAAGCTGCCGGGAAACCTTCTCACCTCAGCACATGTCTTACTGCCCATGTGCACTTCGCTTTCTTTGACTCCATGGTTGGCCACAAGCTGGTGTGGGGACTCGAGCTCAAATGTCTCCACTTTTGCTGTGGCAGTGTCATGGCTGGGTGCTGAGCACCAGCAGAGATGAATACCAAAGAATAGACCAGTCTGAACAGGACCAAACTATCCTTTGCAAAATAATAACATCAACAGCAATACAAAGATGAATGAATGCATGAATGAATGATTCATATAATGGCCACGCTTTCATTCTCCTCCCTGTTTTTCCCCTCAAAACTCAGGGTGGAGCCTCTGTGCACACTGATGCTAAACTTGGAGTCATCCGTCTGCAAATACAGTTGCAGCCACAGTACGCGTGTGGCCATTCCACGAGAAAAAAAAGTGACACGTGAGATGCCCATCTGAGGCAGGCTGCACATCCAGAACTTCTTGCTCAAATGACTCCAGATTTGCCCCGAGTGGTATTAGCCAGGCCCTCCAGGAGGCTCATCAGCCTCGCAAAAATCAGACCGAGCGTACGCGTACCGAGGTGCGCCGCGTACTTCCTCGTTAAGGAGAATACGATGCTCATTCTCCGCTACAGCAGAGCAACGCACACTCTCCAGGACGGATGTGAGCGTACACAGTGCTGAAGTAGTGTAAGCAATAAATGGTGCACCCAATAGTGCCTAGCTGCAGTGGTGATTAATCATTTAGGCCCTGATCCTGCAAACATGCATGAGTTTAATGTTACTACTATGAGTAATCCCCTTGATTTCAAATTAGATTAGTCACAGTCTTAACACTTGGCACGTGAATAAATGTTTGCAGGGCGAGAGCCCTATTTATGGCCTGATCTTGCAAATTATTACTGTCTAGCACAGTGCCTCTGTTCCTGAATAGTTCAAAAAAAAAAAAAATCCTCAAACACTCTCCTGAATTGTGAACGTTGCAGGCTTAGATCTGCTGTATGGTAGGTATGCCCAGCTCTGCGTAGCATAGGTCATGGATAGACAGAGCTGTATCTTGCCATGGGTGTGTGCCTGCTGAAGGCTCTGATGCAAAGCACTCGGGAGCCGATTGCCGTCGATGTTTTTTACTGTCCTTTACCACTGGTGCTAAGATTTAGGTCTTCCATCTACAGTGTAAATGGATTTTTTTTCCCCCCTCCTATTTCTTTTTTAAAAAAGAAAAAGAGATTAAATCAGTTTTGCTAAGTTAGGGTGAAGACAATAAGGAACCCAATAAGCAGCTTGGAAATTTAAATCACCAGCCTAATCAAATTCCTCTGGGCTGCGGTGTCCTTTCTGTGAAATCAACCTGCATTAAAGGGACTGGGCTGCTGTTTGTGAATGTACCATCTCTGCAAATTACCGCTGCTCCGTTGCATTGTGTTTGTATGAATGGGGGTGACATGTGCTTGCCCACAGGTCCACGTGAGAGAGGTGGGGTGAGGAAGGAAGGATATTTTTAAAATGAATCTAGAGGGAGAAAGTGGAAGCTGCGGCTTCATAGAATGTGTACGGTATCCTAAAATAACCCCTGTCATCTGCCCACCCACCCTCTGCCAAAATCAAGGTGCAGCTCTTTCATTTAAAATTAATTCTTGGCCCCAGAGGGTATCGATAGATCAATATCTTGTGCTTCTGATCTCTTGCGGGCCACCCTTCAATGGCTCATGCAAAGGCTAAAAACAGAAAGATGCAACACAAAAGATACCGCAGTCAGCTCAAGCAGGGGGGATATTTTTAGATCAGAAAAGGGAAAGGAGGGGAGAGAGAGAGAGAGAGAAGGGAAAGAGAGGGAGAGAGGCTGGTCTAGGGTTTGCAATCTAATTTGGTCTCTCTCTCCCCCCTTTCTTTCTTTCTCTCTCTTTTTTTTTTTTTATTCCATCGGTGGTATTTTCCATACAATCTGATTTCTGCCTGCTCGGCTTGGGGGGGGATTGGAGGGGGGGGGGGGGGGGCGCAGCACAGCAAAGCCGGGCTGAAGATTCTGGAGTTTTATGGCTCATTCCAGCTAGTGGCTTCTCTCTGCCAGTTGAATTAATTTGATACTATTTTTGAAAGTCAGTGTTTCTAAGGGAGACCTAATGACGCAATGACGTCAATGCAGGTCAATAGCACACACTGGAGGAACTGACTGTGCTACCGGGAGCCAAGGGCTGGGAGCCCGCTCCAGCACCCCGGCTCCCGCACACGCACCCCCGCCGCACCCCCCCCAGCCCCCACTCCCCCGCGGGGGGGTCTTTGCACCTCCCCCCCCAAAAAAAAAAAAACCTAAAAAAAATATGTGATGAGACGCAGTGCAGTGAAGAAAAAAAAAAAAAAAACAAACAACACCTCGCTACCTGTCAAAGGCAGCATTATTGTGGCGGTGCACGCACACGGAGGCAGGCAGGGACACGCGTGTGCCCGCCCGGCCGGGAGCCGCTGGGCTATAAATAGCGGCGGGGGCGCAGGGCCGGCGTGGGGGCTGCGCGATTCCGCCCCGCGCAGTCACTCAGGAGGTGCCGGGCTTGGCGGTGCGGGGGCGGTGCGTGGGCGGCAGGGAGGGGGGGAGGGGGGAAAGGAGGGGGCTGCTTCTCCCTGTCTCCAAGTCAAGCTCTGAACACGAACTGGCGCTTTTTTTTTTTTTTTCGCTTCTTTTTTTTTTTTTTTTTTTTTTTTTTTTTTTTTTCCTTTCTCCTGGAAGAGTGCAGGCACACATTACGCGAAACCCACAGCCTTTCGCGATACACAGCTCGAAACGCTCTAGTTTATTTATATAGCCCCTCCACCCTCGGCTCTTCCCACCCGTCCCCAAATTCCCTAGAAATCCAGCTAAGGCGTGGGGAAGAGAGGAAAGCGGTTTTGAAGGGGAGGGAATTATTTATTTTTGTTTTGTTTGGGGATTGTTTTGATTTGGGGTTTTTGTTTTTGGTTTTTTTTTTTTCTTTTTCTTTGCATACAAAAATAAGTGAAGAAGATTTTGCAAGGTAGGTTTCTCTGTGTGTGCGTGTGCGTGTATGTGCGTGCAGGTGTTTTGCTTTTGCTTTTTGCAAAGTTTTCTGATTTCAGTTGTTAGATGCTTTTACAAGAAGTGAGACTTTTCTGATTTGTTCTGCTGCCTGCCTTTGAAAAGACTGGACAACATTGCGTTCCCCCTCCTTGCCAAGAGTTCTCTAGGCTGTTGTGTCGTGTGTCCTGTGTATTTGATGTTCCTGCAGGAAAGCATGCTGGTTTGCGAGCTCAAACTGCAGCCAGGGAGCTCTGTATTTAAGGACCCCCACACACAGAGACACTTTTTGCAGAGGCTGCAACTTTCACTTTGTCACATTTTGGGGGCGGGGGGGGGGGGCGGAGGAAGGCATCGACTCACTCGGGTACCAAGCTTGCAAATTAAATTTTAATTGCAGTAAGTGTCAAAGTCAGCAGCGTTAAAGCTTAAAGGGGGATGGAAGAGAGTTGACATTTCTTGCATAGAGAATTTGGTACTACTGGGAACAGACTGAAAGCCCATAGTGGGGCGGGGGGGCGGGGGGAGCAAAATAATAAGAAAGTAAATGATGAGACGAAATACTAATTAAAGTGATGCTAGAAAGTGAGAGGCTGTTACAAGCTCTAACCACCTGTAGAGGGAAATCTTTATACATAGTAATTTCTGATAGCTGATCTATAGAGAAACTAAAGAGAATTACACATTCCAAACTTTGCTGCTCTGCAATGTGCAAACCGAGGGGCCAAGCTGCTCGGTCAGTTCTCGGGGGCTTGCAAACTGCAGAGCCTCTTAGCTCGGGTTGAGCAACAATGGAGTCTCAGCCTCCACCTTGGCTGCAGCCATCTGTGGTGCATGTCCTGGTTTTCTTTAACGCTGCTGCACTCGACGTGGTGATCAACAGATGTCTTGCCTGAGAAGAGTGGGTTTGATTTATTGCTAATTTCAAGCAAGTTTCTTAATCGGGAAAACTTGGATGGTCTTCCCTGTCAGAGGGGAAGGTCTCCAAAGAAGCTGAGGTGAGGACCGGCTGCTCTAATCAGTGGACAGCCTTTTCCCTTGGGAGAACCCTGCTCAACTTCTGTGTAACCAAAAGAGTAACCACTGACACTGTGTGATAACTGACACGGGGCACTATGATGTGATTGATGTGCCACACCTTGGGCAGTGTCCTCTCTTCTGAGGAGTCCCAGGGCACCCTGTGGAGCCATGAAGCAGCCTGACCTCAGAGAGGACCTAACGTGACTGCAGGGTGATGGTCAAATGCCTCAGAAGTGTGAGGTGGCATTGGAAGTCAAAGCCATGGCAGGTGGTGCAGAAAGTCAAAAGTGAGGTGGTTTGGGGGCAGCATTGTCCCTTCTTGCTTGCCCATGCACCATTTTCACCCATTGTCATGAAGTGTAGATCTGTCAGGAGTGGGCCAGGGGTTACAAAGCCGTCATCTCTTAATTCTCTTACCTATTGCACCATGGATGTGTCCCGTCTGTCCGTCGTCCGTTCCCCCCCCCCCCCCCCCCCCCCCCCCCCCGCAGAAACACAAAGATCTTAAGTTAGTTTGGCCTTGAATCACCTCTACTGCCATCTGTTCACCCCTCATCTGTCATTTGCCTATCCAGCTGAGAAAAGGTGGAAATCCTGTCATTTATTGCTGTGAATCTTGATTTGTACGTCATCAGGGTCATCTGATTAGTGATAACTGCAGGAGGTGAAACACCATGGGGCAGTACCGCTCTCTTCTTTCCTCTGCATAACTTGACAACAGTTGGAGTCCATCACCTGGAGGTGCTGTTTCAGGTACAACCCTGTGCCCTCATAATGGGCATTAATGCCTCTGATTTCTGGTTCAATGACCTGTATCGTCGCCTGCCAGACAGGAAGTTGTTCCCAACCCTCATTTTCTGAGGTTTGGGCTTCAGCTGTTTTATTTTGTCTGCTCCTCATCCCCCACCCCCAAATCTTTGACAGATGTCTGAGTGTTTTGAAATGCCACCAGGTTTAAGCAGCTTCAGGAGCTCCTCGCTTGCTGCTTCAAGGAAACGATCTGTGACAGGATGTCTCTTTGTAATGAGTTTTCATTAAGTTCTTTCACTTCCCCTTCTCTGGGAACCTCAGAGGTCCTACACATGGTCTTCTCAGTACAAACCGTCTAACCCAGATATTCTCACATCCACTTCACCTGAGTCACTGCACTTTCTAGCCTACAATTATATTTGCATAGCTTGTGCAATAGAGGGAATTCTCCAGCTTGCACACAGCTCATCTACCTTCCTACAGCATTCTAGATGCTCTATCTTTTCATGTCAGGTTTGAAAGGATTCTCTGTTTTGAAACAGCTAACCACTACCTCTTTTTCTGCCCTGTCCTTTCTCTCTACTTCCATGTCCTCCTAGTCCAGCCATGAATGGGACTACATCAACAAAGGATCTTCTCCTGGAAGCATTTATCTGGGTTTAGATGCTTGTGCTGAAGGATATGCCTTATTAAGGCTCCTCCTGCTTTGTACGTTCTTCTGCTACTCTTGATTTTCTCATGTCAAACTGTGTCTTGTGATGTCACTTATTGCAAGGAGGCTGCATAAGCTAGTTCTAAAATGAAGTTTCCATTCAAGATGGTGGCAGCATATGCCACCATGCAACATATTAGAAGTGTCAGGTGGACAGCCATGGAGACTTTCTTCTCACAGTACCTCTCCAGATTGCCTTAACAATAATTGCATAGCATTATTAGCTATCTAGATGCAATCTTCATCATAGTAAATGAGCAGCTAAACTTGCACTTTCTTATGAAAAACCACCTTCAGAGTGGCAACCCCACGCTACCTTATATACTCTAGGAATAAGAAGAAAAACTGTCCGTTCTACTCAACTATGTATATAGTAGAAGGACTGGACAAAACATCGGTGCTGGTGAGGTAGAATTACATTTTGTTCTCTCATCAGACATCTTATGCTGTTTTATGACCATTGATCAGTTGGGCTTCAATTGTGCTAAATATTGTTCTTCAGGAGCAGATAGATGGAAGAACAAAACAGTTTATCACTTGGATTCCCCCCTAGTTTATAGAAAAATGAAGAAGAGGGCACAAATCCACAAACTGTCTGGTAGAAGTGTTGCCCTCTCCCAATTTCATTGCAGACCTCTCTGAAAGGCGCTCCAAACTTCATTGACAGCCATGTGCCATCTCAATGCCAGGTTGGTTCACTTCTACTTTCTCTTTTGAAAAACTAGTATTGAGCCAAGATGAGTGCCTCCACTCATCCACATACTCCATGGAATGTTGAAAATACTCCATGACATTTTTTTCCCCCTGAAACACCAGGATTGCAAATAAGATTGTAAGATTGTCTCACCCCTGGTATTTGCCTTACTGCAATGCATTCTTGCAAATCCTTGGTGTATAGAAGATTCCATTTCTTCCACTTTTCAAGTTTAGTCACTGGCTTCCCATTGTCTTCCACAGTGAGATTCACTAACTGTAAGACCATGGGTCTTACTCTTGCCACTTGTGACTTTCCACTCCTCTTTGTTCTACCCAAGATGTCCTTCCTATCAACTTGTGTCTGTCTCCTGCTGTCATCTTACCAAAAAGATCTGCATAGCCAGAATACCTTTCTGCAAATACTCCATTTAATTTTTCCGTGTCTCTTCCAAAATACAAAACCATTCTGGGACACAAGTCATTTTCCTGTTCTTCATGGGTCTCTGTTCTGCACCCTTCCATTCAGATTGTAACCTCACGGGGCAGGTACTGTGTCTTGTTCATTATTTTGTACACTACCCACTGCATCGTGAGTGGTTATGTAAAAGTGACAATCTGTCATTATTTTTCTTTTCCTCCCCCCTGAATAAGGATCAGCTTTATTTTAATGCCCCAGCTCCTGTTTTCAAGTCTTGGCTCCCAGCTAGGATGTCCCACGTGGTTACTTTTTGATCCTGTGTTTGCACAGCATCCAACAGAATGGGAGCTTAATCTGTGATTGCCAATATATGATAACAAGGCTCCTGTTTGAAACTTTAACTTGTGACATGTGTTGCTAATGTAAGGAGCAATCAACTCATACAATATTAAAGTTTAAAAAAATTAACATGTTTCTAAATTTAGCTGAGTACTCATTGTCAGTCTTGAACAACAACTCAGGATAGCTTTTATATGCAAACCTTTAACTACTCAGAAAATGGTTACACGGAATATAATTCAGACTTTGTATCTCTGTTCATATAGTCCTGCGATAATTGCAATTACTGCAAAGGCAGCACCAAAATGATGATCTGTGAGGGATTTGCAGAAGTGTATGTGTTTCATCAGCTGGCTCTGCAGCAGGCATTTATAGCAATATGATAATAGCCTGCACTTCTCTCTTGCTCATCCATGGATCTCCAGATATTCTACTAATACTCAGTAAGTTATGTATGATACTCACTTCCCCATCCAGCTCACGTTATGAGCTGGGTAAGTATTAATATGCATCTCCTGACGTTAAGAGAATGTAAACGTAGCTGCAGCAAGGAACAGAGACACAGCCACTACCCATCCTTTGCTTTGGTGGGCCCACTGATGAGGGGACAAAACAGAGAAGACCACTGTGGTTCCCCTACAGGCGTTTGGCCATCCGTTGGCTGATGGTAGCGGTGTGATCAGGTGTACGCAATGCAATGGTGTTTCTGAAGACCATCTTAAGGGCCTTTAGTCTTCCGGGTATTGAAGTGTGTCCTTCTTCCTGTTAATTTCATGGCACGTCCTGTCTTCTCAGTGATAGCTGTTAGTCCAGTAGCTGTCACAGTTTTCCCTAGGGGAACTGAAGCATGTCTTAACAGTAAAAACTTGTAGATGTTTCCACTCCCATGCACAGTCACATGAATTACCTCCTTCCAATTCACGATCAAATAACACCACGTACCAATAGTCGTAGTCATTTATTTGGCAAAGTAAAAGGATGTGAAGTATTGCAAGGTTCTACAGAGAAGATTCAGCAGCTGGGAAGATAAAAGCCGTTGCTGCTTGACCAGCTGGTCCTCCTGGGACTTCCACAAGTTCTGTACACACTGATGGTTTGCCAGTCACAGTCAGGGAACCAGTGGCTTAATTTGTAAACTGCGCATAGAAAAGACAGCTTGGATCCAAGCAGAAACAGCTTGGATCTTGGTGCCATTTATAGGGTTGAACTTGCTATTAGCACGAGTGCATAAATGTGAACTGGTGATAAAAATAGATGTTCAGACAAAAAGTCATATGTGATCTAGATCTTCTGCTCCATTCATGTTTTAATTTTCCCTGATGTTATTGGAAACTGCTTTCCCATGTGTTTCTGCCCTACTGAAAGTGGATTTCTGGAAGTTTGGGATCTAGATAGATAGGAATGCCAAAACCTCTGAACGGTATGACTTTGAGACTTTCTTACCCCAAAAGGTAAGTAGAGAAGTGACTGCTAAAATTGCCGTCCTGTCCTGGTTTGAATATCCATTGGATTTTCTGACTGAGTAGCAATTGTATGTTGTAATTTTTGATAGCTAGATTGAACTACATCCTAGGGAAGAACAAATCAGAAGCGACAAACTAGGGAAGAACAGTGTTAAAGCAACATCGTAGGTCAGGATAAGAGCTCAGAAGGCTGTGTCTTCATAACCCTAGGCATCTCACTTTGTCTTTCACCTCACCATCTACGAAATGCAACTAAATGAATGTGTTTTCTTTTTCCACCCCACTGTCTTCTTCCTTGAAAGAACTTGATTTTTTTTTTTCTTTGATCGGATCCTTTGGCTTCATGTTCTATTATCTTGGTAAATAAATTCTTCCTAAATTACTTTATTATCACCCCACTCCATATCCCATTCTCTCCCACTGGCTATGACACTGGCGAGCTTGAGGTAAAGACTGACACAGATTTTTGACATTTCTTCATCACTGCCTTCTCTTTTTTTTCTACCCATACAAGACCCTGTACAATGCACGTGAAGTGTTGTCTTATCCTTTTGTTCTTGTTTATAACTCTTTCTTTAAGGTGATTGTCAGATATGAGTGCATGTTATGTTAAAGGTCATGGGTCTTATTAATGAGAAGTTCCATTTTAAAGGCTAATGAAAATAAAATCTTAGTGTAAAGGCTCATCAAATTTTGTAGTAGGATTCCTCAAAGGTTATGCTCCATGTATCTGAAGTATGATGCCTATTCACTGTATTTCTTCCATAGGTTCAACTTTTATTAAAAAGTGCTATGGTTTTCTTTTGATATCATCCTCAATATTGAGACCTTAGTACTCTTTTCCACCAGCTTTGTTATGCTAATGGTTTTCTTCTTTTCATCCCTGTTACACAGAAGTATGTCTCTAGGGTCTGATTCTGCAACCACTGGAGGAAGATCCAGTTTCTATCCTTTTACGTGTTATAGACACGATATATCTTTTAATGTAAACAGAAAAGCTAAAGACAACAAAGCAACCCAGGTATACTGGCATTTCGACACAAAACTGTATTTATTAACACAATCTGTGTGAGATTACGTTAGCACGAATTGTCTATTTTGTTGGTTTCTTGGTCTATGCATCCAGATTCTCCAAAAATTCCTTACATTGAAGTCTTAATAAGTCCTTGATCTTCTGACACAGGTGAGATTTTCTTTACTAACATACTGCACAGCCTCTCATTCTGATGTTGGAGGGAAAGCACTCTTTTTCCTCCTTGTGCTTCTTTGTATGCTCTGATCTCTCTGATTATTTATAGTATTGCTGTCTTCTTGTTGATGACTTTTATTGATTATCTCAATGCTATAGATATCTTCAAGAACATCCTGGTTAGGTAAGTAGGTGTCATCTTATCTTCATTTCATGGGTGGATAAACCAAGCATAAAGCAATGGGCACTTCACCTGCAATTCGAGGAGAACCTCAAAAATACTCAAGGAAAAAGCCTTTCCATGAGAAATTTCAGATCAACGCTTGTTGCAGCAAATTTGTGGTTAGAAGAGGAACATCTAGATCCTAATCCCCTGCTTCAACTAGCAATTACTCTTCTTCACGTCCTTTCACTAGCTTATACTTTGCCACCAATAATAGGCCATAGATGTTGAATAGGTGTTGCTCTAATTTATTTCCATGTCAATGTGATTGCTCTCTCTTCTGGGTACTATATTTTCCTGTAACAAGAGTTAACTAGTGTAAGTTATTGATTACCCTGATACAAGGTGAATTATATTCAAAAAGCTGAGGGTTTTTTTGTGAGCCCCTGGTATGTCTTGGTGGCACTTCACTCTGTTTCTGATTGTCTTCTGCTCTCCTTATGTTTGGAACGTATCACATGTCGTTCAGCTGTTCAGGTGAACTTGCCCAGGCCAGGAGCAGACTCTGTTTGTGGGCATAAGTCTGGGTTAAGAGAACATGTTGTAGCATTTATATTAATGAATCAGTCCCTGGCTCACAGGTCAACAGAGGTCCAACGCTCTGAGGAGGTAACTCTCAAATTACAGCAAAATGTTGTTTGGCTATTTTCCCCTCGTTCTGCTGTGCTCTCTCTGGCTAGTCGTTGTCTTGAAGAGAAAAGGTGAAAACCATCTTCCAGGCCAAAGTGAGAAAGAGGTAGAGCCTTGAATTTGCTGAATCAAAACCCCAACCAAGTAATGAATACCGCTAAAACAGCTTTTAGTTGCAAACTAAACTACTCTCTAAGTGGCAGATGATAGTTGTTTTGAGCAGCAATTTTGTGCAGGCTAATGTTTTACTAGTCATAGTAGTATCCCAATGTGTGCCTTTGGCCATTAGGGCAGAGTTTGGAAGGGAAATTTCCAAGGGTGAGGACAGTCCAATATGCAGATTGTATGTCTTAAAGACTGGGCTGCCCTCTTTGGCATCTCTAAGTGAAAGGCTGCGTACTCGCAGCTGATGGGCACTCTGCTGCTTCGGCTAGTGTCAGCGGTGTGGCTTTTCAGTGGAGGAAAAAATACAGGATCCATTGCTTTTGTTAAGACTTCGTTGGTAGGGAGGCTTAATTTTTTGCAAATAAGGAAATTGCTGATAACTAAAATATCGAGATAGAAGATAAATTTTCCTTTTAGTGCTTCTAATGATCAGGAGAAATGGGAACTGCTGTTTGGTACACAATCGCTTGCCAAACATTCTTTTCAGTTTGGGCAGTTTCTTTTTTTTTTTTTTTTTTTTTTTTTTTTTTTTTTAAGCCAGAGATTCCCTGGGCACCGGACTTTGCTTCCACCAAGCCTTTACCAGCAGACAGGGAGATGGTTCTGTTGAGATGGAGATGACACATTTGGATGGAGCAGCAGAGGAGAGCAAAGAAAGAGGCAGGCTGCTTTTGTGAAGCTGAGGCTGAAAGATGGTACTACAGCTTCCAGGAGAACATGTCAAACCCTTCGGTAGAAAGATTTAGTACTCTCACTGAGATGGGAGAGTTTAGAAAAGAAAAAAAGAAAAAAAAAAAGCATGGCAAGAAGCTGCTCAGGATGGGAATTCCTGCTCAGGATGGGAAGCAGGGAGGGAATTCCAAGCATCTGCCTGGCTGGGGAAGGCCTGAGGTCCAGGAGCTGCAAGGGATTGCCAGCTTACCTGCTCCTGACCTGCCACCGAGGTCGTCCTTTGTATGTGACCACACTGATATATTTTCTTTGCAATAGAGAAAAGCTAAAGCTAAACAGCTTCTCTCTATTCACATGCAGAGAGGTGAACACTACAGAGAAAAACAAAGCTCTTAGGGAACGCAAGGGAGGGAACAGAGCTGACCGTCCCCTCCCTCTGCAATAGGCCATGGGTTGTCTGAACACTCCTGGGGTCTGAGTGGCCGGAGATAGTTTAGGTGTGTGCACTTGCATCCCTAAATTCCTGTGTGGCCTAAGGTTTTTACTTGTCTAGGTTGAGCTTTGTTGCAGCTCTTTAGAGAAGGTATGTTTTGTGGTTGGCTCTTTGTCAGGGGTCTTGAGGTGGCAAGATCTGTCCTTGGTAGAGGGAATTTCCCTACTGTGGTGTTTCTTCGTGTCTTTCTGGCTTCTGGGCTACTACTACTCTAAAGGCTGGCTTTCCAGGTGTATGTGGTGAAAAGACAGTTTAAGCTGGATCTTTCTTGCAGATCTGAAGCACAACATCTCTCCCAGTCCTGGGAAGATGGGTTTGTGGCTGGCGTGTGCGGAGATGTGCGAATGACAATGCGTCTGCTCCCTTCTACCCAAGAGCATGTGTAGTCATTTTAAACGCCTAATCCATCTCCCCGAGCCTGGTGGTGCCTGTGACATGATCTCCGATGGGTGTGCGATGCCCTCGTCCCCGCGTGCTGCTGTATCAGTAGCAGTAGTTGGCAATGGCATCGCCTGGCTAAGAGAGAGAGGGGGAGAAACAGCCTTACCTCATTGATTGCAGTTTATTGACATTAGGAAATTCATTGTCTGCGAAAGAAGTTGGTAATAATTAAGTGAGTTAATAAATAAGGAATGCGTGTGTACAGATTAGACAGTAAATAACTTACCGGCTCCTTGATTGCCCCTTCATTTTGCTCCTCCCTTCATACAAGGTGTGAAGTGGCTGATGGTGGGCAGAGGTAGCAGGGGATTCTTGACGCTCACCGGGGGAAGAGACGGTCCCCATGAACCCCGGCTTTCCCTCGGGTGCTGGCGTGTGTCTGAGCCTGTCCCCGAGGGCGGGGAGGTTGTCTCATGCTTTTAGTGCCATTTTCCAACAAATGAGAGATGCGTTTAAAAATAGCAGCAGCCCTTTGCGCTTGCCTTTTTTTTTTTTTTTTTTTTTTTTTTTAAGACATTTTAAGAAAGAGCTGCGTCCCTTTGTCTGGGAGAGGGGGAAGACGACCTGCTCTTCAAGGTCCTCATGAGCTCTGGGACTGCGGAAGGGCTCCCGGTGGCCCCCCCGCCCCTCCCCGGCTGCGCATGTTAATTGTCCCCTCTTCACACCCTCGGTGGCAAGCGAGGTCGTTTCAGACATGTGTTTTGCTTAATGGGAGCTGGGAAAGGTGTGGTGCATAAAGGAAATACCTCTCTTGGCCAGATAAACCCCGCATTTGTCAGGAAGACAATTCGCTTTGTCTGGTTGCTATTGATGCCTGGGTTTGGGGCAGGGGGCTCGGGGGTGCGAGTGTGTGCCTCTGTGCAAGCTCAGGTTTAGCCATTTGCTTACAGACTACAGCAGCATTATAATTTTTAATTGCAATTTCATTTGTTATTCTCTCCCTTTCCCCCACCCCTCTCTCTCTGTATAATCTGGATCATTGCTCTCTGTAGCTGATTCCGTGGGAGACCAAGCAGAGTGCGTGGGTGCAGAATATAGAAAGCCAGAGCCATAGAATCTGTTATTTGCGTCATTCTAGGAGACGGGGCTGTTTGCCTGACAAATATACAGAATTAATCCTGGTTTTATCAATATCTGCCTTTTGCTACAGTAGCCAAATACAAGTGTAAGATGGTAGGGGGACTAGCTGCTGTTGTTGTTGGTCGGATTTGGGGTGGGGGAGAGCAGGGGGGGTGAGAAGCCGGGAGAGAGAGAAAGGATGCTAAAATACATTCAGCTACCCCTATGCTGTTTGCCTTTAAAATATTCCAAAACCTGAGATTTTTATCTGATCTCCTTTTTGTTCAAATTGCTAGCCACGAGAAGGGGATGGGGGCGGGGGGGGGGGGGGGGGGGGGGAAGATGTTCTTGCAAGGTCTGTCTATGCAGATTGCTCTCCCTCCCTGTGCTTCTGCATGGGATATGTGTGTGTTTTTTAAGAAATATCTCCCTGCCCTCAGCGAATATTCTTTATTTTCCCCCCTCCCTCTCTTACAAACACACATATGCACACCCCTCAGGATTTTTGTGCAACTGTACGGAGAGCTGCACCACACAAAATATGGGGCTTGCTAATTAACTCTTTTCCTCGAATTGAAGTGCCTTACTGCAAGCACAAAGCTCCAAGCACAGACATCTTTTATGATGAACTAGAGCCTCTGAAGAGGAGAATCTGAACGTGACGTCAATAGCTGATAACTGACGCAGCCTTGCAAAGGAGTCTCAGGCTGGCTCCTTGCAGCCTGCAAGCCCTAATGATTCTATTTTTTCCCCAGTCCCCCCTCGTAGTGAATTACTAGAACGCAAACACACACACACTTTTTTTTTTCGTATATATATTTATAGATCCTTTATTCTCCAAACAGAGGATTTTTTAAGGGGGGAAAGGCACTGGGCGGAGAGGAGAGAATTTTTTAAAAAACAACCCTTCTTTGTGCTGGGTGCGATTCACTGTATGAAACTGTCTCTGCCTCTCGGCAGAGCAAGCATCCCTGCCAGAAATCCACATTTCTGCCTGATGGCAAACTGGTGCATGGTGGTGGTTGTGTTTTTTCCAAAGCCCACTTTATAAAGACACTGCAAGAAGACAGGCACAATAATGCTTGCAAGGCAACAGGCAGAGAGGCACAGAGACAGACTCAAAACAACTGTGGATTAGGGGTTTGTGCAATAGGACAGCATGGAAGGCAGTCAGTTTGGGTCGTTTGGTGTGGTTGGGTTTGGTTTGGGTTTTTTTTTTTTTGTTTGTGGGGCTTTTTGGGGGGGGGTGTTTTTTTTTTTTGTTGTTTTTTTTTTTTTTTTTTTAGTTCTCTGCAATGATGCAACTCTGGATGGTGGTGCAGAAAGAAGCCGGGGTAGGGGGGTGCGTGGTAGGGGGTGTTTGTGTTGTAGGGGGGCAGACTTAATGCACATTTAATGTTTTGGACGTAGCGTTCCAGCGAAATGCCTTTGTGTGTGGATTTTTTTCCCCAGTACCTGCTAAAAATAGCATCAGGGTTTTGATCGCGTTCCAGAAATAGACAGAGGGTTGCACTTGTATAAAAAGCGAGCGCGGGTGGAAGAAAACCTGGACATCACCGCAGTATTTTTTTTCCAACTCCTGTCTGGAAATTAATTGTTGGATTCCCCCCCTCCCTGCTTTCCTCGCCCCCCCTCCCCCGCCTACCCCCTCCCTCCCCTAACCGAGGAGTTCCCGTCTGGGTAAGTAGTGATCTTTCCTGTGCATGGTGCAGAGAGTGGCTGTGAGTCTTGCCTTTATTTTATGCATGCCTGGATTGTTATTGTTCTTTCCCCCTCACCCCCTTCCTTTCTACTTTTATTCTAAAGCGAGAGGGGGATGCTCGTCTACATCATGCATTGGTGCATGCAGGGAGCCCAGAGACAGGGAATTCTTGCAGAAGGGGGAATCACCCTGTCGGTAAATCTCTGAATCGATAGCGAGCTGCAACTCTCTCTCTCGCTCTGTCGGCGCTGTTGAGCCCCTCTCCCCGCCCGCCCCCCTCTCTATTTTCGCCTGGGGGTTGCGGGGAGGGGAGGGGCGGCGCGGCGGCGGGGCCGGGGGGCGAGGGCCGGGCGCTCCCTGCGGGGAGGCCGCCGGGAGCTGTCCGCGCCCCGGTGCTGAACCCGCGCCGCCGCCGCTGCCGCCGCCGCGGGCGGGGGTCGGCCCCGGCCCCGTGCCCGCCGCTCCCGCCGCGGCTTCCCCGGCTGCGCAGCGCCGCCCGCCCTTCCCGCCCGTGCGTTTGAAAGAGCTGGTACCTGATGATGGTGCTCCGCAAAATAAGAGGCTATAGGTTGCTTTATTTGGACTCACCCCTTCTCCTCCCACCTCGTTTTTTACCCCCCCTCGGAGGGCTCGCACCTTCCGCAGATCGTGTGTGTGTGTGCGTGCGTGTGCGCGCCTGTTTTTATTCTCGCCCGTCCTTCGCGTCCTTAGTCATCTCCTCGCCCGGTGAGTTGGTGGAACGGCCGAATCGGAGGCGAAGTAGCGGGGGATTGTTGCCGTCTGTACGGAGCAGAGCTGTAGCGTTTCACCTCGGCTCTGTGAAAGCCCCTCACCCCCCCCCCCCCCTCGCCGCCGCTCCAGGGAGCCGGGGGAGCTCTCGGCGGGGCTGCGGGGCACGCAGATCTGGCGGGGGGCTCCGGCTGGCCAAGCTCTGTCGTCAGATGGCATTGAAAGAGAGAGGGGAGCACCGTCCGGCGCTGGCACGCACCGCCCCGTTATCCCGCACAATGGCATCCCTCCGAAACGGCGGCGGAGAGGGGCGGGGGGGGGCTCAGCCGCAGACTCGGACCTGCGAGGGGTGGAAAATGCACAAGGCAGACAATAGCCAAGGAAGCAGCTTTCTCCCCACCACCCCCAGCACGTTTAGCCGTAGCCTCCCGGTAAAAGCAAGCTTAGAAAATGGTGCACCTACCACACAAAGCCCGGCAACAATTGCGGATCCTGCAGACAATGGGATGATGCGGCCACGCACACCAGTACCGCACGGGGCCGCGGGGGTGAGAGCACCTCCCGGCCGAGCCCGCACGCAGCGGGCTTTCATCTGGGCAGACAAAAGCCACCGGTTCTTGCGATCAATCAACCACCAGCGCCTTGAATTCACGGCGCGGTACCCCACCCACGGCTGCCCTCGGTGCCTAAACCGTCCCTTCCCCGAGCTTGCGTGGTGGTATTTACAAGCGGACCCGGTATCTAGTTTGTTTGTTTGGTTGTTTTTTTTAAGGAAAAAAAAAATCCCCCTTACAACACGTGTAGCCAATCATTGCAACTCTTAATATATCTCCCTAAAACAGTCATTAGAAACAAGAAATACCCTCCTTCCTCGCCCCCTCCCTCGCCTTCCCAGCCCTCCCCTCCCAGATCGTTGCCTCTCTTGGCACAATGCATAAGATTACCCTTAACTGGATCCTATTAAATAATTCAATGGTGGCGGTGTAATTTTGGTTGGAAACTGCACGGATTTCCAAGTCGTGACTGTAAAAGTGAGTAATGTGCTCTGGCTGCGTCATGGCTCCAGTCACAGATGGTTCCAAACTGAGGAGAAATCGTGACTTCGACTTGAGACGTCCCCTCTCCACGAAAAGACCATCCAATCACAGCGGCGTCGGGGGGCAGCCGGACTCCGCGGAGCTCTCTTTCTCCTTGCTCTCCCGTCCGTGTGTGTGTGTGTGTGTGTGTATGTGTGTGTGCGCGCCTGTGCGTGTGCCCGTGTGCGCGCGTGTGTCCGTGTGTGTGCCTGTGCGCGCGTATGTGTATAAAATCCTCAACAAGTTGCAGAAGGGGAAGGGAGAGGAGGGGTTAATCCTGGGGAATCTTCTGCACCTAGTGAGATCGTGACCCTCCCACACAGTACAGTAACTTATATACATACCTGGAGGAAGGGACGCTTTGCTTTTGGGGCTTTCTAAAAAAAAAAAAAAAACAAATAACCAACCAAAAAAAAAAAATCCCCAAACCCACCCAAACACTGTTGGTGACGGTTGCACCCCGCGCGGGACTCCCCGGAGCGGCCAGGGACGCGCCCCGCCAGGTAAGTGCTGGGGGTTTTCAAAACTTCTGCTGCCTGCGCTGCCCCGGCCGCCCTACCCCGCACCCTGCCCGCACCCCGCTCCGCTCTGCCGGGCTCGCCGGGGGCTTGGGAGGCGCGAGGCGTCGGTGCCGGCGAGGGGAGGGGAAGGGAAAGGAGCCGCGGCGATGCGGGCGACTCGCGCGGAGGTGTTTGGCGTGGGCTTCCCGCGCCGCGCGCACGGGACCCTCGTCCGACGCGGGGGGACTTGCAAGTTCTGGGAGTTTGGGCTGAGGAGGGGGAGTGTCCCCTCCCGTCCCCTGCGGGGGACTCGTGCGGGAGCCCGGCGGGCGGGATGCGGCGCGGAGGTGGTGGAGGTGCGTTTTGCCTTGCTGCTGGTGCCGCCGGTTCCCCGCAGGCTTTCAGTGGAAGACCTCTGGAGTTCAGCGCCGTGTCCTGGAAACTTTTACCGAGCGGGTGTCCCCGCCGGCGGCGGTGGCCGGCTGGCGCAGCGCCCGGGACGGGGTCACGGCCGGCAGGACCGGAGGGGAGGGGGGCGTCCCGCGTCGTCCGCCCCCCCCCCACCCCCGCAACCCCGGCAGGATCAGCCCCTCGGGGCTCCCCGCGCTCGGGAAGGGGGCAGCGGCGGGTCCCCCGCGTCCCTGGCTGCCCGCAGGGAGGTGGCGGCCGGCCCGGTCCCCACCCCGTGTGAGGGGAGGTGGGTGCTCCCCACTCTGCGCTGGGGGGAGCAGCGGCTCCGCGCCCAGGCTTCAGCTTAGCGGTGGCTTCCCGGAGAGGGGCTTGGGGGACAGCTGGGGCCGGGGCTCTGGGCTGGCCCGGCCGTGCTCTCGGACGTGCTCTTGTCGCGGATTTGGTGACTAATTAGACGTGGAGAGGGCTGCTTTTATTTTTTTTTTTCCTTCTCCCCTTCTTCCATCCCTCCTGCTCTCCTCTCGTCTCCCCCTTTCGGGGAAAAGAAAAAAAAAAAAAAAAAAAAAAAAAAAAGAAGGAAAAAAAAAAAGCCGAACTAGGCAATGTGAGGCGCCGCCTGATTGGTGGGTGACGATTTTAGCCCGCACCAATGAGCTGCCCGCCTGCTCTCTATTTATTTAGCGCTCAGGGGGGAGAGTTTTCTCTTTACGCAGCGCCCGTGCCCAGCGCCGGAGCCTCCGCGCGGAGCGGGGCCGCGGACAAGCCGGGCTCCGCCACGCTCCCGCGGCCCCGCGCCCCCGGCCCCGCCGCGGGGGGGGGGGGGGGGGGTTGTGCGGTGGGACCCCCCCCACCTCCGCCGCCTCGCCCTGGCGGGGTCGCGGGTTTTCGGAGCGGGACTTGGTGGGGATGGGGGGTGGGGACCTGGCGTGGTGGGGGATGGCGGAGCCGATCGCCCGTGGGTCCTGTGGATGTTGTGGTGGCAGCCGGATGGATGGATGTAGGAAGCCGCGGGAGACTTTGTCCTTCGCGAATCTTTTTGCGGTCTGGGCTTGCTGTACATAACTACCTACCCGGGAAGCCCTTACCCCAAAAAGCATTCGCGGAGGGCGCATTCGCCGAAGGAGCAGCAGCTGCGATCGCCGAGCCTTGGACTTATCTAGACTCTGTGGGCTTCTATTATTAATTCCTGGCACCTTTCCTTTTTCCCCGTCCAGCCCCCCCCCCCCCCCCCATGCTGTGAGTGTATATACGTGTCTCTCTAGATATATATGTAGCGAGAGAAATAAACACCCTTTCCCCCCTTTCCTACTCCGTTTGGTCCCCCAGACGTTCAAATATTCACCGTCGCCTACTAGCCTAACTTTTTAATCGACTTTTGCCTAACGGAGCAGATCACACGTTTATTCGGATAACTGTATAGTGGATTTTATTTCATTAATGGAAAAAATAAAAATAGAATAAAACTTCCTAAAAGTTCTCCGCCCCTCACCTTTCTCCCCCTCCCCTCCTTCCAGGGCATAGCTGTGTTTAAAAAATACGGGTGTCCTAGTTGATCGAGATTAATTCATAAAAAAAAATCTTCCGAGCGATTCATTAAATGCTCTGTAATCGGGAGTCTCGGCTTATTTCGAGATGGGGAGGGTGGGATTTACTGGGATCACCCCATAAATAATAGGGAGGGAGGAGGAGGGGGAGGCGCGCGGATCCGCCGCGGTTTGGGGGAGACCCCAGTGAGCAGGAGATGCACCATGGAAGCGCTTGCCAAAGGCGCCTCCCTCCCCCCTGCCCACTTCCAACCTCATTTTAAGCAACTTGCAGTCCGGCGATCTCTCCGATCACTCTTTCCCCAAAAGCTAGTGCCCCTGAAAAGGGTAAAAAAGGCAGAATCCGGGGGAAAACCCAGTCGAGGCGATGCTTTTGGACGAGGTGATTGCAAGCGAGCAAAGCAGCATCAGCACCAGCTCTCTGGTTCTGAAACTGCCTTGTGCATGCACACAGCACTGAGAGCATCTCAGGCAGGAGTTGGGGAAGCTGCATTTTCCCTCTCTTTGCAGTAATTACCAGCCCGGATTCCGTGGGCAAGAAATAAATAGCAAAGAGAAATCCTCCCTGCTTGCCGCCCCCCAAAAGAAGGAGCGGTTGAGAGCAGATCTGTCCGTGCAGATCAGCCTCGTTGAAAAGAGACAAGATCTCAGCAGCAAGTTGGTAGCAGAGTGGCCGCTCGACGCAACACAGGGGCCTATGGTTCGCCCGGCTGTAAAATAAAAATGGGGTGGGGGGGGCGAGTTAATGTCTCGACTGTTAGAAACTAGAAGGGTTCTCCCCTCTGCTCCCCCGGCAGCGGCACGGAGGGAGATCCGGCTGAGAAAGGGCTGATCTTGCATTTCAGGGAAGCCTGCATTGGAGAGATCGGGCGAGGACCACGGTCGAGGCTAAGAGTTAATATTTCTTGAGAGATAAAAGAGATTTTGAAGACCTGCTTGCACTTTAGAAAAGAGTAAAAGGCCGGCTAAGGGATAAGTGAGGAAAGAAGGCAAAGGAAAAGCACCTCGTTGCTCCCCTCCCTCCTTTCCTTCTTGCTCAGGACACGTAGCTTGAGCACTAGCTGGCTTGATGAAAACAAAGGTGGAAGGGTCACAGTATCTTTCAAGTAGGCTCGCATTTTCATAATTATTTATCCTGTTCTATTTAGGGGGGGGGGGGGGGGAACCTGTTTGTCCTTTCCGGTTGCCAGCAAACCTCTTTATGGGGGTTTTATTCCTGTGACCATATTTTAAAGGGAGAGACAAGGTACTAGAGGGAACTTGGAAAAAAAAAAGGAGAAGTGATAAGAGGGATCAGCCAAGCTAAGGCTAAAAAAGCATCCTCTCTCTTCCCTGTGTGCCGTCGTCCCTCAAGAGGATTGAACCCAGGAGTGATTTTGGGGGGGGTGGCGTGGGGGAAGCTCAGTCGCGAGTGGAAATCCGAGGCACGGCGGTGCAGCTCCCCGTCTCTTTTCCTCGCCAGCCAACTGTTGCTGCCATGCTAAAGGCTGCTGCTGCTGCGGGCGGCAGCGGGAACCGCTCCCCTCTGTTCGGGGGCTGCCCCCAGCCGGGCTCCGCAGCCGGTGCGGCTCCGTCGGGCACCCCTTCCCCCACCCCACCCCGCCCCGCCCCGCCCGGCCCCTCTCCCTTCCCTCGCTCCTCAAAGGTTTCTATCCGCAGCGGGA
Organism: Chlamydotis macqueenii; assembly: GCF_036417535.1. NCBI lineage: Eukaryota > Metazoa > Chordata > Aves > Otidiformes > Otididae > Chlamydotis > Chlamydotis macqueenii. Next base: position 46,059,009 of record NC_141560.1, on the reverse strand, counting down.
AAAGTTAGGCACGTCGGGCGATGCGGGCCGCCGCCGCGCCTTTCCCCGCCGACCAGGCACCCACCCCCGGTTGCCCGCTCCGGGCCGCCCCGGGGGAGGCCCTGGCCCTCGCCTCCTCCCGCCGGGCCTTCGCCCGGCCCTGCCGGGGCGCGCACTGGGCTGCCCTCGCCTTCCCCGAGGTGCTGGGCCAGAGCCGGGCCCCTCGTCCCTCTACCGCGGGCTTGGGGCAGTTGTGTGGGGGGCGAAGTCTCCATGCTGGGGTTCTCTGTCTGTGTGCGTGTGTGCCCACGAGTGAACGGGACCCTCGGGTGGGGCGATGGGCGGTCTCCGCTCCCCTCTAGGCGTCAGGGCAAGCCGCAGCCAGGTGGGTCGGCGAGGAGCAGAGATCCCAGCTGGGAGCGGGCAGCCGCCCCGCCACCCCCGACCCGGTTAACCCTCCTCTTCCTCTGCCTTTCCCCTCAGGTGCGGCCGCACCGTCGAGGCCGAAGGCGCCGAGGGAACAGCAAAGGCCGCGGACAGGTGAGAGCAGCGACACAACGGGCTTCCCCTGTACACCCGGGGCTCCCTCAGGCCCTCACACAGGCCGGGGAGCCGGGTCCGGGGCTGCGGTCCCCCCTCCCCTGGCACCCGGGCAGCCCCCAGCCCGGCTCCCCGGCTGCCGCCCTCCCCTTTGACCCCGACGTCGATTACAGCCAGGCCCGGCCTAACGCAACGCTAGGCCGCGGCCGCCCCGAGGCCCCCAGGCCAGGCAGGGCCCAGGGCGGCACCTGCCGCCCCCGGGTACAGGCAGCCACTCCTCGCCCACACCAGGGGAAAGGCCCGGCCAGTGGAAGGGAGGTCAGGGCATTGAAAGAGGTGGGAAAATCCGCTGAAAGTGGTATAAATTATCTGTAAAAAGCCATCAGGTTGATTTCGAGCGAAAGCTGTCGTCGTGAGAAAGTGGGGAAGGAAAAAAGTTAGTGGGCTTTGTGTAAAATCTCCTTCTTCACCACATCTTTCCTTCTTTATTCACTAGCTAACGTTCTCTGCCACTTCATAGTTAAGTGCATCGTCCGACATTTGCAGTTCTCATAGTTTTCATCTCGTAGGTTTCTCTTTTTTTTTTTTTTTTTTTAATCCACGATCCTTGAGACAGCTAGTACAATTTTCTGCCTACCTACCACTGTAATCGTGAGGTAGAAAACTGAGAGGCAAATTAATTAATAGTACGTGTTTTAAAAGCAAAAGGACCCCCTCCCAGTGAAACAATGACACATACCGTTGTTTTCTGTCGTGTTTCCCTTTAGTGATCATCCCCTGCTCTGCTTCCAGACCTGGCAATTTTAGAGAAAGAGGAAATACATTCCAGTTATGAAATTAAAAGTTTATAGATAAGTAACTACAGCAAAGTCTCTTTATGTTTACTGTATTTTGAATTTTAAATTTAATAATACTATGAGTAGATAAAATACGTAGGAAGGCTTTTTGCAAGAAGTCCATTTTTCTCCTTTCATTTTGGCATCTAACTTCTCGACGGCTGTTACCTGCTCACAAATTGCTGTGTACAATGTGCTGTAAAACAACAAAAATGTCTTCCTCCGGAAAGCTGCTGTTATGGGCAGACGTCTTCAGAGGTTAGGGGCTCCGTTGTTGCCACGTGACTTAGGTCAAACGCTTTGTTAGGACCCGTAAAGCTTAGCAGTGCTTTACTGGTATCAGTTATTTTACCACCAAAATAGACAAACTCTGCTTGTTTAAAGATAGAAAGGAAAAGCAGATCCTCGTAGCCAAAGATGGAAAAGGCCTGTTAGAGCCTCGAGTACATACGCCTCCTAGACCAGCATTTAATCTCCCCCAAAAGAGGACGTATCAAATATTAAACTAGTACTACTGTTGAGGTTTTTTAAAAGGTCAAGGCATACATTGCTAGGAGCATGGGGTCAGTGCATGTTAATTTACGCCTGTTACTGCACTTAATACAATTATATAAAGGCTAAGGGCCTATGAATAGAATTGCTGCTTAAGGCCTCTGAGCCTCCTGTATTCCTGTCAGTTAAGGGCTGAAAAGTACCTCCAACCATCTGTAAAAAATTTCTTTGTGAATATGGGCCTCATGAAATAATGATTAACACTCATACCCTCCCCCCCTTCTACTGCCCCCCCCCCAATTTTTATTAGTATTCAAATCTTTTACAGATCATCTGCACATCAGTTCTCGTTCTTTCTCTTTTAAATCTGTTACCACAAATACATTTGGCTATAATATTTGCATTAGCTGTGGTATGCTGCCATCTCATTTCTGGCTATAGAGATCCCCCTAATAAAGGACACACGTAAATTAACTGTAATTTTTATTATTGTATTTTCAGGCAAGTTTTGTGGTGGTTGTTGTTTGTGTAGCTTTCAATAACTAACAACTCTTGCTGAAATGGTAGTAGTTTTTAAATAGACTTTTGGAGGGGCTTTTCCTAGAGATTTAACACCTTCTGCCTTTTATACTACTAGATACACCCCAGGTTCAGCAGGGGCAGATTAATTTGGTTGGTATCGTGTTGTGGTGTCGAACGCCCCCCCCCACCAAAAAAAAAAAAAAAAGGAAAAAGTTACTATTTTTATTATTTCTCTTTCTTTCTCCGAAATATTTTACGGGGACTACTTAGGGAATGCTAAGTAGGGTTTGTTGACTTGCTGGCAGTGTCCACACAAGTTGTTTTGCTAAAACATTCCCACTGTTATTATCACCTGTTTAGCATGACCACTGGAACTGCTCTGATAACCAGTAATGCAGTTAGCCGTTCTTACAGCATGCTTAGCTGACGCTGTGTTTATCAAAGGTAGAGAGCATAAGAATGAAAACCCTGATGAAGCCTAATTAACAGTAGAAATGGTAGGAAAGTTCAGGAGATTTATTTTTTAGCAGATTTGTGGTACTGCAGACGTGATAAGCAGTCTGGGGGAAAATACAGGGTGTAGACTTATCAAACTTCAGAGAGGAGCATTGCAGCAGCCAAACTTAGTCTGAAATGAGACTATGCTGTTTCACTTCAATTTCTGTTTGTAAATATAATCCATTTCCATTTGTAAGTATAACCAGGAAAGAGATGCACTTGGACCTGCAGCAGTGTCCATGAACGTTGTTTGGAGCCGGGAGAAGAAGTTGCACCTTATTTAAATACAGGCAATTTTCCGTATAAGCGACCTAGTATCGTGTTCAGAACAATACACAGAGGCTCAGGGTTGGCTGCACACATGCGTGCACAAATGCATGCAAAACACATGTGTGTGTGAACGTAACATGGATTTTTTTTTTCTAACATTTTGTTTTAATTTCAGATAGTCAAGCTTCCTAATTTGTAAAAGAGAGTTACAAAACTTGCCCCTGTGAAACTCAAAGTTTCTGCTTAAAAATAACAAGTGACACTTATGTTTTATAGTGTATTTGACGCTGTTGTTTGGATGGGTTTGGAAGGACTATAGAAGACGCTTTATTGATTATTATAGTTGTACGTGGAGAAACGCAGCGCGGTACCAGCATAACATGAGTCTCATTTCTACTGTAGCTTTAGTCTCTGTAGAACCTCCCCAGGGTCGGTACACACCGTCCGCTCCGCATGGCCGCAGTATGGCCTCCGGCACAGCTCAGGTGCTTCCTGTGACCAGCATTCCTGTCCCTGTGCCGGTAGCCACTGGCTGAACTATAAGCGCAGTGACAAGGACACACATTCCGATACCTATGGTACACGTCCTGGTCACCAGGATGTGGCATTAACCTCTGCGGGAGAAAAGGGACGATTCCCTTCAGTCCAGCCAGAGGCAAAGCGTGACCCCTGTGTTTGTCTAACATGGCTGAGTTGTGGCGTTGTTAGTCCTAACATCTGGGCACCACATTGTCCTCTCCCAAGGAGGCACAAATGGGAGACACACCTAAGGAGAAGGGAGGTGAATTTAATTTTCCATTTATTTTATTAGAGGATTCCCCCATCCCCAGACTTGTCCTCTGAATTTGACAAATCCCTGTTTTCTCCTGTTCTCCGTGCTCTCCCATTACAGCAGCTTCAGAAGGCGCCCCCTTTGCTAGCCAGTGGAGGTACTGAAAGGGTTATTGTCAGCTTCTCCCCACAGTTGAAAGTGGCCAGCTCCAGTTGGGCACTTCGCTTTTTAAAAAGGGCTCGGAGTAACGTGAGTTTCTAGGCCGAGAATATAGTAAACAGTTTACTAAGAATAAAGTCAGGGTGTGCCCGGGAAAATGTGTTCCATCATCCCTTATTTTCAGTGAGCTGTAAGTAAACAGTATGGGATAATGCCATGCTAAATAACGTAAGCTATCATGGGCTTCTGCCTGAGCGGACAAGGTTCAGCTGCCTGGGAAACCCGAACATTTTCAGATTGCGTGCGAACCTTTCCGAAAAAGGGAATTGTGAAAAAAATTTCTTCTGAGAATTTGATTGTTTTAAATGATGCATTTTCAAAATGAGTGCTGAGATGAAAATAAAAAATGGAAAGCAGTGGGAAACTGCCATGGAGAAATTATGTCTAGTTTTTAAAGGATGCGGTTCTTCCATTTTTCCTCTTTGAACTATCTGCCCTCACGTGCACAGTTCTACCAGATTGGTGTGGGAGGCAGAAAGCACTGCCGGATCCAGGCCCACCGCACCCTTGAGCTTATAGCTTTACTGAAGCAAATAAGGTTAGTTTCCAACAGAGGAATCGGGACAAGCACTGAAAAAAACCCATGCGCCATTGCGCAGCTCGTCGCAGCACAGTCCCAACTGTGCGGATGTAAGTCAGGGTCTGCGTTGGTGTCCACCCTCAGTACAAGTGAAAGGAGGGAAAGGGGGAAGCGCCCTAGAAGAGAGGGCGTTTGATCTTGCGCTGAGTGAATGGCACATAGTGTCCACTCTGGAAAAAACGTCAGCATTTCCCGGGAGAGGAGTAAGGATGAAAAAGGCCAGTTAATTAGGAGAGGGGCTGGGGAGAAGTGGCCAGCAGCATGACACTGTAAGTTATTTAGCCTCAATGTACAGAATATATAGTCAGCAGTATTAATTTAACGTAAGTACCGTGAGCTGTGAGCATCCAAAGAAAGACACAAAAGCCAACACAGAAACGTCTCAATGCCCTTGCCTTTCTCTGTCTGGAAAGCCTGGCTGGGTGACTTGCTAAAATTCTGCATGTCTGGCATAGCTGCCCATGTCCTTAGTGGCAAGCTGATGCCAGGTCTCTATCGCTTTCTGTTTTCATTTCTAAATCTCTTTAATTATGTTGTTATATTTTAGTTAATTTTCAGCATGTGTTGCTATGCTCTGTTTTGTCACATTAGAAGTGGCCAGTGATTTAAGTGAAGAGAAAACCAGTAGGAGTAGTAGGGCGGGAGGGGGAAATGTACGCGAGCTATTTATTTGCTACGAGAATGTGAAAAATCCTGATACACCTGTTAGAAGTTCCTGGCTGTGCCAGTACATTGGCCAGTTTTGATGCAAACAGATACTCACTGCTAATTTGCTGTTTGTTGGTACATCTCCAGTGCAGGGATGGTGCAGTGAGGGTTTCCCTGCCTAGGCACGATTCTCAGCCCTCACCACAGGTCTGCTCGTGTGGCCTCTTGCTCCTCAGAGAGGCTCCAGCCCATGCGCCCCAGTTGTAGGGCCAGGCAGGATTCCTGGTTGGAAGAGGAATTGAATTTCCTCCCACGGAGGCAGAATGAAAGGGACATCCTAAAGCACGGGGGAGAGATGACATGGCTTTGGGGAGTGTCGTGTTTTGACAATATATTTGGTAACTTTCTTTTCCTTCCAAATCAGGACGTAAGAAGCCAAAAAAAGAAATGAATTAACAGAATGACACGTAGGCTTTTAAAAAAAAAATCTGTCCACTGTTCGTTCCCAGACTCACCCTCATCAAAGCAACGCTTCTCAGTCATCCTCCCTACCCTCACGGGAACATCTGGGGAAGTATGATACGGCACAGGTAGAGAAATGACTAAATGCAACTGATGATGTGAACGTACCAAGACAGTTCCTATTTCTCCTCCTTCAATCCCCCCTCCTTTTTAATTTTTTTTTTTTTTTATTTCCTGATTTCCCTTTATTTCTATTTCATTGTTCCTCCTTCTCATTTGTCCTGACTCAGGCACACATGCTCTGTCTGTTTTCCTTCCAGTATGTCTCCCAGATTTTCACCCACCTCTGGAAAGGGCCCTCAGCTGATTGCCCTGCTACACTGTTCCTCCCAGCTTCTTCCCTATGATGCACAAGATGAGTGCTCCTGGTGAACACAGGAGGCAAAAACTGGGAGGTAGGGCAGAAGGCAGAGGAGTGAGCCTAAGTCTGAACAGCCAGTTCAGCAGATGTGATCGCTAGCTGGGTTGGCCACTGTCTTCTGGCACTTGGACGATCACAGAGTTCATCACGGAGCAGAGGAAGCAGATGTCAGGGCCTGCCAATGTAAGAGAAATTTCCCCCTTGGCTGCCGAGTTTGGTGTTAAGGTTCCTCACCTTAGTTGCTTCGTAGGTAAATTGGTGTGTGCTGCTGTGTCTGTTGCACAGGGCTGATGTGGACTTTGCAGGCAGCGAAGCTAGATTAGAAACGGATTACCCATCTGCGGTATGTTGCAGATGACGATGGAAATTGCAAAGCATAAAGGGGAGCATGTGCTTCCTGCTTCCTGCTTTATGAGAAGTTGGGGCAAGCAAGGGTAGGATGGAAGAATCTACTACACAAAAATAGGATGTGCTAACATGTATTCCACATTTTTGTATAGAGTTTTGAAAATAATTGTTTGTGTGTATATGTTCATATGCATGCATTGTTATCACACAGTTGCAGCAAAAGGCCAACCTAACTGAACCGAGTAAGAAAAACAGGAGCAAGAAAAAAATCCCAGCTTTACGATACTGATTTGTACACTAAACTGTTCTAGTCCATGTACTGGCAGGTCTCTCAGACCTTCATCTCTAGGCTTTCTTAAGACGTTGAAGTGCTCGGGTATAGTGTAACATAAAAGAACATGGTGCCGAGTCACTAAACTGACACATTTGGGAGCTTTGCTCAGCAGGCTTGCAGTATAAGGGATGTTACGTTGAAGTGTGAAGTCATCTTGAAAGACCTATGGCAAGGACTTCTTAAAGCTCCATGTTTTTCTTTTTTTTTTTTTTTTTAAAAAAGTATCTTTTTTTTGAGAAGGAACAGAAAAAAAAACCAATTATCTCTTGTTTTTAAATGAAAGAGTTTATTTTATATTTAATGTCAAAAAGCCAAATGCAGCTGATTTGTGTTAGTACATGACAGCAAGGAGGTAAAATGGCTAGGATAAGAAGATAAACAATTGATTTTTTTAGGGTTTGCTTTTTTTTTTTACTGGCCATACTGAATGAAATAAAACAATAAAGAGTCTATAAGATGTTAAATCAGTATTGCCCTTCTTTCTTTTTTTTTTTTTGTTTCTCCAAGTGTTCTAGTTTTGCTCTTTAAAATAAAATTAGTGTCAGAAACCACGACATTTTTTACATAGTCATTTTAAATTTACACAATAGTTTTAACCTATTACAACAATTATGCAAGGTGCATTTTTTAGTAATTCTTTAGTTTTTCTTTCCTGATATTTGTGACTGTACAAGTCTCTGCATATACGTGCAGACTATTCTATGGGTGCCTGGACGGATGAGTATGTACGCATATGAACATATCCACAAATACATGTGCATGCAAATCTATAGTAGAAATAATAAATTCAGAATGTGATCCTTTTCTTGTTATACAAAAATTTAAAGATGGTTTACTGGTTCACAGGTTTTACTGGACACTAAGAAAATTATGGTTCATTTCATAAATATTTACAAACTTTCTTAAGGCCCATTCAGTATTAGTTATGCTGAAGTACAGGGCGGACTTTTATTGTATCACAGTTTATGGAGTTGAGGACATAAAAAAAATGTTTATTGACCTGTGATTGCCTGCATTTCTGCATTTTCCATTCAGTTTTTTAACCCCAATTTTAACCTTACAGTCAGGAAAATATTTTATGGCTGTCTGTATTCACCATCAGTCTGTTGTGATAAAAAGCTTTGTAGGTTGTTTGCAAACCCGGCAGCTGTTTCTTGAGTAAAGTAACTACATCGTGATCCAGCAAGGGCTTTCCTCTTCCAAGCAGTCTTCTAACAGGACTTAGCCTGACCACAATAGGGCGCCTCACAGCAGTAAGCACTGCTCAGAGAAGCAGATGCTTGCAGGAAAAGGCCTTTTGTCTTGCACTACTGCATCTGAGATTTTCTTCCCTTCCTTTTCACAATGGCTGAAATACCTTGACTGTGTTGAAAATCGAGCTTTTGCTGAATTTTGCTTTACTTTTAATTGTCCAGTTGCAGAAATAGGATGAAGACCTTACAGCCTGCTCTGAAGGATCCTGGTTTCTGTGAATTTCTATTTGTTGTCATTTTGAACAGTTTCCATAGGATGTAGTTCTGGCACTGTGTAACTAGTTCTCTGCTCGCATGCTTAGTAAACCCATTAGCAATAGATAGTCTGGCTTTATTAATACACTGTCCCATGCTACATCTATTCCAGGGCAGAGGGGCTACTCAAATGCTGAGAGGAATATTTGGTTTTCCAGGTCCTCTCTGCTCAGGTTCTAAAGATGAGAGTGAGGTTGTTTTTTTTGGTTTTTTTTTTTTTTGTTTGTTTGTTTGTTTGGGTTTTTTTAACAGTAAGTTATTGGTTGGCAACTGAACAGAGACCTTCCAAACTTGTATCACACAAACCATTGGTACCTTGTTTGTTAGCTTACTTGCTTGTTTCCTTCTCTGATTATTCATAGTCAAACCAGGCCTTTCTCAATGTAATAGGTTTTTAAAATATATGTATAATGCAGCTGTCAAACTGAGAGTGGAGATTAGCACTCAGTAAACAAAATGTGACCAAATACTTCCATGCCAGTAGGTTTAAAGATTCCCAAATGAACGTGAGCGCTGAAACCCTTGTAACCTGCTATAGTGTATCTTTTGGCATAAGACGTTCATTTACTCTGCTGTGTGGTTCGTGAGCTTATGGACTCGGTTCCGTTCCTACAGTGAGGCCATTAGCAAAACTCCTTTAGACTTGTATACAAGAAGTACTGTTTTACAAGTGATAATTTTTTATTCTGAAGTTGTTATTTGACCTCTTCTTTTGAGGCATATTCATCCCTTTCATTTATTTTGTTCAGTTGATCCATATTTATATACAGTAGAAACATCACGATTTAGCTATTTTATTTGCTGCCCAAATTTAAGCAGATATTACATGCAGGAAAAGCAATCTTAGGAAAAAATCAGGAAAATCTGATGAGATTGAAATGGAAGAAAACATTGTTCTGCATAAAATGGCATTTATTACATTTCATCTTTATTTTTTCTTTTCAGATTAATTTGGGTTTTCTGATCTACAAAAGACCACAGTGGTCCGTTCGTCCCCCCGCCTCAATAATGTGACACCCATTAAACTGGTACCACAGAAGCATGCCCTCCTCATATTCCCCACATTCCGTATGTGAAAATTTGACTAACACTGTCCCAATTAAAAAATGGTTATTGCTTTTCACTCTTATTAAACTAAATCAATCTCTTCATTCATTCCTGTATAAATTTGAACTGGTATAGTGGGACTCTGTATGTGGGTATATGTGCATATATGTAGGCATATGTGCATTAAAAAAACCAGGAAAAGTATAGTAACTGAAGATAATAAATAGAATCAAAAGGATCAGTCCTCAGTTCAGTTGTTTATAAGGCATTTGGGTAGGTTAATAGAATTCTAAGTTGTTCATGAAACTGCAGTATAGTTCTCCTATATAGTGAAGTAGTTACACTGGAGAGGGATGTCACAAATTTATTGCTGTTCCAATAGTTCCTTTGAAAAGCTGTTCGAACCTGCGTATCTATAAGGTGCATACTGCTCACCTAGTTTAACCGAATCTGATCCAAACCTTGCTGAAATTAAGGGCTGTTTTTTCACTGAATAGGAATTGTATCAGTCCCTTTAGTAGCCTAATTTATTTGAGAGAAACAGCTGTCGTGATTTGTGTGTGTGTGTGTACGTGCAGCCACGTATATTTTGTCCATCTATCTGTCCATATACAAGAACCATACGTTTTGTGTAGTTCTTAACTGTGGCTTTGTGCATGCATTAGGTAGATACTTGTGCATGAGAAGAATTGTGTAACAGTGGTCTCCTCTTTATGCACAAGTATGTATTTTTTTATATGTAGGGGAATAGGCATCATCTAGACTTCAATGGGAAAAACAATTTTTGCTGCTTTTTTCCATTTTAATTTGTCCTTGAAGGTCAAAATTATTTTGGTGATCACTTCATGTCACGATTTTTATTTGGAAACAGACTGTAATGTCTCTGGCACAGGGACTGAGGAGTCACGAACACGTATCTGAAGTGTCTAACACACCAAAGGAGATTTTTTTTTTTTTTTCTCCATAGTGATAAAACAACTGTTGGCCAAATCTTGCTTACTTTATTATCCAATTTTTCCTAACAAAGTCTTCTTACTTAATTACAGAACTAAAAATACTGGTTGCTTTCATAGGTGGACTTTTGCATCCGTATCACAGACATTGCATCAAATAGTTGTTCCTTGATTTTAAATGCTTTTATTTATTGGCTTGCCTTTCCTTGCCACCTAGTTTAGGGGCCTAATCTCTGACAAGCAAGTTTGAAATTTTAGGACATTGTTTTTTAACTTTATGGATAGTCCCCAAAATATACAGCACTTATTTCTGTGGCAGCTTTAAGAATAAATGTATATGGAATCTAACAATTATGAGACATGACTTTCTGGTATCCAAAAGATAACCACAATTAGGTCTAATGGAGTTTTGGGAAAAGATGTCAAGAGGAAAACCAGTCAGCTTGCTCTCTGTCATTTCAGCAGCCCTGAACAGTATGGAATTTGACTAACAGAATTTCAGTGGAGCAAATGGAAGATCTTGTATCTATCTGAATTCTGCAAGGTGCAAATCATGCTAATGGAGCACGATGAAACATGCCCATGTGGATACCTGGGCATCAGCCTCTGGTGAAACCCATCTGTGCAGTCAGTCCCTCACCCTTGCAGGGCAGCAGATGCGTAAGGCTCTGCCAGTGCGTCCGACCAGGTGAGTGGGCAGGACAGGGGACGTGCACCTCCGTGCCGAGGGCACCTGCTCTGTGCGTGATCCCTGCTGTAGCTACGGCACCAGGTCGTACTCTGCTGGTCTCCCCCCTGCCCTGCCACAATGCTCGCTCAGCCTGTGAGAACATCTGGGTCAGAATACAAATGGAATATAGAATCATAGAATGGTTTGGGTTGGAAGGGACCTTTAAAGGCCATCTAGTCCAACCCCCCTGCAAGGACCAGGGACATCTCCAACCAGATCAGGTTGCTCAGAGCCCCATCCAACCTGGCCTTGAATGTTTCCAGGGATGGGGCAATATAATTAACCCTGACCTTTAGTCCCAAATAGTTTTTAACTGTAGTGGGCTTTAGTCTTGTAAACCAGTAGATGTGTAACATCCATGAAGTCCCCTGGCATTGCGGTGGCCGATAGCAGTCAGCTGAACCAACAGCCTGCCTCAGTGCCCGCAGTGTCAAGGCTCGAGCTACTCGGTGTGTCGAGGAGGATCAAAAATGAAGAAAACTGAATGCTAAAAATGTAAGAAGGAAATTTAAACATCAAAAAGACACCAGAAATACTTGGGAGGTCTTTTTGAAGTCAGAAGTTCTGGATGCACAATGAATACAGGCTTGGCTTCTTATTTGAAGGAATGTTTGTAATAGCTTTGTTTTATTTATTCTAAAAGTTAGGCAGCATCGTAATGGAGACCTGGAGGAGGTTTTCAAGTAGCTGCTTAAGCAGCATATTTGCCTAGTAGAAGTAAGCCTTAATGAAAGTTTTACTTTGTATATGCTTATTCAAGGGTCTGGTATGTGAATAGGAGAATATTTTGTAGAGGAAGAAAAAAAAAAAAGGATAAGTGTGTGTCTATTAGGCTTGATACGGATTCCAAGATTCCAAGCCCATATGTGTAAAGGCCAAATGCAGCTCACCTTCCATATGTTATTTACCATAGTCTTGTTTCCAGTAAGCGAAAGTATTTATCTGAGTGGCCAGAGCAGAATCTGGCATTAAAAATTAGCCATGAGTATTATTCCTTTGCATCCTTTGGAAAAAAGAAAATAATCCAAATTTACAATGAAGCAGAGAACAAAAGAAAAATTAAAACTTTGCTTTGTTGGTTTTGCTATAGCTAGTCAGGGAGTTACTGATATAAAGTGCATAATGACTGCTACAGCTATTAAAACAAAAACTAATTGCATGTTTAGATAACAGTCAAATCCATATTGCCCCATGAATCCGATCCTATTGCATGTAAGCAGGATCTGGCCCATTGGCTTCATAAGGGCAATTCAGTTGCATAAAGCAAGCATGTTTTAGCTCAGTTGTATGCAAACAAAAGTCTCCTGCACATTTACAACCAACAAAGCAGGTTTAGGATGAATTTTTCATATGAATGTAACCCAAAGTAGGAAGGAAAAATAATTCCATTGAGGTAGTAGTGGAAGCTAAATGTTAAGCAAGCTTGGATCAGAAAAAAAAATTGTGAGAGCATTATACTGCCATTTTATCACTCTGTCATCTGTTAATATAAATACTATTAAATAAATATGAATATTGAAAATAAATGTTAATCCTCTTTTTGTATTTACTCCACAGTAACAATTATATTTTCTTCTTTTTTAAAATTTTGACATTAAAAATATTTTTAAAATTTTGCTGTTGATAACAAAGGATGGAGATTTTTTTCCTCCATTTAAACTACTGATTAACAATTTATTTACTTGTCACTTATTGTTGACCATCCCAGTCATTGCTTCTTATTTGATATTTTACTTGATGTTTCTTTTTGGGCAATATAAGAAGCAGGTTTTAATTTCTGTGTGATTCTAATCCTCTATTTCTACATATATTACTAATATTTTCCTTAGAAATGTCTTGTCTTTTCAAAGGAGAACTTCCCCTCTGTAACTTTACATTTATATTTCAAAATACTAAATACTCTATGCTGAAGTTTTCCTATTTTGAGCAGTCATGTTTGGGATAGTCTTTCTTGCAAGCTTGGGGATTCAGGTTTGAGGCTACGAACACTTCTGTATGTATGACTAAGTCTAATTTTGTGAGTAGTCTATGCCAGCAGGGCTCCTCAAACAAGTACGTGTTTGCAGACTTGGGACCTGCAGATGTTTGGATGGGGAAGAAGACAGGGAAGGGCTACAGATACTAAGTTTTATTTTTAATTACGTATGCCTGCCAGGATCATCAAGAAATATGACAGTATATTTCATTAAATTGGCTGGATTGTTTGGGACATATAACACATAAATGAAACTGTTTTCTTAAATTGGTACCATAAGATAAAGTTAACTCAAATACCTGATATCTTAATCAAATCTAATAATTGTGAATGTTGAAACCTTTGGTCTTGATTTAGTTAAATTTATAGGTAACGTTCTAACATCTAGAAATATTCCCATCTGATGATACCTGGTTGAAACATTTGCAAAAACAGGAATCAGTCTTTAAGATTTGTGAGGGGTGAAAAGGCTTATTAAAAATTCTATTACAGTAACAATTTTTTATTTTATATGTATAAGTTGTTATAGTTCCTGTGTTTTTTTCACTAAGAATTTTGTTTTGGTTAGTTAGGGTTTTTTTTTCCCCTTCACCCCATCCCTTCCAAACTGCAGCCACAAATGAAAAACCAGCTAAGAAAAAGCTACATGCCTGGTTCTTGATACTGCTCCTACTGAATTTAATAGGATCAGTATCAATTTTAGAGATGAGGGGTATGGTGTAAAAGGAGAAGAACAGAGGTGCATAAAAAGAGTATTTCACAACTCAGGGAGTATTTATAACGTAGTCAGAAGCTTGTGCAATGAGAGAAAAGGGATCTGAGGACATAGTCAGTGGTAAATAAGGAGGCCAGAAAAATCAATGTTTCAGAAGCCATGTTTGCAAGTATGACAAATATATCTACCTGGGAAATGGCAATTAAGTTTTTTAACAATCTTGTTTTTACAGTAGTGAAAATTAGAGAAAGCTATGAGGGTGAAATGCTGCCCTTAGATATACTCATATACTCCCTGTTGGCATTGAGAGGGAAGACTTTAACATTTCACATCTGACTTGGAACCAAAACAAAAAGACTATTTTCAGATTGCTCTGGAGTGACTTCCAGATCAGAGAATCCCAAATTGATCTGCTAATGTATAGAAATATGATTTCATCAGGCAGGGAGAGCGATCTCTTTGGAGTCAAACATGATAGCTATTTAACTGTACATAGCAATGACAAATGGCAATTTTGGCTTTTACAGGAAAGAGAGAGTTTGCTCATACGTAGAACTTCATACTACAGATGACTGTCTCTGCTAAAAGGAGTGCCAGCAATACTGACCATCGTTCCCTCTTGAAACTACTTCACAATGACTTTGCTCCTCTGTCCTGTAAATATGACTAGCCCAAATGAATTGCTAGGGTCTGCCATTCAAAGAGAACATTAAGAAGCAGGACTTCCAGGTCCTCCTCCAGGCTCCACCACCTTTTCAGCATAACTCTGGACAGTCATCTGTTTTACAAATGGTGTATAGTATTTACATGAAACATTTTTCAGCAAAATGGAGGCTTCAACAACCAGACATGACAACTGGTTACTGCATTGTGGAGGTCAGCATACACTTATTTATTCTACTTTGTTCACTTCTCCTATGAGTGTAGCTTGGTGAGCTCATCTGAATGGCCTGGTTGCTGATAGTTTCTGAAGGTTCCTGTCTGGAATAGTAATTTGCTCCCTTTCCGTTGTTAAAAATTACTGAGACGAAGAAAGAAGGCAGCCTGCTATGTCAGAAGGCTGTGTACAAAGATACATAGAAAAGTTTTGGTGGGTCTTCCCAAATGGCACTGACCAGAAATTAAATGTCCTTTTTATCTGGCAGACCTCAGCAATGTCAACATTTAGTTTTTCTTAGCTCTCTTGAGAGGACCCAGCTAAGCTGCCTATGATGTTTCTTGGCTCTTTGTTGAAGAAGGTAGTCATCAAATCTTTGATTCTCATTTGTCTTGCAAAACATTTTATTTATGTGGCTATTACACACAAGTCTTACAAAAACACCAACAAGCTAATTAAAAGCTCTTGTCCTCTTGCTGTCAATCAGAATCAGCTTCCTGAAGACCAGCAATGGGGATGTCTCTATTAACTTTCACCAGGAAAAATAGGGAAAGGAGCGTCGCCTGAATGTCTTACTGTAGCACCAGAACTGAAAAAGCTGATTTCCTAGGGTTATTTCTTGCTTTGCTGCAAGTTTTGATGGCTGCTGCTTCTTCAGGGGGGGCATTCATAGCTGCCTCCCTCCTGTGTGGACTTTCTGGTGCCTAGTAGGTGCAGCCGTTCCCTTCAGCCTGGGAAACTTGCAGGTCTCTAGTCTTGTTGGCCACCTGCTTCCACAGAACTTGTAGGAACTTACTGAGACCTGTATCCGAGTGCCAGGTCTGACTACAAACTAGCAGAGTATTCACCAGATATTGAACATCCCGATGGTCACTTTCTGCCTGTCTCTTACACGCACACGTACACACACATACAAATGCACACACACAGCATGATCACAAGCCTTGTTGCCATAGGAAACCAGGCTAAAACCAAGCAAGGTCAGAAGGCATTAGCTCATTGTTTTTCCTTTCCAGCTCCTTTTAAAAACTGCTAGCACAGGCTTTTTTTTATTCATTAGATCAGATGTGTTCTTGGATGCTAGGTAATGGAAATCATACTTGCTGCGTGCTAGGCTCTCTTCTGCATGACACTGGTGTCCATCGTGGAGTTTCTCTGGTTGCTGTCTTTGCCAGGCCTTAGCTCATTCCCTAGTCATTCTCTGTTTGATTCAGTACTCATACTTGGTGCTTTGGTTTGCAGATTTCCTTCCTGGTCCTCTGCTTATTGTTGAGAATATCTCCTGTAATCATTTTGATCTCACTGCAGAGTGTTGTCCACCTTGAAAAAAGTAGCAGCATCACAGGAACCAGGTATATTCTCAGATGGATTCCACTGGGCTGCATTGTCTGCATAAAAGCCCAAAGTGGGGTCATCAGTGGTTAAATATTAAGTAAGTCTCTAGTCTAGTTAGGACTAACTCAACCACTATCATCTTTGCTTTAGGATAAATATGTACAGTGCATTATGGATAAACCTTTGTACTACAGAGGTGCTTACACTGTTTGTGGATCCACATTCATCCTGTGACCAAGGTGATGGCCAGCCACCCCTCCAAACTGATGTCTTGGTGACAGGTGGAGAAGCAGTCTCTGCTGTCAGTTTGAGCAGCTGCTGTTAAGTGCCACCAGCTGGCAGACCCTCCCTTTCCTCACCACAGACCATGTTCTCCACCTTTGAGGGTATTGTAGGCTGCAGAACTAACCCAAAATGGGAGATCTGATGGATATCAGAGGCCTCTTATCTGCAGACATTGATTACCGTTCTGGTCGTGTATATACAGGGGGGTACTTTTAACTTCTTGTAAGGGTGAATCGACTGTGACCAGAGGAGTGTGAGGTTAGTGAAAACAGGCACAGAGCTGCAAAATTTGAAGAACTTCTCTCCATAGGGCATGTGAAAGCCATACTTTTGGTAGCTGTTCATGTATAACCCTTCTTTCTTTGGCCCCCGTACTACAGCAGCACAAGTGTCTGCTCTTTTGACCAATCTGGTTACTTGTGGAGACTTATTTGCCTTTTCAGCATAAATTGTTGCATTCTCTTCCATCTTCTTTTAGCAAATACAATTACAAAGTACAAACTATAAGGAGGGGAATTCATCTGGGCATGAATGTACTGTAGAACAGCTTAATTAGTGATGAAGCATAGTACGTATCCCTCTATCCGTCTCATGTAAACATTAATTTAAGGTGCCTACAAATGGGCGCAGTTATTTGGACATATATCTATCATGTAAGAATAAATCCAGCTTCTTGTTTTCCTTGTAACTGTTTCAGAAATTCAGACCTACTTGGTTATGGCTGCCTGTCCCCGTGGCCAGGGGGGGCTTGTTCCTTGCTTGTGATTTTCCATACTTGCACCTGTACTTGCTCTTACAGAAGTGCTTTTCTTAGGTAAAATCAGGGAAATGTCAGCCTTGGAAAATATTTCCTTTTGTCCTGTCTGGATGGTCTTTCACTTTGGTGGATGGAAATTGCATCTTAACTGTACGTATCGTTTATTAGTGATTCCTTTGCCTTCCAACTCCCTACTTGGATTGGGTGGCCTTTTGACCTAGTGATGATGAGTAAATACCAGTGGCACATAGGTCACCCAGATCCTTTCTGCCTTTCTACATCTTCTCTCCCTGGGTTTGTCAGTGCTGCAGAGAAAGAGTAGCTGAAGTCACTCAGCAGTGGCCTCTAACAACCTCAGTTTTGTTGGACCTTCTAGGGACAAAAGCTCTTCTATGCAGCAAGGGTTTACTGCGGAGCAGGAAGCCTTCTAGAGTAATGGTGGGAAATTGTAAAACTTGGAGTACTTCTGGCCACCAACAAGGGTATAAAGACCTTTTATTCTGAAACTCTCTTTCACTACCCTGTCCCCAACTTCCCTAGAACTATATCGCAGTCTTGACCAGTTGTGTACACGTGGTTTGGGTTGTTCCTGGTGCCGAGTCATGAAATGTTTGTAATCTAGGAGCTGTGCTGATGTTCTGGTTGATATTGTACCGGGAGAGAAAGGAACTACTAGAATGCAGTTATTTTCAAGAGCCATCTAGGAGATTAAAGTTGCCACAGAGTGTGCGCCTGTCTCCCTGTGTCTCTCAAATCCTGTGCACATAGCTTTAAAATCCTTAAAGAAGAGGGATCTGGCAGCTCACTGAGAGATATCTCAGAGTTGGCACCACGTATCTTGAAGCCTCACATCACTGGCTGTGTCCATGCTAGTAAATTAAACACATCATGGACCATTCTCTGGCATTGTGGTCAACTGGCACAAAATAGCCCGCATCCATACTATTAAGCAGTCTTGAACTCCAAGACAGGAGAGCCATATGCAAAATGCCTATTGAGAACAGTCCCTGGCTCATGGTAGCTCCCAGCCCACATCAGGAGCCGTTTGGGAGAGTACTCTTTGGCCCTGGCCTCGGCCATGCCAGAGGTCTTCTAGAAACTGGAGAAGAGGTGCCAGCAGTAGTGTCCCTGGCACTGTTTAATGTTTCACAGGAGGTGTAGCCAGCAGTCTTGCAGGTGATTGGGCCTTTGCCACAGCAACAAGATGGAAGCGTTGATCCTCTTCAGAAGGGCTGCGATTCCCTCTCTTTGTCAAGCCCTTTGTCTTCTCTCTCAAACCTAAGATTTCGTTCTGATTAATGCTGGAATGGCGTACTATTTTCAGCTGTTTAATAGTTTACAGTTGTGATTGTATTTGGTTGTGTTTGAATCTCTGCCTCCCCAAGGATAGGGAAAGGGATTCTATAAATATTATTTAATTTAATTAATAAGTATCAGTTTCTTTTGTAATGTAGTACGGGAGTGAGGATGTGCACTGGGAGAATGACCGGTAAGGACAGAAAGGCATTTCTGGTTTTATTCTTATGCCGCCTTTGCCGTAGTCCCTGTGCCACTGCTGCCAGAAACCTTAATGTCACTGCAAAGGACATTGTCCATTATAAAAACCTTTGCTAAAACCCCAAGGTATCAAAGGCAGATAATAAATCACTTAATACCTTCTCAAGTATTTTTTTATAACTCATAGTTTGCTGCCACGATCCACAGAAACCCCATAGTACAGATCCTACTGAAAGGATGCACTCGGTCGATGTTTTTCTTCATTTGAGCATTCAGATTCTTTTGATCCCCTTGTAGGCTCTTCAGCAGAAGAAGATCATTATTGCTTTGTGTTAGTATAATCTTCTAAGACACATCTTCTTTCTGAAATGTCCTTTGTAGCCTGATGTAAGCCCTGGTTGAATTTGGCCGGGTGTGTGGATAGGACTTCTGCGCACTAAGTCAGACCATTTGTCGGCAGTGGTCTAGGAGGCATACTGTTAGCCAGGAGAAGTGGTTTCCTTTTGCTAATTATTTAGTTAACTGAGAAGACTTAAAATTTCTTTTAATAATACTTTACAAATCTACAGGTAAAAATATAAATGAAAAGAAAATATTTTAATCAGATCCTGATATGTCTTGCATCAAATTAGTGACGATACAGTGCCAAGTAGAGTCATGGTAGTCTATTAAGGTTATGCTTATGTTCTCGAATCGGTGTATCTATTCCTAGAGCTATGTCGGATAAGTAAATAAAATGTCTTTGGTATTTTTGCTGTTCCGTGGCATTCTGATAGACTGATAGTTGGGTGGAATATTCTGTGGGCCAAATGCTATTTGCTTAATTCATGGGAGCTAGTCTGCTTATTTCAAAGAGTTAGCAAAGCAAACTGGCTTTTGTTGTTTGGAAACTATTCGGGAAGCTGCACTCTTTACTGAGCATCCTCCACTAATGTTGGTGCCACTATGTGCTTAAGTCAATGGGAAGCCTGTGGGGAAGTCAGAAGGCGTGGCACTGAGTTTGCAATGTTTTAGGATTTACAAACAAATCCTTGCAGAAGGGCGTGCATGGGGCAGGTGGAACCAAAGTCCAATACACTCCAAATGGCATTAAGTAGTCTCCATGGCTGTTTCTTACCCTGTGATGCATGTATTGGGGGGCTTCTGTGGATAGGAGGAGTCATGCAGATACAGCACTGGAATTATTATGTTCTAAACTAAGAATTTTAGAGCAGTTTTAACAAATGTTCTATTCATCTGTAAAATCTGGAAGTGTATTCTGTCAATGGAGGTTAGTACATAAAGACTGATGACTGTTGAAAAAAAAATGTGAATTTTTGTTTGAATATAACTATTTGTTTTGATGGTAATTGAGGCAATTCCTTCACTTTCCACAAACATTCATTAGAGTGATATTCTGTAGAAAAACTGTCACATGCAATGATGCATTTCTGTATCCATGTGAATGCCTGAACTGAAAGTCTGCGTGCAGCTCTTATGGAAGGCTTTCATGAGTTGTAAATTTACCAACCAAGGGTAAAAAAATGATGTCAGGTGATATGAGTGGCCAACAGCCCCTTATAAATACTAATCTATGGGTGGTGATTTCCTAAAATACACCAGGCAGTCATTTTAGTGAATAGCTTGTGAGCAATCTCAAGGGCAGAAACATGTTGGCAATTACTCATTAAATAATTTGTGAAAAATATGTATACTCATTGACATTAAAAAAAAAAAAAAGATAAATCCCATAAATGCATTGCAGGAAATGTCTTGCCAGGTAACAATACAAAACACATGAGTCCGCTTAGAAATATTTAACCTTCTGAACTTCTGATATTCCTTATCGGAAAAGGTCTGTCTAGATGTACAGACGTCACCAGTTCCCTGAACAGCAGAAATATAACCCCAGAGTTGCAACACAATTTGGAAGAAACCCAGACTTTTATGGGTGGCTTTGTCCCAATCTGAAATTTGCAACTGTCTGCTTTTCTTAAACAAAATTTCAAATTCTTATACTTGGATATATTAAAAAAATGGACTGCGATTTGAGCTTTGAAACACAGTTCACTTCTGAAGGCTTGTTAAGCATGTGCATTAGGGATCCTGGTATGTATGTGGAAAAAGCAGTTATTATTAGTTTAAACACCTCTCCTGGCCGCGTAAGGCGTGGAGGTAGATCCAGAACAGTTTATAGCTCATGATCTGTGATCTGCTGCAGCTAGAACATTCACGAAGGCCGGTTCTGGCATCATTCCCTTCTCATGGGCCATCAGGAATATCGGTTCTCCCATGCTGCTCCTCTGTGATGTGCTTTAGAGGTTCAAAGGAGGTTGATCTTTTGTGGCTCCTTCTTCCTTTCACTTCTTGCTGAAGGTCCCAATAGGGAAGGTCATTTTTAAGGGTACGTTTTTGTGACATGGAGTGGGACATGAATTGAGACTGACAGATTCATTTCATGCAGGATATGTGAATAGTGCTCGTAACTTGTTGTCCGTATGTACCTGTGCCGATTTCGGATCGGTAGCTTAGCTGGCATAGCTACTTCCAATTTCTTTTTTTCAAGGTTATTTGTGTCGTTTCAGCTGCAGCTCAGTAGTGACTGGACAACAGATCCTGTCATGTATAGACATAGTTCCCTTCATATATTCATTTTCTGTTTTTTTTTTTTTTTTTAATAAAGTTTGCTGACACAATTGTTTATTTTTTACAATTTTCTAATGAAAATCCAGTTCCTAAAATCATTTCATACTTTACTAAAATTTCTCCTGCTTCTCAAGTATGCAGTGACTACCATAGCACAGTCAGACCAATATCCTCCTGTTACAATTTGATGGTACATCAGCATTAAAATGACTTTATGTTGTCTGCCTGTCTATCAAAATATTCCAAAAGCAATTTATGATCGTAATAAATTTTGGTTTTATATTTTATACAGTTAAAAAGTATGGAGAATTTTTTAACCCTTTGCATTCGAGGCCAGTTACATGAAAATACAGCAAAAAACACATTGCAGAATAGGTACTTCACAAATAATTTGTCTGTCAGTTGCATCTGTCTTGCCATGGAAATAATAATTACAAGGAGCAAATGAGTGAAGTTGTTTCTAGTTTTAGATTTTGTTTAGAAATAAAACAACTGAAGATGAGTAGAGATACATCATTTAACTTTTTCCTGAAACATACAATGCTTTATTTGTATTTTTGGATTTCAGCTTTCCTCTGAAAGATTTACTATCCAAAACCAAAACAGGGCTTCTCTGGTACACAGTAATTAAAAAATGAAAACTAACAAGTACTAGAAAATTAATCTTGTTGATTGTACATTGGTGACCTGTACTGCAATGAAGAATGCAGATGATGACCTGAAAGTCAGAGAGACTAAAAAGAGTAACAAAACTTATTACAGAATGATTACTGAAGTTGCTAAGGAGTCTATGTTTTGAGGCAGCCACGTGCGTCTAAGCCTGTAATGATTCAACTTCTTTTCTCTTAAGCATTCCGTGATGAGACTGACTTCAGCATTCCCAGCAACTCTGCTAATGTGGATGTTGCTGGCCTGAAATACCCAAATTTTGTTGCAGCCCTTCTCCCTACATGGCCACGTTAGTACGCCTAGACCTATTATCAGGTGTCCTGCTCATTCTGGCCCCATTCTTCTTTCAGTCAACGGGAATTACATTGTAGGTTTTTGAGAACAGGGGCTGGCCCTCTTTTTCAGGATTTCTTTCCTTAACAAAACAATAACTTTGCACAATGCCTGATTGGTTTGAAGGAGTTGCTTATGGTAACTACTTGAGTTCAATGGTGTTTTTGTATTTTCTTTTATTGTTGCTAATTTGAATTTATTTTAAAAAGGGGAATTAAATTACCCAGACAGGAAGATGTTGATGCAGATTTCCTAACTGCTAAGATAATAAGATTGAAATTAGGAGCATGTACATATCTTCGAGAAGCATCAAAAATACATAACTACAATTTAGGGACCTTAGAAAGATTTCATTTTTAACAGAAATTTGATTCCTTGACTTGCTTAGTTCAAGTCTGTTTTTTAAAGGCCATGACCAAGACTGAAAAGCTCTTTGCTTCCTTAGTGATTCAGCAGGATTGTGTTGAACCCTTCCCGAGAACAACATCCTGCAACAGACTTCTCCCCGCTTTTCTCCAGATGATCTCAAAGATTCCCCGAACCAAGCACCCTGAGACTTATGCTTTACAGTACAGTCCACTGTGGATCTTCTTTGTAATTTTGCCTGGAAATTTTGTTGGGGAGTTCAAACAGCAGGACATATGCTATGTAAGGGTTGTAACAGGTAGTACCACACACGCACATGCGTGCAATTATTTTACAGCTCAAGAAGCCTAAAGTCCATCTCTGAGATTAGCACTTTTTAACCCGTCAAATGGTAAAGAAGTATAGCACGTTATTATTTATTTCTCCTTTTGTGCTGTATTCAACTCAAAGGTTCTCACAGTGCTTTACAAGTGACATATGTACAGGAATTCCTTCCACACTGAAATGCCCAGCCTTAAAGGGTGGGCTGCAGCCAAGAAAATAATCAGCTTATAGCACACTGCATAATGTGTGTGAACTGCACAATGTGTGTGAGGATAATTCTGGCCAAGGGCATATCAGACAGTACATCTCACCAGTGTATCCTGCTGGAAAAGACTAATATTTAAAAACTGTATTCAAAATAAAATAGCAACAACATTATTCATTGACAGCCGATACGATCCATTAAGTTTTTATTTACATATGCATACATATATTTTGATACACATACATAAATCAACATTTTAATTTTATCATCACTGGCATCCCTAAAACTTGTCTGTTTTCACAACTGATTTTCTTTAAGCACCAGGTTTTAACAACTGGTGATAAAGGGAACTAGAAGAAACTTGACTTCCACATCTGAGAGGACAATATATGTCTATATTGACTAATGATATTGACTGACAGCTCAAAATACCAGCCCATATACAGACTGTCTAGTATAAACTGTGAGCTAGACAGTGAAATGTGTTTGTGCATTTATTTTTTAAATTCTGCAGCACCTACTGCCTGATTCTTGTTACTTGTATAGTGCTGCCAGCTTGGACATGGTCAAACATTTTACCAAGATTAATTGAGGAATAATTGCATT
Organism: Chlamydotis macqueenii; assembly: GCF_036417535.1. Classification (NCBI taxonomy): domain Eukaryota; kingdom Metazoa; phylum Chordata; class Aves; order Otidiformes; family Otididae; genus Chlamydotis; species Chlamydotis macqueenii. The sequence goes on along the minus strand of NC_141560.1, from coordinate 46,035,281 downwards.
TGAATGAAAAAAAAAAGAAGGGGAAAAAAAAAACCTCCTACAAAAACCAAAAGCTTTTTTGTTCATTTAACAAATGAGAAACTATCAAACAGTTCAGTTACATGATATGGCTTTACCAATAACGAATGGTGAGCCATGAGTTAATACTTACTGTCAAAACTGAGTGCCATAACTACACCTGCCAAGGTCTTTCTCTGTCCGGGCTTATCCTTCAGCTTGCTTTTGGGGTAGAGGCAGGCAGTGCTTGTGTGACTTTACAGCCCTACCACAGTGGGACTAAATGTGGCTGTCCCATAGCACCCATGGCAGTTTTAGAGTTGGCTAGTAATTATAAGAAGGACAGCAATGCTCATAACCACTACAGTGGTACCAGAGTCTTCTATTACAAAGTCTTTTCGTAGGAGACCTTCAGTAAATGCTGCAGTGTGTCGAGGAGAAAAATATGTTGACTATTACCTTGACCTTCCTACCAGTGTGAAGAGAAGGAACATTGTTAACCTTCATCATAATTTTTGCTTTCTATATAATTTAACTTAGCTTCTCTAAGGTATTTCCCTTGCCTTCTCTTCTCCTTCCATTCTCCCCGTCTCCTCACTGACTCCCAGGATGCCTCTATTTTCAAAATGATTACACCAACTCTCAGTTAATTTTGCTATTCAGGTACTGTCTTTTTCTGCAGATTCTGCAGGACAGATTTCTTCTGCAAGGCCTTTCAGAGGAGATCTACCAGTGAAATGTCAATGATAACAGGTTGAAAAAGGATGATAAAATAAAATGGCAAGGACTTTGTGGAACCAAACAGCAACCACTGGCTGGCTGCTGCAGAAAACCCTTGCACTGCTCAAGCATCCCCACTCTGTTTCTCCCTTTTCCGCATGCCCCCTAAGGTATGTTTTGGATTAGTCTACTTTAGAACATTAGCTTCTCAGCAGCGAGTTTTTAAAAAATATCTTTGCCTGTACTGAGATATATGTATGTATGGCACTGTATCAGTAACACAGGAAAGGCATCAGCACAGTTCCTTTAGCTGGAATTTGTGCATACAAACCAAGGGATTCATTATTTCTGCTCCTCTGTGCTTTGATTTTCAAGTCAGATCATTCATGGCAAAGCTGCAGGTGGGAAGCCATACTTTGGAATAAAACTTGAAGAAGTAAAGTGGGGGTAAAAGATCTTTATAAATGTAATCCAAGCAGTTATTATTTAATAGTTGATGTTTTTGTTTCTCTCATCCCACTTACTGCTAAAGGACACAAGCAGCTCATAAAGAGGAAGAGCTTGATGGGGAAAAACAGCTGATTTTTTTTCCCTGAAAAATAGGGACTTCTTTCTGAAATGTATGGAAGTAGTGGTATGTACACAATAAAGCGTGCCTGCATTTATTGTAATTGGTGTCTGTGAAACATTGTGTGTACACTCTCTATGCAGGAAAAAAAAAAAAAATGGTTCAAGCTCAAATAAAATTCCAGACTGCTTTGGGCGGACAGACATTAATATGAGAATGTGTACACAGGGTGTAAATGCCTACATAATGTGTGTGCTGTGTGAGTGTAACTGTGCATGTGTTCTCTCTGTGTGTCTGCACATGTGTGCTTCGCTTTTTTAATATTTGTATATGTTTATGTCACATAGTTGAGTACATATTTTTGTATTTATTTTTATATGTGTCTGTCTGGACATACATACAATCCATTGTAAAGGCTCTTCCAAGTCAGTATAAGACATAAGTATATCCATTTAGCTGTGTTTGTCAATGCTGCAGTGGAAGGATGCACATACTGGAGTTCATACTACAGGTACTAGTCAGGACCCGTGCTCATCCGTAATATATCTGCATGCACTCCTGTAGACATGGTTAACCTGCTTTTCCCTGGTCTGGAGAGCCAGTGTGTCCCTGTGCAGTAGTGTGTGTGCAAGGGACTTGTGTTTGTGCTAGTTTGCAGACATTTAACATGTTCTCAGTGTACAGAATGGTGGCCGCTGAGTGCTTATGACAACATCAGAGTCAGTAATAATTGCTAACGTTAAAGATATTTTAATTTATGGAGTCAATAATGTCCATATTCTTGCACAAAATGGACTCTTTTTGCTCTCATCCACCAAAAAAAAAATCAGAATTACAACACTATGAGAGAGGTGACCTTTGTTTTTTAAGGGAATGCAGGATATGGCCAAGACTGGTTTTGATAGTGGTTTTTTTTTTTATTATTATTTTTACCTCATGCTTAGAAATACTAATTTTTAGATTTCTGATCCCAGGTTTGGAAATTGCGTCTCTAGTAAATGTTTTACAGGCTATTTGTAGCTGTCTGGTTGGCCGAAGTGAAAAACTGTATCTATCAGTTGTTTTCTCTAGTTAATTTGTTAAGTGAAGCAACCTTCCTGAACATCTCCTTGGGAGCATTTAGTACAGTTTGCTGTACAAAACCAGGAATTATTCTTTTTATGGTAACAGGAAAAAAAGAAGTATTTCAGTCTCCATGACCTTGAATAAAAATAAAGACCTGTTTTTTCACTGCTTCATCTAATAATTCAGGCCCATGCAAAGTGAGTGCAAGACAGGTGTAGACGCTCTGTTTCACACTTATTTTTCTTAGCTGAGCCTTGAAACCTGATTCCGTAATATGAAGTACCAGCATGGTGAAACAGGTCCACTTTGGTTATGCGGAACTGAGTATACAAGGGGCAAGGCAGCAGAAAATTAGGGCATAGGGGCCTATCCCAATTCCCCTGAAGCAAATGGGAGCTGGATTAAGCCTAAATCTCTAATTACATAGGGGTAATAGTCTATCAGAACTCCCACTGAAGCAAAAGGGAGTTGGATCAAGCCCAAGACTCTAATTGCATTTTTCCTTGCCATTTTTGTTCATATATTTTGTTTACTCTGGCTCATCATTACATTATTTTGTAATTATTATGATGGGATTAGTCGCCATTAAATATCTGATTTCTGAATGGTATGACTTGTTCCTAGTCACTGATGTCGTTGATGTATGTCTGAGAGGTTTGTATATTCTGGTGGATATAGCAAGAGATAGATGAATTTATCTAATGATTGAAATGGATGAAGGCTTAAACATTTCCTACCAGCACTTCAAAGAGCCATACTACTCTTCTGCCTACAGAAAACAATATAGTGCAAGGCCACACCAGGATTTTTTTCTCCCCTTTTTTTGTTCTGGTGTTCATACCAATACCTTTGAATTTTCACTGTAAGGAGTAGATTTATCTAAGGAATTTGATAAGAACAGAGCGTTGCTGACTCTGTAATAGATGGCTATTGTTTGGAGAAAGTTTCCATGATACTTGTCGTTTTGGAGCACCCCGATACGTCTGTTCAGTTTGTTCTGTATCAGATTTCCTCCTGCTCTTCTGTGATTAACTCTGTGGTGGTATCAACATGTCATCTATACTATAGACCTTGGAGGGTTTTTCCCATCTTGAATCCCATCCCCAAACGTCGCAGTTCTAGAGTAAGAAGAGAGTTACAATGCATACCAGGCAAGGAGAAGTGTACTCCTCTTGCCAGCGGTTATACTGACTGCACCGTACTGGCAGTATTAGAACTGAAGGACTGTATAGAGGCCCTGGTACACGATGGGAATTCTCACTGACGACAGCAGAAACTGCATGCGTCGATCTAGGCAGGACTCCAGGTAGATGACGTCAATGTGGCTTGGAAAACATCAAAGTAGGAAATATATGCTGGAGCAAGGGGCATTTCTGCAGTCGTTCTTCACGACGTAATTCTACTTAGTCGTCCATTAATAATGTCCTGAGACAGATGGGCACTGCTTTATTTTGGAGGTTTTACTGAGTTGTCCTAATTTGTAATTCCAATTTGTGACCCTGAAATATAGGCTCAAAATTAGGGAAGGGCTTTACCCAACACAGGTGTAGAGTTCTGGAAGAGCTTTCTTACAGGAGCAGTGGAAACAGGCAGGCAAATTAGCTATAGATTTTGATTAATTAACAAAAGAAATTATATAACAAGGTTGTCCAAATAGGAGGGCTTTACTCATCAACATAGGAGATCCCATCCACTGTCGGTTCTACTGTATCTATCTGGGGAGCTGCAAAGGACATGATTATCAATACACTGTGGAAAGACAAAGTGAATCGTTGATATATCTGTTCATTGTTTTCTGGGACAGAAGGACTTTGACCAATTTGGAGGTGTTTTGTTCCCTCTGCTACAGCAAAGGTACAGAAATTTTGAACCAAATAGTAGAAGACACATCAGTCAATGAAACTATCTGGGAGATGTATTGGTAAGCGACCTTCAGTTACCAGTTACAGAGATAAAAAGTCTAAGTAACCTCAGTCACTTCACTGGAGTCGTTCAAGACTTAAAATGACAGAAAAGAGAAAGGAATGTCTTCGTCGTTGCATCCCTTTTATCCCGGTTAGAATAAAACAGCCTCAACGTGTATCTCCTAACTGCAGTAGGAAATATGGTTTTCTTTCAAACTGAACAGTATTTTGGTGTTTAGCTCATTTGACATAGTCTCTGTCCAAGAAGAACATTTTTTCTTTTTGAACTTACAAGCCTGGTCGCAATATTTCCAATATGCTCATTAAAATCTGTAGGGCCACATCACATTGTAGTCCTAGCATCCTGTTGTTAATATCGAGAGGGACATTTGCTAAAGAACAAACAGGGTAAAATAGTTCCTGATAAACAACAACAAAATGTTGAAAAATAGATCTGACTGTCTAGCTTAAAACTGATTTGTTTCATACATTTGTAATAAAGATTAATTAGAAATGTTTACATAATTTTTAAAAAACAGTATCACAAGGTCATTTTGGCCACTTGGTACTTGCTGCTGTGGGCTACGTAGAGCCTGGGAACTTGAGGAGGCAGAGGAGAAGCTGGCCAGTCCATCTTCACTGTTCAACGTGACCAAAGTGCACCAACAAATAGATACGATGGGCTGTGAAATGCAAGTAAACTTGTAAAAATGGTTCTCTTTAGCAGTTCAGCGTGTTATTGGTAACAAAGGTAAGGAAGCTATTTAATCTATAGATCTTAACTAAATCATTTACCTTAACATTTTGAAAAAAACAATATAAAAATACCTGTCAAATCCATTTTAAAAGATAGGTTCTGTTTTGCCACGAGAGAGGAAACCAGGTACTGGATAGGGAGACGGTTTCATTAGTGAGGACTGACGTAAAGGTAAACTGGTCTTCTCTGTATAACTTTAATGAGAAAGTTTCCCCCCCCCATTGCCAACAAATGCAAAGGGCGATACACCTCCAGCCAGTGAAGTTAGTGGAGTTTTGGGTGGCTTCAGAGGGGCTGGGGCTGGCAGAATTCTGCTAGAAAGGGAAAAAGTGTAGGCTCTGTGACACAGCTTTTGTAAATAAATACCTAAATTATGTGTAATTCGGCAGCTAAGCATTTCCTTAAAAACTAACATCACGATGCAGGCTAAACAGTAAATAATATGAAAAAATTGTGTTAATAAAAACTTTCGCTTTCCTGATATAAAAAGTGGAGAAACTATTTGTAATGTACATGCACAATGTTTTTTTTTTCTTTTTTGGAGTAAAGGGTGTGTATGAAGAAAACTTAGTTGAGCTAAGTTTAAGAAAAAGATTTCTGAATGTATTAACGGTCAAAAAACAACTGTACAAGATGTTGCATACATCTGTAGTTCGTTCTTACCAGGGAAGTACCGATTCTTCTGCAGAGTGCAGACAAACAGACAGCACTCCGCAGGTCTGGGCTGGGGCTCTGTGTCAGGTAACATTCGCTCTCAGGACAGAGTGATTTCACAGAGTTAGGTGGTAACTTTTTAAAGAGGTTATTACCCACATTTCAGCCCCCAAGATCTGAAAATCAAGGTGCATCTTACTGCCTCTCATAATGTTTACTGCAGATCTCTGTGCTCTGGTCGCTTTACCAGGCAGGCTGAAGTCCCGCTCTCCGTATCTCGTACAGGTCGTTTGGCAGCATTAGAGAGATAAAAGTACGTGCAACAAATCTGAATCCTTACTGGCATACTTGAGAGAAACTGCTAAAATCATTGCAGCTGCAGATGTTCTTGGCTTTAGTTTGTCAGTAAAATGTGGAGATCTTTGCTCTTAAAATGTTTGGAAGTTTTCTGCCATGGGTCAGTGCTGTGTACCACGTAACTCTAGTTTAACAGGTCGCATTTATATGTAGGGAACTGAATGCATGGGCTAGGAATGGGTAGTTTTTTTCAGTCACTTTTCTGGAAGACACATGCCATAAACCTGCAGCAAAGAGTTAACAGGACTGGGGGCTAATCACAGAACAGTTGCTGACCTCTGGATTTCAGCATATCAGACCCCAGGAGGCTTTTGTGATCAGGTCCCATCAAGATGTTAAAGAAGTCACATGTTGGGGGTTCAGTTGTGTTTTTTTCAAACTAGTTAATGGCTGTTGACTTTAGTGGGAAAAGTGTAATAAAAAGGATATTTGCTGCTTAATGCAGAATGTTTTAACTTTTCAGAAGGTAGTTCTTACTCCTCCCTTACCCATCCGGTCCTCTGGGCTGGCTACTTTCATGCCAGGCTTTTTTGGAGCTGAGGACGGAAGAGTGCAGCAAAGATGACATACCCGAGATGCTGCAGTCACGGGGGGGAGCTGTACAGAAGAGCCCTGCAGCTGGCAACAGACCAAACCAGGACCATTAGATTCCAGTTAAGTTACAGACCTTTTAAAAAATCAAATCTGGGATTAAGGCGTTTGGTTAACCCTTTGAAAGTGGGGACTTGAAAAAGGGAGGGTAGTTTGTCTAGGGACGCACTAGCTATCGTGTGTACTGTGAAAGGGCTAATAAAGGGTAAAATTGGCAACTCCATGGGTCATAATACCTGTGGAGCAGGTGGTCTTTTAAAGCAGTCTAAAGCTTTTCATATCTTGTAATAGTTACCTTCCACGTATAAAAGCACCTTTTCTAGTTTAAATAATTGTATTTTTTAATGAGCTCAGAACTTGAACTTGCTTTGCTTGCAATTATAGAAATATTCAAAATCACCTGAACAGCACTGCTTTCTATTTATTAGTAGTGCATTGGTTTATTTTTTAGAAGTTAAAAATAGGACAACCTAAAAGTGACGTTTTAAGTACGTTTCACATCTCGTTTAAATAAAAGTTTTTTACACATCTCGTTTAAATAAAAGTTTGTAACACACCTAGACCAAAACTTCAGATGCCCTGTTCTAATTTAGTGAGGCAGTTTGGGGCTCAAATTCTGAACGGAAATGTTATCAAAGCTTTATTTTTGGCAACAGCTTTACAAAATGACACAAGGTGTGTAGTCTCCTGCACCTCGTGGAGTTTCCAGCTCTTGCTCTGCTGAAAGTGCTCCCGATTTGCACGGATCAGGCCCATAGCGATCTTTGTCACCTCGAATGGAGCCGTCTGTGCCTCTCCGTAACAAAACCCTTGTTAACCCTTCCCTGCCCGGCACCTTCTCAGAGACTGGCTTCGATTCCAGCAATCCGAAGAACCAGCAGCAGAAAGCTTTGCTGCTTGGTTTGGTTAGTCTTTACCAGACCATCCTGATTTCACTCCTTTTTTTTGGAGAAAGTAAAGGAGTTTTCACCAGTTCTAACCTCTCTCCTCCCAGTTCAACGCTTTCTGTCTTTGCTGGGAAAATTTCTTGCTAGTTTGCCTCTTTTTTTTTTGGCGGGGGAGAGGGGAAGCCTATGTCTTAACAGCATATAGACCAGAGGCATCAAGGTCACAGGTAACACAGAGGGAACTACTCATTTTTCATAACTGTGTACTGGGAAGAGCGCACACCACGAGGGCCTGATCCTGACTAGCCTCCCGTGCCTTTCCGTTGCCCTCTCCCTTTGACACTGGCAGGTTTCTGGACTGGAAGGCGACCTTCAGCCCTGCTTTTGCCCAGGCCCTGGGCCCCGAGCCCGCAGCACCCCTGAGCACCTGGGACCACGGTGGGCTGGGGGTCGGCAGTGTCCCCCCCTCCCCTCCTCTGCACTGTACGCCCTTTGTAGGTTCAGAGGCATTTCTACAGGAGGCTAAACCGCACTGCTTACTGAAAGAGGCTCTGAGTCCTGGGGGCTAAATCTAAACAATGATTTCTAAAATTATTTTCTCCTGTTAAAATAGCTTCTGTAAACATCAGACCTAAAGATGCTTTCTGCTCTCCACTGAAAAAGGAAGAAATCTCTGCTGGCTACTTGGAGGCTCAATCCTACAACCTCTAGTGAATAGTCATGCATATTCATGAAAACAGTCTGAAGGAACTCAATAGGAACATTTCTGTGGATCAGGATTATTCCCAGGAGTGCAGGTTAGCATCACACGGCCCCGGTAGAACCTCCAGTTGGTAATGCTGCATTGCTTCCTCCCATAGTATCTGGCTTTTAGAGCCAAGTTTTGAAAGCAATAAATCAAAAGTAAAAGTTAAAACTTGTAACCACGTGTTTCCAGGTGCAGGATACATCAAGCAACATCAAGTTTTTCAAATGAATTAAAAAACAAGTAATCTAAAAAGGCCTTTACCTGTAGTTTTGTTTGGGTTTCTTTTCTGAGAAGTTTGGGATCTGCTATAATCAGTTCTACAAAAACTAAGATCTCCAGGACAAGCAGCTTGAATCTTTAACTAAATAAACAAAATGTTGTGAAGTACTAGACTTTTTAAAAGAAAGAAATTAGTGATTTGATTTGTCACAATAATTCACAAATTTAACTTGGAAACCAGCTTTTTCTTCCAGGTGAGGGCGAACCAGAAGTAGCCAGAACATTCAGAAAAGGTAACTATACAAGCTTTGAAAGCTGCCTTGATAACATACTGTCCACCACAAACATTATTTTCACATAATCATAAAAACCATATTTTTGAGATTAAGAGAAATTTCATAAAGGTCTTTTGACCTCCATAGTTAACTTAGGCAAAATAACCAGTGCCTTTAAATGTACTGCCTGAAATTACTTTTATCTGGGAAAAAAAAAAAAAAAAAGAGATTGAGCTTTATATAGCCTTTGTTTCTATGTATTAAATATTGTGAAAGATTGACATATAGAGACATGTTCTCTTAATTATCTAGAATTCAGACTTGCAGGAAATTAAAAATTAGAATAGATGAAAATTTTGGGAAAACCCTGTAAGACTACAGCCATCAGCCAGATAATTTAAGTGGGCAGGTTTTTTTTTAAGTGAATATTTATACTAAATGGCATCCAGTTGAAAAATCATTTTGAGGGAAGATATTTTCTTAAATTATATTCTGGGAAGTTAGACTCATAATAGCCAAAGTACTACGCAGTATGCAGCTAAGTATAAAACCAAGTAAGCTCAGTTAACTAATATAGTTATAAATACAAGTATTTGTGAAACCTATTTAAAGCAAGGGTGGGGTGTTTTGTACCTTAATATACAGAGGGAAAAGCTGAAGTGGGAATATTGTATACTTTAGCCAAAATTTCAGCTAAATATTTTTTCCTTTTGCTGAATTTATTTCCTAGTAGTAATAAAAAAGATTTCAATTATCAAATATATCCAAAGAGTAAGCATACCTAATTGTTACAAAAAGTTAGGAAGCAGTTGGATTTAAAATTCCTGTGGACTGATCCTGAAATTAGTGGTAAAATTCCTTTTGGCTTCAAAGGGAGCTGAATTTTTTTTGCCAGCTTTTAAAATATGATTTGTTAACTCTTAAGCATTTTGCTAAAGAATAAAACTTTACTGTTTCTTTAAAATGAAAGTAACAAAAATTTTAGATTAAAATCTAAGCAAACAGGAGTAGCAAATACTGTAAAAAAAGCTTTTAGGTCATTGCTATTATTAGCCCATCAGCTGATAATTTGATAAAAAGAATTGAGTTGTATTTATCTACTATTTTTCAGTGGTTTGTAGGACTTAGATGTGTTACATTCTCATTTAATATATATAGGATCTGAAACAAATAAAGCCCTGCCCTTGCAGAATAAAGGCAGAAATACTTTTTAGCAATTAGAACAATTAGATCTATCTGCTGAATCTAAAACTTAGTTACTTAAATACTGACATTTTAATGTTAACAGTAGAAAATAAAGCAGAGAGATCTTTGCATCAAGAAAAAACTTATTTCAATGAAATATAGAATTCTGGCCTGTCAGACCAATTTTTTTTTTTTTAAATCTTTATTTGTATTTGTAAGTTTAAATTTTTAGTTTAGTAAATACATTGTTTAAATAGCAGGCAGAGACAACCTTTGAAAAGGGGCAATTGGTAGTATTAAAACTTAAAATTTATACGAAGAGAAAATACTTTGATAAGGGCAAACAATAAACAGATGTCAGTTTGGGGTTCATTACTGTCCTATGGATTCCTGTAGTTCATACTCATTCATATGATTTAAAGACTAAAATATTAGAACCATTACTCATCCTTACTGAATATATTTCTATTTAAAAGTTATATTTTTTCCTCTTTTGCATATATTGCAGTTGATTTTTCTAAAAAAAAAGCAAAAAAAAAAAAGTCAGTGAATTTGATCGTAATTCAGAAATGCTCCTTCTCTTGAGGCAGATTTTTTACTTTGAAATTACTAATAGAAAATTATTTGAACAGTTTTTTAAAGTTAATTTCTGTAAGAAGCTTTTTGAAAGTTATAATATTTTCTTACTTATAACTGACTGGAGCTGGAATACAGCCCTTTTTCAAATTGAATACTGTACATAATAATTAACAAAACATGTGGATGTAGATACGGTTACAATTATTAGGAACATTAATTTGCATTGTTGAATCTTAGTGGGGGGTTTGTTCTTTCTTAAGGCTTTTAAGCAGTTAGCAATGAAAACAAATTGAGATTAAAAAATCAAATCTGCCTTAAAAACTTCTAAAATGTTTCTAAACCTTTAAATGTGGTTTGATATCTTTTTGTCTATTATGTATAGGTTATTTATAAATCTTCTTACGATAAAACATTTCTATTTATAGATAGTTCATATCTCATTAAACCGACTGAGCAGACAGGGCTACATCATACTTGTTTGTAAGTTTAACTGAGACTTATTTAATAGAACAATGAGCTATATAAATATTCTACATTAAGTTTTATCCAAATAAAAGCATTTGTAGTAATTATTATATGTCAACAGGCCCATATTGATCATGTGTCTGGAAGCTATCTTTTCAGTTTCTACTTAATATTCTTGGAGTTTTTTCCTTTTATGGCTTCCAGAATAATAAACACGACATCCCTGTTGTTTTTGAAATTTATAATGAAGAATAAATATTGATTTTGTTTTGACACCGAAAAAAATTACTGACAAAAGGAGATATACAGCAATTTTGCACAAGTAACTTTATGCAATTGAAGTTTTAAAATCCTTGAAGTGAGGAGTTCAAAAGAACAAAAGCAAACAAAAAAAATCCCCCTATTTGAATAAAAATGTTTTTAAATGTCTGCTGCAATTTTTTTAGGAGGGGAGAACAGCTTTCTCACTTTGGTAATGTGTTCAAATTCAAAGAATGCCATTAAAACTCATGATGAGAGTTCTACCACAGAGCTTAGCTTTTCAGAAGACTGGTCAGCTCCTTAAATTTAATTGAAACTACATTAAAAAAATGATGGTTTTGTGTACTAAGTAAACCTAAATGTTTACCTTAGAAAAGAATAACTGCATCTGTCTGATTGATGGAGACATGAACACCACAAAAGTAATTTTTTCAAGGAAAAGAATTATTTCCACGTAACTTTAAAATCAATGGGCATATGTTTATGGCCTTGTTAGTGCTATGATCAGTACAATGAGCTAGACTTTGCAAACTAAATGGCAGGTACAATATGATCTGAAGTGGGAGCGAGCTGAGAGTCGGCTCAATGTAGTGGCAGCACATAAATATAAATGTCAGGAACAAAGTCCAACTTCTTTGACTACAGTTTCCACTGAAATACTACCTTAAATTCGAGTTTGCTAATTGTACATGCTTCAAATAAATTATGTGCTTTAAAAATATGTATTAATAAGCTTAAATCTGATTTTGTTATTAAATATTTCATTAATGAGAAAGTGAGCTCTATAAGCCATAGTGTAAGACCAATATGGAAAACAGAATTGATGTATTAGTAATATGCTTCATTCTTTATTTATCAATGAACAGTTTTAGAGGTGAATAGCAAATTCTTCAGAATAAATTCACAAATGCATACCTCTGTTACTTTTTTGAAAATGTTTTGTTCTCCTGTCACACAAATTACATGTTCTTTTTGCTCTCTGGAAATAATGCCAAAGTTGCTGAAAGGGTCAAATATATTACCAGGTTGTTTTAAGTCCCCAAAAAAGTTTTCCAAGATTTTTATATTTCACATTAAAATAAGGCAGATGTGGAAAATGATTCAATATAATCCATTAATTTAAAAATTCCCAATGATGAAGATTCAGCTATAAATTATTATTACAGTAAATCTTTATTATGTAATTTGATACAAATTTATTCTGTAGGACACCATAAACATAAGATGAATTCCTGCAATCAAAACTCCTCCTGATGATAGTATAAGATTAGGCAAGGCAGATACTGCAGGATTTGGAATGCAGTATCCTCATTTGTGGCTGTAATCTTAAAACCAGAGTATTAGAGGTTCAAATTTTAATACTTTTTTTCTACTACAGCTATCTAGATTTCTATTCTATTTACTAATACTAGTACTTCTGCCACACTTTTCATTCTTTATATATTTCAAACAAGAAGACATGATTGCTTGGTCTCTGGTCTCTAAAAATCCATCCTGTCAGGATGAGCATTAATTCATATAGCTTTAATTAACTTTTAAGTTTTCCCATTCCCTTTTTCTCCTGGGTTAATTTAGGGGAGGGGGAAAACAGGAATCAGATTAGTATAATTTCCTAACTCTTGTAAAATCTTATGTTTGTATAAGACAAATTAATGGGGTAATAATGACATGCTGCTTTTTAGTATGCATTTTTAAACCTAAAATATACCATTAATTAAATGTATTTCACTGAAAAAAAAAATCCATTTACTAGGCCTTAATGTTTATCACAGGTTGCAAATAGTGGTTTTAGTTCTTTATTCTTGGTTTTAGTGGTCATTATACTTATGGTATAGAATGCTATTTAAACAACCAGGCCTCATACTTTAAAGATTTAAAGCAACCATCCAAATAATCTTCTCCACTGTTCTGTTACAATAATGCATTTCATGGCATGGGGATATAGGATGAGATGGCACTATGTGCACAAGGGCATCTAAAGGGAACCGAAAGGAAAGCAGTAAGAATACAAGGATATCTGGATTTAAGTGGGTTCACACCAAACTTCTTTGTAAATCGCTGAACTGAAGATATAAAATTTCAGTTTCGTTAAAATCTTAGGTATGAAGATGCAAAATTATCTAGACTGTCTGATCTATATAAATCCAGGCAAAAGCTTGTCAGTGATCGTTGGATTGTTGTGATTGCAGTGACTAGCTGTACTCCAGTCTGACTCCACACTGAAATGGAGTTTGGAGGTGAGATGTGGGTGAGTTGGAGGTACAGGCTAAGCATTGTAGCTGGGAGATGGTCCTGCCCCGGCTCAGAACTGCCCAGCTCTGGGATGGGGACTGCTCCAGATCTATGGTACCCAACTGCATTTGCTCAGTCCTCCAGAAACTTTGGGTCAGGCCTGTTTTTGTAAAAATTATTTGGCTATATTCTAGTACACAGTGCAGTTGGTTTTAATCAGGTTGTATTTATCAGAATATTTCTATGTACAGAAGTCTATGGGTTGGACTTCGTGATTATTCTATCTGCTTAAATGGAACTGAAGCTTTAGGGATAGAGAGCTACTATTTTTTTTTTTTTCAAATAAAAAATATTGTCGTGTAGAATGGACTCTATATAAGACAGACAATATGTCACCTAGCTGCTGGTGCATTTATTCCTTACGCATATGGGATGGGACGTGACATGAAGCTAGAAGGTATTAATAGCTGCCTTAAACTAACAACTGGTAAAAAGCAGGTGGATGCTGATAGAATCATTTGCCATTTGTGGAGGCTCCTTGTGCCTCATTTTCCAAATGTAATTAAAATTAAGAATTTTTCCTGTATATGAAAGTCATTCTCTGGAATTTCAGAGTTCACTAGTTGCACACAGATGTGCAACAATAGTGCAGTATGGGTCGTATTCCTCAACTGCATGGTATGTAAGTGGTATATAAGCTCTGAAGGTTCAAAAGGGGAAAAAATCTTAGCTAGGTTTTGTCAATTAATGTTCTCCCTGTGTGTGGTTTATTTGAGAAGAGTAACAGAGTGAAGTTTGAATTAATCTGCATGAACTTGGTCTTTTGTTTGACTTTACACTCTGGCAGCTAGCTGGGTCCCTTTACAAAACACAGTAAGTCCAGCTTTGGTACCGTTATTGTGAGACACAAAACCTGAGCAGAACTATCTCACCTTAACCTATGTGAAGTGGCCACTTCATACGGCTTTGGTGAGGAGTAAGTACGTGGGCCCACAACCACTGTTAACAGATAGTCTGTAATTGATTGACAGTGTGTGGATAAATATGAGGCCCAAATTTTCTTCTTCTGAGCCCTTGCCTGATTCCTGATTATTTTATGTTAGGGCAGCCAGAGAGGTCTGGGTTGCTATTAGCCATGAGTGAAAGTCCTACACTATTTAGACAAATAATGTAAACCTTTCAATGAAATGTTCAACCGTTAATATTGAAGGGGTGCAAAATCATATAAGACAGTGAGAAATACCCATGGGAAAGACGGACAGAGCTTCATTTTTCATAAAAATCTGTAGGATTGTTGTTGTAATTTTTATACAGCACTTAATTTTTTATTTTATTTTATTTTTTTGAAGGGAAAAAGATCAAAGTCGCACCCAGAACATTTCTGAAACCGGACCACTTTGTTTTCTTTTTATGGAAATCTATTGGATTTTGTTTCACTCCATTTAAATTGTTGTCATGCTCAGCGTTGCACTATTGGAAAGCACCTCACTTGATCTGTTCTAACAAGTGTGCTTTGCTATTTGGGAGTGGCTGGACTTGGTGTCCAGGAAAGGGGTGGCTATACTGTATGTCCAAGTTTAGTTGGACACAGCTTGGTTTACAACCCCTGAATATTCATTCTTGAGAACTAGATACAGCATGATTTTGGATGGTCTTCTCGAGGATAAAATTGGGTGTTCTGGTCATTCTCTCTTAGTAGATGGTTTCTGATCTTTGTTATGATATAAAGCAAAAATTTCTAGTCAACCTTTTTTGACCAGAGGCTATTATTTATTATGCTAGCTTGTTAAGAGAGCAGGAGAAATAAGGGGCATTTTAACTTCTGCAAGCAGTTTAATTTGATGTGCTGAGTTGAATGTATGCCACTTGCCTAGGTGCCCTGGAATGTCCAATAAAATGTAGGAATAAGTAAAATATATTATTGTCAAATTTGCTGTAGATGAAGTAGCATACTGTCTTCCCCAGGCTACACTTGGGAAAGGACCTTGGAAGTGTACACAACTGGTCCGAGCACAAGAAAATAGAAGGGCCGTTTGGCACTAAGTTGTTTTCATAGCTGAAGTGCTTCAAAAAGGCAGAGGGAAATAAAGCAAGCTCATCGGCTGTCTCCTTACAAGCCAAAATAAATGACAGGTACCAAGGTCATGAGACATTTTGAGACAATCAGAGTCTGCAGGATTTTTAGACGTGCTGAGCACTTCTTCCAACTGAGATGAGTGGTGTGTGGTTCCTTCCCATTCTTCCACTAATAACTCATGCAGAAGGACTAATGCTTTTGGACTGTGAGGATCATGCCCCGCTTTTTAATTGTAGAAGGATACTAAATATATGGCAAAAAATAGTCACTAAATTAAGCGCTATTAATTGATCAAGCCTGCTAAATCTTCTATCAGTCAGCCTATCACTAGGAAAAATTTTATGTTTCTTTTTTTTAATCTTGTAGGGATCAAGCGCTCGGTACGTGTGGTGCAGTTCTTTGTCCCGTTAGCAGGCAGTGTGTGTGCTTCCTTTTTTGCAATCTTATATGCATATAATGATGTCTATTAGTGCGCTATTTATCAAACTTTCCGAATCTGTGACCTCCTTTTGATTCACCTCTCTGTTACTGTCTTGAATTCTTCCCGTTTTTGACCACAGAGACTAAGACTCCGTAATGGCTGCCTGAAAACTCACTCACTTTTCTGGGGAGACTGGACTTGCTGCCAGCAAGCCAAGGTGGTGAGCAGCCTAGGGACTACCCTGGATACTTGCAGGAACTTCTCAGTCCCCCGCTGTCAGAAACTGAGCTACTGCTGACAAACTTTGTGAATATTGTTATGTCCTTTTGCAACCCATAGTTTCAGAAACACTTCTTCAGCAGAAGTGAAGTTCCCATCTAGTGATAAATTCCCTAGCAGTACAGTTTTAGAAAGTGACAGAAACTGGGTTTGTTGGACCTGGATGCAGTAAAGGTCTGTGGACAGTGGCTGAGGACCCACATAATTCCATGACAATTCAAAGTCGGTAGCATCACCTAAGTTACAGCCTTTTCGTGGTCCTCTTCAAACAAAATTGTTCTCAGTAAGGGATATGGGTGATAGAGGTTTTGATGTTGGTATATTTGCTTTAAATTTAAGGAAAAAATTAAAGTATTATTTTCCCCCATGTTGTGTGTATATTGTTTCAGATTTCTTAATCAGCTGGTCTTTAGTTAGAAGTTGGAAAAGATTGTACTGGAAATCTATGGGGATGCGTTACATTGGTTGTTTAAAATAGGGCCAGATGACATTTGTAATACCTGGGTTGTAATAGTCACTGTATCTTTGTCAACCCCCTTGTGCAAACAGTAAGATGCTGTTGGCTCGCAGGCCCAAGTAGGGGTCCTCAGCGCGACTGGGATGCTCCCCACGGATCGCCATCCCCAGCAGCTATCCTGGCTATTGCTGTGCTCATTTTGGTCTCTCCTGTGTGAATGCCCCATTGAGTTAGGATCACGGCACTGCTTAAGAGATCAGGAAAAAGTAAAGACAGCTAAAGTCTGGTGTATTTGAGACTGAACTGGAGTTAAAAAGAAGTGAAAAGTCAGCGATCCTAGGCTGTGCTCTCTACACCTGTCACAGGCACTGTTTGACCTGTTCACATCTCTGTTCCTCAGTTTAACCTACCTGTCATGCCAGTTACTCTCTGCTACAATTATTATAATAATGTAACTATTACATAGCACCAGGGGTTATGCCTGATGCCTTCCAAAACAAATACATTAATGAGTATTTGTTAATATTTGCTCCCCTCCTTGTTTCCAGATGGGAAAAGGAAGAGAGGAGCAGGCTGCCCCTGTGATAACCTCTTGTGCTGCAGCAGGACCTGTCAGGAGAGGGCTGCGGACCATTACGAACCCCAGGGAGAGACTTCAGAGCCCTTCAAGGCTGCTGCCGTGGCTAGGCAAGGCATTTCACCTTAAGGGGACTTCCCTTCTTTGCACTTCAGGAATTAGTATAACATTAAGTATCTTTGAAAGAAAGGCAGCCCCCTTTCCACCGCCTCCCCCATGCTATTGTCTTCTGCCACAGTTAGGATGTTTCAAAGGATTCATTTATAATACTTGCTGTGAGGCTTTTCCCCTTAATATCAAAAGACAGAAGAGAAATAGCAGTCACACAGTTAAAACTATTTGGTTAGTTAAAGTAGCACAAATATGTATAGTAAATATTTCTATAAAAGCCAAGTAAAATACAGGACAGAATGCTGCAGAAGGAAATAATTTCTAGAAGTGCGCCAAGAGCTGCATTTAAGACGAAGCCTAAGTTATAAAACGTGGCCTTTAAAGGAGCCATTTTGAAATAGGCCATTGTATTTCCCTGTAATTATTTCTTTCATTGGTAGTGACCAACCAATATTAATTGATGGATAATTATTGATTTTATGAGTGTCTGCTTAAGTTAAGCTTCATCATATCTTAAAGAAACTGATACAGTTCAGGGTCTTTGCCCCTAAAAGCCAACACTGTGAAAGCTAGTGGTAGCAGAGTCTTTCTCCCAGAACAATTTATCAGTGGGGTAGATGCAGCCCTGGGTGAAAGCCTGATGCGCAATCTGTGCGATAATTAACTCCCACCAAAACACTGTAGCAACAGCTCCGTTGCAAATTAGGAGAATAGGAACAAGCAACTCTTGTGCATTGCAGTTAGGAAAGAGTGAATTTTGGCATTTATGAGGAATATGTCTAGACTGGGACATACAGGTAGCGTGTTGTGAGTCTGTGAAAGTCCGTGTTGTGATCGTGCTTTCCAGTAAGCAGAGTTTTCTGTGACCCAGGTGATTATCGTGGTCTGTCTTTGCGTGGCACTGAAGCACTTCAAAGCACGGTTGACCTAGGTGGGTGAATAACCCCACTGAACACAGAGGGTGTATTCGTATGCTTGAAATTAAGTGTGTGTATAGGTCTCGTGGTTAATTGGCCTTGGAAACACAGAAGATGTCTTCTGGGGAAAGGAGAGGAGAGGTGGAGGTAAAGAAGGAAGGTGGAGAGAAATTCTGTGAGAGCGCGGTTACTCTCCTTCTGTATAGCGGCATTTGGGAAAACAGAAAATGGGAACATGTGCTACATAGTGTTGTTGAAGCTGCTTGTGTCTGGATGCGTGACGTGATAATATAAGTCAAATATAATATTATATTATTATATAATATAAGTCAAATATATAGTACCACATTCTACTCGGATAAAAAAAAAGTGAAGCGGATGGGTACATGATCACAATGCAATTGCCCATTTTCATTCATGTTTCATGTGGAGAAATGAAACAGTAGGGTAAATAAAACTGAGATACAAGTATTCTCTCAGGAGTTGCATACGTAAGCTTTTAAGATTTAACTTTTGGCGTATAAACAGGACAACAATTTCTGTAAGCAGATAGTGACAGTTTCTGTGTGTGCTTGTGGGACACAGAATTTCTAGGAAAGAAGTTGAAAAAGTGAACGCTGTGCGGCTCCTGTAAACCCTTAAGTCTTTTAATTAAGTCTCAATGTCTCAGAAACCCTTATGTCTACAAAGACAAACTGCAGTGCTTTGGTAGCTAGAGGAAGATTTCGTTGTATGTGTATGCGCCTGCCTACACGTATGTGTGAGTTCACGGCTGCGTTTTGGGGTCTGTGCCGTAGAGAGGGGAAGGTAATACAGAAGGGAAGATACAGGTTTTGGAAATATAAATGGAAGCCATTTTTTTTTCTGCTGTTGGTAGTTCTAGTTTCTGAAAGCATTGTGGTTTATCCTGAAAAAATGAGGGTTACACAAATATATGCTTTGTAAACTTTGACTTAACAAGGTCCTGGTGAAAGAGAGTAAGGTTTCTGTGTTGGTTGGAGTGTTTCATATAGCTTGCACTCTGCAGAAGGAGGAGAAACAGTTATTTGCAGTTGGTAGCAGGGAGATACAGCGTTTCTCCCCCCATGAAAACAAAAGTGGATAGATGCCCTCTAATTTCATATGGCCTGTGTCAAGAAGTGTATTTATCACTAATTTAAAAGCATATGGAAAGGTAAATGCAGGGACTGTTTTTTTTTTTTTTCCCTTGAGTTTGCATACGAAAATAAATGAAGGCAAGCATTATATATTATAAGGAATATACTCGTCTGCATATGGCATTCTTTTGTTGCAGACTGCAGACCCAGAGGCCTAATCCTGCTGTCAGTGAAGTTAATGGCACATTTTCTATTGATTTCAGGGAAAGAAGGAGCAGACCACAACCTAAGATGGGACAGGTGAAAGCTGCTCCTTTAGAAGGATGCTGCCCATTACTTTTAGGCCCCCAAATTATTTTTCCTTAGTGTCCTGGGAAAGAGATGGACATGAATTGTTCATATTATAAGAGTAGTGGGGTTTGTTTAAAAATGTAAATGTCAGCTTTAACATTGCTGAACCCAAAATACAAAAGATTCTGCCAGTGCATGAAAGTGAAACTGGCTGAGAACAAAAGTGAAACCAACAGGCAACTTTCACTCCCCAGGCTGAGTGAAATGCAGAAAAGTAAATCCTAAACAGGTAAATGAAATCCTGAACAGTAAATTTAAATTTTAAGATTGTCTTTATTTTTATTTGTGTAGAAAAGTGTTGCTAGTGATCTAGGTAAAGATTTCCCTTAAGATAAGTGTTTCCTCTTCATGGTGTCTCTTTAAAAAGTCAAAATCAGCTAAAAATGTCTAGTTTTTTCTTTATGATGTTAAGGGGCATCTCTACATGTTACCCCCTTTTCCTTTTTCATGCTTTGCATCACAGGCGTGCAAGTAATTCACACTTAGTATGCTGACAGGAGCATGTACTAGAGCAGGACAGGGCTCACCTTGCTTTGCAGAAGTATGACTGACTGTAATCAGCAAGTTCCTAGAGAAGGAAAAATATATGTATCTCTAAAAATATATGAAAATGACGGTAGAATGTGTTTAATCTGTAAAATACTAAAAGATGAGAGAGAATGTAGCAAATGGGAGAGAGAGACATTCAGTTTGTCCTGCCCGGTCTAACAGGATCAGCAGGAGACAAATGCACAGAAAAGTGGGCAAAAACCAAACAAAGCAACAGAAGAGGGCAAAAAAAGCATAGGGTGCCATGGAGAAAAAGAGAGACTGGAGGAAAGAAATGGTTTAGATAAGTTACCATTGTGCAAAATGCTTCCTTGGTTCATATTTGTCAATGTATCGGAAACTGGGTGGAAAAATACATGTGCGGCAACAGTTCCGCTAGGATCTAACCAGTATGAGAAGGGTAAAATGTGTGGAAGGAGAAGGGTAAAAGATGGAAGAAAATATTTCAACACAGGCAGATCCTTTTTTTTTTTTTTAAAAAAAAAAAAAAAGACAGTTTAGTCATAAATACTACACCCTACAGTGCTGAGGCTTTCTGACCATGACTTACATTGATAATGCTAATTAAATGACAAACTGAAACAAGGGCTTTTTTGGAAATGTAGTACACTCTGAATTTATACTAATTATCTTAATTTTTTTTCCTCTCACATTTGTTTGAAAAAGTGTAGAGGGAAAAAGGGCATAGAAATAGTGTATAGACAGTGATTTTAGCTGGTAGCTTCCTCGCAGGTGAGGGGAGGAGATGGAAGCCTCAAAACTACAGGCCTGTGTAAATTCTGCAGCATCAGAAATAAATACACAATAACAGAAATCACAGAAAAACAGGTAAAGCAAACACCGTTATTTATCTGAGAAGGTACTAAGCTTTTAAAACAGGGGAGGGAAAAGTTGCTGTGGGAAGGACTATCTCAGGCCTCTGTCCCTCATCTAAGTGACTTTAAAAAAAATTAGATTTCAATATATGTAAAATATTTTTATTTCTTTTTTAATATAAGATCTTGCCATTTGCAGATTAAATGTTGCTCATGAGATGGGGCATGCAGCGGTATACGGGCCTGTGAGAACTGAAAACCGGGTCTGGAGGATCTGGTGCTTCGATTGACCGTGTATGGAGCTAATTTTTGACATGTGAACCTGACTTATCCAAAACAGTTTTGAGGGCCCAAATTAGAATGTAATAGGAGTTTTTAAATGTTTTGCAGACCAAGAGATACAAAGCCTCGTGAGGGCTAGGTAATTTGAGTGTGCAGAAATGTGTCTAAGCATATAGTAATTTTAATTTATTCTCTCTTATGTTATAGGGAGCGCGGCATGGCCCCCGTTCAGGACAGATGGGCGGCTGTCCAAGGGAAGCGAGCATCACTTCTCAGGTAACGTGCTGTTACTGATGGCTTTCGATTTAGAGGGAAAGAAACTTTTCTGTTCGGATTAAATAATACCTGACCCTTTGGCTTATTTGCTTTTGGAGTTTATTGACATTTCAGACAAAGTCAAATATTTTTGTTTTATTCTGAGAGAGGTGAGGAGGCAAAGTGTTGTGAGGGAGGGAAGTTAATGCCGAGTCCTTCTGAAGTCCGGTCGGTTGCAGGAGAACAGCAGTGCTGACAGTGGTATACTGCATTTTCACATTAAAAGATGCAAATGATAGGATGGTATAGAAAGATAGATGTATTTGTGAGCTGTGGTGTGTGTTTCAGTTCACCTCATATTAGAATAGCAAATAAATTGGAAGTGGATGCTGTACTTTATGGTTGGTCAAAGACAGGGCTGAAAAAAATAAGTTCTTTCTAATTGTACGTGGCTTTATTGTATTGACAAATATATTTGGTGTGGTAGCAATTAAAAATAGTCTGTTCTGATTAAGTTGAAGGAACAATAGTTGTTTTTAAAGCATGCTGGTTAATTAAGCAAGAGTCAGTAAGTGGCATAAAGCTATAGATAGGATGCTTTCTGAGAAAATGCAATTCCATGAGGTCAAATTAGTCAATAAGTACAATTTTCTGATCAGGAAAGAGGCTATATTTATGAGATATTTTATACTTTGTGTAAGCTTATTATACACCAATAGAGAGAGGAGCTGTGTTAAAGTGCTGGACTTGCTGTTGTGTTACGGTACATCACTTGTTCTTTCTGTTTTGAATTGTTGATTCAACTCTGATAATTTAGACAAGAGAGAAATGTAAATTCCATTTACCAAATAGGGTGTTTGTAGCATTTGAAAAAGAGATTAAAAATGGTTAGAAGTATCTAAAATCTGTAATGTTGTTCTGTAGCCTTTTAAAAGGCGAAAATCTAAATAATAATATTTCCACTGGCAAAATAATATACAATTTCTAATCCTAACATAAACTGCTGTTAGAAGAGCTTTGAAATAAACAATACGTGAAGATAGGTAGGTAGGATTTTGCAGTATTTTTCTTTCCCTAGTCTCCCTCCTTTTTGGCAAGGAAAATTGAAAAATTCCTTTTAAATATAAAAGGAATAAACAAATACAATTGGAATGAAACATTATGCTTGATATTTGGTGAAATTTGTTTTCTTATAAGTATTTTGGTTTTTAAATGTACGTGCTGTGAAATAGTTCAGATCTCAAAGTTTGTGGGGAGAAAATGTTTCAGCATCTTTGTTCATACCTGAGGAATCCATTTTAGAAGTCCATTTTCCCTGTTTGCAAAATACATTTTTATTAGATCTATGTATTTGGGTTAAGACTTTCTTAAAATTACTTAATTAGGTTATACTGAAATTCTAAGTGATTTAAAAAGAAGGATTATGGTAATATGACAAAACATAACACTATTTTCATTGAAATCCTTAAATAAAGCCCTTTTAACATGCCAATTTTAAAAATCTATAAATTTAGGGTGTTAAAATAGTACAAAATATAAAAAGGCCGAACTCATAATGGTATGTATAATCCTGTACCAGTGAGCAGGGATTTTGTAGGTACGTCTGGAACATGGGAGGAGGTCATTTACACCTTCAGTTTGGTTTTGAGCATTTCTCTTGTGGTATTGTCCTTTTTAAGACTTCATTATTTATATGTAAAATACTTATAAAATGTTTGTGGTTGATTTGTAAAGAGAAAATGTAGAGAAAGAGGTAACAGTGTAGGTGCGCTAAGCTAGAAGGCAGTTGATTGTGTTTTCCCAGGAAATTTTGAAAAATATGCCAGAGTAAAAATTGCCACAGTAAAGAATAAATTCTAAATAATTGTATTTGTGCCGTTTGGAATAGCGTGGCTGTGAATTGTCTTTAAAAACCTCCTGAAAGTGTCTGAAAAACAGTACAGCATAAAAAGGCTTTCCAATTGTGTTTTCTCTAGATAAAGCTATTGGCTTGTAGGCTGATTTAAGGGACACAGTATTAAAAAAATAAACTTTAAAAAAAGAGCTATATACATGCTTTTCTTATCGATAAGTTTTTTTTTTTTAAAAGGAAAACGTATATGTGTTTCTTTCCTCTGTATTGTTTATGGCCTGAAATAAATAATAAATTTGTAGTGATTTATTTTTTAAAAAGAGGTATTTGTATGAAAAATCTGGCAGTAGATTTGTTTTACTTAGTGTTTTAATTTTGGAGAAATTAGCAGAATGTTTCTGGATATTTGCATTTGTTTCAGAGGTTGGAGCATAAGCCAGATTTCTCTGTAGTCTGTCAGGCAGTTACACGTCTGAGCATGTTACAGTTTGTAGCACTACAAATTAGAGCCATTTGACTTGTATTTGCTGCACAAGGCTTTCATAAAAAAAAATATGGCAAATAAAAATAGATGTACAGGGAATGAGCTCTGTGCGCACGGGGGGTGTTTCGGGGTGCGGAAGCAGAGCTGCGGAGGGGGGGTCGGCTGAGACCCAGTGGGTTTTACTCTGTGGTGCTGCTTCTGCATGAACTTGTTCCATCTGCCCCCGTCGCTCTCTTAGTTTAAAGATGGATTCTGACTGCCTGGGTTATGTTTTTAGTTCGCAGCGGGTTAGTTGTACGTGCATCATTTGCTACTTATTTTAAGAGAGGAGCTGAGGAAGCGTTGTACGTGTTAGTCATTCGTGTACTGAGCACCTGTATGAGGGGTGTATGGGAAGGAGGACAAAACACGATAGCGTGACTGAGTTTCCACATTACTTTCACTGCTGGGTAACCCAGCGTTTCCTAGTAACTTTGTCCCAAAGTTTTCTGGGGGTTGTAAGGCTATTTTTGAATTAAGTTACTTACTACAATTTGTATTTTGAAACAAAAATTAGAAAAAAGAGCCAAACCAAAACAAACAGTTCAAAAAAGATATTTTACCTGCTTTTTATTAACTGGCAGGGAGCGGGGAATTAATACCACCGCCGCCAGTAATAAACAGCGGTAGTTGGGACCAGAAGCTACGTTGCAGGAGTACAGAAACCTGCCACAGCATCGGCGGGCCGGGGCCGGGCCGGGCCGGGCCGCTCGGAGCAAGCACTGCCGCCGGGCCGGGCCGGGGGCGGCTCTTCCTCCGCGGGCCGCGAAGGAGCCATGTCGGGCCCCGGGGCGGCCTGGCGGCGGAGGGCCCACCGAGGGGAAGCGGTGGCGGCGGGCAGGCGCGGAGGAGGCGGGGGGGGGGGCCGGGCCGGCGGCTGCGGAGGCGCCTCGGCGCCGCAGAGGGTTAACGGCGGCGGGGCCGGGCAGGCTGGGAGTTGTAGGCGCCGCGGCATGCCGGGAGCTGTCGTAAACGTCGCCACCGCTGCGCTGCCCGACCGGCATGGCGGGCCGCTTCTCTCCCGCCAAGCAGGAGCGCGGCCGGGCCGGGCGCCCCGGGCCCGTCTTTCCTCGGCCGCCGCGTCGAGCTGGCCCGTTCCCGGCCGGGGCCGCTCCAGGAGCGCTGTCTTTATCCCCTGCTTCGGGAGGACCAGCCCTGGGGCGCTGGCACGACGCAGCCCTGGTGGGCCTGGGAGAGCCCACCTCAGGCGCCAGCAGGTCAGTGGCGGGCTTGCCCCTACCCCCGGAGCCGGGCGGACCAGGCTTGTCCGGCCAGCCCTGGTGCCTGCGGAGGCGCTGGCCCGCCGGGGAGCGGGCGGGGGCCGGTGTCGGGCGGCTGGGGCCTCCTCCTGTCACCCTCTGCCCGCGAGTAGGCCCCCCACGGCGGTGCCGGCCGTGCGCTGCGGGGCACCCCGGGGCACGGGCAGCGACCGGGTGGGCGAGGGCCTGCGGGTGCTGGGGGCGGAGGACCAGGCCGAAAGCCGGCCCCGGCAGCCTCGGGGCGGGCGGCCGCCACCGTGCCGCAGGGCGGCGGGGCACCGGGCAGGCAGGAGAGGGCCAGCCCTCCCCAGGGGCTCGCCCAAAGTCTCTGCCTGCCGAGTGGGAGTTTGCTTTTTGTAGCCAACACCTCTGGCTCATCTGCGCGGCTGCCGCCGGGCTCTGCGTCCCCTGCGCGCTGCTGCCGGCACCTGTGGCTGCTCGGGGCCCCTGGCTCGCAGCGTTCTGCCGAGCTTTGCGTCCCCGTTCCCATCCGCAACCAAACGGGGAGCCGTGCCTTCCTCTGGCCTCCCCGGGGGTCGGCTTGCTCGCACAGCAAACGCTTGGATGTGGCAGGACGGGTTAGCGGTTTTTCTCTACAAGTTTGTTTGGTTTGGGTTTTATTTTTAGTGCGGAAGGGAAGAATTAAGATGCATGTAGGTGCTGAAGTGTGTTCCTGGGACAAACCCAGGAAGCGAGCAGGACTCGGTGGTCTGCCTGATAGCAGAGTGTTTTCTCTGAGGGTGAAGCGGGGAGGGAAGAAAAAGGAGGAAAAATAATGCATGTTAATTTAATTTATGCTAATTGTGGGCCCAAAGTGCAAAATCAGCTTCTTGTTAAACATTCTGATGTTTTAAAGGAATTTGTTAATTAGCTGGAGGTACCTTCTTTTATGTATGAAAGGAATGACAAATAGTAGTCTGTAAAATAAATCAATCTGAAGTGGATTTTTTTTTCTCCTTGCTTTTTGAAGGCAAGTTTTGAAAGATAGTGGTGCCATGCATCAGCAGTTAGCTAAACTTAGGGCTGAGCATGCTTAAACATCTCATGGGAATGGAACTGGAAAGATTTGTTAGGTAGTTTCTTTTTCTTGGCAATACTAATCCTCTTGAATTGCAGAAAAAAAAAGGTAATTTATTTTTTTTAATGAGTAAATGAAGGTGTGCAAAGAAAAAACACTGTTGAGATTGAACAAAAAGGGGAAATATGCCATAATAGGTTTGTTTTCTCTTGCACATGTTACAGTTCAGTTCTGAGAGGAGGTGTGTGAGGAGCTCTACTAACATTTTTGTATTGGTGTCAGAAAGCACGTCAGATCGTCACCTGAAATACAGTCCTTAAAGTGTAGGCAGATGGGTGTAATTCTTCGAGAAAGATAGCAAAATAAATGATTTTTTTTTTTTTCCCCCAGGAATGGTATTTTTCTAGTGGAGGAAAAAATGTCAATTTGCTTATAAAAGAAATTGTTGGGTAGACACAAGAAAGGGAGAAGATTCTAAGTGCCTGCCAAAACCTGGTGGTTTGGACTTGCAGAGTTAAGCTGTTGAAGACGACTTGAGATACAAAATCAGCAAGTCCAGAACAAAATAAAACATAAAGTTCAAGACAAGGGAAATGTGAATAATGTATTGTAATGTGTTTTAAACTCATTAGTGTATGGCCTGCTCTATTCCCATCTGAAAAGAACCATTGCTTCTCCAGTTCTTCAACAGGAAATTGATTTTACTGGATTCTATTTTCTTATTTTGGTGGCAATGGAGGCGCGTTAGCACAGTAAATACAGTATATCCCATTTCTAAAAAGGTACAATCTAACTTTAAATGCTGTATAGGCAGTGGAAGCCACATGTAAAGGGGCCAAATAGTTGAGAGTACCAAGTGGAAAGACAAGATTTGTAATACAGATTATCTGATCTGACAGCCATAATGCACTTAGCTGTAGAACAGTTTTTGAAGGGCAAAATAAAAGACAGAGAAAAATGAAAGGTAGGATGAAATGCAACATAGTTTTAGCAAAACCAGACTGTGCCAGATTAACTTGTTACCTTATGCTAGGATTTTCTAGACAGAGTAATTACACTAGATCTAATATGTTTCACTCTCAGGAAAGTACTTTATATTGTACCATGTGAGGAGATTATGTAAAATAGAGAAAATTTAGATTAATTACATGTAAGGTGACTTGGGAATGCACTGATAGATAATAAGTGGAAAGAGAATGTACTGGTGGAAAGGAGGCTGCAAACTGGATTTTTCAAGACTATATTGGAAATTATTCATTTTTTCTTAGTGACACTAGTGAAAAAGTACAACTGCGGTGATAAAATCTTAATAACAGAACTGGTGGACTGTATCGACAGAGAGGATTGGAATATCCATGTACCAACAAGATTAATCAAAACTGAGATAAATATAATTAGATGAGACTTAGCGATGCACGTAGAAGCTAATCACAATTTATTCAAGAGGAGCTCATCACTTTAGTGGTGAATTGGTAGTCAGTGTAGGAGTCAGCAGCAGAGTGATGCTATGTGACATGGCTGAGAAAATGAAAAAAGATGGTGTCCTAGGATGTATTAACAGAGGGATTTCATGTATGTAAAGAAAATATTAATGTCAAAGTGTGTGGCATTAGTGAGGACTTATCTGGAGCCCAGCTATCACCCACATTTAGACAAATGGATGCAAACAGATGGATGGAACAGATGCGGAAAAGGACCACATGTTAAGAGGAATAGAGAGACTGTTTACAGAAAGACACAAAAGTGACAATTACACAGTTTTTATATAGGGGAGGAAAATAATTATGTGCACTCAAGATTAGCATAAACAAGCAAAACAAATGCATGTAAAAGAGATAATGAACACAGTTTGCTGGAAATTACAGGAAGAGTTCTAACTATTAGACCACCAATATTCTGGAGCGGTTTCAAATAGAAGGAAGCATATCAAACTTCATTTTAAAATTTCTTTTAAAATGAAGTTTGATAAATCTGGCAAAGAACAGCAACATTTGGTTCTGTGTAGTGGTGGGGAATTTGAGTCAGTAATCCTGGATATCCCTTCTCTTAATTCTGCATTCTTGTGTATCAGTAAAATGAATTCTGAGATCAGTGTGTACATTTACAGCAGTCTCATTTTGAAAGTGCTACTGGCTTTTGTCATCTTAATTTCCGTTGATCATGTTTTTTTTTTCGGGCCCCTTAGTAGAAGCAGTGTAGTTTGGTTATTATTTGCTATCAACTCTTTATCACCTGCACACTCTGAATTGTGTTGGCAGAAGAGAAGTGATGTTCTTTACTTCACTGACTTTAACATTGGCAGTAGACAAACTCTGTGGTTTGGACATTGTGGTTGAAGGTGCACTCACACGGTGTTGCCTGGCTTCTTGTCCCTGGCTGGGCTATTCATAGAAGTCTTCATGGAACAATTTTTAGGAAAGTGTTTAAATGAGAAACTTTGTCATCTAGGGCAAGATGGTATTGCATTCTGAAATGTATGTATAATCAGCTCCCTTGGGATGTTACTTGAGACCTTGTGTCTTTTTTTTTTTCTGCTTTTTAAGACTGCATAGCTTTTACATACAGCACTTAGTGCAGCACTGAAAAATTAACAGAAGAACCTTGAAATTAAACAACATTGCTGTTCAACAAGGATACCTTACTCTAGGCAGATATTTTAGGCTTTTACTTGGCATTTTTGCTATTTGGGAAACCTCCACAAAGCAGGGAGTTAAGCAATCATTGCTCAGCCATCCATTTTCATTTTATTTTTCAGTCCACAACTATTGCAGGTTATTCAAAGAGGAAGAATTTTGTTTAAGGAGGTAACTTCACATTCAGTGGTCAATAGAAAATTAAGTGATGAAATCAATCTAGTCATTGGTGTATGCGTTGAGAGCTACCAGTGGCACTTTCACTAGTTGCTGAAGCAGAGGAGTGAATGGATTATAAGGATTAAACTTCCTTCATCCCCCTAGAGGTGAACAAGTCTAGTGAAAATGGAAGGCTCATTTGGTAGGAGACAGCATGAAAGACTTGGAAGACAAAAAAAGAAATGTATATTATCTCTAAATGCTTTCCTGCACCCTTTTCTATAATAGATGATGCAATGCAAGCTGCAGACAGAATCTCGATGCTTACAGGGCAGAAATGTAACTGTAAAGTGATCCTGAGTACAGAATGAAACACGCTTGGTCATTATTTAACTTGGATTCCTGAAAAATATTTTTCTCTTCTATCGTGAGTCTGATTCTTTAAAGAAAAATATTCCTGTTCAAAGCACATGTTTTCTTTTGTTCTTTTCTTGACCTTTTTGAATTGGAAGGAAGTAATGGACTTTCTCACTGAAATGGTGGGAACACAGAGTTAGGACTACAGCGAAGGAAAATTTTCTGACCTGATTTGCCTGTGTCATCCTACAAGGCTTTCCACTGCAAAAAAAAATCACTTCCACTAGTGTCACCAGTTTTTCCTTCTCTTGTGCTGTATCACTGCTCTTGAAATAACACTGATTGGAGGAGCAAGTTTATGGAAGTGAGAAGCATTCAGGTGATAAGCTTGATAATTAGATTCAATAATAAACAAAACAGATACCTTATTTTTGTTTAATATTAAAATATTATCACTGCTGTTATTAAGAGTAGGACAAATTCATTCTTTTGCTGGTTTTATATAAACAAGTCTGGGAGGAATGAGTACACATGTGTACTCACACACACACACACACATGTATATATACACATACAGCTGCTTTGCTGCAGATGCTGGCTGATGAGTAACAACAGCAGAAGATCAATAGATAAAAGTACTGGTAACTTACACACTGAACAAAATCGAAGTATGGCAGAGCTTGGTTTGGTGGTAGTAGACTGGGAAATGAATGGTTCACTGCAGCCTTGCAGCAGCATTTTTTGGGTAGTTTTATTTTTGTTGTTGTTTATTTGTTTTTAATTATTATTTGTAGGAATGCTTTGGAGCTAGGTCATTGCTCCTGCAAACCTTCAGATTTTCAGTGACATCTCCAGAGGGATAGTGATTTACACCCCCTGAATAGATGGCATTCTGGATGCGAACACTATTATGTCTTTGATCTTACATCATTTACTTCCTCTTATTCCCAGAAAGAAAAAAACAGTCAAAGGAGAGGTAATGATAAGCTCCTCCCATAGGAAAAAAAAGCTCAGTAGCTCTAAAGTAGTCTTACAGTTGGTAAAAAAACCTGTTGGTTGTTGTTGTTATAGCAGCATCTATAGGAACAGAAATAGCAAGAGGAGAAAAAGGGATTTTGGCATTCCCCTGGTCTTTCTCCAACTTGTGAAAATCCTGGGATAGAAGGAAATGCCTTCTAATGGAGCTACTTGTTTTGTTTTCTGCAGTGCCTTCATATAGAGAAACCTCTTGAAATTTAATTAAAGCAGAATAGCTAATAAGTAAGTAGGATAAAACTATTGTTTGTACTTGTTTCAGAGTGGCAGGTGTCTTTTCTGTCTCAGGTGTTTCTGTGGAAAGAGTCCAAATGATTGCTACTGTTCTTGCTGTGATGTTCACGTACATGACAGCTTGGTTTAAATTACGAAGCTGAAATTAGTTTTGCTCTCCCGCCATCAAGTACAAAGAAGCATTGAGTTAGAGAAGCCAAACCTCACCTGCTTTAGCAAGGCAGTGTTCTGCTACCATAAATTCCCCAACGTAATATCGACCTTTGATACTTCTTTTCCTTTTACCATACAGAACATCTAGTTGTCCTCTCTCCATCTGAAGATAAAGCTTAGGCCCTCCAAATCACCTGCTCAGGTGCCACCTAACTGTGAGAAGACGTCAGTTTCTGCCCCTAGATTTCTCTGCCTGCCAAGGTCCCAATGACCTCAGCTCTGGTGAGCAGTGCATTGCACTGCAGTGCGCGAGCACCGCACTTCCCCACCAGTGTTAGTGGGATCTGGCCTGCCAGGTCTCCTAAAGCAGATCGGCTGCGGCTGGACCTCATGAAGTGACACACGCTCTGCGTCAGTGGTCTGCCAGTTCAAGTGTGCGAGACATGGAAACCTGAGGTTTGAATCCCATGCTTGCCTCAGCAGATACATCTCCTAAGAGCTCATGCTTCATTCCCCCCAGGTATTTAGAGACCTCTGAGGTATTTAGAGAAGACAGGTATGGGATGAGTGTGCATGTTGGAAGAACTGTTCCTGTTTGGGCTGGAGGGAGCACAATGCCACATCGCTGAAGCTCATGGCGGGGGCAACCGTCTGCAATGATGGGTACTTGAGATCCAAATCCTTGTTGTAATAGGGAGCAATATACAGTCATGGGAATGACTGAGTCTCCCAGGGTGTTTTTTAAATGACAGCTTTAATGGTTAAAACGTTAATGGTGGAACTCTTTAGGAAGCCTGGAAGCTGGACATATTAAAGAATTACAGAGAATTTGAAAAAAAAAATACGGAAGCATAATTGGGTGTTAA
Source organism: Chlamydotis macqueenii (assembly GCF_036417535.1). NCBI lineage: Eukaryota > Metazoa > Chordata > Aves > Otidiformes > Otididae > Chlamydotis > Chlamydotis macqueenii. The sequence continues at coordinate 46,003,540 of NC_141560.1, read as the reverse complement.
AGATAGGAAACTGATTTTTTTTTTTTCTTTTGCTCTCAACTTTTGTCCCTGGTAGAGTCCTCGTTGAGCTGTCTGCGCTTGCATTTCCTTACGTGCAAACTAGGAGTGATACAATGTGCTTAATGGGCATTCTTTGAAGTGTAATTCATGTTCTTGACGTACTGGGAGTGGACAAGACAAAGTCTTCTAGAAGTACTGGGTTATGGCTGGGCACCAAAACTGTCTGGCAAATGGATTTTTGAGGAGACACTTGAGGAGGCAGGATTTTTTTAAAGGATAAGATGGCAAAGCTAGTCCACTGGGATATGGAAGAGAAGTAGTGGAGGACAGGAAATGTCACATGATTCCTGTCCCAGAGATTTGAATCAGCTTGTGCTAGGCAGAGTCTAGGGGACAATAGATGCATTTGAAGGGGGTAGAGGGAGGGCTGTAGACACAATCTCACATTCAATATGCTCCACAAAAGGATGCAGTGAAAGGGTTGAGTGTATATAATGCAGTGCAGTGGATGAACAATAGCTTATAGATGAGGAGACAAAGGTTTATTATCGAATGTAGTCCATCATCTGGGTCTGAAAGTGAATGCAACATGCAACGTGACACTGAGTGTTGGCAGTGGCGTGAGGGACATGCATTCCTGAACTCTGTTCATTTTATGTGGACAAGTATCTGTATCACTTATCGACAGTTACAAAACTAGGTAGCAGAGACATCAAGGATTTAAACAATGAGAACACAGTATTTCATTTCTACAGATGGTATTTTCAGCTCAAAATCAATACATTTCAGTGGACTGTAGGATTGAAGAAGGTTAATCTTCTGTTGCCATGGCCCATATTATGTCTCTCTGCTAAACACATGCTGCACAACTATTAATTTTTTTTTTTTAAGAAGTACTTCATTTCCAGCATTGCTGGTGATTAAAAAAGCACAAAAACTTCATATGCATGTCTTACTCAAGCCTTTCCTTGGTTTGCATGAGGAAAGGATTTGGAGCTCCCCACTGTAACCACTTCTGAGAACTCTAAACAGGGAATGGCAAGAAAAAGTAGAATTTTGAGATTTTACAGGAGACTGCAGAGCTCACCTGTTAACCCATAGTAGGTGAGAAGTGAAAAATCCTTGTATAAAATACTAGAAGTTTGTAGTGCCATTTGCATTGTTTTCTATTCTTAAGAGGAATTGAACAGACCTTCCCATAAAGAGCAGCGTGCATCTGTGTGGCATGTTAAATTTACGATCTGTAGACTTAGCTAGTTCATATGCTAACTACTGTCTTGCTTTAGGTTCTGTTTAGCTTCCATTGCTACATTTGCCTGGAGTGATTTGTTGTTGAGAAATTTGGGATTTTAATCCCTGAAGCAGAAGAACAGGTTGCTGATGCCCAAGGTTTATTTAAGAAACAAGGAGGAGTGTATAGCTGTTACATAGTGTGGTAACCTAAAATGCCTGGATGACTTAGTTTCAAAGCTGACTTGTGTTGGCAGGTTCCTGTACTCATAGAAACTACAGTCAAAATTGCAGGATTAGAGACACACAAATCAAAATTTGCACTTACTTGCTTATTTATTATGGCACTTAATGGTACCAGTTCCATCCCTTTCTCTCAGCCTGCTGCTGTCTGGCTCACTTGCGCCTGTAAGCTCTGCAGAGCAGGGACGATCAGCTCTTCGGCGGTTGTTCAGCGCCTGGGTGAATTGGGTGCCCCTTCTTCATGAGTGCTGAGGCGCCTCGTGTTAGGCCCACAGGAATGCCAGAAGGGCTGAGAGCCAGCTAGCTGCTGCTGTCAAGGCGTGAGTTCAGAACAGATTCCCAAGCCCCTGCTTGCTGTGGAGCACACCAGGAGTGAGGAGAGTTATGTAAATACCTGCTTCCAGAGTTGCCCAGATACACTGCTTTAACACATGAGTAAGATTTATGCATGGGATGGGGCTGAGAATGTCTGTCCCAGCCCCTCCTGTCCTGCTGGCTTTCCCTCCCTTTATTGCAGCTGGTGGAAAACCAGTTACTCTGTGTGCTGTGCAACAGCTTCAGCCGAGAGCACCTCACCCAGCGCGCGTCTGTGCTGTGCTGTTAAGGTGCTTCGCTGATGCAAGCCCTTTCAGGCAGAGGAGGGAAAACAGTTACTGAGTTCGTGGGTGAGTGCTAAATAGTGTGTGGGCTCAGAGTGGTACCCCAGCCCCTGCAAGGGAATGGAGTAGGTGCCTAAGAAAAGGCTCAGGATTGGGAATTCCACCGAAAGTTTCTTGCCTCACCCCAGCGTTAGGATACACTGCTGTTTGAGGTGTTGAGAGATTTATAGCCATGTCCATCTGGTTCCTTCACTTAACAGGATGGACAGCGTAGATCCCGTTCTTGAGTATGCTACTTTTTGCCTTCACTGTGCACCGTGGCAGGGTGTCTTAATTTGGGGCTGTGGGTTTAGGCAAAGAGACACTCCAGTGCTCAGCATTGCAACAGCCCGGCCCTTTATTGAATCTGGCCTCACTGCAATAAGTGTGAGTAATGGTAAGAGAGGCATGAGAGCAGAATGACTGTACAGGAGGGAGAGCTGCACTTGACTTGCTAGAATGAAAAACATATTTGTAAAGGGATTAAATTAGTGCTGGGTACAAGAATGCTATTTAATGAAACAAATGACTACACCTCTTCTCAGTGGCAGGAAAAGAAGTGACACATCACAGATAACCAGCAGTCCCCCGTCCTGTTCTCAGGGTTGCTGCAGAGCAGATGTTACTGCTGGCTGAGCTAGCCAGACTTGGGTGAGGAGTGGGTCCCAGCACGGAGACCTCCTGAGTGCTGGGGCCCCCTGCCACACGCCTCGCTGTGTGCGCAGTGAGTGGCTGACTCTGGTTCCCATCTGTGGAGCTTGTAGTAAGAGGTGTCTCCCTTAGGTAGTGGGAGAGCAGGGCAGGAGGGAAGATGTATGCGTGAGGCATGGGAATGTGGTCCTACTGAAATGTGTGATTGCTTGTGAGGTACTTGTGTGGCAGCAAAATAGCAGAAAAACTTAATAATAAAAATTGAATGTCTCTTCTTATTGGATGCTCTTTTATCCCCTATTAGTTGTATTTTATTTCTCCTCTCTGCTGTATTTTTGCCTTCTTTATGTCTCCTTTTGACGTCTTCCTCTCTGTAGTTCTACATCCTATTTTTTTAAATTTTTATTTACTGTTGCTTTTTTACTCATGCCTGTCTTTATTCCTTTAGCTTTCCTTAAATACTTTCTCTTTTGTCTCTCTTGTGGTCTGCCATACAGTTTGGCCACCCTCCATGCAATGGAGCAATGTAGCCGAGTTGTGTGTTGACTTAGGCTTGCATCACCAACCTGAACCGGATTGCGTCTGCAGTCATCTGGAACTGACTACATGCCTGAACTGATAAAAGCTGCTGTGGGACCGTGGATCTCTGGGGCCTTGGCAAGGTATCCTCATATACGTGTGTGTGCATGTTGATACATGAGTACCTTCAAAATGTCTGTCAGGCCCATCAGCTCAGCTGACTGGGTGCTCCTTTAGGTTTTGTAGCAGCTTATGGGAAATGGGAACAGACCTGCAAAGCTCATGGGAAGACCAGGATTAACCTTGAAAAGGGGAATATGCCCGTTGCTCAGGAATGTATGGTGACCATAAGCACGAGATCCAAAATCCTCACTTGGCCTGTGTATAATTCTTTCCTTTCCAGTGAGTCCCTTTCCCTGCCTGTGACTCATCTTCTAAATGTAGACTGTAAGCCTCTCGGAGGACTGCCTTTCTCTCTGAGCAGAGTAGCATAAAAAATAGTAATACTGTTGAATAACCAGTATTATTTTTTAACACAAAAAACCTTCAGGACTGCCTTGCTGTGTCTGTGCTTCTCTGTCAAGGGATTTACCAGTTCCTCAGGAGAACACCAGAGCGGGTTCTGTCCTGACCCACAAGAAGAAGGTTGTTCAGACAAGAGGTCTCAGGAGCAGCACAACTGCAGTACTGTGGGCAGCAGATGTTATAATAAAAGATAGGCAGGCTCTCACAAAGGCCAACGAATTTTTCACAGCACCCACGTACTTCTTTCCCTCTTTCTGACCCATTTGTAGTTGTCAGCATCCCCGTGGTAACTGCAGTGTGGCTCATGTAAGCATCCAGTAGGAAGCTGCCTGCTCTCTTCAGCAGGAGGGCCGACACCAGACTCCTTTCCTCCAGCCTCTACGTATGCTGTCCAGTCCACTTCTGTTCTCGACACTTGGTGACCCTGCTGATCATGCTGTTACCTTCCATCCCTCACTTCAGCTCATGTTTTGTCTTTGAATTGCAGCAGATCTTTTACTAGAGACAAACTGGTTCCTTTTCTCTTTTCAGATGCTTCTGCTGTCTCCTGTCTCTCTATTGGCTGGTTCTCTGGAAGACATTAGAGTGAAAATGAGTGCTGTGGTGTTATCCTGCAAACAGTTTGAGAACTGCTGTGACAGCCCATAGAAGAAAATAGTGCACTGTGGCCACAGGAAGCACGTGCTCTTTCTAACAATTTACAATTGCACTATGACCCCAAGGAGCAGTGATGCTCGAACCTCTCTCTGATGGCCTCTGTTCTTTTCTCTTACTGTAACAATGTTGTTTCTTTCTAACACACACATGATCATGCAAAACTGCCAAGATTCTCCATGCAGATTAAAGTAGGTTTACAAATTCAGGAAAGGCTGGTATGGAACAAAAGGAAAATTCAGTTATCTCAGTAGTTTTGCACTTCTTTGTAAACAAGTCCTCTCTGTGGCAGGTGTTGTACAGAATACACACTCAGTGAGGCCTCCGAGAATTTTCCTGGTGTAAAGACTGCAAGGAGCTAGCCCTAGTAAATCACACCATTCTAAAAATGGTGTCCAGTAAGCAATAGATAGGCTCTTTTTTTGGGGGGGAAAAAAAAAAAAAAATGAAGAAAACGTGATTCTCTGCGGTATCGCCTTTCACAGTTGAGTGACTGACAAACAAAATTTTAAAAAGACGAGCTAAATCACTGTGAGGGTGGTTGCCTCCTGTTGTGGAACAGAATGAAATCCAGTGACATGCTCCCTCCCGTTAGATGTGCTCCAACTGCTGTATGATGAAGATTAATTTCTAAAAATCAAATGTAAACCTATAGATCGGCCAGTGAGACAGTGACTTGACATGTTTTTCATTGCAAAGTGTATGATAGTTCCATGCATTTAATCTGCATCACTGCAGACAGTGTATTGTTGTATCCAGTGAGGTTTGAATCCCACCGTTAATTTATTTGTTTTCCATAGTAGATTATGAACAGAAACCTTAGATTTCTATTAATTATGTATCCTTGAAAAGCTATTGTGTGTATGTGTGTGTATATATATATGTTTAATAACAGGAAATGTAACAAACATTTATTTTTATTAAACTAATAAAATACATAAACCTAACAATGCATGTTTCCATTTTATTTCTTTGGTCGTGTTTCCCTTGGTATAAATGAAAGGTCGTTAAGTGCAATCTCCTGTATCTCAGGACACGCAGTTCGTTGCGTCAGGTGATTGCTGTCATACAAAAGTGTCTTGTTTCTAAATAAGACCTTTGAGGTTGCAGCAGTCTTTGTAACTCTGTGTCCACATGGCACCATAATCTGGTCAGGACCTCAAGGTGCAACACTCGGGGTACGCCTACCTGTTGCATTTAGGGTAGTACCTAATACAAGATCCGTCCAAACTCTGAAAAATGTAATTCCTGTGTTGAGGAGCTCAAGCCCTATGAACAACAAGCAGGCAAAGGTTAGGGAATGTGGAACGGGACAAGGAGAGAAAAATTAAATAGAGCTTGTAAATCCATTCAGCTTAGAGCAAGCAGTCTGCAGGAGTGGGATCTATAAAAGTGTGCCGGGGTTTGGCAGATGACCTTCCAGAGGCTGCATCCAGCATCAGCACGGTGCGTGGAAAGTAATGCAGAGGAGCGGGTGAGGGGAACTGGCAGAGGCGAGGAGCGCACAGAAAGCTGGAGGATCCTGAAAACTGGCTGGTGGTAAAACTACGTGCAGAGACCCATGAACGCGAGCACCACCAGCTTGAGCAGAGAGCCAGCCATTCCGGGAAAGAGCAACGTAACAAAATCGGTGGATGCGGAAGATAACTCAGTGGCTGTTTTGGGCTCCGCTGGGGTTGGTGGTGGGTGTCTGGGAAGGCCAAAATCGGGTGTCCTAGGTGTCGGGGCAGCATGGAAAGAGGGTGAGGTCGGAAGCAGAGCGGTGCTTTGGCAGAGCCTGGAGATCTTCAGCAGTAGCAGCTGGCTTTGGGGACAAACTGGTTTCCAAGGCAGGGGCGAAAGGAGAGGGAACACCAACAACCCTCTGTGCTGCCTGTCGTTAGCAGCTCGGATGGATGTGGATCTCCGAAAAACCTCACCCGGAGAAGGTTTCTTACTGCGTCACGAGGTCGTTGCCAAACAGGCGTCACAAAAGGCTGGCTGGCCAGAAAAAGACCTTGACACCGAGCCGAGCTGCGGAAGTCCGCCTTTCTGAGCAGCGGTCTCCTTCGCCCCCACCGCCGCTGGACTTTCCTGGTGTTTTGGGTGACCGGCTCGTGGCACCGGGTCGCCGTCGGTTTTCCGTCGTCCTGGATCTGCCCCGGGGCCGGGGTGGGGGGCAGAGCAAGGCCGGTGTCGCGGCAGCAGCCCCGCGCTCTCCGGGATGGACGTTCCCCGGTTTGGGGGCGTACGGCTCTGCCCGCGGGGTCACAGCCCCCCTCCCCGCGCCGTGCCCGGGGGGAAAAGGGGGAACCGCGGGACCCATTCGGGTGCGAGGCGGAGCCTGAGCATTTTATGAATGGGCTCATATGACGTAAGCGGGGCCGGGAAGAGGGGCCCCATCTTCCACCAATCCTGCGAGACACCCGAGCCTTAGGGCCAATCGGAGCACCGTCATCGGGTGACGGCCATCCTAGCCGGCCAATGGCGGTGAGAGAGCGGTGCCGACCACGTGGGGCGCAGGCCGCAAGTAGTACGGGGGCGTGTGGCCGCTCGCGCTCTACCCCCTCCTTTCCGGCGCGGCAGGAGCGTGGCAGGGCCGCGCGGCCCGAGGGCGGGCGGGACCGGCCGCGTTGCCAGGTTACCCGGTGGCTGAGCAGCCCCTCAGCCAATCGCGGCGGAGCGGGGGCGGGCGCGGTGACGGCTGCGGGTCGGCGGTGGCCGGGAGGGCTCAGTTGGGCCGCGGCCGCCTCCGCAGCATGGTGGCTCTAGCCGCGCTCCCGGCCGCCGGCCTCCTCTACTGGGTGGGCGCGCTGGGCGCCCTCTGCGCGACGGCGCTGGCCTCCTACCGCCTGCTAACCGGCCTCCGCGTCTGGGTGCTGGGCACCGGCGCGGCCGCCGTCGGGTCGGCGCTGGGCGCCTGGGCAGGTGAGTGCGTGTCCCGGCCGGCCGCGGCGGCCCCGGCCCGGCGGGGAACGAGGGGGCTGCGCTCCTCCCGGGGAGGCGCTGGGGCAGCGGCTGAGGGGCTGGCGGGCTCGGGCTCCCCGCGACAGCTGCGGGGCCGGAGGGAAGCGCTGTTTGCTGGGTCTCGTGCGCGGCGGGCAGACGCGGCTTGTTTGAACTTCGGCCGGGGCCGTCCGCCCCAGCCCGGCCCGGTGTCCGCGCTGCGCAGAGCGGTGCCGGTACCGGTTCCGGTTTCCAGCGCCGGCCGGTCGGCGCGCGCCCGCCCCCCGTCTCCGTGCCGGCGCTTGGCGGGCGGCTCCGCGCGCGGCGGCCTCGCGCCTCCTCGCTGACGTCACGCCGGCCCCGCGCCCCGGGCGGAGGAGGCGCGTGGGGGGGCGGGGGAAGGAACCGCGGGGCCGCCGTCACCGCCCCGCCCGCGGCCCCGCTGCCCCAGGGCCGGTGCGCGGCCCAGCGAGGGGCCGGAGCGGCGGCTGGGAGCGAGGGGCCGCAGCGTTTGAGCGGCATCCCGGGAATACCGGAGCGGCGGGGGAGCATCGCCGAGGATGTCACCGGCGACTCTGCTGTGCTGACTTCCCTCGGTCCCCCCGTCCCCAGCGACAGGAACCGCGCTGGGGAAAGGCCGTTTCTCCCGCCGTAGTCCGACACGCTCCGGTAGCTTTTAGGTGAGGAGGAGCGAGAAAGGGCTTCTCCGCCTGCGTCACAGATCAAGCCAAGAGAACTTTCAAATCCGTTCCCGCCCGAGGCAGCGGGAAGGGGAAGTTCTCTGCCTGGTTGGGAACTGATGAGGCGGGCCAGGGCCGTAAAAATAACTGTAACCTGTAAGAGCTGGGAGTTTGAGATGAGACGATAGTTTAAAAGGCCGCAGAAGGCACTTCTTTCCCTCAAGGGGAGTAGGAGGGTGTCAGGTGCTTCCAGGTGGCAGACCTGTAGTACAGCAGCCCCACTGCAAGCTGGCAGGTCGCAGGGGTGATGGATGTGTTTCCCCGTAGCCTCTCTGAGAGCCAATGCAGCACTCCTGTGTGGAGACGTGGTCGGCCAGTTGAACGTCTGCTTGTGTGGGACATCAGTAAACCGGCAGCGTGCATAATTGCAGAGCATGTAGTGGGTCTGAAATACAGCGGTGGTGCTTTGGACAGGTTACAGCATTACGTACAGATGATTAAGGCCCGTGTCTTCCTTCCAGCTGGAGAAGTGGTATGCCTGTTGAAGTTGGCACAGGAGACCCAAAGCTTCTTTGACTTTCTAATGTTGGTTTTGAATATATTGCTGCATTATCAGTTACCTACTAACCTGTGGTGCATCACAGAAGTCTTGGTGGCCACTGTAGCTTGTTCTGCGTTGTTTCAAACATGAAAGTTTGCAGCGCTTGAGCCAAATGCCCGCTTATCAGCTGGAACCACAAACTGTAGACAACAGATCTTCCCTGAGTCACATCCTCAAACATCCTGTGAGCAGAGGGCTGCGACGCAAATGTCCTCTTATCACTGTTCTGTGTAAGCACAGGCAGCAGCAGGCCATTGTGTGTGGCCAGTGGCTGCTCACAAAAATTATTCTTTCTCTTTGCTATGATCATGGCCTTCAAGGCATGGAGAAAGAGGAGTGTTGGCAGTACAGCCAAGTTCCCTTTGTTTATTACTCCTGCTCTGAAGTGAGAGCACTGCTGCAATGTCAAGGAGAGTGGAGAAGCAGGGTGATGGTGCCTGCTAACTTGGACCTAAGCTGTCACTGTAGAAAGCCTTGGGGCCATCATCAGCTAGCTGTTGTACATCCTCTGCGTGCTGCTGATGCAGGCAAGATGCTGCTGTACTGGGGTGGCTGCTGTGGTCTCCAGCAGAAACAAGGACAGGTTTTCTCGGTCTGCGTAAGCACTGGAGCGGTTTGCCCTAATGTGCATCGTGGCACTAGCAGTAGGCTGGGGAGGCTCTCTGTTTTCTCTCCTCCTGGACAGGAACGTGAAGGCACAGCTGCAGATATATTGGGTCACCTTGAGAACTAGTGAATTACTAAGTAGGAAGAAGTGCATTTCCTCCTCTCCTGCTCTTCTAAAAACCAATGGGTTTGATGCTAATTAGACGCTGTGATTACTGTGACAATGCATTCTTTCTACTGCACAACTAGAAAGCAACTTCACAAAAACTAGAAAGGCCTTACAAGGCCTTTTGTAAGGGCTCCTTACTGCTCTTTAACTCTTCCCCACATATCTGAAATGGAGTTACAGGTTCTTTCCTTGTTTTCTTAGTGGGTTTTTGGTATTTAGAAGGAGGGGATGTGAGGAGGAACAACTACGTGAACCAGTAATGTATTCTGAGAAAATTAGGTTTGTACTACTTTAAATAGCAGCTGCTTCAACAAAAAAAAAGTTACTTTTTCTATGGTCGCACTTATGTGTGAAGGTCTGTATGCAGCTTTTCTGTGTGTTTTTTTTTTTTTTTAATCTTTTCTCCCCTCTCCCCATAACTCGCATCTGACTTGGTTTTGGCTACTATAGTGATGGAGGTTGAGTGGATGTTGTTCTGATATGGGATTTCTGGGTGCATCTTGAGAGAGAATACAGCAAAAACTCCTGGGTTGAGTGCTCTGTACCTTTAGTGTGCCTCATAAGCTGGTAACAGAAGTTAAGAATAACAGCTCCCTTGCTTGGAAAACAGTTTAGCGAAATAAACCTCAGACTTGACAGGAGCAGAATGCCAAGGATTCATTCTGAAATCACCAAGAATACAGGAAAGATGCGGCTGTTTCCCTGCCTTCCTCTAGACAGGCAGATCTGTTGGCAACACTGGAAGCTGTAATCCGTAATGATATTTCCTTAGGTCGGATGAAACTCTTCTGCCATCGATGGTGGTGGCAGGCAGCCACCTTGCTTCTCTGCCATTGACAGTTGGGTGTATTCTGGAGTGCAGAGTGTCTGGAGCCGGGAACCATCGTCTGCTCTCATAGCTCCTGTTTGGAGAGTTGCTGTATCTCCTGTTTTAGGAAGCCGCCTCTTTTTCTGGAAAACATGAAATAGTTTTTCTGCCCCTTCCCTTCAGTAACTTGGTGAAATGAAGTAAAAATCCTGTGGTAGTTCAGATGGGGAGGGACCTCAGGAGGCCTCTAGTCCAACCTCCTGCTCAGAGCAGGGTCAGCTGTGAGATCAGACCAGTTTGGTACATGCAAATAATCAACTTTGTATATTCAAAATACACTGGCAGTACAAGCTGTAGTCACCTGATGCTCTGAAATTCCAAACATCTTGGTTGTGTCAGATACCTAAACTTTTATTTATTTTTTTTTCTGACTCAAAATTGCAGATATTTTAATGAGAAATATTTTATTTTCCCCAATTTGCTGCAACTGAAGTGATGTGTTAACTGGAAACAAAGTTTATTTTGACTGTGTAATTGACCATACCACACTCAAAGAAAAGTCCTGTTTTCTTTCAGGCCTCACAGTGGCTTAGAAAAACATCCACTTCTTCCCTGGTGCCTTTGATACAAGCATGGTTGAATAATCGCACACTTAGTGATTACAAAATGTCTGATAGTGAGGATGCTTTCTCATGTGGTGAATACAGCTGTACAGTTGTACTGAGGCCAACAAATGTTTGCGAAGATGAGCTTGCCTTAATTAAGCTTCTTGGAGTTTATTCACTAACATGTAAAAATAGCTAAATGTGGGCAATTCGCTCTAGATTTCTTAAAAAAGAATCTGTAAGAGGTTATTAATCAGGATTGTGCTCTCAACTGCCTCTAACTTTCTGTAATTTGATTTTAGATGAAAAAAAACGTTATTCAGCCTTAAACAGTTCTTTTCCTGTGTAAATGTTTAACAATAAGTTCTTTCATCAGCAGCAAAGCTGGGTGAACACTCTGTGCCTGTTCTTGTTGCCTTCTTTTACTTAACATGGGCTACATTTGACTGTGCATAGTCCAGCATCTAAAAATAGCGATTAGTGTACCAGAGCTGCTAAGAGAGGCATGAAAAATGTATGTAAGTGGGTTCACGAGCAGTGAACTTACGTGTGTCTTTACGATCAAGTCTTTTCAAAACTAAGAATATGCGAGGAGATTTCCATACTCTTATAGACTAGGAAGTTGGGGTACTAACAAACTCTAAATCAAACGTTAACAATAATGTAATTCAGTTAATCAGATGTGAATGCCTACGTGAAGAAGTGACAAGCTGAATTTTTTGCTGGTTAATGGCTTGAGTTAGGTTCCATGTATAAGGTTATGCTTCCTGTGGTCCCTGGAAACAGCGTCTTATGAAACAGACCCTGATCCTTATGAAGTTCTTGGGACAGCCTTAATGAAATATGTCAGATAATAGATTGTATGTAGTTCTTAAATTGTCATTAAAATAAAGGACACTCATTTCAGTGCTGACCAGGTGGTTACTTGTTGATAACTTTGAGCAGCTTTCACAAGCAAAAGAATTTTTTGAGCTCCTTAGCATCAAGTGAAATAGCTGTTACCTGAAGGCTTTTTTGTTTTCTGCAAATAAGTTTCAATCCCTGTTGCACAAGTAAGTACAGTTTAGCTTTGCAGGTGTTTGGCAATGTGCAAAGATAGTTATCGGACCACGTCACAAATCACTGTTGCAGGTTAAAACAGCCAACCTAATGCAATGTTGGTGAGGGTATAGTTAGTGCGGAAATGAAGGGAGTTTTAACCTTTCTTAGCTCTGCTCTCTCTGCAAGGTGTGAGAGGCTCGGCTCTACGCAACTCCCTGCTTTCCCTGCACCTGAGTGGTTGGCTGGTGTGTGTGGAGCTTTGGGGACAGCTTTTGGTTTTCTCTTGCTCTCTAGCAGAAACACTTATTCGGGCATCTCTCTTCTTCAGCACTTTGGATCTGTGGCGAGGGTTTTTTGGTCTTATTCTCAATTCTGGACACCACATGAACACGTCCACCTTTATATGAAATAAAGCATGGCACTCATCAATCCAAAAAGTAATGTTAAGAACATGTGAAAATATGCCAGCTCGCTTGTAACTCTTGATATGACAGCTCAAGTCAAACTTGGAGCATGTATTGTTTTCTTGTATGGCTATTTGCAAAGTGCTTCTGAAGGGTTACTGCACTGAAATGTGTTGCTGGGAATGGTCTGGTGCAAGTGCCTTAATCCCATCTGAACTTCCCAGAAGTGCTGTCTGCCAATGTGTATGGCTTCTTCTTTTCCCTTTTACCACATACTGTTTCCCAGCATCCATCCTAAATTTTCTCAGGTTGAGAGAATCAGCTACAATCAGTTTTGCTTCCTATACAATATAAAAGAGTGAAGCATACTCTATATTCTGCAATTTTGCTGTCTTTCTGCTTCTTTTAGGTGTTCTCCTTGGCACATGATGTTACTGACTGTTTAACATGTCTACTTAGTAGGATTTTTCAACATTCGTGTTAAGTGATCTTCTTGCACTCTCTGGGCAGAAGAGGAGAGGGGGAGTGTAAATGCCTAGAGCCCAGAAATCCAGAGTCCCATCTCCAGTTCTGCTGTGTCCCTGCTGATGGGCTTCAGCACTTCACTTCTGGCTTGTGTCAGCCCCTGTTGAGACTAACCGTGTATGTGCGGGCACCACCAACCTCAGTATCAACTAGGCTCATAATCTCCAGCTCTAGAGTTTAATTTGGTGTGGACACTTCCATTCTCCTGTTTTTCTGAGAGGTTCTTTTCATTTTTGAAGTGAAATTCTGGGTGGAGGTGTTCAGTAGTGCAAAGCTAATGTCACTGGGGAACTTCAATCAGAATATGGATGGGCTTTGCCGTGTTTAATTGCAGGAACAGAGATACATTTGAAGGAGAGTTAAATGCTGTAGTATGGTCTCTCCAAAAACAAACAAACAAACAAAAATAAAAAACTAATGGTGAGTAGGGGACAGATGCTGTTTGCATTAAGGTGAAAGGAATACCAACCTCTGATAAACAGCCTAAGAGGGAAATGCTTGTGAATTTATTTGCCTGGGGTATGAATAGCTGTGTTATTTCAAGGTAGCTTGTTCTCTCAACCTTCTGTGTATTTCAAAGTAGGAACACTTGTAATGGAAACCACTTTCTTAAAACCAGGGAGTTCATACAAGGAAGTAATCTAGAGTAGTATTTTGCTTCATTTTCTTTGTATTGCTTTATTGGCCAGTGCACTTCTCTCCCTTTTGGGCAGGTTACCTGTGAAGCACCCTGGTGAAAGCAAGGAAAGGCCTGATGTAGGAGTGAGGAGCACAGAAGTGTTCCCAGGAAAGAAGTCCAACTGGACTGGGTGTTAGAGCCAGTTGGGTAAATGCACTCCTGTGTAAGGAGCAAGTGAGCTAGCAAGAGGTCCTGAGGGTGGGGCTTGGGGAAAACTGCAGTAGTCTACCACCTGGGAATTATTTTTTTGGTAGGTACATGAAACATGTTGTTGTTGGTCTTAGGAATATTTCTTTCCTAATGCATAGGCTTGGGAAGACCATGTCTGCTACAGAGGGGATGATAGTAATACAATATCTTTTTTAATTATTCTAACAGAAATGCCATTTCAACAGAAATGTTGCTCCCTTACTGATAGGCTTTAGGAAACTTGGGTTCCTAGATTAAAGCGAAATACTTTTCAGATTGAGTATATTAGTATCTGAAAATGCTAGAACTAGGGGTAGTTAACTTCCTTCCCCTGCAGTCCAGTTAATTGCACAAAAGGATTTTACCTTAAATCTGCAATTTTTTGACTCCTGATTATTTAACCTTAATGTAGTATTTCTTCCCAAATGTCTGCAACTTCCCAGATTCCTGGAATTGAAGTCTAGAACAGTACACCGTCACCCACTGGGTAAGTCATTAGCAGAGCTGAAATTCTGATCCACAGTATAATCTCCATCTAACACTGGAAAAGAGCTATATGCAAAATTTCCTACTGAGCTTCTGATTTACTCCCCTGCCCTCAGCAACAGATGGTGACACCTAAAAGCCTGGGGTTTGGTTGTAGGTTTTGAAAGAAACCTCTTTTGTAGAAGTTCTTAAAACTGGGGATGAGATGTCCAGAAACAGAGCCTCGGGGAGCCTGTCCCTTTGTTTCTTGTACTTCTTTTTCCATTTTTTGTCACCCTCCCTGCTTCTTTCTTTCTTAAAGTTCTCTCGTACTGCTCTCATAACTCAGTTGCTTGTCCCAGAGGGTGGGAGGCAGCTGTGTGGCTCAGGCTGAGGCATGGTCTGTATATATATGCAGTACTTACTGTCTGGTTGACTGTACAGGACTTGATTTTGGTTGTTTGGAAGGGGGTTGCTGTTTTTTCTGCCTCCTTCCTGTTTTCTCCTCTTGAGTAATTGTGAGCTGGGATGTCCTAGGATGAGTGTATTACATCAATCATGCTGTTATCTCAGAGAGAGCTGCGCTTACACTTCTTGAGGAGCTCTGTACTTAATGGACAAGGAAGAGCAAGGGTGAGGAACTCGGCTCTAGGGACGTTAGTCCTAAAGATTTTCCAGAGGATTTCTGAGTATGTTGGGAAGACCACCACTGAAGAAGAAAGGGAGAAAAGCTGGAATGAGAAAAGTGGAATAAAAGGTTGAAAGGTGTGGGATAAGCTTGATGGGGCGAAGCTTTATTTTGTGGAGGGAAGGAAACTGTTATGCAGAGATGGAAGAGTCGGGTCTCTTTCCAAAGTCTCTAGTCCCAGCTTTTAGATGCAGAGGTTTGTGGAGGTGTGCAAGTGTGTGGGCATGGAAAAAAAAAGGCGGAGAAGTATCTACAGTGCGACTGCTGCTACCCAACCAACACTTGCTTATGCTTGCATGCTGCTCCTCTCCGTGTTCAGCCTCACCACTGGATCCTTTTTCCAGCAAGTCCCAGTTTCATGTTCCCTGTCTGTGTCCAGCCAGTCTCTTCCTCCTAAACTTTTCCCTTACATCTCCTCTAAAGTCTCTGGTTGACCTGTCTCTCATGGGCTTTGGCCCCTCTACTTCCTTCCCAAAGATTCTTATCCTGCCAGCAAAGGCATTTGATTTATAAACTCAATATTCACTAATAGTTTTCACAAATATTTTTTTTCTTGAAGAGGTATATATGCGCAGTATTTATTCCTGGTGTCTGAGTCCTGTCTGCCACAGCAGCTTTCCATCTCCAGAGTGCGACTGAATAGAGGTGATTCAGCACAGCTTGTGAGTCTCTTCTCTGAGAGGAGGGAGAAGAAGCAACCGGGAGAAGGATAGGGCAGTAAAGAATTGTTGCATTGCTGGAAGAAGCTGCTACCCTGCCAGTAATTGAAAAAGGGATTAGAGTTAGGGTTTCTTGGTGTTTGTTACTGGCCTCAAATATCCTGCATGACTGACTTAAGTGTTTGGTGTGGCAGGAAAGGATGTATGTTCTAATTAACTTACAGTTGTGTTTAAAGGCAAGTTATGTCCTATTATGAGCTCTTTATCTTAGTATCTTTGTCCTGGTAGTCCCAATTCTGTCTTCAGAACTGTGCCAGATCTTTTGTTGCTCGGTACCTTTGCATTGGTTCTTACATTCTGATCTAAGATTCTCCATTTGCTGGACTGGTTCTTCACCTTTGCTAGTTTTTGCGAATTCTAGTCATGGTCTGGGCATTCAACCTCCAGGGCTGCCTCCATGTTCCTGTGCACTGGAATCAGCTTACTGCCTC
Organism: Chlamydotis macqueenii; assembly: GCF_036417535.1. Taxonomy (NCBI): domain Eukaryota; kingdom Metazoa; phylum Chordata; class Aves; order Otidiformes; family Otididae; genus Chlamydotis; species Chlamydotis macqueenii. Next base: position 45,987,545 of record NC_141560.1, on the reverse strand, counting down.
TCTCAAGTGATGTCAGTTTATAAATGAGATATCTTTAGTCTGAAGAAGAATGAGTGTATGGTTTTATGTCATGGTTTTCTGATCTAATTGTTTGGTGTGGGGAGAGAATAAGGTAGATGGAGAGCTCTTCTGCTTTTCTGCTTCTTCTGCTGGCACTGGTGTTTGTCTTGTTCTGCAGTGATCTGGTTAAGGAGTCTGCCCTGCAGAAAATTGGTTATTTTTGGCTATTTATGTTCCTTAGACTGCTTTGCCATGTGTCAAATAAGTTGCAGTGCTGCTGTAACAGAAGGGAAACTCAGCAGTATCATGGAACTATATGTGGAGGATACAGTTAAACTCAGTGGTCAGCTTGAGTTGTTCCCAGGCCAGGCTACTGCCAAAAGAGTTGCTTCTGCTCTAGTCGCTGGCTGTGAGCTCTCACTGCTTCCCTTATGTTGCCTCTAGTTGATGCATGGTGATGGTGTGAGTGAGATCTGGTTGCTAGTATGGCTCACAACAAGCTCTGCAAGAACGACCAGGTGCGGGGTTAGCTGGACCAGTTTACTGGTTTGCCTGAAAAGCAATTGGTGAACAGATGCTGGGGGAGCAGGTAGGAAAGGATGGTTGGGTGACATCCTGCAGCTGTGCTGGCCTAAACTGAGCCTAAAACTGCAGGAGGAGCCTGTTGTCAGTTCTGTTGCCCATCTTTATGGGCTATTGCAAAGTCTTGTCTTGTTTTGCTTGGTTCTGCGTGGGTCAAGGTGGGTGCCCTGTACGCAGTCCTCTTGTGGGTATGCTGAGAGGCTTGTTTGTGTGTTAGAGTACAGTTTTGGAGATCCTTACTAACATGTTCTAACAAGCTCCTTTCCTTTTCAAAGTCTAGGATAATGGCCTTGAATTGGTTTGCTAGTTACAGAATTAATTTTAAGAAAACTTTAAGCCAGTCCTTACACAGTAGTTTTAGTACTCTGTTCTTCCTGTGGGGACTTATCCTTAGAGGGACAGACCAGTTGTATTTGGCTATATTTAAAACTCTAATTCTGAGAACTACAATCTTGATGTTTTACAGTGTTTGAAAATATGAGGGGAGTGGGAAAATCTGTTCATCCTGAAGTCATTTTGACTAAACTTTTTTGGCTTACAAGGAAAGAGGTGGATTTTCAAGCTGCCAGCTATGTGGAATTGTAGTAGGATCTCATCCCAGCTGGATTCTTCACTTTTACACAGTTGCTGGTTGTGGTTAAAATCAAAGTGTAGAAGTTCTGATATGAAACATTGCCTTGCCAACACAGGAAAATAATGCATTTGTTCAGAGAAATGTTAGTGTGACGTACCAGTATAGACTAGCTTGTTTCAGTCACTGTTAGTAAGCTTTGGATTGAAACCATGTCTGTTATAAACCTATGTAGAATTTGTCTCCTTGTGGCTTTTTTTTTATTTGCTTCTTGAACTTACTTTCAGCACAAATTCAGCACAAATGGAGGGAGTAGATCTGAGTAAGAATATATCTTATTTTATAAATGCACATTGTTTTAAGATAGTCTCTACAGTAGAGACTAATTTATATTTTCATTTTCAAAGCCTTATTTTGGGGGGAATTTGTAGTATGGCATGCATCTAAGCAAGAGATGCTGACTGTAACTTCTAATGCTTATTCCTGTCCAGCATATAGTCTTACGAGTGGTGGATTTTCTGCGGTCTGAAGTTGATCCTTATTACTAAATCTTGAGCAGTGATCATATTCTTAAAATAACTAAATTTTTCTTTTCTCCTTAAGATGTCTTAGTATCTTTGATGCAAGCTACTTCCTTTAGCCACAATGATTGTTTTTAGCAGAATGCTGTTCCTAAATTCAGTACTGTGTTAGTTTGTAGGTGGGGTGGGCTGCTCTACCTTTAACGGTGATCTGGCCAGACTGCACTGTGCACCAGCTGGCCTGTATTCAGAGTGCTGATGTCCATGTACACGTCCTGTTGCTTGTGAGACAGTAGTATTTTGGTGAGATGGCGCTGGCTGTCATGAGAAAGGTTTACAGGACCTGAAGGAGAGCAACAGAGTTGCTGCAACAGTTCTCATTGGCAGGGAGACAGATTTGTGCTACTTTGAGGGGTCTCTTGAGAAAGAGGCTAGCAGGACTTGGGGATAAATAAAGCTGTTCAGGTCAGTGGACTGAGGCACCAAGATCATCAGTATTTGGTGACATGGTAAGAGCAACCTCCTTTGCTTCTCCTAGTGTATGACTTCTAAAGGAGGGTTTCCTCTTGCACTAGAAAGAGAAGTCCAACAGAAGGCTCCCAGTCCCCCTCGGAGAGAAGTGGGAGGAGCACTACTGGAAACATTTTCTGTTGTTTGTTCTTCTTGTGGAAGTTGTAAACCTTTCTAAATCAGAAAGTCCTTGAAGTCCCAAGGACAAAGACAGGCTGGGCAGAGAATGGGTTGCGAGCAGCCCTGAGAAGGGCTTGGGGGTGTTTGCTGATGAGAAGCTCAACATGAGCTGGCAATGTGTGCTTGCAGCCCAGAAGGCCAACCGCATCCTGGGCTGCATCAAAAGGAGCGTGGCCAGCAGGTCGAGGGAGGTGATTCTGCCCCTCTGCTCTTATGAAACCTCACCTGGAGTACTGTGTCTGGTGTCTGGCTCTGGAGCCCCCAACATAAGAAGGACGTGGACCTGCTGGAGCGAGTCCAGAGGAGAGCCACACAGATGATCACAGGGCTGGACCACCTCTCCTGTGAGGACAGGCTGAGAGAGTTAGGGTTCTTCAATCTGGAGAAGAGAAGGCTCTGGGCAGACCTTATAGCAGCCTTTCAATACCTAAAGGGAGCCTACAGGAAAACTAGGGAGGGACTTTTGACAAGGGCATGTAGTGATAGAATGAGGGGTAATGGCTTTAAACTGAAAGAGGGTAGATTTAGATTAGACATAAGGAGGAAGTTCTTCACTATGAGGGTGGTGAGGCACTGGAACAAGTTGCCCACAGAGAAGTTGTGCAATCCCATCCCTGGAAGTGGTCAAGGCCAGGTTGCGGCTTGAGCGACCTGGTCTGGTGGAAGGTGTCCATGCCCAGGGCAGGGGGGGTTGGAACTAGGTGATCTTTAAGGTCTCTTCCAACTCAAACCATTCTGTGATTCTGTGATATGATTCTAAGTTGGGATAGGAGAGGTGCAAGGATGGGATGTCAAAAAGGGAGAAGAATAGCAAATAGAAAAAGAGGGATGGGGCAGGAGGTTCCTAAAGTCAAACAGGAGGGAGCTAGGTGGTTGCAGCCTATTGTGGGTGCTGCTTTCCAGAGCATCCAGGCACTTGGTGGGCACTGTTCCCCCTTTACAGCATTACATCTCTGGGCAAGGTGTGTTGCTGGAAATTGCTCCAAGCTTCCTTTTTTTTTTTTTTTTTTCTGAGTCATAGCTGGTCAGCTTGCTTGAGATGAGCTGAAGAGTCCTGTCACCAGTTACTTGACTGGAGGACTCTCTCAATTAAAAGGGCAGGGGAGATTGCAATGGAGACCCTGGAAGGAGGTTGTAGGGGACTGGGGAGGGGTGCTGCCTTCTCGATGTTAGCATCCGTAGATGCGTCCACCTTGCCAGGAAGAGGGTACGTGTTGAGGACATGGTGAATAGTGCTGTGTCTGTGCCAGTGCTCCCTGATGGAGGCAGGGCTCATCGGGACCTGAAATTGATATGGAGCGAGGGCTGGCCCGGGGGTCCTCCCCTCCGCTGAGGATGCGTGCCCCGCTGCCTCGGGTGCGGGACAGGGAGCTGTTAGAGGTGGTGGTCACCAGTTCAGGGTGCGAGCTCTGATGGATCTTCTGCAGCATTAGAGGTGCCCCTCGCACTCCTTGAACCGCGGGCTTCGTGCGAGACCCGGCGTGCTGAGCGCCTGCTTCCCGGCGGCCACCCCCGCGGGACCGCGCCGTGCCCACGGGCTGGGGCATCACGCGTGGGCGCGGGGAAATGGCCGCGCGGCGGGGGCTGCCGAGCCGCGGGTGTCCGTGTGCCGCCGCGGCGCCGCAGCGCCCCCTGCCGGCCCAGCCGAGGCGCAGTGGAAAGGTGCGGGCGTCGGGCGCCGTCGGTCCGAGTCGGTGCCGCCGCCCCGCCGCGGCTCTGCCCGGGACCCGGCCCCGGTGGGCGGCGGGGGAAGCCCGCCCTGCTCCCGGGGGATCCGCGGGTGGAGGCAGCTGCTGCCCCGCGAAAGGTTAAAGCCGCCTCACCTTGTCCGGCCCGGGAGGGAGGAGGAGCGGTGGTGGTGCCGTCACTGCGGCGGCTCCCGCGCCCGTTACCTAACCGGTGACATAACGCGCTCCCTCCGCTCCCCTTACGAAACGCCCGGGGCCGGCGCTGGGGACGGTTCGCAGAGCCTGCGGGGAGATGGCCCACCCCTCCCCCCTCCCCGATTGCCGTTCTTCCCCGGGTGCGGGACGCCCCGTCCGTGAGCTGGGGGGCGGAGGGGTTCTCCCTCCCCAAGTTTCACTCATGAAACCCGCGCGGGTTGTGAATGGCGGGCCTCGCCGCTGTGAATGGGAAGGGGCGCCATTCACCGCCGGATCCCCGCAGCCGGGCTGTGACTGAGCCGAGGCGGGGGGGGGGGAGGTGCGGGGGAGGGGGGATCTGCAGCCGCCTCGCGTGACGGGGACACCGGCTGGGACACGTGCGGCCGGGGGGGGCAGCCTGCGCCAGCCCGTGCGGCGCCCACGGGTGCTTCCTCTGCCTCCCTGCTCGGGCGGGGAAGAAGAAAGCGCAGCAAATCGATTGCGGCTGAAACATTGGAAGAGGCTTCGTGTGAGCCTCGCTTCCACGGGAATGTCTGGGGAGTTTTCCACCGGGGAAAACACTGCAAGTTTTCCAGGGCTCGGAGTGAAATACAGAAGGCATCAGTGGCCGCTTCGTTATTTAGAAATGGGAAAGGGCAAGGCAGCGTTACCTGAGCTTTTCCTTCAATCTTTAATGCAAACACCTATTGCAAAACAGCGCCGATACAAATAAAACAGTCAAGGATTTCTAAATCGCTCTAATGTAAGAGTCTCCCTAATGCTTGATGGTAATTTATCGAGGGCATTTCTCATTAGACAGCTGTAACCTTCCAAATTGATTAACTTGGGTGAATTAACATCATTCACTGCTCCCTCCCCCCCCCCCCCCCCCCCCGTTAGAAATACTCAATTAAAGCAAATGTAATTAAGACCGTGGGATAGAAGGGACCTCTGTGGAACAATAATTACAGAATATTCTCATTTTAGTTAAAACTATGTATATATGTAAGCCAAAAAATAGAGAATAGTCTTCAGATTTGATCGGTTTGTAGCACTGCATCATTGTCTTTCAGCTCTAAGCGACCCCCTTTTTATGAATGGTAGGTTTTGCTCAATTGAGGAGACTGGTCTGTTCTCTGTTCCTTCTTAAAGTCTGCGGGCTAGAGGGTGCTGCTGAGCACTTGAGTAATCTTCCTGACAATGCGGAGAAGAAAGACTTTTCTGAAAGGTGTGGTTTGAGCTTGTTTAAGCTTCTGTTTGAGAACTGCAGTGCACAAAAGAAGATAATCGGATGACTTCTAATTTAAACAAAATTGCACTTGTGTATCAGTTTTTAGTGCATAGGCTAGAATGTAAAATGCAGACCTTAAGCAAAATATTGCAGAGTACCTCACACTTGTTGTAGGCAGAGTATCTTTTAAAGACAAGTTTAATGGCTTTTCTGCAGCTTTAGACTTTGTCTTTTTTTTTTTTTTTTTTGTATAAACCATCTATTTGAACAGATTGCTCCTCATCATAATCAGGCAACTTCCAAAGACTCCAGAAATTTAAATTCTTCTTGTGCTACTTCTCTGTTTTTAACAGTTAGCTTTATAACATCCCAGCAGCTGAATAAATACTTGCAGCTACATCAGCTTTTATCTGTGCTTGTCTTTGCATCTTTTTAACAGCACATTATCTACTAAATATACTCCTAAAGCTGTCTTTGACAACACATGAGAAGCTATTTCCAGTACGACTGAGAGGGCTTCGCTTTTAACAGAAATAAGTCTTACTTAGAGTGAGAGGTTACAAAAGGTTTAGAGCCGTTCCTAGCACAGCATAAACATGCTCACCACCTTCTTGTGGATCTTGGAGTGCACGCAATCATGCTTGAACCTGCGAGAGGTGACTCCCTGAGGGTTGTTTTCTTCTCTCCCCAGAAGGGCTACTTTAGCAGTTGGTTTGAGCAAGATTGCACAGATCCTTCATTTCAAACTAGCGAAGAGGAAGGGAGGAAGAGTCATATTTGATGTTGTTTTGTGTCTTAGGGAGCAACAGGAAGCTTAAATGGCTGTTGTGGTTTAACCCCAGCCAGCAACTAAGCACCTCAGAGCTGCTTCCTCACTCCCACCCCTGTGGGATGCGGGAAAGAATCAAAAGGGTAAAAGTGAGAAAACTCATGGGTTGAGATAAAGACAGTTTAATGGATAAAGCAAAAACCGTGCACGCAAGCAAAGCAAAACAAGGAATGCATTCACTACTTTCCATTGGCAGGCAGGTGTTCAGCCGTCTCCAGGAGAGCAGGGCTCCATCATGTGTAACTGTGACTTGGGAAGACAAACGCCATCACTCAATGTTCCCCACTTCTTCCCCTAGCTTTATATGCTGAGTGTGATGTCATATGGTACATGATATCCCTTTGGTCAGTTGGGGTTAGCTGTCCCAGCTGTGTCCCCTCCTAACTTCTTGTGCACCCCCAGCCCATTCGCTTGTGGGGTGGTGTGAGGAACAGAAAAGGTTTTGACTCTGTGTAAGCACTGCTCAGAAGAAAGGAACACATTTCTGTGTTATCAACACTGTTTCCAGCACAAATCCAAAACATAGCCCCATACTAGCTATTATGAAGAAAATTAACTCTATCCCAGCCAAAACCAGCACAACAGTCTAGTCCACCTTTTTTTTTTTTTTTTTTTTTTTTTCCTTGTACTTGGGAACCAAGGATTTCGATGACTTGAAGTTTTGAATATTTCCATCCTACAGGAATAGAAGCCTAACCTTTTACCAGAAAATACAGTAATACCTCTAAACAAGATATAGCTTCTCACTTAATGTGTACTACTTTAAGAAGCCATCTAGGCTAATCAGTTCTCTGAACTCTTCAATTTTATTACCTGGTTTAAGTGCTGGAGACTTTCACCTGTAGTGGTCACATTAGTTTCAGTCCACGTTTATCCTAGAGAAGCTGCACACAGATGTAATAAGGATACGATAGATTGACCTGCTAACTTAAAATTGTGAACATCCTGCAGTCTCATAGTTCTGCAGCCTCATGTGTGAGGCAGTGGGCTGGGTGAATGGGAGCAGCTCTTCCAGGCTTTTATGACACTGGTGAACATTCCTCACCTCTGTATCTAGCATGACATACGTTACGTTGCTGCTGTGCTCTTCCTTCATCTCAGTAAAACTACCGGGAACTGGCCTGGTCTCCTGGCTTGCCATCGCTCCTGTGGTGCCGGAGCAAAGCAGACGTATGCTTGTACTCTTGCTTCCTGCTGCATATATGCTAAAGGGCCTGAGCTTTCTTTCCACGGTTGTTATCTTCCTGCCACCTTCACAAGTCTCTGTGTGACGCTCCCCATACTGCTGTTTTGAGGCTTCAGGTATGGAAGTCTCTATGCTTCTACTTCCCTACTTCTGAGCAGGTTACATGATTTGGGCGTGAGTCTTGTTGCAACTTCAACTCTTCTGCAGAATCCTTGTTTTCATACTCCTCTGTCCCTAGAGCAGATGCTAACTTCTCAGTGTACAGCTTGTTTTAATGTTGCTTCTAGCCAGAATGAATAAAATATCACAGGGTGTCTTCCTGCCTCAATTTCTGTTCTAATTCTGAGCAGTCAGGATCTCCAAGAGAGTTTAATTCCCTGTTCTGTATATAGCTTCTGAATGAAATCTCTCCAAGTCTTGCTGCTTTGCAGCCAGATTCCTTTTTCCCCAGACAGCCTGCGGATGTTACAAATTCTGCCTGCATCGGCTTCTCCACACTTTTGTTGGAGGGGGAGGAAATAAATATATTGCGTGGGTGGTCAGGAGGCAGAACTTGCATGCCTCAAACAAGTAGTGAAGAGTTGTCAAGCTTTTCTACTTGTTTCTTGCGTGGCACGTGACATGATGAGGGGAAGATCTTGGAAATACCTTGAAACAAAGCAAATGCTTTTCCTATGCTCAGATCCATCTTAACACCTGCTCTCTCCCGATCTGTTACGCAGTGTAGGAGCTGCAGTGTAAAACTTGAAACAAATGTTAATGCTACTGATGTTAACTGGGCTGAGCAAACTGGCCTGTGAAGTAAGATGCGAATTGACTCATGCTCAAGTTGTTTTTTTGTTTTAAAGCTGCTTTAAAAAAAAAAAAAATCTACGCCTACAACATAATCAGGATGTTAATGTGGAATTTAAATAGATCATGAGAGCAAAGGTTTGGAAATCAAAAAACAACAAAACCCAAGCCAAATATGAGTTGTTATATATACATGATACACGCAGGGGAATTCCTCCTAAGCCCTAAATACTGGCCATAACTGATAAATGGATGGTCTGAAATAGTAGGTAAGAGCTGCTATATATACCCTGCCTGTGTTAAGCAGAGGCATTGAACTCTGCATGGTAGCAGATTGGGCTCATGGATTTATTAATATATTGTGTCTGTGTCCAGACATCCAAAACAGTAAGTGTATTTTTTAATGACCTTTGCATGTCTTCCTCTCTCATAGGCACCTGGAGATCAGAAGTCAAACAAAAGTAGTTTCTTGGGTAGTTCTGACAGAGGAATACCTCTGTTATTTTGGGGGAGGAGATAGGTGGAATTTGAGTTTATAGGGAGTCAGTGGAAAACTTAACAGCAAGCCTGAATCTGTTACACAGAGGTCCACAGGGCTATTGCAAAACCTAAAGGGTCCACAGATTCAAAGGGCTGAAAAGTCTCTATTCTATTTTAAAAATAATTTTTAAAAACACTGGAACTCTTCTCGTTTTAGAAATTTCAGCTGTTGAAAAGTCGCGTAGCAGAAATATATCTTAACAGTTGTCAGTTATACACAAGAACTTTTTAAAAGACCTCCAAGAGTGGAAATAGCTTTGGGAAGGATTAGATGTTGTATTAGCTTTGTGGGCTTTTCAAAGTCTTTACAGAAATTCAGCAAGGAAACCAAAGTGGTTCATATTCTGATAGAAAATCAAGAGGTCAGAAAATCCCTGTACGGTATTGTGTAACTCTAGTGTCGTATACAGTGCAGGGCAGGTGTATTTGCTGATGGATGTATATATACACTTTTTGTCTTCGTACGTAAAATCTGACTCTTTCTTGGAAGATAAAACTTTAAAAAGGGTAGCTTCTGTGGGTAATGTGCTGGTGCAGAGAATGGGAAGGTGACAATGCAGGGTTATTGGGTATCTTGTAACACGTTTTAATATGGCTTGGGCTCTTAAATGAAAGATTCTGGGAGAGCCCTTGCAGCTATTGCATCACTTGCTAAAAATAGCATCTTTACTGCATAAGGCAGCCTGTCTGCAGTGTGGATAGGCTTGAGAAATTAGTGCTTTTTGTGAATGATGTTCAGTCATTTTTACTTCTCAGCTAAACAGATTTTTAGTCTAAATTTTGAGGCAGAATAAAGTAAAAGGTTTTATTTTCTGTCTCTGGGGGTGCGGTGAGTTTGTAAATAGCAGTGTCCACAGTTTTGTCTGCAGCATGATTCTAAAAATACATTTTTAAGCTTACTGAAATTACAGCTTAAAGACAGTGATAAATATGTTCTTATATTGTAATTGTCTGGGGAAGGGAAGAAAAAAATCTGCTTTGTGCAGCAAGAGGTAGTCTGCTCTTCTCATAAATCTCTTAAAATTTAGGGGTGTGTTTTTTTAAAACTGCAGTTATACAATGCAAGCAAAGTATAATGCTAATCTAAATTCTTATTTAATAAAACCACAAAACTCAGATCTCTTCCCTTGAAAATAGGAGGTATGATCTACAGTGGTGTTTTTTTCCCATTCTCTTGTTCTGAAATCTTAGTCAAGATGTACCAGCAAGAGAATGTGTTTGTATTCCAGTGGTGTTGCTGAACCAGACAGGTCTGCAGCACAGCATTTTATTTTTAGACTCTAGGTTGCCATTTTTATCCTGTAGAAAATATTCATCAGCGTCTGGGTGACAGGCCATCAGTTTTTATAAATGTGTCAGACCACGTTTTTTCCACCTCTCTCTCTCTCCTTCTCCTTTTATGTCCTGCTGTATACACTTCTTTTTTGGGGTAAAGGGAGAGGGGCAACAAGGGTGCGGATTTTAATTAATGCATTAAATTTTTTTCAATTCACGGATCTTTAGCGTCACACGGTTCATTCATCTTGTGTACTCGGCTGCTTACGTAGCTTTGCTTATTGTCTGCAATGGGTGAACTGTTCTGGTGCATAGCATAGAGCTGAAGGCACGGGAAGCGACCAAACGGGTTTGCTGCTGGACTCGTTGCCTCAGCTACCCTCTCTCTGCTCACCCCCAAAATACCCTGATGTAGCAGTGCTATTGAGAAAGTTTCATGTATGTTTTTTTGGATACTTCTCAGGTATAAAATTGCTTCCTGGAGAAGCTGTTGAAGATCTCTTTGCAATAAATTTGTGTAGGTCAGCTGACTTCTAAAAATAGAGGTGGGGAGCTCTCTTCTGGTCCTGAATATTGAGAAGTGGCTGGTGCATGGCAGTGGGGGCTCCTAGCAACGTGATTTTAGGATGGTGAGGCAGGAACTCTCACTCCCTGAGCGTGATTCTATAGCACAAATTCCTCTGCATGTTAGGAGTGCCACACATTACAGTTGCTTTCTCAGGTGCTGGAATTCTGAACCTCCACAGTGCAGCTGCCCTGTATGTGTGTCAAAAGCCTAAGGCTTTAGTAAAGAGTTGCTCTTTGAGCCCTTGAGGAGCCATCTAGGTTGGCAGGAAATTCAGCCTGGACTGCTGTCACCAGAGCAAATGATACTGCTGCTGGCCCCTTCCTTTTTCCTGAACCCTAACATGGGGATCTTTCTGTAGCAGTGATAGAGCTTGCTTTTGAGTGACTCTCAGCTGCTTTCGCTGGTGTTGAGGAGGAGCTGTTGCTTGTGGGAGGTGGCAGCTCCCTGTTGAGTTAGCTCATGGCCAAGGTCGACCTGCCTAGGAGGGAGATGGGTCGCATAACAGTCTAGCTGCTGCATACTTAGGTTTTACCCATAGCATCTCAAATGCTAGAAGAGAGAAACAAGTGAAAATGATGCAAATGCTCTCTTGATAGTTGAAGGTCTGAGTCAACTCTGTCCTGATTAGTTTTGATTTATTTATAATTTTAAAAAACTTTGAAGTCTCGGGAACACTAGTACCCAAGCTGGCTTGTTGAGGCAGGGCCAAACCTAAGTGATGGTAGATATTCACAAATGTAAGAACAATTTAGGATGGTTGGTTACTGCTACTTTTGGGTTAGAAGTGGAGTATGTGTAGACTGTGTATATGTACATGTGTTAAGCCTTCTTTTAAGGGGGAAAAATGAACTGGATTTTGATCTTACTTGGAGAAGCACTGTAGACTGAGACCTTCGTAAGGAGGGTTCTCTGGTACAATCATGCACCTTTTCTGTAAGTGTGTAAAATTAAAAAGTAGCTTATCAAAGGTACACTTCATCAGTTGTGCTTCTGCTGCATGGGGATGATGTAAGACTATGCCTTTCTCGGGGTTAAAACTTGGTTTTCCTTTAGCACAGGTAAGTAGCTGTCCTGATGTATGATATTCCTTCCTAAGAATGGAACTTTTTAGTTTTCATTTTTGTGTATTGGGGTTTATAAACTCTAGGAAAGTGGCCTTATGGAAGAAAGTACAGTGGTAGGTGGTATTCCAGAAGTAACACATGTATTCCAGATTTTTGATCTGTTTTGACTGTGACAAGTTTGAAAGCATCTTGTAAATAAGAGGCTAGGGATTGGGGGCTGGATCTAAAATTACTGTCATGAAGGGTAATGATATCCAGGTTGGATAAATGTGACAGGAGAAAGCAGTGTAAGGCAGAAACATGCTAGTAACATGGCTGGTCCGAGCCAGAGTGAAAAGGCTCATCCACACACGAGGCTGCTCCTGTGTGCAGCAGCACCTCAGCAGGAAGGTGCATTGGTGGCCAAGTTAATCTGCACAGGTCTACGTTAGCTGGTAAGCCCTGTTCTGTCTGAAAAAAAGAGCTGAGCAGCACAATGTGGGTACACGGTTCCAACACAGCCAGCATCCACCTGGCTTGGATATTGGTACCAATTTGACAGCAAGTAGGGTGAACTCAGCCTGGGACTGTGTTGGCTATCTGCTTTCCTTCCAAAGGGCTGTGCTGTGACGAACTTTGCTTCAGTGCAGTGTGAATGCATGAGTCCAAGGTGTTCCTCAACTCTCCAGGATGCTGAAAGGCTCCATATGGAGGCACCCAGTGATTCTGTGGGAGGTAACTTGAGTCTGGATGGACTCATCAGCTGCAAGCTGGCAGGCTGCAGTAAGTGTGAGTATACCCGTGAGAGTATCTATAGCTCACTCTCCTCAGAGACCTTCTACCTGTCTTTCCCAAACAATGTTTTATCTTGGGCACAGTGATCCTTGTTGCAGACTTAGATGCTGCAAATGTTTGTTGTCTTTGGCACAAGGCAGGGTGGTGAAGAAATGTCCAGGCAGTTCTGCAGCTTGGGGTTTGTTGGAGCTGGAGGTTAAGAAGAAAAAGTTTCTGTAGTGTCAGTTTTCTTAGTCTTTCTGTGCCTCCCAGTTTGCCTATTTTTGGTGTATTGTTGACGCACTGAAAACTCTACTCAGTAACTTGCATTCAAAATGAAGATTTTAATTCTGGAGATAGGGAAGTAGCATGATTTTTCTAATAGATGGAATGTATTTAGATCACTTTGGTATTTTAAATGTACTTAATGTTTTGATTCACTTGCTATCTGCAAACCTGTAGTCCAAAGAGATTCTGATAGAGGCTTCTATCAAAGGGCTGCCTGAATGTCTAATCTTATAAATTTTGTTATATCCATCAGATTCACCTGTTTAATAAATATATAAAATAACTTGAAAATCCACAACTTCAATTTGAAGGACAGAGACAGAGTTAAGCAAAGTGATCAGCGTCATTGCTTACCACGGTCAGGAGATGGTGGAGAAAAAGCCCAATCCCAAACTAGCAGATAAGTTGCAAAAACAACAGAAGGAGATGATACTGTCCCATGCAGGATGTAGTTCAGCTGTGTAGCTTGTTGGTAGTCTGTATTAGATGCTAAAGGGTTACATGGATTAAAAAAAAAAATGCTGTAAAAGATCTTGATATCTTTTTCTTGTGTGAATTTGTCCAAGATCACCAGCTGAGTCAACCAAATCTCAGAGCTGCAAGCTGGAGACAGGAAGAGTATCCTGGAGAAGTATCATGATGCGCTTGCTGCTTCTTAAATTCTCCCCTCAGTTCCTATTACTGACCACTGCCAGAGAGCAAGTCTTGGGTTAGCTGGATCTCTGTTCTGAGCTGGAAGGTCTATTCTTGTGATAAAACTGTTACACTGTGAGAGAGATTTTCTACACCATGTTTTTCCCTTGCTTCCAATATAGATAGTTGGATACATGCAAATGGAAGGAACAGGTGAATGATGACAGGATGTTTTTATGAAGTCCAATGAGTTGTGTTTGTTTTTCTAATGACCTGATGTGTTGGGATGTGCCGTGCCTGTACTGAATGGTGCAGTACATATCAAATGCTTGATATGTACCCAAATTTTAATTTAAAGATTTCTTCAAGACTTTGTGTTTTGTATAATTCTAAATAGTTCAGGTCCTAGTCATGAAGATATGAAATGTCAACCAGTGTTTCAAAGATGTAGAGAAAAGGTTGTATTTAGTACTGCATTCTGGGGTCTCTTGGCATATACAGCAGAAAATTACAGAATTTCATGCCCGTAGTCTGATCTTAAAAGACATTATAAGGTGTTGTTCCTTCTTTTCATGCACTAAATGTTTTTGGAGACCAGTGTCCTCACTTTGAATGTGGAGGTGCTTGAGTAAGGTGATTTGAGTTATTGCCAGCACAATAGGGGATTCCAAAAGGAACCCCTTCCTGGCTCAGATCCTCTTCATGAAACCAGAGTCTCTGTTCTGTTAGAACCACTGTGCGTTTGTTTCTCGTATCATTTGTCTCCTGTCTGTAGCTGCAACTAGCCTCTCTTTCATAAAGAGATGATCAGAGACAGTCTGGAAGTCAAATTGTGTGTTGAGATGAGGAGGAAAAAAGGAGAATTTCTCTGACGCCCTTTGACAACCCGAGGAAGCCTAGAAGAATGCAATTAATAGAACGTATCAAAACCAGTCAACAAATTAGTTAGGCTTATTTTGTTTCTAATTTTCCTTCTGATCTATTAAATTGATAGTAATGAAGGATTCTTGTTGCAGATTTGTAGTTCTATTTCCAGAGTTATGTCTGTCCTGTCCTGCACTACTGTCTTGGATCTCTGTCGTGGTTTAACCCCAGCCAGTAACTAAGAACACAGCTGCCCACTCATCCCCACCCCTACCAGGTGGGATGGAGGAGAGAATCGGAAAGAAAGGAAAACTTGTGGTTGAAATAAAGTCAGTTTACTGGGACAGCAGAGGAAAAGATAATATCTACATAAAACTAATAATAATAATAAAATAAGGATAATAAAATATACAAAATAAACAATGCACAATTTCTCACCACCCAATGACTGATACAGCCCATCTTGAGCAATGGTCACAGAATGGAACCAAGAGCGATCTTGGGACGATCCTGAGAGAGTTGCCCACTGGTCAACCCCCTTTTATATACTGAGCATGACATCTATGGTGTGGAATACTTCCTTCGGCCAGTTTGAGTCAACTGTACTGGCTATAGTCCTCCCAGCTTCTTGCACCTGCACATTAGCAAAACCTGGGAAGCTGAGAAAAGTCCTTGGTCTCTTTGCAACAACTAACATCATCGGAGTATTATCAACATTCTTCACATACCAAATCCCATACTAAATCCAAAACAGAGCAGCTACTAGAAAGAAAACTAACTCCTGAAAATTAACCAGAGCTCCTCTAGCAGGTCAGGTTCTTTACCCTTACTGTGCTTTTCAGAGTCAGGAATAATTTTTTTCTCCTTTGAGAGACCCTAATTTCCAGTCTTTATTGTGACCAACTTATATTTTCTTACCAGTGTTAACCTAAGCTTTTCCTTTTTTGGTGGTTACACTACATGAGCTTATGAAGAGCAAACAAAACCCTTTTAAACTCATCTTCTGAAGCAGATAACTCTTAATCATCTTAGCAGCCTTTTTATTTTTTACTTTTTACATTTTTTTAGCTGTTCTCATTTAAATTACTTGATGTATTATTGCTTTCTATTACCGTGGGAAGCACCTCAGTGGATGCAATCAGGTTATTTGTCTTTATAGCTGCATCCGAATGGCAGTTTATATTCAGCCACTGCACGCTAGGTACCTTTCTTCCATTGCTTACAATGGTCACCTCAACTCTAAGCAAAGTTAATCTCAAGTGCACGTTTTGACATCTGGTACCGCCATGTCACTACGCAATATCTGATAATCTTATGTTTTTATTACTCTGGTCTATAAAACCATTTAATTCTTTGGTGTGACACTGATACTTTTCAGTAGCTAGGCTGTCTGTGAAGTTCAGGAAACATTCTCTTCTTTGCACAGTGGTCAGTAGTAATGGTGCTGAGCAGGATTTGTGTTGAGATCAGTCCCTGAGGAGTGTAACTAGTAATTTCTTTTTTATCCTTATAAAGTTCCTTTGTTTGTTTGTTTGTTCTGAACTGTTGTAGATGCCTTTGCAGGTAGCTCCTGCCTTGTAGGTCTGGAGCATTATTCTTGTCTAAACTGATCACACTTTTTAAAAGTTTGGCACAGTTCACCTTTGGATGAAAAATGGATTTAGTGCTGCATTTTATCCCAGTCTTTTTTTTTTTGTGATTATTCTGGCACCTTAGATGCCTTTGACTTGAAATGAATATACCCATAGCTTCTTGCCAAGATCACTTGTTATCTTCTTCTAGTCAGAGGTGTTGGTTTTTTTCTTGCCATGTCACTGACTTGAATTTCTTTTCTGTTACAAATATAGAGTGAAAGAGGAAATTAAAAAAAAAATCTCAAATTTCTTCTAGTGACTTTTTATGCAGAGCCTTCTTTCAGCTTTGCAGGCTGCAAACCTAGAGGCTGTGTAGTTCCTTCTCAGAAATCTATGCATGTTTCCAGTGGCAAACACACTAAAAGTCTTCATATAGTGCCAGTCCTGAGCTATCTGATCTTCCAAATTTTCCTGTTGTATTCACCCTCTCCTAAAGGGAGGAAGACCCAGAAATGGTAATTTGAATGAGCTTCGTGCATGTGCTTTCTTGATCTGGTCGTGCTTGCAGTCACAGTCAGCGTCTGTCACATATTTCACAGTGACAAACAAATGAGCGCTTGTTTTTTTCCTGAATATGAGTACTATGCAGTGACTCTTACGGTAGTGTCTTACTGAGCACGAGGCAGCTATAGCTTTTGTGTGTGCTTAACCCAGCTTAAACAGAGTTGAGCAGATGATCTGAACAACTTCCTTGCTATTGCAGAAGTGAAGTTCAGGGCATTTGTGGGTTCACCTGACATTTTCTAGATCAAAAGCCTTGAAAGCAGCAAAGTTCTTAAATTTATAACAGGATGAGGTGGGATCTTCTGAATGCAGGACAACAAAGTTCCCCGTCTCCTCCCAGAGTCTGATATCTGTAGCACAGCAGCCCATGACTAACAGGAGAAAAAAACCTCATGGCAAAGGTTGTGAGTATGAGCAGGTAGAAGGTGGCCATCCTGGAACTGGGAGAGCTCTCATAGAGGCAACTGGAACTGGTATTGCATAAGCATTGCCTGTGACTTTCATTATGGTTTTCTTACTGGGATTTCTAGATAGCTTCTAGCTCTCAAGTCTAAGAAACCTTGAGTGTACTGCCCAAACCCTTTTTTTTTTTCTTTTTTTTTTTTTTTCTTGCTGTAGTTCTGGATAAAATGGGAACTTGTCAGTGCTGTGATATTTATAGAAAATTTTTCTACCCACAATCCTAGCTCCTAGACACAAGCTGTTACTGAGTAAGTGTTTGGTTCTGGGAACTGAACCTTTTTTCCGTAGCCTGTCTTTTCAAAGCCTGACCATTAGGTGTTAGTTCCTTTGTGCAGAAAAAAAACCCTTTATATGATGAAAAAAAAGAAACCAAAAAACCAAAACCAGAATTTCTAGGATTTCAGCTGTGGTACAGATGATCTTTCTGATGAGACTTCCTATTTCAGCAAGTTAAATTGAAAATAGCAGTGAAGTTTCTCTTATTTTTAATAAAAATGCAAGGAGTTAGTGCTGTCTTATTAACTTGCAGCCGGCATGCTTATCTTCTTTGTTCTTTGTTAAATATGAGCTGGCATGTGTTAGACTGCGTTAGCGTTCACTCTTTGGGACTTCAGTGGTTTCTAAATTTGGCATTGCTAAGCCGGTGCCCTGTTTGCTTGAATCAATCGGGGCTGCTATTTTTAGCAACAAAAGGGAATTGAAATAGCAATTTTCTTTCCATGTAATAGATCCCCAAGAGGAATACTGATGCAAGCTCTCTGTCATCCCATATTCTCCCCCTCCCCAAAAGCACTCAGACGAAAGGCAGCTGTCACGGTTTGTGGCTGTATTAATCTTTAATCAGTCGAGTGTTTTCTCCGTTCAGGTGTTCAGGGAAAAAGAGGGTCACGACGAGGATCTGCCTAGAATAACTAAGCACTCGTGCATGGTCTGTGCAGTCAGAATTTGTGGGTAATGGCAGGGATAGACGGAGCAGCTAAAAATAGTATTTGCTTCCAGTGTTTCTCCAGTCTATTTTTGATGCTAGATTTTGATAAGGTTGATTGGGCTCTTACTAAAAATAGCCGTTCCTAGCAAGCTGAGGACAAAAAGTAGAATATTTTTAACCAACACAGACTAAAGTACTTTTGTTGGCTAGAGATAATCTAGAAGCTTGGTATTGGTCAAATGCCAGTGATTTATATAAATATGTAATAAATGAAGCACTACTTGATGCCAAGCAGGGATAGTCTTTTCTCCCCTTGCCAGCTTTTGTTTTCCCCAGGAGCTGTCATATTCTTAATATAGCCTCTGTGTTTCGTAGCAGAAGAATCTCGAGTCTTCAGTTATTTATGTGTTGTACTTTAAACCTATGCTAAGGTTAGCTGTGCTGTGAAGTTTCTCTCAATTGTATTGCTTTAATGAGACACACTAGGTTCCTAGTTTATTCTTTATCTTGATGTCTGCTACAGCTGGGTGCTGTGGCAGATCCTCACTCATATCTGGATCCAATCTTGCAAGACAGGGATGGCTCTTCTCTGTGGATGGAGGATTTAGCTGAGAGACTAGCTCTGCAGTGGCCATTTTAACAACACATTTGGATACCTCTCAAGGGATCAGAAATGTATCTGAGTTGCCCTCCTTGAGATCTGTTTTTAGCTTAATTTTTTGTCGGGAAGAGTATGGGTATTCCCGAATTGCTGGACCCACGTCTTTCTAAGGGAAGAACATTGTTAGTGGCTTGAGTTCTCTTTCCTAGGTAATGACATGCATGAGTACATCTGCAGTACTTTGAAAGATTACTTAAAAACTCAACACTTCTCTTAGTAAAAACAGAAGATGGCTGTACTGAAATGAATTTTTAGTTTGAAGAGGCTAGTAGAGAACATGCGTAGCAGTTGATAGCTTCATTGTGCAGGTAGTCAAAGCAGTGCAAGGAGTATGCCTGGTGTTGTTTACTAGCAGCAACATGGATAAAAGTATTTCATGCTTTATCTCCATTAGGCATCTCAAAAGCTTCTTTTGCTGTGGAAAACATGTGTTTGTATCTGAAGGCAGGCTTGGTCTCTTTAAGCTTTGTCTTCACTGTAGTCTAACCTTGAATTGGGGAGTCACGAATCTATAATCTTGTTTCAGCGTGATTGCTCTGCAGAACTGCAGTAGAATTTTCTGTGCTTGCTGTTGCTCCCTCTTTCTCTGTCAGTGCTGGTCCTTGCTTCCGTCATGAGACAAGATGATTTCTACATGCCTGCCTCATGCTTTACTGCACCATTCTTTGCTTTTGTTTTAAGATGTCCTGGCTGCATAAGAAGCAGATAAAAATGTTTGTTCTGCGCCTTGAATATTCATTTTGTTGACAAAACAGACTGTCTTGGTCTGCTGGGTGCTGCTTTTGCCTGGCTGTAGAATGGTAGTCCCTTTTTTAACAGCAGGTAATGTTTATCTAGTATACCTCTTAGGAGGTGGTGGATGTTTTCTAGGTGACCTCTTATTTGGGAAGGTAGTAGCTGTTACTTCTTATAAGCAGAAAGAACGTGTGAACTCCTTGCACCATTGGTGGTACCTTATCCCATGCATGTTTAGCCCATGGGCTGTGGGATTTCTGAAGGACGGAGATGCTGTTGGAAACATTTGCATATTCACCCCTCTGTAAGCCTTCTGGAGAAGTCTACATTTTTAGCCTCTAAAGTGATGTCTTCTAGACTAAAGTCACTGGTTGGTTATGCAGTGTGTTTCATAGGCTTGGTCTGTGGCTTTTTTAATATCAGGAAAGCTGTTCCCTTTTAATGCGAGACCACACATCTCAGTGACTACTGAGTTCATTTAACTTTGCCCTGTGTTTGTCAAGGGTTGCCTTGAGTTTGCTACTGGACAGGAAATGATGCCAGTGCTTATGAACTGCATCATATGTTGTGTATGTGACACCATGTGAAACGTCAGAAAGTGAAGTGGCTAGGCGGTATTAAGGTGTAGAGAGTTAGTGAGAGTTACTGAGTTGCCTTTGAGAGCTAGTCTGGTAGTAGAGGCTATGGTGGATTCCTGTGTAGCCGTTTATGGTGGATTCTGGTGTAGTCCTATCTTCAATTGAAGAGATCATTGTAAGAGGCTGAAGATTTATAAGTAAACTCAAAGCAGGAGTTGAAAAGTTTAGGGTTGTGGTTTGGTTTTTTTTCCTTTTTTTTTTTTTTTTTTTTTTTTTTTTTTTTTTCCCCTCCCCACCCATATAGAAAGCAAAATTCTGGCACAGTCTTCAGGGCAAAGACACTGTATTGTTTTAAGGTGGAGATTCTGGTGATTTATGGAAATGGTTGCATGATGTGTTAAGGATAATACTGTAATTAAAAATTTAACTGCTGATCTGAATTCTTGTGCAGGTGACTTGTATATGTGTGGTTGCAGTTGAAATATCTATGGCATAACCTCCTCCAGCAGAGTGAGTAGATGATGCCCTATACTGCTCGCTTTGTTCAGAGGCCTTGATACTGCATTGGAAGTTTCTCCCTGCACACTTACACTTTAGTAAGGCTGTATCCCAAGCATTGGTGGGTTCAAAGTAACTTAGATTTACGTGGTGTAGCGTGAATGGTGATTTTAAGTGTTCTACCAGCTTGCCCACTTCTTGTCTACCACTTCAAGCAGTATAGGGTCAGTGGAATATAAAGCTACTAGGCACAACTGAAATGAAAACTGGAACTAGAGGGTAAAACATACATACATCTGTAATCCATTATAACAATGATCATGCCAGTTTTACCCAGTCAAGAAAGTGTCATTACATGTAAGAGGAAGAGATGTTCCTTTCAGTGTGCTGGACTCACTAGGGCCAGGCTGTGTGGATTCTGTGACTCAGAACAGGAGTCTTTGGGCAGGTTTTCCAGAACTGAGAAATGTTGTTGTGCTTACACATATGCTAGTTTCAAAAAAGCATGTCTTAAGATGGGAATCTATTCTGGATGCAGTCTAATTATTTTGTGGAATACCTTGTGTCCAGAGGTGCTCAACCGTGGCTAGTGGTAGCTTTCTGGGGTAAAACATCTCCAGCCCAATGCAAGTGCATATATTGATTTATTAAGAATGAGCTCTTTTCAGGGTATGTCATGTTACTAGATAACTTTCCTTGTTTTTCTTCCCCTTTTCCTCTACAGCCCCAAAAGTCAGGGGAAGATGGATGTTGACTTCTTTGCCTAAAATCAGCCAGTGCTTCAATACCAGCTTCCATTCAAGTGAACTTATATTTGGTGGGCTCACACACAAGCTGCCTGGGCACCCTTCTCGCATCTTTTCTGGAGATGGCAGATGGCTGAAGTGGGAAGCTACTACAGTTAGTCTGACTACTGAGTAAATGTGTATAATCGCACGAGCTGGTGCAGCTTTCTTGTACAGACAATAACTTATTCCTACCCTACTTGCTTTTGGCTTCTTTAAGCTCTGCCACCTGCAGTCAATTTGTAACTTTTGTTGTTTCTTCTGTTGAAGAAACAGAATTTAAAAGTTTAATCCACACTTGGAGTTAAACTAACTTCGGCACATCAACTTGATAGTAAAAGACTGTAGTTAAACTGGCTACAGCTTTGGGGTGGTTAAAACTGCAAAACTTGGCTCTGAAATGGAAGCTAGAGATGAACATAATCAGTATGAAAATTATAAGTGCCTTGCTAATGCAAAAGTCTTACAAAGCCTCTTTTTTTTTATTGCTCCCCCCTCCTTCCCCATAGTGCATACACTTTAGGTAATCCAAAATGTGGAGGAAGATAAGGTGGCTGAATCTTGACTTTTGTGAGATAGGTCCAATCAGTTGCCTTTACCCTTCCTCTTTTCCTGCTTTTACAACATAGGGTCTAAGCATTGCTCTCTGCTCTGGCGGATGTCTGTCTGGGCAGCCTTTCTAACCCACCAAACTGCTCACTAGGATCCCATAAATGGGCTGTAACTGCAGCTCCCTGGCTGAACTGGATGCTACTGGTCAGCAGCAGGACAGATCTGTATTGGTGCATGTTTCCCCTCATGGTCCTCTGGTGCCAACCTCGAAGGTCTCTGCACCAGTGCAGTCATTGATGGGAAATCCACTGGCTTAGGATGGGTGAGAGCTGAGCCTGCTGGCTTCTCCTGAGGGGCCATAGGAAGAGAAGTGCTGCCTGAAAAAAGGTGGAGTTTAGGCTATACATTGGAAAGGAGTGCTTATGCTGTGTGTTCAAGATGGTGTGGAAGCACAGAGCAGGAGACAAAGTTATCCTTCTCAAAGTGGAACCAATAATAAAATGATGGTATTAGTGCTTCATTGTGAGAAAAGGATTTCCCTTATTGCTAAGAAAAACTAGCTGCGTACTTTTATTCTGATGCCTGTGCCTTTACCTGCAGCAGAAGCAAACCAGTACGTAGCAGCTAGGTGCCTGTTTATGTAGGTAATGACTCAAGCACTTTTTTTTTTTTTTCTGGTGGGATTTTGTAATGGTTTTTGTAATTTATGTATATCAGATTTGTTTAATTTTCTCAAGTTCTGTTCTGGAGGGTACTTTAACCTCTGGACTACAGGTCATTTTAATTTGAAGTGGGACCTAAAAGGGAGGAACTGTCCTGTTACTCATACTTCAGTTAGAAATCCCTGCTTAAGTCTCATGCTCCAGCCGATTCTATTACAATTTACCTAAGCAATGGATTCGATAAATGAGGTAAATATCCTTGACTGAAATTGTACTTGCACTTTACTAAGCCTTTAAAGTGCTACAGATGCTTTTTGAAGTCCCTGCCTTATGGAGCATGCACTCTCAGCTGTAGTTGCTAGATGCTGAACAACTCGCAGTGTCAGAAACAGTATTTTAAAATGCTGAGCTTGTTATCTGGGAATAAAACCATTAAGTCCGTGAATTTTGAGTTAGAAGGAGGAGGAATGATCTATAAACATTACAGGGAATGGCTGTTCTTCACTATAATGAAGGAAACAAGCCTTTTCACAGAGTCACAGATTGGGTCAACTTAGAATGTATCCTGTTGTAAGCCTAACGGGGAGCGGTACTGGTACAGGTTTTCGCTGAGCTTTTGTTTGTTTCATTGTCTTGCTGAAGCAATAATGAATTGTGTGATAATGCTTAATGTGAAATCCAAGATGAGCAAGGCTGAAACTGAAGCTTGTTAGTCTTTGAACTAAAGGGATGGTGCCATCCTGCAGGTAATATACTAACGGTACAGTCCTGCATATCCTTATCGCACTGAAGCTATGGCATCTTGCAAATAAACCTTGAAACCAGGGAAGGGATAAATGTATGAGTACGTACCTTCATCTATGGTCATCTGTAAATCTAGCTTGTGTCAGGGGCGTGACTGGATCTTTCATTCTTAGCCTGTTACTGCACTATTGACTGGCCATTTAAGCTGAAATAGGACCTTTGCTGGTGGCTTCATCACTTGTTATTATGTCTGCTTATTTATAGCTAGAAGGCACAGAAACTGAAATGGTTACAGCATTTCCTAGCTGTTATTACTCTAACAGAAATATTCTGGCTCCTGTTTGCATGCCAGCTGTTATGGGTGATCTGCAAGCAGTGACTAATCAAATAATCTGCAAACATGTCTCCTTCTGGTACCCTGAAGGGAAGTTCTTGCTGAATCCCAGTGCCGGACAACACCTCCATCTGCTGCGAGTTTCACTCAGGTAGAGGTTGACCTGAGAGTTGAACCAACACTCTCAGTTCAGTTTTCTGAAGTATTAAACAAGCTCAATGATTTGGGCATGCCTACGTTCAGGGATAAGCAGTGGAAGCAGAAATGAAGCTGTTTTGATCTGACCTGAGGATAAACAGAAAAATCTAGTATATTCTTAGCTCCTCAGAGAGTGAGAGCAGAGACAGATGAATGAGTGGAGAGCTAAATGAGTAAGGATGTTGAGATGTAGGCATTTGGTTTTATGAGAAGGAAGAGCTGAGAGGAAAAGGAAGTGATGCTGAATGTACTTGCTTAAAAAGTAGTTGGAGAAGCAGATTCTGGATGGAGAAATTGCTGTTTGGTGAGCAAACTGAGATGATCAGCTACTACTGTGGCGAGAGCCCTGGAATAATCTGCCAAACTAATGGCATGTTGAGTCACTCAGAGCTTCTCAGCATGTGGAAAAGAATCCTAGAAAGACTTGAGGCTTGACACAGATCCCAGTCACCCACAGGTGAAAAAGCTTAAGCTCTAGAAGCCCAGATTGCAACTGCAATCAGTCAGTCAAACTCACTGCTGATAAGCACAATGGTCACAGGGATCTGAAATCTGCTGGAGAGTCACTAACAGAGACCTATTGCCCATGTCCTAAAATGTTTGTTTTAGTGGATGCTTACAGGCTTTAAGATAGTTTTAAGTATACAGTAAAATAAAAATTAAGTTGAGAGCTGATTTAATAGTCATAACTGAGCTTTTTTTTAGTGAAGTGACTTAGAAATTGCTCTTAGTCTGGAAAGCTTCTGAAGAAGCATAGTGGGGCAGAGGACTGACATGAGAAGGGGTGCTGAATGGGATTTTTAAAATAACTATTAGGCTCATAACTCCTTCCCTTTCTCTCCTTTTTTTGCATATGGAAAGATTTTAGTGCGAGTTCCTGGAGAGGTTTAATAAGTTGTACACCTATTCCAGAAACTTTGACATGTCTCTTGGCTGGAATGAGTACTTTAATGGTCTACTAATGAATACTCATTGCAGTTATTTCTGTGAAGCAACTAATATGTATGTGTCTGTCTTTTTCAGTGGTCACAGGAGCTACTGATGGGATTGGAAAAGCCTATGCAGAAGAGGTAAGAATTCTTATCACTTGGATGTATATTTCGATCCTTGGCGAGATGTCATGCTGCCTCAACTCTATCAAGCAGCAGATCGTATCTCCTCACCTTATATTAACATAGATATCTGTGGAGAAAGAGGTCTTTTGCCTTGCCTCCCTAAGGTGACCAGCCAAAAGTCATATCCCTTTTTGTTATTTTCCTTTATTTGTGAATTCTATTTTCAGCCCTCACGTTGTCCTTCAGTTTTCATTTTCAACTTTTTTAGTTGTTACAATTATTTTAACTTTCTCAACCCTTGATATTTCCTTTTGGTATTTCCAGGCACTGACTAAATGGCATTTCTAGCTGCCTGCAGTATGTTCCAATTATTCCCTGTAGTTCATGAAGTCTCTGAAGCTAGATTTTTACCTCTGTCTCTTTTACTGTACTTTTGCTCTTGATGGATATGTGGGCTCCAAATATGGTACTGGAATGTATTGCTTAAGACAGAAAGTGCCTGTTAATATGGGACAATTTAGCCTATAAGCCCCGAGAACATCGTGACAAATAGTGCTGACTGCAACAATTTATAGCAAAAATAACTTTCAGCTCCAGCCTCAGTACCAAAGTGAGCCTGTCTGTACTCATTTTTGTGTTCTCTGAAACACCAGAATGACTTTGTGTGAGGATAACAGCTGTGAGAGATTCCCTTTCTCTGGAATTTTTTGTTCTTCAAAGCCTATGGGGAAAGTAACATTCCTCTTCATGGGTAGTCCTTGTCTTCAGATTTCCCTTCATCCTTGTCTGCCCTGCCACCCACACCGCTGAATCCCAAATTCCTTTCTGCTTTGCAGAAAGTAGCATCTTGTCCTACTGGGTCAAGGGGAGTTGGCTGCAAAAGGAAATAAGCCTAATACCAACAGCACCTGATTCTGTCATAGAGCTGACAGCTTATACGTGCCAAATATCCCAGTTACATGGCACTGAAGCAAATGATGCAACACTTGAAATTTAACTGCCTAGAGCAGGTGGCAGGAGGTCAGTGTGCCCAGGACATTGCACTGTCAGGAGGAAGTCTTGGTAGGGTGTGGGAGACACCCCCTGAACATCGTGGCAGATTACTTTCAGGACCTATATGTTAGGTTATCATGTAAATGAAACTACAGCTTGCCTTATTTTCTGCCAGTTTCTCTAAGAACCAGACTTCCTTCAAACATAAACATTTGCTGCTGGCAGACCCCGGTATATGAACCCCTATTAGCAAAGCTGATCACAAGTATGAGATGCTGATGGGAAACACTTGACTGTTTCAGCTTCTCTGCTGTAGTTGCTGTAGGCACACTACACCCCAAAAGCACCCGAAAGGGTAAAAATATTCATTCTTGAGGTATAGAATAAACCAAATTTATATTTTAAAAATTGTTGTTGTTTATTTATTTGGAATAAAACACGTAGCGACCCTTTGACCGTTAGGTGGATGAAGAATACTTGATGAAGTCAAGTGTGAATGCAGGGTGAAATATGGAATACCTGAAAAGACTTCTTAGCCTTTCAGTTAACTCTAGAGATGCCTTCGTAAGACTGCCAGCAGAGGCTTGACTTTCTACTAGAAATTCTCTTCAGGTTTCTATAAATGCCACTGATGGCTGTGATTATAGTCATGCAGATTACTTCCTTCTCCTTGGAGGAGTTTGTGAGAAATGTAACGATGTGTTGAGAATCACCTCTTTGAAGGTTTGTCATGGTCACCAGTAAGTGATGGAAGAATGTTGCAAGTATGTGGATTCTTTGGTTATACTCTGCTTTGTGGGTTTCTTTCTTTTCCTGTTTTTACACTTTCTATTCTTGCAGTATTAGATCTTTATTCATTGCTCAGCACTGAAATCCTTTTTATCACTAGACCCTTCATGAAAGGTAGTGCCATGGTAAAAGCAAGCTCTGTCTGGGTAGTGCTCGCCCAGTCTTTTATTCCAAAGCAGCACAATTTTGTTCCTTTTTTTTTTTTTTAAGGATATTGTCAGAAGTTGCTATTTGTTGCCCCTGTCTTGCTGTCTGCTCTTTGCTTTTGCAAATCATGAATTAAATTTCTCTTAGATGTATTTGTATGCTAGTGATAAACTAGAGATTGTGATCCTGTTACATACTCTGCAGTACTCTGCTTTGCACATCTGCTTACTATTGCTTTTTGTAGATCCTCTTGCTATACCTACTCTAACAAGAGCTTTAACTCCGCTTTGGTGGGCTGTCAGTGACATTCCTTTCCGTCTTGGAGAGAACGTGCCCTAACAGCAGCTGTGTTTTGCTACCAAAGTGGAAAATACGGTAGTTACAAACATGGCATTTAAGGAAATGAGACACCTACATCCACTTATTACATTAAAATGGTGACTCTTGCTTGCATCAGTACTTAGGCTACAAGACCATCTTCCCAGCATTTACTACTCTGAGTGAGTTTTTGTGATTAGTTTTAAGGTCTTCTCATTCAGTCTTTTTATGACCCTAGGGACTGGCTAAAGATCAAAGTATAATGGCAGATTATCTATGAAGCAACTGAGTCTTCCTTGTTTCTTATATAAAAACAGAATTCGTTACTGGGATGTCAGGGGATCATTATTGCTCTTTGGACTATTGTGGTTTCCTTTCAATTCTACCAGTGAATTCAGAGCACTCAGCAGAAACTGATCTGGTTCTGTCGGACTCGAACTGAGCTTGCTGTTGAGAGCTGTATCTTTCCCAGGTTTGGTTACTTCTCTTAAGTGGTATTTCTTCCTAGTTACAGGCACTTCCCTTGGCTGTTTTATGTGCCCTGTACTCGGAGAATTCCATTCGTGCAAATGAGTTTCCATTTCCAGATTTCAGACATGCTTCTCAGAGTGCATCCCTTTAGTGTGAACATAGCAGCAGTTTCTCTCAAGCTCGGTCTTGTGGTGGAAGTTCTCTAAACGTGCTGAGGTTCCACTGAGTGCATTGATGTGGCTTTACTTCCTTGGCTTTGAGACAAGTGCAGCTGGATACTTTTCTGTAAAGCACAGGTACCCACTTAAGCTCTGGGCTCTCAGATTGCTGATGACTGCTGAAAGAAAGCTAAGTGCATGTCAGTGGTCTGGAGCTTGCACCCACGAGGAACATCTCTGGGGCTCTTTTGCCCCGTGAGACCACAGCTATTTTCAACTCTGAGCAGAGTACTGTCAGGTAGTCCTCGATGTTACAGACTGTGATACTTTTAGGTGAAGTATTTGTCTTCACTACCTTGATCCTGTGGAATGGGAGAATGCTATGTTTCCTTCTCCCTGCTGCCCTCCAAGCCTACTGTTAGCTTTATGAAAAGTTTATTCCAGGGAGCCAGGTGCATATCTGGAGGTGGATGTGTTCATCCCTTTTAGACAATAGTCCTCATAACACTAGGTCATTTCCTTGAGCAGAAAGCTTGTTACCCATAAGCCTGAACTTGGCAATGGTTTGTTTCTAGTGTGAGTCTCTTTGGTTTCATAATGCCTCACTCTCTACTCATGAGAGATGTAGTATGAGATTTCTTCTGCTCAGAGATCACAGATGGGAGCAAAGCATGGAGTTCACTGACAAATGTTTTCATACTTCTTTGTGATGTTTGCATACTTCTCTCTTGGTTTGCATACTTCTGCTAGAAAGGCAGATGAGATTGTCACTTTAGGTTGTTGCTGTACTATGCTATCTGTTTGGAGTTTTTTTGTTCAGATTTTTTTTTTTTTAGATTTCCTTTAAGACCCATTTTCATCTGCTTCCTCAGGCAGTGAAGGAGTTTTATTGGAGCAATGAGAACTGACCTGTTTTTATATGTCAGTGTTAAGTGTTTGAAGGGCAGTGTCACTGTGAACTGTGGATATATTGTTTTTACTTTTCACTAGAACAGGGACTTATAGTAGTCACAAACATTGTTTGTTTTCATTGCAGAGTAATTCATATATGTAGCTGTCTTTCTGCAGAAACTTTTAAGTTGAGTTGTTAGATGGTGTTTCAAACCTGCAGCAGATGGTCTGATTTGATGACCAGGATATCATCTGGCCACAGCTTAAGTTACACAGATAGCTTCCCTAAAAGAACTGCATGAGTAAATTAACCTTTATACCTATGATTAGTAAAAAGTAAGAATGGAGCCTGACTAAAGGAAGTAAGTATTGAGTGCTGGGTTAATTTTGTAACAGGAGTGTTCAAGTGATCATAGATATCTTAACTTGACATGTTAATCTTAATTATGGGTAATAACTTCTTTGCTCTGAATTGCAGAGGTGTTTTACAAGTTCTGTAAAATGTCTGCTGTTGGTTTTCTGTTGTATAAATGTGCGTATACACCTGTATTGGATGACTGGGAAGATAATAAATCTGGCATGAAGGGAATCGAGAAAGTAGCATGGAAGTATTTGTCCTGGTTTTCTCCTTCGTGTCTCTATTGAAAATTGTAGTTTTTTCAAACCTGCTGGACATATATTGTTGTGATGTTTGAAAAATTGTGTGGTTCCTTTAATTAGGATACTAAATTGGAAGTGATTTATGACTGTGCTTACCTCTCCTGTTTTTGTTTTGTTGCAGTTAGCAAGACGTGGAATGAAGGTGGCTCTGATCAGTAGGTCAAAAGAAAAGCTGGACCAGGTTGCTAGTGAAATAAGTGAGTTGAAAACTTCTTCCATAAACTTCAAAGGCATGCTTAGAAGTAAATGCAATTGCACATGAATTTCATACATGCTAATATATACAGCTCTAATTTTTAAAAAAGTTTGCTCTTGTTCACAGTACAAATGTTACAGATATAAGCGGTGAAGGCCTTACAGATTACTTTTACAGGTGTTCATATTTAACTTCTGAGAACAATAGGGCTTAATTCCAGAATAAGTACTTCTAAAACTCTTAGTCTTCCATAATAACAGCTTACCAGATCCAACAGAAATACCACATATCTCCATAGTGGCTGTCTAAAATCATAATAAGGTGAAAAACATGTAGCCATTACTTCATCTGAATACTCCATCAGTTTGCAGCAAGTTTGATTTCATGGACTTCAGCTGTAAGGGTGGTTTCTTTGTAACTCAGTGGTTGAAAACCATTCCTTAAGTTATTCACTGTATTACTAAGTATACAAATTTATTATGGGTAGCTTCCCCCTCCTCTGCTTTTTTTTTTTTTTTTTTCTTTCTTTCCTGTTTGAATAAACTGCAAAGATCAGATCAGAGAACTGTAAGCTCTTTTGGGGTGACAAGTGTACATAGTCATAGGAATACAGGGAATGAGTTAGTATGTTAAGAACCTGTATTGCTTCTTCAGTAAGTGTGTAGTAAATGGCTGTATGCAAAAATAAGGGAGCAACTTCAGTATTCCAATCACAAATCTAAAACAGATATTTGTACGGGGTCAGTTAGGAGAAGGCTTCGTCAAGTCTCATGCTGACAAATCATTTTCCAATCAGAGCCAAGTATAACCATAACACACAATAATTCCTCTTGTAATCTCTCTCTCTTTTATTAAGGCAGATTTCATGCAAGGTTATTAGTTTATACAGAGTATGTCAAGATAAAGTGAGAAATGCAGCCTTGTGTGTAGAGGTTTTTGATAAGCAGGAGTGGGAGTTGTGTACTATAAAGCAGGTTTCTCAGCAGAATGACATTGGCTAAAGAAACTGTTAAGAGTATGCTTCTGTGTTACCCTCTCTTGTCTCGCTCAGACTTCCCTAAAATGATTTGTGTACATAATGCAGATAATTGTAAGAGCTGCTCTCTTTCAGAGGTCACAAATGTATTGTTTTGACTTGAGTTCGTTTAAACTTCTAATAGTTTGCTAGTGGCACTGCTTTACTGTAAAGCATAATCTTTAAGTCAAGCCTCAACAAACTGTCCTATACCAAGTTGTACGGAGCTGCTTAGTGAATGTAAGGATAGCTAAAAGACTCAAGGATTTCAGCTTGCTTAGTGGAAACTGTTACAGTTTACTGAAAGACATAGGGCATACAATTCTGTTGATACAAATTCTATGTGTATGTTAGGGTGGTAGAGAGCATTCCTTCTGAGAGCAAAGATGGCATCGAGTCCTATCCTCTGCTGGTTTGGAAGTAATTGGCATTGTCTGGTAGTATCCTGCATTTAAGGATGGCACTGCAGTGTCTGGATGTACCCGCGATACTCTAGTCAATACAGTCACAGTGTAATTGCGACATTGTAGGTGTCAGTGCTCGGGTAGCCTGCCTGAGTACTGAAGCTTACTGCAAATACATAAAGAAGCTGCAACAAGGTGGTCTTTTTGGTAGTTCACTGCAGTAGCTGGATGGTAGTTTGCTGCATATGTGGGCGTATGCAGTCACGTTTCTTAAAACGCAGTATGAAGTTGTCTTGCTAAGTAAAAGTGTAACTGATAGAAATATCTATAAATCCCTTGTTCCAGAATCAAACAGTTAAGCATGAAGCGACAGGCTTCCTGAAAGTGGTCATAACCCTTTCTGTAACAGTCTGGAAATCTCTTCCTCCTTGGGAATTAAGCAAGATGCTGACAAGACAGATAAATGTACTGCTTTGAGCTTTAAGCGCTTACATGATAGCTACTGAGGGAGTTCTTCAGATTAAAAACATAGGTACATGTACCTATGTGGAGCAGCCTGTAATACATAATTACTGTTAGGCCTCACCCAAACATTTTTCTGCTTTCTTTCTTAAACCATTCTGAAATGAGATGACTCATGTTGGATTTTCAAAACATTTCTTTTGACAACACTGAGGGACTGAAATGTGTACCTTGTTCATTGTGGCGTATGCTGAAGGACTAGGAGAGTGTACATAAGCAAGCAAGCCCGAGTCGCACTTACAGATTTTAGCTGGACAGAATTTTCTTGTATTCAGGCTCGTGTGGTCTCTGCAGTCTGTTCAGATGTTGTCATGTACAAGGTGGGCGACTTTTTTCAGAGCTAAAGCTATAACTGCCTGAACGTTCCCTTGCAGGCTCCTACAGCAGCTTTAAGCTTCTTTATGGTGGTCCTGCAATTGTTCTTCAACTTGATGTGAGCTTTCTCCTCTGGAGTAATGACCCTTAATCACTTTAAGGAAGAATGGCTGTTTAACTAATTCAAATTCTTTGAATTGTGTGAGCTGTGCATGTTCCTCATTTTCACTGATCAGCATCCTGCTCCTTCTAGTGAATGGATAGATGCCTTCTGCCGCAAATAATGAGAGGGCTTTTGAGGATCAAGTACAGTCAGTCTATTGCAGAAGAATACTTTCTTGTGCTCTTAGGATATACTTATATTAGGAATGATATCTATGTCCAAAATGCAAGTTGCATAACCACCGTCAAAAGGGAAGTACTGATATGTCTTTCTGAATGTTAAATGCCAGCTGACCTGGATGTGATATTTTTGTGTGTGTACGCACATTAAACTGGCTGTACTGATGTTACAGGAAGGTGGGGTGTTCTGAACTTGCGGCTCAGTTTGAGCAACGAAAAGTAGTTTACAATTACAAGTAATTAAAGACTTTAGAAGACCTTTCAATGTGTCTTCAAGCATGTTGTAAAGCAGAATTTTTTTTTTTTTTTTGGCAGAATACTTAGGTGTTGTAAGTTTTGCCATGAAAGAGAAATTCTGCTATGTGTTCCATAAGAAATAGAGCTCAGGCCACAGTCTGAAGAAGAAAAAAATCTTGAATTTCCTCTTCAGTGGTCATGGACCACCTTTGCATGGAATTACATCAGTTTTATGGAAACATGTTTGATCTTTTAATCAAGTTTTCATACACAGACTACTGGAATCACTATACAGAATTCTTGGTCTAGTTTAGTTCATGCTACATCACTATTCCAGCACCTTTTAAAAGTGTTTGTTGTATTGCATTTTTAACACTTTCAAAGGTTCAGGAAGGATCAGAAAGAAAACATATCTGTGAATGGAGACGATTATCTGAACACCATGTAAGGAGGCTGTTTCCTGATTTGCTGTGTTTAGTAATGAGTATAGTCCAAGACATCTGAGCTGCCAGCAGTTGGTTCAAGAGCTGTGGATTTGCAAGCGAAAATGGAAAAACCGGAAAAGCTTCAGTTATTACACTGAAGCTGCTGCCATATTACACTGCTGCCAGTTCTGAGCAGACTTGAGAAGAACTTTGCTGTAGAAACTCATTACTTAGGGGCTGAAATATGAAGAATGTAGTGAAAACCAGTCAAGCAGGCAAAGCACTTTAAAGAGAGCTTACCTGTAGGGAAATCATCAAAAGAATAATTTGGTATTGGTAGATGTTATTAGCTCTTGGTTTCACAGGACAGGTGGTGGAGTTGTGCATGAGCTGTTGGCGTCAAGGAGAAACAGTTGTAGCTAAGTAGTGTTCCTATTTGGAAGAGTAAGTATCTGCTTACTTGTAGGTAAGTCTCCAACACAGGAGATTTTGGGTCTGTCCTCAGTTACTATGTAATTCAAAACTTTTTGAAGCAAATTCCCATGTGATGCTTTGAAGTTTGTGGTTGGTAGTATTACATGCACCCAGATAGTAATATTAGCTCCTAAGAAACTGTTTGAGCTGAAGAAAACGAATTTTTTTTCAGTGTGTTCTCACAACTAGAATAATTGTCTTTTAAGCCTTTAGTGCCATTTAAGAACTAGTGTCCAAAACTTTAATTTGATTCTGAAACATGTCTGGTTTTAAGAAAATACAGGGGTTTTTTTTGCAAATAAAATCTGTAGCTGACTATTTCCTTCCAATAAGTTTCCTGAGCTCAGTATGCAGTGTTCCTGAAGTTGCTTGGTCATAGTAGTTTCATCTTGAGGTACTCTCTAACACTGAGATTTCAGGTATATCGTAAAATGATAGCTGTCATGTTTAGACTTGATCTGTTGTGTTCTCACTACTCTGGCATGATTTGTGAGTACGAGAAAGGAATGGGATGTTGTGCTGAACCCAGGAATGTTCCTTCTCTGTTTCCTAGGCAGGTGGGTTTTACAGCTTTCTTCTGCTTTCTTGGTAACAAGATACTGTGGAGTGTTCTGAAGCAGACCTGATGCTGACTGCTGTGCTTTTGCCTCAGCTGTTACTGTGACCTACTGCTACAAATGGCCGTTGCCCCACCATGGCAAATCTGTCCCCTGCAGATACTCAGCTGCACCTACCTGGGAACATTTTGCTCCTTAATCTCTGTGCTGTCATTTACATTTCCCCCCTCCCCATGCCCTGGTAAATCCTCCTTGCATCTTGGAGTTGGCAGGCAAGAATACTTGCATTTAATAGAGGAGGTTGAAATGCAGACAAACTCGATGAGGAAGGAGATCTCTTCTTACTTTTCTTGCACAGAAATGACAAGCTTCAGTTTCTTGAGCTTAGCTTGAAGACTAACTAAATCCGGCAGTTATTTTGACCTTTTGTGATCTATTTCAAGGTAAATTAATGTATTTGCACCCTTCCATCATCTGAGCCAGGTTCAGCTTGACATACTTGAAATCCCCCTATATTTCTTGGACTTGACAAAATGGCTTCAAATATTTTGGACTTGTTTTGATGCACTGAAGTCACCTTTCACATAAAGTTGTAGCATGAGGATCTTTGATTCGAAATGAGCTCTTGGTTTTCATCTCTAAAGAGTTTCCCTTGGATGAAGTGAAGAAAATTCCTGTGGTTTTGCCTTGAATGGTGTCAGCTGCTTACTAAAGCAGCAGTTGTCAGACACTGTTGAGAGCTCATGGAGGATTCAGGCCAAATTTTTTGTATTAGTTTATCAATAAATGAAGTAGATGAACCCCAAATACAATCATCAGAGTATATAAAAGACATAGAGCAGTTGGGAAGGGAGCTTCTTTTTAAATGTGTCCTGTGTTTTTTTTTTTTTTTTTCTTTAAGCAGCATCCTGCTTCTATGTTTTTTTTGGTGGGATTTTTCCTCCTCCCCCCCACTTTTTATCATCTTATCTTGCATTTTCTCAGTGAAACTTTGCCTGAATTAATTTGAAGAAACTGAGCAGAATGCTTAGAGAGAAACACTTGTCAGATGTCCTGCAAGCTACAGGATGCAGTCCTAGGACTACTTAACCCTTGAGGAGTATTTTGAGGCAGCAACAAAGTAGGATGAGCCATGAGTAGAACATTCTGCAGGTGACTAGTGATAGCCTTGCAAAAGGACTTTGTTTACATATCAGCTGTCAGCATACAGAGTGACCGACCATGTTGTCATAGTTGCTTTTATGGATGAAAACCAGTTTAAGAAAGCTTAGCAGTGTCCTGGGTTACGCATAGCGGTAAGTGATCTGGCAGGTTTTGGCAGACAGTGCTTGTTCACACCTGGCATGACCAAGTTAGCCTCTTCCAGAAAGAAAGATTGGAAGCGTGCTTGCTGTGAACTTCCCTACCAGAGGGCTTCTATGCAGTATTTGTTGTGTTGATAGTTTGTAAACCCATAAAGTCCAGGAGAAGAAATATGTAAAGGTTATTTAAATATGAATTAGATGCTTTGGATTTCCTTTTCTGAATATAAACTACAGCCGAAGTAGCCTCTTCCACACCTCAGATATTGTGTCTGTAGGTTCAGGACTAACACTGAGGCCTAATGGTTTCTTGAGTCTTAATATTTTACACGCTAGGTAATTGGATCAATGGCACAGATGATTTGCTAGGTACTTTGGAAACATGGACTGAAGAACCAGGAATTAGTCATCGCTGCAAACATTCAGCATCACTGCCTCTGCCTGGCAGTAGTTAGCTGGGGGAACAGGTTGCATTTTCTTTAATACGCAGAAACTTAGTGCCTGTCTCTACTAACAACTCTGTATTTATAACATAAGCTTTTGTAGATGCCAAAGCCAAGAGCCCTTGTGCTAGTCTCTGGGCCATTAAATATCTTTCATGAACACAAAAGCTGTGATATATTGGTTATCACTTTCAGTGTAAAATAAACTGAATATTACATGAAAAAGGAGTATTGGTTATTTTCACAGAGTGAATGTCTGTTTTACAAATCTGGTTTAAGGCAATTGGTGGAAGCTCTATTGGGAAGAGACTTAAAATTAGGCCTTTTAAGAGGTTCTATAGGGAATGGTCTCTCTCTGGCTCAGGGAAAGGACGAGATGATGCAAACAGTGCTGTCCTCCTCCTACAACTTCATTCTACGAATGGCTACTTTAGTCTTTTGTCACTTTTTAGCAGGTTGAGTTCCATTACATCAGGCCCTTTTTATCTGTCAAAGATGTAAAAATTGCTGATAGACTCCTCTGTTGAGGAAATGGTAATACATGCTTTAATGGTTTCTTTTAAGGAATATGTTGTGAGGAAAGGAATTAATGCTAGTTAGTAACTCTTCATAAAGAAAGGAAACTCAGGTGTTTTGTTTTTCACAACATTATTTAGAATAAAATCCATCCATATGAAAAATAAACAATTTTTAAAAGGGTACAGCTGATAGATACAAGTATGCTGCTGTGTAACTCCTTAAGCATGTGCAACACTTCCAGGGCTGAACTGAATACTGTACTACTTTGTGCATTGTATGTGGACTAATTAACAATGTATTTTCCCTTACAAGTAACACTTCAGAGAACCCTGAAAATGATACTTTGAAGTGTCTATCTTTTGACTACAGTGGACACTTGTCTGTGGATGCTGAATGCAGATGAAACTATCAGAGACTTAAAAAATAATGCTGAGTTAGCCTTGAAGCTTGTTTCAGTTTTTTAATTTGTTTTAATTAATGTAGAGTGACTAACTTAAATGTCTTGAAATTGACTTGAGAATAGAATCATAGAATGGTTTAGGTTGGAAGGGACCTTAAAGATCACCTAGTTCCAACACCCATTCCCTGATCAGGGACACTGTCCACTAGACCAGGTCACTCAGAGCCCTGTCCAACCTGGCCTGGAACACTTCCAGGAATGGGCATCCACAAGTTCTCTGAGAAACCTCTTCCGGTGCCTCACCACCCTCACAGTAAAGAATATAAGGGCACTTTTTTTTTTTTTTTTTTTTTTTTAATCCTTGCTATGATACCTCTCACTCTCTGTAAGTGACTCTTAAATTCTTCTTACTACGTAATTCTGGTCGTTCTGGAATTCACTCTGTTGTACTTAAATCTGGAAAAAAAGTGTGTGGTGGTATGTTTTTTCTTAATCATGAATGTTTTAATAATTATAGGACTGGAGAATTTTGACTTTTATTTGCAAAAAGTGATGAAAAATTTGTGTTTACATATATACGTATCATGCATTCACATTGTCACAGTCAGGCAATAATAGTGACATTAAGGAAAACTAAATGTTACAGGAAGTATTGGAAATAGTCCACATGCCCTTCGTAAAATGAGTTAGGAAACTAAAAATAGCTTTCTTCATGCTGTGTAAAAACCAGTAACAGCAATGAATATCAAAAAACACTTCGGGGGGGTTGCAAATAGCGTCAGGGGGAGAGGAGAGAAGGAATGGGAGTTTGAGATGCTGCCTGTCACACAATGCGAACCTTCCCACACCTCGCGCTGCACTTGTGTCTGAAACAGCTTGGGATTGCATCCTAACAAACTCTTTGTGCAGCTGCAGCCATAGTGAATATTTTGAGGTAGTGGTGAGGAAAACCACACAAGGGCAAAACGATGCTATTCTTGGAAGGCAGGACTCCTGACCTGCATGAGGGTGGTCGCACATACAGTGTCTGTTGGAGTCTCTTGTGCCTAGCCCCACCGCGGCGTGCTGGAGTGAGGGGGTGTGCGTGGTGAGCATCAAAGCTGTGCTTGCCTTGCTGCCTGAAATAACGTCAACGTTTGGAAACATTGCAATGACTTGCCTCTGCAGCCCCCCCGGCTGTCAGCCTCTGCAGCTGTTTTTGCAGGCTGCTTGATTTTGTGTTTTTAGTTAGCTTTATAATTAGGACAAGCTTGATTTAGGAAAGCTTACTGTGTTGAGCATAATATTTGGGTGAATGGGCTTATTGATTGATCCTGGGTGTTTCTAGGAATGTTTTTCTGACTTAGTGTGTCTTAGAAGCTGTAATATATTTTGATGTAATGGGAATCAGAGAGGAGCAAATAGAGGCAAATATTAATAAAGCATGTCAGCTTCCTATGTATTGTAGTAACCTGTGGCTGAAGGGTTTGTGGACTTTGGCTTAGAGATCCATCTTCTACTGTGTCATCTTTGAAAGCTGGGAAGCAAGGAATTTACTTGTGTGAGTGTGTGTATATCGAAACTTAAGCTGTCTAAAAGAATTGTTAACATCTGAAGGTCTGGGATTTTTTTTTATCCATTCTGTACTTCTATGTGATTAGATTTTTTTTTTTTTAAATATTCTCTATGTTTAAGGAAGCTGTATCTATGAAATTACATGTGCAACTAGTGTAGTATGTAAGGAATTCCCTGGCAGTGTTGCATGTGTAGTTGAATGAAAGGAATCTGAACCTATTCATTAGTGCTTGACCAAAAGTGCATACACATGTGCTTTCTAAAATGTGTTGAAACAGCAAGTTCTGTTAAATTGTAGGCAGACATCTTATTATGCTATGCAGAAACTGATAGAGTATAGCATTCATACCTGGAAACTTCTTTTGCAAACTAGATGTAAACAGAGCTTTCTTTTAGCTACAACTTACTTCAGTTTTTGTTATTCCTTGGGTTACTAGTACACTGCTTCAGAGTTTTATAGAAATGTCTAACTTGCATATTGTGATAAAAATCCTGCTGTATCTGTTGCTGCATATCTGCTCCCCTTCTGAACGCTGGTATTCTCTTGCATGAGGTCTCTGCTGTGCAGCATCCTTCTGGATGGAGGTTCAGCACTGACCCTCCTTTGTCTTCTGTGCTGCTCTCCAGGCCCTGATCTCTCTTGTTTCCCCTTCAGCAGAAATGAGAAGCGTGATCCATCATTCGTAGGACTGATACGGCTACACAAGTGGGAGCTCTCATCCCCACAGAAGTACTAGCCTTTTAGGTACTTAGTTTGCCTATGGACTTGGTAACAAGAACATAAATAAAACACATGTGACAAAAAGAGTCTAGAGGTTTTGCTCTAGATCACCTTTTCTCGTTCTAGTACTTGTGCTACTGGGATCTGATTCCTGAAGGATACTGCAGGTTCTCCAGGGTTTCTGTTCTTTTTCCTCATAAGTATCCATATGCTTCTCCAGTATTTCACTGTGACTGATTTTGTGCGGAGAGGTTTGTGCCTCATTTTGTCTTTCTCCATATCTTGAACTTCACTGAGTAACCTAGAACTGTAATGAACAGCTGGTCCCTCTTCTGCTGAGAGGCAAAGCTCATTCCTTGCATTCTTAAGTCCCTACAAAATGATCAAAAAAAGCTAGCTCTTCTTATACGCAGCTGACTTTGACATGCTTCTATATGGTGAATATTATCAGTGTGTAATAACAATCTGCTATCACCAGTCTGAAAGTATTTGACCTTTCTTGAAAAGATTCTAGCCATACGTGACACTTGATGTGCGGCTTCTGTGGACTCTGAAAGTCCCAAATTGGATACATTCTCAAAATGGATGACTCTCCCTTAAAAAAAAAAAAAAATCTCTAAAGACTTTGTAGAGCCATCTGCAGATAGGCTCAAGGGTTTATCTGTGGATAGCTCTACAGTCTTAAATTCTTTTTCATCTCTGCCCTGCATAGATACAGTACTAAAAACCAGGAGGTTTTAATGTTTTGCTTTCATCTCTCAGCTTCTCACCTTTTATTGGAAGGTTACAAACTCTCTTTTTGGATACTGGATTTGGGTGAGTTTTGCTACTGCAAAACTGTGATGGTAATATTTATATTTGAATGTAAAGCAATGAGATGCTTCAGTTCTAGCAAAAGGTTTTTAATGTATTTTCCTTGAGCTCGAAATAACTGTTCCTAGTACTTGCTTACAGTGTGGACCTTGTATCCTGAACCTCTCTGTTGCAAAGTTGACTGGGTTTGTTTCAAACGTACTCAGTGCAAATTCAAGCTGCTGTAGCCAACTGCTTTGAAACAGGAGGTGCAAGTACTAATGTTGTTTTATTAGGGATAGTGATCTTTTAGTTTTCCTGTTTCCCAGCAAGACTTTGTACCGCAGACCCATTTAACACTGACACTGCTTCTATCAGGTAAACTGAGCTGCTTCTCCTGACTACCAGGCTAGCGTCTGTTTGCTTTTGCATCTAAGTACACAAAGTTACTCTTCTGGGGGAACCTTCTTTCAAGCCCAGTTTATCTGTGTTGGAAAACTGCACTTCCTTAGCATTTTCTAAGCCTGTAAACCAAGATTTCAGTTTAGGGGGGCTGCTGCTTTGAATTATTTGCAAGCTTCCAAAAAAAAAAAAAAAAAAAAAAAGAATTTGAAGATGATTACCTCCTAGCCACTTGCCACTTTACAATTTTTTATTAGTCTTTATTTAGGATGTAGCTCACTAGTTTATAAATTTCCACTTTTTTTTTTTTTTTTTTTAATTCTAATGTGATCCTTCTAGGTAATGTGGTGCTATTTTGCACCTGGATCTTTTTAGTAGCAAAGATGTGCCCTTATAATTTAGATTAGTGTTTTCTTTGTGGAGCAAGATGCTGCATAAAGTCGGGCATCTCTCTAGCCTTTGGAGTTAATTAAGCTTTTGCTTCACCTGGTGAGGTTTTAGCTAATGATCTTATAGATGAGAAATCAGGTAAGTGTTGTCTTTCGGCTGTTGCTCAGGATAGTGCTGGTGTGCTTTCTGCCACCGAGTTGTCCTTTCTCTAGGGAAGGTATAAAAGTAGCTCTTCAGTGTTAGCAACCCAATGTCAGTGCAGTATCTACCAACACTTAGTGACAGGAATGAGAAAGGAAAAAAATGTCATTATGAGGTATGACTGAGGAACAGGAGATAGTAGTTTAAAAACCTGATATCAGGTGGAGCAATCAGAATGTATCCAGGCACATCAGTTTGAAATTGGGTCAGTTCTGCTCTTGGCAGGTTCCAGAGTAAAAAAATGTGGCAGTGGTGAGGTGGTGTGGGTGCTGAAAACGTGTAAGGATTTGTAGTGACTGGGCCAACAGTTGTAGGAAGAATTGGC
This sequence comes from Chlamydotis macqueenii, assembly GCF_036417535.1. Taxonomy (NCBI): domain Eukaryota; kingdom Metazoa; phylum Chordata; class Aves; order Otidiformes; family Otididae; genus Chlamydotis; species Chlamydotis macqueenii. The sequence goes on along the minus strand of NC_141560.1, from coordinate 45,947,004 downwards.
TGAAGGCTGTCAGGGTAGGCAGACCTGGCTCAGGAAGTTTCTGAGCAACAAACTGTTGGAGCTTTGGATAATAAATTGAGGAAACATTACTATGTACTTTTTTTATTCATTATACCATTTCCTTCTTTATCTGCTACAGAATGAAAAATACTTGCATAGATGGATGTCTGGACAGACCTTGAATGACTGCTTACATGTCTTCATGCTTATTTTCAATAGTGGCACCTTAACCAAGTTTGAGACACTGTTTGGAGTCCTCTTCTGAGGATACCAGAGGTAGTGTTTCCTTCAAGGGGTTACCCATAAAAGTGTTTGCATTTCTGATGGTGTACATGTGAAGAATGTGGTTAAATAGCCTGTTTGTTTCCAAACAATCTCATCCTGTATTGTGCAGGAATGTGTAGAATGGGAACGTGTATCAGGAGGTCAGTTCTTCTTTACCACTTGTGCAAAAATTGGCACTTTTTTTTTTCAGTTATATTAGGTTCCCCTTCTGATGTATATTTTTTTTATACTGCCTTTGTTTGCCTGACAACTGTTTTTCTATGGGTATTGGTTTGAGACATGCCTGTGCCTCTACAGTCTGTTCTTGGATTGCCATCTGGATCTTTGAAAGAATCTGTCCCAGTATCTTCTGCAAAAGTTCAGTTTGCCTTTTTTTTGAGTACCACACGTGTACCATCCTGCTCTGTCACCGTTGTGACTATTGGTTTGTTCAGCCTCTCCACAGTGGTGAGGATGTTTTGTCGAGGCTTTGTCTGTTATCAACAATTTGTTTCTGAAATGATAGTATGGTTCCGGAAAATCATGTCTGCTTTTATTAGATTATCAGGATACTGGTGTGCATAGTTTGTCTCTTGCTAAATTACCAGAAGTCTTGGCTAAGGTCTTACAAGCCCTGTAAATTAGCTGGATGTGTGCAAGTTTAGGTTAAAACTTATTTGTAGGGTCAATACTGATCTTACCCGAAATTTTTAGTAAATGAGATTATTAAAACACTGGTGTGTCAGTATTAAGAAATGTGAAGGAGGTCTGCTGAACTTCCTTTCCCATCCTTGAGACCTTATGGATAGATGATAAATGACTGCTGCACAACTGATAACATGGTGGTGTAGTATTCAGTTCCCTACTAAGAACCATTGGAGGTACCAGTTCCAAAGACAAAACGTCAGATTCACTTGTGAATGTATTATCAAGAATGCTGGACGTGCTGGCAGGTATCATCAGCTCTTTCCGATCCTCTAGCTGCTGACTGCAAAAACTGGCTTGATACACTTCTTTTGCTCCCTGTGGCTTCCAAGTACCTCATTCAAACTGAAAGCTCTGTTAAGGAGTTGGAGATTTTCTCTTCTTGGACAGCAAGAGCCCAGTCACTGCTAGATATCCTGGATTAGGACATAGCCTGGTTGCTTCTTTCTCTGTTGCACTACATCTCAGAGTCTTTTTGGCAGATAAAACAAGGTTGTGTGCTACTCTCTATTCTAGCCCATCTGTTTGAGAACATCTTAATCCTTCTCAAGGTCAAGGTAATTCCATTTTCCATTGTTCATCCAGAGCAGAGCACACCTGTTCTCCTGTGCACCTTGTGCTCTGACTACTAGTACGAGCTTATGCAGAAGTGACTTAATGCTATTTGCATTGTCGTTTTATGTGGAACCATTTTATCAGGTGTGTCTACTAGTCTTTTCTCTGATGTAGTGGATCATCCTGCCTATCGCAGACTCTGGATCAGAGCACAGGGTATGCAGAAGTTATAGGATACTTGAACGCTTGTGTGAAATGGGGAGGGAAGGTTTGTCTTGCCCCGGCAGATGCCACCTGCTGACCAGTCTTGCATGTTTGCAGTGAGCAGCCACACAAAGACTGTGTCCTCTGGCCACACCAGTAGGCAATCTTCTAATTTTCATACGTTTTTATACACTGTACTACCCTCCCTCCATTCACAAAAGGTGTTGCATCTTTTTATAGGTGTGCTGCTTAACTACCTTAAATTTAACAGCTATTTGCTAATTTTCTAGAGGCTTGAAGAAGGGTCTTATATGAACAGTGGTGTGGGGGCGTTTTATTTTGGGGATTTTTTTTGTTTATAGCATTAGGTTTTTTTTATCTCATCCTCTCAGTATCCCTGTAGTGATTTCAGAAGGCTTCGAAGACGGATCGGTAACAATCCTAAGGAAGAGTGTTTAGTATATAAGGGCGGGTACCAATTAAGCAAATTTCTGAGGATGGTGTTTGGGTCTTTTAAACAGCTTACATTTTGTGAGACATCTGAGTGGCAGTGAAGACAGCTGCAGATCCCACAAAACAATTAAAAATGACATGTGTAAAAGTGTGTGACTTGGGCTTTGCCCACCCAGTCCACTTGCACATGTTAGATGTGCCTCTAAAGCTGCCTTTAATTCAGTGTCCTGTAAGAACTCGAATGTGTATGCTAAATATTAGAGCAGCTGTGTTCAAAAATAGACTGTTTCTACCCCCCCTAATGTTGAACTTGATTTTCTTCTGACGCGATCACAAGACTGCTGCTGCAGTAGGGGCTTAATGCTATTTACGTCGTCGTTTGACATAGCAACATCTCTCAGGGGATTTTTAAACAATGCAGCTGTTCAGGAGAGATGAAGAGGTTGAGGGTGGGGAGGGGGAAAAGGAGGAGAAATAATTCCATCTGCCATTAGGGCTATTGTGGGGGGGAGGGGAGGCAGCCAGTAAACCAGCGAGTTCAGTAGATTCATGATTCTGCATGAATGGATGGCAGGATCATGGGAGTCACGGCTTTCCCTTGAATGAGAAGGAGCATCATGGGAATCTGGCTGCTTCTAATCTTTTTGTGAATGATTCTTTTCCTTTAACATGGCACTACTTTTATGAATGACTCCAGGGGCAAAGTGCTGCAGAATCCTTATTTGACATGAGGTTGTATACAGGTTCCTTAAGGAATGCTGGAGTGGGAGTCAGGTGCAGCAAAACACAGAGATGCTGCAATGTTAAGCTACAGTTCTGCACTTTTGAAGTCTGAGAGGACGTTGTGCTGATTTTAATTCGATGTAATGAATTTAGCTTGATGGAAGCGGAATTGCTTTTTATATGAAGTGTTTTTAATACTTGCTTTCTTTTTCCATTTCAAAATGTAGTTGGCTATGTGCATTTTTCCTGCTCTGTTAAGGATGGAGACGACAGCATTTCAGAATTACTTTGGAGTGATTAAACTTGAAGTTCTGCACTTCTTGTTCACCCATATGTTCCCTTTTTTCTAAATACTCAAAAAGTTTTGTGGCACCAGAAGTGAGAATAGAAACAGAGGGCAATAAATAATTGTTTTGCTTGGTCTGAAGCAACTCATTTACCATTTGGCTTAAGTTGGAAAAAAAGTGTTCTTCTCAAGTTGTACTTGAACACTTTTGTGTATGTGCATTTTCAGATTTCTGCATTTTTATTTTTTTTTTTATTCTGGACAAACTTGTATAATTTGTTTTCTTGCCATCTTTGTCATCCCTTACAAACAAAATGCTGAATCATTTGAGAATTTATGTTCTCACCAGAAGTAGCTTAATGTTGCAAACTTCTTGTGCAGGTTATGTTAAAATTCAGGGTTCCTATTGCAGAGGCGAAAATGTTAATGTGTAATATTAGCTACTTAATGTTTTGTAAACCCATAATAACTGATGTATTCCCAATGGTAATCCAACTATTTCAAACTTAAACTTTTTTAAAACTTCTTTTTTTTTTTTCTAGAGGAGAAGTACAAAGTGGAAACAAAAGTCATTGTGGCAGACTTTGGAGAGAGAGAAGATATTTACAGTAGAATCAAAGCAGGATTGGAAGGCCTGGAGATTGGTGTTTTAGGTTTGTACCTAATCTTTCTAAATCTTTCACAGTGATGTTTCATCTTGACTTGCCTGCAAACTTTTTCCTGTATTGAGGTGTATTGAAACTAATTAACAAAAGCTAATGTTTGCCTGACAAAAACTGTTGCTGCACGCTTGATACGTTTTTTTAGCTTATTGTGGTTCCACTATACCAGGTGGTGCTTGCGTGTGTGCTTCCGTTCCAGGGACTGTGACACTTACTGAATGTTTTTGATGTGTATTTTGTGGTTGCTAAAGGCTCTTCATCTTATGACTGCATGCACAGTGACTTGACCTAATGCTGTCTTAGAACTTGGAAGCTCCAGATACTTAGATTGAGCTTAGCAGTAGAGAGCCCTGTGGGAGAACTGTTAACTTTTAATTATAGAGCTGTTGAAATTTAATCATTACAGTATAGCATCAAGTAACTGGCTCCTGCTTCAAAAGTTTTAAGCATGTTCTGGTTGTATTGGTAAGCTATGGTTCTTTTGCTGGTAGCAACACAATATGCACGAATATGGTTTCTGATATTGCAGGAGTGTAGGTGGTGTGGTAGCCCTTGAAAAAAAAAAGTGATCCATCCAGTTACATTGTTGAATGTAGAACTAAGATGATTTCAAGAAGATGTTTATCACAAGTTAAAAGGAGTTTAAATGTAACAGCAATTTACCTGAATCTTTTCTGAATAGCAATGTAAAGGCAGTTTCTTATCGGTTTTCTGGTTTTTTCCTTAGCACCACATATACCTGTGCATATCCTGTATTTCTACGGTTACTCTATATGGGGATGAGAACTGATGACAGTTAAACACAAGAAATGAAATTTTATAAAGTCGCATGGTTCAGAATCATTAGGGTTGGAGGGAACCTGTAAGGGTCATCTAGTCCAACCCCCCTGCAAGAAGCAGGGACATCTTCAACCAGATCAGATTGCTCAGAGCCCCATCCAACCTGGCCTTGAATGTTTCCAGGGATGGGGCATCCACCACCTCTCTGGGCAACCTGTGCCAGTGCTTCACCATTCTCACTGTAAAAAATTCTTCCTTATGTCTAGTCTGAATCTACCTTCCTCTATTTTAAAATCATTATCCCTTGTCCTGTCACAACAGGCCCTGCTAAAAATGCCTGTCTCTCTTACAATCCCATTTTATGTCATCTGATGAAGTACTTCTCAGTATAAAATTCATTTTACTAACCTGAAGTGCAGTAATTGGAGCTAGAACTGTTTTTTTTAAGAAGCATATTTCAAAATAAATTTGTTACATACATGATATACTAAATGAACTTTGTTGCTAATAGATGAATCTTATTGTGTGATATCTCCAAATAATGCCCAAGAAAACAGTGTATATAAAAACTCAATTAAAAAGTAACATTAAAAGATAAAGCCCAGATTACATACAACTCATGACATCCAGTATTTAATTGCTATAAAAATTCAAATCCATTGGAGTAACTGCAACTGCCAACAATGTGTTTTGTGTAAAGAGTAGTTGTGACAAAGCTGTGGATGCCACGTTTCTTGTTTCTGAAGCAAATAAGTTACAAAGAAACTTTGAAGATTAAAATTAACGTCTGTTCTAATCTGTCCTGTCAAAATCAACTCGGGCTTGCAAGCTGCCTGTCATGTAGCAATTGCTGCAGAATAGTGTATCACTCAAATGTCTTAAAACTCCAGCAAACCTTTTATTGTCTGAGGTATATATCCACGCTGGAAGGATTGTTATTATTTCTGATAAGGTTATGGTGATGCACAAAATAATGAAAATCTGACTGTATGTAGTCTTGCTCAAAGTGCGCACTGAAACAGTGCATGTGCCTCGAATTTTATGTAATCTTATTACAGGAAAACAAGCGTGTTCCTCAAACACAGCCTGGTTCTTGCTTTTATTTGCATGAGCCCCTTGACTAAAAACATGGTAAAAATAGCAACTAAATGCTCTGGAGTCGTGTATTCTCTAGCTGAGTTTCTTTGCTTTTTTTTTTTTTTTTTTTTCTTGCAGCTAATGCCAGTGCAGATTTACAGACACTTCTCTTCTAACTAATCACGAGCAGTTTTTTAGTGGATCTTGTGCTTGAGATCATCAGATTACATGACACATAGCTTTTTTTTCTTTTCTCCAGGTATAGCTGTATTAATATAAACTAGTTCCCAGTGTAATTTTTCAACACAGATGATTGCTACTCCAGAAAGACAGTATCTTAAGTTTTTTCATGGTAATTAATTTCATGCTTTAGTGCCTTACATTTAGAATTCTGTAGCATTTGTTGCAATCTGTAATACAGCTTTTGCTGATCTGTGTTTTTCGTGTTTGTGTGAGGGAAAACATTGGTTTAAATGAGAGCAGCCATAATGGATGAGTTCTCAGGTTCCAGGATATTTTCTTCTTTCAGATCTCGTCTGGAACAGTAGGTAGCATTGGTAGCACAGTAGGTAGAGAAGCATTGGTAGCACAGCATAGTTGCCAGTGGTCGATGCTGATTATTTTTTAACCTTATACTTAGACACAGGAGTTTCCATGTTCAAGATTGAGCTTCTGATTATATAGTTGCACACAGTCTAACTGAAGTACTTACAGATTGAAATCCTTGTAAACTTATTTGGAAGCTTCTTCTCACCCACATACGAAGGCTAAAAGAGTTTGCATAATGTTTTGCTGTGTGTTCAAAACAGCGTCTGTCAGTGACTTCGAACATGTGCTAGCTACAGCAATATGTTAAACAAGCAGAGGTAGGAAATCTTTCTTTTGCTGTTCTTAAATCCCTGTGATTATCTAAAGGAGTTTGAGCTGGATGGTGTCTTACCCTGTTGTTACCCAGATTTCTTTAGGTAAAATATGCCTGAACAAACTGAAAACAATTTTTTTTTAATGTTCTGTTCCAAACCAGAGCAAAGTATGATCTGATAGAAAATTATTGCTGAAAGTGGAAGGGTACGTATCTGGGACCCACTCTGCAGTAAGGGGTGTGAATTTTGTGTGACTGTGTCTGTAGCATGAATCATGTAAGTATTCTAAATTTAGAGAGAATAACCAAGGTTAGTCCCAAAACCCTGCCACAGTTCATAACCAAAATCCTTTCCAGAGAGATGGACTGAAAAATAGTTTATTTTAGGATGAAAAGAAGGAAAAAAAAATCTGGCTCAGTCTGGCAATAGCAAGACTGGACCTTCTTCCTTTTTTTTAAAGCTTTTCTCTCTTTCTAAATACAGCAAATGTCTGCTGGGAATTTGCCAGCTCCCTGTTCTCTTCAATTCCTGTATTTTTAAAGGTTATCTAAAAGTTAAAAATGTGAAACACACAACATGACTAATGAACTGAGGGTTTCCATAAATACACCAAGATGTGGACTAAAAGAGCTGTCATTCGAGGGAATCTCTGAGTGGAGTTCGGGCACTCTGCCAGAATCTTTCCTGCATGTCCTGCATCCCTGTTGATACTTACGTATCTTTCACATTGGACGTTAAAATAATAGCTCTTGGCAGAGGTGTAGGGGCTATTTTTTTAAATTTTATTTTATTAATTCAGTTTTTCTTTTTCAAAACACATCAATACCTTTTGATGGTGCTTCTTACCCCGCTGTAGACTCCTGCCCTGGAGGTGCACAGTGCCGCTGAGCAGACATAGCGCTTCGGGATTCTCTGGGGTGTAAGGCACTATATAAATGTAAAACGTTGCCACAGCAACCAGATGTCACACGATTCACTTGCGTAAGATGAACAACAGACACTTAGGAAAGGGAGATCCCATTTGTGCTTGCTTTTTTTGTTGTTGTTGTTTTTGTTTTTGTTTCTCCCTCTATATCAATATACTTTATTAAGTTTGAGACCAGCGAGGCTGCAGAGCAGCATTGTTCTCTGACGGTGCTGCAAGTTTTCCCCTGCTTGTGGTGGGGTTCGGGAACGGATACCGGTATCCGCTCTCGGAGAGGGAAACCTCGCCACGCTGAAGCGTTGCGAAAACGGGGTTGAAGCGACGAGCGCGTTCTCCGGGTTAGGCTTAGGCGCTGCCACCGGGGAGAGGCTGTGCCGGTGCGGGGGCTGGCGGCGGTGAGTCCCGGTGCGCCGGCTCCTTCCCCGGGCCGGGCCGGGCCCTCGCCGGGGGCGGGCGCTCCCCGCGGGAACTCCGCCTGGCGGTGCGGGGCGCGCGCCGCCCGGGCTCCTGCTGCCACCTGCCGGCCGCGCCGCGCGCACCGCTGCCGTGGCTTTCCCCCGCGGGAGGTGGGGGGGGGGGGGGGGGGCGGGGCAGGGGGACCGCTGGCAGCCGCGGAACGGAGCGACCGGCCGCGGAAGCGTCGGGGAGACTTGCCCGAAGAAAGACTTCTTTTTTTTCTTTTCTTTTCTTTTCTTTTTTTTTTTTTTTTTTTCCTTTTAAATATATAAAAATCTTATTTCACTTCGTTTGTCAAAACCCAGACATGCCACAGTTTGGCGTAATGTCCTGCCAGCACGGAGAGCTGGGGGCTGTTCCTGAGCGTGACACTCCTCGGCTTCGGGGCTGCAGAACTCCGCGCTGCAGCGATGTCACCCCTCTGCACTTGGACAGCCTGCGCTGGCATTTCTGAAAGAGGAGACGTTCTTCCCCTCTGCTCTGAGCAGTCAATGTGCTAAATACACCAGTGTTTAAACAACTGGAGAATTAACAGTTACATGTTTAAAATGGCTTGCGTATGCACTCTCACATTACACTTGTGTGTGTACAAGTGTATTTACAGTTCAGGAAACTCAGCTAAAAGGGTTAGAATGTTTTAGATGCAACATGTTAAGAGTATTGCTTGAAAATTGTCATTGATCAGAGCACAAGAAATCAGATGGCATCCAAGCACTCTAATTAAAACTTCCTGCTTTCGTTTCAGTCAACAATGTGGGAATTTCATATGTGTATCCTGAATATTTTCTTGATGTTCCAGACCTGGATAAGGTAAGTGCTTTTGTGGTACCTTCTAGTGTTCTCACTAGCACTAAACACTTACTGGATATGGCAAAAGTATTTAGGTTTGGTTAAGGTACCCAGGTAACAAGGTTTTCTGATTAGAATCAAGGGTTCAAAAAGCTGAGAGATTTACATAAGCAGCACAGCACAATTCAGATGCTGAACATCTTAGTTTTTTGTGTTGTGTGTTTTACATACTCTCCTTGCTTCTTCACTTTGTTTCTATTTCAGACAGATGCTCTGGGGTTGATATCTGAATACCACTCCTGTCCGTGGTCTCATGTGGCTGTCGTTCATGAACTGCTTTAGCTTTTGGGGGGGTTCTTAAGTGACTGAAGGGAAGCAAGCAACTTGAATGGAAACTGCATATTCCATAACACTGTTATGAAACTTCAATATGACCGTTTAAGACAACTCATAATGTAGGGACAATCTCTGTTACATTTGGTACATTGAAAACTCTGCTTATGAACAATCTCACTGGTGCATAATTTTGTTTCCAAAACCCCTGTAGCTCACTTTGTCAACTGTAGTTTTGTGTTTTCTGCTTAAGTATTGATAAACATATCTGGGTTTTGGTTCACCTTCAAATAAGCTTCATAATATGTAGAAAAAAAAAGTTGTTTTTTTTTTTTTTTTAAACCTGATGAATAAACTTTAAGTCACTAAAACACTGTTATGAAATGGTGAAGAGCAAAATATAGACATTGATTTAGAAACACGTCTAAAATATAAGAATTTACTGAAGTTCATAAATACTGCAAATAGTGTTAGGAAATACAGCGTCAATGTGATACATCTGTGTTGTTCTTTATTAGTATGAGCTACTAATCACAGATAAAACTTGCCCAAGATCAATTCACAGACTTTGCCTTGAAGGTCTGTCACTGTTCCTCATACTGAAGCAGGAAGGCAAGGAGTAAAAGTTGATGTATAAGTATAAGGTTTGATTTATCCTGGCAATTAAACCCAAATGATGTGTAAATATCGATCAAATAACTTAAAACAGAACAAAACCCAAAACTTTGTTTTCTTGCAGACTATCGACAGCATGATCAACATTAACGTCATGGCTGTTTGTAAGGTAAGTGTCCTGTTACCAACCCTTGTTTTTGATGTCTTAATTCAAAACCAGAAAACAATTGAAGTTCAGTTGTCTGAAGCAATTACTTTCACCTGTTGGACCAATCTTAGAGTAACTCAGAGGTGATGATTGTCGTATCAGACTGTTCTGATTGTTGTGTGAAATGTAATTTTTTTTGCAAAGATACTAATTAGCTATTTGGAAGAGCAGGGTATGTACACAAAACAACACTTAATGATTCATCATGCTTGTTGTTTTAGTCCTTCTTGTTAAATCATTCGTTCTTCTCCCCCTGTATCTGTGTTTCTTGGGGAGGGCAATCCTTATCTCTGCACACTTAAGGTTTTTGTACACTGTAGTGAGAGGACACTTAAATATTTTTGTGCGAAATATATGAGCAAGAAGGAAAACCAAGTTCCCAGAATACTGCATTAACTTTTGCAGTAGTTACCTTCCCTTTTTTATATTTAAACTGAAGTTTTTATTGGGAAGAAATCAACCTGACTTCAGGCTAAAACATATGGGTGTTTCCTTGTTTATTAACATGAGGCCTGTTCAAAAATTGGATTTTCGTCGTAGTATTTCAAAGCTTAAAAGGGGCAGAGGGAATAGCAGCTGCTTACATGACACAGGGAGTCAGTGTATTACCAGAGGGAGCTGAAGAAACTCCTTGTGATTATTCGCTGCTAAACCTTAACTTTCTCCTCTTATGCATAACAAAACTTGCATCTCCAGTGGTTGAAGGTTAACCTTTTCCCTGAAAGCCAAAATATTAGGTGTTTCAAAGCTGGCTCAAAAGATTTTACTTTCTTGCAGCTGTTCTGATTACGTCAAGTACTAAATTCATCTAGTATGCTGCTCTTGGGGAGTCTAGAATGTGTGTTGTTTCCATATGAGGAGGCACAGGACTTCTTGAAACAATGCTGCTGTAAGATTTTCACACCTTATTAAAACATAGGCAAACAGCAAAAATGCAACCCTTGCATGACTGAATGGGATTGTTAATATCAGCTTGCTGCTGCTAACTCAGTTTTGTGTGATTTATTTGACATCTTAGAACTACTTGTTGCAAAGTGAGAAATGGTACAACAGTGGATCTTCAGCAACTTTTCATCCTGAAAATGCCTGCTAACTTAACAATTTTAGTTGGCCAAGGATTGTGGCCCATGGTGTTTTATTGCACTACTGCAAGATTTTAATCAGAAAAGTCAGTTATTAACACACATCTTTGAAAGTTTCTCTTATGGAAGTCATTTAGCAGACTTTTTTAATGTTAGCATGACTACACCAGGTGCAAATGTGAAGAAGTGTTGTAAAGCATGGACCTCTTGGCTAGAAATTAGTGTAATCAGAAGAATGTCTCTGCTATGGTGTGACATCTGTGCTGTGCCAGCAGAGGGAGCGCACTATTCAGTGATTAAAGAATTTGGGGTGTCAGCCTTCCAGGAAGCATTTTGCTAGAATAGAGAAGTTACAGATGAGCTACTTTAATATGTATTTCTGAAGATGGTAGGCTAGAATAATCATTGAGATCTGCTTTACTGGATATGTACCTAAAATTCCAGAGATGCAGCCAAATTATATTGGTTTCCAGAATAAACTAATGCTGTTTTGTGGCTTGAGTCTTCGTGTTTATGATCAGTGGTGTTCTACTATTTAAGTTAACGAAATTGTCATACAGGTTCTTGTAAAATTTGCATTGTCAGCCTCTTCACATTCTAACGTGATTGTCTTCATGCATATGAAAACTTACTGAATATCTACTTGCTGTGTGTTAATAGTGTTTTCCCTTCTGTTCCAAAACTTTTTTTCTTGACCGTGAACAGCTTCTGCTACTGGGTGTAATCAGAGTTTGAGCATAAGCTTCCAGGCTTGAAAATGTTTCATCCTGCATGAGCCTATTGTGTAATTAAACAGTACGCATGCCAGATGCTTACTGTTTTGGGGAGAGCAGCGGACTTACCATCTGTAAGTCATTTTGTCAGGAGAACCCATAGAACTAGAATTATATAAATAATTTTAGGAAAATTCTGTATGTCCTTTCGCTTGGATATTTGGGACATCATCCTATGAATATCTAGTTCAGCTGATTTCATATCTTATCTAGGCGTATAAGTGCATTTAAAAAAAAAATAAAATAATTCTCGCTTCTTCCCTGATTAAAAACATGAAGTTTGGGATGGAAAAGAGCACTGAATTCTTTAGCAAGGAGATGAAGACCTGCTGAAGAGGTAAGGGAACAGGAGAAGCAAAGCAGGTTTTGCTGGTACCCAGTCAGGCTCTGGTCAGAGTTATCTCCAGATCCTCATCAAAGATGTTGCATAAATTATCTACTGTTATATTCTGGAACATTGCCATCCACTTCCTTGCCTTTGGGACCAAACTTCCTTAGTGCTTAAAAGGTAACAATATCCCATCTTCTCAATAACCTGCGCCATGTACCATCAGCACCACCTCTGCTGGACACCATAACTCTTCTGCCACACGTGTCAAATACTTCCAGTTCTGGCTGAAATAATCCTTAGGCTTGAAGTGGTAAAGTCAAGATGTTCAACACAGTTTAGTTCTGCAGAAATGCTAAGGTCTGCTTTGTTGCTACAAGTGTAAGCATTTTTGAAGGATAATGCTTATCCCTTGCCTTCCTTTTTGGGCAGCTTATTGGGTTTTCTAGGGGATATGCATCGTGTAGGAGAGGGTACAACGAGAGACAAGACCCCATCTTCACCTCACAGGATAAATTATCTGCCTGGTTGGTTCTGCTGTTTCATACTTTTCCCAACTATAGAGAATCTAACATATGAAATTTCTCCTAATGTTTGAGAACTTGTTTCACATCAGAGCTTTTAAACATGTTTCTTTTCCAAATCCTATCCTATGCTGTCTGTGCCCATCATGTCTTTAGAGCATTGATATGGATTAGGTTGTCCATGAACCCCACAATGTTGGGGCTGGATCAGTTTGGTGTGAAGTGTTGCGATTACTATGATCTGCCTTCAAAGCACCCTGTACACCACTGAAGACAAGCTATATAAAACTGTGTAAAAGATGTTGGAAATCTCATGTCTTGTAAAATAATGGTTAAAAACCCCAGCCAAGCACCACCCTGTCCCCTCCAAGCACAGTAGGTTCTTTTTCAGCTCTCTGGGAAATGTCACATTTTTATCGTGATGTGCAGTGCAGGAGTTACTCTATTCTTCATATAACATACAGAACGAGGAGTGCCTTGGATCTTGATGATGCCATAAACAGAATGAAGAATTTTTGTTTGTGGTATTTTCTCAGGAAAGCTTGAGACTTAATGCAGCCTTATACGAGGATTGAGTTGACAGATAAATAAGGAAGAAAATAGGGTAGTATGCGAAGTTTCGTGGTTCCTGTCATAAGCTCATCTCAGGCTTCTGGGGGGATGTAAAAAGCAGAACTTTTCTTTCATGATTCTTGGTGGCAGTTCAGGTAACATGGGTTTGTATGATTTTTTGATGCTCATTGCATTTTGAGACACAAACTAAAGGTATTTCTGACATTGAATAAAATATCAGGTCAAAAATTCTGGGGTTTTTCACTAACCAGCAAGTATTAAAGAGCCAAAATTATAGTTGCTCTGTATAATTTTCATCTATAGTTCCTTTATATCAACTGCATCTTCTTGTGTTGATTCATCATTGTATGCTACAGCCTTTGATTTCACCTGGAAAAACAATTAAACTTGATTTGACTGTTGGATTAATGTACTGAAAGCCAAGGATGCCAGACTTGCTGTCCCTTGGGAAAAACGGATAGGTCATGAGCATAGAGAATAGTTTCACATACTTTAGGGACCCCTTCTTTCTCCCTTGGAAGCTGCAAGAGGTATTTAGTATGTGTGGAACAGCAAGTATGTTATTTCTGTTAGCAGCATTGCAGTATGCTAATTGCATTGGGAGTGAGGCATAAACTTGTGTTCTCTTGAAAAATGAGTAGGACTAAATAGTTGAGGGAGTGCTGGCTTAGCGGTTGATTAAGCAAGGAGCTGAATTAGTTTGTAAGCTATTATGTTGTGGGGGAATGTAAATTTTAGACTTGCAGTCCAGGCTTCGGTTGGAAATCGGCATTAACAGAGGAAGGGGGAGAGTAAATTACATATATGTACATGCCTTGATGTCTGAGCTAATCTTTGTCTTGATCACCTTACTTATGTTTTATACTGAGTGTCAAATACAAAGGGATAATAGGCCTACAAGATTGAGGATTTTTATCATCACCGTGTCTGAGAAGCTTATAATTTGCTTAAGACTTCAAAATACGTAAATACTGTGTGTTGAACTGAGAGATCTAGTGTCAGCTGCCCTCTTAATGAAAGAGGAGCAAGAGGTGAATTACACCAGGTTGCGAGTCCCAGGCAGGACAAGGGAACAACTCTATCTACTAAGTCTGTAACTGCGAGTTTACGGGGAAAAAAAACAACAACAAAACCCACAACAATATAAAATTGAAAGGAGGAGAAGAAGCTAGCGTATTTGAGAAAGAGAGGAAATATTCTTTTGCAGACCTGTGTGTAGAAAGAAGAAAAGCCTGGGGAGCAATAACCCTGAAAGACAGTAGGAAATGACATCTCTCTCCCAGGAGTGTTCAGAAGGGCTAGTGCAGCCTAATACTGGGTAGAGGTACCTTACCATAAATCAGACCATAGTTACTTGTGCACTGCTAGAACCCTATGTGAATCTTTGTGTTTGCTGTGTATTGGAGAGGATCACAGTAAGTGGAACATAATTCTGAGGGAAATGGCAACACTGACTTGTGCGAAGAGGTCACTCTCTGTGTGTATTTCAGTCTAGTCAAGAGGTTTCTTTACATTTATATTCAAAGTCATAATTAAAGGGAGGATGACGATTTAGCCAAGTACATAATATCGGTTTATAACAGAGAGGGACAGTTGCCAACACTTGGAAGAGGAGCGAGAGTTCTGTGAAGGTAGTCATGAATATCATTCAGATGGTCCAGAGGGAGAAGTTAAATGCTGTGGTTTCCCGCCTTGCTGACTTTGAACTTGAGAGAATGATACACAGGAAGCCGTAACAAAGGAAATGTAGCTGTGATAAATACTTTTCAGCAATAGTCAGGGAAGCACTTGGGATTTTTCTTCAAACTACAAGTAACTTGGGGAGATTTAGGAAGTCCTGGACTTCTGTGGCTTTTTGTAGATTTGAGATTGAGACAAATACGTACTCCACATCTTGAAAAAAGAAAGTTCAGCCTTCTTTATTTGAGTAGTCTTTTTCCTAGGTAAAGGGTGAGGGGAATAGAGATGCTTATTTTTAGAGATTTTCCTCATAAACTGGAATCAGAAAGTTTGTGACTCTAAACAGGGCAAACTTTCCCTCCTAAAACTGTGCACTAACAATGAACAGGGCTTGCAGCATGCTAGGTTCATAGTTCCCTTTCTATATCCCGTACCCCTTTCTGGTTACTGACCTTGCCGCGTGGGTTACTGTGTGATTTTCTGTTGAACTGACATCAGGTTTACTTGCCAGTTTTTACAAACATAAATTGTTCTTGTTCAGCTTGAGGCATGAGCTGCATTAAGAAGTTATTGTTTCAAAAGAGAGACGTTAAAAAACCTTAATAGTAGATGCTGAAAATAGGTTTCACGATTAATTTAACGACCAGTGCATGGGTACAGTTCCTTAGTTCTTTCAGTGTCCAGTCTGTGGGTGAGTGTTGCATAGGCATGGTGTCAGTTAACTGTTTGTTAAAGAGCCAGTGCATTTGTGAACTTGTGTGAATCCTCTGCCCAGGCACTATGAATTATCTTAGAGCAGCAGTTATGGTTTTGTACATGAGTGGATGCATCACAGGGAATTGCTGATTTTTAAAAAGTTGTGTTGCTTTGGATTGTTATCATTCCACCCTACATTCATGAATGAGATCTGAAGGAAGCTTCACAGTTGCATAGCAAAGTAGAAAACTTGTCCAAGTTCTCTACCTTCAACTTTTGTTGTACTTGCAGAGGCTTAATTACAGATAATTATACCTTTTGTGAGTAGAAAGAGTGACTTGCAGTCATAACATCATACTATAGAATGATTTGTCTCTATACATATACATAAATATACAACTGTGGTGTTAGATTTCTGACTTTGTATAACAATTGTGTGGCCCATAAGATGTGAAGGATGACTTTGAATATTTACTTCAGCTTTTCCTACTGCATTTTAGTAGTCTGAGTAAATATCGCTTGAAAAGCATTCAAAACTTTACAACTTATTGTTACTTCCCTAGGCTCTGCTCCTGAGGTATTGCTTGGATTGGAGTGAGAAAAGACTACAACTCGGTGATCACTAGAATAGGAGATTTTTTATTTTTTTTTTCTGAAGAAAAAACACTGGAAATACATGGTTATAACTTCTGACTATTTGTTAGTCCTCCAGTAGGAGCTTTTAAGTGTGGCACCAGTTTCAGAACATAAATGTAGCCATATGACTGTGCATTTTTGTATCTGCAAATAGGAATTTCTGATTCTTTAGACTGAAAGTGGTGTTCCTTTTTCCAAAGGTAGAAGACAGGTCTGGTGAGGAAGAGTAGACAATATAACCAGTGCTTGCCAGGCATGTAATAAATGCAGTCGCAAATAAGCGGACATCAAGAAATGATGGCTGCCTGTAAAAGATTAATGCAATGGTCTGTAGTGAATTTGTAAGTTAGCTATTTGCTGTGAGCATCATGGAACTTAAGAGCTGGAGGGTTAGATCTGAAAGAAGTTGACTTAAAAATAATGCAGCCCTCCAAACGAAAGGAGCTATACCCCAAACTCTACAGTAGTATTATGTGTATATGTGGAATAATTGAAAAACAAACAATCAAAAAAAATTTCAAGAACTACTGCATCATGATTGTGAGCTAAACATAACTTTTTGCCATGCTACGTAAATTATAAGAGATTAACAACTTCTGATGTCTAGGAGACTGTCCTGAGCAAATTTCTCAGACGTGCACACACACACATTGTCACTATGGTGTAATGCAAGCCTTTAGAAGGAAAGAACAGTTTGCTTTGGATGAGCTGGCAGTTTTCACATAGCTTAGTGTCTGGCTATTTGTCTGAAATTACCTGAGCCTTTGGAGTCTTGGGAACATTCAGATTTTCATCTGCAGCACTGGTATTTCTGTGAAAAGTAGTATTTGTTCAGAAAAAAATGGTTATGTGAAGGAAGCCTCGGTGAGTTCTGTAACCACCAACTGGAGACTCTTCCTAGGGTAGTTCCCAACCTCTCCTTTAGGTTTCCTGCCACTTTCTTCTTCCTTTTTTGATTGGTTTCAGAGAAGGAAACACTACCACAGAGTTCTCTGGCATCCTACGTGTTAATTCCTATAAACTTAGTCTTGCAATGCTTTGGCATTTATGAAATACATCCCGTTACAGAACTGGCTGTCTCTAAGACCTAGCTAAAATTTGGATTCTTTATCTGGGAGATGTTTATTCAATTCTAGATGTTTGTTGTTGAACTGCCTATTTCATAATGGCACGTCTGAGATGATAGCTATTGAAGACGAGCATTAACCAGTTTGGCTATTTTGGATAAAAATCATGCAAGCACGTATGGACACTGTTATTAGTGGAAAAACTACATTTCTGCTATAGATTGTTTTTATTTGAGTTAATGCTGGGAATATTTTACATGTGTGTACAGTATATAAATTTGCCAGACTTGAATACAGCTGCAGAATGGCCTGCCAGCATTTTTCCAATAGTGCTTCTGCACTGCTGGAACAGTCTGAGTGTGGATTTGGCCGGGTGAGGTGAGACTGACTCAGAGAGCTGCCTTCTGTTATTTCATTCTTTTAAAAAATGATATTCTTTTTCTGTACATAAAGATACTGAATATTTGTATATCTCTTTTCACACATCACAAGATGTAAAAATGCAGAGAGGAAAAAGTTTTGCCTTGTTTCACATATTTTTTAAGTACCCTGAAAATATTATTTTTAATGGACACAAATGGAAGTGATGTTGAGTATGAAATCCAGTTTTGCCAGCAGTGCTTTTCTGACAGAAAAGCTGAACTTTAGAAACAGACTATTTAACAGAGCTGGTGGTGAGAAACTTCTTGATTTCTGCCTGAATTGTGTACCTATTGTTATCTCAGCTGTCAATGGCTTCGTAGTTTTTCAGTTTATGTAAGTCAAACAACTATTGTAGCATATTTTTGTGTGCTCTTGTTTGGGTAACAATAGTAACCAGCAGGTTTGTGGTACGCTGTTAGAGCTGCTTGGTGGATTGCAATGTGGATTTAGACTATGAATGCATTTGTGTGGATTTATGACAGAGTTTCAAATGTGGGGTCCCCTCTCATTATAGTGGGAGATCCTGTACTGGTTTTTCAGGCGATCTATGTGTTGCCTGAAGGAAGGCAATTTCAGTCCACGCCCATATGTCAATCTGTGGAGTTGATATGTAGCATTACACTGCCCTGAGAGGTGAGAAACAGTATGCTGCTTTTTGCCAAGGGGTCTGTGGGAGAGATTATAAAGCTTGCACCAGATTAAAGATCTGCCAGTCTTGAACTAGTCTTGAAATCAGCCCAAATCATTCTTTATCCTTTAACATTAAAATAAATAGTTGTTTCCACATCTCTTTTGAAGCATTAGTGTTTGAAAAAGCTCATGTATCTTTAGACTTAGAGGGGTTTTTTTTGTTTTGTTTTGTTTTTTTTTTGAAGTTGCATCGGATCTGTTTAGCTTGATGTTTACTGACTCTGAATATTTAGTTTGACTTCTGGGGCAGTGCTGAGAGTTAAATATGTCAACAGCCGACTTCATGGAAGTGAGGTCTGTTCAACTCCTGTGTGTACGGCCCCTTATCGAAGCTGTCATGCTGCATGGCTATGGCAGAATCTATTCTAAGTGAGAAATGCCAATAAAATACAAAACACAGCCCTTCTCTACTGTTTTCTTTGTGTGTCAACTGCAATCAATTGAAATTTTGTTTTCTTTTGTGATTTTTTTTTTATTCCTGAAAGAGTATGTTTTATAATTTAAAAATAAAAACAGAAAACCCCAAACCCATATTCAGTCATATGCAAGGGCTAATGCAGTGGTGATAATAATATTAATAGTTTGCTACAATAAGATTTATTTCTTTGTAATGAAAGTGCTTACAGGTGTTTTGGGCTCCTGTATATGCTGATGTCCTTTTCTGTGTGTGTGTTTTTCCTCACATGCTACCCAAATGTTTCATGTTTTAAGCTATCTAGGTAATTTGGTATCAGTGGGAGTATCGTTACATTTTGGTGCCATTAGTATTGTATTACCCCCTCACTGTGTTCTCACAAAGTTCTCGAACTTTGCTGGAACACCTTTTAAAGAAGTGAAAAGTGGTAATAATTTATATTTCTTGCCTGAGCTGTCTTTGGTGTCAGAGACGTGACATTTATTAATAGGGTTGGTTGGGGCAGGGTAGTATGTGGCACAAGCTGAACTTTATGACATTGTTTCTTAAAGGCAGTTTTGGATTTAAACTATATTTTAGGATGATGTAATCAGCAGTAGGAAAACTAACTATTTCACACTACCTAAAAATTTGTCAAAGTTTGGATCAGTGCTTTGTGTCCTTTGTCAGAGCTGCTCTGTCTGTGGGAAGCTTGTTTTAGGATTACTGCTCTGGAGAATCCTTCACCCAGGTTGTAAATAAATTGCTCAAAGTCATAATGAAGGCAGGAGCTTCAAGAGCAGTGAGGAGGTTTGCTCGGCTACTTTGCTTGTGGGGGGTGTAGATTCTTCAGTGTGAAAACGTCTATGTAGTCTGCAAAAAAATTTGGAGGGTCTTAAATTTCTGCAGGTAACATAATGTAGGAAACTTGTCTTCACTAGTTCTGCCCAGTGCTCTTGCTGCTCCACAATTTATTTTTAACTTAAAATCAGCAGTTCAGTAAGCCTAGCTGAAATGCATTGGATATTGTCTTGAGTCTTCGCACAGGGGGTAGATTTAGTCTGTCTTGAGGCAGACAGGTGTTTTTTGTGGGAAGAGAAAGACCATACATACACCGTAGTACTCTGGTGTTTTAATGCTCTTTAGAGGCCACGGATGATGCAGAGCGGTGAAGAGATTTTTTTGTTTACTCTCATTGTACTTATGCTACTAGCTGGATGGGGCACACGCTACTTGACAGAGCCAAGTTATCCAGGTAGAATAAAAATAAACTGCCTACGCAAAGTATGGTCTCTGCTTCCCCGAGCCTTGGTTGGGGTGGAGGGGGTGGCAGCTGCTTCTGGGAGGAAGGGAGGCTTCCCTCCGTCTCTGGCTGTCTGGTGTCTGCTTTCTCAGCCATCATGAATGTTTTCTTTTTGCAGATGACACGATTGGTGCTGCCTGGCATGCTGGAAAGGTGAGTCACACTAACACTATCCAGACAAAGTCATCATTATTTATAGGGGAGAATCCTTTCTTGAAAAATTCATTACTGTGACTAATCAGCCTAGGCTCCATGTTTTAATGGCAGAGTAATGCTGGGTGAGTCACGCTGATGGTGCATGAATCATCAGACGGTGGAAGCCTTTTCCACTCGATTCCCTCTTTATTTTTCCTCTGCCTTCTCCACTGTTGTGGTGATTCCTTTTAGAACAGAATTAAAAAGCCCGTCTGACTCATCAGCACTAACTCAACAACCTGCTATTCTGAGGGGGTGGTTACAGTTCTTGGGAATAACCTTCTTAAGGCTATTTCTCTAAGTCATTGTAAGTAAAATGGATGCAAAGAATATGTTCTCATTGTACAGTAGGAGGTATATTGAGGAAAGTCTGTGATCATTTGGAAAAATAGAATCGGAGACCAGCTCTTTAAAATAAGAGTTAATGCACACCACTGTCACCGTGGAAGATGTGTACTGACTTCATAGCTCACTCCCAGGTGAAACTAAGAGGTGCACAGTTTCTGTGTAGCCCCTCCAGGCTGTTTTCTAGCTGATGTTGGCTGTCCTAGCTGTTTGCTGTCTCTGTTGCGGTGCTAACCCCGACTTGCTGGGGGTTGTCCTAGGGCAGGCCTGAGGTACACTTGCAATACTGAGGAAAGCTGTGTAGAACCATGCATGACAGTCGCCATGACATTGCCTCCAGACGAATGTTGTAGGAGGAGCATATATATATATGGGGCAAACCTCCAACACTGACAAAGATTAAGAAAAAAAAAAATGGTGTTTCTTGTATCATCCCACTATCTGGGAGTCTTCATTGCAGATTAGGATTCAATTATTCAAATGTTGCACATCTAAAACTAAGATTCTTCGTAGGCACAAACTATCAGAGCTAGTGGCCAGTATGGCTGTTAAGGTCTAGTACATCAGAGTGATGGTGAGCTTAGATTTTTTTAGTTTTAACTAAAACTAAATAGGAGTTTTTAACTAAAACTAAATAGGAGATAGGAGTTTACTAAAGAAACTTGAATTAGAAAAGAATACCCAAGACAGAGCTCTGGGGCGGGAGTCTGTAAAGCTGGAGTAGAGGATGAGGATTATAGTAGAGTGGTGGTAGCTACTCAAGGTTTGTAGGTCAAAAGTTACTCCTGCCCATGTACTATTATTGATAGATAGAGACTTGCCTTTTGTGAAACCACCGCCCTCTGAAGATGCCAACATGCCAACAATCCTTTCTAAGGATTTAATGTTTTGTTACTCATTTTTGGAACTTTGAAGCTCTAACAATTTCTTGCCTCAGTTTCTTCTTTGTCTAAAGAAATGTTGTAGCTTTCCAGTTGGCAGAGTTGATCTATTCAGCTTCGTAGGACAGAATGATATACACTCTACTTACAGAATATCCTGTACATGTTTTTCTGTTACATGTTAACGTGGGTAAGATGGTTTGAATGAAAGGCAGCAAACCAGGATCCTGCTGACTTCCCTTGAGCACCCTATGACCTAACTACATGATTACCTCTGGAATCTCAAGCATAAATGTTCAAAAATAAGCTTGGAGATAAAAGATGAGTAGTGGTTAAAAAAAAAAAAAAAGGTACACATTATTGTACTTTTTCCTGTGAGCAGGCAGCCACTTTGACTGCTGCATTTGAATGAAGGCTTTGGTTTCTGTCCCAGGGAAAAATATTTGAAAAAGCTTCCATTTTATATTTGGTTTTGTGAAGTCAGTTGGGTTTGCAGTGCACAGAAGCAATGTCTGCAGCTGCCAACTCCTGCATAGTCATAGCTTACAGGCCATTAACACTGCTGAGAGTCTGTAACCACAGAAGGACATGGATGCCCAGGAAATCCAAGAGCATGAACTTGGCTGCTCTTCAGGCCAACCATAAATTTCTCACATGGGACCACAGCTTAGGAAAAAAGGCTCCAGGCTCTAAGAATAAAACTAGATTAGGAATCCCATCGTTATCCCTCACTTGTTCAAGGAGTTGTTGAGTAGATAGATATGACGTAGTATGCTATAGCATCTTGCAGCTATAGAGCCTACTTTTATGTATTTGAGTGTTGGTTTTATGACAATGTATTACAAGGCATAGAGAAACAGAGCAGACTTTAAATGCCTTGTATCCAGGTCTGTAAGGAGAAAACACAACTGCATCTTAGTGTATCTGTTACTTTTTATTTATAATAAACATAGCATTAGATGAATGCCACTTCTGGTAATGGCATTTAGATTCTCTGCTGTGGCTCCTCTCCTGTGCTCTGAACACTTAAAGTGACAATTTATAATCTGCTGCTTCTTATTACACTTAAATGAGCAGTTCCTCTGTAAATTTTCAGGCTACTGTCTGAAGTGGGAGACTCATACAACTGAAAATCGAGGCTTGATGTCTCTGGGAACAAAAAAAAATCCCCACCAACAAAAATCGGTTGACTGTTTCTAGACAAATATCAAACTATGGTATTTATTGCCAGGGAAGTAGCAAGTGCATAATTACATTACAGAGGGAGCTTGCTCTTTCCACTTGGTGTGCAGCTGGAGCAGGCGCTGGTTGCCACGGCAACAGGGAGATGGCTAAATATAGCTTCCCTGGCACTGGATCGCTTAAGGTAGAATGATGGGGAGGTGTGAGGGTGTGGGCCTAGCTCTTTTCATCTTGATCAACTTTTTTGTTCATCAAGTGTACAGTTGAGTTGGATGAAGCCAAAATTTCTTTTTGCTGCGCTGATGCTTGCGTAGTTCTGCAGGTCGCCCCACTAAAAACATTTCTTCTGCAGTTCCTCTAAGAAGCAAAATTGTAGTTGGAGTAACTGGAAGCGTTCCCCCTACATGCACACTTCTCAGTTTCCTTTTATCTGGAGATTTTAAGTGATGAGCTTTTAAGGCTAGGAGTGCTTTCTTTATAAAGAAAAAAAAAAAACCACAAACCACAAAACTCACAGTGGAATTGACTGCTTCAAAGAGATTGATACATGGAGCTTCTGCAAAGGGCTGCTATTAATTTGTTTTGTTTCCAAGAGGATTTTCTTCAGCTGGGTCAGACCATTAATTCACTGCACCTAGATGATGGTCGCTACTGCTGGAAAGTTGCGATCTAGCCAGACGCTGGGAGACCTGTGCTTTACAGCCTGAATGCCAACCTCTGTTCTAAAGCTTCAGTGTGTTTTATAAGCATGAGGCTCATGTTTATCCATATAAATGCCTACCCCTTTCTGAATCCTGTTAAGCTTTTGTCCTCAATTAAGTTTTGTGGCAAGTACTCCCGTAGTCTGAGTATGGGAAGAGCACTTCCTTTTTATCGGGTCTAGATTTCAATCTTTCATTTAAATAAATGTCATCTTTTGTGTTCTGAGAGGATAAATCAAGATCTTGATCTCTGTCATTCATTAGCCTGTATACTCTTATCATGGCTGCTCTTAATAGTCTCTTAAATAGCTAAATTGAACCAATCTTTTCACCTCATCAATGTATCAGGATTTTTTTTTTCTTCTTTTCCCCTTTCTTAAATCATCAGGTTCTTAATATTTCTGTCCTGTACTTGGAGGGATAAAAGTGTTCAGTGGACTGTAATACAAGATTTCAGTGCTAGTTCTGTCTCTGCCATTCCCACCATCCTGTTCTTTGTCTGGTTTTGGTGACTGCTGCACAAAAGAGAACTCCCTGTGGACTTCGTTCAAGTTTTCCAGGGAGTGGATAGTTGATTTAGAGTCCTGCAAGGTTTGTGATTAATTCACATTATTTTCTTTAGTATGCATTGTTGATTTTGATAATATTGATCTTTTTCATCTGTGATTCTGTAGTCTGTTCACAAAGGAGTCTGAGCTCTTTAAAAAGTTCCTGATAGTATTCTCCAATCTGGTAATCTCTTAAAAACTGGCTGAATACTCATTTCACTGCTAATCCCCATTTGAGCTCATGAATAAATATCACAAGCACCACCTGTCTTGATATGAAAAACTTCTGGCATCAACTGTTAACGTTTTGCTGTTGTGAAAATTCATTATTAATTTGTGGTCTTATTTTCTGCATACTACATATTTTGATCCACGTTACTACTTTATTTTACCAACCAAGCCTTGCAGATAACTCCTGAGAAATACAACAGACTTTGCCAAAGATGTCTGAAATGATTCTTTTCTGTCACGTTAGCCATCTCATTTCTAGAGGTGAATCAATCACAGATTCCATTCACACTAGTATCATAGCAGAAGCCATGTTGGTTTGAATCTATTGTCATGATTTTCAGAGTTATATTGTTTGAATTTTTACTGCTCACTTAAACTCAATTGTTTGTTTTTAAGATGATTACTTAAATCATTGTGGCAGCAGCAGCATAGGGTATATCTAGATGAACAAATACGATGAGAAAGTCATATGTGAATCTGTAGGAGTTGAGCTGCGTGATGCCTGCCTGTGTGCATGTTCTCCCTCCACGCTAAACATGGCATACTTAGTACGTTCAGGTAAACTGCCTTGAATTTACTACAGGGTAAGAAGTAGCAGAAATGCATCTTTCACTGTGTTTGGACTGTCTGATAGCACCTTCTAACAGTGTTCTTGCTCTAATTTCCCTGAAGCTTTTAAAACTAATTCTTCTGTAGTTATCCACTTAATATCCTCCATGCTATTTTAAAACACTTTTTTTTTTTTTTTCCCCCAAAGATATGTACACAGGCTTCTAAAATGTTCTTCTAAAATCTACTGTATTTAAGCAATAGATGCAGATACTTCCTATCCTGAAGATGCCTCATGAAGTAACAGTTAGAAGATGAAAGGGATTATCAAAGTGTAAACTAGACAACAAACTTGTGTCTCCATTTCCGCCACCTTAGTGTGAGATTTAGAAGTTGCTTTTTCGACTTGTACTCAATCAGTGTGGCATAGTTTAGCCCAGTGTGCGTGTTTATGTATCTGTAGAGCTGATTCTCCTGCTATATTGACCTTGGAGTTGTTCCTGATTTATACCAGCTCCTTGAATACTTACATTGAAGTCATATTAGTACATTTCAATTTAGGATTTGGTCAGGGTTATTAAACAGATCTTAATCTCAGTTGCATCCTAAAGGTTTTCTTTAAGCTTGCAGTAATTTTCTGAAATATGAAAGATGTTTCCTTTATTTCATGATAATATATCTTCACTGCCTTTCAGATCAAAAGGGGTAATCTTGAATATTTCCTCAGCTGCTGGGATGTATCCAACTCCACTGCTGACTCTTTACTCTGCAACCAAGGTAAGTGTTCTTTTCCACACTGAAGTCAAGTGTCAAACATAAGCCAACACTACAGGAATAAATGTTTTGGTGTCCATCTAGTGGTGCTTTCATGAACTAAAAGTACTGAGTTTGTAACTTAAATCTTTTCAATAGTGAAAGCTGGAAGGTTGAGAGAAAAATGAGTGCAAGGGTTTACTGGCATGGAAACGACTATTTTATGTATTTCATAATGCATTCTACTTTTACATGGGAAAGGATGCTAGTGTACTAAGCAAGCTTAGTGTGAGGTTGAGAAAGGGCATTGACTTCAGTTTAACATGCTTTCTTGTTTTGACTTTGAAACTTTTTTCCCCCTAATCTTACTGAATATATGTATCTTCAGTATATATGTATATATTTATTTAAGTAGGACTCCTCTGGTACTTGCTGACAGCAGACATTTGTCATCATTTTTTATTAGTTGCCTTAAGTCTAGCGTTTCAGGTAGGAGAAATGATAGAGCTCTAGGGCCTCACCATTACCAAATAGTCAACCTCTCTTGATCTGCTGACCATACATCCTCCTAATGTAGCCTAGTATGTCATCTGATGTTCTTGCAGTGCGTGGATTATTGGCTTGTCGTCTCCCTGGCAGCCACCATAAATTCCAGGTTCTTTGCAGCAGGGGTGCTACTTGATCAAAATTAAGGCGTGGTGTTATCCCGCTCTGTATGCAGAAATTTGCACTTCACTGTCAGTCAACAAATCTCATGATGTTTAACAAATCCCAAGTTTATCAGGGTCTCTCTGGACTGAAGTTCTGTTGTGTCAGCTGCTCCATGTAATGCTGTCATCTGCAAATTTGCTGAGGGTGTGCTCTGTCATCATCTTGGTCACTGATAGGAGATACTGAAGAATATGGACCTCAGTATTGATCTGTAGGGTTCTCTGCTTCTTATCAGCCAGATGTCAAGCTGTTAATCATGGCCCTCTGAGCCTGGTGGTCCAACCAGTTTTCAGTCTGACCAGAAGTTTGTCCTTTCAGCACATAATTGCTCAGCTTCCAAATGACAATGCTGTAGAAGATGGTGTCAGAAGCTTTGCTGAAGTGAAAATACACCTATACACACGTGTGTGCACATATAGTTTATATATATCAAAAATCTGTTTCCCTTGTTTACAAAACTAGTCCACTCCTTTTGTAGAAAGCAATGTAGTTGATTTGCTGTTGGTAAATCTGTTGACTGTTTCTGATGTACCATCTTGTCCTTTATGTGCTTGGAAATGAATTCCAAGAGGAGAGCTCCATGATTTGAGATAAAGCTGACAGGATCATTCTTGCCTCGTTGAGGAGGGATTGTTAGCCCTCTTCCAGTTGTCAAAGACCCCTCCCAGTTTCCATAGTTTTTTAGATATTTTAGGCAGCAGGCCTGTATACATACAGACTAGTTCTTTCAGCACTCTTGAGTGAACCCATCGTGGCTCCATGGATTTGAATACATCCAGCTTCTCCGAGTAGTCCAGAAATTGTTACTGCCTCTGCCTGTTCCTTTCATTAAACAAAGCTGGTGCATGCAGAGGCGTGAGAGCAGGCTTTGGCTATGCAAGGGCAAGAGAAACGTTGAATGCTTTAACCTTTTTCTATCCTTAATCTCTAGGTTGTCTCTCTCATCCATCAACAAACTCCTATTTCTCTCAAATTACTCTTGAAACTAGTGTACCTGTAGGATCCTTTACTGCTGCTCTTAATGTCCTTTGCTAGTCTTTTCCTAGCTTCAATGTTATTCCAAAGTACCCACTAGGATTTTATGTTCCTCTTCTGTGTCTGTCTCCTTGATTCTGTCTCTCATATGCTCATTTTTAGTTCATCAAGAAGCTCCTCACTTAGCCTAACATTCTTTTTACTGAAATTTCCAGTTGTCTTCCACAATAGACTAGTTTATTTTGCCAGGCTGTAAGTTACTACTCTAGATCTACATTTTACGTTCAATTTATCTGCTCTGGCTTCTCTTTGTGTCACTAGGACAGTTTTGTCTTTCTGCAGCTGATCTTATGTTTTTTCCAAAGATACTTATACAGGCTTCTAAAATGTTCTTCTAAAAGATTTCCAGTTAATGCTGTAAAGACAGGATACACAGGTACACAGTATGGAACTGATGTATACATGATAAAACTAAATGTAGGAGACATTTACACTGGTATTAAAGTAGTATGACACTACAGCTTTTTTAGGTACACTTGGTAATTACCTTAACTATTCCAAGGATTTCAGTCTAAGCAGAACCTTGACAGGATGAAGAAACCTTCAGTAGTAGCATTCATGTCAGAACAGACCTATCTTTCCTCTAGACTCTCAGTAAAAGTCTAGACATCATGAAAGACTGAATTAGTTTTACCTGGTAAAATTTGCTCTTGAAATAGCTGTTTCCTGAGAGCACAGTTCTCTGTTTTAATATGAAAGGTCACTTGAATTGTGGCAGTGCCTTCAGCTTTATAGAATGAATTGAGCTTCTGATTTTACTGATAATATGCCTTGCACTGCTTTGGTTAGTCTTTTTTCAATGAGAATCTCAAATATTTCCTCCCCTGCCCAGAAGAAACTCAATTACAGGTTAAGTAATCTGCCTGTTCTCAGCTGCTCGTCTTCTACCACAGCAAGATTAGCAAGCATGAAAGTGACTTCCCTAATGTAGCTGTAGAAAGACTGTATCTGCAATTTCTAGGGTTCTCTCCCTCATCTATATGGAGGGGGTTTAAAGCATAGTATCCTTCAGGTCTAGGTCAATGGCTTTGGCTAATTATCAGGAACAGACGCGGTCCAACTCTTTAACCTTCCCATGGGGAATTCCGTATTTTACAATGAACCATGACATTTTTAAAGGAATCATAGTCCTATTTTTGACAGACTTACCTATCTACCATTAATATTCTTTACAAGTGAAATATGAATTCCCTCCGCCACGTCTTTAGTATTTAGGTTTGTTACTGGATATCCAAGGAGAATGGATATCCAGTAATCTTAATGCAATGTTTATCTGTTTATTTAGGGGATGCTTAACTAGATGGCATTCTTAAAACTGTTTTAAGTTACAGGCTGCTGCGGGGCCTGAGCATCTGGAGGTAGAAAACCTACCTTGTCTTGAAATAAATTCTTCAAGAAGAAAACCTCTAAAGCTTATCTGGATACCGGAAGTTGCTTTTTCATATGTAAAATGAACATTCTCTTTGTTGCGAGCTCTCTGCAACCAGTAAAGATGACAGCCCCTTTATACTATCTCTCCATATTTGAACTGATTTCAGGGCTCTATCATGTAGAAATAGTTAGACATTTGAATCATCAAAGCCCTTTGATTAACACAGTATAGTTTTAAATTTATTTTTAATAGATTTTTTAATATACTCTGTGCAGTTATCACACATACATCTGGCAACTGTGTGCAGGGACTGCACCGAACTATTTGTGTCTATGCAAGTGCCTTATTGTTGCAATAGCATAACTGGCTCATTGAATCTTCGCTGCTAGGCCTGATTTTCAGAGACTTCTTGAATACTGGATTTCATTAAGAACTTATACTTGGTGGAAAGGGAGAAGGAAACAACAGTTGAACAGAAGATAGACCTTTTTGGTTTAATGAGCCTCCTTCTAGCTTGTACTTGAAGAATAAAAGGACCTATCTGCTACACAACAAAATCTAGTTTTCTTTCAGATCTTGTGTACACTCAGAAAAGTGTCTAAAGTAGCATGGGAATGTTTCTTTTGCTTCTTGTATAGGCTGAGTGCAGTAGGATGACCTTAATAGGAAAAACACTGGGCACTGCAAACTTTAAGCACTTTCAGTTAATCTTGGGGTCATGGTCAGCAAAGGAAGACTGTAAAGAAAGTGCAATACTGTTATTGCTGTTTGTTTTGAAACTAATCCAAAGCAACTGCTTCCTAAGTACGTGAATTAACTTATTTAGTATTTATTTTAGCTTCAAGCATGAGTAAGATTATTTAGTTCCTTCAGCTGAAGGTACTCCATTCATCCAACTTGGCTGCATTGTTTCACTGAAACAAGAAACCGTAGCAGAACCTCATTATTTTGTGTCTCTGGACTGCAGGAGGGCAAAGTGGAAAGGTGGTTTAAAAGATCTCCCGGAGGGGGAATCTGTGCTGGTTTGAACTGCTGAGTAGCCTTGGGTTATTAGTACAATACTTTCTTGGCACAGTTATGGAGGCAGCTGTATCAGATATGAGGGCATTTTGAAGGCAGGTAATAGCATCTACCTTTTAAAGCTTTTTCACTTTCTTTAAACTTTTAGTCTTGTAATTTATAAAACTTCCAGAAGTTTGTAAGGTAATCTGTGGAGGTGGACTTCAGGACTAGGAAGAAGTTTCACCAAAGGCTGGCATTTCTTAGAAGTGTAAAGGCAGAAGACAAACTATTTAAACATTATGTATTAAAAACCACGCACAAGAGAAACCTACTTAAATCACCCTTAAA
Organism: Chlamydotis macqueenii; assembly: GCF_036417535.1. Lineage (NCBI taxonomy): Eukaryota > Metazoa > Chordata > Aves > Otidiformes > Otididae > Chlamydotis > Chlamydotis macqueenii. The sequence continues at coordinate 45,917,084 of NC_141560.1, read as the reverse complement.
AAAAAAAAAAACCTAAGGAGATTACATAAGTAGCGAACCATGTGAACATAGAAAATCTTATTTTCCTTTTTTAACTAGACTTTATATAGTAAATCTAGTTCCTTTTTCTTCTAAATTAAAAACTGTTTTATTTGTTTAGATTAAGCCTCATCTATGTAAAAATGCATCGTAAGCATAGGGTTTCTATTCAGACTATGCAAACTTTCTTTGAAAACCTAAGGTTTTTCACTTTGAAAACAGGAACTATAAATAGTAATTCAAATATGCTTACGAAAACCCACGAACTATAGTTTCCGCTTTAATGCATAGCATGGTGTATGTTTCTCTTTTTTCTCTCTAGGCTTTTGTGGATTACTTCTCCCGAGGCCTCCATGCAGAATACAAGAGCAAGGGCATCATTGTGCAGGTGAGTATTTTGTTTCATGCAAGTGTGGTTACCACAGCAACATCGGTATCTTGGTAACAAAAGGGAATCAGCATATTATTTTATTCATGAATATGTGACACAGATTAAGGATAAGGATTTCCTTTGATCCCATCAGCAGCTTTCTTAAGTTACACTGAAACAATGCGTCTTGAAGGAACAAAAAAACATGGGTGGTATGTGGTTTTGTGTTGGTGGTTTTCTTTTGTTTGTTTTTGTTTTAGCTGATGGTGGTAATCGAACCTTTAAGTAGAAAATATTCCATAAAACTGTGTGCAGCTGCAGAATATGTCTTTGCACAAAGTAATCTACTGGAATGCACTTTTGGAGTGCATTTGTATGGAGTTTCAATGGGTAACTGCTCAACAGACTAGCATAGTAGCAGTCCATTCCCTGCAGTGTCAGTGAATCAGCTGCCAGTGTAAGCATAGAGGCAAGAACAAACAAAAGCCTCAAAGACCCTTTGTATGTAATAGATGACTTAATTTTCCGACAGCTTTATGGAATTTTGCTTTAATATCACTTCTCACATACTCTCAGTGTTTGCTTCCAACATGTAGCTGGAATTTCCAGCTTTGGTCACAAACACTGATGTTTTCATTACTTATTAGACCTGTTGCTCTCCAGAGGAATAGTCAGTTCCATAAAGGTGGTGTAAGACCTTACCCGTACTGTGAATCAGTGGTGTATCTTTTTAAAATTCAGTTAGAGATCTTCCTACAAACAGGATTAGCCTATGTCCATGCCTGTCATTTCCCTGTTCTGTATGGTGGTTCTCAAAACCATCTGAACTCTGAAGGCTCTATGAGGAGCAAGGCACAAAGTTGCCTACCTTATTTGTGTAATCATTAAGCAGGAAAGCACAGCTTTTGTTACTGGCTAAAACCATAGAAAAGTTGTGACCGACTTAAGACTGTTACCTTTTTGATACGCTTGATTTGTTTTTCCCTTTAAGCATACTTAGCAAAACATGAACTTACCACCTGGAAATGTCCTGCAGTTTAGTACCAGATGTTTAGTCCCAGCTGTTTAGTATAATGTCCTGTCCCAGTTCCTGAGAAAGGATTTTGTTAAGAAAAAAGGCAACTGCTGAATGAGCTATTCCCATGCTGTCACTGACCTTTTAATGGGAACCTCATTTAAACCTTACACTATATATAGCTATACTATATATTACTTCTATCTGCCCGGTGTGGTTCAAGTTGTATTACTTGCAGATTTAGCTTCGTTATCAGACAGCTCTTCTTCCAGTCTGTCACCTACATGCAGTGTGACCCTCTTTTAATCTGTGGTCATAGTCTCCAAATGAGACTGAAGGAACTGGTACGGTATTTCTTTTCTACATCAATAATATGAAGTCTTCTGGTCAGATTTCTTTCCTACTCAAGCCCACCTACAAAACGTAAGGCACAGGCTGCTTCAACACACAGCTACACAACTTCATTGACAATAGAGCTGGGTGGTTTTTGTTGTTGTTTGTTTGTTTTGTGGGGTTTTTTTGGGGGGGGGTGTTTTTGTGTGTGTGTTTGCAGTACAATGTCTGAGCTCTTTCTGTTTTATGGTGTCTTCTTAGGTAAAGCTGCTGGTAGTTACCTCAGTGTGAGAGTATTTAGAGACAGATGCTTGCAGGAGAAAAGTGTTACGTCTTTGAGGTTCCTGTATGCATTTGTAGCTAGGCAGTCTCCTCCTCCCCAAATACTCTGTCAGTTTGAGAGGAAAATGAAGTAGGAGCAGGTACTGCTCGTTTATGACTATGGAGTACCTATTGAAACTGAAAAGGTAAATAACCTAGTACCTCATGCTTGGCCAAAGGCATTAAACACAGTATGAATGCAGATAGTATGGGAAAGATTTTCTAGCTTTTGGATATTGAAAAGGTGAAAAAAAAAGTTTTCATTGTTTTATATTTTTAACACTATAAACAAATGAATTAAATCTGGCTTTCTGTATGAACAATTATGTTTTCCTGTGCAAAACTTAACAGGTTGTGGTAAGCTGTCTTTTTGTAACTCCCATGTTGGCTAAGGGTACTGAATTCCTGACAGCACTGCTTTTTTGCCCCTAAACGTAGAGTGTGAATTGCTGTTCTGAGTTATGTAGGCCTGATGACCAATAGCTGTCACAGCTTCAATTTGTTATGCTAATTTTATTGCAGTCCACGTCCTTGTCGTCTTGTTCCAGCCTAAGTCACTATAAACTACTAATGAATATTACACATATCTTCCTGTGAAGATGAGCTGATGTATGTTCTTCAAGCCCTTTGGAAGACTGCTCTCTTTTAGATTCTTTGAAGTTGATCTCTCTGACCTTCAGAAACTTGGTGCTTTTCATTCCACACTTGCACTTCCAGTTGAGATCACCATTTAAAACAGTTAACTTCTATTATGCCAATACCTGCAGAGAACCACTGCGTGAAAAGCAGAAACACAGTACAGATGATATTTTACCAATTTGTGAAGTTCACCCTAAGGTATATCAGTTTTGCTCAAGTGGGTTGCCTTCTCTGTGGAAGCTTAGTTTTGATAGTATGTAGTGCTTTTATTGCAATGCAGACATCTTTAGATTAAAAATATACTCTTTCTGGCTGACAGGCCTGCTTAATTTTACAGAAGCAGCACAGTAATAGTATAGGTTAAAATTCTGTATGTGGTTACATAGAGCTAAAGAGGTAGGCAAAAAGAAAAGGAATGAGGAAGAAGACAACAAGGACTTTTCTGAAGACTTTTTCTTTTTTTTTTTTTTCAAATCTTTCTCTGAAAGGTTTCTGCAGACTCCTCTGAAACTTTTGCTTTTTGAATATGTCTAAAAATATTGCTTGATTCTTTACCCCTTTCTTTTACTCCCTTTTCTTAAGTTCAGGCAGTATTGACATCTTCCCACTATACTTCATTACTGTGAAAGTGGAAGAGTTAAAACTTCCACTACTTGTTTGCTTCTACCATATCCAATATATACAATATCAGATCATAGAATCATGGAAGTGTGTGTTTGAAAGGATCTCTAGGACGTTTTCTGGTCTAACCTCCTGTTCTCCTAGTGCTAGCAGTGGGATTGCTGATGACACAAGGTCACGGGCCAGTCGTGGCTTTATCCAGCCAAATCTTGAAAACCCTCAAGGGCAGGGATGCCATGGCCTCTCTAGACAACCTGTTAGTGTTGCACTGCTCTCCTAGCAAACAGTTTTTTTCCTTAGCATCCAGTCTGAAAGTTCACAACCAAAATTGACAGGTTTGCCTCTTTTTATTTTATCTGGCACTAGCAAGAAGAATTTGGCTCTCATCTTAACTGCCCTTGAAATAATTATGGGCAGGTACTGGGGTACTATCAGCCTCCTTTTCACCACACTGAACAAGCCCACCTCTCTCTCTCTCTGTCTCCAGGTATTCACAGAAGTGTGCAGTCACCAGGCTAATGGCATTGCCTTCCTCCTAAAGCTCTTTAGCTTTCTGTATAGGTCAGCTTTGGTTGCTGCAGTTCCTCCATTTCACCTTTATGTCCCCCATTCTCCTTTTCCCCACAGAGAAATGAAGAGACTACTTTGGAAACACTCAAGAGTTCAGATCTTTTTTTAAAAAAAGTAAAATAAAATATGTATTAAAATTATGTAAACAAATTATTCTGACTTTTGGGGACTTATTTTTGTGTGAATGTAGCGTAGTTATAGAGGCTTCTATTCAGCACTTGAGATTGGTTCTTGCATCCATACAACATTCAAGACGCCAGTTCTGAGTGACAGGCAGTTTTATAAGCATCAGAGCTGTAAGCATTAGGAAATGTTTTAAGAGAGCAAAAGACATTGTATTGACATAAGCTACTTTTAAGGCATGTTTTGAAACTGGAGAGCAGGCTAGGCTTTCTCTGGATAAAGACACAGAATTTTCTATACAGTTCCTTGCCCAGGTAGTGTGGGTTTATATCTGCCCGGATATAAAATGCTCAAAGGCTTTAGGCAGCATAAGTTGTTGTGGGGTTTTTTTTTATTTGTTTGTTTTTTGTTTGTTTGTTTTGTTTTTTTAAATCTATCATGCTAGGTTTAGATATAGTTCATTAATATCTGAGATGCTTGTGGGGAAGAAGAAGGGGGGAAAATGAACTTAATTGATTCATAGAATCATAGAATGGTTAGGGTTGGAAGGGACCTTCAAAGGTCATCTAGTCCAACCCCCCTGCAAGGAGCAGGGACATCCCCAAGCAGATCAGGTTGCTCAGAGCCTCATCCAACCTGGCCTTAAACGTTTCCAGGGATGGGGAATCTACCACCTTTCTGGGCAACCTAGGCCAGTGTTCTACAACCTGCATTGTAAAAAAAAAAATTTCCTAATATCTAATCTAAATCTACTTCCCTCTATTTTAAAACCATTACCACTGGTCCTGTCACAACAGGCCCTGCTGAACAGCCTCTCCCCATCTTTCTTGTAGGCCCCCTTGAGGTACTGGAAGGCTGCTATCAGGTCTCCCCGGAGCCTCCTCTTCTCCAGGCTGAACAGCCCCAACTCTCTCAGCCTGTCCTCATAAGAGAGGTGCTCCAGCCCTCTTATCATCTTCGTGGCCCTCCTCTGGACCTTCTCCAACTGGTCCATGTCCTTCTTGTGTTGGGGGCTCCAGAACTGGACACAGTACTCCAGGTGGGGTCTCACCAAGGCAGAGTAGAGGGGGAGAATCACCTTCCTTGACCTGCTGGCCATGCTCCTCTTGATGCAGATGGCCTCTGGGCTGCAGGGGTGCATTGCCTGCTCATGTTGAGCTGCTTGTCCACCATCACTCTTCAACAGGGCTCTTCATAGCTGTTAAAATATGGCACAGTTAATGGGAAGGTAAAATTAAATACCTGTCTGTCTTCTGGAGAGCATTTGGGAGGAATAAAATATTGGAATGTAATCCTGTGCTTCTATGTGTCTTGAAGTCTGTGGATCAATAGCTAACCAGTGGTGCTACTGTATGCTTGCTTTTTCAAGTATCCTCATGCACAATTGTTTGCCCCTTCATGCTCTCCAGTGGCTTAACTGTGTAGTGCAGTTCACTTACAGAGTCTGTTTTGAGCAGAGGAAGACAGAAAACTGTGTAACTATTGTGCCACTCTGTGTGGGGATGTTGCAGATATAATTTGGTGGTGAATAAGAAGCTTAGAATTTTTTTTTTTTTAAAACAGCAAAATAGAGATTCAGTTTAGAAATGTAATCTGAAAAATGGATGAGGTTCACATTCTGGAGCTGAAACTAGGTACCTATGCTGTTATGGTAATAGAATAAGCAGGTTTCTTATCCAAGGATTTGTAGCTTTTGGTGACTTTAAAGGTGATGGTAACTGATTACACTTCTGAAATTCAGGTCTTCATGTTTTTCTCTCCATTAGAAAGTGGACACATGCAGTATATTTATGAAAGTCCTATTTATAGAGAAAAGTGCACGGTTTTAATCTTCTAAGATGAAGGAATAAAGAGACATACCAATGCTTCCTGGTTCTGATGGTCAAATTCCTGTTGAAATGTGCACAGCTATGGCATGGATAAATAGACCATGAGAGTTCCAAGTAGTCCTTCCCCTGTGCGATGCTTCTGAGAGTGTGAGAGTAAATGTTTCTGAGGTCAAGCATATGTGGTCACTGTTCTTTGAGAGACTAACATGGGGAAGCATGTTTCCAAACTGTAACTTGCCCAAATGTACTGAGTTTTGAGATGGTATTCTCATTTTGAGATCCATTAGTGTAGCAGAAGTGGACACACGATTCTCAGATATCTGCTGTAAATGTACATGAATCATAGTGTTCACTACTGTGATGGGCACCAGTACAGCCACGGACAGTGTCTTAGGAGGTCCTTGTCAAAGTGTTAGTAAGGTTCCAACCTTCCTAAGCTTGTGCGACCTGGTATGTTTAATATCTGATTAAGTGGCTGTAGACCATGTCTGTCTTGATTCCTTTTTTAGAGGCCTAGATTGAGGACAATTTGAAAGCAATGCCAGAAGCACATCTATGAGGAAAGAGGCTTGCTTCTTAGTGTACGAGTATACATTCATTTTCCTTTCCTTCTCCAGTGGCATGAGCTGAGGATAGGTGGAATGTGGTTTTGGATCCCCCAGCTTTATCTTGCCCCACCACTGATATGCTTCTGTGGTAACAAAATCCCTCCGTCAACAATATACCCATGCTGCTTCCTCTTGCTTTTTCATTATGACAGGCATGGGTAGTTCTGAGACGCACAGTCACTTTTTTTTTCCTTCCAAACATTGCTAGAAAATCCCTTTAACTGTGCTCCATTTCATGATCCTTCCTTCTGTCCTTGAGGCCTTCCACTCTGGTACTGGTATCTCATCCTTCCTCTGAGCCCTCCTGTGGAGTTACAAGCTGAATGTTTCAAGTTTCCTGGTGTTCAGTTTTCTCCTTCTTCCCTCCTGCCTTTGTGTTTCTCTCTGTAAAGAGAGAAACCTTGGCACCTCTGTAAAGGTGCCAAACTGAGGAGCTGTTATTCAAGTATAAAATCCTTGTCTTGGGTTCTGCAGCTCCTTCCCAAGCAAACATTGGGGCTTTACCACAGAGAAGCAACACTACAGCACTTTCTATTAAACAATTGAATTACGTTTTGTACTTAAAAGGCAAATTGCAAGAAAAGCTTTTCAACCATATGCTTGCAGAAGTGCTATGCTTCTAGGACCCCAACTGGGGATGCTGACTGTCAACAAACCGCTGAACTATTCTTCATGTTCCAAATATGGCCCACAAGATAACTGATTTAAAATGTGTGGGTTTTTTTTTTTTGTGCATTGTGATCTTAGAGTTGAAAAGAAGGCTAGCTTAAGCAAGAATTCACGATGAAGATTATCTAATTTCCAATTATTTTTGTTCCTTGATGGATCTGTAAATTAATCTGAAAGCATTCTCTGCTTAACATGATCTTTTCTACACGCAGAGTGTTCTACCATATTATGTGGCAACAAAAATGTCCAAAATCCGCAAGCCGACCTTCGATAAGCCCAGTCCCGAAACGTATGTCAGAGCTGCCTTAGGCACGGTAGGCCTGCAGTCCCAGACCAACGGGTGCCTGCCTCACGCGCTCATGGTAAGTCATCTTGGAAAATGTAAGGATCTGGAATATCCTCTGTATGTGTTTATTATGGAAGAACGGTAAAGAATAATTTTGAATATTAAATGTTTTTGTTCTTTAACTTCTAATCATGTTTTGTGTGCTGCTAACTGTTAGATTTCGCTTGTTATGGGCTATAAAAAGCTGAGACTTTTCCCCTCCCCACTTTTTTTTTTAGGGGTGGATCTTCTCTCTTTTACCAACACCTGCTGTCATTAATTTACTCATGAAAACAAACAAACAAATACGGGCTCGTTATTTGAAAAAAATGAAGGAGAAGTAAGTTGGGGGCAACTTGATCTCAGAAGCCTGGGACTCCTGCAGCATGGCCACGCTGCAGCACCAAGGAGACCTAATGTTTGAAACATCTTCAGCCGTAGGTGTACTTTCTAACAAGCAAAACAGTCTCGTTTCGAGGATACAGGTGAAACAAGACTGTTGACTTCTATTGTTGATTTAAAAATAGGCTTTATTTGTTTATAGATATTATGAGGGGGGAAGTGCTTTGGACTAAAATGGCACTGTGCTTTAAGAAATAATTATGTGGACTTGATCAGACATTGCGCTGTTGAGGAACAGCTTGGTGATGTAGCGCCCATCACATCTGTGTGCGCATGGGTGAAGGGCAGAAAAACAGTAGTTCTCACATATTGCTTGACAGGTGGGCGGAGTGGGAAGGGAGCATGTTTATTTAAAACCGTAACCTAGCACTATTGACAGAGTGCAACTTTTTCCTGGCTCAGGTTTTTGGTACTTGCAAGGATTCTGTATTGTCAGCCAGCTCATGAGTGCTCCCCTGCTTACACAGTCCAGTGTGGTTTTTGGTTATGAATTGAGGGAAATGGGCCAAAAACCAAAATAAGTGTAACTGCTCATCTATAAATATATACATAAAATAACATTGCAAAAAGTATTTAAATTCTTGGTTCTTGAATATGGGTTTTAACTTTTCAGTAACATGCAGTCTTTACGATTTGTAATAGCATTTTTAAAAGTTCAGTGCCTGCTCTTTGTAATAGGTGGTGATAACACAATGTAGATAAATGTCACAAGTTGCGTTATGTGCTGGTTGCTGTGTAAAAGATTATGGGCACTTTAAATGCAGAGCTTGAAATGAGTTACTCTCCTTGTTAGCAGTGATAGTTAAATTCTTCTTCTTCTTCTTCTTAGTTAAATTCTTCTTGAAGTATGTGTCAGTCTGTCTTTTTGGTGATGCCCTTTGAAATGTGAATCCTGAATATGTGAGACAGCTTTAAAAATGAGAACCAGTGAACTTCTTTCAATGTAGGACACTTTTAATTAAATTATGTTTAAATTAACTGATCTGTTTCACGGTTCTGTTCCAAAATGGAGTGTTCCAGTGAGGCTGAAGTTACCAGACTCCAGGAGACAGGGATCAGAGTATATGAGAAGTCTCCACTGCTGTTGTCTCTATTTACTGATCTATAAATAAAGATTTTGGTGTCTAACATTCCTTTTTATAACCATAAAATGTACTGAAACTTACAAGGCAAATGAAACTGCAAGCAGCTACAAGTGTTTTATGTGGTGACTTCCTCTGGCTGAAGAGTGGAGGTTGTTTTCTGTCCTTGAAAGAATAATTTCAAGCTCTGATTTTGAAGTAAAGTATGTTGTGCTGAGACATGATTTGGGGCTAACATTTCTGTACATTGAAAAAACCTGAATACCGATGCAATGGTGCTGATCAAACCTGAGACGCAGATCCTATCCCATAGTTTTAATTTTTTGGAACAGGGATGGTGAAGTCAGTGGTATTAGTTCTGTAAGAGCACATGACTTGGTTTGCTCTGGATCTGATGTGGAAGCGTTGGACTAAACAATCTGTATGCTTTTGACTTTGTAAAGCAAATAAAATGGAATTTACTCTGAATCTTTAATGTGTTGGTTTTTTTTCCTTAAAATGCTTGCCTGTACATTCAAATGCCTGATTGGCCTTTATCGTATATAGTGAGGCAGTGAAAATTACTGTATTTTTACATGCCAAACTCAAAGCTTTTATTAATCTGTTTTCCTGGCTGTCACCTATTTTAGTGCTGGTATTTTGAAATCAGTGGAACACAAAATAAATTTTAATTAGAACTATTAATTAAGCTATTAATAAGAAAGTTACTTGCAAGTAACAGTTTTGTAACTCTTGAAGGTTTTTGGAAAGATAGCGCACATACCCTGGCAAGGCAGTACGTGGCAGGTACAGGTTTGTTGGTGCCTTCATTCCTCTGCCAAAAAAAGTGATTCCCTGCTGCAGTTTGGAAAACAAAAGACCGAGGAGGGGAGAAGCAGCCTGCGGGTGAGCCCAGCACACGCTGCGGGCACGGCCCGCGCCTGAGCGCTGCCAGGGGCAGCCGGTTCTGGTTTCCCGCATTAGTTGTAAGTTCACGCACCTGTACCGCTTTCCCACGCACCTGTACCGCTTTCCCACGCACCTGTACCGCTTTCCCACGCAGCGGGAGGTGGATGTGCAACCTGCACACGCACTCCGCGGGCAGCGGCAGGCGGCGCAGCGCGCAGCGGAACCCCCGGCGCGGGCTGCGGCGCCGGCGGAGGCTGGCGGGCGGCGCACCGGCCGGAGCGGCGGGCGGGACCCTGGCCCGGGATGGCGGAGAGGCGGCAGCGAGCCCGTGTGCAGGGCGGCTGGGCCGGCGGCCCGGCGGGACGGATCGCAGGTAACGACCCTGGGCTGTGGCGCGCAGGTACCCGGCCCGGCGGCGGGTGCCCGGGACTGGTCAGGGCCCTTCTGCCCGGGCCGCGGCGGGGAGGCCGGTGCGCGGCGGCGGCGCAGGCCCGCCGCGGAGGGAAGCGGTGGGGCTGCCGTGCCCAGCCGTATAGATGGCGTGGAGAGAACGGCTGTCCCGGGGGCCTGAGTAACCGAAAAGTAACCGGCACAGCTTTGCAAGGCTGTAGGAGGACGGCTGGCAGCTTGCGTCGCCGGCTTGGCTGAGCAGAGCAGAGCAGAGCAGCAGCGCGGTTTGCATGCCTAAGTTCGTTTTTTTTTCTAGGTAACTAAAGTTCAGCTGTTCAAACCCAGCTTTTAAGTAACTTTTTTTTTAATGTATGTCACAGATACGTTGTAGTAATCTTGGATACAGCACACAGGGTCGGCTGCATACGCGTATAGATGTGTTTCTAGCGCACACAAGCAAGCGCACTGTTCCTGGTTTTGGGCAAGTTGAATGAAACGAGTAGAATTTGGTGGAGCTGTAATAGCTGTTAATCGCTTTTTATTCATAAAACTTATTACGTGACGCCCTTTCTTTTTTCACAGTGAAAACATTGCAAAATAAAGAGTGCTAATTGAAGGGACTGGAGTTAACTTCAGTGTTTTAACGTGTTTTATATCAGACGTTTAAACCAAAGAGTGCAGAGGGAGGAGAGCTCTATGTGGGTTTCCAGTCGTGCAAGGAGGCCTGGTTTGTTTTGTGAATGTGATGAAAACACCGTATTCCATTGCCGGATTACAATACCCAGTAAAGCTCTCGTTGCTCTGCAGACTGAGTGTCCTAGACAAGCTGTTTTGTTTTTTTTTTAATCTGGAAAAAAAAAATAGTCAACTATTTTGACTTGTGCACGTAGCCTGTTAGTTTTCTGTCTCAGGTGTGTTTAATTCCACCTGTTCCTAAGGGAATTTTAAACAATTATTTTTCCCATTGTTGAATTATGCAGAGCGAAGACTTTTACTTTGTCTGTTTCAGGCCCATTTCTAAGCCTGTTTGCATGTGTAAATAAAACCCATGAAGTGGTGTGCCCGAGTTGCTCTTCCATACTTTCTCCCTAGTTTCAAAATCTTGTTTTAATAGAAGTATTTTTCTCAGAGAAGTGTCTCTTTGTTTCCTTAAAAAAAATGCAGAGGGAAGCAGTTTTGCTGCTTTGGAAAGCTGCTACTGGTGTGCGATAGGTGTTTGTGGTAGAGTTGAAAGGTTCTAGATGTCATCCTTTCTGATAAAAGGATGTTTTCATTTTTGTTTCATTTTCATCTCCTCTAAGCAGAGGAGAATACGTCAGAATGATTCCGTAAGTTCTTCCAAACTGCATTTTTTTGTGTGGTGAAATTCTATTTCATGTGATCCTTTTTTTCCCTCTTTGCTTTAGCACCTAAGGGACCTGTGGCCAGCAGCCTTTCCCCTGCAGGTGCCAAACCGGCGTGGATGAGGAAAGATCAGCCTCGCACTCACAAGCAATTTGTCTTTGAAAAACCATCAGAGGTAAAAATTACGCAATAATTAGCAGAATCTCATCTTCTATTAAACTTCAAATGATAAAAATTCTCAGACTTCGAAGTTACAGTCTTATGTTTAAAAAAAAAAAATAAAAAATGCAGCTGAGCTGAACTTTGGGCTTTTAGCAAGCAGAGTTTGCAACTGTCTTGTGTATATGGCAAACAGAAAGTTATGGTCCCTCTGTTTAGCCTCAGACTTTGGGTATTCATTATGTACCTGTTCCTAAGTACTTTTTTTTTTTTGTAGAGGCAATATGTTCTCCTCAATATTCAGAATGATACAATGTCCTGAGCATTATTTGAGCTCTGTTTTTTTTCCCTCAGTTGGGATATTTGCCTTATTTGTTACAAGGGAAGATGGCATAGGATTTGTTTTACAGACTTTGCTTTATGTCCCGTCAGGAGTTGAAGGATGTTGTGCTCTGTGCAGTGGGAGGGCAGTTGACTTGAACAATTGTGTCACAACAAATTGCTAGGCCAGAAGTGTTTGAAAGGCTGTCTTCTTGGTTTGGAAGGGTTGGAGATGATCTGGGAAGGTTCTCTTTTTCTCTGTGTCAGAGCCCTGGTACCTGTATAGTATTATATTTTGCCCTTCTTGCTTGCTCAACTCAGTAACTCCTTGCATCTCAGCACTCTGCTGAGCTCAGAGAGGAAAAGCATAAATCCCTGAAAAAAACCAGAATTATAATCCAGGCTGGAGCAGGCTGGATTAAAGTACTATTTTTGGGTTTTATTTTGATAAAAACGAGCTATCTTGGGCTATACAGACAATTTTAAAGTGTTAGCTCCTGCTATGTCTGTCTTTTGTTTTTCTTATTGTCTGGGGCCTGGGATTTGTTCATCCCTCCTATAGTTGCTCTAGATTTTTACTTCCAAACATAAGGATAAGAATTTTTTTTTTTTGTTGCAGTTGATAAATAGCAAGTATTGTAATAATCCAAATAATTTAGAAATTAGTGTGGTTTAGGGGACAGTTGATTGTTAAAAACCCCCTGCAGTGGTAGCTGCATTTGAGAGTTTCTGGGGCATGGAGAGAGCAGGTGGGTTGTTACTGCTTACCAGTAACGTACCAGAGGTATATTTTTCTCACTGACATATCAGTATGTGGCTGTATAGTCACTAGAGATGTTTGACTAGGGCATGCCAGGTACCTGAATGTTTGATATTCACCATGTATTGTCTTGTTGCCTTTCAGGTGGAGCGCAAAGTTCCTGAGGCAGGTGTGATAGAGTGAGTATACTGCTGACTTAACTGAACTTTGTGCCGTTTTTCTGTCTTGTTGGTCAGTGGGAATCTGCCAAAAAAGAGTTCCTTCTCCACTTATGACTGTTATGCATTTGGAAGAAATTTCCGTAGAAAATATGGACTTCCAGCCCTTTTACTCTGAACTGAATTTGGTGTATGGTGAAGTCACAGATTTTGAAAATTGAATTTGTGTCAATTTGGTCATCTTGGTAGAATTTTCTTGCTAAGTGGTTCCTAAAAGGCAACTTACAGATCCAGCTTTTGGCTCGCACTGGTATGGTGTTTTCACTTCGCGAGATCTGGGGTTAGTTTTCTGTAGGAACGTCGGATTTGATGCTAGGTGGGTATTTATGCAGAGCAGGCATAATTCAGATGAGATGTTCAGCTGCGCTCCCGCTGCTAGCGTGGTAGTGAACAGTTCATTAAGTAGAACTACTTTACGAGAAGCGTTTCTGTCCAGAGTCATGAAAATTTTTTCCTGGAAATAGTTACAGAATTTTCCAGAAGCGTTTACTTAATTGTAACAGATTTGCTTACGTTTTAACTTTCCATTTCAGTATGAAGGATACAGCTATTGTTTATTGTTTATGATTAGTAGTAATAACATAGTATCAAGGTATTAAGTAAGTTCAGTGTGTTAAAGGTGTTCTGAAGGTTCACTGACCTTTCCTTTGTTACACTTACTTACAAACCAAATAAAAAAAAAATCGAGGAAACAAAACTGAGTTGCTATTCTCATCACAACAGTGTACTGTAGGTAATATAGTATGGTTTATGCTCTGCATATGCAATATGGAAGAGATCAGAAGTTTCTGTTTATTTAACTTTCTTAAATACAGCACAGTGCATAACACAGTATGTGATCATCTTGTGAGCTGGTGAACTGTTTTGAGGGAGAAGCAGTGCTGGAGTGTGATGAACTCCTGGAGTGTTCTAGGGACAAAGAGCAGTATGAAGTTTGGAGCTAGCTTAGGATAAAATGAGATGGTAGGTGAAGCAAGCAGTTCGTACAGGCGTGAAGAATACTTTATGACAATGCAGCTTGTAACAGGGAAGAACAGTTTACCCTCTGTACCAGCTACAAGAGTTAAAATACTGCTTGTGTACCTGTAACTTAGTTTTGCTGTGTCACACAGACTGGTGAACACCTCGCTGTTAGCAGAATGCTGGTATTGGTCGTTTGACTGAAAACTGGATTTTGCATTTTCAGTTGCACTCATGTTCCTTGTATTCCTCTAAATGCAAACGTCACGATCAGGGTGCAGGCTTGTATGGTTGCCTCCTTTAGATTCCCCATGACATCCCTCATTTACGTACCTCCAGAGCCTTAGAACTGTACTGAGCCTTTGGTGAAATGAGAGTGACAGGCAGGAAGTACACACAAACTCATTTGCTTCTGCAACACCCCTTGCTGCCTTACTCTGACCTCTGTCTCCAGAACATTATTGCTTTTTAAAGAATACTCTCCCTATTCCATGCTTACAGCAATTCTAGTCCATGCTGCTCAGTGTAAGATAATTTCTTATTGTTTCCCCATCTAATGGCTCTTTCTTTTCTTACATCCTCAGCAAGCCTGGTGTGTATGAGCTCAGCAAAGCACCAACTGGCATTTCCAGGTGAGTGGATTGCATGTTTTTTTGACACTTGTTAGTTGCTGTTGCAGAACACCACGGTGATACGCAGTTTTCAGAAGTCTGGTCTCTGCAGAGTGTTTTGACTCTAGCAGGTGCAGATTGCCCTTCCTGTGTATACTTTGTTTAGAGTACTTCTGGAAATACTTGGAGTATCAGGTAGCAGAGACTTACGCAATTCTGAGCAGCACTGAAGAGAAGAAAAATGAACCTCTTAACATTTAGTGCTTACTGCATCTGGTGTTCTTCTCCGGAATAAGGAGAAGGGACTGTGTCCATTTGTTTCGTGATTCAGATTAAGTTGCTGCTTGAAATCTGGATCGGTATTCCTGTGTTAGTTAAGAGCTACCAAAAACTTTTAGCTGTAAAGTTGACTTGTTTTAAATTAGTCTCATAAAAGCATTTAACTTCAGGCAGATTTGGTAACTTCAGGGTTGTCCCTTTTGCTTACATGCTCTGCCTTAATCTTCTCAGCTTCAAGACACTTCTTCAAAACAAACCCTACTTGTGATTCCTGCTAATTAAAATGCATTTTATTTTATGTTGCTGACTTGGCTGCAATACCAGTATTAATCCATTTCTTCTGAATTTGATAGATTTTATTAATAGTGGAAAAAATGCCAAGGACATAGTAACTTTTTGGGCATTTATTTCAAAGCTTTCATCCTGGTTTCTTGGGAAACTGAAAATAAAATTCTACACCAATTTGAAAAATAAAAACATTGACCAGCTGAAAAGAGAAAAGATACACAACCAGCTGGATTATTTTGTCATTTTTTGGAGTTTGTTTTCACAAACTGGAATATATACATTTCTGGAAAGCTAGTATTCAGATTTTGCATCTCTTTTAGTACCTAGGTGATATATATATTCTTATTGTGATGTTTTTGGAGTATTGAATACTCATGAGAGTAACCTCTTGTGAACAGCATTCCTACTTTGCAGCCCACCACAGTGGCTGGAATTTTTGAGTGCTGCTGTTAGTACAGTCAAAATATAAAATGTATAGAAGGAAACACAAAAATAGGAGAGGTTAAATACTCTAGAGTTCTTGTGCTTGGAAAAGAGAGGCTAGGATGGCAGTACTGATAAAGGGCTGTCAAGTTCTGAGTGGCATGGAGAAGATTAATACAGGACAATTATTTACTTGTGTTGATTGTAGTACTATAGCAGGGCTATCTAATTTATCAGATGTGAAGTTAATAACAAGCAGAAGGATGCCATTTTTAACGCAGTATATGGGACTTGTAGGATATTGTTGGTGTCATATGTTTTTGTAGGTTTTAAAAAGCAATTAGATGTGTTTGGTGGGGGGAAGACTCATCAGGACATCCTGCTGCCTTCTGTTCTTTCCTTCGCACCTGCTTTTGGCTGTGGTCAGAAATAGGATACTGGATGCATTGCAGCCATTCTTATCTCCTTTGGGAATCCTGGAAATTAAAATATTTTATCAAAGCTTGTGAAGAACTGTATATTACTTCCATCTTTTATTTATCTTTTTCTTCCTTAGGATTCATTTGATTCCTGGCTTTATTGACTCAGAACAAGCAGACTGGATGTTTGAACAACTCCTCCAAGACATACCCTGGGGTCAGCGAACTCATGTCAGACATGGTAAGGGGTGCGTAGACCAACTCTTCAGGTCATTCCCAGGTCATTTCCGTACCAAAATCCATGCGTTGTTTATCAATGCTTTTAATTTTATGTATTACCACTCCTTCATGTATTTTCTTCCAGATTTTCCATGCATATCTGAAGAGTGCTGCTGCTTATTTTTCAGTCTCTATCACTATGTTCCTATTGCCAATTAAATGAGATCTTTCCAAATTAAAATTCCCTTTCTCAAAAATCTTTGAATTTTACTACTTCCTCTGTCATCTCCAGTTCTTTTTGCCACTCTTTTCTGGACTAAGTCTGTGCTCCATCCCTTCATACTGTCTCACAGTGCTGCTGCAAAAACTGTGTTCTTTGAGGTTTTTATCACCAGGAATATTTCTCTCTTAAAATCCCAGCAGAGCACGTCTCTTTTCCCTTGTCTCTGCTTTTTAGTTCTAGTATGCAGTAAGTGAGGAGGCTGCTATTCTGGATTTGTTCACTAAGGGGCACCTGTTCTAGCTAAATTTCTCTTCAGTCAAGAACGGACGTAAGATAATATATCGGAGTAGTTACTGGACAGGGCTGGAAAATGTCTTCAACATCTGTGTTTATTGGCTTACAATAAAGGTAGAGTATAATGGAGAACGTTACCTGTCAAGGATGAGAAATGGCTACCAAGATAGTCTTTTCAGAAGCTGAAAGTACTTTTAACTTGATGTTTGTATTACACCAGAGAGCACACACATATTTGACAAAATATTACTTGTCCAGCCTTGCTACATTCTGCTTCTGTAATGTCCCATTGATACTGCAGTCCCTTCCGCTTCATCCTTTCCAGTGGATACATCTTGCAGCTTATGCCAGTGTACTCGGCACTGGAACCAGGAGAATATAAACAAAGCCAGAATTATAGATAAAATCTCGGCTTCATTTTGCTGTCTTTAATGTGTCCAATCCCTGCCCTGTCTGGCATAGGGTTGAGAAAATTGGTGCAGTTCGAAGATTTGGCAAGGTAATTCCTCTTGCAGAGACAGACCTGATTTTGAATAATCTCATTCCTTCACTTGAGTTCATTCTGTAAGGCTGAGGATTTTAAGGGGCTGCTTTTTAACATTAGGTGAATGGACAGTCTCTTTTTGATCAAGTTTCTTGTCAGAATTATGTCATCTTTCCATTTTCAAGCCCTTTGATAAGACAACTGAGAAAGTCTTTCTGTTTTTCTTTTTTTAGAAGTATCTTTTGAGGAACCAAGGCTTACCTCCTGGTATGGGGAACTTCCTTACACATACTCCAGGATAACAATGCAGCCAAACCCCAATGTATGTATATGTTCACGGTTTTCTTTTACTACTGTCTACAAATAAATCCTTTGCAGAGACACGAAAATTCCCTCTATCCTCTATTTTTATCTGGAGTATCTATCAGCATTTCATTACTGATGAGCAACAGATTCTAGTGGAATGTGGGCAACTTCATAAAACAAGCGTTATGAGTGGATTGCCTGAGAGGAGCATGATTTAGTTGCTAAACATTGGCAAAAGGAAACTCCAGAGTTTAAAGTTTTACTGTTCACTGTAGCTTTGGACAAACTCTGAATTGTTCTGTGTGACTTACACTGTCCATCTTTATACTGGAGACAGTGGTGTACACAGTCATACTGAGTTTGTGATTGTAAAGATACAGTAATATCAGAAACACTTAGATTCAGTACTGCTTAAATGAGAATGTAGGCTATGAAATTCACGCATGCAACCTGCCTGCTCAGCAGCTTCAGATTGTATGATGTAATTTCCCATGGTATTTTGGAAGGGTTAAAAACCTTCTGAATGACTTGTTGATGTTTTGTTCATGTTCACTCTTTCTCTCCTTCTGGCTTCCAGCCTGTTGTCCCATCGGCCTGTCTCTTGGTATTGCTTTGTTTGACATTTCCATGGCAGTAGGCTGCAATATTCTGAACCAAAAATTAAGTGTGACTGTTGAAGGCTGGATAGCATGAGAGAGAAGTGTCCCAAGTCCCAGAACTGCTGCCAGAGCGGGATAGCGCTGTTTGGGAAAAGCTCAGTTTGGGAAAAGTGGAAAGGTGTTATTTGACAAGATGAGTTGTGAAGATTTTGTAGTCTCAAAAATACCATAGTTCAAAAATTCCATAACCTATGGTATTTGTGGTGGAAAAACAGGCTTGCTTTTTTTTTTTTTTTTTTTTTTTTTTTTTTTTTTTGGCACTCATTTGTGGCATTATTATTTAAGTTGTCTTTTCTAGAAGGTGAATGGCTTTCGGGATTGGAAGTGCCCCTCCAAAATCATTCTGCTATACACGGATGATTTAAATCCAGTTCAGGATTGCCTGTTGCGGCAGGCATTGCTGCTCAGAGGTTGGATAAAGCCTATATTCGCTGAATTCTTGGTTTCAGTTCAGTTTGCATAAACTTCAGAGTTAGCACTCGTTGGGCCACTGGCTTGTTTTTCTCATCCAAAAGGTACAAGGCCTAAATGAGTCATGCATGCTGATCCAGTCTTTTATCCCTGAGTAATCCTCTTTTTTACTGAGAGAAAGAAACTCCAGCAGAAAGTGAGATGCACTGGCAAACTTGCATAGCAGGGAGCCAGCCCTGCCACTGGCTGGAAACTGCCCGTAGGCAGATGTATGGG
This sequence comes from Chlamydotis macqueenii, assembly GCF_036417535.1. Classification (NCBI taxonomy): domain Eukaryota; kingdom Metazoa; phylum Chordata; class Aves; order Otidiformes; family Otididae; genus Chlamydotis; species Chlamydotis macqueenii. The sequence goes on along the minus strand of NC_141560.1, from coordinate 45,898,227 downwards.
TAGACTGCACATGGACGCTCTCACATTTTGCTCAGCTTTGCAGGTGGGGGTTCCTGCAGCCTAGAAGAAGCAGTGGATGGTGCAAAGAGCACAGTCCCTACCTGTAGAATAGGGTTTATATCACAAAAATATCCCAAGTAAAATGTAATTTCATGCATAGCTTGGCTAGAACCAGTTACCTGACTTGAGTGCTTGATCTATAGGAGTAATTAGCTTTGTGCCCCTCCTTTTTTGTTTGGTAAGACTGGGTGTGATTGCAGCACTGCTAGGTATAGTCCAGTGCTTGTGCCTAAATGAATCTTGGTATTAGAAAAATGTTTCTTTGTAAGCAGTGATGTAGTTGGGGACATAGTAATGTTTCAACAAACATTTCCATTGCTGCAGGTTTGTAGTGGGCTTTTCACTGAACTGTAAAATTCACCATATGGTAACATTTTTAGTAGTAAATACTTTTGTGACAGGACTTGAAGGAATCCAGTCCTAGTTGGTCACTGAAAAGTGCTTTCAGTAATTCTTCTTGGGACTTTTCTGTCATTGCATTCTAAGTCCTGCGCATTCAGGCAGCCCAGTTACAAGCTATAGCTTTTTTGGGTGGTGTAACTGCTTTCCCTACATGTCCCATAGCTACAAGCTATGTTTATGTATAGTTAATTATTCACATGATGCTTAGTCATTGAAGGGGGGGTTACTTAGCTAGAAATACTCCTGATAGAGAAAGATGGTATGTTGAGGTTCCTGCAGTGCAGCCAATAGGTTAAAACCGATTTAAATATGGGTAAGCATGGAATGAAGGTGATGCAGAGGTGGATACTAGGAACTAATTCCTGGTGTCTGTTCCTTCTGCCAGTGATGCACTGGGAAGTTTGGAATGAGTTCCTTTTCCTCTCTTGATCTGTGTTTCTGCTTATGTAATGGGCAAAAATTCTGGCCTATATTACTTTGGCTTTTTTTTTATATACTTACGTAGTACTTAAAAGCACTCTGACAGATGAAAGTCACGATTTAAGTTTGTAACATTACATAATGATTCACTGGGCTGGGGTGTAATGGAATGTGCAGAGCTGCCATGGGCTGTGGGCTCAGCAAAGTGTTAGCAAAGGGAAGGATGAAATTCAGGGCCTGTGACACTGGTTTTGCGAACCACTGAAAAGTTACAATGTCAAAGTCAAAACCCCAAGAGCTGGGCTCAACAAGCTGCACTAACAGAGCGAGGACAGAGGGCCACACTGTGACAGTATTAGGCCAGCCGTTGTCTCTTGTTCTGTGTCAGCAGCTGCAGGCAATTGAGAGCGTGTCATTGTCATTTAGTCACTGGTTGCAACTTTCTGGGTGCGCTGTGCCCACCGGCAATGGCCAAGTAACTCAGTTGTTATCAGACCCCTGTGTTAAACTCCTCTAGCTTGCCCAGGAGGTTAAAAAAAACAGTTGTGCATGGGAGAAGTTGCACGCTTTTTGTCTTAGCTAAGAACTCCCAATGTTTATCCATAGTCAGTTCAAGCAGATTTTAGTCTGTCTACTGTCTCACCTTTCAGTTAATTGGAGGCGCTGGCTAAATCAGTATGAAGGCAGACTGACTTCATAATTTTAAGAGATGATTTAGCATTAAGGAACAGGTTAACGTATGTATATTTCACAGAAAGCCCATTCCTTAGCTTTACTAAAAATATAATCAGAATTTTTCAGAGGCATTTGTTTGATTTCAAGTTTATTGTGATTAAAGTGCAGTATATTTTGTTTCTTAGTAGTTTTCCCCTTGTGTCTTGATGTTTACCTGCTGCTGGCCTGCTTTCGTTGTTTACCCTGCTCCTGCTGTGCTGATTACAGTGGCATCCTCTGCTGACCGTGCTAAAGGAGCGCATTGAAGAGTTCACTGGCTATACCTTCAACTCTCTTCTCTGCAACCTCTACCGAAATGAGAAGGATAGCGTGGACTGGCACAGCGACGATGAACCATCCCTGGGAAAGAACCCTGTCATCGCCTCGCTCACCTTTGGTGCTACTCGGACCTTTGAGATGAGGAAGAAACCCTCCCCTGTGAGTGTTCATATCACGTTGAGAGTCCTGTAGTTACTAATATGTTTAGCATTTTCCCTCTGTTTAGACAACTTAATTACTAAAAGTGTTTAATAGTTGTTAATGAAAGCACAGCTCGTAAAGTTCTGTAGAATAAGCATAGGGATCAAGAAAACTGTTACATGGAACATGACATCTTGAGGATGGAGATGGGACCACTGTAATAATGTGCAGCAGTGTAGTGCTGCAGTGAAATTGCAACCTGGGCACTCTTCTGCACAAATAAGGACCTTTCCCATTACTTAAAATGAAATCAGTGATGGTGGAAGGGGACGTCTGTTGTGTAAATGAACCAAAGAGTTGATACCATTTTCTTAAACTCAACAACAAACACTTTGTAGTGCGTAGTGTATGTGGGATGAAGAGTAGCTCTGACTGCTCCTGTAAGTAAAAATTATCTTAATAATGTTTGCATTTTGACGTGTGTGTGTTCAGATTGAGGGACAGATTGAAGAGAGGGAAGGAGCTAGTTTCTTTTCCATAAAATACCAAACCATCACATCATACTTTGCAGACTAAACCGAGATCATTACTTTGATAAGGAGGCTTGTGTGGAACATCTTTTCAGGAATTAGTTGGTGATTCAGCAGGGAATACTCTTTCTGGTGCTTGGGAATGCTGTGTTTACAAGCCAAGTTAAAACTTAGATTTTGCAGTTTCTATTTATCCAAGTAAAGGAATCGCATATCCCTGTGTTGAAGCCTTGTCTTAGGGTATCCTGCTTCAGATGTCTTTCCTGCATTTGTAGTCTTTGGGAAGAAAGTTTGCTGTCAGCTTAGGTTGCTATTTATTCCGAATAAGTAATACAGAAAGCAAAGGTGATGATTATCAGGCTATTAGAAAACTGTGCTGATGTACTGAAGTCTGCTTATCAAGAGTCATCTTGGGTCACCTAGCCTTGAACAGCAAAGGTCAGAATTCGAACCAGAAAACAAATAATTAATTTGTATTTTTCACCAGTTCTCTAATTTGTAAATTCTTTGTTGTCCGAAGTGAATTTAGTCCTGATCCCTGAGCATGAGATCATGTAACCAGTGCATTATGTCAGTGGGCATAGCGTGAGTAAGGGCCCTTGATGCTCTGATGATAACAAAATGTCAGCTAGAAGGTTCATTCCTCTGGGAAACTGTAAATGATGCTTGGATTCATTTCTAGAAGGGCATGTGTTGCCCTTCAATGGATCAGAATCAAAGCCACTTAGATTTGAATGTAAACTTTGCAGTTTCCCTCTTAAAAAGCAAGCCCAGTTCTTGAGCAAGATATCTTTTTGTTCTGTTTTCTGAAAAGACACCCGCTATGAGCAAAGGGGGAAATTCAGTCTGTACCATTCATAATTGGCCTCCTTCTTTGATCTGTACTGCATGATTTCTTCCCTCTTCTTCCTGAGATGGGTGATTTTCTATAGGTGTATCCCTCAAACTCTCATTTTTTTTTCTTCAGTGCCTCTGAGCTGATACTTCTGACTAGCTGAATCTCGTTACCTAGGAAGCGTATTCCTTTTGCAAGTGTGACATACCTGTTCCTAAGGTCTGATCCCCGTGCACAGAGTGATCTTTGAATAAGTTGCTATTAACTGCATCCTGTGCCTAAGGAAACTACTACTTAATAATTATATGGCGCACATTATGTATTCTTTGCACATTCCCAAAGCCTGCAATTTTCTGAGAGCATCCTATGACACTAGATGCTTTGCCAAGTGGGAGTTAGAAGAGGCTCTGATGGAAATTACAACGTTTCAGGCTGTACCACCAAAGAAGTAATTTTCACACTCGATTGTAATGTAGCATTCTCTCTTTCATTAAGAGAAAGTTAAAGTTGAATGTAGATATTTGAAATTTGATCATTACTTTGTTCAAAAGCAAGCTGTAGGAAGAGGAATCTAGTCTAGGGAAAAGGGATTCAGGTTAACAGGCATTCAGACCTCTCCCTGGTTTGTAATCGGCCAGTATCAGTACATCGAGTTTTCCAGAGTTAGTCTTCATTGAGGAGGGAAAGACAAAGTAAATCCTTTTCCTCCCCAAATCAAACCTCTTTGAGGGCCAACATTCTTGTATTTCAGATTCTAGAGTTCAAAGGCCTTCATTTCCCTCTGTTCTTCTAAGTGTTTTTAAGTATTTTGAGATGAAAGATGGAGAGATGTAATGGAAATACAAGATGAGAAATACTATGGTAAAAATTCACTGTGGATAAAGGGTACTGAAAAAAAAAGAAATGACCTAAAGCAGTTGCGTGTATGTGATCATGAACTGGGTACAAAACAGTATGTACCACAAGTCAGGTAACATCTTGTAGTGCTGCTGAAGAATACTAGGGCAGAGCCTTCAGAGACTTCAGTTCATGTCAGTATCTGTGCCAATGTTTTCCATATTATATCCTGAAATGTGGATTAACTTATCAAAGAATGAAATACTATTTCTCTAACTGCAAAGACCACCAGTAATGTTGGCGGGTTGGTTTTTTTATGCATGTTTGTGTGAATTTGACATTTGTCTGGTAGGAATTGCCGTTTATATAGGCCACTGAAACTGTCACAAAAGGAGGTATTTTTATCCTTTTAATGCATTTTTCCTTGGCAAAAAAAATGGAAAAAAAAAATATGTGAAAGTGGTATTTTTTTTTCCTGAAAATTGTTCTGGAGTGCCAGGAAGGAAGGGTTCACTCCTCTGTTTTCTCTTTTTGATGAGTACTGTACTGGAGGAGCATGTGTTCATCATATAATAGATGATAAAGGAGTGCAGAGACATGCATAGACTATTTGAATCTGCATCAACAAACATCCCTTGTGGATAAGTAGAAATAATTCTTACTCAGATTTCAGCCCAGTACATGTAAAAAAAAAAGCTACAAATACATTTCAGGAATAAATTCCCTGCTGGAATTAGGGAAACTTTGCATGGAAATTAACATGAGGCCAGAAACTGTTCTACTTTACCCACTGAAGTTTTTCTTTTTAAGCTTTCTTTCTTCTAAATACTCCCTTTTCTGTTTATTTGGACCAGTTGCATGGTTGTAGCTGATATTTTGCCTTTACTTTAAATGATTTCTAGGGTTTTTGGTGCCTATTTAGTAGTTCAAAGTCTACAGTCAAGTGATCTGGTTTATTTTATTTTCTATTTCTAGTTCCAATAAATGATTTAAACAACTTCTTGCCTCCTTGTTCCCCCATCGCTGTAGCTCCTGCCTACACCAAAACTCAGAGATGAATGCTTTGTTTTAGAGCTGTGATTCATACACAATTCACACGTAATCTGTCGGTTTAGCCAACAAGTCCTCTTGTACTTGCCCACATCATACCTGTCACCTCTGCACCACCGTGACCACCTCCTGTTCTCCACGCAGCCTCAAGGCCCCTGTTCCACTCGTACGTGGCTTAATCGTCTGACTCTAGTGGGGTTGATTTCGTTGCGTCAGATGGGTCTTTCTGATGCAGTCATACTACTCCTTTTTAGTATTGCTTATCACTGCTCAACTCAGTGAGACAATGCCAGCTTATCTATTAGGTCTTTCTGAAAGCTGAGTGGGAAATGTTAGTTCAAGGGTGAAGGGTGGTATTTAATGTCCCGCTAAGCTCCCACATCCCACTGGGGAGCTGCTCTGTTGCAGACTTCTGGGTGCCACAAGGACCAGTTGGGTGCAGTTGTCCAACAAACTGCCATGTGAACTGTGGAAGGAGTTAGAAAGCCAGCTGTCAGGTTGCTGCTCCTCCATCTGTAACCAAGGAAACCGATGGGTGCTGGGAAAGGGAGGGAGCTCCACGTGTGTGTTAGATAATAACAGGATGTTTGTGGTGTTCTCAGAATCAGCCTTCAGATGGGTCTGTCCTTCACATGAAACACTAAAACACTGTCCTCTGCTTCTGTCCTTGAGTAGCTATTCTAGCAGAAGTTAAGGACCTCCTAGTACTTTTGAAAACAGCAGGAAAATAACCCTGCATGTCCTCACGGGCCTAATTGAAGACAAACATGGGAATATATGCAGCACATAGAAACTGAGGCTTGGATTAGGACAAGGAAGATTGAACTTTTAGATGGGCACGAAGGAGACTTGCAGACAGCAGTGGCTGCAGAGGAGGAGCCATTGTCCACCAGTGTTGGCAGGACTTTAGCAGCTGTAGACAAGCAGAGAGGAAGGTGCGAGTGCTTTAGAGCTCCCTCACTTACAATCTGGTAGGTCAGCTGCAGAAAGACTGAGAAGGTTTAAAGATAGTCCTGTGCGGGTGGGCAAGTGGATTACGCGAGGAAGGGGCATTATGACGGATATTCATTCTTACTGAATCTGTAAAATAAAAAAGAGCTGCAGTGAGGATTTTGTTGGAGAGAGTGAGAATAAACAGGTGAAAATGCAGAAGTATTGATAGATGAGACCACTTTGTTGTTGGAGGGAGGATGTTTCCACAGCTGGTGATAGAGTAGTAAACTGGAAAAGAGCGATACAAGCAAGCTGGAAGTCTAAAAAATACAAGACTAGAAGTTTTGTAAGGATAATTATATTGGTAATAGGTAGATAGGTAAAGCAGAAGACTAGAAGCTAGCACTCTCCATGAGGGCTGCTGACTTTAGCCTTTGAAAATAATTTTGCCTCATTTTCCTATATAACTGCATTATTATTTATACATTCTTGTATGGGATGTTTCCATTTACTTTTCCTTATAATAGAAGATGCTTCCACACTATCCAAAACCCATTTCCTACTGCTTTCTCAATAAACTTGTATGGGATTTAAGAAATAAACTTAGGTGATTTATATAGATTTATACTAGGTCTTTTATTTTTCTTACCTTTTGGTTTTTATACCATTTTAAGGAACAAACCTTGATGGAGTCCCAGAATACATAGAGATTTTATATTCACAGCTTCCCATCAACTCATGCTGAGCTTTCCTCTTTTATTAACTGTAGTTACTTGAATTAAGGATATTTAAAAAAAAAGTTTTAGCCAGCCTACTTGGACAGTATAAAGCATAGATTGTAGTAAATGAGCAACTCAAGATTATGTAAATTCTGATCTACTAACACGCAGAACAGTTGCTTTACTAAACCTGTTCTTGGAAGCAGCTAGTTTTGTAATACATACATACAGCTAGGAGGTGACCATATAAAAGCTACCTCATGCATTCCTTTCCACGTTTGTTACCAGTATTTTTTTAGAGGTTTTTCCTCCTTAGATGTCAGGAATAAATTTCCTTCAAAAGCTTTCTGTCCTGTGAAACTCAACTGAGTTTTCTGTATGTCTAACAAAATGAGATTTGCTGGACAGCGTTAGTAACAAAATGTAAGAAAGTAAACAGGTTTTTTCTAACTTCACTGGCTCTGCAAAACCAATTCACATTTTACTCTTTTTTTTTAAGAGTAAATTTACATTTTTACTCTTTTTCTGAGTAAAACTCAGCTCAGAGATGTCCCATTTAAAACAGAAAGTAAGTGCTGCTTTTACACCCTGACTTTTCTAGGCTGAAAGGATACTTTCTCCTCAGTCATGTATCTTAGTTAAACAAGATGAGCAAGAGATAAAAATAAGTCCACTGTTGTCCATCCACAAAGTGAAATGATGTAATCTTGTGAAATAGAAAACAGCTATGCAATGGTGTTTCTCTGCTTTTCATCAGCAGTTATGTTTATAATACCTATTTTTGAAATTTTTTCCTTGTTTCCTCTGAAGTTCAAGAAGATGGTTTTGGCATTACACCTTAGTTTTAACAGAGCAAGATAAATGGCTAATAATTCTAGAAGCTTAAAAATAAGTTTTGCAGTGTCCTTACAAAGAATACGTACTACAGGTGATTCCGAGTGCCTTCAGCACTCCCTGATTCCAGCGATTTAGTGAGCTTGCTTAATCACTGGCTCGGCCTCGGGCCCTTAGTTATCCCCAAGAAATGCACACATCCAGAACTGCCAGCCAGTGCTGTCAGTATTGAATAGCCTTGTTCTGTCATGCTGTGACTTCTAATCCCAGACACAAATAGAAAGTGGCAAAGGTGTGAATATATAGTCACTTATATCAAGGGCTGCTTTTTATTATTGGGAATTGATTTGATCCCATCCAAGCTTCTTTCGCATTTTAGAGGATTTGCAATCTTCTTTCTTTCTGCCTCTTTTTTTTGTACCACTTACCCTGCCCCCCCGGGTTGTTCCTCTGAAAATTTGACTGTGTTTTAAGTCCAAGACATAATTTTCCCAGTAGATGAGACTTTACCTCGTTATTTTGAGCTTTTCAGCAAGCTATGAACTTTAAAAAAGACAAACGTGCATCCACTTGGGCCACTGCATATTTAAGCTTCAAGGAAGTTAGTTAAGGTTTCTGAAAATGTGAATTTTTTGTAAAAGCAGTAAAATGTGTTGGATGAGAGCTGTTGGGTCTTCTTAACGGCTCTCACAAGACTGTGCCTGCCTTTTTGTGATCTGTTAATACTTTCTTCTAACTGTCAGGCCTGTACAGAGCCCTGTTTTCCTGAATAACTCAACATACAGCTGAAGCCTAATGGTCTTCTAATGTTTGTTTCTGTTTCAGAAACGTGGAATTTTTGTCAGTATGAGGTAGCTATACCTGCACCTCAAGCTGAGTTAAATCTTATGTGATAATTCCATTTTCCAGGTCTCGGTTATCCTGTATTGTTTCCAGCTTCTTTGTGACCTGCTTCAGTTACGAGTGATACAAGTTTTGACCTCTCATCTCTCTTTTCCCCCTGCCAAAGAGCAGTTTCTTTTTACATGACAAATGTGACCTGTGCCACTCTGGTAGTAACAGATTTTGTTGAGTCTAGAGTAATTGCTGCCTTCAACTGGGTCTGAAATAATTCAGCATTCCCTCCTCCTCAACACTCAGCAAGTGTGATTTTAGGAGTCCACCAACCATAATAAGAAATTGGAAGAGAAGATGCTGCCTAACTAAATGGAAAATAAAAAATCTGAAGCATTTGTTCAGCAGCTAAGATGTATGGTCCCTCAACAGGAACACCATCGTGCTTCAGAAGCTCAGACCTGACCTAATTATTTTTTTCTCATCTCTTTTTAATAATTATGTATTTCTGGCTTTTTTTTCATGAACAGATAACTGATTTGGTGCTCTCTTTGGAAAAAAGCCGGTATCTGCTTCTAGAGGCAGTGGTACAATAAGAAATGCGCATTCAGGCGATCTGTTGGCTGTATGCACTGTGCTCAGAACAAGGTCAACCCTGCGCTTGTACAGTGTAGAGACTGAGAACTTGTCATACTTTTTTTCAGTGGAGGATGTTTATTATCCGCTTTACACTTTCAAACTTTCTATGGCTTTCTATAAATAAGTCTTCTTGAGTCTTCTCTCTTTCAACACTAATTAAAATATTTCTCTAACTCCCCCTCTCTCTGAAATAACCCTTGTATTTTGCAGCTGATTTCCTATCTGAAACTTCCCTGAATGCCTCATTTCAGAGAGTTAATTTCCACTCTTCCTAGACAGCTTGCAAAGTTGGCAATAGAGACCTATAAAAGCCAAAATACATACTGCCATTCTGTATCTGGGGGAAATCCTGGTTTTCCTATTCACATTTCAACATTAATGAAATAATCAAAGTGCCAACATTAAGTAGGCAAGATGTTCAATGGAAGTTGTTCAAGGTTTGCAACACTTTTTTTTTTTTTCAGCTGTTGAAGGCTAAAATCAGAAAATATTGAAGGAGTACAGAGAGCATTATAATACCTGCCCATGTGGCATTCTGGAAGAGAGGTTGTGTCAGGCATAGTATGGTTTCACTAGAAGGTCACTGTCTTGATTGACAAAGAGAACTGTGTTGGCATAATAGACGTCCCTGAGCAATTTGACTTAGCAGTGTACTAGTAAGGTTGCTGAATGTCTCCACATAGAACCGTTTATTTTAAGAGTGGATCTTTCCAAATGGTTTGCAGCCTTGCTCCAGAATCTTGCACTAGATGTAGGAGCTGGTTGTTGAACTTTGCCTGTGTTGTACAGGCAGTGAGACACAATGGCTTCTGTAATCCTTAAAATGCTCAACTCCTGAACTCTTTATGAAGTATGGTAACAGAGAGGTTTAGTTACACTTCTTAATCTTGTAAGAGCTTCCTTTCCTCCTCTCCCTTCACAGCTTTTTAAGCTGTGCTCTAGAGGACTGGTTTTGTACCAGATGCACATGCCTGCGTCTTCAGTGTCTAGTGTTTCTTTTTAGGAAGAGAATGGAGACTACACTTACGTAGAAAGACTAAGAATCCCACTTGATCACGGGACTCTGCTGATTATGGAAGGAGCTACCCAGGAGGATTGGCAGGTAAGAGCTCCTTGACATCGTTTGTGTGCTTTACTTGCCATGAAGTTTGCTAAATACGCACGAGGCACTCCCATGAAGGTATGGGACATTCTGCTTCCAGTGACACAGATGTTTCCCAGCACATTAATATTGCTTTCTGCCTCAGAATTCCAAAGCGCTCACAGAAGCAATGGGTTTTCTTTCAGCTGCTAAATGGTGTAATAGGAATCAGCTCAGACGTTCCAGCATTGAAGTTCAGCAATGAAGTTGCAGCCTGCAGCCGAAAGAGCAAAATCAATTTAGGAACTTGAAATATAAAAAAGATGCAACTGAATTTAACAAGTGTATAGTCATCTACAAAGACCTTTTGTTTTCAGTGGCCTTGAGCAGTCAGAACATGATTTTTTTTTGCCTTACCTAAGTGTTTAGAAATGTTAATAAAAAGCTATCAGGAAATGAAGGGTTTTTTTACATTGTTTGATTACCTGTATTTTAAATACACAAGCTCATGCTTTTGTCTTGTTGTTTGTTTTGGTTTTTTTCCCTAATGCCACTTACAGCATCGAGTGCCTAAGGAATATCATTCTAGAGATGCACGAATAAACTTGACCTTTAGGATAATTTATCCTGAACCTGATGGAGTTTGGAAGTGAAGAGGCACTTTGGACATTGTTGGATATAAACCCCCAGCAGATCCAGAGCGTTGGATTGCTACGTGTTTAAAGGAAGATTTACAGGAACAGAGTTCTGTGAAATATCTGACGGGGAAAAGAATCGATGCAATGAAGACCTTTGACAATCAGAAGCTGCCTGTGTTATATGGACAGTGCTGGTTTGTTTTCAGAAATGATATGCTATTAGAGGATACTAAATCACAGGCTTTAAGTTTGTGAAAAAACAGTGATTGTTCTTCAAAGAATACAGAGCACATGAAAGATATGAGAGATACTGACTGGAGCAGGAGGATGCTGTGAGCAGTTATTTTTGCACCTTGTCTTGTCTCCTTTTTCCCCCCAAGTAGTGATCTATGTTCTAAGTAATGACAAGACAGGATTTTTTTTTGTGTAAAGGCAGCTGTATGCGTGATGTGCGTACAGAAATGAGAAAGCTGCACTTCATGAATGTCTCTGAGCATTGCTCAATTCACCAAGGGGTAGTGCATTGCTTTTTATTTGTCAGTTGCAAAGTCTTTTCCAATGAAGCAACCAGTTTCATTATTTATATAACTACTTGAATTATGCTAGTGTCTAGTAGAACAGAGGGTTAAGGCCCCCTTCTCTCTGTGGTCAGACTTTATCCTGACTGTTTTTCCATGTGGACAAGACAGAGAAAGGCGAGCAACAGAGACACCTTATCACGAGCCTTGTCGGCCAGGTTGAAGCTGCCCATTGCTTGACTATTAGCAGTCCTCCATCCCTGCTGGCTTAAAACTGTTCCCTCTGTGTCATAGGCAGGAAAATAGACACAAAGAGATGAAAAACATTACTTTCAGAATTTGCTAACCAATTCTTAGTTTCCTTTTTGTCTTTTGTTTTAGCACAACTGAATTGTGGCTTCCAGTGATTTCAGGTGGGACAGGAAATGTCAGCATCTCTAAAAATTAGGCTTGTTCTGCCAGAATTGATACCCAGAAGAATTGGTCCAAAGAGTTAAACCCAAATTATTGTAATTGTAATTGTATAAGTCAGTATTGTATTGTATAAGTCAGTTGCAAAGCTACACTAAGTAGAGTGTAGTAGCACCAGGTGCAGCACTCACTCTGGTGCTATGGCTTCTAGGTCGATGCATAGTGCATTAAAGAATATTACTTGGAGGATATCTCTCAAACTTCTGCTCTTACAGAGCAGCAGTCTGCGTCTTAGACCTGATTCTAGGTTGACTTGCTGGAATTCTTCAAGCTTGCCTGCCCTAGGTACATCTCACCTGTTGGTAGGAACCAGCGAGGGGATGACTGCTGTCTGGATGTTAAGTCAGGTATGCTGCCTACGCGGTGAAGTTCTTACTACAGCTAAATGGCACCCACCGTACTGGATCACACCATAGCTTTGGTATGTCTTCACTTTCTGCTGGAAGCAGGATCTAAGCATGGGTAAATACTCTACGCCTTGTACATGTTAACATTGTTAAGCAAGCTGGTGTCCCTCTTCAGTGCAAGAGTAAGCTAGTGTTCAGAAAATGTCTGTCCTTTCTTAGCCAGCGTTTGCTGTAGTTTAAAATTCTTACTAGATGAGAGCCTGTGTTTTAATGTTGCTGATGACCTAAAGGGCAGACTGTTGAGCCATTTCAATCCCTGTGCTCTGAAGTTGGGCAGAATCATTTTCTTTGTGTATCAGACAGCTCTAGAAGCACCTACAGGTTTTGAAACAGCTCATTCTCCTAAAATGAATAAATGCTACTAGAAACTTACTTTGTTCCCTAATAATGTCTTCATTTCATCCCAGTCTGTATAAAAATACATTTTTGGAGTGTATTTACTGTGAATTCCTTGCATTTGAATCTGGCTCTGTGATGTATCCTGAAAATTGGTGTTGAAGGAGGCAAATGCTTATTTTCACATTTACTTTGAGTAACTGGAGCTTTGTGCACATCTTTGAATATCTGCACAGGTTTGGCAAACCTGACGAGAGTGGTTTTCCTTAACCAAGGGGCAGTGCTAATTTCTCCAGCTGTTCTGACAAGGCAAGGCTTCAGCCTTTACAAGCTACATTTATTTACACTGTGTTAAGAGCAGTCATGCTGCAAGAGAGAGTAGGAGATGGGGACTAGATGGAAACTTTTAAACCCCAAACCTCAGCCCGTGGAAGTTGCAACTCATTTGCATTCAGTGAAGCCGTGACATAACTGATGGTACGGCCCTGGAGACTGATACTGTTGCAGAAGAACAGGTTTTTTTACTTACTTTCTCAGTTTCAATTTTAATGCTAGCAAATTGTAGTTGAGTTTCTTTACTTCCTTTCATCTGGGAGAAGACCAAAGTTTCCCCTCCAACAATAAAATGATTTACAAGAGAAACGCTGTATCCCACAGAGCTCTCTTGGGGCAATACTCCTTTGTTGCTGGTGTCTGCTGTGTGCTGCACTCTCTCATGTGGCAGCTGTGCCCCTGCTTATATCCGAATCTGGTTGACTGTGGAGAGGAGGAGACTGTGGCATCGTTCCTCCCCCTGTCCTGAGTGCCCTGGCTGCAAGGGGAACAGTTGGCATAGAGGTCAAGTTTCTTTGTCAGCTGGGAACTTCCCTTCCTTCCCCCGCCTCCTCCCAAAAAAGTCACCTAGCCAAGTGGCAGCGGCTTGCAACCTCCTTCCTGCTGGGACAGCAGGAAATGGCTTAGAGCAGAGGAGATTCCAGCCCACATCTCCTCAGGAGAGCTTTCTGCAGGGACATTTTTCCTGTAAGTAGAAATTTGTTCCTGAATGCTGCAAGCACTCTTGCGGTTCACAAGACTGGTATCTGCAAAACTGAGATTTGAGGAGCCTTGAGCCTGATGATGTTCTCATGGCACCTAAAGACTTTTTGCTAGAGACTAGGGAACTTGAACATTTCTGGTGCTGCTTGTCAGCTGTTTATGCTGTTGAAGTCAAGTGCAGAGGGTAACGTATTTAGTATGGTAAATATGTAGTTAGGTTCTGTTCTTTAACTTAAAGATAGCTGGAGGAACCTTTCTCCTAGTTATATGGATTTGAAAACAATATTTCTAAAAATAGATTTGTTTTCCAGTTATGAGGCTTTCTTCCTCCCCAGGACTGTGTTGACAGTACAATATTCCCAGCCAAAAGCTTTTTTCAAAAAGGTTTAAACTCAGAATTCATTACATTAATTTAAGGTAAAAAATATATTGTTTATCTGAAAAAAAAAAAAAGTTTATCTGTACACAAGAGGATTCAGGGGCGAGGGGGTTGCCTGGGGTTTTTGTTTTTGCTGTTACCACCAGACTCACTAAGCTAAGCATGGAGTAGTCAGTCCATGTGAGTTAGGGAAGCAGGTGCTAAGAGCTGCTTTGCCTACAGAGCGCTTCTGAATTTTATTTTCCATAATCCCTGTATTCTTCCTGTGACTCCAAAACTGCCTCTCGTAGACTTTTCCTTTTCCCCTCTCACTCCCAGTGTAATTTGTTCATATTTATCTCTAGTTACCTCTCATAAGCTCCCTGCTGCAGGTGTGACGATATTTTTTTTATGTAGAAGATATAAACTGTGGATTTACTTTTTTTCCTGTTTCTTCATTCTGAAATGTAATTTTTCACAGAGTATGCGTGTCTCTTCCAAGAAAAGATGAAAGATTGCATTCCTCAAAACTGTTCATTGTCTGTGGCTTTCAAACAGATTGAGTCTACTAGTTACCCCAGTTAAGATTCCCTTTTCCAAAATAGCCTTCACCTTTTCCAAAACACCATGGCCCTCAGGCTGGATGATAAGGAGCAGATGAATGGAAGCTGTCTTTGGTAAGGATGGATGGTGGCCTGCTGCCCCGAGGGAACATCCAGGATGGAGCTGTTCTGAAAAAAAGGGCGACTGGTTCCATCAGCAATGTGTAACCATTCATTTATTTAACACCTATATAAACAATAACATTGTTAATTAACCACACTGGTGTCAGGAATTGCTCTGTTTCCATGGTACTTGCTGTAATCATTTAATCACAGAACACCTGAATATTCAAGCACAAGCTCTTGACAAGGTTAGAGTATGTCTGATTGAGTACTACACTGCTGGGCCACACCAGGTTGGTCTGAGCACACACCATTTAAAATCAAGGGCAAAGTTCCATCATTTCTCTGCTGCATTTATTTTTTCTTTCTTTTAGGAAAAAAAAAAAACAACCTACCTCTTTAGGTTTTATTAGCTTTAAAGCCTTAGATAATTTTATTCCTCCTATGTCAGATTAATTCTAGCTATATATTTTCCACTTGTCATGACTGATGGGCTTAGTATAGCTACATGTAGTAATTCATAGCTACAGTAGTAATGTAGAAGGAGACAGGGTGCCAGGAAGGGGTTAAGAAACCAAAATTTTCATACCATAGTATTGGCAAAGTACAGAAGACTGTTCTCCTGGGGTTTGGGATACAAGACGTGTGACGGGTGCTGCGAATCCATGATGACTCCTTCTGAAGTGCTGCTATATTGACTTAGCTGAAAAGCATTTAGCACCCACTTTGCCTTTTCTGGTCATAAACCTTCTCAGAGTGGATATGAAATCTGCCTCACTATGTTTTGTTTTTAAAGTGCTTCTTTTCCATCTTTGAGGTTTCCATAGCAACCTGGGCTATTTGTTTAAATTGGAGCTTGCTGGCCTGTCCTCCCTGCATCTTACAGCTGCTGACATCTTGCAGGTATTGTCTCTTCTTGGCATGCCTGGGAGTGACTTGTAGGGTTATAGAGGGGCTCAGCAGCGGCTGGCCCTTCCCAGAGGGCCATTCACTCAGCAAGATAACGGATGTGTGCTTTCTCCCCTGTCGCCCCGTTTGATTTACCTCATTGTTATTCTGTGTGGCTCTGTGGAGTTACTACAAGCTCCCTTGACAGGTTAGCTGGCAGGTCTTTGGTGGCTTGCACTGGGAAGGCTCATCTCAGGAGAGCTAGGAGGCCTTAGTTGTCAGTGGGGACAATATTGAAGAATTTTCAGTAGAATAAGGAACAAAGAGGTCTTATCGCATGGCCTCCGTCATTTGGCTTGTGTTCCCCAAAGTTCAAATCACTCAGGAGATTTTGCTGGCTGAGCAAGGCCTAGAGCAGAATCTTCACATCCCAGGGGATCATCCATACAGACAGTGCTCACAGGATCGAGAACGATGCTCAACTGAAAGTTGTTTCTGCCTATAGCTGCATGTGCAACTGTTTTGCTGTTCCCACGAGGATGTTGGTTTTTTTCTTTCTCTGGTCTCATGGTGGAGACACCACATAGACCCATGCTGAAGAGTAGGGTGACATTGCAGGTTGTCACGGAGTTACCTCTGCCCCTGGGCGTGTGCTGCCAGCGATGCCCTTGCACCAGGGCAGGCTGCCGTGCAACCCTGCAGTGGCTGACCGTGGGAGGTGAGCTGGCTGACCATGAGGTCTTCAAGCAGAGAAGAGGAGAAAACAGGCTGCTTGGCAGCAGCCCCAGGCTAGAAAGAGCCCCAGCGTTGCATGGGACAGGGGAGTCGTGGCTGTGACTCGTCACTGGCCATCGGGTTCGTGTCATTGTTAGGGAGGGCAGTGGGAGGGCTTCTTGCCCTGAAGAGCTTATGATTCAGAGAGCAGAAGATGAAGCAGGAGTGAACAGAGACGTGATTTGCCAGAGGGCCTACTAGCCTAGACATACAACCTGCAATCCCAGTTTCGTGCCCCATTTGTTAGGCTGCAGAGCATACATGGTTCCCAGTACCCCCCACCCCGACCCGCGTCCAGCTTTCTGAAGGCAGATTTGTGCCAGGTTTCTGCACTGCGCTGAGCAGAGGACAGCCTGCCCAACTGGCATGGCATGCCTTCAGCTTGAAATAGCTGGGGGGAGCTTGGAAAGGAGGGGGGGCCATGAGACACAGGCTCCTCGATTATTTGGGAGAAGCAAGTGGGAGTGAGGGAAGAGGGATTTAAAATTGCCCGGTGGTGGTGTTTTCTGTCGGGAAGCGGTGGGTGGCTGCAGGCTCCCTGGGTCACAGGGCCAGGATGTGGCACCGGTGCCCACCCCAGCATAGGGGAGGGGAGGGGAGGCGAGGCAGCGAGCGCCTCAGCAGGAGGGTGTCTGACAGACTGCACGTAAGGCAAAATTTGCCAATGTCTGCGCTTCCCCAGCGGCAATGAAGCCTTTGCAGCTTGCGCCAGAGAAGAGATTGCTTCTCTGGGACAGGCTGAGAAGCCAGCGTGAGGAAATCCTCCCAGGCCTCTGGGCAAGGAGAGCGACGGAGCGAGGCGCTGCGTGCTGGACGCAGGACACAGCATCTTGCTGCTGCAGCAGCCACAGGTAGAACAAAATGGCCTGCGTGTTGGCTCCTTTCCTCTGAGATGTCTGTATTTAGCACTTTAGTCTTTCCTTTGGTCACCTCATCAGTTAACTCCTGGCTTCACTTCCCTTGCAGAGACCAAGGTGAATCTATTTTTTCTTAGAAAAATCACTTTCCGGCGTGACTAAGATCATTCCTCAGCTTTGAGTGCTACGGGCTTTCATCTGACAGGGTGGGGTTAACGCTTTTTTTTTCTTTCTGCTTATCAGCATTAGCACGATACTGGATCCCCTCCTCAAGGCAGGGCTTTGGTTGCTGGAACCAGTGTCACTCACTCATTTACTGATGCAGTTGTATTTTTTGTCTCAAGTCCCTGAAGAGGTGTTGAGACTGAGTAAACAACAGTCTGCAGGATATGGTTACTTGAAGTCTGATAGTTCGTTGTCAAGAAACTTCTGTTTTAATCTCTAGGCTACAGTTGATTTCTTTCTTGATAACTTACGAATAGGCTTTAAAAAAGAGGAAAAAAGGAAATTTATTCTGGTGAAATACTTGGATGCTGTGCAGTGTTTTAGCTGCAAAAGGAAGTGTAAGATAAAGTCCTTCAGAAGTGCTGAGATTCTGTTTGTGGCACCAACTTAAGATTTTTAATCTCTACTCACACAGGAAAGGTTTCCCTTTTGTCCGACCTCCAAAGCAGCCAGAGCCTTCGTGGCCATGCTGGTCAGCCCTCCCTTGCTAGTTTTGAGGTTCATGGTCAGTTCTGTCCAAATCTGAGAGAGGAGAAGAAAAGCCACAGAAATAATTACATTTCTTCAGCTCTTGCAAAAATTGGCAGTTGGG
Source organism: Chlamydotis macqueenii (assembly GCF_036417535.1). NCBI lineage: Eukaryota > Metazoa > Chordata > Aves > Otidiformes > Otididae > Chlamydotis > Chlamydotis macqueenii. The sequence goes on along the minus strand of NC_141560.1, from coordinate 45,880,155 downwards.
TACAGAGGAGAAACCAAAATGAGCATCCTGTGCTCAGACAGCTGTGTGTTACTCTGGGCCTCCCCGACGAGGAGCCAGGGAATCCTCCTCTCCTCGCTCCCTTGCCAATAACCTTGCTGCTCCTGCAGCTGACGCAGTGCCCGGGAGGCAGCGCAGCACGCACGGCCCCAGCACCATCCCGGCCACCAGCTCAGCACGGACCGTGTGGAGGGACAGAAACTCCCAGGATTCATCAGCACGCAAAGAGGTTTGGGATCTGAGACAACATGCATTTTATTAATTGCAAAAATGTATAATTGAAATAGAAATCCTAATTTCTGTGCTGCTTAATGGATAGTATCACAGTAATAACCAGACACAGTAATACCAGTTAAAGCCATGGGAGGTTAGAGATGAATTTTCTTCCAAGTGGCAGCAACTTGTACCAAATGCAGCAGGACTATTCAAAGCAATCAGTCTCTTAATTTGTTAAAAGTACTGTTTCATTCTTCAAACAGCTGAATTTTCCGCAATCACTGGTCTCCAGTTGTCTAAATCGCACTCTTATCTTGTATCCTCGCAGCACCACGTCCTGATACGTCAGTGCTTGGAAAAGCTGCCATCCCTTCTGACGCTCAGCAGGCCGGACAAGGGGAATTTAATGTAGCCGTTTCCGCCAGGGAACATGTTGCAGCTGTCTTTGAAAACAAAGAGTTTTATTAGTACATTTATTGCTAGTGGTGTGATGACAGCCAACTGCTGTTACCCAGTGATGTGCTGCTGAAACACTGACTTCTCACTTCAGCTATCACTTTACAATTAAAGCAATTCAATACAGAGAATAAAATAATACATTTCTGTAAGGAGCATTAATGCATTCCAACAGTTTAGTTGGTATGTTGTCCCAGCGGCAGTGGGCAGAAGCTTTACTGGATTTATTGTAACTCATAAAAAGGCAGGCAAGACTGAAAGTGAGATATTTGAGGGGGCAGGAGCTTTGAATACCCATACTTTGTATTGACCATGTGGTACCATGAGCTCCTCACAAGTATTGACAAGCATTTGTTGTGACCTACAGCCATGCTGTGGGGACATCCTTGCCTTGCAGCGCTGCTGCTGCGCATGAAGGAAGTGGACCTGCTCCCAAATCTCGTCACAGGCTGGCAGGGAGAAGTGAGGTTTGAAGAGGGCTAAATGCCACGTACCCTGTAGGCAGTGTGCTATAGAGGCCCCTGCCGAGTTTTCCATCCTAGTCATCAACCCCAGAACCTGTCCCTTGCTCTTGGTACTCCAGCCTTGGTTCTGCTCTTGACCAGATCATGAGGCCTTGCTGTTGCTCCTGCTCCCTCCTGTCTGGACCTTCACCACATTCCTGCCTTCGGCTAGCTCCTCTGCTTCTGGGGGTTCCTGATTTTAACTCACCCTTCCTACCAAACCCCAAGCAGCCCAAGCCTGACCTGACTGCCCTTGGCCAAGTTGTGACAGCACTCTTCTACGTGCCCCTCTGGGAAGCTGAAACGTGGGTTTCGGTGACTTACATTGCAGTGAAAATCCATGGCAGGTTTACATCTGCGTGTGATCGCACCCCAGAAATGATTCAGCATTGCACCGATTTATATATTATAAATATTTGTAAAGATTATATATTTATACTTAATGGGAGGAACAATGTTCAGACTTCATATGGCTGACACTGTAGTGAAATTCCCTCTGTTCCAGACCAGTTCCCTGGCAAGAGGTGCCGGTGGGGATGGTGAACACCACGCTGTTCCTGTGCCAGTAAGCACTGGTGGGCTTGGGCACTCATGGGTGTTGCTAAAACTGTAGTGGGTGTGCCAAGGAGGACAGGAAAGAGGAGAAGCCAGGTTTCAGGGATGGGCTGAAGAATGGAGGATCATGCTATGAAGCTATCTGTAAAAAGCAGAAGTTGGAATCACCAACTTAGATGAATTTAATTTTTAAACAAACTTATTAGACTTATGAAAATGACTTAGACTCTATGAAAATGAGACAAACTTCTTCTCTTAAAAAATTTGTTTTGACTAGAGAAGTATCTTAAAACCTCAATATGTGGCAAGGTGGCACCATTTCTGTAGCAGACTGCCCCAGGAGATTTAAAAATCCTTCCACACACTTGTAATTCGTGCATTGAACACATCCGGTTTGCAGCATCCCTCAGAGAACTTGCCCATCCTAGCAACTCCCTGGTATGAAGGCCAGATCTTCCTCATGGAAGGGGTTTCTAGAAATAATTTTTCATAAGCTGCCTGCAAACACTTCAGCAGGAACCGGAGCCTCCCGGTGCCACTCACTGGTGCCTTGCTGAATATATCTACCCTCCAAGATACGCTAAGTGCCATACAGGAGTTTCCTCACACCTTACTGCCTAAGGCTTCACCCTCGCCTCATGCTGCACGGGACAAAAATCTCAGTGCTCGGGGTGTGAAGAAGAGCCCCAGCGTGTGGGAGGCTGGAGTCACAGTGTGCTGCAGAACAAGCCCGATCTTCTCTCCCCTGTGGAGATTTCCGATCCTGCAGCTAAATCCCTGCTGATAACCCGCCTGCCGCAGAGAGGAGAAGTGCTTATCCCTCACCTCCGCTCCCGGCTACAGGGCTCCCCGCAGCTGCCCCCGAGTGCTGCCAGGTAGGATGCCCCTCGGCGTGGCCCGGGGAACGCGAGGGATCTGTCTTTAGGAAAATATTTCAAGGGACACATCAAGCATTTAAAATGCTGCCTGCGCGTTGCTCTGTTGGCTGCTGACTGTGAGCATGCGGGGGTGTGATCCTTACTGTTGGAGTACCCTCAGGCACTCAGCTGCTGGGGCTGGCTTTGCTTTTATTATTTTTTTTTTTTTTTTAAAGGAAAAAAATGTTAAAGGGCTGCTTAAGTCCTAGGCTAGAACCAGTGGTGCTGCTATTTTTTTGTGACAGCTAGAAAGAAACAACAAAGTTAGCTTTTTTTCCAGGCAGCAGTCTCAGACTGGGTTTCGACTGGGCCTTGTTGTGTAACTTAGGTTCCCCCACCAGAAAGGTGCAATTTCAAGTTTAAATCAAATATGCATGTGTGCAGGCAGAGAAAAAGATGAGAAGACTGACCTCTGCCTTCAGGAGTGTCGCCTGCGTGTTTGTTTATTTTGTCCTTTCCTATTTGTAAGCTGGTATTTGTTAGGTTGCAATTAGATGAATGCTTTTATTATTTTTTTTTAAACGGTTGCTTCAGGGTGTGAACTTACAGTGGAGAAAGAACTGCAACTCCTTCCCATTTCCTCATGGAAATTAATTCACCGAGCAGAATGCTGAGTGGAGATGTGTGCAACGAGGCGCTGTGTGGTGGCTGGCAGTAGTGTGACTGGAAATCCCGCCTGGCAGGGCAGCAAGAGGCAGGTTTTACTCTCGAGCGTGTTTTGAGAGGAGAGATTTGAAACCCACCTGCTGGGGATGGGCATCCTGCTGGGAAGCAGCTTGTCCCGCTGTCTCACCAGTGAAGCCTCAGCAATGCCACGGACTGGGCTACCGTACCCCTCTGGTTCGGGGCATGAACCACGGTGTTCAGGGTATCCGCAATGGAACTTCCTAACAACAGGTGGCTTCTGTGGAAGTCCTGGCCTCTCTTTATTTTTCTACAGGAAGAGGTGGATCTCTCACTCTTCTTCTTGTTCTTTCCTTTCCCTTCTGTGGCACTCAATCTGAGAGCCAGCAAGAGGAATAATAATTAATAGGCTGCGTGTGTGTTCCCTATAACCACATTATTAAACAGGTGACCTGATGACATAAACTAGCTTCCATGGTGCTGTTTCAGCAGCATTAGCAGTTTCTCCTCCTATGAAACTGGCATTTCAACTTCCACAGCTGTCAAGTGGATATTTTATGTAGAACATGCAGCACTTGAAACGTTCCCAGCCCTGGGTAAAGGTCCCCTCCAGCCCCTGTGTAGTGCCCTGGCGTACAGTGTGACTTCAGCCCAGCACTATGCAGGAAAGAAATCCGCTCGGATGATCCACGTGGCAGAGAGTTGCTGTAATCTATACCATGAGGTCACATTTCAGTATTGGGAGCAACCGAGATTAAAGTCATGATTTAAACCACGGGAGTAAATATAGTTTTTACATTAGCGCATTGCAGACCTAACTTGGGGGATTATGTCACAGGGTATTTTTTTCTGAATTGTCTCAAAATCTCAAGGCCTCCCGGTTATTACCATGGTGATGTTGCTCCAACTTAGCACTGAAATTTCCCAGAGCATTTTATAATCAGAATTATGAGGGAATTAAATGTTCGCTCTACCCGAAGCAAAACCACTTTGCCCTCGTACTGAACTTTCTCTACGAAACCAGACGGGCAGTTTGCACTGGGGATGCCTGTGTTGAATTTCAGATATCAAGTCAACGGGCCTTTTTTCTGCAGAGCCTTGGATCCTCTTGTGTTAAGGCTGTTGCTAGAGCAGATTAAATTTACCTTGCTTCGTACGAATGTGAGATGCTTTTCTCCACTGCTAGGACAAGGCTCCTATGTCAACCCGCAGCTTGCTTCCGCAGGACAGACACGCTCAGCCCCAGGAGTCCTCCCAACTGTTCTGCAGGCTCGTCCCCTTGCAGGGTTCTGCTGAGGAAACACAGTTTGGCCCTCGCTGCACTGCAGAATCGTCGTCAGGAATACAGACTGTTGTAAATGGGTCTCTGGGAGAGGGAGTTGTACTGCAGTAAGGGCTTTACAGGCTGAATTTAGCCATTAAAATCAACAGCAAAACCCACAGCCTTCTCCCCTTCTCCAAGCCGGAATGATTCAATTTGACCAAAGAGAAAATTGTTCCCTTATTAAGCTAATTGCAGCTCCCAATAAAAAGGCTTCAAACCGAGCCTGGCCCTAAAGCTGCCCTGGGGAGCCAAGGAGCCAAGAGATTGCAGCCAGGTGCTTCATAAAGCCAAGGCTCTTAATGCTTCTTTTTTTTACTGGCAAGAGGCAAAACAGCCAGCCTTCTGGAGACACGCTAACGAGAGACTCCGGTCCCCTCTCCCCAAAGCTGTATTCTTGTTTTTTTTCACCCCGACTGCAACAGGGCTGGAATAACAATGGTTTGTTTCCCGTGCAGGTCCTGAAACGTTGCCCCTGTTAAGGCAGTTTGAGAGGAGGAGGATGGATTGGTCCCGAGTCTTGCCGAAAGACAAAGCTGAGATTTTCTGATTATGAACTTGCAAAAAGAAGTCCCTTTCTGTGCGCCGGACTATGGCACAGGACGCGCGTGCTGCATGCAAGCTGCTGGTTTTTCTCAGAGCACTTGTCTACCTCTGCACAAAGATCATCTTTTAGGGCAAAATGCAGTAAACCCGAGCTGGCTGCAGATGTGCCAGCTGGGGCGCAGGACCCAGGGGTAAGCACACAGATCTCTGTGGACCGATTTACCAGCTGGTGCCGGAGGTGCCGTGGCAACCTCCACGCTGCGCCGCCGTGCCACGTGTGAAGGCCAAGCACGGGGGTCCTGTCACGTGTGAAGGCCAAGCACGGGGGTCCTGACTGCTCGGCAAGCCTCAGGGGCCCCGAGCCTGCTGTCTCTGTCCCCTTGCAGGCACAGAGCAGGATTCCCAATGCCGTTGCTAAGCCTCTGCTTCCTTCCCGGTTCCTAACCAGGCTTCAAAAATATCCTCTTGAGTGGGTGAAGCTATACGGGAGAACGTCTGTATACGGGGAACAGTCTAACATTAGCCCTGAAGAGGGGACAGACAAACCATTTTGGGCTCTTCCTCCCTCGTGCTTTTCTACTCCACTTTCTTCTAGCTCCTTTCCTATTCCTATCGTATGTTTTTCTTAGGCTCTTGGGTTTTTCCATCACTGAGCCTCTGTGGCACGCACAGCTTTAAAGCGTGGTCCCAGCCGTCACTAATTTGCAAGCTTTTTTTTCAGTTCAGTAACACTTGTATGCCTTTTTTTTTTTTTTTTTTTTTTTGTCTGAGGGTCTGGTTGTGCATCATAGCCAAGTATTACAGAGCCCACAAGGGAATGGAAAATTTTAGAACCTCTTTTAAGAGGAAAAAACTGGATTCACACTGTTTACGTGCGGGAAGCAGATCCCAGTGCCTTGAGTCCTGATTTAACCCTCTGTTGGCGGTGGTTCCTCGTCTGAGACGGTCTCTTGGGATCTCTGGAGTTTAAATCTGGGTCACTGTAGCGTTAGTGTGTTTCACCCCAAATCAGATCTGGGCTGCCTCGGGGTTTCCTTTAACCACGTGTGTGTTACTCTGGCGGCAGCGATCCCTGCCGAAAGCCGAGGCGGCAGGTCTGTCGGTGCTGTTCTACAGCCGCCGAAATCGTGGTATCGGTGAAAAAGCGGCGAGGTGAGATGCTGAAAGCCGAACCGCCGCTGCGGTTCTCCGGGAAGCAGCGAGGCCTCGGCAACGCGCCCGCCGCCCCCCTGGGCCCCCCGGGCCGGCCCTGGGCCGAGGGGGCCGGGCAGGGGCGGCGGGGCCGAGCGCGAAGCCTCCGCAGAGGCAGCAGCCAGGATCCCACCGGCCCGGGGCCGGCCCACCCCCCCCGGCTCCCCGGGGGCCGCGGCGGGGGGGCGGCGACGTCAGGCGGAAGGGAAGCGCCCGGCCGCCTGCGAGCGGGCTCCGCCGCCGTCTGAGCATGCTCCCGCGGGGGCAGCGCCGGGCTATATAACGGCACCGGGGTATATAACCGCGGCCGGGCGCCGGCGGCGGCAACGGGAGCCGCGGCTCAGCTGAGGCAGGCGGGAAGGGCTGCAAACGGCACCGCGACTCTCCGCGGCGGGAAGAGCTGCGCTCCGCACCGCACCGCACCGCTCCGTACCGCGCCTCCCCGGGCAGCACCGCTCCGTACCGCGCCTCCCCGGGCAGCACCGCACCGCACCGCTCCGCACCGCACTTCTCCGCGCAGCTCCACTCCGCAGGGCCCGTCCCTGCCCGGCCGCCGCTGCCCGCCGGACCCTCGGCACCCGGCACGGCCGAAGCGTCGCGCCCCGCTCCGCCGGCCCCGGCCCCCGCGGCGGGCGCTGCCGCTGCCGCCACCGCCGGCGGCAGGATGGCCGCCAAGCCGGCCGAGTTGATGGGCGTCTGCTCCAGCTACCAGGCGGTGATGCCCCACTTCGTCTGCGTGGCCGAGGAGTTCCCGCCGCCCGCCCGCCCCGCCAAGGCCCCCAAGGGCAAGCTGCGGCGGCCGCGGCAGTCGCGCTTCAAGACGCAGCCGGTGACTTTCGACGAGATCCAGGAGGTGGAGGAGGAGGGGGTGTCCCCCATGGAGGAGGAGAAGGCCAAGAAGTCCTTCCTGCAGTCGCTGGAGTGCCTGCGGCGGAGCACCCAGAACCTCAGCCTCCAGCGGGACCGGGACCGGGACCGGCTCGGCAGCTGCCGCCTGCGCAACAGCCTCGACTCCAGCGACTCGGACTCGGCCCTCTGAGGGCGGCGGGGCCCGGTCCGGGGGGACCCGGAGGGACCGGACCCGGCCCGGCTCGGGGGGACCCGGCCCGGCGGCGGCCGCACGGACTGGGCTGCAGGGAGCCGCTCGCCCGGGGCGGGCAGCCGGGACGGGATGTTTTCTAAGAAAGCGCTTGTACCTTCGTTTCTATTTGATTGTATGAAACTCTCCGTTTAAAAGACAAAAACAAACAAAAAAAATCTTTTCTATTCGTTAGAAGAAATGAGCTGTTTTAGATGCGTTGAGCTGCTGGACTTTATATTTATTTTTGCATTTAAACCGTTGACTGCATTAATTTAATATGTTTCTACCTGAATGTCTGTTATTATTTCCATAAAAGAGTAATAAAATCAGATATATTTGCACAGTACATATCGGACTGTCCTTATTTCAGGAGTCTGACTGTCCCCTTTCAGGTTCCTTTGCCCCCTTGAAGGCGAAAGGGATTTAAAGGCTGTCGACAGCTGCTGCAGAGGCAGGAACGCTTTCCTCAGGGATGCTGCTCGGAGAGATTTTGCGGTCCGTGCTGCCAGATATGCGCTAATGAAACAAGACCCAAGTTAGACTGATTTTAGACAACTTTATTGGCTTGTTTGAGGTCTTCACGTTATCCTGAATTGATGTTTAAGGAGTGTTTATAACAGGGCAAGCCTCGTGCCTTCACAAAAGTGCGTATATACTTTCTGTTTTCATCCAAGTTGTTTTTATCTCTTCTCCCCTTCTAACCCGTAAATTGTTTCATGCTGCAGACATGTTTCATAATTGGATTTAATGCCGTTTCATTTACTAGAGCCGGTGGTACTGTGTGGATGTGCTTTTCCTGGAGTTGAAAAGCAAAGGCATTTTGGTGTGGTGCAGGACTGAAGTTACCTGGGGTAACTTCTCTGTGTGTGTGCAGGCACGTGTAAGACTTTGTAAGATTTTATCTGTCTGCGGTGTATGTGCCGAGGTGCGTCTGAAAATCCCTACAGAAGGAAGAGGGAATTCCTGGACTGGGAATTTTTTCCCTGTATTTTCTCCATCCTCTTGAAATACGCCTGTGTTAATAGCGTAATCCCACAGGAGCATCTTGCGTCAAGGCAAGCTTCATGCAGCTGAAACCTTCCAGTTATTAGGAACTGGCTGATAGTGAGCTGGAGACTCTAACATTTCTGTGGTAAGATGTTCTGGAGAGTTACAGCTTTTCTTAAGTCCTGGCTTGAAGTGCGATCATACTGATGGGTAGGAATAAACAGCATGCTGTGAGCTCGTTGGGGGAGCTAAGGGCTGGGGCAGAGGAAGAAGATGATGGTGGTGCAGATGGAGAGCAGGGTGCCTGGTTAGGGCTGGCAGCCACGGACGTGCACCCTCTGGGCACTGAAGTGCAGTGATGAGCTGCGTGAGGAAGCCCGCTGGTGGCTCCTGGCTCAATCCAGGCGCAACAGAAGCCTGTCTCTCTCCAGCTTAAAGCTGAGGAAAATCAGGAGGGCAAGGGGGCTTGGTTTTGGACAGGTCCTTTGCCAACTTTTCTAAGCACAGGAAGAGTTGGAAGAACTCCCTTGTGGTAGGAGAGCCGGCTGACCTCCAGCACCAGGAGAGGGTCGTGCATGCAATTCAGCAGGTCAGGAAACACGCCTGGGCTCTGCCTCGACCTCCTAGTGAAAAAAAAAAACAAAATCAAAAACAAACAAACAAACAAAAAAACCCAAAACATTTCAACCACCCCACCTGCCCTCCATATTGCAGGCTGTGAAACAGCTTGTCTCCCTTTCCCATTAGAGCCCGGTGGCTGCTTTCTGTGTAGGCGCAGTACATACGTACACAACATCTACGTACAAAGCAAAACAACTTGACCTCCAGAGCAGCTTTCAGCCAGGCAAACCAGACTCGGTAAGAAACAATCAGTTACCAGCAGCTGGGCTAATTTTCCTCAACAAATTCCTAACACTGTTAAAATCCTGGGTGTTTTCAGTTTGTAAAGGGTGTGGGAACTCTATAGCCATGTGCCTAAATGTTCCACAATGTACACAGCAGGCTAATGAGCTCTGTAAGATGTCCAGAGGGTGCATGGCATCCTCCCCATGCTGCAGGTTTCAGACTACTTCTCAGTCTTGCTTTGCTTTCAGCTCTGGTACAAATCCCTGTGATACACAAAATGTGTGGTAGCTCCAAGAGGCTTGTGAGCGCATGATCCTCTTCCCGGCTTGTTGTTTCTGTTTAGCAGCTGGGATTAATAGCAGGCCATTTACCGTCACCCTTCCCATCCCCGCTTTAGTGTGCAGCTGTGCTGCCACCAGGCAGGAGGCACATGAGGCCGTGCTGTGCCAGCCAGCAGCAGAGCGTCGGGTACCGGCTTCCTGGAAGGGGGAAAATATCCATATGTCCATTTCTGTTTCAGGAGACAAATGTGGATGTTAACAGAGGACAAAGAGGGTTTGGGAATCTGTTGTAGCACAATATTTGAGAAAAAGCCATGTTCCGGTGGTTAGGCTGAATAAATAAGTTTTTCTTCAATTGTTCTTTGTTAACATTTTTCTGCTCCATCTCGAAGTGAATAACATGGGAGATGCCAGTGCTAAAGATAGGTTAGTGTTTAGCTTCCAAACAGTTACGACCAAGGCAAAAGGGTGAAAAGCCAGGGTGTTTTAGCTCTGTCCTAGAGAGACCCTCCTGAGTGCAGCTGGAAAAATAAACCTCCCTTCCAGTCTTCCTGTGCTGCTAATTTTGAAGGTTTCTCTTGCAATGGATTTTAGCATCATGGATATCTGTCCTGTAGGGATTGCAGGAACACCTATTAAATGCTCTTCACTGATGGTAATGACAATATCAAGGGGTTCTGAGTCTGTCACCTGCTACCCAGGCTCAAGATGTGGGTTGCACATTTCCCTTCAGCAATTCACAGCTTAAAAGCCTCCAGCAGATGCCGCTTATGGTGGTGCTCAGGATGGCAGCGAGTAGGCATGAGCATCCTGCGTCTGCACAGGAAGGAGCTAGGAGTCAAACGCTCACGGAGCGGCAGGATGGGTCTCAGGGCAGAGGGGAGACTGAGCACCCCCGGGGTTCCTTCAGCCCTATTTCTCCAAATTGCAGGAAATCACACAGTAGAATTTGTCTGTGACGCAACCTGTGTTTTATTGTTGTGTCGCTTCATGTGTAGATCATCCAATCCTCCGCGGCAAGAGGAGTGTCCAGCGGGGCGAGTAAAAGCTCAAACTTGAAATCAATTCTTTAATTCTCTTCCTGTTTTGCATCCCGTCCCCTTCAAGCTTGTCAGCACTTTTCCCCTGTGCTCGTGTTGGAATGTTGCCTTAGTGCAAAACTACTCGTGCTGGGGTGGCGGAGCTGTACCTTTGTGCCTTATGCTGGCCTGACAAGCGTAGAGGGGATCTGAATGGTGCAATATCATTGCTCTCCTGGCTTCCGGGAAAAAAAAAAAAAATCCTCTCTGTGCATCTCATGGACAAGCTTTTCCTGCCTTTTTTTTTTTTCCCAAAACATTTTTGTTTAATTTGACTCAATAGATTTATGGAGGATTTCTGGTTGCAATTTAGTGTCTACCCGAAGGGGCTGAGGACAGTCTCCTCTCCTAGCTGCGTCTGCGCCGTTTCTGCTGTTGGATGATTTCTCTCATCTCTGGGTTTCCAGTGATTCACTGGGGACACTTCAGAGCTGAGCTGTTATCAGGAACAAATATGAGAAGGTGCTTGTAATTCCTGCAGGTTTCTGTGCTGGCATCCTGAGCAGGAGTTTGCTTTAGGAGCTGGTTACTGACGACAGGTCTCCTGACCCTTACCAGTAACGGTGGGTCTGGTCCCACAGGAGCGCGGTGGACAGACTACAGCACACTGCCCTGCGTGAGAAACACCAGATGACTGTCACTATCTAACCTCTAAAGTAGCAGTGGAGCTGAGGGACAAAACACAAACCAAGGCATCTATTTAATTGTCAGGCTGACAGCGAACAAATTGCCGTGTAACAGGGGCCGACAGACGAGCTCTAGCAAATCTGGTTGCTGTGGTTTTTCCAATGTTAGCAGTGCCCCTCCGAGGGGTTGCACCTCCCCGGCAGCGTTAGCAGAGCACAGCGCGTGCGTGGACCTCAGCCCCTGTGTCCCTCAGGCTTAGGTGCGGGCGATGGAAGCCACCACCAGAGAGAAGAGCAGCATGGTTCTCCAGGCTGCATGTGGCCTTGCTCGAACCTCAGCTCCTGTGGTGTGGCTCAGCCTGAGCTGTCTTTTGTACATCTGCAAGATGCACATGGGGCTTGCATTTCTGTGGGGAAAAAGAAAAACCTCCAGGAGGTGCAGAGAGCCTGAAATCCCTGAGCAGAGCAGAGTGCAGTGATGCACTGATGCCCTGGATTCACAGTTTAGCTTCTCATAGCCATCTTAAATAGAGCATGCAAGCTGTGTGCAGTGCTTCAGCAAGCCTGGCTCCAAACTTCGGGGGTATTTTTTAATCTGTAAAGATGCAAGATTATATCCTGAGCAAAAAATAATCAGCTGTCCAGTAATAACACATGCAAGGGGAGCTCATCCTCCCCCAAAGTAGGAGGCCGTTGCACAGTATGGGGAGGTTGCCAGCTCAGCCTTTCAGGCTTCATCAAGAAGTAGTGCGTGGTCTTTCACTTGCACTTGAGCAGTCACCTGAAGTCAGGTGGCTGAACTTGGGGGAATTAATTAATTAATTGTGGGAATGAATTAATTCCCAAACAACACCTCGTCACATGTACACGCGTGTCTGTCCCTGAGCCCGGCCTGTCTAGCCTAGAGCGAGAGCTGCCAGCAGAGCAGCCCAGTTCTTTACTGTAGAGCAAAGCACCTCCAGATATTTAATTGGCAGTGCAGTTAGTTTAACTGGTACCAGAGGAGAAGGAAATACTTCCTGCATAACCCATAACCACACTGTCGGAGTCGTGTAACGGTTTCTTGTGCCAGAGCATCAGCTTTAAGGCTATTAAACGTGTGAGCTTGGTAATTACGCACTTACGACTACCGTGTTAGCAAATGTCATGGTGTGTTATAAATAGCACAGGGTCAGATCCTGATTTTGGCTGCACCGGTGTCAGACTGGCTTTAGTCCAGCTGTACTCTGGAGCTGATCTGGATTTGCCCCTGGAGAATTTATGCTATTTGCCTACGTCGCTGAGTGTGTTTCTGGACTGGCTTGAAACATCCAAGCCTTTGCTCCCCTGCTCCTTTGTGCCCAGGATACTCCTAGGCTTTGTAAAACCTTACACGAGTTCAACTGCCCTTCTGCTTTGGAAGGAGTGAGGATGGTGCATGCCTGCCTGGCTGGGACATCTCTTCCCTGCTCCCAGATAGAACAGGAGCTGGCGGCAGCGATGGGGAGAGGCTGGGGGAGCTGGGGCAAGAGGGGAGGGGGCATATCAGACTGCAGAAGACTTACTTTGAAACCAAACTGAGGTTCACGTGGGTCTGATTTCAAACAAAACAAGGTCTACCATGATAATTTATGACTCTGTCTTGAACAGAGATTCTTTGTTTGGAAATATTTGCATTGAAGAGGTTGAAGTTATTTATTAGGAACTGGTGAAAGGGAAGTTTTCTTCCTTGGCTTGATTTAAAACCCTGTTGTTGTGGAAGATTTTTTTTTTTTCTCCCTGTGAAGAAAATGACCTTTCTTGGGCAGGAGGGAAGGGAACTGGCGAGAAGGGAGAAAGAGAGGGAGAAAACACAGCTTGCTTGTGAAATGGCTCTTGGCTAATACAAAACCATGTGAAGGATGTTTATGTGCTTGTTACTTTTAATCTTGGGTTCTGGCAAGTCAGTGTTTTCCCTTTGAGAAGTATTTGGAGGTCCTGACCGTGATCGTTAAAGATCCATTTTGGTCTCTTTTCACAACAACCTCTAATGTCTGAGGGAGCCTGTGCTCTGCTGACTTGAATCTTTCAGGGTAAATTCAGCGAGATTTCAGGGTAAATTCAGCAAAGTAACATAGTTTTTCCACCGTTCCTTATGTAAGAGCAAAACAGAAAGAAAGCAGCATCAGAAGCATAGGTTATCAGTCGTGCTTACTGTTAAACATCTGCTGTTAAGCTGAGCTGGATGCATTTCAAGCTATGCGACTGGCATTTATCAGCTGGGAATGCACGCAGGGGGTTCCGCAGAGGCACGGATGAGGTATTGTGGTGACCTGCACAGCTCCAAGGTGCTCTGTGCTTTGGAGGCAGGCTGGATGGTTGGGTTTTGAAGGGGTGGAAAGATGCAGAAGCACCGAAAGCTGGGAGGACCCAGTTCTGTCCCTTTTCGGAGAGGCAGCTAAGGCAGAGTTGTCTGGGAATGGAGCTGCTGGAGCAGAACCAAATGGTGCAGGGAGAGGGGAGAGGCAGGAAGGAAAGAAAGAAAGAAGACAAAAATACCCAACCTCACAGCAAATTGGATGTGGCCCGCCTGCCTAAGAAGGCAAACAAGAGAGCCTGTTTTTAATCAACTTCCATTAGTAGCACCCCTGAGTTTACGCACCCTTGGGATCCACTGAAATGAAATCAAGTTTTGCCTGCTTTTTCTAGTTCTGAAGCATATTGACATTTTAATGGGACATTTTTGTTTGTTTCCCAAAATATCCCCAAATATATATGAGAGTTATCAACCAACTCCTCCTTTTCCCAGAAAATCAGCCCAAAATAACCAATCCACTAGCTTTAGGAGTTTAGTTATTAATTTTATACTGTGTCTATGTATGTGTTTACTCCTGGGTGAAGTGTCCCTATGTGTTTTCAAATGAAGCAAGCAAGCAGGCAGAGCATGGGAGGTGGCAGGGTTGCTGAGCTATCTGCTTGGCTTTAGACGTGAAGGTGCTCCAGGGCTCAGAACAAGGGGTGCTGGCAGTTGGGGCTCCTGGGGTTTACTGCTTGTCTGGACATAGAAAATGGTCTCATGCTTGCAGGGAGAGATGGAGAGTTAGGGGAGAGAGTGCTGTTCCCGATCCTCCTGTTGCTGCACTGCGTGGCCCTGAGCAAGCTGCTTCTCTTTGGACCTCAGCTTCCCTGCAGGAGAGCTGGGGATTCATAGAATCATAGAACGATTTGGGTTGGAAGGGACCTTTCAAGGTCATCTAGTGCACCCCCCCTGCAGTGAGCAGGGACGTCTTGGTTCGTTAATCCCGGCAGATGGAGGTCTGTTGCTTTGCAGCCACGGGAGATGTGTTCGGTTGGTGAATAGAGAGGACTTGGCTTTATTCAGAGGACAAATGCCCAGCAATGTGATGTCATAGTTTATAAAACTCACAGCTGTGTGGTGATATCACCTGTGCAAAAGAAGGAGGCTTTCCTTTGTTGGAGAGCCCTGTCCAGAGCCCAAACTCCCCATGTCACCCGTTGGAGGCTGCATGCAGCCCTTTGGGGACACACACAAATTTTCTGCTGCTCAGCAGATACTTTGGGGAACTGGGGAGAAAAAAGTGTCCTGCCACTTGCTGGTGATCTATGCTAGAACCTCAGACTGAGAAAGCTGGTGAGTAGTATTTACACGTTAGCAGGCTTGCATGTGGCCTTCTCAGGTGTCCCATCCCCTTCCTGGGGGGACCTGAGTCTGGCGGCTCTCCTCCCTCTGCTGTGCAGGGATCCTATGGTGTTTCTACATTGGGAAAGGTCTTATTTTGTCAACATGGATGTGAGCCTGGATCAGGGAGGAAGGAGGGCTTCATGAGAGCATCTGAGAGAAGAGGGCGGCATTGTCTCTGAGTCAAAATGTGGTCGCTGCAGGAGCTTAGTGGAAAAGAGCTGATCAGTATTACATTGTTTAGTATTACCAAAGGGCGTGATGGTGATTTTGGTAGTATAAGCAGTGCTTCCTAGAGCAACAAGTCTGAGCACCTACACGCCTCGCAGAAGCTTTGACTTGGCTCAGGGAGCATACAGATGCAAAGAGGTGGTGCTTTGCAATGAAGATAATCCAGCATTCAAATTTCATGGCTCTGTAAGGTGAAACTTCCTCCCGCCAGCCTCTACAGTAAGGCCTCAGCTTCAAGGACAAAAATTAAAAGAAGTCAAAAGAGTGCAAAAAGATTGCAGATATCTAGACTCTG
The DNA here is from genome assembly GCF_036417535.1 of Chlamydotis macqueenii. Lineage (NCBI taxonomy): Eukaryota > Metazoa > Chordata > Aves > Otidiformes > Otididae > Chlamydotis > Chlamydotis macqueenii. The sequence continues at coordinate 45,864,724 of NC_141560.1, read as the reverse complement.
GATATTAGGAGTCCATGATAAATTTAACTACCAGAAAGACATTTCAAAAATAATACAAATAGCTAGCATAGTTAAATAGTAGATTAAAGAATATTATTAGAAGTAAAAAGATACCCTGCAAAAAGCATAAGTCATGTCCAAGGGGGGAAAACAGAAAGGATCATAAATGCTGGGATGTTAAATGTGAAATCGTAATAAGACATGCTTAAAAAAGATTTTGAAGAATGGCTTGCAAAAGGCTAGAAGCTTTTGCTGTAAACTTTTGCAAACACATTGAAAAAAGGCAGCTCGCTAGAAAGTCTTTCACACTGACTGAATGGAGACTGAAGGGACCACTCTAGAGGGATAAGGCAATCTCAGAAAAGCTCAGTCTATTCCCAGTAACACTGCAAACTACATATACTTGACTGTATGTTCAGTATGAGGTGCTCTAAAGCAGTAATTATTGATGGTAAGAGATGCTGGAGTTATTAGGGATAGTCTTAAGTCGACTGGCGACTCAGTAATGGTAAGTGATAAGAATATTGACACTCATTAGGAAAAAATATCAAGAGCAAAACAAAAATCCTAATTTGAGAACTGTCTAAAATGACAGTGGTCTGGTATCTTGAATATTCTCTTTAGGTCTAGTTATTAAAAAAAAATTTTAAAAGGTATTGATATTTCCTACTGTTGAACAGAAATTTAATAGAATAGGACTGGGGGGGGCGGAGAAGAAGAGGAAGATAGGAGGAAGATGCAGGAATTAATTAACAGTTTGCAAAGATCAGTGAAAAACTTCTTAATTATTTCTGACAATACAAGAGATGGAGCAGCATATAAGTTTTTGGACAGCAGGTTTAGGATAAAAGAAAGGAAATACTTTTTTTGCACGATGAATAACACAGTTCATTGTCAAAGGATGTTGTGGATGCCAAAAGGACTAGCCAGCTCAAAAATCCATTTGAAAAATTCCTCGGAGAAAGGTTTATGCAGAGCTTGTCACGATCACACGTGGACAGGGGACAGAGGCTTCCCAAACCACCAGTGCCCCGAAGCTGCAGGTGCTCCCAGATAATGTACTGGTGCGTCCCTGCAGCCTGTGCACGTGGCCGTGGTTGCAGCCGGGATGAAGGACCTTCATCTGACCAGCAGCAGCCTCCTGACACCCTTGGGTTCCACCTCTGAGCTGCTCTGGGGCAAAGTCCAGCCGCCCAGTCTGTCCTGGCTGCAACCCCACAGCTGCCTGTCTGGACAGAGGCAGGGCAGGTCAGGGGTGCCGATCCCCTGCCAACATTCCCCAGGCAGTGGGCAGCTCTTGGCTGGGGATGGTCCTCATGGCCATGGTGGAGCAATAGCCCCTTCCCCATGTGGCCGCAGGTCTCCAGTGGGGAGCAAGCACTAGTGTGGTCCCTCCAAGAGCATTGTTGATACCTGCCATGGAGGGAAGTGTTAATGGCTGTGGTGTTTCCTGCACAAATGCTGTGGTAAGCCCAAGACTGGAGGAAAGTTTTGGTAGGAGCCAGGCAGGTTCCCCGCAAGGCTTGATGACCTGAGCCACCCAGCTGGCTGGGCACCGCAGGTGGGTGGGCTAAGGCTAGAGGCTGCGTGTCCCCATGCAGCCCCTCTCTGCCCCGCGATGATGCCGTGCCCCGTGCATGCGTGTTTGTGTGTGCAGGCTGGTTTGGTTGCTTTCAAGCGACTGAAAATTCAGCTTCATAAGCCAAAAAGCAAAGATTTCTGTTCTCATCCTCCCATGTCTGTGTCCCTGTGGATGCGTGCTTTATCTCCTACCCTGTGCTTAACTCCTGTGTAGGCACTTGGAGACTGATCTTAAAGTGAGCATCAGCACCACCTCCAGAACATATCTAAATAAAGCAGAAGTCGAGTGCCAGCATATGGTTCCTTTCCAAATGCCATGTTGGTCCTGCTAGAGAAAATGGATTATTTTTATAGGCTGTAAGGTTAACATTTCAGGGGGCATGATTAGAAAAACAAACTAAATGTCCAAATAAAAAGAATTGGGCCACATTTTGCAATGACTAAGTAACTCCACTCAATAAATGGAATTATACTGAGCAAGTAATAAATCACCCCAGAATCTGGCTCAGGGTTCATTGCTGGAGCCCAGACAATAATAACAGGTACACTGGGATTGTACGTGAAAAGCCGGGATTGTGCTTTTCCCTGCTGTTACCAAATGTGCAGTGCCTATTTTTATCAAGTACATTCCTAGCTCACGTACGATGGGCTGAAAGCTCTTGTCGCCATGTGATGCCCCTGCTTCCTACACAAACACACTCCTACGCGTGTGCAAGATCTTGGCTGAGCCTTGTAGCGCGGCTTGCCGTGTTTCCTGCTGCTTATCTGCTGGGCTTGGACAAGGCCAACGGAACTCTGGCGAGGGTCCTGGTGTTGCTGAGCGTACTGGATCCAAGTCCCCTCCTTGCTCAGCTCCCCAAGGAGACCTGTGCCTGTGGTTTCCCGGTGCTTTAGCAGAGACCCACAGCCTCAGCCCTCCCTGGGTGAGCTGGACCATCTGAGCAGGAGGCAGGCTGAAGAGGAAGGCTGCTGCCGTCACAGGGGTTCCTGGCGCACCACGGGCAGGGACAGGGACAGGATTCCCTACGGAAACCTCTGGGGCCGGAAGGTCTTGCTGGCTTTCAGCCTGCAGCTGTTCCTGCAAGGTCTGTTTGTGCTACTCCGACAGGACCTTCACATTTTTTCTTCTTCTTTTTTTTTTTTTTTAAAATACTGTTCAGACTTTTAAAAACTCTCAAATGCTGCTAAAGCAAGGAAGTGTTAGGACTCCCTTGTCCATCCACTGGCTTTTGGGAGCCCTCTGGATCCTGCCCATCCTTAAGGCTTCTGGGGCCTGAAGCCTGCAACACACTGCCATGTCCTCTGTGAACATCTTAAAACTGTGCCGGACTTGAGGGGCATAAAGAAAACCATCCAGGCCAGACTACAGCAAACTGACTTCTCTGGCTTCGCTGGGCTCGCTGCAGACCAGCCACTGTGTGCCAAGCCCCTCCCAGGCTGCTCCGGTTCATTCCCTGCACGTCGGCAGGGCTGTGTGGAGAGGAGGGCAGGACTCAAGACCTTTGGGGACTATTTTCTTGCCCCTCCTGCAGTCATGTCCCTGTGAAACACCAGTTTTGGGTCGTTAAAGGAGTACATGCTGTCTGCCCCACAGAAAACTATCTCTTTCAGGCTCGTTCCTCAAAATATAAATAGGGTTGACATAACATTTAGCAAAACGTTCCCCAAGTACATTTTGTTTTGTGAAGCTCTGGTTTGTTAGTGTTCCCAGCTGAATAAAACCTGCCCTGAGGAAGCAGCACTGAGCCCGTGGAGCGGAGCATCTCTTCCCACTGCCGCACGCCCTGTCCATCACACAATGTTCTGCTCTTTCTTGCCATCATCCCAAAGCGAACAAACTTCCCAGAAAGCCATAACTCTACTTAATGTTTGCACTGCCTGCCTGCTTCTCCCTGCTCTGCCCTGCGCTTGCAGATCTGGTTTACAGCCCGGTGACTGCTTGTCTCTGTAACCCCAGCAGAATCACATTTTCCATTTTGCTATCTCTTTCTCAGCCTGATGCCTGCTCAAGTGGGACAGCACATCAGACTCGGCCTCCTTAGCGGCTTGTAGTACATCACGGTTCTCAAAGCAACTGTTATTTTTACCATCTCCCTCTGCTTGTCAGCGGCACTGATTTGCAAGCAGCTCTCACAGCTGTGGCCTGGCCACCATGCGCTTCGGCCAACAGCTTCCATCATTCCTAACAAGGTGGGAGCATCACGTAGGCTGCCTGGGTGAGGGACGTTTGCACCCTGGAGCGGGGTGAGGCCTCTCTCTCCATCCCTAGCCTGATTTCACGGTTCCTCAGACTCAGCCCCAGCCAGAATCAAACCTTCTGAGGGCTTCACTTCGTGCGTGCCTGCAAAAACCTCTGTGTCATGCTGGATTCATTATGGAGATCACTCCTCCTATCTCCGAGTGCCACAGCACATAGAAGAATTAATTAAAGATATTAATAAGTAAATATTTTCTATCAAAATGCTGGGGGAGAAGGGTTGGCCAAGAAATTGCTTGTTTATTTTTTCTGCTGTGTTGATTTTTATTTTACCCAGCTTAAATACTTGCTTTTGATTGAAACTGGAAAAAGCTAGTTTTGCCCACCTGCCATGCTGCCTCGTAGGTAGCACAGCTCAGCGGCCTGACTCTGCCCTTCTCTTGGTCGGGGTGGGTGAGGGCATCTCCCTCCTCGCCCCGGGGTTGCGACAGCCCCATGAGGCAGCGCTGTTGGGAAGGGCGCTGGCGAGGCGGGGAGGGCGGTAGGCCATTTTGGGCGGATTTGGGCAGAAGGACAGCAGCAGATACCCAAGCAGTAGCTAAAGTCAAATTCTCAAAATGGTCTGCTTTTTTTTCTTTCACCAAAGCAAGAGCCATTTTCTGGAGGGGATTGCTTTTGCCTCTTTTTCTCTCTAACTCTAGGAGCTGCCATTGATTTCAAGCCTAGCAAGCAGAGCCAGGTGTGAAGGCAGAGGGCTGGAAGAAAACGTGTGGTGCTGCACATCAGTGGAGGCAGCAGGCTGAGGTAATCTTTTCAATAGCTTCAGTAAAAACTGTTCAAGTGCCTCTGTCAGAGTCCTCAGACTTTAAAAAAACATTGTTAAGGCTTTTTATTTAATGCTGTTACAATAGGAAAGCGTCAGGGCTCCCTTGTTGTTGGCAAGAGGCAGGAGGATCTGACTTCTTGAGGGAGGCTGTGTGCAAGCACGGGAGCAGCCTACGGCGCAGGCACAGGCACTCGCCTGTCCTGGAGTTGCACGTTGCTCGCTCACGAGCCACGGGGCCACGGCTCTGGTTAAAGCCTTCCAGCACAGACATCTAAGCCCAGTGTGCCTCAGCCCTGCCTGCTATTGGGGATGCTTTATCATAGAATCATAGAATGGTTTGGGTTGGAAGGGACCTTTAAAGGTCATCTAGTCCAACCCCCCTGCAAGGAGCAGGGACATCTCCAACCAGATCAGGTTGCTCAGAGCCTCGTCCAACCTGGCCTTGAATATTTCCAGGGATGGAGCATCAACCACCTCTCTGGGCAATCTGTTTCAGTGTTCTGCCATTGTAAAAAAATTTTTCCTAATATCTAATGTGAATCTACCTTCCTCTATTTTAAAACCATTACCCCTCGTCCTGTTTAAGCTGATTAAAACTCAGGAAGAGCTCTGACCTTTTTGTGTTGCTCATCTAGCATGTTAATACAGTCCCAGCTGCTCTTGCTGTGTTACAGCTCCTTGGAGATCCTCGAGCCACCTGAAAACACGCCCAACCACACAACTTGTAAAACACGGAATACAACCTACCCGTGGTTACACAAAGCACCCTCGTTTTATCCGCGATTTACAGATGCGTAGGCTAAACACAAACCCAGCACATCACGCGCACCTCCTGCTCAAGTGCACCGAACACAAACCCACAGCTTTGTTTACCCTGGCACTGCATCTGTATACCGAACACAAAATGTGTCCCCATGGCACAGGGTTTGTCTTTCAAAGAATACAGCTGTCCTATGTGTGCAGTAAAAGAAAAGCTGGACAAGTAGCTCCGTGAAAGAAGTTGCAGAGGCCGAGAGCTGCCTCCAGCCCAGATTGCCGCTGGGTGGCTGTGCTCCTGGAGCTCATTCAGCTGGCCCCCGCCACAGCGAGAGCTGCCAGCTGAACACAAAGATTCCTTGTAGTCTGGGGCTGCTGTGGCCAGACTGAACTGCGGAGAAAAGGGTTGCATCAATATTTACCCGAACCGCACGCACAGCTCCGCATGCCGTCCAGAAACACGTGCCTTTAGCACATGCCCTGCACACAGGTTTTCCATGTATTTCTGTACGTAAATCTGTGGGAGCATGTGCCCATAAAGCTGTGTGCAAGCTTCAACGTGCCTCGCACACCCGCACTACGCAATCGCATTGAAAACCCCTCTGTGCAGAGGAAATCACGGGCTCTGGCACTGGCTGGAATGCAGGTACAGGCAAGGCTCTTAGGGACGGCCAGTGTATAGAAGACAGACGTCAAATAGAAATGTCACCAGGATTTTAGAGGTGGGACTTTATGACACTGTGGTGGCTAACAAGTGTGTGGAAAACAGCCTCTGGTTTCTCAGTCTGTGAATACTGTATATGCATTCAGGTGACAATTAGCATAGGGTTTCAGGTGGCCAGCAGTGGTGGAGTGACAAACGGGGGGAAGAGGTGGTTGCCATTAATGGCAGTGGCACTGAGAGGTGCTTCTTGCAAGTCAAAACCAGCCCCTGGCTTGCTGAGAAGGGGCCTGTGAATAGCAGGCACTTGTTGTCCTTGAAACAGAAAGCTATAAAAAGAGCACAAATAACCCTCAAATTATGGCTGCTCTGCTTGTTCTTGGATTGCGATCACGGTGTTTCAGCTGCAGTCTCACAAGAACCAAACCTGAGGCTTTGTTTTAATATCTCTCCAGGCTGGGGGAGAAGGGGCTTTCTGGGGTCTCCTCTTGCCCCAGGAGTTTGCAGTGCCCATGTAATAAACTGAGGGATTCAAGTGGGTTTTGCTGAGGCACAGCATCCTAAGGGGGCTGGGCTGCTGCTGGCTCAGGTGCTATCATGGTTTTGCCGAACAAGGCTGGGGCAGGAGGTTAGGGCTCCTCTTGGCCCACGGGGCCACTGTCACAGCAGGCTGGTGAGCCAAGGTTTCACCCCAGGCTTCTCATACTTCATGTACATGCTAGAGCAGAGGAATGACAAGCAAGTCCGGGACAAGCCTGAGTGTGCATGGGGTTGTTAGTAGCCCTCCTAATCCTTAGAGGAAAATTGGAGGTGTGAGTAAAGGCATTTAAGGCTCTTGAGCTGGAAAAAAAGAACAGAACCTCAAATGTGTTCTTCACATAATCACGCGTGTATTGCTCAGCTCCTCTATGGCAAAACAAAATCAGAGCAGCATTACCTTATGGTATTTTGGAGTACTGACTGTTGGTGCTCAAATATTTAAGATTGGAAGGACCAGGTGAGGTAAGTGCTATTTGTTCCCCAAAATCTTGAGCATTTTGAGAAGAATTCTTGCTGGAGGCTAGATGAAGCTATCAGTGCTGTCTTTTCCTTTCTGTCTGCCATCAGGAAGGCTAAGTGAGGCAGAAAAAATAGTGGAAGATTAGAGGAAAATGGATGAATGTTATAAAGACTTGGAGACTGTGGGAATCTTTATTGACATTTGATACCCAGCAGTGTGGAGCCTATGACAAGCTGTGGAAGCTGGTACCACTCTGGATTCTAGGGAAGCCACGGGTGACACTGTGACAAAAGATGATGCCTGATAGCATCAGGCCGCAGAAGAACTAGGAAGGGCAGGCTGGGCCCTGGGAGTCTTGCTGTGCAGACGGGCAGAGTGGTAATACACGTGAAAATGTGTCCTCTTTTTCCTGTTTTGTCCTTGGTCGTACCACTGAGCCTGCTTCAAGCCCTCTTTTGTGCTCTCCATGCTTTCCGTGGGGCCATATCTGAGCTGAAGTCAGGCTTCCTTTGCAGTTAGCTGTCCTGGGACAAGGATACAGCAAATAAAATCCAAAAGATAAATAGTGCCTGTTAATCCTTTCTGTGTGTCCCAGCGGCCCGACTTTGTTGTTTAACAACCAGCAGCTCTCCCTCTGTGCAATGTTCCCTGGACACCAAACGCATAAACCCTCAGCTCCTCACATATCAGGTTCCAGCAGACGGGGATCCAAAAAGGCTTTTAGAAGAGGGATTTCTGCTCACTTGCTGATTATCGATCAGTGCAAAGAACAAAACGTTCTTCATGCAGCAGGAACCCACATATCTTTGTGTCTTTAGCAATAAAATCAAATACTGGCTTCTGAAGTGCAAAGTACAGCCAGGGCACTGCATGGCAGAACCAAGGCTGCTGCTCCTCACTGGGGCCTTGCTTCTGACTTCTTCTAACAAGGGGGTCAGCAGAGAGGATTTTGTGATGAGATGAGTGATGTAGTTGTTTTTTTTTTCTTGATTCTCCCAGAGTCTCTGGACTGGTGTGACAGGGAGTCCAAGCCCAGACAGGATAGATCTATCCATGGACCAGTACAACCTTCAGGTAAGAGAGTCATCTGTCTGGATCAGTGGACCTTGCCTGTATAACCAACAAAGGGGAATGGTACTGCACATTAGGGATGTATTCTGTATTATCCTGGCAAGCTCCCCTACACGTGAATGTGTGGTACATGAGGGTGCAGCAGTTGTGTGTGCAGCTGTGCAGAGTGCCAGAAGCTTTCAAGGTGGCCCTGGGGCCTTCACAGACTCAAAGGAGAGTGGGTCTGGCTTGCCCTGGACCAACTGGCCGGGCTGGGACAGAGCCACACTGCAGGTGTGAGACACTCCAGCTTGCTTAGCCCTGGGCAGGTTTATTATTTGGGACATAGTTTCAGAAAACAGGATCCCAGAACCATCTGGGTCCATGAGCTGTTATTTAGTAATTTAATTCATTATTTATTGTAAATCTATATTAATTCTATTTATTTATTTATTTATTAATACATTTTCCTTTTTATTTTGTTTATGCATTTTGCATTCAGGTATCTGCTTAGTGCAGGCAGTGGAGTTTGTCATGTCAATAGCAGATATTGAATCTGTTGTACTGCCAAAGCTCAGAGGGCAAAGCTAGGGCTGAACATCCACCCCTCAGTCAGCACTTCCTAGTCCCGAAGGCCTAAATCCAAGACAGGACCCAGCATGTCGTTAGGAATCTGTACCTAACATGTAAGCATCCCAATCACTCCAGCTTAAACCCAGAGGTGCTCAGCTACTCATGGCAATCAAATTTGTAGTTGTCTGCCTGACAGCACGGGCTGAAGTCCCAGAGAAGAATGGCCTGAATCCATAACTGTCCTCAGACCAAGTCTCCTAGAATAGACCTCAGGTAAATGTCAACAAACAAACAATGGCATTTGTGTGTTATTTTACCTGCCAGTCCAGCAGATAGAACATTGATCTTTGGAGGGACAGAAATGAGGACTTGTGTTCAGTCCTTACTCTGCCTGATTTGGCTCTGGGAATAAACCTAGTTCCCCCATGTCCTGGAGGTCAGTGTAGCCAGAGGCGACTGTGAAGCCCCTGGATGCAGCTCAGTGGCCAGTTTTGTCACCCTAGGCAGGGTCTCAAGCTTCATGGTCCTGAGGAGAGAGACCTGCTGCTCTTAGCCCGGAGGCTGACACCTAAGCCCTTCTTCTTGGCCACTCTTTCTAGCTACTTTAGAATCATAGAACCATAGAATAGTTTGGGTTGGAAGGGACCTTTAAAGGCCATCTAGTCCAGCCTCCCTGTAAGGAGCAGGGACATCTCTGTCTAAACCAGGTTGCTCAGACCCCCATCCAACTTGGTCTTGAATGTTTCCAGCTTGCTCTGCTGCTACCTTCATAATCTAACAACCTCCCCATCTTGTGAAGTAAGCCCTGGAAACCTAATTCTAGACTGTGCCTGGGTCTGTGCCTTCCGTGGGTGGGAAGAACACCCAGGAGCTCGCACTGCCATGCAACTGGGCTACTTGTGAGTCTATGGTACACACCTTATGGGCAATGTGGTATTGAGGAAGGGTACAGGGCTTTGGATTGCTCTTTGAGATTTAGAATGCTGTTGGTTTTTAAAAGCAATTCTGGTGCGTTTAATACCATGGGCAGATGGAGGGCTTGAGTCCTGAGGCAAGAAAGAGGAGTAATTTTTTCATACAGGCTCAGCGGAGCGGTATCCTGATGTAACAGGATCAGACATCTGGTTCACTTCTACATAGAGGACTTGGAGGCAATCTGCCCCGCTCACCTCTGCCAGCTCAACCATGGCTCCAGGCTGTGAAAAAAAATTGATTATGTGCAGAAAAAAAGTCTTGATACTGAACAAATAATGCATTTTGGTTCTTTTTCCTTGATTCCAGGTACAGCCTGTATCCTGTTGGGTACAACTAGGTCAATAGTCTCAAGCATTTTTCTGTACGCAGAGGACTAGAAACGTGTTTTCTTTGCTGAACAGAAATTGAGTGTCTTGTGCAAAGACAAAGGCTGGGATTTAAAGAGAGTGATAAATGTGTCTGGAGCTATCATGATAAAATCCCAAGCAACAGGGGGTTGAGTGATGTGCCAGACTGGAGTGTGAGCGTTTGGGGGCAGTGGGATAAAGGAAAGGGTTTTCCCTTGTGCAGCCCAACTGTTAGCCACGAGCCAGAAGTCTTACACTTGGAGTTTATGCCCCTGTTGCAAGACCTACGCCTTCCAGATTTCTGCTGCACAGCACTGTGCTTTCTTTCCCACTCTGCAACTGATCTCAAGGGGCCCCCATGGATGCTGCACGAGTCCCGTCCTGGAGGATTCCTGGCAGAAGTCACCCCTCCAGCTGCAGCCCTGAGCTGTTGTTGCTTCCCCACGTTGTGGATTCATCCTGTCATGCACCTTAATGCAGCCCCACCTGATGTCCTGGAGAAGAAGGTACTCTCAGGGCTGTTGAGGTGGGAGCCGTGTGTGCCATGACTTTGTGCTTGCACCAGGGGCTGCCGCCTCTGCTTGCCAGGCAGCCATGCCTGCTGCCTCTCTGCCCTTGGGAGCCGTTGTTTCGGGGCCGTCTGGCAGCTGCACCCAGCAATTTTGCTCTTTCAGCTTTCCCCTCTCAGTGCCCGTTGCAGGGACATCTTTGCCCCCATGCTGATTTACTGCCAGCAAGCACACATATAGACCTTGCTATATATAAATGAGCAGGGTCAGAGCTCTATTTTTAGCCTGTCTCAAAATATTTCCCTTGCTGTGCATTTCTTGCCACCGATTTCTGATCCTGACTCCTTGCTGCAAAAAGCTCCGTGAGGTGAGTGAGGTCTGTTGCCCTGGGATCAGACTGGGGGGACAGGGGAGAAAACATGCCCAGCACCAGGCCCTGCTGTGACCACAAGCTGAGGTGGGCACTTGTGCTAAAACTTCCCTTTGACATTTCAGGTGAGGAAGTCTCCAGGAGAATTTCTAGCATTTAGAGTCGACTGGCCTGTAAAATTAAAGCCCAGCAGCTCACCTGTACAGGAGCCAGCTCCAGGCATGGGCAGGGAGTGCCAGGATGAACTGGGCACCATGGAACACTTGTCCCACCACTGTAAGCCTCTCCTGCAGTAACAGGTAGATATAGTTTTGTCCTGTCTAGGGCTGAGCTTATACCCGGTAGGGTTGGAGAGTACAGGGGAAAAACAACTCGCTTATCTTGTGCCAGTACGTGATGTGTTTGGTGCTTTGTGATGGCTCCTGTCATGCCTCAAACATTTTCTGAGAGCCTTCACAGCAGTAACGAATGAAGTGCTGCTTCTGGGCTGTGGACCGGGGGATTTCAGGGAATTTCCTTTCTGCATTGGCTTTCCATCTTCTCGAAGCCAGGCTGCCTCTGGAGGTGTTTGCAGTACAGCTGGTGTGTCACTGCTGCTGTGTGACCTGGCTGCGCTGGGACAGGAGGTGGCTGACCTAAAGCTGGAGAAGGAGTATTTTTGTAGAGGGGAACAGATAAGCATAAAAGGGAGGGCTTGGCTGTGGTTGGCATGGGGACATGTGAGAGGGCAGAGGGGCTGTGACTACTCCTCTTGCGGCAAGAGCTCTTTCCCCTGGCTGCACGGGCATCGGTTCGAGGGGTGCACAGCCAGCCTGCCAGCGTCTGTTCTGGGAAGGCACAGAGGCGCCACAGTCATCTCTCCTGCTTCTGTCGCTCACTCTGGCCCCCGGTGACAAGGGCATCCCTAAGGGATGCTTTGCTTCGAAGGACTCCATGTTGGAAGGGCTCCCATGCTCCGTTGCTTTGCCATGCCACTGCAAGTTACAGTGAAGCTGCTGAGTGGGGGCAGCTGTCTGCGTGTATGTGCTGCAGCCCTGGATGAGCTGATCTTCTTACCCTCTTTCATCACCGGCAGAGCTTAATTTCTTTTGCCTTGCAATAGTCCTGGCTCATCCTGTGCGCGTGGCTGGTAACTCATGTCATCGTAACTCAGCCTGAGTCCCGGCTCTTGCAGTTTGACTGTAAATCTTCTGCTATTTCAGGATTTTTTTCTTACTGTCTTGGCTCCTGGAAGCCTCTGGTCTGGCAAAAATCTCTGCTTTTGCTTTCATAACACTTTCCACACTTCCTGTCTATGGAAAGAAAATGGGATTCCAGTGGTCTCGGTAGGCTGGGAAAAGAGAGAGGAAATGCATCAACTATTAAAAAATAATCATTACTTTCTTGCAGCTTCATGTCAGAAGGAGTTAATTTGGGAACACAGAGGCCTCACTGAAAGAGAAACTCCAGAGCTTTTTTCTCGTGGTGGTGGCTGATGGTCTGTGGGCTGGAGGGGTAACTAATCCATTTGTGTTAGCTGAAGGCTGAGGGAGGTATTTGTTGCAGGTTTTTTTTAATTATTATTATTTTAATGTGTGATAATCTTGTCCTTGAGAATCTTTTCCCAGAAGCTCCATCATGAAAATCGGTTACCACGATATAACTTTAGTTTGTCTGCCTATTACTACTGTTCTTATTTACATGACTTCAGCTCTTTTTAGTGTCGGTCACAACACAAAGTTTATTATTGCCGAAGTGAAACCTCAATGTCACCTTTTTTCAGCTTAACAATAAGGAGAAAGCAGCAGCAAGTGCTCTCTCCCAGGAGCAGAAAATACACGTGGAAGTCCCAACCCCAGGAGATCCAAATGCCATCCCTTAAGAAAGTTTGTGGACTGCTCTGAGAGCTGCCCAGGTGCGCAGTCACACACCAACTTTAGGAGTTGACAAAAATGTCAATGAGGATGATGTAACACAGATATAATGCTCAAAATGGTGCAGCTTGGTCACAACTAGAAAAATTGTGGATGTTTGTGTGATACAAAAGCATGACAGCAATAATAGTGTCAAGGGAGAAATCTCTAGGTCAATGCTGAAGCAGGCTCCAGGAGTTTGAAACATCTGAGGCAGGAAATACCTTCTGCCAGATGAAAACCTTTTGATCGCAGCTCCTTTGGAAAACACACCTCAGTGTACCATCAATAGTTATCACAATGGGCATCAAGCAGGTTTTGGAACAACCCTTTATATTTACCCTTTTTATGAACCATGCCTCTTTGTAAGTTTATTCCAGTTAACTGAAAGGCAAAGGAAAACTAACAGCATTTTGCATTTCTTGATCTTTATGCAGGGCTTAACGTGGATTTCTAAGCAGGAAGACTGCACGTTACATCTGCTTTTCATCTGGGCCATTATTCCCTGGACTTTGAGTGCATGCATGACCATCTGTCATTTTATGGCTCACCTGCCTGTGTCCATTTAAAAAAAAAAAGGAAGAAAAAAAAAGAGGAGATTTAAATTCAGAAAGCCCGCTTGGAAGCATCTTGGTACATCAGCCAATGGAGCAGAGGACCATGAACTCCGGTGCAAAGATCCACAAGCCGCAAATCTGTATCAAAAGGAGGACTGTGCACAGGATCATTCTGGCAAGTTTTTGGAGGAGGAAGGTAAGGATTATGATGATGTGTGAAACGAACAGCTAATTTATTACAATTTATTATGGTTACCAATTATTATGCTTTCAAGGGAAAATACTGTACATTCATTTATGATTCATTACGTACACAGGTATAATTTGTTAATTCCTTATTCATAATATAGATATTTTCTTGCCTAATAAATATGTTAAGCTGAAGTTTTTCTATGCAAAAATGTATTTACATGGAGGCTGTTGCTATTAAGCAGTAGTTAGCTTGCCACCTGAGGTGCAGTATTAGTATCAGCAATAGCTGAATTTTTTGTTCATGGCTTGCTGATTATTAGCATATCAACTAGGAGAAGAAAAGGCTGGTCACGCAGGCTTGCTACAGTCACCATAGCCTAGAAAGAGTCTGGAAACTGTAGAAAATTGGGAAAGACAGCAAAGCTCTTGAGTCATAGTGCACCTTAAGGAAGACTTGCCATTGAGTGAGGTGCCTTAATGTCTGGAAGGGCACATGATAATTTCCTGCCTGCGCCCTGCATCCCTCCCACCAGGGATCACGAAACACTCTCTGCCCACAGTGCTTTTATTTCAAACTAACTTCAGACCCAAAAGCTGCAACAACTTTGAGGTGCTGCAGGAGCAGGACATGAGACATTAAGAGTATCCCTGCGGTCCTAGGTCCTTGCTGCTGCAGGGAATTTCTTAGTACAAAACTCTGAGATGTTTCTAAGAAACAAACCCAGTACTGCAGTCACGTTGAAGCCTGAATATTGCTCTGTGCAATGACGCTGTGCCCTCCTACAAGGTGCACTAACCTAACCCCCAGGAGGTTGGGGAGAGTTACGGAGCAGTTTGTTGCGATTGTAATGGGTGCCTGGTCTCTGGGCTGGGGAGACTCATGGTGGTGACAAAGTGAGGGTACAGACCAACCATCTCAGCAGACAAAGGCAGGATCCTGATCTTCCTCTTTTTAGGCCTCTCTGGGATCTGTTGGGGTTGTCCCATCTGAGAAGCATGAATTCGAAGAGCTGAGCTGTGACAGCTAACCCTGGCGACAGTGAAATCTCCTGCATTTGGGGTGAACAATAGGCCCAGAGAGTCGCTCTGCTTCCAGCGCAGTGTGTGGCAAAACCCCCACTGCCGTTGTCAGCTGCTATCTTACAGCAGTGGGATGTATTTCTGGAAATCCTGCCCTACCACTGCCACCCAGCTTGTCTTCTAACACCACAGGCTCTGTTTTTTTTTTTTCACTCTGCACCTGGCTTCTAGCAGCCTCAGCTCACCTCTCCCTCCCAGTTCAACCATTTAATTGCACGTGGCTATTTAGTGATTAAAAAATGGTAGCAGGAAATTGGCACTTTCCCTCTGTTAACCCTTAAAACTCTGCCATCTTCCAGCTAACTGTGAAGGGAAGATTTGGATTTCCAAAAGGCCGAGAACAGGATCATGCAGGCAAAAAAGATGATAAATGCCTAGCTTCTGATGTATATTGCCTTTTTTTTTTGTGGTCAGCAAAGAATCCATGCTTCCTGACAGAAAGGGTGGCGAAAGCCCAGATTCGCTGGGTCTCTATCATGGGGAGGGGAATGGATGAAGAACCAGAGGAACCTTGAGTTTGAATTTTGTCCAGGGCCTGTTTGCTGCTTCTGTCAACAGTGCCCCAAGTGCTAATTATAATCTCCTTATTCTGCTTTGGTCAGGGCAAATGATAAAGCGGGGTGAAACCCAAAAATAAGCAGCCCTCAGAATAGCCCTCTCCACATTTTCCTGCTAATGGCATCTCTGAACAAAACTGCTTGTTCCCCTTCAGACAAGCTTTCAGAGGCTATTTTAATCCATTTTTAGTTACAAATAGCATTTATCAGAATAAGAGCAGGCTGGTCGCCAGCTCCTTCACATCTTTGACAGCCCAGAGGGGAAAGTCTCTGAGAAATAACTGAGTGTGCTTCTACTGCATGTTCCCCCGCCCAGGGGATTTTGGGGATGTAATAAGGAAACATTCATCTGATAGAGCCGAGCCCAGGAACCAGTGCTTTGCTAAAACCAGTGATTCCCCTGTCATCAACACTTGTTCCCAAGAATCAGAGCTCTTGTTCCTGTCATCAGTGTGTATGTTTTCAGATTCAATTTAGCAATCATTACGAGGCAAGAAGTAAGGTTGTCATAAAGGTTAGAGCCACTCATTTCTGAGTCACTGCTTAGAACGTGACTCTGGCTAATTATGTCCAAAAATCCTCGCTGTCAGTCATCTCATAGCCGCTCAGTGGCCTCTGGTGAGTTCACGATCTTCGCTGGGTTCATAAACTGTTCAAAGTTATATTTTAGAAAATGCCACATTGAATGCTAATTGGCATTCCCAGGGAAGCAAACATGGAGCAGGCCATGAAGATTAAATTCCCCCTTTCCCTGAAGGCATTTTGCTAACGGGCAGTATCTGGGCAGCTTGCCCTACTGCTCTATCTTAGACATCTGTCCTGGGCTCTGGGGCTGTCATCTTTCACCAGTCCTAAATCAGTTTTAAAATATCTTAGGAATAATATGTGTGGTGGCCTAATTTCCCTGGGCAAGGGGTGACAGGCAAGGCAAAAAGAGCCGACAGAGGGATGGAGGGTAACACAAAAGATCTTGGGGCCTGATAAAGGTTGACATAGCAGAAATTGAGGAAAATATTGCTACATTCGTGGTGTCTTACTGTCCTCTAGCATTTGTGAGAGTGACTTTGAAGACCACTTGATCTGGTCTTGATCTATTGATCTCTTGTATTCAAAACCAGGCATCTGGCATGCAGATCAGAGGGGGTTCACGAGCAAGTACAGTGCAGAAGGCCTGTTGAGCATGTGATACTTGAGACAGTTTTGGAGCCATGATCCTGGCCAAATGTCAGCATAAAAGTAATAAAGTCTTTGCTATGCTGAAGGAAATTTTTGCATTTCACCAATAATACAATGATACCTGTTAATTTTTCTCTCTCATCTGCCACCCAAGACCTAATTATATATTTTCTGATGTACAAAATTCATGTATTTTGGCAGTCACAACAAACATTTCAGGATGATATGGGAAATGACACAATGCTGCTAAGTTCTGGTTTCTTTATTATTTGAAAGGGTAAAGCCTGGTAGTAACAGGATATGTTAATGTGTAGATGGAAACAAGCCTTTAAGGAATATTAGTCAGTTCTAGCTATTTTATTTCACTGGCTTTGTGACTAGAAAGGAGACTTGGCTGGAGGCGAGCAGGTAGCACACTTTTCTAATTATTGCAAGTTTGAAGGCTGACGAGGCCATCCTCATGGCTTTTCTCGACCTCCATCAGTGCACTGTCAGGGTCTTGTGGCCTATGCGTTTGTTGCCTGAAAAATGCCAATAAACATGACTTCCCAGTGATGTGGCATCCTCTCAACGCCAGTAAGGCAGTTACACTTTTCCAGTGAAATACAGGTCCTTTAACTTGTTTGCATAAGGGTTTCAGCAAAAACAAAACAGCAGCACTTACCTACCAGCTCCCGTCAATTCTGTTTCACTCTCAGCTTCCACAGTCGTGTTTGGCTGTCAAGTGGGGAAATCTTTAAACTTTGCTATGGGAAGAGTATAGGATGATTCACTCTGCTGCAGGGAGCTGGGATGCTTCTGCTCACTGCCTCCAGACTAATTTATTTATTATGAAGGTGGAAGAGTTTTGGTCTGATGAATGTCACCATGCTTGTTTTCCCTGCCTGGGCATCCCCCATTATTTCTAGGTGGATCTTTAATGGCAAAAAATCAGATCTGCCTCCTGTAAACACACCCAGATCTGTGACGATGCTGCAGTCCTGGGTGGGAAACCCAGCAGCATTTTCCCTCACACGCCTCCAGGCACTGCACCATGGCAGCACGCCCAGGACATGGCAGGGCCCAGGCTGCTGAGAGCAAGCCGGGTAGCAGGGCCGGTACCTGCAGTCTCACAGAGGGGGCAGCCACTCCTGGCTCACTGCCCCACTGTCTGGGCTGCTTCCCACCTTGGTGCCTTGCCTGTTGTGCCAGCTGGAGCCTTGGGGAGGCCGCTGCTGATTCACTGGTTCAATAAATATCCCTGGTGCGAGTGGAGATTAAAGCATCTCCATCTCAGGTAGGTCTGGGGCCAAGAGTGCCAGAGAGCAGTCCAAAGGGTTGCAGGGAAAGCTGGAAAGGCCATTTAATGGTCCTAGAAACAGGTTTGAGTCACAGAGATGCCCTTCCACCCATGCACTCCTGCACTCACAGCCTGAAGTGCCAACTGCCTTGTCACAGCTATTCCTCCTCACTACAGAGATGGATTTACTCTGATGGAGGTCAGTTCTGATATGTGTGTTATGTAGTAAAGCCTGGACACCCTCATGACTACTAAAAGCACTGCAGTGCTTTCAACTGGAGAATAAACCCATCTTTCTCATCTTGGCTCAGCTGTATTCTCTCACCTGTATTTTCAGGGATAGGTGCTGCTCCTTACCTTGTGATGGGGGCATTTAAGACATTGAATTTATGCAGTGTATTTAACATTTGGAGTTAAAGGAGGTTTGCATCTCTGCACATCTAAACGTGGTAGCTGATGAATTAAAACAGAATACTTGTGGGGAAACTCTATAGGCCAAATGAGAAGTGGATGAGTTTTCCCGTAGTTCACCCTTAACTACATCATCTTCTGCAGAAGTTCACTGTCTCTGTTGGTTTGAGGAAATGCTGAGAGCAGACTGTGAGAAGGAAGGAGGAAGCAAGCAGGGTCTTAAGGAATAAAGGGAGGAAAATAAAAACAGAAATGAGGCTTGAAGACAGGAAACTTGTGGAGAATGTCCACTCCTTACCCTCACAGGGTTGCAGAAACAAAGAGGAGATCTTACCTAAGCAGCCAGAAGAGTGATGTCTGTGTATCTGGGTGTTGTATTTGGTTTTTTTGGGTTTGGTTTTTATTTTTGCAAATGCACTTAAAATTTGATTTTGTCTGTGAATACTTGCATAAAATCAGGAGAGGAACTTCTCTTAAAAGGCTTGCGTTGCAGTCTGGCAAGCAAAGATTCCTCATCATCATTTCCCGCAATTCCCTTGGTAGAAGTCAATTCCCAAGGCAGAGACAGTACACGGTGTGCGCGTGTACTGGGGGTGGTAGCACAGAAATGAGTAAGCAAAGGACTGCCTCTTGCCCTGAGCCCAGGGTGCTCGAACATGCTGTCCTGGCCATAGGCAGAGCTCAGAGGTGGGGGGCAGATTTTGCTCTTTCCCCACCAGAGCTGCCTTTAGCATCCACGTTCCCACCCTCTCCTCCTGTGCCCTCTCATACAGGGCACTTGGACAGAATGCTGGTTTGGATGGGCTTCAAGAGACCTTTTAAGGCTGTGGGGTTTTTCCTTTATAGTTGCAATTTACTGGTAAAACTTGTCTGAATTATGCAGGCTTTTAACAGTGAAACAGGTTCAAGAACCTCTATTTTTAGTCCAGCTCTAAACAAGTGCCAGAATTACTGCCTGCTCCCCCTGCTTTCCTCCGTGGCCCTCTCCCTCACCAGGGCTGTCAGCTTTCTGCACCGGGTAGCTGTTTGGTGGCAGGAACAGTCAAAGAAATGGGACTATTCAGTCTCAAAGAAACCACCAGAATTACAAAAAGCGATTTGTCACAACAAGCTGATGTGCCATTAACTAGCAAGTCCAGACTGCTCTTGGAACAAGATGGCTGAAAAACACGCAGGCTTTTAGAAGATTGTTGACCAGGAGAGAGCACGAGGTAAATGTAACCAAGGAATACAGTAGTGAGGAGGGCGAGTGTATATGTGTACTTTTTACATAGTGATGTATTTGTGCACAATACGTTGCAGATATTTACAATCCACATTCCTTGATGTGAAGAACTGTCCTTGAGAAATCATTTGCAATCATAACAAGAACTCCAGTTGACCTGTGGATATGTTAACTGCGGTAGAGGTCCTTACTCTGATATCTGTTTATATAAAGCATATATGTGCTCTCCCTCTGTTTTATACACAAATTCACGTGGCATTCATCCCAGGAAGCTTACGATCTAAGCTTAGCACTAAAAGATCCTGACTGTGGCATGGCTGGGAATGGCTGGAAAATACACAGGAGCCCAGCCTTATGTGAGATGGTGATTGCCACAATCCCGCTGTGTTAATCCCTATTCCCATTGCCTCTCCTTGTTTGACCGCAGCTCCAGCAGGCATCAAATAACCCTGTAGCACCCCTAAAGCTGCCCCAGGAAGAGTCCTGTGAAGCAGGAATGGAAGGCTAAACTTCAGAAAGGATGAGGTTACCTCCATAACACATGCATATGTGCCCCCTCCCAACCTCAACTCACCTGTTGCCTCCTCCCCAAGGGCTGAAGGAAATGAAGGCCCTGCTGTAACTAATTGAGCAGTTGAAATAAATTGACTAATTGAACTAACTTACTAATTAAACTAAAAAGCCTTGGAAGCAGCTCCAGCCTCTGGGCACCCTTCTTGGCACAGGGGTGATCCTTGGACATGCAGGAAATGTGCAGCCATCTTGCAAAGCCTATTCACTGCTTGCTTGGATTCCTGCTGCTGGCGCTACCGCTGAAGCTGCCCAGGCTGCTGCTGCTCCACCGGACAGACCCCCACAGCTGAGGACAGCGGACTGAGAGGCAGTAAGTCTTGGGCAGGTGGTGCTTGGCTTTGGCTGCCTGGACTATGTCCATGGCTCCTGTGCGTCATTGTCAATTGATGTAACTCAAACCCTTGTGGTCCAAAAAGTTTTGAAGCCCAAATGGAGAGGCTCTCAGAGTGAGCATAGCAGGGCCTGTGCAGAGCTGGTCTCAGGATGCATTCCATCCTTTTGGGAGGTTTTAGCACATGGAGGAAGGTGCATGTGGAGGTTGGTTGCACATGCCCATGGCACTCGGCTGTTTTCCCTGATGTGTAGGTTGTGAAAAACTACGTGGAATTTAGTAGGTAAAACCTGTAACTGGCAGACCAGCATTACTTTCTGTCCCCACAAGACCTCTAAGAGCCCAGCACAGGCCCTGTCCTCCCTTCTGCAGGAGACCTGCAAAAGTCTTGCCTCTGTGGCCATCCCAAGCTAGTCCTCTGGCCCTTCCTGGGCTCATGAGCATCTCCAAAGATGTGAAAGGAAGGGACAGCCTTTTCCTCCAGTTTCCATAGCCCAACCATGCCTTGTGCCTCCGCAGAGAGACACATCCAGGGGGTGGGAAAGAAGCAACAACAGGCATCAGCAGGGTGCAGCACCCCTGCCCCAGGCCAGCTTGACACGGCAACCTCCTGGGTCAGAAGTCCTTGGGCTGAGTCTGGTGTGGATGGTTGCCTTTCTGCTTCCTGCAGAGCAGCATCAAGGCATCTGTTGCTGCTTTTCTGCTCGAAATCTATTCATCTGCAAGCTGAAATGAGAACCAGCTGGTGGTTGTTTAGGATTTATTTTAGGAAAAAAACCATCTTCTTTAAAGCATTATTCTGTTTGAGTTCCTGTTTCCTTTCCCCTCTGTCCAAGGAGATGGGTTTGTAAATCTCCCACTGTCCGTACGTCTTCACTCATGGCATGGCTCTTCTGCTCTGGGTCCCAATGCAGCTCCAGCGTGCAGGGGCAAGGGTATGTTTCTCTGCAGACTGTGCACAGGGGGTCTTGTACAAACTCTTTATTTGATAGTTGGGTGTGTTTTCATCTGCTTATGGTTTCCTTCCTCCTGATTTCCTAGATTTGAGCAAACCCAGAAACCTCAAAGGAAAACACCACTGAAACACCATCTGGTTTCACATCAAAACAGCCCACTTCCCAGCCACTTCTCTGCCAGCCCGCTTGACTCTCCCTTGCAGCCTGCAACTGTGAGTTATCGCTGGCACCAGCGCAAAGTGGCTGGTTTGGTGGTATTCTGCACCCACAAAGCCTCTGCAAAGATGCAAAAACACAAGGCACGAGGCCAGCTCTCAAAAACTGGACACAGAATACCCAAAGACATTTAGCAATCTCTAGATTGTATTTTTCACACCTTTCTTTGTTGTCTGTGTTTGATTTTATGAAAGTACAAAATTCTTCCTTATTTGCTTAAAAGAAGAGGCCAGATGCTGCTCTCAGTTGCATCAAAATTAATCTGGATTTACTTAATTTTGGATTTATGCTTAAGTTTTGCAGAAAAGGAGTACTTCTCTGTGTTCTCTTTTTTTTTTTTTTTTTTTTTTTTTTTTTTTTTCTACAAATGTCCTTTCTCTTTCCTTCAGTTGTTGGCAGCTACATGAAGGATTTTCTCATTGGATTTTTTGTTAAAGAAATTGTGGCTTTTAAAAATAAGATTTAACTTCATTTTGTAACTTCTAATAGTGATTAAAATCTCTTCCGTAACACAGCACAATTTGCTCCGATGTCTTTCAGCGCTTTCAGAGGTCTTTGTCATTCTTCCTGGGCGCTTCTCATATTTTTAAGACCAGAGGGAACTTTATGATTATCTGTTCTGACAATAAATCTCACCCAATAATTTCTGCTTCAACATTTCTTGAGAAACAATGTATCTTTGAAAAAAAGACTGTTTAGTCTTCAGTTCAAGACCTCAAATTGTGGAAGCTCTTCCTTATCCCTAGGTAAATTGTTCTTAAGGGTTAATGGCTTTTGTTAAACATGGCTCCCTATAGTTCACCTGAATTTGCTTGGCTTCTGTTTCCAACCACCACATCAAATTATATTGCTGGTTTTTTTTTCCTCTCTCTGTCTGATTAAAGAACCCTAATATTAATCATTTCTTCTTGTGCTCGTAATTATAGACAGTGCTCAAGTCATCTTTTGACCTTCTGTTGGATAAACTTGGACTGACCTTCTGATGTTTCTTGCTACAAACATGTTTTCCACATGCTGAATCTTTCTTGAATCTCTTTCCTGAACTCTTGAAAATTTCTGTATTGTTTTTAAACTGTGAACACGGACATGCAACCACTCCTTTCTCTTTCATTGTAGTGTAGTGGTTTCTGCTGCTATTTCAACAGCACTATATACTGAGGTAACGCCACCTCTCTGTTAGTATGTGATACTCTCCAGCTTGTACGTCTAGGAATCACATTTGTCCTAGTGACAGTATTATGATAAGGGATCATATTTAACTGACTATGTACCGTGACCCTTGGGTAAAGTCGGATTTGTAAATATCCTTTATGGAGATGCTACTTTGCAAGAGTCTTCCCCTGTACACATGTAACCATCACCATCCTTTGCTACCATATGAAAGATCCCGGTTTGGCTGTATTATCCACCATATTGCACAAATGAATTTGTCATGCTGGACCGTCTTCTAGGTGGGCCTGTACAGCTGAGCATGCTCCTTGGCTTTCCAAGCCCACCATTTTTGCATCATTCTTAATGCTGCCTGCTTCCTATGAGCAATACTAATTTTGCAGATTGCTAGTATTGTACAAGAATGCCAAGTGAGGCTGTAAAATGCCTCCTGATGTAGACATACTGATACAGTTATCTAAATTAAATAAACTAGTGATCTCGCCAAATATGGGACCAAGTATGTTTTAATAAGGCCTATTCCCATAAAAGACATTTCCCAGAGAGAAAGTAAAATCTCTGTGTCTGGAGATATTAAAACTGAACTGGACACATCCCTGAGCAACCTGACCACCCAATCACACGTGTCTGGGGCAGGAGCTTGGATGAGATGATTTCCAGAGGTCCCTTCCAACCCCAATTTTTCTGTAATTGTATAATTATGTGGCTAATTAAGTTACTATTTTTAATAATTGTCACTGTTCTCTACAGTCACCTTTCTGCATTTCACCCTGCTCCAATGACAGGTTAACTGGAAGAGGCCCCGCAGATTTAAATATCTTTTATACCAACATCTGCTTAAAGAATTCTGTATTTATGGACAAAATAGAGAGCACTTCATTATCAGGTAATCCTACTCATGCCAAACACAAAACAAACGTGCTTTCAAAAGATGTCTTTATCTGCAGCCTGACAACATTGTGGAGGGTGTCTGCTGTGAGGTGTGTTTCTTGGGGGATGTGGCTGGCACTGGTGTGCCTGCAGAGATTTACCAGGGGTCTCTCTCGTGCTCTGGCCAAGTGGAGGCAACTGGAGGCTGTGGCTGGGCTCCTGCTGTCCCTGGAGCAGGACTACTGGGCTGGCAGTTTCCAGGAGAGGTCACTCCTGTCTGCCAGAACCTGCTGGCACTGGAGAAGGAGAGCTGGTCCTTACCCTCGCCGCTGTGATGTGCGGCAGGACAGCGGGAAGGAAAGTCATCTTTTGAAGGTGGAGGAAGGTGCTGCTTCATTTCTCCTCAGTTTGCCTTTCCCATCTTGAATGCATCCAGCAATATTAGGAATGTCAGGCATGCGACTGGCCTGTGATTTCAATAATACCTATTTGATCATGTTTATCTTAATAATGGAATATTTACAAATCTTCCTGCTTTTGATTTCTTCACCCTAATCACAGTTCTCGTCCTAAATACTGGAAATAGCCATTTTCAAGCTCCTGTTTTACTCCAGTGCTTAATGGTAACTTGTGATCAAACACTGTTGTAGAATCTAATTTAGGCTGGAAGAGATCTCTGAAGATCATCTGGCCCTTCCATACACTCAAAGCAGGACCAGCTTCAGAGAGGCACTGGGTTGCTTGGGGCTATATGTGTCAGATTACTGAGTATCTCGGTGAATGGTGATTTCACAGCCTCTCCAGACACCTGTTGCACTGCTTGACCACCCTCATCAGGATTCGTTTTTTTGGCTTAATACCTAAGGGAAGTTCCCTTGCTCTGCCCTGTGTTGATTGCATGTAATCCTGTTGTTGTACCCTTTATTGAGATCTTCTGTCCTATTCCCATCCAAGCTTTCCCTTCCATTTCCCAGACCAGTCTTGCTGCCCTTCCTGAAGTGCCTAAATTAACAGAGGCCAAGCGTGTACTCGCTGGGCTCCAGGGAGCCCGAGGGCACTGCAGCTCTGCAAGCGTGCTTCATGTTGGGAAATGTGCTCTGGTGCTAGAGAACAGAAGCACAGTAGAGGCAGGAGGCAGTGAGGAGGACTCCTAGCATCTCTCAAAGGGGCCTCTGGGGTGGTGCAGGGGACCGCATGCCCAGGGCTGTGTTTGTGCAGCCCTTTGCCCACCTCTGCGGTACAGCTGCAGCTTTGCCGTTGCTGCTGGAGCCAGGCGTTGTGCTCTGGCTGCCTTTCCCATTTGTTTTCCTCCTTGTGGGTTCAGTTGTTTTGCATCTGTGAGGCTGAGTGGGTGGCTTGTAGTTTCTGTACGCTCTGTTCTTTTGGTGGGTTTAGTTTAGTCTATGTGTTTAAATGCAGGTTGTGCTTCGCCAAAGGGACATTGCTGTCACTGAATGGCATCATCCATCTAAATACCTGGTTTGGCTTTTACACCAGAAAATCTGATGAGATACAAGCTGACATCTTCTTTTCTTCATCTGGTTAGAGGAAGTCATGATGTTTTTTCAGGGAAATCTTTATTCGAAGATCTGAAAATGTATAAACAAGGAGATACTTCCTCTGCTTTCCTTTGTCAGGCTGTCAAAATTTTCCCAGGCCACCCTGGTTCGTAGTTTTCACTTGTTATTCCCTCTTTTGGATGACAACAGAAAAATGAGTTGACAGGCACTGATGTCTGAGGCAGGGAGTTGCTCTGGGGAGAGAAGCGCTCATCTTTAACGAAAACTTTGCTGTGGTTTAGCAAGGCTGCATCAGTGACCCTGCCACAGAGCAACAGTGACTTTCGTCCAAGGCTATTCATGTGGGTAAAAGACACAAAATGCCTGAAATATCTGCTTTCAGGATCAGGCCTTAGCAAATCACAGCAGCTAATGAGGGGGGAGCAGGAGGGTACACCTGGGACTTGGATGGTTATACTGGCTTAGTCTGGGCTTAGAACAGCAAAGGGTGAGGAGCAGTGGCTGGTGGTGGTTGTACTGGTGTGTAACATCTCCATGCTAGCTGGAGTCGGGGCTGGAGGCAGCAGTCAGCAGGGAGAGGGGCTTTGCTGGGTTCATGACAGAGGAGTAGGGCAAGCCTTAGCCATGAGGTGGAGAGTGCTTTACTCGGGCGTAACTGGTACCTACATTTCAAAAGTCCATGTGGTGAGTTGAAAGAGATACAGGCTGTGGAAAGAGAGGAAGGGAGTGGGGAGTAGTGGAATAAGAGGGCAGTAAAAATGGAGTGGGGAAGTAGAAAGGGAAAAGCTGGAGCAGTACAGCGCCCCTGCAAAGGGAGAGGTCAGGTCGGTGAAAGATTTCCCATGTTGCTTGTTGAAACTTGTGACAACATCCAAGTTCTTTGAAACATTAGTTGTGCATTCAGACACAAGGAGAGATGCAAGGAAGCTCAGGATTGTGAGTTTTGACTTGTCCACTTCCCTCGTCTTTTCTATTTGTCCTCCTTCATCTGTCAGCCTCACACTATAGCCAAACAAAGCTGGAGGTTTGCAAACTGCTGCACATGAATGCCCTGTAGAGTGGAGAGCAGGGGGAGAGCCGTGCTACTGGCACCCACTTTGCTTGCTGCCTCCCCTCTGTGTTTCCATGAAAGGGCCCACCATAGCTGTGAGGCACGTGAGAGCGTAAGCACGCTGGAGCATGCCAGGCATCCTCTGATCCAGGCAGCAGCTGATCAGTTATATGCCTGCAAAACTGGTGACTGAGAAAGGGTGGGAGAGTTGTGGGGATGAATATCAGGAGTGGGGAGATGGAGGGGTGCACTGTCTGGCTTTGCTTGCTTGAGGTACCAGAGAAGTGCTCAGCAAGGTGCTATCTACACTGCCTTTCCAACAACCACAACAGATGCCGGTGTTGCGTGGGGATCATAGGCATGGCCATTCCTCTGTCGACCTTCGGCATCCCTTATGGGACTGTGTATGGGAGAAAATAAAAGCCAAAGGCACGCATGTTCTCCTGTGGTGAACATGAAGCCATGGAGAGATGTTCTGTAGCCTCATCTGAAGGTTACCTGGCAGCAGTCTGACAGCATTTTGTCCCTCCTCCCCATGGAGCTGCCTTGCCTGACCTGGAGGTCCTGGCTATACTGCCCTCTGCTAGGCCCAGGCCACATGGTGCAGGGAGTCCAGTGTGTCATGTCTAACATCCCTCCGGAGTCTGTACAGAGAGCCCAGTGTTTGACCCCAGGTGTAGTGGTAGCTATCTGGCAGGGGATCCTTTAAAGGGGTACCCCTGCTCCCTTGGGCCCACCATCCAACAGCACTGCCTTCCTGTAGCACCCAGGTGAATCTCTCATGGGCTTTATTCCTTCCACGCGTGAGGAGATACCTTCCTGGTGCAGACTCACAGCCGGTTGCAATTCATGGCATGCATCAGCCTGTTATTGTTGTGACACTTCTCATGTATTTCCTCCTCTCACCCACGGCCTTTCCAAGGGGAAGCTGTGATAATGACAGGACTTTTCGTTCTTTGTCACAGAAATTGGGTATAATTGCTCCATTTCAGCGGCTTTAAGAAGTGCAGCAAGGGAACAGGCTGGATTCTTTCTTAAGACATCAGTCATCTGAAGCATTTGGTAGAAGGCACATCAGGGCTGGGAAATGACTCAACCGTCTTTGTTAAAAGCAATCTTTGGGCTCTGGGAATAAAATGAGAGGGGGAGAGCTGAGGGGGGTGCGGGAAGGGAAAGGAGACTTGAGTAGCAAACAGACGCTGTGTTCTGTGCTGCTGTCATAGCACAAGAGTTTCCTCTCACCAGATCTGTATCTGAATCATCCCTTCAGTCAAGAAGCTATTCATCAGGCAGCCTCACCACAGCACAAAGGTCAAGGTGTTCTGGGGGAGAGGTGACTGGTGGGTGCAGCTGGGCTCAGCACAGCCACGCGGCCACTGTCAGCAGCATATGGCTACCGGGCTGCAGCTTCTTCATATGTGGCTGCAAATAGTGTCGTTTCTGCGAGGGTGCTGGGGAGAGCCCAGACCTCTGGGACCCCTTAGAGAGGTGTGGGGAGGTGAGCACTCTGACATCTGCCTTGGTCCCATGTACCGCTTGCTTTCAGCTCAGCGTTGAGATCTTGGCAGAAGAACCCAAGCTTTTCACTACTGCCTGAGCTCAAAATGGGTTGTTATTAGAGGAAAGCCTCTTTGAGAGGAGAGAGGATTGCCATGAACTTGGATGGTCTGATTAAAGTAGCTCCCTATTCTCAACTGACATGGTGTAAAGGAACCAGAGTGGCCTTCAGGCCACCTTTCTGCCCAGGGCTGGGAAAGTTTACCTGCAGGTGTGCAGCTGCATTGTCTGCACCGGCTGCAGCCTTGCCCTCCTGCCACAACACTGGGAACATCCAGCTTGAGAGTGATCCTAGCTAGGAGCCATTTCTCGTGGCTGGGCTCACAGAAACCTTCTTGAATTGGTCTTGCCTGTCTGTGAGTCTTTGCAGGCCTTGTGTGACAAACTGCTGATGGCAAAACAAGCCACTTCTCAGTGGGCGTAGCAGAGATTGGCTTTGTTTGTTTTTCCTGCTGCCAAGGCCTTGCTTATCTAACCTCCATTTCTGTCCTGTTTTGCGTGGAAATATTCTTATTTATGCAGCTGGGGCAGAGGCCCTTTTTGTTTTAACTCTTCTAAGTTTGAACTTATGGAAGAGAAAAATCTGTCATGGTGGATGTCTTCCTTCTGCTGGATGAAATGTGATGCCTGATACAGGGATTGTACAAACAAGTGCACATTAGTAAAGCCTGCTGTTCCCTGGTCAGTAATGATCCATGGTAATGTCTTCAATGCACTTACACATCTACTTAAATGCATCCAGTAGAGGTAATCCAGGCCTTCTTGGTCCAAGAGTCATTCCCATGACAGTAACATCCAGTGGCTTCAAGCCTGATAGAAGCCAATAGCAAGAAACAATCCCTGCTACAAAGAGCACTCAGAGGTGTAAGTGCCACCACATCTGAAGGACTCTTTCAAGAGCACCCTGATGTGATCTCAGAGTAGGTCTGGAGGCCATCTCCTGGGATGTCACGTGCCTGGGCATATTTTTCAGGCTACTCTGCAGTCAGGCTGGGGGCTGTCCGTGGCAGGGCAGGTCATCGAGCAGGCTGTGCTCGTAGCTGCTCTCATACCAGATGTGAAGATACAGCTGAAGATACAGATCTAGAAGGCCCTATCACTTTGTCCTGCTGTTCCTGCCTCTACTGTAGGTACAAGCACCCCTGATTGCCAGCAATGACTGTTGTGACAGTGGCAACCTGATGGTCTTCATGCACTGATGTGACTTCTTTCATCTTGGGAACCAAGGTTTTTTATGTTATAAGTGAATAGAGAATTCAGTCATTCACTGAGCATCTTATGCCTCTTAGGATGTCTACTGCTGTGTGAGAGCTCAACGGCTCCAATACCGTGCTTGTACCAAGTACTGTGCATTCCTAGATGGTACTGTAAAAGGATGCAGAAATGAGCTTTCTTATACAATGCTACCTTTTATAGTCTCTCAATGCGCTGCTTTGTGTTTTTGTTCAAATACTCCAGGCTCTAGCTTTGCTTTGTTCAGCATAGTCTGTTTGACACAAGGGAAGTCAGCCATTAGTGGTTAATTGGAATGTGTTTTTCTTTTTTAGCTGGCCTGTGCTTTTATGGACTGTCCAGGTGCCTGTTTCCAAAACAAAGTTGATCTCTGTGGCTCACCTCTGAAAAGCATCTACCTACGCTAGGTTATGACTCTGCAGTAATTAATGAAGAGCTGCAGAGCTGGCCAATGCTGTCTGTTTAGTGTGACCCAGTGTGTTTTTAAGCACCATGACAAATTGGTGAAGGGAGCACGTGTGTACTATTTGCTACAGCTGGTGCTACCGGTGACAGAATTGGAGTGTCCATCTGCATGCTGAAAGGATCTGCATTGATCCTTTCAAAGTCCCAATGACAGCTCTCATATAGCCTATATGAGAAGAAATTGTAATTTTGGGAGCAAGCAGAACTGAATAGAGCTTGTTAGGAATGTTTCAACAAAGATGATGCAATTAGAAAATGCGTATGTGCTTAAGTAGAAATGTTTCATAGAAGCATACATAGCTTGACAAGCTTTAATTGTCAGTCTTCCATTGGATAAGTCACCTGTTGCATCATGTGTTTGATCTTGGCACTGCACAGAAACAGTTCCCAAGGCTTCTCCCCGAATTACTGCCCTGTAGTCACAGTCGTGGCATTCTCTCGCTGGCCGAGATGGGACTTCTCTTGTCCCATGTAGAACCTGGAAACTTGGCTCTTGAGTGAAGTGGATGTGAGTCTTCAGTTTCAGTGTCGCTTACTCTCAAATAAACTTGCTATCCCTGTTCAGTGTTGAGAGCAGTGATACTGGGAAAAAACCAACTATGGTAATTTTACTCAACAGCTACTGAAGTCCTGGGCTACGTCGAATATTTTGAAAACAGCATGTATCAATGTTTCTGAAATGAAATTTTACAGGATTTCTGTTTCATAGAAAACTTGCAAGCCTTTTTTATACTTATATGAAATTACATTTCAAACTATTGAAAACTTCTGCAGAAGGAGAATCCTATTATTCAGCTAGCCTGAGACGTGACTTTTACCATATTGTTACTGAGATTTTGAGTAGATGTAGCTGGAGACGTTGTGATAACCACTGTACTCCTAGATAGCAGTTGCTGTTATTGCTGCATAAAATACAATATATACTGAGGTTTACTTGCACATGGGCTCTGGAGACTCGTTCAGTGGACACTAAGCACAGAACATGTTTGGCTGTTTCTAGAACTCCTTGCAAGAAAAAGAATATGTTTTACAGGCTCCAATAAGATATTGCTGTGTTCTGTAGAGACAGAATGAGTTTGAAGCTCAACAGCAACAAAAAAAACCTTTATTTTCTACATTCAGGAGATGTTACTTTCTTGGGAATTTGGTCACAGGTATATTTAGTGCTTAAAGAAAACCCAAATCTCTAGGGAAGTTTGACTGTTGCATAAAGAGATCCTACAACACAATTGTTTTATGCTAGACTGAAATAAAAGCTGAAATATTACGGCTCTAAAGCCATGGCATGGTTACCACCTTCATTTCCAAGTGACTTCCCAGGATATTGAAATGATACTGGCTATGAGATGCTTAGTTTCTGTGCTGCAGTTTTGCTGCCCGTAAGTAAACAGAAACTGAGACCTTAACGAGGTGAATTCCAAGAACTGCAGTCATGCAAGATAAATGCAAAAGTCACCCACATCCATCAGTATTTACCTTCTAGATCAAATCTCAGGTCAAGGTGGGAGGAAGGCGTTAAGGATTAAAGCCCTGACCTAGGGACAGGCCAACTTGCTTTGAGTCAGCTGCTCTGCCATCAGTTTTATGTGTAAATTTGGGCAAAGCAGGGGCAGTAGTACCTTTCTGTCTCACAGGGGTGGGAATACAGTACAGCTTGTGAGGCACTGGGTCATTACTGGTTTGGAAGTACAATAAATCCACCTGTTCTCCTGATTATACAGATGGCAAAGGCAACACAGGGAGTCAGGTTTGTTTGAAGCTGTGCTAGAAATGATGGACTAGTCAGTCTAATCTGGGAATAATATGGTCTGATGCCAGATTCCTGCTTTGGCCATCCTGTTGCTGTCTCTGCTATACTTGCCTTTGCATCTAGGGTGCTGAGGAGTTCCACCTAGGGGAGTAACTGGAGGTAAAAACCTCTAGTTCCTCTCCTTTACCAGCTGCAATGTTTTCTGGAAGTGTTTCAGATTAGCTCAGTCATTAGACTCTCCAACTCCTTCAAAAAAGATTTGTTTTTGCTTTGATATACTGACAACATGCTGATGCTTGTCACTTGACTTGGCTGCATAGCACTTCCCATGACCCCAGTAAGATATTTTGGAAAGAATACTAAAACAAGCATAAATTGGCCCTGAAGGAGAGCGTGTTCTGTAAGCATGTGTTGCAAGCACTTACGTCAAGGAAGCTAGAAATCTGTGCAGAACTCTTCTCTCCCTGAAAACCTTATCATGAGGCAATTTTCTGAGCTGCTGACACAAAAGGACCTTGATGCTGTTTATGCAAGATCTGTTGGCCATTCCTCTAGTATTTACAGCAGTCTAATTGATCCCACATATCGGTGGAACAGAGAAGCTTTTGCTCCTGTCTCTTTGGGAGCACTGCACATCTGTCTGCTACCACACCACTCAGGGTTCTGCCACACAGCTGGTTTGCCTGTTCAAACGTTACTGACAAAGCTGCATGGGGTCAACAAAATGTGTGCCTGTCTTGGTCACCAACCAAAGGAAAGAATAAGTCATGAAAAGCTATGAGAGAGAAAAACTAGAAATCTGTGCATGTGCCTTTTATTCCTTCATCTTAGAAGATTTTGTTTTATTGTTGCCAAAGATTGCAGTACCTGATGACTCAAAATCATTGATTAGTTCAGGTAAAAATAAGCAGACTGTTTCAGCAATTAAATTTTGGCTGAAATTTAGACCAACTTATTTTCTTTTATATATATTTCTGTAACAAGACGTTTCATATTGTTCAGGCTGGGATCCTAAGCAGAACTGGCTACCGGTTACTGTTGGGATTTCCAGTCCAGTCACTAGGGTGGAAAACACTTTGGTGTGAGAGACCCGTGTCCCAGCCTCCTCCTGCAAAGATGGATGCCCAAGTGCTTCAGTCACCAGGCTGTTTTGCTATGCTGTCTCCACTATGTTTTGTTGTAGGAATGGCGGGATGACTTCCAAAGAGAAGCCTGAAAGACATAGGTAGCATATCTGATGGTTTGATGATTGAGACCCTCTAGTAGGAAGGGTAATGGGGGTAGATAAAAGATGTTCTGGCATGCATATGTGAGGTTTGAACTTGGGATTCCCTTGTACATGAGAAACAACCAGCACCACGGCTACCCTGCCCTGTGTGTTAGGGCCTTCTGACCATCTCTGCTGAAGCTGCTCTTTCATTTCCAGTAACTCCTGAGGTCAGAGTAAGTGCAGGTCCATGGCCAGCTGTTTAGTGCAGCCCACGCAGTACCACTGCTCTTCTGCAGCCCCAGGAACAGTCTCCACCCCCTTGGGAACCCAGCCATTTTGTCTGATTCCTTTGGCTTTTGTAGAAAATGCCCCCCAAGGGAAATTATTTGTTTTCCACCTAATAAAACATTTCACTTAATGTGAAGCCAAATGTTTTCAATTTGCCAGATATTCCAAAGTATATCAGACTCAGGGGGACCTGCAACAACATTTTTTTTTTTTTTTTGTCTTTTCCTGTTCCATGACGGAACAAAATGAATTCATTAGTGCCGCAGCCCACCTCCTCTCATGCTAACGCGAGGCGGAGAATGCATGGCAGCACTATCTCCCCTCTTGGCACAGAGCTGTGCAAAAGGCGCTTGGGCTGGGGGGAGTGATACAGGGGCACCCACGAATCTTGAGGGCTAGCTTGTGTCGGAGAGGGCGAGTCGTGCCTCCCTGTTTGCTTCCCAGTGAAAAGGAGTCACCCTGCAAAAGGAGAGGTGAGCGGTTCACAGGTTCAGGGCTGTCCTCACATCAAGGGGTGAATATCGCAACACTGTCTGTCCCTTGGACACCTTCCTCTCTAAGCACCCACAGCTGAACCGCTCTGTTCACGCACCCCGGGGCCACTGAGGTGCTGCTTCTTGCGAATTATCTGTCTTGCTTGAAGGATTGTAGTGCTTGCTGTCATGACAGTGACCTTCCTCCAGGCACCAAAGGAAGTGTCCAAGGAAGGACATGGTGATGCCGTGGCCTCAGTTACTTTCCTCCTCCTGCAGCTGCTGCCTCTGGCTTTCTTGTTTCCCAGCAACTCTGCCTGCAGGCATGATGTGTTATGGGGATACCTTCACCTCCGCCTCAAATGTCAAATCTGTGCTTTTACTCATCTGTCTTTTCTCTCCTTGTCTGTTATTGGGCCTGTGATAATGCCCCTGTCCTCCTCACGAAGGCAAGACAGGGGGAAGTAGGAACAAGCTGTCTTCTAGCAATGCACGAACATAAAGCCGCAGCCGCAATTGCAGTTACCAAGCGCGTAAAAGCTGTAATGTCTTTGCCAGTGCACAGTCCCCATCCAGAGACAAAGCCTCTGCAAAGCCCTGCTGGCAACTGCCCCAGCCAGAGACATCTGTGTGGCACATCCCTACAAGGGTGTAGAGCGGAGGGGATGATACATCTCTGCTCTGCAATTAAGGCTCTCATTTTGTCACTTTTGTTCCCTTCTTGTGCAAGCTGGCAAAGCGCTTTGCTTCTTCCCATCTCCCACCCCCACCGCAGTGCTTTACGGTGCTTGCGTGCTCCCTCCTCACTCTGCAGAGCGGCTGCTGCCGCGTCCCCCTGTCCCCAGCTGCTCTAGCAGGGCTGGGTGACCTGCCACCCTGCCTGCCTGCCTTCAGATGAATGACGTGCTTTTTGCTTTCCCAGCCACTGCTGGGAGGCATTCTTCTGCTGCTGGGAAACCCGTGCGTGCAGCCCTGCTCTGAGGCGTAATGCAAAGGCTTAAGTACGTTTGTTTGCTTCATGGATTTGGCCTTTCCTCACTTTCTGTTATTTTAATTTTTTTAAATTTCTTACTTTTTTTTTTTTTTTTTTTTTAAATGAACGCCTAGGATTTAAAGTACTCCACTGCAGGCCCCATGCTATAATCACCTGCCTGCCCAGCTCTCCTCTTCCACCTAATGCTGTGCTGCCAGGGCACTCTGACATGCTGAACTCTGAGCAGATGGACTGAATGGCTCAGCTGTTTGGATACACACACAGGCTGCTTTCAGGATGGTACTGATCTGGTGTGATTCAATGATTTTCAAGACTGAAATCTAGACTAATCCTGGGAAGAAGTCAGATCTGCACTTCACTGTCTCATTACAGAAACGTGTGTTGCAGATGTTCTCTCTTCTCACCTGAGAAATGGTGGTATACATCCTTCACTCTTCTCTTTAATGCACTGACATACAAAGATTATCTCCAAGCAGAGCTGTATTTCTCAGCAACCTAAATGAGGAGTCACCAGGCAGAATGAGTCACTAGTGCAATTTTCCATAGTTTAATCTAAAATTTTAGAGCCTGATTTCACTGTTGTTTCTTACATTGAGTAGTTTCTTCCTGTGTGCTGAAATCAGCAGGATTACTTGTGTCACTTGGTGGAAGATTTCTTAAAAAAACACAAGTTGTTTTAGGTCAGGATGCAATTTGAGGGATGAAGTACAGGAAGAAGTGCTGGACAGGTAAACAGAGCTGGTGATGAAAGGTGCCTTCACGCAACCTTTCTTCTGTCATGTGTACTTTTATGTTACTTAAGTGGTTTAGTAACTTCTGCAAGCTCCAGGCTGGAGCAGACGGGCTGGCATGGAGTGGGGTGGAGAGATGGAGTTCAGTGAGCAACTAAGAAATACCATGTCTCTCATGGAAACATTAAGTTTTTCTGGAGAGCAGGGAGTTGGATGCAGTGCTGTTCTTTACATTTTCTTTCCCAATAAATCCTTTATCAAGAAAAGGAATAACTTCCCCAGAACATCAGAGCTGAGTACTCCAGAAAAAGCATTTAGGTCTTTGAAATTACCCAAGGACCTGATATCCTTTCGTCACGCACTGTGAAGCAAATCTCTGACACTTCCCAGAATCACAAATCATTCCTTTTCCCTCCTGTCCCTTCTGCTAAAACAAAGTCAGCCCCTCTGCAGGATTTCTTAGTATCTTGGCCAGTCTATCTTGAAAAATATCTTGTACTGAATCTTTCAGATCTACTGTATTACATGATTTTTCTTTAGTCACATTGATTTTTTTTTTCCTTTCTAGTTAAGTCGTTCTCAGATGCATAAAAAAAAAATCTCCTGCTTATTTTTGTCATATTTGCAGACTTACTAGCATTATCTGTTTTGTTTCTCAACCAAATGGCAGAGACAGCTCAGTTATGACAGTCTAGCTCAGTCCTCTCTCATCCTTTTGTTCCTCTTCTCTAAAGTACCGCTTTGACAATGTCTTACTGGTAATGTGTTACCCATAACCGAGTGACAGTATCCCAAAGGACATCACCCACAAATCTTAACCAGGATTGTCCCTTCTCTCCTTCAGGACATGATGTATTTTCTTAGATTCTGTCAAAAAATCTTTTGAGGAATAGCATCCTTCTCTCCACCACTGCAGATTTGACTTTTTCAGGATTAGCTGAAGAAGGCTTTGACCCTGCCAGATCTAGGGCAAGAGGCCCCCAGGGACAGCAAGTTGGGTCCTGGACCCCCACTGCACTTGTACCAGAGTACTGGCAGGTCAGGTTGACCACTATGTTCCCCGGTGAGCTCTGTCCTACTTCCTTTCCTTCCTTTATCCCTTTTTCTCTGTTCCTTTTCTCATGGCAAAAGCAGTTCAGCCCCTTTTTCTAGTCAGTAACTTTTTTTTTATAATTCAATTCAATCTTCCCACACTGCAGAGTTGTTTGTGGTTTTTTTTTTTTTCCATGCTGGCTGTGATATCACTTTGTATTTTCCTGTAACCCTTGGAAGTGTGAGTGAAAACTGTTGCATATATTCAAATATTTTTAGAAAGCCTATAATAATAAAAAACCTAACAAATGATTACCAGAGGCTTCAATGTTCTCATTTTCAAAGCAATTAGATAAAGGGTAGGTCAAGAATATGCCTGCCCCGCTTCTTCATTTTCCACTTTCCTTATGTCCTATTTCTGTAGTATTTAATCCTCATAATAGTTAATTATTTGGGAGTAAGGATAAATCCCTTGAAATCAGTGTACTTGGAAGTATACTGGAGTATCTGGAGTAGTTTTTCCCCTTTGCAAGCTCTAGCTTTACCTAACTGCATGATCTGTGTGACTATTCTCTCTGGCAGCCTGTGCAACCCATAGGACCTCTCAGATTTTTATTTGCGGTAGAAATTGTTGAGTTTAAAGCCTGTGTTTCAGATGAAACAAGTCCTGGTTGTTAGGCTGAGGCACATGGGTGATGAACAAGAATTGCCCTTGCACATTGTCCCAGCTACTTACAAGCACTGGTTGGTGTTTTCTGTGAAGGCAGTAGCAACACCTAGGTGAAAACCAGAGCAGAGGAGAAGGGAAAGAAGAGCAGAAGCTGAAACCAGGACAGGCTGGGTCATGAAGAATAGACTACAAAAGGGAAAAAAATTCCCATCTGGTTTAGCACAAAGCAAACGAGGGATGACGAGGGGGGTAAGCACAGCCAGCCCAGCTTCTCTTCCCAGGTCTACGGGTGATGCCTGGGGCTTTGGCAGGTCCCCTGAGGACAGCAGCTGTCACTGCTTCCTTTTTGGCACCCTGCAGACTCACAGCTGGAAAAGTCTCAGGGGCTGCTCAGGCTCCATCTGTTCTCTGTTTATACTGTGATATGGTCCACAGGGCCATACATGCAATGAACCCATTGAGACACAGAGTCTCTGCAGAGCAAACGTCCCTTGTGACTCAGCGTGCTGCGCTACGCGGGACCGGCCATTAAGCTGCTGCCTCTTGCCAGAACCTCTGCTGGCTCAGACCTCCTGAAAATGCTAAAAGCTCAGGTCAGGGGTTTGTTGTTGCTGTAGGTTTGAAAAATGTTTGCTCTTCTCAGTGTCTAGTGTCTTTGGGGATCTGACACAGAGCTGTGAAGCTGAACATGGTGCACCATCTCCTACAATATTTACTAGGCTACAGAAAGCTAAAAGTCTTAAGAGGAAAGGTTGCCCTCACAGAGCGAGAGCCCCAGGCCAGGCAGTTCCCAGAGACGGAGCTGAGCTTGCCAAGTTCAAACCCTCATCCAGGGCTTCATTTGGCTTTGTTATCACTCTTGTACACAGTTGTATCTGGAAGGCGGCTTTGGCCTTGCTCGTTCCTATTGAGATCAAGACTTTCAGGTGCCTGTCTGAACTGTGACCTGAAATTTCAGGTCAGAGCCTGCCTTGTGACCCAGCCCACCCATGGAAATGGGAGTGAAATTCCCGACACCTCTGGCTGCCTGAACTGCCTGGCTATTTACTGAGTTCTCCCACACAAAGTCCTCTCCACTTTGCGCATTTTTTCCTCTCAAAACAGCCAGACTCGATCAAAGCATAACCCCATTTGAGAAAGCATTTGTGAACTTGAGCAGACCTGGCCTTTGCTGTGGTTTGCAATGAAACCCCAAACCAGTAGCGCCTCAGCTGATTCCAGGCTGGGTTTTGCTCAGCTGCTGGGTTCAAAGCAGCCCAAGGCAATTGGGTTTCATTCCTATGGATGCCACACTCTGCGCAGCGGAACGCCAAGTGGAAAACAGGCTTTCATCTCATCATACTCTTGACAGATGAACAGGAGAGGGGTCCAGTGTCTCCAAAAGGCAGAGAGTTTGGATGGGAGTCACAGGGAATTTGCAGAGGGAATTCTGGTGGAGTGGGGTTTGCACAGGGGCCAAGCGCATTCCTGGTGCAACGCTGTTTACGTCAGTGCCCCATGCCTTGTTCAGCGTCAGATCCTCATTTGTATTTTCTCCCAAGCTCATACAGGCTGGCATCTGGTTTGTGCTTTTGTTACTGCAGCTGTTTGCTGGTCTGGCTGCTTCAATAATTCCCCCAGTCCCTGGAAAACCCACCCACAAGCCCATCTCTAGAGCTCTGTGATTGCTCTGTTAAGCACAGGCTTCCCAGATTGGCTCCCTCTCCCCAGACTAATTCATCTGCCTAATTATCACCTTCATTGGTGCTGGTTTGTTGTGAATGCAGAAATTTGGTCATTACAATTTGTTCTATTCTTGAAAATTCCAAAGTCGTTGAATAACGATGAATAGCACAAGTCTTTTGTTAACTCAAATTCAGCAGTGAATAGTCGCAGCCCCTCTGATGGACCTGGCATGTGAGGCTGTCTCTCCTGAAAATGTGAGGCTGTGGCAGCAGAAATTCAGTTTTGGGGAAGCTGGGCAGGAGGCTGCCCTGTTGTCCAGTGCTGCAGCAGGTACCATTGGCAAGCATGACAAAACTACTGGTGAATTCTTGGGAGATTTTCCAGTGGGAAAGATGAAGGAAAACTACTGAGATCTAGAAACGGATAAACAGATTTCCCTTGGTGGTAGTGGTTTAGAAAACAAAACGTCTACCAGCACCTTCTTGATGCGGTGCCAGTCTAGCAGGACTCAAGCACAGGAATTCCCACACTGGCTTAGACGAAGGGCTCGTCACTGTGCCCAGCCTTTGTGCTGCAGAGGACAGCACAAAATGCTATTGAAATGGACACTGAGTAGCACCATGTTAATAACCATGTTTAACTGTGGAGAGTACTTCTGCCTGCATAAATCTCTGCTGGATTTTTTGTATTCCTGCGAGCACCTTGTCTCAAGCAAGTTCTCAAGACAAGGGCCGTGTCTTTCAAATTCCTGTGGAGCCATCTGTGCAGCTGTGCTCTGCACATCCTAACTCCTTGCTTCAGCTCTGTTTCACTTGAGAGTGGCAAGCTCTGTGGGTGACTGGGACAGTTTTACACTTGGAGCTTTTTAACTGGGTGCTTTCTGGTTCTTACATTTTAAAGTGAGCTCGTTAGATATGCCTGAATGATCTCTTCCTCAGTTATGTTTATGTCTGCCCTCTCATATCCCTGCTCACCTGCTTTCTTTCTCTTCTAAAAGAACCATTTCTTTGGATCTCTCTGTTTCCATATGGACAATTTTCCAATCTTCCTAGTAGCTCCTTCATCATTTTCTATTTTCATTTGACTGTTTCTTTTCAAAAAGAATACTGAACACAGTTATTTCAGAGGATAGACTACTATCATGCCTAGAATTCCATTATATTTTCAATATTATCTTTGTAATCTTTTCAGTATGCCTTAAGATTGATTGGTTTTGACCGCTGCTGAAACTTGAGCGGTATTTTTACTGAATCATTTGCAAGTGGTTTAATTTTGTTTTTAAAACACCAGTAAAGGCAATTTGCCTAGCCTCCCATTACCCTCTTGGGAAGTTAGGACTCTTACTCTTCCAGACTCTTACAGTTGCCTTTTCTTGATGTCGAGGGTAAATGATGCGAACTCTAGTTCAGATACTTCTGTGCCAAAAATGACTGCTTATGCCAGATTTCCACCTGCTGCATTTTGTCTGAAATGGGTATTTTGAATTTATCTGGAAGAGCCTTCCTATACCAATATCACCTAATTGTGGAGAAACTGAAAAAGATTATCAGGGCCTATTTGTGCATCTCTGAGAGCAACTCATAGACATTCCTGCTTTCTAGAAGGAATATGGCTACAGTGATATTTTGGACCTGTTGGAGTGAGTCCAGAGGAGGCCACAAAGATGATCAGAGGGCTGGAACACCTCTCCTATGAGGACAGGCTGAGAGAGTTGGGGCTGTTCAGCCTGGAGAACAGGAGGCTCTGGGGAGACCTTACAGCAGCCTTCCAGTACCTAAAGGGGGCCTACAAAAATGATAGGGAGAAACTCTTTAGCAGGGACTGTTGTGAGAGAACAAGGGGTAATGGTTTTAAAATAGAGGGAGGTAGATTCAGACTTGATATAAGGAAAAACATTTTTACAATGAGGGTGGTGGAACACTGGCCTAGGTTGCCCAGAGAGGTGGTGGATGCCCCATCTGTGGAAACATTCAAGGCCAGGCTGGACGGGGCTCTGAGCAACCTGATCTGGTTGGAGATGTCCCTGCTCCTTGCAGGACCTTTAAAGGTCCCTTCCAACCCTAACCATTCTATGATTCTATGATTTCGTGGAAAGTAAGTTAAAGCTATAATTCCCTGAAAGAACATAACACATTGACTCAAAGTCCATGAAAACATTATTATCTCAGGACACCTCTGGAATGAAAGCAGATCCTTTTGCTTCTGTCATTTCCTTGACTCTTAAAGCCATAGCGATAAAGTTCTCCCCCAGTGCTGTTTAGTGGCAGATCTTAATAATGTTCTTAGAGGGCAGTTCTGTTCCACCCAGAAACCATGACCACAGCTGCCGTCTCATTGACCACATCAGAAAGAAAAGTGAAGTTTGAAAGACAGATGGAGTTAATTGCCTTCTAATCTGTAGATAAAAGGTTGCATCCTTTTCCACTTACCTTAAATGTACTAGTTTAAAAGAGATAATTTTATTATGAATCCTTTAGCTCTGGGGCTTCTTGTAGTAGCTTTCTGTTAGGTTTCTTCTCCAGTATTGTGTGAGATGCAAAGTGATTTTTGCTGAAAATATTTGCTGTGGTTAACTGTAGAAAGGATCTGTGAATCCAGAATCAGACAATAGTGGGGAAAAAAAGACTGGTGAGACATGGTCATGCAGAAATCAAGAGAATTCCTGCGAATAGATTTCCCATAAAAGGCCACATCCTGTTACCTGCTTATTCCCATTTATCTTTGGCAGATTTGAGACTGTGCTGGAACGTGCAGCTTTTTCACATTCTTTTCTGTGTATCATTTTCTCCTCTTCCTCCACTCTCTTCCCCCATCTCTATTATTTGTGTTTGAATTAAAGCTGGACACAGCGGGAGAGAGATTTGGGTTCCCCCCTCCTCTTCCCCTCTGATCTCTCATCTCCTATTTATGTCTGTAAATGTTTTGTTTTATTTGATGTACATTTGCCAGAGAAATGCTGGGCCCAGCTCCAGGCAGTCTCATTTCCCTCTTCCATCTTGAGACATTCCAGACCTGAACAGCATGAGCTTACACAGCTAAATATTTAGGAGAAAGCAATGAAACTGTGTCACCAAAAAGCTCTGAATATTCCTCAGAATAAAATGAGATTACTTAGTATGTGCAGAAAAAGATGTATCACATTTTTTCTATGAAAAGTCTTGGAGCAGACTGGGAAAGGCCTGTACTTAAAACATCAGCCACTGTGGTCAACACAGCATCTCGCTTGAGCCTCATATCAGAGGTAAGGTACTACCATACTCTACTCACTTCTAACCCCTGACCACGGAAAGATCACAGTTGTAGTGGCGATTTCTCAGTCCAGTAAGGTTCCAGACCCCTCCGAGCACAGATCAGCTTCTTTCACTGAAGATCAGCATTTTTGTGTTTCTTCATCTCATTCCTCTTTTAATCTTTCAGTACTTTCTACGAACGTGGAGAGAAATCATGGCATGGAGAGAAAGCACGCTTCATTTGGAGCGCAGGCATTGTACTGCTCATCTTCATTGAGACAAATGTCACCACCTACTATGAGTTCTGAGTCTGGCACCAGTGACTTTGTCTGCAAAGGCTTCAGAAATTTCTAAACCTCTCTTAGAAGCCGAGGCAGAAGTTTGCCAGAGGTTACCACAACCTGTAGGAGTGATGATCTTCAGGGGAGTAAAGCAGACAGCTAGGATGGTCTACCTGCCTTACGCTGTTGCAGCTAATTTTGACAGAGGCTGTGAACCAGAGCACAAAGTCTGAGAAGAATACCAGAGGTTTGGAGTAGCTTCTAGAGATTAGCACTTGCATGCCTTCAGATTGGACATGTCCATGAAAGCAGCTCTTTCTCTTCCACTGCCACATGCCCTGGATGTGATGGCTGTAGAGGAAATGGAAAGCAAATGAGATTCTGGAGAAAGAGGTCCAGTTTATCCTCAGTGATGCTGGAGTAACCCCATACAGAGGCTCCTTCATGTCCGGATGAGCGAGACAAGACAAAGACCATCTGCCTTCACGCACTTGCCCTGCCTGGTAGTAGCTAGAGCATGCTGCATTTTCCAGTTGCCTCCTGCCCATCATAAACATTTGTGACACTTCTCTGATCAAATAAGGACAACACTATTTAATCAGTTGCCTGTCATCTCACACAAGCTCTTGAAATGGTTTGGGAGAGGGGGGAAAAACACTGCACACCAGCTTCCAGCCTCTGCCCAAGATGCACGATTGGCAACATCAAGCACGCCCACTCTGTTTGCTTCTGGGTGACAAGCAAGTATGAAAATAGGGGGATGAGTTACACAGACATAAAATATTGTCGCACCAGCCTAGGCCCAACAGTTTACTTGTTAGCTCATCAGTCTTGTGGGAAACATCTGAAGCCTGGTCATACATTCATAAATATTCCCAGTGGATGAGAGGCACAGAAAGGGAGAGAGGGAGAGCTAAGCCAACAGCTTGACTGAATGCAAATGGGAAAGAAAGCAAACCAGCTCTGTGTTGCCAAAGTCTGAATTTTTCTGTCAATCTTGTGATTGTTTTAGCTTTTCTTAATGCCCTGGCTCCATGGAAATCAGTGTTTATTTATTCCTATTTTAAAAATGCATTCCTAGCTCTTATGATTGTAGTGTGAAGTTAGAAGTGGAGTGAGTCTAAACTCACTGACATCCTGAAAAAACACCAAATTTATTATTTCTCAAAAATTGGAGCTTTAAGGTAAGTCTTCTGGAAAAAAAAAAGGAAGTCAGGGTGACTGGTTTTGAACATTTGCCAACTCAATATATTGATAATAAAATCTTCAGTGGAAAACAGATGCTGGTTTTAATTTCTGGGTTTATTAATTAGAATGGGAGACACACAGACTTAAGGGAACTACATTTTTTTGAGTGTATTAATATATGCATTTTTCTTTTATCTGAGCAGCTGACAGAGAAAAATCTATAAAAGTTGTAAATAAAACTTATTTTATTCCTCCCTTCTTGCAAATTGTTCTGTAAATAATGGCAACAGGTTTTGAACCAGAAGCCAGACCTTGACCACTTAATCAGTGCATCACCTGTGCTTTTTCCCCCCAGCATCATTTGGGAGCATCTGGTGCATTCTCTACGTGGGACAGGCACGTGGCTTGTACCTGAGTTTGGAAGGCAGACGGCAATGATCTCTCACTCTTCCTCTAGTGGTTTGGAGCACAAGAGTGCCTGGCGAGACAACACGGCTAAGAGGTGACTCCTGCTTTGGCGCAGGAGGTCTTCCATGCCAGTGCCTTCTCCTTCTGGAGACGTGTAAGTGACGGATGACGCTGCCTTCTGGGTACTGAGCAACCACAACCAAAGCCCCTGCCTCAAAGGCTGGTAACACAAATGAGATTTGGAATGGTTAGAACTAGCTACTACTATTAAAGCAGATCAATATCAGCTTGAAGAGATTCTGGTGCTTTCGAAAGAGGGTATCTTTTCGTTCTGCAGACAAAGACATTCACAGTACGCTAACAAGGAGAGCTGGTCTGGAAATCTGTGCTGTCTCTCTGAACATAACTGTACTTTGATTTCTCTCTTTTTGTTTGTTTGAGTTTAGTGAAGCTTAAGGAGTTTCATGGAGACAGAGTGAATGAAATCCCATCCATCAGACTTGAAGCAGCCTGGGCAAGGGCAGAATGTATTTCTACGTACGCCTTCTCTCCTTGCCTAGATATTTCTTCTTTCCAATTGGAAAGAGGCAGGTTTCCTTTTGGGACAAACAGCCTACTTTAGTCATGACCTTGGGGCCAGCAACAGTCTTATTGGGTTTTCTGTGAGGTATTCATCATTTCTAAATAACTGGCTTGAAATGTAACTAATGTCCTTCATGAAAGTTACTGTAAATTTGGTCACTTCTGAACAAAAGCAGTTTCAGCCAAACTGAAAAAACAGAAAAGCAGAGTGAAGAAAGATGGTGAGAATGCACACATTTCAAATGGAAAGTTTGTGTGTGTCCTTCTTGGTAATTACCCTATTCAGTCTGTTGCAATGGATCCAGAACTGCAGAGGAGAAGTGGTGAAGGGACATGAACTAAATCTGGCCAGTAAGATAACTTTTTAAGGGTGGGTTAAAATAAAGCAAAGTCTCTTAAGGGTGGGGAAGATACTTCTGGAGGGTACAGTCAGATGATAACAGTACAGACTGAAAGGCTGAGAAGTTGGGAATGTGATGTGAAGGCTTTTGTTTCTAAGTTTTTGACAGTACTGCAGGCGAGATCATGCTTTCTCTTTCCCTCCATCCTTGATTTACAAAGGATGGAGGCTGCTATGACAGTCTTGGTCATAGACACCTGACTCTAGTTCAAGCCAAGCAGCTCACATCT
This sequence comes from Chlamydotis macqueenii, assembly GCF_036417535.1. NCBI lineage: Eukaryota > Metazoa > Chordata > Aves > Otidiformes > Otididae > Chlamydotis > Chlamydotis macqueenii. Next base: position 45,820,436 of record NC_141560.1, on the reverse strand, counting down.
TTAATACTGGTAATCTCTCTTCCCTTTCCTGTGTCAGCTAGGGTGGTGATGGTTTTGGACACATTCCAGTAGTCTGGACAGGAGGTTTGGGTGGATCTGGCCTCTGCTCAGTTTCTGCTGCACAACTTCCATGGCACAAAAGCAGTTCCCTTTGCTAAAATCTTGCCAGATGCATTGAAGACTAAAACAAAGACTGAAAAAAATTCTTTCATCTCTTGCAGCCACCCACTACTTTAAAGCTACACAAGAGTGGCAAGGCAGCATGGGAAAAGTCTTCTTTGTCAACTGAGCATGACATGCCCCTTCTAGAGTATATTAAGGGCATGAATACCCTGACTCAGTTCACTGGCACTACACTTACCCACTCTTTTTAAGAATTACTCACAAAACCAGAGCAGATTCTTTTGCTCCCACCATGTGTCATATTTGGAAAATTATGACAACATGTCAGCAGCGGAGACTGACTTTTGGAAGCCTTGAGAGACCCTGCAAAGGGTGCTGAGCCTTGTCTTGCCAGACATTTATTAGTTTTGGAAAGAGGGGTCTCAAGTATTCCCTCAGGCTCCAGATGGGAATTTGCTGTAACAGTCTTGGGTTAGGAGGCAATCTCTGCAGAAGCCCTCAAGTCTTTGCAAATCTGAAGTTAGGGGCTGGAAAACATCATTAGCATTGGCATTCTTCAAAGTACTGACATCTGATTGTTATTGACATCCGGACCAGTGAGTAGCTGAACAGCCTGTCACTTGAAGATCTAGCAATGTTTTCTTAAGTTTTTAGAACCTTTTGTGAAGTTCCCTAGAATGAATCACTGTTTAACAACAGCTCAGTAAACATCATACAGTTAAAATGACTGAACACAGTACAGTTTGAACTGAGATTGAGTTCTCAAAGAAAAAATTTGACAAAAACCACAAAACAAACTCTGTTCTTTTCCTTAATGCAATAAAACCCCTGCCAACTTCTGAGGAATCAGACTTTCAGAAATTTCTAGCAATAGCTGTGATTTCTGAATGCTCTCTTCCTACCTACATCATGCCTGATGATTGATAACCAGTGCACATGCTGCTCTTTAAATACTGCAAGGAAGGCACGTGACCCTAGTAAAGGGCGCAAGGACATGGCCTCTGATTGGGAAAAGCTTGCAAGGCGGGGTGTGATTCTCACATATGCTTTTCTGGGAGCTCCTTGATGCAATCTGAGTCTAATGAACACACCTGACAACGTAAACAAACACAAAAGACAGCACTTCCTCAGCCTTTTTGCCAGAGTTTTAACTGCAGCCGTGCCTAGGATCTTAAGGCAAAATCTGACAGACTGTCCACCAGCCCATTTCTATTTCTGACAGCAAAGTCCACAGGTAAGAGCAAAATATGAGTATCTTACTCTAACTGTATTTTGCTTCAGCTGTAAGGTATGGGGAAATATTTTTTTTATTCTTTAGACAATGGGTGTAGTTAATTTCTGGGGTATCCGAACTCTGGATAAATGATGCTGCTGTCATTGTGGGACACTGAACTTGGAGAAGAGAGCCAGCATCTTTTGTTGGTACTTCTCCGCATGTGTTCTTTTTGACCTGTGGCAAGTCACTGAATTGCTCTGTGCCTCTGTTTCTTAGATGTAAAGTGGGAGCAAGCTGTATTGACTGCATTGTAAGGTTATAGCCATAAAGACATGTGAGGCATTTGCCTATTCTACAGTAGAAAGCAAGATTGGGATGACCAACAGTTATAATTTTAAGAGTAATTCTTTTTCCTTTGCCAACTCTTTTTTTTTTTTTTTTTTTTTTTTTTTTTAACTGGACCAGTGTAGTGGGATGACTGTTAGTCAACTCACCATTATTTGGCTGGTGGGATATTGGGATGGAGGAGCTGCATGTTGGACCAAACTAGTTCAGGACCAGGAGATCTAAGTAGCTTTATGGCAGCCTTCTGGATGGGTCTGCACCACCGTAATGCAGGGAGTGAGAAGAAACAGTGGGGTCTGGCAGAGACAATGAGGTCAGAGCCGACATTGCATGGACATAGTTGTTCTGCTCTGGGGAACTGGGTTGGCTCAGGACCAGTGTTGGAGGGAATGGACCTCTGACAGACCAGAGCTGGCTTTGTGTAGCACCGGTTGGCACACAGCGCAATCCTAGGATTGCTCAGGCACTGCTTAGATACATGTCTTCATGTTCGCTTGCTGAAGTCCAGCGTTGAGATAACTGACTGAGACAGCTACAGAAGTGTTAGGAATCATTTCTGAGATATCATGGGAAATGGATGAGATCCCAAAATGTACAAAAAGAGTGGAGGTAATGATGATCTTTGAAGAAAGGAAAGAAAGAGGTGAAAAGAACTGGATAGTATTCATCCCAGTTCCAATTCTTAGAAAAAAGTCGAACAAATAAGCCGTGCGTAAGCATCTAGAAGATAACAAGGTGATAAGTCACAGGCATGCAGGCTTGTCAAGAGGAAATCCTATCAGAGCAGTCTGCCCTCTTTTTTTCTGAGGGTGTAACCAACCAGGGAAGAAAAAGGAAGATGTCCTATATTCGGAGTTGGGTAAGGTTTTCACCCTAGGTGAAACTCGTGGAATATGGGTGCACAGCCCCACGTAGAAGCCTACTCACTGAAAAGCCCTCAGAGCTTTGCATCAAAGGGGAAGGGAGCGATGAGAGGACTGCAGGGTCTCTCCCTGGTCAGTCAGTCTTATCATTAACGGCTTTATAAGTGCAACAGAGATAATGCTTATCAAATGTGATGGCAGTGTCCTGCCGGGGGGTATGCAAGCACACGGGAAAACAGCGTCAGAATTCAAAGGGGTCTTCAGGTGCTGGAGGGCCAAATGGAAAATTATTCAATACGGACAGGCACAAAATAGGAATGAAGAATACACTACACAAATACACACTAGGAAACGGCTTGCAGGACAGCAGGTAGGGAAGGTTTTAGTGGTTATGAGGGATCACAAAATAAGTGTGTTTCAAATGCTTTGCCACTATTAAGAGATCACCATTATCATGGGACAAACAGACACAACTATAGTGGCTAAAACAGTCTCCTTTCTCTGCTTAGCACGGCTGGGGGTTTGGCTGGAGTGCTATGCCTACTTGTGGATGCCAGATTTCCCAAAAGCTGTAGATCAGTTTATGAGAGTTGAGAGAAGAAAAACAAAAACAATCAGAAGTCTAGAGAAGATACTATCTACATTTTTTGAGTCTGTTGAGAAGGCTATCTGCTAACCTCTCAGCTTGCTGCGAAAGAAAGAAGACAAACAGTTTTCTGTGTTAGTGGTAGACAGGAGAAGAATTCTCCTTTACAACTTGTATGGTAGCAGGGGAGATGAGGGTTAGGCATTAGGAAACCCTTCTTGGACGAAATGTAGCGAAGCGCTGAACAGGTTGCTTAGAGAGACTGGGAGTCTTTGACGGGAGATTTCAAAAACTTTGCATCTTCCAGGAACCACGTCAGTAGTGCTGCCGCAGGTAGAGACGGAATTAACAGAAGAGAACAACAAAGAATCCAGATAATATAGCTATGAAAGCCAGACAAACCTTTGGACAAATAAATTTCTCTTCCAGTCTCAAGCTATTGGTAGGCTTGCTGTGGAACAGACCAGACAGTGTCCCTGCCAGACAAGTGGCAGGGGCAGGAGAAATCATTGCTCACTAAGAAAAATCGCTCAATAAGAGAAGAAGAAAAGAGGTGCTTGGCAACCCTTTTAGAAACAAAGGTAGCAGCAGCACCTGTATACTTTTGTTGATGATTTCTGCCTTCTTTTATTTTCCAAATACTAATGACAGGTTGCACAACCTACAATGACAGGTCAGGACAAGGTGATCCTCTCCTCGGCTTCAATTTAAGTGTCTGAGGGCCACTGGCTTTAAAGGGATTTAAAGTTCTGGTTCTGGGTCCGTGTGGGATACTGGAAGGATTTCCACTCTTGGGAGAACTGACTTCCATCCCAACCACTTCCATGTTTCTTTTCCTGACCAATTTTTTTTTTTTTTCATCTATACACTACGCTGAAGGGAAGACTCTTAGCAGCATTAACAAATATCTACTTAAAGGTATCAGATCCTTGTGCTATTCTAACTTCTGGTTCTATCTCCTTTCCAGACAGCAATAAATCCAACATAGTTGTTTGAATTTCAATATTAGCATAAAATTTCTGTTACTTAAAAGTTTCTTTCAGACAGCATAAAAACCTCCCTGTCATTCACTCCCTTGCACAGCCAGACAGTGATGAATTCCCCAGTCTGTTCTCAGGAAGTTTGCATTAAAATAGTATTTAAAAATTGGAATTTCTTTTCTGGGCCACATCAAGTTCAGATAAACATAGCTTAGCTGGATGAGGCACCGAAGAGTTGTACAGCTCAGGCAGCTGGCGTTATGCAGTTCAGCAGGACTGATGTTGTCCCACAGAGTCTCAGGCTGTTTCCTGAGTGTGCTGGTAGTTACACAAGAACAATCAAAGTTCCTGGGAGCAATTACTTATTTTTTTTTATTTTTTTTTATTTTTTTTTAAGGGCAACATCACTGAAGCTCTTGCACAAGGTGGGAGAATGAGGGAAGGAGAACAGAAAGGTCTCCGGCTCTCATGAACTGACTGCAAAGGAAAGCTTAAAAAAAACCCTCAAACACTATTTATTGGCAGTTACAAAGAAAGGACAGATAGCACTGACAGTATGTGAGGGGAACCTTCCCTTTTGAGGATTATACTTGTTTCAGGAAAGCAGAAGCTGAGCTGGATGGGTACACTGATGCTGCCTTTGTAGCTTTCTGTTCAAGGCAAGCAGTGATACGAGTTTTGTGGCCTCAGCCTCAGACACAAGGCTACCGGTAAATGTTAGTATTATTTGTTATTCTCAGGCCTGGCAGAGCAGAAAAGAAGGTCAGGATAAGGATGATTATCTGCTGTCAGTGCAGTGAGGCTGGAGCAGAATAGCTGTGGGCGCTCCGGCACGTTAGGATTGAGTTGCACTAGCAGAACCTCCTAAAAACCAAGAGCACCCGTAGCAGTGGGTGCTGGCAGGCCAGCTTTACAGCTCTGTGGGAAAGTCTTCTTTACGTATATAGTTTCCCACTCTATATAAATACTTAATTGCTCCTGTAACTGCAAAAAAAAAACTACACTGACACCCCCTGGTGAGAAAAGACTCTGTGAATGAACAGGTCTTGCTGGCGCCGCGTTAGAAGTATCCTGCTTAGCTTTTAGTCATGCTACAGGAACCAAGATCCCAATTGCAGCTCATGTAGTTATTTCAGGCAGAAGTGGTGTAAACTGCTTACAGTGAAAATACGGAAGAATTCTCACCCATGTTTTTATCTAGAAATTTGATCCTGCCTGTTTTCTCTATCAGACCAAACATGGAGGGCTCTCAGTCTACCTTTAGTCTCAGATGAGGGCCAGTTATCCTGCTCTTTTCCTTGCCTTTGGCTTTTCTCATGTAAGGCAAATGGTGAGAGATCCTGAATATGCCTTACTTAAAGCTGGAGGGACAAAAAACTTATGGCAACTGAAGGGCACAATCCGGCCAGCCACAGAGAGTGAAATGGGCTGATATCTTGTTTTGTTGTGTCATTACCTGGGGAATTTTATCTCTTGTGTTTACCTTGGTGATGCAATTTTGGTGTTAGCAATTTTGATGTTAGCGTGTCCTGATTTCGTGGAGCAATACAGCAACACAGAGATCCCTGCAGGTTGTTCCTGTGTTCCCAAGCATATTGTAATACCTGTTTCATGATAAAGGATAATACCATCAAAACGCATAACTTTCTGTTTTGATCACAGAAAGTTTATCTTATCAAGCTGAGATTTTTGTGATCTGCAGATGTGAGCTGGGAGGCCACAAAAGATGTGAAGGGGTTCTTGGCTCACTGTCTGTGGGTTCTGAAATGACCTACATTGTTTTCTGGCAGAAGAGAGGGAGAAAACATTTGTGTGTCTCTTTGCAGAGAACTCACAGTACAGAGCAGAGCCAGCCCTAGAAGAAGCAATGGCCAAAAAAAGAAAGATACCAGACAAATAAAACTGTATGATTGGCTAATATAAACAGCATGTCAAGAGGGAAGCAACTCTGAGTGCTCATTTTCCAGCCAGAGCCAGTACCTCCTCTGTGCCTTTACTCTCTTTAATGTGTTTTTTCCTTGCAGTCCTCTTCCAGTACCAGTGACCATGAAGAAGCTGCAAACAGAGGTCACTTGGTCAGCTGCCACACCGTGTGTCCTTCATGGCGAGGTCTCTCAAGGTTCCTTTCCTGAGGGCAACGCAAAATCTCTCTCTTTAGGGGAGCAAAAAGGGAAGGCTTCAGCCAGCCCTGCAACAAAATTAATGTACACGTGAATCTGCAAGTGCCTTCGCTTGCCTTGGCTACGAGATGACTGGCATGTCTTAGCAGGGTGGTGCACAGGACATCAAGCACCACAAGAACTTTCTCAACATATAGTATGACAATTCTCAGTGTCATAAAGAAAATTAAATTTATTTTCCCTAATGGATACACTGATTTCTTGCCCGGGGCATCAGCCTGAAGAAAAAAACATAGACCCTGTCACTCCCTAGTTAACTTGGGGTGTTTATCAGTTTAGTAGAAGTGCAATCCACTCCTGCCCTGAAATTTGTCACCATTTCATCTGTAGCATAGATGAACTTATTCAGTTACAACTTACAGAAATTGTATTATGATAACTGAATCTACAGGAATTTAGATATCTCTGAAGAAGGCAATTGGTCTTGCTTCAGTTTAGTCCTTTCCAGACCTGAAATGGCAGAAGTAGGCCTGGTCATAGGAATCTGGATCCATTCCCTTGCTTGAATCCCTCTAACATATGAATTTAGATACTCACATTCACTTTATCTCTGTTTGTTATTAGTCACAGGGTTAGCCGGTACTTGAAGCACACCCCCAACCCAATCTCTGTTTCCTGCTCCAGTAACTGGCTGCATGGGAGGAGTAAGCAGGCCTGGCTCTTATCAAAGTAATTTGCACAGAACGTAGGAAAAACACAGTTTCTCAGTTGTTTGTATGGATGTTACACTGACTGTGAGAGCAGAAAACACTTAGCACTTCCCTCTGTCTGCAATGGGACAGGTCCCGTGGGTCTGCCCAGAGTTTCACAGAAAATGCAACGTGCTGTTTAATCAGTTACAAAATTGACATCCCCCCCCAGAAAGTCAGTATCAGAAAATTTAGATGCTTAACAACCAAATTCTTCTCTTCTGCAATTTTCCTTGTCCAGCTCTGCTTTACAAAACATTTTTGAAGGCTGTCCTACTGCCCTCTGCGGGCTTTACTGTAAAGTACCTTAAATAACCCTTTGGGCATGTGTCAGGAACAGCAGTCCCTCAGAAACTTTAGCTTCTCTTCTCTCATGTCCATGTACTGAAGCTGCTTATTAAAATGACATCTTAATTTAACAAGGCCAACTGTACTCACGCTCTGGCTGCCAGTGCAGTAAGAAGCCAAAGAGAAGGCACCTGTAATGGTTGCTGGGGCTTGCTTGCTCTGAAAGCCAGTGAGATATAAACCCATCTCCAAAGAAACAGACAGAGACGAAAGAATTAGTAATGAGTTTCTTCCCAGTACATATCACGTTTGGTTTTGGTGCTTTATTTTACTGATCATTTTGTGGTTTTCAGGGGCTGGGCTGAGGATTTTTGCAGGAGGATTGAGTGGATAATTAATATTACTGATAGGATTTATACATCGGAAACTCTTTGAGAGGCAGAAAGGGTGTTTTCCAGCACTTCTCTACAATGGTCAGTTTTTAAAGAATGTAAAAAATAAGTCCTGCTTGATGGCTTCAGCTGCTCGTTGCCCCTTGGCAATCGTGAGATGCAGAACTGACAGTGCCCAGGGGTCTTCTGCACGATCTTTGGCAGGACGCCAGCTCAGATCCAGAGGAACTAACAGAATTAAGAGAGTTTCAGTTGTGGTTTGTCCAATAACATGGCAAAATTTCATATTTATTTACACTATCTACCAAACTAGGGAGGCGTAAGAATGTTTTTGTCTCAATGCTCTATCTGGACTTTAATTTCTAAGTTGCAATTACTGCAAAGAATTTTTACTAGTATAATCTCTTAGGAACTAGACCTGAGTCTGCTCAAGTCATCTGATTCCATGTCAGGGTGGAAAAAGGCATCAGATGGTTGTGGTTTCTGTCTCGGTCACAGTGCTGTCCAGCTTCGAGTAAAGCGCTGCCAGCAGCCACTACACAGCCCAGGGAAGTAACCACCCCCTGATCTACAGCATCGTAAGAGTCAAACCAGCATCCGTTGCCGTGTCAGAGGCTGTTGAAAAGAGTTGTGCTTTATGTAACTGCAGCAGAAACTTCCTTTTATACTAAACCGTGGAGAGCCACCTACTGAACTTCTGAAAAACAGGCCTGCCGGGCAACTAACCCTCCAGTTACATCTCTCGCTGATGCATTCCCGGCCTGCCAAGGTCCCCCTGCTTGCGCGTGCTCCTTCCCACCCGTGGGTTTCCATGAAAACCCACGGCAGGTTGCAGAGGCGGCGCAGCCGGCTGGCGGGAGATCGCCGGGACTGGAGCATGCTCTGCAGGGACCTTCCCCCCATGGCCGGGCTGTGCGCCTGGCCTGCCACAGACATCCTCTTCCCTCCCTGCTGAGTTGAGAGGGGTGTCAGCCAAAAGGCCAGAGGGGTTCTGCTTTGCAAAGCTTTAGCTCAGGGCTGGTCAGCAGCGCGAACTGCTAAATGTCCTCTCTGCTGGGGGGGGCGGTGCGAGCAACCTTCTTCGGGGGAGGGGTAGAGAGCAGAAGGATCCTGGAGATGCCAACCCAAACTGCTGCAGCATGAAGGCCTCTCTATTTAAGGTTTAAAAAAAAAAATTAAATTTATTATTTTTTAAAAAGCTGCTGTTGTTACAACAAAATAATTTATTGTTACCATCTGACGTTTAACTGAGTTGCAAGGCCTCCATTTGCTTTTGTGAAAGTTTTCCCTACCAAAACCACCGTGACCATTGTCACATTTCCCAGCTAAAGGCCTGATATTCAAGGGGCCCCTTCCACTCAGCTTGCAAATGTAAATAAACAGAATTTTCAGCTTCCAGGTCTTCAATTTCAGTGCCGTCTGTGACCATGCCATTAAGCTAGGCTCCAAATTCAATGAAAATTTATTTTGAGTATCATTGCAGTCCCCTGCTTTGATGGCCTGAAGCAAACACTGCTGTCTAAGATCCAGCTGATTGCCGACTCGTTGCATCGATGACTTGGAGACTTAATAAACTAAACTTAACAAAATAGCAAAGCTTAACACCATTTTTAAAGGGGATATTTTCAGGATTACATGTAATGGCTTGTTAGAAAAGGAGTTGTAGGCAGTTTGTTCAGGGAAGGAATGCCCTGTGGCTGCAACACTTGGATGTCAACTGCCGAAACAAAACAGGCATGAAATTCTCTGAGAATACGGAAGGTACTCTATAACAGCATTCGGTTTGCACTCCTGAGCTTGCTGCATGAAAAGGAAGGTAGAGAGGGATTTGTGCCAAACAAGTGTTAGAAGAATTAGTCTGTCTTAGATACATCAAATCAGGTGACACCTATCCTTTTGTCACTAAAGTAAGTGTGCAAACCAGTTCAGAAAATAAAGTCTTTCTTTTTCGTTTTACAGTTCTCAGTGGCTTGCACTGTGCACATTTCAACATCATCCCTCCTTGCACTTTGGGAACACAGCCCCTGTTGGTCCTCTTTTCCATCTGAATTGGAAAAGCAGCTCAAAGAACTGGCAGCTCAATTATCTCGGCAATATAACACCGTGTCATGTGTTTGTTCTCAATGCCATAGACACCTGACTTAGATGATTGCAAGGGAAGCTCTTAATTTCATCTAAAAAATCAAGTTTCCATATCATGTGGCATAAAAAGGTGAAAAAACTGAACCCTGAACAATAGTTCAAGATTTATTATTATTGTTTTATACCACAAATCGAGGTTCTATCCCTTTTAATGCTTGCATTTTGAAATAGTGGCTCTTTCTGAAGCCAGGGTGTACGTCGAGTTACTTTTGAGAATGCTCTGCTGCTGCCTGGCTAAGTTATGGCCCGCAGGTATAACAGGCTGCAGCCAGGCTCTCGGGCTTCTTTGAAAAGCTTTTTTAAAAAGACTATTCTGTGCTGCCTTTGATCTATTTATATTTACTATTAAACTATTCATTGTTGCCCTGGTCTTCGTGTACTCCAGCACACAGTCAATGTATACATCCTTACATAATTAAGTCTGTATTCGTAGAACACAGAGTGTCGTTCCCATGAAAAACCCTAGGAAAGTAAAAGCACATCTTTCTTACGGGGTTGTGGAAGTACAAACTCTAGTTAAGCAGATCACTGGAAAAAATGCAAACTACTATCTCATCAGAAGTTATCAGGAAAAGTAGCATCATTTTTAAAGTGAGGTCTTGTCTCTTTTTTTTTTTTTCCCAAAGAGACAGTATTCAAAGTATTTCACAAAATATGATGAAGATCAAGATTTTTATTTCCATTTCACAGACTGAGAAATGGAATCATAGTGGCTGTGAATGATTTATTAAAATCCAGAGGGAGGTTAATAAGAGTTGAATAAAAAAACCCACTGCGGTGCCATGAAGCTATCTTTTGATCTGAAGGGAAAATCACAAACCTAGAGCGTGTCCTTCACAACCTGTACACTGGCCATGAGAACTGTGATAGAGGATATGGGCGCACTGTGTTTCCTTCTGTTTTTCTCATAAATTACTGGGTTTCTGTTGATACTTGCTGCCTTAGGGCTCAGTCCTTACCATGCCAGGCTCAAGTCTGGCTGAAATTTCCAAACTGATGGGCCACTGTCCTGCAGCGCGGCTTGAGGCCATCTTCATGGCCAATGCAGCAGGACAGCTCTGTGAAGACTTGAGTTCTGCAATTACAGGTCCCTGCAGGGATTTGACCTGCTGATGTAGAAGGAAAGGAAGAAATCCTGCGTTTGCTCTCTGCACACCTCCTTCATGTCCAGGGATGTAGCAGAGGACAGGGGAAGGATTTGAAGGAATCAAGTTGGAAGGAATCCCGGGAAGGATTTGAACCATGCGACTGAGTGACAGGCGGTGGTAAACAGAGGAGTGAACTGATGTAACGTCTGGTCCCTCCATACCCACTGCCTATTAAACTCTCTGGATGTGAGAGGAAAGACGGCCAAACTGGATGCACCTTTCATTGCTGGTGTCCGGGAACTTGCAGGCAGCGACCTGTACCCCAAGCCCTGCCCGAGTGACCCAGGGGGCTGCGGGCACAGCTGCCCGCACTGGTTCATGCTGCCTGCACCGCACAGCTCCAGCCACGCCGTGACCGCACGCCACCGCAGACCCCGCACCACAGGGCCTGGGCCCGGGGAAGCAGCTCCGCGGAGCACCGGCAGCGCGGGCGGGCTCCGCACCGCCGGGGAGGGTCCCTAGGGCTTGGCGGGGGGGAGGGGGGAGTGGTGGCTGCGGGCGGGGCCGTGCCGTGCCGAGCCGTGCCTTGCAGCGCAAGGGGTGCCGAGGAGCCAGCGGCTGCGGCCCGGCACAGCGTGGTACGGCACAATGCGGTGCCGGCGGGGCGGGGCGGGGCGGGCCGAGGGGCGGGGCAAGGACCCGCCTGCGCTGCTCGGAGCCCGGCGCGGCCCGGGGACCGCGGCGATCGCCTGGCACGGGCTAAAGTTATCCCGGAATAAGGCTGCACGCATGTGCGTCACCCCGGATGTGAACATGCCGGCCCAGCTCCCGCTAGTTCGCTCCGCCCGGCTGTAGCGGATGGGCTGAGCCGTGCCGGGCCGAGCCGTGCCGTGCCGAGCCAAGCCGTGCCAGCGGCCGTGCAGCCCGCTAGGGCCGCTCCCGAGGGCCAAGGTGCTACAGCCCCGTCCCGGCGGGGGGCCCGGCCCCCCGGGCGGGCCGGGGGCGAGGGCAGGGGCAGGTGCGCTGCCCGGGCGGGGCTGGGGCCGGGGCCGGGGCCGGGGCAGGGCCGGGCCGAGCGGCGGGCGGGACCCCCGGCGCAGCCCGCCCCGCGCACCCCCGCGGTGCAGCCGCCGCCGCCCGCTCCCCGGCCCCCCTCGGCGCCCGTGCCCGCCGCTGGCCCGGGGGAGCCGGGCAGCGCGGGGGCCGAGCCCCCGGCCCGCCGGCACCCCGAGCCCCCGGGCCGCCCCGGCGCCCCGCGGCCGGGGCCCGGGAGCGATGGATTTTCGGGGGAAGAAGTACGAGCGCGGCAGTAACTGGTCGGACCCCGAGGTGGTGGAGCTGCTGCAGCTCTGGGCCGACGAGTCGGTGCAGCTGGAGCTGGAGAGCTGCTTGCGCAACCAGCACGTCTTCAACCGCATCGCCGAGGTGCTGCGGGAGAAGGGCATCCACCGGACAGGCGACCAGTGCCGGGAGAAGATCAAGAAGATGAAGCTGGAGTACCGGCGGATCAAGGACAACAGCAAGGCCCCGCGGGGTGGCCGGACCTGGAAGTTCTACGAGGTGATGGATCGAGTGCTGACCAGCCGGCCCACCTTGGCCTACGGCTCGCTGAGCGGCAGCGTGATGGCCCAGCAGGTGCTGCAGGGCAGCATGGTGGAGAGCTACCACCACCAGTTCGCCGCCTCGGCCCTGCCCTTCGGACACTCCCAGCACCCTGAACTGATGGAAATCAAATGTGAGGAGGTGAACTCTGATGAGCACTGCTTGACCCCAGAGCCCCCACCATCCATGTCTTACCAGCAGGGCTCCCCTGAAGAACATGAGATGGAGAGAGCCTTCCTGGAGAGGGCCCAGAACGACTCTCCCATCTCCAGGGTGGAGATTCCCATTGAAACCAGTGTTTCACCTTCAGGTAGGGATAGCCTTTTACATTCCAGCATAAGGTTTCTGCCCCGTTTCCCAGAAGGAGAGATTATTTCTGCTGCAGAGATAGACACCTGGTTTTTGCACTGACGTTTGGCTCCTTATTTTTCCACATCCCCAAAAGCTCTAAAGTAGAAGGCTGGTATCTGCATTCGTAGTATTCCGGCAATTCCTGAAACATCTCTTGCTGCAGGTTAATAAAATCTAAAATTACTGCGTTAGGCTAAATATTGTCTATGAAATTCAAAGGGCTGGCACATCTGCCATAAGCTGGGCTAGGTATTTGCACTAGATTTCTGCATATAATTCTGACAGTACTTAAGTTATTGGAAAAAAAAATACACATGCTTTTTGGTATCATTTAGACATCACCAGGGCTGTCTGCTGTCCTCATGCTGAATTGTATCAGGAGACCCTCTTCTGCCATGGCTACACTAGAAACCTGCAGGTGAAACTTTCCTTGCCTTCTTTTAAAATATTTTCCAGATCTAATCTTTTAGGACACGCAACAATGAAGAATACTTGGGAATAATCACTGCCTGGCTTTCTAAGCTATTCACTAGGACTTGGAAAGAAGATGGTTTTGAAACTCACTGGCAGAAACAGGTTACTGGTTTACAGGAGATGAGACTCCTGCACTGAAAGTGCAAGTGGTTGCTTAGCTGCCATGAAGGGTACAGTCTGGAATTCTTGGGGGTTTCAGACCAGTCTAGGACAGGCTGATGAAAAAGTATGACGTGACTGGAAAGAAGAGAGATGATAACCAGTGTGAGGTTAATGTCTCAGATCTGGAAGACACACTATGACCTCTTCACCATGGTGGTTGCCTCGTCAGCCCAGTGGAGGGAACTGTTGATCATTAAGGTTAATTCAGAGGCCGAGTATGGAGCTAGGGCTGGCAGCGTAATGGGGTGCCCAATGCACAAAGTTAAAAACACTTAAACAAACTCACCAACTTCGAGATGTACCTGACAGGATTTACTTTGATTTTCCTGGAAAACACTACAGTAGGTTAAAGGGCATTTCCTAGGAGGGGCAGGGGAAGGAAGGAGAGCACATCCACACCACTTTACTTGCTGCGCATTTAATTTTTCTTCCATGCTTTTACATATTCATAGGTTTCAGTGAGCCCAACATGGCAAATTCATCACGGATCCAGAATGTGGTTCCCCGGCCCAGCTTCTCCGCCTTGCATCGGCTGAGAAAAAAGCGGAAAGGCCAACGCGTGAGGGACCCACTTGACGACCTCTTGCTGAAGACCCTGACGTCTCAGCGGGCCATGGAAGAGCGCTTTTTGCAGATGGAAGAACGCCGATTTCAGCGAGATTTGGATGTGGAGGAGCGTCGGATGCAACTGGAGCAGCGCCGGTTTGAACTGGAGCGAGAGCATGAGTTTCGCATGTTCAATGTCTTTGCTCAGATGCTTAGCATCCTAAAGCAGAGCCATAGCGGCTCCTCCTCCTCCGTTGCGATGCCTCGGGGCTTGGACTTCAGCCAGGCACTGTCTGAAATTGCAGGAATGGGAGGAGGAGGAGGCAGCGACTTGCAAGAGATGAGGGCTCAGCCCCTTGCTGAGAGGCGAATTGACATGCATGGCTTCTGCAACACCAGTAACTTCCAGAGAAGCCCCTACCTCTCTGCTCGTGGCAACATTGCCAGCATTTTCTGTGGCTCCACTGAGGAAGGGTACAAAGCTTATCATGCAGACAAGTATGATGAAGACAAGAACCCCAACGTGAGTGAGAACCTCAGAGTGTTTTCCTGGCTTTCTTGCTAGGAAAAAAACTTTCTTAGAGGTTTGCTGACAGATGTGCTGAAAGTGTGGGGGTTTTTGATCTCACTAGTACATGGTGGGTCAAGCTGTTTGTGGAGGAGAAATAAAAAGTAGCTTTTCAGGTCATCTGATTTTTCAAAGACCAACACCGTGTTCTGCTCAGATTTGCATGCTCTAATTTCCCTACTGGGCACCGGTAGCAGTAGCAGACCTTGAAAATGTAAGAAATCCGCAGGAACAAACAGAGCTCCCGTTCCTCCTGTCACCTCATCACCTCTGTTGCCCACTGAAGACCACCTCTGATTATCTGATTATTGCAGGTGATGATGGGTGCAGGAGATACAACAAAGTAGTAGACTTTTTTTTTTTTTTAAATTACTTTTAACTAACACTCAGCACTTTTTCTGCCTGTTTACACTGGGCTGCTCAGTTGTAAGTAGCTCATCATACCCCTCTTGTGGCACAAAGGCTGAGTGTTAGTACTTCATGGGAAATTATTACTGAGTAATAAGTATAGTAAATGTAAATAATGATTTTTAATTAGGTCCCACGTTCAGATACTGAACTACTTGAAACTTTAAAAATGTTTTGTTATTAGCCCTGACTTCAGTCACGCTGTGTTGCAAGGTGAAAAGTAGATTTTTAAGATAGAAAAGCACAGTGAAGTTTTTGATACAAGATGCATTATGAGGCACAAACTGCCTCTTCTACCCACTGTTCTCGGTGTAGGCAGTAGCTTTTAAAACAAATACCTAAAATTGAACTCACACTTTAGTAACATAAACATACAGTTGGTTAGATTTCTTTTTGCATTAAAGAAAAAAATATTTACCCAACCTTATCCAATAATGAAAATGTGCTAGTAGATTTGAACTCTTCAAGATCTAATGTAGTGCTAAATAAGCAGGGCCAAATCCTAAACCTGGAACTGTAGAGTCATCTCTCCATAGGGGAAAATTTAGTGTTTTAACTACTTTTCATGGCTACGTGTTTATTTGGTTTCAGAGCAAATCAGTGGAGTGGAATGGTAATGACTGATAAACAAATGGTTTTAAAGGAATGTACCCAAGATGTTGTTTAAAACTGCTGCAGAAGGATAAACCTTCAGTTTTCTCAGAATAATTGTTTTAGGGTTTCTTTTGTAGTTAGATATATAGCAGTGAGTGAATTCAAGACTAAGTTAAACATACTCTGTAAAGAAGTATAAACTGTTAGTACATATTCATTTACAAGCAGTTTATTGACTAAGAAGCTGAATGCCTGGGATCTCTACGTAAACACACGCACAGAGATACGTCTCTCGAGTTATGTATGGTGAAGTTTGTGTGAACTGTGTTTTGACTTTTCCTTGGTAAGCTTTTTGGAGGCAGTTTAGTGAAGTGATAGCTGAGGTGATGTATGTACATGGGATTTTTTTGTGTCTATAAACAATAAACTATTTCTTTTCCTAGGGTATAATAAACTTTGGCACCAGCGAGAATAAGCTCTGTTTTGACCTGATGTCTAAGCGGGTAAGTCCTGTTTCAAAAAGAAACACTGAATTTGCTGTATAGTTCCTCCTCAGTGCTTGCACTTTCCTGGAGTTATTGCTTTTGCTCAGGTTTCTCTGGTGAAGTTTTTCGTCATTAATTTTTTTATTTGTTGGAAGTAACTTTTGAGTTCAGCCGTTTGTACACTTATTTATCTTCTTCTTCCAGGAGGATAGGAACAAGGGTGTTTTTCTGTTCCTCTTCATGGTGGGTGTTCCCTTTGAGGATGTACTTGTCTCATAAAACTAAATTAAAATAAGGCGCATTTTATTTTCTCTTGCTGACAGTAGTTGATTGAATACAGAGGTCTTGAAGTTATTTTTGAACTCTATTCACTTTCAAGAATCTTCACATCTGTCCATTATAAAGCCACACGATTTGGACACCCAGTTCTGAATGTACCCGAAATGTGCCAGAGTGGCAGCAGTGAATGGTGGCAGCTCTTGAAATCTCTCAAAATCAGACTGGGTCAGCTGCTACCTGCTCACTTTGTTCAGTTGCACCAGGGAGAGGTGTGAAACGCACAGGACAACTCAAAAGTAAAAAAAGCAAAAAGAAAACAGCAGAACAGTGCTGTAGAGGAACGTTTCTTGATTTCCACTAAAATTGACTGCCCAGGTGCATCCTGTGAGGAAGGCAGGCGGCAGTTTCTCCTGCCTGAAGTTGTCTGTGGGGAGGGAAGGTGGCTCAGGGTTGAACAGTCGGCCTCTGCGGTTTGAAGTTCACGGTTGCTCCTGTTCCACCAATTCCCACCCTCAAAATTTTCCTTGTTTTATTCCTGCCTGCCACACCACTGGCTCGGGGGGACGCTACCCCATCACTTCACCTTCCAGCTAAAAGAACAGGTAAGGCAGAGCTGCTGCCTGCACGAAAAAGATGCCTTCTAGGCTGCATAGGTGGTACCTTCCTTCCTTTGTTGTCCTTTCCCCTTAAACTAACACCAACCCTGCAGTAAGTAGTGCAGAGGGAGATGATAGTCAGCTGCATCTTAATTAGCCTTATTATGAAGATGAGTTAAGACATCAACAAAGATATTGTTGCTACCTCCTCAGTCACGGCAGCCTGGAGTTACAGTATGGGTTCACTGAATGCAGCACCAGCTGGGATTGTAGGCAAATAATTTGTTGCTATTTGGGACAATAAATACTGTTTCCACAGAATAAAGTAATGTATCAGATTTCTGTCTTCCAACTTTTGATCCTTAAGTTAGAGAATATTCTGTACTGTGAGATCTCAGGTGGTCTTCATTTTGGTTGGCCTGTCTGGTTTCCTTAGCCCTTAATGCATTACCTTTAAGAGATTCTCCCCTTTCTTGTCACATAGTCATTTTTGGCCAAGTCTGCTGATATGTTTTATGTTGCATTCTCTAGATAAGTTTAGGAGAGAGATCTAAGGAGGCACAGTTCTGTGCTACATAGGCTTCAAGAGTATCTACAGATGAATAAAGGAACTTTAATCCTTTAATAACAGGTTGTAATTCTGCATGGGATGAGGACAATATCTTTAAGCGCCAGAGCTTGGCACCAGTTATTAATCACCAAAACAGAATGTTGTGGTTTTGTTATTATGTGATAAATGTTCACACTGCATGTTGAATTTCCCTCCTCCCTTGCACTGTCACCTACTTGTCGTGTCCCCCCATGCTCACCTTTTTTAATGTTAACTCATAGAATTGGCTGTTATCAAATATTTGGAAGGTACATTGTACATAAAATTTGTTAATTCCCTTTTTGTTTAGGTAATATGTCCTCTTCTCGCTGCTCATATAACCGTTGTGCTTCCCCTTGCAACTTCATAGAACTGGATTATGTAAACCCCTGATATTTACAACCTTGAAAATATTTAGATAAAAGCAGAGTGCATACTTTATCTAAATATAAACATTAAAAAGGGCTCCACAGTTCAGGTGAATCCATCTTTGAGATTAGAATGAACTCCTAATAAGGAACAAAGTGCCTGCCCTGGGGAAGAGTTATCAAGAAGATAATTTCATTTTTCTCCTGTCTTTTGAAGGTTCCTGTTACACTTTAACACTTATCAAAACTTATCAGAATTATAAATCTGAAGGAGCTGCAGTAACTTGGAACTGAGGCATACATGAAAACTACAATTCATTTACAAAATTAATATACTGAAAGTTTATTAAAAGAAAATATTTATCTGACTGTGATTCAAAATCCTTTCAATCTCTGACTGTCTAGACCTGAGCTTTCAGAATTGAGACTTACTTCCCAGCTGAAAGCTGTTGTCCTCAGATTTTGGCCAAAACACTCTTTGGGACTCCTTGGGGTCACTTCATCTGCTGAGAAAGTCTTCTGCAGGCATCTTGGTTATGGGCATTGTTTGTATTGCCTGTTCTGTGTCCTTTTTGTAGAATTCTGTGCAGCAATATTTTGGCTGCAATAACTTGGCAGAAGCCCGTACTTCACACAGACTGAAGTTATCACTGTTCAGTTTGCTGGTCCTTGCTTCTCCGAGCTGCATTAATTTCAATGGTCAGTGGCTTTCTCAATCCAGTTTTACAGCTGTTGAAGTTGCATGTGTGTGTTTGTGTGTCTGTGCAGGTATGTGCCTGTACATGAAACCTGCCTATCTCCATGTTTCCTTATCAGTGATTATGCTTTTAATGCTTCTTCTCATTGCTCCCAGCTGACACAGACTGATATGAATCTGATGGAGCCTCCACTGCTTCAGTATCCCGACTGGAAGGGACATATGTTGTAAGTCTTCTCTTTTCTGCAACGCTTCTCGTTTTGACGACTTGTCTGATAAGCAGAATGGATGAATACAAACTGCTTCTGCTACACTCACTAGTTAAAACTTTTCTAGGTCATTTAATAGTATTTTTCTTTGCAAAACTGTAAATTAGCCACGCTACCAATTCATCCAGTTAAAAAACCTTTAATGTGAGAGAAGATGCATATTTTCTAAAGCAAACACAGTTTTAAAAGCACTGTATACGTTAACAAATTAGGTAACTCCAAACAGTTCTTTGAAACATAGTGAACACTTGGAGACTTTAGTCCTTCTTTTCTGTGCCTTGATTAAAGCTCATCAGAAATGTGTGCACCATCATAGACATTATCCATGACACCTTTGCCGTGTATAAAAGTCATGTCTGTGGTATGGGCCTGAGCTATCCTGTTTCTAGCTATTTTCATCAGACTTCACTGTGCCCTGGCTTTGTTTTCCTGAGAAGTGAACCTGGGGAAGCCCAGCCTCTTGGAGAATAAGCTGAATCAATATTTGCTTTTATGTCTTTCTCAGTTTACGGGAGGAAGTGGCTCGGTTTTTGACCTATTACTGCAAGGCCCCTGCACCTCTTAAGGCAGAAAATGTGGGTAACTCAGTTTCCATTTAATTCTAATGTATTGCCACTTGTTGTCAAACAGTTTAATCTTCTTTTTTTTTTAAACAAATTATTTGGTAAGATGACAGACTTTTATAATGTAAATGAGATTGATTCATAGCCATTTCAGTAGCTTTTGATGCACACTTCAGCTAAAATTCTTGGAGTCTGTTGTATATTTGCCTCATGATTTACATTTGTGTGTGAGCTCCTCATGCCAGTGCTCTCAGTGGGGCTTTATGTTTTCATCTCTTAGTCAGCTCTGGGACCTGTGTCCCTCAGCCTTGACAAAGGGTGCCCATTGTTTCAGTTGAGTTTAATTTCATCCCATTCTGCTGTTACACCTCGGGATGAAAATCTG
Source organism: Chlamydotis macqueenii (assembly GCF_036417535.1). Lineage (NCBI taxonomy): Eukaryota > Metazoa > Chordata > Aves > Otidiformes > Otididae > Chlamydotis > Chlamydotis macqueenii. The sequence goes on along the minus strand of NC_141560.1, from coordinate 45,800,608 downwards.
TAATTGAGCCAAGAGCAGTTTTAGCCTGTAAAAACAGACCTTTTCAAACTTTGCGACAGCATTGTGAGGAAGGCATCAAGACCTGAGTCTCTGCAGGACCTGCTGACTTGGGAGAGATGCAGGCTAGGCACAGGTGCCTGCAGGGATCGGGGACTCCTGCCTCTTCTGGGCGCTGAAGGCAGCAGGAGCTGGGCAGCCATCGCTTGTGTGGCTGCAGTAATTCAGCAGAAGCCCATACTTCATGTGGACAGAAGTTACCGCTGATCAGTTTGCTGATCACTGCTTCTCCAAGGCAGCAGTTTCTGTCTGATAATTGGAGTGAAGCTCATGGGACTTGTGAGCATCTGTCTTCTAGAAGCAGGAGTCAAACCTGCTCCTGTGTGAAACAGTGGTTTCTGCTTTTGCACAAATTTGGCAGGAGGTTGGAGCTGCTGTTACCACAAAGAGATGATAACGCATTAGCTGGTAAAAAGTATTTTGCTTTTCTAGCAGTTCAGAACTGCTCCCCCGTTTTTTCTCTACTTAAAGCCTACTCTTTTTCTAAGTTGCTTATTAGAATGAAGAATGGCACTGGGACAAAGTGTCTCTGAAGCAAAGAACAGCATTAAAGTTATCTGGTAGAAGTGGGATTTCAGCAGGAAAATTCTGGGAACATCCGTGCTAGAGAACTGGGGAGAAAATATATTTCAGTGATATGTGGAGAAATTATTATTTTATAGTGTTGTCTTTCTATGGACAGATTTATCAGTAGCCTCTCTCTTCTGTAGGTGATTGTTTTAAATGGTTGCGGCTCTTTATTTTCTGCATTAGCTACAGTCCTTTGTGATCCAGGGGGTAAGTGGATGGTTGGGAGATCTTTTTAATCTTTATTTTTGCTGGGAAAAAAAGTGTTACTCCTTTTAAATATTGTTTGATGGAGTAAAATAGTGGAATTTGTACTGGCCTACCGCAAAGTTCTTGTTTCCTGCAAGACTGTGCTGTGAAATCCATCATCTCCAAGGTCTGTAGATGTCATGCACTCACACTTGGTGTCGTGCCCTGTCTGCCTTCACTGTTTTCGTGGTGCCCTCGTTCAGTTTGTTAGCCTAAATGTGGACTATACTCATGTTTACCTGGGTTCCTGCAGAAGATTAAAGAATTAAAGTAAAAATGTAGCAGCGGAGAAGGCAGTAACATTACAGTGTTTCCAGAGGGCACAGCTGTAAAAAAGCTTTCATGTTTAGTTGAAGCACATTAGAAGAGAGAGAGAGAGGCTGTGACCTCTTGGTAACCACTTTGATTTTCTTGGTTCCAGAAGCTGTTCTGATTGCTACTCCCTTTTACGGTGATATCACCCAGAGTGTCTTCCTGTATGGTAACGTCAAGCTGGTGTATGCCTATTTAGACAGTAAGGTAAGATCTGAGCGAAGGGAATACCAACCTCTGTGGTTAAAAAATAATTGATACTGGAAAATGTCAAGTTTTGGGAACCTCTGAAAGCACTCCTCAGAACAAGGGTAGGCTGCAGCCCCTGGACATTTTCCAAATTTATTGCTGGGAAACTGGACACATAATTTGCAAGAAAGTTGTTCAAGACCATAAATCTGGATTCCAGTCTTGTCCTTTTCTTGTATCTTACTCCCAATAATGGCTCTTCAGAGAAAAAAAAAATGGCCATTTTGAGCCTTGGAGACAGAAGTATGTACTGTCCTACTAAAGATGGTCCCAGGGGTAGAAGAGCAGATGGAGATCTTGCATTGTTTTAGTAATTCAAGGATAACCAGAGAATTCTGTGTGTGGGGCCAGCCTATGACGCACATTTCTTTGATTTTATGTATTTATTTATTTGTTCTCTCTGTAGTATAAAAGGATAAGAAGATGGATGCTAGGTCATTACTGTTGGGTTTTTATTTTCTTTTGGGGAACATTCCTCAGGGGATTGGCTCAAGACAAACTCTATTGAAATAACTCGGCCTTTTTTATCTTTGTGATGTCTTTCAGATTACTGGAACAAGCACTCGCCCTTTTCAGCTTACAGTGGAAAAACTGGAAAAGGCCTTGCAGGATGCCCGGGCAGAGGTGAGTGTAGCTGAGCTTCATATCACCAGTTAAGTCTACAATATATGGGAGACAACAGGTCCCAGAAGTGGCCTAAAGATCAAAACATTTTCAAGACCTAGCACCTGGCTTTCTGATTGTCCTTGCAGACCACCTGAGATTAGGCTGCTTGCAAACTCAGGGGGCAGTCTTAGGGAGAATCCCCAGTGTCATGTCTGTCCAATTTTGGTCACAGCAGAAAGGATAAACCAGGAGTACCAGACCATTCATAAAGCACTGGAATCCATTCATATCACCAAAGGAAAAAAAAAAAAAAAAGTGCTTGGTCATGCACTAAAAAGTAGGGACTACCCAGGGTTTCTTCTTCAGGAAGGCCAGCTGAGTTACCCCAAAACTGACTGCTCTACACAATATTGCAGATTAATCCACTAAGACCACCAAGAGTTTTTGCAGGAGGGAGAGAAGTGCAAATGTAGAGGATAAATGCAGATGAGTATCACCTTTCTGAAGAATTAGTCTGTAAACTTTGACATCGTCCTAAGCCCTATATATGTTTAGCTGCATCTTTAGATCATTACTGGCTCTGACATCTCCAGCCAAGTGTGCTCTAAATGAGAACAATTTGCATCCACGTAACTTAAATTCCTGTCTTTCTTGCCTAATTTATGGCAATCTTCAGGAATTTATTACTTCCCAATTACTGATACAGCTCAGAGAAAGTTCTCTTCCATGCTGAGAATGTGCAAGAGCATCTTTTTCAGTAATTGATTGATGAGATGGCAATGGTTGTGGGAGACTCCGTCTTCTCAAAATCATAGATGAATTCTATAATCTTTTCCTTGGTTCACTTTGCAAGTGATATACTTGTGAAAAAAAAAATCTTTATTTGTGGCTAAAAGTTTTTCTCATACAAATCTAACCTTTGAGGTGAAAAGTCATGGTGGAAGCTTAAGGGGAATCTTGTGTCACACTCATGGCTCAAGTAGAGGGACTGAAAATTTATCCCATAATGAGCACTTTCTTAATACTGCGTTATTTGTGTTCTGCAGGGTGTCACTGTAAGGGCCTTAATTCTTCTGAATCCCCAAAATCCCCTTGGGGACATCTACTCCTTGGCAGAGCTACGGGATTACCTGGAATTTGCTAAAAGGTATGTCAGTTTGGAAGGCTGAGGCATCCTGAGTTGCCTACAACTTCCAGAATCTGGTGGACTACTCACTGTCCCTGAATTTATCTGTGAACGTCTTTTAAGTCAGGCAAACAGTCTGTTCTTCACACACAGCGGTGGGCTTAAGAGAGGAGAGGGGAGTGCTGGGGACAAGGGAACATGGACCACACAGTCATCTGGGATGGCAAAGCAGGCTGAGAGAGTTGGGCTGTTCAGCCTGGAGGAGGCTCCGGGGAGACCTTGTAGCAGTTTTCCAGTACCTTAAGGGGGCCTACAAGAAAGATGGAGAGAGGCTATTCAGTAGGGCCTGTTGTGATAGGACGAGGGGTAATGGTTTTAAAATAGAGGGAGGTAGATTTAGATTAGATATTAGGAAAAAATTTTTTACACTGAGGGTTGTAGAACACTGGAACAGGTTGCCCAGAGAGGTGGTTGGTGCCCCATCCCTGGAAACGTTCAAGGGCAGGTTGGATGAGGCTCTGAGCAACCTGATCTGGTTGGAGATGTCCCTGCTCCTTGCAGGGGGGTTGGACTGGATGACCTTTGAAGGTCCCTTCCAACCGTAACCATTCTATGATTCTATGAATACAAGTTTTATTTGTTGGTCCTAGCAAATGCTATGGTGCTGTGCTTCTCTGGTAGGAAGCTGAGTTCCTTTCCTCTAAGTTTCTCTCTGTGTGCAAAGACAAAGAAATATAGGAATATAGGTTTCCAGTTTCATCACGGATGAAGATTCAGAATTCATTCTTTCTGAGATTCAGAATCCATGAGATTCTGAGTGGATAATGATACAGCTTATTGTAGGTGGGTAGTACGTACAGGAGTTAATTTTCACTGGTGCATTGGAAATTACTGATTTTTTATCTTGTTACATGGTTGCAGTGGGTGACAGATAAATGGATATATCTCAAATCACTTCAGTGTACAAATAACAGACCTTCTGAGTTGTGGAAAAAAATGCTTTACTTCTGCAAAATTTGTGTCAGTCTTCTTTGCATAAAGCGAGTCTTTGCAGGCCTGAATTTGTTTCTGCTTCTAAACCAGAAGCAGCCTTCTTTCGTAATCTCCCTTTTGTCCTTTTGCAGACATGAATTGCATGTGATAGTAGATGAGATCTACATGCTGTCAGTTTTTGATGAATCGGCCACGTTTCACAGTGTCCTAGGCATGGACAGGTAAAATCAGCTCCTACTTCCCTGGCCATCTTCCAGTGACAGTTCAACATAATGCCTTGCTATGAACTTGTGACTGGAAGTTAAGTCATGAGCTAGCAAATTCTGAATCTGCCTTATGCTGATTTTTTTTTTGTAATTTTTGAATGGCAAAAATTTTGTCAAGTGTGATCTAGCAAGAAAATAATGGTAGTTAGTTTTCTGTTCTGGTACACTTTTCAGTGTGTGCTTCAGTATTTGCTTGTGCCAGTCCCCAATACTGCAAACAGATGTTTCATGTGTTGAGAGTGAGGCTTTTCTTCCTACCCAAACATTGTTACCTCCCACATTTCTGTCGATACCTGTAAAGATGTTCTGTTGCTGTTTACTTTCTTTTTTTCATATAGTAGTCACGGATCACAGTGTTATTACAGATTGGAGAATAGATTTTATATGAAAATTATTAGATTTGAAGAGTTTTTAATCTCATTAAATGGATTTAATGAGATTAAAGACTTTTCAAATCTCACCTTTTAAAAATGTGGTGTGTACAAAAACTTCTAGTTTGCACCAATGGTGCTATCTTTCTTTTTGTGCCCAATTGCAAGGAAATAAAATACACTTGGTTAACTGTTAGCTGGGCTTGGATGTACAGCATTGCAAAAGAAGAACTTTATCTCCTTCTGCAAAATACTGGGGTTTGAAAGAAAGAAAATTACTTTTAATTCTTGGCACATACGTTGGCACAGGCCTGATTTCTAGCATTATATGTACAAACTTCATTATGTGCAGGAAATCTGCGCATGAAATAAAGCACTTGCAAGTTTCTGTGTATCTGAAATATTTAAAAAATTTGTCTAAAACTAGTTCCAGAGAGTTCCTACCTTCTAAAGTTAGGTCGGGTTTGAATTTTCCCTACTTGACTGATGTTCCGTGCTGCACTGTCTGTCATTGTGTAATGAATGCTGCCTCTCTGTTTCTGCAATGCTGCACTGGTGATCCAAAAGCTTCAGCACCTATGACACTAACTGCCCATCTGCATCCTTCTACATACAGATTGCCTGATCCACAGCGGACTCATGTGATGTGGGGAATAAGCAAGGTGAGTGATGGTTGCCATCGGTCCGTGGCTTCCTGGCTGGTAGGGTTGGCCTGGTGTCCTCAGGTTCCTCATGCTGGAAAGAACAAGGCAGTCGTAATAGGATCCCGGTCTTCCTGTGTAATAAAGTAGTCTCTCTGTGTCATCTGCAGGATTTTGCTGTCTCTGGGATTCGTTTTGGTACTTTATATACAGAGAACCAAGATGTTGCTAATGCAGTGGCTTCTTTGTGTTATTTCCACGGAGTTTGTGGACCTGTCCAGCACAAGGTTGCGCAGCTGCTTAGAGACAGAGGTGAGTCAGTAGCTCCATGTATGATCCTCTGCCATTCTTGTGTGTCTTGGAGGATCCCCTCCCCTTACTTTCCCAAGTGGGCTTCTGTTTATACAGCTTAATTAACAGTCTTCTGTAATCCTGAAGCTGCCCACATAATACGAGGCTGACAGTTCAACAGAAAAGGACCATTTCTGCAGAGCTCTGATCAGCAGAATTAGAGGAGCAGCTTTGAAGAAGTGTGATAGCTATTTGTGTAGAAATAGCCAGTGTTGTGTAGAACCAGCTGAGCAGAAACAAAGAATACAGGCTTGTGGGACGAGGAAAATGGATCTGGGTTTCTAGCCCTGACTTGGATGGAGCGCTCACAGTCCACAACAACTAAGATCTATGAAAGTAGGGAAACTTCCTTAGGAAGGTGAAGAAGATATTCTTCTGCACAGACATGAAACTGCTAAATAGTTCTTGCCCCTCTTTTTGTTTTCTGCTTCCTCAGATAGCAAAAAAAAAAGGAGGTGAAGGGTGAAATGGAAAAAGGCACTGTGAGTGTTTTGGAAACTTGAACAGATCTGAATTCTTTCTCAGTTTGTGATTTTTTTTTTTTTATCTTCTCCTTCTGCTCAGATTGGATCAACCAGGTGTACCTGAGGGCCAACCATGCCCGCCTAAAAGCTGCCCATACGTATGTGACAGATGAGCTGAAGACGCTTGGGGTTCCTTTTCTCAACCGCAATGCAGGCTTCTTTGTCTGGATTGATTTCCGAAAGGTTGGTAGTTTTGCGAAGGCAGGCTTCTCCTGGAATGAGGGCAGGGACATGGTGCAACTGTGTCTAGAGGAAAGTTTAATACTGTGATAAGCATTTTGTTTTAACAAATGTGTTGTCTGAAGAGCAGATAGAAGGGCTGCCCGGTATTTCTGTTTGTTCTTTTCCTTTCGTCTGTCTGCGCATTTCCCTCCTTGCAGGAATCTTACTGCTCTCAAGGCACTTTCCTCCCCATTTCTTCCCTTATATCACAACTGCTGTACTTCAGAGGTAAAAGGTGTCTCCCCTGGCCTTTGCAGACCTCATGGGAATCACAAATTCATGAGGATCTCAGTCAATTAGCCTATATGTTACTAACCTCTGGCCCTTCTGCTGACTCTCCTAGTACCTTAGGACAGGCACATTTGAGGAGGAGATGCTGCTCTGGAGGCGTTTTCTGGATAACAAGGTCCTCCTGTCCTGTGGCAAAGCTTTTGAATGCAGTGAACCCGGGTGGTTCCGCATCATCTTTGCTGACAAGACGCACCGGCTGCAGTTAGGTGAGTAATTTTTTCTTCTCTTTTTCTTCCCACCAGAATTGCTGCAGCATTGTTTCCTCCTCTCCTATAATCCTAAACTTATCCTGTTATTATTATCCTCGTGTCTTCTCCGTTCTTCCTCCCTTTCCTTCCAACCTCCAAATTTTTCTGGATCTGACCAATCTGGGGACACTTGTGGTTAAGTTAATCCACTTGTGTTTCTCCTCCTTATACCACTGCAGGTATGCAACGGATCCGTAAGGTTTTGGAAGAGCGGGAGCAGGAGATACTGGCTGAGGAGAAGGAACAGCCTTGTCAGTCAGATCAGGATGGCAAAGCAGATAGCACAGACGAAGTCATTTTTGTGTCCCACCACCAAGAGCCTACCTGTGCCAGTAGCTCCAACCTTAGTGACCTCATTGGCCTCCTGCAGCAACAGATGCGTTCATCTGACTGGCTACAGAAAAACACAGCTGAGCAGTTTGCGCAGGAAAAGCCAGAGATTTACGATGTATTCAGCAAACTGGTGGGGAAGCAGTAGGGGTCAGTGTGCCTTCAGGGGGTTTCCTGAGCAGTGACTGACCCTGAGCCCCTAACAGCTCAACAGTGACTTCCAGCAAATCATATATTTTCTGTATAGCAAGAAAATAAATTTGTAAAACTCCTCCTCTCCCCCTGTTTGAGATCTCTAGTTTGTATTATATAGGTGCATTCCTTGGATTGGGGTGAGGGTAGGGAATGGTGGGGGTCTTGTTTGCCTGCTGCCTCCTGTCCTGCGGCATCATTGTATTTTGTATTTCATTTCTAATGAATATGCTCTTAACTCTCTTATAAGGTCCTGTGGTGTCATTTTTTTATGCTGCTTCTTTCACTCTTTCCAGGAAGAGAGAGACTTGAGATTGTCAAAAGGTGTAGTTTCCCTTTTCCTGAATGATGATCAGATGTAACTAACTATTTCGAGGCCAGAAGATGAGTGCTTTTGCAAAGAGATGTTTTTAGGAGATGGAACCCAGCGCCAGCCCTAACTTAGCCTCAGCTAAGGATAAATAACCATGTGTATGGTTCATCTGCATGGGGGAGGCTCTTAGGACCGTGGTTATCTAGTCTAGAGTTCTGTAAGCTTTTCATTTTGAGTTAGTTTCCAGTCTAACCTCAGATCAGACTGTATCCAACACCCTTGTTTGGTGAAATGCCCATTTTTGTTTCTATCCTTCTTTTTTGTATTCATATAAATAAAGAGCATCCATTGGCCTCTTGGCACAGTGTCCACAGAAGAGCTAAGTACGGAGAGCCAACTGAAAGCAGATGTTCTTTCTGCAGCCTTCCTGTTCCTGGAAGTCCATCTCTTCTGGTTAGCAGTGAGCTATATTGGCAGGACAATGCAAAGAATGCTGCTTCTGCCACCATGCTAGGTGTACCTGCTTTAAGGCCGCAGGCTTCCAAGGTGTCACCTTCCGCTGTTATCAGGGTAATTAAGGCAATTTTTTAGCTATGTTTGTCAATTTGCAGGGTAATTTTTTGACTAAATGGAATTCTTTAGCCTCCTTTCCTTCTCCATTTTAAAAGACACTATTTCCTGTATGATGGTGGTAAAGTATTTCAGCTGGAAAGCTTCTTTCACAAATACAAAGCTCATTAATTTCCGGTACTGTAAAATTTTAGATATCTTACAGGAATTTAAGCTGGTTTTTTCTGCATATGCATTAATCTAGATTTCAAGGAAATTGCCCATGAAAACTGAATGGAAGTGCACCTTTCTCCTGTAATTTGTTCTGATATTAACCAAGTGTCATCCTGGTGGCATTATGGAATCTCTTTATATAATGAGTTAGAGAGGTGCAAGATAAAACTTAGGCTGAATTCTGTGCTGTTGGAATTTGCTGATCACAAGTGAAGAACTGTCTTCTACTCTTCTGATCAAGCCTCCAATATGAAATTGGAAAGGCAGGAAAATATCCTTGGTCCCATGAAGTACATGCATCTTGCTTGGATTTCTTCTCTATAGATCATTTAGGAGAAAGGTAGTATTGAGATGTAACAGGACATCAAGATTATTCTTTGGTTCACTCTTCAAGCAAAACAGCTTTCATTTTACAGTTACTTTGTGAGGTGGGATGTCAGTGATTGATGGCTCACAGCAGTACCGTTGTGGCTCTGTTTGTTTTGTTCTGGGCATTGTAGATTTGGGCAGATGGGCATGTCATAATGAGTAACAAAAGCATATGTCTATATCACAAACCAAATTACCAAGGCATAGGTAGCAAATAATTAATGCAACTGCACTTTGGTGAGGTAACAGTGGAAAATTGCCTGGACAGGGAGAGGGAGAGTCTGCCCGGTGGCCGAGGAGGAGATGGAGCTGCATGCGGTGGCTTTTAGAAGTAACTGGTCCTTCTCTCAGATGCCAGCGATGAGGCAAGGCTGGTGAGGTGATTGGTAAGATGAGTATAAGGGACAGTTATAAGCATCATATTTGCTTATTAGTTTGGTATTTGTCCATGTACAGTATTTTTAAGTACATTCTTTGATTATGGTAATTTATTTTCCATTTGCTCTTGGGTGTCCACAAAGCAAGCTATAGCACAAGACAGGTCTTAATGGAATGGGAGGTGAGATGTACAGCCAAAACACAAATGGATTTACTGGTTTGCCCTCTCTTATTTGTGTAGCACAAGGAGGGGCTCAGCAACAAAAATTTAGAGGGAAAGCTCTTTGAAATGAAGAACAGGTAAGACTGTGAAGTGGTATTTCAGGGGATTCCTATAAAAAACTCAACCTATTATTTACTCCTTATTTTATTTTATTTTATTTACTCTTTATTTTATTTTATTTTTCCTTATTCTGGTCACTCCTATGGTTGGAGAATGTTAATACACAGTAGTAGTAATTAATATATTTCTCACCTGTAGATGTTTACTGCTTAGAAAGCAGGTTTATTGTACTGTCTGTGTGTGAAAGCAGCTAGTAAAGCACACCTCTCTGCAGGAAAGACGGCATAAGACACTTTCAAAATCCTCACAGCTAATATAATATGGCCCACAGACACTTCCATCTGAGCTTGCTCTAACTCAGTATAACAGGACAGATACACACTTTGTTGCATGGAATATTTTCCATGGTTTTTTTCAGGTTTAACACCTGCCTGAGGAGCTCTCTGCTGAGGAATGTTATCTTGGTCACAGAAACTCAAAATATAACTGGAAATGAGGTTAGAGAGAAGCGTGGTGTTATGTGCCTGCTGTTGGAATAAGCAACATTTGTTTTGACTGTGCAAACCTCATAAATTTTGAAAATGGCCTCTACTGGTTGAAAAGAATTGGTAAACATTTAGAAAGTCCTGTGTATATCTAGATAGATGTTAGATCGATTTGTATTTGCTTTTAAGAATGCCCTGACAGAAAAAGCACGGGCTCTGCCTGTACAAATTGTTTGTTCCTTCTGCTGCCTCCATGTTAGATGTTCTCTCTGCTCACTATTTCTCATCATCATTATTAATGGCCTTTTTTTTTTCTGTGTGGTAAATCTCTACAGAGAAAAAACAAACAAAACTGATAGAGAAATGATTAAGGATTGTCCCCTGCCACATTTCTTTCTTTTACCTGTTTGTCAAGCAATAGGCAAACAGCAGTACCTGAAACGATAAAGCTAATCAGATCTATATTTTTAAAAAACTGCTGCATTTCATCTAAAATAAGAAATGCCATCAAGATGAGTGTAACACTGTGCCTTCATTGCTGGTTTCCATTGTAATTAAACAAGATTATAAAATCCACTTTGCATACAATTGTTGTGTTCAGATTATCACTCATTTGAGCACAAAGAGGATCCTAGATGGTTTCATGGTCCTTGCCATGTTCCAGTCTCTCTCTCTTTCTGCCCCCTCCTTCTCTCTCTACTCCAGAGAAATGTGCAGCATTTCTCAGGTCAGAGATGGGAATTTCCTGTACAGCACTGCTCTCGGTCACAGACATTTCCCTCATATACATTTCAGGTCTACCCTTGACGTGTCTGTGTTTGTGGGAGGGGAGAATCCGTGAACCTCCAAATTATTAACCTGTGTTACGTTGCAGTGAAGGGAACAGCATAGGTGGGGCCCATTCTAGATAAATATTTATGACGGATCATACACGCTTAAGGAACAAGTCTGTGAAGATGAGTTTTCCCTTACAGAAATTTAACAGATCTCAAGCAAAATACCTGTAAGGGAAAATACTCACTAAACACTTAATAGTTCTCTGTCTTAACTGAAGAAGGGCAGCTACTGTACGACAGATGGGTTTTTTTCCCTAAACAAATGCTAATACTTTAATTGTTTTGTTTCTCTATTAGAATGCATCTAACAGAGTATACAGCTGGGTTGAGTGCTGTGTGATCCCCCCTGTCCCCAGACCCACCTAGTTTCTTAAAACCTGCCTTCGGATCAAATTATCATTTACATGGACAATTTCTCTGCAGTCCTCCTCCAGTTACTTGGTTACAGAATCACTCTGTGGCTCTCGTGCTGCTGGCAGAATGGTGATTCCATTTCATCAGAGAGATGCTGGCACGCAAGGGCTGGATAAAAAACCTTCCAGTGGAGGACACTACATGAATCACACTCACCAAATTTTCTGCATCTAAAGGATCGGGCATGCAAAAGGATAAAGCTGCTTTTGCGCTTTTAATTGCACGTGCAGCTATTTTTGTAAGATTGGCTTACCTAACAGGGGATTGTTTTGGTTCTTTCTGAAGCAATTCAGACTGCATCACGAAGAACAGGGCAAGGTAACCTACAAGGGTATACAGACAAAAAGATGTGTGTTCTGTTTGAGAAAATCAGAGTGGCAAGTACACTCGTTCTTCATTCCAGTTAATGCTTTATTTATTACGGGCTTACATAAAACACTGGCAGCTGACTGATGACAAGATCCTAGATTATCTGCAGCCAACAAATGTGCTAAACAGTCCGAGGTGGTTATAAATACCTTACTCTTTGTCCTCAGTTTGCCGGGATTGGTTATTTTTAGCAAATAGCCAGTCGACCTTATCAAAATGAAGAATCAAAAATAGTCTGGAAAAACACTGCAAGGAAAGGCTATTTTTAGCTCTCTGTCTATTCCCTGCTGCTATCCAGCAAGGTCTGATGGCACAGCTCATGCACGAGTGCTTAGTTATTCTAGGCAAATGCTTGTCATGACCTGTTCTTTCCCTGAATTCCTCACTGCAGAAAACATTCAATTGATTAAAGATTAATGCATCTGCAAACCGTGACAGCTGAAAGCTTTAGGGAGGGGGGCAGCGTTTCTATCTGCGTGTTTCTGGCACGTTATAGTTTCTCTGAAGGGAATGCTTGCCTAACTGAATATCCCCATGTTTGACATCCTTCAGTGGGAGCTAAAGCAGCAGACCTCCAAAGTATATTTACATTTCTATTTCCTTTCAATTTAGGAACGCAGTAGAGGACATAGAGTTACAGACATCAGGTGGATCGCTGTATTGACCAGCGCCACCAGTCACAAACCAGCAGCACTGGAGGTGTACGATGGACTGGTGCAAGAGAAAAAAAAAAAGAGCAATTGGCTGCAAGACACAGTTTATCGATCAGATTAATTATAAACTCAACTGATATAAGTAAGGGTATCATTCCGTTGTAAGACATAAAGCAAAATAGTGAGCCAAGACAATGATCTGGCTGTTACAATACCCTGCCTTCTCTTACATTAGAAACTCTCTCATTTAGTCCAGTACCTTATATATTGGTAGTAGCCATTAACAAGTGTTTCAGAAGGAAAAAAAGCAAAACTGAGCTATAATTGTTAGTTGTGCAATGCCATAGGTTGAAAATCAGGTGGAAAAGATGTCCCCAAGCCATTAGTTTTCCCCTTCATATTTGCCTTTTAAAATTATCTCCTTTTATTATGAAGGATTTTTCGGAATGTGCTGCTTCCAGCACCGACTGCATAAGCTGCACCATAATATCACATGCAGCTGCTTTACGTGCATGGAGACACAGTAGCAGAAGGCTCCCTGAGTGTTTCTTTCTGTTCTGTATACTGATCATCCCAGCAGAAAATACATGATGCTGTACGTGACAGCAGGCAAATGTATGGTGTGACAGTAAAGCCCTTGAAAACAAATTCTCGGACGACCTCCAAAGAGTCATATAAGGTAGGACATAAAAGGGCAGAACAAAGAGAGGTAAAATATCTGATTTCTCTTGTGCATTTATAAAAATTGATAGCCCGTTATCCAGATGCTGATGAATATTTTTACAAGCTATAAATGGCAACCTGGAGTCTAAAAATAGACACTCTGCTGCAGACTTGTCTGGATTAGCTACATCACTAGAATATAAACAGGCTCCCTGATGTGGTTTCAGGGAAATCTCTATCAAAACAGACTACATCCTCTATTTTTCCTGCTATTTTGAAATAAAATAGCTCATACTGCTTACATTTCTTTAATTCTAGCTTTTAATAAAATTGCAATGCTTTCCAAGTTTCCCTACAGGGATTAAATAATCATCAAGCCTCTGTGAATATTTCAGCTACAATTGATTTGCTGCACTTTCTTCTCCTTGGCAGGGCAGGGAGGCAGAGGAAGTGCCTGTGGGCACTGCATGGGCTGGCATAGGCTGCATTTGGCGGCCCCTGGCACCCCCTGGCCGCACGTGGACCAGCCAGTGTCCCCATCACGCAACAGGGCTGTGGATCCCCCTCCCTGGCTCAGCCACAGCCAGGCACAGCTCATGCTAATGAGTCCCATCACTGCAGATATCCAGTACTCGTCCCAGCAGCCCCAGCACATGAATGGTGCCCCTTGCGATTCATAAAATCGGACATGGTCCATTGACCCTCCAGAAGGAGAGCTCCCACCTCTGATTTATGAACAGGGCAGCTGGCAATTTTCAAACTGGTGAGTTAAAACCAGAAACATTATGTGCTCTAACAAACCCTAGTAACTTGCGCCAGGGAGGAGGAAAAAGCCAGTACCAGCTTAGAAGGGACACTTTAAGATCTGAGTCCTTTCTGTTGTTGGCTTTGAATGTCACGGACAGGATGAGGAAGGCAGCAGTGAGTCTGAGGAGAATGCTACATCACCTGCTATGCAACGTGTGTGTGAACAGGTTGAGAGAACAAAGAGAAAGCACTGCAGTGACAGCGTTTTTCCTTTCTTGTGGGAGTACCGAGCTGGCTCTATGCGTGTATGTGGTCGGCTTTGCAGAAAGTGGTTTTCCCAAGGGCAGATGAAGTTAAAGAGAAGTAAACCACTGCTGACAGTCAAGACTGCTTAAGGAGACTGCACTCCGTGTTGGAGAGAGACTCATTTTAGAGGTTTAAAGCAGGGACAGTTACAAAGCCTCTCATCCTTTCACAAAGACACATCATGGCCTAGTAAACCATCTCCTCACCATTTTACATAAGACATGAATATATAAAAATAGTTACAATAAAAACTGATGAAAAGCTTTATTATATTGCTGCATCAAAAGAAGTGTGGCCAGCAGGTTGAGGGAGGTGATTCTTCCCCTCTACTCTGCCCTGGTGAGATCACACCTGGAGTACTGCATCCAGCTCTGTAGCTCCCAACATAAGAAGGATGTGGACTTGTTGGAGCAAGTCCAGAGGAGGCCTCAAATATGGTCAGAGGGCTGGAACACCTCTCCTATGAGGACAGGCTGAGAGAGTTGGGGCTGTTCAGCCTGGAGAACAGGAGGCTCTGGGGAGACCTTACAGCAGCCTTCCAGTACCTAAAGGGGGCCTACAAGAAAGATGGGGAGACTCTTTAGCAGGGCCTGTTGTGATAGGACAAGGGGTAATGGCTTTAAAATAGAGGGATATAAATTCAGACTTGATATAAGGAAAAACATTTTTACAATGAGGGTGGTGGAACACTGGCCTAGGTTGCCCAGAGAGGTGGTAGATGCCCCGTCTGTGGAAACATCAAGGCCAGGTTGAACGGGGCTCTGAGCAACCTGATCTGGTTGGAGATGTCCCTGCTCCTTGCAGAGAGGTTGGACTAGATGACCTTTAAAGGTCCCTTCCAACCCAAACTGTTCTATGAGTCTATTATTTCAGCCAGCAAAACCTTACACTGTGAGATAACATGTGGTAAGTCTTTCAAAGAACCAAGGATTACAGGGTAGGACCAGAGCTGGCCTGTCTCCCCATCCTGCACGCCTTGTATCCCGGGCAGCAGAGAGCAGGTAGCAGACTGGAGATGCTTCTGGCCCAGAAGTCAGGCAGCTGAAGGGGCTTCAGCAGAAGTGAGCATGGCAGGACCCTGCTGAGCTCTGGTAGTTCCATGGCTACTGCAACGTTCTCTGGAGACCAGAGAACTTGCTGCTGAAACAGCCTGTGTCTGTCCTCAGACTGGCAGGAGAGGAGAGTTAGTAAACACGTGAGAATTGTGTACAGGTGGGAGACATAAAGTCATCCTTGTATCCGCCTCAGTGGCACTGAACACAGCCAGAGTCTTGCTGGTATCAGCCCAGAGAGCAGAGAAAGGCAGAGAACATGGGTGCCACGTGCAGGGCTACTGCTACTGCTGGAACGTCTCTGCTATACGGTTGCAGTGTGCGTGGTTCCTCTTACCTACTTTTTTTATTTTTGGAAAGGGTCAGTTTGCCTACAGGCCAAGCCACCTCCCATTTTGGGAATGAGACCGGTGCCTATGATTCCGGCACAGCTGGGAATTGTGGACAAATTGTGAACAAATTTGTCCTGCTCTGTCTTTTGTCAGGAGTGGGGTTGGTTCAAGTTACTCCTGAGAAGGGTTTGGGAAAGGTGCAGGTTTGGGGTTTTTTCTCATGTAAGTAGTGTGATCCAGCAGCTTGGAAAGTGACACACGACTCAAAAGTTCCTTGTCACTGAGAAAGCCCAAAACAGTTTTGGAAAGGTGTACAGAACTGTAAGAAAGTGAGCCAGGAGTACAAATGTATGGAAAACTAGGGCGATGGCGGCTCATGGGTACAAATTTTGTGCACCCAGGTAAGCACTGACATTGTTCCCGCACCCCTTCTGACCGGAGAAACGTCCCCTCCGCGAGGAGAGGCCTTCCCAAACCCTGCGGCCCGGCTTCAGCCAGCAGGGCGGTGGGCTACATCCGGAGCAGTTTGTTGGAAGGAAAGTCACCAACAGCCAAGAAAATTCCGCAGAAGGTAAAGCGGGCCTCGGAGGGGAGCCAGGGCGGGGAGGCGCGGCGGGGCTGTGCACGGGTGCAGCGGCCGTCGCCATGGAGGCTGAACGTGAGGTCGGGGCGGAGGAGAGGGCACGGCCTTCGCCTGGAAAAACCTGCAGTTTGAAAATACTGATTCCCTTCCCCTACAAAAGGGCCAAAGTCACAGCTAAATTCAAAGAGCTGTTAAAGCCCTGCACTCGCTGGGTGTCGGCAGAGCCCACCGGCCCCGCAGGTCGCACCGGGCCGCCCCCCGGGCCGCCACCTGCCCCTGCACCTCCGCCCTCCCACCGCGAGGGGGCGCCCTTGGCGGTGGCGCTGCCCGACCACGACGCTCTTCCTGGGCGGCTGGGTGGTGGCGCCGGCGGGCGGGCGCGCATGCGCACGCCGCCCCTGCCAGGCCGGGAGGTGGGGGTGGCGGCGGGGACCGGCGGCGGCTGCCGGGAGAGCCCCGCTGCGTGGGGCTGCCACCGAGCTGGCGGCGCGGGCGGTGGGGCCCGAGCGACTGCGGGCGGAGGTGAGTCTGGGCGGCGGGGGAGCGCGGCCCGGCCCGCCCTGCCTTGCCCTGCCCTGCCCTGCCCTGCCCTGGCCCGGCGCCGTGTGGGGAGGCCGGGCCGGGCCCCGGCCGTGCCGCTGCTGCGCTGGGCCGTGTCGCCTGCCCCTTCCCCGTATCGGTTTCGTGGGCTGCCGCGGGTGAGTGGGGCAGCCCGGCCCCTCCGGTTGTGTTCTGGGCGGTGGCACTCGAGTCAGCCGGGCGACCCCCGGGGCTGTGGCGACCCTCGCCAGGCGGCTGTTACCGCCTCTGTGGCCTCCCGTAGTTTGTTTGCCACCTGTTTAGCTGCCGTGTCTTATTTCTCCTCGTTCTAATTTTCCACACGCTAGTAGCCCTTGTCCTGTGCCTGCAGGTTGCCCAAGTGGTTTGTGTGCTGTGTAAAAGTGATTGAGCGATTCCATGGATGGAGAGTTACGTTTCATTGAGGTTTCCCCCCGCGCCCCGCCCCCCCCCTTGGCTTGGGTCTAGACAGCCTTGCTGAGTGACTCAAACGCTTGCTGCAGATGTGTAATCTTTGTCACAATGCAAGTGGTTCTGTGTCAGGAAGGAGGAATAACGTAGCTAACAGTCAGAAGCGTATGGAAAGTTTTTAGTTATAAAACTGGTAGTAATTTAGCATTCTGGCCACTGTCCTGATAACAGCATCACGCACATATTGTCTTGTGCAGTAGGCTTTAAAAACTGTCTCCAGAATCAGAACGTGGATGTAAATTGATGAGAGCAATTGTTAAAAGTGGAATATTTATTAGTGTCTGTGCTGCTGTGTGTAAGCGCAATCACTTCATGCATTAGACACCCCATCCTGATAGTCTTTTGTTAAAAACTGCCAAGTAAGTGTAAACTGATTAGTTATAAAGACCCTTTAATAACTTATTGATACTTCTTTTATTCGTATTTGTTGTCTACTTTACAGTTGACTGTCAGACTTTCTTACTCTCAAAGCAAGAAAACATTCCGTTTGTCCAAAAGGAAGACATATAATTATACCGTTCACATTCTTCCTCAGGAAGAACATGCTTACTACGTTAAAGTTCCCAGTGTGGAGAGTTCAGGTTGGATTTATTCATTATGGAAACTTTAGTTGAAAAACTAAACAGGTTCTTGCATGCAACAAGTAGCTGATTCTTCAGTCTGTAGTTAATTTAAATTGCCTGTTGTTAGAACCACAGTTCTGTGTGTAAAAACTTGTAAGAAACAAGAAAGATGACAGTAGTTGTATGACTCTGCTTGTGATACTTTATATTACATCATGGTTTTCACTGTAAGTGTTATTCAGACTGCAATGAACTGTTATTTAAGAGCTTTTCTTAATGTGGCTGCACTGGCAGCTCATAGAATGCTTTTTTTTTTGCCCCAAAAGGCATATTGACAAAGATAATTTAATTCCTTTTTCTTGCCTGAAGTAGTTTAGCATAATTCTAGTCAGATATGGTGGGGCTCCTGTAAAACTCAGTTTGAAAGCACCTTTACATTGGAAGCAGTATCATGATCCTTAGTGCTGCATGATGCCCCGTTATAAACCCTTTGCAGGGTATCCAGGTTCTTTCTGTTCACTTGTAGGTGAGCATTTTATTTTTTTGTTAGCATTCACTATGAATACACTTAGATGTAGATGGAGTGGCACCTACAAGGACTCACTGCTTCTGTGGTGTCTGAGATTTCTTCTTTTCCTCACTGCCCAAGCTATGTCCTTTTCTCACTTGCAGTTTTTAACTGGCCGACATCATTCAGTTACAAACAGACCCAGCAGATCAGCCTCATGTTGTCCTTGCCAAGTGGCAGTCCCAGTTGGCATCTTATGTCCTGGTGGGACATGTGAGCATCTGAAGAAATTTTACAGTAATTTGTCAAGGCAAAGAACCTGTCTTGAAAGGATTAACTGGATATTTCTCTGCATTGTGATAGCTACGTATCTCTTCCAGACTTCATCCTAAAACCTTTCTCTTTCTATTTTGTAGAGACAAGAAATAATTGATTCCATTATGTGTGCGTCAGCCAAATACAACACCAGGGGTCCAGCCCTCATCCCAAGGATGAAAACGAAGCATCGCATCTACTACATCACTCTCTTTTCCATAGTTCTGCTTGGCCTAATTGCCACAGGAATGTTCCAGTTCTGGCCTCACTCCATTGAGTCATCCAGTGACTGGACCGTTGAAAAGCGCAGTGTCCATGATGTTCCTGTGGTCAAGCTTCCTGCTGATAGCCCCATTCCTGAGCGAGGAGACCTCAGCTGCAGAATGCATACCTGCTTCGATGTCTATCGATGTGGCTTCAATCCCAAAAACAAAATCAAGGTATACATCTACTCACTGAAAAAATATGTGGATGAATATGGGACGCCGGTGAGCAACACTATTTCCAGGGAATACAACGAGCTGCTAACTGCCATCTCGGACAGTGAATTCTACACTGACGATGTCAACCGGGCCTGCATTTTTGTGCCATCCATAGATGTCCTCAACCAGAACGCGCTCCGTATCAAGGAGACAGCTCAGGCTTTGGCACAGTTGTCCAGGTACTTACTGGAACTCTAGTGTGTGAATTTAAAGAATATGAAGTGGAAAAAAATAAGGTTAATGCAGGAGGAGAGGATGCAATGAGTCAAGGCCAGAGCTAGGCTTTTACGGAACTTATCTTCCATATGTAGAGAACGCTTTTCTAATTCTTGTCTGTTTCTTCTTTTCCCTTAGGTGGGATCGAGGCACAAATCACTTGCTCTTCAATATGCTGCCTGGGGGGCCACCAGATTATAACACCGCCCTAGATGTCCCTAGAGATAGGTATGCGTTTTGCTGCGTTTGAATGCACAGATCTGGGTTTAAATGCCGTTGAAGAAGCAACAAGCTCAGAAGTGCAGCTGAGAGCAAAGGACGTGCTCCTTAACCTTTAAAAAACTGGAATATGACTTCCTCTCTTCTCAAAAAGGGGAAGTAGAGAAGTCCCTGTCTTGTATAGGACAAGCGCGTGCTGCTGAAATCTGACAGTTTAGCCCCGTCCTTAATTTTATACAGGATGTGGCTGACAGCATTTGCTCTTAACTGTTGGGCTCGCTCTAAGGATGGAGAATCTTGAGGTTAAACCTGTGTCTTGTGTGTTACTGAACCTGAATGCTTTACAGAATGTCCCATTCGGTGCGAATTAGAAGTTCAAAGATGATTGTAGCTGCAACTTTCTGACAGACGTCAGGTGCTTCATGGGCATTTTAAGGCAGCCATTCTACTTGACAAAACTGTGGTGAATTTTAGTAGTTTTTGTTATCTTAACAATTGCATTGTGTTAGTAATCAGACAAATGCTCTTAGCTATTTTCTGGCAAGTGTGTTTTGGAAATATTTGCCAGAAACTTAAAAGGTGTGAATCCTGAGCTCAATTTTCACTTGCAGAATATTTTCCTTTTGAAGAGGAAGGCAGGTTGTAGGGCAAAGAAAACTGGAATAAGACAAACTTGTTTAGCTTAGATACTGTTACTGAGTATGTTTCTATACCTGCCTATACCTGCTTAGTTCTGCTGAGTTAGGTCCCATGTAACCAGTCCCTCCCTTGAAGGTCAAGGCTAACTTTTTCTGCCAAATGTCAACAAGATCTCACCTGAGATATGGGATCTTTGCTAAGATGATTGTCTGCAGAGTATGTCTTGATTTGTTTGTCCCGAAGACAATTTAAAACATCCTTCAGTGCCAGAACAGAATATGTTTTTTCTGGATGTGTTCAAAGAGTAAGTTTGCTCATTGCTCACATCACTGACTGTGAACTAAGGCTTTAGGTTTTTACTTCGCTGTATGAAATATGTTAAATGCATATGGGATAGCCTGAAGAGGGCAGTCAAGCATCATGCTTATGTAACCAAACCTGTTAATCTGTTAGTAAATACTTGTATTTGTTTTCTTAAGTTTTATACTTCTTAAGGGGAGTTTTCCTTTGACAATGCTCTGTTTAATGGGATGGACTGCTCTGGGACTGCCTGTTTGGGATGTATGCATCTGTTGAAGAAGCAGACTTCATAATTGAATATAGTAGATTTCTTACACTGCACAGCTCTTTTTTTTTTTTTTTTTATTTTTTTTTTTTACTTCTTTCTGTTATGTCCGTTTATATTTGGCCTTATGTGTCTTGGCTTAGTATGCAGGAAATGTATTATTTTGTTTGTTCTAAGTGTTGGTCCTGCTAACATGGAAAGCTGAGTAATTTGAATTTTAAAAAATCAAATCTTCTTTGGCATACAGCTCTTCTTGTAACTTGCCAAACTGACTCAGCCTGCAGCTGTATGATCACTAGCTGTAATACATAAGAGAGGCAGTAACAGTGCTTGGGACAGAGAAAAGGTGGAAACTCCTTTTCGTGGGCAGCCAACAGTTAGTCTGTTCAGTGTAGTACAGAACCTGTAATACAGGTCACAGGTGTGAAGACAAGGAACCTGTGAAAAAGTCAGTAGTGTGGACCTAGTCCTGGAAGGGCCTGAGTGGTGCAATATGAGGTTACAGTATGATTTTGGAGATCTTAGTTCCTGTCTAACAGAACAAATGATCTGAGTGTGTTTTCTTAGATTTGAGAATGTCTACGCATGTTACAGAATGAATAGTTAACAAAGTCTGAAGGATAGATGTTTGTAGCATCACAGGGTGAGAGACTGCAGGCCAAATTAAAGGTACACTGGCAGACTTCAGTTGGTTTTGAATGGCTGGTCTGAACTGTACCAGTACAACTCCAGAAAGACTGAATTTGTGGGATTTTGTGGGTTGCTTGTGAAATACACAGGTAATATCTCTGAAGTTGCACAGTGAGTGTGGCTTGCCTTCTCTATTCGGCACGTCTCAGAGATCACACGTAGTTGAACGGTAGTGGATCATGAGGTTTGATAGTTGTGTTCTGTTGATTCACTGCAGAATATTAATCCAGGTAAAATAAAACACTAAGAAGACTTCAGTTTTATGATATTTTTAATTCTGGAAAAGTCCTTAGCTAAGTTACCTCACTAAGGGGCTGTTTGTTCATTAAATCTTTAAATCCAGTTTCCAAAGACCGTGTGAAAGCACTTTATTCCATAGTTTCAAAGACAGAAGTCTGCCTTGTGGGCATGGAGGCTATGTGGCTGGTATGAGCTGTCATAACATATGTAATCTCCTGCCATAAAACTTAATAAATAAGCGCTTTATTATTTCTTAATAAGTGCTATTGAATTTGGTACAAGAATGAGGATGAAAGGATTTCTTTTGCAAAGCTACTCTGTAGCTGTAGAATTGAGTGTATGAGCTAAGATAATTTTTTGTTCTGCTTCAGTTGATTAATAAAGTTTCAGTGACTTGTGAAGTTTGGGAGAAAGCTGATGATGATGGCAGCAGGGCAGGAACATTTAGAGTACAGACCAGTTGGGGCACTTCCTGGAGAGAGAGATGAATCAATATGTGAAAAGTGGTGAGAAGTTGCTCAAGAACAGACTTGGTGCAATTTAAAGATTACTTGTCTTGAGTACATTAGGAGTTAATGTCTCTGCTCCCTTACTGCACTGTACAGTGAAAATCTGAGTAAAGTTATTTAACTGGTGTTGGTTCCCCATGGGTTTATTTAGGTAAAAGTCTGCATGACACACACCTGCTTTCTCAAGGCTGATGAGGTGCTGTCTTGTTTTAACTGGATCCAATTAAAACAATCTGGTTGTAGTTTCACAATTAGGGGGCGTTAAAAGAGGAGGGGGATATGAAATACAGGAACAGCAACACTCAACCTAATTTTTTCTCCTTGCTTGTTACTAAGTTAATGTGGTTAAGACACGGAACATGCAGTTTCAAGGGTCAGACCTAGTCATAGCAGCATTCTACGTGCCACCAAAGGGCTGAGATCTTGAAAGGAATCCAAAATAATCACTTGATTTGGAGCATAAATTCTCGCTCAGCACGTACTTATTTCTCATATTTTTCTTGAGTTGATTTCTGCTCTTGCCGTAGTTTGTGTTCTGAGTGAAGAATAATAAAGGGCAAGTTGTTTTGATTTTGTAGTTGTCATCAAGCTGAAAGGCACCTCTAATCTAGATTCTCTAATCCAGAGCCTGGGATTTTCAAAGAGCTTCTTAAACGATGCTTAGGACTGCTTGCTTGACTCCTTTGTTGAAGTCACGTTTATGGCAAAGTGTGATCATTGTGTCTGAACACTGAATAACTGTGCTGCAGGTCAGAGCAGGAAGTGAAGTATCCTGTGGGACATCTAAAGGGGGCTGGAACAGGCAGAACATACTGGTGTTTATCCAGGGTGTCATGTTCTGATGGGAAAAAGTGATAGGTCTTGAATGATGGTTGGGTATAATGTGAATCTGTTGTATAACAGCTGCGGAAAAACTGCTTCTCCAAACACTATACTAAGGATTTCATTCAGTGATATCTGAAAACAAGAATATCAGCTAATGGATTGTCAGTGCTTCTTCCAGTCTCACCTCGACTTTTTGTTCTGAAGCATCTGTTCTGATTACTGGTGAAACCTGTGTGTGCTCTGATCTGAACTGGAACAGTATGCAGGCTTGTGATAATAAGGCTTTTGGCAGTAATGATAGCTGCCTCAATGGGTACGACCCCTCAGGATCATTTCTATAGTGCCTAGTGTAGTGGTGTATTTGTGTTCTGCTTCTTTCCACAGAGAAGGAGAGAATCTGGAATTTGAGAAATGTTTTTCTCCCAACTACTTTGTATGGTACCTTAAGCAGACCCAGTATCCCTGGGGCAATTTAAGGTATAGCACACCCTGCTGTTTGGTGACAAATGACTGAAAGTTTCATCAGCTTGTCTGAGAAGTCTCACTAAAGAAGCTGAATATGAGCTCCTTTGGAAATAGGATGATGTGTTCATGGTGCAAACTGATCACTGGAGATGAAATGGGAATGGAAAAGCTGATGTCCTCCACTAGCATATTTCAAAGCAGCGTGATTTGGTATAGGAGCTAGTAGCACGCATGCTTTTTTTCTGGCATTGTGAATGATGCATTGCTTTCTTCTGTACACATTGTTCTTTTCGTTTCTTAAAGATCTTCTGTGTGGCAAAAGGTTGTCCCATCTAGGAAAAGCCACAGACAATCAGGGTCATCCTGTTGAGAGGTTGAATTAAATCTTAATTTATCAATCTTTGATAATTCTCTCTAGCACATAGTGTTCCAAGCAGCCTCTGCTGTTGGAAGTTAGTTTCAGAACATACAGAGTTCTTGTTGTCATGTTTTCTGTTTATAGCATTTTTTGTAATATAAAAATGAAATAAATTTCAGTAGTTTTTATGATCACTTTGAAAATACAGTTGTGAATAACTCCATTTTATTTTCCAGCCTGAGAAGTCCAGAGTCACTCTAAGCTGCTAAAGTACTATCTTATTGTACCTGGACTTGTATCTGAAGTAAAGCTTGTTTCTAACACTATAGCTGTGCTATACCCTATTTTGTTGCAGGCACTGAGGAACAGGTTAACTGGTGTAAATAATTAAGAATGTATTTCTTTAAATTAAAATTTATTTAGGACATGTAAGCTTGCAAAAATGCAATATTATCATAATGACTGCAATAGATTAAATTTCCCTGTATTGATGCAAAAATGGTCCATTCCTCAGTGATCATGAGCAATTGGAAGCATTCTGTTGATGATTAGATCCGATCTGGCAGTAAGCCCAGTTCACGAAAACTAAAGTGAATCGAAAAACTATGTGAAAAATGCCACTGATGAAAGCTGAGGGAAAAACTTATCTCAGAGCATACATCTTCTTGACGTTCTGGTAATGACAATCAGTAAATTGTGCTTAGAGTTTAAATGGTATATATACTCTGTTTAAAGCCGCTTTCTTGTATTTTTCAGGGCTCTGCTGGCTGGTGGAGGCTTCTCCACGTGGACTTACCGGCAAGGCTATGATGTCAGTATTCCTGTTTACAGCCCCTTGTCAGGGGAAGTAGATATGCCAGAAAGAGGACCCGGGTAAAGCAATTCCCATGAATTGAACAAAGTGTATTCAATATAATGTTTAATATTGATGCTGATAAAATATAAATATAGCTACTAACTTGGGCTATATTGTAGCTTGCATACAATATAGCTTGCCCGAAGGCTCGGCAATTTTAGAAGATTTGCTTTTAATAGTTCTTGCTATTAAAATATGTTATGATTCAATGCTAATGGCCTTGGCTCATCTGCCAACTTGTGGTTTACCTATGAATGGAGGATTTCTTGGAGTGATTCTGTTTTTCTCGCTCCAGAAACTGAACTGTGAAATATGACATCATGACAGTTTTTCTAGTAGAATTAGGTGCCATATTTCCAGTGATCTGAGAAGATATTTTGGATATAAATAAAAGTAGTTGTTAACATGTTTGGTTTCTTTAAAGTCTAAGTAACGCAAGGCAGTAATTCAAAGCGATGTAGATTCCCTAGTAAATGATTGCTTCAGACAATTTATTTTTGGATACTTAAAAGCAAAGTAAAGACAAAATGTTACTATTGCAATGATAAAAGAAGTGTGCTATACCTCCATTGTGACTTTAAAGAGAAAGAAGGGATCACGGGGATCAACAGGAGTGCCTCAAGTACTATCAGCCAGTGCAAACGTTGAATGAGTAACAGGAGAATAAGAGTGAGGATGTGATCTTTACCTCCGTGTGTCTTATGGATACATTCTTCGTAAGTCGGTTTAGATGTTTTTGTGTTTCTGAAGTCCTTTCAAAATGACATTGAGCGTTTGGAACAGGAGAAGCCTGTAAATACAGCTCTGAAGGGAAGAAGTTCTTGCAGAATGAATCTTAATGAGGTTAGTGTGGTTAGCTCATGAAAAAGAAGAATGAGGGCTGATTTGATTATGAGAATATTTACATCCAGAGCTTAGAATACTGTTTTTATTTATTTATTTATTTTAAGTAATGGAGTAAGACATAAACACAAACAACCCCTCCAACCTTGTAGTTGGAAGTAAAGCAAGATAAATAGGAAATAAAGCACTAATTTTAATAGGGAATGTAATTAGCCATTAAAATGAGGTAATCTGGAAAGTGGTAGCTTCCCTAATCCATTCATGTCTTCAGAACAAGAGTAGGTAGAAGTCTGGAAGACATGTTTAAATTGATTATGGAAGACTGCTTGTTTAATATTTTGTAAGCCTCTTAATTACACAGCTGAAAACTTTTCACCGTAGCAAGATCTTACCTCAGTCTAAAAGATGGGCTAACTGAGGCAGTGGGGTTAAATGATGTGTCCACTGATTGTGAAGATCAAGTTTAGAAATGCAGGAACTTTAGGTCCGCCGCCCAGCCTGTATTTATGCTTGGGATTGCCCTTTAATATGAGTTCTTAAAGTTGAAAACTGTGATTAAAAGGGTGCTGCCACTATCAGATACAAAAATGTTATTGTACTTTGGCTTCAATTGTCTTCTCCCCTGATAAGGACAATGCTCTTGCTGTTGCTCCAGGCTGCTCGAAGTAAGATGCTGCAGCCAATTACAGGACAAACTTGTGCAGCAGTGGTTTGCTTTGCTCACACCCTTTATGTTCCTCCTTGTGAGGCTTCTGGACCAGGCTAGTGTAGGGGCATCCGGTTGCATCCAAATTGATTCTTCATAGATCTCAGGTATTATTACAGTCTGACACAGAGTGAAAACGTGTTTTATATTTCTGCCTGGAAAGCATAAACGTGATGATAGGCTTCAGCATGTGTAGAACCAATTGTAAAGAGAGATGTGGTCGTGTTGTTCATGTCCATGTAGCCAGCTAAATGCTGCGTCTGGTTTTAGGTTGGATAAGAGAAACTGTTACGTGGGAACTGATGCAATGCATGAGTCTCTGTTCTGTGAAGGTCTTGGAGCTTTCGTGTTCTCAAAGTTTGTTTGTTTTTGTGAGGAACAGCCTGTAGTCTCCGGAGTACCATCTAGTGGCCAGTTAGCATTACTAATTGAAATGCATTTGCGAGTCCGATTGCTTTATGCAGGAGGAGTGTGACATGCGAATGTTGCTCAGAATTCAGGCTTACTTGGGATAAATTACTACGTTCCACTACATTAGTGCATTATTTCCTGGGAGCTGGGAGCTGCCTTCTTTTATATCAAGATTTGATAGCTAATGACAATTTCAAGGCAAGATCTGGTTTTAAGCATATACACAAACAAACCTGCATGATTTTTAGCAGGTTATAGGCATTCACTATCATTCGTCTGCGGTAATATTTCCTTTTTCAAAGGCAAATGCTTTTTTTTATTCCTCTTACAGAGCTGAACTGAGGGCTTTGAATTTTAATATTTTAAATCCACCTTTGCTAGAAGTATATATTCTGTAGAGCTGCTGGTAGCAAGTTGGTAGCAGCTGAAGCCTTGGGAATAACAATGTTTAAAAAAACTTCTGTGCAAGTCTTATCTGTTAATTGGAGCAACTAAAGTGACCAGCATGAAAATGAGTAGAAGTGAGAAGAGCAGCAGGAGAGGTCTGGCTTTACAAAGTGTGTGTTTGTATGTGTTTTCAGAGCTGTAAATTAAAGATAGCATCACGTGAAGTAGAACTGGAATCCAAAGCGCAGGCCTTGTGTTTCCTGTGTTCTTTTGGCAGCATGAGGGCAGGCACTCGCTGTGTGTTCCTTTCAGTGGGGAGTGGTGGAGCAGTCTGACTTTGCTGACCTGTTTAAAAAGGAAACCAAAGTAGATGAGAATGAGTATAACAATTATATGGCATGCTGTTTTCCAGTATTACCATAACGTTTTAAAGCAGTGAGCACCTAATTTGAGACTGTATTCCTGCGTATTTTACCTCCAATGTTAATTACTGTCTTGAAACACTTCAGTATTAAGGCACATTTTAAATATTAGTATGTTTGGAACACTGTAGGAGTTGAGGGTGAAAGGGATAACAAGCCTTCAACTTTGTCCTGGAAATGATGTCTTCATGTTGCCCAAAAGGGACGACAGCTAATGAGATGAGCTTGTCCTGTTGCTGCTGTCACCGTATCAAAACTAAATAAGTACAGGGTAGCTGAGTTGTCAGCTTAACATCTTTTTTGAATAAAAATTGATGAGAAAATATATGGGAGGAGAAACTAGCAGCAGTTATTTAGTGTCCTATCTACTTTGTTATAGTACACAAACACCAAACAATCCTGGCATCAGTAGCAAGTTGTTTTAATATGTAGCTAAATAATGTTTGTTTCAGTTTACAATAGAGGTTATAATGCAAGTGCCTATTCTAATGTAATAAGCACTCTTTCCAAATACAAATTTTCAAAGTTGTAAATAATGCTGAGCCACTTACTATCCAAGATTGAATTATATTGCATCATTATCCTTCCCAGCCTTCTCTGAAAATATGGTCTTGACAGTGTCTCCACATTTAGTTAATTTTGCTCTGCTTTTCCAGGATGGAAGGAAGTGTGTTCTAGAGCAGCTTGGAAGTGAAGTCACAGTGCTGTCGGGTAACCTTGTTGTGGTTTTTCAGTCCTCGCAGGTATTTCATTCTGTCATCTCAAATGGCTCTGCACCAGGAATACCGGTCTGAGTTGGAAGCTCTTCAAGCTGAGAATGGGGAATCAGTGTTGATCCTAGACAAATGTACAAATCTGTCAGATGTTCGCAAACGCTGTCACAGGAATCAAGTCTTTGATTATCCTCAAGTGCTTCAGGTAAGGCTGCCTCTCCTGCAAACTTCTCTCCCCCTTGGTCACTGTCTTAGCTGTGGAGCTGTTCCTGTTCAGCACTTGTCCTCCGCTGTATTTAGTTAGCTTGCTGACTATGATTTGAAACTGCATAATGCATTATGTTAGCTTGGATATTATATCCTAACTTTATTGTTATTTTTAAGAGAAGCAACAACTATGTACTCAAACTGATACGCAGACTATGCTGCAATTTGAAAACACTGCTTATGTGTAACAACTTAGTGAGGTTGGTCATGGTGGCCTTCCTGTAACAGGTGACAATGTCATGTAAACTTAAAAACATAATAGGAAGGTACTGACAAATCCAGCAGCAATGGGAGGAGAAGCTTTTGGAAGCCAGACAAAATTGCTCACTTTAAAATTGCTGAAAAGCATTGGAATCTACACCCTCCAGAATAACTGCCAAAATGACCTTCAGCAAGCATGAATTTGGAATTGATTTCTTACGTATGGCAGTCCAGGCCTTACTAGATGAAGCTTGGTAAAGACAGCAGCTTTGTCAATTGGAGGGAAGAAGAATGCTACATTTAATAAGAATTGGTCAGGTTATATTTTTTTGTATGCAGCTTAGTAACCTTACAAAATTATCCGTATAGATATGACCGGCTGGGCTAGAAGACTTGTCAGCATGCAGCTATGAAAACATTTAGGTAAAATGTGTTTCATGGCCTTGGCCGAACTTCCAGAGGCCTTTTGATGTGTCAGTGTAGATAAAACTAGATAGCGTTCTCAGAGCCCTGTGTCTCTTGGCAATTCACTAACAGAGAGGTGCTTTGGCATGCAGTGTGATGAAGTGAGTTATGCCATAGGCCACTGTGCTCTGTCTGTGGCCACCAGCACATAATCTGTCTTTGAACTTCAGCAAATGATGATAGAATAACAAACAAGCTGAGGAAAGGCAAAGTTTCCACCCCTCTTGTTATGTTTTGTAGGAAATATGTTTAAAATTCCTTCTGGAGGAGGGGGAAAGGAAGGAAAGGGTCACCCTGAGTCCTAAACTTTCTGCCAAAAGGGAGAAAAAAGTATTTGTTTGCTTTATTTCTGTAAATACAGACTGGATCGGTCAAGGATAGCAAGTCAGGGAATCTGTATCTATATCTTGCTATATATGATTTTATAACTCAGAAGAGAGCTGGCACATGCTGAGACTGTTAAAATACTTTCCTTTGCAGAGCCCTGCATCTCCCTTTGGAATGTCTGGCTGATAACAGTGGTGATGCGAGGAGATGTATTTATAGTAACCTTTGTCTAGACAGGAAAAATGGTTATCTAGGCAGATGAGCATGTGTGTCCACATGTGGGCTTCCTTTTTTTTTTTTTTTTTTTTTTTTTTTTTTTTTCCCCCTCTCCCAGACCTTACTAGAGTCTCTTCCACCTGCTGCCGTGTGATCTAGTGAGTCAGTGGTTAAAATGCTCCTTCCAGTCCCCACACCCTTTTCCTTCTCTTCCTGTCTGAGAGTGGGAGAAGGGGGGAGCCTGAGGACTTATATCACAGTTCATCCTTTCCAGCACTGACTTTACAGACTTCCTACTAGACAGGCTCTTGGGCTTCTGGGTTGCTAATGCTTCCTGTTTGCAGTCTTCTCTTGGATGAGATTTTCAAGGCTTTTAGTACTCTCTGGGTATGAACACAGGTCTTATGATTGCATTAGAAACAAGTGAAGAGCCAGCAAACCCCCTTGTATTTCCTAGTTCCATTTTGATGTTTTGCTGCTGTGCTGAGCCTTCTGGCTTCTTTTCCTCAGGCCACAGAATGCAAGCTGGAAAGATATTTTTTTATCTATGGGAGCCCCTGTATCAGCTTTATAATTTTTCTTTCTTAGTCTTAGGGATAGTACTGACTTGAGCTTTTTTCTGTGTTTGTGTAGCTGAACTCTACAAGCATTTATTTTGTGTTTTTGAACCTGTAGCAAGATTCCCCAGTGGCAATGAGAACTAAAGTCCCTATTTTCAGAGTGAGTGCAGCATAGTCAACAAGTCTTCTCCACTGCAGTTTAATCTCAGGGCTTTTTGTTGTTTGTTGTGAACATGAGTAAGTGGATTATATGACTTCTTTTTGCAACAACTTTTTATATCTTTGAAGCTCCCTTTAGCCATCCTCTTCCTGCCTTCAGCTCTTCCGAATAAGTAGTATTGATATAGTCAATCTTTCCTTGTAGATCATACTTTCAAGGTAAGTAGTGATCAGGGTTTTTTTTATCCCTGGAAGTGCATTGCCCCGTAAGGGAACCCACTGCTTTGCCTGAGGTCTTTATTATTATTGAGAAGAGTGAGTGATTCCATCAAGTCTCTTAGATTGTATTAGAATGCAAAAAGAAGGACAATCTGTGGGTGGAGTGGTTTGTTTTTTCAACAGCACAACATTGCTGACATGTGAATACCCTTTCTTTTCCTGGCCTTTTGTAGGAAATATCCTCTTCTACAAAGTGCAAAACCTAGCCAGTTACTTCACGCTTCATATCTGTGGAGTTGGTTATTTTTATCTAGGTGTTGAACTCGATATTTAATGGTATTTTTTTAGTCAATTTATCCACATAATGTCAAACTCTAATCCCATTATCCATTATGCTTGCTAATCCTACAAAATCATAGATCTTACCAGATCTAATAAGTGATCTTAATTCTGCTATTTGATTAACTAAGGGTCACATTGAATACTGTTGCACCTAGGAAAGATTGTTTTGTCCATCGTTGTTTTACCTGTGAGCCACCACTAACTGCTTTATACTTAGAGTTCTGTAACTGTAATTTATGCAACTATAAAGCCTATGAGAGCTTTATCTAGCCCATGATTTCTTAATTTGCCTATGAAAAAGCTATAAAAGATGCCAAATGCCTTTTAAAGTTGAGATATGAAATCTATTACTTCTCTACTATGCATAGAACTGGATTGCCCTATAATGGAATAAAATTAGATTGGCTTCATACAGTTTGTACTCAATATGTTTATTTTGATTGTTAATTGTCTTGTTATGCCTAACTTTCAAAATGTTTAACTTCTATTTCCCCTTGAATTTTCTCAATTAAAATTCTGAAGTTCAGTCATTAAACTAAAGCATAGAATAGTCCTACTAGCTGATTTCTTGTGTCTCCACTTATGATATTTTTGAGCTTCTGAAAGACAAAGTTGTGTAATTATTTTGAATTAGCTAATTATTCAGAAGACATTGGTTGCATGGAGCAAATCTGTTTTCCTTTTGACTTGTTTTTTTTTTTTTATGAGGAGGAGGACAGGAAAGCATAATACATATATGCGTACATATGTACACATAATACAAATGTACCATTTCCTTTTTTTCTCCCTCATCTGTGTGTTGGATACCATTTGTGGACAGGAATCTACGTTCTGTATCGTTCTACGTGGAGCCCGCCTGGGACAGGCTGTGCTAAGTGATGTTCTTCAAGCTGGCTGTGTCCCAGTCATCATTGCTGACTCCTACATTTTACCTTTCTCTGAGGTTCTGGACTGGAAGAGGTCTGTACCCTCACTATTGTACATCAAACCACTGCATAATAGACTTCATTGCACTCAGTGATTTGAATAAAATGTGTATGATGAGTCAAGTCTGCTGAGGGTTACAGGGAATAGAATACAAAGTGAGGTACATGTTGGAATGCAGTCTTCACCCTTGATATATTATGCATCAGAAATAGGAGAGGAAAACAAACAAGGCAGAGATGACAGAGCATTTAGTTATCCTATAGCTGATCATATTTTTTCTAAAACAGACTTGCTTTGTTATCTTGTGCTTGAATTCAGTGAGGACTGGTCTGCATTCAGGCTCTTTTAAGGAAAGTATATGCTAAAAATTGCATCGCGTAAATGCTAAATTCTCTATATTGTATCATGATTACTGAGTTAATCTGAGACTGAAATACGAAATCTGGAATTAAAGCAACTGATGATGATAACAGAAAGCTAATAATGAATTCCAGTTATTTTGTAGCTGAGTGTACTGTTAAGAGCTTACATTATTTTTCCATGCATAAACTATGCCCAGTTATGATCTTAGGATAATATGGACAAAAATTACTTGGTTGAATGTGTAGCACTCTGTATGCTATTACTGTTTAGTCACTCCAAAAATCTCAGCTGACAGCAAGTCAGCGGCAACCGAAGATGAGAATTCAGAATTTCTGGATCTCCATCCCTTCCATATTTATTAGATTGTCTGTACAGATCAGTCCATAGACTTTTGAGTCTATGGACTACCCATTATCTGTGGGCAGACTGGCTGGTGTTGTGAAGGAACTGCTACAGAATAATTAATTACACTGAGAGAAGACCACTTCT
This sequence comes from Chlamydotis macqueenii, assembly GCF_036417535.1. Lineage (NCBI taxonomy): Eukaryota > Metazoa > Chordata > Aves > Otidiformes > Otididae > Chlamydotis > Chlamydotis macqueenii. Next base: position 45,767,951 of record NC_141560.1, on the reverse strand, counting down.
TTCTGCTAATATCTTCTGAATGTGTCTTTTTGGATAGGACAAGATTCTGGGTTGGAAAAGCTGTTGATATCTTTTAATGTGGAACGTCTTTTGCCTCATCTTACTGTTCGTTTTCTCATTTTTGCTTATAGAGCCTCTGTTGTCATCCCTGAAGAAAAGATGCCTGAAATGTACAGTATTCTGCAAAGTGTCCCCCAGCGACAGATTGAAGAGATGCAAAGACAGGTAAAATAATGTACTATGTTTAAATTATTTTACTTTACTTACAATTGGAGTGTAGGTTCACACACCTGCTTTACTATGAAATCCGTTGGAATGCAGAAGCATCCATTGTCCTCTCATGTTAATATTTTGATCCTCTTCTTTCTTTATGGTAAGCGTATGCCTTCACCACTGCTTTTTAATGTTGTGTCTCTACCCATCACTGGTGCAGCTAAATGTGCTGAACAGCAGCTGTTGATCAGTACTACATTACCCGTCAGGTCAAGAAGTTAAGAATATTGCATGTGATTGTGATTGCGGAAGAACACTTCAGTAGGCAGGCTTTAGTTACTCAGAGTGAATTTCCTCCAGCCTACTATGTTAATGTACGTGCTGTTATGACATATATTATAGCATCCACAGTGATCAGTGCTTCCTCATCCTGGGTTGCAGCAGATCTCCTGAAACGTGAAATTGAGGTTTTGACTATCTGCTTTTTCATGTAAGGATCCTGTAGTATTTGCCATTAGTGGAGACTGCCAGTTTCGACCAATATAGTCAAACTCCACTTTAATTAATTTCACTTTTTCTTGTGTTGCCTCTGCTTTCTTAATGCACCCTGAGGTGGAAGTTCTCCCTGAATGCAGGTGTACTGCCTGCTCTCATGTATTAATATATTTCTGCTGAAATCACAATGTGTATTTGTTTCTTTTTTCTACATGGTATTTAAATCGTATTAAGGAAGAAGTTCAACAGTCTGTCTTTAGCTAAAGAGAAGCTTCAATTTGTAGATAAATTTTAATCACTGAAAATGTGAGGGAAGCATTAAGTCCAAAATGTTTTAAATATTTTAACTAAGTTGACAATTCCTCTGAGAGGGAGGAGGCCTGTTAGTTGTGTGAGGATTTTCACGAAGTGTGAAAAAAGTTTTGTTTTGAGATTAGGGGGCAGGATTCAACTAAGTTGTTCTCTTGGTTGTTGGAATATATAGCTTACGTTTTTGGGCTGGCAAAGAAGTAAGGTCTTAATATATATTGTAAACTTGTATCTAGGATCTTTCATCCTTGTCACCTTATTGTACCTGAGCATATATTGTTATAAGTTAGGGAGATGCTGTTATTGTTTTTCCTGATGTGGAACTGAGGCATAGAGTGTAAGAAGTAGGTCTGTAGGGAAAAAGTAAACTGTCTGATCTCATATGACTTTTAAAGACTCATGGGATTTCTGTAGTCAAATTTCTGTGAGAATTGTGAAGACATATTTCTGAAATGCCTTTACCCAGCCTTAGTGATAAAGTCGTCTTTTGTGTGGTCCTTGTAAAAAGCGACCCAAGGTGTGGTTTTTCAGAGTGTAGCCTACAGCACTCTAGCTATTTCTACCTAGACAGTGCTAAAAGCCCCACTTTCTTAGTGTATACAAATACTGGATAAGTGTGGAGAAAATAGACTCTCGAATTTAGCAGTAAAAATCTTTTCACACCTGAATTCTGTTGCCAGCTTCACTGTCTGTACAGAGAGAGTCTGCAAATATCACAGTAGCCGTCAGGGGTCTCCTTTCTCTTTAGTCCCTTCACAGTAATGAACCGTTTTGGTGGGGCCCCCTGGCAGCACCAAGTTGCCAGCAGGGGTGGCAAGTGAAAAAGTAACTTTGCTGTTACAGCTCCTAGAAACTTGATTTTGCTTTATTTTCTTTTTTTTTTTTTCTGACATGAACGTAGAGATGTTAACGCTAGGGAGTTTTGCCTAATAAAACTTTAAAACTGACACTAATAGTCTGTTAAAGTGTCCACTTATTTTTCTTGTAATCCATTTTACTAATATCATAAAATAATCTTTTCAGGATAGTGTTCTCCGTTAGAGAATGCACTTAACATTATGGACAGCTTAAACAGTGATTTTAAAGTATGAAACAAAACTAGTTTGGAAAAACAAAGAAACTGCCACTGACGACAAAAAAAAAAAAAACAAAACCAAACAAAAAAAAAAAACAACCAAAAAAAGAAACCCACTCCAACCAAACAAAAAGAACCCCTAAACATTCACAATAAAACAAACCAACAAACCCCCTCGTAATTCAGATGATCTATAAGATATCTATATCTATCTGAAACTCCATAAAATTAAGTTAAAATAGAAGATATTTTAATACCTGGAATGCAGTTCTAGTCTGTGTCTGGGGTGAATTTTGTTGTATTATAGATGATTTGCAGTAGTCATTGTTACTGGGTCCAAAGCATCACTGAACATGTTGGAAACTGGGATTCTATTGACTTGGATGTGAGAAGTATGTTTTTCTAAAGCTTCCTCTCATATCTTAATGCGTTTGTTGAGGCTGTAAGTTGTGTGTTTTGATAGTAAAAATATCAGGATGAAATCACAAGGTCTGTCTTTCTCTTGTCTTTGTTAATTTGTTTCTGTCTGCTGTTCTGTTTGTTTAGGATACTTAAATGTGTTATCTATACATTTCAAGTCCTGTCAGCCTTATTTACAAGGTAAAGTTGCAGTGTAAGTATCTGTGAAATTCCCTTGCTGGTGCATGGTTCTGTGTTCTAGCTGTCTGATACGGTGAAAAAGTACTTAGTGACTGATATTGTGTGGACTACCAGTAACCTGATTGCCTTTCCTCATTGATGAATATGCACTGATGTTCCATCTGTGCTGCAGATTTTTGTTTCCTTCCTCCTCATCAGTCTCGCAGTAGGGTGTATTTGTACATTTTACTTGCTGTCTTTCGATTTACGTGGTTTGGGAAAGTATGTTAGGACTTTTTGGCTAGACAAAATGTCTTCCTAGTTTTTTTCAGTTTCTTTACTTCAGTGACAATGTACAGGAATTAATGAATAAAGATTCGCAAAATAAAGCTAAAGTGGTGATAGGAGAAGAGATAATTTGAAGTTAGAATGAACCTTTTGAGGAGGCTGGTGCTAAGGGTAGTCCGGAAGCAAAGTGAATTTGTCACAGATGCTCTATTTTGTTTCTCGGACAAGGAATGAAACTATACTGGTACCCATTGGTAGAATGAATTTGCAGATGAACTAGAGTGATTTAGACATATTTTCAGATGTGATCTCTAGCAATTGTTTATTCTGTTGTAGCCATGGAAGGGCAACAAAAGCTTCAAAATATTCTGGCTTTGCAAGTAACCCATATTTCTCAATAATTTTTAAACTGCTTTATTTTGCTGCTTCAACTTCAAGGGCTAGGAACACTTGATATTCAATATTTTGATACTTGTTTTTTGTCAAGTTAACTGAAACTGATCTTGTGGTATGTTTGGTTTTTTCCAGTCCATTCTAGTTTTCACTGATCATTGCTCTTATCGAGGTGGAAGCAAAGATAGTGACATCACAATGATCATGTTCTTTCTTGTTTTTACATTGTGAAACACTCGGCGTTTGATATAACACTTACAAAAAGATTGGTCCACAAGTGATGTTAAAATGAGGGAAAAGTGATCTTTGCAAAGAGCTTTTATTAAAATAGGTATGAAAACTGTTTTACAATATCTCATTGTTTCCTTTGCAGTTAGGATATGTTTAGGTTTTATTTCAAAACATGTTTTTGTTGCACATAAAATTCCACTAGAGGAGACAATAAATTTTTGATAAAGACTCATGAAACATGCTTGGCCAGTACCTGCCAATTAACGTACTTTTTCAGTAAATTAAAAAACCAGTTGACGTGTTCGGACATGACTATGGTTGAGATCATCCTCTTTTTAGCCAAAGAGAACAAATCCTTGCTCTAAATTTCTCTTCTTTTTTAGTAGGATGAAGCATGCATTCATCATAACTATCAGACTTCCTGGATCTGATAACCTTTGTGGGACTGGAGCCTTGCTGTCCGACTACTTTGATTTCAGTAGTTTTCTTAATTATGACATAATTCATGTTCTTAGTTGGGAAACCTCATAATTAAAACAAATTTTGTTGTAAATGTTAGCTTGCTAGTTTGTTGATTAGATACTTTTTTTGCAGTATTTTATTGCAGTTGATTCCCTGGAGATCATGCATCAAGGTTAAAATATATACACACACACACATATAATACACATGCGCATACGCACGTATATATGTGTGTAGATTTTTTTTTTTCAAGTTGAAATAGATTATCTGCTTTTAATGAGTAAAAAATTCTCCATGGTTATTTTTGCTTTTTTTCTGGAAGTACTTTTAGCCATACATCTCCTGGAGAAGAGAGGAAAACTCTTAAAGAGAAGTCATTACTTTTAAAATATATAAGAAACCTGTATATGAAAATATTTTCTTATAGTTTCTACACTGATCATGAGCATCTCTCAATACTACCATGAAGAGGATGAGATACAGATGCTTTAGGTTTGGAGTCATCTGCTAGGATCTGTGGCTGGTATGACCTGGGCTGTGATTTCCTATAATACAACTTTGTTTTGCTCAGTTGTTTTGTCACACAGTATATGGTATTAACCAGGAAAGAGGCTTATGGGTTTGAGTGGAGCTGGAGTGTGGGAAATCAGAATTAATTTCTATTGTCCTGCCTGATTGTTCTAAGTAGATCTCTGGAGATTAGCCATATTAACTTATGCTTTTGTTGTTCAAACTTGCAGAACATTTTGCCGTCAACAGTTCCTGGTTCAGTTTCCTGTCTTTCCTCACAGAAGGGAGTAGTTTCTGTGCTCATAGCCTGGTCTACACTGTTATGAAAAATTGTTACATATTTTCAATGCTACATGTACAGCCTATGTCCATGAGAACTGTAGATTAGCATATGATAGCTCTTATAAACTTCAACATATTGACCATCAAAAAGAGTCTCTGCTAGTTGAGCTGCTAAAATTAATAGCAGTCTGGATGAAACTTATGCATCTCTGGGATTGCTGTCTTGTCTGTTTTCTACAGTAATGTTGTCATTCTCATTTTCTTTGAAGTTCCCTTGAACCATGCCCCTCTCACAAGTAGTTCCATATGGAGTATGAAACACTGGCAGAAGTGCCCAGAGGCAAGTCGATAAGCAGCTCAGCTGCACGGCTACTGATCCAGCAGACTTCATGCTGCATCCTTATGCATTTCTCTGCACCACAAATTAGCATCCAGGTAGAAGCAAGGTTCTGGAAGTGGAGGGGCAAGAAAAATAAGCAAATGTAATAGATGTATATGATAGTGAAATTTAAAGTTTTGTCTTGCTCCTGAAGAAGAGTGAAATAGGTAAAGCAAAAAAAGCAAACCAGAACTTTACTGGTATCTGCTTATCTCATGCCTTGTGTAGTTTCACTCTCAACAGAGGTTTTTCCTAATGTTCTGCTTTGAAAGCCTGTTAATCTCTAGGAACATATTTCACTACTATAGTTGATACATGAATGTCTTTAACTTGCATGACAGTTTTCCTCAACTTACATCTGAGCCTCTGTGCTTTTTTCCCCTTCTTTTTGTGAGATGAATCTATCTGAATACACAGACATTTTGTAAATGTTTTTCCTCACTAAATGTCAACATACTTGGAAGTCTTTTGACACAGATAGGCTCATTAAGGAACAGGATCAGAATATGAAGTACTATGCAATGGGAATAGAAGAGTTGTTCCTCTGTTTATTTAGGCATTCTTTCTCACTGAAGAGATTGTAGGTAAGGAGTTTATTTTGAAAAGAAGGCTTTGTATGCCTGTTCCTTTTTGACTTCGTAACACTCCCCACCTCCCAAAAATAAAACTGGAAGACTGGGTGACTTTGTGTGCTCTAATGGTACAAGAATGAAGAGCTAGTGTTCTTGAGTGCAGGAATTCTTTTCATCTTGGTTTCCTAGGGAAACAAGGGTATGATCACATACAATGTGCATGCTGATTTCTCTTCTGATTTCTGTTACTGCCCAGTTTCAACCAAACTTAGAGAGGTGAAGATATTTGAGATAAGAAATTCCATAAAATTAAGTAGCTGTGTAGAAGGTAAGCACCCCAGAACAACATGACTTTTTAAGGGAAAATTTGCAGCTCAAGCTAACAGTAATAGCAAAATCCCTTGCAATTACCCCTTATGAATGATTCTGCTTTGGAAAAGGTTTTATTTGGAACTAGTGCATCTTAGGCGAGAGAAATACAGGTACAGCATGACCAAATGATAAAGTGACAAATGAAATTCGGTATATAAAGTAAGGGATATATGCAATTTAAAACTGTTCTCTTAGGCAGTGATAGCCTCTCAGCTAACTGCAGTCACTTGGAAAAGAGTTCTTAGAGCTGTAATAAATAGTTATGTAAATATATAGATTCCATAGTGAGTTATGGTAAAAAAAATAATATAAAGAATTTCTAGAAAAGAAGTAGAGAACAAAATGGAAAATACTATGCCACTGTGTAAATCTCTTGTATGTCTGTGCCCTGAAAAAGGTCCATAGTTATGGTTCTCCCATCTTAAAAAGGATGTAATAGAACAAGGGTGATCAAAAGTTTCATGAGAAGACTGATTAAATAGCCTAACACTCTTCATCTTGAAAATGAATGATTGGGGATAGAGGAGGAGCAAGAATATAATACAGAACTATACAATAAGAAAGTCATGAAGAAAGTGAGTGGATGTGTCTGTACATTGTTTGATACAATTTCATTTGATGTTTCCTAGGACTTGTATTATTGCTAATAATGATCTAAAAATTGGTCTTAAAAAAAAAAATCTTTTCCCAGAAGTAGTAAGTAGTCATTGCTTCAGTGTTTTGTGTGAGTGAAGGGGTTTTATTGGCACAAAGGGTGAATGAAGAAATGTAGAGAAGGAAAATCTGTCAAGATGAATGGAAAGATGTACTGTCTGGCTTGAGGAGTTCCTGAGTTGCGGACTTCTGGAAGCTGGAAAGTACTTCAGGGAAGTGGTGGCATACACTTTCTGTGTCTGTGTGGGGGAGTTCCTAAGGTACCTGATGCAGACCCTTATCACAGACAGAATACAGAAGTAGAAGGCCATTTAGTCAGACCTGGTGCAGTCGCAGTGATGCATCTTCAGGACTCAGGTTTGCAGGAGACCTTGTATTATAATGCCTCGTGGAATAACCTTGTCATGTCCTCAGTGTTTTCTTAAGTGCATCTTAACTTCACTGACTCCCAAACACTCCAATGAGAGAATATTGACTGTGATGTATAGTTTTCTCCTTTGTATGAATGGATAATTCACTTTCCTGAAGTCCCATAAGGTACTCTCTCAATTAGTGGCCACACAGGATTCTTTATTTTTATTAATTAAAGTTTTAAATAACCACAACCTCTTGTCTTTACAACTCATGTGGGCACCTAAAAAGGGATGTAAGTTCAGTTTAAAAAATGTGGATAGAAAATATGTAGTTTGCAATGTTTATTCCTACAGTCGGAATACCTGGACAAGCTATTGTGTTTTTTCTAGTGGATGTCTCATGTGCTGCAGCCCTGACTTGAAGAAAAGTTCAGACTCTGGGTCAAGCAGAGCTGAAGACACATGCATAAATCAATGACTTGTTTTAGTGGCACGTTAAAACAACATGAGTGGCTGGTTTTTCTGACCCCTCCTCCCTTTCATTTAATGTGCTGCTTTGGCTCTTCTTTAAAGAGGGCTCTGTAGAGTAATTTCAACTCTTATCAGCTTGCTGACAGCTATATGAGCCTTTCTGCTGGCTCCAGGCAATCACTGCCGGCGTGTGAAACATCCCTTTCTTACAGTGAAATGGTCCTGGATAGAGTTAAAGCAAATGAGTGGTGGAGTTTTCCTGTGGGTGGTGCAGCTCACATAAAAGAGATGGGATTTAGTTCTTGTTAGCCAATTAAACAGAACTTCAGTTCAATATCTGGACACTGGAAGCTCTTTGAGCATAGTTAGATTTTTACAAGTCTTTTTAATGAGAATATTCAACTTCCAGCTGCAGTTCTTTCCCTGACAGGGGACAGCTTCTGTCTCAAGGTTCTTTAGACTCATCATTATCAAATTCAAACGAACTTTCATCTGTCCACCATTTGCAGCGTTTTAAGGAGTGCGACTGGAGAGGCTAACCCTGCTTTAATCCTCCCAGAGTGCTTCAGTGGAGCTCCGGGTCCCCCATAAATGTCAGGCATGGACAATTTGCCATCTTATCAGATGCAGTGAAGTTAGGTCCAGCCCTCTCACCCCTCCCCCAGAGGAAAGATTTGTTGCTGCAAACAGCAAAGGAAAGAGAAAACTTTTTCCTGGCTTACTGCCAGGATCACCAGGGGAGTTGTAGAATCCTTGGCATTTATATATGAGACTTGCATTGCTCCCCTCTCCCCTCTTCGTTTGTGGGGGGAGTATCCTTATCCTAGATTCTTTTTTCCTGTTGTCTGTCCTGCCCTGTTGCTTTCCCAAATGAAGAAAACTGTTTTCATGCTTGTTGTATTGCAGAGTGGTCTTTGTGGCATCTCTGAGAAAGAGCTCAGAAATTTGAGAGCGATCAGCACCTCAATGAGTAATTTTTATAGCATGTGGTCGTGCTCCATTTGTATGTAGGTTTGCAGCCTCTAAACAACAAAAAGTTAAACTTCAACTGTAAGGGGGAAATTATGCTATTTTAAGGCAATAGTATTTTTTGGGTTTTAAGGTTAGATTTTGAGAGTCTATATATTGTTGCAAAGTGGACTTTTGGTACTTACCCTTTGCAGATTGCTATACACAGCTTGGATAGACTACAGATAAACCCAGATGATCCAAAAATTGGAAAGACATGTACTTCTTTTAGAATATTTGAAAATGTTCTGTGTCGTGCACGTAAAGCAGTTAGCTGCAGGTATTGGATGATTAAGCATCTCTCCTGGTGTTTGACTCATTCTTTGTTACTCTGCTCTCCCTCTGCTGCTATTTATTCTGTACCACACCACATTTCTTTATCAAATTCACTTGCTCCACTTAACCCTTCATTATTGAAAGTGTTACAACTTCATCATTTGCCTATATAGTGTAAATACACTGCATTGCTGTAGTAATTTGTATGTGGATATATTAAATAGTAGTAGTAAATACACCTTGGTCTTGTATCTGTTTTACTGGTGAGTGGATAGAGGCATAAATAACTTGTACAAGGTCAAATCACAGTATTAGAAACGGAATTTAGAAGTCCTGGGTCCTGTTTTTATGACTAAATCAAATGTATCTTACAACACAGAACGAACGATTGGCTTGTAAGTTACAAAGGTTTTACATCTTCTATGGAAACACTCTTGACTGTGCTACCAGGTAATCTTTAGATGGCTTTTCCTTTAATCTTTGTCTGTAATATATATCTAACAGTTTCTTAGATGCCTGTATATAGGAAAATTATGTATCTTTGTTACAAATGGAAAAGTGGGCTGTGCTAGGAATACACTAATGCCCTTTGGCTCGCAAATGGTGTAATCTATATCTGGGGTTGGCACTGTGCTTTTCTCTCTGCTTGCTCTTTCCCCCCAGCCACCCGCTCCCCCCCTCCCCCATCCATTAGCTGACAGTTTTGAATGCTCTTTAGAAATAAAAATGGCACCTGGCATTAGTTGTCTTTGAATACATATTCTATCTTGGTGGCTTAAATCTGTACAGATGCTCTGGAAAGGAGGATTATAGAGGATGTGCATATTCTAGGATACTAGTAGTGGAGTAAGGAATTGTGGATAGAAGTTGTTAGGTTATGGTTAAGCTTAAGAAATACTCTTCCTTGCAACCAGGCTCAGCTAGTAGTGGAATTCTGGTTCCAGGTGGTCCACAGAATACTTCATCTCAGTTCCTGTTAAGGCATTGGGAGAAACTTTCCTGATCCTGCATCTGATGATTAGGTTAAGCCTGAGCGTGCATACAACACCCATTAACCAACTGTCTGAAATGCTTCAGTAAGGTAGCAGCACCAAGCCCAAGCTCTGCGCTTTTTCTCTCACTACTTGTTTTGTTTCTAATCTGTTCCTCCCTGTGTTTAGTAGCTGTTGCTTCATGGAATGTCCCGAGACGCGAGTTCCTTCTATTTCAGAGGCCATGTTTTATATATATGAAAGAGAGAGACATAAAAATGTGTTCTTTGTTGTATTTTTAATTGTCCAGGTGAAGCAGAAGATTAATGCAGAATAAATACACAAATGCTGGCCAGTGGTGTACTTTCCATCTTTTTTAGGGTAGCAATGACTTCTGTAATAAGCTTTAATGTCAATCTCTGAGATTACTTCTCTTTTTACAAAATCTGGCTTCATGCAGTAAAGAATATTCCTCTTTAGCATGCTGCTTCAGGTGTTTGCCAAGAAGAAATAAATAACTCTTCCTGACGTCCATCAGTTATTTTGTCCATGTGAAATTATTTTCAGTCCTGTTCTGTTGCAGTGTTACCACCACATAGTGTTACCACAGCCAGCAATTATTAATCACCTTATCTATTTCGACAGCCATACAGCTATGCAGTTTGAGTCATGAAGGATGAGGTATAAACTTGAGCTAAGATCTGTTATTTGTAAGATGTAGAGGAAAAAAGCAGCACCCTGTCCTAAACTGAATTTTTCCTGTAGATATGGAGAAGAACCCTGTGACTGCCGGTCCTTCAGCTTTTATCCTTACAGAAGTCAGTAAGGTATATCTGTAGTCAATCAATGCTGGCAGTAATGTCTGCGGTTAAAGTTGTTCAGTGTTGAGAACTGTGTGTATGAAGGTATGTGTATGTTTATGCTTGTATGAAATAGAACTATATATCTTACAGGAAACTGAGCAAACATGTCTTCATCAAAAGGGGCAAGTTCTTCCTGGTATAGAGCTTAAGCTCTGAAATTGAGGTATGTGCTGATTTTTGACTGCTATAATATGGTGGTAACCCTACCTAGATTTTTTTTCTTGCTTCAAAAAGCTATCCTTTCATGTGTGTGATTGGCACTGGGCTTGCTTTGTGTTTAGCTTCTCTAATCAAGGGGTTTTAAGCTTCTATTCTCCCAGCATTAGTACAGCAGTCATGGGAAATCTCAAACAAGACAGATCTTGTTGCACCAGTTGACACAAATAAAAGCAGTTGTGCTTTTATTTATTTATTTTTGATGCTGGATGCTGATTAAAAGTTTCCAGGCATCCTTTAGCCATGTTGTAAAGCCAATCAGCAGAGAGCAGGGCAGCTGCTGAGGAGGGGAGAAGCTGGTGGACATAGGACAAGATCACAGTGGGAAACATCAGTGTATGTAACTCAGAAAGCTGGGAAAGGTGTAAACAGATCCCCAATTTATCTGTAGAGTGGGCTCTCCAAACACTGTTTTATTGGCCAGTGGCTCCTGCTTTACTAACCTCTAACCTCTGTGATACTCAGAGGTGCTGCCCACCAGCCAGCCTTGTCTTTGAACCCCCCTTGGCTCCTGCCACCTCAAAGACTTGCAGTCAGATTCCTGTGTTTTGCTTGGGACCTCACCTCTCAGCAGGATGCCTGCAGCAGGGAAAACCGATCTACCCTGAGAACATAGATGTATTTGAAGGCAATACCCCTGAGACTAGAAACCTATTGCTTTCAGTTTCAGGAGCTGTCCATCATTTGTCAAGAAATGTGGCTAAAATGTACTACCCAACAACCCTCCCGCCCCCGCCACCCCAACTTGCGGTCGTATAGTTGTTGCATGTTCCCTCCATACACATATTTGTTCTCTATTATTTTCAGGACTGCTGCTGAATCAATGATAGCGTAAGTCTAGCTCACTGTAGGTCTGGTTGCATGACGTTAACAGGGAGTGTGCAAAGGACAGACTCATCCTAAAAAGGATGCTACAGATCCAGGTAGTTTTGACTACTCCCCAGGTTAGATGTGCCTCCCCCTTCACAGTGACAGCCTGGTGAAACTGGAGTAATTAGGGAGCCCTACAAACTCCTGGAAACTGAGAGAGTATGGGCTATTTTGTGTTTCTTTACATCATTGTTTGTGATGATCATGTAGCTATGACTATCTAGAAGCTAGAGTCAGATCTAAATTACTCTTACAGCTGTGTTGTTTCTGTGGTGTCAGCACATGTCATTTGCCTGTAAATAGGAAGACTGAACTGTAAGCTTTGTGGGAGCAAAGAGGATTCAGTAAATGGTAGCCATTTTTACATTACATGTTTTTAAAGCTCTGAATGCTTTATGAAACTGCTTTTTTTTTTTCCTGCTCCTGCTTCTTTCTTTGCTGACTCTGTCTCCATGCTTTGTGACGGTATTCCCAGCCACAGCTGAGAATGAGCTGGTCCTTTGCTGCTCGTAGGGCTGATATGTATTTGTTGGCTCCACAACTGAAATGTATTTTGGCAGTGGATTTGTGGGGTGCTAGGACAGTAAGTCGGATTTCCTGTCTGGTGCAATGCTACCTTCTGCAACAGAGTTGTGAAGTTGACATACTCATTAATCAAAGAAGCAGGTTTGAGGTGCAGAGATGGGTGGAGGGAGGGGAGAATGCGAGTGCTAAGTGCTATTTTTATCTATTCAGGTCTTGTGTTCTTGCTATTTCTAAAACAAAGTTACTATCACTAGAATGAGAAATAGCATAAATCTGTATTTTAGGAGTAAAGATAATGCAAGATTTCAAAACCATATACAGTGTTACCATTTCATGAGAGAATGAGAACTATTCTGTTAAAAATAAATTTTTCTTTGTCATATATTTGAGCCAGATTTTAAGCAGAACAAGGCTGTTCTTCATAACAGAAGATGAAAATCTTAACGAAACAAAACAAACACCCAACTAAACAAAAAAAATCCACAACCCAATTGAAATCAAAAAACCACCCCAAACCAAAGAAAAAAACCAAAACCCCCTCAAATTATCTGAAAGTGTGGAAGCGAGACTCAGAATGTTAACTTTAACAGGTATACTTCAAAGAACCGTTTTTATATATGCATAATGTGTGGTGTTGTACATATGGATTACTACAATTGATATAAGTGATTCTTTTTAAAGCACCAAAGAGGAGAATCTGAAGAAGTCTGCGGTGTGAGAAACTTAAGATTTGTATCTGAGCTTGCACTAACATTTTCCTTTACCCTTAGCTCTTATGAGTCAGCATTTGTCAAGTAGTTTACAGCAATAAAACTGAGAGCCAGTAGAAGTGAATTACTCCCAAGTGGCTGGTATCTGAAGAGTAAGGCTAGCATTTTGAACTCTGACCTCTGTCCCCTTATGAACCAGCAGCTTCAAAAAGAAAAAGAAAAAAAAAGAAATTTGGGTAGTGGAAAGATTTAGTTTTCACTGCCAGTTGTATCTGAAGTAGGCGAATGTGCTTGTTTCATGGCTGAAATTACTACGGTGCAGAATACTGAGCCAGGCCATTAAATCCACTCTGTTTTACTTTCAAAGAGATATTTTTTGAGACTGAATTACAATAAAAAACACCACAAAAATGTCTGTTTAGAACCTTTCTTAAAATGTGTGACCATAATGATACAAATTATTGTTTTGTTTGCTCATCCTGCAGAAGCATCTTGTAATTAAGGAATATTCCTCTATAGGCCACTCATATAAGCTGTATATGTTAAACAGATGAATATTTTCAGGGCTTTACTTAAGAATCATGCATAGCTCAGAAACGAGAATTGAAAGATGAAATTAAAATTCAGAAATAAAATTAAAAGAATGTTGTCATGTTCCATTAGAAGCAAGCTTTGCCTAAACTGCAAACAACTGTATGTGCCCTGCATTGTTCTACTGCTCGTTCCCTTTTTTTTCTGGAGAAACTTGTGATTTGAGCCTTGGGAAACCCAGTGTTGAACTATGGATTAGTCTTCAACTGAACTGATCATACACCCCCAAAAGTGCAATTCCTTGCTACCCTCATTTTTTAGTCTTAAAAGTGGCATGCTGATGTTATGAGCACTGTTTATCCAATGCCTACACTACTGCTTTTCTTTGAAGGCCCTTGTTGACAAATAGACACCACACAACCAGCTTAGGTCAGATTTAAAAGATGCTTTTAATCTAATCATCTATAAAACATGAAAATAATTCAGAAAGCTTTTCAGTTTTAGACAAGTTAGCGTGATTTTACCAGTATTGCATTGGTTTAATGGATTAACTCTTAAAATTCCTACATAGCAGTCTGTGTATGGGGACAAGAATCTAATCTTTACTTTAGGATTGTGATTTCTAAAGAGATTACCTCTTGTTTTGGGTAGTTGTACTAGAACACCAAAAGTGAGCCAACTTTTCAGAACATGACTCTTATATTTTTCCATAGCTTGAAACACATGAATTATTTTTAAAAAATGTACCCTACTTTCTTGTTTGTTCTCACTTCGAATCTTTGTGCCTCTCTAGCAAAATGAGAGGACCATCAGATCATTTTTGAAGGCAGGACTTTAAGGGAAAGATGGGTCATGGTCCACAGCTAGTCACTTACTCTGTCCTCTCATGCTCCTTTAGTAAGAGGTGAACAGATTGTTCAGGAGGTATTTTAAGGTACGAGAGCTCTGAATTTCTGTCTGAATGATGCTATTTTTTTCCTCACTGATTACAGAGAGGAAATTGAGCCAGCCAGCTTTAGGTGTGTTGAACTTGATTATGTGATATTGTTATGGGTCCTAAACCAAGTAAGCGCTTTTGTACTTTTTTCTTTTTTAACCCAATTTCTTATAACTTTCTAGAAGCAACAAATTACTATCTAATTCTTAATAGTATAAAGTCTTCCAAGGGTTTCTCATAAGCCCGTGTAAAGAAACAAAAGATGGCACTGATTTTAGGTGGTCCAACTGGTGTTATCTTTGCTGAAGAACTCTGTACTAAGAGGGATATATGTATGTGTGATTGCTGTGGTTTAACCCCAGCCAGCAACTGTTCTGGTTTTGTTAGTGAGGGGGGGCCTAAGGTGGTAGCTTCTGTAGGAAACTGCTAGAAGTTGCTCCCCTTTGTTCAGTGGACGCGGCCGGGCCTAGGGCGGACCCGCTGCTGGCCAAGGCCAAGCCAATTGGTAGCAGAATGTCCCGTGATAACGCCTCTGCGATAACGTATTTAAGTAGGGGAAAACAGGAAAAAAAGGAGGAGAAGATGTGAAGCAGCTGAGCGGGGGGCAGAGAGGGGGAGGCACAAGCCTTGTGGGCCTTGCAGGCCTCACCCTCTGGCCTCCCGCCAGGCAGCCGACTGGGCCCAACTCGGCCCGGCCTGGCTGCAAGAAGTGGAGAGGAGATGAGAAGTGAATAAGATGTAAAAAGGATCCTGAGAGATGTCTGCCAGCCTGTTGTGAGGAACAGCTGCAGACGCCAAGGGCAGTGAAGAAGGAGGGGGAGGAGTAACATGGCTCCTGGCCAAGATTCCTCGGCAACTCGTGGTGAAGACCATGGTGGAGCGGGTTGTCCCCCTGCAGCCCATGGAGGTCCATGGAGGGGCAGAGATCCACCTGCAGCCCGTGGAGGACCCCACGCCAGCGCAGGTGGAGGCCTGAAGGAGGCTGTGGCCCATGGAGGGCCCGCTGGGACAGCTGTTCTAGAGGGACTGCACCCGTGGAAGAGATGACCCACGCCGGAGCAGTTTCACGAAGGACTGTGGCCCGTGGGAGGGACCCCATGCTGGAGCAGAGGAGGAATGCGAGGAGTTCTTCCCCTGACGATGATACAGCGGCGTAAAACAACGCGTGATGAACTGACCGCGACCCCCATTCCCTTCCCCCCCCCACCCCGTGCTGCTCGGGAGGGGAAGGTAGTAGAGATAATGTTAAGCCCGGGAAGAGGGAGGGGTGGGGGGAGGTTATCTTGTTCCCTGTCTCATTCTCCTGCTAATTTTAGAAATAAACGAGTAGTTTTCCCCAAGTCGAGTCTGTTTTGCCAAGTCGAGTCTGTAACTTTAAGGATTTTTCCCCGTCCTTATCTCAAACCTTGAGCTGTTTTTCTTATATCATCTCCTCCTATTCTCTCAGAGGGTGGGGGGAGCGAGAGACAGACTGCGTAGTCTGGTCCTGATCGGGGCTGAACTACGACAGCAACTAAGTGCCATGCAGCTGCTTGCTCATCCACCCCCCTCCCCCAAGGTGGGAGGAGGGAACTGGAAAGAAAGGAAAACTTGTGAGTTGAGATAAGACAGTTTACTAAGACAGCAAAGGAAGAGATAATACTAATTTTATATATATAAATAATTTTAATAAAATATAGGGATAATAAAATATACAAAACAAATTATGCTCAATTTCTCATCCCCCAAGAGCTGATACAGCCTGTCCTGAGCAGCGATCACAGAATGATCCTGAGCAATGATCTTGGAACTGCAGTTTCCTGAGAGAGAGTTAGTTGCCCATCAGCCATCCCGCACTTACATACTGAGCATGACATCTATGGTGTGGAATACTTCCTTCAGCCAGTTTGGGTCAACTGTACTGGCTATACTCCTCCCAGCTTCTTGCACCTGCACATGAGCTGGGAACCTGGGAAGCTGGAAAAAGTCCTTGATCTCTTAGCAACCACTGATAACATCAGTGTATTATCAGTGTTCTTCACATACCAAATCCCATACTAAATCTGAAACACAGCAGCTACTTGAAGGAAAATTAGCTTTATCCCAGCTGAAACCAGGACAATATCCACCCCTTATTCTGTGTAATTTTACATCATGCTCAGGTCCCATACTTTCCAATTAATCACTGATGTTTTTTCTGTCTTTGGTATATACAGACAAGTATCATTCCCTTAGTTATGGCCACCCCCCTAAAATGTCTGTTGAGTTCATTTTGTCCATGACTTTGGGCTCCATCTGTCATAACAGTCTTTCAGGGCAGGAGAGATGGTGTGTGCTGTTGGATGCTGCATCTGAAGCTCAGAGCTGGCGCATCTGGCATGGCTGGTGAATCATGTTCACGGTCAGCAGGTTGAAGCTGTCGATCTTGAGGGAGTTGTTGGATATCAGTTGCTGAAGCCAGTGCCAGTTCCATTACTGCTGCACTTTGCTTGGTTTCATCAAAGTTTGTTCTTCATTAATCTGGTGATTGCTTACTGTAATACTTTTGACATGACATATAACAACTATAGAAGTGATGTCATACAGTATTATTAGCAATTAACATCATATAGTTCAAATTATTGTCTTTTTTTCACCCAAAATGAAATCTCCTTGAGGTACACATTGGACTTTGCCATCCTTCTGCATCACCCACCAAGTGCACCCACGTGCAAGAGCAATCCTGCGGTCGGGTTTGCCTTTTCCTGAGGTAGGAATAACCCAGACTGTCTTCCCCAGCATATTTTTCACCTGCACCACAAGGACTTTATTCCATTCTACAGTACGTAAATGTTTTGGGTAGGGCTGGCTCCAGTGGTAAATCCCCTTGTGTTGATGAACCAGGTGGCTTTTGCTAAACGTTTATCCCAATGTTTGAATGTCCCAGTACCCATTGCTCTCAGTGTAGTTATTAACAGTTCATTGTACCTTTAAATTTTCCTGGAGGCTGGTGCATGACAGGGGGTGTGATATACCCACTTAGTGCTGTGCTCTTTGGCCCAGATGCCTGTGAGGTTGTTTTGGAAATGAGTCCTGTTGTCCGACTCAATTATTTTTCGGGTGCCGTGTTGCCATAAGACTTGCTTTTCAAGGCCCAGGATAGTGTTTCAGGTGGTGGCTTGGGGCACAGGATATGTTTCCAGCCATCCAGTGGTTGCTTCCACAAGCACATGGTGCTTGCCTTGGTGGGTTTGTGGGAGTGTGATATCATCAATCTGCCAGGCCTCCCCATATTTGTATTTCAGCCATCGTCCTCTATACCAAAGAGGCTTTAACCACTTGGCTTGCTTAATTGCAGCAATTGCTTAATGTTTCACAGTCATGGACAATGCCCCAGCCAGTGTGAAAATGGTTATACTTCAGGTCCTCATAAACTTTTTCAAGGCATTTTAGAAACTGAACTCCTGCAGTGGGGCAAAATCAGCATTATGGCGCCTGACCTAAAAGCCGAGAGAAGTGGTGGTTTATGGGCAGTTAACTTTTACTACTCTTTTCTGAATCTTGTTTTTTCCCGTTTTGCTAACTTTACCAACTCCCGTCAAATCACAGGCTGTGAAAAAGGGGAGGCTAGAAAGTTTCTTTCACGGACTGTTTTCCTTGATCTAAATGCTGCAGAAAATATTCTTTCCTTGCCTCATGCCCAGTGTTTTTCTTTTCACAAACTAATCAAAAGATTTACATTGATCTGTCTTGCACTCTACGCTGGAGCACCATTAGTGGCATTAACACTAGAACTTATAAACATTATATGAATGGACTTTGTAACCTGATGCTATGCTGGCTTGTAAAGAGCTTATAAAGAGATGCTAGGCCCCCAAGTGTGTTTATTTCTAAGGTAAGTAACACCTTACCTAAATAAATATTACTTTCTGTGAGTAGGCTACCCTATTGCTATGTGTTGCTGCCTTTTGTCTCCTGTGAAAATAACTGCAAATGCTTCCGTCCCAAGGTCTTGCCTGTACCAGTACGTGCTGAATATTGGCAGTTTGGTTTATTCATAGTCCACCTGAACAAAATCCTGGAACTGAAAACAAGTGGAATTGAACTTCTGGGTTGGATGCTTGCGTACTTGCTTCAAGGAACGCAAGATTTCCCATACCATCTACAGTTTCAAGGAAGAAGACTACACAAAGTTGCTAAACTTTTCTTCTGTCTTACATATACTACTAGTGTTCCTCAAATCATACATATGTATTTGTAGAGATAAATTAATACCTTTACATTATATTAAGCAATTATAGCCTTTGCAGAAAGTGGTGAGTTTTCATGCCTGATTTAGTGAGAATGCAGCAGTTAAAACAGGGGTGTGGAGGAAGGGGGAGAGAAAATTTAGAGCTACCTACTGGCATGTCCGTATTTGTGACCTTGGTCTGCAGAGCTCTCCTCTTGGAGAGAGGGGAGAGTTTTGTCTCCAGGTCCTTCAGTATTTGGCTTTCATGGTGAGGCTGTCTTGGCTTTGTAGAATTTTTTGCAGAAATTGAATTCAGGCATGGGGAATCTGTTGTATTATAAAAGTTTCCAGTCCCTTCCAGCCTGTTGGGCAACCCAATAATATAATGTATTTCTCATTCTCAGTCAAGTAATTCAGTACTGTACATTTGACTCTTCCACACATTGGTAACACTGTTACAGAACGTAACACTTTTTTGTCTTTCATCTTTGATCTATCCTAGACTTTCTATTTATCTAGAAATTTAGAAGAGAAAGAGAAGCTGTGTTTCTTAAATACCTGTACACAATTCCTGGTAAGCCATACACCCAGAACGAGATCCTGTAGGTTAACATACGTTCACCTGTGTCGTTTTGGCACTTGTACAAAGTACACATTTGATCTCTATTTGCAGTTTCGATTGCCAGTGACCTAAGCAATATTTAGGTGTATACGAAGTTAGCATTCGCTACAAGTCTGTGGTCCACGTAGTGTGTTTCCTTAGAAAACTCTGAAACCTCATTAAGCGGACTAGTAGAGTACTAGAAGTTAATTTCAGTTCAAGTTGGAAGGAATGGTAGCTTGGCCATATCATAGTTGCAGACTAATAATTGTGTATAATCAATACTATGTGGAAGACAAGATAAATAATTATGTATCATTTCAAGATCCTGAAAGGCTTTCAGGTAGCTCTAATTAGTATGTTACGATTGCAGTAGCTCACAAACATTACCCAGTGTATTAAAGCTACTCTTGAGTATGTAGCCCTTAGTCTTCTGAATTCATAAATTCTTTTTTTTTTTTTCTTTTTGTTCTTGTTGTTGCTTTTCTCTCCTGTATCCCAAATGTGCTCATGGGATTTTTATCTTTCCCGGGTATTTGTTACTTTCCAACATAAGCTTTTCAACCACACCAAGTAGAGCAGAAAATACATTTCAAATGGAATCGACATACATCTTCCCAATAGAAAAGTTTCCCAAAATGTTTAGTAACTTAACATGCTGAGCAGCAGACACTAGCAAGCCATGTTAATCAGTTCTGCTTTATAAAAGCAAACAAGGTGGGGAGGAAGTAATGAGACCCTGAAACATCTGTTTGGAGACTTTGAATCCCCTTAGAAGGTTTTGAGTTCTGCCTTAAAGAAACACAACTCCAGAAAATTACAACCAACTGTGGGAACATTTTCTAGCTCTTTACAAAAAATTAATTACATAAATATTAGTCTATAAAAAGTAAATTCCCTCTGCCCTCTTCTCCAGTTTTGCTGCTGGTGTAAAGGTGTAATCTTACCTGACATTGCAAACACTCTTTCAGCAAAGCGAAGCTAGGTCAGGTCCATCCTAGTTTTGCCGAAGGAGTAAAACCAGCTTTGATTGTTGTGAAGCTACGTAATCATAGATATTACAGTATTAATAAAGAATCTTAGAGTTAGAACAGTATAGGAATACTATCATTTAATAACAGTGAAATACATGGTCCTGTTTGTATTTCACAGAATTAATAGTTACTTAATTGCTTTATAAAGTTATGTGTTAAAAGGCTATATAAAGTAATTTCTCCTTCCTACTTAGTGCTGTTTGTATCAGTTGTTCTAAACTGTTATCTCTTGTGAAAATGAAATTTAAAATCTATCTTCTTAGTCTTGTTTATTTAGGATACTTTAATATAGAGGTTCACTGTTCTGGGAGATGTTAACTCTTACTCTACTTCTGGTTTTTTTTTTTTAAATTGGTTGCTACTGAGTTCTGGATAATACATTTTTCTTAAGAAATGGAGCATAGGGAAAGGAATACTTAAGTCTGCTTAGCATGTAATGTTTGCTTCATTTATTATCTTTTTGGTATTTTAGGAAGGCAGACATTATTCTCTCTTACTTGTTTATATAATTGTTCTGCTTTTACGGTTGGATGTAATATTCATTTTGTTCTATGTTCTTGGTAATCAGCCTGTTACCTAACTGTTAAGTGTTACTAGGGAGAGGAGTAAGGAGAGAGAAGTGATTCTGTTCTAGAGTGAAATTGCTTTACACTGTCTCTGAATGACAAGCTCCAGAGAAGTGTAACTTTTGGAGCTGCTTATCAGTCTCCTTAATAAAATTTTGAAATACTCTGAAGTGATAAGGCTTATGGTTGTTAATATTTTCTCACAAGAAAAATAGTGCTCCAGAGAGCACTTGTCTCTTTCCTAGTTTGTTTAAATTCTAACATGGATTTTTTCATCTTAAATATTTAACAGAACTATTCTGAAGAACCTGTTTTACAAACTACCCACAGAGTTTTAGGGTCAGTGTTTCGGCAACAGGTCTTTAGTTCTGAATCACATAGCTTACATTCAGTGGAAAGTACAGGGTAGCATACGTGTGAATATGTGCCAGTTTGCTTGTGATTTTGCATTTTCCCTAGTTGTAGTCTTTCCTGAACCCTGTTATTTAGCCCAGGAATGCTCCAGCATGAAGTGTGCATGTAGGAATCACTCTTTGTGTTCTATTAAAAAGTAATGACCTGCAGAGTGAGACACACTGTCAACTTATTCAGAACTGCTAAACGAGTTATTTTTGGTTCATCTTGAAGTCTTTACCTCCAAAAGCTTGGTATTCCTTCAGTAACTTAATAGTCTAAATAATATTATTTAATATTCTCATAGCATGTGATTAAAACCAGCCTATCCGTAGAGCCTTTTTGCTGTTTAAGGGATCCATAGCAAGAGTAAAATAGCACTTGCCCAAATTTGTGTGTTGTATTTTGGCTCTGAAAGCTTCCTAAGCTTCCAATTATTTAAAAAAAAAAAGTTTTAATTGTTCTACAACCTCAATGCAAATACATACTCTTATAGTTGGTACTGAACTGTAGGGAGACTGCGAATTAAATTACCTTCTGGACACTTCAAGGTGCTGGAGTTTCCTGAAGAAAAAATAGGCTGAAAAAATTCACATATTTTGGGCCAAAATGTTTGAACTACCTGTACTTGCAAAGTGTGTTTCCTTCTGGGTTGGATGGGGCCCTACAGGATCATTCTAGGCATTTTAAAAGTATGTTTGTTTCTCTAACAGAGAATCAGGTAAGTCAGCATTTTAATTTCCAAAACTCAGCTCTTCATCCAGCATTTCTGTCTTGCATAGGAACCAGGGCAAGATTAAAACTTGCCATACAGGACCTTAGCTTGAAAATGACTCATCTGTGAAATTCAGTGCATCTGTGTATAAAAAACCACATGCTTTGTTTCAGCAGTTTTACATTGCCCCTGTTGTAAATTAGCCTAGATTAATGATTGTAACAAATTGGCATATACATGTATTTTTATGTAAAAATAATATTTACTTGTATAAGTAATATTTGGGTTTTGGAAGATATGGGAAGGTATTAGTTTGATAGGGTTCATAAGTACTGAAATTCTCTAGCTGATCAGCTGCCTCTAATATTGATATTAACAGGTGACTTTTAAGTTCCACTTTTTAGGCTGCATGCTTTTATTGGGCTATTTAGGTGCACCGTGGATTACTCTGCTTTGGAAAAACTGACTATAACAGCAGTTCCTCTGTTCTGTGGTAAAACTGCTTTTGACATTTTTCAAGAGGAAAACATATGATAAAAGTGTGAAAGTAGCAGATTCCTTCAAATGTTCTCATTCTGTTTAATCACTTGCAAAGTAATGCTGCTGCTTCCTTTTATTGGCTATAAATCCTGTTTTTTTGGGGGGATTGGGTTGAGTTTGCAGCCTTCAGGCTCTATGGAAATATCCTAACTACAATAAACATGCCTCCTGATTTAATTTCCACCTGACTTGCAGACTGCATGGAACAGATTGTTTATGGCAAGCCAAAATTGATTATTAAGCACTGGATCTGTGCAGTGTGAAAGTGAACTTTATTCTCTTTACAGGCAAGGTGGTTCTGGGAAGCATATTTTCGATCGATGAAAGCAATTGCTCTTGCTACTCTTCAGATTATCAATGATAGAATTTACCCATATGCTGCCATTTCTTATGAAGAATGGAATGATCCCCCAGCTGTGGTAAGTAAATTCATTTGATTGACTCATAAAACAAATTGTGGGTTTGGTTTTTTCCTCATACAAAATGTATGTGCTATGAAACTTGGTAGTAATTCTGTGTATGTGTGTTTCTGTGTGTATGTGTTGTGTTGGTAACTTGCACAGATGAAGCTAATATATTTTATGACAACTGGCAAAGTAACTAGGAGTTCATTTTATGTCCTGGCAGTGAAATGCAAACTTTTGACTTTTGCTGTTGCATGCACTAAATTGCTTGCTTGTTTATATATTTATTTAATTTTCATGCACAAATACACACACATCCTTCTTTGTTGATTTTAGTATGAGTTTAGTGCTCTTAGAAATGAATAACTGTAGTGGAAATAGTTGGTGGAAATACTGAAGATCTTGAACAATCTTCAAGGCTCTTTTATGAAATTCTGATGAAATAGCTAGTTATTCGCATGCTTACAATTTTCTCCATGTTATTTGTACATAATTTCTCTTATACAGAAACTGATGATCAAAGATTTTTTTTTTCTCTTAAAAAAAAAAGTTTCACTGGTTGAACTCACCTGTGTTAAGAAGAAACACTGGAGTATTAATTAACCTTCTGCACCAAGCAGCTGGTTCTGATTTTTTACTATATAAAAGCCTGCAGATTATTTTCACTCATAATCAATTAATTTTCCTCTGTGTCAAAATATAAAAAATAGTTTTATTTTGCTAATAAAACCAAACTTGTTAACTATCTCACTTTACAATGGTTTAGAGAGAGTTTCTCTGAAAGCTGGGTAGGAGTGCTCAGGAGTAGAGTGTGTTTTACGTTAAACTCTTCAGCCTGATAGAGTGTGAACAGTTGCTGACAAAGAGTTAGAAGTTCGTTGCTGGGTTTTAGAAGATGATTTTCCATTGCCGGGCCAAAGGTATTAGTAATCTACCATTGTCATTGCCTAGAGAGCAAACATGGCACTTGTCGATATTTAAGGAAGAAATTAAGTTGTACAGGTAGTAAGTATGTACTGCACAAGAACAAGAAGTACGTACATACTCCACAAGAAGGGAATCATAACATCTTAACACCTTGGATTATGCTCGCAAAACAAGCACCTTGAAACGCCTAGTAGAATGAAGAAAACAACTTTAGGATTGCTTAGTCTTTGAAGGGCACACAAAAACACCTTCTCCTAGCTTCTCTCCTATATTGGAAACCCATTTTGGGGAAGTTAATCTTACTATGAGCAACAAGCAGGCTGCTTCTTTTTTTATTTCCTTTTTTTTATTTTTTATTTTTTACTATATACTTGGAAAAAATATTTATATTAGTAATTCAACCTAGAGTTTCTTAAGCAGGAGGTTTATGACCACAGACACAGCAGCATACAGAACAGAACTCTGAAACTGTGGAGGAACAAGTAACAGCAATATCGTGCTAGGGCAGTACAATGCGCAGGCAGGAATATTGCATCAGTGTGCAATTGCAAAGAAAAGTTAGAAGTCTGACTGCAATTAGATAGGCTGGAATTTGTCCAGAACATTGGAGTTAACACCTCGTATCGTGCCTCTTGGTTCCTTGGTGGTTTTATGTCTCAGCTGAAAGAATTTGATGTTTATCCTAGTCTGTGAAAATTGTTTAATATGTGCATGAATTCATTTCTTGCTTCAATATGAAACAAATATCATTAAAAGTCCCTTTATGGGCTGGGTAAGCTCCATATTATCAGCAACAGAGAGTGCTTGTGAACCTTTCTCAGAGGGTCAGTTAAAGAAAATAGAATTCCAATCAGGAATTGTTTGTGCAGTTAAATTTGTAGAACAGCAGTACACAATCCTATGATATTTTAACTGGGGATTTTGATACCTACTGTAAGCATGTATGAAAATTTCCTTCCATGAGGCTCTTTTTTCTTTTTCCCTTTTTTTTTTAAGCCATCTAATACTGTTTTGAACCTGTTCTTTAATTCAAAGCAAGTAACTGGAGCCTTCTCCAGTTTATCTTTGAGATTTTTTTTTTTTTTTTTCTGTGAATGCATTTTATCTCTGAGGTGAGAGCATATTGCGGCTGCAGTCTATAAGGGAGCATGTTTTTCAGGACTCAGCTAATTTCTAACTTCAGACAATTTAGGAGGTGATGATATATGCAGTATTTGCTAGTAAATTTAATAAGTCAAAAAATGTAATAATAGTTATTTTAATGTCAGGGTGTTTTTTTAAAAAAATTGCGCTGGTAGGAATTCCTCAGTTGGTGTCTGCTTGTCAGGGGAATAACGATCCACTTGAGCCTGAGTATGTTTTTCATCTAAGCTCATGCCTAATGTCCACTCATAGCACTGTTAGAATTTCTAGTAAGCCTGGATGAAACATAGCTGGAAAGCAGATACATATGTACATTTGAGGTAGCAGAAGATGGCAGCTGTATACTCTAACTCTGATAGGAAGACAAAATAACTAAAGATGACTTGAATGTGTTCTTCATTTACAAGAAAATCGCCATATTCTTCTCTAAATAAACTCCAAGACTGAAGCACTTAAAGCAAATTATTTCAGGTTGGCCCCAGGGCTACAATAGGTAACTGTTGAAATGAAGCACCTGTGAGTTGATATTAATACCACTGTGAAATGTGCAAGTAACTGAGTGTAATAAATTCTTATGTTACTGGCCGGAGCTGTACCTCCAGAACTTGCCATGTGTATTCTGCCTTCAGACTCGGCTGGCTCAGCATCCTGGTTCCTCTAGCTCTCCTTAGTCTTCCTTGTGATGTTGTGGTCAGTGAGAACTAAATGCAGTGCTCTTCTATACACTCCTCTTCCAGTTGCGCAACTTAGATAGGAATGTGGAGTTGCAGAAAGAGTATGTAGAATCTGTAGGCAGATTAACACAAGGTATAGAGGTGCAATCACCATTTTAAGGCAAGGGGCTTACTGCAATTAGCTAGTGATTTCTTTAATTGGTACAAGGCTGTTAATAGAGCTCAGATCCCTGTGCTCTGAATCATGAGGTTTTGAAAGTGAGAGCGTGGATTTGCCTGTGGAATTATTTATACAGAAAATGACAGCTTTAATAGGTTTATGAGCTTTCTTGCTGGGACAAATACACCTTTCTAAGAGAAAGAAGAGCTTTCTGCTGGTGCAGGATCATCCTGGAGAGAATCCTTGGCCATGGTTGCCCGCCTCCTTAAGGTTTACCTTAAGTAGAAGAAAAAAGAAACCTTAAGGTTTCTTTTTCTTTGTGTGCTTATGAGGTTAATTTTCTTAGTATGTCACTAGGATCCTGAGAAGTAACAGAAAAACAGAGCTTGGTAAGATGTCCTGGTTGTTAATTGGTTTGCTGCTCAATTGTTACAACTGCTTCAGGTGTAAAATAAAGCAGTAAAACCATTATTTCTACTTTGACAAATAGGGTAGCTCATAACTCTCATAATGCGCATTTTGCCCTGCATTTTGTTGAGCTGTTGCAGCCTCATGAATGTGCTGCCAGTTTTAAGATTCATCATCTCATTTCAGTCTATTTCCTGTGATTTTGTGTAGTACTACCTTTTATTATTTTGATTATAGTACAGTAGAATTGAATCTGTTTTGAGTTAGCAAATATTTAACAGATTACAGTCTGTAAGTATGCTAGATAAAAGAAATTTTTAGGAGCCTCAAATATTTTATTAAGTTTGTAACAACATCTATGAAGAGAAAAATACATCTTTCACAGAAGGCTGCCTTGAGTTTGATGTCACTTGCAAAGTAGGACTGGTAGGCTATTTTCTGAGGATTTTCTCTTTGCTTTATTTTGAACTCTGATACTTCAAGTTAAGAATTAGGACATATCTATAAACATAATAATGATTATTCTCTTTTCAGCAAAATTACATTGATGTCTTTATCTGAGGGGATGGCTGTTACCCTGGACCGTCAGCATGAAAGTGATATTCATACACTTGAAATCAGTGAGGCATGCTTATGGCTGGATCTGCATATAGATAAGCTTTATTCCTGGTCCCCAGATATCCTTCAAGTTTCAACACAAAGAAACACCTTGTGTTGAGCCTGTAGTTTCCCAAACATTTTAAACCATTATAAGCAGGTACTGTTGCCAAAAGAAGCAGTCCTGCACTCTTCTACAATTGGATGATGATTTCTCTCTCTATGTGCTACCTTATTTTTGAATTTTCTAATTCACTTGTGGTGAATTAACTGAAATAATTTTCCTCATGTAAAACTTAACCAGCAAAAGAAATAAAAAGGGGAGGGATGGGGAGCAAGGGAGGGACTGAGTGGCTGGAAGGCTGCTTTTTTTGGCATTAGTTTGGCTTATATTGGCTCAAAATATTAGTGAGACTGTTGCCTGAGTATCTTCACCACAGTGTGGATACAGGAGCAGTGCAGGAGGGTGTTTTTCCAGCAGGAGGGAGTGTAAGGTACACAGAAGATAAATGCATGTGCAGTTAATTCCATACTTTGGTACATTACACCAAGGAAGGAATCCAAGAGTTTTATGTATTTGTATGGGTTGACTGAAGACTGTTGGCCTTTTCTAAAGAAAAAAAAAACAGCGTTATAAAGTGGATTATTTTCCTCCTTGTCCACTATCCTGTTGAGGCAGTGGAAGACTAGTAGCATATAGCATGGTAATATGTTATGGAATAGTACTTTCAATGAAAATGCAATGCAAGATATTTCCTTCTTTTAAAGAAGAGGGGCAAGTGATGTTTTTGGGGCCTGAAATTCATTCCTGGACCACTCAAATCCTTTATGTCTCAACAGTCTTTTTCTGCAGGCTTCAGAGTTTAATGCCTTTTGTATTTCTTGGCCCAGCCATTATCCATTAGGCAAGGGCAATCAGTTACATTCAAGTAAGCCAGAAAATGACCACTTCTGCAGTGTGCGTTCTGATGATTACCAGTTTGGGCTGGATTAGAACTAATGACCTGGGTTTGAGATGTGAACTGTTATCTTCAATTAAGTACTTTGTTATGCTCTAATAGAGGTAAATTACTTTCTCACTTGTGCTTCTTTGTAGATTATTTAAATTCTCCTCTTATTTTGCCTCATACTTTGCTAACATACATGAGTTTCTGAAAAATGACAGGGTTTTTGCAGATTTCTTTAGTTGCTTTTGTTGAAATTCTTTCAAGCCTGTTTATATTGTCGACCTATAAAACGTTAGCGTTTTTTTTTGTCAGGGGCTGCTTTTGAGCTTTGACCTTGGATGATACAGACCATAGTTTAATAATCACTTGAGAATATCACTATGCTGAACATAAACATACCAGATTTCATTTCTCCCAGTGAGGCAGAAAACAGTACCGTCATTTGGTTTAAACTAAAATAGCCAAATTAACTTAGTGCAAAAAGTGCCATTCATTTAGCAAAGCCTAAGCAGGATGTTCATTTACAGAATACTTTGTGGGCTTTGCCAATTACCAAGCAGTTGACACTTGTTAAACTATTAAAGTATTTCTAAGCTCTTTGACTAGTATTTTACAGCCCTCAATCTCCAGATAATTCCACTGTTATAACTGTACTTCCATGCTAGTAGCATTCCTCATCTTCAAAGCATTAAGCAAATATTAACATATGTTTTTTTATTTACCTGTTAATAAGAACAAGCTAGCACTTTTTTGGGCAGTGCACATTGATATTTTTTCCACTGAACAACATTAGTTTCTGTTCCTACTGTATTTCCAGCTACCTTGTGTGATGGTTTGAATCAACTGAGTGAAATTTTGCTTTATTTGCCATGTTAGAAGATAGATTTTCCTTCTCATACTAAATACATTTCAGTTTATTGATATGTTTTTCCAGCGTTGATATAATGGATAAGTTGAGTATACCACATGTATTCAGCTACAAATATTGATATTTTTGTATGTGTGAGAAACATGATTTAACAGTTGATTATTAAACTTACCTTACCTAAGGATTCTTCTCTTACAGTGATAGATAACCTCACAGTTATCCTATGTTTTGTGGCTAGCATCTCGTGTGTAGTTTTATTTCCACTATAAATTATATCCTTTGAGGCATGAACAACAAATTTTTGGATTTGATTTACAGAATCGGAAACTGGATTTCATTTATTTCACTGGAATGACATTTTTGTTCTTAAGACTACACCTAACCATTTAATATTTTTGGGTTTTATTTTCTCTAAGAGCTTTTTGCTTTGTCTTTAGCTTGGAAGTAGTCATCTAAACATACAAGTGAAAGACATGTTTAATCTTAGCAAAGCTGTTTTTTTGAGATGCACCCAAAGATACTGTACCGTTTTGCTGAACAAAGATAAGAGTCTCCTTGTTCTTACCTGGTTTGTTGCACTGTCTACTGCTTCCTGTGGCTTCATAATTATGCAGCTTGATTTTATGTAATGAGAGTAATTAACTTTAAAATTAAAAAAAAGGGGGGGGGGGCACTTTCTTGCTTTGGATTCCACAAGTCATCCTTTCAGTACTTCCTGTGTTTTCTGACTTTGGGAGCATGACAGGTGTGTTAAGCTCCATTTTCCCAATTCATATTATCTCATACCCTGGGTTTTTGGGGTAAGGAGCTACTATGTTGACTTACACCGGGGTAGAAGGGGAGGGGAAACCCACAGAAAAACATGAATCCTTTTCCTGGTTCTCTTTCCAATTGTTGGAATATTTTTATTAAGCTTATAATGTCTCATATTCTTCTTATTCTTATAA
The DNA here is from genome assembly GCF_036417535.1 of Chlamydotis macqueenii. Taxonomy (NCBI): domain Eukaryota; kingdom Metazoa; phylum Chordata; class Aves; order Otidiformes; family Otididae; genus Chlamydotis; species Chlamydotis macqueenii. The sequence goes on along the minus strand of NC_141560.1, from coordinate 45,738,293 downwards.
AAGAATGGTGATAGAATTGATGGAGGGATTAAAAAAAGCGTAAGTATTATGGCAACTGTAAAAATAAACTCAGTTCTTGATAATTCTCCTCTTCTCACTGCAAATCTATTCCTTTGACACATTATTAAAATTAAGGAGTTGAAGAGATGAGCCTGAAGCTGAGTTTTTATATCGAAGACTATGTTCAGCCAATAGATTCTGTCAGAAGAGCTCAGACGGCTGATTAGACTTAAGCAGTTAAACAAAAAAAAGATGCTGAATAACTTAGTGTTATAGTTACGTGATGTATTTTGGCAATTAAAATTCATGATTCATGACAGTATCAGATTTCATCAATCAAGAGGGAATAAGTAGAAACTCCTATGTGTCTTGTGGCTAAAATATTTTCAAAGAGGGTTTATAATCTTCATCAGAACATGAAATGGTGGCAACTGCAACTTGGCTTGTGATTCTGCAGAGTGTAAGCACTGTGGTTGGCTCTGGAGAAGCAGAGAGGGTTAATTCCTTTGGTTTTGCCCTATGACCACTTGAGGATGGGAAGCATCATGAAATACTTTCTCAAAGTATTCAATAGAAACTTATCATGAATAATTGGAGCAAAATAGAATAAATCAAGACTTTTTTTTTGGCCTGGTAATTCATAATTGAAACCATATTAAGGTTAGACTGATATTCAGAACAACCCAGCTGAAAAAGCCTTACCCACAGAGGCAGGGGATATATGTCATATATATACATTTGCTTAGATGTGTAGAAGAACTGCTTAGCTACTGTTTAAGTTCAATACACTGTATTCTTACTTCTGGGCTTTTAAAAGTCAGTGCGTTGTTGTTCAAGCAGTGTGGTTTCACTAATATGTTGCTTACAACAAACTCTGATTCCAGTTGTTGAAAATAAAATATACTGGGAGGAAGCCCACTGTCTTGTTCATGGGAGCAGTGAAGTTTTATTCTTCTCAAGTGCTGTTGCTGAGCTTTCCCACTAAGTGATAGTTGGGAAATTCTTGACTCTGTTTTATAATATGGGACGTTTTACACAGCCTTGTTTTCCTAGAGACCATTCTGTGATGCAGTTTGTAATGCGTCTGCTGTGTCTTTCTTCAAGTCTCTCTCAATGGTACTGAGTGTACACCCAAATAGGTTTTGGGGGTAGGACCCTGTCTTTGTTATGTCTGGTGTTTCACCAATACCTCTGAGGCTCTGTAGCATTTATAATGATTGGCCAGTCTTCATTTATGCTCATTGACGTCCTGAAGCTCCTGTCTATCTCACTTTTGTACCCTGCTAAGAATGGTCTGTTTAAAACTTCTCTGTTAACTTGAACCTGAAGACTCCACATCAAGTCCAACCTTGAGCATCCCCTGTAATGAGAATTCAACTTCCTTGTTACCTTGTCCTTAATGTATTAACTTTTTCTAAAATAGAATCAAGTTGTTTTTAATAACTGAGAGGGAGAGCAATATTTGATGTATCTATAGTAAGGCATAATAGTGCCTTACTTATAAGGCATTATTACACATGCACACTTGTGGAAAGCATGCACAGGACAGCTGCAGCAGTCTGAATCCTTCCCTGTATACGTTCCCATTCCTGAATTCTCCTCTCTCCCCAGCTTCAGGCTATCCTTAAATTCTCACTGTCGTTCAGGTCCCACTACTTTGACTTTTCATGTGAACTCCAAAGAACTGTCAGACAACTAAGACTGTGAGACTTAAGTGATGTGAGATTACTTTTAGGAAACTAGCATTTGAACTTGATCCTTTTTGCCCATAAAAATGATTCACAGCAAAGAACCTGTTAATCTTAGATTAATTATCCTGGCTCCTCTAATGATAGGATCTAGAAAGGCAAGAGTGAAGGGGTTGTCTTATCCATAGCTGAGTGTCAGCACTTTGTCAAAGAAAGGTGATGGATGATCAATCCACTGTTGCTGTTTGCTCTTCTCTCTGAGAGTGAAAGTTCCTGTGAATTTCCATCAAGAATGTTAATAAAGGTGGAACTGAAGTAAATGTTCCTTCACTGCTTGGTTTCTTGAGCGGTGACTGGGAGAACCCATCCCTGTGTCATTATCCATTTCATGCTTTGCTGCCATAATGGAGATTTAATTAGGTTGCTGTTGAATTAATTGCCTGTATGGTTTGCTTTTCCCAAGCAGAAATCTGGAAGACTTTAGCAAATTGTGGAGGCTTGAATTTGCCCGATTTCCTGCAGAAAGTGGGGTCAATAGGTCTCAGACTGTAGACACACTCCTCAGGCAGGCAGCAGGGGGTTGGCTTTTAATGGCACTTGAGAGATGCTTAATTGCCTTTTTGAAATGTTTTTCTCAAATGAGAGGCTTGGTTCTCCCATCCATTAGTGAGTGTCTACAGGCTTTTCCCTCCCTCCATCATTCTTTAGTAGATGCATAAGCAAAAACACCTCAAAAGTTGCCTTATTTTTCCTAAGTTATAACCAGCAGAGGAAAATTTTCCTGCCTTTCTGAAAGTAGTAGAAGTTGTAATTTAAGTCATGTACCTAAAATGTAGGTTTTTAAGAGAAAGCTTGATAATTTTTTAGGCACATGCATGTACTCGCACACATACATCTGTATTTTTTTCTGTAAGTACCTAAAATAGTCTTAGATGATAGAAAAGGAATAATCCTTTTACAAGGGTATGATAGCAAGTCTCTGTGGCCAGAGAGGGAAACTTGCTAGATAAACTTCAAGTGGGAGCCATCAATTTAGATGGCAATACTCACCTGGAAGTAGTAAATACAGCATTGTCCATAGATTACCAGTTATGTCTTCTTGTAGGGCAGAAATGTCAGATTTCCTTGACACTCTACTGAATACACCGTTGTTCTGGTTTTGTTTAGTGAGGGGGAGCGTAAGGTAGTAGCTTCTGTAGGAAACTGCTAGAAGTCGCTCCCCTTTGTTCAGTGGACTTGGCCGGGCCTAGGGCGGATCCACTGCTGGCCAAGGCCGAGCCGATTGGTAGCAGAATGTTCCATGATAACACCTCTGCGATAACGTATTTAAGAAGGGAAAAACAGAAAAAAAAAAAGGGAGAAGATGTGAAGCAGCTGAGCGGGGGCAGGGAGGGGGAGGCAGGAGCCTTGTGGGCCTTGCAGGCCTCACCCTCTGGCCTCCCGCTGGGCGGCCGACTGGGCCGGACTCAGCCCTGCCTGGCTGCAAGAAGTGGAGAGGAGATGAGATGTGAATGAGATGTAAAAAGATCCTGAGAGGTGTCTACCAGCCTGTTGTGGAGAATTTTTCTTGTGAGGAACGGCTGCAGACACCAAGGTCAGTGAAGAAGGAGGGGGAGGAGTAATGCGGCTCCTGGCCAAGGTTCCCCTGCAGCCTGTGGTGATGACCATGGTGGAGCAGGTTGTCCCCCTGCAGCCCATGGAGGTCCACAGAGGAGCAGATATCGACCTGCAGCCCATGGAGGACCCCACGCCAGCGCAGGTGGATGCCTGAAGCAGGCTGTGGCCCATGGAGGGCCCGCTGGGACAGCTGTTCTGGAGGGACTGCACCCCGTGGAAGAGATGACCCATGCCAGAGCAGTTTCACGAAGGACTGTGGCCCGTGGGAGGGACCCCACGATGGTGCAGGGGAGGAATGCGAGTTCTTCCCCCGATGATGAAGTAGCGGCGTGAAACAACACATGATGAACTGACCGTGACCCCCATTCCCTCTTCCCCCCTGTGCCGCTCGGGAGGGGAAGGTAGTAGAGATAATGTTAAGCCCGGGAAGAGGGAGGGGTGGGGGGAGGTTATCTTGTTCCCTGTCTCATTCTCCTGCTAGTTTTAGAAATAGATGAATAGTTTTCCCCAAGTCGAGTCTGTTTTGCTTGTAACTGTAACTTTAAGGATTCCTCCCTGTCCTTATCTCAAACCTCGAGCTGTTTTTTTTCTTATGTTATCTCTCCCTATTCTCTCAGAGGGTGGGGGGAGTGAGAGAGAGACTGCCTAGTCTGGTCCCGATCGAGGCTGAACTACGACAAACGTTAAATCTCTGCTTCAAGTATTAATGAAAGAGGTTTCTGAAAGTTGTTTTAAGAAGCTGCTTGACATTACAGGGGTCATTTGGGTAATAGCAGTTGTGGGGTGGGCGTTGTGTGGAAATGAGTCTGTAAAGCTTTAATGAGATGGATTACACTTTGATAATGTTTAGATTGTGATTTACTGTAGGAGTGATTGAAGCTGGAGCAAAATCAGAGGCCTATCCCCATCTGCCACCAGTCATCTTGTAAAATTAGCAAAAGTATGTATAAAAGCTTTAATTTTAGAAAATGTGGTAACCTGAAAGCAGATTTGTCTCTGCACCTTTCAGTTGCTCAAGTAATGGATATGTATTTTCTGAATTACTGTGTGTCATCCTCTGCTATCACAGGTAGCCATGTCCCTTTCATGAACTAAAGTTCCATAGCGTGTCGTTACTATTTCTACATTTTCCTGTTACTCCTGTTGGGTAAAAACTAGAACTTCATGCTTTCTATTAGGAACCTCACGAACAGTTCATGTTGAATGCTGCTTGTACCAGCCCTAATAAAGTATGTGTAGCTGAAGACTAGTCCATCTTTCCAACTATTTCAGGAAATCTACTAAAAGGTATTACTCCTACTGACAGATGCTTGCTTGGAACGTACCTTAGGCCATCCTGGATAAAATACAGCCAAAGCTGTACCTAACTTGAGTGTCTCTTTTCCACCTCAGATATTTGTCCCCACTTCAGGGTTGATGTGTTTGTAGAAGGAAATAATATCCACGTTGTTTTTTTTTTCTTTTTCCTTTGCCCAAATGGTCAAAATGTTATGATCTCTTTTACTAAATAGGCTCTCTATTCTCCTTGTACTTGAAGTTATTCTAGTTAGAGGTGTCAAGCCACTAAACATGAGGAAAGTGATTGTTGGGTGTATAAAGTAACCCAAAGACTAAATAAGGAAATCGAAAATTACGACGTTTCTTTCCTGCAAATATGAGCTGATAACTTTGAGTCTATAAAATGAGCTTTGCTCCTGATACAATCAGGCTTATGGTATGATTTTAGCTGGAGATTCTCGCAGTATTTCTGTAAACTGCTGGCAGTCACTAATCTCTTATGAGTGTTCATAGTTTTTACAGGCTAGGATTCAAGACTTCCCTGCAAAACAGCATCACTCAGTTTCTGCTTTCCCAACTCCCTTTTTCACCTCATCCCAAAAGGTCTTGTTTTTCCCTTTGCTGCTTCTCTCTGAGCACTGCTTAGAACATCAGCTGGAATGGAAAAGTTGAGGCTGTAATGCTGGTGCTTTCATTCCTGTCGAATGGTCCCTTCATGGCTTCCTCCCCCACATTGTCAGCTCCAAAGGAGGTTGGCACATTCAATGAGAATTTAGTTGTCTCTCTTGTCTTTTGCCAGCCGAGCTGGCTTCCTTATGCTGGCAGTGTATTGAAGTAAGACCTTTAAAGTCTTAAAAGGAGTGCCCTTGTTAAAATTCACGGGGAGTGTATAGCTTTCTGAAATTCATCTTTGCATCTCAAGCCTGGGGTTTTTTTGTGGGTTTTTTTGTTTGTTTGTTTTTGGTTTTGTTTTTTTTTCAATGCAATAGGTGGGGGTTTTTTTTGCCAACAAACACGGTTTTGTGGAAGCTAGTACATTATTCCTCTTAGCGCCTGCTTTTGCATTTTTTGCTTGAGTACACATTTTCTGCCAGGTTTATGTTTTTTGCTGCTTTGATTTTGTTGTTGTTAACTCTTTTTCTCTTCTCAAATTGTAGTGCTGATTAGGTTTCTCTTTGTTTATTGAGTCCTGACTGTAAATATAAATGTCTTTAAATAGAGATTAGTAAATGAGAATTGAGTCATGCTAGCTGGCTTCAAAATTCACCATGGTTTTTCTTCTCCACCGATCTATCTGCCTGTTCTACTTTATTTTTTACCTAAAACCCCTCTTGTTTGCAATGTTACAGCTGTGCAAAAATGAAAATTCTATTAAGGAGATTGGAGTAAAGGTTTTGAGACATTTCTGAAGTCCACTTTTGCCAGAATTGGGGAATCAACCTGCCTGCTGATCTGAGCAGATTCAAAATCAAATGGTTAAGTCCTGGCTATGTGAATTACTCCCTGCTGTAATAATTACTCCCTACTGTGATAATTCACTTTAATTGAATTGTTTTCCTTTTTTCTTGTTTTCCTTCACAGAAATGGAGCAGTGTGAGCAACCCACTCTTCCTTCCACTGATCCCACCTCAATCCCAAGGTTTCACAGCTGTAGTTCTGACTTATGACCGGGTGGAGAGCCTTTTCCGGGTCATCACAGAGGTCTCTAAAGTGCCTAGTCTATCCAAATTGTTAGTGGTCTGGAACAACCAGAATAAGAATCCACCAGAAGGTAAGACCCTGTGCTAGCTGTGGTGGAAGAGGGTGAAACTGGGGAAGTAGCATGCCTGCTTGCACCTGTTACAGAATTACCTCTCTTCTACTTCATTAATATGTCTTTGAAAACTATTACATGGTTACTTTCAAAATAATAAATTTGGAGCTTTGTTTGTGGCAATATTTTTGAAAGTGAGATGAGAAAAGCTGAAGTGGCTTGAAAGAAAAAAGAAAAAGCATACCAGTGGTTGTGCTGCTAACTTCTGAATCAAAGGTAACAGATGCAATAGTTACAGAAACCTTTCTGTCCTTAACTTTGCTTTGGGGAGTGGTAAGGGGAAACCCGTCTTTGATTTGTCAATGCCTGGTTTTGTTTCTCCGTAGACACTCTCTCATCGCAGTGAGTACTACTTCTGCTAGACTATTTTCTAGGGCAAGTGTGGTTCATAGCGGCAAAGTCATTTGAATGCTTGGAGCTATAAAAGAAGTGAATGTTTTGACTGATAAAATCAGAACTTGGGATATCTTGAGTGTCTGAAAAGAAGTTCCCACACCACCAGAATATCTTCTGAGAATGTTACGGCTAGCCCGATAAGACAAGATATATATGCCTTTATTTAAATATTTCTGTTTCCAACACATAGGATGTCAGGGTGCTCTTTATGGTCTTTATGAATGAATCCGGTGAAGTCTGCATGGTGTTTTAGATTTTTGAATTAATGGTTATTATAATATGAGGGCACATTCGTAGACCTTTTCCCAAATTATTTAAATGTCTAGATTTTTGGAAGAAGATTTGACTGCAAATGTATATTAATGACTCCAGCATGAACTCAGTGCTATAAATCTCTGGATTCATTTATTTAATTTTCAGTAGCTGATGTGTGCTTTGCTGGCATGGGTATCTGCTGGGCTGGTGTGCTGCTGTACTGTATCCCCTCATGCCAAGGCGTCACTCTCAGGCTGCCCAGTCCTCACAGCTTGCTGCCTACGTTTTCTAACCTGAGATCCTAATCCCATGTTTCTGTGTCTTCTTCCAAATAACACCACTGCACATGCCGTGGCTGCTCTGTCTCCCACAAGTTCCCATTTAACCCAACCCTGGGCTGTCTGCCTCATGAGAAGATGCTGCTCTTTCTCTCCTCCCAGGTCCTCACTTGGAAGTATAGATCCTGGCATTGGTTAATTCCTTAACAAAATCATCATGGAGTAAATGGGAGAGCCCGGGGGCATTGCCCCATATAAAGGAGGGTAGCTAGGCTTGGCCTGTGGTAATCCTTTCCTTTGACAGACAGCCACTCCAGTGCTGCTCGTCTTACTTCCATGCATATTACTTCCTAGGATTAACTGCTTCCAAGTTCTGAACACTAATACTGAAATCCTGAGCATTGTTCTGTGCAATTAAAGCCTTCTCTTCTCATTCTTGATTAAATACTATAGGTAGAGTAGCTGTAAATGAGTTTGTTTCCTGTATGCTGTATGTATGAATCTGTAATTCTCACCTGAAAATTTTTGATTTTGTGGGAGAAGAAATGTTGCCTTCTAGGAATACGTGTTCAAAAATTGGCGTATTTGGTGGTACAGAACCTTGTGTATCCTTCTGTAGTGCATGAAGCATATCATTAGGACTCCTTGCTCTGTAATTCTCTTTTCAGAGGCTTCAGCTGCTGCTATTTTCCGCTCTTGGAAGTTAGCTATTCTGCATAGCGGCAAGATACAATGTAAAAATTAATCCCTGACCGCTCGTCTCAATTTACCATCTTATAACTGCTTCTCAGAGCCAAGCTATTGCTACCATTCACTTGGCTCATTTGCCATTTTGGCAGCTTGCTCCAGTTTAAAGCGGAATAGCTTTATTGTCTGCTCCAAAAAGGTTTCTGTAATCCTGCTGTGCTAAGTACCTCAAATGTAGTGGTTTATTAAATGTTTTTCAGTCCTTTAGAGTGAGAAGTGTTGCATATAAATTGATGGAATTTTTGCAGTAAGAAGTTTTTTCCTAAAAGCAAAAATACCTAGTGCTATATTTAGTTATGTGAGCACTGAATGCAGGTGGATTCAACCCAAATGGATTCTTTCCGCATTTCCCTTGGGTGAGTCTGAGATATAGGAGAGTCAAAGCAAATAAATCATCAGAATGATCCTTTTTGTTAAATCATTCTATTAGTCTTGCCTTTAGAAATTCTTGAAAATTAAAGTGTGTTTAATTTTTTTATGCCTCGATTACCACTAAGTCATTAAACTAGTTTAAAAAAAAAAAACAAAAAACCTTTGCTTATAGAGCTTAGAATTGTGGATTTGAGAGCACAGTTGAAACCATAGGCAATTTTGCCCTTACATTAGCGTAAGTATTGCATTGAAGCAAATAACTATTTGTTTCTAGTGTCCCTTATCCCTTTATTACTGTTATAACCATTGTAATCTCTTGGCCTATGACTAGAGAGAGAGGTCAGTTTGATTAAATTCACTTGTTTTACTCCAGATCCATGCAGGGCAATCCACTTGGCTCTTCAGCCAGTCTCTCGTTCAGTCTGTCTATTAGTGATCCTAATCCTTGGACTTCAAAGCCTCTGCTGTTTATAGCCTGTTAAAGCCAGGAAGTTTCTGATGGATTAGAGCAAGGAATGAGTTTGAAGTTTGTAATGTGCACCACTGTCACTGATAAAGTCTGGTTTATTACCCTGCAGTAGTATCTGCACTTTTATGGCTATTTGCTTTTAATTGGTTATAGCAAAGCTGAGGTGCTTAACCTCCTAGAGCATCAAGTGCTGTATTTCCTGCTCCTTTCCATGCAAGGGACACGTTTTGGAACAGAAGCAAATCTTGGCTTTTGTCGTTGCAACTCTTTGTGTGTTTGTTTGGCTTTGCATGTGTGAGTGGGAGTGCTGGGTGAAAGACAACAGAGTTGGCTTCCTTAGTGATTATGTGTGGTAAATTGAGAATTGGATTTAGGTCTTCTGAGATGTAGCTGGCGTAGTGCCACACAAGTATGACATGTGGCTGCTCCTTTCTTTCCTCTGTCAACACCAGAAAAATATTATAATTGAAAATGACATTGTTGTCAAAGCCATATGTGTTGGAAATAGAGGGAATCTGTCTCTAGGAATGGAAAGTTTTGAAGTGCATGCAAATTCTAAAATTAATGTTTTGTTGGGGTTTGTTTTGTTGTTTTTTTTTTTTAATGAATGCTTATGTGTTTGTAATAATGTCTTTATGTAATGAAACTCAGCGAACTTAGGACTTAAGAGGAAAACAAAATAAAAATTAAATATTCTATTCTAAATATTGTACAAAATTTAAGATGCTGCACGCCTCAACAAATGCAACATTCCATAAGATAAAAATCCTTTTTTTTGCTTGTCCTCAGCATTTAGTAAAGTTTGAGTGAAAAGGTTTATTTGTCAGCATGACCTGAAAATGAACTAATGGGGATTTTTGTCAGACAAATTGCGAGACTGAATTGTGGTCACTGTGCTATCAGTACTGCTAAGCATCCTTCAGTGCAGGTAAGAGGCTGTCGCTGATACCAGCTGCTGTGCCGCTGAGTGTTAACAGGTGTGGGGAGTGTACAAGGTGTATGGAAAACAAACTCTTTGCAAATCTAAGCCTGTCGAGGGAGATGCAGCTCTGATACAACTGACAAAATTTTGTCATGTTGGCTGATAGTAAATAAACAGCTTAGAGGGCAACTGACTGAATGAACACCTGACTGGAAAATTTTCACCCAAATAATATATGAAAATATAGAGTTGGAGAAAAAGTAACTACATGTATATGGGCTGGAAATCAGCAGCAATTTAAAGACTGTTTCTAATTTGAAAGTTAGTGTCTACTTTGAAATCAAAGTAAAATATAAATATGAATAGTAAACTGCTTTTTATAGGTTTAATTTAATCTGAGTACCTTCAAACCATTTACAAATATATATGTATCATGGCTATATAACCATAGATTAACTGGTTATTCCCACTTGACAGCTTTAGAAACTGGGGTACCCAGAGGTGAAGTATTCACTATCACTCAGTAATCCAGCTTCAGGGCAAGGAATACATTCAGGAAGGTCCTGTACTTTGGCTTTTATTTTGCTTAGTTGAAAACACTTCCTTTCTATGCTTTCTCTTTGAGAAATATCATAGAGAGAGGTATGTGAGAAGGGGTGGAAGCTTTACTGTGTATTTTGAGGTAATTGCTGAATCTGTGCGCCAAAGTAGGACCACTGTGCTTTGGATGAGACTGGAAACCAAGGGTCTAATCTGAGCAGTGTCTTAGGAAAAAAATAAATCTACAACAGACAAATGTATGAGCAACACAGATGTCTTGTGCAAACATTTTGGAGTTTTCAGAGTGCTTATGACGGTAAAAACATTGAATCTTTTATGTGAAATAGCAGAAAGTATCTCATACAATGATGATTTTAATCTGGAACCTTAAAGCTTCAGAGAATAATTTTGCTGAGCTTAAGTGCTTTCTGGATTTAGAGAATGTGATCTCTGCTCCGTGTCTTTGGCTGAGTTTGGCATATATTCTCAGTATTCAGGGTATGTCAGAAGTCTGTAAAACCAGTAGTAATGTTAGCAGGCCCATGACTGCATGTATAATATTAATAAAAAGATTAAAAACTTTGAAATATCATATATTTTTTTTCTCACCCACTCTGCATCCATTAAAATAAACATTGTGGTCCAAGTGTCTGCTGCTGGCAGTATTTGCATAGACAGGATGTTTTTTCATTTCCTCCATCAGCCAAATACTTTTGCCTTTTCATTTGTATTTGTCTAAATTGCTAGTTCTGAAATTCAAGAAAATAGTTTCCACCAATGTTTCATCACATTTGTTTCAGACAATTGAAGAAACCATTTTGTCTACCACATAAATGGTATAAAAATGTATACATGCATTACTGTTAGTAAATATGCAACAAGCTACGAATCATGTGTGGTAGCTTGATTCCATTATAGGTTCACCTTTATAAAAATGAAAAGTGTCTTTTAAAGAGTGTGTATTTTCTAAGTAGTTGTATTGGTAGTGGTTCCTGGAGCTGAGCTGCTGATAAAGGTATGGACTATAAGGTATTATTGCAATAATCAACTCTGTGCTTCAATTTGATACTACTAAGGGACAACATTGATATAAACCACTGGGGATAAGAAACCTGAGTATCCTATGGATTATTGTATCTTAAGAAATTGTTGACTTTAAAAGAGTAATAAAAAAAAATCTTCAGTGGCAAGTTTTTTTTTGCCTTTAATAGTCAGCACCAGTAGGGATGTTTTTTTGAACTCTTTAGATTTTGAATGAATTTGGTTTCTTAACAATGGACTTAATGCCATTTTCCTTAATGAGCTAGAGAACTAATTCATGATGGTTTAAGTCTTCCATGAGTCATCTTATGAACATTTTCCAATGTTATTTCCCAAGGAAGTCTAGAAATTTAGCTTAACAAACACAGCTTAACAAAACTGGACTCTAAATTATGTCCCAGAAACCAATATTCTATTTTGTTATATGTAAGAGGAATTCTGTGCATTACTGTAAACCACTATAAACATTGTAATGTAAGCAGAAGGCACCTGTTTAGAACAGATAGTTCTAATTTGAAGCAGTTGAAATGCTTGGACAGACTTTTTCAGTCAACCATTATTGAAGGAATTCTGGTAATAAATATGTAACATGTTTGATTATGTTGTTTCTGGCAGTTTTTTTTAAACTTAGATTCCAGCTAAGTTCTGCCATTCAGTCTTTGAGACTGAAAAAGTACTTGTTAGGCTTCCATCATCCATTTTCAATTAATTGAATTCATACAGACTACTATAGGCCGATTAGAATGAGCGTCAAAGGAGAGATTTTTATAAAAGATCAGGTGTGAGATGTTGAGCATGGTGTATGGGTTTCTGTGCAGCTGCAGGTACGTACAGAGGAGCATGTTTAGAGATGTTTTCTGCCAGTTTTTTATTGATCTTAGTCTACCTTGCGCAACTTCTGGAAAAGTTTTTCCTTTTTACAGTTCCAAGTGGGCTCCATAGAAATTGTGGGAACTCTGAGCTTAATATGATTTAATAGTCTGGTGCCAAGTTATCAGCAGTCGTGAGATATTTCTAGTTGTTGTTACTGAGGAAGTAAAACAGGAAAAGTGTGTTTGTATGAGCAACTTTTTATGAGTAATCAAAATGCAATTATTTTAGACAATAAGTACTTTTTTTCTTATTTTAGTTTGTCATATTACTCTCAATACTGGCCAGCATTCAGTTCTTGCTATCAAGAGTACACGCTGCATTTCCAGCTCTTCCTCATTATCCTTACCTGCTGCTTGCAATTGCAAATGCAACAAACCATCAGCATTCAGGTTCCACTTGCTGTTTTTGAACTTGATACTGCTTAGAATGGATGTCCCAAGAATATTGTTTAGCTATGTACAGCAGCTGTATTGATTCTCACTTTCCCTGGGTTGAATGTTGAAGCTGGAAATGGATGATTAATAATTAGAACAAGTAATTTCCTATATAAAAACACTTCTGTCTGCTGACTAGATAGATAATAATGTGTCTGCTGCTAAAGGACCCCTTCAGATGCTATTAATGTCCGAGTTTCTCAGAAGCAAGGATACAAAGAATGATGCTATTTAACAACATGATGGTGCCATTTCACTTTGAAAAGAGATAATACACTCCATAGAAATGTTACTCTATTATTTTTAATGATCCCTCTTTTATATATTATGTAACAGTTCATTTAGAGCTGAGAAACAGGGCTGGATTTCAGACTAAGAATTAATTTTTATATAAGCATTTTGCAAGCTTATGTTACTGACATTTTTGTAACAAACATCTGATGGCAAGCCTAGGGAGGTGTGGAAAGTGAAAGAGGTTTTTGGTGAGGGTATTCCTTTAGCTTATAATGAAGTTGCCTCTCTCTCTCTCTCATGATTGTCTTCCCTTCTCTTCCTTATGTCTTTCATGTAATTCACTGGGAGTTGTAGCTGAGAATTGCGTTTTTGGAGGATGGGGAGTTTTGCTGCTCTTCTGTATAAGAGTGTTTTAAATGGGAGTGTAATTATGGCACTTTTTTGATCCTGCAGTTTGTGGAAATAATCTTGAAATCATGCTTGAAAAATTTGCTATGAGATGTGAACTTGCAGAACTTAATGGTGGGATTGTGGGCTGGCCAGAAATACAGCTGTGTATGTGGTTGTGGGCATTGTAAACCCATTAGAAGTAGAAGCTGCATTTGGAAAAGTTGTGAAACTGCTGATTTTGTGTTTAGAAGACCACAGGCTGTTTTCTGTGGGCAGTTCCTGCAATCAGTGCATCAGTAGTCCCAAATAGCACGAAGTGCCAAGAATGCCCTGAGTCTTCTTGCCAAAGAGCAAGTGTAAGTGTTGTTCAAACACTCTTCTCTCATAATTATTTCAGTATGATGTGCAATAGGAGGTGCCTGTCATTCTCTTCAGACTTAGAGACTGAAGAGTCTCTATATAGACTTTTACACACTGCAGAGAGCTTTATTTTTGTATTTTACCTGTCTTCTACTGCCTCTCAGAAAGTCCTCACTGCTTTTAAAAGAAGTAAGAATAATTTTGAGTCCAAACATGCACTTTTACTTTTATATGCTTAAAGGTTCTCGTGCCATTTTGAAAGACTTCATCTACCTTCTTGTCTTGGGCTTTTTTTATCTTTGTCATATTCTGTTAAATGATGCAGTATCCTCTTACTGTAAGAATAAAGCATTTGCTTTTACCTTGGTTATAATAGAGTCTACTAAACTGAGAATCTCTGCCATGTATGTTTTGCTGGTGCTGAGGTTTCTCATAACTTTCCAAGCAGTATCTGAAAATTCGGAGCCTGGTGTTACAGAAGTGGCAGACCCTGTCTCCAACTTCTCTTCAAGCCACATTCCTTCTGTATATAAAAAGGAAAAGTACAAATACTCTTGTGGTCTTTTAAAATATAGACAATTGTAACTATCCTGATGGATTCTAAAACTTTGACTTCTCAAGTAGCTGTTGTCTTTTTTTTTATTGACTATATATTTCTTTTGGAGTTCCTGCAGCAGGGCTGGCTTTGAATACTTGGATCTCTGAGTGGAGCCTGCTGTCCTTTGTGACAGTCATTTTTGCCCAGGCTGCCAAAGTCGTTACCCAGGTGTCATTGTGTCATGACATCTCCCATGCGCTTTTCATCTGTGTAGGTGCAGCAGTTGTCAGTATCGGGTCAGCCTCTAGGCAGCAAGTGGTCTTATGCTTTCTTTCATTTTGCATGCTGCAGAATAACTGGTGCCCTAATGTCTTATTCAAAGCGTGTCCAAAATGCTGATATTTTCCATTCATTAATTTAAGTCCAAATCCAGAAACTTTGTATTAAGTTTCTCAAGGCACAGATATTTTACAGTAACATACCTCTTTTTTTTAGAATCAGTCGTTTTGAGAGGCTTCCCAAGAACTTAGTAAATCATGTGGGTTTAACAGGATTTGCTGACATCTGAGATGCGTGCTGATTATAATTGGATTACACCTTCATTTTTCATACACTTTTCATTACTTTTTCTTCTGTTACCGTATTTTTAGGCAAGTGGCATGTCTGTTAGTAAGTTTTCAAACAGTTGATTTTCTGAAGAGCTAGAAGTTTAAAGCATCCATACTTGCTTGCTTTTCTGAATTACTGTTTTTCAAACCTAGTGACTTTTCAGTTTCAATTTTTATTTCAGTGTATTCCTGTACTGAAATAAGATCTTTGTTGCAATTTGGTTGTATCTTTTTTTTTCTTTTTTTTTTTTTATGTGTAGCAGATGTGAAAGGAAGAAAAGCCTAAATAAAAGAGTACTTAACATGTATAAAATGTAAACTTTGTTGGTACTTATAAATACAGATTCACAAATGCATACATACATATGGCAATTCTGATGGCTAATGAAACATTTGTGACAGTGGAGTCTTTTAGGGACCTGGCAGGCTACTTAAAATTATTTGATAGCAATGCTGGGGTTACAGTTGGATAGTTATAGGCAATTAGCCTAAGGTCTTTAAGTCTGCAGTCTTTATGAGGCTGTGATATGTGTCTTTGCAGGGTACTTGTAGCTAACTGTCTTACAAATATGGATGCTTGCATGTTGTATGGTAAACTAGCAAGAAAGCAGTGAGTTGATTTGAGATTACTAATTTGCAATAAGCAATTCCAGTTATTGAGTGTTACTGCCTCCCGAGGTTATGATGATTAGCCAGATGAAAATTCTGGAATGTCAGTAGTGTCCTGCTGGAATCATTGTTTCAGATTATGTTTCAAGTGGATTTCAAAGACCTTACAACGCTGAGAATAAAATGAGCGCATTGCACTCTAATTGGAATCTATGGCTCTTGAACATTTTTCTTGTGGCCCCAAGGCACTTGCTGTAGCTCCACAGCTGCTGGCTGACTGTGACTTCCATTGGAGCCCTTCAGTAGCATGGTTGAATCCTTCTGACTGGCTTCTAGTCAATATTACAAGGTGCTAAAGTGTATGTCGATGTTTGGGGTGATACCTCTTGCATTCTGCTAGAAGGAAAAGACGTGAGTAAAACTGGACAAGAACCTGCATACGTGTCAAATACAGGCCATGGTCTACAAGACCACCCAGATCAAGGTAGATTTTACAGTCACTTCTTCAGTCTCACAGGAAAAACCTCAGGGTAGGAAAGTGGATACAAATTTTGCCAGTAAATATCACTCTGTATTTCTTCTCCTTTCTTTTGACCACCCATGCATGCCAATCCTTCTTTCTAAAATACAGCTCCAAGAAAAACTGGCTTTTGAAGACTCTTACTGTGGTTTGGAAATGCTGCTTTGTTTTCCCAGTGAGGTAGTGTTTGGACTCTGGTGTCTTTAAGCAGCGTGCTGCTCTGTGTTTTATTTAAGAGTATTGTGTGAGCTGTTAAATCTGAGAGGCCTAGTGGCAATGAGGACACATACACTAGTTCCTGGGAGCAAGTTTTGTTTGTACATTTTCATGGGTTTGTAGAATTTGAGAAGGAAGGGGCGATAAGATCATGTGGATTGACCTGCAAGTTGTGAGTCGCCACATCACCTTTCTTTTCAGTCCAGTGGCTTCTGTCTAACTTGAGTGCATCACCTATAACAATATCCAGCCTTATTCAAAGACAAGATGTACAGAATCAGCTGCTGTCCTTGTTAACTTCCTCCAGAGGTTAACCACTGTTACTATTAAAAATGTCTGCCTTATTTATACTTTGAATTTGCCTGGCTTTAGATTCCAGTCATTGTTTTTGTTATGTCTTTCTCTAGAAGGTATGTGGCATTTTTCTTCCTGTAAACTTGTAAATGTTAATCAAATCCACTTTTTGTTCCTTCTTTTAATAAGCTAAACAGATTGATCTCCAAGTTCCACCATAAGACATTTTCTCCTGCCCTCAAATAGCTTACGTGGTTCTTTCCTGCACCATTTGCAGTGTTTTATAACATGGTTTGAAAAATACAAACACCAGAATCAAACAGTATTTTACCGTCTGTGTGACTACATCTGCATTCAGGGAAAATTGCCCTCCACACCCCCTGCCCCATTTCTTACTACTTACCCATCTACGTATGAAAAAAAATACATACACAGGATATGAAAACAAACAAAAAAAAATACATTAATTCATTTTGCTGAAGCAGCGTGCTGAGAACTAAGGCCCACTCTGACCCTTTAATCCTTTTCAGCAGCTGCTTTTAGGGAAAAAGTTTCCTTGGTTCTGGTGTTTAACTATGTGTCAAGTTGTGGCAGCTTGGTTTTTGTTCAAATGCACCTAGTTTGCTAAACAGTCCGGAGTGCTCAGTATGACCTTATTGTCCTCACTGTTTTTCATGTCCCCAGGCTTTGTGTCACTTGCAAATTGCACTGGCAATTTATATGTATTTCAGATCACTGATGAACATTTCAGTGGCTTCAGGCCCAATGTCACTTCTCACAGAATGCCACTTACCACAGAATCACAGAATGGCAGAGCTTGGAAGGAACCTCTGGAGATCACCCTGTCTAACTCCCCTGTTCAAGCAGGGTCTCCCAGAGCAGGTTGCACAGGGCCATCTCCAGCTGGCTTTTGAATATCTCCAAGGATGGAGACTCCACTACCTCCCTGGGCAACCTGCACCAGTGTTGAGTCACTCTCACAATGAGAAAGTGTTTCCTCATGTTCAGAGGCAACTTCCTGTGTTTCAGTTTGTGCCCATTGCCTATAATCCTGCCACTGGACACCAGTGAAAAGAGCCTAGCTCTGTCTTCTTTACATCTTAACTTCAGGTATTTGTACGTATGGTTGAGACCCTCACTGAGCTTTTTCTTCTGTAGGCTAAGTAATCCCAGGTGTCTCTGCCTTTCTTCATAGGAGAGGTGCTCCAGTTCCTTCATCATCTTCTTGGCCCTTTGTTGGACTCTCTCTGGTATGTCCATGTCTCTCTTGTACTGCAGAGCCCAGAACTGGGCACAGTGCTCCAGGGGTGGCCTTACCAGTGCTGAGTGGAGGGGAAGGATCACCTCCCTCGAGGTGTATCCTTATACACGTTTTCATTTGACACAGAGAACAACTTATAAATCATCTGAGCAGTCACTTTGTAATTGATTTCATGTATTTTTGCTTAGTTTTCTTATCGTATACCATTGCCATCCCCTCCGTTTCTCCAGTGTAAGAAACTCAAGTGTTCATCTATCTGCTCTTCACAAGGTACTTAGACTCATCTTACAGTGCTCTCTTTTCCCTGAGATTTTAATTGAAATATGTTTATTGTGAAAGCTGGAAGAAACCAACAGATCACATTTGTACTTGTTTAGCAGTTTGTTTAGCTATTAATTAAACTACTTTTTGATGATCTGGTGCTTTTGGGATGCATAGTACTGTTAAGCTTTGTACTAGAAAATGTATATGGTTAAATATGTGCATTTAGAATTAATGTTTAATATTCAGTCCTTAGTTGTGTTTCTTTTAGCTTGGTGCTCTTTCCTTATGCCTGCAGTTATACTTTTGTAGGAATAGAATAGGAGTTTGAAAAATATTTAATATATGCAAAAACCTGCAGAAACTGTTAGTGTAACACTTAATGTGCCACATTTTAAACACATGGCAAGAAGTGGAAATCTGATTTTGTTGTAGAGTGAATTGGATCCAGTTTTGTATCTACAGGGTTTTTTTGGTTGCTAGTAAAAGCATCATTTTGACTTCTGGATTTTCATGATTATGTACTCCAGTGCTCTGTTCTACTTGGAAGGATGCTGTAGGGCACATGTAGAATCCTTTTGCATTTATCTAGCTTAATTTATCACTGTCACATAGGACTTTGAAGATGAAAGAAATTACTGATACACAGAATCTACTCCCTAACTGTCAGTAGTGATTAACATTTTAGGTATATCTAGAATTTAGATGGATACAATAAAATTTATTTTTTTCAGCACTTGATAGAACTAACACTCTTTTTCAATTTCTTTATGGCTCTAGACTTGCAGTCAATGATTGTATACTGCTGCTTCAAATTCTTTAAAATAGCTGCAGATGAGTAAAATATATTTTCTTGCTGTGTCTCCTAAAACAGTACATAATATTGCTGACTCTTGTTATGTGATTATCACAGACTGCTGTTTTGGGCAAGCTGTCCCCCATATTGCTGCCTGTGAAGCTCTCTGTAGAGAGTCAGAGAGGGAAACGGAGCTGAACTTTTGTATCTTGCCTTCATACGCTTACGTATTTGCCTAACTGAAAGTTAGTGTAAATTTGCAATTAAGAAGCTTTTGTTTAAGATGTGAAGAAAAAAAAAGAGTAAAGAGAAGCTAAGACAAATGTGCAGACTTGCTCAGAAGTATAACATTGAACTCCATTTATTTTAATTTTTCTCTCTAGAGTCCCTCTGGCCAAAGATTCGTGTTCCCCTGAAAGTTGTTAGGACTGCAGAAAACAAACTTAGTAACCGCTTCTTCCCCTATGATGAGATTGAAACAGAAGCAGTGTTGGCTATTGATGATGATATCATTATGCTAACCTCAGATGAACTCCAGTTTGGCTATGAGGTAAGAGAACTGCTTTTTTTTCCTGTCTCTTTGGCTGTCCACTTCAACATTGCATGTGCATATGTGGAAGAATCACTGCACAGTCTGCTGATTCAGGCTATTGTATCTCTCTTTACCGTAACAATTCAATGCTGACTGAAATGTTTTTACAGATAGTCATTACTTTATGGAAAAAACTGCCAGCTAACAGAAAATTTTTTGGTAACTGGCACAGTAATGCAAAGAGACTCCAGAAAATGTTGTGTAGTTGGTGAAATGGAAGCAGTCTGGAGACTGTACATTGCATTCTTCTTAACAGTTTCAAACAGTTTTCAGACAAATCAGAAGTGCTATCCAAGTTAATGTGTCTTGATGGACAAGACAAGTTTCAGAGATTAAATGTTGAGAACAGAGGAGGCCTCTTGAGGACGTGCTGAAGTAAAGTGGAGTGCAATGAAAAGAGGAACTGAAGAATGTCAAGGAGGAGATGTGTGTTTCATATGCTTGAAATGGCAAAGCTTCAACAGCTGCTGTTGTAATGAGAGTATCAACAAAAAGAAAGTTGGTCCAAATCAGTTACCCATGGCAGTACAAGGAGGTGAAAGTCTTCATAGGCATTTGAGTTGTTTGTTAAAAAGTGTGCTTACTTAAAGCACCAGTGTTATCTTCTTTCCAAAACTCTTGATTTGAATGAGTTAATTTTTGTCTTCCATTTGTATTTGAGTATATAACACAGTCCATAATCTGACATTACTATTATATGTGTATATTTAAGACAAACATGCCATGTTTGTAAATAAATCCAAACATTAGAATACCATATTCTAAGAAAGGTTTGAATCATTTCATCACACCTGTACCTGCAATATCAAGAGCAAAACAAGAACAGGTTTCATACATAAGAGCTAGAACACAGATTGGTTACCTAAATTGAGTGGAAATAGTTAAAAGCACTTTTCTAAAGGGTAGAAAGCAAACTAAATGCGATAGTTGTCTCATTTTTAATGATTTTAAGTGTAGTTGTTAACACAAGAAGTTATTTTTTTAAGAGATGTTGAAAGTCCTTCTTTAATGTCAATACATATGTGGTAAAATACGGCTCTTTCTCCCTCTCAAGTGAAAGGGACTGTTAGCAAGTAACAAGATTTTGGACTTGTGAAATGACTTGTGGTAATGTAGGTATGCTGATGTAATAACAAAGATATTAAGTAGTGGAGACAGAGGTTTAATCTATCGTGTGTGTCTCCAGAAAGGAAATACTTCCCTTGCCAGGTTAAGAGTAACGGGTTAGTACATGAAGTGTGAAAGATGGAACGAAGAGAAGACAACTGAAGGAAGGGGTTTTTTTGGCTGCATATGCCTTCCCTGTGCTCAGTTTTCTACACAGAATGTTTTAAGCACTGCACTGCAACATCAGAGCAATCAAGTGTTGGCAGTTCTGCAGGCTGACTTACTTTTGTCTGTGTTGATGCTGTAGCTACTCGTTTTGAGGGTGAACTGATGGGATGAAAGACAGCAAATCCATAACGTGCATGCTGTGTAAATCCTGGCTCTGTTTGCAGTTTGACTTTCATTTTCATTGAGCTGTCTCAAAGTAAATAAAAATAAATTTTATAAAACCTAAGTGACTGGGTAAGTAGTTCCAAATGAATCTCTGCTACTGGCAAAGTAGGCTTGGAGGGCTTTGAAGCAGAGATTCAAACTGCAGCTGAGTTTCAACTGTGTCAGCCAGAAGTCATGAGAAGTAGAACTGTGGCGCTTGTGCGTCTGAAGCGTTAATTTAAACATCCTCAATGGAAAATATCTGTACCTTCACATATATTGAGTGTGGTCACTTCAGCAAAGAGTTGTCCTCATGACAAAAAAAAAAGGAGGCAAAGAAAAGTTGATGTGAATTTCTCTGCAGCCAGTGTGATTAGGTGGCAGTTGGGACTTAGAGCTCTTCATCCCCAGGCCTGGCTGTTGGACTGTGCTGGCTAATTTATTGGCTGCCTGTGGGACCGTATGCGTTGGTTGCAGGGACTATCTGAGTTACAGTCCTTGCATTCAGTGTGTGCATGGAGCTGTTTGGACACAAGGTTGTTTCGTCTGGCAGATTAAAAACTATTGCTTTTGCAGTTTTTTGCATTTTATTATAAGTCCTATTCCTTTTTGATTCTGGGAATTCAGCTTACTACACAGCCACATTGATGGAAAATTAAAATGCCTTGTTGGGCAGATCGTTGAGACAAACTTGTGGGTAGTTTGAATCTTTATATTTTGAGATTGCTTTTTATTTTCCCTGTAAAATAAATGAATAGAAATGCCTTTGAGTACAGAAGCACACTAGATAATTTTATAAATACACAGTTTTCTTCATATAGAGGGTGGGTGATGTAGTTGCTGCTCCCTGGCACAGAAATCAGGAGCTGAAGATTGATCTTTCCTGTCCCTGAGTGTCTGTGACTTGCTTGACAGGCCTGGGCTGGGTCCCAGATGTTTAAATTGTGCTCAGCCTGTGATAATTTATTTATCTGTTTATGTGTGTTACCAGAAAAGTATCTCTCAAGCTCTTGACTCATTTGCAGGGGAATCCAGAGGGAACAGTAGCAGCATATAATGTTACTAGAAAGTTTTCTTTTAAAAGTATGTCTGCTTCTGCTTTGGTCATAAGAAGGGCTGGAAACGTGACATTCAGTAATTTTCTTTTCTCCTCTTGATATCCTTGAGACTTTACGTTTAAACATGTGGCAAAACCCCCTCTGTCACAGACTTGTCTGAATGTATAGAGCAAGCCTAAAAACACCAGAAAACTTTGATCTCTGTACACTTTCAGCCATAAAAAATTATAGTAACACTCAAAGTGTCAGACATTTTTTTACTTGTTAAAAGTGAACTATTATGGTACAGTGATTTATGACATTGCGTAAATCTATTGGAGCAAGCAGAAAAATAGTCCCTGTGTGCTGCAATATTAAGGTAGCAGAAGAATACTCATGACTTTCTGACTTTGAAAAAAGTATTCCTGTTAAGGTACATGATGAAATCACAGGCGTAGCTTGTGGCACTGGAAAAAAAACCTGTTAGGGCTAGACAACTTTTTCCTCACTTACCAATCTTTGTTGTTCACAGAGGGAGTATCAGAGAGACTCAAGAAAAGGAGCGAGTATTTAGATCATCATAATCTTAAAAAATTAAAGCAGAACCATTGGCTGCTCCTGAAGTGTTTGGTGTTTGAGTAAAGACTGAAAGCACACATTGTAGCATTCCCATCTCTGTCTCAGCTGGCCTCAGAGCAGATGGCTTAGCATTCCTATCATCTGGAAAAGTGGGGATAATAGTTTCCAAGTATGAAGTTCATGAAGATTTCTTATTACGTACTTATGCAGCACTTTGTCCTTACAAAGACATAGTATTTTTATTACAGCAATAACAGAAATAATTTAAATGGGAATTATGAGTCCATGTTTTTTGTTCATAGACAATATTGTTTGATGCATTGCTAAGTTTGTGTTTTT
The DNA here is from genome assembly GCF_036417535.1 of Chlamydotis macqueenii. Classification (NCBI taxonomy): domain Eukaryota; kingdom Metazoa; phylum Chordata; class Aves; order Otidiformes; family Otididae; genus Chlamydotis; species Chlamydotis macqueenii. The sequence goes on along the minus strand of NC_141560.1, from coordinate 45,715,457 downwards.
TTCTGTTGGAAGCTTTTTGCCTTCTGCCAGTAGATGACCTTATTCTGTCTCAGGGGTGGTTTTCAGTGCTTCATGTCTCTGGTATTCTTTAAAAAAAAAAAAACAAAACAAAAACTTCCTGATGAATTGCATATTTCACTAGACTAAAATCATCATGAAGGTTGAATGCCTTCTTTAGAGGAACTCTTCCATACCTCTTTTGACTGTTAAAAATGTATTTTTCAGCATTCCTTATATAACTCCGCTTACCAAAAGACTTCTGGCCACATAACTGCTGGCCATGTTCAAAGCTCTTCTTCAAATTGAAGTTATTTTTAGAAATTTGTATGCACGTAAAGCATCACTTATTTTAATGGGCTTTGGATTTACATTTTGCTTTGGTTTTTTGTAATAGCACAAGCCGTCCCTTTGAGGACTGAGCAAGAATGAAGAGTGGATGGAGCTCTAGGAAGAGAGAAGGAATACTGATTGTCTGTGTTTTCTTTCATTTGTAGAGGATAGTCAGTGTTTCGTTCTTACGACTTTGCCATTGTAGCTTTGGAAACACTGATTATTCTTCTGTTCATTAGATTTTAAAATTTTCTAGTTGTAATTAGCCAGTTCGTGAAGTTGCATGTGACTTAATATAGTCTAATAAATTTAATGCATAAATGTTGGAGTATATTCTGGAAAAGGAAGTGCTTCTCTGTCTTTTGGCTACATGGAAGAATGAGCTGTGTCAACTGTTCTGATGGCACGGTGAAACAGCACAGAATAGTTGGAGCTAGGAGGCAGAGAGAACCGTGGAGAGGTGAGACTGGAGGGTTTTAGCTAGGCTGTTTATGTTCACTTGAGGAACTTGATTTGGAAACAAAATTACTATCATTTTCTCTTGGTGTCTTTTACAAGATTTTTAGTAAAACTACCAAGTCAGAACTTTTATTTGACTTTTCATCTGGAAGATGCTTTGTCCAAAAATATTTATCTTCAGGGTTGTCTAGCAGAGTCACTGGAATACTATTGTCTGCAAAGAAGCATACCTCCTCTTCACTTGGCAATATGTTTTTCCTTGGATATGTCCCTTACCAGTATTAAATCAGGCTATCCTTCTTTAGTCTGAGAAAGCTAATAAGATCACTGGCTAAAATGGAATGTATTCCTAACAGACTAGTAAATTACTGGCAACCTTCAAACAAGAAAATGGACGGTAGTACAAAACAGAGAGTACTATAAGAATCACTGCCACCATTTTTATTCTGAAAGCTTCCTTATTAGCAGTAGCTGTATATATTAATTTTGGCACAAAACATATGTATGGATTTGGGCAATGAGCTGGATGCAGCTATTTGGAGCCTTTCTAGAATTTACCGTTGGATGAACTAGTGATGAACATTAAGAAAAAGCGAAGCTTTTCCACTGACTTTGATAGCATTACTTTTAAAAGAGATCTTTGTTTCAAGCAACCAAGATGTTTTTTAAATGCATCAAACTGACCGTTTTCAGAGGCCAGAATTGGGGTAGGATTGAGCTTTACAGTGATACAAAGAAATCTGTATGAGTAACATATATTATAGCTGGCTTTTATTTTATGTTGTTTGGACATAAAAGATGAAGATTACAGCGAGGGCAAAAACTAGAAGGGATGTGAACTTCCAGTTCTGTGTTGTGAAGGCATGGAAGTCCCTTGGGAAACAGTAGCTGAGTTCAGTCTTTTATTCAGCTGCTTTTAATATGCGTGCCATTCCCTCTGCAAGAGTTCTTAGTCCAGTGCAGTGCAGACCTGTACTGTTCTATCAAATTCTTTGTTAAGCCTCAATAGCTTATGTGGTGGTGTCTTCCAACAGCTGGGAGATGGGCATTTTAATAGTCAAGTTTACAAAAATATTAAAATTAAAACATTAATTTTTGAGTTCTAGAGAGTGAGGAGTAAAATTTTGGAAGAGGGAGTGGCCATACCTTTGGGTTTTTGTTCTTTATTAATGTTTTTGATGTTGTGTCAAAATAGGTATCTCAAGCTCTCACTGGCTTATCTGTCAGAAATCTGTAATTTTTTAATTACCTGATGGCACCAACTTGTAATATCCTATGAATTCTCTTCCTTGAGTTCCAAATCATCTCTGCTTTCAAGTGCCCTCTGTGTTAGAGTGTTATCCTATCTAAATACTATCCCAGTACTTGTGCCCTAGAACTGTCTAGAAAGATTGATTTCTGGATAAAATACAAGTCAGGGAGTCAGAAGATCTGGTTCCCATTCTTGTTTCCTGTATGATTTTTGGCAGATTTCCTCATCTGTACGTTTGAAATAATAACTGCTCTCATCATGGGATTCTGAAGCTATATTAACTGACAGCAATAAAATGTGTTGAGATGTATAGATGAAAAGCTATATAGTAATGCAAAATCACAGCAATGTAGATACAGAAGCAGTAGCTTAAAGCTGATTGTTTTATCATGTTTACTTTGAAAAAATACTTGCATAGAGTCCTTATAGTCCAGGCCTCCCAACAGAAACATACTGGCACATAAAAAGTGCCCGATGTGAGCTGCTAATGAAGTGAGGTTTGTAGGATGGTGGAATTCCAGATAATACTTTCTTTACCGCAAATTCGAATAGCGGGTTCCCCCGCCTTTTGTAGAGAGAGGAGAGGTTTGCTAGTGAAGTGACTGTTGGGGATTTATGAGATATTTTGTTGCTGTTGTTGTTGATCTTGCATACACAATGAAATTTGAGTATTGTTTATTTACACACTACCAACCTGAAAGAGAAACTCTTGTGACCTAACACTGTGTATTGGAGAGTCAAGACACATATTCTTCCAACAAAACTAGCAGTTATTTGGATTAAAGGACAAATTTTGAGTAATTTATCTGCAAATAAGGCGGATAAATACTAACTTCATTATTGATCAGCAAAAGCACATACAGTGTATTAAGCAAGCGAATAGTGTTCAGACCTTTCTAAATAATTATAAACCTTTTTTTCTGAATGCAAAAATTGTGCATTATTTAATGTGGCCAGCAGTGCGGAGAACTGAGGTTGTGTTAATGATGCCCTTCTCCTTGTTCTTTTCTACTGTGTTTGATCCTGTGGTCAGCTACAAAATAATGTATGGAGTGACAAGGATGGTATCTTGATTGTATCCAGCTGTCTGGAACAAGTCAAGGGCAAAGAGGCCTTCCATGCAGCAGTAGATCCATCCAAGCACCCACTAAAGAACACCAGAAATATTAAAATACAAGCCTGTTTTAAGCCTATTCCTGTCAAAGGAAGCAGGTTGGTTAGATCCAAAGCCAGCTGTGAAAGTAGTTAGGTTGTAGCCATATCTGCTGAAGTTAACATCAAAAGTTCTGTTTTAATCATGCTTGCATAGAGTCCTTGTACTTAGTTAGTGTTAAAGTCTGTTTGAATAGTCAGTTAAATGTCTCTCCAACAAAAACGTTAATATTGCTTTAATGGGCTTTTGCTCTGGGGTATGACTTCGCTGAGTTGTAGGGTCCTTCCAAAGCAAGCTTGGGCTTTTTCATACTTTTTTTTCCAGGCAGTTTCCAATTTCAAGAATTGGAACTTAGAAGAACTGAAATGGTCTTTGCACCACTGTAACTCTGCCATTGCAACGCAGATGTGTTACATCCACACATTTGTGTTTGCTTGCTGTGCAGGCCTGGTAAGCAGTATTTCATATCTTTTTCTCTTCAGGTTTGGCGGGAGTTCCCTGACAGGTTGGTTGGATATCCAGGCCGCCTGCATCTTTGGGACCATGAGATGAACAAATGGAAATATGAATCAGAGTGGACCAATGAAGTCTCAATGGTGCTCACTGGGGCAGCATTTTATCACAAGGTAATATACAACTTGTAGTATAGTAATGTACAACATGAACCTTTTTTAAAGAGCTGCATGTGTTTCTGTCATTGTTCTGTGTTTTGTGGGGCCATGATTGTTTTCTACAACAATCGTAGAACCAATTGCAGACTTTCCCTAAGCCTTTTTCTCTTTCAGTTGATGTGAAAAGAACTGATTTGTCTCTGCCTGTAAAATAAAACCGTTACCTTCATGAACTTACAAAAGAACTCCTGCCAGTTTGCATAACCTGCAACTACTCAGCAAATTTTGTGTAGTTCGAGAAAAGAAAGAAAAGAAAACTAGTTCTTCTTTAAGAAAAGAAAACCAGTTGTAATGAAATTTGTGTGCTGGTCAGGAAAGGAATAATTATGCAATTAAGCACCAAAATTATTTTCTATCTGCTCAAGTAGTCCTTGCCTGAAGGCAGTATATCACAATTTGTCCATAATCCATCGTTAGCTGCCTGCTTTTCAGTGACTGAAGTATTTAGAGTCTTCTAGTTACTGCATCTGTATTTAAAATTATCTTCTCTCTCCCCTATCCTGCAGTATTTCAACTACCTTTACACCTACAAAATGCCTGGAGACATCAAGAACTGGGTGGATGCTCATATGAACTGTGAAGATATTGCCATGAATTTTCTAGTGGCAAATGTCACTGGCAAATCAGTCATTAAGGTTGGACTTTTCTGCAGTTTAGCTTTACAAAGTTTAAATACATGACGTGCATACTCATATGAATTTACTTAGTAGGCTTCAGTGTATTACTTTGTCTTCCTTTTTCTCTCATTTATCCCTTGTATGGTGTCTTATTCTCTTTCCATGATAGAAAAGCCCTTTTAGTAAAAGGACTAACTGTGAACAGAGAATTGTTTTTCACTAGTTATTTCTGGTGATTATTTTAGCCATCTAGAAGAGCTATGAAGAAGGTAATTTAAATGATACCTATATGTATGTGTGTATGTATACAAGCCCACATATATATATTTTAACTATTTGAGGTCACTAGAGGAAAGAAATTGCCAATTGTCCACAGCTCACTCTGTCATGGTCTGGCAACAGCTGATTTATAGGAATATTAATTGCAAGAATGTTAATTGCAGGATCAGCTTTAAATGAACTTTTTATCCCTGAATTAATTTCCTGACATGTTTTCAGGTCTGGACATTCACTCTGTACATTCATTTCCAAGTGTGTCAACTTGGAATGAGATTTAGAGGCGACCAGGCATTACTTCAATTAGCAGGGTCCATTTTCCCATCTGTCCATCATCATTTACTGGGACTGATGGCTGCGTTTCCTAGAAAAGTCTTTAGAAGATAAAGTGTGTGTTTTTGCTGAAAAAGTTTTTGAGCTGTATGAGGGCACAGCAGAGTAATTTGGCACCTCTGTGTGATTCGGAGAGTCTTACAGAGTTTGCCAGTCAGCTATTAAGTGGAGTGAGTGTCTGTTGGATTAACGTTACGGTGAAGTATGGGAAGCTATATTTCATCGCTGTTATGGCTGCAAGAACAAATGGTGTTTATACAGGGACCTTGGCAGTGAGAAAACAGTCATTAAACAGGAATTAAGGAGCTTGTCATCGCCACTTCTTTTCAGTTACAGAAGGAAAAACCCCTCCAAGCCGTTTTTATTGGGCCCCTGTGAGTTTTGCAGTCGGCTGAGCCAGATGGAGCTGAATGGAGTAGCTTTTTTTTTTTTTTTTTTTTTTTTTTCCCCTCAACCCCCCCCGATTTTTTGAGACAGCTCAACTTACACTGCAGGCATGTTCAGAGGTATTGCGCTTCTTTCCGTGCAAGGAGATTAATGTCCCTTCTGATGATATTTGATAATATCTGGCGTGCCTTTCTGCAGGTGACCCCACGAAAGAAGTTCAAATGTCCAGAATGCACGGCAATTGATGGGTTATCACTGGACCAGACACACATGGTGGAAAGGTGAGTGACCACCCTTTATTCTTCTGATTGCCTTGTTCTGATCCCTAGAATCTTATCCTGTGTCTCATGAAGTTAGGATCAAAAATGCTCGCTGATTGTATTTCTGTAAATGACTAATTTTGAAAGAATGTCGCATGGATTTTATTGGCATAAGTCATTCCTACAATGGACGATGTAACACTGAAAAGTGGACTACTACAAGAAAGAACTTTAGAAGAGCACAATTTTTAGCAGCTTTGCTGTAAAACATATAGGACACATACATGAAATTCAGGTTGTTGGCAGTACTTTCAGTAATACCACATTTCTGTTTTACCATGGAACATCGACTGTAATGAGATTTATTTTTTAAACTAGACAGTTGCTAGCTTACCAAAGAGTAACAAGGATATAAATTATTAATAATGTTATTTGAATAGATATTTGTACACTGTCTTTCCTCCAAAGATTGTGAAGCGCATTGCTTCCACTAATGAAGGACATTTGCCTGCACAATTGCATGTCACATTTTTTAACAGTGGCAGTATTATTATATTTTTGTGAGAATTTAATTTTGAAATGAAGTATGTATTTGGAAAGACAGTGAATGTTTTGAGTGAAATGCTGAAAGTTGGTAAGTATATGAGTCACATTCCCTGCTTTACAGTAAAATGGCTTCCCAACCTTGACCAAGACACTAAACTTCCCTCTGCCTTGTTTTCTGAATGTGTAAAATAAGGGAAAGTCTCTCCACTTTTACAAAGCTGTTCAACACCTATGTTTGAAAAGGGCTATCTGACAATAAATGTACATGCTAGTTATTAGGTGGAATTAACCTGAAATCTAGGACTGGCAAAGGCATTTCACCTTAGGCTTCTTGGACTGTTGCATCTCTCCTGCAAACTTTGGGAAAAATAATTTGCACCATAGAATTGACGGGGTGGGTAAGCAGGGGTAGCCATAGTGCTGGAAGAGACCACCAGAAGAGCTGACAAAATAAAAAAAAAACTGACCTATTTAAAATAGGCCATTTCAGATTTGTACTGAGAGACATAACATGGTTATCTTATCAGTTACCATGGTTATCATCTTAATAGTGAGCTTTTTTCTGTCCTCCTCTGCATTACTCAGCAAATTTTAAGTGTTTTATCCATTTACTGACCTTTAGCAATGTAAATGATATTTATATATTGTAATTTATGCAGTGAACTAATGCACAACTGGCTGGTAGCTTGGGGGCTTATTTGCAAGAAGAGTGCGTACATGTGTGTGTCTGATGTGTAAACTCATGTTATGCAACACACACACATCTCATTTGTCTGATTGATTATTAAGCGGGCATCATGCCAGGCACTGAAGAGCATAACTGCCAAGGTTAGTGACAAAGTATTTAGACTGGATATGTAATGCAAGTCAGATGTAAAACATACCCTGTGAGGATTGTAAAAATTACTTTGCAGAAAACTTCTTAGGGAAGGGGCTGGAAGCTTTGTATATCTTAAATGTTAGCTGAAGGGGAAGCACAAGAGGTTGTCCTGTGTCTACAGGATGGACTACCTGAAGCCAGTTGAGCTTTCCTGTGATCATACTGGTAGCATTACAACAGCACAGAGGAATTTTGGTCATGCACTAGGTTCTCATTAAGGTAAATACTATTAAAACAGAAGATGAAAAAGTGCTTTTTGCTCCGAAGCACATTATGATGCAGGGTAAAGGTCATGTTTCCATGTCTACAGCAATTCTTATATCCTCAGAGTAAAGTATCATTGACAGTTTATTGAGAACATGTTTAAACTGTTGCATTGCTTCTCTGTCGTTTCCAACAGTGGAGATAACTCAGTTGTGGGAAATGTTAGATTGACTGCATATCCACATATTTTTATTTGCCCAGCTAAAGGAGTACATGCTGGGGTAGAGTCTGGATGCAGGAGAAAACCTGGGAGGATGTACAGTTTGGGTGTATTCAGGAGTATCAGACAATACCTGGAGTATCAGGCAAAAAGCTATTATCAGCTTCACTTGCAGCTTCTCAAAGTGCCTGACTCCTTGTTTTTCAATATTCAGAAACAGCGAGCAGGTAAGATAACGACTTGCCCGGATATCCTGCGATCAACCTACTGTTTGTGAAACAGTTTATCAGGGTTGTCATGGGCATGGGCAACATTCAGTGTTAGGTTTCTGGTTCAGAAATATCAGAGAGATCCCAGCAACTGCCTGATGATTGTTTTGTAAGTGTAAAAGGTTTGAGAAGTCAGTTGTGGAGATCTGTCCAGGAGAGACGTGTAACTAACCAGTTCTGTTGGGCCTTTTGACACTCAGCAGAGACAAAGGAAAGATGGTACAGTTGAACTCTGTCTCTTATTAAGAGATTTTTTTTGGCCAATGCTGAAGGATATTCAGAGCGAATCATGGGAAAGCCAACACTGCTGTTCTTCCTGCTGTGTAATTTCTCTGAGATAAATAAAAGACTTAAGTCCCCAGGGTTATCGAGCTCCATCATTAAAATACATTAACTAAAGAAAGCTTTGAACCAAGAATCCCCTTCTTGCCCTAGGTTAGCCTTTACATCAGGTCACAGCTGTAGGAGGATCTCATAATCCCTGTATTTACAGGTGCTGTTTAAATAGCAACAAGTTTTCTGCCTTTAGCATCTTTGCATCTGGCTCTCAAGAACTCGGTAAAATGCAGCCTAGAGGGCAACTGCCTGTACAGTAAATGCAACAAAGGGCTGAGCTGCTTCTGCAGCAACATTAGCAGCAGTGTCTTACTCAGGACATGGAAATATTTGTTAGAGTTAAAATAGGAATCCATTCACTTAAGAGGCAAACTGACCAGGTAACCATTGGCCAAAGGCTGCAGGTGCAGAGTTACCCTACCAAAAAATGTTTGGGATATAATGGAGGGGAAACTGGTTAAGAGAGACTTTAACAGATACAGAGTTCACCCGGTCTGCCAAGGGCAACAGGGCTCTCACTTTCTAAGTACACACTATGTTAATTCCTTGTCGAGCACAATTGTGTGTTGCCGGCAGAGCAAGGAAAAAAATGACTAATTCTTGGACGCCAACATGCCTCTGTTAGTATGAATTTGCAAAACTATCGACACAGCCAAGAAAAACTCCTTCCCTCCATGTTAAGATGACGTGTTATGTTCTCTTGGCTACCTAGCTTTGAATGTTTAATTTTATAGATATACTTTCTGGTTTATGTTGTCCAAAGGTGGCAAAGGCTTTGGAATTCAAGTGATTTAGTTCAGTGCAGGAGATGAATTTTGGAAAGAGGCGACTTTATTCAAATACATTTTGTGGCTTGTGTATGACATTTCTTTCTTCTCAAAAAGCCAGTTTCTGACGTTTGGACTTTATATTTCCTGAGGACTAACTTTTCTGATTCAGCCAGAAGGATTAGAACATACTTTTTTTCCCTGTTTTTTATGTTTTCATTTCTTTAACAATGAAGTAGTTTCTGGATGTTTAAAAATATTGTACTGGTATGCTGGAATGGTCTTGCCACCAGAGTAAGTTTGGCTATAGAAGAATTCCATCTTCATATTTTCTCATAAGACTTAATCTTTGATTTGGGAGTATAACCGCTAGAGGGAAGAGGTCGATTTTGTCTTCACTATCCATTTAGTTTTGTCTTCTGCTCTGAGGGTACCGCGTAGTTCTAGTTGTGACAATGGCTGATCTGATGTGGACGCCTGGCTACCAGGCTGAGATAACTAATTCATTTCACACCGGTCACCAAGCAGCTGTTATGTTACAATGTCTTTCAGTCATTACTGACAGAGGCAGGATTTGAACCAGGAGACTGGAAATATTCTTGTATTCCAGAAACCAGTGAGGGCCAGCAGCTGTGAAAACTTGTCACGTGCACATCTCCCAACACATCTACCTCCTGGCCTGTGAAGTTTGTGCTTTTCCTGCCACGAGACTTCTCCAATACTTGCAGCTTGGATTAGTTAGCCATGTTTCTTAGAAGTAACAGATGATTTGGAAGTCTGACCTTATCTAAAAATCAGATGTCTTTAAAGTAGCTCATGTTGGGCATCTCATGGAGTCAAGGGAAACTGCTGAACTGTTCCTGGAGAAAACACTCTGTTCCTGCTCTCCATGTTACTGTAACCTTTCTGTGCCCAGCGCCCAAAGCTCACCTTCCCCATGGTTCACCTTGTTATTGCAGACTTTGAACAGCTACTTGGGTCTCTTCATTTCAGTCCTGACTGATGAGTCCCTTGCTGTTTCAGATTTGTGCTACCCTGGAGCAAGTAGTGCTTGTGCCAGGTCTAGAGATTGCTTCCCACTGTACACAGCTTTTTCTTACACTCTTAATTCCTTTTCATTTGTTTCGTAGTCCAAAGATTTGAATCTGGAGGTAGGAAGAAATACAAGGAGATGAGAAGGTAGCAGAAAGTGAAATATCTGCATTTACCTGTATAAATATCTTATTCAAGTATCACCCCACATGAAGCAGTTTTCTGACACTTTTCCTCAGGCCAGAAAATGGCCTGAAATATGACCATTATAGCTGGAAACAGCTGTGTAGAGATGTTGCACTTTAACAACTTGGGCTTTGTGTTTTTCAGTCATTTACTGTAGTTAAGGAGGGAGCCATGGGATGGCTCAGAGGCTGAGAAATTAATTGTGAAAACCAGTCTTGCTGTCCCATGTACTTCAAAAGAGTGTTTGGGGCAGTGTTGAGCAGTCCCCATCACAAAACTGTCACACTCACTTGGTGTGATTGACCGGGTCCGTTGAGGAAAATTATCCTGGAGCCGTGGTGACCCCCTAACCCTTCGAAGGGGTCGGAAGAGGGTACAGTGGTTGGAGAGCGAGAGACCTGCTCTGAGACCGCCTGCAGCACATCAGCCTCTGTAGCTGAGTCAAAGTACTCATTTTTTGTTTGTTTTCCCTTTTGAATGGCAAAAGAAATGTGACCTGTTTTCTTGTAGCTATCTCTGTTACATTGTGCGTTGGGGGCTGTTATGATTCTTGGTGTCTGAAGTTCTTAAAAGCTGTTTTATAAAGTACGCAGCTAATGTTAGCTGAGCGTTGACTGAGGTGAGATGAGCCAAGTTTTCCCTGCCTTGCTTCCACGGGTACTGTGCCTTTCAGTGAAAGAGTTAAAGGAGTGATGTAAGGTTAAACATCTGTTTGCTTGTTTTTTTGAAGCACATGGCTATTCCCTTCCACAGCATTACTGACACCTGAGATTATTAAAACTGAAAGAGTCATCAGTGGTACTTTTTTTTTTTTTTTTTTTTTTTTTGTGCTAATGTGATGCCTTACTGCTCAATATCTCTTTATTTAGACAAGGAAAATAAACTAGTTGGTTTCATTTAATAGTTTTTATTCAGCTTCACTTTTAACTTACAGTACAGTCAGGGTTGCCTATACACTGAAGCATGTTTATTTTTGTGGGAAAAGATAGAGCTTTTGAAGAAGTCTGAAAAAAACCGGCCTTTTTTTTGTTTTGTTTTTTAAGAACTCCATTTTCACAAAGGCTTGGTTTTTGCAAAACCTTTGTTATGACCCAACAGTGGCCCTTTAAGAGACATGTTGGCAGTTAATCTGTTCTGGTTTACAGCATGTACATTGCTTTAAGAATGACTGGAATTCTAGGGGGAGGGAGAAGGGAAGCTTTGACCTCCATGTGCACACGTGCTGCTGCCAGCATCCTTTGCTCGTCTCTGTGATTAAATGGATAAATCAAAGAACATCAGCTTCTTTTCAGTTCTCTCTGCAGTGAGGCTCTCTTTTTATTTACTGGTAGGCAGCATGGCTGAAATAATTCCAAGTGCAAGAGGGAAGGTTTCTACCTGTTATGTTGGTGTGGGAGCTGGTAGCCAGCCCTGTTGCTGAGGTTCTTAATTACACTGTTTTCTCTTTCGCCAGATCTGAATGCATCAATAAGTTTGCATCTGTCTTTGGGACCATGCCTCTGAAAGTGGTGGAGCACCGTGCTGACCCTGTCCTGTACAAAGATGACTTTCCTGAGAAACTGAAGAGCTTTCCCAATATTGGCAGCTTGTAAAGGCAGCTGTGAGACAAACCTGAGTGATGAAAATGATGGCCAATAAGGTGCTATGAGGAATATAAGGCCCTGAAGAAAAAAAGTGGCTAGAGAGTGGTTATATCTGATGGAGATGGGAATTAATGTTGTATTCTGGTATGTGTCTTCACATTGCACAAAGATGTAATAGCAAGCTGAACAACTGCTTCTCTTTAACTGACAGAGGATTGAATCTATTCATGAGTCCTCCTAGAAATGTCAAGCACACACTTTTCTCCAAAGGAGGCTGAGCACCTGGAAGAATAAAACAGAATCTCACTCTCTGTGGCCTGACTGGCATGGCTGACTTCTACCAAATGTGCTGCAGTTCTCTGGTTTGTAAGCCTCCATCCATTCAAAGCAGCTATCTGCAATGTACAGCTGCTCTCTTTTGGGAGGAGCTTTTTGCCCAGGCCTCTGTTTGAGCTTAATTGTTGGCTTAACTAACTGTGTAACAAACATTTTTTTTCTGCATAGTGAGACAAATGTTTACTTTTTTACATCATTAGCAACAAAAATCTGTGTGTTGTCACATGGCTTAAAGGGCAAAGCATTTTGTTTTACTTAAATTATTTTGATGTGAATTGAGACACACAGCAGCTGGGAGGATGGTCTCCTTCAAAGTAGAGACCTACGGGACAGAACTCCAATTGCTGCACTTCTTCCTGCGTAAATCTCAGGTTTTCTGCTGTGTCCATGCAAGAGACTGTGACTCTGTGTCAAAATTAGTTGTATTGTACAAAAAAAATGTACCTTTCAGTCTTACTTTATTTTTACTTTTCATTATCAAGACGAAGGAGTTAGGTTGCCGTTTTACATTGTAGCCATACATTGGAACAACATCTATGAAGTGAGGTTTTCACATCTGAATCCTCTTCAGCCAGCAGTGTATTTTAGTACTGATTTGTAAAACACTTCAATTTACAGAAATTCCCAGTTACAGCTTTCATGTGCAGGGATATAGAATCATAGAATCATAGAATGGTTAGGGTTGGAAGGGACCTTCAAATATGTGTACATGCAAGACACTACTAACCCACGCTTACAAATTCCTATAAATCACCGTTGTTGGAAGAACTGCTGAGTCTTTGCTTGTAATTTAACTAAGGAACACATTGCCACAGGCTGCTGCTGAAACATGCAGCTTAGGAAGGCTTTTGGAGAAGCTTTACATTTCTCACAAGCATTGGAATTGTTTCCCAGTACTGAAATTAACTTGAATTAGAAAATAAAATGCAGCAAAATCAGAAGTAAAATTGCCTGAACTGTTAACTCTTGCCCTTCGATATTGAAGATGATCCCAAGTTGGGCTAGGAAGGGAAGCTCTGTTTCAGCTCAACTGACAAAATGTTTGTTACGAGATTTGGTAACTGACTGACATCACTGTGGGTGATTTGATTGTCTTTTGAAAGCTCCATTGATGCCGGTTGCAGAGACATCCTACTCGGTGGGCTGTTTTTCTGTTACTGCGAGCAACCTTATTCCTCAGATTTTGCCAAACCCCAAACAATAGGACAAGTGTTAGGCATCACGGTTCACCCCCTCTCCTAAGCTGGATAGGCAGCAATGACAGAAACCAAATGAAAGTCAGACTAGAAACAGGAAACATCTGCTCCTATTTGTCTCACCCCCACTAAGACTTATCTTATTGCCCAATGCAGTGGATGTGCTGTGAATGAAAATCATATTGGAACAATAGCTCTGAGGGGATGCTTCACTTCATAACTCCCCTGGGATGTGCCTGTAAATTCTATCGTCTGATTCTCTGGGAATGTTTAATTACTTGTAAATGTTTTTTGCTGCAGTCTTTGTTTCATTCCTAACTTGCTGTAAGAGGGGCCATTGGGGTTCTAGGAGGATAGCTGTTGCAGTGACAACAACTGCTGTCTGCACGGTGGGTATCACAGGATAAAGGAAGGTTTGTTGCTTGCTATTTTTCCTTTGCAGCCTCTCAGGTTCATTCACATGAACTTTTTCTGAATCTTCCTGTTCATTTATGTCCTGGTGCTTGAGCATCAGGAGATACCATATTTCCTGGAGAAGTTTGCTTTAAAAGGGTAGCTGTGACAGTGCAGTAGTCACTTCAGTTTCAGCTGTTCTTTTGGGGCTGATCTCAGCTTGGCAGGCCTTAGCAATTTAACTGAGTTATAACATCTTCCTTACACAGAGTTGTGAAATTGCTGTGATTTCTGGGTTCTTTCTCAGTAAGCCAGTAAAAAGTACAATTTTTGCACAAAGTCTTAAAAGACACGGAGGATTTGAAATAGTTGCTGGAATTTTTTTAGATGGGGACACTCTAACCAACCCTCCTGTACTGATCTGTAGTCTCAGGTCAGTAAAAGGCAACAGGTCGTTGTGCCTACAAACCAAAGCATCTGAGTGGATTCCCCTTCCACAAAATGCCCAGTGACCCTCATCGATTATGTTTTGTCCTTTGCTGTTTTACAGTTGCTTTTATAGAGCCATCTCATTGAGATGGTAATTTGTCTCTGGCTTGTGCCAAGGAGAAAATTGGGCAGTTGATTTAAAAATTGTAAAATGGCCTACTTCCCCTCCATATCTATAATTATGGTGTTCTTGATACAAAAATCTGTAAAGGTAAGATGTTTGATTTGGAATGGGTTTGTTGTCAATCTTTAAATTAAGATAATTGTTAACTTTTCATTGTATATATGTTATCAAAAAAAAGATAATATTGGTATATTAAAAAGTAAATCCAAGAAGTGTGTGTTGTATTTCACTCCTGGACCTGCACAAGGAAACATGGATGCATTTAGCAGGGAGAATTGCAGTAACAGGCTGCAACATAAGTCTGTGTTAATCTTGAATATCCACAGTGTACTTCAGAAAGATCTGTCAATATTTTGTCTTTCCCATAACTGGAGTTGGATGGTTGTCTTTGAAGTAGAAGTTTGCTCGGCATAAATTCATCCCAGTCACCTTTTTTGAAAGACTAGATGTTACTCTAATTTTCTGCCAAGATTTGACAGTAGCATTTATCTTGGAGAAATAGGGAACTGATCCTTTCTCTTTTTGTAAAGAGAGACAGTAAATGTTGAAGAATTGTGCTTTTGAGAAGAGAGTTTTGGCTGAGTCATTGAGATGGTGGAATTCAGTGTGGTAGCAGCTCTTTGTTTCCAGAAGTGCTGCAGCACAGTCCCTGTGGAGCATGCTGCAAAGGAGCAGCCTGTGTGTGTGGTGCACCTTGCTACTTGTGCATAGCAAGGGGTGTGATGTACCGCAGCCCTTGCCCTGCCAGTCATGGTGAGTCTCCAGGATACATTTTTAGCATCACACACTCTCCCTACAATGTGTTGACTCTTTCCTTCCTCACAGCTCCACTATCTCATTACAGGATGTGCCAATTCAAGCCCTAATGGTCTGAATTACTCTCTACTGCAATCTCCAGCTCCTGCCATCCATCACGTTTTCACTGGTGCAGTTCAAATATGCTTTACTGCAGGAACTAGTTTATCCCTGACAATTATCAATTCATGGCCCTTTTAAACTCAAGGGCCTGGGAGATACAGATACCAAAATAATTGTGAGGCGGGATTTAAGAGATGCTCAGCACTTCTGACTCATTTTGCTTTTAGGTTGTATTGGGAGTGTTGAGCACTCTGGAAAAATGCTATACCGAGAGACATGAAAATGGATGTAGGTGGGCAATTTTAATATTAAAAATGTCTTGAAGATTTGACATGAATGCCTTCTGTATTGAGTATCTGGTACCCTGGGTACTTGTCACAGGTAGAGCACCTTTTGATCAGGGAAGACCTCAGAATGGTTGGTTAGTACTGCATCAATCTTCTGTCCAGCCCCTTCACATGGAAGCTGCTGTCATAACAGGACTACAGCACAACACAAGAAAGAAAAACTAAAATTGATGGTGCCAGTGAGAGAATGGATTTAAATGCCTTAGCCAGAGATAAGACAGAGTGAGTATGATTTTTTTTCATCACTCTTCTTAAATACTTGCTTGTTTAAATTTTACTAGGACTGCTGCAAAGCACATTCTTTTGTAAACTAAAATGTAAACTACATTTTTAAATGTAAACTAGTTTTTAGGTAGTTCTTGCAATCACGGATAGTCTCCTCTATGTACTTAAAGCCAGAAAAAAAACATTCTGCAAAGATATGCTAGATTAAATGTATGCTAGAAAGTGAGCATCCAGTTGTTCCAGTTGGTCCAAGTGCTACCTTCAGTCTGATCCTGAAGAGCTGGGAAGAGCAGAGCAAATACTAGGCAAGTATTCCACCTATATTGTCTTTTCTTTTTAATTTTTAGGCCAGAAAAAAAATAATTTCTGCCAGAAAGCTCTGAACACAGAATCATTGCATCTTTCAGTAGGATCTGAAAGTTATCCCATGAGCAGGTAGTCACTTCAAACCTCTTGCTAACATGGGTGTAGAGAGAGATGGCATTTGCTTAGCAGAAAAAACAGAACACTTTTGCGTTACTGCTAAGTCATGGATCCTTTGGTTGTATCTCATGCCGTGGGGAGTGCATGTAGGACAGTGTAAGTTCTTTTTATGATGCTTGCTGCTGCCGTATCTGAGCACAATAACGTGAGCTTCACAGTCCTGCTTCAGTAAGATCAGCCTCTTGCCCTGTTACTGCAGATAAGCAAATGGAGAGAAGCTGTGATAAACCTAAGGCTTCAGAGTTGTGGGTAAAACCAGGACTGAACACCAGTATCCCAAGCCTGTGTTTTAGCAGAACGGCCACACTTTGTCAGAACTGTTGTTTGTTTGCAGTTTGGGGTAGCTCAGTACCAAAGCAGTGGATCGTTAGCCTTGACTTTCGCTGTCAGTGTGGTTCAGCCTGCCCTGGCTTGAAGCCATTTAGAGGCATTCCTGGTGCACTCTGTGTAATTTCAGCCTGATGGAAATGGCTGTAATGCAGTCCCACCTCTGCTGATCTTCAGGATTCCCCTGTCTGCAGCTTCTTGTGGTTGCTTTGAAAGCGAGTTATGTTTCCCATTAAAGAATAACAGCGACAATTGAGGCAATTAAGTGGAGTGGCATGTAGCTAGCAGCACGCAGGGAGTTTTCCGACTGAAAACAGGCAGTGTGGCTCAAAGGTTCTCCCTGCAAGCTTGCCTGTTTGCTGTCTTCGTTTGTCTGGAAAAGGATCAGGTAACTCTTCTGCAAATTTCCTTTACTTGTTCTAAAGGCCTGTTTACTTGCATAACCAGGAAGTGTTCCTGCTCCAGACAGGCATGACACCTCCACAGTAGCTGTGGACTGACAGCAGTCCAACTTGGTCTATGAACTTGAATCGGTGCGCGGTGCCAGACTGTATGCAGTGCGGAAGACAATAGATGAAAAGGGCAAGAGGAGAACCAGGTATCTATAAAGAGAAATAATCCATGTTGTAACTATTTCCACAGAGTCATAAAAATAAGAAAATACCAGCTTAATTGTTAAGTCACATCTATTGTTTTTTAACCTAAATTTCAGTTGATGGGGGACTGGAAAAAGGTGAAAGCTGGACCATTTGACCAACAAAGGCATGAAGAACTTGGGATATACAGACCTGCTTGAGGTTCTCCTTGTGTGATTCTGAGATGTGGTTGCTGTTGCACCCTGTGCTTTTAAGGACTCAGCTTATCTCTTCTACCCTCCGCCCCCATTTTGTGCAGCAGTAGGAATCGGTAAAACTAAGAGCCAAAGCTTGGAACTGACTGAAAGTGCCACTTAAGGATACCCACCTGTGGATTGTGAACATCTCACTTCTACTGCTCAGCTGGCAGACGAGCCTGTAGTCCCTTGGAAAGACACCTGAGGTTTTCAGGCCACAGGCCCCATGCACGCTTGTTCCCTTCTGCGTGTCCATATAGCCATATACTGGAGAAAAACACAGTTTCTCACCTGCTGCTCTGGCCATTTGAAAGCTTCCAGGTCCTTCTTTTGTGAAAGAAGGGAGGAGGAGGAGGGAGGAGGAGGGCCAGGTCTCCGCTGTGTGCTATGCGCAGTTAGTGCTGGGTGCCTTCAGCTGCAGACTGACAGGAACAGTACCCACTTTGCCACACTTCATACAAACAGGCAGGGGAAAAGGTCTGAAGCAGACAGGACCGTAAAATAAGATCCAGGAATTCAGCGAGGCCGCAGCGAAAGGAGCAGATTCCTAACTCAGAGCATCTGTCTTTGCCCCGTGAATAAGTTACGAACTGAAAAGCAAGAGAAAGTGGAAGATCCTTTCACAAATAATAAACACTTGTTTGTCTCAGATTAAATGCAACACCTTTACATGTGGGCTCCAGCTGGCCCTAAGTAGATGCACCTTGCGTGGCTGTTACCTTCCCTGCCAATGAGAAGATTATTGTACATCCATCTGCTTAAAGGTTAATAACTCGCTTTTAAAAAGAGGAAGAAAAAAGTCAAATCTGTTAGGTTTACAGGAAGAAAAAAAAATGTTTTTCATTAAAACTGCCCGAACTTTGCCCTGCCTCGAAGTTGTACTCTCCAACGGAGAAGGAATGTGTTAACCTAGGTGCTGTAGCCGCATCTTCCAGAGAGAAATTTTTCCACGCCTTTTAAACAACTCCTGTAATGCCAGTAGGAAAGTGCAGTTTCAAGAAAAGAATGTCTATTTCTAATCTGGGTCCTGCCACTATCTAGAGTTTATAGAGAGACTTTTTAGCTCTTTGGCAACATTCGGGCCAGGAGCAATTTCTGATGTAAACCCATACAACCAGGATGTTACTGAAACTAACGTTAGGCTCTCAGCAGCCTGAGCTTTGCCAACATCTGGAGAATCTGGCGTTGAGTGCCTGGGGAGGGAAGGAATTTTTCTCCTACAAGTGAGGGGAATGGATAAGCTTGCAGCAGCACCTGCATTATCCCTTTCTTTGTGAGATGGAAAACAGCCATGCTCCATCTGAACCGAGCTGATGCTCCCAGCCGACTGATGGAAAGGCCAGAGGGGCTCTGTGGGTCTTGGGGGGTTGCTGACAGCTGACGGGCACCTTCTCAGCTCTGCCTGGACACAGAGGGCACTTGCTGGTTCACCCAGCATCTGGACGCAGGGGTTTGGGCTCTTACTGGTGCTGCTGGTTCTGTGGAGGCTGAGGGAAAGCCAGTTACGCTGAGCTTATTCATGGAGCAAAAGCAGCAGAAAGGGCCCTCCCAGAGCCCAGTTTTCCCCATGCTGGGATGAGGCAAGAGATGTGTCCTGGGAACCCGTGGGGCCAAGACAAGCCCTCCCCTCGGTGTGGGGAGAAGCGAAGCCCAGAGGGCTCCGTCTGCCCTGCAGCCCAGTGAGCAGCATCTGGCCATTGGCAGGCGCCTCTGGGGAACCTGGCAGAGCCATGGCGGAGGAGAGGGTAGGTGAGGCTTGGAGGCCTTTGCCAAAACGGAGCTGGGAGGAGAGGTAGTGTGACTGGACCAGCGGGAACGTAGGAGAAAGGAGCACTTTCAAGTGGGAAGGTCCCCCCACTGCCAGCCCCCAGTGTCTTCTCTTTGGACCACAGGAGTCCTCGTGCCGCAGTGCCTTCAGCATGGCTGTGCTGTGTAAAAGCGGTGGTGCCGGGTGGCTGAGGCTCCCCAGCTCTGCGGCACCTGGTTGCCAAGTCACTTCTCCCAATGTCAGCCGTGATGGATTTACCTGCTGCCTCTTACGGACCTCTTGGGAAGAGCTGGGAGAGTCACAGGAGCCCTGCAAGCCTTAAGCTGTGCCAGAATCAGCACCTCCTGAGGAGTAAGCGAGGGAGAGCATCCTCCTCTCTTCCCTGCGGCCATGGTGCCCTCTGTGCTGGCTGGCAGCAATGCCAGAGGAGCTGTCGGAGGCAGAGAGGCCCTCGTTAGCCAGGAGCTGGCTGGCAGGATGTTCCCGCGCCTGGCTGCTGGCTGTAAACCATCTCTTTGTACGGGGAAAGGCAGCGGCCCATGAGCTGCCACCTGTTGTTAATCTACCCCCGGCTAATCCATTCTGCACTGTGTCAGCAGTTCAAAAGGGCACTGTTAGTATTTTTTGCCAACTTCAATTAACGTGAGATTTTGGAGGCCCCTCTGATCACATTTCATCTGTCATGAGTCAGGAACAAACCAGCCAGATTGCAGTTGAGAGGAGAGAAGAGAAGGAGTTTATTGCAAACCAAAACAACAACAACAGTGTTTGTGCCCCCTCAGCCGGGGCGGCTGGGAAGCAGGGTCCTTCCCAGTGATGCTGCTCCTTTCCAAAACTGGAAAAATGGTACCCAGAAATTCCAGTCTCCTCCCACCACCCAGAGAAAAAAAAAAAAAAAAGCTGCAAGTGCAATAACTTACTTCAAAAAAAAAAAAGGTAAAAAGAACCAAGCTGCAAGACTGTTTGTTCTTTTTTAATATTCCACTGTAATGAACTGGTAATACATGGCTGCATAGGCAATAACATTGCATGGCACAAACCTCACATGGCAACATTTTTAATGATTTTTAAAATTCTTTTTTATCCTGAACTTTTAAAAACTTTTTTATTTTTTTTAATGTGTTCTACCCCAGGCCGTTAAGCTAAAGAAAAAAAGAAAGTTTGCGTTTATACAAGGTTACAATATTTTACAACAAAAAAACAATAATATTGATTGAGGTTTGCTTTCTTTCTTTCTCCCAGTCTGTCTTTCAAACACTGCACACCTAAACCGATATATTATTATACATTGAAAACTGTCCTTCAAAATCAGTAGTATAAAAGTCCTAGCTCTACCAACCTACCTAGCTATGCGGGGGCAGTGGGGAACCGTGTTACCAGCAAAGAGTTAAGGGGGTGCAAGGCTGATCCCTCGCCTCCCCCCAGCTCCCTTGGGAAGCTGCAAAGAGCTGAATGGCTTTCCATCCCATTCCTCCCCCCTTCCCATTTGGGTTTAATTTCTCCTTTGGTCTATTTGCTTTTTGCTGTGTCAGTCAGACCAGGAAAATAAACGCGAGGCTCTGCCTCTGCTTGATTGTTTTTCAAACCTTTTCCAGGAAACTACCTTTTTGCCTTTGTTTGTTTGGAAAGTGTTTTACAACGTGCTGCCTGGGCTGGGCATACTCTGGGAAACAGGGAGACATGTCTCGCCGCCCGAAATACCTCCACCGCCAGAGAAACCCAGCCGGCAGCCCTGCTCGGGCGGCACACCGGGTACACCCGGCTGGGGCTGGTGCTGCGTCCCCACGGCTGATGGGGGCTGATGAGGCAGGTAAAGCCACAAGTGCTGCAGCTCTGGGACCTCACCTCATGTCTGATGCGCTGTCCCTGCGAAGGGCTGTCTCCTACTACCCTGCCCACACTTTTGGCCAGACGTGCCAGGCGTGCTCCGGCAGGGATGTGCGCTCACTCACATGCTGCTATGGGCTCTAAAGAGGGAAGCTGGTTCTCCTTCACCGTGCTGTCTTGGTCCTCTTCTTTGTGGGTTCTACCTGGATACATGCTGGGACAGGGAGACCTGAACTGCGCAGCATACTCAGGAGGAGGCAGCCGGAGCCTGGCCGCTGGCTGGAGAGCCTGCTAGGAGCATGGGTGAGCGGCAGTGCTGGCGGTGGGTGATGCGCCTGTGGGCTGACCTGGCCCCCGTCACGCTCCTCTCCACATCGGCTTGTTGAGGCACAGCACGCTTAGAGCCTGGACACTGCAGGGTCGAGCAGACTCCAAGCCTGGTTCCCACTGGTTTGCAGTTGTTACCAAAACACTAACTACTGCTCGTAGGCAAGAAATGCCTCCGAGTACTCAGCAGTGAGTGGCACCCAACCGCTCATAAGCCAGTGGCGGGAACTCATGCTGCTCTTGCCATTTGCCACCTCCTGGTCTCAAAGCTCTGGGACGTTCAGATCTAGAACTGCTTGGGCAGAATGGTTTCCCACCTTTAGGAGGCCAGGGAGGGCAGCTGGGTGAGCCCAGCTAGCCAGGTGCTGCACCCAAACAGGATGCCACCACGAGCACTGGCATGGAGGGTGTCAGGGTAGCCGGGGCTCGCGAGACATTTTGGTGGTGGCTGGGGATGAAGCTTATAGCCAGGGAATCACAACTCAATGTATGGACAGGAGTAAAATACTAAATAAGGAATAAATAGTGAAGAAAGTCATAAATAGAGTTGAAAGATATTAAAATAATAATAATAATAATTAAAAAAGACATCATCACGGTAACTTGAGATTGCAAGAACAGCACTCACCCTGTGACCCTTAAGAAACGCAGTAGCTGCAGGCTGGCTAGATTAAGATACGTGTATACATATATATATATATATTTATACAGTTTTTCTTGTTAATTTAAGAGCTTGTTTTAAAAAACTTTTAAATTAATTTTTAAAATATGTGTAAATACAGATGCACGTAACTGCAACTGTATCTACTGCCTGAATAGCTGCTTTTTGGAGGCTTCTGAGGGGAGCGCCTTCCAGTGTGACCCACAGGTGTGGGCGCGAGGGGCCGTGCTGGTGCGGCGGCAGCACCCGGAGAGGTGAAGCAGAGCCTGGCGAGCGGCAGCGGGAAGGAAGCCCTGCGGCAGGGGACCCCGGGGAACAACATCCCCCCCTCGCCTGGTGATGCATCCAGGCAGGCTCAGGGCTGGGCACGTGTGGTGGCGTTTAAAATAGATTGAGTGAGTCCAACATGTGCTTTGCACATGGATTATTTTTTTTTTTAAGGTGAGAGAAAGTGGAGGCCAAGCCTCTGTAAATGCCAAGTCTGCTGCCAGGAGACTCTCCTCTCTCTCTAACAAGACAAGGGATGCAGCACTTAATCCTCTGAGCTGTTAAACAGCTTGGGTGAAATCCTGGCTCCGTGGAAGCCCATGAGGAAAAGCTGCCCTTTAACTTCAGTAGGGAATGCAGCTAAGCTCTCGAACAGCTCCAGCCCTCCATCAGAGCTGCCTTCAGTACCGGCAGGTCATGCAGGACTGGTCCCGTGTGCCTGCCCACCCCACCGCCCCCTCCTCAGCTCTGCCTGCTGTTCATCTGCCTTTGTCAGTAGGGTTACGGGGCTGTTTGGGCAGCGGCCCTTCACAGGATTGCCTGCTGCCTGTGGGAAGCACCACCCTCCCCAGTGCACCTGGGAATACTCCCAGCACCAAGCCCTGCTGCCTGCACAAAAGCCAGATTTCTGCTTCCTGCGTGATCCTGTCTGGTTCAGTCCTCAGCCTCACTCGTAGCACCTAAGCCACCACGCCCAATTGCTCAGCTGGAGGTTTCGGCTGGGACAGAAGTCCTGGCTGCTGGTGATGGGAGAGGCCCTGCTCGTACACGTGGTGTGGTAAAACGCGTGCTGCTTCCCTGTGGGTACCAAGCAAGGCACCTCTTAACCTTTCTTTCTGAGGAGATAAAAGAGGCAGCACTACTGGTCTTTTCTTACTCCAGTAAATATATATGACATTTGGGCTAGCAATGGTGTATCTTCATGCAGTGTCTGGCAGTCCAGGCACTGTAGCAATACTGGTATATGGCGTACGGTGAACCTGAAACCTGACATTTGGTTGAGGCTTATTTGGAGCCTTTTCCAAGACCACTAAATATTCCTGGACCTTGAACTACAAGATCCCCTAACACTGAGCAGGAGGAATGAGGGCAGGGTGATGCACAGATTTTTATGGGAGTAAAAATCCTATAGTTCTTGCGAATCTCGGAGACGGCTGCCCCAGCTCCAGCTCAGCCTGCGCAGCCGTGCTGTGGGTGTTAGGGATCGGCTGACCTTCAGCTTGTCCTGGGTGACAATTCAGTGGGGTAAAAGGATGTTCTGAAATTATTCCTGGCAATACGAGGTCACTGAAAAGCTTGGAAAAGATTTAGCCTTGCGAAGAAGATCTCACTTAACAGCACCATGCAGGTAAGAGCACTGGGAGGGAAAAGCGGGGAGGCACATTGACTCGACAAACGCCTGCGTCCTCTGCAAGGTGCAGAGGATCTGAGGTGGCTGGAGATGGGGCAGTGTCACCTCTTCCAGCCTTGGGTCCCTTCCCAGCCTGCTCCCTGTCCTGTTCCCTGTACAGAGATGCCCGCAGTGGCTGTGTGCAGTGGGGCCCTGGGGTGGAGGGCTGCAGGGAGGGGTTGTCATTGCATGAATCTGACCCCAGGACAAGGGGTATGAGGAATTCAATGGCCTCACGCAACGGTGGCCCTGTGCTAGTGCTTGAGCTGTTTCTCAGAGCCGCCTCTTTGGAGACCTGTGGATTTATATGGCAACTGTAATCCCCTCCCCATAGCTGCTGTCTCTAAACTGAGGATAGTAATTCCCAACCCAGAGGAAACATTTTGCTGCCCCACCACACAGGCGAGCCTGAATGCCAACCACAACCACGGCAGAGCAAACCCCAGGCGCTACCTGAGGCAGCAAGCTGTGCTGGGAAGCCATCGTCTGCCGCAGTGCGTCTCCGGCTGGGCGACCAGAGAGCTGGCAAAGACTCCCAGTGTGGTAGCACCGTGCCATGTTGGGAAGAGAAGCATCCCCTTCACAGGCCTCAACAGCTCTGTGCTTCATCTCAGACTGCAAGATGGAGAGGAATCAGGGTAGAAGGAGGTGGGCTAACGTTGCCTTCTTTCTCGCCTCGGGTATCTTCCCAGCCCTGTTCCCCACTCAGCTGTGGGAAGTTGTGGCGCCCACTAAGAGAATGGGAGCAGCCTGAGAGGTGTCTCTTTGCTGGTGCCAGAGTCCCCATTCAGTCCCCTGCCCAGGGCAGAACAGATCTGAGCAACACTGTTGACAAATTAGGAGGGCAAGTTGTGTGTGTGTGTGCGCGTGTGTGTGTGTGTGTACACGGAGGTGGCGGGATGGGAGAAGCCACTGAAATGCCAGCAGGCTCCTGCTCTTTGGAAAGGCAGATCTGGTGTCAGAAAAAGGAGCGGGGAGAAAAAATGCCCAGGTTATTGGGGAGGTGGCAGTGAGAGGGGACGCATCCCAACCCAGATCCCACTGGAAGAGGTGCTGCTCCACAGCCTCCCTCTCCCGCATGATCCCAGGGAGCCAGGAACTGCTGCGTTCATTCTGGAAACACTCCACTTACGTTAGCATATGTACTTTCTATACCTAGGGTAGCTAAAAGTGCTGCATTCAGATCCCCGAGGAGGCAACTGCTGTCTGGAGTCCAAGAGGATGGATTTATTCGGCTGTCCCCGTGTGCTCTCTCCGTGTCTCGAGGGCGCTGGGCTGCAACCCTGTCATGTGGCCCAGGAGATAGCAGCGCTGTGCTCCTTCGCTTTCATCCTCAGGGCAGCGATGCTGGAGGTCTTGCGGTCCGGCTCGCTGTTCAGCTCGTAGCCATTGAGGCTGGGGCTCATGCCGGCCGTGCCAAAAAGGCCGCCCATGTGAGTCTGTCCCACGTGGCTGCCGGGGCCGGAGACGCCAAGGAACTCGGAGACGCCACCGGCCGCGTGGGGGTGAGCATGGGGGGACATGCAGGAGGGCACCGTCTCGCAGGGGACGACGCAGGCGGGCACGGGGGAGGCGGCTCCGTTGTTGCCGATCCAGGAGGGGTTCTGGATCTGAGGGTGGGAAAAACACTTGTCAGGCTGCCCTGTGTGGGACCTGGCCGGTGCCTGGCCTTGAACAGAGAGTGTGTCTGGCCCCGGTCCCCGCCATTGCCCCTCAGGGCAGCCCTGTGCACGAGGGGCAGCCAGCATGGTGGGATGCAGGGTGCTGAGCCCCACCAGAAGCGGCATTCACAGGCCCCCCCCAGAACCAGTGCGTCACCAAGATCTGTACGCCAGCCCTGGCAGGGACAGGGACACTGGAGACTAACCTGCAGGGTTCCTTCCTTCTCCCCTCCCAGCCATTTATCTTTTTGGGGTTTTGCATCATAAATGCTTTTTGGAGCATGGCTACTCTTGGCACGGAAAGCCTGCTGTCATCCACGGTGTTTCTGCAGGCCTACCCACTTCAGAAGGAAGAGGCAGAAAGGGATCCTGCAAGATTGCCAATCTCCCCTCTTGCCCCAGCTTTGCCTAGGCAAGAGTGTTTTTCCCCTGAAAGGATGTGCCTGGTGGAGCTCAGCTGCCCGCAGCCCCCAGTCCAGGCAGTTTCCCTGCCCCTCGCCCAGCACTGCTCGTCGCCTGTCGAGGAAGCGTTGCCTGCAGTGCCGCAGAGCAGAGCCCTGCGGTGCCACTTCGTG
Organism: Chlamydotis macqueenii; assembly: GCF_036417535.1. Taxonomy (NCBI): domain Eukaryota; kingdom Metazoa; phylum Chordata; class Aves; order Otidiformes; family Otididae; genus Chlamydotis; species Chlamydotis macqueenii. The sequence goes on along the minus strand of NC_141560.1, from coordinate 45,689,610 downwards.
CAGCCGTCAGGGCTCCTGTGGCATCACTCAGTCAATGATATTGCAGAAGAAGGGGGGGGCTCGGTATTTGCCTGTGGGAGTAGGTGTGCTGCGGCAGAGGGGGGGGACACAGGATGAAAGCGGGGAGGAGGCAAGCAGCTGACTGGAGCAAGAGAGCAAAGTGCCCTTCATCCCACCACCCCACCGCACCGCTCACCCTTGGGCCCTCTCTGATCTCTTACCTCCTGCAAATCGCTTTTCTTTTTTTTTTTGATCTCTAGGGCTGGGAGAGGAGGGCAGTGCGGAGGAAGGGAGTGGTATAAGTTACAAAGGCAAGAGAAGGGAGTGCTGAAAAGGCTGCTGAGAGTGTCCTCTGCTTGAAAAGCTGCTTTGGCATCTCTCAGCTGTTTCATAAGGGCTTCTTGTTCAGTTCGGGGGAGACGCCAAGCAGGAGAGAGGTCAAACGCTCTGGGCTTGGCTGCAGGGGAGCTTTGGTGCGGCACTGGCTGGGGAGGTTGCTGACAGCCCGGGCGTCGGGGCGGGGGGATGACTCCCAGCAGATCTGTGAGGACAAGTCGGGTTCAGAGCATCATGTCTGCAAAACCGTGCCCTCGAGCAAATTCTGGGTGGCGGGAAGAGGAGTCGGCAGGATGGAGGGAGTGCTTTGCGGGTGCACAGCCTAGCCCTCCAGCTAGCGAATGGCTGTCCGCCCTGGCAGCATCTAAAGGCAACGTTGTGAACTGGGGGCTGGCCCACTGCTTAGGAGGCTACTGTGGTGACAGGTTTCCTAAGACGGAAAGCTAAGAGAGGAGGCAACTGTGTCACCTGCCTCCTGGGCCAGGTGGGCAGGAACAGTCTTGACAGACCACAGGAACAGCCCCAGATAGCCCAAACAAGGCTGCTCCCACCCTTCCTTTGGCATACAAACCCACAAGACCCTTGGGAAGCATCCCCAGATGTCACCAAGTGTGCTGTGGGTAACACAGCCCATCGCTAGGAGACAGCTGTGGGAATTTGCCAGGGGAAAAAAAAGCTGTTGTGCAACTGCCGAAAGAAGGGAACTTAGACATGGCAAAAGGAAGCCTTCCTGGGAACTGCTGTTTTTTAGGTATTAAATAGCCTTCTGGGTCTTTTCCAAACCAGTGGGGAGTTGGGCAGCAGCACACGGGATGGGAGAAGAACAGTGTAACAGGATGTGCTGAGCAGGGTGATCCAGACCCAAAGGGTGGCTGCACTACGTCACCCAGGCCTGGGCTTGGTGCCTGCTTTAGAGATCGCTGCTCCGGGCCAGGGCACGAGGGAGCCAGGCAGGGCACCCAGCTAAATAACTCCTGGCCCTTCAGCGCTTTGCAATATGCCCCTGGCCCCGGCACTCTTGCAGCCTCGCCTGAGGGCAGGGGGATGAACCCGAGATGCGAACCGTGACTTGGGGGCGACCAGAAGCAGAGGTGATGTGTCCAGCAGGCATCGGGACAGAGCGGCCAGGGTGGGGGGGACACACTCACCTGGGCGTAGTTCTCAGCACGGGTGAGCAGGGGCAGCTCGTAGGCGGTGGAGAAGTGGGTCCGGACCTGCTGCATCTGGCCAAACCGCTCCCGCTTGCGCCATTTTGCTCGCCGGTTCTGAAACCACACCTGGGGAGAGGGCGACGGAGGGGCTGAGAACAGAGGGGGTCGGTGGCGGTTGGGAGCCCGCTCAGCCCTGGGAAGCCCACCGGCAGGCAGGGTGGGTGTGCACGGTGGGGGGACAGTGCGTTGCTCAGCACAAAAGCCCCATGGGGGAGCAGCAGCCCTGCCCCGCATCCCCGGGGGGCTGGGGTCAACCTGCGCTCCCAGTCTGGCAGCATCCTGGGCAAAAGGCAATGTCCAGCTTTCGGTGTCCTGCCTGCCTGGGCATGTTCACAGCTCTTGCTTCCCCCAGCGTGGTATGCCCTAGGATAACCCATCTTCCTCACTCCCCTAAATCAGCATTACCCAGGCATTGCCCGCAGCTCTGGTGCTGTCAGCCAGTCTTGGACAAGAAGTGCAAATACATCCGTGTGTGCTGCTGCCAGGCTGAACCCAGCAGTACTGGGGCTTTCCCCAAGCCTAATCCTGGCTATGACGATGCCATCAGATGACAGCTTGCATTTCTCACTGAACTCACCGTCTTATTTTTCTTAATTGTTAAAAAAAATAAAAAGCATAACACTCCTTCCCTCCTTAGCTGCAGGGAAGGACAGGTGCCTTCTACAGCATTGTATGTCCTTTGCTTTACACTGAGTTTTCCTTGCAGGGTTTGCAGCTCCCCACTTCACAGTGCTGCTCAGATCCCTTCAAGGCAGAGGAAAGACCAAAACTCTGTTTCTGCTCTTATTTTTACTGGCTCGACATCAGTGTGGATTATTGCACTGTTGTCAGCACCATTGCTCCTGATTTGCATCAGCCTGAGAGAGATCAGAGCCTGGCCCAGTGTCTTCAAAGCCTCTTGAAGCTTGTGAGTCAGGGAAATACATCAATCAAGAGCCGCTTTGAAGGCACTGAGAGATGCAGGCGATCACCAGGGGCTGGGTTGTGCAGGTCACGCCAGTGCACGAAAGCAGCAGTCCTAGAGCCGCTCAGTTCTGCTTCGAGTTTTGCACGGTGACTTGCGGATCGGAGGTGGGGGGGGCATCGCTAACCAACAGCTTGGCCCTGCCAGGCGGCTTTTGGGAGGCAGGATGGTGATGGCATCGTGGCCTGCGTCAGTGCAGGTAGAAGCTGCTACAGAGAGAGACAGGCCTGAGGATCTGTGGTTTCTGGTCTGAGCTGACCTTTCTTGTGGTGGAAGACCATTTTAGGCTCTCCTGCTTCAGTTTTCCCCTCCCCACCATGCAGGCAGCCTCGTGCCGGTCTCCCACAGTGCCCGACCACAGCCAGCCCCATGGTACCAGTGGGCCACGCGCTGTGCTCTGCTTGGTGCGGGGAGAGAACGGCACAGCGCCCGGGCACATCCTCCCCACGTGAGCTGCGGATGGTGTAGGATTTAGTGCCCTGCCCACAGCCACGGCAAAGCCATTGGCACGGGCCAGCCAGACAAACCAGAGATGGCCGTACCCGAAGCAGCAACGTGGTATTATCTCTCACCGCAAATCAGAAACCCTAGGAGGATTTTTCAGCAGGTGCAATGAAATCAAAAAGGTCCTAGCATTATCCCAGCTGAGCGTGCGCTGCACACGAAGAGCGTCCTACTGCAGCAGGTTTGATGCCCCAGGCATCTGTCTGCTTTTCTTCTACCTCTTCTTGGCACAGCCGCTCCAGCCCAGCTGCAGGCCAGTCCCAGGGCTGGCCCAGATCACGCTGCTTTGATCTCCAGATTCAAAGTTAGCAGTGGTGACCCGGTTCCTCCTCGGGCAGAGGAGGCCCCGCTGTGCACAGAGGGGTGGAGAGCAGGTAGGGAGCAGAGCGCTGGCTGTGCGCGAGGCCGGGGCCAACATGTGCCAGGCATATGCGGCCATTCCCCCGCCTGGCGAAGGCACCGGCTGGCCTGGCTGCACACCTGCGCTGCCGTGCAGGGGAGCTCGCCTGGGCATACCCCCCAGGACACCCACCCGGCAGCAGGACGGCTGAGCGCAGGCTTTTGCTGTGCAGCTCCTCATTTATGCATTGGACTGAACTGGTGCTGGCAGAGCAAGATGGTTTGAACTGGCAGTTCCCGAATTGCGATCCCTAGGCAGCTGGTGGGCTGGGAGGCTGCGGCAAACCCTCACGTTAGGCTGAAAAAGAAGCCTGTCTTCCATCCAAGTGCTGGTGCTGGGGACACTGGAGGCACTCCGAGAGCTGGCAGTGAAGCACTGCTCTGAAACACTTCTGGCAAGGTTTGGAGCACTTTTTAAAGTTCTCCTTTCTCCTCTGGTCCAAGTCCTTTTAGGCTGCTTGGTACCTCACAGTCGGGTTTCTCCAGGCCTCCACAGCACTCCAGGGAAAACAGGGCAGGCAAGGCAATGTATAATGTGAAGATGTCAGCAAAACCCCAACTAATTCGAAGTATTTTTTCGATCTTAGAAGACACCTGCTTTTAAAAAGCAATCTAAAACTCAACAAAAGTCCATTTTCCTTTCAATGCCTGTCACCTTTCATCACGAGAGGCTGCTATGGGATGGGAATGTGGCAGTGGAGGTTGCAACAGGCAATGCAGCGTGTCCTCTGGGGTCAGGATGGAGTACTTTGTGCAGGGATAAGCAGTCGCTGTGGGCTGCACCTCAGTGTTAACAATTAGAGTGGGAGTGTAGGGTAATGTCGTGCATCTGACTCCTGCAGACAATGCTTTGATAAGCCCTGATGTACCAAATCAGCCCTATAAAAATCTACAGAACAGAAAATGTTTCATGTCTCCATAAACATTCAGCCATATGCTGGTACCTAAATCCATATGCATACACAGCTGATGTGCTGTGGGGGGTGGAGAGGCCTGGTACAGCCAGAGACAAAGCAAGCAGGAGGCTCCTGTTCGTTCTCTCGCTGTTGCTACCCTGGCACCCAGCCGGCACTGCCGGTCTGCCCCTGCCACCAAGCGCCACGTGCCCCGCACAGGGCACGGGTGGATGGGCTAAGCCAGGACTTCACTCTGGCCATGGCTGGGGACTGCATCGTTGTGTTCATCCTTCCTCCAAGTTAAAGAAAACGGTGACTTCCCCTCTCTCCTACCTGCCCCAGTGCGGCGGTGCAGGGTGAGTCTGGCCTCCGCATGTGTGACGGTGGGCTGGTGGCAGCCATGGGGACGGATCCAGCCCAGTGCCCTGCACCCTGTGTGCATCGCTGCCCCGATGCAGACAAGGGCTTCCTGCTGGGTGGGAGCCCCTTGCACTCCTGCTCTCCCCTGGCAGCCTGCAGCATCCGTTCTGCCCATCCCTGTCCTCTGGCCCTACTGCCCTTCTTCCTCTGCTCAGCCTCTGTCTGTCTGTTTGTCTGTCTGCCTCCAAGACCCCATCCCTCTGTGAAAGGCCAGCCCATCTCCCCTCTTCCCGGAGATGGCCACCAGCCCTTTGCTTTCCAGCCTGCAAGAACAGAGCCAGAATTCATCCTTGAGCGCTGAAACTGGACACCATTTTATCAGTGGCCTGGAATGGGAAATTGGAGCCTGGGATGAGAGAATTGAATAACTTGAGTTTGTTTTCATTTCATGTTTAATTTCCTGCAGGCTTAGCTCAGTCTTTCCGCTCCTTCCACCAGCCTCCCAGGGTTTTATGGGGGAAAAGGGATCAAGATACATTACTTCTTGCTTTGCTTTGCTTTTTTTCTTTTCTTTTTTTTCCAAGGCGGTGATTTTGCTACAGCGGAGTTTGACATTTCCCTCTCACTTTCAAGCCCCCGCCATATCAGAGGGTCACCACCGAAAACATTTCATTAACGGTCCCAGCAATCATACGGCTGGCTCGGAGGGGGGTGGCTGAGGGGTTAGAGTCCCTGGCCATGAAGCCTGTTTCCATTCCCTTCCCTCTCTCCTCCGTCACAGGGCAGGACAGGAGGCCGAGATGCTCAAAGTCCAAGAGGGATGAGCAGCTGAGGCCGGGCTGGCATGGGCTTGGGGGACAGAGGGCTGTGTGTGCACATGCAAAGAGAAGGAGCCACGTGTGAATACACACGTGTGTCCACCATTTGTCCACAGTGCCACCGCGTCAGACATCTACTACAGCCCTGGATGGGCTGGAAGAAGCCCAGGCAGTTGCTGGTACCGAGCAGGAGCTCCTTCTGGGGCTCTGCAGCCCCAGAGATGGAAGAGGAGGATAAAGGAATGGAATATGCATGCTGCATAGGACCTACATGGAAACAGCGCCCACTGCACACCCTTGCAGGTTTGTTTCTGACCTCAAGCAGCCCATTCCTGGTACAGTTGCTCTGTCTCTGCACAGGGCTTACGCAGGGCTCCTATCCAGTAGCTTAATGGTACCTGGCAATAATGGGCCAGGTTGTAGGGGGCAAGCAGGGACCATGATGCATTTCATTGCAGGGGGAATTAGCTTTGGAGTTGTCAGACACCAGCACTGAAAGCTGGAAACCAAGATAGGTAGAGAAATGAAGGAGAGGGGTCAGGCTGTGGGATGCCACTGCTCCGCAGACAGCACAGCTTGCCTGTGCCCATGGCTGGCATGAGCTCTTCTCCAGGCACCGAGCTCTGCAGCAGCTAACGAACCTATTTCACTAATGAAGCATGAGCTTGAGAAAGGATGGAAAAACCCAGAGCTGCCACTTACCTGTCTGGGCTCTGCGTCTGTTCCTCCCTGCAGGGTGGCGGCTGGTTGCACTCCCTGGGGAGCTGAGCCTGGCCAGAGGAGATGACCTCCAGCCAAAAGCTGGCTCAGCCGTGGGAGGGAGCATCACACCTCAAACCTGCTGGGCGCCTCACCCTCCTGCCGCTCTGCTTGGCTTTGTTCAGCCTTGCAGGCAGCTGAAGCTGGCCCCTGTGAAATTATCCCAGCGCACCCTTCATCCCTTAGAGGATGGTACCTTCCCTGGGAGAGGGACTGCTGAGCCCATGGGGCTGCAGTAGGTGCAGGCCCAGACACCCCATGGCACCCAGAGCCCCTGCCAGCCTTGCAGAGGGTATCTCAGCACGTAGCACCCATTTGGCTGCAGGAGGAAAGAAATAAGGGGCTCATGGTTTATTTGTGATTTCTACCCTCTCCTTTGGCCCTGGCTGGGCCCTTTGTCCTTGCAGTAGGCACTTGCTTTGCCATTGCTCTCCTGGGCTGCTGCCCCAAGCCTGAGCCTTGGCTGTGAGCTGATGGCCCCTGGTGCTGCACAGGGAACACGGGGAGGCCCACGCAGAGCAGAGCTTCCCAGAGGGGTGGGAGGCCAAAGCCAAGCCTAAACAAGCTGCAGCACAACCCAGAGCTGAAGACAGGTGCTAGAGTGATTCACTAAGGCCCCAGCCCCAAAGGCCTCCCCTGTGGGAAGTGCGGCCCTGTGCCATCAGCAGAGGACCCCCCCGCCAGCCCGGGCTGTATCCCCATGCCTCCTGCGGGCTGCCACCACCACGCAGAGGCTAAGCAGTTCTCTAGCCAGCAGCCCAGCCCCCTGGAAACCCGCACAAAATACTGGGCACCTGGGGTGCGCCTGAGCCTGCGCAGCCAGCACCCACAGCACCCAGCACAAGCCTGCTGGTTCTTGTTCTCTAGTGATACAGAGTCTGCACGGCAGCCCTTCATCACGAGGCGGTGGCAGGGAGCCCACAGCCCAAGGGATGGGGTCCTTCCTGGTGCGGCTGGGGGAACAAGGGGAATGCAAGCGCTTACGCCTTTCACCTCAGGGTAAACGCTCGAGCAACCAGGCCACTTAGATTTCCTCCTGGATGCCTGGGGAGGTGCTTCTACCCCTGGCCTCATTGTCGTCCAGTGGCAAAGTGGGGAAAAAAAGCCCTTGAAATCACAGGTCACACGGAATGAACTTGTGAACTGCATCTCCTCGCCCACCCTGGCTCTGCTAGCCAGCCTGGCAGGCTGCCTGGGACGTGCTCAGAGGTGAGCAGGAGGAGCTTGCCACCCTCCAGCACCTCATCCTCATTCCCGAGCGAAAGGAATTTCATGCACTGTGCAGTCAGTAACCCAACGCTGCACCCGGCCTCCCAGGAGGCCCCATCAGCACTTGTGATGTGTCCCTGGGAAATCAAGGGCTGTGCTCAGCAGCAAAAGTAAAGAGCTGACGTTTGTAGTGCTGCCTTCCTCTGCCCATCCTGCAACGCTCAGCACGCTTTGCATGGGACCAACAGGAATCGTGCTGGTTTCTGCTGAAAAGCAGCTGTGTTCAGCCTGAAGAGAACCAGCTGTGGGGAAGAAGGCCACATCAGCCTGCAACCCAATTTAGGCAATTTACTGGAAGTAAAGGTACAGACTAAAGTGGACTTATGCAAGGATGCTGGCCTGACTGCTTCGACTGTTTGGAACGACTACTTGTAAAGGTCAGAGCAGAGAGCAAGCCAGGCTGCCTGGAACCTAGGAGATAAGAGATACAACCTGATGCCTGGAATAAGAGATACAACCAGATGCCTGCACATGCCAGCTATTCTCCATGCTAATGCAGGTTCTGGGGGTGGTGAGCTGATAAATGCCCACAGACGGAAGTCACAGGATTAGCTAGACTGGAGAATGAGAGCCTAAGCTTTAGCGGAGCCTTTGATGGCCATCAAAGTGCGAGCTGCGGATGTCTGCTCCAGGTGATGGTTCTCTTTTCTGCACATGCTTCTGAGCTTTGCCAGGCCTTTGGTTTAACCTTGACTCAGAGGACAGAGCAGCACTCAGAGAATCATTCACTCCTCCAATGCAGAGTTTGGCTTTGCTGGACCCCCAGGTTAGTTCAGGGGAGCTTGGTCATGGGAGCTGGTACCTGTGCGGGTGGATGCAGTGAGACTGCAGCATGGTTCTTTGTTAGAGTTTCCTGCTTCTCTCAAGGCGGTGGGAGCACGTTTTTGCTCCAGATCACCAGGTTTCATGCAGTCTCAGCCAAGCAGGCAGCAAGAGCTACCACTCTTGTTTCACCTCATGCTCTCTGGTAGGGCAGTCCTGGTCACCTCTGCATCCTCATCTTGCCAGAAAGAGCCCACACCGTGGGAAAGCTTGCTTCCACTCACACTAATGGACCTGTGTCTCCTGCTGAGTCTCCTGAAGGAAGGAATCTTTGTAATAGCCTTGTTTAGGGTGATGGTGAGGCTTACCTGCCTGCTGCCCCATTAGCTCCAGGACAAGAAGCAACTCTGTGAACACTAGAGCTCAGGCCGCCAGCCCAAATAAAGGAGCTGCCACTCGTGTCACATGTGGATGTACCTCCCCGTCCTGTCCCTGATGGAGAGGAGTGCCAGCCCACGGCATGGGCTCTGGGTTGGGCCCAGCTGCCTGCAGGCTGCGGTGGGGCTGCAGGGGACCTCAGGCAGAGCAAGGGACAACAAATCTGCAGGACTCATGGTTTCATTCCTCAGAGAGCAAAGGCTTTTTTGCAGCTCACCCACCCCTCACCCAGCCCCAGGCCATCCCCTGTTACCTGCACACGAGCCTCAGTAAGGTCTGTTCTCATGGCTAGCTGCTCCCTGGCATAGACATCTGGGTAGTGGGTCTTCTGAAAGACCTTCTCCAGCTCCTCCAGCTGGTAACTAGTGAAGGTGGTGCGGTTCCTTCGCTTTTTGCCCTTGTTGCTCTCCGAGTCAGCCTTGTCCATGGGGCTGGGGAGGTCCGTGCTGGCCCTGTCCTGGGGCCCTTTCACCCCGGCTTCCTTCACGCTGAGGTAGCTGCTGTCCATTCCAGAAGGGTCGGAGCTTGGCTGCAAGTCAGCCTCTCCCAAACTGCTCTCCTTACCTATTGGGGTGGGAGGGTCGGGAGGGGAGAGGAAAGGAAGGCAGGTTTCAGTAGGGTGGGGGAGAGAGAGAGAAAAGGAAACAGATGTAAGTCTTTTGACTAATTAGTTGGTTCAACCAGATAAAGCTAGCCATGGTAGTTGGGCAGCAGCAGTCCCCAGACAGAGGGTTGCCCTGGGTGCGGGAAAGCTGCTGGCTTCAGCCTCAGAGGCTGCTGGAGCTCAGCTCATGGGTGGCACAGGCAACGGGCTGGGTGATATTTAAGGGAGAAAGAGGCAGGGGAGCTGATCACAGCCTGTGGATGCCAGCACAGCTGGGGAAGGGGAGGATGGGGTGAGCTCTGCCAGCTCCTCCCAGACCCCCTCCAGGAGGAAGGATGAGCCTGGCACACTCAAGTGCACACATACCAACAAGATGCTGCTTCACCCTCCCACTGCCCACGGAGCACTACGTTCCTTGGTCCTGGCCACAGGAGAGGTCTCAGAGGACAGAGGGACCCAAACACAGGCCTCAGAGGATGATTCCCAGTCACCAGCCCATCTGTGCTCCCCTACCAGGGGCACACAGCAGCAGCACATGGCGCTCTGTGGGTTCTGTTTTCTGCTTGTGCATCCCCAGGCAACCAGTGTTGTGTGTCAGCAGAGGTGATTCTGACTGACACCTCACAGCCTCCTGCGAGGACTTGCGCTGCTTTTGGCAAAGAGGCTACGAATGGCGCTTAGTGCCACAGAGAAGGCTGGTTTGAGACACCTACAGAAACACCCCGGCCTGTGTGCGGGGCAGAGAGAAATGAGAGGAGTCTGACAGCAGCCTGGGAGGCTGTTCCTGCCTGACTGCTCAGAGCAATTAATAATTAACGGGCCATGACATACAAGAGCAGTACGGGAAAGCAAGAGGCAGGTGTTCCAAGCACTCAGTGAGCTGGTTCCTCTCTAAGGCTTAGCAGAGACAAGGAAAAACACCTTTGAGCTTCTGTAATAGAGCATATGTATCCTCAGGCACAGGCGCTGCGATGGAGTGTCCTCCCTTGCTCACCTCCGACCTCCAGTGACAGTGGTGTCCCCTGTCCCCCCACTGCCATACCAGCAGGACTCTGGTGGGGACCCACAACAAGTGGCCGCGGCGCTCTTGTGTCTGCTGCCACTGCTCTGTGCAGCGGGCTGTCCCCAGACCAGAAAAAAGAGGGATTTGTGTGAGCGACTGGCCCAACTGGCATACGCTGCGCAGCCCAGTGTCACACCTGCCTGCATTTCTGGCTGGGATCTTTGGACAAAAAATGTGGCTGCCCTACTGTGGGGTTTAACCTTGAGCCACTATTCTCAGCTCCTAAAGGTGCAGTGGTACTTCCTATCCGTGCTCTCCTTGCCAAGCCAAGATCATGCCAACTGGCTAATCTTTTTTTTTCTTTTTTTTTCTTTTTTTTTTTTTTTTTTAATTTCACATTAACCTATTTTCAAATGTTCTCAGTCCAGGATCACTCTTTCTGGGAAACAGCTCCACCATCCAGGGATGTCCCTGTGGGGAGCTTTCCCTCAGCAGTGTCATATCCATGGTTGTTAACCCCAGCTTAGGCCCATGTCTTTGGAAATCCCCATTTTTTCTAACAGTTCTCCCTCATTACAACATCCTTCCACCTAATTCACTGTATATTTACATCTTAGCCCTTCTGTGAATGGCTCTGTCATAGCTTCAAAAAGCCCACGAGCAAGCTTGTGAGAAGATGTACATATCCTCACTCTTTTCTCACTCACAGTATGAGTGTAAATTGTACACCTTTGCCACAATATTTATTATTTTCAAAACTTGTTATAATAAAACAGTTTCAGAAAGTCTGCAGCAACACTCTACAGCCTATGAGAGTCAGCAGAGACAGAGTAATAAACAAATAAAAGTATTCCAGGAAATTTTTTTCCTTTTTTTTTTTTTTACTATTTATGATGTCAGGAAGCTCAGTACATTTCCCCCATGCCTTTGTGCTGGCTGCCTCCCTAACTTCCAGGTCCCCTGCAACTCCAGCAGCAACAAATGCAAGACCTGAGGCCTTTCCTTGGGAACTCCTCTGCCATTCCTTACCCGCTCGAGCGGCTCAGCTAGCTGGGGAAGTGTCTACACACACGCACACACTCAGAAAAGCTCTGGGTCTGATCTAATTTTGTCGACTGCATTAGCTCAAACTGCAGCTGGGAGCTGGCCCCGGGGCTTTCAGCAGCGATAGTTATCTCCATCACAAGCCACCGGCCCTGAGGAGCAAGCGGCCGTCCCTGCTGCGCACATGGCGGGTGTCCCGTGCCTGCCTGCCACCAGCCCAGAGCCCTCCTTGCCTGCTCAGCCACGCTGCTCTCCTGCTCCCGCACTGCAGTGGACATGGAGTCCTTTACCTCTGTCCCCTGCGGGCACTGCCAGGGATGAGCTGTCTCCATGAGAGGAGCAGCAACAGTGGGATTGACGGCAGGAGGCAGAAAGCAGGGATGACATATCTGGGAGGGGATGGTGTACATCCACCCTCATCTGAGCATCCCAAGAAGTAACTCTCATTCTCCAGGAACAGGTTCCCTGACCTCAAAACAGTCACGCAAACTGCTGAAGTGAAACAAATTGCATGCATCTGCATATGGATATGCCCAGGCTTCCTGTAACTGGAGATGGCCTCAAAGTTTCAGCACAAAGTTTGGGGTGTCTGTTTCTAATCAAACCTAGAGAGATCCTGAGTTACATATTGTAACATGACAAGGAGATAATGTGAGCATCATTGCACCCTTACAAACCCAGCCAGACCGCTTGGTGACTCCTTCACTGCTTGTGACTCCGTCCTTGCCCCCACAGTGGTAGAAGGAGGATATTTTCTGCTTCCCACACTTACACTCTGCTTTCCCAGTGCCTTGGCTGCCTGCTAGACCATTGGCATTTCCGAGATCTTCCTTGAGTCACCCGGAGTCAGCTGACAATGGGCAGAGACAGCCCAGGACAGCTGGGCACATGGGCCCCGAGCATCACCCTGATCCTTTTTGGGCAGGAGAGCTGCCTGCATCCCCAGTTCACCTGCAGGGGATACCCCTTTCTGATCTCACTGTGTTTGTCCTGAGATCCCCACGGAGGAGGAAGAGAGTGCAGGAGACTCAGGCCGTGCTGCACACATGGCGAGGCCCCGGGACAGCCAGGCATCACACCGCTCTGCTGCCAGTTAACCATGTTTAACCATGCCACGGTTAAAATGGCATTTTAGCCATGGCATCACAATGTTTGGATTCACAATGTGTATCTGTTCTGCTCCTGGAGTGTGCTATTTTGGGAGGGTGATGAAGTAAAATCTTCACTAAGTACAATCTTATCCACAAAATTTAATTCAGAACAAAGTCAACTTGGTGCATCCCCATGGCAACGCAGAACGGGACATTTCAAACACACAACTTTGGTCCCAACTGGAAATTCCAGGTCTCCTTTGCACAGCATATGCATGACAAGCTGCAGCTCCTTTGTCACAGACTCCACAGAGATGTTGTGATTGCAGCCCCACGGCCTATGAGGTGGCAAGAGAGCTATACGGCCAGCAAAGCCCAGGGACACAGCCAGCACAGGGCTCCTTCCCCTGCACACCAGGCAAAGAAGCCTGCAGGAGCTCGGCATTGCAGATGTACTGCTCTGGCAACATCTCATCCAAGCTGTTCTGGTCTCCGTGAGGAGCTCCACACTATCCCAGCCCCAAGGCTCCGCATGTAGCCTGGGACACCTGGACACCTACTGACATGTGGTGGCTCACGGGGGCGGCCCACCAGCAGCCAACCCATGTCCAAAGCACGTGGCACGGGTGGTGTGTGGCTGCACTAGGCAGCCCCTCTGCTCTCACGCTAAATGACGTGGGGGCCTTCTGCCTTCTCACCCAGGGGTGGACACAGGGGTTTTATCCCCTGCCCATCCCCAGATCCCTATGGACTCCTACACTGACCACTTCATGGTGCTTCTCCCTGCCTGCACAGTCACGGTCCAACTGTTACTTTTCATAGCAATTATGCTTTTTAAAAAAAAAAAAAAACAAACACCAAAACCCCTAGTGCAGATGTTTAAGAAAGATTTTAAAATCCAGTGCTGGCTCTTAAAGTAATTCTCTCAACTCCTGCTTAAACACCAGTGCTAAAATTTTGCCTAGGTAGGCTTTGGGCAGCGTATTCTACACTTCTTACCAAGGAAGATTTGCACCACCAGCCCTGCCAGCACACCTCCAGGACTTGGCTGGCTGTAGTAACCTTATCCAGTCCTTGTGATCTTGCCTTAACACATGCTGAAGCCATTATGCTTGTTCCCAAGTTGTCTGTTGCAGCCTTCTGCCTCCTGTCTGTCATTGCAGTCTAGAAGTCAGCACAGGGCTATCATTTTAAAAAATATCCGTATTTTGGGTTATACAGGATAAAACAGAGCTGCTGGATTTTAGACGTACAAAGGTCCAAATCTTTAGGTTTATTTCCATTCAGGGAGTGAGTGCTCTTGCGGTCTGCAGATGTAGAGAAGAGTTTAAAGATGGAGAGAAGACCTAGAATTTCATGGCTGAATCTGGCATCACTGATTTTATTAGCAATGATCCCATACTTAATCATACCTTCTCTCTCAGGCCCAAGCGAAGAGTAAAACTGGGCAGCATTCATCTCTTAAATGCAAGTGGTAGCAGTCTACATGAGACACAAGCCACTAACATGGTTCTGGAAGCTGCAGTTACCCTTGCTGCAAGGCAGGAACTGGTTGGAGCATCTCCATTTCAATTCTGGATAAGGATGAACACATCTCCTTGTACCCAGCCTAGCAGTGGTTCCCTTGAGTTCGCATAAAGCGAACAGAGCTGGCTCCTGTACATGTACACGGCTGTCCATTTATCCCAGCCAGGGAGCTCCTTTGGTTGGTCCCGCAGAACCTGAAGGAAGGCTGGAACATGCTCCAGACAGCTCCTCTGCTCACGGCATGACACGTACCGACTTCCCATTGTGCTGAGGAGACCACTGCATGAATGTGCTCAACGGCCCGGACACCATCCATCTCTGCTGAGCCCGACCAGAGCTGCTGGTGCTGCTGCTCTGCTGCCGGCAGCCGCCACGGCAAAGAGGGTTGGGCAGCAGGCAGATGTTCATGTACATTAAATCTACTGACACACTGTGACATAGTGAAACCACGGACTAAAAATAGCTGTGAAATACCTGGCCACCTCAGGGAGCTAATTACAGACAGAGCTAATTCCTACAGCAAAGCCTACTTGTAGAAAGAAGGAACAGGGAGAGAGATATTTCTTCCTACTGTGTTCCTGATTGCACCTAGGGCCTCTCTCTTGGAGACTTATTTTTCTGAGAAAAGGACACCGCGAGAGCAACACTAAGGCCTGGAGCAGAAAGATCTCAAAAACTCCTTCTGTTCCTGAAAGGCAATCTGGGGACAGTTCTAAAGGTCCCAAACAGCACCAGCGGGTCCACAGGCTTTCTGTGGCCCTGCAGCCGGCATATCACTGAAGGCACTGGCTCTGTCTCCCCTCTGCCTGCCTCGGAGATGCTTCCCTGGGAGTCAAAACCACCTCAGCCCTGGCTCTGCTTAGACCTTCTCATGCCTGGTTTGGTTACATTCTCCCAGAATAAAGTGCTGTGCGGGTTTGGGGACAAACAGGTTGATTAACTCCAGCGCTGTTAAGTTTACATCGCAGCACGGCTGGGGAATGTGTGCGTGTGTGTCCACATGTGTGTTATTTGTTTGTGCAAGTTGCTGTTCCTCTTGCTTTTTTTCCGAACTTGCTTTTTTTCCCCAATACAAACATCTGCTCTCGAGGGCACGCATTGCTCCATGCGCTGATTAGCTGAGTTCACACACCCTGCGGCTACTTGGGGAGAGCTCAGCACCATCTGTATCAATGCAACACGCACTGCTTGCTCCTCTTTCATGTTATTTAAAGGGCACGAACAAAACTGGCTTTCCTATAAACAAATCCGTTCTGAAAACTCCGCGTAGAAGCTGTGGCTAGAGCAAAAATGTATGGTTTATGCCCCAAGTCCTTCTTCATATGGCACGTTCATTTGAACAGCAGGGAAGAGCTGACTTAACAAATTTTGAAGGCACAAAAATGCTTCGAGCAACCTGCTGTAATTGCAACTGACCTTCTGGCTCCCAGAATGCAGGAAAAGAGAAAGACCAAGAAAACGTGCTGCCATCGCCTCCATGGGGAGAAAATGAAACCGCTCAGTTGCATACCATGGCCTCCTCACCACAGAACATGAAAGGAGATCATTGTTATCCCAAATATTCTGGAGCTGGGCATCTTGGTTCTCTCTGATGTGAATTTCTTAGTGACCTGGCTCTCTTCTCTCTGACATCTGAAGATCTTCAGTGGCCGCAGAGGATGGTGCAGGGCCTTGGGGATGTGCTCTGCCGTGTCAAGACCAGGCACAAGACAGTTTTGTAAGTGACAGCAAAAGGAGGTGACAGTCACCTGTGTGCAGCTCAGGGGCAGCCAGACCCTCAGTAGATCCCACACAAGCAGCCCCAGGCATGGGGCTGAGGGTGGTCGCCTATGGGTTTTCAGCACACTACGCTATGTGCAAAGTCCTGCTTGAAAGCAGGACAGTCAAGGTGGGTCAGCTACTGCATTTTAAAATGTCTCTTCTATTTCCCACTGCAGGCACGTCACAAACAGCTGGGACATAATTGTGGGTTTCTGCGATGTCCTGCTTGTGTCTCCACCTAAAACAGTGCATGTGAACCAAAAGCCACCTACTACCTCTGAACTGACATCACCAGTGCTTGTCTGCCAAAGAAGATGGACGAAGCAGGCAAGGATTGGAAGGGGGCTTGAGAGGGCTTTCAGTTTCCTTTTGGCTCTGAATTTGATAACTTTTGGATAAGTAGCCTTCTCCTTCCAAAGCAATCTTGTATTGCCTTGCCACAGCCATGGTCGCCTAAGGGTCTTGGCTTTTCTCAAGTTCCTCAAAACCAGATGTGAGCACCTAACTGCTCTGAAGACCGGGCTCAATGCTGAGTAAGACAAAATATGGGAGCTCATAAAGAGAAAAAAATCAGCATCACCAATAGAGGACAAAGTATTGGATGAGATTGTCTCAGTCGTAGACTCACAGCTACGTACAGGTCAGTAGCTGTTTTTCGGGAGTTAAGTCCAAAAGAGTGCACAGACCCATGGGCAAATGACAGGCAGAACAGGCAGGTTCCCATGCTGTTTGCTGAAGACTTGTGTTCTCCACAGACAGGCGCTGTAGGGTGTTGCACACCCTGACGCTCTAACCCAACGTGGGGTCTCCATCTCGCTCCCGTCTGGGCTGAGTGTCACTGGCTGTCAGCAGCTGGTGGAACATCTGCCCCATCCGCCTCTCTGCCTGCCTTTAGAATCATCCTGTTCTCTCAGGGTTGTGTTTCCTTTAGAAAAATCTAGATACAGCAAGGTTGCAAGGTTGCTTCTCCGCTGTTTGGAAGTTACCTTCAGCCGAGCTACATCAGGATAGTGTTTAAGGGAGCTGGGATTCAACTCCCCCTCCCTGCTCTGAGGTGTTGTGAAGTCAGGCCCTGTGCCTGCAGCAGGGAAAGGAAAGCGCTGGGGAGCTCTGGGGCTGATGGCAGGCAGTGGAAGCTCAAGGATTGTTCAGATGTGAGTGACAGATGAGGGTGATGCAGGGTTTAGGGCTAAGCTCTCACTCTGAAAGGAAGAGCATAAGCCCTTCCATCGGATGCAGATTTATATACTCATCTTAACTCACCCATGCCCTTTGGCCACCGCAAGGATCTGAAAAGATCCTTTGCCTGAGCACTGCAAGAAAAAAAGGAGTCTCTTCACTGCAAGTTGTCATCTCCTCCACAGCTTTCCCCTACAACCAGTCAGCACCTCCCTCTTCCTCAAAACACACCCTGGATGTTTCCCTGAAAATTTCCCTCCAAGGCTGGGTGCTGGGTGAGCTGGGCATCTGCTCAGTCGGAGAGAGATGAAGGCATGAGGTACTGGTGCAGCCTTCCAACGTCTCAACGCGTGTTGCCTTCCGCGTTAACCACGCGCCAGGTGAGGCACCACCAGCCGCGGCATAGGGCAGCAGATACAAATCATGCAACCAGTTAGAGGAGAGTGGTGGGACGCTCCTTCCAGCTGGTGGGGAGGGCTGGAGAGGCAAAATTGCCTGAAGGGAGATGAGCCTTGCTCTGATGTCTGACTATGGCACAGTTTAATTCCCTGCTGCCAGCTTTGAGAGTGATTCACCCCATCCTATGTGTCTGTGCCTGCCCGGACAGCGTTCATGCCGTCGGTCGGTCGGTCCATCCATCAGTCTGTCTCTCTCTGCATTCTTCTGTCTGTCTGCTTTGCAAAAGCAACCTCTTCACAGCAGAGCCAGCGATGCATCGCTGAAGTTCAGCTGCCTCCCAGAGGTGACATCCAGTTGCCTGGGTTGGGCTGCTGGTAACAGGGCTGGAGCTGCAACCTGAAATAACCGGCAGAGCAGGGGGGCAGGAGGAGGGAGAGCAGAGCCATTTTGTCACGAGCTGAGCAAGAGCTCAGCTGCCTCTGCATTGCAGAGTCCTGTTTCAAATTAGTGACAGACGAACTTCAAAAGGCTTGCAGGCAGCGGATGGAGAGGCGTCTGAGCGGGCTCTGCCTAGCTGAAGCAGCCAGCCCACGGCCCCAATCCAGCTAAGCACTGCGGCATGTGGGTGCCCCTGGACTACCCTTACACTTAAAGCGAAGCGTTAGGTACTTCAGACGGGCAGTCAGTCAAGCCCCAGCGAATCTGCCCAGCACAGCTCCTGGGCTGCTTCTCGTGCCTCCAGATTTGGGCCCCCAGGTGCCCCCGTGGAGAAGAGGTGGGGACTCTGAGTCTGGATGAGATGCTGCAGCAGCCCCGTTGCTACCCAAGTGCGGCACATCTCAGGGGGATTTGCGTCCTACCATTTTCGCTTGGAAACTGGAAAGCAATAGTGATGGGAAAGCTGAAGTAAAAACAGAAAACACCCAAAGTTGGCTGAACCTCACTGAACCACAGAAAGGCTTGAGTTTAAATGTTGGGTCAAAGTTTGGGCCAGGTTCTTTAAGAAAATAGTTCTGCTGTTCTTCAGTTTTGTACAGCTGATTAGTAAAGAAAGGTCCAGAGAAGGGAAGAAAAACATTCAGCCTTCCCCAAACCTGCCCGTTCTTGGAAGCACAGCTAAAACTTATTTCCATTCTGATGGCACACTGCAAAACTCAAGGCCAGACAGGTCTGGGAATTGCGAATGTTCCTATGAGCACTAGGCTTTTAGAAGTATTCCAGAAAGAAATTAGGTTTCTGGCTACCAAACCCACCGATTCATAGTCACTGGGGCTGGGCGACAGCCTGGCAGTGGCTTTTACTGGCAGAGAGAAAGAGGGCAGCAAAATCACAAACTGAAGCAAGAAGAAGCACAACCAAACTGGGAACTTGCCAACCAAGAACGAAGACAAAATAACGAACAGCAAACCTGACAGGGGGAGGTTGTTCCGCTCAATCTCTACACCCCTCTTCACTCCATTGCTCTGGCCACCTGCTGCAAAAAAAATCTCTCTGCCTTGGGGAGGTGGGGACAGTGCTGCAGACCTGCAGGGTTTTCCTGCTGAGGAGATGTTGGTGCCCAAGGAGAGTGGGAAGCATGGTGTCCTTACAGGGTTTGAGGGCACTGGCCACCCCTGCTAGCCAGGGTCTATCATCCTTGGGCCCCATGACCCTCCCATGGAGTACAGGGGGTGCACGGCAGCTTCAAGGTCTCACTGACCAGGAGAGCTGTTCCAAAGTATTGGAGGGGCATAGCTGCGCTGCGTGGCCTGGCCATGAACCGCAGTGTGTCTGCGCTATAGCTGAGGAGAAAGAGCAAAGAAAGAAAAATCTGTCTAAGACTGACCTGCCTGAAAACTTCGATTGCCCCTTACACAGTCTAAACAAATATTTATCTAAATTACTCAGAACCCCCCAGTCTTCTTATATATATCCCCAAAGAGTGTCATAAAACATCTACAAAAAAGCACTCCGTTAACCTCTGCTGCCCTGCATTAGAGGAACATACTTCAGCTCCAGTTAAACTGAAGTTTAATAAACTCTTGGATGCTGTAGGATCCCTCCAGCCTTTGCAGCAGCCAGTCCTCCCTCGCCCTAGCCTGGCTCTGGGTCCACATCCAGTGCTGGCATTTGCCATAACGAGCAGTGCCAAGGTGGGGAACCATCAACATCGCTCTGGCCTCTGATGGGAGCCCACCATCAATCGCGGATGCTACGCTCTCACGCCTTGCATTTCTTTCTGTGGGGGCCATGAGGATAAGGGAAAGGATGTTTGAAACTCTCCCCCATTTCTCCTTGGCCCCCAAAATCTAACCTATAGCTTAATGCACTTTTATCTCTAGAGGGTTAGCTCCACATCGCTCATATTGCAGCAGAGAGAAAGTCCACGTTCCCCATGGGAGCCAGGGCAATCCCAGTCTTTTAAACTATACCAACCACTGATGCAAGCAGCTGTGCTTGAGAAAATACTGGGAAATGCTGCTTGCCTCACGATTTAAGTGCAATGCTTTCTTCATCTGAAAAAGATGTGTACAGTTCAATAATCTCCTCTTAATGAAGTTTTGCCAGCTTATCAAGGAGTAAAAACGATACCAAATGACTTGGCCAATTACTCTCATGAGACATTTGTGCAAGAGCCCAAGCATATGGTTTGCAAAGGAAAGGGATGAAAATGATTTACAGAAGCAGCAAGGCAAAGGTTTGTTGATAATGAGGCACTAAGAGGAAATGGGATGAATGTGTCTAAGATTCCTCTGGTAAATGAATAACGAATAGTATTCATAGCCAGCAACTTACGTTTTTCATTTTGACCTGAGAATAGCAAGATGCAGGGAAAATGACAGTTATTAAGAAAAAAAAATCCATTTGGTAGCACTGAACAAGGAAAACATCCACCCAAGTGCGCTCTCGTGAAAGGGGAGCCGCGAATTGCTGAAAGGGTAAACTGCGCCTGTCAAGTAATTCACAGCACTGTGCACTCCGAGGCCTGAGAAGGGGGATTTCATTTCACTCGAGGACTACTTCACCTTGCAAAATGCTTAATTATCACCAGGGGGGAAAAAAAAAAAGAAAGTAGGTTTGCACAAGTCAAGAGAATTTGACCTTTTCTTTCTTCTCCACCTCAGTGGTTCGCTTCTCCGCTGAGACCGCCCGCGCCCGGTGAGCCGCACTCCCACAGCATCCGTCTGCCCTGCGTGCGCTCTCCAGCCACTCGACCCTGACCGCTGAAGTTACCAGGGTCTGGCCACTGCATTTGGTAGTGACCGAACCAAGCCGAGATGTGGAACTCTCACCATCACCTGCAGCACTGAATTCCTTTATAAAGCCATTCTGGGGGCCAATTTTTTCTAGGGACAGACTGGACCAGAGAGGACATTTGCCCCTCATGCTCTGGCAGCTGTGGATGGTGGGGGGAGCAGCATGGCTCTGCCAGCGCTGATGGACTGCAGCCACCTCTGCCAGCTGGAGATGGCCCCAGCTGCTCAGCACCACGATTACACCCAAATGCAGGACCAAACACGCCTACGGGACACAGGAGGATGAGCAGTGAGAGCATCGTGCAAATGGCTTTTGTGCCTTTCCTCTTATTTCTTTTCTAAAATATTTCTTGCTTCCTCACTCTTCAGATCATATATACGGCATCCCTACCATCAGTAAACAGTTCTCCATTTTCTTCTTATCATCCAGCATGTGAAAGCAATCTTTACTGCACAGCATCCACACCCTGTCCAGCAGTGTCCTCTGGGTTCCCCACAGCATTCACCCAGCCATATCGGAGGGTCACACAGAGATGCCTGAGCCACAATGAGCCCAAGTGGAACGAGGCACCGCTATTGCTCATCTTGTAGGGATGGCAAACTGAGATGGAGAGCCACCAAGTGCAGAACAGCTCTGAGATGTCTAAGCCTGAGTTTTAAGAAGTACTTAGCATTGTCTAATATTTTTGCACCTTGAAGATGAAGGGCCTGTTGGCCTCAACATGCTTCGTAGATGCCCTGAATAACGCAATACCTTTGTATCTTTGCCACCCTGTCTAAGCCCCTGTTCAGTCCAACACGCAACACACTCCCCAGTCTTCAGACCATTCTGTCACATCCAGATTTCTTACTCCAGTCTTCTGCTGGGATAAGAATCTGTGTCCCCAGATACAGATTTTATTGTGTCTGTAGTTAGATTGAAGAATATATGCTCCCCTACTTTGCCTGGGTCCAATATGCACTCCACATCTATTGGGTTAAATGGCCACTGCAAGCAGAGACAGTTCAGACCTGGCTGGAAGCATGCTCAGAACATGAGAAAACTGCAGAGTATTTAGGTGTGAGAATCAAAACTGTCACTGCTGAGTGAGCGAGAACCACAGCTCCTTATGGCTTGTTCTTGGACAATTTTCAGAAGAAAGGCATGAAGCACATTTCCTACCCAACGCCCAGCTCCACTGCAAGGCTGACGTTCTTGCTCCACAGCACAGCGCACCAAAACTTTTGAAAAAAGATATTGCCATTTTTTTCTGACATGGAGAAAACAAAAATGTTCTTCATTTTCTCTACGTTCTTGGAAACAGCTTAATTGATTCAGATGAACTTTAAAAAAAAAAATAGTATTATGAAAACAGCCAGAGGCAAACAACTACTGTGGGAGCTTTTAGGCCAAATTGTTAAGTTTTGATTAAGTTAGAAGCAACTGGAGGCAGGATTTTGGTAGGAAGTGTCAGACAGTAGACACAAAAAACAATGACTCTGGTAAGACACTTCCTAACAGAGAACAAAAAAAAAAAAAAAAGAATCTTGGAAACAGAGAAGCTCCTGGAGCATCACTAATTCTCAGCAGAACAGGATGATTACGTGAAAAATGATGACTATGAAAATCAGCCTAAATTAAAAATTGTATCCACATCAGCTGAGCTCATGCCCACTTCTGCGTTTGTTTCCAGTTAACATTCCAGGATGGGATCATATTGACATGAGTGACTGCAAATGTCAAGCAAACATTAGCAAATATTTACAGAAATCATCTTTAGGAACTCGTGAAAAGGTGTATTTGCCCCAGAAACCTGCTTCTGCAGTGATGCTCATCCAGCCAGGGAACAGAAGAGACTCTTCTCTCGTGTGCCCACCGTGTACCTACTTTCCACTCACCAGCACAGATCACCATTCAGCTGCCTAATTCTCACACCAGCTGACACACACGCACAATCTGCTGACCAAAGATTACTCACAAACATCACCCCAACAAAAACCTTGGGTCCCAGACAGACTTACACAAATCATACCTTGATCACAGACAATTTGCAAATGCAATGTGACGGGCGCTCATTCCTTCTGCCCCCTCTTGTCTTCCAAAACACTCCCTTAGAGGAGCCCTTGTTTTTCGAGGTTTCTGGTCTACATGCGGGTGTCTGTGTGTTGACACAACCCCCAGCTCAGAAGTACTCTGCCTAAAGCAGACACCATCCCTGTGCCAGTGCCACAACCAGAGCTTCGGTGTTTAAAAGTTGCCTTTTCTAGCAGGGTGGGACGCAATGGGAGGTCTTAACAGTACCTGGAAAGAGTGACTGCAGGCAGGATGTCCTAGAGAAGATAAAATACACAATCCTAAAACAGGGGCTGGAATCCACGCGTGTCGAAAGCGCCAGTCTGAAAGGTACATACTGTTTCAGAGTTTCCTAGCTGACAGTAAGCAAGACCCCTTTTCACCTGCTGCATCTTCCTCCACTCTTTAGAAATATGCCTATCTGCAATAGTCTGGAAAGAATGAAATTTGGGAAGAACAGATAAACACTTCAGTTTCCAATGTCTGAGGATTCTCGGCATTAGTGGGGCCACTAGGCACTGCCGGCCTCCGCTTCCCAAAACATTCCCAGATCTTGGGCTCAGAGTGTCTGCAAGGAAAGTTGCCAGGGGCTGCAGCGGGTTGCTTTCTCCTTCCTTCTCGTCTCAGACTAGGCTTCCCACATACTGTCTTCTCAGATTTACTATCTCACCGTACATTTGGGTCATGATTCTGCAGATTTCTGCAGACTTCATGAGAGGCAAACATGCCCGTACGGGAATGTATGATTTCTGCTGCAATTCATTTTGTTCATAAGGCTCTCAGGAGAAGATATACGGTCAGACATAAATAATGGGGCTCCAAACTGCCTACATCCTTCACTGAACACAGTTACGAGGCTGCAGCTTCCAACAGGCCAGGGTTTTAGTGCTAGAGGAAATTGTGGAGGCTCTCCATCCCAAAGAAGGGGTCAGAGAGCACATGCACTGCGCCTGCCGGTACTGAGAGGCTCGCCTGGAATCAGGGACTCTCTGTATGTATGCAGCTCCCATCCTCTGTTTTTCAAAGCAAAGATGCAGCTTCTCAAATTGGCTTAAATCATGCCGTTCTTCCTCAGTGACACCTCCTACGGCTGATGAAGCTGAGGCTTATAAACAGGGATAGCACAACTGCTATACAGTCCAGTTTGCTTCAAGCTGTGGTACATACTGGACTAAGTAACCTTCTCCTCTAAGCAACTCCTTTGTAAAATAGCTCCCAGTAGAGAGGGATAGGGGATGTGTGTGTGTGTAACTTCATCAAGAACACAATCTGGCATAAACAGAAAAGAAAACTTTAGTGCTCCATCTCCTGTCAGTAGATGGACCGTGATGTTCAGATGCTACAGTAAGAAGCTGTATAGATTACTACCAGCTGGGGACAGTCTGGAAGCCAGCATGTCATCTCTTTATTTAACAGGCCTTGCCCCCAGGACAAAGCTCTGCCAGGAGAGGTGGGAGATATGGAGCAGAGCTGCCCACCTGGGGAAGGGGTGGCCTGGCACAATGTCCCTTTGCGCAGGACGCGACCGGGCGAGGGGCAGGCAGGGACAGTCCTGCTGGGCTCAACCACACTGCTACTCTGCTACCACCGCCGCACTGCTGGGTCCCCTGCTTATCCGCACCCCCTGCTCCAGGCGTACCTAGCCTGCTCTGGGTTGTGTTTCAAGCAGCCTTCAGTACCTTCATCTGCTGGTTTCATCAGCTTGTCCATGCTCACACTGCTGTGTCGGTACTCCTGGCACAGGGCTGAGCAAACGGGAACTGTTTCGCTCACCATAGCCAGGCACCTCTGCAAAACCACCCGCTACTCAGCCTCCTGCCAGCAGAACCCAGACCCACAGACCTGCTTCATCTCAGACGTACGGGGAGGAAGAGTGTCCAAGCAACTACTTTAGCTGTCTACATACTTATATCGCCTTTTCCTGTGGGGCCATTTTCATAGAGCCCACTCGAGCTGACTTTGCTCCCACTGGGATGCCACTGCAGGCTTTCAGCTCCTGCTCCCATTCCTTTTGACTCCCTGAGAAGGAGTTCTCAGCAAAATTTTTGGTTTTAATGAAATCTGTTGGCTAAACCAGGCCACTCCCTGTTTTTCCCCAGTAGGGAATTAATTTCTGTCAAACTCAACATTCACAGCCGTATTCTTGACTTTCGGGACCCACTCAGTTCTCCTCATAACTCCTCCTGGGCTAGAACCCACTGGCCTCTTTCATGTTAATGCACATGTGTGGCCACTGCTACACACCATGGTTTATCTGCTCTGGGTTCCTAATCTGTCCATCTCTATGGGATGCGGAATCAGCCAGGTTTCTACACATGAGCCTACACCAGAGAATGTGCGTGTTGCCTGAGGCAATACTCGCATTTGTTTTTCTCTAGAAAAACCCAAGCCATTCCACTTGATTTTTGCCGAGTCCAGACAGGCCAGGCCAGTGCATACCAAACAGCCCAAATTTATGAACTTCTTCACAGGACAATACTAGGTTTCCTGGCTAATGTCTGAAAAGGAGTCAGATCACACTTTCCCTTTCTACTTCTCTGGAAGTCGTTAAAATCAACAGAATAGACAAAGGGCTGGATTAGTCCTGGTCGTTCTCTTGTAAAGTATCTGGGGGGTGATTCAGTTGTCCACTCATAGGTTTCTGGTGCCATGCAAGACACGCTGAGATCTCTCGGATGCCGACACGGGGCAGGGTAGATACCAAGGTCTTGAGGACCAGCACTGCGAGACCAGGCAGAGTAAATGGGGGCATCTAGGCCAAGCGTCACCTGGTTGGCTCAATGCCTCCTCCCAGCACCAGCCAAGCTTCCCCTCTCCACCATCCACAGGATGCTGGGTACCTCCTATTGCATTTACTAGCATCTTAAAAACCTGTTGAAATACTTTGGCCTCAAATCCTCTGCCTTGTTGCATGCTCTTCGTGTCTAGGTCCCCAAATATGGTGAAAAATTTGTGCCCTAGAATCTTGGTTGCAATCACAGCCTCTTGGTTCCTTTTTGGGTAAGCTTCAGGTCGTTTTCTAAAGACATCCATAGCTACCAACAAATATTGTCTGGCAGATTCCATCTCAGGCAAAGGCCCAACAACATTGACAGCAATGAATTGCAGTAAGGTCCCCAGGAGACACTGCTCTCTCCATCCTTCGGGACCCACTTTTGAAATATAACCCATGCAAGAAATGCATCACATTTGCTGTAGTAATTTTCCATCGTCTGTTTGCATTTTCCTCAAAACCAGTTCTCTCTTGGCTTGACTAAGGATTTTGCGACTTCAAGATGTCCAATGACTTTGACATCATAATGGAACCTCAGAACCTCCTTTCTGGGAGGTTTTGGGTATAATGAGCTCTCATGAATACTCATCACCCATTGTTTTATTTCCCTATCTCCTTTACAACATTTCATGTTTAAATTCCAAGCTTTCTCACTATGACCAGAGAACTTTTGCCCTGCTACTCTGAAGAGAGTCTATACTCCAAAGCAGATACAATTGCCAAATGAGGGTTTTTCTTCAACTAGACCTTGTTTTGATACCAGGAGCCTTTTTGAGGGACGCTTTTAGCTCCTTGAACTCTGCTCTTGCAAACCTACCTCTACTGGATGAAGCAGGAGCGTTTTCGTTCCTGCAGAACGTGAAAGAAAGGAGAAAAAAGAAAGGATGCAGCCTCAATCTTTTCTTGCTGTCCTGCTGAGGGAGGTATCTGCCCCCAAAAAGGGCATGTGAAGAAGGCAGTGGCAGAACTAGCCTTTGGTGACTTCGATCTTGTGTCAGTGCTGTCTCCAACCCACAGCTGTGTTTAGCAGAAACTGCTTCAGCTCTGAGAATGCACAGCTGCTCTCCTGCGGCCACAGAGGTAGCTTTCCCTTCTCACTAGGAGCGCGTGGAGCTTTTGTAACCCTGGCAAGTTGGCAGCTGAGCCTCCAGCAGCAGGATCAGTGCTCCTCAAGGCCAGGCAGGCTGACAGTGCCCTGCTCCCTTCCCTGGCATTGGGGAAGCATTGCCCCATCACCCCTGGCTAGGCGTTTGTCCAGGGTGCATGTTACACCCCTTTTCAACAGGTCGCCTCGCTCCGGGTTCCGTTTCAGATGGGCAGCCTGCTTATAAAACATTATCGGTTCCTGTCAAAGGGTTTGCCACACACCGGGATATTGTCAGCTATAACGGAGGGCTTGGAGGGCTGGCCATACGGTCCCTGCTCTGCTGGTTCCTCGAGTGAAGGCTGCTTACACCAGTGGTGGGAGACCCATGCTGCAGTTCACTGTGGACCTGTGCTAACACAAAAGCCATTTTCACTGCCAGATATCCACAGTGGAAACCAAAATGAAAATAGTAAGGCACATCCCAGATATTATCTATTAATGGTAAGGCACAGCACGCTTTGATTAACATATTACACAGCAAAGCTGTCGCTGGCTTTTTTTTTTTCTAACCAAGACAACAGATGAGGTCCAGGAGCTGGCTACAAGCTCAAAGAGACAGCTCAGGGCCTTGCCCACGGAGGCAGGCACCGCAAACAGATTGAGCAAACTTCTTTCTTTCACACGAGCTGTGTCTTTAAAGGAAAACACCGCACGTGGAAAGCCCTGATGCTCACCAACCAGGTACCAACCACAGTGATGGACATACTGAGTGTTAGCTCATCTCCCACCTTGGCTACGCTGAGCATTTTCCTGGATCCCGGTGGTCCAGCCTCCCATAGGCATTTCTCCCCAGCAAGGACACTTCCCCCAGTCCCTGCCTTCCCTTGTACCCATGGGGTGGCTCCATTTTGGACTGTCCCATCATCTCCCTCTCTGTCTAGTTTCAATTAGCAACTGCAGTACCTGGATGAGCATCTGCAATGCCTATAAATTACACTTGCGATAAACCCTCTCTTGCTGCTTGGCTTCCCTTGCAGCCCTCCCTCTGAAGCGGACTGCTGCCAAATGGAGACAAATAGGTTGTTCAACCAAGAACTCCATTTTTTTTTTTTTGCCACCAAGGCCAAGGAAACAGGGATTTCCAGTACAGCCAGCCACAAAAGTACCCTTCCCAAAACCAAACTAATTCAAGGCTACAAGGGAAGAGAGGGGTTCTCTGAACACCAGCTTAGTATCCCGCTACGGGCACCACAAAACCTTGCCACAGCCTCAGCTCTAACATAAAACCAGTATTACCCGGCTTTGCATGTGCAGCCTCGGGTCCCTCTGTTTCCTGAGTTGGGTTTGGGCCTTTCAGTAGACTTTTATGAGGCTCTGTCCTGACCAGCCATGTATTTATAACAACCCTCTCTGTGGATATTTCCCCTCCCCATCAGGGCTGCACTTAACCGAGCCACTGCACTCATGTTTGATGTTGTAGCCAATCCCCCATTGCTTGCTATCCTGCATAAGTCCCTTTTTCTAATAGCTGGTAGTGGTATGAACTGGATGGAAATACTCTTCTCTCTAGCACAGGACTTCATACCAGCAACCAGCTGCCCTCTCTTCCAGTAGCAGCTTTCTGACTGCTGTTCAAGGGCTGAAATGCAATATTTAAGCTCCGCCATAAATCCCACAGCTTCATGGAGTGTTTCTGGCCTCCTGCACAACCTGCCTAAGTGTCTAGCAATTGGTCCATCGGCTATTTATCTTGGAAGTCCTCACTGGCATCTGGAGATGTGAGGAACACAAAATGTCTGCAGGTCCTCTGCCAATTTAGGTGGGTCTCTTCTTCCTCTTGCCTTCTAGCATTTGGCTGTGTCCTGTCTAGCTCAGAACGATATCTGGCTCCAATCTGCTTATGAAGGTTCAGACTAAATCTTGATAAGCCAGGTTATGTCTATAACAGCACTTCTCAGCTCTCAGGTATGGGTCTTTGCCACAGCTGTGCTCCTGACTCCGCTCCAGGATGAGGTCTGGGCACGCAGCATCCCAGGGAAGGCTGGAAAAGAACCGCACAGAGCTCCAGAAGGTCTCACAGCCTCCCAAACTGGAGACTAGCACCGCAGCCCAGACTACGGAGCGTACCCCTGCCCCAGCGTTTGACCTCAGGCTCTTCTCTGTGAACAAGAGCTGCAGAGCAAGGCTCCGTCCGGCTCCTCTTTCCAGCCAGCCACGCGGTGGGAACAGACGTGCATCAGCCTCCCATGGGGTCCTTTCTCAAGTGGCATCGCTGGGGCTGGAAAAACCTGATGCTGTGGGCCTCCTACGGGTGACCCAAGCCCCGCCTGGCAGACCCAGCAGCCTGAGACCATCTCCACGCCCAGCAGGCTGGTACCCTGGTGAGCCTTTGGTTTCCTTTTTGAGATGGCTTTCTATTCCTTCAGAAACCTTTCTGTGGCTCAGGCCTCCTATTAAGTTTCAGGCTGAATAACATTTTCCTGTTTCTCTTGTTTTGTGAAACATCTTCTGGCCTGTGTCACACACGTTCCCCAGCACCTCATGGAGCTGGGGTCTTACAGCTGGGCCTTTGGATCTCTCTGGGCACTGTCCCAGCACAGAGTCATTCTCTGATCGTTTTTGACCCTTTCTGGAAAAATTCCTGGTGTTGCCCTCTCTCCCTGAGCACAGCTTACAACTTTGTTTTGTTTTGATTTGGTTCTGGTATGAATTCCTTTCACTTTCCACTGCTCGTGAATACATGAGATGTCTGCAAGCACCTTTGTTATCTGATCCTGCTTGCATCAAAAGCGTTCATACCGTTCCCCTTTTCCCTCTTTGGAAACTGCAACCTACCCCGACACCAGTGCTACCGCTCCCGACTGAAGGAGTTAGCCAGTATCCCAAGTCCCGAGGAGGCAGTTTCCACTACAGGGAGGAGCTGACGAGACCCAGGGTATTTGTTTCATGCGGTGGTGTTTGCACACAAAGCACTATCTCCCTAAACACAGCAGCAATCAGATAGGAGTCATTTTGAGACATTACAAGTTTCTTTTATTTCCCCCAGACAGACATCTGCCTGAAACGTTTGTTCTGTCTCTTCCTCAGGTTCCTTATTTTGCATTGACAGCACTTCTCTGATGGGCCTTTCCCTTCAGTTGACTCCCTCTCTTTGTTTTCGTAGTGTTTTCAGACTTCTACTGAATAAAGGCAGTTGCTACCTTCATAAGCTCCACAGAGTTTTCACCCAGCCTCAGCGTGCAGCATGCCTGTCAGTGACTAAACCAGCTCACCTTTCAGGCTCCATCACCGGCCAAAAACTCACTTGCCTGACAGCTGATGAATGCAGTTCTTGCTAATAAAGAATATATTTAGAAATAATACTGATTCAACCATCTGTTTCCAGCAAGCATACTAACTGCATCAAGATAAACCCTTAAGCTGCATCTTCATATTAAAAAAAAAAAAAAAATCAGATTTAAATTGGCATTTAACCTCTCAGTAAGGCGATGCAATGGTCTTCAATCAGTGCAGATGAAGACAGATCATAGCTCATGGCATACCAGCTTGTCACAGCTAAATCCTGCCGGGACCTGAAGATAGCAGCTACCAAACGTTGAATCACAGCTATTCTCAATGGAGAGATAAAGAATTTTATGCTGGTGGATTCATACTTATATAGTCCATAAAATCAGCTGCAGACAACCTTCTGTAACCATGAGGAGTCTGCCACTACTCATCACCCCTCCAAGATATCTCCTCTTCTTCTTGCCCTGCCTCTTCTCATTCATCTCTGTTCCTTCCTCCCTTCCTCTCCCCTATTCCTCGTTGACCCGTCTCTCTTCAATCAAAAAATGGCCCTAGAAGTATTGTGGTGATCACTATTGCTCTCTCACATCATGCCTACTTATGTGACAGTCAAAATACAAAGATGATGCGCAAGTATGAATGAAAACACAACCAAGCAGAATCACCAGTATGTATAATAGCCTTGATTCATCTGAACTTACGCAGAAAATAAAATGGAGGTCATTTATTTAATACATGTCAGCAGCTTTCCTCCTTTACTTATGAACTTTCATTTACAAGTTGAGGCAGCTGAGAGACATGTAACTATGGTCAATTACTCTAACGCTTTATTCATATGAAATGTTCCCATCCATCTCTCAGTAAGTGATTCTCAAGTCACAGGGGTCCTATATTAGCTGTGTTACTCCTTCTCCTAATCCAGAACTATTTTTCTTTTTCTTTTGAAAATATATCTGCATGAAGATATTAGATGTACGCTTTCCAAGCTGATTAACAACTGAGACAGGATTTTGGCTTTTTTTCCAAATGCATAAGAGTCATACCTCAGAAACGCATGACTCTTGAGGCAGAGATTTCTCAGCATTTTCTGAAAAGCGGTGACCAACCCATGTCTTGTTTTGTCCAATATTGGTTGCCCACACTGATGAGTCGGTTTTTAGAGATGAGACCATTCCTGTGGATGGACAGATTGAGCCTATTGGTTACCAAGAGACCTGAGCAGGTGAGAACACAGCGGTTGCTACAGCTTATTGCACCAAATAAGGACCTGGCTGTCAGGAAACCTAAGTTCAGTCCCCTCCAAGATCAAGCACAGGACCTCTACTCCCTGAGTTCTCCAGTTCCGGCAGTGGGCTCCTTCTCCAGGCCTCCCAGAGCCTCCCCTTGCCCAAGCCACGGCCCTGGCAGGATCACGCTGATGCCGCTGCGTGGCGACAGCTTTCCCTCGCACAAGCCATTTGCAGGTTCTGAGTCTCAGTTTTTCCGACTGCAAAATGACTTGCTGCCACAGGATGCATCACGCTTTTTACCTGAGAGTTGCTACAGCTCCCCGAATGCCCTGAACACGACTTAAGGACTCCAAGGAGCGAAACTGGATCAAGAGCTGGGAACCGGAGCGACCGAATGGACAGGGCTGGAGATGTCCTTTAGCAGCAGACCTTGGCTCCGAGCCTCCCAGACACCCCCTCCTTTTTACAAGGGAAACTCATCATGGCTTGGAAAAGGAATAAATCTCCAAGATCTGAGGAACTGAAGTCTGCACAATAGCTCCCCTTAAACCCTGAGCGCGTTTAACTTGGGAGGTTCGAAACCACAGCCAGAGAAATCGCTTTTGATTCACAACTTGTTTGGAGCAGTCACCCATCGAGCAGCCGGTGAATCACTCCAGCCAGTCGGTTACTCATGCAACCGCACTGAACCTACACTCGAAAGGCAGCACAAAATAAACAGCCTGCAGCTCCAGATAACACACGCACGGCTCGTTCGCGCTATCTGGCATCAGCACACATTGTTAATGGGACTCCCACACCAAACCCTTAGGAAAAGACGGCGCCCTGGAAGCATCTCCAAATCTCTCTCCCCATCGGCGTTTCTCTCGTCTGCTTCGCACCGCGCCGCTTTCAAAACAATTAAGACGAGTCAAAAGTTTTAAGGCTCTTTCTTTCGGCACCCTTCTCGTTGCTGGTAAGCGTCCTGCTAGGGCTGTAACCCAGCGTCCGCTGCAGCGGAGTTAATCGCCATCAGCAGCGGGCGAGTCGGGAGTAAGCAGCTCTAGTGCGAAGAGAAATCATCTTACCGAAAAGGGGGGAGCGGCGGGAATAGAGCGGAGGAGAAGGGAGGGGGGCTGCCGCTCTTTCGACACATGAGTGTTATAAACAGTTCGGGTCAGGAATCCTATAAAAAGCCTCCAGCCAGATCTACCGTCCGAGTCAAGGGAAACGCAAAACATCTTTGGAAAGAGCCGCGGATAAATCTTCCTGCGTCGCCGGGGTAAGAAGCGTGAGCCCTACCTTCGCCTCCCGCTCCCGGAGGAAATCCCGCAGGTTTTCGCGGAGGAGATCCCGCACCTCCGAGGGGTCTGCTCAAACAGAGCCGTAGCCAAACTCCCGCCGAGAGCTCCCTCCCCTCCCTGGGAGGGTGCCGGAGCCCTTGAATGGCAGAGGGGGTGGCCCTATTGTGGAAAAGAGGGGGCGAGTGCCAGGGCGGCGCCAGCAGCGCGCCGGGAGCCGCCGGCCGGGCAACCGGTCCCGCGGCGCCCGGGAAGGGGCCGGCCCGGCCCCGCCGCCCCGCTCCGGCTCCCCGCCCCCGCTGGCTCCCGCCGCTTCTCCCGGATACCCACCGGGGTCCTGTCCCCACGGCCTGCCCCCGCTCCCCCCTCCCTCGCATCTCTCCCCCTTTATGCTCCCTTGGGGGTCAGGGCAGCGGCATCTCTCCGAACCTCTCCCCGCTGGGGTGCAGGGGGACTTCCGCACACAGCCCGCCTGCCTCCCCGCCGGCGCTATAATCCATGGGGAAGGAGCCTGGCTAGGAGCACAGACCCCAGATCAAAACTGAGGGGGGAGGGAAGGGGGAGGACGGGGGGGCAGGACCGAGGCTGTTGCCGTAGCTCGGGATTTTCCCCCACCCCACCCCACCCCAAGCTCTCTGTACCCTGGGGCAGGCGGGGGCCCTAGGGGGGCCGCAATAGCTAGAGACCCCCGGGAGGAGTGGGGGGCACGGCATCTCCCGGTACGGAGGGGCCCTGCAAGAGTCCTAGCGAGAGCACGCGGCTCCGCGTGCCCCCCACCCCAACCTGATCCGGGCTGGGGGCTGCAGTGGCGGCGGAGGCGGGGTGGGGGGTGCCTGTGGTCCTCCCCGTCGAGCTCCGCCAAGGCTCCGAGCAGCGACGGGCGCTGGGCGCGGGGAGCCCTGGGCGGCGGACAGCGAGCGGTCCCTGCCTGGAGGCGGGGGGTGGGGGGCGGCCGGCCAGCCGTGCCTGCAGCTCACAGTACACCGCGGGGAAGGAGGAGAAATGCACTAAAAGTGTCGATTCAAAAAAGCACGCAGTGGCCCTCTGATTCCTACGGCAGTTGCTTTCCGCACATCTATTAATAACGCACTTTAGGCTGCACTTTCTATTTCCTCGCTAAATAAAAGAAATGGTCGTTATTTGCATAACTCGGCACTTAAAGAATTTCCTCTGTGAGAGAAAGCCCGCTTCCTTTCTCCTGTCTCCTCTGAGCAAGCACTCCCATCACATTCGCCTTCACTCCCTAAAGGATTTTTTTTTCCAGCCCGTATTTCTAGACAGCAATATACGTATACATTTCTGTGCGTCTATGGGTATATGCACACATATGTTTCAAGACATATAACTTACTTCAGCTCCGCGCAGTAGGAATAGCAAGTCGCATTACTACAGCGCATAAATCATTCGAAAGCTTTTTCCTCTCCTAAGCCAAGATACATAACCTGTTCTGAGGGCTTTTATTGAAGATTTCGGCTTTAATTGGCGGTGCCGCTCTGCGGGATAACTTGCACCCCCCCTTTTTTAGGGCAGGGAAAGAGGGGGGAAGCCGTGCGAGGCCGTCGGTAGCGCCCAGACCAGGGGGACTAGCGGCGGGGGAGACGGGGACCCCGCCGGGACCCCCGCCCGGGCCGGGCCGGCAGCCGGGTCCCCGAGGGAGCCCCGGCCCTGCCAGCAGCCGGACTGCGAGCGCTTCGACCTCCTCCGGCCTCTTATTGATCGCAAGATGCGGCGAAAGAGCTCGGATCTGGAAAGAGAAGCCGAGAGAATAGACGGCCCGCATGGGCTTTTCAGAACTCGAAGAGACTAGTTTGTTAAAGAATTAAAATGGAAGAAAACAAAACACAAAAAAAAAAAAAAAAAAGGGAGGGGAACACCCGCTCCCGCCGGCTCGCGGAATGCCCGCCGTGCCCCCCGCCGGTCCGGTCCCCGCCACGCTGAGCTCGCCTGGGGGCTCTGCGGGCAAGGAGGGGAAAGGCGGAGGCGGGGAGCGGCTGCGGGGCGGGAACTGCGTTCCCCGGGCAGCGCAGGGACCCGCCGGGGCGATGGGCCCGCAGCAGCTCCGGGCGCGGGGGGCGGCCGGCGGCCGCAGCCTTGAGTTTTTGTTTTCAGGTTTTTTTTTTTTTCCTCCTTTAATTGAAACACTTACTTTTTTTTCTTAAATTGAGGGCCTGGTGTCCCACCACCCCAGCATCCTCCTCAGACCCCAGGCAACCAGAACGCAGGAGCCAGCAGCCCCCGCCGCACAAGGCGCACGGCAGGACCGGCACCGGAGCGGCGGCGGGAGGCGGCAGGCCACCGTCCTGCACCCCGGCTTCCCGAACAAACCCTCCCCCCGCCCCCCTCATAGTTCTCCCCGCCGGCCTTGCATCCCTCTGGCGCGTTAGCGGGCCCGCTGCGGGGGGCACAGGGCGGCCCGCTCTTCCCCCGCACTGAGGGTGTTTATCCGGGCTCCGTGCGTTGCCCGGTCCCGGTCCCTCTGGCCGGGCGCGGTGGGCTCAGGCGTTTGGGAGAAGGCGGAGAGGCTCCTACAGCTGCTACAGTCGCCCTGCGAAACCCCGATCTGGCTGTTTATTAGCGAGTCTCCCTTTCTGATCATTATTGTTATATTGTTATATATTGTTATCCTCGCGGGTCCATGTGTCTCCCATTACAGCCCACCGTCCCTACCCACATCACATAGGAGCTTGCAACCAGCGCGGCCACGGGCGCGGGGTCCCGCTTGAAAATAAATCGCGGCGGAGGGGAACCTGGCCGTGTTAAGGAGGGCGACAAACTCGCGTGGGTCTACCGGGGTTTGTAATGTGTTATTGTAGGCTAAGCCGGCGCCCTGGGCTTTGCAACCTACGAAAACAAGAGAGCCGGTTAGCAGTGAGGAGCGGGCAGACCCGGCCCGGGCGGCGGGGAAGGCACCGGCGGCTACCCCACGCTCCCGCTTCGCCCGGCGGGAGCGGCGAACGGGTCCCCTCCGGCCGCGAGTCCCTGCAACCCCACCGCGCCCTTCCTCGTGGGCCCTGGCCTGCCCCGTGAAGGCCTCCGCGGCTGCGGAGCGGGACCTGGTGCCGGTGTGGGGCAGCGGGAGCGAGGGAGCGGCTCAGGCGGGGAGCACTCCGGCCTAAGGCCCCGGCCCAAACAAAGTGGGACCGGATCGACCCCGGCCCGGCCCGACGAAGCGCGGGCTCTGGTTGCGGCTGCCGGGCACTGCTGCCTGGAGAGGACTTCACTTCCTCCCCGGGAGGGGAGTCACCGGTGCCGGAGGTGCGGGGAAACCGGGTCTGTGGACCTGGATCCGGGGAGGGGTGAGGGGAGTCCACTCAGCGAGTGATGGACGGCGGGGCTGAGCGAGGCTCGGCGCGCCGGGGTGCGGGAGGTGGGCTGGGGACAGGCGCCTCTGCCTCCTTCCGAGTCTAGAGACAGGGGAAAGGGAAAGTAAAGAGTGAAGAGTACTCGAAATAACGGCGAGAGCCTAGAGGTGGGATCGCCGGCCTGAGCCGGGCCTCTGAAGGTTTCCTCGCCCCCACCACCCTACAGTCACAGCCCGTTTGAGGGACTCCCCGGAGACCCTGGCCCGGCCCTGTCCTTGTCCCTGCCCGGCGGGGTCGCGGTAGACCGGCACACCGAGGATGGGGGATACGGCCACCCCCCCCCTCAGCAGCGACTCGCTGAATCCAGGCCTGGGAAGCCCCTCTTTGCCCGCACAGAGGGCGCCGGGAGGGAGACGAAGAGATTTCATTTCCACTTTCCCTTCTTCGGAAAAAAAAAATAAAATTGTGGGGGTCTTGTT
The DNA here is from genome assembly GCF_036417535.1 of Chlamydotis macqueenii. Lineage (NCBI taxonomy): Eukaryota > Metazoa > Chordata > Aves > Otidiformes > Otididae > Chlamydotis > Chlamydotis macqueenii. The sequence goes on along the minus strand of NC_141560.1, from coordinate 45,653,559 downwards.
TAGTTGGTTGTTGGGGGTTTTTTTTTTGTTTTGTTTTGTTTTGTTTTCGTGGTTTTTTTTTTCTTTTTCTTTCCTCGCCCTATTCGCCTCGATAGAGTGGAAACCTCCCCGAGAAGCGTTTTACACCCGCGCTCGGAAGCGCCGTGAGAAGCGGCCCCGTTCCACGCTGCCACAGCGCAAGGGAGTGTCTTAATTACCGCTAATGACCCGCGGAGAAGATGCGAGCGGGTTATCTGCAGCAGGGCAGAAATCAATTAGGGGAGTGGCAATTAGGGGAGAAAGTGAAAGACAGGGAAGTGGGAGAGACCGTTACAGCGGAAAGTGGGGATTTCGGTGAAGTTCTCCAGAAATTCTCCCACTGGAAGAGGCTCCCCGTAGAGAATATTTTGCGTAGCCCGGCGATCAGCGCTCTCCTTCCGTTTCTCTCCCTGTTTACCGCGGATTTCCCCGCATCGCCCGAGAACTAACGCCTTCGGGGCGCACACCGGCCCCGCTCAGAAATTACAATTAAAATCACGGCGAAGGGGGACATAAGGGGGGAAAGGAAAGGCGGCTTTCCCCGGGCATCGCGGGCTCCAGACCCGGCTGGGGATAAAGATGCTGGGGATAAAGAGACTGGGCGGGGGGTAGGGGGGACACGGCAGCCCCCAGCCCAGCCCCGTACCGCGGTAGCCCCCGGGGCTCGGCACGCCGGGGTCTCCTTGACCCTGGGGGGAGCCATCCTGCCGGGCAGCCCCTCCCCACCCCGGGAGGTCCTCTCCGGCCCCCCGGGCGTATCTCCCCGGTGTCGCCCCCGGTGCTTCCCCCCCGCCGCAGGCCGAGGACTCACCGTAACAGGAGACCTGCAGGGCTCCGTTGTGGCCGCTGCTCTCTTGCAGCTTGAGGTTGCTCTCCGGGGGGGTTTTGCAGGGGCCTCGCTGCATGTAGAGGTGCGGGGGCTGCTGCTGCTGCTGCGGGTATTTGTTAAAGGCGGCCGGAGCTCCGGCGGAGCCGGGAGCCTGCACGCTGCCGTCCAGGGACTGGCATTCCGGCTGGCTGTAGCGAGCCCGGCACTTGGTGCTGCTGTCACCAAAGCCTTGTCCTTTGCTGGCCAGGAAAGTAGGGCTGAACTTGTCACTTGCTTGAAATGCCCTAAAAGGCGAGGAGCCTTCTGTGCCCTGGGAGGCTGCGTTGTAGTAGGAATCCATGGCAGCCGGATCACAATAAGAAACACAAGTATCAGCATTCATTCCTAAAATTAAAAGGCCCGAGTGTCCTTAATGCGCTTGGAGGGGCACCAGGAACCTCTCTTTCTCTCTCGGTCTCGCATACACACACACTCACAGCTGGGCCAGGCTCTAAGAGGATTCAGATGTTCTTGAAAGCTGACCAGATCTCCAAACCCCCTTAAGATCTCGCACAGTAAAAGGGGTCTTTTTCCTTCCCTCCCTCCCTCTCTCTCTCCCTCCCTCTCTCTCTCTCTCTCACACACACACACACACACACACACTTGCCCTCCGTCTCTCCCTGGAAACTATCTACGCTCTAAAGAGGCTCTTCTCCGCGCTTCCCCCCCAACACATAGGAAAAAGAAAAGGGAAAAGAAAAAAAAAAAAAAGTAGCGAAAGACCTCTCCCCCAATTAATATGTAGATGATGACAGTGGAGGGGAGGGGGCCCAAGAAGGGGGATGTGTGTATGTGTATGGGGGTGTGTGGAAGTAGAGGGGGATGGAGGTCCTATCTTTTGCCTTTAAAAAAAAAAAACCCAAAAGTTTTTATTATTAAAAACCAGAAACCGAAGAGATAACACGAAGGGATGACCGTGGGATCCGCGCAGGCGGAAGCACCGTGGGCAATCTGACGCTCGGTTCGCTCCGGCCCCCTCCGCTGCTCGTTGCTCGCTGCTCCCCCCACCCCCCCGCATTAAAGGCAATACGGATTTCCCCCGCAGCTATATGTCCTTAACCCCCCACCCCTCCATTAACCCCTTCAGCTCTCCCAGCGCTGCTGCGCGCCTTTCGCGTCCCCTGGCACGGCGATGCCGCGCTCGCCCAGCGCATTGCCAGGCAAAGCTCTCGCCGGGGCCTCGCCGCACCTCGGTGACCGTCGGTGTTTATTTACCCCAGAAAACGTGCTCTCTCCAGGTGTAAAACGACTGGATTGGAAAGCGGGAGGGCAGCGGAGCGGGGGCGGTTTAACAGGGGTCACCCAACGCACAAAATCGGCCCCGGCTTCTGGGAGGTGAACTTGCGAAGGGACAGAGGCTGGCAGGAGCCATTTTTGGTTTGAAGGGTCAATTGCAACCCAAAAAGGGCTTAAAAATAAATCAATACTCACCTTCCGTCGTGTGTCCCGTCCCCTACCCTCCCGCCATTCAACCTGATCGCCCTCCTCCCCCAGTTAACTCCTGCTACCCCTTACACTGGCTCTTACCCCGCCTGCCCCTCGTCCCCACATCTGGTTTCTATTGCTCGCTTACCTTGAAGTTTTTGGTAATAAAGATATTACGCAAACTACATCCACAGTTCTTCGGTTGAAAAAAAAAAAAAAGAAAAAGAAAAAGAAAGAAGGAAAGAAAAGGGAAAAAAAAAAGAAACAGAAAAATGAAGAAAGCGAAAGAAAGAAGGCCCTTAATCCCTTGGGGAAAGCGGGCCGTGGCGGAGCTGGCGGGGGGCACCGGCGGCGGTTCTGGAATCCCAGTGGGCTCCCCCCGGGCCCACGTATCCTCCCTTCTCCCCCCGGCTCCCCCCCTCCAGGCAGAGAAGGGAGAGACTGGTGCCTTTCTTCTCTGTGCGTGTGTCTGTGTGCGCGGTGGTGGGCGAGCGGGATGCGGCAAGGCGGGAGTGCGGATCTCGGGGCGCGGGGTGTGGGGGGGGGAGGCTGCGGCTGCGTCCCACCCTCCAGGAGCAAAACCATCAGAAAAAAAAAAAGAAACACCCCAGCAAAACTACTGGTTTCATTAGCTCCGATCTGACAAGAACAGCCCCCCTCACCTCAGATGCAGAGGGGATTTCTAGCGAGGTCGTCGTTAAAACAGCCAGAGAGGGATTAATTTACTAAATTTCCAACCATTTTTTTGCTAGTCTCCCTCAGAGCAGCTCTGGGCTCGCTCAGCTTTCTGGTCCAAGAAAGCTTTCAGCGGATTTGCCTTCTTTATTACCTCGCTTAATTCTTTCCTCGTCGTTTCTCTCTCCCCTCCCAAACTTCTCCCTCCTCCTTCCCCACGGCTTAATAAAAAAGCAAACCGACTCAGTGCATGTGAATCTTTCTAAAAACCACTTCGGGGTGGCCAAGGAAAAGGCGCTACCGGTACCCGCAGCCTGCGACCGGCTCCGTAGGGCTGCCCTGCGGCGGAGCTGGTCGCAGGCTGCGGGTACCCGTAGCGCCCCGACTCCCGCACCCCGGCTCCTCCGCAACGGATTCGCAGCCGCTCTCGTGGAGGAGAGTATTTGAGAGTGCGAGGGCGTTAAATACTTTTTTTTTTTTTTTCCCCAGCCAGTTTCTCCCCGAGCAATTATTTTGGCGAACGAAGAAGCAGACTGAAAGAAGCCATGCGAGGGCAGCCCGCGATTGCTGCCGCGTTATCCTCGGCCTCGGGATTTCTGTCCGGCAAAATTAAAATTAAACAATAGCAACAACAACAACAAAAACTAAAGGGAAAGATTCCGCGATCAGGCAGGAGATTACGATTGTCTTTTAACTTTTTTTTTTTTCCCCAGAAGCCATGCAGGGGCTGGCAGACGCTGCTCCGGGGTCTACCTCGGCCAGAGCACTCCGCCAGCCCTTCCTTGCATGTAACTGTAACGAAAAGTCCATTAGTTGCCAATCAGGGCTAATCCGCAGCCCCGCGGAAAGGACCGCAATAAACCCCATCTCTCTAATGGCCAATTTGTGTCCCTGGAAGCGGGAGGTTAATTCGGGAATCGTTACCGAGGGAAAGTGTGCTGGCAAATACCTGGCGATCTGGCGGGGGATGGGCGTTGTGTGTGTGAGAGAAATAACGAGGGAATCGCTTTTCCGGACGTTTTCGTTTGCCTGGGTTGGGTTTTGCCAGGAGACCTCTCAGGAAGTTTGACGGGGGTGAACGAGAGGCAGTGGGGCTGCGCGCCGCGGTGCATCCCCGCCTGCGGGAGAGCATGGGCGGAGAGGGACACGCACCACTCGGAACCCGCTCTCCCCGTTTTTCCTCCCAGTGACCCCAAACCCTCTGCACCAAAAGGGGAGGGCGGAAGAGCGGCCGAAAGGCTCCGCGCTCCGCAGCGACCGCTTGCCAATTCCGCCCGTGTGCGTGCTTTGTGTCGAGACCGTTTTCAGGTAACAGTCGCTGCTGGTTTTGGAAGGGGTCGGTCCCCAGGGTCCCTCCTCACAACGGGGCAGCCCAGGGGCGGCAGCTCCCACCCGGCAATTCACTGCTTGGGGGAATCGTCCGGGTCCCCAGCTCCAGCTGTCCCAGGTGTCCCCTCCCGGCGACAACCCAGCCCAGGGCTTGTTTTCGGGAAGCCGTTTCCTTTCCAGTGGGGCAGGAGCGAGCATCGCTCCCGGGTAAGGAGCCGGTACGAGGGGCAGGCAATAGCAGGCGGATCCTACACCTCGATCTCTGCAAGGGGAAAAAAAAATAAAAATCTCGATATCTCTGCAATTTAGACGCCTAGGCTTGTATCACGCCCCGGGAAAAGGCAGAGGTGCGCGACAGTTTCTGAGTACCGGGTCCAGGGCTGCGGATGGCGGGGAGGTGGCTCGGAGGAAGAAGAGGAGGAGGAGGAGGGAACGGGCCGCTCGGCTTTCCCAGCCACCGCCGGGACGAACCCGCCGTGTCCCCCCCTCCAAGCCTCCACCGTCCTCCCGGGGCTCCGGTCTCTCGGGGCCGGCCCGGAGCTGGTGCCGGTGGCTGGGAGATTAAACACCTCGGTGCAGGGAGGGGGATGGGGGGGGGGGGGGCGGAGTGGATCTTTCACACCGTTCCCTCCCGGCTCTTTGGCAGAGCCCTGCCCTTGGAAACTGCCTCCAGTTTGTTTCCCCGTCGGGTTGGTTTGTGTGGTCACTTCAGAGCTGCCGGCTCTTTTTGTACCGGACCGAGATCTGAAGGCGACCTATTTATAACATCACTGCTGGGGGGAAGAGAGAGGAAAAAAATACTCGTGCTAATCTCCCAATTTTTTTTTTTTTTCTTTTTCCTTTCCAGCGGGACGAGTGTGGCATCTTTATTTCGGGAGGGGGCTTGCCCGGCAGCAGAGCCACGGGGACCCGCCGGTACAGTGCTGGGGCCCGAGCTGCGCCGGGGCTTTGCTCTTCTGCCCTCAGCTCTTTTTCTCGGGGGTAAACCTATATACAGCTATACGTGGTGTCGACCGTTACTAAAACACATTATTCGTGTCACGAAGCAGCGTACGGAGAGATGCAGCTGACCCGCTCCTCTCCTTCCCGGGAAAAGCCAAGGCGGAGGCTTTGGGTCGGGCCAGGCTGGTTTCTGACCCTCCGGGCTTCTGCCGGCAAAACTCTTTCCCCCGTGTCCCCCGAGCTCCCCCCGCTGCCTCGCACCGCCGCTCCAGCCCCGCATCACCGCCTGCGCTCCCCCCCGGCTCCCGCCCCGCAGCCTCGCTGCCCGCCCCGCTGCTGTGGGGACGGCTTCCTCCGTCCGGATCCGTAGGTGTGCACAGCCACGGGTGTCTGTGCAGCTGTCTGTCTGCACCAAAACCGGGCACCTTCCTGGTCCCTCCGGCGCGGAACAAACCAGACCTGGGCTGCCCTTCGCGGACGGTGCCCGGGCTCCGGTTCAGCCTTTCTAGCCAAGCTATTTTTTTTTTAAGATTTATTTCCTTTTTTTTTAAATATAATTTTTATTTTAAAAATTATTTCTTTTTCTTTATTATTTCTTTTTTTTTTTTCTTTTAATTTTGTTTTTTTTTCTCCGGCGGGAGAAGGGCAGCTGGGCCCGCTCCGGCGAGGGGCATCCAGGCCGGTGGCCGGGGGTTTCGCTCTGCGCCGCAACACAGAGAGGGAGCGGAGCACGAGGTCCCCGAACCTCCCGGTCCCGTCAGCCCCAGAAAAACACGGAACCGAAAAATCACTGCTTTTGGCACCGCGCTCCCCAGGGGCCTCGGTGACGCCACGGCGTGAGAGCCAATGGGGAGGTGGAGCGGGGGCCCCCCCAGGCTGAGTCGGGCGGGGATGCTCGGGCCGGCCGCTGCCTTCGGCCCCCGGCCTGGGCTGAGGGTGAGAGCCCCGCCGCGCCCTTCCTCCCGCTTACTAGTACCCCGTTTAGGGAAGGGGGTGGCTATGTTTAATATGCCACCCCCGGACTTAAATTTTCGGTGGGTTTCTGTAAATTCCTTCCTGCGGGGAAAAAATCACTTGCTGCTAATTTCCTCGGCGCTTTCCCTCTGCGAGTGACCGTGCCAGACCCCGCTCCGAAGTCAGGGGCTGAGGTTTTTTTTTTCGCTCGAATCGGAAGCCGCGGCGCAAGGCAGGCAGAGCGGCCCGCAGGCTCTCTGGGCGGGCTAGCTGCTGGGGTCGCCCCGCGGCTACTTGCCGGGAGCTCCCCGGGAGGGTGTAGGGGGCCCGGCGGCAGCAGAGCCCGAAGGATGCGGCTTTGGGTACCGCTCCGGGCGTCCCGGGGGCTGCGCCGCGGCACCGGGGGGGACCGGCAGCCCCGAGACCCCAGCGCCGGGTTCGGCTCCCGGGGACAGAACAAGGGCAGCCTCCGGCACCGGTGACCTTTCGGGGCCAGGATGCTCGCCGCGGGGGTCGGGGGAGGGGGGGGAATGAGCATTTCCCGGTGGGGTGGGCCGGTCTGAGAATGTCCTCTTTGCCCTGCGCACGAAACAAAGAGGCCGAGGAGGAGGGGGCTGCGAGCCCAAGGCATCCGGTGGCATTCGGTGCACCTGTCAGCGCGGCTCCCCCTGACCTTTACCAGCCGGGACAGCCCGCGGCGGGGCGGGGAGGGGGTGGTTAGGGGTTGCCTGTGCCCCAGCCCGGTGACCCACCTCCAGCATTCCTCGGTGACGAGCAGCTGGTGCCTGCTGCCCAGGGCGGCTGCCGAGCGCTCCCAGGGAAGCGTGGATCTTTTTAATTACAAATATGAGGCACTCGGGGCAAGGAGAGGCCGGCTCAGCCCCGTCCCCGTTACCAGCCGGCCGTGGGATTTAGTTTGTTCCCTTCCCTGCCTTACGTCCTGAGAAATATTTTCACCCCCGGTCGTTTGTAAAAAAATTGTAAAAACCCCACCTTTCTCGTTGCAATCTCCGATCAGCTCCCCAAAACCGTCCCTAAACTAAACAAGAACAGATCTCCCCAAATAAAGCGACTCCTCATCTGCCGCTGCGAATAATAACCGTTATGACTTTTTTTTTTTTTCCGGATTATAGTCGCGCCTCAATTACAGAAATCACAGAGACATGTTAGGCGGTCAGCGCACCACGCACGAATTTATTTTCCCTGTGATTTGCGCCGAAGTCTGCTGACCCACCAGCGAAGGGGCTGGGGGCGACGGCTGCAGCGCGCCTGCGAGCCCCCGGCCCCGCGGCGAGCTCCCGGGCTGCGCTCCCACGCGTGTCCCGGGCTCACTGCAGTGGCTTCACCCCCATGCCGCTGCTCGGAGGGTCGGTTCCCAGGGCAGTGGGGCCGGAGGAAATCTCCTCTTTCTTCAACAGGTTAATTCGGGGAGGGATACAGGAAGGGGGATTTTTAAATTTTATTTTATTTATTTATTTATTTATTTATTGCGGGTAGGGAGCTCGTGGAAAAGCCCCTTCTACAAATGCCCCGAAAAGGGAGAGGAGCAGGGCAAGGAGGATTTGCAAACAGCGTGCTCGGCTCCTTTTGCACGGCCGCTTATCCTTGCCGGGATCCCCGCTGGGCTCCGCTTTCCAGCGCGCTGTGGACTCGCAGCCGCTGATCTGATTCCTAGCAGGGGCTTAACGCCGCTTTTCGGGTCTCCTGGACCATGGCTGTTTTATTTTCTGTTACTCGTTTGCTTATTTATTTTTTAAAGACTTCCAGGAACGCTGCTTTTCCTTATTTTAGGGTCTTTTTTTTTTTTTTTTTTTTTTTGAGCTCCTGAAAAAAATCTGATGTAGGCTGATTGTCTCAGAGCTGTGCCTAATGAAGGGAAAATTGGTTCACTGGGTTCACAGATGCCTTCCACAGGATGGCTCAGGGTTGCTCTTTCTTACAGAAAGCATCCAAGAAATTTTGCAAGCCGTGGAGCTGACCGAAGGGTCGCCTGGATGTAGATCCCATGGGGATGCCATTTATTTATTGTAGTCTCACACCGAGGGAAGCACCCTTGTTTTAAGGCAGAAAAACTGAGTCTCAAACAAGCGATCGCCCAAACTCTTACTAAGCCACAACATTTGCTATCAGCTGGGAGCTGGGAGAGAGCCCAGGAGTCCTGAGGGTCTCTGCCCCTCTTTCCAGTGAGCAGCTTGGCAGTGCCAGCCATCCTCACACAGGAACGCAAGCGACTGGGATTTCCCCAGGTCCTGAGCTTCTTCAGCTTCCGCTGGAGCCAGTGAAAGCTGCAGCAGTTCAGACAGAAATCAGGCCACTGTGGTTTAGACTACCGAGTCAGAAGCCCCAATGGTGTGCACCCCGTCTTCAAACTTCACGGCCAAAAATCCTGCTCAGCCACAGCGAGAGACCTCTGCCCAGCAGCCATCCTCAGCTTTTAGTGATCATCCACCCATGAAACCTTCTCATCAGGACACAACCACAGGCAGGACACAAGAGAAAGTCACCCAGAAAGCCCAGAGAGGAGAAGAGTCCGAATAGCATCGTTAGGACACCCACTATCAAGGCAGGAGCTAGGACTTGGTGTGACTTGTTATCTTTGGTGGCTTGAAGATTGGAAAGATAAAAAAGAGGGACTAAAACCAACAGCAGCAGCAGCAACAGCAATGAAACAAATGCAGCGCCTCCACAGCCATTGCAGTCTGGGATGGAGACAGCCTGCGGCTGCGCTGATGCTGGGACGGGGCGAAAGGACAGTCAGACAGACCTTCCCCGAGTCAGAAATGACAGTCCGGTCAGCTGAGCCCCAGGGCCACCTGTGTCCTCCCTGCTGCTCAGATTTATAGAGTGTAACATTTTAATAAAAAACACACACACCTCTCCACTTTGGTGCATTAAGAGATTTCTAGCAAAACACAGTAATGTTGCTATAAATTTCCCTCCCAGCACCCTCACAAGTAATAACTCAAGCCCCAGCATTTTGTATTTAATGTTTATTTTGATGGCTGCATTCCAGAAAGAAAAGGGAAAAAGAGGCAAAACCTACTCAACCACTCTCCCCATTGCTATTAGCCTGATGTTTTCAATAAAATTTAGTGCAAACTGGGAAACAAACACTTGGAAAAAGAAAGGAGGAAAACAAGCACACTTGGGCAAAATTCTCCTAGACATCTGCCAGGGCCTGGGTTCAAATCCTGGCTTAAATTACAGATGTCCTACCATGGGCTCTCGTTATGTCCTTCTCCCTTGGCATGGTTGAACAGTACCCCGAGGAGCTGTACCTGTGTTGAGCAAGGCTTGGTGGTGGAATGCTCCAAAGGATTGAGACATATGGAGGGTCGAGGTTGAAATAGCCAAGTCTGGAAGTTAAAGGCTGAGGCTTCTTGGCCAAATAATGCAGGGCAGAATACTAGGAGTGCTGCCAGTCATGTTTGAAGTACATGGCAGAGCTATTTAAAGCTTTCAGAGCACCTGCTTCTCTGTGAAGCCATTAGTCCTTCCCTTGCACCAGCACTAAGCCCACACTTGCCACCAAAAAAGGACAAAACCATGCAGAGAGATGGTGACACACCCAGACAAGCAATGGCATCTCCTAACCAGGGTGCACTCTCCACGAGATTACTCTTGCCTCTGTTGAGAGCAGCTCGAACCCTCATACCATAGTGAATATTTACCCAGATGAGATTTAAACTTCTGATTGCTTACCCAGAAGTAGCAACCCTTGAATTTGACTTGATTCAGATGTGGTTAACAAAAAATGTGCTGAGAGCAGCAGCACTATGTAACCAGGTTGCTCACTAATGAGAGATGTGTTCCAGGCTCATAGTGAGCCCGTGTGCATGAAGTCTGCACTGGCTAAGCTTGCAGAATGTGTGAAACTCATCTTTGTGCATCAGACCAGAAGAAGCCAGTAGGCTTAAGGAGTAACCAGATTTAAATACTGCAGAAGCTTTTGGGTTGCCCTTTCTGCAAGGCACACGTTGCGTTTCATTCCCTGTCCGGTAGCCCAGGCACATGCCAGTATGGCTGCATCTCTGCCTTTGTGTGCATTAATCCAGCTGTGGCTAGACCTGGATTTCCCAGATTTCCTGCCATCCTCAGATCACTCTAGACCCCAAGGCAGATTCAGAAATTGACCATATTGCTACTGTGATGTTTCACTGAACCATCAATGCCTCCACACGCTCACTTAGGACAAACTCCACTGGTCCCTGGAAGCTCAACCAGTGCTCCCCTTTCCACGAGGTTTCTGTAGTCTCTGAATATTTATATATGGTATTCACTTCTCCCCACTTTTCAGCAAGGAAAACAGAAAGATTCACTGTCGCGGGTCAAGGGCAGTGGAATCATCACCAACCAGTTCTGTGAAGGTGGCACAGGGGTGATTTCAATTCCTTCTTGCCCTCCTGCCAACCTTGCTCTTCAGTTCATGTACAACACAGAGGTTTCTATGGACAAAATTACTCTGCAGATTCAACCTCCATTGAGATGTTCGACTTTTGACATTAGGTTCATTGGGCAAGTGGTGTCTAATAAATTAGATATTATGGTCATGACTTGCAGAAGTGGAACGACCTATCATTTCACCCTGTATTTTGAAATAAATGACAGATTTGTGAATAAGTGTTCACAGTATCTTGCTAGGAATGAGTCCCGCTTTTCCTAAAAGAGACTTTGTGCTGTCTGTGACACTCTGAAAATCCCACGCCACCTGAGCAGACTTCTGCATTGCATCCTGTCATATCAAGCAATCAAAGGGAAAAAAAAAAAAAGAAGACAAATCACACAGGGTCAAAATATATTACTCATGCCCACAGTGTCTTCCAGTGGCCCTATGGTTTTTTTCAGTGGTATGAAACAAGCAACAAGACTTTTCCTGAGCACACTGATCAGAGTGAAGGTGTCACTGCCCATAAGGGTCAATAAGGCTTTCTGATCTCCATTTTTGAGCTAATGTGATTATTTCCATTTGAATTAATGCTAGTCGCACACGTGTCACACGAGGTGTGCTTAAGGTGCATGACTACTCTACTGGAAGCAATAGGCTCACGGTGATGGTGAGCTGCCCACCAGCAAGCTCTCTGCTCTTAGCTCCTTGCTAGTGACCATCAAAACCGTATTTGCAGCCAGAAGAGAGCTAGAAAACATAAGATTTTTCCGTACTTCAAGTTGTTTGCTCTGCTGATTTCAGTCTGGAAGAGTGCTCTCAATGAGGACAACACTAGTTTTACACCTAGAAGCTGGACCTTGGCTACTTTCTTTTCACTCTTCTCTTGAACAGAAAGGTAGTTGAGCAGCCTACCACTCTGTAGGGCAAGGCAAAACATGCCAGCAAAACAGGATTAATCAAATTTGTCTTTGCTATCAACTGGAGAACATCTGCTCAGTAAATAGTATTTGGGACTGTTTGACTCATTTTAAGAAATGCATCAGTTTGTGACCACATGGGTCTGAAATATGAACTTGCCGTTTCTAGAGAGGTTAAGACCCAACTTTTTACTTGTTCTGTATTTTATCACCTTCCTTCCCAGCAGAATTCTCTACAGCAGGCTTCGTGCGTTGAATACCCAGGCTGATTTTTTGCCTCATAGAAATTGGCATGGCTCTAATGATATCATGGTGATTCACACAAGGTGTTTGACTCCTCAGTATGTGTCTCAATTCAAAAAAAGAGAAATCTAATGATGCTTAAAAAGGATAATGTTGTTCAGAAGGAGGGTTGATTGCGTTCCAACAGTCAGAATCAGCAGGACTCCCAGCCAGCCTGGACAAGAGGAGAGAGTCCAGTGATGTGTCCATCTGATTTATTTTTTTATGCAACAAACAGCACTGCAAAATATTGGAAGGGGTATAGTAGTTCCTCTTCAAGGCCTCAAGCAGCACTAAGGAAATACATTCACTAAAAACCTTAAACTGACCCAGTGGACTGATAGCCAGTTCCAAGAAACTCAGCATTTTATTCTATATTATTATTATTTTTTTTTACTAGGTTAATATTCTTTTTATAAGGAGAATGGGAATAACAGTTCACTCTGGATGACCGGCGTGATTTACTTCAACTGCATCAGCACTCTTCCAGCTCATATTCGAGGCAGCTCTTGGGTGATATTTCCGGGAGGGCAATGGAGTTGTGTGATGCCATTTAAAGAAAACAGAAAGCTGAAATACGATTTTTTTTAGATTTCTTGAGGGACGGGAAGAGATTTGTTTTAAAAACCTCCAGTCACCTTAAATCCATAAATTTATTTTACCTCGGGACAAGCAGAGAGGATGAGATCACTGAACTGCACGGATGAACAGAGACCTCACAGATACCACGGAAACAAGAATCTGGTTACTTCCATGGTAGAGGATGGAATGAAACTCGACCCGTTGCCTCGTGTCCAACTCCCCCTCCCCAGGGACACCATTTCTATGTTACTGTGGGTGCAAGCCTGGCAGGCTGAGCTGGTGCAACGGCTTTGGCAACTGCCTAGGAAACCTGCTCCAAGAGGCAGTAGGGAAGATTTGGTGGTGTCCTCTTGGATGCTTGGCCCTGACCTATGCTTCATACCAGCACGTGATGGGCTGTCAGGAACTCTCCGTTTGTTAACAGAAGCTGGCTTGAGTTTGCTAAGCCGATCCTTTTAGACTGTCCTCCTTTGAAATCCCTCAATAACTATAGCAGTGAGAGAAAAATGGTGTGGTGCAAGATTGTGTTCCTGTCCTTTGAGTTGAAAATATGGTCTAAGTTTGTCTGGAAATTAAATCACACTGGTGATGTTGCTATTCAGGTCTCCTGAGAATACACCTCTTGTGCTGTCTCCTTACAGAATCAGAGGCCCATTCAAGGTCTTTGTACTGATTTTTAAAATTCTTGAGAGATTCCTCTGGTAAGGTGTACGAAGAACCACATGCAGCAGTGTGGCCTCCTACATGCAGCAATGGCTGCTCATGATACTAAACCTGTAAAGAGATATCTGAGCTGAAGGGTGCAAGAACATGCAACAGTTCTGACAAGTGTTCAAAAACCTGATTTCTCCAGCCCATCTTTCCAGCAAAAGTACTGATGCACATGTGTGCAACTAGTACAGGCAGGTGGACTTTAAAGTTTGCTTTTTTACTTGCTAAAAAGAGAAATATATATAATTTTTGGAGCTGTCCAGGAAATGTATGTCCAGGTTTGCGAGGGAAGTTGAGTTTTGGGAACTCAACTTAGTTCCCAAAGTTGAGAACTTCCCTTAGTCATACAAAACTCCAGCTTTTCAAACGTTTAGGTGGACGTGTTTCCAAAGGGAAATCTTCTCCCTAGCCTTCTGAGACTGCATTATGTTGGCTTATACGATCTAGATAGTGACTTGTCCTAATTTCTGCGTGTTTAGGCCCAATCTGGCCTGTGCTAAAGTCAACAAAAGTTTTGCTGTTCAGCTCCTTGGCAGCAGGATTAGGCTTTCTGTTTGTATTACATTTTATCTGTGATTTAGTTTTTCTGCCAAGGCCTTTAACCATTGATGTCAACAGATGATAGGGAAGGCGAGAGGCGAGGGAGAGATGATTATTTTTTTCTTGAAATACTATATATTAAGCATTTAAGCATCTTGCCAGTTGTGTACAAAATTTCCAATTCTTTATGCAAATGCCGACCTTCCCAGTTTAGAATAACTTGGCAAAGTTACTCTGTACTTCACCTTTGCACAACAGCTCTTAAAGATATTTGTACATCTTAAGCCCTTTGAGTATTATGCAAATCATTTAACAGGAATATGAGCAGGACTATGCCTATGAGTTGTTCTTCAAAATTTAATAGTCTAAAGTTAAATTTAACTTTCTTTTCTCCCCCCCTCTCTCTCTGTGCCTCATATGGGCCATAAACCAATATCCTCTATTCTCCAGAAGCAGCAGGAGCAGTGGCCAGTAGTGTAAACACACAGATATTAAAATTTGAGCTCATTCAACCATAATTGACCAAAAAGAAAATGAAGTGAAAACAAAAAGCTTAGTTATACAGCTAAGAAACAAATAATGTCTTTCCCAAACACATGCGGGTACCTTCCTCTTTCTCTGATTAGAAATCCTCAGGAGATTCGGGTTTCAAGTGGGGTTAAAAGCTTGGTGATTTGTTTAGCCAACACTTGTAAACCCAAAAGCTATTTTTGACTGGGAGCGTATCCTTGGTGCAAGGAAAGTTTGCAAACAGACAGTGACACTGTCCCCTCTGTGCTGCTGCCCAGCTGGTACATGAACATCCTTTCTGTGCTGCGCTGGGAGGTATCGGCTGGAAAAGCAGATTGGGAATGGCAATCGTGGGAGCAAGGTTTCTGCAGGGCATGGGTGAAGACCAGGACAGTCAAGGGCTCTGGCAGAGACACTATGTCCTGGCCGGGGCAGCTGAGTTAACCCCCGTCCTGCACGTCAGAGAAAGGAAGACCAAGTGCCTGAGGGTCGCCTCTGGCTCCTAGTCCTTCCTCCCTCCCGAGCAGGAAAACCTCATGGCTGGTACTGGGATGGAGCCTTAATGCAGCCCAGCTCCCCAGACCTTTGACAGACAGATGCTCTTATAAAAAAAAATCGAAGGACAAACCCAATTTTCTCTAACAAAGTAGCAGACTTACAGGCACAGGAATTTCTTGTGGGTTTGGATCATTGCTGCAAAGTATTACTGCAAAAGTATCCTCGCTATGTCCCTTCTCCAGCACGTACGGTAAGACAGAACTGCTCCCAGTTGCCCAGACTGGGCTCTCAGTTACACAGAGGTAAATCTAGGGCAAATCCACAAGACTTCAAGAATAAACAATACAAAGTCCGGGACTGAAAGCGAAGATTCAGGGCGCTGTAGACAGAGTAGTCTGATATCGGTTGTGGATTAAATAGTGCAACGGTTATGGTAAACAGCACAGACAAAAGTCTTTTGCCGATACATTGCTTCAGAGGAATGGGTCTTGTAAGAGGAACTGCTTGTTGTTTTCCAACAGGAATACAGCCTCCTTGGTAAAGTCAACTTACACCAGCTCTGCCTACTCCTATTTCTTGACGATGCCTGTCTTAATACTGCCAGATTAAAAACTTGTAGTATGTGGAGTTAAGATCGAACTCTTTAAAGTAAAAGCAAACTTGGTCATGGATTTTAATGGAAATACTACCAGTGTGACATCAGCAGTAACGCTGGATATTTCTGGGAGCAGAGGTCGTGTAATGCTTAGTAAGGCTGCTACTCAAATGTTGCACCCAGTTCTGCTCTCCTCTGGCTGTGCAAGCGCTGGAGGAAGTTGAAAAGATTTTTGGCAAGGCAAGCAAATAAATTTCATAGCAGAAGGCTGTGTAGAGCACAATCTAGTCATCTTATTGGAGAGAAAATGTTAGGAGACCACTGGCTGCGCACACTTGCAAACAGAAACGTCTACGTACACAGGGCTTTTTGATCCTGCCAGCGAAAACACATAGTAAGATGCAATGGCTGGATGCTGGAGTCAAACAAGTTCATCCTTGGAGCGAGGCATCTTTTCATCACAACCGAAGGCATCTCTGCCTGTCCTGTGGGTAGAGGGGCTTCCTGGCGCTTGGAGGCTTTAAGCTTGGGCAGCCTTTGGAAAGACACACTTTAACCCAGCTTCTGGGAAAAATCTATTGCCCGTGTAATACAGGAAGCAAACAAGATGATCACAGCAGTCGCCCCTGCTCTGGGAGTCTGGGAATAAAAGAGTGGAGGTGCTTCTCTTTCACAGTAGCATGTGGTGATACGAAAGATTCTTGGTCATTTAAGCATTTTGGGGTCTTTATTTTATAGGCAGGGATAATGTCTGAATACACGTTATTTTTTTAACACCACCACCCCCTCTTGTGCTTTGTAGAGTCCCAAGCTACAGTTGCAGAGCTGTGGTCAGGATAAAAGCTGACAGACCAACCATAAATCAGCCAGAACCGAGTTCCTTAACCTTTCATATTAACCTCTTGCATTGACTTGAGTTAGGTGCTATGCTCTGCTGCTATAAATCATCCCGCAGTGAATTTATGAGCTTCAGCACAATAAAGGGGTTTTTCTTTATCCCCCCCGCCCCACTCCTTTCTCTTAGTGCATTTTAGAAATTACGCAGGAAAGGCCTAATGACTGGGATCTGTGAATATTGCTAACTCTCCTTCCCTACCAAAGGGATCTGGCAGGAAGATGTGGGGGTTGGGAGCAGGAGGAGAGAGACTCTTAATTTCACTTACTGGTGACATGATCAGGAAAGCCTGTTCTGAAAAACCCAAGAAACCATTAGCCGCCCCTTGGAATAGAAAAAAAAAAAAGCTAGAAATGAAACCAATTTTGGGGGTTAAAATAGCAATCTGTTCACTTGGATGCAGTCATCACCCCGCTTCTCCGTCTCCCCAAAGCTCTTGGTGCATAAACATAGCAGGTTGCTTTGCACCCGTGGGCCCTGAGTGCTCTGCTCTGGGCACCCCTGTACGCTCTCCGGGGGCCGAAATGCCTCGCTGGGCCCAGCCCTCCCTGTGCTCCTGAACCATGCCTGCGGGAGCAAGCCTGTGGCAGCACAGGGAGACCCCTTCAAAAATCACCTTTCTCTCCGCACATGTTCAGCGAGGCTGTGGCACCCAAAGGGAAGCCATCCAGGTCCCGTGGCACTCAGGGAGAGGGCCTGGGGCTGGCGCCAGTGAAGGAGGGCATGCTGAAGGAGAGGATAGCTCTGCAGTTTCCTGGTGCTACCGGGAGCGAGGAGACCGTTTTGCACGGATACTAAACGCCATGGATGCCTCTTGCTGCGAGCAGGAGCCTGCCAAATCCTTCCTTCCTGCCCGTTGCTGTAATGCTCCAGTTTGCTGTCTGCTGCCCTCTGTCCCAGAGCTGGCTGCATTTCTGTGTTATTCAGGTTTGGAAGGATTTTGAGATATGTATACAGTGATAAAGTATGCGAGTCACATCTGTGTCCTGGCATCTTTCAGCCTGTCTATCTGCAGTATTTCCATGCTGCCGGCGACTGCAGCATCTGACCTGAGAGCTGAGGAGTTCGGTGTCACCACCACTGAGTTTGCTCCTGCCTCTGGCTCTGACACTGCAAGGCAATTAGTGCTGATAAACATCACGTTGCAGGGACGCCCACAAGCTGCTTGGCCTTGCAAAACCAGGCTCTGTGACCCTAGGGCCAAAGGCAACACATTGTGCCCACTGAGACTTTTGGGGGCTTCTGCACCCCAATATTTTGATGCTGACTGGGTACTACTGCCTGGGGGATGGCAGGGAGCAGCGGCTGCTGCCCAGAGCTGGGGATGGTTTGGGAGAGGTGCAATCCCGAGGGCTCTGTTCCCTGGCCCGGGACAGCAGTGCAGCTGTTCTGCCGCTCACCGAGCAAGCGAGTCAGTGTGAGGGAGCACAGTAAATACTCTGCAAGAAAAAAAATGAAAAAGAGCAGGTTTCCTGGTTACCTGCAAGGTGAGAGTGAGGATCTGCATATTTTTGTGTTTTTCTTTTACAGTGTGCAAAGAAAACTGAAGAGAGTTTGGCTGAAAGTTTTTCTCGTGCTTGCTCCTTCCCTCGCCTGTGGTCCTGTGTTCCCAGGTCTGCCTGTGATCTTGCAGCTTCTCACCTACCCCCGATTTCCCTGGAGCACCCCAGATTGTGCCCTCTCATCTCTCACTGGGACAGCAGCACGGCCAAGCTGTGCCCGGGCCCCTCAGCTCCTATGCCTGCGTGGGGCCTCACAGGCCCTGCGTGGGCCCTGGCGAAGGCAGTGGGTAGGGCAGACGTTGCAGCTTGTGAGGGTGAAGAAATACTGCCATTCCCCCGTTACACGGCGGTCTCAGTTTGTATGATCCTCCTTGGAGTGCTAAGGAGTCTTGCATCTAAAAAGCTGGGGTGCACCCAGGACCATCTGTGTCTTGTTCTGCCCTGGGCTATGCTGTGCTGATGCTGTCGCCCTCGAAGTGCGAGCGACAGGGGCAGCAGGTGCCCATCCTGCCCGGCCGAGGTGATGCTGGTCGGACATGGTTGGGCCGCCGTCCCCAGCCCGTGCAACCGGGCAGCGTCTGCTCACGTCCCCACAGACCCCAGCGTGGGGGGCACCCCCACCTCCCTGCCCTGGCAATGGGGGAAATGGCACAAAGAAAAAAAAGGGAAAACAACAAAAGGCCAGACCTCGCTGGCCAGATCATTCGCGGGGATATTTCTTGGTCCCCATTTGTTACCTTATAGAAAAGTTAATTGGCTCCTTTTGATCTTACAGTGAAAACCACAAAGGAAATTTTGTTAGAGCAGGAGCAAACTGAAGCCTGTGAGTTCCTCTGCTAGCTTTAGATATTCATTAAAACAATTCTGTTTGAGTCTTAATTTAAAGAAAACATTTTTTTTTTTTCCGCTCCTTGCTTATTATTAAGAGCCCGCTACCTCCCTAGGCTAAAGCGCTCGCTCCACAAATAACCTTCCCAACAGCTGCCAACTTGGTGCAGTTTATAACTTGCCTTTAGAATACATATATATATGTGCATGTGTATACAGAAAGAGCTGTGTTTATAGTGGTGTTGTCTTTAAAAATTGCCAAATAGGCAATTCAAGATTATTAGAAAGCTTAACGGGCTAAAGGAAAATAATGGTAAGTTTAGAGAATGCTACTTTATTTTTTAAAATATGAGTTTTCCCAGTCTGCTGAAATTAAAGTAATTTTTAATTCCAAGTTTGAGGCAATTAAGTTGAAGATGCGAAAAGAAAATATTTCTTTTTTTTTCAGGTTGATTTAATTAACAGAGCTATATTAGGAAAGCAAGTAATGCAATCTATTTATGGACAGATGTATGTCTCTGTAATAATAGACAATAAAAATAAATTAAAGAGAATCACAAGGCAAAAATAGCTGATGCTTTTTCTCAAGTCTCTTCTAGTAATTTCTTGGGGGCAGTAGGCAGCAGATGTCTGCTGCTTGCATTATTTTTGTTTCAAATGAAATTATTCTCTCCTCCTTTTTATGAAATGTCTATCTATTTTAACAAAGATAGTCAGGGGCAAAACCAAGTCACTGGGCAGCCACCCCCCCATCACATACACGCGTTTAAAATGATATTGTAGAGCAGCAAAATGAGTTTAGTGAAAATACGGCTTGTGAGAAAAGATGACACAAAACAAATAAACAAATAAGATCTGACCCCATGCTCAGAGGGAAAAGGACCCCACATTTAAACCAGATAAAAATCTGAAGGGACAAACTCAGAGGAAGTTTGTGTGCCGAACACACAAGCCCCAATGGTAAAGTATTACGGCTCAAAGGCAGGGAATTAATGGAGTGGGTTCCTGAAGGATTTTCTTCTTCTTCTTGTAAAACTTAGCTATACCTGCTGCCCATCAATCTTTCTATGTATATACAATATACATCTAAATGGGGCAGAGTGACAAGTATTTGTAGCTCTTTGTCTGTACATACGCAAACTCCTCTTAGAGGAGAAATACTCTGAAGACAAAAAATAAATTTTACTGCTGTGCGATTATCAGAGCAGAATAAAGCAGGGAGTCTTTCTGGAACGGGAACGAATGCATTGCATGTAATTACAACATCATGGTCAAGACATTTTGTTTTCATTTTAAAAGGCTACATAATTATTAGCCAAAATGTGACAAGTAAACACAGCATAAATACGTAACATATTAAAGAGAGTTTTATAGCTTCTTGTTAAGTTTTTCAGTGGTAATTTCTGAATCAACAAATGCAACATACGAGCCATTCAAAACGAAATTGCAATATTTCTCCCCTTTGTTTTAAGGTGCATGTGTAAGAAATAAGATGCTGTCAAAATATAGTTTTGAATAATTAAAACAATAAAAGTGGAGCTAAATTTGATATTTTTTTTTGTAGCAGAAACAGACTCTTTAGAAAACATCCTGGAAGATGTTACAATTCTTCTAAAATTTTCTATGCTGTGTTTGGCATTTCCAGTTGCCTTTTCCCAACCATGAATATTTCTCTTTTTCAGTCAATATAAAGATACTCATAAACAATTACATCAGGTAAAATAAAGACAATGAACTATTTTTAACTGGCAAAACGGAAAGGTATTTTTCCATTTTTTTACCTAAGAAGTCATAATAAGAATGCATAAATGTGAACGCTGTCTAATAAGAAACAAAGCCTACTTGACTTTTGTTCTGTTTAAAATGAAAGGCAAATAAAACCGGTTGGAGCGCTCCAGATTTATCCTCTCCAGAATACTATTCTAAACAGCGTAATTTTTCCCATTTTCCTCAGCAGAGACAACTTTGTAGAATTATTGAGAAATAATGTATTTTTTTTTAACAGTAGAATAAACAAGGAAAATAAAAATTTCTGCAGGCTGGTGACTAAAATGAGATAATTCTTAAGAGGGAGGGAGAGAGAGAACGAGAGAGTGTTGAAAAGCACAATCAGGCAGCAAAATGCAAGTGTCTCTCTTGCCAAATCCAGCTCAGCGTTAAGGAAAATAAGTTACTCAGCAAAGAAAGAAAAGTTTGGACCCTACCTTTGTCAGCTGAAAAGTAATGGGGAACGTCTTCCAAAAGTGGGAATGACCTGCACTGCCTATACGGTACGCCTTACCTTAAAATCTATACATTTCTAACCAAAACAGCTTGGAGCAATTCACATAAAACAGACCCAAATGTTGCCCATTCCATGTAAAAGATCAGGTTTCTGCCTCAGCTCAGCCTGTGATATCAGACTTGGGCTTTTTTTTTTTTTTTTTTCAAATATGTATTCTTATGTTTCCAATCCTCCGACACACTTTTTTCATCTCGGTAAAGTTCTCTTTTTTGGAAAGGGTGCGTGGGAAGGATTTCCAACTTGTCAGAGCTCTCTCTTTTCAGTACAATTAAGCTTTCACTTGATCATTTTGAAGGCCAGAATGATTTGCTGTGGTCACCAGCTCTTTATTATTAATATTGTTGCAGATACATAAAGTTTACTGCAAGCTGTAAATATGTCAGGTTTTGCCATGGGGTTTACTAATAAAGAACTCTTAGAGGGGGATTATTGATGGGAAAGATAATCTTTTCAATAAGGGTTCCTGCTTTTTTTGTTTCCCCAAGTGAGCGCGGTGCGGGGGCACTCCTCACCGGGGGACGTGCCGAATCTCCACGCGCTTCGCGGCAGGCAGCGCAGGGGATATGGGGCAGGGCACTTCTGCTCCTGCCTTCCTCCTGGCCCAACGCGGTTCTGTCTTTCAGCAGGATTTTAAATGCCCTATTAGTTTTATTAATACCTTTGGTGCTTCGTTTTTTTAAACTGGTTTGTGACCATAAGGAGTTGATTGATCGTCAAGTGACATTTCCAGGTTATTTCTGTAGGTGTCACCTTGGTTTAGCGTAATGGTATTAAACATAGAGAATACTTTTTTTTTCCCTTCAAATTCTGGCCATGTAATTCGGCTAATTAGTTCTTTTTTAAAACAACAAAAAGAAGAGGCAAATATATTTGATTTTCTCTTCTGCCAGCATTTCTCTTTCTTCTTTTGAAACATACTATTATTAAATATGTATATATTTGGTCAAGTCACAATAAGTGTCCAATCAATCATTCTTAATTCACTTTGTTATTCACTGTAATAACAATAAACAATTTTGGGCTCATCTGGTGTTAATGTGGCTGTCATGTGGCTGTCATATTGCTGCCCAGAAAAATTCTATGCACATTTACTATTAATTAAATGCATCATTATGAATTGTGCAAAAAGGGAAGAAGGGAGAAGAGGGGAGAAGAGGGGAGTTGAGGAAGAGAAGAGGGGAGAAGAGGGGAGTTGAGGAAGAGAAGAGGAAGAGAAGAGAAGTGGAGAGGAGAGGAGAGGAGAGGAGAGGAGAGGAGAGGAGAGGAGAGGAGAGGAGAGGAGAGGAGAGAAGAGAAGAGAAGAGAAGAGAAGAGAAGAGAAGAGAAGAGAAGAGAAGAGAAGAGAAGAGAAGAGAAGAGAAGAGAAGAGAAGAGAAGAGAAGAGAAGAGAAGAGAAGAGAAGAGAAGAGAAGAGAAGAGAAGAGAAGAGAAGAGAAGAGAAAAGAGAAGAGAGGACACATGTGGAGCCCTGTCTGGTCAGAAGTGCTTTCCTCGTTGGCCTACACAGTGTTGGGAAGGAGGGTAAATTAATGGTGAAATAAGGGTGTATTGCTTCAGTAGTTGCTTCAAATCCAAAGCTTAAATTTTACTGTAATCTAAATAAAATCTAGGCAGCACAAGAGTCTCTAGATTCTGCAAGTCTATGTTTGAAGAACTTATTTATACTCATATAAAATAATGTCAGAGACTGTAAGACAAGGACAGGAATGCTTTTTTTTTGGGAACAGTTCCCCCAGTTGCATGCAGTCGATTGAGAGGTGAGGAAATTTTAAAACCCACAGGGTAGGTGAAATCAGTCATCTTTTCCCAAGAATGAAGGACAGGCTAGAAAATAGCCTGGTTTAGGGTAGCAAAGGCTTTAGGATCCTACATGGGTGCATACAGGGCCCTGTGCCCAGCGAGCGGGGAGGGCTGGGGAGGCAGCAAGAGCCGTGGTTCTCTGCTGGTGGGACAGAAGGGGACAGGAGGGGACGGGGTGGCACAGAGGACCCCTGTGTACCTGCACCCTGCGGTGCCTTTTACTGCTTCTCTCCCGCAGTAGTCTATGCATCCCCACCAGAGAGGAGGCAGCTGAGCAGGAGCAGTGGGGTCAGTGTGGCTGTGGGTGTGGGAGACGTGCTGGAGCTCGCTGAGTGGGATGAATCGGCAGGGGCAGGCGTGCAGGGGGGACGACACGGCTGAGCTTGCCATGATGAAGAGGGGAGCCGGGGGATTGGGAATTCAAGGCAGGAGGGAGCTCTGCAGGCAAAAAACCCCAAACCTCAGCTGTCATCAGGATAAAATAATGAATGGCTGAGACCTAGGCTTGGTAAAGCAAGCGTGTTCAGGAAAGCCTGTAACCTCATGCTTGCTTTTAAGCCCCACTGATGTCAAATCAGTGCTGTCCTGAGGAATGGTAGATTTAAGCATGTACTTAAGAATTTCCTGGATTCGTGGCCCAGGATGGAGGCGGCTGACCAGAGCGGTTGCAAGCTGTGGGCATGGGTTTTCTCCACATGGTCACAGCCGCAGAGGAGCAGAGCTGAGCCTGCTCAGAGTCAGCGCTGAGTTTTGATGTATAATTGCGTGCAATTCCCATCTAGGCTCAGGAAAGCTGAACAGGGGCCTTGTTTACTTTACCCTTCTTATTTTTTCCCCTGAAGGCATTTAGCCAGGGTTAGGTTTCAGCCTGGTGGCTGCTTGGGCCAATGACGCAAAGGAACAAGGGCTGGTTTGCGCCGTCCTGCTCAGCCTGTGATAGTCTCTGGGTACTACAGCCTGACTCGTAATGTTAATGAAGTCCCTTAACATAAACACTGCTTTTTTCTAACACACTCCTCGGGGACGTGGAAAAATCCCTTGGCTTCAGCCCAGGAAAAGGCTGGGGCAAACAGACACATAGCGGGTATAATCCACCAGAGCAAAAAATCTGATTATTTCCAACAGGTCTTGGTAGTTGTTTAAACATGATCTTTGTCTTACACCCTCTCTTCCCAGCTGCCGTGTGCCCATCTTTTGGGCAGCAATGAATTAGACTGATGCAACAGGTTGGCTTCCTTGCATCGCCTGCTTACTCCTGATGGGGTTGCTGGTTCCCTTGATGCTCTCCTGGCACAGCGGTCTCATGGAGGTACCAGATCAGACAGGCCTTACACCAGAAGGCCGTCCTCCTCTTCTAAACCAGCCTCTGAATGTCTCTGTTGCCAGACAGAAACTGTTTGACAGACAGAGATTGTCTGTTGTTGTCTCAGAAAAAATGGCATGCACTGTTTTTAGTAGAGTGAACTTAGAGCGTCTCTTCGAATGGTAAGTTATAGAGAAAACGGAGTTCTATAAGGACCAAAATTGTTTCAGCTGAAAAACCTGGATAGAAAAACTCACAAAATATCAAAACAGGACTTTTTTTAAAAAAACTTTTTTTTTTTAATGATGCGGATCGTTTTAGAAGTGTAAAACCGTAGTGCATTTTAACAAAAAGCCACAAGTTAAAAACTGAAAGAGCGAGAAAAAGAAATAAAATAGCTCCCAATCACTTAGATATTTGGAGCTGGAACAAAACAAAAGGTGGGCAGCTTTTCTATTGTTCCCTCAAAACTTAAAAATTTTTAGCTTGATGCCAAGTCATCAGTTTTAACTTAGCCCAAATTTCACTTTGGCATCTGAACTAAACCCCCCCCTCACTTATGTAGTGCTGGTACTGAGCTAAATGGCCTGCCCAGACCTAGTCAGATCTAGGATTCCTGCCTCTAAACAAAACTTTTCCTAAGGTTCCACTGTATTTGACTTATTCCTCAGGCTAGTGAATAACAGTTCTTCCCTGGTCCAGCTATTGGCACCTGTCAAAACAGAAAATACCTCTTCTTCTGCACAATGGCCACAATGGGGCAAGGGTGAAGGTCTTTGTTCCTTGGGTGGAAATGGGGCAAGAGGAGGTGACTGGAGTGCCCTGGCGTGATGGAAAGCAACAATATTTCCCAACAGAGAAGACAAACTTTTACCTGTGAAAATCACATTATTTCCCTGGTCTTGTACATGTCCATGTGGCCTTCCTAGACACCTGGCAGAAGTAGATAGGCATAAGTCTTCAGTGCAATGTGACAGTCTTTAACTGCCTTGCTAACTGCTCTAGCTGCAGTCCATCGGCCAAAATTAGGAACAGTCCAGGAGAAAATAAGATTTATTGTCTGGAGTCAAAGAGCAGAATAAAAAAAATCCTAGGGCTACCACCAGTTTGAGCCCTCAGGCCTGAGAATCATAAAGTCCTTGCTTAACTGCTTCCCCATCTCCATCTCACTGACCTTGGGTGAGGTGACTCCCTGCCGATGTGAGCGAAGGGAAGGGATGTAAAGACATATCTGGGCAAATAAGAGGAGAAAGAAGTCTTGAATATAACTCAGCAGAGGTTAAATTCATCTGTCTGTCTGGTACTATGACCTGTAGAAGCTGCAGTTTGTGTCCTGTAAGTTTATGTGTCGTTTCCAACCTGAACAGACTGTGTCTTCAGAGGGTGTCTCTAGTGTAGCAGTGATAGGGCTCTGATTTCCATAACTGATGGGTTTCATCCCTCTTGGGAAGAAGAGCTGTGAAATTTATCTTCTTGCCAGAATCTGCATGAAATTGGTGCATTTTCCCCTTGAGAAGGCCCCTGAAACTGATAGCCATCACCCAAAGAGGCCATGAAATTCTTCAGTTTGCTGTAGCGCGTCAGTCCTTCCCCTCCAAATGAGTGATAAGAGGGAGCCCATAGCCCATCCCCATGTGCTTTGCAGCCTGCTGCAGGCTGCAGGCGGGTGGGGACTGAAGTGGGCCACCCTCAAAGTGGGCCATTCCCAAAGCTGGCCATCCCAAGCCGTGCGTGGTGCTGTCAGAGAGAAGAAGCTTTGCTTTGCCGAAAGAGGTACTGCTGCCATTTCCTAGGGAGGCCACTTGCCCTCCATGCCGTGCTCCCTGGGGAAAAATGAGGACTGTCATTGGCAGAGCACCTCTGCTACGGCACATGAGATCAATTCAAAACAGTCAAGTATGTGATATCTGCTTTTAATAACTTTATTTGGAAAAATTCTGATTAGATGTCCTTTTTTTTTTTAATTTCAAAATAAGAATTTTGAAAAGAACCTGATGAGTGAGTTAAAATTCCCCAAAGCTGAAGGACAAATATCCATCTTCAAGATCTTGCTTTAACTTCTGATGTTCCAACAGATTCACTGATGTTTTAGATGGTTCCTTGCCTGTCATACATTAAAGAGACACCAAGGAAATGTATTATCATGATAATAATGATCTTTTTGTGGCTGAGATGTTAGACTCTATGCTTTGGAACCTGGGACAATTTATTTACCTGAAGACCTGAGGATTATATCTGACATGTCACTTACTGCACCTTCTTTGGATGTACCTGTCACTTTCGGAGCCAGGACAAGAGGATGCCAGGACTTCAGGCTGCTTTGAGGTGGTGATTTCTACATTCTTATAAAAACGTTCAAAATTCAAAGTTGTGACATATTTTAATGAAAATATAAATTTTTTTTTTTATTGCAACAAACCTCGTTAAAACCAAATAAAATAGATGTATTCTGACCAGTTTGAGCTATGTGTTTCTAGTGCATTTGGCAAAAGAACTATAAATTGCCTACTTTTGAAATAATAAGATCAGGCAGGCAGCTATTTAAAGACGTTAATAGACAGAGATGCAGTGTATTACGGCAAAGCTCTATGGATCTACAATCGATCACCTTCTGTTCAAATCAGTTCCACTGAAGAAGGAATTAAAGGCGTCATGGGAAGCAGCCAGCTGTGGGAACACTGTGAGGGGCCACCTCTGCTTCTCTGCAGCTGGCAGCAGAGAGGGCTGCAATGCACTTCCCGGCTTCCGAAGCCAGGTCACGCACCTCCCATGCGTGGTGCAGGTCCAGGGTCATACTGTCATCTGCAGAGACAGTAGCTCTGAGCTGCCTGTGCTCAGCGTAGAGCGTGAGAGTACAGGCATGGGGAAGGTGACCCAGGAAAAGCCTGGGACTGAGGAGCTGGGGTCAGCCCCAGGGGCCAGTAGACAGTCCTTGGAGGACATATGTTGGTTGGAAAGCAAAGCTGATAAATGGTAATAAAGAAGTTGAATGGGAGCAGGAAGGAAGGCTGGGGTGTGAGGTACAGAGCAGAAAGGGGAAATGTTTAACTGCAATTCAGGTGCAGTTGTGATTTCTGTGCCTCTTGTCCTTATGAACATTTCTTAATACATTCGGGGGACATTAATTACCTTTCTTGCACCATTCCAAAGATCTGATCTTGAATTCCTCCTGCAGTGAAAGTCGTCGAGCTGACACTCGGTGTCTCCTGCAGGCAACGATAAGCATCGGAGCAAACTGGGGTGCCAGCCTTTGTTGCTTTCCCCAGGTCCTGAGGTGCTTCGACTTGTTTGCTTGGTTTCTGACTGTAGAAATCCCTGTGCTAGATCTGATGAACTAGCTGGATGAACAAACTGGGTGGTGGCAAATGCCTACTGCTTCATAAGAAACTGGGAAAAAATAATTTATGGACAATTTTTGGGCTAAATTTCTAAAGAGATTTCTTTTTTCTTCAGACCTCAGGCAACTGGAATTTGGCCTGTCTTGAAGCATGCTGTCCCTTATTGTTAATTACCTTAGTGCCATCTGGATATTCTTATTATGAATATTAAATCTCCCCTTTAGAAGGGAGCAGATAATACCAGTCACTGGAATGGATGGGAAAGATCCCACCAAAGTGTCCACCAAATCATACTTATCAGCAGAGAAGACCTAATAAGAGGTGAAACTAGGACCCACAATAATTTTAAATAAGATCTGATTAATATATCTACAGGATACTTGAAGTTCAAGCCTTGTATGGTTCCAAATGTGGAGCATTGCTTAATGTTGGCATTTCATAAACTCCCTCCCTTTGAGCTGGAGAAGCCACCTCTTTACCCTTTGGTGAGAGAACACAGATGTAGTTTTCACAGCCTCAATTGACTAAAGAAAGCTACAAAGTCAGATTGCGGCACAAGGGATCACAAGCCAAACACACTAGAACATTTTGTTCTCAAAACACAGCATCGGTTTCCACAGTCGTGCTTTCTGCCCTGCAGTGGTGGCTGCAATGCATTCCTGCACATGGGCAGAAGCCAACACTTGAAAATGAGTAACCTTGGCTATTCCTCTCCGCTCTGATCATGGACATCTCTGACCTGCAGCAAAACTTCGTGTTTCAGTCGTGGGCTCTGTATCCCCAGCACTGCCAGAGCAGGCACCAGTCCGGCTCTGCAGCTCCTAGTCTAATGCAGCTACTTCCCTGGATGTACCTAGGAAATAAACAGGCACATTGCTATATCGAGGTATGAAGCGTGTGCATAAACACATGCATGGATAGGTAGCCTTGAACAGCAGAACACAAGCCAGCTGAGGGTGAGTAAAGTAGTGCTGAAACTCCCAAATGTGGCAAATGGAAGCTCTTCACACCAGCACCCGACCAACACGCAGCTGACATGGGATGACCTTCCCCTGTGTAGATCTTTGAGGAAGGTGCCAGGGAAAAAGGCAGAAGCTGCTAGTGTTTGAGGCAGTCATGCTTTTTTTTCCACACTTGGGCCTCACGCCCACGCTGACGTCTCTGCAGACCTTAGCCCAGTATCTTTGGGCAGACCTTCTATCATCTGCTGGATTTTCAGCTACTTGAGCTTCCTTATGATGTGGGTGATTGTTTTTCAGATAAGAAAAGTGTAGGATGGGTATATTATTACTGTGTCATTTTACCTCTGATCATTTCATTAAAAAGCTTTTACAGCTCCATCACAAGCTTTTAGGTCACGAGTTAAAGCAGGAGGATAATATGCCCTGGCTTGTGGGAGATAATTTGTTTACAGGGTAAGGGGAAAGGCAGGTGCACAACGGGGAGGCAGCAGCCAGATGAAGGGGAACATCTGGAAGAGGTGCAACTCTGGCTTGTAGACTGCATACAGAAAGAACTTTGTTGGTCTTGCAAGAGCTTTTGTATGCTTGAAGGTTCTTTGTTATCATTTTGCTTTTAGAAAAAACTTCATCGCTCTGTGTCTGCAGGTGGGGGCAGTAACATAATTTTAAGCCCCAACTGCCTTCACTAATCAAATTCTGTCCTGGATGGTGGAAGGTTTTGCACATTTTGAATTGCACTAGCATTTTCCTGAGGGATGAGATGAGACTTAAGTATTGCCTTGGTCTTATGTTGACTCTCCCTGTTGCATGTGACATTGGCAATGTTGCTTGAGATATCCAAACCTAGATGAACAGGACAGTTTTGTGACCCACTTTCAGATGAGTGGTGAATCTTGAGATGACAGTGGGAAAGGCACAGTAGGAAAGAAAGAGGTGGAAGACAAGACAGGTACTGGGGTTTCTACACCTTCTGCTGTGGAATTCAGCCTCCAGGATTGATCCAAACCTACCACCTGATATTTTCATTCTTTGTTTTTTTTTTTTTTCTTTATAATTTAAAACCTAACCAAACCCTCAACCGTATCTTTTAAAATCTTGGATGTCGATGAATCACTTGCCTCTTTATTTGGGCCGTGCCATAAATGTTCTGTTTCAGAGTAGGCAATTGGCCATAAAAGATGAACTGCTACAAGACAGGCAGCTGTGGGCTGTGTTTCAGGCAATCCTCAAGCTACTTAGAGCTGTTCAACACACCGTAGCACGAACTATGAATTTATATGTTTGTTCTGCCCCTTAACCACCAACTCCCTTGCAAGAGCTTTCGGCCCCTCCTAACCCGATGGCTTAGAAAGCCAGACGACAGTCAATGCTCCTATGTTCAGCAGAAATAAACACAGGGGATTATTTTCTTTTCTTACAAGATACCTATCTTCTTCTTCCTGCCCTCCGCTAGCCTCTCTCTACAGAATATTAAAGCGGTAACGTTTTGTCCCAAATGTCATAGGAAGACACACAAACTCTGTGTGACTGATCTTCTTCCCTTTCTCCCAAGGGCTCTGGACCTTCTGAAAATGAGAGAAATGCCTGTGAATGATAGCAGTTCATGCCAGAGGGAATAGTTGGTTTGATGGCAATGCTCACTTCGTATCTAAGTAGGTTTTGCTTTTTGTCTTTTTATTCTAGTGAATTTGAAGTTTCATGAAGGAATTTCACAGTCAGATTCTTCCTGCTAAGCCACTGTTACGGCTAGTGTGAAATTGCTTGTCTTCCTTGCTCCTTCCTTCCTTCCTTTCTCCCTCGCTCCTTCCTTCCCTCCGTCTCTTGTTGTGCATCTGCAGGAAGAGCAGGACTGCAACCTCACAGCCAGCCCCACCGGTCCCTCCTCCTCCTCCTCCACCTCCCGCCTTCCTGGAGCAGAACCTTTGTTCTCCCTCCACAGTGGAGAAGAAGGGTAGAAAAGAAGCTTACAGCATGGTTTAACTATGTTGAATTTTTCTGTTAACTAATACAACATGTTCAAAGTTTTGACTTCATATAAGCAGATTCATGCAGAGGAAAAGAGATGTTACGAAAAAACAATTGTGAAAGATAAAGGAGTCACTTGAAAGTGATCCGGCCACACTATGCCGTGGCTGCATCCAAGCAAAGGAGAGTCTTCCTGGGTCTGGAGAAAGTTAGCAAAGTGTAGCAGTGCGTTGCGGGAGGCAGATGCAGAACCACATATGTTGGTATCTGCTCTTGACAGAGTGTTGATCTAAACGGCAGAATTCATATGTGAATCAGAATCATCACTAAGACACGGTGCTTTAAGAGACCCTGGTTTGATGTAACAGTGCCTCTGATGAAAGAACTCACGTTTAAACTTTAGCTGCAAACCCAGAAGATCTGTTAAATATATCCGGGCTTACATTTTAGTGATCATCCACAAAATCAGCAGAAGTTCAGCAAAAGGTTCCTAGAGGTTCAAGAGCCTTTTTGTTGAAGCTGGCTGAGTGAAACCTGGAGAACTGAAAAAATTTACACAACTTAATACTTGAACGTTGTGGTTCAGCCAGATCCCTTCACAGACTGAAACGGTGAAGCCTGGAAAGTTGCACAGCTTGGTTACATACGCAGGAAAGATGCCATCTCTGCCCTGGGGAGCTCATGGTCTAGGCTGACATTCGGGGCCCCTCATCTGTCTGCATTTCAGAGCACTTACTCATGGATAAATCTGAATGACAACATTAATTTACCACCCAGGGGTTGTGAAGACAGATCTGATAGCGCTTGTTGGGGGTGGCCCTCTATATTACAGAAAGCATAATGTCAAATAAGGGAAACAAGCTAATCACATCAACACCTACCACACAGTCTCTGTCTACCAGAACTCTAGAGAGGTGGGGGATTCATTAGGAACAACTAATACTAGTGGGACTATGATCTAGTATGGATCAGCCTGTTCAAATTTTCGTGGTGTTTGTAGAAATGCTAAGGGGAATTAAAGAAGCTGCAAAGGAAAAAAGCACAATGATAAAAGGGAATTTTGTGCATCCCCATGTTGATAGGACAAACACTTTAAGAGAGTGTCATGGGGACGTTGCATTGTCAGATCCCGTAAATGACTGTTTCTTGGTGCAGCAGGACCCACGTGTTTAGTTGTGGTCAGTTCTCACGTCAGACCCAGCTCTTACGCCGGATAAAGTGGAGACATTCGCTCAAGTAGGGGTATCAGGAGAAAGGGAGCCAGAAGTGAGGACGATAATGCAGAGGAGCTGGCATTCGCCCCATGGTCTGAGATGAACTCAAATGGGGGTATTGGTCTGAGGGGTACGCCAACACTTGGACAAGACTCTGAATGTGGCAAATGTAGCCTTTAGGAAAGGTTTATTTCATAAAGTTCCATAAAAATAAATGGAAATTAATATCCATAAGAATAAGAATAACATAATGAACCACCCGGCTTCTGTAGAGTGAAAGCAAGTCCTGCAAATCTAATGGAGTTCCTTAAAGAGTCAGTAAGCACATGGAGGAAGGTAATCTAGCAGACCTAAACCACTTGAATTTCCAAAAGAGCATTTCCAAAGGCTAACTTATGAAAATAAATTTTCTTGGGGCAATAGGGAAGATCCTCTCATAGATTAATAGCAAGTTAAAGGAACCGAGGAGAAAGAACAGGCTCAAATAGTCATCTTTCACAATAGAGGGAGGCTGCCCACAGTGTCCTTCGAGAATCCTTCTGGGACCATGGTTCATGGTATTCAGAAATGATCCTCCAGAAAAAGGCATGAACAGTGAGGTGAAAAAATACAGATGATACAGTACTGATCTGGATAGTCAACCCAAAAACTAAATGGAAAAGGATCCAACGTGACTACAAACAACTTGCTATAAAATAGGAAATTAAATGTTGCAAAAGTAATATATATGGAAAAAGGCAGTCCTGGCCAGGCAGAGCAAACCCAATGGTAGGCTTTAACTGGCTTATGACCACACCAGAGAGTCAGATGTGATAGCTACTTGAAAACAGCAGTGGCAATCAGGAAAAAAAAGTGACTGTTGTATGGATAGCCTTGTAGGGGATCTGCAGCCTACTGCTTTGAGGGAAACAGTCAGACAAGTTGGCTGGAGAGAGGGGATGACGGGAGGAGATGCTGTGCAAAACAGCCTTTTCAGAGGACAACAGTCTTATTTACTGAATTTTGGGCTCTGAACTACTGCTGGGTCTGATTCAGCCGAGCACATGCAGCAGGGCTGTAGCAATAGTTATTACTGACCCCCTTTCTCCCCTTATGGAGTTAGCGTTACCATCCTTGCCTTATAGTAGGAGAACCAAGGAAAATGAAGTTATTTGACCAAGACCTTGGAGGAAGGAGGGGATGATGCAGTGGAGTGGGAATGCAGCAGTCTACATCTCCCAGTTGTGGGCCCAGAGCACTGGATTTCTTTACCCTTATTGCTCTTCAGCTCTTCCTTTTCATGGCCAGAGACTGTGGGAATTGCTTAGCAAGAGAGTTAACTCAGCTGCAAGATGCCAACTGGGAAGGAGCCTTGG
The DNA here is from genome assembly GCF_036417535.1 of Chlamydotis macqueenii. Taxonomy (NCBI): domain Eukaryota; kingdom Metazoa; phylum Chordata; class Aves; order Otidiformes; family Otididae; genus Chlamydotis; species Chlamydotis macqueenii. The sequence continues at coordinate 45,620,880 of NC_141560.1, read as the reverse complement.
TATCAGCATCAGTCCTGCAAACTGCCATAGTTCTGAGGGATCTGAAGCTACAGACGTGTTTTCTGCTCTGTGTGCACAAGTCCTGTGAGCTCTGCCCTGGCTGTATAGCTGCAGACATGAGAGAGGAGAAACCAGCACTTTTAATATATATAAATAAATATATATAATATATATAATACAATATACAACATATAATATAAAATATATACTACATAACATATAAATAAACCCCTCTGATTTCCATTGCTGTGACATCTGCTTTCATCAGATGAGAAGTGTCATCTTCTGGGACTTTCTTTCATCTGAGCTAGAGTCCTATCTATGTCAAGTGCTAGTAATGCGTGGGAGAGTTGTGCACAGGGCAGACTCTGATCCTGGGCAAAGCTGGCAGCTGCCTGCAACACAGCATGGCTGCCACATCCTTTGCTTGTGCCATAGGTTTGGGGACCCACAGATACTGCTGCTTTCAGTTATCAAAGGAGCTACACTGTGTGTTTGTTGTAGGAGTGATGTCCTATACCTGTCCTATACCTGTCAATTGTGCTTAATCCCCCCACTTCTCCTCTCCCTGTGGCAGCAGAAGCAGCCAGTCCTGCCCTCCAAAGCATATCCACCCCAGCTCCACTGTTCACCAGGCGAAAAGCCAGATGTAGCTTCAGCCCCAGATCCATGGGGCAGGAACACACACTTTGGTCCATACCATCACAAAGCCTTGAGCTCCTCTGTTACAGCTGGGAGGAGTATCATCATAAACTGGACGAGCTGCAGCACTGTGGGGCTCAGGGCGGGCTACCCACTGACCCTCACCCTCCTTCCCAGGCTTCCTCTGCATCCCAGACAAGCTCCAGACTGTTGCTATATTTGTACTAAGTAGTTTAACTCCATGTTGGAGAGTTATACGTGAGCTGCAGTCTCAGTAGCAATGCAGCCTAGATGGGGAACAAGGAGGTAACAGCTAATTCGAGTGGAGGGACCCTGGAGGAACTGTATAGCCAGCAGTTCATGAGCCGCTCTGGGCAGTGGCAATACCTCCTGTGTACCAGGTCCCTGCCTAGCTGAAGTGTAGCTCACGCAACCACAGGCCATACTAACAAAAGTGCTCAGCACCTAAGACCTCCCACTTACATCACCAGCTTCATGAAAATAGGTGCATTGTAGGAGAATGCTGTGAGCTGTCTGAGGTGTTTGGAAATAAGGCCACTTCTGGAAGGGCTGTAATTGCACCTCTGGACAGCTGAGCTGCTGCTGTTGTTTTCTGAAAAATTGAGCCTACTGTGTCCAACTCGCCTACCTGAAGTGACGCAGAGTAGTGGGAAGAGGCACACCTCTCCCAAAACTTGTCTAGACAACATGAGACAGGCATTTTTCTCATGATGTCATTGTCCTGGAAACTTTTGAAAGCACATTGCAAAGGAGGAAGCCTTGTGGGTCTGAACTCCCCATGAGCCTCTCCAAATGGGCCAAGCTTTGATGAAACCAACTCATTATCAAAAGCGGGGAAAAACATGTTGGACGTTGTTTACCACTGAGATCACCCTGGTGGTTCTTCCAGCTGCCTGAGGATATTGGTGAAGACAGAAGGAGGGAGAGATGGAAAGAGAGTAAATGCCTGTTTTGAAGTTTCCATCCTCAAGGTGACATGTTTTCTTTTAACTTATTTGCTCTAAAAGAACTCCTGAGAACACGTCTACCCATGGTCTCTGCATCTCGGATTCTGGGAGAGATCCACAGTCTGAAGTTGCTTCTGGGGAACTTTGTTTACCTTTAGATCTTCTTCATGACTTTGCTTTTCTTGTTTGTCTTGGCATTGAAGTGGATAACACTGACTATAAGAAAATGAATATAATGATTCCCATACAATTAGGGGCAACTCTGAGTTTCAGCTTTCTTGACATTGTGGTTCAGGCCCAGGAGGCTGAGCTCTGTGCTGCTAACAGTTGCCACATTCTCATGTTGAAACTCTGGAGGATTTCACAATCTATGGAGCCCATCACAACAAGGAATGAGAAGTAGTTTCCTGTTGTATACACTAGAAATTATGAGAAACGCGAGTAAAATCCTCCTAGAGGCCTCCAGTCATCATGTAGTTAACATCTTTTGTTGTCTCCGAGTTAGTTAGAAAACAAGAACATCATGAGGCTTTTCCAGTTATTTTGTCAACGGTTATTTGAACCACAAGGTGAGTCAGAAAGGGCCAGGCCACGGCCCTGTACTCTAAGCAAATCCACTGACAACAGTGGAATTACTGAGCACATTCTATGTCTGAAATCATTATCTGTATCCAAACTTCCTTCAGAGTGGAGACTTCCAGATTGACCTGTACTCCACCAAAGTTTAAGCTTTTTCGAACATGGACCTCTGGGGTGAGCACTTGAAGGAGAGTCAGAGGATGGAAAATCTGATGAGGGCTCAAAATAGGATCCTTGACAAATTATGTAAAAAGCAAAAGGTTTCTTTGGGAGTGATCATACAAAGGTCTACCTAATAGAGAGGCAATGAAAACCAAGGGTTGACTTGATAAGTTTATTCTGGTTTCTCTCCCCAGGTCAGGATCAAAACCAGACAAGCTTGGTTCTAGCTATTCCTTGTCAGGCTGAAAAGAGTTGAGCACCAAACTTCCAGTTCCCAGAATATGTTCCCACTATTTTATCAGGAGACCAAGTAACAAGACTCAGGAGTGAAATTTTAAAACTTCTGGGGACATAGCGGGGGTGAATACATTTGCTTGTGTTAAGGAAGGTGCTTACCCAAGTGACTTAGTGGCTGCCAACCCAAACTTCCATTGATGGGCTGACATCTGGCCAGCTGGGTTGCTGAAATGGGTAGCACCAAACTTACCCTTTTGCTGGGCTCATGGGGATCTCACAACAGCTCTGATAAAAGGAATATGGTGACAGGTGGGCCTTGCTGCTTTGGATGTTCGTTGTACACATGCTCTATGACTAGGAAAGATCATTGAAGAACATTTAGTTTAAAAATAAGCCAAGAAATGTTATAATAGTAGAATCATAGAATATCTCACGTTGGAAGGGACACATAAGGATCATGAAGTCTAACTCCCAGCTCTTCACAGGACTAGTTAACACTAAATCATATGACTAAAAGTGTTGTCCAGATGCCTCTTGAACTCTGACAGGCAATGACTTAGCTATGTGTCTATTTTTTTTGATGGATGTGCTCCTTACAATTCAGGATTCATTAATAATGCCACACAAGCAACCTTTCTCCTGGAATCTAAGCAGCATGTCCCCTTTCTACTGGGGGGGCTGGCTAGGGAATCTACAGACATTTTCCACTCTCTCTCTTTCCTTATAATTATTTTTAACCTCTGAATTTTGGCATCCCTGAACTACTTCCTTTTAAAACTATGTGTAGTTTATTTTACTTCAATATGTATTAGATATTACTCAATAATCAGCAGCATAGAAAGATTCGGAGTTATTTCGTCTGTGTAGACACACAGGACGAACTCATAGTCTAAGTGGGTGATATTCAGAAAAAGTACTGGTTTTGTGCTGATTAGGAAACTCTATCATTAGGAATAGAGAAGATTTTTCAACATGCTGTCAATACAACCTGAAAGGTATACTTCCCCTTTCTCTTTTTCTTTCCCTTTTCCTTCCTCTTTCTTCTCCTCCCCCTCACTCCTTGCATTTTACAAAATAAGTTAACTTAATTTTAAGAGCTTGCGTGGTTTTCATTAGGAATGCAGTCTTTTGAAATGTCATAAAAGCATCCAGCAGAAACTGAAATTGATATTAAAGGGGTTGCCTCAGATCACCCTCTGCACTCTGCTATCTTGCTTCAGCTTGATTGCTTTTGGGTTGGAAAGTGGGAAAGTGACCTTTTGGGGGAGAAGAGAAGAAAGGAGAGAAAGGAAGGGGAATGAAAGGGAGACGTAAACTAGTTTTCTGCAGTCTTCATCTGCCAGCATGACCCAGCATGACTAGTATTTAGTGCTGTGAAGAGTGTATCACCACTTTGCTAATCTTTGAGGAGGAGTATTCTGGATTAAGAGTCTCCAAGTAATAGGGATACAGCATGCAGGAATAGAAATGTGGTTACGCAGCTTAGGGCATGCAGCAAGGACATAATCTGACAGTACGAATCTTGCTGGAATGAGACTTCTTTGAGCAAAGCCGTTCACCAAGTCATCTAAGCTAAACTAGAATTTGTTTCCCCAATTTAGCTGAGAATTAGGTACATAGTGAGATGAGCGTGACTGGTCTGGTGGGGGTGTTTATGTGAGCATATATGTGTACACACATGCATGCATGTGTACATCTCCTCTTCAACTGTTGCCTGAGCTGTCACAGAGCTGTTTATTTTGGAAAAGAAGGGGCTTGTCCTTGGGCATGCCATTGTTGCTGCTTTCCCCAGTCACCCAATGGCAGGCACATCTCCACTCTGCCTGGGGAAATGGGGATCCCTACCCAAGGGGCTGCAAGTGCCTTCTGAAGCATGGAGCATATAGTGCACCAGGCATGTGAATGGGGTGGATGGGTTTCAAGCTTATTTCTTTCTCCTTTCCACCCTAGGAAACTGCTGAAGTCCTTCCCAAAAACTAGTGAGGGTGAGGCCCTATTCTGCTGATACTCTTTAACAACACTTATTTTCTTGCTTGAGTTTGTAACCCAGAGACCCATCAGAAAGCCAACCTTGGCTGCAAAAGCTGCTGAGAATTTCTTTCCAAAGAGTGTCCTTTTACAAAAAAAAATCCAGCAGGAGATTCAGCAGCCTCCCTAATAACGCTTAAAGAAAGATTTCTGAGCATGAAGGCAGAATTAGTTTGTTACCTCCCACATTCACTCTTAGGGCCTCATTTGCAGCTTTTTCCAGATCTCTGATCTGTACTGTACACTTACTACCGTAAGCTCAAACAGTAGTATTGGACATGGAGTAACATCATCTGATGCACTACAGGCCCTATATTGCTGGCTGGTCAATGCTGTCATCTGGAAATGAATGATACTCAGCTCCTTCAAAACTGGGCATGAGCTGAGTTCAATCCACCTGTGGTGGAAGATGCTACTTTGCCTTCAGCCTCTCCCCGTACACGTAAACACGTAACTTTGGCCTGGTGGCAGCTGGGAAATCTCTCTGCTCAAGGGTGGAGAAAAACAAGACTGATGCTTGGCGCTCAGAATTATAGGAGAACCTTCTAGCCTCTCCCCACTCACTACATTTTTGGAATATTACAGAAGTTAACATGTAAGAAAAATCCTAATTGGTTAAATATCAGCAGTTCTGCCCATGCCCATCTTATGTAACTCAGTCTTATGGGTCTCCCAAACACCATCCCCTAAGGCAGGGCAGCCAGAGCTAACACAGGAGTACGAAACCCAAGAAAGGTCTACCAACAAAGAAGCTTAGTGCTACTGGCCATTGCTGCAGTACAAGTGTGTTTTTTTTTAAAAAAATGTGTCCTTCAGCTTATTTTTTCTTTTTCTTTATTTTCTTTCATGGTTTTGCCTGCTTTTACCTTTTAAAATCTGAAATTTTAATATTGCAGAATTTGAGTAGAGAGATGATTTGCTCATTCTTTAACTAAGTGTTGGCCAAAGGTTCCACTCTGATGTCCCCAGAAGGCAAATTCCCATCCACAGAGCAAAACCAACAGGGTAAGTTCACACCCACCTTCATATTGTGCCCTCAACTCTGGACCCATTCTCCAAGACCTCTTCAGAGCTGATGGCTTGAGATTGATGGTTATGATGACAGTCTCTGTGAAACGGAGACCTAGTCCCCAGGTACAAAGGCAGAACCACAATCAGAGGCAATGATTTGCTATTTCCATTTGTGCCTTGGGAGATAGTTTTGATATATAATTTCTGTTCTTAGCCCTAAAGCCATCTCACCTCAATGACAAGGAGCGATAGGGGGGCAATGTTCCTTCATAAGCAGGAAGAATTAGAAAGACAGACCTTTAGGAATGCATTCCCAAGAAGAGGTGACATCTTAGAAGCAACTCTTGCCTCCCCTGAAGTCAGTGAGTAGCTTTGGTGGGCCCAAGCTTTCACACATGCGACCAAGGAAGATTGGTTTCCAACTGGGCAAGTGTGCTGGGGGTGGGTTAGTGAAATACAGAATCGGTTTGGTTTTATTCCCAAAGCTAATGGTCACCAGTATGATTTTATCACTCTTGTGAGCGGTGTTTGGGTAACAGGACCAGGAGCATGTGTTTGCATAAGGAGAGGCAGAAGCTGGGTCTGCACAAATGAATACTGAACGTGGAAGTAGCATGGCCACATTGGCCTGGGGCCAAGATTGCAGAGACACTGCTCTGCTCCTTCAGGAGCTATGCTCTGTCCTGGCCCCATGCCGTGTTGTGTGTGTGCACTGCCAGGGACTGGGGCAGGTTGAGGGTCTCTGTGTCACGCTCCATTGCACATGTAAGCCACAGCCTTGGATGCCTCTTCCCTCAACTGGCTGAATTTCAGAGAGAAGTTTGCACCCTTAATAAAAACTTACTTCACTAAACACTGGGTCTGGCCTTAGAAGGATACTGAAGCTGCCTGGTTTTGTGTTCCAGGGTTACAAATCCAGTCATTTCCACTGTGGAAAAAGTCATTTGAGATGGCGCGTTGTTCCTTCCAAACTGTGTTAGTCATGGGGAGCAGATGGCATGCTACCCAGAGATCCCAGGGTCTGTTAAAGCAGAGAAAGAACAAAGTAGTCCTTCTCTGCAGAATATACAAAGAAACATTTACTCAATATTTGCCTCTAACAAGGCAAAGGCTCTAAAAAAGAGAGAGGTGAAGTGAGGACATAAAATACAGGGAACAGGCCAAATGAGAAGACAAGGAAGGGGAAATGAGATTCCTAAAACCAACTTCCATCTTCTGCCCAAAGCTTTTAGGTTCAAGGCCTCTCTGACAGGGTGCTCTTCTCTCCTCTGGTGGTCATGGTCCCTCAGCACTTCAGGGCTCCAAAGAAGAACTCAGATGGCCTTTCCAGTTAGAACTTGTTGTAATTACAACTCAACCTGTGATGAGTTGTCACATACCTTTCCTTTGAAGTCTCTTGATAGACCCAAGCTTAGTAAATCCTCAGGCTGAGTGAACATTAAGCACTTCAGGAAAGGGGATTTAGGAATCTCAGATAGAGGGCAAGACACAGTTAGCTGCAGAAGAGTCTTCCTTGTAGTAGATATCGGAGAAGCCCATGCTGACATTGAGATGCTGTGATAGAGAGACCTACACCCTGCAGTGTGGTTGTGTGGGTCTATGTTAGAGAGATGCAGGAGAGAGGCTTTGAAAAGCCAGTTAACGCTAGGGGCCTGCATCTACTCAGCAGAGGAGTATGGATGGACAATAACTGTGCTAAGGCAGCTGCTATCTGGCATAATATTTAGAGCTTAAACAGAAGCATCACATGGCATTTATTTGTCCATACTCATTCCTGCAAACCACAGCAGGGCTAATGACCTCTCCACCAGCTGCAGGCTTCTCTGGGCCACCACAAAGGGGACCCTGGTCAGTGCCGTGACACCAGCCAGGTTCGTGCCTGGGAGGCCAGGAGCAGCCCCATTCAGCCAACAGCTGCGGCCTGGGGAGTTTGGGATGCACCAGTGGTTTTGATTATGTCTGAACTTCCTCTTCTACAATTGACAATTGCCATAGTCTGGAAATGTTTCTTCCTAGCAGTGCACTAAGCAGAAAAAAAGATAAATAAACTATTTTTGTGGTTTGTTTTAGTTGCTGCTGGCATCTTAGGGGTCCTGAAGCAAGAGGCACAAGACACAATAGGGAAGAGAACAGACTAGCTTTCAGGGACCAGCTGACCTTTCAGACCTCTTGAGCCTTCACAAAAACCTTGCCAGTTACAAACCAGCTGTGGAATCAGGAACTCCTTTTGACGTCACTGCTGAAAAGCCCTAATTAGATAATTTCCCAAACCATGTGGGTCTCAAGTGCCTCAGCTTCACCTTTAGCCCTGGACCAACTCACCCAATTTAGCCGTTAAAGGTTCAGTTCTGTGTCAGGTCAAAGGCATTCTTGAGAAGACACCTATTGTTTCAAAATGGGTTTTGCTGCCTGATACTATTTCAGGATACCTCCTTCCCCGAGTGCTTCCAGCGCCTCAGCATCCAGCCCAGCTGTTTTGAGGAGAATGGTAGCAGTCCTGAACTGTCTCTCACCTTAACCATCCAAGCAGCCTTCACCTCCTACGCAGCCACGTATACAATCCAGCTCCCCAAAAGGCATTTGGAAATGCTGCAGTATATTTATATGTATACGTCATTGCAAGGAAGCTGATAATACCGAATAATAAAAGTAATACGCCTGTCTCTTGGCACAAAGTCTAGCACTGTGCTTTCGAAACAGTACCTGTCTGTCTACAAACTTGCGGATGTGCTTAACGGGTCGCTAGCAGCGCCGCGAACCTCGCGTGCACCTCTGAAAGGGAGCTATGTCAGAGACGGAAAATGCAGCTATGCCTCCAGAGACACCAAAGTTTATGGCACAAAGGAAAGAAAGATGCCAATATTAACAAAAGCACAAGGATTGCACTTCTTGAGAGACAAACACGTAATAGCATAAAAAGAAATGAGGATTTTCCCTTCCTTCCACTCTTCTTTTAATATTTCCTTTGTTATCACCCAGTAGATTAAGCTCAACCTTATCAATTTAATTTTAACTCATTACTTCACTCAAATTTAATGTTAATTCCATGAAATAACTAATTTTACTTTCCCCCCAAAACAACACAGAACAAGGCCCCTGTTTTTGCTACATTGCCCTGGTTACAGTAGTGGTGTAAGAGGTGTAGCGTATGCCTCCAGTTACCCTAAATTCATTTAAACTCAATCCCAGTAAGCCACAAGACAAAGAGGAAAGGTAAAACTATTGTGATCACAAAGAAAGCCCTGGGCCTTCGTGGGGCACAGGAGTACAAAGGGAGCTATGTGATGGCACCATCACCGTGTTTATTTGGGGATTTTCTTTTCAGTGAAAATGAGAAGGGCCTGCCAGACCTCTGTGCTTCAGGTTAAACATATTTCTGATGTTTATTCTTGTCTGCATTCCACTCGTGTTTTCTGTACGCCCTAAAATATCATTTGAAGTTTATTACAGTCGCTCTAAGAAAGGTCACGTGGTAGCTTTGGCCTGATGTCTGATTTTTCCTGTTCCCCTAAACTACGGTATTTTGCAGCTGACCCACCTCCTGTGAACCTTTGCTTCATGTTGCCTGGCTGAGTTCTTGCAGATCGGCGATTTGCTTTTTTTAACGTCACACTCCTTCCTCTTGTCCAGCAATGGATAAAGGGCATGAGGCACTGTTCTGTTGTTCTAAAACAACAACGCTCTGCTTAATGACTTTCCTCTGGATACTAATCATATAAAATCTGAGTCAGCATGTATGTTTCAGCAGATTTTGACATTTCAGCTATGGAATCAGAAATGTTGCTTTCAAAGCAAAGCCTCTACAGGAGTCCCTGGGTCACGCAGGCAGATCCCTTAATTTTAAAGAGCATAAAAAGAAAGTCTCAAAATCACTGGGTGGAGAGATACCTGAATTTGTTCCTCATGGCATGGTACTTCAGAACAAACTTTCTCTGCCACCTGGGGCTGTGCAAATGTGCTGAAGTACAGGAAAGTCCCAGGCTTCAGCAGACGCAATGTGGACCTGCTTGGGCTCACAGGTTTGGTGCAGGATCCCCAGACTCACCTCAGCACAGGCAAACCTGAGTTTTGGTGCCCAGGGGCGATGGGCTGAGTCTCTCCTGCCACAGGAAAGGGAAGAGGGGTGACTGTGGAGAGCCTGTGATGGTGATTTCTGCAGGTCCCTGGGAGGTAGCAGCCACTCCGCACAAGCCAGCCCAGACCCAGCCAGGCTGACCCAGCTGTGACAGGCGGCTTTCCCCTTTGCCTGGACTTACAGGTCACCCCTGGTCTGGTAGCTCCATTTATACCTTGAAGAGCTATTGAAATACAACTTCAAAAAAAGTAAAAGGTGTAGCAGAGAGGATCAGGCACCACATGAGCCCAAGAGGACCAAAGAGGAGGTATGAGCCATGAATGTCCAGACACCTCTGCGAGAGGGGCGCAAGGCTGTTGCTGTGTTGTCTGGTGGATGTTTGCTTATTCGAAGACAAAGGAGGCTGCGCTGCAGCTCTTCCCCAGGAGCCCTCGAGGCAAGCAATTTTCAAGAAAGTCTGAGTAAGCACGTGGATTTTTGAGGCACTTAGAAAAACTGGCCGTAAAACAGCGAATCTCGATCTTTAATTACAGTGGTGCTATTCCCTCATTATAGCTAGCGGGGTGTGCGTGGGAAGAAAAGTCTTCAATTGCTGCTGTCTACTTGAACCTTAAAATAGAGAAATACAGGAATAAAAGGATGCAGACATAATTACACAGAAATGAAAAAGCTAGTGTTTGTATGCCTGTGTATATGTACACACACATGCATACATATTCTGATTTGCATTACTATCACTTTTCTTTTTTTTCTCCAGAGAAGACAGTCTTCTCTTCCAGGCCCCAACTGTAAATTTCTTAAGGCATTGACTTAATCTTCTCTCGATCTGTCCTCATTGCTGGGATCACTGGGATGGAGGCCTGAAAGCGAAGCATCCAGGACCTCACAGCCAAAGCAAAACAATGGCTGCTTTCCCCAGCCTCCTAATAAGTTCAAGAAGTTATGCGAAAACAAACAAAGTGGTGGCCTGGTCACATAACTGAGCACTCCAGCTCCTGCCTCATGCCACGCCGTGCTGTGCTGTGCCACTGTGGCTGGTGAGCCCTCCTCAACGTGTGGGACACGATGGTGGTGCACGTGGGGTCTGGCAGCAAAATCCACGCTCTCGCAGGTGAATGTGCTGTGGGTGGGCTTGCTGTGAGAGACCCTGGGGACACCAGCCCCTGTGTCATCTCCACTCAGTGCTGCTGCTGGTGCCCAGGCTGGGAGTGGCATTGCTGCCCATCTGTGTGATGGCACATGTGGTGTGGAGGAGCTGTGGCACGGCCCGCGTGCCCTGTGCTGCAGAAACACATCCTTGAGGAAGGCTGCTGTTGTCTGGTGACATAATGAGCTTTCCGGAACAATTCTTTGCTTTATTTTTCCATAAAGTTTGCCTGATTTACAGCTCTCTGAGGTTATTTAGTCATTAGGACTCAAATGAGTCGCTTGTACATGGCAAACCAGAAGAGCAGTATTACTGCACTGGAAGGTTTTTGGAGCACACAAATGTTTTCTTACAGTTGTGTAAGCCATCACAACACAGTTAAGTTAGAGTTACTTCAAATGGTGTTCCCATCAGTGTTACACGCCCTGGTTTTCTTTGTGTGTGGTTTTCAGGAGAACTTGTATCTGTGTTAAGAAAAATCCTTCCAAGCAGGCTTTGTGTGGTGTTTCCAGACCCTAAAGTTCAGAAATCTCATAAGAGGAATTCGTTGCACTCTGCTGTGTCACCTGCGTGAGCAACATACCCGAGGAGTCAGGGGGTACAGAGTTGTCGCCTCAAACTCAAACATCTCTGCAGGGTTACAAATGCAGCTCCTCAGGCAAGTTAACACGTCATGGACGTGGCACGGCTGACAGCAGTGGGAATTTTGCTTTTTTTTAGAGGAATTATGATCGAAGAGTCTTTGTTTGTTTGCTTTTTTTTTTTAACATTCACTTTGAAAAAAACCCACATTTTAAAGGAAGCTGTCTTTCACTGAAACAAAATTGCTGATGTTCAAGGCTTTGCCCTGGCTGCTCTGATTTGCTGATAAGTCAAAGCTTCAGTTTTAGCACAGCACAGCTGCTCCTCTGTAGCCACAGAAGAGACAAAACAGAGAAGGATCATGCCTGGTGACTGCAGAACAGATTCTGCGGCGTGGTATGGGTTGTGGGGCAGCCCCCAGCATGTTGGGTTGCCCTGAGAACATGTGGGTCCAGCATCTATGTGGAAACCAAGAGCCTCCCCCAAATTTCCCCTTATTTTGGAATGCCGCACGTGCTTTATAAAAGTGTGTCCTAATATGGCTGACCCATTGGTCCGTGTTCAGGAGAATAATTTTCTGGGTGGCCAGGCTGCCGTCCATGCCATGTTGTGGCTCTGCGAGTGGCAGCAGCCCCTTGCTCACCCCTGGGGCAGCTACGCTGGCGGGACCTGTGGGGCTGGCAGTGGCACTGGCACTGTGCGGGGCTCCCGTCCTGCCCCGAGCATCCCCGTGCTCAGCCCAGCACACCCTCACTCAGGGCTCCACTCTCGCCTGTGTGAGAGCGACTTTGCCGCAGCAAACGCCGACTTGTGAGGCCGAGTTTATGTTAAAAAAAAGTCATTTGTGCCTGAGGAACGAAACTCTAATCGTTTTTTCACTTTCCTGCTGCGCTGCTATTTTTTTCATCTTGTCCCTCGTTAAGTATCTCCCTGCCGCAGCGCGGGCAGCCCTTTACTTCCCAGTTTCCAGCTACGCAGTGTGCTTTATGGTTTTTCTCAAATACTGCATGAGGAGTTCCAGATGAATTCTTGGAGTGAACGCCACCTTCAAAAGCGCCTGTGAGATTAATTAATCTTTCCAGTAACCTCACTAGGTGGGTCAACACCTCTGCTCTTGTTGTGCAGAGGGCAAGAGCAAGTAGCTGGTGGTTCGAGCAGCTTGCCCAAAGTCGTGGAAGAAGTTGCAAAGCTTGGTTACCAGGCCTGAGGTCTCACTTTCTCATTTGGTCTGGTAGACATGGCTTTCTCCAACCTGGTTTTCTTTCAGCGTTTCTTCTGAAGTGCCTCCAGACTGGCCCGAGGAGTGTCTGAAAGAGGGAGGGACATTTTCCTGGGGGTCTTCGTACTCAAGCCTTATTTCTTTTTGATACTCAGCTATCACGCAGCTTCAGCTTGCTGGGGACAACAGTGGTTTTGTTATTCATTAAAGGACTTAAATTAACTGAAAAAAAAAATCGGGCTCTTCCTTAAGAAGCTTATAATTTAATAGGTGAAATGTCAGGGAAAATCAATGCAAGTCTGTTTCCTCTCTGCTTCATTATGCACTCCATTAAATGGTTTTATGTTCTGTTTATAGGTTGATTGTGTGTTTCTTCTTTCTTTCCTTAATTTTTTTATTTTTTAGAAAAGAAACATTTTCGCATTTATGATGTAAAGCAAGCTGGGCTGAGAACCAGCACTACAAGAGACGCGCTTGGCTTGAGCAAGGAATCTGCGAGACCACAAACATCAAGATGTCCCTAGCAAGAGGCTCCGTGGTGAGACACCGCAGAGGGGAGGCGGGTGGGGAAATCAAACACGTTCCAGGCAATTTGCTGATTGCAAATCTTCAGAGGTATAAAATGTCCCTAAATTGCTACGTCCCCCCTGCAGTGTTAAGAGAGGTTCGATCGCCCAACCTGGAAAGAGAAAACCACAAGCGACTTGTTAAAGTTTCTGTCTCACCCCTATGGTGAGGAGCGAGCGAACGCCTTTTCCAGTTCGTAAACACTGCCTGGTTGACTGGAGGGATGTTCTTGCCCGGATGTGGCAAATTTTATAGCCGTGTGAATAAGAAACAGAGCACGCTAAGGAAAGTATTACAGTTTAGGGGGTGATAAAACTTAATGCCACCCTGCTCCATTCCCCTACCACCCTGTGCTTTCTCAAAATGTCTATTGGGAATCTTTGGCTTTGGTGAGGCTTAGGAGACAAAGAGGACAGCAAAAACAAAGTTTGGAAACCAGTAGAGATGTCATCCAGGATAATGTCTTTATTTTCTTTGAGCGATGGAAGATAATAGCTCATGGCTGGATCATGAGGTTGAGAGTGAAGATTTTCATATTTTTTCCTCCTTTAATTTACCACAGGATTTCTTGGCAAAGTTATTTTGTTGCTGGTTGTCTCAGTTTTTCCAAATGTACTGTGGGGACAAATCTTGCCTAGCTTGGGCCAAGGCTATGAAGGTTAATTTACTGTTACTTGTGAAGTGTTTCGTATCACTAAGAGCAAAGCCCTGCAGAAATGTCCAAGGGGAGAAATGACACTGGTAACGGTGCTGCAGTTGCACTCCTAAGCCATCTCCCACACTGCGGGACCAGCCTCTGTATTTTCACTGCTCTTCCCTTCATTTTCACACATTGCCAAGAGTATCTTAAAGTACTGGCAAAGCCTGTGAAGCTTTCTACCATGGGAGGACAAGTGAAAGGAAAACACTGCTCAGGCAGCTCTAGTAGGGGGAACTGGATGGTTAGCACTACGTGACAAACAGACTTCTAAGCAGGAGAAAAGATACTGGAAATTAATGAGTGCCACAATAATTCTTGCAAGGAAAGTACTTCATTTGGATCAGTTGGTCTCTATTTAACCTTAGAGAATTCACCAGCAGGAGCAAAGTCTCTGCTCAAGATTTACAGGGAAAAGTCTCATGACAACGTACAAGGGACTTCTTCCATGACCCAGGTTACTCTCCCAACTACAGATCACAGGGACTTCTTCCATGTCCCAGGTTAGTGCCTTAAGGAATGAGTCAACAAGGTACCAGGGAAAAATTCAGCAGAGGCACTACTAGGGCAAGAGGGTGAAAAGCAAAGTAAGCTACAGAGAGGGCTGGAAGACCTCTGCTGATGTAGACAGGGTTGGGAAGACTGCACTGCTGCACCAATTGCTAACATGTCACACCACCAGAACGTTTTGTGCTATGACAAGAAGTGCTACTGGGGAATGTACTGTCTATAGCCTTCCCCTCAAAATCTGTGTTCCCTAATAGCCCTCTGCTACTGGAGAGTAGAAATGTTTGGGACCAAATTGCAAATAACATCTAAACACAGATCAGCTCAGAGAGCTCCAGCCAGACCTCTAACTGACAGATCTCCAGACATGGAGAGAAAGGCAGTCTCTTGTTTCCCAAGAGCATTTACAGCCTGGAAAGAAAAATCAAAGAACAGGAGAAAAGAACTCACAGATTTAAACTCCAGAAGTAGCAATGCATAAAAGAAGACTCTTCTGAATGACTGAGTCACATCAAATGTTTTTTTTTGTGAATTTTTATTAATTTTACTGAATTGATAAGTAATTCAGAAAACCTGAAAAAACAAGTAAGAAGATGTTGTCTGAGAAGAACCTCATTTTGCTACCTGCTGACAGAGAGGTCCTGAGAAGGGGCACCTGGTTGCCTTGCCACTAGCGAGTGGTGCTAGAAAGAACCATGGTTTTGAAATTGTAAGCAGTCAAACAACTGTGCTTTTTTGTCAAGGAGTGAAGTTTGTATAATCAAGGAGCACTGAACATCTTTCTGAAGATTTTCAGAAAAAAATATACAGAAAGCACATATTAGTCCGTATTGTATCAAGTATATAGTAATGGGGAGTTACACAGAATTTCTAGGAATGGCCACCAAAATATTGAGACATACCTCATTAATATGATTTATCTGTTTGGCTTTCATCATATTTTCATTTTTTATTTTCTGTTAGGGGAAAGATTCATATATATTGACGAATGGAAAACACATCAGAAAACTGCTCAGGATTAATTAAGCAAATGCAATGGAAATAGGTCATTCTCTGACTCCTGTCTCCTAGACCATACACAGAGAAGTTCATCTCTGCCAAGGCAGAGACAGTTAAATCACTGATCACATAAAATATTCGTTAGGAATTCATGCCCTTGGTCAACTAGGTAATTGGATGCAAATTAATGTTCTTCAAGAACATTTACCAAAAACATTTAGTTCACTTTTTTTTTTTGTTTCTTTAAAAAAAAAAAATGGAAAGACTAACAAAGTGAAAAATCTTTATTTTGCTGCAAATTACAACTAGGACTTTGATTCAAATCAGAATATAATAGCTTTGTTTCAAAACTACTTTATTTGATTTATTCCATTTTTTTTTAAAACTAAAAGACCTTCCAAATGAAACAAAAAACCCTATATATATTTTTTGTAAATAAAATGCCTGTGCATTCTTTTGTCCTTACTGACTCTTCCTGTTCCTTCCCATTGAACAGAGAGATTAAGAGTAGCTACACTTTCTGATATTAAAAAACAAAAACACCCCACCCCAAAACCCTTGAAAGGCAACCTTGCCCTGGAGACTAAGGGAGAAAAGCTAATTTTCATAGAATCCTAGAATAGTTTGGGTTGGAAGGGACCTTGTCATAGTTCAGCCCCGATCGGGACAAAACCACAACAGACCTTTAAAGGTCATCTAGTCCAATCTCCCTGCAAGGAGCAGGGACATGTCCAACCAGATCAGATTGCTCAGAGCCTCATCCAATC
Organism: Chlamydotis macqueenii; assembly: GCF_036417535.1. Lineage (NCBI taxonomy): Eukaryota > Metazoa > Chordata > Aves > Otidiformes > Otididae > Chlamydotis > Chlamydotis macqueenii. The sequence goes on along the minus strand of NC_141560.1, from coordinate 45,604,693 downwards.
TGGCCTTTAATGTTTCCAGGAACAGGAAACATTCTAGATTCTTTCATTTTCCATTGTTCTTTTCTCTTTCTAAGCTGCAAAACCTAAGTCCGCACCTCCTTGTTTCTGTGTTTTCTTAAATCCCTACTAACAACTTCAGGCTGTAACACCTTCCCGTGCGTGTTAGCTGTGGCAATGCTATGAAGCTGTCCCCGCAGTTGGGGGCTCCCGAGGGCATTGCTCAGGACTGGCAGAGAGCAGGAACCATCCTTCCTACTGGGTAAAGTCCAAAAATTTAAAAGCCCAGTTACGTGATCTGACAGGAAAGGTACAGTCCAAATCTAAACAACTTTTCTAATTCCTGAAATGGCCTTGCTCATACACTCAAGAAATATGGAAACACTGGAAGGAAAGTTAATTGAATTTTCCCTCCTCCTTCCTTTGTCCTCAAACCCCACTGCATTTAAAAAAAAAAATCCCTTTTTAAAAATAACTATCAGAGCTGGAAATTAAGTTCATGTGAAGTGAGTTAGAGATGAGAGCAAACTGCTGATTAAATTTACTTGGGAAAAAAAAGAAAAAGAAAGAAAGTACAGCTGAGGATGGGAGGCCAGACTTGTGTAAGGCAGTCTGGGGAGAGCATGGGCTGAGGAGCTGGTGGGTGGTGGGCGTTTGGACAACCGAGCATCATCACCCATAGCTCTCCCTGAATACCGGGGTGAGTCCGTACCTCCTCTTGCAGTGTCCGAGCCTAAATGGAGGCCTGGCTTTCTGTGGGTAACGGGTTTCCCGCCAACACAGGCTGCCTGCTTTCACTGGCGTGAGAACAGGCTTCCTGCCTTTTGATAACCAACACTAGCTAAGGCAAAATTTCTGCCTAGTGTGCATTTCTCAGTGCTTTGTTGCTATGATTGAAGCAATATTCTTTCCACTGCTTCTCCTGAGAGACTTTCCAGTGCTTGATACATCTGACTGTTGAAGTGTTGCCTTCAGCATCCTCTAATTATAGTTTGAAATTAGGCTTTTTTTTTTTTTTTTTTTCCACCCTGGCTTCTGCTGGTCTGCTTCTGGGATGATGTTTTCTGAAGTAATTCACAGAAAATGAGTTTCAGAAGGGCAATGACTCGCTAGAGGAGGGTGGCAGACTCAGTTTCTGCTCTGAATAGACACTTTCCAGTTGGGGATTTTAATGTGTTCCCTTCAAAATGAGAGCAGTGCCTCTGCTACACTCTCATGGGCACTGTACTCTTCTCCTGGGTTACGAACAAGTTTGAAGACTGGACCATGTCTTGGACTGTAACCTTATCTTTCTGACATCCCCGAAGCACCCTTGTTTACCAGCTGCCCTACTCCCCCCGTACACACACTGCCCAGACGTAATGTCAGCCTCTGCACAGCCCTCAGTCTCCACCTCCAGAAGTCATTAGGTCTTCTTTCCCCTCAGTGTTTGAGAAGGGCCCCAAGACCAACCAATGAATTTTTTTTTTAAGTCTGAAGACAAGCACCCGTGTTTGGGACAACTGCAGTCTCTGGTTTCTCCAGGGCGGCTGGTCTATGTAGTTTACACAGGGACACCTGAGGTCAGGATACCTACTTGGGACCATCGCCCTACGGTGCTGTTGGTGAGAACTAGGCAGGAAACAAAAAATTTTAAACTGCCCAAACTGAGAGCATTTCCTGAAACCAAAATGTTTCAGGTTTTTAAAAACGTGCTTTGCTGTTGCACAGCCAAATGGAAAATAGGCCACAAAAATATTTTTTCCAAAACCCTTGTCTACCTTTTCCCTCTTGCTCTTCCCCTTAGAAAGAGAAAAACAGCCAAAGATTTTCAGTAAGCCTGGTGGCGAAGCGCACACCTACTGTGGATTTAAATCCTTGCTTAACCATGAGGCCGCAGCTCCATCGCTTTCACTTTTCCCGTGAAGGTTTATTTGACATCTAACACCTTTGGCAGGAGAGACTGCCAGCAGGCTGGAAGCAGGGGCAGTAGCCACGTCCTCAGGTGTACGGAGAGGGGGCCACATCCCACTCCATCCAAAGGAGGCCAAAGAGGGACTGAAGGTTTGCCATGGTTGGGGTTATGGGGCTGTTCTCCCTTGACCTTCTCTCTATCTCTTTCTGACTGCCACCAGAAATGCCATCCCATGTGTTGCTCTTTGTAAATCAGTCACTTCTGATGAAAACCTATTTTGCCCCCCAGATTTCCAGCCAACCCTCTCGTGACCATGTATGATAACACATCACCAACTCTGGTGTTGGCTTCTCATTCTCCCTGCAACCAGACGAAAAGATTTTGTTTGAGTAACAATCTGAATGGCTTAAAAAAAGAAGAAAAATCTAATTTTAAAGGGATTACGGTGAACCTCTTGTAAACTGTGTTCAATAAGAAGAGGACTTAGAACAGGGCCTGTAATGGGTCTGAGTGACTGTGCTGGGGAAACAGGTCATTTCCTGATGGTTAGCAGCTAATTTTTCTAACAATCGAAATGCAGGGATCATGCATATAGGTTTCTAATGGACACTTGTGAAATGGCAAGAGGACTGATGAATACCAGGTGGCCAAACTTCACTTTCCTATTATTGAAGACTCCATTTAACTCAGCAGGCAGCAGGATCTCTGACCACCTGAATCTGGATGGTAGTGTATGGGCAGTTCGTAGCCATATACAGTTTACACCCACCCTCCTGGGAAATAAAACACATTGATAAATGGTGTCATTGCAATATCTCCATTAGAAACAGCACCATCAAAACTATTCAGTCCTGGAACTCATTCTCTTAAGCATCCTGGAGTCACTGGAGACACCACTGTCTGTTAACTCTGTAATTGCTGGCCCACCGAGTTGCTTTGCCATGAAGGTCCCCGCTGGAAGCAGTGAGCCAGGAACATACACTGCACGGGATCACCAGTGCTTGGAGGGGTAGCCTGCAAATCTTGCCACTGTAGGACCAGTAAGGCAAATAAAGATATTAGTATGGCTCTTTGTCAAACTCTTTCATCCTTCTGCATGCTGTTGATAGTCTCGCTTTGCAGGAGAAATATTGTTTATGAGTTCTATGCACTGCTGTCTGTTATGGTGTAGTTTACTATAATTAGTGTTTCTTCTAATGAGATCAAGTTGTGTGGGTTTTTCTTCTGACAAAATCTGATTGTTTCTTGTAAAGAAAGACCATTCCTGCAACTTTGAAATGTCCCATTTGTGCAAGTTTTCCTAAAGCTGTGAATTTTGTTTGAAAAAAGGTTGGTAGACTCAGTGTATTATTTTTGTCTCAAAATATGGAATATAGACCTATTCTGAGCCTTCTGCTTACTAGCTCTGGTGACAGTGCCTAGCTCAGAAAGGATTTGGATTCTGAAGTCCAGAGTTCATTCAAGGCTGTAGAGGTCTGGTCATTCAGATTTACAGTTGGCAGCCGTTCTTCACTTTTGCTGACCATCTCTCCAGCATTCAAATTTCACTCGCTTAGTGGCAATCTGGCTGTGAGGCCTGGAAATGGATCTAGGAGACTTCTCTTGAAAAGCCTGTAAAATGTGTCCTTCTCCCAGTGCCCAGTTGTACAGGTTTCTCCCCTTTCCCATATGGCTTCCTGTGAATTTGCAGAAGCCTGTAAATACGCAATGATATGTAGCTGTTGAAAATCCTCCTGAGATTCATGCAGAGTGGAAAAACTGATGATACTGGTGAGATTTCTTCGGATTAGGAATCTAAAGAGAAATGAATTTCTGATGCAAATTCTCCGTATAAAGCAGCAAATGTACAAGGTACTGGACAGTTTTACTATATTGTACTACATGATAAATTCAATGGGGACTCATGTTGGGATTTAAATCCACAGTGGTTAAGAGCTTGGCTTCCTGGGGACTATGATGTTTCCAGATGAGCTGTGCCACTCTAAGCAGCTAGAGAGCCACAGGCATTTTAGGGCTGTCCCTCAAAACTCTGAGTTACAAGAAGTAACTGGGTAAAAGACAAGTTTCCTTTTTAAAGATGTGAAAAAACAAGCATCTGGGAAGATAAGGGGAGATAGGAAAATCAGCAAAGAGAGAGAAGATCAACGAGATCCAGGGCAGATGTAGGAATGGGAGACGCACTCTTAGGCCCACGAACAGTAAGGCAGCAGTCATTGCACAGCCTGTACTGACTAAGACTTTGCTCCTCTGCTTCTGCCTCTCCCATATCCCTCCAGAGGAATTAATTCCTCATGTTATGTGGCTGCCTCTTGGTCCTTCCTAACTCCTTCTGATATTGTACAGATCATAGTCTAGCGGTTAACACTTAAGACTGGGAGCTGTGCTTCTTGGACTCTATTCGCAGCTCTGTGACTGATATATTGTGTGGCTGTGGGCAAGTTACTTCATCTTTCTGCACCTTGGGTCTCCCATCTTCAGAGGATAACAGTACCAACCAGCCTGCCAGAGAGATTATGGGGCTTAACTAAAGCGTCTTTGAAAAGCTATGTCTGACGTCTTGGATGAAGAGCAAATTGGTACTAGTGCATATTGCTCCTCATGATGTAATGCAATTATTAAGAAAAGATGTTTGCAGACTCTCAGAAGGGTTGTGGAAGTCCCAAGGAAAATTATCTAAAGAAGGGTCACTCACAAGCATACCAAAGGCCAAGTTAGGCTTTTTTTTTTTTTTTCTGTTTGCCAGATCTTACGAAGGGAGGAACATCTGGACAACGGATTCCAAACAGAGGCAGGGCCCAAGCCAAATAATTCAGTGCAGTGTCTCTGGGAATGCAGCGGGCATTTCCTATCTTACACAAAGGGAGCTCAACCAAAGAACAGTTTTTGTCCTTTTATGCAGGAAGACAAAAATTCAATCCAAGAACAGCTGTCAAGACCTTCATGCACCCAAACTGAGGATGTGTGTCCTAGTTCTCATATGCCACCAGTGCTGGAAGTCTCTGTTTCTCAAAGCTGGGGTTCAGGGAAATAGAGCTGGACTTTGAGACTGTCTCAGAACAAATTTTTCTCCATATGCAAGTGATGAAAGGAGCCAAGTACAGCTGCCTCACACCAGCCCTGCAATAACAGCCTCAGCTCCTCTAAACTGTCAGCAATAAAACTATATTTGCTTTGAGCAACACCTTGGAGAATGGAGTGAAATGATTTTTTACGGAAATAAAATCTATTTTGCAATATGTATTTATTGTACACACTGCCTTCTACTAAGTGGTATGGAGTAATACTAATATCAGAGTGCTTTGTACTCTTACAGTGCTTTCCACTGACCTGAAAGGGCCAGACGTATCTGGCAGGTTAACTCGTGGCTCAGGGAGTGGTGCTACAGCCAGGGCTTTGGGTATCTAGATCACGGGGCGTGCTTTGAGAAGCCCGGGCTGCTAGGGGCGGATGGCGTGCACCTAACCAAGAGGGGGAAGAGTGTGCTTGGACAAAGACTTGCCAGGCTCGTCCGGAGGGCTTTAAACTAGTCTTGCTGGGGGAGGGGGAGCACAGTTCAGCCCACTGCTGTCAGCATGGCGCCAGTGCCAGCACCGAGGGTCCAGAACCTGGGGAAGGATCACAGATAAGTGCAAATAAACCTAAACTGTGGTCCAATAGCACCCCTGTCGCTCCAGCCAGCAAGTCGCCTTTGTCGGGGGCCCAGCTGAAGTGTCTCTGTACCAATGCACGCAGCATGGGGAATAAACAGGAAGAGCTGGAGATGCTTGCACACGAGCAGGGCTACGACCTCATTGGCATCATGGAGACGTGGTGGGATGACATATACGACTGGAGTGTCAACATGGAAGGGTACAGGCTTTTTAGAAAAGACAAGAAGAGGAGATGAGGAGGGGGTGTCGCTCCCTACATCAGCAACCGGCTGGAGTGTGTGGAGCTCCACCTGGGGATGGAGGAGGAGCTGACAGAGAGCTTATGGGTCAAGATTAGAGGATGGGGACGGACAGGGGACATTACAGTGGGGGTCTGTTACAGGCCGCCTGGCCAGGAGGGCAGAGCAGATGAAGTGCTCTATAGGCAGATGGGAGCAGCCTCACGGTCACAGGCCCTGGTCCTCATGGGGGACTTCAACCACCCTGACATCTGTTGGAGAGACAACACGGCAGGGCACAGGCAGTCCAGGAGGTTCCTGGAATGCGTGGATGACAACTTCCTCCTGCAAGCGATAGAGGAGCCGACAAGGAGGGGTGCCATGCTCGACCTTGTGCTCACCAACAGGGAGGGGCTGGTGGGGGATGTGAAACTAAAGGACAGCCTTGGCTGCAGCGACCATGACATAGTGGAGTTCAAGATCCACGGGGCAGCAAGGAAAATACACTGCAAGCTCTCTGCCCTAGACTTCAGGAAGGCGGACTTCGGCCTCTTCAGGGACCTGATGGGCCAAGTGCCATGGGAGGCGGCCCTGGAGGGAAGAGGGGCCCAGGAAAGTTGGTCCATATTCAAGGAGCACCTCCTCCAAGCTCAGCAGAGGTGCATCCCGATGAAAAACAAGTCGGGCAAAAAGGCCAGGAGGCCGGCGTGGATAAGCAAGGAGCTCCTGGACCAACTGAAAGTGAAAAAGGAAGCCTACAGAGGGTGGAAGTGGGGACAGGTAGCCTGGGAGGACTACAAAGAGGCTGCGCGAGTGGCCAGGGATAAGGTAAGGAAGGCCAAAGCCCTGGCAGAACTGAATCTGGCCAGGGATATAAAATGTAACAAGAAGAGCTTTTATAGGTACATAGGGGACAAAAGAAAGTCCAGGGAAAATGTACGCCCCCTCCAGAAGGGAACTGGTGTCCTGGTTACCCAGGACATGGAGAAGGCTGAGGTTCTCAATGACTTTTTTGCCTCAGTCTTCACCGACAAGAATTCCTGTCCCACCGCCCAAGCTGTAGAAGGTGCAAGCAGGGACTGCGAGAATGAAGAACTGCCCATTGTACTCGAAGAGCAGGTTCGGGATCATCTGAGGAACCTGAAGGTGCACAAGTCCGTGGGTCCTGATGAGATCCATCCGCGGGTCCTGAGGGAAGTGGCAGATGAAGTTGCCAAGCCACTGGCTATCGTATTTGAGAAGTCGTGGCGGTCTGGTGAGGTCCCCGATGACTGGAAGAGAGGGAACATAACCCCAATTTTTAAAAAGGGGAATAAGGAAGACCCAGGTAACTACAGGCCGGTCAGCCTCACCTCTGTGCCTGGCAAGGTCATGCAGCAGATTCTCCTGGAAACCATGCTAAGGCACATGGAGAGCAAGGAGGTGATTGGTGACAGCCAACATGGCTTCACCAAGGGCAGATCGTGCCTGACCAATTTGGTCGCCTTCTATGATGGGGTGACGGCATCGGTGGACAAGGGACGAGCAACGGACATCATCTACCTGGACTTGTGCAAAGCTTTTGACACTGTCCCACACGACATCCTTCTCTCTAAACTAGAGAGACATGGGTTTGATGGATGGACCACTTGGTGGATAAGGAGTTTTCTGGATGGCCGCACTCAGAGAGTGGTGGTCAGCGGCTCAATGTCCATGTGGAGATTGGTCACGAGTGGCGTCCCTCAGGGGTCCGTGCTGGGCCCGGCCCTGTTCAACATCTATGTTGGCGACATGGACAGTGGGATAGAGTGCACCCTCAGCAAGTTCGCCGATGACACCAAGTTGTGTGGTGCTGTCAACACTCTGGAAGGGAGAGATGCCATCCAGAGGGACCTTGACGGGCTGGAGAGGTGGGCCCGTGCCAACCTCATGAAGTTCAACCAGGCCAAGTGCAAGGTCCTGCACCTGGGTCATGGCAATCCCAGGCATAAATACAGGCTGGGCGGGGAATGGATTGAGAGCAGCCCTGAGGAGAAGGACTTGGGAGTGCTGGTGGATGAGAAGCTTAACATGAGCAGGCAATGCGCCCTTGCAGCCCAGAAGGCCAACCGCATCCTGGGCTGCATCAAGAGAAGCGTGGCCAGCAGGTCGAGGGAGGTGATTCTCCCCCTCTACTCTGCCCTGGTGAGACCCCACCTGGAGTACTGTGTCCAGTTCTGGAGCCCCCAACACAAGAAGGACATGGACCAGTTGGAGAAGGTCCAGAGGAGGGCCACGAAGATGATAAAAGGGCTGGAGTACCTCTCTTATGAGGACAGGCTGAGAGAGTTGGGGCTGTTCAGGCTGGAGAAGAGGAGGCTCCGGGGAGACCTGATAGCGGTCTTCCAGTACCTCAAGGGGGCCTACAAGAAAGATGGGGAAAGGCTGTTCAGTAGGGCCTGTTGCGATAGGACGAGAGGTAATGGTTTTAAAATAGAGGGGGGTAGATTTAGATTAGAAATTAGGATAAAATTTTTTACGATGCGAATTATAGAACACTGGAACAGGTTGCCCAGAAAGGTGGTGGAGGCCCCATCTCTGGAAACGTTCAAGGCCAGGCTGGATGAGGCTCTGAGCAACATGATCTAGTCAGGGATGTCCCTGCTCCTTGCAGGGGGGTTGGACTAGATGACCTTTGAAGGTCCCTTCCAACTCTAACCATTCTATGATTCTATCTCTGGGTGCCTTGTTAAGCTTACCTCCACAGCCCTTAATCCTGCCTTCACTTTTCTGATAGGAGATCACACTCATGGCTTGGCCAGGGGGTTTTTCACCCTTCTCTAATGCAGGTCAATCCACGAGCACACACAAGCCATGGAGATCAGCTATGATGACTGCTGATTTACCATTCAAAGGCTAGGAAGGAAACATTTTTTCCCCCTCTTGCAGGGATGTGCCCAAACCTGCAGCTCCTGAGTGTGCCCAGGCCCTGGGACTGGTGCCTCCATGGGTAGCTATTGCAAGTCTGGGCACATTTGTATCACTGTTCTCTTTCCAGAGGAGCATAACCTTAGCACAAGGGTGATGATACTGCAAAGAGCGCATGCTGATGCGGATTTCTCTTGTGTGACCAACACCTTCCTCAGCACCTCATTACCTGGGTATGGAAAAGGTGGAAAACTAGCTGGTAAACAGCTGCGTTTACATCAGTGTGGTACCTGCCTCCCTTTCCCTTTGTTCTGTGCATACACACAGGAGACTTACAGTAAGCTTTGCTGATCTGGGATCTTGCAAGTCTCCCGTACTGTGTGGTGGATTCACCAAACCCAGCAGGACTCAGAAACATTTTTATCTTTAACAGAAAACTGCAGGGTGGTATGTCCATGTGCATGTCTGCACAGATGGGAGATTCTGGGTATCACAGAGAGCACAGAGCATCCCCTGGATGTATGATTGTGCTTATGTGCTTGGCAAGATAAAAGTGGTTTTAAAGTACAGTCAGAAATGCAAAGAAGACATATAGACAGATATTGGCAGGGAAATGATTTAAGGTTCTAGCAGAGCAAGCCTGGATTCAATGAGGTATATGTGCTTTGCTGAGCAGAGGTAGCTGCCTCTCCACCTAGGAGGCTGGCTAAACTGGGAGGTAAAGTAATACATCTCCTTACTAGTTGGCTGCTTCCTGCACAGGTGTGCACTTCGTGAGCTGTGGCTGTTTGCTTTATACCTCCTTCACAGAACACGAACGTCAGGTAACCAGATCCCTCTATGGACATACTTCTGATAATTAGGGGCCCATACTTCATGAAATATTGGCTTGAGAAACATATTAAGTCCTGATTTTGTGCAGGGAGTTTCACATAAAGAAACCTAAAATAGAACTCTCCCTTGAATATGGTAACTGGTCTGGTGGGTACAGATAAAACCTGTGTCTTCAAGAAAGCTTTCAGATATCCTTCCACGTGAACAAAAATGTATGACCAGGTTGAAGACAGCACACAACCGGTTAAAAAACCCCAGCATCATGAGTCAAAAACACGATGCAGTTGCACAACAAAAACACTCCCACTACACAGATTTTGCATGCAGCAAAATGAATGTTCAATGCAAGGTAATTACCCTATTTTGCTCTGCTTTTGTGGCCAGAGTACTAGGGGAGGCTTGGTAAGGCTTATAAGGTCTCACCTTATTTTGGATCTTCTTAAATGCTGGGCTATAGCAACTTAGCTGTAAATTAGGCTCCTGGCTCTGTTTGGATTGGGGTTCCTCAATAGAAGTCATGCAGTTTCTTTATGCACCGCTAGCTGAGAGACACTGATGTGCTCTAAGCAGACAGACTGCTTAGATATGGCTTTTGATTTACACCCATTTGGAAGACTCTCTAGTTTTAGGTATTGCACTTCAGGAAAGATGTAGTGAAGAGGCCCAGAATAATAAGACTTAGAAAACACAACCTCTGGGAAAGAGTAAAGGAATTCCATGTGTGTCCTCCAGAAGAGAGAGAAAAATGAGGGCAATGTGAAAGTCTTCTGATATGTAAAGCTGCTTCTGAAAATGACAATGATCTTTTATACTTGCTGATACTCTGGGTAGAGGCAGAAATAATGTGTTCAGTTTGCAGTAAATAAGCTGTCTGAAATTGAGTGAGGATACCTCAGCACTTCCAGTTAAGCACTGAGAGAGGCTGGGGGTACTGGGGATCCCCTTCTTGGAGTGTTAAAAGAAAAAAGTTTGATGGCGGTTGGTCATGAATAGGTCAGTTTAATCCTGGCTTAGATATGAGGGTTGGGTTAGACAGATTCCTTGCTTTCAGCCCTGCATTTCCATGTTCTGCTTGACCCCTTAGCCTAAGGAGCTGGGGAGCCCCAGAGGCTGGGTTGGCAGAAGAGGAGAGCCCCTCCAGGCTATAGAGAATGCACTGATTGATTTGTGGTCACTACAGTGGATTTTGCCTCCTCTCCCTGTCCCTTTTCCAATATTCTTTTCTAAGTGGCACAGTAAGCAGCTAGTGTGGATCTGTTTCCCAGGGTAGGACTCCCAGAGCGGCTTTCAAAGTCAGTCTGATGTATCAGCCCATACTGAATATGTGCGAATGCACATATACAGCAACACACTGAGCTGGGAAACTGCTTATTCGTAAGTTTAACTAACATTGTCTGGTATAGAGTCCTTCTTTCACTTGTTTATAACTTTGACAGCTTCAACTGTTCGGGCTTAAATTTTACGTACATCATGTTTGCTTCAAACTGAATTATTTACGGAAATTTCAGCCAAAATGACATAGTGTTTCTGAGAAGAAGCCTGGAAAAATACATTGTTTGCCTTGTTGCTTTTTTCTTTTTTTATTGCAACCTTTTATTTGGAAAGCCCTAGAACCCCTGTGCTTTGGAAGTGCAATCGGACACTTGGCAGCAGAGGTGGCTTTTGTGTTGGGGATGGGCTGTGTCTGTCCCTAAGAAAAACTACCCGCATTTGGCTAAGTTATAAGACTTAGAAAAAGCACGTGGAGAGGATCTGTTACTTCTGTTGGCTTAACTCCTGGCACAGTGGCATGCAGTAGAAAGTCACCATCTTGATGGCAAACTGTAGATGTCCATGATATGGCCACTTTGGCATGCCTTTGCTCCCACCTAGCTTACTTTCAAATGTAGGAAACGAGGCATCCCCTGTGTTAAGTGAACATTACTGAGGTTTTCAAGTCAATCACTCAAAAGTCAGGAAATACTTGGATTAGGTCTTCCTGCATGATATTAGTTCCACCCGTTTGTGCAGAACATGCGTTATGTGGTCGAACCCTCTTTCCCACGGGTCTCCTGCTGTGCTCCACCAAACAGAGGAGGCCACCAGCCCCTGGACTCCTGCTGCATTTGTTGCAGGCAATGGCAAGTGGGAGGTGGGTGAAGCAGCATGAGCAATGGGAGGGCTGGGGCTGTACCTGACTGAACAGAGTAGTGCTGTGAGGAGCCGGGGCTTTTCCCCCACAGGTGCTAAGGCATGCTGCCTGCAGGGGACTTTTCACAGAGGGCTCCTAATTGTAGATTCTGTTTTTCTGGGGACCCAACCTGGGGCCCTGAGGTCTCAGCTGGGACTGAGGTTGGCAGGAGCTCCGCTCTGAACATCTGCAGTGCTGGCTAATGACAAGCAAGAGGAAAAATCAAGACCTAGTCATCTCAATGACAGGATTCAAAATTAATGCCTACCATGGATCTTGTAGACACACTGTTGACCATATGGTTATGTCTATACTGTCAAAGGCCCCGAGGCTGCCTTCAAGACTAGATTCAATTTTGTAAGCTTGCAAGCATGGCCAAGGGGTCAGGCAGTGCACACGCTGAAGCCAGATGTAGCCTGACGGATGAGGCAGGCACTGCCTGAAGCAGCCGTGGGGGCCGCAGAGGACACCATGGCTTTAGCTGCTCCGTAAACTGCATCCATGATTGTAAGACAGGGTTTATGCTTTCAGTTCAACATTTGGAGAATGAAGAAAATACCAACTTGCCTCCTGGGGATGTAGCAAAAATAGATGAATTAATCTTTATGAGGCACTTTGATACTATTGTCATGAGTGCTATAGAAAAGCCCATGAGAAAACAAAACGATGTTGTTTTCAGAGCAGGGTTTGAATAGTGCGCAGTCAGTAAGGCTTGAGGTCATAAACTGAACAATGAAGAAAAAACAAAATCTTGAATAGCTGTTCCTGTAGTGAACAGTATCCGTCCGGAGCACAGAGTGAGGCAGCCATCCCATGGAAAAAGGCTGTGTCCTCATCCCACGGAGGGCTGTGTCATGAATAATGCAAACACATGAGGGAGCCCTCCTAAAGGTGCACAGGTAACTGAAGTGGAGTACGTAGCCTCCACCTATGTGGTTTTGCAACCTTGATTTCACAGGTTTTCGTGCACGCACAGGCCCCCCAGACATATGCGTGTATACATTCCTCACGCATCAAAGGTCAACGGCAATGTGGTTACTAGGCAAATTTTCCCTATTAAAATGTTACCAAAGGCAGATGTTTAGGGGCCTACAGGATTTACAGATTTGCTCTCCAAAGAGCGTATTAGGGAGACGACTCTTCTCCTGTTGGGTTGTATGCTGTGTTTTTGAAAACCTCAATGCCCACCCCAGATTAAAGCAGCATGTTGCTGGAATACTGGGCCCCCAATGAAAATGCCTTTCAACAAGGCAAAACCACTAATGAGAAAACATAGACAGAAGGAGAGCCAGCCCCCGATGGTCGTGTTTCTCAGCTTTGAGTAGCTTCCAGGGCCATTGGTGGCACTGGCCTCATGGAAGAGGAGGTCAAAGGAAGATGAAGTCTCTGCTGTCAGTGGCTCTGATGTTTGTCTATAGTTGGGACACAAAAGGAAAGGAGGAAAGAGAGCAAGTGAGAGAGAAAAAAAGAGAGAGAGAGAGATCCTGCTTGGCGACGTACCATACATGCAGATAGTGTATTGCATTTTTCCAGACTAGGGAGATCTCCTCTTCCAAGTGTTCCAGTAATTAACCTCACTTTCTTGGCTGGTGTTAATTTGTTCCAAGTATTTGGGCTTTAGATCTAACCATGGGAATCTCATTCCCTGCAGAAGTCTTGCCAACTGTTACTAGACATTTTACCACACACATGCAGGCCAAAAAAAGCAAGGCTAATTACGCTTTTTTTTTTTGTGAAGTGAAGTGTATTTGTTAAAAGCTCAACGTATCCTACTAAAGGAGAGGAGGGGGAGAAGGCACGGCAGCATCTTTTTGTGTCTGCCCGTGGGAGGAGGGGACAGAGAGGAACAGGGAGCTGCCTTTCGCTTTGTGGTACCCGCAACATAAATCCTCTGTGAGGCTTTAGGAGTCTAGGTGTGACGATTCACCACACGAAACCAGAGAGGAGTGGTGCTACCAAGATTTTTAGCTGTGAATAACTGAGTTCAATTATTCAGTACCAATGGGAGTTCTCCAAGTAAAAATTTAAATAGAATGAATTATTCGAACCAGATGTTGATTTCCCAATACTTTCTTTTTTCTCCCCCTTTTGTGCTGTATGTGCTACCTGTTAAGGAAAGACTGTGTAGGGTAGGAAAAGCGTGTGTGTGAGAGTGTGTGTAGGGGCTCTCTCTGACAGCGTGACAAGCAACAAAGTCATACGTGACAACACCTACAGCAGAGGAAATAGGTTATGAAAATCCCTATGAATTTTCCAGTCCAAGTGCCTGCAGTTTTTGGACCCATTCCACACTGAAGAGGTTTAAAAAGGGCCAGCAAGGTAAGAAGGGCTGGAGAGGCACTCATAATGCCACAGTGTTGACATTTTGGATTTTTTATCAGGTTAAGTCCTTAATTTTACTGAATTTTTTTTTTTTGCTGTTTGTTATTAATTTTCCAGCTTTTGAAATTAACAATAAAATGTAATAATACCTAGTACTAACAGAAACCCTTTTATCCCTAGACCTCAAAGCAGTTAATAATGGTGAGTCAGTATTATTATCCACAGTTTAAGCCCATCTGCAAATAAGTTTCTTCAGGGTCTATCTTTAAATCTGATTTTGTAATCCTTTGCTTAGTGCATTTGAATTTATTTATTTTTTAAGTGGGTAAGTGTAAGTTGCTCAGACAAGTTTCTTTGTAACTTCTCTGGGACTGAGGTCGTGGAGTCTCAAACAAAAACTGAAGCAGACATCTTTAGTGTTTGGGAAGGCTAGTGAGCAAGTAGCAGGCAGAATTCACCTTTTTCCTACAAGAAATCCAAGCTTTCAGACTAATAAGTCAATGGAGAGGATGAAATGCTTGCTTCAAGAACGAGTTAAAAATTTGGGAATTTGGTTCTGCTCCAAATCTGAGTAACCCTCCCCAGGTTAAGCTCTCTGTGAAAAAAAATTCTGCAGAAAAATATATTTGGGATTCATTGAAATACTTACTATTCTTTGTGGATTTCTAGTTTTTAAACTGTTTTCTAACACTAACTATTGCATGAATTAGAAAAAAAAAATCTTGTTTCAAAAAGGAAAGTGGGATTTTTCTCTTCCAAAATGTTAAAATATCTTGTGTTTTTTACTGGTGTTGTTGAAATTCCTTTCCTTTCCCCAGGTTTCTTCTTCATACAACAGCAGCAGTATCGGCTTTATCTTGCTGGAAGGGCATATCCTTGCAGAGTGCAATTCTATCAGCATTTTCTGACCAGCGTCAGTTGCCAACTTTGCTCTTCTGTGATTTATATAAAAAAAAAAGGCTGAGGCTACTCACCTATGATCCTCATTCTGTTCACATTGACTTGCTCCCCGGAAGAAGGTCAGACACAAGACTACTGTAAATTAGCACAGCTTCCTTGGAAACACAGTGTCACACCATCTGAGGGTTTGGCTCAATAGCTGCATTTAAAGGAATGTATTTTTGCCTCCATGAAGGCTAAGACTAGCCCAGTCAATCTGGTGAAGCAAGGCCTAAGGAGGAGTCAGAAAGATTATTTTTTTTCTTCTTGGCAATCTTTTAAAATCAAGTGTGTTCAGAGCTTTCCAGCTTATTTGGAGCCAATGGTGAACTGATGAGGAGCCAGCAGTGGTGGAGGTTGTGGGCCAGTGGTCACACCAGCCTCCATGTGAGAGAGTCTGGCAAATGCACCAGGTCTCAGTGCAAGAGCAGCTGCAGGAATGGCCATCTGAGCTTTCACACACAGCCTTGGCGTGCCCTGACCTGCCCCTGTGCTGTTGAGGAACAGACACCTTTGAGCAGGCATGGGATAACCCCTGCCTTCCCTCTGTGCTCTCCTATTTATTGGTAGTAAATAGTATCCTTAATCCCTGAAGTATATAACTGGGAAACAGTCATGTGTACTGCTTCCACATGTGGGCTGTGCAGTGAGATGTCCTCACCCATCCATGTGTGTTTTGCCTGAGGAGTTTCCAGTCTCTCAGTTGATGCCTGGTCACACAAACAGTTGATTCAGTGTTGTTTTATTGGAAAGGGCAAAAGATACTTTTATGAAAGGCTAGGAGGAAAGTGGTAAACCTCTTGGATCACATATGTTGCCTGGAGAATTTCTTCATCAACACTACATCCACAGTGTGATGTTCCCCAGTCCTTCCTCTTTGCCTCTTCCCTACTGTTGTAGTTTAGCCCTGATCGGGACCAGACTACGCAGTCTCTCTCTCACTCCCCTCACCCTCCGAAAGAACAGGGAGAGATAATATAAGAAAAAAGGCTCGAGGTTTGAGATAAAGACAGGGAGAAATCCTTAAAGTTACCATTATGGGTGGAACAGACTCGACCTGGGGAAAACTATTTGTTTATTATTAAAAACGAAGCAGGATAAAGCGACAGAGAACAAGATAACCTCCCCCACCCCTCCCTCTTCCCGGGCTTAACATTATCTCTACCACCTTCACCCCCTGAGTGGCACGAGGGGAAGAGGGAATGGGGGTCGTGGTCAGTTCATCACACATTGCTTTACACCTCTGCTTCCTTGTCAGAGGAAGAACTCCTCCCATTCCTCCCCTGCACCATCGTGGGGTCCCACCTACCGGCCACAGTCCTTCGTGAAACTGCTCCGGCGTGGGTCATCTCTTCCATGGGGTGCAGTCCCTCCAGAACAGCTGCACCAGCGAGCCCTCCATGGGCCACAGCCTCCTTCAGGCTTCCACCTGCCTCGGCGTGGGGTCCTCCATGGGCTGCAGGTGAATCTCTGCCCCTCCGTGAACCTCCACGGGCTGCAGGGGGACAGCCTGCTCCACCATGGTCTTCACCACAGGCTGCAGGGGAATTCTGTCCAGGAGCAGCATTACTGCATCTCCTTCACTGACCTTGGTGTCTGCAGCCATTTCTTTCACATGAAATTCTTCACAACAGGCTGGCAGACGCCTCTCAGGTTCTCTTCACATCATCCATCTCATCTCCACTTCTTGCAGCCAGGCCGGGCTGAGTCGGGCCTGGATGCCCCACGGTGGGAGGCCAGAGCGTGAGGCCTGCAAGGTCCACAAGGCTCGTGCCTCCCTGTCTCTGCCCCCACTCAATGTCTTCACATCTTCTCCTCTTTTTTTTTTTTTTTTTCTGTTTTTCCCCTTCTTAAATACGTTATCGCAGAGGCGTTATCAGGGAACATTCTGCTCCCAATCGGCTCGGCCTTGGCCAGCAGTGGGTCTGCCCTAGGCCCGGCCGAGTCCACTGAACAAAGGGGAGCAACTTCTAGCAGCTTCTTCCAGAAGCTGCCACCGTAGCCCCCTCTCACTAAATAAAACCAGAACACCTCCATCCCAAAATTTTCATCCCTTCACTAGATAGCTGCTTATCTGGATGAACTTCAACAATGAGGTAGAAATGTTAAATGTTTTTCCCCAGATCACAAGCTAGCTGTGAATGCCAGGCCAAACAAGGCCTCTCCTAAAGCAGGGAGCTGGACAACCTTCCTGTAATACATCCATGTTAGGTATTACATTTTGAGTAACTCTGCTATCTCTGAAAATTCCAGCCTCTTTTGAATCTTACTATGCATAGACAGCCAACGGGGACACATGATGATTGCAAAGATGCCCCTTTTTGTACAAAACATTGCAAAGGAAAGTCTCCCATAAAGCACATGTTTCCAAACACCAATGCCTGGGGACGATCCCAGAGCCTGGTGGGACGATCAGGTGAGCAGCCGCTCACCGCTGCAGTGTCCCACCCTGGCAGGAGAAGGGCAGGAGAGTATACTGGGAAGAGACGGTAGTCCTGTGTACAGACAGCAGAGGAATGGTTTGAACGAGACAGCCCTGGGACGACTGCACAAGTTTTTGGTTTCTCCCAGGGCCATCAAATGGTGAGTGCAAGCCTCTGGAGCCTCGTACAGCTGAGCTGAGATGAGAGGAATTTTTCAACACCCAAAGCTGGATCAAACCCTCCTTCCTGCCTCCAGTTCATAAAGCTTTTTAACTTTTGAAGGGGAGAAAAAGTGATCCCAGATGTACAGCCCTAATTACATACTTAGATGAAATTGGATTAAGGTGGCTGCTGCCTGTCCTTTTCCTCTGAAGATGGCTGGGACTAGTGAGGGACTGTGGGTCGCTGATGATGGGGCACAGACAAGGGGGGTCGGACCCAGCGCTGCAATGAAAACTCCAGCAGAAGTTCCTCTCTGACTCAGGGCCTGGCTTTTAATCGTTAGGGTTGTTATCTTGATGGTGGAGTAGATTTTTATTATTTTTCTAAAATCTGCCCTTGTCCTGCAGGAAGCTACATAGGGCATGATACAAACTGATCTTCCTAGTGACACAGAGATTTTCCTTAAAAAAAAAAAAAAATTACCCAATAACAGTAAGCAGGGGCACAAGATGCACCAGTACTTTTAATGTGCTTAGCACATGTCTAGTTATTTCCATTTCCACTGAATCAGTCCGATGTTACATATCTCTATCCTGCCTGCCTCATGCCCATGTGCAACACATTTCAGTCAGCATACGTGAAACGCATGGGAACTGTGTTTTCTTGCTGTAAGCTGAATGGCAAGTCACCGCTGAGCTGCTCAGTGCAAGCCCACAGCTCCCCGGGGGACTGTGAGATTGCTGACAGCAGGAGGACGTCAAGCCAGCCACATGGATCTGATATGGGTCTGACGAACATGCAGTATTGGGGTCCCCCTGCCCGCTCGCAGCCGGATGGCATTAGCAGGATACAAATCAGCCTGCTCTATGCTCTCTGTCTGAGCAGGATTTTCTCAAAATGAATATTTATGGTGTTTTCATATTTCAGATGAACCCCTCGAGTCTCATAATGTTGTTTGAATCCAAATGAGGCTGATGGCCGCGGCACAGTGCCCTACCACAAAAACCAACTCTCTCAAATCTGACCCAGTTCATGGAGGTTTAAAGCTAAACCAGTGCAGAGGCTTGAATGATGCTGTGGTCACTGCCAGACCAGCGTGTTGATGGGCCCCCTATGGAAACATGGGCTGGGGTTCATGGCTTCAGGTAGGTGACCTCAAGGCTGTGGCTTTCAGTTCCTCAAGCATGGAAATAACTTCTCCTCTCACCTCCTAGTCACTTGTTCTGAGATATATTTATATATTATACACCCAAGAAAGGTAAGACTTTGGCTCAGAGAAGCTGTTAGTAGAAGTGGGTGTGTTGTGATGGCTTCTTAATGTCTATTTTGATGTTGTTTGAAGCACATAGCTGCCAAAAATGCTGCACTGGAGAAAATTGTTTAAGTAAAGATAAAGACAGAGGGGTGAATAGCTTTACTGAAACACAACCTAAAGTTCATAGGAATAGGGTTTGAAATAGTTTTTTTTTGAGTAGGGGAGATCTAGTTTTGCATCCTGCACAAGTTCCTGGAACTTGTAACCTGGAAACAGCTTTGAGCGAGAAAAATCCAAGTGTCTTTGAAGGTTGCAGTGCCATCATGCTGATCCCTGTGGCAACTATGTCTTCAAATAACCTCTTGTGGCAAGAACAATAATTCCCTTCCGGACAAATATTCTGTTTCACTGCAACTATCTGGCTAGCATAATAGAGGATAAAAGATAGTCCTGAAAGCCTGAAGACATGTAACTGGTGGCAGTGGAACAGCGCTAGAAATTCAAGAGGTTCTGAGTTTCTAGAAATAAACAAAATAGCGCTGGAAGGGGTCTTTGGAGACGATTTAGGACAGTGTTCCTCAGCTTAGGGTCAGGGGAACAACTGCTGATCTGGAAGGCATTACAAGGCATTTCACAAAGCCATTGGGGGAAATAAACCTTCTTCCCTCCTGATATTGTCTGGCATCTGAGAAAGCAAGCAAATGCAATGGGCAGCATTACAAATCACTAAGCAAACTCTTAAAGGTCAGCCTAATTCCTATTTGGTTGGAAACAGGAACCACTATGGCTCATGAACATTTTTCTGGAAGTTTCATTGAGCTAAAAGCCAGCAATCTAGCCCAATCTCCTGCCAGACTGTAACCTCAGTTCGGCCAGTCATTTCCTCTTGACCTTCCCAAGTAACTGCTGTAGCCGCCCTCTGTAAACCCCCTCTGGGTTGAGCTGCCTGTGCACCAAGGAGCAAAGCCCTGCTCTGACATGACACAGCTGCATAACCTGACTTAGGCTGCTGAGGAACTGCTGTGAGAAAGTCTGCAGAGAGACAAGAAAAGCAAAATTACTGGCAGAGGTAGCACTGTTGAGGTGGGATCATACATAGCTCAAGGATTCAACAGGGGAAGCGCCACCATGAAATGTATAAAACCCTAAAGCAAAAAAAAAAAAAATGGCTAACAAACAAAAACCCAGGGAGGCTTGTCAGGAATTGTAGAGTCCCTGTGTGGAGAAGCCAGTGCTGTTAATGACAATAGAGCTGGTGGAAGATGGCAACTGAGCGACGCACAGGAGGTAGTTCACAGGAGGTAGTTCCCAGGAGCTGCAGAGGCCAACCCAGCCTCTCCTGGTGCTGCCTGGTCAGCCAGGACTTTGGGTGCCCTATCAGAGTGGTGGGCACACCAATGCTTTGCCTGATGCCTGATTAAATTCCAGCTATCTTCTCTGTGAGCCAATAAATGATTGTGTCACACTCCTAAGCTGTGTGTATTCTGCTGTGCCCCAAAAGCTGACCCCAAGGAAGGGCTGTCACCAGGTGTCTCCATTTGGTAGGTGGAGAAAAGGAAGCAACTGGGGTGAGACAGGTCTGGTGGGCTGAGTTCTCAGTGGGCGCCAAGGTTCAGTGTCAGCCCTAGCGCCTGGAGCCTGAGCATTGGGAACCGGGGAGTGCGGTGCCAGTGTTCTGCTCGCCATATGGCTCCCAGCCCCTGTGTGCAGAGCACAGGATAACTGTGAACACCCAGTGGATTTGTCAGAACTTCCCCACCTCAGAGGGGTGCATTGTGAAAATTAATCAGTTTGTGTTTGACTTTTTGACTTGGCACTCCCTCAATAACTTCTTCACACACAAACCCACAATAAACTAATTAGGCCTGTTTCTCTGACAGGCTGTTAAAGAAGAAAGAGAAGAAGGATGTGTCTAAACTGCTTGAAAGACAATATTGGATATATATGCCAAGTAGCAAAAGGCATCAGTAGCTCTTTAAATTCCTTCACTCTGAAGCTCTGATGAACAGAAATAGCAAATGAATGGCTTCCAGAAATGATGGGAAATAGTTCTTGTTGCTGTTTGGCTTGTGTTTCTCTTTAGGGGGTAGGGAGAGCTGAAAGAGGGGGAGAGCTAAGAAAGAATTCATTTCAAAGAAATAAAGTATGTTCAACATATTTTGAAATAACTTACTCAATTTGCGAAATAGGCTAATAAAGGCCATGCTCACAACTCAATTTATGTATATAAATATATGTACATGTATATTGTGCAGAACACAAAATAATTCCATCTGGAGGATTGGGTATTGTCTTGCACAAAAGGCTTCTACTTGAGTCATTAATAGTATATTTTATTAAAGGAAAATTGGCTTCAAAAGTGGTTGGGAATTGTGGGAATAAAATTGGGATGAAAGTAATTATCCCCCTGCCCTGTCTCTTCCCTTGTGTTCATTTTTCTGTTCCAGACACAGACGGCAACAGCAGCTCCTCTGTCTTCTGTTCCTTCCATGTTTGATCTTCTGCCTGCGCTTTCTTCTCCTGGGTCCTGGAGCCCGTAGGAATGAGGGTATTGTGTCCATATTGCATGTGATGACATGTGTTTGAACCAACGTCAGGACAGCCTGGCAAGAAGAGCTTGAAATCCAGTGGAACTGAACAGCAGGCCAGGTCCCTGCTGGGGAGCAGCTCGGCCACTTCTTTAAAATCATTTGGGTATAAAAGACATAGGAAGAAAAACTTGAACCTGCTGTGGCACCTGCTTTTTTCTTCTGCCTAGAGGCTTGAGGGGGTCAGAGATGAAACAGCGGTGAGAGTATCAGCCTGATCAGGGGATGTAGCACGTTAGTATAAAATAGGATACAGAGGTGTTTCGCAATACAGGGTAGCAACCCAGGAAAGCCCACATCAAGATGGATGTGCTGAGTACCAGAGAATGGTGGATCAACTTAAATGCCTTTGCAAAAAAAAAGTGGGAAGCGACAGGTGGCAATGAAGGTCCTCCTGGGTTGCATCTGGGAAAGGTATTTTGTGTTGAGCTTTTGTAGTTCATCTTGGCCGCCCCGGCCCAGGAGACAGCCAACGCAAAGGGACTGAAAAGCCATTTCTTTTAGAATTCAAGAAGAAAGTGAGTGCAGTTCTTGGGTGGTAAAATGTCTCTGGTTGAATAATTAACTTGGAAAGGCTACAGAATGTTTTGTCTTTAACGCAGATAACCGTCGTTTGCTTTTAGTCAGTACAATGACTTACAGAGCAAAGTATCTTTCCAAAATGTCTACCCCATAGATTACTGTTCCTTGCTGAGAGGATTGGTCATGAATTCTTGATGATGGTGGCTTGCATTTCACCCAAAAAACCATTATGTGTCATAATTGAGGCAATAATTAGTGCTTACTGTGAATGCTGGATACTGGTTTTAAACAATAAAACTGTAAACCAATGGAGCGTAGTGTCATGTGGAAAAGCCTGTTTGGCTCAGCAAAAAGCAAGGAGGAGAAAAACGGAGAGACAGAAGGAGGAAGAGTTCAACAGAGAGGCAGTGACTCTTATACAAGGCACAAACTGAGAGGGAAGTGGGAAAAATCATTCTTCCTCTTATTAAAATAAAGTAATCCATTCAGTTAATATTAGGTCAGGACAAAAGGTCAGGGATCTTCCCGTTGTTAAACATTGCAGTTGGAGAACAGTATCATAGCTAGGGGGAATATACAGCAAGTATTCCAAGAAAAAAATAAACCACTCACAAAATTAAGTAATAAACAAATAAATAGCGTGTGTGTTAACTTAAGTGTCAGTGTGCACATCACTGTCTCTGCACTATTTTTATGCACACTCAGAAAATCAAATGAGATCAAGACCCAGTTTCTCTCACTGCTTTACGGATGCACAGTCAGAAGTCTGGCCTCTGCTTGAAAGAAGTGCTCCAGCCACAGTATATGAAGAGACACAACTACCTCCCATTTCCAGGTGGATAAAGTGAGGCAGAAAGGCACTGTGGTCCTGGTTACAGAAGAAATCAATAAACATTTAGGAATCAAATACCTCTGTACCTTACAGATCTGGCCTTGCATGATTTGCCTAGGGTTAAACAGGAAGCCTATGGCAAAGCTGAGAATTGAATCCAGATCCCTGGGATACTCAGCCAGAGTCTTTTCCAAAACCCAGCTTTATATGTATATGTGTAAGCCACTGGAACTCTAAGTGAACTCTCATTATGTCAATTAATTTTTGCATAATTAAACAAATCTTTCACAAACATATGTGGGATGTTAGCTCCCTTTCTGTAAAGAAAAGAAGACAGACAGCTATGTACACAGAGGGACTGGCTGCTAATTAACTTTAGTAGCATAATCATTGATTTAAAGTACAGCAGCCCAGTTTGCAAGGGCAGTCTACACAGCTAGAACTGCCTTCGGTTTTGACCCTCAATGCATGGGAACAGCTGGATGATCTAATACAGCCAGAGTAGTTCTATGAGGTCCTGGTTGTTGAGCAATATGAACTTGTTTCTCCACAACATAAAGTAGAAGCTGATAAAATGCAGTAGGCAACTACTTGCAACCATGTGCCACTTGCAACCAATGTAGCCTTTATGTGTTGTCCGCAAAGGAATTTTGCAATTGTCACCACGTCTGGCAGAATCACCTGGTTGCTCTGCCGCCAGAGCTGTCAGCCAAACATGAAGTTGGTGGATTGACAGGATCTGGAAGCCCCTACGGTTGTAATCCTGCTCCAGACTGGGGAAGGCATTGCAGGTGTCTGTTACAGGGTCTTCTTGTGGAAGTGAATGAACGTTTGTTTTAGAGGGGAGTGGGAGAGACCAAGAAGTTGAATATGCTGTCTGGCCTCCACTTGATGTCTCACTCCTTCAGCTGCTCTCCCTGATCGGAACTTGGATAGCACTTGTTAGAAATGATAAGAGTTATGGACATGCAGGTTGTGTAAAAGATCTACCTAAATTATTTATGGCTTATACCTAATAAAAAATATGGATGACAACTATAATCTCTGGTCTGAGCACGTACACTCCACTTTAGGATTGAGCTGAAGACCTTAATCTTCACAGATTTTATGGGCTGGAGCAAATTCCTCTATCCAGTCTCCTGTGAACTGATTCAGAGAGAGTAAATCAGCCCACAGGAAACACGAAGCCCTATGCCATGATGGCAAGACTGCTCCTGGTACCTAAAGAAGAAAGTCCATGTTCACTTTGGGAACTGGTAAATTTACTGCAGTGAAGGATTGTTTTCACTATGATTTACACTCAACAAATGCAACTGAAGTTAACACCATCATACCAGGACTTGAATCATGACCCAAACCACAGCAGCTTCTCATGATCTATGTAGTTTTGCACATGAACTTTGCTAGGGCTATGAAAAGCCTGCGTGGCTCTGTACTCAGCTCATGTGTGGCCATACAGTAACAAGCACACAAAGTCTCCAGAGCATAATTTTCCTAAGCAAAGCATAGGAATGATCTTTATGGCGGGACATACCACTAGAGTACTTCTAGGTGCCAAACTAGTGTTGTATAGAAATAAGAAGGCTAGACCCCTTCACATGTGGCAGTAATCATGTTCGTCGGCTGTGTGAAGGTAAAGCTGCAGGTTGATGATTTGAGGTTTTCCCTTGTGTTAGGTACTAGAGAGGGGAGAAAAAAATTTTCAAACTTCACAAAAATTTCATATTGAAGCCTGGAATAGTTTGCCTTAAAATAGATATTAAAGACTAATAACTTCATTAACAAATAACTATAAATCGAGAGAAGCTTTTTCCAAAATCTCCATCTGGTGATTCCATCCTCTCCCTTCCTTTCTGACCTTTCTCATACTATGCTAAATGAACCTTCCCATTTCTTGGTTTGGAAACGTCTTCCCACATGTGTCGCTTTTTTTAAACTCCAAAATAAAAACGAAGAGCTATAGCACTCACTAAAACTTCAGTGTAACTCCTCTTCTCAACTGATTTCAAAGGAAAATATTCTGTGCAGATCTCCTTAAATGAACTGTCAACAAAGTATGCTCCGGGCAGCCAAAATTCAGAAAAGTCACCCAGTGTGCTGACTGGGGAATAGAAAAACAAACCAGGGAGCCGTTCCCCCAAAACAAGAGGAGACGAACCTCGTCCCACTGGAGCAGCTCTGAACACTGAAGATTTCCCCTTGTGCCCGGCTGAGGAATCCAACCCTTCACCTCGCTAACTTCACCCTCGGAAAGGTTATCTTGCAATCAGAAATGTTGCGTTGCGTGACTTGGATCCATTGTTTATAGAATCGTCTAACTGACTTCATATGTATCTGGTCCAGGGTAACTGATGTTATTAAAACACAACGCTGAGGCATTGAGCTCCGATAGCAGTTCAACATGAACAAATAAAGCAAGAGTTTTCCCCAAAGTAAAGCAAAGCAAGGATCCCGGCCTTCGTGTGAACTGCAAGGATGAAAGGAGGACGTGATACCATCATCTGAACGTTGACCTTTTCACTGTTGTTTCTTTTTCCAGCTCCAAACCCCAGTCCTAGGTCTCTCCCACTCTCTTTTATCCCCTCAATCCAAGTCTAGGAAACCCCTGGAGCAGGTAAGCTATGAGCTGAAAGGGTTTTTCTCATCTTTTGACTCTATTTATTGCTTTTGCAGCCTGGTCAGAGAAGTGTCTGGATTGTTAGTTGTGACCTTTAGCCCCGAGTATCAACTCTGCTTGCAAAAAGTTCAACAGCTAAGGTTGAAATGGGCACATAAACTGAAAGGTAAAAACATACACTGCTTGACTGTATTTGTGAAATGTTGATACCTCATCAGATGTTTTTATCCATACACTTTGCTTAATATCAGAATATCTGAAATAAAATCTCTGTTATGCCTGATCAATATGGAATAATCTCACTGAAGTCTCTGATAGTCCTACCTTTGGTTACAGAGACCTCTAATATTAGGCATTGCAAATATCAGAGAAAACCCACTGTAAATCCTTAAAATGCTGTGTGCTCTTATTCTAGAGCAATATTGCCCATGGAGCTGTACTGGAAAATGGAGAATAATTGATTTTCCACAAAGAGGTGCCACAACTGTTAAGTTGTGCTTTTGGATGACTGAAGAATTTGGTTTGATAAGAATAATTAACTGACATATATCTAGGAGCTTTCATCCAGAGATCACAGTGCTTTTAGAAACGGAAGACAAGGGAATGCTTTGGGTATTTCAGATATCAGTGGAAAGCAGCCAGTTTCAGGGTGTGAATTTTTTTTCTAACAGCACACAGCAGGAATAAATAATAGGCTGTGCTTTGCCTGCACTGCAGAATAAATTTCTACAGCAGCAATATGCATTAGCCCAGATGATGGCCTATGTGTTTAGTAGTGCTAAAACTCTCATTCCTATGAAAAAAAGTTGACTGTGTCTGTAATGAGCACAGGTTTTCCCTGTGAGTCAACATATTGTCACTAGAGTGTCTGTAGCAAGAAGTTGGGGCTACCAAAGGGAATGGCAGCACTGTGCTTGTTTTGCAGAAACTGAACTTTCGTACTCAGGACTGCTCTCTATCCCCCTACCACTTTAAAACAAACAAAGCATAAACCCAGTCAAGACTGAAAATAAAATGGAAGCTTTCCATGTCAAAATCCCCTAGACTGAAAAATGGGGGGAAGAAGAGCCATCCTTCTGCATATCCAAGTCCGTGCTACAGTACAGGTTAGACGGAGAGTGTGGGGAGGGCAAGGACAAACTCCACCTTTCAGTGTAATTTTGTGCCCAAGAGAGAAGAAGAGTAGGATAGATGAAGGCACTAATTTTCTCTTAGGAACAGAAGCTACTCTGAAAACTCAGCTTTCTTCTGTGCTCAAAACCAGATGGATTGTAATGGTAATAAATGAATTAAATCTTTATCATCTGGCAGCAAAGCCAAGAGGAGAAGGAAAACTAAGCTCAAAGGGTTAGAAAAGGACTCCACATTCCCCATAGAGGAAACAGATGTAAACCTGGCAAGTTGTCATTTGGAGATCCAAGAACTGAGGGTTGAAATGAGGTCTGGGTTATTCAGCCAAGTTTAATGTCAAGCTCGATGGCAATCCTTATTTTAGTGTACAAAAGATTGCAGTCCTGAAATGTCCAGAGGTCTTTCTGCACCATCAAGGGGTTATCAGAGCACACAGAGTGACTATTTTGGAAAGTTTTTTTGTGTTGAGGTATGACAACTTTTAAAAGTTCCTTGTTGCTGGCTGATGTACTTGTGAAAGACAGATGTCAAGATTTCATATTGGTGGAGTTGCAAATGGCTTGACTCTATTCCAACATTACTTGAGAAGTCCTGCTATCCTGTGGAGAGAAAAAAAAAAAGCCCATGATTTCAGTAAATGAAAAGACATGCTAAGAAATGTGTAGGATATAGAAAAACAGTAAGTCAAATCAGTATTTTTCTTGAACTCATTGCATCAAGTCTAGCAACACCTTAATTAAGCAAACCTTCTTAGCTTCTTAAAAAGTACTGCCATAATTACTTGTGCTTACAGAAACATGTATCTTGGTCTCTAGCCTTCCATCAAATATTTTGCCTTAGTGTTGTTGCACCTTTGTACTACACCAATAAAGTAGTTAGGAGGATAACTCTTGCCTCCCTTGCGGGAGGGAGTTAGGCATCCCAAAGGATGCTGTGTTAGTTGACCAGATTAGTTGGACAGAGATATAGAGTTTTCTTCAGGTGCTTCCAAAATGTCAGTCCTTCACCATACCCTTACCATTACTCTTATTTTTGTATTGCTGCCTGTACATTGACAGGATACTGGGCTGTCAGACCTTTGGGCTGGGCTTGCCTGGCCACTCTGTTATTTTTGTTGCAAGTGCTTGGAAATCACTGCATGAGAGGTGCTGGTTATCCACTGCTGCAAGCTGCCTTATTCAGTCCTATGGGGATGTGGCAATTTAGAGACTGAAAACAGTTAATCTGGCTCTCATTCACTCACTCCTCCTGACTGAAAAGCCTTCTAGGAAAAGTATGTATAAATATATATGTGTAAAGACACATACATAGCCAGGTACCCATGCTGTATTCCAGTCACGAACACCTTGCCTGGAAGGTAAAACTTAGGGAAAACAAAAGCATTATTTAAGTCCTACTTCAGCTCTCTGAACAGAGCAATGGGCTAGCCTTCTACTGCTTGAAAGTAGTATCACCCTTCTTGGAAACGTTCAAGGCCAGGTTGGATGAGGCTCTGGGCAACCCGATCTAGTTGAAGATGTCTCTGCTCCTTGCAGGATGGTTGGACTAGATGACCTTTAAAGGTCCCTTCCAACCCTAATGATTCTATGATTCTTTCCTTTACCTGTGATTCTGCAGTGGGTCCTTGTATATATGTGCAGGAGGGAAAAGGGAAACTGATGAAGGGCTCACAGCAAAGGCTAAAACATTCCTGAAGGTAAAATAAGGCCCTTCGGTTTGACAATAGCTTTGACTTCATATGTTAGTGCCAGGGAAACAATGGTCCTGTAAATGCTCTTGAAAAGGTGGCACTGAGGATCCTCCAGAGATAAGGATTGCTTCTGCCAAAGTTTCCTGTGCTTTTGGGGAGGGATGTCCGGGCACTGGCCATAGACAGGTTCTGCCCTTCTGTCCTGAGGTGAGAAAGCTCTCTAACATCTCTGCATGTCCATGATCCACAGGAAAATCAAACACAGATTTAGTTGATTAATGTTTTGCGTGGATCTTCACTTTGCTTTTATATCAATTAATTGTGGGACAACCCCTACCTTTCCTGTGGGAGATATTGAAAGAGGATAGGATGACCATTGTTTCTTCTCAAAGTTTTGGTCTTCAGGCCAGAAGAGTCTTTGAAATTAGCCCTTTCCTGTGACTGAAATTGTTCTCACAAAACTAGGGCTTTCCAAGGGGCTGAGGGTGGGGGAGTGTGTGAATTTCTTCAGAAAATTCTCCCTAGACTCTTCTCCAGGAAGGCAACTGGTTGCCCAAACTAAGTTGCCCAAAGGGGACTGTATCCCCAAATGGTCCTTGTTAGTCTTCACAAGCTCATCCTGTCTCCCACAAGCTGACCCTGGCTATCACTCAGAGCCCAACACATCTCAAACACTGGAGCAAATAAACAGTGGGGCCTTTTGCTTCATTGCCCCTGTCATGGCCCTGGAAGCAAGCAGGGCAGGAGGGAGCACGAAGGCTGAGGAAGATACAGGAGGAAGAAAGAGCTGTTGCTGCCCTTCCTTCTGCTCATGGGGCAAAACAGTCCTCTTATGGCACCAGCTCCTGTGGCTTCCATGCTGGGCAGTGACTGGGACTCTCAACAGCAGACAGATGTCTGCTCCCATCAGCGTTAGGCCCAGAGCTCTCCAATGACTATAGGTATTAAATACCCACTCCAGGCTATTCCATCTGGGCAAAACAGTGGGTGGTGAAGCAAAACCAACATTTACAATGTTTAAGTTGTATAACAGACCTTTTAGTGTAAACTAGGGCTCTCCTCCTCACTTCCCCTTACCCTGCACATCTCTTCAAAATTGCTTTTGTCAGTCAAACATTGTTTTTTTTAAATATTCATGCTTTTCTCTTTTTGACCTGGTTATCTTGGCACTCAAGGCACACTTGCTTGCCAAGGTAACTAAGTTTAATCCATGGATCAATGCACCATTCCCATGTGTCAAGCTTCAGAGAAAAAAAAAGAGGTGTGAGAGAAATTTACTGAATATGCATTTTAAAATATACATGTTTGAAAATGCTATTTCATTAAACAAAATGATCTCTAGGAAGAGTTTGTGAGAGGAAAGGCAGTTTGTTTTTTTTTCTTTTTTACCAGCAGATGAAGATGCTACCAAAGTATCTGGGGATCTGCTGCTCCAGAGATGTGGTGATCTTCTCTGTAAGGAGAGCCTTGTGAAGATGTTGGCACACTGTTGGCGCAGCAGATAATCCTACATCAGCAGTGTCATCCATCCCAACATCCATGGAGCTTGACCTGATTTATATCACTAAGTTGAGGCTGTATGCTAAAACTGGGCAGAGTCATAATGCAACATCATTGAATGACAGTACCATGTAGCAGGACAAACTAATCACCATCACCAGATTATCTGGCATTTCAGTTGGGGTGCTGAGGCATCATGTTGTAAAGACTCAGTGTGATACAACCTGTAGTGGTGTTATTTTGCCCTGCTGGCTGCAGACAAATAAAGGGAGCTGAGAGGAATAACACGCCTTGGGCTAGCATCAGAGTCAGTCCCAAACAGCTATCTTGTCTCCAGCTTGCACCCCCTGTTTCATTAGTCTCTAGGGGAGACCAAGGCAGGAGGTCAGTCACTCCAGTGGGGAACTGGAGAGGATACCAGCATTTGAGGCTCTCACAGTTTTCCAAAATAATTTTTTTTTTCTGTGAACCAGATCAATACACTGGATAAAGCATATATTTCTACTTAGTTTGGGAGTGAGTCAATACAATCCGTATTTGAAGAAATGCAAAGAGCAGGCTAGAGAGAAACTCGGGAGGACAAGATGATAAGCGAGCCTGACTGAGTTTTTTCATGGTTTGCTTCACTCATTCAAAGGGCAGTTGTGGATGACCTACCCTGTGCAAGGTGTGGGGTCCATCAGCCCATGGGCTGTCTTACAACCACTTACTGCTGTTGAATGGGCCTCTGGTTACACACAGGGGGAAAAACCAGCCATCAGGCTGCTTTGTGCAGCTGGCAAGCCAATCCCTCCTAATGTCTTATGACTCCCAAACCTCCAGAGGCTGCAGGCAGCCAGGGCTGCTTCTGACAGCTCTAGTGCTTGTCTGACCATCTCTGAGGAACTAGAAGCTGTTCTCACTATCCACCCTTCCAGTCAGTTAACTGCCAAACAAGCTTATGCTTAAAAAAGGCAACTGTCTTCTGGTGAAGTGAAGATTTAATTTATTGGTTATAAACTTGGAAACAAAATTACCAAAAAAAAAAAAAAACCCAAACAAAAAAAACCCCAACAACTGAAAGCAATGAAATGTTGACTAGGATCTTGCCTCCTAACCATCCCTTTTTCTAGCTATGCAGCATGGTATGCAAGCTGTAGAAGCCCAAGAGTCATTTGGAAAACACTTATTTGTTACCTTTCTGACTCTAACCTCCTTGAAGCTTTACTTATCCATGCAAGCTAGAAGACTATGTCAATATTCCATCCTGAATGCTATCTTCCTTTCAGTGATGACTTTTAAAGCTAATTTTGGGGGAGCTGTTGACTTTGTCCCACCTATCCCCACTACAGGAAAAGCCTGACCTGGGCAGACCTGAGGGCTACCTCCTCCCTCGCCCTTCAGGTGAGATGAAACTCTCTCATTTCTAAATCCCCTTCTGTCTCCAAATGCTCTTCCCAATTCTTCTGTCAACAGGAGCACAACTACTACAGAGCAGGACTGTGGTGATGATTTTCAGTTGGGTGTTGAGATTAAACCTTTCCATTAGCGAGGGTAGCAAAACACAGCCACAGATTGCCTGGGGAGGCTGCACAATTTCTACTGCTGCAGTTTTTATGGAAAAAGTTGGACAACTTTCTATTAGGAATGCCACAGAAATAGCCTGTCTTCCTCTGGCACAGGCGATTGGACTGGATAATCCTTCAAAGTCTCCTCCAGGCTACTCTTTTACAGCTTACACTTCTGGGCAGTCTCTTTTTTTCTCTTTCAGTCTCATGTGACGGCAGTGAATCCAGGAGTGTTTTGCCTTAAGACTGACAGAATGCATGTGAAAAAAAAAAACAGTGTTTATCTGGCAGGAGTACATTACAACATTTTCCTGACTGGTGCAGTGCCAATAAACCATATACTGTAAGATACAGCCAATATGCGCCCACCTTATCAAACACACAATCTCCAGGTCACCATTAGCTCTTCATAAAGACCCACACATGACTTACTAATCATACAGATGATAGAGTTAGCCTTCAGAGTGTTTTTCAAAGCCATCACCATCTCTGCCTTTTCTCGAGTTTCAGGGCTAATCCCATCACATATACAAGGTCTTCTCACTTGGCCCTACCAAAGGACTCCAGCTCAGCATGTTCTAAGTATATTCTCAGGAAACTGAATGTTGCTCCCAAGGAACCTGTTGTATTTCGAGCACTAGGACCAATAATTGTAACAAATACACATTTACTGTGTAGCCCAACATAGTTTTCCTGCCTTCTTATCCATTCATCTGCAAAACTGCAAATAAAACAGCCAAAAAATCCTAACCTGGAGAAGTACGTAAAAATTATCCTGGTCTTCTGGGTTTAAAGGCACGGACTATGAAAAGAGACCAGCTTGGTTTAGAAACTAGAAGTTCTTCACGTGCACCTGTATATGTGAATATATTTATAGGTGTGCATATAAAATAAAGGAGTGCTGGGAGGAGGTACATAGATGTAAATAAAGAAAGAGGAAGGGAAGAGGGAGACAGAGTGTGTGTTTCATGTGCATGCATTTGGACATACGTGCATTCACGCATATTCACTCCAGAGAGAGAAAGTTAAAAAGAAAATATGGAACTCAAGTTTATAAAGGGAAAAAAATTGCACCTTGGGGAAATGAACGTGTTTATATGAGTGAAACATTAAATGCCACACTGTCAGGGAGTCCATCAAGAAGGGAGTGGTCGTCAAACAAGTGTTTCAGAAAAGAAACCCAACAGAGAAGTGATGTGTAAATGGAAAATAAATAAATTTAACATAAGGCATTCCTACTTCCAAATGCATGTTAATAAAGCAGCTATTAGGTGGAGACACTGTGGTGACGCCTGAATTGACATGGTTGGTTTTTTTTTCATTTCTTGCAAGACCTTAATCAGTGTTACTTGAAATGATTATGTGGGTTTTAAAACAGCAAGAAGTAGTAAATTTTAATGGCACATCTGAATGCTGTTCCATTTAATTTCTATATGGAGCAATATTAAACCTCTAATAAATAACCTGTATCTAAAACAGTCTCCCTCTCTCCCTTTTACACACACACAGATGCATACACACACACACACGCC
This sequence comes from Chlamydotis macqueenii, assembly GCF_036417535.1. Classification (NCBI taxonomy): domain Eukaryota; kingdom Metazoa; phylum Chordata; class Aves; order Otidiformes; family Otididae; genus Chlamydotis; species Chlamydotis macqueenii. The sequence goes on along the minus strand of NC_141560.1, from coordinate 45,571,984 downwards.
AGCTCCAACAAATATCTTTGATGTTTTTGCCACAGGCTGGGGGAGAGATGGCAGAAGGAGGGCTGAGGTGGGATATGAATCAGACGAGGACAACATTCTAGAGGGAAGCAGTATGTTCCATCATTTTTCCCTTCCCTATCTTTATTTTTTTTCTATGGGAAAATATAGTTTAGGGAATATCAAATGAAAATCACACCTCTGCCACTGGCCGGCACAAATCTCATGTTATGCTAATCCTTGCTTACATTTTAGCAACTAAAAGCCAAGATGTGTAAGTTATTGGCAACTTGGGGTGCAAGATCCAGACAGTGCATGCTGGGACATGAATAAATAAGGGATTCCACTTCAGGCAGACATGCAAGCTGAGTGGTTTCCGTTCCATGTCGGGCCCAGGCACACCTAGATGACTTTCCTTTAACAAATGGCGCAGACACAATGTGCACAAAGGCACAAAAGGCATCACCCCCTGTGACATCTTTCATATCTCTGCCCCAGCTCCCACCTCTGCCTAACTTCTCAAGTATAACCCTCCCTTGAAGTCCCTTCCTTGTGATATTTTCTTTTTCAAATGCTGGCAATCCTTGTTGCTCCCTGTGTGCCCCAACTAGCCCCTGGATAAGAAGACCTTGTCCTTTCCTGACACAGGCTGTAGGAGCAGCAGAGCAGCATCTGCCCCAGCCCCAGGCATTCCTCTTCCTGCTTCGCTTCTCCTCCTTGTTTTGGCCTCCACCATCCCAGTCAGTCCTGTCTGCAGTGTTTTCTGGTGGGAAGCTCCCTGGAGCAGAGCAGTTCAGCTCTGTGCTAGGCACTGTGCTGTGCCATGTGCTGTTTTGTAGTCCTGCAAATTATTACTCTTTGTGAAGAGCGGCAGTCTGTCTGCAAGAGATCTGGATGTGGATTAAAATAATCTACTTCTTTAAACACAGCGAAAAATCTTGTAGAGAGACCCACTCCTCCAAATACTGTAATCAACCAACACAGGCTGGAAAACCATAGGAAGTAATAGGGGGAAAAAGGAACTGGAGGAGAAATTTGGAGGACAGAAGCAAGGATGCTGCCTGCTTGGCCTGCTCGAGTGGGTGGCTATTTGAAAGCTGAAGGCTGTAAGCGGGAAATCCTAGATAAACATGAGGGTGTATTATTACCTTCCTCCAAGCTGGCTGACACAGGTGCTCACCAGACACAGGTTACCTGGGTGGCCTGAGCACAGGGCTGCACCACTGTGGGGGAGGCAGACCGCTGCAGGGAGCATCGCCAGGATCGTACGCCTCACGCGCCATCTGCAAGGTGCATATTTGAAACGCGCTGCCAGTCCATCGGGTGCAAACTGCAAGAGCTCATTTGAACCTTGATAGTTCACTTGGGGAAATAATTCACTTTTTTTTTTTCTTTTCCTAACAGTGATACCATTCCCCCACGCCCACAGTCTGATTCCTCACCTGGCCCTTCCACATCTGTAAGGCTGTTGTTATTAATGCCATAAATCATGGTTAGTAAAAAACAGCAGAGAAGCTCTGAGAAGTGAGAGGCCAACTTCTCCACTGAGATAGAAGCCCCAAAGTTTTGGGTCCTTCTCCTGCCTTCTGGGAGTTGCCTCCAGCTCCAGCTGCACAGGGGCTTTGTGTGTGTGGCAGCATCCCCCAGCTCCCGCGCTTCCCTGCCAGGCCTGGCTGTCACTGGGGAATGAAGCTGTCACTGCAGGAGAAGCCTTTGACTGTTCTTGCGGGCACCCTGGGGGTGCTCCATGCTTACCAGTCTCCCATCACACTACGGTGGGCTGGGCCTTTTTTTAGCTCTGCGGGTGTTCAGCACAGAGAAAAATGTTTCCACTTACTTTTCCCCCTCCTCTCTTTGGAATATGAGGCACACACTTGTCATGCTTAAAGGAGTGGATTTATGGTTGACTCTGTCTCTTATCTCCCCATAGAGCTCACTGGAGCTGCACTCCAGATGGGACAGTATTACAAGCTTCATCATATAAAACCCAGTTCAGCCTATAGCCCAGATGTTCTTTGTTCCCAGAAATATTCCTTCCCAACAGTAAGTAAAAGGGAACTGGTGCTGGTATGCAGTCTCCGCTCCTTCTGTTTGCATTGCTGGTTTACGGGTTACACATCCCAGCTCCAGACAGCAGAGTCACTTCTCCAAAAGCCACCAATCAAGCCTGCTGCCAGGACTTTGGGCCCTGGGCAGTGCGATGCTGGGGTGTGTGGAGGAGATGGCGGAAAGGATCCAACAAGTTCCGCAAGGGCTCTGCTACCTTTGCAAATTACGCCTAATGTGAAGCGTGCCCTCCTCTTTCAAGTAGCGAATATGGGTTTCTCTTGACTCAAGGCCAAACTGAGAGTGCGAAAAAAAGCACACTTCACCTAGTTTTCAGAGGGGAAAACGTAGAATCTTGCCCATAGGAAGTTTTGGGGAGGAAAACTACAGCTCTCAAACAAGTCCACTGATGGCAGCAGCGTGAAAGCAATCCTGCTGACAGGACAGCAACAACCACCCATGTTTGCCATGATGCATTTGCCACAGAATCTCCTGGATGTGCTCTGCACAGGGCTGGGGGACATACAGATAAAAATGTCAGCGCTCTGTCTGAGTGAAGCCTCCTGCTTGCGGAAGAGGGTTTCCCCACTGGTGACCCTCTGGCTGGACCTGGGAGCTGCCTGCAGGGGACGTGGAGTGGTGGTGCTGCTGCCTGGGTGGGTGGGCAGATTGCCATGGGCCTGGCTCGGCCGCCTGCGCTGTCCCTGCTCAGGCATGGCTCTGTATGGCTGCTGGAGGCGAAGTGGGGCCAGGCTGCCCTGAGCCTGGCCTGGTGTTGGCATCCTCAGGGAACTCGCCTCGCTTCGTCACGCTGCCCCCAGAGTGGCCAGGCACGTCCTGCGGCTGCGGGATCAGCCTCTTCGATAAAGACTTCATATTTATGCAGCTTTCCCCATGCCCTGAACTTTGCCTGTGTCTCTGGCAAAAGGGCAGCTACCCTAGGTCAGAGCACTGCCTCGAGCCAGCACAGGGAATCGGCTTTCAATTTCAGCAGCGACTTTCCTTCCCTTTTTTCTCTTATCCCTCCAGCCATCACAGAATAATTCCCATCCCTATTAGCTTACCCCCCTCCCCCTTCCTTTCCCTTCCCCTTTGAAATCCTCCCGCCTGTCCCCGGGAAGGGGCAGGGGGAGGCAGGGGGCGGCGGGAGAATTCCTACAGATATTACACAAAAGCCTCATGTATCCCCAGTGTCAACCCCAGAGGGCGGCTCAGTAATTTAATTAAGGCGAAGGGGCTTTTGTTTTACTTGCTTTCTTTTTTGATTTTCTCAAGTTTAAGACAAGAAAGGAAAGAAAGAGGGAGAGAAATGTTAGCCCTCAGAGGAGGTGCAGCAATGTAAGATTTCCCATCTCTGCTCAGTCTCTTGCTGAGGAAAGACCACGGGCCTGTCACCCGAAGCGCACCAGGCTCCCCAGTCTTGGATAGCTCCCCTCCCATGGCAATGATTTAAGGGACTGGCATATTCCAAGAATTAGCATGTATTCTTCTGCAAAGACATTCATGCTCTTCCCTCTGTCTCCTCCACCCTGCTCTTTGTCCAGTATCCACATCTGTATCTCGCCCTTCCTGCTGCCCCTTCTTGCCTCTTCCTTCTCCCATTCCCATTGCCTGTCCCCTCTCTCCCTCCTTCCCTTGTCTCCCTTTTCCTCTTGGCATGCTTGCACGCTTCCCTCTCTCCCCTCAGCATCCTCCTTCCTTCTTTCCCCTGCTCTTGATGAGGGAGGAGCTTGACTTTTTTTGCCAATAAATAACATTGTTATTCCTCAGTCTAATGCTTATTAAATTGCAGATTTATCACATGTCTGATGGAGGGCATACATGGCGGGGTAGGCTCAAATGTGGGAGAAAGTGGTGCCTCCTTTCCATCCTTGTGACGGGCAAAGCATCAGCTCACCCACGTGCCAGTGGTGGCGGATCTCTTCTTTTTGTTTCTTGTCTGGGGAAAAAGAAATATTGGCACTGAGGGGGCTGGAGGCTGTGCCAGATTCAGCTTCTCATCATGCGGTGGCATCAGGACACAAGAACATTATGTTAACACCCATGCGGTGGCGGAGCCTGCTGGTAGGTCCCGTCTGGTGCTCCGAGTCCCTAAGGCCGCTTCTAGCTTTGGCCTAGGGTGCTGGAGTGTGGGGAGGGAGGCTTACAGGGGAATTAAGCTCCGAGGAAGCCAAAATGATCCCTGGTGTCAGTGGTGTTCCTGGAGCTGAAGCCTGGGCCCAGTGTCTCACCAGGAAACCCTCCTGCAGCTGAAGTGCAGGCCTTGTTTCTGTCATCAGCATCTCTTGAGGGGAAGGCTGAAGGTCTCACGGGACACTGCTGGAGGAGAAGGGCTCTCCTCTCTGGAGCCGGGACAGCCACAGTGTCACAGAGTCTTCCATAAGGCTCACGTTTCTGACACCGAATCCTGTTTGGGTTATGAACAGGCCAGTTTACTCATGGGAACTCCCTGTGCTGCTGCCCAGGCCTAACACTCTTAGGCGTATGCCTCAGCCCAGGCACAGGGATCAGCCCAAACGCGTGGCTCTGGGGGACACATCCTGTACCACCAAGGCCAGTTCCAGACTCCGCATCGCTGCCTCCCCACCGCTACCTCTTGAGGGGATGCTTCCCCTCACTGAGGTGGCAAAGACGTTTTCGACACTGTCCCTGTGTGAGCAGAGGCACTGATCGCTCACCCTCAGCACTATGGTTGTTCCCTCTGCGGGACTGATGGCAAAAGGCTGTGGGTTTGATTTGGCTGGCCACACACTTGTCTCCTCTGCTCCCACAGCTTCGCAGCCGCTGCAGGGCTGCGGCTGCGAGGTTGCTTCCAGCTCTGCCCACCTTTGCTCAGGACCCCCAGCCCCGCTTTCCCCCTTCTGCCATCCCAGTGATCACAGCTAAACCTTCACTGTCCTCAAAGCTTGGGGTGAGAGGGGGTGGCGTTTATTTGTCTTTTGGTTCATAATCTCTCTGAACTGTTCACCCTCCCGCGTCCCCCTACCCCTGCTCCCCTTCCCGAGGAGCCGCGCGAGCACCCCAGGAGGGGCTCCCCTCAGGCCCCAGCCACAGAGGTTAACACAACACGGCGGGGCTGTGCTTAATCCCCCCTTGTGTCGCAGCTCCTCCAAGCCAGGCGTCTCGCCTGGCCTCCGCAAGCTCCGCATCTGCAGCAGCCTTTCCTTATTGAAGGGGACGTATAGACCAATTAGTTGTTATACAATAGGTCTGGATGGCTGGGCAGTGGGACCAAGGGCACTTGCTCAAATTAATAGAGTCTGGAATTGATTTAACTCCAGGCAAAAAAACCTAATTCAAGCTTTAATATCGCTCTGGTATCTCCTCAGACAAAACAGGACATGTTTTTTAAGTGCCTGTATTGGATGGAGCCATATAGATGAATACATACCGATAAAAGCACTGATTCCTAAACAGAAAACTATGACTTTGAAATTACAAAAATATATATTTTCCCTTGTGTTTAGCCAATTTGTACAAGAAAAGACCCTCATTTTCAGAAAAAAATGTGGTCAGCATAGGAAGCCCTTTCCCACATCTAAGGAGTTTATTAATATAAGGAGAAGGCCCAGGAGCAAGGGCTAGCACAGAAGTTTGGTTCTGGGAAAGCAAAGGCTGAAGAGCACGTGAGCACATCTGTGGCCGCCAAAATGCACAGCCCACGGAGGTTGAGGCAGTCACATGCTCTAGGAAGGACTGGGCCAGATATAACAAGTCTCAGCTGCAGAGAAGGAGAAAGCTATCTGCCTGGAAAAGGAGTGAAGGGCTGCGGGGAGCCACTGGCTGGGTGCAGTGCACAATCGGGGCCCGTCGGCCCGGTGCCCTGGCTGGGAAGGGCTCCCACAGCTCCACTGAGGTGGCAGCATCTCACGTCTCTCTGATGCTGTCTGCCTCCCCTCCAAATATGTGCTGCAGACGTTGTGCTCTTTTAATCTATTAACAAGCTCTTCATACGGATCTTGACACAATTAGGAAATACAGACAAGACAGAAGATGGAATTTTCTTGAGTGGCTAATTTCTTATAAAAGAAACTAGGGCTTGAAGATGGCAGAGACATGTTTCCTACAGTACATGATGTTCATATAAAATGTGTTCTTGGCTCCTCTCACACGTCATTTATCCCGTCTATGAAGCAGGAGGCAGAGAAACGGCACATAAAACTGTCCACCAAGCTGGCAGCACTGGAGGCCTTATATCCTGCTAGCTTGGCTCTTGCGGCTACCACGCTGCGCGTCTGTAACCCTTGCTGTTCGCAGCTATGTGCTACCCTCAGCCTTACAGAGTCTGTCTATACAGTGGTTAAAGCTGAGATCTGGGGGTCAGAGCTCCTCCGTAGTGCCATCGATGGGCTGTATGAAAAAAACAAACCGCTTAGCTTTTGTATTGAGTAGAAATAGGATTAGTATTTGTGCTGGGTTGTTTCTTTAATTAACAGAGCTGGTCACAAATGCTAAAACTGGTTTGCAAGTCATTTTGCAAATTAAAGCGCTGATTTTCTCTGTTATGATTCATGTTGTATTGCTCACTTGTTGGGAAAGTTCAGATTAGAATGAGATACACAAAGAAACATGCAAGTCTCCAGAATTTCATGGATTTTAACAGCATACATGGAACACTGAAAAATTAGTACCAGAAGTTACTTCATTTTTTGGCGAGTGATTACCCTCTTGCTACAAAGGGAAGCTGTCCAGCCAGGGAGCAGCAGCTCTGCCCCTGGCCTTGATCTGTCTCTCAGTGCAGGGGATGATAGTACACATTATGATTCCTACAGATAGAAAACTATTCCTCACTATTTGGAGGGATATCCTGCTGAGCAGCTTTTACTGCATCAGTCAGTGAACATGACATCATCCAAGAAGGGGCAAAATGCTAATTATTGCAATTTCACATATCGCAAATGTTTAAAGAGCTTCTGGTGGGAAGTGTGAGAAGATCTGGAGGCTATTGACAGATTCATTGTCATGGAAGGCTTTGGCAGAGCTGTAAATTGACAGCATTAAAAAATAAAAGCTTTTAAAAAAAGAAAATAAATCAGACCAAGAATTACATTATTCAAGTATGTGACCCAAGTAAGAGAATGGTGGGAGGGAAGTTTGTCTTCAGTAACCCATGGTTCCCTTAGACAAGCCTGCCTGGGGAAGTACTTCATTAGGAAAGTAAAAATAACCCACCTTCTGCTGCTTGTTCCTTTCACCATACCTCTCATCCCAAAACCACTTTGCCTTTTTAAAGAAGAGGAGTAACCCCGAGCTCCAGCCAAACCCCAGAGAGGAGCAGCGGGATGTAGCTCTCACATGGTCCTTTTTCATCTCAGCAGCTTGGTCCTTCTGACACAATGCAGAAGAGGGAAAATGTCCTTTCTGGGTTCCCTCTCTTTCTTGGCACTGCAGCCAGTAGGCACATGCCCAAAAGAATGCTTACAGCTTCCTATGAAGTGAAGCCATAGGAAATACGTTAAGCCAAATAAAGTTGCACTGTTTGATTTGCTGCCTCTATTCAAATATTTCCATGATCTGCTTCTCCAACACTGAAGTCAGTCAGTCATTTATCTCTGACCATTCCCATTAATCACAAGGGTATGTTTGGTGGGCTGTGGGGCAGATGGGGGCTGGGAGGGAGGCAGCTCAGCTTGCTGGAGAGCAGGATGGAAACACTTGGCTCCCCGATCTTACCACTGCTGGTGCCACTGCTATACCACAGCCCTCAGACTGGGCTGGATGATTCGGAGATTGGGGAGAAGGGTTTGGGGAGAGGGCTGTCTGGGGGAAAGCAGAGACCTGGCAGGCAAAGCTAGCATATGCACTGCAAAATGTCATCTTAGCTCTTTTCCCTCCCTCCTTCCACATACCAGCTTCCCAGAGCACTTCACAAGGGGCTGGGACCAAGCCAAAGGAGCCAAATCAGAAAGAAAATAGGGCATCTGGCACCCGCTACCTCTGCTAAGGACTGCCCTGCCTCTGAAGAAGACCTGTCACACCTGCAGGAGCCAGGCATGACACTGGACTGCATTTAGGAGTCTTAAGTATAAAATTTTACAAGAGGTCATTTTTTCTGCATGCAAAGCAACGTGCAGCAGTTTAGCCGGACTATCTCAGGGTGGTCACCCCGCAGGCTGAGGTCCTGCAGGATGCCTTGCTACTGCCAGGCAAGAGGCACAGGGCAGACACACGTGTGCCTGTTGCTGCACCACCTCCAGAAGGTCCCAGTCACTCCTGCAAATCCCCCACCGGCTGCCCCGCTCTGGTTCCTTCACTCTGCATATCTACTCTGGAGGACGGGATCTTCTGCAGGCGTAAGTTTTGGAGTGTTCCCATTCTCTGGATCTCAAAGAGCTTCCCAAATTTCAGAAACTGAGCAAAGTACCTTTATAGGGTCAATTTTTGAAACAACTGGCGCCTGTAAGGACACATATAAATCCCTGCATGTAGTTCCTGAAATTAGGTACCTTGAGTAAACAGCTTCTCAAGCCAGTGGACAACAATAAAAAAAGAACCAAAAAACCCCAACCTATAAATGAGAGAAGGGGAAATGACAATTGATTTTAAAAAATCCCTTCAAACCAGTGAAATGGAAAAGAAACAATAACTTTACCAAAGTGCCTTGACTACAGTGGTATTTTCATTCTGGTTTGCACACAAGCCCACTATTGATACACCAGGTCAGAAGTCATATATTTCTCTCACTTTGTAGAGCTGAATTCTCTGAATGAATTTGATATCAGAACTGAGCTTTTTTTTTTTGACAAATGGTAAATTCGCATAGATAGCTTTAGGAGAATGAAAGGACTGACAAATACGACTCAAGTTTTGAGTATACACTCTAGCTTAAGAGTTGGAAGAGAAAATACTGACTTTTTCATAAAATAAATTCTGAGTTTTCTCTTTGAAATATTTTAAAAATGTCTTTTAATGGTAAATTTTTGAAGTTTAAAAAAAAGAAGGGAGATAAAAACAGAGAAGAGTGTTTCAGTTTGTCTGAAGCAGAGACAGACATCAACCAACTACAGGCATCCACACCTGGAGATGACTTTTCTGAGGGTCCTTGCTGGAAGATCAGAGGAAAGAGAGAAACTGCTCCAGACAGGAGGTGGCACCTGAGCAAGAATGTGCAGCAAAGGTACAGGGTGCAGTTGCTTCACCAGCCGTCCTCTATTAAAGGCCATGGGTACATAGATTTTTTTTTTTAGATTTTTAGATTTTATCTAATGTTGCTGAGACAGAAACCATGGACAAGCACGATCTTCTGAAAAACAGCACAAGGATTGATCGTGGGGACAGCTAGTATGTGATACGCAGGGTTGACATCCCTATTTAAGATGGGATTGGGATCAGGATGGGGTTTAGGGCAACAAAGTGAATTGCATGTTGATATCATTTCCAAGACTCTAACTCTGGAAATAAACTTCTCCATTTACATCCTTGGGGCATGAGCTAGCTACATGCTTAAGGAGGTGAATTTATATGGCAAGAAAATGAGCTGCATGAACAGCTGAGTTTGATGGAGCAGTTTGTTACAGATATATTTTAACTTGGTCAAATACAAAGTGACATAACCCCACAGGACACCAGATCTGGTGGCAGGCACACCAACATGTTGGGAAGGCAGTGGACAGCAAGCATTCAAAGGCAATCTCTCATGCCCTGTTCACATTCCAGATGTTGGATGTGGCTGGGCTGCTGTCAGTAATTTCCAGCCTGAATCTTTTCCTGGACCTGTGGACCCCTCCCTGGCAAAGACCTAATTAACCCTGAGCTTCTGGGGGAAGCTCTGGCCCTGATTGTTGGCCATTTTTCCAGGGAGAGGGAGTCCCACAGGCCAGGCCCCAGCACAATAATCCTCCAAGCAATCACTCCCCCCAGAGCAAAGCCCACCTCTGTGGCCCATGGAGGCAACTGGCAGCGCAGGCTAAGCTCTGGGTTCCCTGCAGAGGTTTCACTCCAGCTGTGGGACCAGCCTTATCACGGCCGTGCTTTCCCACATCGTGTTTACACTCTTGGGCTTCGTGTGTTTTCCTTGGGCTCCCTTTGGTAAACCTTTGGCTTCAGCGTGTTATTAGGGAAACAAGAGCTTAGTATTAAGTGATGATTATGCAATTTATTCTGACAGCGAAAAACGTGAAAAGGGGAAATTGACATTTGTGATTTTAGTTATGCGCTGACAACTATAATTAATCTTAATTCCAGCAAGAAGCAGATAAGTGAATGTGATGGGAAAACTTGCATTTTCATTGCTGCTGCCTAGGGACAGCTACTTAATCATGGCAATAAAATGGCACAAGTTAAGGAATTCAAGAGGGCAGAAACTTTAAACTAGTTTAAATAAAAATAGAAACAAAGGCATGAAAACACAATGAAATTAAGATACATAAAAGGTACAAATTAATTATACAGAAAAATACCTCTGTACAAGGGTAAAACTGCAAGAGACGAGTTTATAAAAGAAAAAGAAAAATCTTTCTGAAAACCCGGCTAGGGGCAATTGTGAACAGAAACAGGAAAGAGCCGAGCTTAGATACAAAAAACTTTTTACAATATACAAAAATAATATACAAAAACCCCCCTTTTTATTGTTTAAAAACTTTTTATGAAAGTGAATGAAGTTTGGTCTTTTTCATTTGACTTTTGAGGATGAAAAATTGTTTTTTCATATGCCATTATTTTAAAATGAAAATGAATGGTGATTTTGATCAACAAAATACATTAATCATTTGAAATGAAGAAGCCTAAGTCAGTTTTAAACCACATGAAGTAAATCTAGCTTTTTTTTTTTTGTAAGTCCCGGCGAGAAAAAAAAAAAAAAATCTTTCAGCCTATTTCACTTCTATTCATTATATATCAAATTAAAAGATGATACCCACTGCCTTCGGGCAGGAGGACAGACTAGATGACTTCTTAAGGTCTTCTTTCCCTCTGCTTTCTCCTGACTGTACTTGAATGGAATAGGATACATAGTGTTTCCTTTCCCTCTTCCCACAAAGCCTTTTCTCAGGCTTATTTAAAGAATTTGCTGAGCACAGGGAGAGTGCTCGCTTCACAAATAAAGTGTTGACTGGGATCCCTAGCCCTATCCTAACTGAGATAAGAAGAGAAGGAAACCAACTGCTGAGGAACCAATTGAGTGGTGTTACTACCACCCTGCAATTACATCCAAGGTCACGGGCTCCTCCACTGATGCAGATCTGCAGTTTTGGGTACCTTCTTTTGAGGGAATGAAGTAGCTTCTGCCAACTGAATACATCTTAATTTTATGGAATTTAGTTTGTTGCAAGTTAAAGTGAAACTGTATTATTCCCGTAGGTCTTGTTTGGATGTATCCCTGTTCTTGGCCTACAGCTCCTGCAGCTGGTGGAGAGGAAGCCACGGGCCCAGTGCTTTTGGATGTCTCTCTCACAGAACGTGCACCACTGTATGGAGCACTGCTGGCTCAGAAGGAAGCCCAAAGTTGGCCTCATACTTTCTCCATATTTGAAATTTGCAAAAGTTCCCTCTGTGCCATTTTAAAACAAGCAAATCCACACACATATTTACACAGACTCTTCAACCTGCTGGGCTTCTAAATGTCTAATATTAACTCTATCTGACAACTTAGGCATGCATAAATGTCAAGATTGTTTGAAGTCAGCTTGAAATTATAGACCAGGATCTGAAACCCTGCCATTCCAATCACACTTTGCAAATGCATTACATGTCTTATCTTTTTTTTTTTTTCACAACAACTCTCTCCTCTCTGATGAACTGCAATCAGATGGAACAAAAGCTTGCCTTCTGTGAACATGGGCTGACCCTGATGGTCACCTCACCTGTCTAGCACTTGCCCTGTGCCTGTACTGGCATGTCCCGATTCCTCTCCTACACAATATGACCATCCATGGTGCAGTGAAGAGAAAGAGGGTGAGCTATGGCACATCTGCAGTGGAGCTGAACAAGTTTTTCAACGCAAGATAATCCTGTTGGTGTTTTTCAACTGGTTTTTGCTTGGGTAGGAGCAAATTTACTGGGGAGGGGAAGGAAGATGGGGAAGGCAACTAGGGAAGTTTCAGCCCACATCTACCCTGACCCACCTCCCATTTCCCTTTCCAGAGTCCTATCAAGCATTCCCAGTATACAGCAGTATCATGGTTTCTTTGTCGGTCAAAAAGCCATGTGCTATACACAGCCAGTCCGCCTGCTGATCGACTACAGGCACGTGGCTTCTGCCACCATGTGATTCCGCATGCAGCTTGCAGCTGGCCAGATCACAACCTTCTTCGATCTATCGTGTACAGTGGTGTACAGGCTTCTTCAGCAAATATGGCCCAGACTAATGATACTCTGATGATACTGCAATTCTTTTTGTGGTTCTTTTTTTAAGAGAACACTGTTATTTTTTAAGCCAACATGTAACTTAGTTCTTTGAGCCAACTCACTTAAAGAAATCTTCAGACAAATATTCATATGGAGTATCTTGATGAAAGTTTCTCTTAAACTCAGCATTTTTCTTTATTTTCCACTGCCAAACACGATTCCTCATCTCAAATAATCTTCAATTGATAAATTCTATATCCAAACTGAGGTTTACAAAAACCTCCATTTACAGTCAGACTGTGGAAATCCCAACCACTTAAAGTTGCAAGTCAAATGTGGGAAATGGTTTTTGAAAAAATGCTAAATAAATAGCATTTGGATATATTTAGGATAAGCAAATCTGATGCTCCATGGCATAAAGCCAGCCATGTGAACGTCAGGAAGAAATTTCCACTACAGATAATTTCTGTACATTATTGCACAATTAGACAGGTGCTTTGTGTGATGTTTGAGCTTTCTTTGGAAGGAAAAGGTAGTGGTTGTTGCTGAATCTGCTAATGAACATCAGCAGTCTAATCTAGCATTTCATTCATTGCCTCTCTCCTGCAGCTGTCTGCTAAGAAAGGCCAGTAAAAGAACTGCTGTTTTATTTCTTGGGAGTTTCTCTCTGTAAGGCAAAAGACATAAAAAGGACATGAATAAGAAACAGAATCCCCTACCCCTTGCATCCTTCCACTGTGCCACATATGTCACTGTTAACGAAAATGAAGGCCATGTGTTAGTCCATTCAAAGAGATGGGAATGGTCATCTCACGGCAGCAAAATAAGACTTTACAGCTGTTCTTCTTAAAGAAGACTAATTTTAAAGAGGTCACCCGTTCCATCCTGCAAGCCAACTTGGTGGATAAATCAGAATACAAGAAGACATGTAAGTGCTTTGGTCAAAAGCTCTGGTCTCTGTGACATGGCTGGAAGTGAGCCTACCAGTGCTACCAAGCACCTCCTTGTACAGTTCAGTAAAGATATTTTTGCAGGGTTGGAGCTGACAGCCTAATGATCAAGGTATCCCATCTAAGCCATGGCACATAAAGCTTTAATTTCATTCACTTCTGCTTCCAGTATGAGACAAATCTTCACCAGAAAGCATTTAAAAACTGCAACAGAGACAATTGCATAGCAACGCTGACATTCAAACAGTGAGGTGCTTTAATAACAGAATAACAGCTTGATTGAGAAGTCCGATGTTTTGAGACAGATTTAGTTGGAGATACAATGTGATGTGTTAGATCATAGTTAACCAGGTTCAGTAGTTTGTTTAGGACTTCTAACTCCATACTTTCTATACGATTACATGCCCACAAGAAGACACATTAACTTACAGTAACTTGGCCCTTATGGTGTCTCAGCAACCCATTGAAGGAGACTGCATGGTGAGGGAAGGAAAGTCCTTGCTGTATCTCAGCATATAGCTACAAGATGGATCATGTTGCCCACCCCCTTAGGACTGATGGGCTGTCAGACAATTGCCTTTTTCACAGTGGGAACCACTGAGTAGACAAAGAGAAACCATGTAGCCAGTTTTGCAAATAGGTGTGAATTCATTGATGTGAATTGATTTTAGCAGTCTTATACTGTCTCTGAATTTGGCTTATGCCTTAAAGGGAAAGGTGCCGTAGGTATGAAGGAAAGTTATTGGCAAGAACATTTTCCATATGAATCAAAGCCTGTTTTGTTTTAAGATCTGCTGAGACTGACAGCCTCAATTTCTTCTGCAACAACCTTGCATAAATAGCATTAGAATGCAGCATTCAAGTCTACTGAAGCAGCTTACGATTCCATCAGTAGATCCAGAAGAAAAATTAAAAACTGCAAAGCTAGAGTTAGAGCTTGGCAGGTAACTGAAAACAGAACCATTTTCACTGTGGCACAATCTTAAATAACTGTTTGTTTTGCCAAGAACAAAATACAAAAAATCCACCCAACCACATGACTTTGGAGCAATTTCTAGACTGTACAAAGAGCATGGTAGGTGCATTAACTATAAGGTCATTTCTTAGTCTTGTAAGTCACCAACAGGTCTGAAAATGAGAATGTTATCGTTTTGTTCTGGGCTTTGTCATACGCTAACCATCAGGCTTTGGGATGGTCTGATAAGATATTGATAAGATAGAGATAATGATGCTGGTAAGCCTGGTAAGGGACAGAGTAGCTAAAATACTGAAATTCACAACAGTGTTATTGAAGAAATGTGTGCAGAGTCTTCGAGTGAAGATAACCGTCACTACCCCACCATCACCATCCTCAAATCGCCCCCCTCAGAGTAGCAACTTTAATGCTGTAAGGACTGGCTGGGATTCCCTGGTAATTACTTCTGTTCAGGACATGCAAAACTTGCAATATTTGCCAATGCTACCTTGCAAAGGTTTCAGTGTTTTTGACAATTGGAGACCTTGTCTGGTCCAATAGATTTCTTAATCTCAGAAAACATTTCTTTCTCAGCCCAAGTTTTATTTCAGAAGCAGCTTCCTTAGGGAAAGGCTGGCTGTCAGCCCTGGGCATGGTGTATCCTCACTAGTGAACAGACTTTTGGATCTGCAATTTCAGCAGGCCCTGGAGAAAACGCTCCAAGCTAAATGGGTTAAATGTTTCCATCAACATGTATAGCACAGACACATGCAGTTAAAAGACAGTCTGAGCTGATTCAGAGGCCGTGTATATTTCCAAATAAATTCAATTTACTAAGACTGACTCCTAAATGGAGTCTAGTGTCAGTAAGCCCTCTAATAGAAAACTCGCAGTCTTTGTATTTTCCACACTGAATAAGTACCAAACCAGATGGCACTGGCTCTGGGATGCAACAACCAAGTCTCTTTTCTCTGCAGGAACAAATGTGCTGACACTACATAATGCTTACAGGTGTTATTCAATATTACAAACACTAATAATAGACTTTCATCTACAGAAGCCTCTTGCCCAAAGGCCTCTAGGTTCTTGAACACAAAAAAAACTCCAAATATAATTTATGTTAAACAGGCAATATGTCTGACTGACTCATATAGCAGGAACAAAGTATAGGAGAAAACTTAGCGTATGTGGTCACCCATCCGCAATGCTTAGCGGCAACATCAAGAGCGAGGAAGATGCAGCAGCTTTGTCTCCTATTCCCTCTGCTCATGGTGGGAAGAGATTCTCCCGGCGGGGGGACTCAGACAGAAAGCAGCATGGTGCAAGCAGGCTCTTTGCTATGTGGGCAATCCCTTAGAGAGGATCTTGGGCTGTTACTCATTCCCTCTAAAGTATATGCTGACCCCAAGGATTTTTCAGGTTTAGATGTGATCCCAACCTCATAAAATGTTTGGGAAGGGAGCTCTGCAAAGAAGACCTGGCAATCCCTAAGCCTTGGTCTTTGGGTTTCCCTCTGGAAGTGAGAGCTGGATGCCACATTTCAAGCAGAATTAACCTTCCTCCCAGCCCAAGCAATTTGCTCCTTGCAGAGATCTGTGGTGGGCCTGTAACTACCGGTGCTGATGCTGCCTACTTTGAGCAGCAGCTGAGATTGGTTACTGTGGGGTTATGCAGTAACCCATCTTATCCATGTACTCAGCCATGACTCCTTACTGATAGCAGACTAGACATCAGGACACAGCCTGAGAAAGACAAGTTCTTAATGTCAAGAAAAGGTAAAGGCTATTGTATAAACCAGTTAAATCACCTCTTAGAGGAGTAGGTTAGCTCTCAGTTCTCATGCAGGGCTAATGCCCATCTTGGAGAGGATACAAAGAGCTGGATCAGAACTACTAATGACCCCTGTCTATTCCAGATGGGTGAGTTTGCAAGTAGTTTGCTGGCGTAAACCCAGAGACACATAAAGCATCAAGTCTTTAGTATTTACTGGAGGAAATGAATTACAAAGAAGATATTAAAGCAATGTGTCTGCACTCATTTTGCATCAGAAAGATGGAAGGAGTTCATTTCAATCCTCCCTCCCCCCTGTCATCAAGTGTCCTAACACCAGTGAAATCCCTTTCACATCAGGTCAGGCAGATCGCCTTTCAGCGGCTGCTTCCCGCAGCCAACGGGAGAGCAAGGCTGGCCAGGCGGCAGCTGGGAGCTGGGGCAGGCAGCAGGTGCCGAACATTTGTAGATCCTTGGAGTTCCCAGTCCCGGGGACTGGGACCAGGCAGGCAGCAGTGGGGGGAGAGCTTTCCTCAGCTCGTGCTCTGGATGGAGCTGGAGGAACGCTGCCTCGCATCAGCATGTGTGCCCTGGGAAAAGTGGGATAGTTGGATGTGAGGGGTTGCTGGGGCATCTGAGGCAGAAGGTACTGCCAGTGCCAAGCCATTTGAGGCTGCGGGAGAATGAGTGACTCTTGGTTGCGTGGGCAAATATGGGCTAGACAGGGTGAAAGTTGCAGAGTCTGCCCCTCTGCACAGTCACGTCATGGTAGGTCTGTCTGTTGCATGCCCTCTGCAGTGCAGGGTATGTGGGGCAGGATGGGACGCATGCAGCAGAAGTTGTGGTGGATGGGAAAGGGAAGGAATAGCACTATGCTGAGGGTGGCGACAAGGGGTGGTGAACTCACGAGTGGGCAAAGCACCCGCCACATGCCTAACTGCATATTTGCTGCAGTGGCTATTAGGACGTGGTTTTGCTCTGTGCATCTACCTAAACACACATTCACAAACTTGCCTGCTGTCAGCCTGTTTAAACCAGATGTCACGTGGACAGAAAATCTTCTTTCACGTGCTAGGGAACCACTGGCGCAGAGCAATATAAAGTGTAAGGGATGGTGAAAGACAGGCTGGAGGAGCTGGACCCCACCACAACTCTGGCAGTGAGAGGAGCCATGGCCTTGCAGCCCACAGGCAGCTCCTCTGGGAACTCACAGGAAAAAGTGCTCAATACCCTCATCACATAAAAGGTTACAGCAGGATGAAGTGGCTGCCAGGTAATATGAATCCCAGGCACATTTTGCCATTGGTGATAAAGACTAATGCCTTGTAAAATACAGCAGATCAAACATTTGGGGGAGATAGGTGTGTGTTTCTGACATGAAAGGTTCAGCAGAGCTTTGGGAAGATGACATGCTTTTGTGTGCTCAGGGCAGGAAAGGTAGATGGACGCGACAAAAGGTGCAGCCAGTCACAGAAATCTGGTGCCCGCAGACGCTCTTTTGTGATTACACCTTGGTTATTGCAACATCCAGGTGCCTCACAGTACTTAGGCAGGCCAGTTTCCAGCAAATTTTTTTTAAAAAGTGTCCCTGAGCAAATTAAAAAGATGGCTCCTCTGCCTTGGGCAGTCCTTGCTGGAGAGTGCCCTCCTGCAGTAGCACTGCGGTTTGTCCTTGCACTGTCAGATATCAGATATTGGCTGGACCATGAAAGACTGCTTTAATGTTCACTGAAGCTGGATGAATTAAATTTCTGATACCAGCCACCTGCCCATAATAGAGCTGAAGAAGCCATGCCACTGAGTAGGTTTCCAGGGAGTATTAACTAACAATTATTTTTGAGTGTGGGGAGTAATTTTTACATTTTTAAACTAGTCTCAATCCTTACCAACACTGAGAACTTGGAAGAAAAAAATGTTATTGAAACTCTAAAGGTGGATAAGTATTACTGTCTTGGTTGTTACTTAGTAAAACTGGGGTAGAGAGAGTCTTAGGTGGTTTAGAAGGAGCTGTGCTTGCCTTGCATCACCTGCCCTTCTAACAGTAGACGTAGGACTTCCCTGATTTAACTCTCAGTAGAACATACTTGGATGTAAGAGTCATGATTAAAAGGGGCAGCAGATCTTTGGTCTTGACTCATGTCCCACGGGTCATGGGACTGTGGGATGATGCGTCATTGTCCCATGATCTCTTTCTTGGGTGATACTGATTTCATAACTCAAATGTTCCTTGGACCTAACTTATTTTCCCTTATTTTCCCCACTTTAAATTCACAATGACTGCAACTACTTGCACTGCTGCAGCTTCAAGTTCTCCTTGTCCTGATTTCTCAGCTTGACGATTCTTATGGCTGTAAGTTTCAGGCAGGTCCAGAGACAATGAAGTCATGGCAGTAGAGCAGCAATGAGGAACTATAAACATTTTTGTTCAGCTGGGCTCTGCTGTATTTGAAACTCAAAACTTCTGGCAGAGATGGAGGAGAATAATGATATTAAATAGCAGACTCCTACTAAATGTAACAGTGCAAATGGGACATAATATTGAAAAACAGCAATGCTATGCATGGAGAGAAAAACAAGAAACATTGGTACTTAGACTCCAATTCAAGTTACCCTTTAGCACAATAATTAAATTAGAATAACATGAATTGTTTGTTCACTCTGGAAAAAATGAGATTTCTCTTTAGTTCCTCTTGTTCTTATACCAAGGGTATCACTCATGCATCCAAACAGTCTTCTCATTATGTGAGAGGAATATTCATAATTTCACCCTCGTCCTTTGGCCCTCCCTGGCACATATAACAGAGCAAAGAGAATGTGCTTGGCATATTAGTGCCCTAGCAACCAGTATTGCTCATCTTATTAAAGACAAGCAAAAGATGAAACTTTCAGCCTCAGGTTTTCCAAGGTCTGAGGCAGGATCTCTGCAGTTGATCATCTCTAAGGGCTTAACAAGAACTTCTCTGGTTTGGAGCCTATGATGAAATATCCCTTGATATCACATATCAAACTAGACTCCTTTTACCCATGCCAGAGGAGTGGAGCTATCACTGTCCCCTTCTCCTT
Organism: Chlamydotis macqueenii; assembly: GCF_036417535.1. Classification (NCBI taxonomy): domain Eukaryota; kingdom Metazoa; phylum Chordata; class Aves; order Otidiformes; family Otididae; genus Chlamydotis; species Chlamydotis macqueenii. The sequence goes on along the minus strand of NC_141560.1, from coordinate 45,552,919 downwards.
TTTTTTTTTTTTAGGGGTGATACAAACCAGGCCCCAGAATTCCCTCACTACCTAGTTTTTCCATTGCAGAGGACATAAGTTCCTACCAGTCATTTTCCACAGGAGTTTGCTTTCAAAGCACAGCTACTTCTCATTTACACATGGAAAGCCATGAAAGGTGTTGCTGAAAAAAAGAAGAGTCTTGGAATTCTAGTCTTACATTTTCTCATTTGTGGTGGAATCTCTTGTTCCCTTAGAGCCTTGTTTGATCAGTTTGAAAGTGAGAGAAAACACTAATGTTTACCACATACACTCACTTCCAGATTCTTCTGTTTGTATGTGTAGAAGTATCACCAGGAGTCACTGATCTGGGGAGTTTCTGCTTTGCTACAAGGATACCTTGCCACCACAAACGGAAGTTTTTCCTGCGCAGGCTGTAACCTTGCTCACATGGCAGAGCAAGTCACAGGCACTGCAGAGCTGACACCTCTCATCAAGCCATCTTGCTTGAAAGGCGATGTCAATACTATTTCTTCAAGCCTATCTCATTCTGAAAGGATGAAAGGTCTTCAGGGCTCCTCTGAAAAGATAGTACGCTAGTGAGTGTGACACAGTCCCAGCTGGACTGATATTGATGAGAGAAGGGGAGGAAAACATAAGCTACGAGGTGAACCTGTGGTGGCAGCAATTTGTGTGTGGTTACTGCAAGTTTGATGGGTTGGTTTGCAATCTGTAAAGTAAGACTGCAAGTGAACCTCAGCTCTCTATATGGAAACACATCTGCTTGCCCAGCAACCAGGAGCTGCTCAGCGGAGCAGGTGGGCTCTACTGTTGCTAAAGCCGTGCCTGCAGGCAGGGTCTGCTGGCCCCAGTGGTGCAGGCTTGAGTTAAGCATTGCTCAGTTGTTGCTCAGGTGAGTTGAGCAAGCTTATCCTTGCAACTCAGAGGAGCACACCAGAGGTCCCACACTGAGGAAGGAACAGAAGTGGTCCGGCAGTGCTGCTGGTGTGCTCTGCCTGAGAGAAGAGGGGTTATAAATGCAAGCACAACCTCCTAAACAAGGTTGGACTGCTTTCAAAGGCTGTGCTGGAAACATCCCCTCAGTGCTGCGTGGATGTAGGGATGTCAACTCCAGACAACAGCAGCTCAGATACCTCTGCAGTTAGTTCCCTTGCAGGGCAGGAATATCCGCAGTCATCAACACAAGCTTGAGAATAAGTTTTTGTGTAGTAAAAAATGCACGACTGATATGCGAGACATAGGAGAAAGCATTATAGCCTAAGTTTTGACTGAAAAGATATTTTTGATGAAGACTTAACTGAGGAATTAGTAGAAGGGTACAAGATTCTTTTCATCCATGCTTTCTAACTTGCTCTGTTTTGTAAAAAGTCCAGGCCACTTTAGCTCTGAGAAGTCAACCCCCTGTTGGAAGGGCACGAGCCAGAAACCTCAGAATGAGGGCACCCAAAGTGGATAATGATTTACAAAACTTTGGGTAGAAACCACTCTTTCAAAATAACAACTATTACTTAAGAAAGGTGCCTTTTTACACGTTGATGCAGGTCTTTTCATTGCTTTTCATTAAAATTTGAAGTGATAGTAGCAAATCAAGGACACTTTTTTTTTTTCATCTAAGAATGCAGAGGTAATGTTATTTCTATAGAGATCAGAGAACAATCCTACTAGACTTCTGCAGATCTACTTGTTTCTCAAGTGAAAATTACATTTCTTCTGTGCAGGGTGCTCAGATGAATTGCAATGAAGCATGATTTAGGAATTCTAGTTTATCAGTATGATGACACGAGAATGCATTTTTTTTTCTATATAAAAAAAAATTAATAGTCTGTAGTTCCTGTTTCAAAGTTAGAAGGAAAAAAAAAACCTTAGCCTTTTAGATTTGGTATTTTTCGGTTTTGACTGTTCAGTTCCAGTCAGTGATGTTGAAAATTTATTCCCAGAATTGGTAATGTTGATCTGATCTTCTGACCTCCAAGCTACAGTGCTGGACATACGCTGGAAACTGTCATAGGAGATACCTTATAACCAGTACAGCTAATAAAAGGTCCTTTTGTTGCAGGAATCTTTTTGTGTAAACTGTAAACTCTTCTCCGTTTTTCCTTTCCCTTGTGGGTGGTCAGAGCTGGAAGTAAAACATAAAAAAAAAAAATCAAACCATTTCAAATGCAAGGAATTTTGAGTTCACAGACTGTAGCTCATTGTCACTAACAATTTCCTCTGGAATGGTGAAGAGAGGTTTTTTTTTCTTTATTAGAAAAAGCGTCTTTTCTGTATCTATTTTTTGGCTTGCAATATTAAAGAGATGTGCACCATTCAACAGGCAGAAAAGAAAATCTTTTAAAAAATCTAGTTAAAATCTGTAGCTTAAGGAAATACTGCCTTCCTCCCTCTCCCTCCTAATACCAACAATTTTTCCCACAATAACATCTTCTTTCTGCTGAAAAAGAAGCCCCCAAATTTTTCCATTTAAAAAAAGACATTTTCTAGAATTCAGTGCTAGGGCACATTTTGCCTTGTAAACAGAGGTTAAGAGAGTTCCTGTGAGCAGAACATTTGGAACAACAGCACTCTGTTCAAACTTCTCTTTAGAAAAAAATGTAAAACCTAACCAGTCATTTTCCACTGTTAAATGAAGTAAGAGCTGCCACCTGTTTCCCAAACCCAGTACTATCTGTATTGCACAATAATTCTGGAGAGCATGACACACGTGGTAGTGGGGCTGCTGGGGAAGCCTCCAGTCCCGCTGTTCCCTGCACGGTCACCCCCAGTCCTGTCCTTGCTGGGTGCAAGCAGGGCCCTGGCACCGACTGGGTCAGAAAACAGTCCTGATGCTCTGTATTCACAATATTCATGAGTTGTTCAGTGGGGTCCTGTGCATCCTTTTTACTCATACACATGATGACACTACTTCTGCTAACCCAGAGAAAATTACTCTATGGACGTATATTTTTGGTTATCTTCTCCAGATTCCTAACTGACTCCAGTTAAATCAAAAGAACACTGATTTAAAGCAGGATGAGAGTTACACGTTTTCTGATTTGCTTATATCACACCTTAAAATGTTCTCCTTTCTGCCCAAGGTGCTCATGACAAATGTCAGAGCCACTGACACTCCCAGTTAGGTACAAAACTGACATCCCTTTGTGAAGTCACTTTCTGTTATGTTGAAAAATTGTGTCTCATCCTTACTACACCATCTGGCAACAGGACTTAAACAGCTTACCAAAATAAAAATTATTCAGTTTTTAAACACAGTTTCTGATGTCTTGACATGATCTTGGAGGCAGAGGGGAGAGGCACATAAATCAGAAGGAATGGAGTCTTTCCTCTCTTCATCTGAAATAGAAAAATCCTGAGGAAGTAGAAAACTAAATTTCAATAAACTTAGAAAAGTAAACCGCAAACATTATTTCCTTGTTTCTGTACATTTCCATCTTTGCCTTGCCCTTGACAGAAGAAAGTAGATTTGTAATTCATCTTTTGATTACAGTTTATTTAATTAGATATAATTTATTGTGCTCTCTGCAGGAAGCTGACATACCCAATGTATATTGTTCTTTCAAGTGTGGTGGATCAATATACACCCTCAGTTAAACACCCTGAAAATATGCCTATTAAGTATATTTAACTTGGGGAGGGCACTTTTATTTGAAAAATCCAACCCTATTCCTACTCTCCCTCCCTCCCCAAATATGACCCAGAAGTTATTATTGTTATCTTTTTTTTTAATCAGAGGAAGCATGGCCCAAATTAACCAATGCGACTGAACACGCAGATATGTTTCCTGCTTCCTTCCTCCTCATTATCTCACTTTTGTGAGCTCAGGAATATGCCCACCAGAAATAAACAGGTCTCAGCTGCAAGCAGCTGGCTCTCTACTGCTGCAAGAAGTCCCAGGCCAGGGCTGAGAAACTTTGTGTGAGAGTGGGCCAACTGCTTCTGCTCTTGCCTTTGCAACATGCTAAAATTCTGTGTGTGGGCTTTGATTCATGCACCCTATTGGAGGCAGTCCTAGGAATTTTTCAGCAGCTTCAGATAATTAAAAATGAATAATGCCTTCAGCACAATAACCCTTGTGCTAATAGCTTCGATATTAAGCTACATTCCTTTTACTTTGCCCTTACACTTACAGATTCTTGCATTAACGTTGCACTTCCTAACTGTGGAAGTGGTTAGGGAGAAAAATGGAAAAGTTAAGGCATCTGGCTACAAGAAACCAGAGCATTTGGTATTTGGTGATGTGTGAAGGCAGTGTGGGACACCGATAAAGAGACTGCTTGGCTTTTTCTAGTAAAATTATTGCATTGAGTCAATTAACAATGATAACTGTAAACTTATACACAAAAGTGTTAATGCTGCTTTGTCACCAGGATTGAAAGGGCAAACTGCACTGCTCAGCTCTGCTCTCCCACCAAGATGTCCATGTGTATCAGCGCTCTCCTCTGCAGCCCTCCACAGGACAGCCAAGCCAAGCTCAAATGGGAGGAAGACCTTCTGCTGTGAAGTGAAAATTTTAGGTCCCAGTTTCAAAGACAGGAGTGGATTTTAAAGGCTTTGCTATAGCTTTGGCATGGCATTAACAGAGCTGGTGGAGCACGCTCAAAGCTCAGAGTGGTGGGGGCCTTGGGAATTGCTTATGATACATGATCAAGTTTCAATATCAAATTCACACAGACCATAAGAATAGTCTAAAATCTATGCTATTTGATATTATTGTCAGAAACACATCAAGGAGAGCTCTGAACAGAGCAAGAGAATCATTTTGGTTGCACAAGAAGGAAAGGATTATTTCAATCATCAGGAACACATGACAGCAGAAGGATATGGAGGAGGTGTCTCAGCAGAGATGGAAAGAAGAAAAGCCTCCAAGTACTTGGACAGAGAGACCTTGAGGGAAGCTGCTCTCAGCAACAAAGGAAATTTTGAACCTTACATGAACAGGGATGGTAAGAAAAATGAAGACTATTCTTATTTGCATGTTGCATAAAGATTGGAGGGAGGGGAACAGGTCAAAAAGAAGAGTAGTAGCAATAAATGTTTTTATTCATCAGTGTAGGAAGTATTTTGAGTTTTCATAGACTGGGCCTTACCTGAAAACATGTATTTCTTTCCTCTGAAGAGAAGCCCTACTCCAGTACATCTGTAACTGATTTCTAGGAGAAGCCAGAGGCGGTTTGCTGCACTCCTGTATGAGATGCACCTGTGAGAGGCCCACAAACCACCTTAATAAAAGCGAGCATAAAAGTGGCCATGGGCTTATGCAGTGGGGAACCCAGATGGAGGGCTGAGATGCATGCTGGTGTTATTTACATCAGCTGAGCCCTTCTGGTCCAGCATGTGTCCTCAGTCACCACTCAAACGGGGTGGCGTGTGCTGGCTCATATTTCCTGCCTGGAGCTCGAGCCCTGGGTACCTCCCCAGGTGTGCTGTGAGTTTGGGGCAGCCAGATGGCTTGTTTGGTGTGCAGCAAGTTGCTCATTTGTGTGCCTGAGCCCTGTGTCTCTGCCTGAGAGGATTTCAGTGGTGCTATGTGGTCAAGAGAAGCCACAACTATTCATCAGCAGCAAAATTTGTTTAGTGTTATATGCTGCTGTCTTCTGCACGCTACACATGATAGAGAGACCTTGCATGCAGGTGGAGTTTGGGTGCCTCATGTTCATCCTCCATGAGTCGGTGAGTGCTGAGTTTGGGACAGCAGCCAGTGCCACTAGAGGTCTCACAAATTATTTTAAACCTTGTGAAGGCCAGCTGCTGCCAACATCCTTAATTTACTGAATTTTGAATTGGACTCTGATTTGCTTCACCCTTGCTGTCTGATCTTGTCCATGCCACCAAAGTCGTCTTCCTTATGATCTTTTGAATGTTTCTGTTTAGGTATTTTCCTTCGTGCCCTGCGCCATGGCTGCAGCCTCGCAGATGAGTGCCTCAGGTGGGGAGGATGCTGACTAGCTTGCAGAGGAGTGGCCTCAGACAGAAGCTTGGCGTGGGGAACAGTGTGTGCCTCAAAGCTGATCAAGCAATTAGCAAAATAGATTGAGAAATGAACGAGGAGGAGGGGGACATTAAGCCACTTTTTTTTTTTTTTTTTCCAGTACATTGGCAGGACAGTGTTGCCAGCAGGTGAATAGTAGGTAGATGAAATATCAGATATCTATGCAGAGACATTAGAATGAACTGAAAAAGATGCAAGGAAGCTCTTTTTCTCACTGGCTTTGATCGTCACTGCATATCATCACTGGAGGATTTTTTCATCCATTTCAGTTCTTCTCAGGAGACGCTACATATCTTGAACAGATACAAGGAGACTTCACTTGCACATCCCTTCTGATCTTTGCCGTAAAATGGTACTCATCTCCCTGTGCTTCCACTTATCCTAATATGCTCTCATTGAATGGGTCCCATTCAGGACTCCTGGCTTAGGAAGGGAGTAGTGCAACCAGGAGGCCCAGTCTCAGCAACTCTTCAGAAAGTTTTTTGGATGAGATCTCACTCACTGAACACCTCACAGCATTTGCTGGAAGCCACTGTGGCTGCAGCTGGGTGGTTGCTCCAGTGCCCAAGAGCAGAGGGTCAGCACTTGGGGATGTTCATTCCCTGGAAGATGCACCTGTCTTTAGTGACAGCAAAGACATGGTGCTGTGTCTTGTAACCAGAAGCCCTTTAGCATTCATTCCAGGGCAGCCACTCAGTCCAGGGAATACACAGGCAAAGCTAGGCTCAGAAACCAGGACTGGCCACCTGGTCTAACGTGGAGGTGTTACAAAAGTGGCATATGCAAAGACTTTAGTCAGAAGCAGAGTTTGGCCAACAGCAATGGAGAATTTCTTTAGTCAGAGAGATTCCCAAGATCATGCATTCAAAAATGTCCATCATTGCAGTGACCAGAGGCCACGTGTCTGTTCGTGCTACGCCAGACTGAAAAGACACAGCGAGCCCAGAGGAGGGCCATGAAGAAGATCAGAGGGCTGGAGCACCTCTCCTATGAGGACAGGCTGAGAGAGCTGGGGCTGTTCGGCCTAGAGAAGAGAAGGCTCCGGGGAGACCTTATGTTAGCCTTTCAGAAGTTAAAGGGGTCTTATAGGAAAGATGGGGAGAAACTCTTTAGCAGGGCCTGATGTGATAGGATGAGGGCTAATGGTTTTAAAATAGAGGAAGGTAGATTCAGACTGGAAGTAAGGAAAAAAAGTTTTAAAATGAAGATGGTGAAACACTGGCGCAGGTTACCCAGAGAGGTGGTGGATGCCCCATCCCTGGAAGTGTTCAAGGCTAGGTTGGATGAGGCTCTGAACAACCTGATCTGGTTGAAGATGTCCCTGCTCACTGCAGGAGGATTGGACCAGATGACCTTTGAAGGTGCCTTCCAACCCAAACCGTTCTATGATTCTATGATTCTACATGCATTGAGCAAAAGCACTGGCCCAAAGATGAGACAAAAAAACCCCTCAGAGATTTGATACCGGGGCAGACACAGCAGTAATGTGAATGAGGAAAGATTGTGATGCTATGTGGTGGTTCCTGTGTTGCATTAGTGGGACACAAGCACAATGTTGAGGGTCACTAATGGCAATGCTCATATCCTCTGGCGTCCAGATAAATGCTCCAGGGAGACAGGGTTGGGGCAGAACCTGGAGCAGAGCTCAGGTCATCTTCACCCCCGCCCTCTGCTTGGGCCTGCTGTTTGTCAAACTTGTTTTGATTTTCTGAAAAATCTCCCTGTACAGATTACCCTGTACCATGTTGCCACACTATCAAACAAAACCAGTTTATTGCTTTCAGTTTTTCCTGTGCTTCATGCATACGTGCACACAAGTGTTTTGCAGTTATTTCATAGCTCCTGGCCTTTTGTGGGGCACAGGCTGCAGAGCACCACTCTAGCCTTTGGTTCATGCTGCCTCCAAGGGACTTACATGGACACTTCCAGTCTCCCCCATCTAACTGTTAGCTAACACGTGCTCGTAGCTGTACATGCTTCCTGTGTGAGTGTGGCTCCTATGCACACACGGCTCACAAAGGACACATTGGCCTTCTCTTGCCCTGCCACGCGCTCCTGGTCTCCCAGTGCTTTGGCACCCAGAGACAGTTTTCTGGACAAAACCTCATGCAAGTCCTCCCGAGAGCCTCTACGCACCTCGCTTTTTCCTCATCTGAAAAGAAATCCGCTGCATTTGGAGCATTTCCTCCCCGCTCCATGTGATTCTGATTTCACTAATTAAAGTTAATCTGATAAAGGAAGGAACTGCGGAGAAGAATAAGAGCAAAAAGGCAGGCAGGCAAGCAAGGGTCACCCAGCACGCCACAGAGAGAGGGCTTTGTGGCCGGGGAGCCGCGCTGCTGCAGGGCACGAAGGGAAGCGGCGGGCTGAGCCACTTCATCTGTTTGGCCCATGGGCTGGGGCTGAACTGCTGGCCACCCTGGCTGCCCATCCTGACCTCCTCGCTGCCCTGCAGCAGAACCAACACTTGCAAGGTGGGATCTAATGAAAGGCATGAGGGAACAGAAGGAGTGCTTCTGCCTCCTGATCGTATTTATCCAGAACAAAATACGATGCAGGCTGGCTTGGGGGATAAGTAATGGATAACAGAGCAACTTCTCATCTCCAGGCCCCTAGCCCGACCGGTGCCTGGAGGGCAGTGCTGATTGAAATTCATTGCCACCTGATGGTGGTTGAAGGGTTTTTGTAGGAAATGAATGCTTGAATTTCAGGATAAAATGTCCCCTCTGTGGACAAAATGGTTCCTGGGGTAAGGAAGCAGAGAGTGGGAGCAGTGTGTGGTGATTAATATCCCCAAAGACGGCTAAACCACAGTTCATGGCTTTGCCGTGGACAGAGCTACTTCCTTCCAACTCTCCTAACAACACTGCTGGGTGGAAAAAAACACTTTGGCGTGTAACAATCCAGCTCAATGTGAAAGACACCTGCCAAGGTGTTCTGTCTCTACCACTCAGAGCAGGCAGGGCCACAACATTCAACTTCATTGTTCAACAGGTGGCAGCTACCTTCTCCAAAGAGCATCCCAGGATCCTTGTGTCCAGCAGGTTTGAAGTGGAGATCTTCAGAGAGAAATGGCTGCTCAAGCCACACACATGAATGCATGGAATATCAGAGACTGGTAACTGGAAAGCTAGGAAATGAGGTAAGCTCACCTTACTTCAGTTTTGAAATTATCTTGATAGTGTTTATGTGCTGGAATTAATTTGGCTGAGGACAATGTGGTGAATCGATCTAAAGGCACCAGGGATTAACTGTATCCAGCTTCTGTCTGGGCAGCGAGCAGCCATAGGTAAGGTAGAGCAGGGAGCAGAATGGCCTCTTGCTCCAAACATACCAAGAGAGATGTTTGCAGAACCTCTCTGCTGAGGCACAACATTCGCATGCAGCTAGAGATTTACCACTTCTCTGCTTTCTTTAAGTGGCTGCTACATACATCGATTTCGACAGCACCCCTGCCCCTCCTCTGCAAACCCCATTCATCGTTAACTTGTTTAAATTAAACACAAGCACGGACAGGAACAGCAAGCAGCCATCTGTTTTATTAGTGCTTCTACTTCAAATGTCAGTCTTAGTCCCTCCTTGCTGAGCTCTGATCTCTCATGACAATTTGATTAACTTTACATTTCCTTTTATTGTTGGAGAAACATTTGGAAAATCTTAACATATCTTACTGGCTGATTCTGAGACCAAGATGGTGATTATGTCCATACTTAGCATCATCCATCTAAATCAGGCATCTGACAGTCAGACCACCTGAAAAACGTGTCATTCCCAAGAAGTTCATGGGCCACAAAATGTTTCCTACTTATGAATAATGACAGGACACTCCTTTTTTTTTCTCCTTACAGCAATACTTTAACTAGGAACTGCTTAAACATCTTCATTAGAAGGACACAGGCTTCCAGTTTGGACCGGTTTGCCCAGATAAGAGCACCTTCTCAGCTCCCACCAGCTAGAAATTGGTATCTGGGTTTTTCCAAGAGCCATATTCCTGCAGCAATCCGCTGATGGGAACACACCATTAATGAGGGACTGCCAGTACTTGACAGATCCCAGGGAAAAAGATGCCCCATTTCACTTTGACAGAACAATTCAGAACTTTTTTCCCCTTTCCTTGTGCTCAAGCTAATCTAATATGGTCTCAAGCCTCTGGCACATACTCATCGCTTCATTTCTGCTGGCCTCTGAGCTTCTGGATCTTGGCTCAGCCCCAGAGTGTCAAGGCACCAGTGGAAAAGGCTGGAAGTTAGCCTGTTTTTTGTCTTTTTGTTTCAAGACCAAGATCAGAAATAGAAGGGGTAAGAACCTAATGGAAAAAGTCTGGTTTCCTGGTGGTTTTAATAGAGTTAATTACCTGTAGATATTTAAATTCTTTCCCTGGCACCATTTTAATTGATTTGAAGGTGTAGATTCTTGGTCATTCTGAAAAACCACACCACTTGCCTCTATTTCTGAGGGCATTAGGATGACTTCTTCTTCCGGAAAAACTCAGATACTGCAGTTCAGCTGATGTCATTAAGCCATGATAACTATCACATGCCAGAGTCATCTATTCGCCTATTCAGTAAAATCCAAAACTAGCACTAAGATACTGTGGTCATCCAAGAACATGGCTGGGAGGCTTGGTCTCAGGTCCCAGTCCATGACATAAACTCCCAGGGTCTCAAGCAGTACAGAGTATTGAGGGTCTCATAATAATTTCTGTAAAAAGTTAAGCCTCATGTCAAACTTTGGGACATATAGGTTGTACAGCATACCAATGCCCATAGTTTCCTGTGTGATTTGCAGCTGCTGCTGAACACCACAAGTAATTAATGATGGTATCTGGATCCTTCTGATGGAGATCTCTATTAATTTTCTTCTATTCTGTCATTTTCAGCCCCTAGTGAAGTCCTGCTGCAGTTCTCAGATATTTCTAATCTCTCCTAAGGAGAGCTACCATTTCAGGCTCTGAAAATGAGCAGTTCTGTTCCCACTCAGGCTACAGAAAGAGAGTCGTCAGCACTTCAAAAAACAGAGGCTTTCCTTAATGAAATCTCATTTCAATCTACCAACCTGTCCCAAAACAACAATCTTCTCTCCCATTGCCAGGCAAAGTACTGCTTATATCGTCTGAGAAATGTCTGGCTTCTCCAGTAAAGAAGAGAAAGTGAAGAAAAAGAAAATGAGATAGAGGAGAATTGTGAGTAGCTATAAAATAAGAGTTGCTGGAATTTATTATAAACAGACTGAGACTCTTTCTAACAATTCTGCAGCCCAAACTTCTGCAACAGAGAAGCCTAGACCCTTAAGAAGCATACAGGCTCCTTATACTTGCAAACCCAAGAAAGCATGCAACGAAAGCTGGAATCTGGGTCCGTGTCACCAGCTCTCCCTGCCCGTAAACCACAGGCCCAGTCCAGCATCTTGCTTTCAGTAGTATGGGTGCTGGAAAGAGTCCAGCGCCTGCTGTCCCAGGGAAGTGGTAAAACCCCATGTGCTGGTTAATGCACTGCCTCTTACGGCCCGTGCAGCAGGTGAGCAATTATCACTTGCAGCCTAGCTTAATGCTTTACAAGGCCCGAGAGCTGTTTCCAATTAGTCTCAGTATACCATGGAAATTAACTCATTTGTGTCACCTTGGCTTGCAAGTGCACTGTTAGGAGCTGATGAAACAACTGGAATTGAGTACAGGTGGCACCTCCCCTCTCCTCCTGCTCCTTGGCACTCCTTGCACGGGATCCAGAGGGGCTGTATTTCATGGAAGAAAATACAGATGGAAAAACCAGCTTGATCCGTAATCAGGACCTGAGGGAGGATTGATCCATCCCCAGAGTTTTGTCTCCATGGCATTTTTCCAGACTGATTCTCTATGTCCCAAGAAACAGTCTTCCAAGCACTTCCCTTTGGATTATTTAGTAATCTCATGAGGCTCCTCAGCATTCGGCCTGTAAAAGCCTCTCTTAATAAAGAACTGTGTGATATGTGTATATTATCTGTGGGCCTTCTTTAAGGTATTATGAGCCCATTCGAAGCCTGTTGTGAAGGCAGCACCATTCCATCAAGCTCACTGCGGTGTCATTGCTGCCAGGCATTTTCTTTTAAAAGTTGATATCGGGGCTAAAATTAGGCTAAATACTTGCGGAGATCATTCTGTGATCTCCTAATACAACTTCAGTGCCTATGAATGTTGTGCTTATCAAAGGAAGGATGATCTCATGGATGAAGACCAAGAGGACTGAGAAGCGCTCAACTGTTTTCTGAGCTTTGCCATAAAAAGTCCTGTGTAATTTTGAGTACATCACCTCATCTCTCTCTGCTCCAGTTTTCTCCCTTCAGAGGTTGCAGTGAGATTATGGAGATAAAGATATTGTAATTGTAAAGTGATTCTTGGGCAATAGTCATGAAGAGAAGCATTTTAACTTCAACGTTTAAGAGATTTCTTGCTTTGATATCTTCATTTTGAGCTTGGCAAACTCTGCTTATGTGAGCTCCTTATAGCACCTCATTCTGATGAAAGGAGACAAGCTGTAAGCTGAGTGTGATGGTGTAATTATCTGTAAAACAACTGATTGAACTTCTAGGATAGTGCATCTGTATGATAAATTTGGAGGAAATATAAATTAAAAGCGAAATCCAGCCCTCATATGGAAGGATACAATTCTGTTGATGACCTGCTTATAAGATGACTGAAGAAGAGACGTGGAGTTCTTTGAGAAAAAAAAAAAAGCAGAATAGCATAAAATCAGAACTGAAAATTTACACCCAAAATGCACTCCACAAAACAAATATCAGACGCTGAGTGACAGCTTGCTCAGCCAGGGGAAAGGTGGGTCAAAAGCACAATATTCCCTAGGGAAACACACTTCAGTTCATCAGAATGTGTACTACATTGCACTACATTAGCACTCGTCATTACTTCCAGCAGCTAATGAAAGTTAATTACACCGAACTTAAGAGTTCGTTGTAGCAGTGGAGATCGGTGCTGCATTGTGTTAACACAGCAGGAGGCATTGCCTGCCCTGGAGAGTGGCCAATATCTAGTACATGGCGCAGTTTTCCCCACTTTGGAGATGCATGGCTATTGAGTAATGTGCTTAAGGCCATACACTAAACTTTTACTAAAAGGAAGGAGCTTTAAACCCTGGGCTCCTGCCTCATGCTGTGAACATAACGTCATCAGCTCATGTAAGGATGGCTGTGGAGTTCCGAGCTGCAGATAGGTAACCAAAGATTTAACCTGAATTCCCAAGAACCTCTTACCATTTGATCCCCTGGGTTTCCCTGTAGGCAACACGTAGCTGCAGAGAGCACAATTCACCTGGGTTTTAGCACTCGCAGGAACTAAAATGCCACAGCAGCATCATGGAAGGCGCGCACTCGTCACTGCAGCAATTGAATTAGCGCAGTAATGACAGACGGGGGCTTTTGAAAAACACAGACCAGCGGGAGAGCTTTCGGCAGTGAAGGGCTGGACCCCGGGGGTGGCTCTGCACCGGGGAGCGGCTGCGCGCCCGGGGAGGGGAGCTTCCCAGAACTGGAAATGTCAAACTGCTTCCTAAGGAGAGTCGGGCCTGGGCCCAAACCCAAAATGTCAGGCCAAATCTGAACTGCCCCAAATTTGGATCTGGATGTGAAATCTGTGGCTTGGGACCATTTCTGGTTTATATTTAAAAAGCTAATTGTCTTTGCCATGGGTAGCTAAGTATCACAAGAACGGACATGGAAGCAGCAGATTGAAATCTGTAGGGATCCCATTTTGCAGTAGTCGAAAAAACCCTCCTTTCTTAGATGCAGGGAACAAGCGTTGCCACATCTGTGAGCCAGGGAAAATCACTGGAAACTCTGGAGTGAATAATTATACACAAATGTTTACAAAAAATAAATAAGAAGAATGTATGCATGAGTCAAGAATAACAAATGACATGTGGCCAAAACCCTGAATAGCTACTAAGGCCCGTGACTGGGATATGCAATTTTCACATCATTTGCAGCCTTGGGCAGCTAGAAAGGGTGGTTAGGAGATATTCGTATACAACGGCTGCTCAGTACCTGGTATTTATAGTAAATTTCCAGTGGCCGAGGAAACAGATCACTAAAACCCAGCCAGGGAAAGGATGGAAAAAGGCCAGGAGAACCAGTTTTCTGGGTATTCCTCTCCAAGAGAGAGGTCTTCGGCAATATGAGTGCCTCCTTCAGGTCTCTGTATGCACAAACCCAGACTCTGGCTTTCGTTGCTGTCCCTGGCTTGCTTCACGGCCCTTCGTTCAGTTCTCGTCTCAGACACATCTTCCGTGTCTTTTTCTTCCAAGGACTGACAGGTCTCATCTCCCAACAGATATCAGCTTCTTTGTGCATTTGCTCTGAACCCATCTATGCATCCCTGCAGGATGGGCTCCGTCCTTCAGAGCCTGCAGGACTTTTGCTTTGGTTTCTATGTTTTGCAGAAAGCAGCTAAAGCCTGAGCTTGTGGTGGCCTGGCCAGCTTGGGTTCCTCAGGGTTCCCACCTATTTGCAGGATCACCGCCCTATCTAGGGGCTTGCTTCTCTCATGCAGACTCTCAGGCTTGCCTGATGCTAATCTTGACCAAGAAAAAAGTACAGAAACGGCATGTGAGCAGAAGAGATCTTGTTTCTCCCACTTCCCGAAGGAGACGTAATAGGGACGTCAGCTGCCTTGTGCCATCAACATCATCTCACTTTGTAAGTGGCCTGCCCCCAGGAGAAGGAGTCCCTCGGTGGTTTGCTGTTTCCATGGATGAAGTCATGGGTACCCAGCAGAGATCAGAACAGGCTGTAAGCTCTACCACCTCTCAAGGAGTGTGAGAAAAGCAATTCTTGCTCATCTTTTTGAGTTACAGGAAAGCGGTAACTCTACAGGCCTCTGTTCATGCTCAGTAGCAGATAGCTGAGCTTCTGGAATAGGACAATATGCCTGAGCTCTTCTTGGCTCCTTCCAGTATATTACTGGGGACCTATTTACCATTTACTGGTCCTATGAAAAATAACAGAGAGAGAGAAAAGCAATTTGGGAACTATCAAAGTGAGTAGCTGTAGCTTTTACGGAGCTGTTTTTATGAGAGATTGTTTCCAGGTGACTCTTGGCTGGCGCAAGGGTTTGCTTGCCACAGAGCAAGTCAGTCTGTGGAGGGAGCTTGGGGCAATCAGATGAAAGCCACAGCCTGCTTTCCTCTTGTCCTGGGCATGCGCTGGCACTCAGACGGAGCAGCTTGGTGAGAAGCTCCTGGGTGATTTGAAGCAATTACCTCCCTGCTTATAAAAAATATATTATACATGTATATGGAGAAGGGCTGTTGACAGCAAGTCGGAAAGGAAAGCAGAACCATATCTGCCTGTGGAACTGGGCTGCAAAAAAATGATACATTAGGATGTACATTGCAGGGATTTCCCCTTGTTATTGCACAGTAACAGGGCCCATTGCACACACGATTTGCAGTATCTAGGTAGGAAAGCATGCAGGATGTAGCAGCCACATAATACTCTTCACCTCCTCCAAACTCATAGCTGACTGCGAGAGGACAAAATGACTACAAGCTGCATCTGAAAGTAAACAGGGTGTTTTTAATGGCGATCTGACTGCGAGGTTGTTGGGCAAGAATTCAGTTTTTGCTAGAGATGGGCATGATCTAAAGTAAGGCAGATCTTGACTGGATTCCATCCAAAATTAAATGCTATTTTGGTCTGGGATTTTCAGCCAGACCATTTGAAAGACTTTTCTGACATTCAGGGTGAGATGCAAACACCTTCTCTTTTCTACCTCTTTTGGCAACTAAGTTCAGTAGACATGCACACATACATATGCCCAAATAAAAAATCCACCCAGAGCAACAGACCGCCCTGCAACCCCCTCCATCGCTGTAAGACTGCAGAATGCGATTGCCATCTGTGTGATCTCTTGCCAAACCACCAGTGCTAACAGGGCTTCTCTGGTAACCGTGCTGTGAAATGCAGGAGCTTCTGCTGGAAGACGCGCCCCCCGCCCCGGCATGGTATCAGTGGCTGGGCTGAAATGGTTGGGATCCAGTGTACATACTCAGGGCTGATGTTAGTGAGACATGGGGGCTGGAAGATAAGCCACCCAGATGTCACTCTGTTATCGTGATGCATGGTTCAACACATGCGAGGCTGGATGCTTCAGGGGAGCAGGGGCCTACAGCATTCCTTTCTCCATCTCTCTAAGACCGAGCTCTAATGAAGGGACGGTGGCAAGGAGCATCGTTGCTCATTTAAAAAGCACTTTTAGAAAGACAGACAATTTTGAGGTCAGGCTTATTCTGCAAGTTAGAAAAGTTTTGTGGGCTTTTCCATTTTTATATACACTTTTTAATTTTCTTATTTTCCATTCCATCCTTTCTTTCCCTTCTTTTTCCACCTTCCTCAAATATCTTCTTTCCATTTAGGGAAGGCAGAAGGATGAGGTAGTTTTCAGAGCCAAAAGAGTGCAAAATTGACAGCCAAAAAGGAAAAAGTACAATATCTCTCCAAGCCCATACCTCGTGATTTCTTAGTTTCGTTGAAATAAAAACCAAAAATCCCCTCATTATTACTGAAAGTAATCCTTAGTTTTCCAATAAAAGAAGGCCCTAAACTACACCATTTTCACCAAAAGGAAAATAAAAACCCACTAAACTAAAAAAACCCTCAAGATGTAAGAGAGACCCCTTTTTTAATGGAATAAACCTCTAAAAATTTTCGGCTACTTCTAGGAGCAATGATTGACTGCTGCTTTTATCTGAAACCTGGACCTGGTTTTTAGTTTGGCAGCTTTAAAGCAGACAGCAGAACATACTGTCTACAATACGGGGCACGTGAGAGCACAGCGGGCAGGAGGCAATAGCCAGATTTCCCAGTCCTGGTACTTAGAACTACCTGGATGATAAGGAACCTGCTAATTACTGGCATAATGGTGCATATTCTACCTGCTTCATCAGACCCTGTGGGCATGGAAGCCTTCTGTTTTCTGTGGGAGGAAGACCCAAAGGATGGGAAAAGAGGATGAAAGAACATTTTAGTCCCAACAGAGGATGCTGAGGCCAGTCCAGCATCTGCTCCTGCAGTGCTCTCTGGGCAACAGTGCTGTCACATCATCACCATGGCTTGTTCTCCTCCACATTCATTATTTGGCATCTCTTGACAAAATCAACCCATCCTGAGAAAAGCTCCTTTTGCTATGTTCCTAAATTTAAGAGGCAAGGTCTTGTCCTACTGAAAATCAGTAGGAGCATTCCCACTAACTTTCTTTGGGCTGAGATTTACATTTAGCCCTGGACCTCAGTGCCTTTGAGAGTGTCTCCTGCTCCATGGGCAGGACTATATTGTCCCTTGCAGGCACCTCCTGCTCCCACAGTGATGTTGTTAGGTGAAAATCCCTCTTCCCTTGTTGTTCTCGCTGTTTTCTGGTATTGTATCATTTTGCAGTTTGTGTCAGTACCAAGTGTCAAGTGGCCCTTTTCTTTTATTTCTAATCTCTCCAATACTCAGTTGTTTATCTTAACCATCCTTTGTGATGCTTTTGGCTCCTCTTCTTGCAGCAGCGCTTCACTTCACTGTCCTGTCCTGTACATCAGCTGTTAACATGAGTGCATAAGCTCATTCGGGCAGGGTCTCTGCCACCCAGGATCAGTAAATTGCTGGAATTATGTGTCACTAAATACAGGGCCAAAAAGCCCTGATTGTCCCTGGCTGTTGAATTAGTATTGCTGCTGGATTGTCATGGAAGAAGAATTCAGCATCGTCTACTTTCACCTTTCGCTGCTTGCCTCTGCACTGTGCCTGCCCACACAGCTGAGGCTGAAAGCGCTGTGCCAGGTTTTGCACTGTAGCGGGTCCAGGGTCTTTGTCTCATCCCCTGCAGACAAAGAGTTAACTCCCTCTCCAACTCTCCTGCAAGAGGAGGATTTAGGAGCGATTGTAGCATCATTCCTGAGGCATACCCAGATGCTCAGTATTAACGTAAGCAGCTCTGTGAAGACTGTTTCCTGCTACTCGTCGGATGGGAAGAATATTTGGATGAAGTAGTGGTTTGGGTATCACTTTGCAAGTCTGAAGTATAACTCGAGTGGAAAGAGATTTAGCTCCAGTTACTTGATGTAATTCAGAACACAGAAGAGTCCTCTGTTGCTAAGACAGTAGTTGGTTTTTGGTTAACTTTTACTTCACTGGCAAAAGCCACACAGCAAGCTGCACTCTCGTGCTTTTTTTGACTGTATGTCTATATGTGTATGAAGCCAAAACCTCAGTCTGAGGATCCTAAGCATCAGACCAAGCACTGAGATATGACTTGAAGATGTGTATTTAGCTGCAGTCACTAATGAAGGGAAAAAAAACAAGACAAGACCAAACTGGAAATAAACAAAACTAATTCAGAGCTGAGGCTAATTAAAAAAAAACAAACCAAAACAAAACAAAAAACAAACAAAAAAACCAAACCCAAAACACAACAAACCTTCATTCTTTTCAGTAAGCTTATTTTATTCCTTTTGCTCTGGCTGCGTTGTGAAACTGAACTTCTCTCCTGGCAGCTGAATGCAGTTCCCATGCCATAAGCAGGTATTGGGTTTTTTGGGTCTCCAACACTACTGAAGTTGTTTGGATCCAGCCCTGGTTTCATCTATGTTGAAAGCAAAAGCAACATGAACAAAATGAAAAGTGGAAAAAATAGCTTTCTTTAGTGCTTCTATTCTCCCTTTTATGATAAAGCTTTCTTCAGAGCCTAAACGAAGTTGATGATATTCTTTAAAATTTTATTACAAATGGACAAAAATCTATCCATTAAAATAGAGGAGGGGAATGGGTGACTTGTCTGACCTGGAAAGCCCTACTGACAAAATAGGGGATTTAGTTATCTTAAAACAAGAGGGAACCTAAACTACCCCTGGGAGTACTCAGGGGCCAGAAAGAGAGGTCACTAGGGAACAAAATGCTGCAGAAACTTTGAAAAAATACAATACTGCCTGGCTGAATAGAAGCTATTGCTGCGAACATGTGTAAGAGGATCACTGAAGCTGAGATTTTCCAGAAAAGTAAAACTTGCTCTCCCATTTGTTTAGAACCAAGTTTAATTTCAGTGTAGTATTTGTTCCAGCAGCTCAATTTAACACTGCAGCTTGAAGAAATCTGAAATATACTGGGGAAGATACAAGAATAGATGCTTGTTCCAGTACAAAAACCTGCAACCCTTGATAAATAACAGAGCGTGATCCCAAGCTGGCTCCTGGGCTGTCTGAGCAAAACGTATTTCCCCACAAACCTCCAAGGTTTGTTTTCTGTTTCCAATCATTGCGATTGCAGGCTCCTTGAGCCAGGGACTGCTCTTTGTCATCCTTAGTGCCTCGACGTGCCGCAGTCCTGTTCTGCCCTCTCCCAGGTGACAAGGGAGGTCAGTCGTTTCAGTCCTAAAGTTATTTCTGTTCCTCACTATTCCTCTGTTGCATTATTGGCATTTATACATGTCTAAAAGAAAGAAATGGAGGTTATAAGGAGAGGTAAGAGACGCCTATCACGGTAAAGCTATGCCTCTGCTCAACCCCTACCTGTTCTTTGTATCTCTGAACTATTTTGAATCCCAAGTTTTGTCTTCGTTCCATTCCAGGATCCCCCCCTTATTCATTCTTCAGCGAATTAACCTCAAGACCTGGGCAAATTAAAGGAACTTGTGCCAGATTCATCAATAGCCATCTAAAAATAAGACCAAAAAAGCAACACCAGAGGGTTGAGCTAAATATGTTTGACAGACTCTGTATTTCCTGCTGGGCTTTAAAGTCCAGCCAGTACTGACTATGTACAAAAATGAGGTGGTTCTCTCCTCATCCTTCCAACATGATTTAAGCCAAAAGAAGGATGCCTGATTCCTAACCTGATGCAAACTCCAGAAAAGAGCGAGGCCGATTTTGCTGTGTCACAAGCTGATCTTTTGCAGACGCTGAAAAGTTAGGAAGTGCAATTATGGGAAAATTGCACTAAGGCAAACAAGTACATGCCAAGTTCTGCCGTTCTCCATTACCCACCTGAGCCCCTTGATTGTGGCAGACAACGGGCCATCTGTATGTGCTTTGTCAGAGAGGAAAAAAAAAAAAATCCCAAGAGCAGTGCTTGAATGGGGGAGCAGCAGAAGAGGAGGAGGCTCCCTGAAGGAGCAGGCACCCAAGAGCTGCTGCAAAGCCATGGCAGTGTCCAGGAGCCATGCTAGCTCAGGAGCCGTGGTTAGCTGAGACCTTCTCCAGGGTGACACCAGATAGGGCGACCTCCGGACTACCACATGGTAGTTCCCCTTGTGTATGGCCTTCAGGGGTTTCTGCAAATCCCTGAACTCTGGCCCTCCTGATTGTGTGGTGTGAAGCTCAGTTCTCACGAGAATAAGCTTTCCGGGCACTCAGAGATGTCAGATACTTCCAGCTCCTGCTTGGGCCAGAAATAGTTCACAATCTTCTTTTCTCAGGATATTCTGGCAATGCCGTTTCCTAAGCGGCTGGATTGCACTATTCCTGAGGTAGTAAAATATAAAAAAGAAGAAAAATGAGCAAGTAATATAGGAGGGCAGGGAAATGAAAGAGTCAACCACGCTCATTGAACCTCAGAAATAGCTTGGTTTTATTTTCAGCTGAACCCTGGGTTAAGATGCTGTCCTTTTTTGAACCTGAGCGGTGCAGTAACCCTCTGTGGTGTACCCCACACTTCAGAAGCAGGATGGTTTGCAGGTCAGATCACTGTTCTGGTTATAGTTCCTTGCCCTGCTAAACATTTCCTGGGTGATCTTGTTCAAGCCATCAGTTACCCCCTGTTGCAGGTCCCCGGTTTTGGAAGGGGTCAAAGAGCATCCTCTCCCTTGACAGGCGTGTTGTGGGATAAACACCCTAAGAGGTCCCCCCAGGACAGGAGAAGGAGCTGAATGGATCAGACAGGGAAATACCTGCACTGGCCCCTGAAGGCTGGTCTATTCTAGTGGGTTCCCAGGGGAGATCATCCCCCCTGGAAAAGCAGAGCTAAGCCACAGTGGGGGTGGAAAGGCCACTGCCTCCACGAGGTTACACCCAGGGGCGGCTGCAGTATTGCAAAGGGCCCATCTGCAGGGAAACCCGCTCTGTTTGAGGCTGCTCCCACTCCACAGGACTAAAAAGAGAGGTGGGCTTGTCTCCTTTCAAAGCTTGCGTACCTGAATTACAGTTACTATATTTTGTTAACATTCTCGATTTTGTCAGTGCATTATCACTGCAATGTTTCTCATTTATCAAAGTCTGAGTGTCCCAGAGGGGAAAACTGAAGACCAGGGAACAGGTTTTTGTAATTATTATTATTATATTTACTAGTGGTATTTGGAGTAATGTTTGCAATAAAAAACCTGAAAGGAAATACTGACGATTCCATGAAAAATTCCTTAAAACCAGGAGAGGGCATTTGACAGCCGGTGCAGCACCCTCCTTCCATTGTGTTGAGCAACCGCCATGTAACACCAAGAATTTTCAGTGCAAAACCCCTTGTGAGAGGGCAGGTTGTCCTCCCCTCCTTCGTCCCAAGGCGAGCCCACTTCGCTGGAGCTGCCTGGCCATTGCTCCTGCCCTGCACCTGCCTTTGTGGTGCGGGCCATGCTGGGAGCATCTGCAAGGGGCCCATGCTGAGTGACCAGCCCGTGCATTGTCCCGCACATCCTCCCTTTCAGGGCTGCTGCATCAGCCTCTGCTTGCAGCTGCTCCCTGCCACAGGTGATGCTTGACCGTTCGGGTGAGCGAGAGGAGGGCAACTGAGGCTGAGAAAACACAAGCTCTGCCTGAAAACACAAGCGATTTCTCTTTGGCTTTGTCTGTGTCCTTTCATGCTGGCTTTTCACAAGCATTCTAGCAAATGCATTTGCTAGCAGGAATGTTGGCAGGATCAGCAGCATTTAGAGAATATCCAGGGCTGGACCCAGCTGTTTTGTGAAGTAGGGAGGTGCCGGGCTAGGGGAAGAGAGGCTGTGTAGCCATATGTCATATGCCTCAAAATATTTGGGTGGTGCATGTGGAGCAGAGGGCAGGGCGGGAGACCAGTCCTCCCAGACACTGCATAAATCCACTCATCACATTGGCAGAAAGTGAATTTTGGATCCGTGAGCACCAGAAATCACAAAGCAGAAACACCAGAGTTGGAGAACTGTGCCCACCAAGTGGAGAAACTGGAGCTCCTCTCCTCTGGGACAGGAGAGCGGTTGGGTGCAGCCTGGCAGCACCGCTCACAGAGGAGCCATGGAGGGGGAATGCTGTATCCAAAGTCAAAAACGGTCGTGCCAAATGCATCCCATGCCAAATGTATGTAAAAAGGAGACTTTGGCACACAAGTAATCCTTTTCTGATTAAAACCCTAGAGAAATGGACAATTTTGTTTTTAGCAGTCCCGAGATCAACACAGCAGTGCCTAGGGGTCATGGCTATGGAGAAGGCCTCCCTGGGCTCTGCACTGCGCTCACACTGTCAGCTGGATGGGGCTTTCGAACACATCTGAGATCTCTGTAACTATGGCTTTATTCTGGCTCCAATCAGTACCTGGAGAATGGAAATGAGATAAAGCAGGAAGCAAAACTCAGACTAATCTCCTTGCTTCGGAATGAGCATTTTACACTCAGCTCTTCCTTTTGGGACAGTGAAGTAATCAGGGAAATAGAAAGCAGTTTACAATCCTGGAGGAAACAAAAAATCCATGATTTCTGTATTTGCCTAGTAATCACCCCTTAATAGCCCTCTACTCAACACATGGAGCACAAAAATGGTTGGATGGTAGAGGCTGCAGATTAGAAAAGGCAAGAAGGCAACTCATGGCAATGCTTTGAGGGTTTTTACTGCTTTGGGACCTGGAAAAACCATTCTGGCTGTCTCTCCACGTAGCTGCAAAGGCCTGTGAAAAGTAGCTGATGAGGAGTTAGGAACTTCTGCATGTGTAAATGGAAGCTGGAGCAGATGAGCTCCTCAGAAGTATCCATCTTGTTACATGCATGTCCAGAATGGTGCAGGGCTGAACATGTCACACTTTGAGGTTCAATTGGTTTTGATGTCACGTGCTCAGGAGGCTTGAGACAGCCTCCTAAAGAACGCATCTGGGAAAATGGGTGTGTTTGGGCAAGGAATCATCCAGATAAATTCATAAAGGCTTTGTTGGAAGATAAAGATGTGCCTGACCAGATACAGACACAGTTTTGGAGGAAGATTGGGATTTTCGCTCTCTTTGGCTGACTATCCAGTTCTGGCCTATGGCTACACAGAGGCTGAAGGGACACATTAGGTCCCTACTTCCCCTCAAATCACTTCAGGCTCAGCTACTGGCCAGGATTGCTCCTGGACAATAAAAATCTGTGGGTTTGCAGGACCAGCTGTAGTTTAGTAGGAGAGGGAGGGAATCCCACATACTGGAAGTGCTGAGACATATTGCCTTCCCTCTTCTCTAGTTTTAATAGTGCGCCTGGTGCTTTTCCAACCAGATCACTTTCTGGATGGCAGGGGCTGTTCTCAGGCATCGCAGGGCTATCCCAGCACCCGCAGCCCTTGGCAGCTGCACTGCTTGCTGGGGTGCCGGGCAAGGGGGAGCAGGGAGAGAAGTGCAGCAGGGCAGTTTGGCCCAAAGACCCTGTTTGGTGAGATGGCAGGGTTCCCAGTTTCTGATCATAGAGTGCAGCCTCATAGAAGGTCACAGCGTAGACTTTTGCCATGGGTCACCTACTGTGCTCCTGTGCACTGTAAATAGCTCTTTGTAAGGGGAGGAGCACAATTTCTTGCACTGAGTGGAAAACTGTGAGGGGAGTTTAGGAAAACAGACTTGAGTTGTTTGAGCTGGATTGTCTCCGATCTTATGGCAACTCTTTACGACTGTGCGTAGTTGGCATAGTACCTGTGGAGTGGTGTTTCAAACAGCCCAGGAGGTGTTGATCCAGTCTCAATGTCACCTACTGAAGGCACAGCACCTCTTCTCGTATCACATGGATTTTGTTTGAATGTAATTTTATCTAAGATAAGGGTAGGTCCTCCCCTCCTCCACTGCAGAAATCTCTGGGCTGAGCCTGGTGACTCAGTGTGTCACCAGAACAAGGGAGATCTGGCCAGGAGGGTGAAAACTGCTGCTGTAGTACACTTTCTCTCCAGTCCAACGTCCACTCTGAGAAGCGGTTCATAATTTGAGGCTATATATTTTATTCTGAGTGGCTTTACCAGTAGTAACTGGACTTTTCTGCTCTATCTTTAGACACCTATACTGGAGTTGTTTGAGACTCTTCTTCTAATCAAGGGGGGAAAAGAAGCACAATCTGTTTCACTGATTTTAGATTTCTGTCTCTACACGAGATGCATTACACTCTGGGAACATCTGTTTCTCTCCAGGGACACCTTAGGGAGGACAGTCAGCTGGTACCAGCCTAAGCATCAACATTGCAAGAGCCTAAAACCAGGCAAGGGAATCCACCTTTGGTGTTTCATCTCCAGCACTTGGTTGGGCCATGCCCTTGTGTCCTGCGTGAGCCATTCTGCGGCATGGTGACAGCTGCCTGGCGAACAGGGGTCTAGCAGGGGATCTTTCACTCTTGCAGACTGCAGCTTCTTGATTAGCATTACTGTCAGAGGTAAGAAGCTGGGTTAAAAGGGAGGGAAATAGGAGAATAATAGCCTAGCCATAAGGAATGATGCTGGTTTGATGTTCCCTTGATTGCTTCCAAAAGAGCATGAGATAATGCTCTGATTTGCTACAGCAAAGGCTAAATAACATTTTG
Organism: Chlamydotis macqueenii; assembly: GCF_036417535.1. NCBI lineage: Eukaryota > Metazoa > Chordata > Aves > Otidiformes > Otididae > Chlamydotis > Chlamydotis macqueenii. Next base: position 45,528,209 of record NC_141560.1, on the reverse strand, counting down.
GTTTTTAATAGCCGTCTACAAAGGGGATTCCTCCTCAGATATGTGCAGGCAGTAAAACTAGTGCCTGTGAGCTGATAAGCCATTTTCTTCTGCTTGCTATGCTCAGCCAGAGCATGGGCATGTCATTGTGTAAAAATATGGACCAGTCTGCAGGTCCTTGGTGGCCAGCTCTGATGGCTGCAGGGCTGTGCCTGTTTTTACCAAAGCAGGGAACTGACAGCTCCCTCCAGCACCTCCTCTCACTAAAGGTTTGCCTTTGCTCAGTTCCACTTGCGTGTGAAGTATGTCACATTACTGGGTATTTCTGTGGCAAATGGGGCAGTTTTCTGCCACAGAAGAGGTTTTAGAGCAGGAACATTTAACATGGATACACTGAATTTGGTTGCTCTTCCTTTTGGCTGTTTAACTTGCATGTTTCTAGGTATGCTGTAACTCTTTCTTGTTCACCTGTGGATATCGGTGCTATCATGAAAGCATTGAGATGCTAGAAGTCAGGTACAAGACAGAAACTTTTATGACCTTTGTCAAGTTTCGTTTCACGAATTTATGGATTATTAGGCAATATTTGAGTACCCAGACTGATTGAAACTTCTTTTATCAGCTAGATGTCTGCCTCTTTGAGGAATGCCTGCAGAGTGAATGAAAACTCCCAGGTGTTAACCCACACAAGTGCTCGAGCCCCCGCACAGGGCAGCTGCGGTGTCCCCACTTCGGGCCCAGCACAGCACCATGTGTGTTCCTGCAGCTGGGAGTCCAGGTGCCAACAGTACCAAGTTACACTGGGAGCTGGGCAGGGTTTCTCTTGCAAGGGAAGAGCAGTTTTAGGAAGTTGAGGATCTTTGAGAAAATGGAGAATTCTCATTTCAGGAAAGATCAACGACTAACCATTACACGTATGTAATCATGCATGTAATGGTTAGTCATTTCAGTGTTGTTTGCTCTGATCTTACAGCATTTTAGACCTGATCTGGCAGCACTCCAGTATCCTGAACTCTAAGGACATAAATACTCTTTCTGGAGTCTATGATTATCCCCCTCTGGGGGATGCCGCTGGGGTAAGGAAGGGAATCTGAAAGTGTGTGAGTTTGGAGGTAGCCAGAGTGCATGCAGTCCGGGGTGCCTGTGTTTGCCCAGGCAGACCAAAATGTGGCATTACGAGGTGTGATCCAGCCTCAGTTCTGCCAGGAGAAGCATAGGTTGTCCCCCTGGACAGGAGGTGAGTAGGTCACACGCCCTGCTCACCGGTGCTCCCTTCACAGTCCGTCAAAGGCTGGACAACCATAGGCAATAGGTTCGTGCATGTTTAAGTGTGTTTTGGATGAAGAACTATCTGAGATCAAGTCCTTTTGGGCCAAGCTCAAGAGTGTTTGTTGAGCTGATTTGCATGCACTCCATAACTGCAGAAAATGAACCTCCACTACTAAAAGGCATTATTGCCCGAAACCTGACACTGAGTGAAAGGGAAGAGAAAAAAGTGAGCATACATGTAACTTCCTCCCTCCAGTCTAAAAATTGCATTGGCAACCTTACAGTTGGCAAGAGACAGCAACGGATGTGACTATTTTTTTGCATTCCCGTAAATTTAGTATGATTGGTCTAATTCAGGAGTTTACAAGCAATTCCCTCGTTTGCATCAGATCTCAAGATAGCACCTCATGCTTCTTTCCATTCCTGACTGCACTACTTCAGTGCCTGAAATATCTTCCTTCTCTCTTGCTCTCCTCCAGCCATCCTGAAGTCATTCACCTGGCAAGCCAACAGGAGGAAAACGTTTACTGTCTTTATAGCTGTTTTCATGCAAGCTAGTACGTAGAAAGAATGGAGAGATCTGGCCAAGGGAGCGACCAACGTATCCTCTACAGAGCATCAGTAAATGCACCATGCTGGCATCATCAGTCCAGAACGCAGTCTTGGCCATTACTGAATTTAGGCATATTAGGTAAAAGATGCTTTGCCATTAGTTTTAGATTCAGAGAGGAGAGAATTAAGGTGCTCTAAGACTTTACAGACCCTTGGCAGTTTCAGCCATGACATCTGACGGTTGCAATTTCCGGACTGGCTGGATATTCTTCCTTTCAAACAGAAAGATCTCTTGATACAGGTTCCCAGGCTACTGTGGGTAATCCACCATGTGCTAGGAGCCACTAAGGTGTGGGGTGTATGTCATGCAACTGACAGTGGTGCTGCGCTGACAGGAGGGCTACTGGGGAGTCTGAATTGCAGAAGGAGGAGGAAGCAAACCAGCATGGGATGCTGGGACCAACCCCACTGCATTGTCCTGGATCCTGTGTCGCTCCCAGCCCAGGCCAGCTGCCATCTTCATGGAACAATGGGAGCCCTGGGGACAATGTCATCTCCTGTCTGGAAGCTGTTCCTGGACATTTTTCCCCTTGGCAGTACCACAGTTGTTGCGGTTTCCAGACAAATAGACATTTTCATATAGTGCTTGTAGAAGTTTGGTTGCTATGGGCCAATGGGGCCAGATGACCATTGAGATGACCCCACTTATTTACCTTTCTCTCCAGAAAGAAAATAAATTATGGTTACATCTTTGTTCAGGACACACACAGCTTTCTGTTTGGTTTTGAATTGTTGGGATTTTTGGGGGAAATTTCTAAAAATAGGTTACAATTCAGTCTTCACATAATAGATGGTTTGGAAGAGCTCCTGTTGCACGGAGCACAATTCCCTTCTTCACTCCATCCCATGAGCATTCCATTGACTCTGTCTAGAAATCGAGCCCAGAAATTCAGCTGCTGGTTCTGCCCAATCTCAGCTGGTCCAGTTCTGAAGCCACACGACGGTCCTGCTAAGTGCACTTGAAAGACTCTTCGGTGGTGACACAGCCCTGCTTAGCCGCATCCAGCCATCTTCAGGACTGGCACTGGGTCTCACTGCATCAGCTTGAAATGTGTGTGGTGATCAATGCCTGATGGTATTGACGGACCCTCTATCTTCTGCCAAACTATATGCAAGCATAACTTTTGTTATTCTCTAGTTCCAACAAAGCAAGCAGGAAATATTCCCTTTCCCTTCTTTCTGATACTGCTGGAGATTTCAGGGCTAAGATTCTGCTGCCTTCAGTCTTTCTTAAAAGAGGCTGGGTACATGGAGGACATGCTGTGCACTGAAAACTGGAGGTAGGGATAGTTTCATCTTCTCCCAGGACTCTGAGAGACTTTGGAGCTGGGCCCACCTCTGGACATCCCAGTTTTCTCTAAAGTGCTGAGCATCACATTGACATAGCTGCAAATCTGTGTGGAAATTCAGCTTTGGTTCCAGTTCTGGGCCAGAGTGTGCAAGACATGGTCTCATCTCAGTCCCAGATAGGTGCTTCCACTGTTCACAATTCCCTGTGAGCCACATGCAGTCAAACTCCTGGTTTCCCCCTGCAGTGCCTGCTCTGTCTCTGGGCTTCCATGCAAATTTTTTTCTCTAGTGAATCAGTTATGGGAGCTTGGGAAGGCTTTTGTAGCCAGATAATACTGAAAAACTGGCACAGATGGCAGGGAGAAAAAGAAGCCAAGAAAACACATAGATGGGACTTCAAGTGGGATATGAAATCAAATGAGTTAATTTATTTATTATTTATTTATTTTATCGCAGTCATCACGATATGCAAACCAGGCTTGAATTCTGAAGTCCTTGAAAAGGAAAGAGGTGTTTGCAACTCTCAGTACAGAAAGGAAAGGGGCAGGAGCTCTGTGTCACGGTTTGGATTTGAAGGCTCAGTCTAAATCTATTCCTAATTGATATAAACCTTCTGAGGTTGAAGCATCGTTGTATTTCTGGGAGATGACAGGCTGCAGCCTCTTGCTTTACTTTCCATGTGCTTCTTAGGGCTTCCTAGAACGTGCTTTGTAATCCCTTGAGTGTGCTTTTGCTCTTCATTTGTCAACATCATTTCAACCTTGAAGGTGCTACAGTCATCTTTGGGGCAGGTATAGACAGGAACCAGAACTGCTAAGCCCGGAGACACGGCCGGTGTGGCATGTGGTGTCAGAGGCACAGGACACAAATGAGCTGGCTCCCAAAATTCAGCAGGGCTGAGATTGGGATGGGGGAGAGTGGGGCAGAAGCATAAAATTCTGCTGTCGCTGACTGTTCCTGAGTTGACAGAGTTATGTTGGTGTCAGTACTAATTAAGCTTTTTCAAGGCCAGTTTGAGCTTTGATTACCAGCTGACAGGTACATACAATCCCCCTTCTAGGATCTGTAGCTCCCTGCAAATCATCAAACTGTCTTCAGTCAGCTTTGGACCAGAGGAGTTTTGCCAGAGGCATCCTGCATCTGTTGCATCATATAGAGTACATTAAAACCATCTTTATTGCTCTTTGTAAAGAAACCACAGTTGTTAGAGGGTCCTGAACGCTCAGCCCTCATGTACTCCCTTGCCTGTGTAGTTATGTGCCCATGTTACTCCCCGTTGCTTTGAGACATGGCAGTACATGAGGCAGCTAATCATTTAAAGCCATATTCATCCTTCCTTTTGGAAAGCAATAGTGGCAGATACATTATGACACAGTGGATCTAGAGGGGGGTAGATTCAGGCCCATCTGTAATTTATCCAGTGGGAAATGCAGGGGGAATGCCTTTGTTCATTTGTTTTATTCAAACATGCCTATCGTGGCCTCTTGATGTCCGCACAGTGATCGGGGAGATGGGAGGAAAACGAAGCTAGAGAGGAACAAATTGATGACAGCCATCGCAAAAGAGTTGGAGTCCCCAACAGTGCTCGGTGGAGAGCTGCAGAGCCTGTCCCCTTGGAGAAGGGCCATGAGCTGAGGGCTCGCTGGGAACACGGGTGGCTCACACTTCACACCCCTGAGCGAGACGGGAGGGAAAGCGCATGGTGTGTGCTGGGGAACACAGCAACAGTGGCCAGCACAGCGATCCCCACTCCCATGGCTCCCTGTCCCTTGCTTTATTTTCAAAATTATGGTCAGCCCTTTGGCTGATTTCATTGTCATTTTGCAAAGTGTATGAAATATTTCTGAATATACCAGGTGTCACACTTAGCACGCAGAGTCATGTTTTCATGCTATAAAAACAGAGCAGTTCCACACCAGCAGAGGATGATGCATTGACAGCTACAGATTGAAGTGTTTCAGTGTTTTATTCCAAGGGAAGTTCATGAAGACCATCTTTTCCCTTCCCCTCAGAATAACATTTCACTTTTAAAAGTGAAAATTTCTCACAAAGTGGAATTTTAGCTTTCCATCATTCCGGGCTTCCAGAAGCAGTTTGCAACCCCCTTTATTTATACAAGTTAAGAAAGCAGAAAGGTCACTTCTCTGTGTATCTCTCAAGCTTTAACAAAAACAATAAGGTGCCCAGACATCACTGGAAGAACTGTAAAACTTTGACAGACAGGCAGTGTTTCACTCTTAAACCTGGTCTCATGCCAAACCTTAATGCAAAAGCATGAGAATAGCTAAGAGGAATGGCATTATTAGGTATTTCCTGCATGGGCTGAAATCTCAGCATCTCCTCAGATTATGAAAGTGAGCAGACCATTCCTACTGTCTGAGACAAATAAAATGTAGAAGGGAAATAAATAAAAAATGGCATCTTGAAAGGCAGATTGTTGAAATTCTATCTATTCTTAAATTCATATTTTCAACATAGCAAAATCTTAAAATATTTTCTTATCTTGGCAGTTTCATTTAAAGATAGCTTTTCAGCAGAATCCATTCTGTTTATCTGAAACAGGAAAGAAACTAAGCTCAGAGTTTAACCATTCTGAAACAGCAAAAAACAACAAAAAAAGCTTTTTTCCTGACCCTATCTGGTGGGTAGAGGAAAAGACAAAATATTGCTTCCTGGAGCTCTTACGGTCATAAAAGAAACAGGCTGCTTTGTTACCACAGATATATCCTTTTTGAATCTGCTCCGTACTCATTATTTTAATTGATGCAAGTAGGAAGTGTGTTGCAGCAGTTTGGTTGGGCTAAGAGTAGGTTCAAAAGTTTTTCTGCACTACTGGAATTTCTTGTTTCTATTGATTTGGCCTGAGCCTCCCCTTGAAAGATAATTTTTCCACCTAAGTCCTAGTATCTCCTCCTTCTACATGGTCAGCAAAATCATGTGAGGAGCCACTTTCCAAAGCCTGAACACTTCTGAACATCTCAGAAGACCAGCAGCTTTTGTATGTAGAGGGAGAAGAGATTCAGGGAGCGAGTTCATCTCCATTGCTGGTGGAGATTAGAGGCCCTGAGTCTTGTACATCAGTTCTCACAAGCTTAATTTTACTGACTTTCTTGCAGTTATTCCTGATTTATGACAATAGGAGATTAAAATGAGGCTCAGAGAGGATAGCTTCCTGCTGGAATCCCCAAAGGGACCAGATCTTGCATTATTTCACATCAGAGTAAACGATGCCTTTGGACAAAAGAAACCCATGAAAGAGATAAATATCCATCCAAATGCTAAGACAGATGGATTCCTTCGGAGCTTCTTTACTAATCAAATACATCAGTGCCCCCTTCAGTAATGTGGCAGGCGAATTAACGTGGGATATATTTCATGAGGACTGGGAGAGAGGGTCCAGGACCAGACCCCTGCAGATGGGGATGCCCATCCTGATGACCTGGAAGGCTGCCCCATGCAGATATTCTGTATCAGAAGTTTTCCTTCCTCCTCATTGTGTCCTGCCGCGGCCGCGCGGATGGACCAGGAGAGTGCAAGCAGCCACTGCAGAAAGACCAAGTTAGCAGGAGAGAAGCTGTTAGGAGGCAGACATTTGCGGTTAAGACACGGGGAGGGTGGAAAGCTGGTACGTGCCATTTGCAGAGGAGCTTTATTTCTGAGAACAAATAGGAAAAAAAGGCATTTCAGGCCTTTGCAGAAAAAGCCAGAACAAGTGAACAGACCTTGGCAGCGCAGTTCCCCCTAGAAACGAACAATGGAAAGTAACAGAAGCCTTGGGGCATTATTAAGAATTAAAAATAACAGTTAGCAAAGCCAAACCTGGCACTTTCCTGGCATTTGGCATATGCAGCTCCGCAGGAGCCGGAGGTGCAGTGCTGCCCTGCAGATCTTCGCGGGGCCCTGGGGCCGGTCAGAGCCTGCGCTGTAGAGGTGAGCTGTGGAAGGTGAGTGTCACAGGGCAGAGATTGCGTTAGCAAGTACTACAAGTCTGGGATAATAATTCACACTGATGGGCAAGAAGTACGTTTCCCATCCTGTGCCTCCAAGACTTCTGTTTCTCTTCAGGATGGATTAGGGCTCATTTGAAGTTTTTCAGTGAAAAACTATGCAAATATAACTCCCCCTTCAACAAGATTTGGAGAGAGGTGGAGACTACTTAGACCTGCTGTAAGCAAGGGCTTTGAGCCTAGGTCACCTATGGTTCCAGAGAAGGTCTTAGCTGACAGCTGTCCTTGAGAGTGGGCACCCAGCTCAATTTTAACCTTCTGAGGCATGAGAAACTCTTCTTAATTAAACTTTTATCAAATCCTTCAGAAGGTTTAGGATTTGATGGACAAATATTTTCTGTCAGGAAAAGATTTTGTAGGAAAATTCCCGCCCTGTTCTCATGACCTGGTGAACAGCTACAGCTGTCTAGAGCTGATGCTGCCTCTGAAGCCCTCTCATCCATGCTAGCCCCCACATTCTTACACCGCTGCCAGCCTGCTGGGATCTATTTACCCCATTACAAGTACATCAGACACCCATGAAGTCTTCTGCTGCACCTCTGTAACATCTTCTGTATCTCTGGGCTCTCCAGTTATCACTGACTTCCACGGTCCTTGTTGCCTTCGAGCCTGGTGGTCATCTTGGTACCTGTGGCCAAAAATGCCTCCTCCATCCTGCCTCTGGTGCATGCCCCGTGTTGGCTCTCCCACTGCCATCCCCCAGCACTGGGTGCTGCCTGCCAGCCCCCAGAATGCCGCTGTGACACCCAACCGCCGAACATAGGGGCCATGGTGAGACAGGCACCGAGATGCTGCAGCCGACAGACTGTCATCTGGATCTACTTTGTTCAGGAAAACCACTTAGTTTACAAATATTTGTATTTAAATACTTTTCTGCCCACTTAATTCAAGCCTGTGCTGCAAAAAAAAAAAACAAAACAAAACAGAAAGAAACCTTCCTCAGAGAAAAGCAAATCACAAAACTGAAGCAGAGAGAACTGCTCGTTTTCTAATGCCACATTTTCCACAATGGAAATAATTGTCTCTCTTCATGTTTGACAGTAATCTGCAGTCCCAAAATAAACAGGGCTCCTCTTAATTTTGCCTCAGGGTGTTTCCTGTCTGTCAAAGGGGAGCAGCAGACCGCAGCTAGCCGCTAGCCGTGGCGGAGGTGCAGCACACTCGCCTTGGTGCTCCTCAATTTTGCCTCAGAGGATCCCGGCAGCAAAGAGTTAAAATCTTTTGCTGGCCGTCAGAGCAGACACACGGGTACCTGTTGCTCTGTCTTTACTCAGTGGAAAGCCAGGACTGGCAAGGGAAGGAAATAGACTTGTTAGAAGTGGTGTGATGGATTGCCTATATGTGGGTCTCAGAGCCAGAAGAAAAGGGAATGTTCCACACCAGCACTGAGAGATGCTTATGGCATCTCGGACAACCGAGGTATGCCTTGAGAGAGCAACAAGAAATTGTCCAAGATTCACCAATTCTATGCCTGATTTTGTCTGCTTCAATGACACGTTTATTTGTAGAAACAGCAAATTCATGCCAGTATTTTGAGGCAGGGGTGGGGGGGTGTCGCAGTTCAGCCCCAATCAGGACCAGACTACGCAGTCTCTCTCTCACTCCCCCCACCCTCCGAGAGAACAGGGAGAGAAAATATAAGAAAAATGGCTCGAGGTTTGAGATAAGGACAGGGAGAAATCCCTAAAGTTACCGTCACGGGCAAAACAGACTCGACTTGGGGAAAACTATTCATTTATTACTACAAATAGCAGGATAATGAGACAGAGAACAAGATAACCTCCATCCACCCCTCCCTCTTCCCAAGCTTAACATTATTTCTACTACCTTCCCCGCCGCAAGCAGCACAGGGGGGCAAGAGGGAATGGGGGTTGCAGTCAGTTCATCATACATTGTTTTAGGCCGCTGCTTCGTCGTCAGGGGAAGAACTCCTCATATTCCTCCCCTGCTCTATCGTGGGGTCCCTCCCACGGGCCACAGTCCTTCGTGGAACTGCTCCGACGTGGCTCATCTCTTCCACGGGTGCAGTCCCTCTAGAACAGCTGTCCCAGCGGGCCCTCCACGGGCCACAGCTGCCTTCAGGCATCCACCTCCCCCAGTACGGGATCCTTCACGGGCTCCAAGTGGATCTCTGCTCCTCCGTGGACCTCCATGGGCTGCAGGGGGACAACCTGCTCCACCATGGTCATCACCACAGGCTGCAGGGGAATCTTGGCCAGGAGCCGCATTACTCCTCCCCCTCCTTCTGAACTGACCTTGGCGTCTGCAGCCGTTCCTCACAACAGGCTGGTAGATGTCTCTCAGGATCTTTTTTACATCTTGTTCACTTCTCATCTCCTCTCCACTTCTTGCAGCGGGCCAGACCGAGTTGGGCCCAGTCGGCCGCCTGGCGAGAGGCCAGAGGGTGAGGCCTGCAAGGCCCATAGGCCTGCGCCTCCTTCTCTGTGCCTCTGCCCCCGCTCAGCTTCTTCACATCTTCTCTTCTCTCTCTTTTTTTCTGTTTTCCCATTCTTAAATACGTTATCACAGAGGCGTTATCACGAGACATTCTGCTACCAATCGGCTCAGCCTTGGCCAGCAGTGGGTCCGCCCTAGGCCCGGCCAAGTCCCCTGAACAAAGGGGAGCAACTTCTAGCAGTTTCCTACAGAAGCTACCACCTTAGGCCCCCCCTACTAAACAAAACCACGACAGGGGGGGTGTGTGTTTGTGGAAGCTGAAATCAGATTTCCGTGTTTAATAAAATATCTGTTCCTGAAATACTCCATGCAGAGACTAATTCGGGAAAATCCTAAAGAAATGCTAAGTAGCTCTGTGTCGTGGTTTTGTTAGTAAGGGGGGACACTCTGAGCAATGGGTTACTGACCAGCTCCCAGCAATCAATGCAGTTGGGATAACCCAGCCCTTCCTCTCCAGGACAGGCTGAATAGGCAAGTTTGGGGAGCTCACTGACGAGTTCGAATGGGAATCATAGAATCATAGAATGGTTAGGGTTGGAAGGGACCTTCAAAGGTCATCTAGTCCAACCCCCCTGCAAGGAGCAGGGACATCTCCAACCAGATCATGTTGCTCAGAACCTCATCCAACCTGGCCTTGAACGTTTCCAGGGATGGGGCTTCCACCACCTCTCTGGGCAACCTGTTCCAGCGCTCTACAACCCTCAGTGTAAAAAATTTTTTGCCTTATCTAATCTAAATCTACCTTCCTTAAAACCATTACCCCTTGTCCTATCACAACAGGCCCTACTGAACAGCCTCTCCCCATCTTTCTTGTAGGCCCCCTTGAGGTACTGGAAGACTGCTATAAGGTCTCCCTGGAGCCTCCTCTTCTCCAGCCTGAACAGCCCCAACTCTCTCAGCCTGTTCTTATAGGAAAGGTGCTCCAGCCTCCTTATCATCTTCATGGCCCTCCTCTGGATCCTCTCCAACTGGTCCATGTCCTTCTTTTGTTGGGGGCTCCAGAACTGGACACAGTACTCCAGGTGTACTCCTGGTGACACAGGTCTCACCAGGGCAGAGTAGAGGGGGAGAATCACCTCCCTCGACCTGCTGGCCACGCTTCTCTTGATGCAGCCCAGGATGCGGTTGGCCTTCTGGGCCGCAAAGGCTCATTGCCGGCTCATGTCGAGGTTCTTGTTCACCATCACTCCCAAGTCCTTCTCCTCAGGGCTGGTTTTGTTCCATTCTCCGCCCAGCCTGTATTTGCGCCTGGGATTGCCACGACCCAGGTGCAGGACCTTGCACTTGGGCTGGTTGAACTTCATGAGGTTGGTGCGGGCCCACCTCTCCAGCCTGTCAAGCTTCCTCTGGATGGCATCCCTCCCCTCCAGTGTGTAAATATATCTTGCTTAGTAGCGGATCTTATTTTCATAATAATGAGTGCAGTTTTCCTAACTCTTGTCCAGATTTAAGCATTATATGACTGTGGGCACAACGAAAAGGAAGACAGAAGTGGCATGAGATGGAATATCGCTTTCTGGTTACAGCCGAGGTCCAAGCCTTGGGAGAGACGATTCTCCTGCCTTCAGCAGGAAAATACATTTGGGAGTCCCATAACCCTAAGAATCTCCCTAGTACACAAACTGCACCTTGTCTCTCTCTTGAGTTGTGGTCACCTATTTGAAAGGAGAAAAAACAGTAAGCTTGGGATAGAAGCAAGTTCCTCCAAAAGAGCAGTACAGTCAGTAACTCAGCATGATCTAAAGATACGAAGGACTGTGTGGTTCAGACCGAAGGTTCAGCTACTCTGCTGCCCTCTGATATCCACACTATGGATGTCTAGGAAAGGGAACCAGGCAGATTTTAAGCACATATTCCCAGACTTCCAGCAATTTAATATCTCTGTGTTTAACAGCTCTAGGCTATTTCCCCCCCCCTCAATTTACCATTCTCATAAGTACCTTTTTTCCAAACATCCTGTGACAAGGAATTCTGCAGCTTAACTCTAGGCTGCATGAAGAAGCATCTCTTGGCGTTTGGAATCTGTCACTAGCTGGTTTTGTCCCTGCCATTCTATGAATAGAAGAGTTGGCGACTAACCTGGGCCAAGAATTATTGTGTAGGCCCTTGTCCTATGTTCCCTCAGACTTCTCTTACAGGCAATTGCTGGTTTTCTTATTCAAAATTAAACATAATTTTGAATAGAAAATAGATGATTGCACTTTCCATGAGATGAAGAAGTTCAGAAGTTACCATCTTCTTCTCTGTTTGTTTTTTTTTTTTTGGAGGCTGGTGATGAGACCTGTTTGGTGAAAAGGCTGCTATTCTATGTAATGGTACTTCTCTCCTCTAGATGAACCAGATCTAAGGCTGATATTTGCCTGTGGTCAAAACTTGGCTTTTACCAGACAAGCTGTCAGGGAATACGCAGCAGGCAGAAGGAAGCAATCATGTAGTCCCAAAGGGATTCTTAACACATGGAGACTCAGACAAGGAGATTGGGTTTTGGGAATAAAGCCTGGGAGAATGCTGGCAGAGAAGGGTATGCAGACATCTGCACCATGTGGCTGACAGACCAGAGACAACTCAGGTCCAGAAAAGAGCAAAAATCTCACTGTAAAGCTTAAAATAAAATCTGTGAAGGCAGGGAAAGGATTCCACTCTCAGGCTCTCTGGGGATCTTTTCAAGTGAGCACTCAAGACCTTTCCAGATTTTGAGCTGCTCTTTGATATCTGGTGTAAAACTAAAGCCACTGAACTCTTTCAGAAAGCATTAGGAAAAGCAGTCCAAAGAGCTGGCAACCATTTCCCAAATGCATCAGGACTGTGTCAACTGGAAGGCAACCTTGCACCTTCTAAGAACGTGAAACCTCCTCTAAAAGTCTACTTTTGTGACAGAGTCTTGCACTGATGGACTTGACCTTCTAGGGACAGGCTGGAGCAGCTGGCAGCTATTGAGGGGCCTTGTAGTATCGATGAGAGTCAGAGAAAATGGTTGGCTTCCTGAACGCTCAGTGCTTCCTTTCTTCTCCAGAAAGTAATCACCACAGACAAAAAGGATCTTTAGATCAAACAAGGGAGACCTGCAGATAAGTAGCATCCCAGACGTCCAGTGGAGTGTACAGATTTCTGAATCCAGCCAGGAAGCTGGTAATTTTGTGCCACTGTTAATTGCCTCCTTCTCCATGGCCTTCAGAAGCACTGGAATGTGAAGCACTATGGATGGTTATCACCAGGGGACAAGATGCTCAGCAGTAACAGGGAAGCCCAGCAGCTTGTGGCTTCAGTCACAATTTCTTCCTAGGCAGTTTGTCTCAATTTGGAGTCAAAGTCAGAAAAAGGAGGCAGACAAGAGACAGCAAATGAATAAGACAAAGTTTCTGGATGTCAATTTACCCACCCTTAGGAACAGCTGTTAGTTAACACTAGCGATAACCCCAGTGCCGTAACAAACACCGAGGCAGCTTCCTGAAGGGGGAACAGACTGCATGCAGTGATGTCAGGGGCTGTAATGGAGCTGCAATTGCAGTAGATCTGAAAACGTGGTGGGTTTTTTAAGATTAAAAATGTAAAAATTTCATCTGAACTATTTTTAGCATTGAAAATGTTTATCTTCTGGTTTACGTGCATGTAATTGCCTTACCTCACAGGAGCTGCAGTGAAAGTTCTTCATGCCCACACACAAAGCTACAGAGGAGATGCTGGGATAGGACTACAGATCCCATGATGCCCATAGAGCAGTATGTGATGATAAGTAACTGAAGACATTGGCTGTTAAAAGTGAAGAGTGATTTATGATAGCTGGCTGAAGATCCTATTGCAATTTTTTTTTTTTGAGATAAAATACCTTAATTTTGGCTGAAAACCTCAAACATAATTTTTCAGGCATTTTCTTTTCTAAAGAAAATTTGAAAGTGTCCAGAAAAGCACAGACAAGATTTTTACAGACAGCTAGTATCTGTTAGGAAATAAATTAATACAAGGAAGAAATGAATGCTTACAAATGCAGAAGCTCTTCTGCAGGCAAGCACACATTTTCTGCACCAAAAAAAAAACCCCTCCACTTTATAAAATATTTCCCAATTTGAGTAATGTTATATTTTGACAGTTGTAATTACAACAGCCTGCAGCCTTTGACTTTCCCTTCATGGAGCCTTTGCTGTTAATGCAGAACTGATTTAGAGTCTGGGGTCCCTCACAGCAGCTGACTCTTATTAGGTCTTGTTTCCAGCAGTAGGATAGTAAGGTAAACGGCCAGGTAGCCCAAGACAAGCAGGAGGAAGCCCCTCAGCCCATGGATAGGGCATGGAGGAGAATGGTAACTCAGGTCAGCTCAAAGGGCAACAAGAATGCAGATAATGTCTTGGTTTTCCAAAGTCCAATGGATGCAGATGACCTGGGCTTTATAAGAGAGGACTGATGAAGTGGCTGGTGTCCTTCTGAATTTGGAGCCTTCTGAGATCAATTTGGTCCTTGATGCTGGGTAACGTCATGGTCATGAGAGTCCTATCTCAACCACTATGCTGCCATTGCAGGAACACACACGTCGGTGAAGAATGACAGTAGCACCATGCCTCCTGCAGTGCTTGATTTACCTTTCCCTCCTCTGCTTTTGCTTTGTGTCCCTCCGGCACTGTGAGCCCTCTTTGGGTAGTGTGGCAGTTTCTGTCTTGGTGCCATGCAGCAGGCAGAGGGAGGAAGATAAACGAAGTGCGGATCGTAGGTGGCTGCCCTCTTTACAAGTGGAGTTTGACCTGAGCCATTAGCACCAAGCTCTGTCACCGACTGATGCTGGGAGCCTGGGAGCACTCCGGCCTTGGGATCTGTCATGCTCATCCCTCTCAGATAATCTGGGTGCTGACATTTTCTCACTGGGGTTCAGGTAAAGGAGGTTTCCGTACTCTCCTGGGCTGAAGCATTTCAGACTTTAATGACTCAAGTCTGTGGAACAGAAGCAATAAAGATGTGGGAGAGAAGGAGGGGAAGCAAACTCTCTCTCAAAGGTACCAAAGTGTGTAACACCTCGTAAAGCAGTGGGAACTGGAGCTCGAAAAGTTATTGGAATCAAGACTTTCATCTCCTGTCAATAAAGCGTTATCAGCACCGAGCCCAATTTTCGGCTCTTAATTCCAGATGTGCACATTGGAACTTCATGCCTCTTCTTATGCTGAAACCTGCAGCTAAGTTCAGCCCCCAGGGCAGATGGAAGGCAAGCTAGAAAAAAGACAAGTTCCTTCCACTTGTGTCCAATAGGGGAGTGTTAGCATGTGCAAGATTTAATGCCCACTTTCCTGGGTTCCAGTTAGGAGGAAAGGCTGTGACCTTGCAATGTTCCCTTGATGAGACTGAATTACATGGCTGAAATAATAGAAAAGGCCACAAGTTGTGGCTTCTCTGAGGTCTAAAATAAGATAAGCTATTCAATCTCCCAGATAACCTGAAGCTTTCACTTGGAAAAATTATTTGGACAAAGGCATCTGGCTGCATCTTTTCTCCAAAGGGACAGAGATGAAACCACACATATACATAATACTGTGCCATAATCCAGAAGAGGCTAAGATGACAGCTTACAGTCTTTACTGCCGCTTATTCTCCCCCATTGCCCATTTGTGGAAACACAGCTATGCCAGCTAGAAGCATGTCCTGCTCTTCCCTGCCAATCTCAGCCCTGAGAAGCCCGGTGTCACAAATCTTAATGAGTGAGTTGAGAGCTTTATACCAGAAGAAAGTGAACTTTCCCACCATCAGAGCATAAGTGAAAACCATGAGGCCGAGAATGGTCCAGTACTGTTCAGCTGGGGTGCTGGAGGGAATATCTAAACCCTATTGCCTTTGTAAATAGGCAATTTACTTAACTGCCTAACTTTATTCACCTGTACTTGACTATGTTGTTCCATGAGGGTTAGCTGAGAGGTCCTCTCTCAGCACCGAGAAGGGCTCCTCACCTGCTCATGTCCTGTCTTACTTTAGTGAGAGGATGTTGAAAGATGTGCAAGTAAGGTGGAAGTCACACAATGGTTCAGTTCATTGACAATAACAAGAATGTGCCACTTGGCTCTCTTCACTGGGTAGTTACAAAACGTCCCTGTCGCCTGTGCCTTAGGAGACCTTAGGGCATCCTTTGGCTCTCCATCAATTGCGCTTTGAGATCTGTGTTTGAAGTCACAACAAAAGCAGACAAAACCACAGCAGGCCAGGGATACGAGTTGCACCAGGCAGTTCTGGCAGCTACTTTACACAGTAAAATAATTAAATATAGTGGCTTTTGGGGTAGATGAAAGACTAGTGCTCTTTTTTTTTAACCTCAATTATACATTTGCCAGGGAGTAATCAGAGAACAGGCAGCTCCCTTCAGACAGCCACTTTTTGGAACCAAGCGCACAGACAGTTGGAGATATTCCTGAACAAAATCCATGTTAAATTCTCTGGGAATAAGGAAGACAGAAAAAAAAAGGCAAAGAGAGGAAGGATAAAGAAGAGAAAAGGACAGAAAAATCCCTCTTGTGAGTTGCAGTAAGTCTTCATGTTTAAAATGAAAGCGATAGAAACACTAAACATTTTATAGTGCAGCTTCATTTGTTTAGGCTTCCCTATTGAGCACTAAATTTTATGGCACTTTAAAGAGTGCTTGATAGTTTTGTAAAGCCCTGCATTAAACACACACCTACACACACACATGTGCACATGCACATGCGCACACACATGCGCACGCACAGCTTTAACAACCTCAGCATCTTGTAGCGGCCCAATACGTTCTAATTTTACACTGTGAACTTAATGTAAAGCGTCAGAAAACACTTTGCTAGGAGAGAGGCATTTGATGTCACAAAGCAGAGAGGAGTAGAGGGAGAGACTTCAGAAGGAGGCAAACAAGGGCCAGTGGAGCCCTCTCCAGCCCTGTCCCCTGGCAGTCTCATGAGAACCAGATCCCATCAGTGAAGCAGCCAGCCCTCTGTGTGGTGTCCGCAGGAGATGTGCATCTTCTCCAGAGGAGTTGTCACCACTTGCTTCGTAGTCAGCTCTCTCGACCTGAACAGATATTTGCGCTGGTTTGCAGCAAGCTGGGCGGAAGGCGCAGGTGCATAGCAAAGTATAGTGTGCACAGAAGGCACCAAGTGGAGACCATGCTCTGTTGACAGGCTATCAGATGAATGAACTCATTATCTGGGCACCAAGAAGACTCCCAGGAAATGGCCTGGCTTCCCCGGCACCCAGATGTATTTAGATTTGGCGGAAGGAACTAGCACTTTTCAAAGGATTTCCTTTCATGTCCCCTGCTCCATACACCCTCCATACCTTCTGCCAAAGCCATTGATGGACTTTTCATATGATGAGACAGAGTAATGAGGTAGGTCTTAAGTCAGTCTGAGACTCCAAAAGCTTCAAGGAAATGCTGGAGGCACTGAAGGACTGTGCTTCCTTGGAAACACCTAATCCCTTTCAGATGAGAATCTTTAACCTGTGTGACCCCAGAGCCATGAATCACCCACCAAAGGCCTGACCCTCAGCGTGCTTCGCTGTCAGTTTAGCAGTGGAAGAAGGGCTTTCTTTATGGTTTTCACTCAGGCACACTCTGTCTGCTTAGAACTTCAGAGAGAGACCATTTATCAACAACTTTTTCTACCCCAATCTCTCTCTATGACACCCTGAGCTCCTCAATGTGACAAGAAGGTGAACGTCAAGCTGTGGATACAGGTCATGCTGGGTTGCCAAACACGGGGTGTTTCTTGAACTCCTCTAGTTCCCCAGCAAGTTCTGGCAGATGGGAAGCTGTTGGTCAAAGCAAGCAGAGCTGCTCTTCTCACACTCTCTGGGCTGCAGCGCTGTGTTAGGATAGCAGTGTGGGGTGCTAATGGCACTTGAGGGGCATCTCCATCGGCATCTTGGGAAGAAGTGTCAGAAGCAAGAGCTAAGGGCATACAGGAGTGTATGGGTTTGAACTATTTGAGAAAATAACAGTGGACCACCAAATGGCTGCCTGACATCAAGCCTTCCCTTGGGGGTTTTGAGGGAGCATTGTGATGCCACTGAGGTTGCAATCACAGCCTTTGCTGAGTCTCCCTTTCAGAGTGGCATAACACTTCTTGAACTTTCTGGGATGCTGGCATAATTCTGCTTCCATCTGGTCTACTTCTGGGTGTATCTAAAACCCTTATTCTCTCCATGCCATCTCTACTTGAGTAGCTGGGAAATACAGCTCTATATGAGACAAAGTTGATGTGGGAAAGACACGTCTGACATTCATCTTGCAGAGCTGAAAATAATTGAGAAAATAAATACATTATCCCAACAGGACCTGGATTTTGGTTGCTTTTTTTCCTTTTTGGGTTATTTCAAAAGCAACTCTATTAAAATGAGTATCCACAGGCTATTGTAGAAATTCCTGTTACATCCTGAGGGACTTTGATCTTACAAATACAAAGAATGCAATGAAAGAAGACTTCATGCAATTATATCTAGCCAAGGTTTGCAATCTAAAAAAAAGAAAAGATATGCTGCTCTTACCAGAACTGGCTTTTCTTTCATTGATGATGGTGTTGTGAAAACACTGAATGCCTTTAGGAACTGTTAGAGTTCTGTGCTTTATCTACTGCTGTGCATGTTTTTAAGAAGAAAAAAAAAGCAGAAAGACTTGTCTTCTGTGAAAGCCAGGTGGTTTTCCTGGCTCTAGCTGCAGGTTAAAGTTACCTCTGCACTGCAGCTTTAAAACTAGCGCTTCACAAGGTTTAACTTTGTGCTCCGCAGTAGCTACACTGCAATTCAAGGACCATTGTATGCATACAGCTCTTGTCTTCAGTGTAGCCTTCCTAGCCCCAGTGGCAGAGAAGAATCAACAGCAGAGCCTTATACATCTGCTGTGCAAGACCGTGAAGGACTCCAGTCACTTACCTGGCCAAGTGATAGCCTGTCCTGAAGCCTGGGAGGCTTACCTGGTTACCTGGGAGGTAACCATAGCTGTGGAAAACTACACCAGAGCTGTAGCAGATACGCTGCAAACATACTCCGTGCCCTGCCATATGAACATCTTATGATGTAGCAAGAGGTGGGACAGAGAAGGACAGCAGAGAAGTAAATTGGGAAGGGGCTTTTCTTTCTTGTTTTACTTCCCGAGTAACATAATCACTTTGCTGAAATCATATGTTGACCTTCTAACACAGACGGATGCTCAGCTGCATTATAGCTTCTTGCTGCTTCATTCCTCAATCACAACACCCACCACCAAGTACCTCACCTGGCCAAGCCAAGCCAGGAGGCCGGGCTCCTTGTCCCTCATGTAGTCAAGGGATAAAGATAGGCTCCTCTGAAGGGCAACCAGAGCATTTTAGTGATGTTTCAGCTCTGCATTGCACCCAGCCAAGACACTGGCTGCTCTTCAAATGTGTTACCAGAAATAGCTTGGGTTCTTAACAAAACTGTCAACAAGACAGTGAATTAGCTGAGGTTTTTTCTACCCCAAACATGTCTTAAGAAGATCCCTCAAAGTCTGTGATGGTCAGGTCCCTTAGAAGCCAGGTGCTTTAGGCAAGGACAGCCAAGGGACATGCAAATTAAGTCCCTTGATTGTCTTTGCAATTTAAGAAGCTAAAGATGTGATTTAAATAGTGAAGAAGATGAGTTATGTAGATTTTGAACATGCATTTGCTGTATTTTGTAAGCGTTTGCTATCTTTAGGGGAGGTTTCCAACAGCACAGTAAGAGTGCTAAATATCTACTTTCTTTTAGTAAGTCAATTAATTTTGTTTTTAATTGTGTAGGTTAAACACTAGTATGCCTGAATTTTCCATTAAAAGTTGTATTTTCAACATTCTGAGAGACATGGATCTCATGCAAATGTACTGCATGAGGTGTCATGCTGCTATCACACAGTGTGGGAATGTGTCTCATCACCCTTGCCTCTTGCAGTAAGAGTTGGACCTGAATTGACACTGGCTTGCTGGCTGGCTCCTAACCCTGAGGCACAGCAGATTTTGAAACCAGGACCAAGAAAGCCAGGATCAAGATCTGGGATATAAGCAAGAAGAAATTAGGCTAGGCTAAAGCTTTAGCCCTGGGGTCTAATTCTGCTGTAAGACATGGTGTGACTCTACCCACAGACATGAATCGATTCAGCTGCGCCAAGCAAGCAGCCCGAGCCCGTGTCCGTGCTGCAGCGCAAAGGGAAAGCACATATCCTGGCTCAGTCCTGACTCCCACAGCGAGCTGACAGCAAAACTGGGAGCAGAATCATGGTTCTCAAGAATCCCACTCGGCTGCTCCCCTCCCAGATTGGTCCTTTATTGTCTTAGGGAACCCACCAGCAGGCAGGCAACAAATTATGCAGCTAGTCAAAAGCCCCACACTTTTACTTGTGGTAAAAATGACTTGTCTTTTTCTTGGGGCCCTTTCCCTTCCTCCTTCCTCTATTTTTATTTCTTAGTCTTTCTGTCTTTCCTGAGAAAGAGAACTGGCTGTTTAAACATCATTAAAGCAAACTACTTTTCACAAAATATATGCTTGCAGGCATAACCCCATTGCACTAGGGACAAATACATCCTGGTCCCAGAGCTGTCATCACCACCATATGCTTTGTACTGTGTCTCTGAATGGATTCGTCCCAAGGTGAATACAGTAATGCTTTAAAGTAGTGTATTTGTTAAGTATTCTGTCAGGAGCGTAAATCAGAACAGGATAGCATCATTTCTGCAGGGCAGGCAGGATCCTAGCAGGATCCTAGAGCCTCATGAATGACAGTCATGGAGACCAAACATCACACTACATCACCTTCTTGGTGGTGAGGAGGAGCTCAGGACCAGCTTATGGGAAGATGTCCCCAAACTAGTGCTCATGAGCCCCGCCAGGGCCGTGAAACCAGATGTGCAAACAGAAGTAAGGGCTGTAATCCCACTAGTGAGGGCAGAAATGAAAAAAAGCCTGGGGATAACCACTATAATGTGTTTTCTAGATAGGTTGTTCAAGGCAGCCTTGCATCAATTTAGTCATCCCTCGAAGGACAGTATCTACTTCTTGTGAGCTTGTGCTGCTTCTGGGAACTGTGACAGCATAGGCACCCAAATATTTCTTATCTGGCAAAGCCAGTCTGTGCCTAAACTTCACCACATCATTTAAAGTTAGAGATGTGGCAGTTGGGCACGTACCAGAAAAAAGCAGCCACAAAGTCGGAGCTCTCCCCAAGTTTGCGAGTACTCAGATCCCTGCGTTCACTTCAGTTTCCTCTCTGGCTTCGGCTGGGAATGTTTGTGCCAGCAACCTAGAGAAGAAAATGAAGTCCATTGCACACAGATGCTTGGCCAGCTCTCAGTAATGAAACACGTCTTTATCGTCCACAATTTTTGATTTAAGGAAAGGGGCAAAACTGCCCACAGTTTGCAGAGAAAATAAAATATATAAAAAAAGAAGCAAGCCTCAGTGCTTAGGTTGTGAAACGCAGCTTCCTCGGGACAATAAAGACGTGTTTCATTATGGAAAGTGGCCGAACATCTGTGCGTGTTTGACTTGTATCCCTCAGATCTGGGAAGTAACAAGGCCAGTTTTACACTCACTTCGCTGACTGTAACTGCGCTGACGTGTCTGACTTTGTAAACATTGCCAGCATTTTCGGAGCGAAGACCACATGCCTCCCGCTTCTCTGGGCACGCTCCTCCCATGGGGCAAGGGGGGAGCCCTCCCATTTTCCCTCCGGCGGGCAGAGGTGTTCGGCACGACGCCTGTCTGTTATGTGCGGCTCTGAAGGGCTCTTTCTTGTGTGACTGGCAGCCTCCAGCATGGCTGAAACTATCTCAGAGCACCGGCACTCATGTAGTTTAAAGGGCATAGCGTGACAGCTACCTCAGTCCAACGTAACACTAGGCAGACCACGCTCTGTCGGTAAAATCCTGCAGTGGCCCCGTGCACGCTGCTCTGCTGTTTGCTCTGGTCAAGCTGATTTTCAAGAAAGGGAGAGCTGCTGGATGCATGCACCTGGAGCTGGATGCTTCCCATCTGTACGTAGGGTAAGGTAATGGCAGTGAAGGTGCCCGTACCACCCCTGGTGCCCCAGCACTGCCCTAAAGCTGCCCAGTTGTTGTTTGGCCCTTGCCTCCTTGCCCTTGCCGCAAGGCTCCTGCTTGTGGTGAGGCCTTTTGAGCTGTGGATGCTTCTGCCTGCACCCCTGGGCTGCTTGTGCCAAGGAACAGAGAAAAAGGGAGATCCAACACGGGCAAAGACGGTGCTACGCGCCTGGAGGCAGCTTTTTCCTATCAGCCACTGCGCCTGACCTGCCAGAGAGGACGCTGTGGGGGAACCATTGCCCCCACCATGATCTCCAGCCAGTGCCATGGGTGGTTGTGCTGCCACTCGCACCTTCCTCTCAACTCATACAGGCTGTGCTCACCTCTGGCAAACAGCCCTTGCCCTGGCAGTTGTTAGCCAGGCAGTATTTGTGTGTGTTGATGCAGAAATGGCCAGGGTGGTGCTAGAGGAGGCTGTGGTGGGAAGTGTGGGAATGGTGTTTTGTGTTTGAAGTGTGGGACGGAGCAGAAGGTGAGATGTCCTGGGGTTGGCTCCATTTTGAGGGTCAGATTCCTCATCACATGGAAGGTTTCACCTCTCTTATCTCACCTGTTGGAGGCCAAACCTTCACAGAGATATTTGGCTTTTACATTTTACAACATATTCTTTTATGTTTCTGACTTACTGTGTGGTCTATCTGCCCATCTATCTCTGATGTTGCCTATGGCTATTCAAGTACCAAGGCTGCCACTGACTAGGAAAAAACTCACTCCAATTTCAGGAGAGATTGAGCTCTGGGAACAGTGACAGTTGATACCTACCCAACATGATTGAAGATGTACCAAAATCTACTCAGGCTGCTCCAAAATCCATCAAAGACAGCATAAAGACTCCAGCTGTGACCACCATCCCTTGGATCAGGTCCTAAATGAAGCCATGTGAACTGTCTGTGGACAGGAGAAACACAGCTTTGAGTGCACGACGTGTCAAAGATACGACATTTCCCAACTAGCAGGCAAACTTATTTAAAAAAAAAAAAAAAGACAGGAAAAAGAAAAAAAAAAATGTCCAGAAGAGCAGAACAGCACAGGCTTCTTCCATATCTGTTCTGTACAGCTCAGAAAGGGTAATACAGTATCAGGAGCCCTCACTTCTAAACATGACACAAGGAGCTGGAATTGGTGTTTACACAGTCATTTTAGGGAAGGAAGAGAGTTTAATTTCAACAGCACCCCACCTACACATGTGCCTGGATATCATTATTGGCAGGTGCATGTAATCACAAAAACACCAATCAAATAATAAAAACATTAAGTTTCAGCTCAAGATCAAAAGAGTGAACCAAAACCTCTACCCTGGCTCAGCCTGATGTGTCAGCCATATGCCTCAATACCTATGGCTTCAAGATTACTCATTCCTCCAAGGCACATATGTTCAGCTCTCTAGGAAAGCTGAGGAGCTTCTCCTCCTGGGCCCCCACCTGTAAAATCAGTCGGCAGCAGCGTTCCTGGGAGTAATGCAATGAAACCAAGCTAGAGGTAATTTCTGGATGGTGAAGTCTTGTAAAGGGCTACAGGCAAAAGCCCAAGGAGCAGCACAGCTCCAGTAACCTATACCAGTGAGCAGGTGTCCAGCCGTGCCTGCTGAGGGTTTGCATTACTCCTTTGGGGCAGAGGTGGCTGAGCGGGCTGGTCAGGGACAGACAGGTGACAATGCAGCATTTTTAAAAGTGCGAGAGATGGTAGCATGGCACTGACCAAAAATAAACGTCCTTCCAAGTCTGGGGTCACATGCCCATCACTTAGATAATTTTAAAACTAGATTAGATAAGGAGTTGAAGAAGACATAGCCTAGATCAGTCCTGCACTGGGTTCCCGGGGTAAAGCCTGAGATAGGATTTAATAGCTTTTTCTCCCAGTTCTAATTTCCATTAAGTGGAAGGCTTTGTGCCTGCCAAAACCAGAAAGCAAGGGTTCTTTGAAATGCTTGGCTGAACACTCCTCTCGCTTGTACCAGGAGAAGCATGGATTTAATTCCATGGCAATCACTGAAGCTCACCCAGGGCCTCTGGTGCTTGGGGCAGGAGCCTGCCTGATGTCCCCACCGTGTCCCCTGCTCCAGCCTTCACACTGCTTGTGTCTGTCCAGCGCACAGAGATGCTGGCCTGTCACCCTGGGAGAGCTGGTCCCTGAGTCTGTCTGTCTGTGGTACAACGTGGCTTCCTTGGGGTTTTATTCTTTCAAAACTAACTAGCTGCTGGCCACTGAAACTGGCATTTTAGAGTCACTAAATTGCAGCTGCTTGGCATAGCGCGTCCAGACAAGCGAGGAAAAAAGGAAAGGGAGCAAGAGATTTGTGCACACAGAGCCCAGGTTAACAGTGGTTTATTAAGTCCCATTAACCATATGGTCACGATTATAATAAAAGTCTGAGTTATGGCCAGTGACATGTGTAAACCACCCCCCCACCCTCAAAACCCGATATATATATGATGGGTGTAGATTCAATGTGAACACAGACCTATATCACAGGGTTTTTTAACTCTTTCTAATCCCCAGGGAAAAGGAAGAAAGACATGAACACATCCTGGCTGTGTCTGATAACTCTGCAGCTCAGCAAAGCCTCTCAAAAGATACAGCCCCTCCTGCTACTGCTCTCCTCTCCTTCAACTGCTTGCATTGGGAGACAGCTCTTACACCACCGGACCCCAGTAATTAGGATATTTTTCCCATGTCCCAGCAGTGGGCTCAGCTCCTACTCCCTCTCCATCTGCCTTGTCAAGAACCTGCACGGCTTCTATGGCTCCCCCTGAGCTGGGTGGGTGCTCTTCAGAGCAGAATGTGGCCCTGCATATTTCTGAGTGGTTTTGTAATGGGCTAGCTCCAGACTGAAGCACCTGCAGGCTGACCCTTATGGGTGAGAAAATATTCTTGATGCTGTAAAGACATCGCTTTTCTTTAGTACCACCCACGGAAAGAGCTCACAGTGCTCCGCTGGCATGTCATAATTTGACACGTGAGCTGCAAAGGCCCTTCAGCTATTTCACGGGTCAAAGAGCTGCAGTAAAAGGAAGCACCGGCTAACGTAAGTGATGACACTGGTAACAGAGCTAGAAAGAAAATTCAGAGAGCATGAGTAAGAAAAAGCAGTAAAACTTTCTGAGGCATTTTCCTGGCCAGGTCAGAGAAGGCAACAAACGATGAAAAGGAATAAGTAATTTTAAAAATTCTTTCCATTTTAATCATTGCAGGAGTTATTAACCCCTGGAAGAAAGTTTAAATGTGTGAAGTTTTGCTTTGGCAAAGTTCCTTTGAAACAGAAAGACCGAACCAGCTGTGAAGGGCAGTGACTCCTCCTGGCTTCCCTCTTCCACTGAGCAACGTGGCTGCAAGCGGCAGGGCTGTGGCAACTCTGGCTCCCTTGTGGGGAAGCTGAGGGAGAACCTTGCCCCCAGCCTCCTGCAGCCGCAAGTGAGGGATCTGGAGGAGCTGTGCGGAGGCCAGGAGTCACGCGTAGAGCCCATGGCCAGCCCAGTACCGGTCCCTCCGGCTCCTGCTGCCTTGCTGCCACCTCTCCCGGCCTGCAGCCGAGCCCTCTGGAGAGGCGGTGGTACCGGTAGTTCTGCTGTGTGGCTCTGGCTGCTTGCCTCAAGGTCTCCAAGTCTGTGAGATAACTGCAATTCACACTCTGCAATTCACACTCTATCCTGTCTTTCCAAGTGGTTATTTGCTGGAGAGGTTCCCTTCTCTCAGTGCTCCTTCCTCAGCCTGTGTGTTAGCGTCTCCTCCTCCTATCTGAACAGACACAAGGCAGAACTCCAGCTCTTGTAAACTGCAGCACATCTGCTGACACCTTGCCCCAGTAGAGGTTTTGGTCTTTGACCATAAACAATGATATTATAAAAGATATTTATTTTGTTTGCATGCAGCAACAGTCGACATGCAAAGCCCATTGGGGACGATACCTGGGCCCATTCTCCCCTCAGGCATTTCAGCAGCCTGCAAAGCAAACACCATGGCCAAGCAATTCCCAACATCCCTTCATCATGCCTAAACCACATACTCGTCCATCCTCTCTCCCAACACAGCCGCACGTCCGGCCTCAGCCCAAAGTCACGCAAAACTCAGCTGCTAGCACTTACCCAAGCACTCGCTTCTGACATGCACCCCCACCCAGCCTCTCTCTGCAGCAGCTTCCTAAATCTCCGTCTTGAGGAGTGATTTGCCTCAGGGACCCCAGTTGTGCTGGAGAAAATGCCCCAGTCAGGAGCTCAACTCGCCTTTCCATCACTGGGAGCTGGAGAGTTTCAGACAGCAAAGCCTAGGACATCAATAAAAATTTGGTTGAGACAGCATTGGAAAGTGCCGGACGTGCAAAGAAATGACCTAAAAGGTAAAAGTCAAAGATAAATAAGAACAGTCCGTGTAAACCGTGTGCTCATCTTAACAATAAACAGAGCGGCTGCCACGGAGAAACTTGAAAGGGCTCCACTCTGCAAAGATGAATGGTTTGCTGAGCCTGCTCCGGGCTCTGTTCGAGGGGCTTCGGCATGAGTAATTGGGTGTGAGAAGCGCTTGCTCACCAGGGCCGGAGCAGGCGAGCTCCAAGGAGGGGGAACGAGTAATGATTGCTGGGGTTATTTATTGTTTCGTTTGCTCATTAGCTTGGCATCACCTTAAGTCTCCAGCCGCAGCACGTGACGGCTTTGAACTGGCGCCCCGGGTGTCGCAGACGCTGTGACATGCAGTTTTGATGTGTGCCCCACAGCTCCCGTAGGATTTCCGCTCTCCGCTCCGCTCAGCCCAGCCGTCCAGCCGGGGATAAATCACCTTCCCCTCCCCAGAACAGCTCAGGGGTTTATTGGTATTATCTATCATTGTAGAGTCCTCGTCTGGACGCGTGCAAGCTTACTGTCTCTCAACAGTGAGGGCAGGATTTCAGTGTGCCGGGAGAGCTAAAACATGGGGAGCTAAAGCCTCGTGGGTTTCCCCAGGGTTGCTATTCATCACAGACAGCGTGCGAAGCTGGAGACAGGCCGTGGGATGTAGCATGGGTGGCTCTCGCTGAAGGCTCTTGCCTGCAGAGGGGCAAGCTCTGCAGCCAGCCTGCACATCGCTCTCCAAGAGGGGGGAGCACAGCGGGGCCGGCCCTGCTCTCTGTGGCTCTTGGCCTCAGGCTGGCTGAAGTTGCTCTCCATTTATCTCCTTTGGCAACGGGCAATCTTCCTTACTGGGCCTTAGCGGAACTGGGGAAGACGAAACATTAGAAGACAAGCCCAAGGAGAAAAGAGGAATGTCTAGAGAAACTATCAGTCTAAGGACACTAGCACCGGTCCAAAACAGCTGCACAAATGCCAGCTGACTGCTGACTAATGTAACCTGTAACAGAGGACTTTGTCCAATGAGGTATGAACTTCAGCAAGCCATCTGCACAAAGGGAGACAGTCAGGATCAATATCTTGTGCCATTAACCACTTTCCTTTGTTTAATTTGACACCAATATTTCCCTAAACTAAAGAAAGCCTGAGCTGCAAGTGACAGGCAGAGCCCACAGTCTTCCTTAAGCCACCCTGATGGCACTCGTGATCATGACAATGTGTCATGCGACTGCGATGATAAAATACAAGCTCAGCACAACTACATTGGCAGGAGGATGCCAAGAAAACTCCTTTGTGACTTGAGAAAGGTGAATAAGATCCCAAACTGCAGTGCAGTAACATTTACACTGTCCTAGCAGATCTGATTTTCTTTACTTTCCCTCACTTCTTATTAAGTAGGGTTTGACAACGTTCTGCGTTAATGGCTTGCTAAAGGACACTGCTTAGGGTTAGCATTGGATAAGTACGTACCAGCAGAAATGAGCACATCATCAAACTTGTGGGTAGACTGATCCATTGCCCCACCTTCTATATCCTAGCGATGAGTATAAAAAAACGGAATGAGAACTCAGTGGTAAAGGAAACATAGAAACTCCTCTCTTCCTCCTCTCAGAAGAAAACAGCTGGCTAGCAAAAGCCAATGCAAACAACTGGAGGTTTCAACATGCAGTAAAAGGCAACAGGCTTTGAGTTCTGCTGGGAGGAACCTCAAAAGTCCTCTGCTGAGAAATTGGTGTGCTCAGACACAGAAAACTGGAGACCAGAGGCAAGAGCCTTTTAGAAGCTCTTAGTTGTTGGGCGAGAGCTCATGTCCTTAGCTTGCACCCAACACAAGAGATCTAACACAGAGAACAGCAATAAGCACTTGACCTGGCCATAAGGGCAAACAAAATGTCAATGATGTGTGGATGTGATGGGGCACTAGGAGACAAGAAAGTGTTCTTAAAGCTATGAACCCACTCACAAATATTAGGTGGGTTTTCTGTTTGTTCCCACCCAGGAGGCATCACTCCAGCTTCTCTGGAGACAGCCAGGATTACAGCGCTTCCAAATGTTGTTCTGAGAACCCACCCTGACACAATCATGCTGCAAATGTAGTTTCTCCAGCAGTTTGCAAACTCCAGATAATGCTGGCACTTAGACTTTTCCCTCAACCTCTCCCTAACTCCCTTCCTACCTTTCCATCCCAGCTCCATGCAACATGAGCAACAAATCTCCCTCCTCAGGGTGTTTTTCACATTTTTTAATGTGACAATCTGTTCTGTCATACACCCCACATATGTACCAGAGTTCGGCTTCCTGGGGTTGCAGGCAGAGGGGCAGCCGCATGGCATGGGTGGTATTGTTATTCACACATTGCCTCCCTGGACCCAAAACTGATCTGGTCTGGGTAACAGTCCCAGTTCTCTGCCACCTTTCCTGCACCAGCAAAGAGGATTGCAGAGAGGGGCAAACAGAGGTTTTGCAAAGGCAGCTCCATTCCCTTCTCGCTAGCCATGAACACACATGGCGGGTCCATGTTCAGGCTTCCTCCGCTGCTCCACCTGGAGCCATCCGGGTGAGTGCAGATGCAGTGCCCAGGTAAACGGACCCTGGAGGAGGATGAAGAGGGCCTGGAAGACTGCAGGAACAAAGCACTCCAGCTGAAAAACCCAAGTGCGCCCCTGTGATATGGGATGACAGACAGATTAAAGCATCTATTTCAGCTCCTTGGAGCCAGATGCCTTCTCCTTCCTCCACTAGGCAGACAGTCAGCTCAGCATGGAGTTTTCTCTCCCATTTCCTAGGGATGTCAGTCAAAGCCAGGCTCTTGGAAGTTCAAGCGTGGCCAAAAGGAAGCAGATTTCAAAACACACCCCTCCCTCCATTCCCCCCTTTCTAGGCCTTTTGTTTCCAGTTGCCCCTCCTCCCATCAAAGAAAGAAACAAGAAAATATTCTGGAGTCACCAAGCCATGATCTATCATTCTTTCAGGGGAGTTTTTTCTAATATTAATCAACACAAGCCTCTCTTCCCGCCTCCCCTCCACCCCAAGGGAGCAGTGGGCTTGGAAAGCTCAAGCGGGTTTCAGATGGGTCTTGCGGCAAAATTCCTTAGTTCTCAGTTGGAGTGAGATGGTGTTGGGGCAGCTGCCAGGCTTTCTGAGATTCTTGGAAGATAAATGAGATTCTCTCCCTATTGCCTAGTGCTGTGAAGGCACAGGACACCCAGAAACTCCGCTGTTTTCTGCAAAGCGACTGGCTTCTTCATCCTGTGAATTAGGGCCAGAGTCCCCGGTTCGCTGCGATCGTCCCCAGCGAAGAAGGTGAGGCTCTGGCTGGGAGCTGATGACACCTTCCATGGTTTGCTTTTCGACCGTGGACCAGATTGCAGAAGCATACAGGTTATCCTAAACACATCAGCTGCTGATAGACCTCTGAGGGTGGCCTCCTAGTGCCACAGAGCGAGAGTACAATTTCTCAGGCCACTTTTCCTCCTTCAGGTCCCTCCTTTCAGTGTCTCAGGGAGTACCAGCAAAGCAGCACAGGAGTGGGCTGTTCCCTCCCTGCGCCTGGTGGTGACAGCTTTGCACTGGCACATGAGGCAAGTTTGGGCTGTTTGGAGGGTGCAGAGGGACTGAAGTGAGACAGAGATGTTGCCTCGTCCTGCAGTCTCTCCCGTCCCTGTACAGCATGAATGCCTCTGGTGTTCAGCTCCGCAGATGAGCCAAAGAATGTCCTCAGTGGCTGCCAAGTGGGACACTACCATCCACACAGTTCAAGATGCTGGCTGGCCTACCCTCAGGCCAGGGCTTGGGTCCCTAGATGGCAGGAGGCACACAAGGAGCTCCCAGCTCTTCCTTACCAGGAGGTAAAGCAGGTATCCATTCAGTGTTTAATCTCCTGGGGAAGAAAGGAGGACGCTTTCAGGTTTCCAAGTAATCTTAGAAGAGGGTCCTCTTCCCTCCTCTGTATATGGCTCCCATGCCACACTGGGATGAATTAATTTTCTGCTGTGCCCACCATTGCTGATTTGGCTGTTTTGCAGAACATCATTTGCAAAACCTCACACCCTGCTGTTGATGTAATTTTGCCACTAGATTTGCTCCAGTTCACTAAAACCACAGTGAAGGTGCTCTAATCTTTCATGAATCCTTGCAGGCTCTGATAACTTCATGGATCTTGTAATGACCTCTGCCCCAACCATCTCTTTGACTTTTCCATTCTTTTGTTGTTTAGCTAGTTGAAGCATCAACAGCCATCAACAGCCACTAAGCAACTGTCTTACTAATCCTCCTGATAGCCTTAAAAGCACAACAGACAAGAGGGAGAACAAAATGGAACCTTACAAGACACTGAAACCCTGCATGAAAATCTGAGTGCTGAAGCATAAGCAGACCACATCACCTCTGAAAGATCTCCAGAGAGTCAAAGCAAGCCACAGCAGGGCTGATGTCCAAAGAATTTGCTGACAAACTAGTGTGACCTCCTGACCACTTTGGATAAAGACAGCTAATTAATCTGATAGATAAAGATGGTGACTTGAACCTCCTCCACCTCCAAGGGTAGGGAGTGCCTCTAAACCATACCAATGTTCATGCTCGAACTGACTTGCAGAAGTCTCCTTCTGATGGCAGATTATCTTGTAACAATCCCTTTTGTATATGTTACCAGAAATAAAGGTGTCCTCTCTGATCCTGATCTCCAGAATGCTCTTGCCATATTTTATTCTCTTTTTATCTCAGTCTAAAGGGAGGTGATTTCACACTCCCTGATTTCTGATTTTAACTGTCATCATTTTATTATTTAGCTCTGCAAGCTGCTCTTTTTTTTCTTTCTCTTTTTCTGCAAATATCATACTGGAGAGTCATAAATATGGATACGATGTTGAGGACCAGGTTGGAATTATATTTGGCCCCTTCTTCTTACTGAGGTCAGGACTGTCAAGGAAAAAAAGCGTAATACTTAAAGTACTTTTGGAATCCTTTTTCAACTCAGCATCAAGATCTGCTGGCCCTGGGTCAGGCCTTGGTCACTGGCTTTACCCCTATGGGAGAGCCTGAGCAGCCAGCGCAGTTCTGATACACCTCCACCCTGAACCACTGGCACAAAGCGATGCGCACTGGCATAAGTGAGGAGCGCTCGCTGCAGTTTCGCCAGAGAAAACCTCACTATATTCACTATATACAGTGAATATACCTGTATTTATTGTTTGCCTCATTGTCTCTCTTATAGCTCAGGGCTAAGCACTGATACAGAATTAAAAACACAGTCCATGTCTTGAGGATCTTACAGTCCTGCTGTGCGAGACCCAAATGCCTTTTAAGTTAAGGTCCAACCCTGATCTAAATTTCCATGAAGATTCTTCTGTTGAGAGTCATCTCAGAAGATTTTTGGTTGGACATTTGAAAGACTTTCCAATAACTTTGGGGAAAATGATGAAATTGCATTGATTTTGGCTAAAATTGCCACAGAAAAACACTTCCTATCGGATTTTTTTCCAGCTATAGAAATTGTACTGGAGTTTCAAAAGTACTGTCTTGATTTGGTTTGTTTTCTCTTATTTCATTTCATTTTGTGTATGTTCTTCTTGTTTCCACTATTTCATTGCACATCACCATAAGCACATCCTGGAGACACACTTGGAACCGGCAAAAAAAGGATAGCAAATATAATGTAGAAGGGAAGTCAAAATGGTGATTTGAAATTTGACACATTTCCAAAACGGGAAGCAGTATTTTCATGAAACAAAAGCATTTTAAAATGTCTGAAAATTATAAACATATTAGTTTTCATTTTTGGTTTAGACAGAAAGGAAACTCATCAGTGACGACATCTCCTGTACAAGCGGCGTTTGGAGGCCAAAGCAACCCTCAGTCTGTGTCTTTAAGAAGGAGGGATGACAAGAGGCTGGCATGCAGCAGCTGTTAGCGTTTTCCAAGATGCTTTGTATTATGGCAGGACAGAAGAGTTGACAGTCTCTTCTCAGTTCTGTGGTTAGCTGGCTACAGGCATGCAGTCATTACTTTATATTAATGTGAGATGTGAACATTGTTTTGCTGGTTATAATTATTCTCCAAGTGGTACAACCTTAAAAATTACAGCTTTGGAGAATCTCTTTCTCTGTAGTTCTTCCTGGGAGTCCCTGCCTGGGTCGGTTCCCAATAATGAAATTTTCTAAGGGGGCTGGGAACATATTGATTGATTTATTTGCTTTTGGATGCTAATTAACTTTGATGTTCTGCAGCCACGCTCCTGGCTGCCATACTGCATGCAGAGGAACAGCGGGGTTGGGCCTCCGCTTAGGAGGAAGACCACAGCGGGGGTCAGATGGGAGTGAGTGTCACTGGTTTGTGTTGCATTATGCTCTTAAGCCAGAAGGAGAAACCTTTCTAAAGAGCTCTTCATAAGACACCCCAATGGGCAGGAGTGGGGATGTCCCCATCACCAAGCATTTCTAATATGGCCAGGGCAGATGGAGATGCCCCAGTGTGGGTTTGTCCTCCAGCGAACCGAGAGTGGGAACTGCTTGTGCCCCCACGGGTGTCTGTACCTTCTGGCAAAGGTTGCCCTGCAGCTGTCAGGACCCCCAGCTTCCACCTCAACCAGAACAAAAGCAAGGCTAAGACATCGGAGACAATTGCTTAAGCAGTGATGAAAGGGATCAGCCTCCCTTTATCTCCACAAAAGACACAGTGTCATCAGCCTTTGCACCATATTTCAGCACTATCCTCTCCACAGAGTCTGCCAGCGAGGGGCTGTGTGGTTCTGCAAGCAGATGTGGTGATGGGTTCAGCGCTGTTGAGTCTAAGGCTTGGATGAAAATCAAGCCGCTCCTCTCACATAGGCAAGAGCCATCAGCAGTGATGACCTCCAGTAATGCTCAGCTCTCAACGGGATCTTAACCAGAGGCCCTCAGCACACTTGAAACGAGCTGCTGGAAAGCCTAGAAGCACACCCACGGCCTGCTGGGCTTCAGGTTAATGGCACACCAATCCTCAAACTGGCAGAGGGAATTTAGGAAGGAATGTAGGTGGCTAATGGCATGCACTGGCATTCCCTCCTCAGCCGAACGGACCGGTAGCCATTTGCAAACAGACAAAAGTGGCTGGCCTTCAGCTAGGGTCCGAGTGTGCTTCAAGGTGCAAGTGAGGCTCAAATGTCCGAACTGTTTGTATGCTGGAAGTGCAAACCTATATTTTTCTTCTTTTACTACCTCCCTCTTCGCTCTTTTTGCTTTGTCTTAATGCACAGCAGGGAAAAGTGAAATAGGAATGGAGGGATGCACTTATTTCTTCTGGTAATGGAGAAGAGAGATGGCCTGTTTTGCAGAGGAAGCAACCCTGTGCTTACAGAATACCATTTTGAGAGCCCTAGAATTAATGTTTACATGATGCTGCATCTACTAGAGCAACACATGTGATGCCCACATTTATGGTAGCAGCCTCCTCAGCCATCATTTTGCCACACACATTATAAGTCAGCAAGACCTCCTGCCTGTTGCTCATGGAGCTCTGGCTTTGCGCCTCTCCTCCAACCGATTTATACCATACTTTGAGTATTTAGCAGCTTGCCACAGTGCAGAGCAAAGCCATAAATCCCTTGTAGGGAGCCGTGCTATAAACGTCCGCTTGGACCTCTCCACTGCCAGGATGAAGCAGGCTGTACCCCGAGGCCGCAGGAAAGCGGCCTTTTCCCTGCTGCTGGTCACGAAGTCACCCTTGGAGTGGAAAGGGTGTGGTGCCTACTGCTGCTGTTTAGAAAGGACTCAGTCTGTCTTGAGCACGGTGGTGTGTTTGACCACAGGACACAACATGCTGCCTTTCCTTTCAGCTGTGTCCAAAACTCCGGGTAGTGGCCTCAGTTACTAATAGGTGACATAAGGGTTTGAGATCTGAACACAGCTTAGTAGCTGCCTTCTGATCTCACACCTAAAAAAACAGTCTATAAATGATGCCACAGGAGAGGTGAGTGAGGAGAGCCCCAGTAAACCTGGACAATTCACTCCTGAACAGGATGCAAAGAGCCTCACTGGACTTAAAGTGAGACAACAGCAACTCTGCCCCACTAGGATGGATCTAGCGTATGTAGAAGGTCCAACGGAGCAAACCCAGTTTTCATGTTGCAGCAAGAGGCGGAAAGATGAGAAGGGTCAAGAAAAGCCATCGAGATACTTGATCCTGCTCATGACACAGAAGCAGCAGAGAGCGGGTACTGCTCATCAGCAGGGTGGCTGCAAGTATCCCTCTAGAGAGTAGGCAAGTAATATGGTGTAATCATTCATTCATAGTGAAGTGACCTTTGGGCTCCTGCTTCCCCTCTCTTTCTAATCCAGGCCCTGATCCTCCAGGATTATTCAGATATCTCACTCCTCTTTAGACGCGTACTTCCCATCAATGTTAATGAAAGATTCCTAAATAGGAGGCAGACGCCTAGATCCTTTAGAGAACCTGGGATCCTAGCAGTCACTGATTTCTGTCAATTAACTCATTTTTTTTTTCTGCTGGTGGAAATAGGAAAATAATTTAGCTCATTGCTGTAGAGCACTCAGTAGGTACTTGTGCTGCTGTACATTCAAAGAATAGATACTTTAAATACTGGGACGAGTAAATTTTATTCTCAGAAGCAGCAATGAATCTGATTGCTTCCTGCAAATGGAATTTCTTTTGAAATCTCTGACTTACAATTTCATCATCCATTTTCGAGCACTCAGTTGGCATCTTTCCTTTTACTTCATTATCTTTCCTCTGCTTCACAGCTTCTGTCTTGAGATCATAGGTTGGAAAAGTCTGGCTACCAGCAGACCCATTTGTCCTTTCTTCACCAGCTTCTCTGGCCAGCTGCGCATCCTTCCTCCTTTGCTTTGTATTTCCTGTTACGTCTTTAGGATCTGCGTTTTCCCATCTCTTCAATAGTGTTGGGCTCCCTGATTTCGGATGCATTTTAGCACCTCTAAACCCTTTCAGTATATTCCCTTCCCTGGGTCTCTCTGAAACCCGTTTGATGTGCTACCTGTACTTCACACTACTGATGGTAATAGCTAAAACTTCGATTTCATGCAGGCCAATGTTTTCTGTGTTGCATGAATCAGGACACAGCAATACAAGCCAGCTCTGTGTGTTCAGTGGCACCTGGATGGTTGACGCATGGCCAAAGCATCTTAGTATGGTTTGTGGTAACAGGTAAAGGCCTGTAGTTTGCAGAAAGCCCAGATTCCCATGCTTGGGCTCTGGGAACACTGGGCTGGCACTCAAAACTCTAGTCTGGACATTTCATATTGTGCTGAATGTGAGAAAATAGCCAGAACTGAAGTCCTGAGTAAGAGTAGCTCTTAATTGCTCCATATTCAGAGAAAAGCACCTCCTGGGAGCCAAATATGTGCTGCATCCCTCACACACATCCCTTGTCCAAATCTTAGAAGTGACCCAAACTCTCCACTTCACTTTCAGAGACTTTCTGAGTCTCTACTGGTTCTTTTGGGCTTTCCTATCTCTAGCTTTCTGTGACTGACAATAGAACCTAAAACCATAAAGTTCATCAATTTTCAAGGCCCTCTCTACCCCAGTAGATCTATAAGCTCTCTGAAAGAAAACAAATAAGCCATCAAAGAAGCACTACTCTTTATTCCTCCAAGAAGGACTAGGAAAACCAGCAGCCTTTTGTCCTCCTAACCTTTCTAGAGCACCTCAGAGAAGCAAGACATATACTCAACAAGAGAGTACTCTTCTTTTCTGTATATATCTCTAATTCTACCCAAAGGCTGGGTCAGGCATGTGGGATGGGTGAATCCACACCTTATGGTATCTGTGGTAGAGTGCCAAAACTGCCTCAGTGCCCAAGACCAGCATGCTGACTCCCAAAGAAATGCAGAGATTTCCAGTAATGTGACACAAGTGTTCAAAATCAAGCCTCAGGCATCATCCATCCAGTCTCCAACACAGATCAAACTATGTGAGAGACTTTGTGAGTGGCAGCTGAGTTGGACTTACCAAGGGCTCTTTTGGCTGCTGTGAACGGCACTAGAAATCCAGCTATTGGCCAACAATCTGAGCTGTCTGCGACGGGTGACTGGGTGCTATGGGATCGTTCTCTGAGCTCTCAGACAATGAAAGGACTGTCTTTTTCCCAAGCCTCCTCACTGACTGCCACATTTAATGAAGATGCATATTGGGACAGTCAGCACCTTAGGTGGTGAGACCATCAGTTGTCTTCTGCAATGAAAGGGGCTTTTTTTTCATCCTTCTAGTTACTGAAGTTTATTGAGGGAGACGGCAAGAGATGAATTATCCCAGCTGAAGAGTCTGGGCCTGTTAAATCTTGTAGGGTGGCTAGCTGGGCAGCACTATTGCAACACGAAGATGACTCAACCACATAGCATCTTTGTTGGCATCCCATTAGCTTCTGCGGAGACGATTACTTCTTTATTGCTAAACAGAGTCTGTCAGTGGCTTGGGGCACTTCTGTGAAAAATGTAACAGAGGCGGAATAATAATTCAAAACATGCCAGACCAGAAAGCCGTGGCTCATCATATCAGACTCCTTCTGCCTGAAAATCAACTAGTCCAGATTGTTCAGGGTGGGTGAACCAATGCCACAGATGCTTGTGACTTCACTAGAAGCAGCGCATCCTTCCAGGAAAGCAGGATCCCCTTCCCAAACAAATGGCCTGACAAATACAGAAGCAGAAGGGAGCACAGAAATTCTTTGAGTGGAAGCTACATCAGCAGAACTGACTCAGAAATTTGCTTTTCAAAGTTTTCCATGAGGCGTCAGCTGCTCTTGGGTGAAGTGATGCTAGCAGGCAGCAGCCCAGTTACTTTCCCACTGTGGGAACCGAACCCTTTTAAAACTGTTTTGACTGTAACCAAGGAATTAGAGAGATGGATGAAACCAGCCGAAAGTGTGACAATCTCCTAAAGGCGCACAGATGGTGAGCAGACCCTGGAAACTGATTCACTTTGAGCAATCACTTTCCTGAAGCACATGTTAGACAGTTTTCAACCTCTCTGAGGACCTGAGGAAACCCGTAACTTCTCCAAGGCCAAATGAGAGGCAGGAGGGGAGAAAGGAAAAAAGCATGATCTTTCCTTGAATGAACATTCACACATAGTTATTTATTTATTTGCCCTTTGACATAGAGAGAAGCTCATCTCTCAGAGAATGATCACCCATGGCTCAGCCCAGATGGAGGTGGGATACAAATTTCATTGCCAGTGCTAACTATGAAAAGATTTTCTCATTTTACCAGAAACCACAATCTCCCATAGTTCCCAGACTGCTCAAGTGATGTATAGCTTGGTAATTGTCCTGAAAGATAAGGAAAAGCCTCCTCTGCGGTTGCATTTGATATTGGCCTGATGTATGGGATTGCTTGGTGCCGGCTTGGTGGAGGATGTCTAGAGACAGCGTGGAGTATGCCTCACTGCCTTCTTCTCGCTGGGGAAACTCTGCTGGTGGCAAGCAGGATCCTGAGGGCTGCAAATTGCTTTCCCACATCTAACATCCCTTTCATAGCAGCCTTAGTCAGTTTTTGGCATGAGGAGGAGAGTTAAAGAGTTGTTTATAGCTGCTCTGGAGCCTCCTCTGCAGTGCTGCCACCCCTGCGGCACCCCTGTACCAGGGGCTGAAAGGAGCTGCTGAAAGCAGCCCAAAAGGGTAAGAGTGAAATGGGGCACAGAGGGGAAAGTCGTGCAAGTGGAAGAAGGAGAAAAACAACTGGAGATGGAAACCTTCACCCACAGCAAGTAGCAGAAGCCCCTTTTCTTGGGTCAGTGTAAGGGATATTAGACAAACTCTCCATCGATTGACTGTTAGAAACGCTGTGGCAAACCCTGCTGACCAGACAAAGCCTCGTATAGAGACCTTCCAGCTTGGTGCTGTACAGAAAAGATGGACAACTCAAGAATTTCAGATAAGACTCTGTGATGCTTAGTTTTCCACTTTCCAGAGAGAAATGAGGAGCCTGTTAAGAAATTGTGATAAGATCATCCAAACAATCGGGACGAGCAGCCACTAGATGGCACGTCCATCCTCATCCAAATTCGGCATCCCACAGCCACGGAAGTCCAGGATGTCCTGCTCAAACCTGGCAGGGACAGGAAAAGGATGAAATGTTATCTCAGCATCTGCTCTAAGAAAACACTGGCATATTTTGCAGCTATTTTGTGTTGGGGATCTGCAATCTGATGAACATTCCTCTGTGATTTTGAAAGGATTTAAAAATAAGCTGCGCACAGATTTTGCAAACTTGCTCTCACTGGTTTTAGTGGAGATGTACTAGGACTGCAAAGAGCATTTATGTGCAAAACAGCTCGTAAAAGGAAATATACAGTGCTTTGTTCTCCCACAGGAGGGCTAGTGAATTATTTGAGTAGAACCCACATGAAGTAAGAAGTTATTGGTAGATACTATTTTCCAGAGCCTCAGCTGCTGTTATGTGGTATACTTCCCTCGTTTATACTAGCTGAGAGTCTAGTCTCTAGGTCTCCAGATCAGAATTAAGCAAGACACCAAGAGGTCTTTGGAGAAAGGAGCTTTTATTTGAGGGGACTGCCAAACACATAAGATTTGGACCACTTTCTCTCAGAGATTTAATCTCAGACAAACTGGCAAAACAGAAAAGGCCCAGAAACAGGAGTGAATCAAGCACATTAAGGCATTTATGCTGTAAGCCACAGTGTTTTCCATGTGCAGCAGCAAATGTCTGAAATCTTTCACAGCAGAGAGTTCCAGTGCAGCTTTTGCCACTGAAAAATTGGCTTGCACTATACAGAAAATGAAAAGGAAGCCAAGCCTGTGGATTTCCCTATCAAGTCAGTCTTACATACCATAAAGAGTTGGGTTCTGGTGCAAAAAGGCTTTAAATCACCTTCTCCCTCCACCAAATTTTTTTCTGCTACAACATGAGGAAGGATTAGAAGTTTTGTACAGTGTTTTTAAAATTCTCCCTCATCTTCTCTCTTTGTGCACAAGGGCAAAGACTGTGCTTTTATTTGATGTTATTTTGAAATTATGCCTTTAAAAAAATGCAATTTTGTGAATTTAGTAAGGTAACATTTTGTGTTTCACTTCCATGCCTGTAAACTTCTCTAGCACTTGTTAGAGGATGAGTCAAACCACCTCTAGCTCTCTCTAACATGAATTAGATTGTTGGACAATGAATATGTTACTTTTATGAAAAAAACTCCAGCGATCAAAAATAAATATTTGAATTTGCTAAACAGATTTTAAACTGATGGAGAGTATACAGCAAAGCTATACAGCCAGGAGGGGAGGGAAAGGGAGTCTCACATTTTGTGAGTTCTCTACGTTGCTAATCACTACGGAGTCATGGTGCCCCACCGAAGCTCTGGGGCACTCCTGTGATGCAAATACCAGATAGTGCTCCCCAAGAGATCCCTACTGGAGATCCAGCCCCAGATTTGAGACTAAAGAGAGACACCAAGTGGAAGAAAGGCACATGACCAGTTGCAAGTCATCAGTGGACCTCGAGGATTTAGTTCCTAGGTGCAGTTCACTGCAGCTTTATGTGCATAAACAGGTGGTGCAGAGGTGCATTTGGGCACCTCACTGCCCATGTGGGCACTGAAACGTCCACCTGGGTGAGAGACAGCAGGTAGGCAAAGGTGGAAGGGAGACTTCTTTCAATGCGAGATTTAAAATCGGCTCTAGGTAGCAAGGAGGTACTTGGATGCCTTTATAAGCTAAATGGAAGGGAACTAAGTCTCTAGATAGTTTTGTGGATTAAGTAAGAAGTATTAGTGTCATAGGATTGTTTGTTCCACTCATCTTGCTCCTTCAGGTAAATTGTGCTAGTGTTGCACACATTTCCCCCAACAAACATCCAGCCTGCCAGTGCCAGCTCCTGAGTGCTTTAATTTAATCTGGTAGAGCTTGAACTGAGGTCTCCTTCCATGGGTTTTCTAAAGTATTTATCTTAACTGAACTGAGAGGGATGACTTCTCACCAGTCTCCGGGGCCATGGGTGTGGAATTAATACTGCCTCAGCAACAGCATCTGTCCCAGCACATCCTCAATGCAGATCAACAGGGGAGATTTCCCCTTTGCTGGGTAATGTTCATTCCTCTCGACCCAAGGTAACAGACACTTAAAAGAACTGTCAAGAAATAGAAGTGTTTTTAAATCCACTTATTCAGCCTTATATCCGAGACAGAGCCGGTCCGGGTCAACATGGGTGCCAGGAGTGAATCACATATCAGATCTGCCCAGATGTGCCCATGTTTCTCTGGTGCCAATTCTGTTCTTCCTTTTTGAAAGACAAGGGCAAATTCATTGCAACTTTGCATTCAAGTTATGAACTCAGGAGGAAAGTAGCCTTCTTATCAGTGCTCTGGCTCCTTTTCCTACTATGCAGAAAATTATGCTTATACTCATCCAGGCAGCCTAACCTCAGAAACACTGTTACGGAAAGATATTGTGTAAAATAGCTCAAATCTTGTGGGACAGGAGGACATTTCATAACCTCCCAGTGCAAAGCTGGACATAAAATCCAGCATATCGCTTCAGTCTGTAAGTACTAGATCAAAACAAGGTTGTAAGTGGAACCTCTTGTGCTCTGGCAGGCTGCTGTTAGAAACAAGACTCTGCTTGGTTCCTGAAGGAATGGTGGATATTCTTGTTGGCCACTGAACAGCAGGTTGTGATTCAGGACACAGTTCTTTTTTTCCTGCAAAAGGCACAAACAAGACGCCTTGTATCTCCAAGGAGAGAGAGCACACTGGAAGAAGCAGAATGCTTCTGTGTAAAAGGAAGAAAGACTTTGGTGTCTAGTATGGAAGCCTCAGGAGTGGGGCCAGTTTCTTCAGGTGTTCATTCATATATACATATTTAAAAGGACTAAGCTTGAATGCTACCTCTTTGGAATTAGTTTCTGGTTGCCAAAGATGACTGCAAAAGGCACAAAGAGGATTGTAAAACAGGGCTAAGTCCCAGCTCCACCAAGGTCCACGAAGTCACACTATGGATGCCGTTAGCCCAGGCATGCCCAGGTACTGAACACAGCTCAGCAGCACAAGCAAGAGCTCCTTAGTGACTGAGATGCTTTTTTGAAACTCATCTGGCATTTTCTGTCTTATCTGCCTCAAACGAGCAAGCCCATGGCAACAGTCATGGTCTCTTTTCAGTCCAGACACATCTGCAACCTGCTCACACTTTATGGAAGACCTTTTGAGATTTGTTTCTATGAAGATTTTTTAAAAGGGAGAAATTCCAGAAAGCACAGGATGATAAATCTTGATTATTTGTTCCAGCAAATTTCTCATCCCAAAGGTCATATAGACATCCAGCTCATGGAGGCACATTCTCTCATACTTCTAATGCTCAATGGATCACAAAAGCTTAGAGTTCAAAAGTCCCAAAGTTAGTGCCTAGGAAGACACATCCCTGTGTGCTGCATTTTCCAGTGCCCATCGAGGAGGGAGTAATATTTTCTTGCAAAATATCGAGTTTGGGAGCAGTCACCTCTGTAATAGTCAGCTGTGAGGGACCCCTACCAGGGACCAAAATAATCAAGCCACAGAGGAACCTGCTTCCCCGTTACGTGGTGCCTCTGGCAGAACAGGTTCCGTCTGGCTTGCCCAAGTCGAACTCCTGCTGGAAAATTTCAATTGCCTGCATTTCTCACTTCAACCAGCGGAGGGCAACTGGTCATCAGGAAAATTAATTCAGTTTACTAAAGCTGACTTGTTCGCTTCGAAGTCATAAACCGCAGAATTAGTAAAAATAATTAGTCCTGAAAAAAACCCGGACTACTTTAAAACCATACTCTTTGATAAACGGTTTTTTTTTGCTAGTGTAAGTTAAAATTGTCTCCCCTTGCCCCACAAGCCCCAGCAACCACTACACTTTCATTGCTGTTCACTCTATCCATTATGCTTTTTATGTGATAAATCTGAGACTAAATCACACCTTTTGGCAAATAAAAGAGGATTCCACTTACAGTGCCATGAAAGGACTTCTGTCAAACTAGACTTGACAAATGTGTAATTTTAAATTGTGCTTTGCGTTCTATCTATTTTATACTATGTTACTAAACAGTTGCTAACTGTGTAAGTTGTTTGATTTGTTTTTAATTTGGAATTTAAACAGAAAAAATAGAGCAATTCTTTGCTCTATTTTTGACGTCTTTCATCCTTATCAAAGCAATTTTGAAAGAACATTTTTTTCAAAGTTAGGTAGTTTGTATTGATAATTACAGCACTCATCACTGTATCCCTGAACCCCTCAATGTTTTGGCCCTATCAGCACAGAAATCCTTCCACTCTAAGAGTCACAGTAATCTGTGGCCAGTTCAAAGACTTTGTA
Source organism: Chlamydotis macqueenii (assembly GCF_036417535.1). Classification (NCBI taxonomy): domain Eukaryota; kingdom Metazoa; phylum Chordata; class Aves; order Otidiformes; family Otididae; genus Chlamydotis; species Chlamydotis macqueenii. The sequence goes on along the minus strand of NC_141560.1, from coordinate 45,485,950 downwards.
AGGGAAATAGATACACAAACATTACAAATCCGCACGTGTCTTCCTCTTTCTCTGTTCTCCCTAACACCAAGGGCTAATTTCCTGCTTCTGATCTATGTAACACTGGGCAGCAACGTGTGCCAGCTGAACCTCAGACCCCTTCTTCTCCCACATACTCTGAGACTAGAGAAAATCAGTTTGGTGCCTTCCACTCTGCAGCTTGCTGCAGAACAACCCTGAGATTTTCTGTCCCCACTTCACAGAGAGATGCAAAGCTCTGCCTGTACATAAAATGGTGGGAACTTGCTTGCTTGTGTCCTGCTTGTGTCCAGGATGGGTGCTGCCCAACACAGTCATGGTTTTACCAACCAAGAATGAGGGGGCTGTAGCTCCCTCCATCATTAGCGGCCACTCATAATTAGTAGCCACCCACGCAGTTCCTGTGTTTTTCATCACAAAACAGTGGCGGATGGTGCAGCTTCTCGCAACCCAAAGCAAGGCTGCAAACAGCCGTAAAGGCACAGCACAGCCAGCTCTGTGCAGGGCATTAGTATTCCCTGCGCCTGAAGGAGACAAACCTTGCGTACAAATGAATCAGGACCTGTGCCAGGCTGCATCCCAGGGACTTGGACTCTGTGCAGACTTCCCGTGTTTATCCACAGAGTAAGCCATGACTTGATTGGGTAAAGAGATCAATTCCTTCTAAAAAGAAAGTATTCATTTGACAGGGAATGGTTGTTGTGTTTGAAATGAAGATGGCCCAAGGCAAAAACAGATTTCTTGGCTGAATGGCCTGTTGGCTGGTCTCTGGCTGCCTTTGAAATGGTATTCGGTCTTCGGCCTTACACGCCACATAATGGTGGGTTTCTCCAGCCTGCGTGTTTTTTTTACAAGCACTTTTTCTAATCACTAGTTGAGAATCCAGCCTACTGTGTATGTTGTAAAAGATGCTGTTTATACTTGGGCTTTTAGTTTACCATTTGTGTGCAGCTCAGCTGCGACATCTCGGCAGATCTGTTTCTCCTCTGTTGCCAGGTCCCTGTTGCAAGCCCTCGGAGCAGCATGCTTCACTTCAGACTTTCTAATAAAACCCAGGCTCTTTGCAAGCTCTCTTTTAAAGCCTATACCCTGTTCTCAGCAAATGCAGTCATATAGACTTAATGCTTTTCTACAGACTCACTGATTCATATCTGAGTGGCGCTGAAGCATAACCAGTTATACATGCAATCACTGATGCATATGTACCTCCACACCGCCCCTGCTAACGTGCATGCCATTCTCAAAGCCATTGACACAAATTCATCGAGGCACCAGAGCTGCTGGCACATACACAATCCATTTGCACTGCACCTTGTAATAACTTTTTATTTTAAATCCATTTTCTTCAAGAAACAGCCTTTGCACTAATCCTCAGGGGAATATTTTGAGCCCAGGCGTCCTTCCTCAAAGTAGGACATTTTTCCTAAGAATCAGAAACAAACTACGTGCTCAGTGCCTCTAGGGCTGGATACTCTTGTCAAAGCACAGATGATGAAGATTGAATACAAAAACAGGCACACATTTCATCTGTCCCACAGAGCCTTGCATCTTCATAGGTGAGGATTCTGGCTTAATGAGTATGGACATAAACCTGAGCAGATGTTCAGTATTGGCACTTCAACCAGTTCTCCCTGGCAGAGTCCGCACACCGGCTGCAGTGAATGAGCCTGTAGTTACCTGCCGGTGGCACGGAGGAGGACACACACCCCAGGATGCTGCAGGCAACGTGTGTGGCACTCAGCCAGTGGCACCTGCTCCCCAGGCACAGCCCCCTCCCATGGCCGCTCCTGTCTCACGCTGTCCAAGATGCATGAAGGAAGATTTGTTATGCAGCTGGTGTTGGCCCATTACATGACCACATGCTCATCTTGCCAACAATGTAAGGAATGAGGACTGGGTCCTTGGGCTGGTGAGCTTGCTGTTCTTCCTGCTGCCAGGACAGTAGAAACCAAGGATCATAGAATTGTAGAATCATAGAGTAGTTTGGGTTGGAAGGGAGCTTCAAAGGTCGTCTAATCCAACCCCCCTGCAAGAAGCAAGGACATCCCCAACTAGATCAGGTTGCTCAGAGCCTCATCCAGCCTGGCCTTGAACATTTCCAGGGATGGGGCATTCACCACCTCTCTGGGCAACATGTTCCAGTGTTCTACAACTCGCATTGTAAAAAATTTTTTCCTAATATCCAATCTAAATCTACCTCCCTCTATCTTAAAACCATTACCCCTCGTCCTATCACAACAGGCCCTACTGAACAGTCTCTCCCCATCTTTCTTGTAGGACCCCTTGAAGTACTTGAAGACCACTATAAGGTCTCCCTGGAGCCTCCTCTTCTCCAGCCTGAACAGCCCCAACTCTCTCAGCCTGTCCTCATAGGAAAGGTGCTCCAGCCCTCTTATCATCTTCGTGGCCCTCCTCTGGACCTTCTCCAACTGGTCCATGTCCTTCTTATGTTGGGGTCTCCAGAACTGGACACAGTACTCCAGGTGGGGTCTCACAAGAACAGAGTAGAGGGGCAGAATCACCTCCCCCGAGCCGCTGGCCACTCTCCTCTTGATGCGGCCCAGGATGCGGTTGGCCTTCTGGGCCGCAAGGGTGCATTGCCTGCTCATGTTAAGCTTCTCATCCACCAGCACTCCCAAGTCCTTCTCCTCAGGGCTGCTCCCAATCCATTCCCCGCCCAGCCTGTCTTTGTGCCTGGGATTGCCATGACCCAGGTGCACGACCTTGCACTTGGCCTGGTTGAACTTCACGACGTTGGCACGGGCCCACCTCTCCAGCCTGTCAAGGTCCCTCTGGATGGCATCCCTCCCTTCCAGCGTGTCGACAGCACCACACAACTTGGTGTCATCGGTAAACTTGCTGAGGGTGCACTCTATCCCACTGTCCATGTCACCAACACAGATGTTGAACAGGGTCGGGCCCAACATGGATCCCTGAGGGATGCCACTTGTGACCAATCTCCACTTGGACATCGAGCCGTTGACCACCACTCTCTGAGTGCGGCCATCCAGCCAACTCCTTATCCACCGAGTGGTCCGTCCATCAAAACCATGTCTCTCCAGTTTAGAGAGAAGGATGTCGTGTGGGACAGTGTCAAACGCTTTGCACAAGTCCAGGTAGATGATATCCATTGCTCATCCCTTGTCCACCGATGCTGTCACCCCATCATAGAAGGCCACCAAATGCTCAGGCACAATCTGCCCTTGGTGAAGCCATGTTGGCTGTCACCAACCACCTCCTTGCTCTCCATGTGCCTTAGCATGGTTTCCAGGAGAATCTGCTCCATGACCTTGCCAGGCACAGAGGTGAGGCTGACCTGCCTGTAGTTGCCTGGGTCCTCTTTGTTCCCCTTTTTAAAAATGGGGGTTATGTTCCCTATCTTCCAGTCATTGGGGACCTCACCAGACCATCACGAGTTCTAAAATACAATGGCCAGTGGCTTGGCAACTTCATCCGCCACTTCCCTCAGGACCCGTGGATGGATCTCATCAGGTCCCATGGACTTGTGCACCTTCAAGTTCCTCAGATGTTCCTGAACCTGCTCTTCGAGTACAGTGGGCGGTTCTTCATCCTCGCAGTCCCTGCTTGTGCCTTCCACAGCTTGGGTGATGAGACAAGAGCCCTTATCGGTGAAGACTGAGGCAAAAAAGTCGTTAAGTACCTCAGCCTTCTCTATGTCCCGGGTAACCAGGACACTGGTTTCCTTCCGGAGGGGGCCTACATTTTCCCTGGACTTTCTTTTGTCCCCTACATAACTATAGAAGCTCTTCTTGTTGCTTTTTATATCCCTGGCCAGATTCAATTCCATCAGGGCTTTAGCCTTCCTCACCCAATCCCTGGCCACTCGCGCAGCCTCTTTGTAGTCCTCCCAGGCTACCTGTCTCCGCTTCCACCCTCTATAGGCTTCCTTTTTCACTTTCAGTTGGTCCAGGAGCTCCTTGCTCATCCACGCAGGCCTCCTGGCCTTTTTGCCTGACTTGTTCTTCATCGGGATGCACCTCTGCTGAGCTTGGAGGAGGTGCTCCTTGAATGTGGACCAACTTCCTGGGCCCCTCTTCTCTCCCATGGCACTTGGCCCATCAGGTCCCTGAAGAGGCCGAAGTCTGCCTTCCTGAAGTCTAGGGCGGAGAGCTTGCTGTGTAGTTTGCTCGCTGCCCCGTGGATCTTGAACTCCACCGTGTCGTGGTCACTGCAGCCAAGGCTGTCCTTTAGTTTCACATCCCCCACCAGCCTCTCCCTGTTGGTGAGCACAAGGTCGAGCATGGCACCCCTCCTTGTCGGCTCCTCTATCGCCTGCAGGAGGAAGTTATCGTCCACGCATTCCAGGAACCTCTTGGACTGCCTGTGCCCTGCCGTGTTGTCTCTCCAACAGATGTCGGGGTGGTTGAAGTCTCCCATGAGGACCAGGGCTTGTGACCATAAGGCTGCTCCTATCTGCCTATAGAGTGCCTCATCTACTCTGTCCTCCTAGCCAAGCGAACTGTAACAGACCCCTACCGTAACGTCCCCTGTCCGTCCCCTTCCTCTAATCTTGACCCATAAGCTCTCTGTCAGCTCCTCCTCCATCCCCAGGTGGAGCTCCACACACTCCAGCCGGTTGCTGACGTAGGGAGCGACACCCCCTCCTCGTCTCCCCTTCCTGTCTTTTCTAAAAAGCCTGTACCCTTCCATGTTGACGCTCCAGTTGTACGAGTCATCCCACCACATCTCCATGATGCCAACAAGGTCGTAGCCCTGCTCGTGTGCACGCATCTCCAGCTCTTCCTGTTTATTTCCCATGCTGCGTGCATTGGTATAGAGACACTTCAGCTGGACCCCCGACAAAGCCGACTTGCTGGCTGGAGTGACAGGGGTTCTTTTGGACTGCAGTTTAAGTGGACCCTCGGTGCTGGCACCGGCGCCATGCTGACAGCAGTGGGCTGAACTGTGCTCCCTGTCCCCCAGCAACACTAGTTTAAAGCCCTCCTGACGAGTCTGGCAAGCCTTTGTCCAAGCACTCTCTTCCCCTTCTTGATTAGGTGCACGCCATCCACCCCTAGCAGCCCGGGCTTCTCAAAGCACATCACCAACTAGATCAGGTTGCTCAGAGCCTCGTCCAACCTGGCCTTGAATGTTTCCAGGGATGGGGCATCCACCACCTCTCTGGGCAACCTGTTCCAGTGTTCCACCACCCTCATTGTAAAAATTGTTTTCCTGATGTCTAATCTGAACCTACCTCCTTCTATTTTAAAACCATTATCCCTTATCCTATCACAAAAGGCCCTGCTGAAGAGCTTCTCCCCCTCTTTCCTATAAGCCCCCTTGAGGTACTGGAGGCTTATGGGAAAGAGGGGGAGAAACTCTTCAGCAGGGAAATAAAGTGAGGAATTCTCCTCTTCAGAACGGTGAGGGATCTCCTGACCTTCTCGCTTTAGGACTGGCTTGGCTGACTTAGTTTTAAATGGGGGAATTTGAGATGGGGATTTAAAGAGGATCACATTATTATTACTCTCAGATTGCCTTATTGCTATTATTTTTATCTCTGTTCCGCCAGGAGAGAAGAGGCAGGATCCCCTCGGGCCAGTTACGCTACATGCGGAGAACAAAGAGCTGGCGCGGCGAGCTTGCTGCCCGCTGCGCGAAGCGGACGCGCTACACAAAACGGGGAAGCCCAGGGAAACAATGCAATGACACCGGTCAGCAAAGTAAGCAGCAGCCGCAGCGCGCTAGCACCTCACCGTCGTCACAGCAGGGGCAAACAAGAGCTTAACGGGTTTTGGAGGGGGGAAACAATGTGGCAGCCCTGCTGATGTTTACAGGGTTCACTGGGGCAGCAAAATTCCCCTTTGGAAAAATCTCTGAGCAGGTCATCAGGCTTGCTTTCACTTGGCAGAGAGCCACAGGGCGCATCTCGCAAGAACAGATAAGCTGCGTGTGGCCTTCAACACTGAGGTGTGTGCCTACCGGGCTGCCAGGTCACAAAGGGAGGGTCTTACGTGGGGTGGGTCGCACAGCAAATGCAGCCCGTCGGGGCAAACCACCTGGGTAAGCGCAGGGAGGTGAACTGGCCACGGCTGGAGAGGGTGAGGCAGCGGCCAAGGCCTAGCAGGTGAGAGGGGCTGGCGGGGGCTTTATCCCCGGTGGGGCGGGAGGCGGGAGTGCGGCAAGCCGCGGCGGCCCAGCCAGAGGCAGGTCCCGCAGCCGGTGGGGAGCGGGCTGTCGTGCGGGGTCCCACGCAAGCGCCGGGCCGGGTCCGAGGAGGGCAGCCAGCCCCCGCACGGCTGCGCAGGCTCGCCGGCAGAGGCGCCAGCGCTTCGCAGTCTCCCCAGCGAGGGCCGGGACTGGACGGGGGGCAGCGGCGGCCCGCCCCGGGGCTGGCTCAGCATAGCCGCCGGCTCCGCCCCGCGGGGCCAGGAGCCGAGCCAGGGCCACATCGGCGCAGGGGAAGAGTGTAGTGCCGAGCAGAGTCTGCGGACTAGGTAAGTGCGGCTGTCTTTTCGGTGGGACAGGGAGTGGGGCGACCCGGGAGGAGGGGGCATGGAGCGGGCCTCCTGCCGGGCCCGGCGGTGTCGCTCCCCTCGGCTCGAGGGTCTCGGTGGTGCGGGGGGCCGATCCCGGCGACGGGGACTTCCCGGGGGCTTTCCGCGGGGTCGGGAGCGGCGCTCCGGGGCCTGGCGAGGCGGGAACCCCCGCCGGCGACCAGGCGGCCCTCCTGCGGCCCAGGGAGCCCCGGGCGGGTGGGCACCGCGGGGAGCCTCGCTGGGGGCTCGCAGCCGTGTGTGCCCTTTCCAGTTTGAATCGTGGGCGGCCATGGGCCCTCCTGCGCAGCTGGGATACCGCCTAAAGAAGTTGCCGTGGGGGGCAGTGGGTTTGGTGTCACGCAGGAGTGAGTCCCACGGGCAGGACGTGTTGTTGCTGTGTTACCCCTGGAAGGTATAAGCGATTTTGGCAGGGTGAACGTGCCTCAGCTGTGCACCGGTGAGACCGGGAAATGCTGCTGTCTTCAGTGGGACTCCGTCTTGGCTGATTTCTAAAATGCAGATTAGATGCCTCTGAAGCTGTCTTACCCCTATTACAACTACAGAAATCTGGTTCTGGCCCAGCCTGCTGTGCTGCTGTGGCTTTCTCTTCCCCCCTCCTCACCCCCCCTCCTCCCCCCCACCTTTCAAGATCCCAGTAAAGAGAAGAGTTCAGAGCAGTGGTTGCATTTCAACAGCTGGGTAGGTGTCGGCTGTGCCTTGTCTTGCAGTTAACAAGTCTGTTGTTACGGGCATAAGGGCTTATTACAACCCAGGCATGCTGTTTCTACCCCACAGCACAAAAGCTCTGCTGTGTAAGCTTTAACATAAAATGAAGCACTCAGTGCAAAAAAAAAATCCAAAAAACAAACAAAAAAGAGGTTTTGGGGAAAAAAAACTCGTCCTGGAGTCTAAATATTGGCTTTGGGAAACTGTAAAGCTAGTTCAGGATGAAGTGTTCCTATGTCTTGGACCAAATCTAGCATTTCCATCTTGTGCGTGAGATGAGAGCTTGAAACTTTACTAGCTGTGCGAGAGAGGGACAGGCTGTCCCACTGAGTGCTCTTGGAGGTGGCAGCTGGGGAGAAGAGCAGCTCTTGAAGATGTTTGTGTTGCTACTGGCAGGAGAGACTTGCAGGGATATAACTCATCCCAGCACTAGTGAGGCCACTCGATGTGTAGCTTCTGAGAACACCCGTGTGCTTGTGTGCAAGTGAAGGCATACAACTGGAGACAGCTGTCTTGAAATCTGCCATAAGTGATACTGCCTCTCATGGAAGACTCCCCCTTCCCACCTTCTCAAGCATCTTGGAAAAATCCTTCTCTTCAAAGCCCAGCATGTGAGACTGCTGCTGTGAAGCTTGCTCACTGCGTGAGAACCGTCGAACCACTGAGCAGAAATGTGTGGATAGGATCCTTTTGGTAGACCACATGATCCGGTCCAAGAGTGGAAAGACTGCTCTGAAAATCTAGAGGGAGGTGTCTAGTGAGAGGAGCACTCTTGGTAGTGTCCTGCTGTATGCTGATGTCAAGATAAACGTATGACAAACAAGCTGTAAAAATGCCAGATTACTCAGGTCTTACTAAATGGGAAGAAAGTGTTAATGGGGGAGAAGGGCACTGGGTGCGGTCTGTGACTTGTTCTGCAGTGTCACTGCATGGATGGTGGCACGCCTGCCAGGGTCCCATCATAGGACCTGTTTGTGATTGCGACAGTGGGGTAGCTTCTAACATTCACGCTTGGTTTTGGTCCTTTGGCTGGGTAAAGAACTCCCACACTTCCAGCTGTGCTGCTTCAAAAAAAAAATCCATGGGTTCTTGCTCATATTGGGCTGAAAAGCACCTTTGCCAACTTCTCGGCAAGCCAATGTGTGGATTTGGAGTGGCTCGAGGAAGTGAGTAGCTTCTCCTCACCTCTAACATCCTTTCATTTAACACCCCTTTTGTAGAAGGATCTTGCTTCCAAAATAGTTTCACTTGCTGGAGCCTCTCTGGGCCTGAACCACACTTGGCCTGGGCTTCTCCATCCTTGCCTACGGCTCTGGGGAGCGCTGGGACGATATCCTTGTCCCTGTGCTGCAGGGCAGGGGTAGCTGGATTAAGTCCTGCAGCATTTGCTCAGCTTCTTACCTGCCTGTGACAGAAATAGAGCAAGACACAAGCTCAGTGCCTGGAGAAAGCTCTCCCTGTGGGCAATCTCTGTCCAGCTGCATGGAAGCTCCTCCCTTAAGAGGATTTAGCAGCTTTGATGATGCGGCTCATCTAGACTCTCTTTACTCCTGTTATTGTCTCTATTTTAGTTCTCAGGGGACTTGCAGGAGTAGTGTGACCTACAACCATAAGCTGGTGGAGGAGATGCTCTGAGCAAGGCCTTCCCACAGCTCTGTGGAGGTTTCCTGCCCCTGCTACCCAAGCCACCCTCTGCTTTCAACTCCACGAAGTGCAGGGGTGGAGGTTTGAATGAAATTCTTCCTCTGACTGTAGCTGAGGAAAGGTTTAGTTCCTCTCCTGTATCTCCAGGTCCTTGTGTCACAGCTGTAAGGTGACCATCTAGGAAGGCAGGCATTCGTCTAGCAGATGTTTAAATCAGAGAAGTGCAGGTGGGAGTTTTGCGGACTTCTGGTAACCACAAGCCCCAAGGTGCTTTCCAACTCAAACCATGGCTGTGGCTCTTGGTGCTCAGTGGCACTGTTACAGCAGGAAGAACACAGCAGAGGCAGTGGGTGCTGCCGCAAGGATCTCGGGCACCAGTGACACAGGATCTGTTATGGGAAAGCCAGGGTGATAGTGGTGGGAGGTGGACCATGCCCTGTGCTATCTGAAGTGGTAATTACTACTCTGCTTTAATCTGTGGCATGGCAACCACTTTCTTCCTGGTCTCCTTTCTGTTTCTGCTTGCTGGTGAGTGGGAGGTGCTGGTGGGGGTCTAGCAGGGCTCAGACTATGGTTGAGTAGTTTGGAAGTTTGGAGGAGGTGGCAACACTTCCAGTGAGCTTGTGCAATGAGGGGTGGCCATCGCCTCAGTTCCTGTACTTCTTGCTCAGTTTCCTCTTTGAAAAAACTTATGTGCACCAAAATTTACCAATTACTGCCAGGAACTCTGGCCCTCACTCTAGAGTGTCTTAACTTCACCTCTCTAAAATAGTAGTGCCATGTCTGCAGCCCCTTCTCCTTCCCTGCTTTCATTTGTCCTAGAACATGTATCGTGCCATCCTGGTATCTGGAGTCTTTAGGTACAGCAACAGGTGAGCTGGGCCTGGTAGCCTCGCCCCCACTACATTTGTCATCTATGATGGGCTAAGAAATAAACTGTGTTCTTGCATTCATGCTTCTGTTGGAAGAATGTGGGATTGGAGCTTTCCAAAGGCAGATAATTAACGACATGTGTGTGAAGGGATGGCTGTGTGAGCCACCTTCCCTTCAGGAGCTGTGTAACGAGCTGCAGTTGTTACCTAACCACCTCAGTCTCCTCCTGGCTCATCTGTATTCTCAAAGAGGGAATGAAATGGAGGAAAGCCTAAAAATTACAGGCTTTCTCTTGGCACAGCAAAAGGAATAATACGAGAGGCACAGCCAGCGCCAGCAGTTCCTTGATGGTTGTTCGGCTGTGGCAGAGCCTGTTTGCTGAAAGCTCTCTGGGTTATCGGGGCTTGGAAACACTGAAGCAGTTAACGGCTGACTTGAACCTAGACAGGGTGATAAGTGAAGCACAAGAAACTGCATGCTGGAGATTGTTTAAATCATTGCTTGCGTGCACTGACAGATTCAGAACAAGCTAATTTTCTGGAAGAAAGATGAGGCGTTACTGTGGGCAGCTCTGCGAAAGGGACTGGCTGGCAGATGACAGCAGAAAAAAGGGGATAAAACAGTAGCCTGTCAGGATGGGGATTGGAGACTGCTGATGTGGTCTTGTTGCTGTACCCAAGCGTGTGTTCTCTCAGATGCAGCAGTGCCAGGGAAGCCAGGTTATGTTACGGTATGTCCAAGGTAAATACAGAGGAGAAAGGGGAAAGAGACTAAGCTGAAGGCAGGCTTTCTCCTGTGGGAAGAGGCACATGCATGGGCTGTCTGGCTGATTGCTCTAGTTCTTTTATCTCCTTGATGGAGCTTCAGAACTGGGACAAAGCCAATTAAAAGCAAGTAAAATCAAAGTGCAATGCATGTACTTAATTTCTGAAACTTGCTGCTGAGGTGAGTGGCCTGTCTGTCTTTAAGGAGCTCAGGAGCTAGGAAGGGCCAGCTCTCCTGTGCCATGAGGGGACTTGCACATGGGCCAAGGACTGGTGGCGTTTGTTAAGGATGCTGCTGGGCTGCTGTTTTAGTTTTTCTGCAGCGCAGCCTTGAGCAAACAAGTGCATCATGAAAGCGCTTTACCTTTTACTGCAAAACTGTTGCTGGGCTGTAAGCAGATCACTGATCTCTTCCAGTACGATGATAATCCCATGGCCATGTGTACTTACTGGAGAAATGCTGATCTGGGAAGAGCTATATACGTGAGCACATCCAGCAGCCTGGAGATTTGAAGTTATATAATGGAGAGCTCCCCTTGGAGGCACAAATAATTCTGCTTCAGTCAGAGGGACATCTCTTGTACGCAAGCAAAGGAAGGGATGAGCTGTCAGAGCTGCAGCTGTACACCTTGAGCTGAGCTGACCTTCTCACAGCTGGAGTCAGGGACTGCCCTTGGTCCCTTCTGCTGCTGCTCCCCATCCGTGTCCCTGGAGGCAGCTTGGGAAAGGGGAGGGAGAGGAACTGGCTTACAGGGATTTGCATAGTAAGGCACAAACTTGCTGTAAAGTAGTTTTACCTGTTGGAAACAAAACAGGCTGTTTCCCAGAGTTGCCCTGGAGAAGGGATTACGATCGCTGGATGTAGCTGTGTCCTCCACCAGCACCTTCCTTTAGCTGCTGCCTCTCCAATCCATGAGATTCCTGTGCCCTTGCTGGGATGGGATGGAGGGGCCACACAGGAGCTGAATGCCCTGAGCTCCTGCCTCTACATGAGAGGCTTCACGCAGCGAATTGTCTGTCTGATTTTAAAAGCAACCTGCTCCAGGACCCTGATTTTGGCTTGGGTCAGCATACCAGACTGGCACAGGTTCACATCTTTGAGGTGTCTGTGCTGGAGGGCTGTAGGATCACAGCCTGTGCTGTACTGGTATGGTGCTTCAGGAGCCGCAAGTGAGGCAGGTGTGGAAGTGACATCTTGGCACTTGGCTAGGATTGCAAGGGCTGCTGTCATCATCCATAATGTAGGAATATGCAAATCCTAAATGCTCAGAGCCAACATGTTTCCTGTGATTGATGATTAGCAGTTAGGATAGGAATCAGTTGTGAAGTCTAAATTAACTAGAGGAGCTCTACTATTGCGCTAAATGCCTCAGTGCTCTAGTTAGACATTTCCAGGGAAGTTTCTGTACCTTTCATGGCATTCCAGTTTCTAGGTGCTCTAGTCTTAGAGGCAAAAATATCTGTGTTGGGAATGTCTTATTCCCTTCCTACCTTAATTTTTTTTTTTTTTTCCCTAATATCTCCTTGGTCCTGCAAATGGCTTACTTAACCTTACTCAGAATATGTGTGGACAGAAATTGAAGAGAGGTTCTGTATTCAGTGATGTCTGTATTGAGTGGTTTGTTTTTTTTATTTTGGTCCCCAGAGCTAACATAGCTGCTTTTGAAAGGCACCATCCAGACTGCTCTGATCCTCTCCTTTCTGCTTGTAATCAAATAATTTGTAGAGTACTCTTTGCATAAAAGTGTGGTGTTCTGGCTGGTGCAATGATAGGACACTGTACTCTAGTATGGTTATAATTGTGCGTCACGTCTGGGGCTTCTTTCATGCTGGCGATTTGGCACAATCCAAGTGTCCTCTTGTCTGCTCTGGAACCAGTCATGTGTCGGCATGGACTGAAGCTGCTGGTGATGAGTCAGTCTTAAGTGGCTTCTCTGGAACGTCCTCAACTTTCCAGAATGCTTTACTAAGTAAACTCTGTCTCCTATCCCCTCGCTTGTGTCTTGTGATCACAGAGCTAGGCTCCCTGTTCGTACAGAAGTGTGGATCCAGAATACTGTGCTGGACTTGGACTGAGGAGACTGATTACCTGTGTGTTAGCAAGGCTGTTTCTCCCTGCTGTTGCCTTGAATTTTGCACTGGCCGAGCAGAGACAAACTATTTTGCAGCGTCTGTGCTAAAGGCTTGAAGAAACTGGGGCTTAAAAGGCAGGCAGCAGTTCTAATTATGCTTATGTCTCAAGTGTCTTCTGGGGTGGGGGAAAAAAACCCAACCAGACAACCCAGCTGCCTGGATGTACTTTCCCAACAGTCTAAGGTGATGCTGGGCTCTTTGCATTCAGGTCCCTTTCTAATGCAGGTTTGCAGAGACACTGCACATGGAATAACTAAAGAGCTGAGTTGTGCAGTAAATCTGCCTATTCCTGACAGAAGCTCTTTGCATTAGAGAAGACTTCTGCTCAGCAGCTGCTGTGCAGGACAGTGCTAGATCACAGCTGTGAGGAGAAGCCCTGGTGAGCCATGTGAAACAAGGTAAAGGCACAGCCCTTCTTCTGCTCCCAAGGGAGTCTGCTGGGCCTCCCTGGGGACACTGCAGGCTTAGTGCAGGTCCCTGGGGGCTGGTGGTGGCAGGGAGTGGAGCCCTCTGGGGCAGGTCAGCCTTGAAGGCGAGCCCCAGCACCTCTGTGGGGCTTTCTGTAGGATGTGGCTGCTTCCCCTACACAGGGCTCAGCAGGTCCCTTCCACCAGATCCTCCAAGGGAGATAACACCTTGCCTGAGTGCAGCTAAAATGGAGGTGGCTGTGCCCCCTCCGAGGGTGGGAGGTGATGCCCATAGCCGCTGATGCCCCCCCTGCCTGACATGAGGGGACCCAACAGGTCACAGTTTCCTCTCGCCCTTATTCCCTGGGGGAGGTGATGTGACTCGCGGCTTCCTGGAACAAAACTGAGGTGACCAAAATGCTATCGCTGAAACTGCGTGGGAATTTCTTAATGCCAAAAGCAGCATCAAACTGGCTGCTGCTTCGGCAGAAGATGCTATTTCAAGGGAGGGCTATTTCAAGGAACAGCAAGCTGCTTTAGTGCCCAAGTCCAAAACCTCAAATGCTCCGTTGATTTGATGCTGCAGTCCTGCTGGTGGTCTCAGAGCCTGTTTTGTTTTTTTGTTTTATTTTCCTGCATTCGTTCCCAATCCATTGTGTTGCCGTTTCAGAGGCTGTCGTGGCAGTGGTTTAGACTTGATCCCGTAGTAAAACAGTAAGTTCCTGCTTTGCGTAGCTTCAGGCAGATGGAAAACCTCTTCCTAGCCCAGCTGTCAGCTCTCAGTAAGACCTACCAGTGTGTACAGAACTAGATGTCTGTGCACCTGGCATTGTCCCATGGGAAGCTAAACAGTTGCTGCTTGTTTCCCCAGAAGAGAGAGACAGCCTTTGCCAGGGGGTATTTGCTGTCAGGAGGAGCAGCCTGTGTAGCCATGTGCGAGCTGAGCTGGGTCAGCGGCTGTGTTACTGCAGTGCTGTCTGATGGTTTCTGTTGAGCTCGAGTTCTTGGTGAAGAGCCCCAGTGTCCTGCAGTGGGTGGCTCTCCTGCTGTCAGAGGAGCAGCAGTTGATGGGGCTTTGCTGGGCTGGGTTTCAAGCTGCTGCCCTGGAGAGGGGTGGGTATGTAACCTGTTTCGCAGCCATTACCTGCCCAGGTAGCATACCTGAGACCTCTTGCTGTAATTTGATGTCATAAGTAAGTTTGACTCGATTAAAAACTGTAGTGCTGATGTAAGTGGAAACAATCTCTGGGGAGTGGGCTGTGGGGGAAAGAGCACAATGTGATGGGACAGAGACAGATATGGGAAAAAAAACCACCCAAACCTGTCTTCAGCCCTATTAAAAAGTAATCTTAGCCTCAGTTGTGATTTACATATTAAAGATGAAACAACCCTGCTTTTTTTCCCCCTCTGAAAGGGGAGCATTTATCTCTGCATTGAGGCTTATCTGATATTTGTAAATCAGTAAGTTACTCTGGATAAAAGTTTGTTCTTTTTAGAATACATACCTCTGAACTACTCTTTCTCCATCTCATTCTTCTAGTATTGTTCCATCAAGTAGTCTCCTGAAATATTTATGCTCTAAATTTAGAAAAGGAGAAGCAGAAAAAGAAGAGCCCACCCAGCCTCCTTTGGTTTGGGTTCAGCTAAACCCATTTTCCAGACTGCTGTGCGTAGGTCTGCAGACTCCAAAGAGGCTCCTCCTTTTCCCAAAACAGACACAGCTTTTCAAAGTCTTGCTGTCTATTTTAACTGCCAAATTCCTGGGGAACTTATCCCATATGTCTGTTCCTCTTGGCTTGAAGCAGCTCTGTCCATAACCTACGCATGTGATGCTTGGAAGGATGGACTGATTATTTTCCTTTTGTTGGATGGTGTTTGGTGGAGAGGTGATCTTAACTGCAGGTGACAGGTCTATAATTGAGTAATGTTCTCACATTGCTCCAATTAAATCTGCTGGGATTACCAGCCTGGTAATATGGCAGTCAGCAGGGCAGCAAAACACCTGCGTGCTTCACAGTCTGCCTTGGCCTCCAGGACCGTCTTCATTGAAGGTAAACCAAAAGCTTTTGAGCATAGAGCTCTTCCAGCTGGCTAAGTGTTTTCTAGAGGCCCCCTTTCTGGTTTTCCAGCGTTGTCTGCTGAGATTTCTTAGCGTGGCATTTCACTTCCTGAAATCCTTAAGCTGGCAATGAAGCTGCTTCACTGCAACTCCTGTAAACAGCTTGTGCTATGTTATTCTTGCTCCTCACAGTGCTGTCCTTTACTGCTGTACAGTGCAGCTTGCTTTTTCACTATCTTCATCCTGTAGGAAGGGCTGGGAGTGAGGAGACTACTCTGTGAAGGTGGAAGGAGAAAGTGCTAGACAGTGCTGCCGTACATCTCGAACTGCACAGCAGCCCCTGCTGGGACTGACTCTTCCAGAGTGAAGCACCAAGTTGCTTCTGAGCTGCATCTTCGGAGTGATCAGACCAGCGAGGGGTGTGGCTGTTGTGGCCAGGTGCTGCCAGTTACAAATGTGAAACTATTTGTATTATTCACAATTATATTGGAGGGGGAAAAATGCGTTTGCAGGTAGATGCTTTTGAGTAGAAGGGAACAACTCAAAACATCTGTGCTCTAAACTTTTGTACTTCAGGACTTTTCTTGTCCCCCTGCCCTCCTTAAATTATCATTTTGGAAAGAGAAGCTGCTTGAGACAGAGTTCGTTTCTCTGAAGCTTTTTATAGTTCTGGCTTTCTATTTTCATTTGTGCCTGTGGTAGTGTCAAGTGGTATCTGTGGCCTGAAACTCAGGGTGTTGTGAAATGTTAGTCCTCAGATTGTGACTGTGCTCATATCTCCAAGAGGAAGACCACGTTCTGGTGAGGTGTGGGGTCTCATGTGACCCTGGAATAGTCTGGTAGGAAGTGGAGCTTCTCCTAGGGCAGAGGGCAGTGAGCGCAGAGGTTGTGACCAGCGGTAACCTTTCGTGGCTGCAGCACTGGTGTTGTGCGAATGGCTCTGTACCATTGAGTCCGTTGGGTTTGGAAACCCCTGGCTCAGCCATCCCTCTCTACTTGTAGCAAATGCATTTGCTGAGTTGCTTTCCTCATCCTCCCTGATAGGTGTTTCTGGGAGAGACCGAGAGATACTTTGTGTGAGTATCTTGCAGGAATCGTTACAGGTACTGGCAGCCCTGCAATGAAATCCTTCAGATTATAGAGTGCAGGGCCCATGGTTATGGTAGGGCAGACCTTGTTGAAGAGAGATAATTATTACAGTTGCTGATCTGTGGTCTTCTGCTCTAGGATCACATGTAACAGTGCCAACATACTAGCAGGGCAACAAGAGCAGTTCAGTAGCCACAGGCACACAAACAGCTGGTAAATGGTGAGCGTGCTGCAGTTAGCAAATGGTGTATTTGGCAAAAACAAGATTTCTGAGATCACAAATAGCAAGGGACCATTTCTGTGAACGGGCCAAAACATGCATCCCTTTGTAGGCTGAGGTGCTTTCCTGTGCCAGTATGACTTCTGTGACTTTCCAGTCATGCTGGGTCTGCAGTAGTCTTCTAGCTCTGCTTGATCTGTGGGGCTAAAGGGTTAACACTTCCACTTCTTGAGATCAGTGCCTTGCTGTCAGCAAAAGATCTGATACAAAGCATGTGATATGATTAAAGTAGACTAATAGCCTTCCTCTTCTGTTGTTTGAGAGAGCTGACATAATTCTAAAACTTCACAATCATTTGGAATAACAAGCCAGAGGTCTCTTCTCTGTTTGCCTTGTGGTGGGGGATTTTTTTGTTGTTTTTCTTCCTTTCTGCCACTTAAGATCATGTGGATGGACCCTAGGGGGAGAGGTGCTGGGGAGAATCCTGATGTTTGAAGACACTTACACTCTCCTGTGGGCTGGTCAGGCCCAGCAGTGTGGGACTTCAGTGCTCTGCCAAGTGCTCCGCTAGCTTGGCAGAGTGACCGAGCTCCTCCAGAGGCTCCAGCCAGAGAAGCACGAAGGAATGCTTGTTCTCCTACGCTCTCCTCAGTAGGCAAATCTCTAGGGCTTGGCTTCTAGCAGCCTCTGCCTTCAACTATGGAGTGAACTACTGGAGAGCCTGCTATTGTTGGGAACAGCCGTGGATAAGCCTAGTCAGGCTTAGCTTCCTTCCCGTGCTGCTATCCGGGCTCTGCTCAGCCCCATCCACCTGTCTGTGGAAAAGAGAAGTGCAGCCCCACGGCTCAACAGGCAGAGGCGTGGTGGAGAAGAGAGGGTGTTTGTTTAATTTCTCTTCAGGTTGCTAAGCTGGGGAAAACTTCCTGTCTCTGAAGTAAAACTACTCCCTCTGCACCTTTACTACATCCTTGCTGGTTCCTGGAAAGAACCGAAGAGAATAGGAAGCCTCACTTCCGAATTTGGGCAGATGCTGTAGTTTCTCAGAAGCATGTTTGGCGTGGATGTGCTGAATCTAAACACCCATGAGTTATCTACCCTGGCATCTGGGAAAGTGGAAGTAACTGAAAAGCAGTTTGTTTTGAAAGGGAACTTTATAGTAGAAAGTCCTCGATCTTGACCTCTTGTGTCTTATGGAAGGAGGAGGCAGAAAAGATAAAAATCAATTATACTACCTGGCTCCTCCCTCAGAGTCTAGCAATCTCTGGTGTGGTCTCATAAGATAAGAAAAAAGCTTATGTTAAGGTTTTCTTACTGCCCGCAGGAGTGCCTGCACTGTGGTAGCCTCTGGGTGCTTTGGGCAGGGAGGGGAGGCTGCTGGGTCTCAGGAAGGTATCTCCAAGGCAAGTAGTGTTGGGAGGGATATTATGCAACTCCTCAGAGGAGATCTGTTGACCTCCAAGGAATTGCTTGCATGAGAAGGGAGGCTCAGGAGCTCATCCTGTGTGTGTACTGGCATTGGGGATTTCCAGGCTGATGAATCTGACGGCGAGAACAACTACTTAGTAGCATGCTCTGCCCAGCCATCCTGCTGCAGTTTGGGGTGCAGGTCCCACTCCTGGGCTCCAGGGCTTCACTGCTCCATGGGGAGGTGTGGGGCAAGTTAGCGTGGGTGACTGCCTTTGACGCATAGGCGCTGCTCGCAGGCTGGGGAGCTGGCAGAGGCATCGGTTGCAGAGGTTAAGTTTACAGCGTAACAGCTCCAAGTACAGAAAACAAAGCTGAGCTGGTCTCAGTTTTGGAGCTGTTAAAGAGCAAATGTAGTCAAGTGACAGAGTTGCCCAACCAGTTTTGTGAAAACTATGCATTTTTACTGCACCCTGTGCTGGTTTTAGTCAGTGTGGAGACCTCTTTGTGCACTCTACCTGCAGTGTTTCCTGCACAAATAACATTCTAGTATGTGGTAATAAAAAAGAGAAACAAGTCCCCTAAACTGTAGTTTTGGCTTTTTCTTCTGTCTGCTATTTCTGGTAAGGTGTGTGTTGGGGTTTTTTTTTTTGTTTTTTTTTTTTTGGGTGGCTTGTTTTTAGAGGGAGAGGAGAACCAAATGGCTTCTGGGATAGGTTGTGGGGTTTTTGGGTTGTGGCGGTTTTGTTTGTTTTTTGTTTTTGTTTTTTTTTTTCCCAGTTTTTTTGGCAAACTTGTATCTCTAGTCTTGCTGAATGGAAAGATTTGCTTACATGGGACTGTCCTGCAAATACTCTCATGCTGTGCAAGTGTGAATGTATAGACTGAAAATAGCAAAGAACTTTCTCAATTTGCCAGTTGTAGGGACTGAAGAACTTCTTAAATGTTGGCTTTTCAAACTGAAGTGTGAAGTCCAGATGTTCTTAAAATCTGATTGCATCCCTTACAAATATAGAGAGATTATAATGAGTGCTTCTAAAACCTGTGCTGCTCTTTGATACTGAACTGTGAGTTAGTTTCTTTTTAACAGTGTGGTAGCAGTTTATAAATATCTAATCACTTCCTCTGGATCATCAGAAGTACATTTCTAAAGTACGCACTTCCTTCTTACAAAATGCACAACATGTACTTGCCTTGGTAAAACATGCTGAAAAACCTCTGCCATCCTAGACGGGTGCTTTCGAATCTAGAGTCTTGCTGGGTGACACCATTGCTTGTCAGATTATTCACGCAACAGTATACTAACTACAGAAATCAAACAGAAAAGCTTAATGTTTTATCAGATGCACTAGGAACAAATCTTCCTTTGCAGTGTGAGTTGAGGAGTTTCCTCAGAAACTTGTCTAGTTTCTTGAGAAATATGGTCTTTCCAGTGGTATTTCTGCAGTACTTGATGCCTTGCTTTAGTCTGTGTGCCCCCCTGCCCCCCGCCCAGGGATAGCAAATGTGCAGGGACTGCGAGCGCACTTTATCCTCTGGCTTCCAAATGCCTTGCAGATGCTGATGTTAGGGTGTCACTGTACATGTCTGTACCCCGAAGTGGTGAGATCAAAGTTTGTTGGCACTTGAGTATGGTGCTGCAGTTTGCAGGCTGATGTAGCTGTGCTGCTACCTCCGTGCTTAGCCTTCAAACCATCTCCTCTAGCTTGAAGGCAATTGCTCCTACTTACAATAAGAAGGAACTGTTTCTAGAGTAGATGGAATAAGAGGTAGTCTGTTCCACATACCTCCTTTCCTTCCCTTCTGTTTCCAAAGTTTACATTATGCAGAAATACAGTTTTCTACCTTGCCCTGACACTTTCCTTCAAAAAAAGGGTAGCTGAATCGGTGGCATACACACACACGCGCTTAGATGTATAATCCACAAGTGTGGCCTGTTTGAGAGGGTAACACTAATTAGTAGCTTTAATTTTTAGGATCCAGCTTCTCCCTCAAATTCTTCCATTGAAACTTTATAAGAGGTGCTGTTTGGAAAATCTCCACGGCAAACATGATCTTGTTTATGCTTTCAAGGTCGTTACACAGCTGGTATTATCTCAGTGGAGCTTAAAGACAAGTTCAGTGAATTCAGACCTGGGTCTTCCATTGGCTCTGTGGTTATTTGCTTGCCAGAGACCAGGTGTACTAAAAGTCCAAGGCCTTTGAATATTAACGTCAACAAGATGAACTCTTTTGGATATTCTTTGTAAGTTAAGGTGGCTGTAACTTGCAGTCTCTGCCCTGAGGGCAGTGCTGTACCTGGTTAACAGGAGACTAAGTAACTCTGTCATTGTTCATTAACTGGTACCATTGTGTGAAGCTGTCCTTTTTCATCACTGATGATCAGAGACCTTCTGATTGCCAAGTACTTGTTCTTCCTGTGCATGAAGCGTTCCCAGCAGCTGGGCTTTGTGGTGCAAGGGCTCAAAATCCTGCAAAAGATGAGCTGTCTCCTCACCTGCTGTAGAAGATAGTGGCTTTCTGGGCTGCCCCTTCCCCAACCTCTCCTGATGCGAGCGTCTGGCTTGAAGCTGGAAGGGGGGGGGGGACCATTTAGCAAGTGACTTCTGATCACCAGCTGTCTTCTGTGGGTCTCTAGCCTGGTATATGGCTGATCCAGTTCTGGAATGGGGATAATACTGCCAAAAGTAACTGCATGAGCCTTCAAAATGGTCTTAACTTCATGCAAAGTAGTGTGCAGGTAAGAATCTTTATGGAATCGGCAGCTTGCTGATCCCCGAGGGACAGGTGTTAGTGGCTTTGATCAAAGGGAGCCAGTTCTGGGATCTCTCAGGTCACAGAACTCCAGTGGGAGCTCCCCCTTCTCCAGGGCTTCTTGGGCCCTGTCTACAAATGAGCGCAGCTAACTTTGGTTGCTGTTGTGGTGTGAAAAGAAGGCAGGTAGGTGAGACCAGACCAGGGAGAGTTTTAGACATTTTCAGAGTTCAGCCTAGTAATAGTATCCCACCTGCCACATCAGATACAAGATGTGAAAGATCTTGGAGTATACTGCAGAACCCTAGTTTGCAGTGGTGGCTGCTTCATCTATGCATCTGTGGAGCTGGAAGTTTCTCCTTCGGCCAAGTGCAGGCAGGAGGGATAGCAGAAAGGAGTCAGCATGCCAGCAGTACAGGGCATTCAGGGTGTTTATGGGGGCAAGGGGAATAGCAACTGGAAAGCTAATTGTGATGCTGGTTTCATCTCTTCCTAGCCTGGTAAAAGCTAGAAGCAGCACATCCTATGGGGTTGGCCTTTGTTTTACACTCACTGGGGTTAGAGCCTGAGGGGTGGTAGTGGGGAGCACCTGGCTAAAGTACCTAGAAACAACCTGCAGCCCCTTTGTGACTGCTCATTCCCTTTCCCTAAGGAAGGAGGTCTGGAGGAGAGGGGACGGTATCTTTCAGGCTATGTAATGTGTTCAAATGTGAACCCTCTTATACTTGGAGTACTGGGGCTGACTGTCAGAGCTCGCTGCTCTTGGTAGCATGTTTGCAGGAACTTTGCACTTGCCTGTAAATGTACTGAGGCGGTGATTTCCACAACTGATCTACTCTGGTTTGCGTTGACATTATTCCTGCTTGTCTCCTTCTCCTTCGCCACGCTCATAAATGAGCCCTTTATTTGTACTGTACAGTAACTTGGCAGCTGAGGTGCTTCAGCTGCCAGAGCTCATCAGGAAGAAACCTGCACTGCGAGGGCGGTGCTGCGAAGGAAGGCTCAGCTCTTACTGGCAGAGCCACCTGGCACAGGATCGTATGGCACTAGCCTGAGCCAACTATCATAAACTTCAGCAAGCACCGAACATGCAGCGCTTGCTTGGTGGAGGCAGTACAGGATCTGATTTGAGAGAGCAGAATTACAATTAAAAATTAACTTAACTTCTCTGGCCCTTGACTGATTTGGCTATAACATCCATGCATGAATGCTCCCCCTCCTGCCTTGCTGGCCGATGGTGGGGCCAGGAGGTAGAGGTATTTAGCTCTCCTCCTATCACCTGTCCTTTGCTGCGGTCACCTCTTGCAGGAGTGGGGCTGGGAGTATCGCAGGCTCCTGTGACAAAAACAAGTTCATCTCTGAGGGGTGATGGGACTTCTCTGCTGTTGCTAATAAAGCAGTCCTTTGTCTGCTTCTCATCAAACACACATGTCCCGAATTTTGTGCTCCAGATGCAGGTCTTGCTGGGAGAATGACAGGCCTGAGAGCTGGAGGTAGTAGAGCAGGCAGGAAGCCATCCCATAATGCCAACCTAGCCTGTGTGAACTGGTCCTGTTCCTCCCCTGTGGGGAATCCCAAGGTCTCAGATCAACTGGTGCCTTCCTGGTATTAGTTCTCCCTTCAGGTCAGGACCTGAAGCTGGGCTAAGACAGACCCAGGATCACATAAGCTGACCAGGCCATGTTGGCAACCAAGTTTTTATGGCAGTAATGCCTCAAAGCAGTAAACTGATAGGTGTGTGTGTAAATAATCCTGCACATCTTTACAGAATGGGAAATGAGAGGCTGGGAGAAGTGCCACTCTGCAAGTTGATGGTACGATCTCTTACAAAATCCTCTGAGAGCTGGCATCAATCTGGAGAATGAGAGGGAAAGTTGGAGGCAAATGGGCAGGATGGTTGAAAAGACAGGGTGTGGCTGCTTGGGGAGGAAAACTCAAATGGTCAAAGCAACTAGGGTGGAGAGGAAAAGGAGGAAACAAACAACTGTGGACAATCAATAGAATTTAAAAGTTGCAAACTTTGTATGTTAAACTTTTGCACGCATTGCTGCAGGATGTTAAGGCTCAAAAGTTGACGAGCTTCAAAAGGCAGATGGTCAGCTCTAACTGCCACAGTCCACAGGCAGCACTGGCTGGCAAGACTGTACTCACGCCAGCCCTTCTCTGCTGAGTGGCCTGTGGCTATGCCCAGTTGTGTTAGCTCGAAGCTCGTCTGCTTCCAAACAGGACCCTTCTCAAATTTTGTTGACCTGCTGCTTCTACTTTATGGCAGTGTTGCTGGTTTTGTGACTGTGCAATTTCAGAAGACATGGTTTTGAGGACTTTTCATTAATGCAATGAACAAAAGTAAGGTTTAATTTCTTAGGGATAGCAGAGGAATTGGAAAATGTGTACTGTTTCAGTATGTGAAGCCCTAAAGTCTCCTAGAAGCTCAAAGCAAAACCCTAGAAACCTGGTTCTCTTTTGGCTTGAAAACTGTGCTTTGAATTACTTTATGGCTAGGAGCTACAAAAGAGGTGTCTCTCCCTGTGGCAAGAGGAGAATGGTGCGTAATGCTGTAATGCACAGTTGGGTTTTTTAAATAAAACATTGAAGATGGTATGCCTTTAACAAATAGCTAGGAGTAGAAGAGCCCTGAAAGCAATCTTTTAATCTTGCTACCTCAGGCATATCTTCCACACCAGCTCTTCTCAACTTGTTTGACTACCTAATTACTTTAATAACTATTGTAAAGATCTTAACAGCTCTGAAAATCTCTGATTTCCTGACTAATGAAAGTAGTGTGGACAGAGTTGGAAATAGGCGGCACATGGCTACTTAGTGCTAGGAAGCAAATTAGCAAGTACTGGGAATGGCCCCTCCAGTTTGAAAATAAGGAGGATTGCACCTGGTACCGGATATCTTAAGGTAAGAAGTCCAATGCCTTGTGCAGGAGGTTATTACCTAGCTTAGTTCTTGGCTAGGTTGAAGAGTAGAAAAACTCTTGCATCCCTTACAACAGACATTCGTCATTGCCTAGGGACCTGGCTGCCTTGATGTTCTGCTTAGACTGCCAGGCTCCAGTTTGTGATGCTATTAAGAGGAGATGTGTTCATGGTGAAGCCAGTAAGCAAGCCAGCTGGATGGGAAAACTTAAGTCTTAGTTATCCGCTCCAAGTACAGTCTTAGGTGTTGGTGCCTGCCAGGACTAACAGCCTGAGAGAATGTTTCTCCTGCAGAGGAAAGGAGGGGAGCACACAACTTGTGGGAAGTGGCATTTGTGCTGTCCCTGCTCAAGTACTCGCCCCTTCTTTGAGATACCGTTATAAAGGGCATGGTAGTCTTTGGGTTACAGCTGGTGGCAAGCTGGCATATGATTTGTGGTAGGAGAGCTGCTCTAACATGAGCGAGGCTTGTTGAATAAACTTGCTGTCATTAACCAAGGGTAAAAGTCTGCTAACAGAGAGCCTTCACTTACTTTTCCTAGGTTGGTAATGATGCAGCTGTTGTATAGTGCATCTGTGCTGGAACAGAAGCAGCACATAGCCAGTGGCTGCACCTGGGGGGACTGGAAACGGGAATGCTGTGTGTTTTGATATCTGATGTAAGTATGGAACAGAAACTACTACAAGAGCTTTCCCCAGCTAATTTGAAGGACCTGCTTTTGAGTGCTGCTGGCTTTATGCACTCTGACTTGTGGAGGTAACTGAATAAAAAGTGGCAGCTGAGATGATGCTAACCTGGCTGTGCAGTAAGAGCTCCTTAGGTGCAATGACTGCTACGTAGATGGGATTTTTAAGATCAACCTGTAGCACAGCTGGCTGAGACTGTACTTCTGTGCTGCTTTCCCATCTCAATAGCGTCTTGCTAGGTGCTGTGCAGCGATGGGCTTAGCCCAGCCTCTAGCTGTGGCACCCCTGCAGTTAGAGCAGTAGCATTGTCTTCAGACACAGAGTGCAGACTTAGGCCCTCTCCTGGTAGTTAGAGTGTGACCACTGCTCCGTGGGAAGACTAGCTAGTTATAACAAGGCCTGCATACCAGTTTAGCTCCAGAGTTAACCTAAATATTTAATAGGATTAAGCAAAAGCCTTTGATTGAAACAAAAGAGTGTACTGGGCTCCAGTGACCCTCGGTACTCCCAGGCTGGCAGCAGGAAACCCTGCTGACCTTGCTCTCTGCGTCTGGCTCTTCCCAGGCCAGACCACTGCCCCCAGCCCAGTATTCCTCTTCCTCTGGTTGTTGCTTCTTAAAGCAGCCTGGTTTGCTTTGAGCGAGGAGCTTGCTAGAGCAAATTTTAAGGAACTGAAGTCCTGTGTTGCTTATACAGGAGACATAACTGAGCATGGGTGAGGAAGGTGAAGCAGGAAAGCTGACCTCTGAGATGTTTCCCCGCTTGTCCTCATGTGTTACACAGCTGTGCTCCTTCCCCAGGAGGAGGCTTACTTCAGTAGCAGGGATAGTCTGTGGCACTTTTTTTTTTTTTTAGCCTCTGAGCTCTTTGCTGTCAGACAAGTGAGAACTGGAACAGCTTGCAGCTACAGCTCTACTAATTCCCTGGGTCCTGTAGTGCAAAGATTGATGAGGATCCACTGCTGATAAGCTGCCTAATTTGCAGTGTTAACAGTAACTTTGTCAGCTCTTCTCCTGCAGGTTTATATCGGCTTCAGCCGTGGTAATTGAGCAGAGTTAGCTTCAGATACAGTAAAGTATCTTCTCTGTGTGGTGAAGACCTGCACTGGAATTTGTCTCTTGCTCTCTCTGTGTTGCCTGCTAACCACCCCGTGGAAGTATGCAGTTTGTGTGGCTGGTACCAACAAACTAAAACCAGCATCCCATCTTATCAGTGCTCCCATGCTGCCTTGAACTTGTGAGGTTGGATTTGGAAACTGAGACTCACTGAATCTTGTCTGTCTTGGTCTTGCAGCAGAATTAGTATGTATGTAAGCATGGAGCAGACTTGCTGGTCCTCATGCGTTGTCAAAGCATCAGGTGACAAGTTGACCACAGGAAGCTTGATTTAATGCTGCCTTTTAAATTGATTCCTTGGCCTTGCTCTTCAGTGTTCCTTGTGCTCCTTAGGGTCACAAGGAGATGAGATTTTCTAGGAGAGGGAGCTGACCTTTTAAGTTCCTTCTTCAGATAAGTGCATCCCTTTTCTCTGCTGGGAGTGGTAGCTAGAGTTGGTATTCTGGTTGATGCTATTAATGCAAAGTCTACATAAATAGTGATGGACTTAGTAGTGTATTTATGATTAAATCTCTTCTGTAACTGCTGATAGCCCTCTGTCACTCTCAAGAGATCTTGGCAGCAGTGGCTGTGATGACCTGTTTTGCTGCCATGAAAAGGTAATTCAGGTAGTCTATGGAGCACATGCTTTCTGTGCATCTGCTCTGGGACTTGCTAGATGATCCCGAGCTCTGAACAGGGTAAGGATGTTGCTCTGAAACTGCCTGGAGGACCTGATACTAACGTAACTGGATGTCTGTCTGCTTTCCTCTTAGGTCCCGTAAGTGAAAGAAGATGGGGTCTGGCTGCCTAAAAGTCACCAAGTACTTCCTCTTCCTCTTCAATCTCCTGTTCCTCGTAAGTATTGTAGGCATCTGCAGAGTAGAAAGGAAGGCTTGAACTAAAATTAGCTGGAAAAGGTTTTTTCTGGATGTTGGCCCAGTGTGTTCATTAAATAAAATGGCTAGAGTTTTGAAAGGCAGGAGGGAATCCCTGAAGCTGAGGGACATCAGAGCTGCTGTGTGGCTCCCAGATATGTTTAGCAGCTCCACTCTTAGTACCTGCCTGCTGTCTCCAATACACACAGCTCCCTTCCTGCAGTAGGAAGGGAAAACAGGAGTTACGGGGTTTTTCTGGAAGAAGAGTAGTTGTAACTGATTTCTCTGCCACATCTGGAGCAGCAGCTGAGCTGTCCCTGAGCAGCAAAGCTACAAAACCTGCCAAATAATGGCAATGCCCTCCTAAATAGGCCAGACAGGCTTCAAAGAACAACTCTAATTTTGTTTGAGTCCCAGCAGCTGTTTTAGGTTTTTAACTAGATGAATTAGTCAGAGTCCCCTATTTGAAACGGAGTTGGGAGGTGGGGGAGACTGGGGCAGGCTTGCTGGGGGAAATCAGGCAGCCCACTGGATGCAGTTGTTCTCAAGTGTGAGGCTCAGCAGAAGATGAACTCCTTTTGGATCACAGTGGGTCAGGGAGGACCACACGCGTTCTTGCGTGCATCCTTTTATGAAGCTTAGATATTGTCATGTGGATGGTGATGATACTGTTGGTGCTGCCTTCCTGCAGTGGGAAGGTGTAGTGGGGAAGTATACAGTTTCAACTTTCCACATGTCAGCAAGAAAATAGGCCGTCTGATATTGTTACTCTTTGTGCAGCGTGTAAGGGGAAGGAAGGGCCAGGCAGGGAGGAAAATAGAGTGTGATAAGGGGAACACTGCTTTCTAGTCTCTGTCCCTGCATGTAGCTTCACTCTTGCTTCCTGCATTGTTGTGCTGTGCTGCTGGCACACAAACTTGAGCCACATCTGGATCTGGTTTCCCTTGGCTTACTCTGCTGGCTCTTTCCTCTCTGCATTTGCTTCCATCCTAAGAGTAGTTAGCTCTGGTCTAAGGGCCGCAAGTCGGGGCTGCTCAAAGCATCTATGAGGAGGACTCTTGGAAGGGAGGGGAGAGGTTTTTTGAGTGCCACTAGATCTTTCAGACTATGATTTGGTCCACTTTAAGGACAGGAAAAATCCAGGTGAGTCCAGGCCTGTCCTCCTACTAGTGCAGGACTCCTCTGAAGACATATTGTCATCCACGCTATCTCCTCTCTTGAAGAGGTGCTACTTCTTAAGCAGCCTATAACTTAACCAGTCCTGGGAAGCAGAGCTGCATTTATTAAGGCAGTGTTTGAGTCTTGCTAAAGCCCAGTACCTGGACACTGTCTAGTGTTCCTTTATCTCTGAGCACAGGTTCTCCGAGAAAACCAGCCTAGCATGGAAGGAAAGGGGAAGGATGACAGCGAGAAATACTATGATGCCTTACAGCACTGCTGCTGTTTTTACTGGATGCTATCAATGGTCGTTGTGGCATCTCTATGCTACACTGCCCTCCTTTCCCCTCTCTGCTGAGCCAGGTGTGATTGCAGGCAGCCTGTGAGGATAGCCATGCTGCCAGGAGGCAGAGTTGAAGTGCTTCATCAGGCTGACCCACGTCTGCACTGAAAAGCATTTTCCTATATTTTGCAAGACTCTGGGAGGATGGCATGAGCTGAATCCCTCTGTGGGTCTTGGGGAGGCTTGAGGCCCCCTGTCTGGGTTGCAGGTAATGGGAAGCAGCTGTTCTTTGTCCTGTGCACACCCTGCTCCAAACCAACTCCTCTGGTGTAGCAGTGAGCCCCCCTCTCTCTTGGGGAAAGCTGACCTGATGCACTGAGCTGGGCCTGGAGAGTAAGCGTTTTAAGGTGGGATGTGAGGAGGTTTCTACTGACCAAAGGGAGAAGCTGCTTTATTGAGCTCATTGCTAAGCCCGCTGTGTAGCACGGGCACTGTCTTCCCCTCAGGGTGCTCTGTGGAAGTGAGGTCTCTGAAACGGCTGTGTTCTGTTGGGGAGCTTGATGCTTCTCTAGAGTGAACGTTTTGAGGGTGCTTCTGTCTCAACTGATGGCAGGCTTTTTATACATGCCAGATGTTGAGGAAGGTGGTATCCATTACTCTCTCACTGTCATAGGAAGTGTTTGACATGAGAAGCTTTTTCCGTTACGGTCGTTCTTGGTCTGAATGGGGATTCATAAGCTTATACAATGTGGTAGATCAGCACTAATCTAGCAGAGAAACTGCTTCTTCTGAGTTGCTGTCAGCTCCCAGCCCAGATGGGTTTTGCGTACCTCATGCTGGTTTCCTGGAGCTGCTGAATTTTGTTGAGGAGAGTGCTTGCACAAATGTGAGTGTTAATGCTGGTGATGGAGCTCTGTGTCTGCGCTGGACCCTGAGCTGAGCCTTTGTGATTGCACCCTGTGCAGGCATGCCCTCGCTGTTTGAAGTGTGGTCTCCAGCTTTGCTTGGAGCTAATGGATTAAACCTTTAGAGACACTAGTGACTCCATTACAAGTTAGTCATTCAAATAGCACTTCTCTACCACTTGAGGTGTATGAGAGGATCCCTTGCTATAGCTGAAATAGTTCAGGGACTTGGTGGTATTTTGCAGCCTTGGAGCCCTACTTCAGGGAAGGATTTGACCTGCTTTGATTAAAGGGAAGAAGGTTTTTTGAACTAGTTGCCTACTTGCTACAAAAGATACCAAAATCATAAGTTTGGAGTATAAGCTTAGTTTATCTAGTCAAAACTTAACACATCTCTGTCTTCTTGGGCAGCAGATGTGGGCTGCAGCAGATGCTTCTCCTTAAAGGGAAAATGGTTTTCTTGGACATATTCAGCAGTCTCTGGAAACTATTTGTTTAGAATATATAACTGCCTGTCCTACTTCTAACCTTTCTGTAAGAGCGAAGACTGACATTTAAAAGCCCTTCTGTTGGCTGCTATGGTGGTGCCTGATGCTACCACGTGAAGGAAGGTAGTGCCTGGGGAGGACAGCTGGGGACCTCCAGCTGCTCTTTCCAGAAAGGTGAGTCACCTCTGTCACAGCTTAATTCTTCCGTGCCCCTCTTCACTGGGGTGTGCTGTGGGAAACTGCCAGCTCTGCCTTGAGGGAGCTGCATTTTTCTTGCTTTGTTGTGGAAGGAGATCTTGCTGAAATCAGGGGTGAAGTCTCCACTCCTGAGGTGGAGGGGAGGCATCTGTCCCCCTCTTCTGGATTTTAAAGCAGTGGAGCAGAGGAATTAAATTATATGGAAGGCAGATGTGATTTCTTCTGTGGAGGGTCTGAAGCGAAGCCAGTGGCAAAAGCAGCCTTGGTGTGCTGTGCAAACTCCTGAAGATGCTGAGCAGAGGTACTATCTTACTAGGAGATAAATACATTGTTGTTAACAGGACAGTGCTTTCTCCTTGCAGTTTCTTTTCTCCTTGCTTTCCACTTTTGGTGTTTTCCACAGCGGCTCTTGGAAACCACATGGGTTGTGGACTAGAGCAAAGATGACAGTGAAAACAGGGTAGTCTGAGCGCCTCATAACAAATAACCTCCCAGGAACTCAGCACCACAGCCGTTCTGTGTTTTGTCAGCAATAGCAAAACTTAGGTGACATTTTAGGGTCAGTGAGCCAGGAGATGTCACATACAGCCTGGTTTGCATCTTTGTTAAGACAAATATTTTATTAAGACTATAGTTTAAATGTGAGACAGCCTTAAACTGTAAATTCAGCAGTTCCTGGCAATACCACGTTTGAGAGGAATTTTTTAGGCACCACAGCTGTTGCATGTTCAAGGTCCTTTCTAGTTTGATCAGCAGATTCTGTGCTGCGGTGCAGCATGATGGGACATAATGCAAGGGGGAATTCTTGTTACTGCCATCTTGTCTCTCTCTCCCTCTATCTCTCCGCCCCACTCCCCCCCCCTTCCCTCCTGAGAGATGACAGCTACACGCTTTCTGCAGCTAAGTTTTTATCAGTCTTCATAGATGGGAACTTGCTTGGTGACTTTCTAAACCTGTCCCCAGAGCTAACTACATGTTTTGTCTTCTACCAAGCCAGGAAAGCTTGCAAGCAGCTTATTTCAGACTGTTGCTTTATCTTTGCTCAGAAAAGCTTCTTTGTATGAGGAGCTGAAGCATAGTGTACGCTTTTAAAATCTGGAGCCAGTGCCTGTCCATGCAACCCTCTCTGCCAGCTCGTTTCAAGTGGTGGTTTGCTATTTCCCTTGTCTCTCAAATGTCTGAACATTCTCTAATCAAGCACAGAATTGCAATCTTCAGCCGTATTGGTTTATTTAGTATTTCACTTCATCCTGTCTTGAAATCCTGCTGGTGTAAGAACTGCAGCAGTTCATGTCCTTTGGAAGCATCTCACTTGCACTCCTTGTCCTTCCCTTGTTTATTCAAAGTCTGTTTTAGGTCTTTGTACAAGTGGTTTCTAACTTCTGTCACTTCTAGTTGACTGAAGAGCACAAGCTTCAGCTTCTTGTCAGACCTGCAGACTTACAGGCTTTTCAGCATAGTTACTTTGTTATGGGTATAATGGTGCTGTCATCCCAGTTTGGGAGCCAGGGTCATCTGCATGCAAACACCTCACAGTGTAGTGTAAAACATAGTGATACCTGGAAGCTGAAACAGAGCATGCTTCCCCCTGCCTTCAAAATGAGATGGGAAAACTGTATGTCTCTTGCCTTCTCAAATCAATGTCTGGATTCAGCTGAGCCCTCACAGCGAGGTACTGCTCTACTAATCCGTGCCTTAGATAAGACTGTGTGGTGAGCGAGGCAGACACTGTGGCTGCTATTTCATAATATCTGGTGGTAAGATGTGTTGACTTGAGGGGCAGAGGTATTCCAGCATAAAGTAGAGGGCAAGCCAAATGCCTAAGCTTAGCTTTGGAAGGGGTAAAGCACTTCGCTCAAGGGAACCTGTGCATGCAAAGTTAGTGCTGCTGGTTTTCTTGCATTTGTGGATTGAAGCCATGACATTATAACAGAACCTGACAAGCTGAAGCTTTCCTTCCTGGGAAGGTTCCAGCTGCCAGATATCTAATCCTTTGGCAACTGGCTCCCAGACTGGTCCCATAGGGCCAGGGATTTCCCTGTTAAAAAAAATCTTTAAAATCATATGCTAGATGTGTTTGTCCTTCCTCGGTTCTTCACAGAAGATGTACACTTACCTTTGCTTCTGACAACAAGGTTCTAGCAGCAGGGTGTCTCTTCCTCAGTCTATTTTGAACAGTCCTCCTGTACAACATTATGTACCACCAAAACACCATGTGAAGGACTGCCAAGTAGAACCTTGGGCAGTTGGCTGAGGCACTCTTCCTGGAGTCATGCTAATCCTGTTTACTTTGGGAGGAGTACCATGGGGGAGATGGGTGGGAACAGCAAAAGAATGGTTGTTTTTTACTTTGGAAGTATGGAGAACAGTGACTGCTGCCTCATATGTGTCTAAACTAATAAGCCAACTATTTGTGTTTTGATCTTACTCTTTCAGATCCTTGGTGCTGTGATCCTGGGTTTTGGAATATGGATTCTGGCCGACAAAACCAGTTTCATTGCGGTTCTACGTAAGACCACGTCTCTTCATCTTCTTCTGAATTGACTCTAGTTTGAGGCTGTGATTGACCGTGGTGTAGTCTGAGGATGGCAGTAGTTTTATGCATGGTCTGTGACCTGAGCAGTAACATGATGCAGAGCAAGATGGCACTCCAGGGAGGACAGGGTGAAACAGAGCAACCCTGGAGACACAGCATTCCTCCTAGTCTTGTGAATTGCAACACCAGGGTCAGACTGAGTGAGACCATTGCCTCTTCACCCAGCACTCCAAATACTTCATCTTAAACACAAGGACTAGCACTTCATCCTATTTTCACTACATGCTCTGTATTTCCCCAACAACCATTTCCTTATTACCATTGTGTCTGAAGGCCCCCAGTGCCTTAATGTAGTTTTGCTGTGTGAGTGCCCTATGCTCCCACTGCTTTCTGTAATGATCTATTTCAATTTGACCATTTTAAATGCCAAAGAAGGTAAGTGCCTGGCTTTATTGATGCTTTCTGTGCATTGAAAGTAGCTGATATGTTTGTTCCTAAGCAGTAGAGGGTGTAGGTCTGGGAGGGGACAGAAGGTTTGTGAAGTCTTTAATGCTCTGACTTCTAAAACATACATGATTATACACACTTCACGAGACTTAGCCTGGCCATCAGGGGTGTTTTGTGTCACTGCACGTGAAAGGGGCTAGCTTCCTTCCCCTTTAAATCAGCCAAGAGCATTGAGTTGAGTCTTAACAAAGTCTGCTTTCTGCCACAACAAAAAAACTGAGCTGGCTTAGCAGTGCCTGGGCTTTGCAGGGCTGTGAATGGACTCTCACCAAATTAGTAGCTCAGCTCCATCTTTCACAAGCTCTGCTTCCTTTATGTTTTTTCTAGAAGGGGCTTCAAACAACTTTTCTGCTTGGCCGGGTTACCCATTGCCACTACCTCCAGAATTGCTGACTCTGGCACCAGTGTCAGATACTGCAGAAGGGGTGCTTGCGCACTGCTTGCAGACCTGGGACATGAACAGCAACGGCATTCATATCCCTGTTGCCAACTACACTGATCCTGCAAAGGTCTTCATTTCCCAAGTCCTGCTGAACACTGGCCTGGCTTTGGAAGGTGCTGGCTGGAGACAACAGCCCCACTAATGCCATACACAGATGCTGCTGCTTGCTCTGTTGTGCTGTGGTGTCTGGCTTGCTACTGCTGTACTAGAAGGGCAGGAAGCACAGTGTTGGTTAACAAAGTTGGGGGTATGAGCAGAAACACACTTTCAATACAGCCAGCCAAAAAGGAGTTTTTCAGGCCCTGGCTGTTTGCAGCACACTTCACAGTCTGAGGCGTGTTTAGTACCAGTGGGCCAGCAGCTGTTCCCCCAGGCTGATGGGTGGTACTGCAACTTGTGGAGATACAAAGTTCCTGAGCTTGACTCTGCTTCTTCCCATTTTACCCAGAATCTCCGCTAACAGAGCATTTAAGGATTTAGCTTCCTTCCTGGAGATTTCCAGGATCAGCTCTTTCTCCCTGCCTCCTTGCTTCCTTTCCCATGCCTTGCCCTTCTGTCCCTCTGCTTTAGTAACCCAGGCGCTGGGGAGGGAGCCCGGCACAGCAGGGCACTCCAGCCACTGCCAAAGGAGCCTGTTGTACTTGCTTGGCCACCTGCCCAGTGCGGGGGAAAATACGGAGCAATGGCAAACAGAGCAGGAGTCGTCTTGCGGGCAGAGCCTTCTCTTGCAAAACAAGATGTATTGTAGATGAGAAGTGCAAGCACAGCTCCCGTCCTCCTGCCACTGTCACTTCTCTGAAGGGCTTTTGAGTCAGAAATACTTTTTTCTTTCTTCTAATGAGAAGTTGACTAAGCTTTCTAGCACTGTGGAGGTGCTGCAACCCGGGCACTTGAAAACTTGTATGATGGCTGAGCAGATTTTAGGGGAGGGAATAATGTAGTCTTGTGAACACCACTCCAGTAAGTCTGCTGCTTCAGTAAATGCTTTGCAGTACCAGCACCTAACCGGCACAGCAAGAGTCCCAGGACTGGTGAGGAAGGAGGAGCAGGATCCTGGTTTCTGTGGTATATGTCCAGCCAGGGAGAGTCTGGCCTGGAAGTGAATTTAAGCTGAAGTGTCTGAAGTGACCTGTGTGGCAAACAGCTCTGGTTCATTTTTTGATAACTGATCTTTTTGCTGCGTTTGACATGTTCTAGGGAAAAAGTTTGGAAGCTGGTGCCTTATACCAGGTATCAGAAGTGGGAGGAGGTATGTGTTAGAGTGGAGAGTATTAATCTGGATTTGGTTACTCTCTCTCAACCTATTTCAGGAGTAGCTCAGAGGAAGCTTGCCTCCTGGGAGTTCTGTCCAGGAAACTAAATGCTGAGCTCTAGGAACATTATTTTCATTAATCACTGGACATACAGAATTCCACTGTGCTGTGTAGCTCACAGGCTTAAGAATATCTCTTAATGATAAATGAGGTTTCTGGTTACTATTTCTAGACAGAGTATTTCTTCAAGTTTTATGCTGTAATACTTGCTCCCTCCAATCCTGTTCTGCAAGAAATAGTCCTGTGACCAACCCAAATGTAAGAGCTTGTTTCTTCTGTTGCTTGCAGTACTAAATTTTGAGGAGAGAAAACTGACAGCACCAGCATGTCTGAAATAATACTACCTAAACTTGGCTGAAAAACTGTAAAGTGTTCAAGAGCACAGTCATTGCAGACATTAGCAGGGGATAGCTGGGAGGATATATAAAAGTAGCTAATTTGACCATGATATCTGATATGATCCTGGAATAGCATCTGTTTGCAGGGGGTCATACACAGGTGCTGCAACAGCCTGCAGTGGGTACCTGTCCATAAGCATTTCAACACTGATTTGTCAAGCAACCTGTCACATCAGTGCTCAACATTAGCTGTAGCTCTTCTCTTATGTTTCACTCGACAAAGTTTGTGTCCCCCACTGACTGCAGGTAAAAACAGAATGGCTGGAACAAGAAATAGTGCATTAAAGTGAAAAACCAAACCAAAAAAGGGTTTTTAGGACTTGGGGCAGGGGAAATAACTTCCCTGAAAATAGCAAAGGGAACTGAAGCAAATAGGCAGTAGTTGTGGAGGAGAACATACTTTATTTTACTCTCACTTAGAGTGCATTCATGAGGGAATTAAAAATCCAGTAAGCAGCTAATGTTCTCCAAAGAAGGTTCATTTGTTTGGAGTGATCGTGAGTCTTCCAGGCTCTGAGATAATGGAGACCTGCAGGCTGGCTTTGGAAGTCTTCCTTCATCAGAAGACACTCAGAAGTAGCCTTCTGTCTCCGTGTTCAATACCCCTCTCTGCAGTCCCATTGTAGGCAACAGACTATGATAAGTAGATACAGAAGCAGTTCTCTAAATGGTGTATTTCTTGTCAGTAGCTAATTTTGTTCCCTGTCCTGGCCCCTACAGAGATGTCATCTCCCTCCCTGAAGACTGGTGCATACGTCCTCATCGGTGTTGGGGCTCTCACCATGCTGATGGGGTTCCTGGGCTGTCTTGGAGCAGTCAATGAAATCCGATGTCTCTTGGGTCTGGTGAGAGAATTCATGCTGTGTTTTAGATCCACCCTTTAATATCTGTTCTGCAAAATGCCTGTTGGATTGTAGCTGGGGCTCAGGTCTCTTGGCGTCGGTACTTCTGCTAGGTCAGCTTAGACCCAATTCTTAATTTGCACCCGTTAAATTCTCCAGCAGTCAACAGTGTGGTTCCTCTGACATTACTGATGATGAACTAATAACTCTACAAAATGAGAGAGGATGTCACTGACACTTTCTGCAGACACTGCAAACTGAGGAGAGAGATCCCAGGTGACCCTGTACTTCATACCCCCACCCTGACTTCCCAGTTGGCATTCTGCTCTCAATGGTGCAAGGACAAGTGTCAAGGACAGTGAGAGAGAAGAGGAAGAGTGACAGTGTCCTGCTGTGCTGCAAAGTTCAGCTTCTGTGGAAAGTGCAAGAGTTGAAAGAAACTCGACTAGGAATGTCCTGTATGTCAGGAGCTCTCTTCAGACTGTTCATCTATAGGAAATTTTCTGGCTCTGATGGATGAGGTGACATTAGCTTTGTACACCTCAGCATGCTACTTCTCCTCCTTGTTCAGAGCACATTGTGTGTCCTTGCACTAGGAACATCTCGTAATGTAATGGTAGAAGCTGCCACTGTTTAAGGAAAGTTTGACATCTGAGGTTACTTTTAAAAAGCAGTTTGGTGGTGAATCTTAAGTTTAGATCCTCCATCAAATTAAATAGCATTCTTTAAAAAGGTAATTGACTTATACTTTATTTATTTATTTATTTTTTAAGTTAGGTTTGTGAAATTGACTTTTCTTGCTATGGAGGCTTAGAGTAGGCAGAGTCCAACCTATTGAGGTCGGAGTGGACTGGGAATAGGGTTGAGGATGGGAGAGGGAGTCCCAGCTGGAATGACACACGCAGGGTGCTTGTAAACCCTCTCCCTCCTGAAGTCTTCCTGTTGAAGTGAACTAATCTGATGTAGATGCTTGTACTTAAGCCTTTTACTGGGGAGAGTGTTGTTGACGGCAGAGCTTGTCTTGCAGGCAAAGGTGTTGGCTCAGCGTTGTGACTTCTTTTGTACAGGAGATCTTAGTAGAACTTGTGCTATTATGTACAGACCTTTCTAAAGGCTGATAGTGGTCATTTATTCTCTTTTATTTCCAGTACTTCACCTGCCTGATGGTAATCCTTATAACTCAAGTTGCTGCTGGACTGGTCATCTACTTCCAGAAAGAAACGGTAAGTGTTTCTTACCGTGCATATCTTTCTCAGTCTTGATTTGGGGGGACAGGAGACACCTGGAAATTCTTTCTTCCAAACCAGGCTATACCATTAGCAGGCATAACTGGATTCTCCTTTCCTCTACCCTATCTCAGCAGCTCTGCTGTACAGTTTGCTGCTTCTGTATCTGCCAGCCTCAGTCGTGCTGCTTTCTGAAGCATTATGAAGCTCTGTTTGGAATACAGGCTTTACTTTTGGGTAGTGGGAACAATAAAAAGAAATTTTTGAAAGGCGTTTGACCACACCTCCTCTTAATCCTGATGCAGACTACTGTTTGGGCATGTAGTAGCAGTGATTACTACCATGTCCCCATCACTGGTGTCTTGAGGGGTTACAAGACTGAGTGGTTGCTTTTCTAACTGGCTTCCCTCCTTGTGTCATCTTGTTCTGCCCTTTTGCATCTGTATGTAAAACTCTCCTTGAAAGAGCCGTCCTCTTTCCCCAAGAGCAAACCTGAGTGTCTGACAGTTCCTGTACTACAGTTTGAGCTTAAAGCCAAGTAGTTTAACATTTTGAAGTGGATCTTTTTGTCAGGAATGCAGTTTCACAGTGTGTGCTTCTGAAGCTCCGATAGGCTTAGTAGTGTAAAGGGAATAACTTTTGAGCCACTTAAGTGCATTGCAACAGCCAGTCCTGGCTATAGGTTCCCTGGCCAGGGCAGTGCCCAGTCAGGCCTCCAGCTGTTTGACAGCTAAACTGGGAGCCACAGTCACACAATAGGAGCAAGTTTATAACTGTGAGTTCCCTGCTGGCTTCTCCCCTGGTATGCAGGTTTCTAGTACCAGTTATGGGTAACCTTGTCCTTTGCCACATAACTGTATGTCTATACCACTGCATGGCTGCGCTTGCTTCTCCTAAGCCAACCCTCCTGCTAGGTGGTTACAGAAATCAGGTGGCTGAGGAAGTTATGGATGGGGCCTGGTGGTGAAGTTTGAGGGCAGAGGGAAGGTGCCTGGCCCGGGTGTAGCTGATAAGAGCTTTGTACAAGTGGCTGTGGTGACTGTGAGCAGCTGTTGGCTGGGTTCCTTGCCAAATGTGGTGTGAATTTAGCTTGCTCTCTGGGCTGGCTGGAGCTGAAGGAGAAACTGAAACATTGGCTAGCTGGTGGGTAAAATTACAGCTTTAAACAAGCTGCTGATTCTCAACAGCTCTGACTAATGCAGAGGAGGAGGTGTGGGGATGGGTATTCCCCTGTGATGGGGAAATGTGACTTTTCAGACCATGAAATTCCGTACCTGCTTTGGTATTTCTCCTCCAGCTGTCACTCTAGAAAACTGCAGCTTTAGAGCTGTAGCTCTTCATTTGAACCTCAGATCAGGGAAAGAGTAAAAGTGCTGGGGGTTATTCTGCACAGCCCTTGGAGCCAGCGTGACTGAGATCATCGCTTGTACAAATCTAGCAGAATGGCAGGGGAAGCTGGGCTTTGAACAGATGTTCCTGTTCAGTCCTCAGTGAATAAAACTTATTGGAAGCTTAATGGAAGCTCTTCCAGAGCCCTTCCATTTCAGGGATCGTCTGAAGTACCTGCCTAGAGCACTAAGAAAAGCTGTTTCAGGAAGGTCTTGGCTGAAACCTCCCACACACTGGTTTGTGGCTGCGCTTCAGTGATGTTAAGTGTGTTGCTCTGCTTCACCTGATGTATGTCATCCCAGGGCAGCTTGGAGCACAGTGAAGCAAACTGAAAACTGCTCAAGATCCAGTCCTTAGATGTCTATTGTGTTCTTCGTGTTTATTTCTTTCTGACTTCAGGAACTTGGTTAGATATGAAACAAGGAATAACAAGAGTGGAGGAAAGGATCTTGGATCCAGAATGTAGCAAGGTGATACTTGCTCCTCCACTTCTTGTAACACTTCTTGTAACTGAAGTATTTATTTCTGCACTGCAGGGGAGTAGACAGGATTATTGTTATATTCCTCTCTACCTGCCCTTTTCTTGATTAGTAGCTACTGAACAGATTAACTTTTTTTTTTTTCTTGGATTATCTGTTGCTTTTCAGTGTAAAAATCCTTCCACACCCCTAACACATGGAAGGATGCTGAAGTCAAGTTAGTTTAACTGTAAAAGGCTGAGTCTGACAGGAAAGCTGCTGCTTTGCATCCCCCATGGGCATTGCTAGAGGAATACCCCTTCAGGCTGGAATTGCCCAGTACTACTGGCAGGATGTTGATGCAACATCAATTTCCCTGCATGTGTTGGTGACTAAAACTATGTGGTGGGGTGGGTTTTTTAAGGGACAACAGAATAGTAATGTCACAAATATTGCTAATGGCATTCTGCTTTCTGAGCTGGATGTTGCTGCTCACCTGCATCTAGTGGATCACAAGCTCCTAAACATGCGAGAGCCTGGGCAAGGTCTCTCTTGGCCTAGTTCAGAGTCCTCTGCAGCTTGGCTCTAAATGCCTTGAGCAAAGGAGAGCAGTGGTCTTTTGGGAATTGCCCTACTTGCTAGCTATTGTTTGCAGCAAACAGGCCTGGATGGCAGGCAGTGACTTGCCTGAGGCTGTGGACTGTGCATTAGTTTCAGAATCTGAAGTGACTAGGGGGGTGGTCAAAGTCCCCTCCTGTTTTTTTGAGCCTATTTTTATGTGCAGGCTAGGTGCTAATAAGTGCTGGGGGAAGGATCTAGTTTGAGTCTTGGACAGAGAGACAGGATAGATGACTGACAGCGTCTGACAGAGGAAGAAACCTGCATGATTCATTCTGTGATCGAGACTGGAATCAAACACTTGTGCTTTTGCCTCTGGTGTCCAGTTTTCCCTAGCTCTCTCTTCAGCAAGCCTATGTGAAGGGGAGACTGACAGCCCTGCTGCTTTATGGCAGTGATCCGTGGCTTTGGTGCCCAGGCTTTGAATGCCTCCTGACACCAGGCTAGCTATGGCCGGGAAGCAGCAGGAGCCCAGAAAGCAAGGGTAGCCATTTCTTGGAGCAGTCATGCTGCACGCAGCACTGAGTCCTGACAAGCCTTAAATGGGTGAAGATGATGAGGATGTTGAAAGCCTGCCTAAGCATTCAATATGCCTTTTTAGCTTGTTGCACTTTCAGTTTTCCTCTGCCAAGTGCGGAAGGGTGATCAGCTGCAGGTGCGTGTGTTTCCCCTTTGGGCTGCTCTGTCTGTTAAACCCGTGAACAAGCTGCCTGTCTGTGTGCTTTCCAGAGCTGTGCTATTGTTTATGTAACATTCCCTCTTTCTCAGATTACTTTCTGAAACACATAAGAATGCCTGAGTTTTTCTTTAACTGAAATGCCTCACTTTTGGAAAACAAGCTGTTTGTAAGACTTCTTGTATGTTCTTGTGTAAGAATAGAGGAAGAGCAGAGATACAGCTTTCCTATGCAGCTGTGACTGGGGACATCTAGTTCAGGCCCTGTCTCTTCTTGGGGTGGGATACTGGGATGGAGAGCAGAGGCGCTGCCTGGAATTCTTGCAGAAGCGACCCTAGGCTCTGTCTGGCCTAAATAGCTAAGGGGCTAGACGGGCCCAGGGTAGGACAGCAAACCCAACTCTCCTTGCCTCACTCTGTGCATGCGGAGCAGCAGTGTGTGGGGGTGTTGAGGGTGGGAACTCAGAGGTTCAGTAACTGATAAGGCTTATGGCAGCAGCCAAGGCCAATCTCATTAGTGAGAACCAGGTCAGATTGCCTTGATTGGAAAGGAAGGAAAAGAGGAAGTGAAGTAATTAAAAGGGGAAGAGCTAGACATCATGAGAAGAAAGATCATGCAGCTCCCGTTGTCTGACCTGACTTAACTGATTCCAGTAAGCTGAGCTGCAGTTTTCCTAGGAAGAAGTATTACTGATGTAGATAAGCTTCTCTCTAACAGTAAGCACTGCATCCTCTTGCTGGGTGTCCCTGGGTTTGCCGTGGTCATTTGTGATGTTTAACAGTAGAAGGAAAGGGAAAAACTGTCACTTACACTGATCTGAAATATGCTGTAGCAGCACAGACGAAAAGGTAGTACATGGGATGGGATCATCCTACTGCTCAGGCTGATATAACTGTATCCCGTCCCTCAAGCAGTCTAAGGACACTTACTCTAGCTTTTTGTGATCTGCATCTGTCCTCAGCAATAACAGATGTCTTCAGGTACAGGCTGGCTGAGAAGAGCTTCAGAAGGAGGGTGGGAGGAAGAAAGTCAAGGAATCTGCTGGGTGGTAGGTTACACCTCTCATCAAACTGAAAGGTGTTGTAAATATCTCTGGATAAGGAATTGGGGTGAAGGCATGATTTGATACACCTGAGATTTGTGATAAGACTGTTAATGAGCAGTTTAGATAGTTGTAGTACTTCCTGTCTTAATATAGAAGCAGCAGTTGTAGGAGTCTGGGGAGAGGCAGATCAATGCCTTGTGAAAAGGGGAAATTTCCACCAACTGTATGTCAGAAAACCCAGCTGCGTACAGGAGCAGAGTGACTCATGCCTTCCTTGAGCAGTGGAGATGAACTGCAGTGACAGATTCTGGACTGGAGTCTTGCTTGCAGTGCAAGGCTAGAAATATATTACCTGTGAATACTAAAGGCAAGGTTGTCCTTCAGCTTCCACTTACCTTTTACCTCTGTCTTGTCTTGGGCAGGCAGCAGTTATTCAGCCTGTGTCTTACTAGGATAACCGTACCTAGTTCTGTTGCCTTATTGCTCATCAGGTTTGTAGCCCTTCTTTGTTTCTGGGCAAGGACTTGCTGGGAAGTACCAGTGCTTTGGCTGTTGTGTTGCATAGCAAAGCTGCTGTTGGCCTTCCCCTCAAGACTAAGGCTGTACACATCACCTTATCTGTACTTGTTACTTTTGGCAGTTAGCTTTTTTTGAGTGACCAAAGCTGCATATAACACTTCTGAAGAGATATAGTTTGTGCTTTGTACAATTGTTTTACTGTTTTCCTGCCTCTCCTGGAAGGATTTTCCTGATGCATTCTAAGACTGTTTCTCTTCTGACTCTAGACCCCTGAAGCCTATAGGGTTGTCTGTTTGTTTTGTGGTCACCAAGCATCCCATTTTTCTGTGGTATATCTCCAGTTGTTCTCCATACATTATAACGCTTATTTCCCTTTCTGTTCTGTCTTAAGAGGATGCATGATAGCTTGGTCTGATGTCTGAACTTCTGTATGCATCGTGTGCTTCCCATCAAAGCTATAACAAGCATAATGCTCTACTCCGTAAGCAAAGGAACTTATTCCAAGCCTTAATTTCTGAGGAACCTGAGTAACAGTCTCCCATATGCTTGAGAAGAAACAGATTGATGGAGGAAACAGGGATCTAAAATCAACTCGTTTTATCTAGAATAACTTCCCTCTTACATAAAAGCTGGCCATGCAATGTTGAAAGCTAGGGTGGATTTGTAGTCTTTACTTCTGCCTGGAAAAAAGTTTTCTTAGCAAGAAATGCCACTTGGTCATCATAGTGGGATTTTATCTTGGTAAACCCATTTCACCCTGTTGATCGTCTTTATTGCCTCTTTTCAAAAGCATAGACAAGACTGCAGAGTAAGGTATTTCAAGGTCAGTCTAGGGATTTGTTACTACTTGGTTGGTTTTTTTTTCCTTTAAGCATTGTTTTATGTGCCCATTAAATGCTTACTTTCCAATTATTTTAATACTGGTTCTATGTGTCTCTTTGCTGCAACTTAAAAATAACTGTATTGTGGGAGTGTGATAGCCTAAGCACCTATTACGGTTTCCTTCAGATCCTTTGGAAGAAGGCTAACCAGAAGCTACTGCCCATTCCACTTTTTTGTCAGTGCTTGTAAACTCTATCTGCAGTTTTTGTCTTTGCTCTAACATCATTCACTGGAGCTAGAGCAAAGCAAAATGCTTTGACATCTGTAATGATGAGTCCATGTTTTTTTGTTTGTTTGTTTGTTTTCCACTGTGGGGGTGTGGATCCACAGCAGGACTAACACAGGTGATAGGGAGGGATGTTAGGTACCCTAAACCCCAAAGTTTACAAGGAATTGACTAATCTAAGTCTCCTGCCTTTTTTTCCTTGCCAGCTGAAAGAAGAGTTATCCCACATAGTTGGAAGTCTGATTGAAAATTATGACCCTTTGAATGATGATGAGAGGAACTTGCAAGATGCATGGGACTATGTGCAGATCCAGGTGAGTCATGGGGCAAGAGGCAGATGATGCTATTTGTCAGTGGGTAAATGGCCTTTAAAACGAGGCTGAGGACAGGGAAACAGATATTGCCAGAGACAATCCTACAGCACATTGATCTAGCTGGTCTGTGAAGTTCCATGTGAGGTTTGGTGCCTGCATGCTAGAAAACTGCCTTGCTTGCTATTACTGGGTAAGACCTGGAACCATTCCTGCATGCTGGTTGTTAAGACTAGCTAGTATTGGCTGCATAGCCTAATCTATCTGGCCTGTCAAACGGCACTGCAACGCTTCTCTTTGTCTCCAGGGCCTCCAGAATACTAGCATGTGTGGAAGCCACACTGTGTACTACTTTTGTAGCAAGTAAAGTCCCTAGCTTATTGCCAGGCAAGTCAGCAGCACTACCTCCCTTACTACTTGGTGCATGTTGCTTGTTTATTGTGATGGCTCTTCTGCAAGTGTCAGCGTTCTTGGGAGTCATCCAACCTCCCATAGTTTCTGTTTTACCATCAGGGTCAGCGCTTGAGCAACTAGGTCAGTGTTCAGGCACACTGGAGTCAGGATAGCTGGTTATTGCCAAACCACAAGCTTGAGAGCTGGCTGTTGTGGTTAAATACATGCCTAGCATGGGACTGATGTGTAGTAAGTACAAGTAATAGCATTTTTCTTCTGTCTGTTCCTCGTTCTGCAAAACACTGACCAGCAGTATTTCCTCTCCTTGGAGGTACAATGATTTATTTATGTTTAACACTGTAGTTGCATCTTCTTGCTAGTGGACTCAAGAGAAGGTGCTGAGTCTACTCTGGATATAGGATCCTGCTTGAGCCCTTCTTTTATGTAGGAACAGAAGGTGGTGGTTTTGTAGAGGTGGAGAAGTTGAGTGTTAGGAGCCTAATTCCTCTCATACGCTTAAGAGGTAGTGTTTGAAAGGGAGTGGGTGTTCCGTAGACTGGTTTTGGAGTTAATCCAAACCTCTGAGGCAGAGGTAGTTCCCTCTAGAGGCTTATTTGGAAACTAAATGCTTGTCCTGATGTGGGTGTTCAGCTGTTTGTACCTCCGTTCCCATGTCTGTTACGTCAGACTGAAGTGTTAATTTTCCTTTCTGAGCAGAGAGGGATTTCCCTAAACTTCCACCTTAAGTTTGATAGCCTTTCTGCTCTGTATCACCATGCAAGCACCGGGATCCATGCTTAAGATAAGCTCTCTATCTTTGCTGGACTTCCCGATGTGCTTTCTTCTGCAGCAACTGCAGTTTTATCATGTGATTGTACAGGAATGTAAATGTTTCTTTGGATGGAAAATTTCCCTCATCCCATTCTCTAGCCAGTCCCAGCTGCAGCCAGATGGGTGCAAACTCCTCGTGGCTCGCTGGGGCTCGGTGGCATGTTGACGCCATCGTGCGGTGGCTGCTGGTGTCCCTCGGGGGCCACAGCTAAGATAAGTGGTACCTTCCAGTTGGGAACCAGAAAATGAAAAGCTCCTGCTTGATTCTGCTCAAAAAAATGTGTGCTACACAGAGAAAAAATAAAGCTTTAGCATTGAAACCTATGGAATGGCATTGCTAGTGGAAGACTAGGTAGGAATCCTTTCGAGGTGTCTTTGAATACACATGATGTCTTGTCAATGCATAAATCTCTTGCCTGCCTTGCTTCTCCCTCACCAAATCAATCTGCTGACAATGAACTGGAGGGACTGAAAAAAGTTTTTCATACATGTCACACAGGACAACTGCCCTCCTCCGTCTTCACCCACCAGCAACATCTGTTTTGCACTTTTACTTCTGTTTAGCATTGTCACCTGGAGATAAGATGAGGTTTGCTAGTATTTAGTCTGCAAAAATTAATCAAAATTCCTCTCTGTAGAATTGATGTGTAGCTGCATGGCTTGCTGAAATCTGAGTATCTAGGCCTCGTGCAGTAAGGCTTGTGAAGGATTCATATTCTAGCGTGTCGGTGTGCTAGAACTTTATGGATGGACTGTGCATGCTAGTCTGCTATGCTCAAAGTCTGCTAGGAGTGGCCCTTTAACTTTTGTTTTGCTAGCAGGGTGATTCTTTGGTAGGAAATAACACCCCTGTTTTCTGGACAGCCCTATGTGTAGGTTGTCATGTGGTAACCAGGGTGATGTTCTAATGTAACTAGTTCATGCAAACTGTATGGCCTGACTGTTGTTACATGGAGAGCTCCTGTGCACTTCTACCTCCACTGCCTGCTTATTTTCATGTGCAGTATGTTACCAGTGCAAAGTCTAAGACCATTATGATCTCTCTGCTTATTAGATTGCCTGCTGTGGCTGGACCGGAGCAAAGGACTGGGAGAATAATGAGATTCT
Source organism: Chlamydotis macqueenii (assembly GCF_036417535.1). NCBI lineage: Eukaryota > Metazoa > Chordata > Aves > Otidiformes > Otididae > Chlamydotis > Chlamydotis macqueenii. The sequence continues at coordinate 45,441,025 of NC_141560.1, read as the reverse complement.
TATCAACCGAAGCATGACTGAGTATCCCTGCTCCTGCTCCAATAGCTCCAAGGACTTTCAGGTAGATAGTGGTTTCTGTAAACTGGATGTCCCTGTCAACGGCACTGCAACGTATGCTGACTGGCCTGTTCATGAGCAGGTGAGTGGCTATGTCTGGGCCCAGTAAAGCTTCCACTGAAGTTGCCTTCTTTTGTTCCTCTGGGGATTACTTAGAGCACTTTTTTCATGTCAGTATTGCTTGAAGTATCTGTGGAAATTGGCGCAAGAGGGGACACAGATCCTCCCATTTTCTGCTAAAGCTACTGCAAAGCTCAATACAGCATGTAACTAGGATAATCTCTACATGCACAAGGACATGTGTTAGGGATCTTCAGTCTTGAGATACTTTAGATTCGTGTTTCTTTCCCTTGTGACCGTGTTTTCTCCACAGGGATGTATGGATGGTGTAGAGAAGTGGTTGAAGGACAACCTTGGTGTCATTCTTGGGGTCTGCACTGGTGTTGCTGTTGTAGAGGTAAGTCACTCCCTGATGTGAACCTATACTATCTTACTATGCAGAATCTTTAAAAGGCAAAGCTATTTTTTTTCAAGTAATAGACACCTAGTTTAATGGCAGCGCAGTTCTAGCTCTTGGTTGTATCTACCTGGAGCTTTGAACTGCTGCTTTCACTGGCTAGATTAAAAATTGAACAAAGCCCTGTATACGTGTGATTCCTGCTGCTGTGTCTGATGCTTGGCAATTCACGGCATGTGTAACCAGGAAGAATGAGACAAGCAGCATTCCACTAGTGAAATCCCACTTGTTGCTCTCTGGAATCTTTGTTTTTCTTTTTGCAGCAAAACATTTTTGTCATCCCAATTATTGCATTTTCCTTGCACTGAGGACCAACTCTGTTCACCTCTGAAGTGTCATTAAAAGGAGACCAAAGTATTTTGCTCACTTGTATCATCCTTTCTTCCTACCTTATTACCTGTCTAGTTGCTGATTTTGTTCCCATTTTTTCTTACTCATTCCAGCTGCTGGGGATGATACTGTCCATTTCGCTCTGCAAAAATATACACAGCGAAGACTACACCAAAGTGCCCAAGTCTTGAGTTGGCTGACTCCAGAGCTACAGCACCACAGAGAAAGGAGCAAAAAGAACATTCCTGCCTCATACCCAGACTGTCCAACCATTGACCATTATTCCTGTGACATCCCATTTCTGATACCACTCTGCTAAGAACTGTTAGAGTTGCAATACAGCCTGATCTTCTGGCAATAGGGCCCTTGGGCCACCTGCATCCTGCATCTGGATTATTTCTACTTCAAGAAACAGAACTTAACTGTCTTGTGTTACATGAGACACCTATTAACCTGAGGGGACAATGCTTTTGCTGCCTGCTCCATGTTAAACAGTACTATTCATATCTCCATTCTACAACCCACTGGGCCTAACATACAATAACTCCTCTCCTCTCATTCTCCTCCCACACATCTTTCTCCCTAACTCCAGAAGTCCCATCTCCTTGTCTCATGAGCCAGGATTGCTGTTGAGATTCCAGTGCTTTGGTAGCTTCACCTGCTTCACTGACTTGTGGTGGTAACTAGCTGTGCTTTATGGGCCTTCTCCTCCCTTGCAGTTAACCTGACCAGCTCCTACTCTGTATCTTCCAGCGTAGGCGTTTCTCAGCGTTTCTCATCTGAAATACTGAGCGTTACCCTCACATTAGCTTCTCCTGCTCCTGGAGTCAGCTATGCCTTGCCTTCAGCAGAGCTCTTCCCTTTGAGCGTGATGAGAAGCCACCGGGAGGGAGCCAAGCCTAGCTATTCCTAGTGTGGCCTGGCAGATTGTGGTGGTGGTGCTGAGCTGCTTCTGGAATGGATCCCTTGGCTTCTGGATTTGCCATGTGTCTCCCACTTGCCTCTTTACCTTTTCCTTTCCCCCTAGCACTGCTTTGCTGGCTCCTGTCAGCTTGGAGGCACTTCAGAGACTGCTGCATAGTCAACTCAGCCCCAGGTTGACTCTGCTGATTGCATTTTTGGGTTGCCAACTTTTGTAGAGGTTATGATTAACTTGATTCTTCCCCTGCCCCCTTTATGAACATAAAATTTATTAGCTGTGGTTTTTAATTATGAATATGAAGGCATCTGACTAGATTGTTGACACTGTATATTGGAGATATCACTGCTACCGGTGCCCAGTTTAGGTTCTATAGTTTGGATGCAGGAATAAGTTGCTTTTATTTCAGTTGTCCGGTTTTCTGACTCCACTGCATTCTGGAGTCATGTCTGCATCCTGAGCTCTGTCTCGGGTGCAAGCACTGCAGATAAGTAGCTGTTTCTGCAGTTGTGCAGGCTGGGTGGTTTCTTTACTTAGTGGCTGGGCTGTTTGCTGCTGGCCACTGGCAGAACAGAGCAAGGAGTGATGTAGAGCAGAAGAAAGTACGAAAGGTATGGTATGTGAAAACCTGCCCCAACTTCTTAGATAAAGGAGTTGAGTGCAAATCCTCAGTCTTAAAGGTGGCTTGGCCACAACAGATTTTGTGCAGTTGCACATGCTTGCGATCACTCTGACAGCAGGAAGCTGTGTGAGAGAAGTGGATGGTCCTTGCCTGAGACCTGATACAAGGTACACAGTGAGAGAGCATTTGCCTTACAGAGGTAGTCCGAGGACTCCCTCTTGTCAGGGGTGGGGTTTGTAGGAATAACCCTAGTAGCAGTTCAAAGGGATGGCTTCACTAACTACTCAGTTTTCCTTTGGGAAAGAAGGTCAGGTCATCAGGGCCCCAGGAGTGTCCTTATCTCTGGACACAGCAGTGATTGGGGAGAGTAGATACGACTTGGCAAGTGGTTTTTATGGAGGTCTGATTAAGGCTTTGCTATTTTGAAACACCTGCACCCTCCTGCACAGATCCTTCAAGCTGACCTTTGCTATAGCAGAAGGCACCCTTTTTAGCAGTAAAGCTTGCTAGCTTTTGTAGCACAAAGTCTATTCTCTAATGTGTTCTTATTTGTAAGATTCTTGTTCAGTTACAGATGCCAATGCTGAGCAGCAAGTAAAAAGGAGCCCGTGCTTGGTTTCCTTTTTTTTTTTTTTTTTTGTCTGTTTTTAGCAATATCTTCCTACTGGAAGAAATGCATGTACAGATATAAAAGTCTAGAGGGTGAATATTTCTGTAATAAAGACTTTGCTAAAAAAAAAAATCTGCCTATGACTTGTGCATTGCAGTGGTTTCCCCTTGCTTCCTCTCCACCCTCTTCTGCTTTACATGCAAATTGCTGACCCTTTGTTCAAGGTAGCAAAAGGCCTGTCAAAAGCTGTTCTGAGGCCCATTTGTGAGATCAATGTGGACTGTGAAGTTACTGCCCAACGGAGGGAGGTGACAATTTTCCTGGGCTATGCTCTAGAGTAAACTTTGCCTTGTTTTTATGAAGTATGTTTGCCCTAGGGTGAGCTGACTGAGTGGTACTTTCTTTGAATTGCATACTGTCTCCTAAGCTAAGTGATCTCTGTATTTGAAGATGTCTTTTCAAATCTGTACAGTCTGCACTGTATGAAGTCATAAGCCTCAGGGACTAGCTCTGACAAAGTGGAAGCTTGCTACTATGCCCACAGTTTAGCTTTATCATTTTTTCCTTATCCTACTCGCCTTCAATAGGCTCCTGCCTCCAGACTGCTATTTTAAAAAAAAGTCTCGGCCCCTCCCCTGCCACTGTGAGGAGGAAAATGCTGAGGTAGCCATTTTTGTAGGTTATGCCACCACACACTGGACTTGACTGTTTGAAAAGCTCTTGAGAAGTAGATACAGCAACTGTATGAATCTTCATCCTTCCCTTAGCTAAGCAGTTGAGAAGTGGATATGAGCTGGATCTCAAAATTTTTTCAGATCCTGCTCCATGGTGATGTTCCTGGCCACTTAACATGGCTGTCCTTAGAAGGACCTATGTTAGTGCGCTAATGGAGCCTGGAGCTATTGCTTTAGGAACTAATAAGCATGACCTAAGTCCTCATACATATTTGAAGAAACAGAGTGATGTTTGCAGAGAAGGTGGTGCTTGGGTGCTACCAGCAAACACTGGTGGCAACTGGCCTGAAGTCAAGACTTCAGTTACCCTGACCAGCGGAGTGTGGAGCAGGAGGTGCTTAAATGGACCCTGGACCCACAGCAGGGTGCAGTGATCGGTCTGATCTGTGAGTACAACTTGTTCCTTTGGGCTGTCCTGCGCTGTGCTTGGGGAGAGCTTGGTTTTTGGTCATATGGGATCTCTCCGATTGGTTTCCCAGAGCACTCTGCTTTAATTCAGGTGGCAGTGCTTTCCCAGGGCCTCATGATTTAGAGGTCGATACTTCATGGCAAAGCTGTCAAACCTGGCCAGGTGGCTGCTAGGTGGGGAAGGGCACTGCTGGTTCTCCTTCAGCCTGATGGGGAGCTGGAAGCAGAAAGGAGGGAAGGTGAGGACTGCTGGGTTGTCCCCAACTGCCCGAGCTCTGTGGAAACCACTTGCCTTTGGCCACTGGAGGGAGGTGTTCCACCAAGAAAACTCGGCCCCGATGCTGCAGTATCAGCAGCATCGCCTGGTCCCCGGGGGCCGAGATGATGACACTGATCGCTTCCTTCTGCTCCTAGTTACTCCTGGCAGCAGGGTAGCTAAAATAACTTGTAATTACAAATGTATTCTCCTCGTAAACGATTTGTGCTGCATGCTTGGCATTTTTAGGGATAACTTTCCCTTCCATTTCTTGGAGCAGCACACAATTGGATATTTTGTTGCATGTCTTCCACTACTGTATATGGGTTGTGCTTGCTTCTCTGGTTTCTGCCCTAAGTAGCTCTGGAAGTTGAAGACAGCATGAAGAGCTTCTCTTGCTGCTTCTTCCCTTGTCCCCATCTTTTTCCTCTTTCCTTCCATCCTCAGTTCCTTTGTGTGTCATGGTCTGGGGGAAGGACGGGGGTAGGCACTTGATGCTTATAAACCTGATCTAAAAAAGGATTCCAGGAAGAAAGTCCTCGGACCTTCGGAGAAAAAGAAACCTGCTGCTGCTTCTTGGGCAAGCCTCCCAGCTCATATCCAGAGGTAAAGGTTTGCTGCTGGAACTAGAAATCTGAATAGCACGCAGACTCCTTGGGACTTGCAATGTTTGTCTAGTGAAACCCACAGCGCCAGCCTCTGCAGTAGCTCGCACATGGAAGCATTTTGTGTGTAACCAATAAGCTGCTATATAGCTGTCCTAGGACAATTATTAATATTACAAGAGTATTGTTGTGACCTCCCTGTGGCCTTAAGCAAGGCCCCTAGTAATGAACTGGTGATGTTCCTCATGCTGTACAATCATGAGGAACTCTGAAGCTGCTATAATTCTCCTCATGAGGTGTTTTTTTTCCTTCTGAAAAGGGAAGAGGAATTCCACTAGTTAGAGTGGGTATGTGTAAGCCTGTATAGGTTGCAATATATCTTGTTTTCTGTGATGGTTTCTGCATGGCACGTATTCAAATGTAACACCTGGCACCTGTTCTTTTTTCTCTCTCCCACGTGTGGTGGTGTGGCTGGACCCTGCCAGCTTTGCTCAGGAATTGAGGCTGAATCTGGTAGACTTCATAAAAGGTCTGATTTCTGGCTGCGGAAGGACAGGCTGTGAGTGGTGGCGTCAGACTCTGTGACTTGGTTGGGGAAGGTAAGGAACAGCAGCCACAGGGGCTTACTGCTGAAAAGCTTGAGGACCCTGGGATTCCCACAAATGCATTTTCACAGCCAGTTGCTGCCACTCAATGCCATAAATGGAGAACATACCCTCAATTATTCATGGTCTGGCTCTAACCCATTAGCCTCTGAGACTCTTGGCTCTAGCCCTGTTTTTTTATAACAAAGAATGAACCTCAGTTAGCAGCCAAGATTTCTGAACGACATCTTAAGCCAGGTTGACACTAAAAACCTGTTGGTGTGATATCTACTAACTTGGAAGTCTTCAAACACTTGTAAGCTGGCAAAAGGTGCCTAGCAGAAACTATGCTATTAGTGAACTAAAGCTATTAGTAAAATGTTGCTAGTAAAGCTTTAGCCATTATAAACAGTTTGTAGCAGGCGTGTGCTGGTACAGTGCATGCAAAATCTTGCCTTGTGGCAAGAATCGTTTCTGCCAAATATGGGAAATAACCTTCTCCTAAGTAGGTTGTGTAATCCTAGCCATACATTCTTACTTCTCATAGGTATGAATTTTCTGGTTTCTTCCTTCTAAGCTCCTAATGATATAATTGGCTAAAGGGGGTGTGTGTGCTATTTGGCTTTTGTGGGGAGGGATTAAAGGAATATTGAATGCTCTGTATCTGGAGAAAAGGTATTCTCAGTTCTCCAGGCAAAAATATTGCCCCCATTTAGAACAGGGGTTTAAGAGAAGGATAAGACTCCAAGTAGTATGTGGATGCTTTTAAGAGGCTGGAATTTGAGAGGGAAAATCCTGCTTTAGCCCCCAAGGTTGCTATTTGCACACACTTGAATTAAATTTGTCTCCAGTGTCTTCTTTCCTATATCCCTCTCGCTAATAAATATCATCATGAGGTGACTTGTCTGTCCACAACAATCCAGAGTTAAGCAGAAAATATAGAAACCTACTTCTGTAACCACAGCAGGTCCCATCTCTCAGACTCTAGAGAGCATTTCCCTTCCCTCCTATAGGCTCCAGATGTTAGTAACTGATATTCCTTCACGATGTTGCTTTGAGCAGTGGCAGCAGCTCAGGGGTTATCTCGGTATTGCTCTTTATGTGAGTGTTCACCAGGTTAGGAACTATTGGCTTACACCCATGTGAGGCCATCATGCTGCTGCTCCAGACCTGTATCAGATCTAGATCTCCTCCAAGACCCCAGATCTTCATCGTGTCACCATAGTGGCAGATCTTGTCCATTGTTCGAGTCTTGCCAGCATTACTTGCTGTTCATAACCCTAAGCCTGGTCCATGTTGTCTCTTGTTGTCCAAGCAATTTCCCTGGAAGTTCTCGGTCTGCAGTTCTTTCTGGATCTGGCTGCCCTGGCACCAGGTAACTAACTCCAAAACAACACTTGTGACAGTGCTGGACATCAGAGGAATGTGTGCCAGACTAACTTTTTCTTTGTTTTGCCTGCTTAGACTTACAGACTGGACATATGGAAGTTCTTCAGAGACAGCAAGAATCCCCGAGCATGCGATCATCTGAATTGCTTACCCAGCATGCTTCCTGGGTATTTTCTACATAGCGCTTCTGGAAACTATTTAGGATTTACTAGGGTGGAAATGTGAGGTCCTGTCAAGACCATGTTATAGTACAGGCATGTGCTTTGGGCACTGAACTTGCAAAATGATGTCAGAATAGTATAACTCATGCAGTGCTGTCTGCAGATAGCCTGGAACAATAACCCAGCAGAGAGCAGACTTTTAATTTTGGCAGAGGTTGTTTCACAATGCTCTTAAGTATTTGAAAATAAGTTGTCCTTTTAATACTATGTTGTAATTAACTCTGGTTAGCACTGGTTGGGAATTCTTTTGGCAAAACAGTTTATCCCTAGAGGGTGTAGGTTCCTATAAAACAGTGTGTTTTGTTTATGGGGCTTTTTCTTCTGCTTGAACAGGACTGAAAATAATTGGATCACTTCTGATGGAGGAGTTTCTTCTGCTTTCTTAGTGGCTGCGTCATAGTAAACATTATGTAAAAGACCTGGAGTTGGACAAAATTGGATTATAAAACCATATTCTAAATATGTGACCTAACAACTGGGTGTATTGGTATTCTGAGGTGGGGTAGACTGGGGAGATAAGTACATCTTATTTTTTTATTCCATGTGAATAGTCATGAGTGATGGCTGCATCTGAAGTAAATTTTTTGCCTTTAAATCTGCATCTCTTAAGATTTGAGGGTTCAAGAAAAAAAAAAAAAAGACAGGGAGGGCAGGGGGAAGAACCCAAAGCCAACCAAAAAGAATAAACTATCCAAGATACCACTGTCACCCCTAGGATGGGTGGAATTAGACTACAAGGTGCCTGCTACTTCCACTTCAAGGAAAGGTGTCTGTAACAAATGTGCAAACCAAGTCCACTTTGGCACACCACTTAGAATCACAGAATCCTTTAGGTTGGAAAAGACCTTTAGGATCATAGAGTCCAATCATAAACTAATCATAGAATCCTAGAATAGTTTGGGTTGGAAGGGATCTCTAAAGGCCATCTAGTCCAACCCCTCTGCAAGGAGCAGGGACATCTCCAACCAGATCAGGTTGCTCAGAGCCTCATCCAGCCTGGCCTTGAATATTTCCAGGGATGGGGCTTCCACCACCTCTCTGGGCAACCTGTGCCAGTGTTCCACCACCCTTATTGTAAAAAATTTCTTCCTTATGTCTAATCTAAATTGGCCTCTTCCTATTTTAAAACCATTACTCCTCGTCCTTTCACAACAGGCCCTGCTAAAAAGTTTGTCCCAGTCGTTCTTGTAGGCCCCCTTCAGGTACTGGAAGGCTGCTATAAGGTCTCCCTGGAGCCTTCTCTTCTCCAGGCTGAACAGCCCCAACTCTCTCAGCCTGTCCTCACAGGAGAGGTGCTCCAGCCCTCTGATCATCTTCGTAGCCCTCCTCTGGACTTGCTTCAGCAAGTCCAGATGCAATATCTGCTTGGGGAAGTTACTTTTAAAACTGTATGCTGTGCAGCCAGTGCACGGAGTTTGGAAGAAAGCAGAGTTAAGGTTTTAAAAACATGGAAATAGCTGGGAAATCCTGACCTGATGTGAAATCCCACCTGAGGTAATCCCAGCTGCCTGAGTTGCTGTTTATCTGAGTGAGGTGTGCTGTTCCTGCTGCAAATGTTGAACTGGATGTTTGCTTGGCTGGGGAAGGGGAGAGGAAAGGGAAGTCCCCAACGAAATCAAACCTAAAAAAGGTGATACTTCAGTATTATTGCAGAAATTTAAATGCACAAAAATCATGGCTGCCTACTGCTGATATTATTTTTAAATGCTCCAAGCAGTGTGTAAAATTAGTAAACGGTACAACTGTCTTGTAAGCCAACAATGTGGCTGTACTTCAGTGCCTCTGAAAAGCACCATCCCAGCAACTTGTATGTCTGACATGCTGACAACAGTATTTTGTCAATACGGATTTATAGGTTTTGGCTTTTTATTGTTTGGGTTTTTTAGCTTGTTTTAAAGTGGAATGCACCAGTGCTAGGTCTGTATAAGCCTGTGGAAGTAAGGTGGGGGGCAGCAGAGGGAAGGAATGGCCAGGGGAGGAGGGGGAAGCCTTGGCACATCGCCTGGAGATGAGGGAGTTGTCTGGGACAGATGGAGGTGGCATGGGTTTTGCTCTGGAAAGAGGGAGCTGGAGCAGAGGGTAGGCCCCCACAATGAGCAGGGTGGGAAGGTGACAGGGATTCATTTCAAGGCATTCAGCCACAGCCATTTGGCCTAGCAAATCTGAATGACTATTTAATAAGGAGCTTAGCTGTAACTTGTGTTTTTGTTGGAAACCTTGTTTATGCCCCAGGGCAGTGCAAAAGGCAATGATGAGACCACATCACCTCAGGGATATCACCTGCTGTAAGCCAAGCAGGAGCTGTCGGGCAGTGGAGTCAGTGCATTCAGGAGTTGCTTGCTCCCTCAAGGCAGTGAAGGATGAGTGTGGCAGTGCCCCGGCCTCGCTTCCCTGTTCTGAAAGATGCCATGGATGCAGATCCTGCTTGCGAGGGAGATGTGCCTGGAGGACCCTCAGGAATGGACCCCTACAGTGCAGCGCCCACCAGTCAGCCACTGCCCTGAGGAGCCAGCTGGCGTGGCCAGGCGGGTTGGTTTGCTGAGGAAATGCCAAGCTGCGGTCTGTCCGTGAAGGGTAGCAGGACGAGCTGCAGTCAGCCCTGGAGGGGACACAGGAGGCAGATTTCTATGGAAAAAGCTGCTCTCAGGAAGCTGGGACCATGAGACAGGCAAGATGACAGGTGGCTGTATTTCAGCTGTTGAGGTTTGGAACATCAGTTCACACCAACAATGTGAGGGGAGCGGACACAACTCCCACGCCTGAGCGGTAGCGTGCTGCTGTATGGCTGCTGTTGCTCAAGTAGTCAGCAGGGAATACAGAAGCCACACCACCTTTATCCTGAAGTTCCTCTGCTGCCTTTCCCATTAATTTCAGGATCAGTTTGAAACCAATTGTTTATAAAACAATCTACTGGGTTGCCAGAGTTGTCTTTTGAGTACTTCCAAGCATTGGCAGTCTGTCCCTTGCTTTATACAATCTCACCACAGATGTTGTGAAAACAATCCTCTGCCTCCTGTAACACTACGGGTTGAATGTTCTTTCTCACGCTTGCTTGGCTCTTCCTGAAGTCCCCAGCAACTCCAGCTTTGACTAGTAAAGTACCAAACCTTGATGAGAAAGTTTGTCTGCAGAATGGTCTTGGTTGCAAAGAATCCCCCTTGTACTGGTGAGCTGTGAGTAGAAGCGGGAAGATGTCCTGACAAGGACCGAGGCTTCAAAGCAGAGGTGTGTCTGGGATTTGGGAACCCTCTCTTGTTTTCTCTTAAGTTTCCCACAGTATCCCAGTGGTCATTAGTGAGGAACTTGTACTTTGTTAGAGTAGTGAAGAAGCTGGTTGCACCAGCCTTTATGTGATGGCAAGATGCAGAGAGCTCATTGCTGATCAGATGGCTATCATAAAGTTGGCAATTTCATGCCTGGCTATAGTGGAAGCTAATTAGCTCAAGGCTGTCTCTCGTGTGAGCAAGGCAACAGCAGGATTACATTGTCTTCCTATTAGGCAATAGTCTTGCCTGACATAAAATGAGATGTCTGGCGATTCTGATAATTGGATACAGCTATTTATTTTTTACCACAGCTAGATTGTCTCACTTTTTAATAGGCAGCAAAATGGTAATGAGATCTTCTTTTCTCCTCTCCTTTTGAATTCATTGCAAGCCAATGGACTCCTTTGCTCCGATAGCAAAGAGGAGAGTGAAGCAGAAGTAGAGAAGGAAGCAATCTTTCTGTCTCTACCCTGAAATCAGCTTGGTGTAGGAAAGGGTAATCTGTTAGCTCCTGTCTTAATGGTGAAGTCTCTAGGATAACTGCTTCCCACTCAACCCCTTTATTTTCCTGAACTAAGAGAACTTCTGTCACACACTCCTGTTAGTGCCATCAAGACCTTGCAAGAACTTTGCAGTACTGCTAACAGCTTTGCGCCATGTAAACGCAATCCAAACTCTGTTCTTAATGCACCAGTCTCTGCCTGCCTGTTCTGTGTGTGTGGTCATGCTAGAACTCAGTATTAAAACTAGCTAACCATTGTTTGCAGGAAGAGGACTATGCTTGAGGAATGTAATTGGCTTATAGTATGCAGAGATGTTTCACATAAGGATGGGAGCTCAGGACCAGATGGTTTGTGAGTATGGCGTGCTTCGGGATCCTGGAAGGCTTGTTGTGGTTACGGCTGCTGTTGTCAGGTTCCATCAGTAAAGCAAAACCTACCTCAGTGGAAATAAAAGATTATGGTCAGGATCTGTACAAGGACAAATAAAAGCTTGTTAAAACTGTAAAGCTCACCTGTTTATAATGGACAAACTGGTGACAGAAGCAGAGAATGTCTTGATAATCCAATTAGGGGGTGAGGGGGAGTATATTTGTGTCATTGAGCCTAAGCCTGACCAGATAACACTGCTGCTGTGAGACATGCTGAGGGGAGCAGCCTGGTGTGCTGTGTCAGGTTTAGTGTTATCCAGAACTTGGGCAGGAAGCGTTTGAAGAGCACAGTGTGCAATGATAAATGAAAAGTGTGGATGCAAAGTCTAATGGCCAACTTTTTTTTTTTTTTTGCGGAGTTAGTTACAAGTACAGTGAGGGTTGAGGTAAGAAACACTGAAGCTGGAGTTTCTCCAGTCCTCAGGAATAAATGAAGGCTAGTGTTGACAGGATTCTTTGGCTTCATTAACTTCTTGTTCCCAGGAATGAGACGAGACATCAGGTAAGAATGAAGGATGAGTAGCCACGTGAGGAGGTTCTAGTTTAGGAAAACTGGTACTGGAAATTCTTATTAATATATGGTTAGACTTAGGATTATCTGTGGGGTAGAACAGATTGAAGAACATCTTATTGCTGAATTATAAATAACTGTAGCACTGGAAAAATAAATGTTTTAGTTTGGAGTGAAATGGGTTGAGAAGGTTACTTTACTTAGATTTAGATAGTAAGTAAGAAACATTCTGGTGCCGGTTGGGTACAAGGTCCTAGAACAACCTTTGACTGTGATCTGAGCACCCACAGTACCTCAATGCTTCAGGACTGTGCCCAGAATAACCAGCAGCTGTGGTCAACCTGCTACCAGTACTTTGTTACATTCGGGAAAGCTGGAGACTAAAAGTGATTTTGGTCATCTATTCAGGGTTCATAGTATTAAGACAAAGAGACTGGTGAACACCTTGGCAAATATATGAGGCTTAATGTGGGAAGTGGTCACTGGACTAGGTTTAAAACTGAATCTAGGAAAAAATGGTTATTGAGGATGAACTTAACAGTGAGCTCTGTAGGATACGTGGTGTTCAAAGGAAGACTTGGACCAGCAGCTACCCTTGAGAGAAGAGATGGCAGACAATCTAGACTCCTCATGAGACCTCCAGAATACTCTTTGTGTTGACGTGAGTCTTAATGTCTGAAAAATTCTCTTTGAATAGACTTCATGGCATTCATTTCCAGAAAGACCAAGATCTCCGCTGAGTACTGCACTCTTAGCACCTTGTTCTAGAATCCCCACATTTCTTATCTTATGTTTAACCATTAAAGAGCTCTTCCTGCCTGCTCCTACATGATTCCCATGAAATACTCACCAGAGCAAAGCTTGTCATGAGCTAAGGTTTCACCTCAGCCACAAACTGATCTGATCTTTGTGTGGAAATTGCACCGGAACAGCTTAGATGGGGTGCTGCAGAGTCATCAGCTGCTGATCTTGCTGTCACCATTATCCAACAGTTGGGACCTGAAAGTTTTCTGTTATATATGAGTCAGACAATGTATCAGAGCACTGATTCTACTCTTTGGATATCAAGAGGCATGCTAGGTAATAACTCACAGATGTATTTGATCTTTCCAATGGTACAATGATATTTTGGGATAAATCAGTTTTCCATTTTTAAAAATGTCATTGCATAGTCTTTTAGCAGTTTTTTTCTCCTTTCAGAATTTTTGCTCCTTTCGTTACCTCCCCCTGCCCTAATCTTTCTCAAACTAGAGACTTGAAGAAAAAGGAGTGTGAAGGCAGTGTTGTTATATGGGATAAAATATCTCATTTCATCCCATATTTAGTTGCAGAACTAATAGTTTGAAATGTTCTGATTTCTTAAAAATCCAGGAAGTAGGGCGCTTTGGCCAAAATATGTCTTTTCTCATCCCTTGAAGGTCTTCTACTTCATTAGGCCTTGGAAAAGAGCATGACTTTTGAAGGCCTTTGAGGAAGCTGTTTCGATACTGAGGGGGCTCAAGTTCGTGTGATCTCTGTGTATGAGGATTTCTTTCTTGGATCTAGTTCCTCAGACCCATGTGGCAGACTGCCTTGTCATCTTAGTGCACTAATACTCCTTTCCAAAATGCTCCAAGGGGGATTGTTTTGGTTTAAGGGAAAGAGGAGGAGGAGGAGGGAGTTTCCCTTGTGCTTGCCAAGGTAAGAGGCAAGCCTCTTCTGAAGCTACTGCCAGCCCCTTTTACCCTTGAGTGCTTCTTGTCGTCACCTGCTATTACCAGAGAGTTTATGAACTTCCTCAGTGGCTCATTTCAAACTGAAGTATCCATGTCCCTCAGGGGTCCGTGCTGGGCTCGACCCTGTTCAACATCTTTGTCGGCGACATGGACAGTGGGATAGAGTGCACCCTCAGCAAGTTTGCCGACGATACCAAGTTGTGTGGTGCCGTCGACACGCTGGAAGGGAGGGATGCCATCCAGAGGGACCTTGACAGGCTGGAGAGGTGGGCCCATGCCAACCTCATGAAGTTCAACCAGGCCAAGTGCAAGGTCCTGCACCTGGGTCATGGCAATCCCAGGCACAAATACAGGCTGGGCGGGGAATGGATTGAGAGCAGCCCTGAGGAGAAGGACTTGGGAGTGCTGGTGGATGAGAAGCTTAACATGAGCAGGCAATGCGCCCTTGCGGCCCAGAAGGCCAACCGCATCCTGGGCTGCATCAAGAGAAGCGTGGCCAGCAGGTCGAGGGAGGTGATTCTCCCCCTCTACTCTGCCCTGGTGAGACCCCACCTGGAGTACTGTGTCCAGTTCTGGAGCCCCCAGCACAAGAAGGACATGGACCAGTTGGAGAAGGTCCAGAGGAGGGCCACGAAGATGATAAAAGGGCTGGAGCACCTCTCTTATGAGGACAGGCTGAGAGAGTTGGGGCTGTTCAGCCTGGAGAAGAGGAGGCTCCGGGGAGACCTGATAGCGGTCTTCCAGTACCTCAAGGGGGCCTACAAGAAAGATGGGGAAAGGCTGTTTAGTAGGGCCTGTTGCGATAGGACGAGAGGTAATGTTTTTAAAATAGAGGGGGGTAGATTTAGATTAGAAATTAGGAAAAAATTTTTTACGATGCGAGTTATAGAACACTGGAACAGGTTGCCCAGAAAGGTGGTCAAGGCCCCATCCCTGGAAACGTTCAAGGCCAGGCTGGATGAGGCTTTGAGCAACCTGACCTAGTCAGGGATGTCCCTGCTCCTTGCAGGGGGGTTGGACTAGATGACCTTTGAAGGTCCCTTCCAACCCTAACCATTCTATGATTCTATGATTCTACGTTTCTTCTAGAGCCTGCTGCTTACCGGCACCATCCCAAATGCAAGGGCATGGAAGAGATTCTCAGAGCTTCAAAGTTTAGCCGTAAACTCTCAGCATACTACATTAAACACTGCCACTAGCTTCAATCAGGCAATGCACAGTGCCTCTCAGCAAGAGGAGATGAGAAGCTGGTTTAATTGGGACATCCAAAGATGTGGACTTAATTAGGCAACTTTATTCATCTCACCCGGGGACAGGAGGAATCACTGCAAATAGCCAATGGAAAGTTTTATGAGAACAGTTAAATATCTGCTACCGCTTCTTGTGCTTTCCCACGCAGGTTGGAGCTCATCCGATTACTTTCAGTTGATGCCAGGCTTTTTTACCATTTACACATGCTGCTCCCATCACCTCTTCAGCAGCCTTGTGCCACATACTGTCCTGTTTCCCCATGGGGACTGTGCATTTCCCACATGTGATCCGTAGTGGAGAGTGGCAAACAACTGTTTGGGTCAGATACCTCATCTAAAGGTGAGGCAATTCCCAAACTCTTCTCATCCCAGAAAAACTTGAAAGTTATATCATTTTCCAAAGAGAAAAATAGGCTTGCTTTCTTTTGTAATTTCTTCTTTCTGGCAATAATCTGCAATCACTTTTTTGTTTAAAAGAAAAAATGTTCTTGTTGTTGAAACACCTACAACTTTTTTTTTTGTGAAAATTCATACAATCTGGAATGAAAAGCATGAAGATGATGTGCACTGCATATTTTTTCTATTTGTCAGGAACCAAAAATCTTTGACTGTCACACATTGCTCTTCATCACCACAATTTCTTGTCTAGCCCCTGTGTGTATGTACAACACCTTACCTTTCCCCCTCTCTAATGTTAAGATTTATAGGCTTCCTTCCTGGCTCTTACCCTTTTCTCCACTGAAGAAAAATAAAAACACCAATAAATAGATTCACAGCGCTAAGGCTATAAATTTCTAAATTCAGTTGCCAAATCTAATTCATCATTTGAACATAGACATGAACGCTGATAAGATATGGACCCTCAGCATTCAGCCCATTCCACAAATTTTTCTGTAGTCACTGCACTTACTCCATGGGGAAAAAAATTCTACTTAAGCCAAAAATTGGTGGGTCATTTCCCAACTAACATTTCCATAGTGGTATCAGAGGTGTTACCTACTAGGCCCCCATGTGACAGAGCTGTGGCTGTTTGGGAGCATTGTTCTGTTGCTCTGTATTTAGTTCAAGTATATAAATTTGAAGTATGTTTCTCCCGTTTTTCTGCTTCCTCTTCATTTACAGCACTATAAAATTCCCCAGCCTATATCCCAGGTCCCGGTAAGTATTTAGTTGTCTTTTCAATCTAGTACACAAACATTTGTGATAAATAAAACAATGTATTTATATGAAGTATCTCATTCTCCTAATGGGTGCTCTCTAAATTAACTTATATTAGCAATGCGTTAGTATATATATTTGTATTCCTGCTTTTCTGTAATATCTTTTCAGAAATTTTACAGAAATTATAAGTCTCCAAGTCTATCAAACTTACAAAATAATCTTTCCAAAATCTCTCAATTAATTATATACATATAAGTTCAATTTTTAGAATAGCTGTATGAGCCACAGTGTGAACACTCTCTGGCCTACAGTAAGCCTCTTGCTGTATTTAATTTCTTTTTTTTGCTAGTAACGTTTAGCTTACTTCTGATCTGCCCTCACCTGATGTGGTATTCACTCTTCAGCAACCATTTATCCTGGCATAGTTTTAATTATCTAAATGAGGAGGCATTTTCTTTTATGCTCAGGGAGTTTCTGTGAAAATTAGTAAATGGCTTCCTTGGGATCTGACTTCAGTGGGAGGGGCAAGAAAGGAAGGAGCCATAAAATTAAAAGAACCATTTAAGAACCTTCTTTCAAAAGCCAAGAGTTTCCCAAAGTGAGCTTTGCCTCTCTACCTTTGGGAACATACCTGAGGTGCCTAAATGGGTAGCCTAGTCACAGCTGAAAACCTAATCTAAATGGGGATCTGAGCACTTCAGTAGCTGCTGAAGAGACACTCGGATTATAGACTAGAGGCACTACTACAGGGCCATTCCTATCTCTCTGTCCTTTGCCTGCAGAATCTGAACATGGGCAGCTCCATTACGCTTAGCACACACGGTTATCCTGCCCTCTGATTAATCTCAAACTTAGCCAATTCTTCAAAGTTTCAGCTTTTAAGTAAGAGCTGGAACATTTCTTAGGCTACACTCATTGAAAACATATGTTGGGGTGTAGACCACATCTGTGGTGGTGATGGCGGAGAAAAAAAGGGTATGTGGAAACTTCTCTCTCTCTGCTCCACCCTCTTTGTCACCAATCCATCTCCATGGTTTAACATTTGTGATCTGAAGAATCTGTTCCCCAGGCCCTACTTCTGGCTTGCTCTGCAAGTTATTCCATTTAACAGACCTTGCCAAAAGTGATTGATGCTAGCATGAGGGAAAAGTCTAATGGCTTTCAGCTACAGTATTCATATTAAACCTCTGCTCTAGAGATGACATTAAGTGAGATGACTGCTGAACTGAAATGTTCTCATCTCATTCAGTAGAACCTCTTACTGAGGTGTCACATCCTTCCTGCAGTGGCAGTGCATGCCATGAAACTGTTGAAGATCTGCAGATCTTCCCTGTTTCAGTATTATCTGGCAAAAGTTTCTGCTTTTCTGAGTATACTAGAGATGCGCTGTTTCCACTTCACTGAAACTAACAGATCCCAGCCTACTAGGTTTTTGTTTTGTTTTGCACTATAGTTGGCTTGGATCTAGGAACCGCAGGTAAATTATCAATCATATTGTCTGTGATGCCTGACACCAGGCAGGAAAGGCTATTTGAAGCACTATCAAGTATTAGTTCTGGAGTTGAGGAGACTTCAGAATTCCTTGCTGAAAGCAGGCTATTAGCCATATTGTTTAAGACTGCCGAAATATCTTAGAAAGCCATGAGAATTTGTTGCAGGGAAGCAGCAAGATAGAGGTGGGGACAAGGTCACGTAAGCACTGCTAATGTCTTAGTTCCCTAACTCTTGAAAGCTTAGGCACTCATAGTGGAAATCCAAGGGGCAGCTTCAGTGATAACACATAAGGTGGGAGCGGTGGGCAGCTCTGCTGTTCCACTGCTCTCTGCATCCCTCAGGTGAGCACAGAATCAGCGTGCGATGGTGAAAGAGGGATAAATGTTGCAGCTTTTGTAGGTTCTAGAAGAGTAACTAGTTCACAAACACTAGTTCACAAACACTAACCATGTGTTCCTAAATACATGGTTAGTTCCCACCTAAATGAACAACTGATCACATTTGTTCAGCTCGTTTCCCACTATGCATTACAGTAGCTTTCTGGGCATCTCAGTTCTAGAAACTGCACTTTTCCTGGCAACCCCATGGCCAAGGAGAGCAATTCTGCTGCTCTAATAGGGTCTAGGTCTATTCTCCTAGCTGCTGGCCCATGAAAGGGCAGAAAAGTCAAGCTTTCTTTCTGAGATCCTTAGCAGACCACAATTCTGATAAGTTGTGCCTGGACAAGAACGCCAGACTTTGTTAGAAAGTTCATCCTTTCAAAATTCCCCAGGAACCAAGCAAGGATAAAAACAGCATCTACCAAATAGGGTCAATAATCAACATGTAGGCTGCTGGCACCAACAAGCAGAATGAGGTACATCCTGGTGCTGCTCCCTAATATTCTCCATTAACAGCCCACAGGCATCCTGGGGAAGGAAATACAGCAGACCAAAGGCCAGGGAACAGACAAAACAGGAAAGGGACAAGCACTCAAGACCCCTTGCAAATGAATCTGACTTATTAAAACGTATCCCACCTTCAGTCAGAAGCTTTATCAAGTGCCCTCCTGACCCTTTGTCCCTCTGCCTCTGTGCTTGAAGCCTGTTTGCCCTGTACATTGCTTAGCTCTGAATGCTCAGTGTTTACCTGTCCCGTTTTATCAAAATTGTTTGTTCTTTGACCAAATCTTTTTCTCGTGCCCCTTCAATTCAGCCAGCTGAATTTTGCTTGGTGTCCTGTAACTATTTCTTTTTTCTGCTCTCATTGAGTTAGGGAATGGAGGAGTTTGCCTTCTTTTTGTCACTTCTCTAACTCCCTCCAAGCAGCTGGAATTTATTTTAACAAAGTTCATTTCTGTAGAGCCTGGAGCCATAATACATGAGGCTGTGATCTCAGAAGAGCTCATAAATTAAGTAGGGTCAGCTCTGGTCGATGCATGTGTAGGAGACCTCCAAGGACACCCTGTGTGCTGATCAGCCTATGCCAAGAATATAGCAACTGCCAGACTGTCTCTGCCCAGTAGGCTGTCTCTCCAGCCGCTGCCAAATGCTTCAGAGGATGACACATGATCCTTGCGGCGGGCAAGTTATTCTTAACTGATCATAATATCCTTCTAGACCTTTGTGGCATGAAGCTGTTGGTCTGCTGTCTCATATGTGCAAGGGCAGCTGGCAGGCACGGGACTCTGGCTGCTTACACAATGCCTGGACCGTTTTCTGACGCTCGTACCAAAGGCGCACTTGTAGGCTGCTCTGCGATCGGCTCCGTTTCAAACTTCACTGCCTGTCCTGAAGGAGGAACGCACCACAGGGGTAACTTGCCTCCATGAGGGAAGTAGCCAGCTTGGACATACCCTTTGCAGTTTTTCCCCTAAAGCTAGACTGCTAAGTGTGTTTTTAAAAGATATACAGTCTTGTCATAAAGACTCCAAAAGATGGTGACCTCCACAGCTATGCTGTTGTAGTTCTAGCTGCCCAGAAATTACATCTTATTTAAGTAAGAGAGAGTTTGTCTTGTTGAACTTCCAACACTTGGCTCATATTATGTCTTTGTCAGAAAGACTGAAACGCCTGCCTGCTTGCCGCCTCCTCCTATTAAATGTTTTTCTGTGTGTAAATCCCTATATTCAGCAATTATGTCACCTCTAAAACTTCCCTTCTGTAAGCTGAATTAATTGAATAGAATAAGCCTTACATTCGAAGTCTCATTTTCCCCGTTCCTGTAGTCCCTACTACATATAGCCCCACTCAACGATAAAGCCTGTGTGCTTTGAAATCCAGCAGTGTGTTTTTTAATGCAGATTACAATAACATCCACTGATTAACAGTAAAATAATCCTTTAGACTATGTTTGACAGTAGTTTTTCTTCATTAGTGAACATACAAACTTAACCTTTCCCCTCCCAAGTCAAAGAAGCTTCTGAAAATACTAACCATTTTTTCCAGTAAATGTTAACTGCTTTCCTACTGCCTTGACCTGGACTTGGTGGTTGAAATCAACTATGAGGCATGGTCTCTATTTTCTGGAATAACACGATGTGGAAAGAGTGGCCCTCAAAGAGCAGGAAGGCCTCCAGGTCAGCAACTTTCAAAAGCTGTCCTGTGACCTTCCCACTGTAAAGGGATGTACCCAGCTCAGGAGAACCCTCTTCCCTTCTTTTATAGTCTCTGGTGGTGTTGAGTGAGATAGGACTATTTGTTTTCCCTCTCTTGTTATTCTAGTCCCCTTTCCTCTTGCCATAATGTGTTACTTCACCAGCCTCGGAATCAGAGCTTGCCCAGAGCTATTACTCACCAAAAGATTAAATTCTTAGCACTACTCTGCTTCCCACTTCCCATTCTTGGTGGCTTTTTTAAAATTTTTTTTTGGCGTAGTTTCAGGATTATCTCAACACTTCGAAGGCAGAGGCAGCAAGCTAGAGCCAAACACTTAGAGTAGGCATTAGATGGCCTTTTTCCACTGACAAAACTGCTAACATTTCCCATTTCTGACCAGGGGTTCTTTCTGTGACTCCCTTAGGTTGTTTTGTTTTTTTTTTCCTGGTACAGGGTGAAAAATCTGCTATCTGGCAGATAATGTTTCAGCTTTTATTGTTGTCATCAACAACAGCTTCTAGATAACAGACTAGCAGATGGTAGTCTCCAAGTCTCACTTGACTTTAAGTTTCCTGGCTATCTGAATCTGAGTTTCTAAAGGAGCTGTGACAAAACACAGCATTAATGGCTATTGCCATTTAGCTTCATCGTCTTCTGAGTGTCTGCCTGTGCCATCACCTGAATAATGTTCCTTGCATGACATAATAGGAGTGGCAAATACTCTGGGTCTGGATACCAGTGCTGATGCATGCTCCTGAAGTTTTGGCTGAGCAACAATAAGGATTCAGCCAGATGGTTTTGCTTGTAGCTGACTGGATTTACTCTGCAAGAGCTGCATTTCATTTTCTTCCTGCAGCAGAGATGACGCTCTTCAGCCTACAGCCTGCATTTTAGTTATAATTTTTCCCAGGTTCAGTTTCCAGGGCCTACTGCACGTGCCTGCATATCCAATATATCTTGTATTTTGTGCTGCCAGTATCAGGAGGCTGTCCCCAAGGCAGCCTCATCCGATTTCAGGTACGCTATAGGTATGCTGCAGGAGCCCCCTGAGTACCTACTGGGTGCCGTGGATGACTGGCTTGAAGTTGCAGACTGTTATGCTACATAAGTGGTCGATGGAGGAGAAAGGTGTACTTAGTGGAGTTGAACTGAATGGACAGTGGGAGGAAATGGAATCAGAAGTTCAAAACATGCAGTGAGGAGGAAACTTCAAACATTTTTTCTTTCTCTTTTGCAGAAACAAATATAATTCTGTAATAACCTGTGATGTGTTGTGTGAATGGGGGTGGATGTGGGTGTCTGTTTCAGAGTGTGTCTCCATCCTAACATGCTACAGACTTTTTTCCTGTTTACTTGTTTGCTCTGGACATTTCATTCAGTTCTTCTGCTGAGCCAGTAAATAGTGATTTGTGTATTGTTTTCCAGATCATGATAAAATAGCTCATCCTAAATCACTGGGCACTGCTTGATGAAGGTGTAGCATTCACTGATTTGAGATTTACCACCTCTTGAGATCAGGAAGAGCTGGAAAAGGAAGAATGAATGTGGTATCAATACTAATGCCTGCGTGATAGCTTTGGGGTGATACAGAAGAGTCATTGGCATGAACTAGGTCTAGGGGCCTTGCTATGCCAGAGCCAGAGGGCACCAACAGGCTCTGCAGCCTTTCCATCCCTCCCTGGAAAGGGCTTTGGCTGCCTGTGCCCATGGCCAGCTCTGACAGGCATAGCTGTCACCTGGGCTGAGGTTGCTGTCACATAGGCTATGAGAGAGCTATGTGGAGCCTTGTCAGGGGTCTCCCCCCTGCAGAGACTGTGAGAGTGCCTGGGAGCCACTTCTAAACTCAGGCCCTTTGTCCTAAGCTACCAGATGTGCCTGGTACCTGACCCAGTGACTTGAATCCATGTCTTCACTTCAGACCCACCTCACCTTTGTGGACTTGGCTGGCAGCTGCTGGCTTGAGGCTGACCCTGGCCAGAGTCACTCGACCTGCGCTGCTTCCTTGTTCGTGTACTGTGGGCCTGCACCCTCGTTGGTGAAGGCACTGCCCTGCTGCCACCCTCAGCCCTCCCTTGCTGCTCTGACACCCTGCACTTGGCAAAGCTACAAGTCAGATATGCAGGGCATCCCTAGCTGGTACTAATAAAACCTTTACAAGGTCACATACTGCAGTGCATTTCTGGAACGTGTCAGAGAGGTTAGATGCTTGATTTGGAATACTAATCACCTCCTTTCTATAAAGCCAAGACCTTTTGGTACTATTAATTTAGCTGTTCAAAGTTCAAGGGGAAGGAAAACCCTACATAGTAGATGTGGGGAGACTTTTAAAAGACAAGACAGGCTTTTCATACATAATATCACAACTTCAAAGTTTACTAGCTAGCACATGACTTATTCCAAAATAGTTCCATGTGCTAATGTATTTTGAGAGGTCATCTGTGCCTTTTGTGGGATTGTTTAAATATATTAGTTTTATGTAAAGTTAGTTAAACAGCAGACCCAGCCTCAATGGATTAATGAATTATAGAGTGCATTTATACAGAGCCAAGCCATACAATAGGTACAGTGTCTCACATCACTCTGGACATGTATCACAGGGTTCTGCACCACACAGAGTGTTTTCAAATAGGACTTCTTTATAGTTGTTGTTTTTTCCAGTCTAACCAATGGCGCCAACAACACTTCAGAGATCTTGCAGTTCATCTGAGAGAAGCCTTTACCACACTTCCAGCAAGCAATAGGAATTACTCTGGTCATCCTCCATGTGTGCTGGGCTGAGCTTACGCTACCACAGCGTTTAGGAAAGTGTTTTCCAGCTGTTCCTTTATTATCTGAGCAAAGAGACTGAAAGCAGAGGCCAGAATAAAAGCCTCTTATGGTCCATTGGAGGAGATACGGAGAGGCCGTGTGAGGAGGGATTTTCTGGCCATGATTCCCTTCCTTGCTTCCGAAGCCCTTGCCACATTCTGCATTTCACCTAATCCCCAGATTCAGATGCTAGTGCTACTGGGGCAATCTGTAGGTCCTTTTCCAATCAGCAAATGGAGCAGCTTGCTGGCTGGGGATGACTGACTCCTCATTGCCTGGAGATTCTCTTGACTGCAAAGAGTTCCCACCACACTGACTGAACGGACTTTGCTTACGGTAACAGGTCCTGACTTCTAAGATGAAGCCAGTAAAGAAGGAAGAGTACACTGACCAAACTGACTCCAGACTTCCCAACATGTAAGTATGCTAAACTGTGGGAAAAACTCATCCATGCTTCTTGAAGTCTCCACAATCCCCTCTTTGTGTCCTCTTCCAGGGCAGAACAGACAGGAACTAAATGAGACAGCAATCTGCCTGTATACTTAATTAGTGCAATTTTCCTTGAGTGGCCTGTTGCTTTTAGGCATAGATGCAATCTGCTGTGTATGACATCCATATCATCGGTATCGGAAATAAAGTGGGGGAAAAGGTCTCCTGTTTCTGTATACTGTCTCATCCATTCCCCTTTGGCCACTGAGGGATTGTCCTCTACAGTCAAAACAGGACTGGGGAAAAGTACTGATGGGATCTCAAAGGCACAGCCGAATAAGTCTTGCTAAAATAACGACCTGGGGAAAGGCAGAGGATTTCTTCTGTCTCTGTAGCCCTTCCACGTAGCAGAAACCGGGTGAATTGTTCTGAGTGAGTGCAATTAAAAAGTCCATGCTTGCGTCTACGAAGAGGGTCTAAATACCAAGAAGTGAGCTTGGAAGAAGTTTTAAATTCCTTCCAGAAGCCGTAGGATGACCAACTCAAGAAGTAGCTAGAAGTGCATCACCGAAGGAGCAAATTTATTAGGTAGTGAGTATTGCACTCGTGTAACATTGCCAACAGCGCCATAGTAAGACATCCAGGCATTGAGGTGCCTCTCAGTTCACCCAACCCACCTGTCTTACTGTATCTGCTCTGCTGCAAACCATCAGCTCTTCCCCTGGGCAGCAGTAGAAGTCATCAGACCTACGTTGTTGTAAGGACCTGCTGAAAACTCAAGGGGAAGCTTAATCAAAACTTTCATTTAGGCACCAGTAAAGTATGAGTGACAGTTTTGCTTCCCCTGGGGATGAGGAAGAGTTAACAATGTCAAGAGAGTAAAACATTGATTCTAAATGGGGCTGCAGCCCTTTCAGATTGAATGTTCTTTCTTGATAGCCATTTGGATGGGAGGACTTAAAGAGCTTCTACGTAGCAATTTGGAAGGTAAGTATTAACTAGCGGTTAATACTTTATTACGGTGCTAGAGGGCACTGTACTGTTGAAGGTACTGTTTATGGATCAAATATAATAGCTAGGAGCTAGACAGTTTAATGGCTTGAGATTCCTGTGCACTTTTAGTTAGAGAAACATGTTAATCCTGACAGCGTTGTAACTCATAATAATTGCACTCTTCCCGTCTCAGACACACTGTGCTTAATTCTGTGTTGTCCTGACCCCGTGGACTCCTTTCTTCTGAAGATGTGCAGGAAAATATAAACTACTGCCATTCGGGATTGAAAAACATTCCGCGTGCAGTTTGCAGTAGTGCAGATGCCTGCGTGTTGTTCTGGCCACATAAAGTCTGCAATGTCTGGAAGGCTGTTACCATGGGCTTGTGTAAGCACAGCTGTGGGCAGCAGCGCTCCATAAAAACCATCTCCTACCCAGCGAGATCAGCTTCACAGTTGATAGATAAGCATGAAATGTACTTCTGACTGCCGTCAGTTCAGATAAACAGAACTTAAGACCCTTTTTCCAGAATGCCACCAGTTGTCTTCTAACACTGCCACAAAGCTGGTGTCCATCTCAGTGACTTTGAACTGTTCTCACCTTGTGCACTTGTGTTACATGTTTCTCTGTGGAAAATTGCTGGTTTCATCTCCACTGCTGTACTTTTAAATTAAAAATAAGAAATAAGTGTCACTATCTGAAAAATTCATACCTTGTCTACAAAGTTCTTACTTTTTGCGTGTTTTATTCACACTGTTGTTTTCATTAAAATGTTGTTTCATAAACAAAACATTAATATGTTTGTCTGAAATATTGTGATAGTTTTGTTTTTAAATAAGAAATAAGTGTCACTATCTGAAAAATTCATACCTTGTCTACAAAGTTCTTACTTTTTGCGTGTTTTATTCACACTGTTGTTTTCATTAAAATGTTGTTTCATAAACAAAACATTAATATGTTTGTCTGAAATATTGTGATAGTTTTGTTTTTAAATCAGAATTCAATTTCAAAGCTAAACAGGACTTTTCGCTTTTGAAAGTGTATTTTGATGTTTTTTATTCTCACTTGCATTTTTTCATGGTAGAAAGGGAAAAAAGGAAGCTGGGAATTTTACCGGCTTTTTGAAAACTTTTGTAGTTATTATATTTCCTACAAGTATTTCTTTTCTGCTTAAAGTTTGGAAACTCCATGTTTTCACTTTAAATGTCTCTTAAAGTAACTTGACTAGTTCTCTTTTTGAACTTCAGTCAGTGTTTATAATGTAAGTTCTTCCTGTATATACAAAACATGATGAAAATGAAGTTATTGCTGTTTCTGGCTAATTCCACTACCCAAAATATCAGTCCCAGACTGTGATATCATGACAGCAAGCAAGTCTTGAATGATGAACAGTCTGTGTTTTTCCATGGCCCCAGCTAGAAATCCACATGGTTAGCAGATCCATTAAATCTATGGTCCAGAAGATCTGCTGTCATGGGAGAAGGTGCCCTGGGAAGGTGCTTTCTGGCAGCAAGTCAGTTGTGTGTTTGGAATTGGGTCACTACCCAAGTGCAGTGAGGGGATAGCACACAACTGATGGTCAGGGAGATGTGAAACTGTGAAAGTAGCCACCAACAGAGTAGATGCTGCTATAAAAATAACAGCAAAGTTTATTGCTATTTTATTTTTTCTTCACCAAACTGTGGGAACTAACTCTGAAGAAAGAAGATCACGCTGGACACCTGAGCTCTCTTCAGTGGCCTTTCCTACCCTACAGAATATGGCTTCTTTCTCCATCTTGCATAGCTGTGCCTGCAAATCCCATCTTGCACATTCCCAGGCGCCTGTTTCCAGTGCAATTTCTGCTTGGCAGTGAACTGCTGTTTTTCCTGCTTCCCCTCCCATCCCCCAGCTCATGTTCTGAGCAGCTGCGAGGTGGGCCGATCTTTCTCAGAAAAAAATCTAGCTGTTGGCCTGTCCTAGGAAGAGAATTAGCTATCTATGCTGCTCTGCATCCCATGCTTCTTTCTTCTTCCTTCCTTTCCCTTCTCATCTCCACTTCCCTTTTTACTCCCCTGCTGCTACCTTATAAACTGTAGTTCTCTCTCATTTTAATCTCTCTTCCCTCCCACCAGCTTAATGGACGTCAGCATCATGTAGCAAATTATTCCAAGTCCTAAGAATTATTTCGAGAAGTGGCTGGGAAATTTTGACATGTAGAGGTTTTCTGGGGAGATGTTTTATGAGTGTGCTGGGTTTGATTAAAATGGCAGCTCATATCAGGAAAGCGAGAAAGACTCCAGCACTGTCTGACAGTCACCTGGAAGGTTGAAAAGGGACTTGAAGCTGGATTTACAACATTTCAGGAAGTTTCTTCCAGGTTGTATGCATCTCCCTCTCCAAAATATGAGAAATTTCAAAGATGTCCACATCCTAGAAAATGTTTTCTTTTCTAGCTGTTGCACATCTGTGATTAATTTATATGGGTTTAATTTTGATCTTAGCTGCTTATCCTAGAGTCTGCTGAAGAATTTGAGTTGTGGTTTTTTTTGTAATTTTGTGACACTGACAGTGGCTAAAATCTTTATGCACCAAATCTTTCTTGCAGGAGATCTCATCATTCTGTATTGCAGTGGATGGCACAGTCTTGGGTGCCACCAGATCTTGCAAAGTTGCAAAACTACTGTAAGACAACAAAGTTTGCTGCTCTTAAGAAAGCCTCAGGTAATAGCAACTGCAAATGCTCCTCATTAGTGGATACATGCTCCTGCTTTTCTGGCTTATTCAGTCCCCTTACAGCACAGTTGCATGCTCCTGGGTGCTGTTTCTGGTCTACGCTTCACCCTTTTTTGAAAGGGTGGGATGGTGGCCGGCACACAGGGAAGCACGTAATGACCGAATGCGGGAAATAGCCAATTAAAGGATCAAAGTCAGGGAAATTAAGCCTGGAGAGGAAAGGGCACACATAGGGTGGGGTTGGGAAGAGCAGGATAATAGCAGCCCTCAGGGGAGACACCAGAGTAGGAAATGGGAGTAGAATCAAAGAAGCAGAGGGCAAAATGCAACTGCTATCCCTTGCAGTGATTATCTAAGAAAGGAGAGAAGCAGCACAAGAAGAGAGAAATGGAAGATCTGTGTAATATATACACTGATTTTGAAAGTTGTTTAGCTAGTGCACTCTCAGCGGGGCCTACCTGTATGTAGGGCTGTGTGAGCAGGCCTTCCAGTGCAGTTTGGCAGCTGAATTAGCTGTCGGTGAGCACTCCCGCTTTGCTTCTCAGCAGTCTGCCGGTACCACCACGCTGCCGCTCGCTCTTCCTCCCTGCTGCTGCTTCCTGGGTCTCTCCCTCCCCTAGATCCTCAAAAGCCCCTATCATCTGACCTCTGCTTTTGAAGTAATGTTCACTAATATCATTACTAATATGCCTCTGCTTTTGACAAGCTAGATCCTTGGTTTTGATGCCTTGACTATATGTAGTTTGCGACCCTTTTTAACAAAATCAGATATTTTTAACTTGGTGCAGCACGGCAGTGAGAATATTCATACTTTGGAGCAGGGGGAGCCTACACTTACTCTGCTTAAGTCAACATGAGGTGACTCGAACAGCACTGAAATAGGACATTCCAAAGATAAAATAAGAGCGTCCTTCCTGCCTGGGCTTTACTAAACTTTTTTTTTTTTTTTTTAGGAGTTCATATTATGCATAGACTAAAGTTGCCCAAGAGACACGTCTGTTATAAAAGGTTTTTCGTGGAAGATGAGATGTTTACAAAACAGGGGAAATACTGAAATGTTTGTTTGGGTTGATTTTCCCCTGTGAATAATTTTAAATGGCAATATGCAAAGCAAAGTAATTTTTCTTGTATGTCACACTGTTTCATTAAGGCCCTAACAGAAGACACTTGATCTAGAAATTAAGATAAGTTGCTTCAATCAGTACTAAGTAGCAGGTGCCCTTAGTGATTAAATGTAATAGAGTATTTCCATTATTCTATTAAGCCTTATGTCAGCAGTTGTCATAGTTCCTCTCATATTCTGAAATACTGTGCAAACATGTTCAGAACAACATTTCAGAATCTTGGAATGAATGCTTTCTGAAAGTGAGGAATAGAATGATTTTCACTTCATAGAAATTTGATAACATTTGTATTTGCAGATTAAATAAACAGGAATTGAAATATTTTATTTTCCTGTGAAGGATAAAGTATTAGGTTTGATAGTACAATGTATTACTGACATAGTGTAGGTGCTATTCTGATTCTATATTTACTATATTATATGTGAAGAGTACAAAAGCACCTTTCTGCTGAGTAGTGTGCTCTTTCTCTGCCCTTTGGTGCTTCTTACATGGATTGAGGGTGTTGGGGAAAAAAACCCAACACCCTAAACCCCTTACACAGTAAGCTAATTTATTCTAGCAGCAGATACAGACAGAGAAAAGCAATGGAAAAAATACTTGAATGATGTTTAGGTCAGTACCCTGGGCTTTTAGTTGCCATTTAAATTTAAACATGCACTGCAATGTGAGGTAAATAGGCCAGATGAGTCTACAGAGAGCCTTGGTAACGTGCAGTCTGAGACACTCATAGCAATGTACCTCGCAAATGACTATGGCCTGGCTTCTTGTGGTCAGCTGCTGGGTGACTAGCCTGTATCACACACCCCTGCAGAAAGCATTGTGTGGAACAAAATAAACCTGTAAAAGCTGATAAAACTGTAAACAACACTTTGAGGTGGGATATTGAGGCAACAGCAAGGGGACTCATGCTTGGTGCGCTGAGCTCTCTCAGTCCTCTTATTCACATCACGTCTGCATTTAGGTTTGACAATATCTTTTCTGGGTGTATGTTACATTACAGAACTTGACAACTGTAGAATTTCAAGTCTGACAATCTTGTAAGTTAATAATGGACTTTTTTCTCAGAGTAACCAGGAGGGAGGCATAGACAATGACTTATCTACTTAACTGAAATTTGAGGAGTTAAGTTCTGTTTTCATTTCTGTCAGCACAATCCCAGGGAAGTCAATCATATGGAACCAAGTGTGCAATTTAATCCTAAATTGTTTGTTACATTCAAGATGCCTGTTTCCACACTGGGTAGGATCCTACCAATCCAAACTGAAATAACTCAATTTCTTTCTCAGCTAGGCTTTCACTGATTTTTAAAAAATCCACATCTTTTTCCTGACAACTGGTGCAAGATGGGTAAGGTGGCAAACGTGTAGGAAGCAGGGGTGGGTACGTACCCTCTCCCACAGCCTGGCCTCTTGCGAAGTGGAGACGAGTGGGGAAGGCTTGTGGTAAGACATGGAACTCCTTTTGTTTCATCTGCTACCAAAATAGTAATGTCATGCCATTAACACAGATAAAGATCTAAGGGCCTGGTTCTGCTTTGGCCTACATCAACTGTTTGTTATACTACTGTGTAATATAAATGTTGCCAATTCTGAGACAACAGCTCTAGTTCAGTGTCCATTCTGGCTGCATTACTGCTCTGAGAGACAACTGCCCAGAAACATTAGTGAAAGAAACTCACAGGCTGTGGTCAGGAAAAGCGGCTTTCTTTGGAAAGGTTTCTCAAATCTCCAGCTAGGCCCATGCCGACTGAGATCAAATAGGTATACTGGTGGGATCCTGGCTGCTGTTCCATGTATTCAAAACAAAAAGGCAAATTCAGTAGTCATCTGATGGCAGGAACAAGCCCAGCTTCTTCCACGCTGCCTGGCCCCATCTGAAGATGCTGGACAACATGCTGTCAGGCAAGGTCTGACTTGCCCACAGTGCTGAGGAGTCCTCAGGATATGATCTGCCTGCATCCAGTGTCGGCATTCATCTGCAGCACTGATTTTTTATTTCTGCAGTTTGTGGTGGAAAAAAACTCCATAAGCAAACCAAAGGTCGGATGAAAACCTTACGGATGCATAAGTATCTCAGAACACAAAGCAGGCAAAGAAACTTAAGCCAGGTTTCCCATATTCTCAGCAGGTGGCTTTCCTGGTGGACCATTAGGAGGAAGATAGTACTATGGAAAGTCTAGTCCCAAAAGACAGGCCTGAATGCAGGATGATGAAGACCATGCTTTTTGGAAAAAGTCATAGACCAACTGAGGTCAAAAGGGACCTCTGGGGATCATCCAGTCTAGCCCCCCCTAGTCGAAGCAGGGTCAACTTTGATTAGGTTACTTGGGGCTTTGTATCCACTCAAGCTTTGAATATCTCTGAGAATGGGGATTCCTCCATTTCTTGGGGAACCTATTCCAGTGTTTAACTCCCCCATTATGAATTTCTTTCCCCATATATCTAGCTGGAATTTTTCATATTGCAACTTGTGTCCATTGCTTCTCAGGCTATCTCTGTGTACCTCTGGGGGAAGTCTAGCTCAGTTTCCTCTATGGATTCCTGTTATATAAGCAAAGATAGCAATAATATTGCTCGCTAACCTTCTTCTATTACGGTGAAGAAACCCAGCTCTCTCAGCCTTTCCTTGGTTGTCAAGTGCTCTGGCTCTTCTCTTAATTAATGTGGCCTCTGTTGGACTTGCTGCAGTATGTCAGTGTCCCTTTTGACCTGTGGTCCCAAAACTGACACAGTACTCCAAGTGTAGTGTCACCAGTGCCAGACAGAGGAGAATAATCACCCCTGTCTAGCTGGCTCCACTCTTGCTAATACAGCCCACTATGTGGTTGGTTGCTTTTGATGCAAGGATACGTGGCATTAAAGGGGAGGTTCCTCCTGTTTTCCAATTACTTCATAGCCTACCTATTCAAACCAAATCTCACCAGTTTGACTACAAGGATAATATGGGAGACTGTGTCAAAGACATTTCTATACTCAAGGTATATTGAGTATAGACAGTATTCAACAATATTCACCGCTGTCTTCTCATCCACAAGTAGAGCATACAATTTGCTAAAAAACCAGCCACTTCATGACGAAATCCAGATACCAGTCCTCAGGGAGAGGCAGTGCTGAGCATGTTCTCAGTGTTCCCTGGCTTCTGCCTTCCCTCCAGAGGTCTTCCATGTATGAGATTGGTTCCAGCACATAACTTCATTCTTCCAGGCCCCAAAGCTATACACTACTTTCCCATGCAGAGCTCAGCTTCCACGTGCTTTCCTTCTTGTGTTAATAGGAAAGGAAAGATGCCAAGTACTTGGGAAATTGTGTCCCAAACCACACTCGCACGTAGGAAGTCTTCTTTTGGCCTCACTCGATAGTGGTTTGTTTCCATCCAGTCTCTGCACATAATGTGAAGATGATAATGTCATAGAATCATAGAATCATGTCCTTCAGTGGGGAAAGCATAAATGCTGTCTGTCAACCTGATCATCCTAGTTTATCTTGCACACACTGCTAGAGATGTTTATCCCTCATCTATCTCCTAGCATCCTGGTAAGTCTCTCTCCCATTTGTCTCTAATGTACTAATTAGTATGATCTCTAGAAAATATTCTATTATTATTATTACCTAGGTGTCAGGAGATTCTGATGAAGTTCATGATGCTGCTATAGCAGGTGGTACCCAAAAGTACTTCACCCAGACATTTTCTAGCTAAATAAGACAAAGGAAAGGCAAGATGAAAACAGAGGATAGTGAAGCAACCTGCACAATATTGTCCAAATCAGCAGCAGAAACAGGTTCCAGGGATTTAAAATCTATTTGATCGCCCGATAAACCAGTTTCTGTGAATACTCTGTGATTGTTGTTCACATGCCTGGGTTGCTAGCCCAGGCCATAGAATGCCTCTTATATTGCTTTAATCCCTTGTCAGTGCCCCAAAGTTACCCAGGTCTTCGTAACAGCCACCAAACATAGAGTCATAATTCACCTCACAGGAACACAGGAGTTGTGTAAATAAATCGTAATCCCTGTTCTTGCAAGCATTTCTAGAACCCAGGTCCTATGCATACCAAGCTTTATCTCTGAGTCCTTTTGTGTGCCTCCATAGACTTCTGGGTTAGGATTCAAGTCTGGGGGTCTCCATGCTATACATACTATAACACCATACCACTGGTCTCAGGAGAAGCTGATTCTGAAAATGTGTGGAGTCGCCGGCCTTTGGCAGGCCAAATCTTCCTCCATTACCTGCAGAAGAATAACTTCACTTGCTAGTCCTGCAAGTACAATTTTCTTCCCTTCCAAAATTTAAATCAGTATATTCTGCCAAAATTCCTTCAAGAAAAATTTTGAGGGAGCTTTTGTTAAGGTGTGCCCTCCACCTTTCTATTTCCTCTGCAAAATCACCCTGGACATGGCAATATACATAGCTTGCTTTCAGCCACTGAATTAGTGCCCGTGAAACCCTGGGTAAGGGATGCTGGAGTGCTAGCGCTATAAGTTTACTCCAACTTGCAAGTTTGGATTCTGAAGGACCTGGAGGTGGACCCTGGCTGGAGAAGAAATGACCTGAGAACATGCTTCTGCTGCTGCCACAACCTTAAGGGGCAGCAAAACAAAAGCAAGTGGGAGCCCAGGCTGGTCTTGCAATGCTGAGTGAGACTTTCGGAAGGAAAGGAGAGGATGAGGTGACAGGGTTGTTGAAACAGCTGCAATGAATCAGCAGCTCTCCTCCCCTACCCGCCCCTTGCTGCACAGCAGCCCTCTCCTTGCCAAGTAAAACAAAGTCATCCCAAAAAGTGCAGTCTACCACAGCCTGGCCGAATTATGCTGCAGGACAGGACCAGCCCACAAATGAGAGAGAAAAGAAAGAGATCTTTTCAGATGAGATGTTAAGCTGATGTGATAGTGGATTTCTTAACAAGAACTGCAAAGAGCAGCAGCAAAGGAGATCAGGAGAAAAAATAGGGAGTGAAACCCAGAAAAAGGGAAAGGGCCAAACTTAGCTTTGCTGTAAGCAGAGCCAGCTGAGCTAATTGCAGTGAAAGTTCCCTTTGGTTGCAGTGGGATGAGATGTGCTGCTGCCACCTGTAACTTGTGGTTCCTGCTTTATCTCCTTAGCCCGACTGGCTAACAAGCTACTGCTAGCTAATGTGGCAGCTTTTTTGTCCAGACAATTTACAGCCTCTGGAGTCATGCTCAGGCCAGAGCTGAAAAGTTTGGCAGCTTGTAAGAGTCACTTAGATTAAAGAGGGAGCTTGGACGCTACTGTCCCACGTGGATCAAAGCAGTGTTTTGAGGAGAACCCCAAATACAAGGACCCGTAGAAAATCAGTGCAAGAAACAGGTGAGTGAACATTGCTAATACTCAATATACAGCAGCACTCAGCTTACTGCTACGTGGCATCTCATCTTCACCCTACTCCCCTTCCCAGCCGCGCAGCTCAGCTTTTTGTTGGGCTGCCGTGCAATCGGTTAGGCTGATGCCCGCTTCAGGATGGTTATTGCAGGGAGCGCAGTCAGAGTCTTTGTGGTTGCTCAGCTGATGGCGTAATGGTCTCTCTCAGGATTCAGCCCAGCAACAGTAACGATACAGCTGGCCTGTCTTGCCTGATGGGATCATTTCCACTTTATTATAAATGTGATTTTCAGCTCAATAATTCCAGATTATTTTTAGACTCCTTGAGATGAAAAAATGTGCTGAATTTGCAATGTTGGCTTTTTTGGTTTTCCCTTAACTGGTGACCAAGGGAAAAAATAAATTTTCAAGCAAAACCAGGCAGGGATCCCCCAGTTCAGCTTTCTTCCTGCACCCCTTCTAGAAGAGAAGGGAACTCTCAACAAGCTGCTGAAAGAGGTCAATGAAACAGGTCAATATGTTTCTGGGGATGAACTGGGAGGCTAGGCATAAAATAAAAGCAAGGAGGAATTTCAGCTGAGACCGCCTTCCATTCTGTCATCTTATGGAAAAAAAAAATCTCTTACAGAGAGGTGAGGGCTGAACTTAACTTGTTCATTGAAAACCAGAACGTAAGAATCTCTGAGCAGAAAACTGCAGGCAATAACATAGTCCTAATCGTCACCACCAGCAGCCATCCTTTTCAGCCTCCAATTGCCAGAATCACCTCAATAGCCTTGTCCTTCCTCCACGTCATTTGTCCCCCAAAGAAAAAGCAAACAGTTGCCCCTTGGCAGCTCCCAGAAGACGCTTCCTCCATCTTCTGGCATGTGATAGAGCACGACAACACCAATTTGTTTCTCTTGCACCTGTTTGACATGGGATAAAACCATGCCCTGCCACATCTCGGGGAGGGAGGATACAGGAGTTATTTCTCCTTTGTCACATATAGATCAGCAAGGGATACCCTGTCAATTGTCATTTCTGTGTATGTCTGCTTCACGTTCTGGTATTAAAGCCCAGAGCCTCAGGCATCTATTGGATTTTGTTTAAATGCTTTATTGGATTTTATGAACCTCATATACACCAGACAGACCATAGGAGACATGTCCTGGTGATATCCGCAACAACCAATTAAAATCCCAGCCATGTTTTAACTCAATTTTCAATGAACTATGGAGACACAACCCTCTCCTCTATAGGGTGAACAGAGATCTCATTAACTACATTTAATTGAGAGTGGCAGCTACTGGATTTTATACATTAGGGAGCACTTCTGTAGACATTGCATCTTTCAAATGCATACACTGAAAAATTATAATGAATCCCATGATCGATATGGAATCATCTTTCTTGTTTCCAGTGTTGCTTCAGTTCCAAGGTTACTTGGATAGAGGAGCTTCAGTTAATAAAATTCACATTTTCTTCACCCTACAAATTTTTTTTTAAAAACTGACTCTTATTCTTTTTCTTCTCTTTCTTTTGGTACCATCTTTATCAATTAGCCCTTTGAAATAACCTAAAAAATCCTTTTCTCTCTCTGCTTAATTTTGAGCATTTCAAGGCTCTCAGGAGCTGCAGACAATACTCTTTTTAAGTGTATGCTGTTGTTTCTATTTTAGAGAAGGAAATTAAGAGAAAGCGTGCTTAGGTGTTTCTCACGCTGTGTGGCACGCAGGAAGGCAGCAGTTAAGCTGTGCACTGAGCTCTGAAGCCTCAGGACACAGAGCATAGCACTAATACTAAACCATCTTTACTCCATAATTCATCAGAGATTCCAGGGAAGGTGTGTGAGCTCCTTCATGTTATGGAGAACCAAGAATGTCATTTGAGGTCCATAATCCACTGAATGCAATGAAAAGGTAGTGGGAAGAGCACCCATATGGCATTGCATGCTTGTATGCATATGCGTACACACACAGATAGGCTTTCCCATACCCTACTGCGACTAAGTCACAGTAATTCCTTATGTCACCTTCCCTTGAAAGCTGTATGAGTGGGAACATATATGAGAAGACGGTATATTAGAGATTATTTAAGAAGGTGTCAGCCTTTCTTCAATGAGCTGTGCTAACCCAGTTAATTCTCCAGGAGTCAATCATTGTTTCGGTCATTTCGTACATGATCTTTAGAGAATCATATTCCTCATTGTAGATCAGTTTCACCCTGTGGATTATCTCTTCTTATGGATGTTAATTCCCTTTTGAGCGTGATAGCTTTGTAAAGGTAGTTACATACTTCCTTCAGAACTTTCTAAGCCCCATTTTGAGGTATGTTCAGAGCTTTGAAAACATCTGCTTTCTAACTGAACTGCTTCAGGCTTGGTCTCTGTTTGAAGTGTAATTGTTTTGGGAAGTCTGAAGAAATTATTTTCTTCTGTTCGTGTTTTTGGATCAGGAGAAAAAAAAAAATGTCTGTCTGAGAGCCTAGCAATAGTAATAACAGTATTCCCCTGGGGATGTACAGGTAGCAGATTCACCCCTAGCAGGGAAGGATTGGGAGCAGGAGGGCCAATTTGCCCCTTCTGCCTCTCGTTCTGGCCCTGGTCCTCACGGTCTTGCCGTCTCGGAGCGGTTGCAGGAGGTACAGCTTGTGCTTGGGCAGAGCTGGGGGCAAGAGGGAGGTGTGAGGCGGCTGCCAGGCTTTCATGCCATCAGCTCAGTGGCTAATTGTTTGCATAACTTTGCCTTTCCCAGTGATCTTCCCCTGTGTCCTGTGTTCCTCATGTGGTTTCCATTAAGGTCAGGATGGGGGAAGGGAAGCATGTGAATTATTGCAGTATTTACTCTCACTTATCATGCCAAAGCTTGGAGTGTGCTGTGGTTTAGAGGCTGCAGGGAGTTGCAAGTGGTGCACAAAGGCAGTGTTTGAGTGCTGTTAGCTGCACTGGTCAAAAGGCAGAAATCTCCCTCTCCCATCCCTTCGCAAGACCCTCACCATCTCCTTTTCCTACTGGAAGCTGCACAAGGAACACACAGTTGACTCAAAACTGCATGAGAACTAGATCCGCCATCCAGCTGAAAAGAACATGACAATTTGAACAAAGTGATTAATCCAGGGAATGTGGCTGCCATTTCCAGGTAGGAGAGATGGGGATTGCCAGCAGAACCAGCATGAGCTCGCATCCACAACAGGGCAAGGGACTGATCTCTTCCTGAGAGACTTCTTCTCTGGCAATTGGTAAACCTCTCTGAGTATCTCAGTTGTCATCTTGCCTCTTCTGTTGCATAAAATTAACAAGGTATTTCAACCCTTCACATGTGAAATTTCTCCCATGTAGTCCAAGTAGGTTTTATTTCCCCTCCTTTTCCTTTTCATCTTTCTGTGGGTGGGTATTCCTTGACTTTCACTCCAGAGGTATGGGTAACTGGGAAAGCAAATTGAAGTCTGGGACTCTGTGCCTGCTGACTGTTCACCGCATTTTGCTGGAGATGCTGTAATTGCTGGAGTTGGGAGGATAGTCCTCTCTTAGATGTCTGGATCCAATGATCCTTTTCTTACATGTGGCTCCAAACTGTGGAGCCAAACTGTTGAGTTCTCTTCTGCTGAGTAGATTACAGATGAGAAAGGGTGCTGGATCTAGGTCAGAGCCTCAGAGCAGCTTGATACAGATAGATGTTGTTGAGAACACAAAAGCTTGAAAGGGAGCTGATTACAGCTTGACAGCTCCTGGCTGGGTTTCCCTGGACAAACTCCCCATCCTCCTCATGCTTAGTCTTTCCTTTGATGGATGAAAGGGTAGCATCACATGTACGGAGTAATTTTCTTTCTGTTACATGGATAGATTTCTGCTGGGGGTTCAACAACTTGCATGAAAGAAAAAGCTGCCCAGAGTAAAGATAACAAGAAGGAAAAAGCATATCCAGTGAAAGCTCCCCACTTTGACAGAGACACCTGAAGAAGTGGTCCTACACAGTTTTTGTGTCTATTACAAACCTCTGTAACCCAGGGATTGTTCCTAACGAGGAGGCTTTGTGTCTGCCTCTGGCTTCCTCAGGGGAAGGCAGAGGCAGACACAGAGATAGGCAGTTCATAAACTGGCCTGTCTCCTTACAGGCCAAGAAGAGAGAAGGAAAATCAAGGACTGGAAGGCAGACAAGTTCAACTTCTGGTATCTATCTTGTTGGTTTCCAACCGGAGTGATTTCATATTCTTAACCCTTTCAGCAGAACTATGATCCTCAATGCAATAGCACACACATGTCCTGCTATGCTTGGTCAAAATGAGTGTGTGTGTAAAAAGCAACCCTGTAAAGCTGTAAACAGCTTTAGCTGTAAAGGGGAGCAGGTGGGTCTCCAACAGGCAGAAGAGACAGTGCAGAGTACTGGAGGGGTAGAAGCCAGGATGCCTAGATCCCAATCTAGTTCTGATTGTGTTAAATTGCTTGGGTTTTTCAAATAAAGATGCCTACATGCTTCCCTAATAGCCTAAGAACATCAGTCATACATTTTAAAAATTGCTAAAAATATATAGTTCTCTGAAAATCTGTTTTTAGTTAACAGTACAGCTCTGAAAAACAATCTAATGAAACAAACTAATAGCCATATTGGACTAGTGATCCCTGGCTTTCTGCAATTCTGTTAAGATTGACAGAATTCTCTGATGGTGAGAAGATGTAAGTAGCCTTCAAAGATTTTCTCACATTTATAATGATATTCTCTCCCATGGAGTCTCTAGTATCTGCTAAGTCCCAAGCTGACACTGCAGTTTTAATTCAGCACGGAACGGGTACACTTAGGTTTCTCTCCTATACCCAGCCACTGATTTCTTTCCTGAACTTGTACAAGCTGCATAGTCTGGGGCCAAAAACCCCTCTTGAATTTGGTTTAAACCGGCCGGCAGAATGAAAGTTTTGCTGGGATGGCAAAGGGACAAAAGGAGAACTGGATTTCTTACGTCTTGTTTCCTTAGTAAACTAGGCTAAAACCAACTTTGAATTAAAAATTCCAACCAGCTCCAGTCACTACTTGGCATACCATCAAAAGTTGCTCCCTTGCTGTAGAGGGCTTCGTGAAGCTTAAAGGGCGGGCTGTAGCCTATACTGTTACATAGACTATATGGTCTCACATTTCTGTTTGTCAGGGCCACCAACAGTAGGATAGAAAGACAAAAGCCGGTGACAGGATTTTCTGGGAATATTTCTGAATCTGTATTAGTGTTCTGGGGTGGAAGTGGCAGGGGATGAAGGGGACAATTTTATGGCTTTTAGTTTTCCTGGATACACAGAACACCACCTGTAATTTGTTAGCAAGTCAGTAAAGGTGGACTAGCAGTTCTGGCATTTCCAGGAAGGCTAGGAATGAAACACATAACTAATCCCAGTTTGTGGGGAGGACGTGGTGATGGTTTGTCATGGACTAGGCCTGTGCCTTTCAGTATGAGATTCTGCAGCAACCCCAAATTCCAGCAGCAAAGCCTTGCATCTGTCTCACACATGATGAATTTTCCTCCCACATCTCCTGATGAACATTTGCTTGGTAAAGGAGAATCTCAGAGATGAGACATTTGCTTGCAGGTCCAAGCTTTCGTAGGAAAGAACTCTCTGCACATCATTAGTCTGCGGTGAGCTGAGTGAGCTAACCCTAGAGGTATCCCAGTCCTTTTCCAGTTAACCACTTGATACATAGACGGGATAGTTTTGCCATTCACCAAGGTTCCTTGTATGTCGTCGTCTTCTTGCAAGTGGAAGCAGACCCAGTGCAACTTAAGGAACAGTCTAACATTATCCCAAGACCAGGCTCCCTGACTGAATTCTGATTCTGCCAGGAGGGGACCTGGTGCAGTGGTGGCGGTTCTGGAGAACATGTCGCAGCCTCTTCCCAGCACCTTTGAACAGCACCAGACAGGCAGACTGCAGGCTGCTGGGGGGCTGTAATAGGGATGAAAGATCAATGGCTTGCTGAGCATCAATTACGTGTAGACATAGCTACCATTTCTAGCTGCTAGGCATGCTTCAAGAGATCCTACAACATACTCCTACTTAAGAAGAAGAAAAAAGCTTTATACTTAGGTGAGGAGGTTTTTTTTAGATAGATGGCTGATTTCTGAGATAAACACTCTACTTGTTCCTCAGAAAATCTTTTGCCTTTCGTGGGTGCTGGAATTTTCAAGGATACTGAACCTTTTTGATAAATCATCATCATAAGACATAGATCTGCATAGCATATTTTGCCCAAGCAGACGTAAGGCAAATTTCTCACATCCCGACCTTCACCACTACATGCGACACAGGATTTTGAGTGACTCTTGCTGGATGTTGAAAGTTGAATCAACTTCTCTGGGTCACTCAAAGTTTTCGAGATTGTCGGTATGTCAGTAAGTTTTAGGGGTGGTTTTTTAAGCTGTTCTTTCTGTTTTCTAGAATTAGGAAATCCATCCACATTTTTTGCTAGAGACTCCTCCCTGTGTTTTTTAGCCAGTAGGACTTTCCCTCAGGAAAGGCTAACTATTCTATTCCTTCCTTTTGGAGCAATGCACTCTCAGTGGAATTCAGTCTGTATGCAGTTTCTCTGAATTAGAATTTAGGATTTTTCTTGTGCGAGGTTTTTGTGTTATAAGCTTGCTTCAAAAAGAAACACTGTGGGTTAAACCAAAATGACTTAAGCATCCATAGCCAGGGAGAATTTAAAAAGTTTGGACAGAGAAAAATATTATTTTTCTTTCAATCTTTAAAGCTTTCCTGAAAGCATCTCAGGCATTCAAATGACATTTTAACCTGTCAGTCCTGGAAAAATACAGTAGTTTGGTGCAACAAGTTGTTGAATGCAAGGGAGACTGTGTCTTTCTCTGTGCTTCAGAGATCGTGTTGGCTCTGTCCCCCTTTCTTGTGACATCTGCAGATGGGCTGAAGCAGCGTCTATGTATTCACCACCCATCAGAAACAGAAATTTTAAGCCTCCTGTTGCCAAACCCAAGAGGTCATGAAACATTCAGCAGCCAGGGAGGCAGTGGAAGTGTGAAACAGTATTTCACCTCTGGAGCTTTGGGATTAGGTTTTGACAAGGTCATGTCAGGAGAATTTGTTTATCTGATCTTCTCAAAAAGTCCTGCCAGTGCAGACTCCTCCACAGGCTGATTCACACTATTTTGCTGAAGTCAGTAGCTTTCACTCCACTGGAACAGAAGCAAGAGGGGTTCAGGACTGAATCTCAAAGAGGATGAGACAGGATTGGAATAGCAGGAGGGTCCGTCTCAGAACAGGGTGTCGTAGTTCAGCCCCGATCGGACCAGACTACGCAGTCTCTCTCTCACTCCCCCCACCCTCCGAGAGAACAGGGAGAGAAAATATAAGGGAAAATGGCTCAAGGTTTGAGATAAGGACAGGGAGAAATCCTTAAAGTTACCGTCACGGGCAAAACAGACTCAACTTCGGGAAAACTATTCATTTATTACTACAAACAGCAGGATAATGAGACAGAGAACAAGATAACCTCCCCCCACCCCTCCCTCTTCCCAAGCTTAACATTATCTCTACTACCTTCCCCTCCCGAGCAGCACAGGGGGGAAGAGGGAATGGGGGTTGCGGTCAGTTCATCACATGTTGTTTCACGCCGCTGCTTCATGGTTGGGGGAAGAACTCCTCACATTCCTCCCCTGCTCCAGCGTGGGGTCCCTCCCACGGGCCACAGTCCTTCGTGGAACTGCTCCGGCGTGGGTCATCTCTTCCACGGGCGCAGTCCCTCTAGAACAGCTGTCCCAGCGGGCCCTCCATGGGCCACAGCTGCCTTCAGGCATCCACCTCCCCCGGTACGGGGTCCTTCATGGGCTCCAAGTGGATCTCTGCTCCTCCGTGGACCTCCATGGGCTGCAGGGGGACAACCTGCTCCACCATGGTCGTCACCACAGGCTGCAGGGGAATCTTGGCCAGGAGCCGCATTACTCCTCCCCCTCCTTCTTCACTGACCTTGGCGTCTGCAGCCGTTCCTCACAACAGGCTGGTAGATGTCTCTCAGGATCTTTTTTACATCTTATTCACTTCTCATCTCCTTTCCACTTCTTGCAGCCAGGCCGGGCCGAGTCGGGCCCAGTCGGCTGCCTGGCGAGAGGCCAGAGGGTGAGGCCTGCAAGGCCCATGAGGCCTGCGCCTCCCCCTCTGCGCCTCTGCCCCCGCTCAGCTTCTTCACATCTTCTCTGCTCTCTCTTTTTTTTCTGTTTTCCCATTCTTAAATACGTTATCGCAGAGGCGTTATCACGAGACATTCTGCTACCAATCGGCTCGGCCTTGGCCAGCAGTGGGTCCGCCCTAGGCCTGGCCAAGTCCCCTGAACAAAGGGGAGCGACTTCTAGCAGTTTCCTACAGAAGCTACCACCTTAGGCCCCCCCTCACTAAACAAAACCATGACACAGGGTCAGTCTGTGTGCCCCGTGGGCGCCAGGGGTCGTGGGGCTCTGAACCAGAGTAGTGAAAGCTGTAAGGACCTGAAATGCCTAAGCTGAGCTGCAGAACAGAACCAGGCATGATCAGTCTGATTCAGCTGGGCACCACATTGAAACCATCCTTCCCTTTCATTCATTTGAATAATGTGAGGTTTAAATGAGAGTCCAGGGAGCCCCAGGTCCTGGATACACTTAACAGCAGATGCTGGCTCAACTCTGCATGTAATTTACAGTATTCTGGTCCAGCAATCAAAGCTGTTCTGCTGTTTAGGTGCTAATCTGATGTCTTGGCCACCTAAGTGCTTTCATAGGCAGTCATCTGCAAGGCTCACAGTCTTTCATCTATGAGGACAGCCTGTGCTGTGCCATCTTGATGTGATTCAGTTCCTTGCCACTCCCTCAGCAATCCTACTGTGGTCACCACAGGCAATCTCATTGCTCCCAACCTGTTTTGCTACAGCTCCCATTAGAATTAATATTCTTCTAAAGGGACATCCTCCAGAGGAGCCTTCTCCTCTGCAGTTCCCCTTAGCACTTGCAAAGTCTCCCCGCCTCACGTGTACTCACAGGACTTCCTTTTCATTCATTTCCTTTATTTGGGGGAACAGCTGGACAACTCCAGCTGTTTCCTTCCACGAGCAGTTTCGGAAATGAGGTGATAACCTCAGCCCTTCTTGAGCCTTGAAGTTAGCTGGGGGAGGGTTGCAGATTAAATTAACAGTCTGCAAAATATTTGAGGTTAAGGGCAGAGAGGTTGGGAACCAGTGGAATTTTCCGTCTCGCCTGGGCTGTATCCCTTTCACCCTGTGCTGCTTGTCAAGCCTCAAGGGTGCACAGCTTGCCTACCTTTTTCCAATTATTTTAAGCCTTTGGTAGTGTTAAAATGGGAAGCCTTCTAATTAAATCTGTAGCCTTGCACATGAATTATCCCTTAAGGGCCAGCAGGATGCACTGTCACAGCAGCAGCACATGCTGGGGGGCGGGGGTTACCCAGAGATGATTTTAGTCGAGCGCAACCCCTCTGGACTTCTCTCAGAGCACTGGTGCTGAGGAAAGGATTTGCAGGGCTATTTGTGGTGGAGGATAGGTTAA
This sequence comes from Chlamydotis macqueenii, assembly GCF_036417535.1. Classification (NCBI taxonomy): domain Eukaryota; kingdom Metazoa; phylum Chordata; class Aves; order Otidiformes; family Otididae; genus Chlamydotis; species Chlamydotis macqueenii. The sequence goes on along the minus strand of NC_141560.1, from coordinate 45,397,956 downwards.
AGAGGTTTCTTTCCCGTGTATGTCCAAATGGGAAATATAACTCACAGCCATTGAAATGGCCAATGTGCACCTGATCTACAATTAGAAAAGACAAACAGCAGTCAACAGCCCATATTAAAGCATTAGGCCTTCTGCTTTGACTCTTCTCTTGTATGCCAAGAGGTGGTGAGGAGCAAGGTTCAAAGAAAACCACGATAAGGACTAAATAAGTAGTTTTGGAAGACACCCTATATATATCTAAGATGTCACCAAAAATAGAGGAAGAAGGTGATTTACTGTGTGTTTTGTAGTTTCTGATGGCTGTCACAAATGTATTTCATCTTCTAGAGGTGTAAGGGATGGCATCGCCTGTCAGCTGATGTCCTGCAGCTCTTCAGTACACACTGCCATTTCTGGAGTGGTGTGAGGTCTGGAAGTTGTTTTGTACAATCTAATGCTCTGCCCCTTCTTAAGGCCACGATCACTGCAGTTGCTGTCAGGTGTCAGAGACTGCGGTAGCATTTTATTATCCTTGATGCCTTGAGCAGTAGCCACTCCGTCAGTCCAGGCTGTTCTGCTTTTGGGAGACAGCCTCCAAATGACTAGCAATGGCAAGAATCTGCCTGGAGCAACTACAGCCAAGCTGAAAGTAGCCTGTTTTTTTTTTTCCATGACTCTGGAGATGTGTGAGGGAGGTCTACTCTGGTTACTTACCTGTCAAAAAAAAGTATGACAGGTGGCAGCATCAACTGTCCTTCACGAGGGCAGTGAATGACTAGACAGTGGTTTTCCTGTGGTCTGTCCATCATTGGATTGTTACTTTCAAGTGGTCAATGAAAGGTAACTGAGAAAGCAAGCACTCTGAATTACATTTGCTATGTAGGGAAATGAGATAGTGGGATGCAAATTAAAATATAATTTTCTTTGGCTCTCTGGAATGTTCCTCAATAAGTATTAAGTGGAGAAAAGGTCTGTCTGCCATATCATCCCTCTTACCCATTTTTTGAGAATCTAGGATAAGTGTTTGTGTTCATTCAGCAGAAGCATGGAGGGTTTAAGAGTGGTGCCAACCGTGATCATGTAGAACTGCAACACACTTCTGCTGAATGCCCCCAAAAGGGCTCCGAGACAGTTTGTTGAGAGTATGAATTGTTAATGGCTCTATGACTAGGAACCTGACTTTGAGCTCAAGCACCAGTTTTTTATTTGCAACTGGAAGTTCCACAGGCGTTGGCTGCCACAGACAAGGGAGAAGAAAGAGAGGGGCTGGTGAGTCCAGGCCCACAAAGAAAGAGAGCAGAGAGGTGTTTGCTGACTCACTGAGAAAAATCCTGCATTAATTTATGGCAACGCTTCTTTCAGGCCAGTATTATCATTACATTAGTTCAGTCTGATTCATATTTTTGTCACTAATATAAGGATTTATTAATGAGGGTGATCAGCAGGAGGCAGAACAGCAGAGACTGGAAGTCTTTTTTGCCATTTCAAATCCAGTTCAGCTCAGCAGTGATTGGTAGTTAATAGTCTCTGATATTTCTTGGTATGCCCTGCATGAAATAAATTAGCAAATCTTTCATTTAGTTCTCCCTCAGAAAAAACATCATCCGTAACTGACGTTAATTAGATGTCTCATTGGCAATCTTGCAGGGGGAGAAAAAACCGATAGAGACCGTGCTCTCATTTTTCCCGAGTTATCAACATGTTCAGAGAAAGGGTCCTTGCAGGTCAGGTTGGGTGTGACCTGAGCAGTAGACTGGAAAAGCTTATCCTGATGTAGATTTAAATGAGATTTTGATGCTGTGTGCTCCAGGGAGACTAGCAGTGCTTGTAATACACTGAAAGTTTTGTCTGGCTAGAGAGCTGGCAAGATATCCCACTGCAGCCACCTGCTACTGCTGCCAGCTCTCTGGGAGTCTGAACCGTTATTCCAAGAGTAACTATGTAGATGGTGAGCATCTCTTTCTTCTCTGGGAACCCAGCAGGCTCAGAGTCTCAGCCAGACCAAGGGACTGCTGGGTATTTGTTCCAGGGATGACAGTCACGCTGTTTCCAAAGGACAAAAGGATTTCCTATCAGGGACCACGAGTACAGCCTCAGAGGCTGATGAGAATGTTGTTGGTTTTTTGTTCTTGAAGTGATTATTGGATGAAGCATGCGAGAGTTCTTCACCTCATAACCAGAAATGATGGAAGTTTGGAATTAGCTACTAGCAAGTGAAGACCACTTTTTTTTTTCCCTTGCAGACCCATTCCTCCTTCCACTCTAGCATGGTGGTTTGCATATTTCTTTGGCACCTTTTTGGTGCAATTGTAGGCCCTCTTGGAAAGTCTCCCACTTGCACACCTTTTCCCCAGGATATGAGTCCCTCGGGGAGGCTTCCTGCAGACTGTTTGCTCAGACACCTGTGCGCTGTAATGTATGTCTAATTGAAATTGCATTAATGGTATGATTCCATTACAGGCGAGCAAGATGCTTGCTGCAAGAACACTCCCAGCGGGCCCTGAATCAGCTGCAATAGATAATTTATAAAGTGCTGTGGATCTGCTCAAAGCTCCAGTGTTAAGTACAGGAGACGCAGAGCTATTTATTATTAACAAGATATTATGCTTTTTGCTCAGCAAAAAGTGTGGGTCTGGGATGAGCTAAGCTCTACCAAAGGTGAGATTTGAGACTGCCAGTTTGACCGAGCTATTCCTCCAAGTCTGTGCCAGCTTCTGAACTCCCTTCGAAAGATAAAGTTCACATCCCTGTTCTGACCTGCTATTCCAAGAGTTTTGTAGGTTCTCTTTGGATTTTCTTGCTTTGCATTGTAAGCTTTACGAAAGGACCGGGAGTGAAAAGAACTAAGAGCTGCTTGGAAATAGGCCTGGTGTAAAGCAGCAAGTCAAGCTTCTCTGAACACAGTCTTCTGTAATTGCAAACCTGGGTTTCCCTTCTCAATACCACATTTCTGCACGTGTTTCCTAGTCTGAGTCTTCATCAAGCTTTTGCTGTCTCAAGCGTAGGCTACCACTGTTCTGATAGGAGGAAAGGCGTGGAGAAAGAAATGGTTTTCTGGTGTGATGGTGGGGTAGTGAAAGCATATTCATTTTAGGAATGGATATTCAAACTGGAATTTAAGGAATGGATATTCAAACTGGAATTTAGTCCCACACCATAGAAGTGCCCAAGTAGGAGGAGGGGAGAAAGATGTGAAAGAAAGTCTGCTTCTGAATCTTCAGCTCCCTCTTCCTCTTGCTGTCGTTTGCCCCCCCCCCCCAACCCCCAGAGCCTGCTGCCATACCTCCCTGCGCAACGCTGCTCTCTTTGGTGGCTCGCCTCTCTGAAGCAAAGCTTCTACCTTTGGACAAAGTTCAAAAACACAGACACGGGCAGCAATTACTGAGGAATCTGTGTCAGCAGAGAGCATGAAAGGAAGACATATACAAGGAAAAACTAGATGCAGATTTTCCCTCCCTGAGCCTTGCCTCCCCCCTCTCCAGAACTCTGCAAATGTACCAGTTCCACTGCATTTTCTGTTACTCTTCCTGCTGGTGTCCTGTCCTCCTGAGCACCATCAGAGTGACTTATCCTTTTGCTCTCCTCTCTACCTCACATGGCCGTACTTTACTGACGTGTATAAAGGTACATTAGCAACCAGACCTGCTTCAATTTGGAAGCAAAGGAAGCAAAAATCAGTGAAAGCTGAAGACTTTCCAGAAAAGCTTTGCATGATTTTTTGAGGATGCTCCAGGTTATTTATTTTCTTCTCAGCAGACTGTAGGAATCATTAGATGTTTTAATCTTCTAAAAAGAGAAAAGATTATTTGCAAAAATCTTACCCTCTTGGCCTCTTTGTAATTAGGTCTACTAGCAAGTCATTAGCAATCATTCTTATGATAAAATTTTAAGTCAGAGGTGGAGAAACAGTACGACCTTATTCTTCACTCTTCTCCTTCCACTCCACTACACATATGTAGTCAGAGCTACCACCAATATTTTTAGTAATATTTTAATTTTAACTGTGAATTTGAGAGGAAAGAAGGGGAAGTTCTTTTGGCACTGAATCTTCCCAATCTACGCAGAGCTTTGGGTCTCTTGGCAGGAAGATATGCATTTTTAAGGGGTCACACATTGAAATTGTCAGTAGAAAGTTTGCCCTCTAAAAGAAGAAACTTAGAAAAAGTTGGGTTTGTTTTTTTTTTTTTTTTTAAGTTCTTTTTTCTTTAAAAATAGAAGGAAAGTACAGGCTTCAGAGCTTGAGAACCAAGATCAGACACACAGCAGGAGGTGTGGCCTTTTCAGTTATTTATTGGGTTGCATTTTTCATTTGTAGAGCTTGATGATTGATCTTTTTGAACTCCTTCCTCTCCTCCCTCTGTCTTTTCTTCATCTGTCCTTTATACAGCTTGAATACTTGTAGGAGCAGCTCTAGAGACTTGCAGGAAGAAACGGACATGTGCATTTGATGGGTCTAGCAGCTGAGAGTCTGATGCAGACTCTACCAAAAGTCATGGAAGAGAAGAAAGAATCAAAATAGGGACATAGGCACTGTACACAACTGCAGTTCCTATCTGGTCTGTCTGGACATCCAGCTGCACCCGCATAAATGCATCTGTCGGCCTCCTGACTCCCTAGAGAGATCACTAAGGAGTGCGGCTCTATTATATTGGCTGTCTAATGTTGTCTGCTGCTTAGCTTGCCAGTTTGCTGCTTATTACTTTGGATATATTTTTTTTTAAGTAATTGGTGGCTTTTTGACCTTCTGCTTTGGTTTTTCACATAATCTATCAACACTGGTGGACCGAGCACTCAAAAATCTCTGATAAGGTCAGTGTGGGCCTCCCTTACCACCTATCCTTGAAAAAAGCGCAGATGGGCTGCTATCAGCACAAACATCTGCAGAGGCACTCTCTCTACTCCTGCTGAGCTGTTCTTGTTTCCTCCCTCATCTCTGGGTGTGAACGTGAACCAACAGGGAAATCAAGACAGTAGGCTTGACTGTGGGTCTGCCTGCAGCCCAGAACCCCAACCAGGGAAGAAGTCCAACAGCAAAACTGTTTGCCTTCCATGAGAGATAAAGTTGTAAGTTGTAGTTGTTCAACTTGAAAAATGTAATCCAAATGCCTTTCTTCACGTTTTTTAAATGAAGCAGACTTGGCCAAATGGCTTAAAGTTGCCATCACTTTCTGTTCAGGCTTGCTGCCCCTCAGCTGGGATCCTAGCAGTCCTGGTTGCCCCGGCTCAAGCAGGGCTCCTTGGCTTCCAAGCTTCTTGCCAGGAAAATCTTTAGTATCCCAGCTGGAGGTAGGTTTGCCAGGCTCTCAATTCTGCTCACTGATCAGGTACACAGGAGAAACTGAGAGGAAATGGGCAGGTTTCTGCCAGAAAATTCAGTTAAGCAAGTACATTCCCATGAAATAGTTCAATTCTGTTAAACTGGCATTTTTCAAATGGAAACTGTTCTATCAGAAAGCTTATGTCCAGCTCTGCTCATTAGTGCATCCATCCATGAACAAAAGGTAAGTTGTGCTGGAGACCAATAATTGAAACGGCTAAATCCCTTCCATCAAGAGCAGAGCACAGAGTAACACTTTGGTGGCCAGGTCCATTTTAATGCTTTCTGCTGATACTAATTCTTACAAGGCCTCTGTTAAATAGGGATTACTCTCCCCATTAACAGATGGGAATAACTTGATCGTATAGTGAGTCAGTGGAAATTCTGCAAGAGCTTCCAGTCCTGACCGAGCTTTCTGCGTCAACTGTGCCAGCTTGTAGAAACTCTTGCAAAAGCCAGAAGGATCAGTATTGTACAGGGTTCCTGTTACGGGGTACAGATCAGGTTCAATTATAACACTTTTAGAACAAATTTATGCATAATTTTAACCTCAAAACAGCAGTATCAGAAGACCACAGGGTAGCAGAGAGCCCTACGCAACTGTATTGACACCACCAGCTTGAGCCATGTGACATTATTCTGCAGGCCAGCTAGCAAAAACTGCTAGGAAGTAGCCTGCAAGGTTCTCAGCACCATATGTGTTGCGTAGACGTACCTGTAAGTCTGTGCTGAACAGGCACGAACACATGGTAACCGTTTAACCATTGCTCTCCACTTGCAGCCTGCTTTCCTATGGCAAAAATAAGTTTATGTCATTGTTTGTTCTGATACCATTTGAACCAATTTCAGTGAAATTTTTCGGAAGCAGCAGTATCACAGATTGTTAAGCTACTACAGATTTTTTTGGAAGTCGGACAGTTAGGAAGAGGTAAGTGTTCTTTCACGGAGAATGGGAATATTAATTGAGCTTCTATTAGACATCAGAGAATTCATGTGAACGGAGAGAGGCAGAGAAATAAAAAGCCTTAATTAAAACTCTAACAATAGGACAAGCTTCAGCTGTATTTTGAACCTTAGACTTGAAAGCAAATCAACCCCAAGTTACCCCAGGTAGCCAAGCTTCTTCATTTCTATTCAGAAACAGTTTTGCCTCATCCCCTTTACTGAGGGCTGAAATTGTTTATCACACACTTTCCATCTGAATCGTGTTTCCGTACGGCCTCTCCTGCCTGATTCTCTCAGCTGCCTCTGTCATTGTTTGCTGCCTTTCCACCCTCCAGTGGAGCTGGATCACACACTCTTATAATGGGTCCAGGGGAAGAATTTGAATAGGAAACAGGAAAGACTGAGCACGTAGCCTCTGCTGACATCCCACTCAGCACTTCTGGCACTGGCTGATTTAAGTGCTTATTGCTGGTAACCACTGCCTTCCAGATTACAACTTCCAGAGATTTCTTAACATACTCTCCCATTTCATCCTGATTGATGGAGCCTTGCAGATGAAGTGGATGCAAGCCGTGGGAGCAGGGGTTTAGGAAAAGGCCCACAAACTAAATTCAATGTGTGTAATGAAACTGTTTTTATTCTTCTGCTTAGATTTTGTGCCGCACCAGTTAACAGTGGCATATGGACTCCTCACTGGTGCAGAGAACCGAGAGACTTTAGTCTTAAAAGCACCAAGACCCATCAATGTCAACGATCTTATTTAACAGGCTTAAAGGTAAAAGGCAAATTCTTAGCTAGAATTGCAAGCAGAGATGAGGAGTGGGACAGTTTCATCATTTAACACCTTCTGATTTTTACATTGATGCAAACTGCTACCATTCTTATTTAGTGCCATCTTACCGCCACTTTGCAACCGATGTAAATGAGTACTGGCATTGGTGATAGCCGCACCAGCCATCCACGTATGAGGTCAGTAAGAGTGTGCAGACAAGCAACAAAGGATTCCCTTCGTTTCCTCCTATCTGGAGGAGAGGAGAACAGGAATAGAGAACCTTGAGCTGACAAAAACGCCAGCCCCACTCTATGTTAGGTGTTGCTTTTGAGTGCAAAAAATAAAATGGGTTTTGGTTAGCATGAGGTTAATAGTTTCTAATTAAGATTTATTGGCTGGTTACCAACTCACTGCTAAAAATACAGACATTTAGTTTGGTACAATTGCATTTTAATTGAGCCTTGTTGCATTTTTAAGTGGGCTTTAAGTGGTGTATAAGCCTTGAGTTAGGTTAATTTTCCTAAGTGGGATGTATCAGCTCAATGCTTTTTAGCAACAAAGCAAAGTTCCTGTTTAGGAAACAGGACTTTGCAACATGTTCATAAAGCTTTGTTATCCCTTCTCCAGAGAAGGGAAACCTTCCTTCCCACTTGCTGGTGTTCTTGTACCAAAAGTTGGACAGAAATATTTTGCCATATTTTTTTTTCTGCTTTTCCCTTTTCCTGCCTACCTTCTAGGTGACTTGCTTTATAAACAGTAACAGAATAGGGCTGTGCTTCACACAGAGAAGTGAAGACTGTCGTCTCCATACGGCAACATATGTTTCTGTGCATTTCCTGACAGAGCAGCCATCTCCCTGTGGCGTTGGGGCATGGTGTAATTAGCTGTGTACAGAAGTAGCATGTTGATAACATTTTGCTGGAAGAGTGCCATCAGCACGACTGTTCTTGGTATTGGTTTTATGTAAGTAACACATGCTTTGGAGAACAGTCCTTGGAAACCTGTGGGCTGCTCTTGCACACCCTGATCTCTTTTGTGATTTTGCCATCAGTGGTGCCTAGGGAGTAGTCCTTTGAGTTTTGAATGTTTGATATGTGAGAGGTTCTGGCCTGTTTGTTTAGCTATGTATCTTCTTGATTGCAGTTGGACAGGATTAAGCCCAACTGCAGATTGGCATCACGACTGGATATACAGACTACTCCCTGTTCTGACATACTTGCTCCCTCTTTTCTCCCAGCTTCTGTTGTCAGTACAGAACACAAAAAAAAAAAAGAAAAAAAAAAAGGGAGAAAAAAAAAAAAATCCAAGGATATTTCTTCTTAAAAAGCTCGGTCCCTTGCAGAGTATGCTCCCTGCCTTCGCTATAATCAAATCTTCCTGCCTTTTTGCCATCCCATGCAGACAGAATCCAGTGATCACAGTGGAACATGCAAGAACTACCCAGAATGATATATGAAAATATGATATACAGACATGAAAAAAGTCTGTCTCAGAGAGTACCCAATAGCAGAGCTTCAGAGAAGAATGCAGAAAATATAGGGTCACCACTGATGAACAGGACAGGGCAAGTTCCACTTTCCTGTATGCAATTAGAAATAACTTCTTTATCCATTTTACACTGTTTACAGTAACCTTGTATGTCCCATTATCCATGCAAGCATCTTGTAGTCTTTTGAGTACTTTTAATTTTTTGACTTCTGTGGTAATTGTAGAAGTGAGTCCCAACAGTTAATAAGACAATGGCAAAAATATTTTCTGATCATAAATGAACTGCTTTTGGCTTCCTCTTCTCCATTTGTGAAATCTCCTTCTGTGCTTCCACAATGTTTAGTTTTCGGCAAAGCTGAAAATGTCATGTCTATAACATCTGTGGGAAAAGAAAGGGAAGAGCTACTCTGAGTTCTGAACCCAGAAGTCTATGCAACGCAGCACAGCTCCCTGATGGCTTCCCTGTTTCTTTCCCCGCCAAGAGCACTGAGTGATGTGGCTGTGTTCCTCCTGAAGCCAAGCTAATTCACAGCTTTGATGCCTCAGCATGATGTGCTTTAGCAATTTCAGTTCCAAGAATATCATGGAAGGTGTTGGCTTGGGGTCACAGTGCCCGCAGTGCATTTATGTCCTGCTGGAGGCTGCTCTGGGCCCACGACAGATGGCCAAATGCAGCATCAGCTCCTCTGGCTGGATATTCTTTAGCAGCAGCAGTAATATCAGATATTTTATTTTGCAGATAGCAGGGCTATAAGATCTCACACGCAGTCAGAGCAGGCACCCTGCTCAACAGACATTCTCATGTACTACATTGCCATTGAACAAAGCAAATGAATTTTCAGAAGGGACAAAAGGAGCCAAAACTTTAGACTGGACAAAGAATTATCTGTATTTCCCTGCCTTTGCTTGGGATATGTCCGAGTGTCTGTCCGGACAGAAGAAAGCTAAAGATTCAAACTGGCTGTTTCAACTCAGAAGGACTGACTGAGGTTGGAGAAAGGAAGGCTGCTTACCTGGAAGCATGGTAAAGTGATACAGCCAAGAAGATTTTAGAGCAGGGTTTCCTCAAATTTATTTAGCGGAGGTACTGCTGACAAAGACAACAGCAGCTCTTGCTTCTACATGTGTACTGGAAGGGGCTTTTTTTTATGTTCAGTAGCTGTTTTTATGCCCGTTTAAAACAACCTGTGTATCACACAAGAGCTTGAAAGCCCAGATATTCTAGACTGTGTGTGGAAAGAGTGAGTGGCTGGGAGTGTATGCCTGCTTCTCTGTATGTATCTGATTTGGGTCTGAAGTCTAATCCTTGGGGCAGGATTTATTTTGACAACTTGTTAGGTTTGAATTTGGAGAAGCCATCAGGTCAAAGTAATAGGTGCATTTTTAAAGTTTGTTCTCTGTTGCTTAACACCACCTGACTGGGTCATCACCCTGGAAGAGCAAAGCTTACCGGTTATTTTGTCCATACCTGCAGCTAGGTGCAGAGAAATTTGTCCTGACCTTTTGTGTTTCTGCAATATTAATAATGGTTTCTTCTTTGCTGTGTGTGCAAATCTGAGTTTGGCTGCCTCTATGTTCTATGTGGTAGGTACATTTGTTGGTGGTGTGTGATAATCCTAGAGTTTGTGTAATTTTTTTCACTTTATTCCCCAGCCCTCTTGTAACTCTAGAAGCTGAGTAAATTAACTTTCGGAGAAAGTACGGCTGCAATCTCAGTAACAACAGAACAACAACAAAAACAAAAAGGTTGGGAAGTATAAAATACTTCATTTTCTCAGAGGTTGTCAGTTCCTAAAAAAAAAACACCCAGAGGCACATAAAATTCTGCCTTTTCTTAGGAAAATCACTAGAGAGATGGCTGGGATTTGTGAAGCCAGAACAGAGAAAAACAATGTTTTGGGGTTGTCTGCTGGGACATTGACTGGAAGGCTCAGGAAAAGCAAGGTCAAGTCCTCAATGTGTCCTGTGGCTGTGAAGCAGGAATGCTGGCTTGTTTGAAGTAACTGGAAAAGCAGTCTGTGGCCCAGCTCCCACCCTCACCTGTGGCAGTCTGAATTACCGGTGAAAAATAGCCATGTGTGCCCCGCCACGCTTAGGGTGTGTTCTCTTCCCCGCACAATCCTACACCAGAATGCAGGGGCTGTTGGGCTCCCTCAGAGGTAGGTTTCTTGGTCAGAATTCGGCAGTCGCAGAGGTACAAAGAGATTTCCGGCTTTTCTGACCTGCAATCTTGACAGGAAATACAGTGAAGGGAAAGATAAAAACCAGAAGGGAGCAAATGAGGTTTTCTCAAGCCAGGGCTTCTCTGCCTTGAATTGGTGCAGATAGAAGAATGGGAGGAAGCAGCCTTTGAGGGCTGCGTGAGAGGCACACTTCTATTAATAACCTTGTTTATGTGATCCCCAGGCACTGTTAGAGGAATTTCTGCAGACTGCAAGTTTCTCCTGTTGTTGCTTGGGGTTTACCCACCTCAATTTTTTTATTTTCCTCTAAACAGAGAATTTTTAGAGAACCCTTTTTTGGAGGAGACTGCCTTTATACCTGCTTTCTCCCCCAGTGCTTGATGTCCTCTAAAGAGTCATGAAAATCCTCACCTTGCTTCAGACTTAAAAGAGCCTCCCTTTTTAGCCACAGTCCCAGTTGAGGAGAAGATTCCATCCTTTCCGCTGCAGAGCAAAGAACATTGGCTTGTAATTGCAAAAGCCTTTCCGTGCCAGCTCTCCCCTCACCTGTGCTATTCTCAACTAGTGTTTCCTTTAAGCTCTCCCTATTTGTTCCCACCATAGCAAACATTCAGAATGGAATCATGGTTGTTTGTTCCACATCCTCATGAGCTGCCATTGTTTGAAGCAGCGGTGGACAAAGGCTTGGAGAGTTAAAAAAAGAACATTTGACTGTAATCTTTGGCAGTACAGTAGAGCTGGAAATCATACTTCTAAGCATACTGTTTATCGGGATATATTGTAAAGTAATGAGTTAGGGCCTCCTTTAGCACTCTCAAAACAAGGCATGTATGATAAACTGTCCTGCTATCTCTTTATTTCCCTTTTTCTGCTCTTCCCCCTTCCCAGAACAGTGCTAGCTTCAGATATTGTCTGGTGATGATTGCTCTATATGCCAAAAAACTTTCAGTGATACAACAAGGGGATGTTCTAAGCAAGTAACAAGGTGTCTCCAGATGACGATTCCTGAGGAGCCTGAGAGCGTCCTTTATATCTGCTTCTGTCAGACCAATGCTTCCACACCAAAACAAAAGGAGTTTTAACACTTCCCAGTGAGAGCCTGAGGGGATGTGGAGGTGCACAGCAGCTCTTGCCATTGAGCATCTGAGCTTGGTAATAGGACTGCAATGTTCAAGCTGTTGGTGAAGGACTTTGAACACAGCTGGAGCAGATGGAAAAGACATTTACCTTGGTGCTGTTGTGACAGGAGAGCTTTTCTGCAGGGCTTGGTTTTTTAAAAATCTTTGCTTTATATTTTATTGAGATACTTCCTATATTAAATCAAATGGGCAACTACATCAATTCAGGCATGTAGCTTCCAGAAGCAGTCCCATAGTCACAGGGGTTTCTCTCTGCATTAACATATCCATGTTTGAAGCTAGGCCATCTCAGCACATTATAGAGCAATGTACTGTATAATTTAACAGAGAACAGAAATGGTACAAAAGAAAGAACTACAGTATGTGAGAGAAGGCAAGGAAAACCTATCAATAAAAGCCTTTAAAATATTACCTTTCCCCCAAAGTCTACCAGAAGAAAAACCTACAAGCCCTACAATCTGCAAACAGCCCTCAACACCCAGAAACCACGTAAATCTGTGTCACTTTGAGGTCTACTGGCAGCAGCTTCCCTCCAGTTCTGAAGAATTCAGGAATCCAAAGGCTGTTTGAGAACTGAGGCAGGAGTACATTTATAAAGACAAACATGTTATATAAAATACATCTGTACGGTCTGGTGGCCAGGCTTGTTACCTGTGGTTTGGTATAGTGTGAAAGGTGAAGTCCATGTGATGTGAACTGAAGCCAGCCCTACAAAGTTAAAATCACCTGGTAAAGCAAATGTTTTTGCCAGCTGCCTCCAGCTGCAGCCAATACAAAAGATTTTTAAAGGAAGACAAATATGTCTGAATGCTGCCCTTGACTCAGTGTAGTGGGTGACAGATATTTCAGGAATTCTTCCACGGTAATATTTATGATTATTTCAGAGTGCACCTGTAAAGATCTAGGATATCAGAAGTTTCAGGTGTGTCCTCTCATGTGCCTCCTAGGAATCCCCTGCATCCTAAAGGAATTGGCTGGCTGAAAGATTTACAAAAGGGCCCGTTCTGTATGGCCTCTGCTGTCCTCAGCCAGAGCAACTGTTCTGCTGGTATTCTCTGTGCATGAGCCCACTGGGAACCTCTAGGAAAATCCTGCCTTCCCCCAGCTAGCATGAGTAAGTGCTGGAGGCACTTTCCTGTATGTATTGACGCTATGTCTTTTGAAGCTGAAGCTCCCACAGTGTATAAAGGCTGTATCCCTCCCTTTGATGCCAAATGAAGGCTGAGGTCACTGTATTTGACCTCAGTAACTCAAGGTTTGAAATGGAACAAAAAAGAGTCAGTAACCACTAGAAGTGGCCCATGAGGTCTGATCTTGTGTAATACAATACTCCATGAAAAGAGCTTCCACTGATGCCAGAGCAAAAAGAGTGTGACATACAACATGGGCAATCTCAATTCTTCACAACAGAGAACTGGGACAAGCATATCTGTAGAGAGACTCAGAGATAAACATCTCCTCCTATCCCATCTGTAAACCCCTCCAGTGTGATGAAATTGCCACTACTGGTCTAGTAACAGAATGTCTAAAGCCATCTGGCAAAATTAAAGTGAGTAAGATTTGCTCCTTTTTGCAAAGGAAATGTCCCTGCACCAAACTCCACAGTGCTTCTAAACTACTTTACATGGAAGAGGCTCATAAAAGGCTCCCTTCCCCAGCTTCTGACAGAGTAACTAGCAGTGCTGGCTTTCATTTCTTGAATCAATCATTCTCATCTGGGTGGTGATGCTTCTCTGGGCTGTGGCACTATGCCATCCCATTTTCCATAAGCCAGCGTGCAGACGCAAAGAGTCTGGATTGCTGGCCAAGTGTTGAACCAGGAGAAAATCAGCAGGTCTAATGTTGCAATTATTGATATTGTTTTAAAGCAGTCTAGCAAATACAGTGGAATCAGCCCTGTCACCTCAGTCAAAGCAATCAAAAGAGTCATTAAAGCTTAATAAAGTTGAATGATACACCTTTTGCTGTAATATTTTCAAATAATTACCTAAGATTTAAGCTGCTTGAGAGCTTAAACCTAGGCAGAAGTGAGAAGAAGGATTGAGTCTGAAACCAGAGCTACCTCCTGCCCCTACTGACTCCTAAATCTTCTACTTTTTATTCCTGCTCATTCTGCTTTGCAGTACTGAGAGTTTCAAGCTTATTCTTGCTGAACACTGTAGATGTTCAAGCAGTTGCAAAACCCAGATAGTTAAGATCTCATCTCCAACAAACTCCCATCAGACCATGCATCCTTATACCCAGCCAGCAGCAAATGTCCAACATCCCAATGCTTTTGGGGAACATGACAGTGCCATCACGCACACAGTGCACAGTGCTGCACAGACACATGCAGATGTGGAAGCTAGCCAAGTGCCACCTAGGGCGTGGACTAATGCAGGTCTTCTCATTTTTTCTGTCTGGCAGGTGTTTACTTCCACATGTTGATTAAAACTTGGAACAGCTTTCTGCCCAGAAGAGGATATAGCTGTGCACCTTGATTCTCTGGTACAGCAGATGGTAACAGCAACTGTTGTGGTGTGTTCAATGGTTAGATGTTTCCAGAGCCTCTGTTCGCTTCTTTGCTTGGCTGAATCCCTCCCTCTTCATGAATATTCAGTTTTAAAAGAGATTTTTTTTTTTAGAAGGGGGAAAATATGGCACAGATAACCTCCTTTTTTCTGGTGACCACAGTTAAAGATAGGTCCTTATTTCTATCTGCAAGGGCAACAAAGACTCAGCAAGTTAGCTATTATATCTGCATATTAAATAAAAGGCATTCACTGTCAGCAGAGAGTGTACACAGCTACTTCAGTTCAGCTGATACACAGTCATTAAGCTGTAGTAACTAATTTACTTGCAATTGTTTCTCCAAGCCCTAAACCAGACCCTTACAAACAGTTGATGCCATACCTTCCTTTGCCTGGCACAGAAGGAAGGACTAAGACACTGATTTATCAGAGGCAGGAAAAACAATTTTGGCTAAAACCTGAACAGTTAAAAAGTACACCTTAGATCCCAGCTAGGCATTTCAGCTTTTTATCAGCCCAAACAAGAACGGAGTTCATACAACACTTTGGTCATGGGGTCAAAATATAGTTTTCATGTTTTTCTCACTGTTATGTGTTATCCTTGGTGATGGATCAATGGACAATGTCCCTATTATCTATCTCACTCTCATGGAGATTTCCACCAGAATAAATTGTATGTGCTTCCATTGTGGCCAGGATGAAACCATATTTCTTGTAAGGAGTCTGTCAGCAAGATGAGCTTTTCAACATTGAAAGTCTGCACAGTGTTTACCAAGCAGTGGGACCAGGCATCTTGATTGAGACCAGCCAGCTTATCAGCTCCACAGCACCCCAGGGTGGGCAAGGGTCAGGCATATGTCCAGACCCTGGAGTACAAATCAGCATTGTAGTGATGAGTCCAGCTACTTTGATAATACTTGTAACATACAAGGGCTAAGAAGTGACTGAAGAGCAGATGGAGTGGCTCCTTCAGACCCCATCTCAGCCATTCTGCTGTCACTGAGGCACCAGCCTGACTGGGTATTACTAAAGCTGTTAAAGCTCTTTCCTCTCATTAATGGGAAGTGATTCAGAACTGCTTTGCTCTCCTCTGAGTGAAGTAAAGAAAGTTTGTGGAGAAAACAGGCAACACCTTGTTTTATTTCCTGATGGCTCCACAAAAGTTTAAGAGGCTGTGAAAAATGTTCTGCTAAGAATGAGAGAGGATTTGGCTTTAAATCACCCTGATAAGATGCTTTAAATCCCTAAGCTAGATGTAGGTCAGATGTATCTCTCTTACACAGGGCAATCAGAATTCAAATGTGAGGTGTTTTTCTTTGAGAGCTGTGCATCCATTCTGCCACTCCATGGTTATCTCATGTTTGTGGTATTGGACTGATAATGCAGAACACCATTCTCCCACAGGGACCATGCGCTCCTTGACCCTTGGCCAGAGAACCCTGCTTTTCACCAGGCAGACGGTATCTTTACGGGTAGGACAGAAAATCCCTTTCTGGGGAAAACTGGTGCCTGAAATTTCAGACTTTTGTGTTAAGACAGAACTAAAATACAGCCATTTAATTCATACAGGAACTAAAGTAGCACTTAAATGAATGGTAGTTATCTAGCTTTCCAGTGATGAGTTACGTTCATTTTTGGAAAGCACTGCATTCAGCGTGAAAGTCTCTTAAGCCAGCCTCTGAATGCATGCATTTCAACATTTTCAGTGCCTAAATATTTGTCATTTCCCACTCAGGGATGCTGACATGGCATGAACATTCTGCAGACATTCCCTGAAATTGCAGTCTGGGGACATTCAGCAAAAAGCTTAATCTGGGTAATAGAACCAACCATGCCTGTGCTCTGATGGTTGAATCAGCAAGAGGAAGGTTTAGGTCCATTGTTCCCACACAATGTTTTTGGTTTTTTTTTTAATGTTGTATGGCATGTGACTCTGCCAACTATTTGCAGAGTAAAAGCTGTTCTAGAGCAGTTTTAGGGTTTGCTCTTCATTTACAAATGTAGGGAAAGGCAGCAAAAACCCGCTGAAGGTGGTAGTCCAAAATTAGAGCTTAGGATCAGCTTCTCAGTTCATATTCAGTGAGGGGATTTGCTGAGTAGCTTGTCTCCTTGTACCTTGGTTTTCTCCGTACAATGGGAGAAACACCTAACAGCTCCCATAGCTCTGACTTTGATGCTGTTCCAGCACATTTTACTTTCTTTTCTCTCACCAGGAGACAGAACATCTTGTTGAATAGAGATAGCTATTTTGGCTTGTTTACCTCCATTGGAAGACGCATAGAAAATGCAGAGTTGGGAGATTCAGCAGGAATCCTTGCTGATAACCACCATGAAAGGGAAATAATCTTGATCCCATAGATAAGTGACCACATTGTGCAAAGTGCCTGGAAATCCTTGGCCAAGCAACAGCAGAAGGGTAGCATAGAAGCATTCCCGCTGCTCACTCAGAACTTTTCCCTATGATTTTGCCTGTTTTTTTCAAGAAGC
Organism: Chlamydotis macqueenii; assembly: GCF_036417535.1. Lineage (NCBI taxonomy): Eukaryota > Metazoa > Chordata > Aves > Otidiformes > Otididae > Chlamydotis > Chlamydotis macqueenii. The sequence goes on along the minus strand of NC_141560.1, from coordinate 45,381,136 downwards.
AAAGACAGCTCTGTGAGATGCCAGATAATTTACCCAGGCAATTCCACAGGAACAGAGACAGTTGCACTAGGAATTGCACGCCCAATATTTACATTCCAGGAAGAGATGAGAAGAGAGACCTTAGCAGTGCTCCCCATCCCTGCCTCTTCCTATGTCCTGAGCTTCCATATAGTGGTGTCTGTATATTTGACACAATCCAGAAAATGTAAACAGTTAGTTTAAAATAAGATAGAAAGCCTCTAGGGGCATGATGAAATAGAAACATCATAGATGGCTGCACTTATGATGTATGTTCACTTAGTAAAGGATGCACAAAGATGAATGCAGTGGCTTTTTTATCACTCACTACGTGTACGTGAACGACTTGATGAAGTGCCATGAGCATGATGTGCCACTTGACAGCAGTCTGCAGAGACTGCACACTCCAGTACGCCATGAAACCAGTTGTTTTCATCTAGGGGGCATGTTGCACCCTTGATCTTATGGTCTACAACAGCTGTACTTTTGTATTGTGGTGTAACACCCAAACACCTACCCAGCCGCTTGCTCACTCCCTCCCCCAGCAGGACAGGGGGGAAAAATAGGAAGAACATGAATGAAAACAGGAATGAGAAAGCTCATGGGTTGAGATGCAGACAGGGAGACTGCTTACCAATTACTGTGGTGAGCAAAACAGACTTGACTTTGGGAAATTAATTTATTGACAATTAAAATAAAAATGTAACTGTTAATTTGGGTAATGGGAAACAAAAAACCCCAAACATTAAACCAACACCTCTCATCCCCTCTTGCCCAGGCTCAACTTCACGCCCTCATTCCAGACTCCTCTACCCTCCCCAGGCAGACCAGGGGGAAGCAGAACCCCCTCATCCTCCTCCTCTGGCCTTGGTGTTCCCTCTGCAGTTTCTCACTCTTTTTGCTCCCTCCTCTCTCTCTGTGGCATTTTCTGCCCTTTCTTAAATATGTTTTGACAGAGATGCCACCCATTAGGCTGATGGGCTCAGCTGTGTCCTGTGGTGGGTCCATTGTGGAAGTGGCTGCGCCTGCCTGTGTCCAGCATGTCCTGACCTCTTCCCACAGAAGCCACCCCTGCAGCCTTCTCCTGCCCCACTACCCAAACCTTGCCACCTACAACTCACTTCATGTATGCTGGATATTTTAGATCACCAGCCACTAGAAGTACCCTGATGGCTGTACCAGTCCCAGGAAAGGTGAGCTGCATTTGCCCTGGCCCTCCCCTGTTTGCTGGGGAAAAAATTTCTTCCTGCCTCTAAGTCCTGTCACGAGGTAGTGCATGGGAAGGAAGGACTCTGGAGCTGAGAAGCTGGCCCTGGGAGTGAGGTGAAGTCTTTTGGTCACAAGGTTTTTGTGGTTTTTTTTTTTTTCTCCATACATTAACATTACCAGAGCCATCCTCACTGGTTGCTGGATGATAATTTCATTATGTGGAGTCATAATTTTGTGTGAGGAGTAGCCTCAGCAGTGAACCTTCGAGAGAGAAAGCACAGAAGACTGTGTGCAAGAGATGATGAATCCAGTGGAGCGAAGTAGGGTGGAGACAGGAGAAATATGCCAGTATCCTGAAGGGAAGGACGACTGGCAAGCTTTTTCCAAGTTGCCTGGTAGCAAATGTGGTAGGATGACCCACAGGTGCTTGAATCTACTGGGAAAGAAGCCTGAAGACTTACTGGCATTTGACCCTTGGATCCCCGATGGGTACATTTATCCTCTTACGCTTCTTCTTCAACCCCACTTCCTTTTAGCCCGTTCTTAACCCACCCTTCCAAAGTTATCACATCCCTCCAACCACCATGATTTCCTTGCCATGCTGTATCATGCTCATCTCTTGGCTGGCACTTCGGCTGTAGATTTTTGGGGCAAGGGGAAGTTGTGAGCAGCGTGATGCAGAGAAGGGAGTCACGGTGCACATTAGACTTCTAGAGGGTGCAGCATTATAAGGAAGAGACGAATCCAAACTCCCTGTCGCTCTGCATTCCCTTATCCACACACCGGGGTCTACCACATTGGTCTTGAAGACCTTGTCACCTTTAACTTCAAATTCATCAGAAGAGCAACCCAAACACAGTTTCTAAACTGAATGTGCATGGAAGAGCAGCACTGCCGAGAGAAAGCAGCCTGACAGGCTGTGGCTGGCAGGTAAATGAGGGAAGCAAACCTGGCCCATTTGGAGCTCTGTTAAGCTCTTCTGTCAACCCAAACCCCGCAAATGCAATGGCATGTTAGTGGCGAGGAAACAGTAAATCACTTTTTTTCCACCCTGAGCTACAAGCCGCGGCAATCAGACCCCTGGGAATTCCAACTTCTTCTCCAGCTCAGCTGGAAGGATTAATGTGGCAGACGTGAGGGGGTTCCGCTTCAAATCCCAGCTCCCTTGCCTGCCTAATTACTTCCATGTGTATTTGTGGAAGGCTGCGCGTTGTCTGGGGTCTGCAGGTGGCATAGTGACCTTTGTGCTATAGGTGGGTTTTCCATGCTTCGCCATATGTTACACGAATGAGCCAAGCAGTCAGAAAGCAATTGTAAGCATCCAGGGCCAAGCAAGCCCTCTCTGTACAGTGACTGATGGATTCTGTTCCTCTACCCTCACTTCTCCCTTTATGCCTTCTCCAGCTGTGAAAGAAGATGGAATTTCTGGCCTTAGTTTATAATGTTTAATTAAAAAGAAAAACCTTTATGGAAAGATAGCTTGTTTCCACAGCTTTGATGTTGGTGCCTCTGGGAAATAAATGAGTTGGAAGTGCACTCTGGGTAACAAAATGGGAATGAGCAATTTCAAGCATTCTTGTGAGTTTCTCAAATCTCAAAATCAGTAGAGCCAGATCAATGCATTTTCCCAGTGAATTCTGTTGTGCTTGGTACACCAGTACTGCTGATTGAATTCCTTTCTCCAGCTCCCTTAGAAGGCCTTTCCAGAAGTCTCCTCAGATATATTTTACCTTGTTTTCAGTGAGGCAGCTGCATTGCTGGGTGAGTGCTCTGCAGGGAGCGTTGTGTTTACAGGGAAAAAGAAGCAGCGGTAGGTGCAGAAACCTGCCCATCCGTGCTCCCAGGGAGCACCCTGCCACAGGGGTAGAGTCCAGCTTTGCAGGAACTTCTAATGGTTCTTTACTCTGAATGTAACTGGGTAGTGCAACAGGAATTCCTCTTTGGTTTTTGCCCTTTATCTTTTGGGGGGGGGTTGACAGAAAAAAAATTAAATCTGGTATTTTAGAGAATATGGAAAACCTGTCAAGGGCTTTTGAGGGAAAGGAAGTGGCTCAAAAGAATGACTCATCTCAGAAGTTTGGAGTGCTGGCTACTGGTTCCAGTGGGATAATTCACATCCACCACTCAGAGATATGTATGTTCTGCCTTACATTTCAGGTAGCCAGGAAGAGAAAACATGATAACTTCTAATCTGTGTTTTTCAGCAGTTTCGTCAAACATGTTCTGCTAAGATCTCTGGTCTAGCTTCAGAGGATTTCTTTTTTTTCACGATTTTGTTAAATTCACCTAAGACACATGTTATACACTGCAAAGAGATGTATAAAGGGAATAGATTCACTGGCTTTGAGTCTTCCTGGAATGAATGCTTGCTCCTGGCTCTTGCCTCCTTCCTGCTGTTAGATTGCCACCAAGCAGGACAGAATCATATACGGCTGAATAAGAAGCCACTGCCCACTGTGGCAGGAGAGACTAGCCACAGGACACTTGGCATGGATGCCGTGCTGTCTGAACGATCACATGGAGGAAGCCTTTTGGGATGGGCTATGCTAAGGAGGACTAATTTTGTTTATTAGTGTCTTTTCAGCCCTGACAGCTACCCAGCTGCATAGCCCTGGATTGAAATTCCTGTATGTGTTACTGTCCTTCAGTGTATCTCTGGAATGTGTCCTTGGTGCACTACACAAGAGCTGTCTCCAGGCAAGGCACCATCCCTGCAGACCTTGTGGCAGTGTTGTTCCAGCCCTCTCACACTTATGAAGCACCAGAAAGTCTACCTAAGATGTCCTGCCTGACTTACACTATTCTCCATCTGCACCCCAAAGAAAAAAAGGAGCTGGGATCTCTGAGTCCTTGGCCTTTTCCAATGCTCCCCCATCACATCTCTGCTGGGGCCTGTGGGGTATGGCCACCCGCTCTTGCTTTCCTCTGTCTCTGTGTCCTGTGTGCTGGCATGAGTTGTGCCCAGTTTCTGCTGGTTAAAAAAGATGGGGTGTGGGAGATGGGTCTGAACAGATGTCAGGAGTGTCCGGCAATTTCTGACAACCTCAACTCGCTGCACGACACACAGTGTGAGAGGGGGGTTCCCAAACAAGTCTGTGCTATGATGGCAATAATAGGTGCAGCATCCATGGCTGTGCCAATCTGCTGGCAAGATGCCTCCACTCTCCTTGTCGTAGCTGCGTTCATCCTTTGGGCAAGTCAGGTAGAGAATCCCCCTTTGACATGGGATTTCTTCTTGCTGGTATGCATCCTAGGGCAGATGTAGCTGATCAGTGGGCCCCATAAACGGGACGCTGACAACTTCCCTGTGGTATAAGAGAAAAATCTTCGCCTATGGAGTGGTTGAAGTGATTCAGAGTCCTCCAGACAAGGTCCTGTGGTTTCTGCTGTGATGGTTTACGGAAGAGCTTCAGCTAGTGTGGTCTGCCCAGACTGCACGTGATGATACTGTGCGCTGCCGCGCATGGGGAAATCGGTACCAGTCAAGGTCACACAAGCTTTCTTCCCTAGGACTCCAATTGAGGCACTCTCCCACTTTTCCTAAAGGCTCAACAGTGGGGACAGTCAGAAAACTGACCCAAAGCACACTGTTGGGTCATTGTAATGGTACATTTGATGCAGGCCCCGGTCACTGGTGCTCTCTGTTCTGCAGGGTGTCAGGCTCCCCGCTCCTCTTGCAGACCAGATGGGATCCTGATGATTCCCTGATTGTATTTGTGGGTAGGCTGAATCAGAGGGAACATACGCAGAGGACGGTGTCTGAGTAGATTAGGGCCGTTTCAATCCATTTGTTTTCAAACACACCATGTTTGGTTTGGGCCATGTGGGGTTTGTTTGATAAAGGAAGAACTGTGCTAATTGAATTCGCTGGGTCAATGGCAGTTCACCCAGGGGGGAGGGCAAGGACTCTGCCGGAGGGATCCGCTATTAGGCAGGAAACTGGGAGAGCTTGGCTTTTCATCCTGGCCGAACTCACGCGTCCTGGTACCCCAGTAAGCCTCACGTGACAGCGGGAAGCCCACTGCCTGAGAAACCCACTGCGTTGCAAAGGCTTTCACCTGATGCAGGAGGACAAAACGAGCTGGGGCTGTATCTCCGAGCTGCTTGTCCAGTTTGTTGGTGGCGAGGGAAGGACCAAAGCTGTCTGAAGAAACCTGGTAACCATTTCAGAGCCAGTCCCTTTTCCTTGCAAACTTTATCAAAAGGAGTCTGAGGGGCAGCGGCAGGTCCCCTTCCACACCCCCTCAGCACAAAGGCTCTGTACCCCTGTGCTAGTTGCGGCGAGGGTGAGTCAGTGAATGGAAAAATTCAGGAAAATGGGGAAGATAAAAAAGAATGAGTGTCTATATCGCAGACTGGAGATGAGATAACTATGACTAGAAGCAAGAGGTGATGCAAATAATTATTAAAAAAAAAATCAATGAGAATAGCAGCTTTCATTTATCTGCTGGAAATTGCCACAGGCTATGTTCAAGGGCAAAATCTATAGCTCTGCATGTGCATTCTGGTGGAGAATATTCCATCTGCCCCAGTAACCTCTCTTAATAGTCCCCACTGGCTTCAGGGAAGGCTGGCAGCATTGACTGAGCACGAGTCTTGTCTGATGTGATTGCCCTACAAATGGGAGGCGAGTGGAGGAGCAGCGGGGAGTCCCTAATTACTTCCACAAAATATAAATCCATGATGGCTTTGACAGCTTCTGGAGCTGATAGCAGTATCCCACTGCCTGGCACACCTCATGTCGGAGAACAGCTGACTGTAGTCCCACCACCAACACCACCGTCAATGCTTGGGGAGGAAAGCAAGAAGCAGGAACACAAGAACAGTGTGACATTTAATGGATAAATTGCCGATTAGCTACAGCAGGACTGGCCATACAGATTCTGAGGCTCTGACACTACCTGGATGTCAGTGAATAGCTGTGCCGTTCCTCCTTGGCCTGTGATTTGTGCTCGGTACCTAATGTTCCTGCAAAAGACATGGCCTTACATGTGCAGAGAGGATATCTTGTTATTGTAAAGTCACACTAGAATGTGAAGATGTTGGTCACCCATTCAGTAGGGACTCAGCCTCATTGAAGTGGGGGATTCAATTAATCTCCAGGACAAATCCTGGAAGATGGCAAGTCATAAGTCTGTCTTTCTTTTCCTCCTCTGTAATCGCCCTTTATAATCCTGCTAAAGGAAGCAAGCTTTAATGAACATGACAGATTGATGAGGAAACCCATTGTGAACAGAAAAACAACAGTTCCTTCTACCTATGTTTGGAGCTGGTCCATCTTCTTTGGGTACACTGGTATATTCCAGTGCAAATATACAGGTAGGGATAAATTGCTTTGGTGTAGTTCTAACTTGGATTCAAGCGACATATTGTGACAAAGCATTTGTACCAACTGATGGTCTCTGCAAGGCATGGTTGAGGCAGAACTGCGATATGTGCAGCAAATGTTGGTGTAGATACAGCCTAGTAGCTATCATGATACTCAGTGATGCTCAAGCATTAAAACAGGCTGCCTAGGGAAGTGGTGGAGTCACCATCCCTGGAGATGTTAAAAAAATGTGTAGATGTTGCATGGACATGGTTTAGTAGGCATCGTGGTGTTGGGTTGATGGTTGGACTGGTGATCTTAGAGGTCTTTTCCAACTGTAATGATTCTGTGATTCTGTGATGAAAGACAGTGGAAACTGGCTGGTATCTGCTGTTTGGAGAGCACTTCAGTGGAGCTCTAGGAGCAGCAGTTGTTTCCAGGTGATAGGATTAATGGTTGCTGGAATTCGAGATCAGGGTGCTATGGGAAGAGGGTCTTGCTATTCTTCTGAAGAAATTATTTTAGTAATGGCTGCTTTCCCAATACAGACAGGAATGCTCATGTCATCCATGTATTTAACTGGTTTATGGTTTTTCCTACAATAAAGGATTATTCATAATTTCACTGACCGAAATTAAACTAAACCACTGAATTCATGCAGCCTCTTGAATATGAATCTCATTCTGAATCTCACAGTTTGGACGCGTCTCTAATGTAGTGGAGTTACTTTAGTCTTTACTGAAACGCAGCTTCCTTTCTGTGAATCACGGTAGACTGGCAAAGCAGTGTTAAATGACACTCTGGCAGGAAGTAGAGAGGATAATATTTCACTGAAGGAAAATTGCAGGAAGTCAGTAGAATGTCTGTTATCTTAGCTGGAGCTGGCATTTGGCCTGCTTACTGAAGATAACACCTTTTTTTTTTTCCTCCAAGACTTGTCACTAGCTGCTTTATGACCATGTATTTTGATTTACATCTCACTCAGAACACCTCCAGCTGCAGAGCATCATCAGTGCCGGGGGGGGTGACTCAAGTTTTCACAACAGCATAGACAAAGTTGAATTTTTCAGCCCTCAAGATGAGGGACTGGTGCGAGACTGCTTTCTCCGCAGGCAAGAGAAGAGTAGCGGGAAGAGGTGCAACTGCAATTGCAGGCTGAAGGGCAAGGACTGGGGAACTGGGATTGCTACAGCTACTGCTACCAGACACCTGAGAGAGACATCAGGTAAGTGACTGCTGTGTCTGTTCTGAATAGCCCTGACTTCTGCCTGAGCAGCTGCAGCCACCACCAGCCTCCTCTTCCAGAGCCCCCGCGGAGACCAAGCGGGCAGCGTGCCGCTGTCCTAGGCAATTCCCGGTTTTGCTTAGTTCCGTGGCTGGCGTCACACTGGAGTTGTGAATTCTCATCTGGCGTAAAAGCAGAAAATCACATCTGACCCACAGCAATTGTTGAGCTCTGAATTTATTTTCCAAGGCCCACTCAGTGCTAGAAGCTGCTTGATTTCCAGGACCTAATGGGACTGCTGCTCCAAAAAGATGAATGCACAATGATCAGTTGGATATTTCTGATAATTTTTATCAGAAATAAGAAATAGTTAATTTTAGAACTTGTTGACTGTGGGTAGAGGTGCATTTTGTGAACTGCATACTGCCTGTCATGCTGAGCACTAAGGAAACACCACTCTTGCTTCATAAATAGTTGGTGGGGTTACCAGGGAAAGTTACTTGTTATGGGACATGCATTTATGCTACAGCTTGAAAAGTAAAATGGTTATATCTGCAGCTGATATTCTTGTAAATCAATTTATGACCAAGTCCCTGCTGACTTTGACAGGCTGCAATGTGAGCTTACAATTTTTCTTGGTGGCTGAGGGAAGTTGCCTTATTTCTCCCACAAAGATCTCTTGTGACCTTCATATCAGCCCATCTTGGATGACTGATTACAAAGAGTTTTGAAGTAGATGTTTTACTGCTTTAGTATTTTCGTTCCCACTCCTCTTCTGAACTCTTTTCCTAGTTTTATTTAACTTCTCTCCTTCTGTGTTGCCAAAACATCATGTGTGCATCTGGGAGGCATTCCAGCTTCCAGTTGCAGAAGTGGGTCACTCCTCATACGGGCACATTTATGGTCTTTTGCAGATGCCCAGGCTGTAAGCATAGCACTAGGAGAACCTAAGAAGTGCTGTCATAGCCTGTTGCTTTCACAGATTCACAGTATTGCCAGCCGACATAAACTTTTATTTTTGTTCTCTCTGCCTGTCTGTCTACAAAAAAGAGATCTTGTAATGATCGCCCAGCTGAGGATGAATTATTAATTTGAGATGCTGAAGGAGATTTGTGTCAGAGCCCAGCTTTGGATGGGTGACTTGCATGGAGCTTAAAAGCATCTCTAGCTCATCTCCCTGCCTCATTCCGCATTCTGTGCCATTTCTCTCACTGCCTCAGGGCAGAATGTTTCAGAAAGTTGGAGTGGGAATATTTTTATTCATCCTGTTACATGAAGTTAATCTCGTGTAGCAAAGCAGCTGTGTAATGTTTTGTATTAAATCTCATGTCTTCCCTTGGGTGTGATTAAAATTCAGGTGAAGGGTTGTTTTTTTTTTTTTAAATTTCCCCACTCCCCATGCTCTCCAGGGGCCATTAGGCTTCATGCTTAATAGCTTGCCACCCCCTTGCCTCTACTGGTCCTGCTGCACATGCAATAGCACTTCTGTGACTGATGGAGGGGGACGGCTCCTGCGTGAGCCATGCCCGTGCTGCACATTCGTGAAGCTCAGGTGAAGGGACGGCTGATCCCTGGCACACTGAATAAAGCCTTGGTTGGCAAATTCTGTGTTTGTCTGATTATAGCCCCGGAACACAGCGGATCCCAGTTGGAAGGAGACCAGCTGCTCTATCAATACCCTGAGCTTCCCAAAACTATTGCTTCACTTCAGTGGCTGCTTCCAAGAAAGACAGAGTTTCTGTTCTCATCCTTTCTAACATGCCATTGCTCTGCTTGCAACAGAGGTATTTGCCACCATTCTGTCAGGTTAAAGAGAAAAGCCCTTTCTGTCTGTCTTTGATCCTCCTTTCCCTTCTCACTCTCTGCTTCGTGTCCCTATCTGTGGAACCGAAATGAGATCACCTGGAAGACAACATAGAGACCTGGTAAAGAGTGAGTGAGGGTATATCACAGAGATGCATGGGGAAAAGTGAAGAATTAGAGTGAAAGTCTTGCAGAGAACACAATGGGGCTGGAGACAGTGAGGGAAAATGAGCCTAGAGAAAAAAAAAAGAGGAGATGGAAGCAGAAGAGAGGTTGTGAGACATGTACTGAGAAGGAGGGAGATGGAAATACACAGACTGGATTGCAGACTGCTCAGGAGCCCACACCTGAAGGCTTGCATATCTCCCCCTCCGCACCTCTACTAGAGCAATTGAAACTGTCTTAAAAGCAGTGCTGCAGACGCAGTTAGGAAACTCCTTAGTCTTGACTCAGCTGTTCATTTCATTATTTCAGGAAAGTCCGGTTAACACATTTTTCTTAATATTTCTAACTTGCACAGCCACTTCTGCGATGTGTTACAACAGCCAGGATCCCAAGTGCCAAAACATGGCATGAAAGGCTGCAGGAAGGGGCTGGTTACAACAAGAGGGAGGAGCAGGAAGCTTCAGAGCCTTTGCCAGGCTTTCCATACTTCTCAGGTTTCAAGGGTTTGCTGGATTCATCCTTCTGATAGACTGGAAGAGTGTCTTGAGGATCTTTCAACAGAATCTAGATTCTAGATCCATCTCTGAGGAAAGGAGGAGATGCTTCTTTTCTCTTGCTTTGTAAGCTTTTGTGATGTAGGTACAATAAGTTAATCTCAGTAGGTGGCTGAGGGCTTCTTAGCTAAGAGAATGTGTCCTTGGCATTATTTCATTGAAATCAGTCTGGTAAAACCGGGGGTGAAGTTGGCTCCAACTTTTAATAAATCCACAGTTTATCTCTTCCTGATAGGAAACAGCAGCTAGTAACTCACAATGCTGTTTAAAACATTCACAGCAGGAACCAGTCAGATAAGGGGCTCACATAGTTCCAACCTGTGTTCCACAGCGGCCTACAAGAATCCAGTTTTAAGCTGTAAAATAACCATATTTGGACAACAGTCATTTTGACTAATGAGTGTTCAGCCAGCGAAAGGCTTTTCATCTTCAGGTACAGAAACCTCATGTCTGAAGGAGCTGATAGAGGTGGATCCTGTGGTTTGATCACAGGTTAGGAGCCCTAAATTCTAATCCTGATGCCCACTTGGGGAAATTACTGTGTATCCCTGGCATTCATTTGCTCTCACTTTTAAAAATGGGAGGCTGATTAATTAGTGCCTGGTGAAGGGTTCACAAGGATGGTGCATTTCATTACTACACTTCAAAAAATAACTGATCTTAACCTAGCACCAAGTCTGCCTCAACCCCACCCCACAGCATTCAGCAGTCTCACAGCTCCTATACCCAGCATGGACGCTCCATTCACTTACAAGTTCCCTTTTGTTGACAAAAGGACAGGGCTGCCTTACACACACACAGACAGAAGGACTCTTGAGATTGAGGAAAAAGAAGCAAAACTTGTGCAGTTTTGTTTATGCCCTGGCTGTGTGTATGCTTGGAAGGGGGGTGAATGACAAATGGAAAGAGCTTCTGGGGACAAAAGAAAGCTGTGTACTTTTCGAAAGCTATTCCAATGAGGTTATAGTAGCATCACCATCCACATTGCTTCATGGACTTGGTAAGATGTGACATCTCCATCTGTTATTGGAGATCGGTCCAGATCTTAAAAGGTACGTCCACTTAGGGCACTGAATTTGATCGCGGAAAATGCTGGGATCATGTGTGATGTCCAGCAACATTTACACCGTGCAAAGTGAGTGCCAGTCATAATGCTCCAAGTCACTGACACTGCATTTTACAGCCTTCTCACAGTCATTGTACACCGCCATGAGTGTTTATCCCGCTGTTTAGAGAGTAGTCAGTCCAGCTTTCTGGTTTTACTAAAATTCTATTTTATGTGATACAAGGAAAAACTTTAGGTCCTTCCACACCGAAGGTCATAACTTCAGCACTCTCCCAGCTAACCTGGTATTGCCCGTGTAAACCAACTTCTGCAGAACGGGGAGCGGTTTTGCCGTAGGACACCATGCTGCCTCCTTTCAGCTAAGGGCCCAGTGGGATGATGGGTTTGGAGTTCTGATGATGCGCTGCTTTGTTTTTTCTCCTTAACCACGTTACACATTCCTTGGAAGAATTTGCTTGGATAGGTTCAAGGGGAGCTCTCACCACTTTTCTGGCTAGGGATCCCTTTTTACGCAATGACATTAGGATCCTTTGCTTCGGCTGGCTCCCTGGAGGGAGTCATCTAGGGAGAAGGGAAGCAGTGAAATAATTTGATGAATGGCATCAACTTACATCCCCCAGGAGGATTCCATATGTTTTTAGCAGATGTTTAACAAGCTGTGGCAACACAACTGGCTGTGTTGAAACAAATTGCAGGCTGACCATCTAACTGTTGTCAGAAGTGAAGTTTTCAACACTTCCATCTGCCCCCTGGCAGTTACTGCTTTCCTCTGTAGGTATCTGTGAGCTAGGGACCCTGTCTTTGTCAGAAAAAGCAGGAAGAACTCCAATTGTCCAATAAAGTGTTATTTAATTGGAACATCTCAAGGAACAATAAACCCTGAAGCTATGTTTGTTAGCTTTCTTTTTTTTTAAAAAAAAAAAAAGGAAAAAGGTGCTTTGTAAAATCTTAGAGAATAAAAATAGCTTCAGGATTTTAGCATCAGTTGGAGTTCTAAAAGTGCATTTGAGCCTCCTCCCTTTGTGTTACAAGAGAAATGCAACTGCCAAGAAGCGTCAAAACATTTGAGGATTGATGTTTGGATGAGTAAGGCACTTGTCTGGGATCCAGGATCTCCCAGCTCATGTCCTGGAGCTGCCACAGACCTCTAGTACTCCTTCAGCACTCACTCTCCGTGCCTCAATTTCCCATTTGTAGATGGGGATAACTGTTCCTCTGCGTTTGTCTCTCTTGTCATAGTTAAACGTGTAGGGGAAAGGGACTGCAGGGTTTCCGTACAACGGGGGCCTCCATTTTGCCTGTCCTCAGTGAGAGTTACTAAAAAGGTTATGGGAAACGAAGTTTGTTTCCATGTAGAGTTCAAGAAGTACAGAGAAATCTCAGCTGCAGATTTCAGAGGAAACATGAACATTGAGAACTTTCTCAAAGGATGTGCAGTTGGAAATCTTAGATTTTGGCATAAGCTCCACTTTAAGAAACTTAAGGGAAAAAAAGCAAATAGTGGACAGGATTTTTTTGGGTTTTTTTTTTTTTTAGTTCAGGAATGTACAGCTTTACCTGTTGTTAGCAGTGGAGATGGCTATCATCTTAAATATGTTCATTTTGCTTTAAAAGTATCCCTTCAATGCTGAATATTATAATTACTACAAAGAATTCTCTTAATTGAGATTTTTCTGGGCAGAGTCCAAGGGTTCATTCAGTCATTGCTTCTGCAGTTTTGTTTTTCGGCACCTCTGCCAGTTCTTCTGTGTAATCTTGCAACTTCAAAGACAAGGAGGGAGGTGGGCAGGAAAGCATTTAGGAAAATTATGTCTACCTATTAGAGTATCTCAATGAGCATGAAATGTTATTAATGGGTTGGATAATTTTGAGAAGAGCATGTCTTTTGCCCTAGAAGCCTGCTTTCCATCTTGTGGTCTGTAGGTCTGAGAGACGTGAGAAGGTTGTATGTGAAATGACAATAAAACATGCTTTTTCACTTAAGAAAAACATAAATGTGTGTTACTGTGTGATCAAGTAAATACAGAAACAAATTTGGGAAAAATAAATCTGTAAATGAATATTCAAAATGCAGCTTCGCTCTTGTTTAAAGAAAAAAAAAATTACTATAGCAAAGCTGCATGAGGGCCTGTGATATTTTTTTTTTCCAAAATGTCAGTTGGATGAAAATGATTGGGAAATGCTGATATTGACAAAGAAACCAACTCATAAACAATTTAGCATCAGTTTTCCCAGCTGAGCCTGGGAAAGCAAAACTGGGTTGAAAAATACACTGGCAAGGTTTTAATTATGATTTTAATAACGAAGCTTGAACAAACCTCTCGCTACCAGTACATCAACTGCCCCTCATGCTGTTTTCCCAGGCCTGATGGAGGGGCCCTGGGAAAACAGTCTGATAGCAGATGAGTGAGCATACTGATCAGCGTAACTTCAGTCAGCGCTACACGCGCTTGACATTTCTGAAAAACAAGATCGCTTACATTGCCGGCTTTATCTGGGAGCAGGTGATCAGGTTCAGACAGTCCGTTTGTCATCTTAAGCTCTTTGTAGCTAAGACCTTGTTTATTTTGCGCTCTCAGAAGTGCCATTCAGTCTCATGGCAGAGTTAATAACACTCGGTGATTTCTGCTGAGCGCAGATTGCTCCTGGAATGTGCCTTGGTTGTCTGGAAATAGGCTGGTACCCAGGTTCCAACACGCAGATGCCAGAGAGTTTCCCTCTGCCCATCTGCCGAGGCAGGCAGCCGGGTGGTCTGTCGGTCCAGCGCTAGGAACCACCGCCAAGCTGGATCATGGTTGGATTCCTGCTTTGCCCGCCTTCACAGCAAATTGGAAAAGATGTTAGTAGAACTACAGAGAGAAAATAATAGGAAAAGAAAGGAAGCAGTCTGAAGGCAAAGGAAGTGGGAGGAAAGCTGGGGAGGCTGGGGAAAGAAGCAACAGGGAAACTGTGGAGTTGAGAACTAGGATGTGAAGCACAGCCAGGAAAGGGTTTGTTAAGTTATGGGTTAGCTGTGTGGCGTGAAATTCAGTTCCCTCAAAACCCGAACAGTTAGACCAGTGAGGAACCTGCCCCGATTTGTTCATGGCTTCCCAGCATTGCAGTTTCTGCTTCTGAAAACTCGAGCCTATCAGCAGTGTAATGGAGAGACTATTTGGGTTCGGATACGTATGATGTAATATCCAAGGGACGGACCCTTCAGACAGTGGGAGGGCTGCAAGTCCAGGCACTTCTGAAACAGGAGAAAGTGGTTTTAGTGTGTTGGGCTAAAGCGTGGAAGTATTTCCTTGTTCTGGTTTCATTTCAGTGATGTATTTATCAGAAAACAAGTAAAACAGCCCTCTCACTAGTTTATCTATGGTAAAATTGGTTTTACCCAAGGTTGCTATTATGCTTTAGGTTCACAGAGGATATACTATCTCCTTTACACATAACAAAGAAAGTAAACCCCAGCTTTAAATGCAAAACTCAATTCAGTGCTGGCTGGGATTCACAAAGCAGTTCCTTCATGACAGTGAAAGCACTATAAACTGGGGAAGCTCATTTTCAATAGTGGCCCCTTAAATTGCAGAGTTGAGCATGTAAGAGCACTATTGTGTCTATGCGAGCATGTGGAAGATGTGAAAGCCGGGGTCACTGATAGTTGACTTTTGTTCATTTACAAACCAGTTTCATAGAATCAGGATGGAAAACAGAAAACACATACAAGTCTTAGGATACATTGCCCTGTACTTCTTTTTTTTCCAAAATATCAAAATAATGATGTCACTGGAGGTGGGGGGAAGCAGTTGCTGGAAAAATGCCAAGAGTGTCCCTGTTGAGGAAGGGATCTTGTCTATAGAACCTGGAGCCGTTTAAAACTGGGGTGTTTTGGGCAGGATTAAGCCCACTCAGTTTCCTAGAAACCCTCTGTGTGAGATCTGTGCATTAGGCCACAGAACAGGAGTGGGAATCGGGTGGCTAAGCAGATACACACACATTTTCGTGGTTTATTCACCAGGTACACAGCAAAATTGCCTGGCGTGTGGGGTCCTGAACTGGTCCTGCGACAGTGCAGAGGTGAATGTGTGAGAGCGTTATGGGGGAGTGCAGAGGGAGGACCAACAGAGCCTGGTTTGACAGGTCTGCAGAGCAGAAATGCATTCTCTGCCTGAAAGAACTGCTGCTCCAGGGGTATGACAAGCCAGCCTCCCGGAAAATAGCACTCTGAGTCCTTTGCGAAGGAATCGAATGAGGAACAAGGCTATTACCTCGTGTCAAACTGTGTCTAATAAATAAATGGAAATCCCCTACTCTGCCACAAAGACCAAGGAGAGGTAGGATCATGCTGTGAAACAAATAAATGAATAGTGAAACAGAAATGGAAAAACATGGGCCCAAATGTTACAAGAAAATACCAGACCTTGAAATGATTGCCTGTCTTAAGCAATAGGCTGTAACAAAACATACGGCGCAAATATGCTCTGGTTGTGTGATCTAGTTTTGCTGTTACACAGAAATGAATTTGGGACCATAACTGTTAAATTCTATGCGTATTTCCCTATTTTTATATCACATTAAGAAAAAAAAGGAAGCCAACGCCAATTAATATCTGCACCTGGGGAGCCTTGTAACTGTTCATGACCAGATATATGGGCCATTAGCAGAGATATTTATGCAGAGATGCTGGTGCATCTTTTTTTTCCCTCTGCACTGCACTGTTACACGTTCACATTGTCTCTTGTTCTTCTACTAAGCTTTGAGGGTCCAGATCTGCATCCCCCATCTTGTAGGGCATCATGAAATAAACAGGACTTCTTGTTAGCACAAGGACCTGTCTGCATCGGACCACTTGCAAGATCTGGCCCTTGCAAGATTGCACACTCCTTGGTGCTATCCCTGCTGTTATATGTGAGCACGGCGTCCAATTTACTAACGCCCTTGCTCCTGAGCTATTGATTGTTACTGAGAGTAAACAGCGTTACTTCTGCACATGTTTTCCTCCCTCAATTTCTTTCCCTCCAGCCCAGCAAGTACTTTTGTGAGCACCAGGACCAGCAAAGTGTGATTTCCTGAGGGGACAGTTGAGTTGAACCCCCCGGTAGATTCGCTAGTGTCTGTAGGATGCTGTTGGACTCAGGATATTGTCCTGTATGCAAGAGCAGTCAAACAGATGACCTCTCCTAGGCAGTTATCTGTTTTTCTGAAATTTGTAGTTGTCAAACTTAATTGTTTAACTGGCTCAGAAGTTACTGGCACGCACACAGAGCAGAACTGCACAGGCCGTGTTTCCTTAGGAAACCAGGCTTAGGAGGGTTGGCTTTTCCCGTGTCACCAACACAGGCTCGCCGTTGGGTTTGCTGTGCATTTTTTAAAGGCTTTCCAATCCCGCGGCGTTGTTCTTTGTCCGAAGTTTCTCTGGCAGACCTCCGAGCACATTTGGGCCGTTCTTGCTACTACACCGGCCAACAAGTGACCTCCTCCCTCTTTCTGGGTCCCTTTCTTTTGCATGCCAGGGATCACCCCCGGCCCATCAGGCGTGAGACGGGGAGCGGGCAGCTCTCCTCCCTCCGGTGCCTCCTGCCAGCTCAGGGGGGGCTCAGGACTCACCACCCGCCCCTGCTCCTCCGGCGCACGAGGTGCCGCTCCCGCACCCCCAGCCCAGGGACGCTACGGGAGGGGCGCAGGGGAGGGGCAGAAACGCGCCCTGCCGTCGAAGCAGCGCGAGGGGCGAGCGGGCGGGGCCGGGCCGGGCCGGGCCGAGCCAGGCGGGGGCGGGGAAGGGGCACGGCCGGGAGGCGGGGCCGGTTGCGCTGGCAGCGGTGGGGTCGGCGGCTGTCGGGCACGGGGCGCGCACGGCAGTGGGAGCGCAGCGCGGCCGGGAGCTGCCCGCCCTGTCCCCGGGGAGCCGCCGCCGCGGGAGCCGCCGCCGCGGGAGCCGCCGGCAGGTAACGGGCCGGGGCTCGCTCCTCGGTGCCAGCCTTTCCTCGGTCCCGACTCCCCGACACGCCGCGCACGGGAGGGGGCTCGGCTGCCCCCGCCGGCGCGGTGTTTCCCCGAGGGGGTGGTAGTGGGCGTGCAAGTTTCGGGAGCGGGGGGGGGTGTGGGGTGTGACATGCCAGCCTGGCGGGGGGCTCGCTGGCAGCCCCGGCTGGCCCCGCCGGCAGCACTTCTCCGGGGTCGGTGCCCGGGAGCCTCAGAGCCCGCCCTCCATGTCTCTGTATTTTGTTGTGCCTCTCCTCCCCCTGGGACCTCCCTTGCGAGCGGAGGAGCCGGTGGGTGCCTGCAGGCTGTGCCCGGGGCGCTCCGCCCGGCCTTTGCGGCGTTTTGGGGTGTGCTGCCACCCCTGAAGTTGGGATGAGAGAGGGTGGGGGAGTCGCCCGTGTTCCTGACTTTGGTCCGGACCGGTAGGAATATTCTTTCCCGCTTTGCTGATCGGCGAACTGTGATCCCGCCGCCCCCCACTTTCCAAGAGAGATTTATAACCGCAAGTTAGTGAGGTGCCACCCCGCTGAGATGCGTGGGTTTGGTCAGCTCGACAGCTGGGCACTTAAAGTTTTGTCATAACTTTTGCATTTAAACATCGCAGTGAGAGAGCAAGCAGCGTTTTTGGATGCATTGTACTTGGGTGGCTTTCTGTGAAGCATGTTTGCTAATTGTAATTTCTTTTTTTTTTTTCTCTCAGCAATTAGTAAGCTCAGCTTGATTACTGCTTGTATTTCTCTAATAAGAGAAAATTTGAACATGGTTAATAGACTCTAGGCACGTATTGCAGTCAATAGCCGGTGGCTACTGAAGCTCCTTGGGCAGCAGCGTGCTGGGGATGGCTGGGTGCCCGGCTGGGCGTACGCACGCAAGTCGTGAGCGTGGGCTCGCCCTGGGTTTTTACTGGGTGAAAAGTGTGGGGAAGTTATTACTGAGCTGTCTTAATTCAACAGCACGTATCCAAGCATTTGATGGGTTCTACCAGTGAAACGCTTCGTGTGGTATTTAGTGCTTCTGTAAGGAGCAGCAGCAGTTGTCTCAGAAGTATACAAACTGAGAGCAAGTGATAGGGATGCCATTGGGCGCAGTGGGTGCATTCTTGATATATTTTTTTTTCACAATTTGGGGGGAAATCTTTCAAACTCGACTGCACAGGTGCACTTCTTTATCATCTGCTTTCACTGGTGTATTTGTAAAGTGTCTCAAAATGGGTCAAATGTTTGGCCCTTCCGGGAAGGCAGTTGACAATTCCGTGTTTGATGTAGCTGAGGTACCACTTTTGTTGGCGTAAGCTAAAATACCATGCGACACAGTTGCCGTGAATTTCGGCATAGTGGGGTGAGAAGAAGCAAGGAAGAATTTTAACTTTTCTGAGCTATTCCGGACTGCCAGCAAAAGCAAGAGGAAAATTTCTACTGACTGTCCCACCCTTTCTGCAAAGCCGACCTTTCCCACAAGCCGCCTCGCCACACAAGCTGCTGGCTGTCCGAACGCGTGAGAGGTGCGGGTGGCGGGGTGGTAGCTGTCCCCTGGGAAGGGGTCGGGCGGGATGCAGTGGGAACCGGGGGGATGCGGTGCCCTGGGCCAGGGGCCGGGGCCGGCTCGGAGGGAGGAGGAGGAGGAGGAGGAGGAGGAGGAAGAGGAGGAGGGCTCGGGCTCGGGTGGGCGATGCTGGCGGTTTCCACGAGAGGGCTTGCGTGCTGTGCGGTGTCAGCCCGGCTCCTCCGCGGAGCCCCCGCAGCCGCTCCGCTTGGCTCCTCGGTGCGGAGGAGCGAACTGAAGCCGGGGGCGGCTTTCGCTCGCAGGGTAAGTATTTCAGATTTCCTTTGTAAATTATGGGGAAATCCCTTTATTCCCCCTGGGGTGTAAGGATAAGACATCCTGGGAAGAACGCCGATCTTCCGTTTCCAGGCTTGCTTAAAACTTAGAACACATCCCAGCAACTTAATTTCCCCACAGTGGAAACCGAGAAAAGGCCGAGCGTGTTTTTGACAAAAGGGGAGTGAGGTCTGAGTGTTTGCATCCTTTCCTCAGCTGAAGGCAACGAATGACTCTGTCCTGGAGTGATCTCATTTTTGGCTGCTTTAACGTGTGTTATACTTTCTCAGGGAGGGGCTGGGCGAAAGGGAAACGGGAATCATTGTGTGCATATGAAAATGCTGAGCTATCCTTAAGTCCTTTGCCAAGTTGCCTGTGTGTTGTTTAGTCCAAATAATTTCACACACACAGGATTGCAGGTCTGTTTCAAAAGGCAGAGACTGTATCTGTAACCAGGAATAATATTGCAGTTCGTAAAAGGTGAGTAACATCTGTTACTGTGACTCCAATTTGTTTCTCTGTTCTTGGAATAACCAAGTTGACAGCTCAGACAGTCAGGTTTAATGTCCTGTGCTAAACCTTTGGTCCTGCGTCCCGTGGCGAATTGTGACTCACGGAATCAATAAACCCAGCTCCCGCTCCGCTGCAGCGGCTCGACGGGGGAGCGGGAAGGGCTTCAGGCCACCTCCACTGTGTGGAGCTAGTCCCTGACAGTAGACGATGGTGGACAAATTTGAGTTTCCGTAAAATTGGGTCTGTCGTGTACGCTTGCTGCTGGCGGTGCAGCAGAGCTGGCTGGGACCTTGGCGTTCTCTCAGTGTTAGGGCTGGGCAAGAGGGTCTGTGCTGCTCTAGGGGTAGTATTTTCCCTTCTAGCACCTTTTATCTTGCCTTAATCTATCCCAGGTTGAATACTGTAGGCAGTTGAAGCAGAGCCATCTCATGCTTTGATGTGTGTTTATTGGCTGTAGAGTTTCATTCTATTGCCCTTTTTTTTTCTTTCTTTTTAACTTGGCTCACTCTCTTCCTACCCCACTTCCCCAGACAAAAAGAACTAGAGCAGTGGAGGCAAAAAGTAAATGAAGTTGCTTCATATTTTTGTGAATGGGTTTTCTTGCTTTGCCCCTGCCTTCCTTGCTGCTTTCTATAAGATCCCTTCGTAATTAAAATATTATGACTACCCTTATGGTAGCCCTTCACTTGTGGCAAGGTTCCTAATTTGACGTCAATGCAAAAATACTAGTTTCTGGCATAAGGGCAGATGACATTTCATCAGCTAGTGCATGCCCTTTTTTTTTTTTTTTAACCACAGTGCTAAGACCATATGGGCAGATAATGAGTTTAAGCTGATAAACAGCTTACAGATTTGTCCAAATAAAGAACTTTCTTCCTAGAAGACACATTTTTCCTTTAAAATAAATAATGCAGTTCCTGTGTTTTTATTTAATTATCTCGAGTCCTGTCTGTTCTCACCAGGCTGCGGGAAAACAGACACAACTGCTCTGGGAACAGAAGCTACTGGATTTATGGGGCCGTGGGTCTTACTTCAGGAAGGATGTGAGATGAGAAGGTCAGATGCTGCAAAACTGAGCCTTACAGTATCTAAATAAGCAGATGGTGGTCCAAGTTGTATTTGAAGAGTTTTGTGAAGTGGCGCAGAGTTCTTGACATCTTGAAGATGAGTCATTCCATGAGGTGGTAGTTTGGCGGCTGTAATTAAACCAGATGAATATCTATACTCCTTGCTAATCCTGCGAGACTGCTGAAGCAGTCCTTGTTTGGGGGTGTTGCTGCAAGATAATGCCTACTTTTGCTTTTTTCAGGAGTCTTTGACTAACATTGGCATGACTTCTTGTTTGTTTGTTTAGTGTAAACTGACTTATCAATGAAATGTGAGGAAAGATGTTTGGATCCATTTTTCTTGATTTTGCAAGTATCATGGTGAGGGTTGGAAAGTAACTTTCTTTGGGAAGTGGTGGTCTTTACTTTTCACTTTAAAATAGCGGCTCAAAACCAAGTAATATATTTGCATAAGGGGCAAAGCCTGTGTATTTCTCCCCCAAGATGCAAAGGAATAAGCTGTTTGGGATGTCCAATTGCTCATTCCCTTTTAATCTATTTCTTAGGAGTCCTCTTTTTTTTTAATTTGTTTGGGTTTTTTTTTCCCCTTGGAGATGATTGCTGATCTTAATTGGAAGTAGCAAATGAAGGAAGAAAAAGGTTGTACAGAAAAATCAGTCCAGACAACTCCGTTCTTTCTCATGATGCTTATTCCTTCTAAAACTTCCTTAAATATATTGTATTGTCCATTCCCTCCCTTCCCAGCACTTCTCAGCACTGGGGAAGACTGCTGGACTTTAACTGTATTTCATTGGAAGATATGTTCCAGATGTCTGGACCTTTGCTTTCTAATGATTGCTTCTATCTTATTTGTAATCGATACGACATCTGAGTTGCATTTGGTCCTACCATGGCTTGTGACTGCACAGTTCAGCATCCTGCTTGTGTCTGCTCTTTCCTCTGTACCAACATTTCTTCTTTTCTTTTCACTGCTCTTGCAGTCTTGAGTTTCCAGAAAGGTGAATGAGTTCTCCTGTCCCTTAGTTCCAGAGGATTCGGGTTAATTCAGTGCCCACCAAAGAGCTGACGGATTCCCCCCTGCCCCCAACCTCTTGCCTTGGAGCATTTAGCCGCTGCTTTGCTGTTTATCATTTCTGCATTGGTAAAGATCTGTCATGGGCTAATTTAGTGTAAATTTTCTGAGACTGAAAGAAGTGGCTATAGGAAGGAGTGCATTGATCTTTTTTTTTTGTTAACCACACCAGCTGCTAAACCAGTTTGTCAGCATGATTTTTTTTTCTTAATTTTTGCACAGATGAGATTTAAAGAAACAAATTATAAAGACGTTTTACTCTTACAAATTGACCCCAAATGGGATTTGCTTCTGCACGTCTGCCACCTTCTGTTCTCTAGCAATGGGCCTGAAGGATTTCCATATTCCCAAAGTTTTTTAAGAAGCAGCATGTGCTCTTCCAGGGAAGCAGAGCTGTGCTGGAGGTGCTGTCCTTTATCGATCTTCCTCAGAGGTTGAGGCAGAAAGGGCTCAGTATCCTGGTGAGCTGTGTATGTGTGATTTTTTTTTTTTTTTTTTTTCCTAAATTGCCTCTACAGGTGTCTTGATACAGGAAGCTTTGAATGACCATATGCCTAATGTGAAAGCTTCATGTTTGGTGGACATGCAGCAGATATTACATGCAATTGAGAGTATTCAGATGGTGTCAAATTTACCCTTACCAAATTCAGTTAAAAGAAAACCAAAACCAGTATTCTGTCACTGTCCCCAGAGATGATGGAAATGGATTTTTTACTATCGTGGGATTTTCACTACCACAGGTTTTTAGTATGGGTCTTGTTTCTGCACAGAATCTTTCCTGTCTGTGTAGTCCTTCCAAGGATCCCAACAATTGGTAAGTCTCTGGGAGTTCTTGTCCTTTGGGGCTTTTTTTTTTGGCCCTCAGGATGTTCCTTTTGCTATATATTTACTAAATAAACCTGGTCTGAAGTGGAGAAAAAAAATTGAAAGGTCACTGCAGAAGAGTAAATTCTTAAACCCAAATGAAGTTCAGATTTTTTAGACCATCACTTAGATCATCACTTCAAGAAGAAATAGAAGGTGCTTCTGATGAAATGAACA
Organism: Chlamydotis macqueenii; assembly: GCF_036417535.1. Classification (NCBI taxonomy): domain Eukaryota; kingdom Metazoa; phylum Chordata; class Aves; order Otidiformes; family Otididae; genus Chlamydotis; species Chlamydotis macqueenii. Next base: position 45,358,313 of record NC_141560.1, on the reverse strand, counting down.
GTGCTGAAACTGAATCTCATCCATGTGCTTGATACTACTTGGTTCTGTGATTATTAAAGGGGGTGCGTGATTTTGTGAATTAGGGTTTAGGCCTGAGTTTGCTCAGCTGCTGATTGACTGTGTTTAGTCCATCTCTGTTCCTGCCCTTCTGCCCTCCTCATGTAGCTGACACATAGCCGTGTTAGAGACGGGCTTCCGTGGGGAATCTGTGTGGTGCCCAGCATTATCTGGAGTCTGCCCTAGCTGGTCTTCTGGAAGCAGTATAACCAGTGTCCTCTTTACTCCTCATATCTGTGATGTTGACATCAGGACAAACTCTTAGAATGGTTGTTGATCCTCGGGAAGTGGAACTGAACCAAGCTGCTAATGTGAAAAGTCATGCAGTATAGCAGAGATGATCATAGCTCTTACATTCTTTCAGACTTCTCGCTTGAGTCATAAACACTTTTAAATACATTTTATGCCAACCCACATGTCTGCAAAGCCAACAAGATAGATGAGCAGAACGGGGTATGGGACCATATGGTGACAGGTCAGTGGCACAGCCTGGTAGGGGCTCGGGAGCTCAGAGGCCCTGGGTACAGCTCAGGACTCACTGTTTCTGCAGCTCTGTGCTGCTCGTAAAACTCAGCACTGAAATTGTAATGCTAGCAGCCTTTTTTCATGGCCCAATGCCCAGTTTAGAGAAGGGTGATTTTGGTCATGTTGCTAGACATACGTATTTATGGCCCTGTTTCATCTGTTGAATTTAATCTGTTGGGGTATTTTTAGTGTTATTATGGAAACAGTTACTATATTTACTCCTTACGAAAAGCTCAGTGTATGACAGTCTGTGAGAGAGATTGCACTAAACGGTGGTGTCTACACTTCTGCAGGAAAAATGGTTTAAATGAACTGACTGGCAGTTTGCCTGTTCTTGAGACATGGACCTCACAGGGCACTGAACTGGAACACGCTATGCTGGGAAAGCAACGACCGGGTCTGTTCTTGGCTCACTTGATGATATATCTCATTTTCTTGGGGAGCAAAGAGAACCAGATCTTCTTGTACAGAGAGAGCTTGTGCCTCTACTGGGCTGGTTTCTCAGACCCACTGAGAACCTGTTTCTCATGGAAGTCTCTGGGACCTGTGGGTGCCTTCCAGGTGAATTTCTCAAAACTTGCTGCCAGGGTAAATGAGATGGGGGTATGGAAATTCAGTGGATTTTGGAATGGGAGTCGCTGTCACTGTTGACTATGTACTTATTTCTGTAATCATTTGAAAACAGTGTGCTTTTTGATGTCAGTCTTGGCTGATAATAATTGATGAGACTTAATAATAATATGGCGGATCCACAATGTACATGTGTGAGAAATAATTAAGAATAAAGGACTGAATGTCTCAAAATGTTCTTAAGAGGGATGGATGATGGATCTGATGTATTTTTGAACTGCTGACTACCCTTTGTTCCTGTTAATGTCAGAGGGGATTATTGGAGCTGCTTAGAACGAGGCATTTATTTAGTGCTGGTTAACAAAGCTTTTGCTTCCGATGGGGAATATGGCTGAAGCACAGACACGTAACAGGGATCTCCTAGAGCTTCACCAAGCTGTTTTTCAGAGTATGATACAGGAAAAGCTGAGAGCTGGTTCTGGAAATGCTCAAGGCACAAGGCTGGAAGCACCAATAGATCTCTTTGACCTACATTTTGCTTTGGCAGCCTGAGAATTGACAATGTGACACCTTGCTGATGTGATGAATGATTCTGGGTTCACAGTCACGAAAAAAAGACCTTCTGAACTGATAAGGATTTAAATACAGTGATGCTTTGCCAATTAAAGCTGATTTCTTTTTTTTTAAATGTTAAGGGAAACATCAGTTAGGAACAACAGTTTGATGAGCTTAAGAAGAAACAGGGCTTCCCAGAGACTGAGAGGAGATTTTAGATTATTTTTTTTTTCTTTTCTCCTCACTGTGTTGAAGAGAGCAGGCAGCTTGAAGGTTTCATGCTTTGCATTTTGTGTGTTCGTATTTTGATACTGCAGCGTGTGGAGGGCTTGGCAGGAGAAGAATCAGTCTGGTTTAAAAACATCAAATTTCTTTGTTAGTGCTGCTGCAGATAGTTCCAAGTTCCAGTCTGTAGTGGATTTCTTGTAGTATTTCTGTAACATGATGCTCTTTGGGAACAGTTTTGAAGCTCTGCCCTAGCCTTGGGGAGCAGAAGGCATTGGGAGGGGGGTTGGAGTCTCACTCCCAAGTCCTATCACTGATTTTGCTGCTCAGAACTGAGAGGTGCAAATGCCAGCATTGCTGACATAAGCCTGCTGTAGAGCCTCTCTGGCTCTGGGCAAGTTGCATTGCTTTTCTGAGCATCTGTTTCGCCAGCTGTGAAAATGAAGACAGTAGCCCCAGCATGTGGGTATGATGAATGTTCTTGTTGGCTAATCTCAGTAAAGTGCAAAACTGTGAAGCGTCATGGGTTGTTGTTTGAAAGCGTGAAGGTTTAAAATGGTGCAAGGCAAAAGCGTCTTTGTTAGGAAAGAGAAGTACCAACTGGGGGCCCTTCTGGGGCAACAGGGGCAAAGCATTTTTGGGAAAGAAGAGGAATTTGCCAACAATGGAGGAACTGAGTGAGAAGTGTGCCTCATTCTAACCTTTTACACAAGGCCTAAATGGATTTACTTGGAGCTTTGTAAGGTGTCTGTCCAGGGCTAGATTTTGCCCTCGTACCACGGGGTGAGATGCAGTCCCATTTCCTTTTGTTGTTTTTCCAGTTCCCCCTCCACACACTTGCTTTTTATGATCAAAGCTCTGTTTTTTAAAGATATGCCAATACCTTGTAATAACGCTCAGAAGACCCCCTATGGGGAACAGTTCTGATTAGATGCTGAGGAATTCTTTAGTTCTCTTCAGAATTCTTACTCTTAGGAACATCTTGTTGATAAAAGGTGTGGCTTTTTTTTCCCTTGCTGTTACAACCCCTTCTTTGGCTCCCCTCCTCCCCAGACCCCAGACACTCTACCCATTCTTTATGCTCTCCCATTGTCTTGTCTTACATAAACTCGGTTCCTTGGTTCTTGTATTCAGTTCATTCTTTCATCTTCTACCGCACTCAATGAATGCTTAAAAATAATAAATATTAATAATAGGGCTCTTTGAACCAGCAGGTTCTTTGCTGCTTAAACTCACCTTTTCCTGCTGCTTATCCCCTATTAAAAGTTGCTATAATCTGCAGATTGTAGCTGTAATAACTTCGGCAGCAGTGGCGGGGTTTGTGACAAGCGTAGGATTATAGCTCCAGGTGGGGAAATGGCAGCAGGAGCAGAGATCCTCAAAGGCACAAAGATGTTGTTTCAGTTGAAATATTCTTGGCAATAAAGGAAGAGAAGCCAAAAAATTCAGTGTGGGAACAGATCTAAATAGCCCTTCTTACACAGGCTTCCATGGAGTGTCAGTGACCTACGGAGGATAATCCTGTATTGCACATAAAATCCTGTTTTTAGAAGAGGAAAAGCATTCTTTCTGGAGGACATAGTTTAAGGAGGCTGTACTTTTGGACGTGCTTTCAAGCCAATTCCTAGGAAGTGTCTTAAATCAGCAAGACAAGCTGTGAGATACATCAGTGATATTACTGTACGTTTTCTTTTAACTCCCTCTGCCAACAGGTTTACCTCTCCTTAGAGCTACAGAAGAAAAAGATGCTGTCTGGCCCAATGTGCGAAGTTGTCCACATAAAGTACAGGCCAGGCTCCAAAGCTTTTACCACACACGTACGTACACGCATACCCTCTTTTGGGCATCAGGAACGTTTTTGCTGTCTCAATTTACACAGACTGAGGAACAAATAAAGTAAACAAGAATGGAGTGTGTGAGGTTTTCCCACCACACCTCCTTTCCTCCGTTTAACAATACAAGCTACTGGTTTAGGAGAAAAAAGAATCCTGAGGTGTCAGGGCAAACTTCAGGAAACCTCCTTTGTTTCTTCTGCATTATATTGGCTTGGCATAGTGAAGGCGAGCTGTTCCTAAACAGAACCTCTTTTGGGTGGGTTGCTTCCAGGCTTAGGTCTTCAGCAGAAACCACACTGGTTACTACTTGAGGCTGGGACTGGCTGGGAGTTTTTCAAGGAAACAATTTGCCTGCAGAAAATGCTGATTTATTGAAACCAGTACTGCTTTGTGGGAAAGGGTTGGTCTCCACTCAGTTCTCCTTGGGTGAATTTCTTGCGTTTGGGATAGAATTTCTTAGTCAAAACAGAGATGCTGGTTAGGAGCCAAGTGGTTTGGGTTTTTCACCTATGCTGTCACAAATCCAAAACAGGGTCCTGAAAGCAGGTTTCCTACATGCCTGAAATGCATATTCTAGCTGCAGGACTGCTCTTCTAGAGCACATGGGTTTTTGCATGAAGGATTCCAAGGTGGATTCCAAACCTTCATCCCTCTGTGAAATGAAAAAAAATATTTTAACTCTCAAAAAAATGTGTTGGGATGAGAAACTAAGTTCCCATCCAGGTGTCCTTGTGTGTCCTTCAGTGGCCTTACTGTCTTTTCTCACTGGTTCTGAAGGTTTGTGTCTCCCCTGGATGTGGTCTTTCTGAAGTGGAGTGAAGCATCTCTGGAGGCCTTGGCAAAATAATCAGCATGTCAGTCACAGGAGGAGAGTGACTGACCCTGACGCTGCTGGTGTATTTTGGCAGGGTCAAGGCTATACAGCTCCTAAACCCCTGCATTCTCTGAGGAATATTATTAGAAAAGCACTTTAAGCAGCTAAGGAAAATATAGCTGAACACTGATCTATTTGTGCGTGGGCCAATATTGTTGGGCAGGGTAGGAAAAATAATGCTTAGGGCAAGAGAGGAGCTTCTTGGAACAGGATGAAACACTGTCCCACTGGTTTGATTGCAGTGAGCTCAGCAATGGCAGGGGTAACACATGGTTTCAGTAATAGGCCTCTTTCTTCCAATGTCTTCTCCCCCCCCATCGCCCCCCCCCCCGTTTTATGGAGCGGAAAATGATCCTCTCTTCATCCTTTCTTAATTCTCCTTGGAGAGTGAGGAGACAACAAGAAGAAAGCCAGGAGGGGATCACAGATAAGCTAGGTATGTGCTTAGCCAGGGCATTTGTTCTCTGTGGTTGCTCTCTGCATCATCAAAGATCTGGATCTGGTTGTTCCAGGACAGCTCAGCCACCTGAATCCTGGGGTGCTGCTGTGTGCTGCTTGGCAGCCAAGGGGAGCTTTCAGGGGCTTCCTCCATTGTAAAAGGTGGGATTGCAAAATTGAGGTGCACACTGCAGTTCTGATCTGCTACTCTGCCTTTACTTTGTATTTTGTTCCCCCTGCTTTTCAAAAAGGGGAGGGAAAAAAGGCTGGGGGTTGAAGCTTCATCATTGCATAGGCAAAGACAGAACACTCCTCTTAAAGGCAAAACATGCCAGGCACTTGCTGTGTATTTGAGGTTTGAATAACGGGAGTTTCCTGTTTCTAAGAAGCCAAGTGCCTTGTCAGATGGTCTCTGCTAACCTGTTTTAAGAAGACTTTTGTTCATCTTGTGGTAGGTGAGGAGTCTGAGCTTGCCTTTATGGTTTCACCCCTCCTTCTCCTTCAATTTAAAGTAGGAGGCATAAGGTAAGGTGTGTTTCTTCTGCCCCACAGAAGCATGGGGCAGGAGAAGGCCCGCGCTAGTGGAAACAAGAACCAGGATCTCCACCCAGCTCTGCTGGGTGCAGCACAGAGGAATCCACAACGCACAGTCAACTCTGGAAATCTTACAACGTCAAAGCACTCCTGGATGCGAGATGAGCTCCAATGTGTGTGCCTCCCAGGCAGAGGTGCGGACCCCAGATGCAAAGTGTTTGAAAGAACAAATGAAAATACCCTATGCTTTGCTTTTATGTTTTTTTTTTAGTGATAAAAAGGCAATACTTATTTTCAAATATTAGATTACAATAGTCTCTTAATATGTTTTCACAAAAAATTGATCTAAGAAAATAAAATTTTTCTCTTAAATTAATCAAATCTAAGTCTTCTAGCTTTGAAATATCAGTGGATTTCTGCCTCTTGCTTCTTCTGGTTACAGTCATTAAAGGAACCTCTAAAGGAAACTCTAGGAGGCTGATTGCTAAGATTCCTTAGATCCCTAGGAGGATGAAGGTAAGCTGCTGCTTTTTTTTTTCAGAGGCTTAGACTGTGCTGTTAACGATAGCTGGCATTTGGAAATTATATGAGACCTTTTTGAGGTCTAGGCTGCCCACAAAAGTCAGTTTGTGTCTTCTAATTAGAGAATTACCAGACTTTTTTGTTTCTATTTCACATCCATATTCTGCACATTTGTTAAGTATATTTAAATTCCTGAGAAAAGCAAGCTATTGATCTAAGACTTCACTCTTTTCTTCTCCTTCTGAATCAGGGATGGAGAACTGAAAAAAAAAAAAGTCAGGTTAGTGTGAAAATAGTTCCAGTAAAGTGAGAACTTAGATGTGTGGTTGAGCTACACTACAAATTCGTCCTGTTGAAATAAGGCTAGACATGCGGATAGCGTTGTGGAGGGCTTCCCCTAACCCAGATGAGGGCTGCGTGCCCCAGCTGTTAGCTGAGATGGACTTGCAAAATCCCTTCTGTGGCTGGAGCTGGATTCCTGTGGGCTTTGATGTTGCAGTCTAGGACTGCTCATTTAAAGCTGAAGGAGCCCGAAAGAAGCCACATAGTGAATCAGTTTCCCTTGGCATCCTACAAGACTACACCTGTAGATTGTCACTTAAGATGAAGCTGCAATCTTCAGCTGTAATCTTTGGTTCTTTATGAAGTGCAACAGTATGGAGTGGGACCAAACATTGGTTTTTACATGGAATATGGTTAAATGTAAGAGCGCCTGAGCCTGGCGATCTTGCAGCTTTGTAGGTAACTCTGCATGCACAAGATTTGTCACTTCCTTCCCCTTTCCTGTTCTACAGTCCCTGAGCTTTTTTCCTTGTGATTAATTCTGCCTAGTAAAGCAAGAATTTGTCCAGATACGTTACTGTTTAGCAAGGAGGTGGTGAAACAGATGCAGTTGCTGTAACTGATGATAAGGTGATTTTCTCACCCTTCCAATAACTGTAAATGCGTTCAAAAGAGGATTTGCGTTCCTAGTAGCATGTGTTGTGTATACTCCTGGATGTAAATCAGAGATTGACTGGTGGATGATGAAACAGTGCGGCGTGCCTGCGTGAACAGATTGGGCAGGCGTCTGAACTACCCATGCACTAGCCCACCAGAATGAGTCTGTTGCTCAGAATTTTTCTGGCAGCTGTAGCCTCTCTATTTTGTGTCACAGTGATTATCTGCCACTTGTTTATCGACGTTCTGTGTGGTCCACATTATCTGAACATCTCTCAGTTGCAAATGGATTGTGTCTTTGGAGCACCTTTTTGAGGCAGAGAATCCTGTTTACCAATACTCATTTTACTGATTTAAGCAAAATCAAAATGACTTGTCGAGGGCATCATGGGAAACTTGTAGCAGGCTAGAAAATAATAAATCTTGCTATTACAGAAGTCCCAGAGTCACTCTTTCTTCCTTCATAGCACCTATCCAAATTTTGCTCCTAGAAAAGATACTTTGAGTTTAAAAAATGAGGAAGGAATATTTCCTGTATTATAGGAAGATTTTTCCCAGCTAAATAAATGGCTTGCCTTGCTGCTCTTTTGCTGAGCCAAATGTCCTGTACAGCTCAGTGATATGTTGTTAAGGCCTTCTCTTCTTTTGACTGTGTCAATTGTGCATTTACTAAATTTGGATAGAGCACTTTTTTCTCTGTAAATGAAGCTCTGTTTGTGGGTTGGGGCTTTTTTAGGAGGGCGAGGGGGGGAAGGGTTGTTTGGTTGGTTGTTTCTCATAGAGAAACAAAGATCTTCTGAAGTTTTGGAGAAGGACTGGGGGCAGGGAATTTCTACCTGAGCGAAAACAGTCAGTATTTTGTGGTTTGGGATATGCATTGGAGCGTGGGAGACTACGGGTCGTGGCCATGGGATCCGAACCTTCTTTTTCCCCATTGTACTCACTGCTACTCTTGCTTTCTTTTGAATGCCAACTTTTGACCTGTTAAACTTTCTTAGAAGTGTGCACAGGTTTATAACAAGCATTTTCCTTCGAACAGACTGGCTTTTTTTGACTTGTTTACTCAAAAAAAAAAAAAAAAACCGTTTGTGGAGAGGATCTCATCAGGCCTAATAGTCCTTGACAAGTTAGTGACTCCTTGAGTCCTACCATTTAGTGGTGTCTGAGGAGCGATGTGGTCCTGAGCATTTGCCTGTTTTCACTGCAGCAATCTTAATCAAAGCCACAAAGTGAGATGGCTGCTTTCTCCGCCCTGAGGCACTCCTGGGCGCTTCCTTGAGAAAGCGATTTGCTTTGGAGTTGTTAAAAAGGCACACACTAGGAAAAAAAAAAAAAAAAAAAAGGAAAAAAAAAAAAAAGGAAAAAAAAAAACCAAAAAACCCCACAACCCCACTTCCCAGGCACAGGTGTGGAGCTGCTGAGTATTAATGCCAATTGTGGAGTTCAAAATCACAGCTTTGTTCTTGAGAGTGTAATAGTGTTAAAAAATTCAGCCTTTATCTTGATGAGAGCTGAAATCCCTGAGCTTGTGTTGAATCAGGGTCAAGGTTTTTAATTTGTTCATTCTTCAGAGATGCTGAGTACCTTCCATGGCAGCTGAAATTAGCGGGGGCTGCATGTGCTCAGCATTTTGGAAGGAAAACAACTTGTGCATGTGTTGTGAGCTGCGATACACAGAAGCCAGCGTCCCTAGAGGGGGTTGCAGTATCTAAGATGATGCCCCTGTAGTTGTTTCTTAATTAAACCTGACACTTCAGATGGCTTCTCTCAAACTTCAGGACTCTGCTTTTCTTGACCATATTTGAGACTTCGAGCCTGGCAATTCCTTGGAGCTTTCTATTTGGTATTAAGGGGAGGAAAACTAGTTGGTTGCCTCAAGCTGAGGAGGAAATGCTAGACTTGAAGGATTATCTCAGTGCAATGAATTTTAAAGACTTTTTTTGCTATACATATGTGGAAAGCTATCAAAATGCTAATGGTTCTGCTGTCTCTTTTTAACCCTTTCAGCTTACAGAGTGACAATGATGATATTCAACTGCAAAAGGACAATCCAGACAGAAATGAAGTTTTAAGTAGCTTTCAATCTGTTAGCCACAATTTCTCCCAGTGATAAGAAAGAATGACGCACCCATCATTTGGACAGACCAATTCAGTATGCTCAGCTGAGCCAATCTGCAGGTGTGGAGTAGGTCAGGTACTCCCTGCAACCAACATCCTACCAGAAAGGCTAGCGCAGGGCTGAGGAGCTCCCTTCCCACCTGGAAAAAGTGAAGTCAGAACCAGATTGCTGTGGCTGAATGACTCCTGCAGCCCCTTCCTGGGGTGACTCAGGGAGCAGGCTGGAGGCTTGGTGCTTCCCCAACTGGTTTTTGGGGTGCGCGCCCTGTTTGAAGTGTGGTGGATGCCTCTCTTGTGCAAGAGGTCTGTGTGGCTGCTGGGGAGCAGGGAGCTCTGCCACCGTCAGAGCAACTCATCTGATCAACTGCATACCTGAGGGGCCTTGGGGGGGGATGGACCATCCTACCTGTGGCAGGTAGAGCACAAGTCTCCTACAGCCAGGCAGGCACGTCCTCCGTTTGCTTACTCTGGTTTTTCACCAAGGATACTCTGATTCTCCTGGCTATCTTGCCTCACCATCCTAACCAAGGGAAACCGTGGGCTCTAGGTGGACATGCAGCTCAGAGCATCACACAGCAGCCGTGACCTGGGCAGCAAGGCTTGTCGCAGATGCCGAGCAGACTCTGTATTTGCAGTAGCTTTGTGCTGCTGTGGCTACCCTGCCGGTGCAGCCTGAAGCAGCTGGGCTGGTTAAGTCTGCGCAGGAGGCAAGCAGGCATCTTCCTCTGGGGATACTATCTGTATCTGTGAGGAATTTCTGTTCCATTTATTTAGGTTTTGGGCTGAGGTTTTTGACATGTTAGGAATATCTCATCAAACTCTACAGAGATTCTGTTAAGGTTCTGCTTTGGAGCCAGGTAAATCCTTGGATAACTGGTGATATAAATAACTGAAATTGTGAGTGTTATTAAACCCATGAGACTCAGTCATTCCTTTAGCTGTCTCTGAAATATCTTAAAGCAATGGGTCTGTCTGTGCTTATCTTTTTAATCAGGACTAGCCATGCAATTTCAGCCCCGAGGAGAGCCCAAATCACTGGGCTGCAGGGTCATCTTTGCCATTAAGGTTGTGGCTTTCAGGTTCAAATGAACTTTCAATGGTTTTTATTTATTTTTAAGGCATATTTACTGTTAAATATTAGCTGCCAGCTTATTTCATATCTTCAAAGCATCAGCATTTTCCATTTTGCAGCTGAAGCGTATGGTTGCCAACACACACCACCTGGCAGCAGGAGCACTGGCAGGCAGTATGGAAAGGATTGGTGCAGGGGTCTCTTTGGGGTTGGTACTGGGGGGACATCAGATGAAGCAAGGTAAAGGGACTGGATAGCAGTAAGAGACTGGAATAGGCTTTTCATTTCTCATTCAGGATGAGTATGATGAGGTATTGCCTTGCTTGGGGCATCCTAAGCTAGATTGGATAAGACACTGGGGAAATCAACTTTAGGGAAAACTGTTTTGACTTGGATTGTTCTAAAGGATACCAAGATATGTCTGGTGCATACTGCACTAAGCACTGGTGTCCCTGTGACATCTAGCATGTGTGTTGACCATGATTTCCTATGTGGCTTATAGCAAATGTCTTGTTTTGAGACAGTGTGTGTGTATTTATGTATTTGGGGGAAGGAATAGATATCCTTCCCCTGCTTTGTATTTATCCCAGCATGGGCATTACAATCTGCTTCTCAATCTCATGTGTACTTAAAGGATGTTTTCAGGCTTTTCTCTCTCAGATTCTTCCAATTCATAACAGATGGCTTTAGGTATTGCAAACAATACATTTTTAATAAGGAATTATTCCCCCTGAAATCCCTGTGATCACTGGAAAAAAAAAATCTTGTTACCTTTTTCTAACTTAGTTACTTGTTCTCTTGCACAAAATATATTTTGCTTAATCTTCAAAATTTAAGATTGCATACGCAAATAAATGGCTCTTGCTGTGTCCATAGTTGTTCTGCAGACAAAAATCTTAAACTATGCAACTGTCTTGCAGTTTCTGATTTGTTTTTGGGTGGGTTTTTTGGGGTTTTTTTTTTTTTGTGTGTGTGTGTGTGTAAGAGAAGGGAGCCTGAGTTGCATTCTTTACCACAATCTCTTTTTCCATGCTAGAAGATGAAGGTACTGGCAGTTGGAAAAGTAGGATTTACAGAGGAATGTATGTACATGACATATCAACCTCACTTCTGTGATTAAGTATGCAGTTAATCTCTGCAGATTAAACACAAATGTAAAAAAAAATCCTCTGCTGTTTCTGAAGAAACATGCCATTTGTGGATGAGCCTGTGAAGCAGGTTGCGGGGCTGGCCAAAGGGATATGCAGGCATGGTCTGTGAAGGGTGTGTATTGGAAGGGAATGAGTCACTCTCTTTGATAGAAAGTAATGCAGGTGTTTGTTTTATTTACGGTTGCCTTGTGAGAGTAATTCTTGTGCAGAATAGAATAGGAATCTCTGTCATCTTCCTTTTATTTTTTTTAATTACCTGCATAATTTAAAAGCCCTAATTCTCCTTTCTGTTGGCTGAATGAGGAAAGAAGGGGTGCTGAAACGCTGATTGTCAGAAACCACAGTCTAAAACTTGCAAGTTGCTACTCCACAGCTTTTGGCCTTGTTTGCATAAACTAATCTATGTTTTTGAGGCGAGAAGGGTCATAGGAGATCCAGCCCATGACCGTAAACAGGGAAAATTCCCCGTTTGCTCAAACTGGATGTATCTGTGCTCTCCTATCAGAGAAATAGAGGTTTGGCATGTTGGAATTATTTTGCTCTGAGAGATTTCAGTCTTCATTGTAGCAGTAATTATTTCCACCAAGAAGCTTTGTATTTCCAGATTCCCAAGACTGAAGACACTTTGCCCCAGGATATGCGCCAGCATGATGGGTAGGACACCTTCTGGGAAAGGGAAAGTGCTTGGTTCAAAATATTGGCTTGAAGTTAGGCAAAAGGGTATATGAACAATTCTGCAGCATTCCAGATCTGTCTCATTACCAGCTGTTGGATAAGCTGTGGTGGTTGTCCATGTGTGTGGTCTTAGCCCATGGCAAAGGAAAGGTAATGCAAACTAGCTGAACTCTATCATTGCTAAATTAAACAGAGCTACCACAGCTCAGCTGATGTACAGCCTACTGTTACACCAGTGTACCATAATTTTATTGGGGCCTCCACTTGAGTGTCCTGGTGACCAAGCAACAAGTAATAGCCAGTTGCAAGGAGAAGGAAGATCTAGTTGTGCCTCCAATTAGATAATATTGTCCCTAAATCTCGTAACATTTTTAGTTTAGGGAGTTCAGACTACTGAGTTTGGGGTTGATGGAAATACAGGTTTTCAGCAATTATTTTACCTACTTAAAAAAAAAAGTTTGCCTTTTCCAGCAGATGTTGACTCCCTTGCCAGCAGGGAGGTCCTCTTGCCTATAACAAGCACTGATGCCAAGTACATTTTTTGTTCTCTTAGGGATGTGTTTCCTGAAAGGTTCCTTTCATCCACAGTGAATTCCTGTGCTTTAAACACAGGAAACATTACTGGGGTTTTTCCAAATATCTGTGAGAACTTCTTTTTAAACTGAATTAAAATTGTTCCATTTGATAGTGGATCAAGCAGCAGTCTGTCCTCATCCGCAGTTGCTTTGTCTCTAGGATCAGAACCTTGCCTAGGAATGCCAGGAAGTACTGAATGACTGGATCTTGCCCACGGACGATTCAGCAAGCCTTGACAGCCTGAGCCATGCCCAGTTTGGCTGCCATAATGGGATTTGAAAGGGAATTGGTGTAAAATGATGTTGGAAAGGACACAGGATGGCACTTTGGCTCCCTTGCATTTACAAAAGGAAGAGCTAGCTGTTACGAAAGCTTTTGTAGCGAGACTGTGTCAGCACAACTTGAGGAGACCAAGGATTGCAGGAGGGGCCTTTCCTCTGGTGGACAGTGGCAAGGCCTCACCTCGGTCTGACCCCCTCCCCTGTGGCGAGGTGGGCCATGATGGCTTCCGAACCTCTAGGAGGAGAGGGGAACAAGGGCTTGCTCAGAGGAAATGTTGAATCTTTTGCCCCCCAAAACTTGTCTTGGTGGAGTGAATGTGACCATGGTGATGGGCAGTGCTTTCTGCAGTCCCAGTGGTTATCATCTGAGCAGTTTGGTACTGGTGATGTGACACTGGCAGCACCACCGCAGCATTATATGGTCAGGGTGACAGATGCTTCTATGTCCTTGTGATTTGGCTATGCGTCCTGTTTTCTTCCAAGCCAGGGCTGAAATCTCCTGTTATTGGCTGCTAAAAGCTTTTAGGCTGGAAATTGTCCCATTCCTGTAATCTCCCAGAAACCATTCCAGCTTGGTCCACTCTTTTCCCCAGCTCCAGTCTTTCTCCTTTACTGGGATTTTCTGGAAACCAAGATTAGAATGTATTTTTTTAAACATACATGAGGTTTCATATCTGTTGTTTGTGACACAGATCATTGCACATGGAAGAATGCATGTGCAAGTTCATGGACAGCCAGCTTTCACTGCACAAGGAAGATGTGGTTAAATGGGAATTAGGATTAATACTGGATTTAAGATTCTTGTAGTTGGCTGGTAATAACCTAATCTCCTCAAAGGCTGCAGGCAGGCTGGCACCATTCAGCTCAAGGCTGTTGTTTGCAAAACCTGAAAGAAATTGAATTTTGATACTAAGAGTGCTTTAATCAGAGCCTTTCAAAAGAGTATATGCTCTTCCCATCCCTATCTCAAATGCAGCCTTTTAATTTCTTTAATGTATGACAGTCACCTAGGCTTCTAGGTCTGATAGGCATTTGACAGTGATATTTTTCATTTTCTTTTGTAAGAGCTTAGGGATTCTGATTGATTTTAGGAATATACAAATTGCTTTCTGAAAGTTGATAGACTAAAGTCTCTGTACAGGCAGAGCGAGATATGTCCATGTAGGGCAGCAAGCACTCCCCCGTTTAAAGTGTTTGGAGTGCTAAATGTCCTTCAGGGAAGGAGGCTCAAGAGGCCACAGAAGTGTGGAGCTCCTTGGTGTGATGTGGTCAGTTCAGGCCAGCCTGGTTCAATTGTTGCTGTGGTAGAGCTGACTGGTGAGAAATGCATTGGTGAGTCTGTGCAGGTCATGAAATGAATCACTGCATTTGAGATTCAGGCCCATGTTGGAAGACAACATGTTTCAAGATGGATTGTTCTTGCTTCTCCTGTTTACCGTGTCTGCAATGCAATTTTCTGTTTACCTAGTCTCTACTGAAAGTCAGACATTTAGTTATCTAAGTAACTTGTATCTTCAATTAAATCTTAATTAAGGTAGAGTGTATGCAGGCTTAGCACTGCATTCTCAAACAGGACAGAGGTATAAAGTTTACCTATATACTTACTTTTGATTCCTTGCTTCCAGTCTTCTCCTGCATAGCAGTGATTGGTTCTGCTGAAACTCTGAGAGCTTTGCTTTGTAGACTGCTTTTCTATCTGCATCACTGCTAGTCGAGCCTGGGAAAGTGATGTGCTTACTCTGTCTCCTTTTCATTTGTTTTAAATCAACAGACCATCCTGTGAATGGGTCATCTTTGCAGGGGGTATTAGAGGTCTGTATAGTATGATGATGTATGCCACTCAAAGTCTCTATCTGAGGCACTGAGGCTGGAAGGAGCAGAGACATATCCACTAGATTTGAGTGGAAAGCTTGTCCTGGTGCTGTTGATACAATTCAATATCCATGTTCCCAAAAAGAAAATGACTTGTCTGCAGAGGTGATGATGATCTAGACCTGAATCCACTCAGTGGTTTTTTGTTTTTTTTTTTTCCTTAAGCCTACTTATTCATCCCTTACCTTGATGGGTTTCTTTGATTATTTTTCTGCCGCTTTTGTGTTGGTCCTCCTTGCCAAGGTTGCGTTTCCTCTCACTGTCGCCTTGTGCAGAACCTGTTATCAAATAATCCTATTAATCCTCTTAAATAATCTTTAAAACACTTACCATCAAGCAGGACATTTTTTTCTGAGGTATGAAGTTTCGTTTCATACCTTAAGTCACCTGGCTCTCAGGATGTGAGATTGAGAAATGCACTGCAGTTTTGCCTTCCCAAGGCTCAGGGCCCACATGATGACTTGATTTAAGATTGGAAAGACGTGACTTTATTTAATTTGTTATTGCAAATGTCACTGCTCCCATTGTTCTCGGAGAATAAGAAAGCGTCAGAAACGTTAGGTCAATTGGGATTTGGATCTCCGCAGGGGCTCACAAGTCCCTTAAAGCACAAGTTTGTTGAAGGCAGGCTAGTGGGAAAGTTTCTGGTTTAGTTTTTGTTCTGTTTTTAAAAGCCATAAGCCAGGCAAATCTTTGGTCTTTCAGCTCAATTTCTTCTTCTATTCTGCAGAGATTAATGGTAAGGAAGAGTGTACAGAGAGGGAACCCAGATGAGTCTGGCACCCAGCAGCTAAGGTTACTGGAGACACATGAACGGTACCAGCACAAGGTGGTTTGTTTGGTTAGTGAAAAGCATCCAGCATTCACTGACTCTGAGACCTTAGCCCTCTTCAGGAGCCAAACAGCTTGATTTAAGGCATGCAATGATTCATGGAAGTGCCTTGTGAGCATCTTAAAACTATTGCTTTGTTCAGTATTAGGACTGGTTGGAGGGTTTGTTCTGTGGCTTTTCTGGTGTGTGGTGGGAGGTGGCAAAGACTGCTTAGAACAACAGTGTGTAATGTGACAGTACCATGCTGGGTGAGGCCTGAAGAGGTGAAGCTCGCTGATTTTTAAGCCTGTAAAACTCCAGGAGAGCATGCGTAATGCTATTGCTCGCTGTTCTCACCTCTAGCAAACTGGTAGGGAGCTATTAAACCCCTCTGAACAGAATTAGGGGCGAGGGGGAATATCTGTGTAACTTCAGCTTGCATCAGTTGTATAGATAACTTGGAGAAGAACAAGCACAGTGATAGTGTTTTAAAAAAGAAATAATCAACCAAACCAAATGCAACAACAAGAAAACCCTCTCACACATCAGCAGGATGTGTCTATCCCAAACGTGAGACTTCAAGGGGACTCAGGTTCTCGTGCTGGCTGGTTTGAACCATGCAACTATTACGGGGGGAAAAAGCCAGCATGCTGACCAGGACATTAGGCAGTAGGTGCTTCCTGACACTTGGGTTAAGCACTACCTGAAGCTAAGGAATTTTTGATGGCTGGTTTGGCCAAAGTCTTGGTATTACAAAAAAGAAACTCTGTTGTGTCGCTTTTGTAATAGCTAGTAGAGATGTATGGGTGTGAGTAAACTGCTGTCTTGCTGATGGTACCTTAGAGAGCTCAGAGTGATGGAAAACGTGACTTATGAATGCTCAGTGGCAATTTCTTATTCTTTCTTCAACTGAATCAGCTCTGCACTCAGCAGTGAGACCGAAAGGGCTGACAGAGACCCTTCACCAGCCGTTGAAGCTGCATCTCAAAGCTAACTCTGCTCAGAGCAGATCTAACTGACGATGCTGTACTTTTCCAAGCATTTGCAGTCGTGCCTGTGGAAGGCCAGCCAATGTCACCACAGCTAGTACAGCTCCACCAACACTTTTTCTTTCAAGATTTCCCAACTGGAATGCGCATCCCCTGCGCTCTGTTGTGCCCTGGCCATCTCCGTGTTTTGATGCCGATGTATGTGGTGGGATGATCTGTAAACATTGCTGTGTGTTCTGATGGTGAATGTATGCAAGCTGCTTGCACAGCGTTACTCATTTATCCCCCCCCTCCCCATCCATGCCCCCTGCAAGCTCAGCTGCTGCTTTATCGCTCCTGATAAGCGGGTGTGTGATCTAAGGCAGAGCCGTCATCCAGAACCGAAGGCAGGCAGGAGTCCCACGTGCATAGTTTGGGGGCAGCTTGGTTTCTTTTCTGATAAGCCTGTGCCTCTTGCGGCAGTACAGTGCACACTCCTTTTAAAGCGTAATCATAATCCTCTTTGCAGCCGGCGCTGCTATCCCCACAGGAAGCATTAGCAATATCACGAAGTGCGGAGACTTCATTGTTTTCCCCTAATCTGCAAAGGGAGCTGAGACAAGACAGAGGAAACATTAACCTATTCCGTGCCTCGGTGGTAAATAATTAGGTTTTTACTGAGTGGGAGAATGAGGGAAGCCTCTTAGTTAAGATAAAGTAAGTGCAAGGCTCTCGGGCTTATCTTGCTCTGTGGAATTCAGGAAAGGACGTGTCCTTGAATTCGCCTGTCTGGCATGCCCTGTTTTTGTGTTTGGGAGAAATGAGTCTATCAAAGCTGCCCTAAGTGATTGCTGGGTATAAGGCGCCTCTTGCCAGGAAATGCGGTAGCTATGCTTTTGTTTAAGGACCTTGAACAAAAGGCTCTGAATGTTTAACAATGTGCAAAATTGGGTGGGTGGGATATGGAGAAGGTTAATAGGGCAGACTCACAGAGGAGGAGCTGAGCTTGGGAGAGGAGAGGAACGCTGAGGACATGGCAGCAGAGCGAGGGAAGTAAAACAGGAAAAGCAGCCCCTTTTTGCCATGTTAAAGCTAACTTGGTCACCTCTGACAATTTGGGGTAAGTGCAAGCTTTGTCTGCTGAAATAACAATATTTCCAACCACAGCAGTGTGAGAGGCCACAGTGTGCTCCAAGGCGTGCTGGTGCCCACGTCCACCTGCTGTCTAGGGCCCAGCCCATCACAAGTTGGGGCTTACTGTGGGAGTGCTTGGGGGTGGGAATCCACTCTGGGTTGATGGTTTATGTTTGCAAAACTTTCTTGTCACACTTGATTCCGCAGCTGTGGCTGTGCTGCGCTCTCCCTGGGCAGGTCTGGGACTGAAGCGGGGATGGGGTCTGCCCTGGCCTGGCACGGGCGGCACAAATCCGGTGTGGGGAACAGTCGGCTTGCATGTGTGCTGTGTGTGTGGAAGTCCTTTAATCCAAAACATGACAAGAGCAAAGGAACCAAACAAAAGCCTCTCAAAAATAGCATGACATAAGGATCTGGAGAATTTGCTTTTTATTTCTCTCAAGAGTCTCTGGAGATTTCTTCTTTTAAGGGAAGAAATGTAGCTTTCAAGGTCGAGCCTTCCTCCCCCCCCCCCCCTTTTCTTCAGACTTCAAAGGCAGTCAGCTGAGAGCTTCTTAGGAATGTTACATCTGTGCAGAGGAGACCTGGGGCAGAGGCAAGGCGCTTCTTCCTCTTCCAAAGTGTCTGAAATTGGTACACAAATTTTCTTGAGTGTGGTAAACAAGAGGCAACCTCAGTGGAGATGGATGGTGCGCAGTAGTGGAGGGTGGACAGCCAGCAAGTGGGAGTAGCTTTTTGCAGAGGCATTTAGTTGAAATACAAGTTTTGTTTTCCTGGTGCCTTAACAGAAAACATTTTAATGTCTGTACCTTTTTAAACAAGATTGATTCAGAAATTGAAAATGAACAAATGGACTGAAATGTGAACTCCGAATACCTGCTGAGTCCTCAAACTCTTAGTTTGTGGTAGCTTTGTACCCGCTTTGTACCCGTCTTGTCTTTTTATTAAATAGCTTGTTCTTTTGCTTTCAATCTTAATCTACATGCATCAAACGGTGGAATCAAAGAGTTTTGCTTTCTGACTCGTAACACTTATCTACTGTTGCTTCACTGACCGATCCAAAGCCTGTTGGCAGTGGAGGGGCTTTGGACCTGGCCCTTGACTTGCCGCAGAATAATGGCACTGCAAACCTGGGGGATACAGGTGGGCTCAGGAATTGGACCTAGTTTAACACTGCCCTGCCTATAACAGGTGGGAATTTATTGCTGATTTTGATGACAACTGATGGGTGGCATTGCTGAGTATTTGGAAATCCTTTCCACAGTCAGACTTACAGACAGGATCAGGCCCGGAATGGCCTTGTGCATAACTACCTCTTCACATCTCAAAAGCGTAACTGAACTGCAAATGGTTTTCACACCAATTATTTCCCTCTTGCTTTTGAATAGGACCGGGAGGGGGGTTGTTTATCCCATTACCCTGGTGTAGCTGAAACTCCGAGCAGCAAGCTTACGCTGAAGCTGTTTTTTCCCCTGCATATTTCCCATAAGGAGGCCAAGGAGTGTGAGATCTGTGATTCAGTGTGTGGCTTTGTCACATGCCTACCCAGGCTAAAGATGATAGAAATCTTGGTGCTGGCTCACTTCAGGTTGGGTAAGTGTTTCGTTTATTGCTTTTGTGGGTTTTTCTTTTAAACTCGGCTTCTTAAATGAAGAGCAGCAATATTTAAGCTTCTGAGTAAATAAGCAGAGAACCCTGGCTTCATCTTCACTAATCTGTTTAACCTTCATCAGCCCAAATATTTACTCTAGGCATTGAATATCCAGGCAGTGTAATTCTGATGCTAAAATTCGTGCACTGAGAATGTTGTAGATTGACTAATCCTGCAGAATTCCACAAATCCCTGTCTGTATAAATAAACTTCCTATATGAAGGATTATAACTAAATAAATGCTGTTAATTCAAATCAGCAAAGCAGAAGTATAGCAGTTAGCCCCCTCTTCTTGTGCTGCTTACTTATATATTTTTATTAGGATATTTGTCTTATTCTAAATAGATGTGTAAAGAAAACTGCAAATACTGAAGCACAATGCTGTCATATACTGCAGGATGAAAGTTTGCCTCTGCCTTTTTGCTAGCAACTCTAACAAATTGCCATCAGTTTGATTTACCCAGACTGTTGAAATTGTTATTCTTATTGGGCGTGGTGTTTTTGGTGAATCTGTGTTTTGTAGGTCTTTGTCCCTTTCCTGGAAGTGGGCAGTGTAAAGAGTACATGAAACTGCTGTATTGGGGATGCAGAATTTGTAGCTCTGTTGCTGAAGACCTTCTCCCCCCTACACACACATTCCCCCTGCTGCAGAGCAGAGAATCCAGATTTACCAGCAGCAAAGTTGGCACCTTGAGAAGCATGGTCTGTCGTGTCCATTGCAGGGAATGCTTATAAGTTCCCAGTGTGTAAACCTGTTGGTATAGGTGTGGTGTAAGCAACCTCTCGAGCGGTTTGGCTCCTGTCCTATTACTATGTGTATTATCCTGTCTTTGTGAGATTTAAGTGCAGACTTATCTGGGATCCTTATCTCGGAGAAGTTCTGTTAATATCCCTTGATGTTGCCCTGTCTGTTACTGGAGGTTATTTGAGAGATGAAGGCTGTTAGCACCCAGGGGAGAGGAGTTAGTTCAGCTGTTGTAAAGGGAATAACTAAAAAGAATGAAATCAAGTTAGAAAACTAAAATAAAAAAAGTTTGAGCAGGACTTCCCAACAGCATTGTTCATCAGGGTCATGGAAAGCTTATGTGTGCTCTGACATCTGAGAATTTTCAGGGTAGAATTCAAAAATGAGATAGTAGGAAGGACAGCTGGATGGAGTTGCTCCCTTTTGGCAGGGGAGGGTCCCAGCCACTCTTAGTCACTGGTTTTTGCTTATAAGATTCTATGTAACAGTAGAAATCAGAAAGAAGAAATTGCCCAGCTGCTGCATTGTCAGGAAGACACCTAGCCAGGAACCTGTGCTGTTCATGGCCACTTGGTCCTAACGGATGATTCTCCCTGCTTGAAAGGGACCAGGAGGGGAAGAATTGCACCTCACTTTACTTGCCAGCCTGCTCCGCAGGGAAATTCCTCCTCTGTCCCATGCTGCATTAGTCAGTCTTTTTAACACTGTATCTGAGGAAGAATCACTGCAGCTCGGCAGCTAATCTCATTTCTGTCCTCAGATAAGATTGTTATCAGAGTAATTGTCTGTTTGCTCCCCCTCCCGAGTCTAATCAGAGTGGATTGTGCCAGCACCTCCTGGGGCAGAGGAACTCTATGTTGATTGCCCTCAAAAGAAAGAGAAAATCCTCAGTGTATATTTAGCGTAAACTTCGTTTTGCTAGATGTTCACGGGAAAATCGGCTGGAAATAACTTGCTCAGACATGCCTTGTGCCTTTCACAGTAATATATTTGTTCTAGTTTAAAATCTGAGTTCAGGCAGGCAGGTTCATGTAGTGCATGCCGCAGTGAGCCTTTCAAAAGATAGTGCTGTGCACCAGTGGAACTGGTACTTTCCCAAACCCTAGGACAAAGCAAGTTCATGTCTGCAGAGAATGCATACTCTTAGATGTTGGTGTTCCAGCCAGTGAATACTTCTGAACAATTAGTGCTTTTCCCCTTATTTCAAAGCAAATTACAGGGTTGGGTGGATTTTGCTGATGGTAATAAAGGAGGCTCAAAGATATTAATTTTTCATACATCCTTCAGGTTGGGACTAGAGCTTGTCTCTTGATGTGTTTACCTGAGGAAGCGTACTGTTTGGTCTCTTTCTAGTGGTAAGCAAACCATATGTAATGCAGCACTCCAGTGAGATACAGAAATACTGCGTGCTACCCCTTTTCTATGGATGAGAAAGCTGAGACACAGAGGCACCATGGGCTGCCGTGGGAGTTGCCAAAGCAGAGATGCATAGATAAGGAGGTCTGTGCCAGAGCCAGTGTTGTGGTCGAACTACAGTCAGCAATCGAGTACCACACAGCTGCTCAATCACCCTCCTCCTCCCCAGGGGATGGGGGAGAGAATCGGGAAGAAAACTCTTGGGTTGAGATAAAGACAGTTTACTAGGATAGCAAAGGAAAAGATCATAATAGATACATATATATATAAAAGAATAATGATAATAATAATAGGAAAAAATAGGAATAACAATAATAAAAAAACTGAACTACGCACAATTTCTCTCCATCCAATGACCTGATGATCAATACAGCCCATCCTGAGCAGTGATCACGGAACAAAAAATATCCTGTAAACGATCGTGGAATTACAAACAGTGAGAGAAAAAGACAGCCAGCTCTCTTTTGGCCCACTCCCACTTATATACTGAGTGTGATGCTTATGGCATGAAATACTCTCTTTGGCCAGTTTGGGGCAACTGTTCTGGCTATACCCCTCCCAGCTTCCTGCTCCTGCGCATTAGCAAAACCTGGGAAGCCAGGCAGTGTCTTTGGTCTCATTAGCATCAACTCATAACATCAGTGTCTTTATCAACATTCTTCATGTACAAAATCCAAAACATGTCGGCTACTGAGAGAAAAATTAACTCCATCCCAGCTGAAACCAGGACAGCCAGCATTGCTGATTCCTGGTCTGGGCTACCATGTCCCAGCTCCAACAGCCAGCCCAGTATGAAAACCAAATATCATCTTGCCCTTAGTGGTGTTGCTGCTGTAGAGATGATACAGGTCTGATCCCTGGATAGCATAATGAAGCTCTATAGCTTTTGAGTGTGGTATCTAAAGCAAGCTTAAAGGGCGAGAGCATACCGCTGAAGAGAGTGCTCATAGCTGCTGAACTTGCATGCCTCCGATGTGAGAAGTGCTGAGACTGTCTGCTTCAATCAGGCTTAAAAGGTGTTAAATGGAGCAAGTTCATTCAGGCACATGTAAAAGTAATCTTGGGGACCTTGAAATTGGTATGGCCACAGCTGCTTCTAGCCTAATGTGCCCTTGGTGTGCTTAGTGTGGATATTCTCTAAAACTTTTATTGCATAGTTTGCTTCTTGCTGCTCCATTAGACTTCAAATCATTAATTGTAGCGGTAGCTTCATGGCTGTAGTGTCCTTTTGAGAAGGAACCATAACCACTTTACATTTGCTGGATGACTTAACTGATGTTGCTCTCCTCTTTACAAGGAGAGACACAAAATAACAGAACGAGGAGGAGAGAAATATAAAGAGGTATAAAAGCAATTTCTACCCTTGACTGTACTGCACTATAAAGAGATGCCAGAGATAGTGTTTAGAAAAGTGCTTCTGGAACTGGCAGTAATACAACTACATCAGTACAATAGTAGGATACAGTGTCCACATGGCTGCTGGAGCTTGAGCTTGCATCTCCACACAGTGTTACGGTATCACCTTACTCCGATCTAGCTGTGATGTGTTTGATTTGCCCCTGCTGTATGTGCCACAGATGTGAGTGTCCAGCAGTAGAGCTTGTGGTCCTGAAGGCCCCTTTGTATGATTTGTGGCCTCAGGGACAATAATTATTTTTTTTTTCACCCCTTCTCTATTGCATATGTGGCTTCATGTGTTTTTTTCTGTTGTGGTTGTGTTGGTTTTTTTGTTTTTTTTTTTTTTTTCAGTTGAAGTGTAATTTTGGCAGCCTTTGGTCCTTTAATGGACTCTCATGCTATCAGACACCACATCTATGCATACATTAAATGTGCTTTGTTATCTGGATTACAGTATGGTGTTTGCTTTCTTTGTGAGCAATTCATATTTCAAAATCTTGTCTCCAGCTGTTCTTTTTCTGTAATGGCACTGAGGACAGTGTTGTAATTTACTTTGCTACTTCTGCTAGCGTAGCACTTCAGAGCCATCCCTGACTGGATGCATCACTCCCCATGTTGCGTTGTTGATGGTGAGGCTGTATGTTAAGGAGCTGCGTGCTTTAATGCTGCCCTTCAGGCTGTCACCCACGGTACCGCTTATTCAGTGCATAACAACTATTTTTAAGCCATAACTTAAATATCTGTCTAGTAGTCCCTTCATGCTGTACCTGGGACTCACCCACCAGTTTGAGAGTGGTGAGTCACAGTTACTCATTAGCAAAATTACCAGTTAGGTCTTTGAATCCTTAAAGGTAGCTGTACTGGTCTAATCTGACTGTTCCCTGGAGACGAGGATCTACCTTGAAAATTTATAGAAGTACACCATTAAACCAAACACAAGTGTAGCGTGAAGATATCCCAAGTTACTATTGCTGCTTCCAGCTACCGTAAAAAGCTTTTCTAGACTCCATTAGCAAGTGAACAGAAGGGCTGTCACAGAGCTGTCAGGCCCAGACTGTCAGGCTGGTCTCACCAGCTCAGGAGTACATGACATGACCGAGGCGTTCCTGTATCAGAGGTGATCTAAGGACAAGTCTCTCCCTTGCCACTCTGACTGCAATGCCTTCTTTCAGTAGCAGTTGGAGATGTTGGGATAATTGATCTCCATAAAGTAGTTCTACTCAGCCATAAGAATGGCTGTGCATAGTGCGAACAGAGGTAACCAGTCATGCTAAATAACAGTTTTAAGAGGTTTATAGTTGAGGCTAATAACCAATCCATGTGGGAACCATGGTGTCAAACAGCAGAAAATAAAAGAATAAGAAGAAGTATTTCACTTACAACCTCTTAAGCATATTGCAATGAGATCTTCTCATTTTTATGGGTCTTAAGTTATCCATGACAGTGATCTTTATTTGGTTGGATTAATCCACAGAGGCTCTGTGCATACTGTGGACAAACTTTACTTATATACAGCATTTCAGTTAAGATGGCTCCAGCTTGGAACTTAGTAGAAAAAATCCAACCAATTTCAATGAGAGCTGAGCAAGGCATTAGCTTGCTTTTGAAAGAAAATACAAACATAAATTATTTTGTGTAGATGGGCACTTGAGTCCCGCATAAAGGCATAAAAGTCAGGAACTAAGTGCAAAGAGGCATCAACAACACATGGGAAAGCACAGGGAATACAAAACCATTTAGGTGATCTGGGAAGCCATCGTCTCTTTGAAACGAAGCCAGATATGATCGGTGTGAACTTTCTGGCTATAACATGTCGTTGCCTTTCTAGAGCAGAGGGCTTGTTTGTAGCCTTTCTTTCTATCAAGCCTATCATATTGTGTATATTTAAGGCTGGCTTGTGCCTTTGGGTGTTTCTCAGGTGACAGATCCCAAAGAACCCTCCCTTCTTCTGATGAATACCAGGAAGAGGCCCAGTTTCTCTTGTTCTTACAGATTTATTTCTCTTGTGCTGCCTCCAGTGGTTCAGGTTGGTCAGTAGTATCACACTGATATTGAATCACAGCAATGGCAATATTTTAAGCACCATAGTTCATAGCTTGTTCATAGCGAAAGTCTTGTCCTCTTGTACTCTGTTCAAGAGACTTGTGGTAGAGGAAGCATAGACAGAAGCCAGCCCTCCTACCTATGTCCTTTGGCAGGTGGGAGCATGGTGGCTACCATTAGAGTTAGTACCGGGGCTCCATGGGTTAAAACACACATCTAGATGTCTCGGGTTGAGCTCTGGCTAGGGCTAGGACAGTCCCCACAGATGGTCCCAAATTGCTGAAAGCACTCTCACGTCACAGGGGGTGTCACAGGAGATGGGGAGTAGCCTTGTATCTTGGGTTAGGGAGTGCTGCTTGTGCGGTAGCTGTGTACCTTCCTGGAGATAACAGTGCCAGGTAAATGTGGCTGTGGCTCCCAAAAGCATTCAGCCTTGCCCTGGACACAGCTTCTAGGATAATTCTTTGGAGAAGGGGAGGAAGGGAGAAGATTGATGCTCTCCTAGCCCTGTGAATTAGACATGCTGGACTAGAAGTTCCCCAAGAACCTTTCAGTAAGGACTCTGGTTAGTAGATGATTCCTCCAGTTTTGTCATAGTTTGTCTTCAGCTCTTGCTGCCTTTTGAGATTTGTACCTGAATAAGGACTTTGCTTGCCCCATTCTATAATAAAAATTGAAAGCTAGTTTCCTGATGGCTTTTTGCTTCGTATTTGCTGCTGCTTCCCATCATTAACAGCAGTAAAGTGGCATGGGGTGAAAATCAGCACTAATTTTGGAGCTTGATTGCCTGTGTAATAAGCTTCTCTGTTATCCTTTGGCAGGAGCAACAGCTAAAATAATTTTTTTGCTGTCACTTCTGCATGGGCCATGTACCAGCACTGAAGTTAATCCCTCAAAATTATGTTCCATTATAAATCTCTCTTCACAGATGAAGTGGGTGCAATTAGGCAGAGAGGTCCAGAACCGTTATAAAAAAAAAAAAAAAAAAGCAGCTCTGAAGGACAAAAGCAGTCTGCAAACAGAAGCTCCTTGGCCAAGGTGTTCTTGGGGCTTGTTTGGCAGTGACAGTATGTTCCAAGTTGACCAAGTTGAAGTTCCGTGTTTTTGCAAGTACAAAGTGTAGGGTCTTAGGAGTAATTTGAAGCTATTTGTGTCAGTTCTACCTCATTTATTTTCTTCTAAGTACACACAGAATATTTAATGTTGTTATTCCTGCCTGAGCCCTGGGAAATTAGAAAAGATCATCAAGACCCTGGTAATAGGCTGACAAAATCCCCAGCATATTTAATTAGAGATTATTCTTTTGATGTTTGGTTGGTTTTGATGCTTGTTTTTTATCAGGTTACTCTTGGGCAAACTTCTCTATCCTGAACAACTTACTTGCTTTCATCAATGTCAATATCAATGGCTGCTGAGTCCAAAGGAGCCTCCCAGGCTCCTCTTGCAGTGTTTCGCCAAGTACCGCGTGGAGCTTACAGCACTTGATTACAGGCTGCGTGTGGTGTTGTTCTCCTGTTTTCCTATGCATTTTGTCAAAGTGTTTTCTCCAAGCATGCTAAAATGTCTAAGGAAGGGGTCAAAGTGCTTTACATGTTAGAGTAAAACAGGGCTGAGGTCACCACTGGGTTCTTACTATTGTCAATAATGAGTTACTGCATCACTCGTCAGCTACATGTGAGAAAAGTGCGGGCAAACAAACTGAGGTTTTTGTAGGTGATAGAGTCCCCAACAGTGGCACTGAACACAGAGTAAAACACAGACTAACAATGCACTGACTTCAGGGTATCTTCATGTGATCAAGTCTTTGTCTGTGAATACAAATACTAGAATAAATCACTGAGTTGTAACAGCCATGGTGGTTTTGGCCTGGTTTGAACTTTGGTTTGAACTTTGAGAAAGACAAAGCAGCATCTCATTGTCAAATGTGTGACCAGCCAGCAACAGGGTCCTACATGTGCTGGAGTCTACCAAGAGAGAAATCTTGACAAGCTCCGCAACAGTGAATTACAGTTGATAGCTGATGCTGGAATATGGGCCACGTTAACCACAGGAATGGTTTCCTCCTCTTGCTGTACCAGAACAACTTCAGGCTGCTGTTTGGGGTGGCAGAGAGAATTCAGCTGCTTCGCACACCAGACGGCTTGAGCAGTAAATAGCTATCGTACACAGAATCCATCTTCTCTCGTGAGGGATGTGACTGTGAAGTAGCTGACTTCTGAAAACAAGCTTTCTGCAAATACTTTTTCCCACCCAACAACAAAGGTCTTCTTTGGGAATGCTTTTTGGCTGCAGTCCTCATGAACCCCCTGGGAAATGCACTGTGCATTTGACTTGCACTCACCAAAGGAAAAAGCGAAAGTAACACAGCTGTAGTGATTTACTACGAAGTTTTGAGGCTAATTGCCTCATATGTTTAATTAATAACTGACACATTCTGTCCCTCAAAGAGCTTGGAGAACTTCCATCTGGACCCCTAGTGATTACAGCCTGGAAGCCATCCCTGTAATTAAGGAGCAGGCTATAGGAGGCCTGTTCCCATTATGGGCAATTATTGTGCTTGCTACTTTTTCCCTCCTTTCTTGCGAAAGGACTGAGAAAATAGGGCTCAAAGACTAATCTGACATAAAACCTTGACTAAAGGGTGCTTTGTGCTACCCCAGGGTAGAATGCTGGGGTTATGTTTTGGTGCCAGCGCTCTTTTCTTTCAACAGGCTGTTGGGAGACAGGTTCTTCAAACAGCAAAATTTATCTTACACCAAACTGAAGTATCTGCTGGTCAATATTAATTACCAATGCTAGAAGTAGGTTTTTGCAAAGAACTAGGCAACCAAGTATTCTACTGTTACTTCTCTATCTCTGCCTCCCAACTTCAGACTTTCACTAGGTTTGACAGCTGCCCGTCTGTGAAGACTCTGGCTGGCTCAGAAGCCCTCAGAGCAGAGGATGCTGTGTCTTTAAGCCTTCCATACAGTGCTGAAATGTTATGACAGAGCATCTCACAGGGGGATGCGGTTTCCATGGCAACCCCACACTGTAAGATAAGCAAACTGGATATTTTTTTTTTTTTTTTTTCCTGAGAGGTTCAAGAGCAAGGAAGGAATGAGGGGATCTGTCAGCGGGCAAGACTTGAAAAGAGGAAACCGTGTCCATTAATCCTGCAGCCCTGGCTGCTTTGTGTTTTAATTAGCGAATGTTATTATGGCAGAGAGCATGAGCACCTCACTCTGTTGTGGGTTTTTGAGGACTTTTTTGTTTCTTTTTTTTTATATCTCCAATTAAAAAAAAATAGGGCGAGGGGGGAGAAGCTTTACTGGGGCATTAAATGAAGGTTTGAAATAAAGAGCCTCAGGATCTCTCTTCCAGGGCTTGTATCCCAAGCAAGGGATGGGAAGTGTAGCTTGCCTGGTGGCAATTGAGAGTACATCTTAAATTTTAAATCTTAAATATTTTAAATCTTAAATTGAGTAATAAATCTTAAATTTATTTTGTTTGTCTTGCCACTGATGTTTAGCAAAAATGGAAATCCCTTATACCTTCATGTCCTGCATACATACCCAGGGCAATGGGAAGTAAAGCAGGGGAGCTGTGACTTGCTGTTGTCCTCCCCAGCCTGCCTGGAGGCATTACATGATGCAGAGCTGAGCTGCCTTCCCCTGCCATTGTTTTGGGGGAGTCGATACCTTTGGGATCAGTAGTTGCCCTTATGTGAGAAAACCTCCACTACCCAAATGTCACCACTTGGGAGAACGCAGGACACTGTGCATGCTGAGAGAGTTAACAGCATAATGACAAGGAGGAGGAATGCTTCAGCCTCTGGTGAGAAGGCAAGCTCCTACCCAAGCTGAGATGGCATCTTAGTAATCAGAGAATCTCTTGGTAGCAGCTAAAGTACCAGCTGGGTAGGAAACTGTGCTGGTCTTGTAAATGTGCTGTGTGTAGGAGTTTATTATGGAAAATATTTTGACAACCTTTATTATTTTCAAACACTTCTATGTGTCACCAGAAAATTAGAGTTAGAGTAAATGTTATCCCAACAGCAGTCTTGTCTGCATAGTTTCCATGTCCATCCTTTATGGAGTACTGCCTGCTCTTTTGCAGGGAATTAAAGCCCGCTGTAAACCTTCATGTAAAATGAAAAGAAAATTAAATCCTTTGAGAAGAGACTATACCAAAGGCATTCTTCACTGCATTCTTGTAAGCAGCAGTATCTCAGCCTGTTTTTTCAGGGGCTGGTGCTTACAAGGGATTCCTGTAAATGTACTTTCTCTTTCTTTCCTGCCAATATCCTCCTCAATGCCCTTCCACTATGATTTATCTCTTTGGTTTTTTTTTTCTTTCTGGTTGACCCTCCCCGCCCCCGCCCCCCCCCCCCCCCCCGCCCCCAATTACGGTGCAAAGTCAAAATGCAATAGTAGGTGTGCTCCTCTACTAGTTTGAATTTTTTCCACAGTGCACAGGATGGAGAATAAGCTCTGTGTTCCTGTACTAGGTATGAGGGGTTTTTAAGAGGGAAGGGAGATACCTGTGTCCATTTCACCCTCTAGCCTCTCACCCTTCAAATACTACATTTGTTTGGTCTTATGTCTTTGTTTGCTCATGCCCTGCTCTACCATTAGCTTTCCTGGGGATTTCACAATTCATAAGCCCAGCAGATAGCATAGAGTTGATATTCTTTATCAGGTACATAGAAAGGTTTGGGGATTTCCTTTTCCCTACAGTTTTTACCTCTGTTGTTCTCTCATTTTCTCTCCTCTTCTGCCCAGGACAAAGCAGGTGCCAGTATGTTGAATAAGCCAGGAGATAAGTTTCAGAGCTAAATACTGATGTTCTGTGAAGAGCATTTTTAATAATCACTCAAGTATCTTGCAAATGAAAGAGCATCAGTGGAAAGGTTTGAAAGTCAGCAGCATCAGCTGCAGCAAGGCAGTGCTTGCGCTAACATACCTTACGGTCAAGAAGTTTGAGGCTTGCGCTCTCTCTGTAGCAGCTGTGCTTTCACCTGCCTTTACTACTAGTAATTCTGGTATTTCGGAAGAAATCTGATCAACCAAGGAGTAAATGATGGAAGATACAGCTGGTGACATGTGCTCCTGCTTATGGGAGCTCTATCACCATGTTCAGTTTGGACAGCCTCCATCTTTTGCCACCCTCCTTCACCCACCCTGGTTTTCAGTTCATCCATGCAACGCTTGCTGGGATTTGCAAGCCTGCTTGCAGCAGGGCAGGGACTTTATCCCCAGATAGGAAGTAGCAGCCCAGAGAGGTGACTTAATCCAAATAACTCAGGAAATCTGTGGTAAAGCAGGGCTTGAAACTGGGCGTCTCACAGGATCCACTCTTTCCCACAAACCACTGGACTCTTCCTCTGCACTAACATAAACACCATGCATGAATGTGGGTCAGTGAGAACTAATATTGCGGGAAAGGGAAACCCTCTGGTGTTGAGGTATTGCATGGTATTCCAGATTGGCTCTTGCAGAGCTGAGGTTGCGCCCTTTCTGCTTGAGGTTGCTGTAGTTCAAATGAGCCCAAGCTCTTGAAGAAGAGTTCAGCAGAACAAGTTGCAGATTGAAGAGGGCCAAACAGCCTCAGAACCACTGTTCTAATTTTGAGTACTTTCCCCTGAACATCATTTTCTCCTATGGGTGCAATCCATGTAGTAGGAATAGCTGTTAGCAAAGTTTGAAGTTGAGGGCCAAACAAATGTACCTTCTGTGGGAATTCAGGGCTAAGGCAAAGTGGGATTTAGCCCCTTATTGAGTAAGCTATTATGTGCTGTAATTGACAGTAAGCAAGGTTAGGGGCAGCTTAATTTCTTTGGAAACTTAGTCCCCCTGCTTCCTGGCTCTAAGCATCCCGTCACCTGAGCCCAGCAGAGCTTTGTTTAAAGAACAGAAATAATTGTGATGCCGCACTGATTCCCAGCAAGTGCAAGCAGCATTCATGTCACAGGGTGAGTTAGGGAATGAAGAAGAGCCCAGGAGTAGCTGCATGCCTCATTTGGCCTGTTTTTCACAGGAGGGAGTGTTTAATCTTCTGCAAGCAGGAAGACTCTCCTGTGTCCGCTCTGGCCTTTTTGGTTAAAGTTGGTGGCCCTGAGCTTAGGGTGGAAAGGAGCAGCTGGAGAGCCGTAGGCTCTGCTCCAGTTGTGATTTCCAGAGGGGCAGTGCTCCACAGCTAAAGCTAGATGTTTTTGCTGATTACTTGCTGACTCACCTCTGCAATGATTTCTTTCCCACACCATTTTTAACCCCTACCCCTCTTCCTGGAGATAATTAATTACTTGTGTGCCTGAGTAGTTTATTCTTAGATAATTCTTTTAGCCATTGCTATTTCACACTTTATTTTCTCGGTCTATCAGCTGTGCCCAGCACCCAGGCAGTAAGTGAATTTCTGACCACGAAGCCATTGAAATGCAAAGATTTCTAAGTCAACTCATGTCATCTATACAAATTTTTCCTTCCCTCACCTGCTTGCCAGCCAAACTTCCTTAAACAAACCCTTTAGGAAAAAAACGCAGGTCATGAGGTTCTTAATATCTCCTTCAATTTGTATTGGCGATTCTGAACTGAGCCTGTGTGTCCACACACACTGAGTGTGGTGCTGATGTGGGGTCTATCACAGCTGATTTGGAGGAATTTTGCTTACTGCTACAGTTGCACGCTAGCTTGGCCTGGAAGTCATTTAGACTTAGAAACACAGAGCTGTGCTGCTACTAATGAAGAGCTGGCTTGGAGAGGCTTCTTAGCGGGGCTGCCGGGGGGCACTGCCCTGGTTACGCGGGGACTGAGTGTGCTGAGCTTGGTTGTACCCTGCAGAGTCCAGCATGAGCGGAAGTGCATGGATTTCTGGGCGGCCAGATGCCTCTGAGAGCTCTGGCTCGCTCTCAGTAGCATCTAGATTTTCCCTGGCTCATAAAAGCATTGCAAGGAGAAAATACACGTGAGACGCCATGATCCTGTAGTTGTAAAGGAGTGCACAATCTTGAAGCAAAATTCTTTCATTTATCTTTGTATCTAATTTGCTGGTTCAGCACAGACCATGCTGGTGTATCCTGTTTACATTCAGCTCTGTTTTAGACATCCAGTGTAATTCAAGAACATTGTAAATGTGAATGCTTGCAATAAAAAATATTTTTGTACTCTTTTCCACAAAATAATCCTTGGGTGTGGCGTTTGCTGATTTGCAGTAACTTCAAAGCTGTTTCTAGTGTACAGAATTTTTTTTTTTTTAAAAAATGTCTGGGAGATGTATTTATGTCCTCCAAGTCCTAATAATAAAATAGCATTAATTTATTTTAAATCTTTCCAAGCAATTTCCCCCAAAACTTCCCTGTCCAACATTGTTTGTTAAACCACATGTGTGAATGTATGTATGCTTTTTAACAAAATATTAAATATACTGGTGCTATGACAAGCCAGGATCACAAACTAAATTAGATTAGAAAAAAAAAACAGAAAGAGGAGCCAGTATTCCTTCTGGATGAGGCCTCAGTGTGAAAACAGGAACAGCAAATGAGTTTGTTATTGAAGCCACGTACATCAAAGCCAAGTTGACTGAGAAACTCTCTGGCCTAACCTACAGTTGTTGTCTTTACTATCATTAATTGTCATGTGGTGGTGTGCAGCTAAGACACTGGGATATTTTTCCCATCTAGAGTTTTATAAATCTGATGAAAATGGCCCTGGCTTCACAAACCCCTTGATCTTTGCATTAAGCCTGTGTGGCTGAAGTGAGCTGCAGACCTCAGGCTGGCCTCTGCCCGGTGTGATTTTCACTCATGCACAACGATGGTGCAGAGCCACAGAAGGTGAGAAGGCACCTCACCTTGAGTAAAAAATTACCTCGGGGTCTTTGGCTTGTAGGTTAGAGAAAAAGGAATGGAGCATTTTCTAAGACAAATATTTTCTTTTGACTATTCTAGTTGATGTTATTTGTAGGGGGGAAGGACTTTCTTCAGGAAGAGCAGAGACTAAGCGTACGTCTCCATTGTCTTCTAACTTGAGTAAGACTGTGAAGGTCTTTGAGGAAAGTTGATTTTCTGAAATAGAAAAAAAAAAAATAGTTTTGGGAACTGATCTTGATTTCTCTGCTGCTAAGACCTTGGCTAGAGCCAGGACAAAGTTTTTAAATTTAGAAAAATTCAACGTGAGTTTCTATTTCTTTGGGAGGTGGGGTGAGGAAGGGAGCCTGTCCAGTTTCAAACACGTTCATTGATTACAACGCTGTAGTGTTCAGCTCTTCCCAGACCTCTAAAATAATTGTAAGTAATTGGGTTAAAGTCATCATTTATCATACTTAGTTAGACTAGATCTAATAGTTCTTTCCAGAATTGTTTGCTGAATTGCTTGGCATGTCTAACCTTATTGGCCCCGTTAACTTCTTATCCCCATTTGACAAATCTAATCTCTATCATTCTTTCTGCAAGGAGAGAGACAGGCATCCTTAGAGGCTTCTGTTACTTGCTGTGCAGCTAGCCAGCAGGCATCCAGAAACTTTCAAAGGGATGCTTGCTGCTGCTGGAGAAGATTTGAAAGGGTTTCCAGGTTTAACAGGCTTTCTTGTCAGGATGGTTTGCTCATTTACTCATTTTTATCTGCTGTAAGTAGCTGAATTTTGCTGTTTTAAAATCAGAATTAGAAAGTCTGCTAATGTTAACAGATGTCAACAGTCAGAGATTGCTACAACAAGCCTAGGGCAAAGGGTGTATATGATGTTCCTTTCGCAACCCACACCGCGGTGTCTTGCTTGAGACACTTTCCTCTGAGCTTCTAAAATCACTCTTGGCTCTAGTTATTTTTTGCGAGTATGACTGAACCACTTTACAGGAAAATACTTAGTGTGGTACCTGGGTTGCACCCTGAGAAGCTGATTTTTCCCTACCTCATAAACCAGGAGTGACACTGCCAAAGCAAATGGAATTACAGGGTTGTGGAACTGAAGTTAGCAAGGAGAAAACTCAGCCTGTATTCTGAATCCTATGCTCATTTAAGGCTATCTTTGCTATGAGAAGTTTTCATGAGAAGGAGGGCGAGGAGGAGATAGTCTGGCCTTGTGTATACCTTCCTTTGGGAATTTCAGGGAGTTTGCAGGCGCACACTGAAGAGCTGTCTGCCACAATTGGGAGAAGTTGGATACCTCCGGCTTCCCCTGTGTGTCTGCATGCATAATTTTACATAATTCACCTTCTGATGCATAATACTGTGATTTGCCACCCTGACTTCCAGTGTGCTCAGCACAGCTTGGTGCGTTGGAGGACTTTTTGTTGCCCTCAGATGGAAAGGAGGGGTCATTCTCTGTGCACGCTTGGGGCAGGGACCCCGGAGCATCTTCCCTTGTGTCGGGCACAATGGTCAATAAGTGGTTAATCCACTACGATGCAGTTGGGGCGTTAACTTTTTGTGTGCTTCAGCCTGTTTAGGAAGGCAAGGCCTTGCTTATTTACTTACTTGATTTTTCAAAGGGGGCGTTTGCTCGGATGTGAACATTTCCCCCGAGATGACTTGTTCACAGTGGGCCTCTGCGTCAGAGCTGGGCCTTGAGGCCTCGGGGAGGGAGCCCATGGTCCAGTGACTGTGTGCGTATGTGGTCCAGAATGCCCGTACCCAAATGTAAACCTTAAATCGCAATTTGAATGTAAATATTGTGTTTTAGACCCTGCCTTTAAGGTCTCTAGGCCTTAGATTCAACTCCCTGTGCTGGGCTGATGGCTCTGCTGACGATGTCCTCTGACTCACGGGTGGCTGGGCTCAGGAGGAGGTACCTCCTCTGCGGAGGTACGCAGGAGGCCCAAAAGTCTTCTGCTGCCTCGAGGAGGGCAGAAACTGGGAATCCGGTGTGTACCTGCCCAGCTCCTCTTTGGAAGCTGACTGTCCCTGTGGAGCGTGCCAAGGCTGGGCTGTGTCTCTCTTTACCTTTTTAAACTGGCAAGTCCTGCTGGCTGGAGGCCAGAAAGAGACTTCATGGTCAGGGGCAACAGGAGGTTGTTTGGATTCTACCAGTGCCAATATTGACGGATGTTTGTAGCTGTAGCCTGGGCATCCAAAAATTACCTGCACCAAGTGCAGATCTGACTGTTAGACCCAGAGAAGTTTTGACGAAAACTGTAGCAATCTAGTTAGCTGCTGTGGCTGTGTATATGGATGGATGTCTGCTTCCTCCAGCTCCTTTCAGTGGGAATTGAGGCAAATTTCCTTTCAGTAATGCTTAGAGCACTTCCATGGGGGTAGATTCCCCCTCTTCTTTCATTCTGGTGTGCAGTGGGAACAGCACATGATTACAGATCTAACAGCTTGGAAAAAAAATCCAGGTCTATTCATTACTATCTCCTATATCAGACAAAGGCTTTGGGTTATCCTCATCTGTGGCCAAGAAGCATGAAGTTGCTTGGATGACTTGGCACCAGCATGGTCAACAAAGTGGAGCAAGTCGCTGCAATCGCTAGCTACCATACAAAACTAGTCAGGCAGGTGGGTATCAAGCAAATGTGAGGCTGCTATATTGCATGACACAGGCTGAACACATAAAATTCAGTGCAAAGTTTATTTCCTTTTAGCTGATCCTATCCTAGCAAATTAAGACACATTTGCAATTAGATCTCTTAAGTTTGGAGCACTGGGTGGCAGCCCCGCAAAGGGATCCCTATCTCTTCTTTTGCAGCAGTCACATTAAAACCAGTGCCTCCTTACCAAGGGAGAATCAGAATGCTTCAAGCTCTCTGGTTCGTCATAAGCCGTGCGCTGTTAGGTCCAAATATTCTTTAAACATTATCTTCTTCAAAGCTGCTTTTCAAGTAGACTGATTTGAAAACCAAGAGAGATTACCGTGGACCATTTTTGTTGTGTTTTTTTTTTCTCTCTCTCATTTTTGACTAAGAAAGTTTGAATTCAAAATGTTTTGACCAGCTTTGTTTTCAGAAAAGAGTCACCAAATATAGATGTGTTCTCTTCGGTATAAGCAAGGTAAAAAGGATGCAGTGCTTTGACAGTGATCCATCTGCTGATTGCTGCTTGTACCAAGTGTCAGGATGAGATTGATGGCCTAAGAATATAAATCCACGGAGGCAGGAAGAGTGCCTGCCTTTTGCTTTTGTACAGTGCAAAGTGTGTGTATTGTCTGTGCTGAGCAAGCGCTGAATAATGAGTGACCATAGCTAGCCTCCGAGCTGGGGAAAGCCGGGCCTCACCAGCCAGTCTGGGCTTAGGAGCACTCATGATTATTCAGCTCAGTTGAGACAGCAACACACATTTTGCCTAAATGCCTTAGTCTTTTCTTCCCAATTATTTTGAGGTTTAGGAAGATATACTATTTTCTGTGGAATTTCTATGAAGCGAGTGTTTTAAAATCTAAAACCTGTAAGTTTTCAGCTTTTTTTTTTTTTTTTTTTTAAATCTGAGAAGAGCTTTTGGCTAGAAGATACCAGTTAGGCTTCTGTTTGAGAAAACAAACAAAAAAACCTCAAAACTAAACCAAGCAAATAACCTCTCCTTCTAAGTTGCTTTGTTTCGAAGAGGATAAAATATCACAGGATTTTGACTCCGCTTAACATCTGAAAATCAGAAACGGATGGGTTCTTGCGAAGCCTTGTTCCTTATGCTTGGATTTTTCCCAGCTCATCTGAGTCCTGCTGTCATGCCTGTATCAGACAACAGTGCTTGTTTGGTCCATCTCAGAAATGGCAGTGAATTTGCAGCCTGTCACCTGAGGAGGGGACCAGGGTTAAGGAAGTTCTAATTCCACCTCTCAGCTAGATCTTATTTTAGGCTTCCTTGAAAGTGTTTTTGCAGCAATCCAGGACCTGACTGGAGCGGATGGAGGAAAAGGATTAGGGATTCTGCCTAATCCAGCTCAAAACTCTTGACAGCACCCAAGAGAAATGATTCCCTGGCTGCTTTTGCAGTCTATTCCCTGCTCAGAGCAAGGGTTTGTCCTTGGCAACTTCTGTCAAGTAGAGAGCTGACTTTATATCACTGAACAGCTCTGTGTTTCATGGGTATTTGGGGTTTTGTTTATTATCAGCTGTGTTTCATTTTGGAAACATGACTGAATCCCTGAAATACAAGGCTCCTGTTTCCTTTGGGGAGGAGAGATTTGTAACTGTACATGTGGTGGCAGGTGGTTTCTGGCAGTGTGTTTTCCTTTCACGTGTTTTATGATTTTGACCAGGTTCATAGCTGCTCTTTGTAAAATCATCTTCTCTTTAGACTAAAGCACTCCACAGTTTCGGGACCTGATGCCTTTTTCTGTTTTCCCGTATTTCTTTTCTTCCCCAGCCACCTCCTGTTACCTCTGCTGTGTGCTGAATGAGCCCAGTTGCTGTTGCCTGTAGCTGGTTGTTGCACTTGTTATCAGCACAAAAGCCTCTTTACAGAACAGTTGAGAGGAGAACAAGCTGTACCAAGAGGTGATAGGGATGTTTTGCCGGGCACCTAACCTAGGTTGAGGGAGCAAGGTGGTGGTTTCTACTCCCTGCCTTGCTAATACCTAAAGAAGATAATGTTTGCTGCTTTGGTTCATGGAGGAGGCTGCTGCTCTGAGAGTTTCCTGACTTGCACAGAACAAGCTGTGCTTGCAGATCTGTTGGGTGCTGTTTTCAGGAAGGAAACACGGGAGAGAGAAAACATCTACCTTTTTGTTAAACTTATTTAGAGCTTGCTCTTCTGTCTTGTGTTGAGGTCTTCATGAGTTTAGAGGAGTTTGGGTGCCTACTGAAGTTTGAAAATATGGTATTTTGTTCAGAAAATATGGTATTTTGTTCTAAAGGGAATGTGGATAAAATATAGTACTTGGAAATACATTTTTGAGAGCTGAATTTCTTAAGGGAAATGAATTATTCTCGCTTGCTTGCTTAGTTACTGTTTCCGCTGTACTAGGAAGACAAATTAAAGTGAGACTAGACCACTAGAGTTGCAATGTGAGGAAATGAGAAGACCCTCTTTGATCTCAAATGCTCAGTCAAAAAGCATTTGCCAGCAACGCCAAATGGGATTTATTTGTCAAGTCCGAAACAGAGGCCAGCAGGGCCTGGAACCAAACAAAAGGAGGAGGTACCATACTATAAACTTAGATTCAGCATATTCACTGTTAATCTTCTTTTACTTACATAATATGAAGGTTATTAACCTGACTGCAGAAGGACCTACTGGGGAGCTAAGTGTCACGTGGAGGGGATTATTACATTTTGAAAAGAATTTGTGCTGGTGACTGTAACGTAATAAATGTATTAGGTACCTCTTCAGATCTTCTCTAAGTGGTAAAGAAGCATTGATCACCCAGTGTGATGGGGGCTGGGGAGCTCGTTTTGATGTTTTAATACCAAGTCAGAAATGGGAGCTCAGAGCTGTTAATGAAAGGAGAACATACATTTATTATTATTATTATTATTATTATTATTATTATTATTATTATTATTATTATTATTATTATTATTATTATTATTATTAATTTTTCTGTCTTAAAGAGACCAAGAGGGAGTTGGTGCAGAGGGGTGAGAAATAAATCATTAGCATCTTCACATTTGCACTGCAGATTAATCTGGGGAAATTAGGCTGGTAGTTTTTAAGCCTCTTACATATTTGCCAGGTGGACTTTTTGACTTGATCTCTCTTTTTATTTTTTTCTAAAAAAGCTTTCCACTTACGGATTTAAAAGGTCACAAGGTTAAGCAGAAATCAGAATTTGACTTATTGTGTAAGTACCCTTAGCAGGCATTTTGGCCAATGCTGTGTGAAAGTTATTTTTAAGTTATTTGTTTTTTTTTTTTTTTTCCACTGAGCTTCTGAAGAGGTGTGAGTTTTTGGGTTTTTTTTTAATATGGCTGCTCCACTTGCCTCATGCTTACTTTGCTGAACCTCACAAGGTTGTCAGTGCAAGAATGATTTTCTGGTTGTTTTCAAGTAAATGTCCAGCTCAGGGGAATGGGGGTGGCAATTCCAATATCATTTTAGGCTGACCTCAATATTCACATTTTGTTTCTCCTATTGGTCAGTACATAACAGGGAAATCTTATCCTTGTCAGGAGCGGACGGCAGATCTGAGTGAGGCTGTGTTGTGCGAGGGAAAGGAAAATGATGGCTGTTGGCAGTACAACACAGAGTGAGTGCTCTGGCTGAGGGAGCTGTGTTAGGTGTTTAGAAATGCATCTTTAGTCGAGACACAAAACAGAGATCCTGGCTGCTTATGAACACTAGAGATCCTCTAACACGTGTTGCAAGAGCAAGTGCCTTGGCCAGAGTACCCGAGGTAATTAGTCCGTCTGCCTGCATTCTTCCTGCAGCCTCAATTAATTATGAGTCTCTCTTTAACTTCTGGTCAAAATCGTTCTGTAGTGGTGTTACAGGATGTTAATCAGCTGCCACCTACTGCTTCCGTCGATACGTTATAAATACTGTACAAAGGAGTTGAAAGCAAGGTCTCCTGTTTGTGAGTGCAAGCTCTACTCCTGCTGATCTCTTCCTCCCTGAGCACTTGGTCTAAGAAAAGGATGACACAATCCTACATGTACTGAAATACGAACACAGGCCGCCATGGGGACATATAAGCAGATTCAGTGGGAAGAGCTGTACTGAAATACATCGAGCGGTGACAGATTCTTGGGCAAGGTTGACAGGGAAAGTAGGTTGTATCTTTTATTAGGCCTATTGATATTGTTGGGGGAGGTAATCTTTTAAACATGCAAATGTGGTTTCTTATGTCTAAAATAGAACCATCAGCCTTCAAAACTAAATAAATGTATGTTGAGAACACTTTCCCTGAGTTTAGCAAAGTTATGTTAATCACTTAGACCATCTGTTGGAGAAAATGTAGTTGTGAAGCTGGGATAGGTTAGGGCTGTGTTAGTGAGAGAAGAGGTAATAAAGTTATTAGGCTCTTTAGGACAGAGTCAAGTGACCGTTGTAAAACTCTTTGGAAACCAAGTTTTTAATTGCTTGTTTTACCTGGTGATGTTACAGTTCCTTTTTAAAACTAAGTACATGTTGGTTTTGGTTTGGTTTTTTTTTAAAGATACATTCTCTGTGGGCCCAAGAAAGATGATGTGTTGGCTCAGTATCCTCATGACAGCAGAGTTCCTCAGTATATCAGGAGGATGAGGCTGGGAGCTTCCTCGCCTGCCCCTCTGCCTGAGTGGGAGGGTTCTGAGGTGTCCCGGGAAGACTCTGCCCTGCCTCTGCAGCCAAGGGATGCGAGACAGTTACACTGCAACTTTATCCTGAGAGGAAGCAGGGCAAGAAATATGAATAAAAGAGTTAAAGTTAGTCACCCCAAGATGTGTGCCTGGTTCCTGATGGCCAGCTGGCTGAGCTTTTCAGCCTGACAGCATCTCTCCTCCTT
This sequence comes from Chlamydotis macqueenii, assembly GCF_036417535.1. Lineage (NCBI taxonomy): Eukaryota > Metazoa > Chordata > Aves > Otidiformes > Otididae > Chlamydotis > Chlamydotis macqueenii. The sequence continues at coordinate 45,317,998 of NC_141560.1, read as the reverse complement.
AAACACGTCGTGAAATGTTGAAAAACGATTTGGATGTCATTATGACACTGGCATGTCTTCAGGAGGAGCTGTCTGTTTGTTTAAAGAGAGCCCCAAAGGAGGTGCTTGTTGTCCTAGGATTGCCTTTGACTGGTGACCCAAACGGGAGAAGAGAGTGTCCAGGGAAGGGACATCACAGAAGCGTGGCTGAGTGCTTGCAGAAATGTGATTAATCTTGACTAGAGAGCCATGCCAAAGCCACTTCCAAATTGTTGGACTCCACACTTAACACAGAGTATATTTGTGACCACTCTCCTGTCCTTTTCAATTACCTTCTCTCTCTCAATTCCAAAGACATTAGTCTTGTTTGAATGCTTCGTTATACCACACTGATGTGCTAATGCAAGTTGTAATCTACCCTTCTTACAGCATTCACTGCCAGTGAATCTCAGGTGGGCCAGGAGAGGTACAATTACAGGGAAAAGCAGTATTTAGCAAAAAGTAACCATCTGCTTAGGTTGCCCTGCTGCTTTTCTGGAGATATAAAGTTACACCTGAGAGCCAGTTCTTCATCTGGTCCTGTACCTGATATGAAGGGAGCAGTACAAGTGTTGGAGACAACTTGTAAAATATACAGTAAGTATGTTAAGCCCCATGGTTGTTAACATTTCCCCAAATGTGTAGTTTATGGAAGGCTGTGGAGATAAGATGTTACACTGCTGAGATGCAAGAAGCAGGGAGCTGTAAACATTTTAGGAGGGGCAGGTGGTAGAACTCCAAATAAATATGTGACTCAATGAAGAGTAACAAAACCCTCCAATTGTTTGTGAGGGAGGTTGTTCCTCCCTTCTGCTGCTCTGGTTTCTGTGATTTAGCAACTTGATTGCAAATGTGATTAGTGCCTCCAGGACCATCTACTGCACTGCTCTAATTTCAGGTCAAGAGGAGGGGAATCAAGGCTTCTGTGTCAAACAAAGGATGTCACTTAGCGTTCTGCATTGTTATACCAATAGAAGAACTGATACAGCAAATGAAACTCAAAATTGATGAGAGAAGTAGAACCATGAAATTGTTTGTAAATGTTGCAAAATCTCTGCAGCAACATTGGCTCCTGCCATTTTACTACTGAGGTCAAGGAAACCTAAAGCTTTTAAAAGATCTGTGGCTCTGGGAATTCTCTCCTTCAGAATAAGACCCTTCTAAAAATGTGCTTCCTGTTGCTCCTGGAGTAGATCTCATCAGAGTTGAACAGGGCTAGCTTTCCTTATGTCCCATAACTACTGTTTTCCTCATGAACTAGTAGGCTCATGAAGTTTCCATCAGGAACTGCTGCTGTGAAGCTGGGAGACTGAGGCTTCTTGGCGGTTGCTTGCTGCCTCTCCATATGGTACTGTGATAAATCCAACAAATAATTGACTCAACTTATTGATGTAGAAAGGTCACCAGTCTTCTTTCTCCACCTGTCATGTCCAGCTTGAGATCCCTGTCTTGCAGCTCTTAGAGACCTCTTAGGTATTCTTGGACAATCCAGCTGTAGGAAGGTTTGTTGTTTTGGTTTTTTTTTTTTTTCAATTGGACAACAGTAGCAAATCAGGTGCTTTAAATTTTTTAATGATTAAAGAGGATTGTGTTGCATTGAATTGAAGGTGTCGCTGCTCTTCTGCAAATCAAGAAAATGAAATTATTATCAGATATGACCCTTTGCGAGAAGTAGATTGAATAATGACATTAATACATTCAAGTACAGATTCATTGACATCAGATTTTGTTCGAACTTCGTGAGAGCAAATCAGACTACTTAGCCATCAAGTTTCATCATCTTGCCTCCATCACTCACTCACGGCTTATGCCTTGGGGATCAGTAGAATTATAACTAAAAATATTATCCTAATACACCTGATCAGTTACAGAATATAATACAAGAAAGAAAATGCCTTTTCAACCCCTAGTATAATTACTTACGTCTCTTCATGATGAATCATAAATGTTCTTGTGATAGCTACATGAATAATTTGTAGCAATTTTAAAATATAATTTTCTATGTAAGTTCTTCTATTGACAAATTGTCTACAAATAGCTTATTGACTTCTCAATTGCATGAGTTATTTGAAATTATTCCTAGATTGTTTCTTGTTTTGCTGGTTGTTTTTCAAGCAATTCCTTTTTAGTATTCAGTGACTGGTATTCAAGTGTTCAGCTTCCAGCTGCACAATTCAGTTTGTATTTTGACATACAGGTCACACAATAGTATTTCTGCTCCTTGACTAAATGCATATAATTCGTAGGATCCAGCTTCTTGCATGAATATTTGCATTGAATTACAAAGTTCTTATTCTGCAGCCATTCTTTAACATTTGTTTTAAAAGGATTATTTCAGTTTCTGCTGGTAATCTTATTTACAAGAGTATTTATGGAAATACTAATACACAGTGGACATTTCCATAAATGAACAAATTTGCTGTAAAGCTTCAACTCAGCTCCATTTTATTACTTTAACTGTGTTTTCCCATCTTCTTTCTATGATATTAAAATATTAATCTTTGTAATACTTATTTTTCCCTTATGTGAAATTAAGCAATTATATGAAAAAGATCCACATATGTATTGTTAATGGTTATAGGCATTTCCTGTGGAAACTCCTCCCTGCCAGCTGCCCCCTGCCTTATGGGTGTCCTTCCATCTGATTTTAAAAGATTTTTCCTGTTATGTGTTCCTAGAACTCCACAGTTCTGTTTAAAACCGCAGTACCATTAATATAAAACCAATAAATAAATAAAATCCATCGCTGTAACTGGACAAGCCAAAGCCATTAAATGAGCAATAGCGGGCCGCTATCCGAAGCCCCGGTCTTTGTTCTGTGGTTTCACAGTTCTCGTTCTTCCTTGCCCTCCCCAACTGCCTCCCTTGGTCTGGAGAGAGCAGATAAAAAGATTGGAAGTGTGGAGACATTTCAGTCCAAGTATTGCATTGCAAAGCAATGCAGAGAGCGTGTTTGAAATTCTTTTATACATTTCTCAAATAACAGTGAGAAGCATGCTCTTTTCCTGTTAAGAGATAAGGGGAGACTGCCCTTGAAGAACTAAAGTGTCCAAAATATAAAATTTCATTCCTGTTTCTTAGCACATGGACCACTTTGAAAACACTTCATTGTATATATATATATATTTTTTTTTTTTCTCCTTCACATATTCAAATAACCACAGTGTGAGACATTGTGAGTCTGGCCTCTCTGAATTCTGTTTGCTGTGTTTCCCTGCACCTCTCACAGGTCCCTGGGGCTCGGGAGGGTGTTTATTACAAATGAATGTTTAATGTTTGCCTTGAAGAGCTACTTGTCTGGCTTGTATTTTGTGGTTGCAGTGCTCTGGAAACAGCTGCATGTGGAGAAGGGCCCTGTTGAGCATTATCTGGGCACAGAGAGACGCTCTTGCATCTTATGGCTGATTTTTGTGAGGGCTTTCTTGTCTTGCTGGTTGGTAGTTCGTTTGGCAGAGGAAAGCTTGGTGCAGAGGCAACACCGATTATTTTGTTTGACCCTCTTCATTGCCAGTTAACTTCTGGTGCAGGAGTTTGCTGTGGGGACAGGGCAGTTGATGGAGATCCCTGACCCACCTGGCCTTGGGTATGAGCAGGAGAGTGTGGCAGCTGTTCAAAGGAGGAAGAAGAGCTCATGTTAGCCACATGCTTCCTTCACCTCTCTTGCTCCTGAGGGTAGGTCCAAGGGGGAAGGAGGCCTCTGGTTCTAGACACGTGTGCCATAAGATTGCTCTGACCACTTTCATCTGGGGTGGCAGCTGGTGCCTGATTCTTAGGTGTCCTTCTCACCTGCCTGTTATTTAAATACGGCTGGTTTATGTTGTAGCTAGGAGATAGGGTGGGCTGAGTGCTTTGGCATGTCTTTCAAGCTCTGGCAAACTCACTCTGAGGTGTACTGAGGTGAGGGACATGCAGGCTACATCTCCCTTTCATTACTGTCTTGAGACTGACTTGCTTGTGTCTTGGAAAAGGTGTGTGATGCTTTGTGTGGATGGACTGGAGCTCTGTAAGTGTTGAGAAACTTCTCAAAGGCTGAAACCAATCAGTACCACTTGATTGCACTATCAGCTCAAAAGAGCAAGGTTTCACAGCCTCCTCAAGCTTCGTCCTTTCTCCTGTTGCTGGGCTCACTTCCCATGTGCCAGAAAATGTTTCTTGGCTGGTGGAAATTATTTATTTGTGGTCCTGGCTTGAGCTGTTTGCAGACTGCTGTATCTTGCCAACTGGTAGCAGACATTAGAGCTGACTTTAGTAATCATGGATTGTAAGCAGCAACTTCCACTGGTAAGTCAAAGGGAACAAAGGTTTCCCCTTGGAGGAGCTCTCTTCAGCTTATCACAGCTAGGAGCTGCTTTCTGAGGGCCTTTAAATACCTAACTTTGTCAAAAATTAAATACAGCTGTCCAGAGCAGGTAATTCTCTCTTAGCAGCTCTACCGTAACTGTGCTGGGAGCCTTCCTGTATGCTTGTGTGCACAAGAGTCCAAAACAAATAAAGCAGCAGAGAGTTTGTGTGCAGTTGATAGTTTCCTTGTCATGGTTTCCTGATTGCAATCCCTGCCTAATTAGCTGGGATGGTGCCTCCACTCTTGTGGAATGGTGCAGTCAAAAGCTCAGTGCTGGTAGAAGCTCCTGTGGTTGGTTTTAAGGCCAGTAGACTGATTTTAGTTCACACCTTGTCTTAGTCAAACTGTTTTACAGATAGCATTGGTCTTTCCTTGTCTCTCAGTTCACTGTTTCTAGTCTGGTACAAAATGCTGAAGTGCAAATGTGCCATTTATTGAAATGTTGAAAAAAAACCCTGAAGTTGAAATTAAAAAAAAAAAAAGTGTGAGGGAGAGTCAGGCAAAAGGCAAGACCATGTTAATTTTCAAGACATACCTTTAGAGGCAACTCTGTAATTGAAAGGCAGAATGCACGGTCTTGGTTGGAAGGAATAGCCCCTGCAATAGCAAGGAGTATTTGAGGTCCCATTGTCAGGAGGAAATCTGGGAGTCAGAAGCCCCCTCTATTGCTCAGGCTGACAAAAAGTTGCATTTTGACTTCCATAGACTGTTACATGACCAGGCTCCAAAAGCAAGGTAGACAGTAACATCAGCATGCACAGTATTTTGGGAACTCTTAAAATTGTGTGGTAAAGGAGCAGCAAGTCAGAAGTCCCACCATTTACTTCAATGACATCTAAAAGTTTTGGGAATGGGTCAGATTTTTTTTTTGCTTCACTTGAAACATTTTCAAAGGGCCACATTTTCCGAAACGGCTAAGCATTGCTTGCCTGAGGAGTCTTGGGTACCCAGCTTGAGACATTTGTATAGATGCATCCTCAAACCACTGACCACTTCTGAGAACTCTGTCCTACATAGTGAAGCTTCCCTCTGTCCATCTCTTTAGGATCTGGTTGTGCTCCTGTTGCAGACAAAGAGTGTTGCCCTTGATTTCAGTGGAATTCTCATTTTCCTTGGCTGTCCCTCCTCCTGTTGTGTTCAGCAGGCTCAGAAGTGCTCTTTTACTAATTGCCTAACAGAGTTCCTCCTAAAGGGTATTCTCTGACAATATAGTGTTTTTACAACAGAAAACATTGTCTCACATTTTAGTAACTGTATTAATAAAGTGAGGAGGCAATGTTCCTTTGCTGATGCGCTGTGACAGTGGACCAAAGAGCTTGCTTTCTGCGGCTTTCAGAGGGGTAGCATCCCATTTCTCCGGTCCTGGGAGATCCTTTGGAAAGTGGGTTCATTCTGCATTGTTGCAGAACCTGCAGAGGATTTTGTTCTGCCTATGCCCTGTAGTAACAACAATAGTCCTTGAACTAAACTGCCTGACCAACTCCATGGCTGCAACCAGTGGGATGGATTGGGGGAAATGCAGCTGGTGGAAAACATTTGCTAACAGGGGACATGCCGTAGTAACGAAAGCTGGTATGGGTCCTCAAAAGCGCTATCATGAGAAAATACCAGCAAGAAATAAATAGCTGCCTTCTCTCTAGTCAGTCCGTTCTGATGTACTATAATTTTGCTGAATGCCAGACAGTACAAAATGGCTTTAAGGTGCTTGTACAACTGAGCCTTAGCTAAGGAAAAAATTACCTCATCTCTGTATTTCTACCACGTGCTGGAATTGCTAATACATTTATTGCTAGTCGTGTTTCTTTTGGACCATTGAAAAGTTTCAACCATTTTTACATTGTGTTCCAGAAAATAATCTGTTAGATTTGCTCCTTCCGGATCAGAAGTTGAGGGGTGGGCTTGAGGGGAGGGGTTTGTTGGTTGTGTGGGGGTTTTTTGTTTGTTTGGGTTTTTTTTTTTTTTTTAACATACAGGGAGTACAAGGTAAAAAGAAAAATGTAGCTCTTAAAATATCACAATTTTCTATTTTTATTTTCTGGGAGAAGAAGAAAAGAATGGATGTATCCCTTTGCCTGATGCTAACCTGGAGTTCTTCCTTATCTTCTGCTGCTGTTTGGCTGACTCTGTACATTGTTCATCCCTTCCAGTTACTGGTTTTCTGTGATGAATAGGTGCCTTTCGGCTGTACAGACAGAGAAAAGCCTTTTGAGGCATTTAAGGATTTATGTTGTTAATAGTATTTACATTCTGGCATCTGATTCTTGGTACTTCAAAATCTAGTAGCTATTTCTGTAGGGCTCAGCTCTTAATTTACTACAGTTTCTTCCTGTGAACAGCCCTACTGTACAATGACAATATAATTTCCCACCAGCTCAGCTAAACTGTACGTCCATGTGTGGTATGTGTCTTTGCTGGCTTCCATGTTCTAATAAATTTTTCTCACTGATATCTTTAGAGCTGCGCTAATTTGACTGACTTGGACAGGAGTTGTATTTGCCCTATACCCAGCTATGGCAGCCTTTATTCGGAGGTTAAGTTTGGTGATTTGCAAAAATCAAATCCTTATTGTGGTTTATTTGCACCTCTGCACAGCTAGAGCCACCTCAAACTCTAGGAAGAAAGCAGTTAAGGACAGGAGAAGGTTGGATTACTGGGTGACGGAGGTTAATTAGGGTGATGTAGCATGGGGGTAAGGAGACCTGACCTGCTCAGTCAGAGAAAGCTATGAGGGGAGAGGGTGGTTTCCTCTGTGTCTTTGGAAAATCATCTTCCTTTTCTCTTTGTACTTGGCAATCTGATTTCATGTGCTGATCACAAGATTCATTAGTCTGAAGGTCTGAAACCTTTGAGCCATGGGCTAGATGTTTGTAACATGATGAAAATGCCAAGATGCACAGCAATAGCTGTGTTACTGTGGTCAGGAGGATTTAGGTGGAGTTGCATGCACTGGAATGGAATTTTGCAAGTTTTTACTCTTCATTTCAAGAGGATAAGGGAACAGCATAGCATATCCTTTTCCATAACTGGCTCTGGCTTTCTCTTTGGCCTTTACCATTTGATTATTGGGTTTTGTGTGCTTTTTCCTCTCGTCATACTACTGCTAAGTCCTTTAAAATTATTGTATCTTTCAAGAAAAACAATCAGGTCTTAAGAGGCATTTTTTTGGGAGGTAGAGGGAATCTGGAGTTTGTTTAAAGAAAGGATCTGAAGAAGATAAAGCAGAGATATCAGCTATGCAGAACTAATGATGCATTCCAAAAGAGAATTGAAGAGCTGTACAACTCCATGAAGTGCACCACTCTATATTAGCTTTTTCACTGAGAAATCTTTTGAAGGACCAGAATCACACACACATGTATTATACATAAAACTTTGTGATGCATGAGTATATTTGGATCTAACACTGCATGAGGAAGCCCGTGGCACTCCCATGGAACAAAAAAATGACACTGAATTCCCTAAGTGGGAATCAAGGCCTTTCCAAACTAACCCTGCTACCAGCGGATGCTTGAATTTCTAGTAATAGACATATACCCTCTTTGTGCATACAGTGGGCACTGCCTCGAACGTCTGCTTTCTTCCCACCCTTGGATGCTTCTGTAATTCAGGGAACATCCTGCCCGAGGGGGTCAATATGTCTGCTCAGGTGAATTCGAGGAAAGAGATAGGAGAGGTAAATGAGAGCCTTTGAAAAGTATGAGACAAACCAGCCAGATTGTCAGAGCTAATAGAGTGACAGCTTGAGTGTGAAAACCTGAGTGCTGTGCCACAGTATCCCAAGGATTAGCCAGCCCTTTATTCGAGGGAAGGGGAGAGAGCGGCAACAGCAAACCTAAATTAACAGTTCAAGCTGACAGAAAAAATCATTTGTGAGTCAAACAAGAAAAAAGAAAAACTTGAAAACGGTTAGACTAACCATTGTTATTTATGCAGTACAGATACCTGAAACCCAAGAGAAACTAAGGAAGAGTGATTCTTGTTAAAAGATGATGTAAAGTGATTGGAAACTGCTATTAATAATGCAAGTACTTCTGTTAGGCAACCTGCTTCCTCAGAGCTGGTAATTTAATCCTACTGCTCAGGAAGTGCCATTGGTTTCTTTTTCCAATAGGTTTAGGGCACAGAGGGCATTTGGATTAATGAGAGGCAGAGATGGTGGGAAAATACTCCATCATCCTTTGGTAAGCCTGGGTAATTAGTGAAACCTTAGCAAGAAGTATCTTTCATTTCAATTTAATTGCAAAATAATTGTCTCATCTGGTAGGGATATTATCTGACTGATAACACAGAGACAATATATGAAACATCTGTTTCAGAAGTACCTGCACTACCACGGTTCTAGCTGAGCTGGGCAGCTGAAGGCCCCATGATTGGCTTTATTAAAAACCTCTATGAAACAGCACATACCAGCATTTGCTGTTCATTCTAAAAGGGGGGGAATTGGCCTCTTTGGGGCAGTTTTTGGGTGCCAGCTGAGAATTCCTTGTGCTCATTTACGTCAGAATTCCTAAGCCTCCTCCACCTAGAAATAAGCAGCACATCAATATTTGTGGACTTTGATTTTGACAAGGTGTAAAAGAAATGACTCTCAAGAAAAGATTGAGAGAGAACGAGAAAGGAAAAAACAGTGATCTCCATACTGAAGGAACAGGCAATAGACTTGAGATTGAAGATGTTCTTTTCCCAGTTCTATCACTGTTTTCCTGTCTGATCTTTACCACCAGTATCTCTCTGGATTGCTACCTCCCATCTGTAACAAGGCAAATATTAGCATTTCTTTTTTCCTCCTTTTTGTCTATTTAGGCAGCAAGCTCTTTGGGCAGGGGGTTCTTTCATGCTGTGCACAGTAAAAAGCTTGGTTCTGCCAGGCCTCATGGGACTTGTGTGATACGAATGTGTCCTGTTTCCAGCTGGGATAGAGTTTTTCACCTGAGCTGGGAGAGGAACTGGAGCTGGTGGCACCTGTGGCTGGGGGACACAGCTGGGATAGTTTACCTAAATTCCACACCATGACAGCATGCTCAGTGTATCAGTGAGGAGGGTGCTGAGGGGAGATTCCTGCTATTTGGGAGAAAGTCAGGTATCAGGATCCACTGTGAGCTATTGTACTGTAAGTTGTGAGCTGAAGTATTTTCTGTTACTGAATTTGTTTGTTTGTTTTCCTTCTCTGTTTTCTTTTCCTCTGTTGTTCTCTTAAACTGTTTTTATCTCAACCCATGAGTTTTGCCTTCTTTTCTTTACTGATTCTCCTCCCCATTCCACTGTGGGGGGTGATGAGGGAGGAGCGGGCGACTGTGTGTTATTTTAGCTGCTGAGTGAGGCTAAACCCCAACAGTGGGGCTAAACCCTGAGAGAATGGTGACAAAGAGGCAGGAAGATATCCAACTCTGGTTTTGGAAAGGTAGTCAGTACTTTACTTCTTTTCTCTCTCTCTCTTTTTTTTTTTTTTTTTTTTTTTTTTTCCTTTAGGGGAACAAATTCCTTTGCCTTAGTATCCAGGGAACTTAATGCATTTCTGAAATGTAGCTTGGCACAGTTCAGTGTGAAGCTCTGTAGTCTCCATGGCTTCTTCGTGGTAGCAATCCTCTGTTGCAGGGATTACCACGAATGCATCACTGCTTGCCATTCTTGTCATAAACCCCAAACGAGGTAGTTTTTTTCCATCTCTGGGAACGGGAAATAATCTGTATTATTTTGTTAGAATTTAACTACAATTGTGTTAATGGTTAAGCAACCAGCAGTGTTGATGGGGAATTCAATAGCGTAAAGGAGGTGGGTTTGGTCAGTGTCTGATCATGTCATTTGATGTGCGCTTGAACAGGTTCTGGCTGTTCATGCTCACCCCAGCATGTTGAATAAATCTCAGTCTCTCTTGCACATGCTTATATTCCTTAACGTAGGTTTCGGAGGTGTGTCAGATCAACCTGGGGCGTTGGATGGTGTGACCTAGTCTCTCTGAGTATAATTTCTGTGGGAAAAAAGTTATTCTGCTAGGTAGGTATGTACCTTTCATTTTCAGGCATCGTGGTGATATTGTTTTCAGCAGGGCAAACTGTGGTTTGCCCATGGTCTGGTCTATAACAGGAGCTGCATCTGCTGCTCCTGGGAATGCCAAGCTTCACATCTGATCTGGAATGTCAATGAGCCCATATAAAGCTGTTAATGTCTGTGTGAGGTTTTCTTGTCCTCATTACCAACCTGATAAAAAGATAATTCCTCAGCTGCTGTTCCAACCTGTGGGATTTTACCCACTTAATTAATTTTCTTTCTTGTTAAAGAAGATCTCTTTTTATGCACAAGAAGCTGTGCTTGACTTGCTTTTGAGGGACTCTTCTCATGTTTATATCAAAGGCACAGAGGCCCCAGAAGCTGGAGAGCGAGCCCTAGGGGCAGCGTGCCTGTGGAGGCTGAGCTTGGAAGTGCTGCCTTGTGTGCTGGGGGCACGCTCCTGGAGGGGAGCCCAGTCGATGCAGTGGAGGGGACCCTGCTTCTCTTCCCCGCTCCCCGCTTTTGCTACTGCTCAGCGGTAAAATGGAAGCTTGTGACACGACCAAAGGATGACGAACTGTGTGCTGAATGCCTGCTGAGAGTTAAAAATGCCAGCCTAAGCCACCTCCCCAACCTTTCAGCCTGTCAGCAAGCTGTCTATGTAAATAAACACACTTACCAAACAATAAGCAGATGCCTTTTTAACATGCATTGTTTCAGGCTGAGATACTCCTTTCTGGTGCAGCTCATCTCAGCATCTGTCAAGCTAATGCCAACTGCACAGTTCCCTTTTAGTTGTATTTAATGCACAAAGATTTATGTTGTGGTAAGTGTAAAATATAATAAGGAATTGGCTTGTTTTACATCTGTTTTGGTGTTACTTGTGATGTGTAAAATGTTAAATGGGAGCGCTTTGTGTTCCTCCCGGTCTCTGTGTCAGTATATAGTGCAAGCTCTCGTTCCTTATGCTTGATTAGGTGGCTTTATACAAGCATGTGTATGACTGTAGAAGTATACAAGGATGAAAAAAAAAGTTGTTTGCAAAACAAATCACCTTTGGGGCCCCAAAGCGAGCAAACACTGAAGTGCCGAGGAAGCTGTGATCAAGGTTGGATTTTAAAAAAAACAAAACAAAACTTAATTCCAGCACAGTTTGTTATACCCCTTAAATCAAACAAAACTCAAGAGCCACAGAGTCTGAAGCCCCAAGGGTGTATCTCAGTGCAGTGTTGTGGAAGGGATACCCGAGAGCTGCTAGGCTGGGTCAGATCTTGTCTAATCCAGGGTCTTGTCTCTGATAGCAGTCAGCAGTGATTAGAGAGAATGTGAAACTAGGGCAACTAACTAGGAGAAATTCCATGCTAAGCTTTTGTTTAGTTTTGTTTTCATATGAAAAATATATTAAGCCCAGATGACTTATGGTCTACTGGCTTTACTCCTCTTTGAAAATTCACTTACAGGGCTAAAGAAGTGTTGGATGCCTTGGTGCTGCTGTCCCTCTTTAACTATCTGTAATGACCATGGAGAAGGTCACTGGTTTCTGTTGTCCTTATTCAGGTTTTGCACATGCTGCTGCTTTTGCTATAGTCAGATACAAAGGAATCACATTACCTAAAATAAAAAGAAAAAATCGGAATATTCCCACTGCTTGAGACACTCGCAATTGGATTAGATATAAACAAGCGAGGGGGAAGGGAGAGGCATGATCCTCCGCTGGAGAGGGGGATTTAGATGACCTGAGATATCTTCTGTTTCTTAATGTTCCTTGAATAGAGATGATTGAAATCTCTCCTCTAAGCAAGTACGCACAGAAGACAAAATACAATATTAGTGACCCTAAATATATTAGGGCTTTCTGCCTCTGATCGCAGCGGTATATCAGCTGGAATAGTAATAGGGAATGAATGGGTTTTTGCCTACACGGACGGCATTGTTCTTCCATAATGGAAAGGGAAAATTGGTACTAAAACGCTATTGAATCAATTTTTTGATGACTCTCAGTACACCTGCCTGTGACACTTTCCATCTTGTGGTTTCAGAGCATTTTACAAACATGAATAAATTAATATTTTTTTTTTCTGTTTTTCCCCCCTCATTGTCCCCAAAGGCTGGGAGTTACTCTCCTGAAGTGCCTGTCTGAAAGGACTAGGACTGTGTTCAATAGATCAGGTTCCTATTAGGTGGCAGATGCTTTGTCCTGTGCTGAAGGACTGCATGAATGTGTGCATTTTCTAGATGCAAGCACTTGCACCTCTCAGATACTTGCCCTTCCCCTTTAAAGAAGGGGATGTGGTTGCTATGTGTGTATTTGAAATGACAGGTTGTGCAGAGGATGAAGCTCAGCTGGAAGTGTGCGAGTGCACTAGAGACACAAGCAAAGAGAACATCTGCCTGAGTACCTGTTTGGTGGGCCCCGGCTCTGCTCACTAGACCATGCTGCTCCTCTGGTGTGCAGAAGATGAAGGACCAGGGTGCAAAGTGCTCCTTGGCAGGGTTTCTCAGCCTGGACACAGCATGTGGAGCTCCTGTGTCCCACTGAGCCCTCTCTCTTCTCCTGGGGAAGGGTGAAATAGCGCTTCTGTGGAGGGGAGCAGGGACACAGCAGGAATTTCCTTTCGTGTGGTCTGATGCAATGTTAGCACTGCCCAGCCAGCTTGTATTGGTATAATCTACTGGATTAACAAATAAATGTTAGCTTAGCTTAGTATGGCTATATTCTCCAGAGAGCATGACAGAGAAGGGGAGCTTGAGATGTCTAGCTGCAGCCCTGTCTCAGTGTCTTACAGGTCTGCTGGATGGAACTGCTGTGAAATGACCTTCTCCCCCAGCCTTTCATCTTGATGCTGGAGCTGTTACTGAGCTCTGTGATGCAAGGGTGGCACTGATGCTGTGTGTAGACAGTTGGCATTGGCTTTGGGATGCTGGAGGGGCTGGGCAGGGTGGAGGGTTTTGGTTTCTAAAACAGAGCAAAGCACCAAGGTAGACTAGGAAGGAGAGAAGTAATGCTATGAAATGGATTTGTGTGGCGCCGGTTTCATATCTGAATTGGAGCTGTCAGGGAGAATGAGATCCAGACTCAGTGCTGTTCTCCAGAGAAAAGCTGTTACGGAGCGATTGCTCTCTTAAGTGCTGGCTCTACCTCTGTGCCCCAGGTCTGGCTGACTTCTGCAAGGAGAAAACCAACAAGATCTGGCATGATCACTCCTTTCCAACTGACCTTTCCTGCTTTTCTCCAGGCTCTGATTTACCTTCTTTCACTTATTGCTTTCACCACCTGAGCATCTCCCAGTGAACCCTTCTTCTGGCTCTGTTGGTATCTTCATCCCACCATTACCTGCCTCTTGGTTCCATCACCTTGCCCTCTTTTTCATCTTCAGTCTTTTCTGGGTCCCTCCATTCGCCATACATTTGTACTTTAACATCCATATAGTAAGAGAATGTGTGTGTGTGTGTATATTTGTTGTGTAAAACACAGGAAGGGGCTATGTTTGGATGTCCTAAACATTTACCTACCTTTGTTTTTTTCACGCACTAATCCACCTTCTGTTCTGGGACTTGCCTTTGGGGGACTTGCAGCACCTCTTTCTGGTGTTCCTGTCCTTCCTGTCTTGCTGGTGACTCTCCCCTGCTGTGCAGGGGAGCAGGAAGGGAAGATGCAGAGCAACTCTGTTGCTCCTTTCTTATTCCTCTGTAAGTAGTCCTGTTCCTCCTCCTGCCTTCTGGTCAAAGCCATTTTCTGGCCAGTCTAAATGGATTGGAACGTAGGGAGGAAGATATTTGCATTCAGTCCAGACCTTGCCAGGATCTTCAGGATTTCTGCAATATGCTTCGCCTTACCTCCTTGAGGTGTGCATGAAAGAGCTGATCTTTACCAAGGTGGGAAGAAGTGAGTCAAGCAAGGTCATGGTCTTCTCCTTAGGCCCAGTATGGAGGTGTGTGGGGCCACAAAGATGATCAGAGGGTTGGACCTCTCCTATGAGGACAGGCTGAGAAAGTTGGGACTGTTCGGCCTGGAGAAGACAAGGGTCCAGGGAGACCTTATAGCGGCCTTCCAGTACCTAAAGGGGGATTATAGGAAAGATGGGGAGAGGCTCTTCAGCAGGGCCTGCTGTGATAGGACAAGTGGCAATGGGTTTAAAATAGAGGAAGGTAGATTTAGGTTAGACATAAGGAAGAATTTTTTTACAATGAGGGTGCTGAAACACTGGCACAGCTTGCCCAGAGAGGTAGTAGACGCCCCATCCCTGGAAACATTCAAGGCCAGGTTGTACAGGGCCCTGAGCAACCTGATCTAGTCGGGGATGTCTCTGCTCCGTGCAGAGGGGTTGGACTGGGTGACCTTTAAAGGTCACTTCCAACCCAAACTATTCTAGGATTCTGTGTGTCTCACGTAGTTGTCATTGCTGTTTCTAACAGATTGATCAGCCTGGATCACAGTGCTAGAGACCTGAAGCAAGGACCCTGACTCATACACGTTCAGTGCAACCTGACTTCTTGAGGAGAGCAAGTATTTCTCTGAAGGCCTGTCCCCTCAAAGCAGCATGCAGGTAAGGGTAAGGCAGACAGCCCTCCTAATGCTCAGACTCTGCTGTTGCTGGGCTCTGGCCTTGCTGTGGTGGACTGAGCAGAAGATTTTTTTCCATTCGTTTGGCTCAAGAGGGGCTTTGTCACCTCTGCCTGCCATATCTGTAGCCGTGAACAACACGGGGAATGTTTTTCAGCAAAAATGTACTTTCAGAGGATCAAGACCGCTCATACAGTTAAGATAAATATAGGCTAAAAGTGTGGGAGGAATATGCTAAAAAAAGAATTGTTATTGTCGTGGTTTTGTTAGTGAGGGGGGGGCCTAAGGTGGTAGCTTCTGTAGGAAACTGCTAGAAGTCGCTCCCCTTTGTTCAGTGGACTCGGCCGGGCCTAGGGCGGACCCACTGCTGGCCAAGGCCGAGCCGATTGGTAGCAGAATGTCCCGTGATAACGCCTCTGCGATAACGTATTTAAGAATGGGAAAACAGAAAAAAAGGAGAGAGAAGAGAAGATGTGAAGAAGCTGAGCGGGGGCAGAGGCGCAGAGGGGGAGGCGCAGGCTTCATGGGCCTTGCAGGCCTCACCCTCTGGCCTCTCGCCAGGCAGCCGACTGGGCCCGACTCGGTCCAGCCCGGCTGCAAGAAGTGGAGAGGAGATGAGAAGTGAATAAGATGTAAAAAAAGATCCTGAGAGACATCTACCAGCCTGTTGTGAGGAACGGCTGCAGACGCCAAGGTCAGTTCAGAAGGAGGGGGAGGAGTAATGCGGCTCCTGGCCAAGATTCCCCTGCAGCCTGTGGTGACGACCATGGTGGAGCAGGTTGTCCCCCTGCAGCCCATGGAGGTCCACGGAGGGGCAGAGATCCACTTGGAGCCCGTGAAGGACCCCGCACCGGGGGAGGTGGATGCCTGAAGGCAGCTGTGGCCCGTGGAGGGCCCGCTGGGACAGCTGTTCTGGAGAGACTGCACCCGTGGAAGAGATTACCCACGCCGGAGCAGTTCCACAAAGGACTGTGGCCCGTGGGAGGGACCCCACGCTGGAGCAGGGGAGGAATGTGAGGAGTTCTTCCCCCGACCATGAAGCAGCGGCGTAAAACAACATATGATGAACTGACTGCAACCCCCATTCCCTCTTTCCCCCTGTGCCGCTCGGGGAGGGAAGGTAGTAGAGATAATGTTAAGCTTGGGAAGAGGGAGGGGTGGGGGGAGGTCATCTTGTTCTCTGTCTCATTATCCTGCTGTTTGTAGTAATAAATGAATAGTTTTTCCCAAGTCGAGTCTGTTTTGCCCATGACGGTAACTTTAAGGATTTCTCCCTGTCCTTATCTCAAACCTCGAGTCGTTTTTCCTTATATTTTCTCTCCCTGTTCTCTCGGGGTGCGGGGGGAGTGAGAGAGAGACTGCGTAGTCTGGTCCGATCGGGGCTGAACTACGACAGTTATATATAAGGTATTAATACAGCAATACTTTGACTTCTTGTTCCAAAATAATTTGATATTGAAAATTACCTTAATTTAAACAGAAAACTTTTTAAGAAAAGGAAGAAAGAAGTGTATGGGAGAGGAGGAGTTAAGTAAGAAATTAATTAAATTATTTAGTTTTCAATTTGGCAATATGTTTCAGGTCATCCAAAAGTGGAAAAAAAACCAAACAGAAAAGCCCTGCAGTTCTAATTGTAATGACTCATGGAAACCAGATCTAGAAAAGTTGAGGCCCTTTAGTCCAAACCCTTAATCCGCTACTAGTATGTAACATCATTCCCAGCAGCGTCTACCAGTCCTGTTTTAAATGATGGGATTTTCCCTTGTCCCCTTGGGATACTTTTCCACAGTCTAATAGAATTAATCTGCTTACTTTTCTTTCAACCCCTGACCACTGCAGATGCAATTAGTAGTAGGTGATGGAAGGATTCTGTTTTCTGTGCCGTATTATGAAGGCTTAGGGCTATGTTACGTTAAACCAGACATCGGTTGCAAGCGCGTATGCATGAGTGTGGCTTATCTGTCAGTACTCATTACAGCCCCATAAACGTGTCTGAACTACAGAGTTCTCAGACTGGGGAGCTTTTTTACAATAGTAATTTGGGATCTGATAAGGCACAGACTAATGTCTTTGAATGCCTGTGAGAAAGACGGTGTGATTGGAAACTGAAGTGAAATGCAGAGTCATATGCTGCTCATGCTAGAGACTCTCTGAGGCAATTTACTGTTTCTGGAGCATTCTCTGGCCTCATTTTTAACTTCTGGCTCAGACAGGTTGGTAGGAACTATATGAAACAGCTTTTTGGTGTGTGTGATGCTGCTGGAGGTACTACTGCACCTTTCCATGTGTGGATTGCAGGCCTGTGTTAGATGAATATTGTGGCCTCTGCTGATGTTTACTGAAAGACTCTGGTCAAACAACCAGATTAATATAAGTCAAATAAATTGGAGCTGGAAAAATCATAGCTGGTATTATTTAGCCTGTCTCCACTTAACACAAAGTGGACCTTCCTTCTGTGACATTTCACCTGTTTTGTTCCTCAGTTTGGAAGAATTTTAGTACTGAGAACCCTTACTCAGTTTCATGGTAAGGATGGAGTTTTGACCCATTTATACCTGGAGACTACAGCAACAACTGATCTGTAAAAACTCTCTGTGTGAATGCTTGGATTAATCCATTTCCAAAGTGAATTAAAAAACATATCCTCATACAGAAAGCGGCTGCTACTGGATGTTTGAGTGAGGCTACAACCTGAAGCAGGGCCAGGGGTCCTGAAAAAGCTGTGCACATGCCAGCCTTCAGCATGGGCCGCATCCACTGGCAATAAAGGAGAAGATTAAAATCCTGTTCCTCCTCCCTCCCAATAAATCCCTGGCTTTAACGTGCCATAGATTTTCTGGACTATTTCCTCAAATAGAAAGCCTAAATATAAACTTAGCCACTGGTCCAGTGTTTCATTAGCAAGATAAGTTAATTAAGCCTATTGAAATTTGACTAGATTTGTGTTTGTCATATCAGAATTTCTGAAACACTGAAGATTGAGTTGCCAAGCTTTGATGTGTTCAGTGAGTCCAGTGCTAGTTTACCCATTGTTTTTAATCAGTTGAAATTCCTTTCCAGCTTGGTGCTTGGCTGCTTCGTGTGGTTTTGTAGCATACTTTAAAGGACAGGCAGGTGGTGACTGAAGCAAGGTGTAATGATCTGTAGCGCTTTAGATCATCTGCAGCTTATGTTCCCTGTCCCTGCTTTGCCAGTCAAGCTTTATTCCAGTGAAAGTGTCAGTAAACCCAGGGCAGTAAGGTACTGTTTCTCTTCTACTCTTCCCTTTTTCTTTTCCTGAAAGTTTATATTGCTGCTTGCTTTTTAAAAGCTCTGCATTAGCTGGGGGGGGCTGTGAAGTAAAAGGCATGCTTTAAATACAGATGCTGGTGATAGTCCTTTCAAAAGCTGCATTTCTCAAGCTGAGAGCTATTGACCCCTTTCAGTACAGTCACAAAGAAATCCAAGAGCAAACGGAGGGTGAGGGCCAGCAGGGAATATATATATATAAAAAAAAAAAAATTTTTTTTTTTTTCTCCCAAGTCGTGGTCTTACTCTACCCCCTGCCAGGCTGGCTATTGTTTGAGACTCCACATGGGATACCAGTTGCCATATAAGGAAAATGGCATCATGCTACATTCTTTCTAAAAATTGATTTTTTACAGTTGTCTCCCCTCCCTGTTGTTTTTTTTTTTCTTGCTGAAACTTGTTCTGCTTTTGTGAAAGCTCTGGGCGAAAGGAAAGTGGTAGGCTACGGTATGCATGTACACAGTCTTGGTTTGTGCAAAAGATTTCGCTTTGGCTCTGTTGTCACAGTTCAGGTGATTAGGCAAAGCAGCCATAGCAAATGAGGTTCAGCTACTATGACAGGAGCAGAGGATGCATTTTCCTGCATCTTGAACTTATTAATAATCCTTCTTGCCTTTTTGGTTTTTTTTTTCTTGCTTAAGAGGATGCTCAGGCAGTGGGGCAGAGGCAGAGCATGCCCCTCTGTGTCCCTCTTCAATCACAGCCCACCATTTATTCAGTGTATGTTTCCAGTCCTGACACAAGCACACCTGGACTCTTGCAGGGGGATCCTGCCTTTCGCTCCCAGGGTGTTCCAGGCCGAATTGTCCCTACTGAAGCGCTTGAAAGTTTAAGAGGTGAAAAGCTGTTTCCACCAGAATTTTATGATTTTTGATTGAGAGCTGGGACAAAAGCAGTGCTGCTGAACTGGGGCATCTGTTCCTCCCTGTTGCCTGAAAATGTGGTTTATGAAACGGTGCTAATCCTCACTGCGCTGTGTTAGATCAGGACATGGGGCTGCAGAGACCTGAACCTCCTGCTCCCAGCTTGTGCTTGCTTTGTTCCTGCCATGTGCTGAGTGGGTGGTGTGCACCAGTTGGGGCCACCGGCTTCCCCTGCTCTGCTTGATGACCAAGTCAACTGCTGGGGACGACCACAGTCCCATTATCCCCAAAGGCAGCTGAAACATTTGAGCCTGCAGGAAGCAAGGCTGCATGCAGCAGTATTTTAGAGGCTGAGGTGCTTGCACAGGCAGCAGGGGTGGGTCAGAACATGTGCCAGCTCAGGAAAAGGACTGAAAACACCCCTGAGTTTTGGTTTTTTGTTTCCTGGTGCAACTGTCACTTGTTGATGAACAAGAAACTACCTGCTTTTTGGAAATAAGTCTGAACTCCAAACAAATCTGCTTAGCAACTTGTGCAAAGGAAAAGCTGGAGCAACATGAGCATGAGTAAGGCTGAATCCCCTGACTCCAGAAGATAGAGGTAGACTCTGGAGTGGGAAAAGCACAGGTCTGGGAGCTGGGAACACAAACAGCTCTTGGAGAGGAGCAAGTGCGTGCTTGTGCATGGGCGCCTAAGAGCTGGGCACTCCTCCTCTTGTATCAGTAACTGGGACACAGTCTTTTGTGGTGCTCCCTATTGTAGCCATTACCTCTGACTCCCTGTGATGCCCTGTTGAGTGTCTCTATAAAAATCTGTTCAGGAACTGATAATGTTGCAGACTTTTAAAAATAAATGCAGACGAAAAACCACTCCCTCTTAGAAATGGCAGCAACAAATTTTGTGGTTCAGTTACCACAATCATGTCATAATACTCAATCTGTGTTATGCTGAGGTGTGATTACGGAAGTGTATAAAAGGAAAATAATTTCTATAAACACCTTTTTACAGGAAATTAATTGTTTGATATTATTATTTTTGTGTATGCATTGGCATATAGGCTTTTTTCCTTTTAAAATGTGGAACAATTGAATAACTTTTAAAGAAATACAATTTTGTGAAAATGGAGTAAGGACTTTGTAAAGGTTCAGTGTTTTTTACAAAAGCCTGGAAATGGAGACAGCATTGACCAAAGGAAGCAGATATCATATTGAGAAAGTTCTAATTTTTTAAAATTTTTCTTTAGAGTGTGAGTTAAATTGTTTGGAGAAGCTGTGCTGCTCTCACATCTCTGCAAAATGAGTCTCCAAGAGAATCTTCCAGTATGATGAATTGTGCTTACACTAGAGATAAAATTGAGGGAGCCTCCTAGGCTTTACTGAGGTGCTTGAGTTTGCACCAGTATGGCAGGGCAATGTCCTGATGCAGCTCTTTCTTCACAAAAGATAACTTGGTGTCTCCCAAATGCTGTCCACTGTGGTATCAAGAGGAGATATCAGTCACAGCGAGTGGTGTGGAACGATGCAATGCCCCATGTGCTCAGTTCTCAAATTACCAGTGAAGCAGCTAACGACTTTTGACGCGTACATGGCTGTTGTTGGACATCTGAGTTAACATTGTACAGATAAGTGGGACGCTCCTCGCCCAACAGCTATCGTTTCAAGCTCTCTGCAAACCCCCCAGGCCTTGTGTTTTGGTTACAGTCTGCTCGCATTTATAGCTGTCCTAATAACTGTCATGACCAACGATGACACATTTGCTGTATGCACGCTTATAAGTGAAAGATGAGTGTAAAGGGTGAGCATCAGGTCGGCATCTGGAGGGCAGGCAGAGAGCTTGTTGCCAGCACTGTTTCAGTTTCGCTCCAGGCATGCCCGGCAGTGCCCATCAGCCACCTGCGAGCTCCTGGCACTGAGGAACACCGCTCAGGATCTCGGCTGGGGTAGCAAGAGGTTTCAGCTCTTAATTTCTGCTGCTGAAGGTGCAGTAAGCTAATTAATCCGCCTGTAAGTGGTTGCTGACTATGTGGCATGTGTTTGCCGCTTCTGTCTCTTATGGGTTTAGAGGTGACGCAAATAGTCAGAGGGCTCAAACGTTGCTACAGCTGACTCTGCCAGAGGTGGATTGACCTTCTGAGAGGTATTGCCCTGGAGACTTAGAGTTGGTCCTTCTGATATTAACCGTGGTGCATGTGGGACCGGTTTTGGCTGTAGAATCAGAAGCTTGCGTGACACACAAATGAAGGAGGGGGAAATAAATTGTCATTAGAAAGATATCTCTGTCGGTTCCTGTCACTTAAAAAAAGCTTTAAATTACCACTGTAGCATTAGAATTGCCCGACTATATCACAAGTGCTTTGTCAAGGGAAAATGGGGTTTACCCAATGTGACAGGGCAGGAAAGCAAAGCTGCCTTTCATCGCCCATGCCGAGTCCTGGGTGGAGCAGCTGAGATAGTGTCGCTCAGAATGGCAGTGAAGGCTTTGCATCGCTTATTTTGAGAACTACAGAAGTACATTTGCTTCTGATTTGTGAATTTTGAAAAATATTGAGTGACGCTGGGGACTTAGTTTAAGAACTGCTAGAATTATTCTCTTACTGTAGAGACTTCTCAGGAAGCAGATATGTAAGAGGGGTATATGTCTGCATTTGAAGCTTTTTTTTTCTTGGGCTTATGAATAAGATCAGGGATCAGTGAAAGGTGGTAACTATTGAAATCAGTAATAAGGATAGTATTTCCCTATAAGTAGTGAAGTGGGTTTGGGGAGTTTTGCATTCAATTACTAGCTCTGTGCCTAGCCTGCATTCTGACAGTGGGAAGTAGCTTGATTCCTGTCTGTCTGTCTTCCCCATCTGTATAACCATGGTAAAACAGCTGGTAAGTTTTCCCTTGTAGAAAAAGGTGATAGAAGTATTTTATTTTGTGTAGAAGCTGGCTTTGTGAAACTTTACATTCCTTTTCAGAGAAACCTGAAGATGAAAAAGTTTTCATTCTGGAGGGTTTATCTTCATTATTTTTTTTTTCCTGTTGCTGCTTCTTTCTGAAGCAAAGCAGGAATGAGGAACGGAAGAAAAAAAGGAAAGAGGTAAACCAGAAATTCCCTCACATGAAAAACTGCCCATAAAAAAAAAAGTCTATGCATCTTGCATTAAAAAAAACAACTTGCAGAGTATGAGACAGGTTATTATTACTCTGGAATGCCCTGAGCTGTATTAAAGCTGAGGTTTCTTGCTTGCATTGCTGTGTCTATTTAGTGCGAAATCTTGAGAGCTCTTTTGTGAGAGGAGCCTACAAATAGGTCAGCCGCTGGACAGGCTTGTGCATGGTAAAGATAATGATAATCTAGTGGCTGATTTGTCCTTTGTAAAATGACTCATTCTCTGGTTAGCGTCTAATGGATGTGAGCTGCATCCCTGGCAGACGTTACCTTTGTTGACAGTACTGGCAGATAAGAAACTAGGGACTGAACAGCCTTGGACATGCTTGTGATGGACGTTCAGGGCTGTTCTCCTCGGTAGCGTGTGGCAGGAACTGTAAGGCAGAGATGACATGCAGGTGTTTTGTGGCCAGGTGATGGGTGGGGGGATATAGCACTGCTCTGACTGTATTTTAGCTTCAGTGCCCAGCATATGAAGGCCTTTGGTTGAACAGGGGACTGTCTGCAGCTGTTACTTGTCAGAAAAAGCAGAGTATGGCACGTGTATGAGTGGACCAACCTCACCCCAGCATGTGCAAAAATAAATAAATTCCAAAGTAGTATGTTTAAGTAACATAAACTTCCTTTTTAAATCATTTGTGGAAGGTTTATTTTCAAATCCCCCAACACTCACCAGGTGCTGATGGGCTGTAGCACTGGCTTGAAGTTTTGCAGTATCCAGGAGCTTTGACAGGCTCAGTCCCTCCCTGCTGCATGGCACGAGCCAGCCCCTGAGCCCAGGAGGGCAGCAGGATGCTTTTCCTGGGAACTGACTTTCTGGAATTGCCATCTCAAACTGTTTCTGGCACTGTTCCCTGGCGACTGTTGATGACAGGATGTTAGAGTTTATGGCTACCTGACCCACTGGTTTCCCTGTGTTCTGGGGATCTGGTTATCAGGCTTTGGCATTCCTGCCTACTGTCTGGGTAGAGAGAGACAGACAGACACCCAGTGCAATATAGATGACTTGTACGTTGAGGCAGAATTTGTCACTGGCTCCTCAGACTGACCTGGACCATTTGTCACCTTTGTGGCTGCAAAGTACATCCAAGAGTACATTTCAAGGAGGCTAAAAAATAATATCCTCAGTTTTAATTTATTTCTTCCCCAAGTACTCAGTCCACAAGAAGGAAAGGAATCAGTTTGTCCTTTTTCTTTTTTTCTTCTGGCCGCCCCCCCCCCCCCCCCAATAAGTGCTCAGCTCTCAGAATGGAGCTATAAGTTTATCACAAGTTATTGGCCTGTTAGTTGAGTTGGCTTAGTGCGTGGATCATGTTACTGGAAAGTGGAATCACTTGCCAGAACTGCCTTTGCTTTTCCATTTTCCTTTCCATCTCCTGATTTTGTATGTTATCTGGTAGCAGCACTGAAGGCCAAACTCTCATGAACTGATTGGAACCAGGAGTTGGCATATTGCTATTCCGTCTCCTGCCAAAAGCCCGTGTTCAAAATAAAGACTGTACATTCGGACTACTCACATGAATACAATTTATGGTTATGTAAAATACCTGAAGATCAATACAACAAAGCTCTGATTCTCCTAGTGACTTAGTATGACCACATAGTGGATAAAGTTGAATATATTCAACAAGCCTTCATCTCAGGAAAAGCGGATGAGTGATGGTGGCTTTTTAAAAGGAGTAGTAAAATGATTTTTTTGGGGTTTTTTTTGTTTTTTTGTTTTTTTTTTTGTTTTTTTTTTTAAAGATGTAGTTGAAAATGCTCACTTTGAAAACTTTAAACTAGCTAGATGTAACTGTAAACCTGAACCCAGAGGTTTAGGACTAGCAATTAAATCCCTAGAGGTGCTCGGTAGTCCTGAGTGTTAGATGTACAAAACTAAAAGTGCTGCCTTAGCTGCTTGAGATCTTGGTCTTTTGCTATGTGTATTTTTTTATTGATCAAGAATAATGGTAATTGATTAGAAGCCTAGTGATCTGGTATTTCTCCCCCTGTGAATAGAAAATCAGCTGTGTGTATGAAGTTTGTGAATTACATCTCTGTATAGGATCATTTTTATGAAAGACAGAAGCTACATGAACCTTTTTTCTAAAATCTTCACAGAGACCGTATATCTTCATAAGATCAAGTTGAAATTAAGCAAATAATTTCAGTCAACAAAGGATTTCTTATATATGTGTAAACATAAAAATATTTACATCCAGAGAAGTAAATATTTACTTTACATATTTTTGTTTTAGAAGTGCTAAAGCCGATCCTTTCAACATTTAAAAACGAAAACCACATTTTCCTATTAAAATTTTGTCCAGACTTTTTATAAAATGAAGTTTTGGGTTGTTTGGTGCGGTGTGCTTTGGAGGGTGTCATGTTTTGTTTTGTTTCTTTTAAGTTAGAAAATGTAAAAAAAATAAAATTTCATCTTAGATTGAGCAAAACTTTTGGGAGTTGATGTGAAGAACCACCTTGGTATTGTTTTGTTTCAGAAAACAAATCTTCCAGTTCAAACTGAAGCAATTCTTCCCCCCTCTTTTTTTTTTTTTTTTTTTTTTTTTCCATCACCCAGACAGCAAACTGTGGTGATCATCTTGCTGTGTTCTTTCTGATGATATTGACGCAAAGTAATTTTTCTTGGTTTTTGCTAATATAAAATTTGTGCTGCATTTCTGGAAGATTCAGGGATTTGTCTGGCAGGAGGATGACTGTTAGAGCGTCACTCTTGCTTCTGTTCATGAGTTGCTTTTGTTGCTTGTAGTTGCAGGTACTCTGCTTGCTGTAGCTTTTCTTGTTCCTATTTTCCCATCCACGTCTGAGTTACTGGATACTCTCAGCTGCAAGTGAAGGAATAAAGCATGAGTGTTCATATTTATCATTAAATGTTTTCTTTGCTAGTTCTCTTGTATTGTGTCCCAGTGACTTGCAGCTGAGGATTAAAATGACTGCCCTCAGCACCAGCAGTAGACTCTGAAACCTCCAAAGGATATTGTTTGTATTTTGCCTCTCTTGCCTGTATCCCTCGTACAATGTCTTCCCCAGTGAGCAGCTCTCTCCTCCCCATCCCAAGTGATGCTATTACTGAGGAATGTTGGATGGATACCATTATACACAAACTGGAGATGCCCCTGGATTTGGGGTTTGAGCTTGATTTAAAGGGGAGGAGATGCAGGAAGGGAATGTTGGTTTTAGTTGGGACTCAGGCTGTAGTGCTTTGCAGAGCTGTTTTAAATCTGCTGATCAGGCAGGGAGGTCTGTGGGTGCAGGGCTCGGCTCAGCAAGCTTTTCAGATGTTTCCATGTGCTGCTCAGGGCTGCTGTCCCAGGCACGTACTTCAGTAATACTTCCGAGAAAGGCATTCTGGGAATAATCAATCAGCATCGCGCTGGGTTTCTTCTCCATTGGAGCTGCTCTGTTGTGTCTTTCAGTGCTGCTCATTTTGGTTTTAATTTCTGAATGAGGGATTGATTTGCACAGACTAGCATCAGGCAGAAGAGTTTGGTCTTGCAATGGGCTAAGCCTGTTTTCTCTAAAGCACTTAAATGGGTGTTTAAAGTTGTAGGTCCTGAAGAAGACAGTGGTGGCAGGGCTTTGCTGAAGTGTGTTCTGAATGCCTCAGTGGCTGCCTAGTTCAAGATTAAGTTGTCCCCTTGGATCTTTGCTGTCACTTCTGATCTGGAGCACTCCTTATCTCAGACAGGATATCCTTGCTTTAGCTTTACAGGGATCCCGTATCGCTGAACTGCCCCTTTCTTGTCTTTCCTCTGCCTACAGATTCTTTGATGCAACTCAGCTCTGCCACAATCAACTGCTGCTTGTCTTCTTCATTTTGTTGCAATGTTGCAAAGGGCTTTTTGCAAAAACAGTACGTTGGGGAAAGAAAGGCGTAAAGGTTTATGTGATTCAAGACGGTCTTTATATGTATAAGAATTTGGGGGGGGAAAGCTGGTTTGATGTAAAAGATAAAGAGAAATTTGCCTTTCTTCTGAGTGAGTCAGTGGGCGAACTGGGATTGAAATCGAGAAGCACCTGGTACCCAGATCTCAGCTTATGCTTCTGACTTAAGCATATTGTAAAATTTCTGTAGTTGACTGGGGATGACACACCTTGTATTTTAAAGGATCTGGCCTCCTGGCACTAAAGCTGCTCTTTGCAGCAGTAGTGGGAATTGCATACTATGAATTAATCACCTTGAGGACACCTGTATAATATGCACTTTGGCCAGGCCCTTCCATGTCATTGCTCACAAAGGAGCAAAGAAGTACTGTACTTATTTTTCCCCAGAGTTCAACGGGAGGTGATGCTATATTCCAGGGAGGTAGTTCTTTACCTCCCTTAATGAGTAACTTTATATTGTGCTGTCTCCTGTAATAACAGCTGTCGCTACCAGAAGGAAAAAAAGCTATTTGACAAGGCATTGAGGCTGTATAAATTGTTAAGAGAGGAGGGGAGGCACGGGCAAGGAGCTGAGATTACTGCAGGAGCCATGAGAATTCCCAAGCTCCAAGGAGTGCTCCTCATTTTAGCATTTCATGCACCCCTAGGTAGTGTTTATTTAATGTTTCTAGTCATGGTGAATTAAAGCAAAAATCCTGACTGGATAGTATATCAGACCTGTGACAATGAAGAAGGTTAGACTATCTGTTGTGTTCGTAGTACAGTGTGATATCATGAACAGTGCTTACAGCTAAGATCCTCAAATCCTGACACAGCATCAAGTAAGGTGAGAAGGGGCCATTGTGACCTCTTTTGTACTAGACACAGGGTTTATCTGAATTATGTCTGGTTTGAATCGAAGCATCTTAATGCAGCAATTTGTCATACATTTCTTTCTTCTATTCATGATCATTCTTCCCTATATATCTGCAATTATTTAATGTCCAAGAATTGTTTGGGAGACAGCTGAATGCTGCAGAAGCTCTGTGAGTATACTTCCAGTTCTTTGTCAAATAACTTAATCCTCTGCAATTTGTGTTTTGGATGCCAGTGGCCTATAGATCATCTGTGAATTAAAGATACTCAGGAACCAGGTTTGTGTGATTTTTAGCTCTTGTCACTAGCTTTCTTAGGTCATGGTGTTCTTAGGTCTTCCCTCAAATACTGAACCTCCACCAAAGTAAGACCATCCTAATCTCAACATCAGCTGAACAGAGGAGGAGAGTGGAACAGGGCATCATGAGTAAAGCTGCCCAAAGCACTGTGAATTAAATCTGGATTTCACTGAAGTTGGTGGTAATACTCCCACTCACCTCCCTGGCACTAGAAGTTTATCCTATCACTGATGAAGAACTTTATCCCCATGTGAATGTAAGGATTGATGATCGTTTGTTCTCAGCTGACCTTTTCCTCCCACAAGACTGTCTTTGGAGCATGTCCATTAATCATGACATTGGTAGGTTTTGCGTGGCCAAAACACAGCTCCAGGAATTGAGACTGCTACCTATGGGTGGCGAATAAATTTGGAAAGTTCCTGCAGTAGGAGGGAGTGGACCTAGTTGAGAGTATACACACCATTGGGAAATAAAAAAATCACAGTAAGTCTTGCAGACTATCCATGGCACCTTCCCAGCGAGCAGTGCTGGGAAAGCAGACAGCCTCAGGGAGACCTGAGAATGAGCTTTCATTGTCAGAAGGTAGTTAAGAGATCTTGCTTTACCCCCTGCCTTTGTTCTTTCAAATTGGAAAAGCTCTTTCTCTCCTGTGCTCTGTGAAGTCTGGCGGAGGTACCTGCCCCAGCTGGTCCTCCTGTGCATTGCAGAGGTTTGCAGAGCCCCAGCGATGCTCGTTGCCTGGATACAGGGCAGCCCTGCATCTCAACCCCCCAGCCAGCCCTGCAAAAGCAGGGGGTTGTGGGAGGAGAGGCTGGGGGAATTAAGCCCTGTACACTTGGAGGCAGGAGCATTAAGTCCACCTGATGCAGCTTGGAAGCTCAGGGTTTCCTTTTACTTTGCTATCATTATTATTATTATTGACAGGAGAAAAGTGCAGCCCAGCTGCTTGGTGCAGAGATCTGAGGGTTCCCACAGGGCGAAGCGCTTCATGCCACTTAGAAAACCAGCCATTGTGCTGTCTCTTGAATAAGCATTTTATTTCACGTGCTTGTTGTGAGCCTCCTGCTGTTGCTCACACTACAACTGCTGACAAGTAGCCTTCCTGGCAACGTGGCATCAGAGCCTGTGAGCTGCCTTCCCTCTGACTGAGACCCTGGGAGAACAATATGAAGACCACTATGACTGCTGAATATTTAAAATAAACTATTTCCTCTTAAACATGAAAATGCACTTCATACACATCACTGCCTGGTGACAGTGATTGGCCGAGTCATGCGTTATTCCTGTGCTCAGACAGGACGATGCTAACTGCACTGCAAGAACTTTCTCCTCTCTCCATGGCTGAGTGTGTGAAAGCTCATCGTTGACAGGATGAGCTGTTGTATAGCACACGTGCAAATGTCTATGAACTTTACTAACTAGGATCAGTCAAAAACAATTTTTAAGCTCAGTTGCTTTGAATTTGGGCTAGTTCGTATTGTAATGGAACGGTTTTTGCTGTATATGTCTGTAGAGCACTGTGCTGTTTCAAATAGCACTTGGGAACTGTGTCAGTGAGTATTAGTAGAGTAACAGTAATTAACTTTTAGATTGAGATAGCACACAAGATCTCTAATAATGAACCAGAGTCCTCTTGTTCAAAGCACTGTAAATTTGCATGAAGAATACTGTCTCATCTAAGAACACGTAAATTCAACTTTAGTATAAAATGAGAAAACAATTGAGTATAATGCAGTGGGGGGGAAATGAACACCTGAGCAAGGCCACACTGAAGTTAATGACCTTTCTACTGACCTTATGAGGCTCTGGCTTTGGCCTTAAATAGGTTCTATGTTGGGCTCCTAAAAACACATTGTCATCATCTCCATGACATGGAGCTCAGCAATGGACAAAGTTTGTCCTACGTGCAGATTGGCTCATCTTTGCTGAAGGAGAACAGCACCTAAAACAAAACTGTCAGAAGACTGAAAACCTGGGTGGTTTCAAGACAGATAGTAGAATGTCGGGAAAACTTGGAGCAATTTTTCCTAGGTCTTTAGAAAAGATTATTTATGAAGATATTTGCATGTCTGCAAAATGAGTGCAAAGTGGTTGATGACACAAGGGTATTTTTCTGATGTTATAGTTCACACTTTGTATTTCCATTTACACATGTATGAAGAATGGCACAGGATGAAAGATGTGGCTTACTGAGACTCCTTGTGAGGCGACTGTTGAAAGGCCACGCTGAAGATTAGAATCTGCTTTGTCTTGGCTCTGTGTGTGTGTATAAATATACATACATATACATACATATATATGGATGAAAATATGCACACGAAGCCACTGATTGTCAGCCAATAACTATTCACAGAAGCTTAGTATCTGCTGTAAGCAGAAAGCACAAGCCCCTCTTTCTCCTACTGAAGGAGAAGTTAGATGTAAAATTGCTACAGACTGGTACAGGGTTTTTGCCATATAAATTGTTTATTTGTCTTTTCTTGCTGTCTTCATAAATAAATTCGTTAGGTGTTTGACCAGCTCATTTGTTTAGGCAAACCAAGTACATACTAACGAAGGATAGCAATAAAATGCTGTATCTTAATGAGATTTTAGTATCAATATCCCTCTGACCTGTTGGATTAAGCACTTTACAGCATATACATTTTCCTGTTTAAAAGTAAAACCACCCCCCACCTTTTCTCTGATTGTTTTCCCTAATGTAGACAGTGGGGAAGAGGGCTGCATAATATCTGGAGTGAAAGAGTGGATAGGAGGAGTGAGTGTGCACTCTGATTCCTGCTGAAATTAAGAGTGGAGTAATATTTTTGGGAGCCATGTTAGTGTGAAGGAGTTTTAAATGACAGTGACGAGAATGGAGATGAGATTCTTATCTCCATAGACAGGTCTATTTGAATGACAAGGCTGGGCCTTGGAACTGCAACAAATTATTTAGTGAGCCCGCAAGTACAGTATTTGATAAAGAGTTTAGCAGTGTGTTGAGCTTCAAATGCTTTGGGAAACTAAAAATATAAAACAGACTAAAAGGCAGCGCCAGAAGAGGCATAGCTATTTTTGTAAGATTAAACAATTAACCCCTCTTTCTAGATTCAGCGTCATCCAAAATTCAAAACTTAAACTAATGAAAAGGAAATGGTACAAGGTTAGTGGACTCTTAACTGCCGTCTTTTCCTCGAGCTGTGGGACACCAAAGATACGTAAGCCTTCATTTTCTGTGGCTTTGTTGAAAATGCTCTCTTATCCTTCTGAGTGATGTGGAAAGGATGGGATGTTACAGTTGTGTTTGGGTGTGGCCTCAGTGCATAGTGCTGGTCTTTCATGACATTGCAGAATCGTCTTTTTTTAATTTTTTTTTAAATTTTTTTTTATTTTCTGTTGTTCTTTTGAGACAAGTTGCCTGGAAGACAAGAGGTCTTGGTTGCCTTGAGAGTGATTTATGTGATGATGATGAGTTAATGTAGTGGAGACGTCATATATATACACATTTGGAGTGAAGTTAACTGAATTAAGTTTTTTTAAATTACTAAGACAGTGTATCAGTCTATCAGAACAAAACCCACCCTCAAATTACTAACTGGAGGAAAATAATTAGGATAGAATGCTAAATTTAGATTTAACTGTAATTTACAGGAGTGTTTGTTTAAAGAAGAGCCAACAAAAGGAATCTTGTCTCTGAGGATCACCAGGAAAAAGCCTCTTTATATTACGACCATGGAGCAACCAGCTCCAGAGATGAGTTGCTGGAAGTGACACATCTGATTTATTGCCCACTGCTGCTTTGAGAGTGTTTGTGAGCTGAAGAGTCCGTTACGGTTAGGATGACTGTAAGGGGGTTTTATTTTATTTCAGAGACAGAAAGAAAATGTCTTTTGTGGCTTTTGGACATGGATGGCTTCTGTGGTTACTTTTGGTTCTTAAGCAATGTCAGCCCAGGCTGCTTGGTGTCATGTGCCTGTTCCCTACAAAGGGAGCTGAGGCTGGTCAATGGGAGGAGAGCCCAGCATGGTGCCCAGCGCTTACCCCATTGCAGAGACAACACTGCATGGGGTTTGCCAGAGGCAGACAGGTACATCTGGCAGGGCGAAAAATTATACTGTAACCCTGTTGAGCATTTCTGAGCAGGTAGCTAGCATCCATGCTCCCTGTAGTAGTTTTCTGCTGTTCCTGGTATATGAGTAGGCCTACAGCTGATTTTTTTTTATTTTTGCAACCTCTTAAAAACATGGATGTGTCAGTGCATTGCAGCTGGAGATTGTCCCTCAATGTCCAGTTGGAGTATTCTGTGGAAGACGCTAAGATCTAGCTAGTTAGTGGAAGAAGCTAAGATCTAGCTAGTTAGTTGTTTTATATACTATTCACTCCGATATTATCTTTCATCCTTGGTTCCCAAAATGCTTCTTAACCTGTACACAATGGAATTGCAAGTGGCCCTTTTGAATAGGGACATAAACAAAACACTGATGCTTTTCACTGAAAAACATTGCTTTCCAGACTTGAAAGACTAGGAACTTTAAGCCGTGTACAAAATTGTATTGTGTTTAAGTTAGGGTCACGCAGAAAAGGTGTGTTCTCTCTCATCTGTCTCATGAAGCATGTCACTGCTGTAAATTACAGTTAAATCTAAATTTAGCATATAAAAGTTTTGAAATTTTAGGGAGATTCTCTTCTCTTCTGTTATTGTCCAAAAATATAAACCCTGTTTTAAGTAAAGAAACGAATAAAAAAAGATATAGATCTCTATCACTACATTATGTCTTCTCCGCGAACCACTTTGGTTTGGCTTGGTGAAATTCTTGGGTCAACAGCCTAGCAATTAGGTTGCTTGTGTTCCTTTGTGAGAACTGGGAAGACCAGAAATGCCAGCCTGAATCTTCTGTGTCCCAAGTTAATGCCCCATCGACCACACCTCTGCTTAGTTAAAACTTTCTCTCTTGTTTTGATTAAAAGTTCCATCCTGGATTCACAGAAATATCACAAAATGCCTGTTATCAAGTCTTAAAACAAAATGAAGCAGTAATTCTCTGTCCCCAAACTGAAAGAAATTCTTAGCTGACAGATTCAGGCTTCATCTGGAAGATGCAACGAACTCTCAAGAGTCCGTGATACCCCATCATGCAGAACGACAGGAAATAGATGCGTAGTTCCCCCCAAACCCACCACCACTGGAAATGCTGTCCAGATAGTTGCATTAGCAGAAGGTTAGACTTCTGTTTTGTGTGGTATCAAAAACTAAGCAACTGTTCATTTATCAACAGCCCTAGATAAGCTTAAGATTTCACTGTGCAGAATCCCACTTGCACAGAGTTTGTACAGGAAGGCAGTCTCTTTTTAGGCAAATAGAAAAGAAAAGCTGTAAACGTGAGTTGGGCAGCAGAACTACAAAAAGACTAAGAGATTTCAAGAAGTCATAAAATACATCTCGGAGCTCATGTTTTCAGCTTCCAGCTAAGCTGTCTTACAAAAAAATTTGCAGCTCAACCCTTTTCTATCGTTCCTATTTATGCTGAGGAAAAAGAAAAAAGCTAGTGAAAGCAAATTCCTTTAGATAAGATCCATCTCTTTATGCCACCTATATTGCCAATACAGGTTTGCGTTTTGTGGAGCCCTGGGTAAAAGTAACTGGATATCCGTCATAACCGGAGAACATCCCCGCTAGATTGACTAATAATGAAGAAAAGATGAACTATTCTCCTATAAACTATCTGTTCACTGTTCTTGGCTGATCCCTTCCTGCTCTGTATTTTAATATCCTTGTCAGCCTGCTGGCAAGGCGCTGAAGCAGCGCCAGCCGCCCAGCTGAAATATAGAGTAGCCAGCAGTTTCAATCAGCTCAGATTTCCTTGAACACTTACTGAACATTCATTCCAATTCCTATAAAAATGTCTAGGCAACTCGTTGCTTAGTGTTTCACCTCATTTTGTAGCTGCTACTTTACGACACTCTGATTTTAAAATGTAATTTTACAAGTGTTACTTTTACTAACTACATTTTATTTTTCATTGTGCATTTTTAAAAGCTGAGAGTATGGGCAGGGTGGAGAGGGGACCAGTGTTGTAACAGGAAATACAGCATTCTGGTCATTCTTGGTTCTGCTGCTGTTAAATATATTTCCACTGCTTCAGGTTGTAAAAAAAAAAAAAAAGTATATAATGAATATTCAAAATATATTAAAAAAGCAACCCATTATTTGGGAAGAAATGCTCTGTGTTTGGTCAGATTGACTGTAGCTAAAATCTTTGCTGGTCCTGTAGTTCTGGAAAGAATTTTCTATTTTCTGTTTCTGCGAAAAGTTGTGTGGATACAGGAAATTTCCTCTGGTAAATCAGACCAGACCAAGAAAAGAGGAGGATTTTTCCCCTATGGACACTTTTGTCTTTCACAAATTGTGGGGTCCCAGCGGCTTCAACACAAGACATAATATATCTTCAGAAGAGTCTGAGTGCAGTGTGGACCTAGAAGAGGAGGGGTGTGGTGTGGGGACTGAGTGCTGCAGTAAAAGCAATGCAAGGGTGCCCAGAGCAGGGCCCAGCCTGGAAGCGGTGTGTGATCCTCCCCTTTGATAAAAAGGGCTGAGAAAGGAATGGCAAAGGGGTTTGTGCATTAGAAGGATAGCTGGCTCTGTCCCCTTTGCAGACAGCCAGCATGCCTCAGATCGTGCCTTCTGTGCTTCCTATCCTGTGCTTTCCTGAACAGTAACCTCCCCACACTCCTCTCCATAAACTTATGAGGAAAAATGGAGGAGCAGAATGGCATATTGAAAATCTTATTCTGAGCGGAGCTGCATTAATAAGCCTGTGTGCCTGATTAAAAAACAAACAAACAAAAAACCACCCTCAACATGATGAAAAATAAATTCCACTGAGTCTTCAGCATCCTGCCTGAGTCACTAATTCCCCAAGGCAGAAAAAAAAGGAACTAAAAATGTTTGTTTTCACGTAGTAAAGCCAAAGCACGTCCAGTTCTGATTTAAGATGAGTCTTGGGAGACTTTCTTTAATGTAACCCAGGGCTGGTATACATGAGTTGACAAATATACAGATTGACTTTTTTTTTCATAGGTGCTTAGAGAAAGTGTGTATTAATTTCAGTGGGACTTGACGCCGGTGTGCGTTTTGTCACTGGAGTTGCCGCAAAGTGTGTGAGGACCAGGGTGCAGGGAGAGTTCAGATGTGTGAGTCAGATTTTCCATGAGCACAGCTCCTTATCTGGCTCCAATGGCCAGCACCAATGGGACTTCATCCTATTCCTTCCTCCTTGTCTGGATGCCTGCACGGGCTCTCCCCATCATTCCTCTTCTGGTGCCTTTTGCCCTTTTGTAAAGTCCCTGGCAAAGGCTTCAGCATCATGAGGTTTCTACAAATAATATCTGCGACTCAAGAGGGAAACAGCAGGGTACTCCTCTGGTTCCCTGAGGCTTTATACATATTTTCCCAACTAAAGGCGGTTTATAAATCTACTCAACTCCAGAATTGCACAAGTTTGATGGAAATTCTCCGCTTATGATGGGATAAGAGAGCAGAGAATGAGACTTTGTGCTATCAAGTGACCCCTGGCTGGAAGCAGTCTGTTAATGCTTTTAAATGAACTACTGCTGCTGCAGAACTCAAGGCTCCAGCCAGAAGCACAACAGAAGGTGCATTATTATTATTGTTCTGATTGTGGCAGATAATTTTGCTGTTCTCCTTTACAAATTTAATGGTTTGTTAATAATGTCTGATTTGTATAGTGTAGTCTATCAACTAAGGGTGGCATAATGGCATTAATAAGGGTAATTGAGGTTGTTGCTATAATCTTGTTTGCTCTTTGGTTTGTTAATTGAAAATTACTTATCTTAATATGTGATAGAACAGATTTCTTCCTCTGTGAAGCCTGGGCATCTTGAAGGAAAAAGGGGCCTGTCACTCTGTGCTGTTTGTGTGCTGTTGCAGTATCTGTACAGCAGTGAGCACACAGAAGTGAACCAGTCAGGTGTTGTGTGTCTGTGTTTATATTTTATATGAATAACAGCATATGCTCTTACTTATTGCTCTTGTTGCAAGATGTAGTGTGCAAGACTGTGTGGGGTATGTACGATGGATTAGGGAGCCGTTACAGGAGGGAATGGAAATGAGAGCCAGACAGGCTGCTGAGTGTTGAACCCTGGAGAAGAAACTTGGCATTTCATCTTCTATCAGCGTTTGCCCGTAAGCGTTATTAACATTAATTATGGAGATACTTATGTGAACACCCTGTTAGCCCTAATTAGAGTTAATGGAAGATACGTGTGGATGTGAACAGGACAAGAGACAACCAGGCTTCCATTTCTAAGGTTAAATATTCAGTAGCTCCCTCTTAGACATCTCCAACATCCTATAATCATGCAGTCAGGCTTATGCAAAAACAGAACATTTTTTCCTGCCTTTTTTCTTTTTCTTTTTTTTTCTTCCCCAGTTATGGCCACCTTACACTATTTTTGCTTAAATTAAAGAGCAAACAACAATGTAGCAGCGACCTCAGTTACCTTTACTAACGTAATTATACTACCTCTCCTCTATTCATAGTGCACCTCAGAATCAGACTTTATTAGCAAACCATTTGCTGTCGCTTTTATTGTCCTTTTAATGAATACTAGTAGAGTCACTTAAGAGGAGCTGGAAAGACTTGGCTTTGTTCTGAACAGAGACCTTGTGATAAAGAGCTCAAGGCTTGATCTCTTGAGTAGGTCATGTAATATCTGAGGTCTGTGAAGTTCCTGTCACTGTGCTATTGTTTGAAGCTGTAAAGACAAAAGGACCTTCCTCTTCCTTGCACTCATTAGCTATCTTTAGTATTTTGAAAACGAGCGTTGCTGAAGAATTGAGGCTGCAAAATTTACAGGTTGTCTCGTTATCCTGTGGTTGTGTATGATAGCACGTCCCTGCTGCTAACCCCTGCCCAGTGGGTCAGTGTCCTTGTGAAAAGTGTCTTTTTAGGACTGACCTAGAAACTCATAACCCTCCCTGAGGACGCAGAGCCTGCCTTAGGTGGTGTCACACACTGTTCAGGGCTGGGTGTGCTCCCTTGTGCTCCATTTCCTTTGCCACAGACATACGTGATGGACTTGGATGGTGTACTGGGCAAAAAGTGCACTTTTTTTTTTTTTCCCCAGATGATGTGTTACATAGCTATGGGGCTGCCTGTTCATCTGATCATCTCTTATTACTATGCAAGTACTGCTTAGGGCCCCTTTGAATGCTGCTTAGTTGCAGCCTTAGGACTGAACAACCTGCAGCTCCTGGGTGCTTGTGGGCTGCAGCTGGTGAGGGGCTGCTGGGGACAAAGCACTCCATCTCTAGGGCTAGCAGGGAACTCAGTCCCTGCTCATGTTCACCTGGAGGATGAGGATGGGGGAAAGTTGGCAGATTTTGATTTAGCCTTCTGTTAGTTTATTCTCTTGATGTTTCAATTTATTTTTCCACTTATGTTGTCATTACAAGTGCCTTTTCCATTTTGTGGTGGTCACAGGATCTATTCAGCTTTGTAATTTAGTATTACATTCTTCATTTAATATGTAAAGTAATGCTTTCACAGGTCAGACCTACATGAACCTATTTTTCTTTTATTTTCTTTTTTGTTTGTTCTTGTTCATGGGTGTGTATTTTTTAATGGCTGTGTAAAGCTTAAAATACCCTTGTTTAAACTGGTAGGACAAAAAGACTTTTGATAGTATTTTACTCTGGGATTTGGAGTAAGCTGTATTGGTTTGAGAACTCTTGCTGGACGTTACTTAAAGTGGACAGATCTAAGAAACCTTGTCCTATGCTATGCAGGGTTGCTAATTTAGCTCTTACTTGCATAATGAAAGTGGCAAAATCCTCTACTGCAATATGGCTTACTCCAGTTTATGGGAAAGAACAAATTTTTCTAGTATATCTACATTTAGATCTGTTGACAAAAAGGTTAGATACATCATCTTTAAAAAGGAAAAAGCCCCCACATTATAAAGTTTCTATTAAATTGCTCACTAAGCCTTCAGGTACAGTAGGAAATAAATTGATGCTGTAAAGGGAACATAGTGATGACATATCATTTTATATCAGCGAGAAAAATGTGGTCTCACTTGGAACAGAGGCTGCCTCCCTGATGAGGCCGTGGTCTGGTTGTGTGGTTGAGAAAATGAAACACAGTCGGAGTGGAGATATTGTCAAACCTACCGAGGTTAAGCACCCTCTGCCCCAGGAGAATTCCTTTGTTTTTATAAGCCACTACAGCTAGTCTGTTAAATGGAGGTCTCCAAGCAAAACTAAGGTAATAACCACAGGTGGTAATTTAAAGCTGCCCTCATGAACTTAATCTTGCATTTTCTATTGTTAAAATAAACAGAGGATATGTGAAGTAAATTCCTGCCTGTCTTGCCTGTGACTCATATACACGTATCATACTTCTTGAAGCAGATATTCGAAGTCTTTAGCCAAATCCTTGCATATCGACACCTTAATTAAAATCAGTTTGTTTTGTAGATTAATTGCTGATACAATATCTACCAGTGTAATAATTTTTTCCTGTTAAATCACTGTCCTGTTAAATCCTGTCCTAAGATGGATTTTTTTTTTTTTTTTTTTTTAATCTCTAGACCAAACAATAGTCCAGTTGCAGGGACTAATTTCAGAATCACTGAGCCAATAGTAAAGATTTAAGTAGCAAGAAAGTAATTATTCTGGGTATTTGGTGTAGGCTTAGCAGTATTGCATTGATTTACAGAAATGAATTCCCCCCAGTCAGTACTGGTAGATTCTGTAGTTATCTGGTCACCTCTGACTTGCCTTCTTTACCAGAAGGATATCCTGGCTATTACCCCAAAATGCTTTGGAGTCACCTAATTCATTTATAATCTTCCTAGGACAGCAGGGAAAGCAGCAGATAAGTATTAGCTGAGAAACCTGAGCGGTTTTGCCCTGGGATAATGCAAAAATAAAGTATTATATGAGAAGATGTCATCTCACCAAAAAATGGATTTCATACCGGATATGTAGAGTACTTAAATGCGGGCTTGCTTGACATTTGCTTTTATTCTTTCATTCATTCTTTTTGACTCACAGACTTGTTTGGGTGCTTCTGAGCAAAATCAGATTTGCTAAATGACAATGCATATGCCAAAATCAGATGACAAAAAATAGGAATATGATATACAATATATGGTGCAGGTAACAGTGTCAAGACAGTGCGTAGCAGAAGAGAGGGGAAGTTAGGAAATAAAAGATAACATTCAGCCTCTCAATCAGAATTTGAAGCAGTGGAATTGAGGAGGAGGAGAAATACCAACAAGCACCTGCTTGGGGTTGGTGGTTTGGTCAGTCAGGGCAAGGTGAGCCCATGCTCGTTTCACCAGCTGCAAAACTCTGGGGAAAGCCTGCACGTCTCAGTATGCTCACCCTTCTGGGGCTGAAGGGGCTGAAAGAGGGAAACTTGGCTCTGTTGATTAGGTGTGCCCAGCTCCACTGAGAAACAGCATTTCAATAGCCAGACTGGCGAAGGGCAAACTGAGTCAAAGACTTTCTGCAGGGTTTACAGGGTAGGCCAGCATCGTCACCTGCTTTCTGCCCATAGGGAGTGTGCAGACTCAGAAAGAAGTGCCGCATGTCAAAACGAGAGATCCCTAAGCACATCTCCTGGCTCTCGTATTTCTCCGTGCTTCTGCTGTGCCTTGTCTTCCATCTCATCAGAGTCAAGCTGTACTCCCCTGTAGGGCACCTGGCTGCACAGCTTGAAAGGATGGAGGCCAAATATGGTCTCTGAGTGGAAAAAGGCTAATGTCAATAAATACTGAAAGACCAATTTACACACGTGCACCCTGTGTCTAGATTAATATGCTTCATCCAAAAGATCTAAGAACAAACCTGTTCTCCAGAGGCTGCAAATAGATGATCCCTTATTGGAGGAAGTTCTGCACTGCAGCCTTTCCATTTTGAATATCAGATAATTGGAAGTCCCTGCCTCAAAGTCCTGATCCAGTCTGTGCTGACTGGAGAACTTTTATTCCAGAGCTACTTCTGAGGGAGCCACTGTAAACCTTGCCTTTTCTAAAAGCTTCCCCACATCCACCACTTCAGACTTTATTAGCAGCCAGGATACTGATCCTTGATCCCAAAAGCCCTGAAGACTCCCATGCCTCTGCTGACCTCCTGGAAGAGCTACTTCACACTGTTGTCAATGGGAACAGTGGGGCAGGGTGGTGTGTGGGCTGTTGTGGTGCTCACCCTTGCTACTGGCATGGGATGAAGTGTATAGGTCCATGACATCTGGTGTACACATGGCCCTCCCACAAGACTTACGTGAAGTAACTGACAGCCATCTCCCCTTGATGTCACTGAGAAGCTTGTATGTCCCTCCAGTATGCACTGTGGGTAAAGGGAAGAGGAAAATTCAAGCCGTGAGTGAGAGCAAGGTGTGTTTTCAGGTTTTTCGGCAATCACCAGGTTGCTTTTGCCCTTCACCTCTGAAAATCCTGTGCTGGACCTTTCCTTAGCCACAGACTAGGTGCTGGGAACAGAGCTGGTGCAAGAGTAAGGTGACAGCGGCTCCAAACAGAAGGTGACGTTTCAAAATACATCGGGTTGGCGATAGTTCTGAGCTATGAATGATGATGACACACCGACATGAAATGACTTGTCAAAGCCTATGAGTTCCTGCAAGAAACGTTAGCAGAACTGGAGCTATAAAGTGATCTCAGCACCAGACAGGGGACACAGAAGCTGCCCAGGACACTCGCTGGGTATTCAGGAGCAAAGCCACATCAGCTTTATAAAGGACACTGAGCTTCATAAAGGGCTTTCAGACTGTAATGTGGAAAGCAGTCTAAGGCTTAAGT
The DNA here is from genome assembly GCF_036417535.1 of Chlamydotis macqueenii. Classification (NCBI taxonomy): domain Eukaryota; kingdom Metazoa; phylum Chordata; class Aves; order Otidiformes; family Otididae; genus Chlamydotis; species Chlamydotis macqueenii. Next base: position 45,277,915 of record NC_141560.1, on the reverse strand, counting down.
GGTATTAATGTTCTGATGCAAGGCAGTTTGTGTATCATCAGACATGCAGAATGGCGACCACAAATCTTATTATGAAATTTGCCGTATAATTGATTGTCAAATGTGTTTGCACAACAAGACTCCACAATACTTTCAGAAAGATTCTTCTCCCCAAGCTGACAGCAGTGATGGGAGAAGAAGTTGTTAAATGCTATGTCACTCCAGACAACTTTTCTTGTCCTTGATGCAGAGCTCAGAGCAACTCTGCAGCCTAACTGGGAGAATGCCCCCAAAGGGCTGTCTCTCCATACTGGGAATGGCTTGAGCATCCTGTTGTTCCCTATGTGTCTCAGCCTAAACTTGATCTGCTTTGGCTGTTTGCCCTGCAAACTTGGTCCTGATGCTTTAAATAAATATGTGGGTTTTTTTTTTTTTTAGCTGAAAGACAACATTGCTGTCAAATCTCATGCTGATCAGGGGAAAAAAGACGTAGCAAAGGTGGGGGGGTATAGTGAACTTTATCCACTGAAAACTGAGGTCATTTAGCAGTTAGAATTCAGCCCAGTCCTAATTGACGTGGAGATTAGCCCGTGGAGTCCTGCACCTCGCAGAAGATCTGGTTTTATCAGTCTGTTCTGTTTGTTGTCCTCCCTGAAAAGGTTGTCTAGACTTTGTAAGAGCAGAAATTGCCAGATCAGGTCAGGCTGTGTTCTTGCTTATTTGTGTGCAAAGAGCAAGGAGTTCAGGAGCCCAGCTACAAATTATTTTTTTGTACCATTTTATGGCCATGTGAGCTGCCTTATGGTTGGTGTTTCAGTTCATGCCATTGTCATTCACTGGCATGTTTGGAATTATTCAGCCCCTCTGATTTTAATTGTAAGTAGTTTTATGTCATCATTTTCTAACTCCTAACTTCTAGCAGGTATAATGTCAGTGCAAAGTGAGTAAAAGAAAATTCATCAGCATCCAGAGTACTTCCATGGTTAAATTTGCTGTCAGTTTTGAAAAAGTCCTTATGATAGCCTGTCAGTGCATGCCAGTTCTTACAAATATGTATGATTGATGGTGCTTCAGGTTTTGCCCCAGGCTATTCCCAGTCTGCTTGCAAGTGATGCTGGTAGTAAAGTTTCCACTGCTGCCGTTACGTGTTATTTAGATTACAATAGAGCTAAAAACGTGCTGGCCCGGAACCACTTCACAAGAAGAGATACAATAATTTCCCCCCAAGGCTCACAAACCTTGAAACAAAGCCTGCTTGGGGAGACTCTTTGGCAATGTATTAAATATCCTTGCTGAGAAATGGTTTCTTACAATTATGGCTTTCCTAATAGGCACTATGGGTAGTGTCATCACAAAGCCATCTGTATTACAGGGTTTGACCTGCTTTAACCCCAGCCAGCCTCCTGGAGATGTAGAAAATATCTGTTCCATACAAAGGTCTTGTCTTTCAGGCAAAGCAGAAGTGGTTTGTTTAGAGCGCTAGCTTTCTAAGAGGAGACGTTATACTTTTTGTGGGTGAAAGTCACCCTACTGAGGTGATCTGAAAGCCTGTGTATTCATGTCATCAGCACGTCAGCTGCTGTCTTTGTGTGCAAAAATTAATTGCTCCCCAAGTCTCTCCACCTAAGACCGCTGTAGATGCACTGTGCTTAGGGAATAAGGACATTTTGGGAAAGCGTATATATTGTTCATGATGTTCTGTTCATTAAGGGGAAAAAGGTATGCTCTGTCAGCTGACATAAAATATTTGACCCAAATTCAAACCTTGATGAAGAGTAGATCCCCAGTTTTGCTAGGTTTTTACATCCTTAAAAATTCTTTGTTTTTTTTTTCTTTCTCCTCTGAAAACGTTTTAAGTCTGTCAGCAATATAAGTGGGATTTGGATCAACCTCTGAGCAGTTAAGTGGTAAGGAGATTTCCGTAAGGTTGCTTGGTTCGCCCTCCCTGCATGTGGAAGGGGTGAGGTTATTGTACAGGAAACGTTATAGGTGGCGAAAGAAAAGAGTTTCCCCATATTCTCACCTCAGAAGAGTAAAGCTGTGGCCTTCTCAACACTCTCCAAGGTACGTACCCCTTATTGCCTGGTTTTTCTGCAGTGGAAGGTGAATGCCTCCAACCCCAAGAGCCCCCTGAGCAGGCGTGGAGAGATGCGCGGTGGCTGCGTGACCTCGTGCCGTGCTCTGAGCAGGACCGCGGTGGGTGCAGCAGGGCAGCTGCATAGCACAGGCAGCACGCTCTCCTCTCGTTCACGAGAGCTGCAGCGTGGGGCTGGCTGTTTCGCTTCATAAACACGGTCGAGGCATCAGCAGAGGAAGTTTAATTAGGCACTTTTTATTTCTTAATTCCTGGAAGTGCTGAAGTGTGCTCGTCTGGCCTCAGTGGTGGCCAGGGTCCCCGTGACTGATGCTGGGAGAGGTGGATGTGTTGCCATGGTGCTGGGAGCTGTCTCCAAACCCCACCACTCCGGCAGCTGAGCCCGCTCCCAGCAGCATGTCCTAATTGCGGCTGTGCAGCAACAAAACAAATACTTGGAGATTTCCATAAAGGCTGTAATCAGAGGAGCATCCCTTGCTTTTTAATATGTGCTAAATGGGTTCATTTGTAAGCTTATTACGACTTCAGAGAGAGAAGCTATTAGGGTGATCATTAGCTGCCTGTGCGAATAGCAAGGAAAACCGTGGCATGTTCCAGAATAACCCCCTTTTTTAAAGTCTGCACTTTCAGATGCATTAACAATAACCAGCCATGCCGTCTTTCATGTTTCCTTTGCCATGAATAAGGACAAAAGAGAAAGGAAAAGGGGGACACTGAACTGTGTGCTTTCAAAATAAGTTCAGATAGCGAGAGAAATGAAGTGTTAAGAGAGCAGCAAATTCACTAGCATGACATTGTGTGTCTTGATGCAGTATCTGTTACCCACTGGGAAAGCAAAAGCAGCTGGGAGCCAGCCCGTGAGTCTTGGCTCATATCTTACTTAGTCCCTCTACTCCTGTCATCAGTGTATGAATTGTGCTGAGGGTCTTTTGTCTGCCTGGAACCTGATCATTGCTGGAACGCCTTACATCGTACATCTTTTGAAGGAAGAGAGAACATTTAGAAACACTTATGCCAAGATTATAGGATTTAATTAACTGTCTTTTATTTTTGCTGCAGAACATCTGAAGCTCTATTGCGGGCTGCAGCCATGGTTCTCTCTCTGCTCCTTCTCTTTCTTCTTCCTCTTTTTTAATGAGAAATCAGAAATATCTGTAGCAAAAGACGTTGGATGGTTGGGTGTTCGTACCTTAATTAAGACAGGTGTTGTTGAGATCAGTCGCATTTAACTTTCAAGCCACATTGGCTGAAGTTTTCTGTCTTAGAGTAAGTTAAAGACGCCGATTACAGTGACACTCGGTTTAGGTTTGCGTGTGAAATATACGGCAAATATATCAGTCTGGCTATAAGCAGGGTGACTTAGATTTCATGTCTGCGTCTCTTCCCTAGGTTGTTTCTCATGAGCTCTGTTGCATTCACATTTTCCTGGACATGTCACTCTTATAGCTTGTGAAATGTATTTATTTCCTAGATAAATAAATCACTCTGATTGTGTGCTCTGTGGGATAAATAATTTCCTATTTTGTTTAGAATCCATGGCACTTTAGGGTGCATTATTCTTCTTTTTAATGACATTTAAAAGATAACCAGAGTCAGATAGATAATGCCACTTCTCAAATTGCTGGCAGTATTATTTTCTGGTTTATTTAGTATTATAGAGATCCCTCATTTAAGATCTGCTTTTCTTACAGGATGTTTTTCCTAACCTTTGCTTTTCTAAACTGACTAAACCTGACTACACTGATTGTTTTAGTTTTGCATCTGTGTAGGCAGTTACCTTGAACAAAGACAGGGTTTTTTTTCATATTTTTGTAAAATATTTAATCCATTCAAAGTTCTGTTTGGGATTTCTTTCTTAAAAGCAATTAAGATTATTAGTCACCCAATTAAATGGTGTTAAAGAGTGAGTTTCTTTTTCCCCACCTTCTCCTCATGAAAAAGCACTGAGAACAACAAAAACAACAAAAAAAAGAAGTTAAGCTACTGATCTGGAGCTCCATTCTGCATTAAAACAGATGATAAAAGCAGAGGTTCCGAATGCCCTTACCATGGGCCCTTGCCTGTGCCCCTCCCTGCCAGGCTGGGGCTGCTTTTCCTTGCTAAGGAGCGGTCATCATCTTTTTTATGATAGGAGAAGGCCTTGTGGCTTATAGTAATATATTTTGATTGCTTCCTTACTTGAAAGTCAGTCATTTTCCTCCTCTGTGTTGTTTCTCTGAAGCCTGCAAAGTATCAGGAAACTTCTTAAAATATTGGAAATCGTGGTCTGAGGAGGACCAGGTTGCCACAGCAACTGCCAGCGTGTCTGAGATGTATCGCTGCCTCTTTCAAAACAATCATGAATGCCACAAACTGCCGAGGCATTTGCTGCAAACAAAGCGAGGCTGTAGAAAAAGAGGATGGAAAAGAGCACGGAGGAGTCAGTTGTTGTAAAGGTGAGATGTGTCAGGCTAAGGGAAAAAGTGGCAGGCGTTTACACTTTATGTTAAATGCCCGAAGCGTCTGGAGTGCCATGCAAGCGTATGGAGTGTTTCAACACTCGGCAGTATCTGACATGACAGGGCTTAATGTCACTTGGCTTGTGATGCAACTCCGTGATGCACTCGCGAGGGTGACGTCTATTCCATCCTGAAGGGAAGTATTTTCAGAGGGAGGCCAAAGTTAGCCGACTCTCTTTTGGTATGCTAAACAGGCTTCCTTCTGGGACGGAAGATGCCTGTCAAAGGGTGTAACTTGTCAGCCAGAAGTAGTCAACTTTTTCATGGGTTTAGGACTGGTCTCAGTATGGACTGGTGAACAGAGGGCTGTACTGTGGGTTAGGAGATCTAGCACATCCGTTCCCCTTTTAGCCTTAGTTTTCTTATCTGGTAAACAGAATTAATATTGTTGTGTTATCAGTGCATATAATCTTTGGGTTGTCTCTTTAGAAAGACAGATAATCAGTACCATATGGTTCCACTGTACTGTGGTTAATACAAGGGAAAATACACCTGTGAGCTATCTGAGGACTTTTTTTTTTTTTTTTTTTCAGGAACAGAACTTAAAAGAGTTGCAGGCTAGCAGATCTGTTGGTTCTGTATGCTTTTCTGAGATACCTGATGCCTGTGTGTGAAAAGCTGTGTGAAAGACCCAGACCTAGTAAACTTTGCTTGGGAAGGGGCCAAAACGAGCAGTTTGTGTTTCAAACGGTGCTATGTATGTGCTATGTATGTGCATTTGCGTTAGTTGAAATGGAGTGGTTTGCGGCCTGATGCTATCCTGGCACTTCAAACACATACCCTAGCACTTTTCCAAACCTTACAGCATTTGGGAGAATAGGTTCTGCTCTGGGACTTCTGAAATCCCATTTTGAATGTCTGTGTAAGTGTGGGAGATTTTACCTCCATATAGTTTTGTGTATTACATGCACACATTGTGCGAAGTTGCAAAACATAAATGGTAAGTGTGGTGTTGTTGGTTTTGGTGCAAAGCTAGTGTTATTTACATGAAGCTTGAAGAGGTTCAGTCCAGCCCTCTTTTTCCTCCTGTGTGTGACTGATGTGCTCTTATGCAGAAATGTGTCTTGGTTAAAAGCAGACAGACGAGAGTCAGGGTAGGATGTGGCCCGGTTGTCCTGAACGCTCTGCTCAGGTACAAAATTTAGGGTCGTTCTAGCAGCAGCTCAAATTCATTTAAAAACCATCCCAAGCCTCATATGATTTTAGTGTTATAAAAGCCAATCAAGTTATCGTTTTAAGGTATAAGATGCCCCTAAGGGCTTTGCTCGCTCGACGGTACTGAGGAATTAAATGCTCTCAGGCAGTGCAACAACCTCGTTCACTCCAGTGTTGCAAGGCAGGGCAGTCATCGCTGGCAAATGGGCCCATATTACAGTGACATTAGCATTTTAATGCAACTAAAGAGGAGGTAGATTGACTGTAATTTAGTATCTGGTTGCATGGTCTTGTGCAGGTCCCCTCATCACTGCTCCGCAGGGGCTGATTATAGCTACACAGTGCACTTTGGAGACTAATTGGATTTACATGCAGTAATGTAGTCATGTCACAGCAACGACTCTGCTGTGCAAGCTCTGTGAAATTCCAGTGCAATTAGTTATTTATATGGGAGCAATAGTTGCAGGATGACACATGGGGTTGACAACTTGTGCGAAGCTCCAGTTGAGGTGCAGCAAATGTTTTAATTTTTGTGAAGCCATTGCAATGGCATGGTATTTATCTGATCCTGCTTCCACTGAGATGTTTCTCCTCACCCTAAGCTATAAAAGCACTGACCTGTTGCAGAGATCCAGCAGGACGTGGCTTCTGTCTTCAGCTTCTCCTTCGGCTGAACATACAGGCTGGCACACATTTCGGTTTCTGTAGATCCTGCACATGTGGTGAGCAAAGGGGCACTTGTGAAGCAGGACACCTGTGAGCCATTCATCTGGTGGCCTCCCTGCACTAGTTAACAGGCAGGAGATTGGATTTCTCCCAAAGACAGACCTTGCTTCTCCATCTTGCACCCTCCATTCATTTGTTGTTTCACTTGCTACCTGTTGACTATATCAGCCTCTTCTTAACATAGCATCATAGAATAGTTTGGGGGTTTGGGGGTCTTTGCCCCCTCCCTCTTTGCAGCTGTCTGTCTTGCTGCCTGAGACCAGCGAGAGTCATGCAGTTAGCTGCTTTTCCATCATCAAAGCCTGCTCCTGACAAAGAGCCACTCTACAAGCCGCAAGTGTGAAGGGAAGCCAGTGCTCAGCCAGACTTGGCACGGTGGGTGGGAGGTGAGCGAGGAGGCAGGGGAAGGCGCCAGGCACAGCCGGCTGAGGCGGCGTGGCTTGCACGCGCACAGCCCCGAGGAAGGAGGCTTGGCCTTGGCCGTTACTCCCGCTTCCACTGTGTTTCCCCAGTGACTGTAATTAAAGGCATCAGCTTGCTTGAGTCACAATTAGGCACGGTGGTTTTGCACTTTCTGCAATTCTCCCTAATGACAAAATCGTAGCTATTAACCAAAGAGAGTCTGTTTGGCAGGGATTTCCTCCCCTTTAGGCCCATGGAGTAAGATGGAGTATTGCCATTGTTTGGCACCAAACACTCTTTCATCCCTTCTGACAGCACCTGCTGGTACCTACTGAAGCATTTAAGGTCTTCCTCTCTGTAGTGATGTAATTTCTTTAAAATATTGTGACTTAAGAGGAATAAAAAATAAAATTCCTCTCCCACGCAGACCTTTGAGGGCTTGTAAGGATGTAATTATATGCACACACAGTAGGAGCAGGAATCGTATCGTTCTGGTTGCTTTCCTAATGATAAGTTTATATAGCACAATGTCATCTCTGCTTTAAACTTAGAGCCATCTTCTCCTGGCAGCAGCTCTCCTAGGATAGTGGCATCACAGGACAGGACAACTGAAGAAATGATCTCTCAATTGCACATGCAATAGACAGGGTGAAGTGTCCTGACACACAAAAGGGAAAGATAAAAGGGTAAGGGCACGTGCTGGGCTCTGACTGTCAAAAAGGGGCCCTCTGCTGTGGGGCAGTGACACTGGCTCTTGTCCCAGCCGTAGACTCTCCAAGCCCCTCTCCGGCAATCCCTGCTCCTGCTGTAGCCATCTCCCAGCTGGTCATGTAGCACCCTCTGAAGTTCCACATGGCTGGTAAAGCCGTGCTGATCTGGGGCAGCCTTCATAGCCGGCATCGTGAAGTGGGGCAATTCAGCTGCTGCTCAGCAGATGCTTTCAGCAGTTTGCAGCGAAGATGGGTCGATTGGCTATAGATGTTTGTACGCTCCAGGTTTCAAAAGAGAAGCCATCTCTGCTCATCATTCAGAGATGTAGGTCCACAGTGACAGAGGAAGGACATTAAATGTGAGGGATTAATGCAAAACAAAAAGTCTATGAATGTTCATTGTATGTTTTATATTGTAATAGTTTCAACCACCTTGAAACTCTTGCTTCGCTTTCTGCCAACAACAAACAATAGACTTCTACTCACAGAAGTCTTAATGGGAGGCAGTTTTCAAAGGCATGCTCACAAATGTTTGTGGGAAACAGATGTTAAATGCAGCCCCTGCAGAAATTGTGATGAAATGCTGGCAGTGAGAGAGCGGGGATAGACCCAGGTGACTTATCTGATCCCTCACAGGGAAGCAATGGCTTCAGCAAAGCTACAAGCATTCCAAAACTATTTTCAAAGGATGAGTGAGTGAGTAATGGTGCTGAGCAATCCTCTGTGAGTACTGGACCCTTATGGCATGGGGCACTGTTTGAATAGCTAAGGGCTGCCCCTTTCACACAGGCCCTGCAGTGTGGGGTCAGGGCTGTGTCCGGTGGGTGGAAAAAAGACCTGGGAGAGGGTGTCCTGAGAAACAACAGTTAAATGAGCGTGCGTTGCGTGTTAGTCTGTAGTCTCACCTCACCTTTGCTTGGCCAAAGACTGTTTAGCATTGTGCAGGCAGAAATTAAAATTTACTGAGAAAATTGTAACTCTTTGTTCAAGAGCAGCCACTGTCTGTGCCTCTGACAGCACTGGTTTATCTAATACTTTTGGGTGGGCATTACAGTGACTTCGCCGTGTTGCTGATTCCCAGGCAGTGAAAATGAGGCAGAGAGAGAGGAAATAGTTTGCTCAACTTGCCGTGAGAGATGGCTAGAAGAACAAGAGATAGCGCCCAGCGTCGCAGGCCGTTGCTCCTAATGGCTGGGCTGGGCTTCCCAAAGATGCATTCCATCTCCCTTCCTCTGCCTGTTCCATTTTCCCAGTAAATGGGCTGTAAAGTCACAGCAGATTAAAGTTTGTCTAAACCTCCTATAAAATATTGAAGGTGCAGCTGTTATTAATCTAGTCCTGTTGTGGTATGAGGTGCATGTGTAATGGGACTATAGATTTACATGTGGTCTATGGGCATTTAAAACACCCCAAAGGTTGTTAAAGAGATTCTGAGGAGTTGGATCCCTCACTGGGTATTAAAAGCTTTTCATTAGTACTAATGTACACTAAATTAAGGTGGCAATTAGACTGAGCATATTCATCAGGATGGTGTGTTTTAATAAATTGTGTATTTAACATGATTGCATTTTATTGACTTCTACAGAAATTGCATATTTTTCTCTTACAGGACAAGCTTGGCTAGAAAGAGATACATGGGACACACAGACAATTAAAGACTAGAAAAGACACTGTGCTTCTAGTCCCAAGATTTGTGAAGGTGAGTCTTGTTTACGGCTCTTTCTTTCTGCATGCCAAATGTTTCCTCTGTATCTCTATCAAGGCTGGTTAGGTGTAGCTATGGTGTGCAGGAGATGGGTGAGAAATAGACAGTACATCTGCCATCATGTCGTCTGCGGGGTGTACTGCTGCAAGTTGTCCCCCTTTGGTCTCCTAATTAAACTACCCCTATCTCTCTTCTATGTAGAAGAGCAGACTGTGGAAATAATACTCTGAGGGGGTTTTCTGGAAGGTGTCACTTCTTAGCGGACCCCACTGCTTTGGTTTAAAGGAGTTGGATACTGTTTGCAGTTAGCAAACACAGAAATCCAGCTGGGAGATGGGTGCTCTGTGAAGGAAGTCCAGCGTGCTGAGCCAAGTCTCCATACCTGCAAGCTGAAGAGTGGGCTGCCACGTTGTTGGGGAGAGGATGCAATGGAGTGATGCCGGGTTGTGGCAGTCCTTCACCACTTGCGCAACTTAGAGCTTCAGAGATGTTTCTAGTGACATCTCAGCTGGGACAGCCTCTAGAAGTTGAAGCACTGACATGGAAGAGAATCTGGTCCGTGTTTTCTAATTCCTTTTAAAGCTATCTGGCAGTGGTTCTGGAGAGCTTCAAACATCTCTTCTGCTTCTACTTGGTTGTATTGTGTGTGAATATGAAAATAGGTGTGACTTAGCCCCATTTGCTCCACAAACCATTGCCTAATATTTTGTAGGAGGTTCCTTGGTTTTAAAGGAAGCAGCAGATCGTTTCAGTGGACAAGGTCTTCATGCATGTTGAAGGCAAAGAGATATTTGCATGCCAGGCAGATATACGTGGACAAGTGATAGAAGACAAGTAACTGAAAAAGTGGTTTGCATGAGGACTGGACAAGGTGACCTCTAAAGGTCTCTTCCAATCTTGGTTATTTTGTGATTTCTGGCAACTAGGAGAGGCAGGCAGACTGAGATGAGCCATCAGGCAAGTTCACAATGTCTGAATTTTATGCAGTGAAATATGAACAGTCTGCAGAGGTATGTTGGGGGTGGAGATTACGTGATTGGAATGGTAGGCAAGGAAAATGGTTCACGCATTTGTTTTCAGTAAAGAGTAGGAGTAGAAGTGGTATATGGAAGATGTAAGGATTAAGACCGGTGAAAAGAAGGTGCTCGTGAGTGTTCTGATAGACTGGCACATCTGAGGGATGCTCTTGTTCCTTTTGCCACAAGGTAACTTGGACACACTTTGGGCAACTGTTGTTGAAAAATCTTTTCGCAAGAAGGGTGGTGGAAGAGGTGCCCAGGGAGACTGGGGAATCTCAGTTCTTGAAGATACTCAAAACTGAACTCATGTGACTCTGAGCAACCTGCTCTAACTTTGAAACTGGATCAAACTTTGGACTTGGCCCGGGTTGGAGAAGGTAGGTATTTGTACTCAGCGACATCCAGAGGTCCTGTCCAACCAATTTTTTTCAGTGATTCCATCTCCAAGGCAAAGGTAAAGGAGCAATCAAAGTGAAAATGCAGGTTTCAGTCCAGTGTGAAAGGGATGTGGGGGTAGAGGGAAATGTCAGTGCTAGCAAAGAAAAACTTGGAAGCAGTTTTTGGGGGTGTGGTTGAGCAGATGCCTTTAGATATGTGAAGTTCGAGGTAGCTGCAAGGCATGCAAAAGCAAATGTCAAAAGGAAGGAAATAAATGGTGGCCAGAGAACAAAAAAAATGCATTGCCTTGAAAACCTAGACTTTATTCCTAACTGATTACAGCAGCTGGGGTGTGTTTCCTGGCTACACTGCTGGGAATTTTTAGCCTCCTCGTCACTTTGCAAGATAAAATTCATATTAGGGGGTGAAATGTAGAATAATCTGCCTAAGAAAAAGCTGAACATTTATAGCTACATCTCAGACAAAAACAAATGCATCTTATATGTCTCACAGGTCTGAGATGGGACGAGCCAGGGAAAGCATCTGTCAGCCGCTGTCTTCTGCAGTTCTGAATGTTAATGTTTGCTTAGCGTTAAATGTCTCCTGCAGAGGAGAACTTAATCTGTCACAAATTTGGGGCCTGGAGGAGGGGAGAGAAGATATTTTTAAAAGGTAGATTAAGACATATGCATTCAGTTTTTATCACGCTTGTATCAGTGTGTAGTAGGAGTAACTTAAAAAATTTGCCTTGTGTGTATATGGCTTACAAAGAAAAGTGCAAGGAAAAAGCAGATCTCTGGGTCAGGGTTGTCCTTTCATGTCAGTTATTTTCCCCATGCAGCCTGTCGTCAGGGGTTTCAGGTACCTTCAGCTAATTAGTAAGGCAGCACTTTAGTTGGCACAAATGATTTCATAGTTACCTTGTTTGTAAGTAACATTATTTGCATTTTACTTGCACTGTTTGTAAATAGCATTAGTTATATGCTCTTCAAAGTCTAGAGCCCTCCTGCACGTATAAACTAGATGGTAATAGATTTCATGTACACTGGAGTGCTTAAGCTCTGACATGAAACAGTTTTGAGTGCTGTGTAAGAGGTAAAACTGTGCTTTTGGTTGATTTCCCTGTTTTAATCAGTGCAGTCACAGGATCCAAATGGTGATCTTGCATGTGCTGTTTGGGAATCCAGGTGTCCAGCAGATACTGCTGGTATGTGCGGACCTCTCTAACTTCCAGCACTGAAACAGTCGTTCAGAGCTCCTGTTTCTCAGATCAGTGGGTTGGTATTTTTTGGAAGTTTGCACTGAGCTCTTACAACTTGGAAGCTCTGACACAGTCTGTTCTTGGCTTTGCCAGCTTGTGCTGTCGCCACTGACTTCCTTTTGGACATCCTGAGTTGAAGGACTTTGGGATTTGTATGCCCCACTGGGTGTGTTCCTGACTTGAAGCACAGCACAATTAGAAGGGTTGCATGTAGTTGTTGCTTTACTGTGTGAAGCACGGTGAGTTTAGAAATTATAAATCTGAGCCCAGAACCACCACTGGGGACAATTTCTTGCCCAGGCAATCAAGGGAGTCTTCGCTTGTCAAAGCTGAGTGTCCATGTCTTTCTGCAGCTCCCAGCCTACTGTGACTGCCTGTCCCCTGGCAGTGAAGTTTTCAGGACCTGATTGCTCAATGGATTTAGATTCTCCCTTCCTTGCTCACGCCTATAAAAAAATTTTAACGTACTGACTGGATGCATGAGCAGGAACAATGCAAGGAGTCATAGATTACGTTTGTCTTTGAAAAGAAAAGGAGGCCTGTGCTCAGCTCATGTAAATCAGAGTGGTTCCAAGGGAGTCTGCTTGTCTTGCAGAGGAAGCAGATCCAGACATGGAAAGTAAAGTAAGGCAGGAATGTGATTTATCAACTCTACAAAGCAGCAAGACACCATTAGGCTCAGGAGCTGCTGCTCCTTGGACCACAAGCAATGTTTTTCATGTGGGTGCCTCTGTAGCGAGATGGATGTGAATGATATGAAGTGGCACAATACGGCTAAACTGGTTTGCTTTTTATTCCTTTTTTTGCCTGAGGCTATGATATGGATTGTATGGGTGGATGCTCAAGGCAACAGGACTTAGAAGTTTCTCAGTCATCCTTTGTTTCACTGAAGCATAACTTTTTTTTTGTGCGGTGATGGGGACATCTGGGTGCCACTAATTTTAAGGCTCTTAAAGTTCCAGTATCTGATCAATTTTTTTGTACTTTCATATCCCTCTCTATTATAATGTCCAAGCTCATGGGTTAGTGGAGCTGAAGGTTCACCTTTTGCCGTGAAACGGAAGAATTCCATCCCCAGCTCCTATGTCCTTCTGGACTTCAAGATCTCCTTCCTCTGTGAGATTTGCAGACATGGCTTTAAATACCATCAGGAAGCTGTGGGCATCTCCTGCAGGACCACATCAGAGCTCTGTGCCCCACTCCATCTCCTGCAGATGTGGTCTTGGCTTTGAGTCTCTCTGGGTAGAGCAATTGTGTGTCAGAGGTGTAAGAAAATAAACTTTGTAAAGAAAAATATTGCCCTTGTTCTCAGGTTCAGATTCAGGTTTGTGTTTCTCCAGAAATGAGGTGGAATGTAAGAAGAAAGGCTTTGTGGATCTGCTCGGGATTCCCCTAGCGAAGCGGGGGTTCCCTTGGTGGTACCCAGCCAGCAGAGACACGCTGCTCTCCTGCCCCAGGCAAGTGAAAATGCAAAGGGAAAGCAGCTGCATGTCCACATGAGCTTCTGCATCTCATCATTTTGTGTTTCTGCTTATTTTGTGACTAGGTAGAAACTGATTTGATTTCTAAACCAAGTCAAAGAAGTGCAGCAAACACACACTGTATGATAAAAATCTGGCTCTTACCCCAGCAGCCCCTTGCTGGGAGCACTGCCTGCTGTGGTATTTTGCAGCCTATTGGCTAAAGCAGGGCAGTTCCCATGGTCACAGAGGGACACACCCCGCGAGGCTCTGCAGCACTCCCACATTTTGTGGGTTAACAAAAACAATGAAGGAGTGAGAGAGTGTTATTTCTGGCCTGGTGAAAACCTTGAATAATTTCTGTTTTTTCTTTTAAGTGAATTTAATGTACTTTGCGAACATAGCATATCGTGGGTTGGAGGTCTGTTTAGGGAATGGCATTTGCAGTGGAGAAAGTGGAAGAGATGGGTTAAGAAGCCCGTGGGCTTTGGGAAGGCTTCTTTAGGGAGCTAAGCAAACTTGTGCCTCGGTTTTTGCATACTTATGCATCCTTCTGTGCACGGTGCCATGACTGCATTATCTTCTATTTCAGAGAAAGTTTTATTATTTTATATATGTACTTGTCTGTCCTTCTAGGGTACTTGGTGGTACAATTGCATATTGGGAGACACAGTCACTTCATTAAACAGCAAGCAGAAACTTTTCTTCCAATGTAGCCTCACCTGGTCAGGATTTATAACTGCTATTCTAATAGAAGTATCGTGCTAAGAAGTTTGTTGTCTAATTCAGACATGTAGTTTCAAAACTCATTAAGATTCCTTAGCATTATTTCCTGGTCTTAAAATCTTACTAGCGTTGATCCACAGGCTCTGCCTGCAAAAGACCTGTGCAGCATGGGGTAGAGAGCAGCAGGACTTCACCAGTGCGGTAGAATTTCACACTGCATGACAAGCCGGTGTGTGAGGACAGCTTCCTCAGGCCCTCCCATGTCCCCACACTGCAGTCATTCCCAGCCCATCTCCTCCACATGTCTACAAGTTCTGAAAATGTTGTCCATGTTTGTGTGGTATTCAGTCTGTAGGGGAAGCTTGTATGGAGCTAACTGTCCCCAGACCTTGCTTGTGAGCCTTTTGAATGGGCACAGCTTCTTCTGGCTCCTGTGTCGATATGACCTTTTTTGATGTGAAGTAGGCTGGTACATTCAGTGCTTTGAGAGTTGATAGGCTTTAGGGACTGGGGAAAAAAAAGTCTTCATGTACAGCAGAGTATTTTTTTTGCCAGCATCTCACTCTGCAAGCAAAGCTAGAGCTTTCCTCTCCTGCAGCCTTCCTCTTCACATCTGCATTCTCCTTTAGACCCAGAAGAATACAAAGGGACTTAGCAGCAATCATTATCTCTTCCTAGCCTTTGCTATGTTGCGTCGTTCAGGTAAGACATGTTGCCCTTCTCTGTAATGAACCCCACAGGACGTGGGGCAAATACAAGTGGTGTTAGGATTGTATCACTCCAATAAAAAATGAGTGTGCTAAAGAAGTGCTGGTCTTTTGCAGGAAGAATTGGATCAAGGAGCCTGAAGACCATGGAGGGAGACTGTCTGAGCTGCATGAAGTACCTGATGTTTCTTTTCAATTTCTTTATATTTGTAAGTATTTAGAATCCACTTTCTCTCCTGAAATCTCCTGTTTCCAGCAGCCTGCTGCTCCCCGGCAGGATAGGCTGTAATTTGGTAAAGCTGCCGTGATACAGAATATCCCCTCAGCTTTGCACTAGCAGTGACTGGGGGTTTTGCAGCATCCAAATATGCTCACATATTTAGTGAGCCAGCACAGTGGTCACTGTTGTCCGAGTTATTCCTATCCTTGGCAAGGGAGACCAGACATAAAGCTGTAATTAGTGGTGTATGTTGTCTATATTGGAATGGCAGAACAAATTGTTTTCTAGTGCTGGATGCCCTGCTGAGGTTTTCACTGGGAAACACAGTCATTTTCCTACTATGTGTAGAGTGACCCTGTTGTGGTTGTCTTTGACAGGAAAGGCAGGAGTGCCCAGCCACCCTGGCCTCTGTGGCGGGGAGGGTTCCCATGTGCCCCTTCATGGGGCTGTCCCCTGCAAATGTGGCAGCAGCTTAAGACTCGGTCTTTGAGCATTAGGGAGGGAGTAAATGGTAGAGTGACATGTCAAGGAAGAAAGGTGCTTTGGCTGTAAATTTTCATTTAGTGAGCAAAAGAGACTAAGAGTAGCATGTTAGCAGTCGCCTGCTCGGCAGAGAATATACACCACGAAGAAACAAATTCTCCAAGTGAATACCTTTGATCAAAAGATAGCAATTAATCCAGTTTTCCTGCAGCAGCTGTTTTATGTTGACCTGTCTCCTTCTCTCTCCTCTCCTTGTGCCGTGACAGCTGGGAGGAGCATGCCTGCTGGGAGTTGGGATCTGGGTCATTGTGGATCCCACAGGTTTTCAAGAGATAGTGGCTGCCAACCCTCTGCTCTTCACGGGAGCGTACATCATGCTGGCAATGGGAGCGATGCTCTTTCTGCTGGGTTTCCTTGGCTGCTGCGGTGCCATCCGTGAGAACAAATGCCTCCTGCTTTTTGTAAGTGTCCTTGTGGGTTTTTTTTTTTGTTGACTTTTTGGTGTTTTGCAAGAATGAGGGTGACTGGATAGTTGATGCTGTGATAAGTGCATGAATGGGTGTCTGATGTTGTAGCCATTATTCCCTTGGATAATAAATAGGCTTAGGGTGCTTTTACATACAGCTAGAAATACAGAGAATTTGCTGCTTCCCTGTACCAGTCTTGAGCCCAGTAGATATGGAGTCTAGGAGTGTATTTTATATAAAGCTTTCTTTAAAAATGGTCCTATTTGGTTTTTACCAAAAATGGTCCTCTCTTGTCCACCTAAAACCCACAGCTCCACTTGTGAATTCATTCCTCAGTGGTTCACAGCAAAGCAGAGGGAACACAGAGCATGGAGCATCTGTGTATTGGAGCCCCTCATGTCAGCAGGAATGTCCTGCTCAGACCTGCATGGTGGCTTTGCATTGCAGCGCTCAATAGCTGGTCACTCTCCCCTGCAGCCCACTCTGCTCCTAAAATGAACCAGATTTGTTATCTCTGGGCAATTTTCCCTCTGAATGAGTGGGTTAAATTTCAGTCCATGTGGTCATCAAGTACTATTTACAAAGAGCTAATCTCTAAAATTAGTTATTTTTGACCTCCATCATAAGTTCTGATACTGGAGGGTTTCCAGCCATTATCTCTTACTGGTAGGCATTACCAGTCATGTGTCAAAATACAAAAATCATTAGTTTTATTTTTCGTTTTTGTCAAACATGACCTTTTGTTTCTCCCTCTGGGTCTCTTGGGGTTTTTATTTTTTTGTTTTTATTTTTTTTTTAATCTCACTCTATAGTGTTTTGTTGTGATTGTGTCTTGCACAGCTGCTTCACTGTGCAAAAGAGGCTTGTCTCTAACTTTAAACAGAAACAGGAAAGTTCACTTTCTTGAAGATTAAACTGTTTTTTTTTCCTAGAGATGAGCCTGGCTCCACTGAGATTAACTCTTTCTGGCACTTGGCTCACCCATCCCTTGAATTCATAACTTGCACATAAGAGCCCTTTTTTGGAAGACATTATGAGTTTGATTTCTAATGACTCACCTCAGAAGTAAATGAGAAAACCAAATGTATCACCTGTGAAGTCATGGAGATCTGCCCAGAGGAACCTAATAAAATACAAAGGATCAGGCCCAGCAAGCCTGAAGTTACTGCAAAGCCTGTTCCTGTCAGTTTAAGAAACTAAAAGTTTTTTTTGATGAGATGAATTGATTGTAAGTGCATAGAAGAGTAGTATTTTTAGTTTGGACCACCTATGCTGCATACAGATTGAAGACCTGGTTGAAGGAAGGGAGCTCTGGGCCATCTTCTCTCCTGATATAATGTCACAGAGTTACATCGTGGTTTGAACGTTCCTCCTGCTGTTTACTCGAGTGCACTCCGTTTTGTGGTTATTACTTTTCTGACTCTTAGAGTTCTGAGCCCTGCTACTTTATTTATTTACTCTTATTATTGTTTTATTCTGTATTTGGAATGTGACAAATATATGGGCTGGAAGTAATGCCCTAGACTAGGAGAAACTCTAAAAGTAATTACTGAATGAGGAGTTAGTGTTCCACATGGTTCAGGTCTTCCAGTGCTTCTGGTATCAAAGTCAGCTCAGTTAAACAACCTGCCACCTCATGTCCAACAGCGGGGAAGCACTCGGATGAGGATCTGTGCTAATATCAAGTGAGAAGAGATATATTGCTAATTTCTGCTTTTTGGGGGGCTGATGTTAAAATGCGTAAAACATCTGTGAAACCAGAAGTCTGATGGGAGTAAGCTTTAGCTGTCAGAAAAGCAAACCATTAATGAGCGTATGCCAGAGAGACTGGGAACACCCATGCAAAACAGTGTTAGGCTTCAGCGGGATGGTACTTGAGAAGTTGCTAGATCAAATCAAGTCCATTTACAAAGTTGTTAAAGAATTGATGAGCCAGAGAGCTGCTTGAGTGAGATTTCACAGTGATGTATAATGTATAGCTGAAGTCCATAATCCAAATGTAAACAGAAGATGGAAGGGACAAGAGAGATGCATGAATACATGTTCTCTAGGTTCTGACTTCTGTGTTTGCAAGGGCTTTTATTTTTCATTAAGCTGCTTGACTTTTGGAAAAAAAAAAATCACCGTGGAACTGAACATGTTACATTAAGCACAGAACTGTGAAGTGTTTCTAGATTTCCCAGCATTTGAAATTGACTCACAAAAAGCAACAAACAGTGGTCTGCAAATCAGAGACTGAATAACTTCTGAGTTGTCCTAAATACCGTCTAACTACAAAAGAACACCATAAAAATCGGAATCCAAAGTGCTGTTGAGCATACAAAAAAATTCCACACATGTGCAAATATATATATATTTTTTCATTTCAACACAGGACTGAATTGAGCTTTGCGACTAGAACAGTCTGTGTTAGTTTCATTTGGCTTAGGTTTGAGTGCAGACGTCCTGTTTTGCACTTTTGTAAAATGGACGCAGTAGGTCCTGAAGCTTTTAAGTGTGAAAATGTGGATCCTTTGGGTTAGAGGCAATTGCTGCTCTTCTTGGAACAGCATTGCTGAAACTGGAATGGTAGATGAGTTCTGAAAGGGAAATGTGAAACACTGATTTGTGGAAACTTCTGATAAACCTGTAACCATCAGCAGGAGCTGAGGCAGGATTTTTAACCAATATGGGAGACCCTGCTCCTCAGGATGTTCACCTTGGATGTGGGGGTACCTGTGTTTAAGTGCTGGGTCTCAAGCATGAATCTGGATGTGAGGTTGCCATGTCCTGTGTGCTGCACTGACCAGTTGGCTGTTTAGTGCTCTCATGGATCAGTAATCAATTTAATTTTGGGAGGCAAAACATAATAAGGAGATTTTGCCTCTCCTTAAAATACAAAATGAGAGCAAGTTCTGAAACACTGATGATACATTTTCTTTTTCTCATCATCCCTAATGGCTGCTCATGTTTTTTCTACAGTAACTTACAGATCTGAAATGCAGACTGCACAATGTAAGCGTAAATCAGTTTGGGAATGATAATGAAGCTTATCAGAGTTAATCTGGGAATGACTGCTTCTACTTCTGCACAGACCTGTGCTGGAGCTTGGGTGAACGTGTATCTCCCAGTAATCAGTAAATGAAATGCAATTAGCAGGGTGATGGGATTAATCACTTGATCACCACCTTAGACCTCTTAGTGACTATGCTGAGATCCCTCGATGGATGATGATGTGAATTTGCAAAGCACTGTTCATTCTCATCACTTGTTCTTTGCCCTCCTGTGGTGAAATTAAAAACAAAACAGTCTCTGAGCAGGAAAAAAAGAAGCAACACAGAAAACTGCAGCAGTAAGAATAAATTATAGAGTTAACTACTTCAGCAAAATCAAGCAACAGCGTTCTGTTAGCAACCCAAGTCCCCGCTCCTGTGACTCTTCTTGTTTTGTCATTTGAGCCCAGGCTCCTTTTCTTTTGTTTCCACTGCAGAAGCAGGAAGACAAATGGGAGACAGGGTGATGTGTGCACTTTTCCAGTGGGGAAAAATCACTTACAGCTCTGATAATTGTCAACAAAACAAAATTTAGTCCATTCCAAGCAGGTAGTTTGAATTCTCTCTCCATTACTGAAAATGCGTGGTGCACAGCATTTCAGACACTGGTTAGAAATAATAGCTTGGGGATCACAATAGTACTTCTGGCCCCATTTGCCTTCCTTCTGTTTCAGAAAGACCTTCCATAACCTTCTCTCACACACACAAAAAAAATAATCCAGACTTGTCTTGTCTTTATTTCTAGTTGTTGGTTCAACCACTTTCACTGGTAACGTGTACTGCACGTTTATTACCCTCCACGTGATACAGTCTTACTGGGTTCTCTGTTTACTCCTGTTATTCTCACATGGTGCCAGAACCTGAGTTCATTTCTAAACATTCACTCAGTTTTGTAAAATCATCTTTGAGTTTGTGGGCAAATTCTTGGGATCCTTGAATTTTAGAAGAGCTGAGTCTCAAATGGTGATTTTTCTTTATGGCTATAAGAACATAAAAAATGCCCATCTAATTCAGACTTACGGTTCCTCAAGCCCACTATTTTGTTTCCAAGAATGGAAATAAATGCCATTTTGGGAGAGGGTGTGAGCCCTGTCACTTTTTGCTCTGTTCCCATAGGAGTTCTTTAACACCAACATTTGTTGTTTTAAGGATGTTAGAGAGCACATCCCACTGTTCCCTACCTGCAGCAGTCCCAGCGCTCATCCCAGGCAGGACCTGTTCCACAGCACCTTGGTGCTCTGGATAGATGAGATGCTGCGGGCAGCTCCCTCGCAGGACAACGTCAGTCCTTCTGGGGATGAGACCTCTTAAGTGCATCTGATTTATTTCTGTGGGGTTGGTGGTGAAGGCACGGTGAATTGCTCAGGCTTGGTAACATCACAGAAACAAGACTTCCGTTAGTAAGACTGAAGACCAGACTTTTAGACAGAACATTGCAAGGACAACAGGATGAAATTACAGTTCCAACTTAAACTGAACAACCATGTGCTTCTCTGCTTTCGTTTCTCTTTCATAGAATTCTGATGACATAAGTGGGATGGTTTTACGTCAAACTGAATGCCTATTTCTCTTTTGCTACCACTCAGTCTGCTCCTTGTTGCTTTCTGTCAAGTACGCAGTATGCCCTTAATTTAAGGCTATAAACATGCACGCTTTGGATATTATACAAGACATGGATGATACTTTTATAATCAAGCTACAATTATGATGGAGTGTTACCAGCTTTCAGTAGAGGTTCTGCATGGTTAATATGGATGGGAGACCCAATTGCTAGCTTCAGTGTCTGGCTATCTGTGTGAAATGAAGTCTCCCCCTTTCCACTGCAAAGTTTACTGTGGTTACAGATGCCACGTGAGCCTGTAGTAACTGTATTGCTTCATACCAGTGAATAAATAACTAATGTACTTAACTCGGTGCAACCCCATTGTGTGGAGAGGGGTATTAACCAAGGCTAATTTTGTCCTGAAATGCGGACTACTCTGAAGAGAGTCTGGTTTTGGTTATAGGTGTAAACACTTGGGTACATGTTCCACTACCTCCTTCCATACAAAATGAGTCATGATTGTATTACCATCAAATTGTTTATGTTGTGATGAGGGGGGTGTGTGCATATGTAGATTAATTAATTCCACTCACTGTGCCAGGACAGTTTAACCCTGTACGAGCATCTACATAATCATGTAACTTTTTCCATCAAAGCAGGCTTTACTGTTTTAACCTGATGCAGATTGATCAGGGGATTTGATGCATGGGTTGTGTAGCCTTATCCCCTTTTACCCATTAGAACCAGGCAAAAGTGTCGCAAGCTCCCATGTCCTGTAATGTAGTCCAAGAGGGGCTGTGACTGCCCCAGGTTACTGTCTCATAGGTTTATTTAATTGTCAGGAGAAAAAAGTTTCCTCAGTTATTTTTTCCATCTCTGTGGTGAATTTCAAAACCTTGTGTTCCTGCTGCCTGTTGCACGCACCTAATGGAATGTCTGGATTTTTTTCTGCATCTTCTCTCTTCCAGTTCTTCATGTTTATTTTGTTAATCTTCCTGGCGGAGCTTTCAGCTGCGATCCTGGCTTTTATCTTCAGAGAAAATGTAAGTATCCTGTGGTGGGCAAAATCTGAACCCTGGTGGGATTGTACCCAGCTGGAGCATGGTGTTAGACAGTTTCTGATTCGTTTGTAGAGCAACTGTTTGTTTCAAATACCAACAAACCTGCTTCATTACTACCCTCAGTCTGCAGACCTGCCAGCAAGCCAGTGAATGCTAACTAACCTGGCGTGTGCAGGGTGGATGGTTTATGTACACAGGAGATATACACTGGGGGACTGCTTAAATCCTGAAGTTTTTAAAGTCTTCCTGATTCTTTTGCGGCCAAACCAGCTGCACATTCCATCAGAGAGAAGTTTTATAATAAAGTCACACTAAGGTTAAAAGCGGCTCTTTTCTTTTTTCAATATAGCATGTGTTTAATGTTAATAGTGAAACCTCCTATTTCCCCAACAAGAGCCAATGCTTGCTCTGCAGTGCAAAAACTTTCTTGTGCATCTTCTAACCATAGTGCTTCTTGAATTTTCATGTTCTGGTACTTACCACATTCCTCTCAATGCTGCTTGTATGGTATCCCCCCTGACCGGCCCTGAGCAAGTCTCTTTATGTCCCATTTTAAGTCCCATCAATGGATCCCTTTTGTATTTCCCTGCTTACAAGTTTCTGGTCCTTCTCTCCACAGCTTCATATGATGTAGCCTTTCTCTACTCTGCTGCTATGCATGTTATTTGATGGCCATTGTCCCTCCTCTACAGCAGTAGTCAGCTTTTACACTACTAGTAAGCACAGTCTCATTTGTTTCTCTAATCAGCAAAGGTTTTTGCATTTTTTTCGTGTTTCCACATGTGCAAACAAGAGCCTGACTGAACTAGGTCCATCCTTCTCAAGTCAGCCCATTTTCGAAATGTGACCCTGAGTGATGGCTGTGAAGAAACATTGGCTAGTAGAGGCTAGTGACTGTTAGTGTTTGTTTTATTTGGCCTCTACCAGTAGTAAGAGAACATACAGCACGTTCTCTGTACTGAACATGACAGAAATGTGGCAGGAGCATAGAACGGCCATGTATAATGATTAGTTTCTTGAGCCAGGACATACTTTTATTTTTATTCGTATAAAGAGATTTTTAGAGGCAAAGAATCAAGACTTAGGAAGCTCACAGCAAGACAGTGCGGTATTTGTGCAGTAAGATGGTCTTGGGGGGAGGTAGTGAGAGGATTTTTTCCCCTTTATAAGCTAGTGTTCTTTTGTCTTTGCCTCAGATCTGAAGGTGGGGAAGGGACAGCACTCTGTACACCGAGTGGGTGCCCCGTTCCAGCGCAGGCTTTGAGACCATGCCTTCATGCGAGCAGCTACCGCTCCATAAATAGGTTGCAGCATGGGGAGTCTGGTGTGTTCTGGTCATTACAGCTCTGCTGTTAGGAGCTTTTAGAGAATTCCTTTGGTTCAGCACAAGCAGCAGACCACACACGTAGAAACTGCCCTACAGACTCAGGAACAGGCTTTGGGACGGAGACAGAGTGTGATCCTTGGTGAGCAGGCACTGGGTGAGTGACCAGCAGCTGACTGCTCCCACCTCCCAAATGCCCCATGGGACACTGGTAAAAGGTGCAAGAAACCAGCCACACTCACTGCAAGCTCTGTGTGTGGGGTGACTTCTGGGCTGGCTGTGTCCTCTTCCCTTAGTCGTGAGGAGCCTGCTGATGTCTTGGTTCTGGCAAAGCCTTGGTACCCTCCATTCCCGTGGAAGCCGTGGGACATGTGAGGATATGTTACCTTGCAAGATAAGGTCACAGTGGTTATTTTAGACTTCTGTGGCATCTGGAGGTGTTTTGTGAGATAAAACTAGAAGGGTAACAAACTTATCTTTCGTGAGCCTGTCTCCTTGTTTGCATCACCAGCTTCCCACTCTGTCAGAATGATTGACAGGAAGGGCTTAAATGGGAAGGAATGAAGAACTTCAGATCCCGACATAGCTGGAGATGGCTCTGTGCAGAAGTTAAACTCAGTCTGCAAATTCTTGTGGTTTGTTCTCCCCTCAGTTTTCTTCTGAAAAAAATACCCTTGATTTGCTGCTGCTATGTATTTTGGCCGTAGCTTCTCTGGCTTGGTAACTACTTGTGGCTAATTTTGCTGTCATCTTTGGGTTAGGGTGAGGCTAGATGGCTGGACAGGACGTCTGTGGGGACAGGGGTGGTCCTTCAGTGACCCCATTTCGGGAAGAATTCTTCACAGTAGCAATTTGAGGTCAGGTTCAGATGTGCAAAACAAGTTACTTTAAATGCACATTTAGGCAACCTAAATTTCTTCAAAACTTGCCAAGCGAGTACCTATGATTGTCATTGCACCACCCCATATGGCTGTGGCCTTACTGGGTTTATAAAATGAAACAAAAAAGGAAAAATATGCTCTATCTGTTCACTTTCCAGATAATGTTCAGTGCCGCTTTCCCTTGTATAGTATTTTACATCCAAACTAGCTCCCAAACACTCAACAGAGTTAAATTATTAATAGCTGATGGAGTTAAAGAAATTAAGAGACAAAAGTAAGAAAGAAAAGAGATGTTTTCTGCTGAGATTTGATGTGAGAGGAAGAGTCAGTGAAGCAGAGTGTGGTGGTGGGGTGAGTGAAAATGGTATTAGCGATGGTGAGCTGCTGTGATCTGCTAGTCCAGCTGGACTCCCAAAGTGTTTAAAAGCGGTCTCTGAAGAGGAAGGCTGTTGTTAATCAGCCATGGGAATTCCAGAGTTTCTCTTTCTTTGTAAAGGAGGTTTTGGAGGGTGGAGAACGCTTTTCATCTAGAAGACTTCCCATAAAATAATGTCTTCCATGAACAATAAAGAGAGGATTTGGAAGAGCAAATTGACTTTTGTTCAGGAATTGCTCTTTATGTGCCCTTCAGAGGTCTGGATGGGAAAAACCCTGGAGGGATATTTGACTCTTTGTGAATTGGTTTAGGAAGCAAACAGGCGGGATGGTAGGAACAGATTAGTCCAGTGGCAGGGCTGTGAACAGAGTCAGGATGTTTGGATTTTTAGCCTCAGTTCTGACACCTAATAGACAAGTTGTTTTGGTTTCTGATACCTCTGTTTCCTCAGACATAAGACAAAAATTAAACCATATGCACTGTCCATCCATCAGGTAGGAAGCTGGAGCCTCTTAAATGGAAGGTGCTATGGAAGAGAGAAGTGCAGGACTGGTGATTGTACCTGCACTACAGCACTGTACTTTGTCAGAAATGCTAGGATGCTCCAGGCAGGAGCAGGTGAACAGGACTGTGCCCTGTTTTCCAGGCAGGCGCTATGAAGTCAGCTTCCTGCAGAGCATTCAGTGTTCCTTGACACAGCGCTGCATGAGATGGCTATGAACTTCCTGGCCAATGCCACCACACCTGTGTTGTGCAGAAATGCCCTCTTTTTCATAAGCCCCCTTCATCTGGCTGCAGTAATCCCAGCCAAGCTGTTTTTTGAACCAATGGGACAAGAAGTCCCACCTCATTCACTGGCATGTTAATGTGCACATACGTGTGCTTCTTGGAGATGTTTCCCCAGCACAGCTAGGAAAAAAACACAGCTGAATGGCTTTTTATTGTTCATGACTTTGGCTGATAGAACTGTGTTGTCAGAAGTGTGTGTGTGAAAATCTGGTTTTATTAGTAGGTCCTTTGCTCCCTTCTGAGTAGGTCTTGCTGTAGTACTCCGATGTGCATGGACCTCGTCAGTGCCGTTACTGGCTTCAGCAAGAGGGGGGCTGTGGGGATGTGCGTGGAACTGTCTTGCTGACTTGTATCCTCCTTTGTCAGCAAGTTTTTAAAAGAAGAAAGATGCTTATGCTGATTGATTTTTTTTTTTTAAACTTTTTTCCTTTTTTTTTTTTTTTTTTTTTTTACATTTTTCTGAACTTCAGATGCTCAGGGCAAACAGTTTAAGAGCAACGAAATGGAATCAGTTATTTTCCTGGCAAACTTACCCTTCCAGCACTAGGCTTTGTTTTAGGCCAAGTCTCGTAAAAATCACACACAAATTCTGAACAATTTCCTCTGGGGTTGCTGCTGTCAAAATAAAGGTTTCACTTTATATTTAAATGACTCTTTTGTTTTAGACCCCACCAAAAGCAGTCGACTGGGATTATTACCAGTGGTAATATCAGTTTCAAAGTCCATGCTTCAGAAGCAGACGAGCATCAAAAAAATGCGCTGCGGTCTCTGCAGGGTGGCGTGCTGGGTGGATAAAGTGTGCGCAGAAAGGGAAGGAAAGGAGAGCACTGAGGAAATGTTTCAGCGTCTTCTAACCTGACCTTCCCTCAGTCTGCCAAATTCCCAAAGGAAAATGCCAGTCCTCTCTGGTCCTCCAGTATTTTAATATTAGAAGCAAAAAAATGAGTTAATCCCTGTCTCGTAGAAGTGATTTAGGAACATAGCAGCTTATCTCATCAAAAGGTAGTGAGATTGAGCAACCTACATCATTCAAGTCTTTGTGACAAAGATTTGCCCAGTATTGTTTTAGTCATTGAATTTGGCCTTAGTTTATATTTGTAAAAGAGAAGTCAATATTAAGTGGCATTTTGGGTCTTTTAAAGAGTGACCCCAACTTTCTCTTTTTTTCCTTAAGTTTTGTTATAGAATTACAAAGGAAACAAGCAATTTTGTGCTTGTGCTTTTGTGTATGTGTGATATTTCACGTTGCGTACAAAGAACCTGAAACCAACTCATAGCAGTGTATGTTACTGCATCTGCAGTGTTGTATGAACAACAGGGAAAAAAAAAGAAAGGGTGTTTTTCAGGCAGCTTAATTTCTGATCCTGGAGCAGTGCTACTCCAGCCAAGTCCAGCCCCCTTCACTGAGGCTTTGCAGTGGCAGAGAGGTGTTGCCCGTGTGGATCACAAATCACAAGGTATTTTAGAGAAGGGACCACACAAATGAAGACCTATTGGGAACCTGAAAAGGGAATTCCTTGAAGTTTTCATCCTGAAGTGATAGAAAGGCACAAAGATTGAGTAGGAGTATTTGGTTTAAGAAGACTATTAAGTTTGTGTATTTAGTAGTCCTCCAGAGAGTGATCATAAGTAAATGTAATTTCAAGGTGTCTAACTTTTTGAGGAACTCTGAGCAGAAATGTTGGTTCAGTTTTTCTACTTTACTGTGAATGTAAGCAGGAGTAAATGAAATTCCATTTATTTTTATTGCTTACCTTAGGAAAAATTGTTTATATTATCTAGACAATGGAAATATAAAGAGGACTTTTTTCTTCATGTGCGTGGGTCAGTTTAGCTAATCTAAAGCATTGTCAGGGAAATGGTCTTTTTTTTTGTGATTTGTAAGTTGACTTGAACATTTTATATTCATTACATGTTTTTTACTTCCTTTTCATTCCCAGAAAGCTTGGTATTAGAGCTTGATTCTGCTTTCTCACACATGGAAGTAAATTCAGAGCAGTTCCTTGGTCACTAGTAGGAGGTTAACTGGTTTAAAATGAAAAGTGAGGGGAAAACTATGCTTTGATTGCAGACCTCATGAAGCCTAGTAAGTTAAGTTACTATTTGGTTGTGGATTTGAAGATATTTCTAAAATCTGTTTAGCCCTGTTTCAACTTATGAAACACTTTCAAATACTGCTGAATATTTAAAAAAACTCACAACTTTTAAATGGAAACATTAGCTTACAAGTATAGATATAATTCAATCCTTGATTTTTAATGAGCAACAGTTTTATTGAACAAGTGCCATTCACCCTGGATACAGTTATGGTTCAGCCGGTGGCTTTCCCCATGTTTCTCCTCTGAGGTTTGCAAAGTAAAGAACAAAACCAAACACCCTCCCCAGCCTTCAAAAAAGAGGGCTTTGGGAAGTACTTGGGAAAGAGGTGTTGGCAGTAACCTTTGCATTTCTACCTGTCTGTGTATTTCAGCTGACCAGAGAGTTCTTCACCAAGGAGCTGAAGAAGCATTACCTGAGAAACAATGACACAGACGTCTTCTCTTCCACCTGGAACTCTGTTATGATCACAGTAAGTCAGGCTGTGCCAGTCCCATCCTGCCTGTGGTCAGTGGCCAGATGATGCTCAGCTGGCTGGCAGCTGGTCTTTCTCAAAGCCAAACTCCTTTGCTTTACTGGTCCTGAGAGAGATGCTCCTGGTGACTGCATCAGCCTTCGTGGTTTGCCAAAGCCTGAGGCATTTGACCTGACAGGGTATCCCCAGCTTTCAAACAGCCCACAACTGAATATCCCTGCATTTGCCTTGGCCCTTTCACCTTGCAGACTACTTCCAAACTGTTCCCAGCCAACAGCAGCCAAAACTGGTGCTAACTGATGGCTTTTTGTTTGCTCTTGTGAAATGAGTTGGTAAGTGGCAGGTTAGGCAGGAGTATCCCCAATGGCATATTTTCAATATAGAAATATTAGCCATCAAAATTGACTTTGTTATTACAGTCCTAGTCAGGCAGGTTGCAGATTGACTGTGTCGTTGCAATTGGAGTTGTTCTTATGTACTACAAGAAGTTCTGTGCACATGTGTGTCTGCGTGTGTACACATGTGAAGCTAGTGCTGTGCGTCGCTTCAGGAGTGAGGAGTAGGATATCAGGCTCTGCAGATGAAAAGTCAACTTTAATCTTAAAAGAAAAAGATGATTGCTGTCCTTCATGCTGATTCAGGACTTTAATAAAGACATTTCCTTTTGCTGACTGAAAGGAGACGGAGTCAGAGTATGACTTGAATCTTTAAAAAGGACCTGACTTGAATCCTAAAAAGGGGTCTTACTTGAATCACCTAGCAGTGCCTTTGAGCAGCAGCAATCCTGGCCATTAGCTGTGGGGAGAACAGGCGGTCAGGAGCCTGGATTGTGCTGCTGGCTCCCTTACAGACTTACTGGGTGATCTCAAGCAAGTCATTCTGGATGTGTTCCAGCGCCCTGTGTAGTTTGTGGCAATATTCCCAGTGGTACCTTAGAGCCTACAGCATGACATGGGGAACAGTGGAACTTTATAAAAAGGCTTTAATGAAACAGAAGTTCCAAGGTACATGCACAACCGACTTCTTTGGAAACAAGAGTTGTTTTGTCTCTGCTTTGACTAAAGCTTTGATCCCTACAAGAATAGGTCTTTGGTAGATTTCTCATGTCTGCTTTCAGGGCAAAGCGTCAACTCTGTCTTTGTTTCTTCTCTGTGCCTCTCCATAGTTTGCCTGCTGTGGAGTGAATGGACCAGAAGATTTTGAAGCTGTCCCCCATCTTCCGCACTCCTTTTTGGAAAAGGCGACACCAGAGGCTTGTTGCCAGCGAGAGCTCCAGAGCCGGGAAGGGATGTTTGTCAACAAGGAAGCCTGCCTCGCAGGTGTCGAGAGGTTTCAGAACCGACAGGTAAGGGAAAAGCCGAACGCCAGGAAAAGGAGTTTCACAGTGGGCAGAGAAATAGCTGTGGTGGTCATGGGTAGCTAGTGAAACTGGCAGGTTGTGCTATTCAGTCTGTAGCTCATGTTCTACTTGCACTTCTGCTGACAGCTTGTGAAGTCATGGCATATGTCTGATTTTGAAAATCCCCTTTCATTGTGTGCATTGTTAAGTCCATGTTGTGCTATATCAGCAGAAATCCGAATATTTTCCAGGGAACTGAGAGGTGGGATGGAAGTTTATGTCAAGTTTTACTGTTTCTGAAGGTTAATACTATCTCTGAAAAGTTACTTAGCAAGCCAGCACAGGTCAGCAAGGATGGGATGGAGTTGGCTCTTACTGCCTGCGGTAGCGGCCCCAGCTTAGTTTGCAAAGACTCCTCAACAACACATGCAACTGAAGAGACTGTGGGTTAAAAAGCCCACAGAAAACCATGTCTGTTTTTCCAGGAAGAGAAGTGTTGGAAAGCTGCATTTCTCTGCTTTTTCACTCTTTGCCGTAGAAGAGGGGCATTTCCTTTGCCAGGCCTCTCAACTTAGTAATTTTTCCTAATACTGGACTGGAACAAGGAAGTTCAGTATGTCATTGACAGGGATACTACCAGTCCTGTTTCCTTATGTTGTCACCAAGAAGTGAAATTTAAGGAACTTTCTAGCAAAATTCTTGACAATGTTCACCTGAGCATTACTAAGCCAGCTGAGCTCTGTACTGACCAGATGTAGCAGCCTCCTTTCGTCTCCAGACTAAGCACTGGTCCCCTTTACAGCACTTGACAGCAGATTGTGAAAGGGAGCAAAGGAGTTTGGAAGCAGCGTGTGAGCTGCCTGGCAGCTAGAAGCGGTTGATAAAGGCGCTGTGGGTGAGAGATCATAGCAGACAGCACTGTACTGCCTCTGCCAGGTCTGATTGCCATGAATGGATGGGGAAGAGAGAGCAGAGAGATGACAAACAGCAGGGAGGGAAAAAGAAAGGGGATTAAAGCAGATAACAGATTTAGCTTTCCCTAAGTGGTGGTGCTGAGTCCTACCCCTTCTATGGAAAGGCAAGGTTTCCTGTGAGCCCTTGTCACTGCGGAGTGTTGGTGGGTTAATCCGTGTGCACAGCGGGTGTCACCAAGCACACAGTGACGCGCTTCTGTAAAATGGGAGAGACGCTCCCAAACAACTGAAGGCTGAATTCAGGCATTCCTGGAGCAAAGTTGGGCTCTTGGGACACCTTGCTGGTAGGACAGTGCTGGCTACACTTGTGCCTCACCCGTTTGTAGCCAGCTGAGTGGAGCACGCTGGAAGTTGGGTTAAAATTGGAGTTCTGGCAAGCG
This sequence comes from Chlamydotis macqueenii, assembly GCF_036417535.1. Classification (NCBI taxonomy): domain Eukaryota; kingdom Metazoa; phylum Chordata; class Aves; order Otidiformes; family Otididae; genus Chlamydotis; species Chlamydotis macqueenii. Next base: position 45,247,653 of record NC_141560.1, on the reverse strand, counting down.
CCTAAACATTTTCCTGCTGGGCTGGATACTTTTCCCTGAAAATTGAGCTGGAAATGTAGCAGGAACAGAGCTGCTGCTGAGCAGTCTCTTATTGACAAGAGAGTGGTTTTAACAGCTTGGTTACTGCCCCGACAGTCTGCACTGCCTGGGTCTGCTTCATGAGTGGGTCTCCCATGTGCTCTCCTTCACTCCCTCCTGGTTATGTCTCACTCCCAGTGAGCAAAGTCTGGTGTGGACAGCAGCAAGACATCATCTTTTTGGGTAGAAGGAAAATAGATCAGGTGACTGAAGCATCCCAGTGGTATGGATGGGACTAAATGTGTACGTGTGAAGTTTATGGTCCGTGGGAAGGAGAGGTATTTCTTAGATTGGCCTATCTCCAGTCTACTTCTGTCTTTGCCATGTGACCTATTTGCAGAAATTTAATGGTGTGTTGGAGTTTTAGGCTGGCAGAACTGAGGCCAGGATAAGCCAATGATTTCCAGAAACATCCCAAAACCTTTGCAGACAATCTACCTGCTGTTAATTCTATGACCAATAATAAATTACAGTAAAGATGATGGTGGCTGTGCTGCATAAGTGGAAGGATTGCTGTAGTGCATGGCCCTGAGTTCATAATGAAATGACTTCTCCTGTAGCCAGAAGATCAATAGATGTTCATCCATGCTCCTGTGGGGAAAGGCACAGAGAAAAGGTCCTAGGGTGTGAAAGAGCTGCTGGCTGTGAGAGAGAATTCACTAATCTTCTGCCTTGGCTTTAAATAAATCGCCCTTAGCCCTAAGCAGCCTGGGCTGCCTGTCATCTACCCTGAGGGTCCTTCACTCTGTGCTTAGTCTCTGCCCTTTGCAGAGGAAGTGCCTCTCCTGCGCTGCTCCTCTCTACCCTGCCACAAGCCCTTGTGGTCAGTGAGGTGTTGTGAGTGTGAACCACTCCCATCCCACTGCAGCAAAACCTTCCATCTCCAGCACTGTCCTGTGGGGCTCTGCCTCCCTTGTTGTGGGGCTGGGTTGCGGGGTGAGAGGGCTAATGAGGGCTGTGCTGTGAGAACGTGTGGTGTGCTGCTGAGGTGTGTCTCACCATGTTTTTTCTTTCTTAGGGCTGCTACACTGTGATCCTGAACTCCTTTGAGACCTACGTGTACCTTGCAGGAGCCCTTGCCATCGGGGTGTTGGCCATTGAGGTACTTACTGTTGCGTGATTCGACAAAAAGCAGTGTTGGTAGATGTCCAGCAGCGAGGCCAACAGGGGCCTTCCCAGGGGAAGCTGCTCCTGCAAAGTGCGAGCAAGTTATCAGCCTGTGGTTTTAATGGCCTAGAAAGAGCCGGGTACTTGGTCCTTTGCCACAAAAGGCAGGGAAATAACTGGTGTGGTGGGCCTGCAGTGCTGCCTCGCGTTGGGCCCACTGCAGAGCTCGCACCCTGCCGTGCTGGCCACAGGGCCTTTGGGGACCCATGGCCCCAGGCAGTTACTGCTCGCATTGCGGCAGCACCCCAGCACGCTGACTGATCTGTCGCTTGGTTGATGTGTCCAAACTCTGCCCTTGCTTTAAAAACTTCTGTTTAGAGCCTGAAACTGTATTGGCCCCAGAGCATCTCCATTATCCTACATTCGTACCTGGCTCTTTGGTGATGTTTCTGAGGAACAAGCTTCCACTGGACATCTTAGCCTATAAGTGATGTCCCTGCAGCATTGCTGGGGCAAGGCTGGGGGCTTTCCCTGGTCCCCTGTCTGATGCAAAGGAGAGGGATCAGGGCAGAGCTCCCCAGCAGCCTCCACAAAAGCCATGCTGTGCCCATTCCGGGCAGTGGCAATAATGTGCTGAGCGGGGACTGTGGACCCTGCTCCCCTGCAACACCAGGGGCGGTTTGGGAATGAAGCCAGGCTGCTGCTGTAGCCACAGACAGTTCAGGGGACAGGGGAAGGAAGGGGAGGGATCACCTTCAGGAAAAAAACCAGTTTTGCCATAGGCTCCCCTGGGTGGTGGCGGGGGTCCCCCTCACTGTGCCACTGGACTGCTGGGCCGGAGGGAGTGATGGGAGTGGTCCTGGGGCTGGGAAGGGCTTTGCTGATCTGACTCTTGTGATTCCCTGTTTTGTTTTTGCCCTTTTCTTTCCCTCCCTTCCCAGCTGTTTGCCATGATCTTTGCCATGTGTCTCTTTCGAGGGATCCAGTAAGAGGTGACCTGTGAACCACCACGTTCCCTATGTGCTCAGAAAAAAGAAGGAAAATCAGAAGAAAAAAAACCTGAAAACACCCAAAAAAACCTTTATTTTTTTTAACAAAATGGGGTAGGGGGGAGAAAAAGAAAAAAAAAAGAGGGTTGTAATATATGAATGACCAAAAGGATTGTACTTCAGGGGCTGGATCTTTGAGGTGATGTGCACTACACTGTACACCGGACCCTTGCCCAGAGCCACCCGCAGCAGCTGTGGAGCAGGAGCCCAGCGCAGCTGATTGCACTAGAGACTGATGGAGCCAGCTGATGAGCAGAGCTGCCTCTCCTGCAAGGCTTTGCCTACCGTTCACAACTTTATCGTGTTTTAGACAGCAAAGGACTGAAGAACAGCCATGCAGGGGATAAGGATAAGGCAACAGGTTGGCCAAAGTCTGTGACTGTCCAGGTGGGTTTGAAACAAGCAGCGGTGGCTCATCTGTTGTTGATCATGTGATTCTGGCTTTAATACCCAGCCACAGAATGAAAACACATGTTCTTCAGTGGAAGCTTTGCCCCTGTCACGTGAAACTTGTTAGAGAAGTCAGGCACTTCAGTGAAGCTGGCTTTTCTCTGGAGCCCCAAGGAGGGGCAGTGTGGTCTCACTTAGCAATGGGACTCAGCTAAGGCTGGCTGATGGTCAAGAGTTTGGTGCCTACCTTTCTGTTTTTACTAAGATTTACTGTTCTTTGTTGTGAAAGAGAGCAAATGGTTCCTTGCTGTGTTCCCATCTCCTGGGAAAAATAATGGCTCTGGTCAAGAATCATTGATACTGCTGCCTTCCTGAGAAGGGGAGGAAATTGTATTTAAATCTTGTCAGCCTTTGCCTTTCCCTTCCTACTTGCAAAAAAAAAAAAAATTTATGGTGCTCTGTTAGCATAAATATTTGCAGTGGATTCCTACGTGCTTTCCAGCCCTAAGCGAAGTTCCAGGCATGGTGCTGGATGGAGGCAGCTGAGGTTTGTCAGCCGCTCCCATGCTGTTTGCCTGAAAGAGTCTTGTGGCGTCATTTGTGCTCAGAGGATTTCCCCCGAGATCCTCCCATGGGCCCATGACAAAAGCATCAAGTCAGAATTGTTTTAGTCTGCCTGCTAGTTGAAAGTGTTTCCTCCTTGGAGATAGTTTGACATTTAACTAATGTATCATCTGCTTAATCATTTGGAAGTGAACTTGAGAAAGATGCCTGGGACTGGACCTTGGTCAGAGAGTAAGATGGAACTGCTGAGGCCCCAGGTGGGCTCCAAGAGCACCCAGCGTGCAGCCAAACTGCTCCAGACGCTGCTCCAGTGGTCATGGTTATCAACTGGGACAGGCCACTGGTTTCTCTCCTCTGGAAGCCTCAACCTCTGTTGCCTTAATTGTTCATCTGGTCACTCCCTGACCCTAAATTAATTGTGCTTGGCAGAGGACAGAAGGGACTGCTTTCTTGTTTAGCTTTGGTCTTTTTATAGATTTTATAGGCTCAGATTATGGAGCACTTTTATATAGGCTCAAACCAGCCCCTCTGAAAGCTGGAAGCACTGGTGAGGAAGGCGAGGGGGCAGAAGGCAGCAGCAAGGAGCCAAGCAGAAACCTTGTGCCCAGGTTTGGTGCCTGGCTGTTCTCTTACGCTACTGGGTCCGTGCCCCCTGTGCTCCTAGTGGCACTGCACAGGCTACAGGGAAGGAAGGACAGCAGCGGAAAGAGTGGTCCGTAGTAGACAACTGTCCTGGCTAAATGTCCAGATTGGGGAATCAGGATGCTAAGGAACAGGAAGGAGGCATTACAGCTTTTCCAAGCTTCATTTGACAACAACGATTTGCTCATCAGAAGGAGAGAGCCCAGGCAGGTAGCGCTGGAGCCCCCTCGTGCTGCAGTCAGCATATTCCAGCAACAGAATGGGAGGCCAGGGCTGCTGAGCGGCCTCAGATGTTGCATTAAACCTCGTTGAAAGCTTTTCTGAACTGTTTCCCTCTGGATCTGCTTTTAATGAGGCATTTTAGCATTAAATTCTGGTCTGTTTAATGAAGGAAAACAGTTCTGCTAGCCAAAAACCAGCAGTATTTGTACCCAACAGCAGGTGCTGTGCTTAAGATAGGAAAAATCTGTTGCATCTACTGGGCTTGCAGGGAATGGGCCGAGCAGAAGGGACGCTTATCTCGTCTGCTTCTTCCTCAGGAGCTGGTGTCAGTGCCTGTTCTGGGAGAGCAATTCCCAGGGGAGGAACAAAACCATGAGCAGAGATGTTAATTTGGCTGGAGGTGAGCGAGGGAAGCAAAACTGCATCCCCCAGTCTCCAGTTTTTTTCCTTTCCCCTCAGTTTATTACGCAGAGGCCTGGCTGCTTCAGGTCAGAGCCTGGAAGGCGCATACCCCTATTTGTGCATGGTGGGTGGCTGAAGGAAAGAAAAGAAAAAAAAAAAAAAAAAAGGCAGCCTTAAAGCTTTTTTCTGCCACCAGAGGCATGGGGGAAGAACTATCAGAGCTTGGGGAACTGGACCAAAGCAGCCAGAGCACCAAGTGATAAATACACACACCTGAAGTAGGATCTTTGCTAGCTGGTTTCTCTTTGGCTTTCCTAATCCAGTACTCCTTGCTTTGTCCATTTTTAGCTTTCTCAGTGTCCCTCTCTCCCTAATGGTAGTCCCTGTATCTTCAAAAGATCTCTTACTCATCTGTTATTCTGGCCTTTGCACAGCTGTTTCTCGTCTCTTACCTTGTCTGATTCCCCCATTGCTCTTTTCTGGATGAAGCCTTCACATCCTCTCTGCAGCGGGCTAGCGTGCCACTGAGAACGCGGCTCGAGACCCCTGCCACGGCCAGGCAGCACATCTTAAACTGGAGATAGCTGCGAAGATAAGTGCACCTCTGAGAGGACGCGTGGAAGTTGGTAATAGACAGAAGGAATTTCCCCTGGGGGAACAGGCAAGCCCAGAAAGCAGAGTCCTGCTGTATAGCAAAGCATGTAAATGTGTTGGTTTTGTCCCTTGATTATACAGCTGCCCCCTCTGTTGTACAGTAGTTTTGAACAGTAGGCAGGAGAAGCAACTGTATTTTTGTATTTGTTTTTAACAGCTCTGGTGAATATTTTGGGGGTGGGGGGCTCAAGCTAGATTCACTGCTTGCTGGAGAGCTCTGGGCAGGCTGGGGACCAGAGGGAGCTGCCGTGCTGCCGCCTCCTTCACTGCAGCGCTGTGCCCATGGCCCGAGCACCTCGGATGGAAGCAGAGAGCAGCCGGTGCCTGTGAGCCCACAGCCCCTCTCGGCGCCCCTGCCTCCCAGCTGTTATTTAATGCTCAAATGACTGTCACGAATGCCTGGGAAAAGGGCTGCGTGTGAAATAATGTTTGAAATCTATTTTAAAAAACTGTAAATGTTCTTTTTATTAGATAGTGGAGCTAATTTATCCTGTATTCCCTACTGTAATGCTTTTTTATATTTAAAGGATTTTTTTTTTTTTTTGTAATATAAACCAGAACACAAGCCTGAAGCACTCTCTGCACGGTTTTTGTGTGCGTTCTTAAAAAAAAAAAAAAAAATAAAAGAAAGATATTGTGACAGTGAAGTGAAACGGCTTTAATTTTCACTATTTGCTTGGTGTTAAATACAGTCACTTTCTTACCAGAGGAGAAAGAATAAACTCAGGTACAGCAGCTAAAATGAGGTATAAACTGAAGTGTCCCATTCTCCCTCCCCCTCCCCCCACAAGTAAAAACCCTTGACCAGGAAGGAGAGGCCAGCTTAGGACAGACAGAGCCTCTCCTTTGTCACCAGCTCCAGTTTGCCAGATAGTGGTTAGGTGTAAATAAGGCGATGTAGGAAGTTATGTGAATGATGAGCTTTCTTCACCCTCAAAAGCGAGGGCTCTGTGAACGCAAGGGTTCGGGTCCATCTCTCACAGAGAAAGGGGGTCAGCCCTAGTCCTGGCCTGTGCCTGCTCTGAGCACGACCCTTTGGGGAACATGGCTCCCAACCCCGCATACTGTTACACAAATGCAGGTAATCCACTGCAGTCTCCCTTGGGAGATGACATCAGTCCAAGGCCTTTCTCTCAATTTAACACAGATAAGGAAACTGAGGCCTGTGGAGATGGAGGTTTTTTTTTTTCTCAGCAAATCAGCAGAGCCCGAAGTGATGCCTCAGGCTTTTGATCCCAAATTATATGCTCAGCTGCCACCTGCAGCTGTGATGCTAGCCATTCCGTCCTTAGGGAACTGGTTCTGTACAAAAGTTTCAGCATCCTCTTCCCTTTCCACTCATTCACACCAGAGTGAAAACAACCTGCTGCAGTCAGGTTCAGGCAGCGCTGCAGGTGCTCTGCCTGAGCTCCGTCCTTAAGCCACTCTGAGAGACCCTTCTAGACCTCACCTGCTACAAATTCACCACCTCAAGTGGTGGCCTGGCCATATTTCTCCTGCAGCACCATGGTGATGAGAAGGGACCGTGGCCTTTTTTGTAGCCAGTGGCATGCATTTGCCCCTTCTCACTTATTTGTGGAAGTGCTATAGAGACTACTTCTTTATCTTTCCCCTTTCAGGACTAGGTACCAAGTAGCTTGCCATCTCTTATGTGACATCCCCCCAGGCTTTGCTCTGTGTTGGAGCAGAAGACAATGACTGGCTAAATTAGGATTGACTCATGTCTGATCTCAGGAATCTGACCTCACTTGATTTGAAGCTCTTTTGGAAAGCTGTAACTGCTTTCCCCACCCTCCCACCTGATTTAACCATCAAAAAGTCTTCAGAGAACTGTTCTCACATAGTGCAGTAACTAATTTCTCTCACCTGCTGGATGGCATTTTAAGGTATGCTAATCAGGCAGCCATCTACAGACTCAGAGCCATAACTAAATTCCTAGGACCTGCAGCCAACACAGATGGGAGGACAGCATTAAGAAGACCCTCCATTTCCTTCTTCTGCAAGATTGCTTTTGCTGTGGTTGGTTTTACTTGTCTTTCCCAGAAACACAATTTCCCACCCCCCCCCTAAACCAACGATCAGTCTGTGTATACATTCATGTGACCCGCCCCCCCCCAAACACAAAAAATCAAGCTTCACGTACCTATACCAACAACTACTGCCAAAGCACTGCCCTGAAGCCACTGCAGCTGCACGTGCCGCTGGTGCGTGGGGTGAGAGCAACAGCCACAGCATGCCATGCTCCAGCTCCCACACGCAGAACTGCTCAGTCTAATTTGTGATACTCTCTGGGCTGCACTTGATCATTTCCTGCCTCACAGGAAAAAGTTTTCCCTCTTTGAGCCCAACTCTTCCACCTGAACTGGAAGGCTCCTCTTAAAATATAAATTTTAGTTGCTCAGTATCATATTTTGGACATGCTGAAAGCAGCTTGGCAGGCATGTGTTGTTGGGAGGCTCCAGAATCAGTTGTGATGTTTCCTGGTTCAATTATTTCCAATATTCTTACCTGACAGACATTTGGCACGGCCAGGAAGTACAATACACACAGTGTCCCAAGTTTACACAGCTGCTCCCAAATGCCAAAAGCACTAACACAACATACAGCGACTACCCGCTACCTTCTTCTAACTCTACTAAGATATTAAACAGCAATAGCTGTGCATCCCAGTCTCACCAGTGGCTTGAGGGCTGTTATTCACAAAAGCACTTCAGTTTGTGTAGGCATCTTTCTATTGGGATTCTGAGGCATCAGCTCTATTCCAGGGCACACTTTGAGCCAGTCAACAGTAGCACATGAGTCCATATCCTGTACACAGATCTTCTAGCTTTAGTCCCACAGAGAACAGAAGATGCCGCCTCCAGCTGTGGACAGGGATAATCTGCAAGGAAAGCACTGGGAAGTAGGGCAGCCAATGCTGATAAGCCCAGTAGGTGTTGGAGAAACTGGCCAGTGAGTAGTAAAGCACATTTAGTCCATCCTTGACTGAGCAAGAGAAGGCAGTGATGCCTCCATACACTCTGCTCCTTGCTGTTCTTCATCCCAGTTAAGTATCTTAATGCTACAAACTTTGGTCCTCTCTTCTCAAAGTCAGAAGAGATGTGATGCCTGCACATTAGCAGAGCTGGAACACCATCTCCCACAGCTGGGGCTGGTCTCTAGAGGCTGCTCACTGACCCAAGCAGTACTGATGCTTCCTCTGCTCTTAGTAGCAGTAACCACAACAGCACTCCAGCTTAAACTAAAGCATCAGATGCTATCTCATCCACCACTGCTGCTACCATCAGTAAAGATGCAACTGTAGGAAGTGTTCTGGGGTGAAGGAGACAGGACCCCAGCCTAGAAAGGTCAGGAAACATCCCAAGCAAATGTCTGGGGATGTCTTTGTGCTCAATGGGCTATTTCCGATAGCTTCCTTCACTTCTCAAATATTGTAGTTCAAGCTGCTCTGCTGTTCCCACTGCCGTCCCTGCAAAGGGAACAAGCAAGGGGTCTCCCTCTTCTTTTGCTCTGTCTCCCGCCAAGCTCTGCACAGCACCTGGTGCAAAACTATAAACAGGGTGGCAGCACTGGCAGCGAGGAAAGAAGAGACGTCTGGAAAGCGCTGAACTCGACCTAGCCCCATCCAGCTCCCAGCTACCTGGGCAGTCAGTACTTGCTAAAAGGGGAAGGGGCTGTACATGAGGGCACGCTCCCCCAGGCAGGTGCAAGACTTACCAAGGGGAGCAGTCGAATCCTTCGGCAGTTGCCTTACCGCCCTGTCTCCTCAGGAATTTGGTTTCATTGTGCTGGTCTTATTTTTGTGCTTTGTTCCAGCGAGTTCAGAGCCTGTGATCCCATCGGCCAGTCCCCCCCAGGAAACTGGCTCTTTTCCCTGAGCCTGCCAGGCCCATACATCTCCCTGAGCCTTCCTCCCACTGCTCCTTGCCTCCTCCAGAGGGGCTGGGGGAGCCGCTGCCTGACGCTGCTCCCCTCCATTTCACCTGGCAATGCCACCAGCACCGGGTTACACACTGATTCATGCCGGTAAGTGGAAAAGAAGGAAACCACTTGAGAACAAAAAGGGACTAACAGGAAAAAAAAAAAAAAAAAAAAGTTATAATTATAATGCAAAATTACCGACACAAACCCCCCCTCCCACCCTTCCCATGACAAAAAGCCCAGGAATTAGACTTTCTTGGGACGGCGTCCAACTTGGTAATAATAATAAATGCTGATGAGGATGAAGAGGGCTCGGCTGACCAGGAGGAGCACGGCACCTGTGGCTATCCGGCTACTCTCAACCAGGGAGACAGTGGTAACTGGAGGAGAAGGAGGAAGACAAGGCAGAGGTTGGTGATGAAAAAAAAACAGAGACAAGTAGCACAAAGCTGTTTTCTACTGCCCTCTAATGCAGCTTTCTAGCAAGAGCTGCCAAGCCTTGCGAACGCAGAAGCATTCAGCGCAGGCCCACCAGGCTGACATACACAGCAAAACTGCTCTTCACCAGCTTGATTTCACAGCCCTGAAGTCAGCCACAGAGAAGCCCTGCTTTAACGGCAGCCCCATGCTCAGGCAGCAACAGCCTGAAGCAGTCACTCGAGCAGATGCGAATTTCCGTCATGTTCAGATGTTAATTGTGGAAGCTGCATGTCCCTGACTTTGCTTTGTGGTTTGACCACTCACATTTTTCAACTGCAGAAGCATCTATAAAATATGCAGAGTCCACAGACACCATATCTTTTCTGAGCATTTTTTTTTTTTTTTTTTTGGCTACCAACAATAGCCCGTATCTAAACCAGCTTATAACCTTGTAACACTGGCTGTGAACTACCCATACACACATACAAAGCCCTCCTTCCTTATTAAACACAGACAAGCTCTCTAGAACCAAGCTGAACTGTTATTCTCTGTTTTGGTAAGACCCAACATCCCTTTTTTTTAGGGTAGGTTGCAACAGTCTTTTCTTGTTAGCCCCAGCATCTAGGCAGCCTGCTCTGGGAGATGACCTCTGCTGGCTGTGAAGGCCAGGATGTTTTTAGGAAGGAAAAAGAGATGAATTGTCAGGGGAAGATGTTTCCCCTGCACCTGGGCACCCTTCAGTGAGCAGCCTGAGGCAGAGGCTGCCCTATAGGGAAGGCAAAGGGAGGGCGGCTGGCAGGGAAGATGCTCCCGGGGCCAGGCTATCTTTGCCGGCAAAGGAGCCATCTCCAGCACAAGCCAGGCGCAGCACGGGGACAGCTGGGGGTCAGGTGCTGCTCTGGCTGTGCCGGACAGGCGGCAGAGCCAGCATCTTCCCATCAGCTGAGCCCACTATGACTCCCAGGTCCCCAGAGCTCCTTCAGCCTGGGGCTTACTCCATCAGACCCAAAGGCACTGGCTCCAATTTTGCCTTCACAGCTCACACCAGTTCTCCTGCCCACCTCTGCTTCTCCCTCCTCCCTCCGTAATGGGGGTAGGCAGCATGCACCCCTACCCTCTCTGCATCCTCCTCCCCCTTACCGGGTGGCCACGACAACTCACCCAGGAACTGGACAGTGAAGTAGCAGGCCTCGGTCAGCAGGGTCCAGCGGATGATGACTTTTTCGGCCGTGTAGAGGGCATTCCACATGATAAGGGCAATGCCTGCGCACAAGGGACAGCAGAGTGTGGCTGCCCTAGGGCTGGGGATGGGGGGGGTCACAGGGAAGAGGCAGCCCACCCACCTGCCCCCTCGATGAACCATTTTGGTCTCCCAGGGGAGGAAGGGAGAAGCAGCTCCTCAAACAGCTACGCTCCCCGGCTGCTGCATTTTCGCTGCATTTGCTGCATTTCCAGCCACCCCCGCCAGGTGCTGCTGCAGCCTGCGGGACCCGGCCGCCTGCCCTCAGCCTCTGCCACCCCCGCCAACCAACCAAAAAAAACCCCCCAAAACCCCAGCCTTGCAAGCACCTGCCTGTCCCTCGCTGCGTGCCAGCCCCGAAGAGGAACCTGGCTGAGCACCCAGAAGATCCCCACAGCCTGGGAGCACTAGCAGCACAAGAGCAAGCACCCCGTATGAGCAGTATTTTCAAAACACCCCTAAACAATTGATTTGCGAAGAGCAAATGTTCTGTTCTCCGGCTGTGGTTGTCCTGCTGGGCACAGACTTTGGCCCCTCCTGCCATGGTGGCCTCTCATCCCCTTACTCTGCAGGTACAGAGGCACAGCACTCACTGAGGAGGGCTCCTCCGTAGAGCCGGATGGGAGTCTTGCTGCTCGCCGATTCCTCGTCGAAGACGGTGTCGTAGAGCTGGTCAGGGAAAGCGAGAGCCTGGCAAAGGCAAACGGGAGAGACTCAGCAGCCTGCACTGGCCGGGGCCATCAAAATGTGCCGCCTTGGGCAGTGGCCAGCAGCGTTCCGACACCAAGTCTTTATGAGACTGGAGCCGCTGGCCAGGAAGTTGGAAATTGAGGGGGGACAAGAAATATCAGCCTGTTAGCTACCGGCTTCAAGGCCGGTTTCTGTGACCCAGGCTACCGTGCCGTGTGTGGTTTATGACCCTGCTAATGAAAACAGACTCCAGTGATGGGAACAAACCACTGTGGACACCGCTGGCAAAGCCCGTTACCAAGACACAGTGAGAGCAAAGACCTTGCAAGAGAAAGCAGTGGCAGTTACTGGAGGCAGACAAGGGGGATAAACTCTGAGGGCTGAGGAGCCATGCTGGGGCACCCCTCCGGCAGCCAGGAGCTGGTGGTGCCCAGGGCCACCTCCCTCACTTACCATGATGGCGACCCCAGAAAACATGACGGCGGAAACCAACTGCCAGACCCTGCGTGGGAGGGAAGACAGAGGACCCAGTGTGAGCATGGGGCAATCCCATCACTCCTATTTCAGAAAGCATTCCAAGCTGCCTACTCAACCATCAGCCTTCATCCTCCCCCCTCACACAACTGAGGCAGCCACAAGCCTCCCCATGCCCCACTAGCTCCAGCATCAGCATGCAGACTGGCCTTACTAGTGAGACAGAACCAAAAATCCTTCTTGCCCAAGCAGAGGAGGGAAGGGACCCTGCCAAGAGGAGGGCACAGAGGAGGGTCTCCACAGACCCACCACCCTGCCACAGATGAGACTGGGAGCTCATCCAGCCCCTGCAGTTCCCAGTGCCTGCTGTAGGACAAGAGCTTGAGGGCCTCGGGGAGGAAGGAACCAGGGCCAATCTGGTCCCATGGCCTCTGAGAAGCCCTTGCAGGGGGCAGTGATGCTGGCACAGCAGCAGAGCTGCTATCAGTGGCCAGAGCTGGCAGGAATGCTGTGGCTGAGGGCCCTCAGACGACCCAGGTCCAAGATGGCCCAATGTCTTACCTGAGCCCCAGCGGTTCCCGGACAGCAAACTTGATTTCATTTCCCAGGACTTGGCTAATCTGAAATTAAAATAAAAGACATACAGTGACTGAGCAGACCCTTCCCCAGCCTCTAGGCAGTATTTGCCAACCAGCATACCTAACCCCATGTGGGAGTTCAAGAGGGCTGCAAGGAGGATGAGCAGGATGAGGTCATCTGTGACCCCTTGGTCCCAACACCTGCTGAAGGCTGCCTTGATTTCCATCAGAAGCTGCAGTCTCTACTGCTCTCTTCCTGCGATCAGCCATGTGCAGCATGGGGCTGAGGCAGGGTCAACATGAACTCATCTGCTCTGACCTATGTAAGCAGGGAACCGTCTCCCCTCACAAACCATCTGCATGACTCACTCTGACAGAGGACAGGCTCCAGCAGAGCCCTCGAGGTGTCACCGCGTCCATCCCACTCTTGCATTCGCACTGCCCAGAGCAATGCCCCACTGTGACTTTCCCAAACCAGGTGGATGGGAAGGCCACACAGACCAGCAACAGGGAAAGGTACTGGGGGACCTCTGGTTGCAGAGAGCTCTCAGAGAGCTCTGCGCTGCTCCCCGGGAGCAGGCAGGAGCCAAGCAATGCCCTGCCAGTAAGTTCTCCAGCGAGCATCCAGGACAGAGCTCCTGCAGGGCTCACCCGTGTCCTCCAGCTCTGCTGTCTCACTGAAACAGGTTGTTCACCCGCAATTCAGGCGTCTTCCAAGAGGCACCGCAGCACTGCTGCTCAAATCACTGCTCCAGTGTCCAGCAGGTGGGCATTGGTGGTGCCATGCTCCTAGGGCATCAGCCACAAGCGAGCTCACAGGTGTCTCAGCAATACAATTTCAGGAATAGACTGAAGCAGCTTGAGGGCAGAGCTCGCCCCGTTACCAAGCAAAGTTTTTGGGCAGTTCCTGTGCACCCAGAAGGCTGCACGGCCTGTTGCTGCTCAAATGCACTGTTGCTTGTACCACCACAGCCTTCACCTCTCACTTTACCGGAGCCCCACAGACCTGGGAGCACTGTTTTTGCCGAAGAGGCTGTAGAACTTAGATGCTAAAAAACTCCCACACTACCTTGGTTTGCCCAAGCAGAAGGTCTCTTTTCTATCATTACCGTACACACACTTGCCTCTCCTCTGCCCTCACCTTTGAGCGATGAACCTCGCCATCATCGTCCTCCCCGCCGACCCCCAGGATCTTGCGCGTCTTCAGCCTGCTCACCAGGTCAGTCTGGCTGTGCTTCTTCATCAGCGGTGGGGGCTGCTTGGCCGCCATGGTGGCCCTTTGCCACCCAGCCCTCGGCTGTGAGGCGGTGCAAGGGTGGTGCAGGAAGCGGCTCTGCCGTCACATAAAATTTCAGGAGGTTCAGGAAAAAAAAGAAAAAACAAAAAATACCCCAAAAAACAACCACCACCACAAAATCTTCCTGTTAGGGTGGCAGACAGCTCCTCATCATCCCAGGGCAGGGAGCCTTGGCAGTGGGACTGGCTCCGGCTATGGGCGGCTCATCTCAGGTGATCACACTGTCACTGGGATCTGCTGGGGGCAAAAGAAAAATCAGATCAGTGTGGCTTTAGTGTGGGCATTTAGCTGTAAGTGCTTTTGTCTACAAACCATAGCTGGGCCTATCCCAGCATGAGGCAATGCCCAGCAGTACCTCTCTGCTGTGTCCAGGAGTAAGGGAATTAAATGCTTCCCAGACCAGTGGAATGAAAGTCATTAGGTGATGCTTTGCCTTTTGTCTTTCCCCGTATCATACCTCATACCCTTCAGCTGTTATTTCTGGCCAAATACCACACAAGTCTCAGGTACTTATGTTTGTCCCCCCTCAGACGCTGCAGCCCCTACATTGTGCCAGAACACACCAGCCTCTGAACAACAAGAAGCCAGAGGCAACACTTTACTTGAGGATATGTTGCTTTCTTGGAAACAGAAGATGATGGCAACTAGAAACTACAAATACTATCTGGGATAAGAACAAGACAAAAATAACTCACAGAAGCTATGGTAGAAAAGATAACTTCTGCTTTGGCATGGTGGAGTAAAGGTAGAGGTGTCAAGAGTCCCAGGAAATCACTTTATATCATCCTGCAACTATAAAACCTCGGAAACCCTCAGTCTTTTCTTTCAACTTGTCTTCATTTCATCTTGGCTCAGTTGCGCACAAACACGTTTTTCCATTTGCCACTTCATCCTCCCAGAGACCCGCAGATGAATCCCCAAAGGCACCAGGCACAGCTAATCCAGGCTCAAGCACCGGCAGTCCCGCGCCCCAGCCGAGCCTTCCCACAGCTGCCCCAGGAGGAGAGAATTTATGCTTGTGTCTGAAGAGTTCACGAGTCTTCGGGGAGTAATGAAACGAGGTGCTGGTTACTTTGGCATTCTGCATGCAAGTGTTGTCCGACTGCCTTGCGAGGGATCTCCCTCTCGCAGGAAAACCCTTCCCTGTGGGCGTCCAGACAAGAGCAGTCACGTCTGCAAGTGCCCAGTGTAACTCCTTCTGTCAGGCAAAGCCCAGAGGTCTTGCTGGGGCAGTGCAAAGACTGAATCCCGTGAGCAAGGGTTTAACAAGACCCTTCCAGCCGACCACAGGCAAAATGTTTTTCAGCAAGCCAGTTCAGCTACTCAGGGCTTTGCAAGTGCTTCTTTTGGATTGTTTGGTCGCTTTTTTTGCTCTTATTCCACTGAATAACTAAACCCAGATTCCTGGAAAGGCAGCACAGAGCCAGATGCAGCAGCCAGGGTCTAGAAATGTTTCTGAACTGGGACAATGGAAAACAACCACTCAGGAGGAAGGTGGAAGCTGTATACTCATGCCTACACTCCAGCACAAGGCAAGAAGCTCAAAAGGTAGCTGCTAGTAGAAAAGTTTGGAAGATTTATCACGTCTGGAGGTTGCTGACCCAAACTGTCACAATAACCTGTGGGTACTCAAATCTAGACAATCCGCACACAAAATCCACCCCAAAGCCAGAGTGATGTGTCAGAAAGAAAATCTTGACCTCTTTTTAGTTTCTTTTACTACAGCTTCCACCTCTGGCAGGCTCAAACTCACAAGGTTGGATGCTGAGTAGTTTCCCACCAGAACTGCACTGCTGCTGAAACAAGAGAAGAGCTGTTACCGTGGTATTTTTAGCCCAGCATTTTCTGATCAAAGCTATCCATCCCAATCCTGAAGCAACACCCCTCTGCTGAATGCTCCCCTTTCACACTGAGCCTCAGGACCACTCTGAGGCCATCCTGCACACCTCATCTGGCCCAATGTAGCTCCTGGGACACGGGGAGGACAGCCCCATGCTGTCAGGAGGACCGCACACCCCCATAAAGGTGCTGGGTAACTATTTGGCCACTCTCCCTCCTCTGCATTCTTTGGTGGGGTGCAAAGCAAAGTCCTTCCACGAAGACTTGCTAGCTGAGGGAAAGGTCTGGCAGAGGGCCTGAGCAGCAGCATCCTACTGGCTCCAGGTCACCAAAGCCCTCCCCAAGGATGAGAGACCTGAGGCTTGCTGGTCTTGGTAGGACTTGGGAGTGCTGAGTGTGCTGGCTACACTGGCCTGGCACCTCTGTACTCCTCTTGGTTTCTTGCCAGGGAAAGCCTGCTGCCCACACCTCCTGCTCTGTTCTCTTCGTGGTCAGAAATGTCAGAAGAAGGGAAGATGGGATGGGGGGAAAAAAAAAAAAGTAAAAGAAGGAAAAAAAAAAAACCAAAAAGACATCTTCATATCTAGAGAATCTCTCCCGAGGGCAAGAAGCAAAGGAAGGTGACGGGGATTGAAGGGGGGACTTCATGACTCACCGATGAAGGTGGTGATGAGCAGCTCTCTGATTACCAAGACAGTTTTGCAGCTCTGACCACAAGCCAAAAAAATCAAAAATTGCCTTTATCAGTTGTCTTGCTAGCTGCTTTCAGAGCAGGAGTTGGTGGAAATTTATCCACATCATCATTAGCAGTGCTCTCCCATTAAGGATTTCCACTAATTTGTGGTAAACACTGTCCAAGAGCCGGGACAACGCAGGCAAGATACAACTGGCAACGCAACAATCACTGAAGGCCGTTCTGGTACATAAAACCACACTCCCACCACATCAAGCACAGCTATGGCATGGCCCCACAGCCAGTCCCATGTCTCATTATCCCCATCTTCCAGAGAAAGAGCCAGTCTAACAAGTAGCAAATGTTAATGAATAATGAGCTAACAAATGCATTAGTGCTAATTCTGTGACATTCAGATAGAAGATGCCGAGGATTTGAAAATATTATACTTACATTAATGTATCCTGACACACTGACAATTTAGAGGATATTTTCTATTAGCCCATGCGTTTTCAAATGGGAACCTCCACCTCCTCCTTCTCCCGCAATTCTTTTATCCTTAATCCGTTTTCTGAGCATCCCAGGGGCTGCGCAGATCAATCACCATAAACAGGCAATTCCTACTCCCTGACACAGCTCTCAGTGATGGGCAGCGCCTATGTGCAGCTGAAAGAGGGTTTTTTCCTCCAAAATCCTTTTTCTTTGCAAGCTCCTTTCAGTATCTGTTCCCTTGCTCAGCTGTTCAGCGTACTGCACTCGATTTTGATAGCTACTGCTTCGTGGTGCAAAGAAACCTCACTGGTGCCAGGCTAATGATAGCTCAATCTCTCCCCACCTCCACAGCTCTTCCCCCAGCATCTCTGCTTCCCTCCCAGCGTCTGGAGAGAAGAGGAGCTCTGCAGCATCAGAGAAGGAAGACTAAACATGATGATGCTGTGGCAGCCAGAGCCGCGCACCCGTCAAGGGAGGCGCACAGGGCTGCGAGAGGGGAACCAGACCTCATTCCCACAGGCACCCGAAGTTGACTGCCTACAGCTTTGTCAAGACGCTGCCGAGCAGCTGACGGGCGGTATCCGAGGACATGGCTCCTGGGGAGCCCTGAGGACGGGGCTGCTGCCTATTGCTTAGCTGGACATTGTTTCGGTGGTACTGCCATCCATGGTGCAGCCTTTTACCGGACAAACCAGCGCTGCTCAAATTAAAGAGGTGGCACTACAGCACCTCTCAGGCCAAGGGTTTGAAGGCACTTCCAATCTGCAAGCTGAGGAAGAGAAAACGAACCAGAGTCAAGCCCGGATAATGAGTGAAAGTTTTCTAAGCCGGCCACAAGTTTGTTTAGCTCTATCATGTTCAGGCCAGGCAGAGGACTCTTGCTATCCTGTCAGGCTCTGGGTTTAGATTTCCCAAGCCAATATGCCCAAGATAATTCAACAACTAGAGCCCACTCTGATTTGTTATGTCAAAGAGTTAACCAAAGGTGCAGCAGATGTACATCCTTTCTAAGAGCCTAACAGGGCACTTGCCATGCCTAAGCATCTTTTGTAGGCCACAGACTGAGAATCAGTAGCAAACACCAAGCAGCAGCGCTGTCCCTTTACAATACTGGAGTTCCCACGGGAGGGGAGGTCTCCAGCACTGCAGCAGCCACAAGGGGGTCTACACATGAAAGGGGCACCCAGCGTGGCAGCTGCACTGTACTTGCCTCTCACAGCTGGGCTGATGCCCGCAGTGTTTCTCCTGCGAGGCCCTGGCAGCCGTAACACATTTGTCCTGCTCTTCTGCCATTTCTTCAGGCTCTGGTGGTCCTGCCTCTTCACTGGGGAGGACAGCGCCAGGCCCATAGCAGCTGCTTTGGACCCCATACCTACTTGGCCACAGAGAGAGAGTTTGGCCTGGGCTCAAACACATGGGCAGGGCAAAGAAGGGAGGTGGTGGATGCACACGTCAGAGCAGTTATGTAAGAGCAAGACCAGCCAGAAAGGGAAAGATAACTTTTCACATACAATTTTCAACTAGATAGCTCCCAACATACGAAAGACGTGGACATGTTGCAGCGAGTCCAGAGGAGGGCTATGAAGATGATCAGAAGGCTGGAGCACCTCTCCTATGAGGACAGGCTGAGAGAGTTGGGGCTGTTCAGCCTGGAGAAGAGAAGAGAAGGCTCCAGGGAGACCTTATAGCAGCCTTCTAGTACCTCAAGTGGGCTTATAGGAAATATGAGGAGACTCTTCAGCAGGGCCTGTTGTGATAGAGCAAGGGGTAATGGTTTTAAAACAGAGGGAGGTAGATTCAGATTGGATATAAGGAAAAATAGTTTCACAATGAGACTGGTGGCACACTGGAACAGGTTGCCCAGAGAGGTGGTAGACGCCCCATCCCTTGGAAACATTCAAGGCCAGGTTGGATGAGGTTCTGAGCAACCTGATCTGGTTGGAGATGTCCCTGCTCCTTGCAGGAGGGCTGGACTAGATAACCTTTAAAAGTCTCTTCCAGCCCAAACCATTCTATGATTCTATGAGTCCTGCTGTATTTCTGCAACTGCACATCCCAAACCCATGGTGACTGAACCAGCTCCCTGCCTAGATTTCTATCCAGAACAGAGATCTAGGCAGCAGTCCATCAGTATCCCCATCACCCAGTGGATTTCTTCCATGGCAGCTGCAGCACACAGCTTTGCACACTCTGGGCTAGCAACACATCTTAAACCAAGAAGAGAATAATTTGAATTTTTTTGCTAAGAGGAATATCCTGCCACCCATGCCCTGGATGAGGGGTGTAAGTTCTCCACTCTAGAAAAGAGAAACCCTCCCAAAGCAGTTTCTGCAGATCAGGAAGCCTCAGACACCTGCAGGGAATGAAACTTGATCAAGCCAAAAATAACTTGATCCTCAGGTCGTAAAAACAATTAGCACTCAGACACCACGGCAGTGTAATGCGGCTGCCGCTCCTGCTCAGTCTGGCACAGTCTGTACACCTAAGCAACAAAGATACTTCAGATTTCCCACCTGTAACAAGCCAGGTACATGAGACTCTCCACATAAACATCAGCCCTTTCAGGACAGAAGGCTCTTTGCAACACCAATAGGAAACTTCTCTTGCCAGAGGTTCATTCCCAACTCTGCCATAGCCCTGCTGCTTCCTTAAGCAACTCCAGCTGGCACAGGGGCACTGTGCCTGCCCTATTGAAAACCTGCCAACCTAGACAGTAGATCTCCTGCCCCTGCACACGACAAAAATGCAAAGGAAAACCCCTAGGTCAACAGGCATCTTCACGGGGTGCCTTCAGATCATCTCCTACAGATAAGCCAGAGGAAACCTCAAAACCCAAACCACCCATGGTGAACGAAGAGTCGCCTCAAGCATCTCCAAAGCTCACTCTGCAGGTTAGACATGCCCCATGGCTGGACATGGCCAGATGCCCTCCAACGCTGCTTAAGGGCAGTGCAGAGCTGCCCCCCATCATGCGCAAGACGGCGAGACCCTGTGCCTAATGCAGCTCCAGCTACCACCAGCGCAATGGACGCGGCCAGCATCACCACTCAGCAGGGGACAACCGACTGGGAAGGTAAGAGTTAATTTGCGTCACTTACCCTGGTACCACTGCAGGCAGAGAAGGACATCCAAAGCCTGCTCAGCCTCTCCCACACATTCCTCTCCATCAGCTTTAGGGCTGCACCCCCTGGGTAGGCTCAGCCCCCGCACCCTCCTAAACACAGATCCAGCTCTCCCGCTGCCCCCAGGCACGGCAGCTCCTGCCTGCAAGCTCCCTGTGGCCACGAAAATATCCTGCCCCAAGCAGCACTATGATGGAGGGCCGAGCCATACCGCCTGGGAGGTACGGCCCAACTCAAGGATTTTATTGCCCATACGTTTCAAATTTCCTTTTGCAAGGAGCACAGGAAAGTTTCTTTCCGTGTCACAGGACATGTTATACAGCAATTGAAAGCTGCAAAGTGTTCAGTTTCCCCAGAACAAGATTAAAAAGCCCTGTTGCTCTACTAGTTTCTCAAATGGAACCTATAATTAAACGCAGCGACCGTGCTTCTGCTGGCCCACTAACCACCACCTGCAGCAACGCACCAGCCTCTCCACAGCCAGCAAGTACACCCGGGCTTCACCGCCGGGCAGAAATTCTGGTTTGCCCCCAGCAGCAGCTGGCAGGGTGCTCTGCGGCACGCCAAACACGTTCCGTCAGGCACCCCGCACAGCTACGGCGACCGGCACGCACACGGCACCCCACAGACGCCCACCAGAGATGCATGTGGCTCAGTGGGCTCCCAACACAGGGGACAAACAGACTTCATGTTTCGTCCCCCACACACATGCACTCACCACCTCCAAGCACAAGCCTGGCCGCACTACTCCACTTTCTCAAGTAGCCCATCCCTTGCTGCTGAGGAGTGTTTGGGCTGCAAACACAAAGGATGCAAGGTACAATCTGCAGCTTCAGCAGCTCCCATCTGTATTACTCACATACGAGTCCATCCCCTCCATCACCCTCCTCCCCACCGTGGAGGCTCTCAGCCTGGCCAGTGGCAGCAATCCATCACCCCAATCCTGCCTCGCCCCTCCCGATGCTCAGAAAACCCTGTCCCAGCCTCAGCCCGCAGCCAGCACCTCGCCTTCAACCCAGATGGCGGCCACCGAACATTCAGGTTTCTTGGGGAGCTGGGAGGATGGAGAGAGGAGATAAGGCGTATTGGGATGGGGTGCCATTTTTCTTTAAGGGCATTAAAAAAAAAAGAATTCCTCTTTGATTTCCCAGCTGCCTTAGACAGGTGTTTGTGGGAGACAGTCCCAGAAGCTTAGCGGGCCATCTGTCCCGCAGATGATTTCTACAGGGAAACATTAGAAGGAAAAATAAAACCCATATGCACATACGCACAAATTAAAAAAAAAAACCTGGAAAAGAGCAGCTTTAAAAAGCCAGGAGAGCCCTGCAACCAAACAGGGTAATAAAGGTCAGTTTTACAGAAAATCTGATGCAACTCAGTATTCCACCTCCTCTGCCTCACACCTGAGGAATGCCGCAGGCTCAAAGAAAACCCTACCAAAAGTAACCCTGGGACCAGGGAGCAGCCCAGACACAGGCTGCTTACACAACACTTACCCAGACACCGCTGAATACTGGGTCTGAATTCTGGGTCGTCACAGTAAAAGGAGGCTTCTTGGCACTTCTTCCCCCAACAGCCTCAAATCTCCCCAGATCTTCTTTCCATTGTGCCCCCAAGCACTTGACAATTACCACTTACAAACCCTCCAGGAAGCCAATGCCCTTTATTCCCAAAAATCTATCTCTGTTCCTTTCCAGAACTCAAAAAGAAATTGTAAGAAATAACAATTTGAGAGATTTTGTCCCCTCAGCTACGCATGAGCACAACGTCCCTCTGCATACCATCACTGAGCTGGTGATTTCAAAGCCATTCTTGGTGGATTCTCCCTCAAAAGATGATGAACTACATCTCCGGCAACATTATTTCTCTACCTGCAGTCCAGTAACTTACCCAGCACAATGCAACCACCGCAATTTATGAACTACCAACATGTCTACAGCCATGAAATGGAAGATGAAATGAATAAGGCTGTGCCACTCTGGCACCCCAAAAGCAGGTTCCTGACCTCTTTCACGGGTGGATTTGCAGCCCGGCCTGAGAACAGCTGCTGCAGGACGCCCAGCATCATCAGATATTTTTTTTTTTTCTCCTTTTTTGTAGAAAACAAAGAGTTCCTCTTCTCCCATAGTCTGTCATGATATGGCCAGATGTGCAGTCTAGGCACACACAAAGAGGGGGAAAAAGGGCAGACGAATAAATTTGCATTAAGCAGGGAGATTGCCTTTTGGTCCAGCCAGGACATTTCCTGAGTCCCAGGCACATAGGCGCTGACAGGACTCATGTTCGTTGTGCAAGCAACAAAATTTGCTCCTGCAACAGAGAAGTCCTGTAAATCAGGCTTGATATGAAATGGCCTGAATGACCGTCAGTCAATAGCTGAGTTGTCACCAACAATTTGTTATAGAGCATGTCCCATATTACATGGTCAGATTCACATCCTCTGAGAGCATATTATTTACATAAATACATAAAATTTATAAATATTAATGAATTATACATTAATACATCAACTATATATTATTTTCTATAAATATACAAATACAAATCTACGGTTTGATTTGCATGGACTTACTTTGGGTCCCGCTGCATGGCGACGATCTCTTGAGACTGGTTAGTAAAGACAACTCAGGCTGCCAGACCAGATGGGTATTTTGGCGTTCACCTATATTTTAGTCTCAGGGGAGAGAGGAGCCACAGGGAGCAGTTCGTCCCAGACTCCTTGCTGGGAGATGTCAGCCAGGGCCTTGACTCCTGCTTCCAGGTCAACCATTTACTGTGCCAGAGACCCATACCACCTTTCATCTCCCAGCCCTGGACCACCACCCTACACACCACTTGGACCCATCGCCTGCAGCTTGGGAACACATTCTCACCCCCTCCCTAAGCAATTTGCCAATATTAAGCCCTGCTTATTTGCACGCAATTACTACTCCAGGTTTATCACTCCCTCATCGCTCCTTAGACTCAAAATAAGCACAGACACGCAGACAGGCTCAGGGAGTTGCTTAGCAGAAGGCCTCCCAACAAAAAAAAACACATACTTTGACTACTTGGTAGCCTACCCCCAAGTGGCAAAAATCTCCCTCTGACACCTTAGCAGTTACTATGGCAACAGGTTAATGCTAAAAATGTTAGATGCAAAATTCCCCATGTCGGGCAAAGAGGAGCTAGGAGGACAGATTTAGAAGAGCGAAACTTCTGAATAGCTGCTGACAGAGCTAGCACAGGCTTTGCTAATTCACAAGTCAGTAGCGAACCACCACAAAAGAAATTCCTAGCAATCCAATAGTGGGGCAGCGGTGGCGCACGGGGATGTGTCTGGGGAGCACCAGCCTGCAGCACCCCTGAGAACTGCAGCATCCCCCAGAACGAGGAAGAGCCACAAGTCTAGCTCTCTCCTGCAACAAAGCACTTGGAAGTGACACCAGCTGCTTTCAGGAACAGAATTACAGCCCAGCATACAGAACAGCAAGCCTGAAAGCCAAAATACCAGACTACAGGTTTGGCAGTGCTGCTGCCCCTCCACGCAACCAAGACTGGGTTATTTAACCTGACACCTCAGTTTTCCCAGTTGTACGTGAAAAGCAAACCTACAGTCCAAGTGCACATGGCTTACACTCAGCAGGTACAGCATTTCAAAGGCAATGCCCAGGCATCGTACTCCACCAGTGCCACTGCCTGCTTCTGATGCCCCGTGCCGCTGAGGAAGGCTACAGGCTCCTGTGCAGCACTCAGTTCACTACACATGACATGTCAGAGGGCAGAAATGCTCTTCCTGGCCTAAGCAACAACCAGCTTAGCACAACATCCATTTTTTCTGTCTGTTTTCATTCGCTGCTGGCAGGAGAAAGCACTGTGGCAACCTTGGGGTGAACCTCACATCAATGCCACCTTCATACACACCAGAAGGTCCCTCCTGGTCAGATTAAACCCACAAGCATAAAACCAAAGCAGCCACAGCCCAGTGCGGTGCCGTACAGGGGAGGAAGGCAGAGGGGAGCCCATCACACTACCAAGACGCAATTGCTCTTGGCAGGGTGGTTCTCATGTCAAACAGCCCTGAAGAACCCACAGGCTTTCACCACAAATGCTGCACCCACCCACACCCCCTCCCCAGGAGCTGATACAAACCTGACTTTGCTTTTATTTGCTGCTAAGTCAGGGGAAAAGACGCTGGGCATGCACGCGTTTATGCGTGCGTGCAGGGTTGTTTATGCATGAGCTGTCAACCCCCGAATTATGCACAGATCAACAAGGCACTTTGAACTCCCCGACTGTGAAGTGCGTGACATTTAATCTTAACCTTCCTTTTGGATTTCATAATGTGCATTACCAGCAACGGGTATTCAGCACACAAGTACCCTTTAGAAAGCTTTCATGAGAAAAAGGAAATCATATAAAGAAGATTGAAAAAGACAATGCCTCTGATGGGCGAGAGGTTCTCCGGCTTCCACAAAAGGCCAGTGTATGTGTACTCCGAGGATCACACGCAGAGACAGTCTGTCCCCAGCACAGAATAAAAGCATTTCACAGGTGGAGAGAGAAGGGCTTGGAAGTGTCAAATGCAACAAGAACCTATAGCTCTCTTCACCTCCTTCTTTTCTGGCTCCCTGGGAAATAGGCAGGGTGAGCCATACCCTTGGGATGCCTATTTTAGGACAGGATGCATCATCTCTTGCAATGGCTTACCTCTTTCCGTAAACCACAGGAGGAGCCTAGAAGATGAGTGAGACCAGGTTTTTGACTGTTTTTATATGGATGGGTAAGATAAATTCTTGATCCTTGCAGTTAACTTCCCACTACCCAGCCCTAGGCAAACACTGAGTCACTTTGCCCATCTCACAGCATGGAGACACACTTCAGGATTATAAAAAAGCTAGACAACAACCTGCAAGGAAAGGGGTTCCCTTCTCTTCTGCTGGGCACAAAGAAGCTATGTCCTAAGTAGACCTGCTCTTATTACTCACAGCTGCAGAGGATGCATATCAGCTTAAGGAACTAATGCAAGATTTCTCTTTCTGTGCTGGAGAGGAGACAAAGGGGTGGATGCCAGCATGTGGCATCAGTAGCTTTGGCGACGGGGGATATCTGAGAAAAAACTGAGAGGTCCCACAGTCAAGGAGCTCCTTCTCCATCTCACCTGGCGCGTGCGAGAGAAGCCTTAGGAAAGAAAGGATAAAGGTGCTACTGATTAGTCCTTCTCCTTGCCAAATTACACATCGACTCCCTACCTTTGTTTGACTCCTGTACCCAGGGAAGAAGATGCAACAGGGACGCCCAGGAAGCCAAGTGCCAGTGGCACCAGCACTGACAGATGAGGGTTTCAAGTAACCACAGAAAACACAGAGTTGCCAGATGCCTCATCCTGATGATCAAGGGTTGTTTAAGGACCTTCTCTTGCTTCTACAATTTTAAGTCTCGGACACTTGAGTGCAACAAGCTCCAGAAATACCAACATCATACAACAGCAGTATGTGTGTGTACATACATACATAGTGCTTTGCCGGTGTGCACGTGTGCATACAGCACAGCTTCCTGCTTAGAAGAGCTCATGACACAGAAGTGCCAGGTTTTAACCAATGCTTTCCCCATTATCTTACCTGTAACATCACTCCCATGAAGCTGTAGCTCTGGGGATTGCAGGCTGGTCTCTTATGTCACATGTTCTTTGCAAGCACCAATGAAAGGCACTTGGCTTGCACAGTGATGTGGAGCAAGGAATAAATGGTCTAGAGGAGATAAGCTCAAGTGCTTTATTACTCCGCTACCCATCAACCTTCAATTCATTCAAATCATGTCCAGAGATCTAAACAGCGGGCATTGACACGGCTCATGGAAAGGACCTGAGCTTGTGATGCACAGCAGCTGGGTTTTTGCCAGCAGACAAGGCAAGAACACATTCATACACTGCAATGAGCAAATTGGGGCAACAGGGGAGGAAGATGGGAAGACACACTATAGATGCCTGCTGTTGGGAAGCACAGCAGATCTGTGCCCGGCACTTCCAGAGGCTGCACCGGCAATGCTGGGACTAAAGACAGCTACATTTTATTCTCACTTACCATGAAAACAACCTGGGAATGCGCAGACAGATGGTCTAAATTCTTCAATCCTGTTCGGCGTAGCCTTTGACTCCTGGCAGATGTCCAATACTGCTTTCTGCGAAGCAAAATTAGGGTGCTCTTTATTGCTATTAAGCACCTTCTAGAGTAAATTTTTTTCCTAGGCCACAAAGAAAATTTTGGTGAAAAGTCAACATCACCCAGCTCCTCCGGACTCAGTATTGTGGCTTTTGAGCTTCCCTCTCCTCCCTGCAAGGAGGCAGCTCACATTTCTACCTCCATGGAACGCACAGAGCAATTTATCCTGAATGACACGCCAGGCAGCTAAAATTAAGCATCCAACAGGAGGATTCAAGTGAGACTTAAAATCATGGACCTTTAAAACGCTTTGTTTCCTACAAAAACAGCTTGCGTACCGCAACTCTTTCCTGCTGGCCATAGGGACCCCCCCTTTCCGTAATGCTCTCCTTCCTCAGCACCCCGCAGAGCACAGCAGAGCGCCTGCACCCAGCCCATGCCCCAGCCACCTCCCACATACCTCACAGCAACACCGTATGGGGGAACAGCACAGCTGCTGCCTAGACAGGTGTGAGTCCTGTGCCTGGCAGGGCCCAACAGCTGAATTAAAGGCTCGTTCTTGGCCAAAAGGAAGGCGGGACAGGAAGCACGGCCTGCCCTGGCTCACCTGGGGAAGTTGCCTGCTCTTTGTTGCACCCAGCTGCACCTACAGCAGGCCCAGCTGTGAGCCCAGAGACTGCAGCGCCTAGCGAGGGCTGGAGCAATTTTAGGGCTCAGCAGTGGGATTCCTGAAACAACCTATGTAGCTCCTCAAGTCTTTCCATGACCACAAGCAGCCGGAGACCAGAGGTTTGTATTTCACTCGTGAGACGGCACCGCTACAAAAGAGCACTTCTGCTGCCATCATAGGTTACTGAATGAAGGCGCGCTCAGGCAACAACACCGGCTGAGTCACCCACAGAGTTTCCTGAAGACTTGTGGGTTTTCTCTGTTGGTCTCTTGTTCGGCTGCTGACACGGCCTCAGACTGTTTACTTTCTCAACCCAGGCAGGATATGTTAAAAACGAGAGGGCTGCACGCCTTTGTGTGCTGCTCGGCCTGCACCTGCCTTCCTCCTGCCCCTCTGGGCCACGCAGCTGAAATGCTGGCTGATTTTAATGAGAAAAGGAGGGATTTCTCCCCTGTAGCAGCAGCAGGCAGCTGCAAAGGGGGCACTATGCGCTAATCTCCCTATAAAACACAGAACCCCTTCAAACAAAGAATGAGGTTGCGGTGGCCGGTATTATCTGACGCTCCTGTGTGTGTATCTCCCACTACATCAACTCATACTGCTAACATCACTCCTCAGGAGACCACACTACCAAATCACTCTTTGATTTATTTCTGGTTTTTTTTTCCCCCCATGCTCTCCTTGGCTTTATATTATCTCAAGCCAAATCCCTAACAAAAACTTCTAGGAAGCCCTGCACCAATGAAGCCAGCTACCAGTGTTGCCTATGCTCAGGCTTCTGATTTTGGCCACACAGGTTCAGAAAGCGAGCGTGTGGTTTGCAGCCGCCAGCATCAGCAGAAGCCTCTCACTGTTAGCACTAAACCCAGCTACAACCATTTTGACCACTTCCCCGTTTTGGCGACAGATCTCTCCTCCCCACAACCACAGTGGCAGGCAGTATAAACCTGGATTAGAGCTTTCTTACAGACTCTGTGGCTTTGGACATCCCTTTGGGTCCTTGGCTTTGCCCTGTAAGAGGAGCTGGGGAAAGCAGAGTGCATGGGTTCAAGCAAGGTCTAGCATAGATAGTCAGGTACAGCTTAGGCAAGGATTTCCCCATCAAAACCAATGCACAGATGTGCTAAATAAATTCCTATTTTGCATACAGAGGGCTCGAAAGACAGTTACAGATGTACCTAAGTGAAACACACCCCCTCTCACAGGATGAAGGGCAAAAATGTACCCATGTTGTGAAACCCAGAGGGAAACTTTGCCAGTGGGGTTTTATCAGAGCCCTGGGAGCCAGGGTTGTGGGGCTAGCACGGGCTCTTGCGTGGTGGGTTGTCCAGCACGGACCCCGCGCATTTCTGAGCCTTATTTTCTCCATCTGTCATGCGGGGGCAGCCACAATACCCAGCACCACAGATGGGCACTGAAACACACTGAAATTCATTAACCCTTGAAGATGACAAAGAGCTTCGCAAACAGAAGAAACCCAAGAAGACCCGAGAGTAATTTCTAATTTGTCTGAACCATCGAACCGTCTTTGGTTATAGCTGGATTTGTCTTTGCAAACATCTTTTAGCATCTTGAGAAAGAACTCTTCAAACATGGAGTGAACTCGTGCTAGCCTGCAATCTCCAGGACAGAATCAAACCCCTATTTTCCTAGGGAAAGCAGGAAGCAGTGTGGACAAGGAACACCTGCTCACCTCGTAAGTGTTGTTTTTCCTAGTCTGGAGAAAGTCCCAATGTATTTGGGGGCCAGCATTGGGTCTTTTCCTCCCAAGACTTGTTTTCACATTCCTACGTCAAAAAGTACAAAACCCAGAAGATCCACTTGCTATAAATAATGTCCCAACAGTGCCAAGGTCACCAAGCCGTTCCCCCTGGCACCAGGCCAGAAGCAGAACATAAACAACCTCAACATCTGTCTGGTACACGTGTGTGCTTTTTTTTTCCCTCTGCCAGGGGAAGGCTTGAAACCAAAAAAAAATGTAGCACCAGGAAGACAGACACCCCCACTTCATAGCCCCGTTGTCCTCTTCTCACTTTTGCCAGCTCAGAAGAGCCCCCAGCTCCACCCAGGTCCACGTCCAGCCTCCCGGGCAGCCCAGCAGTGTGGCAGCCCATCCTGCCTGCAGCTGAGGTAGATACTCTTTGTGTTGGAACAGCATCTAGCAGTTCTCATCAGAAATCGGGGTATTTGTGGGATAAGGCGTTACCAGACACATAGCAAGGAACAGATCATGATCCGAACAGCTCAAAGTGATGTTTGTAACCAGCACATGGAATGACCCCTCCCAGTCCTGTCCCCTACTGTTAAACACTTTGTCCTTCAGAGAGCTGCAGGACAAACGAACACCAGCTGCAGATGTACTCTGGGCATTTTGCACACTTCAGCAGTCGATGCTTATAGAGAACAATAGAAAAACATTTCTCTTTGGATCAGGCCACCGCCTCCAAGCAGCTCCAAATGGACAGATGGACAGAAAATCTCAGAGTGAGCATCTCCATGGTTTATGCTCCAACAGATCAATGGCCACCCCAACCCCCTCCCTGATGCAAGTCTCTGGAGATGCTCTTCTGCCTTATCTCTCTACAATAAATCCTTGCTACAGGCCCGCAAGCAGAAGGGATAAATTTCCCTTGAGACTACACGGCAGACATCATCTCTTCAGCCTCCTGGTTGGGATAAACCACCCGTTCCGAGAAGAGCTCCCTTGACCTTGCTCTGCACAGCACAAAAAGAACAAAAACACGCAGACACATTCAAAAGCAATCAAGTCGGACTTTTCCCAGCCACCATCAGTGCCTATCCCCTCTCCGCTGAGGGCACTGGGATACCGCTGGTTCACAGCATCCCTTGCAAACTGCTGTGCACGCATCAAGTGTATTTATGCAAGCCAGCTGGGATGTGGTTAGGGCTGGTTGAGGCAACTTCATTCTGAGTTTTAGGATCTTGTTTATTTTTAGTTTTCACCAAAACCTCTCCAATAAAACTTCCTCCCAGTGAGGACTCCCCTGCCTGAAGCCTAACTACTATTTATTTGTTTAAAAGCAACTTTCCTCATCCACGGGCCCTGAACGTCATTATTCAGCACACTCTGCTTTAGTGCAGATAGTTATTTACGCCAAGTCCAGAACAGCCAGTGCTCTTGCACACACTGTAGTTTCTCATGGCTCAGCTGTACTGCTGGTTACCCCACGCCAACGCGGCTTTTGGTTGCCGCTGGCATTTCTAACTCCCAGCCTCTGCAGACAGAGGAGATGGATTAAATGGTACCCGTTTAATCACTCGCAGCTTGGGCTTTGCTGGCCCTGTCTCTTGGGAAGCTGCAGGAGGAACTCTGGTAAGGGAAAGGCTCGGTGGACTCCAACTCCAGGCAGTGCTGGGGCAGGGCAAGAAGCAGGTGCTGAATAAGGTGCTGCTTCTTCCTCAGCCTGGTTTGCTCAGTCGTAGCTGCACTCGCCTGGAAAGCCAAAGAGCTGCTGCTGCTCTAGAGAGAGCAGCGCACCTGCTCAGCTGGGACAGCCAGGCCCCACGAGTGGCACGGCAGACACCTCAGCGGGCAGGGACACACACGTGCCCGGGCAAAGGTGCAAAGCTCGCCGAGTGCTGGCTCGTCTCACCTTCCCCTCTGTAATGGCAGGGGCTCTGTTCGTCTCCTCTCCCCGGCTCCCTCCTGCATGGCAGCTCTCTCACCCTGTCCCTCTCCCTCCGTCCCCAGCACAAGCACCACCCGGTCCTCCAGTGCTAACCCCTCCCCAGCACATCCACAGGGCTGCATCCCATGGGAGCGAGGCCATGCCAGCCTCCTTCGTCCCAACTCCCAGCACGGCTCTACCATCCAGGCTGACCTCCCAGCTCACGCAGTGGTCAGGACACAGCTTCCCCTTTCAGGCACCTAAAGCACCCATTTGGGGACCGTGCTCCCCCTGGGACTCCTCCCGAGCACGCACAAAAGGACGGGCACCACCAGGAAAGCAGCAACATGGGACCTCAGCCTTTGGAGTGGAGCGACAGCCAGGAGAAAGCCCTCGTCACAAAGCTCTCAGCCAAGGGACCAACCTGCGCATCACCTCGCAGGGCGGCACGGCTGCTGTCCCCACTCCCGTGCCTCCGGGTGACCCGCCACCCTCCCACCACCGCTCCACGACAACCTCCTCCTCCTCCACCCGTCCCACCCGGACCACGCAGGGCCAGGGCGGAGATGGTCCCAGCGCAGCCAGCACACGGGCTGCTCCCTCTTCTGCTGCCCCTGTCCCTCCGAGGGGACGCCCGGGTGCGGGCTCCCGCGGGGGGCACGGCCGCGGCCCCGATCCCCCCCGGAACGCGCGTCCCCGAGACGCCGAGGGGCGGCGGGGAAAGCCCGCGGCGCGGAGGGACGCGCAGGGTACTCACCGCCCTAGCGCACGTCCCGCCGGCGGCGGGGAGCGGGGGTAAGAGGGGTCCCCAGGGCTGGGGGCGGCTGCCCCATAGGCAAAGCAATCCGGGGGCGGCGGGGGCTGCCGGCCGGCGCCGCGCAGCCCGCGGGCGGCCAGACTGAGCCCGGCCCACGCACGGCGCCGCCTTTACCGCGCCCGCCCGCCCCGCCCGGGCCGGCCCACGGCGGGCGGGACCCGCCGCCGCCGCCGACGCCACCGCCACCGCTCGACGGCGCGGTCCCGCCGCCTGCCCCGGCACCGGAACGGCGGCCACGTCGGCAAGGGGCGGCTGCCTGCCCGGCCCGGGGCAGTGCGTGGGTTACCTGGGGGTTACGCGTGGGTTCTGTGCGGTTTATAGGCGGGTTCGGCGTGGGCTGCGCGTGGGCCAGGCGTGACCGCGGCTGGGCGAGTGGGAACAAAGAGCGGCGTCCAGCGGCCTGAGAGGGAAGGAGGGGCCGGGGCGGGCCGCGGGGGGGAGCCGTGAAAATAAATCAGGAACCGACAGCAACACGGGGCTCCCGGCAGCAGCCGTGCCTCTGGGGAGCTGCCAGAGGGATGTCACATTGTCACATCTCTGCATCTTCGGAGAGTCAGAATCTCATATCGGCATCTTTGGACTGGTAGAAAGTGGGACATACTGGGCCAGGGGCTTGGAGGGTGAAGTGAGGGCGAGATTGTCCCACTCGTCCAATTCCCTGTAAAGGCAAAAGAGAATCAAGGTGGGCGCAGGGGAAAAGGTGTATTTTTTCAGAGCGGGTTCATGCAGGGGAAGAGCTTGGCCCTGCTTCTGCACCAAGAGTGGCAGGGCCAGCTCCCCGCGCCAGCCTTGGCCAGAGCCTTGCCTGGAGGGAGACCCGCATCACTACATCCCTCAGGAGGGACACTCTGGGTGCAAAATGGACATGCGGGCATTTTATTGTTGCAGTTGGCTCAGAAATTGTAATGAAAGAGAACGGCAACACGGTATTGGCAGACGTCGGGAGCAACTGGAATACGGAGGGGTGGCAGTGGAGCAGGCGGCAGCTCTGTCTCTGTCTGGATGCCGCTCCTTGGTTTTCCGAGTGAGGTTTCTGATGTGTTTGTTTGACCCAGCTCATTTCACTGGTCCGGTTTAGAGGTTTAGAGGAGGACGGTCCAAAGAGGAGAAGGGCAATGCGCCTGGGTGAGGCACAGGGAGAGGGAAGGAAACAGAGGCGGGATGGGGTGGGAACCCTTGAACTCGCTTTAACCCCATGGACAAACCCTGATGGGGAACTGCAGCCTGAAACATCCAGTGTGGTGAGGTCATTGCAAACACAAGGGTGTCTTTTTAGAAACTGAAGGCTCGTCCACTGGGAACTGGGCTGAAATCTCTCATTTCACAGAGGCCAAGTAATGAATCTTTGGGAAACGGGGCATTTCCTCAGAGTGAAATATCTGGCATTTCAATAGCTGGTTTTGCTGCATAATAGGGACAAAAAAAAAAATGAAGATTTTGTATTTTTTTTTTTAAATTCTGAATTCTGAAACAAATCTAGTCCTGACTTGGAGCTGGTGAAACATTTTATTGTGATAAAGTTCAAAATTTTCAGTGTGATTGTGCCAGAACATGTACAAGAGATGAGATATTGTACGTACTCCATCTGGGCTTTGTGGCACTGAAATATGATAATGTAATACGAAAGCACACAGAGCAAAATGAGAAGGCAAAGCTGAAACAATCATGTTTTACATTATTGAGATGAAATAACTATGATATTGTCAAACAAGGGAAGTCAAAATATGTCACGCTGGCTTTTTTAAAGAGAAATTTGCATTCAAGGAGATCTCTCAAAATCGATTCAAAGAAGTAACAAGCAGACAGTTTTCTGAGGAGAGCCCGGGCTGCTGCATTGGGGTAAGAGTTTCAGAAGTAGTAAACGTCATTTTTCGAAAGTGATGCAAACATTTGTGTCATCCGATGTCACGAGCAGCTCCAGGGTTATTTCTGTCATGTATAAACGTGCTTTTGAAAATATTACCCTCAGACAAGACTTGAATTCATAAACGAGAGCCAGAGGCCTTCTGCAGCGGCTCCTTTGTTTGAGACCGCCCAGACCTCCCACCCACCCACCTTTTCCTCATTCAGAAGCCTGGGAAGAGCCTTTGTCCTCCCTGCCGAGTATTTCAATGGCAGGACAACCACCACAAAATGCGCTCTCAGCTCTGCCCCTCTCCCCTCTCTCTTTGATGCTGTATCGTCAGGGCGGATCCTCGAAGCATTAGCACTGGTCTGCGCGACCGTGGTTTGATAAGTAACCCCCGGCCTTCATGTGCAATTCTCTCCCCCTCCCCAAGCAACAGACGGATGGATGCGGGCAGCATCTCTGCTGTGACTCCTTGCAGGCAGGCATGGGGTGTGACACGGCTCGCGGGAGCCACCGGCAGCCCTCTGCGGCGGGAGGCACTTTGTGAAGACGCTTAACAAAAGGCAGCAGCCGGTCTGTGGGAGGCTTTCACCTGCGCAGAGCTGGAGCCTTATATGGGTCCAAACAATCTTGCATTTCCTTCACAGCAGCTTCGGTATGTGCACAAGCAAACCTTCCCTGCAGCATCTCTAGCAGGCACCGGTGACTCGGGGCTAACGTTTTCCTGCAGTGTTGTATCGCAGGACTGAGGATGTCGAACAGTTCAGAGCCACTAGCTCGCCATCCCCCTGGGAGCTTTGGCCGAGGCACTTCATCAGGTGGTGGTGAAGGATGAAAAGCAAATTCCGAGCTGTGGGCCTGGGGGAACACCAGGACAGGCAGGGAGGAGGGAAAGGAAAAAATTTGTGAGCCGTCCCTAAGGAATGTCCTGTGCTTGGGAGAGTGTCTGCGGAGAGAGGCAGTGACAGCCTCCTGAGCTGTGCTTGTGAATATGTGGCTGAGAAGCATCTGCAAGGGAGAAAGGCCTCACAGCCTCCCCCATCGCAGGGGAGAAAGCCTTTTGTGTAATGTGTGGAGCCCTGGATCAAAGGCACGAGCCCTGTTTGCGCAGTCCTGGGCTGGAAAAACACCAGCCTGCCTTCTGCATCTCCAAATAGGACAACCTGTTAAACATGATGCCTCTGAAATGTGCTGAGGCAGATGCATCAGTAGGATTTGTTTTATGCAGTGTTGAACACATTGAAATACATGCTGGGAGGAAGCAGCGCGGGAACCTGGAATGCAGATACTCGGTTCTGTTAGGCTGCGTGTGGAACAAGACCCCGCGATGCTGACAGGGAGGATTTGGCTGTTTCCCAGGAATGCCAAGTCTTCATTTCTCCCCACGGCCTGTTGGAAACATGGAGGGGGCAGACAAAGCCCACGGGTGGCACTGCATCCTTCTCTGCCCTGGGCGTCTGGCCCCGTGTGTCATCTACTTACCTAGAGCCATGCCTGCTAATACCCGTGAGGGGTACGAGTGGGTGCACCCTGCCTGTGAGAAACCAGGGGCAACGCGTGGAGAGGCAACATGGAGTGAGAGCAGGGGCTGGAGCCAGCAGCGAGATGTGCTGCTTCCTCTGCTATCCCCTCCCAGGCTTCTCGGGGTGAAGGTGGTCTTTGCCACCCTCAAGCAAGTCCTCCACCTACACAGCACCCAGTGGGTGCAGAGTTGCTTTATTTAGTGCATGTTAGCAAGGCGTTGGGTGCAAGGATAAAATTGTGTTGTGAAAGGGGCTTGGGGAGGCCAGCGTGTACTTATCAGCCCAGCGAAGCAGGCGGCTAGGTTCCACACAGCAGGCAGCTGTTTGCAACAGCAAAGCAGGGGAAATAATCAATGCTCTGTTGATAAATCTGATTTTTTTTATTAGCACCTCTCAGAGCTCTGGCCATCCATCCCCTCACATCCCCAGGGTGCGACCCCAGTTCCTGCAGATCCTGTGAGTTTGGGCTGAGATTGCTCCTTGTTGTTGGACCTAATTCTGCCACCGAGGTAGGGCTGGAAGGTGAAGATGATGACAGGGACGCTGTCTTCACTGGGAACAAGGCTCAAGCTGCGTTAACAGCAAGGCAGCTTTTTTTGTCAGGGGAGGGAAGCGCAGAGATCTGGTGTGGGGTCTGTGTCCCCAGGCTGCTCTCTTTCAAAGATGCTACACAGTCAGATGGACAGACGTTGCAGGAAAAAAAAGCTGTTGAGAAACTGTGTTTTCTGGTCTGTGAAAAGCCATGAGGCCTAGAAAGAGGGAAAAGTAGGTTCCAGACTGGCATGAACTTTTTGTTCTTCTTTCAAGGAAATCTCAAAAGTTGTTGTTTTCTCAAGGCATTTTGATTCAGGGTATGCAAAGTGCTGCGCTTGAATCTGCCTTTTTTATGTATACTCTATTAAGCAGAAAAATGAAGTGCCATTGGAATAAAAACTTGAAAACAATTTCTTCAAATATTACCTGAAATGACATAAGACATTCTCAATATTTTTGCCGAAATTGCATTTTCAGGAGAAAAAAAAAAAAACACAAAAAATGAAAGTCAGCCAGTTATTTGCAGAGCGTCATCTGAAGGAGCAGGAAAGTGTCCGTGTGCACCTGAGTGTTAGTGAAAGGGGCTCCAGCAGCTGCGCGAGGCTCCTGCAGGAGCTTTCTTGCCTTAGCAGGATGGGCACAAACTCCATCCACCGTAAAAGAAGGTCACATCAAGGCAGAACAGTAATTTTTTCCCTCTTTTTCTTGCCCCTTCAGCAGCTTCCCACGTCCTTCTGGATTGCCACCCTTGTTTTCAAAATTCTGCAATGCTTTTTTTGCTGTTACCTTGTAGCTGCTTCTCCCTCTGCCTACACACCCCATCAGCTCTGAGCCTCTCTGAGCATTCATGAGAGTCCTCTTTTCAGTTCTTTTATGCCCTCTATCCGAGATTGTCTTGTTGTCCCTGTAGCATGTTGAAATGCTTGCTGACTTCAATTTTCACCCTTTAGATTGTCATTTTCTCACACTAGGAAATATTTCCTAGTGTTGCCTTTGAATGATGCTACAGAAAATGCGCTGAGTGGTACATCTGTAAGGTGTAAGATCAGAGGAGATGATTAGACTACCTTGCCCAAACTCCTCTATCCATCACAGCTTCTTGAATTTCTTCTAGTTAGAGCTGTATAGAGCGTGACCTGTGCTTCTCCTTGGCTGCAGCATACTTTTGGGAAAGGTCGTCAGGACTAGCCTTTACCATAAAGCTGCTTTGCAGAAGTTGCCTTTCTGAATGCTGAAGGGCTCCAGTCAACACACAGCCAAACCAAAACAGTTTAGCCCTGTGTTTCAACCCATGGGTCACCTCACCTTCCCCTACACAGTCTTCCACAAGGGAGGTGGGTGCCAGGGGGAAAAGCCGTCCCGTTGTGTATGTCCTATGGGCAGCAGCTTGAAGCTGTCACCACATCTGCAGGGTGGGCACAGCATCCTTCTGGATATGAAAACCTGGTGGGATGGGCCATCAAGTGCCTCTCCCATTCCAGAAACATGTTGTGATGGCCGATCAGCCTCATAGAAAAATGTGTCTAGTTTCTCACTGGAGTTTGCTTGGGGTCCTTCTCTGGCCACTGCTGGTTGCTGTGACCTGTTCTCCTGGCTTAAAGGATGTGGTGTGTCTGGAAGCAAGGGGTGACAGCTCTTCTCAGCTGGGCTTGCAGTGATGGAGCGAATGAGTGGAGCAGTTGTGTTGGATGAGGTATAATTTGAAGCTGTGGCACCTCAAAGTTTCTCCACATGTGCTCTCTTCCTTCTGGACATCTGTTTTGGCACTGGGCAAATCTCTTCCTTAGCTCCAGGAATAGCACCCTTGTGGCTTCTGTATCTAAAGGTCTGACATTGAGTCTTCGCAGGGGGCTGCTCTGGAACATTGTATCTCCTGCTAATAAATGAGACGCCACAAGGTCACCTCCTGGAGCAATACTTGGCCTTCTCTCGAGCCTCCCACCTGGGGTAAGTCATCTCCCAGGCCCTCCTTGGTACTCAGCAAACACCAAGCAACCCTCTTCCCTGCCAGGAAAATGAACGAGCCGTGTATAGGGCGTCAGAGAAGCATAAATCTGAATGGGAAGGTATTTTATGAGAGTTGGCTGTCAAAGTGTGGCAATGTTAAGAGGCAGCAGATATTATCCCAGTGAGGTCTGTTGCCTGCCAGCATTCCCAGGTGCTGCACCGGTGACAGCAGCGTGGTGCTTATACCTGGCATTAGATTTCCACGCGGCTTTCACTTAGAAATGGTCCGTGGTTGTACCTTGCGCTGCGTTTCTGCTTCTCTGTGATTGTGGGCAGCACAGACAGTGGGCTGTGCTGGGGGGGGCTGCAGCTGCTGCCCCAGTGGTTCCCACAGCCTCCTGCTCTCCCTCCCACCATCACTGGCCTGGTCCTCACCCACTGCTGGAAACCACAATGGCTTTAACCCTGGGATTGTCACCACCACAAAACAGGAGAGAAGGCAGCAGTCATCCTCTCTTGCCAGCAGCACAGAGGGATGGGAGCAGCACCCAGGGGAGGCCAACGCAACCCCTCCAAAAACTTTGGCAGCTGCTGTGGCATTCCCCTGGGAAAATCAAAGCTGATGGAGACCTGCCCACAGGAAAAGGGCTGCCTGTGCTTTTGTTTTCAGGTACAGGCAGAGGCAGGTGATGCAGGCAAGCTGCCTGTCTTCTGGTACTCAAGAGGAGTGCACACATCTCACACCCTGGTAAGGGAGTCCCCCAGCTGAAAACAGGAGGGACAGAGCACTGGGAAAGGGCAAAAGGGCTGTGGAGAGTGGTGTTGCAAAGGTGTCAGAGCTAATGGGGCGAGGCGGGATTTCCCCTGAACCCCAGGCACCATGCTGGGGCTGGTAATGCTCTCACCCATCTGGAAGTCTGTGAATGACAGTGAGGGGCTGCAACAATAGGAGCTACAGAAGATGAATAACATATAGAAACAGGGCCAGAGCTCGCTCCCAGCCCTGTCCTCTTTGATTTGAGCTGGAAAATTAATGAATAAGCCTCACTCCGAGCCCTCATGAGATACAGGGCTGAGAACGAAAGGTTGCAAGAAAACCAAACCAAGTGCCGCTGCAGACCACAGGCCTCTCAACAAGATGTCACTCATTTTCCTGGGGTGCTTTGCCTAAAAGGCATGCAGCGTATGCCAGCCTGGGTCCTGAAGACCCACTCTCCGTCGAGTAACCCCATTATAACCTCTCTGTAATTCTGGATGGCATGTTTCTGGTTCAGCTCCCAGATACGCTAGTTTTCTATTTATGCTTTTGCTAGAAAGTAAGTGCATCCTCAGTGTCCAGACCAAGTGCATGTCTCATCTCTGGATCTCCTGGGGGTGCTGGTGGCTGGGGAAAGGGCTCTGTGCCTCTTGCTGGGGCTGACAGGGACGGAGGGAGAAACCCATGTGTGTGCAGGAGGGGGATCTGCTGGAACTGCAGCTCACCGGTTGCAGAAGCTGTGGTCCCCAGGGTGGCCTCCCTAAGAGGAGGGGGGCAAACCGCCGCGGCGGAGCCTCGCAGCAGGATTTCCCCCTGTGACCTTAAATGACTGCGCACAGCGTTTATAGTGCTGCCCGCTGTTCTCTGCATGCATGACGAGGTCTTTGTAATTAATTTACACGAGATGCACAGCCAACCGTAGTTACACAGCATACTACAGATTAAATTTAACATCAAAGAGCAATCACAAACATTTCTTGGCATATATAGGCCACCTAGTTTAACATTTCAGCTGTCTCTGTAGTTAACTGCTTCAGCTCCTGGACTAAGCTGGACAGCTGCCAACAGCTGGAAGGGTCCAGCAGGGCAGGAAGAGCATCCACTGCAGACCTCTTCGCCTATGCAGCGCTTTCAGAGCCACGACCATGCAGGCTGACTCCTGGCAATATTCAAAGCGTGACCATGAAGGTGAATATTCAAAGCGTGACCCTCACTAGAGCTGGGGCTGGTGGTTTTCTGCAGGTGTAGCTTCCTTGGTCAGCAGCCGGCCCCTCCTCGGATGTGCTTGTTTCACCAGCTGTGGTCTCCGATACAGCGAGGCTACTGCCAAACAAAGTAGCTCCAAACCAAGTTTTCAGTTGTTCACACGATGTGCAGCATTGCTGTCCACTTCTTGTTGCTCCTGGCCCGCATGTCAGTGCAGCCAAAGGGGGGCTTGCAAATCCTGGCCCAGAATGTGCCCACCTTGTCTCCTCAGCTCAAAAGCTCAAATTCAGGGCTTTCTGCTGGTGATACTGAAGGTTTCGGTGGGGTCCCCTTCCAGTCCTTCTTGCAGTCTCTGACACGGTTGCTACCCTGTCACTGCTACCGCAGCAGCATCTCAGAGGAGCAGCCCCCAGTAGAAGTGGAGGTGGTGCCTTTTCAGCTGGCACCACTGGTGTGCGTCCCCCAAGAAAAGCGCAGCCCACGAGCAGAGCCACCCCTGGCCCGTGGCCGTTTGCTCCAGGCTGCCTAGCTCCTCTTTCCCAGGCCCCCACCACCACTACCTCCACGAGCAATTGGTTTCACTCCCAGATGGAGCCAGGGTGCACACATACATGAGTGGCAAATTTCCTTGTGACAGTGACAGCTTATTAGACAGAAACACAGAAAAATTCATAAACAGTGAACCAAACCCAGGGCTTCTTGAGCAGCTGCACAGTGGGAAAGGGACCAATTGTGCTCACAAGGAGCCAAGACTTAAATAAAAAAATAAATTACCCTTCAGTGACTGGGGTGCACTGGAGCACCACCCTGCAAGCGAAACAGTGCTGGTGAGGAACAGGCTGTGACAGGCTGTCCTGCAGCTGCCTGTGGTACCAGCAGGAAAGATGCTTTCAGGGAAAACATGACAAGTGACTGCGAAATCCCCTGGCCCTGCTCTCCTGCCTCTGCCCCCGCACCCTACTGTGCCCAGTTGGGTCAGTGTGAGTCAAGCAGTGAGGACCCTGCGCAGGAGGAGTCTCTGATGGTGGAGAACGCAGAAGAGGGGAACAGCACTTCGTAAGGAAACCGGGAGTTAGTGGGTGGCTGCTCAGGGTCAGCAGAGTCTAAGGTTGGTCTTGTGTGGCAGCAGCCTGACAGCCCGCTGTGTGCACGGGTACACGATGGGGACACCGCCTGACAGTGCTCAACCAGCCCCTTGCCAAGGAGAGCTGTAACCTGCTGCCCGCAGCCAGATGTTGGGGTCCCACGCCTCTGCTTTGCATCAGGCTGAGGTCAGGCAGTGTTGGCTGAGGCTTGCCAGCTCCCTCTTTCCCTGCTGACTGGGAGCGTCCTACATTACGGCAGCTCGCATTGTAGCTGTAGCATTTGCTTAGTACATGGTGTTCAGCAAAATAAGGGTGGGTAAATGGTACGAGCTCAGTCAGTTTAAACAAGGGAAAGTGGAAAATAGAGACAAAATATTTATGCAGGTTTGCCCTGATGATAGAGCATGGATAAAGCCAAACTCCTCAACCCTTGGTTGATGGGGTTGGCACTGGATGAGAGGTTGTATCTGATCTCCACACCAAAGGGGTGCTCAATCCCTCCTTGCTCCTTCTTCAGTCTCTTCTGCCTCCTTCACCACCAGCATGGAGGACCACTTGATTTTTCTGTCACCAGGAGGTAGCTGCTGGCCTGCCATCCTGCCTGAACTGTTGGACTTTGATGCATTTAGCCGAGAGCACTTGGCATCTAATGGCTGGGTCCCAAAGACACATTGTGAGGTGTGCTCCACCCCCCCCCCCCAACCTGACCTTTTTTCCCATAACCCTGCTCAAGTGATAACCATCAGCGATAGATGTGTCTGGTCCTGA
Source organism: Chlamydotis macqueenii (assembly GCF_036417535.1). Lineage (NCBI taxonomy): Eukaryota > Metazoa > Chordata > Aves > Otidiformes > Otididae > Chlamydotis > Chlamydotis macqueenii. Next base: position 45,206,874 of record NC_141560.1, on the reverse strand, counting down.
TGGTAATGGCAACGTCTGACTCAAAGTGGATTTGGGGGAGACAGATAACAACACAATATCCAAGGGATGGCAATGCACGCCCCTCACCATAGTGCTGGTTAATGTCCAACTCAAGCCAAATTTGGCAGAAACTGATGTCTACAGTCAGTGTGTAAATATGACTATTGGTCAATTGTCTTACTCCATAAACAGTGAGCAGCCCAAGAGCCCTGTGAGCTCTCCTGCATGGCAGCGGGCTGCAAGTTGGGATCTTCCCTTGAGCAGAGAAGCCTCTCAAGGTTACTCTTTGAGGTTGAGAGATTCCTTGCCACAACAGATCCTTGGTTATTGACCAATAGCATGCTAAACTTTGAAATCTTAGTTAAGTGGTATAAAGGATTGACTGTGCACATATAAATCTTCAGACATAAACTGTTCATCAAGCCTGGGTCTAGGATTGGATCCAGCCACACCTAGACTTCTCTCTGAGAAGGAGTTTAGAAAGCAAGGGGGTCCTTTCTGAATCTCATGACTCTACAGGAGGGTCTCCCTGACAGTTTTGCCTGACCTCATCCTCTATGCAGTAAATAAATCAGCGTACCTTGCCATCAAATCTTCTTAAATCGCTGTTGCATTTACCGTTTGCTATCAAACTTCGTAAAATCACAAATTTATCAAAAAAGTATATTGTTGCTTCTCTTGTATAAGTGAAGTGCATCACTCCAATCCATGACACACATTTCCCTTGGAGAGCAGGGCTATGGTGACCATCTAGCAGGATGGAAATGTTCCACTGCCTGCTAGCTATATAAATATAATGCTTGGCACCTTTACATATATACTTTTAATGCCATGAATGCCTTTGCCAATTCCCGTATTTTCCAGTGTGCTGAGTTCTGTTCTCAGTGTATTTTGCCAATCTGCTAAACATGTTTTCAGTCCCATCAGGGTAAACAGAAAGCTTCCTGCATCTGGCCTCTCTGTATCTCTGGGCACTCGGACAGCTGACCTTGTGCCAAAAATATGGCCAGTTCCCGGGGTTCAGCCTTCTCTTGGGCAGCAAGGAGAAAGAGCAGCACTTCTCAGAAGGGCAACTGAAGGGAAATAAACCCCATAAAAGTGGGATTCAAACGCGAGGGTAGATTTAGGGAGAAGCTTGGGAGGCAGGAGCAAGAGTTAATGCTGACAGGAAGCATCTGGCAGGTTCTTCATTTTTAAGTGGCATAGATTTTGTCTTGCCCCTGCCCGTGCCTGCGTCCTCAGCTGCAGGGATACACAGACACCTTTGAAGCAGCAAGTGTAAACAGTAAGTGAACCCATTCATTGTAGCTCTGGACCAAAACTGCCATTCCCTTCTGCGGAAAGAGCCAGTTCAATACCTATTAACCAATTCCATTTTAACTAGGGCTGCGGCAGGATGCTGTGTGTAGTGCTTCTGCTTAATATGTTTTAAGCCTAAGCTATATAAGAAGTAAATAAGAAGCACAAACGATGACAAGTTGCCTTACTTTCTAATCATCAAAATTAACAAAATTAAGCTTTAAATACAAACTAATAATAACAAAAAAAAATAGACTTGAAATGAGGCTTTAGACCTGGCTGTTTCCCATCAACTCTTCCTGAAATTTCTATCTGTAGCCAGAAAGGGCCAGTTTTACCACTGGAGGAGCCTCACCACGAGAGGCTGAGTCTCTGGAGATGTCTGTCATTCAGGATGAGCTCTTGCCCTCACTCCTAGCCTTGACCTAGTACGGACTTGGCCTGAGTTTTAAACACCGTACCTCTGTTCCCCACATAAAGAGCCGGGAGAAGTTAAATCCCATATCAGCTGGCAGCAGGACTGTGGAAAACAACTTTTCTTTTCAGATCTGTGGGTCAGCCCCTAGGCCAGACGCAGCTTGGACGAAGCCATGGGGTGGTCAGATCTGCAGGGGTCCAGGCAGAGCAAGGCTGCGGCTTTGCACACTTTTCCAGTGTATCTGTGTGGTCAGAGAGTCTTTCAACCCTGCTCCAATGTCCACCTTGCTGAGAGGCAAACTGACCTCTGCCCAGGACTTCTAGTAAAATTGCAATGGTATTTTTCCAAAGAAGGGTAAAATATAGTTTCTCTGCGACACTGGGAGGTGAGTAGGGCCAGGTAGCCAAGAAGACAAATGGCATAAAATTTTTTAAAAAGGACTATCAGGGAGATAAGAGCCTGGTTTATGGGAAATACTGGGAACTATTTTAAGTAGCACAATTACAGTCTAGAGCTCTGCCTTTGTGGGAAGGACATATGGGAGAGAATGAGATGCCTGTTATTTCCACCCAAACTTGCTTATCACAAATGTGAGTTCCAGCTTGTGTTTGGGAGTGGTTCTACAAAGGCTGTGCACTCCCGGATTACACTGAAAGTAAGTAGAAGCCAATTAACATGTAGCAGCTTTCCTAGGGTCACAGCTGACAAATCTCACTCTATGAAGAACAATTTTTTAAATGGGGAAATAAAAAACCTCACAAAGTTCACACTCTTTACTCTTAAAGCCCAAAGTTATTTGCCCTGGTAACTTCAGCACAGGCTGGTGGAATCGCATTAGCTTGGACCTAAACTCCTTGTGAAGTCTACGCATATCTTTGTAATGGTTATATTGTCTAAGGTGATTTTCTGAGAGTTTCTTTACCCAGCACGATTTGTACATTAGTGCAGAGCTCTTTCTGATTATACAAATCTATTTCCTGCAACGTGCTTTATTACAGTGCAGCCATTATTGCAGTTTGGCCTTGCACTTCTTTATTCAGCAGAAGCAGCTCTAGCAAACAACCCAAACATCTTCACTTAGCAAAACACCACGTCTGCGTGCTTTTTACTAATCAACGGAGATTTCCGTTGCCCTTTTTGGGTAATAACATGTCAACATATATCCAACCTAGGCCTGCACTGTGGTGGCAGTGACTGCAACAAGTTGTGCACGGGGCTGTGGGCACGTGCCCCCTTCCAGCATTACTGATGCTGTACGGTCAGACCCACAGCCACGTGTGCCTCTCAGTGGGTGTAGGGGTGAAGGCTGCAGAGCATCCCCCTCAGAATGGAAAGGCTGTCGGAGGCATGCTTGGTGCCAGCAAGGTAGTGTTAAAAAAACCCCAACAAAAGCCCCTGTCTCGAGGTCTCAGCCATTTCCAGTCAATCCTGAGCAGGACAGGGTTAGCGATAATTGTACAAACTGTCCATCCACTTGGTGATTTGACACAAGAGAGTAGAGATTTGGAGGCAGGAGCCCAGCAACAGCGCTAACATTGAGGCTGCTGCTCAGGGCAACTCCTGCAAGACATTCCTGCTCTTGCCCAAGGATGATTTGGAAAGGAGAGTCCAACTGCATACAGAGGGTACGGCAGGACATGTGCCACGCCCAGGACCCTGCATTCAATTTTGCAATTTTGTTTTCCCCTCTTCTTTTGGTGGGTTTTAATGTTACCTGCAAATGTGCCCTTAGGTGGACTTGTACCAACGAAATGACCCCTGTGATTTTAAAGATCTTCATTTAATTGGCCAAAAAAAGCCTCTAGGCATTCAAGAGAGCCTTTGCCTGGGTTATAACAAACAACAGTCACCATGGTATTTTAAGCTGCCTAAGGCAATGTGTACCTTAAGGTAAAAGATGAGTGTTTTGAACTGTGTTCATGGACATTTGTTAAGCCTCACATACTTACACCCCACATGCCCAGCGTAAACACTGGATTTGTATTTTACAGACATATGAGCTCATTAGGACTGACCTAAACCTCCTAGTGCAAGTGACTGCCAGGTTCCCCAAGGGGACAGCAAGGGGAATGGCAATGAATTAGTTAAAGCCTACCTACTTGAACCCTATAAAAGGAGTTTTGGAGGAGTTTGATGAGATCTAAGCTCACGTGTTGCTTTTCCACATTGTGTTGCTTTTGGCGATACGGTACCCCAGGCCTTCTCAACCCAGCCACGTTGGCAGAAGAGGCTGTGGGGTTGTCCCCTAGACCAGACCACCAAAAAGAGCCTTTTTGCTCACACTAAACTAAGGATAAAGTGCTGCTGGATGGGCTGGATGGTTCCAGCACCTCACAGCTGGGCTCACCGCTTGGGGTCAAACCAAGCAAGGGTGTGGGCAGGGCCACATCTCTGGGGGTAGGGCAAAAAGGAGGGGAACAGGGACACAGCAGCAGAGTGTCCCTGTTCTTCTCAGAGTGGCAAACAGCTAGATTTTCTCCATTGCATCTGAAACTGCCTTCTGAAGAAACCAGCACTTGTGGCAAACCCCAGCAAATGGTGTCATAGATGAACTTGGGCATGTTCCAGGATGTTTACTCTCCGGGATAAGAAGATGACTGGTTTTTCCCCTAAAACCAGAGAACAGGAGTCAGGACAAACAATAAAGACCAGCTTGAATTCCAATGAGTCCTTGACTTTTAGAAAACATAGGTTGCATCTGCTTTTTCCCATGATACAAGAAAGAAACTAATTTAATTCCACTTGTACTGAGGCATAAGATTAGATGGGACTAAATATGTGTGTGGGCTGTTTATTAGCAAATGGAAGCGAACAGTGAAGGAAAACAAACAAGCTTGTTTTAGGGAGACGTTGTCACTGTATCACCGGTCACGAGGTCCCTAAGGGAAAGCAGGCAAGTTTCTAATTGGACTTACACGGCAATGAGCAGCTGGCGAAGATCCCTGCTCAAGAGTAGGAGAGTTGTGAAATTCAGCTTCATTGAAAAATCGTGCCGTTTTGCCTAGTGATAGCAACATCTAAGTATTTTGTACAAGCATTATTCATTTTGAGAATCAGTTTCCCAGTGGTTGGTGGGACTGCTAGCACAGCTGGATGGGTGGCTGGGTAGGGAGAGTTCAGAGTGTTCAGCTGGTTAAAATATTACCCTTATAAAGTAAAAAAAGAATGGGTTCATTTCCAGGCAGTTCAGCTGTTGACTGCAAAGGAATCCCTTATTTTTGCAGGGTGGGCACTTTGGCCACTCGGACTGCACCATCACTTGAGTGTGCGGCACAAGGGGGCTGCACTGCTGGGTGAAGGTGTGAAGGATGGAGGAAGGCAGCTCTGATCTTGCTCAGTTTAGGCTGCTGAGGAGGTTTACCCTTGGGATGTTTTCAGGCATTTAGCAGTGGGTTAAAGTGCTCTGGCTGGGAGAATGACTGCCCCCAACCATCTCCCCCTCCGCTCTTCTGCAGACCAACTCTCTGGTGACAGGGACACTTGTGTGGCTCATGAGCCACCTTTGAGCAGCAATGCCTTGTTCCAGCAAAGCAGACTCACTTAATTTGTCTTACAAATTATATTCATACAACCCAATATGATTTTGATATTTTCCATTAACATGTAACTATGGTCTAAAGTCTGCATGCATGATGCTTTAGAAGACCTTTTCTTCCAGCTAATATGCTATCCATGCTGCCATTCCCATCTTGTATTTGAGAATTTGATCATTCCTTCCCGAGTATACTACTTTGCATTTATCTTTATTGAAGTGCCTCCTGTTATTTTCAGACTATTTCTTTAACTTATCAAAACCATTTTGAATTCCAGTCTTATCAAATGTGCCTGCAGTCCCTCCCAGATTAATACCACCTGCAAATTTAATAAGTATGTTCTCATTCCATCATCTAAGCCATTAATGAAAACATTGAATAACATCTGCTACAGGAATGATCACTGCAAAATCTCAGCTGATGAATCATTCCAACTTGACAATTAAATGTGAGCAGTTTTAAGCTACCCTTATAGTTAGTCTATAGAAGCTGCCTTTGGGCCATGCTTCCCTAACTTGTTTATGAGCATGTCATATAAGACTGGTGTCATAAACCTTACTGAAGGGAAGATGCATGACATTGACTGCTCCTGCCTCGTCCACAAACCCAATTACCCTGTCAAGAAGGAAATTGGATTGTGTTGACACGATTTATTCTTGACGGATTCCTATTAACTTCAACTTATCTTTTAGGTGCTTGCAAAAATTTTGTTTGATTATTTGTTTCAGGATTTTTTTCAGAAACAGAAGTTCAGCTCATGGCTCCATAATTTTCTGACTCAAATCACTTTGTCCCTTTATTCAAATGAAAGGCTGTTTCTCTGTCTGGGGGCAGGATTTGCAAAAGTTCTCCATGGTGGCTGTTATCATCAGAGATTAGCCTTAGGTCAGTGTTTCTTTTGGGCTTTTGAAAAATCTCTTCTCCATCTGCTCAAAAGACTATGAAAACCAGGAAAGATGCTGTTCCTGTGCTGTCTTTCTTCAATGCTACCCATTTTTGTGGTATGCAAAACAAGAGGACTTCTCCCCTGCACTCTGAGTGCCAGGTAATGCCTACTGCTGTACCAGGAATAGAGATGCTCTGCTGCAAATGTATCAAGCCCACTCATTCACCCACCGCTGTGTTACGAATGTGTGCTGCACATTGGCGAGCTCACCAGCTGCGCTCAGGTTCAGCAGAAGCCCATTAGTCTGATTTTAGAATAACTTACTTATCGGTTAGCTTCCTCTAAAGAGAACTCCGGTGCTGAGAATTAGCAATGGATGATGCCACTTGCATCTCTCAGGAGGACAATGAGACCAATTAACAGCACTGCAATACCGCCAAGTATTATGATGCTTATTTTTCATATAAAGGGTCAAAGGGCTTCAGGTGGCTGTGAAAGCGAGTTTCTCTGTTCTCCCTCACCCTCCCACTCCCCACTGCATTTTAATCCATGGTAGAAGCGGAGTGCGTGTCCATGCTGAGAGAACTGGGAAGCCACCATCCCTTTGCAGCCTCTCTCTGCCTTCCCTGTCTGTTCTGGGCAGGAGATTTGCAACGTGGCCACCAAACCCTACTCACACCTCTTCATCTTGGTGGTGCCAGATGTGGCTAGAGCTACTGTGTCACGGGGATGCCCGTGCTCAGTCTGGGTGCCCAGGAGTGGTCCTGCAAGAGCAGAGGTCTGAACCTGGCTCCACTCCTCCCTGGGACAGCTGCCCACAGTGACCATGACCTTCTGCAGCAAACTTCAGCGTGGCACTAGTAACCCTGAAATAAGGGTTTAACCTTCAGAGGCAGCTACCAATAACCAATGGCCTTCAAACACAGCCTGACATGAGGAAGCTGGTGTGGCCGTGGGGCAGAGAGTAACCGTATCACAAGAAATCTATCCTTAAGGCACAGCGTACATCAGGCCTCTAAAATAAATGTTGTGTGGGAAGAGAGGAGCAGCGGGGAAGGAAAGCAGATGTGCACAGTTGAGAGGTCAGCCTGCTATGTGCATGAGTCCATCTGAAAACCTTTCATACTAGATGTGCCTTGAGGAAAGTCGGTTTACGAGAGGAGCTTCAGGCGCAGTCAATGGCATATATGAACAACGGTCCAGACGCCATCGCTGAAATGAAAGCCTTTGTCAGTCAGCACTGTTAAGACTCATGCAGCTGGGCAGCTCTGGGGTTAGACACTGAGAAGCCTCTGGCAGATGGGGAGGCCAGCCTCTTCTTCTAACCCCTCCCCAGCCTGACAGATTGGGGCATGAAAGGGAGCCGCTGCTGTGGACTGAATGGCTGGAGCAGGCAACGACTACAGGCAGCCGCAGGGGGGGATAACACCCCAGGGATTGCTGGAGCAAAATCTCCTTGTTCCCCAATGCTGGTGGCACGGCAGGTGGTACAGCAGGATGAAAGTGCCAGCGTGGGCTTACTGCTGAGCATCCCTGCCGCTGTGCCCACCCACACGTCCGTGCTGCCACCTGGGGAGCTTGGTTCAGGGCTTTTCCATCCGACAGCCATGGAAAAGGAAGCGGCTGTCAAAGCCACAGAGCACGCAGTTGGGACTAGGTGACCAAAATCACAGGGATAGGCCCATTTCCACCTCTTGTCTAAGTGGGCCTCTTTGGCTGGCCTTAAATGATTAGCAAGTGGATGAGAGGAGGAATCATCTTGTTCAAAAGCCCATCGTAGCACAGTTCTTCTCCCTGCCTCCACAGTCCTGGGAGGCAGCAAGGACAGCAGCAGACATGGGGGTGTGGTGCATGGGGGCCATCTATTTTGTGTTACAGGGGCTTGGTACCTGCTCTTCACTGGGTGGCAAGGGTACCTCCCCCCCCACTACCAGGATGTGCAAAACTGGTCCTGTTTGGGAGGGCTGGATACAGGATGGGAAAGGGCTGTGCAGGCAGAGAGGCTGGAAAGGAAGACTGCTTTGGGAGAGGCAGGATGGATGCAGAGAAAGGTCTGGCAAAGTCCAAGACCAGTCACAGCTGGTATGTTAATTGGGGGCTGAGAAGCAGGAGCTGGGGGAGAAGCCGTGGGTGACAGAGGCCAGCAGGAGGTGAGGAAGAGGGAAAAGTGGGGGGACAGGCATTGTGCCATTTGGATTTAGACTTTTTGGGGTACCTTGAGTTATCCCATCCACCTTCCAGCGACGCCTGTGAAAGCCGTGCACTCTGGGGCCGGCACTGCTGAGCCCCGTTGGGGTGTGTGCTGGAGGGGGTCACCCTCTAACCACAACTGCAATTACTGCTGGTGATAAATGGATTTTCTGCACTTAACTAAAGCTCTATTCAGTTGATATGAATCGGATCCAATAAATGATTCCAAATTAATTTGAGCAACAGCCTCTGTTTGAAAAGTCCAGTTAGTGAGAGAGCGTTGTATCCGAAGGGTGGCGGGTGGGTGGAGGAGGGGGCTGTGTTGAGCACAATGGTCTCTCAGTGTCATATTCTGCACAGAGGGGATTTTTATTTATTTTTCTCCTTTTTCATTCTGGGATGACACAAAGGAGGAGAAAATAACTCGTTTTCTACCCCCGGACTGAAATTGAATGTTGCAGCTGTGCAAGCAGCACCCGCCCTGATTTGTCTGAGAGAAAGGGCTCCGTTAAATGAGGGGAGGCTCCCAGCAGCCAACAAATTATATTACAAGGGAAGAAAGATTCAAGCCTCTCTTCGTTTACTGAGCGGCATTAACCCTTCTGCCTGCTGCTTTGTTTGCTGGCTGGAAGATGTCCCCAGGCAGGGTCCCTGGATGAGCTGGCAGCGACCTCCTCCTGGTGCAGCTTCTCCGCGTGAGTCAGGTCGGAGGGGCACCTACAACCTCCAAATAACCCCAGCATCTGCCGTGCTGCCTCATTAGGGGGCTGAGAGCTAACGCTGCGTGGCCAGCCCCTGCGTGCCCTACATTGGTAATTAGCTTTCCAAGGGGAGGGCTGGGACCAGCTGAAAGGGAAAGAAGATTCATTACCAGCAGTGGAGAGGGAAGGGGTTTCTGTCCGTTGCTAACCATGCTGGCTTCCCCTAGGATCTGCCTTTAAGATCTTCCTTTTGATTTTCTTTGGCTAAGCAGTAAGCTGAGATATAGAGCTAATTTATCTCCCGACACTTTCAGTTCTGTCTTTGCCATACAATGGGGTATGAGATATGAGATGCGATGCTTACGGATTCGTTGGATGATTCAGTGGACCCTGGTATATCTGCGGGGGAAAGTGTAAAGGAGGTGAATATTTCTAATGAGTAGATAATGACTCCAAGGCGAGGATACAGAGAGATGTGGGATCCTGGGCTGGAGAAGAACCTCCCAGGCCCCCCATATCACAGAAAAGAACTGAACAAAAAGAAAAGAAAAAAGAGTTAAAAATCAAACTAAAAACTGAAACTACATAAATGCTTACAAATGAAAATAAATGAAGATATTCTGTAGTTTAAAAAAATGAATGCGGGTATTGAAAAGTAAAATGCAGAGAGGCATGCATTATGGAAATAAACAGAATGGGTCAGGATTAAAATAGGTAAATATTGAGAGCATGCAATGTCTAACATTTACTGATCAAAAGAGCAGGAAGGGATTCAGACCCAAGCAGCAATGATAAAAGAACATTTTAGGGAACAGCAGCCCTTCCTTCCCCAGCCAATTAAGCAGCTGTAGCTGCAGAATGGGACAGTCAATGACAGGGAAACACGCAAGGAAGAGGAAAGTGAAGCGACCAAATGAGATGAAGGATCAGGCGTATTTGAACTTAATTGTTACTTGAATTAATTAAATACATCCAACTTTTAGGTCAGATCTTAATGTTTTTGTTTTCCATTTTATTCTCCTTGGAGAGTAGTTACGCAAGTCAGTGTAAGGGTAATGGCTTGCAAGTCTGAAGTAGTCATCCAGAGTCCTCCAGCGGCTGAGATGCTGGGTCCCTCCCCCCTTCACCCCAGCCTGCGCCTGTGCGAGTTGTTGCCCAAGGGGCTCTTCTGGGCTGTGAGCTCTTCCTATTGTCTATGCAGCCTCCGAGCTGGAACTGGAACAGCGAATCGTAAGAATTACTGGTTTGAGAGAGTATATTTGTCTTCTGTGAGAGTTAACGTGTCCTCTTGGATTCAGGGAATGCAATTACATATCTGTGTGCAATGAGGAGGGTTGATGCTTGTACTGGAAATGGGGGAAATCACAATAACAGGACTGAATTAAATAAAATTGCTCTGATTTTTGATTTATGAAAGGGAGAACAGCATTCCTCATATATCACTCCCTTCAGGAATCCTGAGCCTTCCACCCTGTTCGGTGAAGTGTGTGAGGGATTAAAGAACTTTGCCACTATACAGAAGATTATTCTCCTTCTTTAAAGGAGAGAAAAACAAAATCCAGATGCACCTTCTCTGACAAGAATTGAGCGGGACATGTTGAGATGGTCTCTGCTGTGATTTATATGCATCAATCATATCTGAGGGGGAGTATGAAAAACATTTGCCAAGAAGTGACTGTGGCACGTCTGCCTCCCTCCTCGTTGTTGATCCCATGGGCAGAGAGGTTTTGCCATTAGCCTCTTCAGCTTCCTAGCCTCCCTCTCAGGGGCTGACTTCAGGCAGGGACAGTGCAAGGCAGGGGTCTGACTCCTCCAAGGAGGAACCTCCACGGTCACTCCAGGCCACTTCTCTAGCTGGGTAGAGGGGAAACCTCTCAGTGCATCACAGGCCTCAAAACACCCCCTGACAGAATGAGAGCTTCATTGCACGTGACCAGCCTCCTTGGTGACCCAGATTTGCATGTGTGACAGAAGGGAATATTTTATTCATAGGAAGCATATATGAGACCCCAAAAAAACAACCCCTTAGCAGCAGTAGGCCACTGTAACACACCAGAGATTTCTTGCACCTTATTACTACCAGTTTAAGCAGTTTGTTAAACAGGGACTTAAAGAAAACATTAATGTCTGTCTGTAGCCTAAACTTTCCAAGGACACGGAAGCAATAGCTCAGATGAAAATCAGAGTTAGTTCCTGGCTCTCATAATTAGGGATCCCAGCATGGACTGAGGGACCACGGCTGCACCAGCTCCATCGCAAGCCCATGGTATGCAGCACTTCACAGCGATTGCCCAGCATGCTGCCAAACCTGGCCCATGCCCCCAAAATAATGTGAACATCATAAGTAGATGCATTGCATGCTCTAGAAACACCACAATAAATACATCTAGAGCACCAGTGCCTCTTATTTCTGCTCATCCAACCCCTTATTCCAATGCTTTTTCCCCACAAAACTAAAGTGAGGGGAGCTAGGTGTTCAAGCAAGGGTGCTTTTATGTTCCCCACACCCCCTGCACTGAAGTAGGACACGTTGTTTTAAGAGCTCTGGATTACTCTGGTCATGACAGGAGGGTCTTGGAGGAGCACTGGGGAAGGTCAGACCCTTTTTAGGCTCCATGTCATGAGAATTGTCACAGAGGGACCCAGTGGTCCTCCAGTACAAAAAGATGAGATGGATTATCTGACAGGAATAATATGTGTGTTTTCTTAGAGTGACAGAAGAATCCCCATTTTTAACTCATTTAGTCACAGGCTATCTGATATTTTCACCTAAGTCCAGGCCATGGTGCCAGGCCAGATGTCAATTCTCCTTGCGGCACCCACCAAGGTGATTACTGAGCAATATCCTGAGCTGCCTAATCATGGTAATAAGCCCTCAGTAGTACTGAATACCTTGATAGGTACAACCTTTCAAGGCCAATTTGTGGTTCTAAACTATCTGTCAAAAAAAGTGAAATTCCAACAAATTTCATGTGGTTCCCTCCCTGAGAAAGTTTTGATGGCATGAAGGCATCATTCTGGGTGAATGTCATGTTGTTGCTCTTTTTTAATACTAAGGGAATTTACACATCAAAGTATCGGTCATCCCAATCCCAGGTTCGTAGTGTCACAGCCGTAGGGATGGCTGTTTTGTCACAGAGAGAAGTGTAACACCAGGGTTGAGAGCGAGCAGTAAGAAGAACCGAATGCTGTAAAAAATGTGGGTCTGGTTTTGAGATCAGTAATGCTGTACATAAAATCACCATGTCATCAGGTGTCCCGGCATGGCATGTTTTCCACAAATTGCTGTATTGCCCTGACTTACGCTTTAAGGGTCATCCAGGAAACCCTCCTGGAGACAAGAAGCCAAAATCTTAGGCAAGACTCTGTGTTACCCCATTAAGATGTGTGGTTCCCCTCTTCCTGGACTCTAGATCATCCTAGCTCAGCTCTCATGCAGTGTGAGAAAGCGGCATGTCCTCAGGCCTCTGGAGAATATGATGTTGGGAGGAAAATGAAGTGCAAATAAGGATGTTAGGATTAAAAAGCTGAAGCCAATGTTTGTCTTGAATTCAACTCCATCTCCAAGGCTGCTAGTGAGTTGTCCTGCACAGTTTCTGCCTTGGCCATTAGAGAGGAGAGTGTTTAGAGGGAAGGAGATGTGTTATTGTTTCCACAGAGATATGATCCAGGCTGCCTGGCTCAGCCACTGCGGCTTTTTTTGCATCCAATATTAAACATGCAGAGACCATCTCAGGCCAAGCACGCAGCACCCCAATCCAGCCCTGATGCTGTGTTGCAAACCTTGCCATCCACCTCTAGGGATGAAGCTCTGCTGTGTCTGAGGAGCGTGGACATTAGGACCCTTCTCATGGCTGCTACTACTCTGTTAACCAGACAGTGCCAGCCTGAAACCAATGCTTCTCTTAGGAGAAGGAATACAGAAAACATGGTGAGACATTTGGACAAGTCTGAGGATGCAGACCCAGCAGCTTTGGGTTCCTGTATCACGTTAGCCAAAAATTTGCAATGTAACAGGTTGCAGGTTGGCATTTGTATAATTTGCAGACAGGAGATTCAAAGAGGATCTTTCCCGTCTTCACCAGCTCCATCCCCAGAGCTGACTGTCTCTTTCTATGCCAGGTCTTCACTTCCATCCCTACGTGGTGTGCTCTTAGGGCCAAGGAGAGCTGTCCTTTGCCCATCTTCCCTCCTGAGCTGAGGCATGGTCTGTGCAGCTGGCTTGTGCATGATTGCTTGAGTCAGGTCAGTAGCTCAGCTCCCTCCCTCACCATAATATCCTGTTGTTGCTGTGCCTTTATATTTGTGTTTGTTTTCCTGGAGGCATTGCCTTCAGTACCTGTTTCTGTTGGCTACACAAGCCCCCTCTGTTGGCTGCCTGATCCCATTTTGGTTCCCACATAAACTCTAGGAAACAAGTCTGTGCTGCTGCTATTTGCATGGATTCACTTGCCGTCCTCTGGAGACATGACCACATGTGGCAATGAATGCCACCAACCAGCCCCTGCCCAGGCATCCCAATCGCCACGCACGTTGGGAAACCCCATTCCTGGTCCCTTCATCCATCAACACCTGCTCAAGAGCTTACAACAAACCAGCCAGAGTCAGAGCCAGAGATAAAGATGATTCAGCCTTTTGCAGATATCTGAAGTGTGAAATTGGGATGATCGTATATTATATGTGAAGCAATGAGCAAGAACTTTTGTGGAGGGAGAGGTAGTACCTGTCATGAGCATCACTCCTACAGCTGGGAAAAAGAAACAAGCCTTTTCAGGGAGTTTTAAATTTTGAACACAGATCTAATAGGCATGTTCATGTGTATCTATTTCGATATATTAAGGAAGATGTCAGAGGATGCCCATTAATTTCAGTGTGTTGGGCTTTTTTCTGGGGGGATGTAAAAACTGGGAAGTTATTATAACCTGGCCCTTCCTGGTGTCATTCAACCTGACGAACCACATCATGTCTGGGCAGCTTCACATAAACACCGCTGAGTCAAACCAGAGATTATATTTGGTCTCTAACAAGTCTGTCTCATTTTCTAATTTTGTAACATGAGCTACACTGGTGCATAAGTGGGAAGAAAATCTGATGAGTATATAAACAAAATAGGGAATATGAGTCAGATCCAGCACTAAGTCACTGGAAACAAGCCACGTACTCTCAGGATTGTGATTGTGGGGATCAGCAAGTTTTGGTGGGCCCTGTGCTGGGGGTATGGCTAGTAGAGAAGAAGACCTCGGGTCTCACATGTTCGTCAAAAGAGTCGAAGTCTCAGGCCAGTGTGATCACGAGAAGAAGGCTTTGCCCTGCAGCGGTCTGTGCCTAGTGTATGGGAAGAAGGACAATAAATATATCACCTTTTCAAAAATCTAACACTGGCTTTTTCTTTCTCCTCCCACAAAATGCCCTTTGTGGAACATTCAGTCACGAGCCTCACTAATTGGCTTCATCTCGAGGATAAAGATTTCCTTTCTAGAATCAGTTGGCAAATATACTCCTGGATTTGCCTCTCTAAATTGGACAAGCAGCCCTTCCCTTTCCTCAAGTTATTGGGCATTTAAGTTCTCCTACTTAGCCTTGAGAGTTTTAACAGCTCTTAGAGGCTTTTTATTCTGAAGGAGAAGTAATGCTACAGGGCACTTTAATTAAGAGGAGATAATAACCCAGTAAGAACTAAAGCCGGATCCCACTCTTGCCTCCAGTCCAGCTAATGACCGACCATCCCCCTCAGTCATGCCTGCAGGAAGGAAGTCCCAGTGTCTGGAAAGTGGCAGACGAGGGGTCCTGAGTTCACGGTGGTGAGAGCATCGTTGGCAAATTAATCTCAGTTTCTTGGCTTCCTGCTGAAAATTGCAATCGAAACTTTTGTATGTTGTTGCTGCTTGGCTGATTCTTCTCCCTGACACTTCCCGGTCCTTTTTTTTTTTTTTTTTTCCTTAACAATCTTTGGTTTTTGCAGAGAAAAATCCTCTTTTGGCACCTGTAACTGTTGCAAAAAATACTGAGTAACAATTTTTTAATCCAGACAGCTGATCAGGACAGTTTAATTTGTGCTGTTTCTGTAGGCCTGTATACAAAATTTTTGGCATACCTTTGCCCTTTTGAATGAATACAGCTGGAGGTGCACAGGTTTTTCATTAACAACTGCACATGAATTCAGATTAGATAAAGCCGATTTCAAGCTTTGTTCAGCCATTGCTGTCAGTCCTGATCATCTAGCTGTAAGTTGTTCAGGAGCATTATTTCAGGCATGTCTTCAATAAATGTGATAATTTTCTATTAATCTGTTTGTTCTTAATGATATAAAGCCAAAGTCTGCTATGAGGCATAGACCACCAAGCTGAATGGGTCAAAAGCATAAGCCTGTTGATTGTGCAGGAAAACAGCATATTTGAAGGATTGTAGATGAGTGACTAGAACATCCAAACCCCAGCGTGGCTATCAAACATGACTCCTGCAGTACAGGAGCATTTTGTCCTCCCTTTGGCTCGAAGAAGGTGATAAAAGGTAAAAGGCATTTGAACCAAAGTCCTATCCATCCCTAAGCCAAGAGGCGCCTCTGGCTTCCTGGGCTGAGGACAGCAGATCTCATTCAGTGCCTGGAGTGGAGAAAGCAAAACTGAATATTGTCTGTCATGTCATTGCCTTTGTGCTTTGTGGCCTCAGCCTCACAAAGCCCATTTCAAGGAGCACATTGGGACCTCTTGCCCATCACTGCCACCCTTGAGACATTGTTGAACTCTATTCCAGAAGACTCTAAGCAGACACTGAGCCCATCAGCTGTTTCCCCTGGCTCAGTGTACAGTCCTTTCAGACTGCTCTTTTATTAGTTTGTGGCTGTTGCTATCTCTCCAGTGAACAGGGCTTCTTTTAGTATGAAACCAATATCAGCAGTGACAGTTGTGATTACCGTCCTCACTTCTTTTGATTATTTGTATTACTGCACTATTTATTCATCTGTCATGGCTTGCTGATAGAGTATTCACCTCTGTTTTGGGTCAAGTCTGCCTATCTTCAGTCCTCCATGATTGTCACAATGTATCTTAAACCAAACTTGAAACATGTAATGGTAGTTGAAGTACTTCTTTGAAATCACTCTTGTTGTGTTAGTCTTATTCCACAGAGTAAATTAGAAGAAAGAAAAATCACCAAATCCCAGAGCTAATACAATTCCTCTGGTAGTTAGAATTTGAAAGCTAAGCAATTAGAATAACCAACACAGATGTCTCTAACAAAAGTTCGATTGACTTTGTCTAGCTTAGCTCTACAATGCAAAGAGTTAAAAACAGATGTTCTTCTTGAGTTAGGTGCAAGAAATTCTAGTTAGGGGGTCCTCTGTGTACCCCGTAGAGCCCATGCTGTTATGTTACAACAGGAGTATGGAGACTCTGTCAGAGTTGCTCAAGGATGAAGATGATGAACAACAGGGTGGGACTGTTGCAGACAAGGATGCTCCATGATCCTGCTCTTCTGTTTGTTGCTCTTCACAAAAATGTGTGAAAAAAATAGATAAGAAATGCTAAGAAGGGCAAAGAGAAAGCCACCTAGACAGCAAGGAATGAAGAGAAACATAAGAAGGAGAAGAGGAAGCTAGACTTGCAAAATCTGAGTTGTGTGTTGTAGAGTGATTACATAGCGTGAGGAGAGAGACTTGGTGGGAGATTATAAACACTTCACAACAGCAGCAGTGAAGGGGGGAATTAGTCACACCCACAGAAGACAGTAAAAGGAAAGGAAAGAACCGATGCTAAGGAAGGATTGGTTTTGCAGCCTCCCCAGGAGCAGGACAGCATGATGGAGGCCTCCTCGCCAGCCTGTCAGACATGCCAAGTGTGATCGGCCAGCATAGCCCCAGGATGCTCCCAGCAGCTCTCCTCGCTATAGTGGCACTGGCAGCGCGCGTGGCTCAGTTACTGACTGGGAATCGTTGGAGACGCAGGGACAATCTCTCTGTAATTGCATTCTGTGTTGCAGGGAAAGCTGCTTCCCTCCCAATAAACCTGCATGCAGCTGAGGGTAAACAGAGATAAAGGAGATTATCTGCCTCCAATTTAGGGAATACAGAGTTAACAGACTCCTTGTATATACTCAGCAGGTAGGTTTATCCACTTTTTATTTGTACTACACTGTTTACAACAGTGCAGTGGTGCTCCCCAGGACATGCCCTGGCGCTCTGCCCAGAGAAGGCCAATCCATCCATCATTTATCTGCCACACTACATGGAGATTTTGCCTTGGCCTGACAAGGTGTATCAGCCACAAACAAACCCAGTAGTAGCCCGAGCAATTCTTCTTTTCTCTTTCCCTTTGTCAAATGAATATGCCCCAACATCCATGTTGCAAATAAACTCCAAAATCCAAAGATTGTGTCAGCACCATCTTCTGCACCAGAGAGTGGCCTCATTTGTAGATCAGTTTGGCAACTCTATTAAAACTCTTTTTTGTAGCCAGAGGTATTTCCTAGAGAAGCATGGCAGCGTCTGTAACCAGTCACTTGTTTGTACCCTGCTAACACGCTGGCTGGCACTGTATGATCTGATCTTAGCATGCGTGGAGCTCAGATGCAATAAAACCAGAGCACGGAGTAACATTTGCCACTTGCTATGAGGAACAGAGGGAAGACGAGAGGCGAAGCCCCCTGAGCCATACTCGCTTCTCTGATGGAGAGCTGCTGGCTGAGCTGTGAAGCAAGGGGGTACCTGTAATTCACGGCACTCTGATACCACTCGCTGTCTGCCAGCACAAAACAATGGTAAAGTGCTTCAATGATGACTTAGCATCTTCTGAAAATAAGTGTAAATACATGAGGTAAGGCAATCTCAGTCCCCCACAGCATGGCTTTATTAACATTTATTGCATACATCCAAAAGACGAAATTGAATTCCTCTGAGAAAAAAGGATGATATTGCTGTGATGTTTTTATGAGTGGAATTAGTCAGCTACTTACTTGTAGGCAACAAATGTTTTAGTGTTTAAGCATGAATATTAGTGCTTTGGGTTTGATTTTTTTGGAGGGGAGAAAAAAGTCACTCTCTTAGCTGATGAGCACCAAAACCACTAGTTGCTTGTGAAAATGGATCCTCCCTCTCTACATCTTTGACATTTAAAAAAATATATACCAAATTCCTTATGACATTGCTGTCATCTGTATCCACTGAACAGGGTACCTTTGCCCCTGGAAATGAAGAAGTCTTTCCATTTGACTGGTGGGGGAGCAGCTCAGCCCCATGGCTCTTCTTATGAGAGCAAAGACAGGCCTGCAAGTAAGACTGTAGGTCCTACTTTTTCAGCACATCCATTAGTGACAATGTAGAGCTGCTCTTGGTAGTAGCAAAAATTTTCGAAACTTCAGAGCAAGGTTTATATCATATAATAAGTCCCAAGTGGTCTTAAGTGGCAGTTTTGGGACGTTGCTGCATCACATCCGTTCTACTACGACACTAGTGGGCAGGTAAGGAAAAGACATTTTTCATGCAGTTCCTTGCTCTTTCTTCATAATTTCTAAGTGGTGAGTGGTGAATGTGTGCTCAAGTCGTATTTAAAGAGACTGGTCTTTGACTCATCTTGCTTCACTGGAAGGTCCCTTCCCCACCCCCAAAGCTCTAGGTGCGAGAAGTAATGAACCATTTACTGACCTGCTACTGAAAGGTGTATTGATTTCCACTAGACAGTCCTATTCATGCTCCTGATTGTATGTCTTTCCTCTCCTTTGAATTAGAGTCTGGCCTGAAGCCATATGACAATAAGCAATGGAAAATGTTCCAAGAATAGATAGATTACTGTTTCCCCTTTGTCAAACATTGCCACATGAGGAACAGACAAGTTGAAAGTAGCAGCAAATTATGCAAAATGCTTGAACAAGAATTACAAGATGTGCCCAGATAATGATATGTATTTTTGTTTGCAGTCTTATTCAACTATAGTGCATTAAAATGAGCCTTCTGTGATCCTTTTCATCTTAGGACAGGGTCTTTCTTGGCATGATAATCAGCCCAGCCCCACCATGCTCCACCACAGATCCCATGATCTAACCCTGATCTAACCGTCTCAGCTCTAGCTGAGGCCACAGAGCACAGCGAAAGAGGCTGGGGAATATTTTGGTTGGACCAAAGACAATGTGCAATGTGCTCTCTCATTTTTATTACTGTTATTATTCTCAGTCATGTGGTAGAGATCTGACAGCCAGATCTGATGTTATCTAGCCTGAACTGCTTGCACATAGCACAGATTTCTTTCCTATCCCTGTATGAATGAATTTTAATCCCTGAGGGATTTTGGAATTGGCTCTACTGACATAAAAAAATAGGAGCATTCCTGGGACAGGTGCCATTATAATTAGGTAGACAAATCTTCAGAGGGATAGAGGAAAATTATCCGCTCCTATAGATAAGAAATGGGACAAGAAGAATTTCATATACATTTATGGCAGATAAGAAAAGTGAGCCTACAGTTCCTAATCCCATGCTGTTGCTTTAAATATGGGCTCAGCATGATCCTTCTCCATAAATGCACGGTATAAAATGGAATTTGTATGAAAATAAATGAGTATGAGTGTGTGTGCATGCGTGTGTACACACATGTGTGTACACGAAGCCAGAGAAGAGTTTCAGCTCTGTTCACGTCCAGATCAGCCCCTTGATGCCTAAACCATTTCCTCTCTGTGTGCTTCAAGAGCGCCTTGAAAGGCCTGTGATAAATCATGAAAGGCCACAGAAGTGCTCAGAGTTCGTTTCTCTAATGCTGAAGCATTCATCTCCCAGTGAATCAGCTGGCAATTACTGTTTCTCTGCTGCTCTACAAAGCACCAGGTGTCAACACACTAGAGTCGAGTGCACTAATGTGCAAAAAGCGGAGACCCTCTCCGACCAGCTTTCACCATATCACCTGTACTGGGAAGGCAGCAAGCTTGCAGGGTTTCCCAGGATGGGAAAGGTGGGTTTTGGGCTGCCTCTTATCTCCTTGGTGGCAGTTCAGTAGTTCAGTATACCTCCATTTTTAAATTATCTCTGAATTTCTGAGCTATATCTTCCAAGGTTAGATTTCAATAACAATATGGTCAAAAGGATCTGCTGTCACAGTTAGACTAACTGTACCAGTTCATCGAATATAAGGCACCACCCTCCCTTACAGTCCTTGCCTTGTTCTATTGATGACCCTCATTTTTGTGAGTGATGGGGGAAAATGAGTGTACAAATGGTGCCAGAACAGAGCAACCATTTTGCATTTCACATATATCACACAGCTTTATTTTTCTCTCACTTTTCAGCTGTTATCACAGCATTTATGGAGGAAAGGAAATGTGTGGATGATTTGTGGAGGAACAGAATGTGCCTTGAATAGATATGTGGGTTTCCAATGACTTGGGAGCTGTCAAGACAAGTGTTAAATGCTGCACGTGAAGTTGTGCAGCCAAGTTTAACTGTTACCACTTGGGTGGGGGCTAGGAGGGCTTTGTACACTGCCAAGGCTCTTTGAGCTGAGCCTTTTAAGAAAAGATATATGAGGCTGTATGACTTTGGTTTATTTGGAATGAAGCAGCCTGACACCATAGGCAGAACGGTGTAGGGAAGGAAAACTGTCAAGTTTGAGCATTTAAAGCACAGGCTTTCCAACACCATTCAGTTAATTTGCATGCCTCAGCTTTGGGGACATATCCCTCCACATCAGTCATAAGCCACGTGAGCCAGCTCATGGACTTTCTGCAGGGATAGTAAAGAAGATGGTGAAGAGGCGGGTGCATGAACTTGAGAAGTGTGAGACGCCACATTTTGGCCGCTGCACAGCCTCTTGCTTTCCCAAATGTTTGATGGATTATGAGAAAGACACAGTTCAACTCGGTGGAGAAAAAAAATGCACAAATGATTTGTAATGAATGAGGACTTACTTGAGTTGTTTAGTCTCTTCTCTCTTGAGTGTCTATTTTCACGTACTCTTTCATTTTGTTTATTTTTAGTCATCAAATAACATTCTTAGCTTTCTTTTTTAAATTCCTTTTGGGCTACTAACAACTCCCCGCAAGTCAAGCTCTCTTACTGAGACTGTTCAAAAAAAGCCCCACTGTACCAGTGTGCTGTTTCTAACACAAACACTTGTGTGAATAAACCCAAAGGTTCTTGTTCACAAACAGCTGGGCACGCAGCTCTGACAGTCCCATTCACAGCCCTCCGTGCTGCAACCACCCTGCGTGAGCGCTCAGAGGAAACAAACCCCAGCGAGACAAAACCAGGCAAAGGCCAGTTAATTTAAATGAATATTCAAGAGGCGGGGGTTTTTTTGGCAGCAACAGTCCGTCTTTAATCAAAGGTGAAAGGCTAACTGAAGACAGTTAGCTTCAAAAAGCATTGCTTCACATTGGTCTTGCTGCTGCCTTGCTTCCCCTCCTGCACCCCTGCACGAACCATTCACTTCTTTCATCCATTTTGTAGATGAGAGCAGCTACGCTGGTCAGAATGAAAGTCCACTTAATGCTGCCACCCTTCCAGCAACGTATAGCAGGAGTTCAGAGAAAGTGCGTAACAAACAGGAGAAGCACGAGAGTGAGCTTTCTGAGGCAGCAGCATTGAACTTCATGTAATTTAAGCTGCAGGGACTTCCAGGGCTGGAGGTTGAACCCAAATCATTGCATTTAGTTGCCATTGGTATTCCCACAGTTAATATGGCTTGTACCTTTAAAACCATTTCTGCTTTTGATCAGAGTGGTGTCCTGTGGCAATTAATTTTGAAGTTTAATTATTGTACAGCATTCGTGCATTTTTCTCACCATTGGGAATCACAGTACTGTTTAGGTCTGAGGGGATGCATGGAGATTCTCTAGTCCAATTCCCCACTGACAGCAGGGCCAGCTTGGAGCGGGGTGCTTGGTGCTGGCTGGGTCCAGGCAAGCTTTGAATAGCTCCTGGAGTGGGGATTGCTTCCAGGAGTTCCCACAGGTAGGTGAGGTATGGCTTTCCTTTGTGAAAACCATGGTAGTTCCTCCCTTCTGTACCATTTATATCAAATGGCACAGGCAACAAAAAAGGTGGTTTGTGGTTTCTCCCGTTACCCCTTGAGTTCTACTTTTGAAAATGGTGCCGTGGTTCCCACACTCAGTTCTTCTGGCACCGAGACCAGTTTAGGCAGCAGGTAATATCCCAAAATCAGTAGTTCAGCAGTATCATATTTACATTCCTCTTAAGGTGTGGGTGGAGGCTGGTCCTAGTGATTTTTTACTGTTCACTGCATTAATTTATGTTCCCCTACATGTGAATCTGAGGGGGTTTGACTCAACCGCTGTATAAAGTAACTCTGCTGCAGAAATCTCCCAGAGCTCCTCTGCAGCAAACACTGATGCAAATCATTCCCTTTGTTTCCTTCCACTGTTTCTCGCCCAAAGTGCTCCTTTGATACCTTCCTCGTCTGTTGGGCCCTGCAGCTCTCTAGCAGGCTGGCAAGCTCTGGCAGACAAAGTCAGTAAGTGCTTTGGAGGCAGAAATGTTTTTTCACTATGGATCTGATTGGGATCTAGCATAAGGGTTTCAGCTCTGATTTAGGCTCCTGATGATTACTGCTGCCAGTCAGGTTCTATTATTGCTATTATTTGCATCTAGATTTTGGAGTTGTTTCTTAAAAAAACCCCAAACAAATAAAGCATCACTTCTGCAGATGTCATATTCACTCACGGTGGAACAGCCTGCTTTTTGGGGCTGTGTCCCTCTGAAAAATGTTTCTCAGTGAAAACTGCCACAGGGAAATGGTTGTGGCTTGTCCCACACAGGTATAATTTTATTTTGTGTGAAAACAATTGGAAGCAATAGATCTGCAAACACGAAGAGTTTTTTGCATACCTCTCTGAACAAGCACATGCATTAGAGGAATGCGATGACAATAAACTTGTTATTATCTGCCTACGCAGTCCCAGTCCTGCCCTCCGTGAAGCAATGCTCAAATCCAAGTCCCTTTGGCAGAAATGACAACTGAGCCGCAGATACGGTGCCAGATCCAGCAACGGCACGGGGTGTTTCAGGCAAAATGACAGAGTCTGCACACTGTGCCCGGTGAGCAACGTGGTGTTGGCTGTGTCGGGAAGAGCTCCTCTTGCTGCAAATGCTGCAGAAGGGGTTTTTGGGTGACTGGATCAGCGGTACCTATCAAAAAATCACTGTGGGCTGCACTGGAAGTGACACCATTCATATTCACAACTTCAGACGCAACCTAATAAAGTAGCGGTGGATGTTACTACACAGACTTGCAATGAGGGACCTTCTGGAAATACCTCAGTGACCAAACTGGACAGAACAACAGAGCAGTCCGTCATGAACAGAAATTGCTGCCCTCCTTCACCTAATAAACAACAATCACACAACAGTTCAGAGTCATGGATGTATTGATTTGAAACATATTTCAAGAAAGGAAGTTGTATTAGACAGCTTAAGAGCTCATTTGACCTTGTGCACGACCACCTAGTAATGAGAGTTTAAAAAAAGACAGGAAATATGTGATAACACAGGCAAAGGATTTCTGAAATCTCATAGATTTTGCAAGAGCATAGAGGGATCAAAGCAATAATTCTTCAGTAATCTGACAGGAAAATAAACAGCCTTTTTTTCACATCCTGACAAGAAAGTAAATAGATAATTTATGAAATACAGTGTTTGGAAAAGCAGATCTAGACCTCTGTCACACCATAATCAAGGTGTTTATCGCAGTATTAAAACATACCTACACAGTAAACTCATTATCATTAGATTACACTGGGTAAAGCAGTGTGTACATCTATAGCACAACGAATTCACAGAGGCACTGCCAGGTTTCTGAGCAGCGAATTCCATGCCGTGCCACCAGAAGACCTCCATCAACATCAGATGTATGATAGGGATGCACATGAGCACCAGAGAACTGGGAAAGAATCAGAGAATAGGGATAATTGCTGCCTTTTTTTGTGAGGCAGATTTCATTTCAGGAAGAGTACAGAGAAAAATGAGACCTACTTAGATAAGATGAATAATACTTTTCCTGGGTTTTGGGCAGGCATGCAAGTATGCACCATGTCCCATAGATCATAACCATTTTTGTTATTAATAATGCATTCCAAATTTTATGTAAGGACTTTACTGAGCTTGTGTATACATAAAAGCCTAGCTAGATACCAGGAATAGGATGATATGTCCAACTGTGCAAAAATAATTAGTCAAGGGCATGAAACCTGGTTTCTGTCAGCTTGATGGATGTTACATGACTGTGTTGGAGCTGCTCCACGCTATTCATCAGTGCAGGGCAATGTAGCACATTTTTTACATTTCAGCTTTTGGATTATTTCCTCGTGTGCAGTGACACTGGGGGAGTACAGAAAGACCCATTTGGTTTATCCTATAACTGATCTGAACACCAGAAGAAATGAAATGTTCTGTGCTAGAATGGCATCATCAAAGCACACCTGTTAATTGGATGCACTGCCTTCAAAAGAGGGTCATCCCTGTGGGGCTTTATTTTTCATGAGGATTCTCTAATTTAAGTACAGGTTTTGGACGATTGTCCCTAAGTCCTGGAGAGAAACCTACCTCAGATTTTCATGCATGAAATGTACTTTGGCAGGGCAGGCAAACTCGGCAGAGTGGCTGAGCTAGATGGAAAGCTGAGCTCATCACTGTGGGTAAGAACAGGGAAGGCAACCTGTCACAGCTGATGGCCATCTCCAGCCCGCTCCCTCCAGCTTCTGCAGCGCCTACCCTTCCTTCCCCCACTTCCACGTCACAGGCACTTTGGATTGCGGTCCAGACGTGACGGGTTGGTAACACAGAGGCAGGTGTGGATGCTCTGCAAGCTGTAGCTGCAAAAACTGTGCCGAGATGGCTCGGGGCCCAGAGCTGTTTTCTCCTGAGCTGAAGTGCCGAGAAATCTGACAGCCCTCCTAGTGACTGAGAACTTCAGTAGGAGAAAGGATTTGGAAAAGCTGCCCTAAAAAAAGGCTGTTGCATCTTTCCCAGAGCTGACAGGAACCTCACACAAACAGAGTGAGTTAAGCTTTACAGCAAGGTATAGCGTAAATGCCCCTGAGGACAGTGTCTCGTCTGCTCAGTAGGTGCATGGCCAGTGCCGTGGATCACCAGCGCTGCTGGCCTCACCAAGGCTGTGGAGTGCACAGGGGGCTCTACGAAGCCGTCAGTGGTTCCGGAAGGCTTTGGGTGAAGCTGGGGAAGAAAAGAGTCACGGAACTTCCAGCGAAACACAGGGTAACTCAGGAGGCCACAGCTGTATCAGCTCCACCTTATGCTTGTGATTGCAGGGTCACTTGCAGTTACCACATTAAGGGATTTATTTTTTGACTTCTGCGTGTTTCAGAGAAATTACAAAAATTGTGTGAGAGTATGAGGTATCTGGCACGGAGATCTGCAAACAAGCATGGTACCAGGTAGAGCAGAGGTCAGGCAGAGGGAGGCCATCTGACCTGTGTAAGTCTGATGTTTGATTGTTAGTACTGTGTAGAGACAGGTCTTGTAGAGACCTGATTGCATTAAAAATCATTCCTATCTAGCCCCCAAAAGACAAGAAAAACTGCCCACAAGGCCAGCCTGGTTCCCCTGGTTCTGTGCGAGTGAAAATATTCATCACCACGGCTGGACTTCGTATTAGAAGTGACCGGTAAAATTAACATGGAGAAGCAATTGCTGGTTGTCATCACTGGCAAAGACAGAAAACCACTAAAGCTATTACTTGTACTGAATAACATCAGTGGTTAATAATGGGGTTTTTTTTCTGTCTGAGACGATGAGAAGCAGATAGCAATATTTAACTAGAGTTCAGCTAATTGAACAGCACATGTTGTGTGCAGCCTGTATGAAACTTAAAAGCTTTCAAAAATAAAATTATATTGGCACGTATATTTGGATTAATTACCTTATCATTAGTTAATATTTGCCACGGTACTTCTAATACATAAAATCCTCTATTAGTACCAAGAAATAGTATCATTTTTTGACTGAGTCTGTACTCCAGGGTGTGGATGTTTTCACTGAGGTGCAATGTAGACGCTGGACTGGATATATTGCTGGCATCAATATGTATTAATGAGAGTTTTGTTCGCTTAAAGAGTATTCTGGCTCACAGAAATATATACACGAAACAGAAACAACACAGACTACTAACCATGAGCAGACAGTCAAGAGAGAAAAGGGGTTTTTATTCAGTTATTCAGAAGAAACAAGTTTGCTTTTCTAACAACTGCCTTTACTTAAGCAGGAATTATTACACTCACTACTGCCATAAATGAACAAAAGTCTGCAACCTCTCATGCTTTAAGAAGTCAGACCAGGCAATGGCATAAATTTAGACATCCTAAAATCAGCTTCATTTTAATACCGCTGGATCAGAGGTTGCATCTGAGATTTTATGGTCTCTCTTGGTTTTGCACCTTCCATTTGTCTCTCACCTGCCCACGGGATGGGTCTCTGTTGGGAGCTGCTGAAATCCAGCTGGTTTCTCTGCTTTCAGGGCAGGGTCGGAGCAGCGCTCGGTGCCTGTGGCAGAGACCCCACAGCGATGGAGCAGGAGGCCGGACTGTCTTTCTCTCTATCAAAAGTTCATCCCCCCATGCTGGCAGCGGGTCTGGTGGTACCGCCAGTTCAATGCTGCTTATGTCCCTCCCAAATTCTTGTCATTTTCCAGCTGTGATTTTAACCTTTGCTGTAGTAATGGAGAGCGTTCTCTGTACAGCACACACTCCCAACTTGGATCCTGCTGAGCTCCTCACTTAAACACCAGTGAGTCTTGCAAGCTGAATGTGTGCTGTGTGGAAACGACACGCTATTTTTCCTAGATTTTGCATTTACTGAGTATCAGCTTCACTGAATATCTTCTTGTTTTTCTGTGAGGAAAAAGCATTAAGGGTTTACTGTTTCTAGCCAGTTCATATTTCATGCTGTTGCAGCATGTCCTTCTTACTCATTTTCTTTGTAAACTAGTCAGTTTCTGTCTTTTCAATCTGTCTTCCTATGGATGTTTTCCCATGCTGCTAACCGACTATATTACTCTATATCACAGCAGAAAACAGCTTTATCCTAGTTAAGGCTGAAAGTGCTTTTCTGTTTTGCAGCTGAATTTTTCAAGGGCTCAGAAATACACACATTCACTTATGCAGCCTGTGAATCTGTGGTGAATCACAGAGACACGGGACAGTGCTGGAGGTTCAAATGTACGTCTCTTAGAGACAGAGGTTGTAAGATCTAGCCCCTCTCTGAAAAAAAAATGTTTCCTCTTTCCTACTTAAAGGATCTTACCGCTTTGTCCTCCAAAAGTGTCAGGAATTCAAAATATCTAGGTGAACTTCCCCTGAGAGCATGGTCCTGGAAGGATGCATCTGGTGTTTCCGAGGCTGACAAGGACCTGGATGCTGCTGCGTGGGAGGGAAAGGGCACTGCTGAGATGTGGGGACATGCGCAGGAGGAAGGATCACTTTTTCCCAGTGCCTACTTCTCAGTCCTCTCACGCTTCATGGAGTAGACCAGGCGTCGAGGTGGCACAGGCTGGTTCCTCTTCCAGACCCCAGTGAAGTGCCACAGCCCTCTGCCCAGGGCATCCCACAGCCACCAACTGCCCCACGGGGCTGCCCATGGCAGTGCTCCCTCTTCTCCTCCGAGCCTGTTGGGCTGTGGTCTGGAAGAGGAGGAGATCTGCTCCCACCCTCAACTTTCCCAGCACTAGGGGTTTTAGATGGCTGTGCCAAGTGGCAAGCGTGCAACTGAGTGAAGCAGCTTGTGAGAAGGATTTGGGGCTCATTGGACTGTAGAAATTACAGTTTTAAAAAAAGCACAGATCAGCTCTGCTTGCGAAGAGCCAGTGCAGCTGGCTTGCCAGTGCAGATCTCAACCCACCCAACGCGGCAGAGGGCTGCGATGTAATGCTTATTTGGGCCATGAAGTCGTTCACACTGGCACAGAGCAGATATCAGGTGCTAGCAAAGCCAGTGGTAGCAGATCGGGTTGGGGACTGCATCCACCTCTCAACACCACCTCAGAGAGCAGGGGAAGGTACGCTGGCACAGCCACCAAGATGCCAGTCTGTCTTTGTAGACTTTTTGAAGCTTTTTACCCCTCTGCTAACCAAATCATTACAAAAACAATTTTTTTTTTTTTTGCCAGCTTTGTTGGAAGTGCAGAACTGGAAATCAGAGTGGCCTTCATCAGATGCTGGTGTGAAAATGCAGTTTATGAGATGTCAGAACCATAGAATCATAGAATGGTTTGGGTTGGAAGGGACCTTTAAAGGTCATCTAGTCCAACTCCCCTGCAAGGAGCAGGGACATCTCCAACCAGATCAGGTTGCTCAGAGCCCCATCCAACCTGGCCTTGAATGTTTCCAGGGATGGGGCATCTACCACCTCTCTGGGCAACCTGTTCCAGCATTCCAGCACTCTCATTGTAAATTTTTTTTTTTCTTGTATTCAGTCTGAATCTGCCTCCTTTTAGTTTAAAACCATTACCCCTCGTCCTATCAAGGATCCCTTGTCCTACCCCTATGTCAGAGTAGGAGAGAGGGGATGCTGGGACTATCTGTGGTGTATACTAATCTCCATAAAAATGAAGTCAGACTGGTAAGTCAGAAAAGAAGACATCTAAGTCTTTGCATCTTTTTTTTTCTTTGTTAAAATAGAAATTTTCTCTTTTGAGATCTCTGCTCAAGTTTTAACAAAGGACATTCCTTAATAGCTAGCCTTTCTTGCTTATAATACATACCATTTACAAGGGAAGTATTCATTGATTTTTTTTTTTTTTCTCTGAACAGCAGAAGAACAGTGAATTCTCCCTCTCTCTCCCTCTCCCTGCTTTCAGCCACGGTAATGACAAACCCCGAGGTATTAGGAGACTCATCAAGACCAACTCTGCTAACATTTGTATTTGTTTTCCCACTCAGAATGAAAGGCTTTCATTTAGAAATAATTTCATATAATAGCACTGAATAAAGAGAACCTCTCACATCTGCCCTTTGCAGGAATGGTTTCTTTGTGCTGGGGTGCTTCAATATGCACTTTCTTGGAAAATCTTTTTTTTTTCCCGCAGCAAAAGTTTAGCTAAGATCACTTGGGGAGGTAAGAGAGTGTCTGGGGGACAATCGCAGGCAGTAGCAGCTCTAGCGCTTTTTA
This sequence comes from Chlamydotis macqueenii, assembly GCF_036417535.1. NCBI lineage: Eukaryota > Metazoa > Chordata > Aves > Otidiformes > Otididae > Chlamydotis > Chlamydotis macqueenii. Next base: position 45,177,732 of record NC_141560.1, on the reverse strand, counting down.
GCTAATGGGGAATTTAACAGACAAAATTGTAGGAGATGAGCGTTTGAGTGCATGTGTGCACACACGTGTAATGCGGTGGAGGTCTAAGAGAACAACAGTGTCCAAAGCACGGCCATTCTAGGTTACTAATGAACACGGTAATGGTAGCAAGGTGTCCCTTTTCACACTCAGCCCAGGTTGCTACATGCCTGTCTCGGCAAACTCTGAGATTGCCAGCAAAACCCCCGTTGCTGGGAACTGATGCGCGAGAAGTCAGTAATATGAACTTATCTGTTACTACAAGTTTGAAGGAGTTTGTGTAGTTACCTTAGTTGCACAAGACAAGTAGACTTCCACTGAGTTACGCCACTTCTCTCGGTTAAGAAAGAACAACAAAGAAAAACTTTTATAAATTATAAACAACTTTTATAAATTTCTTCTGGGTTTCTCCTTCCACACCAAATCAGATGGTCTCTGATCATAGGTGTTTTCCAATGAAGAGGAGATTTTTGCCATTTGTTGTGGCTGTTGCTGTTGTTTGTTGTGGCTGGGTTGTTTGTTGGGGTTTTTTTGGACCACCTTGTCTAACCTGGTGTGCTTCCAGGGACAAGACCACTTTCTCTGTCACGGTTATCATCTCTGTCACAGGAGTTGTACTTCAGGAAATCTGAAGTAGAGTCACTTATTTTGGGGTGTATGGATTTGCACTATGACTCCAGAGATCTGTCTTCTGTGCCTAGCTGCAGTACTGCCAGGCTATGTGATGTCCACCAAATTATTTCATCTCCTGGCCTCTATTTTCTGCAGTTAGATTGCAAGCCATTTAGGTCAAGACCTGCCATTTCCTGCCTTTGCACAGAATATCTTGAATGCCTGCAGGAAAAATAAGAATCAAGAAGAAAACAACCCAAAGTAGAGAGAGAATGCCTCCCCAGCCACACAGAAGCTGGGTGGTGAAATTGTAAGAAAATGTCCTAGATATATTCAATTCTCTTATAGGGACTAGCTGGCTTCACTTCAGTGTTGATCCCTTTCATCACTGGGGCTTAGAAATTATTTTTCCCTTGCTGTGAGAGCTACTTGCAACCTGTCCCACTTCACATGAAAAGCTGATGTGGCTCCAGAGTTGGACAGAAAGGCTGTGGACCCGTGGCCCTTTCCAGCTGTGCCCACGCGTGACAGGCTATTCTCTCCCCTTTGCTCCAGATGACAACCTTTCCCATTCTTCTCCTCCAGCATCTGCTGTCTATTTTGATCAAACCAAGCCTACCTCTTCCTTTTCCTTTAATTGTACTGAAGAAATGAAAAGCATTTGGCTGGGAAATGTTTCCTCAGAAAGGCAAAAATATGTTCCATAAGCAATACTGAGCTTTTGGCTTCCTGCACAAAGCAGGACAAGATCCTTTCCTTTTCTCCAGTCTGTCCCTTTAGAGGAGATCTGAGGGTGAGGTGCCGCAAGCGATTAATCAAAAAGGAAACCCCTTGACTATTGTCTCCCCTAGGAGACTGATTTGCAAAAAAATTTGAGAAAGGGTCTTTTTATACAGCACACAGATGTAGTGCCATGGGTCATGATCAGATTTGACAAACTCTCCTTTCCTCCACACTTCACACCTTCAAATAAATTTTAATTTAAGATTTTCCACAAACAACAGACTAATGCCTGGGAAAGTAATTCAAGTTGTCTCTTTTGGACATTTTCAGGTTTCTTCATTGTCACTGGAACTGTGACCACATGAAGATCAAGAAAAGATGTCATAATGCCTCCCGGGTTTTGGTTTTTTTAACTTGTTTGGTTTTGGGATTATTTTGCTGGTGAACTTAGATAATAATATTGCTATTGTAGGCCTGGATGACTAATTAGCCTAGAATTAGAAGATGGAGCTTTTGCCATCAAGGTCATTGGCTTCACTCAAGTCCGGCCTCTACATTGTCTTTGCCCCAATGGATCTCACAGGATTGTTTTCACTGGTGGGGACCTTGGGAGGTTGTCTGAGCTGGCCTCCCAGTGAAGGTACAGCTGTCTTCACAGTTAGATCACCAGGGCTGCGTCCAGCTGAGCTTTGAGTATCTCCAAGGGTGGAGATACTGCAGCTTCCCTGGGCGCCTCTTCCAGTACATGATCACTTTTACGGGGAAGAATGTTTTTCCTTACATGCAACCAAAAATTCTCTTTTTGCAACTTGTCTTCATTGCCTCTTATCCTCTCCCTACTCTGAAAGGAGCCTGGCTCCGTCTTGCCCCATGACGTAGCTAAAGTCAGAGTGAGAAACTCCCTAAGCCTGCTCACCCCGAGGCTGCAGGAGCCCGGCTCCCTCAGACTTCCCTTGTGCACTGTGCATGGCAGCTTGCCAGTGCCCCTCCGATGGTTCTGCTTCGGCTCGACCACGTGCTGTCTTCTGTGATTTGGGAAGGGCTATTCACACATCACCTGATCTGGAAGCTCAGCCTGCCCTGTTCCAGGGATGACACTAGGCTACATAAATTTTGACAGTGCTAGAAGGTAGAGAACAACTGGATATGAGTAAAATCTGCAGAGAATATGTGTGAGAAGAAACTTGCAATACTTTTTCCTGATCTTTATGCTCCTGGACATCTTTGCCTGAAGAGCTATTCCGAAGTGCTTGGATTACTGTCCAGAAAACACCTCCATCATGTGCTGTCAGTGTAGCCATTCAGGCAATGGCAGCAGAGGGTGGGATCTGCTGAGAAATCACTTTTCCGCATGCAACAGGGAACAAACAGAAGAGTGTGACAAGTCTCACTGAAATGGAAAGTAGCCGAAGAAGGCAAACCAGGAGGAAAGGCTAACCTGCCTATGAACCCCAAGCACTGGAGCAGGATAGCTTAGGAAAAGAAAAACATGCACCTGCACAGGCAGAAAGAGCAAGGAGCCTCCATCTCCCCTGCCACCATCAGGTGGTTTGAGAAAGTCCAGAATGTGGGTGTTGGGGTCTTCAGGTGCTCCAGCTGTGACCCTCACGGTCAGTGCGATGGCAGAGAGGGGCACGCTCAAAGGGAGGCAGCAATGTTCACAGTGGACAGGCAGAAGACCCTGCCACCACAGGTACATCCAGGGGGAGGCAAATTCCCCCAAGGCTTTTCCAACCCACTGGTGACCCATTGTACTCGATAGACATGCTAGGTAAGGTGAGCCTTCCCCAAAACCCTAATGGGGAAAAGGAGCAAAGTTTCTCCCTGGTTTATGGAACAGTCGAGGTGGAAACCAAGCACGTAGCTCTGTCTGTGCTGTCTCACATCTCTATGCCCTCACTGGCAGTGCTCATCAAAAGGATGTTACTGGCCTTTCCCTGTCATAGGTAACCTTTGGGCTATGTTTTCCCTTGAGTTCAGTGATATAATGTATGAATCGTCTCGCTAGCACAGCCCACTTCCCCTGATGCATCTGAGGATTTCCTGCTGGCTGGGGTTGCATTTCCCTGTTTTGTTTGTTCTATATATACATGCGCTTTTGCGGGGTAGGGTTATCTGAGGCAGAACAAGATATCTCCTCTGCAGGATGGCATTTGTAGCTGTCATTTGAGAAGGCTGTTGTGAGTCTTCATTAGGGGTCATAAAATACTCTAAAGCTAGACGGCACTAGACACATCTTATCAGTTAATGTCACTCCTGGATCTTCCTCTCCCTTTTCCAGTATGGCCCCTGCCTTCTGCTCACACAGAGTTTATATAAACTGTATTTCCATCTCTTTGGCTTTGTGAACGTGTATCAGATTGCTGAGTTACAGCAGCTCTCCACTTAGCCCGTACCCACATCCTACCTCTTTGTTCTCCGTAAGCTGGCCAGATAAAAGAGGGTTTTTATTCATTGTCACTCCCACAAATATTTTAAAATTTTTCATCAAAACAAACCCCTGCAATTTCCAAACATTTTCAGCAAATCCAAAAAGTCCCTCCACAAATATTTCTTCTCATACGTAGAAATGTTATGACAACATCAAATAAGAATATATCTGATATTTCCCAGATCAGGAAATTGAGTGATGGCCAATTTGGCTTCTCTCTTTCCTCTATAATTTGCAGGCAAAGGAGACAGAGGGGAGCGAGGGCCTGGAGATGCTGTTTGCTCATTGTGAGATGTGTTTGTTCACCATTAGTTGATAGGCAATTAAGTTAGGCCTGTTTCTCAGCTTCTTCCCTGGGAACTGCCCTGGGAGATGCTGAGAAAGCTCGTATGTTCCAGTGATCCAGACAGCCCTGCTAGCAAGAAATATATCTCCCAGCAAGAATATTCAAGTCAAACAAAAATAACTATGCAAATGGGACAAACTCCAGATTTGCACTAAGCAATGGATCAACAAACTGTTAAAACCAGAGCACTGTGCTTTGGGAGAGCAGTGCCAAATCCCCGTGCTACGGAGGGGAAAGAAGCAGAGCTCCACCGGTGCCGTGAGTCAGTTCTGGTGGCGGAGGATGCACTCAGCTGTCTCCCTGTGAGTTAGGAGCTGGCTTGGTAGCACAGCAACTCTTCCCAGTACATCCCACTGGCTTCCAGACAGGCACGGGGTGCAGTGGTGCATATTATTTCAGTGGCACCTATTGCAACACGGACGAGCTTTTCTGAGAGCCGCCTTCCCCTACTGCTGTGATGCAAGGGCTGTGAGGGTGACACAGCCGCCTGCCCCTTTCCTTTTCTCCCACAAATATGCTTTATTTAAAGCATCTTCCACAAACATTTAAACAATTATTGTATTAGCAATGACTTACTGACAATGCACTCCTGTCTTACTGGAATTCAAAGAAATGTTAACCATTGCTTCTACCCCTGCGTTGTGGAGGGGTGATGGTTTTAATACAGGCTTTTAAAAACTGCTCTCTTTCTTGAAACAGCACCACATACCTCTCCCCAGCCGCCCGGGGCTCTCGCACAGGAACCATCGCTGGGCGAGCTGACAGAAAGTGTGAGAAATCTCAGTGCAGCGCGAAGCGGCGAGCACAAACCGCACACAAACAGGGCCCAAACGCAGCGCATGGCCACTGTGATGCCAGAGGAGAAGAGTGGCAGATAAACTGTTGCGTGCCTCCCGCCGACAATTTGTCCAGGATTCTATCACCTTCCAAATCCGACCCAAAGAAAGCACATTGCTGATGGCAGGATATTAGTTCTGTGGATATGCACATTGCGAGCTGAACATACGTGGTGTGAAACCACCTGCCATTTCTTGCTCTGGGAATGAAATCATTAAAAAAGGGGTGGAGGAAGAGGAAAAGTGTATTTCCTGCAGAGGAAAGCCTTGCCTCTCTACACACACCAGATGCATGTATCCTGCAAAGAGTCTAAAACAGACAACTAACTAAGCCTCCTAACAGGAGTTTAAAGACCACAAACTACAACTTTCCCCATTTTTGGACTTGAAGAGGCAGGGAGGGGGGTGAGTTTCATTGCTGACTTCCTTCCAAATTGCCTCACATCCTTCCAAATTGCCTCACATCCTGATTTTGCTTGGAAAGCGTACATCAGTAGCCATGCGAGTGAAGAAACGTGCTGAGGGATAAGGGGGATGTGATCATCTCTGAGACTATCAGCTAACAAGGCCACTTCTCTCTGTCCTCCAGGTTGCGTTGATACTGAGGTGTGTATCTAACAGCAGATGTTTTTGAGAATAAAACCAATAGGTCTTTCTCCATTATTTGGCATTAAAGAGCGGGTAGCAGCAGCAGCAGCAGGAAAGTGCTGCCCAATGCTCTGTGCCCGCAGCATCCCCGCAAACAGCGGGAAGGCCCACCCTGAGCATGAGGGACCCCTGCGCCAAACAGCATCAGCCTGTACCTGTTCCCTGTTGCTCTTTCTGCTATGGATCCTGCTTCAGTTCTGCTGCAGTGGTTGCTCTGAACAAACCTGGGCACTTGCTCCAGTCGCTAAGACTGCCTTGTGCCTCTTCCAGCTGGCTTGGTTTTGCCTCATGGATCCCTACTGAGAGCATTTTTGACCTTGTGGCCGAGGTCTCCCTCCCTGAGCAGCCTCCTCAGGGGAATGACCCAGCCTTGGCTGTCCTCTCCATCACTACCACCACTCTGATTTATTTTACGCCTCCCTGAAGGGCTAAAGGATGGTTTTTAGGTACTTCCTTCCTTGTACCCCAACACATGTCATCTAGGGGCTAGCACCTAGCTGTGCTTGACTGGCCCCATAGAAGTAAGATGATGGTCTCTGTTCAGCTTCCAAGGCATTAGGCAAGTGATGAGTCTGCTCTGTCCTTTTAATTCGTCTATGGCAGCGAGAGCTTAAGCATTGCCATTCTCTTAAGTCTGCAGTGTGGGCCCCTTTGAGACAGCTACAGACATCCTCCAGGTCTTTATCACCCGTATTTCTGCCGCACAAGCCATCTCGTCCCACAGGGTCAGAAAAATGCAATGAACAAAGGGAGAGACAGCCTGGAAGCCGTCACCACAACATCCTGCCTTTCTGAGTGCTGCTGCCTTGTCACCACAAAACAAGCAGTGAGCTTTGCCAGCCTGAATCAGTCACCAGCCACCCCAGGCAGGTCATCAAAGACACTACTGGAGACCCGCAAATCTGCATCTACATAGCATGGTCTGATCCTCCAGGGATGCTGGTCCTGCAGCCTCAAGTCTCTCTGCTTCCCATGCCGGCTGCCACTGCTGTAAAACCAGCCTAGTACAAGCTGGGAGAGCTGCTGGCTCATTCGGGAGCTGGCTGGTGAGAACCAACAAAAGTTCGTTTTTCCATTGTCAACCTACATGGAAAATATTTAAACTATAAAGAATGAAAACCCCAAACCGCAAGCCAAACTGAAAGGAAACAACATGGCCAACAGGGTAGGTTGGGGTTTTTTTTAGAAATTAAGACTTGCACAAATTTAAGAAGACTGTGCTCTATAAGATATATATTTTTTTTTCAGTCTAAACTGGCTACATTGGCTGACAAGTCCTTCTATGTGGCTTGTCATATTTTCCTGCTTTTCCTTTATGCTGGACAATGCCACTTCCAAACGCCGATGCCACATGTCAGCCATGTGAAGAAAAATGATATAATTATTTTGTTTTCAGTAGGTTTGTACTTCTTGTGTACTTGGTAGCTCCAAGTAAGTTCCTTTCATGTTTTAGGGACAAATATTTTGTTTGGACTTCAGTATTATGAAAAAAATCTAAGTTACACAGTAGAGTAGTTTGTCTTCTAACTGCATTTAGAAACAGAGGGTGATTCTATAATTTGTAAGCAAAGGCTTCCTCCTTTCTTGGTCACTTTTACCAGTCATGTGGCTATAGGTTCCAGAAATCAACGAGAAAAAATGTAAATATCTGGAGGAGAACATGGATGCAGGATCTGGGGCCAGAGGAGCAGTTTTCCCCAGGGGATTTCCTGCTACATCTCACCTATGTGAGAGCAGAAAGCAGTCCCTCTCTGGCTGCATTCACACCTCTCTGCTCCAGCCAGCTCCATTTACCTTCCCCACAAAGGCTAGGTCGCAGGGCTGCTTACAGGTGTGGCAGCAGACTCCAAGGGCAGCAGACAGCTGTACCCTTACCCCCAAGGCAGCTTCCCCAGAGGGCAGACGCTCCACCCATCACGGATACCCTCAGCTTCACTCAGAAGAGAGGTGGGGGTCACCAGGGGATCACTAGGGGCTGGATCAATACGAGAGCAAGAGGGAAGCAGTCCTACTGCAGGCTGGGCTGGATGTCTCTCCTCCTCGCCAACTGACCCGCTCTTCCCATGCCCAAGGAGGATCTGCCAGGGGTCTGCCCGCACATCACTTCCCCAAGTTCAGCCATTGCCTCTCTGAAGAGTGGAGCCCTTCTCCGGGATGCTGTGCATGGCTGTACCAGCCCTGGTGATGCCTGACAGCATTGCTGAGGAGCCAACAGTGCTGGCAGCTTGGAAGGGGGGTAATTACACTCTTATTTGTTTAGATGAGTGTAAAGTAGGCTTGCAGCTGGTGACTGGCTTTTTCTCTCTGCAGGGCACAGCAAGCTGCTGCCTACTGCACAGGCAGTGTCTCTCACCTCTTATTTAAGGGAAGCCCTGAAGGACTGAAGGGATAAATATATTTCCTTGACCTGACTCTTCCTTCAAGAACATTGGACAAGTGGACTGCAATTTGACCATGACTTACCATAAGATATTTGTACATAGGACCTGGATGCACCTACCAATAAATAGAGCTCACTCATCACCAGTTTGACCTTAGGATTTTGCTTACTGATTCCCTCATGATTAGAAATTTTGACCTGTTACTGATAGAAAACACTATGTAGGTAGGCGGTGGTGTTTTAACAGATTTTTTTGTCTAATCAGATCCAAATGATGTTATAGCAATAGCAGCAGCAATCCTGGACGTGGGCTCAGACCTTAAATGTTAAAGCCCTCTGATGCTCATGGTTCAGCGGTCAGCACGGAGAATAGATGTTTGTGCCCAGAGCAATGGAAAGGGATGGGGCTGTGACTCATCGTGTCAGCACAGAAATCCCTGGGAAGCACAATTTGGCCTGGTCTGCTCCCCACCTGCATCTTTCTGGACTAAGCACTGATGCTGTCAACTCAGTTTAAGTTCGAAATACTTCTGTGCTTCCTTCCACCAAAGAGCCACATGTGCTAGCAGCTGCCAAACAGCAAATAACTGTATGAGCCTTTAAAGCAGCCTGGGCAAGAAACAGTGGAGGAGAGGAAGGATGGCAGAGTCTATTGATGTAACAGGGACTTCCCGGGCACTGCTGTCTCCAGCAACGATGTCTTGGAGTAGACAAGAGTCCAAAAGAAGCTGGATGAAGAAAACAAGCAGGTGAGTCAGTAGGCACATGGACCCTTGAACATGAAGACAGTAAAAGCACAGTGCACCTAATAATGTCTCACTCCTGTTGGTCTCTCAGTCTGCATATGTAACACATTAGGGCAGCTTTACTTGGTCCATCTTTCTCCTTCTTACCTCTTTTGCTTCTGGATCCTCAGATCTAGCTATGTTTTTCCTTGACAAGTTTCTTTGGTTGTCCTGGTGTGTCAGGCAAGTAAATAATCAGTTCCTGCTTCTTTCACCACAGACTGGCAGCACTGCTTGTGTCTCAGCTGGGGAGGTGGAGATGTACGGAAAACAGTAGATTTCATCCCAGCAGGTATATGAAGTCATGAACTCAAATTTGAGAGTTTCTCCCATATGAAAAATTCCCAAAGAAATGGAAATGTTGACAAATACGCTTGTTGCTAACCTGACAAGTTGGACATTTCCAGGCTCTGACCCTGGGATGTGATCTGGGAGAGAATGAATGGATGAACATATGTCAGAGCAGGATGTGTGATGCACCAGGTTGATAGGGCATGAATTGTGGCTGCAGGATTCCCATGGGCTAAATTTCCCAGGTGAGGCTATGCATATGAGTGAGCCAATCCCTGAAGTCCTTAATGGAAAAAGATGAAGGTGACCTTGGCGGCAGGAAGGACAAAGTGTACTGACTGCCATTCTGGAGTTTGCTCTGGTGCTCCCAGTTTACTTTGAAGCACAGACTACTGGAAAGCTGTCAAGAATATTCTCACATAGCATTCCCCAGACTAATTTTTAGACTCCGAAAAAAGTGAAATTAAGATGATAAGATCTACTATCTGCACTGTCGAGGATCAAAGGTTCACCATGTTCCAACAAGCTTCTCTAATTTTCATATTTCTGTAGTATCAAAGATGCTTTTCTAAACCAAACTTCTAAACTGTGCACAGTGCAACCCACTATCTGATGGGCAAAAAGGAAGGAAGTAAATGCATATTACATTTAATTCTGTTTGTAATTAACATGACATTTTATGGTGAGTGAAACTAATTTTCTCCAAAGATATTAGATATGGGAAACATAACTGACAATTTAATGTAATAGGAAAATGAAATTGGTGCAGTAGAGGCAGGCTGGAGAGGTTTTGATGAACTGATGTCCTTATCTGGTATGGTAACAGCTAGGACATCTAACTCCATAAACCACTACCCTCTTCTTGTGGGCAGATGCTCCCTTCTAAGAAGGTTTAGAGATACAATTTACCACTGTCTCAAGACAATATTTTGCAGCTCGACAGAGATGGTACCTGCCATGGATTTGCAGCTAAAGTATGCAATCTAGTGCTGTATGCATGTAGTTTTGCCCTTTCTTGCCTCTTTCACAAACAGCTTACAAGTACAGTCATTCATTAAATAAATAACTTTCCCTCTACATGACTGCAGCCTGCTCCTGCTCTCAATGCATTGCATACTATAGTGGTGAATGTACCCAAATGGCAAATCTGAGTGCCCCACATATGATTCCTTCCACTACAGCAAGTGACAGTGACAAGTTGTTTAAAATCCATCAGCCACACTATACTTAGCATTTTTTTTAAAATCAAGACTTGTCATGGAAGAACAAATTGTGTCGCTCACAAGAATAATCTCTCCCACAAGAAAGTACTTCGAACAATGGAGATACAAACGCTATAATTACATAAACTGCAAACAATCAAATCACATCACATCATTAGCTAAAACAATTAGGGCTAAATGACAAAGAGTTAGCTACAGGTGCATGTATCTCAGCATCTACTGATCATTGCTTTTCCAAAGTTGTTTGAAATATTTGCTTCCTGCTTCACACACCTTGCACCAAAAAGGGTGTTATATTTACCTCAGAACTATCCCTAAATTAACCTCTACAAGGGCTGTCCAGGATAAAGCCTAACACAAGATAATGACACAGAGATTTACTCATCTTCTTATTTGGTTTTTGCTGCCTTCTGAGAACCTGAAGTGGACACAGCAGTGCTGTTATTTGGACCCACTTATATAATTTTAATGAAATTATAATTTCAAACTACAGTAAGTGTATCAATGCACGCCATATCTACACCTTGACTCTGTATTTTAGAGTTATCCCCAAATCTAGAGTGGTCTTTTTAGGAACTTTCTATTCCTAACAACCTCAAACATGTGTCGCCATGTCTCTATCAGGCATTAGGATATCCATTGCCTTCACATACAGGTTTGTTTCCCAAGGAGACTGATAGATTGTCAGAAGTAAGGAACAGAAGCTCCAGTCCATTTAGAGATACTAAATTTGATGCTACCCATCTGCAGGCTAGGAAGAAGCAGGTTTCATGGGCTATTTACAGCCCATGAAGAGGTGAGATTTGCCGAGATCTACCCACCTGGGACAGGTGTTATTTTTACCTGCAAATGGCAAAACTGTGTCAGGCAGAGTACCATTAGCGGAGCAGAAGGGCTAAGTGGTTCAGTTAGCAGGACCAGGAGTTGCAGGATGTCCCAAGGGTAGGAAAATACTCAGCAGAAAGTGTTCTGGAAAATGTTTAGGGGATTTCGCATGCTGCACAACCAGCATTTTAGGGGAGGGCAAGTAAGTGGAAAAAGCTTGGCACAGGAACAGAACTCAACTTTGGGAAGCTATTGGAAGAAAAGACTTTACTCTGAGGCTTTCTGAGCTGGATTAACTAGCTACATCACTGAGGAGCTGATGTGCCTTGCAGTGCAACCAGAGTCACAGGAGCCTGTCTCTAAATACAGTAACTATTTCATTATGCCTTGCACTGCAGTAAAGTCAACGTGCTTTTTTTTTTACTTAGTGCTTGTCTATTGCTAAGAGCGATTTGGGGGATTGGCAAACTCTCGTCTTTCCTTTCTGCTGGAAGCAATAGGCTGAAAGGGGCTAATGCTCCACTGCCAGTGGCCAGCATGCTGATGCACGACCGGAGATCCCCAGGAGCCCACAAGCTGCTCTCCCGCTAAGCAGCAAGACCACATTTGGAGGCACAAACCCCATGGCAAGGTCGTCATAAAGCATCTCCAGATTGTAAAGTAACCAGTTTCAATACAGAGGATGATCAAGTATTTTTGCATTTATGGTCAGCCTCATAGGACTCCAGGGTAGCCTCTGGGCTGTCTGCCCTTGCAGAATATCTCTGGGGTTTCAATGCATGCTTCATTCCTATGTGCAAAGATAACAGCTGTTTTTACCCAGGCTTTCTTCCTCTCTTTTATCCATGTACAATTATATTTCTTCCTGAAGAATTGCAACAAGGAAGAAAATGGCAAATTTAGGCTCCTTTCAGTTTTTTTTTAACCCCGACAGAAAAATAGCTTCCACCAGTGCCTGCCATGCAGTCATGTTTCTCCTTGATGTGCATCCTCTGAGATGTGTTGGTTTTTTTGGGAGGGAGAGAGGGGAATACAGAAATTATATCAATGTGTCCAGGAAACAGGAGAATAATCCAGTTTTTCTCTGGTTCTCGGCTTTTCTCTGCTCTCGGCACCAGGGAATGCTGTCCTTTAGACATCAGGCTGGGGTCCATGGGGTGTGAATGATGTTCAGAGATAGAGATGGGCCAGAGGACGGACAGAGAGAAAGGCAGCAAGAGGAAAGGCAGCCCAGCAGTGGCCTTCAGAAGGAGTATATTTATTGGCAGCATATGCATAGCACCAGCGGGGATGATAACTTTCTCTGCAGTTCTTAAAACTATGTACCTCCTGCCTTGAAGAAAACACTTCAAAATGTGAGAGTAGGCCCTGGCTTCTCTCACAAGACCACACAGAAATGCCTGCTCTGGTTTGATGAGGTAGCGCATGTCTCTGCATTGCAAGCAGATCCATTAAGGGGTGAACTGCTGGCCACCAAATTGTTCCTATGTGGGCTAACACATGGGTCTCTGATGCAGGAATTTATTGCGGTTATTTATTCTGGGCTGATTTTGAATGAACCCTCTTTACCTAAAAAAGCTTTTTTTTGTACTTTGGCCTCTCAAATGCTGCTCTTTAATAGAAAGCCAGGCAATACATTGAAGTGAGCAGAGCTTAATCACACTTTAACTTTGTATAAGGCAACAAATCTACAAAGGCCAGGGCTGGCAGCAAACCCAAGGTTTCCCAATATGTGAGTCTGCTTTGCCATCTCCTGCCATCTGGAAGACTTCTTAGCTTTTCCCCTGGTTACAGATATCCCACTGATTTGGATTTTGGCTCCAAGCAAGCTGTTCCCCTCTCTCAGCTCCTATTGCAAGTGAAGGTTTCCTCAGCAGCAGCCGGCACAAGAGCCTGCTTTATACCCCGGCATTAACTCCAGCAGTCACGGCGCTGTGCGAGAAGGCACGCAGCCGGGAGCAGCTCACGTCTCCTAAATTAACTTGCCTCCTGGCTTTAGTCCTTCCTTTCCTGGTCTCTGTGCTTTGCTTTCTCTCTTTTTGTATTCCTGTCTCCAGTCCAAGATACTCTTTCTTGTCAATCTGTTATGGTTTGGTTTTAATTCAACATTGGGCATGCTCTGTTTGCCACTGGCAAAGCCTTTGCAGGATGGGTTACTTCATTTAGAGGAGTCTCCTGGGAGACAGAGATTAGATTTATTTCTTGTGATACCCAAACTAGTACCATTTGTATTTTAATCATGAGAAAGCAAACTGTATATAAGGAAAAAAAAAATTACAAGTGTGGTAAAACACTGGAAGAAGTTCTCCAGAGAGTTGGTGGATGTCCCATTGCTGGAAACGTTCAAGGCCAGGTTGGCCGGGGCTCTGAGCAACCTGATCTGTTTGGGGATGTCCCTGCTCCTTGCAGGGGGGTTGGACTAGATGACCTTTACAGGTCCCTTCCAACCCTAACTATTCTATGATTCTATGGTTCTATGGTACTGATGGATCTAATACAGATAGATCGCAACTGAATGGGCTGTTTGGAGAAAAGCTTGTTTTATAAATGCCCCACAGACTGCAGGTGCCTGCAGAGCGTAGTTCACTGTTTGCCCAGTGCTCTCACAGCTTCAGCTATTTCTGCAGCAATGCCCACAAGCACAGTGACAATGCTTCATGCAGCGTGCAGGCAAATCAGAGCAGCGGGCGCTGAAACCACCGTGCTGGCTGATGACACTGTGTGGTGTTGCCACAGCAGGAAATTATAGACCCTGTCATTTATTCAGATTTTTTAAAAGGATTAAAATTTTGTATGGATGGGATTTGCATGTGAAATGATACTCATTAGGAAATAATTATGAGATAAGGCCATCATTGTGCTTCAAGGCAAGGCTGATTTCCATCTGCATCAGGAAGAAATCAATGCCTTCCCACTCTTGGAAACACTCTTTGATGGTAAGGTCATGCTTTTGTCACTGGTCAATGAGCCGGGGTGAGATGTCCTGATTCAGCAGGACCCTTGACCTGTCCTTAACTGGAAGTAAGACATATCTGTGAGGGACCAGGGCTTTGCTCTAGTTTGGAGGTGAACTAAATGCAGGAAGCGTTCCACGGTCTCCAGGCTCTGCTGCCTGCGGCTGTGCATCTTTGCAGGATCAGCCGCGACCAGAGGCTGGCAAGGGCCGCGAGCCTGGCAAGGGATGTGTACCTTGCTCGCAGTTTTCCTCACCCCTCAGCTCTGCTTGGGTGCTCTGGGCATCTCAGCCTTCCTCACCAGAGTAAGCTCTCGCCACTCGCTTCTGTCCACTTACTTCTCTGATGGGGTTGTGTATCAGCGGTGCTTTGCATGGGGACAGGGATGCAGGGAGCCCGTGCAGTACTCCCAGGGATGCAGTGAGCCCTTTCTGGAGACAGGAATAGGCCCCAGACTCCCTGGCCACGCCAGTGGTGCCCAGCCTGCTGGAGCCTGGCATCACTCCAGGGAAACTGTTTTACTCTATTCCATCATGAGAGCCTTTAGGGAAGGGTTGCACAACATGAATTTATTCTTTCATCACACAACACCCAAACCCTCATATTTTTTTTCCAGCAAGTAGAACAAAAAAGAAAGAGAGAGAAAAGCATCACTCTATCTGTGAGCATTTAGAGGTGGTAAAGAGCTTCTCTATGAGAAATGGACATTGAAACATTATGAAACCTTCTGCAAAGAGCACTTCAGCAATGCTACCTTGTTTGCACACTGAGTTCCTGCAGGGTTTTCAGGACAGGGCTCTAAAGAAAACCAGCAAACCTCATAGTGTCTCAGCCTAAGTGTAACAACAGCTTTAATAGACCAGAGGAAATCGTTCTGGTCTAGCTTGTTTCCTGCAAACCCAGAAGATTTGGAGATTTTTCTGAAAAGAATTGCTTGGAAGCAAATTAGTATTTGCCTGAGTTTCAGGCAAGACACAGACTGACAACACACATACATGTGCACACGTACTTATGTACATGTATAGAGGAATGATAGGACAAGGGGCAATGGTTTTAAATTAGAAGGAGGTAGATTCAGACTTGATCTAAGGAAGAATTTTTTTACAATGAGGGTGGTGGAACACTGGCACAGGTTGCCCAGAGAGGTGGTGGATGCCCCATCCCCAGAAACATTCAAGGCCAGGTTGGACGGGGCTCTGAGCAACCTGATCTGGTTGGAGATGTCCCTGCTCCTTGCAGGGGGGTTGGACTAGATGACCTTTAAAGGTCCCTTCCAACCCTAACTATTGTGTGATTCTACAATAATATGAAATCTGAGAAAGACAAACTAGTGTGCTCACACCACACAGTCACATGTGTACAGCAGTGTGAGAAGCCCTGAGTGACTCCCAAGCTGGGCTTGTTTGCAAAACTCCCAGAAAGGCTCTGCAGAAGCAATACTAGAAATGCTAGGAAGTCAGAAAGGAAAGACACTGACAACCTCCTGTGGGTGAAATGGCATACAAACACATATAAAGGGAATACTGTTGTGGTTCAAAACCGACACAGTGAGCTGCTGCTACCTGAACTGTTACAGGGGTGTGATTAAGAATCACTTCATCTCCTATGGCAGGCAAAGATGTATTAGCAAAGGAAACGCCTAGGTAATGCTATTATGTAGCAAAGTAATTAAATACAGCGCTTCAAAAGCAGAGGAGTCTCGGTGCCTCCCAGCACGCGGACTCCTGCTCCCAGCCGCCGTCTCCTCCAAAGCTGGGGGACCCAAGGGCTCTGCTTCCCCTGGGAAACGCCCAGCGCTCAAGAGCTTTCGTGTTCTCTCCAGAGGGAAACTGGAGGAGACAAGTCCCCTCTCCTCAGCCCCACTCCCTTGCTGCAGAGGACGGGGATGTTTCAATGAAGCATGCCAGCTCTTCCAGGTCCACTTTGGCAAATGCACACTCCTGGCACCGCAGTGCCAGCAGGGACTGGCTTTGCAATTCCCCATCCCTGGGGCAGAGCCAGCCACTGAGAATGATTCATCTCCTGCCCGTCCTTGCTAATGACAGAAATGTTAGCCAGCTCGACCACTGAATCAATTAACATTTCCACTTACTCTGATCTCCATTAGGATCAGAGTCTTGGATGTGGGCAGGCATGGCCTTTACCTGAACCTCTTAGTGACAGGCCTTTCCCTTCAGCCTCCAGCATTGTGCAAAAAGAACATAAAAGATTTCCAGCTTTTCCCTGGCAGAGGGCTATTGCCCGCCTTTTGCTTGATTCCCAGGGTGGCAGCTACCAACACATCCCTCCAACAAAGATCTCCACGTGTGCCTGCAACAAGCATTCAAAATGGGACAGATGATGGGATGTGGAATGGGAGAAATAAAACCTGTTTTATTCCCCCTGTATGTTTGCAAATGATAAAAAAAACCAGAATCAAAATAATGTCCAATTCAGCAACACTTCGAATGGCATGGAGTGAGCAATTTCTGGCACAGGCTGTGAATTCCAGGTCTGATTCATGAAAACTTGGATACAGAAGGCACAGTGTGCAGTGAGAGCTAGGGAAGGCAACGCAGCATCACACTGGGCAGTGAGCTACACCACGGGGGGTTCATTCAGGGCCCTTCACCTCTGCTTTACAGAAACACCAGCTCAAAAATGCTGTCTGTGAGTGGTGTAGCCCACTGCCCTGCTTTTCTCTTGCAGACATTATCCGTGCCTTTTCAGCAAGGTGCAGTTTAGGTGTAAAATGTTTCATCTTTTGTGCTAGTGGAAATACGAGGAGCAAAGCAATATGTAATTTGGCCCAGAGAATTCATTCAGTGATGAAAAAAAAAAAAAAAAGATTGCTTTTCATTTGAAGTAGACACATTACCATGACAATGCAGCAACAGAGATAGAGGTGTAGGAGCAGCCTGGCAATGCAGAGAGGATCTCTCTCTCTGGAGGAACTTCCCACCCGGCGTCGGAGCACGCGGATGTATAACGAACATGAAACCTGGCTCCCACCACTGCGGTTTGGATAGTGGTGTTGGCACTTCTACTTTTCTCCTTGCCACGTCTTTCCAATGAAGCTAATCTGCATGTGCTGAATCCCTGAGCTCTGCCAAGGAGCATGGGTCAGGGCACGCATGGTTCGTCTGGTGCTCATGGGCATCAGCAAGGCAGTCACCTTTCACTCCAAACCTGTCCCTGCTCAGAGACAAAGAGAACAAGGCCAGGCAAAACTAGCATCCCTCTTAATAAGAGGAAAGGGAGAACTGACCCAGGACCTTATATTGCGAAGGGAATTAATCTGCAGTGCTGGGAGCAAGGTGCCATGCATGACTCCTTCACATATTTGAGGCTTTGCTGTCAGTGGGAACCTGCGAACAAGCAGTCGGAGAAGCAAAATGGTTAGGATGTCTCAGAGAGAAAAGCAGATCACAGCTTGGCACGAAGCTACTTTTGTTGGCAGTGCATAATTGATGTGAAATAAATTACAAGCCAAAAAAAAAAGAGAAATCAGCCTGTTCTTTAGGGCATTGCCTCTAATGGGGGTTGAACATTTTCTATTTCTAGCTGATTTAGTCTGATGTGTGAAGCGTGACAGATTGAATTGCTGCCCAGCATCTTATTAGGTTTATTTACTAAAAGGCAAAAAGCATGGGAAGACAAGATAATCACACCAGAAGTCTGCCTATCCCTCCCCACTGTCTCCCTCACCTGACAGTGCAGCGACATGCCATTAATTTTATTACAGATCCATGAGAAACAGGCAGTGGGGACCCTCAACAGACAGATCATCAGGCTGTATCACTGTGGCATCACCAGCTGATTGCCCATGGCTGCCCCAGAGGCCAGGTGTCCCCCACGCAGAGGCTTGGGGCAGGAAACAGCCCATACCCCATAGCATGATTCGGGAGGCAAAGCCAGGATGCTGATGCTCTGCCCCACTCAGGGGCTGGGTCTCGCGCTCTCTCAGGTAACGCTTGCTGAAGCACATGCAGTTGCCTTTGGGGGGGCAGAGAATGGGGAGGGGGCTGGGAAATGGCCAGATTTTCTGCTCTCTCTCATCTTTGAGTGAGAATTCAGACTAAATCCCTTCTAATGGGGGGCTGTTCTTCTACGTACCCAACCCTCCCGACGCAGAGTGTCCCCAGGCATCTCAGATGCATCCTCACAGCCACACTCTGCATATGAAATTACATCTGTACATGAACCCAGAGCTCCCAAATGAGGAAATATGCTTATTAAAAACATATTTATTACTTTAAAGGAGTCCTCAAGCAGCATTGTTATTAGCCTGTAATATTGCTGTTTGCTCCCCATTGCCTCTAGTGCTCTTTCAGAAGTCTGAAAAGAACATTTCTTTCCCTGCCAATTTTCTCTTTTGGCTTCACTAAACATTTAAGAGTTAGTAATGGTTCTGTTCATGACTGCATTATTGTTGAAGAATTCAGCGCTGTGACAGGAACGGCACTTGTGCAAGTTCTCAAGTGATGCTCTTGCAGAGTTTTGTTCCAGGCTGTAGCAAAACGAATTCCTCAGCCTGCAAAGAAGGGACGGTGTTTTTCCTGCCCTATTTACAACTGATTTAACAGGAAGGCTCCCAAGAGTGAGTCCTGGCAAGGCAGGCCACCCAACCTATGCTTTAGTCCACAGATGAATTGCGACAGGACCTGCTGTGTGCTGTAACCTGCTGGCAGAGCAACAGCCCAGGCCCTGCTTCACTTCCCCAGCAGAGATGGGAGCAGAAACCAGGACTGCGCATCCTTGCAACCCGCAGCAGAGAAGGAAAAGAGCAGGCGAAAATATGGCCCAAAGGAAAAATGTATGACCCTTTCTTCAAAATGCAAAAAAAAAAAAAGCATTAAAATGTTTTGTCTTCACTCAAGACTTGCTCCCCATCTTACAGAGCTAATGAAATTCTGTTGGCCAGAGTATGTGCTTGTTTCAGGGAGACGAATGCATTACCAGCGTAACTGAGTTTTCTTCAGTTCTTGGATTTACCAGCTCAGATTTGTCATTTCATTTCATCTATTCCTGGTATAGGATTCAAGTGAGTGTGCTTTTGGATGAAGGCTAGAGAACAAAGCTGGCTTTTTTCTCCCGCTGTCCTTCAGACCCCAATCCCCTAGCAGACATCAGATCTTGGGTTGCACTCAGTCTGTCCTATGCCAAAACAAATATAATTTCAAACATTAGCTGTATAATGACCCAGAAAGAGTAAAGGTCTTAACTCTGGCTTGCTCATACCTGAGATAAGTGTTGTAAGCACTGAGTTGTTTGGATACTTCTGTAGGATTTATAATTCCTGGCTGTGGGTTGTGTGTTTGGGGAAGGGGGTGGTGTTATGGTTTTTCTTTCTTTTTTAAATCTTCAAACAGCTCTCCATTTGACCCTTTGTGAAATATCTTTCTTTCTGTTCAGCTCTAGTGGGTAAATTGTATTTCTTCACTATTAAGTTAGAAGAAAAACCCAGAAGAATGAATCAAAGGAAAGACTAAGGCGAGCAATGAAAAGTAGCGATGATTTTAAAAGAAAAGACAGCCCATTTACATCAGTGGATTTGGGACTTTTGGACACTTTTATTTACCTAAAGGTTAGAAACATAAATTTAGATGCCTATGCTCACACATTTTGTCTAGCATGTGTTGGGAAAATTCACAGTTCTTTCAAAAGCCATGTCAGCCTGGCATGGCAACAGAGTGCCAGAGGATAATTTGGGTTGGAAGGGACCTCTGAGGATCATCCAGTCCCTATCTCTGCTCAAAGCAGGGCCAGCCTAGATTAGGTTATTTACATTTATCCAGCCAAGTTGTGAATATTTCCAAGGATGGAGATACCACAACTATTTCAACCGGGCAACCTCCTCCAGTGCTGCATTACTTACAATTCTTGTGAAATGTCTGCATCAGAAGTTGTGCATTCATGTCAAACATTCAGCTCTTGTGTTGCAATGTCAATCCTATGTTTGGGATCCAGCCTCCCACTCCCTCCTCTAGGTCTCAGGTTGACATCTCAGGAGATGGTCTTTTAAATACCACCACCAAGGAAATATCTCTAGCAGGTACAGCGGAGGATGTCCCAGCCCATAGGTGACATCTCAAGATGTGCATGGGGTGGATTGGTTTTGTTTCGTTTCCTCTTTCCCTGTCCACCTCAGGAGCTGATGGAGCTGATTCAGGAGCAGAGACTGTGCGTGTCCCGCTGGCAGTGGGGCTTGGTTTTTGGCAGCCGCTCAGTGATCCTTGCCTATGGCTGGTTACACCAGCAGATTTCTGGTTGTTTAACATTCCCTGTGACCCTTCCTGCATTTAGATCACCTTCCTCTCTCGCCAGACACTAGAAGGCAGTTGATGGGCACTACTACAGATTAAGCAGCAGGAAAGTAGGGTGCTACTGAGGGCTCAGTGTAAGCCTGCCTCAATTGCACTCGCAGCCAGCCCAGCCCATCTCCCAATAAAACAGGAAAGAATTTAGCTGCAGGATGGAGTCAGTGCCCACCACTGCAGTTTGTCTAGCACAATGCAGGCATCCAGCAAAATGAAGAAATAAACAAGTGGTGTTTAAAATACTGTGCTATCCTGGGTGGTCTTCATCTGTTGAGGCAGAAGGCATCCAGCTAAGCAAGCAAGAAAATGCCCAGTAAATTAAGTGTGCTTTGCATTGTTTTCTATTCATAGCTAAATATAAGGTCAGAGGGAGGAAATTCCACAGAGATCAGCATCCGCTGCACTGAGCTCAGTAGCCGGCATCCCTCCTACCTCATGCCAGTGCTGTCATGAGCAAAGGCAACCGATGATCAAGCCGAGATCTCAGGATTGTGAGAGCTCTTGAACTGCATCTACAAGCATTGGCAGCCACTGCAGTTCAGAGGAGGAGATGATGCTTTGTGCCTCGGTAGCACGGGACAACCTCTTCGTTCCCTGCTAACTGAAACTTCTGAGAGACCTTTGAAGTATGAAGTTGTGTACAATGTATTCATATTGCAACCCAGTAGCCTATCTAAGCCTCACTGCTCAGAGGTTCACAATTAATTTGGGAACAGAAAGGGACCCTTGAGTGTCATCTTCCCTGCTCCAAGTTTCCACAGGTTTCTAAACTCAGGACACTTGACGTACTGTCTCTGGAGCATCACAGTGCACTCGATTTATGAAGAGAGAAATTAAACTGCTCAGTATGTGTGATTATTGCCATACAGCCTTGTCTGTATGAGTTGTAGAGGCAAATCTGCGATAATTTAAACAGATTTCTGCCTTAAACTTAGATTTCTATTACATGTTAGTTTACCCAGAGGACAAGGCAGTGTTGATAACACATTTCACATCTCCCATCTATCTTCACAGTAACGTCTCTTAGCCTTTCTGGTAGCATTTGAAGAGTAGAAGAGATCAAATACATGCGTGTAACTAGGAAGGTAAAAGCCCACAGAAAAAAAAAATTCCACAAAATTATTTTACAACACTGTTGCAGAATCTGGATTAGCTCTGAGTGAAACTGTTGCACTTGCAAGCATTTTCATTCAGTAGTTTGTTGGTTGCATGTGCGAAATGGTGGGGCAGCAAGAGGAAGAAAAGAGCCTAGTTTGACTCTGTGAAAGACAAAGTGGCTGTGGTTATTTGTCTGAACGTCTTTCCCATGGACACAGCAAGATCAGGACTCAAACTCTGACTCCTTTTATATTCATGTACCATCGCATGGAGTGCCAGCACTTGCTGGACTACTGTGCCAGCTTTTCCCAAAGGTCAAAGTCCAAGCCCTGGATTCCAAATTTTGAGGCTTTTGGCATGCTGGCACATGTAGGCTTAAGACTACTTTTCAAGCCTGAGACCTGTCTAAGAGTCTGAGTAGAGCCAGCCAGTGATATTTCTCCAGGGAGGATCTACACTGCATTTTCATATGTGTTTTATGAGCCTGGAGAATTGCCCTCTTCCCAGAACAGCTGCCGTTTCATACACCAGGAAATATTTCTTAATAATTTAACTAAGTTAATGCAGCTTTTACAATAATTGAATGCTATGGCATAGGTATCCACCCAAAATTACATTCACCATGGGTCCACCATTGTATAGGCTAATTCCTTATTAAAGAAAGGAACTGAAGAAAAGCAAGCGCCAGTGGTTAGTGATTGTGAGCAGTCAGAGCATGGTGTAAAAAGCAGTGTTTGTAATTATGGTGCCAGCCCCCGCAGCTGGGGAAAGATTGCTGCCACTGCAGACAAATAGCATTAGTAATATCTCATTTCACATAAAGTGAAGGCTGCTAGTGATCGAGCGTCAAATATAATTAAAGCCTATGCTCACCCTATCCTTTATGATCGACCAATAGCACATGTTCCGGTCCTCAATCCCTACGTCGGGTTTATCGATAATTCCATTTATCCTTGCAGGAGAGTCGGGTTTACTGCTGGCTGAAACTAAAGGCTGTGTATCCTGCTTGCATCAAAGGGTAACACTTGGATCCCCTGAAGTTGTGGAGCAGTTTTGCACCTGTTTTCAGAGGGGACCAAGATTTCTCCCCATGTCTCTAAATTCCTGCTGGATGTATGTGCTTATGCCACCATGGATCAGCCTTTCAGAAACTTCAGTGATTTAGCTCTTCCAATCCTCTTGCAAGACCAAAATACCTTATCCTCTTTGGACATGGTGGTGGGAACGGAAAGCCTGTAGTAACCTTCAAGGCAGAAAGTGGAAGGCACCTGTGCCATTACCTCCACCACCTCCAGCCTCCACCCAAAAGTGGGGCCTGACAAAGATCACGAGGATAGCATCATTACCAATGTGTTGATACATTCTTAACAGAAAAACACCTTGCATTAAGAAAATTGTTTGCTGAGCAGTTTGTGACTGCAATCCTGAGTACATTTATGACAAGTCCTTGGTTGGGATGATGGTGGAAAGCAGAACTGGTGGGAACCAGCAGAGTCACCAGTCACGGAAACTCTGCAGTAGTATTAAACCTGCAAAGGCCCATGGTCTGTTGACAGCTTGAATATGCTCTAATCTGCACCTGAGTGTTAGAACAATTCTTGCAAAGGACTCTGAGGAGAAGAAAAAAGAGAGCAATTAGAGGCACTGGATCTCAAACAGATGTTGCTGGTCTGGAACTAAAATTGTGGGTAAGACAGCCTGGCCAGCCTGCTTCAATAGGTGCTCAGGCTGAATCACCCTGTGCCTTCTGGGTTTAAAAACTTGGAGTCTGTAAATATAGAGGAGAAACCAGTGTATGAATTATTCCAAAATCATACGATAAAATTAATTATCCTTGTAGCAGAGCAATACTTTGCATATCTTATCGGCCACAGTCTAATTAGATTACCTGCACAAGAAACTGGACAATAAAATGCAAAGGCAAGCAGGATCCAGCATCTTGCAGAACAGGATACATTCAGGTGGACATTAGGGCTAGAGCCAAGCACTGTCATGATTAATGCTGCCATAACTTTTGGTGAGCTCTGGTCCCGAGAAAACCAGACACGTCAGGGTTTGTTTGCACCGAGGTAAGAGATTGCTTTGACCTCCACCAGCCCATTTTCCGGAGCAAGTGTCAGCTGGCCCCAGATAGTTTTTCTTTACCTGGGCTTGGTTCAGTCCTGCTTGGTCATCTCCCTGCCCTGAGACACCTCACCGTGGGCAGGCATTCCTTGCTTTGTTGCCTAAATCTGCTTCTGTTGCTATGGTTCTCCCGTCGCCCGTTGTGCCACTTTGGTCAGCGCACTCTCCCTCCTCGTTCCTTATGCCCTATGAACTTGGAATGGCACATTTCTTCTTCTACTGTCCTCGAGGTCAATGTTATAATATATTACCTTCTTTCATCTTTCTTTCAGCCTTGATGGCTCACTGGTCTTTGTCACCACTCTTCTCCAAGGAGCATGAGAAATAATCTGTTGCTGACAGTGCCATTATGAGCTACTGTGAGATTTATTCTCCTTTTAAAATCAAGAAATAATTTTAATGATAAAAATTCTTTGATTTATGCGACTTCCAAAATTAGTGGTTGCGATCCCCTTGTCCATACTCATAACAACCCAAACAAGGAGGAATAGCCAGGGCTGAGCAAACAGCAAGCTGCCGAGCAGTGCCAAATTTTAAGGCTGCCTCCTTGCAACTCCATCCCAGCTCCCCCAGACATGTCCCTGCCCACTCCTTCACAGAGTGTTCAGCACAAACAAGCTGGGTCTTCATTAATCACCCACTCCATTCTCCTGGATGCAAGGAGCTGCTTCAGCACATCTGATCTGCCTAGGTTTAAAAATTATGCAGAATCTCTTCATGCCCCTCCTCTCCCCTCTACACGCACTTATTCCATGCTGTATTGAATTAGCCTTCCTGCTGGATGCTATTAGGATTTACAGGGTAGCCTTGTTCTTGATATGCTGGGAGAGTTGCACAGCTATAGAAAGAACAAGGAAAAGTGCTTGTTATTGTGGGTCCTGTTTTGCAAAAGCTCCTGAAATTGTTCCTCCCTCTGTGCACACAGCCAGGCTCCTAAGGTCTCCTGGAGTTTGGCAAAATGCTCACCCTATCCGCAATCTACAGATGTGTTCAGGTGAATCCATCCCTCACATGCACAAGTTGCAACAAACTGCTCATTGTGAGCCAGTTCAGTGTTTACTGGCAATTTAAAGATGCATCTTGCTTGCTGCAGCTGCTGATCTTTGACGGAGGGGTTAAAAATGTCATTTTCAGTCTCTGTCTCTCTGAGTCCTTCTGCTGCTCCAACGCCAAATATAAAAATGCGCTGCATCAAAAGAAACATGGCCAGCAGATTGAGGGAGGTGACTCTCCTCTGCTACTCTGCTCTGGTGAGACCCCACTTGGAATACTGTGTCCAGCTCTGGAGCCCCAAACATAAGAAGGACATGGACCAGTTGGAGAGGGTCCAGAGGAGGCCACAAAGATGGTCAGAGGGCTGGAGCACCTCTCCTGTGAGGACAGGCTGAGAGAGTTGGGGCTGTTCAGCCTTGAGAAGAGTAGGCTCCAGGGAGACCTTATCGCAGCCTTCCAGTACCTCAAGGGGTCCTACAGGAAAGATGGGGACAAACTCTTCAGCAGGACCTGTTGCAACAGGACAAGAGGTAATGGTTTTTAAATAGAGAGAGGTAGATTCAAACTGGATATAAGGAAAAAAATTTTTACAATGAGAGTGGTGGAACACTGAACCAGGTTGCCCAGAGAGGCGGTAGATGCCCCTTTGCTGGAAACATTCAAGGCCAGGTTGGACAGGGCTCTGAGCAACCTGATCTGGTTGGAGATGTCCCTGCTGCTTGCAGTGGGGTTGGACCTTTAAAGGTCCCTTCCAACCCAAACCATTCTATGCTTCTACAATTCTATGACATCTGTTCCTCATGCTGGTAAAAGGATTCTGCTGGTGCAGAGGCCTGTTAGGCAGCCGTAAGATGCAACCCTGCTTCATGTTCCCTCCTTCCCCAAGCAGAGATCCAGCTGCTGGTGGGGTGGGGAGGAGGGTCTGGCCCCAGAGTGCTGCTGGAGCCCAGGGCAGAATTTGTTTCAAATTCTTCCCCTCTCCTCTTCTGCCATTGCTAGTTTCCAAAAGCTTGCAAGCTTCAGGGAAAGAAAAAGAATTTAAAGAAAACACTTCTCCTTTGTGGTAACATACACCAAAGGTGCAGGCGGTCTTTTTTTTCTCTTTGACTACAGTGAGTGCAATGCCTGTAATTCTTTTATTCACATTAAATACGGCATTTGCTGAGACCCAAGGCTGTGCCTAGGATGCTGTGATTATCCAGCACTGGGGCCCTGCTGAGCTCTCCAGCTGAAGCAGGGCAAACACCACGCTCCTTCAGGTCGAAAGGCTTATGTCCAGCCAGTATCACTTTGTGCCAGGCTCCTTGACACAGCAAGAGCCGGCGGTAGCTCCTGTTGCATTGCCAGGACGGCACCACACCAGGAGCCTGCCCTGCTGAGATGCTGTGCTCTTCCCGCGGCACTCCATGGGCAGCCCCGAGGAGTTGTCCGGGGCAGCAGCAGAGGGTGCAGGGCTCTTCTGACTTAAAGGGAGTCAAAATGTGGAGAAGAGCTGTGTGATGAGAAGGTGAGGCTGATATCTCAGTGAAATCTTCCCTGTACAGCACAGAAAAACTCAGGCAATCTCATGGAAATAAAGGTCCAAAAAGCCAAGCACATGCCAGAAAGGAGATGAACCAGAAGCAGCTTCTGTTAGCGTTTTCTGGAAGGGAGTGGGAGGATGAGTCCCCAGGGTAGGCTGAAGCCACCTTTCTCCAGGGAGATGCACTAACTATCTTCCAAAGCCACCACAGCCAAGCCCGCTGCCCACTCACCCATGGCTTACGCTCTGCTCCACGTGGGTGGAGAAATTCCCCCGCTTATTCTTAAATCTCCTGGGGCCGAGTAAGAGAGAGCCTGTGTCAGAGAGCTCTGCCGTTAGATGGGAGATTTCAGCAAACAAGCCTTCTCTGATCAGGGCAGCCAGCGGGAAGGGCAGTTACCAGCTGAGTACAAAGAGGAGAAGGCTTAGCTGCCACAGGCTGTGTGGGAAGGGATGCCAGCCCTGCTGGGACAAGATTTTCTGACCATAACCACACAAGAGAGAGCAGAAATTCATGTTTAATTCCTAGAGATTTTCTTCCTCGAAACAAATTGCACATACGAGGCTTTTCTGCTTCTGGCACAAAGCAACCTTCTGGGTGCAGTCAGCAGCAAGGCTCTCTCTGAGGCAGCAGCATGGCCACCCTGGGCAGCCCAGCCGCACCGGCTCTACCCTCTCCGGCCTGGTGAAGTCCAGAGAGGGACATGGTCCTCTGAGAGGAAAAGAGACTGAGCATTGCAAGGATGGGCCTAAGGAGGCCAGAGGAAATGACCTGCATTGCTGGGAATGCAAGGAAAAAATGGAAGAGACAAAAAGAGCAATTTTAAGTTAAGCTGCTGAATTCCTCCTGGGAGGATACACCTCCCCGGGAGAGCTGGGCCATAAAAAGTGTTTTGCTTATTTCTCTTCCAGAAGATACTGGCTAACAGTTGCCAGCAGGAAGGCAGCCTCGTAGATAATACCACAGCCTGAATTTGCACAGAGAGTGGAAGCCCAGCTGGGCGCTCTCCCTTTTCAGCAGATTTCTTTAGCACATGGATATTTTTTTCACCACTGTCATCACTGTTTAGCAAATGACAGATCTGCTGGAGTGCCTCACAAACAGTTTGATTCACTCAGGACCCAGCTCTGTTTCCCAGAACCATAGCTGCTAGGACAGAAAACTCCATTTTCTCCATCTGTCAGGCACAGAAGGACTTCTTTTGCACCCAAGAATATAGTTTTCCAACATTTAATTGCTTTGTTTTATAAGCCTGACGTGATGAGGCTGTCCCTGTTCCCCTGCGGTCTGCTGTCAACACCTCAGACACTTCTGGCTTTGCCTAGCCCTAAAATTTCTGGTTTTGGAGAAGTTCCTCAGCCAAACTTTTGTGCCTCTTCAGACAGTGCTGCTCATAGCAGGTGCAGTCCTAACACCTTTGAGTTATATCTCTCTAATTCTTTTGCACCCACTAAGATTTCAAAGTGTTTACTGGACTCTAATGTATGAGGGCCGCTTTTAGATCATTGAAATAACAATATATCTCAGCTCTTTCATAAAAATTTTCTTCTGTATGTCCCACCTCCATTTCAAAGAAGATGAGGATTCTAGCCCTGTCTTGTAGGTGGTGAAGTTGATGCATAAAGGTACCAAAGTTGTCTTCCCAAAACCACACTGCCAGGTCCAAAAGCAGAGTCTGAGCCCTTTGAATTGTTTGGCCGTTCTCTGTCCATCTGACCCTTCCCAGGCCTTGCGGACCCGCTCATCACTTGTGCTAGACAGCAATACTCCTCCGTTTCCTCGCTCTGTGATGAATGGTGCTAATCTCTGGCACTACCTTTGCCCGTGTCACACATAAATTTGTCCCAGTACCAAGCCTGCTGTTTGCACAGGCCATTCATTAGGGATAAGTAGAGCAGGGAGCAATGAATGTTGCTAATTGCATATAATTATAGATCCCAATTCTCTTCTTATGCTGTATGTGTGTGTCTGTTTATAGGGCAATTACACAGTAAATAGGATGCAATTAGAGTGATCTATGCTGAAGGGCTGCACTTGTCACTGAGTGCTGAACTGGAGGGACTCCAAATGGGAATGCCATCTCCTTTCACTGGAGTTCCCCCAGAACCAAGATCTTGTCAGGTTCTTCGGCTTCAACCCTGAACGTTGAAGGTAATCTTCACAAGTTTGTCTTGTTCTGCTGCCCCTGTGGCAAACAGATGTCTCAGTAATGCACTGTCTCTACTAAATATCCCTTTCTCTTAGTTTTCCTTCTCCTGCTGTTCCTTTTTCTCTTGGCTTAAGCATATGTACTACTCAGAAACATGTGTCACAGCTTTAGGTCAGGGTCCTACTAAAACAGGGTTTTGGCAGCAGCCTAAGTAGGTGGTGAGTGATTAGCTGATGCCAGATGTTCACTGTTCTCTGCATGAAATGAGTTTGCAGGTCTTGGTCTGGACAGAAAAAATCCACAGTGTGTAGCTGCAGTTGCATTGGGAGCCCCAGGGGAGGGAAAGGTGCTTTACTCTCCTGGTCCTGCTTGCTTGAATGGAAGAGGTAATCTATTTTTACAGTGCTCAGCAGAGGGAGTGTAAACTGGTTGGAGCTCCTGAACGGTGCTTCAGCATGAATGTTAGGTAATAATAAAGTTGGCAGGAAGCATTCCCTACTGCTGTCTTTTCTCTCGGTTCAGTGAATAAACAAACCTCAAGTCCCCACAGTTGTCAGTCCAGCACTTTTTACCAGAACTGGCATCTTAAGCAATACAGACGATGTTGGGTCAATAAAGCCTCTGCTAAGAATAGCTGTACAAACATCGCTTCTCACATCCTATCTGCAGAGGTTACTCAAACAGGCATATTGTTTAGTACAACCACTTTTTTTTTTTTTTTTGTCTAGCCATGAGTGCAAAATCTGAATTCAAGTTGGACTTTGGATGCATCAGAAAGATGTGTCAGATGAACTCTGACTGTGAAATCTTTCTGGCTGTTCCTGAGATTGGAGAAAACTGTGATGCAGTTTGATGGGGTTTTGTTTTCCATTCTGAACTTTTACTATATAAACAGATATCTCAGTTTAGTTTGTAGCACAGAGGTGCTACTGCTGGCAAACTGAATGACACTGAGATTTGGAAAGCCACCTGTGATAGAAAACAAAAATTCAGATTTCAGTAGTTTTCACCCGCAGGCTAATGGTTTCACAGAGGAGTTTCTGGGTTGTTCAGCGCAATCAGTTTGGGACTGCTTGGCACAAATGGTTCTTTCATCATCCCCATGGAATGCATCAGGAGGAGGAGTGCCCCGAGTCAAAACTAGCCCAGAAGGTCACCCAAAGGAAAGGTCAGAGATGTAGGCAGGTCTGTGTCTTACCTCCTCGTGAGGGTTTTCAGAGAAGATGGAAGTCACACCAACATGGGCCAGAGCCCAGCTACTTCTTGGGTGCATCCGTACTTGTCAGGCAAAATGAGTTCTAATTTTCAGGCTTTTCAGCTTTATACCTTTAAATGTTGGACAGATAAATCTATGCTTCTTTGAAGTTCTCACCATGCAGAGATCTCTGCTCGAGCAGCTCTCATGTCCTTCCCTCTCTTTGGAAACAGGACTAGGCAGTACCATGCTCACATCTTCATGGTGAACTTGTGGACACTTCCACATTTAATTCTCCCTTCTTAGGAAAGGGCTTGGAAAGGAGAGAGGGCCTGGTGTTGCTAGCCCTGGTAATGACTGTCAGACTGCTCTGCATTTAGTTTGGTGAGAAAGCAAAACAAAAGTGCTTGTCAGGGTAGCCATGGTCACAGGAAAATCCAAGACTGAAGGAAAGCAGCTTTTTGAGTGGCTGTGTGAGTGGTCTCCATCTCATTCTCTATTAGAAAAAAACACCTGAATGACAGAGCCTTGTCCAAGTCCATTTAAAACCCTGAGATCAGCTGCTAACTCGAGTCTGCTGGGAACACCCGGGCTCAGCCACTTCATCTCTGGAAAAGAACTGGAATGGTGCATAATATCCAGCAGGCATAAATTCAGAATTTGATCACAGATATGAAGGAGCTAGAGCTGGACAAGACTAGCATTCGTATACTTTAATAGGCTCAGGCAATCACAGCTTCTGAGAATGAAAACTTTGAAACTCTGGGAGCTTCGAAACACCTGAACCAAAGAATGCACAGTGACCTCTTCAGACCCGCACAAGCTTGACCTGAGTCAAGTCTGGCACAGCAGCTTACCATCTTAATTCACTGCCTTCTCAGCCTGTTCCTTCCTGTTCCCATTTGAGAAAGGCTTGTTGATCTCAATCCACCCACTTCGGATGTCTCAGCACGGCTGGAAACTTCCACCGCACACCCTGCGAGCCCAAAGGTTAGCTGCGACTGCTTTTGGCAACTAAATGGCAAACCTCTTCCTGCCCAGCTGAAGGCTGGTGCCTGACTTTCCCCAGGGAAGGTTTCTTTCTTTTGTAAGCACTGAATGGCTCTTGAGGATCCTTCAAAGATCTGCCCATCAGAAGAGAAAATAAAAGGTCATGAAGGAAAGTGTTAGCCAAGAAACTGAGAAAACCTTACTAAAGATAGCATGAGAGGGTTCAAAGAGGGACACTAATGCAGATCCTATCATTGAGTATTCAAGAATAGGAACTGGATTATTGTCTGTCTTAACTGATTATAGAGAGACCCTGGAGAAACCAGTTTTCTTACCCTGCCTGTAGTGTCCATGCTACCACGATTTTAGTGATCCAAGCACTCCTCCTCTGCTGGAGTGATGTCTCCCCTCTTGCTGCACAGGCAGCAAATCATTATCTGATCAGAGCCACTTTGTCACGTCTCATCAAGACTGGAAACAGCAACCTGTATATGAAAGGGTTTATTGCTCGTGCCCAGCCAAGCTGCTTTCAGTTCTGGTGTGTGCCCAAAGGCAGAGGTGAGCAAGGGCAGGATGGAGCCGAGGGGCTCAGTGGAGGAGGAGCTGCAGTATCTCCGAGACAGTGTTTTCCTCTGAAAAGAGTTATTCCCTACCATGGCATTCCTGATGCCTTTATATATTTCCCACAAATATTTGAAGAAAGCACATAAAGAAAAGCTTGTCTGGAGAAAATGTCATGCGTCTATTTGTGCAGGGCACATTCTCACAGCTACCCCTTGGAGGGAGGGGTGAGTGGTGTGGGTGTCATGCTTGCCTGAGAAGAAAAACAAGAGCACTCCCATATTCCCACAGTGCAAGTATTTGAAAGTCATTAATTGGCACAGTTAGAGACTGGCCATGTTGAGAGTGTCCACGTCGATGTGTTTGCAGAACCCATTTGGCAAGCATTTCAAAACAGGCGGAAAAAAAAAAGCGCATTTAATTTTTTGGTGTTTCACAAATCCTGAAGGAAAATAAATCCTGCCAATAAATGGATTTTAGAAATTAGCTTGGGCTTCTCTAGGTCCATTCAGCTTTCTGCGCTTATTATGCCAGGGGATTAGGAAAATGCCTATGAATTTCTCCATTTTGGAGATAACTTAAAAGAGATAGGTTTGGCACAAAGGGCTGAATACAGTCATCCTGAAAGTGAAGTCCAGTGAAGCTGTGTTTGCTTGGAGCCCCCAAACTATGGGTTCCTCTGAAAGCGTGCCCTCTCCTTGTGTCCCCAACTTTGTCCCTCCACACTGATCAAGGGCAGCAGTAACCCACACTGCGTTGCTGTCAGAGCAAGCCCTTAACCTGCCTCTCCGGAGAGTGAGACGGGACCGGCACCTGTGAAACAAAGCCCCTGCTTGGAAATAGCTGGTGGGAAACTTCCTCCACCCACTCTCACCTCTTTGACTTATCTTCTCACAGATTTTTCTTTGCCTTGGCACTGGTGCTGGTGCTTGATCATGTCTCATGCCTCACATGTTGGTCCTTTGTTTAATTTTAACTCTTTCAGTAGGCCTAAAGACAACTGAATGTAAGCCTGTATTATAGAGGAAAATGTTTATAATCACTAGAAATAGAACATTATATGAACATCGGTAGTGACTTAGCATGAATGAGTAACTATAACAGGTGTCTTACATCATCCTTGCTATAGTTAAGCTAAGTGGAATTTAGGTGATGGACAAATACTGGAGGTGAGAGACAGAGATGAGTCAGGACTTTCTCTGAGAAAAAGGTCAAAAGAGCCAGCTTGCTGGCAAGTACCAACAGACATACTCTTCACCCTATTTACACCAAGGTAGGATGGTAGGAATGTACTTAATTAGCTCATCTGGAGTCCAATATTTTGTATTATTGATTAAGAAAGGGGTCTTGCATTGAAGCTGAGTTCCTCTGGCCTGTGTCCCTGCAGAGGTTCTCATCTGCAGCAGCTGAATCCTTCCTAGAACCCAATCTCTGAGTTTAACTTGGGTAAGACTTTCTTCTTTAGCAGGGATTCCCTTTTACGTCTCTGAGTTAATCCTTACTTTTGGTTATTTTTACATTTCTTTCATATTTTCATTGTACAGCCACACAGCCTCCATTTGCATCGATCCCCAACAGACTGGCATGTGAACTTGCTGTGTCACATCTGCAGCGCGTCGCCCTTTGCTCCTCAGCGTGCTGTGTGGTCAGACCGTTAGCTCGTCTTCTACTCACCTGTTTCCATGAAAGCCAGTTCACTTTGAGGTGGCTTACGTGAACTTTTGTGGCTTTTCAGCTAACGTCTGGGGGTTCATGCATCTCTCCTCTTGAATGCCGACTTCCTTGAGGCAGGAGACAGTCTTTAAACGCTGGAGTCTGAGATGAGCACACAGCTGCGTGTTTCTATTCATACAGACATGGCTGTCTGTCAAATACAGATAATTGGATATTTATCCATACATTTGCATGAGGAATCGGAGGAATTGTCTACAGAAGCAGAGACCCTGTACTTCAGGGGCTAGCATGGATCCCTTCTTCCTTTAAAATGTCAGCCTCCTGTACCTTCCCAGAGGGTGACTCTGTACCCAGAACAGTTACAGCCGCAGATTCCAGCTAAAAGTTAATTATGAATAATAAAGAGACTGGAGGAAAGAACTCTGTGCTCTATCCTTTTGGCATTAGGCAATTACTACCCAGCTCATTTCAGAGGTTTATGCTTTTTTCATTCAGCAGTGCCTGGCTGATTTCTCCTCGTGTGGAACTAGAGAGCATCATAGACCATCAGTATTTACCTTTTAGCTCAGGAGCCCTCTCTTAAACCTGATGCTTTGTGGCTGCCTCTGGTACATATGTTTAATAAATATTTAAATTCTAGAAGAACTTTATACTCTGTGCACTTAATCTTTGAAAATCATGTTGTTAGAATGCTGCTCCCATGAAGTACTGGTGGCAAAGCGCCTTATCTCTTCTGAAAGCTTTTTTGACTCCCAGCTGTACTCTCTCTTGTTTTTTAGCCAGGCTTTCAAAATGACATACACAAACAACCAGCTGCTAGATATTTATGTGGAACATTAGCCTTGCAATTAAAGGGAGAGAAAAAGAAGCTCTACTTTGGGGTCCTTCAGAGTTTCATTACTGCCTGTTCTGCTCCATTACTGCATTTCTTTGAAAAGTGAACTGCATTAGGGGGCTCAGCTGCAAGCAGGTCCCGTTGATCACCAGCTGCCTAAGGAATTATCCATGCTAAGCCAAACGAGTAAAGTCATGCTGAAGGTTATGAGTGACTCCCTAGTCCTATTGACAGCTTCTTCCTTCTGGTAAAGTGAGCATGGTGAACAAAAGGTCCCAGGCTGGAGGCAGAGCCCATCTACAGACACAGAGGCTACACTGTCATCCTTGTCCTGCTAGTGAGATACTTACCTACGCAGGAGAAGACTGCAGCATTGGTGCCTCCTGGTTGCATCAAACTGATCCATATTCCCAGTCCTACCATTTCATCCTGTGTTTCTTTCGGGCAGGATTTAGCCTGCCAAATTTCAGCCCATGATGTTGGAAGCACTTTTAAAGCACTCAATCCTGACCAAGTTCTTGTGGTCCCAGCAAGCAGAGGTAGAAGGAATTAACTTTGAGGAACAATGACTAGCAATGAAGTGCAAAGCACAGAAAATCCTGTAATCTGAACCATATGCCAAGCAAAAAGGGAAGGCTTAAAAAAAAAAACAAAAACCAAGATTGTAAAGATTAGGATATTTTTCAAGAATCTTGTGGTAACTGTATTTGCTGTAATGCTGTAGCAGTGGCTGAGGGATTAATTAGGAGTGAACACACAGTGGTGCATATTCTGATTTCAGAGAGAGCTATGGGGGGAGAGAGGGCCACTGCCTTGCTCGTTATGCTGTCTCCAGCTGGTGAGCAACCAGAGCTAGAGAAGAAAGGGATCACCAGGTCAGCAGAAGAAGCCGGCCTGATGTTGTGCATCTGGCACGCAGAAGGGATTCTCCCATCGCCCACCCAAAGGATGCTTGAAAGGCTTGTTAAGGGCAGCCCTGTGGCTGGCAGGAGCTCACGGCACTCAGTGAGAGTCAGAAATGCAAAGGACACTTTGCCTTAGGACAAGAAACTCAAGGGTATGTTCCCATTCATTGTGATCAGTGGAGAAGGGGAGCCAACATGAACCTGAGCGTGGGGGAAGGAAATGTTTTCCTTGCAGCCTTCCAAAGCATTTCACCACTGAAAACTCACAATGGTCCTGTGATAATTTTATTATTTCTATTTCACATACGAGGAGAATGAATGACAGAGTGGCACATAGAGTGAAAAATAAGTTTCCTGGTTTCTGTTTTTAGCTCTACATCTGGCTATTTGTCTGATCTCCAAACTAGATGCTTATTCTGATCAACAGCACTTCACATCACATCTCTGCAAAATAGGAGTACAAAAGAGCTGCCCTGTAGGGGAACTGTGAATATTCCCTTCATTGCTTTTAAAGTAGTTCTTGATCAGTTTTGAACAATGATGTAGATATGAAAATAATTTAATTCATATGAATTTATACTTCATAAAGAGAGAGCTCACATGGCAAATCAATGCAGTCAAGAATACTCACGCTCAAGAACCCTTCGATGGGCTGCTCTTTGCCTAGACCAAGAAATAGTTGGCATTTGGACTCCAAAAGCTTTGCCATCTGACAGGATTTAATTAAAATCTGCTTCTACACATCAGGGTGGCTGTCCCCACCCCCACAGGCCACAGTGCTGGTGGGAGAGCTCACGGTGTGGGGCTATGCCGGGGCCATGTCTTTGGCTTCCTCTTCCCCCTTGATCCGGGGCCCAGACGTCTCCCAAAATGTCTGATGACTGCTGAGGAGGTTCCTCGCCTGCAGCAAGGCTGGCAGCACCAGTCGGGCTTCCCTCTGAGTGGTAAATGGACAAACAGTGTTGACAGCACAGCATCAGAAAACGCTGCCTCATGAAAACTGAGAGATCTTGTGGGAATATTTCCTGTCAGCTTTAAGAAAAATGTTGACCAAAAGAGTTTCATAGGCAACTTTCTGATTCCATTTTGTTTTGATTGTTGTGAACTTCTTTGCTGTCTCTTCAAAACATTTTAGCTATTAATTGATTTTGTGTGCACATACAACAACACATATGAAAGTTTTCTAAGAATGATATGTTACGTTTTTACCTATACTATGATACGTACTTACCTTATGGAAACAAAGTATTTTAAAATTTTAAAATGTAACTGTTAATTAAAGGCATTTCTGTGGTGAGAAAATTGAACAGCTGGGCTTTGCTTTTCCACAATAAATGCTGAAAACACATTTTGCTCCAATTCAGAAATCTGGATCTCCAGCTATAGAGCTTCCTCCATTCCAGACAGCTCTGTGTTCAACCCTTTGTCATCAACAGGTGAGGCTTTCAAAAGTGATCTGTGATTATGATGGTATGACAAACACAAATCAGGCATCCAAATTCCCACAGGTTTTACTTCTACATACCTGAGCTACAAAAACTTCAGTTACACTTTGTGATGCTTCCACATCCCCGGCCCACTAGTGATTTAGCTGGGGCATGGAGAGTGCACACTCTCCAAATGAGACTTTGGTGGAAAGCTGAGGGAGTTTTTAGCAAGTTCAGGACAGAAATTGTTCTGTTTGGATTCCCTTCATTTTCTTTCAGAGTCATTATCTCCAATTTGTGTGTGGAAGGCAAAGCTTCTAATTATACACTGCAACGAGTGCATTTTTTATAAATAGCACCAATTGTTCTGCTGGGACATTCTCATCTGAATCAGCTCCTATTCAGCTTTGCAGTCTCTGTCTTCCATGTGCAAGGAGAATATTTTTACTAACAAAACCCAAGTGGATTGCATGAGGTACAAAGACTGAGGCATTAGAATGGGATTTGGGAAATCTGGATTCTGCTGCTGGCTGACAATGGTTTCACCTGCTGTGTCACCCTGAAGTCGCTTCACTTCCCTGTAGTTCTGCTATTGTCACTCCTGAGTCCCTGGCACAAAGCTCTCTGGATTAGGGTTGTTGCTACCATGACCAGTCTCACTGCACACGGAAACATTACTGTAATATAAAAATTAACAATTTCAGAGCACTCCTTGGTGCGCTCCCCAGCTGCGTCATCCCACAGCAGATGTTCACTTCAGGGTCGGTAAGCATCGGCCCTGAAGGATTTGAGTTGTGGGGTGCTTTGCTTCTCACCCTGCAGGAGAGAACTTTTTGCGTGACCCCTTGGCAATTCTGGCTGACGAGGGAGGGGTGCTGCTGGGATGGCAGGAGCCCTGATGGTGTGCAAGAGAGAGGGTGACTTTCAAGCAGAGAGTAGAAGGATATGAGAAAGAGGGTCTAACCAGGACTAATTTGGGAGATAATCCAAGACAGAATGACAGAGGTATTCATATTTGTATTTTGTACTAGCATCTTCCCTGCCTACAATCTTCTCTTGATTTAACTAGCTGCATCCTCAGCTGTCAGCTTCCTGCAGAAAAGCCTCATGGCTCCATACGGGGAAGAGGGGCTCCCACCCGACTGCACACAGGTTGTTAGGAGAGGGCTTCTTGTGCACCCCCACGGATCACTGTTAGCCACTGCCTGTAGGCAAAGACCCTGGCTGTGTCCTGCTCCTGCATGGAGCTGTAAAGAGAAAAGCACTTCTCAGCTCTGGTCAAATGGGACACAGACACTGGGTTTCACAGCAGGGACTGATTTCATCCTGGCAGAGGGCTTTTCCTCTTTCTTCTTTTTCTCTCCTCTCCTCTCCTCTCCTCTCCGAACCTCTCCGAACCTCTCCTCTCCGAACCTCTCCGAACCCCTCCTCTCCTCTCTGTAAGACCTCAGTGTGTATCACTGCTTTGTTTTTTTTTCTCTGAAGATTAAGGATAAGGCTCAAATGCCAAACCAGACAGTATCCCTGGCAGTGAACATTAGTTACTCTCTCCCCATCTCCCCGAGAGCCTCACACCAGCCATGGGGCTCCAGCTGCTGGGGTGGGAGCCCACCTGAAAAGGCCGAGCCAGCTTCTACTGAAAGACCATCACAGCTGATTGTGCCCCTGCAGCCCAGGGCAGGGGGGAATTGCCCAGCCTGGGGGCAAGCCCAGGCCCGTCTCACCCTGGCAGGTCCCGGGATCAGCTCTGCAGAGCCCCGACTCTGCCTGAAAGCCAAACCATCCCCGATGCAGCCCAGTGTCGGAGGCTTCGTTTGTGTGGCAGTGAATATGTCACAGCGATGAAATCTCAAGCGTGCTTGGGGCGAGTGATTCACAGGCTGCTCAGTTGATGAGTACGGCTCCGCCAGGAGCATGTGTTTAATTGCTCAATGTACTGCAACACCCGTCGCTTCCTGCATTATCCACTTGCCCCAGCACTAGAGCTGCCAGCTTCTCAAAACAGTCATTTCATAAAGTGAATTGCCTTTCTGCGATTATCTTTTTATGCAATTAATATTTGCGCAGCAAATCACAGATCACTCTGCCTCCTCAATATCTAAAGCAATTAATGAGCCCCAGCTGGCAGCCATGGCTGAATGACTCACTCTGTCGGAGAAAAAGATATCACCGTTGCATGTTCTCCCCTTGTGCTGTCATTTGCCAGTTGATATTTTGGACCGAGGGTACCTGTCTCTCATTCCTATGATGGAGCTGGACCACTTCTCCGAATCTGCCAGGTCAGGAGGCTGCATGTTGAGAGGACTGTCCCCTCTGCCCATTCATCCTGGCCATCACCTCTGCCCCAGCCGTGGCTGGTGAGACTCACTCCTGGCCAAGCAATAGGTAGGGAAGGCACCCGCTATAAAATCACAGCCCCCTTGACTTTTCTAATGGGGTTTATGAAGTTCATAAAGTTTCTTCAAAGAAAACAAACTGGGACATCCCTGGGGCAAATTCTGTAATTTTTTAAACATATATACATCAACTCTATCTGCCTTTCAGCATGTATGTCATAGGCATGTTTTAGTACATTGCTCCGACCCATTCCTCTTACAGCCTGCCACTGTTAGCTTTGGTGACTCAGGCCAAAAAGGCTTTTTTGAACTGTCTGTGATTACATCTTTGTATGTTCCTTATCTGACAGAGCTAATGTGGAAACTTTTTCAGTGTACAAACAATCGAAATGCCTTCCTACACTGAGCCTTTAAAGAAAAAAAACAAAAAAATCACTGAATTTCTTTCCTTGCCATTTACCCATCTGATTCTACATGAATTTGCTTTGAATACCCCTTCATCTCCACTAACAACATAGTTTTGTCATCAGCATGTTGTTTGCTCTTCCTGTTCACTTACCATCTTTCCGAACAGCGAAAAATGTGATTTGTAGGGAGGGGGGCATCTGAAGGAGATGAAGGTTCCTGGCTTAGCTCAGGAAAGCAGTTGTGTATATATCTCAAGAAAGCTGGAAACCTTTGTACATCTGCAAGAAGCAGACAAGCAAAGTGTTTAGACCAGCATCACCAGCAAAGAGAACAGACGGCCCGGTATGTTATGGTTGCTGATGAGTGGGATAAACAGAAGTGTTAGAAGCCCTTGAGGAAGGGGTCAGGATTGGGAATTTGAAATTATACAAAATGAGGCCACAACAGGGAGCAAGCAGTAGTGACAGGACAGAAGAGGCGACTAAGGGTGGCTGGAGGGTTTGGGGAGAAGCATTACACAGGCTTTATTAAAGCTTGAGAAAGAAATCCAGCTAGAAGAGGCACAGGTTGCTTGGACGGCAACTTAGCTGGCAAGCAGATGAAAATCCAGAACCAGAAAAAACTAACAACAGAGAAAACAAAAATCCAAGTTCTGATGGTTTAAATTCCCCTCCTGCCTCAATTTTGTATATTTTTTTTCTCCTAGGATTGTAGTGTCACCTCTCCAAAATTAAAATAGAAGTAATGCACATAAGAAGGAGGTGGCAGTGAGCAAGAGGCCCTCAAAATCTGCTGAATCACACCATTCACGTATTGAAGCTTTGGTTCAGTCACGAGAATGCTCCAGGTCTACCAGATTGTGTGGCTTTTAGTCTGAAGCTGTTAGCCATCATTTTAGGTGGTAAGGAAAGAAATTCCTCTGGATAGTTTGTAGACTGTTTTTGTAGATGGGATTAGTGGTAAGTCCAGCTATATTATGGTTTCTTCCACCCAGGAAGCAATCCTACAGACCATCTCCCTGCCTCATACAAAGCCAGGCTCGAGAGACCTTGTCATGCCCTTCCCTGGGTGCCTTTATTGCTGCCTGTTGAACCAAAGACATGTTGAGAAAGACACAGACCATGCATTAGACCCCTCCTTTCCCCAGCATTGGACAAGATCCAGCAGAATAATACAGCCTTCTACTTTCCACGTGGCCCTTCCAGTTAATGTTTCTTTTGGGAGGGGAAAAAATCAGCCCACCATTATTATTTATTAACATCTACTTCATGCCAGATCTGAATTTCTGACCTACATTATGCTTGAGCAAAAGGCTCATTGAAGGAGAAATTTGCCTAGGGTAAGGACTTGAAGTTTAGGTCTATTAATTATTAATTGCTCCATTTATTTATTCAAAAGCCAGGGCAAAATGGGAATATTAGCTGTTTTACTTCCTCATGAACTCATTCTCTTGCCTGATCTCATCTGGCTTTGCACATGTTCTTCCCCAAAGAAACAAGTCCAAAAGTGTGTGTGTTTGTGGAGGGAGGGTCAGATTTTTTGCCAGGCAGGTCAGGGTACAGTCACATTTATTCTTCTCACACACTGCTTTGTAGAACAACAAGCTGGCAGATAGAATGAAATATTAGCTTCATTTCCTGCAGATCTGAATTTAAAAAAAAAAACAAACGAAGGATGGATGGAAGAGACTGAATTTAGAAAAACAAACACCAAAGCTACAGAGACTCTACCAGTCAAAGAAAATCGTTCACTGTAGTGATTTATTAATTTGGAAGATGCTGTAGAAGATCTGTTTCCATACAGATTTTTCACCTGTAAGCCCATCTTGTTGTCCAAGGTTTGGAGGATGTATCTGTGCCAATCAGTGACACTCTTATGTCTTTTCAGCATATTCTGCCTCCGTAATGTTTTTAGTTTCCTGATAAACCAAAAGAGCAGGAGACCATGACCTTCCTGCTAATGCTTTCCTTCACATCAAACACAGCAGGCTGGTGTGTTCTACAGCCAAGCCAAGGAGGCAAGAGTCAGGGGAAAAACATCCCTGTTCTGTGCTGCAGAAAACAGCCATAGAGAAAGAGCCGCCCAGCTAAGGTGGGACTGGGAGGAAACACGGGGTGGACATCTCTGTGAGCCCAACAACCCTCCTGCAGAAAGAGCCCTGGCTGTGCTTCTCGCATGCTGAAGAGATGAAATGGCTGCTTCTGAGTCACGGCTTCAGAAACTACCCTAAACACACATCACATCCCTGCTTGCAAAACCATCTGCCTTGACAGAGCCGTAGTCAGACCTGCCAGGCACTCAGGTGTGATGGCTGGGTGTTGTGGTTTTGTTTAGTGAGGGGGGACCTAAGGTGTAAAAAGGATCCTGAGAGGCATCTGCCAGCCTGTTGTGAAGAACTTTTCTTGTGAGAGGAACGGCTGCAGACACCAAGGTCAGTTCAGAAGGAGGGGAGGAGTAATGTGGCTCCTGGCCAAGAGTTCCCTGCAGCCTGTGGTGATGACCATGGTGGAGCGGATTGTCCCCCTGCAGCCCATGGAGGTCCACGGAGGAGCAGAGATCCACTTGGAGCCTGCACTGGGGGAGGTGGATGCCTGAAGGCAGCTGTGGTCCGTGAAGGGCCCACTGGGACAGCCGTTCTGGAGAGACTGCACTCTGTGGAAGAGATGACCCACGCCACAGCAGTTTCACGAAGGACTGTGGCATATAGGTGGGACCCCACAATGGAGCAGGGGAGGAATATGAGGAGTTCTTCCCCCGACCATGAAGCAGCGGCGTAAAACAACGTGTGATGAACTGACCGCAACGCCCATTCCCTCTTCCCCCTGTGCCGCTCGTGGGGGGAAGGTAGTAGAGATAATGTTAAGCTTGGGAAGAGGGAGGGGTGGGGGGAGGTTATCTTGTTCTCTGTCTCATTATCCTGCTGTTTGTAGTAATAAATGAATAGTTTTCCCCAAGTTGAGTCTGTTTTGCCCGTGACGGTAACTTTAAGGATTTCTCCCTGTCCTTATCTCAAACCTCGAGCCGTTTTTCCTTATATCATCTCCCCCTATTCTCTCAGAGGGTGGGGGGAGTGAGAGAGAGACTGCGTAGTCTGGTCCTGATCGGGGCTGAACTACGACACTGGGCTGGTGTAGAGCTGTAGACATGGAACATATTGCTGTTTATTAATTTAGACCCTTGACGTCCGCAGACATTTTCTAGGACACAAGAAAATTGTGTTCCTGTACTGCTTAGTGTCACCTACAAATCCAGGAGTAAAGAAACTGTCTTGTGTCTCTGGTTGAGTGTAACTTGATGTAATTTTGAGGCAGACAACCCAGCTGCAGGCTGCTGGCCTCTGACACTCATGAGATGGTAAGCATCAATGTCAATAATCCTCCTCTCTCCCCTCCAAATCTGACTTCTTCCAGGCTTGAGTGATGCATCTTCTCTCTGTTTGTCTTGGCAGCCTCCCTACCTCTGCCCATGCAGCAAGATTCCTGCTTCTCTGCTGAAGCTCTTTTCCCTCCCATCCACCTCCTCCCCACCCCTGCACAGCTGTACCTTCTCTCACTTCTGCAAACTCAGTTTCTCTCTTGGTCAGTGTGATTTCTCCCTCCACCCAGAGATCCCCACTGGACCCAGAATGGAATTACCAGCACGAGGGAGCAGGCACTTGCTCAGCCAGAGAGCATGCAGGCTGTAATAAACTGCAAACAGATAAGTACAGGAGGCCCCATCCATCAGAGCAGACAAGCCCCTGATGTCTGATGCAGGTCTGTGCTTCTATGCTTTAACCCAAAGGCAGATGGTTAAAACATGTGAATGTTGGATATGGTCGTTCCAGTTCAGACCTACTCTCATTTCTGAGAATAAGAGCACTCTGTGTGTTTGGCTGAATGATTTCCAGCCTGTCATTTCTTTACAGATTGTTTCGCTTCCATACATCGCTGTTCATGACTGCAGATGTGTAACTGGTCTGTCGGCGTTTTTTCCCCTCGCTGATTGTATGCTTGAAATGTTTAAACTGGAGAAAAATGACTAGCAGAAGGTGAATATTGAATCTCATGCCTCTGGTATCAGCTTCCAGGCAAGTAATAACTCATGCTAGATAGAGTGGATCTCCAAGAGTTTTAAAATATTTTCACCACATTACGCTCAAGGATAGAATTGCTTGGGCTTTGAGGGGTTTGGTGGGGTTTTTAGTTGGTTGGTTTTTTTTCTGAAGAGTCCACATTTCACTCAGTAGGTCTTGGGTGGAAAGCAGGGGTTTGGAGTTTTCCTCATCACCACTACTACACAGGGCTGGTTGCACCTTCTACAAAAATAAATCTAGAACATTTCCAGATGAAAGTAAATTTATTTCACAGGATTTTAAAGATAAATTTAGGAACTGTTCTCCATGTGCGTGCATGGGTGCATGCGTGCATGTGCGTGAACACGCAGGGAAGAGGCCAGTGGGCTGTAGGAGCCGTGACCCATGTATACATGCAGTGGTCCATGTGCAGTATAACTGTGTGGGAAAGCAGGTGTGATGGGGAGAGGGGAGCTGAGTTTGGTACATCTCAAATGTCTTTTTTCAGCAGGCAGGCGTTTTCAGGACTCAGTGTAGGCTATAGGGAGAGGGGAGCCAGGGAGAGGAGCGGTCTGCCTCTGGGGAACATCAGCAACCCATGGGGAGCAGGGCCCTGTTGGGGGGCAGCAAGGAGGAAGCCCCTGGAGCAGAATTGGGTTTCCTCTCATATGGCATTAACCCCAGCTCTGCTTCAACACCTTTGCCTCTAAGGAGAGGCCACAGAGTTTCCCACAGCAACATTTTCTAATAACAGGCAAAAAGAGCATCAGCTGCCCCTGAAGACACCAAAATAAGTTCAAGCTGCAGGAAGAGTCTTCACGGTTTGCCCACTTTGCCTGTGACTTCTGCTTTCACAACAACCCGTTGCCCAGCTCTGTCTCTTGTCCTGGCTCCCATCTCACCCCCTTACACCACAGTCTGTCGGTGCCGCTGCGGGGGAGCAAGGGTGGCTCTCCCAAGGGAGGAGAGTCCCTTGCAGTGCTCTGCTGCAGCCCCAGCAGGCAAGGAGGAGCAGTCCTGCAGCGTGAGCACTGCTGCACACACCGCCTGCAGTGATGGGTGCTTGAGGAGGATGTGGAGGAACTGTGTTCCTTCCCCCAGGGCAGGGTTCCAGCCTCAAAGTGCAGAGCGGTGTGACACCTCCTCCACCTCCTCCACCTCCTCCACCTCTTGTTCTTCCCTTCTCAGACACTTACTTTGCATTTTTAATAAAGACCAACTTCTTTTTTTTTATTGTCTTCTATT
Source organism: Chlamydotis macqueenii (assembly GCF_036417535.1). Lineage (NCBI taxonomy): Eukaryota > Metazoa > Chordata > Aves > Otidiformes > Otididae > Chlamydotis > Chlamydotis macqueenii. The sequence continues at coordinate 45,133,844 of NC_141560.1, read as the reverse complement.
TACTAAGCCTAAAACTCTACCAAAAAAAAAAAGTGTCATCCAGACAAGACTACCAAGTGCTGCCAGCTCTATTTATAGCCTCGCCACCCTTTGCTGAGATGTCGCTTTGGAACAGTGCAGGCCCTGAAGAAGATGTTATCTTGCCCAGCACTTACGGAGGCAAGCTTTATTGTGTCTGCCCAGAGGTGCTGACACTTGTAGAGGGAGGACAATGGGCATCCCTGAAGAAGGATGCTTGCCCCAACTCCCATCTGTGACCCACACACACCTGCCCTCTTCCTTTTCCCTAAGGAGACATTGTACAGGCACTGAAGCTGCTGGAGTGGATGCAAGAGCACATGGAGGAGAAGGAGCATCAAGCTGAGAGTTGTTAGACACAAATAAGCGTCTTGTAGTGGCTATTAAGTGCTACTAGATGAAGACAGAATCGCAAGCTTATCAGGGCTTGATTTATTTTGGTTATCTGCCTGATGCTAGGAACATAACATCTGTTTCAGAAATCACCACGTGGTAAAATGTCACTGATCACCCCGATCATACGGGAAAACTGATTGACTTCAAAAAAGAAACTCAAGGCAGGGCAGAGACCGCGTCTTGCGAACTCCCTTCCCTCTGGGCTGCAGCGGAAGGCAAGGGACCCAAGGGCACTGGCAAGTGGTCCCTAAGTGTACACAAGGCCAATGAGATTGCTAGCATGGGTTGGAGTATATGTTGTTTCCAAACTCCTAGCTCTCCCCTGAATGCTGGAGCCTCCTCTGCATTCAACTCCTGACAGTAGGGCAGTCACGGACTGCAGAGCTGCCTGCGACCCCTGAGGTTTACAAGACTAACATCCGTTATATTTCATGTGTTGGTTGGGAATGGAAAAACCTCCATCTAGCTTCCCCAGAGGAAACCTACTGCATCAGCATACAGTCTCCCTTTGTCAGGGAGGGAAAACGAAACAGCCCTTGTAGGTCCCTTCTGGGCCATTTCCCTGAGAAAAGCCAAGGGGAGATTATCTCTTCCAGGTCATTTTTTTTCTGATGCTTTTTCAATCTTGAAATCTGGCTTCCCACCTTCTCCCTGTGATACAGTCTTACAACCACACATCCAGCATCCATATGTTTCTTTCTAAATCCTCCCTGTACTTCCCTGCTTTAGTGCTGTCGTTTCCAGATGGAGGTTCCCCCTTGGTTCAGCTAGATGCTCTCCCTCCTCCCTTGCTCTCCGTCAGCTGACGGATGCTGTACTGGTGCTCAGCCATAGCTTACACAAGCGTTGTAACTTGGCCTCTCTTCATCTCACCTCATATGTCCATCCCTGAAAAGCTTTTGCAGCTGCTCTCTGGACCTAGTCCAGGTTGCCAGCATCCTTCTGGTGCCACATGTCTTGGCACTGAAGGCAGCAGCCCTCCTCATCCCTTCCCTCACATCAGTGTGGCCTCTGCCCAGAGGATTTAACCTGGGCAAGTCCGAGGAGGTGACTTTGAACAGATGCCTGTCAGCCCTTCCCATGCTGGGAGCGAGGCAATGGGACTGCTGCTGGCTGCCAGGTTGATATGACACGTAACTGATAAACCCAGCGATTGAAGAGATTAGGAGTAAAGGGAGTTAGCTGGGAAAGAAATCCTTTGTGGACCAGAGGCTGCTCTGCTTGCTTGTGTGTGATCCATTCAATACCATGAGATTCTGCAGATATAAAACTCCTTTGTCACTGTCTAACACTCATAATACACACAGACAGCTGCAGCTTTGGGCAGAAGGAGCCCAGAGCCTCCCTGCAGCTTGAGGAAGGTTTGTGTTGCTCCCCATGGGGCACCACCTCTTAATTACCTCTGTTAAAACAACTTAAATGAACCTAGCAGCTTGTAGAGTCAGGAGGCTCTGAAGGATGCTGTGATGAAGACGTGGTCAGGGAAATATTAAGATAGCAGCAAGGACAGATGGCATGTTCCCACCTGGAAGGGAGAGAAGAAAACAAAGAAATGGAGCTCCCAGAGGCAGCTGAGATGTGGAGGAGAGGCCACCGCCATGGGCACACAAACACGCACCCCGCAGATGGAATCCATCACTCGTCTGAGGGCACAGCATCTTCCCTCCCGTCAACCCTGCAGAACAAGGCGAGAAGTGCTGACAGCCAGTCGCACCTCTCCACTGCCAGCACCGACACCGCACTGTGCTGCCAGACACTACCAGGCTCAGAGCTGGTCATGTCTCACTGGCACAGTGGAGGGAGGCAGAAATGGGCGCTTTGATGAGTTACACCCCAAGCGCAGCGAGGTAGGGCGGGGGCGAGGACTGCTGCTGGCAGTGCTCCTCCTGCAGCACCTCCCCACAGCAGGCTGCCCCCGGGGGAGTTCCATTTTTTTTTGATGAATCAAGGCCTGAAAGTTTCAAAGCAATCCAGGAACGTGGTCATGTCTTATGCAGCAGTTTTAATGGTAGCTGTGCGGATAAATCCCCTGGACCACTTTGAATATCACAAGAAAGATCTGGAACAGTGAGTCATCAAAGGGCTCGTTATATTTCCCACAATAATTAATTGTCTGCTGAGAATTCCAGATGAAGGAATCACATTTTGCTTCCACTTCTCATGTCAGCCGCTTGCGAGATCTAACTCCTACTCTGCTCTGAGCCTCTGTCGGGTATTGTTAGCTGGTCCCTGTGATGTGCTCCAGCCACAGAGGATGAAATAGTGCTGGTGTATCTCTTACTTTCCCCTTGGGACGCTGACGCTTTGTTCTGGCAGCCTTGCCCCGTTTGTGAGCAGTCTCGCTGAAGTTGGTCGGACCGCCCAACCATGGCAGTGATGCTCGTGTGGCTCAGCCCAGCGCAGCAAATGACTCTGAGCTTCATCAGGCTGAACGCTTCTCAGGAGGGGGTAAAGTGCACTGCCATAACGGCCGCGGGTATTTTCCATGAGTTGCTTCCTGCTAGAGCCCCATCCCCCTCTGTCAGTCTCCAGGCCACCGGCAGCAATAAATGCCACCATTTTCTTCCACCTTCTGCAAGAGCTTCACTCAGTATGAGTAGGGCGAAACTGCTTCTAAATCCCTTAACTGTTCACAAAAGCGGATTACATCAAAGATAACCTTCCACTCCATTCCTGAGAGGGAAACGGTATCACCCTGCAGACTGGTTCCTCCTTACAGTTCTTTAAATCCACAAAGAAAGGACCATTTTTTAGTGCTTTCCACACAGTGCTTCGCGCTTTTCCACCTGCCCTGATCTGCGGACCCTAAATATCTTCAGTTGCCAGGGCAGAGAGCTGCACAAAGAATTTAGGCATTGCCTCAGCTTAGTTTTCCTTTGCTTCCTTTCCAGGGTCCCACAGGAGCCAGCCATAGACTTCCATGCACCTGCAGACCACAGGCAGAAAGCTAAACTGGCCTTGAGCACAACAAATGCCACTTTGGGTCAGGAATTAGCAAGCTCCTTCACACAGCGTATCCAAGCCTCTGTTTCTCAAAGAATAGGGAACTGCAAAGGCCGAAATTTATTTCCATTTTAATCCTATCATAATTCCAGTAGGTGACTGTGAAGCAGAAAAGAATGTCTCTCTTTTCATTATAGAAAGCTGAATAATTCAGACATCTTCTTTAGGCCTCCTCCTCTCTTCCCAAGATAATAATCATCCCACATTTTAGTGCTGCAACAAAACCAGCCACCCAGGACTTCATCGTATTCACTCAGCTTCGTACTGACAGGAGCAGAAAGCACAGAGCCTCTGCCATCGGAGTGAAAAGAGAATTTTATTTAATTGCTGGGACATGGGGCTGGTGATGTAGTTGCGCTTTTCTGGCTCCCTTGGAAGACGGGCAGTGGTGGGTACCCACATGCACAGATAACTGCACACACATGCCACATTAAGGAGGATGTTTATGCAGCCCAGGACTGGGGACTCAGCTGAAAAAGGGAAAAAATCTTGCTGCAGATTTCCTCTGTGATTTTGGCCACATCACTTTGTCTGTGACTCACTCCTCCACCTGCAAAGGGAGCAGCGAAAGCACTGCCTGCCTGCAGCTGGCGGCTACGAGCAGCAGCACATGCAATGAGCGTCCAGGACTCGACCACCACGGTGACAGGGAGTGATGAAGAGTTATTTCTCACCCTATCTACCTTGTCCCCAAACCTCCAGGACGTGCCAGTGGTGCTGAGTGCCTCGACGAGCCCTGCCTGCAGACAACACGGCCTGAACTGGGCTAGGCAGGCTCCTGCATTGGGCTTTAAACCCTCACGGCTGGAGGTTTAAAAACACGGCGGGCTCCAGCCAGGCACCCTGCCCTCTCCATATCCCTGAAATGGGAAGCCTTGTTCTGAGAAGCACAGATGAGTTTAGCCAAGAAGATGAAAGTTTAGGGGCTGTCAAATTGTATGTGATCAGAATCAGGCTCAATTTGTAACGGGCGTACAGATTACAGTCCTTGCCCAGTAATCTAAAACCAGGTGATGCCTCCAAGAGAAAGTAGTTATGAGGAAAAAATGATGAACAAGGGCAAAGTGGCAGTTTAAGAAAAGAGCACACCTTCCCTAGATATTACAAAAGTTACCGTAGCTTTACAGTCACTAAACAATATTTGAAAATATCCTGACTGAGGGGAGCTCTACAGACAGACGGTTTCAGTAATACCTAGACAGGGAGTCTGCGAGTACCTGTGCAAGTGTGTAAAAAAGGGAAGATGAGGCTCTAAAAGGAGCTGGAAGGGAAGCAGTGAAAAATCTATGACTCAACAGTGAGACAGATAATGTGGATAAAAATGTTCTGAGAACAAAAGAAATTCTAAAATTGTTATAGAACTTTTATCGCATGAAGATAATGATATATCTAATATTTCTGTAGGAAAAAAAAAACCAGCAGTATCTGATAAATATTTAGCTTCTGTATTCTGAAAGAAACTAGGTGGCATATTAGTATCCCACGAGATTAATGCATTATTCCACTCTGTTCCACATTAACAACAAAAGTTGTTGCATATCCTTTACTAGAGATAAATACTGCTAAATGAGGACATCTGGATAATGTTCAAAAGGTTTCTAAAAGTTCTCTGAAGACCTCTCTAGATAGCTAATGTCAATCTTTAATAAAATCAGGGAAAACTGAGAATGGCCTGTAAACTGTAAGGGAGGTGCTGTTCTCTTAGTACTTTTAAAGTGGGACAGCAAGGGGAGAGGGAGAGGGAGAGCGACGGGAAGAGGGAGAGGGAGAGGGAGAGGGAGAGGGAGAGGGAGAGGGAGAGGGAGAGGGAGAGGGAGGCTGTCCCCAACCCGGTCCCCATGGCCAGTAGCCCAGTGCTGGGGGGAGGGATGTGAGGAGGAGGCAGGCGTGCACGAGGCTGGGTTATCATTGCACAGAGCAGGGTACAGGAGAGAGATTACAGATACCATGATGTTGTCTTTGTGCCTGAAGTCATTTGGAGGAGGGAAAATCGCAAATGCGCTTTTGTCCTGGAACAGTGCCCATCACTGAACTGGCTAAATTATACCCGATCACTGGGGCTGATATTTCTTGCATTGCAAACTCACTAACTGATAGACCTCAAAGCATTATCACCAACCAGGAATGGTCAACATGACGTCTAAGATCTCAAGAGGTTTCACAGAGGTGCATTCCTGACCTGCTGCTCTCCTACACTCCAGCAATGATCCACAATCGATCAGGGCCTGCAAACTTCTCCTCTCCCACTGCCTTGTAGGCTGGTAATTAATGAAGAAGTCAGAATGTTTACACAGGTAAATTTTGGTTACACTGACAGATAAAAGACTGCGCTCTGGAATACAGTATTTTGACCAGCACGGTGGGTGCAGCACACAGTGCAGCAATGATGGGCTGCCGGAGCACTGTTATGCCCAGAGGGAAAGCGTGGTCTTTGATGCACAGGCATGATCCTGCCGAGTGGTGCCCTTGCTGGGTAATCCTTGCATGTGTCTGTGCAAGATACTGGCCAGACTCACAATTATTGGAAAATGTGGGCAGCTGAAACGCAGGCAGATTTTACACCAGAGTAGCTCTTCAGAAAAGCTCTCCTTTCAAGATGCTCCTGGGGTGAATCTTTTTAAGGGCAGATCTTTTTAAACATTGCATGATATGAGCCAGTGGGAGAACCAGTCTGTGTCCTGGAAAGGACACAGTGACATGTTGGGATTTTGGTTTTCTATGACCAAGCAAAGCCTAAGCAGCCCATGTCAATGTGCACAGTCTCTGCTGGCTGGAGCGCAGCCCATGCACAAACGCCTCTGCGGACTGCTAGAATTTTGGTGTCACATGTTCTTTCAATATTAAGACTTCCTCTGGTTACTGAGACTGGCTGCTTTTCATGCCACTCAGTGGTCTTCACCCTTCTGCGTGACCCTTTTCTTCTCCCAGCCACCCTTCTCACAGGTATCTGAGCTTACACATTCTCTCATAAACTGGAATGTCTGGACCTGGGCCCACTGGTGAAACCAAAGATAAATACAGTTAAATAGATTACCCTTGGTTTCACTGCCTTGCCTGAAACTCCAAATAGGTGAGATTAACTCTTCCCTGCCTCTACCCCACTGTTTGGGTTGACCATCGCCTCTCCTTCCTCAAAGTTTCTCAGGTAGCATATGGCCATAGAAGAGGCAGAGGTTGTACACTCAGACATGAGAAAGAAGATGGTCCTCTCCTTATTCTTCCATGATGCTGGGAGAAGCTTTCGCTAACGGAGGAAGACCTGGACACTTGCAAAGGCTGCATGTAGAGATATGCTAATGCACTTGCATAGAAAAGAGAAAACCTCAAGTTTCCTAAGCGCTGAGAGAGCTGTAAGGAAACAATCTGTGTGCATGTGTGCACGTGGCACTGCCTGAGAAGATGCATTGCTCTCTTTCATGTACGTGATGTCCCTGCTCCTTGCAGCGGGGTTGGACTAGATGACCCTTGAGGGTCCCTTCCAACCCTAACCATTCTATGATTCTATGAACACTTTTTTAATATGTACTTGCTCTTGTCAAGCTCCCAATATAGTTTTTTTTTTCCTTTTGAATGCAGTTTGCCTGCTCCCTCTTGGGTATGAGCACTGACTTATCTACCCGTTACATCAGCTTCTCCAGGCAGAGAGATAAACACAGGCCTAGGGAAAAAGCTTTGTCAGCTTTTGACAGAAAGATTAAATGCAAGCAGTTACTGCACCTAAGGCAACACTGGTGCCCAGCACGTGAATCTCAGTAAACAACAAAAATCCCTCCATTTCAGAGACTCCAGTAGAGTGAGAAATGCATCCCACTTAACTATGGCAATGGGTCTGACCCCAGGGAGCTGAAAATCAGTCAGCCGCAATGCTCCTTATTCTCTTGCCGTAAACATTGTTTGCACGGTCTCTCCTCTCTCAGCAGTTGCTCAGAAAGTTGCCCTTTTTGGGGCTACAGAGGAGCAGGCAGTTGGTCCAAGCTATCGCACCATGTAGCTGCAATGGGAGAGAGAATGGTAGTATAAGGCCTATAAAAGTATATAGGCTTTATACTATATATATAATATATAGAATAAAAGTAGTATATACTATAAAAGTAGTGTAAAGAGAGGATCAAGGCATTGCAAAGAGCAGGTTCAGCTTCTTCATCCAGCAGTGACAGGTGAAACCAAGTTTGAACAGGATAAATGAAAAAGCAACTTAACAAGAAATCTCCCTCCGTCCTGGAAAAGGGCTGGTGAGGTTTACCCTGGGATCTGTGAAATGATAGCACCAGTCACAACTACAGACCTGCCAGCTCTGCTGTTGGCCAAGTCCTTCTGCTTTCCACTGCACAGACTCTTACATGGTGCTGCGGATCAGAATCGGTGTCATTACACCATGTCTTGGATACCAAAGCTGGCAGCAGAAATGCAGAAGTTTAGCAGCCTGGCTCTGCTTTACTCTGCAGGTCCTGGGTGACCCCTCACTCAGCAACATCTACCCCACACCAACAAGCGCATTACAGCGGCTGAGCCTGCACCTTCCTCTGCCACCCAGCCTGCTGCTTCTAACTGTGCGGTGGAAAGATGCTTTGTCCCCTTACAGTTCTCCTATCATCCCCGCAGCTGCATCCAGGCTTGAGCTATACGTGCTGTACTCTTCTGATGGTGCATGTGAAGCAGGTAACACATGCCCGTGTCCTCAGACTTGGATATGACATTTTCTGGGGCAAGCGCATCACTGGGGAGCTGGAAGGACACGAAAAAAAGGAAAAACTGAAACAAACCTCCCATGAAATGCTACTCAGAGTGGGAGCGTTGAGGGCTTTCGCAGTACTCACTGACACGGCTCTGAGAGGGACTGCGGCTGCTCTGAGGCTCAGAAAGCGAGAGAAGATATCATCCTTCAGTACCAGTGTCTGCCAAATTGTGCTTTAAGATACACACTAACAAAATGGGATGTGTCATGCCACCACAAGTACCCGGAAGCCTCTAAAGGCATAAACAGTAATGAGAGAGGAATAGTTTATTTTCACATCTACTCCAAATCTGCCAGTCTTTGACCCAAACACGTGTAAACGATAGCATAAGGGTAGCGTCAGAGAGCAACCTGCCAAGGTACCCTGAGCATTCATTTGATTCAGGCCTTCAAGGTGGCTCAGAGACCCACAGGAACATGCGTTCTCTGGATTCGAAAAAACAGCTTTGCCAGGAACCCAGCGAGCCACGGTGAAGTGGCTTCAGGCTTCAGCTGAGGATCTCCCATGCCCCTTGCTGGAGAAACCGTGCAATAACAGAGCTCTGGACACAAACTGAAAACAGTGGAGACGAAAATCCAAGTACATCATGATACTATATCCCCATGGATAAAGAGGTTGCCCAAAACTAATTTCCAATAGGAAAAATTAATAAATAAAGCCATACAACATTAAATATTCAATAGCACGAGCCTGCCATATTTTGGCATTGTATATCTGATGAAATACAGCGCATATTCTCCTGTTTTTAAAACCAGAATGAGCACTATGGAGACTGTGGTTCATGGGAAATCATATTAGATGCTCATATGGCATAGAGGAAGATGGCATAGAAATTACTGTGTTTTAGTATAAAGGTACTGAAATTAGGTTCAAAATAACTAGCTGGTGTCCTGATAGCCATTTAGTGGTCAGGTATCTTATTAGCCCAAACTGGGCTGTGCCTTGCCATAGGCTGTCTCCATTGCTCGAGTTACCAAGCTCCAGGTCAGCTCAGAAGCCTTCATTCGGCACTGCATGTAGTGCTGTGACTGCAGGATGGAGATACTCAAACCTTCTGAGCAGCTCTTGCATGGAGCCAATTAATGGCAGAAGAAGAGTAGGGAACCTAAAAAGAGAAGTGATTTTGATTTGCTGCAGTGAAGTAGAAAAAGTTAATGCTACATTAACACGAGCCAGCTGCCCACATGGGCAGTTGCGGCTTTGCAACTGCCATCCAGAAAGCTTTGCCATTGGTTGAAGAATCAGCCATGCCGGGTGGAAAGGGGCTTTGCGGGGTTCAGCATTACCATGCAATATGACACTTGTATTTCCACACTCTGTGCTTTCCCATCAGTGCTTTTCTTTCCCCTCTCCTTCGCTCCACATTGTCCTCTCACTGGCACAGGCTGTCCCAGTCCCAAAATACCTTCCTGGCAATTCCCCCATGCTCTGCCTTAGTTTCCATCCTCAGGGAGATATCATCCTTGGAAATGAACTTGGGTTGGAAAAATATGGAAAACCCTATATTTAGAGACACAACTTTGTTCACAAATCAATTTGCACCTGCTAATTCACCAAAGGTAAGAGAAACACCACCCTCCTTTGCAGGAGGGATACCACACTCGCTGGGCTTCAGGTGAAGGAGGAGCTCCAGGGAAAGCCTTGCGAGATCCCGCTCTAAAGGTGCTGCTCTGCCTGCATAGCCTTCAGGAAGCCCTCTTTTGTTTACAATATAGTCTTTTAAAAAATTATTTGGGAAACATGATCATCGCTGTTTGTCTTTTAATGTGTTCCTAATGGAGCATAAAGTGAGCGGACTCATCTTTTAACATTTCATTTCCCCCTTTATGCTTTGTCTCTTGGTACTGATGGCAACTGAATCGCCCAGAGGGAATTGGTAATGAAATTTCTGTAGCAGCCCAAACCAAAATTGATTTTAATCTAGGTCCTGCATAAACGAATGTTTTCTGACATCTTTTGTTTTAATTCCTAATTTTCCAAAGTTAAAAGTGGCAGCAGCCACACTTTTCTGACAACTGCAAGGATGAAAAAAGATTTTTACTCAAAAGAAATTTCTGCATTCTATGAAAAAATAACAAATTTTTTCGTTTTATCAGATAATAAAAAACTTAAATAATGAAATAAATAATTAAAACTTGTCTCTAGAATAAGTACCTCAAGTAAGAAATTGGAAAGGAGAAAACGTGTTTCAAAATGGCACTGGAAACCAGCTAGATACCAAGGAAGTAACCAAAAAAGGGAATGCTTAGAAACTGCCAGAGGTGTCTCCTGCATAAATTGTTTTAAATCAAGATGTGTTGGTCATGAGAGACGGACACTTCCAGGGATGGGGCATCCACAACTTCTTTGGGCAACCTGCTCCAGCGTCTCATCACTCTCATAGTAAGGAGATTTTTTTCCCTGTATCTAATCTAAATCTACCCTCTTTGAATTTAAAACTGTTACCCCTTGCCCTGTCACTACAGGCCCTGGTAAAAAGTCTCTCTCCATCTTTCCAAGCCCCCTTTAAGTACTGAGAGGCTGCAATGAGGTCTCTGGAGCAGAGGACATGGAACAATGGAAGTTACAAGACAATTACACCTGCTTTTGGTAAAATAAACCCCACACCAGGCTTGTTTTTCGCTCACATTTCGGCACAGCTGAGCCAGCTGAGCCTCCCAGCCTGGCACCACGAAGTGGGCTGAGGGTGCCTGGCTGCGTGTGGCCCCTCTGTGTGGGTTTTGGGCACCGTGTATCTGCGAGGTCCACACTTTGCCTCCTCTGCGCACCAGCAGGAACGTGTTCCTCCCCTCACAGCCCCCACCCGGGTCCCGCAGGGTGACAAGCCCTAGGTGGGGGTGCCTAGCATGGGTGGAGGGGGCAGTCTTGCTGCCCGTGGCAGCCCCTGTCTCCACAGTCCTGGGCGAAAAGACTCAAAACCAGAGCCACGACAAGCACAGGTTTTGCTAGGAAGGGGGCACCATCTTGGTGAGTGGCCCACTAGCCATGCCTCCACGTGAAAACATCGTGGTTGACGCAACCAACAGGTATATCAGGATCTTTCCATAAGCCCTGGCTCTGGGACGGGGATGGAGTTGGATTTCCAGCCCAAGTGGCCAGTCTTCTGTTGAGGACCCAACATAGCGAGCAATACAGGTCCGTGAGAAGGGTGTTCAAAACCTTTGGTGCTGGCTGGTTGGAAAAAAAGATTTGAAACCAATAGAGGCTTATACCTGCAAGGGTTTGTGTGTCGGCTTGGGCGTTTTTTCAGTTCTTCTTTAAAGTATGAAAGACCCACACAAACAGAGGAAGTGGCCTAAATGCCTATACTGGGGAAACAATGAAAGGGAATATACACAGTGTACTATCATAGTCACAAAATACATTGGGAAAAAAAACCACAACCCTCCAACTTATTTTCTCCTTCTACAGGAAGGACTAGTTATAAGAACATGAGACAAATGATTTTCAGGCAAGTCTAGATGAAACTGATAGTGGAAATTAAAAAAAAAAAGTAACATCATTCCTAGTAGCAAAATCCACTGAATCTACCGCATACTTGTAAGGCATTTCTTTGTCCACATGTTCTTACAACTGATGAAAACAGGAAAATGAATTTGGGTCAGATTTTTTAAAGTGTTGAAGCTGTTTTGATTTCAAAACAGTAAAACAAAAAAAAATTCAAAGCTTTTATTGATTTCACCTTCAGTTTTAATCTATTTTTATTGAAATAGTTATTAAAAACACTTTTTACACTTTCTATTAGCTGAACAGCCTTTTCTTTGATAAGGAGGTAATCAACAATGCTACTAGCTAAAAGAAAATAGCATTCAGCCTTTGAGGGAAACTAAAGCTTTCACTCTGTAAAAACATGCTATTTTAGCCCCCGCAAAGAAACTCATTTAAAAAAATCAAGTTGGCATTTTCCTCCTCCTGATACAATGTGAAACACACCTAAAAGTGAAGCTCATGTGCTGAAAAAGGTATAGAAAATGAGAAAAGAATCTTTTCTCACTTTTAAAAATATATATTTTTTTAAATATCCATGCAAGTCTTACCCTGTTTTCAGCTGAGTGGGACTTTTTTGATGGAGTTCTTCACCTTGAACAGGTTCTGTACATTTAGTGTTCGTGTTTGCGATTAAAAGTAGTTTGTTTTGCTTTAAAAATACCCTACATCATACACACAAAGGTGGTTCTTGCCCTAAACACATTGTCATTAGGCAGGAGTGCTGGTAGCCTGTAGGGTTCAGGGAAAAAAAAAAACAGCTAGCCACTGTGCAGCCAGATTTATCTTGAAAATTATATTTAAAGCAATAATAAAAAGGTGGATGCCTTTTATTTACTTCTAGCTTAGGAATCTTTAAATATTTTGTACATCAGCTCAGCCTTTCTGCAACCTCTTAGCCAGAGGACAAGAAAGCACTATTTTTAAAATGAAAGCTGAGAAACCCATGTAATCAGAAGCTTTAAGGAAAATACCAAGTGTCACGAGAGTTGGCAACGCTGCAGTTCCCTACCACTCTTTTTCTTCAGATCCTGTTTTTAATGGAAAATTAAAGGCTGTTTTCCCCTTACATTCTCCAATAGTATAGTTATGAGCAATGTGTTGCCCTTTAAGTGAACACTCTTTTTACAAAGCAATTTGATTATCTTCAATTATGCCATTATCAACAGCTGAGATTAGTAAAAAATCAAAAGGTTTGTAATTACATCCAATTTTTTTCTCATTACAGACAATAAAGTCTGGACAGTCATTTTGCCTTTTGTTTATTATTAGCTTCCAGTTACATTCATTTTCAGACTCTGATGCATTAGAACAACGTGAAATGGTTTGGACTGCAAAAAAAAAACCAGGTGACAAATTACTTGCTACAAAAAAAAGTTTTTTTTTTTCTCTAGGACTTCAAAACCGGAAGTGTTTATTTGATGTAGATTCATTTGGTTATTTTAAATAAAACTTTAATTCAGGGCTAAATTTGATCTACGCATCTCTAATTTGGAAGAGAGAATCCTGAGATTTATAGATCATGTTCTCATGATGGAATGCCCGTAACATAACACGCCGGTGCAGCAGTGAATGGCGGAGGCTCTGCCCGTGAAAATCCGCTGGAACTATTGGCTTTGGAGCTCTCTGCTCTGGCCGTGCAGTTGAATTAACTCACTTGAATAAAACAGCTCGTTAAGGATACCATACGGCTAATAGATACTGTAGCACAGACTGTCTGTAACATGCCGAGTTAGCATTTCTGGAAGTGCAACCCTCCCGCCCCCCAGATAAAATGAAATGTTAATAAATGATGTGTGCAGAAGGCATTCAGTCTGGCTGTCTTGAAGTCAAAGCGTACGAGCTGCCTGACAAGGGCCGTCCTCTCACAAGGAAGCAAGCAGCAAAAGGGGTCCCCAGCCTTCCTGAAAGCAGCAGGGAGGATCTGTGACTCCCTGGTAAGAAGAGTGGGCAGAGGGTTCAGCAAAGGGTGTATGGCACAAAACCACCTCATGTACTGCAAGGCTTGGGCTGGAGCCACGACAGCCTCTTGCAAATTGTGTCCCCTGCTCAGGAGCTGAGCCTCAAAAGTACTGCGATACCCGAACAACGAGTAATGAACTGATAAATACCCCTGGGAGAGGATACGCAGCCGCGCAAATGACGCAGCAGCATCTGGAGCTCCCTCCATGCCACAGACAATGCCGTGGATCTCAGGAGGGAGCTGAAGGCGTTCCCAGCGCTCTGCTCAGCGATGTGCTGGCCCCACGGGACAGAGGAGCAGAGGGTGCTGGGGTCCTACCACTTGGGGTGCAGTTGGGGAGAAGCAGACACCGGCTGAGCAGGCTGTCGAATGGCACCCAGCACCAAGCCGGACCTGGGGTCACACATGGGGGTTGAATCCAGGCAGTTGACAGCCAAGTAGGTCAGGCAGGGTGCTGCTACGCCAGCTGCATGAAAGGAGCCACCTTCGGAGCAGCTGGGAGACACACTTAAACTCGGTATGTCCTGAACAGACGAAACCCACACAATCGTGCCTAAGAGAAGAACTATTTTCTCTCCATCTCAGAAGCCAATGCAAGGATTTGTACTGAGCAATCCCTCAGGGCAGGAATAAATTGCATATTATCAGAATTTCAGAAATCTGCTAGCTTAGTACTGATGACATTTTAATAATCCAGAACAGCATGATTTACATTAATAACACACTCATTAACTAGAATCAGAACTGGTTCCTTTTGGATCTCAAAACTGAATTGTCGGTGGAGAATCCCCAGCAGAGATGGTGATGTGTTGGGACTTTCTAAGAAGGCATATTTACGTCTAACCTATTCAGTATTTCAGTCAGTGATCAGAAAGTTCAATATAAAGTTACTGCTGATAAAATTCACAGGGGACATCAAGATTAGCAAGCGAGGGAAGAGGAGGTATTATGCTATCTGATCTGCGAGTGCTTGGTGTCAGAAGCACAAGACCATTCCCAGAAAGGGGTTTTGCGGCCAGTGCCATGCACAGAGATGCAGGCACAGGCCATTCCCACAAAGTGGTGTAACATCCTTTGGGTAACAGCAGCTCTGGAAAGGGTAAAAGGACAAACTGAACTGGGGAACTTTCAGTGTCATGACACGACAAAATACCAGGGCGATCCTGAAAGTATAGTAGTAAGGAAGAAATGGCAAAGTCTGGCAAAAATGCCTTTCATTGAGAGGTGTAAAGAGATCAATTTGTTAACTTATCCAGAAAGAAACATTTTGAGTTGACTAGACTACAGTATAGATACACCTTCCCATATAGAAAATATTAAGAATGTACTGAAATATAAAGAAAAGTGTAAAAAGAACCAGGGGTTTAGAAGGTGGATGCAGCCAAATTCATACAGAGAATTCAAGCCCACATTCAGAATGAGGAAGGTGAGGACAAAGGGAAAAAGAAATTCTTTATCTCTTGATTTCTTCAGACCAGAACTCAATGTCTTTCTTAAAGACAGCTTTATAGTTAAACACAAGTTATTTGGCTCAAGACGGGGTAGCTGCTTGTGACATACAGAAGTGCGCATTCCTATGGACTGCCAAACATGTGACGGACGCCTAGAAACAAACCAATGAGTTCTGAAGTGCTTGTGAGTGGAGACATTCCTCGCTCTCCAGTCTTTGGGCCAGCTACAGAGAGACCATTTCATATGGAAAAGCAGTTCTGATTATTCATTAAAAACACACCAGCACAGATTCTGAAACCCCAGTGTTTGAAAAAGGCACTATTTGTATGTGCCTCACTTAGGCCAAAAGATTTCAGGGCTGGTTTTGGGGAGGCCATCTAAGCTCTGGGTTTCTGGCTACGCTTTGAAGTCTCATTCCCACTGCCGTCCCCACAGCCTGAGACACGGGCACTGATCTGGGCAAAAGGCAATCCACATGCATGCACCAATACTACGATAACTAAGCAGCTTTCCTCTTTTTCTGGTGGATTATTTTTAACACAGTTCAGCTCTCTGCTCCCTGCAGACAGCTTTGTCAGCACCGCTGGGGCTGGGCAGGCACGGCAGCACCCACTCGCTGCTCAGCAGGAAATCCTAAAGGCAGCACTGCCTCGGAGGCATGAGGATGCTGAGGCTGACCCAGTGGGTCACTGTTGCCACGGGAGAGGTCCGACTTTCCTCCTCTCCCCCGACAGCATGGTCCCACCACCTCTTTGCTGGTGTCGGCACTCGCGTGGCTAACTCTCTGCAGGGTTAGCCAGCCAGCTCAGAGAGGGCAGCAGGACCAGCCTACAGCACGGTGCTTCTGGAGTGGCTCTACCCACCTGCTGCCTCACAGCATCTTTGTCATCCAGCTGTACCCTCAAATTCCCTCTACAGCATTCCCAGGGAGGGCTCAGTGTCTCCGTACACTGATCTAAACCCCAGGCAGGATCATCTCACCCTCCCCACTGTCCCTTTTTCTCCTCTCTCACTAGATTCAGAGCTGCTGTGGCCAGGGGGTGAGCAGGCTCAGGTTAGCTCTTGAGACGGGCTCGGCAGGCAGTAGCACAACTGCCAGGGCTCGGAGAAGACTGAAAAGGAGAAGAGGTTGTACGCAGAAGTTTCTTGCTTTCCAATTGAACTCAGCAATGTTTATCTGCCTCCTGGGGGATGGTTCATCAGGCTT
The DNA here is from genome assembly GCF_036417535.1 of Chlamydotis macqueenii. NCBI lineage: Eukaryota > Metazoa > Chordata > Aves > Otidiformes > Otididae > Chlamydotis > Chlamydotis macqueenii. The sequence continues at coordinate 45,117,583 of NC_141560.1, read as the reverse complement.
AATCCAGTGACATCCATAAAGTTCAGAGAGCACTGCTTTGCTAAAGCATTCGTATTCTTCTACTGATAACAGTGAAAGACTCATACAGCATGATGAGGGAAAAGACACAGAACTGCTGGGTAAAGGTCATCACCGCTTCTATTGTACAGCAGAAATAAACACAAGCTGCAGCTCTGCACAGTTATGCGGTCTTCAAAGAGCTCTTACCCCGTGCCTCTTTCGGGGCTTGTCCCACCCTGCTACAGTCATTTGTAACTATGGGTTTCTGGCCGAGTTTCCTTCTCAGCCATGTAATTTCCTTTTTCTTTTCTTTTGTGGGATGTTGTCACGCTCTGATTTTGGATGTAAGGAAGGCCCCCTTGTGTTCTAGCCAACCTCAGACGAGTCTGGGAGGCTAGGGGCCGCTGGACCAACCTCTCACACACCGGAGCGAGGTTTTGCTCGTATTCTCGGGAACAGAATTAAGACTCAAAACAGAGTCAAGCACTACGTAACTTTATTTACCTGACAAGTTCGCAAATGCAAGAGAAAGAGAGAAAGAAAGGAAAGAGGGAAAAAAGCTTCAGTTGCAATAGCCACCACCACGGAGCTGCGGTGTCCCAACAGTCCAGTTCACTCGGTGGGGGAAGTTCCGTCTGATGTTGGTCGTTTCTGTCCTTTTATCATTCGTCTCATTGCATATTCATTGTCCTTCCAAGAATCACGTTGCATATTCCAAGAGCGGGTTTGCTTGGCCGCACCCCTCACGTCTTTGGGCGCCTCTGTTTTTCTGGCCTGGGTCTGGGCACATACGTAGGGGTAAGGCTAAATTTCTCAGAATCAGCTGTGCATTCAGGTTCGCAGGAAAATAGGAAGATAACAGGAAGCCTCTAGTCCTGTGGCTTGACTGGCTTGCAAGAAAACAGGAATTGGCTTGCAAGATAACGGGAATTGGCTTGCAAGATAAGGGAATCGGCTTGTAGGAGAACAGGAAGATTCTAGTCCTATGGTCTAACTGATGTTCCATTGTTTAGGTGGTGGTTTGACGTTTTGACAATGTTGAGACAAACATTCAACACAGTCTCTTACAGATGTTTTCAGATTTTCAAAGGGAAAAATCTATATTCCAATTCACCATTCAACAACCAATCAGTATGCAAGAGAAATGTCCCTAATTTTAGTGTGGCTTCTTAACAGTTTTTTTAACCCTAAAAGCTAGTGAACAGAATTACCAGCCAGCTAACTTCACACTGACTGAGAGCATCAGCACAATGGTCCTGAAGACTTTTGGTGTGCAGGAAAGGTGTTGTCTGCGTAATGGCAGTAGGTTTTTCCTTTCTGCTTGCAACCAACTGAGTGACCTTTCTTGGAGGAAGAGGCAGCCCAGCCCCAAGCAGCTCAGTCCTTGAAGCCTGGGAAGCAGACATCAGCCTCTTGGTATCAATGTGGTCATGCAGGATCTTGACAATCTTAAACGACAGAATATTCAGTAAGGTGATGGCTGCCGTGCACGTTGGCTTACAGAAGAACCCGGATGGTTTCCTACCTTTCCTTGGGCACCCTGTTGGAGACAGCCAGGCAGCCCCCCACCAGCCTACCTTCAGCACAGGTCCTGACTTCCCCCCTCTTCGCAGTGTTGCACTTCAGCCACCAAGTGTTTTTAGGGAATGACATGCTTGTGGCGCAAAATACATCCAGTCGCTTCCGCTGCAGGTTGGACTTTGCAGCTGGCAGAGGTACCTGGCGACTCCCAGTGTCTTGAGCTCTGAAGACCATTTAAGTGCAGTTGTTGACAAGCTGGATTGTGTTTTATCCTCTTCTGCAAGCATTATTTTTTTTTTTATACCATTGGCTAAAAACTCAGCATCAGTAGAAGAACCCTTTTTCCTCTCCGGGACACTATCCAGCATTTCATGGAGGAACTAATACTGGAAAGTCAACACTTAATTACCTCATTCCTAACTGATGTTGCCATTTGTAAAGTTCTTTTCTGAGAGCCCAGCAGGCAAGGGGGAATTGCTGTGGGTGATGGAGTAGGGGTATGAACACTAGCGAGCCCCACAAGGAAAAAGTGCTGAAGCGCTCATTAAAAATAAATTAATCCTATGTCTTCTTAATAAGTGAGGGGGCAGTTTGCTGAGGAAGGGGGAGTCTTTCCAAGCCCCAACAGTAAGACTTTTGCAGAGAGAGTACAAGTTTGCACTGGGTTCCTTCTGTAACTAGTTTCTAGACAGAAGACACAAAATCTTTTTTGCAGGGATTTTATCGCCTGACTGTTAAATGTATAGAGACAACAGGCACACATTAAGACAAGGCAACTGCCTTCCAATAAATTAGCATGCCCATGTTTGCAAGGAAACCTAACAGCTGATATTTATATTGTACTTACCTATTTAATTTTCTTTACAAATAAAAGCTTTATGCCTCCCTTCGAGCCCGCTCTTACAGCCTTAGACTACAACAGCTACAACAAAACTATTACTCCAAATTAACATGGCATTCAGCGTGCATTTGTATTACTTCCATGATTTTTATTGTTTTCTTAATTATTATTTTTTCTCTCAGTTCATTCATCAATCATATTTACAAGCCCATTTTCGTGCTTGCTGCCAGTTTAGTGTTCTCACACATTTCAGCACACAAACAGAAACTGCAAACTAGGGCGGCTCCATTAGGATCTCTAATATTTCTAAGGAGTCGGAAGGTGCTGACAGCTTATGGTATGTCTTTCCCAGGCAAGTGCAAGTGCCTCAAAGTCCATCTATCTGCGATTACTGGAAGGGGTAAAATTACACAGCACGCTTACCCTCCAAACAGGAATGTTCGCCGGAGAGGTTAGAAATGGGGAACAAAACGTCTATTGCAGCTGGAGATCTGACGAATTATATGCATTTGAACTTCTGAGTAATCATCTGTGCTACACCAGCTGTCTTTGCAAAGCGAATTTGTTTTGAACCCCAGTTGATTATCTTCCTGGTTGTTTTGCCAGACATATTATCTTTTGCTGACTTAAGTGATATGTCAAGACCTGATCCTGAAGTCCTGCCACCTCCCAAACTCTCAGCGGAAGCAGCTCAAGGATGGCAGAAGTGGCCCCCTATTTTCCTTGGGCTAGGTCCTTTTTCACTTGTGCCCCCACTGATTTCTCTCCGCTCCACACCTCATGCTGTCCTTTTATAGCAGGCACCTCAGGGTGGTGGATATTAGGAAAGAATTTTTATTTCTTGGGACTGCAGAAAAAGGTATTTCTTAGGGCTGCAGAAAAAGGGAAGTAATTCCAAGTACCGAACCATGCACATTGTCACCACAGCCCTGTTTGCATACAAGCCCATTGTCAACCAAAGGAACTGGAAAATGATGGCTATTTATCCATCTCCCCCTTTACCCCCTGCTGTGCCTCTTTTGGCAAAGCTGCTAAACAGTTTGCATTGTTTCAAATTTAATGCTTGCAGATGGTTTTATTTAGAATTTGTTTTATTGGTGAGACATGCTTCCTCTGTTTATTAAATTATGCCTACTTTTTGTCATCCGTCATGTTGCCCGTAATTTCTGCGCGGAGCTCGGGGGTAGCGGTGGTGGTGTTGCTGTTGGGTGGGTTGCTTTTTTGGGGGGGGGAGGCGGGGGCTAATCTGAAATACGATCGAGCTGCGAGCGCCAGGGAAGCCCCGCGGCTTCGCGTTCCCGTTTTGCTCGCAGAAGGCCATGAGGCTCCCGAGGGCCGACACGGGGCGTGCAGCGGCGGGGTCCTCGCCCCGCGGCCGCCCGGGCTCTTCCCCCGGCGGGTGCAGGAGCCCCGGGCCACGTCTCACCGCCGGCCCCCAGCGGCAGGCGGCCCCGAGGGCGCGGGCGAGCGGCCGGCTGAGCTCCCCGCTCCGCGGGGCGCCGCGGCGGCTGCCGGGCGGCGGCAGGTGGTGACCGCGGCAGTGCCCGGCGGGGAGCCCGGCGGCTTCGCCGGGCCAGGCTCCCTCAGCCCGCGGCTCCCCCCGCCCGGGCCGGTTTTGTCCTTAAGGGCCCCCCCGAGCCCCTGGCCGGCGGCGGGCGGGGATCGCCGCCGGCTCCGCGCGGAACTGGCAGGCTGCGGAGCAGGAGGTGGGAACCGGGGGCGGTTTGGGTTTGCTCAGCTTTTTCTGGTGTTTTTTTTTTTTCTTTTTTTTTTTTTTCCTCCCTCGGCTTTGTGCGGCTTTTTGACGGTTGTTTTTTATTCTCCCCCCTCCTCTCTTTCCACCTCGGTATTTGGACGAGAGGCGGGAGCGCCGCGGCCCCGGGGGAGCCCTGGCGGGCCGGGCCGAGCCGGGCGGGCCGGCGGCGCCTCCCCCCGGTTCGGGGGGTCCCCGGGCTCGGCCCCCGAACGCCCCTCTCTTCCGTTCTCCATGTCATTTCCTGTGCTAATAAGATGGTGGTCACGGCCGGGAGGGAGGGAGCCGCCGCCGCCTCCGCCGAGCCCGGCCCGGCCCCGGGACCCGTCCTCGCCTGGGACTAGCCAGCGGGGCCGGCGGGGAGGGAGGGCGCAGCCAGCCGGGCTCTCCCCTCCCCCCCCCTCCTCCCCTCCCCGGGCGGAGCGGGCCCCCCGACGCCGAGGCGGGCCCCCCGCGCCCGCAGCGCCGAGGTGAGTCAGCCCCGCTGGTAGCCAAGGTGGCCACGAAAATGGCTGCGGCGCGCGGGGGCGGGGAGGGGGAAAACCCAGCCCAGCCCGGTACGGAGCAGGGGGGATGTTGGGGGGAAAGGTCTGGCCGAGGGGTGCTCTGCTGGGGGGGTGTCTGCAGCGGGCGGGGCGGTGGTGACCCGCGGGCACAGGTAGCGCCCCCCCCTTTCCCCTACGGGGCGGGCGGTGCTGGGCCCGGCCCGTCCCCACCGCGCCCGCCCTTCCCCTCATCGTGTGCCCCCCCCCGCTCCCATCCCGCTCCTCTCTTTTCCCCTCCCCGTGGCCGTTAGCGGGGCCCGGCGAGTGACGCGGCCGGCGGCCAATCGGAGGCGGGGGTGGGCGGGCGCGCGCCACATTGGAACGCGGGGGCGGGGCGGCGCGGCGCGAGGCGCTCCCCGGGGGCGGTGGTGGCGGCGGCGGGAACCTACGGGAGGCGGCAGCTGCCGGGTCGGGGAGCTGCAGTCGGACGCTGCTTCGGAGGGGCCGGGCAACTTCATCGCGGGGTTCCCGGCGCCCCGGGCTTCGCCGAGCCCCGCTCCGCCGCTGCAGCGGCGGAGCGGGGCTCGGCGAAGCCCGGGGCGCCGGGAACCCCGCGGTTGCAGCACCCTGCTTGCAGGCATCGTGCCTGCAACATCTCCCAGCTCCTTTGCAGAATGCAATGGAAGAGTTGCCCTTGCACCCCTTAGCCAGAATACTTTCTTGACTCTGGTGGAAAAAACTTCACCAAATGCATATTTGCGGCCTTCCCCCCGCCCCCTTTTTTTTTTTTTAAGTTATTGCATCTTTCCAGCTTCTTTGCAAATGCTCCAGAAGAGCATGATTTATATCTATAATTTTATTTTTAAACGCAATGCCTATATCCCTTGGTGTATGGCAAAAGGAAAGGGAAGATGCTTCCAGTGTCCTGTTTCATATCCCTGAAAAAAAAAGCTGGCCTGTGGGCAAAGCTGTTGGCTCAATGTTGCTTCCTATTTTCCCCAGTGATTAATGCTTCTCATTAACGGGAGGAGAACTGGCAGAACCAGCTTTAAAAAAAAAAAAAAAAACAAAACCGACCTGACCATAAGAAAGAGGTGTTTTCCAGCACTGCAGGTGTGCGCCACGTTTTTCTTGGGCAGCCAAGGAGCCCCGGCCTCAAATATCCAGTAGCGGCTTGGATCCAGTCCTGCCACTGAAGTTTGACTCCCCGTGAGACCAGCGGAGTGCGAGCGTGCTGGCTAGGTTGGGCTTTGTGTCCCCTAAATTTCCGTCTGTGCAGTCACCAAGATTATAAGCAATGAAAGTGGAAAGGGAAATGACTCTTTCAACTTTCTAATGTACTGTGTATAAACCCCACAATAGACCGGCATCCCTGATGAGGACAGCTCTTTTTTTTGTTTGTTTTCAAGTACGAGCTGCAGTCGGAAATGAAAGTTATTCAGATGATGCAAGTTTGCTTCTTGGAAGGGGTGCTTCGACCAAAGGTACGCCTGCTCTAAAAGTAGCAGTTCAGCCCAGGGCTGAGTGACGCAGGGCTCTCGAATCAACTGCAGTCTGCAAAGAGTTCGAGCGTCGGGGCTGTTGGTGTGGCCAGCAGAAGGACTGTGTTAGCAAAGGAGCTGGGGATTTGAGGGAGCAGCAGGAGATGCTGAAGGTTGCCCTTGCTCTTGGCTGGATGCGGAGTTGACGGATCCCACTGCGGTGTGGAATCGCCAGCCCAGGGGAAGCTGATGTTCCCCCCTGCCTGGGAGTCATTCAAAAGCTGCTGCTGCTTCTGGCTGTTCTGTGGGGCGTGAGGGAGGCCCTGTGCTCCCACATTGGTTCCAGCTTTGGTGCAGAGCTTGCTGGTTTTGGGAGAACGGCCTTTTGCTCCTCTAGCATCTGTGTGGACCATGCATGAAGCACAATGCTTTCTGGGCCCATTTATATGGGACTCTCTCATTGTGGGCTTTACTGGTCACTGGTAGCAATTACTTTTGCTTTTTTGACAGGTTAAGAGGGAGGATTATTTCGAGGGTCATATCTGGCTTTAAATATTAAGGGCAAAAATCCTGCCTGAAAAATCTGTCTGAAATCTTATTTTTGACATCCTAAGGCAAGGTTGGTCTTTTTGGGATGGGATGGTGGCTGCTTGTTTCCTCATATCGCCTGCTGGAAAGCAATGGACCTGTTCAAAACAGGTCGGAGAGGGATAAGACCATGCCTATGGGTACGGCAAGAGGAGCCTGAAGCAGGAGGGCTCCTCTGCTGCAACCGGCTGGCCTCGCGATCGGGGGGCTGCAAGCATTGCAGCAAGTTGCCGCCCTGAGTCAGGAATGAGAGTAAAGTATGTATTTTGAGGAGAATAACAACAAGCCCAGGCAAGAGAGGTCTTTGGTCTTTTTATAGAGAGTACCATGTACACTTTATCCTTATGTTTGTTTTTTTTTAATATTCTTTTTTCCTTTTGTAACTTCCGTCTCATGCTGGTTAATTCACAAGCAAAGCTGTGTCCTTTGGAGTTCTTTTTTTCGCCCCACGTCCATTTATGCAAGTGGAGCATGTGCTTTTACCTATTTATTTTTTCTTGAAGTTGCTATTAGCAGGGCCTGTCTCTGGTATAAATGCTACTTACCATTTCCAAAACTCTTAAAATACTACCTTGAGCATCATAAAAAGCGTAATAATAATAATGATATTTCAGAGTTGCATATTTAAAATTGCGATTGCTGATCCGGTGCTGTTGGCATGTGTGTGGGGATTTGCATGGGGACTAATCGTAGTCCCAAAGACAAAACGTTTTGATTTGGATTTTTTTATTTGACAATCAACTAATAATACCATAGATTAACTGAGGGACCTCCAGAAGGAAGAAATAAGCTGCTAAAACTTGTTCTGAAGATACAAGACTGGGTAGCTGTAAGAAGTAATGAGTCTTGTTCCCACAGACATGAACGCAGGTGTGAACTTTTGATGCCTGCTTTGCGTTGGCAACGTGTGGCTGAGACCTTTGAACAACCAGTTTTCCTAAGAAAGCCAAAACAAGCAAACGTTGCTTTTTTCCCCTCAGTTTGGATTGCAGCTTTTTGGCATTTTAAGAAATCTGGAGTCAGTTGGACATGCGTCCGGGTGGGCTTTACGTATGTTCTGGCGTCAGTGTTGAGTTCTGTGATCTGGGCTCTCACCTGAGGACCGGCGCTTTGGACCCCAGGGCTGAGAGGTGCTTGAGGCGCAGGCCCAGCCAGTAAAGAGGGGTCGACACAGGCAACATCCACTGGCATTGGGCAAGTGGCAGAATTCCTCCCATCCTGCTGCCGGGCAGCCCCACTGCTGTGCGGGATGCTAGCGTTTGCTCCTTTTTGTCATGCTTGTGGCGTATTTCATTGCAAGAGCGATGGCATACGGCAGTGAAGTTTCTTGGACCAGCGCTCCCGTGCAGCTGCAGACAGTTTTAGTGCTGCCTTTTGTACTGACCTCTCTACAGTCGTGGAGTGAAGAAGGCTTTCATTTCACAGGCTCTTCTGTCCTCCCTGCGGCCTCTTCTCTGCTACGGAAGGCTCTTTTAATTAAAGCCTGTAGAGCAGTGGTCCTTTTAAAGCTGCATAGTGAAATGTTGCTTTTCAGGAATCCCTGCTGGTTAAACTTGCCCATGCAAGCGGATTCCAGTAGCAAGTCCAACCTCTTGAAGAAAAAGCAGAGAGGACAAGGTGAGAGACATGTTCGTGTTGCCTTACATGGCATCTTCAGAAAGAAGGTGAGGGGAAAAGTGCTCAGAAAGGGGGGAAGTTTGCAGGTAAAAACCAGGCCAAACAAAGAGCAATGGAAAAACACAGAGCAATCTGGTGGCTTCTTTGGAAGGTGGGAGCAGCCAAGGTAGATGGAGAAGAAACTCCACAAGGAGGGCAACACAGGCATCCCTTGTTAGAGAAGGTTTTCTTTAAAATGCCCACCACGTGATAGACGCTACATTACTAATAGAAAAGATTGGGAGGATTGAGAGCAGGGAGGGGAAAAAAGCAGAGGTGAAGAGGGTTAATTTTGACTTGGCATCTAGAATCACGTTTACAACGTGGGTTTTTAGAGATCTAGTTGCTGTCCTCACCATGTAGGCTTCGGACTTCAGCTACAGTCAGTAAAGGGGGTGCTAGCACTGGTATTTTTCCTCCTTCTGTCCCTAACTGTGCATGTAATTGTGAGAACCTATGTTTCCGCTGGGAGATAGTCGAGCAGTTTAAAGTATTGACACTTAAAGCTTTGCTGTTGTGCTTCCTGGTCGTTGGTCTGTCTGGGAGCAGGGTAGCTCGTATCCTTAAGAGCTGTTGTTCAAAGGCCTCCTCTCTCTGCAAGGCAGGGAGGCAGCACTCTGGCATTTCAGACTCGGAACAGTTTCTCTGCAGTCAGAAGGTAAAAACATTATACGTATGATTTAAGGTTTAAGCTGCAGAAACTGGCAGCCTCCAGAGAGAGATCGGTAATACGTACTGCAGAAAAGCATTTCAGCGCAGTCCCTCGGTCACGGACAACCATCAATAAGGGGCCCATCAGAAGGGTATCGTAAGCAAAGTTGTCCGATTTGAGCACGCTCTGATAAATGGCTATGTTTCTATGCCCCGTTTCTTCTTTAGGCTTTGGCTTTGGCTTTTCAGCAAGTTTAGTTTTACTTTGACTGAGAGACTCATCCCAGAGGGAGCGACTGTGGTTCCGAAATAAGTGTCAGCATCAAGCCCTGGTGAGGCCAGCGCTCCAGCGGCTCAGCTGGGCTGCCTGTGCTGCCGTCAGCTGAGGGCTGGGTTTTGCCAGTGGAAGCTTGACTGTGGGCACAGTGGGTGATGTGTGAGCACAAACTGTTGGAAGTGCACGGGAGGTGGCGTGGGGCATTACCTCAAGCAGCAGCTGTAGAATTGCTTTAGTCAGCTCCACCAAGCTCCAGTGGTGCTCCTGCCTTACACAGTGCCGTGCAGCAGGGAGCCGATGCACTGAGCGTCGTTTGCCGATCCCCAGGCCAGGTTATCTCAGCGCCTTCGGGAGCGCTCCTTGAGGCTCCTGAGGGCCGATCAGGGTGCCGTGGGCACGCAGCTCCCGTGGCTCCCCGCGAATCCCCTTCCACAGTGCATTGTGTTGAAGGCTGGTAGTTGGAGCTGGTATTGGTCAGGGACGTCAGCTGTTTCCAGGCCGATAACCAATGTGAAGTATTGTCCAGTACATTGCTTTTCAGTGCAATGAAGCTTTATTTTGAAAATGTATCACATAAACTGTATCATAATATGCTATGTGGTCCTTCGACTGCAGACTCAGACTAAATGTATGTAGCATCTTCCTTGGAAGACGTCATAAGTTTAACTGGGATTACCTTTCCATTCCTAGCATGTTCCTCTTTACATCTTTCATTTGGATAAACCTTGGCTTCCTCCTGTCTGTGTATATTGGGGGGGGGGGGATTGCTGTTGCTTTTTTTTTTATTATTTTAAAATTTCTTTTGTTTTGAGGCTACTGGAGTACTGCTGCTGCTTTCTTTAAATTGGAGACCTTTTGCTTGGAACAGCTAATGCAAGTGTTAAATATGCCGCAGTTTGCAGAGTCCGGTCCTTTTGTCCCTTCAGAGGAAATTAATGAAAACACTTGGAAACTGACTGAAGGAAAAATCAATACTGATGACACGTGAACGTACTTTTGTGAATATAAAATACGTTCTAGAGTTGTCATGTGTACATACCTAGGCATGCCTGTTATCTTTTTTGAGCTCAAATGAGATCGGTCAGCTTTTGAAGAACATAAGCTTTTTAATTACTGAATTTCTCTTCCCTTCATGATTGGGAAGAGAACTTTCTTACGTATGGTATGCGTGTAAGTTGCTTTGTTCCTTGAGAAGTTTTTCCTAAATCATGTAGTGAAGGACTGCTGGATGGGTGCAGCAATACCTGACCCTCAGTGCAGAATCCCACCAACTAAGGCTGCATTGCTGCTGCAAAGGCAGTACCTCCAGCAAGGTGGATCCACTTACTGTGTCTCCTGGATGTGTTGAGAGCTAGCACCAACTAAATCAGATGCTAACACATATCCTCTTTAGGTCTGATGGACTTAACTGGTGGTTGGTTGGTTGGTTTTTTTTTTTTTTTTTTAACCAGGTCTCAGTCTGTAGTCAGGTGTTGAAATGTTGTTTCTGAATTATCTTGGGATAGTCAGTGAACTTTTTTAGGCCCTCAGTGACTTGCATACATGAAGTCACTGTCACGTGCTCCCTCTTCATTTTGGACTGGAATTGAATGGGTTCTTGGGCTCTTTCCATGCTTCTGCTTATCAGCATTTTAAAAATGTCCACAGCGTAGAGGTATTTCTGTGCAACCCAATACCTTTATCTAGAAGACACACTTGAGGGGTGGGGGTTGAAGGAACGGACCAGAAGTACTTAGCCCGTGCTGGAATTTTTTTTGTAGTTAGCTGAGTTAGGATGTACAGGGTCTGAACATCGCTCTCCCTCTGTATGGAAGGGAATGTGCAGATCAAATGATGGTGGTGGTGAATTCAGCACACGGATATCTGATTTCTTGGCAGATCTGACACTGGGAGTATCTGGACTGTTGCCTGCCCTGAGGAAAAGGGGGTCGGTGTGACCCATGCTCAGCCAGTACTCATCCAAGTGGTGTAACGTGAGCCCCTAACCTGCAGACAGATTTACCAGCCCTGAATAATGTCTGTTGTACTGAGAGATCTTATCTCCATAATGGTCTGCAAGAGGGTACAAACGAGGAGAAATAAATATGGCTCTTGCTTTTGCTCCCTCTGCGTTTTGTGGAACAGTTGATTTGTTCTGCCTGCTGTGTTCATTAGTGCTTTTAAAGGACTGAGCTATTTTGTTAGAATTTTAGGAACAAATGAAAATATGATTTGCTCCTGCTTTCTCATTTCTCCCCAAAATATTCTTTCCCTTTCTGCTGAACAAGTAAAAAGAAAGGAGCCACTTGCCGTGTCCTGAAGCCCAAGTAGAGTCAAACCACTGTAGCAAGCATAGAGGAACCGTCATGTAACATCCTTCAGCCGAAGTGGACAGGCACCAACTGGATGAATGCTACAAAAGCAGGATTTCATCTTTATTTTGGATCTGTACCCAAATGAATAGGGATCCCCCTGCAGCTGAGACTGCCTGCATAGAGATATTGGTGCTGCAGAGGCTTTACAATTTGGCAATTGATTCCTGAAGCTTTTGAGTTGGGTGGTATTGCTGAATAACCCAGAGGTCTCTAGGAGGGGTGGGAGTTTCTCGTCTGCCTTTGAGGTAAAGAGCTTTGGGTTACGATTTGTAAGTAATAGTACCTGCTCAAGAACCTTGCTGTCATGCGGCAGTATCAAGGGTGAATCTGTTTTGTCATTCATGCTTTTTACGACAGAATTTAAGGGCAGTCTTACAAAAATCATCAGTGTGTGTAAAGGCAGATCAGCGCTCGCTTGTCGCTGTTGAGTGCCTTGTTGACTTTGTGCAGGAAAAGGGTGCTCTAGTGAAGTGCACTGAGCGTTCTGACTTGGTGGGGCAGTTTGAGTTCCGTGCGTAACTTGTCCATGGCATACAGATGTGTGTGCAAGCCCGTCTGTCCTGTCAGTCCATTCCCTCTAACACCACTAAGCATTCACCAGTGGAAAGAAAAGACAGAGTACTGCAGGTAACCTTTTTTTTTTTTTTTTTTTTAAAATAAAAAAGAAAAAGCTGTAACTTCTAGAAAAGTGTTGAGTGAAAGGCCATCTTGTTAAAAGATGGATGTGTGCTCCAGAGGGGCTAATTTAGACAGTAAGGAAATATATGTGGAGCTGATTGCTGGCCGGGTGCCAGTCACTGAAGGGCACCGGAGACTGAAATGCCAGGCAGTGCTGGTAGTGCTGGCACTTCAGCCCATGACGGTTAGGTTGCATGAATTATCTCTCTGCCTTCCAGCTAATTTTATCCTGTTGATTTTTCATGAATCATTTCCCATCTCTGTGGGTTAGAAATTAAAGTGGAAGTTTGCTAGCCAGAATAGCCACATCTGCTATTTAGAAAGTAGTGTCTGGGGTTTGCTTCCTGCCCACCCCCACGCCTTCCCTTCCCTTTCCCTTTTTACCTCTGACGATGTTCAAATATGTGAATCACTGATGTTGCTCATGCATGGAAATTTTTAGGCTGGTCAGCCTGCATCATGCAGGGGTCTTCTGGATGTGCGTGCACTCGTGGTGGGCAGCCGGGTGACATTGGTGGCGGGCAGCAGGCAGGTGCTGAGTGCTATGTGGCAGAGTCCCAGGCGTGTGGCGGGGCTGGCAGGACCCGACCAGGGCGTCTTGAATTTCCTGCATGCGCCTTGTAAAACCTTAAGGGCACTCCAGTGTCTTTTCCCTCTCCCAGCACAGCAGAAGAGCAGGAGCACTGCGGTGGCCTAGCCTGCTGTATGCCTACCAAGTGTTTCCTCACTCCAACCTTTTTGTCTCTCCACAGATGACAGTAGGAGGTCATTTAGGCAGTAAGTTCACGTCTCTGCTTTCTATAAAAGCATCTGCATGATGCAAAACTTGACTTTTCCAGACCCAGACATAGCTTCCCTTTATTGAGTTGTATGCGCTTGATGGCCATCGAGGATGCCATCTGGGCCAGCAGCAAGGAAAGGATAAGTTGATTACCCAGAAGCTGAGCCCTGTAAGTAGGGATCCAGGGACCTATAGAAGAGTTGCGTAGCATGGGTCCTGTCAATGAGCAAAGTTTTGCTGGCAGCTGCATGTTCCCTTGAAACGAAGTGAGCACTAGATAAACAAGAGGAGGTCTCTAGCTTGCCAACATTTCTTTTGAATCAGTCTTTGTGTATCACAGTAAATCCAGAAGTCTGGAAGAGTGATTGTGTTGGGACAGTTCTGAAAATGGCAGTGGATGGCCCAGAAAATGATAGGCTGGGTAACATGACACCAGTCCTGGGTAAATATAAAGTAATTTGTGCTTGAGACTTGATGTTATGGAAAGTGTCTTGTACTTCTCAAACAGGTCTGATTTTGTTCTTTGAGAAGCTTACCATTGGTTTAAAGAAAGATCTGCAGATGTGATGTACTTAGGTATATAAGGCAGTTAACTCAGTGCATGATAACCCAATTAATATCTAATGCCAAAGAGTATCAATAAAATACGAGTGGCTTAGGAAGTGAAACTAGTGATTGATAGAGAGTCAGCATCCAATAAATAAACTGAAGCGGCAGTATAAACAGTAAGGAGGATGAAGGATACTTGTAAGTTGAAGGACAGTATTAGCGCACTAATAAATCAACCACTTGTAGATTAACTTTAAGATGAATGTAGAAAATGGTTTTTCGGCATAAAAAGATCAAGGCTCTGGCATTGCTGCCTTAGATGAGGGGAGCAAATAATTCGGCTATTTTAAGCTAGAGCTTGATCATTTTACAGAAGAGTCTCTGCAACATGATATGTGGAGACTGCATTTTCAAAGAAGTAGACTCTATGACCCTTCTGTTCAAATGAAGGGAAGAGAGAAGCCAGTTCTGCCGGACACTTACTCAATGATGCAGAAGAAAGCAAGACTCATTACTGGTGAAATGTGTAGATGAAACAAGTTTGGTGAATTGTAGCTATTGATAGGGGTGGGACAGAGGAGTGCACTTTGGTAAGTGGACCCTTTGAAACAAAATCATTTTCATGCAGACAAGTGGAGAGTTATGAACCTGGAAAGGCATGTCCTGAACGTGATCTGCAAAGGGGAGGCTGTGTCCCGAGCAGCGCTGTGTGAGAACGTGGGGGTCAGAATGGGCAGGCAGCTCCGGGGAGCTTTCTGTGCCAGGTCCTAGCTGGAAAAGATGACTGTGATTTTGGACACACAAACGGGGAGGTAATGAATCAGGGTGATGAGGTACTTTTATGTCTGTAACCCTTATATTTACTTCAGACTCAGTCTTATATCAGCAGGGCTTTCTGGTGCCAGCATCTTAAAATAACGTAGAGAAAATTGGAGGAATTACACTGAATGAGGAAAATTGTTGGAAAGCTGAGAAGATACAGCATGGGTACATTTCCAGGGCTCTCCTACAGATGTGTTTTTGTTCAATGCATATCACTATTGCTATCCAAACACCTTTTAGCAGTGCCTTAAGGAACAAGGCTTACATCTGCCACTTGGTTATACTCTGTTGTTGGGGAGAAAAATGTTGGTGGAGTAGCATCGTGGTTTAGTACTGGGGCTTTGTGCCTGTTTGTTTTAACTTTATAAATGTAGGTATATATTTATGTTGAAGAAGCCAAAGGCAAAAGTGCAACTGGCAGTCCTGACCAAAGATGGTGAGGTTTGTTACAGCCATTAACCTGGGAAGCAATTCTTTCCATTTGCTCAAAGCAGGGTCCCAGCATGCTGAGTATTTCATCCTTTCTCACCAGGTTGCAGGGCCCTTTGAAAGAACTGCTGAGTGGTGCCCAGAACTTGGGAGATTCACGTATAGCTTGTCTGTGGTGGGGATTAATGATTGAAATGAACTTCTGATGAAGTGTTGGCTTCTCTTCCCCTTGCTAGACTCGGATGGAGATTTTGTCCTGTTTGTAGGCTAAAGGTAAGGGCATGTGACGTACAGGGGATAAGCCAGGTTGACCTAATTCTCCTTTGTACCCTATGAATCTGTGAGATCAACGCAGAGAGCCAAATACAGCAAAAATTAAAAGTTTCCAGTTTAAGGGAATTATTTTTCATGTATTTTAAAAGTGCAAGTCACTTACGTATTCTGTCAGCTGCAGTAAGTAGCTGCCTTGGCTCCGTGGCATGCTGCACTGTTTCTGAGGCTTTTAGGCTGCATGGGAGCTTTATGTTGTCAGCATCCCGCTGTGCTGAGTCCTCACTCAACACTTACCATAGGGGAGCTGCAGCAAATAACACCCAGTTTGCAGAGGCCCACGCTGATCTGTAACACTTGCTTCCTGCTCTGAGATCAGCAAAGGGGAAATGCTCCCAGCTGACCGTAATACAGAATTTTGTGTCAAATCCTGTAAAGTCAGCAGCATTTTCCACCTTCACTAGAAGCTGCCATAAGACAAAACTAAGACTATTTCAGGCATTATTTCAGAGGTTCTTTTCCTTCTTCCCTCTGTGAAACACATCTATCCTGAAGTACATCCTGGCAGGTTTTGATGACATGTTTTGCCAATGAACCATATAAGAGTGACAGTGTGAACACATCTCCCATCCACTTGAACTGTCAGGAGGAGTTCCAGGTTGGCAAATGGGAATTTCCCTGTCCCCAGCCTGTCTGCAGTCAGGATGACACCCGGAACTCGGAGTCGTGGCATCCCGATGCTGTTTGTTGTGTCAGTTGCTGGTCTTGAGCAAGTCATTGAAACCACTGGGAGTTCGCAGCCCTCCCTGCTGTAAAATGGGTTTAAGTCTTGTGGTTTTGAAGCTTGCTGTCCAAGCTTCTTCAGAAAGCTGCAGCAAAAGTGGTGGTGCTTCCAGGTATCTTTCTTGTACTTCTGACCTTCTTCAGTGTTTTGAGAATTTGAAACTCAAAGAAAATGTTTCATACTTCTCTTCTGGTGAGCTACTGACTGTAGTGGAGAAATTGGCAATGATTTAAACGAGTCCTAGTGGCAGCCCATGCTGCTCAAGTCCTGTGTTGTCCATGCCCTATAATTTTCACTACTTAAGTTTGACTTTGTGACCGCCCCAGCTTGTCTCTGCTCCACAGGCTGCATCCAGCCCTGCTCTGCAGCTCTTGGCTTTGCTTCAAACTGGGAGGCAGGTTGTTGAGTCTTGCCCTGCCACCAGCCTTCACCATGCAGGGACGCTGCTCTGCTACACTGTGGGGTGGAGGACAGCTTCACCCACAGGAACGTCATACTTCAAGGGGGAAAGTTAAGCCAGAGCTGTGGCAACTGTCAAGGTGAAAGCAGTTTTCCCGGTGGAGCATGGGGTTAATGTCTGTCTGTGGACAGTGGTCCTCCTCTGAGCAAACTGGTTCTCCCTCTTATTTTGTGGGATCTCTCAGTGTTTGCATTGGCTATGAGTGTGAACTGCAGAGCCAGCTGGTACTTCATAAAGTGACCCGAAATGGTTAGCATGACTGAGGACCTTCGTAAGTCAATTCACCTTGGGTAAAACAGTCAGCCTGGGTCTTTCTGAGCTCCCCCCCAAACAGCCACAAGCCTTGAATGCTGTGCTTTATTCCCCCTTCTCAGCTCATCAGTAGCTGACTGTTCTGGATTACTATTTCTGGTAATAACATGCAACTGTAAGAAAAGCATATGAATTCAAGTCCATCTTTCACCATGGGCCTGCACTTTAAAATGAAAATGTGGTACAGGCTATGCAAGATCTTTCTTAAAAGAAGAGGGGATGACCTCCAGAAGGCTGGCAGTGAGAAACTGAGTGAAGGAGCTGTGTGCTGAGGAGGGGATGGATTCCTATACAGCTCTTTCGCATGCAAGAATGTCCCAATCTGGGAAACGTGCCAGTAAAATGTAAAATTAAAGCTCTGTTTTGGAGGCTGATCCACAAAGATAAGAGTCTCTGGCTGTTAACTAATAACTACAAGAGGGGCAGTGATAAAGGCAGCATACTTGAAGACAGGAATTCACAGGTTCGTTCATGCTTAACCGCATTTGGGCATTTTTTCCCGCATTAGAGATAAACAGCTCAGTTGGGGCAATCCCAGGCACAAAGACAGGCTGGGCAGAGAATGGATCGAGAGCAGCCCTGAGGAGAAGGACTTGGGAATGCTGGTGGATGAGAAGCTCAACATGAGCTAGCAGTGTGGGCTTGCAGCCCAGAAAGCCAACTGCATCCTGGGCTCCATCAAAAGAAGGGTGGCCAACAGGTCGAGGGAGGTGATTCTCCCCCTCTACTCTGCTCTGGTGAGACCCCACCTGGAGTACTGTGTCCAGCTCTGGAGCCCCAAACATAAGGACATGGACCTGTTGGAGTGAGTCCAGAGGAGGGCCATGAAGATGATCAGAGGGCTAGAGCACCTCTCCTGTGAGGACAGGCTGAGAGAGTTGGGGCTGTTCAGCCTGGAGAAGAGGAGGCTCCAGGGAGACCTGATAGCGGCCTTCCAGTACCTTAAGGGGGCTTATAGGAAAGATGGGGACAAACCCTTCAGCAGGGTCTGTTGCAACAGGACAAGAGGTAATGGTTTTAAAATAGAAGGAAGCAGATTCAGACTTGATATAAGGAGGAAATTTTTTACAATGAGAGTGGTGGAACACTGGACCAGGTTGCCCAGAGAGGTGGTTGATGCCCCTCCCCATCCCTGAAAGTGTTCAAGGCCAGGTTGGACAGGGCTGCAAGCAACCTGATCTGGTTGGAGATGTCCCTGTTCCGTGCAGGGGGGTTGGACTAGGTGATCTTTAAAGGTCCTTTCCAACCCAGACCATTCTATGATTCTACGTTCTTGTGTTTTCTACTTCCCTGATGGTGAGCAACGTGACAAAGCCACTGGAGATCTTAATATGTGTCATGCAGAAACATGAGAGGTCCTTGCCTACTTGTAAGGAAAACAGGAGAGTTTATGTGGCACAGCGTGTGAACCCGGGGATGCCTCTTGCGATTTGTAGCAGTCACAGCTGATGTCCTGGGCCTGCCAAGGGGCACTGTGCCCCATACCCCAACTGCCTTTCCTGTCCAAAGGATGTGTTGTTTGCAAACGGCACCTGGATCTTTACAGCATCCTTCTCACCTAGGGGTTGTCCTCTAAGATGCTGCTAGGACTTTGCAGTAGGCTGTGTGCATGCTGACATTGGGAGGACTGACTGTCCTGATGGCCACAGGGACGCACGCATGGGAGGCTGAGTACCCTTTGGAAATGCCTTCAGCTGTCACCAAGGAGCCTGCTCTGCTTATGCTTGCACGTTGCTTTTCTGCATTACCTGAAATCTTCAGACGGATTTCATATTTAGGTGTTAGAACCAACACAACTCTAAAAATTACCTTTAAAAAAAGGGCAAGAAAGAGAAACTAGTGGGCAGTAAAATTAAGAAAAATTAAAGCAACTTTAAGTACATCAGAAGCTAAAAGAGTTCTAAAAGCAGTCATCTGCTGATGCCTGGAACTGGAGAAATGTGAATGTTTCTTTGCTGTAGCTCATGGGAAAACTAGATGATGCTACCAGTTACAGCAGCAGCGTAATGCTCTCTGTTGTAGCGATACTTTGGGAAATTACCAAACAGCTACTACAGCAGTACACTTGTAAGTTTGCTGTTCTGACTGACTTTTATCCAGGGATTTCAAAAGGGCTGGCTGAGCAGTGCTCTCCAGGCCACAAATGCTAATGTAAAAAAATATATAGAATCATAGAATAGTTTGGGTTGGAAGGTATTTGTAATGAGTTAGACTGAAAAAGAATGTTGTGTATTGGTCAGAAACAAGTAATCTAATACCAAGTGTAATCTGGGCAAACTAGGATATCAGGTTACCTGCTGTCTGATGTTGATTTCTGGTAAAATAGTGTAATAATCGATAGGGGTTTGATTGTTCTTGATTAAAGAAGCATTAGTTGTAATAATCTGTACAGATTTTTTGAAAATAGATTTTTTTTTTTTTTCTATTGTGATGTAATTTTCTGATGTTGCTATAACTTTGCGTGATAGAGGTAAAAGTGTTGGTGTGTCTCACATCTTGAATGCACTTGAATGCCACAGGTCACTGGGATAAGCAGCTAGAATGATTCAACGTGCCATACTCTGAATAAATGAAAACTTGACTAAATGAAAGGTCATGGTGTGACAGTGTAAGGAGGGCCATTTCTGGTAGTGTCAGCTGGATTTTTTTTTTTTTTTTTTTTTTTTAACTTGATTCTAGTCAACACGTTTGTTGGTGTCCTGGAAGAAAGCAAAAAGTTAATTTTGATGATGTTTGTGGGCAACAAAGTCTTGTCGAGTGGGAAGTAAGGAGAAGGGGCAAGTTATTAGTGATGGAGTTGTGGTCGCATGTATGCTACGTGAGACAAGAAGGGCTTGTGTGAATGTCTTAAAAGCGGGCACCTAGTCACAGAGCAGGTAGGAGAGCTGGTGGGGTGTGTGGTGGTCTGGGAGCTGTTGCAGGAGCAAGGACTCTTACGGCAGCACAGCAGTTCGCCGAACACAGAATCGCAGCTGGGCACGGTGTCCAGGAAGTGGATGTATGCGGTCCTTGGATGCAAACATGGAAATCCTGAGCAGGGGCAGGGAGGGCGTTATCTCTGTGCAAGGTGCTGCTCCCATCAGCGCAGGAGTGCTGCGCCCGGTGCTGCGCAGGAATGTTGCTGATAAGTTAGAGGGAATTCAAGGAGGACCATGAGAGGGGAGGGCTGAAAAATGTGCCGTACAATAAAATGAGGAGCTCCATGTGTAAAATGAACACTGGATTTTTTTTTTTTTCCCCCTTGTTGGAGATATGGTGTAGTTTAAACAGGAGTTCGCTGAAGGAAATGCTGTGGCTGACCTGCGCAGAAGGTCAGACTGTGCTGTCGCGGGGTCTCTGTTGCTTGGTGATGCAGGAGTCTCCGTGAGGCAAGAGTGGGAAAGGAAAAGCCATTGTCTCTTCAGAGACGAGTGTCTGCCTCTCTTCCTACTGAAGCCTTGGGCGTTTTGGGCACTTAAACTCCAGGTGCCCTGTCTGGTAGGCTTCCCAAACGGTTGGGTTTTCTGACCAAAAGCATCTGCCCCACTCTGTGTCCTCTCCTGCACCACTGCAGGCCCCACAGCTAGCCAGCTCTGGGGCAGCATCTGTCTCTCCTTGGTTTTTTTAATATTTTTCCACTCCCTCAGCTGCTGCTTTTTTCCTCATGAGCTGCTCTACTGCAGACTTTTGAGGAAAGATGTTTCCTTCTCCTCTGGGAAGGGCAGGTAGGCCCTGCCTGCAGCACCAGCTGGTGCATGGGAACAGGACTGGAGAGCTTCCCTCTCCCACTGGAGAATGCAGACCAGGGGCTCAGTCTGCCAAAATAGAGGCCCATCCATGCCCCTTGTATCAATTTCCTTCGACTGGCTGTGGTAATTCTGAAAGAAAATGTATCTTGTTTTGGCCATCTTGAAAAGGTTTAAAAGTGTGTGTGTTTGCACGTCTCTAGTTGTGCTTAGGTTGAGGCTCTGCTTTCAGAGCACTATATGCATATTAACTAGTGCTTCCTTGATACAGGCTCGATAAAGGTCTTTCAGGGTGTGCATTGGCATGGGAAAAGTTGGGCTGGAAAAATTAATCATTTGTCCCCTGGCATAAAGAGGAGCCACCAAGGCTGGAAATAGTGTTCCTTCTGACTGTAAATGGGGCACAAACGCAGACCAGATTTCTGTGGTGCTCAGTCCCATACAAGCACGTGTGGAATAAGAAAAATCATGTTTTCAGGGGTTTGTAGGCTCAAAATGTGAATTTTGGGATGCCCAGAGGTAAGCTGCAGTGAGGACATGCTTTTCCCCCAGCTCCCCTGACAGATGGGGTCTGATCGGCTGCTGAGGCCCCTCCATTGGGCGCTGCAAGTGTGCAGCATAATGGAGCGTGCTGTCGGGCAGCGGACGTGGAAAGGGGGTTATAGGAGCAGCTGGGAAGTCTGTCCAGTCTGGTGTGGTGCCTGAGAGTAGCCAGTTTGTGTGCCATGAAGGAAGTCTTAAGACCAATTCCAAATTATTATCACGTGCCTTATCAATAGTTTCTCTTCAGCACCATGACAGTGAGGGGGAAGTGTTATTGTTTTGGAGCTTGCTGTCTTTAGACATCAGTAAGTTGTTCCTGGCTCTTGCATTGACCTGAGAGAGAAGCGTTTTCACTACAGCAGCCTGTGTACCAGAAGGGTGCTGGTAGCTCAGCTCTGGTCATCGCAAGGGACAGAAAGATCGAGAGCATGACTTGTGCAATTTTGATGGAGTCCTGCAGGGCACTGTAGGCACTTACCTGTTTGTCAGAGGTGTCCAGAGCACACAGACATCTCCATCTGCAGGGATGCAGTGTACCACAGTCTGTTCCCAAATGGAGACTGGCATATGTTACATCTGTAGACAGATCCTGGTTCACGCCACCACTGCATTCCTCTTGTCATTCTGTCCCCAAAGACCTGCTCTGAGGTAGTAGTGTTCCATAACACATCCCACTCATCAGTCTTAAATTCGGTGTGCAACATTTTTCATGGGTGCTGTGGAGCATTCTTCAGATTCCCCATGCCTCAGGTTGCTCCATGGTGTCTCACGCTCTTCACCTGACCTGTGACTGAACTACTCTTTCCTGCCTGGCATGGGAAGGGGTTTCCACCTGTGTGCCAGGAAGGAGCCTACTCTTCTGGCTGCATCCTGGCCTGGAGTAGGAAGGCTGTGGTTCCTGGGGGAGGAAGGTTGTGGTTCCTGGTTTCTCATTTTTCTTTTCCCTTCCTTCATTCTGTTTCAGAACATGAGTGAAAACTTGAAGGACTGTTTAATCCAGACCCAGGCTTCCTTAGGGGAGATGGTGACGATAAAAACAGAGGCCTGCTCTCCACACCGGGACCAGGAGTATGGACAGCCTTGGTACGCGTCTGAGCTTTGATCTGATGTACTTTCCCTCCTTCTCTCCATCTCCTGCAAACAGCTTAAAGTTGGTTTTGAGGGATATACTTAAACCTCTCAAAGCTATTAAAATTCTCCCTTGCGAGGTCTGCCTTGAGGTTTATGACAGGTGTGGTCATCTACTCATGTGCTAGGCATGTGTCTGCTATGTGTGCTAGTTCACATCAGGCTTTGCAGTGCTGGCATGTGTTGAGAGTCATGCCGTACCTTGGAGCAGCATGTTTCCTGGGCTGTAGCAGAGCCGCATCGCCTCTCTCCTAGTGGGAGTCGCCTCTGCCTCTCTCTTGCTTGGTGCAGGACGTGCCATGTGTGTACCATGCATGGAGGTGCTCTAGTTGAAGCCACTCCATGCTGTAGGCTTCAACATGAAGCCATCTCAGATACTAGCTTTTGGCAGGTTGGATGGGAAATTGAATCACTTCGGTACTGTAGATGTAGGCACTGAGAGAGTTGTTCAGACCCTGTTGCTTCTGCTCCTTTCTGTGCACAGTCCCAATGTCTTGGTAGGTCAACATCATCTCTGTTGTTCCCTCCCCAGCTCTGGAAGGCCTGACCCGCAGTCCATGGAGATGGAGCCCAAGAAACTGAAAGGGAAACGAGATTTGATCATGACCAAGAGCTTTCAGCAAGTTGATTTCTGGTGTAAGTGTCTTATGAGTGAGGGAAAAGCAACACGGCCACATGTATAGACTTCGATCTTTCCTAGTTAGCACCCCGCTGGTTTGGGGTGGGAAGCAGGGAAGAAAAAAGCCAGGGACAAATTTATGTGTTCTCCTGAAAAGACCAACACTTTTGATAGGGAATCTGTTGTGCAAAAGCAGCTTGTCTGTCATGGGGCTCTACAGCAGTAGGGAGGCAGGTGGAAAGCATGCTGGAAACATGCGAATGCATGTCGGAAAACCCCAAGAGTCAAAGGCTTGAATGCAGAAACTGTGAAGGGAGCATTGTGTGGACGACAACTCTTTCCCTTCCCTCATATTCTGGGAAAGAAAACTGGTGCCAATTATGTTGGCATGCCTACAAAATATTAAATTGTCCTGAGTCCTTTTCTGACTGCAGGGCAAGTGCCTGGGGATGCTATCTCTCTACCAAGAACAGAATGAAGGCTGTATGACGAGGGTATTTGTTTTCAGGGGTATTTGTTTTAGTTCCCCTCTGGTGTGTGGAGAATCAAACCTTTTGGCTAGAGGACATCTCTGCTAACAGGTCATGCGCAAGGAGCTCCCAACCTCTGTCTGCAAACAGGTGATGGGACCTTTTCCTGTGCATGTAGCTGTTGGTTGTGACTCTGTGTAGGGCAGCAGGGCTCACACAAGCACAGCTGCTGGTTGGGCAGGTGTGGGTTGGGGCAGACCCCTCATTGAGAGACGTCTGGTGAAACAAGTGAGCAGCTGGTGAAGCATCTGCATGCATGGAGGTTTTGGGGAAGGAGTGAAGATGGGGAGCTGAGGCGTGCTATCCTGAGTGCTGTGCGTCCTATAAGCTGCATGAACCTGTACAGGTATCACATATGCCCAACCTAACCCCTGCTCCCCTCGCACCTGCAGTCTGCGAGTCCTGCCAGGAGTACTTTGTGGATGAGTGTCCGAACCACGGCCC
Organism: Chlamydotis macqueenii; assembly: GCF_036417535.1. Classification (NCBI taxonomy): domain Eukaryota; kingdom Metazoa; phylum Chordata; class Aves; order Otidiformes; family Otididae; genus Chlamydotis; species Chlamydotis macqueenii. The sequence goes on along the minus strand of NC_141560.1, from coordinate 45,093,902 downwards.
CCCAGTATTCGTGTCTGACACCCCAGTACCTGTTGGCATCCCTGACCGGGCAGCGCTGACCATCCCGCCTGGAATGGAGGTGGTGAAAGAGCCCAACGGGGAGAACGACGTGCGCTGTATGAACGAGGTGATCCCCAAAGGTCACATCTTCGGGCCGTACGAGGGGCAGATCTCTAGCCAGGACAAGTCCGCAGGATTCTTCTCATGGCTGGTAAGTGTCATGTCTCCCCAGTGAAGTGATACCCCAGCTGTGCAGCTCAGAGATGGAGGTCTTGCAGACCTTAGCCCCTTTCCTGAGGGTGTGCTGACCCACATGGGCAGTAGGCAAACATTGACTTGCCATAATTATTAGTAGCTTAGGGTACGGATATGTGAAAGGAGACTAGGTGCCATGACCCCCAGGTTCAGTTCACAGGTGTAGGAAGCAGAGATTGCTTCTCCTCTCCCCCTTGCCGTGTTCTTCCATCCCCGCTCAACCTCGAGGGCTCCTCAAGTTCCTTTCTCTACTCTGGTCATCATTTTGAGGCAGAGGAAGGATTGTATCTAGAGATTGCATAACTCTGTCATGGGCCTGCAGCACTCTCTCCCAGCTCACTTGAGCAGAGCAGATGGCCCAAGAGGCCAGGAAAGAAATCTAGTCTATCAGGAACTGATCTACATGCAGACTCCAGTACCAAAACCTGTATTTTTTTTACCCTAGTACTACAAGCCTCAGTTAGCCTATGAGATAGAGATGTCACTAGATTGATGGTTATTAATTATTGTGAGAAATGAGATATGGGGCTTGAGTTATAGGTGGGGAAAAAATTGAGAGCTGCTGATATGAAATGCTACTCGCGCTTTTCTGTCTGTAAAATAAATGCTTGTCTCAGCCCTGTTCTGAAAGGGAAGTTAATCTTTTGTATCTCAGGACTGTTTACAGTTTTGTTAGCTGCATCCGTAGTTCTGTGTTACAGATAGTTGTACATAGGAAAATGCTCCCTGGTCAGTTCAGAGTAGCCTCACACACATCAGGACAGCAGCCTGTAGTACTAGGAGAGCTGAGATTCATGGCATAGGGTTTCATGTCCTGACTTAAGGCTGGAACTGAAGCAATGATTTGAGAGACATAGACCATCTCCTGTCTGGACCAGCTAGCTGACATGCTGCATCTGTTCTCTTGTTCCGCAGATCGTTGATAAGAACAACCGCTACAAATCCATTGATGGGACGGATGAAACCAAAGCAAACTGGATGAGGTGAGTCCAGTTCTCTTTTGCCTTCCCTTTTGGGGCTCTGCCTTCCAGAGAGAAGCCATCAAACATTCCTTGTTTTTTTGTGTGACAGAAAAACAAACCAAAATGCCACAACCTCTTCTGTAAAGGGTGTGCTTGTACTCTTTCAGTATTTATTGTGATGAGAATCCTTTGGAGTCAGATTCAATGACAGGACTTGTGTATGGAGGATGGCTATTTCCTGGAATGAGGACCAATAATAAAGATGATCCTATTTATCCACTGTTAGAAGCTCCGATAGGTCTCACTCCATTATTATTATTTTTTTAACTTTATGTTCAGATACTTGCAAAATGCTTTGCATTATCCCCAAGGTAACATTTGATTCATTTGAGGTTTTTGTCCTTTGCCATTGATAGACATTGAAAGAGGTGCTTTTTTTTTTTTTTTCTTTTTGAGCTTCACTTGAAACAGTTGTCTATGGTGGCTCATGTGGTAGTAGAATCGCAGGAATCATGTGAGTGCTTGTGCTCCCTCTGCCGGCCCTGGGACTCGACAAAGCAGAACCTAAAGACCAGTCAGTACTGAACAAGAAGTGGGGCTGGCTCTGGTTTGTTGACTGCAGCGATAAGGGAACATGCTTAACCATGATGCAGTGCTTCAAGTATTGGCATATATCTGCAAAATGTAGGTCACTCTTGCAGCCTCCTGAGGTGGAGGCAAAGCACTGAAGTGCCTCGTGCGTATGGTGAGTTACCAGAATGGGGCATTGCTGCATACTGAGGATCGTCCCACATTTGGACCAATCCTGCTTTCAGGGGTGAATTTTGGAAGTGGTTGTTGTCAAGAAGGCATTTCATGCAAGGGTAAAGCAGTGTGGGAATTAACCAGTTTGTTGGCCTGGATGTCTGGGATTTTCAGTTGTCACTCTCTAAGGGAAGAGAGAGCATGAAGTACAGGTAGATGCAAGACTGACCTAGCTGGTCAGATCTGGTTGCACCACTTCTGCTCCATTTGAGTCTCCGCATGGACAGCATCTGTTCTGACACTTATGAACATAAAGTTCAGCAAAGGATCTCATTTTTCTGTGAGAATTCCAGCTGTTACACTTGTTTGCTACTGGATGAGAGAAAATGCTAGGCCTGGGCTGAGGCTGGAGTTGTCAATCCAAAAAAAAGCAGTGGTATAGAGGACAGATAGGTAGGAGGACATGTATCTTGAGTAGGGGAACATGTATCTTGAAGTAAAGAATGCAAAGTTAAAAAATCAGAGTGAGATTTTTCTGCTTAGATCTGGATCTTTATGTGATTTGGATGACAGTGAAACTATGGGAAGACACAGTCTTGAAAAGCAAAAATCCTGTGATGAACTCTTCTTCCTAGTGCCACGACCATAAGCTTAATGTCTGGATTTAAATGGACACTACTCATGGTCCCAGCACCAAAGAACAGAATGCTCTTGCTTAAACTTGTATTTGCTGTGGTTAAGTCTTGAGACGAGTGTGATCTGGGCCGTTCTCTACAGCCTTGAAAGGCAAGGAGGTTACGATTTTGTGGAAAGCGGATGTTTGTAACTCTTCTGGGGAAAGGTGTATTAAAGGACCTGTGTAGGCTATACCAGTCTTACTGATCTTTCTGGTTTTACTCTTGAAAATTTCTTCTAATATCAATATTAAGTAGAGTCTGCCTGACAGTTGAAGTGGAGATAGCAGTCCTCAAAAAACCTTGGTTTTGTTTGTTAGCAGCTTTCAAATAGAGGTGCACTTGATACCCTGCGTTAGGACATTACATCATGGAGATTGCCCACAAAAACTGTACTTCCAGGACGCTGTAGACAGCGATCTTTTTGTTTTTCAGATGGTGCTCTTTGCCATCACTCACAGATGGAGTGCTTTGCAAAGCAGATCTACTCACCCTCTGGGTAGGTGGGTATGCCATGGGGCGGGCAGCTTGGGCTGACTCCCCTCTCTTCCTGTAGATCTGGCTATTGTTTTTGTTGTTTGACTACCACATCTGAGTCCATTTTCGTGTTCCCACTGAGGACAATGTGTATGTTGCAGCACTTGCTGGTTTAATTACAAGTGACTGTTTACCCAGGGCAGTGGATGACAGGGAGGAAGGAGTACAAAGCGTGGCAGATGGCATGGCAATAGGAACATCCTCTTGCCCTTTCCCTCTTCAGTCAGTCAGTTGAGACAAAGTCCTACTGCTGGGAGCGTGTTCTAAGCTGGCTGCTGGCACAAGAATAATGCACCCTTCATCTCTGTCCGGAGTAAGGCACTGTTGTTTCCAGTACTTATGAAACTCCATGGCTTTGACGTGCAGGGATGTGTGCAAACCTCATCCTCTGTATTTATTTTTCTGGGGGCTTGGGATACTGATTACCACAGATTGCAGCAAACCTCAAGTGACATTGGTGCTTTCTTGGACGCAAACTGTAAACTGCTGCTGATGGGAGTTCTTAGGGCTTCTGAAGAGTTGCACAGAACCAGCCATTGTTCCTGGTTACTTCTGAGGAAATTCTGTTATTCAGTTGTTGAGGACCTTAGGAGAAAAAAAAAAAAAGCATCTGACCAAAAAATGAAAGTAGTTCAGAAAGTACAGGGAGCACCCCTCTGTGTATGTATCATTTGGCCCAGACTGAGATGCAGGATAGGAAGTATCAACAAACTGGTAGTGCCTCGTGTGGGGTTTCCAAGCTAGTTGGGCCATTTGTAGTCTGTGTCCTTTCTTACATGCGAGTGTCTGAGTTCTCAGGCTTTTGGCACAGTCCAAATTCATCCTTTTTTTCAGCCCACATGAAAAGGCTGGTGCAAGACCTCACTTCTTTCTCCTTTGTCTTTCCCTCTGCCCCCTTTCCCCTCCAAACATGGTAACAAAGAGGTCGTGGGGAGGAAGACTGTTCTGTAAGTCTTCTGTATCTCCTTATAATAGAGATGTCTGCGATTCAATCTTCAGGTAGTAATAGAGCTTGGAAGGGAGCTCTGGTCAGGCACTCCATCAGCCTGCTCAAAGCAGGACTAACTTAGATTAGTAGATCTTTTAAGTACTAAGCTGCTATTTCAACTTTACAGGACCTTTTAAAAAGAAATTATTTTTTTTTAAAGTCAGAGCTGCTGTGTCTGCCCACGTGTTCAGGGGGAGTAACAGCCACCAGCCTATGCACAAGTCTTTTTGTTGAGCTTCATAAACTGATCTCTGTTATCTTACAGCAAGTGGAGCAAATGTTCTTACCCATTACAGACTGAAATTTATGCAGAGCGAAGTACTGTAGGACTATGATCTCTGTAAAAAAAAACTACTTTAGAGCCCTGGGAAAAGTTACATGCTTGTTTCTTAGAGGCCAAGAAAAGTGAAGTTCGGTGACACTTTGTGAGGTTATTATGAAGTGCCCACTGTTCATGTAGTTTATGACATCACGTGTTTTTAAAGAAATGGCTGTACTGTCTTGCAGTTTCAGATTGACCTGCGCTGAGGTGTGAATTCACAGCCTCACAGCCGGGGCTCCTCTGGAGCTTGATAAAACCCACACAGCATCCCCAGAGAGGTACTTCCAAATATCTGTGACTGCTCCTAGAGGAAATGCATGAGAAGGAAAAGATCTCTCTGACAGTAATACTGTCTGCATTTTTATAAGGAGGAGGTTAATGTGCCTGCTGGGAACCTAACATTAATTGAATTAGTGATTAAAACTGGCCAGAACTCATTACTCTTTGCATAGTGAGTTTGCTATTGGAATGCTTAAGTTATCTTAAATAGCTTTAAGATAACTTAAAATAAAATATCGTAAAATAAATAACTTAACTTAATTTGCTGGAGCAAATGAGCGGAAACCCTAAAATCTGAATATCCAGGTCTGCCACAGGTTGTCCTAAGTGCACTTGATGGTTTCTGTCTGAGAAGAGCAAAAAGTGCTCTAATTCCCAATTAGTGCAGCTTTGCTAGTGACAGCAGGCATGGGTACAACAGAGAAGAGTGGGCAAGGTTTCCTGACCCTGCCAGCGGCTCTGAGCAGCTCCTGAGAGACTTCTGTTCTGCAAGCTCACCCCTACCCAGGGGCACTTTGCAAAATACCGTTACTCCTTTTCGCCAGAGCAGCTTATCAGTTGAGGTTTGTCTCCACCACATGGAGGCACTGATGATACTGTGCAGTCATGGGTACCTGAGGAGACTATCCGTAGAATCATAGAATGGTTAGAGTTGGAAGGGACCTTCAAGGGTCATCTAGTCCAACCCCCTTGAAGCGCAGTTTTGCTGAATGTGATAAAAATCAAACTTTAAATGTTTCCTTTCTCAGTGTTCCATGTAGCTTTTTCCCGCCTTTCAGTATTCAGCTGGGAGAACTCCTTTTTCCTTTTAAGTCTGTTTGTTTGGGATTTTTTTTTTTTAATTCCCTGAGGTCAGTGCAGCAAGTGCTTTGCTGGCTCTCCATCATTTCATTACCATCTTCCCTAAACGCTCCTTCTATCCCTCCATAAATGAAGCTCCACCAAAATAGTGTCTTGAGGATGCATTTATGTTTGTCCCAGTGAAATGCATCCATGCACTTAGCTCCCGGCTCTCCTTGTACGTGGCCTGGATTTGAGCAGCATTTCCTACTGGTTCTCCAGCTTTAACCAAGGTTAACAGCTTCTGACACCTCCATGGAGGGCAGCAGTGTCAGTGAGATTCATTAAACAGCAGCCTAACAGCAGTAAAGAAACTAGAACGACATCTGACAAAGGTCACTCTGCCTTTCTGTAGGTTTTTCTTAGTCTGCAGCACACAGGCACCTTTCACATGAGTGCATCCCAAACCACCTCTCATCTGCTGGGCCACAGCAGTGCTGAAAGGCACCCACCTCTGAGGAGGTGGCAGCAGGGCCATCACAAATGTGGGGCAAATGGGGAAAAATGCTGAGGCCTTTGCTTATACCAGCTTTTCAGAAAGTGTTTTGAGGTGGCTAAAGTGTGCCTGTGAGAGATAGAGCATTCAGCCAAGATTTTAGGATTAAATGTGATTTTTTTTTTTTTGAAAGAGGAGGGTCTGATCTATCCCAGCCTGAGTTTTTTTTCCCCTAACATTACAAAGATACTGATAATATGTCCCAAATTAAATGAAACTAATGATGCTATCTACTAGTCATAGTAGATGCTATCTACTAGTAATAGCATCTTTGGTTTCATTTAATTTGGGACCATAAGCAGAAAAAAACCTAACACATAGGGAAGCCATAAGGTTTTCCCTCCCATGGTGTCACTTCAGAGTTAACAACTGTTAGGTGTCGTAACCATTAAGATGTCTTATTTCTTCTATGTTACATCTTAATATAATTTTAAAATATTAATTTTTTAGGCTTGTAGTGACAGCTTTTTTGGGCAATTTTTATTAACACTGAAGTTGTCTACCTCAAACACGTGTTGTGTTCTCCACCATAACTCCATGCTGATGTAGATTTCTATCTGAGAACTTCCTTTTAAAATATTAAGAACTGTATGATGTGAGCACCAAAAAGGTTGACCTCTTTCAAAAAAACTTCCTGACATCGCTGCTTTTAATGTTTGAAGATATTACAAAAGACTGCTTTTACATGTGTTGCACTAGAAAAAAACATTTTGGCTTTTTACTTCACTCTGCCATAATTCAAATCAAGGCATACACTAAGTTTTCCCAGCAGTTCTGCCCCTCTGCGGCCTCTGATCTCTTCCATGCTGTTCCATATGCTTATACAGAGATGTCCATTGCCCAGGCTGCAGATTATTCCCCTGTCCACAATCCCACCTTGTTTATGTGCAAAACTGCATGTTCACACAGTCTGTTGTCTTTTTCTCTATAGAGAATAGATCTGCCCCCCCCCCCCCCCCCTTAAAAAGCCATAGTTAGGACTAATGTTTTGTTTATTTTTAAAATTTCCTTTGATTGTGGCTGGAAAAATGAATACCCCCAACCCCTTTGGACAAAACTACTTGTTCTTGGAATGGCCGCCTCTTCTTCTCACTGGGCTGAGGCTATGAGTTGTTCATTTGAAGAACCAGAAACTGGGCGCAAGCTCCTGTCAGTGACAGTGACAGCGAAGCCGAGCCAGGAAAAGCGAGTGGGTGGCCTCATTCCTTTTGAGAACAATGGGAAAAGGCAAGCATTTCTGGGTGAAACAAGAGCTTGCTGTGAATCAAAACAAACACTTGATGTGCAGCACCCCTGGTGCTGAAGAAAAGACTTTTCCTTAGGAAAAGCACGTTGTAGAAATTGCCCATGAGTCTAGTCGAAAATTCAGTTTGATGGAGCCTTTGCATGACATCCTGCAAGTTTGAACAGGAAGGGTGCTGTAAAAGTTTCTGTTGCATATTGTGCGAGGCAGAACAATAAAATACGTTTCAGGCCTCTAGATTTCCTTAAGAACCCATTTTCGAGCAATGTCACCTTAGAAGCTAATTCATCAATGTGATTGTGAGTTCTCACGCTTTTTTCTGTGCACAAACTGTGGCAAGTGTTGTGAGGCTGTACTGAAATTCTCATACATAAGTCAGGGCATCAGACGAAGTGTGAATTTTCATTTTAACTGTAAAGTTGACAAGGCTCCTTCACACTAGTGTTGCTTGGTGTTTTTTTTCTTAAGCTTGAAAATTGCCTCTTAAAAACAAAACGGCTGCCTTTTCCTGGTGCGATTGAGGAAAACTGAGAGGTTGTTGCGGGTGGGGGGAGCTGGATCCCACCGAACTCCTCTGCCCCAGTGCCGCGCTGGCCAAGTGGTTGGATGCAGGGGGATACTTTGCGCTGATTTCCTTTTACCCAATTGTGCTTTGTGGGATGTTCAACCCAAGGAACATGGCTGAACGAAAGAGGAAGCCCAAGTTTTCCAAAGAAGAACTGGACATTCTGGTCACGGAGGTGACCCGAAATGAAGCCATGCTGTTTGGGAGGGAGACAATGCGTCTATCCCATGCTGACAGGGACAAGATCTGGGAAGGCATAGCCAGGCAGATCACATCAGTCAGCCAGGTTCCCAGGTCTGTAAAAGACATTAAACACAGATGGGACGACATGAAGAGAAGGACCAAGGACAAACTGGCATTCATGCAGAGGTCCCTCTCCAGCCCCGGCAGCACGGGGCGGCCCTCGGCCATCGTCCTGACCGCCCACGAGAGAGCCATCGAGTCGACACTGCATTCGTCACGCCAGATGCACGGCTTCCGGAGAGCGGATCTGGACGTGGTTGACAGCCCATCAACAAGCTGTAAGTATTATTGCCTTAACACCTCTTTGTCTTATGCTTGCATACCTCAGTTTGACACCGGAAGAGCATTTTGTGTTTTGTGAGATGCTGGGTTGCCTGTCCAGCCAGGTCCTACTGCTGTGTTTGGTTTCAAGACAGCCTGCTCTGGTGATCATGGGGTGTTGAGATGGATTGAGGGAAAGCTGTTTCCGACTTAAGATCATCTTCTTTATCTATTTATCTAGTCCTTTTCCATACTGTCTTCTAAGGGTAGACATTGTTCAGATTCCACTTTCTTAATGGGTCATAAGTCTGAACTAATCCTACAAGTGAGGGAACATTTGTGGTTGAAGACCAACTACCTCCAGTCTATGAAAAAGTATTTGTAAAGGATTAGGAGTTCTTCATCTTGCATGCACCCCAATAACCCAGCAATACTGTCAAGCTGATAACCATGTGCCAGTCACTAATGGATCACTGCATGGTAACCATCTTCCAAGGGGGCTCAGCGATCACTGATGTTTATACTTTGAGGCCAGGCCAGTAATGGTTTCTCACTAGTAGTCTGAAGGCTCAGCACGAGTGCTGTGAAGATGTTAAAGATTACTCCCTTCTTCACTGTTTTTTAAGAAACTACTGGCCCTGCTTTACAAATTAATCTTCTTACACCACAACTCTCAAACACCTTCCAGTGCTTTTTGCAGGTTCTTTTCCCAGTTGCGAACATACTGTTTTCTTGTGTGGAGGTGCAACTTCTTGGTCTCTGAGCTTTTAGGGATACAAAGGAGAGAAAGAGGGGATAACTTCTTGGGAAGTGAGCCAACTAACAATTTGTGGGTGGCACTGTCTTACCACATTAGGTCTTATCCCATATCTGAAGTAATGCTCTTAGTGGGAAAGCAAGGAAAAAAAATCTTCAAGAACTGACAAAGTGGGACTTGGTCATTCTTTGCATCTGTCTTGGAAGCCAGTTACGCTGTTTCAGAGGTAAAATGAATACAGTTTATGTAAGGAGATGGTGGGCATTTGCAACAAATGAAGTATTGTTTCTTCTTACACTTGATGTGCCTGTACCCGTGAACTGGCACGTCACTAGACATTTGTCAGACTAATGAGAACTTTCCTATGGTGTTTTGCTTTGGTTTTGCATCGAGTATACTTGCCCAATTAATACAGGGTCCTGTTGCTGCTATGCCTGACTGCCTGGTTATCTTAGTGGTGCCAAGCCATATAGTGGCCTTGCAGTACAGACTTTGTGAGCAACAAATACTACCTCTGTGCTTTCCTCAGTACAGACAATGTAAGAAATAACAGTGGAGCAGGGTTTTGACATGAGGAACCGAATGCGTCAGGGTGTTTGAGACTGGAAACTGAGACAGGGGTTGGAGTCCGAACACTCTGAAATGTTGGACTGTTCTAGCTGGTTATGGTTTTGGGGAAGAGGACTCATTGCTAAGGTCTGAAATAGATTTATCTTCTAGTAGTAAACAATTTTGTGTACAGGATACTATGGCAGCTTGGATTCCTCCTCGTGTGACTCGGTTTGCCTGCTCTTCAGGTCTCTTATTGCTAAGCTTGTCACTCAGCTCCTAATGTTGCAGCGCATGCATGTTGAGTTATGCATCGGGACCTACAGGCTTGTCTCAATTGGCAGACTGAGGGGAGAGGAAAACCCTTTTTCCATGTGCTTTGAGATACCATGAAACAAAAGTCAGAGTTATGATGGATTTCATATTAATAATTGATTCTTCCCCTTCTGTTCAAGCTGACGAAGATGGAGAGATGCCAGGCACTTCTCGGCAACACTGCTTCTCATCGCTGCAGAGGGCTGGAGCAGGAGTCAACAAGCTCTCCAGGCCCTCCTTCCTCCTCACTTCTTCCTCATCAGAGCACTCAGAAGCTACCAGCCAAAGGCAGGAACTGCACCATCCATCCTCACGCACCACTTCGTCCTGCAGACCCCCGCGCCCCTGCACAAGGAGCCCGCCCCTCTCCAGCTTCGATCGCCAGCTTCTCCATTCACACACACAGCAAACAGACCTGTTCAGGCAGTTCTGCCAGGAGCTGGTGGCTATTCACAGAGACATGGCAGACAGCATGCATGTCATCGGTCAGAGGATGGCTGACCTCACCAGCCAGGTGGGCCAGATGTGCCAGACCCTATCAGAAATCCGTGATGGGGTCCAGGCTTTCCATAGGATACAGGATCCTAGTGTCATGCAGAGGTCTCTTCTGCAAGCAGCTTGCTCAAAACAGCCCCCTGAGCCCAGTGCAGAACCTAACCAAACCCCCCCAAAACAGACTCCTCCTGCACGAACTACCAGGTCACGAAAGAGAAAACATCATTTTTAGCCTGCTTCCTATAAAGTAGAGAAGGGTGCCCCTTCCTGAGCTGCTGCATGCTTACATGGCCTCTCCATGTGTATCAGTACTCCGTGGGGAAGGTCAACAGCTGCCCCAACCCATCCATCCCCCTCCTAGCTAACAGAGCAGTATGAATCGTGGCAGCTGAATACTAAGGCTGGCCCTCTGCAATGGCAAAGAGGAATCTCAAATCTTACAGAGCTTGGGATGTAGGACAACTTCCTGTTCATAGAGAGTAGGAGTTTTCACTGGCTTTCCCATGCATTGAACACTCTATAAGCTAAGATATGCAATAGGAATCATTACCTTGATCTCTTCTTGTGCCTGTGAAATGTTATTTACTGAGACAGTGTACTACAGAGCTCCCTTTGGAATCAACCCACAAATTTACCCTACTACTGCCTTCCCATCATCTTCCTGCAAATTAGTATATGCACTGAGCAGGGATGCATCCTTATGGCTCTAAAGACTCTTATTGCTCATTATTTTTATCTTGCATTCAGCAATAATGGGCAATCCAGGGCTTACTGTGACCTACGCACAGGTTTTGAGGAGACGGGTGTAAAAGCGGAGCTTGTTTAGAGAAGGGAAGAAGGCACGATGCTGAGGGGAGGAGGGCAGGTCTGAGCACTGTGTGGTTTTTAGACTGCTGAGAAGGGCTGCTATGGCACGTGCCTGGATCCTGCAGTACCACATGCACTTTTATCAAAGAGTTTAATCTTTGTCTGCTCCAGTCTGAAACCCCTACCTACCCGCCACAATTGCAGTTAAAATACAATTGTTTCATAATATGACATTTAAAGAGAATTGTATCATATTATTTTCTCACATGTTATAATCTTCAATTTTGAACCACCTCACCCTCTTCAAAGTGTGAGAGACTGCACAGAAACAAGGGAGGATATAGACCCTGCTTCTGACCTTGGGGAGAGTTTGGTTTTGTATCGCTGTAATTCTGTCAACTTCAGTACAGTTACTTTGCACTTACTCAGTGTTACTTAGAGTGGGATCTGTACGGTGTTCTCCTATCGTGAAGAGTTTACAACCTGAATTCACAGCCGTATAAGTTAAAATCTTAGACATGTTGGTTTTGTCCTGCTTTCTTTCCCCATACAGATGCAAGAAAGAACTGTGTTACAACATTTGAATTGCTTTAGCACTGCAGCAGGTTTCCATGTACAACCCTGATTCTGAAACTATGTCACCTCAGGTGGTGATAACGTGTGGCAGCTTTTTTACATATCTATCTTCTGCTTGATTTGCACATCTGCACCTACCATGCTGCCTCCATCTCTGGAAAAATCTGGACCATTATCATGTCATGCTTCAGCAGTGAAAAGGGCCAGGGTGTTACTCATGCATAGTTAGCACGCCACTGCTCTCCAGGCTGTCCTGTTGTGTGTGGAGGTGGGTTGCAGGAAACTTCAAGTTAATGTGAGTGCCCATCGTCATGGCATCTCTGGGCTACAGACTTGTCTGAAAAGTTGTATAAACTTGGGCAGGAATTGAACACAGGCAGCCAAGTATAGAGGAAGGATGGCTTGTTTTATGTGATCTTGAAGGATCTTCTTTAATCTCTCTGGCCTGTCCTTTGAAAGTATAATACACTAGCTTCACTTCTGGAAAGCTCACTGTATGTCTGCTGCGTCAGGCCTTCCTCACGTGCTTTTCCTTTTTTTCTTTTTAATTGCTCTGTAATTTGATTCAAGTAATTTATTTTTAGTGGTGCAGTAAAAAGCCCTTGCTCAAGGAAGTAGAGATCTGGCAAGGAGAGAAAACTCCTTTCTTCTGAGGAATGACCCATGCTGGTTTCAAGGAGAGGACGTTCCTCATAGTGTTGGTGCCAGACCAGGGCGGTACTTGCTCACCTTTCTCTGAGGATTTAATTTTATTTCTGTTGTAACATTTCTATTCTGCAAAAGTCAGTCTCCCTTTAGGTGAAGGGAAGATTGGGAAATCTGATAGAAGGGGATCTAATTTATGAATCACAGAGAACTGTAAAAATGGTGATATGTTTTAAAGGCATTCTGAGTCAATACAGTGCTGCTGCTATATATTAGAAGTTGTATTTAATATTTTTATAATATTTGGTCCCTGATGATGTTGTCCCATGGATGTACTGATAAGATTAGCTCTTCTGATGTTGTCCAGGGGGATCCCTTCCAGGAACCCTCAGGTCTGCAGAGGAGGAGACTCCTGCAGGTGCTAGGCACTGGAGCGAGTTGGCATCGTCACTGCCATCAGTTTGCCCACACAGACGTGTTCAGAGAGAGAACCCTCTTGTCCTGGCGCAGGATGTGCAGCCTTCAGTGCAAACACTCAAAGGGTGGGCTCTGGTCAGGAGAAAGGACCTTGTACTATAAACTGCCTGATGTCTCCCCGGGTTTCCTCTGTGGACTATTACAGATTGGCCCAGATCTGGGGACGTATCTCCTGCCCTGTGTAGACCCCTCGGTGGAATGGCTTTTCTGTACTGGCTCGCAAAGGATACTTCCTCCTGCACCCATCATGTTAACTGGCTGTTGAAGTAAGTGCCTGTGTCAAAGCAGACTGCTGCGCTGAACCCCGGTACCTCCATGTCTTGTACATGCTGAAAAAAAATCTCTCTTTGAAAGTATTTTTAAGTATACAATAAATATATAACACTTTTAACACAGCTGTTGTTGAGTCATTTGTTTCTCTCGTAGAATTTTTGCCTAAACTGGTAAAAAGCCCATTGCAGATGCTGGGTCTCCTGGAGGGCACTCGGCATTGGAGAGCTGTGGCAGGGTTTGCTGGTATGGCACCCCATGCTGTCTACCTGGGCTGGTGGCAGCTCTCTTGCACAGGATCTCCTGCCCTGGCTCTGCACCTGACATTGATTTGGAAAAGGCCAGTGGCCTTTTCCCTGCGGTACTCTGTCCTGGCAGGGCGTCAGCAGAGCACCCTTGGGGCCAGCGGGAGGGTGAGCAGCGGAGAGGGTAGTGGGTGGGGGGGGAGCACAGGGCAAATCCTGGTGAGGTGGTACAGAAGCCTGAGCCTCCCTCCAGCTGCGGAGCTCTCCTTCCTCCTCGCTGTCTCTCCTGGCTGCTCCGTTCCCCTCCTGAGGAGGAATGGTTCCAGCTGCCAGAAAATACCTTGATGTTTTTCTGGGCATGCTCACTGGGCCATCCCAAAACTTGGCAATTTGGTGTCCTGAGTGGGCTGTGGCTTAGAAGAAAGGGAGACAAGTATGGTTTTCTGCTGCTAGCTATAAAGGCTATGGGAAAGGTGCCTCTGCATAGCAAGGAGCTGTGCCCCTGACAGCCATGGTGTTGATCCAAGCCCCAATAGCTGCAAATGGGTCATAAATGGTCTCCGTTGGTGGAATGGCTGGTCCTGAATAGCCTGGGCAGAATCTGTGGTGGTCTTGGGCATGATTCGCCCCGGGGACTGAGCGGGAGATGAAATCACCTGTGTGCAGCGGTGGCAATGCCTCTTTGCAGGAACAGCAGAAGCTCGGGGTGGCTGGATCTGCCCCAACGGCAGTCCCGACCCTGCTCCTCCTCCGGGGATCATGGTCCCTTGGGAAACCTGCTATGCTGGGAGGGCCATGCCCATCTGCGCACAGTACTTGTGTCAGCCTTGCCGTGCCTGTTCTGAGCATTTAAACTGAGGTAGCCACTTTGCCTCAATCCACCTTGAGTGTTTGGCATCAGAAGGGAGACTGGCCGCTTTCCAGCCGTTGCAGGAAGGGTTGTTTGGGATGTGTGGGCTTCGGCCTCGGGAAGGCATGCCAGTGAAGTCAAATTGTGCCCCTGACTCACTGAGCAGGCTGCTGTTCTGTGGAGTGACTTCCTCTGTCTTTGGGAAAGCGCCTGCCTCTAACCTGTGGTGTACAGCGGCATGAGGTGTCTTAGACCAACAGTTGGAATTTGGGTTTTATGCAATCCTTCATAACCTTTTGTGCCCCTGGGGTCACTAGAGCCAGGGCTGGGCAGCGCTGGCTTGAAAGCGGTTCATTTGTGTGGATGATCTCATCCCCATTTATGTTACCTCAGGGAAGTATCACAGATGTAGAGCTTCCTCTCTTGGAGCATAAATCAGTTACTAGCTGCCAGCAGCTGTGAAGAAATGTGTTTATGGCTGGATTATTCCACAACTGTCTGTTAAGGTGAAATCGGCAGCGCTGATGGCTGCAGGAGGCAGGATGGGAGCAGGCGGCTGGGCGGCGTGCTGCAGGGCTGCAGCAGTACTGCGGCTCAGTCCCTCCGGACTGCACTCTCCTGCCAGCTCTGGGCAGCAAAGCTGAAGGATACTCTTGGGCAGAAACTTGGAAGGGTTTAGAGGCGGGAGAGCAGCGAACAGGAAAAGCATGCTCATGCTTAATAAAATACTTGGTAATGCAATTGAGCCCTGAGGGGAATAGTTAACCAGGCTCTCCCCTTCCCACGCAAAGCTGTGTTTTAGAGAATTTTCTAAAACTGGCTGTCAAATGAGAGTTTTCTGGGAAGGCACCGGGCTTCCTCCCACTGCCCTGTGAATTCCTCAGTGCCACTGACTGTGGGGATCTGGGTCCTGTATGTTGTATTAAGGAGCTGTGAGTGACTTGGGGGTGATAAATCTCTGCAGTTAACCGGGCTCCTTTGCAGGGGCAGCCTGATCTTGTCATTGCTCCGGCTGATATTTGGGCGGCGGGATGCAGAGCAGCCACAGGGGCTCTCTGTAGCTGGTGTTAGGAAGCATCCTGGCATTTTGCTTGGACTGCAGAGAGCATCTGCTAGGATCTCCTGTGCTGCAGGGCATCAGACTGACCATAACACATTGCTGTGTGTCGTAAGATGTGTATCTCATGGCTATCTGAATGCCTGATACACTTCTTGTAGAGTGATCGTGAACACCCAGAAGTGACAGCCTGGCAGCACTAGCTGTGTGCCATTGCAGGACCTCCTTCCCACTGCACTGCTTCAAGCCTCTGGTCCTTCTCAAATACACAAACTGATGGTTTTGTGATCAAAAGTAAAGTAAGGGTTAACAAAAGCCAATGTTTGGCTAATTTTGGCAGTGCCAGAGCCTGCTGTTTAAATAATTACTGAAGATTGCGGAGAGTCCTGAGTAGCACACATTAGGAAAAATGCCGCTGATTGCAGGCACATGCACAGTTGCTTAACATTAAAACCAGAATAGATGGAGCCTCGGGCAGTCTGAGACACTGCAGATTTGTTTTCTGCATTTTGCGGGAAGTTCCACCAAGTTTGTGACCTTATGTGTGTGGGTTGGTGTGATCACATGCAGATGGACTTGTGTCTTTATCTGCATGCACATGGCCAGAGAAGTGGAGAGCATTTAAGGAAAAGCTGATGGATTTCTTAAGCTGAAGAAACACCTGTGAGCTATAAGGGAGTGTTTGGGCAAGGACTAGTAGCAGCAGATGTCAGAGGAGCCATATGCCACTCACCTTCATTAATGTTACTGTGGCAGGGAGTGCTGAATAATAAGAAAAGACAAAGATTTTAGCTGTGAACAGTTCAGATCTGCTCTCTGCTCTGTACGTACTGTGACAGGACCTCGTCCTGGTCCTGGATGGGTGTTACAAGCTCATGTTGGTGGCAGCTGGACCTGGTGTTGCCAAACCTTTTCCCTGTTCTCTAGCAAGAACACGGAGAGCGTGGGAGAAAATAATATGATCCTATCTATAGATCTGTGTCTTATGGAGTTGCACAGAGGGCCCGTTGTTTGGAGTGTGAATTAATACATTTCTGTTGAGCTGAAATTTAGCTGTTCTAAATCAGGAAAACAAACCCTGTGCCTAGAAAGTGATCTTACTGGCATGGCCTTGATTTCCTTTGGGACAACCAGTGAGTACCTGCATGCACATTAGGTGTCCCTGTTTCTGCCCTGAGTATCTCAATTCTGCTTGTTCAAGAGGAGAGAAGCAAGGAAATCTGGTTTCTGCTAAACAGGAAGATGGTGGTTTTGGGAAAGAGACAGGCAGAGGGACCCTGCCATGTTTCGGATGCTCCTGAGAACAAGGGAGGAGGCCCTGGGATGTGAAATGATGGTGGAAAGTCCAGAAGTCCTTGTACCATCCCTAGGTAAAGAAATTTCTGCCCATGAGAGTCTATGCCAGCATTGCTGGCAGAGATGCCCCTTCAGATTGGATGTACATTGCTGTCATCCCTTCCACAGCAGAAATGCACCCACTGGCTTAGTGTTCCCTGGGTGTCCGTGCTCGTTGTCCTGTATCTCTGGCAATTTGCACACCATTACTTATAACTCCATGCTTTCCAGTCTGGCTGTGTTGATGGCTCTTTCTGAAGGTCATTCTGGCTTCATCATGGTTGTCATTCTGGTGCAAGGGGTGGCAGAGGAGAAAACTTTGCGCTTCATGCCTGCCTTGTCACCTCGCCCTCAGGTACGTGATCATCTCCCGGGAGGAGAGGGAGCAGAACCTGATGGCCTTCCAGCACAGCGAGAGGATTTACTTCCGTGCCTGCCGTGACATCCGCCCTGGGGAGAAGCTGCGGGTCTGGTACAGTGAGGATTACATGAAGCGGTTGCATAGTATGTCCCAGGAGACCATCAACAGAAATCTCACAAGTGGTGAGTCCCTCCCTTTCCACCCTGTCTCCTGATCCTCTTGGACTGCCACTCTTGTTGGACCGAGAGCGTCTGAGTGGGTGAAGTAGGTGATGCACAGGCTGTGTGAGGAGAGCTGCGTTTCTAGAAGCAGAGCACCTCTGGGTGAGAGCTCTGTGCGGCATGGATGGATGGGTGTACAAGAAGAAGAATATAACCACTGTCATGGAGATTGTGAAAGAAAGATTTTTGCTGTGTCATGTCATGTGGTGTCATATGTTGTGCTGTGTCAGGTTGTGTGTGTGCTGCAAGGGCCTGATGCAAAGCCCAGGGATCACAGAGCTCTGTTGCAAGACTTTCTGACCTGAAGATTATTGCCAAGCTGGTGATTCCACAGGCAGACATGGCATTAGGTTTTTCTTCTGAAAATGCTGCTTTCTCTGGCTCCTGTGAGCAGCCTGTTTGAAGCAGCTCCAGCTGGTTTTGTGTGCATATGAAAGAGTGATTTCCTTGGTGTGTTTGTATGTCCATTTTCCTCGCTTAATTTATCTCCTCTTTCTTCAGAAAGATAATTTGGGATCAGCGCGACATCAGCTAGAGACTCCTTAGTCTCACAACCTTAGAGTGCGTGTACGGCGTACAGGAGGCATTGTACTTGTCAGACTGATTCTTCCCTCAATAAAAATTGTTACCTTATCTTAAGAGTAGCCATGCTGGAACAAACCCAGAGGTCCTTTAGGTCAGTATAATGTCAGCAATACAGGGAGCTTTAGAGGAAGGCAAAAATTCTTAGTGCATCTGTTAATCTATACAATGTTGAGACCTGAAGTTAATTAAGGGCATTTCTTTCCAGGCCTAGCCACAGAATGGCAGGGCCTCAGAGGGGCAGCCACACTAAATATAACTTTCTAATTAAGATTCCCATATATATTATTACACAACTGCTGTTGCTGCCTTGACTTGGTAAAAGGTGTCTCCTCTTTAATCATGGGGTGGACAAGATGTCCTGAAAAAGCTGGTTATCCTCCATCACCTTGGAGTTATTATGCACTTGCAGTGTTACATCTTGATGGCTGTACTTGGGCAATTCCCACTTCTGAATTAACATTGGTGTGAATGTGCTTTTTTGTGTTAATAAACATCACTCAGTGATTCAGTACAGGCGGCAGTGATTTTGCTACATCCATGCACACGTTAGTTGTCCAGATGGCTTAGTACTTTCTGAAAGTACAGCAAGAGAAAGACTATGCCTTTGGAGCTGCTGTTCTGGAGGGGCACCAAGGCTACGAATGATTCCCCTGCCATACAGACATGCCTTTAGTCATGGTTTGTCATGGAGTCATGGTTTGTGTGAGCTGAAATGGTAACTCTGTGCTGCAAGTGTGGTGAAGATCTGCCTCTGGGCTCCTCAAGACCCGCCATAGCCTACCACACACTTGGGTAGAAACCCATGTGGCTGCAGAGACCATCCTAGAAACCCCACGATGTCTTGGTGAGCTCATCCTGCAGCAAGCTGGGCTCAGCCTGTGTTTTGCAAAAGGAACACAGAGACGTTGTTAAAATGGAGCATCACTTGGGCCGTTGCTAGACTTGCAAGACACCACAACCTCAGCTGGGAGGGTACTGGGAGGTGATCAGGGAGCAGCACCAAAATCTTTTGGGTCACTTTCTGTTTAAAAGGTTTCAAATCCCCTGCAGATGAGCGTGTCATCATGTCGAGTGAAGTAGCACACTTTGTTAACGCACAGAAAAATAACGTGGTTCCTGGGTTTTGTTTCTGTCAGTAGTTTCTAACCTGCCTCATCAATGGAGTTGAGACCAATAATATGAGGAATCGTCTTGTGATTTCTAGCTTTTCCATAGGGCTGAACCGCTCATTTGTTTGGGGTAAAAATCACCGAAAAAGAAGAGTCTATTCTCTAAATCCCTACCTCTGCCAATAGTCATTATAGTCCGTAACAGCGGAAATACTAAGACAAAGCTTTGCTCATAGACATTCTCATCAATGTGTTGAAAATGAGGTCTTTTGATATGGATTCACTCAAGAAGTGGCTGAGTTTGCCAGCCAGCATCAAAACCCAGTGCAAAATCCTTGCAATTTGGGCCAGCCCTTTTTATGATGCCTTACTCTAACTGTTTCGAGTCTTGCATCTTTTCTGCATTCTTAGCATTGCTCTCCTTAGAGAGGGAATGGTAGCTTTTGCTCTGTAACTCTTATGAAAGTATGAATAGGCTTTAAAAGCAAACAAAACCAAAAATCAGCATAAAGCAGCGTCTTGTTTGGGAAGCCATCAATGCTTGAAGTTATTTACAAGATAGAAGAATGATGGAAATTGAGCCAAACCTATCGTCTTTTGAATTTCCAGGTAAGGAAATATGGCTATTCCCTTTATTTTAACAATTAATAATTTGTATGAGGTTGCTTTTATTATTGCTTTTTTTTTTTTAAATTCACTGAATGGCCACACTCTTAGACTCTACTGGGACAGGCTAGATGTCCCATCCTTGGAGGGTGTTCACCCATTGTAGCTCAGTTGACAATGAGTACCTTGGGGTTTAAGAGTGCAAGTTATTTTTACTTGGAGCAGCCTCCAAACTGAACGAGAGTAAAGGAGCTTGCAAACTTTGTGCCATGTCGTGCACAGATGCTGGGGTTGTCATGAAACGGTCCAAATCTCTCGCTGCACTGCTGTACACCTGATACCTTTTACCAAGTCAAAACAGGCACAGGTCTTCCAGCCAGCCGAAACGGCACTTGGGGTCTGGGCGTTAGGTTCCACTGCTACCAGTCATTCACCTCGTAGTCATTCACCTCGTAGTCCTCTTCCAGCATAGGTTGGTTATACCTTTAGGTTAAATGAGTTGCCTGTAGTTTCTCTTCTCTTTAAAGTGTGTGGGTCCTACTCCGCTGTGGCTACCCAGGACTGTCTCTGTTTTTGCAGACGTGCCCATTAGCAGGGCTCCTCCTCTCGTGAGCCTTGGTTTCCACTGAGTTGTGTCAGTTCCCTGGTTTGTAACGCAACATGCAGACCTGCAGGGATTCAGCCTGCCTTTTTGTTCTTTTTTCATTTAAATTTTAGATTGAGGGATGTTGCTCGGTTCCTGGTGATAATCCCCACCCCCCATTTTCCTTTCCAGGAGACAAAAAGTTGCAGAGGGAAAAGTCAGAAAAGAATGTGGAAAATCAAGAGGATGCGAGGGGGCTGCTCCAGCTCGCCACCTTAAAGCAAGGGAAGAGCCCCTACAAGCGCAGCTGTGACGAGGGGGAATCCCACTCCCAAACAAAGAAAAAAAAGATTGACCTCATCTTCAAAGACGTCCTGGAGGCTTCCTTGGAGTCCACCAAATTTGAAGAGAACCAGTTAGCAACGAGTACACCGCTTTCTATCAGGAGAGCATCTAAACACCAGGCTGAAGACATCTTTGAGAGGTGTGGCAGTGCCATGCAGCATGGCTCCCTGAATCTCAGCAGAAACTGGAGCGAAGGGGAATGGAAGGTTCCCCACAGTTCTTCTTTCAGCTCAGCCAAAGAGGTGGGCATCCTTGAAGACGAGGAAGAAGACCCCCTGTCACTCAAAGCAGACAGCCCGACTGAGCTGTCACTGGCCTCTGCACAAGGCAACTCCCATGAAATCCCCACCACCTCCTTCTGCCCCAACTGCATCCGGCTCAAGAAGAAGATCCGTGAGCTACAGGCTGAATTAGACATGCTGAGATCTGGGAAGTTACCTGAGCCACCTGTGCTACCGCCCCAGGTACCTGAGCTCCAAGAGTTCTCGGACCCCACAGGTAAGCCTTGCCGAGTAACAGCGTCCTCCAAACCCTGCCTAAGGAGAGTAGTGATGTGCCTGTGTGCTATGTACCCATCTAGAGTATTTTGCTCTGAGTATTCAGGTGAACACGTGGTTCCATGGAAGGTTTGTTGTCAGGTTTTGTGACTGGGTGGGCCAGGAGCTGACACAGCTGTGGGCACAGTGGAAAACACCATCTGGGGAAGACTCTGTATGACACCTTGCTCTATTTGTTGACATTGTAATCAATAATGCACTGCCAATAAAAAAGACATTCCATTGCAGACAGTTTGTTTGCTGTATTTTTGATGCATTCTCTTTCAGCGGAAGCCCCTCCGCAGTGCCTCACATGCTATGAAGACAGTCTGAATGACTCTGTGGTAACACTGAAATGTGTGCTCTTTGTGTATGAAATGATGTCCCACTGTGTCCCTTGTTGGAAAGCCCCCTCTCTGTTTCCTCCACTGCCTTAACACAACCATGTGTCTCTTTCTGAAGATACGTTTAATTTCCTCCAGGAACATGCTGCCGAGCAGCGAGGAGCCTTCACCAAAGGGAATATTTGGGTCACGCTATGTACTGTCAAAGTGGCCAGGATGTAGTGTCCTTTCTTGCTGTCCATTGTGGCGTGTTGGAGACAAAGGTCATATGCAGAAACATTGATTTATTTTCCCTTCAAAGCCACTGTTCAAATTCTGCTCATAGTGCATTGTGGGCAGGAGAGCGCAGCTTGTGGACAGCTTGTCAGGCAATGATCTGCTGTCACCAGTAGGATGCTGCTCTAGCTCAGCAACTTTGTAAATACCATTTTTTTCCTTTTTGTTTTCTTACAGCTTCAGAAAGCATCATCTCTGTTCCCACCATCATGGAGGACGATGATCAAGAGGTAGATTCTGCTGATGAATCGGTTTCCAATGACATGATTGCTGCTACAGATGAGCCTTCCAAGATGTCTTCTGCGACAGGCCGGAGGATTCGGCGGTTCAAGCAAGAGTGGCTTAAAAAGTTTTGGTTTCTGCGGTACTCCCCGACATTGAATGAAATGTGGTGCCACGTCTGTAGGCAGTACACAGTGCAATCCTCTCGGACTTCAGCCTTCATCATTGGCTCAAAGCAGTTCAAGATACACACGATAAAGCTTCACAGCCAGAGCAACCTCCACAAGAAGTGCCTGCAGCTTTACAAGCTCAGGATGCACCCAGAGAAGACAGAAGAAATGTGCCGAAATATGACCCTGCTCTTCAATACAGCCTACCACTTGGCCCTGGAGGGCAGGCCGTACTATGACTTTCGGCCTCTGGCGGAACTACTGAGAAAGTGTGAACTCAAGGTGGTGGATCAATACATGAACGAGGGAGACTGCCAAATCTTAATCCACCATATCGCCCGGGCTCTTCGAGAGGATCTGGTTGAACGCATCCGACAGTCTCCCTTCCTCAGCATCATTCTGGATGGGCAGAGCGATGACGTACTTGCAGACACAGTTGCAGTTTATGTGCAGTACACGAGCAGTGATGGGCCTCCAGCAACTGAATTCCTGTCTCTTCAGGAACTGGGTTTTTCTACAACAGACAGTTACCTCCAAGCATTAGATCGGGCTTTTTCTAGCCTGGGAATACGATTGCAAGATGAGAAGCCAACTATTGGCTTGGGAGTTGATGGTGCTAACATTACCGCCAGCCTGAGAGCCAACTTGTTCATGACAATCAGAAAGACCTTGCCCTGGCTTCTCTGCCTGCCCTTTATGGTGCACAGGCCCCACTTGGAAATTTTGGATGCAATCAGCGGGAAGGAACTGCCGTGCCTGGAAGAGCTAGAAAACAATTTGAAGCAACTGCTCAGTTTCTATCGTTACTCTCCTCGACTCATGTGCGAGTTGAGGGTCACTGCTGCCACTTTGTGTGAGGAGACTGAGTTCTTGGGGGACATTCGAGCAGTGAAGTGGATCATTGGAGAGCAGAATGTGCTCAACGCTCTAATCAAGGATTACCTTGAGGTTGTGGCCCATCTCAAAGATGTCAGCGGCCAGACCCAAAGAGCGGACGCTTCTGCCATTGCCTTGGCCCTCCTGCAGTTCCTGATGGACTACCAGTCGATTAAACTCATCTACTTCCTGCTGGATGTGATTGCTGTGCTTTCACGCCTCGCCTACGTCTTCCAAGGGGAGTACCTTCTTGTGTCGCAGGTGGACGATAAAATAGAGGAGGCCATCCAGGAGATCAGCCGTCTAGCAGACTCGCCTGGGGAGTACTTGCAGGAATTTGAGGAAAACTTCCGTGAAAGCTTTAATGGCATTGCTGTGAAAAACCTACGGGTGGCTGAAGCCAAATTCCAGTCGATCAGAGAAAAGATCTGCCAGAAGACCCAGGTGATCCTAGCCCAAAGGTTTGATTCCCGTAGCCGAACATTTGTGAAGGCCTGTCAGGTATTTGACCTTGCAGCTTGGCCCAGAAGCACTGATGAGCTCATGAGCTATGGGAAGGAGGATATGGTACAAATATTTGAACACCTGGAGACGGTCCCATCATTTTCCAGAGAGGTTTGCAGAGAGGGGATGGACACCCGAGGGAGTCTGCTGATGGAGTGGCGAGAACTCAAGGTGGATTATTATACCAAAAATGGTTTTAAAGACTTGCTCAGTCACATTTGTAAATACAAACAGAGATTCCCCCTCCTAAATAAAATAGTTCAGATCCTCAAAGTCCTTCCCACCTCATCGGCCTGCTGTGAGAAGGGGCGCACCGCCCTGCAGAGAGTGCGCAAAAACAACCGCTCTCGACTCACGCTGGAGCAGCTCAGTGATCTTTTGACAATTGCTGTTAACGGGCCGCCCATTGCCAACTTCGATTGCAAAAGGGCGCTAGATAGTTGGTTTGAGGAGAAGTCGGGCAATAGTTACGCGCTGTCAGCCGAAATGCTGAGCAGGATGTCGTCTCTTGATCAGAAGCCGATGTTGCAGAGCATGGACCATGGCTCTGAGTTTTACCCTGATATTTAGGAAGGAATGCCTCAGATCAGAAAGCTGTTGAATAATTTTTTTAATCTATACTCTAAACTTTGATATATTATATAAAATATATATATATTATATATATTAAGGAAAAACCCACACTGAAAATTTAAAAGTTAAGACGATGTGCGTCTGATAGAAGCTAAGCAGAATTTTAAAGATTGAGACAATGTTTAGACATTTACTGGTGTCTCCAACCATGGCAGCTGCAGTGTAGGTGGCAACATTTCATTCTTTAGAAGCATGTGCTGGGGCCATACTCTACATGTTCAAACCTAATGATCTATAAGCTAGACGACGGGTCTTTGTCAGCCTCATCCTCCCAGCAGTTTCCTTTGTATGTGTGTTGTCGCTTTCTTGGGTTGTTTTTTGTGTTGTTTTGTTTTGGGGTTGGTTGTTTGTTTTTTCCCCCTCGGTTTTAATCTCTGCCTCTCTTTCTGTTGTTCAGTCCAGTTATTGAGCCATTTGAGCCTTTTGTTGACAATCGTCAGTTTTTCTGATTTCAGACAGAGCATCCCGTACGTTGATGTTGCCCCCAGCTCTCCAGCTCCACCCAGTTCTCTTCGCTTGAGTGGGAGCTTGCTTCACTCACAGAGATCACTGGCAGGAGGGAAAGGCTGGGGGCCTGATTTTGGGTTTTTCTTCTGATTTAGAGACAAATGCCTCCACTAAACTGTGATGCCTCTTTCTCAGTTCTCCCTTCTTTTGGGCTGTAGAGTAATACTTGGCTTTCAGCTCCTTTTATGATAACCATAGTACCAGTCTATCATACATATATTATAACATGATGTCATGTGCAGACTATAAAATAGCAAAATAGAGAAGGCAGGGGGAAATTTTTGCATTTATATTTTTGTATTGTAGGAGATAAATATATATATATATATATACAACTATTCATTCAAAACCAGGGCTGCTGTGGAAGCTAGACAGCCAATGAGTCAAGAGCCATCTCTAGGCAGAGATTCAAAGGCTTAAAAATTATATTCTAATTTACATTATTTATACTATGTCTTTATAATCCTAGATTGTTGTGGGGTTTTTTGTTTTGTTTTGTTTTGTTTTGTTTGGAATGACTGAAAGAAAAACCTGCTGCGGTTTGGTGGCAGGAGCTATCAATGCAAGATTATCTTGGATTATATTCATGTGATGATGTCCTACAAAGGTTCACTTATTCTCTTGTGACCAAGGTAACATGTTCCACAGCACAGCAGACTGATGACAGCAGGAAGAAGGGATACTCTACTTCTTCGTGCGAAATATTTCTTCCTTTCTTGAAGGGATGCGGAGTCCAGCTGAAATGTGAATGGGGGACTTGCACCTTCCATCACAAAGAGATTGTTCTGTGGGCTTGGGATTCTTCTTTCTTTTATTCTTTTAAAGTAAATGAGCTCCAGGCATTCACACAATATCACTTCAGGTTAGAAAAAAAAAAAAAAAAACAAAAAAAAAAAAACAAAAAAAAACACAAACAAAAAAGGTGCAAAAACTCCACAGATGCTAGTGCCTTGCCCCGCTGATGTGGCATGGACAGCACCAACCTGACCAGACCATCATGGGAGTGAGAACCTGTTGTCCAGAAGGTGTCCGAGCCGACATGTTCTCACTTCCCAGAGGGATGAGCTTTGTGCCAAGCTGTGTTGTTTGGAAACATAATGGTGGTATCAGCAACACTGAACCTTTCCTTTCTCCTGTTACCCCCCTGCCCTTGGTCTTGGTGCTAAGATATCTCTAGAACCGTTGCTGCTAGTTGATAGCTTTTCATTTATATAAATATATATATATATAAATATTATTTTATTTTTTAAACTTTTTTGTTTGTTTTCAATGGAGATGTAGCATGTTTGGAACCGATCTCTCTTGGAGTCACTTTCACTGCCAGGGTTCACGCATTGTCTTCCCTGCGAAAACACGCACTTCTACCTTGGTCTGGCTCACCTCCCCTCCCGCTAACCCCTTTGCCCTCAGCAGAACTGCGCAGCCAGCGCTGGGCAGAGGCGTGCAGCCAAGCCGCTACATACTGGCTCAGCTTTCGAATCCCACAGGAATGGCTAGACCCGTGTCGGTCAGAGTTTTGGAAGTGCTTCCCCTCTGTCCCTATAGGACTGAGGAAGGACTGAGCCCGCCTGAAGCACTAGCAGTGGCGAATCCTTGCATCTTGACTCTGCCTCCTTTGCTGTAAAATGGGGCTCTTCGGCCAGACAGTCCAAGGGGAGTAGAGCGGACCTGGTGAATGTAGCCACGAGGGCTGGGCGGGTGGTGTATCCTCCATAGCACTTAATCCCTGTACCCTCTGCCTTACCTCAGATGGCATGTACAGCCCGCGGGCTGGCTCGGGCAGGAGAAGGCATCATGGAAATGATGCGAGCTAGGTCAGGGCATGGCGCCGTCACAGCACAGGGGCATCCATACACGACACCTAGTAAGCAAAACAAAATGGCTTTGTTTGCATTTTTTCCTGTCTTTCCCAATAAGTGATGTTATCAAATTGATCCATTCATCTAGAGGAGTAGAAATTAAACTGGAAACCCTCTGCCAGCTGTGCAGACTTGGGCGGATGTTTGCCTGACCGTAAAAGAGGGATCCCTCCGCACGAGGTGCCTGTAGCCCTCCAGGCCTGGCGAGTCAGCTCTGCTCAGGGTGCTGCCACCCAGCCCCCTGACCTGCTCCCTGCCGGGGAGAGAGCAGGCTCCCTCCTTAGTTAACATTTGAGGAGATGTAAAAAGGAAAAAAAAAAAAAATTAAAAAGATAGAAAAACTGCTGCTCCGTTGTTTCTGACCTGGAGATGGGCAAGGTGAACGTAGATGTTGGAGACAAGAACTGCATTGGCACAGGGGAGGGGAGTGGGCAGGTGGAGAAGAGGCTTCCTCGTTGAGTGTGCACATGGCAGCAGAAGCAAAAGTAACAAAGATATTTGACGCAAGCTGCTGTGGCTGTCAGGAAGGCTGTAGAGAGAGCTTCCCTGCTCCCCCTTTTTCTCATTTTCTCTTTGCTCGACTCCATAGCTCTTTTTGGCGGGGGGGGGGGAATATCACTTGCCTAGCTGTTGGCAGCAGCGAAAGCTCCTTGGCATGTGGCTCTGTCACAGAGGCCCGTGGAAGTGCCTGGCCTAGGAGGAGGGAAGGGACACCTGTGGACAGTCCCAGACACCCTCGCAGACAGGAGCGCTCGCCCAGGGCTTGTGCTGAGCCGCACGAGAGGCCTGTTTGCAGCTCCTGCTCTGAGCCTCTTTTACTCTTGCTGCTGTGGGGAAAATGGTGCCTCGCCTTGTCAGCGAGGTGTGAGCTGCTGGAGGCTTGTTCAGAAATGATTCCTCTAACTTGTCACTCCTTTTCTTTGGTTTGTTTGCAAGTCCCGCTCTCATCAGTGACATCCTTCACCAGCTGCTCATGTTCCTAAGGGCAGAGTGAAACGTGTAGGGAGTGGTGTTTTTTTCTCCAGGCTTTGTCAGCTGGCAAAGGGAAAGCACTTGTTTCTTTTGCAAATAACTTTGCGTGTTTCTTTTGCAAATGGCTTTGCGTGCACCCGTAAGTGGCGTTGGTTGGAAGAGTGATTCCCTGCCACAGAATGTTGCGAATACCTGCGATGGGAAAGGTCAGAGATTCCTTGCATTGGTGATGGAGGGGAAACGAGTGCTTGGCGAAGCGGTTGGCCAGGCCCAGCCCAGTTCACCCAACACAAACAATTCCCGTCACCCCCGATGCCAGAAAATAAACCCGGTCTTTGTCCTAGGCGAACGCAGGTGCTTTGCAGGCCTTCCCTCCAGGTCTACATGCCTATCTCAGATCTGCAGCCGTTACTCCCGTGGATAGTCTGGGGATGGAAACGTGACTGCCGGCATGAGCAAGGCAGGGAGGAGGTGGGAATACCAATGCAAAGGGCCCCTGGCTGCCCAGCGCCCGGCCTGCCCAGCCTTTCCCTGGGGCAGGTGTGTGTCTGTGCCCGGGGCCTGGCGGGGTGGCAGTGAGGCCAGGGGGCAGCGGCAGGTGTGGAGAGGGGAGGGGGAGGCCTCCTTGGCTCAGGATCGCCGTGTGTCAGGTTTAATCGATCCCCTTCCTGCTGCGCTGAGCGAGCGAGAGGATGCTGTCTTGAACGTGTTCCTCGCAGCATCTTGAGCTGCTTCGGCTGCAAAGAGAGAAGGGTTTAGTTTTTATCAAATGAGCTCTTTATTCTCTCCTCCCTCTGTGTCTGAGCTAAGACATCTGACTGTGAATAATGCACACTTCTCCAGACCCACGGGTTTGTATTTCTAGCCCATGGTCTTTTTGGTTGCCAATTTCCCCTCCCCACTTTTTGCTCAGGCTCCTTGCCTCTTTTACCCTGCTGTGAAGCAGAAATCCGTGAAGCACACGCAGACACGTCCTTCTGCTGGGCTCGCCGGTGGCCACAGGGGTCCGGGCCCTCCAGCCACGAGACAGAACTCAGCAGGGATAATCCTCACAAGAGACCAAAGCTCTTCCCATACCAGCAAAAGCGTGCGGGAGCCACAGGGGGTTGCAAGGGGACGCAGTGTGTCCTCTGTGTTGGGTCTCGAACTGACCGCAGTGATGTCCCCCGTGCTGGTCGCACTTTTGCTGATAGGACTCCTCAGATGTGATTCAGGCTCGGTCCATCTCTTCCTCACAGCACAAACTCAGCCAGGTGGCCTGTAGGGTCTTCAGGGTCCCCTTTCTGTCTTATCTCATGAGGATTGCTGTTTGTTTGACCAGTGGGTAAGAGAACCTAGACAGCTGGCTTGCAAATAAGCAGCAACAGCCTCTGCTTTTGCAGATTCCCCTCTCAGCCCTGTCAAAAGAGGTCTTAAAAGCAGAGAAATGGTACGTTGCTCCCCCAGCCGTTGTATTAAATGCAGTAATGCCTATGCAATTCCTGTCTCCCTTGGAGACACGTATGATGTGTGTGCATGTAAGCTAGTGTATGTATACAGTACATATGCATACGGTCTATATATTGTATATACGCACATCCCAGTACATATACACACAGTACAAAAGATTAAAATCACATGCTTATATATCTATAAATAAAATCCTATATATTTATATATTTCTATGTTTTCAATAGATATAAAGATATAATATAGAGATAGACTCAACCACCCTTGTGTAAGGCTGGCCCTGTGTTCTGGCACAAGGCACGTAACACTGAAGACTTTAGACTTTGGGATAGTTTTAGCCATACACTGAGGCCTACATTTACGTGTATAGCACTCTATGGAGAGAGACTTTGCTGTGGTTAGGGCAAGGGGTTTCCTTGCTGGCATGTTAACCGAGTGCTAAACAAGGTTTGTGTAATAGGGGAATGTCTTGGTGGGGGAAAATGCTCGAGTGTCCTTGTCTTCTCCCGAGTAAGCCTCTGGCTGAGGTCCTGTGTGTTCGCACTTGGACAGATACATATCCCACCCTCATACGCACTTTTCTCTCTCTGCACAGATGCAGTTGGCAACTGCCGGTACTGGTGCTGTGAAAAGGTGGCTTTCTGCTGTTCTGCCCAGTGTTCCTTGGTGGTTGCTGGCACACTGCTGAGGACACCTTGCACTGGCAGGCGCTCACGCAGCACCCAGCGAGAGCATGGGTTTGCTGGTGGGCATCGGTCAGCGACACAGCGGTGGCGCTGGGATAAAGGCAGGAGAGCGAAGGTGTTACTGAGTGGAGGGAGGGTCACTGGTCGCTGCCATGCAGTCAGAGGTGGCAGGGATGTCGTATGGAGCTGGAGCGGCACGAATGAGAAGGGACTGTGAATTCGGAGCGATAAGGATAGGAGCGTGCAAGCCCCACTGGGGAGGCATTTCAGCTCTGTTGGGTCAGGCTGCTCCCTCAGGTCTCGCAGCCGGTCCTCGGCCAGTGAGCAGCCTGCCTGGCCAGGGGTTTTTCAGGTGGAAAGCGAATGATGCTGTTGCACAGAAGATGTGTTTGGTGGTGCATACGTGCCTTTAGGCCCCAACACACGGCATGCTGACCTTGCAGACTGAAGCACTGAAGGTGCAGCCCTCTTGCCCTGCCCGTGCAGAGACACCGGTTTTTGCATCACCAGCATTTCCATGCTGGGACTGGGGGGTGGATCCGGGCGATGGATCAGCCTCCCCTGAGTGTCTGCCAATGCCTGTGGGATGCACAGCCGCCTTGTCCCTCCATCCCTCCCTTCACACAGCTGCTTGTAGGACGCCGACCCTGCTGCATGTTGAGGCCCTTGGCTGGCACGTGGGGGGACCCAAGAGGTGCCACTGTCTGGGCTGGCAAACAGATTGCGGGTCACCGTGCTGCTTCCCCACGAGGGTGAAAGGGGAGGCATGGAGGTTTGGCTTTGCAGCTCCACACCAGGCCTGGCAACCACTGCACTCCTTGCCGTTTGTTTTAATGGTTGGCTTCCGCTGGGAGGAGGGTGAGTTGTAATTCCGACGGCCGAATGACTCGTTACACTGGTATTGCATGAGCAGACGCTGTGCAAGCTCCCCCCAGCCCTGTCACACACCTCAGCACCCTCTCCCAGGCCTCTCTCCTCCACACAACTGGTAATCCACCTCAGTCGCAACCTGTCTGCTGGCGGCTCCTCGCACTGCTGCAGCCCCTTGGCCGCTGCGGCAGGGAGCTCCCCGGCGCATCTTCCTCACGAACCTCAGAGACGGTTTCCTCATTCCCAGCCCCCTCCTTCCGATGCCACTGACACTTGCGTAGGCTCAGCCCGTGGCCTCGCCGCCCGTGCTGGCGGTGCTGCTGCCCGGCGAGGGGCTCCCATGCACTGCACCTCATGTCGAATAAGCTCGCTGGGCTATGTGGGGGAACCATGTCTCATATGCTGTAATGTCCCGAATGCTATAGGAGGGCTACGGAGTTTTCTGCCAGTCATGGCATCCTCATAGACTCACCCGACTGTTGGCAAAAATGCATTTCTACTTCCAGAAAACAGGAGGTTTTGCCTCAAACCTCTCCGTATCCATATCCAAGCACAGCCCTGCTGAACTGTTTCAAGCAATCTCACCCACCCACCCACCACACACACACACACACACACGGACACAAAATGAGAGAAAAATATCTAGATGTCTATTACTACATATGTATTAATATGTTAATATCACTCTTTTGGAGAACATTAAAATGTTATTACTTTACAGACTATGCTTTATAGTACCTGTGTGAAAGGACCTAGGACACTGGATACGAATAGAGCTATGTTGATATACCGTAGTATGTACACGAGAACCTTCCTTTTGTCATATTATCCTTGTAATGTAAAATGATTGTTAATAAAAAAACATTTAAATGTATCAAGTTGGGTTGCTCATTCTTGGAGATTAATGTCATTTTCCCAGAGCAAGGGCATCTAAGCTGATGCACTCCCTCATCCCCAGCTCGTGACTGTAAGGAGGGGGTCCAGTGCTGACATACCCAGAAGGGTCAGTTGCAGCCCCCTGAGGTGCTGGTGGCTTTCCCCCATGGGTGACTCGCTCCCTCGCGTGCTGGTTGTAACTGCAGCCCCTCAGTGTCTTCACCTTGACGAGCACGTCCGGCATGTCCTGCAATGGAGCCGCATTATTTCACCGTGGGTTATACCAGTGCTGTGCCAGGGCTGCTGCAGCAGCACGGAGTAGGAGCTGCCGCCTCCCCAGCAGCTCACAGCTGCCCTGGGCCAGCACGAGCTGCAGTCGGGGAGGGGTGCGGAGTGGGTGCCCTTGCTCTGTGCTCCCGTTCTAGTTGGGTACAGTGGCAGTATCGTTGGCTTTGCTGCGGTGGGCTGTGCTTGTAACACACATTGACAAAACCTTGCTTGTGTGCTTGGTTTGGTTTGGGGGATGGAAGGTGCTCCAAAGCCAGAGGACACTGGACTTGAAAGAAAGAGCTGGTTTAACTTCTGATTCTTCTTCTTTGACATGAAAGTTTTGGTTGAGGCTGGGCCCATGGTGGATTGACTAAAGGTGTGACTTTTAAAACAGTGGAATGAAATAAGAGTGATTTTGTACATGGAGGTTCTTACATCTGCTAAATCAGTATGGGCGAGATTTCCTTGCCCTCTGAAACAAATATGGGTTAGCACTGGGCTGTGAGTTGTGTTTTCTGACAACTGTCTGACAGCCCTCAAAGCCAAAAACATTGCCTCCTTGGGCTCACTGGCTGCTGCTGGAGGTACTCCCCACAGCGAAGGCACGGCAGGGACTACGGGGCTGTCGTTCCTTCGCTGCAGTTCAGGTGTGCATGGCCATGCAAGCAGGGAGGACATTGCAAAGGCTTAGGCCAACCTGCTACAGGGTGCCAGCTGCAGCTAGAGGGAAACATAAGCAGGAAAAGACCCCTTCCATCTCCAACAGTTGCTTGCTCAGCTGTAAGTGTGCCTGTGTGTCAGTGGGGGGAACCAGAACACGCAGGAGAAAGCTGTGTAACCTACTGCGAGTGTTGGTACTGGTAGTGTTGATGAGCTTCAGTGTGTAGAGGTGAAAGCTCTCATAGACAGGACTAACTCTAATTCATTCGGGTCTGGAGGGATCTCACTTTTCCAACTGATCCTGGGTATGGATGCCTGGGAATGGATACCAGCAGATAAGCCAATGTTACAGGATGCGGGTAAGCAGTTTAGCCCTCTAGCAAACATTGGATGCAATGGAAGCATATGGTATAAAAAGGATTTTGCTCCCCTTTTGAGGCTCCACTGTCATATGGATGCTCATAGTCTTGGACTTTAACCTGGTGCCCAGCAGTGTCCTACTGGTGGCTGTTCTGGTTGCAAGGTGCCAGTGCTACACAGCTTGCTGGTCCTCCCAAAGGAAAGGAAATTTGGGTGGAAATTCTGGTCTTGAGGGTAGTTTGGGCTTAGAGGGCCTGGGCCCAGGGGAAGCGTGCATGCGGACATGTCAGTCCCCACAGGTGATGGGTTGTGCAGAAGATTTAGTTTCAGAGTGAATGCCCCACAATTTTAACCAGGGACAGCAGCCACAGGGACTGGAAGCAAGAGACAATTTCCAGACTCAGAAGTTAAAATAGCCCCAGATTAGTGATCCAATAGAAAAGGTTGCTTTTAGTGGCTTCCTCAAAGTCACTGAGCAGTCCAAGTATTACAAACAATTTGCCATTTTCTGGCAGCTTTCACTGTAGTGATTTAAAATCACTTATTTTTGAGCAGTGAAGCAAGCCCAGCAAAATCCCGAAGGTTGTCAGGGCTTAGCTCCATCTCAATGGGCTCTGGGTTTGCTGGGCACCCGGCAGCCAGCGGTGGAAACCTCATCTCTGGGGTTTTGCCTTTGCTGGTCAACAAGCAGCACACAAAGTAGGACGATGCTTCACTTCCAGTGGCTCAACCGTGTGTGAAGAGTAAGAGCGGCATGTGAAATGCATTGCTGATTTGTAATTAATTTCCTAGAAGTGGTTTTGTGCTGTGGACCCTTGACTGCCACGGTTGGCAGTGATCAGCCTTCTTGCTGATAACTTCAAACCAAGGACTTAAAAGGAAGATCCCTTCAAGCAAAGTGCACCATCTGAGCCAGTGCCAGGAAGGGAAGCTTGCACAAATTTATCTGATCTAGGGTTAAAGGTGCCCTTCATTTTTAGGACCACTGGTTCTCATGTTGACATGAGTGAAAAGGAAATTGAAAAATTCCTCTGTGATGGTTGTCATAGCATTAAAGCCTGGCACGCTCTTCCTCATCTCTGCTGGTGTCCTGGATGTGTTCTGCAGAGGTGGCTGTGGTTACCAGCTGGCACTTAAAACTTGATTTAGCAAAAAACCCAATGTGTTGCCTCATCCTGGAAACAGGAAGACTGGGGTGGCTGCGATGCTGAGGGCTTGCAGGCGTAACCAGAGAGGGTTTGCAGTGCTTCCTGAGGGCTGTCTTCTCTATCTGCCTTGCCTGAGGCGGGAGGGAAAATGTGGGCAGCCAAGCAGCGGGTTTAAGCGGGTTTAAGCGGGTTGTCCCCCAAGGTGTTTAAATTGGAGGGTCCAGGCAGGTGTTGGGGTGGTGCTGTGGGTCCAGATTCGCGGTGGCACAGAGCGGTGGGCACAGGGGACCAGAGGCTGCTCCTCGCAGAGCTGTTGCCACACGAACAGAGCCACAGCTCATTTACAAGGGGCTCTAAAAATATCTGAAGGATAATCAAAGGCTCCCGCAGCACAGCATATGCACTAGCGAGACATTTCGGCTCTCTGAAGTCTCCTGTTTGAAGTTGTTTTGATCTAAAGGGAAAAACAAGTGTGCTGTCTGCACTGCTGTCAGCCACCCCATTTCTGGGGAGACTGGTGGTTCCTCCGGAGGCAGGCAGGCAGGGGTGGCAGGGGTGGCAGAGCAGGGTGGAGGTGGCACAGTGGACAGGATGGGCCCAGGATGGGGAGCCATGTGCAGCAGGGGGGACGGGGTTTCAGAGCTGTGCTCTGGGCTGCCACAACACCTCGTGATGCTCAGGAGAGCTGTCCTGGGAAACTGAGTGGTGGGTAGGTTTCAGGTCTGAGCTGTCTTCTCAGGGGCATCTTGGAGCCCCTTCCTTGCTGAGTTTATGCCACGTTCAGCGGTCACTGAGAGCTCAGGGAAGCGGAGGGAGTGGCTGCAAACCTCCAGGGCTAGCACTGGTAATGGCTGCAACACAGCTGCTGGATTAGGCCCCGCTCTCTCCTGGCAGACAGGGGATTACGGGCCAGTCCCATTTTAATTTTTAAATACCATGGGGGGGAAAAATCTTCTAATGAACCCGAAGTGACAATGAACAGCAGGGTTAAGAAAAGAATGGTTCTGCAGCAGCTATTGCGGCTTTTCAATAACCTGGGCTGGGAATTACTGAGTAACCACACACTAATCCCCTAGGCAGGAAGGATTGTCCCTGGCAAAGGCACCACCTGTGTTCAACTCCCTGTGCGGCAAAAATACACCTCCTTTCCTTCCACAACTATGGCAAACGCTTCAGTAGCATCAGCCTCGCTGTGCAGCTGTCAGGCTGGTCGCAAGCAGCTTTGCAAAGCCAGCCACAGCCCGGGGCCTGTCTCAGACTCACTTTGTTGTTTCTCCTTGTGCTTTTACACTGACTGTGATGGGTGAGAGAGTGTCCCCAAACTGTCGACGAGATAAATACCTCCCACTCCTGCCCCTAATTCTGTTTTCTCTTACTTTTATGTGCAGTTTTTGATCTCTATATCTTGTTAGCAGCCAGCTAATTCCAGTGATGGTATTAGGTCAGCTAAATAGGTATTTGTCCTTACAGATGTACCGTTTACAGAGTATGATCAGCACCCCCTTGAAAAGTACTGAGATCGGCAAAAAGACTGAATCCAAATTCACTTCTTAGTTTTGTTTCGGAGATGGAGACAGTATCTGTGAGTACCCGATTCCCAGATTCTGTTCCCTAACCTCCTCGCAGCTGCAGGAAAGCCTTTAAAGCTTTGTTTAGCTGCCACCTTGCTGAAAAAGCCAATAGATTTCCTGTGCTTGGCCGGGATAGGACTCCATTGCTGACTGCTCCCCTTCTCATCATACACCCATCCCTTGTTGGCACCCTTCAGAGGACCTTCTCTTGACTCACCCCAGTACTTTGTACCCCTGTCATGAGCTGCAAGCAGAGAGGACTTACCATACAGTAAGGAACACAGACATGCTTGTGATACAGTTTGGAATTATTTACTTGCAGTGATTTACATGTTGTGCAGTAACATTAGACACAATGGCTGAGCCTCGTGCTTTGTTTCTGTGCTTTGAACTGTGCGAAGAATATAGAATCTTGACAAACTTTTCTGACTCTGAACAATAAACACACTGGGACACTAAAGGACCGAGTAAGCAGAAAAGCCTTCTCATGCTGGAAGGCCACAAAGCACTATTTCACTTTGCTGCTATTCTTGCACAATTCTATTATTACCAACAGAAGAAACAATATAGAGTGTCAAGTATTAGTATTTACTCGTCATGCTTATCTTTCAGCAAATGAACCAAATACATTTTGAGACTTAGTTAAATTCTGAAACAGAAAAAGTGCTGACAAAGCTCTGTCCTTCAATTCAATCAAACTTCAAACTGACCTTCAAGAGAGTGCAAGAAGTGTGGTCCAAGCCACAGTAGCTTCCAGCTCTTACTAAATGTTGTCATGCTCAACTCGTCTTTGACATCAGGAAAATTTGTGCAAACCTTGGTCTGTATTTCTAGAGCCCAAATTACAGCCTACTCTGTTCTGGAAAACAAAAGGGTGTCTTTGGACACTACTGCCAGATAATACTGATGACAGATGCTAGCAAAATGCAAAGTACTTTTGTTCAAGGTGTTGGAAGAAAAGTAATGTCTGGGAGAATAGTTGAGCCTGAAAATTTTCGCAGCCCTGTTGAAGGCAATTTTCCATTAATTTCTGACGTATTACCTCTTTGCGAAGCAAACATGGTTCCTAGCACCATGCAAGGATATTTGGGACAAGAAGTGAGGGGAAAACTGTGCACTGAAAGAGTGTCACCCTTGCAGAAGACCACCTGCAACCACTCCCCCTTACAACTGGGGAAGGGGGCTGAGGGTAATAATGAGTCTAAACCATCTCTGCGATGTTTTAGACTAAAATATCCCAGAGATGTTTTAGTGCCTATTGATGACCTATGCGTTTTAGTCTCTTCTACTGTAGCAGAAACTGCCTAAAGTCAGACTAGATCATTTGTTTGGGAAGATCTAGCTCTGAGGGCAGGTCGAGGCAAAGCAACACATGGCTACAATCTGTATTTTAACCAAATAACTCCTTAATGTAGTCCCAAGTGCCTCTGGTGTCTCAGTTCCCTCCTCTGAACAGAGGCCACAGCAGGACACCACCTCTCCCAAGTGGTGCTGGATGCAATATAGGAGCTGTGTTTCTCATTCTGTTTTACAATAATCACGTTGTCTCAGTTTTGTCGCTGGACAAGAGACTGGGAATCCTTGGCCTTAAACTCACAACTCTCTAGCCTCTTGTGAAAAGAATTGTGCATTCTGACCAGGTAGACTGCTCTCTGCACCCCAGGTTTTTTTTTTTCTTCCTCCTTACAGTCTTTTGGCTTCCAGCTTCTTCATATTAATGGGTTACAGTAGGCAGAATAAACAGTGCAACCATGGAATAGCCATTGGGGACTCTAATGGCGATTTTTGGTCACACACATAGCCAAAGAACATTAATTGCCGTAACTACTTTCTTTTTTTTTTTTGCTTCTTCTCTTCTGGTGCAGTTTATGAGCAGCACCCTTTAATTGAAGACAGGTTAGTGATGCTCCTTGCTGCTCCTGTATTTACAGCCGCAGGAGCTGAAAACCACGGGTCTGTCTGGCTGGGTCCTCAGGCCTTATTGCCCTTCAGTGATACTTTAACAGCTTGTATTGCTGAAGCTGCTTGATACGATGGCACTGAGCCATTCCAGACACTTTGCAGTTATATTCATGGCGTTGTCATCTACCACAGCAGCTCCCCGAAGTTGGTCTGCTTGGGCCAGCTCAGCACCTCAGACCCTTGGGGTGCTGGGGCTCAGGGACACACAAACCTTGCTAAACAGGCGATGCAGGCAGTTCAGGGGGATGAGGGCCAGGCACAGGAATGCGATGACAAACAGCTCCTATTAGCAGAGTTCAAAAGGGCCTGGGCTGAACGTCCCTGCCCCTCCAGTACCACACGTACGCAGCATTCCTCCTGTCCAGGACAGCCAGCACCCTTAACTGCACCTGCTTTCAGCCCCAGCGCAGCAAATGGCTGCCTCGTTAAATCAACACCTGGCAGGCTTTGTTCAGGCTGCGATGAATGCGGGAAACGTTCTTCCCAGGCTAAAATGCCAGACAACAAAAATGATCCAGCCGGGAAAGATGCATACATTTACATCCTTTCCTCTCCTCCCCATTTCAATCCCATTGCAGCAAAGGCGGGAGCAACACCGTTCGTTAACACTGATGGCACCACTTTGCTTGTAAGACAGATTTGTGGTTGAGTAGTATGTATACCCTTGTATTTTTCAGCTGTAAAAGAGGACATTATTTTGTTCACAGCAAAATCAGATTGCGAGGGGCTATTCCTTCAGATGCTATAGAATTGCTATCTAATTACAGGGTGTGCCAAAATCACCAGGGGCAGAAGCAGATAATGCTGTTTACAGTCAGTCACCAAGATGTTATAAACGGCTTGTTAAAATAAGCAGGAGGCAGAACTAGAGAAATCTCTTGGCAGCAAGGCAAATATTTGACCCTTCAGGCTTTCTGGTACCAGCCAAACAGCATCATACCATGAAGTTATCCTTCTTATCATTATCCTAAAAGGAAGGAAGAATCACAGTGCTGCCAGGAACCTATATGTAAAGTAGGCCAACATTACAATGAATTTTGCACTGGAAGGGAAATAATAATTCCAAATCTATAGCTATATCTACAGGCAAATCATGAGCACAGCAACTATTAAGAATTCACTATCAGCTAAACCCCTGTGTCTAGCTTATTCACAGTATCCTACAGCTTTTTGTTAATAAACAAAAACCCATAGAGCAAAACAATAAGTCAATTTTCTTTTTGTTTAGATTCCTTCTAGCCAGTGGAGCAGTATCAGAGATTAAAACACTGGGTATAAGATTCATTGGCATGCTTTGCTTTTCTGTCTGCTTGTTTGTTTGATCAAAGCTGTTTTTATTGCTCTCTTCAAAATGATCCTGTAACTCCTGGCTACACCACCTATAAGGGAATAGCAGTGTAAAGATGACAGAGTTTTTAGTGTGCATCAGCCTTGTCAATCTCTTCATGGAATCACAGCATTGCTGAGGATGGAAAGCACCCTGGAGATCATCTTGCCCAAACCCACCCCTACTCAGATTAGGGTAAACTAGAGCATGTTGTTCAGCACTGTATCCCATCAGATTTTGAGTGTCTCCAAGGACAGGGATTCCCAACAACCTCTATTGGCAACTTGTTCCCGTGTTTGACCATCCTCAGAGTAAAAAAGGATTTTTTTCTTTGTTTTCTCATGTGTTCAAATGGAATTTCCTCTATTGCTATTTGTGCCCTTGCCCCTTGTTCTGTCACTGGACACCACTGAAAAGAGTCTGGCTCCATCTTCTTTTCTTCTCTCCCAGATCAGGTATTTCTACATATTGCTAAGTTCCTCCCCTAGCCCTTCTCTTGACCAGGCTCAACAGTGCCAACTCTCTCAACCTCTCCTCCTACAGAAGATGCTCCAGTCCCTTAATCATCTTCATAGCCATTTGCTGCGCTCTCTCCAGTAAGCCCATATCTTTCTTGCACTGGGGAGCCCAGAACTATGCACAGCACTCCAGATGTGGCCTCACCAGTGCTGAGTGGAGAGGAAGGATCACCCTCCTTGACTGGCTGGCAATGCTTTTCCTAATGCAACCCAGGACACTGTTGGCCTTCTTTGCCTCAAAAACGCATTGTTGGCTCATATTCAACTTGGTGTCCACCAAGGACACATGGGTCCTTTTCTGGAAAGCTGTTTTCCAGATCATCAGCCCCCAGCCCTGCACTGGTGCATGAGGTTTTTTTCCCCTGGGTGCAGGACTTTGCACTTCTTGTTGAACTTCAGGAGGTTCCTGTCAGCCCATTTCTCCAGCCTCTCCATATCCCTCTGAACGGCAGCACAACTGCTTGGTGTATCAACCACTACTCCCAGTTTTATATCATCTGCAAACTTGCTGAGGCCACGCTCTGCCCCATCGTCTAGGTCATTTATGAAGATGTTAAAGTGTCAGTCCCACTACCAGCCCCAGTCACCACTAGTGACTGGCTTCCAGCTGAACTTCATTCCTCTGTTCATAATCCTCTGTGCCTGGCACTTCAGCTAGTTTTCAGACACTGGTTCTGGTGGATTCCCTTTGCCAACAGGATGGCAACCTTCTCTTGACAATCTGCTAGACCTGTTTGACTAAGCCATCAAAATGGGGAGGAAACAAGATAAAGCCTAACTTAATATTTTGCATTAAACAGAGGATCAAGCTGACCCTGCAAACATGAAGTTCTCTGAGTTTTTCAGTGCTACAAACTATATGGTTCTGTTTTCAGATTTTTGGATGCCTTGTCCCCATGGAAGTCCCTTAAAGCTTCATCTATTACTTGAAATAAAGTGGTGAGACAAGCAGTGTGCTTATGGGGTCATAACTTCATCACTGGCAATGCCAGACTTTCAGTTCCTCTAGACACAAAAATAGGACAGTAAATGGTAACATTTAAGCCACATCGAATCTTGAAAGTGCACACACAAAAACAAGCCCTGGAGAGTCTGTCTGGTCAGTGAATTCCTTCTGTCTGGAAGTGATGAAATACATGGCAGTTCTTAAGGGTTGTCTTCGAGTAATGCTGGTATGAGGATTTGAGTGCAATAGTTAACTGTCAAACCAAAACTATTAATCAGCTGCTAAGGTATGAAATGATCCCACTTCTTTTGCCTTGTGTTAGATGTTCTCTGGAATATAATTAGAGTATTTGAAACCTTCAAGCTCAGAAAAAACAAAGCAGAAAAAATGGCAATAAGCAGAAAGATGTGGTCCCAATTTTTGTAGGTAACATCAACAATAACTTTTTGTCCATGTTTAGGGTCTTCCTGGGTGACACTGTAGAGAGACAGAAGATATAGGTATTCTGCTAATGGATCCTGAAACATTCGTATTTTCAGCAGTTTTTATGAATCCTACATGCAAGATCTCAAACACTCCAGGAAACAAAAGTAAAGGAGGGTATTTGACTTCTTGTTTGGCAGTGTTTGCTTCAAAGGCTACACAGGATGGTAGTGTTGCGTGTCTCACTCTCTCTTCTTCCTCTGTTCTCTCCCTTGGTCTGTATCTTTTTCTGGGTTTCCATCTACTGTGCGTTGGCTTCACTCTCTCTTTCATACTGATACTTTGGGTCTTCATTTCTCACAGTCTTACGAAAAACAGTGACTGGTAAAATATCTGCCACGTCTTTGTGATTATGGAGCCAGCACTCATCAAGGGACTTGGGTGATAGTGCCAGATGCCAAGGAGTACCTAGCATTTCCATGATATCTTTACTCCCCTCTGCTCCTCTACAGGAATAGGGACTTCACAGAAATGACAGTGGGCAGGCTAATAAAAAGAATTCAAATAATCCAGGCAGGCAAATCCCTTCTTTGAGAGAACCACTTGATTAGATGAGGGATTGTCCTTTAAATACGTTTTCCAGACAGTTTCTTGGGATAGGATGAGGCAGGAAAATCAGGGAAAGTGGTGTAAGAAGAATGCTGTGCCAGACGCCTTTGTGGAGGGGAAGGTGGAAGGGGAAGTTCAGTTTATTCTCCCAGGCTCAGTGGCCTGGTGGAAATCTAGTTGGCAGTAATCATGATGAGCCTACATGTGGAGCTGGTGCCACATGGCTATCTGTCTCCTGGGGTTCCTCAGCATTTCTTCCCAGTGGTTCCTCTCCGTGCCCATTGCCTGTAAGCCCAGGCTGCACTTGCCAAGCACGTGGCTCTCCCCAGCACCATCCTGGCTCAGCATTTCCAGCTCCACGCTGGAGGCACGCAGGAGCTCATGAGGCACCTCAAACATGATCATCTCATTCCACACAGGGTTGATCTTGTGTTTTGCACGTTTGGTCTGCTTCTTCTTCAGCTTCAAGGACTGATGCCTCAGTGTCACCTTGACAGAAACATCTGTATAGGAAGTGGAGAGAGACACCACATTAATGAGTATGAAACAAAATGAATGCAAGATAATTTTAACTGCTGACATCAGACTGAGAGAGACAATGTAAGAAACATTGATTCTGGGGGGGTTTGGTTTTCACTTTTTAGAAATTATTCAAATCTCTTTGGCTTTCTAAGCTGAACATCTATTTTTTTTTTTTGGCCAAATATTACCCTTCTCACTTTCTTTCTAGATTTGCATAATAGAAACAACTATCTCTGTTTTCTTGCTATTGTACTCACCATTGCCAAGTAGATCTTTCAGCTGCTTAGAATGGAGATTTTTAGCCTTAATAATCACTACCAGCAGGCGGTTAGCTGCTGGCAGGTAACTGATAGAGAGCAGAACCTCTCCATGGCCCGTAGACGGCTCCTGGAAATGGAGACACAGGAAGGGTTAATTTTTTATACAATCTTGGCCATAACATTAGGAAAACCAAATAGTACAAGGGGATGGGTGGAAGGTTATGGACCTACCAAGTCGTCTGCCTGTCTTTGTACAGGAGATATTTCCAGTTACACTGGATGAGAATAAACCTGGCAAAGATATCTGAGAGGGCTCTTCCACTCGTAAGGCCTCAATCATGTGAGTTACTGCTTTCTTTTGTCACTGGAAAGTAACTGCTTCCAAACATCTACTTTTAGTGGAATATTTAGTCAGAAGAGGATTTGGGGCTGAACTACGTGCAAATAGTCAGATACTCCTTTTTCTGAGAGATTGTCTAGTTACCCTTTATTTATGTCTCCTACTTCCATTACAGCTTTTCATAATTCACTCTTCAGTTCAGCTACTCTTTTTGTCAGGAGGCTGTGACCAGACACGGGCCCCAGTCCACGCTGCCTTGCAGGAGCATAGGGCTCCCTAGCAAAGAGTAGGTGATACACAGGGCTGTGCCACACAGCAAGACCCTGGAGCTGGAGTTGAACCTTCTCTGACACCCTGACTTGGTATGG
This sequence comes from Chlamydotis macqueenii, assembly GCF_036417535.1. Lineage (NCBI taxonomy): Eukaryota > Metazoa > Chordata > Aves > Otidiformes > Otididae > Chlamydotis > Chlamydotis macqueenii. The sequence goes on along the minus strand of NC_141560.1, from coordinate 45,051,241 downwards.
GGAAAAATCCAGCCAACCTGAAATCCTCCATGAGCTCAGCACAGGACTTTACTCTTCCTTCCTTCCCTTCCTGTCTTCCCTCAGGCCTGCAAGCCGGGGGAATCCTGTGGCATTTCCTCCAGGGCAAACACTCTGACCCATCAGGCACTTGCTTCAGGGACCCACACTTTTTTTTTTCTTTTCTTTTCTTTTATTCCTTTCTTCCCATTCGTGATTGGCCTCTTAGCCTCCTGACCTTTCTCCCCTTCCTTCCTGCTTTCACTGGACCAGCATCGCCAGAGGGGGAAGCGGAGGGACAGACGGACGTGACCACAGGGCCCCATCGCTCTGCCCTGGGAGAGCAATGCTGTTTCCTCCTTGGAAGCCGGCGGGGAAGGAGAGAAAGCCCAGGCCGGTGTGTGCAGAGCTGCCAGCCTTTGGCGAGGGGCAGAAGGGGAGCAGTTATTCTCTAAGTGAGTAGGAGCTTGTGACAGAAATCTGGTTTAGTGCGAGGTTAATGACGCAGAAGAGTCCCAGAAAGCCAATGTCAAGTCAATAGACTCCCTTTGGACTCCTTAGCATGATCCAACACTTTAGGAGAGACAGCCCTTCTCCAGGCCATTTCTGTGCTCTGCTCTCCCGCTTCTAAGTGAGCCATAAATATTTCAAATTTAGTTTTCACCCGGTTACTTGCAACAGGCAAGGACAGGCCCCTGTACGCTCCACGTGAGCTGATTGCCTCTCCAGAAAACATGGCTGTCATCACTGTCTGGTTTGAATGACTTATTTGTCATGCACAAATCAGGTGGGAGGTTATTAGCAAGGAAGCCTGAAATTCAATCCCAAATCAGCCCAAGTAAATCTTTTTTTCGTGCACTCAGGTAGCAATGAAGGGCTTGTATGCATTTCACTTATGTAAACCCTGTCCTAAATCTAAGTGGATCTTAAAAAACCACACCTATAAAACCAAACAGGCAGATTCAAATGGCTATGTGTCTACCACAAAAGAATAGGTGTTTGTATGTGGAGAGACAAATACAAACACCACCTCAATACAAAACCACAGTTTAGGCAAGTCATAAGTTGCTTTTGTTTATTCATCCCCTCTGCATCTCACCAGGTCCCACTCTATAGCTCTGGGCTAGAATTCGGTTCCTGTAGCTCCAGGCACAGACAGATACAGTGGAGATTGCGGGGGCACAGCTCTGTAAACGTGCGCACACGCACGTGCGCGCACACACACACTTTGTACACACATGTCACTTCTTGTGTTTATATGGCTTTCTAGCTCCTATTATTCTGATAGTTTTTGACCAGCCTGCATCCACATGAAATCAAAACCTACAATGGTTGGTTTCTGCTGGAGTTTTGCATGAAAAGACCAAGGCAGAGGTACTTTTCCTTCCCCCTCCCTCTGAGTTTGGTTGTTTCTTTTTTTTTCTTTTTCCTATTAAATCCATAACCCGCAGTTTGTTGCAACCTTGCAGATTCACACAACCAGCAGAGCTTCAGCCTTCCTTTCTGTGCAGTAAGGATAACAAGCATCAGGGGGTCATCAGTGAATTACGTGTGCAGGGCACTGTGAAATCACAAAAGGGAAGGTGCTGTGCAAGGAGCCGCTATCATCACTGTCATTAGCAAAGCACTGGGAGGAAAGGAAGACAAGATAAGGAAATCAGTCTGCAAAATCTGCGCTTTGCATTGCTGACAGCAGTCCATGAATTCCTGAATGCTAATTACAGTACCTGGTTAGCTGTAAGCTCCCCTCTGAGCTCTTTCCCTTGTGTGTGGGTGAATTTACTGGGAAGGTAGGAATGAAATTTCTGCAGCTCCTGGCTTTTCAAGGAAATGTCAGACTTTAAACAAAGCCCGGTAACTTTGTTCCTGGATGGGTGCTGTCAAAAATAGCTCCTCTTTTTTGATCAGCTCTTCCTCACTCCCTTCCGCTCTGGTTCTCGATGAATGATTCAGGATCTGTACATAAGCTATCTGTGCAATGGTTGGCTCTCTCAGGTCCCAGATGACGCAAATTCAGCTTTCACAGCACATCCTCAGCTCAAACTGGGGCACTGTTCAGCAGTACTGTTAGTGTTAACCTTGTCCTGTCAGCCTGGAGAAGAAATTAATGCAGCCTCATGTTTCTGTGTTTCTATGCATAGTTGTGAAGCTGGACCAAGGCGGCGTACCCAGTATGTCAGGACTCCATCAGGTGTACTTGGGTGACAACTGACCATAGCTGTGAACAGGCTGTTCTTTTATTATTGCTTACAAAGCAGATACTACAGTAGATTGGGGGATGCGGGGACTCCATCTATCTCAGTTTAGGAATTTAAATCATTATATTGGAATAATTTCTTTTGGACTAATTCTTTTTTTGCAGCAGCAGCCTGGGAACTCATTTCAGTTTACAGCTCTCAGGCAAATATTTAGTCTTGTGCTTGCAAGTTTATTAAACTGATTCAGACCACCCATTTGATTCTTCTGCCTCTCTATCTGCCAGAGGATTTTTAGAGTGGCCAGCCCTATTAGCATTCAAGTGGCAATCAGATAAATTAGCTTTATTGGGAATTAGAAATGCTAACCCTGTGTCTGTGACCAACTCAGTGGAGAGCCCTCACCCCTGATGGTGACAGGCTGTAATTTATTTCAGCATGCTTAGCGACAGTGCTGGTGTTGTTTTGCATTGCTCACACTGTACCGTACCAGAGTAAAACAGGTACCTGTTTGTAGCGATGTACTAGTAGCAACAACGGCAGCACCCTGCTGCCGTGTTGTTAAGTGTATTCCTGCTGCTAGGTGAATAATCTAATTCATGCAGAGAAAAGACTTCTGAGGAAATGTACAAGAAGTTAGTGCACATGAAGCATCCTCTGTACCTACTTCAAGTACTGTTGGAATCTTTCTCTCCATTTTCCCTGTCTGTGCAGCTGGGAATGTGTGGATAAGGAAGGAAAGAGAGATTTTGGCATTTAAGAACACCAACACAGTGAAATGAGTGATATTTTGACATCTCCCAGAATGAATAGCACTGTTGGATTGATCCTGGTAAGGACAAGTGGTCTTCAGTCAAACATTTCATTCCCAACAAAGTATTTCATTCCTAGCTTAAGGCTCCCTGGGGTGCTACCGTATGCGCTACCCAGACCCAGCTCTGCAGAATCCCTGTGTCCTACTCTGTAGTCACTCCCTGGCATTTCAGCTCTTGCCACCAGGTCCCGCATTGCTAATTCACAGAAAGTCACGTAACTTCTTCTAGACATAGGCTTTGAATTACAGATATCAGTGTCAGATTGTCATGTAATTGAGGGAGGAGGAAAGAGAGTTTTGACAGGTCTTAACTGCTGGGAACTGGAGAGGGAAGGGCTGGGTTGATGGGCCTTTGATTGCTTTCTGAAATGATAGCTACAGACCAACGCACAGCAGTGCTGAGTGACCTCTGCAGTCACACATCACCCCTCTAAACCTGGCTCCAAACAAATAAAGCCACCAATTGACATGCAGCCATCTTGGAAGAGGGTTTCTCTTGTTCAAACAATTAATCATTGGCGTTTCTGGACTACGGACACAGACTGAGTCCATACCTTCTCTGGGGTCTTTAGCCTTTCCCACTGGGCCATCCCAAAGGACTCCTCCATGTTAGAAAGGCTCAGTTTGAGTTCCCCCACAATGCTGTGTCTGGAGAATTTGTCGCAGTTTCTCAGGGTGAGAGTCAGTGTCCCCTCTGGCATCTCCTCCTCTGTCAATGGGAATCGCAGGACTTCCTCCCAGAGAGTGTGAAGAACCTTCTTCTTCAGCTCTGTCTGGGCCTCAGCAATACCAGACTTACTCACCAGTGTGCCCAGTACGTAGCAATGGCAGCCAGCCTCTTGGTCCCCACTCATTCTGCCATGCATAGCTGGAAAAGTAAGATTGATTGTAAGGATGTCTCACAAAAGATAGCCCTGAAATATCTGTGGCTAAATTGCTTATTTCCTGAGAGCCATAAAATAAAACAGCTGCATAGACATAGAATCATAGACTCATACAATGGTTTGGATTGGAAGGGACCTTTAAAGGTCATCTAGTCCAACCCCCCTGCAAGGAGCAGGGACATCTCCAACCAGATCAGGTTGCTCAGAGCCCCGTCCAACCTGGCCTTGAATGTTTCCAGGGATGGGGCATCCACCACCTCTCTGGGCAACCTGTTCTACTGTTCCACCACCCTCATTGTAAAAAATGTCTTCCTTTTATCTAGTCTAAATCTACCCTCTTTTAGTTTAAAACCATTACCCCTTGTCCTGTCACTACAGGCCCTGCTAAAAAGTCTGTCCCCATCTTTCTTATAGGCCCTTTTTAATAAGGACATTGACCCCTATTCCTGCTTGCATGGGGCAGACTAAGCTGTGAGCCCATGCTGTGGTGTTTTCCTCATGCTGCACAATGTCCGTGTCCTTCTGCCAATGCAGACACTGTTAGTGTTTGGGAGAGGAACTGCTGAGTTCAAGGAAACATGTTCTGTTGAAAGTTGCAAAGCAGCAGTGAGATGAGACACAGCATGACACAGGGATGGGCAACTGTCATTTACTTTTACCTTGGCACAAAAAGAAAGCTTCTTACAAAGGCTTTAAAAGCAGGATGGTCAGTCACAGACATTGGAGATGGGAGAAACCTCTCTTTTGGCACACATCCACCCCTGAAGGACAGGGTGGAATACATCTAAGGGTTATTGCATTCTGCTTGTCCAACCTCTGGTGAATGACTCCTTCAGAAGCCATTCCGCAGCCCAAAAGATCTGTCTCAGGAAACATTCATGCCTAATTTTATATCTCTTTTATGTTGAAAAGTCTAGAGTGAAAATGGCATTTCACACTCCTCTTCAGTTGCATCAACAGAATTGCACTGCCTTCTCCACAGTAAGAGGAGCACGCCTTCCTCTGAGGAGTCATGAAACAGTATGGCTTTGTGGGCAAAATCAAAGTCCTTGCTGCAGCCAGTCCAAGGACAGCTGCTCCTGAGCTTCCAGGTACCATGGTTCACAGGGGTCTCCTGGTTTCTTAGGGGAGTGGAGCTGGGGAGCAGAGCCAGATCCTGCCCAGGGGGCAGTGGGGCACCCAGGGAGGAGGAGGCATGTAGGAGAGTCAGGGTGGCAGCTCGCAGGCATGGGTGTCCACCCTGAAGGAAAGCTGTGGGCTTGCTGCTGGCAGGCAATCCACAGCAGCGCTTGCCGTTTAGCACCCTTTCAATTCTCACTTCAGAGGGTGTGATTTGATTAGGTTTCCACAGAGATCTGCACTCTGCATGAATTATTCAGTCAGCTTATTTTACTTTCCCAGAGGAACTGATGATGCTCCGGCCCTGAGCCGAGGAGCTGTTACAGTTGTCAGTTCCCACTTCAGAGAGTGACACAGAGCCTGGCCGCCTGGCCAGGCGCAGCCAGAGGGACCTTCCTCCGGGGCCTACAAGAGAAATTCGGTGTCTGCAGCTCAGCCTTTGGCTTCACTTGCGGAAGAGGCAGTAGGGAGTGGGTCAAGTTGAAGAATGAAAGTTATAGAGAGGAAGGAGATAGTATTCCCCTTCCCCCTGCCCCCAAAGGGAAAAATAAAAAGAGGAAGTTGCTTTGTACCATGTCTGGGACTGGAGGAGCCCATCCTGGTTCCTGACTTCTGCTTTTCGGCTGTTCAAACAATTGTTCCCAAGCCATGCCCTGCACACTCTCTTCAAGCAGTGACATTGCCAGGTATTTCTATTCTGCAAGCCCACAACCAGGGAAACGTCCAGTGGTCCTGGGGATACATGCTGATTTTAAGGTAGGAGGGGAACTCTCTATAAAAGCAACAGGTGTCTTGACCCTCCAGACAGAGAGTCACCAGTGGAAGATCTCTGCCCCTTACCTTCCAGAAGGGCCACACAGAGCTCAGCTTTTTCTTGATCGTATGCGAGGGAGTAGTGCAGCTCAGGGGCCTGGTTACAGCTGGCTGCCCTCTCAGGGTTCAAGTGCTCCGTGACACACACGTCCTTTACCACACCTGCAACTGAAATAACCCCTTTAGCAAGCAGGCCTTCACCTTCCAAGGAGAACAAATCCACCCCGCCTTGAGTCGACTTTTCTAAATGTCTTACTATTCCCGCACCTTGTACACAGGAATATAATTTACGTTCTTCCTTCCTTCATCACTATATCTCCTTTGTGCTGTGTTTTCTCACACTTTCAGCTCTTTCTACAGCACTTGGGCAAGGCTTCTGCTCTCTACCACCTTGTGCTTTAAGACGGTTCACACACTTGCTCTTTCACCTTGTGCCTACGCCAAGGTGCCTAAACTACACTCATTACTTGTTATATTGTTTTCTACTGGTTTTAACTCGCATTGATGAATTAAGTTGTGTGTTTTTTGGAATGAGAACTTGACTCTGCTTTTGAGCTGCCATTATCAGGCAATTTCTCCACGTGTGAGAGAGTTCAGTACATATTTCATACTGAAATAAAGCAAATTGCAAGACTAAAAGGGAAGCCAGAGCTTTTTGTCATCAAAAGCTGTTACCTGGAAGATCAGCTCTAATTCACACAGAAAACAATAAGTGTGACCAACACATTTCCTCCTAAAAATCTCAACCCCAGTCCACACCAGTTCAATGTGGCACCAAAAGGAGAACACAACAATTCTTGCTTTTTTTCAGCAACACTTGAGCCATGAAGTCAGGCACAGCAGGAAGCAAACTTGCTTATGCCATTAGCAGTGCAGAGAGGCTCTTACACCAGCACACTTATATAAAGCTGTAGCCTGCATGCAGCCATCATCCTTCAGCCTCTCCACCCTATAATCTTCTCCCTGACACTGAAGGATGTGGCGCAGACAGTCTCTTCCTCCAATGCAGCTGCTTCCCGTGGTACTTTCTTTTCCATACTCACACGTCTCAGGGTGGAGGGGTGAATGCAGCAATCGTCCTCCCAAAAGGACAAAAATATAAACTCAAGCGATTTTAAAATACTAAAAAGAGTTATCTTAAAAAAAATCCTGACAGATGGCATTGTGTCTCTGGAAAATCTTCAGGAAGGCTTTATTAATGTGGTAACCATAAGAGTCAATTATCCTGTTGAAAGACAACTTTGAAGGTAAAAATAAGTTAAAACTCAGACGCGCTGCCAGATGTATATAATTAACATCGCATTTTCTCTCAGGCTCCAGGAATCTTATGTTCCAGGCTTTGGCATGTTACTCTTTGGGCTGGCTGGAAAACAAGAATTCTGTTTGGCAAAAATGTCTGAGGTGTCAGCCTTTGGTTTCACTGCACATTACAACAAGCCAAGACCATCTCACCAAACCAATGTAAGAAAAAAACCAAAGCAGTAGAGAAAATAAAGTAGAAGCTTGAACCTCTGCTGCCAATGTCCCTGACAAGGACAGTTGCTGGACAGCCAGCATTTGTCCTGGAGCAGATCGTTTTGACCAGGTATTTCAGCCATACTCTGGCAACTGCTCTTAGTAGAACTACACTAAATACATGTTTTTCTACAAAATGTCTGTTTGCAGTGAACCAAGTTCTTCAACACAAAAGATGTTTAGGTAAAAAAAAATTACAGCCAGTCACAACAACAGCTTTATTATCTGAATGTCCTAATGAGCTGCATGACTACTTTCTATTAAACACATGCATTGAAGACAGAACTCACAATGCTTATGATAAGAGAGCAAAAAGCACCCCATTTCTTAATTTTCACATTTATTTCTCTAACTACAATCACATTATGCTCGGAAGAATTACAGATCTACATCCAGAAAAGCAATTGTTAGTCTGCAGCCTAAATGCTCCTACCGTTTTGAGGGAGAACAAACAGCTCTTCATTGACTTGTATCTTCATCCTGTTCTCATCCAAACCAGTATGCTTTCCAGCAGGTGGTTCTTCTGTTGTCTTCAGGGAGTACTGCGTGTAGTTAACAATTTCAGGTGAAGTTACTACTGGTTTGGGGCCATAAATGTTGGGAAATTTCAGGAGGGCTCGAGGCTGGACTGGCTCTGCAGTTTTCTTAACGTTGAACTGAAAATTAAAACCTTGTTTATTACTTTGTACTAATTAGACTAACTCTTCAGATTGTCTCAATGTTAAATGAGCTGAGATAAAGGGAGAAAAGATGGTGCCTCTGGTTATTCTTACCGTCATTGTTTCTTGGGATGTAGAAACCACTGCCTGTATGTCCAGAGATTTTCTTGACAAAGCCAATACCCTTCTACTTCGTGCATGTCTTTTCAGATTTACTCCTCTACAGAAGTTTGGTTGCAACAATAAAAATATATGTTCTTATTGTTTGATTATTCCTCTGTTCCTGTACCAGTTAATCCTTCTTTCCTAAATCTATCTTTTCTCTTAACACAGAAATCAACCATGAAGTTCATTTTGCTATGATTGAAGTATGGTATTTTTTACTCTGATGTTCGAAGCCAAATCCAAGACAAGAGGCTCTAGCCACCCACAGATTTAAGAACATTTTACGTATGTAGTAAGCATTAGAAAGGCAAAAGCATGGATCATACTGTCACTTGGAGCCAGTACAACCATGGTGTAATACGAGAAAGGAGAACTGGTTGAACAAATGAGCCCTGCAGTGGTGTACCAAGAGTACTTGATCCAGTGGTCATCTCAGCCTTTTGGACTGTCTCTTGGCTCTGTGGACCAGAGCTCCACCTAACCCTCAGGCACACCTTTCTCTTTTATTATACTGGGATTGAAATTTGGATTTATGTCTGAGATCATTCTTAACATTTCAATTCTTACTGAATCGTGAACACGGAATGAGCAAAAGAACCTGAAAGATGGTGTAATGCTCAGGCAGCCCAAGCAAAGGTTGTCACAAAGGCATTACTGTTCTCCTAAAACTGTGAAAAATATTTTAGTGGAATATAACAGTCCTCTCTTCCGTATGTCCCAAGAAAGAATCCTGTCTGCTCACAAGTGAAATAATTCCCGATTAATTTGTATTTGGATTCATCAACAGGAAAGAACAAAAGCTGACTAGCAAATGACCCTGACCCTTGCAAGAGATTTTATTAATGTTTCCAAAACACAAAAGACAAAAAGCAGAAGTAAAACTGCTATTATGGTTGATTATTGTGCAGTGGGATTCTCTCCAGCCTCACTGCCTGCCAACCTATTCTGCGTTAAGTTTAGATTGAGGGTGAGCCAGAAAATGTTCATAATTGTAATTAAAGTTTTTCATTAGTCTCATTGTTACCTATTAACAATGAATGTAGATGATGCCCTGAAGCACTTGTCTGTGTTGGGACTTTGTGCTCCCAGTTCACGTGTCCTGAGGGAACATACCTATTCCTCAAGAAACAGAGCTGAAGAAAGAGAGAGCTGAAGAAAGAGAGCAGTCTTGGACTTTAGCTCTTTAGTCATACTCTGCTTATGGAGACCATAGCACTACGGTTACATGCACTTGGGAGTGGCAAAGAGCTAATTAGGTCAGCGACTCCATCTTGTCAAGGCCACCAGTGCATCAGTGTTTAGGAAGTCCACCATGTAACACAGCATTTTGTCTAATTTGAAGGGCTCTGAGAGAGAAGTGGGTTGAGAAAGGAAGATGTCACTGTGTGCAGTGCCCACCTGGCATTCAGCTGAGTTTAGGTATTATGTAAGGCATACGGTGTGGGTCTGTAAGTGAGATCCCTCTTTTAGAGATGTGAGCCTCATCGGTCTTAAAATACATAGGAAATTCGAAGTTACTAATCCAAATCTTAAAAGCAGTTTTCCGTGCTTCTAAAATTAAAGCGAACCAAAGAAGCAAAATACATTAGGAATCACTAGACAACAGCTTGAAAAAACAGGTTGCTTTTGTTCTGCAAAGGCGTTACTTCTAACATGCATACAGTGCCTGCCATGGTGGCCAGTCTGCTGTTCTTTCTCTCCTGAAGCTGCCGTACGAGACTGCTGTCTTACCAGTCACCGACCATCACACCAGAGCAGTGTGCCTGCATTGCTGTGTGCTGCTAGCACATGAAGTACTTTGGGATCCAAAACACCATACAAATGTGAGGTATTGTTAGCACAATCTTTTCTTCCACTTGCTAACAGCCAGACATTTAGTCAGGAAATCCATCAGCACACAGCAACTAAGAGCTCCACTGAGTCTAAATATTCCTCTTGTCTGTCTGCTGTGCAGAATTAGAGATGAGAGACATATGCAAGCTCAGTGGGACTAGCCCATCCCCTCTTCCAACTGCATCTGCCTCTGTTTATTATTTTCGCTGCCAGCTCCGTTCCCAAGTGCTGTCTGCTAATCTAGTTACATAGCAGTGCTCTATGGAAGTTCCCTTTGCAAATCGGCAGCAGTATCTTAAATAAAGAGGTGAGCAGAAGAGGTCAGATAGTTCTGCAAAAAATAAAGCAAAGAAACGAAAAGTAGCAAGGAGGCTGCAAGTGACCCTTCTCTGTCCCTGCGCAGTGTCACTCAAACAATGCACCAGATTGTTGCCACTACTGAATGTGTTTAGGAATCTTAATTCTGTATGCTTTGCTGAGACTTTGCAAATCTGCAGCAGTTTTTAATTGTTCTGTAGATGTATGTTTGTGTTCGAGTTTTTCCTCCTCACGTATGCAGGGCATGTCCGTAGGGAGCCTCTGTCTATAGCAAATACAAGCATCACTGTCATGGGAGACATGCCAAGCAAATAAAATGCAGTCTTGCTTCATCTTTCTTTTGTCATCTTCGTTTATCAGAATCAGTGGCCCTGACAGGCTTCAGTAATTAAGGATGCCAAGCACTGACTAGGACATACAGTGTACTAATGTAGTTGGAAAAAAGTCCCGACAGGACAATTTATAAACATAGACGCAGATGATAAAACTTCACAAGCTCAGAACTCAATTTGAGATTCATTCCTTCAAGGTATATAGACTGATTCTGAATCAGTGACAGCATAGAAGAATGCACGTTCTTGGCAAGAAGACTATTTTAATTGGAAAAAATTGTTAAACATACGGAATATGCAAAATAAGAACATTTTGCACTCTCTGTGACAGAACGTTCATTCAGCTGCTATAATTCGGCCAGATTTCCTTAAAAAAAAATCCAAACAGTATCATTAGAAATAATGTTTCTAATTAGAACATCTACAATGCTAAAATAATACAATCACTCAGGTAATAGTGATGCACTGAGGACAGGTTGGATAATTTGATTCCCTGTTGGTCAAATACTGGATTAAGTTATGACAAAACGTGATGAATATAGAAATATTGTGAGGACCATAACCTAATAGGTGCTGGATATTGGAGGCTTAATTGGACTTCACAGTGACTTAGTGCTTATTTCAGATACACAAGCAGGATGACACCCCAGAAGAACAAGCTCCAAGATGGATTAACACTTTCCCAAGATGTTTCCCAGAAGGCTGTGTAAAAGAAACATGCCCACTCCAAGGATGGAGTCAAGATAAAGATTTGAGAGGTTTCTGAGCTAGAAGATTACAACAACAAAAAGTGTCTTGTAGAAGGAGACTGTTGGTAAAGTTATCTGTGGGTAGTGTTGTTACAGAAAATAGCTAGAAAAAATGCTATGCAAAGTGATATGTCTGTCAAAGTTACACGCTTCTCATTCATGTCAACAGTAAACTTGAAAAATCTCAGCATTACTGCACATCCTTATATACAGGAGTTGGCAAATCCCCTGTATGGGTTAGAAAAGACAAGAAAGGAGCCTGGAAAGGACATGACAAAATTATCAAATAGGATAGCAGGTGAAATTCATCCTAGGAAAATCCAAGTAGGTACTAGGAGGTATTCACTGTGCTCAGAATTAGCAGCCATCTCTTGAAAAGTCCCAAGCTCAGTGCAGATGTTCATCCATGGTCTGTGGAGCTGCCCTCCCACCTCCCAGCAACCAGAAGCTCTGGTAATGAGATCCTGTGTATCTGCACCAGATCTCACAAGTAGTAGATCTGGTCATCTTTCCTCAGAACAAACTGCAACAGGAGTATGAGGATGCCAGCGCTCTTTTCTACTTAGAGCCTAAGAATGGTATCCAGAGAGAGACTGAATATGTGGTTATAAACATTACAGAGAAGTTCAGTTAGGAGTCCTGCTACACTCTAATAATGCAAAAATAATAGGCAGCTGAGATAATTAAAAGGCAAACAAAGACTGTTACACAATGGATCACAGTCCTTTGGAATTGGCTGCTATGGCATAGCATTTGGTTGGATGGCTAGATGAAAGTGAAAAGGACGTAAGCACATACAAACATCAAGAGCAACAGCCAACAGGTAATACTTCCAGAGACTGACCAGTGCTATAGCTTGTGCTAAAGACCATAGTCAACAAAGGAAACCAGTCAAACATTTCCTTTTGAAGGAGCGCTTCCCATTAATAAACATATTAGAAAGGTCCTATATTTCCCCTTGCTCTCTCTTGCATTGAGCTCAGGAGTAAATTGGGGTTTTGGGGATTACAACAAGAAAGAAAGATGACACAGGGACACCTGACATTATCCATACTCCACATTGCTCTTACAGTAAGTGAAAAAGCAATTCACAGTGTGATGAGATTGTCCAGTCATCACACTCTAAATTCTCACTTGCAGTTTATTATCATTTCAATGCCTTGTTTTAACTTCACACATAATTAATCCACTCGATTAGAGGGGCAGAGGGAGGAGGAGGGATGGTTTTCACAAGAAATCAGCTGTTGACAGGGAACTACCCTGCAGGAAACATAAGATACCTTGAACAGAGTTAGAGAAATAGCTGCTGTAGGACATCCCAGCAGGAGTCATCTCCTCTTTACAGTGCTGCATGCCACCTGGTAAAGTCCAGTCTTCTTTCCTCAGGAAATGATTTCCCTTGTGATTTAGCTTGACAGCTAAGCAGCATTTCCAGTCCTCCTTCCGTATTTTTGCCATTAGCAGCTTTCTCTTTGTCAATGTGGCAGCTGCCTCCTGCTCTGATAATTCTGTGGGTCACCCAGCCCATCTCTGTTTTTCCCTCACTCCTCCTCCCATTAACATATTGTTACATCCTGAACACAGTAAGCAGATAAATAGGCAGCATAAATCACATGCTGAGTAGCCAAACAGAGAAGTTGCATTCCCACCCTCTGCATTTAAAGAAAAATCACAGAGTAAATCAGAGACTATATCTTACTTGCTGGACTGGCTGAAGCACGCTGGGCTTAGTATTTTGTACGTCCTCCTCTTGGTCCTTTTCTGAGAGTCCTTTCTCAGGTTGCTTGCATTTGCAGAAGCAGGTGAGACCGCAGAGGGCAAGGATGCTAGTTGCAGTCCCTAAGGTAGCCCCCAGGGCTATAACTGGGGCAGATAAAACCATTGCCCTGCGCTGCACAGGAACAAAAAGCACAGAAACCCTGTTACTTCTTTTCCTCCCTGGGAGAGCAGCTCGCACATCCACTCCGATTTCTAGCCTGGCTTCATTTTCCTTGGAAGTCTGAAAACAATTCTCTTGTGCAGCAAAGAAAAGGGACCAATCTAGAGACAGAGATAAATCATCCCACCTTTGCTAGGCAACAAGGCTACCTTTCTATCCTGATGATGGAGTTTCTGTTCCAGGTCAGGTAGAGGAAATAGTGATTGTGGTGCCTGCAATCTCCATATAGCTGCAAACAGGCAGTTTTCATTGAAGCCTGTTCTTCAGCTCCACTGGGAAAAGTCTGATGTGCGATAGAGAGGAAAGACGTCAGCAGAAGGGGCTGGGCCTTCCTAGCTAACTCACAGAAAGTGCATCCAAATGTTTGATCAGCTGTCTAGCAATATTTCTGAGGGCTAGCTTGCTAATTTGCTCAAGAGATTGAATTTTTCTCTCTTAAGGCAACAACAGCAGTTGCCAAAAGGTGCTGGCCTGAGAAGCCTGGTTGTGATAGCATTACATGATAGCACTTAGTCTGAGTAACGATTGTGTGTATGTCAGGCAAAACTTTCTCACTCTTCAGAGGCTGGGGAACAAACACATGCAAGAAAGAAACGCTGTCCCACACCTCACCAGCTTCCCCTCAAAGCACAGGGTCTGAACCTTTTGGAGCTGCTTTCTGTAGCAGCAATGCAGAGCAGCACTTTTATTTAAAAAGACAGCAGAAAATCCCATCAAACAAGACACACTGGTGCATATGCTGCTTCCTCTGGAGAGGATGAGAGAGCAAACAACATATGCTAGGTATTAGTCATACTGCTTACTATACTGGTGTCAGGTGGTGGGCTGGTGAGCACAGTAGAAGAATCTACATGAGCAGACCTGAAGGGCTACATCTCCGTCTCAGTTTTCTCTTGAGGTGAAAGGGGGCTTATAAGAAAGACAGGGAGAAACTCTTTAGAGGGACCTGTTGTGATAGGACAAGGGGTAATGGTTTTGAAATAGAAGGAGGTAGATTCAGACTGGATATAAGAAAGGCATTTTTCATAATGGGGGTGATGGAACACTGGAACAGGTTGCCCAGAGAGGTGGTGGATGCCCCATCCCTGGACATTCAAGGCCAGGTTGAACAGGGCTCTAAGCAACCTGATCTAGTCGGGGATGTCCCTGCTCCTTGCAGGGGGGTTGGACTAGATGACCTTTAATGTGATTAACTTTCTCTGACTCATGTATTTTTGCCTTGTTTCTCAGACTGGACAACTTGGGAAAGAGGAGAATAAATGTAATCTTTCAATAATTTTCTTATGACACGTATAATCATTCTCCAGGTCACTTCATAAGGAGTACCTAGTGGCCAGAAGATTATTATAATTCTGGGTCACTATATATCTGTGCCAGGAAACAAAATATTCCTTATAAGGCTCTGGAAAAAATACTCAGTTCTACTGGGAGTTTCTTTGTCTTTCTCTTTTGGAATACAGTTGGTGCCTGTGGATCAGGAAAAAAAAATGAACTATATACACAGAAATGTTTAGAAATTCACAGGTTTTGACCTTTCTGCATTTTCATGACTTTTTTTGGATGTTTCACATCTTACTCATGACGACTCACTGAGCCTTTGTTCCATTATAGATTACATGTTCATCTTCCTGGCACAGAGATTCCCTCACACATTTGACTCTCACTTTAATTGTTAAAAATTCCTCTATAACACTGCAGCATCCTTATGGATGCAGTGCACAGTCTGTCATCTTGCCTTCTCCTCACCCTACCACGAGTGTCTGACAAGTGTCTCGTTCCCCACTTCCAACCGTCCCTATCCCCCATCTAGAAGACAATAATGATAGACTCCTTAAGCAGAGAAAATCCACTAATACATTGCTGAGCCCATGGAAACTGGCCCTTTCAGCTCAGCCCACAGAAGGAAAACCTTGAGCTTTGTCTTCTGTCTATACAGGAACAGAAAAGTGGCCACACTAGGCGGGACCACTGGCACATCTCTCACTGTGCTCAGTAGTGGGAAGAATGTACCATCTTGTTACAGACTTCCACCACCACTCAAGTGAAATAGAAGAGAGGAGAGTCTGAAAGAGGACAAAAAGGATGGACACACTGTTCAGATGCCTTTGGTTTCCCCCACAGGATGGGTTCTTCCTTGAGGTGCTGATGAAATCTAACACCACTAGATCAGAGACCCCCGAGATTTGGAAACCATGTGAAAAGCAAGAAGGTACTGTTAAGGGTAGAATATATTGACAGAGATTTGGAGTGGAGAAGGCATTCAGTCCATCCATGAGATACAGTCTTCCTGTGTTTTCTACAAGCTGTTCCGAGAATTATATACAAACTGCTTACTACAGGCTGTGGAAGGAAGGTCACATCAAAATCTCTCTGCAATACAAGAATTTAATAGTATACCTCTCCAAGATATTTTCTAGCTGCTCATATAGGAAGATTAAGTTTTCTTCTCCAGAAATTGTATATGCTATGAAATGTAAGATGCACAGAATCATCATCAGATATCATATTTTAATAATAGTAGCCATACAGCAGCCTTTTGCCCTTACTGCTAGGAAAACAGAACAGCTTTTGCTAAATATTGAATACCAGCAGTGTGTGAGCTTTTACAAGCGACAGGCCAAAGATTGCAGAATTTTATATGTGCACTGAGGCACACAATTGGTACAGATAGGTAGTTTAACTGTAGCTTTGGCACATACAGTCACTGCATCTATCATAGAATCATAGAATCATAGAATGGTTAGGGTTGGAAGGGACCTTCAAAGGTCATCTAGTCCAACCCATCATGGTTGCTTATTTTTAACACATCCTTTTCTAAAAAAAAAATTGAACCATAAATGTATTTCAAAGTCAGCTTTACACTTGCTTGTTTTAACACCCAATAATAAACCAGCTTATTTTCTTTAAAGTGGTAGTAGGCTAAAATTGGGCCAGGCTAATGGCCTTTCTCACTGATCATTCACACTGATATTGTCCAGAATCAAATAACTGTTTTATCTGTCACATCTGCCATTGGAAAGAGACTTGCAAAGGCAGAAAGAGGAAAGCTTGTTTTTGCAAGCTGAACTTTATGGCAGGTTCAGACTTGACAACATGTTTTACAGTCTCTCTATCCACATATTTTCTCCAGATTCTAATACAGGGCAAGTGTAAGAATGACAAAAGCACATACATGGTTTTCAGCTCCTTCAAACATGAATATTCTGGGATGACAAAATACAAGGCACTGGACAACCTTTGGTGCTAATAGATTCTTTGTTTCTGAGGTTTTCCACTGATATTTTGGGCCTTTCTGTCCATTGCCTGTATGAAAAAGGCTTTCTCTGAATGAAGAGCTGATAGTACAGATCACATGAACAGCTACAAGAGCTTTTGTATTGGCTGGCTGTAGTTCATGGCTTACCAGAAAAAAGGCCTTTAATGCAATTGTCAGCCACTTGAATAAGCAGGTCAGGGATTTGCAACTTTTATTCTGGCATTAGAAGACACAAATTAAAATTACAGAATCCCTCAGTGTCACAAGAGAAAGCTGACATCCATCTGAATGAAAGATGGTTGCAGACCACTTTCCCTGACTCAGCATGCTCCCGCTCCGTCAGGGGCTGGTATTTGTCAGAGATACTCTGATTCTTAATAAGGCATTTCACCAGGCGGAAGTGTGAATTAACAGACGGAAATGGGAGAGGTTTTTTTTTTGTAGGGAAATCCTTGTACCACGTCAGATTTAACCTGAAGGTGTAAGCTCATGTTTTCACTTGTATTGACTTGCTATGAGCTTCTGAGATTCTGTGCTACAGAAACGGGACAGTTTGAACAGGATGATGGTTTAAAATAGCTCCCTAGATCATACCAAGGTGCTTACACCACCCAACTTTGGGCATTGAAATAGTCAGTTAATGACAGAAGACCACATATGGCGGTCGTGGTTTTTTAAACAAGAAAATGAAGCATGGCGAAAACACAAGTGAAGGTAGAAGGCTTGTGCTTACAACTACATCTACCTCCTTACGCTTCTGTATGCTGCTGCTTCAGGTTGTAAATGCTTTAAGAAAGGGATTTTGTCTTCCTCCAAGTGAGGAAGTATTCCTCCACCAGACAGTGAAGTATTACAGACCACTGAAATAATGTTTTGCAGTGCTGTTAAGACAAGGCAGTTGTCTCTACATAAAGTATGCCAAAAAAAAAAAAAAAGGGATATTTGTGAGAGGAATGTGAGCTTGGCCTCTCCATCACTGTCACTGAAACAGACCTGTAGATGTAAATCAATTAAATTAAGTAATTAAGAGAAGAACAAAGAATAATTTTCTTTCTAAAAGGGAGATATACAATGATTAGCCTCAAGAAAATGAGCTTCAAGCTGTGATGCTTCGGCAGGTGTTAATGACTGTAGAGCTCCTGAAACCTCCAGACTTATGTGAGTACCTGCCAGCTGCGTTTGTAGCCTTTTGCCACTCTGCTACCCTCAGGAAGATGATAAAGATTTAGCCAGCATGCAAAAGGGTACAGCTAGTTGCATGCATGCAGTGTAGGGCTCATGGTAAATGATTCTCTACTAGGATGCTACACTGTCCTGAGGCCAAGATCTGTAGGATTCAGGAGGTCTATGGAAAAAATCTGGCTGTGTACCTGTTTCCTGAGTAGCTCCTGAAATAGGAGCCACATACTTCTTTTCACCAGCAACTACTGTAAACTTGGCTTTGGCATAGCTCTTGCATCCCTTGCGGCAACATTGCATGAATACTGCCAGAGGGTGGGAGGCTCAATGCTAGGAAGCAGGGAGAAGGAGTCAAAAAGTAAAAGTTGTCAGGAAGGGCAGCGTAATCCACAGGTGGGTAGGAGGAAAAACACCGGGCAGGAATTGGAAGGGCCTGTAGCATGTGAATTGGGCATTGTTGTGACTGCTGTGGAACAACGCTGCATCCTGCTCTGCTGGGCAGAGCACCAACTTGCTGGGCAAATTAGACAGAGTTCAGGAAGGAGCCACAAAAATGAATAAAGGGCTGCAAGGCAGTGAATCGGAGTGTGACTCGAGGTCAGTCTATTTATCGATGAAAAGGCCAAGGGGTGACTTGGTCAAAATCCTTAAGTACCCAGCTGGGGAATAAATCCTTGATAACAGAGGTCCTCTTCTGTCAAGTAAACAACACGTTACCAGGAGCTAATGGCCAGAAGCTGATGCCAGACAAACTCTGAGTAGAAACATGTTGCTGATTTCCAACAATGGGCATAATTTCGGTGGGAGCAATTTCCAAGGGATTGCGGAGGTCTCTCTGTCATGGGTGGTTTTGAACTCAAGATGAGTGTTGTGCAGCTTCTTTTCATGGGATTTATTTCCATTTAGTTACAAGTTACATTGATGTTTAACCGTCAATGACATCACCAATGTGGTGTCCTCCGTTGTTTTGTGTTTACATGGGGCCCACTTGTGGTGTTATAAGACTGTTAATGTGCGAGGCAGATTTTATAAAAATCACAGTTCCTCTTAGGGCACCGAAGGGCCATCTGCAAAGAGAAAGACAGCTGTGATTCAGATAGTCACATCACACCACAAAGCCCAGAAGAAAAACAATGTCTGTGCTTCACCAGGTGAACTGCTTTAGTGTACGTCTTAGCACCTCAGTCATGGAGATTTAGAAAGCAAATGTCAGCTCCAGCTCAGGACAGACCTGGGTGAAGGAAAGGAAAATAAATCACTGCAAATGCAACTGAAAGGAAAGTGTTCGGTATAGTGGCAAGCACATGGTTAAGTATGTTCCCAATTAGCAAGTGAAGTTAAGCAAATGAGCAAATGTTTTCCTAAATGGGGGAGGGTATCTTGCTAAGTGTAGATGAACAACCCAGATATTCTGCTTTTCCATTTAACTCTGCTAACTTGCTATTGAAAATCCAGGCAAACAGGGTGCATTTTGTGCCTGACTATCTCCGTTTCATCTGAGAATTGGCCTTGCTGGCTGGAGAAGCAGAGCTTATTTTTTTTGTACAGGTAGTTCCACTGGAAGTGTATGTTTATTTCTTTTCTACTTTTTTTTTTTTTTCATAATCACAGGAGATTTGAGAAGCCTCAAAACCTTCTGAAGTGTCAGACACCGAATTATACATTGTGTATTTGCAATAAAATGCTGCCTCCTAGAGGTGATAATGTTTTTTCTTACATTTCTTACAGTTTCTTTTAAGAGTTGGTTAATATGCTAGAGTTTCAATTTTCGCAATGCCACTGCTGTAAAGGATATCTTGTGGAAAAAATAAATGGAATGTCATACTTTTAGCTAAAATTATATCTCTAGCTATGTTAAGGCTGCAAAGACAGGAAATTCAAGAATTATGGTTGCCTATAAAGCCTTAGTTCTATCCCCTCCCATGTCAGCCTTGTCTTCAAATCTTTAAGGACAGGATGACATAACATTTTATGTCCAAAAGAACTCTGAATAGTTTGCTGGCAAGATGCACTCTTTTTAGGAATGAATCAGGGTTACATATTGAAAGTAGAATCATAGAATCATAGAATGGTTAGGGTTGGAAGGGACCTTCAAAGGTCATCTAGTCCAACGCCCCTGCAAGGAGCAGGGACATCCCTGACTAGATCAGGTTGCTCAGAGCCTCATCCAGCCTGGCCTTGAACGTTTCCAAGGATAAAGTAGCTAGTTTTTATGTGTATTCCCCTCCAATGAAGGAGTAGATAAAGGAAAATAAGATTCCAGATTGCCAGTTGCAAGCATCCTTCTGGATTTGCAGCAGGGCTTGAAGGCTACATCTTCCCCCTTTGCTGTATTCCTCGTCTCAATGCCTCTGTGACCACAGATACCACTGTCACTGCAGACAGAACTTTCAGAGAAAGAAAAGGAATACTTATAAAGAGGCTGCCATGTTTTTCACTGCAATGCAAGAAGCAAACTAGCAACATAACAGCCAAAGCAGCATCTGCTTTTGTGTGAGTTAATTCTGTTTTGGGAGCAGACTGCCTTTCTCTTAAATGTTATGTGGAGTTCTTTCCTCTCTGGTCTAAAAAACGTTGTCACCAAACTGAAAAAAAAACAAACCAAAACTTCATAGATGATTCAGAAAGGATGATTGAAGGTTTGGAACAGCTTCTGCGTAAGGAATGAAGAAGCAAGCTATAACTCCTTAGCCTGGAAAAGAGATACTGCAAGGGGAGAAAAATGGTCTGAAATCGTGAGTGTACTGGGAAACCGGCTAGGGATCAATTTCCCAATTCCAGTATAAGAACTACAGGGAAGATTCAAGCAGGATCCTGGTTCAAAACAAACAAAGAGGAAGTATCATGCATATTTGCTCCGTTCTCAGGAGCTCTTTTAGTCAGCCACTTTTGGCTCCTGTCAGAAAGAGGACACAGGGTCAGAGAGGCCTGTGGTCTAATCCTAGGTGGCTATTCTAGCAGACATCACATGCTGTACAAATTTTGTTTCCTACATCTTTTAGGTAAAACCCTGAGAAGAATCAGCTTATTTTTGGAAAATGTTATTTTGAGCCACTGACTCAGGTAAAGTAGCCGTTTGGCAGCAGCTGTTGGCCTCTTATTCTTATTTCCATGTTTCCTTTGAGTGTCAGTCAGAGTTTTCATGTATTCCCTCCCTCTGTCAGAGAGGCACAAGTAGGAAATCACAGTGAACAGGCTGCTGTTTGATTCAATCTGTCTAGTCGCTCACTGTGTTTATTGGGGTCTTTTGCTAGGGAGAAGCAGAAGCTGCAAGTACCTCAGCACTGGTAGTTCTTAGTACCACATGGTGGATCAGTTTTTGCAGTGATTTTTGCACTGTTGCTAATACCAAGAACACCAAAGGAGGAGTTTTCCTCAGACAACATTGCTTGATCCTGTTCCTTGGCACAGAGACAGAGAAAAGAGCAGAGGAAATCGTTGCAGATAAGAAGGACTCACAGTTGCTAGTTCTGCAGTTGGAAATTATGCTTCTGTTCATGTTCACCTCTAGCAACTGCTTGTGGCCCACAAGATTTTGTCTGGTTTTGGAACATTTTCTGTAACACTGGTATTGTACAAATTTCAGCCAGTACTCTGATAAAAGGAGTTGGTGCATATGATCGTGTACCCAGATATTCCAGGCAAGAGACAAAGAGACCTCACAAACACCCTCTACAAAAACAGCCTTTTCAGAAAACAGCCTCCAGCTATCAGGATAGATGCCTTCCACTGAGTTTATTGACAATGAGTTAAGTGCACAGAATGGTATGGGTCCATGCTTATGATATCCTTACTGCTCCACTGCTGTGACCCACCTGACCTCCATGCCTTCCTTTGAAATAGTTGAGACCAGGAATTTGTTTTGCTGTCTGCAGAAATATATGCTATTTTTAGCCTTTCAGATTGAGATCATAGTGAGATCTGAGCTTGTCCTGGTCAAGTTTGACAGGTAATTGCTACTCAGAATCCATGTTGTCCAGTGTGAAATAGAGCAATAGGTCTTTCACACTTCACACTCCAGCAGCTTTGCAGTCAGGCCTAATCTAAATGATCTTGAGATAGCCACCACCTTCAGGATTTAGGCACTTCTGTGGTGGAAAGCACAGGGGCACTGCCTGTGATTGCCCCAGAGGGCTGTACGTGCTTTATACACAGCTTTCAATCTCCAAAGTAGTCATGGCAGAACTTTCCTCTAACATGAGACTGGAAAAGTTAGATCCAAATTTGAAAGGAGGCCTCCTATGTGTGCTCCTTTCCGTAGCTCTAAGGAATTGTTTCTTTCATTTTCACAATTGCCCAAATTATACTTCAGAGGACTGTCCTCTCTCCATCGGGCTCCCTGACTTGAAGCCCTCAGCTGTTCCCTAGCCTCTCTCAAAACTCCTAAAAAAGATTGTTTTCCAGTTTGAAAACCGAAAAGTGGGTCAGAGGCTCTTCCCTGGGTAAAGTAGGAGGAAAGCTGACACAATTGTGGTGGAGAGTAAAACCCTTATGGCAAATTCCCTTACTCAGCTCAGTTGTTTCCACTCTGGTTTCCACAGTCTCTACTACTCCGTTGTGCTTACACTGGCCAGCTCACTCTGTCCTTTTTTTCTGGGACACATTCATAACTTTTGAAACTCAGTTATATCCTCCCTCTACTTTCATCAGCCTTTCTATCTTCTTTCTCCTCTTACTTCTTCTGTCTGTTACTTTTCTAGGTCATCTTCTCTTGCCCTCACGATATGATAAACCAGGACAATTATCTATTGAGAGAACAGATAATTATTCTTCTTCAGTTCCTTATTTCTACCTGATCTTTTCCTGATCCATTCCCACTGTCGTATTTCATAAATAGTTTACAAAGCCCTTACCAACCTCTTACTGATCTGTCTCCTTACAGTGTGAAATCTCATGTAGAGACGTCTTCTCCCAAGAGACTTCATATGAGATTAAGTCTAATGTAATCATAGTAAAATTTATGATTTTCCTATTCAGGTTGCCTTCAGCATCCAACATCTTCTGTCACACCACTAGTTGCATATCAAAAGCCCTCATCACTCAAGTCTGTACATCTCAGATGTCCCCAGCCTAACATATACATATCATATCAGCAGCCTTTTGCATCTTCTTGGTCAGCGCCAGGGTCTTCTTGCTGTCCGTACAGCCTAACTCCCTTGAAGTACCAATTCCAGTTAATATTTTTCATGGCATTGTCAGACAAAAATATGTGTTAAGATTAAATCACCCCAAAGCTATGATTTAGGAGAGAAACACTTTCCGTACCAACAAAGTTTAAAATTTGTATGTCACCTAAATTGTGGCAAAATACATTAATCTTGTGTCAAAATTTTTGTTCAAAGTTGAGACACACTTGGTACCAGACAGTAGGAGGGAAAGGTCGGCTCCTGTCTCTAGAACAGGAACAGTTGTGTAATATTCAACAGTTGCATGGCAAGGTGCGTAGGAGAGATGTCTGCCTACAACTTCTTTTCCCAGTCTGGCTAGCTCTGCACAGATCAGGACACAGAAACAATGGGGCAGAGAAACCACAGTATGGTTAGATTCAGAAGCTACATTTTTTATTTAAAACAACAATATAGATGGTCTAAACATCCTGAAAATCTTGGTAGGATTGTTCCTGCCACTGTGGAATACACAGTGCCTTCTGGCTCATAATAATGGACCCTCACAAAGGTCCTAGGTCCCCTTCTTTTCATGTCACAGATGGAGAAAAGACAAGGCAAAAAGACCCCAGTCTCTGCAGAGTGTGGTGCCACACACACCCCCTTTATAATGTTGTACTCTGCAGCGATGCCCAAGTAGGCTACCAGGTGAGAAGGACCTCAGATGGACTCTTCACCGAAAGCTGCAAAATTTGTAGCTTGATGTTCTAAACCGGATCTCTGGCATTCTGTGAGAAAGGAGAAAAACCTTTTGCCACAGAACAGGATCACTTCCAAACATAGCAACGATTTTTGTCTCTGCCAACATCAGAAATTCAGCTACTAGAGTGATCCTGAGGCTAAATGAGGCTACAGTTACCAGGTGGCAAATATTGCCAGCCCTTTCTCATGCTGCGTGACCAGCGTGCGACAGCCTGTCACCGCTGCCTCTGTCCAGGGGCACTGTTGATGGGTAGGACAGGGTGCAGACCCCAGACCTCAGTTGGGAGCAGGCCTCCTTCTCCATGCCCTGCATCATAAGGAAATATGAGGGGCAAGGAAGGGAGGCGAGAAGCAGCTACTCCCAAGCTGAAGGAAAAGTGAGGACAGTGTCTCACTTTCTCCCCGGCTTTTCTGTCACTCCCCTCCAGACCTGGCCAGATGAGCACATTTAGACACGAGTTGAGGGCTGCAAACCCAGACAGTCATTTAGTATAAGGATCAGCCTGGTGTTTCCCTCATCTCCTCAGTTTTACTTAACAGAGGGACACACAGCAATCGTATGGGCTCTGAGTGTACTCAGACCTTCCTTCCCAGCTGCAGCTCCCACCACCAGGAAGAAGAGCTGCAAGTTCTTGGCAGCTTCAATGGCACAGGGCAGGAGAAGCCCTGTAGAGAGGTGAAGGAGTCCCTTGCCCACCAGCAGGAACCTGGGCTGGGACAGGAGAGTTGCCTGGGGGGAATGATCCAGTCTGATGGGATCCAAGGGGAAATGCACTTAAAGTGCTTGTCTTTCAGTCTGGAGAAACACCACTGCTTCCCTTTTCCCAGGCTTGGTTTGTCACCCCTAGCAAGTGATTGATAGCAAAGATGTATGTATAAGCAGCAGCGTGTGAGGAATTTAAGTGAAAATACTGTTTAATGAAAGGCTACTCTGAATCACCCCAGGCTAGCAGTCAAACCATCTGTTACAGTAATCATACACTGGAGTGTGGAAAAGATATAATTGTCTCATAACAGCTCATAATTTGGGCTGACTGCCTTCATTGACAGTTAGTTTCAGTCTGTGAGTGCTTTAATCAAATATACCTATCAGCAGAGATGCATGTGGTCCTGCTCCTGTGAGGACTGGTAGGTCATCAAGATTGCTGCCCAGTTAGTTGCATGATTAGGCAAAAAAAAATGATAAAGTTTTCTTGGATAGTTCAGTTAATTGGGTAAAAAGGTTGATCATTTGATGCATATAATATTTTTTTTATTTGCATTTTACTTTTTTTTAGTTATGTCATCACATAAACCAGCACCTTAGTGGTTTCTTTGTCAGTCCTCAAGATACCAGATTTGCAATGGTCTGAAGGCAATTCATCTAATGGCAGGCCACAAAGACTGCCTCTGTGGCCCTCACAAATTCTTGGAGAGATGAACTCTGTCATTCTTATCTCATTTTTATGAAGGTTCAAAATGAATAACACATGGGCCTCTCTCTTTTCTAGATTAGAAAATATTATCAGAATAAAGTGATAAATACTCCACCTTTCTCTCCATCGCAAAAACCAACTACTTTGAATATTTCACACCTCTCACTTCTTCAGTTTCCTACAAAAAGTTTGCTTATTTAAAGGAGGAATACAAATATACTCACAGATCCTGTTTATGACATTCCTTATCAGAGATAGAAAGCAGATACATATGTAAAAGGTGGGAGCAGACCTCTAAGGAGAAGCTTTCTCAGAGCGCCATGACCTTGTTTTGGTCCTGAACTCACACTGTATTATTTGCAGAGCCTCAACAGAACCATCCCTGTAAGAAAACAGAGTTGCAGTTCAAATCTTCCAGTAAAAATAAATGGTTTTCCTGCATGCAAGCCTGTGAACTGAGAGCCAAAGCTGAGTCCACTGAGGAGAACGGAAACTAGAGCAAAGACGAATCTGAAGCCAAAGGCTAGACTTGAAAGCCCTCAGATTAAAGTTTGGCCATGCACACCTCTATCATAATTACATAAATCTAAAATAAACTAAATATGAAAACATAGCTAGGCTTTTCTCTCCAGCAGAAGATCTCAAGGCAGCCTCTCTAATTTATTTAAACTACAAATTCTCTAAGGAGAGGGCCTGCTTGATGTGTTCATCAAGCAACAGAGAGCACACTGGTAAGTGCTTGAAAAACAGTAATCGTAGGTAATTTGGGAACGTCCCTTTAATGTGTTCAGTAACTAATGGCAGAGTTACTGCCGATGAGTGGAAAAGAGGGGCCCCCTTGGAAGCTCTTTCTTTAATGTAATCACAGCTGCAAGCCAAGGTTAATGTAGCCACAGCTCCCCTGGGAAGCATCATGGATAGATCGGTCACGGTTTGGGTAGCAGCCATCCTCTGTTCCCTGTTAGTTCTCCTCTTCATCAGGGGAATGATGAAGGCACTGGACCGACATCCAGCTCCTCCGGGATCCTTCCAAGCCCGATGGTGGAAAATCCTGCAATTCCTGCGTGACCTGGAGCGAATCAGTAGTGACAGAGGGGAGAGGGGTGCATCTGCATGTGTACACATTCAACTCCTCCTGCTGTGAAATGGGGAAAAAATCTTATTTCAATTCCAGGTGGGAGTGCTGGAAGGGTAAATCCATAACGATTTCTGGTGCATTTTTACGTGCTGATAGGAGGAGCCCTAGCATGGCACAAAGAAAAAGGCAATCTTCTGCTCCTTGAGGAACGGGCAGCCCTCAGAAACTGAAAGAGGATGAAGGGAGGTTTCAGTGATAGATGACACTGTTAAATCTTGACTTGTAGTTGTAGATTTTTAAATGTGGATTATTTCCTGGTAAAAGCTAAACCGCAGCAATGAGAGGCCATAGGGGTAGTTAGCCTAGGCTGAGGCTGCGCTGTGCAGACCACCCCAGGGACTCTCTGCCAGCACAGGGCAGCAAAGCCTTTGGCCTTCAAGCCTTCTTCCCCTGCCCGCTGCAGCTCCGGCAGCACTCCTCCAGCCTCCCTTTGTAGCAAACTCTACTCCAGTCGCCCGCCCTGCAGGCCCCAGCTCTGCGGCAGCGCTTCAGTCCGACCCGACAGGGTGGCAGGGCCTGCTGGTCCAGTCTGGACCCCAGACCCGTGGGCCAGACCGTGTCCCTCAGTCTGTTGGCCTGAGACCCACGGGGTTTTGCTATCATGCGTGCAAGGGACAATGAGCAAAACAAACTTGCTGGCTGTCCTGCCATGTCCAGGAACTCATGTATCAGTTATGGCGGTGAAAGCTGTCAAAGATCAGTGGTTTCTTCTGCTGAGGCAAATGTTCTCTTTGGCAAAAGACTCTGGGTGCAACAAGGAGATCCTTTTTTATTTAATAGTTTAAAGTTTATTATCAACCAATTTTTCTGATGTCAATATTTAGTCACTACTATCTGCCCAGATGGCAGCTCTCTTAAAATGAGACAGGGACTGCAAAGGCTGTGCTTTAACATTCCCCAAAGTACTTTCGTGTGGATCTAGATAAAGTCAGAAGTAGCAGGGGAAGGTGTCCAAACTCACCTGCCCAGGAGGCAGGAGAGCAACTGCAAATTATCCTTCCAGAAAAGGAAGCAAAAGCTCTTTGCTAACCTGACAAATAGGTGTCATTGATGGTGAGGCTCACATTGTACAGTGAATCTGCATTCAGAAAAACACAGTAAGACTGAAAACGTCTTCTCAAGGCTCCTGTTGAAATACTCAAAAGTCCCGGAGGGAGAGCAATCAGGAAGCCAGTAAGTGAGAAACAAGGAAAACTTTTGAGATAGGCAGTACGGACAGCCTTTCTGATGACGTGCAAAGGAAAAAAAAATGTTAGTTAAGTGTGCTAGCTGCTGCTGCTGCTAGTGTATAGGAGTACATTTGTTCCAGGGCAGGATACAATGACTAGGATTACCAGTGGACTTTTTATAATGCAGATCTGTGTACAGAAAGGGCAGAGATGTGGTGCTTTTTGCTTGCAGCATGCATAGTCAGCTCCCATGCACTCATCTGAGAAGCAGACAAGACGATGTAACAATCCCCTTAGTTAAATTGCCAAACAAGTGCTCACAAAGGCAACGACTTTCATGGCACAGATAATGTGAAAAGAGACTACTGGTTGGTAAGAGCAGACCCTTTCTCACAGAAGACAAAACCAAGCAGGGGAGCTGGCTGGCATTGCACAATCTGTCACAAGGAGAATCAGACAGGAGACCTGCCCAGTGCTGTACGTACGTGTTCAGCTGGCGCAGCACCATGTGATGGCATGTCTCCTTTCAGGGGGCAGAGAGACCAAAGATAACCCCAGGCACGGCTCCAACAGCTCTCACCTTACCCCATCACATGAATTCCTTTGCAATCAGCACAACATTGTTCTGCAGGCTGGAAACATCATGTAAAACCTTTGATCTGTCCATTCTTCACCTAAGGGCAGCAGACAAATAAGATGGCTTCTCCTGATAGAGGAAAGGAATTTGTTGTTTTTTTTGAAGACAATCAGAAGTTCATTACTAGAGTTGTCCAAATTAAAGTTTTAGTTTCATCACCTCCATTCCCCTGCCTCAGCCCAAATAATCATCGGATCATACGTCGTGACAAATGCTAGTTGAATTGCTAAATTATATTTCACTAAATTTGTCCTTGAAATCTGATTTTTGAAACAAAACCAGATTTTGTTTCAACATGCATTTTAAAAGTTGCAGTGTTTTGACTTTTCCATTTTTTTCTTTCCTAGTTTTTTTTTTTTTTGCTAACTGCACATTTTTCTTTTGCAAAGAACAATCCATCAAGAACAAAAAAAAATTCTTAATTGTCTCTCTTTTTGTGATGACAGACTTAAGATCAAAGTTTCTAGGTTTGGCTCTTTGAATAGAGAAGTGACTAATCAATAGCAAGCCAATGTTCATTTAGGTTTGAGTTCTCTCACAAAAATACTGCCAGGGCTGAGACTGCAGCTGGAGCAGTCATTAATATCATAGAGTATGTGTAAGTGCTCTGCTAAGGGATCTGCAGACCATGCAGATCCATTGCTACAGATGGTGCTAGCAAGGACATAAAAATCCCTCAGGAGTCCCTCAGAAACTGTAAGTATGACAGAAAATGGAATAGGAGTCGGGTTGAGGAACATCAGGTCTTCTCTGGGAGGTAAAATCCAAAGGAGTGCGGAGAAGCATATGAAGAACAAGTAAATTTTTTGATTCAACAAGTATGCTCTTGGGTGTGGGAAAAGAGCTTATGACTGCATTTTGCCTTACCTAGAGTTGTCTTTTATGACATATGTCAGCCTCCTATACACAGGCTTGAAGTCTACGCTACTTACATATGAAACCTTCAGAAGCTGCCAGTGCTTCAATAGCGTTCTCAATCAGCAAAGTGCTGTACTGGCTGACATGAATTCAACTGAAATTATCCACTTCTAGTCACTGCATTACCAAAAAGGTATGGGCAAATCAAAATGTGATTGTAGAACCAAGAAGAGTTTAATTATAAGAAAGATTAAGGGGTTGAAAGTCCTTTAAGCCAGAGTAGAAAAACCTTGTGTGAAGGCTGATTTATATCTGAAAAGTATCTTACAATAAAGACACCACAGAAAAGGAAGTGAACTCTGAGTGATAGAGTGTTACAACACCTGGAATTAGTGAGAGGTAGACTAAAAAGCATTGAACTGGAAGCAGTGCATGGGAGCAAACTTCCTGGAGAGGACTGGGGATCAGAATGAATGAGCCCAGAGCTGAGCTGAAACCAGAATTCCTCTTCCAAATAAAAGTGAGCCAAAATACTGAAATGTCCTGCAAAGCAGACATTCCTAAGAAATGATATTGAGCAGTTATGTGTAAAATAATATATTCCTGGTTCAGACTTGTCATTAACCCCAGACTGTAAATGTAATTGTGGGGTGGTTTTTTATGTGATGCCAATCCACAGCAATTTCAGTTATGTGTTGTGGATCATACCATTGCTTTAATGGTTGGTTTTGGTAAAGCCAGATGATTTTAAACCTTTAAGATTTGTTAATATCTTACTATGAATTAGGTACGGTAACTACCACATAACTTCCATAAGCTGTTCAACAGAAATGTGTCTGTTTTCTAATTTCTTTGAGTTATTTTTTTCCTGCATTTTACTACACAGCAATTAGTAGCTGGTAGTTATAGACATTGGTAGTTAGCCATAATAGCCACTATTTATTTTTTTGTAAACAGGTCTTGATGGTTTACATTATATTTTAGGAGCAGCTTACAATTAAACACTCCAAAGAGAATAATAATTGTATAACACATATGACTAAATGACACACAACTGAGCAAAAATCTGAAAGATGTCTATAGAAATGTTGCAACATTTCTACATCTGCTGTTTTGATTTTGGCTATGTATACTTTACAGTGAACTCCCATATGCAACAGAAAAGAAAACATATTTTTTTTCATTGTTATATCTGTAAAGTCTTTTCTTCATTATACATATAGGTCTCTGCGAATCAGCATATGTCCTCAGGCATAACTCCAAGTCTTGTAGTGGTCTTTCAGGAGCAGTACTCTTTTTTGCTGACAGACTTCTTGCAGACTATGACACTGCCCAAGTAGTTCTTGACCTTTTGTCATTCATTTTGTACACCTGCCAATCACTTCACATCTGCAAAATCTGTGTGGTCCCTACTGTCCACTAGAAACTGGGGTATAGAGACAGGAGAACTTGAGTCTGACAAAATTTCCCACATGATTTTCTTCCATACATGCAAAGACAGTTTCTCTTTGCTAAGTCATAATTTGGTTCCTAAAGGTTCAAGACAATTTCTGTGGCACTTTTTCTGCTAGAGATACCAGCTTTCCTGCATCTGGTAAGACCATGTCCTATTTTTGCAGCATCTCAAAAATCGGGTAATTTTTTTTTATTAGTGAAAACTAGGTTGCTGACAATTCCTCCCCCATGGGTATCACATTTAGGAAAACAACCAAATATTGAATCTATATATCAGGCACAAACCAAAGCTGATAGAATCTTCAGGATGGGCAGCAGGAAAGAGTGTCAGCACTCCCCCTCGCTCTGCTGTGCGTACTTTGCCAACTGCAGCATTTACAGCCACATTCTTGATTGTAGCAGTAGTCTCCCCCGTCATCACTAGTGTTAGCGCATGGAAAAGGTGGTGTGTAACAATCTGTCTGACGAACTCCTTAATATGTCAGTGTATCAGCATGTCCAGCATAAAATGTGCAGCATCCTTTTTGCCAGCCCAGCTCCCTCACTCTGTCCTGAGCACAGGCAGTTAATCAGTCCCTCAGGAGGCTGTGGTATTTTCCCAATAACATGCTACAAAGGTGCTAAGGTTACTGATCTTCCTAAATTGCTTTTAAACTTTATTTATTCCCTCACTATTTCTGATCCCTGCTTTTGCTCCTGGACCGGTTTTCTCTGAGGGTGGTCTGATCTTTCTTTTTTTTCCCCTAAACTCTAACGGAAGCAGATTATACACAAGCCCCATTCTGCAGCGTCTTTTTGGTATGTTTGGCATACCAAGGTATCTGGCATCATGGACATTTGTTTTGCCTTTATATTGAGGGAGAAACCTGGAAAACTACTCTAGGACTGCAGACCAGAGCTGCACAGCTTTGCTTCAGCACCAGGAAGATTTTCATCCCTATGAAATACAAATATGGAGAAAGGCACTTAGCATTGCTTAGTGCAAACATTTATGCGCACAGAGGACACACAAACCGCGTGTGTCAGCAGGATTAGCATGCTGACAATGCCTGCTTGATCTTTTTCTTTCATATTCATAACGACCATGTGCTACCCTGCCTTTTACTATGTGGTGCCTAGGGCACACCTTGCTTCATGAGAGAGTGCAAGGACAGAAAGGAAATGTAGTATTCCCCTCTGCTGCCTCCCTGTGGGGGTAATGAGAGTTTATTCCTGGACTTTTGTCAGTCCAGGGATTTCCTAAAATATTTCCTAAAATATTTCCTAAAATAGTCATCAGTGTGTGACTGTGAACTTTACTCTGCTAAAATGAAGAGTAATGCAGTTCAGATTACATTTCCATGTAACTCCTAGCCTTGACTGGCTATGATTTGGAGACAAAGAGGTGGAAAGCTGTCTTTGATTCATTCAGCAACACGAGTGACTTCTAGAACATCTTATTCAATACAGAAAGAAGGAATAACAGTGCCAGTGGGTTTAAAGTTAGCTCTGAGGGTACCTGAGTACTAGTACGGTCTAGAGACAGAATCTGTACGTTCTATAGTTCACTTTCCTTCTCTATGCATGGAAAATGTACTCTGATAGAAAACAAGTGTGTATCAGAGACCAGACAATTCCCCAGATACGTAAACTTCAGCAAATGGTTCACCAAGAAGTGCTTTGCTGCAAGAAGAGGTTGTAACAAGAGATTGCTGCAACAGGATGCTGGTTTACCTCCTACAAGCATTTCTTGCTAGGTCTGCTCACTGCTTCCAACATCCACTTCTGTACAGGTGCACTTCAGCAAGCAGCAGATCTGTTAAGCATTCTCAAAATGAGTAAGTGTTGCTTATGCTACTGTTGTTTTTTTTTCCCCTCTCTGGCTGCTGGTCACAAGGCTCGTGAGGGCACCTAAAACTCTCAGGCTGTCAGAAATTATGGAACACAGGAAATGCTCCTGATATTACGAAACATCAAGAAACACAGAAGAGGAAACAAAAATTCTACCTAAGTAGAACCATAAGCTGAGAAGATGAAAGATATCTTCTCAAGGGAAGACACAGGCATGCGCTCACTGAGTAGTAATGTGTTGTCTGCTCCAAAGCAACAAAATACTGTTGTGACCTTCTGTGCTTTCAGTGACTTAAAGAAAAAAGTAATCTATCATCTGAAATCCCAACAATACAGTACTCTGGAAAGTTATCCAGGAACAAGAGCTTCCTAGGTGGTATGAGTCAAACTGAACACTTAAGGGAAGAGCCTCCAAGAAAGAGAGGAAGCGCATGGCAGCACAAGCGTGAGGCTGATCCAACTCTAGAGAGCAGCATGAATGACAGTATGAAGACAAGAGATGCTATAGATCACAGTGACAGCAATAGCACAGCACGGAGAGATGCCCAGAGGCTAAACTGGCTATTGAGGATGCAAAAGAAGTTCGCTTCCTGCTAGGATCCCCATTGGCTGGCGCAGTTTTTTTCAGCCCTGGCAGAGCAGGCTTTGCTGGTATATCTAGTGGTGGCAGCCCTCCTGAAGAGGCAGAGATAAGGACAGGCACTGGTGGTCTCTGGACTGGAGAATGGATCTGAAGATGCTCCTAGTCTTCACTGCGTTTCTGCTTCACGCTGCCCTGGGCTTCCCTATTCAGGTGAGAGCAGCTCCATGCAACCATGCTCTGTCTTCTAATTGACCTGTTCTTCCTGGAGTGAAGTGCGGAGACTCCTTTTGATAAATTTCCTGCAAGAAAAATATTACTAATATGATAATATATGAAGCCAATTCAGTAATTTAGTTCCTCCTGGCCTGATTTTGATACTACTGTTGCTGCATTTGTAAGCTACAGAAAAATAATACCTTTTACCTGTTGGTTTTGCAGGAGAGCTATGGAAACAGCACAGCAAGTAAGTAGGATTTATACTGTATTTTAAAGACAACTATTAATTCCTCAGTGTGTGTCACACATGTGTTGGTGTGTGAGTGACTTGGCTTTAGAGCAAGTGAAAGGACTGACTCCTGATTTGTTCTTGGGCTGGGTGCAGATGCGTTTTCCCACAGATGTGCTTTACACATACTTTTGGGGTACGGTTTGTTAGGTTAATTTTAATGTGCTTTCACTGCCTTGAAAATAAGTTGTTAATAAGACATTTTGATACCTTTCCATTAAGTTGAGTGTTAAACTGAGTGAGATTTTAACTACGGCAAGAAACTGCCAGGTCGGGGGATGGTGTGTTCTGATAGGGAGAGGCCTTGGAAAAAATTGCTTGACATAGAGCAAGTAAGTGGCTAATGAAAATGGAACAATTCTTCTTTTGAGCTGTCATTTACAAGAGATGTTGTAAAATTACTGCTCAGTATATTTGGAGCCAGCCAAGGAGTCAGTTGCTGGGACTCAAAGTTGCAGGGTTACTGGGACAAACACGTACAATGAGTTTTAATTTACCATTGTTACTGCTTTTTATGCCTTTTCAGTATTTACAGTGCAGGGAAAAAGTTAACTATACCATTTTGAAAGTTGCGTCACACCAGATGTTCATGTGATGAAGCAGATGCCTTCTGTGATGTCTCATTTGGGTTTTAAAAAGGGGTTGCAGGCTTTATGTGCCTAGGACTCTGGAGCTTACTTTCCACTGACTTGGACTAGTCAGTTAATCTAGTGTCTCCTGGGTGCATGAATTCTGAATCTGGTCAACCCATCTCAAAAATGTGCTTCCCTGTAGAATTTTTTTAGATGACATAGATTGCTCTGATGCAGCTGGTGGGAACAGACCGAACTTTTCTGTAACACACCGCCATCATCACAGTGGACTTTCATTGCCATGTAACCGGAGTAACAGTCTGGAAAGAGAGACTAAAGCCTTTTTGGCTCAGTAAAAGTAATTTTGTTCCAGCTTCTAGACAGATTCTTAATGGGAGGAAGTCCCCTCAGTATATTTGGGCAATAACCACTGTGAAGAGGGAAAGGTGCTGCTGCAAGGTGTGACAGAGCTTGGTGTATCTAAAAAGACAAGGAACACGAATAGGGTTAGAAATAAGAACTATTTGTGTTCTCTGTGTCTGTGTTGGATCAGAAAAAGAATAATGCTTTATATTTTGACAAGGAATAGTGCAATTATTGGCAAACTTGAAGAGATTGCTAGAAAGGCTTGCGGCATATCCATCATACTTAAGAACAGGTCAGACAAACTGTGGTCAGGAATAACACAGATAAAACTTGTTTCTGCCTTAGGGAAAGCAGAGAAACTGGATGACCTTGGCGGTCCTTGCCATTTCTAAACTTTTGTGATACTATAACAATAAAGTTTCTGCTCAGAAATTTATATATCGGCTCAGATTTTCACTTCCATGTTTGTACGTAGAAACTGACACTTGGTAAAAATCAAAAGATGTCACAGTAGAAAGACACCTTAGGACTCTGAATGGTTCCAAGCTGCTGTCAGGTACATACTGAAGCTGAGATTATTTGCCCCATGTTAAATTATAATCTTCATACCACTTTATAACGTTACTCTTTGAGACTGTGAAACCAGAGAGGATTGTTGAGCTGGTGAGCCTGCACCTGTTGCAGTGAAATCTTGGGACAAAGCATGTTTTTGTCCCTAGT
Source organism: Chlamydotis macqueenii (assembly GCF_036417535.1). NCBI lineage: Eukaryota > Metazoa > Chordata > Aves > Otidiformes > Otididae > Chlamydotis > Chlamydotis macqueenii. The sequence continues at coordinate 45,016,359 of NC_141560.1, read as the reverse complement.
TTCCTTTGTCATTTTCCTCACTGAAGCTGGTAAAATGCTTTGCTGATTCTTAGATGGTAAATGACCAGGATTCTGTTCCTCAGCACGATCTACTAGGAATTTTCATAGCTGTTTGTCTAAACATCAATTTAATTTCTGTGCCTATGCATTGGTTAGTGCACCTCATTCCCCTCCAAGCGAAGGGACTGGCCAAAGGCATTCCCACACCTGAGGAGGCCTGTGCTATTGAACACTGTGAAGTTGCATTCATAATGTAATTTGCTCCTTTTTCTTGTCTTTTTTCTTGCTTTTTTGCAGCAACAGAAGCTACTGAGGTAAGAACAGCTGAATCAGCTCTTTTGATCACTTTGGGGTTCAGCATTGTGGAAAGTGAGGTTAAGACTCGTGCTCCACCTGTATCTCCATCTGTGCAGGAAAGTCTTCTCAAATCAACAGTGTAACACAGTGAGCAGTTTCCATCCCTATTCCATTTATTGCTCCACAATCCCCATACACAACGCACATCCTAGGAATTTTTTGCCTTCTCTGGAGTCATAGAGAAAACTCACACTCGCTTTTTATTTATATTGGGCAACGGCAGTATCGCAATTTGTTTTGCTATAGACATGACCCCCACAAGTGGGTACGAGCCCCAGAGTTCCCTAGAAGCAGTACATGCCACAGCCTTTCACCACTGTGTTGTGAGGTGATACTGGGAGAATTTCACTGACAATTTCATCGACCTTGCACTTGTGCTAGTAGAGACATAAATAAGGCTGGAACATCTGAAACTTAATCCATACTTCAAATTGTGTTTCCTGAGTCTCCTATGCCAATTCCCTTAATGATATCCATATTTGCCAATACATCAAAGAAGAGTATCTACCACAGCATGGTAGTTCTTTACACTTGGCACAGTATATGAAAGTTCAAGATTGCAGCGGTGAAAGATACTTTCAGTGGTAGCTTGGACACTTTTGATTCTTTGTGTATTGTTTAATATTTATGTTATAATAGAAAGTGTGAGATAACACTAATTCATTATTCTTGCAGATTACTACACAAGAGGATATATATGGTATGTATTCCATCTAAACATAAGTATTTGATAGGATATACTGATAGCTACCGAGTTACTCTAGAAAATGACACAAGCTTAACAGAAATTAATCTTAAGGAAAAAAATTTGAATGAATGCACTCACCATAATATTACATGCAAAGCAGAATCTCTTTGTCTTGGCTGATTGCTTAGCCTTGCTAAAAAAGTCAGCTGTGACTTTTGCTAAAAGTAGCTCTTCTTAGATAATGTCCTGACTTAAGTCACTTCCAAATGTTACAAAGAGAGGAGAGGCCATGTGCTTGTGCTTTTTATTGATGTCAAGACTCATTGCATAGTGCTCAGAGTTGGCCGATTCTACTTGTAAGGCCTACGAGTCCCTGATGCTGGTCTTAGGTGGGGGCATCAGTCTGACCCATGGAATAGGAATGCAGTTCCAATTTCATTGGTTTTGAAGGATTTATTGAAAAATAAGAGGCTAGCAAGTCCAGCAGCAGCAGTAAGCAGCAGGACTGCTCTCCATCCTTTTTTGCCTCCGGTGTCTTATGTTGGGGGTTTGAATGTAAACTGTGCATGCAGTAAGAAAATCTGAGGGCACGGAGGGAGCCATGCAGCCAGCTGGCCACTTGAGTGGGACAGTACAGAATTACGAGAGCCAAAGGTCCAGGCCTTAAAATGCAATGGCTAGTTAAAACAAACAAAAAAAAAAAACCAAAAAAAAAAAAAAGAAAGAAAGATTGAAAGACAATGGCTCTTGGGACTGGATTAATGCCAAAATAACCACAGCTGTTGGAAGGTTCACAAGATTGTGTCACTGAGCAAATACCTATATGACTGAATGCCATGCCAGTCCCTAAATAGGCTCTCTAAGTTTTACATGCATCGCTGTAATCAGGACCTGATTTAAGTGAGCTCCTGGAAACTCATCAGGTTAAAAATAAGGATTCGTATTTTCCCTGGGAATAAGAAAGTAATACTCTTGTATTTCTGCTCAGAATCTCCACTGCCTACAGAGACTGAGTTCGAGGATGAAGTTATTTTTAACAGAATTCTGAAAGTTAACAAAGGTAATGTCATCAAGCCTTGCATATAATGGGTCTCACTTTCATGCTTTTTGGGGCTATTGGGGGAGTTACAATGTCTTACCACAGCCTGTGTAAATATTTTTCCCATCTTACACACATGTCTCTGGACATAAAAGACGTCCAGAGACAGGCCACAGGGACTACTTTGTCTGTGTGGTCTGCTGAAGCCCCATGGCATCTCAAATCTATACTGTCAATACTGAAGACGACAACAAGTGTGAAGGCAACTGAACTATCCAGGCATTTTTTTCAGCTTTAGCTCTTGACATTTTTGTTGTTCTTAGTAAAAACAGAACTTTGATATTTGGATGCTGGATTATTTAACTGCCTTTTTCTTGAATCCAAGGATTACTTGCATTCAGTCATCATATGGCTTTGTAGTACAGACTCCTAGATAAGCTATGCTCCAAATTCATGTTCCTTGATTCTCCAGACTTTCCCCTTTCTATCAGCTTGTCTTTCTCACATTTTCCCCTTCATCCATCATTCAAGATGCTTTACCTGTAGAAATGGACACCAAACATTCCTACAGTTTTCTCTCAAAAACATTCACTTCTCTTTTTGGTTTTCTTGCCCTCTTGGGTTTACTTATTGGCACCTCCTGCCTTTGCCTAGTACCCTTCCTGGGCAGATATCATTCAGTGTCACATGATGGATGAAGAAATAATACCAAAATACAGCATCCCTCTCACTATTACAACTGCTTTCACTCATTTCCAGTCTTGTCTCAACCTTTTCCAATAGAGTTGGAGCTTCCCACCTCTCCCTTAGCTAAGGACACAGCAGCAGAGGTAGGGAAGCAGATAACATCCACCTAGCCCAATAATCCATTTCTCATACTAGCCGGGAGCAGAAGGCTAGGGAAAAATAAAAAAGGAGGATGAAGAGAGAGTGACATTTTTCCAGGTGTGCTTAGCCCCCATCCAGCAATCTATGGCTCAGATTTTTCCACCTTTTCTCTCTCACCATAGACAGCTCTCAGTACTTGCAAGAAGGTGACATAGTTCCACGAAGGACTCGCAGTGCCATCAACTGTCGGAACTGCAAATGGCCCCAGTCCAGCGATGGGATCGTTCGTATTCCTTATGTCTTGGATCCTGCTTATGGTGGGTGCAAATTTCCTTTTTTTTTTTTTTTTTTAATAGAATGGATTTTATCCAATAAGTTTCAGGTAGAAACCTACTTCTAATGGCGACACAAACATTAAATCAATTCTAAGGATCTGCCTGTGCTGTGCAAGCACAGATGAATTGTAAATTACAAATAACTGAACAGGAATAAGAAAAGAGATCAAATTTCCTTGAGAAGGTTGCATCCATAATGTTTCAAGTCTGATCTCTTGGAGACACGAATGATCATTCCCTCTAACAATACCCTCCAGAATACTTGCCTTTATAATGTTCATGCCTATTGCAGTGTGGTTTCAGTGCCCTACTTTTCAGTAGCAAAATAGCTTCCCATAGCTGTCTCCAAGTGTACAATCAGAAGATACATGAACAATCACCACAGTAATTTAAAACAAGTAGTTAAGAAAAAAAGGCTTCCACCTGAAACCATTTGAATAAACATCTAGATAAAGAAGATCTTGTGCCAGACTACTGATATCTTAAATGAAATTAATTACTGAGCAAAGGCAAGAAAGAGCCTTGGTTAATCTTTCTGTCTCTCATTGAGCACAGGTGAGATTTTAATGGCACTTGCCATTATCCTTGTTTGACTCGTGAAATTAACCCTTTCTTCTCCAGAGGAAAGCCACGTAAAGGGGATTCATGAAGCCATGGCAGAATTTGAAACACTGACTTGTATTAATTTTGTGAAGCGTGAGACAGAACATGACTACCTCAACATTAAATCTGCTGATGGGTGAGCTGAATGATAAATTCTCAAGTTATTTCTATGTTGTTTTTCAATTCTTCACTACACTCATTCTGTGTGACCTTAGAGAGGAAAGAGAAGTAGATTTAGAGAAGAAACTTTGTTTTATCACAGTGCTGAGGTATCCTCCTTGGATACCTTGCTAGTGCAAGGACTCAGCAATTACGTCAGGGACTCAGTAAAACGGTGAAGTGAAGCAGATCGTGGGAAAGCAGTATTAAGATGGAAAGAATACCCAAGCTCATGTTTTCTGTGTGGTACAATGCACACTTGAGTACAATGTATAACAAGTTACTGTTGGTCTTATTTGCACAGACAAAAACAATTTCTGTTTATTTCCATTTCCATTTTCCAAACAGTTCTCTGAATCATACAGTTAGCTGTGGAGGTCAGAATTAAAGCCTATCAGAGAATTGTTCAACATCCATTAGCTTGAAAGTGCTATTTGTATTAGCTCCAGCTCTGATATAGAGTGCAGTATTTTGGAAAAAAAAGATGTTATTTATAGGGAGTTAAAGTCTCTATGTACAGAAAGCCAGAATGCAGGAGCCTCCATGCTAATGACGGACTTCCGGAAGCTTAAGTGATGACCATACTTTGTAGTTTTCTACTCCATGGTCAATTTTGCCCTTCAGTAAACTCTGACTACAGAGTGGGAAGGACAGAATCCTTCCACTCCCACAAGACACGTGTGAAGCAAGGTTCTCTGTACTGTCCCTTTCCTTGTCTGACAATAAAAATCCCACAAGTCTTCTATTTGTGTTCAATGCCTCTCTCAGCTGCTGGTCTCACCATGGGAAAGTAGGAGGTGGACAGAGTCTCTCTGTGATGAAAGGAGGCTGCATGTGGAAAGGAGTAATTCAGCATGAACTGGACCATGCTCTCGGCTTTTTGCATGAACATTCTCGAAGTGACAGGGATGAACACGTAAAGATCATGTGGGAGTACATCAGTCCAGGTAAGTGCCTTTGAACTCCTCAATGTAGAAAGTGATGTAGATAAATCCTACTGCTCCCGGCTCTTCCTCCTTCCTTGAAGGGAGTAGATAGGAAACATACTTTAAGTACAATATAATCTATTACAGGTGACAGATCAGACTTCAGGAAATTTGAAAACTCCAATAACCTGGGTCTTCCCTATGACTATTCCTCAGTAATGCACTATGGCCCGTAAGTAGCAGCATGACATTGCTTTTGTTGGAACTCAAATCTTACATTAGAATTAATTTCTGTAATAGCCCTCTCATAATTACCAGTTTCCTCATTTCCTGCTCTGAGAAAAACATTGTGAGTCAGTTCAGACAAGTCCCTCCGTAAGATTGATTCATTACCCTTTAGCTTTCCGTTAAGGAGCCTTTCATAGCTGAACTTGGGGGCAAAGGAGGGCATCTTGAGATTGATTCTGCTATTTAAACAGCACTGTTTGTTAGTCACAACAAAAACTTGTGTACAATTCTTTTTCTCCTTCCAAAGCATACCTGAAAGAAGTAATTGTACTTAAAGAACAAAATTTTTTCATGTTTTTTTTTTTTTTGCAGATACACATTCACTAATACCACTGGGAAAGCAACTATTGTACCAATTCCTGATAGATCAGTACATATTGGACAGAGGTTGGGACTGAGCAACTTGGACGTGGCCAAAATCAACAAACTTTACAATTGCAGTAAGTATCTCAAAGCTATCCTTTCATCTTCTACTCAGATCCTTCAGAGAGACCTTTGGACACATTGCAGAGGCAGCAGTTTCTCATCAAAGACTGTGAGACAATTCTCCTAAATTTATGGTACCCATTAGGGTTGCTTTGGGAAAGAATGCAAAGATGAAGCTGGAGGCACATTGTAATTAGTGGGAAAATGCTTTCTGCTTCCAAATTAAATTGAACACCTTCACTGTTGGTGTAAGTGGCTGCTGTGCAACTGGCCTAACTGCATACCACATTGTATGCTTCACTGGACTAATTTGGTTTCTTACAGCTCTAGAGACAACTATAAACCCCGCAGAGGGCCAGTCATCTCTGTTCCTCATTGCAGTTTGTATTTAAGACCTGAGCCAAACAAAAGAGTTGTAGGCTACTCTGAACTGGAACAGTTTCATGATGCCTTGTCCAGTTTTCAAATGTTTAAGCTGCCATTCTAAATTTGTGTGTATTTTAAACTCTTTAATTTTAACCTGCTAGAAGAAATTATCCCATACAATCAAGAGATATCTAAAGTGAAAAAACATGATGAAAAGGTATTACCTCTTGCACAGAGGAAAATCAAAGTCCTCCTCATAAGCTTAGACTTTAAGCATTGCAGAGACATCATATTTGCACTTGACTCTTCTAACATCACTTGACTTTCCCATCTCAGTGGAAAAGATGTCATCAATTGCAGTGAAGTGAAACCTCATACTCTTTATAGAGGTGCAGGAGATCCCGTGCTGAACTACAGAGCTCATCAATAAAAGATAATGCTTTTTCCATGCACTATTTTACTTTCCATTTTGATGCAGATACTTATGCATTATGTGAAAATTAGGGCAACATGATTGTTCATTTTAACTAAGATGTACCAGCACCCTGAAATGAATGCTGGCTGATCAGAAAATCAAGATCAGTCCATTCTCAAGACATTGCAATTGTAAATGAGTGCAAGCTTCTGCAAGCCCGGTGCTAAAGCAAATATTGTTTCTCTCTCAGGTCGCTGCAGCACTATTATTGATGGAATATCTGGGTCCCTGAGATCTGCCAATTACCCGAGAAATTACTCAGATAACACCAACTGTGTCTGGCTCCTCCGAACCCGATCCAGAAAGGTAATGACAGGTTAATAGTGGTCCTGGTATATGGCTGAACTTACTTCTTTCTATATTAAGCATTTTACACTTTGTCTGCATACCAGTTGCCAGCTGAGATCATTTCCATGAGAGAGATTTCAGACTAGTCTCTACTTTTTCATGTCCTTAAGCCAGGCATGGGCAAAGACAACTGCAGAGTTGCAATTTTGAAAAACCTCCATACGTTTGGCTTCAGGTTTGCAAAATCGAGACAAAGCAGTCTGAGCATTCACTCACAGGCCCGTTAGATCTGAACCCTGCAATTTCAGGGAATGAGAGGCAAGTCTCGGTAAGCAGTTCCAGTTCGGGCTTGGCTACAGCTTGGATTCTGTTTTAAAGGACACTCCATGAAAGAAGTCACATACATGTGTATTAAAGGCTCCTTTTCTCTTCCCTTCCAGATTATTCTGCACTTTCAAGCCTTTGAGCTGCAGACAACCAGAGGCTGTCAGGGTGATTATGTTAAAGTTTATGATGGAGCCACCAAGTCTTCTGCTGTTCTAATGGACAAGACCTGTGGATCAAAGATACCAAATAACATAGTGTCTTCTAGTAATCTTATGCTCGTAGAGTTTGTCACAGATGGTGCTGTTACGGCTTCTGGTTTCCAAGCCAGCTTTACTTCTGGTAAGTCTGAGAATAAGAATGGCAAAGAAAAACAATCTGTGTCAAATCAACAGGTGTTCTACCTTCCTCTTCACATGACATTTGGAAAAAACATTGTTTATTTTTTGAGGAACTGATCTCTGCAAGAGCCACCAATTCCTACCTTGCTTTTGATATAATGGAACAATCTTACACTGATATTTATTAAATATTCAGGCAGATGTGGCCACGCTCAGGACAAGTACTGTTAGCTAGGTGATTCACTGTTTGCTTTGCTGCTCAAACATATGCCGTTCTAAAGCATGTGCCAGTAAGGGTGCGATCAGTTTAATGTTACTGCTAGTATTACTGGCACAGTCAAAAGAGAATAAATCATAATGTAACATTTAAATATATTGCTCCTCTGAAAAAGATGCAGTTTTTAATCACACAGTTCAGAGGGTGAGACAGGTCTATGGTGAACCAGGTCACCCAGCCCCATGGTAAAAAAAAAAGGCGGTATTTCCACGGTCAGGATCCCTGGAATGTATCCACCTAAAATGCATTTTCTTCAGTCACATTTAAGTAATAACTCAGGCCACAACTATACAATTAAATTACGACAGGCTTCCAAGATAGCTCATATCAGCTAGAATAAAGAAATGCCTGTGTGTGTATCTGTAGCCTACAGCAACTCTATGGTAGTCCAGCTTGCCTCAGTATGAAAGAAAGCTCAGCTATGTCATATGACCTTGTATTTGCTGTGAGATAAGAACAAGCACACAGATTTTGCATAAATTTACCGAAATGCAGTAATTTAACTGTGTAGCCAGACCTAAACAGCAATTTTGCATTTTCTTTTTGTAGTATCTATTTCTGTCCATTGTAGCTATGGAAGGAAACAAGAGTAAGAAAACTGCCCATCCACTTTGATGTGTTGTTAACTATGAAATCATCCTAGTTGTCAGATAAAACGTGATTTACCATTAATATACATTAGAGATACCAGGGTTTGTTCAGAGAGCTCTGAAAACTAAATATTCTCTCATTTCACTTACAGTGAGGATACAAAGAAGACCTAGCATCGCCAACTGATGTGATAAAGAAGAATCTATTCTGTGAATATTGAAATTATGTGTTTCCTACTCTACTCCTATCCAGTATGAAATTTAATTCTATTAAGAATCGGAAGTCTTCATCTTCCTCAGAAAGTTTATTCCCCAAGCCATATAAATGTATGAATTCTATACATCTGGCGTGCTCCCCCTATTGCCTGCATAGTTAAGTTATTACCTCCTTCTATTTAACAATTGAATAAAAATCTTCATTAAAAAAAAAGTTTCCATTTCTATTTTCCAGTAGTCCCTTCCAGCCATACACACTATCAATGTGGTCTCACTTCTTAGTCCCGTTCATTCAGCCACGCCACAGGGTGGGAAATGAATTTGAATCTCAGAGTAAAATTTATACAGCAAATGATAAATTATTAATTTTCTTTTGTTAGAGACACCAAGAAGACTTAATTTGCAAGAATTTACTCAAACTCCTGTCTGTATTTATACTATTTGATGAAGAATTGATCACTTCTTGTTGTTAAAGAAACTTTAATTCCATTGAAGATTGCTCCTTTATCCACAGTGGCTATGCAAATACTTCTGGAGGCAGCCATTTTGAAACTGATTTAGAACAGATAATTCTTTAGTTCTTTAGACACTGCAAGACAAGTTCAGCTTCTGATATGATGTTTGAGTTACTCTCAGCAGTCAAGTGTTACTATTAACACATCATAAAAGGAGTAGTCATTCTGAAATATTGTTAAAAATGCAGTTCTCCAGAAAAATATATTGACAGCAGTGATTCCTGACCCCCCACAAAACAAAATGGAGGAAATAATAGTGCAAAGACAGAATTTACTGGTGGATTGTGAGGACCAACATCCTAGCCTGTTCTTTTTTTTCGGAGAGGACTTTCAGGTGGGATTAAGGTTTTCCACAAGGTGATAAAAAGGCAGTTTCAGGTGATTTAGGTTCTTATGCTTGAATAAGGGATAGTGATTTCAGTAGATGAGTTTTGTGGAAAAGATCTCTGAAATACTGTTTGCAGTGACTGAGAATTTAATAAAGTTGTGTTAGCGATAAACTAAACAAGCAAACAAATAAATAGAAATAAATAAATCTAGGCATTGATAGAATAATTAAAATGTTTTATTTTTAAGGGAAATTAAAGTAATCTGTATTAAGAAAAAAACAAATCCAGTGGACATTAAGACCCTAGAGTTTCCTATTCTCCTTCCTTTGGAAGAGGAGCCACTTCCCTACCAAGAGGGAGCCAGCAGAGTCCAGGCCCTGGTGGGGTTGGTCTGATCCCTGTTGCACCGGGCAGGGGTAAAGCTAGTCACAAAGACTGAGCCAAAGTTCAGCCTGAGCATGTGACCTCTCACTCGCCCCAGGGCAACTCTCAGATACCAGATTTTATGAGCAGCCCAGGACAGCTGTCAATTCCACCTGGCCTGTGTTCCCAGCCATCAGCTGGAGGGTACAAGGACAGCAGTACTAGGCAGTCTGTCTGTTTGTCTGTCTGGAAATGCTTTCTATCCTAAGGAGTTTCACCTCCTCTTGCTGTGACCATAAATGTCCCCCATCCCAATCTCAACCTGAGGGTAGAAGCCACCCTGTTCAGAAAGATCATATCTCAACCTGCTGCCTTATAGCACAAGTATAACCTTTCTCTCATGTAGACGGGGGTTTCTCTCCAGCTCTAGGGATACGCACTAAGCTACAGAAAGGGCAGCAGGATGCCTGGTGAGTGTCTCAGCCTAGGAATGGCTTCATGAGGCTCTTACTGAGTGGGTCCAGTTGTGGTTCCATTGTCACACACACACACCCCACCACCCCCAGCTATGTCTGCATCCTCTTCCTCATCCTCGTTCACTTCCACTGAAGAAACATCCAACAATGCAGCAACATCATCTTCAGAGACATCATCTTGCCAGGGAAGATGCCTGCTGGGTAAGGGAGCTCTTCAGCAGGGAAAGCAGCATCATAAATCACAGCTGAGATTTTCACAGATGCATATCCAGGTACATGCACAGTCTTCTCTGGGACAGTAGTGGGCATATTCCTCAAGCAGTCCTAGTCTGGAAGCTATCTCAACAGGGCAGAGGACCACACGTATTGTAAGGCTCCTCTGCAGATTTCTGTTTCTGGGGTGCTGCCTCAGAGGGTGAAACTGGGACTTCTGCTTCTGGTGCTGGCCCTGTATCAAATCCTCTTGTGGCACAAGGAAACCTTGACATATACAAAGCCCCTCAAGGGATGTGGCAGAATATCTCTTTTAGGACACCAGCACTTCCCCTAAACTACATCCATAGCAATCCAGCCAGGCCAGTCCTTGTGGAGAGATTCTTAACAGAAATACGAAGATTGGCAGGAATGCTGCAGGGATGGAAATGTGCACGTGTGAGAAAGCACTGGAAGAAGCAGCAGAACAAGGGTTACAAGAACAGCCTGTATTGATAACAAGGGACATCATTCCCTTGACACTGCTCCCATGACACTGCACCTAGGAGGATCATGGAGGAATGCATTGTTTATGGCATGACCACAGGGTCTACGCTTCATTCAGGCAACAGCACAGATGGCTTGTCAGTGGAAGATCCTACACTCACATGCCAGCAAATTTGCAGCTACTAAACGTGACATTACTTTTTCCTGTTACCCCAGCAGAAAAACAGACAGACTTATCCTTCCAGCAATGACAAAGGTTGTTTGAACACTAGGGGCTCTTCTACGGGCAGGTACAAGGCTGTAATTCCCCTGCTTATTTCAGTGGTGGTTTCCCCTCATGGTCTGAGCTCTTCTTCACTCAGCACGGTGCAGACATGGGACCGTTATACTGTCATCTCAAACCCCAGGCCCCTTATTGGGGTCTTTATGTTCAGAGTCCTGGGGCACATGCAGACTGCCTGGGCTGTGCACCATCCTGCCACACTGCCCACGCTGACAGCGACAACGCAGAGAGTGTGAGATCCCTTATCAACCCCCTCTACTCCTTTCTTTCCTGGAGCTCTCTACCCAAAGTAGAGAGGCACAAGACTCAACCAGATTCCCCCTGCCCTCTCCCCAGGTGGGCCAAGGCCTCTCTGCAGCAGCAGCAGGGGAACATCAGCAGCACTATTTGCAACTTTACATTCCATTCAGTTGTTTAAGTTGACGTCTTCACTAAATGATTGAGCTTTTTTTTTTTTTCAGGCAACCAGTTTCTGTGCCTGAAAAAACTTTCTTAACCAGCTGCCACTCAGGTTAAAATGCTGTGCTTGAATGGGGAGATTGAAATACTGCTTTGTGGAAATGTAGTGCAGCGCTCTATTAGCGTTGATATGCAGACTATTTCTGTATATAAAAAAGTAGTTCTGTATTGTAGATCAAAGACTAACCTTTCAATAAAACTTTTAAACCTAACTAAACTAAGAACAAACACTATTCTAAATCTATGTAACTGCCCAAAGAATAAAAGAGTTCTGTAAACAGCTCTGCTATGGAGCACTAAATAAAAAGAGACCTGGAACAATCTGGGTATCATAGCAAAAATGAAAATCAGTTCTATGTATATAGATTGTCTTTTCATTTGAGGTTATACTCTGCTTTCTCTGTAATCTTCCCTTTGAATTTTTCTTATTAATACATACTGATGCACGCACCGGTGAAAAGTCTGAAAGAATTTTAGCTTGGTCATCAAGGGGAAGTTCTTCTGTTGGCTCACAGGATTCCTGTCTCGAGAAGGAACATTTATTTACAAATATCTTTCACATTGCTACTTGATATGATGGATTTTTTTTTCTTTTTTTTTACTTTGTAGAAAGCTGGTAACTTTTAGTCTGCCTTTTCCACTACTTTGAATGCTCAAAATTAAAAAAGAAAGTGCAAACAAGCACAACCTGCCTCTTCTCCTGTCAGTTCTAATGCACATATTCATTCATAGCAACTATTCTGTATCTCATTCTAGCTTCAAAGCAATTGATATCATCCTCTACCAGGAGAATCTAGGAAAATCGTTCCAGCTCAAAGCATATTCAGGAGTTCATTAAGTAATAATGTCACTCTATATCTTTAATGAGCACCTGTCCTTTTAAATGAAGTGATGGACGTAAGAGTGAGAGATCTGACAAATGAAATGAAAATAAAACATTTTTATTTGGCATTAATGGGCAAAATACATGTTGCCTGAATTTGCCTGTTTTATATCTCTTTCAGGAAAATGGTAAAGCCAGTATCAGAAGGAATACTCTTGTCTTTTTTTTTTTTCTTTTTCATTTTAATTATGATATTTTCTTTGTTTATACTTAAAGAAATCTGAAACATTTTATTCCTCTTATTCTTAATTAATTTCAGCTTTGATATTGTGAGACAAAATAATTTAATTTGGCATAACATATTATAGATTACATTTTAGTCACAATTTTTGAGGGACTGTTCTTCCTGAATTCTCATATAGCAAGGAAGCTTTGCTGGTATGCTTAGCATCTGGAAACATTCACAACTAGTACTATGTGACCAGAAAGTGCTCTAATCCACAAGCAATCCATGAATTACAGCTGAGAAGTATTATATGAGGGTAAACTTCATACTTATTTATAAACTCCCAGAGCAAGCATGCAGAATATCATACATTTTAAAGTTACTGACCTAATTCCATTGTATTTATCATATATTACATTTACTGTAATTATACAGTATCTTGACTAAACTGTGGCCCAATACTCAAAAGGCAATTCCAGGTAAACAGTCAATCACAATAATAAGAATCCTTTTCGCTCAAATGCATTGTCAAAAGGCTGTAAATACGAAACAGCCATTCTGCATAGAAAATATTGTTGTGGAGAAGTGTTTATTCTTTTTTAATACCTTGAAAATTTGGCTTCCTGGATATGAGCAGACAAAATGTAAAATCCTTTTTTCTGTCTTCTTAGAGGAGTAGGCAGAGATGATAGGAAAAATACACACTAGCACACACATTCAAGATGTCACCTTAAAGAATAAAAATGTATAAAGTGTTACTTATAGAGAGAAACACCATAAATAAATAGATAGCTATTTACCTAAAAAGATAAAAGTAAAAATTAACCAACTATAGGCATGTCAATCAATAAACAAAGAAAACTTCCACACTGATGGCCACTTATGCAAGTAAAACTGAAGAAAAAAGCCAAAACCCGTTCAGCTGGGGCTTAGGATATATCTAAGAATAATCATCACCTTTTTCCTTCTATGCCAGCCTGATGATACACTGGATGCCACTTGTCCCTCCACAGGTTTCTGTTCTTTACAAACAATACTTTCCCCTGTAGCATTCTGCTTTTTTTAAGACCCTCCTGCACCTAAGTAGTGGACAGCTTCTCTTTCCCCCAACATGTTGCAGGTACAAGGTAAAATCTATCTCAAGATCAATATAATTTAACTTCTGACACAAGTTTCTGATTCCTAATTGTTGTAACATTAACCACATGGTATCCAATTTTAACACGATATCTAAATAAGTCACTTCGAAAATAACATAACCTTATGAAAACATTAACCGATGGGGTTTTTTAGGCAGATTTAAATCCTTTTTCCAGACAGATAACTCAGTCCCTCACGGCTGCTGACAGCAGTTGCATGACAGTTTCTCATGGCTCCTGCCCTGACACTGTGGGTGCTACTGGTGTTACTGAATCTACCTGCACTCACTGTCCTCACACTGCTCTTCCCCCATCCACCCTAAACCGAAATCATCCCATCCTAACCCAAAATCTTTCAGTCCGTTTCACGCTCTCCTCCTTTTTCTTCTTTCTTCGCATCTCCCATGCCATTCGCTCCAGATTTCATATCAGCTTTCCTTCCCACAGATGACCACCAGCAAGACCGAAAGGAGCAAAATATCTCCCCCAAAAGCCACCCTAACCAACACAAACCAGATAGGTTTTAGGCACCACTGTCCTGCAGCCATGTCCTCACACACCAAGAGGCTGCACGCCCGCCATTCCCTCAGCCCTCAGGCAGTCCCACTCATGCATCCAAACCCCGGGCTGAGTCACAGAGTCTCATGGCTCATCCCCTCCAATCAGCCCTGCCACCCCTCATCTACCGTTAACTGCGCTCACTGCCCATGGTCTGTTAAATCCTCTCCCAGCGCCATGTTGGCAAGAAGGGTGAGTGGCAGCCGTGGAGTGCAGGAAGGCAGAAGGGGGAGTGCCCTTCAAGTTTGTTGAGATGAAGTTTCAAGATAAAATGATGGATTTTTAAAACTTCATTTACTTCAGTGAGACTTTCATTCTAAGAGACAGGTTCTTGACTAGTTGCTAAGCCTCTCTCAGCTGGATTGCCTAATGTGTGCTGCGGGTCTTCAAGTGAGGTGGCCATTTCACAGCAGTACCCCATTCTTAAGCTACTGCTCCTAGTTCTTAGCAAATCTTTATTTCCATATATGAGATTCAGAGTCTGAAATAATAATGTGAATCAGTTTGATGGCTCTTACCAGAGCCAGTAGCCTTGGCCATTTCCTCTCTCCAAGTACATCAGTTATGCACAAGTCAGAATTTTCATACTCACAGAGGCAGAAAAAAAACAGTATTTAGTGACAACTTTTAAAGCCATTTGGAAATCTGAGCAGAAAAATGCCTATCCTGGTTAGTGCCATGGAAATATCGCTCCTCATGTCTTGCAGGAAATGTCCACCTCCTCTACTGGAAAATACATTGTGATTTTCCAACTGTCTCATCCAAGGTTATACACTATGAACATAATACAAACAAGCGTATATAGTCTAGTCTTTCACATTTGATTACTAAATGTGTTTACTTGAGGCTGTAGTATCTGGGCTGATGCTTAAGGCTCATTTTTTTCTCTAGCCGAAATGGTTTTTTGGTTGGTTGTTTTGTTGGGATTTTTTTTCTGGTTTTTTGTTTTGTTTTGTTTTGTTTTTTTTAAATTAAATGTAACTTGTGGACTCTTTAAGGTTCTGATTCAGCATCTACACAGAGATAGAAACTTTTACACTGGATCAGCTCCCTGAGCTGGTTGTGAAGGTAGCAGAGTGCAGCCTTAAGCTACTGAAAGGGAGGGGTGGGTGTCAGGAAGCAGCAAGGGACTGTCAGTTAGCAGTCATAAGAAGAATGGTTGGACAGAGACCTCACCTGACAGGATCCAGACCCACAGTGCTTAGATGAGACAAGCAGAACAGACCCAGAAATCACGGCCAAGCTCAAACAAGAGCCCATGACATCAGGCAAGGTAACGGTGATGAGGCAGGTCCATGATCAAGCCGGGAATGCAAGTCAGCAAATCAGGATCGAGTATGGTCACCATAAGCAGGGTCAGACACAGCCCAGTCATCACCAGGCAAGTTCAGAGTGACAAGGTAGGTCCAAGGTCAAGCCAGGAAGGCAGTCCAGAGGCTAGGATAAACAGGATCTATGACCAAGTAGAGGCACAGTTGTGACAGCACTGGAGATGGTTACATCTACCATGTAGCTTAACCAGAGACTGAAGGTGTTTGAGGTTAAATGAAGCTCCTGGGTCCATGAGCAGAAGGTTTAGATGGATGTCCCAGGTGAGGCTAATGAAGGCAATTAAAGCCTATTAATGCACTCAGGGCCCTGAGGGCAGGAATATAACTGCTCCTTAGGTAACAGAGTGGTTTAGGACAGCCTTAAGATGGTTCTGCAGCAAGCAGCGCAGAGATTCATGAACATGGCACTGCTAAACTATCTGCAAAATAAAAGCTATTAAAACCTAGAAGAATGCTTAGGTAGCTGTTTGATTAATTATAATGCTTTCAATTTCTCACAAGCCTCAGTCTGAATTACAGACCAGAGCTGTGAGGTTTTGTTTTAGGCAGTAAATATATGACAGGAGTTATTTTTTATGACAGCTGAGTGCTATGCCTATATTGAGAGTTAACATATGAACATCAACAGGCTGTGCCTGTTTCTTAAGTTATTTTGTTGCTGCCTTGTTCTGCTGGCACATTGTGCACCTATCAGTCTTATTTGTTTTGACTCTTGTATGTCAAACCACTTGATGGAAGAAGCTTTTGCTTTTCTTTACAGTCCTTTGTCTTGATATATCTGCATGATGTCTACTTCTATTATACAGTTGTCTTCTAGAGCATCTTCTCCGATGCTTTTAATCTACGGCTATTTCCTTTTACATCATTGTGTTCTGCGATTCTAATGATTGAATCTGGTTGCCCTTGCCTGTGCATAATCTATTTAAATTGAAAGGAATATAATTGGAGAGAAAATGCACACAGGGATATTCATGTTTATAATTATTTTCTGTTGCCTTTTAAGCTTCCATTTGCAATATACTTAATTGTTCTTCTTGCATATGGCAATCTTGGAGAAGCTTCTGTATTGAGTTTAGCCAAATGGAGTTGTGAATCTTACACATTTTTGGAAGATATATAATCATCTTATTACGGAAATTAGAAATAACGTTCTAGCAGAAAACAGTGCAAAACTGGCTAAAAGCCCTCATCTTCTAAATCTCCATGGTTCTTCATTGTTTTACATTTTGCCTTCACTAGCTTGCATAGATCCACCTGTCAAATGTATATATGAACGTTGTTAATTAGATTTCCTAACATATTTAGATGTAACTTATCACATCTGTAAATTACTCCTTAAAGCAAAAAGGGATGACAGTATAGACCTGCAGAGTGGAATTATTAAGCTGGGATAACTGATGAACTGCTCTTGTGGAAACCCACATTCAGCACTGCATTTTGATTGCAAACTCAGGATTGTATTATTTAAGAGGAATAAAAAGAGAAGCTGTTTACATGAACATGTGAAGTTGTATGAAACCCCAAGACTAGAATCGTGTAAGGTATGACAGGTAAGAGATACATTACTAGAATCTGAAATATGACTCATTCACAGGATATGCAATGTAGAATGCCCCAAAGTAAGAAAGAATGGATGCCATGGTTAAATTTAAACTTCCAAATATAATAATTTTAAGCTCTTAAAAATAAAATGGCTGTTGGTAGGAATGTGGGTGTGCAAGAGCTTGAAATATTCCTTTCTGAGTGAAGTCTAGTTTTAGTTTTTACTAGCAGTAAAATCATCAATATATTTTAAAAACAAAATAAGTAGCCCATTAAATTTGTTCTGGTTTTAATCCTCCTTCTTTTCACAGTAGTTGACTAGATATTTCGACAGGTGTAACGCTAAGTGTGTTTGATCTAATAAGATTCAGGCTCCTTTTTGACTTGATTCCAGAAGAAGACATCATTATTATTTTTAGTCAACATACGTGCAATTTTTAACAGAAATCTGGAATGGTGTTTTGTACCTAAACAATACACAGATCTCAGCTGATAGACAACACTCTGTTTCAAAGTGTTCCAGAGACTGCAACTGTGAGTAATGTTTCTTTCTAGCATCTGTGTGTGTTGGATATGTGCATGATACACTAGATACCCTTGGAAATGGATGCATAACATTGGTTTGAGGGGAAATGTTTATGAAATATAATGTGAATGAAACAGGAGTAACAGTCTATTTAAACTCACTGGTATTACCCTAAAATATTTTGTTATACTCTGCATATTAAAATATAACTACCAATAAATATTTTTGCCAAACTAACATATACTTAGTTTGCTTAGGTCTGAAGTCTGTACCTGATTCTGTTTTGTCCTGGTTTTGACTGGGATGGAGCTAATTTTCTTCCCAGTAGCTGCTGTGTTTTGGATTTAGTGTGAGATTTGGTACAAAGATGTACACCTTGAAGCATCAATGGCTGTGCATGAGGTCATGCTGGAGCACCTTAAAGCGTGTGGCCGTGGATAACCCCATACAGAGCAAGTACACCCTTGGAGGGACTGCAGCCATGGGTAAGGCCATGTTGGAGCAGGTTCACTCCCGAAGGGACTGTGGCTGTGGGTAAGGTCACACTGGAGCAGGTACATCTCTGAGGGCATTGTGGCCATGCTGGAACAGGTGCACCTCAAAGCAACTGTGTCTGTGGATAAGTCTATGCCACAGCAGGTATAGCCCTGGAGAGACTGTGGCTCATAGATAAATGTACCACTTAAGGCAGGTACACCCCTAAGGGACTGCAATCTGTGAAGAAGTCCAAGTTGGAATAAGGGCAAGGGGAGGAACTCACTGCAATTTTAAACCCTATAGTCTTGTCCAAAGGGACCAGAGATGGAGATTGTAACAGAAATACCTTTCATTGGTTGTAACCCATTATTTAAGTTGTATGTTATAGGAATTACTACAGCAGGAACCACCTGAACCAGTGGAGGAGATGTCTTACAAGAAGCAGTGCAAGTGCAGCAGTGACCTGACCTGTGCTGGCTTTGGTGCTCAGTAAGTCCACACAACACACCACCTCTCCTGTCCTCAGTCATCACCATAACAGATGGAGCCCAAAGTCCTGGACTAAATGAACTCTGTGTGCATTTTGTGGATGTATGTAGACATTTTACAGACATTTTATGAGATGATTCATGGACTAGGGGAATGATGTCTCTGTGTATATATCAAAGACAGAAAAAGTGACAGTGATTAATTGGAAAGTGTGGGACCTGAGCATGATGTAAACAGTGTCAAATAGGGAGTGGATATTATCCTGGTTTCAGCTGGGATGGAGCTAATTTTCTTCCCAGTAGCTGCTGTGTTTTGGATTTAGTATGGGATTTACTGTGTGAAGAACGCTGACAATACACTGGTGTTATTAGTTGTTGCAAAGAGATCAAGGACGTCTTCCAGCTTCCCAGGTTTTGCCAATGTGCAGGTGCAAGAAGCTGGGAGGGGTATAGCTGGTATGGTTGACCCAGACTGGCCAAAGGAAGTATTCCACACCATTTTAGTAACTGCTGTAATAGAAAAGAAGCTACTCCTCAGAAAACCAATATTTTATGAAGTTTAAGACAGCTCTTTTTTCCACAACTTACACCTTAAACTTTCAATATTTTTAACAAAATTCACGCAGGTTATTTTAGTGTTTTACTGCCAGTAACTCTTTTTAAAATGACAGTTTATGCAGCTATTGATGCTTTATGTGACCTGTAGAGAATTCATAGGAATTTTGCATGTTCGTGGAATAAAAGTATAGAACACCAACTGCTGGCAATGAAGCAAAACAAAAAAGTTCTTTTTACAGAATACTTTACAGTTTACTTTACAGATTGCATTCATTCACTTGCTATACCTTACTTCTATCCCCTGGGCCCATAGCAGAACATATCCAGCAAAGGGAAAACCCCCCCCCTCATTTCATCCTCTGGAGGCTGTATAGTTCACTGCCCCCGGAAGGACAAGTGAAGGTGTATACATAGGTGTGCATGTGTGCTGCACACCATGCTAGTCAGCCAAATAAAGCTGCTGTGTCACTGAACAGGTGAGTCAGCAACGCATCTGCAGAGAGAAAAGCAGGCACCACTGTTGCTAAGATACTATGGCAGCAACACCAAAAGTAATACAAATTGAGTTTCCTTATTAATAACTTCCTGCAGCAGATGTATAGTAATCATAGCATGTGGAAAAAATAATAGGCATCCTACATGTACAGCAAGTGAAGTCACACGGTGAAGTAGAGCAGGGAGACAGGTGGGAGCTCTGAGGCTCATCCTGATGGAAAAAAAAAAGGCAGCAGTGACGGATTAATAAAGAAGTGCTATGTATTCATTTTGGTTTTGCTGCAAATGTGGTTGACGGAATTGGCTTCAGTTTTGCTGAATAATTATGGGTTGTATCAGGTATGAGTATCTGAATGTCAGTATCTGTACTGGAAACCATCCTAAACT
The DNA here is from genome assembly GCF_036417535.1 of Chlamydotis macqueenii. Taxonomy (NCBI): domain Eukaryota; kingdom Metazoa; phylum Chordata; class Aves; order Otidiformes; family Otididae; genus Chlamydotis; species Chlamydotis macqueenii. The sequence goes on along the minus strand of NC_141560.1, from coordinate 44,996,159 downwards.
CGTTAATCTGGACTTGCATGAACAATTGGATTTACTGCAAAGCATGCTTGTTCTAGTTCACTGGAAAGTGGCGAATGATTTCAGAGCTGGAACCAGTTTTCAGCTGGATACATTGTCATTTGCATTTGAAAATAATGTTGTAAATACCACTGTACTTTATGAGCCAATATGGGATATTATTTCAGTAACTGAAAATTTGGGAAATCTGCCTAACATCCTCAAGCAAGCTAATCCTGCTTAAAATAGACAGGGTTTTTTTCCCCATTCAAGAGATTGAAGAGAGATCTATTTTTACTTTGTTGGTTAGTGCAGGCTATATGGATAGTAAAAATATTATTTGCTTTTTCAGACAAAAGTTATTACTAGATAATCTGAGGTCTTGAAAAACAGAACTAAGATTTTCCAGGTGTTTGACTTCTCTGATGTGACTTGCGTTGTGTTCATGTTGATTCTGGCATAAAGCTTTAATGCTAAGTGTAGAACAAGTGTTTTTATTTAACAAACTATTTAACCTTTTGAAGTTCTCCTGACTGCTGAATTGTAAAATGGATGCTGTTTTAATTGCATTATGGTTTTTAAATAACATAATGGAAGCCTTAAGCAAATTCTCCAGAGCAAGAGTGACATGCCTAACCTTGAACTTTAAATTCTCAATCTTGTCTAAGAGAAGGTGTGTAAGAGGTTGGAAAAGTGGCTTTTAGTTTCCAATTTACATATGGAAGTAGAAAATACGCAGCCAATGTGGGGTGGGGGTGGTGGTGTAGCAGAGAGAGCGTAGAAAAATCAAGGTTCTGGGAAAAGGGGCATGGGTATGGGAACATACGATGCTGAGCATCCTTGGACTAGAAGTTAAGTTGTTAATTATGTATGGATGATTTATCTGGATTGCAGATTAGCCATGCTGTGGATTCAGAGACACTGCTTTAGACTCCATGAGGAGCCATCTCAGGTCTATGGAGTTTGTTAGCTTTGATGCAGTGTAGTGCAAACAGAGCTGTGGAGTGTCCAGCTCAGCAGTGCAGGCACTTTTAGGCTGAGCTAAAAAGCCCAGATAATCCTCAGATAGCAATTGCTCTGAGCTCACTCTGTGTAAATCCTGTCAGGATTATTTCATGCTCCTTAGTATATCCTGTCATACCTAGAATATCTAGTTTGTTCTAAGTATCTGCAACTGTGACTAATGAAGATCTGATTGTATACTCATTCAGTTAATTTGTTAGCTGTGAGTCACTATCTTGGAGGAAAAATTATCTCCCAAGTTTAGAGAAGGTGGTCATTCTTGTTTTAAGTAACTGCTAAGTACTGCTTATAACTTTATGTCAAAGATTTGGTTTAAATCTGTTCCTGCAGAGTGAAGTTTTACTGCGCAACTCATACGACTTTCTTTTTATTCAGACTCCTATTTCCAACATTGTTTGCCTGCAATTTTGTCTAACAAGGGTTGCACAGTGTCCACTGCATAACCTTGCTTCATCTCAGGAGAGAAGAGCCCAAGAACAAAAAGTATATGAACAGAAGTTAATTTCATGTCATTTATGATGTCACTTTGTACTGGGTGTAGGTGGCAAGGTTTGGGTAGTGCGGCAGGGGGGAGGCTGCAGGTGTGGCCCCTGTGGGAAGAGGTCAGGGGCTGCCTCATGCTGGACACAGGCAGGTACAGCCAGCTCCATGATGAACCCACCACAGGACACAACTGAGCCCATCAGCCAAGTTGGTGGCACCTCTGTGAAAACATATTTAAGAAAGAGTATAAAATATTGAATAAAGAGAGGAGAAAGGGAACAAAAAGAGTGAAGAACAGCAGAGGGGACGCCATGGTCAGAGAAGGAACAAGTGCTCCATCACAAAGAAGGACATTCACTGCAGTGCATGGAGGACCCACACAGGAGCAGATATTCACTGCAGCCTGTGGAGGACCTATGCCATAGCAGGTTATTTTCTGCAGCCCAAGGAGGACCCATAGCAGAGCAGATGGATATTCCTGAAGGAACTGCACCCTGTGGAGATGACATGTCAGAGCACATGTTCACTTTTAACTAGTTGAAAAAAAATGGCACAGCTTTAGTTTGATTTCAGGTAACAGTTTGTGGAGAACTTGTGCATTCTTAGGCATGAGGGCTACAAAGCTTAACAATGACACTGTAAGGCTTATTTCAGTCTCTTGGGAGCTCTATAGCCCATATTACCAGTAAAGTGGAAAGACTCTGAGGTTTGTTATTATTTCATTTTTTTTTTTGACACCAAAAAAATTGAAAGGCTACAGTGTCTAATGATTGTATCACAAAAACATTAATCTGGAAATTAAGTTACAACACTAGATTCTAATGTTTTTTAACCTCAAATACTTTCAAAACTAAAGTTTGTCAGTCACAAGCTGCTGTTGCTGCTGTTCATGACATTAGGCTTTTTGAAAAGCAAAACGGTTACCAAATAAAACAAATTTGAAGGTGAGGATTGCTTTTTGAACCAGCACATGTTATAGCAGGACTCCTCTTGATCATCTACCAAACGTCTGGGGAGTCTAGGGAGGTCCCTGCTGACTGGAAGCTAGCCAATGTTATTCCAATTTACAATAAGGGTGTGAGGGAAGACCCAGAAAACTATAGACATGGTAGTCTAAGCTCAGTTCCTGGAAAAATTATGGAGAAGATTATACTGGGTACCATTGAAAGGCATTTAAAGAATAATGCAGTTGTAAGGCACAGTCAACATGGATTCACAAAGGGCAAATCCCATTTAATTAATTTGATATGCTTCTATGATAAGGTCACCTGCCTAGTATATGAAGGGGAGGCAGTGGATATAGTTTCTCTGTATTTTAGTAAGGCTTTTGATACTGTCCGCCACAGCATCCTTCTGGACAAGCTGTCCAGCTGTGGGATGAGTGGGTTCACAGTGCACTGGGTGAAAAACTGGCTGAAGGGCAGAGTTCAAAGTGTTGTAGTGAGTGGGCGTAGATCTGGCTGATGACCAGTCACCAGCAATGTTCCTCACAGTTCAATTCTAGAGCCAGTTCTGTTCAATATATTTATTAATGGTCTGGATGCAGGAGTTGAATGCACCATTAGCAATTAGTTGAATGCACCATTTGCTGATGATGCCAAACTGAGCGGTGCTGTTAACTCTCTTGGGGGACAAGAGGCCTTGCAGAGGGATCTAGATAGATTGGAGTACTGGGCAATGGGATGAAATTTAACAAGTCCAAATGCCAGATTCTCCACCTAGGATGGAGTAAGGCCAAACACAAGTCTAAATTGGAAAAGGAATGGCTGGTGACCAGCCCTGCAGAATGGGATCCGGGGGTGCTGGTTGGCAGCAGGCTTGATGTGAGTCAGTAGTGTGCCCTGGCAGCCAAGAGGGCAAACCTCATCCTGGGGTGCATCAAACACAGCATAACCAGATGGTCAGAGAGGCGATTATGCTTCTGTATTCAGCATTGATGCAGCCTCATCTCAAGTACTCTGTGCAGTTCTGGCCCCCACAATTTAAGAAGGATGTGAAGGTCCTTGAATGTGTCCAGAGAATGGCAACAAAGCTGATGAAAGAGCTGGAAGGAATGTCCTATGTGGAGCGGCTAAGGACTTTGAGCTTGTTTACTTCTGGAGAAAAGAAGGCTGAGGGGAAACCTTCTTGCTCTCAACAGCTTCCAGAGGAGGGGAAGTGGAGAGGGAGGTGCTGATCTCTTCTGGTATCCAGTGACAGGACATGTGGGAATGGTTCAAAGCTGCACCAAGGGAGGTTTAGACTGAACATTAGGAAGCATTTTTTTATTACGAGGGTGGCCGAACACAGGAACAGGTTTCCTAGGCCCCAGGCCTGTCAGTGTTTAAGAGGCATTTGGACAATGCCCTTAATAACATACTTTAGCTTTCGGTCAGCCCTGAAGTGTCAGGGAGTTGGACTAGTTAATCATTGCAGGTCCTCTCCAACTGAAATTTCTACTCTACTCTATGCTACTCTACTCTACGCTACTCTACTCTACTCTATTCTGTTCATCTCTGACAAACAAACTGTACAGATCCCTGTACAGGGCCTGAAGGATTTAATGACTCTTCATCCAATGTCTTTAGCTCACAGTACTATAGCTTATCTTCCTGAGCTGACTGACTGATCAAGCCCAGTGTGTCAGCAGAACGGTTCTTCATCTTGTTCTATTATTCTAAAGGTTAACATGTAACTTCACAATTAGTGCTGGTGTTCTGTACAAATTAAATACTCCCATTTTTGGCCCTGCTGATGAGTTCCATACATAATTCTAACTGTATCTATTTCTGTCCTGTCTTCACATGATCACATCCCTAATCCTTTTTAGCCAAAATTCCCCATTTCTTTTGGTGCTGACAGTCTAAACTGCATATAGTCCCATATACCACCAGTAACAGTTGGACTGAGATTGGTTCCTTTAGCTTCTCTCTCCGTCGAATACGAAGTTGTCTATTCTAGGAAACTTTTTTCCCTCCCCTAACCTGGAATCTTCTTTTATTCATTATTATATAATGTGCTTTATTTAAAATATACAGGTAGGATATAAATATATGAGCACATATAAAACTAGCATCCTGAGGGCAGGATTGTTCTGTGTTGAGTGGCAATCACAACTCTCTCTATAGAGCAAAACTTCAAATAAATTTATCTTTTGATCAGGTTTGCAACACTTCATAGTAGGCTAATAGTATATTTTGCAGTACTAGAAATAAGCTCACAGGAAGGGCACAGTCTAAAAAAGGGCAATTGTAATGAAATTCCCAAGTATGGGCCTAATTTTCCTTTGAAATGTTCAAAGTTTAACCTTGAATGTATTTGGCCTTTTTTAATCCAATGAAGACAGCATAAACAAAAGAACAATTATGATGGAGTCTGACAAACTGACCACAATGTGATGCTGGATGAGAAGTTTTGAGAGAGTAATTTGAATTCCCAAAAGCTCACTAAGTTTGAAATGACATCAAGGATAAACCCCTGCAGATGGCAGCAGAGCTTTAAACTTCAGCAGCACAGCACAGTGCTTGGTACAGTCTGAGCTGGAATCCCCTACTGAAGACACTGACTGATTTCCATAGGCTGTCACAGTGACATGTTTTGCTAGTAGTCAGCATGTTACTGATGTTACTGATGGATTTTTTTCAGTTTAAAGAGGAAAGTTTCAACATTGTCAAGTAGCAGAGAGATGTTTTTGAGCCTTGTAAAATCCCTCCAAGTTCCCAATGCAGACATCTCCTATTCCTCTGTTTCAAATATTGCAGGTGGAGTTTTTTTTGGTTTTTTTTTTTGTTTTTTTTTCCAAAATATTTTGCATCCTTCAGGCTTGCAGCATGATTTTGATCTAGCTGACTTGGAGTAGCACAGTACAGTAATACTTCTATAATAGCCAGATCAGCTGCAGTAAAATTTAAGTGATCGTTAAAAAAAAAAACAAAAAAAAAAACCTTCAGGTGGCAAACACCTATTTCTAAAGACATCCCATCAGAAGCAGAATAAAGAGATGGGTCCAAATACCTGAAGAGATATCCCTGCTAATCTACTTGGATATAAAATATTGTTTTCCTTCCTTTTATTAGCTCTATTGGCCTAAGCTATTCGAGAAGTCGTGGCAGTCTAGTGAAGTTCCCACCAACTGGAAAAGGGGAAACATAACTCTCATTTTTAAAAAGGGAAAAAAGAAAGACCTGCAGAACTATAGGCCACTCAGTATCACCATTGTGCCTGGCAAGGTCATGGAGTAGATCCTCCTGGAAACGATGCTATGTCACATGGGAAATAAGAAGTTGATTGGTGAAGCTAACATGGCTTCACTAAGGGCAAATCTTGCCTGACAAATTTGGTGACCTTCTACAATGGGGTTACAACATTGGTGGATAAGAGATGAGCAACTGATGTCATCTCCCTGGACTTGTGCAAAGCATTTGACACTGTCCCACATGATATCCTTGTCTCTAAATTGGAGAGTTATGGATTTGGTGGATGGATCACGTGGTGATCCTTATCCTTGGACAAGGAATTGGCTGGATTGTGTACTCAAATAGTTGCAGTCAACTGCTCAATGTCCAAGTGGAGACCAGTGACAAGTGGCATTCCTCAGGGGTCAGTAGTGGAACCAGCCCTGTTTAACATCTTTGTTGGTGATATGGACAGTGGGATAGAGTGCAGCCCCAGCAAGTTTTCTGACAACAACAAGCTGTGTGGTGCGGTCAACATGCCGGAGGGAAGGAATGCCATCCAGAGGGATCTTGACAGGCTGGAGGGGTGGGCCTGTGAGAACCTCATGAAGTTCAACAAGGCCAAGTGCAAGGTCCTGCACATGGGTTGGGGCAATCCCAAGCACAAAGACAGACTGGGCGGAGAATGGATTGAGAGCAACCCTGAGAAGGGCTTGGGGTGTTGGTTGATGAGAAGTTTAACGTCAGCAGGCAATGCGCCCTTGTGGCCCAGAAGGCCAACCGCATCCGGGGCTGCATCAGAAGAAGCATGGCCAGCAGGTCAAGGGAGATGATTCTTCCCTTCTATTCTGCTCTAGTGAGACCCCACTTGGAGTACTGCGTTCAGTTCTGGGGCCCCTAGTACGTAAGAAGGACATGGACCAGTTGGAGTGAGTCCAGAGGAGAGCCACAAAGATGATGAGAGGGCTGGAGCACCTCTCCTGTGAGGACAGGCTGAGAGAGTTGGGGCTGTTCAGCCTGGAGAAGAGGAGGCTCCAGGGAGACCTGATAGCAGCCTTCCAGTACCTAAAGGGGGCCTTAACAAGGACATGTGGTGACAGGACACAGAGTAATGGCTTTAAACTGGAAGAGGGTAGATTTAGATTAGATATAAGGATGAAATCCTTCACTGTGAGGGTGATGAGGCACTGGAACATGTTGCCCAGAGATGTTGTAGATGCCCCATCCCTGGATGTGTTCAAGGCCAGGTTGGATGGGGCTTTGAGCGACCCGGTCTAGTGACAGGTATCTCTGCCCTTGGCAGAGGAGTTGGAAACAGATGATCTTTAAGGTCCCTTCCAACCCAAATCATTCTATGATTCTATGATAATCAGATTTCTTGAGCCTGTCATGCTGCATAGGCTTTTTCTTCCTTGCTCTAATGTCTTTATCTCCTTTGTCTCCTTTTCTCACTAATGCTAATCCATCTTGTAATTTGTATTACTCATCTTTACATCTTCATATCTCTTTGCAGTTGCTAACATTAAGTGTTACTAAGATAGAAACAATCCTGAAGAATAATAATCAAATGGAACCTTACGCAGGTAAATCTGTCTTTACAATGTCTTTATTTTGTGATAGTCTGATAGTCCCTCTACACTTAAGGAAGGGTTTAATACCCATTATGTTTGCGCTGCACTGAAATATTTTGGCTGTTCCTCCTCTATCTTCAAGGAAGAAGCTACTGTTTCCTGTAGCATTCCTTTATCTCTGTGCTTATGTTATAATTTATTCGGGACAATGACTGTACCTTCTTACTTTGTGTTCAAAATCTCTGCATATCATGCTTGATTGACTGACTGATTGTTAGCTAATGGCTGTCTATTTTGACACAGTTTCTTAGCTGGTTTCATCAAAAAGATGCAGTATGAAACAGCTTACTGTCAGCCGAAGTAAGCATAGTCTATGAAGCTTGAGCATGATTTTTATTCCAAGGTGTAGATGTCTCAAGAGCAATTTTGAAGCACATGGATAGGACAGCTCTGTTGGGTTGTTCAGAAGATTTATTTCTCCAAGAATGTAAACTTTTGCCCTCTGCTAAAATCTGCTCAGTATATAGCTAAATACCTTTAAATTTAGTCTGGACATGGGATTTTTGTTAGTGTTCCATTTCCTGTCCTGTAATTTTCTATAGTGTTACTGGGTGCTAAAGATTACAGTGTTTTAACAGTAGGGAAAATGATGCCTGTAAAGCCTTTGGGATGCTTCAAGATGAAAGGTGTTATGTAAATTGTTGCCAGTTTTACTGTTTCATATACTGTGAGCTGATGAAAGACAGCAAGGGAATGGCAGTTACCTCTCAAGATAATATAAAACATGCCTTAGGTAGGACCATTCTGTTTATTGAACACTTCATCCACTCCCAGTGGAAAACCAATGGTGGCATTTGCTGTTTTCATAACAACCCAAAGAGGATGCTGTGTGTTTGGCTGGCTGGCTACCCCCTGATGGCAAAACAGCAAAGAAGAAATGTGAGAAACAACTCTGCTGAAAATAATCAGCTATCATCACTGAAGCGTGTGGATTCATCCCTACTATAGGTCTGTTTCCCCTACAGCAAATTCCTTCTTCCATAGTCATAGATTGCTGCCGTGACTCTCTTGGATGTTCCCACTTTCTTTTATGTACTGCATAAGCAGCATAAGAGGACTGGATAAAGGGGAAGGGAGTAACTGTTGAACGAAATCTCACATTATGTGACTAAATAATCGAGTAAATATGATATTAATAAAAGAAGAAAAGGAGCTCTGTTGCCTAAATGTGGAATCCTGGGATTCAGACCCTTAGAAAACTGTTTTCAGTTTGTTTCTGTTCATGTCAGTGAGAGAGAGTGAGAGAGGGAACGAATAGAACACTGCACTGTGTCATAGAATCATAGAATCATAGAATGGTTAGGGTTGGAAGGGACCTTCAAAGGTCATCTAGTCCAACCCCCCTGCAAGGAGCAGGGACATCCCTGACTAGGTGTCGTAGTTCAGCCCCAACGGGGACCAGACTACGCAGTCTCTCTCTCACTCCCCCCACTCTCCAAGAGAATAGGAGGAGATTTGACAAACAAAAGAAAACCAGAAAAAAAACCAAACACGCGGGTTGAGATTGAACAAAAAGTAAATTTAACAGTAATGACAGAAGAAAACAAGACAATGATGGAACACAAATACAGTACAATAGCTCACAACAGATCTCCACATCCAGTCTCTTCCAAGTAGCAGGGGCCTCCCTTCAGCACCCTCCTCACTTATATACTGAGCATGATGTCAGATGGGATGGAATAGCCCTTTGGCTAATTTGGGTAAATTAACCCCAGCTATTAGCTAATTAGTTAACTATCCCAGCCATAGGGGCTACCAGCTTCAGTTCTCCACCCAGCTCAGGTAAATATTAACTCTATCCTGGCCAGAACCAGGACACTAGGTCAGGTTGCTCAGAGCCTCATCCAGCCTGGCCTTGAACGCTTCCAGAGATGGGGCCTCCACCACCTTTCTGGGCAACCTGTTCCAGTGTTCTATAACTCGCATCGTAAAAAATTTTTTCCTAATTTCTAATCTAAATCTACCCCCCTCTATTTTAAAACCATTACCTCTCGTCCTATCGCAACAGGCCCTACTAAACAGCCTATCCCCATCTTTCTTGTAGGCCCCCTTGAGGTACTGGAAGACCGCTATCAGGTCTCCCTGGAGCCTCCTCTTCTGCAGGCTGAACAGCCCCAACTCTCTCAGCCTGTCCTCATAAGAGAGGTGCTCCAGCCCTTTTATCATCTTCATGGCCCTCCTCTGGACCTTCTCCAACTGGTCCATGTCCTTTTTGTGCTGGGGGCTCCAGAACTGGACACAGTACTCCAGGTGGGGTCTCACCAGGGCAGAGTAGAGGGGGAGAATCACCTCCCTCGACCTGCTGGCCACGCTTCTCTTGATGCAGCCCAGGATGCGGTTGGCCTTCTGGGCTGCAAGGGCGCATTGCCTGCTCATGTTAAGCTTCTCATCCACCAGCACTCCCAAGTCCTTCTCCTCAGGGCTGCTCTCAATCCATTCCCCACCCAGCCTGTATTTGTGCCTGGGATTGCCATGACCCATGTGCAGGACCTTGCACTTGGCCTGGTTGAACTTCATGAGGTTGGCATGGGCCCACCTCTCCAGCCTGTCAAGGTCCCTCTGGATGGCATCCCTCCTTTCCAGCGTGTCGACGGCACCACACAACTTGGTGTCGTCGGCGAACTTGCTGAGGGTGCACTCTATCCCACTGTCCATGTTGCCGACAAAGATGTTGAACAGGGCCGGGCCCAGCACGGACCCCTGAGGGATGCCACTCGTGACCGGTCTCCACCTGGACATCGAGCTGTTGACCACCACTCTCTGAGTGCGGCCATCTAGCCAACTCCTTATCCACCGAGTGGTCCGTCCATCAAACCCATGTCTCTCTAGTTTAGAGAGAAGGATGTCGTGCGGGACAGTGTTAAAGGCTTTGCACAAGTCCAGGTAGATGATGTCAGTTGCTCGTCCCTTGTCCACCGATGCCGTCACCCCGTCATAGAAGGCCACCAAATTGGTCAGGCATGATCTGCCCTTGGTGAAGCCATGTTGGCTGTCACCAACCACCTCCTTGCTCTCCATGTGCCTTAGCATGGTTTCCAGGAGAATCTGCTGCATGACCTTGCCAGGCACAGAGGTGAGGCTGACCGGCCTGTAGTTACCTGGGTCTTCCTTATTCCCCTTTTTAAAAATGGGGGTTATATTCCCCCTCTTCCAGTCATCGGGGACCTCACCAGACCGCCACGACTTCTCAAATATGATGGCCAGTGGCTTGGCAACTTCATCCGCCAGTTCCCTCAGGACCCGCGGATGGATCTCATCAGGACCCATGGACTTGTGCACCTTCAGGTTCCTCAGATGATCCCGAACCTGCTCTTCGAGTACAATGGGCAGTTCCTCATTCTCGCAGTCCCTGCTTGCACCTTCTACAGCTTCTTGCACCTTCTACAGCTACCTTCTACAGTGTCATAGCCACTTTGTTGGAAAGTTAGCAGTCAGAATGGCCAGGAAGAAAAAAAACAAAAGCAAGAGTAACAGTAGCTGTGCTTGGAAATCTGCACAGACCTAGCACCACCAGAGCACATCTCTATCAGCTCTGAGCCACAGCTAGTACGTGGGCAAACCTGAATACTCTCCTACTGATCAGCCTATTAGTACAAAAGTAGATGAACCATGGGATTTGAGACCCCTGCAAAATAAAAACATGCTGTGATCTAGAAATCAAACAACAACTGCCAGAGCTGAAAACTGGTCAGAGTTTACAGTAAAGGTAAAAACGCTTTTTGGCTGACAAGGATGGAAATAGCAGACAAGGAGTCTACTTACATTGAGTAGCTCTGCATTGTGGAGCTGAGTAGACCAGTACAAAGAGTAAAAACAAATTCATGGTGCATCAAAGCAACAACAGCAGTCATTCAAGAGGAAATACAATTAGCTTCCACTGTCTCTAAACAAAGAGTTTCAGTTAATTCTGAGGAAATGAAAAACCTTGCAAGCGTACCTAATAGCAATGCAAGATCTGAAGATATTCATTTGAAATCACCTGTCAGTGTGGGCCAGTGATTAAGCACAGAAAGATCTGAAAAAGCCTTTGAAAAGCCTTGGTGATCAAATTTTGTAGCCAGATGTTTGTGTACAGATGTGTGCTTTCATATGTATATTTATATGTATATACTTACACATAGATATATACAGAGATTTTATCCTCACTCGGTATTTTGCGGAATAACTCTATGCAGCCTCAAAAGACAACACACTCAAAGCTGAGATCAAGAAATAAAGAAGTAGAATAGGAGTATAATATCACATGTCCACATGAGAACTTGTTGCTGCACTTTTAGATAAAGGCAAGGACATGCAGGTGCCTTAGCCACTGTTAGTGAGCAGGAGCTCACAGGCTGCTCCGTTACCATTAACTGGCTGAGTTTTTCCTGTGACCTAGGAACATGCACAGCACGACACCATCCTGAAGGCCAAGGTAGAAGTGCAACGTAGCCCAATACAGGCCTGCACCTACTTGGGTTATTTGTAAAGTGCCGTACAATGGCCTTCTGGTTCTGATCATTCCACTTAATGATAATTCAGAGAACAGCTAATTACAGACTTCCCTCCCTCTCTAACATTTCTCATCCTTTTTATTCATTTTCAGGGACTTAGCTGTCACTGGGAACATGTATATTTCTTTTTCTTTTGTTAAACAAGGCTTTAGAACAATTGCAGAATGCAGGCTCTTGAAGAATTAATTCCAGGTTTTGCAATGTGGTGCAAGTCTGGACAAAATGTTCAGAGTTTTAGTCAGCCTAGGAAAGCTTCCAGTACGCCTGAATTCTAAAGACCTAGCAGATTTAACTTAGTACTGAACCTTAGTAATTAATCTTAGTCAAGGGTGTGATATGGCCCTCAGACAAACTGGTACCCAATACAGTTTCATGCAGCTGATATAGAATTTTTTTTCCTGATAACCTTTCCAGGTTTGCTTCCGCTTGTTTATATTGTATTAGAATGTGTTAAACTGCAAAGATTCCTTTCAGTTTCTGGTACCTCAGGCTCAATTATACCTAATGAAATGGAAAGAGTGCTGAAGTAAAATATGAAAATGTACCACTTAGAGTTCAGTTCAGATTTGGGGTCAAAATAGTAACTGTGTTAGAAACGAAGTGGCCCAGAAAAGGTGATGAATCCATTTTTGCTCATATGAAATACCCAAACACTAACAGAGGGTAATGACAAAGTCTAGGCCTAAGATGAGTTTTACTGCTCCCCATGTGCAGTACTGATTACAATAGCTGCTCTTCTTCCCATCAAAAATTATCATGCATACAATGAAATTGTCCATTAGTAATAAAAGAAGAATGTAAAATCTTCAGGAATCCCAGTTTCTTGCCTTCTTGTTTCCTCCTTGCTCTTTTACTTGTTATTTTTCTTTAAATCGGACTTCTTTAACCTTGCAAAGTTGAGTAAATCCTTTATTCTTCTTTGACAGTATCTACACATTCCTGTTTCTGGCTTCCAAGCTTTGCATCTTTGATATTTGTTTTTATTGCCTGACCACCTGTTTCAATGAAAACTAAGCTGTTCCTCCTTTTTCCACCTTCCTTTGGTGTTGTCTTCTTGGTAAAGATTTTACTATGCCTTCTCACTGCCCAGATGCACTAGATGAGGCCTTCACATTATTCTCCTAGTGCTGTCTTTTTGTCTTTTTACTCTTCCTGCAGTAAATTTTTATTCCTTCAGACCTTCAAATCTCTCCGAGAAAGAGTAGATAGACTTTGTAGAACTGTTGTCCATATTTCTACTACTCTCCATTTTCTATTAGCATCTCATTTACTTAAATACTTGATGTACTTTATTGCAGCTATCAGATGGTGAGTTGTTGGTGCCAAGGAATTGTATCTGATTTAATGTGAAAATGGATAGGATAAGATAAATAGTTATGCAATTAAAAATGGACATTTCTAAAATTGAGCTTTATTTAGGTTTTGAGGGTTTTTTGACCTTTACAGAGTTTAACAGAACAGGTGAAGATGTAACAAAAAAAAGAAAAACAATCATAAAACATTCAGTTTCTTACAGTCCATCGTCTAAACACCAGATTCAGAGCCATGCTGCCACTGAGACCTCTTTCTCTCCTCTAATTACCATTTCTGGGGTATCTTATTTATTAAGCTTCTGAGATCCTAACTGGGTGTTTAATCTTCAGCCACATATTATTATTTCAGACAATTCCTCTTCCATAACAGCAGTGCAGGAATGCGTTGTTTGCTGATAACATCTTTGTATCCTATTGCAGTTCTGTGTTACAGCAGTACATATGAAATATATGGTCAATACAAACTTAATGATTCTTAGTTCTTTTAGGTTATTTGCTTTCTTAACAGGTAAGTTGGTAGTGTTAATCCTTCCTGCTGAACAAAATCTTCCTCAGTGAGATGATTCAAAAAAATGAGAACACTAAAGAGACTGTGTCTCCATCAAGAATTATTTGCTAAAATTTCCTAACCATGCTGGAAGTTTGCCTACAAGTTTCAGCTTACCATACAGGCATTCTGGAATAACTCCTAGTGGGAATCTGGGTTTGCAATAGCTCTTGGCTCATACTGAAGCACTTATTCACTAATGCCTATTTTAAGAATTTTAAGTATAGGCAAGCTAGTACGGTAGCTCAGCCAGAAGCATCAGAGGTAAAAGTGGTAGAATAAACAGAGTGCTGACAGTTGCTGATGTTTTACATAGGAGGTCACTTAGCACTACTTTCAGCTACTTTGCTTTAAACATTAGTACCTGCTTGCAGCACTGCTTATAGTAATACTCTCTTCTTTGACATTAACTGCTGTTAGTAACAATGGAAAGTTTTAGTTGAAGAAAATATAATTAGAGACAGAAAGAAGAAAAAAAGTTTAAAGGAATTAGAGTAATACATCCTACTTCCATGGAAATGTGATACTTGGCAGTCAGGTTTCTCAGAGGTGAGCACTGAGAAACCCATTACTTTCTCCATCCACAGAGGAACTTGCACTCCAGCTGAACCCCTGTTTGTCTTTTCATGTCTAACTTTGTTCCGGTCCTCATACTGGACAGCAGTTTGGCTTGCTCAACACTTCCCATAAGATTGTCATGGCTAATACTGTGCTGTGATGATGAACACTGCAGGGAATGCTTGTCATAAATACCGTGCAGCAAGTCTATCTTGATAAAAATTAGGATTAACAAGTATTTAATTTCAAAAGCTCATAATTTCAATGAGGCTTTGAAGTCAGAATTTCAATTAGGCTTTACTTAAAATTAACTTAAGAGAACAGGAACAAAAGGAGAACATTTTTGGTACTAATAGAGGCGGAAGCATAGTGAGAGCTCAGAATAGGAGGGAAGGCTGGGTTTTTTTGAGAGATCCATGAAGCAAATTCAAGGATTTGCTGGAAGAATGTGTCCCAAGGGAAGCATTTCTGAATTGCATTCTAATAGAGCTGGAGAGCCATTAAAAGCCTTAAGGGACAAGAGAAACTGACTGTGCTACTTTGTGTACATAAGTAACTTCATGATGAAGCTTACTTCCCTAAATCCTTCACTACTGGGTAGCAGTAGGACAAATTTGTCAAGAGACATTAGCCCCTGCCTAAGAAATAGCCCCTCAGTTGAAATAGTGTCAGTTGCAAAGTCTGTACATGTGATAAATTTACTAAAAAGTTTTAATGGGCCTTGTGCCAATAATGAGCTTATACGACGTGTACCTTGTAATGTAATGTGTTACCCAAGCACATTGATTTCCTTTCAGTTTCAAGATGTCAAGATTTTTTAACGTAATGGTATTGTTTCCAGGCTGTGCAAGCCTTCTGAGAGGAAAATGTTGTGACAAATGTGAATTATTCAGTACAAACACATTTTTGCACAAAGGAAACGTAAGCAGTCACTCTGCCACTCAGTGTTTTCTTCTTCTTGTAGCAGAGATTTACTGATTCCTGTATTTTAAGTCTCTGTAAAGGATAACACTTACCTGCTTTGTTATTGACCTTTAATGGTGCTAAGGTTATTCCAGAAGACACAAGCAATAAGGACTATAATTTCTTGCTCAATTATCTCACACTTCCATCCCACTCAAGGCTGTCAGGAGAGACATCTTTTTAGCAACTTGTGTGAATATTCTACCATTTAAAACTGTCCAGCACACAGCCCAATAGCTGGACAATCTGATTTAATAAGAGAGACTTCTGACTGAAAGTAATTTATCCCCATGCAGGTTTTTCTCTGACTTTTTTTTTTTTACCTCTCTCCACAAGAGGATTCTCCATTTAATTATCAGTTTTGTCAGATTTCTGCTTCATCTCCTACAGAGCATGGTGGAATGCAGTAAGAGGTGTTGGAGGAGCAATTGAAGAGGTTCACGATGTTGTTCTTTGGTCAGCAGCTGGTCTGGAGTGTACCAGTGAAACACTCACTGTTAAACCATTGTTTCAGATCTCATAATTCTAAGGGCTGAGATAGAGAGGGAGAGAGAAAGGGAGAAGGAGAAGACAGACAGTGAAAGGCAAAGAACAAGCTGGGGAAAGATCTTGATCTTCCCTACCTTACAGTCAAGGAGAAAGACAACCATTGTAAAACAGGCCATTCTGTACCATAGGAAGCCCTGCTGAGAGGAAACACAGAGATAGCCAGAAGAAAAGACACAAAATCTTTGAACTTCAGAAGATGGAGAATGCATAGTATCTCTGTCCAGTCTCTAGGTCATGTCCTCAGATGATCTTTGTGGAGATAGCCTGTGCCTAGGTTATCTACAAAGTGTGATCTTTATTGCAGAAATCAGGGAAAAGTGAGACCTAGCTAATCAACCAGTTCTGCCCCTGATTAAGGAAAGATTATTCCCTATCACAATTTCTATCATTTTTATCTCATTGTACATTTTGAATGACTCCATAATTCCTCTCTATTGCTAAAGGAATATTCCATTTTCACTAATTAAAACATTAAGTGATTTCTCCAAAGATTAAACTTAAATTTTCCTGCTGTTAATTTTATTTCAATATTTCTCAGTACTCAGAAATATTAGATGCAAATTCTAGAACATAAGACCTGGTAACTGCAGAATTCACTGCTAATTTCTATAGACTTACCTGTTTCTGGACAGGTAAGTCTATAGAACTCTATACAGCTCAAGTAAATTCAAGGGTAGAACTCTATATTCATACAAATAGAATTTGAGTGATAGATAAATTCAGTATTCCCCATATTCATGTGGATGATAAATGCAATACGCCTTCACTTAAGAGTGTTTCTTATTTTTACACAGTGCTGCAAAAAGTTTAGTCAGCAATGAAAATTAGCTCTATAGAAACTAAATGCAAAGCTGGAATATTCATAGTTGAGCAGGAGACATTCCTACCACCACATAAAGGATGGGCTGAAGTACAGGTAGCCTACACATTGCTCAAGCTTTGGCACAGAAAGGATATTAGCATCTTTTTTACCATTGAATTACAAAAGTGTGCAAATAACATTTCTGTGATAGCATAAAATCTGAAATTGTTCATGAACAATGAACAATTGATCTGTACACAACTGTGGAGCTATCTGGCAGTATACACTCAACTTTGGTTTGGCCAGAGAACACATTAGTGCTTGCGCCAGCTCTATATCTTACGATGACTTGATCTTGTTAGAGAGCTACATACCCTGATCTGGCATATACTTACTGGAATAAAATCCTCCCTATAAATAATACAACCAAATCTAAACCAGTAGAATGAGATGGAGTAACCTAGCTGCAGTGAACCAAGGCGGGAGTCATAATCTGGGGTAGTTAGCTGAGGCTGCTGCAGCCGGCTGTTGCTTGCAGCTCCCTTTCCCCATGCTACAGCAGCCTACTGTTCCTTCAGATTTGCCACCAAAGCCACATGTGTATTTGCACCTTAACTTAGTTCAATTCAAGGGATCCAGTGTAGCCTGGATCATTATAAAGCAGGTCAGGGAAGCAGTAATACTGGCAGTTCTCAAAGGATGGCAATCTAAACAAGAATATATGAAAAACATTGTAGTATTTACTTCTAACTGAGACCTAAATAGATGTCATGTAGAAAACGAAGTGTTCCAAAAGAATAAGAAAGAACTTAAGAAATCATTGTATTAAATCACAGTGTCTCAGTAAGTTGTGTTGCACTGTGGCAGAGGATTATTTATTTAATAAGACTAATTTCTATCTACTTTTATTTTTTTAAATTGATAGATTCTTTCCATCTTAGCTATGGAGGTCCTAGGATAAAAGTAGAAACACGTCACTGCAACAGAAGGTTACCGAGGGCAGAAAAAGTTTGTGACATACTAAGTTATCGGGACAGGGGAATTCTACAATTTTCTGAATGTCCTGATAAACAAGGTCCTCTTGAGTTCAGAATTTAATACAGCAGAATAGGAGACAGTAACTCTTGGAGACAAGAATGCGGGACAGACTACTAGAATGAGAAATGCTGTTTTGGAAACCAGGGAATGACATGACTCAGGATTATGCATTGTAACCCAAAGGAGGCAAAAATCCATTGACTAATGTAGCTGCAGTGGAATATCCAGCACAGGTAGGGTGTTGCTAGTATCACAGAAAGTAACAAAATAAAATGAATGAATTAAAGGTGGCTTACCTGGATATATATGTATGATAGTAGGATAAGAGAGCTCTGCAATCTACCAGAAAAAGCTATGCTGAAGACAGAAGTTAGACTCAAATTTTTAATACAGAGGTTCATTAACTGCTGGAACAACTTCTTTATTAATGTGCTAAATTCATCTCCTTGAAGTCTTTAAATAAAGACAAGACCAGTTCATAAAAGATACATCCAGCTCTGCTGGAGGATACAGATTTTATAAAGGAATCAGTTGATAAAGTTCAGTGGCCCATGCTAGGCAAAATCTGGTAAGATTATTGCAAGAGTCTTCTGGCCTGAAAAGCTACAGCACTTCTTGGGGGATAATAACTACAGAGCCACAGAAAATCTATGTTTATGTGAAGAATTCTGAATGACACAGCTATATAGAGTTCATTTTCTGTGATGCACGCACATAAGATAGACAAGTTATTGACGCTCATCTCTGAAACAGAACTCAGTGTGCTGATTGAATTGGTGTTTACACAATGCTTGCTTTAACTTTCCATCAGGAAAAGACCTGCCTTCGTTGCAGTCTGGCTTCTGATACAGGGTACCCAGGGGAGGTATGCAAGGTAACATAAAAGGTATTTTAGTGCTGGAGAATATCTGAAATGAGTACATGATTTTTTTTTTTTAAACTTATTTCAGCAATATGTTAGGTATATCTATCGCATTACACCAGGAAAGGAAACTTAGTAAGGAAAATAATTCTTAATGTAGCTGCATTCATTCAGTTTTGGCAGAAGATTCAGATTTTTTCATTTCTAAAGAGAATATGCTTTTTATTACAACAGAAGACAACTTCTGGCTCAAAAGTGAAAAAAAAATAGGAGTAAACTTCTGTTAAAGTAAAATTAAAAAAAACAAGTCTCTTTTCTTGTTGCTATTTAACTTTGTGCAGGGAAGATACATACATAAATAGAGAAAGTCTTTTGAACTGGAATTCAATAGCATCTGACAAATCTCTGTTAACTTTTGGTCATACAAAACCATATAAAACAGTATATTGTATTCAGTGTTTTAAAAATGAATTCTTAGAGCTGAAAACTTTGTGTCAGTTTTCTTGCTAGATATCAAAAAACAACAAAAATGTTCCTGAAATATAGTTTTGTGTATTCATTTCAACAAATATGTGATGCTTTCTGGTCTTGAATTACCCAGCCCTGATAGAAATCGCAAAATGTTAGCAGTATCAATGGAGGAATAAGAAATAGGATACGAAGTACTTAGCAAAGGTTGAAAGGGAATAGGTTTAAGAAAAGGAAATTGTTTTCTTTGGTATTCACACAAGCAGATATCATTATAATCTGAAAGCAACTGAATGGGTTAGAAAACCAAAAAATTTTAGATGCTTCTAACTCTAAGTTAGTGACTTCAACCTGTATCAGGTGAATAGTAAGAAATCTTGTGGTTTTGTGATGGTGTACAATAAAAATGCTTTTTGTAACATAACAGTGATTACATTGTTACGTATACAACTGCAAAATTATTGACATAGACTTTGTTTTCTGTGTATTGACAAACAAAGAAGAACATATGTTGGTTCCAGACACCATTAAATGCTCCTGGTTTCCAGACACTGTTAAATAATCCTCACCTTCTACAGGCACAGATGTAAGCCAGCTTCTTTTTCCAGTCTATTTAGGATTGAAAATGCCACTAAGTGTGTAATTGTGTTTTATCGTATGCAACTTCCCTTCCTTCCCTGGTCTTGAGAATCACTGAGAATTAAATGCCCATTTTTACTCTTTGTGCAATGTTAAAGTCATCCATTTACAGTCAGATATTAGCACAAAAGAGGCATTTTTTCAGCAAAGAAACCAAGCACCAAAAGGGAAAAACATCTAACCTTTCTCTCTATCACAGCTGCAGCATACATCTATTTTGGTATGAGACTCAGCTTGTCAGGGAGCAGCAGCAACAGCCAAGCCAGAAGGCAAAGTAAGCCTGAAGGCCAGGGTGATAGCATGGGAGGTAGACCACATGCCCACCATGCCAAAGTAAGAAAAGCAGACCAGGTCAGCTGGTCAGCTCATAGTCCAGTGATGTCTGGTCTATAGTGTTAAGGCAGGAAGCTAGAACACAAGGCACAGCACACCAGTCACATTGCTCAGACATGGATCAAAGCCAAGGCCAGAGCTTAAATTCAGCCCACAGACCGATGTGTGGAGTTTGCATGGACGAAATCCACAGACGTGGCTGGTCAGGGCCATCAGTCTTTGATGCAGTCAGGGCCCTGAGAGAGCCATGCATCAGTCCTATCTGCATCGTGGTTTCTGTGGAGGCCTGAAAGGACCGTGTTCCAGCCCAATTCCTAATCCAGAAAACCAAGGAACTGTGATCCTGAGGTCTCTTATCATCCATGCCTTTTCAACAGCTTAGCCATGATCACTATTTTTGAGATATCTCTATAAAGAAACCATACTTTCTGTTGGATGTTTTTGCTGCACTGAACTTCACAAATGAGGAAGCTAAGAAAGTAATGCAGTATTTGAAGGATGTAAATATTTAAGCTTTCTTTTTTCTACCATTGACTGTGTTTTACATACACAGTTCTCTCTGGTGCAGGCTACAGCCTGACACAGAAACACAAAATAGCAGAGAACAAAGCTGATCTCTGTAGGCTTGCACTCCAGTTCCGAGATATAGGTTGCTAGTTGCCTGTATTTTATCAGATTTTCTGGATTTTTCAAAAGCCGTCTCTGTAGTCTAAAAAGAGCATGTGGGTGCATATACAACATCCACTTGTCCTGTCCACACCATAGATGTCGTGCTCAGTATATAAGTGGTGATTGGCTGGTGGGTAGCTCGCTTTCTTGAGAAATTGTGGTTCCGAGATCACTGCTCAGGAAATCACTGTTCCAAGTTCACTGCTCAAGATTGTTCTGAGATTGCTCTTGGTCCGTTCCATGATTGCTGAGCAGGACAGGTTGTATCGGTCATTGAGTCATCAGGCAGTGAGAAATTGTGCATAATTTGTTTTGTATACTTTATTATCACTATATTTTATTATTTTTATCATTATTTATATGTATTATTATTTTTTTTTCCTTTGCTGTCCTAGTAAATTGTCTTTATCCCAACCCAAGAGTTTTCCTTTCTTTTCAATTCTCTCCCCCATCCTATCTGGAAAGGGGTAGAGTGAGCAAGTGGCTGCGTGGTAGTTAATAGCTGACTGAGGTTAAACCACGACACCACTATACAGCAACTATTTGGTGTGGAAGGAAAAAATCAGGCTTACTTATAACCCTTTTAATCTGTTTAGTCTTAACTTACTTATGATTCAAAGAAAATTGACTGTTGGAAAAGAAATGAGAATACTGTACAATGTAGTGTGTTGATTTTTCTTGTTAAGATTTTAATAACCAAGGGCTTTTCTTTGCTAAAATGTTGCAGCTCTTTAAAAACTTCACTTGAAGCATGCTGTGTGTCCCTTGGTAATCACAGTGGAATATGCTGCAGCTTGTAGCCAGAACTGTTTTTGTTCACTGTTTGGAACAGTGATGTGAACATTAGCTGCGTTAGAGGTAGCTGCTCTTTAGTAGTGCTAAATGGGATATGTTGTGGCATATTGTTTACACTACTGAGCTCACATCCTACGATACTCTACCATCTTACTCATCCTTCCACATGAGTTGTATGTTGAGTAGGAAATGCGGGAATCTATTGGGTGCTAGGTTTTACAGATTCTACTACCCGATACAACTTTAGTCCTTGGAACTATGATTGCTGTATTACCCAATATTGAAAATTAATGTTGTATCACTCTGTTTCAGCAATTCTCCCTTGGGCAATTACACTCCTGTCTTACTGCATTTGAAACCATGCAGAAAATCTTCTAGGGACTCATCAAAACATTACACTTTTAACTGGTTTATTTTACCAATTAAGACGTTTTGAGCTAAGTTTTCTTTTGCTGTGTCGTTGTAAGGTATTATATCCATTATTTTAGTTGAGGATCTAACACCAACTTTGAGTTTATAATGAAATATTATGATGTATTTTGATTCATGTAGGGATTATTATGACATCACAGTGTTATCAGAAACCTGTACAATCAGGACTATGACTGCATATTTGAAGAAAACTATATGCAGCATAACTATCTGAATGTCTTAAATCCTGTCCTCTGGCATTTTGCTTGCAAAGGAGGTTACAAGATTGTAAGAAACTGTTGGACCAAGCATTAAAACTGTCAAGAGACACTGACTAGCAAGAAAGGCACACTTCACTTTCTGGGATGCAACAAGAAATGTCTTCTGTTTCTGAGTCATTGACCTTATTTCAGGTATTGACTGTTAGAAGGGGAACTGGCTTTTGACAGCTTGCTTTCATCTGAGCATATGACGCTTTGGATTGCAGCGAAGCAAAGGCTTCTAAGTGGCCGTTCAGAATGCAGGCTGAGAAACCTGAAATGCCTTTGTGTAAGCTACGAAAGAATCACCCAGAGCAGCAGTTCCTTGGCTCTGCCTTTGAAAGGAGTTATATAGAGGGAACAGAATCTGAAATAATGTTTTTCAGATTTAGTAGGCAGGTGAACATTCCTGGCAAGAGTTTTCCTAAGGAACTAAGCATAATACAAGGAAGGATGTAAGACAGACTGTACAGACAGTAAGTTCCTGTTTATTTTTAAATGTTTATAAAGCAATAGCTCAAAGAGCTAATAATAGTGGGCAGAAGGATTCTCTACTGTCTCCTTGTAGAAGGGAGGAGTTATAGAAGTTATAACTACTTGTAGATGGGATAATAGCCTTCATTTATAGTCACCAGTTAGATGTATGACATCAGAACTAGACTGTCACCAGTCCTCCAGCCAACTTGCTTAAGACTCAGTGGAGAAAATCTTCACTTTACTGCAGCAGTGACTGCAGGTAAGTGTTCCCTAAGATCCTGATGTTCTGTTTATCCTTGTGTGCGTGTTTTCATATCCTATACTCAATAATATAGTAGAATGGGCCCTACTCACATCACCCAAGAAATTTTCTGTTATATTGAAAAAGGCTACTGACTAGATCATGCAACCTGAACAAAGGAAAAATATTTAAGCAGGAATGTAAATTATAAAACAATCAAAAATTGCAAACCATTAGAAAATTATTTTTCCCAAGTTAAGGACATGACAAAAAGAATCAACTTTGTAAGTGGCTTTGTCTCTCTTCATATGTTTTCTTTGGGTATTATTGAAGTGGACAGACACAAATAAAAAGTCCACCTGCTATTGCAACAAGGGCCTTGCCAGCAGATTTCGAGGGGTAAATTCAATGCCTCCTTTAACAGATGAAAGTCTGCCACCTAGTGACTGCCTTCAACAGCTTCATTGCACTAAAGGACACAGAAATCTCAGAAAATTTCCATCAAGAGCTGAGATTTGCAGGGATTTGGCATGGTTTCTGCTTGAGGAAATTGTTATCTATTGATATGCAATGTCTCCTCCTGGTCGACTTTGATGAATAAACGATCTGCTCTTTCAAATTACTTTGATGTTTTAAAATCTTGGAGAGCACATAAGTAGAACTGTAGCACACCCGGATCTTTTTATATGAGACAGACCTCTACTTTAAAGAAGACCCCGTGTCAGTAATTTACCTTCAGAAGTATATTCTCCATTACAAGTTCACTTGAGAATGTGCTATTGTTAATGCTGCTGTTCTTGAAGGTTTGTTGCATTTGATCTTAAAGGTTACGACTGTACAGTAACCCACAGACAATTAGCCTTGTACAGCAAACATCAATGGCACACTGCTCATAGAAGCTGTGTGCAGCCTCTGAACACCACGGTAATTATGATTCTTACTGATTGTTACTGGATTTCATAGACTACAGAAAACTGCTATTGGTGAAATTAATCTTAGTAAAAATCCCAGGCAAAATCTTGAGGAGTATTGCAAAAGAGAATTAATTGGTTGCTTTTTTTTTTTTTTTTTTTTGGTCACAGAGTCAGAAAACTTGCAACGATGGAAATGAGCAAGACAGGACCAGTGATCAGCATTCTCCATGAGGAGTCCAAGGAACCAGAAAGAATGTTGGTGCACCTAATGAATAAATTGGTGGGTCTTCATAAACTTACCTCTTAGTGATATGAATATCATCTCCTTTATGATACCACCACCAACAAACAACAATAATAGTAATACAGTCTTAAAGTAAATGGCCTTCAGTCTCTAAACTTTCCAAAGCAAATGGAATGGATATACTGAATAGATGTCCTGAGTATTTCTGAAACTGAAGTTTGCTTAAAAATCTGTACAGAAAGCAGTAATTTCAATTGTGATTTTTTTTTTTTTTTTTTGTAATTGTAGGCCTGTTTAAAATAGTAGTTTCTGGGATACAGCTTTTAAAAGTTCCATCCTGTTTTTCATTATGTTTCAATGAAATATTGCTTTATTTTATGTAAAAGATGGTGTCCGCAATGCATTGGTAAACAGCACCAATGATATCAGTCAGCAGTCACTAGTAACTTTAGTCACCGAGATAAAAACTGCCCTGGAAATTACTGTAATTCTGTAATACTTTCATATCAGGACAAGAATTTTCATTGAGAATGAGTAAATTTTCTTAGACTAAATAAAGCTGAGCTGAATATTTTTGCCTGCTCAAAACAGAACTAAAACACTGAAACTTGTACAAACTCCAAGAAATTCTGGTAAACAAATTCTAAGTTTTATTTCTGTGGTTAGTTCTGTAATTCCAAAACATGGAAGAACTGAATGTACCAAAATGACAAAGCCAGGCAAGATCTGATGGTGTTTCTGTCTGGACTGTGAGCAGAGAAGACCAAGGATGTTGTGAATTGCCTTCTGGAGGCTGGTGCTGCCTTGTTCCCTAGAGTACTATAAGAATAGTTTAAAGTGAAGGTTCTGACACTTTCTATAGGACAATATTTCAAAATCTAGGAAATTTTACTGCCAATAATTTTTTTTTATATTCAACCTAAATTTTCTTTCCTAATAATTTCCATTAATCCTAGTTCTTCTCTCTTATCTTTGCATAACCCTAAATGATCTCTTTGTTACTTTGGTTTTGCCTGCATCAAATATTTGAAAAAAGAAAAGAATGGAAATGGAAATGTGAAAAATGCAGGAAAATAGAGAGAAAGTGAAATATACAGAAATGTGTTCCTTTTGGCTAGTTTTCTTAGCACTTGCTAGTTAGCACTGTGTAAAAAAAAAAGAGTAATAGAATTTACACAACATCAGCAGAATATGGGAGAAAATAAAAGAGGAATTGAACATAAAGTGGAAAACACAGAGTAATTTGCTGAGCTTCAGATTGTCTTCAGTATAATTTTTTTTCACACTATTGAAAAAAAGGAGAAATGATAAAGAACTCAGAGAAACTTGCAGCTATGTCACAATCGCTAGGTACATTTTTGGTTTAACCCCAATGTGTTTTTCAGGCAATAAAATGTTACTCAGTTTTCTTCACAGCAAAATTTTCCTTTGAGCCTCTCTCCTCCCTTCTCTAAGCCTCAACTACTCTCTTATATTCTTTTCAAAAGAGTTTTACCAATGACTTTAACTTTTTGTTATATTGTACTGAAATAAAGAGTTTCTGCCTGGCTGCTGGAGTCTAGAAAGACTGAAAGGAAATCTTTATATTTTCCTTTCCCTTCCCATACCTTGCCTTTTTTAAGAAAAAGCCATATCCCTCTGACCTGGAAACTGCTGAGAGACATGGGGGTTAATCCAGCCAACAACCAAAATTTGGAACATGTTAGTGTGTATTGGTATCCAATAACTTTACAGTGCACAATCATAATGAGGAACAGTGGAAATAAACAGAAACCTGATCTTCAATATTAGAAGTCTGTTCTAGTTAATGTAAAAGAGATTCTTCTTTATCTGGGAATGGTAGGAGGACTCTTACTTTCTGGGGACTTCAGCCATAACAGAACTATACATAATCTTATAGTCAAAGTATGGGAACCTGAATGGACATCACTCACTTGCTTATAGTGTTCCCTGTATCAGGTGATGTGTTCAGGATAAGATCTTCTACCTGGAGTTTTGCAGGATGCAAACTCACACAGTTGTCTGCATGTCCCTCTGCTGGCACTGTCACCCTCAGCTCAGTGATGATAGAGGACCCTTCACGTCATAACCAAATAGGAAGAACATTCTCCCTCTAAAAAGCTGTCTCTCTCCTCCCTCCTTCCACAAACAGAAGATATATAGCAAAAACATCATGTGATGTTGATTACTGGTGTGCACTCTGAAGCTATGGTGTCACTTCATATCTCTTTTCACCGAATACTTCTAGGTGGTTGAGATTAAATTGTTCCGAGTGAGCATTTTATTTGGTTCCAATGAGGCTGTTCTGCTATGTTAATTTCCCATCCACTGGACTCTTCAAAGAGCTCAGCATGGCTCCAGAGTACTGAAGACATACCTCAAGCTGCTGCAGAATTAACTTAGGAATTCCAAAAGCAGTAAATGCATGATTACTCTTTTTCTTAATACATGAAAAAGGAGATGTGTAATCGGCACTTCAACAACCTAGCAGCAGCAAATAAAATTTAACATGATTATGAAATTATAATTACTGTTAGCAATTAATTGGTATCACTTTCCTTAGCCCAGTTCAGTACTCTTTGTGCAAAGCTTATACCAATGAGAGACTAACTATGTAATTAGGTGAAAAACTGGGAGAGCATGAGCTTGCAAAATACTGTAAAACATATATATGTATTTTTATGTGATCCAAGTGCTTTGGAACTGCATGAAATTGCAGCTATTCCTGTACCGATAATTAAAGTTAGCTGCATTTCTACTAAACTGGGAAAAATTGGTAAGACAGTACCCCTAAATTGCATTTTTGTAAAAAGTAGTGTGAATAGCAGTGTAAACACTTGAAATTACAGAAAGATATTCCTTATTTGCAAAGAAGAATAGGAAGGTAATGAAGCTGACATGATAACTTTGCTTATTTTTAGTTACTATAACTATTTAGAAACTCTTTTTACATGTCATGTACAGTACTTCTAGCAGAGAAAGTCTCTACTAGAAGTAGAAGACCTTCAGCCAGAATACTGTGGTGGGACAATGGCTCGGTAAAGACAAGTGTAATTTCTTGAATATTTTTCATTCTCTGGAATCCCAAACCTCACCAGTCTGGACTACATAATTCTGGAATGCAATTAGGCAAATGGGACTTAGGCCCGTCTTCTGCCATTTCCCTGTGTACGTCTGAAACAGTCTAATTTGAACTCATCTGCTAAAAAGTAGGCAGCAATGTACTTCCCTCATGGATTGATCCCTAAAATGGGCTTAGATTTATTATTTTCTCATGTGTGTGACAGAAATTAAACAGAAAATTCCAGCAGATCAACTTTCCTGTGTTTGTTATCTGTCACAGACAGGAAGGAACAAAGTAGGTCTATGAGCTACCTCAGGAACATCTGTGTACTGTAATTAGAAAGGTCAGAGGCCTATTTCTCACTTCTGATCTACCCACACTCCCACAAGACTCCAGAGCACTCCTCATCCATCCTAAAGAATCCCCTGAAGGAGGCAGAAAGATAAAAAGTTCCTGACAAGTAATGACTCCAGTACTGAGGATTATTGGAGTTACCACGCAAAATTCTTCTCATACACAGGAGGATGCAGAGAAGTCAGATGGAAAAGACAGCAGCTGGGACTAGGCAGCTGTCTCCACCACAAAAACTGATGTTGTTTCCTCAGCTGCCCCTCAAGATTGGCCATAGGGAAGAACTGCCTTAGATTGTTTCACAAGCATCCCCGCTACAGAGGAATAGGGAAGCATAGCAGGACACGATACAGCTCCTACATGATCAGAGCAACTATGTTGCATTGGTTGGTACTAGCTGGGAGTCTAGCATCCAAAGGTGTTCTAGTAAAGCTGCACCTGGATGAGAGAGGAAGTCAAGGAAGCCTTCGGAACTTAGTAGAGGTCAGTATCAGCATGGCTCAGATACACTGTAAAAGTCCAGTGGCACGTAAGACAAAAGTTATACTAGTCAACTACTATTGTATTTTCAGGTAACTTTGTGTTCCTTTGTTACAGAGCCCAGGAATTTCGGACAAGCTTTTGGATTTGGATGTTGAATCTGGATGGGCTAGGTTTGTCCTGCTTCCTTATATTCCCAGTTTTAGCATCTAGCAAATGTGTGAATCTTTGTCTGTTATATTTGAGAACACTAGTACGTGTATCTATTCTATTCTTTGATTGCTTCAGTCTGCTACCCTTTTCATAACACTTTTTACCTCATCAAAGAAAGAAGAAAGTCCTTTCAGAGAGTTAAGAAGCATCTACACCAGATGTTTCATTGTTTTACAACCAGTGTCTTACTCGTAACTCTTGTGATTAGTTTTCGTCGTTCTACAGGACAGAGATCAGGCCCATGCTCTTTATTTCTAACACTTTACACTACTAGGATGGAAAAGTACAGTTATCTATTTGGATAAAGATCTTTTTAAAGTTGACATATAAAGTTGTAAGTAGAACTCTTACTACAGAAAAATAGTGTTGGAACATCATCAGCTACCAATAAAGACATGAAAATAAAGATTTTTACAGTTAAGATACCACAAAGAACTTACCTTTAACCATGGCTATTTACCAGCAATCCTGTTATTTTTAACAATAGAAGAAACTGAAATGTCAATACACACTTTTTTTTTTTTAATATTTTGGAGGAGTCCTTCAACACTGCTGTACAAAAATACAGTGCTTTTAATGTGGACAAAAAAATTGTCATAATGGACAATTGTTATGAGCATGTGATGTAGGGCTTCCATGCTGCATAGGGCAATACAAACATTGGAGAGGGAGAAAGAAGAAGGTAGGGCTGATAAATCCCACTTTCTCCTGTATGCATGAAGGGTGAGCTAATAATCCTGCTTCCTGGTGTTTAGGTGGTTCAACAAAAATAGTTTATCCCCATGGTCCATAGCTATCCAACAAATTACACTAAGACCTTCCTTTTTTTTTTTTTTCTTGATACCAAGAGAAAACTGCTGAGTCTTTAAAACTTTGTCAAAACAAATGAAGTTTTGAATTACTTTGAAATAGAACTTTTCATCCTGTCAAAACATAGACATTTCTCTTATTGGAATGGATTTGAAATTTGCAATTTAAATTTTGGATCATACCAGGAACTGGGCTAGTGTTTGGGCCAGTTTTGAGATAAACTGATTAAATCCATTTCAAAATAAGCTTGTGGAATTTTCTTGTAGATATTCTATGCAGGAAGTCTCAGTGAAACACAATTCACCTCCTGAATTTATTTCCAACCTGAATTATCCTATAACTATAGTTCAATAATCTTATGACTTCACTTTAGATAATCCTAGAAGATTGTTATATACATATTTTTGTTCTAAAGAAAGACAAGTGAAAGCCTGCTTAAAACTGCAGTGCCATGGTAGAAAATTTTTAGGTAGGTACTGCTAGAAAAGGAGGTGTGTATTTGTGAAAAAGGGAACAACCACAGAGATAAACATGTAAGCTGGGCATAACCTGAACAGGGCTTCTATGTCCCAGAGACAAGTCTAAGGAGAGAGTTTTTAAGTGCAACTTGAAAGGGATGCAGACATTGTCAACAAGAACTTTGGTATTGATTTGTTGATTTCTAATATCTGCTGTGTACAAGACTTCACGTATTCTTAGATACAAATAGAATTGCATCTTAACTTGATCATCTATTCCTCTTGGATCTGCATGTAAAACTCCAGAGAGCGGCTCACATCAGAAGTGCTAACAATAATTAATACAATGATTTAAATAGGGCTTGGGCGTATAACTAAACGGAAATAGAAGCCGAAAAGCCTAGAATTGCACACAATCTGAAAAATGGTTGTCAATTTAGAGAAGGCTTGAAAAAAAGGTTGATGTCAGTTTATTTAATGCATTATTTTGAAAGAGTATAAGCACCCTTCATAACTCACAGAAGAATACAAACCTTGTATTAGGAGATTACTCATCTTTTGTAAATATGAAAGCCATGAGGAACAGTTTAATTTCACTATTAAGCTGGTATTAGCCTAAAGTTTCAATTTATTTGATAAAAACATTTATTCTCTGGATGTATTATAGTGAGTATTTTGATAGTTTTATTAATTTGTGAAAATAAATGCATCTTTTGCTTTGAAATCTAGGTATACTTTACATAATGTTAAAGAGTGTTAAGGAGAATAAAAATACAGACCAATTTTCCATCAAAACATACCACATTAAAACATTGGAGGAAAGCATACTGTATTCTGAAAAGCTATAAACATGGTGACTGCCAGGACAATTAAAGTTGTAATAATAGCCATCTTGTTTCAAATATCATCTTAAAGAAAAAATTATATCCCACTCTAAAGCAAAGAAATATGCAACCTTTCAGATTGAGTAAACTGCTCTGCAAAAACCCAAAGATAATTTTAAAATAAAAGATATTCTGAATTGATAAAGGAAAAAGTTTCATTTAGAAAATGAGTTTTCCAATTTTCTAGATTTTTTTTTACTTTTTTGTTTTTATGAGAACAAGAAGCAAAAAAAAAAATTAAAAATTCACACTAAAATTTTATCTTTGTTACAATAAAACAAAACAACAACCTATAAACCATAGAATTCCATAATCCATAAAAAGAAATGTGGACCTCAGATAGAGCAGACAGTTGTGTTGTATTTCTGTTTGCTGTATTAAGAACCTGGGGATTACACTGGACTGTTAGTCATCTGTCCTGGTTCCGCCTAGGACAGAGTTAATTTTCACCTGAGCTGGGAGAGGAACTGGAGCTGGTGGCACCTGTGGCTGGGGGACACAGCTGGGGTATTTTATTCATTAGCCAACAACTGGGATAGTTTAACCAAATTGGCCAAAGGGCCGTTCAATCCCATGTGACATCACGCTCTGTATATCAGTGAGGAGAGTGCTGAGGTGAAATTCTTGGTACTCAGGAGGGAGCTGGGCGTCAGGATCCATTGTGAGCTGTTATACTGTAAGTTATGTGCTTAAGTATTTTCTGTTATTGGGGCTTTGTTTTGTTTGTTTGTTTTCCATCTCTGTTTTATTTTCTTCTGTTGTTCTCTTAAACATTTTTTAATCTCAACCCATGACCTTTGCCTTTTCTTTACCAATTCTCCTCCTCATCCCACTACAGTCAGGGTGGTGAGAAGGGAGTGAGCAGCTGTAATTTAGGTGCTGAGTAGGGCTAAACCACAACATATCATCTGTTCTGAGTTTTTAGGTATGATTACTATAATAATTTTGTTTGTTATTCTTAATGCGCTTTGCTTGCCTATGGAAGATGTGCAATATCACTGTACTTATGACTTTATGTAGCCAAACAGCTACATTGAGCTAACTGCCAACTGAGATAATAGCTTGGAAGAACAAGCAGAGACGGAGGTCAAGTTAGTTATGATCTGTACAGCAGAGAGGACTTGCCCCTTTTTCATGTCAAATTCCATAATCTAAAGATAATATTAAATATAACTCCAACTAGGAATATGCTTTTCATCTGCATTTAGCTAGATGCCCAGCCAGGAGCCAAGGCCTTTGTCACTTCCATACTTGACTGCTGTAACAAAGCTTTGTGGCTCACTTAGAGGCTAACTTACTGTTCTGCACAAATGTCCAAAGAAGGCATATAGCACCTATGTTCTAAGATTTGCATTTGTATCCTGCAGTCCCTCCAGAAATAATCCCATTTGTCTGCTCACTGCCTGAATATTCTGATAATATGCCTAAATCCACAGCCTGAATCCCAGCAGGCCTCTATCAAACACTCTAGTTCCTCTTGGCTGTTATTTATGGACCAACTAAT
Source organism: Chlamydotis macqueenii (assembly GCF_036417535.1). Lineage (NCBI taxonomy): Eukaryota > Metazoa > Chordata > Aves > Otidiformes > Otididae > Chlamydotis > Chlamydotis macqueenii. Next base: position 44,964,531 of record NC_141560.1, on the reverse strand, counting down.
GTTGCCTAAATCCCTTTTGGCCTTCAACCCCTGTAGTTCCTTCACTTTACCCCACACATCCTTTCTAGTTCTTCCTCCAGCAGACTTCCAACTCTTGCTCTTAGCTGCAGTTTCCATCTCGCTGTCATTCAAAACACCTTGCTGCTCCCAGCATTAAGGCTGTGCTCTAGTACACTGCCTGAACAACTTCTGAGATAGCAGAAACTGTCAGGAGATTAGTACACCTGTTGTTGTCTGCTTCTTCATACTAGAATTCATTCTATCTACCAGATCTGCAAGTTCTACTAGTTAGAAGTTAATTCAGTCCATTAAATTCAGTCCAGATCAGTCGAACGCACTCATAACAGTGTGTATCTGGCAGGTTTAACGTTGCTCTTTAGTCCAGATCTAGATACTAGACTAGGCTCGGGACGAGTGTAGACTGTCAACAGATCTGAAGGAAGAGCGGCATTCTCTGGCAGGAAGGTAGTGATGAGTAGTTGAAGTTGGTAGCCTCTAAACACAGTTGAACTGCATTCATAAAATAAATAATAATTCATGCCTAACTGCAGGCTGATTCCCAGTAAGTTCTTGTCAAGCTTGTCACTGCTATTCCTTTTTGCTTTGGAAGCCTCCTCCTATGCAGGGTTGTCTAATGGACCTATAAAGTTGGTATAAAAGTACCTTCTGACATTTGTAGCACGTCTTGCTTCTGAGTTTCATTTGGAAGATATAAAGAAATTATGTGTTCAACAAAAGTTGACATGTGAATTCTTCTGATTTTTGCAGAACAAGTGGTGACAGCTGGAACATAACACAGCTCTTGTGTTCAAAGTATCTGCACTACAATTAATTACTGTGCTGTTCACTTTGCATAAACTCTTGTCACAGTAATTGAACACATCACTGGGAGAGATGAAGATGTAATTTGCCACTGCTGACTGTATTTAGTTATGTCTAGTCTATAAAACTGAGTCTGTAACACTTTTGGATCTGATTTGGCTTACTCTGTGCAGAAATTTTTCTGCCATTTTTGCTTTTCTCAGCATTGGAACCCCATGTTTCATACTCTGTTTTTAATTCAAAGGCTTTTTTCTTGTTCAGCAGTTTCACTGGCTTTCTGCTCTTACAAGCATCCAGCAAGAGGTTTCTGATAGTTACCTATCTGGGCCCTAATATGCTCTTTATTTTTAGATTTCAACTCATATCAAAAATAAAAGGCTATTTACATTTACACAGCACTTTTCATCCCAAAGGATCCTTCTTCATGTCTGCATATATCAGCCAGTGGCTTTATCCAAGGAAAGACATGTTATCATTTTTATCTTGTGATAAAACCAACTGGATCATTAGGATAAAGCATAATTATCAACCTTGTACTCTCTTTTTTTTTTTTTTGATTGTATGAACATTGAATTACTATTTGTAGTATCACAGCTTTGACAGGAGTAGCAGAGAGGGTTTGTTGTGGTTTTGTTTAGTGAGGGGGGGCCTAAGGTGGTAGCTTCTGTAGGAAACTCCTAGAAGTTGCTCCCCTTTGTTCAGTGGACTCGGCTGGGCCTAGGGTGGACCTGCTGCTGGCCAAGGCTGAGCTGATTGGTAGCAGAATGTTCCGTGATAACGCCTCTGCAATAACATATTTAAGAAGGGGAAAACAGCAAAAAAAAAAAAAGAGAAGAGAAGATGTGAAGAAGCTGAGTGGGGGCAGAGGTGCAGAGGGGGAGGCGGAGGTGTCATGGGCTTTGCAGGGCTCACCCTCTGGCCTCTTGCCAGGCAGCTGACTGGGCCTAACTAGGCCCAGCCCAGCTGCAAGAAGTGGAGAGGAGATGAGCTGGATGATGTGAAGAGATTCTGAAAGGCGTCTGCCAGCCTGTTGTGAAGAGCTTTTCTTGTGAGAGAAACAGCTGCAGATGCCAAGGTCAGTAAAGAAGGAGGGGGAGGAGCTCCTGGCCAAGATTCCCCTGCAGCCTGTGGTGACAACCATGGTGGAGCAGGTTGTCCCCCTGCAGCCCATGGAGGTCCATGGAGGAGCAGAGATCCACTTGGAGCCCGTGAAGGACCCCACACTGTGGGAGGTGGATGCCTGAAGGCGGCTTTGGCCCGTGGAGGGCCCGCTGGGGCAGCTGTTCTGGAGAGACTGCACTCCATGGAAGAGATGACCCATGCCAGAGCAGTTTCAGGAAGGACTGTGGCATGTGGGTGGGACCCCACGAAGGTGCAAGGGAGAAATGTGAGGAGTTCTTCCCCCGACTATGAAGCAGCGGTGTAAAACAACACATGATGAACTGGCTGCGACCCCCATTCCCTCTTCCCCCCTGTGCCGCTCGGAGGGGGGAAGGTAGTAGAGATAATGTTAAGCTCGGGAAGAAGGAGGGGGGTTGGGGGAGATTATCTTGTTCTCTGTCTCATTATCCTGCTAGTTTTAGTAATAAATGAATATTTTTCCCCAACTCGAGTCTGTTTTGCCCGTAACGGTAACTTTAAGGATTTTCTCCCTGTCCTTATCTCCAATCTCGAGCTGTTTTTCTTATATCATCTCCCACTATTCTCTTGGAGGGTGTGGGGAGTGAGTGAGAGACTGCGTAGTCTGGTCCCGATCGGGGCTGAACTACGACAGGGTTCTTGCCCAGCATGGCAGCTGGCAAACTCTTCCACACATTGAGAAATGAATCAAAATCTCTCACTACCTGGGAAAGTACTTTAACTACACGGATGTTTATACAGAAGGCCTCTTTCATCTGTACTTTAAAAGGAAGCTACTGCTGTGTTTTGTGAAAGGAAGAGTTCCTGTATGTTGGCATGTTCTGGAACTGCTGCCTCAATAAGACACTCAAGGATGGAGTAATAACATTGGCTTGACCAAACACTGAGCTTCTCTTGCTGGGGTACTCCAGGATGCATGTGGAAGCAGAATTCTAAATGCTTAGGAAACCTTAAGGTTAAACAAGGAGATAGCCAGTTAGTTTAAATGCCTCCAAGCTTGGACAGCAGCGATCTGTGGGTATTTTGGATTGTAGCTTTGGGTTTAGGAGCCTCACTTCTGTTCAAGTCTTGCCTCAGGCACCTAAGTCCCTAGTTGGAGCTCACCCCAGAACCTCAGCTGGTACATATCAGTAGAGATCAGTTATACTCAGAAGCATCATAGCACATTGCTGCAAGCAGAAATAATTTCACTTGCTGTTGAAATGAGCTGCTTTAGAACAAGCCAATGAAGAGGATGCCTAACAATACAAAAGTAGTATTATGGTGACATTTAGATCTGGGTTTCTTTTCTAAGTGCACTAAAAATGGCAATCTGTAAAAACATGATAGTGGGTTTATTTATTTTCATAGTTTATATCTTCATAGCTTCTAAGAACTCTTACAGGTTCCAATGTTAACAAATATTTTTTACCTATAGCATCTCTTTTGCTAATACCTCTTAACTTGGCTCTTTGTATTTACCTTTATATTCCTGTATTTGTAGCAAACTTAGCACAGAAATTGTAAGTCTAGGGTGGTAGCAGCTGCAGCAGAGTGTGAGAATGGATGAAAAGGAATGGGGTAGCAGAATGAGGAGAGGTCCTTTGGGCCTCTTACACTTCCTATTCCTCCTGAAAGCAGCCAATATAAGGTGAGTATAAGCAGCTTTAGGTGCCAGTGATGCACATCTGTGAGTGTTTAGTTCTCGTGGGCTGACCACCAAGCACTTCCACCAGCAGGAATGTTTATTGAGAAACTAAAGTGATTTGAACTCAGTTTTATTTCTCCTTCTGGAATAATCAAGTAACTTCATATCTTAGAGTTAATCTAAGCTTGTTAGTCCTTTAAGAAGTCCTTCTTGGATGGCAGCCCAGGATAGCACTGTTTTCCAGGGCCAAGAAATAAAGCTTGAATAATTTACAGTGTGAAAGATAGGAAAAAAAAAAGGCTCACATACTGCACTATAAATATGAAAAATATCATCAGGCTTTGAGCCAAAAGCCATGGTATGCTAGAAATGCTTATGCCACATATGCATAATAATTCTTTTTAATGCTAAATGGAACTATTGTTACTGATCATATTTAGTTTGGAAGAGATCAGCAGTGGGTAACTGTGCTCTTAAAAAATGCCCAGAGTTTGGTCTTAGCATTCCTTTATTTGTCTGGAGTTTAAATGGTAGCTAAACCTTATCAGATGGGATTTTTTTTTGTGAGTGTGTGGATTTTTTTTTTTTCCACTGGAAAATGTAGTTTGTTAAAACAGTCAATTTCCTTTTATCAAGATCTTCTCTTTGGACTCATGTGGTTTATATACACAGTTAAATATTCTTTACCTCAAGGTAATTTAACAGCCTGCTGCTAGAAATCAGTGGCTGGGTTAATTACATGGAAGATGAAGGCCACAGGTTCAAATCTTTTGTAGTAATTGATGTGACTTTTATTCCATGCAGGTGCCATAACCATCAGATTTTCTGAAACCTTGTTTTTCTGCCACCTTCCTCTGAGTAGAATTGTTTTTCTAGCTCATTCTGCTGGTAGTGATTCCTCCCATCAAGAGGAAATTCTTCTGAACCCTTATTCTCTAGCTTTGCAATACCATCTGCAGACCTTGGATTTTAATAGATTCTGTGCTGAGCGGAATAGAATAGGGAAGGTGTTCTGAGATATTTGTATGAAATTGGAGTAACAGAAATGTAACAGAATAACAGAGCAAGAATAATAGTAACAGAATGTGCTCAAAGTACAACCGCAGTGTAGTTGCGTCTTTGCCTGCAGCCTGGCCCCAGGACAGCTTTTCCGTCACCAGGAAGTGTACCTTCTGTCCTGTGAAGATGAGTCCAGTTGTGCTATGGTGCTGATATAGCCATATTCTCCATTTGCACCTTACCTTGTCATCCTGGAAAGTGAGGGGCAACAGGAATGGGGAAAAAAAAACCCCACACCTAGCCAGTCAGATGACTGCTGCCACTGTGTCCATGATGGGACTGCTGTTCTTAATCCCACTTGCCTTTTGTTCTTTTGTCTTTCAATGGCCGAGTCTGAAGGCTGTGCTATTCATGTGACTGCTGGAAGGGAGACAGCTTCCAGAAGAGATGGGAGAGGAAGGAAAGAGAAGAGGAAGAGATTAAAATGGATGACTTTTTCTCTTCTTTCTTCCATACTGATAGCCTCAGGTTTGAGGAATATTGCTTAGTTCAAAGATGGCTACTAGGCAACTGGAGAGGAGGCAGGTTTGATTTTTCATATGTATTAGGTATGGTATTTCCAGCAGAGGGAGGAAACAGCTAATGTCATTGTACAAGGCTCTGCTGAGATCTCCTCTACAGAGTACAGCCGTGGTCACCCATGTGAAAGAGGTAATCCAAACTGGAAGAAGTGCAAGGAAGGACCAGCTGGAGGGTCAGGGGAAGATCACGTGCTTTACAAGAGGATGTTGAGTTATGTGTACACTGTGCAGTTCAGCACTGTACAGAGACCTGAGTAGCTATGGTAAGGCTAGTTCTAAATTTAAAAGCAATACAATGGTGTCAGCATTTTGTTGCAGCTAACTTAGCTGTGCTGAGTGGCAGCACTAATTAGCACAGGAACACTGCTGTGGTGATGCAGATATGCAGGACGAAGCAAGTATGGGTGAGCTGAGCCAGGTGAATACACTGCTGTGCTTCAGGCCAGCCCTATTGCATAGTACGGATCCCGAAAGAGCTTGGCTTGCTTAGCCTACCAAATGATGCTGTAAGGAGAATTGTTTACTCTTCATAAATACCTAAGTGGGAAAGCATTAGAAAAAGAGATGTAAGTGAACTAAAGAGCAGGTTTGGCACAATGACAAATTGGGAAGGAATGTTTTTATTTAATTTTGTATTTTAAAAGGTGATTAGGGACCTCCAGATGGTGACATTGCTACTTCTTTTAGAATTAGCATAAATACAAGTATTCTAAGGAAAAAAAAATTTTGAAGATATCTGAAAGTGAAAAGACAAAACACTTCAGTAATGTCAGTGGCTCTGTTCACTTGAAAGGTGCTTAATGAGGTCTAAAAGAGCTGTGTCAGGTGCCCTGATGGCGGTCTGGATCTTGCTGTACCAAAGATTTTGTTTCTGTTCTCCCCTCCTCCTCACCTTTAACTTTTTTTTTAGTTCATCTAGTTAGAGCTTTTCTAAAACGAACTGAGGCAGACTTTTGATATTCTGGATATTATGCAATAAGCATCCAATCTGAAACAACAGTTCTGAAATATGAACACGCCAGTTCTCTATTTGTCTCTTTCGGAAGTAATGCTAATTAAAATTTAAAAATGAACGTTTAATGGCTAATTGTTAGAGATGAATGAGAAAAAATAGCATGTGAAACTAAGACAGGAAATTGCTGCAGGGAGGAAAATGAAAAGGCTAAAAAGTAGCAATGGTCAGGAAAAGGGGAAGAGAAAATCATGGAACTGTTAGTGGTCCTAAAGGCCATCTCATTTTCAGTGTGATCCCGAATGCTGTAATAAGGCAGTTAAGACATTAGAAATAAAATGAAATTTCACAGTTAAACATCAGAAATAAAATTAAATTACACAATTCTGCATGAAGGAGCGTAATCTACCTCTGGGTAACCTGTTGAAGTCTATTGCCCTACTTTTGTCTCAGAGCTGGCAGAAAAAAAATTAAACATTTGAAATTTGAGCTAAGAATAGGCTGAAATTGAACTGAAATTGATACTGAGAATAGGCATCCTCTGCTCTGTTTGAAAAGCTGAAGTTTGTTGTTCCGTTCCAAGTAGATTTCCAGTGATGGCAAATACCAAAGGTTCTGGCATTTCACTTGATCTGAAGTCTTTAATTACAGTCAGACATAAGGCTGCACGGTGTCTTCAATCACCCAATGTCATAAATGCCCAGAAGAAATGTAGTCTACATGAGTGCTGTGCACTGTGGGTACTAGAGCAAATCTCACTTGTGGGTAGTGACAAGCAGAAATAAAATAGTTCACCTGGTTATTATAATAGATTAGTATAATAAATTTAGTATAATAAATTACACTAAAAAGCTTTTATGCTTTGTGGCATTTAATGTGTGGTTGTAAATTAAGTTGGAGAAGGGAAAGTCCATCTGAAATAAATTTTTTTGCAGACTACCATAACCTCATTTTGATTCAGATTTGATTCACTTTTCACATCTTTGTGCAATGATGATCCATTTCAGGTACTGTCTAAACAAAGATTTGGTTATTATCTGCACATTGTTTGAGAGAGGACAGAGGTTAGAAAAGAGAAATTATGTTCATTTTGTTTTTTGCAATAACATAATTCTTACCTTCAGAGTTTTTTAAATCCTTATTTCAAAAAGAAAAGAAAACCAGCCACATAACCAGACTGTTATCTTTTCATAACCAAAGATAACTGTAAATGAGCTAAATCATGCACTTGATCTTTCTCTTTTGCAAAAGTAGCAGCTGGAATACATGCTTGCTTCAGGATAGGGACAGTGAAATTCAGAAACAGTGTTATTTCCACCTTTTTGTCCATTTCCCCCTCTGTCAAGAAAATAGGCAAAACAAGATTAGACCTAAAAAAATATGCAAGAATGTGCTGATAAGAGCATGTTTTAAAAAGAAACAGAACAAGAGAGGATCTAAAGCTCATCTCGTTTGCATACTTTGCCACAGGCAAGTTTTTTTTTTTTTTTTTTTTTCCCCCTCACAAACAGTGGATAAGTCTTTACCAATACTTTGGTAAGAATATCTAGGAAAATCAAAGTGGAAATGGTGCTGTGATACCAAAGAAAGTTCAAATGTATTCCATATTGGCTAGTGACAGACATTGTATGATAATGCTTTTATTCTCTTTCCTTATGACAAGGGAAAATAGGAAGTGGTAAGGACTTTAATTACACTGACTTTCTTTAGAGACATCAGTTTTTTTGAGATAATTCAGTTGTTTTGCACCAAACTCATTCAATCCATTAATTCCTCCTAATAAAAGTAGGCTGTGGAGTTCTCAAAGTGTCTGAGTGACATTTATAGTTGCAAAGAAGTAAAAATCAATCAACCAGTTCATTGGAAAAGAACATCTGGTTCCCAGTGTGGCTAAAGATGTGAAACAATGGCATGGCACTTATGTAAGATTGCTTCTTACCTGATCCATGAGTCACTGGGCCATTGTGTTGCAATGCAATTTGGAATAACACCAGTTTTCTGAAGCATGGAGTCAGCTCTTGTAAACAACACTTTTCTGCTCAGGAGCATCCTGTGGCTTTATGCACAAATGCTGTATGAAATGATAAAGTGCTTCTCAAGGTAGAAATAATTTTTAGATCAAGAACATGCTAGGTACCATCAACTAGAAATCAGTATTTAAGTTAACCCATATCTCCAGATTTCTTTAGCTAAGATGACTACAGAAAAGTGCAAGATTATGAAATGTGGATTGAATTAAGCACACAGACACACCTGTAGTGATTTGCTGATTATTACAGAAATGAGAAAGATGTTGTCCCCAGGAGACTTGTGATTAAATCACCACAGCTTTACAGTATGTAACTGCCTCCAGCCTTCCTTGTTCCACAGAAATGGTGTAATTGTCTTCTGACTTAAAGCCTTTAAAAGGTGTTGAGGTTAATACAAGATAACAAAGGCAAGAATGAGTAAAAATCGACATACATGGCCTTGTGAACTACACAGTGTCCATGTTTTCTCACTTTTCTATCTTCTCCTGAATTGTTTTGTAGGATCCTACAACTTTATTCTATTTTCTGTGATTTCTCTTGTTTGAAACCTCAGCTCTATCCCTGGGTCTACTTGTCTCCAGAACTGTTTGTGCTTGGGGACTTAGTACTGTGCCATAAAGCTCTTACATGTTCCCTGCATTTCTGGTAGCAGTTGAATATTTGCAGTGACATGATTTTTTTAGCCATAACTCAGGGTGAAGGTCAATAAAAACCTTTCAAAAGGCAGGCTAGGATTAATAAAAAGCCAGCAGTAGAACATCTTGGCAGTACTGTAGGAAAAAAAAAAGTCACAGCCTGCCTGTGCAACAGGCAAAGCACTCAAAATAATTACTTTAAATCAAAAGTGCTTAGATCAGCATATACTGATGAGACCTACACATGCGAAACTGTTGGTTAGATAGTTGGTATTCTAAGAAATTTTCTGCCACTTCTGAAATAATGAGTGGGAAGTAGCAATACACAGTGTAACAATTGTTGAAGTGTGTCATATCAAGTATGATCCACACTATTAGGCAGTGGAGCTATTGCAGGATGAATTACATCAGTCTTGCACCTTCTCTGTGCAGCCTTGTGCAGGTCATTCCTGGTTTTACTTGGTGTTGCTTGGTTTAGCTCTGTCTTGGTGTCCCCTCAAGCACATAGTCAATCTGCTCCAGACGCAGAAGATTGAAGAGTTGAAGCTGGAAGGAAGTCGTCCTCCTTTTCTTCCTTGCTGTTAGCATTGCCCTCCCTGCCTAACAGGGTGCTGCCATAGGTGTGAAGTGTCTAAGCTCAGTGGACCTGGGAGCAAAGCATGATAGATATGCTTTGGCACAGAAAACAGTTGTGTCATCACTGAAGACAAAGCAGCACTGTCAGCGAAGGGTCACTGCATGCTTTCCTTGTGTTTTTACTATTCCCACGACGTCATAGAATCAGAATAGTTAGGATTGGAAGGGACCTTTAAAGGTCATCTGGTTCTATGGCCTTGCAAGGAGCAGGGACATCTCCAAGAAATCAGGTTGCTCAGGTTGCTATCCAACCTGGCCTTGAATGTTTCCAGGAATGGGGCATCAACCACCTCTCTGGGCAACCTGTTCCGGTGTTCCACCACCCTCATTGTTAAAAGTGTTTTCCTGATGCCTAGTCTGAATCTACCTCCTATTTAAAAACCACTACCCCTCATCCTTTCACAACTGTGTCACTGGCATTTGCAGGAAAGAGGGTACTAGGCCAGGTGGAACTTTGGTCTGATCCAGTATGACCATTCTTAAATAACAGATTAGACACAGGACAGCAGAAGAGGTGCCTGAACTCAGACACATCGAATGGGTGAGAACAGACCTTGATCTGTGAGTGGAGAATTGTGAAATTCTGTCTTAAGACATGTAAAATCACAAGGTCCAACACCTGAATTGGCACATTCAGGGTCATCAGAAGAGAAGTGTTACTAGCCTCTTCATGATCATTGAATCATAGAATGGTTAGGGTTGGAAGGCACCTTCAAAGGTCATCTAGTCCAGCCCCCCTGCAAGGAGCAGGGACATGCCCGACTAGTTCAGGTTGTTCAGACCCCCATCCAACTTGGCCTTGAATGTTTCCAGGGATGGGGCATCAACCACCTTTCTGGGCAACCTGTTCCAGTGTTCTACAACCCTCATGGTAAAAAATTTTTTCCTAATATCCAATCTAAATCTCCCTCCCTCTATCTTAAAACCATTACCCCTCGTCCTATCACAACAGGCCCTACTGAACAATCTCTCCCCATCTTTCTTGTAGGCCCCCTTGAGGTACTGGAAGACCACTATAAGGTCTCCCTGGAGCCTTCTCTTCTCCAGGCTGAACAGCCCCAACTCTTTCAGCCTGTCCTCATAGGAGAGGTGCTCCAGCCCTCTGATCACCTTTGTGGCCCTCCTCTGGACCCTCTCCAGCTGGCCCATGTCCTTCTTATGTTGGGGGCTCCAGAACTGGACACAGTACTCCAGGTGAGGTCTCACCAGAGCAGAGTAGAGGGGTAGAATCGCCTCCCTCGACCTGCTGGCCATGCTTCTCTTGATACAGCCCAGGATGCGGTTGGCCTTCTGGGCCGCAAGGGCGCATTGCCTGCTCATGTTGAGCTTCTCATCCACCAGCACTCCCAAGTCCTTCTCCTCAGGGCTGCTCTCAATCCATTCCCCGCCCAGCCTGTATTTGTGCCTGGGATTGCCATGACCCAGGTGCAGGACCTTGCACTTGGCCTGGTTGAACTTCATGAGGTTGGCACGGGCCCACCTCTCCAGCCTGTCAAGGTCCCTCTGGATGGCATCCCTCCCTTCCAGTGTGTCGACAGCACCACGCAGCTTGGTGTCATTGGCGAACTTGCTGAGGGTGCACTCTATCCCACTGTCTATGTTGCCGACAAAGATGTTGAACAGGGCCAGGCCCAACACAGACCCCTGAGGGATGCCACTCGTGACCAGTCTCCACTTGGACATCGAGCCATTGACCACCGCTCTCTGAGTGTGGCCATCTAGCCAACTCCTTATTCACAGAGTGGTCTGTCCATCAAAACCATGTCTTTCTAGTTTAGAGAGAAGGATGTAGTGTGGGACAGTGTCAAAAGCTTTGCACAAGTCCAGGTAGACGATATCTGTTGCTCGTCCCTTGTCCACCAATGCTGTCACCCCGTCATAGAAGGCCACCAAGTTGGTCAGGCGCGATCTGCCCTTGGTGAAGCCATGTTGGCTGTCACCAGCCACCTCCTTGCTCTCCATGTGCCTTAGCATGGTTTCCAGGAGAATCTGCTGCATGACCTTGCCAGGCACAGAGGTGAGGCTGACCGGCCTGTAGTTGCCTGGGTCTTCCTTGTTCCCCTTTTTAAAAATGGGGGTTATGTTCCCTTTCTTCCAGTCATTGGGGACCTCACCAGACTGCCACCACTTCTCAAATATGATGGCCAGCAGCTTGGCAACTTCATCTGCCAGTTCCCTGAGGACCCACGGATGGATCTCACCAGGTCCCATGGACTTGTGCACTTTCAGGTTCCTCAGATGTTCCTGAACCTGCTCTTCAAGTACAGTGGGCGGTTCTTCATCCTCACAGTCCCTGCTTGTGCCTTCCACAGCTTGGGTGGCGGGACAAGAGCCCTTATTGGTGAAGACTGAGGCAAAAAAGTCATTGAGTACCTCAGTCTTCTCCATGTCCCAGGTAACCAGGACACTGGTTTCCTTCCAGATGTTGCTATATCTCCCCAGGCTGGCTGTGATCTATACCTATCTGGATGCAGAAAATAATAAAAGATTTTGAAGGTGAATCAGAACAGAGTTCACCATGGTCTCTAGAAGTGCAGTGTTTCTGTTTGTGGTTCTTCACTGGCTGTAACTTCTATTAGTTCAAAGTAGCTATAAACTGCTGCAGAATTAGCTTGGTCATAAGTGACTACAGAATATTCAGAGGAGTGAAAGATCTAATATTTTGTCCTCTAATATCAGCAGAAAGAACTTGATTGTACAAATAGAGTGGAAAATATGGTCTCCCTACCCAACACGCTAAATCTCTTCCAGCTGCTGATTTTCATGAGTGTTTCTACTGACCTTCTCTCCTGGATGGAACTGGGCATTTCATCAACTTCAATTCTTTGTGACTTTTCTGTAAATGTTTGATGTTGTCAATTACAGGGTTTTCCTCCTGCACTGCTTAAAGCATGTGATGGCCTCTTAGGCCACACTCTCTGCCACATTTTCACTCCTTGCAGTCTCAGTAGTGTCAGGTTGTCACAATGAATAAAGCTTTTGTAACATCTCCCTGAAGAAGTGTTTTCTGCTTTTTCTTAACATTTGAGGAAAGTTAAATTGGGTAATACAGTAGGAGAGCTACTTAGCAAACCATTAACTATTTCTTAGCATGGTTGCAGGATGTCAGTTGGCTCCTCGCTGTCCTTTTAATTGGTCTCAATATGCACGGCTGCCCACTGAGCAGCTGAGAAAGGTATTTTACTATGCTTATCACTTAATTCTGTGATTTTTTGTCCTGAAAGTAGTGCCATTAGGACTGCAAAGGCATCTAAAATCTTTTCTGAAGCACTTATATCCTTTTTTTCCTGTAAGGAAAGATTAACTGGGACTGAGGTTAGGGTCTCATTAAATTAAGCCCTGGCTCTTCAAATCTTTCCCTCTTGAAAAGGCTATCAATTCCATCCCATCATCCCTGCCTTATGCCAGTTGGACAGCATATCCAGTAAAAATCAGGTGTAGACTTTCCTTTTATTTTCACATTTTTATCTTACAGTAACTGGATCCTAGATCTAATGTGTTAATTTTCTGATCATTTTTTCTGTTGTCAAATTGGCTTATGAAACTACTTCCAGTAACATAGTTCAGGGAAAGTAGAATCGTAGAATCATAGAATGGTTAGAGTTGGAAGGGACCTTCAAAGGTCATCTAGTCCAACCCCCCTGCAAAGAGCAGGGACATTCCTGACTAGATCAGGTTGCTCAGAGCCTCATCCAGCCTGGCCTTGAAAGTTTCCAGGGATGGGGCATCCATCACCTCTCTGGGCAACCTGTTCCAGTGCTCTACAACTCTCATTGTAAAAAATTTTTTTCTCATATCTAATCTAAACCTACCTCCCTCTATTTTAAAACCATTACCCTTTGTCTTATTGCAACAGGCCCTCCTGAACAGCCTCTCCCCATCTTTCTTGTAGGCCCCCTTGAGGTACTGGAAGACCACTATAAGGTCTCCCTGGAGCCTCCTCTTCTCCAGGCTGAACTCTTTCAGCCTGTCCTCATAGGAGAGGTGCTCCAGCCCTCTGATCATCTTTGTGGCCCTCCTCTGGACCCTCTCCAGCTGGTCCATGTCCTTCTTATGTTGGGGGGCCCCAGAGCTGGACACAGTACTCCGGGTGGGGTCTCACCAAGGCAGAGTAGAGGGGTAGAATCACCTCCCTTGACCTGCTGGCCACGCTCCTCTTGATGCAACCCAGGATGCGGTTGGCCTTCTGGGCTGCAAGTAGCTTTCACCTGCCTCAAAACAGTCAGATACCAGCTTCTCCCTCTAAGCTCCTTAACTTGCTTTTGTATCTCTGTAACCTCCAAGCACAACTGAAGTGGCATGGAAATGAGATGCAAGACTGGATCCCCTTATGATTCCCACTATGTACCTTTGCCTATTCCAAGTTTTCCTCTGACTGCTGAGGAATGGAGTCTGCTTGCATAAGCCTAGTAGGAGTGGCACAGGGCAATTGTCAAGATAAAAGTTGTATTGCTGCACAGTGGTAAACACTGTATTTATATTTTAAACTGAGGAAAAAAAAGTAATTTGTGCAACTATAAGCTAATGTACCTCAATAGCGTCCATGGGGATAGTGTCTATGAATGAGATATTCCAACTGTGGCTCTTGTCTCTTCTCACCCTGGATGCTCACCTGCAGCTTCGTATCTGGCTTGGGACTCCTTGTAGCAATTTATAAGCAGCTTGAGGTGTGAGATGTGTTAAAAAAGCCAGAAATACTGGAAATGACAAAATAGGATTCATGTAGTGCAGTGAGCTGTGTAGTGGACTCTATTTTTTCCAGCATGTACATGGACATCTTTGATATGTGGTGACACTGATCAGACTAAAACTACAACATAGACTCTATATTTGTAGTTTAAAAAAAAACCATAAATCCCCTGTGTACATAAAAACTCTAATTGTCACAGTCAAAGCTAGAACCATCTCACTGCTAATAAATGCACTCACAAAATCGACTTGTGGGATCACTCACTTTCTAAAATAAGCTTCCAAATGGCTGTGTGTTTGTGTATTAGCCCTTGAAAATTTCTTCTTGGGGCCAATGGGCATTTCTGATGCATTCCCCTATGGCCCATTGATTCTCATGAGTGTATTTAAAGACCTTACGAAACATCTCTTTTGGGTACGCTCTAGAAGCAATACTCAAATGCTCACAGCTTCTCAAATACTTGGAGTAATCTGAGCTCATTCTCTGTGCCTCAGAGATGATTATTTCCATGCCATTTTGCGGGTCTGACCCACATTTTGGCTTTAGCCTACTTTTTTAAGTCACAGAACTTTTTTTCTTTTTTTAAATGGGGAAAAAATGTGCTTTTATTTACTGTCTTTTCAGTGAAACACCTGCAACTTTTGCTTAGTTAGGAAAAAAAAATATTTTGAAAGTACCTATGAAATTAGTGCTTTAGTTATTAAAACAGTTTGATCAGTTGAACCCAGCAGGAGATAAGCCATTGATTGTTCTGGGAATCTATGATTTTTCCAGCATCATTATCAGAATATGTGAGAGTCCCACAATAAACAGACTTAAGTGTCTGGAACATAAGGCTGATCCTAGGAAATTCAAAAGACTTTTCATGGTATATGCCAAGAGTGAGATCTGATTAACTTTGAAGTATTGGTTTAGATAGAATTTTTAGTTCACACTGGGCTAGTTTTAGATTACGCTATCTTGGCTTACCCTTTATTTGAACAGAATTAGCCTCTCTCAATTATATGTTTTTCTAGTGTGACCTAAGGCTGAAATATCAGTTGTAATGGGAAGCATTATTGGAAGGGGAAAAAAAAAAAGTAGAGATAGTAATTGAAATTTTCTTGCACAAATCCCAGTGATTCCCTTCCTGTATTTTATTTTGTTATTTACAAAATTTGTTTCTAGACATGATGGAAAGTACATTCATTTCCATCGTTAGTGATGTGTAAAACTTGCTGCTATCACTCACATTACGAGACACTTTTACTGTAGAAAATGGAAGGTAATTGGTACTTCAGGCAGGCCACAAATCTTTCCTGGCAGCAGTGTATCACTCACAGTACATTGATTGCAAAAATTAGTTAATTCAAGAGGAATATCATATTCCTTGAGTCATGGCATAAATCTCTCCAGATTCTGCAGGCATTACTGTGCCACTAAGTTAAAAGATAGATTTCTATCAGCATACTTGACTATGTGTGCTCCTGATTTAGATGCTACTCATTCCAGCATGTCTTCTGGAACTGATATATATTGCCTATTAAGTCCACCACAAGAGACTTTAAATGGCAGGGTTCAATAATATCGGGCTAATTTGTTGCTTTTATTTACCAGTCATTTTAAGGTTGCAAATCCTCAACTGCAACTGCTGTTTCCTACTTCATTACCTTTGTGAATGAAAACTAATGAGTGTGCAGTGTCTATGCATTGATAAGAATCTGTCTTTCTGCACATTTGGGATGCTCTTTGTTAGTGTTAAGGAATTGAGGTTAGAAATTTCTCATTGTTCACCCAAAAGAGTGCATCTGGGTTTGACATAATGATTGCCCATGGCAACTTGTTGTATTTATAAATTTACCAGATTTTTTAATTGCAAGCATCATTGAAAATTCCTATCATTATTCTGACATATCTGGGCTTCAAGAAGATAGTACAAGATGCACAAGTATTTGCAGACCAGTTAAAATTTCTTTAACGTAGAACATTGCTTGTGCAAGGCCTATGATGAAGTTTCAGAAAAACCTGTTTTGTTATGGCGTATCTGCATGTGGGACTTTGGCTCTGCTGAAGACACTTGGACCTCTGCCACTTCTTAGGGACCAGGATTTAACATCAAGGTGATACCTGCAGATGAAATACATGAAGTCATATATGCATTTGGGGTCTACAACTCTGAGCACAAGCAAATAGGTACAGCCTGTTTGGAGGGGTCAGGCTAAATTGAGTTAATGGTGCTAACAGAACAACTATATGAGGGAGGAAGGTTTTTCTGGTGCTCTGAGCAAGCTCAGCTTGGAAGATGACAATCTGGTTTGCTGCTACCTAGAAGGGGAGCAAATCTGAGTCAAATGATGCCACTGTTGTGATAGAGGCAGCCATTAATGAAATTTTTCAAGTTTTTAGTTTAAAGAAATTAATGTGACAGAGATGATAATAGTAGAGTGAAGTAATAGTTAATCTCCTGATTTGGGGTTTTTTTTTGTGATAACACAGTACTCTAATAGCCTTTCTGTCCTTTATATATTATATATAAAGAAAATTGTTTTCATTGTTAAAGTTATGGGTTTATGGCTTTGCTGTGAATTTTGTCAGAATGTTGAGGGAAATGCATTTTCCAGAAAAGTATCTGTTTTGCACAGAAAAACCAGTCTTTGTTCCAATAAGTCAACACAGTTTGCAAAATTCAAAATCTACACTCTTCACAGAATCAGAAAATGTTTATTCTTTGGGAACACAATTTCTTTCACTGATCTGAAATAGAGAGCAAGAGAACTGAGAGCAAGCTGAAGATGGAGATGGCTACCCTATACCATTACAAAGTGAGGAATGACCAAGATTGCGGATGTTGAACTGAAAGATTCCCATCGAGACCTGTTTCCTGCTAGCATAGGAAATATAATCACACTCATTCTGATAAAAACATCCATCTAGAAATATGTAATTATAATGTGAAAGCTAGAAAAAAAGAAATTTATCTTCCTCTGGTCAAACTTGTATTCAAAGTAAATATAAAGGGAGATTCATGACATGATTCTCTGCTGTCATTTTTTTTTTTTCCAGTAGAAAACAGTGCAGGAGCCATGGGAATTGTAACTCAATGAAGAGAGGCTCTTGCATGAGTCATTTCAATGGACTGTTGTGTAGAGGTTCATCTTAAGTAAAGCAAACACATTGATAGAACGTAGTCAATGAATGAAGTGGATGCTATCAAACCCTTAGCTATTTGGTGATGGTTGATTAAGAAGAGCACAAAAGGAGAGTGGCTGTAACGACCATCACACCTAAAATCTGCAAACGGATGGAGAATAACTGAAAAAGAATTGGTTATGTTATTCTCGCAAAAAAAAATATTAATGAGCAGTCTGAAAATAGTTTTGAGAAGTTGTTTTGGAAATGCCTGATTTTCTATGAGTTTTCCATTAATTCTGGTAAAGCATTCCTTTGAGACTGTATTGTTGACCTACAGAGTACCGAATGCTGTATAAAGATGTATCAGTGATGTGTATAAGAAAATATGAAAATAAGTTGAAAACATACATGAATATGCAAATTATTAAAGCTGGTGAGATATTCTGGTCATTTTAGGTAAGTAACTGAGGCACAAATCAGATAAAGAATTGCAAGACCCTAGCCTAGCAAGCAAAGAAAAGCTGAAGACAGAAACCAGCACAGCAAATTGTGCTGCTTCTGAGAAATGCCGCAAGCTGAAGAGCTGCCTCATACGTGGAAAAGTGAGGCAAATGCAATAATAGCTTATAGTAAGTTGTGATAATTTATGCCCACAGCATAAACAAAGAATGACAACAATATCACTGCAGATAAGGAAGTTTAGGGGAGTAATGGACAGATTTGGACAAAGTTGGAGATTAGTGCTCAAGTCAACATGATCCCAGAAAATATTAGCACTGTAGGAGAAACACTGGTAGTGTCACGTAAGTAGGCAAAACTGAAGATTTTGCTTACTTCAGGCTTACTAGAGTTAGTCCCACTGAGGAATTATATGAAATAAATGCATGGGTAAATAACAAATGTTTGAAGCTTGTCATGGTTTTGTTAGTGAGGGGGGGGCCTAAGGTGGTAGCTTCTGTAGGAAACTGCTAGAAGTCGCTCCCCTTTGTTCAGTGGACTCGGCCAGGCCTAGGGTGGACCTGCTGCTGGCCAAGGCCGAGCCGATTGGTAGCAGAATGTTCCATGATAACGCCTCTGCGATAACGTATTTAAGAAGGGGAAAACAGAAAAAAAAAAAAGAGAAGAGAAGATGTGAAGAAGCTGAGCGGGGGCAGAGGCGCAGAGGGGGAGGCGCAGGCCTATGGGCCTTGCAGGCCTCACCCTCTGGCCTCTCACCAGGTGGCCGACTGGGCCCGACTCGGTCCGGCCCAGCTGCAAGAAGTGGAGAGGAGATGAGAAGTGAATAAGATGTACTACCCACCCCCCCCCCCCCCCCCCCCCTTCCCCCCACCTTGTTGTGAGGAACAGCTGCAGATGCCAAGGTCAGTGAAGAAGGAGGGGGAGGAGTAATGTGGCTCCTGGCCAAGATTCCCCTGCAGCCTGTGGTGACGACCATGGTGGAGCAGGTTGTCCCCCTGCAGCCCATGGAGGTCCACGGAGGAGCAGAGATCCACTTGGAGCCCATGAAGGACCCCGTACCGGGGGAGGTGGATGCCTGAAGGCAGCTGTGGCCCGTGGAGGGCCCGCTGGGACAGCTGTTCTAGAGGGACTGCACCCGTGGAAGAGATGACCCACGCCAGAGCAGTTCCACGAAGGACTGTGGCCCGTGGGAGGGACCCCACGATGGAGCAGGGGAGGAATGTGAGGAGTTCTTCCCCCAACCATGAAGCAGCGGCGTAAAACAACACATGATGAACTGACCGCAACCCCCATTCCCTCTTCCCCCCTGTGCCGCTTGGAGGGGGGAAGGTAGTAGAGATAATGTTAAGCTTGGGAAGAGGGAGGTGTGGAGGGAGGTTATCTTGTTCTCTGTCTCATTATCCTGCTATTTGTAGTAATAAATGAATAGTTTTCCCCAAGTCGAGTCTGTTTGCCCATGATGGTAACTTTAAGGATTTCTCCCTGTCCTTATCTCAAACCTCGAGCCATTTTTCTTATATTTTCTCTCCCTGTTTTCTCGGAAGGTGTGGGGAGTGAGCGAGAGACTGCGTAGTCTGGTCCCGATCGGGGCTGAACTACGACAAAGCTGCAGCTCCTAAGACTACATAGAATAAATTACATAATTCATTAAAACATGTAACTTTTTGGAAAGCAAGAAACTCAAACAACAGAAGCAAATATCAGAAATGTGTTCCAGGATATAGAGAAGCTTTCTAAAGTGAACAGAATAGATGTGGAAAAGCCCCTTTGTCCAGGGTTTCATGACACTTGGAAAATTCTCATCTCACAAAAAAAAAAAAGGCCAAGGGGAAAAATGGAGTGAGAACACTTAAATGTCTTTTATGGTGAATGCATCAATTATGTAAAAGTGTTTGGTATCAGTAGAATTTTGCCAGTAACCTTAAGAAATAGAGCACACATTTTCTTGTTAGGAAATGCTGTTTCTGTAGACTGGCTTCTGGGCTTTTTTTGGCACCTGACTTTTTCACTGGAAAATGAAACACATCTTTTACAGGGTAAGTCTTCAGAGATGATGTTTTGATCTGTGGAAATGCTGTAGAAGAGCATGACCGCAGGTCCCATGTAGCTCTGAAAAGCTGGCAAAACATAAATGAAAATGTAAATTATATGTATTAGAAATAACGTTCCTAGAAGCAATGTGCTCAAGTTGATCAGATAAGGATATGGCTCCTACCAGCATTCTTGTCCTTGCAGGTAAAATGATCCCTATCATTTTTGTTCATGACAATTTCTAGGAATCATTAAAATTTAGAGAAATTAGTACCTATTGTAGATGCTCAAACAGAGGCCTTTGAGCTCTTTGGCTGAAGTAAGTTCACAGGATGTAAATGTGAATAGAGCTGAATGAAATTAAGGTATTAAAGAAACTCTAACTGATGTCCTTGGGAAGTATAAGGCTAAGCTAGTTATGACACGGGTAGCAGTGTGTGATCAGAACTGGAGACTAGTATTATATTGTTGAGTATCTCATACTTAATCCATGAGTACAAGAAGTTTTGTGTCTCTTCAGAGGTCTGCGTTAGCTGAAGCTGTCCATAAACTGCATATTGCCATTGACAGCCAGAGGCCTGACAACAATAGATTCATTTTAAACATATGTATATATTCTCTAAATAGAATATAAATGTATAACAGACTTTGTAGCTAAAGTACAGAAGATGAGAAGAGCAAAGTTTCAACCTAGACTGTAAGAGTATCAATCTTCCTTTCAAAGAACACCGTTCTGTCTGGGACAAAATGTGAAATAATACTGCCAATACTAATAATAATAATGGAGAGCCTGATAGTTTTAACTGAAATTATTATCAGTGTTGGATCTGGAAAATATTCTGGCCCTTCTTGTTTAGGGGAGAATTTTCAGGGCTGGGATGTGATCATTAAGATGTTACACAAAAACATTGGAAAAGTTATATAAAGATGACCTGAAGACCAAAAAGCGAATGGAAGAACAGCAATGTTTAAGAAGCTTTGAAGAATTGTCACCTGCAAAAACGCAAGTGGAATCCAGCAAAATTTCCATATTGATAGCATAAGAAAAATATGGTCCTTGAAGCAGAACAGGTTCTAAAGGATATTTTAATTTTTATGAGGTAGCCTTTGCAGATTGTGTTACAGTTAAACAGGTGCTTATGCATATCCAATTTTTCTGGAGATGATATACCTCAAGCAATGATGTTTTACAATTGGTTGATAATTTATTTGACAATCCAGTTAAGCATTCTGCAATTAGAGATATGTATAAATATATTACTACTAATCTGTAGTATCTCCAGTCCAATGATTTGATGGAAGATATTGTCAAAATATTAAGGATATGCACAAAGGATTGCCAGGTCGAGATGGCTGAACTGCAGGACATGCCTATACTAAAATGAATCAATTTGCTCTCATATGACTGTAGCCACCATTTAGAAAACTGCAGAATCATATAGGATGCAATATCCAAAGTACTGTCTGAACTTTGTTAGTTACTAGGCTTTTTTTTTTAATAGATTGAGAATTCAATGTTAATTAATGTTAATATTGATGATAATATAATCAACTGCAAGTAAGATTTGGACAGATGGCCCAAGAGACAGTCATGAAAGAGCCAAGCATAGTCAGTGGCAAATATGTTATGCAGAAGCTCACAAAGAACATGTGAAACCAAGCAATCTGAAACACCAGGCAGATCCCTGTAGCAGTAACAAACACAAAATGAAACAAAAGTGATGTTTTTTCTCACCCTGCATGTCTTTGTATAACAAGTGTTCCTACATGCTGACAAGTAGTAAGACTGTTAATCATCAAAAATATAGACTGAGGAGCCTCTTAATTAATACAGTCTGTCTATGCAGGGACAAGTGAATTCTTGTCTGACATGATTATTGTGTGCCAGTTTACACGAGCTAATCTTTGAAAGGCAGTTCTATGCTAATTCCACCACTCCAAACGACTTGCTGATCTCCAGCTGCTTAGTCACAGTTTTGTCATTGTGTACTACCCCAATGCTCAGATTGTTGCTGTCTGCAGAGGTACTTCCAGCTCCGTACTGTAACCTGCTTAGATGCTGTTAGTACTAAATACAAATCCTACAAGAAATAGCAGCTTCTGTGCTACTTTAGTTTTAGTTTCCTCAGGGCAGTAGAGGAATGGTTGATTGCAATTGCACTGACAGATGCCTTTCTCTCTCTGCTTTGAGGCTGCTCTTGTTTTGTGGCTGTGGCTCAGTGAATTGAGAGGAATGCCCTCTCCAACATGCAGTTTTCCAGTGGCTCAGATTAAGCCAATGAGCAAATATGCACTTCAGGGCAAATAGCATCTTCACAAATATATGTCAGTTTTTGTTCTCTTTCATGTGCAGAAACCAAAGATGAAGTGACAGATTGGCTAGACATTCAAAATGTTTTTTTGTTGTTGTTGGGGTTTTTGTTTGTTTGGTTGGTTTTTTGGTGGGTTTTTTTTTTTCTTTTTTTTTTTCTGCAACCTGAAACAGTAGAGCCAGGCAGGAGGAAGACTGCAATCAGTTGTAACAGGAACACTATAGAGCTACTGCATGGCATGTTTATTCATACAACCTTCTTTAATGTAGTGTGTCATAAAATGAACTTTGCAGGTTGTTTTCTTCCCTAAGGGTCAAGAAGTATTTTACATTCATTAACTACTTCAATAAACTAAAAGGCAACCTTCTCTGGAGTGGGAAATGAGAGCTGTTTAGGGTAGGTAGCAAAGAAAACTGCTGTACCCAGACGAATCTGAAGAGTTCTTCAGGATTTACAAACTTTTGTACAGCAGTGCGTTCATGTGCAGCAGAAAATCATCTTAACAGAAGACACATTTAAGTCTTAAACCCTGTTGATTAATGGCAAAAAGAAATTATTAGAGGATTCCTAAAGCATCACCAGAATGTGCTAAGGAGTTATTCTTGGTGTGTAAATGTCAGGTTAGTTCCCTACACCCTGTTACAATCAAGGTTAGGAGACTCACACCTCATTAACCTGAACAAACTAATAGGAAGCAGCAGAAAGGAAAAAGCCCCAAGGCTGATTGTCCTTCAATTATTACAGCTTTCCTGCTAAGAGTAAAATTAGAAAGATGAAAATGCAATTAAAGTCCTATCCATGCCAGAAAGTGGAACCATTTACTTTGAATTTTTCCATTAACTTTGTTAATCAGTCAATATAGTTTATATCAACTTAAATTAACCCTGAAGCCACTATTTATTCCCTGTCTGAAGACTAGCAAATCTTGCCTTATCCTCATTTCCAGTTTCCTGCCCCTTTCTATT
The DNA here is from genome assembly GCF_036417535.1 of Chlamydotis macqueenii. Lineage (NCBI taxonomy): Eukaryota > Metazoa > Chordata > Aves > Otidiformes > Otididae > Chlamydotis > Chlamydotis macqueenii. Next base: position 44,941,541 of record NC_141560.1, on the reverse strand, counting down.
CCACTTCCTGCCTCTGGTGGCCATTAGTAATAGACGAGACATTATAAGGTTGGACTGAGGAAGGCTCAGGAAACAGAGTGGCAGTTACGGAGGAGCTGGGTCTTATGCTGACAGAGCAGGAGCAATCTGGGAGGAACAGCCCGGAAGTTCAGCCCTTCAATGAAAACATTTCATTAGTTGCTACAAAGTGTGGTGAAATAATTTTTGGGGAACTGGGTTATGTTCGAAATGTATGTTTACATTGATTGACTTTCTACCTGCTCTAATGAGAAGAACTAGCTCCCTTTAATATTTTGAAGTATGTTATTTGTTGAGTTTTCACTTTGGCTGTTTGTCCTAAATAGGCAGGTAAGAAAGTCATGGCATGAGTTTATGCTTGAGGTTGGAGAGAGCTGGTTAGGAGGCTGGAGTGCCATAATTTTGGCATTTCACTACTCTAAGTAGGCTGAAACAATGATCTCCTATGTTGTTCAAGCAACAGCAAATGTGGATTAGACCATGTGTGGTGTAACATCATTAGTGCATACATAGTGCTTAATGGCTTTCTAAATGTGATACTATTCATAACCAATCTGCTCTCCAACCACACCACTCTTTTTAATGTTTTATAATGAAAACAAAAGACTAAAGAGAAGACTTGTTTGTCGTTATTTGGAGGGGGGGGGGTTCTAAGTTATTTTAACATTAGTAGCAAATATTTTGCATCAAGGAAGCCTTTGCTGAAGACCTAATACCCTTTTTCTAATGAAAAAAAAAAGGTCTCAAAGTCTTAAAAAAAAAAAAGCTTTATTTCAGAATTTTCTTGAAATATTTTTATTATGATGCAGAATACAGTGGCACTGTTTTTAGCTGCAGAGACTCACAAAACAAGGTAGCATGTTATGATTACTGGTTCTGACCTTGCATAGCTTGTTTGGTATAAGCTATTAAGGCTGAACATTGAAAAGCTGAATGACACTTTGGCAATGTATGGAGTTATGTAGATCTATCACAGTGTGACAGGCTGGCATTGCACTGCAGTATTGTTCTCATGATGTTTCATAACCAAATCATAGTCTGCTAACCTTGTTCATCTACTTTACTCTGCTACCAGATTCGGGATGTGGCTTTTAGATTCATACCTTTTGTTTCCATTTTTTCCCTTTGCTTCCCTGTTAGGCTGTATGTGCTTGTTTGACTTTTGCTGCTCTGCACATAGTGAAGGACTTCTATGAATATCTTTCAACTGAAAGTACAGAGCTCACCTAAACTATTGCAAAAGCTTTTTGACAGGGGTGAGTGCATGTTGCTATCCTATACCACACTGATAGTAGACATAAATTTAAAGGTGCTGATGCCTGAAGTTGATTAGAAGCCATGATTTTTGTCATGGCTTCTTGTTCCTCTTTAATCTTTTAGATTTATATCAACCTTTTGATCAGATACTTCTGCTGCCGGGCTATATGAATGAAGATTCTCTAACTTCTCATAGGATGTGGTTTAAAATTGAGTAAATTATACTCATGATGCTAGCCTTAATTATTAGCCATGTCTTTTTTAGACTGAAGTCTCTTGTATTGTATCTCAACTATGCGAATGTCCTAAGCCAGGTCTATTTCATATTCAGACAAAATACATAGTACCTGTTAGAAAATACATTCTTTGGAGTATAAAATGGGAAAATTCCCAGCTAGCCAATTAATATTGCTTTGTCTAAAGGGTCAAAATACATATGAGTACAACTAACAGCAAGGGGATATTGAATTATTAATAAGGGAATATTTATTGGACAAGAGAGGATTGTAAGCAAGTAGTAAGGGATTTGCTCTTAATTGATTCTAGAGAACCTTTTAATATATATTAAATATTCTAAACAATTTTATTCATCTGCAAGCCAATGCTATGACCTGGAAAGGTCTGCTGTATGAGTCTCTACATGAGGTTAGAGTAGAACAGTGCCTCTGCTCTGGCTGTGAAACTCTTTGCTTGTAAGGGCAAATGGACTTGGGATGTGTATTGGGTGTGAGGTGTAGAAATAGGAAGTGCAAAACAAAGTTTGGGAAAACTTCAGTTAAATAATCCCACAACTGGGAATGACAACGGTTCTTTAAATCTTTAACTCCAGGTTCTCTCAACTACTCAAACAATTGGCTTAATAAACCACCAAGTTAGCAATAAATTATTCTAGTGTAGTTTAGCTGAAAAAAAAATCAGGGAAACCATTAGGAGCATTATAAAAGCAAATCACTCTTGCATACTCTTTTCTTATAGCTATTCTGTTACATTAATCTTGCATATGCGGAATATCACAGGAATAAAAATGGAATTTTTTTTTTTAGATGACTCATGCTGTTTAATGTATCATCTAGTACTTTCTTAAATAATCCTAGGGGTTAGATGACATCTTTTCTCTGGGAAGATTACTTCACATCCAGAAGCTTTCATTGTAAGGAAGTATTCTTTGGATAATTAATCTCAGTTTTTCTCTACCTTAAAGAAAAACTTTTTGCAAACACTTTTAATCTGGAGAGAAGCAACTCAAAATAGTAGCTTGATTCCACCTCATTTGCTAATTGGACTAAACTTTAAGGAGACTACTTGTTTGTTTTCTGTTTTAATCTACCATTTGTGTCTTGTGAAGATGTAATTCAGTACTCAATAATAAATTGTGGAAAGTACATAAATTTTACTGAGAATGAATCAATGGTTTGTCACATTTTCCCTTTATCATGTACAACTGAGTCATTGTGGTGCTGCAAATCGTATTTGCCTTCCAAAGTTGTTTGCAGTATAGAAGCAGCACATGGGTGAAATGGCTTAATTAGTCAAAGATATTCAAGGTAAAGCTTACAAAGGATCTAATTGTGCTCTGTTGGAATTAAAAAAAAAAGAGAAAGGAAAAATTGGAAGCTGTTGGCTTCACTGCTGTTATTTGGCATTTTATTTTGTCTCCGCAGCTCTATCACACTCTGCCCAGCTGCTGAGGTTCTGTTTCAGTCACTGTTGAGATGACTGAAACAACTTTTTTTTTAACATTTAGTATAAAGAACGTAATTCAGGCAGTACCTCACATAAATGTTTGCACAGAGCTCAAAATGCCTGATGTACCAACTAGGAATCTGGCATAAAAAAGTGCACATTTTTAATTTGAAGCAGATCAAGTTAACATTGTGCCATGTCTACAGACCTACTTCAGACAGCCCTGTACAATGAAGTATGAGTGACTCTGCTGCTGACAGTTGAAAACACCGCTCTGATATTTTATTATTTATTTTCCCAAACCACAGAATGTGACACATCACACGCTGCACAACCAATTTTGGTGATGTGATTTAAACCGAACCTATAGGTGATGTTTACCACTTTCTAATGCTTAATTTAAAAGAAAATTTCTGATTGATTCTTCGCAACTTTTCTGCAGCCATGTGCTCCAGTTCTGGTTATAATCTAATGTATGACAAACTTAGAACCAGATAGAAGTTTGTGAAGTCAAAAAATCTTGCCCACTGTGATTTGGACATTGCAGATGATGTGGTCACAATGAATCAGTACTCAGGAACCCTGATATCCTTGCATTGTCTTTATGGTGTTGCCAATATTTCTGATGTTTTGAGAAAGCTAAACTGAATATTGTGTAAGCCTGAGATGTACTGCAGTATAGGATTAAAACCACATGAATTTCATTTCGAATTACTGACCTTAATAAGCCTTAAATCATGCAGTACTGCAGGACTTGCATCTGTGATTTTTGTTCTTTGCCCTTTACCATGTGAAAACATTTTTTGAGAATCTCCAGGGACAAAAAATTAGGGTCGATTTGGAATTACCAGATGCCCTCTCCTGGGTGATGCATTCCCTCTGAGGGCCATTTGGCACAAATATGCTTCCCTCTTCTTATTGGAAATACACTCGCAGATCACTTTCTACACCCGCAAGCTGACAGACTCTGAATAGAGATGAGAGGAAGTTGACAAATAAGTTGAAGAGAAGAGTAGGTAGGAGCTCTCTATTACATCTCATGGCTATGTTTTTTTATTTTATTTTTTCATTTTGTAAGCTGCAGAATGATGTCTCCATGGGAATAAGAATTTGATTGTTGCCAGTATCTTGCATAGCTATTTTGCATTAAATCTGTAACAATAAATATATGTAATTAGCAATTTACGTGTATGTAAAGTGTGTCAATTTTCAGAAAAGATTATGTCAGGCAGAATATAATAGGAATAGGATCTGCACTTCAAAAAGAGGAATAATTTCATCTAATTGGAGGCAATGGTGACCCATACAGAGAAGAAGGTATCTGATTACATCCATAAATGTCAAATGTAACATGGTAGGGTATCAACTTTCTGACAGATTTTCATTACTCAGGAAGGTGAATGGTATTGCAGGAATATTTGTGTGAGAAATACTTATGCCAGTCCCTCCAACAGTTTAGGTATTCCTTGCATGCTTTAAAGAATCTGATTTATTGTGAACTAGAGGGTGGCATCCTGTTGTAGCTCAACAATCTTGTGCAATATTTATAACTGTCATTCACTTTTCCATATTAATGCTTTTTTAATTTATCCTGATAAACTTCTCCAGTGTTTACACAGTACTCTCATTAATGTTTAGAATGCTCTTATATATGTTAACTACTTCCAAAGCCTTTTGTTGCTATCTTCCACACCAATGATTAACAAGATCATAAACAAATAAAGGCCTAAAGAGCAACTATGAATGTTGTTCTGAAACTCAGGGGCTTGCTAGAACTCCCTTTCTTGCTATTTAATGCTTTTTTTTGTTTGTTTGTTTGCAATTTATATTTGGCAATGGGCATTGAATGTGCATGTTATATTTCTTCAGAATGGCATTTACATTTTAAGAACTTGGCATTCTGGACTGAGTGGAAAAGCATAGAGTGCCTGTGGACATCTTTTGGCTATAGCAGTGTTCTATCCCTACATATTGGGAATAAGTAACAAGTATGATGTGCTAAACTTGAACTAATCTATATAAAACATAGCAGCTTTTGCAATTAAATACAGTGGCAAAGTAAATGATCTTTAGTGCTATATACTGGTGATTGTGGGTGGCTAGTAGTGGCTTATGAACAATTGGTGTCAGTAATTAATAATGAATAACAAACAGCAATTAATTTCTGGTGGGAATCAATGATGATTAATCCATGACTGATTGTTGCTGGACTGTGGTCAGTAATTGCTTGAAACTGATTCACAAATGATCAGTTTGTGGGAACATTCTGGGAGTGTTTCAGTGATAGATGGTTGTTGCCATACACTGACTGATTGCCAGAGAGTGTCCTTGTACCATTGACAGGGATTATTAGAGATTGTTGTTGACTTTCAGAGGTAGATTGTGCAAAATACCTGCTAATAAGCATAAGCAAACAGCTGGGTAGAAGACCAAACTGCAAAAGGGCAGAAAAGCAGACATAGTCCAGCTGTCTACTTTGTGGGGTTCTCTGTCAAGCAATGCCAGGCTTCTTGCTTTAGAAGTAGGAGTCAGCTTGGATGGGTAGGCATCAACTGCTGTGGGAGCGGAAGGGAAGCATCTTCCTCAAAAAAAACCCAACAACAAACAAACAAACAAAAGAAAAACCAACTAAGATCTCTCACATATTTTCTGTTTGCAAAAAGAACAGTGAACCTCCTCTTGCTTAGGGCCAGTTTCTAACTCTATCCTTTGTCCTTTTCATGTGCTCATTTCAGGGTGACATACTTCAAATTTTGTTGTGCTGCTAAGTAGTCCTGAGCTGGATCTGCTGATATAATTTCGTAGAATCCTAGAATGGTTTGGGTTGGAAGGGACCTTTGAAGGTCATCTAGTCCAACCCCCCTGCAAGGAGCAGGGACATCTCCAACCAGATCAGGTTGCTCAGAGTCTCATCCAAACTGGCCTTGAATGTCTCCAGGGACGGGGCATCCACCACCTCTCTGGGCAACATGTTCCAGTGTTTCACCGCCCTCATTGTAAAAAATTTCTTCCTTATATCTAGACGAATCTACCCTCTTTTAGTTTAAAACCATTATCCTTTCTCATATCGCAATAAGCCCTGGTAAAATGTCTGTCCCCATCTTTCTCGTAAGTCCTCTCCAAGTACTGAAAGGCTGCAATAAGATCTCCCTGGAGCCTTCTCTTTGCCAGGCTGAACAGCCCCAACTCTCTCAGCCCTTCTTCATAGGAGAGGTGTTCCATCCCTCTATCACTTTTGAGACCCTCCTCTGGACCTGCTCCAACAGGTCCATGTCCTTCTTATGTTGGAGGCTCCGGAGCTGGACGCAGTAGTCCAGGTGGGGTTTCACTAGAGTGGAGTAGAATTACCTCACTTGACCTGCTGGCCATGCTTTCTGGGCTGCGAGTGCACATTTCTGGCTCTTGTTGAGCTTTTCATCCACCAGTACCCCCAAGTCCTTCTCTGGAGGGCTGCTCTCAATCCCTTCATTCCCCAGCCTGTATTGATACTGGGGGTTACCCTGACTCAGGTACAGGACCCTGCACTTGGCCTTGTTGAACCTCATGAAGTTCACATGGGCCCACTTCTTCAGCTTGTCTAGGTCCCTCTGGATGGCATCCCATCCCTCAGGCGTGTCAGCTGCGCCATTCAGCTTGGTGTCATTTGCAGACTTGCTGAGAGTGCACTCAATCCCACTGTTTCTCATTGAAGAAGATACTAAACAGTACTGGTCCCAATATGGACCCCTGAGAAAGACCACTTGTCACTGATCTCCACCTGGACATTGAGCTGTTGACCACTACTTTCTGGATGCCACCATCCAGCCAATTCCTTATCCACCGAACAGTCCACCCATCAAATCCATATGTCTCCAATTTAGAGAGAAGGGGGGGACCATGTCAAAGGCCTTACAGAGGTCTGAATAGGTGACATCTGTAGCTCTTCCCTTGTCCAGTGATGCAGTCACTGCATCATAGAAGGCCACTAGGTTTGTCAGGCAAGGCTTGCCCTTAGTGAAGCTCTGCTGACTGTCTCCAATCACCTCCGTATCCTCCATGTGCCTCCATTTAGTAAATTAAAAGTAATTAGTAGAGTTAACTAACAATGATGAAATCACTGATTGTCTTACATTTATGGAAGTGATCCAGCTAGTCTTAGATTTTTTTGGGGAAGGCTCTCAAAAAATTGGGGGACAGATTTAAAAAAGAATTTAGGAACCAACTCTTGGTTCTTCCTACTTAGACTGTTAGTCAGGTGCTGCCTGCTGACTAGTTGTTAAAGCTTTGTGTCAGCATATTATTTTGTCCCCTAATATAAACCAAAAGCTTCAACCAAGAGATAGGAAGGAGGTGGGCTGAGGAGGAGTGAAGTCTCACAAGAGTGAGATTTCAAATGAAAAGTCACCGTGACAGCAATATCAGGGCTTGCAGGTGCGAGGCCGTGAGAATAATAGCAAGAGAATAGCAGTATGAGAACAACAGAGGAACACTGCTACAGAGGCTCTGGAAAAACACTGCCGCAGCAGCTGAGGTGAAAGGCTTCAGAGCTGCGAGTGAGAGGCAAGCTACAGAACTGCAAATAGATGACCTTTACCATTATAAAAGCTAAGACTCCTAAGGCACTGTGAAAGAAAGCTTGTGGTTTTAAGGCTATTTCTTCATTGTGACTGCTTATTACCTCTGCCTAAGCAGCCAAAATACACTTGACTGACCAGCCTTTGAGGACAAGGTACCATTCAAATTGCTCTTTCTGTCCTCATTTGCCTGAGTGCATATCCCATAGTTCTTTGAGATTTTTGAGGGCTTTTTTTTTTTCTCCCAGCTGTTCTTAACTTGCCTGTTGCCAGGGAAAATATTTGGAAAGGCATTGAAAGTCTATCAGAATTTCAAGGGTATTTTGCATGCTCCTTTACTCCAGAGCAGGTAGATAACAGATAAAGTTAAAAATAAACAACAAAGAGCCACTCTCTAATCCTTATGCATATCTGACAAGCCATCGAGAGATTAAAGTACTTTCAAACTTGAATATTGGGATGGCTTGGGATGAAATCCAGGAAGAGTTGAAAACAGGATCAGCAGAGAAGATATACCTTAAGTCACTTCTTAAAAGGAGCATAATATATCAAAGTGCTGAACTCAAAATGGAATTTAGATAGGTTTTAGGAATCTAAGCCCAAGAGCCTGAGTCCACAGACCTGCCTAACAGCTTAAGTGAGAGAGCTTGTTGATTTCTCAGTTTTCACCAGTAAAGTTGATTTTTCAAATAGTTTGATTTTTAAAAAGCAGACATGGTGGCTCAGGGGTACTATTTTCAGTTCACGATTGGGAACATGTTATCCTGACGAGCTTCCTTTTGAGGGGAGGGAAGCCCTCGCAGAGTTCTAATGGAGTTACTTTGGCACTTCTTAGTAGAACCTACAGATACAGCAGCAGAATCAGAAGCTGAATACTGCACTTGTAAGAATGCAGTCACAAAAACAAAACAAAGATTTGATTATTCACAGCCCACAATCTGTTGCCCATGGACTTAGAAGAACAGAATGGGGCTAGCTGGCCTCTATAGATATTTTGCTTCTCAGTGAATCCATTAGTGTTCAGATTACTAAAATGTAGACAATAATTTTTCTGCCCTTCTATTGTTTGGGGAGAAATAATCATTTGTGACAGGCTGTAGTTTGAAATGTATGAATTCAGAACTTCTGAGATGCAGATTTCAAGCATCTCACTCTTTGCAACCAACACATACGGAAGATGGTAGCTACATCCCAAAGCTGTATTTGTGCACAAACAGTCATGGTTCTCAGTTCAAAGAAACAACAGAATCTCTTTTCAGGGTCCAAAAAAATCTGAACTGCCACATTACCATATCTATCAAAATGGTTCTGCTACTTGTTTGGTAAAGCAGGGTTATCCTTCGAGGAGTTCTGAACTAGCAGCTACATTTGTTTTGGGGATATCATCATCTGAATGTCTTCCTTGGAAAAATTCTCCAGACTTACAGGAGGAAACTAGATGTGGACAGGAATAGTGTTAAAAATATTTATGTAAAACTGTCTATCTACAGTGGATGTCAGGCCAGATGTGGGAGCTGGGAAGTTTCCAGGCTGAAGTTATGCTGCTAAGCAGAAATAGATGTTCACTTAGGAATACTTGAATTTTCTTTATTTTAATAAGGGCCTTATTTTCAAATTTAGAATATGGTTTATTTCAGCCTTCCATATCATTGCCAAGTGTCTCATCTCATTTTGTCATTTTCGTTCTAACAAACACAGCACAGCCTATGCATTTCACTCAATCTGAATCACACATGGGAAAAACTGGTTAGGAGAGGTTGTGGAAGGAAAACATGAGTAGGAAAGTAAGTTCTAAAGAGTCTGAAAGATATAGGTTCATAGATAGAAGTAATTACGGGAAACAGATTATTTTCAGGATCAAAGTGCAGAGGGGTAAAAATTGTGAAACCCTATGTGGGAGAGGAAAGGAAGCAGCTCAGTGTCAGAGTTGGAAGTTGTAACAGTTGAGCTGAATATAGAGCAAGAACATCAGCATTACCTGTCCTGTCTCCTTTGCCTGAGCAGTTCCAGACCTCCATTGGATCAAACATTTCTGTTCAAGAAGTTGTAATTATCTCCCTCCAGAGCCTGAATCCTGTAAGATCAGCATGTCATGCTACTAAAAGGCAGGGAGAATTTTTCCTTTCACTGACCCTTCAGCTGCCATAATACTCTAGCATCTAATTAGAATCTATAATCTGATAAATATCAATAATATCTGCAGGTATTTTCATCTTTTACCAGGTATCTTCCCCAACTACTCCCCTCAATCATTTTAGCTTAATTTTAGCTATGATTTGGAGCAAGTCCTGGCTTCTGTTTCTACCTAGTGTAGTTGGTGGCTATGTCTTTATGTTGCCAGGATCCATTACACACCTATGGTAACAGGAGATTGGCTGTGTTCAGAGGAACACAGGAAAAACAAAAGCTTTGTTGGTTTTTTTTGGATTTTTTTGTTTTTTTTTTTTTTACTTTGAACTTTAACAGCGTATCCATTTTGAGAAGATCCCTTTGTTTTGTCACCTTCAGCTAAGGAAGAAGTGGCATAAAACATCCCCGATGTATCATTGCCAGTTTAGTCAATGTCTTTTTCTTCCTTTGTGCTCTACCTCTGAATAATTAAATTATTTTCACAGCTTGATTTGTGTGAATTTTCCTTTTTACAGCATCTGGAATTTATCAATAGCTTGAGTGAAAAGCTATTGATAAATTCACCTCTTCTGCTTTCCTGAAAATTCTTGGGTTTGGGGATTGTTTTACTCATATTTCCTGCCCTTATCAGAGGACATCTGCTGTGACTATATCCCTTTCCAATCAATTTAATATCTTATCAACTTCTTGGGCATGATTTTTAAGTATCTTAAAATATGCCACCTACATCCTCTAAGCAATATTGCTACCTTTTTATTTGAAAAAGTAAACCCATAGGAAAATATTTTTGAGCATTTTGATTTAATATAAACCAAGCAGGATAATTTACAAAACAATCTCTGGAGGTGCATAAGCAAAACTTCATTAATCATAACCACTGCCACAGCAGACTACAAAACTCCAGTACAAATATTTGCACTTCTGTCACAGCCACTTATCTGATTTACACCAAATGCTGACAGATTTTCAAGACAATCACATTAAGTATTAATCAAGCTTGAAAGATGCAGCTGAGTAACCGCATACTAAAGAGACATTCATCTCCAAAGACAATTGCCCGATCCAAATACTCAGCTTCCTATTGCCCTGAAAAATGTTTCAAATCTCTTTCAATCCCATGCTGTTTCCTTGAATCTCTTTGCATCTTTCTGATGTATGTTCCCAAAGCTTCAAATATCCCATTCCCTGTGAAATGATTAAATACACAGAACAGAGCTTCTGTCTCAATGGTTTCACTTCACTTAATAAGAACAGTAGCAGAATAAACCAGCCGAATGTGTTTTATTTAAACATTTCTCTGCCCCTGTGTACAACACTGATCATATTTTCACCTACATGTTCTCTTTCTCCCATGACAGCATACATCTTTTTTCTTTTTTGTGCTTCTATAGCCTCTCTTCTCCATTCTTAACTTTGGGGTTTTTTTCATAGCACCTGTTAGACTGAGATCAACTTTATATAAGCTCTGCTGCTACACAAACTCTTCTTCAAGTCCCCGTTTAATGTTTTTCCATGATGCCTTCCCACACTATTTCCAGTGATTTCACCCTAACTCTTGTTGTGTTTGTATTATTGCCTGACTTTCTTTTTCTCTAGTACCAGTGCTGTTTGCAAAGCAATCAGCAGGTGCTTCTTTATTCCATTACCAACTGTATTATCTCAATTACTGCATCTGTTCTGCTCTATCAGATTGCTACCAAAGACTGCATTAGTGGCAGCCTTCTGTGCTGCTCCCTCAGGCTCTGTCTGGGCCTGTATCCCACAAAGCTCAGTTGCCAGTATCCATTCTGACGGACTTTGGCCTGCTCGAACGCCTTCATGGTGCAGGATGGCTCTTCTGCTTTGCAAATGCTGAGGCCTGAGTGCACTGATGTGCTTTTTGCCATCATTTTCCCCACAGCTGACTGAATTTCTAGATGCTATATCCTCTGAGAGTTCATAATTGTTGAAAGATATGGCATAGGCCACTAGTTAGGATTTTGTGTGTGCGTAGGTGGAGTAGAATTAAATCAGGAGACAAAATGTGTTATAAAGCTTGATCATGAAAAGAGCTGAAATTTGCTGCCATTGTAAAAACCTTTCCTCAGTTTCAGATTCACATAGTCTGTAGGCAATGAACAGGCCCTTACAGTTTCCAGCGAACATTTCCTTGGCCACACAGGGCACAATGCAGGGAAAGTAATTCTGTGCTTCTGTCTATCATGAAATACTCTGAAACAACACATTTGGAGGGGACCCAGTCATTCACTAGCAGGGCTCTATACAAAGGAAGAAATATACAACATCCAGAGGGACCTTTCCAGTCACAATCCTCTAGAGAAGTCTCCTGGTTTAACCATGCGAATGTGCCAATAGCATTTGGTTCTAAAACTATACCCAACCTAATCAAAAAAGAGAAATAACTCTACATCCTTCTGGACTGGCCTGGAAATCAAGACGTGAATGCTATCAGTGCAAGCATCTCAGTCAGGGTAAGACTTGAAGAGAGTTTGTTCCTGAGATATTCCAAGACAGCCTGTTTCTGGCTCATCCAGCTTTCTAGATGTACTTCGCATCCTGGTCCAAAAAGCTCTCCTTTGCTATGAAAGACTGGCCCAGCTGACTAATTGAATCACAGGCAGAAGCTAGGCCAGGTTTTGCTTCTGAAATATTACTGTGCCATCCTTGGGTGATGCAATCTGTTCTGATTTGTATTTGTGCATGCACCAGACTCTGGCCTGAACATAAAATTTCCTCTATATGATTCCGTTCTCCATCTTGTCACTCAGCAAGGTGTCGACCTTGCAGATGTCATGGGGTGAGAGCGCAGAGGGAGGAGCAGATGGGCAGAGAATGGATGGAACTGAGCACTGTGGAAGAACAGCCAATGTGTCAAAATAAATGATTCCTAGCCAAAGACCAGCTCCTCTTTGTATTTTTTTCCACCTATGTGCCTCTATGCCTACACAGATCTTCTGATGCCTGTTCAAAAACCTGCAGCTGGCTGGTAACCTCTCCCAGCTGGTGGCAAAGGGAAGCCAAATGTGCAGACAGTGCCATCAGGGGTTGCCTATGGTAAAGATGGCATCAGATGCAAGTCAGAGTGCTACAGGGAGAGCATGGGTGCTATGGCTCTGCTGGCCTGCTGATATGGTTGTCTCAGTATTTGTGACTTGTACAGTGATGTGTGTGGGGGAATTGCTGGGCATGCACAGCTATGTTGGTGAAAGTTGTGTGGAACAGATGAGCTGAACTGGGACTGCACTCTGAGGGGAACTTCTGGAGGTGGATTATTCAGACTGACCTTGTAATTATAGTCTTGGCCAAACTTGAGATTCTGGACTTCTGGCTCTAATACATACCTCTATTTAGACTACATGAAGAGTAAGAAGAATTGTATAAATTGAATAAGGCTGTCTGTCCCACTGATTTCAGTAGGATTGCTACTGAATTAAGTTATGCCTGGGCATGAGAAATAAGCCCTTTATTATATACTTATCATACTTTTTACAAATCCTTAAAGTAATATATAAACAATGAATAGTACACGCCTCTTAATTCTATACTGTGCAGAGGACACGTGTCATAGTTCAGCCCCGATCGGGACCAGACTACGCAGTCTCTCTCCCACTCTCCCCACCCTCCAAGAGAATAGGTGAAGAATTGGTAAACAAAAGAAACCAGGAAAAAAAAAAAACAAAACCAAAAAAACACGAAAAAACACACATGAATTGAGATTGAATAAAAAGTAAATTTAACAGCAATAAAAAAAAAAAAACCACAGTGATGGAATACAAGTACAGTATAATGGTTTACAACAAATCTCCACCCCTAGTTTCTTCCAAGTAGTAGGAGGCTTCCTTCAACACCCTCCTCACTTATATACTGAGCATGATGTCAGATGGGATGCAATAGCCTTTGGCTAATTTGGGTAAATTAACCCCGGCTGTTAGCTAATTAGTTAATTATCCCAGCCATAGGGGCTACCAGCTTCAGTTCTCCACCCAGCTCAGGTGAATATTAACTCTATCCTAGCCAGAACCAGGATAACACGTCATTGGGAATTACAGTACCTGGGAAAGACAAGAGAGATTGGACTATCAGATTTAAAAATCTGGAACAGTAGCTTGGACATCAAAGACCAAAGTTAGAAAGAGGTGCACTGGGTTCTCACAGGAAGTTATGTATTATGGGAACACAAAGAGGTCAGCGCTCATTCCAAGTGAGTTACTGTGTGCATGCCTTTAGTCATCCTGAAGCTGTCCTTCTCTTGCATGTGCTTTTGCGCCATGTTTCAATGCTGCCCTTTTGCTGTTGGGATGAATATATGTATATCTCAGGGACAAAATACCAATATTTGTTACCTGATGAGATGGTTATACCACCAAGGTTAGCTATTGTTGAACACTTTCCACCGTAACACTTAATGATCACTGTAGTTCAGATTGAAAGCTTTCATTTTATTTTCTATCTCAGGCTGATGTGTGTTTTATAAAGTCTGAGTGGGGAATGTTGCAATTGATTTTTAAAAGCAAGACTTGTTGGGAAGAGCCAGTTTACTTGTGAGAATGTTTTTTTGGAAAGACTTGCTCAAATTGGTCTGGTTTTCTGTACTTTCTCCAGGGCTGCCTATTCATGCACTGTTTTGCTGTCCATTTTTCATGGTTGGTTCATAGAGCTTAATAGCCTACTAAATCTGATCCCCAATTGAATTGTTCAAAAACTAGTCTCTTCAGACCTCCAGAGGTAAAACGTCCTGTTCTGGTTCTAGTAAGATTCAGTATTACTTTCTAGCAGAATATGATTTTTCTACACTAGAAGCATACTCGCATTGTAAAGCTAGAAAAATTATATTTTATTTCTGAAAACAGAGTTGAGTTAATAATAGGCTTGTTGTGGAATCGTAATCCATGGGAAATGTTTTCTACTGCTGGTTCACATGAAAAAGCATAAAGGCAGTATCCAAACAACTGAAAGCTAAGAGGAGATTCTTTAAAATAGGAGTGTGAATCATGATAATTTGTTTTAAGAGAATTAGGGAGATTTTAAATTTTTCTTCATCTTTCCCAGGAGAGAAAATGGGAGAAGTTTTATTGTAAGAATAAATGCAGTTAAAAATAATTAAAGCAGATCTTACCACATTTCCTCTCATACATATGCAGAGAGAGAGATCAGTATTTGCTTTAATTATCACCACCAAAGTAATTACACCATTTGACAAGGTCAATTAAAAATAATTTAATAACACTGTCCCCTATTAGAATGGGGATATTGCACAGGTAACAGCACCTTAAAAGGATTCACCAGTGTTTCTCAGTCTGTTTCAGATGGTAAGTAGTAATTATATTCCAGCCTACAAATACATCAGCTTTAATGTATTTGACAGGTAAATCAATATAGAGCGAAAAAGTTAAAGACTGAATCTTACATACTTTTGAATCTGCTCCTAAATCTAGATTTAATTTTTTTTTTTATCTGAAAATTCTTGTTCAGTTGTTGCCTAACTGTGTGAAACCTACAGTTCTTTAGGAGCCTCCCCATTAGGACTGAAAGGTCTCTAGGGACCTGCAGCAGTGCTTCTTATGCATGCTAAGACTGTTCACAGTCTGAGTACCTTTTTTTTTTTTTTTTTTGTAAGTCTTGCTGAGAAATGAAAAATGAAGTAGAGAAGGAATGTATCTGCAGTGGACCCAATGCAACAGGTGTGATCTACTTCCTCAGCCTCAGGGAGTCTAAAACACATGACTTCAGGAAGTGCCCTCCCTGATGCACTAAAGACGATTCATGAGGCTGAAGGCAGGCTGCACTCCTCCTCAAGTCACGCCTTGGTGCAGAGCTCACCTTAAGATTATGGGGAGCGGAAGGAGAGCGCAAGAGGGTGTGTGCTCAGCCAGTGTGCTCACTCCTCTAGAAGGGTAGGAGTGTTGGGTTCTTACTGCCAAGCTTGTTTCTGTATTTTATTATTATCCAGTCAGTGCATAATTATGTAAATAGTCCTTGAGCTGTGAACCTGAACACTCACCTCCCTGGAATGTATCTCAGCTATGAGTCTCCAGCGTTATGAATTCCTGATACAGTAATCTTTTAAATTCTGTTATGCTCTGTGACAGCTTCCCAGAGGATGGTAGCAGGCACTACCACCATGAGGAGCAAAGAGTCTGCTGATCAATTGTTGCATCAGGAGATATAACATGGATTTTAACCTCCTCAAAAGAAAAAGATCTGCACCTGCCAACTCCTGCTGAGTGCCAGGCTATTACATGAAGTGCAGCTGCCATCTCCTCCTTCATTTGATAGATTTTAGAAGATAGTGAGCTGTGGTTACAAAATGTAGTTGTCATGAGTCTGATCTTCTCAAAGTACAACAGCTGTACTGGGAACATTTACTGCAATTAGGCAGAGAAACACCTAGTTTCCTTTTTCTTAATTGGCCATGGTCATGTGCTAGACAGCAAGCTGATCTGTTCTGTGTGCAAAATACCAGCAAGGCTAAAGCTGAGCCAAAGAAGTCGCCATTATCTATGCTCATCTTTACCCACTCCTTCTGCTCATGGCAATTATTTACTCAACCTAGTTGCCAACAACCTATTTGCTTCTCAGCCTAGTTCTGTGAAAACGGCCCTGATTAATTTATACACTTCTAATAGTAAAGGTTTACCATGGCCCCCTTTCCTTTGCCAGAACAGGGTTGAGGAGCAGCCATCCACGTGTGTCTGAGAAGCCACAGGCATCAGGGACTTCTGGTGCTTCTAGTATTAATCTGATTAGAAGTTTTCACTGGTGGATTTTTTAATCTGAGCACCTGAAATCTGTTAGTTAAGTCTTATAATTTAAGTATATAATGGGTTTCTCAGCTTTTTAAAAGCTAAGCAAAGATGTGGCTAATTACTTAACTCTGTTCCAACAGTAGGGAAATGACTGGGCACTGCATCTGTAGCTTACAAATGGGGACAAGAAGAATGTTCCTTTAATCTACTCATTCTAAAATGCTAAATGTAAAGAAACAACATGTACTCTCTAACTGATGAACGCTTCAGCAGGCTGAGTGGTTGCATATTACAGTATACAGACATTGCAGGCACCTCTGACATCAGGGCTATACACTAAAGGAGAATGTCTACTGCCCGCATTTTGTCTGCATACAATTATGGTACTTGTCTTGGTCTGTCTTTTTCCATTTAAATCCTACTGTTCAGGAACTTTCATATTAAGGTGCTGCGACTTAGAATATGATACTTCTTAAACTTACCTAAGCACCTCTATATTATTGACTTCAGAAGATGCTTTTCTCTCCCTCCTCCTAACGTAAAACTTGCACATAGTGCTTAATTGAAGGAAGGACATTTGCCATTTTGTGTCATTAGTGTGATTGGCTCAAGGGGAGACATCCAATGAAAAGTTATTGTCTCAGTCATGTGCCACAACCGTGACAATGAAAAGAATATGCATTTTAATGTGACTAGTTTTATTTTGTCTCAACTGCTGTTCTTATTCTTAATTTCAATAGCATTTTCTTAAAACTTTTTATTAGCGATGTAATCGAATTACCCGTTATATTACAAAACATCTACACGAGGGGGGGCTGTTACACACGAACGGAGGTTCCTCACGGCGCCTCTGCTGGACAAATCTATTATAATAAATTCCAAAAATGGGCAGCAGATGTCAGCTCTCCAGCTCCGATTAAAAGAAGATCCTTAAAATTCTGTCTTAGTTCAGAGATTCCCTGCTTTTCCCGAACCAATTATTTCATTTTGTTTCCCTGAGTATCATCGGGAAGAAAATTCCTAATGGTGAGATACAGAAGTCTTTTGCTGAGCCAATAAACTTAAGGGAACTGTATGCAGGCTTATTTCTAGAGGGGATTATGTTGTTTATGTGTGTAAGGGTTGTGTAATGGAGAATGTTACTTCATATAATTGGTTGTAGAACTAAAGAACTCCCCTGAAGTTACAGCTCTTTCTGTCTAAATCCAAACTGAATAGAGTTTAGAAAATTATAATTATGTCCCCTTTCAGTCACTGCCTTAATCCTCTCTTTAACAAGTGAGCAATTACAACGTCACAGTGGAATCCTGTAGCAGTAATTCATAGACTTCATGTTAGCCAAAGAGTATGGCTAACAAATACTGTCACTGGCTACCCATAAAAGGCTTTGTGTGCATTAACTGGATGTTTATACAAACAACAATCTGAATTTTTTTCACAAGCAATGCTATTAAATTTCTGTAGTCTGGTTACCAACAGACAGGGACAGAAGGAAGTAATGTGGATTTAAGAAGACCTAGCCTCATGCTCTCTCCTTCTCTCATCTCTGAAAAAATCCTCTAACCAACCCACAGAACAGGAAATACCCTGTGGAATTAATTTGAATTAAGGACTACAATGTGTCCTCATTTTGATCCAGGCAACCAAGTTAAAATCAAATTAACAAAGAGCAAAATTAGGCCCCAAATGTTCTTTGAGTATTTTTTTAATTAACTCTGTTTTCATTGTTTTTTGCAGCTGCTCTATACCTTCAGGTTCTAAGTAGAACTGGAGGCAAAGAACTGAAACTGAAAGAAAGTTCTTCTTATGTAAGACACAGTAATCTTGCTCATTTTTCTCTCCTAGGATTTACAGTTACAAATATGTATGCTGATGGGGGACAAGAGGAGACAGGGGAGAGGAGGATTGAATACCTCTTTAAAATTTGACATGTATTTCAGAATTCAACACTTTATAATGCAGTCATAAATCTGTGTAGAAACTTCATGTGAAAGGCTATTTTTCCAGTATTTCTTTTTTTCCCCACACATTTTCCATCCACCAACAGAATGGGGAGGGTAAGTACAGAGGAGTACGTTAGTGCTACTGAGAGAGGTACTGTGTACAGACTAAGTGTTAGTATTCCTAAATTCAAATCCTGGAAGGAGGTGTTCATCTCCTCGTACTATTGTCCAAAAAATCAGTAAAGTGAGTAGCAGAACCAGCAGACAACCCTTGATAAGTGATAAGTCCTTTATCTCTAGGTCATAGTAGAAATAATTTTAAACGGGATGTTCATATTTTTATGTCAAAAATACACAGAGAACTCTATTCACACAGCCACTTGATTGTCCCCCGGACAAGCGATAGGCAATGCTGTGTTGCTGTTCTCATTTTATGGGTGCTGAAAGGCTCAAGTGCTTCTTTTCTCTAGAATGCTTGTGTGAAAGAGCATATTTGAATCTGCTTAAGTTTAGCTTGAAACATGGATGTAGTCTAGTGTTGTAGCTCTTCCTCCCCTCCGCCATCCCATTGTTAACTGAAAAAAGCAGTTAGCATATTGGCAGTGTTCCACATCCCTGTATTGCAGGAATGAATTGGAAAGTAGGGAGGGACCATTTGAATGCAGAAGTAAAATTCAAGGTAAAATTATCCTATACTGTGTAGCTGATTGTCTGTTAATCTGCTTTTATAAACAAGACACTTAATGGTATCCGAACACCTCTTGAATATGAATTTTCCTCTGATTTTTGAAAGTAAGATTTTACTGAATAAAATTTTTAAAATGAGATTTGTGGTTTGTGTGCAGTAACTCTGGAGGTGCAGGTGTCAGGGGACACCTCTGCCTAATCCAATCATCCTAAAATGCTACGTTCATTTTCTACTCAGGATTCAAGCCAAAATTAAAAGCTGATGTTCTTCAAAAGATTGTCAGCCTTGCAAGTTAAAGTGGTACTGCCTACAAGACGTGCTTTGTGTTCTATTTATTTGCTTTGCCAGGCTTTTAGATGGCAACTATGCTGTGTGTAGTCATGGAAAAAAATCCTTAAAAAAAAAAAACCCCACTAGTCAGATAATTTCATTCTTGATTTACATTTAAGCAAGTATTGGAGATTAATGGAATTGTCTTATTTAGAAACCAGTTGGTGATGTGTCTCAGACACTCGCAGTCAGAGTGTTTGTTTAAAAAAGTATCAAAAAACCCCTATTGGATTCTTTCCATGGGGTAAAGCTTTTAAGAGGAATTGTATCTTGTCAACAGGATGGTCAGTTGTTGTCCGAAGGGCAATGGGAGTTTCCATTGGAAGGGTCTCTTGCAATAGGATCTCTGTCTGGATTGGATGAGACTGTCTGAACTGCTGTTCTAGTATATTCTTATATCCAGCTGACACGTGGTCCCATGCGAGCATTCCAATGCATACATGATTCATTGCTATTATTATGTTTAATTATGTACCAAATTTTTCCTATCTCATTTACATACAAAAGACTGTTCTGCATCTGTAGGAACAGTTTCTACTGATATTTACAAGTATCTTCATGTACAGTTTGGTCAGTTCTGCAGCAGGGGTTGCCTCGGAGAGTTACCGTGAATACTAGAATTTCCATCTTGCATGTTAGATAGCATAAATAAGCATACAGATATGGCTAGGCTACACACAGCAGGGGCTGCCTAGACCTGATGAGCTCCAGTAATAATGCAACAAAGGCTTCGCTGTGACCAGTGCTGAGTTGTCCATCCATTATCTCATCTCAGCCCAATGCCTCATCTATGCAAGGACTAACTGGGGAGTTCCTGAACTATGTAGGGAACTGATGCACTAAGTGCATACAGCCACAGCCCTGATACCAAACT
Source organism: Chlamydotis macqueenii (assembly GCF_036417535.1). Lineage (NCBI taxonomy): Eukaryota > Metazoa > Chordata > Aves > Otidiformes > Otididae > Chlamydotis > Chlamydotis macqueenii. Next base: position 44,921,319 of record NC_141560.1, on the reverse strand, counting down.
ACACTAAAATTGTAATTTGAATTTTCTTCTTCTGTAGCAGGTGTAGTTCAAATCCCATGGGTTTGACTGTGCTGGAAGTCTATCTTGTTTCTCTTTAACAAACTCTCTAATGCTTTTACAGGAAGGAAGCATTTTGCCGAAGGAGGAAGGAGGCTGGTATGGGACAAAGACGTATTTTCTTCTCTTATTCCTTTTAAGAATTTTTAAATAAAGGTATTTCTTAACAAAGAGCTGTTTGGAGGAGAGTAATGTTTTTGCCTCCTAGAAAAATCTGTTGCATTGGCCCCATCCAGTCCTTCTCCAATCTTGCACTTGTGCTGTAACACTAGTTCTAAACCTTATTCATTGATTACCTTTTTTCTTTCTGCTTACTTCACGTTATCCTACTCCTTTTTAATTTTAAAATATACACAAATGTAACTTTGTTTCCAAATCCTTCTCTCTGTTCTTTTTTTTTTTTTTTTTTTTTAATAGATCTGTCACTTGCCTTAACTAAAGTCTACCTCCCTGTATTTCCTTACCAGCTATGACTGTTTGAGATACACAATTCTTTCATGTGTCCTCTATGAAGGACTGCAGGTCTACTACCCCTCTCGATTTATCTTCTGGATATAGCAAGAGGGATGAGTAATATCATTCTGCCTTGTAATACATGTATTCATCCAAGAAGGAGAAGAGGGAATAGAGTCTTTGAAGTCCATCCCAGGAGCATACAAGTTGGTAAGAATTCAGGTACACAGAATATTTATTTTTTATTAGATATAATAGTCAAGTCACGTTCCTCGTTTTTAAATGCAAGGAGGATATGTTTTTATTAGGAATTTGGGCCATGTTTTCGAAGAGACGAAACTTTTTTTTTCCAGTATTCCACACCTGCCCTTATTGTGTTCTCAGTAATCATGGAACAGTTGGAGAACAATCTCTTTTTTTTTTTTTTTTTTAAAAGGGGAGAAAAAAAGACAATTTCCTGTTCCAGCATGGAGTATAAATGCAATTTCCCTGCCTGGCTCCTTGATTGTAGTAACCTCCTCAGGCTAAATTGAAGGACTTCTTGCTGTGGAACTAGGATTTAAGAGAAAAGCTCCTTCCCTTGCACACACTGAACTCTTTCTTAGGCTGCATACAACAGAGAAAAACTTGCGATAAGGCCAGATGTTGGTGGTTAGACTGTAGGAGGACAATTACTTGGCAATTGGTTTTTGTATAGCAAATCCAAGATTTGTCTAAACGTGTAGTATTTTTTTGTCCTCCTTCACCTGCGACTCTAGGACACCAGTCAATATATTAGAAAAAAACAGCAGATGCATGATTTGTGCAGTTAATGGTTCTCCTATTCTGCCTGCAGCTGATAGTGTTAAGGCAAGGTCTGTGGTGTCTTAGTGCTAAGGCAGTGGAAAGGTCTTGGACCTTTTAAAGTAGCACCAGACTGTCTCATCAGATGTGCCAGGCAGAAATTTAACTGTTCTGTGCTGCTGTTGAGTGTGTGGGTCATTTGTGTTAGGAATATTTATGCTGGAATTTACATTTCAGCAGTTCAGAGACCAGTGTCCTAATATTTGACTGTGGCTGATATGAAGTGATTCAGAAACTTGAAGAAGAAATTATTTAACAATTATTCAGTTAAAAGGCAAGCTGTGCTTCTCAAAGTTTTTTTCATTGCTCCCATCTTCATTATCCAGCAATGAATTTTTTTGAAACATGGCAGTGTATGCCTTTTCTACTTTTTTATCCTCTCTACTGTCACGCATACAAGCATATATAGAGGTTTGATAGTATGCATCCAATGAGCAATTACCAAAACTCCCTACTTGCTCTAGGGATGTCGTGTATGTCTGTAAAAAAATGAAATTAAACTACTTAACCAGCTGGAGGTCTAGCTCCAAGCCTTTGAAATGTCAGAGGGGAAAAAAAATACACACATCCTCCCCCCCCCCCCCAAAAAAAAAACCCAACATCCCCCACTCCAAACCCACAAAAAAAACCCCAAACCAAACCAAAGAACCCCAACCTTTTAAGTGCTGATGCAGCATCGAGAAGGTTTAAGAGCAGAATCTTATCCCAGGAGACAAACTGCCAACATAGAGAGTATCAATTAGTGCTTTTCCTAGCAAAATTAGCAAACTGCTCATTAAGTACTGCTTCCCTGTGTTTATATTCCCCGGAATCAGGGGCGTATTGAATGGCTATAAAGAGACTGTGCTCTTGTACACTGAAGCTTAAAAATTTAGGGAAAACACTGTTAGGTAACTCCAGGCTGGCTACCTATATTCTTATATATAGGATGACAACCTCTGGGACCTTCTAGTAAAACTAGGAGTGTTTTCAAAAGTACGGAGCTAATTTGATTTGATTTCCACAGTGACAATGTTGTCCCAAACTTTAGTCCATCACCTGGTGCGCAAAGAGCCAATCCACATACAGAGTGGAGGTATTTTCTTTTATTACATACATGCGCAGGTATGGGTGCCTGTCCCAAGACAGCACACACCAAATTATCTTTTATACATAAAACATTAACATATTAAACTTTCTAATACATATGTATTGCTATTTTATTAAATGATTGGTCAGAGTCTCTTTGCCTAGCATGTAAATTAGTATGCATGTTCAGTCCTGTTATTCTGCCTACTTCTGTTGAGTCAGTGATGTGATTTGGGTAGAGGGCCTGTGACTCAGTGATCGTGGTAACCCCTGCTGGAATTACCCTTCCCCTAGTTTTTTCAGTAGTTTGGCAAACCTAAGCAATTCTTCATGGGGGATTGATGGAGCTAGTATTTTATCATTTTATACTTCTTGCTTTTAGACAGGTCAGACAAAGATGCATTGTTTAGATTATGAATCTTAAACTAACATTGTTCTGTCTTCACACCATTAAGGATAGGGTATAGAAGGGGTATCTATAGCAGCAGTTAACTTGGCTATTAATCTAAATTTTACATTTTTAATTTCATTGTAACAACAATAGCAGTCCAATGCAATGCAATTTTGTGTTTAAAATAAGCTCAAGTAATTAGACTGAACATATTCACAAAAAAAAAAAAATTACGATGTGGCAACAGGTGTCACAAATGATATACGCAGCGCACTTTACATGGAGTGCTCAACTGCTATACTGAGTGAATTCATTCAGTGAACTCCCATAATTTGCCAGTTTCTAGCACTTTTAACTTCAGGATATACAGAATTAGTCTTTTTATAGTTACCAGAAGACTCATCCTCACTACCACTTCCCTAAATACTTTGCCTAGCTCATCACTTATATCAAGATTTAATCCAGGACTGGTCTTCATAGAATTCCTGTAGATTGTTTCACAGCACTCCTTTCTTTCCTTGCCCCCTTCTAGGGCCTGCCTTTTCTCCGATGATTCATGCTTGTGTATTCCAGCCGTTATTCAGCTGAGCAGCACCTGGTATTCCATCCTGCTTTTTACAGCTCTCTACTTTGACTCTTTTCCTTTTTTTTCAAATTTTAATCTGAAAACAGAGTTTTATTTCTTTCTCTTTGGTGTTAATGAGCTTCATGAATGGATATCTTTATGTGGTTAGCTGATGTTTTTATATCACTGATTTCTGTAATTTAAATTCAATTATGTTTTCTTTTAACTGCCTGAAAGCTTTTACAGTAACTGTCCCATTTAGAGCTCTATTGCAATGAATTATTGTTTGATAATACTGTGTGTCTTGTAAAAACATGCTTTCTGTCTTTTTTTCTCTTTCATTTCTGCACAGTGAAATTATTCTGCTTGAAGAGTATTTATATTAAATTAGCACACTACCTCTTTAAACAGACAGCTTTCTCTTGGAAGAAATTTTTGTCTAATCTGACTGCCCATTGTCACAGAGCTCTGAGGTGTTAGACAAAAGGGGAGCACTACTGCAGTTCATCTCCCACTGGAAGTCCTTTATCTTATACCCAACTGACTCTCTGTATTGCTCATTCTATTTGTCATACCTACTGCTGGAAGCCACCATCTCCAAGTAATTAGTCACTACTCACCCAGACTATTTTTTCTTTTATTACTTATTGCTCCCTTCTGTGGCTGTGTTCATGTCCTTTTTAAGAAAAGAGGAAAAAAAAAAAAAAAAAAAAAGCTTTCAGCTATTTGCACATCATTATACTCATGTGATCCAAGACTCATGTGATCTCGGCTTCCAGCAGCAAAGATCAAACAATTTTTTTCTAACAGCCAGTATATATCTTTCTCCAATTTATTACTCTCAGTAGTACTTCAGGTTTCAGCTACTGGTAGTCCATGTCATCTCATGATGGGCTGAGTGATAGCTTTTCTAGTCTGTGGATGAAGATGTAAGTGAGAAACTTTATATCAGCATTTTAGTAAACTCTCCCTGGTGAAAACCAGAGAAGTGGAAAGGAAGGGATAGAGTGCCTCAGATTTCCATTTAATAGAGCCATCGCTATTTAGCAGTTCTATAATTGTCAACAGACTGAAGTAGTGCTTGACTGTAGCCGTAAACAACTCCAAGCATGGTGCACCCTTCAACTCTCCCCCTCTTACATCTTGCAAATTGTCTCCAAGACACTGAAATCCTAAATAATTTTTCTCACAGTTGGAAAACAAAAAAAAAAAACCCAAACATTGGCAATGATCAATATTTATGTACACCCTTGAGATATGCAGAATGTAGTGCATGCAGGAAACTCGGGCAGAGCTCTGACTTCAGAGTTAGTGTGACCTGCTCTTTTGGTCATGACCTTGCACTTCGGGCATGATTTTATTCTCCTATGTAATTATAGCTTAGGGCTGCAGCCTTTGTTATGAATTAGTCAGCTTTGTCAAAGAGGAACAGTCAGTCAGGGACCTGAAATAACTGTGAAATAGTAGAACTGTGCTGCGGCCAATTCTTGCTGAAACAAGTCTTTCAGTAGATTAGTACCACCGGTATTTTCCTTCATACTAATTTGCCAGGTTTGTGCTACTCCATGCTCCAATATACCAAGTAGTACACCTACACAGGTACAGAGTAACTGCAGAGGTAACAAAAAACTGAGATACATCACGTAAAAGAATGCAGGTATCCCATAGTGCATGTTGAATGTTCAGCTAGCTGTAGCAATGAGATGCTCTGACACTACTCTTCCCAGTTATGTCCTAGCTCTTCACGTGATATGACAAAGTGATGGACATCTAAAGTTGTTCTCTTGATATCCAGGAATATTAGTGTCAAACACCAGGTAGATTATTTTTTTTTGTAAGGCAAGGTGCTTGGAAATTTATGAAATAATATTTCAATAATTATCTATAGCACTCTCTATGCCTGAAAAAGTTTAGGTTTTTCAGACATACTTTCAAACAAGGCTTTAAGACTTGAACAGTTACCCATTAGATCAAGGACTAAGGCTCAAAGATCAATTCAAAATTTCCATGCACAGCCCCAGAGCTCAACATTTACTGAAAAAATATGCCTTTATTTTCTTCTTTTCCTGAGGTCTAGCTGAATCTGTACTTCCCGACCTTCAACGGACACAGCAGTATCCTTCTTACTCAGGCCTTTGCCTGAGGGGTGATTCAGTGACAGACTGTATTGTCATTCTGGGAATTTGATTGGCATCATAGAATCACATGGTTGGATAGGACCTATAAGATCATCTAGTCCAACCGTCTTCCCACTACCATTGCTGCCACAGGTATCATCGTATCAGTTTTGCTTCACATCTATTTAGATAACTCTAGCTTACCATGTGTCTCTGCAATGGAATAGATACATGATATATATATTAAATGAAAACTATGTATGTAAATATATCCTAGTAACTGTCAGAAAAATTATGTAATTTAGCTCTTTTGTGCCGTTAAGGATGAGTGTGTGCATAATGGGGTTTTTAACCCTCTACCTGAGAGTCATACATTCGCATAGTCGTATCATATGATGCATGTGCAGTTCCTTTTCTTGTGTGCAGAAATACTCCTAAAATTAGAAGAGATTGCAGAATGTGGATTTAAGGTTTAGCATCTAAGATTTCTGGTAACCCAGTTTCTGTTAATTTTATTCATTTTCTGACAACCGTACTTAAATTATTAAGTATTGTGACAAGGTGCAATACTCATCAGGCAGCTCTGGACTCAGAAGTTGAGTTTATCATTAGAATGTTTTGTCAATTTCTAGAAGTTTGGGAAAAGTAAGGTATTGTGCAATGTTAAATAATTCAAAAGCACCTTTCTTTCAGAGGCTTTACTATATCCATGCTTTGGATAAAGATGTACAATTTGGAAGAAGGTGTCGTAGTTCAGCCCTGATCAGGACCAGACTACGCAGTCTCTCTCCTGCTCCCCCCACCCTCCGAGAGAACAGGGGGAGATGATATAAGAAAAACGGCTCAAGGTTTGAGATAAGGACGGGGAGAAATCCTTAAAGTTACCGTCACGGGCAAAACAGACTCGACTTGGGGAAAACTATTCATTTATTTTCTAAAATTAGCAGGAGAATGAGACAGGGAACAAGATAACCTCCCCCCACCCCTCCCTCTTCCCGGGCTTAACATTATCTCTACTACCTTCCCCTCCCGAGCGGCACGGGGGGGGAAAAGGGAATGGGGGTCACGGTCAGTTCATCACGCGTTGTTTTACGCCGCTGTATCATCGTCAGGGGAAGAACTCCTCGCATTCCTCCTCTGCTCCAGCGTGGGGTCCCTCCCACGGGCCACAGTCCTCCGTGAAACTGCTCCGGCGTGGGTCATCTCTTCCACGGGGTGCAGTCCCTCTAGAACAGCTGTCCCAGCGGGCCCTCCACGGGCCACAGCCTCCTTCAGGCATCCACCTGCTCTGGCGTGGGGTCCTCCACGGGCTGCAGGTGGATCTCTGCCCCTCCGTGGACCTCCATGGGCTGCAGGGGGACAACCCGCTCCACCATGGTCTTCACCACGAGTTGCAGAGGAATCTTGGCCAGGAGCCATATTACTCCTCCCCCTCCTTCTGAACTGACCTTGGCATCTGCAGCCGTTCCTCACAACAGGCTGGCAGACGCCTCTCAGGATCCTTTTTACATCTTATTCACTTCTCATCTCCTCTCCACTTCTTGCAGCCGGGCCGGGCCGAGTTGGGCCCAGTCGGCTGCCCGGCGGGAGGCCAGAGGGTGAGGCCTGCAAGGCCCATGAGGCTCGCGCCTCCCCCTCTCTGCCCCCCGCTCAGCTGCTTCACATCTTCTCCTCTCTTTTTCCTGTTTTCCCCTACTTAAATACGTTATCGCAGAGGCGTTATCACGGGACATTCTGCTACCAATTGGCTCGGCCTTGGCCAGCAGCAGGTCCGCCCTAGGCCCGGCCGAGTCCACTGAACAAAGGGGAGCAACTTCTAGCAGTTTCCTACAGAAGATACCACCTTAGGCCCCCCCTCACTAACAAAACCAGAACAGAAGGGTAGCCCTTATAGCAAGATATATCTGCTGTGGAATTCATATTAAAAAGAGCCCAAATTTGGCCAAATTGCAGCATATAAACTGCTATGTTTTACGTAGCAGTTTTACAGCTATGATCTTCAGCATGCTTAATCCTTTTATAGCTCCTGCTGGTGTCGAGACTACATGTTTATTGCCGGAACAGAAGCGATGTGTGTGACTCATGGCCTGACCTCTCTGTTACAGGACAGAAGTATGCATGTAGAGCCATGCAGTCACCTTCTGCTTAGATTGAAATATAGTGAAGCACTGAAAATGAGGAAAAAAATCTGTCTTTTTTTTTTTTTTTCTTTCCTCAGGAAAAGAACCTGTAAAACTAAATGAAGTATAGTGAAGATATTGGAAGCTGGTGCATGAAATAGATGTGTACAGGAGGGAGGCTGTGACTGGTTGGGAGGGGGAAAGCCATGACTCAGCATCCTCGAGAGAAATGTGATAAGGGAAAAATGTCTAGCTAGGAAAAATGGTGCTACATCCCCATTGCAACAGGGAAGGAGATGAAGATCTCTCCAGTTCATTAGTACTGACTGGGTAAGGTAAGTGGGGAGAGGAACCTGAATGAAATAACGGGGACCAGCTGTTATGGTGAGGAGTCTGAGAAGACAAAGTAGGAGTTTGTGGTTGGTAAGAAACCACTTGACGGAAGGCGGGGAGAGAAACAGAGAACTGTGAGACCTAGTCTGATTGTTGTTCATGAGCTTAAAGAGTTGTTTGGTGAATTTTTGTTGGTTTGGTTTTTTTTTTGTTTTTTATAAAATTAGAAAAAAAAATAAAGGCAGCAAGGAGAATCCTGTAAAATATCCGTGATGCTCCTGACAAGAAGGAATCTGCGGGCCTGCAAAGAGGACAGGAAGCTGCTGCTATTACTTATTCCACAAGGTCAAGTGCTTGAAGTCTGTGTGGTGTCTCTGCCCAGTCCAACCCCAGAGATGTCAGCTGACATTAGAGGTTTCATTTTCTAGTGTTTGATTTGCTTAAAAAATGCAAGATACTAAAGATACTCCAGAGTTTAAAAAATTTTTGTAGTTTACAATTAAAACTGAATTTTCCCCTTACAGAGCATAAACTGTGTTACTGCTTTAACTTGGTTACCTAACTTCCTTGCCATAAGATCTCCATATCTGTTAGTCTACTGCATTAATTGTGCTCACTTAGTGAACAAATACTGGTTTTGGTTTTTATTCTGTTACTCAGTGTGTGCTACAGGCCTTATAGACTGCATGCTATTCAAGCCCCTACTGTGAAGACAGTTACAGATTATGGGTTTTTTTCACTGTTTGTAATCATTATGAGTGTATCTAAATGCATCATAAATAGAAATGCATTTAGTATCACAATGTGAAGAGTTTCCATTATTTCCAGTTGACTGATGGAGAGCTTGTTCACAGAGATTAAGGTTAAGAATGCCATGTACTTGTAGGTGCCCACTATGATGCATCTGTGATCTAGTTTTTAAGAGCTCGCTGCATTATATAGCCTATTATATGTTCAAAGCACAATTCAATTCCAAGTGGAAATGCTCAGGTATTGCACTGAGCAAACCCAGAATTGCAAGGCAAGCACTCAAAAAATGAGGGGAAGAACATGTAGTAAATGCTCAGCTGTGAAAGACTCAGTTTGAGTGACTTGCCTGAGAATGCCCAAGCATTCTGTATCAGAGACAGGGGAAGATCCTGTTTTTTTAGGAAAGTATTGAGTTAACCTGAGCTTCAAAGTGTTCTTCCTCCTCCAATACTCTCATCTTTTTAATTGAACTTTTTCTAATCTATGTTTTTTCTTTGCTATGCTCCTTTTCTTTTCTCCGTTAAGCATTCTTGCTTTTCAGCAAAGGGCCTTCTTTTCAGTACTCATCATGTTTAGCAAAATGTGATGTTCACTGTATTTGAGACTCTGAGCAAATAAAGTGAACTATTACTAAGATCTGTCAATGTCAGTTGTAGTGTAGGACAGTGAAATTTTTTTAAGGTAAAACAGAAGTATGGTACTAATAGTCTTGGAAAAGCTGCAAGAGATTATAAATATAACTAAGTGGAAATCATTGCTCAAAATCCCTGGTTTTAAATTCTGAAGTGAAAGGAAACCATTAGGTGAGAGAGTGACATAAAATTAGAGTTGTCAATTATGCCAATGGCTTGTCAGTTCAACTGTCATTAACACTGGGGAAATGCCATAAGGGATTTCTACTTTTTATGCCTCCAGAGAACAGCAAGAGTAAAAAATCTGTAAATGTTTCACATTACATTCTCAGATAAATGCATATTAACTCTCTTCCCATGTAACATTAATATTTGGAAATGATGAGAAAGAAAATGACAGCTTAAGGAGTCTGGGAAAATCACGCGATGGGCTAGTACCAGTTTTCTTGTTCCTGATCTGTCACCCACCCCCCCCCCTCCTTTTTTTCTTTCTCCTTCTTCTCTGTCACTTATGATGGCTTTAGAAAACAGCCTTTAGGACTGATATAAAGGGTATAAAGACCCTGTGTCATGGTCAAAATCTTCTTTCATGAGCAAAGAGGAGACTCAGGTTAGCCATGACATACTTTATATAAATAAGAATGTATATGTGTACACAATAATTGTATGCTGTGTGCAGGTATTGCACAATAAAATATTGATGTATATATAAAGCTACAAACTCATTGCAGGACATCTTGACCGTCTCATCAAAGAATCATTATTAGTTCATTATTACATAAAAATAAAATACTATGCAGAATAATACATTTAAAATTGTTATATGCACAGTTCTTATTTTCTACCCCCTTTTCCTGCTGTTACGCTCACCCTTCCTCTGCTCCTTTGAGTCCTAACATCAGTGGTTTCATGCTGGTGTGTAATTGATAATGCTGTGGTGAGTCACCGTATGTGGAGTCTGTTACTGGGAGATAAACAGTGTTCATGTTTATGTTCTCTTCTTCCTCAGCCCAGGACCTGCTAGGGGTCATTTTTGTTTGTTAACACACTTTAGTGCTTTGGCTCGCTCTTCATTGCTCTGCAGCTCCACAGTATATCTACATTTACTACATATGCTACCCTTTATGTGGTTTAGATGCCATTTCTTCTCATTGTTAGCCCTTACACCAGTTTTATCCACTTCCAGGTCTGCATTACTTCTTTAACCACTGGTGAGTTGTTTATAGCCCAGTGGTCTCCAGCGCCAAGCCTGCTGCTCTTACAGCTAAACCAAGTACAGCAAAGCTGCAGACAGGTCAGAAAGACTTCAGACAAAGCAGACTTAAGAAGCCGTAGCCCTGAGACCTCGCAAATTTAGAAAGCCTGTGGTCTGCCAAAGTCTGTTATTAGCAATGGTAATATCACAATGCAGGGCTACAAAGTAACGTGAGATTGCTGAGATTGATATTACTGGACAATACTGGTTAATTGTCCCTGACCAAAGGGGTAGCTAAGATATACACTACTAATACTGCCTTGGAGGCCTGAGAGTAACCAGCAGCAGTTTTACAGGTAAAACATCTGTGATACAGGTTTCTGTATTCTTAGTTTACAGCGTTCTCAATAAAGTAAAAAGGATTACATTTTAGACTAAGAGCTGCCATTACAAATGAGGCCTGTCATCCATCTGCCTTGGCTGACAGCCAGCACCAGATGCTTCAGAGAGAAGTGCAAGAAAACCCAAGGTGGGCAATTATGAAGTAACTTGCCCACACGGAAGGCTTCTTCCTAATTCTCAACAGTTAAAGGTTTGCTTGTTTCCTGATGCATGAAGACTTACAAACGTTTGAAGTTTTTGTTTTCTTACTACCTGCTATAACTGAAAATGTCTTATTTTTTCATATAAATGTGAAATCCTACTTAGAGTCCTAGGCTTTTGGCATCAGTGATTTCTTGTGGCAGTGTGTTCTACAGCTTAACTATGCAGTGTGATAAAAACCTGAAGTATTTTAAGTTCCTTTTATTTGACACTAGCTGCCTTTCAGTTTCACTGAATACACCATTGCTCTTGTTTTATTAGCAAAATAGTTTTCTGTATTCCCCAGTCACCCATGGATATTTTAAAAAAATATATAGGAAAACTTAGACTCTGTATTTAAACATAAAACTGAACAGCATTTTTTCCCCAATAGGAAATTTCTGGTTTCTCAGTACTTTTGAAATACGTTCCAGTTACTTAGATGTATGAAGATTCGGCAATCTGATTTTTGGTACTGATTTAAAAAAAAAAAATCTTGATGAAGACGTAGGGTTTCCCATTTACTCAGATGAGTTTTCATTGACTTTCAGTATTCTTCTGTCTGGTGTATCAGCCCCTGATTTGCCAGTCCAGCAGAAATAATGCTTTTCTCTAGGGCCAGTTCTCCAAATAAGCCGGGAGTTTGGGAGCTCCTTATCTCTATCTACGAGAGTGTCCATGTGGATGCTGTTGCATTGTAGATTATTTTCTTCTCCTCTTTTATTATATGACAATATAATGAACTAGCAGCAGCCAGCCTCTCTGTCTGCGCAGGCTTGTTGCGAACATTAAAGGGCTAAACATTCCAAGTCAAAACTTTCAGTTTCCCCTTTTTTTTCCCACAAGATTTATTTCCTAGCATTTACATTTTAGAAACAAAAGTTGATGTTTATCTTTGTCTGCTGCTGAAATCCATTTCAGTGAAAGACAGTGATTGCATATCGGTGGTATAGAATCCATATGCTATGACAGTCTCTATCTTAAGTCACTTGCTTGGATGTACAGTGTTTGCTGATGGACGTGGAAAATGGAGGCAAGGAGTGCCTGTGAGCTGTTAAAATTCAGTTAAAGAAGCAGGGACAATATTGAGCATGGTAATTCTCCATCGAATTCAGACCTGTATTTTAGATTCTAGACTGCTTTTTTCTGCTCTCTATTGTGGGAAATAAGGTTCCTACTTTGTTTGGGATCATCACTTTTTTTAAAGGTTTATTTTTAAAGTTGGATTTTTATGTACTGTTTGAATATTATACAAACTTTTTTATTCTATTCCATTTTTTGAGTAGCTGACTTAAAACTTAAATAATGCATTCTTTGTTAATTTATACTATCTGGACAAGATTGAAGGGTAGTGAGAGGACAGGGGAAGAAGGCAAACACATTAGACTAACCCATCTTCTTGCTAGAGTGTTTACTTTCTTTATAATGTCAGTAGAAAGCTATTTTATCCAGACTTGTTTTAAGTGTATCCATGGGCAGAACTTGCCCTGCAAAGTTTTGATGCAGCATTAGATAGGACATATCAAATCTGTATTATTGAAATTTAGCTTGGGTTTCTTATGCATCTAGCTCTGGAGCCCCCAACATAAGAAGGACATGGACCTGTTGGAGAGGGTCCAGAGGAGGCCACGAAGGTGATCAAAGGGCTGGAGCACCTCTCCTACAAAGACAGGCTGAAACAGTTGGGCCTGTTCAGCCTAGAGAAGACAAGGCTTCAGGCCTTCCAATACCTCAAGGGAGCCTACAGGAAAGACAGGGAAAAACTCTTCAGTAGGACCTGTTGTAATAAAAAAAGGGTAATGGTTTTAAAATAGAGAGAGGTAGATTGAGACTTGATATAAGGAAAAAAATTTTTACAGTGAGGGTGATGATAGAAAGCTGGAACAGGTTGCCCAGGAGGTGGTGGGTGCCCCATCACTGCAAACATTCAAGGCCAGGTTGGATGGGGCTCTGAGCAGCCTGATCTGGTTGGAGATGTCCCTGCCCTTGGCAGGGCGGGTTGGACTAGATGACCTTTAAAGGTCCCTTCCAACCCTAAGGATTCTATGATCCTACTGCTTACAGTTGTCTCTTAAAAAAATATGCTGTATAATTGTGTTCAACTTGGAGAAGAGAAGGCTCCAAGGAGCATTTCCTGAGCCCTTTCAATACTTAAAGGGGGCTTATAAGAAAGATGGGGACAAACTTTTTAGCAGGGCCTGTTGTGATAGGACAAGGGGGTAATGGTTTTAAACTAGGAGGAGGTAGAAGGAAGGAAGAAGGAAGAAATTATTTACTATGAGGATGGTGAAACACTGGAACAGGTTACCCAGAGAGGTGGTGGATGTCCCATCCCTGGAAGTGTTCAGGGTCAGGTTGGACAGGGCTCTGAGTAACCTGATCTGCCCATGGCAGGGGAGTTGGACTAGATGATATTTAAAGGTACTCTCCAACCCAAACCAATTCTATGATTCTAAATTTTCACTTAGTGTTCATATTTTCACATTCTGCCTTGTTACAAAGAAGCTATTCATTATTTTGGATAAACTAAAGTAGATAAATTAGTGAACATGAACTGTCAGTCTAAAGCTGGAGCATGGGGAGGGATGAGGAGTTCACTTTTCTTAAGCTTATTAAATTCAGTTTAAAAATGCATAAACAGTTACACCTTTTGCCTGCAGAAACTTGTGCACTGGGACATATGTGGCTTGGTACCAACTAATTTGTTTCCCCAAAGCAGTTCTCTCAGGTTGGCCTTGATGAAAGTGGAAAGATGAGAAGAAAGAGTAATAGGGAGAAGGTAATGGGAAAAGCACAAAGAGATTCTCAAATACCTGTTTAATTTTGCCTGATGGGGTCTTACCACAAAGTTTAGGATGTTTTCTACAGTGGAAAGGGAATTTTCTATCAGAATAGTAGTTTCTGCCCCCAAAGGCTGCATTCTCTGTTCTTAGAGAGTTTTAAATATCACTGACCCTGCTTTGAGCAGAAGTTCATACCAGATGGCCTCCAGAGATTTCTTCCAACTTGAATTATTCCCTGACATGTGACAGTATTCAGCAACTATCGGTCACTGACATACCTTCAGAAATAACAAGTATGAAGTGAAACTGAAGGAAGAAAAAACCCAATCTCTTTCCATTGTCAGCAAATCTCTCATTAATGTCTGTCCTATGACAGAGTATTTCCCACAAATCACTAGCAACTAGTAACCTGACTACAATTTGTGGCATAACAAGATTATACAGTGTCATGTAAAGATATAGAGAAAGAAAAGTGGAGTGCTGCTGCTGCAAATGTGATGGCCAGCAGGAAAAAAATGGATCATGTATGACCTCTATTCTTTATCAAATGCAGCCTTTCTTACACTGAAATAATTTTGAAATTTAAAAGCTGGTTGCAAGATGTTTAATTTTCTGAATATAATGAGTGTTTCAGAGATAAATGGATTCAAATAGTTCAGCAAACCTTAAAAGAAAGCAGACCAGAAAAGAGTGTTAGACGAAAAGACACCTCTGTTTAAAAAGACAAGTGACTCTGTTTAAAAATCATCTTAATGCAAAGGCTTTTGAGACCTGTCCCTTATAGGACTGCATAATTAAAAATTTGAATTTTGCATTTCAGGTTTGGAAGATTCTGATAACAAGGAAGCAGTAAAGGTGTTAATAAATCTTTTTCTTTTTGGCTGAAAGCAGTCTTGTGTCACACGGTAGACTCAAATCCTATTAATTCATTCTTGATATCATCAGACCATGGATGGTTGAAAAAGCTGAAGAGGACATATTGTTTTAATGGTAATCTTGAGTAGACTGTGAGAATGAAAGTGCTTGAGAGGTTTATTTACATGAGATTTCAAGCCTTCTTTTGTAGACTAGGGCATCCTGAGCATCGGGTTATATTAATCCTCTAGTAGTGTTGACTTGCAGTTTTGGTATAGCTACGATTGTGGAAAATATCCATTCTGCTCAGTGCTTTACTGTAAGTGTACTGGTGTTGAGCTAAGGGATGCTAATGGATTGGAACATTTTGAGTGCTTCACTGCCTGGCAGTACATCTGGTAATAATCCAAATTTTCACCTGTGTCTATCAGTCATATTTGCCCCAGTGGGAAAGATTTCCTGTCAGATCCATCATTCAGATGTTGGATCCATCGCCACATAAATCACCTGGGCAAAACAGATCAAGCCAGAATCAAATTCATTGTGCCCATTAAAGACAGGTATCATCTCATAAAATATGTAACATGTCAAAGCTGACATAATGTTCACTGAGAAAAGAGTATAGTCCATCCATTTACTAAATGGAATAAATCAAGAGGGAAAAGAGAATTAAATAGCATCCTTCCTATCTTTAACACAGCAAAGGTAACTAGAATGTTAAATAGTAGATATAGAAGAGCTCCACTGCTCTGCCCTGGTGATCCTTAGTTCCCATACAAACCTCTTCTGACAGCTGACAGCATCGTCAAGTTACAGCAGTCTCAGCATCCTTCAGTCATGGCTCTTGAGCTATGAGTTCAGCTCCAGCTACTAAGCATTTTACAGGCACAGTCTAACTGCCTAACTAACTACTGGCAGGATTGAGTACATGACATTATAAGCACTTACAGCATAACATGTGCATCTACACTTACACTTGCGCAGTCATCACCTCACTCTTGAAACACTTAAGCTCTCCATTGCTAAAATAAATCCACATGAAATTTGTCTCATTTGAAAGACTCCAGCAAATCTAGAGTTTTGTCCAGAAATCAAAAGGCAGGCAATAGTAAGGGGTTTGGTTTGGGTTGGTTTTTTCCTTGTGTGTCTATGGTTTGATGTAAATGAACTTCTGGAAATAGGCTGGATATTGATCTCTCTTCTAAAGCTTGTGTCTTAACAGTTAGAGTACAATCATGTTCTTTCTTCCAGCACACACTCTTTCTCTCTGTGGGCCCTAGCACTCATCTCTTCAGGGTAATGTAACTGAAGGGATAGAAGAAACCTCTGAGGAGTTTTCTCCTCAGCTTTAGCTGCTACCTGCTTGGGTTGCTGGCTGCTTCAGCTCCTCATTGCAAGACTCCTACTTCCCCAGCATGATCCGGGGAGTGAAGGCTCTAACATACTGGTTTAGGTTCCGTCCTGGAGTCCAGGCACATCAGTATGGGGCACTGTAGAACTCAACCATTAGAAGCCTAAGCCCTTGATTTTATTTTACTGTAAATCATTCTTAGCAATTTCTAGATCTGATATTTCACATTGCCATGTTTGCTAAACTGGTGTATTATTCCTGCTTGATTCATTTACCTGCAGCTAGACCTTTCTCTCCGCTTTGCTGGGAGTCACTATTTTACTGTGTCCTGCATTTACTGTTCTTTCTTCAACATGTATTTCTCAGTTGCCATTTCTTCTTTAATTTCCAGACATTTCCCCTTCTTCATTACTTTGCTTTTCCTTTCTTTTTACCATTTTGTATTTCCACTTATCTAGAACTGATTGGTATCTGGTCCAAGGAGATAATGAGCACCTCTAAATCTTACTGTCATGACTGTGTCTTGAAAAAGCTTTCCAGGATTTGGTTCTTATTTGATATACAAAATCAACTCAGATAAACAAGGTCCAGATTTTAACTGGTGCCTTTACTATGAAATGAATGTTAGTAACTACTAATGAACAACTTCAACTCTTCAGCTAAGCAGATATTTTCTGATATATAGCTGAGGATCTGGTACATAACTTTATGTAGATTTCTTTTTACAATATATTTCAAAACACATTAAGATCTGACAGAATCATTTGATACTTTACATTTCTTAATATGTTCCTTTTCCCCAGATCATGCCTGCACATTAGATGCTCCTGATTTCACTAGAATTTTTTAGTTTTCAAATATGCATGTCCAGCAATCTGTATAGTCTCTGCTTCTGACAAATGTCTTCAGGGTACATGTTTCAGCTGCTAATGATGTACAACAGATCACTTAAGTCACCTGATGTTGTTTCTTTCATTTCTAAAGATGAAGGCCTTATTAGAAAGCTGAAACTCTATAATCAGGAAAAAGGAGAGGAATAAAATAAGTGACAGATATAATGAAAGCCCATGATTCTGAATGGGTAAACTCCTTGCCCTTCTGCAAACAGACATGCAGCAAAGAATCACGTGGATAATAAACTCTGCCATTATATTTTGGAGCATAAGGGAACTGTAGCTGTGCTCTGAGATGCTATAGGTAGAACCAGGCATAGAATGATTTTATTTCCCACTTTGATTCAAAGCAGAGGCATTCTGGAGTACAGTGCACAAGAACTGCAGGGCTGGTGCTGTGGCAGCAAGTAATCATGGAATAGTTGTCAGGATACAAGAAACAGCTGCTGTAGAGGCTATACCTGGAATGTTGGAAACTCTTGGGTTTCTGCCGGGAGAACACTGGAGAAAATGACATACTGGAAAGTATCCAGAAAGGACAGTGGAGGATTGTAGAAGGATTTTGGGGAGGATAAGTTTCATTTGTTAAAAGTTAGTTATTGTGGTTACTGAACCACTAGTGTGGAGGCCTGCCTTAAAGGATAAGAGATATTGGATCTTTGCCAGCGTGTTTTGTATGGGTGCTACTTGAGAGGAGACTGAAGTAGGTGCCGTGCCCGATCATATACTAGTGGAATGATAATATATATTGATTAATAAAATATCCAGGTAGAGTTCATGTGTCCTGAGTAGGAAGACAATGGTGAATATTTCTTTCTTGTTGAATGATATTTTTGGTTTAGGAACCCAAAGACTCCTTTAAAAGACTCTGACCTGATTTCTGGAAGCCAGTGCTGCCTATATCATACAAGTCAGCAGAATTTTGTGTAGGAAGACTCAGCTGGCAAAGAAAGTTAGGAGGAACAAAATGCTCTCCCTCTACTGTCCCAGTAAGGTCAACATAAGTGGATGTCAAATAGCTCAGATGATTACTTATCCTGGGGAGCCATTATAGGCAGTAGCCAGGATTAGACTTTCAGCTGAGACACTGCTTCTGAGAATCAGAAAATGAGAGATTACTTAGGTGAAAAGATAATGGCTGAAAAAACATTAAGAAACCTCAGAGTGGGAGGAAGAAGGCCAGGGCTAGAGAGACAGAACTGAATAGAATAAAGGAAAATTGTTAAGATAAAAATGACATCGTAAAAAATACGTACCTATGTTACTAAAAACATACGAGACTATTAAAATGGAACACCTCTCAGAAATCTAATTTATCCTTCCACTCTCTGGTTTTCAGATAACAGTGTTCTCATCTATTTCATTTTGAGAACAGGAGACTGTGTAAATAGGTTTTTAATAACGGTTTAAATTTAAACTTTCTAATTTAAAAGAAAAAAATTCCTTTATGATGCTTTAAAGCATTTCATGATGATTGAACTTTGGGTAAGAATTGGAACCTATAGTGAGCATGCCTCCAAATACAAGTTTTGTTGTAAACTAGATATACAAGCTGATTTGAACAATCAATATTTCCGGGTCTCTTTGGCACTGGGAATGGAAAATGAAGTTGTGATCAGCCTATTAGGTGATTTAAGAAGGGCATTTTTAAAGTTATTTCTGCAATATTAAAAACCCCAAACCAACAAAACAAAGGAAAAAACCAAACAAAAACTCCAAGTAAAACAAGCTTCCTTACAAACCAAATATGGGTAAAATTATTATTTACTGTACCTATCATTGACAAAAGAGTAAAGCTAATGTATCTTAAGTAGTGAATAAAATATTCCCCTTATCAAAATGCATGGCAGTAATATGTATCTCCTGCTGTTTTGACTATCCAAAACACAAATTCCCTTAATGCATCGATTTCTCTTTCCCTGTTGGTTACGTCACACTCCCAAATTCATGTCAGTATTATAGTTTCCAGGTTCTGAGCTGCTCAGGGCAGATCTGACTCCACTTCTCTGGGAATTACAATTCTGAATCTCCTCTGCCTAATATTTCTGAAGTGGTCTCTGTCTTATTGAGTAGCAGAGTAGGAAAGGCCTTACACTGGTAAAATATTCAGTCACTTTGCGTTGCACTCAGGAAAGGGCATCCACTCTTCCTTCATTCTCATCTGCTTTGCACTAGTGGCTAAGGAGATCAGAACTATCACACATTGATTGTTTCTCATTTTGGGTGAATACTTTACAAGGTCATTCTGATCCCGCAGGAGCAGGTAGAGAATTAAGAAAAAATACACAATCTTGGTGGATGCTGAAGAAACTGCAGTTTCCTTTTATTTTTGATGCAGAGTACTTCTGTATGTCAAAGAATTCATACAGATGGCCATGAATGTTTGTTCTTGCAGAATCAGCTGTTCATTAATATTTCCATATGGCCACATTGCAGAATGACTGTTTTCTTGTATTTATGCTCACCACTGAGAATCAGCACTGAATTACAGAGACATGTAGGAGTGAATTGCATGAAAGTCCCAAATTTAGGAAATAAAAAGCATTCAGTGTTCTGTGTAGCATTTATTGGCTATCAGCATGAAGATTCATGGAAAAAAATCACTTTAGCCTTGGATGTGGTTTGTGGAGGACAATGCAACAGCTTCCACAACAAAATAGGATTTTGTGAGCCATGAAGAATCTTTATAAGCCATAAAGGAGACAGCAAAGAGGCAATTTCAGTGAAGTACGTAGACTTAATGGTATCTGTAATGTCAGTGTGAATTATTAGAGCAATTCTGGCCCTGATGGCAATGTGGAAGTTAGAGGGGGGAGCATGAAAACAGGAATGTTATATGAATTAAAAAATAAAGAGTTAGAAAGCTAATCAGTCACAATGTAACAGATGAAATGCTACTTTGTGAAAATGCTACTCCAGTACAAAAACATCTGTTGGAGTCCTTCCAATACACAATGAGCCAATTAAAAGCAGGAAAGAAATGGTGCTTTGCAATCAAACTGAACAGAAATCAAAATCCTTCCAAAAGCAATGGTGGATTTAGCAGTCTAGGGTAAGTCCTGTCAAATTTTCCTCCTCTAGGAGTCCTGGAAACCAGAACAGTGTTTGGGTTCTTTACTGACAAGTCAATATATTAAGGTTGATATCTCTGATAATGAAGTCAATACTAGTTTTTAATTTATCTTTGTGACTGTATTTAGAAATGAGGCAAGACATGCAAAGTGAAGTGACCTGCTCAGAATCCCATAGAAATCAATGGCAATGCTGGGAATAAATACCATATCCAGGAATTAGCAGTTGTCTGCTTTAACTTTGGATATGGATTTGAATCCAAAATTATAATAATAAATGCTTGGCCTTCGGAATTAAAAAATAATCTTCGAGCGTTTATTCTTGGTTTTACCTCCTTTAAAAAAGAAAATCTGAGATAGGAAAGTACTCCGGCAATCTGTGTAACTAGCCTCATCAGGGTATGCATGCTGCAGATTTTTCCTCCTTCAGAATCGGAAGAAATTTCACAATGACAGTGAGCAGCTAGGACTTTTTTCATTGCCTACAGAAGAATATCCTTTGAGAAATGGTTATACTGTCATTATATGACCCTTGGTTCTAGATCACAGACATTACCCGGTTTACTTAGAGTTACATAGTCAATTTGTCACATCTTTACCATGTGTGATGAACACGCCAGGAAACATTCATTACAGGATACAACTATGCTATACAAATGTACCAAGAAGCATGACATTATTTTACTTCCCAACTTACTGGAGGATCCAGCCTTGTGATCAAGCTTCTCTTAGGGAAAGAGATATTTGATCATGTCTAGATTTTACACCTTTAACATTAAACCTGAATTTTGTTTGATCAAGAAAAAGGGAAGGCCCACAGAGCGGTTCCTCAAACTTTAAATAAAGTATTAGAATAAGAAGAGAATTGCCAGGTTGGTCAAAGTGACAAGAAGACAACCACATCATGCAATCTAGTTTGAAAGCAATGGTTGGTAGAAATATTCCACTTGGGATTGGAGAGCTGGGACAGCACACACAGGGTTGTGTGCTCTTTTGAAGTTTGGGTGATAGGGCAGAAAAAAAACACTGCAAAAAAATTTGTATGTGTGTTACTGTTTTTGTTCTATTTTTTTTCCCTCATGAGTTATTAAGATGCTTCTGTTGCATCTCCTGTTTTTGCCCTCGCATGCCTGAAGTCTGACCCATAAAATCTAAGACTTCTAAGAATTCTGTGTGAGCAGGCAGTACAGGAGCAGCTTCCTGATACAGATATATATTTTTAGAATTAAAAGAATTGCACATTTGAAATTGTTAAGGTGAACTTTGATCTTGTAACAAGATGAGTTTAGCTTGCAGAAGAACTTCATTGCTTAGTTTTAGTTGTATTAAGAAGAAATCTATTGTAGTATTAATGGTTTAAGGTCTATACTAAACCAGTAAGTAATTATGGTCCTGTCCGGCAGAAGACAACAGTATGCCTGTACTTTGGACACTTAAGTTTATGTGAATGGGGATGTGGAGTTAGAGGCCAAGAACAGAGTGATCTGTAGTATGAGAAAGGTGTAAAGAGAAGCATGGGTTTCGAGCTGATATATGCGTATAAGGGAGGATGTATGATGGAGAGGTGTTTCTTTCTGTAACCTTACAGGCAGTTGGGACTTGCTGTTGCTGCTAAATAAATTATTTTAGGATTTCTCTGTTATGTATCATAACAGGACA
The DNA here is from genome assembly GCF_036417535.1 of Chlamydotis macqueenii. Lineage (NCBI taxonomy): Eukaryota > Metazoa > Chordata > Aves > Otidiformes > Otididae > Chlamydotis > Chlamydotis macqueenii. Next base: position 44,899,601 of record NC_141560.1, on the reverse strand, counting down.
ACAGAGCAGAAAGTAAGAAAAGAGAAGTGGAGGACTATACAAACTATTTGAAAATAATATTAATTACTGGAAATTTTCAACATAATTTCTAAGATGAAAAAGACTCCACACCTAAAGCACATCTTTTCATAAAAATATTGCTTAGCTTCAAAGAGTTGTTGTTGAATTTGGTTTTTGTTTCTCCCTTCTGATACCCCAAGGGAAATAAGTTAAACTTCCGTATTTTTTTTCTGGCAAAACTAAGTTCCATTTTTCAGTTCGATTATGGACTTTTGAAAAGGATGATTTTGAAAACAAACGTTGTTTTTATTTTTTTTCTTTCTTTTTTTTTTTTTATAAAAATGCCACCAGTTAAAAATACATTTCCCTGAAGGGAAAAAAAAACCAAACAAACAAACCATTTTTCAAAGAACTTTGATATTTTCTCAGATATACTTTTGGAGAACATAGAAAATAATACAGTGCCAAAATAACCACTCCTGAAAACATGAACAGCCTTGCTGAATACTTATTTTACTACAAAAATATAACTCAATGTTTATTGTCAAAAGTTTATATTGTGTGATTTGAATTGAAGTGGGTTAACAGAAATAAAGACCACACTAAACAGAAATAAAGTCCTACACTAAAAGATCAATTGTTTGACAATATTGAAATTAATATATTCTAAAGTTATCTTTCTGCCAATGTGTTTTAAGTAAGCTTGGTTAAAGTTAAAGAAAAAAAAATCAATGCAATAACTGGAACGGAAACCACTTTATAAAGGCTATATAGCATTAGCAAAGGAAGAATCCAACAACTTTCTGTGGTCTCTCACAAGCAGTATTGGATATCTAAAGTATTTTTTTTTATCATAAATTCACAATTTCTGATATCCTGTGATTCCAATAAGAATGTTGGTCTTCATTTTCTAGAAGTATGTTTCTAGCCTTGTAAAGAAATGTTTGAAAATCTGGATCTCAAAAAAACAAACAAACCAAAAAAAACCCCCATCAAAAACCTCCAATTAAAACTGTATTTTCATTTACTGTGTATTGCAGGAGTTTAAAGTTTCCAAACTTCTGAGGCCCCATTTGTGACATTCAGTGTGTTGTGGTTTTACCCCAGCCAGCTACTAAGTACCACACAGCCGCTTGCTCATCCCCCTACCCCGCATTGGATGGGAGAGAGACTTGGAAAGGAAAGGAAAACTCATGGGTTGAGATAAAGAGAGTTTACTAGGACAGCAAAGGAAAAGGTTATTTTTATATATATTAAAGTAATGATAATAATAAAATATAATGTTAATAGAATATACAAAATGAACTATGCACAATTTCTCACTGCCTGGCAACCTGATGACCAATACAGCCTGTCCTGAGCAGTGATCAAGGAACAGAACTGAGAGCCAACTTGGAACAATCCTGAGCAGAGAGAGTCGCCCACCAGCCAATTGTATAGTGAGCATGATGTCTATGGTATGGAATACTTCATCTGGTCAGTTTGGGTCAACTGTACTGGCTATTCCCCTCCTAGCTTCTTGCACCTGCACATTAGCAAAACCTGGAAGAAGTCCTTGATCTCTTTAGCAATAACTAGGAACCTCAGTGTATTATCAATGTTCTGCACATACCAAATCCCATACTAAATCCGAAGCACAGCAGTTACTGGGAAGAAAATTGGCTCCATTCCAGATGAAACCAGGACATAGTGATAATAACAATAAAAATCATACTGGTAACTGAGATATTATTTCTTAGGCAATACTGGTTATTATTTCTTATTATTTCTTCTTATTATTTCTTCTTATTTCTCAATACTGAGACAATAAATAAGCACATACAAGTATTTTGTTGTGAATGCTATCACTTCATGGAGTTTAAAAATGAAGGTCCCAATTTTAGCTGCCCAGGAGTTCATATAAATGTATAGATTCTAAGGCCAGAAGGAAATGTGTTGGTTTTTTGGTTTTTTCTTTTTTTTTTTTTTGTAGCCAGATCTTTAGGATATACAAGCTGTAGAACTTTTCCAAAATAAGGAATTAAGCCAGTCTTAGAAAAGTGTTGAATTTTACTTCAGGCATTCCATGCAGTTGCAAATCCCCATCCCCTGATAAATTACTCCAGCTCTTATTACTAAAAAATTGTGTCTCATTTCAAGAATTTATCTGACTCCCATTTCCTGATACTGGATGTTATACCTTTGTCAACAAGCGTAAAAGGCACTACTCTGCCTAAGCATGTAACAGCACTTGATGCATGACAAATTTAAAGCAAAATCATTAAAAACATGCAAAGGTTGTAAGCTGCAGTTAGAAGTCAAAGAAGGAGGCAGATGGAAAGATAACTAGGCAAACATAGCTTGTTTCACACATAGGGAAGGGTAGGAAAATAGCACTCTCTCTAGACAATATATTCTCACTGGTAGCTCTTAGCTAAACAAACATTAAATTTTGTGGATGCTGTTAAAGAACTCAACCTAATGACCATGGAGCCAGCTCTCTTGTCATAGGTGAAAATGAAGTTCTATTTCAAGAATACCATACAAGAAAAGAAAGCATTCCTTCTGCTAAGCAGGACACACAACTTCCTAGAGAACCCTTGCTTTTGGCTGTTTTTCAGGTCTCATCTTCAGCTTGTTATTGCTTTGGCTCTTGCTTGCACAGTAGAGATGGAGGATGAAGCTCAGCAGCTGTGAGTTAACAGCCAGAAGCAATTTTCATTGATTTGTCCTTCTCTTTGTGATCTTCCACTGGAAGCATCCCCAGGGCACATTACTAAATGTTTGCCCTTTACTTTGGGACCATTGGATTAATGATATTATATAATTGCCATTTCTTCATCATGAATACAATAATGGTGTGATGAATTTCACATTCTAACAGTCCTTGGCTCTCACTATGGGGGTAAAATAACCTTCCAATTTTAAAATGAAATTATCCTCTTGTCTTTCACCAGTCCTATAAAATGATTTTGTTTCTGTGCTTTTGCAGCCTATTTACAACCCTCAGAGTTAACAGTATTTGGAGAAAGAGGAAATACAGCAACCCAATAACAAGGCAAGCATTTTTATGCCTGATCCTTGAATGATACAAGTCTCGTACTAGCGAATCAGCAGACTATGCCCACTTAGGTCAGACCAGAAGGGTCCAAGTTTTATATCTGAGACTATGCTTATAGCAGTACATAGGCACCAGAAAGCCTAGGTTTGGGCATTGTCTTGTTAGCATCCGCACACTTAAACTGTTGGCAAGTTAATATTAACACTTTCGTATTGCTATCCCACACTGACTAGTGCTTTCTCAAATCAAGTGTGGACATGATACCAGAGCTAAAACAGGCCAGGGGACATTCCCCATCAGCAGTTGGATGATGTAACCTGGTTTTGGAGCAGAGGAAAACCTAGTCATGTGCAGCTGGGCTGCATCAAGCAATGCTTTGCCAGTTTGGGGCAAGAGTATGGGCCTATAGTGTTCTTTAAGTTAGTGCCTCAGTCTGTAGGTTAGTCCTAGTGGCAGTAGGGTGGGAGAGAATGTCAGTGTTACGTTCTTCCTCTGTCCGTGCTCATTTGGAAAAGGAGGATAGGACTATGCAGGGTGCAAGACACTGGAATACCAGCTTAGTAACTGTGGAGGAGACACCTCTACAAGGGCAATTTCTGAAGAGACTCAGTAGACTGAGCAGGACCTCCAGCCATTGTGAGCCTTGGAAGCAGAACTAGCAGAAAAAATAGATATCAATAGGTAGTTCCAATTTACACAGCAAGGTATTTTTTCTGTGTGTATTATTGAATCTACTGTAGATGCTTCCTATTTTCATGCTTTTTTATGGTGATGAAGAGCTTCTAGTAACATGACAAACACCTGGACTGCAGAAAAGTTAGGAAACCTGACTTCAAAGTGCACAGAAATCTCAGGGTGGGCAGGGGTGATCTGTCTGGTCTCCTTCATACTTGTCATGGGATTAAGCACAAGTGGCAAAGTGAAGGTATTTGTGCAAAGTACATACAGCTGGCTCCATCCTAATAGCAAGTAACTGAACCTTGGATAAATTCTAAAGAAAGCCTGGCACCCAGAGCTTATCACTGGGAATTACCAAGTGATTACCAAGCCTTAGAGACAGCCCAGAGTACTCCAGCAAGTGTCTAGGGTAGAGTTAGTATCTTTGACCAAACTCAAGACCACTCTTGCCCAGAAATGAAGACACAAAAAATCTTGTTTGTTACTCCCCACACCTACAACAGGGTTGTGAATGGTAGTGGCCAGTTGGTCTTAATTAAAGTAGGAAGTGAAGCATAGTAGATGTTGTTCTCCTATTTATTATTGTCTTTTCCTAATGCAAAATTATTGATCTTGCGCCTGAGCAAGATGATTTCTGGACCCTTTATTTAAAATTGTGGAATTACAGGAAATAGATATGTTGCCCACTCTGCAGAGTTGGCAGGATAATTTGCCAATTAGGAATAATCAGTTCTAGAATGACTTTTATGTCTGTACTAATTCTGAAACCTTTTTAATTAGATCTGAGTTCATCCATATATCAGCTGAGGCAAAAGATGTTAACTATCCCATGTGTAGATCTTGGAATGAGATGCGGCGCAGTTTGTATTGGACTGTAAGCAGCGGGGAATCCTGAATTTTACAGAAAAAAAAAAACCCCATATCTGTGCAGGGTTTTTTTTTTTTGTTTTTAATCTCATATTTGAAAATGCATTTGGTCCTCTGCTACCAGCCTTGGATACAGAAGCTGTCTGTCTCCTGAATGGGTATTACTTGGCTTGACAGCTTGACAGTTTCAGCCCTTGCCAGTATGCCTCAGTCTCGATGAGAGGAGGAGATCACATCTGGTTGTGAGGAGGATGAAGGACATGTTAAAGGCTGTTCAGTCCCTGGCCTCTGGGTTACTTTGTCCAAATTTGTGATATTATCTCCCAGTGAAAGAGCACATAACATGGCCAAAGAACAGGAACTCCTTACGTATTATCATCAATTCTGAATGGGGCTTTTCCCTGCAAGTGTTTAAACACCTTAACTGTGGCCAGCTTACTTTATGTTTCCAGACGGAAAAAAAATCAGACCTTTGCTGTCTTGCTCTCCCAAGGCAAGATTGGGTGAGTATTTCTTTAAGTAGAAGTACTTAATCTACTGCTTTTCTCAGATTATTTTTTTTTCTGATTGAGGGACAGGACTAAGAAGGAAAATACTTTTTCCTTGCATTTTGAAAAACAAAATATGTTAAATATTAACACTTCATATTTCTTAAAGGTTTATATTTATTTTTGCATGTTTTCTATGAATTATTGTTTATTGTTAAATAAGTTAAAATTATGCAGCAGTTAAAATTAAGACAAATTAAAAGAGAGGAATATAGGAATTTAATGGCTTCCTTAGTAGCCAGGCATTTTCTGGGCTAGTTACTTTATTTCTGATCCTTCTGTCTGTCACTAGAAAGGAGTTTCCTGTCTTTGTCTTAGAGCTGGCTTTTCATGCTTAGTTCCTCGAGCATCTCCAGATAAGTGATTTCACCACATTTATCCACATGCTGCAAGATATCCTAAAATATAAAATAATATATAGAAGGATTTTTAAAAGCAGCCTTCTGAGTGAATAGCCCAGTGAAAAGGGGACATTTTAAAAAAGATTGAAATGTATTCCCAAGAAGACATTAGAAAGCCTAAAGGTAAATAATCAGTTTACATGTACTGCCACAGTTGTATTCTCAGCAGAGGGCATTACTATGAAATTAAAACTAATTCAGGGAGTTTTTAAAGCTTCCCTATTACACATAAAGGTGGAATATCAGCAGAACACCAGGAATGTAATAGGTTCTCTATGGCATTTTTAATTTGAATGGTGAGCAGTTCTTAATCTCTCTTTACTGGTTCCCTGGTGCCAAAGGGAAAAAAGCCAGTCTGCCAAGTTCTGTTCCCTGATCTCTGTAACTCACTGTAAAGCCTTCACCAGGTTATTAATTTTTTTCTTTGCTACTTTTATAATGGAGGTAGTAATTGTCTGCCTTTTATTTGATTTGCTCAGATTATGACACTTGTGGTAATGAATCTTCATAAACCATACTAAGTTTATTGAGACGAGGTACTGTAGAAGGGCAGTGTGTATTAACAAATCTGACGTGCTTATCCTTGTATAAACTGCCTGAAACTGCTTCAAAGACTGCATGATATTCCCACTCAGCTTTGTCTTTTAGTTTGGAAATGTACCATGACTGGAGAGGAGTAACTACTGATTTCATTAGCATTACATCTGCTAAAAACCCTTGGGAGAGAAGGGAGGCTAAGGCATGTAGTCTTGTCCATTCCTGCCAAGATATCAAGGGGTGTTGCTGTACTTCTGTGGGCTACTGTTCAGACAGAAAGGGCTTTAAAATATTTAACTTTTTAAATCGATATTTCTTACCAGTCTCACATACTCTCTCCTCCTTCAGTTTTTTTTCCTACCCCTCTTTGTTTCATTCTTTAATGCGTGTGTTGGCTTTCTTTTGTTTTTTTTTCCCCTCCAGTAACTTGAGAATATTTTCATTTGGTGCTTGAAATACTGCTTCGGGGTGACCATATGGCCTTTCCCAGCAAAGGATCTGTGAGACTGACATGCGTTCTGGGAAGACGTTCATGTCACCAATGAAATTCTTATGAGATTATGTAAAGTAGTGTGTGAAAACTGGAATAGGGATGTCAGTGCTCTGCGGTACAACTGACACAAGAGGAAAGGGAGCCTGATGTATTGAAATGCAATTACACAGCACTGCAGCAGAACCTAAGAAATGCTGATGGGGAGAAACACATTTAATTGGGGAAGAGAATATGGAGTAGCAGGTGCTTTTCCCTAACCCATGCCTACAATCCAATGTGTTCCAGTCTCCCAACTTATCTTTTCCAACTCAGTTCTTGCTCAACAAATCAAAAGTAGACTTGTCTTAAAATGTTCTGCAGATATTAGATCCTGTCTATAGTGGAGACTCTTAAAATATAATTCTCCTAATTGTGACAGTGGTCTAGAACAGCAGTGGTAGAAGGAAAAGGAAGTTTCTCCTCCTTTTCTCCGCTCTAATCCAAGTGACATTTTTCTTTAGGTACAAGAAGCATTATTCTTCTTCCAGAGGCTGGAGAACCTCCAGTGATTTCTGCCCCCGCCCCCCCATCCCGACCTGGTTCGTCATAATTTGACTGGCACTAAGAATTCAGAAACCATGGCCTGTTTTGTATCCCATGTTGCAGCTATACTGATAAAGTATTATATTATTTTTTATTACTTCTGTATTTTCTTGGAATAAGAGATTGTGTACAAAATTGGTGGGTTTAAATAGTCAAATACATAAATATCACAACACGGCTCAGCAGTTAATCCAAAATCATTACTGTATGATACATGTGTTCTCAGAAGGATGTCCTAGCAACTTCCTTTACAGTACAAAATTTTTTTCTTGTATTCACCTTAAACCCCTAATTTTTGCATTTATTAAAGGGATGGATATATTTCTATGCACTCTGTTTACATAGGTCAACCTGTTATATACTACCACCATTAACAGTTTCCCGGCTGTTGCAGATCCCTACTTTTGGGGCTTCCTTCACGATCTTTGTAAATGCAGTATAGGGCTTTTCATTTACTAGTGTAAGGGTGACTCTCTTTTTCCACTTCACATGCATCTGACATCCTCTTACTTTTTTAGCTACAGTTAGAACACCTATTATTCAATACAGTCTATTTTCAGTGTGAGCTTTTCCAAGAGCATTTACATGAGTTACTCAGTCTTATTATTCTACTGTATTCTACTTAGGAATTCTATTTCCTGTCTGCGAATCACAACCTACAGTATCTTTTAGAAAAGTAATAAGGATGTGGAGGCAGACAAAGTGTGTAATTTTGCACATAACGTTAGATTTACTAACACTTGAATGTCTTTTGTAAAAGATACAAGAACACAACTGCTATTGAATAGAATTTCTGAACTTCCTTTTGTGTACCAGCTTATAATGTTAAGCCAAGGGGATGGTACAAGGGGATGAAGCTTTACTTAAACTTGTAATAAGGTTATTCTGCACTGGTCATTTGTGTCCTCTTTAGAGGACCATAAATTCTACTATGAGGTAGAATTTAGACTACCATGTTATTTTTGATGTTCAGGAGGCATAATTTATGGTATATTACAAACTAGTACGGCATGGGAAGTTTGATAAAATTCTGAGAATCCTTAGCAGGAAATTGTGTTTTTAAAGAATGATTAAATGTAATGATATGTTATGAAAAGCATCACTTTTATTCGCTGTCACAAGGAAGACAGAGTAAACCACAACCAGTAGCAGATATGGATACTGGTGTTTAAGTACCAGTGAGTTTAGAGCTTTTACTTGATTATCTCACTTGCTCACTCCCACTCCAATATTACTTTCCCTAGGGTTTCATTTCCCTATTTCTAGCAGGGAGGGGACTGCTGATCTAGGAAGATTTGGCAGAACGTTTTGTCAGTTTGTGCCATGCAGCTGCTCACAGTTACCAGTTTTAGGTGTTATCAGCCAAGGCCCTTCAGCATCTCCCAACATTTATCTCCATGCGCTCCCTTATCTACAAGGTCTTTCCCCACTTCTAGGATCTTTCCTTCAGCCAGGATTTTCATCTTCTTTCCAGGCCCAATTCTTCTTTGAGACCACTTCTTTCTGGGAACACAATCTAAATAGCCCATGTGCAAAAGCATGACATGATGAGCCTCCTAAGTGGTGGTTCTCTCATATCACTCTATTAGTTTGAGGATTTAGGGTGTGCCACTTCTTTAGTCCAACTGTTAACAAAATTTACAACCAGCCTATAACAGTTGCAGCAAGTAAGTGGCATGCTTCTGCTTGGGAGTTTGAAAGTTCATTTTGAGATGTTCGCCCCCCCTACATATATACCTAGTTACCTGCTTCCTGTTACTGTTAGAAATTTAAGGGGTTTTTTTTGCCTACAACATTCACCTGCTCATGAAACATTCAAATGGTGACACTGTAGTTTAGTGTTGTGCATTGTTGGAAATCCTACAAGTACAATCATCCAGCAGTTAAGAGTATTATGCACCAGCCACAGAGGAGCTTTAGATGCGTGCAGATTGAAACTGTTTCCAGGTGGAGTGGAATTGCACTTATAAATTTTCTGGTAAGTCCAGGCAGAATATGTTCTGCATCTGATCTTTAGGAAGTTATCACCATGATGTAATGACAGTAGTGACAGCAGCAGCCAGACAGTTAAATCTTTCCTGGTACAATGCAAATACACCTTTGGGAGATCATACATAAGGTTAGATCTTGCTTTGTTTAATTCTTTCAGATGAAATGACTGAAGTGTAAAGTCAGAGAGAAGGACTGAGCTCAGATAAATGGGAAGATGGATTATGAGTATGAAGTAGAATCATAAAATTACTTTTTGGGATGAAAAGATAGGTGTCAAAGGCTAAGGTATACCAGCTCTTCACTTGTGTTAATACTATTTTCAACAAAGCAGATGATGATTAGTATTTGAAGAGGAAGAACTGAGATTAAGAAGTGACTTTTCACAGCACAAGATAAACATTAGTAGTCAGTCTTTGAGATAGATAGGTTAGGGAGATGAGGATGATGGGCAGTCGAGACTGCCCCAGGAAAGTCTTCTAGGAAAAGAACAAAGTCAAAATAGCCATGACCCCACATGACTCTGCTTTGTTGAAACTTCCACTATTAAGTGCCCTTGAGAGCAGCCAGTGGGATTACCCTTTTTAAAACACTGCTAAATGGTGCAGCACAAGAGGCCTGAGGATGCCCTAAAATGAAAATATTCCTGCCTTGGAAATGCAGCTTCATGAAAATACACTCCCTGCCCCTTAAATAAAAAATTAAAAGCCTTTTTCTTTATTGTTTTGATTGTTTTGCTTCCTTTTTTTTTTTATTAGATGAGCAGGGATAGACTTCATTAGTGTTAGGGGAGGAAGGGTTCCATGTTTGAGTGATGCAAAATTCTCTTTTTCCTAAACTGTCTTCCCTAAAATTCTATTTCTTTCCCCTTCAGTGTTTTCCCTTCCTCTTCTGTCACTGTGATCCCTCTTATCACTCTTGTCTTGTTCACTCTTTTAATTTCTAATGATCTCTAATGTTTCTATAGTTAACTTCCTATTCCTTGTTTTTACAGTTGATTTTCTAGTCCTGATTTTTGCTCTCTTCAACTCAACCCTTTCAGATTCTCTCATCTTTCTTTGTCCATCTTGTGGTTTTCCAGTTTTTCATCCTCATTACTTCCTTCTCTCTAGCCTCTGGCTTCAACATCACATCTTTTGTCAAAAATACTTCATATTTTTGATAGATCACCACTTACTTCTTTCTTAATCGTATCCTGTCTTTTTATTGCTGACTGAGATTGGCTTTCAGCTCACTTACCATCATCGTAAAGTGATTTGCTCTAGGGCCTGAGCTTATAGAAAGTGCCATCCTAGGCAGAAAAGTGGCTGTGTTGAAATGGGACCTTCTTGCCCAGCTTCCTTCCTCTATCAGTTTCATAAGTTGGTGTTAGCAGTAAGCGTATGTTTCTGCCTATTATCCCTGCAGAGCCATTACCAGTGATAGTAAGTAGAACCTTCTACAGTAAACAGTTCTGGAAGCACTGGGTTTGGGCTGGTCGGATAGACCTGAGCATAAATTCTGATATGACAGGATGATTGTTGTGTTGCTGAAGACCTATTTTGGCCAGTTATGCCGTTTATTGCTAGTAGTAATGCAGGACATGAAGAAAGGACCTCGTCTTGACTCTGATTCACATTGGCTTGGCAAAAGAGGTAGGTTAAGAAAGATAATCTTTTAGCTGCAAACTGAGTACATCTGGAATCAAAGAAGCATGATAAACACAGGAGGCTACAGTGGTGTTGTTACACTGTCACTTTTTGGCACAGAACTGCAATTCTTTTGACCTAGGGTGGCCAGCTGGAACTGGAAAAGCACAGGTTGTCCTTTGGGCCGTTAGAGAGCAGCTGTGATACAGGGCCTGGGACCTGCGGAGAGCGTATATCTTTTGAAAAGGGTACATTGGTAAGATACTGCTAGAATCACAGGAGCACAAACTAATTCTTGTGGCTCTTCCATTAAACCCTACAGACCATGAAATAATGTACAGAGAGTTCATAATCAAGATGACTAGTAACAGTAGAAACAACAGTAGAAAAGAAGGTGAGAAACCTCCAATAATTTCTAAGAGGAGCATAGCTTATGCAGGGAGACAGAACTGTTGTGGGATGCATTTTCTGAATTCACCCAAAAGAGATGAAAATCTTCTAACCTCTGAGGAGAACCGTGCATGAACCCCCACAACACCACATCGTGCTTGGTAGCCAGGTCTGGTGGAACAATGTCCTTTTTCATAGTTAATAACACAAACAGATGCTTCAAGGGCTTCAGTTCCAGGCCCTGAACTGTTTGAAAAAACTCCTGTAGCCAAAAGAGAGCAGATCTGATTCTGGACACTTCAGCCTGGTTGCTCAGTCAGCACAACCAACCCTACAGTGATCTGCACACACACATGCATAGCATTGTGCATGGATGCATAATGTCCAAAGTCTCCAGCACCCTCACAATGACCCTGCAGAAATACCTTTAAAAGGCAGTACAGAAGAAACTGAAAGATAAACAGAACAGGCAAGCACCTGGCTGTGGTATTGCTGATGTCTATAGTGGCAATTACTGACTTGAATTAGCTTATCTCCTATATACATAACCTGAAATTTTCTGAACTCTTAGATGGTCAGGAAATAAATAATACCTCCTAGTTATAAATATGCTACAATTCACTTTCCTTCAGAAATGCACAATGCTGGGAAGGGCGTATCAGTATGACATTGAAGCAGCTGCAGCTCTCCAAGAATCCTGCAGCACCATGAGAAACAAATAGTGCCAAGTGAATAACTCATAATATTTCAACATTTTGTATCTAGTTCCTGGCCTGCTTTGGGTCAGGCTGAGTTGGATCTGCTGTGATTTTGGAGGTTAACTAAGGATACTTGATATTAATCTACTTTGCCTGATGAACATATTTCTCAACTGCAAACTTTCAGGTGTGAAATTACCTCCAAAATGGGCTTCATGAGTGTCTATTGCTGGCTAATTTTAGAACATACAGCAAGTTGCTTCAGGAGCAGAGAAATTGTATTCATAATGGTTAAGGCTCTTCCATTGTATGTTTATCTACTCTTGGTTGTTCTCTCCGTTCTTTATTTGGAGTACCTTAGCTCATAGCAACTGACTGTACTTGATTGCAAGATTTGCTTTTATTTTCAAATGTATTATCTTGCTATCTTTATTTTTAGCATAATGATTTTAGTTTTTATTGCTTTGTGTTTAGATGCCTCTAAATAAATGTTTTTAGGAATAGGCTAAATAAATTATCTCCCTACCCCCTATTTCATTTCTGTGGGCAGAAATAACCTTGGCACAGGGTGTTCCAAGGATTATTGATTACTGGAGCTGTGCCTTGGGCCACGAGCTCCTTTAAGCCAATTATTAATGCCCTCTATGTCAGCAATTATTGGAAAAGCTATGAATGCATTTGCTGTGCTCTCTCAACGCTTTTCCAAAACAGTAAGGTGCTGGCAACAGTGGCTAATTAATTACAAAGTGGAAGGACAGAGTTCTAGGTGAGAAGTCATCCGTCTGGGCCAGGTGAGGAGAGAGGTGGCTTAGACTTTCAACTGTAAGGTTAAGTCACAATGAAGTGTGGAGTAGCAAGTTGTTTCACGATCCACAGAGCTAATGAAGGTTGATTTCCTGCAGACCTGTGTGCTGCATTCCTTAAACACAGAGTAACGATATGTTTTGGCCAGGGATATAAAAAGCAACAAGAAAAGCTTCTATAGGTATGTAGGGGACAAAAGAAAGTCCAAGGAAAATGTAGGCCACCTCCGGAAGGAAACTGGTGTCCTGGTTACCGGGACATGGAGAAGGCTGAGGTACTCAATGACTTTTTTGCCTCAGTCTTCACCGATAAGGACTCTTGTCTCACCACCCAAGCTGTAGAAGGCGCAAGCAGGGACTGCGAGGATGAAGAACCGCCCACTGTACTCGAAGAGCAGGTTCGGGATCATGTGAGGAACCTGAAAGTGCACAAGTCCATGGGACCTGGTGAGATCCATCTGTGGGTCCTCAAGGAACTGGCAGATGAAGTTGCCAAGCCACTGGCCATTGTATTTGAGAAATCGTGGCGATCTGGTGAGGTCCCCAATGACTGGAAGAGAGGGAAGATAACCCCCATTTTTAAAAAGGGGAACAAGGAGGAACCGGGTAACTACAGGCCGGTCAGCCTCACCTCTGTGCCTGGCAAGGTCGTGGAGCAGATTCTCCTGGAAGCCATGCTAAGGCACATGGAGAGCAAGGAGGTGGTTGGTGACAGCCAACATGGCTTCACCAAGGGCAGATCGCGCCTGACCAACTTGGTGGCCTTCTATGACGGGGTAACAGCATCGGTGGACAAGGGACGAGCAACGGATATCGTCTACCTGGACTTGTGCAGAGCTTTTGACACTGTCCCACACGACATCCTTCTCTCTAAACTAGAGAGACATGGGTTTGATGGATGGACCACTCGGTGGATAAGGAGTTGGCTGGATGGCTGCACTCAGAGAGTGGTGGTCAATGGCTCAATGTCCATGTGGAGACCGGTCACGAGTGGTGTCCTTCAGGGGTCCGTGTTGGGCCTGGCCCTGTTCAACATCTTTGTCGGCAACATAGACAGTGGGATAGAGTGCACCCTCAGCAAGTTCGCCGATGACACCAAGTTGTGTGGTGCCATCAACACGCTGGAAGGGAGGGATGCCATCCAGAGGGACCTTGACAGGCTGGAGAGGTGGGCCCGTGCCAACCTCATGAAGTTCAACCAGGCCAAGTGCAAGGTCCTGCACCTGGGTCATGGCAATCCCAGGCACAAATACAGGCTGGGTGGAGAATGGATTGAGAGCAGCCCTGAGGGGGCTGCTGGTGGACTTGGCAGTGCTGGTGGACGAGAAGCTCAGCATGAGCAGGCAATGCTCCGTTGCGCCCCAGAAGGCCAGCCGCATCCTGGGCTGCATCAAGAGGAGCGTGGCCAGCAGGTCAAGGGAGGTGATTCTGCCCCTCTACTCTGCTCTGGTGAGACCCCACCTGGAGTACTGTGTCCAGTTCTGGAGCCCCCAACATAAGAACGACATGGACCAGTTGGAGAAGGTCCAGAGGAGGGTCACGAAGATGATAAAAGGGCTGTAACACCTTTCCTGTGAGGACAGGCTGAGAGAGTTGGGGCTGTTCAGCCTGCAGAAGAGGAGGCTCTAGGGAGACCTTATAGCGGTCTTCCAGTACCTCAAGGGGGCCTACAAGAAAGATGGGGAGAGGCTGTTCAGTAGGGCCTGTTGTGATAGGACGAGAGGTAATGGTTTTAAGATAGAGGGAGGTAGATTTAGATTGGATATTAGGAAAAAATTTTTTACACTAAGGGTTGTGGAACACTGGAACAGGTTGCCCAGAGAGGTGGTGGAGGCCCCATCCCTGGAAATGTTCAAGGCCAGGCTGGATGAGGCTCTGAGCAACCTGATCTGGTTGGAGATGTCCCTGCTTCTTGCAGGGGGGTTGGACTAGATGACCTTTGCAGGTCCCTTCCAACTCTAACCATTCTATGATTCTATGATTCAATTCCTTTTGTGTTCCCTGAACACTCCTGCATCCCCTGCATCTTTGCCTGAGTGGCAGCATGTGCTGTGGGTGCCTTTAATCTATACAGATGTTGTTAGACTGCTGCCTCAGGGTGGAAAATGCTTTAATTCCACTTCCCACTGAGGACCCAGCTTGAGTCTTTCTCCTGTATTCAGTTATGTTTTGGCAAATTTGGCTGAAATTAGTGAAGAGGGAGAAAATATAAAATGAGGAAACTAATAGCTGAATGGTCAGTTGAACAGACAGCACAAGTGAAGTATACTTTCTTAGGAAGGCAGGCCAAATAAAAAAAAATTAAGTTATGTTACTTAAGTGCCAGAGGTATCTATCTATAATCCCATCAAAGCTAGAAGTAAAAACAACAATGTTCCTGCTTTATAAGTAGCGGAAATCTGCAAATAAGTGGCCTCCTGTTGTGAATGAGGAAAAAAGCAATCTCCACAGGCACTTGTGACAGCTCTGCAGAACTTTAGTGTGGGAGCAAAACTGGCTCTGGAGTCCTGCTCGTCTTGTGCCTGTTCCACACGCAGCCTGTTATTTCACTGTTGGTATTCTCCAGACACTAAAGTCCAAGCATCAGTAATAGGCTCTCTGTGTCAGAGGTTACAATTCCTTGCAAGCTGCTGCTGAAGAGATAATGGTATGAACTAAGGAGAATGGAAGTGTGGTTGCAGGACCCTCCAACCTGGTTTCCCTGGAGGAGCTTTTGTCTGCATGGTGTGCTTCTACTGCACAAGTTCTTTGAAAACAAAGATGGCATAAATTATTCAGGCATGGCAGCACTGCCCACAGCTACCACATGACTTGCATACAAAATCTAAGTTCAGGCTTGTAACGCTTTTCTGAGCAGAAGTTGTCTTTGAGGTGTCCGCAGCCACCAAGATCAACTGACTTGGAAATAAAACTGGGATTTCAGTCATCCTTTTTTTTTTTTTTTTTTTATTATCATGGTAGTAAGTGCTACAGGGTCTTTACTACTCCTTAAGAAAAATATCTGAGTGTACTGAAATATATAGTGTCCTTGGCCCTTAATTTAGCTATTTCATCAGTCCAGCCTCTCGCTTTTTTCAGTCCAATATTTTCTTTGTCATGTGGTGGCAGGATCTAGCACTAACTAGCCAGAGCTCTATGAAAGTTAAAACTTTATAAGTTTCTGGTTATGCGCTGTGATACAATAAATATTTGTGTTTAAAAACCTGCAGTATGAACCTGCTTCAGCAAATGTGAGGTAGAAGTTGTGGTATGGGTATATGGGGCAGATACCTACTGAAGAAACAATGGATATACTAAAGTAGACAATCTAGCTTATCACTCTGGAAGCATCAGTCACCTGTTCTTTATGAGCTTGTTTTACTTGATGGAGGGTACAAATGCTCACAGAGTGGAAAGAGAACAGATAACCGTCCACATGCAGCTCTGGGAAAACACATGCCATTCACTTTGATAATCTGTAATGTTTTTTAACACATGAAAATGAATCCTTGTTACAGTAACTTCAGGACAAGCTAGAAGGTCCAAGCTCCTCCTCAGTGCTTTCAAGCTTCTATAGAAAGCTATTTATTCCTCTATCTCATGCTTCTTCCTATGCCTGGCCTTACATGGATGTATAAAGCTGGTAAGGCAGAGGAGCTGTCACTCCCTGCTTGTATTCTTTTCTGTGCAACAACCAGTAAGAATTGCAGTCCCTGCTGTCATTTGGGAAATAGCTGCTACTCAGCCCAGATGTGAATGGAGAGGAGAAAGAAAGAGGCTGACTATAGTTTATGTATTTGAATCATAGAATCATAGAATCATAGAATCATAGAATCACATGGTTGGATGGGACCTATAAGATCATCTAGTCCAACCGTCTTCCCACTACCATTGCTGCCACAGCTACTAAACCATATCCTGTAGCTTCTCATCAAGCCGCCTCTTGAACACTGCCAGGGACGGAGACTCCACCACCTCCCTGGGCAGGCCGTTCCAGTGCCTTACCACCCTTTGAGAGAAAAAGTTTTTCCTCAAGTCCAATCTAAACCTCCTCTGGTACAACTTGTGGCCATGATTTGCTATCAAAGACAAATTGAGAAGACATCAAATGCAAAAATAACTGTCCTGCACAGGCAGCTACTGTGCAGGCAAGATTCAGACTTTCTGGAAAATGCAGATTTGCTGTATATGCACCATGTTGTTAGAGTTCTTGCTCCTTCTTTGACTAATCTGTTGGTTGTCCATAAATTGTGGATGGTCAATGTTGTTTTGTCCTGTAACCAGCATGTCCTTGCACAGAGTTCAGACGGTGTGTCTCAGGTACAGTGGATCTGATTCACTGGTGTCCTCTTGGCCTCTGCACCATTTAGACATTTAGGAGAAGATTGTAGTGTAGACACGTAGCCCACTGATTTGGTGCACTACTTGTCTGCACAAACACAATTAACTATTTTAGAGGTAGTTATTTGCTGTGAACTTCCTTCCCTCTCACTAATTAATGGAAATGCAAATGAAAGACTAAATTACAAGCAAGAGACTCTGTTCTTATTCTATGCTTCGAAAGTATCTGAAGGGTAATGAAATAAAAACGTCTGAGCAGAGCATATTCATTCCAAAAGCAACTTGAAGGTCTATAGTGTAAGTGAAGATAAGAGAAGCAGAAGCAGCTGCCTTGAGTCATCTCATTCTCAGGTGTAAAATAAAAACTGTATTCTTGCCTCAGGGACATTTTCACAGACTGAGGAAAACCTGAAATATTTGTTTTTGAGGAAACCTATCATTGTACTCATGATCATAGAATCATAGAATGGTTATGGTTGGAAGGGACCCTCAAGGGTCATCTAGTCCAACCACTGCTGCAAGGAGCAGGGACATCTCCAACCAGATCAGGTTGCTCAGAGCCCTGCCAACCTGGCCTTCAATGTTTCCAAGGATGGGAAACAATATGATGCATATTGAACAGGCATTGTGAATTTCTCTTCTTCAGCATGGTATCACATGGTCTTTCAGATGTCATTGACAGCAATTTACACACAAAAAATTGCCCTCTTCTGGGCTGAAACAGATGTGCATATGCACTTGACAATTGATGTGCAAAGCCTCTATCCTGTCTTCCATGGACCTAAGTGTTACTAGTTTCTCTGTCGGACTAAGTCACATTTGCTCATGTATGTAACTGTCGTATTTGTTAAAGCTGGAAGGAAAAAGACCTTGCGTATATAAACGCATAGAGGAATACAATTAAACCAATTTCCACATCCTTATTTCTGGTTGTTGTGAAAGTTTTGTATGACTGCATTCCACTTACCATCATTAACCGATGGTGGTGCAGGTAAAGTGTCCTTAGATAAAAAGCCTGCTTAAGTGTTTGAGATTTGAATCTGCAATAGGACGTTAATCAAGGGCTGATGTGGCCTACTGGCACTTAACATCTTATCAGGAAAACACATGGTTGAGCCACGTATTCTCAACAGTCAAGGTGATGTATAGAAGTGTCCGTGTCATTCTGAGACAACATTAGGCCTCCATGTGGGAAGTAGGACTGCTCAAAATAAGCACATTGCTTGGTATACATCTGAAAACTCAATTCTAACACATAAAATGTAGTTGTCTTGCCTTCCACGGTACCTTAGTTATCCTAGTTTCTTAGCATTAATATTACTAAGGGCTTGCTATTTGCAGCTCTGTAACCTTTCATGCAGGCTGCTGTAGCAGTATTTTCCAGACCCTCCTTGGAAATATTTTTCCTTTACTGTTCTGTTCTCCACTCCTATTCCTATCGTGTTTTTCTCATGGCCTGGCACCTGCAACCCCAGTAGTGCTGTTGCAGCATGTTTTCTCATGTGAAAGAAGTACCACTGGCATGAGAATCACCCCTGCTTCCTCTGCTTTCCTTACTTCTTGTTTTGTAGCCTTCAGTTTGTATTAAAAAAAAAGTGTCTGGCAAAGTAGGTAGCAGTTACCCAATAAATATTATCATAGCAGGAATCTAAGGGTGGAAATTAATACAGAAGTGGTATCTCAATCCCTGTGAATTTTAAAGGAATTTTGTCTCTACTGAGATGCTTTTTCTGGTTGAAGTTGAAGTCATTTTACTCCAATGGGTTCCAAATGGTTTTTATTCAAATTCATACATTCAGCAAAGGTTATTTATAACTCAGCTTCAGGTTTATGCAAAAACATGGCCCAAGTCTGCTAAAAATTTGCACATAGCAGATAAGGAGTCTCCCTGACTACTGCAGGTAGCTTTTGTCTTAAAATAACTTTAGATCTGAGGCAACAAATAATGTCAGATGTCTCGACATAGTCTGAAGCGTATTAAAATAGCAAATGAAATTAATTTCATTTTATTATCCTTTCTCTACTTAATGAGCTGATCATAAACATGCCTTTAACAGTTCCTATTGGATCCTTAACCAGACTTACTCCAAAGATAAAACACCTTATCATCTTAAATACATCTGGAGTTGTTCCCCTCTAAACTAAAAAGCAAGCCTTCAAAACCTGGCTTACTCAGTTTGTACTGAATGCAGTGATGAACTTCGTGATTAGAAAAGGTTTTAAGGTTGGTGACAAGGATACTGGAATGCAGGTTCAGAAAAAAAGATAACAACTCCAAGTTTTCTTTGTGCTACTCTACGGGCACTAAGCAAAGGTATTTCAAGGACTGCTTTAGGTTTTCTTTAATCAAGATAATGAAGCTTTACCTATGGTATGGGATGGAAACAGCATCTATCCAGCTTCTAGGGAAATGAGTCAGATTTCTGAAGCAAGAATGCACCATTATGTAGAAATAGTTTGTCTTTCAGCCATAAAATCATGCTGATTAATTCCTGAATTAAACCTCTGAAACTTCTGTTTTGACCTAGTGAATCTCTCTTGGAAATACAGTCAAATTCAGCTACTGGAAACAGGCACAACCTGAACTGAAATGCATCAGTACCATTAAAACAAAATGCTACCTTCTTTCCCACCTGTCTGGTTCAAGTTTCATTGCCAATGACTGGATTTTAGCCATGAAGTATTTCTCTGCTCAAAGAATTTTATGACAAGTTATGATCTTTATCTAAATTTCTTGATCATCTGCTCTGGGTCAGCTTTGTAATCCTTTTTTTTTTTTTTTTTTTTTTTTCCAGCAGAGATGGAGTTAATTTTCCCCTCAGTAGCCAATGTGTTTTGGATTTCTTATATGAAGAATGTTGATAAAGACACTAATGTTATGAGCTCATGTTAATGGCACCAAGGATGCTGTCCGACTTCCCAGGTCTTACTGATGTGCAAGTGCAGGAAGCTGGGAGGGGTATAGCCAGAACAGTTGTCCCAGACTGGCCAAAGAGAGTATTCCATGCCATGAACGTCATGCTCAGTATATAAGTGGGTATTGGCTAGGGAGGCATCTCTCCCTCTTGCTCCTTTGCTTGCTGCTCAGTTTCATTTCGGTGATCACTTCTCAGGACAGATTGTACTGGTCATTGGGACATCTGGTGGTGAAAAATCATGCATGTTTGTCTTGTATATTTTAGTATCCTTATATTCTGTTATTATTGTAATTTTCTTTGCTATTCTAGTAAACTGTCTTCATCTCAACCCACAAGTTTTTCTTTCTTCCCAATCCTCTCCCCCATCCCACTAGGGAAGGAGAGGGAGAGCAAGAAACTGTGTAGTAACTAGGGCTAAACCATAACAGTCATTCACCATAAACATATTTTATTGTCTTCAAATCATTCTTTTAGAAGGGAGGTGAGGAATGAGAACACTATTATGTTTCCATAACCCTGACTATTGTGTCAGCCTGGGGGTTTTCTAAGTAATTCCTGGTCTAGAAATAAAAATTGCATAGAAGAGAAAATTATCTATAAATATCCCGTGGAGAATAGTCTACATTCAGTATGCCGCTGGTCACTTCCCCACCACAAACTGTGTATCTTGAGCCTTCATATAGGGCTGAATAAGACAGCACCGCACATTCTGAAGGGATATAAGCAAGAAAGAGCAAGGCTCCTTTCACTGGACTCCTTGCACTTCTGGACAGAGTCTCTTTTTCATATTTTTTATCAAGCTCACCAGGTAGTTATCAGAAAACAGGTAGTATTCCAGTGACTTTTCAATTCTCAGAACTCTTCACGTTCCTCCCCTGCTCCATCATGGAGTCCTTCCCATGGGCCACAGTCCTTCTTCAAACTGCTCTGGCGTGGGTCATTTCTTCCACAGAGTGCAGTCCCTCCAGAACAGCTGCCCCAGCGGGCCCTCCACAGGCCACAGCCTCCTTCAGGAATCTGTCTGCCCCAGTGTGGGGTCCTTCATGGGCTGCAGGTGGATCTCTGCTCCTCCGTGGGCCTCCATGGGCTGCAGGGGGACAACCTGCTCCACCATGGTCATCACCACAGGCTGCAGGGGAATCTTGGCCAGGAGCCACATTACTCCTCCCCCTCCTTCTTTACTGACCTTGGCGTCTGCAGCCATTCCTCGCACAAGAAAAATTCTTCACAAGCTGGCAGACGCCTCTCAGGATCTTTTTACATTTCATTCACATCTCATCTCCTCTCCACTTCTTGCAGCCCTGCTGGGCCAATTCGGGCCCAGATGGTCGCCTGGCGGCAGAGGGTGAGGCCTGCAAGGCCCACAAGGCTCGTGCCTCCCCCTCTCTCCCCTGCTCAGCGTCTTTACATCTTCTCTCTTTTTTTTTCTGTTTTTCCCCTTCTTAAATACGTTATCGCAGAGGCGTTATCAGGGAACATTCTGCTACCAATCGGCTCGGCCTTGGCCAGCAGTGGATCCGCCCTAGGCCCGGCCGAGTCCACTGGACAAAGGGGAGCAACTTCTAGAAGCTTCTTACAGAAGCTATGATGATAGCACCCCTCACTAAATAAAACCAGAACAATTTTATGAAAATGGTAAATATTAAGATGTACTATACAATGTGAAATACACGTAAGTTGAAAAAATCCTTATTTAAATATGAAATCCAGAAAATAATTTTAGCATAATTTTTCAAATCTAAATAATGAAATGGAGCCTTTGGAAGAGGCAGGTGCAAGAACTGTTGTCCTGAGATACGAATCAAGGAAGGAACACTTTCAGAATTGTTTTGAGGACTCTGTAAATGCCTACAAGCAAAAACTTTAGCAGCTTAATAGAGGGGGAAAAAGATTTAGTTGGGAACCTGAGAATGTAGAGTTGTTTTTTACTTTTACCTTCTTTTAATATATTCTGTATTCTTCTGAGCATTGTTTTTAACTAAAAGACAGTGGCGAATTAGTGTGTGTCAAGGCTCATTAACTGTATCTTTAAGTGTAACTAAATGTATGGGACCTGGTGTGGCTGGGAATCACAGTGGGGTGAAACTCTTTCCAACAGACCAAGTGGTCTCTTTAGGCCCCTGGAGTACTCAGGGAGCTCAGGTTGTGCTTCAGCTCAGAAAAACCAAGGTATTGAGTAACTGGTGGCCTGTGTAGTACTAACTCATCGTTGCACTGGCTTTTGCAGCACAAATTGTTGTCAATTTTGGGTTTGTTCTCCACGTTCCAGATGTTTTCTGACCACCAAAATATTCAGACGGAGTCACATTCCTAACTGCGCAGGATTCCCTGTGTTTTACTCATTCGCTTCTCTACTACTTCTTGTCTAAGCAGAGGTGACTATAAGGTTTCCATACCACATCTAATAAGTTTCAACACTGTCAAGTACTCCTACAAGTTCTCTTTTAAGTCACTCGGTCTCTTATAGGAACTTGCCAACACACAACATGCAATGTGGTATTTGTGCTGAAATGAGCTAGTGTGGCGGTACTCTAAATGGTGCTCTGCAGGCACTAGTGATGAAAGGTAATCACAGTGACATAGTTAGACTAATGTGATAAATACAATAGGAACATTACTACGGGCTCAACTAAATGTAAATTAATTCTGGCATTTATAATTACTGATCTGTTTTAAATCAAAATACTGTGATTTGAGATACTTAATTTTGTAAATATTTCCCAGAGAGCAGTTTTCTTGGTTATTTAAAGCACTGTTCAATAATGAGAGTTTTCTATTAATCTTTTTATACAAGAAGATATACTGATAGTAATACTAATTGCATTTTATGCTATTCCATACCATAATTTCAACCAGAATGGCCTTCAAGTTTCCTTCTAAGGACTGACTACCAGTAATGCGCACAGGCTTTTGCTCTGTCTGAGCTTGGTGTGGCTGAGCTGCCAATCGCAGCCTTGCCGTAAGCACCATGAAGCCAAAATGAAGAACAAGACAATGTAAACACACAAGAATGAAAAAAAAACCTGCAGATCATGTATAAATCTAATTTATATTCCTCATCATCATCTTCAGGGATTCTCCTGGACATAAGCAAATTTTATTTATCATGTCAGCATCCTCTGTCCTCTGAGTGCATAATACCAGAACCCTGCTTGTTCAAATACAAGAAAAAATGCAACTAGAAGTTATACCTAAATTTTCATCAGTTCAAGTACCCATTTCTGATGAGATATTAATACCAGCTCATCAGTTATAAGTATGTATCACAATTGGCATTAGGTGTGACTCTTTCACATTCACAAGTATATTGACTAAAATCAAGAAATAAGTGGGCTCTTTAGATCAAGATCTAACTATATTCTCTTCCAGCAACAGAAACTAAATGTTTCTCTTAACAAAAAAAAAAAAAAAAAAGAAAAAGAGAACTGAACAACATTCCTTTCCTCCAATCGCAATTTTCAGATCTTAACCTTAGTCATGAAATCTGCCCAGAAAAACCCTATAAGTCCAAGGCAGGTATAGAGGAATGCAGGGCAATTTTGCAGCTGTACTGCCTGCATACAGGAAACCTGGTTGGAAATAAGTTAACAGAAATTTTTTTTTTCTGAAGAACACATTTATCAAAATGTACTCTTGAAATTAATTATACTAAAATGACTGAAATACAGGTTTCTCAATTATCCAGATGAAGTGTTTTGATTTTTTCAAACTGGAATTTCATAGTTTAGCCAAAAAAAGTCCTTGATATCAGGTATTAGTGTTAGTATGTAACGAACTTCTTGTCCCCTATTTGTATAGTTTCATCCTCTTCCAATATGAAGGAATGGTCTCTCTGGACTTCAGGTTTTGGCACAAAATGTACTTCTAGCCAGACTATATTACTAAGTATTATCCAATATTTATGTATGGAATAGTGTGCCTTGAAGTAAGTTTTCACACACAAAAACTGATTACATCCCCTTAGTATGTTACTGTTTGAATCAGGTCTCACTGGCTTGTGAGTATTCTTTGGAACTAGTGCTTCCCTATGGTACACATTTCTTCTGGAAAAATGACAGGCTTTTGGATTCTGTTACTAAGAGCAAAGAATGAAGAGACAAAAGGAAGAAAGCTTCCTTCCACTATGTCTGATTTGAAATTTTATGAAGTTCCAGACACAAAACTTAAAATATAATTTCCAGTAAGAGCTAAATACTTCTGCTTCTCTATATGGCTAACCAAAAATGAAGGTGCTGGAAGCACTCTGGATATCAGAACTGTTTCCCCAAAACGTAATAATTGTCACCAGTGTTCTGATAACATGTCACAGCTTGAAAGCATGGGTTGTGTACAAAGTTTTCCTTGCGATCGAAGAGTCTGAAACCAGAGACTGCAGCTTCTGTTGCAAATCCCTCTACCCTACAGGTATCTCAGTTGTAGTTTTATTGACAATGAAATGCAGGGCATCGCGTTAGTGTAATTTTTTTCTTACTTTCTGGTTGTCTCTTAGGAAACTAGCACTTAGTCTACACAAGCTAGTTGCTGATTCATGCTGTTAATTCTTAATGTTCTTTCCATGTTTGTTTGTTTGTTTTATCTAGACTTAAATTATTACTTTAAATTAACAAGATCTTGGTGGAGAGGTCCATGTTG
The DNA here is from genome assembly GCF_036417535.1 of Chlamydotis macqueenii. Lineage (NCBI taxonomy): Eukaryota > Metazoa > Chordata > Aves > Otidiformes > Otididae > Chlamydotis > Chlamydotis macqueenii. The sequence continues at coordinate 44,875,077 of NC_141560.1, read as the reverse complement.
TCCCCGAGGGAAATTTCTACTCTGCCTCTGTTTCTTATGCTTCTCTTTGTTTCCATTCTCAGTAACTAATACCTTTTTTTTTTTTTTGCCTAAACCAGTGTAATCAGATTTCTGTCACATTTATCCCATTTAACATTAGAGTAAGTGTCAGTCAATTAAAGACAACTACCACTGGCTTCCAGAGAACAGATCAGATTTTACCCCTCATTGTTAAAGCACAGTCTGAGAAGACATCCTTCCTTGGATGTCACAAAAGAAATATAGAATAATAGAATAGGTAGAGTTGGAAGAGACATTTAAAGGTGATCTAGTCCAACCTCCCTGCAATAAGCAGGGACATCTTCCACCAGATAAAGTTGCTTAGAGCCCCATCCAACCTGACATTAAATGTTTCCAGGGATGGAGCATCTACAACATCTCTGGGCAACTTGTTCCAGTGCCTCACCACTCTCATCGTAAAAAATGTCTTCCTTATTTTTAATCTAAATCTACCCTTTTTCAATTTAAAACCATTACTCCTCATCCTATCACAATAGGCTCTAATAAAGAGTTTCTCCCCATTTTTATTATAAGCCCCCTTTAGGTACTGGAAGACAGCTATAAGGTCTTCCAGGAGCCTTCTCTACTCCAGGCTGAATAGCTCCAACTCTCTCAGCCTGTCCTCATAGGAGAGGTGCTCTGCCCACTGATCATCTTTGTGGCCCTCTTCTGGACTCGCACCAACAGGTCCATGTCCTTCTTATGTTAGGGGCTCTAGAGCTGGATGCAGTACTCCAAGTGGGGTCTCATGAGAGCAGAGTAGAGGGGGAGAATCACCTTCCTTGACGTGCTGGCCACGGCTCTTCTGATGCAGCCCAGGATATGGTTGTCTTTCTGGTCTGCAAGTGCACATTGCCAGCTCCCGTTGAGCTTCTCATCCACCAGCACTCCCAAGTCCTTCTTCTCAGGGCTGGTCTCAGTCCATTCTTTGCCCAGCCTGTCTTTGTGCTTGGGATTACCTCAATCCATGTGCAGGACCTTGCACTTGGCCTTGTTGAACTTCGTGATGTTCTCACAGGCCCAGCTCTCAGGCCTGTCAAGGTCCCTCTGGATGGCATCCCTTCCCTCCAGCATGTTGATCATGCCACACAGCTTGGTGCTGTTGGCAAACTTGCTGAGGGTGCTGTCTATGCCACTGTCCATGTCACCAACAAAGATGTTAAACAGGGTCAGTCCCACTACCAACCCCTGAGGAATGCCACTTGTCACTGTTCTACACTCGGACATCAAGAAGTTGACCACAACTCTTTGAATGCAACCATCCAGCCAATTCCTTATCCACTGAGCGGTCTGTCCATCAAATCCATATCTTTCCAGTTTAGAAACAAGGATGTCATGCGGGACAGTGTCAAATGCTTTGCTACAGGTCCAGGTAGATGACCTCAGTTGGTCATCCATTGTCCACTGATGCTGTAACGCCATAACAGAAGGCCACCAAATCGGTCAGACGATTTGCCCTTAGTGAAGCCGTGCTGGCTGTCACCAATCACCTTCACATCTCACTGAATATTTTATAAATATATCACTGAATATTTTCATTAAAAGCTAATTCAAACTAATATTAAAAATCAAAATGACCCACAAAGATAGGTATCTTCAAAATCCCATGTGCCTTAGACTTAACGTCTCACATAAGTGTTGAAGGAACTATACCTAATTAATCCTAGACTAATTACATAGATGAAGTGTTCATTGGGACCTCAATTAAGACTCTTAAAACAATTTTATATCTACATTTCTGTATTATTATGGTCATTATTATGTCATTCATTGACATGCAGGACAAAGAGAATAGAGCAGAATTTGACGTTGTCTTCAGTATCTCTTTTCATTTAAAAATCAAAGTGTCACTAGTTCTTTCAATATAGAAATATTGAAATATAGAAATATATATATTTCAATATAGAAATATATGCAGAGCCTTTCCTTCTGAAATTGAGTTTTATCTGGTCCGGGTTCTTGTTTACGAAAATTTGTTCACCTTCTGATAGTTATTTATGTTGTTTAAAATCCAATGTAAGGCCCTTCTAGTCCAGACTAGGTAGTCATGTGTAGTTCTAAAGGAAAGGCCTTTTTCCAGTGTCTACTCTTCTTCAAACAATACATGTACTTCTGTCAATACATGTACTTCTGTTTGCTGCGACAACAAAAAAGAGAATTATAAGTGATTTACAGTTATTACTTTCTAGTTGGTTTTCATACCTGTACATAAACAGTTTTTGAAATAGCTGAATAAAATTCATATGAATTCCAGCAGCAAGTAGTGAAAATGGCTGTCCCTTGCTTTGGTATGTAATCGTACGAATATGACCAAAGTGGGCAAGGGGCTGGCCGAGATTAACTTGTTTAAATGGCCTGGTAGAAACCAAATCAGAGTAAAATACTGTTGGGGGAGGCAATCTGAAGAGTTTACAGCTGGAATGCAGTCTCCTTTGAGTATTCACAGTTGCTTAGTTACACCTTAGCTTACGAACTTAATGAACTATTGCAAAGTGTTCAGCTGTTTATGGAAATGACATGCAGTGTGAAGGAGAGGGGAAATGCCTACTGAAGACATTAAGGTACGACTCCTTCCAGTTGCCTCTAAGTGAAGCTTCCACAGAGAGGAAAACGGTGGAACCTCTTGTAGCAAACTGAATCCTGTTTGTGCACACTTCTCCAGCAAGACAACATCAGTACCAAAGACTCCTGTTGTTCAGGGAAAGGTTATACATTACAAAGTTGACAAGAATTTCTGTACACTGTCACGTGAACCAGCACGAAAGCTCTCACCGCTGATTTTGTATAGGAATAATCATATCAGATCGAGCCACACTTCAATCTTACCTCTGTTCTTGGCTCTAGCAGTGGCAAAATCCTGGTGTCAGTCTCCACTGAAAATATCCTTACCTAATTTATGGCATTCGACATGGAAGAAAGACTACTCTGGACAAATTTTGGTTTCTTCAGCATTTGTGACAATCAGGCTACGCCTGGTGAATGTCACTACACCAAACAGCGAATAAACTGCACGTGTTCATAGTTTATCATTCTTTTCCATTCTCTTCCATTTATTTCATTCTTCTTCTAGAATAAGTAAATGTCTGTGTAATATATTGAATGAGATAGAAGGTTTATAGGATTTAACAAGTGCCCTCCATTCCCAGCCTCACCTTCACTGTGTTTTGCTTTATAGTTACTCTGAACTGTCAGTGCTTTGAGGCTTTAACATCTGTGCTCTGGAACACAAATTCTGGTGCTTAACAAATAGAAAGGTAATATCGTATCAGGCTGATGTTTAAATATATGATCCTGAGTCGTACAGAGTGCTACAGGCTGAAATTAAACTGCATGACGATTTGCGGTTGCTGGTTTTAAGTCCGTTTTATGAAACAGACTTAGTTCTCTTGTTATGGGACAGGATGCCAAAATAAAGTAACACTTTGTAAGTCACTTATTCATTCAGACATACTAACTAACAAGCTTGGAATTATTCAGAGCATAAAATTTGACATACCTCTAGGAAAAGGTCACATACAGTCAACTGTTTAGGCAGAGAGGAAAAAAAAACACAACAAACCAAACTCCAGAAAAATCAAATCAAAGCATTTTAATATTTCCAAAATTGTTATTTTAATTTTTCATGTTGATTAATAAGGGAAATAAGAACTATTTTTAAAAAAATATTTAAGTACCTATATGCTAGCTGAAATTCTTGCTTTTAGGTTCTTATTTGCCCACTACAGCAGGAATGAATAAATCATCCAGAAAACTTGCATAAATCATAGTACGCTTTGTAGTTATGCTGCTTTAGTTCACCTTAAGATACAGAAAAACTGAGTTCATACATCCTCTTTCTGATTTATAGTACAGATGTCAGGTATATCCATGAGATATTCTGATTTTCACCTTGTTTCATCTTTCTGATGAATTAGTTTTGTTTTGGAATAAATTGAGGCAAATTGAAAACTATTTATCTTTTTAATAACGTATCTCAAGTCTGTTTTGTGTGTCATATGGTGCTGTCCATCTCTAGATCTCATATTGGTATAATTCCATTATATTGTGGAAGTTGACTTGTTCACAGTTTATTGCTTAATTACAGTGTGTTCAAGCCCTGTTAACATTCAAAGCATTCCCAACCTTAGCTTTTACTTCTGTAAGTGCTTCCCTGGCAGGCTGAGATGCAGCCTTCTCTAAAATGAAATATAAAGATTGCTTTGCATTATTCTGCTGCTGCTTTTGGAAACAGCAGGTTCAAAGAACTCGGAAAGATGCTGCTGACAAGGCTGGGCTAACCACACTTGACGTACTATCAAGAATTCTGGTTCCAGTTTGCTTGTTTCCAATTAGAGAGGAAACTCAAGAATGGGCAGCCTCCCCCCCCCCCAACCTCCCCGAAGACATGCAAATTAATGCAGATGTTAGTAATACGCTCGTTTTCAATCAGTCAGCCTTAGGCAGTGTAATCTGTCAGTAATCTGTGGCACTGCAAGCTTGCACCTTAACCTACCCACACTGTGGACCTCTCATGCCAGTCAGCCCTGCTGATTCACTGTGCAGACATCTCTAACCCTACTGCTAGCTGATCAGAGCATTGGACAGTTTTCTGACTATTCATTCTGACTTCACTTTTTGGCTGCCTATGCTGAATAGCTAGCAATAGAGAAGGCTCAGGGAGACCTTATCACTGCCTTCCAATACCTAAAGGGGGCCTACAGGAAAGAGAGGGAAAAACTCTTCAGTAGGGCCTTTTGTAATAAAACAAGGGGTAATGGTTTTAAAATAGAGGGAGGTAGATTCAGATTAGACATTAGGAAAAAAATTTTTAAGATGAAGGTGGTGGAACACCAGAACAGGTTGCCCAGAGAGGTGGTTGGTGCCCCATCCCTGGAAACATTCAAGGCCAGGTTGGACGGGGCTCTGAGCAACCTGATCTGGTTGGAGATGTCCCTGCTCCTGGCAGGAGGCCTGGACTAGACCTTTAAAGGTCCCTTCCAACCCTAACAATTTTATAACGTATGTGTAGGGCAACACAGTGTTTGGCATGGATAAGTGTGCATGGTGGGGAAGGGGGAAGATGACCATTTCTCAGTATTTCACATAAAACTGCAAAATCAGAGCTTGACTCTGCTCTTTCCTCCTGTTTAAAGGAATTGTTTAGCTCCCCATTTCTCACATTACTTTAGTGCATAGTGATCCGTATTCTTCCCTCTCTCTTTCTCTAAACTTGTAATACTTGAAGCTTACCCTTTAGACCTGTCCCTCTCTTTAATAATTCCGTTACAAACTGTAGTTGTAACACAAGCTGTCAGGTTAGCTCTCATTCTGGGCTGCTGAACAAACACCACCATCATTAATATCTCTGTGAGAAACTAGCATAAGCACAGAGACAAGAAAATAGTGGGCATAAAGTTATTCGCTTGCTCCATGTGGAATTGACACAATATAGGGGGATGGTGCTGATAGCATGTAAGGGCGGTTTGCCTTCTGGGCCGCAAGGGCGCATTGCCGGCTCATGTTGAGCTTCTCGTCCGCCATCACTCCCATCATGAGTTGACAATGGATGTGACCCGACAATGTGTAGTTGCAGCCCAGAAAGCCACCCATATCCTGGGCTGCATCAAAAGAAGTGTGGCCAGCAGGTCAAGGGAGGTGATTCTCCCCCTCTACTCTGCCCTGGTGAGACCCCACCTGGAGTACTGCATCCAGCTCTGGGGCCCCCAACATAAGAAGGACGTGAACCTGTTGGAGAGAGTCCAGAGGAGGACCCCGAAGATGGCCAAAGGGTTGGAACACCTCTCCTATGAGGACAGGCTGAGAGAGTTGGCATTGTTCAGCCTGAAGAAGAGAAGGCTCCGGGGAGACCTTATAGCGGCCTTCCGGTACATAAAGGAGGCCTACAAGAAAACTGGAGAGGGAGTTTTGACAAGGGCATGTAGTGACAGAACAAGGAGTAATGGCTTTAAACTGAAAGAGGGTAGATTTAGATTAAATATAAGGAAGAATTTTTTTTATGATGAGGGTGGTGAGGCACTGGAACAGGTTGCCCAGAAAGGTGGTAGATGCCTCATCCCTGGAAACATTTAAGGTCAGGTTGGATGGGGCTCTCAACAACCTGGTGTAGTGGAAGGTGTCCCTGACCATGGCAGGGCAGTTGAAATTAGATGATCTTTAAGGTCCCTTCCAACCCAAACTATTCTATTATTCTATGATTCTATGATCATATTTGGAGGATCACATTTTGGAGAGGAAATTGCTAGTCTAGGCCAAAAGGAAACTGCAACTTTAAACTGAACAGGATGTCTTATGATATGTTCTAATTTTGTTCTCTTTTTTTCGGTCCTGAACAGCTAGATCTAGGCTTAGAAGCTTTCACTTCCTTTTCATGCACCGTTCTCTCATTCTGTAGAAGTATTTTTCAGCATCTGTCCCGCCTAATTTCACTGTACATGTGAAACATCTAACTGTTTTCTAAAAAAAAAAAATTCTATGAGAGCTTAAAGCTGCTACTTTAATTGGGAATATTAAAGAAACAGTTGGAATTGAAATTGCAATTGGAAAAGCTGTTTCCAGAAAAAAAAAAATTAGACTCATTCCAAGTTCTGGCAACTCCTTTATATTTTAGACTACCTGCAATAAAAGGTGTTTGTACGATAAACTGACTAGCATGTAGGAGAGTTATTTCCATGAAATAAAGAGGAACTCAGGAAGTGTTTTCATTGTGCTTTTCTATAACTGCATTGGTTTTAGATATTTTAAATTCCTAATTTAGGATTTGCACACATATAGGGACCTAATGACGCATTTACATCCTGACCAAAATGTTCCTTCTTGAACTTTTTCTCCAAAGCAAGTCTTAGGACTAGAAAACTAGAAGTTGAACCACTCGGACAGTCCGTGTGTCAGAAAAGACATAATGTTATTTTTATTTTTCATTTTTAGCCAGGAGCTTTCCCCTACTTTATGGTAAGAGCTCTGCAGATAGTTATATGCTGATTTTTTTTTTTCTTAAGGGAAAAAAGAGACTCTTAAATATAGCGTATGTAATTTAATCCTAGTTTAGGACATTCTTGTTCTGTTAATGGGCCCTTCCTCCATACACAAACCACTGTCTTACTATGCATTTTGGTGACAGACTAAGCCTGCTGTATGTACTCGCCTGAGGCATCTCCCTGGAGTGATGGCTGTGCACTTGTGTAAAGGCTTCAGCCTTTGACTGCACCCGGTTTTAGCTCACCAAAGTTGTACTTCCTTGAAAAGATGCACTGGGCAGCAAAACCTCTGTCAGCAGGAAGAGAGGAGTGGCCCCCAAGGTAAACAGTTCAAAGTGAGGCATTTAGAGAAAACACTCCGCGGTTTTGGGGAGGAGATGATAATGGGGTGGACTGTAAGCACCCTGCAGGACTTCGCATAATGTTCTCTTCATTTACCAAACCATTAAACTGGAGCTGATTTTATTATCATAATTTTTTCTACTGGCATCTGAAGAAGTTTTATGGCTTTCAATAAAGCCTTCCCTCTACTCAGAATCCTGTTTGATTTTTACTATAGCATCGTCTAGTGAGATTTATGTTCTTGTTTTGCTTAAGATTCACATTTTAATGTAGCCATAAAAACAAGTTAGATTTGCTTGTTTGAGGGAATCTTACTTAGTTAATTATCAGACACCACGTGGCAAATCATTTAATTTGGCTTCTATTATACAATGATTGTTATTTATTTTCTTGACTTACTTCACAATGGGGAGAAGGAATAAATAAACCAGAATGCAGTAGGAATCCTGACGTAAGAAAGAAACCTATTTCTGTAATGGGGATGTTCTTTTGGACAAAGTAAGGAGCCTCTCTCAAAATGACCACTCAAATTTGGAATACTGCCATCCCAGACCTTTTCAAAGTTAACTTTCTGTTCTCGCTATTTTTAGGTTTAATTTTGTTCTTCTCACCAATTGAATCATGTGTGATATTCTTGTGGCACTGTGGATATTAAAGCTTTGTTCATTCTAGAGATTTCCTTCCAAGATAGTGTTTGACTGTATGAGGTTTCCTCACAGCCTAGCTTTGAGGTTCATAACTGTCTAAAAGATTGGACTAAATCTATGATTATTTAAAAAAAAAAATTACGTGTTCCTTCTCATGGAACAGAAAATATTTGCAAGGCGGGGTTGGGGGGGGAGGGTAGTCCTAGTGACTCTTACATTCTTTAAGTCCTAGATTCACTAAATGAGTCCTAAAGTCAATAAAACCAAAGTAGGAGCTTCATACTAAAAAAAAAATTAATATTTTGTGTCCCATACTGTCATAAAGCAAGTTACTGTGTATATTTTCATCAACAGTAAGTATAGCCTATATCTGCCATTCTCACTGAAAGTTTTAACAAATGATGTAAGTTTAAGAGGTGATACAAGCTGATCCGCCATTATCCTTCTCACTTGGTGGTCAGCATTGAGTTGTTCTCTGAAATGAGAATCTCCTATTATGAAAGTGCATTGAGACTTTGGTGTTCCACAGCCTCAGCCTGCTTCATTTATTCACTAGAAATGTCACTGAATTTTTTTTTTATTATTACTTGGGTTATCTTGGAGGATGCTTTCATAGGATAATACTCTTTTATGTTAACCAAAGGAGGACCTGGAGATAAGTCTTGCATCCAATATAATAATGAATCAAAAACTAGGCAGGAGAAGGTCAGGATTTTGCTCACCAGATAGATACAGACTGAAGTCAATTAAGAATTTTCTCTTCAGAAAGTGCGATGGTGATGGCTGAAGTCTGTCACCTTTTTATTGATCTTCCCATTAAAATTCAAAGACCTTATTTATAAATACTCAATTTAGACATTTGTTCATTCCTAAAAGAAACATATGAAAAGTTGTCTTTGGGTTTGGGGTTTTTTAATTATTAATGGCATTCCAGTTTTTGTCAGCTCCAAACTACTTGCTGTGTTACTGGCACCAAAGTCCAAGCTAGAAAAGAGATTTCCTTGATCTGACTTCTTTTCAGAACAGTTGCAAATACATCTGTGCAAATTTTGTTTAAAAAAAAAGTCACAATTGTATTTCAATTATGTTAAATATTGAATATATTATTATTTATAATTACTTTCTAAAAATTAACTTTGAACTTAATTTCAAATTAATTTTAAAATAATTTTGCAAGTGCCTGGAATTCCAATTATTAGGATTTTTAAAAATGCCTCCCCGTTCCACTCATTTCAAACTATTTCACAAAATGGACATTAATTTACTAAATGTGTCAGTTGACCAAAACCTATTTGTTTTGGGTATAAAAAATATTTGGTCTAAAAGTTTCACCTTGCTCTATTGCTGAAGTGCAATGACTATCAGTATGAGTTTTATCTTCCTTAAAAGGTGATGACAGTAATATTGTACCCTTGTGAGAAATTACTTCATTAGTGCTTTCAAATTATTGAGGTCACTGAATGGAAAATTCTGTAAGTGTAATATCATGCTGAATAGAAAGTGGAATAGTAGACTAGAATCGATCATTGATGCAATCTGATCTATCATCCTCTGACCTGTGTTGTAATGTCCCTGTGGACAACAAATGATCCCAAAGAATGAACTGTAGAACACACCAAATTGCAACAGCTGGTGACTGCCAAATGCCCTGATGGCAACTTGCTGTTAGCACCTCTTTTTATAAGCAGCACAATGGCCAACTATAATCTCAATCTTTCCCAGAGCACTGGCTTATTATGGTTTTCTCTCTCTTCAGTATAAGATTTGTAGTCCATGTATTTCACCCTCCTTAGAAATAGCAGGAAGACAGGAAAAAAAAATCTCTCATAAAGATTAAACCAGAATTGCAGCTGCAGCTCTTAAGTATTTATTAAATGTGTTCCACGCTCTCAAAGTGATGCTGGCAGGTGATGAAGTTCTGGTCCAGGTATAGTTATAAACCCATTATACAAATGGACAAACTGAATATACAGAGTGGAGTGATTTACCAAATTCACTCAAGAAGTCAGAGGAAGGACTCTTATTAAAACATGACATTTATGATTCTTAATATCCATCTCATACTCTATTCTGCAGTATGTTTTGTTAGAAATAAGTGCTTGAGGAGATGAGGGAAATGAAAAATTGGAGAGGGCACGCACAACGAAGTGGAGTACTTTTAAAGCAGATATATCAACTGCATCTGTACAAAATTATTCCTTTTTTCAATTTGTTACTTTTGTGTCTATTTGTGTCTTCTTGTCGTTAATCACATTAACTATGTATTTGGAATTTGAAATTGTGATGTCTAGAGGCTTCAGTCACCTAGATGGGCTAGACATTAAAAGCATGTTTGGTTTGGGTTGTTTTTTTTTTAATGACTGTGCCTAATTCAAAAAGTTTCAGGCCTAGTTCTCAAAAGCAGTTTAATGTCTTGCTTCTGTTGAAATTAGAGTTATATGCCTGTGGGCCAGATGGAGAAGAGGAACTGTGGAGTCCAGAGAATAAGGCATAATAAAATAACAGGGCAAGCATGTAAGTGTAGGGAAAGCTTTTTTCCTTTCTTTCTTGTTCTTAAATTTCCTTAAGAATTTAGCTTAGCTTATTCTGTGTCACTTTGGTCTCCTGTAGTGCTAACTGCAGTGCTGACTTAAGCTGTCCATCTGTGATATTAAGAGCTAGCTTTCATGGCTTTTTGCTGACTTACACAAACTGGCAAAATTTGTAATAGCACCACAGCTACTCAGAAAATTAACAGTCAATGAATGTTTACTGGAACTGAAATGTTGTCTACTAGAGAAAAATAATGCCCTCTGGCTTCCGGTAGTATGTCAGAAACCTTTGGAGTCAGTTGATTCTTATTTTTGTCGTGTGGCTGGCTATTTCTCTTAGAAATCTGATCCGTGACACAGGTTCAATGTATAATGTATCTGATTATTGATAGCAGTTCTTTATTTTACACATTTGTTACTTGGCAAACAAGGAAAACGAAAATGTTAGTAAAAATGCCTCCTGAATCCCTTCCTCCTCAAAAGAAATTTGCAAAGACCTGAAGGAAAAAGAAAAATATTTCCAGATGTCCCTCAAAGATTGTGATATGAAAGAAAAACTGGAGAAGAAAAATATCTGCAATACCTATACGTATAGTAGGCTCAGAAGATTTACCAACTTGACAATGTCATGAATGTAGCAGACTACAAACTCTTAGACAAGAAGTAAAATTTCCAAAAGTATTTCAGTCCCATTTTAGTATGAACTTCGACATTTGAACTTGCAAATGCCATGGAAAACCATAATGTTTCAAGTCACACTGGAAAATAGAACTTGGGCTCCTGATTGACAAGGACACTTCAAAATATTTTTATATTGTAGTCCTTTTTTTTTTTTTTTTTTTGAGAGTACAGAGATCCAGACAAGACTCTCAATTTGTAAAAGCACAGCCTTTTTTATATTAAAGAAGTATTAGACGAGATTTTTGGTCTCTATTTTATACACTACTGATTCTGCTTACTCTATGTGTTGAACTGAACAACTAACAGATTAACTAATTAATGACCATACTGTTTGCAGTGTAATTAACAGCTAAGTCAAAGCAAGGTTACTGCTGGAAAGGGTTTGTCTCTGCAAGCTGTGAGTTCTTGCAAGGTTGGTACGAACTTTATTTCCCAAATAGGTGCAGTAACAAGCTGTAAGTGACCTGGTGTATGCCACTACTAAAATGCATACCTAGGTACGAGTTTGATTCTAAATTTAAGAAGTTAATGGGTGTATATCCATTGATTTGATCAGAAACTGGACCTGTTCCAAAGACAGAATGCAGAATAAAAAAAAAAAAACAACCAAACACATTTGTTTGCAATGATTGTGTAGAACTATGGTGAGATACGCTGAAGAAGTATATGTTCTTGTTTTGAATAAAATAGATAATTTAAGAGGGACTTTTTTTCTAGCACAATTTTGCTTCCTCTTACACCCACACAGAGTAATTGTTCTCCATTTTCCAAATCTTCTTTTACACTTGCAAAACGGTCTAGTGAACTCTGCAATGACTGGAAGGGAAAAGTCTATTGTTTCAAGCTTTGATAAAAATTCCATTATCATCTGTGCATAGAAGCTCTTATGTAATCAGCACAAATTAGGCACTTAGGCCTGTTAGAATAGGAATGTCCAATGCATGGCCTACCAGAAAAATTACTTTGGCCTGTAGCTCAGTCTTAGCAATGTTTATCCTAGAGTTGCAGAAACCTAACGAATGATGGTGCCTGAATGCAGGCTGTTACTGTCAGAATGAATTGACTGTACTGTCCCTGTGCAGGAGATGATGTCCTTGGCAGGGAGCATATGCAGCAGATAGTCCCTGCCCTGATACTAGGACAAGCTATGTAGTCCACCTGGCTAGAATGTCTACCCACTGTCCTTTTAAGGGTTGGCACTGCATATTTTTGTTGGGTCTCGGATGTGGTACAGTCCAGTTCGCACTCCTGAGTTGCTTAGTGGCAGACATAAATATCAACCCAAGCCTTTTTGCCCTTTATAGTTGTCTTGGTTTAACCACAGCCAGCAACTAAGCACCACACAGCCGCTCTCTCACTCCATCTCCCCCATAGGATAGTGGAGAGAATCAGAAATGTAAAAGTGAGAAAACTTGTGGGTTGAGACAAAAACAGTTTAATAATTAAAATAATATTGTAAGGAAGAGGGAAAAAAAGTAACAAGGAGAAAAATAAAACCCAAGAAAGAGAAGTGAAAACAATTGCTCATCACTAACTGACCGGTGCACAGCCAGTACCAGCGGGGTAGTGTGAGAAGCAGAAAAGCCCTGACTCTGCATATGCGCTGCTCAGCAGTAATTAAATATATCTCCATTATCAACACTGTTTCCAGTACAAATCCAAAACATAGCCCCAGACTAGATGCTATGAAGAACATTAACTCTATCCCAGCCAGAACCAGCAGAATGGTGAACATGGTTTCTGTCATGATCTGAGTTTGATAAGCGTACTTTATATTTTTAACCGTCAGCCACTAAAGTGCTGACAGCACTGAGCCAAATAATATGTTACTCACTGTATTTACTCATTTTTGCCATGAAAAAAAAATTTAGATATTCAGATAACTTTATTTAGATATATAGAATTTAGATATTTAGATTTAGCTTTTTGATTCAGTAAGGCTCTGAAACACACCAGTTATTCCAGTACAAGAAAAGTGTCTGAGTCTGTTCAGAGCTTTATTTTTGTTTATTATTTTTATGTAAATTGTTTATTTATTAAAAACACCACAGGAAATTGTCATCTTGGGCATATGGATTTGAATTTCTCTCTGTCCATCACTAAAATCCAACGTTCCTTTCTTAGGAATAAGAACAAACAATATTTACAGTATTTAAGCAGACTAATTCCAGTCATGAATGACATTTTAAGAAAAGGAGGGCAGGAAGATTTTATGATTCTATGAATTGGGAATAAAGGAAGTGATATTTTCAGTGATTTAGCATAAGTCATTTGGCTTAGAGGTCCTATATGAATAATGACAGAATGGAATAAATGTCTTGGGCCTTTGTTAGAGGTGATTCATCTCTTTATGAGGAACATGTGTTGCCATTGTAATACACTGTTAAAGACTGGACATTTCCAAGGTAAAATTTTTGTTGTTTTGCATAGAAGCTAGCTTTGTCTTAATTCCCGATATATCATTTACTTCTGCTCAGACTGAAGTAATAGATTTTATTCAGTCAAGTAAAAAAAAGCCGATAATAAGGTGTTATTAATTTTATATATTCATAACACAGAAAGAGCATATACAGAAAGGTCTCAAAAGCAGTGTTAACAGGGTTATTTTGTTCTTCCTGAATATTTTACTGTATTTATTGTCAATCGAAGGTAGCCAATGTATAAAATCCACTGGAAGGACTCATTAGAAGAATAACCATGCATGTGGAGTAGCATTTAGAATCTGCAGTTCCTAGACTCAGCCTTACTTTACAGGCAAAGTTCAATTTTATATTTTATTGCTTTGTTTATCTGTCTGTTTATAATCAACGTGCTGTCACTGCTCAGAAACTGAGCTGGCTCAGCTGTGACTGGTTAGATATGTCATGTAGCACACTCAGATTCTCATGACTGCTGTCAGGATGAGCTTGATTCACAGGCAGTCTTAGACCTGTGTAAGGCAGATGGATTTTAAGTGCCTTAATGTCAATTAAAAGCAATGAAACTTCTTTTTAGAGAAAGACAAGTGTAAATCATAAAAGCTTTGGCACCGTACCAAGGGACATATGGTCAAAAGTGAAGCATCTTTGCCAGGTGTTCTGCTATCACAGGATGAGGAAGCTGTTTAATATGCTGGGGCAGGAGGAGGGGAAAAAAGGAAGATGGCAAGCAGGAGAAGTAGCTGTGAGTGTAATTCCTGAGGAGAAGAGAGGTGGAGCTTCTTACAGCACAGAAATTGTCAGAGGAACAAACCTGGAAACTGATCCACAACACTGTGCTTAGGATGGTGATGTTCATTGCTTCTGCATTCAGAGTTGCAAGATTTTCTCACTTTCTTTCTTTGAAAACAAACAAATGGCATGAGAGAAGTATCTCTCTTGTTTCATCTCTTCCTAGGAAGCTGGGAATTGGCTATAAAGTGTCTCACAAAAAGAAACAAGAAGTTGCAAAGCAAAATGTCTGTAGTGTATAGAGAGGAGCTGATGAGGTGCCTCTCCATTTGCTGAAACCCCTGCTGCTTCTGAAAGCAACACCATTTGCTCTTTCATGCAACCCCTCTTGTCGTAACAGGTGTGATGTTCATATTTTGACCCAAAATATGTGCAGTAGGAGAGTAGGAGTAGTGCAGTAGGAGAGTAATGGTACATCAGTACCTTGTGCAGTAGGAGAGTAATGGTACATCACAGAATGCCCTGTCTTCCTCCTCCTTTGTCTGTGGGGCTCTGTAGAATAACCTCCTTGCTCCACCCTTTCCTTCTTCAGGAAAAACAGGGCCTCTTGCAGCACTTTCACCTGTCTCCTAAAACTTAGAATTGTGTACCAGAGGCTCACAAATAAATGGATTTTCAACACTGTTGTTCAATGCCATCATCTGCATCAACATTTTGTTAGGTGTCCTTGGGACACAAAACTCAACTTTGAGTTTAGCTAAGATGAACAAAAGGAACTATTTCTATAACAGTTTGTGGACAATCATCAGCTAAGTGAAGATGCTGTTTTGAGATGTGTCTCTTTGTATCTGTTTGGAGTTTAAAGATGTGTGCCTGGAAGATAAAGTCCATCTTCTTTTGCTTTGGCTACTTTTATTTATATACTTTATTTTATACAGGTGGCTGTTTAATATAGCAAAGATCAGACTACATCTTTTGTTGTTTAGGAACTCACACATCCAAGCATGCACACACAAAACAGTACCAAGGGAAAATTAAATTTAAATATTTAAATATCTCACCTACCTAATAAATCACATGGAAACTTGAGTTTTTAGTATGAAAATGGGAGCAATAACTTTGTAGTTAAGGCTGTACTGAGATTTCCACTTAAACAAGATTCAAACTCTTCTGTTCCATTCTTTCAGAAAATTGACTAAAAATTAATTAGATCTCAAAATATGGCACAATAATTCTCCAGTAGACATTTCAATTATCTGCGTAGTTTTCTACATGAAAAATCTCCATTAAAAAAACATTTAAAGTAATACCAGAATAATACTTGCCCTAAGGCGTCTTAGTTGGTTTTTTTTTCTCTGATCTCTATAGGTTAACTTTAAAATAAAAAAAAAAAACACATGTGTTTTGTTTTCTGTTTAAATTAACACTTCTATACTTCAAGAAAAGTCTACATAAATACCACGTGTGTCAGAAATGTCATGTTGCTGCTGCTTCTTGTTCTAAATTCTTAAGAAGGACACTATAGGTCATTTAATCCATAGCTTGATGCAATTTTCCTCTTGTAAGTGCCCTCAGAGAATTCAGAGGAAACAAAGAATTGCCTGGTGATGTTGTTGCAGAAGATTTTCTTGAAAGGAGCTGCTTTACCAGGAACATTTAATTGTTTAGTGAAATATGTCTTCAGTGGAATGCACTTTATGTAATCTTAATAAAGTCACCATGATGAGCGATGTGCACGCATCCTGTCTGAAAGGCTAATGTTTTTAGCTACTTTAAAGGCATACCAAAAGCTAAGGAAGCTTATGAGGAAAAGGTTAAAAGAATTAAGTGTGCATAAAATAAGTAGAAACGGAGGAAGCAGAAGTAGGAAATCTGCCTGTAAATACTGGAAGGGCAATATTAGAGAGATTAAAAGTACTGCTTGTGAATACAGGAAATAAAGTATCTATTAAAGAAAGAAAGGGGAAACTAAGGCTGAAAAGCTAGAATTATTTGCCAAATAGAATGACTAATTACAGTGTTATCAACCTCTTACAGGAAGCATTGGAAATCCCTTCACTAGAGCTGTTCAAATTTAGGCTTTGGCAAAGCATCAGGGGATGTTCTGCAAAGAACAATGCTTCTCTGGTAAGGTGAACAGGCTGGAGAGAAGCTGATAAAGCAACAGTATTAGCACGGTGCACAGCTGTGTGAGAAAGACACAGTAAATGCTGAAATCAAAAGTAAGTGGTTTTGTTTGAAAAGGGCATAGGCAATTACTGGTGCTTGAATTTAGAAAGTCTTGCTGACATTCTGCACAGTTAAAGAAACTGGAAACTTCTAAAGCTTTTCTCTATTACCTCCAGAATAGCCCTTTTTGGTTCATTATGACCAACAGATTTAATAGTCAAATCATCCTTCTTAATGGCTACAAACTGTGAAGCATTACAAAGAACAGTACTCCACACTCTAAGAAATTCAGTCCCTACAATTAAAAATGCCATTTAAGCAAAATGCAGGCACTCTGGTTAGTGGGATGTGGTACGAGCTGCTTCATATTCTCGCAAATAGTCTGAGGACCACTGATGGATTTAAAGATTTAAGGAAATGAGAGTAATACAGTTGTTGGTCTTCTTGAGTCTCTCTTCTTGTGACTTCACTGTGAGCACATTAGCACAACCAATTTTTTCTTATTTTCCTTGCCTATGCCTCTCCCTCTGTTGTTATTTATCCACTTCAAGATTCTATAGTCATTTGAAGATGCCAGTTTGAATTAAAGATGGAAAATTAATGTTCTGGGTTATTTCACTATCCATTCTTTCTTAAATTTTTGGTCAGATGAAACTTGTCAAGTTTTAGCCTATACCATATTTATCTTGTTTAGTTTTAGTTTCAAAACCTAAGAGTTTTTAATTGGCAGTATAACAGCAACTTAACTATTTCAGCTAGTCACCCCGACATAATTTAGTATTTGTATGAAGTAGAATAGGAATTACATACATAAATCAAAATGAAAGTATTTAATACTTGTGTAATTTCACCTTTTGTATCTGTGGAGCTGATCAATACTGATTTACTGCATGGTTACAGTATTTCAGAATCAACTCCTTGCCATACAGAATGTGAACAGTTTTAACCATTCATTGGAAAGCTGGAGATAAAATGTTCTGTGCAGAAAAGTCCAAAATTAAATGAGCGAACTTGGCTAAGACAGGAGCAACTATTTTGTAATTCCTTTAAACTACTACCTGTAGTCAAACTTGACCCAAAATTAAAATTCAGATTTTTATGGGAATGCTGTTGAGAATACAAATGCAGAGGCAAACATTTCCAATCCCATCTCTTAAGAAGAAGGTAGGATAACTACTATCTACAAATGCTTGAACTATTCAGATGCAAAGGATTTACATAAGAAAAACCAAAATATTACAGCTTTTACAATAGCAGCATGTAACTGAGCAATGGATAATGTGAAATAGTTATTTTATGGGAAAATAAAGCCCTTGGAAATAATCTAGGAAAAATATAATGACAAAAACCTGTACTTCAAAAGAAATACCTCATACTGGTAGTAAAATAAACATTGGTCTAGTTATAACTCCTTGTTGCTTCATTTTGTTGTTCTAACAATGTTACTCATGGTAAGCTCCCATTTTGTAGGAGTATATTTCACCCAAGTGGAGCTATTTAAAAAGCAAAGAATAAACAAGGAAGAATAAATGTGAACAAATACCCCACAGTTCCCAGCCAAAAGAGAGGGCCAAGCTTGCATCCCTGCCGTTGAACTCTCCTGACCTGTTTGGATGGAAAGGTTGCATACATGTTACACATCAGCATGGGCACACCATAGCAATGGAGCTGTCAACAACCCTTTGCACCTCAGCAACGCATGCTTCTTTGGGCTGCAATCCACTACAGTCTGTCCACCTCACATGCAAAGCGTAACTGCTCCAATGTACTCTCCATAAGATCTCAGGCACAATGGCTCATTTTCCCCATTGCACTGGCTACCTAGTCTTTCTTGGTGCTACTCCTGTTGCTGTTAGGGATACAGGTGACAGAACAGACCATGGAACAGCACTTTGTGGAATAACACATTCCACACCATTTAAGGTGGTCCACAACAGGATAGAGGTTAGGACCACAGATACACCACAAAGATGCTGTGCACTGCAGAAAGGCAGGTCTATCCCCAGAAGGATGCTGCCCTTTTCTTACACACCAAGCCATGAGTGGTGAGTTTGATTTCCCAAGTGCTAGTGCCAGATACGATAAGCAGGAGATCTCTCCTACCCTAGAAGAAAGAGAGAATATTTAGCTCATCTAAGAGTAAACCCTGAATTGAAACTAATGTACAGATACATGAATGATCAGGGAATTAAAACTGTTCTACTCCATCACGCATCATCTGAAATTATGCTCAGTCTCAGTTCTTCGATAAGAGAATGAGAGATATTAAAGTAGATTTTCAGTTGTTTTGAAATCAGCTCAGCTAATCTGATTTGCTCCCACAGAACTCAGCTGCTATTTTTCATCAGTGTAATGCCTCATGACCTCCATTTCCCTCAGCTCTTTGAAGCTAGATACTGTGCCCAGTTAGCTGCAGTCGGAGACTTTGCTTCTGATCTCAGCAAACCTCTGCTATTAATATTATTTTTATCTATAAAAAATGTGCTGGTTTTTAACTCAAGCATTTTACAGCACCAGACTGTTGGATAAAACTAAAGGACTACCATGTTTCTACATAGTAGCTTTTCCAGTGAAGCCAGCAGAATTTTTAACTTAAATCTCACACACACACGTGTGTATACATATATATACACACACTCTGAATTGGTAACATCTGCTGAACCTGCATATGTTAAATTTCACTGCAAATCAGTGTTGCTTCTAGTCTGCCTGTAGCCAGTGGGGTTTCATTAAATCAGCTCTGGAGAATACAGTGGGATTAGGGTAGAAGGAGTTCTGCAGACATGACTCTGGTGCTAAAAGCCAGTGAAGTACTATGAAGTACAGCGCAGTCACAGGTCACTTGAACATACTGACTTGACAATCTCAGGATTTGATTCTTCCCTGCTCTGCATCTTAGACAGTCACCTCTAACTGGAAAAAATCAATGTGAATGCCATAGTTCTAAATTCACAGCCTTTTATGCCCTCTTTGCATGAATTTTGCAGAAATGGAAATGACCCCACAGGAATTGTGTCAGCAGAGAATATAGTCAGAGAATACCAATTTAAATACATAGAAGATGACAGTAGACAAAAGGACACCAATTGCACTGAATAAAATAAACACAACACCAACCCTTGAACCTGAGAAGAGGTAGTTGGACTGGGAGACCTGCAGCAAAAATCTAGTGATATTTCACTAAAATACGTGTAGAGTTTAGACTTCTAGGGAAAGGGATGTAAATTAGAGATTTAGCCATTTCAGCAACTCTCGTTTAGCAGGTGCTTTCCCTAACTGTTTATGATTTCAAAGGTTATCATGATAATCTACTTAGTAAATAAAGTAAGTGGTAACACATCCCTGGATGAACAGCATTTCTAGCAAAGAAATATACAGTAAGGAGATTTGAAACTTATTCTGAAATAGTAGAATAATCTTGATCTTCAGAGTGCCCTATCCCTTGCAGAGAAGTTTGTCATTGAAACACTGAAAGCTTTTTCTTGGCCCCCAGTTTCAGTAATAATCTACTGCTCGATTCCACAACATGCATGTCTGAGGCAAGTGAGCTGCCACAGAGTCATCTTTGGTTTTGATGCATGCATAGATCAACTTTAGAAAGAGGTAAAACATAGAAATCACAAGCCCAAATAGTTAACATTTACTTAACTTATATGCGGCTGAAGAAAGAGAGTCACAATAGAGAGGATTAGGCAACCTTTATGCAAGACAGCACTTCTGCGCTACCTCTATCAACTTACTAACTAATCTTGTATTTATCAGAGTCATCCAGAACAATGATCAATGCATGATTGGCTGCAAAATATCCATAGAAGAAAAACTAGACCTCTTTGCATCTTGGCTTTTTTTAAGCAGTGCTTATCTGAGACCTGCAAAAACAGTGAGCCAGGTTCATTCCTAGTGAGCAGCCAGGCAGTGGATTTGGCCCTGGATGACGTGGAATAAGCAATGAAACATAATCCTGACATGAATCTTCTCTTCTTTCGTTCTTTGGGTATTCCCAACCTTATTGTAAACTTCAAAGGAATCTACAGTAGGCTGGAATGAGGAAAGTATTTAATAATGGCAAAATATTTATGTAAATCTATAATGCACATACACAGAGGCTTTTAAATCTTTTTATTTAGTCTGAAAGATGCCTAATTAACTGCAGCCCGTCTCATTTAATTCCTTTCTGCTAGGAATGAAAGCATTTGGCTATTGGCCAATTCTATTCAGTAGTTTTGCCAGGCTCCCGCATATTACATCCCATTTCATCTCCTCTTCTCTTCCTAACGAACCCCAGGACCTCCCCGTCATAATGGGCTTGCAGATATAGACAGAGTCAAGGCCAGATCAAATACTCACAGACAAGCAGATTTCCTCCCAGAGTTGAGGAGATTTGAAACCATGTAATTAAAATACAAAGAGGGGGAAGATGACGGGACAAGACCAGTTTGATTGCTATCCAAATTAATCTATTCTCATACTGTATCTCTCTCCCCTTGCTTTCATTTGGACTGTCTCCCTCTGGGCCCAGTTCTCCCTGTTGCTGTAGCATACAGAGAAGAGTTGGCACATTGGAGGTCATGCAGAAAAGAAGTCTTTTCAGTTGGGTTTTCCTCTGAAACTGAACCTAAAGATGTTTCCATACACACACACACTATGGATGCTAAACTTTATCTCCTGAAAAAGTGGGGTTCAGGGCTACAGCATCAATAGTATTCACCTCCCCTGTACCCACTTTCTAGGTTTGGAAAGTATGAGTCTCACTGTCAGATCATATTCCTTTTTACCCTTGAATAGGGATTTGAGGTTAAATGTACAGACAACAAAAGAAAACTGCAATTTGGAGAATCCAGCTGATTGCTTGCTCAAAGGGGAAATCGCAATTACAGACATTCAAACTCAGATGTGCCTTTTTCCACTCTTCAGACAGGTTTCACCCACATACTTTATCATGCCCTTTGGCTCAAATACAAGGCTAGAGAAAACTGGCATAAACCTATTTAAAACAGCAGGCATCCTGCAGGCAGCACTGATCACCAGCCAGTTGAATGGGAATTTCACATGAGGGACAGAGGAGCTGTGGAAGAAATTAATGATTTGTTTTGACTCCAACGCCTATACTACAAATCTACAAGAGACAGCTAAGGGTCAAGCGTGAACGTTCATCTCTTGCAGTGCTCATAGCTGTGCACAATTCACAATTCTGTGCACATAAGAATCCACTGGGCCGAGCATTTGTATACCTATATGCTGAAATATAGTTGTTTACACTTCATATTACACGCTAAGCTAGAAGTTAAGTGAAATAAATGGGTCACGCAGAAGTCACACATAAGCATTTACCTGGATCTGTTACTGAACAAGGACTACCTGTGGGCATGTTGCAGATGCCAGAAGTTAAATGCATATTTCTTTCTCAGCCATCATTCTTGGCAATAAAATGATAATATGGTGCCATGCTCAGATCCTGGCCTCAAGTTTTAGCAATAGCAGCAGAGGGAATGCGGAACTCTGGGTTAAATGCAGTTAATCATTGGCAAGTCTTGGAACACATTTTTACAATGGAAGGACTCCTGGTGTATGCTTGCTGAGTCAGCACATCTGCATTTCTCTCTGTGACTCTTCCATTACTCATGGGCATAGACGGGTGAGGTGTTCAAGGCTGTCTCACCAATGTGTTAGCAAGTGCTACCATGTATACCCAGAATTTTCAGGACAAACTCTACTACTTACTTCACAGAGCAGCACTGTATAAATTTGTCCTTACTTTCCTTAATGACTAGTTCAATTATATTAATTGTTATTGTGCATACACGGACACATTGTACAAAATATCCTTACTTTTGGCTTTCTGGTCAGCATCACACCAAAACCAAGTAATGTTTTCCTCTGCAGCTCGAGTATAGGACTCACAACTCAGCAGAGTCCTCACAGATCTCTTGGCAGGTTTGTGGGTAACCCCCAGGGCGGTACTGACTGAAAGACCAAGCAGTGGGCCAAACTAGGGAAAGAAGTAACTCGGAAAAATGATATTTTTTAACTTCTGCTGGCAGTGCTTCAGAAATGTCCTAGTAAACGTGTAGAATCTGAAATGGTATGGTCTGCAAAAATAAGCTGAAGCTTTCTTTTTCCTTTTTTTTTTTGTTTATTCTTTAAGACAGTGATTAAAGGGGCAAGATAAAAACAAAAGATGAGGGACAGCTGACATTGTTTGGCCAGTTGTTCCAGAGGACTCATCTGATGAGTCAGAACATGTGCCCTTTAAAGCAAAATCCCATACAGGTGTGAGAGCCTGGACATTGCATAAATCCTTTCTCCATGATCAAAACAGGTATTCACAAAATCATGGCCAATGTGTGGAGGAGTTAACTCTCTGCTTCCTGCACTTCTCTTCTGTGTGACCCTCCAATCCTTGTATCTGCTTTACAGCAAATATCCTTGGAGAGAGGTCACCTTTTAAGAGATAGAAAAAGGGAGATGAGAGGGAGGAAATATGTTTCTACTCTGACTGAGCCTCTTGTCTTTCCAAAAGCTTTTCCTGCAAATGCATTTCTTTCTACAGGTTCCTTTGTCACAGCCAGTCTACAATTATTCTTTTACATTATTTTCTCATTCTTATCCAAAGGACACACTGTTCCTCATCATCTTGGACTCCTAGAATAAGGGGATGCTCTCACCCCTTCCCCTCTGTGCTTTTCCATAAATCCCGGCCTCTTGCTGCTGTTCAAATTTTTTTCAGGACACATGGAACTCTTTATAATCAACGTGCAACAAGGTCTCTCAGACTTTGGTATTGATCTCAGTCAATGGAAAGCTGCAAATTGAGCATACTGTCTTCCTTAGACGAGCTGTCTGTATCCCTCACACTATGAGAATTACAATAGCTGTTTGGGTAACATACAGACTTCTGGCCTGGGCTATTGGAAATTTTGAATAAGTGGATTTTGTAATGTCTGCTAGAGACTTTGCAATGGAAAGCATTGACAGCAATCTTACACATTACTACTGCAATAGGCAAGCATAGAGAAATGTAAGATGAGATAGATTAATCATTCCCCTAACACCTTCATGCCCACTCCATCTGGGCTCTCAGGTTTCATCATCTATTAATAATTTTTGAAAAATCCTGCGCTATAGGAGCCTAAATCATCAGGTTTGCTTTTCTGAGTGTTTCAAAAGTTGAGCCTCGGTAGTAAAACTAAATTTTCCAAAGGAAAACTAAGCCTATTCTTGCTCTCAGCTTACTATCTTTGTTACTCAAGATTTCTAAAGCAATGCTGTGATCACAAGTGGAATGTCCTCGGACCTTAAAAGGAGGAAAAACTGGAGCAACTGCTCTTTGAAGCCCTGCTACAATTGCTGCTGAGGCAGATGCTGGAATAGTTATAATGCAAAAAGTTGCTTGACTCTTCATTGCTAAAATCAAACAGATTTTTTTTTCCTGCTATTCACAAACAGCTCATCCTATGAAGATAATGGGGGAAAAAATTTCCAGCTTGGAGCATGAGAAAAGGATATT
Organism: Chlamydotis macqueenii; assembly: GCF_036417535.1. Lineage (NCBI taxonomy): Eukaryota > Metazoa > Chordata > Aves > Otidiformes > Otididae > Chlamydotis > Chlamydotis macqueenii. Next base: position 44,851,038 of record NC_141560.1, on the reverse strand, counting down.
TTTTGACATTTTCTGAATTCTTCTAAGAGGGTTACTTCTGCTTTGTCAGAAAGGAAAATATTGCATAGCTGCTGCTCTCCAGCATGATTCTCTCTGGATTTCAAAGGCAAGATTTCTTTGTTTATTAAGAATTTGTTTTGATTGGCATACGAGAGTCTCAGAGCATCCAAGGTAGCTAACTCTGAAAAACCAGGAGAAGCCAAGTGAATCAGCCTATAACCTCAGGCAGCTGTGGGACAGCCTTTGAATGAACAGGGATATCTCTCTTCTTTTTTTTTTTTTTTTTTGGTGTGTGTGTGTCTCGGATTCACTGAAATAACTTTTGAAGTGCTGCAATAATAATCTGTGTGAGCTGGGATTTTTGGCTTCTGATGGTTACATGTTATAAAAGGGCCCAGAGGTATTGCACAAAGAGCAAGAATGATCGAGTGTTCTCCTTGCAAGGTTTGTGTGTGTGTGTGCTGAAAGGAAAACAACCCTTGATGTAGCTTCCAGATGGGTTGGTTTATTTTCTGTTGTTTCCACTTATTTTTCAAAAATTCCAGAAGCATGATTGTCTGCCTATCTTGCAGATATTTATGTGACCTTTGTGACTTTTCAGCTAGCACACAGACTACTTAGATTCATCACCATAGGAGAGCAAGGAAAATGTAGCACAGCTACATAGTGGGTAGCGTGTACTGCTCAGAAGCAAGAGAAGGTCGGATTCAAACTCCTGAGCTATGGCTGAGGTTTTGATTTGGATTTTTAAGCTAGTGACTGATGTGAAATACGGAACCATTTTTGATGAGCAGGATGGTGAAAGACATTCTTGCTAAGATGTTTACTGCAGATGTTTCATAAAATGATTTCTGTGAAGTTTATCTTTGACACAGCAGCATGTATAAATAAATGATGAGATTTGTGTTTACTGTTTTAGGAAAATGATCATATTTAAATGCATCGATTTCAAGTAGTGTATTATAATGTAAGATTTGGTATGTGATAACTTAAAAGCAACAGGTATGCACAAAGTGGTGAGTGAAAGTTAACAAGCTACTTCAGTTATACCACTCGTGCCTTCTTGAGTGCCTCAGTATTCAGCACCAATATTGTCTTGACGTAATATTTAAATAGTTACCGAAGGGAATCAGGCTGCGAAGTCACAAAGAAAACTAAACAGTATTACAGCAGAACTAACTAACACTTTAGTTAATATTTCTAGACTTACAAAGCAGAGTTGGCTTTCTTGTGTGTTCAGAACCATGGCTTTCCATTTCATTTCAAAGAGGCTATTCCAGGTGCCTCCTCCACAGGGACTCCTTAAGATTTGACTTTAGAAATCTTGAGGTGTCAAGTCATCAATATTATTTTCCATGTTACCCCAGTTTTCTGGGAGTGCTGTCCTAATCACATAAATGATCAGGCCAGACCCTAACAGACTGATTTTAGTGGAGCTGTAGTACTCAGAGACATGCTAGAATATTTTTGAAAAGTAAGACAAGCAAAACTTGTCCTAGGAAGACACTATTATTAAATGTAGGCTTACCAAAATGAGAGCAATGTTCATATCAACCACTTTTCTTCTATATGACAGCCTTCTTATCCTCAGTCTCTTTGTTTTATCATCACTCTCCTTGAATAATAGGGTTCTTAAAAAAAAAAAGAGTAAATTTATGCATGTGCTTGAATGGCATGTCATACGTTGTGCTGTGGATAAACAGAAGCAAAAATAACAACATCTATAATTCTTTAAAAGTCACCCTTTAAAACACATTCATCCTCTAAGATGTATCAAATTTGAGTCAGTGTTTTTTAGGAACAGACTGAGGAATTCAGGCCTCATTCAATTTTGGTCCAAGGTATTATGTTTTCCTCAGCTTGTCAAGACAAAGAGATATGGGTCACAGCTGAACGGAACTGATTCCTGTCATAGAAAATCTGGAGTCAAATGTCATTGTCATTCTATATAAATATTCAGCATGTGTGCAGTTCCTTCCAGGCAAGTTTTTTTTTTCTGTTTCAGGGCACTGGCTTGAGTTAAATTTCTCAACACAAAAATAAAAATTAAAAGAAAAACAAAAGTAGAATTTATATAAATTACTCCAAAAATGCATATTCCCACACTTTCCCAGCTGAAGACTTAAAGTGTTCACTTAAAATTTATTTATCGAGGACAGGTTAAATTCACAGTACTTTTGCTGTCACAAGACAAGCTTTGTCTGAAATTCTAATGACGTTGTTTTAATGTAGGAACATTCACTGCATTTTAAGAAAAAAAAGTCAGACATAGAGGAACAGAGCCCAGTACCAACACTATAAAAATTCAACAGTGAAACCGCAGCCCACCATGTGTAAAGATGCTTCCCCACTGGCAGCTGTTATGACTCCAATGACCTGGTCTTGCTGGAATCCAGCTTCTCATCTCCAAGAGCAGAAGTGGTGAAGGTGGCATAGCACCGAGACCACAGTTGTACCAGGGTTAACCCTGTGTTCTGTCAACCACACACTCACACACATGCCCTCACACTGAGGAGAGGAACCTCAACTGTGCTATGTACCTTGCTGTTTGAAATCCAAAATATTTCTGTTAATTTTTACTAGTAATTATTCCTTTGTTTTGCCACAGTATTCCTCCAGGAATGTTTCAGGAACCCATTGTTAAGGCTACAGCTCCAGTGTAACGACAGCCCAATGATAAAAATCTATGTGCTTCCCATAGAAACTGGCGCAGTGTATTCACAGACCTTCTCTCCAATATGAATGCGCATTACTGCATTTAGTGGTCCTGATGCCCTGCTGTTTTGGACCGTAATCTTCTGGGCCTCTGGGCATCTAACAGGCCCAGTCCTAACTGCAGGATACCCCAGCTTCCAGGACAAATTGCTGCTACTCGTATGCCTGGAGACGTCTTGTGCATGGTGAGAAAGCCCAGCACTGAAGTAGTCTGTATTTCCTCCTTTTATCTTAGAATCATAGAATCATAGCATGGTTAAGGTTGGAAGGGACCTTCAAAGGTCATCTAGTCCAACCCCCCTGCAAGGAGCAGGGACATCCCTGACTAGATCAGGTTGCTCAGAGCCTCATCCAGCCTGGCCTTGAACGTTTCTAGGGATGGGGCCTCCACCACCTTTCTGGGCAACCTGTTCCAGTGTTCTATAACTCGCATAGTAAAAAATTTTTTCCTAATTTCTAATCTAAATCTACCCCCCTCTATTTTAAAACCATTACCTTGTATATAATGGCCAGTTTATGTCTAACAATAACATAACAGATGGTCTAAATTTGCTCCTTAAGCTAAGCTGGTGAGGAAGTTGGTATATTGGCCATTTGCAATGTCATTAAGTGAGTTCTATCCCCCTGCTAAGGGAGCTAAAGAAGAAAGAAGAAAAAATGAAAGCAAGTCAATGAGAAGAGAATGTAAGAGCACTTCCCTCCCACTTTTCCTTGTACTTTTCTATATTCGCTTGTCATCACAAGCAAAGTCTTCAGCTTTGGCATATAAATGACTCTAGTTGTTAAACAGACTAGAGAGAGGTAATTATTCATCCCTCCACACCCAGCTGCATCCTTAAGTGTTCAATGTACTGTTTTTACCCATCGGGGGAAACAGCCTTTTTTTTTTTTTTGTATTTTCTTTTACAGTCTGCATATGCAGTTTATATTGCCACCATAAGATGGCATTGACAGTTCCAACATTTGTTCCACTGTCCTGGCGTGGTCTGGAGCCAAGGCTGCAGCCTCACTTCTAGTGGAAAAGTCAGCGGCGTAGGTCAGCCCTTACCCCGCCGAGGACACGTGTAGCTGCCAGGATCACTAGAGGAGGAAGCGGAGTGTAACTATGGAAAGAGAGACATTTTGTAAACCTTCTCCAAGCAAGTGTCAGGAATAAAAATATGTTCTTTAGTGATAAATGTAAAGGTCAAAAGAAAAATCTCTGTTCCCCGAGAGACTGATCCTCGGAAAATGATACCAAGGGCGATTTTAGTTTAAAGTACTTAAGAATATGCGAAAAACAAAGTGAGAATTTGACATTTTAAAAAGGGCACTGGCAAGGTATTTTTCATTTTGCTCAAAATGATGGGCCTGATCCTCAATTAGAACTGAGAAATGGTCAAGGCAGCTAAGAACTAGGTTTTGGTTTTGGCAGTAACCTGTTCTGAGTTTGTCTCCAAAACCAGATTAGAACAACCGTGGCACGGTCACATCTTAAATGGGCAGCTCTGAGACACAGAGCATTGTGACAATCCAAACTCATGTAACAGATGTCCCAGCCATGTCACCTACTCTCTGTGCCAGCTGCAAGGTGGTGGTTGGGCATAAGGACCTAGACTACCAAGGAACTCCTAAGCTCATCCCTCCTTACCGGGTGTAAATTGCGTAGCTGAAAAGGATCTAAACATGAACTTATCCTTCCTGTTCATTACAAGAGCACTGTGCTTTCAGATTAATCAATAGCCTTAGAATAAAGGAACAGGCTATTGCACAGACTACTGTAATCTTAATGCTTGAATGTCTCTGTACCCTCTGCTGTCTGCCCTGACTTGTCAAAAGTGTTAATATCTGCCTCATCTCATATCATTTGCAAGCACTGTTTTCAATGTCTGTAAAATGTTGAGAGTCTCAACTAGAAGATTGTTATTATTTTCATTTTTCTTCTTTCCTGTTTTTCATGTTTGCAGCTTAATTCTGAATTTCTTCAGTTATGCTGGGTTCTTTGTAATAACACCTTCTGTTCTTCAGCAAGGATATTTATTCTAGTATGCTTTGTAGCAATAGCACAGGCCAGGTTATTGATCCCAATGGGAACATTCACATGATTAAGGTCATTCATTTGCTTACATGTTTGGCTGAATTGATGTTTCTCAGCATAATGTTAATCTTGAACATTTGTATAAAGTTGAGCACACACTCCTGCTTTCATCAGTTTGACCAACAAGCTGATTAGAGTGTTTTCTCTGTTGTCTTAGCCCCTTCACCTGACTTCAGATTCACCTGGGAATGTTTCTCAGAGAAATTGGTCTACACCATGATGTACAGATCTTGCAGCTTTAGCATAAAATATATACCAGTATCTACATTCCTGGCAACTTACAGAAGTAACATTTGTTTCTGAATATCAAAAATGAAGCAAGTTAAGAAAAAATGTATTTATGCTGCTACAGTCTGACCCACACTCTTTAATTTAGAAATGCCTTTTCCATTTTGCCTTGGCTGATTAACCAGTGATAGAGATGTGAAAAGAGTACAGACACACGCGTATATATGTAATTGTTTTCCTATATTCCCCTCCTAAAACCCAGCCTTGCAGCTGTTGACTTGACATTCACCACGGGTAGGGAGTGGAAACCTTTGGTAGGAAAGTTGAGAACAAACAGCTGAGAGTGTCCTAGCATGGCATTGCCCCAACATGGAAAGTTTCTATTCAGTTAGTGACTGCTTCTTTCTTCCTGCCCACCCATCCTCTGCTTTCTTCTTCCCCAAAGCCACTTCTTGCCTTCTTTGTGGAGGGTCCTCCCCCTCATTTATAGAAATGCCAAGTAACAGAGGTGAAGAAAGGAATGGTAACGAGAGAGTAAACAGTTTGCTACTCATGAAAAATTAACAGTATAATATATAGTGTTATTGCTTAGATAAAAAGACAAATGTGTACAAGTCTTTGGTATTAGTGAAGTGTAATCAGCATGTTGATTTATTTCTTACCAATCAATAATTTTATTATTGATTTTGACAGTCAACTACACTTGTATCTTGGGAAATCAATAAAAAGTTTCAGTATGTTCCATAATGGTACTTCAAGTGGTCAGATGGTATATTTTTTAGTCTGTCGTGGTTTTGTTTAGTAGAGGGGGGCCTAAGGTGGTAGCTTCTGTAGGAAACTGCTAGAAGTTGCTCCCCTTTGTTCAGGGGACTTGGCCAGGCCTAGGGCGGACCCACTGCTGGCCAAGGCCGAGCTGATTGGTAGCAGAATGTCTCGTGATAACGCCTCTGCGATAACGTATTTAAGAATGGGAAAACAGAAAAAAAAAAGACAGAGGAGAGAAGATGTGAAGAAGCTGAGTGGGGGCAGAGGCGCAGAGGGGGAGGCGCAGGCCTCATGGGCCTTGCAGGCCTCACCCTCTGGCCTCTCGCCAGGCAGCCGACTGGGCCTGACTCGGTCCAGCCTGGCTGTAAGAAGTGGAGAGGAGATGAGAAGTGAATAAGATGATGTAAAAAAAGATCCTGAGAGACATCTACCAGCCTGTTGTGAGGAACGGCTGCAGACGCCAAGGTCAGTTCAGAAGGAGGGGGAGGAGTAATGCGGCTCCTGGCCAAGATTCCCCTGCAGCCTGTGGTGACGACCATGGTGGAGCAGGTTGTCCCCCTGCAGCCCATGGAGGTCCACGGAGGAGCAGAGATCCACTTGGAGCCCGTGAAGGACCCCGTACTGGGGGAGGTGGATGCCTGAAGGCAGCTGTGGCCCATGGAGGGCCCGCTGGGACAGCTGTTCTAGAGGGACTGCACCCGTGGAAGAGATGACCCACGCCAGAGCAGTTCCACGAAGGACTGTGGCGTAGGGGTGGGACCCCACAACGGAGCAGGGGAGGAATGCGAGGAGTTCTTCCCCCAACCATGAAGCAGCGGCGTAAAACAACGTGTGATGAACTGACCACAACCCCCATTCCCTCTTCCTCCCTGTGCTGCTCGGGAGGGGAAGGTAGTAGAGATAATGTTAAGCTCGGGAAAAGGGAGGGGTGGGAGGAGGTTATCTTGTTCTCTGTCTCATTATCCTGCTGTTTGTAGTAATAAATGGTTTTCCCCAAGTCGAGTCTGTTTTGCCCGTGACGGTAACTTTAAGGATTTCTCCCTGTCCTTATCTCAAACCTCGAGCCATTTTTCTTATATTTTCTCTCCCTGTTCTCTCGGAGGGTGGGGGGAGTGTGAGAGAGACTGCGTAGTCTGGTCCTGATCGGGGCTGAACTATGACAAGTCTACCTTTATTTCATGTAACAAAGTACTATCTAATAACACTTTCCTTTGATAAGTCTTCAGGGTTACCAGGGGGAGCTCTGGGATGCAATTTCAGTGTTTTATCCGAGCATTTCAGGTCTGAAAGTAATTTGTTAAAATACCTGAGTGAACTATATTGAGTTTCAGAGTGCATCTTTCTAGCTACATTTCCCTCTGTTACATCATCTCTGATGAGTGTAGTGCAGATTCCCCGTTCCTTGATTTTAAAATGCATCCACCTTCCAAGCTCCTATTTCTGTGGTGTGAGAAATACGGAATATTAATTTCAGTCTTATTTGTTAAAAGAAACAGAAGTCCTGAATCTCTATGTTTCTCCATTCTTTTTCAAGAATGCAGGTTTTTAGTAAAACTTTAATCCAAATAGGGCACCAAATCTAGAAGTAATATCTAATGTTTTTAAGGTTCTTTAAATGTTTACTGTTTTTAACTATTGACTTTTTGCAATTTATATTCTTTGTTATTCAAGCTGAATTTATGTTTATGACTTCATAAAGCTACAACTGTCTCATTTGCTGACATGATCATCTTCAATGAGTGTTCCAGCACTGCTTTCTGATAATGCACCAGAGGATTGTCATGGCTTTATCCAATAAGCAGCCCTGTCACTCAAATGTGTTATTAACATTGTGTTACTCATGTTTTTACGACTGTTTTCCTCACAGTGCAAGGGTTAGATTGAGCTGCTCCTCTTAAGTCAATCTCAGAGACAGAGGAGGATGAGTAGGGCAAAAGCTCTTACAAACATTAGTTGCTTTCTCTAGCACTGATGTTCAGTCTCATTCTGGAGAAACTGACTGGTACTACAGCAAAACTCCTGTAATAGTGTCTAAATGCATTGCTGCTTGGCTGAGGTCAGAGAAAATGGTGCTCAGGGTCAAGTTGCTCATTTTGTGTTTTATATCTGTATATAATCACTTGTGCTGTTATAGCCTGTCCTTGTCCTGCTTTCAGTGACCACGCAAAGCAGGGTCGAAGAAAAGATGTGCAGAATGGCTTTCAGTGTGAACCATGTTCTTAACTTGTACTGAACCAGAAGGGATTTGTTTGCAGCTAAAAACAAGACACAGAAGTGTGGCATTTCATGTGGTATGTCTAAGATATTTTCCAGTTCTTGTATAGTTTAAGATATTTAATCTTAAATTTAACTAATGCCATTTCTTTTGCAAAAACTTTGTAACTTCAGTCACATTCTTTCCTCCAACACCCTTTGTATGCTAGCACAGTGTGGTTACAAACACTGCGTATAGCACTTCACATCACTGTCACTGTGAGTTCATGTAACTTGCACAGAAACTGCAGTCAGTTGGAAAGCTCAACCATGAGAGTGCTGTGAACACTGTAGTGTGGTAATCTTAAGCATCAAGTATTGATAAATAGATGTAATGCATCTTTACCTGAATTATTCAGAATTAACAAGCAAAAAGAGAGACCTATGAAAATAAGATATCTCTTCAAACATTTATTCACTTTCTTGTAAGACCTAGAAAATTAAAAGAAGCACTGGAGCACTTACTACCCCCCAGGTCCCATCCTTCTCACCCACAGAATTATTAAGTAGGATTCCCACCCATCTTTCCAGAGCTGTAAGACATTTATTATTTCCATAATTCAACTGTATTAAGTACTTGACCATAGATGAAGTACTACATAACACAAGAACTATCCTGTAGAGGAAGTGAAAGGCCCCACAAATTTAAATCAAATAACTCAATGCAGTAAACATACAAATAATTCTAATTTGAAGCTTGCACTTCATTTACTACTGCCACCTTACATTCAGAACCTGTAGACAGGCTTTTTATTTCTGCTTGCCTGGATTGAACAGCACTCCTCAGCTTCTGAGCCAACTCTTAGAAGTCTCTACATACCAAAAAGTCTCAAGCCATGTATCACGTGAGCCAAAACTCAACAGGAAAGAGAATCCTAACCACAATTTCCCTGACAAAAGTAAGCACATGCTACTCCATTCTAGATAAGGGAAGGTACTTGTGCACTCAGCGGGGTCCAGGTGCCATAGCAGCAGTGGTTTCCTCAGCACCAGCTGAGTCCTTCTCACAGCTAAGAATGGGGATTATCCAGCAGCTTCCATGCCAGAACAACTACAACATCAATCACAACCCCAGCAAGAGGAATGCATTTGAGCTTTTTAATGGTCACATATTGGACTGACCCTATTACATGCAGATGTAAAAGAATAAAATGTTTTACATCTGCATACTTGCCTAAAGTTTCCATACCTCTCCAGGAGACATCCGTCAATAGCCTACTAACAGATAACCCATTGGTTTAACCAAATCAGTAACTGTTCATTTGGATTTTGTCCTGTTTATGCTAATAAGAGATAATGAAAGCAATTGTTTCTGTTTAACTGGCAGTTTCAAAAGCTAACGCAAGATTTATTTCATATGTTTATTTGGATTTTCAATTGTTTACCTAAAAAACTGTTGCCTTAACTGGTTAAATATAGAAAAGCATATTTATTATGATTATGAAACTCAGAACTTGTTAATGAAAGCTTTTTAAAACCCCTAGATCATCGCATCCCAGAAATTAGCAAGCTATATTTCCTATAGATTAACACTCAGGGGGAAATTAAGTGATCACCAAGAGGTTGTGAGCAGCCACTACTGGGGATGTCAACGAGCTTCTCTCTTACGTGTATTGCCTTGCTTTTAATCAGAGGTCACTTTGCAGCTCTTCTGTCAGCCAGAGCATTAATACTTTCATGAAGTTTTTAGGATCCTATTTACATTTTTGCCATCTAATCTTCTGTTAAATTTGGTTGAAAACAGCCAGGTGGTTCCAAAGTCATTGGAGGAAGGCCCCTCACAGCTTGATTACATAAGCTTTGTTTCCAAGGGAAAAAAAAAAAAAAGTCTAAAAAACTCATCTGTGGGTATATATTGCTGTCTGGGGGTGCAGCATGTTGTCTCAGTAGCCTCTCAGTGGTGTATTTAGGACTGAAAAGGAGTACCTCATGGTGACACATTGGACTGCAGGTCCAACAGGTCTCAACCCCAGGGCTGAGACCAGTCACAGCCAAGCTGTTTTGAGGTCTAGGTCCAGCTCAGCCTGGTTGAACAGTATTGCACTGTGGTCAAGTATACAGAGGTTAAAAGTGCGACTGTTTTCACTTTGTGGGCAAGCAAGTGTTGCCAGACTCTCCTAGGAACAGCAAAGGCGGCAGGTGATGCCTCAGCAGCAGAGATGGGCACATATGCAGCTTATTACCTAGTTGGCTTTGGGCACAAAGAAACAACAGGTTTCTCACCAAGCTTCTCTGGTATTTGGTGAAATCCACTTTTCAGTTTGGAGCTCTGTTTTGAGCTGTGAATGAAGAAAGCCTATGTGAGCCAGTCCCGGAGCCTAAAACTGTGAGTTGTTTCTTCATTACTGTCTTTTCCCTCCCTAGTACGACTGAGCAGCGGTCCAATTTAGAGTATGCAGGCGATGGGTAATTCTGAGTGATTTTGTACTGAGAGCTGCCTGTTTCCTCTTGTGTTGTCCTGGCAATTGCTCAGAAAAAGCATCGTTTCGATCAGAAAACTACTTCATAAAATGTTCCCCAACTGGATTATTATCCAATCAGATTTTATAAATTATAGGACATTCATCAATAAACACATCATGATTACCCTTAATATGGGGTGTACCTGGTGGTTGCACTGTATATGAAATGATTAGACATTAGCTGAAAATGCCCACATTTTTCCCCTGAAAAAAAGACTTGCATGTGGCTAGTCCAATGGGAGTCTGAATGCTGTTGTTACGGTCTTCTATTGTCGTAATACCTAAAGGCTCTAATGAAGTTTATTGTTCCGCTAATCACTGACCAGCTCTAAAATAAATTAATGTTCCCTGCCTGAAGAAATTTAAGTCTCTGATAAGAGAATGAGTGGATTTGAATAAAAGAGAAAGAGGGCTGAGGGCAAGAACTTGTTGTCAGGTATGCAAGGTACAAATACAGCCTGCATTCACTAATTATTAGCCCTTTTTAAAAGAACAAACAAAACTACGCTTGCAACATTCTCCAGCTAAGATGCTGGAATTTTTAAAATATGTAATAAAATAATAAATAAATAAAACTAAGTAAATAAAGTCCCCAGTGAGTAGCCATGATAACCTGGTTGTTCGAGGTCTTCTGAACAGAAGCTGTTTCTAAGTCAGCAGCAAAAGTCTGTGATTCCACAGGAAGTGAAGGGACAGCTTAAGTGGAAGAGAAATTTGTTTAAGAGAGAATCTGTTTGAAAGATATTATGTGATATGGTTGTGGCTTTCCTGGTAGACCCTTTCCCCATGTCTGTGGTCCTAGGAAAGTCTAGTACAGGCAACAGTAGGAACAGTTTTTAAATAATCAATATTTGTGCTTGAACTATCCCCTTCTAAATATAGTTCATAAGAAAGTATGAAGTAGCAAGGAATATGTGATGCTCTCTAATTTGAAAAAGATCAAGAAAATAGGCTCTTATGTGCTGTAAATTGTTTTCTTTGTACAATGCTTTTAATGTGACAGGGGATTTATCCTGTCCTATTTTTGGAGTTGTTTAAAGGTCAGTTTGTACATCTCAGATTGGTGGTTAAGAAATTAGGCTGTGACACTCTATGCCTATAGGTCAGTCTGCAAACTCTATTTGTCGTTGTGAATGTTGATTTGATTTATAAATGACACTGTACCACGGATTCTGTCTGGACATTTCTCCCTGCTGGATTGTATGGTGCTAGTTTGAAATGCAGAGTCTGCTTTCCTGTCCTTGACTAGCAAGTTAGCTGCAGCCTACGGGGAGTAGCTGGGATTTTAGGTGGGCTGCAGCTAAACAAAAATATTGACTGGCTTGTGCTGCGGGTGGGAGAAAAGGTCACTAAGTGGAGCTGACACTTTACAGAAGGGGAACTTCAATAGTAGGCATTTAAGAGAAGTGAGGATGCTTACACAGGAAAATGAGGGAGGACCTAACAGAATGAAAGGACTAACTGAAAAAGATAAAGATGCTGAAAGGCAGTTATGTTGGGCTGTTTATTTTCATAGCTCTGATTATATTGTGTGTGGTGTCCATGTGTGAAGCATGGTTTATTTTAGGAGTCTCATTGAGAATATTCTCGAAGCCTCACTTTAACTGTTGCACCGTTTTTAATCAGTGAGAAGCTAAGCCCCAAAATCCAGAATTTGGGGGAGTGTGCAGTTGCTCCTGAAAAGCCTCTGGAAGAGCAGTTCTGTTATGGGGACATGGGCTGTCAGACTGTAGAGTCTTGTTTTTCAGGAAAGAGCAAAAATGAGAATATCAGAATCCCAAAAAGCATTATTAGTAGTGCAGAGCTTATGACACTCAGCTTACTTTTTGCCGTTTGAGGGCATGAGATACCTAGAGAATGGAGATCCTTGCTGAAGTCTGCTAAGCATCCCAGTAGGGTGCCCACCAGGGTTGTAGAAATAATGCTTCTGAGATTGATTTTTGCAATGCTGTCTTCTAATTTTGCTCTCCATACAGCAAAGATTTTCTTCCCCCCTCAATAAGAAAATATTCAGTCTGCATGGGTGTACAGATTGTGTTTTCTTTTGCATATCTGCTAGTAGATAGGTGCTTTAAAAGTAGCTTTCTATGGTGTATTCAATGCATATATTATGGAATGGATTATAAGATATGTCTTGTGAAGTCCACAATTATACACCCTGAGATATGCAGTGTGTTTCCTAATCTGAGCAGCCATTTCCACTTTGCAGAGAAGGGGTGCTGACAGCACCCGGCTGCTACAGCCCTTGTGCAAACTGCCTCACAGGAATGATAAAAGGAGCACACAAGAGATCAAAAGTGTTACTGAGGCATTGTTTTTCTGTGTTCTTCTTACAGTTATTATTGATCAGCCCCTACTTACACTTCATTTTATACATTTTAATAATATTAGTTATTGTCTTATGCTTTTTTCCTGCTATTCTTTGTTACCGGTAACATCCCCTTTACAGAGGACTGACATTTTGTATATGAAATGTAAAGACCACATTTGTTTGTGAACCTAATTGACTATTACAACATAAGCAGAAGGTGAACTGTTTATGTTATGTTCTATCTATGAAACATGTCAAAACTTTATATTGTTTGATGAAAGTCACACTGGAGGGAAGAGATTGAGCTGTTACTTTGCATCTCTGCCTCTGCTTGATTACTTGGGAAGGTTTTCTCTAAACCTCTGACATTGATGAGAGCCATTTGAGAAGTTCCCCTTAGCCAGGCCAAGTCCGGGCTTACAAGCACAATTCCATTATTTCAGCTGGATTTTATTACTACAAGCAGCTTACCCAGCTGCACAGCAGGAATGTTTAACCAGGAACAAGACAAACTTCCATAAGCTGCTTAATTCTGACTTGGGACTGTTCCTTCAAATCAATTGATATTGAAATAATTACTTCTCTGAATCTGTAGAGGAAAAGGATATAAAAAGAAAATAAAAATCTAATCGAATGGAGGTAGAAAGCAGTGTCTGAGTAGACAAATCTTAAGCCTTAGCAAATTTTCAAAGGTTACATTATCCTTTTTGTCCCTGGAAACCTTTCTTTTTACTTTTCCTCTCCTCTTGCACTTTTATCATTAATTTAAGTAGCAGGAAAAAGGTGGATTATTTTTTTAAAGTATTTTTGTATATGTATATATAATTCATTTATTTAAAATATTTATATGTATTTATAATTTTTCCTTTCTATGCGTATTAAAAAATGGTGTCCAACACAATTGACTGAGCTACCCTGGCAGTGTCAATGTCTTGAACAGGAGAAGAACATTATGGCTGTTTTCCCTGACCCTTTATTTGTAGTGTTTGCAGCCAAATTTCAGCTTAGGCAACTGTTCTGCTTCCTCCAATTCCCTCTATAAAGTGTGTAGTTGTTCTTCTCTTCACTATTAAACTGTAGGGCTGCATTATAAATTCACTGTGGTGGATGAAGTAATTCATGTATAGTATGGGCTAAGCTTTCTTCTCCGTTTCATTAATTTTTATATTAGTTTAATTACTCACCTCAATGGAATTAGAATATTCGAGAACAACACTACTGATACTTCTGGAGGTGGAGGGGAAGAAAAAGGCCCTGTTGAGAGTGCATATTTGTAATAAAAAGATAAAGCAAAACTACTTTTGTTAGTATTTTTGTCTTGGGGATGCGGAGTTTATGTTTAAAGTAGGGCTGGTGTTCATTTTAAAGGAAATTATATGGGAAGTATGGAAACTTACTTTTTTTGTTTCAGTGGAAGTCTAGATTGAAAAGCACAGTAGGAAATTAGGCTTCAGCTTCCCCTGGGGGAGGTAGTACAAGGCAGAGAGAGAGGAGAAGTCTATGTTGGGGTCAGGTTGTTTAAAAGCAGTTTTCTGAAGTGAAAGAGTTAATCACTTAAAATGCCCAATGAATCTCACTCCTAAGCATTTTTCCCTTCTTTCCTTGAACCTGTGTGAATGTTTTTGCATTCATAACTTCCTTCAGCTAGGTATTCCAGGGTTATGCTACCCTGTGCCATACTGGTTATTTTGAAAATGGTTACCTCCAGTTTCATTTACTGGACTTCCTTGAAAAGACCATCCCTATGCAGGCTTTCCATGCCACTCATGATTTTGCACAGTTGTCATATCCCACCTAAATCCCTGCCACGGGCTAAAATGTTTTGCCTACCTGTTGTCCTTCATATGGAAGTCACTTCATGCTTTTGACTGTCTCTGTTGCCCTCTTCTGAATGTTTTTGTTTTTCTAATGGTTATTTTCAACTCAGGAAGTTCAGGAATACACATGCTGTTCATATATAGATATGTGTGTGTGTGTGTGTGTGTGTATAACGTATGTATGTTCAGTAAGGTGAACTATCGATTTAACCAGTGGCATACTGACCTGTTCTGCTCTTCATTCTTCTCCCAGTTCCAAAATTTCCTTTGTTTTTTCACTGCCATTGAGCACTGGCTTTTTACTTTGTGGAACCAAGTATTGTAACCTCCAATTCTTGATCTGGTAATGGCAAGCTGAGAGCCATCATTTCAAGTCTAATGCTAGGATTTTTTTTTTTTTTTTGCTTGTATGGGTTGCTTTATGCTTATTTCTATTGGGTTTCACCTTCTGTTTTATTGAACAGTTTTGTAAGGTCCTTCAGGTTTCACAGTCCAATCTCATCCTTACTCCTTTAAATGTACTTTGTATCACTGGCACACTTCCTTGCCTTAGCACTCACACCTTTTTCAAGGTTATGAATTAATAAAATGAACAGCACAAATGCAATAGATTTTCTTAAATAAAAAACCCAATAGTTTTCTTAAAAGCCTATGGTGAGGGAGTTTGGAAAAGAAAAGAAAACAAACAAATAAAAAACCCCACAACCAACCGAGAAAAAAAACCACCAAACTTTTCATTATATCGACTGCTTTGCTGTTCTTGCTGATTTCTTCAAATACTTCAAATAATCTGAAAGATGAACTTCCTCTGCAGATCCTGTGCTAGTATCCATGTCTGATACAAAAATACAGCCTCCTTAGATCTATGTAGCTGCCCGCTAATACTACCTAGTGGAAATTGCTTTCCATTTCTGATTTGATTTTCATCTTCTGACCTATCACTTACATAATGTAAAGAATTTTCCTGTTTGCATAGTAAGAAACACTATTCTGAAGTGTGTGGTGTTCTGCACTCATTTGGCTTTTTCTCACTCATCAGTTTTGAAGCTCACTTACAGTCTTTCTTTAAAGTACTATCAGCTTGGTCCCCTTACAGTTCAGATGAAGTCCTCCTCTCTTGTGTAGGCTTTTTTCCAGATGTGTACCTAGGTATTTTTATAAATTGAAGAAAACAGCCTTTTGGAGTTTTGTGCTTCAGACAGATTTGTACTGACTTCACACACCACCTATATCAAATAGACAGACATCTTCTATGAAAAGACACAATTTAATCGCAAAAGATTGACTTTTGCTTTAATGTTAGGAAGAGAGAAGTTGTCACAGTTGAAAAGATTTGAAATTGGATTTTGTATTTAATGTTTTGCTGAAGAGGTCTCATACAGAAAAAAACATCCTCAATTCTATGTTGATTTGCTTGTGGAAACATGGGACTTTTTTTTCTCAAAAATAGGATTATAGTGGATCAAAAAAATTATCCAACTTCTGCTTCTGAATATTCCAAATATTAATAAATATATTGAGCTGATGATGGGATTAGTGATGCATTGTAGAAATGTTAAAATTTCATACAGTCCTGCTCCGTTCATATAGCTATAATGAAGAAGGCTGTTTTATGGATAATTTAGATAATCTGCAGGGGAACTAAAGCAGTGACTGTGAAGGAGAATGTGGCGTGTCGTCCCCCTAGGCGATGGAGCACTCCATTTGCTGGAATAGCTCCTAACTGCTATTTAGTGGGCAGCTAGTGGAAAATAAAATTGCTTCAGGCAATTGAGAATCTTATTCTGTATTATTAATGTTTGCAGTCTGAGTGAAGGATAGGGTAAACTAACTTCGTTTGTACGAAGGGGAGGAAACTTGAAAAAGGAAAGGGAGGAAAAGATTCCTATCTTCTAGCATGATCTTTTTTGGAGGTGGGGTATTGTTTTGTCTGTGTTGGGTTGGGGTTTTGTTGAGGGTGGAGGGAGGTGGTATTGATGGTGGGCAGAAGTAGTAGCTAGGACACCTGTTGCTGCTTCTGGAGAACATGACTTCTGCTAAGTAACAGTCACTCACAAGTGCCTTGTTGATAAACATGATAATCTCTGGTTTGCAGGAACTCGGACATTTATGAAAAACTGAAGGTAACGGAAGAGCATTTTGTAAGAGGAATATTTCACACCCTGGAAGCTGGCTGAGTTCATCACAGTGTGCTGAAATCCTCTGGGGAAACTACTTTTAGGGTGTACTGGTTCAGGTTTTCTGAAGCATAATTCCACTTTCTAGCCAGTGTTGCCTTCTAAGGCTGATCTTACCCTTTGGGGAGGCCCGCAAAACAAGATTTTCTCCCCTCCATTCCCTAAACACTGGCCCATGGTGTGTTGTGTGACCAGTCAGATAAAAGCCAGCTGAGAATTCGCAGGACTATAACAAAAGAAGGAGACGTAGATTGTCTATGTGAGTAAGGGGATTAACAGGGCAGATTTCCTCTAAGGAAACTTGAAAGCTTTCAAATTCTCTGGCTTTTATTGGTTTTGGGTTTTGAGTAAAGAAGCTAAAATAAAGCCAGCTTTATGGTGTTGAGATGATGAAACACTATTAATCGATAAAAATTGCATCCAGAGGAACTTGTTGATCTGGGAATCCATGTGTCTGTTTATCCCTAAACCTTTTCCAGGTATATGTAGTACTGTTAAATATGATTGTGAGAGGAAAAACAAAATAGTGATATATAAAAGATACTGCACTCTAGGAGGGCTGTGGAAGAAGTCCAGCAGGAAACCCTTTCTTCCTAGTTCCCCACATTCTAGCCCTGTAGACTTTCATCTCTTATAAAGTAGATTTCCCAAAATGGTGTCATCAGTGAACTGACTGCCCTTAGGATACAGAGAGAAATGCTTTGGAGACTATAAATTGTTTTCAGCAGGATGGTATGATGAACTTGCCTCAGGCAAGTTTTTCTTTTCCTTCCCATTCGAACTCGCTGTCAGCCCTTTTCTCAGTGTCACCTGCTCTCCTGCGGACTGGATGTTACACATACCCAGTGCATATTGTACATTTCTTCTTGGAAATATCTTCCAAACTGTGCATGACTTTCCCTCCTGATGCATCCTAGTTTTTGACCAGATTGAGTAAGAATCTATGTGACTTTATCAAGAAGAGAAAACAATGTGTTTTAGAACATCTGAATGAGAGTGAGGGAACTGGTTAGTACTCCAGTCTAACATGCAGATAAACTGTAATATCCTTATTCAACGCTTATGTTTCTTTCCCGGACAAATGTCATGCTGAAATCACTGGCCTGGAGTGAGTGGTGGAGTCTGTTTGCTCGCAAAAAAGCACAGATCTTGCAGGGCAGGCACACTGTCCTAGACAGGCCTCAAAGTTTTGCAGAATTGATATAAAGCTTTGGAGATTTTGTTGATCATTGTGTCTGGAATTAATACATAACTACCAAATGCAGTGTTTAATTCTAGACTCTGGGTTATTTATTTTAAATAAAGTGGATTGAGCGGGCATGTGCAAGTGTCAAAATTCCTATTAGCAGATGGGAGTTGGAAAACATATGCATGAAGGTTAGTAACAAATCAAAGCCAGAAATCTGTATGTTGGGATTGCTGAGAAGCAACAAGCAGCAAACTGCAACTTCTGTTAGCGTCCTGAGTGGTGTAGGTTTTGTCTGTGAGAATATGGAAGGGGAAGATGAGAACTCTACATCCAAAAGCTATCAAGAAAAAATAATTAGATGGCAAGTGAGATAACAACTACATGTCATGATGAGATCTTTTATTTGGTTTCTCATTGGTTCAGTTTTGAAGCATCGATGCATCCATAGGCAATGGATATCAGGCAAATGTCCAACAAGTAAACAATAACTGCCACAATTTTCTCCCTTCATACCCTTCCACAACAAAGGTGAGGCTGTACTGTCTTACTCGTTTGCCACATCGTTTTCCATTTTAGTAATTTCCTTTGGTGTACTGGCTATGGTACGTTGTGTTATTCTACAATGCCTAATCTGTTCTGTAAGTTTAAATGTACTTGCATACAGTGTTGAAGTAGAAAAGGGTCACTTGATATAATTTCATTCAGCCCTGATTTTCAGGGTGGGCTGAACAACCCCCTCCCCCCGCCTCGCCCTGTTAAGCTATATGGCTTTACTTTTAGGGTGTACTGGTTCAGGTTTTCTGAAGCATAATTCCACTTTCTAGCCAGTGTTGCCTTCTAAGGCTGATCTTACCCTTTGGGGAGGCCCGCAAAACAAGATTTTCTCCCCTCCGTTCCCTAAACACTGGCCCATGGTGTGTTGTGTGACCAGTCAGATAAAAGCCAGCTGAGAATTTGCAGGACTATAACAAAAGAAGCAGACATAGCTAATGGTGGTTCAAGAAGAAATTAATCCACTGTCTGCTGATAAGGTTTACAACATCCTTTTCTTCAGGGAAAAATTTGATCTCTGATTTTCTTGATTGCCACTATGTCTGTAAGTATCAGATTGTTGTGAATGCACAGTGTTCAATGCTAACGAACACAGTGGTTGTATCAATGTTGACTGTTCCACGTCTCTAATTTGATGTGAGAGCAGGGAGGGGCATTGCTGCTTCTTGGCAAATAGAGAAACTGTTTCAAAGATTAATGCTGAACTGTCCATTGGGAATAGGTCTCCGGGCCTCTTGAGGTAGGTTTTGTGGCCTGTAACATAGTTGAAATCATGGCTAAAAGTCAAGCAGCAGAGGCAAGAATCTATTCAGTTGGCTGGTCCTGTCCTTTTAGGCATAAATCTATTTGGGGCCTTTCTGAAAAGAGAAGTTTCTGCCTGTCCCCAGAAGCAGCCTTGGGAACACACGAGGCATTGACTACAGTGCTGTGGAGAACAGGAAATAAACCACCTGGTTATTGGCTTTCCTTAGCTTTCATTTTATAGGTTAACTTCCCAAAGAAGTTGGGATTGTGATGTCATGTTGTTTTGCTTTTTTAAAATTGAAAGCTGAGGTTTTCTTTTAAACTTGTAAATCCCAAATTCAGTGTTAAATGGGTGTATCTTTGACAGCCAAAGCTTTATTCACCTTGGGTATTTATTAACCATTCTCTCTTTTCCCAGAATCACAGAATAATTGAGGTTGGAAAAAACCTCTTGAGACTGTCTAGTCCAACCTTCCCTACTCGAGCAGAGTTGGCTGGAGCAGGTTGCCCAGAAGAGTGTGCAATCAGGTTATTAATATTTCCAAGGATGGAGACTTTACAGCCTCTCAGGGCAATCTGTTTCAGTGTTTGATCACCTTTGCAATAAAAAAAAAATTGTTGTTCTGCGTTCAGTTTGTGCCCATTGCCTCTTGTCCTCTCACATGACACCACTGAGAGAAGTCTGGCTCCATTTTTTTTAAGCCCTCCCACTGGGCATCTGTACACATTGATGAGAATCTACCTTGAACCTTCTATTCTTCAGGCTGAAGAGTTCCAGCTCTCTCAGCCTTTTCTTATTTGAGGTGTTTCAGTCTCTTTACCATCTTTGCTGGCCTTTGCTGGACTCATCCCAGGATGCCCATGTCTTGTGTTGTGGTACCCAGAACTAGAGGCAGCATTCCAGATGAGGCCTCACCTTCCTCAACCTGCTGGCAATGTTTTCCCTAATGCAGCCCAGGATAATACTTTCTCTCTTTGTGGCAGCTGAACAACTCTAATTTCTAATCTTATAAACAGGGAATGCTTGGATGTTAAATATAAAAAGATTTTAAGCACTAAATAACATTTACCCTTATGGATTAAGAGAAGGCTGTTTAAGCTGCTGTGTAGTCACCGTGTCAGTAATGCTTAACAAGACATGACTTCTGTAATGCTTTATGTCCTATTCTATGCTGAAATCATCTTGTAGAAGAAAAATTGTGACAACATAAGTTAAATGACATTTCTCCTCCTCCCTTGCTTGTTCCCCCCTCTTTTTTTTTTTTTTTTTTTTTCTTTCTAAAATTGAAATGGATGGAAAAATCACTTGTGGGAGGGAAAAAATATTGGGGATTTTTGCCTAAATAGATTTGATTTCAGTAAAACCAGAACTTTTATTTCATTAGAATATTCCTCTTCTGATTGATAGGGAAAACACCAGGTGAGACCTTCAGCATTCATTACTTAGAAACCAAGAGCCAGATCTATAATGATCAAAACCTGCTTTGCTAGCTGAGGGGATGTGCGCTTGCTGAATCCTTTTAAAAGTCAGGATGAAAATGGCCTGCTTTTTAGGTGCTCTGTGAAAATGTGTTGTAGTTGAGCGTTGTCATGTTAGAACTGGGGGTGTGGATTTGGGAGGAGGGCAGGGGGAAATGTGCAACTCTGAAAATGAATTCATCCCGGAACTGAGCTTATATTGGGCTCTCCTACCCTCAGATAGACAGTACTTCTCAGGATCTTGCAAAAGGAGCTTATGTAACACAGGAGTGTTTTTGTCAGTCAGAAACTTAAAACTCCTCCTAAAGAGGCTGGTAAAACTGGCAGTCAGCCTACAAAGTCTTTGTTATCTCAGAAGTACAAATCCTCCTTGGATTCCTTGTGGGATACTGCAAAATGAAAATCACCCTAACTTCCCTTGATTCTAGCCTACATTGAGACTCATCTTGAAGACAGGGGGGGTTGTTGAGCCGTTACTATCCCATTACCTCTGCTAATCATAGTGAAGATTCAGGAGGTGGATGCTGATGTACAAAATTCAAGTACAGAGAAGCAAGCGATATAGTCTGGGGGTTTTTTTGTGGTTTTTTTTTTTCTTTTTTTTTTTTATTGAAGCATGGTATGTAAGGCTTGAGTGCATACTTTATTTTTGTGTTTAAATAATACCTAAGAACAACTGTCCTGAGGTACAATTTCCTTCCGTGGTGGGGTTACCAACTCTTTTGCCCTGTCTGCAGTATGGGATGTGCAGTCTCCCTGTTAGCGAGAACAGTGCTGTCATTATGGGATGATCATGCAGGAACATTATGCAGGAACAATTCCAAGCAGACAGTGTCTTGGTTCAGTGCGGCACTCCTCTTTGAGTCTCTTACGCTGTTACATACAAAATATTATCACTGTATCAACAAAAACATCTGAGAAAATTTCTTTAAAATGTTATGCTCTAGAAGAATCTTGCTAAGGGCGGGTAATAGCCAAGAGACTTTGGCTAGATGATCTGTTACTTCTGGGCAGCATGCAGTGACTAATCCACTGGGCTTTTTGGGTCTATTTAAATTAGATATATGCAGGCAGTGCATTATTTATAACCAAAAGCATGAATAATTCAACATGCCCACTCCTAGCAGGTATCCAGCTTGTGCCAGAAGCCTGCACTAGATGTTTCCTTTCGGAATTATGAGAAGACTATCAGATAACAGTCGGTTTTGCTTGTATTCTCCACTTTGCCCTGTCTGCTCTTCCTTCACTGTCTTTCTAGCTCAGCTCTGCCTTTTGTCTGGGGAAGAAGAACATGATATATTCTTTACATTATTCCCTTCATCTGGAGATGACATACTATGTTTAAAACAAATTATGTAAATCCATTTAGGATAAAAGCATTAATTTCATTTCTGTTTCATTGTGATGGAGACAGACACACGTTCAAGACAAGGGACTGAAGGGCAGCATGGCAAAGGGACAGTACAATGCTCCTGGCCTAACAAAGCTGATCTGCTACACTCCAGTGTACAGCTTGGGCTCAGCTGTGTCCTGAGGCTAGTTGTGGCCACTTGGCTTTGAACAGCGTGTGTTGCAGCACCCTTATGCTCCAGTACTCAGTCTGTGTGGCTTAGCCTAAACGTACTCATCAGGGATGGCATCCGTGTATGAAGACTTGGACACCTGATGCAGAAATAAGCTATGTGTGCAATGGATGCAGACTACAATCTGAATGATGCCAACAAAAAAAAAAATCTGGCATTCAAACTACTGCATTGTATAGTCTTGCAAGGCAGTTCTCAAAGGTTGTCAGCTAAAAGCCAGTTGCACAGTGATATCTAAAATCCAGAGGCTGGAGAAATAATTCAGACTGCCTACTCTCTGGCTCTCTTGTCTCCTTATAATCAGTGACGTGAGTTAGGGCCTTCTACTAGGAGGTTTGCTGCTGCTTGTTCTTCTCTGAAATTTGGACACAGAGTCCAGTGCAAGCAATACAGTATATTAAATTTACTTTTCCATTCTGAGCATGAGCTTCTCTGAGTGAGCTTACAATACTATTACTCATTTCTGTCCAATCCCAAGAGTAACCAGTTAATTGCAGACATATTTGCAAACACAAGACATCCTGAACAATTTTGGAAAGAAATAACAATTCTTCAGAACACATGACATGCTGAGCTGTTTCACACAGAAATAAATGCAGCAGAGATCTCAAAGCTCTCTGCAGTTGGAAACAGAATGCGAGTGCTCTAGCTGTCAACATCATTAGAAAACCCTTAGTTGACTGCTACTGAATCGTTGAAGAATTGTTGAGGTGTTTTGCTGGGAACTAAAAATATTGATTCAAACTCCCTATCTGTGTGGCTACAGATAATTCTTTATTTTCTGTATGTCTGCTCTCTAATCAAGGAAGCAATACGAAGGGAAAAATGCACCAAAGGTAGAGAGGCACTTGAGTATCATGGTTTGTAAGGGAAATAGAGTTAGCTAAATATGATAAATACAGTACTTCTGCAATAGCTCCAGAGACATTGCTTCTGTAGCCACTGACATATAGAATCATAGAATGGTTAGAGTTGGAAGGGACCTGCAAAGGTCATCTAGTCCAACCCCCCCGCAAGAAGCAGGGACATCCCTGACTAGATCAGGTTGCTCAAAGCCTCATCCAGCCTGGCCTTGAATGGTTCCAGGGATGGGGCTTCCACCACATCTCTGGGCAACCTGTTCCAGTGTTCTACAACCCTCAGTATAAAAAATTTTTTCCTAATATCCAATCTAAATCTACCTCCCTCTATTTTAAAACCATTACCCCTCGTCCTATCACAACAGGCCCTACTGAACAGCCTCTCCCCATCTTTCTTGTAGGCCCCCTTGAGGTACTGGAAGACCGCTATAAGGTCTCCCTGGAGCCTCCTCTTCTGCAGGCTGAACAGCCCCAACTCTCTCAGCCCGTCCTCATAGGAAAGGTGCTCCAGCCCTTTTATCATCTTCGTGGCCCTCCTCTAGACCTTCTCCAACTGATCCATGTCCTTCTTATGTTGGGGGCTCCAGAACTGGACACAGTACTCCAGGTGGGGTCTCACCAGGGCAGAGTAGAGGGGGAGAATCACCTCCCTTGACCTGCTGGCCACGCTCCTCTTGATGCAACCCAGGATGCGGTTGGCCTTCTGGGCCACAAGGGCGCATTGCTGGCTCATGTTGAGCTTCTCATCCACCAGCACTCCCAAGTCCTTCTCCTCAGGGCTGCTCTTGATCCATTCCCCGCCCAGCCTGTATTTGTGCCTGGGATTGCCATGACCCAGGTGCAGGACCTTGCACTTGGCCTGGTTGAACTTCATGAGGTTGGCATGGGCCCACTTCTCCAGCCTGTCAAGGTCCCTCTGGATGGCATCCCTCCCCTCCAGCGTGTCAACGGCACCACACAGCTTGGTGGACACAAGCTAGTCCAACCCACCTGCAAGGAACAGAGACATCTCCAATCAGATCAGGTTGCTCAAAGCCCTGTCCAACCTGGCCTTGAATGTTTCCAGGGTTGGGGCATCTATCACCTCTCTGGGCAACCTGTTCCAGTGCTTCACCACCCTCATTGTAAAAAAAAAAAAAAAAGTCTTCCTTATACCTAGTCTGAATCTACCTGCTTCTATTTTAAAAACATTACCCCTTGCCCTATCACAACAGGCCCTACTTAAGAGCCCCCTTTAGTTACTGGAAGGCCACTATAAGGTCTCCCTAGAGCCTTCTCTTCTCCAGGTCGAACAGCCCCAACTGTCTCAGTCTGTCCTCATAGGAGAGGTGCTCTGGCCTTCTGTTCCTCTTCATGGCTGTCCACTGAACTCACTCCGACAGGTCCACATCAAATATGATGGATAGTGGCTCAGCAACTTCGAACAAGGTTCATCTTTATTTCTAGATAAAGTTTCAATCCTTCTTGATGGTGGTATTGGGATGAGAATTCCTCCCTGGTACAGCAAATTATCAAAGAACTAAGTCCACTTCATAATGTGTGATTGGAAGCTGAAGTGGGACATAGGTATAAAAGGTTTACAATGGGATGAGAAGTATATGGTGTAATATATAACTTTGGACCCCGAGTCACCTCAGTGATCCTGCTGCAAGATCCTTTTTTGTCCTACAAGATGAATCAATAAGGGTGACACATTCTAGTCGAATGATGGCTTGCATATGACAATTACAATCTGAAAAGCGGAATCTGAAAGTCTTTTCGGGGTGCAGGATGTGAGCTTTCATTAAATCTTGTTACAAGTTCAGGATGGCCAGTTACAGCTGAAACATTGGTTTGAAATTCTCTGCCCATATAGAGTTGTGCTGATTGATTAGCTCTGGAAGTCAAATCCCAGGTAACTCCAAACTTAATTTCCATCAGCTTCTTGTTTTCTTTTAAGGTACTTCTAGAAAACATAAAATATATCATATGCAAGTGATTAAGGAATTTTGGTCCTAAAACCCATTTCCCTTGCTGCTATTCTCCACAAAATTCACTGTCTGCATCATAGGTAGTGCCTGTCATTACCTTATTATAGGGGAGAGAGAGTGAACTTATCTCAAAGCTATATTTACAAGATATTTACTGCTCAGACTCCTACTTCTTATAGGTACTTGGACCCCAGTAGTGTGCTGTGGTGGATTTGTATGTCAATGTTGCCACCATAAATCCGGAATGAAGTTTTATAAAGAAGCAAAGAAATAGCAAATTAAATGTATGTGTGCACTGGTTTGGCTATGTACGTTTAGCATTCTCTGATCGCAACAGAATCAAAATAGTTGTTAAATAATGGGATATTTATTCCCATAAAACCCTATCTGTAGAAGTGAGATAGTGCTCCTCTGCTTATCTGGGGAACCAAGGCACAGCAAGACTAATGCAGAATTTCTTTGGATGGAAAGAGCTTGTTTTCAGCATGTGTTTCTAGGGTAGGCTTCTAAGAAGAATATGAAGTATCTAGAAAGCATTGCAGGGAGAGATCTTTATTAGGACCAGTAAAATTCAGGCCCCCACTTCTGCAATTTCTGCCATGTAGTTGGTCAGGTTACATGTGGAAGTGAACAAGTTGGAAGATATGTACACATAAATGCAAATGGAAGAGGAAGTGTATCTAGGTTACTAAAAACTTTAAATGAGTAAATGTTCCACAATGAAAATGCCATCAATCTGAGAGATCAGCTTTGCTGATGTCATTGTGTATGCAGCTTCCTACATCTGACATCAGGCCCAGATGTTTCCACCTCAAAAAAAAAAAAAAAAAAAAAAGATATCTCGTAATTTCTTCAGTACTGGGGAGTATAGATGTCATCAATAATTCTCCTGAGGGCTCAGAAAATAGAGCAAGATAGCGGAAGGATTTCCATTCATTGAATGCAACGTGTCTGACAATCTGCAGTTTGTAGGAACATATCTTGGATTCTGCAGTTTGACTTAAAAATCTGCTGGTGGATTGAAGGCAGCAACTCTGTGGTTAGGAGCCAGAGCAGGGCCACCTACTGCCCACCACCCCCAGTGCAGCTCCATGAAATGTGATGCACTAGAGAGCCTTCCCTTACCAGTTTGCATCTGGATTGACTAGCAGTTAATTAAGTTCATTTCTGTCTGATGGGTCTTTGGGGGATTAGCTGAAGTAATTATGTTCAGTTTCTAGTGGAGAAGAATCTCCATGAGAACAAAAAGCTGGCTCACTAGACATTTGTTGACAGATACTACAGAGAGATAGAGGCCTTGGTCTTTAATTCCTTCTTCAGCCCTAAATATCCTCCATCAGGACTACCAAAGCAATGTAGGAAGTCTATAATTACACCATCTCTGGTATATCTTCCTCTGGGCTTCATTTCTCAGGGCTATTGATTTGGCAACTTTTACCCAGCACTAAATTTACCGAAGGTTGGAGGAAATTGCTAAGCATAATATTTGGATTTATGGACTCTTTCTTGTGAGATGTGTTCCTTTGAACCTCATTCAGACAAGGAAATAAGTTAGTGTTGTAATCTTGCAGCATGTCAAGCATGATCCTGTCGTGTGAGGTGCAGTGCACAGACCAGAACAGCTCTTACCTTGGGCAATGATACAGAGCTTCTGCTTAAACTTTCATGTGTTCCTCTCCGATTTCAACACCTACTCACCCCTCAAATATATATTTGCTCCTTCCATTCCTTGCAGTTTTTCACCTAACCAATACTTTTCAATCCTTATGACACTCCAAGGCTCAACTTTCAAGTGGTCTCCATTGAACCAGGGCAACGATTGTCTCTCATCCTTTCTTACACTCTCCGCAGTTTACCTTCTGTGTGAAGGGGAGAGCATGGCTTCCTCCACAGAGCACAGTGATTCAGCAAAGTTTCTGCATCTGATTTCTTTGCTGACAAGCAGAACTGGGTTAGTTATTACAGGATGAGAAAGAGAGAGATTTGAGATATTGCTGTATCGGATATTCCTGCATCAAACTGAGACTTGTTTGAAGTTTTTGAATAAAAAAACCTGAAGTAAAGTGTCAGCTGAAGCCAAATATTTTATTTAAACTTTAACTGCTTCAATTTCAAAGCAATCACTCTAAACCAAAGAAAGAGAATTCTTCATTTTCCAAAATGTCAAAACAAAGTGTTTAGATGACTTTGAAATGCTTTCAAGATGCAAATTTAAAAAACATTGAAACTCAGCCTTCCTCACCAAAGAAACCCCCTGCAAATCAGTGAATTCCCACAAAGCGTTGTATGGAAACACCTTCTGACCAGTGTTATCAAATCCTAGCTGTCCTTGCTTTCTCCTGTGAATGCTAGTCCTGGGCCAGTATAACCATTTTAGCTTCAGTTATGCCTGGCTAATTCCATTCTGCATCAAACTCTGTGGCTGAAGCATGTGAGGTACACTGATAGAGCACAGTGAGGGGCCAAGCAGAGCTACCTGTACTACTTACAGTTCCAGCAGCATAGCGGTGTTGGTCCTGGGCTGTCCTGGGTATCTACTGGCAACTGAGCAGAGTGCACTGGTCTGGTGTAAAGCGCCAAGCTAACAAAGATAGTCTGCTTCTGGTACCCTAGCTGGGTTATGTAAAACCAGATGATGTGCAGATATTGGATACTCAGCTGTTCTGTATCAATAAATCCTTTCTTTGTACAGTGGGACGCAACTGAATCACAACTTTGTATGGTCGCGGGTACGAGGGAAATCTGAACTGAAATAAAGCATAGCTCTGGCTTCCCCTTATTTCAACAGCTATTCTGTTTAGCACGCTTTGAATTTCTTAATATATGCCAGCCAGAACAAACAATTCTCTTTCCTTGTTCTGCAAAGTATTGTGTATGCTCACACTACACTAACAACCACGCCTAACAAACTGAGACAAACATAATTTTAAACAAAGAATTACCATCTCACACTTTGAGAGAAGTGCTGGAGAACCACCACCTAGGAGGCAGCAGGGACCAAGCAGAACAGGACAGAATGATTTTGCTATTTAGCAAATATAAAAAAAAACCCTAATATCCCACTAGCTACAGAACAAAAGCCATGCAGATGTACCTGTCAGCACTGGGTCCTTGGAGGACTGGAGTACACAAGGAGGACAGTGGCCATTTTCAATAGGGTTTGCAGTGTCAGAATGAACTGCAGTAGATTGTGGTGGAATATGTTTTTTGCTGGGAGTTGAATTCAGAATGGACTCCTAAGATGTAGCGTTATTTTCCTGTATTTACCCGAGACAGGCTGCAGCTCACTTCTCAACTTGCCTTCTTGTCTGCTGGCAGCATCTATTGAGAGCTGAAATGGCCAAAGAGGGAGCTGATGAATTAAAATTGTTCAGTTGTCCCATTCCTCAGTGGATCAGCAGCCTCCTTGCTCATATCTCACCAAATGACCAAAAATGAGGAAGGCAAGAGACTGAAGACACTACTGGGGTCTAAGTGTTGCACAATGGGGACTATGCTTGTTGGAGGCCACAGAGACATTGCTCAAAGCTAGTACTAATGTGTATTTCATTGCAGCAAGAGTGCTCTTCTGCTCCAGTCACCTTAGTTGACTGGTAGTTGTTAGGCTGTGGGGATTCTTTTGCTGGAGTTGTTTTTTTTTTTTGTTACGCTATGATGCCAAACAGCTTCTGGCTGTGCACAGTGAGCTGTCTGGCAGAACCTCTGTGTTCTGGTGTAGTGTGTTTCTCTGTGTGAAATAAGTCTGGAGAATGGGAGTAGAGGGAAAAAAAAATTAGATCACGTCTTGATACATTTTTCCTTCTCGTCCATCCTTCCATTTCTCCTGTGTTCTGCCTCACTAGTGGAGGCACACTGTCATAAACCCCAAGTGGATCAAACTGAGGTTTTCCTATTTGTATGCAAAGCTTCTTTACTTTAAAGAGAGATTTTTGGCACAAGGAGGCTGACTATTGCCGTTTGGCCCCTTAAGGTAATCTGAATACCTGCAGCTCATTGATACCTCCAATTGCTCTCACACTGAAGTGAAGTTATTTTATGTATTAGGCCTGATACTACAACAGCTTGTGCCCAATAGGATACCCATAGGATGTTGTACCAGCTGCTCAACGTCTTGTGGGTTAGTGAGTATTAGACACTGACACTGGATTGAAATGACCAAAGGCTCTGGTAGGACAGGGTTATTAACAAAGAAATACATAATGTGTCTCTCTCTGTTACCACAGCTCTACCTGGACAAAGATATGTACAGAAGTAGTGGAGGGAGTGGATGAAGGTGAGCAGAGGTGCAAATGTGTAAAATTACTGGTTTTCCTTTTCTGTTTCCCGGGCTTTATTCTTGCTACCAGCCCTGAGCAGGGAGAAGACACAGAGCCCCATACAAAGGCTTATGTATCAAATGCGATTTCCTTTCAAAGCTTCCTTCAGTCACTTTAACCTATGGCTCACAGAGAGTCAAAGTGATGTCTCATAGCTCGGACTTGGCAATTTTCTCATGGCTTTATGTACTGATGCTGCATGCTGTTTAGATCAGCGGTATCCTTGTCCTTAAGCTCAAGCCCTGGCAACAGTGATGATGGAAATGCCAGTACTGCCTCAATATGTCACTTCACATTGGTCTCCTGAGACAAGAAGACCACTTGTTTCCAGAAAGGCACAACAATTTGTGTCAGCTCGTTAAGCTGGCACACTGCTGATTCAGGCATTAAGCTCTAACAGAGCACTTGTCCCAGCTCTGTAATGGCTTGTCCCTTCTATTCCCAAGGGGATAACTGGGATAAGTTCCTGGAGGAAAAGGTCAAAGAACTCGGGAAAGATTGTTATTGTCAATCCGAATTAAAACTGATACTGGAAATATAAGATTTGAATACAGCTTTGAATAACTGGAAGGGAAAAAATAATCCATCTTGAGAAGTATGTGTAAGTGTTAAGCTCAGGACAGACTACAGTTTCTGACTGTATCTAAGTCCCCTAGAAGGAAGGATTTCATAGATTAAGAGTGGAACTTGGTCACAGCTTTATTAATTCATTTCCAAGACTGAGGGAGGAAATCATTACCAAAAATACTGTGAGGAGAAAATGCTAAATGACCAATGCAAGAGCTTAGGCCAAATTAATTTTGCAAGAGGCAGCAGGTAATAACAGAAGAGCTGATTCCAGGACATCAAGCAGAACAATCATAGAATCATAGAACTGTTTCTGTTGGAAGGGACCTTGAAAATCATCCCTGCTCATGGCAGGGGCACCTTCCACTAGACTAGGTTACTCAAAGCCCCGTCCAACCTGGCCTTGAACACTTGCAGGGATGGGGCATCCACAACATCCTTAGGCAATCTGTTGCAGTGTCTCACAACCCTCATAATGAAGGATTTCTTCCTTATATCTAATCTAAATCTACCCTCTTTCAGTTTAAAACCACTACACCTTGTCCTATCACTACATGTCCTTGTTGAAAGTCCCTCTCCAGCTTTCTTGTAAGCCCCCTTTAGGTACTAGAAGGCCGCTGTAAGGTCTTCCCAGAGCCTTCTCTTCTCCAGATTGAACAGCCCTAGCTCTCTCAGCCTGTCCTCATAGGAGAGGTCCTCCAGCCCTCTGATCATGTTTGTGGCCCTCCTCTGGACTTGCACCAACAGGTCCATGTCTTTCTTGCATTAGGGGCTCCAGCTCTGGATGCAGTACTCCAGGTGGGGTCTCATGAGAGCAGAGTAGAGGGGGAGAATCACCTCCCTTGACCTGCTGGCCATGCTGCTTCTGATGCAACCCAGGATGCAGTTGGCTTTCTGGACTGCAAGTACACATTGCTGGCTCATGTTGAGCTTCTCATCAACCATCACTCCCAAGTCCTTCTCCTCAGGGCTGCTACTGATCCATTCTTCGCCCAACCTGTATTTGTCCTTGAGATTGCCCCATCCCATGTGCAGGATCGCTCACTTGCCCTTGTTGAGCTTGATTAGGTTCTCACAGGCCCACCTCTCAAGCCTGTCAAGGTCCCTCTGGATGGCATCCCTTCCCTCCAGCGTGTCAACCACACCACTCAGCTTGGTGTCGTCAGCAAACTTGCTGGGGGTGCACTCGATCCCACTATCCATGTCGCTGGTAAAGATGTTAAACAGCGCTGGTCCTACTACTGACCCCTGAGGAACACCAGACTTAAACTGGATTTTTTTTTTTTTCTTCCTTTGTCTTTACAGCCAGAAAGAACTGTTTTCAGTAGACCTTGATTGCCACAGTAGCATCATTAAATCTTCTTCAGTTTATTTCTTACAGCAATATTGGATACTGAAAGGGCTCCCAAGTGCTGTAAGTTTTCTTAGAGTGAGTGTAACTGGAACCACTGAAGACATGCAACGGTGCTTAAACCTGTCTCTGATTCCTACCACAGTCTCTTTCTCCTCAACATCTCAGCATAAGAATCAACTCGGGTATTTCCCATGCATTTTATATTTAAAAGCTATTGGTGATATTTCTTACATAGTGCTTAATAAATATGTTCATTTATTCAGAAACTTCTGACTTGACAAAGGGAAGATGATACTTCTGACATAGTGAGCTTTACTGGAAGTGAAAGTTTCAATGATCGAGGTGTCTGCTAATATACTTTCTAGACATTTGCATTACTTAGCTGCTTTAATAGGCATGCTTTCAGCACTTCATTGCTGAATGAATTGAATTTGTATCTCTTCTACTCTTCATTTAATTACATTCTTTATATTTTTAACAGCATACATCTATATAAGCCCTTGAATAGCGTTCAATTGTTGTCTCAGTTTATGGAGAGCTTCTGATAAGTTTGGAGTAGCTTTTAGTCTTTTAATTAAAGCATGAAGTGGCCTTAACGAGCAAGTTCTGGATAGGGATATATGCCTAGAAAAGTGATAAAGAAGGTGTCCCTGGTCCCAGCACTAGCTTCCACCTAAAGAAGGCAGGGTGTTCACCAGTCGGTCTTGTAGAAGGGAGTATGTTAAACTTGCCAAAAGCTGTTAGAAGTGGTGCTGCTGCATGTTTATCTCATAATCCAAAAAATGCCTATGGGAGGGTGTTGTGTGCCCTACAGTAGAAGTATTTTAAGCATGTTTTCTCCCCGGTAACTGCAGTGACTGGAGAAACCACGAGAATATTACAACTGAGTGGTTTTTATGATAGATCCTCTGGTTCTCATAGTGTTCTGGATTTTACATATAATATATATATATATATATCTTTTCTTAAATGTGTAGATTTTTTTTTCCTCCCCCAGTCCCCCTTTTCATTTGAGATGACTGCTCTATGTAATTTGCTTATAGGCAAAACCCAATTTCAAACAGCTTTTTAATTCTCTTACATTTATTTCATGCTGTGAGCTAATTGTCTGGTGATCCCACGTAACACATTTTGATCTCTCTATAAATTGGTGTACATTAGCATGTTCTAAAGGTTGAGAAGGATTTTTCTGGGGCAGAAGCATCTGCTCTCTACTCTACAGAACTGTAATTACAGGTTCAGGTTTAGAATAACAGAGTCTAATAGATGTAATCCTTCAGAAGAATACAAAGACTCTTCACTCAGGGCCATTATCTGAATGTCTCTCTAGCTGAGGTTGAAATATTTAATAATGAGATGAAAACCATTCAGAAAACCTTTTCACAGGAAAAAAAATTATGTTCAGACACTGGATATAAAATAACTTTAAAACGTGTTTTAATGGACATCATGATGCAGAAAAACAGCATTACTCTGTAGAAAGGTAGTAACCATCTTACAAAATTTATCTTCTGGCTCATTTTGAGAACTCCTCTCTTTAAGTGAGATGATTATGGAAGCCTACCAGTGGCAGACAATATGTGCAGCTCAGTACTGTCAGGTATGGATTTGTTAAAGTGGTTAAGGTATCAACAGTCTGTTTGTAGTTGCAAAAATGGACTACAGATCCAGAGGGTAGCCCAAACCAATGTGTTTGGGCAGGGAATTTTGGATCCTGTATCTAAAACTACATTTCAGTATAATGAGATTATTCCAGCAAAAGGCCAGAATTATTATGAGCAAGAACATAGAATCATAGAATCATAGAATGGTTAGGGTTGGAAGGGACCTGCAAAGGTCATCTAGTCCAACCCCCCTGCAAGGATCAGGGACATCCCTGACTAGATCAGGTTGCTCAAAGACTCATCCAGCCTGGCCTTGAACGTTTCCAGGGATGGGGCCTCCACTACCTTTCTGGCCAACCTGTTCCAGTGTTCTATAACTCGCATCGTAAAAAAATTTTTCCTAATTTCTAATCTAAATCTACCCCCCTCTATTTTAAAACCATTACCCCTCATCCTATTGCAACAGGCCCTACTAAACAGCCTTTCCCCATCTTTCTTGTTAGGCTCCCTTGAGGTACTGGAAGACCGCTATAAGGTCTCCCCGGAGCCTCCTCTTCTGCAGGCTGAACAGCCCCAACTCTCTCAGCCTGTCCTCATAAGAGAGGTGCTCCAGCCCTTTTATCATCTTCGTGGCCCTCCTCTGGACCTTCTCCAACTGGTCCATGTCCTTCTTGTGTTGGGGGCTTCAGAACTGGACACAGTACTCCAGGTGGGGTCTCACCAGAGCAGAGTAGAGGGGCAGAATCACCTCCCTTGACCTGCTGGCCACGCTCCTCTTGATGCAACCCAGGATGCGGTTGGCCTTCTGGGCCACAAGGGCGCATTGCCTGCTCATGTTGAGCTTCTCATCCACCAGCACTCCCAAGTCCTTCTCCTCAGATCCATTCCCCGCCCAGCCTGTATTTGTGCCTGGGATTGCCATGACCCAGGTGCAGGACCTTGAACTTGGCCTGGTTGAACTTCATGAGGCTGGCACGGGCCCACCTCTCCAGCCTGTCAAGGTCCCTCTGGATGGCATCCCTCCCTTCCAGCGTGTCGACGGCACCACACAACTTGGTGTCATCGGCAAACTTGCTGAGGGTGCACTCTACCCCACTGTGCATGTCGCTGACAAAGATGTTGAACAGGGCCGGGCCCAACACGGACCCCTGAGGGACGCCACTCGTGACCGGTCTCCACATGGACATTGAGCCGTTGACCACCACTCTCTGAGTGCGGCCATCCAGCCAACTCCTTATCCACGGAGTGGTCCATCCATCAAACCCATGTCTCTCTAGTTTAGAGAGAAGGATGTCATGCGGGACAGTGTCAAAAGCCTTGCACAAGTCCAGGTAGATGATGTCAGTTGCTCGTCCCTTGTCCACCGATGCCGTCGCCCTGTCATAGAAGGCCACCAAATTGGTCAGGCACGATCTGCCCTTGGTGAAGCCATGTTGGCTGTCACCAACCACCTCCTTGCTCTCCATGTGCCTTAGCATGGTTTCCAGGAGAATCTGCTCCATGACCTTGCCAGGCACAGAGGTGAGGCTGACCGGCCTGTAGTTACCTGGGTCTTCCTTATTCCCCTTTTTAAAAATGGGGGTTATGTTCCCTCTCTTCCAGTCATCGGGGACCTCACCAGACCGCCACGACTTCTCAAATACGATAGCCAGTGGCTTGGCAACTTCATCCGCCAGTTCCCTCAGGACCCGCGGATGGATCTCATCAGGTCCCATGGACTTGTGCACCTTTACGTTCATGCCACTAACATCAATACTGTGTGTGAAATGAACTTTCTAAATCATGTGTGCCTACACAAAATAAATATTCTCATGTCCCACTGCCACATTCCTCATTCTTCTAGTGTGAAGTCAGAAGGATTAAGACTTTTAATGAAGACACCACAGAAAGGAATGGTGGACTTTGCTAGTACAAATTAGTTTAAACCAAAGAGCCTCTTCTTTTTGTGTGTTAGGATAGAGAGCTTTATTTAATCATTTCCTTGAGACAAAGAACTAATACTGCTTTTAAGAGGGGAGAGGGGCACAGAGTGTGTCTTAGCTGAATATCCAAGAGGTAACAAAAATGTTCTGTTTGAGAGAGGAGAAAGGATCTGATAGCTGTGTTTGTGGAGACTAAGGAAAAATATGTATCATATATAAAAGCAGAATTAGTGATTTTGTTTCCTGAAAAAGATCTAGCCATTCAGAATTCATCAGGTGGTTTGTAAATTTGCAAAGCTATGAGTATTTTGTATGAAACTTTTTTTTTTTTTTTGGTGAAACATTGGTCCTCACATGCCCTCAGCTTTGTCAGATTTGAGGAGGAAAAGATACAGTGCAGTTTAAATTCAAATGAATCTGGATGTGTGTTTCTCACTGTAAGCCTCATTCTCAACAGAATGCTCAGAAGTAGACGAATTAAAGCAAAAAGGTTGGTTGGTTTTGGTTTTTTTTCCCCTGTCCTTTCTATAGATTAGCATTGTTCAAATGTTGGCAGAATTACTCAGTCCCCTAGTGAATTTAAAAGGAGCAAACAAAGCTTTGGGTTTATCCTCCATCTACATTCTAAGATTAAACTGGATTTGAAATGTACCAAGACATCCAGTATCTCTGGGGTCTTAATTGACACTTGTAGCAATGCAGCCTTCATGATGCATAAAGTTGGGGAGCTACAGCGTGGGTAACAGTGGAACCAGAGAAAAGTACAACAGTCCATAGTCTCAGATGGCACAGATGAGCATTCACTGAAGGCTGCGCTGCCTTACACTTACCAAGGATTTTGCACTTAAAAAAAAAATTTTCTTTAGAACAAATATTCTCCATCAGATGATAGGTTCAGTTCTTCTTCAGGTCAAATAAAAACTACAAAATTACCTTCTTCTCATATTCTTTTGCTGCTGAGCTTGCCCAGCACCTTTGAATAACAAAACCAAATGAAATAGCTATAAATGAAGATTATGCTCTGCTTTGTGGAAAAACAAAATCAAGATTTTGTTTTCTTTATTTACTTATGGTTTGCATAGGTAAATGCAAATGGTAGGAAACACTCAGTTTGCACAGCTTTGTCATTTGAATAATAATACTTAGTAACCTGTATGTCACTTCATAGTGACTGCAGGAGCTTCATTTTTTTTTAGTGCAAGCCTATTAAGATCTCGGGGTAACTTTTCAGGGTATTGTATAGGAAGGCAGTGTACTGATGGGATTCACACAAACCAGAAAATTAACCAGAAAACTTTCTAAGCATGTTTTCTTGAACGATTCTTTCCAGACCCTGACATCTGACCTCAGAGTTTAGGAAATATCCCATCCAGCTTCATAGCTGTGAGCTCTCTTCTAAAATTAGTTTCATAAAAAAAAAAAAAAAAAGGAAGATGGGCACCAGTGCCTCGTTTAAACTTAACACTTAATAACTAAAACATACACTTGATTGGTGAGAGACCAAAATTTTTTTTTTTTTCCTCTGCTTAACTTCATACAAAGATAGATGTATTGCTCAGGAGACAGTATCCTGCCCCAAAATATCTTGTAGCCACTGGTTAAGTCTCTGCCTCTCTAGTTTGATTTCACAAGATGCAACAAGTCAAGAATATTACTCTCTAGTATGGTTGTTGGAAGACTTTATCAGAAGACCTCATAGTTTGTCAGTCCTTGTTTCAATATTTTACGGCAAGTGAAAGAACTTCTACAAGAGATGTTGAGATTCCACTGAATATCCTGAAACTTAGTATTTAGGGTGCATTGGGAGAACTGGATTCACGTCTTTACTTGGGATTGGGAATGTTTGAACTTGTCTCCTATACGGAGAAAGAAAATGTTCTCTCTTTTTCGATACTAAGTTTAAGGTGGGACATCTTATTTTCTATGCTACCTGTGAGGGGAAGATGTGCTCTGAGAAGGCCAAACTTTGCAAAGAAGTGTGACACAATGTGCACTCCTGCCAGAACTGTAGCAGCAAGATGTGAGGCTTTCAATTTGTGTCATGCTGTGTGGCCAGCAGCAAAAAGAGTGAAAATGGGGGGGACAGGGACATCCAGTATCAGTGAAAATTGTACTGGTACCTAACATAACAGCTTGCCACACTTGCAGCCATAGTCCTCTGTGCCTTTCCTCCGTTCTCTTCATTGCCAAACATATCTAAAAAGTGATGTTTGGGTTGAATTTTAAATGACAAGACCAGTTTGTACTGTAAGCTGTTGCTAGCACAGTGTTTTGATAATTGCAGACTGGCAATGTGGTGTGCAACTGAGAGCAGTATTGGCAACAAAACTCTAATGCTTCTGGTTCGTATTTGGGGGGAAAAAAAAAAAAAAAAAAAGACTACGAGTTCCTATTACTTGTGCTTCACTTGAAATGTGATAACAGTCCCAAGGCTATAACTAAAGACTGTGTTTGAGAAGGAATTTGATTATATATGCTGTACTTTCATTTGAGTTTTTTGTGGCTGTAACATACTGGCAGAAATTTCAATATTACACTTAGGCTGATTTAATTTAAATTAACAAAAATAAGCTTATTTCTAAATTATTGCCTATAGTAGGGTCCAGTATGTACTAAATGCAAAGCTTCGGAAATTCAGCTTGGCTCTCTCCTGAGTTTCCCCGTACAGAAGTCACCTCAGTAACTCTGCATTAAAATGCTCAGCAAAAAAGGAGAGTCCTTTTTCTGGTCAGCTCTGGGACAACTACTGTAATAAATAAAATGAATTATAATAAAAGAGCAAATACTAGAGATCTGGAGTCCTGAGACTGTTGTACTAATCTGAAGTTCATACTCCTTTCCCAGTCATATCAGTGCTTCATGGGTGACGGACTTTGTGGGCACACTCAGCAATATATGCATCTTGTAAGCAGAAAACAAACGCATCCATGGTTAGCGTACTCTGTGATATTGGTGTCCCAGACAATTTCTCTGGAAGTACTCTTGCTGAGAGCTGCTGTAGCATGGAGCAAATTGACTTTGTTATGGCAGGTGTGTGTATTGTGTGTACGGGAGCAGGAATACCATTGTGCGCATGCAACCTGATTTGAGATTTCATCTAGTTATGATTCAGTTGTGCCACTTAATTACTGTATTCTCAGGTCTTCTGTAATAAATGTATTTTCTTAACCTACAGTCTCTAAGCTGCTAGACTAAGAGTTCTGTTATAATTTAAAAGCTATTTGGGAACACTCCAATCTTTTTTTTTAAGTGAAAACTGCAGAACAGGATACTAAGAAAGCAATTTATTTGAAGTCAGAGGGGCAGGTCACTCTGTTTCAGTAGGTTTGGGTCTTTTTGATTAGGATTGGGGCTTGAGGGGAGTTGACTTTTTTTTTCTTTTTTTTTTTTAATGGACTCCAGATTATGAGCTATCTCACTTGAAATGCTCTTCACACAGCAGACTATTAGAAGCATATAAGGTACATGATAGCTTTTCATACAGAATCCACATAATTTAAACATTAAGATAATTCAGAAAGTGTTGTGCATTGTGATCCACTATTTTCTGCCTCTTCTGAAAGTCAAGAAAACACTGAAAAACAGTTTGCATGCCCTCGGGATATGATTTCACTACTCTTGTCTAAAAACATTACCAGATCTACAGTTTTGGAAAGGCACTCTAGCATGTAAAAGTGTGTTATCTTCTTTTCAGCTCTTACACTTCTTAAGCAAGAATTTATGAAATTAAGTACCGTTATGGAAGTTGAACTTGAAAGGCTTCCCTTTATTAAACAATGAAATCCATGTAAGTACAATTTAACCTGTAAAAATTATTCCCGTACTAATTATGTG
This sequence comes from Chlamydotis macqueenii, assembly GCF_036417535.1. Taxonomy (NCBI): domain Eukaryota; kingdom Metazoa; phylum Chordata; class Aves; order Otidiformes; family Otididae; genus Chlamydotis; species Chlamydotis macqueenii. Next base: position 44,812,259 of record NC_141560.1, on the reverse strand, counting down.
GAAGAAGAATCCCTACCTGGGGAAATTCGAAGTGTTGATTTATATAGTAAGTGGTATGAAATGCATTACAGCTAGAGTATGTCTGATAAGACACATTAAATAGAACATAATGATGCCCATACTTAATGAGAATAGAGATGAACAGAAATTTTGCCAAGCTTGCTTAGTGATTTGCCTCCTAACAGGTAATGGTCGGATCTATTTTCCTTGAGCTGTCTGGACATGATCGCCTGATTCACTGCTTATTGCAGGTGGCTAGGAACTGGTGGTGGTTGCAACACAATTTTGTTTTGTGGCTTTTAGTCTTCTATAAAGTGTTAGGCTGTTCAGGAGTGTTTTGCAGCTGGCAGAGGGATTTGAAGTAGATATTTATGGATTGAGTATCTTCATGTGACTGTGAAGCAGGAGACTCACCTTTTCCTATCTAATGTCTCCATTCTGCCAAAAGCTGTTCTGTGTATAAAATAAGAAAATCAGCTGTGCTGTTGAAAGACCATGGGACAGAAGAGGAGGGAGGTGTAGGGCACACTTGCAAAACACAGTCTTTGCTGACCCCCCAGTTTAGGTGCTGTCCAAGTTGCCTTTAGAGGGAGACTTGAATTTGCACATTGGCACAGGGCTGTGTGCCTTGAAGGAGGGCTACTTAGGAAGAGGGTATGAATAGAAATTGTCTCGAGAACGGGAGAAAGGTGAAACACACTGACTTTAAAAGCTGCTGGGCCACAGCAGGAGAAAATCTGAAGACCAATGATTAGTACCTTCTCCTGAGATAAAGGTGACCAGTTCTGTTCACCAAATTGTGCAGATGAGTACCTCAGTGATGGAGATACTGGAGAAAAGGAGAACATCCCAGCCAGCATGTGATTTTTGAGAAGTTAAAGGCAGCTGCAGTATTTGAACCCCAGATGTTTCATTGGGTCATCCTTCAAGCTAGGACCGGAAATGCCTAGGGTGGAGGATGCCCAGCCACTAGATACCAAGCAGCTTAATCACCACCAGGACTTGGACCATGCCACACTGTGCCTGTCTAGTGGAAAACACAAAGTGCCACACAAGTTTAGTTCTCTCCAGAGTGGCAGCTGAGCAGGGGTGTTGAGGATCTAAATTGTGGGTTTCTGTGGCTAAAGTGGTACTTAAATAGTTGGGTCCCTGTGTGAGTCTAGCTGATAGTGTATTAGAAACTTTGATTGTGATTACATTACAGCCTTTTCAGAGCTCAACCTTTGATACAATTTTTCCTTCTAAGTGAACTAGTTTTATATATTAGGGAAGCAGAGGAATAAAGAATGTGCCATGACCATTATTTTTTTTTCTCTTGTATCCCCTTATTTACAAAAAGTGAACAAAAGCTTAGTGTAATTTATTTTAATAAGTTATGATACTCATTATGTGATTTTTACATTCAGTTTGCCTAGTTTTCTAACTTATACAGTGAAAAGACAGATTAAGTATTGGCACTAGAACTTCCAACTGGGCGCTGGAAATACAGCTGTCCAGGTGGCTCTGAATCATTTCTACAAATAAAAATGCTACAATCTGAAGTCTAATGAGCTGTGTGCTTGCTGCATGTTCGACAGAGGGGGCTGTCCATCTTGCATTTTTGGTACCTGTAACCTGCAGCCTGTCTATGGAGACAAACAGATTTTCCTTTCTGGCAGCAGTAGAGTTAATTTGACTAGATATAGGATTGCAGTCTTGTAAAATTGGAGAGACTTTCTAGAGTAATGCTGGCTCTGCATATTTTGCAATTCTGAGAATTCTAAATTGAACTAGAAAATAATTAGAATATTTAATACCTAGAAAAATGTGAGAAGTAAAGATTTATATACACCAGTACGTACTCATTTGTAGGATACTTCTGATAAGGAAATACTCAAAATGATTGATTATATTAATTTATACTTGTGATTGTTTGTAGGTTTTTTTTGAATCAACAATCTAATGCTGTAAATGCAGCAGCTTTTGTTATAAAAAAAAATAAATCGGAATGAACTACAGGCTTTTGTTAAGTGGAATTTTATGGCTTCTAAAGAATATATTTTCTTACATTTTTAAACAAATAAGGCATTTTAGGTTTCCTGTAAAATGAAATTCATGTAGGAAAGCTCTGAGGTCTTGGGTTACTTAAATTCTTTTGATTTTGATTAAAATCAAAACATGGCACCATAATTTGACCTCTTACGAATTTTATGGAACTTTAAAAATTAGTTTAATGTAGACATGTTGTTTTGGACCAAAATCAAAATGCTCCACTCTGAAAAATGTCAAACAGGATGTTTCTCCTGTGTTTCCAAAATGAAACTTCTTCAAAAAAAAAACTTTTATATAAAGGTTGATGAAAATGTTTTCCATATGATAAACAAAGTTGGTAAATCTTTAAACTAGCTCTTTCTAGAAATAAGGTGTTAGTCTTACACTGTTGTTCAGCACTTTTTTTAAGGTCATAACTAAAACCACAGGGAACAAAAACATAACGTGGGGGTGAGGGATTCGGACTCAGTAAAACAGTTCCTGCAGCACAACTAAAATGCGTGGTGCACTTTAACGAGTGTTTCATAATGTGTGAGAGCGCACATTGTCACGGCTTTTCATCATCTAGTTCAACCACTCCTGGCTTAAGCAGAGTCAGCTAGGGCAGGTTGCCCAGGACCAACCTGCCTCAGCTGATATTAAAAACCTGTGGGTTTTTAATATCTCTGATGATGGAGACTCCACAATCTCTCTGGACAGCCTGTTATAGAATCATAGGATTATAGAATGAATTGGGTTGGAAGGGACCTTTAAAGGCCATCTAGTCCAACTCCCCTGCAAGAAGCAGGGACATCTCCAAGCAGATCAGGTCACTCAGAGCCCCGTCCAACCTGGCCTTGAATGTTTCCAGGGATGGGGCATCCACCACCTCTCTGGGCAACCTGTTCCAGTGTTTCACGACCCTCATTGTAAAAAACTTTCTTCCTTGTATCTACCCTCTTTTAGTTCAAAACCATTACCCCTTGTCCTATCACTACAGACCCTACTAAAAGGTCTGTCCCCATCCTTCTTACAAGCCACTTTTACATAGTGAAGCCTACACAGTTCTGATAAATGTCATATTCTTATAGCAGATGCCCTTCTTCTCAAATAAATGATCTATCCAGTTGTGCTGACGAAAAGAACAGTTTCTTCCTTGGACTCCTGGCACATGTAGATTGCTCTGAGGGTTCGCTGAAGGTGATTAAAGGGAAATAACTCTGACTTTTATAACCAAGATCGCAGTCCTCTTTCAGGAGATTCCCTGAGTAGCTTCCACCAAAGGACAGATAACTTCTGCCAAGGGATGCTGGATACAACCACCCTGCAAAATTAACTGTCACAACAAAACCCACCCTTTGGTGTGCTCCAGGAGTGCTTAGATCCAGCTCTGAGGACTGCAGTGCAGGAAAGTCAGTTACACTCCCAAACACAGTGCAGCTGCCTTAGCACACCAATGCAGCTGTGAAGCCTGCTACAGGCAGGCCATCATTCAATACAGGAGGACTGACCAGTTTGTCCTGGTTTTGGAAGGGATGGAGTTATTTTTCCTTTCAGTAGCCAACATGTTTTGGGTTTTGTAGGTGAAGAAATGTTGATAAAGACACTGATGTTATGAGTTTTTCCTAATAAGACCAAGTACACTGTCCAGCTTCCCAGGTCTTGCTAATGTGCAGGAGCAGGAAGCCAGGAGGGGTGTAGCCAGAACAGTTGTCCCAAACTGGCCAAAGAGAGTATTTCATAATAAATGTCACACTCAGTATATAAGTGAGGGTTGGCTAGGGGGCATCTCTCCCTCTCGCTCCTTTTCTTGCTGCTCATTTTCGTTTCCATGATTGCTGCTCAGGACAGGCTGTACTGGTCATTGGGACATTGGGTGGTGAGAAATCATGCACTGTTCATCATACATTTTAGTATCCTTATATTCTGTTATTATTGTAATTTTCCTTTGCTATTCTAGTAAACTGTCTTCATCTCAACCCACGAGTTTTACTTTCTTCCCAATTCTCTCCCCTATCCTGCTGGGGAGCAGGAGGGAGAGCAAGAAACTGTGTGGTGACTAGGGTCAAACCACAGCACCACAATTAGTTCAGTGATCTCCACTGAGGCATGGAGATAAAATTCTTCATCAGTAAAGCAGCAACTCTCCTAAGAGGTAGTTTTCTTATTAGAGGAATTTATTATCTTGTCTAGGGCAATTATATTTAAACAGAATCAGACTTAAAGCAGTGATTCTGTCAGTTTCATTAAAATATCTCTTACAAAGTCAATACTTCTTGGACGTTTAAAACAGACAGCCTCCCTCCTCCAGAACATCACCCCACCCACCAAACAATCACGTAATCTGAATGCATAGTCAGAATGTGGCTTTGACTGACAGGAGTGCATGCAGAGGCAATAACCCGACATCAAACCTTCAGTTAAACAGAGTGAGCCACCCATTATCACAGACAGCTCAAATACCAAGTTTAACATCAAATTTGTGCCCACACACTTTTGAGGGAGTTTAAAGCCAGGTATTTCCTTTTTTTTTTTTTAATCTCAGAACAGAGACAAAATCAGTTTGCAATGTTTGACTCTAGAATTAAACTCCTAATTTGAGCTTCTGCCTGCCCATCTCTATTTCCCCTCTTTTCCCTAGATGCCAAAGTCTAGCTTGAACCAAGCTGATTCTCAGATACATTTTTAAAATGCAAACAGTCTGAAATAAAAATGGATCCATGGCTAAACATTTCCTAAAGGTTATTCTGAAGATGGCCGTAGGTATACAGTCCAAATCCAGTCTGAGTGTTTTCAATGTTGGTGGAAGTCTGAGATCAGTGCTACAGCTGAAGGATGATTTGAAACGTGGTTTAGCCCATTGATACATAGAACTACCTTGTGTGCTATTTTGGTCTGGACTACAGTTTCTGGTGTATAAATTCAATTTTTTCCAGCATCTAAGACTAAATTTGTGGTGTAGTACTGAGATCAACTCGCAGACTGGCACTAAAAAACATCACAAAACTTTATGGTTTATTGTGAGGACTTTTTCTTAAATCCAAACCATATTGTTTTCAGCTGAGTTTTGCTTTCAGATTTGGATTTGTTTGGAACCAAAAATAAAATAAAAAATTCTGGCAGAATACATTTGATAAAACTGCTCCTAGTATAAGGATAGTAGTCCAAAAACAAAGGAACAAAAGGGAGGAGGGTGTTTCTTCTCCAGTATAGCTCTGCTAGTTTAATTTGAGCTGTTCCTGATGTGGAAACACAAGGAGGGTTTTTAGTCTGCACTGTGGATATAGATATAGTCATTGAAAACTGTAACAGGAACACATAAATCCTACTGACAACCGATCCTGGTTTAGTCACTGTGCTGTTACAATTATGATAATCAAGTTGACAATTTAAACTTGTGATTAACACTGTGGATCACTAATAATTGCTGGTAAAGGTTATAATTAACAAACTTATTTTCTTCCAGTTGACACGGTCCTATCAGCCATCAGCTGCTAAGAATATTTTTGAAACAATGGAACTTGGGCCACATTTAGACCAATTCTCATGAGCTTTTTAACTTTAAGACTTTGACAGAGTTATGCACAAGAAGAGCAGGCTCTCTAAAGGCAAAGTGCATACAGAACCTGTTAAAGTTGTCAATAGTGACTTTCCAGAACAAATCTGAAGAAACTGCATGTCCTTACCAACTCCCAGCATTTAGTTTTACTATAAGACTGTATGCTTCAGGAGACATCTATAATCCAGCCAGGGAATCAGACACAGCTGGATGACTCTTAATTGCCCTAGCCAAAATGTTAATCTGTAAGTGCGGGCAAAAAGCCTGTGACTAAGGCTGTGAGGTCTTAGCCAACACACATTTCAGAATTTTTAACCAGATTAGCAACTGTTCTCCAGTGGGCAGTGTGGTTCTCTAGTAAAAAAAAACTTGGTGATGATATTGATACATACAAGCTGAGAAGACAGACTGAAATAACTTTAGGTGAGACTGGACAGAAACCAAAGTTAGTGTGGGATATTGAGAAATGGCAGATCTGGAGCACAGTCATATTTCATGAAGGCAGTGTTACATACAATCATCATCTCCAGGCAAAGTGTTTCTGGCTTAAAGAGTGATGACTGTAGTCATCTCATCTTGCCATATAGTGACTCCTGCTTGGCTTTTTCTTGCTCAGTTGGTTTGGGTTTCTTTTCCCAGTGACTAAACATCTAATTTGAATCAACTGTGGGAGAAGAGAGGATTGAAGGTAAAGTAGCGCTTTTTATTATTCAGGTTGTCGTTAATTGCTGTTTTCAGTTAACAACATTTAAATGAAATATTCACGCAATTGGGCCAGTTGTAATTCAATCAGAAACTCATCCAACTACCCTGAAGAATCCCATCAGGGCTCCTTACACAGCAAGAAAGAATTTTAATTAGAAATTTGAAATAAGCTTTTCCCCAGTTTTGCCAGGAACAAAATGGGCTGGCGCTTAGTGCCTCCAAAAGGGGAATTAAGACTCTGCAAAAAAAAAAAAAATCAGCGTTTAAGGAAACATCTAGAATTTAAGACTGTGATAAAAGAGTCTATATTTGCACTTTCTGGTAAGTCCCAGTGAAGAATCTGAAAGTTTTGCAAACACATTTCTAGGTGCAAAGTACACTACCACTTCTGCTGTGTGTATCTGTATTTTTAAAAGTTCTATCTTATATTAAAAAATGGTAAATTATTTAGTTGCACACAAAGCTATCTTTAAAGATGCAGCTAATAAAAATGGGATTTAGGGAGCAAACTGAATGGAAAATTACTATTTAGGCATTTTAAATAGGTCACATGGTAACAGATCTGAGAGGTATTTTGAACCATTAGAAGAATTCCAGTAAGATGCTTGCTCCAACCTCAGGACAGAAGGTGCAGCAATGGGGTCAGTTCCCATCAGAAATCATGCTTCTTAAACCAGCCACTAATGTTGAGGTGTATGATTCAACTCTAATAAACTGGGAGAGGTTGGCAGGGGGAAGTTCCTTGGCTCTGCATTAAGTTGCTGTAGAGTAAGCCAACCGGGCTTTCTACTCCTTAATAACTTTGACAGCTGGAAACTTCCTGAACAAAACCAGTTCTGATACTTGTGCAGCATTTTGCATCCATTGTACATGTGAGTACAGTGCAAGGCTTGACCCCATTACAGTAGCATCTAGCACCTCACTCCTAAGCCAAAGAAACAGTCACTTGGTGGTAGGTAAGTAGCAAGGTGTGGGGTTTTTTTGTGGTTTAGGTTGGTTTTTTTTCTTTTTTTGCTTGTTTGGTGGGTTTTAGGCTGGGGTTTGGGGGTTGTTGTGTGGTTAGTTTAGTTTTTGTTAGGGTTTTTTTGGTCCTGCTTAACTGTTTATATAGAGCTTAGAGAGAAATGAAATAGCCACTTCATCTTAGACTGCTTTTCCTTTTGCCTCCTGACCTTTATGTCCATGACTTATTTTCCTTCTGCTAATCTCTTCCTTTAAAAATTCCTGTCAATGAATACAGAGCAGAACGCAGAAGTCTTTCCTTTACCTGAAAATATAATGGCTTAAAGTTGGCACTTGCAGACTGTGGCCCAGCTCATTTTGTCATGTTTTTCCCAGCTTTGCTGCCTTGGAAACCTAGTGCTTTTTGCCTATATAATTTGCATTTAATTAGAGTGAGAAGCACAGTACGATCCCATTTTGGAGACTCCCCCAGGCCGTTTGCTCAAGGCTATTCAGTTTGTCAGTGAGACACACGACTTGCATCTCACTGTTCTAATTTCCAAAGCAGATAATTGCTCCAGACTCTCCAGAAGGGCAGGTGGGAAAGGATCCTTGTAAGGCAGGATCCTTAACTTATCTAAATGGGGAGTGGCTCCATTGACTACGCTTACATTGCCAGCTGATGATCTGTGCTATTTGTATACTGTCCTACTAAGAAATATCCTGATGTCCTAGCCTTACTCCTAAAACATTCACAGATTGTGAAGTGTATGAAACCAAACTTCCACTTTGAACATTTTTCTCTTCTGCTTGGGATTCCTGGAGCTGCTTGGGATTCCTGGAGCTCAACCAGGGATAACATTAGTCTGATTATATGCAGGGTGAATCTTAACATACAGCTAAACCAAAAAAGGCAATTCTGTAATTTGGTCCAGCGTAAGTAAGAGCTTGATCATAAAGGTTTTTTGCGAGTGTGATTTTGGTGAGGGTTTGGGTTTTTTTGTTCGTTTGGGGGTTTTTTGTGTGTTTTGTTTTTTGTTGTTTTTTTTTTTTTTTTCCCTTTTCCATGCACTGTAAGACATGCTGGCACACATGCCTTAATGAAAGTCAGGAGTAAGGTTTTGTGTTGAAGCATGAGTTACAGTATTTAAGGCATTAATCTTGTTTTCATGTTTAGAAAGGCGACTTTCCAGTGTAGCTATATAATAAATTGAGCTGTGTGTTACACAAAACATGTTCTTTTCTGATTAGAAGTATTCTCATTTCACTAGGATTATGCAGCTCAGTTTTGCATGGAAACAATATTAGCTAGAAAAGAGGTAATTTGTTGACAGAGGAAATGAATGTATTTGTATGGCAACTGCATTTATTACCAAAATAAATGTTTCTTCAGGGCTGTCTCACTGATTTTACAACCAGTTTCACATGCTGCTTTGGAGCATGATATTTCAGATGTTTCATGGAAATGACTAGAAAATGTTTACCAAGTTATGCTTGAAAATCAGCACGTTTAGTTCTCCTCATTTCAAAAGACTTAGGATCGTGTTTAAACTATAGTTGAAGTGTAACATTCTTTATAGCACTCTGAACCAGAGCAGGTGTCCCAGTTCAGTATGCAGAGCAGAAGATCAGGTTGTAATCACTATTATACTCCAAAGGTTGGTTTTAATTAACAAGAGCAAAGTGATTTTAATGAAAAGGGGAAGGTTTGTTTAAACAAAAGCTCTTAATCCAAAAAGAGTTCAGACATAATAATCCCAAGAGAGTTCTCCTTAAAAATTCTTAAAGAAATAATGAAGAGAAGAACAAAAGGTTGAGGGTTTAAGGAAATCTTCTACTGAAATTTTGCACTCGGTAGAAGAAAAGAAGTGATAGTCATGGACGTGGAAGTTCCCTACCTGTTCTCCCTTGGTCAGGACCTCTTTTGCTGTTTTGGCTATTAAGCACCTCTGTGTTTCCAGCAGGGGCTCTCTAGATTGTGTAGACTGGGAATTTGATTATCGCAGTCTGCCATCATAAAAGTCAGTCTGTCAATTATATGGGTGACTTAAAGAATAAAATAATCCTTACAAAGCATCTCTGAGGGCATTAAATACTTAGCTAAAACAATGAGAACTCACAACTAAAATTAGAGTTTGTCTTTTTTCCTTAGCCTCTTTATCTACAGTACATAATGGTAATACACACAATGCAGTTAAAAACACCGTTGCTTCCATGAATATTGGATAAATTTGCTCTCCATCCTCAGACATCAATGGCTTTTCATTCTTACAAAAGTGATACATTCACTGTTTATCCTGTATACGAAGCTACAGGATATAAGTACAAAAAAAAGGTAAACATTATTGCCACTTTTGTGTCACTACTTATCTTCAGGTAGTATGATGAGACAAGTGCTTTATAAGCAGAGAAAATGCCATTTATCAACATACTAATTCTGGACTGGACATTAGTTGCAGTAGCAAAAACACTTTTTAGGCTGAATATGAAATATTTTCTTTTGTCTGCTTAAGAAACCTTAACCAAGGAGTTGTTTGCCAGTTCATACTTTCCTCAATATTTCTAAAGTAATAATAGTGATATGACTAGAGATTGTCACACAGAGTTTCTTTGACAGCTGGGAGCGGCTGCACTATAAACAAAGAAGGCGCAGAAGCAACGTTGTCTTGCTAGACTGATGCACCCTGCATGTTCCCTGGAGAAACCAATCTCTTCTGATACTTCCCATTTGTTCTGGTTTTGTTCAGTGAGGGAGGCCTAAGGTGGTAGCTTCTGTAGGAAACTGCTAGAAGTCGCTCCCCTTTGTTCAGGGGACTCCGCCGGGCCTAGGGCGGACCCGCTGCTGGCCAAGGCCGAGCCGATTGGTAGCAGAATGTTCCATGAGCGGGGAACAGAGAGGGGGAGGCGTGAGCCTCATGGGCCTTGCAGGCCTCACCCTCTGGCCTCTTGCCAGGCAGCCGACTGGGCCCAACTCAGCCCGGCCCGGAAGTGGAGAGGAGATGAGAAGTGAATAAGATGTATAAAGAATCCTGAGAGGCGTCTGCCAGCCTGTTGTGAGGAATGGCTGCAGATGCCAAGGTCAGTGAAGAAAGAGGGGGAGGAGTAATGCTGCTCCTGGCCAAGATTCCCCTGCAGCCTGTGGTGATGACCATGGTGGAGCAGGTTGTCCCCCTGCAGCCCATGGATGTCCACGGAGGGGCAGAGATCCACCTGCAGCCCATGGAGGACCCCACGCTGGAGCACGTGGAGGCCTGAAGGAGGCTGTGGTCTGTGGAGGGCCTGCTGGGGCAGCTGTTCTGGATGAACTGCACCTTGTGGAAGAGATGACCCACACCGGAGCAGTTCCACGAAGGACTGTGGCCCGTGGGAGGGACCCCACGAAGGCACAGGGGAGGAATGTGAGGAGTTCTTCCCCCAACGACGAAGTAGCGGCATAAAACATCGCGTGATGAACTGGCCGCCACCCCCATTCCCTCTTCCCCCCTGTGCCGCTCGGAGGGGGGAAGGTAGTAGAGATAATGTTAAGCCTGGGAAGAGGGAGGGGTGGGGGAAGGTTATCTTGTTCCCTGTCTCATTCGTCTGCTAGTTTTAGAAATAAATGAATAGTTTTCCCCAAGTCAAGCCTGTTTTGCCCGTGACGGTAATTTTAAGGATTTCTCCCCGTCCTTATCTCCAACCTCGAGCTGTTTTTCTTACATCAATCATCTCCCCCTATTCTCTTGGAGGGTGGGGGGAGCAAGAGAGATACTGCGTAGTCTGGTCCCCATCGGGGCTGAACTACAACACCATTGCTCAGCTTACCCAGCATGTCTCAAGCCGTGTCTAATTACCATTTCTACCTCTCATTCAGTCCAAAGAGGCATTATTATATCAGACAAAACATGCATCCTATTTCTGTGTTGGTCATGTATTCTTCCCTTCCCCTTCCATCTGAGCTTTTACCAAATGTGTTTCTTCAACTGTATCTCACTTAACTGATAGCTTTGCATATGAATGCACATTTCCAGCTCACTGAAGTGGCTTCTCATGCTTCCCAGCGCTTTCTTAAAATTTGTAGGATACATTTACCATTTAAGTTTCTAATTTTTTCTTGCTATGTTCTCTTTTCTATGGTTTTTTTTTTTTCCTTGTCACGGGTTCAGAGACACTGTAGGCATGAAAACTTGATCTTATCCCTTTTTGCTGGAACTGTGCTATTTAAGCACGGCCTATATAGATGTACACAAACAACAGCATTTATGAAATGGGAAACATGCCGAGTAGATTTGCAAGCCAATCTAAAGAAGAATGCAAAGTATTCCTTTTACTGGCTATAGTCTATTTGCTAAACCTATTCATCTTTGCAAAAGAATATACTTGTTTTTTCTAAGATACTTGTTTCAGAACTAGCTGATGTAGAGGACAGTGCAAGACTAGGATAACTGTTTTTTCAGCTCTCAAACCACCGGAGCTATCTAGTCTAGTGCTTCCATACAAACCTGCAGTAATTTCCTCTGAGTGAAATATATAAACAGGGGAGAACACCTCTTTGCATGTCAGCTGCTTTGAATCGTTCTGGCACTTGGCCTGTGTCACCTTTCATCCTTGTGAATTCAGAGTGGGCAAATCTGAAATAACTCACATTGAAGACAGGCGTACAAAGCTCTGCCATTGTCATTGAAAAGGAATGGGTGTTATTCTTTTCCTTTTGAATTACTTTCAATATCCTGTTTTAGCTGTAGTTGGGAGAAAAGTCAGTGAGAAGGATCAAGAAGAGACTGGAATTAAAATAATTTTGTGATTTCAAAGATCTACAGGCCCTGTAAAGATTTTGCTCTGAGTTAACGCCAGGAGGCAGATCCATAATGTATAATAAAAGCAACAGATCTCCCACACTAAAATATTTCCTGTCTTCTCCGTATTCAATGTTTTCTAAAAAATTTTAAAAAGAAGGGAGTCTGTGTATGATAAATCTTTCAGGCTGTGAACGTCCTTTTCCTAAAGCCAATCTGGCATCTCCCAAAAGATGGAAGAAACCTTCTGGCCTTTTCAAGGAATTAAAATTTTCATTTAGTTCAGCACTATAACGTTTAACTATAAGAGATCTCTGGATTGCCGTAGGTACTACAAAGGGTTGGAAGCAAGGACCAAAGACTCAGCATGAAATGTATTAAGCTGCATCTTCCATATCTATTTTATTATTTTAGAGACAGCTCTTGGATTTTTAAGTCTTCATGGATTGTGATACTGAATAATGAGTTATTTTACCAATGACACTTGATGCCATATGCACCAGGAGACTTCTTGATCTTGGACAAAACTAGCCTTAATTAAGACTCCTACATACAAGGTCACCTTGCGCAACTTCATCATCTTAATCTGTATGTCTGGTCTATGCTATGTTCTGTAGCCTCCCTTGAACTCATGAAGAGAGCTAGACACCTCCAGGGCTGCGATACTTGTTTCAGGAAGGTTATTGACTAATTCTGTAAAGTCTCAGAATACTCTGTACTTACGCTAAGTGGCGTAGCTATGTACCATACTCCCAGAATGCTAGACGCTTACATGTATTAAGCTGGTACAAAGATGAACACTTTTAGATATAGATATATACTGGCCCCACAATCCCCCCAGAAAACAATCAAGAAGAGGTAGATGTTATTACTGATTTCAAGCAACTTTTTACTACAGTCTGGTTAGTACAGAATGTTTCTGGAGTGTTAGAATGTTTTGAGTTCAGGGAAGTGAAGATCGTGCATGCCAGTTTCTTATGTATCACAGCTTTAGCCCATGAGTTATTCACAGCTTTTTTTTCTTAATAACTCATAACAACTTCCTGTATTCTTTGGTAGGCATAATAGCAACATCGTAAGTTTGAATTTTGTGGATTACTCTCTTGATAAGTCATGTGGATTGCTTTTCTGTTCTTTCAGTCCTATTTGGACAGTCTTTCCTCAAAATACTATCTATCTACCTTGCCAGGCATGGAAGCGTGTGAAATGTTCACTGACTTCTGACATTTTAGACAATTCTGTAAACATGCATACTTTTCACTTACCTGAATAGTTCAAGGAGTGAAGTGATCTAGTTGATGAGAATGAAACTGATGATGGCTATTGATCTCCAGAGAGAGCTGCTCTTCACAATTGATTTCAACACAGATGGTATTAGCTGATGTCATGAATAACCCCTTGAAAGAAAGGGAAATCAGGACAGACCGGGTAAGATAAGCAGACTGTTTCCTAGATGGATGCATATCCCCACCCAAGCCCAAAGTGGTTAAAATAGCATCAGACACAAAATATATTAAAAGACAAGAAAGTGGAAGCCTATGCTTGTTCTGGCAGTTCCTAGACAGAACCAAACTAATAAAACTTAAGCAGTGGGATAGAGATATGAAGTATATATCTGCCTTCTAAACTTTGAAGAACAATCAGTTCTTTCCTTAGTGCAAAGGGCTGCCCCTTCACTTGTCATAAAGTTATTTTTTTTAAAAAATAGAGAGAAGTAAGGCAAGGTACGGAATCCTGAATTTAGTGGGTGCCATAGGACTACATAGTATTTACAGGCTTGTGCTTTTCCATACACACATGAATTCCCTGTGCCATTCCCCTTCCTAGCACCATGGGCTCTCTGTGGATGTGGAGGAGTGAATTATTGAAAACTTTGCAGTGAGGGAAGGTGGAGGTTGTTTTAAATATAAGATTTGAATTTGGTTTGGTTTCTTGATTTTTCTCATGCAGACTACTCAGTCCCTATTGATGGCTATACATAATAACAGAAGTCATAGTATCAGTTTTGTTCTTGAATTCAGATTAGATTATACAGATACATCAATTTTGTGATTCAAACACCCAAGTAATAATCTAGTCTTGACCCTCTAATCTCCAATGTCCTAAACATTTTAATAACAAGCAATAAAAGAACCTCAGTCCTTAATGAGGTTTGTGTATTAAAAACAAAACACCTACAATGTCAAGATTTAGAGAAACTCATTCCTTTTTCATTTGAAACTTGTTGAAACTACTTTTTTTTTTTTTTTTCAAAAACTTGATTGTAAAATAGATACAAAGTAAATTTGCTAGGCATTCAACAGCACTGTTTGGATTTTCCACTGTACTAAGAAGATGCACCCGCTGTACTTGATGCACCTTCTCTTTCTCTGGACTAGAAAGAGAAAGAGTCAATTACAGAAGGAAATTAGAAGCTGACATGAAGGTGAGAGAGTAGGTGAACAAGGGAAGGGAAGTTCTGAAATTACACAGCTATTGCAATTAAGGTCTGACAGTCCTTCTTCTACGGGTCATAGGATCTGTGGCAGTTTTGATAAATGTTTCAACTTCTATAACAGATCTATCAAGGATAGCAATGGCAGAGGAAAAAGTTCTCTTTACAAAATCACTTACGAGAAAGGAGTCAAAAAGTTCCTTCAGCTTCCTTAACCTCATTGAATCTGGGTAATTCAACTGCCACTCTCAGCCTCATAGTTCTTGTATTAAAAGCGCTTCTAATATTTGCCAAACTACTGTCTAAAACTATATATAGTCACATTTGACAGAAGATTTAAAGTTTCAGATTTTAGCATGAATAACTCTTGATTTAGGATGCAAAATCATGAAATAATAGAACAAATTAGATTTCATCTGGGACAAATTTAACAAAAATTGAACCCTATAGAAATTCTAAGCATATTTTGTATTGAAAATGCCCATATTTCAGTAGTGTGCTGTGTAAAACACACTACATTTTCAAAAAAGAACTGGTTTTGCTCTTTTTGGAAGAGGGTAAAGTAACGCCAAGAGAGAATAGTGCTGTGATGGTAAAAAAAGGCAGCGAGACCGAAAGCCTTCTAAATGATAAAAAGGAGTTAAAAATAATAGCAATCTTACTCTATTAGAATGGTCTTAATAACCCTGTGTATGGTCTTAATTTGCATTCATATTGCTTCTGAAAAGAACCAGTTGCTGGCTCATATAAGGAACTATATTTTTCCGTTATTACAAAGCTCCTGACAGAAACAAAACTCTGGATTTCTTTCCGAATAACAAAAAGAAATGAAGGGTGGAAAAAAAAAAGCATTACAGTTAAAGAAATCCTTCCTTTCCCTGATAGCTGAACAAAATATCCTGTGCATTTTATAATTGCTGAACTCACTTTTGCAGGATTGGTGTGTGAAAGATCACCTCCTTAAAGCATTAGACAAGAATAAAATACAGCAAAATCCAAGTCCGGATTATGTGCAAATAAAAAGGCAAAAAAGGAAAGCCTATCAAGCCCAGACAAAGCATGGAGCGTATTGTAAGACAAATAAACTAAGGAAAAGATCCTGACTAAACTGAGAGAGAAGGCACACAGAGTGGTTGCAATAGTAGATTTGCAGTCTAGAGGGGACCTCTTTTTTTGTTAAGCATCAGAAAAAACAGTCAGAGGAAAAATGTTACAAAATGATACCTAAATGTCTTTAGGACATCAAGGATGAAAGGTAATGACTGCTTTGAATAAGTAGTTAAGATTCCTTAACAAAGAACAACACTCAAACCCCGAGAAAAACCTCACGGAAGAGGAGAAATTGGCTCCATAAGAGCATAGACTTTGAGGAGGCACACAACTGAAAAGCTTTGCTGTCTCCAAGCAAAACTGTTCAGACAAATAAGAATTTATGTGAGAGCAAAGTCAATCATCTGACTATACCGGTCACGTCCATTTTCTATACATCTCCTGTAGTTGAGACTAGACCAGAATTCAAGAAGCATGACTTAATAAATAATGTATGGCTTTAGGAAAATTACCACCATTCTCAATTGACATTTTTCATACAATTCTCCACGAAGGCATTTAAGCATGTACTGTAAGAAGGAACAGTGAAGAATTAATCCTATGGCTTTATAAGACTATCATCCCAAGTGATTATTGGTAAAAGCAAATTCGGCTTTTTTTTTTTTTTGGGGGGGGGGGAGTGGAGGGAAGTATTTGGGTTGGTCATTACTTTCTTCCTCTTTTTAGCATGCCTTCACGTGTTATGACGCAAGGCATAAGCAGAACACATAATTTGTACTCATCTATCTATCCTTTTTCTTACATCTGTATCTCACTCTTACTCAGACATAGACAGAGTGATACATAAGAAAAATCTTTCCCTTGAACTTGTGAGCCTTCTTAAGACGTATAATTAATGCATAACAGAATAATCTCTTTTCAAGCTTAGTCATTATTTTAAATTATTATTTACTTATTTAAGTAAAAAACACAGTGTGTTTTACTTAAAAAAAACAAAAAAACCAAAAAAACCCCAACATTTATGTGAGGAAGATGCATCTATGTACAGCTACACCTCTCAAGATTTGTCTGTATTTTGTTGTGACCTGCCCATGCCTTCATGGTTATACTCTGTGACTAAATGGGACTGGAAGAAGGTTGCTACCTTACCAGTTGGATACTGTGTGCACCTTCCTTTTTTTTCATGTTTTGATAACCTCTCCACTGACACTGTCTTGACTTAGCCTCTCTCTGTACCCCTGCTGAGGTTCTCTCACAGGGGAACACCATGCAACATTTCACATGGAATTTGGGGACTTCTCACCACCCACCAGAACAATCTAGACACATTGACTTTTTCAGAGAGTCTCAAGACTGACCATTTAAATTCTGGAATGTGTTTCAAATCTGTATGATCTTCCATGGAAGAGTGATTGAGAATTTTCTGTATCTTTGCTTATAAAGAGCACTCTCCTCTGAAGTGGAACCTCTGAGCCGATTAAGCCCAAGTACCCTAGTTTCCTCAAGCAAAGCCTGACAACTGTGTTCTTCTCATACCTTCCATAGGTGAATGCTATAGCGTGAATACTATAAGTCACCAGAAGGCAGAGAGAGTGCTCATCTTCAAGAGCAGTTGCCATCTTTAGTGCCAATGCACAGAAGAGCTAAAAAGCACTTTACAGCTCATTCAGAAGTTCAGCTGTCAAGTCTACGGAGACTCCCCCTGCTTATTCTAACTTCTTGGTGTTTTTTGTTCTTTGGCAGGTAGCACATAGCTTATCTAAAAGCCTCCTCTCTCTCATCATCAGTCTAGCATGTCTCTCCCTACAGCCCTTTTTCCTCAGGAAGATAGCAACAGCTTCCCAAAGCCCTCAGACCACATCAAGGAGGGGGAGATTAAATATACCCAGTGCGTGATAAAGCCAAGGGCAGGAGGAGGGCACCTTCTGGCAGTGGAGCCTGCAGTGTCCCAATAAGAGTTCAAATAGGTGAGTAACACAAGAAACAAACCTCAGGGAGATGTTAACAGCTGCAAACACCTCAGAGCAGGAGGCACAGCAGAGGTGGTATTTGCTGTAAAAGTTAAATTGAGCTCTAGAGGACAGATGAGAATTAGTCCAAAAGGCATTCTT
The DNA here is from genome assembly GCF_036417535.1 of Chlamydotis macqueenii. Taxonomy (NCBI): domain Eukaryota; kingdom Metazoa; phylum Chordata; class Aves; order Otidiformes; family Otididae; genus Chlamydotis; species Chlamydotis macqueenii. The sequence continues at coordinate 44,794,676 of NC_141560.1, read as the reverse complement.
GACCCAAAATGTTAGCTAAAAATAAAAAATCAGGGCAGAATAATTCTTCGCAGGACTGTCTCTCCCCCCACCACAACACAGATGCACACCTTCAGAGAGGTCTGAATTATGCAATTAAAAATTAGAGAGGAGTTTCAGAACCAGATTAGCAGGGTCATATCCCACACTCCTGTTGCAGACAGATGGATGTGGTCATTGCAATGGAAATACGGAGGCATGAGAGAAAGTGGTACACAGGCACAGCTGAAATGGCATCAATTAAACAGGTCAGAATTCCAAAATGGGTCATTCAGAATGTTTCCTTCTGTGTTGGAATAAAACAGTTTTAATTCCTGCACAAAGTACCAAGCCTTCATTTTACAACTCGTCTTGGACATGGCGCCTCAGCCACCAAACTTGTCAACAAAAAATGGAACATAGCATCAATTCTACCAGCAGATTACAGTGATTCACTAAGTGCCAAATATTTTCTGCAGTTCCCTGGCATCTACCTCAAAATTGTCAAACCTGTGATTAAATTTAATAGATCCTCATTTTAGAATGGTCCTCCTCCAAGAGTCCACTCTGAAAATAAGTTCTTAAGTAATAAACAGTCAGAAGAAACAAGCATTTCAATAAAGAGTATCTTGCCTGTTAACAGGTTAGTATTCAGAACCACACACAGTCCTAAGCAGTGGACTTTTCCTGCCCCCCTCACCCTTACTTGTATTTAACCTTAACTTTGAGCTGTGACAATCTTGTTTCAAACCTCAAAGTGCTGATCCTGTGCAATTAGAAATGGTTAAACAGTGTTGATTCCTTTGCTGGCCCAGGACCAGAGTGTCACTTCTCATCCCGGCTGACTGCAGACTAGCACGTTTTGTCAGCTCTGTAATTTCAATTAAGATTTATAGATACCAGTGACAATAGGAACAGGATGTGGGGGGGAAAGTACTCAAAAGTACTGTGGGAGCCTCTTAACTGTGCTCTAAATATACCCAGGCTCACATAAAAGCATTTAATTGACTGAGTAAATGAATTCTTATATATGGTTCTAAATTCTAATTCAACAAAAGCTGCTCTAGGGTCCAGAGTGGCAGCACTGGAAGTGCTTTATTCTCTCTATGTTCTGCAGAGGTGGGAAGCCTGCTGATGTCTGTCCAAATCACTTAGCCTTACCGGGAATCAAGCTTCTTTGTTCTGCGATATTGGCTGTCCTCCAATCTCAAATGGGAGTGGTATGTATTTTTCACAAAAACTTGAAATTTTAATCAATAGAAAACATAGGCTTGATCATGACTGTGGTGCAGTAGCAATTAAATGTTTCATGATTAATACAAGAGAAAAATCCTGTTTCACGTTGAATCAACAAACTCAGAAAAGCAAAAGCAATATAAAGCAACAATATTTTGTTCTTTGGTTAAAAGGAAGATCATTGCACATCCAAGTGTTCATAATGGGGGAAAGCAGCAGAACAGATAGGTGCAGATGAGTCAATTGTAATATTCAATTAATACTGCAGTTCCAAATGAAGGTAACAATAAAAAGAATTAAATTAGTCTCACCGGATCAGAAGCCAGGAAAAATAAAGTACAACCACAGTTTTATAAATACTGGCAGGAACCCATAATTTGTACGTTTCTAACTATTCACGGATGTGACAAATCTATGATTAGGCCTACTCCCACTAAATGTTGTGCAGCTCATTCTGCATTAAAAGAAACCCTCCAAAACAAACATGTCCAACTGAACAGAAGGAGCATAAGGAGACCAATACCCCTTCTTGGGAATAACATCTAGCACGTCATGAAAAGCATGTAAGCAGAGCAAGACAATTGTGGTCAATGATTAAGCTTTACATAAAGAAAAGGGAGGAAAAATCATACAGGTGGAAGTGCAAGAAATGTGAGCACTACAGCAACCATGTTCTGTAGCAGAAAAGAAATAAAACAGGAAGGATGTTACAGGTCTGACAGCACCTTGGACCCTTTCAGTCTGTCTCAGACACGCCCATTAGGTAGCAGCCACAGCTTCTGTACCTCCTTTGCCTAAAAACAACATGGTCCTGCTGCATTTGACAAACATGTTAAGACCTGGCCAGCAAGATCATACATACACCACTTTCTAGACCTTTTTGTATGGGGACCCGTTATGATAAATAGGCAAATATTCTGCTTTGATTCAAAGACAGACTTTATCCAATGATCGAAAGTATCTTTAAATTCTGGATACTAGCTTAACACAAAGGACCTTTATACAAAATTTCTTGCAAAAGCTCAGTCTCTAATGATAATTTGGGTAACATCAACTGACTCCTATCTTTGGGTTGAGTCAGATAGATGGGCAGTTGCTGTTTCTGTATTTCTTTATCAGCTTCAATTTGCTCACAACCTGTTTGCTCACCTTCTTGCTTCAGTCAGAATTTTCAGTCACTAGGATCCCTCCAGCCTGGTGTTTGGTGTAGAAATGATGCAGAGTCAGGAAAAGCTGTTCCTAATCAATACTTCTCCTGTTGTTTTCTAAATTTTGCTATGGTTTCTGCCGGATGTCTTGCCAGCTAACCTACCCCACACGCACCAGAGCCCCGCTCCAGGGAAAGCAGGGCATCACACGGATACCGTCAAGCCAAGCCTTCAATTTAATGCTGCGCAACACAGGGTTAAATACCCGTACACCCGCTACGCACGCGAACGCACCCGCCCCCTGCACCCATGAATCTATCCGTGCCCGCCACGCACCTGCCCCTGCACCCATGGACTTATCCGTGCCCACCACGTACGTGGACGCACCTGCCCCCTGCGCCCATGGACCTATCCGCGCCTAGCGCGCGAATCACTGCAGACTGCCCCTCCTGCATACATGCAGCCCTGCTAACGTTACCCCACAGTTTCCTTCTGATTTTCTAGCTTAACTCCTGTCAGCCATGCAGATAACCCAAATGGAATCAAACACACAAACATGGTGGTTCTTAAGTAAGCACATGTAACTTACTTTCCCTGTAGAGGTCAAAAAGTACAGACAGTAACACACAAAAGGCCTTGTAGTACCACCATTTAGGATCAACATTTAATTAGAAACTTATGGCTGAATTAAATACATTTCTTAAAAGAGCAAACCATTGAGCATAAGATGAACGCCCCCCCCTCCTATTTAGAGGCTCCAAAGAACATGAAATTGATGTTATTATATAGATAGTAATATGAAGCAGGGACAATATGGATCAAGCAAAAATATATTGTCCCTGCTCATTGCAGGAGGGTTGGACTAGATGACCTTTAGAGATCCCTTCCAACCCAAACTATTCAATGATTCTATGTTACTGATTAGCTATTATTTCTTTTACCCGATTCAAGCTTTTGGTTTATCTAGCTCAATATTCCATAGCTGACAGGCAGCAACAACAAACGTTTAAGAAGGAAGATTAAAAAAATAATATCTTAGTAACCAGGTATAAGATTATCTGTCCCTGATACAAGTTTCAGCTTATTCCCTACTATTGAAGAACAGGTTTAGACTAGCTACCATCTACAAGGTCTCACTGGTTGACAATTAGGAATGACAGCAGAGGAAATCTAAGTACGAATTAAAGCCTTCTGCCTTCCCTCTATCTCTCTTCTCCCAAATACACTCTCTTCTTTTTAATTATGACACATTATGGATACAGCAATAAAATGCCCAGCTCAATAGGCTATACAGGTGTGGTTTTTTTCCTGAGCTGATATTTTTAATTTAGGCTCCTATAAGAAATACTAATAGTAGGTCACAGATCACAGTATAATAAAGCAAACACAAAACTCAAAGAAAAATTTTAATAGCACATCTCTTATTACAGTTGTCTGAGCTCTAGTTCTGCAAGAACCTGAAAATATCATCAGTATCACATAAGGGTCATACCTGCAAACATTTATCCATTTTAACCACAACCTACATACAAGAAATCATAGTTTCTCTCTTCTTAACCATAAAAATGCCCCAAGTAGCATCATAGCGTCATTCTGGCTATATCATTAACTCTTACAAGCACATTATAATAGAATATTTATATACAATTCACACTGCACCAAGATAGGCAGCAGAAGGTCAGTTAAGGTTATTTATGGAATCTGCTCCATCTTTTGCTAGTCTGACAGTCTGTCCAATAACCTATCCAGTCTTGCTTGATTCAATTTTAACTGAAATTAGATATAAACACTAAACATCCACCTTTTGTAAAACTGTTTTAAGATTTTAACTGAACAGATAATGCCAGCCTTAAATGAAACTTAAATTTTTCTAATTTTCTCATGCATTCATGGTAAAGCAATTTTAATTAGGGGTGGGTGGGGGGCGGTGTGTTTGTAGGTTTGGGGGTTTTTTTAGGATTAAAGTCGCTGTGAAAATGTAAGACAAATCATATTCCGTATCATTTAGACTTTAATTTTGAGGATATACTATTACTGAGATGTCCTTGCTATCTATCCTTTCTTATTGTTCCCTATCAAAATGACAGAAGCCTAACATTTGTAAATAGGCAGAAGTGAAGGATGCTCCTCCCTACGAACTGTTGGACAATTCTGCTGTTATAGAAAATAAGTTTTTGTGCTTTCCTTGATAGGGTAAGAGAGAAACTGCAATTCACCAAGGAGTTTAAACAGTATTAGCTGATCAACAGACTTTTATCAGATGTTGTGAAATTGCAAAACCTCTTTTCAAAGGCTTAAATCAGCAAAGGGGCAAACAAGAATAAAAGAGCATGGAGGCAGAGACGGTAATTACCAAAAGCAGAGTAATTAAAATAGAGCTGAGACTGCTTGAAGCAAGCACAGATACATTGGCCAGAACAGGTCCATTAGGGCAGATTCATTCTAATAAGGGTTAACAAAGAAGGGGAGAGAGGGAGCCTGGGAGGAAAGCTTAGCACTGACATGAAAAATCCGCTGTGGGAGAGAAGGGAGTTGAAGAGTTAGGTGTACAGTGAAACTCTGATTTATGAGCATGAAGACAATGGATAACCTCCAGCACCTAGTCTAACTATAATCAGCTCCTTAGTGCCAAGGAAACACAGTACGTCCTAGGACCATTTAGTAACTGGCCCTCAAAGAAGAGAAAGATAAAATTATTTAATAAAACATGTGCCATCCTAGTTATTTTAGCTGACCTCTACAGAGTGGGCAGCCAGACTCTGTCCTGTTACACTGACCCTCCACCATCTTTAAATATTCGTATATTTTTGTATATAACACCAGTTCACTCTGGTGATCCATGCCAGGATTTCCAAATGTGTCATTTAGCTGTATGAGATTCTTGCCTCAAAAGGGAGGGTGGATTAAAGTGAAATAAAGAATTAATAAATAAATAAAGTTCACAGGCAGTTAAAAATTCCATAGGATTTCTGAAAAGTAGCCTTACTGAAAGATTTCTATTCCCTGTCTGCATATTGCCCATATGCTACTCTCAAAACAGATTTCACTGGCCGTATATAAAGATACGCATACTGACTGTATGCAGGCAGTACGTACTAAGACAGTGCCTATTTCAAGCCTTGGATGCAAGAGATGCTATACCAAGGTAAAAATAGAAATTCCAGAAGTTTTAGTCCAAATACTACCTGTGCCACAGAGGATGCACTACAACAGATGCATCTGGTACTGTTTATGTCTCAGTTTCCCCATCAAGAAATTAAAACCAAAAACCAATAACTGCTTATCAACCTTGCAAATTAGGAAATAAATCCACTAATATTTCCAAGGTGAACAGATTCTATGAGGACACAGGCTTAGCCTCAGATGCATTTTCTTTATGCAGTGACCATTAGGCTTATTGATTTTAGTGCAGTGATTTTAGAGATTTTAGGCTTATTGATTTTAGGCTACCACTGGCTTTTTATTGTGATACCAATTCAGAGTCAATACAGCTAAGGGAAGTAAACTAAAGTGAGTTCTTTTTGACCCTGAGTCAATGTGGCTGTTTGCTTTCAGGCAATAGAGTGACACTGGTGTACCCCTGGTGTTGCTTTTACGAGGACAAAAAGAGTCTTTTCAGAAGTCTAATTCAGTTCCTTCTAAATCTCTACTGCATTGATGGCAATATATATTTTACACAGAAGAACTATTGAAATTTAACACTGGACAACCTGGGGATTTCTCTCAGCTAGCTAAATACACCTGAATTGCTAATCACTGTGTCTACTTTAAGATTTTTAACATAAACAAATGTTAGGTGAAACTAGGAAAAAAACATAACTGTTCAACAAATGTAGATATAGTTTTAAAGGGTCTAAATCTAGGGCACTATGCCTTTGTAACAGGTGAAAGCCAGGGAAAAAGTTCAGCTTGAATGTTCAGAGAAACAGCAGGCCAAGAAACCTTCTTTTACTTCTAAACTGAGTACATTTTTTGAGAAATAACAGGCACGGAAACTTTAAAGCCCTTCTAGTTTCTTTTCAGAGCACAGCCAAACTTTGAAGTCTCATCCAGAGAACCTATACACAAAAAATACGATGCAGCCTGGGGTGGCAAACCACCCCACTTTGCCACTGTGCGATTCTTCTGTGACCGTCACCGCGGGCCTCTTGCCAGCACAGCTCTGCTTTTGCTGAGGGATGTTTAAGGCACCCCCGCAACAGCCAGTGCCTTCACTTGCAGCCCCAAGAGCATAAGCAGGAGAAGAAAGTCTGATTCTCTGGGACCCTCCTGTGGAACTTTGTCTTGGCCTCCTTGCAGGAGGGAGAAAACAGCAGAGGAGAAAAAGGTATGTGGAAAAAGGTGGAGAAAAGAAAAGAGCCCCCACAAACCTCACATACCTTCCCCAAACCCTGCTGACGACTCCTCATCACTTTCCATACTAGCCATTATTAAATAATTTGATTTATCAATATGTTTGCTAATCCCTGACATCCTGCTGTAATCTCCTAGCTCTGTGCTCTGTACAGAGTCCCTGTGGCGGTCCCTTCCCCAGGTCCCAAATCCATCTCCAATACTGCTGAGGCCCTCCCTGCCTCTCCTCCACCCAGTCTCAGCAGCCCACTCCCCAGCTACCCTTGGGACAGCAAACTGCAGTGTTGCTGACCCTATGGAAAAGCTTTGTGCTGACTCTGCCCTCGTCCTCACTAGATTCCTTCTTTAAAAATTAAATAACTATATGTATTTCTTTAGCTTTAAGTCCCTTTAGGTCAAAGAACAGTTTCGGAAGGTAATGCATTTTTAATGAAGGGGAGAAAATTGACAAACCATTTTTAGATACAGCTGCAGCAAATATTTTTCTCTATCTTTATAAAGTCTGGGTTTTGTTTTTTTTTTTTTTGTTTGCTGCACAGTATCTTTAACACAGTTGGTTTTACAGCTATATACACATTGATAAACTAAGTAGAAACAATTAATCTCTGGAAGGAAAAAATATTAAAAATGAGATTCATTAAACTAGTGCAGGTTTACAAATCTCTCTCTTCCCACAATGTATATGAAAGGAAGAGAAGATAAAGATACAGAGAAACTTGCATTTTGAACATGGAACAGCAGAAATAGTCCTTAGACTAGTTGCGCTGGAGCCTGTTCTTTCCATTTCTCCGGATTAGTGTAACCTCATGGACCTCAGTACAAACCACATCTCCTTGTATCAACTGAAGATCTAGTCCCTGACTTCTAAGACAGATTCCCTTCACAATCATACCAGTATAACTCTTTTAACTGCATTGGTAACACATTTGTTCAACTGGAACATACTAATGGTCCTACTATATTTATTTTTCCATGACAGGAAGAAGTATTTCTATTTTTTCCCCAACTCTGTTTTCAAAGCTGGTTTGTTCTCATTGTTTTTTTTCCTAGTTATCTAGCTAGAACAAGACATTCCAAGTGGAACCTGGCTCCACTTCACAAGTGTGTGGTGAATCTGTAGACGTTTCCAAAAGTTTTGGAACGGAACTAAACCCTTTGTCCAGCTCTTATATTTACATATCAGTCATCACCTGCTCACCTTTGACTATGTTGAAACAACCATGTTCAAGTATAAAGATGCATCTTACTTAAAATAAAGAAGAAACAATCCATAAGAGAAGCACAGGTTACTAGGTTGCTTGCCTCTGTTCCTGGCCCAAGGAGAGTGCACTCCCATATATTTTGATCACCAATGTACAAATGTAGCTAATGTGGAGTTGGTGCTTGAACTTGAAAGCTGATCATAAATAGATCAGCTGCACAATACAGCTCCACATTTATCCTCCTGCTGCACGGGAGCTCAGCCTAGTTATGAGCCAGTGCAGGACTTTAATGGAGACAGGGTATTGGGACTGTTGATCTATTATACTAATTTCTTGCTTTCCTGATGGACTAAATCAGGCTTGGCACTTCACTTGTGTAGAAGACAGATTTGGTATTCATTATAAACCAAATGTTTATAAAGACCAAAATATTTCTTTTTAACTTATCCTACCTTCTCCAAATGGGGCGCATCCGCTGGTATCTTGGCTGTGCAGAGCGCATGCACTGACGGTGAGTGGTTATGTTCTCGCTGATTAACCAGATTTGCAATAGAGGAGGAGTCAAGATCAGTGGCTGCTTTCCTGCCATCGTCATTCAATCATCTGGAAATCTAATTTGTATCTTATTTGGCAGGCAAGCAGCCATCTGCTCCAAGGATATGCTCCAAGGGCAGCTGCCAAATACCAAGCAGCCTTTCTGCCATAGGGAAAACTAATTGCTTTTATTGGACTAATACAGGTTGAGAACTAATGATATAGGATGTTTCTTCAGAAAATAAATAAAAAGTATGTTTTGTTTTGGTTTTTTAATATACTTAGGAATTACAAAAACTTCTGTAAGAGCTAAACCTTTCAAATGACCAACATCCATCCACACAGGATTGTGACTCAGAGTTGTATGGACCAGAGCAGCAAACAAGAAGGCTGTCAGCCCCATAGGACTATTTCTGCGCTATAAAAGGTAATGCGTGTGTGCAGATGCACCCTGCCTAATCTGCAGCCATGATGCCAATGAAATGGTTTAGCTGCACACGGAACATAGGCGGCTTGAAAACATCACATCCCATGAGAACATTATGTGGTCCACATCTTATATCATCTTCTTTTGGGATTTCTGGTTTCAACCAGATTACAGAGGGAAATATTCTTGGTATGGCAGTGCCATTTTTCAAGATACTTAAATTATTTCCATTCTGTACCAGAATGATCCTAGACCTTTGAAGGGAGAGGAAAAGAGGAGGGGTGAGGGGAACCTCTCTAAACTAGTCATCACATATAACAAACTTAACTATGCAACAAGCATGCAAAATTCAAGCAATTATCATAGTCAATTCTCTCATACCCTCCCTACAATTCATTCTGGTTTTGAGAATATTCTTGGTAAGTTTGATCAGAACTGATACATTCCCAGGAATTTCTGGTTGTGATAAATAGAGTATTTTTCCAAGGAAGCTGCGGGGAGGAGGAGGAGGAGGGGGAAGACACAGGGGAAATAGTCAGTTTAAATCACAAAACAAACAATCCTTAGTCTAAAAGTTCTGTTTATGTTTAGGGGAGATACCCAAGAGGTCACTTGCCACTGCTTTTTCCACAAATACTGCTTCATTGCCCACATGTCACCAGCCTTCCCCTCACTGCTTTTTCCAAACACAGTGATCACTGCCCTCATGACTCAGGAGCTGTGGGAGATGAGATACCTAACAAATCTAACAAGTGGGATAATCAAAAAGCATTTTTCTGCATTTGTTCAGTGCTGTGACTGATAGAATTCGGAATAAGTAGAGACCAGCTTACAGACTAAACTGTTCACAAAACGTCCTGCTCTCTGAACATTCCTCTGAAATTTATACTACTAAAAAAAATCTGTGTGGGCAGTTCTAGGACCTGTCATCTTTTACTTGTCCATGGCAAGAGACACAATGTGGTTATCTGTGCCACGCTTGCAAAATATATAAGCAACTTGTAGGCAGAGAAAGAGACACAAAGATAAAAAGGATACTGTTCATTTCACATGTCCATTGAGCGTCAGCCTCACTTTTAAAAGAGCCCAGTGATGTCACTTGAGACAAATATAATCCTAGCCATTTCTGTCCAGAAAGAACAGAGTATCATGTTCTTTCCTATACGAGCCCTAAAAGCTCTACAGGTAGGTTTTCTGCATTGCTGACCTGGAGTAGGTTTGAAGCAGAGCTTACAAAGACAGCAATCTTACACTCTATCTTTTTCCTAATTCCCTCAATGATTCAGATGCACCACATGACAGAAACATTACTAAACACTGAAGCTTAAACTACAGGTTTTAGAAATCTGAGTACACACTGTGTTGGCATGATTCCATGCTAACACAGACACTCCATGCTCCTCTACTGGCTTTGGTTCTTCGCTGACAAAGGAGAATAACAAAAAGATATTTGGCAATATAATATATCTCCACATGATATTTTCCTTTATTGAAATAATAAAAAAAAAAATCTGTGGGAAGGAGGTGGAAAGGGTAGTGGGGACAAGAAAAGAAAAATCATAAAATGTGTAAAATCCCCACAAAGTTATTTGCCGGGAGGCAAATAGGTTTGGGTAAATGGGCAGACAGGAAGAAGAAGAAGGAGAGAGTTAAACCAACGTGTTGTGCCATTCTAAGCATGCAAATAAATGTCATTATCAAAAAAAAAAAAAACAAAACCGGAAACAATACCACCCATCTGCCCACAGCAGTGATATCTTGTGACAAAAAGAAATACATAACGTTCCCTACTTCTCAGCAGGCAACAGCAGCCACTGTTATTGAAGGAAAGCCCAAGAGTGTTTAAGCAGTCTCCTCCTGCAGTGTGGTTGGCAGCTACAGTGCTAGTGGGACAGAAAGCTGGCAAGAACAGGGCAAAAGTGTCTGGGTACATTGACTGTGAGCCTTGGTCCAGTTTCTTCATATCAGTAAGCCCTGGGCTACCAGACATGCTTTTGTGACAGAATTCATCAGTCAAAGCTGGGAATTAGACCTAGAGTCACCTAGTCTATTAAACCCTTCTGTCCTGCAGCCACACTTGAGCTAACATCCCGGTCCATACAGCACCTAATAGCAGTAACCTGTCCAGCTTTTGAGGGGTGGAGACCTACTTAGTGTAAAGGACTCCTTAGCTTTACTCCTTCTTGTAATTGACTTTCCTATTGCTCATTTTAACATGCCTATATATTACCCCAAGTCCTTGATCAGTATTCCTGTATCTGGACATGAGGTGTTGTAGAGGGTTAACCTCAGCAGGCAGCTGAGCCTCACACAGCTGCTCACTCACTCCCTCCCAAGAGAGGAGGAGCAAATCAGAAGGGTAAAAGAAAGAAGACTCATGGAATGAGATAAGGGCAGTTTAATAGGTGAAGCAAAGATACACACAGAAGCAAAACAAAACAAAACAAAAAAAACCACCCAGAATTTATTCACTGTTTCCCATTGGCATGCAGATATCAAGGCACTGTCTTAGAAAGCAGCATCTCAGCAGACATAACAACAAGTTGGGGGGAAAAAATGACATAACCCCTAATATCCCTCCTCATTACCCCAAGCTTTTGTTGCTAAGCACAATGTTACACAGCCTGGAATATCCCTGTGCCCAGCCCAAGTCAGCTACCACAGCTGTGTTCCCTCTCAGCTTCTTGTGCACCTGCAGCCTGCTTGCTGGCAGGGCAGCATGAGAAACAGAGAAGGGCTTGATGCTGTGTAAGTACTGCTCAGTAATAGCTGAACACACATCTTGCTCATGCCCATATCAAGCATACAAGGATGTATGGAAGGGTTCACTTTCCTGTTACATGTGCAAGTGGTCATCATTGTCACTTACAGTTTATCTGAGTATTAGCCTTTTGCAGAAGGAGAATTTCTGCACAGAGGAGATCAAGGTAGCATAGGAAGGGCACATGTAGTCTAGCAACGGCACAAAGTAATGGGAACCATGAAACCAGTAAAGATGGAAAGGCTATAAAGAACTAAGAAACCTTAAGGATGCCAGAAGGTTGTTTCTACAAATAACTCTTGGAAATGTGCATTGAAGAGGACAGGTTCTCCTCTTGTGTTGAAGATTTTTCTCAATGGCAACGACACCAGAACCGTGTGGAGGATAGTTTTGTTTTAACAATAAGGCACTGACACGTAAGGGCATGCACTCCAGCAAACCCAGAACAGAAGAGCTAGGAAAAGAGCAGCCCAGAAAATGTGAAAGGAGGAATAAAACAATCCCTCCAAAGCTGGTAAGAAAGCAGGGAAAGGCATTCAGTAGGTGACTGCTGCTTCTGCCACACACCTGACAGGAAACTTATATCCACATATACTAACATTTTTTTTTCTACTGGTTTCTTCCATTGCAATGATCTTTTCCCCGTATGTATTTATTATTGGTAGGTTAATTTAGTCTGAGACTAAATTTGGTCCTTTAGTGGAGGAGGATGTTGCAACTACGACATGCAGCAACTGTTTTCTTAATTAACTTCCCAACGTTGCAAACCACATGGCAAAAAAAAATCATGTCAGACTCCCTAAAATTATCACATCTACTGATTTAGGGTTCTTATTTGTAGCCTGTGTTTCACTTCTTCAGGGAGTCATATTGTCAACTGTTACATCAAAAAGTTTATATTAATTTTTTAGAAAAGCATACAGGACTGTTAAACATTTATGTGAGTCAAACCAAAATATCAAGATCATTGCCAAAATATTGTGAAAAACACTAAAATTTATGTAACTTTCTATTGTTCATGGTACACAAATACAATCCAAAAATCAGAGCCTTGGATTGTCCATCCTCTGTTTTCTTCTTGGAATCTGCTTTCTACCATCCATCTTCACATGGCTATTTAATTCTACTATTTCTAGATTTTAGCCTACAAATTAATTAATTTGTGTTGTACATGTCTTCTGTTTAGATGAAGGAGTGAAAACATACAGCAGTAGCACTAAGTATTTCATACGTACTTACTGCTGTTTTCCTTATCTGCTCAGGTCCTTTGGTGGGGGCTGAAGCGTGGGCGGTATTTGCTATTCTTGTTCTCCCTTGTTGTACTATATTTACTTAAACTCTAAAACCTTAGGGCACTTTACTCACTTCATAATGGCTCTGCAAGGCCCAACGGGTGGTTCTTGAAAAACTCAATGTAGGATCAGGGATCAAATAATAAATCCCCTTGAGTAACAATCTGGAAGTGTCTGCAAAAGACCATACATCTCTGTAGCACTATTGTGATAATAAAAAAAAAACCCCACTGCTTACAGGAGGAAAGGGAAATGTGAGCTATCTCTTTAAAGCCACTAATCTCTCAGTCTCAAAAAAGGCTAAGTAAGGATACAAGTTAAAAAAAAAAAAATTATCAACCAACCAAACAGTAAATGTCACAGCGATATTTCTTGGAAGAGTCATGTAAATGTTATTTATTGTGCCAAATACATTTCCAAAGCAGATGTCTTCCACAGTCTATTTTACTCAGTCACATCAAAATAAAATAGTTGCAGTTTCAGCCTTCTAGGCAGTATTACCCTTCACAGGTCTCTGTAAAGCCAGTTCAGCCCAGCACGAGAAGAGCAATTCAGCTTGCCACCCTGTGCTGCCTTTCAGCCTTCTCTCAGCTATACAACATGCCTAGTCTATTGCAAAGCATAGCTGCTTGGGGCACTAAGAACTAGCCCTTATATGGGACATCCTGACCTACACCTTTAGGCACAGACCTCTCCAAAATATTTATCACCCTGGACTCTCCTATGAGAGGCACTCAGGCTTGCTCTACCTTTGTCTTCGGTATTGCCATCTCTGCTACTTGTAGGCAATCTTTGGAGAGCTCAGGGTTTGGGTTCAGGCCCGTAAGCTTTGGAATCAAGTGTAGAAGTTTTTCAAAACAACATGAAACTTCAAATAAATTCCATTTGTTTATCTGACAAAAGATGTGACATTTTTACAGGGCCCTGAGAGATACTAGACTTGAGTGACAGATAAGTCTGAAGAATTTTTCAGTAAAAACCCTGTTTCTGTAGGGAAATTTTCTAGGGGATCATTTTGAAAGGTACACAGGTCTACAACTTGCCTTCAGTAAAGCCTGAACAGAAAAAAAACTGAGCCAAGCTGATGCAAAAAAAAAAAAAACCAACACTTTGATTTTTTTCAAGTAGAATCGGCTGTTCAGTTTTAGATGAGTTCAACATTAGTCTACATTTGTTTGAATGCGCTGCCTCTGTGATGAATGACCTTAGCCATCTTAGGGTCCTGTTTCTCCTCTGCTGCCTAGACACCTTGCACAAACATTTCCTATTCCCCTTGCCTCCTGAGCAAGATAAAAGGGAGATGGGGCACCTCCTAGGAGCTGAGGTCTAACTACAGACCACCACTGCACAGAGCTGAGAGTACTCAATCAGCTGAATACCAAACCCTTGATATTTTACATTTACATTTCAAATTTGGACAAGATTTAAAAAACAAAAATAAAACCCCAAAACTAGTCTCTCCCCAGGAGAGCAAGTCAATTTACAAATAGTTCTATTTAATAATAATGAGTTGCTACAGTGCATCCAGAGAAGGGCCACAAAGCTGGTGAGGGGTCTGGAGCACAAGTCTTATGAGGAGCAGCTGAGGGAACTGGGATTGTTTAGTCTGGAGAAGAGGACACTGAGGAGAGACCTCATTGCTCTCTACAACTACCTGAAAGGAGGTTGTAAGGAGGCAGGTGTTAGTCTCTTCTCCCAAATACCTTGTGATAGGACAAGAGGAAATGGCCTCAAGTTGCAGCCTCAAAGAAAGTGTAGACATGTGTCCTGGTTCTGGCCAGGATAGAGTTAATATTTACCTGAGCTGGGTGGAGAACTGAAGCTGGTAGCCCCTATGGCTGGGATAGTTAACTAATTAGCTAACAGCTGGGGTTAATTTACCCAAATTAGCCAAAGGGCTATTCCATCCCATCTGACATCATGCTCAGTATATCAGTGAGGAGGGTGCTGAAGGGAGGCCCCTGCTACTTGGAAGAGACTGGATGTGGAGATCTGTTGTGAGCTATTGTACTGTATTTGTGTTCCATCACTCTCTTGTTTTCTTCTGTCATTACTGTTAAATTTACTTTTTGTTCAATCTCAACCCACGTGTTTGGTTTTTTTTCTGGTTTTCTTTTGTTTGTCAAATCTCCTCCTATTCTCTCGGAGAGTGGGGGGAGTGAGAGAGAGACTGCGTAGTCTGGTCCCCGTTGGGGCTGAACTACGACAACATGGCACTTCAGGACATGGTTTAGTAGGCATGGTGGTGTTAGGTTTACGGCTGACTTGATGATCTTGGAGGTCTCTTCCAACCTTAAGATTCTATGATTCTGTGATGAAGCTACCGGATCTCACTTACCAGAACATGTTGCTGCCACATATGCCATTAACACATTACAGTCTCTCAATTTCTGAAGTTTGCCTTCTTGACTGAAATCCAGTTCCAACACGTATCTACAACTGATTAACCTTTGACATTAAAATCAGACAGCACCACCAATACAGGAAGAAGTTCATTTGTCCACAACTAAGAAGTTTCAAGATATGTTGCATTCTCAAGATCCTGAGCTGAACTGTGCACCACTCAATAATCCTTTAATCTGAATAAAGGTCTTCATGGCCAGCGTCAGCATGCAGGCAGGGACTGTTACAGCACCAGAGAGCACCACTGCACATGGAAGGTGTGTTTTGTTTTGTTTTGCTTTTTTTTATTTAACACATCAACAGAACTGCTTTTATCTACATGGTTGAGAAATAATGGAGAAGCTGTTATGCCAGGTCTGTTGTCCTCCCTAGGGGTGACCTCTGTCGGATGTTCTCAAAGATTAGAGTCTTGTTGCTTCTCCCCATCCAGCCCTCCCTGCCTCCTTTTTTAAAAAAAAAAATACAATAGTGACCCATACACAGTACAATGAAGTCCCAATACAGCAAGGCATATGACTATATCTTATTAATCGTATGCAGCACTGGGTACAAAGTCTCTTTCAATCCGATTAGACTGTTTTTCATTCTTTGCTCTACAAATGCATCCTCTCTATCTTGATATTATTACCTTCAGCTTTGCTCGAGCCTGTTAGTTTATATTACAATTTCCAAAACATAAAATATATCCTGAATTTAGCTCTAAGGAAGGATCAATGGCTCCAGAGACCCAGCTGTTCTCTTTAGAGTCCAAACTACACAACTGCGTAACACCCACCCACAGGGCTTCTCACATGTGCATTCATGCTGCTGCTGTAGAGGGCAAAAGGAGACGAGAAAGGAACAAAAGTTGTTCCTACAGGCAATTCAGTCCTTTAGCATAGGGTATTGGACTTGAAATTTCTGAGTTTTAAGGAGGATTTTGCAACATGGGCTCCAGTTCAGCCTTAGCTAGGCTCAAGTAATCCAATCATTTTACAGGTATCATTGAGCTGCCATCACAAGGCAATATAGTGTATGCTTAAGGGTGCAGGCATGCATTATGCTAAGAAATAGAGCACATTCATTGTTTTAAAATATTGTCAGAAACAGCTCAGTTCAGTCAGAAGGGCACTGGATGCAGCACAACATTGGTCACGCTGCAATATCAAATAGCATTTTTTAAAAAAAATGGTTAATTCCCTCCAGTTCTCTTCTCTCATTTTATTAATCAACAATTTCAATTTCTTCAGTGGTAAACAGTCATATTTAGTTTCATCATCTTGCACATAACATGCATGGTTACAAGCTGAACATGTGATTTTTAGATGACTAAGATGTGGCAACAGCATCTCTGAACATCTTTTCTCTCTTGACCTCCAGCTGACACACGCGTTTCATATCAAGAGCTATGCTAGCACAAGGAAAGATGTCTCTCCACATTTCTCAAAGCTTATCCCTCACAATCATTGATCTGGCTTCCTGTAAGTGAGGACTTGGGGTTGTCCCTGCATCATCACTCAGGTGGTCTGTCACCACAAGCAAGATAACTTAGAAGACCTACTTGGGCATTCTGAAATTTGCATCCTCATGCTGTGCCTAGCCTATGGCAAGTGAATATAGCAAAAAAATTTATATCAGTGATCTGTACTGAGCATTGTACATCTTCTTTATGGAAAATAAAATTTTGCAAATATCTTTCAAAGTACACTTGTCTTCCAGAAACACAGAGGTATTTATCATCAATTAGGAGAGAGAAAAATATCAAGAATGGTGCACTTTTGAGTCTGCAACTACAAAAAAGAGAGAGCTGCAGAGCTAGCTTTGGGCAAGCTGAAGTATGGCCTTGCTTTTTGGATACCAATTGCAAGATGAAAGCGTTTGGAGGATGTTATAAAGCAGCCAGTGAAACCCTGTAGACCTGCTGCTGGCTGGTCTGACAAAACTGGGATTTGAATAATTTTGCTAGGGCTGAACAAATTACCCTCAGTATGTCACAGGCTAAGGTCAAGGTCAACAGTACTGAAAAGAGATGTTGAGTAGGTATGAATATACAACCCTGCTCAAATCCATCTTTCACGAGAAGCTCCACTGAGGAAGGATTTCCTATTGCACAAGATCTCTCCCATCGTGAATAGAAGGGGGTAAAAGAATATCAGAACAGTCCAATTCACTCCAATAGTCAGAGAGCAGATCAAGTGAAAGCGTTATATGCTTTTGTCAAAGCAATCCAGTATCAGCAGAGACACTGATACTCCTCGTTACGCTGTTTCCAAACTGGACTGGCTGTGAATACTGCAAGGGGATCCAGAGCTAAGCAATTATCCTCAGGAGTTTTCAGGCAGAACCATGACTGGCGTATGTAGGCAACCGAGTGCAATCTGAGGTAGCAGTTTCCCAGGAAGAGGTAAGAGAGAAATGCCAGTGTCTGTCACAAAGTAAAATCATTCTTTGTCTAACAAACTGCATGCCTGCAGTCTCCTTAAAACATGAGGAACTCCCATTTTGCAAGGATGTGAGTGAATACAAGAGAAGAATAGGTAACAGCAATTTCCTTGCAAAAGTAAGAGTTTTAACATGCCTCCCCTCAGTATTGGGGCTGTCCTGAAGCTATTTCAAAGCTTCACTGACTTAATTAGTTAATAAAGGATCATTAAGAACCATGATAAATGGTTTCTGCTCAGTCACATCAATGACAGCAACTAAAGATGGATGACAGATAATTAAATGAAGAAGAAAAATGTTCAATTTACCTAGCAAGACTCAGGCTGTGTTCTGTAAGAAGTGTTCTACCAAAGGTTTGCAAAATTCAGTACTACTGAATAGAGATCTGATCTACTGGAAAAACACTTGGGAGTGCTTGCGTAAGCAGGGGATCTCCTCAGCCTTCCACTTAAATCGCATCTGGTTCTATGATGTTCATGTTGCTGGATGTTAGAAGCATCATTGAGAAGTCTAACATTTTATTAGAGAAAATTTTAATCTTTATATTATTTGTATGCAGTAAGTCTTGGTATCTGGGTCTGAGAAAGATAATTGCTGCTCTGAAAGAGGTAGTAAGACACCTTTAAGACTATGTCCTTCATTTTTCCCTGACACTGTTTACAAAGCTCAAATCTTATTCCTCTTGACATTGATGATGACATAACATTAATGCAAGTTTCCCTACCAGCTTAGAGCAATCTCGTTAATGAGTCTGACAGTGACAAGGCTCGACAGTGCCTGACCACCATCACAAACTATCCAGAACGAATACATTGTTTCACTTGATGGGGTTTAATACAAATTGGACACCAGAATTTGTGGATAACATTTTACATAAATCTGTTTCTTATGCCAGCTTTGAGTAAATAATCACTTGGAAACAGACACCAAGAATGAAACAGCAAAAGATTTTAACCACAGAATGAAGTATTACAAGGATCCTTGTAAATGCTTGATGAGGGGTTGAGCACTACAGTGCATCTCCCTGCACAGTCTGTCAACACAAACCCAGAAAACTGTTGGAAACAGCTGACAGTAAGCATTGCTTTTTATTTGAAATATTCAGTAGAATTACTGAGCCTCCAAGTCAAGGGTTGGCCTTCTCGAATAGTCAAATGCTTTTCAAAATATGGGAAGCAGATACTGGACATGATATTTGATGT
This sequence comes from Chlamydotis macqueenii, assembly GCF_036417535.1. NCBI lineage: Eukaryota > Metazoa > Chordata > Aves > Otidiformes > Otididae > Chlamydotis > Chlamydotis macqueenii. The sequence goes on along the minus strand of NC_141560.1, from coordinate 44,775,700 downwards.
GTTTATATTGATCAACCAGTACTGAAGATCTATTTTCTAGTAAAAGATTTCTACTTATATATGAAAGAGGTACACATCTTAACTTCACTGTGTTGAAAGCACTTGTAACATGATAGATAACATCTTTATCAGCATTGAATCCAATGTGAGGAGAGTTTTGATTTAGTTCAGCTTACACGGGAGATCTCAGAAGAATAAAACCAAAGCACATACACACCCCTACGGTACAAGACACAAGGATGGGAATTCAGTAGGCAAACTATTTTTCTCCAAACACTAAAGTAGTTTCCTGTGGAAGCTACTGACTGGTGAAGTTCATGCCATTGTGCTCACTTTCTGACCACCTTCATTCAACAGAGGTGTTTAAGTTTTCTCTGGGAACACATAAGGAAAAACTGCCTGAAGGCCTGCAAAGACACTTAGGCTACATACAGCTTTATTAAAGGTAGAGTTGAGACCAGCTAATTTCAAGATTACCTGAGCCTTCCCATTGCCTATAATCACCAGGCTCCAACCGCTTGTCTTGGAGCATTTTTTTCCCCTTGAATTGAATTATTTTGGAAATTTTCAGCCACATTGTTGCATCCATTTCTGAAAACAATACTGGTGGAATAGCTGTTTGGTGCCTCTTAAAATCAAAGATATGCTCAACGTGACCAACCCTAACCATTCTATGATTCTATAGGAGTGCAAATTTCTGCTTTCCTGTATCACACTGAAAAGAAAGACACATGAAGCTATCTTTCTATTGCACTGAGCGCTCATCATAAAGCCTCATCAGGAATATTTCTGCCCACCTTGGGGAGGGCACTTCAAGAGTGATAAAATCTAGTCAAAGAACATCCAGGTGAGAGAAAGGAAATGATAGAAACCTAAAATACACCACCTACAAAAAGCAGATTAGACAGATAGGGATCATACAGCCTTAAAGGCTGAGGGCAGCCAAAAGTCTTCAAATACGTAAAAAGCTGCTACTCTCTCCCCACTGAAAAGGCAATAATACGCTCTCAGTGTCAGTTTAAGCCTGTTTTTCTTGTCTTATCCATTATTGCAAGATGAATAATCAAGATAAGACACTTGGCAAACTTTTTTGGTGTTTTTTTTTGTTGTGTTTTTTTTTTTTTTATTTAAATGCGGATAAACACTGCAATAGCATGCTTAGACTGCTTGGAGGATCTGTCTACTGAGGATTTTAAGAACAAGTCAGACAAACATCTTCAAGACTGATAAAGGCATAGTTGATTTCACCATATGACGCAAGATACTCTCTCATTTTCTTCCAACTCTATGATTATTTATCTGTAGTATTTATCTATAGATCTAGATCCCAACTACATCTCTACATAGTCAGCGCTTCTGCAAGTCAAGACCCAGGCTCCACTATTTTCTACGTATGAAACACAGAACTAGTAATCATCTCTGATAAAGCATTGTTTAAGTGAAAGGCTTTGTAGAACACAGAACCAGTAGTTGAATGTAGTTGGCCAGGACAGTTTTTAAATAGAATAGTTAGGGCTGTAAGGGACCTTTAAAGGTTATCTAGTCCAACCCCCCTGCAAGGAGCAGGGACATGTGCAACCAGATCTGGTTGCTCAAAGCTTCATCCAACCTGACCCGGAATGTTTCCAAGGATGGGGCATCCACCACCTCTCTGGGCAACCTGTTGCAGTGCTTCACCACCCTCATAGTAAAAAAAAAAAAAAATCATTTTTTCATTCAAAAACCATTACTCCTAGTGATAGTCCTATCACTATAGGCCCTGGTAAAGCCTGTCCCCATGTTTCTTATAAGCCCCCTTTAACTACTGAAAGGCTGCCATAAGGTCTTCCCAGAGCCTTCTCTTCTTCAGGCTGAACAACTCCAACCCTCTCAGCCTGTCCTCATAGGAGAGGTGCTCCAGCCCTCTGATCACCTTTGTGGCCCTCCTCTGAACTCCTTCCAACAGGTCCATGTCCTTCTTATGTTGGAGGCTCCAGAGCTGGACACAGTACTCCAGGTGGGGTCTCATGAGAGCAGAGTAGAGGGGCAGAATCACCTCCTTCAACATGCTGGCCATGCTGTTTCCGATGCAGCCCAGGATGCGGTTGATTTTCTGGGATGCAAGCGCACATTGTCATCTCATGTTGAGCTTCTCATCAACCAACACCCCCAAGTCTTTCATTACAGGGCTGCTCTCAATCCCTTCATTCCCCAGCATGTATTAATACTAGAGGTTGCCCCAACCCATGTGCAGGACCTTGCACCTGGCCTTGCTGAACCTCATTAAGTTCACATGAGCCCACTTCTCAAGTTTGTCTAGGTCCCTCTGGATGGCATCCCATCCCTCAGGCGTGTCAACTGCAGTACACAACTTGATGTTGTCTGCAGACTTGCTGAGGGTGCACTCAATCCCACTGTCTGTGTTATTGATGAAGACATCAAACAGTACTAGTCCCAATATGGACCACGATATATAGGGGAACAATGTTATGAGAAATGCAGTCAAGGATTACATTGTGAAGGATACACACTTACAAGTGAATTAAGGTTGCACGGCCATGCTTCATTCTGGAAATACTTGTGACAGGTTTGGCCATGCAACCTTAATAGTGTCATCTAACGAGGCTGTTGCTGCACGTTTGAGATGCCGTTACCATGCAGCCAGTTGACTGTTCTTGCCCTTCTCTGACTGACTTTAAAATTTCTAACCCTAGTGGAAGAGAGAGAAATTCATCTGCTTCCCGACTCCAGGATTAGGTGCTTGAAGGGTAATCTGGCCTCTCTTGCGGCTTGTTCTTTACAGAGGAGCACAGATGATACCTAGAGAATTGTCTTGGCAGCACTGTTGTTTATAGGATTTTGCAAGATTATATACAGTGATTTCCTGCCCCCCCCTCCCCAGTAACGTTATTGATATCTCCTCTCTCTTCTTCTCCACAGAAGGATTAGAGAGGACAATTTCTGAAAGGGCTAAGGCTAAGCTTCTGCATTTTTGTGAACACAGTTTACTTAAGTCAGAGAGATGAAACACCTGCCTTAGAAACCAGATGCAAATGAAAACAAGAGTGTTTACACCCCTGACACACAAAAAAGAAGAACTGGGACTACGGATTTTTCTGATAAGGAAGTGATCTAACTCAGCATTCATTTATGGAGGACTCTTTGCAAAACCCAGCAAACATAAGGGGCGGGGGGGAACAGGGCAAGGGGAAAGAGAAAGACAGAACGAGGGAAGGCTCAAGGAGAGTTAAGTTGTGCACAACAGGAGGATATCAACAGGGAAGTTAGCTGCAGTGGAGAGCCCTAGCAGGAGTCAGGTAGAGCTGAAAATAGTCTGAGGGTTAAACAGCAAAGCGAGTTGTCAGCAACACTTGCATAGAAGCAAAGGCAACCACAGCAGTAACAAGCCCAAGGCGTGTTGTAGCCCCACAGGCAGCATTACAGGGGGTACCCCTGTATTGTCACAATTGCCAGAAATGGGCTCTAAAAGAAACGTCCATAGTTTCCTCTCAGAGAGGCACCCTATAGTAGTTAAAAAACAGGGAATGATACATTTAGTTCTGTATTGGACTGCTCCCTCAGGAAAAAGCAAGCTTTAACTGCAAGTGCTCAAGTCCTTGTCACTGTATGATTTGAGGGGAGGTGGGGGTTACAGGTGATAACAGCAAAACCAGACAGGAGCACATTAATTTTATAATCAAGTATTTGAGCTGTTATTTGCAATTTATTCAGAGCAAGAATCAGTACCTTCTAATGGCTGGAGCAGCCACTCACTGTGCCCATCTCCCTACTTGTGCCACCGCACTCAGGGCAGCGATTCCCTCTGGTTATAACAAAACAGAGAGGAGATGCTGCCAGCTACGGAGCCATTATGCAGTTTCAAAAGCACCTATGAATGTAAACTACCAAGCTTGGGGATGACCATCATCACCTGACGGTGATCATATAAGACTTCTCGTTCCAAGTATTTCGCTGGCTCTAACCACCAGAGCAACCTAAGGCTTTACAACGCGCAGCACTAGCACTAAGGTTACAACCAAACCACAGACCTCCAGCCAGTAGAGAGCAATCAGGCACACAGCAGTCATGCATATTTTATGCTTTCTAGATCAAAATGAGCATAAACTTTAATTGAAACTAATTTCACCCCTTAAGGAAGAGCAAAGCCAAGCACACATTTTTCAAATCCTACTGTGGCAACACAAAGGCTTGCATTTGCTTTGTTCCAGCAGAGGGCAAAAGCTACACAAGGAAGAGCATTTGAGAAGGCAATCAGGTCTGAGTAAAGGGAAAGGTAAAAGAAAAAGACTATCCAGACTCTTGTCACCCAAATGACATTTTTAATAGCATGAAGTGGAACTTTTGGCAGGTTTTGTCCAGCTCTTACAACATGTAATACAACAACTAAAGCTTCTGTTCGTGCCTTAAAAAAAAAAAAAAAATACATCTAATAACATCACAGCAGTTCACACATCGCTTTGATGATACATGATTCCCATCTCTTTGTCAGACTGCATGCACTTATTTGTTCCACTAAGATTACAGTGAACTGTTTGGAAAAATGATCTGAAATGACAGCAATTCCATTGCACAAATTGATAACGTTGTACTTCAATGTGTAACACATGCACCTCTGAAAAGCATATGCAGAAGAAATACACACAGGCTCCTTCAGTTCAACACTCAATAAACAGTGATACAAATGTAAAGTAGTAATTTTTTTCTATTTACTGGACAAATACACAGAAACATTGGGACTGCATGATTATTGGTGGATGTGGCAAAGAAACCGCTGGTTTTGCAGATCATGTGGCCCCGTTGTTGTGGTTTTGTTCAGTGAGGGGGGGCCTAAGGTGGCAGCTTCTGTAGGAAACTGCTAGAAGCTGCTCCCCTTTGTTCAGTGGACTTGGCCAGGCCTTGGGCGGACCCGCTGCTGGCCAAAGCTGAGCTGATTGGTAGCAGAATGTTCCTTGATCACACCTCTGCAATAAGGTATTTAAGAAGGGGAAAAAAAAAAAAAAAAAAAAAAAAAGAAGAGAGAAGAGAAGATGTGAAGAAGCTGAGTGGGGGCAGAGGTGCAGAGGGGGAGGTGCAGGCCTCATGGGCCTTGCAGGCCTCACCCTCTGGCCTCTTGCCAGGCAGCCGACTGGGCCCGACCCGGCTGCAAGAAGCGAAGAGGAGATGAGATGGATGATGTGAAGAGATTCTGAGAGGCGTCTGCCAGCCTGTTGTGAAGAACTTTTCTTGTGAGAGGAATGGCTGCAGATGCCAAGGTCAGTAAAGAAGAAGGGGGAGGAGTAATGCGGCTCCTGGCCAAGATTCCCCTGCAGCCTGTGGTGACAACCATAGTGGAGCATGTTGTCCCCCTGCAGCCCATGGAGGTCCTCCCACGGAGGAGCAGAGATCCACTTGGAGCCCGTGAAGGACCCCGCACTGGGGGAGGTGAATGCCTGAAGGAGGCTGTGGCCCGTGGAGGGCCTGCTGGGGCAGCCGTTCTGGAGATGCCTGAACTCCGTGGAAGAGATGACCCACGCCGGAGCAGTTTCAGGAAGGACTGGGGCGTATGGGTGGGACCCCACAATGGAGCAGGGGAGGAATGTGACGAGTTCTTCCCCTGACTGTGAAGCAGTGGCGTAAAACAACGCATGATGAACTGATCACGACCCCCATTCCCTCTTCCCCCCTGTGCCGCTCGGGAGGGGAAGGTAGTAGAGATAATGTTAAGCTTGGGAAGAGGGAGAGGTGGAGGGAGGTTATCTTGTTCTCTGTCTCATTATCCTGCTGTTTGTAGTAATAAATGAATAGTTTTCCCCAAGTTGAGTCTGTTTTGCCCATGATGGTAACTTTAAGGATTTCTGCCTGTCCTTATCTCAAACCTCGAGCTGTTTTTCTTATATCATCTCCCCCTATTCTCTTGGAGGGTGGGGGGAGTGAGAGAGAGACTGCGTAGTCTGGTCCCGATCGGGACTGAACTACGACACCTGTTTAGCCATAAAGGAGGCAGTGAAGAGCTGAATTGAGCTCTTGAGCATTATATGGGACTTACCATTCTCCACTTTGGTAGAAATATCTGGATGGCCACATTAATAGCAATAACATCCGTACTAGTTTTTGGCACACCTCTCTTCAATATATAACATTGCACTGAAATACAGTCACCTTGTCACATTGCCTTTGCTTTTGTCTGAAATACTCAAGCATCTAGCTGCCAATTGGGGGGGGGGGGCAGGGAGGTATCAGTCAGTGTCTTTTAATCTCTGGGCACTTTTAGGAGTACCACATTAGGTCATGGTGTGGCAGTTTATATTTGATAGCATATGTCAGCTATAAAAAAAACCAAAAAGGATTAGAATCTACAGAGCGCATCAGTTAAGTTTTACATTTACTTTACCATAGTATCTAAACATGGGGCTGATTTTACACTGTTTTTTTTAATAGCAATTATTGCCATCATTTGTAATAAAAGAATATTAATATTAATGAAATTAAGGAAACTAGCATGTGATATGAACAACAGGAAAAAAGAAACCACACTGAAAGGGTAGAAATATCTCCCAAGGGACATGCTGAAATCTTTCATCTCTTCATTCCTTTAACATTTGGTCACACAAGCCCTGAGAAGCCATTGTAGGGAGGGCAGGGGAACCCTGTAATAGCCTATGGGAATGGATTGACACGATCTGTCTACACCAATATTTTCTGTCTTTAATTGAAGTAATTCTGTGGTGATTCTGTAGACAAGATTACAGATGTAAGCATATTGTTGGTACAGCAATTAATACATAAATATTCAGCTTTGGCGTTTCTTATCAGCTAAGTATAAATTTCTGCCAGGCTGCTTCCCTGCAACACTTGGGAAATTAATCCATTTGGATCAGAAGGTCATTTGTTGCACACTGGAGGTCAGTGGGTGTGATCACTGAAAATGACAGAGGAACAATCGACTGTTTGGGGAAATAATAGAAACAGCAACATATTTATACACACAGATGAAGATGACATCTCTAATACAAACATTTGCAAGCAGTTTTTTATAACTACACAAATCACTAGGACTGATATACCCAGGGGCCAACACTCTCAACCACAGAAACACAGGAACAGGCAGCCTCCTAATCCCGCGGGCAGCTCGCTACGCTGGTAAACAGATTCTAAACTACCAAGTAAGCATTCTTCTGCTGAGAGCAGTTTAGGCTGCCCACAATGCAACTCAATGCAGATTTAAACTAGCTCATTTAGGCACTGGTAGCTATGCAGTTATAACAGCATGGACTGCAAAAGTAATGTAAGCAGATTAATAAATCCTTAGGGAACTGGCCCAGGGTGGCTGCAGCTGATTTAACATCAACTTTGACTGAAGCATAAACGTATTTGTATAGGTCTAGCTTTTGAGATGCACTCATAAGCTGAAAGTTAGCCTAGGCTGAGGTTCTTAAGAGTGCCACATCAACTAGAGGAAGCTGCCAGTGGGCAAGAGATACCCCATAACTTTGCAAAAGTGTTTCAACAGATGAAAGTCCTGGTTATGCTAGCAATTTGTTATGCTACCTTTGAGTCATTTGGGTTTTTTCTATACTTGGGGTTCTTCTGGATAAAATATAGTCCCACTTCTAAGGCAACTGTTTTTAGAGGCTAATTTTGCCCAGCAAGCACTCTGTGAGTGAAAAGTGTTGTGTTGCAGTTAAGTGCACAGCGGTAGTTGATTCAAACTTATTTTGCTGTGAGGGAAAAATAAACTTGCATAAACATTGCTGCAGAGCTTTACAGTTCACAAATGCACAGAAGCTTTGAAGACAGAATCACTTATAAAACCCTCCAGAAGCCAGCAAGCTGTTCAAGCAATGGTCTTCAAATAATGCAACTAACTGGTGCTGTGGCCTCATCATAAAATTACCAGGAAACAAATGCACTTCCTATTGACCCTTGCTAAATCTTTAAACAAAAGTCTTTGCAATCTTTTCCAGCCATCTCCAGAGAAAGTCATTCCTTTTACTATTGCACCAACTACAGCGAGTATAACAAAAGGCAAAATGCGTTCAACAAGACCAAAGGAATAACAGTGCAGAAGATAGACAAGCCCAGAGCACAGCCCAGAAGCTGTTACTTAGCCTGCAGATTCAGCATGAACAATCTTGGATTACAGGAACAGCCTAGAATTTAGTAAAAGTACGGCAAGTAGCAGCATTTTTATTTACATTTCAGGTTTTAAAATCTCTAACAAAAAGTAGACTCCAAAGACCAAAGGTTTTTCCCCAATTTTCCCTATTAAGCTAAAAAAGAAAACCAAAGAGTAAAACCATTGAGATGCATTAAGACAGTAGGACATGAAATCACCAAAAACATCTTTAGACATGGGAGAATCCTGCAGAGAGGACTCCTACTGGCAGTATTTTATTTGATGGGAGTCTAAATCACGACATAGGTCTCTAACAAGCTGTAACCCAGGTTCAACAGGCATTCAGGCCAAAAGAGCAAGGGTTTTTCTTTAATTCCAGTAAAACTAGCCTTGATTATTACTGGAGAAAAGCCTATAAGCAGACTTGATTTGAGTATCCCTAGCAATGTAAGTACCCCTAGAGAAGGAGAAGATATGGCCAAGTTACTTTTGCTACCAAAGCAGGTAGGACAAAACTGGATGAAGAACAGAATTAAACATTTGAGCAGAGCAACTTTTTTCCATTGATTTTCCTTTATCTTGTTTTTTTCTCAGCCAACTGTTGCTATCAACCTACATATCCAAACAGCTCTCTTGGCAGCAGGCACTGCTGCTTTCACCAAGTCTAAAGCTGGCATAAAGCCAAGCGGGCAGCCACCCTCCATTTTGCCTACGCCTAAAATTAGGGCTAGGTATGAGAAAAGTTAAAACACAGACAGAACTGCTATTTTAAGGAAATAAATTGAAGAAAAGAGGTGAGAAGAGGAATAAACAAGGACAGCAAGGAGAAAATAGACTAGAAACCCAAAGCTTTGCTTTTTGGAGTAATTAAGCTGCACATCTCAGTTCTCCAGCCCCACTGAAGGCGTTATTTAACTTTCAGCTGAGCCTAAAAAGAGCCAAGATTTCTGGTTTCCTCACAATTTCTTACATGCACCTTTTCATACAAAATATAAACTTCCCCTTGACTAGGGTGGAAACAGTTGTCTTTGAAGACAAGCCTATAAATTCAAGGGCAGAACAATGCAATATGACATAGGAAATACCTGTTCACCAGGACAGACATATCAGGTCTGCCAGAAGAGAAATTCAATGGCTGTGTGCCTTCCCATAACACAAAGCAGCCACAAGATAGCCATTTAAAACAGGATTATGCATCACAACAGCTGTGTAAAGCAGCCACAACATATTAGCAAATTCTTAGCATCTAAAACAGAGACAAGATTTCAGAAGTGACGCTCCTTCTGCTTCAGTAACATCACCATACGATTGCCTGTCTCAGGAGACAGAGCACCTCAAGGCACTCACAGGATCAAAAGAAAGGGAACTTTGATTAAAAGAATATACTGACACACACACAGTAGCTATCTACAAAACATAAAAATAGTAAAGAAACATCGTACCTCAAATATTGCCCAGCGCTTTTCTAAGTTACAACTACTACGTGGTCAAGTCAAAACAGAGCAGCAGTCCTTTCAGGTGCCTAACTTCAGCAAGCCAGCAGAGCTCATGATAATCCATCTCTCCAGCTGAGGAGACAGGGAAATGCAAATGAGATAAACATGAGAATCAGGTGTAGACAATGTGAGGTCTCTGTCAGACAGAGCTAGAGAAGGCAGATTCTTGTTTTCACTTGGTTTACGGGTAGCTGGTCGTCTGTTGGGAGAGGGGTCTTTATTCTTTGCACTTGAGGGCTGAATATAACCCTCCTCACCCCCCACCACGCCACCCCAGCACCATTGTGCGCCTTGGGTCTGTGTCCTCCCTGTCTCCACAAGAGATACGCTATGTTATTTGCTTGGGGGTTTTTTGTTTTTCCTTTTTTTATCTTCTTTTCCTGATATTGATCTGGGAGAATTTGTGCATTTCTCTTTTCCAGGGTCTCCCTGGAGAGGGAGAGTTTCCTGCAATTTAAATATATATTGCTTTTGCTTTTAATGATTTTTTTTTGTGAGATACATGTTTTCTTCTCCAGTCTCTTTCTATATTATACTGCTCAACTTTCTAACCAATATTTCTAAATAGGATGCGAGATGGTTTTTACTTGCGTTATGCAAATTGCACATTCCAATTTGAGCTGAAGACATCACTTGCCAAGGAAAGCAGTGCCATGAAGTCCATGTTCTTACAGAGCACTGTAAAGAAGAGAGATAAAACAAACTCAAAGAAAAATCAAGAGAACTTAAAAAGCTGAGCAAACTCAGCAGAATAAAACTGGGATCATGTAGTCAGGACTTGTTTTAGGTCTTCAAATACCCATAAGAATTGTACAAATGTTTCTGAAGCCTCATTAAATGTTAGCCACTTAATAAAATCTGTGAAAGGGAATTGAGACACAGATTTTTATGGACCAGATCTCCATGGTTTTACACTGCTTTCAAGGAGAAAGTTCCCAGGCTTGCACCATAGAGAGCACTAGGATGAGCAGCTCCCAGGTTCCTCACAGGACACCAGGCAAGGCAGCAGCACAACCAGCTGGCTGCCTCTTACTCTGCGTCCCCAGGTAGCACCAAGGCAGAGCAGTGTACAGTATCACCTCCTTCGCTTTAAACGAGTCCCATTGCCTTTTCAGGGTGGAAAATCTCCATTTACAATGCCGGCACAAACTCAGCGGGACCCGCTGCGGTGCTGGAGAGCACGATGAAGCACACCAGCTCCCACGCAGCAGCCTCTCACAGGTGTGAGAAATCACTAAGCCCATGATACAGCAGCTGCTGCTGGTTTAGGCTACACAATTTCTCCCCCACTGCGTGGCAGGGTCTGTGAGCTTCTACTGAGTCCCAAACTCACCATCAGCTGGAAAATCCCTGCCTTTTATCATACTTTGATCCTGTGAGCAGCAGCTGTTCTTATTTCCCAACTTATTCCCATTTCTTGCCTGTTTGAGGGAAAGGCTGTGGTCTCCCTACTGCTGCTGACCTCCGCGGACTGCAGCTCTGCAGGTGAGGTTCTGCTGAGCTGGGAATCATTTTGCGTCTTTTCAGCACAACTCTCGGGTTTCCAAAAAGTGCAGCCCATTGCTCATCTTTGGTCCTGTATGTCTAAAAGCATAATTCACTTCTGTATCTCACAGCTAAGATTTATGAATAAAACAGTGTTACAGATGTATGACTTAGTTTCACCTATGACTCATGTCAAAAGCCTCTCAAGTGGAGCAGCCCAATTAGTGGCTACCTGTGCAGCTTCCTATGACTCACATTTAAAGTCATCTTTTAGCTATTTTTGAAAAGTACAGTCTTGTTGCAATATCAGCAAAGCAGCATCTTACTGTAAGTTTGAAACATAGCAGTTTTTCTTTCGAGATTTTTTTTCTGTCCTTGAAACATGGTATCTTCTTCCTCCTCTAAGCACTGTCACACGTTCCCCCTTAATATGAAGTTTGTCTTACTGGTGAGTTTAACAGCTCTGAGAAACTCATGCAATTCATGAAAAAGCCAGAACAACCATTTGTGTTGAAAAGACCTAGAGTTTAAATTTGATCTTTCAAGCAGTGTCCCCTCAGAATCAGGTGGCGAAGCAGACCGGCTAATCCCAATGCACAATTTACAACGCCAGTGTCACACTACTGCTGCCCCCAGAGCAGAAGATTCTCAAGGACACTGGGATGTATACACAATATCCATTATGTGATATAAAGCAAAAAAAAAAAATCCTTTCATTGGTCATTAGAATTCTCAGCATTCAGACATTTTTCTTCATATGTAGTACATTTACTAATTCCTAGGGATTTCACACTTACTTAAGTCTGTCAGGATTTGATTATTCTCTTCCTGCAAAAAAGCTGAGAAATCCCACTTGGATCAGGTCCAGCGGGCAGCACTGGAGAAGAAAATCATACTTCCAAAACAGCAAATAGACTACAATGCTGCCGTGCATCCCTCCAAGCTCTTTTCTTGCACATTCACAAGGGCTGTACTGAAGACGGCGTTCACTGTTCAGGTGAACTAGCTGTCTCCAAAAAAAAAACGTTCTCTCTCAGGAACGGCAGCAACTACATTCTCACTTGCTGCTCTTCCCATTCAGAAAAATCCAGAAATCTCTATCCAGTCTTTAATCCTTAACTGCACATCTAGAGCTGAATATCTTGAAGCAGACAGAAAACTCCTGTCCTAGTTATTGTAGCACATAACTTTTCAAATATTTGAAATCTAACATCTACTCAGGATGGCAAAAACAATTGTACATTTTTTAGTACCATGATACATTGTTAAGACAACCTCATTTGATATCAGATAGACTTTTTATTATTAACAGTTTCTGAATCCCTCACTTTGATAGGAAAAGCCGGGAGCTTGCCTATGAATTATGCTAAAGCCACTATCTGTAACAAATGCTCAGATTTATCAGCCTTCATAACCTCCATCAGCCTCAACCTCTATGCTTTGTGAATCAGGGTATGTCCACTACGCACTACGCTTCACTGTAAGGTGAAGCTTTACATTAGTTGGCTTAGATGCACAGGGCAGGCTGTAAAACTCTTCTGAGAAGCAAAGTAATCCCAGGCAGAATTCCTCATAGCCACAGTCAGCTTTCTTCATTATCTTTGTGGGCCTGTATTTTGCAAGGCAGATGTACTGGCAGTTTCAGGCAAAAATGCTTCCATGTACCAGGCCCACGTTTTGTCTATGTTCTGTCAGCTGCTGACTCCTCTGTGCACACTCCTTTTTTTCCACAAAAACCAGCACTGCCCCGGGCTGGATGCTCCTCAGCTCTTATGTCAACTCCCCACCTCTTCATCTGCTACTTCTCTGCACACTGCCGAGAGCTTTGATTGGAGTGTGCCTCTCTCTTTGCAGGTGGCATTGCCATAGTAAGTCGGTTACATGTAGAAAGTCACGTCTCCACATGTTAATATCCCCATCCTTAGTGCTTTAACTCAGACAAGATTTTTGGTTTTTCCATATAATGAATGGGAAGAGGTATGAGCTGCAATGTGTAATGTAGGAAATACTTTCATAACGTGCTACTGCCTGTCCTTTGCCACATGGACCAGAGAATTATTAACTAATCTGTCCACACTTTTCATATTAGTCTTAATACACCACCACAACTCAACTCCTAATTTTGAACCTCTATGGAAAGATGTGGGATATTTAGAGACAGACAATTAGAAATACAGTCACCCCATTTTGACCTGAGCAAAACTCCCTTGAAGGACAAGCACTGAGCAGAACTGATGGCTCTCATCAGTCACACACCCCCATTTCAGCAGAGCTGTGCAGGGCAGGCTGCTTTGCACTGGCCTTCTGTACCCTGGCTGAACATCGTCCTTGCTCGCAGACGTATTTGTAGGGAATACCTTGTCAATATTTAAATTCACCGGTGTGATGGATCCTGCCTATGGATGAGAAGGGTCAGAGAAGTAGATTTTCTTTTGTGGTCTTTAATAGCCCTGTTTTTACTAGCTACTCTGAGCTTTGAATTACTTATGTACAACCCAAAATAATTTAAGTAATGTGCAGCTAAAAGTAAACAGCTGTAATCACTTTGGGAGAGTAACAGAAAAAAAAATCCACATAAATGTATTTATTTTTGTTTCATGGGCCAACACTCAGCATGGTTAAAATGTTAAAGACAGGTATGAACCTTTTGAAAAATATTCTTAAAGAATTATGTTCTATATTTATATTTATCAATTTTGAAAAATAGGACATCAATATGAAGTTATTTCTTATCTACCCACAAAATCTAACATTGTAGAAAAAATTTTAATTCATCTTCGTTCAAGACATCCCTCCTCCCTTTCAGTTATCCCTGGAACTCCCCAGGAGGGAAATAACACTTCAGTTCTGTCTTTTTAACTTCCCTGATTTACATAACTCTAATGATATTTAAGTGCCTTTGGCTGCACTTTCCTTTCCTTTCTCTGTTTCTTTACTCCCAAAACCTCAAGGCAGATGAAGTAACAGTTGGCAATGTCTTGCTCATTACAGTGTTGCCTGTGTTGTTCTCCAGTCACGCCATTGTGGTTGCAGCTGGCTGAGCAGCTCTCCAGTTCTCCCATGAATTCCAGTTTTCCTTTGGGAAGCCACTTCTGACTAAGTGTCCTCCCCAAAAGGGGGAAAAGAGCTCCTCCTTGGAGTCACACCCATCTCCCAGCAGCTAGGGCTGGAGGGAAGCAGAGAGGTGGAGCAGATCAGGCCAGTTCTGGTTTAAGACCGACCTCTCGCGTTGAATGAGTGATGGGGACATGTCCTGTGAGCCTTGCATCTCCACCGTCGATGCCAGGTATGGAAGACACAGACATCACTCTGCCCAGTAGGGCCAAGGAAGAGAAAAATTATACCAATCTCTGATAAAAAGTAACAAGACTGAAAAAAATACAGAAGAGGACAGATTTTTATTTGAGGATTGAATTTATAGGTTAGGGATGGGCAGATGAGGAGTTGAAGAGTTCATGTAGACAGTATAAAAGGAATCTCAGTAAATACATGTGATCTTCAGCTATGCTAATCTCTCTCACTCACTAAGGGTAAAATGTGGCATGACAACCCCAAACAATGTCTTTTTCATGTTTCAGTATTTCAATATTCACAGTTATCAGCTGATATTTTACTTTTGTTGCTATTCAGCTTTGCTTTCTGTTCCTATTTGGCACACTATCTCTTTCTATTTTCTTTCCATTTTCTTTTATCTCTGTATCCAAAGGAAATGGGAAATAGCAGTAACTGTTTCTCTTCACTGCTTCCCTGATAGTCCATATGGTGAAGGAAAAAGTAGAAATAAGCTCACTCTGTCACCCAATGTTGCTCCAGCAGTCACACATCTGCTATACAGTTTCTGCTCTCTGTCCTTCTAAAAAGGGACTGGAGTCCTCACCACACTTAGACAGAAGATGTGGATAACAACCCCTGCCTCACGAGTCCCTGTGATCATCTCTCTGAAGTGATGGTTTCCAAATGAGCATGTGGACCACTACTGATTTTTAAACTGTTTTAAGTGCCACACAAAACACCCTCAAAAGTGCATAAGCACTATTTTAATCCATGCTGGCTTATTTTCCTCTTGGCTATGACAGCCACATGCCACCTTCTGCGCTGATGCCTGCACGCTTCTGCTGTCACCACAATAAAGCACAACTCTCTTCCCATGATAAAAATGCAAGCAAACTGCACCCAGGAATGCTAAAACTATTGAACATTTTGCTTCACACAGAATAGGTGTAAGAAATGCAAGCTTGCAGCAGTCTTTATCCAGGATTTTCTCAAACAACAATACCATTAAAACAGAAAAGCCATCAGAAACAGTTACATTCCCAAGATGATCCCCTATCACCAGTCACAGCATATACCTCATCTGTTGTTGCGCTTACTAGCCGCCCCACCCCCTTCTCACTTTTTTTTTTTTAACCTGGATTCGCCGAGAAACATTTAGCGTTTTGCCAAAAGCTTACAATGTCCTTTGTGTTAAGCCAAAGATAAAAATTCACTGTTCTATTGTTTTCAAACAACTCATAAAAACGCTACCTTCTAACAGAAAGTGACAGTCTTTCATGTAAAAACTATTAAAGATAAAGACTAATATATTCCTTTTATAGGTCACAGTATCATCTTCTAAAAATTTGTGAGGATTGGACTACCTTGTGTGATTACATTTAACCAAAAAAATAATTTGAAAGGAAACATCTCTCTCAGAAGTTTAACTGGAACAAGACCCTGCAGGGTATTCACTATATTACCTTTTTGGCCATTGTGATTTTACTATTTTGTTTATAATAGATCACTGTGGAGCCACAGGAGATTTTTCTCTTTGTCCATTTTAGAAGAAAGAAGTCTGACACCATTGTACAGTTGGTACTAATCAAGGCAGAATAATCATGTAATCGACCACATCTATTAGGGTATGACCTTAAAACCATAACAAGGGCACAGACAGAACCATCAGAGTCACACTGTGTGCTAGAGGATGGAGTGTTCCTTGGCACAGAGAAAACAGGTTCCAAAGGATGTATCCGGATCATCCAGCTTACATACAGGGACTTTAAATCTCCTGATACACCCACCAGCAGGGCATGATCTGCTGACTGTCTCTTCCAATAGTGAAAAGATGCAACCCTTTGGCTGAGTGACCTTTGTACTGCTGCATGTTCCTAGGTCAAGATGAACCAGTAATCAAGTCCTGAGTCATGAAAAATGTTGGTTTGTTTTGATCTGGTTTGTTTGTTTTAAAAATATGGTACTCTTAACAGACAGCAACTACATGCACATCCTTGGTTATCCCTGGATCACCCACACTGTAATCTCCACAGCTCTTATTTTAAAATAGAAGCATTTCTCCATTCCTGTCTCCCAAATGAAACTCCTTCTTGTAACAGCAGACAGCAAGATGCTGCCTGACTACAGACTCTACCAATCCCTGCAAATACAGGAGCAATTTTAATGTCCAGAACCATAACTAGGTCTAGGCAGAGCTTCTGATAATACTCTGAATATAAATATCAACCGTTCTCCCACCTCAGACTTCCTCACACCTTCTATTGAGAATCAATACAAGCCAGCTTCATGCCTTCCAAGCAATCCTAAAGCCTCCAGCACTCCATTTGGCTTTCAAAACCATTGCGTATCTTCCTCAGTGCAGCATGCTGTTAGCATGACATTGTCTGACCCCACACTGATCTTATTTTCTGTCATGGCTAACATAGCTCAGAGGGAATGGTTTCTGGCCTAAGAGAACATTTAAGCACCTATGGATCATAACAGGAGAAAGAGGCTGGATCTCTGTTGACCATACAGTTCTGCCTCGAATGTACTTTCAGCTCCTCAAACAAAAAAAAAGAGAAATGCTCTGAAATTGTACAGACCCAGTAGTATATGCCTTCAAGTACAGTCTTCTAACTTCTAAAAAAAAAAAAAAATCTAGTTATTATTCCAGGAATTGGCTAAATTCCATCACATTCTACTACAATACCCCTGTATTTTCATTTAAAAAGTTGTTTCTCCTTCATTTCCAATCTCCATTTTTTTAAGCAGCTGCGGTGGAACGTGGCAGAGAAGGATGCCTGTCCTTAAGGATGGTGAGCGGAGTGAGTTTAGTGAGAAAAATCTTTAAACCTCTGTGAGATGAACGTTACCATAGAATCAGAAGACACAAAGATATTTTTAACAACTTCTGTTTTGTAATTAGGAAGAATGATTTTTTGTTTTCCTTTATTTCATTTTCAGAGCAGCATTGTAATAAAAATCTTCCCCTGTTGCTTTTATTCCTGGAACTGCAGCATCACACAAGCCCAGCAGGACAAACTGTTCTTGTGAAAAACTGATTTATTCTCTCGTTTCTGACAATCTAAGATGGAAGGATTAAGTGATGATCCTCTGATCTTCTTTTTCCCTTGTCTGCATGCATACACTTTGCTCTTGCCAGCTTGCTGGCCAGTCTTCAAATATATTGCTTGAATGGCCCCATTCCATTAGGGAATTGACATCTCTCACTTTAGAGTGTTATTAATATCAGTCCTTGAAAGCATTTAACCAATGACAATCTAACATTAGCTCACAATGGGATTTAAAGACATTACAGTTCATTAATTTATGGTTTAATGCTGGCTTCTTTCAATCTGTTGTGCTTTCTCATTACAAATGGCAAAAACCAAGCTATGAAGTCCACAGTATCCTGCATAAAATGCTGCATAAGGGCTTGGTTTATTTATTTATTAGTATAATTTAAACATACAAATCCTGTCCCTGTTTTGTAACTCAGTTGTGGAAGAATAACTGCTGGACTTCTGGCAGGTACTATTTTTGCTTCACTTTTCCTCTTCTTACTTTTTTTCTTCCTGCACAGGCAATTTGCATATTATATTTTCCTCTCCCATAAAATCTCAGTAAAATATAAGAAACATAACATACATTTCAATCAAGCTGAATTGAACAAAGGGAATGATATTATTTAAAACTTTTGAGAGGATATTCCTTAGAAGGAGGATAGGTTAGCAGTTACAAATGATTTAAGAAATGCAGACAGAATGATGTTCAGTTCTGCCACAACCCGAGTTCTTTGCAAAATTAGATCAATGTAATTGAGTTTTAATCATTCAAAGAAAACAGAAGGAACAAAAATACGTCAAAATGTCTTGTTTGGAAATTGGAATAAATATTTTACATCTTCATTTCATGATCTGAAATCTACAGTGTGCTTCCTGATAAGCAGGAAAGCGGCTGCACTGAAAAGGTCCTGGGAGCCTTGGTGGACACTCTGCTTACCAGTGTGTGCTGCCAGCAAAGCAAGCCAACAGCATCCTGGGCCATGTCACCAGCAGCACAGACAGCAGATCAAGGGAACTGATTATCTGCTTCTGCTCTGCACATGTTAGACCACATCTACACTACTGTGCCCACCAGTTTTTGTTTGCCAGGAAAGATGAGTTCAGCAGAGGGCCACCAAGATGACTGGGGGCTGCTTGTCCTGAGAGGAGAGGCTGAGGGAGCTGGGCTTATTCAGCTGGAGAAGAGGTGGCTTCAGAGGACCTAGCAGCAGCCTGCCTGCACCTATAGGAGGGTATGGGAAAGACAGCCAGGCTCCTCACAGTACTGCATGCTGGGACAACAATGCCCATAAGCTGGAACAAGAGAAGTTCAGACTGGATATAACAAAAAAAAACATTTCTCCCTGAGGGCAGTCAAGGAGCAGAACAGGCTGCCCAGAGAGGCTGTGCTGCCTCCATCCTTTGAGGTTTTCAAGACTCAGCTGAGCATTCCAGTCCAACCCCAGAGCTGACCCTGACCTGGGAAGAAGTTTGAACTACAGACCTCATGTGCTCCCTTCCAGTCTGAAATGTCCTATCATACCATAATCATAACTGATTTCTGTTCCCAAATCCTATTATGGAGATTGCACTGATAAGACACTGAGGAAGAAAGGCTTGGCACTAAGAATAAGTTTCTCTGATAAATCGGTAAGATACTATGCTGTTCTTAGATCAGGGAAAGGATGGATCTATACTTGACTACAAAGTGTCCTTTTTTCTCTTAATTTCTTCATTAAGTTTTGCTGTATTAAAGCTTTGTTGATCAAAACTCTCTACTTTTTTTCCAATTTTGCAGTGTTTGAATTCTGGGGTTAATATTCTTATATTATAAAAGGTAACAAGAAATGTCAGAGATTATTGTATGGCCTGACTTCAACCCCATGCCAGCTAAGATATCAGTATGTTAATATAAGTATTGGCAATGACAGCCATAGGCTCACAGAGAGAACACGATCCTTGAATTAGGATGCTTACTTAAACATAGACAAGATTTTTTTCACCTGGTATTAAAGCATAAAAGAAAAAAATTCAATGTTACTTATAAATACATTGTAAACATACTTTGCATTTAAATAAGCCCCTAAACTGATGTAAATCTCTCCTGCCAAAACTAAATAAAGATAACATTTTGATTGGAAGAATGAGTTTATTCAGCAAGATTTATATGTGAAAAAAAAAGAGTGGCGACGTGGAACATTCGTTTAACTCTGTACCATTAATACAGTGTCAACTCTTCTCAAACCTTAAGTTGTTCCACAAGAGGTCAATAACATGCACTGCTTAATGGAAATGCTTTTTTCTAATAAAAAGAAGCAGAATATGTTTGTGGGCAGCTTGGGGCAATCTCTTAGGTCTGCCAGCATCTTAGCAAGAATGGACTCTAATACAGGTTTCATTGCCTTTATTACTGCTTTTTCTTGCTGTTTATTGTCTCTTGTTCTGATTGAAATACCCAGGCGTAATGAATAATTTACAGCATTACACATTTACTCTTCCAGAAAATGCAAATCATAACGGTGTCTGTATCAGTGATAAAATTGGTAAGTAGATACACTAAAAAGAGATATATAGCAAATGCTTACAGAGCTTCACCAAAATTACCAGCCAGCCATCCTTCATAACTGTCCTGTACTGCTCATCACAGACAGCTAATGCTGTAAGAGCCATGGAGCTATTCAGATCCATCACTGTAGATGCTGTAACCAAGCCAAACTCCTTTAAAGTCTATGAACATAGCAAAGGTGAGACTGTAAAAGGGGAATTTTTATTTTCTTTAGTAAAGGCCTGCCAGTACAGAGCAGCTTGAGAAAAGACTACAACTAAGGTACTAAGTAACAGGCTATCTTCCCTTCCCCTTAACAGCTATACAACACATAAATTTGTTTCTTTGTGGATGACTCTGAAGACTATTTGCTATAAGAAAGAGATGACCACAGAAGAACAAGGAGAAAAAAAGAAAAAAGTTCTGGCCAAGGAAGTGGTGGAGTCACCATCCCTGGAGGTGTTCAAAGAATGTGTTGATTTGGCACTCCAGGACACAGTTTAGTAGGCATGGTGGCGTTAGGTTGATGGTTGGACTTGATGATCTTGGAGGTCTCTTCCAACCATAAAATTCCATTATTCTATGATTCTAGAATATAAAGGATGCCCAAAGGCAGACAGGCATAAAAAAAAAAAAAAACATGAAAAACTCAGTCATGGAGAAGCAAAGTCAGGTCTGCAGTGATCCACTAGTTTGCTAGGCTTCCCAATGGCTTGATAAGAAAACCAATATACACTGTAGTCTACAGTAACAGGACAATGCATTATCATATAATGTTATTTTGATAAGTGCTATCGCTTTTCCCTGTCTAGGAACCCTTTTAATCCACCCTTCTTGATGTCTCCTGGGTTTATAACATTCTCAAGTGTTTGGTGCAAGCCAGGGTTCAAACACATTCTTTACAATGCTCTTCCACAAGCTCCATATTAAACTACCTCCCTTATGTGTTAGAGTGAGACTGGAAGTTCTTAACAATCTGACAGCCCCCTTTTTAGTATCCCAGGAATGAAGTTCATTTTTACATGGGAATTACATTAAGGTAGGCTAGGGCCAGTCACTTATGATGCAAGTCACGATGACAGATCAGCTTTCATACTCAGTGGTCCCTTGCAGCAGTGAAACCACACTTGACTTTTCCTGCTTCCACAAATAATGTTTTTTTCTTTGTCTCCCAGCCTTTTTACACCAAATTTCTTCAAGATTCCGAAAATGTATGGATGTCACACACAGCTCAAGTCTGTCACAGCAGTTACTGATCCAGTTACTCGCATTAGATCTTTATGAATATACAACCTCAGTATTCACCTCCCATCAGACTTTGGAAGTCTAATGTGTTTTTTTAGACACAGAAGTATTTTTAAACTTTAAACTAATTATTGATTAAACGGTAGACAGGAAAATGCTCCAGTAAATTGATCATGTTTAATCAGATGCGGGCTAGAGAAATATGGATTATTCAAGCTTAATTGACATCTATATTGAAAATAAAGTGCAAGGTTTGTTACACATCTAAAGTCAAAAAGGTTCATCACTGAAAAAATGTTGTTACTTGCAATATTAACATCGCTTGTTCAATGAATATTCAATTAATATCTCCCTGTAAAAGCCATTCCAGAGTACTGGAAATAGGAAATTAAAGGTTATTGACTTTATTTTGCTGACTCAGATTTGATCAGTTTGGTACTGATTCAACCATTACTAGCAATCTAATTTTTTGCACATAAAACTTCAAAAAAAAAGAAATATCATTCATTTTTAGAAATGTTAAACAATTAATTCTTTGCATTTTTATAGTGCCTCCTATTCAAGAAGTACTTTGTGTTGGCAAAGACAAATATATTAAATCTCATATTTTCTCTGTAGGTTAGTGTCGTAGTTCAGCCCTGATCAGGACCAGACTACGCAGTCTCTCTCCTGCTCCCCCCACCCTCTGAGAGAATAGGAAGAGATAATATAAGAAAAACAGCTTGAGGTTTGAGATAAGGACAGGGAGAAATCCTTAAAGTTACCGTCATGGGCAAAACAGACTCGACTTGGGGAAAAATACTCATTTATTTCTAAAACTAGCACGAGAATGAGACAGGGAACAAGATAACCTCCCCCCACCCCTCCCTCTTCCCAAGCTTAACATTATCTCTACTACCTTCACCCCCCCACGAGCAGCACAGGGGGGAAGAGGGAATGGGGGTGGCGGCCAGTTCATCATGCGATGTTTTATGCCGCTACTTCGTCGTCGGGGGAAGAACTCCTCACATTCCTCCTCTGCTCCAGCGTGGGGTCCCTTACATGGGCCACAGTCCTTCATGAAACTGTTCCGGCGTGGGTCATCTCTTCCACAGGGTGCAGTCCCTCCAGAACAGCTGCCCCAGTGGGCCCTCCATGGGCCACAGCTGCCTTCAGGCATCCACCTGCCCCAACGTGGGGTCCTCCATGGGCTGCAGGTGGATCTCTGCCCCTCCGTGGACCTCCATGGGCTGCAGGGGGACAACCTGCTCCACCATGGTCTTCACCATGGGCTGCAGGGGAATCTTGGCCAGGAGCTGCATTACTCCTCCCCCTCCTTCTTCACTGACCTTGGCGTCTGCAGCCGTTCCTCACAACAGGCTGGCAGACGCCTCTCAGGATCCTTTTTACATCTTATTCACTTCTCATCTCCTCTCCACTTCTTGCAGCCGGGCCGGGCCGAGTTGGGCCCAGTCGGCTGCCTGGCGGGAGGCCAGAGGGTGAGGCCTGCAAGGCCCACAAGGCTCACGCCTCCCCCTCTCTGCCCCCCGCTCAGCTGCTTCACATCTTCTCTCTTTTTTTTTTTTTTCTCCTGTTTTCCCCTTCTTAAATACGTTATCGCAGAGGCGTTATCACGGAACATTCTGCTACCAATCGGCTCAGCCTTGGCCAGCAGCGGGTCTGCCCTAGGCCCAGCCAAGTCCACTGAACAAAGGGGAGCGACTTAGCAGTTTAGCAGTTTCCTACAGAAGCTACCACCTTAGGCCCCCCTCACTGAACAAAACCAGAACAGTTAGGTATCACGCAAGGAGGAATACTAAAGCAAACTCATGGCTCGGTGGAGGTTATTTAAGGCGGCTGCAGCAGAGTAAGGAACAGCTCTCGCACATTCTGATTTCTCAGCCTGTGCTTTTCATAACAGGTCATCCTGACTGAAATTTTGTTATCTCTGCTTCTGTGCAATCTGGAAAACAATCAATGTAAAAATTCTCTGCTTCACAGAAAGAAGGAGAAATTATCTGCTTCACAGAAAAATGGACACTAGGATGTAATAGTAGAAAAGACAACACAGTCTAGCCATCTGCCTCCATCCTCCCAGCTGCTATATGAAAAAGCAGCAAGGTCTATGACTTTCTGCTGGCTTCCCACAATGAGAAGTTCAGATTGCCCCTGATCTCAAAAGCAGTGAATTACTGACCACATATTCCCTAACATCCCATACGTCACTTGAATGAATGAGTAAATGAAAAAGTGTAGTAACTCATTTATGATGTTATTTAAGTAACTGGAGAATCAAAAGTAAGAAAAAAAAATCAGAGGAGAAAGTAAACAGTGAATAAAGGGAGTATGAAGAGGATTTAAGAGTCCAAATTTCTTTTCATCTGGGATTCCTACGCAAGCAACATTGACTTAGATCTTAGATCCATTTTTGTTAACAAATCTACATTCACGATGCAACACAGTTAAAGATAGTAATTATTTTCCAACCTTGGGATCACGCTAATAGTAACTTGTTATCCACACAGTAGACTATGATTTCTCCGTTCCCCTCCTGGGATGGAACATTGGGCTTGAAATGCCCAGTACCACTTTCAGGACTACTCTAGTTCTGAAGTCATTTTTGCAAGAGGAAACGTGAACAGTCTGCCACCCAGGAAAATTGGGCACCACAGCAAAACACAGAACTGCAGGGTCCGGAGCAGATGAAAATCTTGAAGTAGATGCCGTAAAAGGAAAACACAAAAGAAAGTTCATTTTAAAAGCGATGCTTAGAGATTTTTATGCTGCATTTATACATCTATGAAAATATATTATGTGATAGCAAAGTATATTTACTATCATTAAAATTCTTCCTTAAAGTAAACTGCAGAAACTTCTAAAAAGGCATTGCATTCTTGCAACAATAAAGCAAGAAAATCCACAAGCTCTTCTCCTTCACAGAGAAAAGTTCACACAAAACAGACAAAGGAGAAAAAGAGACAGGAAATAGAAAGATGAAGAGGAAAGGAAAGGTACTGACTGAAAAGGCATTAAAAGAGGAAAAAAAGTGGAAGTAGTTTGAGAAAAGAACTTCAAAGAAGAGGAATAGTAGACTGAAAATTATCCACAGATAATTTGTCTCAGAGGAAGCTGCTGTGAAGCAGCTCAGTGAGGATGCTCAATGAATGGCTGGGAGCTACTCTAGTTTTAGGGAACAGTGAGGTAACAGGAGCAAGGAGAATCATTCAAACTTTTTGATCCTCAAGGGCAGGCCAGAGTGAAGATTTTAACTACCTTGTGAGTCCCAAATAGAATATCTCAAAACTTTCTGCTAGAAAGCACTAATCTGTAGATCTCCCTAGACTTTTTAATTTAAAATTAAGCTACAGCAATTATAATTCCATTTCCCTCTTATGAGTTTGAATAACAATTATGAATCACCAAGTTGAATATGGTTTACTCAACCGCTATTATCAATGAGGATATCCATTTCATAACTACACAGGAAACATAACAGTACTTTCAAAAACCAGTTACCAATTTATTTTAATTTCATTTGTATTCATATATGAAAACTTCAAAATAAAAATACAAAGAGTAATAATTTAGTATTTCTGGAACATTGGATAATTGTTCACCTTTTTGTTGTGATTTAGAAAGATTCTAAATGTCAGACTGTACCTCCTGATTGCTCACTCTTCTAATAATGATTTTTTAATAAATTGTCAGTATGAAATACCCATAATTTTTTTGGTAATTGATCCTGATACCATAGGGCTGCAAGAGATTTTCTAGACTATCAGCTCGTGTAGTATCTTGTACAAATGCATATATGCAGTTTGCCTTGAACATAGAAAGAGGCTTTGCTTACTTCTGTCAATAAAATTAATAGTTTCACACTAATATTAGTGAGAAATTTTGACAAAGTAATGATATGATAATGACAAAAAGGGAAAAACATGAAGTACCCATGAAGTATGCTTTCTGAAATATTTGGGAATCAGTCCATAAATGTCGACTAGTGAATCTTTGCATACTACTTATGAGAAAAATAGGGTCATAGAGAGGTTCAGGAACTTGCCTGTGCTTCTGTGAACACTCATCTTCAAAGTGGCTCTGCCTGGCTCTGGCTTGCCAGGTGGATCAGCCCGCATGCAGCTTGTGGGCTGTCAGCATGGGCTGCAACAAGGAGGGACCCTCATGTGGGGTGTGCATACATGAACTCATGGGGTGTTTTCTCACCAGCATGTGCATCAGTGGATTGCAGTAAGTGGCATGGATCCACACAGAGGCAAGAACAGCCACATCCCACATAGGAGGGGTGAGTAGGTAGGGGAACTCACACGCGCCAAAGAGGGACATGTGCCTGTAATCCATGCAGCCCATGTGCACTCAGCCATTTTGGTGAATGGGCAGGGGGCACCAGAACTTTTCAGATCAGCTAAAGAAGAGTATTTAGGCATTTTGTAGATGTTCATTAACATTTTTAAATGCCTGATATTGTGTGGTCTTGCTGATACAGCTCCTGAGCATATAGTTCAATAATTGCCTTTTAACTACATGTCATTAATAAATCAAACCATCACTTCTTCCATCCTCTTTGGTTTAAGCTATTTGAAATGAGCAGTTCTGCCCTTTAACAAACACATATAATATCATGCCACTGCAACACTATGTCCCTTTGAATCTCATTTAATGCTGAAGACAGGAACATCTTTTTCACTTAATGTTCTGTTTCACTAGAACGTTTGTTGTTTTTTTTTAATAATGTATGAAATAAAACGATGGAAAAGCTGAATCATGCATGCATAACTTTATGACATAATAACTGGATTAAAAGGTAAATCAAAACAAAGGCTTGATGACAACATTTTGGCATAAGTATAATTCTTATATAAAAACCTCATCAAAAGGGAAGAAAACTTCAAAAGAATTTCATTCACCAGTGTGCATTTGGCTTGAAATACTTTGACTTCACTGAATAAAATTGCAGTAACTTTGTTCAGCTACTGGTAGTTTTATGATATGTCTGAGGCTATCAAATGTAGCATTACTGCCAAGAGGAACCATTTCTCCTTCACTCTCAGTCATGTCCTTTCTCTCCCACTTGCCAGCACTCATCATCCAATCCTCAGTTTGTAAAATACGTATATTATGAAGAGAAAATCTGAACTCTTCGATTTTTTTCTAATGAGTTTAACTCCCTGAAGCAAGTCATTGTGGGATTCTGAGAGACTCAATAATGAGCCTGAATGTTCCCCAAGAGGCCTGTAGGAACTAATCTAATTCTACCTCCAATTCGTAATTCATTCTATTTCTTAAAGCTTGGGAAACTTACTCAGTCCAGTCCTACCTCAAAAATAGCAGATGAAATAATATTTTCCTTGTTTCAATAGATCTGGGCAGACTGCAGAGACTTGTAAGTAATGATTTTGTTAAGGCTGAGTTTCAGATTAAACTTAACTGCAATTGTACATACAAAGACCTTAAAGTATTGGCACAAAAATATATTAAAATGTGTTAGTATAATTTAAACAGTAAATTCCAACTTACAATAATTGGATTGAAACTTGGAAATACTTAAGGGAAATATATTAATTGTTTAAATTAATGCTGCTTCCAATGATAACTTCTAAATTAAACCTTTGCCCTCAAGTTTTCATTTTCTTGCTTCTTCTTTCTATTTCAGAAGATGACAATCTTATTTCACACATGCATCTGACCCGCTTTATCTCCTACCTCCACATGATAGCCACATTCAAAGCCTCTGTTCTTACCTGTAAGGTGCTCAGTGACCATGTTAGATGTTGCCATGTACCAGAGAAAGTCCAGGGCCAGCAGTCCACACACAAGAAGAGCTCACTACCAAATGGAAATTTCATCTGTGCAGAAGTCAGATGGTTTTTAGCAATCATCATAGGACTCTTCAACCTCCTCTCAAAGAATAGAAAACTTATCATGTACTGCTTAATCTGCCAGGCACAGATCTGTAGCCTTCGTTCTCTCAGGAAAACACTTTATAGAATGCACATTTAAAGAAACAGGGCAGCTACATGCCCTGTGAGAACAGAAACAAATCACATGCACGATTTCCAGCTCCCCCAGAAAGGATTAGAGAGAAGCATTTGTGCCTGACAGCCCAGTCACCTAGCTTAGCATGAAGGAACATGAGCTTTGACTGGGGTATTAACATCATATCTAGAGTTGAATGGGTTTTCCACCCCTGTGAATTTTAGCTCTGGTCAAGGAAACATGCATGGAACAATTCGCCACATTTTCAGGAAGCCACTGTGCTGCAGAAAATAAATCTCAACAGCAGTAACTCTGTGTGTAAGTCTCACACTAACTGGACATTTAGGGCTCAATTCACCCTCATGAACAGTTTTCGCTCACCTTATTAAAAGAGTATCTGGTTTTAGCTGCACTTAAAAGGCATTTTCGGCTTTGTCAGTTACTTGATAATATAGAGGATTTTTCTCAGTTAAAGGACCTATTCATAAAAAATCTGGTACATAACAAAGCCTGACCTAATTTGTCTTTATGGAAGGCTATACCTTTAAATTCAACCTTTAATCAGAGGATATAAAAATGTCTTACAAGAGCAGCTGAGAATTATTATCCACTGCTAACATTTGGAGAAGCTAAGAGGTGGAGTCTGTAAGGATTCTCTCAGTGTCATGTTTCAAGTCAGTGGAAAAGGAGAGACTAAATGACGGCCTCCTGAAATTCAGAAGCCTTACAGCAGCTATTGTGTTATGCTGCTTCGCTATTCTCTGTGTGGTCTGCACCTTAGAGTAGAATAACAGATAATATATACGGTCACTTTTCTGTAGTCTAACAGGTTACGACAACTCAACTGAACCGCACTGTGTGTATTTACCCTTGTTTTGGTCTCAGTATGGGGAAATCTGATTCACTTCAAGATTCCTTCATTGCTGACTAAACTAAATCAGATTTGCTTTATGTTTGCGATGGACTAAGACTGAGCTCACAAACAATACTGCAAGCCAGGCACTATGCAGTAACTTCGTAAACCAAAATAACTTAGTTACTAGGATTAACCCTTATTTTCATGAGGTAAATCTCACTTTGCTCAAGACCTAAAAAGTCTTACCAAACCACTGCCATTATTTATATTGACTGATTACTGACCAATTTATCAGTGATCACTATTTTGATCACTGATCTCTTGTCTTTCCAATGTATGTATATTATGCATATATAACATACATATTACATGCACATAACGCACATGCAAATATAATGTAAAATGTACCCATCACCACATCATTGGAATTGGCAGTCCCAGATTTTTAATGCCCCTGCATCTTGCAGC
This sequence comes from Chlamydotis macqueenii, assembly GCF_036417535.1. Lineage (NCBI taxonomy): Eukaryota > Metazoa > Chordata > Aves > Otidiformes > Otididae > Chlamydotis > Chlamydotis macqueenii. The sequence goes on along the minus strand of NC_141560.1, from coordinate 44,747,241 downwards.
CTTACAGAACAAGGAGACATTCCTGCAGAGGGTAAATATCAAAAGGAGGCACACAACACAAAGATTTGAATCCTCAAAACATTTATGTAGCAGAGAAGACATGAAAGCAGAATTTAGCTCTCACCTCTCCTGCCTCCCTAATTCACTCAATTTTGCCTTCTGGAACCTGTTTTACTTTTTGTACTAAAGGACATCAAGAGCTATTTTCTAACTGGCCTATTTTAATCTGTGATAAAAAAAATGCCTATTACCCATGACGTCAGACTGTAGAGGACTCTCTACAGGAAAGCAGTAGAAATCCTGTTTCTTGAGCTACAGACTGGGCAAGGAGCTAGAGCACATATTATAGTCACTAAAGAAGACAGACTGAATAGGATGCAGGTGTCTGTTCTTATATTTATGACAAAATGAGTTGGATTATTTCCGTTACATGGTGTTTTCTATGAGCAAACACAAATAGATGTTAAAAGAAAACACCTTTCTGTTCATACAATAACAGCAGATGGAGGATCGTCACAGAGCCTGCAAGGTAGGGCATTCATTTAATACTGGCTCATACTTCCTGATCATGCTCATGCCTGCGTAGTATCACCTCATCTGGTGTTTCTCTTACTCTAGTTTTTTTTTCTTGGAATCATAAAGAGAGACTATTTGCATGTGCTAATCTTCTAGAGACAAGCCGCAGACCAAATAGTTTCCCATCACTTAAATGAATGGATATCACATTGTCTGGAGTTCCCAACAGTCACAGTTTCTATTTATTGGGAAACCTTTAACTCTCAGTGAGAAGGATCATTATCCGATACTCTGCAAATGAAGTGTCTGGTGAGAAGAGCATGATTAATCAGAAAGTATTCTGAACAGCCAGGCTCTTGGTGACAGGCCCATAATCAAAGAGGCAATAAGAATCTGCACTAAAGCAATTTTGTGATTAACATATATGTGATTCTGACCAGTGCTGCACTCAAAGGAAAGTGTTGAGCACAAACGGACAAAAAGTGAACAAAATTTCTTATTTCCATAATTTTTCAAATGAAACCTGAACTGAGCAGGAGTAAAGCTGCAATCACCTTCTGCTTTCAGCCTGCGAGAACAGTAGATGCACAACCTAGTAAGTAATAAATTTCCTTTTCCTAATTCCAAAACTACTGGCACTCCTTATTCTTTCCCTTATAGCCTAGAATATGCCATGTAGTAAAATTTCAAAAGATGTTTTCTATTTAGTTGCAGGAAAAGCTGGGCTAGGCATGGCAAAGAGGCATTGATTATCACCAGCCTGCCAGAAATGTTCTCCCAAGATCTTTTTGCCAAATGACAAAAACTACGTTTCTCACTGTGCTAACTTGATGATTTTTCTGTTACCTGTTTTCTTTGTTTACTTTCATCAATTAAGACTGCAGTTTGTCTTGCTGTCTTCCAGGCAGCCTAACCAAGAATCACGACAGCGTGGTGTTTCTATTAACCTGTCAGGGACACCTGGAAGATCTCCAGAAGGTAAACATTACTGATACACTCACATCCAAAGGCAGCTGCTGCTTCTTTTCCAAAGAGAAGAAAGCAGGTAAAGGACCAAACCCCAAAAGTTTTTACTTCTTTTGGATCATTGAACTCCTATGTTCCTCACCATCCCAAAAAAACACTTGGTACAATACCGCAAGAGAACTAAAAATATATGATCACTAAGCTTATCAAAATATCTGAAGACATGAAAAAAATTATTGCAAAGTTAAGCTAGGGTATTAATTTTTACACTGTTACAGTAGATAAAGTACACTTTAATCCTTTTTCACTGGCAGATAAGCTACCTTAGGATGTAAGAACATGCACACAAGTAGCTTGCTTTGAAGTAGTGTACTGCAAGTTTGTACCTTAACTAACACCACAGTAACTTTTGTGTGTGCTATATTCTAAGAAGGGGAACTGTGGACATATCTGTTATAAGTGGTTCCACTCTTGAATTATTAGGTCTATGCCTACAGGCAAAAGCATCTTGAAAATTACTTGAGACAGACTCTCCATTGCTGTAGTCCTTGTACAGCCCTTCACACTGGGAGAGAGTGGACATAAAATACAGCAGCACTTTTCAGCCACTTTGTCTTAATTTTGCACAGATATAAATGACTGCAAAGGTGCAGAGCAATGGAGAATCTGGCACTTTATAAATATTAATTAGCAAAGAATTACACTGCCCCTTTGTGGTGCTAAGCATTACCATTCCCACTTTATAAATGCTGCTGCAGTCATGGAACAAGGTTAATTTACTAGTTCACAATAGCACAAGACAATGACAGAGCCAGGAATAGAATACAGGCACCTCACAGCTACTTGTTAATCCTGTGAGCCTCAGAGTTCCACTTTTTTGTGTTTGCCTTTCTTACTATGTCTTTCTCAAAACAGCTAAAATGACATCATACTGCTGTCTCTTTACCTGGGGAAAATATGTGAAGATTCCCTGTGGCAAAAAGCTGTCAGTGTCACAGCACAACACAATCAGCCAGGGATGGTTTCCCCTGGGAAAAGAGGCATGACAGCCAACAAGCAAAACTAGAAGCTCTAAGGGGTTTTTTGTTGACAAAAGGTTGGTTCAAAAATAAGTATTGTCATGTTAATTGTGGTCTTTCCATTGACACTCTGACATTAAAAGGTTTAAGAACACTCTTTGCACAATCTAATGACTGAGAGAGATTATAAATCGTAGACAAATCCCAAAAGATTCAAAGGGTTGATGGTGCACCCAGAAACTTTGGTATTTTGATTAATCTGGGATTTTTGCAACTGACAACGCAAAGCAAGCTTTTCTGTGCTCTGGCCAGAAATAACGGGGGTGGAGGGAAATAAATAAAAATAAAAGCAACTTCTCAGGAAAAAGAAAAAGTGTTCTCTCAGTATTTGATAATACCTGTCACATCAAGGCATTTATCTAGAAAAGGCACACTGAAAATGAAAGGTTTGGGAACAAAATAAAACTACACAACTATTATTTAATCTCCTCTGAAGATCAAATCACATTCCCATTTTAGAGATGGTTTGTGTCATTTTTCTCTTCATTTGAGTAGACTGAAAATTACCCTACTAGAATTCCATCATCTGAAGTACCTGCTAATTTGAAAAGCACAAGTACAGGACATTGGTAGTTCCAGATTTTGTTTAACAAAGTTCAGAGTCACACTTCCGTATTACAAGATAGTTCATGCCATCTAATTTCATCCTGTTGCAGAAACCTGAAAGTTCAGATGAAAGGACACCACAATCCACCAACAAGAACAGGAGTTAGTCCAATACTTGTGGAATAGGCAAGAGGACACTATTCTGAATGTCACTTATTGCTGAAGAGAACTGTCTTCTGATAACTTCTAAATGGCCAAAATTCAATGATTTGTGGACATCTCAAAATATCTAGTTGTCCATACCTACCATGAACTGCTAGAGAAGCCAAGAACAGAATGAGTAACAGAAGCTTACTTTCTCATCTCTACAGAAGGTAATGAAAGTATCAGCATGGGGGGTCTACAAGTACTTCCCCTGTTCCTACAGCAAACACAAAAGACAACTAAATCTAACACTACTCAGTAGCAAAGCAGCCAGATGAAGAAACAAAATCAAATATGAAGCAACAGCATTTTATATCCTACCAGCAGTTATTTAAAACAAAACTCTTACAGAAATTTGCACAAAATGATATAGTGACAGATCTGAACATTCATCTGCATTATCTAACCACTACAAGTCTAAAATTAAATACATTAAGACCAAACTATTTCTCTTGATATATGAGTGCTTCAGCTCCGCTTAGATTTGAGTGATAAACCATATTCAGTATGAAGAAAATCTGAAACAAACTGAGGTGAAGCAAAACTGAGGTGTATTGAAAATAGACTGAATGGCAGGGCCCAGAGGGTGGTGGTCCACGGCGCAAAGTTGAGTTTGAGGGCAGTAACCAGCAGTGTAGCCCATGGGTCAGTACTGGGTCCAAAACTGTTCAATGTCTTCATTAATGATCTGGATGATGGGGCAGAGTGTACCCTCAGCAAGTTCACTGATGACACAAAACTGGGAGGAGTGACTGATAAGCCAGAAGATTGTGCTGCTATTCAGGGAGAGCTCAATAGCCTGGTGAAACAGGCTGCCAGGATCTTCACGGAGAAATGCCAAGTTCTGCAATTGGGGAGGAACAATCCCTGGCACCAGTACGTTCTGGGGGCCACCCAGCTGAAAAAGAGCTTTGCAGAAAAGCACCTGGGGGTCCTGGCAGACAGACAGTTAACTATGAGTCAGCAATGTGCCCCTGCAGCAAAGGCGGCTAATGGTACCTTGGGCTGCATTAGACAAAGTATTGGCAGCAGGTCAAGCAAGGTGATCCTTCTACTCAGCACTGGTGCAGCCACACCTGGAGCACTGTGTCCAGTTCTGGGCTCTGCAGTACAAGAGAGACATGGACATACCAGAGAGAGTCCAACAAAGGGCTACAAAGATGATGAAAGAACTGGAGCATCTCTCTTATAAGGACAAGCTGAGACATCTGGGACAGTTTAGCTTAGAGAAGACAAGGCCTGAGGGCAGGGGTGGGGGCGGAGGGGTGGGTCTTATCAATGTATATAAATACCTCAAGGGAGGGTGCAAAGGAGACAGAGTCAGACTCTTTTCAATGGTACGCAGTGACAGGATAAGAGGCAATTCCCACAAACTGAAACACAGGAGGTTTTCTCTAAATATCAGGAAGCACTTTTTTTACTGCGAGGGTGACAGAGCACTGGCACAGGTTACCCAGAGAGGTTATGGAGTCACGATCTCTGGAGATATTCAAAAGTCTTCTGGACTTGCTTCTGAGCAACTGGCTTTAGGTGGTGCTGCTTGAGCAGAGGAATTGGATCAGAAGGTCTCCAGAGGTCCCTTCCAACCTCAACCATTCCGCAATTCTGAGAAATATAAAAACGTGAGTCCTATCATTACTACTACTGCTATCAGAAGTTACTGGCAGCCATATGGCCATAAGGTGATACACACAGCATTAAAAGATAGGAAAGTGGGAAAAGCCTCAATTTGATTCTTCAGGGACATCAAGTAAGAATATGCAACAGAGACTTAATTTTTCCATCACCTGGATATCTGTTCCGGTATCCAAGAGGAATACGGTGCAATGTAGAGATGTTTCAAGTACTGGTGACTCGTAACTGTCTCTCTGATGGTCATCCACTTCCTGGGGATAGCTGGGACTTGGAGACAAATAAGAAGTCAACCTTTATACAAGAAGAAACCCCAGCTGCTCTAACTTAAGTTAGGAACAGCCCTGCTTTCCAGCTACTCACAAAACTGGGACATACTGAGCTTTAGTATTCTGTGCTGCATTCATCCTAAACAGAATTTCTGTTGGCACAAAAGGCATAATGCAGCTCTGTCTGATACCACTGAAAAATCTTTCTCTTGATCCCAGCTAGCAAGGATCAGGTACCAAATTTCTGAAAGCAACATCTGGAAGACAATAAAAATAGTCAGATTTTGTGGACTCTTGTTTCTAGTTGCTTAAACTACTCAGTTTTATTTGTCTAAACAAATAAACAAACAATCTAAATAGAATAATATATTTCATCCCTGGCATCCCCAGACAAGTCATTAAAAGAAATGTTTGGTTGTTTTATGACAACATTCAAAAGCTAAATGTCAGTTGAACTATTAAAATTTCTTTGTTGGTCATTTAAGCAGTTTTATAACATGATGGAAAATAGTGAGTAAACCACAACATTGCTTTTATTTGTAAAATTCCTGTAATGAGTCAACAAACATTCACCTGAAAAGGAGTAGGGGACACATTAGCACCTCAACTAGACGTTTCTTAAAATAAACAGAAACTGCAGTAGGAAAGACTAGGTTAACACTGGGGGTGCAACTCACACCAACACCCAAAGGAAAATCCACTTCCCCAGTTTTTATTCCAGGCATCCAGTGTTTGTTTCATCCAAGTGATTGAACACTGAAGCTGCTATTTACCTTACTCAGCTCTCACCTCAAGCAACCTCTGTGATATGTCTCCTGGGTCTCCACTTGCTTCTTGGACCTGACAGTGTAAAAATAGAGCGATGCTACTCTATGAAAGATCTTTCATACAAAATGTATCTCAAAGCAGCACTCAGATTTAAATTAAACATTCTGTTACGATATAGAAGAAAGATGTTATGCTGCCGATTTAATCTGAAAAGCAGTAAGAAAAACTGTATAAGGGACCCGCATCTTTACTGTGTCTCGCTACCTATATTAAAAGTGCTCAGTTTACCAATAGAAGTGCACATTATTCCCCGCTAATCCTAGTCCTGCTAAAGGCATCTGAAAACTAGCTTGAACAGTGCACCGAACTGTCTTTTCATATACATGAAACACACCTGCAGTACCAAATGAAAAAAAAAAATAGAAGTAATGGGGATCTGGTATGGCTCTTTACACATATACTACCTAGGATCCTCTGTGAAAAGGATGAAAAATAAAGATCGTGGTCTGAGGCCTGTTAGCTGCCAGAGCTGTGCTGTGCAGTGATAAGGCAGAGCCAGAAAAGCAAAGTAGCACACTTTATGGATCCTAGTTCCAGGGCAAATTAGTGTCTGTTCTCTACACAACTCAGCCTATAGAGGCAATAAGTTGATCTTTGTCTGTGCTCTCCAATGCAGGTAAAAAGCCATGGTGGGCATTGGAACTTTGGCCGTTCTCCTTGTCAGAACTCGTGGCCATATTCCATGGTACCTGAAAATTACTCCCCAGCTATCTTAACCCTAATAGCAGCCATAATTCTGAATGACTCTTATCATAATTTTGTTCATTATTACAAGATTAACACCTCATTAATGATGCCAATTATATTTTATACTTTCTTTCATGTTTCCTCTGTTACTTGAGAGGAGCTTTTTTTAAATGTCTGCAAAATCTTTTTCAATTTTTTTTCTTTTTTGTTATGCCATAAATCTTCACTTGAATTAGCTACTAATTCTTCTTATATAGTTTACTACAACCTTTTCATCTTCTGAACTTCCCTCCCTTCAACACTCATTTTTCTGATACTTAGAATGGCCGTTGTAATAGGGAACACTCTTCTGTTCTCAGTTTATCCTCTTCAGTAATATGATGACAAACATCAAAAAGAAAATGAGAAACTGCATATTCTGTACGAAGCAGATAATTAAAACTTTTCTAATATTTTAATTTAATAAAAAAATAGTAGCTGGTTAATAAAAAAAAATCAGTGAAACTTATAAACTGAATATAATACAATTTCATATTGGAAGGTTAAATAATATCACGGCTACAAGTACATTGCAACATGAAAACACTGTAGTATGTTTAATCATATTGGTTTGTGCTGTGAGGGACAATTTTGCTAATTCCTTCCCAGAAAAAGTGGCAGGACTGTCTAGCATTTCATTTTGCAAGCTCCCTGTTAATATCCATTTCAAGAATGTTTGGTCCTGGATGGAATCGAAGGCTAATGACAATCTAGTGGAGACTGCATGTCTCTCCAAGCTGATGCCAGTCACTGATGCTTTGACTTAGACAAACTCATTCTCAATTGCTCTGCATCTTTTGTAGTTAGTGTGATGTAAAATTAGAAAATAAAAAGGAGTGCAAATCACTATACAGAGAAGAGTCAGATACATTATATCAGAAAGCAACATTATGCTGTGTTGTAGAAGATACCACATGAGTGCCAGTGAGTAATATTTGGAGGGCAATACTTTTCTGTGTAAAACCACATCAACATATTTGCAGAGCTGTAATACAGAGGAAGAGTTTGGGCTGTTATCTTTCAAATGCTATAAACTCCCCACTATTGGTTTCAGGACTGAAGAGTCTGACAGCTTTTCCTGTGTCACTAACGGGCACAAAGCCTCTAGGATAATTATTCATGTGATGCGGGCTCTTTCTCTTCCCTTAATAGAGACATTAAAAACCAAACATTGGCTGCAGATTCACTTCATGTGAGAAAAGACAGTCCTTGCCTTCACTCAAAAGCAGAAACAAGCAGATGGTGACTTCAGTATTAACGGCTCATAGCAGGCAAAATTCCCAGTGGCACAGAGGGATCTGCGACACTGTAAAAAGCACATGGCACTTCATAAAGCCAGTGCTGGGCACCACAACAGTCTCCTTCCCACTGTGCTTAGGGGAAATTCTTCAACCTAGGACAGCAGCCTAGATGTAACATCCTTGTATTTCCCAGTTCATGATCCCATTTCTTTCTTGCTTGCTTCAATGTGTGAATGCGAGGCGTGTCTCCTTTTCTGCGCACAAATCACACAAACTTAGAGCCTCAGCAAATGCTAAGAACATTCTAAGGCTGTGGCTGAACAGCTCTACTTTACACCAGTATTTGACCCAAGAGCAAACTGAGAACTGTGGATTCGACACGACCGCCTAATACTATGTTCAAACTGAAAAACACGGTAAACAATGAGAATTAAATGCTATATCAACAATGCATATAACCATAAGAAATGCACTTTGGGAAATACAGCATTGCTTCTCCTCAAAAATGAACTTTATCGATGTAACTGCTGTTAATAAAAGCAGCCTCCTCTGAACAGAACATATGTTTTTAATATTGAATTAATAGCGACAGGAGCTCCTTACCTACCTACTGACATGGAAAGGAAAAGAACAATAATGCTGTCCTCCCACTTCTTCATTCTTAAGCTTTGAATTACACTTATTCAATATTCGAATATTATGAGTGTCTTCTCCTGCCTCCTCTAAATGTCACTGTTACTAATATAATATAAATATGGTTGTGTGTTTCTGAATTTAACTTCTGGTCTTGGTATTGCACAAGTATCATGACTAAGCTCAGTGACAGACCATAAAGGAAGGAAAGGTGTCATAGTTCAGCCCCGATGGGAACCAGACTACACAGTCTCTCTCTCACTCCCCCCACCCTCTGAAAGAACAGGGGGAGATAATATAAGAAAAACAGCTCGAGGTTTGAGATAAGGACAGGGAGAAATCCTTAAAGTTACTGTCACGGGCAAAACAGATTCGACTTGGGGAAAACTATTCATTTATTACTACAAACAGCAGGATAATGAGACAGGGAACAAGATAACTTCCCTCCACCCCTCCCTCTTCCCGAGCTTAACATTATCTCTACTACCTTCACCCCACCTCCCCCAAATGGCATAGGGGGGAAGAGGGAATGGGGGTTGCGGTCAGTTCATCATGTGTTGTTTTACGCCGCTGCTTCATGGTCAGGGGAAGAACTCCTCACATTTCTCCCCTGCTCTGTTGTGGGGTCCCACCCATATGCCACAGTCCTTCCTGAAACTGTTCCAGCGTGGGTCATCTCTTCCACGGGGTGCAGTCCCTCCAGAACAGCTGCCCCAGCGGGCCCTCCACAGGCCACAGCCGCCTTCAGGCATCCACCTGCCCTGGTGTGGGGTCCTTCACGGGCTCCAAGTGGATCTCTGCTCCTCCATGGGAGGACCTCCATGGGCTGCAGGGGGACAACATGCTCCACCATGATCATCAGCACAGGCTGCAAGGGAATCTTGGCCAGGAGCCGCATTACTCCTCCCCCTCCTTCTTCACTGACCTTGGCATCTGCAGCTGTTTCGCTCACAAGAAAAGCTCTTCACAACAGGCTGGCAGACGCCTCTCAGAATCTCTTCACATCATCCATCTCATCTCCTCTCCACTTCTTGCAACCAGGCTGAGTTGGGCCCAGTTGGCCACCTGGCAAGAGGCCAGAGGGTGAGGCCTGCAAGGCCCATGAGGCCTGCACCTCCCCCTCTCCACCTTTGTCCCCACTCAGCTTCTTCACATCTTCTCTTCTCTCTCTTTTTTTTTTTTTTCTGTTTTTCCCCTTCTTAAATACCTTATTGCAGAGGCGTTATCACGGGACATTCTGCTACCAATCGGCTCGGCCTTGGCCAGCAGCGGGTCCGCCCTAGGCCCGGCCAAGTCCACTGAACAAAGGGGAGCGACTTCTAGCAGTTTCCTACAGAAGCTACCACCTTAGGCCCCCCCTCACTAAACAAACCCATGACAAAAGGGAATTTTATTTCAGTTCAAACTAATTTTACTCACTCACAGGCCTTCTCTCATGGATTTAACTCCTTCATTCTTTTATGATCATTCCTTCATATCCATATTTTCACAAGGACTAAGTAGTCTGGCCATGACAGACAGGAACAGTAGTCATCAAGTCCTCATAATGTCTTCCAGGTCCTTCTTACACTGGAGATTATGGTCTGATGTTTGGATGTGCCTTTTATACCCTCGGCTTAAGGCTTTTAAACCTCAAGACTGACAATGACTGTGAAACACTGTCTCGTCGTATTGTCCAACCTGTCTGAATCAACAGGCAACACTGATTATTCACTCACCGTCTTTTCTCTCCTTATCTGCATGTTTTATAGCTCTAATTCTTTATCTTCCTCTCATATTTTCTTATATGAGAAAAGCCCAGCAACAATATACATAAAGATGAGGTTGAGCTTTTTTTGAAAGGTCCTAGAAGGGAGCTTTGCAGAGAACAATAAACACTAACTGGCTAATTACATGTCCTACAGCTCAGGAGTAGCACATAACATAAGTCAGGACTGGAAGGGTCCTCCCGCTGCACTTTCTGATTTGTTTGTAATTAGAAATGGCAATCTTTATGCTGATGCAGTCCCCACGCACTAGGGCCAGATGTGCTGAACACTTGTATTTCTGAGACCGCCTGCCAGTGACAGAATAGAAATACCATTTGCTGAACATGGCAAGGGCACCCGCTGACAAGATGCACTTCTGCATAACAAGTGACTATACCCCATTCCCTAGAGCCCTAAATAATGTCATAATCTAAAAAACCTACTATTAATTTTTCATGCAGGTTGTCTCACTTGTGCATGATTGTGCAAGTCTGTGAATGCTACGAGTGGGTGTGAGAAAACCTAGAGCTGAGTAGCAAGGATTGGAATGAGCTGGGGGAAAAAAAAAAAAAATCCATTTCAGTCCTAAGTTCTCTAGTTCCACATATGGCTGATAAATCTCCCCTCAAGACACTAGACTCCATTGCCTCTCACAATCCATGCATCCTAGCAGATTTTGTGAAGCACAGGAAGAACCCTGCTGCCCACAATCAGTCTAAGTCAACAATATTGCTTAGATCTCTTCCTACTTGCACCATGAAGAACAGAACTGTGTTATTTCAACCAAGCTGAGTCATCAAATGCTTTACAGACTTAAGCACATAAGCAGAAGAGTAGCTAAGAAAAATACAGAGGCCAGAAAAGAAAAAAAAAACCATGCATTTTCTGTAAGAGTCATTGAAACCAGACACTGTCAGTGTAGAAAAAAAGCACTAAAAGCAGAACTCGCAGAGCAAAGGTTTCACTTTCAGGAAGTTATTGTTAGTTCCACTATGATGCCAAAATGAACAGAAAGCCACACCAAAGATCAGCTGAGGGTGTCCTTTACAGAACTATAAAAACAGTATATTCCCAGAAATGACTGATTTGTAGGAAGTTAGTACTGGTTAGAGATTTGATCTAGATCTGCCTATCCCTTTTTCTACAGAAAGACAGATTAAGAAGACAAAAGACTTTTAAACTGAAGAAGGGACAGGTTATATAAGAAAACACAAGTAACCCGGCTTTTAAAGTGTAAAAAAATTCAAAGTGACTACACTAGACAGAATGAAAATGAAACTGTTTCATAAACAACTCTCCCCTCTGCTCACTGTGTCCTTGGAGACAGATCCTTGCTTGTAGGCATAGCTCAGCGGCTTTCTGAACCGCATCAAACTTTGCCCGTCTCCTCCTCTTCCGATCCCACGGAAGTTCATTCCGTCATCCCTGGGTCCTGCTAGCTGCTCCTCCGTGCAGTCTCTGTCCCTGCGGGCTGCAGCCTCCTGAGCTGCACTGTGCCTCTCCTCCTGCCAGCCCCACAACCTTCCGCCAAACAGGCCCCGTCGCTCCCCAGCGCTGCACGCACCTCCTGCTGTCCTCTCCAAGGGCTCTCCTTTTCCAGCTACTTCTCGAAGGGACACAGCATGCAACCAAGAACATGCACACAAAACAAATACCATCTGTCACATTGGGGAATTTTAATTTGTGTATGCATTGACCTGAGACAAGCTCTGTAGGCAAGAACTGAACTACATGCAATCTCTCTGGGTGAACTGAGAGGAACAGTAATAAATTTACTTCCTCTAAGCCACTATTTTCAGATCTCCTACTAAATACAAGAAGAAAACAGTTTCTGCAGACCTTATATTCTACAACAAGGTGAATTATTTTTGGAGCAAGCAAGCCACGTAGGCTTTGATGGAAGCACTTGGAGCCAGATCTCCCCATCCATCCCCTCTTTCATAGGTAAAGTTACACCACAATTACACTAAAAATATCAGCGTATTCTACATTGAGCACGTGATGGAGAATATGCTATAATTGGTCATGTAAACAGGCACACATCTAATGGTGCACTGAGAGTGTCCCTATGTCATGGCTTGACAACCAGTCTTGACAACCATAGCCAAATCTGCACCCATCACTAGAAATGCAGTTGTAGGATGGCTGTCATGTCACCCATCAGTTATGTGATGGGGATGGGGGAGTACAGAGAGCAAGGTTACTGAGCAACAAGGTGACAAGAAATACACTGCCAGCACAAGTTTTTCTGCCTATAGCCCATTGACTCTTGTCTTCTGAGGAGCCCCTGAGAACAAGACTAGTGGAAGCAAGCCATATTAATTGTTCTGGTATGACAGATTTGGTCTGCATGATGGCAGCCTCTTACCCTGCTCTGTGGTGAGAATGAGTATCCTATAATTCATTTTGAATTCCCTATACCATACTCAATCACAACTGCTCCCCATCAAGTGATGAATTCAACAGAGGTAGTAAAATGAGGAAAAAGCCCACTTGCACCAAATCACAGACAATGTTTAAAAAAAAAAAAAAAAAAAAAAAAAAAAAAAAAGAGAGAGAGAGAGAGAGAGAGAAAGAGAGAGTAAAATATCCTCCAGATTTAGGAGACAGATGCTTATAGCCCTGGGAGGAAATCTGTTATGAATTTCCTATGCCTAAGGAATGAAAGATGCAAACTTTGCTGGACAGTTGGGATGAGGAAGTTGGTTCTTTTTTGGAAGTTGTAGCTGGGGGTATACCTAAGTAGTTCTTAAATTAGAAGATTAAACCTTTGGCACACTTTACTCCAGCCTGTGGGTAATGATGACCTACTTGAGTATAAAGGCTTTCAAATTCAGGTTGGCCGAAATAGATTATAATTGTAGATCCCTTCCAACTGAAATATTCTCTTCTATTTTATTCTAAAAGTCTATATCTATGGTTGCTTGAGTTTGAATCTGTTTCCCAATAGAATCTCCTCCTTTTCTAGGGACCCATACCATGATTTCACACTGTAGAACTGAATTACAAAGGGATGACTTCTATTATCTGTCAGATTTCTGGCCACTGAGATATTTTTAGCAAACAATCTGAGTATTTTCACTTCAATCAAACCTTTTTCAACAACCTTGGTCATCGAGATCTTCTTCCACTCTTAAAAAAAAAAAAAAAGGTAGCAGTAGTAAAATAAAAAGGTGAATGACAAGAATCATTCAGGAAATGATTCAGAGAGGATCACACATAAATGGAACCCCAGTAGACAAGCAAGGCCAGTCAAAAATGTTGGGGAAGTAATAGTTCCAACAAATGATCTGCAAGTCCGGAGTATGAGGAAATTGCTAACAGTGTTGACTTTGTGCTTTGAAAGAAAGATATGGAAATATGCCAATAAAATAAATGCAGAGGAACTGGAGTTTGAATTGAGAATGGATCTTAGTCTTGCTTTTCTCTTAGAGTCTCTACTGAGAGAGCTGTCTACAACAGCATTGTGTTCCAACTACAGGTTTTTTTGCAATATGATGACTTGTGTAGTAGGACACAGGTTATAACTCTCCTCAGATTATTCTATATAGAATATTCAACAAGCCATCACATCTGTAAGTCAGAAGAAATAAGGACCAGAGGTCTAACTAGTGCATTTAGACATAAATTTCTCATATTTGTCATTCTCAGTACTTTGCCATAAGATACTTCGAGGGGTCTCATTAACTATGCATCGGAAGTTTCATCAGCTATCTCTCCCCAAGTATTTATATTTAAAAGTCCTTTCACCTCTATCACCTGATAATGACTACATAAATTAGACTGAGACCTGGATAGCTACTGCCATTCCTGTTACAGCAACAACTCTATAAACACTTAGAAGGAGCAGACAGACATTAACTGCTAGTTTGTCAAAACATTTACAGGACCAGCTACCCAAGATAAAGCTTCTGCCTCAGACAAACCTTTTACCGTCACAGCCAGAAGATGATACTGAGACAGTACCTTGCAGCAGGACTGAAGACAGTTGATTTTGGTAGTTTGACAAGCAGCACCAGAAGTATCTTTCTTTACTATGGATTGTGACCAGTTAGCATTAGTCAATAACTAGGAGAGATGTAAAATGACCCTTCCATTAACAACAGAACTAAGAAGAGTTGAGTAAATGCAAGAAAGGAATATAGTGCTTCTCTGGGAGGGAAATTAACATTGTCATGGCATTTTACCAGAGACACCTCTGAAATGTTGAGAAATAATCATCACTGAAACCTGCAAAACTTACTTAGTTATTTTTTTCTTTCTTTGCATGATGTAACCAACCACAGCAGAAGCAGTGTACCTCTTCAGACCAGCACAGCTTTATTAATTATTTAAGAGGTCAAAAAACTAGAGAGAGACACCAGTTTCGATCACGATATGCTATGTGTCAATTTTGTAATTAATTGCAATTTTCTATAACAATCTTTTTGACTCTAGCTAAGAGCTGTGAATATGGAGCCACAATACTCTACAGCAAACCAAGTCCCTGCTCTTTGAGGTCACATAATTGCCATGTCAGGTCACCAATCTGACAGCCATATTGATAATACAGCCAGAAGTGATACAAGTGCCCCTGCAGCTAAGACTGCTTTTCTCTTGTTACCCTTTATATTGAAGAGGAAGTCAAGGAAAGTCTAAGACTCTGTACTTCTGGCAATGAAAAATTACAGACTCATTCAGCAATTTCTTAAAACTCCAGCAAATTGTCAGTATAGAAATAAGGCAGGTGGCTTAGCTATCCAGTTCTCATTAATCTGCCCTCTGGCATGTGTCAGTGCTCTGAGAGAATTTTGTATTATGCTTTAATAAAGCATTTCAAGATGTATTGAATGTGTAAGTAATTTTTCACTGAAGGACATTTGTGTGGCAGTCCCTAGACGTGGGCTAATTATTTTTCCCTTGAATATTTTTTAAAGAATACCTGGCTTTAACAATGCAAGAGTAATATTTTGTCATCACTCAGACTCATGTTATTAGATTTGTTTGATCTTTAGAGGACAGTAAACAACACATACAATCCAATTTAGAAATTTAAATTAACCAGCTCCTCTAACTTATTATGTCTATGTTCATTCATCTACAAATTCCAAAATATTAATGAATAAAAAACAGGGTTGAATTAGAAAGGAAAAGAAACTGGCTCCCTCAACTGAAACTCCAAATAATATATTCGTTGTAATGTTATTTCTATTTCTACAGCTGCTTCTTTATTAAATAGTTATATCAGTGTCTCAAAACAGGAAAATGTCACTGAGAGGGAGGAGATGGGAAGAGGACTATGTCCCCTGCATCTCCATGCAGGTGCATATGCTATTTTTAGCCCAGCTTTGGACTTTTCTAAGACTAATGAAACATCTATTTTTGTCCTCTTTCCATACAATTAACTGGGTCCTGTCAGAAGAACCCTAACTATTGTTTGGAAGTGTTCCATGATTTTCCTTATTAGAACCATTGCCCTCTGCAGAATTATTGGTGTGATTCTAATTAGCTTGCAATGCCTTCCATTAGGGAACACATAGCTGCCCCAGTTAAAAAAAAAAACCTGGATCTCATCACTTCAAAGATTAATAAAGACTCAGTATTAATTCTCACTGTCTGCTCATTTCCAACATAAATTATGTTTAATGTCGAGAAAGGAGAAGTGTGAAGTTACAAAAACTGTGCCAATTCAAATGTCTACGGCACACACAAATGAAGTGCCAGTTAAATAGCTCTGATAAATTCCAGTGTTTCAGAAAGGTCATCTATTTTTTTTTTCTGCTACTGCATGGGCAGTTTGCTTGCTTATGTAGTAGCAAAAAATCAGGTCATATTTTACAGTGTGAGAACCATCTGAAGAAAGGAATAACCATTTAGCACATCTGACAAAAAGAAACACCAGAAGGAAACATTTCCATGATCTATTTCATATACTTCTCTGCAATTATATTTTCTTTAACAGGTGCACTGCAGGACAAAAGTGCTCTGTCAATTCACTGTAGATTAAAATCAATAAATCAAGTACACCACAAATTCTCTTCTGCTTGCTTTGTAGATTTTATGTAACTAGATAGCTATATCTGAGTCTTTGCTGCCTCTCTCCCAAACATGTTTTGTCATTCTTCATAAACGAAACTGTGAAAAAAATTTGTGCTTACTCAACAGAATTATGTCAGGTTCAACCAAGACTGTCAGAAAGTTTATAGTGCAGAACTGTGTCCTTTTAACTTCACAACAGCTAAATAAAACACTACATAACCTACCCATCCTGATGGCTCCTCAGGACCTCCGGCAGAGGTATCCTAGAAACTACGACAATAGATACTACTTTCTTAGTCTTTCTTCTCTATTGTCTTTATGATGAAATCTTTGAAGAATTAATTTCTAGATTAATTTCTAGATGTCTCTTTTTTACTCTACTAGAGATTCAAGGTGGGGCAGGAGGGGGAGAATCAATTAATGATTTTTTTTTCTTTTGTTTTTAATATATGACCCAAAGAATGAATCAGATGAACACTTATCTGTCTGGCTTCCATTCCTCTATACAGTAAAAAGAAGTTTGAAAATATATTAACTTTCCAATTTCTAATTTCCCATTACTGTTAGCAAGCACTGTATTGTAGCCAATCTTGTAAGGTTGATACTACTGGTTGATGGTTCTGAGCAAAGAGCACTTGGCTATACCTTGACGGATTTATTTATCAATGAGACATTTGAACTAAGTAACATTCAAGCAGCCACTCAGAACAAATCTGTTTTGGAAACAAGAGGAATAAAAAAAAAACCAAAAAACCAAACCAAACCAAAACCCCAAACCAACAGTTATTCAGATAGTGCTTACTCTCATAGATTTACAAAGCACACACAATTTGACATGTAGATGGACCTCCTTGAAGTTCATCATGCACTGTCTTGCTTTCCAGTGTTCAAATTCCATTGTCAGCTACAGGTTCACATCTCATATGTCCAGCATGTCTGTCTCATCTCCATCATTTTAGCTTTTCTCCCTGATACAGTGAATATTTATTGTATCTGAACTTTCTTGAAAAAACCATGGCCACTGTTATCTTTTATGCATAACCTGACAATATGCCCTGAAAACCCCATAGAAGAAGAGCTCTGAAAAAAATTACACATTTCACTGCTTTTAGATGACTTGAAAAATTCTCGTCTACATATCCTGTAATTGTTGATTTAACATAAAATGTAACTTTAGGTGTATACGTGACTTATAAATATTAACGTTGTTCTACTCTTACATAGAGAGCACTAAAAGCACCAAAGAATAGCTCCTTTCAGTAGGAGTCTCATAACAGTAGCCAGAAGATGTACTTGATCTCTGTCCCGTCAATCGATGTCCCATTGGACATATATTCATTACGCAGCCTGTGAACCTCATGGAGATCTGAAAATTAAACTGGAATTGGAATAAAGGGGTCTGAAGAGTTCATGATGGATTGAGGGGGTTGAGAGGTTTCAACTTTAGCTGTTTCCTTTAAACTGCACATCTTGTCTTCTTAATGGGGATGGTACAGACATTGTTTGTAAACAAGCTGCTCTGCTGGACTGTCTTTACAGACAAGGCGATGTGAAGGTTGAAGGCTGCCTTGCTTGTAGTGACCAAGAGATGGTGGAGTTCAGGATCCTGAGAGGAAGAATCATGGCAAAAAGCAAGATCACAGCCCTGGACTGAAGGAGCACAGACTTTGGCTTCTTCGGGTATCTGCTTGACAGAGGCCCGTGAGATAAGGCCCTGGAGGGAAATGGAGTCCAAGAAAGCTGGTTGATATTCAAGGATCACCTCCTCCAAGCACAAGAGCAGTCATCCCAATGAGCAGGAAGCCAGGAAAAAAAATTTCATGAGGCCTTTAACTTGAAAAAGTCAGAAATATTTTGGCACTACCATACTGTTGTGGGTACTTACCAGAGCCTTTGTCTAAAATCCAGGCTGTTGGAATCAACATTTCTACTTTCTCACTTTTCTTCAACTCACTCATTGAAAATTTCTAGTTTACTTCAGAAAAAAAAACTGAACAGTTTTGTAACAATAACAGAGAAGATGCATCAGGTATAGGTAAGTAATGATGTTTATAGTACTGCTGTTCTTTCTACACTTCATTATATTTTCACATTTATAGTGTCTCAGATGGAAGAGGATCAATTCAGATATGGACAAAATAAACTGGCTTCTGTTTCACAGCTACTACAAATGCTTTACATCCTCTAACTCTGAAAACAAAGCTGTTGCAGTCTAAATAACCTAGATGAAATTGACATTGGCTCAGAAGACAGCTATTTTCTATGTTATGGATACAAAAATCAGGGAGATTAAAAGACCAAAGGTTAATATCATAGTGCTCAATCTCAAAAAGTGGCACATTAAAAGATATCCAAGAACAACTAAAATGAGAAGATTAAAAAAAGCTTTCTTTTCATGTCAATATAATGCATGAAGCATTCCCATTCTCAAGCTTAGGGTTGGAAAAGGATCTGTCCACACAGCTGCAAAACACTGTTGGGACTGTCCTATATATATAGACTGACAGAAGAACTGTATTTAATCAGCATTTTAGCTCCTATCCTCGCATAAGATGCCTAATCTTACGTATTATCTTTGATTACAAGATTCTTAGCAAAGAAAAGTAAATTATATTTATTTTTACTTAGATATATTAACATGGAAAGGTTTATCTTCTTTTCACATCAGAAGCAACCTTGCAAGCTTTATCTGGGATATGCAACAGATTATTATACCTATTATTATCCCCAAACAAAACAGTTGAAAGGAAATCCAGAAAAACAACTTAAGTGAAACATGGCTTCACTCAACTTATTCCTGTTGAAATTAATGAAGTCAGAATTTCACCCGTTGATATATTAGAAAATATAATACCTGCATATGACAGTGCCCCAAATTATCTTGTTTGTGATATGAGAGAATATAAAAGGGAATAATATGAAATCTTGTGGATAGAGTATGGGATTTTCAGGTATAAATTTATAAACCTGCAGAACTTAACCTATTTTCATTTAACATTTGTAGGTCTCTTTGATATCCTCAAGTGGAAGACAAAGAAACACAGAGCATAATACTGTTTACACAGTGTATATATCTGTTGATTATGTATGTATTGTGTATGGTATTACTATGATATATGTTAATTAATAAATTGGATTAAATTTTAATCCAGTGAGGATGACCCAGGGGCAGAATATTAAGTGGATCCTACTTAAAATGTTTTTCCTTCAAAATCTGTGGATTATATTAGAATTGCTGGGAGTTTTTCTATTCATCATTTATTCCTTCCAGAGAAAGTCAGTCTGGGCATTCTTACCATATCACTAGTTCCCTACTGTGACAATTACACTGACTTGATGGGTTTGAACAGTAGAAAAAGAAATTATCCTAAACTGTGTTTAATTTGAAATACACAAGTCATTGCAGCATCAGCAGCAGTTTCTAAAACTAATGTCAGGAAGGCTACGTAACAGCTGTGTATTTTTAAACAATCTCACATATTCAATTATTATGCCCTCTAAGGCCAGTGCTTATGCCGAGCATTTTTGCATAGAAATATGTACATATAGACCTGTACCTTTGATTTAATTTAGCAAGTAAATATAATATGTTTTTAACTAGCAGGCTTTTGTTTGTTTGGGTTTGGTTTCTAACATAAACAGTACCAAGAGATTACTTTCCTGAAAAGAACAAACTTAGAAAACATAATTATGTGACAGTGCTATCCAGAATCATGTACAGGCAAAACCTATGGAACTTTTACAGCACATAAATACATGCTGAGCTACTGAGCTACTACAGTCCATGGTTTTATTCCTCTTGAACTTCAAACCACAGCTCTATGCAGCCCTGGTAATGCATATACTTGTGTTCTGACTTAACTTTACAGACCATCTTCACAGAGACTCTGGAAATGAACCTCAAGAACGACATACACATCCTCCTCTCTTCCAGCTGAAAACTGTACACACAGCTTTGCTCCACAGCACAATAATATCCAAGTCTTAGGACTATCCCAGAATGTGTCAGTTGTAACAAACGACATGACAATCCTCAGAGGTAGAAAGTTAATCATCAACAGCTCTGTGTTAATACCTGTATCTTAGTAAACAATAAAGAATAAAACTGAAACAATAAGCCTTTGCTATTGCTGAGGATAAAACCAATTCCAATATAAAATGCATGACTAAACTCCCACTTAAGGAGCTGCGCAAATACTTATGCCATTAGTGTACACTGCATTCTTTGCTTCCGCAGTCTCTCTCTCACACAATTTCTTTCCGTATAGCTTAGTGTTGGTTTAGTTACGCCTGACCAAGCTGCAGAGACAGCATAATAGACATGGCCAAAATAAGCATAGCTGCATATCAGCGTATGCAAGTGCTAATCTGATTGACCAGCCACACACATTTCTTGCTTTACATTAGTAACTGTATTAGGATCTATTTTCCTTCCATTTACCGACTTGCAAATTTGACCTCTATCATGTCATACCTTCTATATATTTCAGAATAAATGAGAAAAACATACAGTCTCCAGATAAGGGGAGAAGAGTACATCCTAGATATTCACCCAGTCTGTGATTTTATTTCTCACCAAAGTGCATTCCAAATGATGACCTAATCAGCATCATCATAGCATATATTTTTTATAACTTGCTGTTATTTACATTATGAATTACTAACAAATTAAGCGGAAAAAAATTGTCCTCTCAAACATTGTCCAATTTTAGGGTCGCATTTCCTCCAAATTTCATAACACAGACTGAAGGCTGAATAAGACAGTGTTGTGATGTAGTTTCAGGTAATTGTCACAAATGCTTCAGCATTCACATTCTAAGCTGCATAATAGAAAGAGAAAAAGAATTTATGCATCAATTATTCAACTGTCACAGTATCTGTGTCAAAATTAGAGGTAAATGTAAATTTGTCTTAATTAGTGCAAACAGCACATTATACCAAGCCTCTCGATATGAACGTTTTCTCTGCTTAGATTCCATCAGCATTTGACAGGTATCTTTCATTACCAGTAGGTCCAATATGATCAAGTAAGTAAACAGGGGAATCCTGACTGTTTATCCACTGTTTTGCTTGCATTCTCTGCCTCAAACACAAATGCGAACAACTGAACTTGAAGATTAAAGTGCCAGACACCATCACACACTGGTCTTCCCCAGCGACCTCACGTACCTTCTGAGGATTCTCCAGGCTTACCAGTCGTGGTCTGTCTGCTATG
Source organism: Chlamydotis macqueenii (assembly GCF_036417535.1). NCBI lineage: Eukaryota > Metazoa > Chordata > Aves > Otidiformes > Otididae > Chlamydotis > Chlamydotis macqueenii. Next base: position 44,725,620 of record NC_141560.1, on the reverse strand, counting down.
CTTTGTAGCTGTATGTTATTAGGAAAAAAAATATTTTACTATACTCCTGCAAGTATTTAATTGAACACATTTTTAAATAAATATCATAAAAGTGTTACCATATATATGTCTGTATTTAATTTTTCTGTAAATTTCTATAATTTCTAACTACCTGCTCTTATTTTTTATATTCATTAAAATTTTAAGATCCTGATATTTATTTTATTTAATGTCTAACTACTTGCAAACGTTTATTATAATAATTTACCCATTATCATATCCCCTTTTCTTTAAATGCTCACTGACTGCTGTTTCTTTTATCTTAAGTCTCAATATTACCTTTCCTTGCCTCCAACTTTTTCTACAAAACAAACAGGTTTCTCTTAGTCCACCTACCTCTTCCTACATTTTCACACTAGTTTGTGAAAATATTTGGCACAATTCTAAAACTAAAAAAGTAGCAAATAAGTTATACAGAATGATACTCCTACCGGCTCAGGTCACCACATCTTTAGACTATTTTCCTTTTGGAAAGGAGTAAACCTTCCAGCTGAACAGTGACTGGTTTTCCTAGAAAAATCATACAGTTGTTATTTTCCTCATGCTGCCTCTTCCTTTAGAACTGGTAATTTAAACGTAGAATAATACTCTATTTATATTATTGCTCCTTCTTTACTTTAAGTGTTGTATTAAAAATAAAACCTCACAGAAGTTCCTCATTAAGTTTTATTCTTTTCCCTTATGTAAAAATCTCATGAATCAAGTGATGCACAACTGGTATATAACAATAACATGATCATGTAATTAACAATCATATTACAGTTAACTGTATTACAATATGTATTCATATCTGTATTACAATACAGAGATTCAAAGGAAAATAATAAAATTCACATGAGCAACCACAAAGGTAGTACAATGTCTGAGAAGAGTTTAGAATTAAAATAATGTTTGCTTTTGAACAAAGGATTTCTTTCACACTAGAGCGGGAGATGGGATAGTGTCATGTGCTCAATCTGGTAGGACAGAAGGAAGTATATAGACTTTTTTCCTCCCCTTCTCTTTTACACTTTCAGCAGCCTCAGGAAAAATGCACATATTGTCGGGTCAGGCAATAAATCATGAATCAATCACACTTTGCTTTCAGCGTCATTCCTTTCTGCTGTAGGTGCTCCTGCAGGTCCTGAACGTTCCCAACACACATTGTTCCATCACAGCTGCAGGATGGACTTTTAGTCTTAACATTCAGTCATTTTTGGCAGCCTACAAAAATCTTTTTCAGAAATGCAAATAAAAGAAGGGAAATAGTAATTTATAATGTTTTATAATTCAATGAGAATTTCAAAAGATCTACAAAAGACCTGTCTCTAGCTGCAGGTCTTTGACTGACAAACTTCAAAGGTTGGTCAAAACAATAAGGTATTACAGCTTTGAGGAAAAAAAACACTACATATTACAAAAATCTTACATAATGGAAAATGTTAGGCAATCTAAAGAGAGGGTTCACTATCAGCTCTCCTAATAATGATTCCAAATTTCATTTTTTGTTTCTTTCATGACCAAATTAGGAGTTTAGTGTTCATTTTTACTTTCTGGCTAATTAGGTCTATTCTTCCCTAGCAGTTAAAAAATTTAAAGTCCTTTAGAAGCTTATCTAACTTTTCAACTCCTAGCATACGCTTACAGTAGAAACAGAAAGAATTCAGGCTTTTTGATCTGACAGTTAAACATGCATCTAGTGTAATAAATATGCTTTTGGTCATTACAGCTATCCAAGAAAATACTCTGTATTCCGAAACTGTTATTTTATACTTATCAGTGCAGTTTATTTGAGGTTTTTTTTGAATGAACGAAAAGCTTTTCAAAGCATAGATATATTTTTATTGCATGTGTACACAGTTCCCAAAATCCTGAAGGCAAGCTTCTAGATGTTCTTATAATGGTAAAAAAAAAAATTTAAAAGCCCATATTCAATGAGCTCTATGAACACACATGGATATCACACAAAGTCTTTTCCATTTCCCTTCAGTAATCTCACAAATACCATTATCACAATTTCTTAATATGTTGTTGTTACTTTAGTTATCCATTAAAAATATCACTCTGCATTTTCTACTTTTACTTCCTGGCAATTGCTTTGGCTCCTATTGCAGGAAAAAAAAAAGTACATTAGAAGTTTTTTGCATTAAATCCCAAGTTGTATGCTTAATTTGAAATGACTTAAACACTAAAATGCTCTCTCTTTCTTTTGTGTGATCAGTTTAAGTTTTAGCTGAAAGCAGACAGCGAGAAGATAGTTAGCGCTGGAACATTTACTCTGACTAAAACAGCAAGATGAGTGCATATGTTAATACCATTGAAGAAGGAAAATTTGTGAAGTGGAAGGAAAGAAGCAGCTCCATGAATCTATGTAGAAGCTCTAGCTTTACATAATGATTTAAGAGCTTAGGATTTCTGGCTCAGGGAGGCAAAATGCAGCAAAAAATGTCAGAGCTGCTTAAATCTCTTTTCTCGGATACATTATGTTCGGTACATAAGGAAATTTAGGGCAATACTCTTGTGTTCAGAAGTATCAGTAAGCATAAAAACCACTGCAGATCCACAGAGTAAGCAAGCTTGTCAGCCACATCATACAGTCAAACTCAGAAGTGAACTAATGTGGAACTATGTACAGCTAACGTGTGATCAAGCTACACAAATTACCAAACCAATCTGGCTATATACAATTTTTTTGATTGCCTGATGCCTTTCCATGACCATGGATAGAGACTATAGTTTTTACTTCCTGACTTTTTCAGGACAATACTGGGGACTGTATTATGCAAGTCTTCATCAGTGGCAATTTCTTCTAGGCTGGCTGGCATCCAAAGGAGCTTTAACAGCAAGGTGAATCTCCTCAGTGACTTTTTTTTTTTAAATACAAGGGCTTACAAGGAGCTCCTATGCTTACAGAGTGGGAACAAGCCACCACTAACATTGTTCTCAACAACTGTCCTATGATGATTAAGCAACTTTTCCAGCCTGTTTTTGAAGATCTTCCAGATTGTTAAGATCTTTCTTACACCTCCACAGCCAGGCCTTAGTGTGTGTCTCTTGGTTAGGGAAGATCCTCCTTTTGCTTTAAAAAATATCTATACTGGTTTTTTTTCTTTCATACTTACAGCACTGAGTAGGTTGTTTTAGAACCATAGAATGGTTTGGATTGGAAGGGACCTTCAAAGGTCAGGTAGTCCAACCCCCCCCTGCAAGGAGCAGGGACATCTCCAACTAGATCAGGTTGCTCAGACCCCCATCCAACCTGGCCTTGAATGTTTCCAGGGATGAGGCATCCACCACTGCTCTGGGCAACCTGTTCCAGTGTTCTACAACCCTCAGTGTAAAAATTTTTTTCCTAATATCAAATCTAAATCAGTTTTACTTACAATAAGTCATTATATTAAAAAATAGTTCTTTTTTTTCTAATTTTCAGTGTATAACTAGCTTCATATACCAGCCTCAATGATTAAAGTAATTATCTTCACATTTTTTACTATTATTAGTTTTGCAGAGCCAATTCAACATTAAGAGAAAAATTCTGTTATCTATTGACCTATAAACATCATTGGAACATTTAAAAATACTTTTCAAATTAAGCTACTTGAGGCGTCACTAACATGAACAGAGTTAGAACATAGATCTAAAGCAAGTATTTTAAAAAATGTGAGTTGCACAGGGAAATTCAGGGTAGAATTTTGGCTACCAAATCCTTCTTACTGAAACCACCCAGGAGTCTCCTTTTCCCTGCCCCATCACCTATTTATACACATTGATAAGATCCCCCTGAGTCTTCTCCAGGACGAACAATCTTAGCTCGTTCAGCATAGCAGATTTTTCAATCCCTTAATCATCTTTGTGTTCCTTCCCTGGACTCACTCCAAGTCTATATTTTTCTTACACTGGTGAGCCCAGAACTGAACACAGCACTCCAGATGTAGCCTCACCAGTGCTGAGTAGAGGGGAATAATCACTTTTCTTGACCTGGGAATGCCTTTCCTAATGCAGCTCAGGATGCTGTTGACATTTATTGCTGCATGAGCTGACTCATACTCAGCTGGTAGTCCATGAGGAACCCCTAGTCCTTTTCTGCCAAGCTCTTTTCCAGCCAGCTGGTCCCCTGTCCTGCTCTGGTGCCTGGGGTTGTTCCTCCCCATGTGCAGGACTTGGCACTTCCCTTTGTTGAACTCCATGAGATTCCTGTCAGCCCATTTCTCCAGTCTACTGAGGTGCTTTTGAATAGCAACACAATCATCTGCTGTGTCAGCCCCTCCTCTCACTTTTGTATCAATTGCAAACTTGAGGGTGCACTCTGTTCCCATCATCCAAGTTATCAATTAAAATGCTAAACAGTACTGGTCCTAGTATCAGCCCTTGGGTACACCATCAATGACTGGCCTCCTGCTGGACTTCATGCTGCTGATAAAAAAAACAAAAAAAACAAAAAAAAAAACCACCTTTGAGTCCAGCAGTTCAGCTAATTTTCAGTCCACCCCACTGTCCACTTCTTTAGTTATAACTAACTTCATAAGTTTGTCTAGAGGATGCAATTTGGAGATTGCGTCAAAAGCCTTACTAAGACCAAGATAAAAAACATTCACAGTGCTCCTCATCTACCTGGCCAGTCAACCTTTCACAGAAGGCTGCCAGGCTGGTCAAGGATGACATTCCTTTGATAAATGCATGCCAACTACTACAAATCACCCTTTGTCTTCAATACATTTAGAAATGGTTTCCCTTACTATTTGCTCTATGGCTTCCCAGGGACTGATGGAAGGCTGATCAGTTTGTAGCTCCCAAGATCCTCTTTCTTGCCTTTCTTGAAGGCAAGAATGACATGTGCTTTCTTCTTGTCCTTAGGAACCTCCCCCAAACACCAAGACCATTCAAAACCAATTAAGAGTGACCTTGCAATTACATCAGCCAACTCCATCAGCACTTGCTGAGTGAGGTCCACTCACGGACCTGTGTACACCCAGTTTGTTTAAATCTTCCCTAGCCTAACTTTCCTCCACCAAGGGCATCTTCCTTGCCCCAAACCTTTCCACTGGTCTCAGAGGCCAGTTAGAGTGGCCAGTCTCAGATAATAGATTTCCATTTTAAATTCAAAATGATAGGACTTTGTTGATCCTGTCAAATATGACTGAAGATATCAGTACTCGCTAGCTGTCTGAATTAACCTTGAATAGGGACTTTGCTAATACTGTCTTGTTTATGCCAGATTCATCCAAATGATGAACACAATGGTCAGAAACTGAAACACAGTCTCAGTGAACATTCTGGAATATGTTCATTGCAAAACCATTTGAGTGGATGAGTATTTACAAACTTGAAAGAAATAGCGTGTCAGAAGTCAGATCCCTTCTGCACTGGCAAAACGGAAAATAGCCTTTGCCTCAAAAAAAAAAAAAAAGAAAAAAAAGAAAAAAGATTTCTTCTATAGGATTTTCTGTCCTGCAGTAGAAATTGTTTTCATATTCTCAGAATAATTATAATTAACATTATTCAAACAGCTAGCATTGAGCAATTAGAACCAGAGATAATGGAGTATGCTGAAAAGTTTTCTCTTACAAGGGATCCACCTTCAAGGCATAACAGGTCAAAAATGACAGGTAGCAAACAAAAATAAAACATTTTATGCTATCACTCCTTAACCTTGGAAGATGTGACTCTTGAAAGACTCACAGGAGAATGAATTACAAACATGGAGAAAGATTCTACTCAATCCAAAGTAAAACATCCATTAAATAGCCTTAACACCTCTCTCAGAATTTATTTTCTAGACAGGTAGTTGTCACAAGGGAACAGATCTTAGAAACTTTCCAGTTTTCAAACAGAACATTGACTTAGGATCTCTTCATAGGACACAATGCTGCATGCCAAGTTCATCTGCTAAGATATCGTTTTTCTTTCCAGGAAAAAAAAACCAGCAAACAAAAACATCCCCCACGGTTATGATATGTTAATTAACCTATCATTTCTAGAATATAATAGCTTGCTAGCAGAAAACGTGAAAATTGTGAACTGACTTCAATAAGGTTCTCCATTACAGATGATAAGAATCTTTAATTAGCATTTAAGCACTATTAGGTAGCCATATTCAGATGGTCCAAACAGCTTTCATTACGTTTGATAGCCATTAGGAGTTTATAAAGAAAAGGTGTCTTGCATCAATCTTAGTCTTCAAGACATTCTCAAAAGAGCAACTAGCAACTTCTTGAATGCAGAGCCAGCTTAACACCAATTTTTTTTTCCAAGTGCATCGACAATTAGGACTTCAGTGTTGTGTAGGTATGTTTAATCTAAGGTTAAACTGAATGAAGGTTTAATTAGGCTATGATGAGTTCTACTTTACTATTGTTAGATTGCTGCTGTTACCCTCACTGGTGTATTAAAACTACCTGAAGTATGTCTGTCTCTATTCCACTGGAGTACAGGCAGCAGACCACTGAGAAACGGACATACCTGATGATCAGGACTTTTCCTACAGCTTTACCATCTTCTAGCAGTTATAGACTAAGGCACAATTAAAGTAAAACTCAATTAATTTATAATTACCCAGCAATAATGATTACGTTTTCTTTTTCTCTGAGCATCTGTCACGAAATGTTTTCATCTTCACTGAACATTAGTCAAACACCTGCTTCTCTGAGCTGTGATGCTGTAGGGAATAATTCTCCAACAGGGGTTTAATATATGCTGAAATGGGAATGAGTATCTGTGCCTTTAATTAACAAAGAAAAATGTAATCATACAAAAAAAAAAAACCCAGCTAATACCTCTTGGAAGCTGAAATGTAGACATAAGTTCTCTTCCAAACTAAGTGAGATGAGCCACTTGAAGCCATTTCAAAATAAGGATCAAGAACCAATGACAAGATTTTTTTATCTTTAAAAAGTGTACTATCATTAACCTTTAGGTTTCAGAATTCTTCCTCCTCTTTTTTCTTTGACATGTTTCATTTTCTGTAAAATTAGGATGCAAATATGTCAGAGCAGTTTAAATGCTTTCTGCTTTTTTTGGCCATTATTTGAGACATGCAATCCAGCCCAGATTTCCTGTTGTTTCTAATACATAAATGCTACCTCATTTTTACAAGAAACTGTGATTTATTTATATTGAAAATAGATTACATGTACATGACTAAATACAGAAAATACTAATATCTGGTTTAATGAAAAACTTATAAAACTATTAATGTCAATAAATGATGACACATTATGAACTCAAACATGAGTTTCTTACATTTTACATATATTAAGGCTTGTATTACACACTGGCAGGTTGGAAGCCGAGAGTTAGTCCTGCCACTGCTCTAATCTAAATGATGTCAGGGGACAGGCAAACAGAGATCACCACATGATGACATTTTTATTAGTAACACTTGCGTCAATTAGTATTAGCCTCTGTTCAGAATATGTATGCTCAAATTAGGCTCATTTCCCAGCTGTTATAGCTGCCTCAGTGTCAATTTCTAGAGACCAACATAGCTCCTGAAAATAGAGATCAATAGTATGCATAAATGATAATACAGCTGAATAAATCACACTGGAAAAGCGGTGAATCAATTGGAAGATGAGAGAGACTGTGATAAATTCAGTAAAGAGATCAACAAGATGCAACAGATGGTTAATATCCTACCTACAAGAACAGCTCAGCATATATAGAGGTTATACATACTTCATATCATAAATCACAACTTATTTTAGGCATTTTATTAATGAAAAATCAACAGTTTGCTTCAGCCACATTTACCTACAGTCACCAGCGTACTATGCACACTGCCTTTGTGCTTAAAGGTGGGGTGGTTAAGTGACTGACCCCTCTGTCTCCCTCCTGTTCCTTTATCTCCTTTCTTCACTTCAGTGAGTTTGCTTAACTCTAGATTTTTATTGTAGACCTCTTAATCACGCATGCAAACACCCAAGGCCCTCATTAAACAGACTGCTAGATATCAACTACCATTTCAGATACCGGATTGTCTAAGTCTAGTCTTCCATCAAGAGACGTCTAGGATCATGTATGCACAGACTCCTGATATAACCATATGGAAAACAAATATCTGGGATTTCTTCTCTAACCCCAAGAATATACAGATCTGTGCAGGATGTGAGGGCTTTATTGTACAAAAAAGCAAACTGCTAGTTGAGTTGCATTTAGTACATCTCCCCCAAACTTGGATAAAGATTAAACTAATTTTTACCTCCAAGCAGTTAAATTGTCAAAGTGAGAACTGTCTGACTCTCGCTAATATGCATTGTTTAATCCTGCTGAGCCAGAGAACGAATTCTGTGACTTCCCTCTGCAATATGACTACATAGCAATAGCAGCTACAGCTAGTATCTAGTTGATACTGATGTACACTAGATTCTGCAATAGTGCTACAATCACTGCAATTACTCTAAGTAGCTGAAGATAAACTTTCTATCTAGTCCAAAATCTTGAGACCTGCAGTTCAGGCCTCCTTAGGACCTCATGATAAAGTTAATTATAATTTAATAAAGAAGGAAAACTAATACTGCTTTCAAGAAAATAATTGAGCAGGCTCAAAGTTCTGGCAAGATCAAAATAAAAAGCTGTTGGGATCTTGGAATCATAAGAATCAGAGCTAAATGGTAAAGAGCATCCAACATTTACACTGCCCCCTGCACATCTCAAGTGGTCATGATTGTTTGTGAATATCTGAACAATAAGGGAACACATCCTAAAATGACTAACTTAAGGTTTCTCATAAAAGCACTCAGTCTGCTCAAACAACGTTCTCTCAAAATAAAAAAAAACCTAAAAATAAAATAGACAGAATGATACATATACACATTCTAGAACATGGATAAATAATCCTAAGTCAGTGATGGCTAAAAAAGAAAAATATCCCTATGAATTTGGTAACTATATATTTGGGGAAAAGCACTGCTAGTTATTCCATCTCTTAACCAACTCTGTGAGGGAGTACTGACAGAGGACTGGTCTACTCTTCTTGCCCTAAGCCCTCAAAACCAGGAGCCATAAGAGCTATTACAGTCCAAGAGTGTAGAAGCTGATAACTAAAACATCCATGACACCACCTACTGAAGAGTAGAATAAATATGTAAGACAACTATTGAGAGAAAAGTAGATGCACATATCTCAATATTAAACCCGTAACAATTAAAAAATACATACCTGTATGGTAGCTTATGTTTTCCAGATGTATTGCTGCTGTGTGCATTCCACTGGGGCTGGGCATGCATTCCTGCACCTAAAGTCAGAGAATTGAGACCCTTCAGTTCGTAAGTACACTTCAGCCATTTAGACACAGTGTAAAGGAAACATTCTACTCTTATTTCTTTTCCATTATAGACTTCATGAGATATAATAAGGAAATCTGAAGCAAAGGGGAAACTTGGATAAAAGGGGAATATGTATGGGAACAGCATGTTACAAAGGTAAACCTGTTAGAGGCAGGCAATTAACCTCTCTCTTTCTTCATGCATTTATTCCTACTCAATGGTTATTTTCTCCCCAAAAAATAAATGAATGAGGTAAGAAATCAGTCCTTTTCAGTACCGATGGAAGGAATCACAACTAGAAAACATATTCAGGACAATACTTGTTCAGAATGCTTTGCAAAAGATCTGTAGAGAAGTCTATGTTATTTTCTTGTACTTGCCAATGAGCAAAGATGATGAAAATTTCTGGACGTGCTGGGATTACACTGAGCATTGGTGTCTTTGACCATTCACAGCGTTGCACTCTACTGCATATGGAGTTTGAAAATTTCTGATGCAAATTAGAGAACTTGTCTGTCTCTCAAAAGAGACAAATTTTGAACAGCTTAATACAAAATCAGTATTTTTAGATGCTTTGGTTATGATTTAATGGAAACCTTGTAAAGATGAAATAGAGTATATGTGCATGTGTGTCAGAGGGTTCTGATACCAAAACTTTCAGAATTGTTCTAGCTGTTTGAGTCTTAAATAACATAGATATCACAAAAAGATGAAGAAGCACATTGCAATGGTAAAATTTTAGTGTGAAACTAATATTCTGTCATCAGTCAATTCAAAATCACATATTTTTTTTTGCCTGAAAACTGGCAGAGAATTTGAACAACTCCACAAACGAAGTTGGTCTTGTCTATGTAGAAATTACCAGTATAAAGTGCTTTATCTAATTTTTTGAGAAGTCTCAGAAGTGAGAGAATTGTAAGGAATGCATTCGTCAGCACATTGGATGTGGAATAACTGTGGAATCATAGAGTCATAGAATGACTCCTCAAGGGTCATCTGGTCCAACCCTCCTGCAAAGAGCAGGGACATCTCCAACCAGATCAGATTGCTCAGAGCCCCGTCCAAGCCCCGTCCAAGCTGGCCTTGAATGTTTCCAGGGATGAGGCATCCACCACCTCTCTGGGCAACCTGTTCCAGTGTTCTACCACCCGAATTGTAAACATTTTTTTTCCTAATATCTAATCTAAATCTATCTCCCTCTATTTTGAAACCATTACCCCTAGTCCTTTCACAACTGGCCCTACTGAGGGGCATCCTCAAGAAAACACAGATTCACGCTATCTTTGAAAAAAACACACGTCTCCTTTCATTACAAACAGGCTAAAAGATACGATTACTGAAAACAAGGTTCCCTTATCTAGGGAATTTCCATTTGTGATTCCTGGAAAAAAATTTCTGCCATTGTAAGCATGCTAGATACTTCAGCATTAACATGGTAATCTGATGATGCATGCACGCATCAATTCCAGAGCACTAGTAATAATGTATACAGAAGAAAAAAAGCATTTAGAAATGTGGAAAACTCATTTGCTTATGTAGGATACTGCTGTTACATTGTCATATACAAATACAATCTTGAAAAATGTTAGAAATTCCCAAAAAAGAATAAGAACAGAGTAGCATAAAATTAATAGATCCTCATACAAATACTTATAATGAGAAAACATGGGTATGACACACTGTCCTGATCTATGCTTTGAAAACTAAATCTTCCCTTGACAGGAAGTTTGAAGACTCCAGAACAGAGACATTTCTGAACTCAATACAAGCCTTTTTATCTAATAATTTATTATTTTCTTAATTTATTTGGGGAGCTTCCCACAAGCAATTTGTTTGGCTGCTGGGTAGGATTCAACTATCCTTTGAATCTGTCTGCAATAGTAAAATGTAGGTTACGTTCTTTATTATTCAGTCATTGAGTGTGTGCCACGACAAACAAGTGACAGACTTCAAACTAAAACAACATGGAAACCTGTGGTTAGTTGTAGCTGCTGTTCTTTAATAAAAACATCCCAGTTAAAATGGGCAACGATCTCACAAATCATGTTAGCCATAATGCTGTGCAGTAAACAGTGATACACTTGGCACATCCTGTAACTGAAATGAAAGTTATTAATTAACATGACATATCAACGTATTGCCTTATGCATAGACAGCTGTTCCTACTCTTTCCAGATAGATATATTTGAAGTTCTATCATCATGTTATATACTACCCACTAGTGGTTATCTAGAAGCCTCAAGATGCAAAAACACTAAATGCTGTAATAGAACATCAAGGTCTTGAGATAAAATTTCATATAGTTGTTCTGATAGGCAGTCTGTACATTAAATAGTCTCTCCAGTTCGGCAGATGCTAATTAACATTGATTCCTCACAGAAAAGCAGCAACTTAGATGACCTAATTAAACCAACAGGGGAAAACTAGGGGAAAAAAAAAAAATCCTGTTTATTTCTTACTCTGGCATTCAGCATAATCTTTCATGCAGTTCTACTTTTAGGAATTTAATGGAATTTCTATTTTTTATTATATTTGTACTAGGCCTAAGCAATCTACTGCTTTTAGAAAATATTTACTCCTTCTAGAAATCTATTTGTCTATTATTTATTGGTTTAGGATTAAGAAGTCTGAAAAATAACTAGAAAATTTTTGCTTCTGAGAACTTGAAACTTCAAAATATGATATAAAGAAGATAAAATTTGATGAAAAAAAGCAGATGTGTTGATAATTTAATTGCATTTAATTTTCTGTTTTCATTTTTTGTACATATGCGGGTTATTTAGATATCTGAATGAACAGAAGATCATTCTACATATAAGACAGGCATGGAGCAAATCAGTTGGAAACAAAGAAATTAAGTTGGCACCAGTGGTACAGAAGTTGCTGGAGAAGATATTGCATAAATGAAGACATTAATGGACATTGTTGTGCCTTGTACTAGCAGTATGCTTATAAAACTCATTTACAATGGCCTTTCAAGTAGATAGACTATTGCCCTGCAACTGCGAGAAAAATTCTATAAGAAAGTAAAGCTGGATAAAACCAACTTAGACAAAAGAGTGGTAATGTTGGTAGGAAAAAAAGTACATCACAAAGAATTAGCCCAAATTAGTTTTTGTGGATTCCATACGTCTACTGACAGGATGGCGTCAGCACTCCTTCTCAGACAGCAATAAGAGCTGGAAATACTTGCAGAGGTTTAAAGCTTACTTTCAGCACCAAATTGTTGGCTGCAGCTAACAGTAGTAAGCTACTTGTCACAGAAAAGTTAAAATCTACTTTGTGGTTTTGTAAGTCAGCAAGGTAAATTATGGATATCTCAGAAATAAAACATCAGACTTAAATCAGCAAAGAATGGTATTATTTTCTTTTTTTCAAACCATTGTGTATGGCTTTATCAAAAGGAAATGCTTCAAGGGAGACTCTGAATAGAGACCAACATCAACAAAACACTGCACTGAGAAAATTCAGACCATTTTACTACAGAGGTAGTACAGCAGAGCACCTGCATTAACAGTATGCATCTTATTAGAAAGGAACAGTATACTCTGAAACTAATACTCATCCAGCATGAAGTCATGACAAAATAATGTATGTATGTTAAATGAATCCTGAAAGGGCAGCCGAGGAAGCGAAGAAGAACAAGACTTCAGGTCAATCACATTGGCAGATAAAGGAAAGACTGGAACAGCTTCTTGTCAAGTCAAACATTACCTTGGTCACATCCTTATCTTTTAGAGGTTTCTTCAGGCTCTTCAACTGATTTTATCCTTTCGTATTAGATACATAACTGTCTATGGTGCATGCCTCTGTCTCTCCATAGCATAGTCCTGCAACGTGTTAGCTTGAGAATGAAAAAGGGCATGGGCAAGCCCCAGTCAGTTCAACAAAAGGTGACAAAAGCCTGTTATTCCCATGGTTCTTACATTTACTCTCCTACATTCACTTTTAAATGAAGGATATACATTAATCTTCACTTGCAAAACTCTCATGACTAATACATACCAATCCAGTCATCATTGGCATAGATATAAACCAGTCTCAAGGGATCCTATTGAATAACAAGAATCCCACTGTGACAAGAGTGGTAGAAACACGCATTAAAAAAAAAAAAGACTCCTGGATCATAAATCTTATAATCTTAAACACTGGACAGAAGGAATGAGCGACACACTGAGAAGCAGGAGTATGTGAGCTAATATGAATCAGTGTAGTAAAGAGTAGTCCTAACACATCAGTAGCTCTAGAGAAATAAATTTTGAGTGGGCAGATACATCCTAACCATCATTTTTTATATTTAGAAAACATTTTTTCCTGTTTGATATAAACAAAAGAAAAAATAAGCAAACAAATCCATCAATCCTAAATTATTATGTGAAGGTTCATTAGTGCTAGCCTCTGTATAATCTCTAGTGACACACAGGTTACAAAATGGTCAAGCCAGCCTAACAAGATTTGTCTATCTTTGCTGAATAATTGAAGTTTAGTCATTAGCAAAATCAGTTTAAGAAATGTTAGTGCACAATGAAGTCCATCTGAGGCAAGAAGAAATATTGTCAGTCTAATCTAACAGATCTGAACTTATTCTTCGCGTATAACAGTTTTATTCTCAAGTGAAAAATAATTAAAATTTCATAGACATTACAAAGTGACCACAGATTTAAAATTACAAACTCATCACAGTTCATTCTCCAGCAATAAGCTAAATTAGTGAAGCAAACTACTCCCATCAGCTTGTCAATTGCTTTCCAGCATCTTGGTTGGATGTAACAGATGCCCGATTCCTTTTCATTCACAAAGAAGAAAGTAAGATGTCCTGGTTTTTTATGCCCTTCTGTTTTTCCAGGTTGCTACTGTTTGCAAAGACATCAAACACACTAGGCTTCTTTAAAAGATAGATCTTTTGTAGGCAAACTGCACAGCAATCTCTACATTCAGTGGATTCTCACGGCTGAGATGTTGTGGCTCTACTCACAGTGGAGCAACTGAAAACTGTGCAGTTGTATTATACAAAAAAAACCCAAACAAACAAAAAAAAAAACTTGCCAAAGAAAGACAGTGGGAACACTAAAACTAAGCTCAAATAAAGGATTCTAGGACTGAAGAGAAGAAAGTGGCATGTCTCTTATGGTCCTGTAAAAAGACTGCATTCAGATTGTGTCCCTATTGCTTGCATATTAAGCTGCAGGCATTAGTGTATAAGTGCTAGCCAAAAATGGATAGGGAATGCTATGAGAATACATCTTTTATCTGGTCAACAAACTTGCCACACCATGAGCTGTAAATCATACTAGATAAGGTTGTTCTATGCCTTGTAAGCCTCCTAAACACTTATTAGGCTCATTTGATTATGGTGTTTTCTCTTTGAATCCTTGACAGGGAAATACAAAAATGCATTTTGTAAAAAAATAAAAAAACCAAAAAAAAACTACAACAACAACAACAACAAAAAAAAACAAAAAACCCAACAAACAAAAAAAACCCCACCAACCTGCAAGAAATATAAATTCACATGTTATTATGAAAAATCAAATAACGGCACTTACTGTCCCTTGGATTCCTAGTCAAGTAATGACCACTAACCACTAGGCGAGGAAATCAAAACACACTAAGCAGAAAGGTTTGAAGAAGGTTCATACAACCACGGTAGATCAGGCTCAGGTGCAAGTAGGCAGTGGGGCTACTGGAAGAACATAAAAACATCATAGTCTTCAGGAAACATCGATCTAGATGATTCTGTTAAAATATTGTGACTAGAGGAAGTCTTAAAGGCAATTAGAAGAAATTGAGTCAGGTCTGATATACTTCTTGAAGAAAACGTAGGACAGTTGGGACTTGGTCTCACCATGCTCAAGAAAACCCTTCGTAAATATACTAAAATACAATCAAAATCCTGAGTCTGTATAAAGTGGAGAAATCATGCAAAATTGAAAGTAAACGCAGGACATTTATGTGTCAGCAGTTATAACATGTACAGTACAGTGCAGTGGAGACAGATCCTTCTTTTAAGCTGACTCCTAAGGAGACACTGTTGAGAGTATAAAGTAATTTAGAGAAAAAAATAAAGCCATTGCGGTGCGAACAAATGGCACACCTTTGTATCAATCTAAACTTGCTTGAATTGCACTGGCAATAGGATTCTGCTGACAAATTGAGTCAAAGGAAATGAGCGTACAAAATAAAGGAAGGTTCCACTGAATAGCAAATATCATCAGCATTGTTAGGTATTTGTACGTAGTACCAAAAGGGTTAAAGACTGGGAAACACATCAGTGCAAGGGATTCTCACATGCCTGTAGTAATGTTGGAAGACCTCTGCCTTATGTACTTACATTCTGCAATAATCTCGTACACAGTGAATGTAACGAGTGACACAGGCAAACCGATCAGCAATTTTTTTTTTGCAGGCTTGGAAATTTTACACTATCCTCTTACCTGTATCATGCAGTGCCACACTTGATGCTTTTTAGAAATGAAAAGGATTCTACAAAGTCTAACCCAACTTGTTTGTGGTTGTTGTTTATGTGTAAATTTCTTTGATTCAGTCTTGTTACTGATAAGCTTGCAGGTACATCCAGGGGAACGTGACAAAAGTCTGTAGACTACAATTAGAATTCTAGTGGTGCCCTATGGAACTGGAAATTCTGTGAGTTTTAAATGCAATTTTAATTCAACACAATAAGCAAACCAAACAAAGTTTGTGCCCTTTGACAGCTGCTCCCAAGCCACCCATGTATGAATGAAACTGCAACACAGTAAAAATAAATTATCAGAGTATGACCAGCATGATTTTTATACACATGACTAGGACTGGTATTAGGCAAAATCAAAAGAAGGGTTGCAAATTTTAAGTATTTCTGACAAAGAGCAGAATGATTTTCCTGGCAGAGGGCCTTAACTCAGCATTAAAAGGTTTATTTGTGGCTTTATAAACTGATGTAGTAACTTAAATTAAAAGTACAATATCATGTCTTCTTATTAGACTCTCTCCTTCTCACCTCTGAAACTAAACAAATTATTTTTACCAGGATTCTTCAAACACTTTAGAGATCACATGGCAAAGAAACTTACGACTTGGAAAAACAAAAGTTCAATTCACTGTTTTGAGAAAGTTCCAAATGGTAGGTGCTACTAGACTAGCATGAAGGAAAATCTCCCTCCCCTTATCAAAAATTTGTTATGAAAATTTTCTAATTTATATTCTATTATATTTCTAGCTCAGAAGACAAGACCTTCATTTTATAATTGAATACCAATGGAACACAAAACCCATATGGAGGAAACTTTCACATTGTGAATATCTCTCCATAAGAAAGGTGTCATCAGTTCTCTTTTCTGAAAAGATTGTTAAAGGAGAAAAATTCTCCTGGTAATTACAAGTTTCCTTAAAATTCAGTGGTAGAAGGGGTAGACAAAAGACTTCTCCAAAGGTAAATATTTAAAAAAATTTAAAATAAAACATCATGCTTCGTGAACAAATCCATACTACTCTGCAGTTCACAGGGACAGGATGTTGGCAGAGGAGGCCTGGGAATCCCATGCATCTGACTGAACTGAAAATCAAGGACTGAACTCAGGTTGGTGTAATTGAGGCAGCAGCAGCAAACTGCTACTGATTACCTCAGTCTCTGGGGGCACTAATATCACAGCACGCTACTTAACTGAACAACTCAGAATGAATTTTTTTTGCCCAGCCAGTAGGAAGCAGGTAGAATATTCAGTTTCCAGAGACTAAATTTACCTGCCAAATAAGTTATTCGATGAGCTACTTTTGTTACTTGAGAACATGACAATGTAAAAAAAAGTACTGTTCATATTCTTTTCTTACAAACACAACAGGCACGCACACATACACACACAGACATGCTTCTTAAAGAGGAAAAATTTAATTAAACATTAGCTTGTTTAAGAAAGTATGAGGGCTGTCTTTGTCTTACGGATGTCAGACTTGGTGGTTTGGTATGAGGCAAAAATTACATGGCTGGATTATTGCAGAGCAACAAGGCAAACAGAAGAAACAAAATGTATACTTGCTTGCTTGCAAGCATTCTGGCTGTTATCTTAACGAGTTCACAACTTTCAAAAGATTCACCTTTCTTTCTGGTTTTTAAGATAAAATTTTTATTTCCTGTTATTTAACTTGTCTGTGAGCTACAATAAAAACCTGGGGGTCTCATTTTCATTTACCCATGGGTTCTTCCATACTACCTGGACTCCACTGTAATGAAGAATAAAGTCTCCAATATTCATTTAGCTTAATATAAAACAAATTCAGTTTTAATGTCCCAAGGTCCCAGGATTCCAAGACATAACTAACTGGTAGTCTTAAAGGAAACAAATCTCTAGAAACAGATGCATCTAGTAAACACAGCCTATTGCTAGGTCTCTTCATCTAAGCAGTAGTGCATTATAAGCACTAGAGGATCACAGGACCCAGGGGAATGAGGTCATAGCATCTACATGAGTATAATTCTTAACAGTAATTTCATAATTTCATACCATTTCATGATCATTTTCTCAAAGATTATGAGCTACTTATTCATTAGGTACTTAGAATATGTAAGGAGGCACATGTACCTTGTCAATACTTTGTCAGATACAGTCTGTTGAGGAATTGCCACAGTATATAGGTATGTCTCCTATCACATCAGTGTTTTCAGTTCTCTCATTCCTAGATCAGAAGATCTGCTCTTGCCTTTGGGCTCATCGTAGATGTTCTGTTATTTATCTTCTTTAGCAATATTTTCAATTGAGTTACTTGACTATGGAGGAATTTTCATATGCTAATTCATTTATGAATACTATTTCTACATCACACTCTAAGAAATGAGCTGGAAATGATGAGCTCTGAAGTTGTAAGTAACAAGCTTCAAAAAAGAAAATATTTTCAAAATCTATAAATATCAAATAGATAATGTAGTATTTGTGGACAAATAATTACATTTGTTTTCCCAAAGATAAAATGCATTGATCTAATTGCTAAGGAAGAAATAATTGTGGTTTTGGATTTTTTTTTCAAGTTGAAAAGGAAAGTAGCAATAGCTCTATATGTACAATTCAAATTTAACTTACAAAAGGTCATAATTTAGCCTACATTTGTGCCTCTAAAATACCACAAGTTTGTCTAAATCGGTGGAAAATTTATCAGAATCACTTAGACAGGAAACTAACATCAAACAGCTTCCTTAGTAGTTCCAAAATAAAGTTAATAGTTTACTTTATTCATCTTAAGTCACAAAAAAAATCGTTTTGAGCATTTCTCAGCTACTCTTACTCATTTGTCTTTATCCTTCAATCCATCTTTAAATCCCATTCGGTATCTATGCTCATTTTTACTGATATGTCTATTTAATACTACTAACAGGCAATCTATCTTTTTTTCTCACAGCAGTTTTCAACTTTTCAACTTGTTATTCTTTTTCAAGATACAAAATAGGTTTTCAGCTGAGGAACACATAACTGGAAGGGATCTACAGGATCAGTCCTGCAAGTAATGTCAGAGAGAACTTTCTTAATTCCTTGACATACCAATCAACTGCCATCTTACTTACCACTATTTTCAATTGGAAGACTGTTGCTGAACTTCATACCACCAGAGAACCAGAGATTTCCTTTTACTTTCAGTCTAGAATTTATTCACCTGTCAAGTGCATCCATTATGTTAACACTGTCCTTGGTCTATTAATAAATATAATTAAATATCTTTTTAACTTTTACTTTATTAAGGTCAACCAGCCAAGCTTTTTTAATCTTTACTCATGTGGTATTTTCTCAGTCTCTGAATAGCAAACATTTTTGGCACTTCCAGTATTCCAGATTGGATGGCACTAGAATCTCTATAATGCTATCTTGTACTTTTTTTTTTTTTACTATATATATACACATACACAACCCCCAAATCTACAAATTTGTTTGTAAAACTGTTTTATAAATTATCTCTTTTCTTAATAGCGAGCAGACTAGCAACAGATTTCAAAACACTAAGAATTACTAACAATTTTATGTCATGCATAAGAATTCATCCTTGTGTTTATTTATTTTCTTGGAACCTACTATTTTTGGGTAAATTGTTAGATTATTTTTTTTTTTGAGCACTCTAGATTGATGGGTTCTATAAGTGGGATAACCTGAAGTATTTTACTTAAAAGTAACTATACTCAATGCCAAAACAATAAATGGCCATTTATAATACCCTAAAAATATATTTTCAGAAGAGAAACACAGAAGGTAGAAGAACACTGCTAGAGAGTAAATGTAAGAAACTGAGCCACTAAAGTCATCCTGCTGAAACCCACTGTCCACAGAACTGAGCAACACTGTGTCACTAAGCAGTTATTGTACTATATAATGAGTATTTAAGAACTCCATGAAACTCCACCTACTTTTTCCTTTGTGGGTTTTTTGGTTTGGTTTGTTTTGCTTTATTTTTTTCCCCAATCAAAGGCAACGTCCAGAAACATTATCAGTACTAAAGAAGCTGTTCATGGCATTTTTTTTACAAAAGTTCCTAACAGACAGTGACTATTTTATTGTTGGATGTATCCTTTATTTTATTAATGATGAGAAGTAATCAATGGAATGCTAAAAATAAACTTGTAAAGAAATCTAGTCTGAAATCTGAATCTGTTGTTTGAAGCAAGTTCAGTGGTCACGGTAACACCAGTTGAAGACTGACTCTTGCCCATCGTGAAATAGGCATGGCTCTTCTAAAAAGGTCACAAATTTTTCAAATATAGGCACCATGTTTCAAATTTTGCACATACAAAATATGTTCATGTCACTCAAATTACACAATGTGGCAGTGTTATAAGTCTGAACATTATTGTCAATTAATCGCAGAGAAAAGAGCCCAAAGCTCATGTAAGACTAATGACTGAGACAAATCCTGAAAAGAGACAAAAAGTATAAAACAACAGTTTTCCTGTTGTATGTGGTTTTGTGTGTGCATGTGTGAGAGTGCATGTAACAAAAAATGTTTTAAGAGTAAGTTCAGACAATAGCCCATCCATTTGTTCTCAGCTTCTTATCCAGTTTCATTGCTAAAGGCTTTGATGTTAACTGCATGTTAAAATGCAAATTCAAATCCCATATAAACCATTACTTCATGTGTTGACTGGTTCAAACCAATCAAAATTGTTCACTGCTGCCGAATGTCTTCCTTTTCATCTACTTGTCAGCCTCTGGGTATGTAGGATACTTGACCATCTCAATCTTCTCCTTAACTTTATAGGACGGATACAGGCCTGTTCTTCCTAATTTCCTATTGATGCCTTTTGAATAACCATCCCAGTGGTTTCCAGCTACTCCAATTATATCTCCAGGTTCCATAGGAATTTCATCAGCAGTTCGTGGATGATGAGCATAAATAGCAATCTGGTTGTGGGCATTCTGTCCCCCAAAGTAGTAGATATCATCCAAAGAATGGAAATAAGCTGAAGCATCTGGATGCAATGTCTGCATAATTTCATAGGCAACTCGACAAACCTTAGAAACAAGAACAGAAGAGAAGTCATAAGTATTGTGTGTGCCTGAAAAATACCACAAAAGTCAGCAGCCAATGTGTAACAATTAAATTTCACAAGAGGATCAAGTTTTGGAATGTCCAGGTCAAAAAAAAAAACAACCAACCAAACAAAAACAAAACCAAGTAAGATGCATATTTACTAACAAGAAGCATACAATTTTGCAGCATCTTAATTAGTACTTTAGTGATCAGATTTGGTAAACTAAGAAATCGATAAATAATTAGAACAGTCTACTTTTCAGTAAAAATTGAGAACATCTATATGAACACTGGCCCTCCTGCTTTTCAAAATTAATTATATGTAGCCAATCAAATGTAAAAGCAAAATCAGGCTGAAGTTAATTATTTCAAAGTATTTGTTGTACTCTATAATATAGAAAAAAAATTATTACCCATACATTGGTAAAAGGTCATTTATTTTATAGCTTCTGTGACTGATTTTGATGTTTTGTTCTCTGCATGTGTGTCCACCCCAGGAGGAGGATACACACACACACTGTGAAAGATTGTAAATCTTGTCAGTAGAAAAGCTTTTTAGTGAGTGTAAATGTTCTGCATGCCTGACAAAAAACATACACCACCTCCTCTCAGTAATTGTTTCCTTTGTAGTGCTAAAGCTGGGTAACTAAACTGTAAGTTGTTGAGGGTAGCAGGCAAAGAATCCACATGCAGAATTATAATTAAAGCCAGCCTCCTATTTTCAATTCATAGATTCACTTGTTTTGCAGCCTGTATACTTAGATACAAAGCAAAATACAAAGATAAGAAGTCCTGGAAGAAGATGAGATTATGAAGAAAAATACATCAGGCAGAGGGAGCTACAATTTCATCTAAATGAAAATAGAGACAAAAAATGTCTCTAAATGTTTTAATGTGCAATCTTAATTCTGCTACTGTGTTATGATTTGTGTAACTACCATATGGCTTTTCCATACATCTCAATGTGATGTTGCTGAAATACCAAGGTATTGTTTTTCCCCTTAACTCTCTACATCACTTGATGGGCCTAATTATTTTAACAGCATTCTAATGAAATATCTATTTGTCAGCTTATATCATTGTTTATTTAGATTTGGTAGCATAAATAAGAATTAATATAGGAGACTTCCTTAAGCACCTGATTCTGTTCACATATACTGTAATTTTCTTTTAATACCTCTGTAATGAACTTTTGACTTCTTTTAGCAGGAAAAAGAAAATGGAAAAAAGTCAACGTATAATTTATTCATGTGCAACTCCAAAATCACACTGGAAATAAATTAGACTAGATTCTTATCCTTACTTTCTCTTCATACAGATTGGACAAAAATGGTCATTAACAGCCTGATTTTGCTTAAGTTTAATGCCAAACTACCAAACTGTTTATTTCATTGATGAAAGGACAGAGATAGTAGTTCAAATGTTAGAGATCAAAAGATTCAATTTTAAATCTACAAAAGAGAAATCTTTCTGAATCTGAACAGTGGGAAAACTGGCATCAGACCTTAGAAAAGTCCAGTATATGAAAATACAGTAGAGATCCATATTGTTGCATCACCAGCAAAACTGGTGCTGAATGATTTTTGAGGAGTTTGAATTATTAAAGCACACGAAATCGTGCAGAATAAACTCAGTAGATGTTTGGACCAAGTTCATAGTCCCAGCTATTGAGAGTAACAGTCTGATACAGGATTTCATAGACTTTAGTAGAATTTTCTGCAACTCTGGAAAACCAAATATGTCATTCAGCAAACACATCTATTGTCAAATGCAGAGAGATGCAGAATGAGACTGGAGCTTAAAGATACCATGAACCTCATAGAGGGTTGTACCAGATGACCTCCAGAGGTCTCCATCAACCTGTATCACCTTAACTATATCAATGTATTTTAACACATATTCTTCTTTCAAAATTACTCCTTCACTTAAAATTCAATTAAAATACCCTGTCCAAGCCATTTGTACCTATATTTAAATGTTTCTTCTATATTTATAACTAGTGTTTTATTTAAAGCAAATGTTTACTACTTTTAACACACAGCTTTCTGAATATAATAGTAGAAAATGTTACAGATTTCTTATTAAGTTTTTATCCAAGATCACATAATTCTTCTTTCAGAATACGAACTGAGTCTACACCAATGCACATGTAGCATTTAAGACACACAGTCCAAGGTCTTGGCTGATAATCAGCTCTTTCACTGTGATATGCGTTCAGTGGACATACTTCAGCTGAAACAAACATAATCATGAAACCAGATGCCCCTTCACAAGCTTTTTCTTAGTGAGGGTTTTTACTTCAGAGTTTATTCATGTCTTGGTGTGAAGTACCCTATATTAATAACTTTCTAAATATGCTACGAAATGTCATTTTCTTCACAGGGTTTGGTGAACAGTAAAAAAACCAAATGTATCCAAAAGCATGACTGGGGGATAAGAGGCTTTTCTATACTTTTTCTGGTTTTGCTGTCTTCTTGCCATGGCAGTGTTGTTAAGAATTCTGGCCATCGAGGTCAATATATCACTGTATTGATCATACATAAGTATTAATATCATGCTTGTTACCTACCCAATTGTCATTACAGTGCAGAATTTACATTTGAGACATTTCTTTTTGAGATAAATTTTAACTTTCAGTTTTTGTCCACTTCCATGTAACATTACAATCATGTGTGATCATAATCTATTGCCACCTACAGTTTAATGCTTTCCTAACCAGAAGTGTCACCTAAGAGCATATATGGCAACAGTAGGTTAAAAACATTGACTCTATTTGATTTCAATCATATTTTGCCATACTTGAATTACATGGATCAGCATATGAGTCACAAAATACTACCTTCTGATCTTTTTTAATCTTAAACCAGCTTTTTAAAACAGCTTTCCGTGATATATGAAACTAACATAACAACATGACATAATAAAGAAGAAAATACAAAAGGATGAAAATTATACGATTCAGTTTTCTAATGGACTCCAACTTGCTTCATCAGACCATTCAAGAAAGGACGCTTGTAGCATATTATTATCTGCAACAAGAAATCTCTATGGATTACAGTGGATTGCACTGCTGCTGGATTACTAAAAATGTAATCGACTGAAGAGAAATTGAATGTTTGCTTTCTTCTTTCTTTTCCATTCCAACAATCAACTAAGGCAACAGCAGACATGTTTGAACTTTAATAGAGTGCAATGATGTCTAGAAATGGATGGACGCAAGTTACATATTAACTTTATGCAAAATTAAGAAGTGTTAAACATGTTTTAAACGATTTTACTTATTTTAAATGCCTTAACTAAGCTGCATAGAAATGGATGGATACAAGTTATACATTAACTTTATGCAAAACAAAGAACTCCTAAACATGTTTAATATAATGCCTTGCTTATTTCAAATGTCTTAATTGAGCCAGTAACTTCAATGAAGGAGAAGTAATCAACCAGTGCTTACAGTCCTCAAAATGCTCACATAGCCTACCAAGCCTTCAATTCTTCCCTGAAATTTTCATGAGAGCACACTGAGAACACGATAACAGGAGCATGAAGAAAACT
The DNA here is from genome assembly GCF_036417535.1 of Chlamydotis macqueenii. NCBI lineage: Eukaryota > Metazoa > Chordata > Aves > Otidiformes > Otididae > Chlamydotis > Chlamydotis macqueenii. Next base: position 44,701,285 of record NC_141560.1, on the reverse strand, counting down.
AAAATTTAGGACTGGTATATATACTCTATACTGTAGTTGTATTGCAGTTTACCTGTGACGAAAATGTACAGACCAGGAAGTCTGCCTGAGACAAAAAGTGAATATCCAGAATAACACCTCTTAGGGAGTTTTCAGTGTATCGGTTATGAAGTCCTGCTGACCAGGATATAGAGTTATCACTGATGAATTCGTAATTTGGATACCTGTGAAAATACAATATGCTGTTAACAGCAAAATCTTTCTCTTTCTTTTTTTTTTAAAGAAGCATCATCTTTGCTGCAGGATAAAGTTGTTAATTTGTTTTAAGTAAGTCTCTGCTTTACAGGGAATAAATTATAATTTTGCTGACCACTCTAGAATGTTACCACTGCCTCCAAACATGGCCTCTCTTTATAAAAAAAAAAAAAAAAAAAAATTAAATAAAAAGATGTTGTAAGTCTGTTTGAGATCTGACACTGTAAAAAAAGTGAAAACATATTAGGACATATATGCCACATTCTGCTAATGCTACTGATTTTAGATTAAATAGACACTTAGCTTTCTCTACTACTAAGCAGAATATGAGATTGTCTCTTTACTAGACTACATTTTGTTTATTACTATACTCTCCATTAGATACTGATTATGACACCGTGGAAGAAAATCAGTCACCTGCAAAAGGGACATACTAAATAAATGAATCTATACTAATAAAAAAAAAAAAAAAAGAAAAAAAAAAAGAAAAAGTCTTTCACAGTTATTAAGGCCCTGTGGAGAACAAATTTTGAAACTTACTAGTCAAAAGGAAATAAAAGAAATTTAGAACTCATGGCAATACACCTTTCTTGACATATTATAAAAAAACAGTAATACTTTAAGTCAAAATATTTTATTTGAAATATAAAACCTTTTTAATATTATTTTAAAAACAAAGTTAAAAGTTTTTAACATGTAACAATGACTTCAAAAGAAAAAATGCTTTTAATAAATGTTGAAAAATATTTATCTTCCTCAAAAAACATTTGTACACCTTTACTGGGGAACTGAAATCTGAAATAAACTGCAAAAAGTAGCACAAATTAATTAAATTTTCAGTCTCCTATCAAAAAAAAAGTTTTATATAAAATATTCTAGATAGATGTAACAATTATAATTACATTGCTGTTACATAATAATTATATTTCAATCATGAAGTGCAACTCTTGTGACTACGCTGCCAACTACAAAATTTCAACTACAGGGCTAATTATAAAAATAATTTAAATAAGATCTATTTTTCAAATTTACAACTTCATAGCAATTATAAGGCAATATATTACATAAGATAGTAAGGCAGCTAATATTACATTTGTAAGAATTAATCATTCTTACACTGTTTAATAAAGAAAATCAGAATATAGGAGCAGGCTGTAATGCTGGAGCAACAATAACTTAGACCTGTAGTCAGATGCTTCAAAGCCTGACAATCCTATGGTGAACATCGCTCAAAATAAGGTTTACACTCACAAGGTTCTTGGAAAGTAACTGAAGTTAGCACGCACTTGTATACAACCAACATAGCATGAGCATACACTCTAGACACACAGTAGACATGATTATGACAACCTCGTATAAGAATATGTTTCATTAATTAAATTTTAATGTTAAAACTATGTGAACACTGTTTTCAAAAGTTAAACGGACAAATATAGTAGTGTTCTGGTTTTGTTAGTGAGGGGGGGCCTAAGGTGGTAGCTTCTGTAGGAAACTGCTAGAAGTTGCTCCCCTTTATTCAGTGGGCTCGGCCTTGGCCAGCAGCGGGTCCGCCCTAGGCCCGGCCGAGTCCCCTGAACAAAGGGGAGCGACTTCTAGGAGTTTCCTACAGAAGCTACCACCTTAGGCTCCCCCTCACTAACAAAACCAGAACAAGTAGGCTTTTCCATCTAACATTCGCTACTACCAAATCAGGAAATTTATCTCAAGAGCAAATCAAAAAGCCTATGCAGAACTTCCACATTTGAGGAAGAATTTAAATTTATCTTTATAGTTATTTTAATAGAATTTTATCTCCCCAAGAGAAATATCTGCTCTAATAAGAAATTATATGTGTATACTAATTTCCCAAAGATAGCATGATAACTTTAAAGGGTGCATCTGATCATGCATGTCATTGGGAAGTTCATATTACATTAAAAACAAGACAAAATAAAACAAACAAATTTTTTTTTTTTAAAAAAAAAAGGAGGAAGAGGTGGTGGAAATATTCATTTGGAGTAACTGATAAGACCTCTTCTGAGAAATTATAGAAGCACATGGATCAAGAAATATTTTTTTTTCAAGGTGAACTCTATCACAATGAGAATTTTCTTTATCTTCTCATGCTTACATTTTTTTTGTCAGTATTTAACCAGCTCTCAAAATACAACACATGACAACACAATATCTGAGATAACATTCTATTTCTGTTTCCATCGTGTGAATCATATTAGTATTAAAAAAAAAAAATGTACAGACCAAACAGAAATATGTCACACACTACTGTGAAAACTAGCTGAGGAACAGAGATGGGCATCAGCCTTACTTCAGCAACACAACTCCGAGAGGAGTAACATGAAGAACACTTAACAGACGATGTCATTTCTAGGGACAGTGAACATAGTAAAGATAGTCGCATGCCGCTTTGCAAGTTCTAGGTATCAGGAAGACTGCTAAAATTAATTATTTCCTTCAAACTTCAAAAATCAGAATCCACATGTTGAGTAGAGTCAAAAGAACCTTTCTTGAAGAATCTGATTTCTTATTAGCAAAAGATCAGTCTAAACTTAACGAAGGAAGCACACGCACACAAAAGGTGTCATATAGGTACCTCATAAAAAGTGATAAAAATCAGAATTGTTTACACATAATCTTATGCATACATTTAAAAATTTTCTCCTTCCTCACGTTATTCTGGAAACAGTCTTGGAGATGCATTTAAATCTGGTCTTCAATTTCATTTTGTAAAGTTGATCCAATTTCACCCAACCAAGAGTTTTCAGAACCCATTTCTTCAAATCAGTGATCCAAGCTTAGCATTTATCTACTCACATATTCAAGTTTTCAAACATCACTTTTATGTTGTCTCACACACACAATGCTGTATTTATGCTTGTTTCTTTTAAACACCCTAAACTGTGAGTACAATAGGAGCCATACTCAGTGTGACCAAAGAATCTTCTAGTCCACCATCCTGTCTCCGACACAGGCTGAAAGCAAAGCATAAAGAAAAATACAGTAAAAGGCCAAGCCTATACTCCTCTCAAGCTTCGCCATTTGTGGCCCATTGACTTCCTGCATCAGGTGAAGTTTAATTCTCCTTCCCACTCACTACAGCGCTTTAGATTCTATTTAAAGCTATTCTTATCATGAGTCCAAAGAATAAAGGAAATTAACCTTCTAAAGCTCTACAGTTAGCTCTTGCTTCTTTCTATTCCGTTTTCCATCTCTATTTATATTATGATTAATGTAATACTTACATTGTAAGCTTTTGGGGAATTTTTTTTCTTTTTAAGCAGAACTTGGGCACAATCCTATTACTAGGATTCCTGAATGTGTGGTAAATGAATAATAAATAAGATTATGTCATATTCTTACTAACAGAATCACCCAAATAAAGTATTTTGTAGGATCCCTCCCAGCTTGCCAAAGAAATTACCCACACGTTCTCTTCTCTATAACAGGAAAGGACCAAACTGTGAAGATAAAACCAAAGAATGAAAACTGGCATAATACTGTTTTCTTTGTATTGGACTACATGTATGTAGTATGTCTCTTCCACATATCTAAAAGTAATATCTAATTCTTCTAAAGCTATCTAATAGATTCTTGAAACCTACATACAGGCAAGGAAAGATTTCCCCCCACCCCAGGAAAAGAAGAAATGAGAAGAAGGTGGGGAAGAGACAGTTTAAAATCTTTCCTTTCTCCGCCTACCAGCCTCAGATAAGGACAGAAATGAAGTAGAGTTACGAGGCTATTTTCAACTGGTTTCAGAAGCTGATCAACCAGTTGTGTAACTACAGCCTATCACTATGCTATGCAGCAGGTGCAAACCAAGGCGAGTCCCAGGCTCCTGTTCTCAATTCGCTAGAACTCAGAAAGTGTCTAAAACAGGCAACGCAGGCTTTCTTTCCTCTGAGAGGAGAGTGTGAGCATATGTGTAAACAGACAGAGCAAGAAATAATGTGTTTGCTCAGGTCTTGCTCTAAAAAGAATTTAAAAATGTTTGAGCTGTTCATCAGACTCAAGAATTTTGAAGCACTACTGAATTCGATAGATCAGGCACACTATGACTCAGGGGCAGGGAGGATTGCAATAGCTAAACTACAGATAGTACACAGGGAGAAGAGACATTAACCTGCTATTGTGGAAGTGAATAAACAGGGAAATAAGGTGAGGGCAGAAGCTTTCTTAAGTGCTGGAAAAAAAAACAAACTACTTATAAAGGAGGCAAATTACTGCAAAAAAATGAAAAAGCAAAATACAAATGACTTTACAGGTAAACATCCTGAAAGGAAGAATGTAATTTGTTGAATTTTAGTGCTTACATATATGAGAAAGAGACCAAAATAGTTTCATACATCAATCAGAAAGGTATTAAATATGTTTTCTTAAGAATTTATGAGCATGTTCAGCTGCATTATTTTGAATACCTTAAAGAGAAAAGATGCTGTAAATAATATTATAGACTAGAAATACATATACTAGAAATTCAGAAGTTTGTGTTTGAAAACTATTAAATTAGCCAAAGAACAAGGAATTTACACCATCCCTAACATATCACTTATCTAAGACAAATACCACGACCTCTGCTTACCAGAAGTTGTCAAGTGTTTTAATCTCATAATTATCAGAGCTGTTGAACTCTCAACCATGCTCCTCTCTAATCATGTTCTATATTATCCTAATTCTGAAAACATATAACTTATTTCATTTGGAAACCAAAACAAAACAAAACCCCTCTACAAACTCATAGTACTGCCTTCACTATCTTTACTCCTGTACCTCCAGTTGGTAGACATCTGACTGCAACAGCAGTTTCTGAAATTTAATTCAAAATATTTCCATTTTCACAACTATGAATAGTTTGAAATACTTCTCTTAATAGAAACAACAGGCCTATTCAGGAATGTTGGCTAAATTTTCATTATTTAAATGCCAATCACTCTCATGTAAAGTGTGATATAATATCTAGTATTTACTAATATTACTGCACCCAATAATGAATGCAATATAAGCTACTGCAGTATAATATGACAGCTGTTTCCAACAAAGCTTTGTAGTTAATGTGTCTAGACCCTTTTTGTCAGAAGTGTAAACTAATTTGTAGTTTTCTTTACAAGAACAGGAAGAACAGGTTATTTATTCTCAAAACCTGGCCTTAACCTGCCTTCAGATGCCCTTAAATGCTGAAACATCAAATTGCATCCTGCCTTCTATGAAATGACAGCAAGTTTCAAAATGCCTTCTACTCAATTGCAAGCAACAGTAGGGTGCATGCAACTTAGGAAATCATGTTTCAGTGCAAACTATGACGTGAAAACTCAGCAGCAACATGTAAAAAAATCCTTCACTACTTACAGATTCTATGGCTTTGATTAAGAAAATGTACAAAATAAATGCTGTACTAATGAGCTGTATCTTATAATATGTCAATAAAAGTATGATTGGGAATGGACCTTGAACTGAGACAGAAACTGCAATACTTAATGCAATTAAATATTGTTTTACTGAGCAAGTCACAATTCTACTATTAGTTCTTGTTGCTATTGAAAACTTAGGACAATATGTTTACATAGGTAGTGTATCTCATTATTATTCACAAAGCTAAAGTATACAGTGCTAAGGATTGAAAGTTGAACACAAATAAAGAAAAAATCCATAATTAAAGTTGTTACAGTAATATTGAATTCTGTTATGTCACAAACAGTAATTAAAGCTATTTCGGACAATGTAATGAATTAAATATTATAACCTCAATTTTATATTACCTGTCTTTTCATTGCTCAGATTTGCACTTTAAATGTTATGTTATCATAATTGTTTCTGCTACTGTTTTTGTATACATATACAAAAAAAAGAAGGATTAGATTGCCATCATCTGGAGTTGTGTATGTTCATTTAGTTTTTTCAAAACTCCATAATTTTAAACAGCAACCCTTTATAGATATGAAAGAAAAATAGAAATAGCACAATTGAAATACACAAGTTTGCAAAGCTGTAGAAAATACCTCTACTATCAAATTACATTTCCTGCTTACCTTGTATATGCCAAAACAAATTTATAATCCAATATGTTATCTTATACATTTTTCCAGGCATGTCTACCATGAATAAAACAGTTCAAAAATTTGCCATTTTTGAGTTATCTGGATTTTTAAAAGTATTAATTTCTTTGCTTAGATGAAAAAAAAAAATGTATTCTTCTGCTCAAGGGAGATAAAATTTTTGAAATAGAAATAGGTGCTATTCAGTAGACAAATAAATAAATAGTACTTGAAAGAAAAACATGCTAGCCAGTACTCGGTAACAAATATATTAAATGCAATGCATATGAAATACTTATCCAAGTTTCCATAGTCACAGCAATAAGCATTTATGAACTTGTTCATACACCATAAACACCACAATCCAAGAAAGACACAGTTAAATATGGAATATTATTCTTCCATATGCATCTGCTTTCTTTTACTGAACAGAAGGTGACAACTTGCAAAACATGTAACTTAACAATGAGTCTTCACAGGAAAATACAGGCCATGTTAGGAGTAAATGGATGCATACTGTGCATTTCCAGGTTTGAACCCAGTTATATTTTCTATTACAAGCTGAAGTACCCTATAGCTAGGGGTAGGTTCTTACACTGACGTTCTGGAGAGCTAGAAGGGAAAAAGAGTAAAAAAGTGGTAATGTTACAGATCAAGAATCCCACATATATTGAAGGACAAACTTCAAAATTACTCAACATGTAGGGTGAAAGTCTTCGAAGTTGTCAGTGTAGAAACCTTTCTGAAACACTCAACAGAAGTTTTTCAACCAACTTAAAACAATTCCTCTGGCAACTACTCACAGAAAGGTATTGTTTGGACAGGTGAAACATCTTAATACATTAAATAGTTTTTACAATATTTCTGAAGTTTCTTTTTAATATGTACATTCTAGAAGAAGTTTGGTGTATTTATTATTTATATTTTTAGTTCCCTTTTACAGTTTTTTGGTTTGTTTTTTTTTTTTTAAAGTAGGTACAGGTATCTTGTTCAACTCTTCTAAATTTTTAACATGAAGCTTTAAAAAGCATACTCAGGGAAAAAAAACATCATTCAAAAAAGAGAACGTCTGAAAGAAAAATCAAAATCATTGGAAACTGAAATGCAATCTTAACTGTATAAATGATAACAAAATAAATGATACTAAAATTTGTGCCAACAATAGCCAGAAATTATAAAGCTAACCAGAAAGAAGAAACTGTAATATAAATATAATTCTTCTTACTTGGATTTTGCCTCTTGCAACAATGAAGGGTCATCTGTAGCCAAATACACTCTTTTTTTATCAACAGGCATTCTGCGAGCAAGAAGTTCAAACCTCTCTTCAACATGTACCATATATTCTTCGATGGGATGAAATGCTGCCTCTGTTCCTACTTTGTCAGTCCTTCGGACATGAACACTGGAAAAAGGCAGAAACTAGGAATTCAATTTATAAATAGAATACATACTTTAGCAACTGAAAATTTAACTCTAAATTTCATGCCTGCACTTTTAGAACGCCTATTAAATACATAAAACAAGGAAGGATTAAAACTCATTGATGTCCATCAAGATACACTAACAACATGAAGTTAGCTGTCAGTCTGTTCTTGAAAGCAATATAATAATCTTGCAAGGAAGGCAAAGGACAACCAAAAAAAAAAAAAAATTGAGGAGATTTGATTGTAGCATACAAGGAGATTTGATTATAGCACATAAGGTATTCCTTTGGTGCAGAAGGTTAAGTTATTTGGTGTAGTTAGACAATCCTGTATGAATACAGTTCAAAACCAAAATAGGAATATTCACACCATAGATATATTGAGGGATTAACTACAATGCAGAGTTTGAGTGAAGGTAGTTAAAAATGCATCTTTCCCATCTGCTTGAAACCTAACAACTCTTCAGATCCACCAGTGGTGAAGCGGTCTACCAACTCAATGGTCAACAGCCAACTAACATTTAGGCAGACCTACTGTGTACTGGCAAAGGAAGAAATATTTACAGACTCTAGTACAGTGGCAGCAAATTTTTTCATGTTACATGACAGTAAAACCTTTCTTCCACAAGCTGCTCTTTATTGCCCATAGATGCTTTCCTTCCTTCTCCCCACATCTCCCCATACAGACCTTTCCAATTCATGGTTACTGCTAAGAAACAACAATAGTGAGAACATCAGCAGCAAAGGCAAAGGCACATACCATGTTGAGGTGTAGCCAACAACAAAATTAATTGTGGATTGTGGCATGTGGAGGAGGCTGAGGAGAGACCCTCATTGCTCTCTACAACTACCTGAAAAGAGGTTGTAGGGAGGTGGGTGTTGGTCTCTTCTCCCAAATAACTTGTAATAGGACAAGAGGAAATGGCCTCAAGTTGCAGCAGGGAAGGTTTAGGTTGGATATTAGGAAATGCTTCTTTACTGAAAGAGTGGTCAGGCACTGGAACAGGCTGCCCAAGGAAGTGGTGGAGTCACCATCTCTGGAGGTGTTCAAGAACGTGTAGACGTGGCACTTCAGGACATGATTTAGTAAGCATGCTGGTGTTAGGCTGATGGTTGGACTTGATGATCTTGGAGGTCTTTTCCAGCCTTAAAGATTCTATGTAAAATGTAGGCTTAGCCTTTTCTCCTTAAATGTAAAGGCTATAGGCACTTGAAAAGATGACTCAGACAGAAAAGTGTCTGGAATACAAGCTGTAAGGCAATTATATGAATAAAATTCTGGTTTACATTACTAGATATGGAAGGACATACAAAAAAACCTTTCTACTGAGCCACCTTTAATGTATCAGTCCAACTATAGGTAGGCCAGTATAGAATCATAGAATCGTTAAGGTTGGAAGGGACCTTTAAAGGTCATCTAGTCCAACCCCCCTGCAAGGGGGGGTTGTATTACAAGTATGCTGAAGAAGTACTTGTAATCAACTTGTATTATGCACAGTTGAAAAACAATAGTTTCATCTAGAAAGCACCCTCTCTCCCCACAAAATGCTTAAGGCTGTTGCATAACTATGATAAACAAGAACAGGAATCATTATATACACATATTCAAGCATAGACAGTTAAAAAAAAAAAACACCCTTAATACTCACCCGATTACTGGATGTTTGAAACCAAGTTTCCTTGTTGCTTCCTCTATTTCTTTTTCTAACCAAGGCTGTGGACGAATCAAGTATTTCACAAACTGTGAGACCCACCACACTGCAGGATCCCCATGTACACGAATTAGCCTATCAGCCAGGTCTTCAGGGATAGCCAGCGGTAAATAAGGTGGCCGCGGGTGTAAGCTGTCAACAATGGGAAGTTCCACCACCTGAACATCCTTATCATTAGCCTCACCTGTTTTAAAATACATACTAGCATGAGTCAAATAGTTTACTTTATTAATAAAGCTTTACAATTGGCAACTAACATCCCAAACATAGCAGCTAAACCGTATCTTCAACTTCAAAAAGACTACCTAATCCTTGATCTACTTTTTCAAAATAGCATCAAAAAATTAATAAAAACCATAGTTTAAACTAGATTTATGTATGAATTGCATCTAAGAATCCACTCTAGTAGAACAAAGGTGAAGGTCCTTGAATTCTTAGCAGCTGGTAGTTAATACAATATAAAAAGCATTCCTGTATATAAAAAGGTATAAATATATAAACAACTACATCAAGTACTTGGCTTACTTGGACAGACTTGTTATCTAAAATGCTTAAAATTCAGTTACTTTTTAAAAAAAATAAACTAATTAGTATTTTACAGCATAAGAAAATGTTTAAAAAATAACTATACAGCGCCCTGTTGCTCTTTTGAATACATTTTATTGCAGTAAATCTCAGCATTTCAGACATGATTAGAACTACTGAATTAGCTACTCTACTGACAGAAGGGGAGGAAAGACAGAAAGAGAGACAATTCCTGTCCTGAAGAACTTAAACTATGAAGTTAAGTAGTAAAATAAATAGATCAAAGAAAACAGCCAACTACTATACAAGCATGTCATTTACCTACAGGTAATAATTTGTTATCTTTTAAATACTAAATAAAGTAGAATATACAGATGGTTTAGACTGGTCTCTCAATCAAGGCTCAATAGCCACTAAACATTTTTGAGAGTTTTTACTAATTACATGAATATAAGTGCCTATGTAATTGGTAAGTCAAAGCTATTTCCCTGTACTGAAACTAATTATAATACAAAGCATTACATTTTTGGAACACTGAACATTTCAGGTAAGATTTATAATGTGCTCAATTCTTCCAAAAGAATATTTTCAGTGTCTGCAGTGTTTACGAGCAAAGATGTCTAGTTCTCCATTTAGTGTTCACCAGCCAGAAAACTGTTTTAAATATAAGTAAATTGAACTAATAACTGTTGATGACCAAGTAAAGCTAATGGTTGAAAAAATCAATTCAGTGCAAGGATAAACTCTTATTTTAAGAACAGCTAAAAATCCCTAAGGCTAGAACACTTCTGCATACACTAAAAATAATTTCAGTATGTTTGTGACAAAGTCCTAGAAATAAGACAATTGCATGATTAAGTCATACATTGGCAGAATGCTACATTAATACCAGTGAGTCTATTGAAACTAGTCAAAATTCAGCAGTAGCTCTCTAGGACATGGTTATTTAAATAAGAAAACTTTGTTATTATCAGGTATATTTTCAATTAATTTTTAATAGATTTGAAAATCTGTCATCTTACTTGTATCTATATGTTAATATTTCATCACTGCGCTGTATAACACCACTGTAAAGGGATCTTTTAGAATTTCCCATAGAATATGTACTGCAGGTACGGATGATACTTTTTAATTCAAGAAGCTAATTCATATTTTTACCATGTATTATATCACACTTACATGAAAAGATTTACTAAAAGTTCATAAATTTAGTAAAAGTATTGAGCATTTAAGTTTTCTTATAGTAAGATGGATAGTATTTTATCACTATGTCTTCAGAAAGCTGCAATAAAGAAAAGCAGCCTGAGGCCAGGGAAGTGCTAAATCTGGTGCAGATGTCAAGTATTAGTCAGAGGTTTAGACAAGAAACTTTTAGCTTGGGAATGGTATGAAAGGACACTTGAGTTTCCATCCTTTTTATCCTTTCTCCCTCAACTGAGAGTAGGGGAAGGAACAGGGTGGAAAAAGAAGCAATAGCAATCTTAGCCAAGAGAAGAAAGAAAATACTCATCTTAAGTTAGAGAAGGAAATTCCCTGCAACACTTTTGAGGAGAAAAATCACAGGTGCTAAGAGGCATACAAAAGAGTGAATTTTTATTAAGTATGGTATCACTGACAAGTTTTTAAACTTCATTCTATCACTGAAAAAATTGTTGTGCAAAAGACAGACATCTGGTAAGTCTTGTTATTGATAAAACTGATTGAGTAATCTGACCCATTGTTTGGCATTCTGACCCTGAAAAGCACAAATACATTGTTCTATACTGTTCAAAGGATAAGAATGTGCTTCTAAAAATTTCCACAGGCTGTCTTAAGGTTTGTGAAGAAAACAAGATTGCCCAGCAATAACTAGGAAAGCTCTCAACATATGGCAAACTAGATTAAAATATACCAAAATCACAAGAATACCGAAGACAACTGTGAAAAAAACCCCAGATTTCAGCTTTCAACTGTACGTGTTATGTTGTTTGAATAGTAATGAAGTTCCAAAAGACTTGCTACGAATCAAAATCATAAACAAACAAAATGTATTTCATTACAGCAAAACAAACAATTTGGTTGTGCAAAATTAACTACTAGGTCAAGTGTTAATGAGTGCACTTCGAGGTACAGAAAACTACTTTTTGAGAAGGAACTGAAAATGTCATATGGTTATTTCACAAAAAAAAAGATTAAGAGTTCGTTATTTTGCAAAACTACATAATGAGACCCAACAAGGGAACTCTCACTGAAAGTATGAGTAACAAATGGGAAGTCATAAAATGAAATATTCACAAATACAGATCAAAGAATGTGTTGCTATTATAATTAGAAATTTTGAAATGGTTACAGAAGCCCATCATGCCTCAGGACTTTTGCCAGTTACTAACTGTTGATAAAATAATTCTGACACACTGTCCTGGTTTTGGCTGGGATGGAGCCAACTTTCTTCTCAGTAACTGCTATGTTTTGGATTTAGTATGGGATTTGGTGTGTGAAGAATGTTAATTATACACTGATGTTATGAGTTGTTGCTAAAGAGACCAAGGACACTGTCCGGCTTTCCAAGTCTCACTAATGTGCAGGTGCAGGAAACTGGGAGGTGTATAGCCAGTACAGTTGACCCAAACTGGCCAAAGACAGCATTCCATGACATAAACTTCATGCTCAGTATGTGGGGATTGGCCAGGGAGCAGCTCGCTCTCACTCCTTTCCTTGCTGCTTGGTTTTATTTCCGTGATTGCTGCTTGAGTCGGGCTATACCAATCACTGGGATGTCAAGTAGTGAGAAATTGTGTATCGTTCATTTTGTATATTTTAGTACTTACTATTGTCATCTTCCTTTGCTATTCTAGTAATCATCTCAACCCATGAGTTCTCCTTTCATCCCAATTCTCTCCCCATTCCTGCTGGGGAGGGGGAGAGTAAGCGAACAGCTACATGGTATGAGATTGCTGACTAGGACTAAACCACAACACACACACAGTGTTGTATTGAGAAAATGTATGTAAATGTTTTTTTAAAAAATAATTTAAAATCAAATAATCATTATGGTCATCACTATTTTCAACAATGTTCTATTTTGTTAATGGTTTACATAAAATTAGAGGTAGACAAGGTGCATAAGTCTACTTAGTTAAAACATACAAAATTTTAATAAAGCACAGCCATTTGACATCACTGATTAGAATATCTATGTAATCAACAAATCAAATTGTTCGCAGAATAATTCTACAAAACTTTTTGACAACCTTCTAGTTTTTATTAGCTTTATTATAATTCTGAAAAATTAAAAAAAAACTTCCTACTAGTCTTCACTCACTTTTAAAAGTATGAGAAGGCAGAGGCAGTAAAAGGAAAGCTTACAGCAACTATTTCCTTTTGTCCTCGACAAAACCAGCAAGAAGTAACTCTTTAGTAACCTGAAGGAGTAAACAACTCTCTGTAAAAGCCATATAGGTAAGTGGCAGACTTCTTACCCTACTGATCGCTTCCCTCCCCACCCCCCGCCCCGCCAGTGTTCATTGAAAGATTCCCAACAGGCAATGACGTTGTCCTATTTTCAACAGGCATAGTTTTAAAAACTTTCATGGAAATTTTGGATAGCAGGATATTGGTTTAGTTTACTCAGAAATAAGCTGCAATGAAAATAATTTATATAGCAGATAATAAAATCTCAGTCAGATTGACAGGCAAGCACATACATTACAAAAACATTAAGTCACATTCTTGATGGATATTAATTCTAGCTGTTCAACTGAAGATGGGTTAAAACTACAGAAGGATCTTTTTATTCACTCATTTCTTCAGTTTTTAGCTACATATTCTCTAAATTTTAAAATACTTCAGTTCTTTCACTTCCCAGCTGTAATTTGTTAAATAATAGATAAGCCATAAAAGGTAACAATCCATACTAATGCTTATATCTTTTTCTCATGTTAGTAATTCAAATCACAGTATCATCATGTCAATCAAGTTCAAATCCCAGCTCAGTGCAGGTCCAACTTTGACATTTGATCACAGAATGATAGAATCATTTACATTGACAGATACCTCTAAAGTTGTTATAGGTTATTTATATTTCAGCAATACTTTAAGCTACTTCTTCCAATGTGATTTATTTTGCTTTTACAATTGCCAAAATTTGCCTCTGCAATTTTATTTATAGCTTGTGTAACTTTTCATACAATTCCAAGTGCAATTTCTCATTTTGTATCAACCTAAATAATTTTTCTCCAAACTTCTGCACTTAATCAATTTTTCCTTCACTGAGTAATCAAAAGATCAAGTGTTTTGGTAACAGTCATAAAGTACTGCAATATTTCTAACAATCACTCTTTTATCACAACAACACAGTCTGGAGGAAAATCACAGACTTTTAAAGAAACAGATTATTATTTAGATGACCTACGCCAGTCACACCACCTAGATCTTACTTATCATTTTTTTGGATATGTTCATCACTAATAGATCAGTAATACAGTTTGAATTTCCAGGATTACTTTCTAAATACTGAAATGAGCTGTGTCTGTTACAAAAAGCACAACTTTGTTGCCCTGCAGTATCCCAGTGTGCCTTAATCACTTTATAGCTCACAGGACTTACGTAATTTTTCGTGATTCGGCATAACCTCATTGTCTGTCTGCTTTCAAATTGAGTCTTTGTCCTCCTAATTTAAAGCCCATTTAGAGACTTCTGCTATTTGTATCTTTCATATCAACTTATTTGAAACCTGAAAAATGTTGGTGGTTTGCCTCAAAATTACCTTTGGAATTTTGTCATTTTACCTTACACCTTACTTCTGCCACCTGACCATTGGCTCAGACCTGCACTTGGATGGGCATCTTTATTGGGTGCTCATTACTTTGAACAGCAAAATGTCAGCTTCGTTTCAAGCAGCAATCAATATTATTAGTTAATATTAACTGAAAACCTGTTTGAGCACTTTATTCTTTCTATTATTTCAAAATTCATTATCTGATTTCAAAGTGTTCTTTCAAGAAGTTGTCCTTAAAAGTATGCCAAGGAACACTGTGCTAAGGACATTCCAGTTGTGTAAATGAGAACTCCAATTTAATTTCAGTTTATGAATAAACTCAAGTGAAAATTGAACAGCTTCATTGCTTTTCTATTACTGTAATATAGACTTATTTAAGTGATATCAACTTACATAGACTAATCACAGCTCTACCTAACTAAACTCTACAGCCTGAAAGACTTACTCCCCAAATTTGAAACCTCACCCAAACTGAGTGAACACTTCTAAATTTAGTCGCACAAGGCATGTCAGAGTGCTAGGAATGCTGTTAGATTAGCATCGGATATGGTGAGAGAGACTGGTCTGAATCCTCACAAGGCTCCTCGTTGTCTTGCTGTCTACTGTTATGTATTGCAGAAACAGCAGGTTCATGGTTCATCAACTTAAATGATATTTTAATGCTTTCCTTTGCAAAGCAAACAAAATGAAAAATGGAAACTGTGTAAAGTTGTGGTGTGTTACAATATTTATGAATTGTGAACTAGTTCAGAAGAAAGAAAAAGTATGCTTTTATCTGTTCTGTGCTGCAGACTACATTTCCTACAACTATCTTTTGGGCACCTCCAAACATTATTAGTCATCTAATAAGAATTCTATGCCATAGTTGAATTATAAAATGGAATTAAAACATGATAAAGAACCCTATTTTTCTTTTAAAGTAGTCAATGTAAAATGTAAATTGTATATCTATGTGTTTTTTCTCCAAGATTTTGCTTTTTACATTTTTAATACAAAGTTTAACTTGGTTTCTGATTACTTTTTCACTAGTGTTCCACTTTTTTTTTTTTTTAAATCATCCTTTACCTAATCAAACCTTTTAAGGCAGGCAGGTATTGAATGAATTTGTTGCAATTCTGTTTGAAAGAAACTGAAAATACAGTCCTTTTTTTTTTTCCAGGTTCATGCCACATGGGTAGTATCATCCCACTTGTCAACCCAAGAGGATGATTCTTGGTAGCTTCAGAAGAGAATGAACTAAAATGCTTTCAAACATACAAACAGGTCTTCTACTACTTTTCTCAACCCAGCACTCCCAAGGCTTTTTTCCTGCATCCTTTCTTCTCCTGTCTTCCATAATTCTTGCAACTATCCTCACATATTCTTACCACTCTCTGTACTGTTTGCCTGTTGGAAAACTACATTCGTGATCAGTCACTGCTTCTCACTTGCTAGTAGGCCTGAATATTGACTTACAACAGCTGTATACACATACCAAGGCTACATATTTTGAGAACTTTTGAGAGACCTTAACAAGACCTATTTCTTTTGGTCAAATTTAGCCAAAATTCATCCAATATTCAGAACTTGTATTAAGTTAGGATTAAAAAAGGAGCAGATAGAAAGGCACTTGTCACATCACTTGGAGAAAACATTAAAAAGTAAAGATTTTTACCTTCCTCTATTGTTTAGATACTCAGCATGCCAGCTGGAAAATTTACAGATGAAGTGTGTGATTGCACAAATTGACTTCATATAACAGTCAGTGAAGGCATTTTCAGACTGTCAAACTAAATAGAAATCAAGAAGCTTACTAGTAATTTGTTTTTTCCTTTTATCTTCATATATTCAGACTGCTTTTGAACAATACCCCATTTCATCTAAACAGTCTATATAAAAGGAGTACCTGTCTAAGAAAAGTTCCACCTCTCTGGCTACTAGGAAATACCATAAAATGTATTTGCAAAGAGAAATACACTTCTATAAATGCAAAGGGTTTTTGTCATGTTATCTAGGTTTAGTCATTCATGGAAACAGTAGTCAGAGCTGATGATTTAAAAGAAAGATCTTATGTAAGCATAGCTGAAATAACTTTGAAAAACACATAAAAAAGATCTTTACAGTAATAATGAAGAAAAAACTAATTTTAGATTTCATTTGAAACAATTCCATTGAAGCTTATTCTGTATTTCAGTCCAATATATCGGACTGAAATACAGAATATATTCGTATATACCTGAAAATAATTCAAAATACTTGCATTGAATATTAGGTTGTCTTTTCTGGAATAGAAGATAAACAGCTTGCTTTTAGAATAATCCTTCAACAGCTGCAGGGACTGATCTCTGGCTAATTGCACATATGTATAAGCCTGTAACAAGTCTATATAAGCATGTACAAAACAAGACAAACTCAAAATGATATTTTAGAAGACCTAAAAGTTTCCAACAGGTCATGAGAACAGAGCTTAATATTTGGAGTTGGCTGTCCAGGTATCTAGTGGAGAAGGGCTCCCAGCTTAGACAAGACATTTACTGTCTTTTTGAGATAGCGGTTTATAACTTGAGCTCCCAATCTTGTCTTGTCCTAATTTGAACACTTAGAAGACTCTTCTTTCAATGAATAGTAAAAATACCTTCATATGCAAGTCCAGATGGAACACAACTCTCAAGGTGCACATCGACAAAAAGACATTTTAGTTAGCCATAAATAAAACAGCAGAGAATAAAACTGCTATGCTGTTGGAAATTCATAGCAGTGAGGTGCACTCCACCCTAGCAGTGCATCTGAAGAAACGAAGAGAAACAGGGACGCATTCTACTTCATATGGTCTACTAACATAAAAGGGGGGAAAAAACAAGAGTGTAACCCTGCAACAATGGAAAAGGAAATTTTTCTGGTATTCAGGCATAGCATATATGCACATGTTCAAGTGGTCTATCATCTGAAGACAGAATTTTGTATTTTCCAAAGAAAATAAGGGGAAAATGCAATGGAAGAATCAATAAAAAAACAAGGTAACGTGCATATAATTATAAAAGTTTTCTCCATGAGTAGTACTGTAATAAAGTATTATTAATTTCCATACTATTAGAAACTTTAAAACACTACTGTTTCTTATAGGAGTTAAGTGCAAAGCAAAATATCTGTGCTTTTGAGTTTTGTCCCAGAATTTATGTAATAGTAGATTAAGGAAAACAGGTTCTAATGATTTCTCTACAAAACGTGTTAGATGGCATTCACGGATATGCAATACCAAAAATATGAGATTATAGCAAATGTCTTTTTCTTGGAATATTAAATATCTATTGGTTCATATGAAATGTTAACAAAATAAATGTGTCTTCCAATGTAGGCAGAAGAATAATGTAATAAAATGCAGGTTTTCAGATTTCGTATCTGCTCACAACACCAGGAAGAAATCAGTTGGCTGAGGGCAGAAAGACTGAAAAACAAAAATATAAAATGCAAGAAATTATTTTTGCCTTAGAATTCTTGGTACAACTTTCAGTTATTTTACATGGTAGAAAAAAAAAACTGTATTCACTACCAGTTGCCTACTTAGTTGATTCTTCATTTCTAACAAAATATATAGTAATAAAAGCATCTTTTCAACATGACATTCTGAAATCTATACAAGACACAGATCTTGAGGAATTAGCTGACATTTTTCGGTTGTTTTTTATTCATTACTCAAATGCAAATAGACAAGAACCCTTTATGATCTGGCAAAGTTATACTGAAATGAATGAAACGTCCAGCCTTAAACTACAGCCTCTCTATACAGAATTAATAGTATCTGCATTAATAGAAAGGATGATCCCATATTAAATAATACATTTCCAAGTATCAGAGTGATAGCCCACAGTGCTGGAGGTGCTCTGGAATCCCTTCCACCCAGAAACAGTGGAAACCATTTTCAAGACACAGGAAGGGTTTGGATGAAATGCTTCACTACTTCAATTCGACCCAACAGTTGGCAGTTCAGATTACCCTTGTTTAAAGATTACTTACAGTAAGTAATAGTACTTAACCATAACATTGTTGACATTGTAATGACTAGTGTAATGCATTAGAAAGTAATTCAAAACTTGAATGCAGGTGGTAATTGCCCCAAAATCTGAGAATGCTTCAAGTTAGGACTGAAATTTATGCCGCCAAACAAAGGATTCAGAACCACATTTGAAACTTTGTAAAGATTGCTTAAGACCTCACACAATTTTGAGGTAAATTTACTCTCAAGCACATCTGAGCACAAAACACACTTGTATTCTTCCCTACTGCACACACCACAGTACAACTTTTCAAGTACAGAATGGTTACCTTAAATGCAGTAAACTCTAATATTAGGCCAATTTGTAGCTTTTTGCTTATGGAACAATTCTAAAAACAGAGACAGTTAAGCAAAAACTTTCACAGTTTGTAATGGAAACCTACCATTTGTTTACCAATCTATGATCTATCATCCATTATTTAATGCTCGTGAGAAAAGTTTGCAATTAATCGCTAACCTATGAGTGCTAATTTTGCTATTATATTGGGGTAACATCAATCTTTCAGGAAAATGGGAAAGCCATGCGTCAAAAGGTAATATCTCATATGAGCAGCATAAGATATGTGATCAAATGTGTGATCAGTTTTTGCTACCACCGCAGAGAACAGTCAAGAGTCCTTTTTTCTCCCCTTCGTGCACTCCTTAGATTTCCAAGTGTACTTGGAAAATAACAGCAGTGCTTCAACTTCCCATAATCAAGAAATGTAGGAAAATAAGTCCTATTTTGAAAATAATTATTTCAGTTGACACATTTATTAATGAATAAAAATCCCTTGTTCTATGTTACCTTCATTCACTTCAACATACTTAAATAATTATCATTGAACAATGCTCCTGCCCCTGCATGGAACTACTATCAGTGTCAATCCCATTTTATACAGACATCAAATCTTAATCTAAATTAACAATGACAGAAGGAGAACTCATTGTAAAAAATCTCAAATTTTTGCTCCTTGAACATTATTGGATAAGTAATGCAATTACATATATGAAACATTAAAGAAATATATACATTCTTTCTTCTGCAACTAGAAAACTTACTTAACAATGGCTGTATTTAAAAGCAATGTATTCCCTATTTATCTCTCATTCTGCTAAAAAATGCTGCTGACTTGGAAAACAACCTTTAAGAACACTATTCCTTTATCAAGGACAGATTTAATATAATTCCTCATACGATTGAGAGAACCAATAGTATGCTTAGCCTATATAAATGGCTTAATCAGAATCAACATTCAATATTGGGGACTTGATTGACTGTAGTGTGAAAAAGCACATAAATTTATTTTATTAAGAACTTATTAAAAGCAAATGGATTTAGTTTAGTATGGCAGATCTGGGACTGCACAAGTGAACTTTGTGTCACAAGTTATAAGACAATGTTAGAAGTACTGCTACCAAAAAAAAAACAAAACAAACCACCACAACAACAACCAAATAAACCCAAAACCAAAGAAACCTAAACCTACTGAAAGACCAAAGGCAAACATTCTTCTTTGGAAAAACAAAAGAAAAAGCTAGTTACAAGAAATGACTGCACCTCCCATAATTCTTATTTCAGATTATTAGATCTTCCAGGAATAAGCAGAAAGCCCGTGCAGGGCTACTTGATTTTAATAATGATCACACTTAACATTCAGTGTGAAAAAGTTATTAATTATTTATATACTTTCTCCTTATATTTTTTTTTGGAAGAAAATAGTATTCTTGTGAAAACAGCCATGCAGAAAATTGAAGTACGTTGCTTTCTACTTACACATACAAAAAACCAAAATATTGGCAAAAAAACCCCACATCATCAACTGGCTTTTACTCTGAACTTGGGAGAGAGGGGACAATAGAATTCAACTTGCTTTGCTCATGCAAGCCTTTCTGCTTCTGGAAAAGCTGCCAAAATAGGAGTCAACCGTAGCAGTGGCTCAAGAAATCCATATGCTTATTTCAGAGATGCAACCAAACACTCAGACTGGTTTGGAACCATAGATATGAACCTGTGATCTGAAAAAGAAATATTTTATTCTCACTGTACATTAGCTGAGCCACTCAGTTCCTTTAGTATTACCATTTAAATAGACACTCTCTAATACTGACGATGAAATAGTGAAAAGCAAGTGTTAATCACACACGTACTAAGTTTAAGCACAAGTTTTTAGGCAAACGTTACCATGGTTTACTGACTACTGAATGTACTTACAGACTTCCCAGATAGCAATACATAAGCAGATCTCACCACTCAATGTATAGTTCAGGGTTGTTCTTCCCCATTACCCGGTATTTATCAACAGAGACTTTTATCTGCTATTTTATTTCACAGTCACTACTGCAATAGCCTTCTGTAACTCTTCACAAAGAATGTTCACCTTCACTAACCAAAATATCTTCTAATTATTAGAAGTACTGCGCTCTCACATTCTATCTCTTTGTCAGATGATACATGAAAAAGCTGAAGTGTAAACTTTGCATCAATCTCTGCTGGTCACTTACTCCCCTAACAAATATAATTCATTAACTTCTACCCTTTCCCTCTGAAGTGTTTTTTTGAAGTTTCTGATGTGCTGTTCTGGCTACACACACATTTCAAATCGGGCTTTTCAGCCTCCCATTCTATTCGTAGATTTCTGTTTCTTCTGGTACCTTCTTATCATCCTCGTGGAAAAAGTTCCTCCACACCACCACCAGTAATGCAAGCTGAAGGCAGGACAACGGTTACAATACCGCTGAAAATCTCAATTATGTTTCTTTCCCCTTTTTTCCCCTCAGTTTCACGCCTCTGTCTAGAAGACAGTACTTTGTTTCTGAGATCTGTGAGATGCACGTGCACACAGCATATAACCTTACAAATGATACATAATGTCCTAAACTGAGAAACCCCTACCTTCACGTAAGCTAATTTGATCTACTTGATTTCTGCTTTGTAGGATTTCTACGATGCAAAGATAAATTTTTTATTTTCTCTTAGGTAAGTGGATGGCCATTTCTTATTTTTCTTTCCTCTATCAAATTCACTTATCTGATTTCTTTTACTTAGTCTTCCCACCTAACTAAACTTTCACTGCAGCGACAAAATGTTGAAGAGCGGTATACCAATAAAGAAAGCCAAATGTCTTAACACATTTCCACCAGAACATGTCAACTATTGACAAGATACCATATGTACACATGCATCAAAAAAAGAAAATCAAGGTTGTGAAATAACTAAAATTTGTATATAATCTCTTTAGAGCATATACTAGATTAATTTAGGTTTTTTTAAAAAAAATAACAGTAGCTGCTTTTATGTCCAACTACTGAGAAAAAAAATAAAATTAAAATGTTAATTGGAACAGACTATTTAATCCAAACTTTATAGGCGCATTGGAAGAGCTGTCATGACTATACCGTCTTTTCATGTAAACTAATCTCTCATTCTCCTACATGATTATGGGTTTAAAAAAAAAAAAAAAAAGGAAAGTAACACGATTATAATAATGAGATGCACCCAAATGACTTCATAAGCAGTTATGTTTTAGACATATAGCTAAAACCAAAGTCTTTTAGCCGTTACTATCCACAAATAATTAGCTAACTACAACTGCTAATACTCATTACATATCAAGCTTACTCTAACAAATGGGCACTACATAACACTAATGTTATGTTTATTCTGCTAATTCAGCAATATTCTTCCAGAGTGATATCATGGAGTAAAGAACATTTCAGTTTTAATCTTGTTTTCTCCTTTATTCTTCTAGTGTTTCATCCCTTAAGTAGGGGTTTTAAGGACAGAATAATCCTAATTGCAATGCTGGCCACAAAATTTGCTAGGAAATTACCTTCAGTCTTACAAGTTTTCCTAAACTGACAAAATACAAAGCAGAGAAGTGCACAAGTGAATTTTAACATAAAAAAAAATAATGGACAATGCAGCAATGTAGATGACTGAGCTTAAAAAAAAAATACCAAGAAGTGAAATACTGTAACTGTAATACAGGTTGCAATAACTGAAGTGAGCATCTATAATAATAAAAACCACTACCTTTTTTTTTTTTTCTAAAAGTATTTATTGTTTTCTTGAAATTCTTACTATGTTCATATCTAAAAAAATGACACGGACAAGACTTCATTACTAGAACACTGTCTTCACAGCTGTGGTAAAAAATTCACACCCCAGAAGCATCTTGGTATGTGTTTTTAGAGTTTTGTTCATTTTTGAAATGGCATGATGTTTTTAACAGATGGAAACCTATATAAGAACAAGGTTCTGCACATGGGTCAGGGCAACCCGAAGCGCAAACAAAGGCTGGGCAGAGAATGGACTGCAAGCAGCCCTTTGGAGAAAGACCTGGGTGTGCTGGTGGATGAGAAGTTCAATATCAGCCAGCATTATGTGTTTGCAGCCCAAAAAACCAACCATATCCTGGGCTGCATCAAAAGAAGCAAGGCCAGCAGGTCGAGGGAGGTGACTCTCTCCCTCTACTCTGCTCTCGTCATGAGACGCCACTTGCAGTACTGCATCCAGCTCTGGAGCCCCCAACATAAGAAGAAAATGGATCCTGCTACAGCAAGGAGAGCCACAAAGATGATCAGAAGGCTGGAGGCACCACTCCTACAAGGCCAGGCTAAGAGAGCTGGGATTGTTCACCCTGGCAAACAGAAGGCTTCAGGGAGACATTGTAGTAGCACTCCAGTACCTAAAGGAGGCCTACAAAAAAGCTGGAGAAGGACACTTGACAAAGCCATGTAGTGACAGGACAAGGAGTAACGGTTTTAAACTAAAAGAGGGTAGATTTAGATTACATATAAGGAAAGAATTCTTCACTATGTGGGTGATGGAACAGGGTTCCAGTCCTCTCTGGGCACTGGAACAAGTTGCCCAGAGAGGCTGTGGATGCCTGATCCTGGAGGTGTTCAAGGCCAGGTTGGATGAGGCTTTGAGTAACCTGGTCTAGTGGAACGTGTCCCTGCCCATACAAGAGGGAGCAGGAATTTTTTTTTTACTTATGTCTCATGACATATAATTCCTATCAGGAAAGAATGTAATTGCTTTTGGAATATATACTGAAATCTTTGCCTCGTTACCCCCTGTGTGATTTTGAATTCACCTCTATCAGTTTCATTTTTATTTCTGAATATTATATACTCAGTATTTTTTTGACTCAAAGACTTCTAATCAGAAGATGATTTCAGAATATTCCAAAGCACCTTAACTTTAAAGACAATTTTTAATCACTAGAAATTATCTTTTCCCAAAATTTATAACCATCTTTAACTCTTGACAGAAGATTTGCAATGACCTCAAAGACATTACGTATAGTAAAGGAGGGTCAATAACATAAATCAATCTCTTTCCCTCTCCATTCCATCTCTCTATATATGTAAACCGTTTTCCTTCACTGTAAGGTCAGGTGGTTAAATGAATTTGACTTCCATTTGTCTCAAAGACTTTTTTTTTTCCCCACTTCCACTTCTTTTATTCCACTAACAGGTTTGCTCATAAAGGTAAGCAATGATCTGATATTTGAAAGTGAAAAAGGACTGTCATGTCCTCAAACACAACAACATCTAACTCTTTAGTTATACGTTATGTTTCTTTTCATGGATTGACTTACCTCACTCAAAAAAGTAAAATACGCATTTTTAAGAATGTGTCAACTTATTTTTCCTTTTGTTTTTCTACTGTTCTAACCTCTTGTGCAACAGCAAATAAAGGACTGTTTAAAATAAATGACTCTATTTGTGCTCTTCCAAGGCATAGCTTTTAGTTGCTGATGGCTATATTCATCCCTCTTCTAATCCTAGCTTGTTTACTGTATAAGAGATCACAGCTTCAACTGTATATATTAAATACGAAAAGATTCAAAGGGAAATAATCCACAGTTTTCAAGAACACATATAGTTTTGATGAAATGAAGACTTCCTGATGGAGAATCTACCATATCCCCTGAATAATAATTACAGTAGTAAGCCAGTCTTTCTGAAAAAAAACCAAAATCTTATTTCCAATCTGAATGTCCAGCCACATGCTTTTGTCTAAAAGTAGACATTTTTCCTATATACAAATGCCTATAAAATGTGGCAGGACCAGTTTTTAAAACTTGCTTCATTTTTAAATTTAATGGTATTCTTTAATCTCCTACTGTAAAGCAGATTTTTCTGGCCTTGAATCAGTGAATCTTTCTGAGAATCCTCTCATATTTATCAATATCCATTCTGAAGGCCAGATAACAAAACTAGACAGTGTGCTGCAGCCTGGCCATTGGTCTGCAAGGTGAAAATAAGTTCTTGCTACTATTCAGTAACCCTCCGCTTAGATAAACACGGATCACACTTTGCTCTCTTAAGCTACTGCATTGCGCTGAAAACTCAGATCTACCTCAGTAGAATACTAAGGTCCTTTTAAGAGTTACCACTTTCTAAATATTTTTCATGTTTATGTACACAAATGTCTTCATACAGAGCATCTCACAAAGCACCTTCACAACACAAAAAAAAAAAAAAAAAAAAAAAATCAATGCTAGAACAGCAGCTTGATTTCAAGATTAACACAACTGAAACAAACAGGAAAACACAAGACAGATTGCTGTTCTGCTCTGTTCTCTCAAATCAGCATTCCCCCGTATGCTTCACAGTAACTTAAAATTCCTTGAATTAAAATGTAAACAATGAAAGTCAGTGTATAAAAAAAATATATTAAGAATTAGAAATAGATTTTCTTCTGCAAGATTTTATAAAGAAGAGTGAGATATGGGAGCAAAACATAATTCATACAATTATAGGCAAGCTAAAGGGGGTTTTAGGCTAATACTAAATATTCATCTGATTTATATAAAAGAAAAACTACTG
The DNA here is from genome assembly GCF_036417535.1 of Chlamydotis macqueenii. Classification (NCBI taxonomy): domain Eukaryota; kingdom Metazoa; phylum Chordata; class Aves; order Otidiformes; family Otididae; genus Chlamydotis; species Chlamydotis macqueenii. The sequence goes on along the minus strand of NC_141560.1, from coordinate 44,675,751 downwards.
TCAGGGAAGATCTAGTTCATGGAATGAAAACTTTTTATTTATTGCAATTAATTCTGCAGAACTTCCCATGGTATGCGTTTGCAATTTTTATTTAGCCCTTTTGATTCCTGTTGCCTGATTGCCTTTAATAAATTAAAAACTGATTTTGTGTACCCACAGTATCCATATACTGTTTCTTGAGTTATACATATAAACAAATTAGTTAATTCATATTTTAAGATTGGCGTTAAATGAATACTTAAAAGCTGGCACTACCACCAAATGAAGAGCTCTGTCATATTTCCCCCTCTGGGTATCCTGCCTTGAAATCATCCATGACTAGAGGCAGCAAAGTCAATATTCAAAGGTAACTGCAGGAAATTTTGTTCCAGGTTTCTTTTTTCAAGTTGTCTTTCATCTTACTGGTTTGCAGGCCTTATGGGAAGGAGCATACACTTATTTAAGATACGTAGATGGCTTCTTTACCTCCACATCCCTTCATTCCCCATCACGTAATGCAGGTACGACTTCTAACTGTATATTTATCTGTCCTTTCACTTAATCTGTTTTCTCTTCCCATTTATTGTATGGTTCCATTTTTTTTATTTAGTTGTTCCACAGCCTTCCCTCAATGTATTATTGGGGAATGCTACCAAGACATCACAAATCAGCAAGTGAAAAATTATTTTAAAAGGCCTACTCTGTTTTAGCATGTTGCAATGATAACAGAACATTATGACCAGGCAAACAAAAATATTCATGCTCAACATAACCAGGTATTTTAAAGAAAATTAATAAAAAATTTAACAATAAATATATCTTCACAAGTTCTCTGTTTTGGCTCTTATTAGTAGGAAGTCATACATGCTTCTTAGAACAATTCCTACCTAACTTATTCATAAATACTTTGGCCATAGATATCAAGGAAAAATGAACTACAAGTAAGTTACAATTGCAAGCACGGTATAATTTTAAAATTAAAAAGAACATGCACACAACCATCTCTTACCAAGACTTTTTTTTCTCTAGAATGACAAGTGAAATGAAGAAAAAGGAAAAGTTATGCCACAGTGTAAAACAACTGCTGTATTTGCAAAAATCTGCCATAGAATTCTCAATCTTCTAACACATTTAAGCTAGAAAAATTGAACTTGACTTGTAGGAATACCATGTCAAATTCAAAGAAAAATTTCTGCCAGAGATGACCCCTAATTCTCCGCAAAGATGAGAGCACGCCGTACCAATCTTTTGCTATCAGACTCATGTCAGCTTGCTTATTAAGATTCACCTTACTTTCCAAATTCCAAAAACATGCTAATTTCTTCTGAAAACAGACAAGCTTAGCTTTTACGTCCAGTTAGGAGAGGACTGCACCAATAATATTTTAAAAGTGTATATATATTTTCTCAGCTCATATAAGCCCCTTAATTCTTTGTAAAAGAGATTACTCTCTGAATTGTTTTGTTGAAGGTAGACTTCAGAAACCTCAAAACTTTATGTTGCTAATACAACTAAAATAAAAGCGTCAAGTAGACGCAATTTAATTAAAAAGAAGAAAAATAAATGTACATATTTAAAGAATTCTGTAATGAAGCACAAGTTACTAGATTATTGTCTATGCAGGTCTGCAAATCACATGAAAGTAATTCCTTAAGATGATATTTTCTGACTTTTTGGCCTCTTTCTGTAATTTACACTGATATCTTGTTATAAGTATTCACTTGTATGAACATTTTTTTATACATAATTTTCCAACTTTTATTAAAAATCCATATACACAGCATAGTAAGTACACTATGTAAGAGAAGTATTTTATGAGAAAAGGAAATTTATATATGTCAATGCATTTTTATAAATTTATTTTTAAAACCTACAAAATCCCATGCTGATTTCCGAAGTTGCAGAGCGAAAAAAATTAAAGGTGTGGTTTTGCAGACAAACTGTTTTTAATTACAGCGAAGAATTTCAGACTTATTTGTCCCTTTAAAGGTACAGGGAATTAAAAAAAAAAAAATCAAAACCATTATAACTTTAGAAAGACTTAAAGACCAGAGTTCTTCAGCAAGATAGAATGTCTTTCAAATTTACTGGCAATCAAGTATCCAGTGAAGACTCCTACTGAAATAACATCAAAGCTACTAAAAGAGAGAGATTGTCAGTATAATACTTCCTCAGTGATCATGTTATTGCAGAAGATTAGAATTTAAATACAGTTTATAGTGTGTGTGGCTAGCCAGCAAGCTAACCACAGAAAGATTGTTTTTCATAGCTGAATGTCTTCTATCTCTAGAATACTAAAACTCAAATTTGTGGCATTCATTAATGTTTGTTTTTTTTTAAAAAAGATCACATCAAGATATTTCTTACATTCAGCCTTCAAGTCATTCATCTTGATCTAGAAAATAATTTTTTAAAAACTGTAGGGAGTTAAAAGGAAATATTATTTGTACTTTCATTAGCAAGAAATTGCAGGAATATTGCAGGAAATCAAGATCTATTTTAACAGATGAAAATATATATTAACTTTAAGCCACACACGCATATGTGCATAACCAGAACACTGGTTTACAGCTTATTATGCTAAATGCAAGGTTCACAAAACTGCTTGCAACTAGATTCTGGGGTCACAGAGTACTCTGCCCAGAACCATGCTCAGATGGTGGTTTCAGTTTCTAACTTTACCAAACTTTATTATTCATATAAAACTTCAGCTGAAGTTTTCAATGTCAGTTTTCCTACTTATTTTTAGAAAACATTCAACCATTTCTGAGAATTAACTTTTGGAAAAAATTCTAATTCACAAAAATCGCTAGAATTAAAAAAAAAAAAAAAAAAAGTTTTGTAGCACTTTGAAGAACAGATGTTATTTCAATGTGCAAATGTTTTATCAATGCATAAACATACAACTATGTTTACACAATAATCTGTAAATCGGATTTTGTAAATCTGAAAAAGTTAATTTGAGGTCTCAAAGACTTTGATAGTTAAATTATTTAAGATCCCATATTTAAGATTCCATTATATAAGATTTTCATTCCACTGAGTATGCAGTGTCCTATTGAGAAGACTCTGACTATCAGCCACATGGAGAAAGACGTAAGATTCACCTGCAAGTATGAGGATCTATACCTGTATCAAAATAGGAGGAACTGACCCTTTGTAGGAATTTCTCTTTGACAGAGCTTACCCCTTACATGCCTGCTATTCTTGTACTTTCACCTTCTTCTAAAGCAGCAGGTTCTGGATAGTGTCTGTTCATTAGGATAAAAGACTAGGTTATTATTAGTCATAATAATAACCACTTTCTACAGTTGAACTCATTTACTAAGTCTGTCCAGATCAGACAGTTTGTAGGTCAGGAGGACACCTACTCCAAACTTCTGCTCAAAGTGGGCTCAGCCACATGATCAGAACAGGTTGCTCAGGGCTTCAGCCACACAGGTCTTCAAAGCCTCCAAAGATGGAGGCTGCACATCCACTCCAATGAACTTGTTTGGCTACGTTCATGATGAAAAGGTTTTGTTTTTCATTTGCATTGTTCTTGGTGTGATACCTAAAATCAGGATTTGGAAGTGTTCTTTACCATCCACAGAAGATAAAAAACTAGCTTACTGAAATAGAGATGTATTCTTGCTTTGGGAAGGCAAGTACTGTTTCTGCACGTTAACCTAAACTACAGTTCCCTATAATATTTTACCTTGCCCTGTCTTCTTCTGATTTCAGCAAGGTTATCATGTCTGAACCTTCTAAAAATCTACAAACAGCTAATTGGAGGAATATTCTGAAATAGAAAAATATTTATAAAACCTTTTCCACAGAGACAACAGTGGAAACTGTGAGATCTGGCTGACACTTAAACACATACAATGTGTTGAATCAAGGAAATTTCTGCAAAGTTTATCTGATGTTACAACTGGACTCAAATAGGACCTGGGCTGAATTGCCCACTGCATGAGCAATTCTCCTTCCTCTACATATCCTCCAGGGCACACTTCCTCACTAAACTGCTAATCAGCCAGATAACAAAGATCCTCAAGTACTACTGGATCCAACATGAATAAAAAAAAGTTACTGATTCTCTGGAAAAAAAAAGAACACAAATGAAACAAACAGAAAACTACATAGCTCTCAGAAAAACAACAAACCTGAGCATACAACACAACTCCCAAGAATTCTCAGTAGGAAGTAAAATAACTATAAAGCAACTATTCCAAGTATTAAAATTTTTAAAGATACAGACATTTTCACTATATGTAACTAGAAATACTTGGAAGGCATCAGTTCTGCCTATAACAGGTCTGAGGACTTAAATACTTTAAGAAACTATGAGAGGCACAATCACTATGGAATGACAACTGAACAACTGAACAATTTTTCTCTGTCTTGAAGTTGCTATGGAACCGGCCACATGTTCCACCATTTCAAAGACAGAAAGGCAGAAGGAGTGAAGGAATGGACATCTACGTTTTCCTTTTCCACTCAGCACTGCTGTTAATTTCCAAGGCCAGTGACTAGTTCAGAGTCCTCCTGAAACACAGTGTAACCATGTGCCTGTCAGAAATGAAGGAAGAGAAATATTTCTTTTGACTCTAGGATGCAAGGTAGAGTTTCTGATGACTTGGAGATTCAGCCGTTCTTCCCTGCATCTAACTTTGCACACCATCCAAAAATTTGTGTATCAGGGTAGCCAATAGAAGAGGAAGAATGAAGATGGTGGGGGGCGGGAAATCAGTTTCTGTCCACTCGGAATTGAAAAGCTCTGCTTGCTAATCCAAACAGAGAAACTCTATATTGTCTCTATGGCACTGGGATAATACTGGTCTGCAAAAGTCACGCTGTAGCTCCTGTAGTTCTAATAAGAAAACTGTGTACTAAAATAACATCTCATCAGTGCACTGTCTCTTACTGATGAGTGTAGTCCACACAATCATCTACTGAAAATCCCTAAACATTTTTTAAATGCCCCAATGAAATCCAAGTCACAACTATTGCCACCAAATACATCCTTCAGGACACACTGGAAAGAAATTATTGAGTCTGTAGGCATAAGTAACATAAATAACAAAAAGTATCAGTCCTTCTTATCTATCCTTAAGCAGAGAGTTACTGAGTCAAAACTCCTTTCTGGGATAAGATTAATGTGCCACATGCTAACAATCAAAATTTGCATCAGTGCTGACAAATAAAACAGCTATAGCCTGAAAAGTGGCACAGTATCTCCCTTACTGTTTCTCCACTCCATCGGTTTTGTCCATATTTTTAGCTTATCTACTCATCCAATAATTACTATGAGGACTATAATTGTCAATAATGCAAAGTATTATTAAAATTAATGCTCCATCTCTGTCTAATCCAATTGTTTAATAATGTTTTTTTTCCAAGAACCTCCTTTTATCAATGAAGACACTTCACTAAATTTACCTAGTCTTGGGTAAGAACAGTCAGTTGTATTCTTTCTGATCAACTGTGTCATCTCCGCATTTACTGTAACATTTATAAACTCCCACTGCAATGCCAGTTAAAGACTTAGAAAAAACAAGTATGCCTAACAAAAGAGGAAGAGTCAATAAAATCTATGTTATACAAAACTGACAATTGTTCACATAAAAATTATCTGTGCAGAAATTTAATTTTAAAAAAATCTTCCTAGTATTTATCATAAATTGAAAACAAAAAGTTAGCATATTGCCAGCCATCTCTAGTTGTGCTGTACACTTCCTCAACTTTGACAAACACCTAAAAAAATGTTTTCAACAGAAAAAATATGCAGATGTTAATAACTCTTCAAGATGCTAACTGTGATAATTCCATTAAAATGAATGTTGTTTACTTTGAGACAAACAAAGCTATCTTTGATCCTCCAAACATGAATGCTCACCTAGTAATTCTACAACTGTTCAGCCTAGTGTAAGAATGGATCAACTTACTCATCTACAAATAAAAATGTATTTAATATTGTAACTGTTTTTACAACCTGAATTTCCAGTCAGTTCGGTTTACGTTTAAAATTATGTCAATTATTTAATTATTTTGTTGGTGTGTAAATGACTATTAGATACCATTTTCTTGGTACTTCTTTTGCTTTATATTTGAAATATGCTTTATTGTTTTAAAGTTTAGCAACTGGATTAATTTCTGGCATATAACGCAACAGCAGACTGCTGAAGGATTAAAATTTAAATCTGAAATACAAAACTTTTGTATTAAAAAATCTCTGCCAAAACAGAGAGATCTTAATAATGATAATATTTCTTTCAATAGAATGAAAAATTAAGATTTAAAAGATGCTTATGCATACAATTGCAGTAATAGTTATTATGCTCCACGTAGTAATAAATAAAGAGGTATTAAAATAGCTCTAGGTGAATTAAGTTGCAAAAAATAAAGAGAAACTCTTTGAGTTATTAAGTCTTACCTGACCAGTGTCCAGTAGTGGTACCTGATCTGTCAGTACATGTCTCGCTTACAGGCCTAAATACAGTCTCCCAGCCACCGGTAGCATAGCGCCAATTCTGAGACTCCAGAATGAGCGTTCGCTGAGTGCCATAAGCAATCATGAAGCAGTAGACTACATGATGAAGCTGACAACCGTAGCCACAGCCTTTGTTGATATTACACACAAGTTTCTTAGCTTTGCTGCAATCCTTCGGGTTCTGTAAGTATGGATGAAAAAGTGAAGCTGAATAGAAGATATACACAAAAGCATACTTTTTTCTGAAAAACTGACAAATGTCATAAATCACACAAGCCATCCTGCTATAATACATCTCATATTAAAATAGATGAGTAAGCTTCAGCTCCGTGAAAATTTTATGTGAATTCTTCACTGTGAACATGAACAGTTATTGAACATACTTCACAATCCTAACGTAAAACAGAATACCTTCAAGATTTTAAATTACTTTCTCATTTGTAAATCTGTCAGAATAAGCTAACATTTAGACTCAGAGTTCACACTTCTTCAACACAATTCTCAGCATTGGAATGCTTTTTCTTTTGGCATTTTTCAAAGCTTGTTAGTTCTTTTTCAATGAATACACGTAATCCAAGAAAATAAAATTTCCACCTGTCTACAAGATACAGAATATTAAAAAAAAAAAAAAAAGGCCTTATTAATGGACTGCCTCCCAGACTAACTGACCGCATACCTAATACTGGATATAAAACACATCCCTGAGCAGACTGATAAAAGACAGTATTTTAATGCACCCTCAATAAAATATACTACACTTCCATAATCCAAGGAACAAAAACAAAGGAGGCACATGTATACATGATGTGAATGCTATGTTTAAGTGTACAAACCAATAAATATTTTTAGGTATGTGGACAACACAACAACATAACTTACAGAAGTTTTTCTTTCTGTAAAATACAGTACTTTGCTGTACACATTCATACTTGCATGTCTCTAGAGATACTTCTGCATTCCAAAAGGATTTTTTTATAAAATCTTTAGGATAAAAAGTTAGTTTTCAGTTAAGCTGCAGTTAACCTGTAAAAAGTTTTGAGGGGTAATTATAGCTATAGTGGGAAATACCCATTATTGACTGGGTGTTTATTTTTCCCGTAAACAAACAGTAATGTTTTAAACGGAACCATCAGCAAGGATGGTGAGAACAGACTATATCTCTGTTTACATAATGCTACATATTAAACGAAAGAATCAATAAGTATAATGCTCTCTAGCACGTTATTTGTACCATGAGTTCATTTCATTTTTGTTTCTTATTTTTATTGACTGACCGAATACTCTTGAGTAAAATGAAAACACACTCCACTAACTCCATAAGCTCCTGAAAGATAATGAAACACCACAGTATTTTCTTAATATAATATGTGGCTCCAAAATTACAGTTTGTGTTATTTTTACATTCAGATTAATAGCATACAACAATAGGAACACAAATCTAATAAAATCAAAATTGTTAGAAACATGATAATTTGAAACATAAACATAGGCAACATCTATAGCAGTAAATCAAATGTGCCTGAGACTTATTCTAGCTGGCACAGAAGAGACTGCATCCATGCTATTAAACTTTCTAAACCTCTTAAAACAGGGTAGCCACACACAGCAGATTTATGAAAAGTGTCCTGTGCTAAGTCTCAAACACATTGTTTGGTAGAAAGCTACTTCATGTCACCAAGAAAAAGTCACATGACAAAAGCATGACAGAAACTAATTTAACAGTATAGAATATTATGTTCTTAGGCCTGTGAATATTCCCTGTCATTGTTTGACTACAATAAAAACAGTCTTAGGACTATTTCCAGGTCCTCCAGGTGGAGTCTCTGCTCTCACAAGACCCCACCTAGAGTACTGTGTCCAGCTCTGGAGCCCCCAACAGAAGAAGGACATGGACCAGTCAGAGAAGGTCCAGAGGAGGGCCACAAAGATGATCAGAGAGCTGGAGCACCTTTCCTATGAGAACAGGCTGAGAGAGTCAGGGCTGTTCAGCCTGGAGAAGAGGAGGCTCCAGGGAGACCTTACAGAAGCCTTTTAGTACCTAAAGGGGGCCTACAGGAAAGAAGGGGAGAAAATTCAGCAGGTCCTGTTGTGAAAAGATGAAGGTTTTAAAATAGAGGGAGGTAGATTAAGATTAGACATCAGGAAAAAGGTTTTTACACTGAGGGATGTAGAACACTGGAACAGGTTGCCCAGAGAGGTGGTGGAAGCCCCATCCCTGGAAACATTCAAGGCCAGGTTGGATGAGGCTCTGAGCAACCTGATCTGGTTGGAGATGATCCTTGTAGGGGGGTTGGACTAGATGACCTTTAAAGGTCCTTTCTGACCCTAACTATTCTAGGATTCCTGTGATCCTCCACTTCCCTCAGTGCTCGAAGAACCTTCCTCTCCAGGGCTCTTGGTTAGCCTATTCACAAAGTGAGCAGGATCAGATAGGAAAGATGTCAGAAGTGCTGCTTCAATGCCTCACCACCTTCCACTGTTTTCAAGTGTACAGTTCGCCATCAAAACACACAACAAACTGGCAAAAGTAAACTCTGCTGCTTAACATACCTTTTACTGTAAGAGAAATAACTGTGGTGTTTGCAAATTTTAAAAAGTTTAGAAAAATGTACACTCAATGTCCAATCAATCAAGACAGATTACTGTGGAGCAGGCAAGCAGTCTGCTACAAATTACAAAGTAACCTCATAAACACAGTATGATGTTCATTAACAAAGGTGTTCTTTTTTATACTTCCAATAATTATTTTACTCCTTTATGCTACATAATCTGCCGGAGGAAACAGTCCCACCCAAATTCTGTGGAAAATCCCATTTTTTGAGAGAATGATGTCAAGGAAATGTGTTTCTCATCCTAGTTATCACAAATACAATTCAAATCATCTTCCGTTTCCCTTTTCATATCAGCTCCCCTCAATATTTGGCGGGGAGGACAAAGTGAAAAACCCCAGAAGTTTCTTCCAGCTGCTGGAACAAAATTTTCGTCCTCCCCTAGTCAGAAATATTATGTATTTTATTTGAGAGACAGGGAGCCTTATCTGCCTCTAACGTTCATTCCACTGGCTTGCAGCTACCCTCCCACAATATACAAGCTTCAGCTTGAGTAAAACATCCCAGCATGCAGATGAACTAACCACACTATGCTCCTCAATCCACTATATAGAAAATCTAGAGGAAACCTAATATAGATATCAGCAGTGATCACACTTCAGAAAGTGGTTATTATCCAAATACCACACTTTCAGAAACTGAATTTATTAAGTAACTTACTGAACATGACTCAAGACATATCTCAAGACATATTCAAAAGTCAAATAATTTTTGCATTTTCATATACAATAGAAGCTATTCATTCCCTTTCTATAAGGGAATCTTTATAAAATGTCAGAAAAATTGGCTTGTTTCACTTTTACATCTATTTTATCCAAAAAGATTAACTTTTTTAATGCTTAGATTCATTCCTATGCCTAAGTTTTCACATCTAGTGTTACAGCAAAGGAATGAAATCACTCTTCCACTTCTGTGCAATTCATTCATCAGTCTGGCAAAAATGGGAAAAGTACTGCAAAATACAGATGAGCTTACAACATCCAACAGTGAAGATGGTTCAATAAACAATGAAAGAATCTGTTCATATAAAAACATGAATAAGAGCCAGAGATGTGCAACTACAAAAAAAAAAATTCCACTGATGACTTGCTGGACAAAATGTCAGATTACAAATATTACCACATTTACATTTCAATCCACCAAAGACTTTCAGTAGGTAATTCAGAACTATTAAAATATATAGTAGTGAAAATAGAAAGATAAAGAAAGAAATGCTTATTAAATTATAAACATTCCAAAGAATCCATCAGAAGTATAACTAAATCTCTCCATGAGTAGGTTTTGGGTTGCATGGGAAGTTGAAGGATTGGACATAATCCTTCAAACAGTGAACAGAGCTCCTAGGGCTTTACAAGAAATTTTCAGTTCAAGCCACACTTCCAAACCTGAAGTAGGCCAGTTATAGAAACCTAACTCGACAAAACTTGTTTTAAAGACAGCTTCATTTTTTATTAACTATTTAAATGACATCATTTCCCAAGACCATTCAAGTAATTCTGGAAGTACTAAAACTAATCAAACAATCAAACAAGTTTCCTATGCATTTTTAACTAATGGATCCTTCCTGTGTAGATTCTTTGCTGCATAAAGAAGGGTAAAGGCAAACTTCAGTCTTATCCAGCTGATGCACTAAGAGTTTCTTGCCTCTACTCTGCATTACAAAAATGTTAAACTGATGATGTGTAGAAAACACTCTAACAAGGTAACAATAACCGTCTGCTAGATGCTACATTTTTAGGCCTTACTAGTCTGTCAGTAAACCTGAGACAGACTCTATTAATTGTTCTGTTCAATGACTTCCCCTTATATACAAACTGCTGACACTTAGATATAAACATGACTGTCACTATCTCCTTTCAATTCTAGTGTCCACTACTGGCACTGATTCATTTATAATTGAATGAGTGAGTGTATGTAAGTAAATAGATTGAAGTTTAACCAAATCAATAACAGACATAGTGGTCAAGTTTAAGACAGTTAGGAGATGTAGCCAAAGTGTGTCAATATTATGAATTTATAAGCATAAATCTTGACTGGAGCTATATCATTCCAAGTAGCACTTGTGGCCAGGAACACATCTCAGTTAAGCTGAAGGATATGGCCTTTTTCAACCATTTGCCTTGCCAGAATGTAATCTTGCCTTTATAAGTTCACAACGAGACCACTGAAGTGTGCTAGTTATAGAATCATGGAATAGTCTGGATTGGAAGTGACCTTTAAAGGTCATCTGGTCCAATCCTATTCCTAGGTCTACTTCTTAAATCTATTCAGAAACTGGAACTGGCATTCATGACATTTTTCTCCTTGAGTAAGTGAATTATCAGGATTCTATATATTTGGAATAAATGCCAGAAAGCTTTCAAATGAATCTGAGGATGCTGAGTCTACCACAGGAAAACCAAAGTGCTACAAGGTCTGCCCATCTCTTCTCCCAGAACAATGCCCATACAGACACATAGCTGAAGTCCTTCAGCTAGTGTCCTTCTTCCCCATAAAAAAAAAGTAAATGTTGATGGAGAATTTTCTATGAATTTTTTTTCTACTCTAGAATTTACTTTTGCCTTTGTTTCAAATTAGTTTGAATTCATCAACACCAAAGGCACATCACAACTGCCACAATACAATACAATTTGTTTCTCATGAGTGAAGTGGAATAACTGGGAAAAATATATAATGCATTAGATTTGAATTATTGAAGGATACAAGTTTACACTTTTCAAGGCTTACAGTTGTGAAGGGTACATCCCTTTGCACATATGCAGAATGCCCAGAGCCTTTTTTTGGTGTTGTCATTTTAGCATGAGTACTTTTATTATAAATATATATCATTAATATTAATGGGAGAGTATGAGAGAGGATTTAGAACTCTTTAAGATAGAAAATTTTAGAGTGACACATTAAATCAACAAAAATACTGGGAAATTCAGAAACCTCAGAGTAAGGTCTTGTAAGTAACTTTCCTTGCTTTGCATGCTTACACAATCCCAACTCTACAGTATAAATATGACAAACTATTATTAATTTATGATGCTGTTGAGTACTTAGTAACCTTTCTCACCTGTTTATATTTTTAACCTCCATAGTTGAACAAAATGTTTTGATTTTTTTTTTTAATTGTAAGCAAAAATATTCTGCTACTGGGAGACTGCATGCTGAATCACAAGCTTCCTAAAATAAACAGAACAAAAATAAGCACAAATGGAAAGGGGAAGAAAACACTGCTGCCTTCATAATAGTTTACTCACTCTACCACTTCCAGAATATATAGTACTACAGGAGCCCTTATCTGACTTCTCCTGTACATTCTCTTCAATTGTTTGATAATTAAAATCTCTGAAAAAATATTGAGTTGTTGCTTAAATGTAAGCTTCTAGCTTTTTAAGTGTTGCTCTAACTTCAGGGAACTAGCTAAATGTAGCCTCATTAAATAAAATTTATGGTAATGTCATCCAAATGAAGTAGCAGTCATCACTATTCACAATCATTCAGCTAAATTATCTCCCAGGGAGATGTCCCAAAATAATGCAGCTGTCACTGTTAAACATGTACCAGAAAGAAAACTATACAGTACTTCTATTCTCCATTTAAAAAGAAAAAAAAAAATTAAAAAAAAATTACAAATATGTTCCAGAGAATGCTTTTCGTCACGGAATTGGGAGGCTAGCGTTGTTGAATTTTTTATTTTCTTTTATTTTTTTTTAAATACAGTTGTATTACGAATAAAGGTCTATATGTGTAATTTCAGACCATGGACTGCTTTACACTGGATTCTCACAGTCAGCCCTGTACTCTTCAAAATCCCAAAGCCCACACTAGAAAATAAGTCAACTTGAGTTCCAAACGTGTAGTCACAGACATATTCCAGTTTTGGATGATTACTTGCAACAATCATTTGCGACAGGAGATATTTGAATCTTTAGAAGGGCTCCAAAAGCCTATGTCTGACTTACAGGCATGTAGGCAAGAGATTGCATCCTCAGTTTTTTTCAGACAGAAGAACAAGAATAAAAAGGAAAAGAGATGGTAACAATTGTATATGTGAATGTTACATCTCTAAGACTGTAACAACTCACAAGAACAAATACTTTCTGTCTTTGAAGACCTGGCTCGGTTTTGACCTCAATTTTGGGCAATGTTACATATATTGAGAATTACTATGCCTTGGAGTTTGAACCTTTTATATGAATGATGATAACAGTATATAGCTGGAGGTAAATGATCATTCAAAAACGTATGTAGGCACTAGATCATCCTATCCACAGTTTCCTACAATAGTGTATTTTTCCTGGTGGGTTTTTTGGTTTTGGGGGGTTTTGTTTGTTTGGGGTTTTTTTTATTTTGTTTTGGGTTTTTTTGGCTTTTAGCAAACAACCTTCAAAGAAACTACGTAGTCATGGAGTAAGGGACAAAGTGTGGTTGAACATCAAAACCAGATTATAAAAAGGACGGGGAAATGACAAATACACAGAGAAATGGCCTCTAGTTATCTTAGTGGAACTAGTACTTTCATGCATGAAACATGGAAGAACTGGGAAAAGGCAAAGTCACTACATTAAATGTCTAAGAAATTTTAAATTACTGAAGTCTAAAGAAGATTGTCATTAATTCCAGAAGAAACTAACCAAAGTAAGCATGACACATGACAAGTGAAATTTTGTATTGATAGCTAAATTCAAAGTAAGCATAGCTGAAGAAAAAGTACTCAAGTTTCAAAATTCAGCTGAAATCTTTGGTATCATTTTCAATAGATCCATAGTGACAAGAACTCAAAGGAGACTACTGTTAGCTAAGTAACATCTTAGACTGCATAAATACAAGATAAGAAAAAAAAATATTTTGGTGCTATTCTATAAATCAATAGTCTATTGTCAACTAGCAGATGCTCACTTCGGTGAAGAATTAGTGTTAAGGGATGACAAAGCAAGAAAAAATTAAAGGTATTACAAATTCTCACACACGAAAAATGATTGAAACTTTTAGGCACATTTAGCCTGAAAAGAGATTAATAAAAAGAAACACTAAGCACATGAAATAAAGAATAGTTTTAGTAAGAGAAGGCTCATGTCATATCTATTTCACATTTCAGTACAACAAAAGGCCAAGAAGGCCAATTGCATCAAGAGGAGCATGGCCAGCAGGTCAAGGGAAGTGATTCTGCCCCTCTACTCTGCCCTGGTGAGACCCCACCTGGAGTACTGTGTCCAGTTCTGGAGCCCCCAACATAAGAAGGACATGGATCAGTTGGAGAAGGTCCAGAGGAGGGCCATGAAGATGATAAGAGGGCTGGAGCACCTTTCCTATGAGAACAGGCTGAGAGAGTTGAGGTTGTTCAGCCTGGAGAAGAGGAGGCTCCGGGGAGACCTTATAGTGGTTTTCCAGTACCTCAAGGGAGCTTAACAAGAAAGATGGGGAGAGACTCTTCAGTAGGGCCTGTTGTGAAAGGACTAGGGGTAATGGTTTCAAAAGAAAGGGAGGTAGATTTAGATTAGATATTAGAAAAAAATTTTTTACACTGAGGGATGTAGAACACTGGAACAGGTTGCCCAGAGAGGTGGTGGTGAAAGAAGATAAACAGATAGAGAAAGGTCATATTTATGAGTTTGAAATGTAGTTACAGTACACCATTGCCAAACAGTGATATCAAAAATAAAAGAATAAGGAAAAGTTCTCAAGAAGGAATTAAAGAAAGACATTAAAGTGATGTCTCCTGCATAATTTGCAGGGAGTTTTTTTTTCCATGGAAGGGTGTCTTTTTTTTTATTTAACAAGCAACAGAAACATAGCTTGGTCACAGAATAGAAGGTTCCAATAGCTGAACTGTGAAATGATGAAAATCTGAGAAACAAATTCAGCTATTTACATAGAGAAAAGATTAGAGGTGACCATACAAAACAGAGTGGTGAGGTGCATGCACGCAAGGTAGGGAAGACTGTGCTTGGACGTAGGCTTGCCAGACTTGTCCGGAGGGCTTTAAACTAGTGTTGCTGGGGGACAGGGAGCACAGTTCAGCCCATGGCTATTGGCATGGCGCCAGTGCCAGCACCAAGCGCCCAGAAGTCAGGGAAGGATCGCAGGTAGGTGCAAATAAACCTAATCTGTGATACCCACCTTTCTTACAGGGGACAACGAATCCTAGCACAGGAGCTGGCGGGGCTTATCGACAGATCTTTAAACTAGCTACGAAGGGGGAAGGGGACAAAACAAGACCCTCAAGGGAAGAGCCCAGGGGAACGGTGCTCGATCTGGGGCTGAGGCAGCCATCTCGGCTGAAGTGTATGTACACCAATGCACGCAGCATGAGTAACAAACAGGAGGAGCTGGAAGCGATTGTGCGGCAGGATAACTATGACCTGGTTGCCATTACTGAAACGTGGTGGGACCACTCCCACGACTGGAGTGCTGTGATGGAAGGCTACAAGCTCTTCAGAAGGGATAGACGAGGAAGGAAGGGTGGTGGTGTGGCCCTTTATATTAAAGACTGTTTTGACGTTGAAGAGCTTGGGGTTTGGAATGATACAGTTGAGTGTCTATGGATAAGGATAAGAGGAAAGGCCTGTAGGAGTGACATCGTGGTGGGGGTCTGTTATAGACCGCCTAATCAGGATGAAGAGAAGGACGAGGCGTTCTATGGGCAGCTTGAGCGAGTCGCGCAATCGCCAGCACTCGTTCTCGTGGGAGACTTCAACTTCCCTGATATATGCTGGGAATATCATACAGCGCACAGGAAGCAGTCCAAAAGGTTCCTAGAGGGTGTGGAAGATAGTTTCCTTATGCAGCTGGTACGAGAGCCTACCGGGGGTGGTGCCCTGATTGACCTACTCTTTACTAACAGAGAAGGTCTGGTGGGAGACGTGAAGGTTGGGCACTGTCTTGGGCAGAGCGACCATGAAATTGTAGAATTCTCTATTCTTGGAGATGTCAGAAGGATCACTAGCAGAACGGCTATCCTGAACTTCAAGAGGGCGGACTTTGACTTGTTCAGGACGCTTGTTGCGAGGGTCCCTTGGGAGTCGCTCCTTAAGGGTAAAGGGGTCCAGGAAGCCTGGACGCTCCTCAAGATGGAGATCTTAAAGGCACAAGAACAGGCTGTTCCTGAATGCTGTAAGGCGAGCCATAGGGGAAGAAGACCGGTGTGGATGAACCGGGAACTATTGTTGAGGCTCCGGAAGAAAAAGAGAGTCTATGTCCTCTGGAAGAAGGGACAGGCTACTTGGGGAGATTACAAAGAAGTTTCTAAGGTATGCAGGGAGGAAGTTAGGAAGGCAAAAGTTCAGCATGAACTCAGATTGGCCACTGCAGTAAAAGAGAACAAGAAATCCTTTTACAAATATATCAGTGGTAAGAGAAGAAATAAGGAGCATTTACACCCTTTACTTGATGCAGCGGGGAATGTGATCACTGAGGATAAGGAGAAGGCTGAGGACCTCAACGCCTTCTTTACTTCTGCCTTTAATAGGCAGATCAGTTATCCTCAGGGCACTTTATGCCCTAATCTGGAAGTCTGGGATGCCAGGCCGAGTACACCCCCTGTGGTACAGGTGGAGACAGTTAGAGAGCTCCTTCTCCATCTGGACTGCCACAAGTCCATGGGACCGGACGGGCTCCATCCTAGGGTGCTAAGGGAGTTGGTGGGGGTGATTGCCAAGCCGCTCTCGGCCATCTACCAGCGGTCCTGGTTATCTGGGGAGGTCCCGGAGGACTGGAGGCTTGCCGATGTGACTCCCATCTACAAGAAGGGCCGTAAGGAGGATCCGGGGAACTACAGGCCTGTCAGCCTGACCTCAGTACCTGGGAAAGTTATGGAGCAAATCATCTTGGGTGAGATCACTCGGCATATGAGTGGCATCCAGGGGATCAGGCCCAGCCAGCACGGGTTCACGAAAGGCAGGTCGTGCTTGACCAACCTCATTTCCTTTTACGACTGGGTGACCAGACTGGTGGATGAAGGAAAGGCTGTTGATGTGGTCTACCTGGACTTCAGCAAGGCCTTTGACACGGTCTCTCACAGTATTCTCCTAGGGAAACTGGCTGCCTGTGGACTGGATAGGTATACCCTTCTTTGGATAAAGAATTGGCTAGGGGGCCGTGCCCAGCGGGTGGTGGTTAATGGAGTCAAGTCCAGCTGGCAGCCTGTTACAAGTGGTGTCCCCCAGGGGTCGGTACTTGGGCCCATCTTGTTCAATATCTTTATTGATGACCTAGACGAGGGGATTGAGTGTACCCTCAGTAAGTTTGCAGATGACACCAAGTTGGGTGGCGGTGTTGATCTGCCTGAGGGTAGGGAGGCCCTTCAGAGGGATCTGGATAGGCTGGATCGCTGGGCTGAGCTGAATGGCATGAGGTTCAACAAGGCCAAGTGTCGGGTCCTGCACTTTGGCCACAATAACCCCATGCAGTGCTATAGGCTCGGAGCTGAGTGGCTGGAGGACTGTGAAGAGGAAAGGGACCTGGGGGTGTTGGTTGATGCTCAGCTGAACATGAGCCAACAGTGTGCCCAGGTGGCCAAGAGGGCCAACGGCATCCTGGCCTGCATTAGAAATAGTGTGGCCAGCAGGAGCAGGGAGGTAATCATCCCCCTGTATTTGGCGCTGGTGAGGCCGCACCTTGAGTATTGTGTTCAGTTTTGGGCCCCTCACTACAAGAAAGACATTGAAGCCCTGGAACGTGTCCAGAGAAGGGCAACAAAGCTGGTGAGGGGTCTGGAGCACAAGTCTCATGAGGAGCGGCTGAGAGAGTTGGGATTGTTTAGTCTGAAGAAGAGGAGGCTCAGGGGAGACCTCATTGCACTCTATAGCTTCCTGAAGGCAGGTTGTGATGATCAGGGGTTTGGCCTCTTCTTCCAGGCAACAAGCAGGACCCGAGGAAATGGCCACAAGTTGTACCAGAGGAGGTTTAGATTGGACTTGAGGAAAAACTTTTTCTCTCAAAGAGTGGTAAGGCACTGGAACGGCCTGCCCAGGGAGGTGGTGGAGTCTCCGTCCCTGGCAGTGTTCAAGAGGCAGCTTGATGAGAAGCTACGGGATATGGTTTAGTAGCTGTGGCAGCAATGGTAGTGGGAAGATGGTTGGACTAGATGATCTTATAGGTCCCATCCAACCATGTGATTCTATGATTCTATGATTCTATGATTCTAAGGTAAAACAAAGTACAAATAAAACAAATTACATCAAACATTTTTTTGCTTACTATATTAATAGCTGCATACATTCACACATGAATAAAGTCTGAAAACCTTCAGATCAAGTTTTGTTTATGTTTTATAGATACACACAAGCACATATATTAAAAAGGCTTTACGCACTCACAAATATGAGCATCAATGAGAAGTCTCACACAACTGCTGAAATAGTCTAGGACTGGACAACATACTACACAAGCACTTCAATTCTGCATACTCATATTTTAAAAAATCAGCTGCTTGTTCAAAAGTTTCTTACAAGGACTTCCATGTTTTTATTTTTAACACTGTGCAAACATATGCATGCACTCCGATACTCTAAAGAACCAAAATAGAAACCAGAGACTTATCTTCTATAATAAAACAATTAATCCAAATAGGTAAGTATAGCTCAGTCAAAATCATGGATCAAAAAAACCAAACACAAAGAGAAAAACCAAAATAACCAAAAACAAAACCCCCAAAACCCCCCAAACCCCCAAAACCAATGAAATATTATCATTCCATATACCTAAAAATAATGTTTGAAACAAATGTTATAATTTCTTTTGTATGTAATTCATTCACATACAAACATTCACGCAAAACTGTCATGTAATTATTTTATGACAAGCATATAGCTAAGTGATATATATATATATATAAAAAGAATGAATGTTTACCTTGATTTAAAAGCTCTACCATCTTACCTGTAGATAAGTTATTCTCCTCTGTACCAAATCTGTTAGATCTTTGGCCTCTTTTTCTCGCCAATCTCCTGCTCCATCTGTTTGACTGAGGTAGTACAAGTCGGTCATTATTGACCTGGAAACAACAATGGAAAACAATATTTAAAAAAAACAGGAGAGAGTCTTAACATCACTAAATTGGAGGATTAGATTAAATCAAAACCAAATTAAACAGATATTACAACTATAGCGTCAAAACCAGTTTCTTCATGCCACCTCCTACCCCACAACCCAAACACCAGACAAGACAGACTGTGTCCTCCATTTAAAATGTGTTCGATATCCATGGATAATTATAGTATTAAACAGGAAATGGGTTAAAAAACTCTTAGGCCTGTGTCATAGTTCAGCCCCGATTGGGACCAGACTACACAGTCTCTCTCTCACTCCCCCCACCCTCCAAGAGAATAGGGGGAGATAATATAAGACAAAACGGCTCAAGGTTTGAGATAAGGATGGGAAGAAAATACTTAAAGTTACTGTTATGGGCAAAACAGACTCAACTTGGGGAAAACTATTCATTTATTACTACAAACAGCAGGATAATGAGACAGAGAACAAGATAACCTCCTCCCACCCCTCCCTCTTCCCGAGCTTAACATTATCTCTACTACCTTCCCCCCTCCGAGCGGCACAGGGGGAAGAGGGAATGGGGGTTGTGGTCAGTTCATCACATGTTGTTTTACACCACTGCTTCATGGTCGGGGGAAGAACTCCTCACATTCCTCCCCTGCTCTGTTGTGGGGTCCCACCCATACGCCACAGTCCTTCCTGAAACTGCTCTGGCATGGGTCATCTCTTCCATGGAGTGCAGTCCCTCCAGAGGAGCTGCCCCAGCACGGGCCCTCCACAGGCCACAGCCGCCCTCAGGCATCCACTTCCCCTGGTGTGGGGTCCTTCACGGGCTTCAAGTGGATCTCTGCTCCTCCGTGGACCTCCATGGGCTGCAGGGGGACAACCTGCTCCACCATGGTTGTCACCACAGGCTGCAGGGGAATCTTGGCCAGGAGCCGCATTACTCCTCCCCCTCCTTCTGAAGGAAGGCGGAGGACCTTGGCATCTGCAGCCATTCCTCTCACAAGAAAAGTTCTTCAGAACAGGCTGGCAGACGCCTCTCAGAATCTCTTCACATCATCCATCTCCTCTCCACTTCTTGCAGCCGGGCCGGGCCAAGTTGGGCCCAGTCGGCCACCCGGCGAGAGGCCAGAGGGTGAGGCCTGAAAGGCCCACAAGGCTCATGCCTCCCCCTCTAGGCCTCTGCCCCCACTCAGCTTCTTCACATTGTCTCTTCTCTTTTTTTTTTTTTTTTTTTTTCTTTTCTGTTTTCACCTTCTTAAATACATTATCGCAGAGGCGTTATCAGGGAACATTCTGCTACCAATCAGCTCGGCCTTGGCCAGCAGCAGGTCCACCCTAGGCCCGGCCGAGTCCACTGAACAAAGGGGAGCAACTTCTAGCAGTTTAGCAGTTTCCTACAGAAGCTACCACCTTAGCTCTCTCCCCCGCCCCGCCCGCCCCCAAACAAAACCACAACAGCCTGCTATAGAACATTTGTTTCTGCCATGCGCTAAAGGAAAGAAAAAAGAAAGAATAGTACCATGCTAGACAAATTATTCACTGGCCCTACATGAAAGTGGAATAGTGATTCCTACAGAAGCTTCCATTATAATGCACTGTTACTTTGTCTCCTACAATCATCTTACTATGCTTATATAGAATATAATATTACAAATGTCTTTAGCACAGATACAACATTAATCCTTTCTTTATTACTGAAAACTAAGTACAGAGTAGTGTTACAAAGTTTAGTAACCAGTATTTTCTATGGCATAGAGCTTCTTCTGACTCTGGAAGAAGGTAAGCATTCTGCCTGCTTAGAATGACACTATACTACTAATACTCAAATGGAAAAAAAAATTCAAAATTCAAAACAGATTCATAGCTCTATTACAAGTCTAGACTACAAAACCTGAATTTCGAGGAACTATCAAATATTAAATGGAGGTTATTTAATACACTGGAGACACTCTTAGGTTTATCACATTTCAGTGTCCAAACAAGAGGATAAAGAACTCTCTGTCATGAGAACAAAAATGGTATATTACATTTATTTGCTAAGATTAGTGTGGAGTTGTGTGAAAAACAGCCCAAACAGTGCCACCCAGGAAAGGTGGCTTTTGGGAGGAAACACTAAACTAAAGGCAAACCATTCAAAATATTTGTAAAAAAAATTAATGGCTATTCTACAACATCCATTAGGTAGCCCAATTCAGAACCAACAACTTCAGAGTTGGCTTTATAGACTGAGAATACTTAAGTTGCTAAACACTTGTCCATAACAATGCTAAAGTTTTAAGTTTTAATAACTTTTCTTGATTCTTTCATCTGAACTTCAGACGTTGCAATTTATTGCCTGAAACTCACGATAAGCCACAAGTTTGATGACTAGGAAGAGATGCAACAGAAAAAAATGTAGAGAAATCTGGGAGGTGACAAAAAAAAAGAGCGTGAGGGGAAGATAAGCATATTTCCTAACAACCTTTGAAGTGGTCTTGAAGTAATATAAGACACTGTTGTGGGCAGCAATTGTTAGTACTGGAACCACAAACCTAGTTAGCTAAGGCTATCCCTTGTAAAGAAGCTTAGTGAGTGAGAGAGGAGCAGACAACCCATCTCTGTTAGGTAACCATTTCCAATTACACAATATTTAAGTGGCCAATACTGAGATAAATCAAATTGGGATAGAGCTATCTTTATCAGCAGAGTTATCAGATAATCTTCTCTCCTTAATAACTGGTTATATGGATCTGTATCTTTCCATTCTTGTACACTGATTGTGGTTTTCATACCCATACTTCTCCGCAAAATAACAGTGACACTGACTTACTATATCATCTACTGTTGCTGTATTAAACATTATATACAAATTGTTCAGCAGCAGTAATATTCACCTTCTGTCAATCAATTGAAAGTACCATATTTGCATTCTAATCTCAAACTATATAACCTGGATTTCATTTTGCAAGGTAACTGAACTTCAAATACTCTACTCTGCCTTTGTTCCAAAAAAAACACCCCAATTTAAAGTATCATCAGGTAACTAGTTTAGAATCACTAACTATTAAAGACACATAATACTCAAAATAACATGCAAATACATTTTAGGGACAATTAGAACAGAATTAATGATATAGTAGATCTAATATACAAATTATATACAAATAACTGAAGAGATACCGAGTCTGCTCCTCTTGAAATAGTGTTTTCCAATTTATAGAAAGCATTACAGGTTAGCAGGCAAATTAAAAAAGCAAACCGATGCATTTCCTTGGGAGTTTAAATATATTTTTATTCCCAGTAATCATGCAACCATGCTGGATTTAAAAAAAAAAAAAACAACCAAAAACAAAACCAAAAACTATAAATTTCACATCTAACCATAAAAAAAAAATCCTCTAATAAAGCAGCTGTGCAACCACAGCCATACTTTTAACAATTTCCAAATGCTGTCTTTCACTGGCCTTAAAAAAAGTCTTTTCTGTAGTAGTGATGTAAGTAATCAGCATATTCCCCTTTTATTTTTATAGAAATACATTTCTATTAAATATTAGCATAAAATAACTGAAAATATAAAGCTTACCAATAAACCACAATTTTTTTGCGCTCAGTAGTTAATTAATTTTACCTATTTCTAAGGCAAAAAGTGTTGTATAAATTTTATTTTTTGCATTATTTGCCATGGTGACCATGATAAAGCAAAAGAAGTAGGTAAGTTTAAATAATCAGCCTTATAGATGAAATATAATTATTTTTCCATCATTTTTGAGATAAGAGGAATGATGAGAGAGTCCATACACAGTCTCAGTGACTCAACACTTTAGGGAAAGGCACTTTTGAGTGTGACAGACAATCATAATGGCTTATTAATACAGATTTAGAAGAGACACTAACTAATACCAAAGACCAAAGTCAGGCACCATGTGGAGAGGTAAAAAGTAGATGGACCAGAGATCCAGGAGCTAAGTGCAGACAAAAGATGAGGCTGCACAGGATTCTTAGAGGCTATTGTGGGTGGTAAAACAGAGAAAGAATTTCAGACAGTGGCACTGAAGTTATCTAGTAAGTCAAACTTTGTCTTTCATTGTGTTAACAACCAACAATATCAATTTGCTGTTGTTATTTTTGTTTCATATAATAAATTAAATCTTGGAGCTGCTCTTAAAACCATTTTTCTTTTGGAAAGCAGAATGGAGCAAAGAATCTGGCTATATATTTCATCTGCACTTGATTGTCACAAATAAGGGGGGGAACGGGCATTTTTAACATATTTTTAAAAATCAGTCTAGACATTTATTCTAGCTGTATGACAAAATTACATTTAAATCTCTAGAAACTTTACATCACCAAATAAAAATTCAAAGAAAAAAATTGTTATATGTTCCACCAAATTCAAAGGAAATAACGTGAAAATATGCCCAAACACTATACATCAAACTTTGGCCAGCTACCACAAAAGCCCTGATGACGTTGTTCTTCAGGAGGAGAAGGAATGAAACTAACTCAGTAATAGCCACTTGGAAACAACATCATGACAACATCGGAAACAACCATGACAACTACAGGATCAATCTGTTCTTTTTTGTTATCTCTGTATCAAATAGTCTTTCCACTACTAAGATGAAATTACTCTCAATAACCCTCTTCCTTATTGCAACTACAAGAATACAATTACATATTCCATAATGCAAGAAACTCTACATTGTACTACATTGTTTCCTAAGTAGAATCAGTAGTGAAATACTGGACAAAAACATATGCCAAGACTGGCACTCTCCAGGAGAAAAATCTATACAACCCCTAGGATGCAGCCAAGAAATAGATGATTAAGGCATCCAACAAGAGAAGCACCATCATAGTAGTAGTAGACCATTCGCATAAGAGCACCAAGATTAACAAAGAACTCTAATACTACTTATCGAGAGACACAAAAACTGTCTTTAAGTCTATCCTCTCTTAAAAAGTAAGTTTTCTCTATGACACAATAAGCTTTCCTCCTGAAAAAAAAACCCACAATTCATCATTTTATTGCTACCCACCCCTTTATCTGCTTTCCCACATAAGGAAGGTATTAGAAACTGCTTTAAGTACTTATAATTAACACTAATGTTTTTGATCCAAATATTAGATTATAACATATATTAAAATAACTAAGATATATGTTGATGTATATACACAAAAATAACACCAGCTTCACATGCAATGTTCCATTTATCTAAGGTATATAACAATTTTTTAACAAATCAACCAAAGGGCATTTGGCAACTTAAATCCCTTTAAAAAAAAAAAAAATTAAAAAAAGTCCACATGTGCTTCAGAAATAAATAAATAAATAAATAAATAAATAAGAACCCCACAAACCTCCACCCCACCCACAACAACAACAACAAAAAAACCAAACAGCAATAACAAAAAACCCCACCAAAAACTTGTGATTCTTAGAGTGAATGACAGCATAGATTTGCTTATTCTAAACTCATGTTCCTTTCAGGAGAAGGGACCAGAGGGACTGTGTGGAGGGAAAAAGAGACTGCTCCTTCCCTGGGGAGCAAGCTACTGTGCATGCTAAGGGAAAAGAATGCCCCAGAGACAGCAGCGCATCACAGGCCAAAGGATGTGCACACAAGGCGCTGGGAGTTTTCCTGCAACTCACGCAGCAAGACTGAAAGATTAAAGGGAAAGAAGCAGACAGTCTGACCTCAGAGGTGAAAGAACAAGCTTCCTTGGGACTAGAGGCAACCAAGAGCAGCATTCTGTAACACATAATAATTTTATTGCCCAAAGTCAATCTTGTAAATACACCAAGAACACTGGTTGAATATTGTAGAAACATTTTTGTATCTCTTTACTTTTATGTAATTGCTTTTAATTTCCATATTTTTAAAAAAGTCTACATTTTATTTTGATAAAACCTAGTTTCTGGCTGTTTGGTTTTGGCTTAAATTACTTCAGTCTTCTTTGGGGAACCTCACCACGGGAAGGTCTACTACTGAAACTCAATAGACTACAGGACATTCTGCTTTTCCTAGCCCCTATGTCAGTCCATAAAGAATACTTTTATTCAACAAGAAAATTCTTAAGTAAAGGACAAAAAGCAGCTCTGATTGCTTGCATCATATAAAACTTCTTCCAGTACTGCAGTGGTTTCAGACTTCCACAGTGGGATTCATTTGATAACTTTGAGGTCTACAAGACAGACTTATTCTTCAATGCAAAAGAGTATGCATTTCTAATATGGGTTTCACATCATCCTGAAGTACGGAGAGATGTGAAGATAAGGCTATCAGAACTACTGAAACTTACAAGTTAGGCTTAATGAATTAAGACATTGGTGCAGGAAGGAAAGGAGTAAGAAAAGGATTCATCTGAGAGGTAGGGACACAAAAACCTTCTGGCATCAGACACATAACATAATTCAAGGTTCCGATGTGGCAACTGGCTGATGTGATCCTGGCTAGAGAAACAAAGCACTAATGTGTACACAAGTTATTTTGTTCCCATAATGGACATCAAAGCCTGGCATTAGACTACTTGCTCCAGACTTGGCATAAATAGTTTAAAATGTACATCAAGAATCAATGATCTGAAGGTTCAACAAGTCTAAATAGAAATAAATTCTCTGGAAATAAAATATTTCTGAGTGGAGGTAACTGTTGAAACAAACTGTCTAGGGAAGGGGCAGCTTCTCTGTCCATTGACTGTTTAACTGTAGATCTCAAGTATTTTGGAAAATTCTGCTTCAGCCAAGCACTACTTTTACTTCAGTCAAACATACATAATTGCACTCAGCAGAGAAATAATTGGAGGAAATGTAATGGGCTATTTTATATAGATAATAACTCTCAATAATTGAATGGTCCTTTCTCACTTTAAACTCCATCAATCTGTGACAAATTGAGTTTTGGAATTGTGGAAAGAAGATTAAATTACAAAATTTAATGGACTAAATTATCTTCCTACATTAATAATCAAATTCATATTATTTTAAAACTATGTTTTAAATAGTGTTTACATTAATTCCAAATAATTGAAAATTCTTACTCTTTTTTCCTTTCACTCAAGTATTCTTTTCGAAGGCTTGTGCTCTACTACGGATTTTCATGCATGTAGATGTCAGCATTTTTGGCAAAGAGATACTTCTTTAAGTTGGTATATTTAGTTAATTCAACTATTTTCTTATGAATTTTTATTAACAAGACACAAATTGCCATTGCAATCCTTTTGGGACCCCGGGGTTACAGATATAATTCACAGGGTTATAAATATAATTGTCGTACAGACAGACTTTACTGAATTTTTAACACTTCCTGGGTTAATTCTGTTTAGCATGAACAAAACTCAGAGAATGTTTATGCATAATACAAAAGCAATGGCAAAGCCAGAAGATCAACAACAACTGAAAATATAATTCCAACATATCTTTGAACAACATAATTATGACAAAGTAATTAAAGGTCATTTATATCTGAAATACTCTGTTACATTCTAAATATGAAAAGAAGTGACTTTTCAGAATGACAATTAGTCCTGAAATTAAAATACTATCCAATTTTAAAGTAATTCCAATTATATAATATCCCAATGATCAATGTAACTTACATTCTAGTATTTATGAAACATACAATCAGACACCTAAAATAAATATTTTTAAGGTTTTTATTAATGAGTTTATTATATGTACCAATACGCACATATGCACATACATAGACAGATGCAACTGAAAAGCAACAACTAGTATCCAGGACCCAGGCCTTCTGATAACAAAAATTAAAATACATCAAGTTAAAGGGTTATACTCTAAGCTCTAATGACATATACCTTCTGTCCCATGAAATACAAATAACAATTTTATGTTTGTGCTTCAGACATTATTTTTTAGCCCACATACCAGTAATTTATCTTAAAAGATTTTTAAGTAGTATATGAGTAGTTGAATCAATCCATAATCCTTACAACATAAATAACTAATAAAAGTACCTTTCCTGATGACCCAAATCAGACAGAAATTCATCAACGCGTCTTTGTAGTTCACTTCCTTCTAGATTTTTCAACTTCTTCAATTCACTCTGGAGGAAAAACCAAAGTTCCTTAGCCCCATTTTCAATCCTCCTCCTCAATACTTCATGGTCTTTTCCAAGGCCTCCTATTAAAAAAAAAAAAAAAAAAAAAAAAAAAACCAAAACCAAAACAAAACCAAACCAACACAACAACAAACCAAAACGAAAGGCATAAGAGCATCAGCACTTGTAGCTGAATTATTTGTTAAGAAATCAATAAATTTGTTATATGGAATACCAAAACTTATTTTTAGAAGTAAAAGAAAACTTATCTACCAACCATCTCCTGTCCGCTTCTTATAGTTTTCTATCTGTTCTTTGGCCTTTAAAAGTTGCTCCTCTAAAGCATGTACCTTTCCTGCAGCTGGTCCCTGATCAATGGGACCATCCGGTATCCTAGGATATATAAAAAAAAGAAATTATATTATTTATAAATAACTGTTATTTGATAAATTAGCTGCATTAACAATTCAGCCATCCTCATTTTTGTTCCGCTCTGTTTCCTGCTGGTAAGCCTTCCTGGCATTTTCTTAAAACCAGAAGAACTTAAACATATTAACATAAACAAAGATTTTAAAAGAAAAACAGTGCATAACGCAGCTGCAGCACACAGATTCTTCCTGGTGTTAAACTATGCTGTTGACAAGACCAATCCTAGGCTCTGCTTGTGAAAATGGTATTTGCAGCAGCTTAACTCAGACAATTTGTTGGACTGACTGGCACAAAAGAAAGCCTAATCCAAGGGATGTGCCTTCACAAGCCTCAAGTTCTGGCTACTTTTTATATTCACACATGAGATACATTCTGGACCTGAATGCTGGCCACATATTCTTTGAGGACCAAAGCTTCAGCACTGGAACTGCAATTTTCAGTTAAGTTTTCCTACATATTGGCACAAGATGATTTCAACGTATTTTCTTGACTCAGAACAAGATCCTAGCTTCTTAAATGTACCATCATGGTACATTTTTATGACAACTCTAGTATCCTAAAACAACAGTAGCAACTGTAACATCTATTTGTGAAATCTCTGGTATATGAGCACAAGAGAAGTATGGAAACATGTATCCTGAAATCTACAAGCCATAAATCAGCCCTCAGGGTGATACTGAGGCTTGCTCATCATCTCAACTTGAATCCACGCATTAATAAATTGAAATTGTTAAAGTACAAAAATTAAATGCTATCTTCTATTTGCCTTGCAAATTAAAAATTAATGCAGGGAAAATTAAAATCCCTTACATCTCTAGAGAAATTACACTTCTGGTGGATCCAAGGGTTAAAAATTATTCCACCTTTTATAAAACTTTTGTAGGAGTTGATCCTGAAAAGGAAAAGAGGAAGCAGATGTGCGATGAAAAGTGTTAAGAACTCTAAATAATATAGAATTCTTGCAGAACATAAAGGTGATTCTTCATTTGTAATGGAATATGAGCATAATGAGATATTCTCTGCACACACACACAGAGTTTCAAGGCACCATATGGGAAGACCTCTTGCCAGACAAAAGACGCCTCTGGCATAGAAAAAATAGCGGTTAGAGGGAGTATAGAATCATAGAGTCATAGAATCATAGAATAGTTAGAGTTGGAAGGGACCTTCAACGGTCATCTAGTCCAACCCCCCTGCAAGAAGCAGGGACATCCCTGACTAGATCAGGTTGCTCAGAGCCTCATCCAGCCTGGCCTTGAACGATTCCAGGGATGGGGCATCCACCACCTCTCTGGGCAACCTGTTCCTGTATCTCCACCTTAAACCAGAAACAACAGCATTCTAAAGATCCTACTAAGATGTCATTAATTTTTATGTCTCTCAGATCTGAATAATTACATAACAATAAAAAATCAGGAACCAATGAAAAGTCCGTTTTCACTCGAATACTTGAAAGGAATAAATACCTAACACAAGCATAAGAAAGGTGTATCACACCTCCTTAAAATGTCTTTAAAGTAAGTTTATCTAAAACTGTGATATTTCTAATCAACAATAAAAGAACATGTCAGTAAGCATCTAGCGCAGGATATCCTTCACTTATTGTGATGACAACATTGTAAATTAAGTCATAAATACAAAATAAACACAATTATTATGAATTTGTATGGACATCCATGATAATACACCTAATACCAATTTTGTTTGAATTCTTTTTCTTAATACTTACAAGATGTGACTTTTCACATGTTGTTTCCTACCATTTCATAATAAATATAAACTATCTTTTCCAAAATTAATTCATATCAAATAAAGATACTAATGTATAACTTTTAAACAGCAAAAATATTAAATTTTAGAGATAACTTGTTTCTGCTTTGTCCCTTATTTAGTAATCCAGCTACACTTAAAGCCAGAAAAAAGAATTCTGTGTACATCATCCATATCACTGAGGCCACTTTCTCATCACCTTCAGGTAACACAGAGAAGCAATGGCAAAGTAGGAATCTCTCATCTGAATCTCTGAAGGCCAAAAGAACCACTCAAAAATTAATTGTAGTGAAATTAAATTTATCTGGAAGATTTGCCATACTGTGTAAAATAATTGTTAGCAAAATTTAAAACAAACAAACAAAAAAATCTAAAAAATATTCTAACCTTTTCTTATTTCCAAGGTATTTAAAAGGTTACACTAATTTATCAGCAAAAGGAAAAATGTAAGATTTCACAAGCTCATACTGAAATATTTTCTCATTCTTTCATTTATATCTTTCTCAGTTCTTTGTATGGAGTTGGAAGGTTTATAACTAACTAAAGCCACATTATGAGTGGCTTTTCTTCTTTCACTTTTTTTTCCTCACAAGAAGAAAATCATGTTTAATTATTAATGACTGCTAACACATAAACAAACAAAAATAATATAAGTTGTGACTTCACCTTGTCAGATAAAACCTCCTCAGCAGATAAAACTGAGAACACTCACGTTACCCAAAAATAAAGAGCAAGCAGCATCAGCATTCCCTTAGCAATTTAAATCAGCACAGCCCTAATCAGTGCTGATTTATAGCCACCAAAGGTGTGTTCCTTCCCTTAACTAAGAATTGCACAAAACCCAACAAAAAGAGCAGAGGTGCACACCGTATAGTTCAATGATTTCCCTCCCTCACACATTAGCCTGTGCAATAGCCTCAGCTTCGAACTTGAGACACTCTACATACATATAAAAGAAAACAGTACTTTAAAATAATATTCACATTTTTATCAACCCAAAGCTATTCTTATGTCTGAGTCCCTTTCAATGCTTACTACAGGGTTACTGGGCCCAACAACTGCCTCGAGTAATTGATAGAAGTACTTTAATAGATTTGCTTGTGATTAATGGATGCTGAGCTTGGATTTTATCCCAGCCTCGGTGCCAAGTACATTAAAGCAACTATAATGCTTTTTTAAAATGAAAATCCTTCTTTCTGAAGCTACACTCACAACTATGAGAAAAATGTCAAGAAATAGGAGTGTTTGGTTTTATTTCTTTGATTACATTTTGCCCTTTTCCACTCCTGTTCTACTATATACACATGATCCTATTCAGATAAGAAACATGTTATAATATTTTATAGAAGAATTGCAGGTTCTACAAAATGTAGTATTTAAGAGACTCTAGGAAGTAAATACAGACGGAATGTGATGCATTAGTAATATGAACACCATATGAATACATTTAACAAGATTCTCTATTTCCCTGAAGAGAACTATGAAATCACTGATTCCTATACTGCCAGGCTTCCAGGAGAGACTATTACTAATATACAATAAGAGACAGAAATTTTACTATGACCCAGCAAGACACAAAGAAGCATATGAATACTATGAGATACTGGTGGATGAGAAGCTTGACATGAGCCAGGACTTGCAGCCCAGAAAGCCAACCACGTCCCAGGCTGTATCAAAAGGAGCATGGCCAGCAGTTCAAGGGAGGCAATTCTGCCCCTCTACTCTGCCCTGGTGAGACCCCATCTGCAGTACTGCATCCAGCTCTGGAGCCCCCAACATAAGAAGGGCATGGACCTGTCGAAGCAAGTCCAGAGGAGGGCCATGAATATGATCAGAGGGCTGGAGGACCTCTCGTATGAGGAACGGCTGAGAGAGTTGGAGTTGTTCAGCCTGGAGAAGAGAAGGCTACAGGAAGACCTTACAGTACCTCAAGGGGTCCTGCAAGAATGCTGGAAAAGGGCCATTTGACAAGGCCAGGTAGTGACAGGACAACAGATAATAGCTTTACACTGAAAAAGGGTGGATTTAGATTAGACATAAGGAAGAAACTTTTTTACAATGAGGGTGATGAAACACTGGAACAGGTTCCCAGAGAGGTGATAGATGCTGCATCCTTGGAAACATTCAAGGACAGGTTGGATGGGGCTCTGAACAACCTTATCTGGTTGGAGATGTACCTGCTCCTTCCAGAGGGCTGGACTAGATGCCCTTTAAAGGTCCCTTCCAACACAAACTATTCTATGGTTCTATGGACCATTAACGTACTGCAAAAAAGGAAGTCTTAGGACACAGAAGACAACATACACACAACTTTTCTAGTTTCCATTTAAGAAAATCAGACACTACAAAAGTAGCAATTTTAAGCTCTCTTCCTATAAGCTTCCTATCATATAGATGCAACAGTGACAGCCTTTAGCAGTCATATCCTAATCCTACTAGTAAACAATTTTTTTCAGGTAAAACTACATTATAGGCAAACAATGAAACAAAATTACATAATACTTCGATTTGATTATTACTCCCTATTGAGTTTCCCTTAAATAACTACAAAAATTGTAGGAAAGATTTCCCTTTTTGCTGCGAGACCTACATCATCTATAATAAGTATTCTTGAAAGGGCTCTTCCAAACCTACTGGATATAGAATAGTAAAATAACAATCTATTAAAAACTCTGCTTTATTACTGTTTTGCACTAATAGGACCTAGGCTGCTTCTAAAAAACAACCCAGATTTGCTCAAACAATATTGTTTATAAATACGTAAGGACTATGGTTACTATCTAAATCTCTTTATATCACATGCACATAATTTCTATAATTCAAGCAATATAAAACACCTTTAATTCCATTTATCATCTACATCACTAATATACATCTGTGACTCTTTACAGCCCACAGGTAAGGTTTTTTACAAAGCATCATATTGGCAACAGAAAAACTACAGTAACTTCTCACCTAAGGCTTTTCAATGCAGTGATCCCTGAAGTCATTTCAAGTAATCAGAAGTGCACCACAGAAGTTTACTAAGTTCCTAAACGAATACTTTTATTTCACGCAATTTTCAAAAAGATGTGACTGTTCCAACTTGTACTATTGCGAATGTACGTATTAAAAAAAAAAAAAGTATCTCAAAATAACCTCACCAAAAATCCTTACAAAAACAGGAACTATTCTTTACCAATACTGGTAATAAATTACAAATATTAAACAAACAAACAAAAACAAACAAAACAAAAAAAAAAAAACAGAAAACCAGAAGAACATTAGGTTGTTTGTGAAATCAAACATACACATGTTGGGGGGCATGGAAGGGAAACAACACAACAAAACAAAAAAAACCAAACCACGACCCCCACATAAAAAAGACTTCTTACTGCCCTAAAATCTGTATTCTACTCCTCGTGCAACCTGTGTGAAAATAAGCAACTAGTAGAAAATTTACTTAAATTATATTTGATCTTGTATCATACAGCAAAAAAGGGATAAACAAGATAATACAAAGCTTTGTCACAGATGTGACATTTCTCAATTTTTGAATGGTTGATCTTGCATGCACATAAGGTATGTTTCATAAGGCACATTTTTGATTTTTTTTTTTTTGTTATTGCTGTCTTTGGGGATGAGGAGCTGCTACTTAAGTTGGCAGCAAAAAAAAAGCATTCAAATTTTAGAGTGGAAAAATTACTTCTAGTTGCATGCTGGCATTCATGGATGGCTGGATGAAACTAAGTACAGGCCAGCTCCTATTTTCAACCACCCCAGAGGCCTGATACTTTTATCAGGTGAGAAAATTCAGAGAAGTCACAAGAACACATTACAATGGGAAATGCTAGGCAAGTGAAGTGCATTGTATTGAAATGTATTGTACAGTGTAATTAAGGTCCCAATGTAATTAAAGATGAAATACCAGTTTCCTGTAACTTCAAAATGGAAATTGTTACATCAATTTGTACTTTTATTAAACTACTGAATTCTTGCAACCATACCTGCTTTCTATCCCTTTCTCACTGCCCTAACTAGCTATTCTTATTGATACAACTACATATTACAGTAATTTTCTACCATTCACAAAGTTTCTTTGCCCACTAAGATACACTCTTAACTTTGAGTTTTTTACCATCCAAAAGTTTTACCTAATTATGTCAAAATACTTTAACTAGAGTAGTTAATCAGGTGCCTGTTTATTAGTACAATTTCCCAGGTAGGCACTCTTGTCTTGTTTAAACTCCTCCCAAAGTAATCTTAAGCTAGAGTTATTACTGAAATATGTTTAAAGTCACGCATTAGTTTAACCCTGTTGTGTGCCATAATAAAATCTATATTATCGCAGCAAAAAGTGTGCTTGCTTTCTGTTGTAACACAAAAACCTTCCAGTTCTCTAGATAAAAAGTCTTAGTGGAGAAAGGCAGCAAAAATAAGTTTTTACTTCAGTGTAACAAAATTTAGCAACAGGGTTTAGGCTGATGTAAGGCTATCATCTTAACCACTCAGATTTCACAGCCAGTATCAGTAATTAGAGGTTTTAGTACAAAAACAAAACTTCTACCAATTAAATCTTATTCAAATAATAGTTCTAATCTTTCTGCCTTTGATCAGTAAAGCCTAAAACAAATTATGTCTTCACTTTAAGATGTTAACTGGAGCAAAAGTAATATTTTCTGTCTAATTCTAATTCAATTTCTGAAGTTAAGAATTGTTTTTGTTTCTTTAACATATGTTCATAGCAGCAGTAATCTCTTTCAGGACACAGATGCTGAATCCATGGACCGTTGGCTAATATCTCATTTTAAATGGCCATATTGTTACAAAACTGTAAATTAGATTATTTTAAAGCTAACAGCTATTTTTAACACCACTTGTTCTATCTAGCAAACAAAGAAATGAGATATTGAAATTCTATATCACATTTATTATTTAATACTTTAATGATGCAGGTTGACCAATAAATTTCTCAAATGTATTTGGTAAGTTTTTATAAAAATAGTATAATGGGTTTTGCTGAATGAATATAAAAAAGGCTCTACACTGTGATACATCACTTACCTCACAGTCTAGTACTTCACCAATCTCAGATCGCTTCCAGTAGAAAACTATGCATTAATATCTTTCAGTCCCAAGCTGGCTCATTTCTGGCCAGCACCAACTACTGAACCTGGCACTTAAAGGCATTTTAGGCTCTCTTATTGAAGAGTTTCAGATTCTCCTGTGGTTACATACAATCATTTTGAAGAAAGGTCTCAGAAACATTTTTTCAGCAACATATTTACACAAATGAAGCTGAACAGAGTCCAGTTAAGACAGTTTTGGATCACCTAAGCTAATTCTAATTATTGCATGCAGAAGCATAGAAAAAAGTCACTAGCTGCTCTAATTCATTTGAACATCATAATAATTGGACTTGTTTCAAATCGGCATTGAGTAGTTAATAACCTACAGAACTCTGTTATTGTGATGGTAACACTTGGATATTGTTAAATAATGAGTGTTAAATAATTACTATAATTAGACCAAAACCAAATGCACATTATTTTTAAAGGTTTTTGGAATGTATTTTCAGTTAGTTATAGCAGTGATTAAAACTTATCTATACTATTAAATGTTAAACATGATTTTACAAAAAAAACCTCACAACTTCTTCAATTTAATTTCATATTTCAACCGTTTTCCGAAAAGTTTCAATTACTTTTAGATGCTACCTGAGAGATTCTGCCATCCGTCTTAAGTCTTCATTTTGCTGCTTTAAACGTTCAAGTTTAGCAAGTATCTTGGATAATTCGCGACTAGAGTGATCTGGGTGCTCGCTGTCTCGTACCAGGTGTCCACCAATATAAAAAAGTAAAGTTCCCCAAGCAAAGAGGATAAGCATAATCCAACGCCAGGAACCAGTCCATGGCCGCATTTTCAGAAGTTCAGTTCAGTCCAGAATTGCTTCTGCTCACAAAATAATAAACATTTTAAGTCCTTAGCCTGTACAGAAGTGGAAAATTTCAGTTCCTCTGCTTCAATACATTGTACCAGAGAAAAATTATTCTCACTGTTTATCTTACTGCAGCTCCTTAGAGAAGATCCTTATGGGGTTGTACATAGAAAGCACTAACATCACATCATTCTTCATTTATATTCTGTGAAAAGAATAAAAAAAATCGGAAATTATAATTCTGATATCTAAAAATATACGGGATTGCAATTAAGCTAAATGTATTGTCATTAACATTCAGGAACGGTGATAGACAATATTACTACTTTCTGTCAAGGAGTAAAAGAAAAAAGCTTTTAACTTCCCACAAAAAAGTATGCTGAGTTCAAGAATGAAACACAAAGAACACACAATTAACTCTGTATTTGAAATGGCCAGAAGAAATGCCACTTTTGTTAAGAGAAATATTTACCAATTCATGTGTCATTTCGCACACTAAAATAGTTCAAAAATCATTCTGTGATATACTTAACAGTCTCCGTTACTATCAACAGAGCTTTTATTCAATTATAAATTAAACCTTTTTTTTTCACTTTTATAAACTGTCTTCTCCATTTTTATGGAGACTCTCACCCTGTAATAGAAGAGTCACAGCTATTCTAACAATATATCCTACTGTTTACAAGTAGATTGGCCTAGTAGCAGCTGTAATACCAATTAAGCAACTTGCAAGCACTGCAAAGAGCGTAAGCTACTGTTTCTAAGCAAACAATCCATTGTATATTTTACTCAAATTTATAGTGGCCTGTGAGATGTCCATCTAAAATTAAACTCAAAATTTTATTTCTGGCTTAAAATTGCAAGACAACACAACTTCTCTCTTTTCCACTGTACTTGCTAAAACAGATAAAAACACTGAACATTTAAGAGGCAGAAAAGAGGGGGATATCAAGTAGAACCTATATGGCGCTGCTATACTCACACATTTGAAAAATTAGGCACAACTTTAAAAATGTGATTTTTAGAAACATTTTTCTTCTACTTTAAAACTATCAAATTCAGTTTGACAAGTGTAATTATTAAAACTACCAAAATGCCAAAAAACGCTCTAAAGGTAATACCTTCTCTCAGCTAAAACCACTGCATCACCTCAACTCATTTTCTACTTGCCAAAGTATCATTCAGTAAGTGTAAGAATCTCTTCATTCTATATAGAACAGATTTTAAGATTTAACTGAGCAGCATGTCCAAAATCCTCCTCAGTACTTCTCACCTCTTTTCCTCTTTCTCTACAAGGTAACATTTCTACCTTTTGTAAAAGGCATATATATGCCATTTATACTCAATTTCAAAATAACCTCTATTTCCAATTCTCAAATCTGTAAACCCATCACATTTCCTCTAAGATGCTAGCCCCACCCACCTTCTCCCAAATTATTCTTCTCTGTTTAATCCTTTTTTCACCTTAACTTCTTTTAAATTTCATTAGGTTTTTTTATTCTGTTCTAAGTCATTTCAAGTTTAGAGAAAAGATGTCTCAACTTACAATAACTTCCAAACTCACCCAAGTCTTGGAGATATGCCTGGAGTACACACTTCCAAATACAAAAAATCAAACATAGTATTAAAAAAGCTGAAAACATTTTCTGGTTATCTTGCAGAAAAGTTTTTGTTTGTATATTTTTGAAAGAGACAGAAAAATTCCATTTAAGACTAGTAAGATGGTACAGAAGATAAATGATTTGAAAAATGAATATTACTAATGAAATGGAAAACATTTGTAGTACCTCTCTCAGGCTTTTCCATCTCATCTATCTGGGACAAGGTGAGTTATAAGCAGATCAGTTTTTTTCAAAAGTAATGTCAGAATCCCACACTAGGAGCATGTCATTTTCTACAGATCTCTAAGAAAGCTTTATATAGGCTTTTGCTTTAGCTTGGCAAAAACATGGGACCACTTTCAGGAAGTCAATGGTTTCTTCAGCAATCTTTACAGATCACAGCACAAGTAAAAAGAACCCACATCAGGTGAAACAGAATAGGCCATCCCCAACCTGCAGAGGACTATTGCTGTAAGTGAAGCAAGCCTAGTTACTTGCAGGAATTATTAATATAAAACCCTAATGGATTGACATTTAAGGTTTAAGTGGGTAAGTGTGTTCTTACGTCTGTACTACCAACCATCCAGAAAATGGTTGACTGTGGCTGCAACAGACTAAGTGAAATTACAAAGTCTGTGAAGCAGAGGAAAGAAAAATAGGAGACTTCAAATACTCCTCTACTGATTGTGTAAATATTATGCTGAGAATTGCGATGAGAATAAATAGATGCTACAGATACCATAAAATTACTGCTTAATGGAAAAGCTACTACAAAAAACTCTTGACTTAATCATAAGCGGCTTGTAGAACTAGGGTCAAAAAGTTTCTGTTGGAGGACCACTTTATAACAGTCTGCACAATATACTCAGATATTATCTCCTCCTAGGAGCAACAACGTAAAAAAAATTCATTACAGCTGTGATTAATTTCAAAAAGAGGAACTATTTTAAAAGAGAGGTGGACCCATGCCACCTAGAAAGATATCATGGTCTTAATTAAAACAGCAGGTAAAAGTGACTACTGTAGTTAGCAAAGTATCCTTTTAAAAAGTTACAAGCATGATCAAATGATTAAATAGATAAGATTATAAATTCTGGTACATTGAAGACATAAAACTTAATAATAAACCTCTTAGCCAAAGCAGATAGCTTACTAGAGACTGCAAGGTCAATAAATGATGAGAGTATGTAAGAGTTGTTTAGACTACTCTGCAAGGAAAATACTGACTTCCTTTTTTTCAATCTGTTTTTCATAACACTGAGCTGAAGTAGACTCACAAGTCAGGTACCTTCTTTATAAGAGGACGCATTGGTCTGTCCCAAACAAGTGTTAGCAGAACAGACTATCAAACAACTCCAAAAAAGTAATACAACAAGTCATCAGGAACAGATAGTATTCTTCAACCAGTTTCATGGAAGTTCAAGAACGCAATAATGTCATTATTAACAGCAGTATTTAACCTCTCACTTACTATCACCTTGTAGCGAAGGAGTGGAAAATGAAAACAATAAATTTAATTTTCTTTGTAAAAGCTACAGCAAGGATCCCTACAACTACAGGCCAGGAGAGAGAAAAAAAAAAAATCGTGTCACACAAACTGACAGAAATAATAACAAGATGAAATAAAACTGCAGACATAAGGATGAATGTAAAAAATTGTAAAAAATTATTAGCATGGCTTGTGGAAAGAGAAATTGTGCCTCATAAATTTATTAAAGGTCTTCTGAAGATGTCAAACACACAGGCAAGAGAGAGCCACTTTTAATTCTTATGCAGTTGATCTACTCAACACAGATTTCCAAACAGCATTCAACAAGGTCCTCAAAATGTTTCAAAGAAACTAAGCTGCATGAAAGAAGAAAGTTCATTGCATGAGTCACCACTCCATTAAAAGAGAAGAAACTTAGAGGAAGACCAGGCAATCAGTTTCAGAGGAAAGAATGATCAGGGACCTCACTGGGACTCTTGATAGAGATCTTACAATTTAATATATTCATAAGTCAGTTGGAAAACAAGGTGAAAAGCAAGATAAAGTCTGCACATAGTGTCTTGAAGTCCTTCAGTTCATTACTATCAGCTTCATATGCTAACGAAGAAATAAAATGAAAGACGAAAAATCAGTTTATATCAGTGTATAGAGTATAGATAACCATCAGGAATGAACTTCAGGTGTGATAGCTAATTCTGCAAAACATCAGCTCAGCACTGGGAAAAAAAAAAAACCAAGTCCTCACAAGTTTTTTTTTTAAAAAAAAAAAAAAAACACACAACAAAAACACCAAAAAACCCCACAAAAAAACCCAAGAATCCCCCATTAATGGACTTAATATTTTAAAGAACAGAGTTCTGAAACTACTGTAAAACATTTTACATAATATGCAAACGATAGCATGTTTTATCTGATTCCTATGACTCTCTGATGATGTCATTGTTCTTTTCATGTTAGGTCACAGTACAGTTAAATATAAAATACAGGTATCAAACTATGTGAACAAATAGGAAGCACATTCTGATCTGACATTAAACAGCCTGTATCTCAAAAAGTGGCATATCTAACTATACGAGTTCTAACTACTCTTAACTACTGGCTTTGTACTGTAGCGTGCCATTTCATACTGTTCTGGGAATGCAAAATGTCTACGTATTTCAGTATTTCAAAGTCCATACAAGATCTTTAAATAAATTAAATTATAATAAATAAAAGACTAGTAGAAATAAAAGAACAAATAGGGGAATAAATAAAAAAAAACCAAACAATGAACACACTTTTAAAACTGTTCAGTTTCTACAGCTTGTATCATGTTTCTGAAAGACCTCCACATGCAGACATACACCACAGATACACAGATATCTGTCTGACAGAAAGTCAAGATGTAACATCAATATTTATTCTTCTTTATTTTTATATAGCTATTTATCAGTTTCCATAGAGTAAACTAAGCTCAGGACTGCCAAGACTGAAAGTATGAGTCTGAAGTTAGAGAAAACTCAGCAGCAGCCCACAAATGCACAATTAAAACCTGAGATGAATTGTGACATACATAGTTATTAAGATCATCTGAGACCGGATATTAAAATAAGAGCCTACCAAACTTAAAAGATATAGAAGAGCAGTACTAATAAATATATTTTGTTAAGCAGGAAACAGGAAAACATCTAAATAACAATGATCAGTGTTATTATTATGTTATTATATACTGAAGTTCCTTTATCTAAGAAAACTATGTTATTTACTAGTTAACCCCTGACATTTACCAAGATATTTTGTCTTACGTTTAATTTCATTTCATGGGACTTACCCATACAGAGCCCCTTGCATTTTCCAATGCATAAGCTTGTCAAAACATAGTATATTGATAATCAGCTAGTTTGCATTTTCTTCCTTGAAATTTTAGATTTGTTCTTGTCTCCCTTCTAAGGGATCCCCAGAATGGCTGACTACATTCTTAAAACATCACCTTCTAATATAATGGAAAGGGCTTACCCTGGGTGTTTGGGATGAAAAAGAATGTATTCCTTTATTCTCTCCAGCAGCTCTTGGAACCATCTCTACAAGAACATTTCAAGCTAATTTTCTTTTTAAATTTCATCATTACACCCAGCTAAGAGGCTTTCAATTGGATCTCTCATGGAAATCATCTCCCGTTCGTAAGAACCCAGCTACCATCCACAGAAATCCCAGTCACAGCACTGATGTAGGTGCTAGGCATGGACTGAGAGGCAAAGCTCAGTAGAAGCAGCAGCATACAACAGTATAGCGGCAAAATAAGCTTTAATGCCAGTATCAGTATGGGGTTGGAGATGCCGCAGTGAAATCTGTGACCTTCAGGGATTCTTGAATGTAGGCTTGTGAAGAGACAGGTTTCAGCTGTCATGAAATAAAGCAGTTTAGACTTACATAAACAGTGGATAATGTTCCACATATGAACGCAAAGGGTCTCCTCATTCCATAGGAGACTGAAGATGAAAAGACTATAGACAGCTACAAAATAACGAGAAAAAAAATAGATATTGGTCGTAATTAACATCAACACTTTTTGTATTTAAATGCAGGAGTTTTCCATTACTTCTTATAAATATTTATGTTATTTCAAAATTCTGTTTCAGCTACTACGGAAATTAAAGGTATATCAGGAAAAAGTTAGGTAGAATTAGAATAAAGTAATGCTAAAAGCAAATGCTACGTTGAAAGCAAAATATTGCCTACAGTAAACTATTTTTCAGTTTTAATTTAATCCTGTAGCTCCATTTTTAAAAGTCAATACAAAATATGCAGTATTATTTAATTAAGAAAAAAAAAGTTGATACCTACTTGTGATTATAGATTATTAGGAATACACAATCTTTAATGCATCAGTTGAATGGAAAACAATATTGTGAGAAAGAAAGTCAAATTAAAACTTATTTACTGCTAAATGTATAGCACAAAAAATCATGGTTAGTATCACTATTATTTAGAATGGATTAAAGAGAAGACAGAATATTTATATAAAAATAAGGGTCTGCTTCAATGCCTTAATCAGGACGTCAAATTGTGTATATTACACATGTAAGCCACAATTGATTCTAAGCATATAAAAATGTTTTATTGTCAAATTAACAGGGAAAGTTTGGTTAAAAACCACTGCGTCAATGCAATGCAATGTTACAAAATGGCTAAAGGAAAACAGTAAGGAGAACACTAACTTCATTAAAATAATAATTAACAAAAGAGATTGAAGTGTAGCTCCAACATTTTCAGGAGAAACAATGTGCATCCATGTCAAAGTTATTTTGCTGTAGCAAAAAAGATTAATCAAAGAAAAAATAAATATATACTATGTTTCCTTATCTTGTCCCCATAATGCCCTCTGGTTATTTTAAAACTTTAAAAGGTACTTAAAATCACAAATTTGAATAGCCCAATACCATAATTTCAAATGAAAGTACATCTTTCATGACTTAAATAAGGTCCTTATTTACTTACTTTTCCCAATGTGCTTTCAAGAACAAACTCAGCGATGAAGTGGATATTTTTCTCCTTGTGTATTTTTGCTTGCAATTCACAATTACAGCCCCAGAATAGCATTATGCTTTTTCTTGGCAATGTATAGTTTCAAGTTATTTTAGATTCAGTTCAAAGCAAGCTAAGCAAGTCTACTTTTGGCTCAACCACCTACTGACCTAGATTCACTTAAAAAAGTGTATCTATGCAAGTTGAAAAGGAAAAAAATTACTCATAAAGCAAAACATACATCACTATAGCTAATATATACAACATTATATTTAATGGCAAGTACATTATCTACAATTCTTTTTTCATAGTACGAAACATGAAATTCACTCCACTATTAAGGGCTATCACAATGACTTATTACTAAATGTGAAACACAAAAAGCACGTTACACCGTACATGCAAATGCAACTTAGATTGAATCTTCACATCGGTGTTAGTTTTTCTTAAAAATAAACTTAAATAAGCTAAGTTAATATTTATAAGATTTCACTAACAAAAATTAGATTCTTAGGAAAGCATGCTACTCTAAGTAATGTCAACCTGTTCTGCTCTAATAAAAATGAAATTTAAAAACAAAAAGAAACAACAACTTTCCAATTCAAGTTCCTATGTAACAACAGCATGATGGTATAGCCTCTGGCAAAGAATTAGAGCCTAAAGAAATAATCCTTTCAGAACATTAAAATACAACTAAAGATCAAAGGAAAAAACAATTACATAGCCCTGTAGCGTTTGATACAAATGAGCAAATGTTGCAAGTATTATTCATGGTGTATGCAATGCATTCTTTACAAAGGTTTCTATATTATTTGATTAATGAAACACCATCTTCATAATCTGAAGTGGGTCATACTTGTAAGATTTCTTCAGTCAAATCCTATGTCCTAGTATTTCAGGTAACCGTGTCATAGAAACCTCGAAGTTCCATCTAAAATTAAAAAGATTATTTCCTTTCCCCCCTATTGCAAGGCTGGTTAAAGCCTCACTCTTCCAGTGTTTTAAAGCCTTCTTCAATTACCAAATTAAATCTATATTTTGCTAGTCTATACTTGTGTTTTCTTGCACTAGTATAAACTCGGTTTAGAGACCTCAGTTACTGCCCTATTCTGTACCCAGTGCTGTATCTCCAGAAAGCAGCTATAGCCCTTCTCAGACTTATATGCTAGTCTGAGACTTATAGGCTAGTTTACAAGCACTTCACTGCAAGAGACTTACAAATTCTCCACATCCTGCACCAGCCCCCACTCCAATTACATTTTTTCAGAACATCAGTAATCAGAATTGTATACACAACAAACAAGATGTTGCCAGTGTCTTGTATGAAACAGATACTTGCTTTTCTCTCTTGAACTTGCTTTCTGTGATATATCCTAGGACTGGATTTGTCTTTTTTAGGTCACATCATTCTGGCAGTCAGCAACCATTTTGCAAGGACATAATGCCTCCAAATCTTTTTGCACCTATATCTCTTTAAATTGATGAGCTCCCATCTTATATACAGAAATTCTTATTTTTAATCCTTTTAAATTTGTGCTATTATAATTTATCCCATTCTACCACTCCAGTATCCCAAGTAGAAAATTCTTTTTCTGACCCCCATCATAACACTCCTCTACTTTGCAATCTAAATTTCATTATAATCCATTCTCTTTTTTGTGACATTGTCACTACTGAAAATACCCAAGATGAATAGTAGATGTAATCCACTGTGCTAATAGTGCCTCTCCTCCAGTCTAGCACTCTTCCTTGCAGCACAAGTCACTGTCACTTCATCAGTTCAGTTACTTCCTTTTCCAGTGAATGATTCTACTTCTCATCCACATTTTCTCTAACTCAGTACATAACTTTCTATGTGCCAAGAAAATGCTGAAAAGAAATCCAGATAGAGTTTCTCCCAAACTATGTTTCATCAGAAAATTTACTTTCCCTCATTGAAACAGTTAACGAGTAAACCCAGAATAATGCACATCAAACAATCTTTGGCAAACTTGTGTTGCATTTGTCTTATTTTCCATTTTCATCTACTTTCTTAATTGTTATTTCTTTCAAAATTCGCCCCCGTGTTTTACATACTACTGTGATCAAGGCAGGGCTGGTAATTATTTCTAACTCTAGCATTCATCTATACTAATCCCAAAAGACTTTACCCAATTTAGTTCCAAACTGTTCAGAATATTGACTGGAAACAATTTAGAAAGCATTTCATCCATCCATAACTTTTTAATTACCTTTATTAACAGACAAATTATATATATTATTTTCTTCAACAAAAGAACAGAAATCCATTCATAGAACATGTATT
This sequence comes from Chlamydotis macqueenii, assembly GCF_036417535.1. Lineage (NCBI taxonomy): Eukaryota > Metazoa > Chordata > Aves > Otidiformes > Otididae > Chlamydotis > Chlamydotis macqueenii. Next base: position 44,631,653 of record NC_141560.1, on the reverse strand, counting down.
AACATTTAGATTCTAAAAGTATCCACAATAAAGTTCCTTTTTTTTTTATTCCAGTTAACTGTTTCAGTTAAATGATCTTTTTTTCTATCCATAAAAACTATCCATTCCCAGCTTTTTCTGCAACAAGGATATAAATTTTGTAGTATTCCATATGTATACTTGGTTATTGTGTGAATTTATTTCTTTTTTTTCCTTCTTAACTTCTGTTCACATGTATCACAGGACATAAGTAAACATAATCATGAGACTTGCTTACTACTTACTCCTACATCCACACCTTCATCTTCACTAATGTTTCTATAAAAGCTTAATTTTATATCTGTATGCATTGCCCTGAGCAATTTTGGTGATATTCTCTAAATATACTCCCTTACAATTTTACATAAATAAATATGATGTGCTCATCTGATACAATCAGCAGATTAATCTAAAATTAAGTATTTTCTTAATGGAATTCACCACCCTTTTCAACTTCATTGCAAGTGCAGACTTAGTCAATAATGAAGCCTTCAAATACTATAATTTTGGATCCTCACCACAGAAAACTCCCTGGCAGGCAGAGATAGCACTGAATGACTTCCTTAACTACATGACAGCTACAGGCCTACTCATTTCATTTGGTTAGAAAACAAAATCATAACGAATAAGAACAAACTTCGGAGAAAGATGCAATGTGATTTATCCTTCATAGAATCATAGAATGGTTAGGGTTGGAAGGGACCTTCAAAGGTCATCTAGTCCAACCCCCCCGCAAGGAGCAGGGATATCCCCGACTAGATCAGGCTGCTCAGAGCCTCATCCAGCCTGGCCTTGAATGTTTCCAGGGATGGGGCCTCCACCACCTCTCTGGGCAACCTGTTCCAGCGTTCTATAACTCGCATCATAAAAAATTTTTTTATCATCTTCATGGCCCTCCTCTGGACCTTCTCCAGCTCGTCCATGTCCTTCTTATGTTAGGGGCTCCAGAACTGGACACAGTACTCCAGGTGGGGTCTCACCAGAGCAGAGTAGAGGGGCAGAATCACCTCCCTCGACCTGCTGGCCATGCTCCTCTTGATGCAGCCCAGGATGCAGTTGGCCTTCTGGGCCGCAAGGGCGCATTGCCTGCTCATGTTGAGCTTCTCATCCACCAGCACTCCCAAGTCCTTCTCCTCAGGGCTGCTCTCAATCCATTCTCCGCCCAGCCTGTATTTGTGCCTGGGATTGCCATGACCCAGGTGCAGGACCTTGCACTTGGCCTGGCTGAACTTCATGAGGTTGGCACGGGCCCACCTCTCCAGCCTGTCAAGGTCCCTCTGGATGGCATCCCTCCCTTCCAGCGTGTCGATGGCACCACACAACCTGGTGTCATCGGCGAACTTGCTGAGGGTGCACTCTATCCCACTGTCCATGTCGCCAACAAAGATGTTGAACAGGGCCAGGCCCAACACAGACCCCTGAAGGACACCACTCGTGACCAGTCTCCACTTGGACATCGAGCTGTTGACCACCACTCTCTAAGTGCAGCCATCCAGCCAACTCCTTATCCACCGAGTGGTCCGTCCATCAAACCCATGCCTCTCTAGAGAGAAGGATGTAGTGTGGGACAGTGTCAAAAGCTCTGCACAAGTCCAGGTAGATGATATCCATTGCTCGTCCCTTGTCCACCAATGCTGTCACCCCGTCATCGAAGGCCACCAAGTTGGTCAGGCACGATCTGCCCTTGGTGAAGCCATGTTGGCTGTCATCAACCACCTCCTTGCTCTCCATGTGCCTTAGCATGGTTTCCAGAAGAATCTGCTCCATGACCTTGCCAGGCACAGAGGTGAGGCTGACAGGTCTGTAGTTGCCCGGGTCCTCCTTGTTCCCCTTTTTAAAAATGGGGGTTATGTTCCCTCTCTTCCAGTCATTGGGGACCTCCCGAGACCACCATGACTTCTCAAATACGATGGCCAGCAGCTTGGCAACTTCATCTGCCAGTTCCCTGAGGATCCACGGATGGATCTCACCAGGTCCCATGGACTTGTGCACCTTCAGGTTCCTCAGATGTTCCCGAACCTCCTCTTTGAGTACAGGTACAGCCTTAAAGGATCCTGGTATTATTTCTGCGTTTCTACTGTGTACTCCAAAATGCTCAGTTGTCCAACAACTCAAAAAAATCTATTCATCGCAAATACAAATATCTGATTCAAAATATTTTATAAAATAAAAAGTAAAAGAGAAAGACGATTGATTCAAAATGATATCTAGAAAAATATAACCACAAGACAAATGCTAGATATTTGGGTTTTGTGATCAAATAAATAGTTCACTATTAAAATTGCCCATTACAGCTTATTTTATAAAACACGTCACATTGGATGAAGTTCTTTGTGTTCAGTACATCACACTGGACCAATGTAGCAAAAGGTGACAAAGATAATTATGGAATTGGAGAATGTGCCACATGAGAAGAGGCTGAGAGAGTACTGGGACTGTTCAGCCAAGAGAAGAAAAAGTTCAGGCAAGATATATTTCCTATATCAATATTTATATATATATCTATATATAAAAATGTCTAATGTGAGGAAGTAAAAAAAAAAAGAGAGCAAAACTCTTGTCAGTGGTGTCCTAGTGACAGTTCAAGAGGCAATTAATATATTCAACAGAGTACTGAAGGATCTAGTGGATGTTATGGCAGGACTCTTATGGAAAAAATTTTTTACAATTAGGGTGATGGAACACTGGAACAGGTTTCCTGGAGAGGTGGTGGATGCCCCATCCCTGGAAACATTCAAGGCCAGGTTGGATGAGGCTCTGAGCAACCTGATCTGGTTGGAGATGTCCCTGTTCCTTGCAGGGGGGTTGGACTAGATGACCTTTAAATGTCCCTTCTAGCCCAAACCATTCTATGACTCTCTGATTTTATGACTCCTCCCAGTCATCTGCCAAAAGTCTTGGGAGGTTCCTTGCTGAGTGGAAGCTTGCCAATGTTATCCCAATTTACAAAAAGGGCAGGAGGGAAGACCCAGGAAACTACAGACCTGCTACTCTAACCTCAGTTTGTGAAAAAATTATGGAGAAGATTATACTAGATACTATTGAATGGCATTTAAAGAATAATGCAGTCATCAAGCACAGTCAACATGGGTTCAGAAAGGGAAAGTCTTGTTTAACTAATTTGACATCCTTCTCTGATAAGGTCACCTGCTTAGTGGATGAAAGGAGGCAGTGGATGTAGTTTTTCTGGATTTTAGTAAGGCTTTTGATACTGTCCCCCACAGCATCCTTCCGGACAAGATGTCCAACTGTGGGATAAGCAGGTTCACCGTGCACTGGGTGAAGAACTGGCTGAAGGGCAGAACTGGCTCAAAGTGTTGTATGGAGTGGGGCTACATCTGGTTGGCAAACAGTCACCATCAGTGTTCCTCACGGTTCAATTCTAGAGCCAGTTCTGTTCAACATATTTATCAACAATCCAGATGCAGGAGTTGAATGCACCATTAGCAAGTTTGCTGACGATACCAAACTGGGAGGTGCTGTTGACTCTCTTGAGGGACAAGATGCCTTGCATAGGGATCTAGATAGATTGGAGTATTGGGCAATGATTAACGGGATGAAATTTAACAAGTCCAAATGCCAGATTCTGCACCTAGGACAGAGTAATTCCAGGCACAAGTATAAATTGGGAGAGGACTGGCTGGAGAGCAGCCCTGTAGAAAGGGATCTGGGGGTGCTGGTCGACAGCAGGTTCAATGAGTCAGTAGTGGGCCCTGTCAGCCAAGAGGGCAAACCACATCCTGGGGTGCATCAAACACAGCATAACCAGCTGGTCAAAAGAGGCAATTATCCCGCTATATTCAGCATTGGTGAGAACCAGTCTCCCCTCCCTGGAGACTGGACACAGACCTGAGCAACCTGCTCCAGTTGACCCTATTTTGAGCAGCGGAGTTGGACTGGAAAGTATCTCTGGAGATCTTCTAAAGTCAACTATTCTATGATTCTGTGAAATAACAGAACTCCTCAGGAATTTAATTTAGTCAGCATGTTTTACAGTTTTTAATATGAAAAACATGATTTCTAAAACGCATAGCATGTAAGTGTAGAATGTATATTATCTTTCAGATAAATAGCAGTATATTTTTAAATATCATAACTTCATAACACACCTGAAGAACAGCTTACCTTCTCCATGACAGCAGGAAATAAACACAATTGCATCATAGGCTTGGAGGTTAATAAGTATTCCACTAGTCCAACAGCAAGTGAAATTAGTAACTGTTTAAAAGACAAAAGAAGGTTTCTTTAGTTTCACATTCAAACAAAAGTGTTTCATATTCCATATGTACATCTTGCTTTTGGTTTGGCTCTTATATCATAACATTGAGAAAGAACCAAATTCTTCATCTTAAAATATCATTATTTTCTACTTTTTATTTAACTAGGTATGGATTCGTTATAAAGATCAATTACGTAATCAGAACATTTCTAACTACCATGTTTCATTATACCTAGATTAGATACAATGTGATCTAGTAATCAAAGAACTACATCAAATAATATTTTAGGCTCTATATTGATTTAATAACTTGTACAAGCCAGGCTCACCAGGCCCCAGCTTCTCTTGTTAATATTTGCCAACCCCAAAATGATGTTTGAAGTTGACTTCAGTAATATTTACAGATACTATCAAATTTACAGCTGAAAGATGTTATACATTTTGAATGCAAGATATAAATCTGCAAATGAAAGCAATTCAGCCATTTAACAGTTCTGTCAAATAATTGTTTCCTCATTTTTAAAGCATTACTCCCTGTTCAAAACATCAGCCAAAACTTTGAAATTTAAAAAAAAAATAATTAAGAATGGAATATTTATTTTTAACTCTATTTTTTATACAATGAATACAAGTATTCACGCATATTCTTTCATGTACATTATGGTTTCTAAAAAGCATAAATATGTTCAGGAAACATTGCAAAGAAAATTATTTTTTTTTTAATCAAAATACTAAAATTTACTGGAACAATCCCTTAATGCAAATAGAGAAATCACAAATCTGGTGATATAGAGAAAACAAAATAAAAATAAACTGAATAGCCCTTTAAAAGAATTCCATAGCAGAAGAATACAACTCCCAAAATTTCAAGAAAATTCCTGCCGTCTTGCAAAAACATAAGGTCTCATCATAACTTCTTAAGCTAAAAACATAATTTAGCCCTCATAAAAGTCTTTTGTTCATTTTAGTATTTATTAGAGACAACATACATATTGTTCCAAGCCCTGAATTCTAGTAATATCTTTAGACATATATAGCTTCATACTTTTTGGAAGTGCCTTCCATTCTTTTTGGAAGACAGTATCTGGGAGCATTAAGCATTCTGCTTGCTTGTTCAGCATCATTTTAATGCTTCTTCAAGGTCACTGGGTCAGGCAGAGCCTCCCAGAGAAAAGAGAGACAATCTGCATTCCTTGGAGATATCCTGACTGTGCTTAGGTCCTAGAAGTTCAAGAAACTGTATACTACGGAAGCCAAGAAAATTCCAGTACAGGAGCTTGCAGCCCAACCAAAGAAACTGCGGGAAGGAACACGGAACAGGCTACCTGACCTTACACACGATAGGAAAAACTTCTAGCAGATCAGAGGGCACTGTGCTGTTCACAGCTTAAGTCACTGAATTAGCTGTAACCAAAGTGGAAGCAACAGCATACTCACAATGACAACCTGGGCAGGGAAAAAGTTGTGAAGAAAAAATTTACTTTTGTCTTCCCTGTTCACTAAGTTTACAATACTTAGGATGTCAATTATTCTAACTGTTGCTCTAATAAAAACTTGGCACTTCTTTAATTAAAAAGATTTTCTCCTTTGAGGAGCTAATTATAAGGAGAAAGTCCAGGCAGAATCACATCAATATTACGGCCAACTCAGAGTCCCATGCCCATGTAGTTATTAATTTTTAAAAAAACAAACAAACAAAAAAACCCAATGCTTCAACTACATAGCTTCTGGTCAGAGATAAAGAAAAAAAACAACCAACAAACAACCATTTAAGTAATTTTAATATCACAGAGAAAACATTCTCAAAATTATGCTATGTGAACACCTAGTGGTTCAGTTACGACAAAGGCAGTTCAGAGAGATCCATACCCACAGAATCTAGGGGTTTTTAAGCTGAAGGTATACATATAACATTGATGTTGAAACAGTTTAACAGAAGTTAAGAACTAATCAGAAGAAAGAACTTTTTAAAACTAAATAAGCCATATCAACAATAAAAACAGGAAGTGTTTGAAAATATTAAGCACTCCTTTGTTTTGATACAGTAATAAATACAAGTACTTTCATTTTCATAACATATTACATTTAAAAGCTTGAAAAAATACAGCAATTTCTAAATATTTTGACAATTTATGTAATTTTAAACAAAAGAGGGAATTGTATCTTGAAAGGAAAAGAGCAGCTTACTTGTCAAATATATGCAGGATTCTCTGTCAAACACTTCAACAAAAACTAACTGGTGATTTTCTTTTAGAAAGATAAAAGAGTCAATTGCAGAAACAATATGATCCTCCATGGAAATTGTATATATAGACTCTTTTTAATAAGCAATGGATAAAGTAGTCTTCAATTTTCCAGACCTTTTTAACTATTAAGATAATACATTAACCAGAAATACAGCAAAGTAAGAAGTTACCTTTGTCTTATCTGAACTAACGAAATGTCTTTGTAAGATAATTTTTATCTTAAGCAAATAAACAGGACAATTATATAAGAGAGAAGGTTTATTTATTCTTGTTTACTTACTGTATTGACTCCATACAACCCTAATCGAATATAGTCACAGTCAAGAGTGAATAATAATCTAACTTCAAGCATGATCTTCCTCCAGAGTAGTAAGTTAATAATCTACTGATGGCCCTTGCAGAAACCTTATTCCAAAAGAAAACAGGAAGAATGAGAATCTGTGGAAGCAATATAGTAAAAGAACAGACTAAACAGAACAGCTAAAGCTATCAGCCATTGAAACAGATGGTTTAATGAGGTAATGGATTCTCAGTCACTCATGCCCTTTAAATTGAAGCACCAAAAATGCTTACAAAAAATACATAGCAGTTCAATCAAGATGTTGGGTTTTCTGCTGTGCATTAATCAGGTGAGAGCTGATGAACAGAAATGGCCCACCGCTTTCTTAATAGAACTTAGAATTTACTGTGTTTTAATAGAGCACAGAACTTAGTATCTCTAATTACTGTGAAATACTTCTGAAGATCAGTAAACCTCTAGAATAAAGAAGGCAAATCTTCTTAGGCCATCAAGTTACATATCAAAATCTTAACAGGGTCAATAACCACACAGTACGGCACATATGCAGAAAAGATAAAGTGCTCAGAAGTTTCCCTGAGCAAGACTTGGATCATCCTGCTGAATATCACTGCTGCTGGCTGACTTCTTCCAGCAGCTGGGTATTTCTAGTAACCAATAGCCCCTGTGCCAGCATGAGCCCACTACTGGTCACAGGATTCAATTCTAAAATGCAAGTTGCATTTAAACTGCATGTAAGCTACATATTTGACATCACTTCTCTAGAAGAATGAACCCCAAGGCACTCTATCATGACCTAGTCAAACATACTTACTGATCTCACTGATCTTTCAGACAACCCTTTTAGCCACAGCAACTGAACTTGGGCGGGGGGGGGGGGGGGGGGGCAGAAATATCAAAAGTAAAAAAAACATTATTTTTAAAATAAGGTAATGGTCTCCAAATGTTACCACATGTTTCTCTTATAATCAAGCTGAACTTCTCATTAGGTAGTTAAAGAAAACAGCTCATTTTATAACATCACTTAGCACACACAAAGTAAGGTAACATCTTTCATACAGCACGGGGTTCAACACCCAACAAATTCATAAAGTAATCACAGAATGGTTTGGGTTGGAAGCGACCTTAAAGATCATCTAGTCCCAACTCCCCTACCCCAGGCAAGGACACCTTCCACTAGACCAGGTTGCTCAAAGCCCCATCCAACCTGGCCTTGAACACTTCCAGGGATGGGACATCCACAACTTCTCTGAGGCACCTCTTCCAGTGCCTCACCATCCTCATAGTGAAGAATGAAATATCCCCCCCCACCTAACCCCACCCCCGAGATGTTATTTCGTTCCATAGTTTTGCATTAGAATTCAAATTTATCAGAATCATACATACAAGTGTTTTGCTTTCTGTTTCAGTGCTTTTCTGGGACCAAAGTACAGCTGCCTCTTCCACCTGGGGGAAGCACAGCTCCTCGTTGGTAACATAATCTAGATACCTTGGGAAAGGAATGGATTGGGACAAAAAAAAAAAAAAAAAAAAAGAAAAAAAAAAAAAAGACAACCTTCACCTAATATTTCTTGTTGGTGCTGAAGCTCTCCATTAAATCTTCTTTTCCACTAGCTTCCCCATGTCATTCTTTAATAGCTACAAACTTAGAAGCAAGACCAGAAGTAAGATCTCTCCTGTTTTGGCTGGCATCCAAGTAATATGCAAAATCTAATAACCAAAAAACTTAATATCAGCCTGTTCACAACTCAGCTGGACATTTGTACATCAAGATGAAACACAGGCAAATGAGAGAGCTTCTGAGTTTGTAGTAGTTATGCAAAAATGTATGACACTTGGCAGCTGTGAGAAACTTGGAGTGCTATTTGCAACCAGGAGGTTTTGCAACTCAAAGCATAGTCAAGGCTATAGAGTATTCATAAGCTGGGATGGGGCAGGGAAAAAAAAAAAAAAAAAAAAAAAAAAAAAAAGGGGTCACAGAACTGAGCTAAAAGCCTTCCTTGTCACACATGGGAGGCTTGGACACCAAGTGATTTGACAACCCAGAAACAGAAATGCCAGAACACAGTTTTGAGTGGGCCACATGAGAGAAAGAATGTCTGAAGTGATCATTATCTAAATAATCAGGCTTGCTTCGTACCACTATTTTCCAATTTAAATTGAACCATGTTTTCTGCAGTGTTTTTATTAGAACAAGAAAAATTTTACTCAAAGTTGTAAATACTGCCATATGATAAAGAAGTAATTGCCTTCAGTTTAATTCCACTGTGCCACAATACATGTAGCTTGACCTGTAAAAATTCCCCTTGGCACTCCAATTTTCTTTTAAACACTATTCTACTTTCACAGATAAACTTTTACTTTAGAACACTGAACTTTACACACTACAAAGTACAATAAAGACATCTGATAATAACTAATGAGCTAATTCAAATATGCAAATAATTTAAGTGCGTTTGCATATCGTGTAATTCTGAGTAATTTACACTGGTTTACAGCTTTCACAGAGCTCATGCCATCAAAACTTGATTGCTTCCTGCATCTAATCTTCACCACCACCATGGCTCAAGTGCACTGCTGGTCTAAGATCTATTATTTTATTTAAAAGTGAAGGAACTGAAAAACCCAAAGTACTTTGTACAGTAGCAAGGCTATGAACAAAGCAGGACTGTGAAAGCTGCAAGTTGAAACCTCACATAAAGCTGCCAATATAGCTCCTCCTCTCAAAATTGGTGTGGTATATTATTAAGGGAAAATGACACATGAGCTTAAAACATATTGAGTTTAAAATAGCTTTGAACGTATTAGCTTTTTGTTTAACTCCGTTTATGTCAAGTATTAAGATTACACCGTTAATCAGAATTCCCATTTTTATTTATAACGTAACTATCACTAAATTCATAAATTTGCTGTTAAACAAGGGTGAGTGTTAGAAACTATCAGCCTTAACTAGTGAGCTATTTTCTTTCATATGCAAGATGTGGGGCGTTTCTGTGTGCGTGCGTATATAAATTTATAAATAAAAAACAACTTTATTTTGTTTGTAAACAAAGACTTATTTTATATGCTAAACATTCTAAAAATAAGATCAATTATTTGTCATATAAAGTCTGTAATGATTAAAACAATATGAATACTGTATTGTAAAAAAAGGACTTTAAAAAGGACCTTTTTAAAAAGCTCAAGCATTAGGAAAAATCTACAATCATGTAGTTTTCTTGCTGTCTCCTAAGCAAGCTTACAATACTGTCCACAACGCAAGCCATAAATCAAATCATTGCATATAGACTCATTATTTGAGAGAAAAGCAGTATTTTCCTTTGTATTAAGGATGTGACTATATCATGGCCAGCTGCTTCTATGTTTAGCAATCCTCCAGCAGTATCTGACAATTTCTTGAACTTGCAAATCAAATTTTTTCCGTCTACTCACTTTTATAAAGATACAATCTTCGTGTTCCTACTTTCAATGTAGAGGGTTTTTTAGCTCTTCCCTTCAATTTTCTTTATTTCTGAATAGTTCAGCCTAATTTTAGCAACCATATAAAGAAAAATTAAAAGATGCCTATTACTCCCCACGCTGGTATTTGAAAGAGCTCTCCATGGTTCTGAGCAGCCTCCTGCAGTGGTCACCCACCCTGGGAACTCTTTTGCTGATGCATCTGTATAAGGCCCAACCACAGATAATAAATCTAATACCAGTTTGATGGATAATTGTTTTAGCACAGTCAGTCTCAGGACAGAGCAACCTAGATATATAAAGGAGAGTCTGGATGGCATTACAGTTCAGCTCCATAGGAAGGGAGGAAGACAAACTACCTGCATCTCTACTCGTGAAGTTATTGACAAAATCAAAAAGCAACAATGAGTTAAGAAAAAAAAATAAAATAAATCTACTACCCTCATTTGAAAATTACAAACTTACAATTAAAAGAAATGGCAGCACAAGCTAAGTGGAGAGCAGGGGCTTCCCTCTAACGCCCCAAACATTATATGCATGATTATCCACCCTGATGAGTCCAAAAGCGAAGTACTGTTTTTTGAAGTTGGTTTTGCTAAAATTAAGAGATTTTACACAGAGAAGTACACTGAATAGACTTTTAAAGACCTTAAGCAACTCCGTCACTGGGCTCATGGGTCAAGGGGCAATGAGAAGAAAGAAAATTTTGGAACATAAATGGCCCCATAAATCTGACAGTAGATGATACCAACATCATTCTTACATGGAGATTAACTTTTTGATGACAGAGACTCTAAAGGACAGCAGGCAGGTTATAACAGTAAGATATAAAAAATATCACCCGTATAAGTCAACGAGCTGTTTAATGCTAGTGAAGGCCCTATGGTGACATGACTGCTGAGTGCAAAGACAGAGGATTTTATAGCACCACTAGACAATCTTTTAGAAAATGCTAGGAAGGAGCCGGTGAATTCAAGTTCACACTCACTCCCAGAAAAAAACACAGGAAGTAACAGAAAATAAGTATTTGGAGTAAGATTTCAGCTGCTCTATGAAAGATTATAATGACATGGGTTTTGCTCTCTGTGACACATATAAACCAAGTGGAGAGGTGGTGATGAAGCTTAATTGGAAAATACTAAACAGGTAGGCTACAGAATTTTTGAGAAGCAAAACCTTATATGCACAGAAACCATAACAAAATTTTTCAAAAGCACAATAGAATTAAAAGACTGGACAGAGATTCTGCAGAGCCAAATGATGTCTGAGTTGTAACAGCACATTTTAAATATAAGGCCACAGCAGGAAAGCTAAATAAAGCACATGCATTAGCAGCTACTAGGAAGGAACTTAAACTGATCCCTGCTTTGAAGTATTTCTTCACAAGGAATAAAACAGAAGACTTCTTGCAGCTTGAAATGTCAGTAAAATGACCAATTACAAATCATCGGAACCAAACTGTGAAAACTGTGTCCACATACCTATTCTAAAGGAACTCAAGTTACACAAACCCATTAAGATTTTCACAGTATCTTATCACTTGAAATTTCATAACAAATGAACAGAATATGACCATCAGTTTTTAAAAAAGGCTCTAAGGCATAACTGAGAAACAACAGATCAGGAAATATAACTTCTACAACAGCTGAAGAAGAGGAAACTACAGTACACATCAGAAACAGCAGCCACATGGATAAACACAATATACTCAGAAATAATCATAGGGAAAAAAAAAAAAATCAGCATTGGTTTTGGGAAGGAAGTAATGTTTGGATTTTCAGAAGGCACTATTAAATTGTAAAATTCACTGCAATTAAACCGTGTTTGAGTTTCAAAAAGTGGATATTTTAAAAAAGAGACTTAAATTTTCTTGCTAGAAAAAAATCCATCCATGGATATTATACTGCATCTGTTTTTGGACAGCAGCTCAGGAAGTAAGCTAGAATTCTGCCCCAGAATTCAGACCATTCTGATAGAGTTTTCATACAGTTCTTATAGTCTTCAAGATACTAAATATAATGATCATGAACTTCTGAAGCACCAAAGCTAGGGAGACTATTTTTGTGGCAACCATTTCAAAAGTCATTATAAGGGAGTTGTTTGGAATGGTATGTAGTGCGTGTATACGCATTTGGAACTAGGAATATGAGTTAAATTCTGCAGATATACAACAAACCCACACTGCTAGAGAATTTAGGGCTGCCTTTTGCAAAACTAAGTCTTACTATGTCGATGCTGACTTAGATCCTGATCCTGTAACTGGCATTCACAGAAGCATCCATACAAACACAAAGTATCAGCTGAAATCAATATATAAGAATTCTCAGAAACAAAACAAAACACAAACCAACAGACCCCTGACTACCTACATGATTTCATACATTTTTTCCAGAACTGGTCTGAGTTATTTCTAGTATTTTCTGAATGATATTCCATTGTCAATTCAGAGGAAAACTACTCATTTTTCTTTTTTTTTTTTTTCAATTTACATGCATTTGTGTAAGGGATATTAAACAAACAAACTATTCACTAAATTCACTTATCAGGTGAGGGGGGAAATCACAGAATACCGACATGGCATTCTCAGTGCAATAGTGCCTGGCCTATTTTCTAATCACATTATTTAGAGAAAAAGATTGAGACTGCCAAAACATCAAATTTTAAATGAAGCCTTTGGGTTTTAAGTAATCATAAAGCACTACATTTCAAAGTATCTTAGGGTGTTGGGGGGTGGGGGGGCAGGGAGGGAAGCAGGAAATAGATTAAGATACTAAAATTTGTTTTCAGGGAACACTAAATGCTTTAGATTCTAAAAATTCTTAATGTCTGCTATTCAAATATCCAAGAAGTGAAGTGCATAGAGAAACAGAAACTGAAAATTAGACAAATAACTTTGATGAAGTGGTAACTGATTTTCTCCCTACTCTCCACTGATCACCAGTTTCAACACAATACTACCAAAATAACAAGCACTGGAATTCTTTCTAAAGAATTCTCTAAAATTCTTTCAAATCCTATGCACATTTGAATTTCTCATATATAACAGTTCCCCAGTGGCTTTTGTCTTCTGCAGATATGTATGCTTTTATAAAGACTGAATCAAACATCCACCAAAATTCTGAATTGTATTTTACAATCTTCTCGATCTCAACCTGCTTTAACTTGTGAGCTTCAACTTGAAAAGACATCAGAATCAAAATATCTAAGCACAACATTACAGTATCTCAGATGCAATTCTAACTCTGCCTCTTCTGCTCATAGTTTATTCAAACTTGAATAAACTTCGACCACATAAATCTGCTGTTTTCATATTTTTCATAAAGGCATCAACTTGAAATGAAATGTAATACTAATTTGAACACATATGTAGATTGGATTCAGTTTTTGAGATGCTGAGCAATAACAATGTCACCTGAGGCTGAAAATGCTATGATAATAAGTTCCTATAAAAAATAGTTTTATGATTCTCAAGCCAACTTTTCAAGTGTTGACTAATACCACATAAATTACTTCAGGACTGTTAGTAGCTGCCACTGCATTTATTTGGAGTAGAATCTTAGCCTTTCCCTTTATGTAGTTAAGCATCTCATCTCACCACCGGGGTGACAGCATCGGTGGACAAGGGATGAGCAACTGACATCATCTACCTGGACTTGTGCAGAGCTTTTGACACTGTCCCGCACAACATCCTTCTCTCTAAACTGGAGAGACATGGGTTTGATGGATGGACCACTCGGTGGATAAGGAGTTAGCTGGATGGCTGCACTCAGAGAGTGGTGGTCAACAGCTCAATGTCCATGTGGAGACCGGTCACGAGTGGCGTCCCTCAGGGGTCCGTGCTGGGCCCGGCCCTGTTCAACATCTTTGTCGGAGACATGGACAGTGGGATAGAGTGCACCCTCAGCAAGTTCGCCGATGACACCAGGTTGTGTGGTGCCATCGACACGCTGGAAGGGAGGGATGCCATCCAGAGGGACCTTGACAGGCTGGAGAGGTGGGCCCGTGCCAACCTCATGAAGTTCAACCAGGCCAAGTGCAAGGTCCTGCACCTGGGTCATGGCAATCCCAGGCACAAATACAGGCTGGGCGGAGAATGGATTGAGAGCAGCCCTGAGGAGAAGGACTTGGGAGTGCTGGTGGATGAGAAGCTCAACATGAGCCAGCAATGCACCCTTGCGGCCCAGAAGGCCAACCACATCCTGGGTTGCATCAAGAGGAGTGTGGCCAGCAGGTCGAGGGAGGTGATTCTGCCCCTCTATTCTGCTCTCATGAGACCCCACCTGGAGTACTGTGTCCAGTTCTGGAGCCCCTAATATAAGAAGGACATGGATCAGTTGGAGAAGGTCCAGAGGAGGGCCACGAAGATGATAAAAGGGCTAGAGCACCTCTCTTATGAGGACAGGCTGAGAGAGTTGGGGCTGTTCAGCCTGCAGAAGAGGAGGCTCCGGGGAGACCTGATAGCAGTCTTCCAGTACCTCAAGGGGGCCTACAAGAAAGATGGGGAGAGGCTGTTCTGTAGGGCCTGTTGCGATAGGATGAGGGGTAATGGTTTTAAAATAGAGGGGGGTACATTTAGATTGGAAATTAGGAAAAAATTTTTTGCGATGCAAGTTATAGAACACTGGAACAGGTTGCCCAGAAAGGTGGTGGAGGCCCCATCTCTGGAAATGTTCAAGGCCAGGCTGGATGAGGCTCTGAGCAACCTGACCTAGTCAGGGATGTCCCTGCTCCTTGCAGGGGGGTTGGACTAGATGACCTTTGAAGGTCCCTTCCAACCCTAATCATTCTATGATTCTATGGTTCTATATAGCAGAAGGAACACTCACACTGGATTTCTTTCAGAAAATGTGTCACAATTTTGTGATAACAACATTTCTTCTTTTTAAACTCAGAACGAAATAAATACGTGCTAAATTCTTTCATTAAACTATAACATCTAGGTTAAATGAGAATGTTGTGCTTTTTTATTTTTACCAAGAGTGGCACTAATCACTTCTGTCATTGCTATTTTACCTTTCACTACCACAGCATTTCCTCAACACAAGTGAATGTTAAAGTCTTTTGCTTTGCTATGGTCAGTATAATGCTTTAGCAGTATAAAATATTTACAGGACTGATGGCACTAGGATCATCACTCTTCAGAAGCGTAAGTGATGACAGACATCAGTGCCCACATCTCAGAAGGTCAAAACAGATGTAAGCTTTCTTAAATAAACAAAACAAAAAAGAAGGTACCTGAATATAGCAGACAGATGAATTTTGTTATCTATTTACTAAATACATTTCAAATCTAATATTAAAGACAGGAACACTGAGAGAAAGAGAGTGAAGATAAATGTAACCAGGCATGTATGAAAAGATTCATCCAATATTATGACATTCTACTACTGTAATAGCCCAGGGTATTTTTATTAACTAATGATTTTCAGAAACTTATTTTCATATACCAGATACTTGGCAAAGTATTTTTGTTTTCCTTTGGAGAAAAAAAAAAAAAAAAAAAAGGGGGAGTGATAAGGATATGATTGCAAACTGTCATTGGTTATTTCACAGAAATATATATAAACATTAGAAAAAAATGCCCTTTAATTGACATATATGAGAAACAGTACTTTGTACTTTTATATAGAAACATTTATAAATGGTGTAAATATTTATTAATAGATTTCATAAGATTTCTCTAGCAAAAACTCTCTATTCTATAATGGATGGAACAGAAGTTACGTACACTGAGTTTTTCTCACTGTGATTTGCATAGGTGGCTCCAGAGAGAAAGAAAAGATTTGAAATCCAGTTCTCACTAACCCCCAAAAAAATTGAATTTGAGGATCTTTATTTCAGTCATACACAAGAAGAGAAACTTTTAAAAACACACATGCAATGGAATACATATTTAAAATATACCAGTATACCTTGCTTTTCATAGCAATGATGATAGACAGAAGTCCAAAATATCACTGGGTAATCAAAAGTTCAACTCCAGTGGTTTTTGTGAAAACTCACTGTCCTGATTTGCTTTTAATGGATCTGTTAACATTTTCCAAACTGGAAAAAGCAAAGTAATAATAAATTTTTAAATAAACTCAGTAAAGGTTAAATTAAAAAAAAAAAACAAAAAAAAAAAAACAAACCCACCACAAAACATTTATGTGTGGTCAAAAATCAGGACAGGCAAACAATATTATTAGAATATTTGTATTTCAATACACAAAAATAATTTATATGTGCAATATCAACAACTACCATACAAAATTATGCTTCAAGTTCCTTTTTCTTAAGCAATGCATAAGAGAACCTGGAGAAAATGAGAACATTCGAGGCCATTGTTTTGAATTATACCTTTAATGCAGTGAGTTTAATTTAACTCCATCTAAAAACTCACCTAAAAGCGGTATTTTGACATTTGTTAAACCTGAACCAGAACAAATTGAATTAAATGGGAAAAAAAATTGCTCCTTGCTATTTAAGTGCATATAAAACAATATCCATCAAATACAGAACAAGGGAGAGGTGGGGAGGATGGGATACAAAAAAATTCTTTACTACCAAACTCAGCTTTATGTTTATGGAGTGTTAAATAATTTTCTTAGTCTTTTCACATACTATTCCAAAAGACTTCCGTATACTGTACTGAGTAACACAAATAGCCATATCTTCATGAAGAGTTGCATACACAAGTTCAATTAGTACCATTTAGATTTTTTTTTTTTATTCATTACCTGACCACAGGAATACTTCTTCCCAAATCTCAACATGTACTCATTTCTAACTTTCTTCACTCCTAATCTATGTTAGAGAAGTGCCCAAACAAATGACAATTATAATGTAAACATTATGTCAAGATCATTTAGAAGCAAATATAATGCTAAAGTTTCCTATACAGATTCTATTCAGAAAAACTCAGACTCTGCTTTCCAGATAATTTAATCTTATGATCAACTACACATGACCCAGCACAGTTCCTTGAGCAGGATATGATGAATCCTTGCATTGCACTCTTTCTATTATGAAAAAGAACCATATATTCTTATTTTTTTCCTATTCCCTTATGGATTACAAGTTCACAAAAAGACTGTTTCTCTTTTCCCCAGCAGACTTTCTATTTTAAAAAAGTTATTTTTGAAAAGCTTAGCCAAAACAGGCAATTTAATTATAGTTTACTGATCAGGTCACCTCTACATTTGGCTCTTCTTCAGTATACCATACTTAAACACACACCAAATAACTTTTTTTCACAGCTTCTCCAGATTTGCCTGGTCCAGAAGTTAAACTTATGGATCTTTTGCCTCAAAGACCAGCTTTGGAATTCTTTTAAAATAAGGTTCTATTAAATATGCCACTTTCTATTTTTCTGCTACAGAGACCAATATAAGCAATAGTTACATAACAAAGTCAGTTCTATATATACATACAAATAGGATTTGGTCCTAGTATAGAACTACAGCCAACTAAGATACAGCTATATCCTTTGAAAGAAGCACATTACCAGAGAGCAGTGTGGGTCATCATTTCACAGCTCAGTGGAGGGAGGTTTCCCACATGCAATACAGGCTTTTGGAACAGTTTGGCAAAAACTTTTTTCCTTAGGTTTTTCTGTTAGTTTGTTGGTTTGAGGCATTTTATTGTTTTTAGTATTATGCTTTCTCTTCTCTCCTGCCCCATTCTCTCAGATTTTTCTCTGCTTGACAAAAAAAAAAGTGGATTAAAAATCAAAATCACTGAATGTTAGGGTATAAATAAAAAGGTATGAAACCCAATAAATCATTACAATCACACACCCTCAAAACCTTATTACATATTCATAGGTCTGATGATTCTAGAAATTAAGATAATTTTAAAATGTTGAGGAAATCATTACCAATAATAAAATCAAGGGGGGGGGGGAAATCACCTCATTCGAACTGTAAAGAAAAACATTAGGTTCCCCCATACACTTTGCACTGCAACCATTTCTACCAATGATCCCAAAATAATTCTCATATTTGATATGGTTCTTAGTTAGTTATAAAATAACTTGTCTTCCCGGCTTGAGTTAGTTATAAAATAACTTGTCTTCCTGGTTTGCTTAGGAAAAACATCTTTTTATAGTTCATTCCTCAATCTTGTATAATTAAATGACAGGTGCAGAAAGATTAAAAAACAAACAGAAAAAAAAACCACACACACAACAGAAAAACCTAGAAATCTCTCCAGAATTTGACTGCATGAACTGTTCCAGAGCAACGGGGAGGGGAGGAAAAAAAAGAAAAAAGAAAAATTATTCTTGTCTTGAAGAACCCTGAACAAGCAGTCACACTGAGCAGTTCAGCTGCTGAAGAAAGATAATCAATTCATAAACACAACAGTCCTTCTAGATGAAAGAAACACTTGATTACTCATCATAACAGGCCAGAAATTAGACTGAAATCAAAAGAAGTTATAGCATGAAACAAATAACAGAATAAATTGCATTTCAGAAAAAATTAGACTGAAATCAAAAGAAGTTATAACATTAAACAAAGTAACAGAATAAATTGCATTTCAGAAAAAATACTGCAGGTGTATACAAAAAAAAGAAAGAAGGAAAAAGCATTTGTTTATACTACGCCTGCTAAAAATAATATAGATTAACATTTATTTAATTTTAAAATAAAACCACTTTCCTCTATGCATATGGGAGCATAACATGCTTTTACAGTCACTAAAGGCACAGATTAAGATCCTGTTGAAATACAGGACACTAACAAAAGTAGCTGGCAATGACTTAGCATCTAAAGGAAAATTAGATGTGGAAAAAGTATACATATGAAGTACTAAATTGCAACAAAGTTATTTTCTGTATCAAATTATTGGTTACCTTAATTCTTCTGATGGTTCTTTACAGGCTGCTTTGAGTCTCAGTACATACAGAGCTAGAGAAAATCCGTAGATTTTGGGAAATCACAGAGAACCTACTGATTATAATTGGCATGTTCTCAGAAAAGATCTCCTGCCCTCTGCCATCAACTCCAGCTCCAGACGACATGTTTACAAACATTACTAAGTTATAAAAGTTGATGCAAAGGAATAAATTAAATGCAAGCAATAAGAAATCCTTTGACATAAGGTAAATGGGGAAAAACCCCAAATACTGTCTAACTCGAGGGATTTGCAGAGTACAAGCATGAAAGATCATTGCTCCAAAAAGGCATGTGGAAGCAATAAAAGCAGAGTGAGGGGTGAACAGTGTCTGTTATTAAGATACTGTCTGAAGCCGTTAGAATGCATGAACCCCATTCCACTAATTTTCTGAACAGAGCTGAAGTTTTCCTTTTCCTTGACCTTGCTTTGTGCTATGCTCCCTCCTAGGCATCAAAATAATAATCCACTCTAATATATGTTGCTGTAAAATGCTCCCAAACTTTGAAATTTATTTTACACTGGTCACATCCTAGCAACATTCCCTGGCATACTGCTATTGTACTGAACAGCCAAAACTAAATACAAGCTGCTAGCTCTAAAAATCTAGGGATCAGTTGAATAGTTCCGATTTAGTGATTTCGTAGTATGTTCAGAGTGCATGTAAATATCATTACTTTTGACTTAAAGCATACGCTTCAGAACAGAAGTAGTTTTCAGAAATGTACAATTTCAAATATATTGTGAAGCACTGATGTAGAATGAATGTTCAATTTTCAGTTTTTGCAAAATAACTTCAGAAGTATCAGCATTAATCACTTCTCCCCTCCAACAAAGCTTAGTAATTCAAGTTCATAACTCAATTCATTTCATATCATAGCACATTTTAAGAATTCTCTATTAGTTAATAGCAAAAATTACGAATTGAAAAACAGATATTCCAGGTATATGCAAATTAGTTTTCTGGAATATCACAGGAAAAACATCAAAAATATTTTGAGCAAAATAACTTAAGAACTTATTCTAATAGTACTGCTACACTAGAAAGTTTTATTCCAGAAAACATCAGTTGTCATACTGCTGCCCAAGGCGGCACATCACAGCATAGATACACTGTTTTTGTCAGTATTCTGGCTCCTACTCACAAAATATTGTCACCACAGAAAGATGCATACAGTTCATATTTCAGAGTCTTCTTTACCACTGCCTAAGATACAATTAATGGATTGTTTTTGACTCCACTTCCCACAACTCTATTCATTGCTTTTTAGTGCCCCCTTTTGAAAATACCTGTGGCTCACCATACCAGTTTTCATTCTGCCATCCTCCAGAAGAAACACGAATTCTTCTCAGATGAGTGTTATGCACATACAACAATAGTATACATAATCCTTCCATATTTGTTTGACTTTAACAACTACCAAACATGCTGAAATGAAGACAAGATAATCAAGAAGAAAAGATGCATGATACAGATGGTGCACAAAAATCACCAACTGCTGCAAGCATTCATTGACCAGCTGCACAATGCTGAGTGGTGCTTTTGGGTCTGTGAAAAAAAGCACCAAGTTACAAGATCATTTGGTATTACATTTAAAGGACAATCATCATCTCGTCACACACTTCAGATTACGTTCATGCCAAACATGACTGCCACATAACACCACTGACAACAAAATCAAAGTCATTTGACAATGGGGAATAATGGAATTATTGCATTCCAGAAGTTTGCAATCCCAGGCTACTATCAGTCACCAGATCAACTACTTGAAAGAAAATACAAAGTAAATAGCTATCATCACATATAAAGAGTCACCAAAAACATGACTCCCTACATAGCACAACAACTGTTAACGTGCAGAAAAAAAAAAAAAAAAAAAAAAAAAACATTTTAAGACAACAGAATTTATAAAATGTGACTGATGAAGAGGAAAGAGACATGTAGTAATTCTGCCTTCCTAAGCCAATCTCAAGCACAGATGGGAAAGGAGTACTTTTCTATGGTTAAAAAAAAGAACACCATCAATATTAACATGGATGGGCAGGAAGGTGCAAAAAGCAGTCTTTTAAAAACAGGACTTTGTGAAAACATTAGCATTTTTCCTGGAAAGGCACATATTCAGTGGCAGAATGGCAATGCCAATCTGCATCCTGAATGATTCTACCTTTAGTTTGACACATGAAGTGTTACACAGTGTCTACAGAGGAGAAAGGAGTAACTACAACTCCTCCATAAGAAGATGCAATGTGACCCTTGAATATGGATGTGATTTGCTGAAAAGGAGCTGGTAATGCACACAGAATTTAATATTCCTGTTACTGTTATACATTGTAATTTAAATAGTATTTGTGACAAAAATGTTACCAGTAACACACTGACTTTGGAAGGGGTATGTTGATAACCTGTTGGCAGAGGAGTATGGCAGCAAGAACTGAACTGAGATTCCTCTGTGTTAGACTGAGCCAGGCAGCCCGACCTGCTCTCATAACCACCAGTGCAGCCAAGAAAAGGTGACGGGCAGTAGTAATGGGCAACTCTCTTCTGAGAGGTACAGGTGCACCCATCTGCTGACCCAACACACTCTCTAGAGAGGTGTGCTGTCTGCCAGTGGCTCATATCAGAGATGTTACTAAGAGAGTACCAAACCCTGCATGGCCCATGGACTAATATCCACTGCTGGTGTTTCATGTGGGTACCAGCAATACAGCAAGAAGCAGCCTGAGGAGCATCAAGAAGGACAACAGGGCCCAGGGAGCAATGGTTAAGGACTGTGGGGCACAGGCAGTCTTTTCATCAATCCTCCCAGTCAAACGGAAGGGGCCTGAAATGGCCAGTCAAATCTGGCAAGTCAACAAATGGCTACAGGAATGGTGCCACAGCCAGGGCTTTGGCTTCTCAGACTATGAGATTTGCTTTGAGAAGCCTGGTTTAGTAGGAAAACTGCACTAAAAATGATCAAAGTTTTAGAGGCAATGGTGATTATGACTGCTGTATGATACTGAAGGCAATCATGGCAAGCATTATAATCGGCATCAGTGAGACCACACCTCAAATACTGTGTTCAGTTTTGGGCCCCTCACTACAAGACAGATACTGAGGTGCTGGAGCATGTCCCAAGAAGGGTAACAAAGCTGGTGAAGGGTCTAGAGCACAAGTCCTATGAAAAGTGGCTGAGGAATTGTGGTTGTTTAGTCCAGAGAAAAGGATACTCAAGGGAGACCTCATCACTCTCTACAAGCACCTGAAAGGAGGTTGTAGCAAGCTGGGTGTCAGTTTCTTCTCCCAAGTAGCAAGTGATAGGACAAGAGGAAATGGCCTTAAGCTGTGCCAGGGAAGGTTTAGATTGGATATTCAGACAAATTTATTCACGAAAAGGTTTATTAAGCATTTAAACAGGCTGCCCAGGGAAGCGGTAAAGTCACCATTCCTAGAGATATTTGAAAGACGTGTAGTAGGCGTGGTGCTTAGGGACATGATTTACTGATGGACATCGCAGTGTGAGGTTAACGGTTGGACTCTTATCTTAAAGGTCTTTTCCAACCTAAACAATTCTATGACTCTACAGCACAGAAAAGGCATCTGCTCAAAACTTTCCTGAAAGAGTACAAGAAGGGAAAAAAAATATATATATATAAAAAAAAAAAAAGAGTCTTTTGTACCATTAGTGTTTCCAGTTTACCTCCCAAATCTGGCTTAAAAATCAGTTAGTTTGGCCAATTACTATCTTGCTTTCAAAATGTATTTCAGATCTCCAATGTATTTTACTTTTTATGGTCTTGGTTGTGATATACTTGTGTCTGCAATTAATCAATTTGGTAACATAGAACCAGAAATTTTACCTAGTTACCAGAACTCAAGAGCTTATTTAATTTCATGGGCTTTTTATGGCCAACTAGGTTTTTAAGATGCTTCGAGAGCTAGTTCTTTTGTTTCCCTTTCATATCACATATTCGGAGCTACTACCAGAAGACGTTGCCAGGGAGGGGAGGGAGAACGTCGAGCTTCCACAAGAACTTAAAAACAGTAAGTACAAGCTACATCCCTGAACTCACTTCACCCATTTGTCAGGCCTCATGTTGGTATCCAAAGTCTCCTTGCTTTCTCTAAGAGTCTGTACCCTCTGGTATATCCTCTTTCAGTTAATTAATTTTCACAGATGTTACTGTAGTACTCTCTTCTGAGTCTCGAAGTAAATCCACTTTCTGGTAATAATGTTCCTAATGTATTCCAAACAGGGATAACACAAAACTGCATCAGAAAGTCAAAAGCATGGACATCACACCATCAGCATTTTAGTTATTCTCTTATTCTCTTCTGGTAGAAGCCAGCTTATAACCCAACTTTTCATCCTTTTCTTGGTTCTCTTCTTGTATAACTATGATTAGAGTTATTCCTGCAAGTACTCAGCAGAGCAGATTGCACTTTTTTTCTGACCTGTTGCCAAGAGGTAACAGACACAATTTGTAACAGTACATTCCAGCTCAATAAAAGAAAGAAAAAAAAAACCAAACCTATGAGGATTATCGAACACTGGAGTAGGTCTCAGATGATGTAGAACCTCCATTCTTGAAGATAAACAAAACTAGAGTTGAGCAAGCTGCTCTAACTGGAACTGCCATTGAGGGGCTGGACTAAATGGAAATGCCATGCCTTCCAACCAGCATGAGTCTACAAGTCACACATGCTGAAAAGATCCATGCAGTTTACATTACACAGTCTGCAGCAGGAAAAAAACCTACCCAAAACACATCGTTTAATTTTGAAGACAACAGCTCGATTCCAACCACAGTAACCATTAGGCAACTGAAATTGTAGCCAACTGCTGACAAACCAGACTGCGAGGAACATCAATGAAAGATTACTTCACAAGACAGGGAATATGGCATCTACAGAGTGAAACAATCTTATCTGGAGACTTTTTTCACTTACAAAACAATTTTGTTTAAATACTACATTTGGTTTTATCAGCAAATAAATTTTGAAACTGAGGCATGCAAAGCTACCATAAGTGTTATTCCTGTAAGCAAAATGTTGAATTGTGGGCCTTGCTACAAATCTACATTCTTCCTATTTCAATAAATTGGTTTAAAAATCATGGCCATATCACAAGGAGGTTTTTAATAAAAAGCCATTTAAGTTCAGTCACTTACAAACCTACTTTTAAATAGTACAAATGAAGGTTAGTTTCAGTAGTCACAATGCTTCCTGAAATTTTTGTTGAGCGAAGTATTGACAGGGTTAATTGTAAAAGCCTTCTCGGGGGGAATTTGTTTAGACCACCATAATCTGACATCCCACAAATTGATCACTGAAACTTCATTCTATTTTTTGCATCAGAACTATACATTTTGTCCAAGGTAACACATGGATGGCTTTAGCGAAAGATATGTGATTCAAACATATTAAGTTAGAGAAAATTAATGACTCCCAGATAAATGCTTGGCTAGTTACCAAACATGTCTGTTCTCAGCTCTTACCAATGTTCTTTCATATAGGATTACAGTATCAATCTTCAGAATTTCTCAAGTAACACCTCAAAGGAACAAGCTTCTTGAACCTCTAAAATGAGACTCAGATTCTCAGAATCTGAATGATTCCTATATCTCTTTTCTAAATCCCTTCCTACATCCCAAGATCATTTCCGAATACTAGACCTCCAACATAGCCATAATATACCCAACATGGTCCATTAATATTGTATACAGCAGTAATACCACCTCCCCTACATTCCTCCTACTGTTGCTTTACTTAAAAATACTCTCTCTAAACTCTAAATGCAACCTACAATATTAGTCTCTAGACCTCGGATCACGCATTGGGCTCTATCCAAATAGAAGTTGCTCAAGTAAGTTCAACTTGCCAAGCAATTTAATGATAGAATGAGATTATCAACTGTTAAAACTACAATTTTTAGAGATTTATTAGGAGTAATATATTCTCCCCAAGAGTCTGCAAAGACAATGACCAAGAAAACCTGCAGCCTTAACGGAATCTTACTTAGAGTTTTAAAGTTCCCCGTTTACTGACAGCTTCTTGGATTCATTAACCAATTTTAATACAGTTAACGAGTTACAACAAATATCTTTAGGAACAAAATAAATCTGATTAAAAGACAGTATCATTAGGATCAATTTCAAGTGAATCACCCTATAATTAACCTATGTTCTAATCTGATTTTTTCTACATACTGGCAAGGCATCTAATTTTTCTCATTCTCTTTAGACTTGGTTTATTCCAACATTTCTTTAAAAACAAAAGAAGTCACCAAAAAAAAAAAAACCCCAAGACTGAAGTGCAAAAACAATTAAATGAAGATCTTCCTATGCTAACAGGTTGTAGATGTACCGTTGGCATTTATCCACATCCTGTTCTTCTCTCCACGACAACTGCAATTTCTTCTAATAAACAATGAAAAGTGGGCAAGACTAACAGCCCCAGTCTATCATTTTATTGAAAATGATGGTATTAGATAAAAAAAAAAAACCACACAAAAAACCCTGTGACATCATTCCTCACCTATTTAACCACAGGAACTTGTGAGGCAGGAAACACATTCTAGATAAAATTGACTTCTTGTCTGGCTGTTTCCTCTGATCTTGTCTCCTTAAACACGTAGTTTTAGTTTAGTCTAACAATCTAGTCTCAGGCATTCAAAATAGCATACATTATCAATGATACTTGAAATTTTATTTTTCAGGCACTATAAAAATATTACTAATTTATAGCCAAATAATGTCCACCAGGTTACCATCTCTAATTCTGCCAAACTTGCAGTCAATGTTTTAGATTTTGAATATTGAAGTTTAAAAAATTAGATGCATTCAAGATCAAAAGTTACTTGGTCTGTTGGAAGAAAATATTTAAGCTAAAAAAAATTTAAAATAAAACATTTATTGTAACATGTACAAAGGGATTCTATGCTGCTTCTGGGCATCTTTTGCAAAAAGCTGTTCTCCCCATCCCCCACTCACAAAAGAGTCAATTAAACAAAACAAAACACACCAGCCAGAAATCAGACATTAAATCACAAAATGTAATAAGGTTATCAGAAAGTTATTGGATTACCCCTCTCCTCTAAGATCAGACCACATATGCTCATGTGCCTTACTACTTTTCATGAACTTTCAAGACAGATATATGCTCTTCCCATTCTACTGTAGTGCTTCACAAGCCACATTGCATTAATCTCTGACGGTAAAAATGTAAGCTTGTTAGGTTTTGTGGGGTTCCAAAAGACCTAGAACAGCAGGACTTTCTCTCTGTATTAAATCAGCCTCAACTTTTTTCAGCCTCTCTTCATAGGTCATGGATGCAGCGTTCTAATCATCAGTACTATTGTCTTCCGAAGTTTGCAATTTGGCAAAGTAATTTTGATTTGTTTGCATGTATTAAGTGTATGGCTGAAAACTGGACACAATGAGCTAGTTGATTCCATTTCTGCCCTAAGATGAGCAGAGGAATTTACACAGTGTTTCATGACAATGCTTCCATTTATTTATCCTGGTACAATGCTACACTTTCAGACCCCCTTTTTTTGTGCATGATACTGTTGACTTAAGGTCAGCTCTTAACCAATCTTTTTCTTCAGCAGTCTCAATTATTCCTTATTCTGCATTTGCCTACTTTATTTTTCTTTAATTTAAAAGCAGTATTTTAAGCGTGCCCTTAATGGCTTGTACCCCATTTTCCTCAGATCATTCTAATTCGTTCATTCATGTTAAATTCTAATCCAGTCTTCCAACTTCTCTGCAGTCTCTCAGCCTGGTACCATTTTTCATCACTGATGCAGTAAATATAAAAATCAATGGATACGTCAGTAACCTCTTTTCTTGAGAAGGAAAAAGACAAGAAAGTGTTATTTGTGCTGCTGCATCAGAACTGACTTATATAGAACACACTTTTAATAAAGAGAGCCAGCCAAGCAATAAGCCATCTTTCAAACAAAAATTCAAGCTAAATGATTACCAGAATGAAACACTAAACTGAGGCCAAACGTTAGAACAAGAAACAGACTTTGCTGATCCTCAGGCAAGGGGAAAAGTAGTAAGCAAGAAAGATAGTAGATATTCCAGAATACACAGAGGGATGGTCCAGCTTTGATCCTGGTAAAAAGGGCAGGGCTAGATCAGCAACATAGCTTTCTGAAAAGATATTCTCCTTTTCCATCAGGAATCGTATGTTGATCTGCTTAGATACATAGAAATAAAGAATATCTATCCAAGGTTTCAGGTGCCCCTACAATAAACCTTAAAACCTAATATATAAAAGCCTTTTGCAGAGATTAGTTTATCTTTGAAAGTCTATCATAGATAAATCTAACTTACAGTATGTCCAAGAATGGACAAGAAAGTGTTTTAGAAAGCAATAAAAAAAAAAAATGCCCAGTTATAGTCTAAAGCTCTCACAGAAGTCACATCTATTCTTCTCCAAAGTCAAATTGTCTATTTCCAGTCTAGTAACTTTTACATGTTACCACAAACTGCTGGAGAGATCCACTGACTGGCTGCTGCCTAAAGGGACTGGTTACGTTCCCCACACTCTGCTCCTGCCTGTAGAGCCTCATTTCTTCCTTTGCACCACTTTAACACTTTCTGAACACTTATTTGAGTTGACCCAACCCACAAACCAAGAAACAAACCTTTTTGCTGGGTTTGCGAGACAAATCAGTTAACCATTTTCAACAGGAGTCAGATATGGAGATAAGCAGGGTTCAGGAAATGGAAACAATGCCTTTCCGCAACAGTAGGTAGCTATAACAGCTGACCCAGTTTCAAGAAACCTAACTGGAAACTGGATGCTTGGAAAGCTACCACCATATTCTTCTGTCCCCAGAACAGCATTCTAAATCACACTTTTTTTTTTTTTAAACCACTCATTAAATTCTTAAGCTAAAGTACTTCAAGAGTTATGACTGCATAAATAAATCATTATAATTGAGAGTACTTTGATGTCTTCAGCTTGACAACCATTACTGAAGTTGGGTGAACAGTAAAAGTATCTCATCTGCAACAAATATGCTTGAGCTGTTAGTCTAATTTGTTCAATTTTGAAAGTTCAAGAAAGTTTCACAATCTTCTTATCCTTATCATAATTAACAATATGATCATAATAGTCTTTCCTACAGTTGCATCAAAAAAGAATAATGTCATAACACTCAGTTTCCAAGTTCACACCTGAATTTACATTTCAGCGAAGTTCACATCATTTAGCCAACTTCTCAAAAATAAGAGACTTGCTATTCTTCTAAGATTTTTCTTTTATGATATATTTATTTCTTTAAATGAGTATTATGGTACTTGCATAGACCTTGAAAAACATAACGATTTGTAGTATTAATTTTGTAACACTCGTCACCATTTGAGAAAATCTAGCACTGGATCTAGGATATCCCAGAGTACACAATAATTTCCAGCCACAACAGCTTAATTACTCCTAAGTCTCAGAGAAAATTCATGGAACAGGACCTGTGCCCAGCTTCTACAGAAGTACTGCTTAAGTACTCTGAGAAATTAATGCAATATCTGCAATACAGATGAAAGGGTCAAAAAATACTGTGTTGTACATAAGACAGAGGATACATAATGAATCTATCAAATAACTTCTCTTTTTAGAAGTGAAAGGCAAAGAGGAGAAGGGAGAGAAATGGCTGTAAGGAGAAGAGAGGTGAAACAGGTGTCTGACCCATTTTTTGTCAGCGATCTGACACAGAAGCAAAGTTTGCTTTTTCCAGATGACAAGGATTTGTCAACAGAAGGATACTTTTCAATTGCTGTTTAAGTAGCAAACGTCTTCATCTAGTTTCTCTACATCTAGTTTTTGTCTCTGTGGAGGCAATGTCAGAGGGCAAGATAAGTACTTACTTACCAGAAATAATTATTGTTCAAATTAATACTTTCAGAGAACCTTCTTCCTCACTTTCATTTTGAAGCCTAGGTAATTCTCTGAAAGTAGAAGAGGAAAAGAAAATCATTAATTTTTAACCTTTTTTTATCTTTATCCATGTTTTCATCTTTTGACTATTACATGCAGCATTCAAGAGATACATGCAAACACTCATTAGAAATATTGCCTAGAATTTTATAGGATTTGTGATTAGATGACCTGCAGCAAAAGTCTTAAGAAAATAGAAATTTATATGTATGAACTACCTCTATTTATACTGAAGTTCAGAAAAATAGAAACTGTCTGGTTCATTGCCAAAAAAAAACCCGGTTAAGTATGGAGGCTCAAGGCATCTCTGAAAACAAATTAAGAAAAGGGGCGGGGGGAGCAGTGGGTTCCTTTTTGGGATATACATATATAGAGCCAGGCTTAAGAGGGGAAAACAAAAACAAAAACAAAACAAAACAAACCCACAAACCACACACCATTAAGAAAACTTATAGGATCAAGATCCTAAAACCAGACACCAAAAATTAAAATAGTAAACACCTCAAACTGAAATAGTTGCCACATGGAAAAGAATAGTCTCTACCTTTGAAACATATGTAAGCCAATTAAACAAACAAGTGGTACAAACCAACTTATGTTTATACATAGCAGAACATACATATGGTAGACCATATATAACATAATAGATTGTTTAAAACAAAAATCTTACTTTTGGGTTATCAAGGCATGGAGTTACTACATCACTTTATGAGATTAGTCTCACTAATTCAGAATGGCTGTTTACTACTGAACTAAGCGTTGATTCTTGGCCATTTAACAGAAAACCAATCAAAAGCTGCACATATCAGACTGAAACAGGAATAAATTGGATGTTGAAAAAGCTAATTTGTTAATCTGACTTCAAGGAAAGGAATAAAACGGGGGAAGAAAAATAAATAGGAAATCAATTAAAGCAACAATAGTACCAGGAATAGGAGTGAAGAGAAAATGATAAATGCTTCAGACAGTTGTCTTTTACTGCAATGAGAATTCTGCCAAATTAGTATTATTTTTGAATGCAAATTAAGTGATTTTATATTTCTAAGAGAAGCTTCAGCAGCTGTACTGTTAAATGAACAAGGTGAACTGGCAACTCTAAAAATCTCAAAAGCAGCAATACTGATATATTTTTTTAAAAAGACTGAACTCTGTATTTTCTTTTTCATGTAATAAATTATATAAAATAATCGGCACCTACAAAGTCAGAACCCATGAACTTCCAAAAATGGAATGCCTATGGGAAAGAGTGAGATAGCCTATTTTCACTTCCATTATAATTTGAGTATACTTCAGCTAAGCCAGCACTCAATAAAAAGCACACAGCTTTTCCTGTGATAAGGATCTCAGAAATCCAACCAAAAACCACATATAAAGAGTAACCATCAGGGTTTTAGCTTTCCAGAAAAACTAAACTAGTTATTTTCTTGTACTTCTCATCAAATCAGTTACACCTGTTTCACAAAAACGGAGAGGTGAAACTATCAGCTGAAGGTGAGTCAGGAAGCCAAGCAAAACTGAATATGGAGCCCACCAATTCCAAGAGCTAACCCTACAGTGAACCCATTAAAGCACAATCTAGAATGATGGTTACTTTGAATTTTATATGAAGCATTATGCTATATCTTCTTACAAGTCCGTATTGGTAATCCAAATGACAGGTAGAAGGTAGTGTATTATGTGAGCCACATGTATGAAAAAAAATAGATTTAGACAGAATGGCTCATCATAAACATGAAGTGAAAATGTTTACATTTCAAGTAATAAATAGAACTATTACTAAATTTACAAGTTTATTTATCTGTTAAGTAACAGAATTACAAGACGTAGAAAAAGGCCAGAGTCCTAACAGGCTGGGCAATTCATCTTGTCCCACAAAAAGATCCAAACTTTTTAAACTGTGGTATCCTAAAATATATTAAAACCACACAGAACAATAAAAAGAAAGCATGGATATTTGGGTCTTTTTCCACACTAAGATATCATTGGAGTGAAGTAGCTACTTAATAGTTTTTGACAAGGTGGGGGGGAGGGCGGGGGAATTCCAGTGGAGTTTATACCTCTGCTCCAGGAAAGTTTGTCCACAATATGAATAACTGAAAAGAAAAATAAATATTACAAAACAACTAAATATTTTGAGTTGGTTTAACATAAAATAGTCCAGCCTAGCCTGGTCAAGTCATTTGTAGCTCCACTTAACAGATTCTACCTGTATGACAATGAAATTTTAATCAAAGTTCCAAGTATCATTCTGCAACCAGCCAAACAACTAAACATTGCTTTTAGAATATTTTCTTATAGCCCATAATCTGCTCAGAGTAACTCAAAGAAGTAACAAATGCTGTACTGAAATCAAGATGCAGGAGATCAGCTTTTTTTTTTTTTCATCCATGAATCTATTACTAAGAGGAAAGAAATAAAGCCTAATGTAATGTCACTGTCTATTCCAGGATCTTTTTATGGAACTGTGGAAAAAAAATAGTCAACCCACTCAGAGTCACTCAAAATTTTAAAACTATCAAAAAGCTTACAATTTCCCAGCCTAACATTCCTAATATATCCCTGAAAATTTAGTTATATTTATAATGTAAAAACTACAACTATTAAAAAAATCTTTGTATTTGTTGTTCAACCACTTCAACAATATTTAAATATCACTAGATTAAACAGACAGTTGTGCCTTCCAGATAAGTCTGCCCCTCTTGCAGAGATCTTTTTGAAGATAAAGATCATTAAGCACCTTGTAGATAGGAAATTTTAGTTATATGCCTGATTTTGACTTTGAATTGCTGAGTAAACATGGGCTAGTCACTACCTTTTCTTTTTAGACAAATTAAAATATTTATTTTTAAAATATATCCTTATAAAGGGTTCCATACCATCTGGAGTGTTTAATACAGTCTCCTGCATTACAAGAACCCATTCAAAGCAAAGCCCAAAACATTTCATCCACACTTCTCGTATAATTTAAGTTGAATGTTAAACAAATGCAAAACTTAAATACACAACAGCAAGAGAACAGAAATCAAGGATGCCAGCCACACTATCAGTGCCTCCAACTACAGAAGTACTAGATGAAATTACCTACATCACCTCAGGAATACAGAGGGGTGGTGTAGGGAGAACAAAAGAGGGAACACTTTCTCCCTCTCTTCCCCATTTGACTGGGGCAAACTCATATAACTTTTAACACAGACACTAGACTTGTATGCCAGGTCAAGACTACTTTCCCAATACCACAGGAAGAATCAGATGCCTCGCTCAAAATCCCACCTTTAGTCAATGGCAAATTGCCTCTGCTTCAGAAGATAAATTATGTACCAAGGAGAGAAAAATACAAAAATAAACATTCCCTTCTGATCTCTACAAGATACCAGTGGTAGCCCTGAAGAACAGAACTTGTAAAACTGTAAACTTTATGACAAATAACAATCAAATATTTTCTTGGCTGCTTCATCCTCTCAGAGATTTCTGTCATTCCAATACCAAGAAATCTCATATGCTTATTTTTAACTTCTGAATCAAGGATCAACCTTACCATCTTAAACAGTCTTTTTACATAAATATATTAAAACGTTATCTTGAACCATGGAGTTTCTTTCCTACCATTACTGATTTTGTAAGACTAGACTACCCTCTGATTTTCAAACAAGATTTGTCATTAAGTTTATCCATCAGATGTATTTATTTTCAGTTGTTTCCCCATATACTCCCTCACACCCAATACAGAATATTTTTATTTCTTCCTAGGCTTTACTTGCCAAATTCTTTCATTCTCCTTTAATAAGACAAGTTCAACTGCAGTATAACCACACTAACAGTTCCTTCTTTTGCAAATGACTTGATCTTTTCCCAGTGTGACTGTGATCAGAGCTATATACCATCCTGTATGCAAATCAACCAATACTTTATTGGCTGGTCCTAACCATAGTTTTTAAAAGCTAGAAACCACTTGTCTGTCTTAGAATCATGTTACTCTCGCAAAGCCACATCATCTGAAAAGGAAATAGATGACGATCACACAACAATCTACCTTTGATTACCAGTCTAGTTATACCAGTAGTTCTTGTCACCACTCAAGTATGTGAATTTGCTATTTTTTTTTAATTAAACTTAAATCATTTTCTATTACTCCAAAACACATAAATGACCCTTTACTACTAAGTATGATAATCCTGCCTTCTCTAGTATTAGCAATTTCAGAAGCGCACACACACCAACCTTTTAGCAAAGTCACTTGCTAAAATACAAAAACTACATCCCAGGGAAACAAAGGGAAAGATAGTATTTTAATACATACATTAATATATATTATACACTATATATTATATAGTATATAAAGTATAAATCATATTATATACTTTTTTTTTAATTTAGTTTAAGGTTCCTTACTGCCAAAACCTAAAGAAAAGCTGGAATATACTCGATTGCTATAAAGTCCCTTCATGATATTGAAATTTTCACACGTAATAGTTTCTCAGGGTATAAATCAAAAACGGTCTACAGAACTGATACAGTACATAATCGATTGATTTATTTCATGGACATATTAAAGGCCAAACTAAGAATTAAGTAATTAAATAACAACATTTTAACTTATCTGCTTGCTAAGAGGTAGATCACCCAGAACATAATAAATCAATATGACACTGTGCAGTTCTCCAGTTCTTTCCTGCCCAACTCCTTCAACACACATTGGGCCAATCACCTAACTCATTTTTTCCCTTTTATTTAAAAAAAAAAAAAAAAAAAAAAACATGATTACCTGACACATCACAATACTCCCAGAAGACAAGTCACTGTTGTTCAGTGCCCCCAGCCCTACATTTTGCACTTTACAAAGTTTCACGTATGCTACAGTGACATTGCTAATACATTACACACTCAAATGCGTAGGGAAAATTTGAGGAAAATTTGGCAAAATACTGCAAGCACCTCTCCTAGCTCTCTCAAATCCAGGAAAAACATATGTTATCTTTCTTTTTCCCAGAGTCCCACTTCTTCTCAGCCGTGTGAAGTGCCATCTGTGCTTTTCAGCCTAGCAAGCTAAAAATCTGCTGTCATTCATATTACCAGTGAGCAAATTAAAGGGAAAGACTGTCCTCTTTAATAAAATAACAAGACTTACAAACAGCAATCTAGATCACGGCTCCAAAAGCGATGAGTGGCAAGCACAGTTAGTTAAAGGCTCATAGAGAAGAAAAGGTGGCAAACAGCAGACTAACTTCAGAGCTTCCTTGATCTCTGTAAACTAACACCAAAACTATGGTGAATAAAACAGGAGTAGCTGGAAATCTCAGAAAGTAAACATAAATATGACTCAACTGACATAACACATTTGGTAAGATACTAAATAAAGTTAGAGGTCATACTTGACTCAGGAAGGACAGATATAGATGGTGGAGCAAGAAATCTTGTCTTGAATATCTAAGGTTGGTACACTTATTCTGAGATCCAGAATGCAACAGAAGCCAAACCCTCCATATAACATTTAAAAGAGAAAGTTACAGTGAGAAGGAAAGTGTAGAATTCCTATAAATTGCCAAACAAGAAAATGTAAGTGGATGAAGGTTGGAAGGGACTGTTGAAAGAGATTCTTTGTTTCTTTTTGGTTCTTTTGTTTTGTTTTTCTAGACAGCTAGCAGAATCATTCAAAGCACAAGATTTAATATCATGATTCACAAGATAGGCCCTTCAGAACGCACATCATAGTTATATCTAAGTTAACTTTCAGTTGCTAACTAGCTTGACTATTGGATTTACAAAATTCAGCCTGAAAGGTTACTTCAATATACTAATGCCTGAAACTTTCCCAGGCACTGAAATGCAAATCATTGTATTAGAACAAGCCCTGAAATACTTTTGATAAAGGCCAACTGCACTCTTCCAACCTTTGGGAACAGTCCGAGGTTTATCTCATGGCTGGGAAAATTTCCAAATGGTATTGCATATACAGCTACCTGTTTTGAAAACTGACAGACTAACAGAAAGGACAAATCTCAGTCCATGCCAGCTGTCCTCAATACCAGACAATGGTCCACTTTTATTAGTGTTGATGCAGCCAAAAGGGATTTGAAATCAAACTAGCGTAAGGAAACAAAAACTAAGTGCAGATAGAGTCTGGAAGAGTACACAAAAGTACAAAAAGGGTAAAATAGTAACAATCTTTAGAAATTTAATCCCAAGAATGAGGAAATTTAGAGACAAGGAAATCACAGAGAACACTCTCTCTAGACACAGGCTACGGAAAGAAAAGACTGAAAAAAGTTGTCAGGGAAGCACAATTAAGAAAGTTGTTAAGTAAGAATATAGACAACATGAAGAAGAAATAAAGGCTGGAATGCTGGCAAAACCTGTTCTCTTGAAACAAGGTTAAGAAACTCAATAAGAAACAAACTTGTGTTTGAATTTGAGAAAGGAAATTGTTTTTGCAGTACAACCTCATGATTATTTGTTATGGATTACAGTAATTAGTTCAAAAGAGAAAGTGTATCCTATCAAACACAAGGCTATGAATACAACATTTGACAGTCTCAGATGTAAATCAGCAAGATTCACAGAAGAAAGACAGTACCATGCATGTCACTGAAAAACAGTTGTGATGTTGAATACACAACTGTACAAAAAAGGAACACAGCTGTAAGCAAAAAATAAATCTGTTTTGTTTCTATTTCATATTTACATTTTTAAAAAGCTAGAAGGTCTTGCTATTAATTATCAAGGATTTAATTCACCCTATCAAACTTCAAATATAAAGGGGAGAAAGTTTTTTTAAAAATTTAAAAATATACACTTTACTACTCACTACAAATGCTGACTACCCCTACAAATATCATCACTCAGTCTTTTAGAGTCAGAGATATTTATATGGAAAGAGAAGTGAATACACAAGAGAAATACCAATGCCAGCAGAATTACTAAGAATCCTTTATGGATGCATTGAAACAATCCATGTAATAGTAGATTAAAAGGAAGAAACAGCATCTTCTGTTACGTCTTAGACACCTATCCTGTTCCTTCCTCTTTTTCTTTTTTTCCTTCTTAGAAAGTTAAGTTCTTCAAAACTGCCCACAGTTTGATATTGCTACAGAAGTATGGAATTCATACATAATTTCATCTTTCATTTTAAGTTTTTCAAACAAGAACCAAATAAAAATCATAGCATTTTATTACAAAGTCTATCATCAAACAGCTTGAATGATTCCGCTTTTATTTAATCAGTCAAATCGCAGTAAAGTGACATTAACAAGACTGTGGTCAACTTCACTGCTGTGATTCAGAACCATACCAGCAGCTGTGCAGATTTCAAAGATGGTATCAATTTCATTGTGCCGCCACTCCTGCTCCATGGGAAGGCTATGAACAGATGCAAGCAGTGCTCAGCATCCAGAAA
Source organism: Chlamydotis macqueenii (assembly GCF_036417535.1). Taxonomy (NCBI): domain Eukaryota; kingdom Metazoa; phylum Chordata; class Aves; order Otidiformes; family Otididae; genus Chlamydotis; species Chlamydotis macqueenii. The sequence goes on along the minus strand of NC_141560.1, from coordinate 44,595,215 downwards.
GCTGAGAAAAAAGGAAGACACAACATTGCTTTCCTCAAGGCAAGACAGCGCTGCAGCTTCATGTTTATCAGACACTGGCTAATCAAAGGTAGATCTTCAAACAAAGGTCAAGACGCCTATCAAAGCTGAGATTCTAGCAATTAAGATCAAAGAAGCGGTCAGGGATTTTCAATATGAAAAATTTGAAAAAAATCTTCCTGAAATCGGTTATTTGGCTGATGGTGCCTGATAATGAAGGAAGCTGAAAATTTGTACTGCATATCATTCCATTAGCAGGAATACTACACACACAAAAAAAAAATACAATTGATATATTTCAGTACACCAGAAAACGCCTTTGAAACTGTTCCTCAACACTAAACACTAAGCTTTATAGAACCTAGATGTTAGGGAAAAAAAACATGTACTAATACTACAGTACATTTAATTTCAGAGAGGTTTCAGGTCTTTTAAGTTGCTTACATTTGAATAATCTTTTACACATCTTTTCCTTGAGCATGCTCCACCACAGACTAAAATAGCATGATATTAAGAAGAGACTATTGCTATAATGCATGCACAAATACTCCTCCTGAAGTGGTTCTGTTATTTTCCTGTCTCCCACTTTTACTATCCATTATGCAATCTTGCATTCCTCTCTTATTCCTCTGATGCTTAATTTATTAAGGAAATTTCTAGAAAATTATACATAAGTCTTCTCTACATAGTGAAAAAAAGCAAATATCATTTTTAAAGTTACATGTTGAGTTTAATCAAGCTGAATTTCATCTTTTTATCTCTCTCAGTCTACAATGTATGAAAGAAAGCAAACAGACTCACTGTAATGAATTTACTGTTGATCAAAGGCTCCACAACTGAGAGTTCTTCATTCATTCCTAAAACAAGTATACACTGGTAGTAATTCAGGCCTCCCTACACTATCCAATGACTGCAGTACAAGCTACCCCATGTGACCAGTATTATATACAATCTAGTGTAATTAGAGTTTTGTGTATATATATATATACACACACAGAGCCTATATTATATGTAAAAGCTAGTTTCCATATAGCAAAGAACTTCATAAATCATACCAACCATTATACCAAGCTTTCCTACAGCAGTCAAGAGGTGGTGACAGACACCATACAAAGAAGACAAGGCAGTACTCAAACACCAAGGTATATGGAATCATGAAATTGGGTTTTCTGCTAAACCTTGATCTCTGTAAGAGGACAGTAGGAAAGGAAAAGGCAGCATATGGAAGAACTCAGGGAAGAATGAAAGAAAAAACATTGAGACAATATTAAAAGACATCGAGATTTAATCTTAAACCTGATGTTAAAGTACATTTTGTTGTAGCTTTCACTATACACATAGTTTTACAAAGATACAGTTTGACATCAGTACTGTCCATCACTGAACTCATTAGAGAGCCTACTGGATAAAGAAGGACAAACTTGTCACTATGCTTCATACGCTTCCATCAGGAAACAAAGTCTAAAGCTTTCAGCTTTAGAGTTGAAAAAAGAGCAAGATGAAAAATAGTTGAGACACAAAATGTTTTGTTGAGGCACAAACTGCATCCTCAAGAACTGATGATTCTTCCTTCTAAATATCTTTTCTCCACACACTACACATGCTGGCCAAGCAACTGTCACCAATTACATATATGTAATAAGTGCAGCTTAGGAAAGACAGGTCCCTGCAATAGTACAAATGCCATTAGAAATAACAGTTGGAAAGACAATATTCCATTTTGGTTTACCACATTCCAGCAGAAACTTTACACACTGATGTACGTGCTACTAATATACCACAAAAAGTATTTGCACTGACTATTCTATAAATACTGTCACAGTGTGCTTTGGGGTTTTTTTAACCATAATTCATATTAACTGTGCACACATGGGAGCATTCGCTTTCAAAATAACAGTATGTCTTCACAAGCACATCCAAACCCAGTTGGAAAATTCTCTGATAGGAATTCACAGTTCACAGCACTTTTTTCTCTGTAATCACATTTGACCTAATATAAATTTTAAAATGCCATAATCTAAGGGCTCTGAGCTCTAGATACCCTTCAACAGGTGATGACAGTTAATAAACACCACATTGATGCAACATTTTCAAGCAACAACCAAGAAAAGAGCTGTCCAAAGGAGCATTCCATACGCTTCCATTCCAAAGCACTCACGATTTCAATAAGCACAGGGAAAGCTACCACCTCTTGATAACATATGTCTAAGTCAGATCAAGAAATCATCTTCTTATGATTGCTTCTGCCAGGGAAGGTAAGAAGTTTAGGCAACAATAATATTACACATTTGTAAGAGGCTTCAGGAGAAAAGTCGCTAACAACAGTTATCAATCTAAAGGTTCTCTGTTTGTTTATGACTTCAAGGAGTGCCTGAACAACAGAAATGGCACACAGAAACATTAGGCACACAAGCTGTTCTTTACCACCCTAGAAGTCAGATCAATAGAAAACCCCTCAATAAACAAAAACAAAAAAAAAAAAAAAAACAGTACTGGCTAAATACGTTTGACTTGCAGGTGCCACTGAATTACACCCACTGTGTACAAACTTCTCAGCAGGAAACAACAATCTTCAACAACCAGAATGCACCTTTGTTGTCAAAGGCAGTGTGAGCATATTGCAACGTTTCACATCAGTGTCATGAGAAAACATACTTAAACAAACATTTAAAGTCTGTGAAAAAGTGTTTGTTTTTACATTAGCTATATAAACATTAAGAAAATCAGAGAAAGGCTGTTTAGAATCTATATGCACTTTTGAGACAGCACTCTGAAATTAACAAGATACAATTCTGCTTCTTATTTTTCACATTTATTTGCAAAAATAACCATGTGATTGATATTTTGATTGATGCTTCTGATGGGACACTAAACCGTATCTCCATCTCCTAGCTCAGATTGTTAGAAACATAATAAATTAGTCATAAAAAAAAAAATCTATAAAAACAAAAAGCCATCAAGATTTATCATTTGTTTTCCTGAACAATCTGTAGCAAAACACATTCAAAACAGCATACAGATGCCTTAACCAACATGGTGTAACTTGGCAATACCTGAAAATCTTTACTACATGGTATCATAGCAAATGTTATGCTTGTCTTCTAAAATACAGACTTCTTTCACAAATCTACTCTATTTTAAGGAGGGTTTTCTGCCTGAGCAAGCAGGATGTTATTAACCAAGAGCAAACCTGTAATCTTCCCAGGTCAAAGTACTACAGAAGGGATTCCCAAAGTTATCAAATGAGTAAAACTTACGTTATATTAAAGTACTGATAAAGGATCAATTTGGGAAAAAAAATATACAGGTCTCATTAACAAAAACTAAAGATAAAAAGGATTTATATTTAATCTTTTCCAAGCACTAACTGATGTCAACCTGACATAAAAGTTAGACAAAAGGCTATCTTAATTAAAGGTGAAACTCCAAATATAGTTACCTAAATTGCTTTCCAGAAGCAATAGTATTCATCAGTACTTAGTGAAAGTTAATTTTAGCAACTCAGCATAAATCCACAGGCACTTAACCTGAGAATTCAGTTAAAATTCCCTCAAAAAACAAACAAACTTTCTCAAATAAAAATATAGAAAACACTGTAATTATGTCTTCAGACAAACTAATGAGACTCCTTCATTTCAAAAATCATTTCAATCATTCTACTTAGCTGAACAAGATGATATAATTCTTGTAGAAATGTTGTACTGCTACCTACCATTTCCCTACCTTTTGCAAACCTGTCACCAGCTCTTGAAGAATTCACTTGACTACAGCCAATGTGTCTAACCTAGCATAAAAATTCCTTTACAGTTATTACAATTGATGACCAAAGTATAGGAAAAAATCAAGTCATATTTCATGTTAATGTTTTTATCAAATATTATTTCAACAAAAGCTAACTATAACTGCAAAAATTGTCAACCAATAACCAAAATTATGTTATACATTCAGATCTTCAGTATTTACATGCCTCAGGCATTTGGACTAAGAGTTCTGTGCTCACTCTGTATTCATAACTCATTTAACCCTTTCTTGGGTCTACTGCTTTCCATCCTGCATCTGACATAAGGTGATGCACATTATATGTCCTCAGATTTTTCCTGTAAATTAAAAAAAAAAAAAAAAATTAAAAAAGCAAGACTATGACAGAGATGGGACTAAAGAAAGATGCTGATAGGTATCAGAAGACTATTCAATCAAATACAGAATCATTCCTAGATACTTATGCAATAAATAAAAAAGCGCTTGTAGAAAGCGTAACAGAGACCCAACAAGACATTCTGCAATTAAGATCCATGCACAGTTTAAATCTAGTGATCTGCATGCTTGTAGGATGAGTAGTCTCAATAGTGCTTTTGGCACAATTCTATCGGTTTGGAATCCAGTCTCAATTACAAGGAAAAGTGTTAAAAGCCAACAGAAGAGCATCCCCTGTTGTGAAAACAAACATAAAACCACAACACTGCAATGAATCACAGAATGAGTGCGACTGGAAGGGACCTCTAGAGGTCATCTTGTCCAACCCCCTGCTCCAAGGGCACCACCAGTTGACCACGAACACATCCACATGGCTTTTGAGTATCTCCAAAGATGGTGACTCCATAATCCATCTGGATGACCTGTGTCAGTGCTCCAATGCCCTCACAGTAGGGGAAAAAAAAAAAAAAAAAAAAAAAAAAAAGTGTTTCCTTACGTTCAGGCAGAACCACCTGTGTTTCAGTTTGTGCCTGTCATCTCTTGTCCTGTCACTGGGCACCAAGAAAAAGAGTCTGGCTCTGTCCTCTTTGCACCTTCCTGTATTGATCCTGACATTTGCACATTTACGAGTTAGTGATCCACATAACACTTAACTTGTGTGCGTACAGGCCTGTGCTGTGCTGCATTCCTTACTGTCAGATTTCAGTACTCAGGATATTTCTTATGCTTGGCCCAGCAGCTTGAAGCAACTAGGGGTATGTCAGATGTGTGTTCAGCACGCCTGAGGATAAACTGCAAGCAAGTGATTTTGTGCACACATATAGAGAGATCTGAAGAGCAATCAACTGAATAGAGACAATGTTCTCTCAGCACTTCTGTAAACACAGAATCTGCAGAATTATTATCTATCATTACCTATGCATGACACTGCAGTATATTGTACAGGAAAATCAAATAAGCATTTTAAATTATGCTGAACACTGTATCTTATACGTATGTCTAGCTCCCTATCAGGCCAACATTTGCTCTAGGTTGTATTGAATCCCTCATCCTGTGAGCACTATTCATTGCAACCAAGTGGAGAAGAAGGGTAAGAGGGCTTTCTCACATGCATTCCAAGGGTCCTGCTTTCACTGAAGGAAAAAAAATTACATCAGAAGAAACCATCAACAGCCTGCTAAGGGACAACTACTCCTGCTCCCTAGAAAGTACACAAAGTCTATTAACATCTGCAGAGTTTGAAGATGTTGTCATAGGGTGTAACGTAAGCTATCATATTACCCAAATTGCTGTCCATCCTTACAGCCTGGTAGGGCAAGCTTAATAGTATTGATACTCAGTCCAGCATCACCTCACTGAAGTTAAAAGACAGCAGAAGTTGCAGAGAGAATGTCTAGCAGTTCAACCCAAAATCCAGAGCACGGACTAGGCATCTGCAATGAAGAACAACTCAAGCAAAACATCTTCCAACACCACTGCCCCAAACAGTGGGCCACATCAGGAGAAAGGTGTAATTCATACTGTCCTGACTGCTGTAACTTGAAAATACCTCAAGAAATGGACAGATTAATAAGGAAGATGATGTACTCAAAGTCCCAACAGAACTCTGAAACAGACTTAATAAATTGATATTTGAAGACATGCATCCAGAAGATTGTGAACTTTAAGTCTTTCCAAATCTTTTAAAAAGCTAGAAAACCCAGAACACATAAAAAGGGAGTGCAGAGACTATATAAGCACACCAAGGCACAGCACACCACCACAAAGGTGTCTCAGTGAAACAAAATCACAAATAGAGGAAACAAAGTAACGAATATATATTTTTTTTAAAAAAGGAAGATTTTTCAATTCAAACCTTGCCCTAAATAAGAAATAAATGCTTACAGCTAAGAAAAACTAAAGATATAATACGCCCAGTCTTGTACAATTTGAGGTGTGATAAAAACGAGAGAGAGAGAGAGAAAGGGACCATCAAGACACGACACACACTGCAATAGCAAAAACTGTTCAGTCTCAAGTATACAATCATTGGGTGAGTATCCATACTGATGGTCAAACAGAGAAAGTTGCTTAGCCAACACCCAGAAAGAGACAAGATATCAGCTAAGTACAGCATATCAGAAATCTGTATGCATGTTTCAGGTATATTACATATTTTATCATCATAAATAGAGGCATAGACCTAAAGACAAAGGCTACAGGCAATTTAAAAGCTCACATTTTTGAAATAAGTCACTTGGTCAACAGAAATCTCCTTATAGGCAAAGGCTTTTTTAAAGTTTAAACTCAAAAAAGCATAACAAACAAATCCGTACCCATACAAATCAGACTTACTCATACTTGAAAAGTTACTATGACATTGCGCAAGTTCCAACCAAATTATGGTGGAGTTCAACATAAGTAATTTGATAAACTAAAGATGAACATTGGGAGGTTGTTGGAATTAAATTCTTACTCTTCTTTTAGAAAACCTTTTGGAAGAGCAATACTTTGAAGAAATATTCTAATATACAACAAGTCTAGAATTAACTCAGTAAGATACTCTCAGTAATGTTCCACAAGCTTCTAAAAACAGTCTTTACCTTGCAGAATTAACAATGCCATGGTGATATTCATTGCTATTAACTGTCTCACAGAAAAAACTCGCTAATACTAGAGAAAATGATTCACCTTACCACTAAAAGGTTATGAAGCAAAAATATAATGAAAGTAGACTCCTAAAAAGCATTTACATTTAGAATTAATAATGCTACCATGAAGCAATCATAGCAGCACAAACTTCACCAAATTCTAGAATGACCAATACCTCTAGTGATTCATTTTATTTTGAATGTATTAGACTTGAAAATAAAAGATGTAAATTATACTTTATTAATATCCAATATTTTATGGAAGTAAGTTAAATGGTTGACTCACTGCAAACTATGCACTGCTACAGAAATCACCACTTGTCTTAGGGAGGATCTCTAAAGACTACAGGTTAGTAAATACACATAAAGGGGCAAAAACTTCAGAAAAGGGTCATTTAAAGACTTCCTCACACAGCATCTCATACTTGAAAAACAAAAAATGTATTTTTTTATTAAAAAAAAAAAACCTCCCCAGTCTGTCATTTAACAGTAGTTCTTTGCTACAGGCAACTCTTCTGATGTGAAGACTTGTAGTCAAAAGTCTTCCAAAATAGTTAATGAGTTCCTTGTATCTTTGGGACTGCTTCTCTTTCTTTATTTGTTCCCCATCCTCACCCTGAAAACACAGACAAGAGTTCCTTGTATCTTTGGGACTGCTTCTCTTTCTTTATTTGTTCCCCATCCTCACCCTGAAAACACAGACAAGAAGAGAGGAAAGGGGGAACGGAACAGGAAGAAACAATAGCAATTTGAGGGAACTAGTATATCACATATTTGGGGGCAAAAAAAAACCCCCTCAGAATTGATTGCAACTGATTTAACAGATAGTCAGAAAACCACCACCTAGAAATGATGCATTATGAGCTACATAATATGAATTTACATACATATCATGACAAATTACCCAGAAAGATCACCTATTTTTAAGGCTGCCAGATACTTCCTTGTAGAAGATTCATTTTTCAGTTTCTTTTAAGTTGCCAAAGACTTTCCAAGATGACCCATTCTGTGCCAGGTGTCCATCCAAGCTGAGCCACTTCAATATTTTCATTGTATGCAAAACATTTTTTTCCTTTTTCCCTTTACAAGGAAAGCTATAGAAAAAAAATAATTTTGCATCATTGCAAAAACGTATTTTTTCTTTAAAAAGTTTAATCACTCGCATGCTTTAAGCTCCACATGTATCTTCCTAAGAGACAGCAAAAGGCATATCCTGACACACAAATGATGCTTTTGTCAAGCTCCCTGTAACGTTACTGTTACTGATTTTGTTTTAATATGTTATAGCTGAGTCACCTACACATTCTGTCTGTAATGACTGCATTCCAGTACAAGGCTTCCGGGAGCTAAGCATCCACTGTTGTAGACTCACAGAACAATATAGGCAGATGTCCCTAGTTCAAGCTCCTGCTCAAAGTAAAGTCAACTATGAGATCAGAACACATTACTCAGCTTTATCCAAGTTGTGTCTTGAAAACCTCTAAGACAGGCTACACAGCTTCTCTGGGCTATCTCTTCCACAGTTTGACTATGTTCATGGAGAGAAAGTTTTTCCTTGTTTTCAGTCTGAACCTTCTCTGTTTCAATTTACAACCACTGCCCTGTGTCCTCCCACCATGTGCCTCAGTAAAGAGCCTGACTCTATCTTCTCAGTGATCTCCTCAAAGACACCAGCAGGTTGTTATTATAACCCCTTGAAGCCACCTCCTCTCCAGCTCTCTCAGCCTCTCTTGACAGGGCAAGCGCTCCATCTCCCTAACCATCTTGGTAGCTGTCCTGGTTTAGCCCTGCTCAGTAGCTAAAATACCACACAGTCTCTCACTCACTTCTCCCTCACAGTGGGACCAGAAGCAGAACTGGGAAAGAAAAGAAGGCAAAAGTCATAGGTTGAGATAAAAAACAGTTTAAGGGAACAACAAAAGAAAAAAAAAAAAGAGATGGAAAACAAACAAACAAAAGAAAACCAGCAACCAAGAACAGAAAACACTTAAGCACATAACTTACAGTACAGTAGCTCACAGTGGATCCTGATACCCAGTTTCCTCCCAGGTAGCAGAAGGCTTCCCTCAGGCCCCTCCTCACTGATATACTGCGCATGATGTCACATGGGATGGAATAGCCCTTGAGTTAATTTGGGTAAACTATCCCAGCTGTTGGCTAATTAGTAAGCTGTGTCCCCAGCCATAGGTACCACCAGCCCCAGTTCCTCTCCCAGCTCAGGTGAAAATGAACTCTATCCTGGCCGGAACCAGGACAGCAGCCCTCCACCAAATTAACTTCTGTTTATCTATGTCTCTTCTATATTGAGGGTCCCAAAATTGGGTGCAGTACTCTAGACGTGGTCTAATGAGCACCAAGTAGAGAGGGATAATCTACTGGCTATGTTCCTGTTAATACAGCCCAGGATGTTGTTGCCTTTCTTTTCTGCAGGGATATGCTGCTGCTGGCCCATAGTCAGAGTGCTGTCCACCAGGACCACAGGCTTCTCCAGCGGAGCTGCTTACCAGCCAGCTAGTCCTCAACAAGTATCACTGCAAGGTGCTCTTCCTTCCTAGTTGGAGGGCTTTGCATTTGTCCTTGTTGAATTTCATAAGACTCCAGATAGGCCTTGTGTCCACAGTGCCAAAGTCCCTCTGAATGGTAGCCCTGTCTTCATGCATATCAACTATTCTTCCCAATTTGGTGTCATCTGCAAGCACAAGAGGACATTCCATCACCTTCTCTGGATGAACCCCTGCAGTACTTCACTTGTTACCAACCTCCATATATGACACATTAATCACTGCTTTCTGAGACCATTCATCCAACTAGCCTTTTACGCATGTAGCTCTCCATCCACTCAAACTGTAATGCCCAAATTTGGATACAAGAATATTGTTGGACACAAAGCTGAAAGCCTTGCTAAAGTCAAAGCAAATGAAATTCATTTTCTTCCCTCATCCAAAAATTCAGCCATTTTACCATAGAAGGCAATCAGGCTAGTCATGCACTACCTTTGATAAATCCACACTGTCCCAAATCACTTCCTTCTTCTTGTGCCCAGAAACGTGTTCTAAGAACACCCAGGAATGAAAAGGAAGCTAGCCAGCTTCATATCTCCTAGGGCTGTATTTTGGCCTTTTTTGAAGGGTACAACATATGCCTTTTTCCAGCCATCGGGAAGCTCTCCTGATCTCCAAGATGTTTCACTGTGACTCTGGTCAGCTCTACCAACATCCTCAGACACAGTCCATATGGCCACATGGACTTGTATGATTAGAGTTCTCTCAACAACCCCCAACTCAATCCTCATCCACTGCTGGTAGCTACCGTCCTCAAACCCTGCCACTAAGCACAGAGGCCAGGGAGACCTTGTTGGTGAAGTCTCACTATGGTAAAGAAGGCATTGTGTACCTCAGCATTATCCATGTCTGCTGTCACTAAATGACACATCACATTCAGAAATAAGCCCACATTTTACTTGTCCAGCTTTCTAAAAGTACTAGAAGAAACTAACATACTAGAAGAAACTCTTCTTGCTGCCCTTGACCCCCTTTCAAGTGTCATCCCTAGGTGAGAACTGGTTCTCTTGATGTCATTGCTATATACCAGTACAATGTTTCTAAATTTCTCCTTTGTAGCCTGGCCCAGCTTCCAATACTTGTATATCCCATTTTTGCACTGGAGCTCAGACATGAGTTCCCTGTTAAGCCAAGTTAATCTCTTGATAGACCTGTTTATTTTCCTGAGTATCAGGATGGACCACTGGCATCTAAACTCCTTCTCAGTGATATCCTGCTGGACCCAGCAAGCATGAAGAGGCAAGCTACTGACATGAACAAAAGAGTGGAAAAGTGGGAGACCAATAGGACTTGACTGAAGAAAGAACTGCAGTGTGGGAAAAAGCTGATACAGTTGACACAGTGAACAGAATCTTGAATTTGGGATACAGACCAAGTCTGAGATGGGTGAGAAGATCAGTACAAAAGGAGAAAACAAATTCTGATGAAAGACCAGTTAGGCAGGAAGAACAGAATGAAGTACAACACTGAAGTTGGAAAACTTCAAAAGACAGAACAGGAGCCAGTGGAAAAGCAGAACATAGAGAAGATAGCTCCTAGGCATGATAGAGAACTGGATGTGAAGCTGAGGACAGTGGGCGGAAGCCTGAGACCAGCAGACAGGAGTGCAAATAGCTGGATAGAGAACACTGGGATAAACAATTTATTAATTAGAATCTCACTGCACAGCAGTTCTGGATCTTAGATAAGAAGCCCTTTAGCAAGAAACAAACTACACAGGGAAAATAGGATCGTGATAAAAATTTCAGAATAGGGCAAAAAAGATCGGGACAGAAAGATATTCAAGTAGATACCACACAAGGAATAAGCAGAAAAATCAGCATCCACCAGAACATGCTCATTCCCAGAGCCTGGAATAGAATCCAAGATTATAGAGTTTCGTCACTACTTTGAAACACTAAAAAATCTCAGAAAACCATTCACAGACCACATCATTTGGACCTCTGGTGGATAACAAATTACTAGTATCACATTGTCTGCTAGCTCAAGTGGCAGAAGTCTCATGGTAAAATACACACATCTCAGCCTTTCTAAAGACTTACATGCTATAACACAATCCCATGTGATAGAACGTTTCCTCCTGTCCATTAGGGTTGCTGCCTCTTTTAACCTAGCACATTGAACACTTTGTTTATATGCCAAGAATTGTTTTTAACAGATGAGTACCAAAAACCTAACCCTCAGTTGAAAAAAAAAATATATAGTCACATCACAAAACTTAAAGATTATTTGGCCTTGTTCTCTGTGGTCTTGTGTGCAAGGTACTCTTGTTGTACTACTGAACAAGATGTTAAAAAAAATTTGAATAATGACAGTATTTATATATGGACCTTGCCATGTGTACTGCAAATGTTGGCAAGTGCGCTGTTAATAAGATAGGTACTGTAGTAAAAGAGAGGGAATTAACATTGTCCTGATTTTGTTGTTCCTTGCAAGCAAATCACCTTAAAAAAAAAGAAAAGAAAAAAAAAAACCCAAACACATCCACTTTCCATGGATAATCCACTCTTCATCAAAATTTTGACCTTACTATGTTTGGGTTGGGTTAACTTTGCAGCAGATCTAAGTATTTATACTTGCAGTCTAAATCAACAGACACCATACCACAAATCAAGCAGTGAGGTCTTTTCTAGCATATGCATTCATGGATCCCTGTTAAGAGATCTATAAAAAATAACACAGAAAAGCCAGATTATCCTTAGTAAATTACACAGGGAGACAGACCTTTATGAGAAAACATTTTAGAACATGCAAATCATTAAAACACTGATAGATTATTTTGAAAAATCTTATCATAAAGTCGCTAAATTAGATATTCAAGATGAAGCGACACATAACACATCTCCAGAGACTTCTCTGAAAATATTACTAGTGAAACAAGCAGACACTAGAGACTGAAGGTAATGAAACAGCAAAAGAGGAAATTAAGAACATACAGTATGAACAGCACATAACAAATAGTGAGGCCACACATTAGTCAATACCAAGAAAAAGAAGAGTCAATATTGCTCACTGAACACAATTCGATGCTATATACTGAAAGAAACATTGTAGGGAAACGTGCAACCACATATTTACAGGTCAAAGTACAGTTCTTACAAGAATGTCCGATTTATAAGAGCCTGATCTTGCAACTTCAAAGTTCTTTGAAGATAGTTTTTGTTGCATAATAGCAAAGCATATGCGTGATTTCCCTAAAATACATGCACACCACTTCACTTGCAGATTATATTCATCATATAAAAGAGATGCATATTAATGCAATCATACATGCATCATCTACATTTGTTTTCCTTATTGTATTAGAAGCATATTCTATGATCAAACAGTAAGCTTTTGAATGAGTCTAGAAAAAAATTGTCACATTTTGCTTTGACACTAGCTCCCCCTCCAGACCAGAGATTATAGTAATTACTTTTTATTTTAAATTTTGACTTTGCAACAAGATTTAAATACTCAAGTCCAAATCTTCTTCATCTTTATTCCCTCAAATGTCAATGAACAGACTGATCAGATAATGTATGTGTAGAATTATCATTTATTATTTTTTACTGTACATGAATTCCAAGATGGGGAAAACCATTTGGTTTAGAACAGATCTGACAGATAAAGCAGCAATTCTATACAGCCACAGAGAGACAGGAACGGACCAAAAATACAATTTTTCAGATCAATCCTATGAATGGTCTGCAATATTTATAACATATAAACATTCCATTATACAATCAAGTCTCTGTTTACAGTCCCAACAAGGCGATCAAAAAAACACAGACGCCAAAACAAAAGGAAGCCCCTATGTGGTTTAATACTACCTTTACTAATTCACTTAAGGTGAATTAGCTCTTTTGCTACTCCAGCAAGCATAGCTAACATTTTTTTATTGTCCTAACATTAGCTAGAACTAATATCTTTCAGCTGCTCGGCTAATGAAACTACTGAAATGTTAAACAAATGAAGACAAAAGAGTAAAAGAAAAAGAAAGCTACAACTTCCAACCCTTTGTATTTTCCCAGTTGTCAAATGTCCTGGCAGCTACATCACTGAAAGAATGAATTTCCATGATTCAACACTCCAAGTTGATTCCTACGCTTCCCTCATCATTGAGCTGCTTGCTCAGAAAATATGAATAATTAATTATGCATTCAACACTGAAAAAGGTTGTCTCATTATGTGCTGTTGGGAAAATATGCAAACTGTGCAATATGCCAGTTTTCCAGTTTAAGTTACGTGTTCATATACATATGAAGCCCTAACAAGTACCAATAAAAGTTTGGCAGTAAGCATACCTGTAATAACCAGAGAAACAGACATTACTGGAAATACATCAAAGCATAGTCACCAACTCCTAATAACTAGCTTTCTTTAATAATGGAAAGAATTGTTACAGAGCCTTCTGTAAAACCACCCCAACCAGCAGCAGCACAGGCAGGCCATTTATTTGCTTTTGCAGTTGAGGCTTTTCTAAAGTTTTTGACAATTCACAGTGGAGAACGACTTAAAAAAAAAAATCTTTCCATGCCTAAACGCTATTTAGAAAGTATGTACTCCTTTAGCTTTCAGTTAATGCCTAGACATTAAAACACTGCATTTTGGGGCAGAGGGAGTATGTGTATATATATGTACAAAGGTACACGTGTATACTGAAACAGACATGTTTCAGCTGACGCTTGTATTTCAATATACACACACAGACCAGAAAAAGCGCTAAGTGCTAATATAAGATGACAAAGTTAAGAACGTTCTAAACACACGGTTGTTTTCCACATCCAAGTACACACAGCATGTATGCGGACCGCAGTGTGCCGACCACATTACACTACTGCGCATTATACCATGTGTGCATTGAGGACGCAAGGACAGGTATTGCCCCAAGGCACTCACAGTCTCAACAAGCCATTTGTCAGCTGATGCCTATGCCCATAGGCTTTTTGGTACAACCTGCACCACGGCATGGGAGTCTTTACCTGTTCTTATACCCTCAACCACGGGCTTCTGAAAGCAGAGGGTCACAGCCTGGTCTTTGGAGAGCATCTAGTACACAGTGGGTACACTCTCGCACACACTCGTGAAAGACCTGAGCGCCCATTAAGCACAAACTTGACTAGAGGAAAAATCGCCGGGGCTTTATCAGGAACAGAATCCAAGCTCAAAGCAGTAAAATGTGCCGAAAGACGGTAAAGGTCGCCGCGGGAACAGCCCCAGGCAGCAGCCGATGGCTCCGCGCCCTTCCAAGTCACGCACTTCCTCGAGCTCCCGGGCGGCCCTAGAGCCCAAGATCCGTCCATAAAGCCCGCGTTGCCCGTCTATTTCCCTCTGCCAAAGCCAGGCGTTCCCTCGGACGGCCGCAGTTCCTGGGACCAGGAAAGTTGGAGGCCGCCCCCCTCCGCCCGCGCCCTGCGGGACGGCGGCGGCCGCACTCCCCGCTGCGGGAACCCCGCCGGCCCGCGCCGTTCTCCGAGCCCGGCCCGGCCCCGCTGCCGACGGTGATGCCCCAGCCGCCCGCCGAGCCCCGGCCTCCGCTTCCCCCGCCGCGCTCCCCGGCGGCTTCAGGCCCCACCAGCGCCCCTCAGGTGAGGGAGCCCACGGGGACCCCGGCACCCGGCGGGGAACCGGCCCCCTCCCCGCCACACACACACCGCCACCCCCCCCTCCGGCGACGGCGACGGTTGCTGAGCAGCGCCGGAGTCGCAAGAGCGGCGGCGCCAGGCCCGGGGGAGGGATGGGGAGCGCTAGCTGGAGCAGCCCGGTCTCCGCTCGGCACCCGCTTCCCCGCCGCCGCGGCTCCCGCTCAGCCCCCGCATCCCCTTACCCGAGTGCCGACGCCGCTGGCGGGGCCCGCGCTGCCGTCGCCGAGGGTGCCGGGGTGCGGGGAGACGCCGGGGCGAGAGGAGGGGCGGCGAGGGGGAGGGGGACGGGACACCGCGGTGAGGAGACGGAAGCAGGAACCCGCCGCCGCTTAACGGAGTGGCCGCTGGACCGGGGAGACGGAGCGCGAGACGCGGACAGCGCGCGCGCCGAGGGCGGGGAGCGCCGCGCCAGCAGCTGACAGCGAGGAGCGGCGTGCGCCGGGCGGCGCGCGGGCGAGAACAACCGACGGCGGCGGCGCGCGCGCGAGCGCGCGCCAGCGCGCCTCCCCCCCCCCGCCAGCGCACTAGGAAGAGCTCCGCCGCGGGCGCGCGCCCGCCGGGGCAAGGCAGCCTATGGGAGCGCGAGTCAGGGCCCTGATGCTGCCGGAGCGCTCTCGTCACGGAGCGATGGAGCCGGCGGCGCGCATGCGCGTCGGGGGACCATCCCCCCCCCCCCACCTCCGCCCTGTGCCGCGTACCCCCCACCCCAGCGGCCGGCCGGGGGCCCGCGGGGTAGGGGCGGCATCGGCATCCCGCCTCCTCTGCGCGGCGGGGACGGGGGAGCAGCGCCCGGCTGAACCGCCACCGCTGCGGTCCTTCCTACGAGGAGATGAGGCACTGGGACGGGGGGTTGCAGTCCTTCAGTGGCGCTTAGGCCCTGCGGGGAAGCGGCCTTCCGCCGGGGTCGGCTTTAGCTGCCGGGCAGCGGTGCCGTGTCGGCGGGCAGGGTGGGCCGCGGCCGCCGGTCCGTGCGCGCCGGCAGCCGGAGGAGCTGGCAGGCGATCCCCGGAGCCCCGAGCCCCGCCCGGGCAGCTGCCTGCGGCGGGGAGATCCCCGCCTGCGCGGCTGTCAGGGCCGGCCCGAGGAAGGAGCTTAGCGTGGCTTGATTTGTTAATACAATGGTCCCCGCTAAAGGGCAGAAATCGCACAAGATTTTATGGTAAGAGGGTAAAAGAAATGCTCTGTGTCTGCCGGGTGAGAGCAGGACCTGGGAGAGGCCTGCTCTGTCTAAGCACCCCTGGCTGGTCTGACGGCTGCTTTAGCACGAATGGCTTGTTCTGTTGCTGCCGCTTATCACAGCCCTTCCTGAAAACGCACGTAAACGCACGTAGGTCAGCTCAGGTAGGTGCAGAATTTCAGGGCATTTAATGTAACTATAATTTCCTAAGTGTTCACATGGGAGAGCTAAACACATTTTCAAAGTTTGTAACGTAATGTGCACTGGGAACATTTCCACGTTCTTGGGAGATGAAATTGCAGAGATGAGAAGGTAGCGTGTGGAGTGGGAATCACAGTAGGAGTCTGTTTTGGTATCCTATGATTTGTGTGCAAGTCAGAGCTGGTAAGAGTGGATTTTTTGTAACTATCATGTCTTTCTTAGACTCCCTCCCAGTCTCAGAAGAGCTGTCCTGCATATCAGTGCTCTGTCATATATTTGTTCACACTTATCTTCTCCAGCTTGTTCCACAAGCCCACTTTTTTTTTTTTTTTCACCAGAGCTAGTAAACATTCACAAATGTGCTTATAAGGTCTAGGGAAGCATCTCTTGTTTTCCTCTTGACTTCATATGTTATGGGTCAGCAGCCTGTTAACACAGAGTTTGGGGCACAGCTGCTGCAAGCATTGTCTGGGGAACAGAAAGAAGGATTATAATATTCTGTGCTCATAGCAACCTTCCAGAGAGATCTGGAAATTCAAAAAGTAATGAATATATCAGTTTTCCCTAAGGTTTTAATTCCTGACTGACAACACTAGAGATTAGTTTAGAAATTGACGTCGTAAGCAGAGTGCCAATGGCTGTCAAGTACTGAGTTGCTGCTGCTAGCCCCTGTTACTGTGATAGTTCTCATTATAATTACTAACAGTTCTATTGTGGTCATGCCTACGAACTTGGGCAAGGATTTGGATTCCAAAACCCATTGGGTTATATACAATGTTTACACAGGTAAACAAGCAAAATGGTTGTTGCTTCAAAAGAGCTTGGAGTCATTTTCCATTTGTGATATAAATCCACTAGTGAACTATTACTAAGGCACACAGAAGAAAAAAGTAAGAAAAACTAAACTATCACTAATAACATTAAACTTGCTATCCTACCATCCCTTCATGGAAAAAGAAAAGCAAAACAAACAAACAAAAAAAACAGTGCCATGAATCAAAACCATTTGAAAAGTCTAAATATAAGCAAAAAAGGCCAAAAGTGCATGCAGTGTAGGTAATGCAAGGAAGCCCCCATCCCTGGAAACGTTCAAGGCCAGGTTGGACGGGGCTGTGAGCAACCTGATCTGTTTGGAGATGTCCCTGCTTCTTACAGTGGGGTTGGACTAGATGACCTTTGAAGGTCCCTTCCAACCCAAACTATTCTATGATTCTAAGCTGCATCAAGATGATCCCGAAACTAAGGCACAGCTTTCCAGATAACACAATTAACTGCATATTGCCTTTGTTTGGAGAAAAGAAGGATAAAATTTTCCAGGGAGACATCTGAAAACTGAAGAGTTTCTTTGGATAGGTCTTTCCTATGTAGTGGGAAAATGCTATTTTATAGACATAAATCTGGGTACTAATCCACAAAATACTTGGCTACCTTCAGTGCAAACAGTTCTGAGGTACAATGTCCACAAACTGTAGAAAAATCAGGGCTGCAATAAATGGGCTATTTCATGAATATGCCTGTGGTGATTTCAGTTGTACTTACTATGGTGTGAAGTTAAATGCATTTCAAGTGATTGCTTAATGCAATGAGGAGACTACTGCTCGTTTATTTTCTTTCAAGTGCATGGCATTCTGTGCTGTAGGCATGTTGTCTTAACCCAAAGAAGACAATACAGTACCTGGATTGACCCAGTAGCCACTGGAGATACCAGTGGATGAGATGTGATCAATCTGCACATGACTTGTGCAGTTGTGAGTTATTTTCGTTTGTATTCCAGTTCTAACTATGCTATAGCAGCTACTGCTATCCGCCTCATTTTTATTTTCAGGAATTGGTGACCTGAGCAGTGCTAAGCCATAACATAATGGGAGAAAGAAAATTAAATTACTAGTGGAAGAGATTAAAAGTGACTAAGGGAAGTGCTCTTATCGAGCGCTAACTTTTTACAAATGCTAAATGTAGCAGGTACGTACATTTAGAAGTACATTCCCCAAACCAGACTAAAAGGCCAGTAACTATTTTTTTTTAAAACCACAAAAAAAAACCCCTCATTTTTAAGTGTAGAACCTCATGTGTGACTCCAACAACAACTCCTTCATCAGGTGACCGAGGATCAGTCTTGGTTTGTGGATGCTCTGAAACCCTTGAGAAGGGAAATTTACACTAGGACATGGAGCACTTTCTCACTCCTATGATTAGGAAACAAATTATGTTAAATAATTCTTCAGTCTTAAGGCAGAAGCTTTAGCTGTAGTTGTCTGGTGCAAATCTTCTAGTGCTTAATCTCTGAACCCTAATAAATTGCCTTTAACTGATACAGACTCAAAATCTGCTGAAGTCAGGTAATTCTTTCCATTTGGCAAGAAGGTGATAGCACTTTTACATAGCAGGTGGAATCTCAGCAGGGCCACTCTAGTTTCACTTTGATGAGACATCCTGCCACCTGTCTCAGAAGTTACTCTGAGTAGCAACTTGAGTTGAAATGTAAAGATGTTTTAACTTTACCCCTCAAATACATGAACGCACACTGGAGTCCACATTTAACCCTTACAAAATACAAAATTCTACTTTTGTGAACTGTTTCTTTCTCTATGCAATGTTAGCTGTCTCTTGTTCTTCACTAGCTCTGAACCCCAGTGTCATAAAGCAGTCTTAACAGATACCACCAACTCCTATAAAAATACCTGACTTCTTAAATCCTTATCCCCTTGTGTTGTATGATGGCCTCACAAACATTAGAAGCAAATTCAGTTTTTAGCTGTCATAGTAGTAGAAGTAAGCTTGAAAGGAAGAATCACCTGGGCTGGAAATAATTTTTAAAAATACTTCTTGAATTGATTTGGAGATTTTTATTAAGCATCACTTTTGGATTTTTTTTACCTTCAGTTTTCTGAACACTTTTTATTTGTTCCAGTATAACTGTACCTTGCAAATATTTAACTTATAAAGGTGTTCAGTTCTACAGGTGACACCAGAGTTAAGCCACACACTCATCTGAATTCCTCCTTATGCAACTTGGTGGTGCAAGCTAGCTTATTTCGTGCCAGCTATTCTATATGCTCTGTTGCAGACCACTATAAAACAGTAGGACTCAAGTACCAACAAAACCAAAATCAGAATAGGAGAAGGTTACAAGCCTTTTTTTTCAGTGTGGGCTACAAAAAAAAAAAAAAAACCAATTTCTAGCATAATTTATCAGAGTTTTATTTTCTCATATAAAATAGGAATAAGGTATGGGTAGGAACAGCTCTAGATCCAGTATATTTGAGAAACAAATATAGAAATTACATTTGAAAAAATGGAACTGGGGTGGGTGGGTGTTATGCCTTTGTTCCTCTTAAATAAAGACTGTACATATTAGGGAGGAGGATGAGTTGGCAGAGAATATAGACATCTAAATCAGTTCATTTATCCTCCATTTAGAAATCAACTACATTGTTATGAGTACCCAGACACTGGACCAGTCAGGAAAGCTGCATGCTTTTATCTGCAGAAATGCAACCAGAACATGCAAAGAGAACATGTCACTAGGGTTAAGGGAAAATCAAGCCACGGTCAGCAGGGAGATTACAGAAACTGCCAATGTCAAATACAACTTTTTAAAAAATGCCTGAGAATATAACGAATCATTTAATACAAAACAAAATTCCTTGAATTCTAAAGAATCTTTTAAAGGGTCCATCAAATATTTCTTTTCTAGCCCTCAGAATTATTATTCTTTTTCCACTGGTTTGAAATCTAATCTTGCACTTGTTAAGTCTCAGTTTCAGGTAAAACAGAATTTCAAATAATTTAAAAAAACACAAGCCAGTGATGTTATAAGAAACTTTTTAAAACAGTTTAACTAAGACTTACATCTATGTCCAGTAAAGAATATCACCAAAACCTGTATTTTTTTATTTTCTAGGAAATGTCAATAGGTACAGCCACTCATTTTAAGTGCAGTACACGGTAGTGGCTCCTCCTCTGTGGAAAAAAAAATACAAACCAAAACAAAAAACTTGAATTACTGTGACGTACTGCTGTTACGAGATGTAAGATAGCACTTCAGCATAACGTACAGAAGTACTTGCAGCTGCGAAGCACCTCAACAAACTTTTCTGTCCCATTTATCAAAACACTGTCAGTTTCCAGCTTAAAGCAGGTGAAACCATAACAAATATTGCACAAGGACTATTTATCTGTGTCCAAAGCATTTGAATAAAGTGTTTATATAAATCAGTATAAACTTACTCTTTCTTGACACTTCCACTTTTGCAATGCTTCACTTTGAATTCTGACAGGGTTTCTGACACTATTTTGTTCTGTCCACACACTGGTTTTATAGCAAGAAAAGACTTAAAGGTCAAAAGGAGCGAAGTGCAAACACTATTAAAATGAGCCAGGTAGGTCACATAATCAAAAAATCAAATTGTAGATGTTCAATAAGCATCAGAGATACCTGTGGTTATGTGAAAAATATTGCTGCACAATGGTTTTTCTTTTGGGTAGGTGAAGCAGGGACAGCTTCACTATCACAGCAGCAGCCTATACGCCTCAGCAGAACAGAGATGAAGCGTTCATAATAGTGGAAAGGCAGTACTGTAAATGCAAAGACAAAAGGAGCTTCTCTGTGTATATTTTTAAAAATTGAGCCACAAGTAGTACAGCTATGTAGACACAATCTTTTGGCCCTGCAGATGAGTAAGTAAAACACAAATTACCCAGAAAGTGTGTTTGGAATCATCCAAAACTATGCACAATAAATCTGCTTCAGGATTAAAATCCAAGTATGCAATTCACATTACAAGCTGGGCTAGCTGCAGCGTGGACACTGCCACCTGAAGTCAGCCCAGCACTTCCCACTTTAAGATCGCATTTCAGTTGCTTATAGCAGAAATACTTGATTTCATAAGCTGTCGGCCATTTCAACCAGCATTTTCAAAGCTCCATCCCTTTTCTTTCAAGTGCCATAAGTTTTGGAGTAAGAGTTTCAAATTTGTCAGGATTACACTGGTGATAAGAATGTGCCTTAGCTTTTCCTCTAAAAATCAACTTGCATTTAGCTAGGCTATTTGTACAAGGAGCAAGGCAAGTATATAACTTTAAAAATCAAATTTTTCACACCCTCAAAACTGTCATGTAAACAAATTGAGTTTTGCAACTATGTTTTCCAACTGAATTTCCCAAAGATGTTAAATGTATTGCATATGATCTACTATTTCAGTAGGACCTAATCTGAAACTGTATTTCTAGTCTAGGTGTATATGGAGAGTAAATGAAGGAAGTCTTCTTTCTCATGTTTCAGATCGTCTCCATGTGTCTCTTACTCCTGGAAAAGCTAGCACATCCTTACAGACAGACAAACTCATCATTTTTCCACTATAAAAGGCTGGGAGAGGCAGCATTTCTAGAGCTGAGTAGTGATTACACACATCTAAATATGTTAATGTGGTATTACTAAGATGTTAATTGCTACAATATTTGAAGGTTTCCTTGCTCAGATTTATTTTATAATAACTGAATGCATGACACTCAAAAGAGTGCTGGCATCTACATTATTTGCAGAGTACATTAAAGCTGTATTAATCCCCTCTTCTAGACACTGTTTCCCTTTATGAGGAAGATATGCTCGTTCATCATCAACACATTTTTGCATGAAAATTTCCTAGCTTTACTCAGCTCCTATTTCTACCACCAGAGGCAAGAGGAAAGTGGTGATTGTTACTGAATGCTTAACTATGCAACAATGTTTCTTCTGAGTAGTTTCTGTTTGTATACACCTACAGGCAAATAAATAAAGCTACTGGATTGTCAGTATTTTTGTACACCAGGTCACTTATTTGGCCTTTCAATTTTGAATTCTTGCTAACTTCCAGTAATTTATTGCAGATTGATGATTTGTCTTTGCATTACTCTGGACATTACAGTTCCTACTTGCTAATTTACTTCCTTGCTCAGATCAAGTTCCCTACTGCAATAAATCCATGCAAATAATTTTATCATTTCTTGTAGGATTTTCAATATTGGAACTTTAACAATAGCATGATCAGATAATTTCTCGGTATTCGTGTCCGTTGGAGAACAAGACCTTATCAGAGAGCCTCATCTGTGTGCCCACAGGGGTGTGGTGGCTCCATTAGCTTTCCAAACAATGGATTTCCTGTGAAGGTAAACGTACACTCAAGAACAACCTGGTCTACGCCTGAAATAGAAATGTGGAACACTTTATCTGTGCTTCTGGGGAAAATACTATCGCCTTTTCAAATAATGACCCCAGCTGTCCTCTTTCTCAGCATTGTCTTTGCAAATGGTTGGTGCACACACTTTCCAGTGATGATCAGGTAATAAAAGATCTGCCAGGGAAAGACAGCCGGTAGCTCTGGCCCAGCATGTCACATGAAACTGCTGAGTTCTGGACATAAATACTTCTGTAAACCAAAACCAGACAAGACAAACACATTTTATTCAATTAAGCTTTCATTAAGCTTAATTATTTCATTTTGCCTTCGACTAATTTCTGTGAATTTATTATTCCATCGGTAGCTAAAATTGAAATAGCTCTTAAATGTCCCAAGGGCATTTCATTGTTATTGCGCCTACCAGTATTTGGCACAAATGGAAAAACAGCTAATAAGCAAGCAAAATCCGTTTATCAGTAGCATTTACTTATCAGCCCAGTTCTCAAATCACACATCTCACATGTAACTTGAACGACCAGTTTTTCCCTCCATTAGCAAGTACATTAAGAAAAAGGATCTACCTCCTAGCAAGTGCCAGGTAAAATAGATACTGTATCCTACCTGGAAATTAAAAACCTATATGCAGGGCCTTCAGCTGAATTTCATTCCTGTTTCTAGCAACAGCAGCAAAAAGCAAAGACTGTGCCTAACAAACAAGCATAAAGCATGACTTTGTATCTCATAAAATAAAATAACCTTCCCACACTCATAAGTATCTGCCAGAAAAGAAATACAGCAGGAGCTAGAACAAGCCCTTCTCCTGCCATTGAGGTAAAACTTCTACTTGCAACTCTGGAAATGGGTTTTGCTACAGTGATAGAGGTATTCAGGACTTTCTTTCTTACTTATTAAACTCCAT
The DNA here is from genome assembly GCF_036417535.1 of Chlamydotis macqueenii. NCBI lineage: Eukaryota > Metazoa > Chordata > Aves > Otidiformes > Otididae > Chlamydotis > Chlamydotis macqueenii. The sequence goes on along the minus strand of NC_141560.1, from coordinate 44,571,730 downwards.
TATCGCTGGAAAAAACTCCAGCTGGTTCAAAGTATACCAGGCTCTTTGCTGGGGATGAAGGGCTGTTGTGAGCAAGCTACTCTGGTGTGCCTCTCTGTGCTGGTTCTCCGCCAAATGCCAAGGTTGTTCAAGGTTTTGCTTCTAACATCCAGCATTCATTCCCACTTGGTGGGAGCTCCCCTGGCGTCCCCCTGTAACCAGGAAACTGTCAGCCAGTGGGGAGAAATAAAGCTTTTGTCACTGCACTGTTAGCAGGTTTCGGAACTGGCTATCTCATTTATTAATTTTCTCTGGATTCTTTTGATAATCAATTACTTATACTCTTCAAGAAGGAAAATAAAATTCAATATAGTTAGAAAAGCCAAATTGTTCAGATTTTGAAAAATGTTATGTTGCATAATATGAAGGATTGAGACTGACTTTCATCACTAACCTTTCACCTTTCTTGAATTAGTATTCAGGTGATGACTTCATAGCATCTCCGACAATCAGCCAGGTTTTTTTTTTCAACATTGGTAATGTACAGTTACTGTTTTTGAAAAGTCTGATAGTTCTTAGATGAAGTGTAAGGTGACTTTCTCTTCTGCCGGTTATGCCAGATTAAGCTGACATGCTGCAATGCCTTTTAGCAGCATGAAAAGCAGCAGAGCACTGGCCGGTTTAGGAGCTGGTTGCTACCAAAGGCAGATACTGATTTGGCCATTGCTGGAAGAGGGCTAAAAGACCCATTTTTGCTTTCTAAGCAAATCTCTTAGAGTTTGACTAGTGTAGTAGTGTTTTATTTGTACTAATAATAAGCTGGTTTTCAGTTCTGAAGTAAAATTTTGATATGAAGCTGGTGCACATATAAGATTAAAATTCACCTTATCTAAAATGGTAGCACAAGATTTTCATTTGCACATGGAATCTAGGGAGAAGTGCTTTAGTAATTTGAAAGTTATGCCCAAAAGCATGCATGTAAGTGAAGATTCCTGTCTGATAAGGACTCAAAATGGGTGAGCCTCTTTTTGTGCTCTTCTCTTCTCCTGTATACTGCAGGTGGTAGATAGACCGAACTAGAAACATATATAATCTATCTAGTCTTCTATTAGCAAAGGTGAACTGAAATTCATTACCAGTTCCACCTAACTGAGTTTACCTTTGCAGAGTGGCCACAGAACAGCTGATAGGTGGCAACATATTTTACGCAACCCTCTATCACGGTTAGCACAGCAAAGCAGTCTTGCACTGTCTACATGGTATATATCTATATCATGTTCAAATGAGACTGGCTCGTTGTTTGAACTCTAAGAGTTGCTTCCAGGGAATGGTTGAAGGCAGCTTAGCTCCTCTTGTCACTGGAGACACTAGAGATTAAAAGTTTACATAATCTTTTACAAACATATTTTGAAACAAATTATGATTTCCTTTTGATGTTTCTATTTCCTGTTGATCCTACCGCCAAGTTCATATGTGATAACAGAAATAGGAGAGCCATGAGAGGGAACTGGTGAAAACTCATGTGTGTAGATACAGCTTAACCACTGAGAAGACAAAAGCCTGATAATGGCAACACAGATCTTGGAGCAGCAGGATTTATAAAGCAGGTTTTAATCATTCCAGGTTTCCTCTATAGCCACTCCATAAAGGATAGCCACTATCCAGGACAGCTTGAAACCTGTAATAATTGCTATAAAATTTATTTTTTTAGTCTCTCTTTCACACCTGTGTAATACAAAATTTTAAAGAGCTAAAATAATGTAATTGTAGAATTAAATAATAAATGGTGTTGTTATGAGGTACATATATATGTATTTCTACATACCACAAACTTATCAGTAACACACAGTCAAAACCTAAGAAAGATTTGGAGGCATAAGCAACTAAGGGTGTTTTCTAGAAGCTGACCAACGGCACCTTTTGGAAAGAAATGTGTGTGCCCATTGGACTGGCATTATATTCTGCACGGCCAGGAAGAGCAAAGCAGCTTCTGTTCCCACCTAAACAAGTCGTGCAGCTCGTGTCTCATCTCCCAGTGGCCTTCTCTGAGTTCTCTGTGGCAGCCAGCGCTGCCTCGCTTTCTCAACATCAATACAGCTATAAAAATATATGTAACACCTTTGACCATTTCACCTCTTGAAACAGTAAGGCTGTTGTCACAAACAAACAACTTTCACATAGTTCTAGATGTTCTTAATCAGAACATGCATAGGCAAAGAAACATTTCAGATCTCTACTGCAATAGTTTTCAATGTTTCGAGATGTCCACTGACGTGAACCAAATAGCTACTATTGCCAGAAATTATTATTGGTGGCTAGTGGAGAGAAACCTTCATGCCATTGTGTTACTCTAAGTGTCAGTAATCTCCTTCCTACATGGAAGAGAAATATGCAAAGTGCCTGAAAGATAAACGTAAGAAGTGGCTTTTGCTAGTTTTGTGGGATAGTCATCCAATCTCTCTTTCAGTAAGACCAACCGCTCCCTTTGGCCAGAACGTCTATCAGCTCCACCAGCACTGTAAAACTGATCTGGATTTCCTGTCCTGATACTTTTTTTTCAATCCACTCTTCTCCAACTTGTTCTGTCCAGATTTTCAATTCATTTTTTGGCTACTGTTCAAATGTTGTACAAAGTAAATGGTAAGATTCAACTTCATTACTCTGAAAAACAAGTGCACAAGGCTGTGCTATAGAAGTGTAGCTGTGTTGGATAACCCACACCTCTGGCAGGGCAGCTGCACAAAACGTGATGCATTTTGTACCTAGCACCAAAAAGTCGGTGTTAGATACACCTTAAAAATGTAGAAGAACACAGCTACAGTCGATGAACTGGAATGAAGATGTTTCTCCTATCAGCTCTGCCGTTGGTTTGTTGTGTGAACTTTGATCAGCTTTATTAGTCTGTTCATCATTACCTTTTCCCACTCTGCTCTGCAGAATGGCAAGATAACAGCTGCCTCAAAGGGAGCAACCCGACGTTTGCAAAAAAGCCCTGAGATCATTAGATGGTGGCTCTCAGAGGACAGCAATGGGATGTAACAAGTACTGATGCTATATTTTCTTTTTAAATAATATTGGACACTGGATTTTGGTCAGAAGTTATTGCAAAGTTTTATTTCTCCATTGGTATGGCAAACTTGTTTTTTTATTGCTATCTTGGCAGGGGGGTAATTGCATTGAAGTTTTTTGTTTTTAAGTTCAAACCTTCGGTGAATGCAGGTGAGCTGCTTTTTTATCATAACATTTCATCACTCACCCTATTCCTGGGAGCTCTTTCTGGCTGTTAATAGACCTATTGGTTCAAATTTCATTTCACTACGTTTTGTATTCTCTGGTAATGCCAACTCTCCTCAGCTGTTGCTGAGACCCACCCTACGTAGGCTGTGACTTTAGTTTTATTGAATGGGTGGAATATTTACTCAGCTGTAAAATTCAGATGTTACTTATTTAATAAGCTTCATACAGTGCACAGTAAATGACACTTGTATATTATTTTGGAAAATGCTCTGGGATCCTGCAGGGCAAACAGTTGAAAATATTAGCTGTTACACAGATGGCATTGTGTAATAGACCTCAGCTACTACTGAGCTGGTTTAGAAGTTGAAAGAGAATACCAGGCTACATTTCCCAAAGTGCTGCTGTGTGCACACCAAGGGAAAAATCCCTGGCTACCAGCTTTCTTAAGAAAAAATGGCAGAAATGTGGACGCAGAACAACGTAAATGTAATCCCAGTGTTCATAAAAGTGTGATCGGCGCTGAGCTCCATGCAGCTGTTTTCACCTGGCACACCATGCGCGATTCAAAATAAGGTCTCACAAATCAAAAGATGAGGTAGCACAGAAGGCAGTTCATTGCAGGAGGCTACCCAGCTTACTTGCAGCTAGTGGTATGCTGTTGGCAGTACTTTCATAAAGAATTGGTCCTATTCCTTGACATCAAGAGGAAGATATGACCCAGAATCCACACTGAGGTGTGTGAGTGACAAATAATTCAGAGAAGTTTTGCACCCTGTTCCCGTGCAGAATTGAGGGAAACTGGTAGAAAATAGTATTATTTGATAAAACAGCTGATTGTCTAAGTAACTAGTGGAGAGCAGCATAGGCACTGGTGTCCAGAGCTGGCACTATGAAATAGCACAGAAGTAGTGCAACTCTTCTGGAAGCACATCATCCAGCATCCAGTGCTCTGCCTGGACTGTGACTTGCCTAGCATCTCGGCATTCCTTATGTCTTGCTGAAAGCAGTGCTGGAGGCTCTGCAGTTCCCTGTAAGCTGAGACTAATAGAGCTATTGTAAAGAAACATACTTGTTCCACTTCTGCAATGCAGAAATACATTTAATATATTGGAAATATTAGGAATTGTACATTAGTTACTTTATAGAAAAGCCTAAGAAGGTTCTGCAAGTAGCAGTTGCCAAATAACCTGCCTCCCACAGCAAGTGTCTTCGATTTTCAGTAATTAAAGTAATTTAATTAGTGAAGTATGAGAGTCTATATCCCTGATCAACCTTTAATTTCGTTGCTTTAACAAAATCAGCTGGTTGAAACTGGACCCCTGGATCTCTGAAGGAGAGGAAATTACAGTACGTCAGCAAATTCTTCAGGCTGCCACCTTCTGCCCAAAATTTACTAGACCAAAAAGAAGCTGAAATCCACTCTTATAAAGGCACAAAATTTGACTCAAGAGGCAACCAGGAAAGACAGAGTTGTTTGATGCCTCGAATGTGAAATATAGTTAGTCATGTGGCAGGTTTGAATGTAAAAGTCAGCTATGTGACTTGCTTCCTGGTAAACGCTATCTTGCTCGGAATTTGTAAACAAAGTCTTTATTGCATGATTGCCTTGGATGACTCATGAAACCAGTGAAAAAGTGTACACGTGTAGATCAGAGGTAATATTTATATACTGAATGCATACAATAAGAGCGTGACCGACTCTACAAAGCAAAGTAATCCCAGCTATGAGCTCCATGCATTTGTTCATTAGCTGGTGCTTGGATTATTGCAACATCATTGACTGCAACGCTGATATTCTTTGAAGCTCTTGCTGGCAGTTTTAAGGCATGATGTAACAAGTCTTGCCTGGGTAGAACGCTTCCCAGCTCTGAGGTAGTTTGCTTGGTTTGGTTTCAACTTCTGCATAAACAATTTGCGTGTTGATTTTTAACGCGGTAGTTAAAAAGGCAGGCTGCGCCTACTCCTTTTCCTGTTTCTTCCACAGACTCCTTGTATAAAGCATTTAGTTAGCTTCACTTTGCTTCTTTTACAATCTTTATTTGTTTTAGTTCATAAAAGTTCACATTTACTTTGAATATTACTCAGTGTTCCTCCCAAATGTGCACAATTTAAAGGACTTTTAATTTATAGAGGTTACTTGTCCACCCTAGCCATTGCTGTCATACTTGTGTTGAAGTATCCCCTGTTGAAATACTCTGTGTTCTCATACTATCCACTGAATAACCTATATAAGGCACTTCTAGGGCATAGACTGTTTTCATAATCCCAATTCTCACCAAAGCAGTAATATCAGACCAAATTCAATTGGGAAGTAAACCTAAATTCAAACAGGAAAAAAAAACATGGCTCTACTTTGTTTTGCAAACTTCTCTTTATCATTTAGTTCTGTAAAGAGATTATTTTGAACATTTAAGTCACTGATTATTTTTAAGGTAGGCTACAAAGGTTGTAAAAATCTTCAAACACCTGTTAAATTTACGTCACCAGCAATAAACAGAAAGACAAATCCTGGATCACAGCTTCATTTGGTCTAAACAGACAGACCGTCTTTGAAATCAGTAAACTTACAGATTTGCACCAGTTCAGAATCTGAAAGACGGATATACAGGAATATACAGCCGTTTACAGAAATTAAATGCTTCCATGCAGTTGTTAACAGAGGTTAACCCACAGAGGCTAGCCCAGAGAGGTGGTGGATGCCCCACCCCTGGAAACGTTCAAGGCCAGGTTGGACAGGGCTCTGAGCAACCTGATCTGGTTGCAGATGTCCCTGCTGCTTGCAGGGGGATTGGACTAGATGACCTTTGAAGGTCCCTTCCAACCCAAACTGTTCTATGAATCTGTGATTCTATAACTGTTTGAAAAGCTACTAAATAATTTCTGTTATCAAAGAGCAAAAGGATCTGATTTAGCAGTAATGTTGAAATATGAAAGGAAAAAAATTCTATTTGGAGAATGACGTAAATTAGCTAGGACTCTTCAGTCTGGAATAGAGGGGCAGCTGGCAGCAGCCAGTTTCAAAGCAAACAAGAAAGGTGATTCTTCATGTGACAGGTGGTGAACCTGTGCAACCTCTTGCCGCAAAGACGTTGTAGATAATAAAGATCACTTGAGTTCAAGGAGAGATCTCCTAAGGGTTACTAAACACCTCAAAACCACATCCAGCCCAAGGAGTGCCAGAGCTCAGAACAGTTGGAGCACAGGAATGTATTAAGGGGAAGTATCATTCCTGCTTGCCTTGTTCTTACTCTTCCCTAGGCATCTCTGTTCAGCTAGTGCTGGACACGGAGCACTGGGCTAGCTGCGCCTTTCATCTGACACAGTACACCCAGTATGGGTTCTTAGGTGAAAAAAAAACATCAGTGATACCTCTCAGGGTAAATGAAGCCTTACTTCCCCCACTCCATGTAATAGTAAGCTTAACCATCTCTCCCTGCCTATCCTAGAGCAGCACACTATCAAATAAACCTGTTTTTCAATTTTTTTTGCTAAATCAGCCCTCACAATCACAGCATGGAAAAACTTGGAAATGCTATTTTTTTAATCAAATAAATTAATCTTGAATTGTTAATTTGAAATACCAGCAAATACCTAGCCCAGTAGTCTTGTACTTCTGCAGTCTGGCTAAATGATTTCTACATAATCCCAAAGAGTTAATCATACTTTATATGATACACAGAATAGTTCAGTATTGAAAGGTGATCACCTTGAGTTTATCTTGGTTACATTATTCATGACTGAGTTACGCAATTGCGCAAACATTGACAAAAACTTACATGGTAGTGTGATATAAAATCATCTGCATGTACTGCCAGGAGAAAAGAGTGAGGAAGGATAAATAATTATTCTAGAGAAGTTTTTATTTGGTTTGGGTTTTTTTCAAATGCACTGAGACTGATTTTTCAAATTGCTTCACTTGTAAAGTCAGGTGACTCCATCATCCTAAGTCCCACTGCAGAGTGTTCTGGGGGAACCATAAACACACTAATGGAGAATAATGGGCTTATCCACAAGGGCTAATCAGTGCACAATAAAGCAGGAGAGAAATTCAAAGTGTGCTAGCCAGCTTGCAGGTAACTATTATGTCTATTTCCACATGCACGAAAAAACTAATGTCACAGTATCTTACACCTGACAACTTAGACTTTTCCAAAGTTATAAGTAAATGACAAGCACTGCGAGAAACATCATGATCGCTGCTTTCCGACTGCTAAAGACCTTATCTCTATTGCCTAAAAATCATCTTTAGTCACATAAGTCTTTCCGTCTTCATGCACAGAAAAGATTGTAGTTACCTATATGAAGCACTGGGCAGAGGTAATTTTAAGAGGAAATTCTGCATGTAAAGAAGAAGCATTTTTATTTGAAATACATATGCAACTATTAATTGTAAAGTTCAGGGGGCTATGCTGCGTTTAACTGGAAGAAGGCACACGTCTTTAAAAGTCATCAATGGCATCCATAGACCATTCTTCCACAAGTAGCACATCCATGCACAAAGACAGTGGTTCATTGGTTAGTAATCTGGGAGAGAAGAATAACAAGAACATCTAGCAACAGCACCACGCTGAATTTACATCACTAGGAATAGGTAGAAAGACCAGATCCACAAAGTTAGTCTTTATGGGTGAACTTGCCTCTGCAACTCTGGGTGAGTTTTCAGGGGAGCTGCAGACTCCAGATCTGCCTTCTGCCAGTTTTATGAGATGGATAATTTCTGTTCAGCATGTGTTCTCACAGACACATGCACTCTGAATAAACAGATCTCCCACAGACTCTGTGGTGTCCCTTGCAGGTATCATCAAAATCAACTGATCAGCTCAAAATGGAGGTTATACAAAGAGATGCTGTGACAACACTGAAGCAGATTCAGTGGTCTGCCTGATCCCCATACAATCATATGTTCCTGAACAGTCCAGACATGAGGAAGAACAAAACAAACTGTGAGTTCAAATCTTTGCCCTTCTTCTGGTATAAGGTGATATGGACCATAATCTTATTTATAATTATAAAAAAATTAAAGCCCTTTCAGTCATTTTACCTTCTAGTTAGTGCCCATTTGCATGTCAGCTGTCAAATAAAATCAGTTTTACAGAGCAGATTTTGTTAAAAGACTGTGCAAACCAGCACTGTATCTTTACTATTTAAATGGGCTTGAGTAACCCTTGTTCGTGCTCAAACTGTCAGATAAAACAGGAGTTGATAGGGATGCCATGCCATAAAGCTGATTTTTTAATATATCCTTCTAGCAATTTGTAGTCCTTAATTACGTGTAGACTCTTCATCTTGTTATGGCTCTTTGTAGGATTATGGCCCAGAGAACTCGTGTTGTGAAAGAAGTATATGGCATGCAAAGAGACAAGGGCAAAACACCGTGGCCGGAATACTGTTAAGTGCCATTGAATTCACCACATTTGGCAACATCTTTCAACAACCTGGGTTATGCTGTAGTTTGTAGCAACAATTATTAGACAGAGATTATGTTTCCTACATTGTCTTAATGTATTATATTACATCAATATATTAATATGCATGAAGAAGACAAAGAAGGGCTCATTGCCAAAAAAAAAAGATAGGGGTAGTGAGCAAGAGGAGAACAGGGTCACAAACTGCTGGGTCAGAAATAAGAGAGATGAAATATACGCAAAGCAGAACTCTACTTGAAGACACAGAGCTGCCTGTAAGAGAAAAACGTACTGCAGGGAATAATTTAAAATCAGGCACTCAGACAGTGTTAGCTGGTGGAGTCAGAAGTCCTGGAAGAGAGTCAGTTTATCAAATTTTCTTGTATATACATTAAAATAAACCATAAATAATTTTGTATAAATAGTGTCTGGCTTCCTCTAGCATGCACGTTAATTATTGGAAGTGTTTTTAATTAATCAGTCATTCAGAATTTTAAATCTGGAAAACATGCTTTATGCAATAATACTGGAGTTGTACAAAAGCTTAAGCTTTCAGCTACTTTAAGTGCAACATAAAAAGGTTGTGTTCCATTTTAATTTACTGTTCAAGGTTTTGCTATAATTTTGTGCAAACAGGCAATGAGGGACCACTAAAATGCAACTAGTCCTACTGGCATAACTCTGCAATGAATTTAGCATAAAGGTCTGTTCCTCTAATGCTAATTTAGTGAGGTTATAGGCTGAAGGCAGAAATGGATTTTAATGAGATAATGGCAGAGTTTTACACTGCTTTTATTTTCTGCTACTGAAGATCTAGGGGAAAATATTCCACCTAAGTGGTCACATTTCACTTGATTTCCTGGAGATCTTTTATTGAATAAAATCCCACAAATTTAAAAAGAAATGTTAGCAAATTGGGATCAACAAAAAACAGACAACTGAAGAAAAGCAAAATAAATCAAGTGAGGGAAAGTTTGGCATTTCATCCAGTGGCAAGGGAGGTTTTGAGGAGACCTAAGAATTTAAGATAGTAGGGCAAGTGTGCTTCTGACATGTTTTCACTAAAATGGTCTGGAGGAAACAATGAACATTGTGATAAATGAGGGACAAAATCAATGCTGTTGAGATGATATAACGCAAGTCACACTTTTCTCCCAGTAGTTAATTCAGGCTGTCTGCAATGTCTGGAGGATTTAACTTTAAATGTTCATATTCAGAAGATTTTCTTTGACAAAATAGGTAAACTTCTTAACTTTTTTGTTTTTTTTTTTTTTAATTTATGTTTAAATGTACCCATAATTGCTTTCTCTTTCTCCTGCATATTTCATGTAGTCTATGTTTCTTGTAACTGAAGTAGGCACTTTTTAACTACTTGTCTGTGCAGTCTGTAGAAAAAGTGACCTGATGAAGCTCTCTACACTTCACTGCAATTATAGAACCACTACCATTAGCCTCAACTGCAACCCACTTCCTTCAGCTGATAATGTCATAGTTCCCTACAAGCAAAGTATAAGAGGCAGATTGTAGCTTAACAGCAAATAACTATTTGACCAAAATTCTGAAGTTTGATGGCAATTACATGAACAGAAGTACCCTACAAGGCAGCCAGCTATTACAAAGTTAAAGCATAAACTGCTATCTGCACAATAGATTTTGACACATACATTAAATAACATTTTTTGAGAAGCTTTCTTGTTCTAGCCTAGCCATGACATAAAGACTAAAATCAGGTAACAAAAATAATATTTCAAAACTCTCCACCTATTGGTCAGAACTGATGTTATTGCCTGTCAATATGATGTGCCTATTTATCTCTTGTTAGTGTAAGAGTCATGATCTGATCTGATAGTACACAAGTACACTGCAATTTCCTTACTCCTATTTGCTTGATTTCTTTTTGCTCAATTTAGGTCTGAAACTGGGAGCTGTACCTACTGTCACTCAGGAGCTGGTTGTGGAAATGAAGCTGTCTGTTGTAGTGTAATACTTCACAGGCTCAAAATTACCAACAAAATGTTCTGCAGAAATTGCTCAGAGCAAAATCAAATTCTCACTTAGTACAGGATCTTAATTCCACTCCTATGCAGGCAGTTGTGTGTGGTCTCTGGGATTTATGAAACAGTGATTGAAAACTCTGCTGGAGAGTTGGCTCTATGTGCTCCTGGGTTGAAAATGAGGAGCATCCCTCATGATCAGGCCCGAGAGAGCACTTTTCTTCTCTGCTGCCTCTTATTATCTGTCACTCAATTAGAAAATAGTTTCATCCATTATTTCCTGCATCAGCTGTATTTTTATTTAGGGATGTAAGAAATTCTCTCTGCAAGTGTGTGATTTAGAATCTTACTTCTGAAATGCTGACTTTAATTCATTGTTGGTATTTCTGAAACAATTTGGCTGAAAGTCTAGGATGAAAGAACAATTTATCCTGCTTTCTTTTACATTTCTGTTCCTGTTATTTTTTTACTAGAAGTATTTCCATGACAAGTGTTGATATTCTTCTATTCAGAAAGTCCCAATATCATTGTCCACTTTTTATTATTATTAGTTACTAATGAAAGGTCATTGAGAATAAGATAAGCAAAATAAAATTTGTATGACTTGTAAGCCATACAGCCTTTTTGTTGCATGAACTCTAGTGCAGGATAACTTTACATGGCTGAGAAATAAATTTGCATCTCAACCTATAACAAGAGAAAGATTTCTTGTGTATGTGACAGAAATATGAACATTTATATGAAAATTTACCAAGGTTGATAAAAGGGCAGCTGAATTTTCACTATGGCTATGAATTAATTTTATGAAGTTTCAAAAAGATACTATATTCTTCCATTCCCTTCTAGAAAAAAAAAATAGTCTTTTTTCTTTTATTTTAGTTCTGCATTTAAAAGGCAATTTGCTCAATTACAGAGGGCTAGATTATAAGTAGAGTGGTCAGGAATGACAGCATTCACCAGCAGCTTCAAAACTAAAGAACTGACATTCATAAGAAGAGTCCTCAGATACAAAACAGGAGAAAAGGAAGAAACATTAAGGGAGAAGACATTGTATAAAGGAGAACTAGGAGACATGAAGAAGTCAAGATGCAGAAAGAACGGTTTCACAAATGGAGGTCAAACCAGAAACCTGAGTGACTAAACATGTGACACATTTTGATTAAATGACACATTTTGATTAAGGAAGTCAACCAAGATAAAAGTAAATTTGAAATAAAAAAAAAAGAAAGACAAATCTCAAAGTTAAATAATAAAATGCTGAGCATTATGTCACGTGAAAGAGAGAAAAATGAGCAGTTCTGTGAGCAACAGAATTCCTGATGTCTGGTTCCTTACAAATTTTTGTCTTGTGATTTCATTCTCTGTTGTCTAGGAAAATGTGAAATCTGACCCAAGTTTTTCCTGGTGTTGAGCGTTAATAATAATTAATAATTGTGCATTCACTGAGGGAGCACATGCTGCAGTCTTTCCAGCAGTAAAGGCAACTGCAGATCTTTCTTCTTCACCCAGTCATCAATCTTCATGAAAACTGCAGGAAGATGGTATTTTTAAGACCTTCACTCTTACCACTGAGGTTTCAGCTTACCAATGGATTCAAAAATGGGTCATTAAATTTAGATGCTCACATAAACATACACATAGCAGAATCAAATAAGCCTTAAGAAATGAGACAAATTGGGTGGAACAAATCCCAAAGGAAGAAGAGCTGTGGTTATTGAGTGGAAAGGAGATGAATGAGGCAAGACAAAAAGAAAACTGACTTTGTCATGACTTCAGGACAAATGGTGAAAGAGGAGGTAAGATATATTGAGACAGCATTTAATAGAAAGACAATGGGGAAGAAGGCAGAAGAGAGTGATTTATTGAAAAGCAGGAAAGGAAGGGATAGGATGTGAAAAAAACTGGCTGGCAGGCTCTGAAGAAGGAAGGGGAAGAGGAAGCTGTGGCTCTCCAGTGACAGCCAATACAGAAAAAGAGGTTTGAAGGCAGGAGAGAGCTCAGTAAAGTGAGGGGGGAGATAATGAGATGAGAAGAAAGGTGAGCATATGCAGCAGTGGGAAATACAGTAGTGCCATCTGACTGCAGGGACAAAAGGCAGTGGGCACAGGCAGCCAAGGACAGAGATGCGGAATATGAGGAAAGGATAAGCTGACATAAGGATGAACTGCATGAAGAAAATTGAGTAATGGGCATTAGATCGCTTCTGTCTTGCAACTGTGTGCCAGGGCTTGAGGAGGAAGGCTGGAAGGGGCTGGCAGGCCTGCTCAGCTATTCCATGTTGTGGGCGCTGCCAAAGGGGCAGGTGGAGCATAACTGGTAAATGCTTTGTTCATGAGAGAAATATTGAATTATGTCTGGCAATTATACAGCAAGGGAACCAAAGATAATGACATGTCTGTGCATCCGTGTCTCTGGGACTATCCATTAATCATTGTACCAGTCAAAGCTCGTTGTGAACTCTCCAACAAGACATGGCTTCATCAGAGCAGACTGGTATCAGCACTGGGATCAGCATCTTTGATGAATTGTGGGGCAGGATTCCAGGGGACCGCCAGGCATCCAGCCCCTGCAAGCAAGGGAGCCAGCTGGCTTGGGGGCCTAGAAGCTCTGAAACCACGGGGCAACCCAGAGGGCAGGCCCATCCCAGCGATCCAGACCTGGGAAGGGAGCAGACACAGAGCAAAATTAACACGATCGCAAAAGTCACAGCTGCTGTTCAGGAGGTGGGCAGCACTGTGCCCGATGAGCACCATACCAATTTCAGCCAGCAGCTGCCAGGGATCATACTTCATTTCAGAAATCCCATGTGTTGGTATTTGCAGACTCTTTTCAACAGAAATTCCAGCTTACACAAAACATCAGAAAATGGTGTCTTTCCCAGTCTGAATAAAACGTATCTGTATTTCTAAAATTTGGACAACTTTGCTTGCCACATAAATTTGCTACTTGCGGGATCATAGGTTTCCTAGTCGTGTTGAATCATTGAAAGGTTTTTGCACTTGGCAATTTGTGCATCGGCCTCCCACACATATCACTGATTTCATAACGGACATAAAATGTTTCTGCCATGACCTGAGTCTTCCGAAATGAAGTTCATGTAAAGGGCAAAAGACCCTCTGCCTGACTCTGCGCCATATCAGCCAAAGTGCAGAACAGACACAACTACAAACTGAGTCAATAAGCTGTGAAAATCCATCACTGATGTTTAGTGAGTGAATATTTGCTCTTCAATTCAAGAGAAGTTTCAAAAATTTCAACTTACAACTTACTGCACTTCCATATCACCATCTGTAAATGGGGAACAGACTCCTATACTCCGAGAGGCAATGCCAATAATCTTAATGTATACATAGGCCAGAAAATGCCTATGGGTCTTTTCCTGGAACCAGCATGGAGGAGAAAAATAATCTGCCTTTGTTTGGACACAGCTTCACTAAAACTCAAACTTCTGAATATGCAAAAGACAACACAAACCAAAAAAGAGTTACTTTTCTTCTGAAAGCTTTCTTCAACTAATTTGTCCTCCCTCTCCCTATTTATAGTATCCTGTTGCTCGACTTTCTCTGTCATGTTTCTCTGTTCTGAGGTTACTGGAATGTCCTGTCCTTGACACAATCAGAGGTTAGCCACAGTGACGTTACAGCAGCCTGCATGAGGACGATAAAAAGCAGATTTGCTTTTCTGTCAGCCACCGCTGAAACACAGATGTTGAACACTGTTTAAGATCATAGGGTTTGCTTCTTGTAGTGACAAGCTGGCAGGAGCTCCTCTCCTTGTTACTTATCAGAAAGAAGTTAGCTGCTTTTAACACAAATCTCTCCTTGCTGTTGTCTTCACTGTTCTTTCAGTATCTTTCTGACACAGATCAAGTCTAAAAAGTCATCTTATCATGTCATATGTTGTAGTTTAGAAAGAAATATTTGTATTGCTAGAAAAAAATAGCCTTCTTTATCTGTTTTTAGGATGTAAGAAAAAAAAGGAAAATATAGAAAAAATATTCAACCCTTAACTGTGAGTACTCTGTAACTGTAAGCTTATCTGTACTAGTACCATCCAGTGCATACCATTTTTATCTCACATTTGAGGTATCTACAAGATATAATAATTCTTCTAGATATAAACATTTTCCCTATATTATTTATGTGTATAGTGTTATATATAGATGAGCTTTGGGACAAGGGTTTTACAGACAGTTTCTGGTCTATGACAAAACAGAAATAATGACCAAACGTACAGTCCCTTGATCAGAAAGGGCCATCTGAAAGAGATGAATTTGCTGAAACAACCACTTGTGCTTTCTCTCATGGGTCTCATGGTCAATTCTAGTAATGAATCTGCAGCTCTGGATTTCATGTATATAGGAGACAGGTGTTTAACATAGGAAAAAAAAACCACTATTTGCCAGCAGTTAGATAGCTCAGAGAAACACATAATGCTGGATGGAGTCTTGACAGTCTTGTTCAGTGTGCAGTCTTGGATGGGGTAACTTTCCAAGGAAGCTATACTGGCAGGTGAGTCCAGAATGCTCTAAAAGAGAGAGATATGTGATGAGTACAACTGGACTAATGACAAAGACTTTTCAACTGTAATTGGACAAAAGTGTTCCACCTGCCACTGACTCTGCTGTTTTTCTTCCTGTTCCCAAGCAGTGTGAATCTGGTAATCAATAAATAGATAGGACTGTACAGATCTTTCGTCTGCGAGAAGCACGCACAGCTGTGCAGGAAATGGAAGTGGAACAATATAAAAGCCCCAACTAAATACAGCTAGGACTATGGACATTTGGATAAACTGGGTTAAGCTCCCTCAAGAAAGTCACAAATAACTATTAACAAGTCTGCAAAATTGAACAGGGAGTAGACGACTGCACAACCCAGTAGCAAAAAAAAGCGTGTTGTTGTGTACAACCATGGCATTTAATAAACAGCATGTTAGAAAAGAATGTGATTTCTAAATATAATATATTAGTGTCACACCTGCTACTGTCTGTATTTCTTTTCTCATTGTTTTTGAGATGACATTAACTGTATTATCTAAAAATAGATTAAACTGTAGAAGTCCTTTACTTACAAATAGCACACAGTTCTGCAAAGAGCACCTTGCTCACGCTGGTCTGAAGAAAAGAAAAGATGTGTTGTGTAATGGTGGAGAGGATGGTGGTGACAGTTGGTGGTTGCTGAGGCTGAAATCTTCCACATAACCACAGACCTGTCACAGCAATGGTTAGACTTTGCCAGTGTTGTTCTTCTACGTTGATCTATGTGAGATAATTCTGCAGATGAAAGATATATATATAAACCTTGCTATCTTCTTTCCAGGATTACCAAATGTGATGTTGATACTACTTCTAGTTTCTAGCCAGTAGAAAATGCATTGCATAGTCATATACCAAGACAAATATACGCCCTCAAGTAGCCTAACCTGCTGGAAGAAAATGAAGCAGTTGAGAACCTACTGAAATATTTTCCAGCAGGGATAGGGAGCCACTCCCAGCAGCTGGCAAAAATTGCTCAGAAGAAAAAAAAAAAAAGCATTATTTACTTTTAATCTTGCACATATCTTCTCTATCAGCAATTTCTGTGATTCTTCTGCTTGGCTGAGTCTCATATTCAGCTCCACATAAGATCCCTGAGTCATTCTCTGGTAGCCACCATCTTCAGAAGCCATGAACCTCTTTAGGGCTAAGTTTCTGCTTAGCAATATTATTCTCTTTCCCAGAATCATACAAGAGGCTTGGTTTGCATTTCAGCTAGCTGATGCTTCATGAATGACTTTCTCCATCAAAACAACAGCAACATTTGCCTCTTACCCCGGTTTGGGGCAGTCCAGAAATTCGTCCTCCCGTCCTCCTTCCTACCCTGTTCAGCCCTCTTGATCTCTTTCCAGTATTGCAGCAGACTGCTTTCAGAGCCCGGTAGTACAGGGCAAGCAACTCTGGGCCTGCTGCACTCTGCAGCCTTTTCTACCCAATGCAGTGGTTAGCCAGGTTGTGCGTATTCATAAATGGGAACAACTGCCAGCCCTCCACAACCCAGCTGAGGAAACCTGGGCAGTACAGTTCAAATCTGCACGCTCTATCTCCCACAACAGCAGGCAGGTCGTCAAAGTGCAAGACGCGTGGGCTTTGGTCACACGCATCTCCTCGGGAAAGGACAATGGCGTTTCACCTCCCTGCTATCCGCCCCCTGCAGAAATGCTGAGATGAGCAGCAAATGCAGCATTTGTACTGGTGCAAAATTCTTCTTAACATTTGTCTCATTGACATTATGCTGTGTTAGAAAAATATTCTGTCTATTTTACAGTTTAATTATAAAAGTTTCATGAAGAAGTACAGATATATACTCTTCATTTTAAAAATCTGTAAGAACTGTTAAGTTCTTACTCGTTGGAAGAGGTACTTTTTCTAGATCAAAGTGATATCTATTTTTATTACTACTTTCATTATGATGCAAACAGAAGATACTCTGATCTAGAAAGCAGATAAAATATTTCAACCATTACGAAGTAGCAACCTCAATTCATTATCTTTGAAATAAATACAGTGCTTTTATCAGATCATAGCACATGGCAGTAGTAACATAAAATGTTCACTAGCAGTTAAAGTTTAGGAAACAAGAAAAATATTAAAGTAAAGACATCCTATGCTAACTGAAATGTCAAATTCTGAAATTAACTTATTAAAACCTAGTTTTAATTTTATTCAGTTTTCCTTAGGAGTATCTACTGAAATTTGTAAGGTCACCAAAAAAAATGTTCTTCTGAAACATTCTTCTGCCAAGTTGTTTTGATTACACATTCTTGTCAATTCTATACTTCTGTAAACTTCTCTGGTATTTTACTTCACAGATCCTTATGTGAAATGTCACATTTTCGATGGAAGTGGAGAAATCCCCATTTAGTTTGCTAGTTGTATTGAAATCAGCTGTTCCAAACTTAGAGGTTAGGCATGTCACTAGAAGCTCAGCAGCATTTTTGCCTCCTAAAGGTAAATGATGAGTAGCAGCTCTCGTCTCATGCCAATTTCAAATCCAGGTACTGGGGAGCATCTATTACCTACAAACACTTCTCTGAAAATAGCGAAGCTCCCAACCCTTGGTTCTGTAGCAGCTGTGCTCTGTACCATTTGAAGTATGCCTTCATACTCCTGTTAGATGACCTGTACTGGAGGTAAACTGAGGCATGAAGTAGTTACCGTTCTGAGGTGGTAAACAATATTCTGGAATTCCAGAGGCCTAAAAATGTTGGTGTTCTCTTTGGAAGAAGATTTGTAAATTTGGTATCCCTTGCAACTGGAATAGAGATGCAGTTTTCATATCTTCTCTAAAAAGTGCACACAAGCTGACGAAACAGTAAAGAAGAGTCTGAAGTCAGGACATGTGGCAAACAAGATGAGATTCAGGAGACCTGCTCGTGCCTACTTGTATCTGTCTTCCTGCCCCTTGATACCTGATCAGCGTGTGATGTCAGGAAAGCAAACAAGCTCCAGGCATATCTGAGCTCTAAGCACTGTTTCCAGCATGGGACAACTCAGGCTCCTAACACTGGCAGTCTAACTGAACGTTCCTTGAGCAGAGCAGAATTTTCTTTACAAAACAACATTTAAATGGAAAAATTATCATTCAATTATTCCCAAATAGTTGCTTGTAAACATTTTAGGCTCTACAGGTGTGCATCAATCAATGCAGTGCAGTGCACCAATCTCCTGGACTCCTGGAGATCTTCAAGTGGCCTCAGTGCTTCCAGATTCACACGTATGGAAGCAGCAAGCTGTGCCAGAGCTTGGCATAGGCTGAAAAGCCTGAAGCCATGGGTCAGGGTCCTAGGTTTCCCGGAAGTCCTGCAGATTTCTGGTCTATCTAGAGAGCATATGAACAAGGCGTAGGGGAGCCCAGTGGTTTTAAGCCTTGGGGTATTTTCAGGGAAGATAACCACAATCGTAGAAGCCTTAGCAGCAGCTAAGTAGAACTGACATCCTTGTCCCTTACAGAAAAGTGTATCAATATTAAGGTTTCCAGTAGCCCTGCTTCTTTGACTGGGATATGTCTCTGAATTTTTCTACCTTTTGAGTAACTACACTGACAAAACTAGTTTATGCTTTGAACTAAGCCTCACTCCAAGGCAAAAAGATACTGAAGAGGTCAGGAAACATATTTGTTGGATGATGGAGCTACCAAAGTCTCTGTGCGTGTCTGCTCTTTTATCATTTTTAGGCAGGTTCTCTTGCCTTCATAAAGATCACTGCAGCTTCTATTTAATGTAATGACCTTTACAGAAACAATGGTGGAATTGCCTAAGGGCACAGAGGCATTCTTACCTTTAACCATTTTGGGAGAGTCTTGCAATAGACAAAATCACTAATCAGAAAAATAAGAGTAAAATGATGCAAAGTAATATTAGCATAATAACATTCACCATTTTGTGTCCTTAAAACTATGTTAATACACTAAGTATTACTAATACACTTCTTTTCACTATGAGGATGGTGTGGCACTGGAACTGGTTGCCCAGAGATGTGGTAGATGCCCCATCCCTGGAAGTATTCAAGGCTGGGTTGGACGGGGCTCTGAGCAACCTGGTCTAGTGGAAGGTGTCCCTAACCATGGCAGGGAAGTTGGAACTAGATGATCTTCAAGGTCCCTTCCAATCCAAACCATTCTATGATTCTGTGATTTTTACCAACTTATGGTTGGCTAGGGAAAACATTTATCCTCACTACGAGAAGAGGAAACTAGAAAGACAGTCACAAACAGAGATGAAGAGATCTTTTACACATGAAGTCTGTGGGAAAAAAATGACTAGATGTACTGGATGTCCTGAGGTTTTATTCTCAGCAAGTGGACTACTAGTTTGGGACTTTACCACATTTAAAATAGCATTGTATAATGTTCCACTATAATGTCACTTAATGACATCAGTCAGGATTTGTGAGAGGCTCTGTATAAAAGCAGCAGCATTAGAACAGCAATTCAAATATTCCTCTCAGATCTATTAAATATTCTTTTTGCTAATTTCTCATTCACCAGGTAATTGTTTTCCATGCTATTTCATGTAGGAGAACTTGAAGAACAAAGCCACAAATTTAAGACAGTTATTATTTTTATATCTCATAATACTGTACATCAGATTGAGAATTTGTTACATACAAATGGCTTCCATACCAACATAATTTATCATTTACTTATTTGGGTCAAGAATTAACTGACTTTCGTAACATCTCTGTCACACTTACCAGTGAAAACATCACTAAGACCTAGATGGACCGACCGTTCCTGACACTTTGAGTCTTTACTGTGGTAGGAACAGCAGTAATACAACTCCAGAGTCACCCTGTTGGTATTCCAGTTTACTGAAGCCGAAATATGAGTCATACTTCCTTCTGTCAACAGTGTCCTTGGTCATCCACAGGGTTTTGCCCTCACAAGAGTGAGAGGTTGCTTTGTTACCTGACTTTCTGCTGGGAGAGGACAGTGTCTTATGAACCGAAAGCCCACAGAAGAATGCCCTCCTTGGTTGCCCTGGCCCTGGCAAGGTCCCAGGCACGGCAGCACCAGTCTTGTTTTTGTGCCCTGAAAGGCAGGCCGTTGATGTAATTCATGTTACAGTCTCTTCCGGTCCTGGGTGAGGTTTTATTGCCTTGGCCTTGCTCTGCAGATTATGTTGACAGAAACTGACTTAAACAAGAATTAAATATAGTTGTGCCTCAGTGTGACTACTCACACATACAAGGAAGGTGATGAAAAATAAATGAAGAGTGCATTATAGTTCTTTTACTTTGTAATGTATTGAAAAGCTGTCTCCCACTGCTGTTACCGTTTTCCAAATTTGACTGGAAGCTGGGATCTAATTCTCCACTGCTTTGCATTTAAGAGGGAAAAATGCTACTAGCATGATAGGGTAGGATTCTGCAACTCACAGTTTTTAAATAAGTAAATACAAGGGCGTCGCTGAGAATCAGACCTAGACAGCAAGGTTTTTAACTGAAGTCAAATGAGCTCTGCTGATTTACCCAAACCGATTACCCAGATTTGATCTTTACTAGAAGCTTAATGTGCTTCATGTTTGAACTTCCCCAAGAAATCTGACAGTAACCGACTGACAAGCCCACAGCTGCATAACAAAGCAGCTTGCACTTTTCATTTGAAAGCATACTTGGTTAAGAAAAGCAATTTCTTCATTCACATGAGCTATCCTAAAGAGGCACAGAGAAGCTGATACAAAGAAAATGATGAATAGCTTTTGCCACATATCCATTTAACTGTCACTTGAGGACAGAATAATGCTTAATTACCACTACAGTGATTACTGATTAATGCTAAATATTTTCATTTCAGCCTTCTGGTTACTTTTGATGGTCTTTGTCACTTGTGATTAACCAGATATTTGTTCCAAAATACTAGATACCAATGAACTCGAGTGCTTCCTGCTTATAAACACTTTTTTTTCTGTGTCGGTGCTCACAGATTCTACTTGAATAAAGCTTCACCACTGTATCATACATAGTGATTCACAAAAATTATTTCATTGTCTGTATGCAAGAAAGCTTAATAATTTCCCAGGTAAACAGTAGGGCTTAATCTTAACCTCACGTGTACTAGTATTTTGTATTGCTTTTCTTGATCTTGTTCCATTTTGTTTCTCTAGTTGAGGGAGGGGTGCTGTCTGAGGACCTCACAGTACCTCACTATGGGTTGCATGAAAATGCAAGATGACAACAGAATGATACAGACTTATTCCAAGAGATTAAGAATGTGAAGATAGTGTCGAAAACAATGGTATCAGGAAAATCCCAGGCAGCTCACCTCTTTGGCAAAGAATTGACTCTGTAAGTGGGGAAAAAGTCACAGAGGTTATGAGTTGGGGCAATTTCAAACAAATATCTCCAGCCAACCATGCTATACTTTAAAGACAAAAATGGTATATTAAAAAACCAAGGCTATTCTCAACTCCAGAGCATTTTAGGAAATAAACTGTAGTGACCAAGCAAATCAAGAGGGTTTGTTATGCTGCAGGAGGCAGTATGAAACAAATTGCAAAATGTCCTGATTCTAATATAAGGAAAGAGGTACTAGGTGACCTCAGAAAGATAATGAAGTTGTTAAAAACAGAGTAGACTCTTGAATAAATGCATATGCTGGTAAATGCTGTAAAATGTTTGAGATAGAATCAGCTCCCTGGTTGTAAGAACACTTCACTCTATGATGACAGCAGTTTTGCTGATCATCAACTTGTCACAAAGATGCAATTTTAAAACCTAAACCAAAAATTTATTTTTTTTTAAATCCAGAGTCTTATAGACCTCCTTCTCTGATGTAAATGAGAGAGTCTACAATGCTGCTACTGAGGATTGTTCATAATAATACTTACACGGGTGAAACAGCACCCAAAAGGCTTTATAAATGAAAGAAGCTCTTTGATTAATATAAAAGAGAATTTCTCCATATGGAACAGCACACCTAGAGTATGAAGAAGAAAACTTTAACAGTTTAGCTATCAAAGCTAAGTGCTTCATATATTGGAGAAATTATTTTGGGAGACATTTTCAAATGAGGATCAAAGTTATCTATAGAAATCCTCTGGCTTATCCTGGAGAGGAAAAAAAGCTGAAAATCTAAACAAAAATTGTTGTACAGGAGAATAAGATAAAAATGACCCCTATTATCTCCATGGTTTGATCTTGTTGCCAAACCATTATCATTAAAATTCAGAGATACTGAATAAAATTATGAAATAAGCACAATGAGCACAAAAAAAAAAAATCATTCTTAAAAGGTTGTAAGTAGTAGCTGAACAAAAAACCCTCAGCAGATGTCTATTACAGTACTCTAATCTTGGGTCCATGAAACACTTAAGAAAGAGTGAACACATGCTGAATGTAATCAATAATAAAATGAAATATTTAAGAAGTAGTTCACTGTTGATAGTGAAGAATAACTTAAATGGAATATTAAGGCATTAATTAGAACACTGTGTGGTAGCTCAAGCAGGTGGAATTATCTGGTAAAATCCAGAAATTTTAAAATTAACTTTTTGTCCTCTCTGGTCAAAATAAACAAACCAAGCCAAAAAAGTAAAAAGAAATTTTTCAGAAAGATTCCAATGGTGAAGAATAAAACACAGAAACCTAAAACACATAAAAAAAAAAAAAGAGAGGATACAATGGAAAACCCAGTGGTAGCATATTTCAAACAATATGTTAGGGTCATGTGTATCAGATCCTCTGTGGGATGAGGCAGTAAGAGGCAATTATGACTGGATCATAAAATGGCAAAGTAATTCTCATTATAACAATTACAAGACTTTTCCTCCAAAATTCTGGCATCCATGAAATATCACCTGGCAAAAAAACTGTTAATTGGCCACAGAAGAGACAAACACTTGAGTAAAAAAAAGATCAGATCTCAGAAATGTATCTTAATCAGATGGAAAATAAAAATATTTTCATATCTTGATTGAAGGAAACTGTAGTAAATAGATTATTTCTTACCAAGATGAAGGGGAAAAGCAAGGGAAGTAGAAAGAGGGAGGTTCAATATAAATGTATACTCTTTGCTTATGTTATTTATAGTATTTCCAGACAAGAAACAAACCAGGCTAGCTTCATTAGAAAGTATAATGCAAAGGCTGAAGTTTCCAAGATCAAGATTATGTCTAGAATATATGATTCATAGCTGTTTTTAAAAGACAAATTGCATAAAAACTATTAAGTTATTTAGTCTAGACTGTAAATATGAAATAACAGCAAAAGACTGAGATGAGATCATGCAGATGATAAATACTTGCTCCCAAACTAACTGTCACAGAGGATTCAGTACTTCTAGTTTATAGAACATGTATTTCTCCATTCTCACAAAATACATAATATTGCCCCAGATGTCTATATGAAATGCAAAACAGTCTGTTTTTCTTTCACACATACAATATGGGAATACTAGATGGTAAAAATATTTTGAAAATCCATCTTGAAAGCAATAAAAAATTGCTAGAGACAGAACTTGAACAGGACTTATAGACATGTGTTTTGGGATTTGGTCCATTCAGAAGATTTAAGATGGGCGTGAGGAAGCTACTTTTGTTGTTGCTCTTTGTAGGAAAAAAAAAAAAAAAGCAATCTTAAAACCATGGACCCAGGCAACAGCTCCCACTATATATTGCTGGAAAACACTATTAGTACTGTATCTAATAATGGAAGGCTTGACATATTCCATGAGAATAGTGCCAAGCAAACTCTCTAAAATGGACGAAAGTGGTAGTATATTTTGCAAATAAAAGACGACACAGCAGAAATACTAAGCTTATGGAGAAGCTTTGATACAGATAGTATAATCTTGTGAAATGGAAAGAAGCAAAGAACATTCCAAGGGAAAAATAACTGGATAGTCCTCCTTCTCTAATCTTCTATATTGCCTCTCTTCCAAAGCATTTTCAGCTCCTCCATACTAGCAAATAGTCAGCACCACAATAAAGGCTTCAGAAAGCTAATAGAAAAGGTTAAGTATTCATACCAAGTTATATAGTATTCATATAATTTGAAAACAGAGAACAGCTACAATATACAGTTATGTAAGATTAACTGTGTAGAAAGTTATCTTAATGCATGCCACAGTAACTACAATGGAAATGTTTTATTGCAAATGGCTAAAAATATGTACCTTTTATTTTTAAAACATTTTCTTTTAATTTCTCAGCTAAAGCACTCTTTTCTTGGTTTCTCTGTTTCTTTTTCCTACTCAAGTGCTTCAATTTACAGAGGCCCAATAGAGAGTTAATATGCAAAGAGATGCAAAGAAAATCCAGTTTAGTGGGGCAGATCAAACCCAACTTCCTTCCTTCAGCACCTTGGCTACTCAGATTAATTTAGGACTACATTATCACATGGGTGAAACTGTTCAAAGGCACAACATCCTTATTTATTCTGAGGTTTGCAGATGTAAATTGCAACTGTATATGTGCTTTCAAAGTAGCTAGTACAAGTCAAGTCAGTAAAAGATCTGTAATTATTTAAGAAACAGAGATGTTAGATGAAAATAGGGAAGCAAACACAGCCTGGCCAAAAAGCTAGACAGATGCCAGGAGAAAGAGGACTCTAATTTCTGTCACTAGAAAGAACATTCGACAGAAACTTTTGCTAATTTTTGTTGAAATTCTCACTTTAGAACTAACCTTTCCCAACTGTGATCTTGCCTTGTTTGAGTCAGGAGAAGCAGATGTCCAGACCTGGGTTGGGATGAGAGCAGAGATGAGTGGAAGCTCTTTGCACCCCATCCAGCCTCTCTACCTGTGAATTTCTTCCTGGAGGCACAAAGGGGAATTGAACAGGTGAGGCACCTCTGCTCTGCAGGTCTGGTCCATGTAGGCTACATGCCGTGCTATTAGCATAGCTGCAAAATTTTGTCGTCAGTGAAACAAGGAATTGGTATCCTCCGCACATTTGGAGTTTAGTTTTCTATACAAGAATGAACTGCACTGGGAATAACATAATCCCACACAGTATCAATGTAACCTTCCAAATAGCTCGTGCTTTTACAGTCTACAAATCAAGCATTAATATCAGCTTTTAAATGTCTCTTTTCATACTGAAAGAAACCAAGAAGAAGAAAAAAATAGTGACACAGTGCAGAACTAGACAACAAAATATTAATCAATTTCAGACAGTTTCCATCTCTTGAAGTATTTTGTGTTTCAAAGCACTGCTGAAGGAGCAGTATTAATGGTAAGGCAAAAAAATGCAGTTCTGTCCAATAAACAGTTCAAAATTAAATGGGAAATACTTTATGTTCTGTTTTCTGCAGTTTCTTTCTGTTCAGACAAGGGCAAATGACCTTGACATTAAGCCTCCAAAATACATTTGTGAGATCGAGTTTCCATTCCCAGCCTCTGCTGAAGAACTGCTGTATCATCTTAAGCAAGTCGCCGTCCCTCTTTGTGGCCCTGATTTCCGTCTGTACACATGGGGTGTACAGTCATACCCACCTTTGCACAATTTATTACATTTTAAACTGTAAGGCAGTGAGTTTAGATGAGACTAAAAAGCAATCCTATTTTTGTCTTGCCACTATTCAAAGAATTTTGTTGTCTGCAGTGCCTCCGTATTTGTGCTTAGAGCCTGAACTGCAAGTGCCAGTATACCGGAATGAAAGCTGATCTCTCAGCATTGCCAGCCTGTCCAGAACTAGGTGATACGTAGAATCATATTAAAAACTCTGTCCTTCTCTTCCTCTCTCTCCCTCTCACAGCCGTGCACACCAAGCCACCTGCCTGCACCAGTCTGACAGCCAGAGAAGTCCCAGAAAAGCTTCCAGATTCTTCTGGGATTATCTGAACCATATCTTGTGAAAGCTTCATGGCAGTACTTTTACTACAAGCACAAGGATTTGTGAGTGCATAAACTGCAAGCTGCCTACTGTATTGCCTATCAAAACAAACAAAAAAAAATCAAAAAGGTTAGTGAGATCACCATCCTGCAAGCGTTCCCCACCTAAGCACAGAACTGATCTGCTTCATGCAATGAGACACATGCTCTGACATCGTGGGAGTTGCACATCTCCCGCACAAGGGATCCAAACATGTAAAATGGCTGTGGAAAATTGCTGCAAACAGCAAACTAGTGTCTTTACCTCATATGACCTATTACATGGCACAGCACTGCAAACTGTGCTTTGGAACCCTGCACTACCAGCTGGAATGTGCCAGCATCTTTCCTGCCCAGCTCTGCTATTTTAATAATCAGAGAAGGAATCTAGTGTCATTGTTACTCTTCCACTGTGTCATCCTCAACTCTTGGACTAAAGGCCATCCATCAGTATCCTTCAAGAAAGCTACCAGTAATCCTCTTCTACACACATTCTTGATATACAGAGCTAAACCAAATTCATACATAACTTAGAAATATCTAGAATAATTTCTCCAATGCAGAGTTAAGAATTGAGGACCTTTTCACAGAGCTGCTTTAAGGCAACTGTTTGACAAGAGGCTGTTTATAGGACTGCTGGAGACCTGAAATTAAACATGAGTAGGGAAAAATCCCTTCTATCCAAGAAACAGTAGAAAATAAAATAGAAAATAGATTTCTTGCAGTTTCTTTCTGTTCACGAAAGGCTGAGTGACCTTAACAAGGCTCCAAACCATACTTGTGCAATCAAGTTTCCGTTCTCAGCCTCTGATGAAGAATTGTAAGACTTAAGAAGCCTCCACTGTTGCACAAAGATTGAATTTCATTAACATGAAACAAACAACCCAGGGTTCGGAATGCTGCAAAGTAGATCAAAAGGTTAATTCTTCCTTTGATGGAACAAGAAAGAGCTTTTACTACTTCAGCATACCCACAGAGCTGACAGTAATACAGGATTGTGAGTTTGTCAGTCGCAGATGACTGAAAGGTGATAGCATGAGCCAGTTAGAGGAGAGATGGGCCCGAGTCCTGCCGGGTGACAAATGTGTGATAAAGCACTTTCACTGACAAACAGCAGAACACATAAAACACATGAAAATTTCATTGCCAGAGCACCATATTCTCAAACAGAAATAATAGCTCTCTGAAAGAAGCTTTGTTCTCAGGAAAACAGCCCCATTGGGTTTGGGTTACTATGCTGGCACTCCATCAGTGTTTACAAGATTTCATCTCATGCAGACAAACCTGATTACAGGTCTTCTTTTTCCTTTTTTGGGTTCTGGTGTTTTGGGTTTGGTAGGTTTTTTTTTTTGGAGGGGAGAGGCAATGGAATGCAAAGTTGTCAGATTTTTTCTAAGACCTGCCTATTAGTTTTAGAGGTTTCACCATAGTGCTTTTGTCCAATTTGCAGAAACACTTTCTGATGGTTGAAAGACCTTTAGCTCATCTCTTACTCACTTGAACACAAGCTAACGTAACAGACTCCTACTGGAATAAAGGCTGGACAAAAAATTGTTTCCTCTTTGGGTAATTTTCTACAAACTTACTGGGGTTTGGTTTTGTTTGTTTTTTTTTTTCTTGAGGCAGACTATTTTACTTTGTCTCAGCACAATATCAAACCACAATTCCCTAAACTAGCACATAATTCATGCCCACATTCTCCCCCCAAGGCAGAGCTTTCCATCAGCCTACGCCTCCTGTGAGGCATGGCAACCTCCCTTCTTGCTCTTTTCCATAGTGCAGGTACCATCAAGTTTGACAGACAAATCCAGGGACTGAAAATAACTTTCTAAATCAATTTTATTGCTTGCAAACATGTTCAACTCTTTGGTTTTTTCATCCTCAATGAAAGCTGTCTGCAAAAAGGAACCTCTTTTTCCATCAGATGTTTCTTTTAGATGTCCTATTGGAATCCGAGATTTATTTTGTTATTTCTGGCTTAATAGAGTTCATTATTTCTTGCTTGTATTATATAAACCCTATTTAGATATGGACTTTAACTGCTAAGCTGTCAGAACAGCTGGGGGACAGGACAGGACAGGATAGAACAGGACAGGACAGAGGGGAATTCTGCTTTACCAATACATCAAGCTACTGGCACATGGAATATTTAGATCTCGCATAGCAGTTTGGAAACCAATTTGCAAGCTTCCATTGGGGGTATTGAAAAAGGGTTTCTGTACTTAATGTGTGGTGTATGCAGCTGCTCCTGCTCTGTTACACTCTAAGGATCCTCCACTTGAACATGTATGTGATGCCGCATACTGGGAACTGTGCTCTTCACAAACTGCATTTCATAAACGCAGTGGGTGTTGCCATCCGCTTTATTTTTTTAAAAGCACTAATTCTTGCAAAGTAAAATGTTAGTGCATATGCTGTCTGCCAGGCTGTGGAAAGGTAGAGAAGAGGGAAGTTCTCAGACAGTAGTTTACCACACTGTCACCTTTTTGGAGTCTTCAAATGGCTGGTACTGTACACCAAGAGTTGCTATACCTGCATCCATCTTCATGTAAGTCTGAATGATCTCCACCTGTAAGGTGAGACCAAGATTTCCATGTTCATTTAAACTGTATATCTGTCAAGGCAAAACTATCTCCAGCATCTACCATAACAAAAACCCAAACTCTTTTGCAGCTCTCTGACAGCAACGTAACAGATAAGCTGTTTCTGAAAGTACTGTTCTCTTCAGGATGCTATTCCCATCCATTGCTGAATCTGGTTTGTAGAAGACACTAGCATAACATTTTGAGAGTAAATGCAATCCTTTATGAGGAAAGATTTATTTTCTCTCCTTCATCTTTAGCATCTCCTTTGAGGGATTTTCCTCTCTTTTAGTATAATTTAGTCAGATACCTTCATCTCAGCTCTCAGTCCAGTTCCAAAGAAAGGAAAACAGCTAGGAATTATCTCACTGCAGAAACGCTGTACACAAAAGAATACACTGGCTTCTATTAGAAGGAGATCTGAAGAAGAGGTTTGTGTATTTGTTTCATTCATAGCAGATGCCAGTTTTCATTCAACCTGATGTTTTTAAACTGTATAAAACAATACACTATCCCCTATCAGAATAATTTTTTTAACAATCACTTCCACCCACTGAGGCCTTACAATCCCATAATAGGAAAACAGCATTTAGGAAATAACCTGGTTCTAGTTTATGATACATTTATAGCCAAGTACAGGCAATGAGAGTGTCTGCCATTTTAGCCAAACTATTGAATCTGCAGGTGCTATTCTGCACAAAATAGGATCTGGTTCTGAAATGAAAGGCTCTGGCTGAGTGCATGAGCTTTCACTTTGGCAGGGGAATCAAAGGCAGATAATCTCCTGTCTAGCTTTTAACCCTGGAGTGAGCAGGGGTTCAGCTCCTGTTTGAAAAGCTTCAGGGCATTCTGATCACAGATTCCATTCAAACCATTCTTCTAACCTGGGACTGCTAGCCCGCATTGTGTCCGAGCTGCCCCCACTACTACCTTCAATATATTCCTCAAGCCAAAGGCAGCAATCAGAGATTAAGGCTCTTGTGCTTAGTCCAGCAACAACAGCACAGGAACCACAGCTGGCTGTGAAGCTGGTGTGGAGAGCACTTCCGTGTCACTACTCTTGTTCAAAGGGATCTTGTTGGGCACTGAAAATCGGGCCTTTCATGTTCAAGTGTAATTCACTTTTGAAATATGGTATTTCCCAGTGGGGAAGATTTCTTACCTAGATCAGCCTTCGCACTGCTGGGCTCAAACAAACAGGGATCAGAAGAAGAGCTTCTTACCATAAGAAGGGCTTAGCTCAAGCACAGTATCTGATCATGCCCCAGACTGTGCTGGGCATCTTATAGTACTGGCCCTGTGCACCAGAGGTTTAAGCTGTACATCACACTAGGTACAGCAAAGAGGCAGGAAGCAGTGGAGAGGAAATAAGAGAATAAACAACAAGAATACAACAGCAACACATCAGATGGGATGTGGGCATGGTGGGGCTTGTTGTTCCTAATGAACCACAACAGAGCTCTGGTTGCCTCCTGTTTGTGGCAGATTTTGTTCTCATGGAGAGATCTGAGCACAAGTGACAACAGGAAGGTATTCTTGCCATGTTGAGTATACAGCCATTCCACTGACTACTGTATAGCACAGAGATATGTCCAGGTTTAAAATTAGCTACGCTGGGTACAGCGTGCAAGATTGATCTCACAGAGTGGAGGTCAGAATGGGAGAGGAACCCAACTAAGGAGCTGAAGAAAATGAGCTTATGCTGGGCTCTGTGTGGCACTGGACCAATGGCAAAATGAGGCAGTTTAAACCCAGCTAGGATGAATCTCTGAACGTGTCACTGGTTTGAGGGCAGTGCAGATATATCCTGTCTGGGGTACACCCAACAGACAAAGAGACTTCATCTTCTCCCCTCTCTCACACACAGATGCACAGGTGATTTAAGAAATTTCCATCTTCCTTCCTGGGTTATTCCACACCACTTGCCCCACAAGACAGAGCTCTGGTACAAGTATATCTGGAAAATTAAGTTCTCCTTATGTTTTGCAGAGAGGCTTCTCTGGAACTGGGGAGCCTTATAAGTTTTTTTTTTTTTACCTTAGCAGGTTTTATTAGGTGCGGCACAGACCTATACCACTTCCAGTTCCAGGGTTAGTATAGTTGTTGTTATGAAAGGGGGATGTCTGCATCACAGTCTGTCAAGAAGTACGTATGTACCCTTAGAAGCTCCTTAAAGGGGCACACAGTACACAGGGTACCATTATCCCTGGCAGGTTGTTTATTCATTCAAGCAGAGTCATCTTTGAGAGGGCAAGACCCTAGTGCCGGGAAGCACCTAATGCCCTTGAGTTGTCTAAGCCAGGGTAGCAGGTTATTTCTCCAATGCTAAATCGGGTCAAATGGCAATTATTCAAGTAATGTCATCATTAATCTGTGTGGACTGTGGGGAAAAAAAAATATTTATGCCTATAATAACAAAACCTAAGTACCTACTGTTGGTCTTTAAATCTATGTGAAGGGCTTCTTCGTAAAATTAGCAAGATTTCCATGCAGCAGACTTCTCAAAATATGAATGTAGATTGCTTGATGTTAGCTTCTGACTTGAAAAATATTGACCTCAGATTGAAAACTGAGAGACAGAACCAAAACCAAAGCGCTCTATTCACATCTTGCTGATAAAGTATTCATGTCTGGGCATTTCTCCTGGCTACTGCATCCCCAGTAAAAGTATTCTGTAAGATTCCCAAGCAGTAGGACTACAGGCCTTTTACTGATTAATCCTGCAGGGGCTTGAAGGACACTCTCAAAGACTCATAAAAATTACAAGCCCTATTTATGAACAACTTGTCTATACGTCTGCCAAAGAAGGGATTATTTTCTTCATTCCTTTTTCTGGGGTTTGACTTATCCAGTTTTAAAAGGGATGAGGAGATCCCATTTTATTGCAAAGGAGCTTTAATTAATGTTCATTTGTGGCTCTGGAGAGTTAATTCCAATTCTGAGCTGCATCTACAGCACTGCAGCCATCAACTCAAAACCAGTAAAAGACATTTGCGCTCAGGAGAAGCTATGTCTCTTTCTGTGATATTCCCCTGGTTTACTTCTTGTCTTTCTGATCCTGTCTATAGGAAAACAGGATCTGTTTAGCAGTTCATCCGCTCCTGCTGCATAATCCTCTGCAACACACTGCTGGCAGTTGCAGGGATAATTATCTGACCAGAAAGGTTCTGGCAGCTGGTAGTGCCCAGTGGCAGGAATGAATGAACTTGAAAAGAATAGTTTATTTCCATGCAGAATGCTTCTAGAAAGACAGAGGAATGCTGAGAAATCAGCGGGAAGGAATGTCCTTTCAATAAAACCACTGAATTTGCAGGCAGTATCCCAAATCTGTCAACCCAGCCGTGTGGCAGCACTTTGACCAAGCCATTTAATATCACCATATCTCAGGCTTCTCAGCTGCAAAGTGAGGACAAAGTACTCCTGACAAGGGTGTTCTGTTTCCATCTCAAGAAAGGCTTATAACTTGGGCACTGCTAAAGCATTTTCAGACTCCCAGAACTAAGTTTAAATGTTATTAAATATGGAAGACAGCTGAATTCCTTAACAGAATATGCTTCCAACAGGGCTCAGTGTTTTCTTAAAGGGTCTTTGTATGGTAATGTGACATTTTACAGCCTACATGTAGGCAATTATCTTTGAAAGAAAAATGACCATTTTTTTTTTGTTTGGGTTTTTTTTTTTGAGAAGAGGCTTTGATTAAAATGCATTTCTGGGGGAGCTGATATGCAAGGATGGAATGTGGAAACAAAGCTGATTCAAGAGCTGGAGCTATTATTAAAGGTACTAGAATTAAGGAGCTTGAGGAGGCCTTAGCTAGAGGCATTCAGACAGCATCAGACTCTGACACAACTGAAGCCAGTGTAGTCTGTTGTGTCTGTAAAGTATTTTCCAGTATCTCCTAGAAAGTGTTCCATAACTAGACTGCTGCACTCCAACATGATTCTAAGTGAATGACAGAAAAGAATAATTAAAAGGCTTGTTGTTGCTGCTTAGCATCTCAGAATTGTTTGGACTACTGTGTAAACAGGACATGCAGAATTAAACATTAATAATATCTGGTTATATCAGTCGAGTGCAACTTTACTGATAATTCTTATTGTCCTCAGAAGGAAGCTGTTATTCCGTACTCCTACAGCAATGAAGTCAGTGGAGTTTTTACTGCAACTATAGAGGGAGCAGGAATAGGTCTTATGGATAGAGGCTTTGAAACTGCAGTTCAAAACATGCATATCATCTCCACCCACATAGCAACTTTGCTATGTGAGCAGAAATACTTCTTTTGCTTTAACTCACAGCCAGCACCAAAAGTTACACCGGTTGCCACACATACAGCATTTCCATGTGCCATATGCGTGGTGTCATTGCCTACTCAGGATACAGGTGATCAGCTGCATTCCCAGATCATAAAGACCTGACTAAGCAAAACTTCAGGATGCTTGGTAATCTCCAAGCCAGGAACATACAGCCTATTCCACCTACATTCTTTCGGTTATAATTTGCCATTCATCTACTATTCCTACATTCTACAGTTACACCAACAACAGAATGAATTTAGGTCCCTTCAGACACTTCCTTTAGCCATGCCTTCCTTCTATGTGTAGCCGGTTCGTAGGATTCCTATGCACAAAGGTCACCCAGCATATGATATTTAAAAGCACAACAGTATTTATTGCTCTATTATAGCCTTGCATAAGCAGTTACCAGCATAAGTAGTTACAGTTCCTAGCATAAGCAGTTATTAGCATATTGTTTTCCTTTTGTGAGAGTCTTACCACCCCGACTAAGCCAGAGACACCGCCAAGCAGGAGGATGATGATCAGTGGGGTCAGAGCAGAGAAGGGAGGTAGGCGCAGCACCCTCAGGGCGTCCCCTGTTGTTCGTAGAGCGTGCTCTGGGTCCTTTCTCTCTCCTCCGCTCCGAGCCGCCTCTGTTTATCCCCTCAGCAGATTCAGTGGAAGAGCACTGACCAGGTGTTGGTGCACGCATGGCCAGCGCATGCAGCAAGGCCTGCCAAGTACGTGCCCTGCTGGCTAACAGCGGTTCCTGGATAGCAGCAACATACTGCTCAGTTAACAGCCCTCCTAGCTCCCCTCTCCGAGATAACAACCCTCCTAGCTCCCCTCTCCAAGGCTGCGTTCTCACAGCTGTGTGCAGCTTGTAATTTCCCACAGTGGCCCTACACGGACCATCACTGAAATCCCTCACACATGCCACCGCGTGGTCCATAGTTGGGACACTGTGGTACTCCACAACCCGCACTCTTAAGCTTGTAATTTCCCACAGTGGCCCTACACGGACCATCACTGAAATCCCTCACGCATCATGCCTTCCATACCTTCACACGTAACAGTCCTACATTTATGAGTTTATGGTGGGGAGCATTTGCCACAGGGATAAGGAGGCAGGAAAAGAGGTTGGGCAGCAAACTGAAAAGGCACACAGGCAAATGTCTTCAGGATTCAACATTTCAGTGTCTGTGCTGGATGTCAGTGCTTTTGAAGTAATGTTTTCTCCATCTGCTTCCGTTGATGTAAAGTCCAGGACATTTGAAAAATAACAGAGGCTCCATTTAAAAGCACAAGAAGTGACAACCAGCCTATTTCTGGGTTTTAGGCTAGGGCCACATAAACATAAATTGCAAGCAATCATTTGTAAATAAAAGGGACTAAGAGAAGATAAATCCAAAAATCGAGGTTTTAAAGGAGTTTTCATTCATTCAGAATTAAAATGTAGCCAGCTTCTGGGCAGCTTCATTCATAAGCCTTGTGAGTAATAACTCAAGTCAAGTACAGTAACTTACTGATTCTTTCTTCCACCTTGTATTTCCTGGATTTTGTGTTTCGTAGCTCTGAAGATAAAGTGTGAGCCAGAGAACAACAAGTGCCACTCTTCCTCTAGCAAGAAAGTAAGCTACTCAGCTTTGTTATGGAATAGTTTGCTTCCTCCTAGGCATCTGAAGAGCAAACCAGGTTGACAGAATAAGGACTCCAGTGGGGAGCAGTAGGCTGCTTACACAATTTCCCATTACCAGAGAGTCAGTCAGAGCAGTGAGGTGTTTATTCTACTGGAAAGCAAATTGGGTCTGGTGATGCTTAAGCTCTCCAGCTGAACCGCCCCTAACATAAGAAATCTATTCCCCCAACACCTTTGGGGTTTTGGTCTGTTTTTCAGTCAACATCTTCATACTGTTACATATATCTTGCAAAAACCTGTTAGCAAGTTTCAGCCAAATTTATCAGAGGGTATAGATTTCTTACCGGTGTTGTGAAACTAGGCAGCCAGGTAGAGAAATGCAGGGATGCCCCTACTGGGGGGCAGGCAGCAAGTAGCCTCTTTTCAGACATCAAAGAGTCTACAGAAGAGTCCTATCCCTAGACAAAAACCCCTGAGAAACCAGGTTTCATTGGTTCCACTGCTGCTGGAAACACTTATTTGACCTTTTAATGTCAGATGAGAGACTAAAAGGCTGTTAATGATCCCTGTTATTGCAAGAACTGTGTATACAGCCTTCTCCTAAACTGATCACCTCCATCGCAAAACCATTTGTGTTTCTTGTCTCACAAGTCCATTTGAAAGGCTGTCCCAGAATGTCACTGCTCTGATTGTCAGAAGTCTGGAAATTAGAAGGAAGTTCAGTTTTTATTCACAACTTTGTATTATTTGCTCTAAAGCTAACATTGCCCTTTAGCTGGAAGACATCTGCCTTCCCCAGAGTCCACTGTGGGTTTCCAGAACCTCTGCCCTCTCACTCTTGGCTTGCCTAGAGGCTAAACCAGACAAAGTCTGTTAATCCCCTTGGTATTATAAACCCTCCATTCCCATCATCATCTGTTCTGCTTTAATTCTTGTCTCCTGAACATGCTTCCTCAGAAGTCTACACAGTCATGCCTTGTACCTTACTGCTAGTACATTGTTTCTCCTTTCACCTGTTTGATACAAGTCCTAAGACTGCACTTTTTTAATGGTTCTATCAGACTGACAGCTCACAGATACCCTGAGTCTTTCTCCTCCATTGTCATTTCTGACTCATGAACTCCAAGCATGTCCCAAAATTTCTGGTTATTAATTCTATAGATTATCTTAATACTTTGAAATATTACAAATCAACCTGTTCCTCAGATTCAGATCCTCAGAGTCATTTGGTTCTTTCTGTACCATATCCCAGTCTGTCATTTTGTGGTATCTCCCTGCTTTGGGCCACCAATAATTTCATCAGCATAATTTTGGGTTTGTGTCAATATGATAAGGAAAACTGTAAATTGGGTTGGTCCCAAATCTGATCCTTCAGAAACCCCATCACTAATCTCCCTCTAAGTTGGTTCTTGCATCACAATAACTTTTTATCCCAATTTTAATGGATATACAGTCCAGTTAATCAGTCTCTCCCTCTTGCAAATTTTTGCATATTCAAAGATTTGTGCCCTTTTCAGTCTTCCATGTAATTCCATGACAAATTACTCCTATATGTTAGCACTTAGAATAGTTTCAGTCTGTATCTTAGAACTACATCAGTCAGACTGGCCAGTTTTACATTAATAGGATCCAGCACAATCTTCTTGCCAGCCACAGATGATAACTAACATTTTTCACCTCCACAGCTATTGATTGTGCAGTATAGGCTGAGAGGACCCTAAGGCTTGCATTCAATGGGAGTGATTGTTATTGGGGAAGATCATTTCCGTCTGAGCACTTCTTCTCCACAGCTTCATTACTGTCTTACCTAACTTCAACCAGAGCCAGCTGCTCATCTCTTCAGGGCAACTGAAAGCTATGAGATCATGATGGTTTCAGTAAACATTAGGCAGTCTAGAATGGGGTGTCATCCACAGAATACTGGGACTTCAAATTCTCATCACCTTTCCTGATGTCCCCATACACGTACTGATAGAGCAGCTGAGCTTTCAGGCTACATGTTATGAAAAGAGAGAAACATTTTATTGGTTATAAGTTTTAAGGTCAGACTCAGTAAAGTATTGCTACTGCAGCTCTGTTTCCATGGGGTCTGAGAAAGAATGGGCAGGGAACAGGCCACAGGCAATGTATTTGACTATCCAAAAATGAAAGGTGAAAGCAAACATACTTAAAGGATGTGGATAATAAACTAACCAAATAAAATCAGAATTACTTTCAATGTTCTTCAGTATCATTCAATTTTAGGAGTCCTAGGAGATGCCTACTAAAGATTGTTGATTCAGCCTCCTAAACAGAATAGTAATTTTTGAGGTTATGATGCCTGCCACCAGATCAGTTATCTTTCTGAGAAAGAATAAATAGGTGCCCTTCTCAAAATTTCACAAGATAAGGGGAAGACAAAAGGTTGGTCAGACTGCTTTTGATAGCATTAACTTTGAACTAAACACATACAAACATTCCTCTCTTGGGAATTCACACAAAAAATAAATTCATAAAGAGGATCTATCTTTAATACTTTTGGACAAAGCCAGACTGCTCAGAGGTTGCAAGGCACCTTTTTCCAACAGTCAATAGTCACTGATTTCTCCAAAAATGCTCTTAGCATCCAGCCTCTATTTCCAATCACAAAAGTTGACTGCTGTCTCTCTATAAAATGAGAGCTATAGATAAATTCAAGAGTTAAAGGGAGACATTCCACTAAACTACCTTTTGTACAAGTTTTCAGTACTCAGTTCATCTGGGATCACAATTAAAACCGTTTTTTCCCTAATAGGAAAACACATTAAATATGCCCAGCTCCTCTACCAAACATAGTTCTCTGAAGAGAGGAAATAATTTTTTTAATTTGTCACTGTAAGCCATTTTTGTTTTCCACTAACCTACGGCTTCCAAGCTCACTGGCCTTGTCTTTTCGCCTAAGTAGCACTTATTTGTGACCACTGTTGAAGACAGGATATTGACCTGTATGGACTATTGGTCTGATCAGGTGTCGTAGTTCAGCCCCGATCGGACCAGACTACGCAGTCTCTCTCTCACTCCCCCCACACTCTGAGA
This sequence comes from Chlamydotis macqueenii, assembly GCF_036417535.1. Lineage (NCBI taxonomy): Eukaryota > Metazoa > Chordata > Aves > Otidiformes > Otididae > Chlamydotis > Chlamydotis macqueenii. Next base: position 44,534,217 of record NC_141560.1, on the reverse strand, counting down.
GAATAGGGAGAGAAAATATAAGGAAAAACGGCTCAAGGTTTGAGATAAGGACAGGGAGAAATCCTTAAAGTTACCGTCACGGGCAAAACAGACTCAACTTGGGGAAAACTATTCATTTATTACTACAAAAAGCAGGATAATGAGACAGAGAACAAGATAACCTCCCCCCACCCCTCCCTCTTCCCGAGCTTGACATTATCTCTACTACCTTCCCCTCCCGAGCGGCACAGGGGGGAAGAGGTCAGTTCATCACATGTTGTTTCACGCCGCTGCTTCATGGTTGGGGGAAGAACTCCTTACATTCCTCCCCTGCTCCATCGTGGAGTCCCTCCCACGGGCCACAGTCCTTTGTGGAACTGCTCCGGCGTGGGTCATCTCTTCCACGGAGTTCAGTCCCTTCAGAACAGCTGTCCCAGCGGGCCCTCCACAGGCCACAGCTGCCTTCAGGCATCCACCTCCCCCAGTACGGGGTCCTTCACGGGCTCCAAGTGGATCTCTGCTCCTCCGTGGACCTCCATGGGCTGCAGGGGGACAACCTGCTCCACCATGGTCATCACCACAGGCTGCAGGGGAATCTTGGCCAGGAGCCGCATTACTCCTCCCCCTCCTTCTGAACTGACCTTGGCGTCTGCAGCCGTTCCTCACAACAGGCTGGTAGATGTCTCTCAGAATCTTTTTTACATCTTATTCACTTCTCATCTCCTCTCCACTTCTTGCAGCTGGGCTGGACTGAGTCGGGCCCAGTCGGCTGCCTGGCGAGAGGCCAGAGGGTGAGGCCTGCAAGGCCCATGAGGCCTGCGCCTCCCCCTCTGCGCCTCTGCCCCCGCTCAGCTTCTTCACATCTTCTCTCCTCTCTCTTTTTTTCTGTTTTCCCATTCTTAAATACGTTATCGCAGAGGCGTTATCACGAGACATTCTGCTACCAATCGGCTCGGCCTTGGCCAGCAGTAGGTCCACCCTAGGCCTGGCCAAGTCCCCTGAACAAAGGGGAGCGACTTCTAGCAGTTTCCTACAGAAGCTACCACCTTAGGCCCCCCCCTACTAAACAAAACCACGACACCAGGTATGGCTGGTTTTATGTTCTTATATTTACATTATTAGACTCAACACTTCATATTCAGACACAGTAGTCTCCATCCCCGTGAAGTAGGAGCAACATTAATGCTGAAATGCTGCGATATACTACATCAGCAAAAAGCCTCTCTGAGATGAAAGTCAGTAGACCCGCAAACCAGATTTGGTCATGTTGACAGACTTACACTGATTGGCTGAGAAATTAACACACTTGCAACTTAAATAAAACACTCCAACTGATGTTCTGTAGAAAGCCTGATTAATATTTTATGGTTTATTACCATTCTTTTGGTAAATTATTCAAAAGCATAGCTCAGCAAAGCACACGGGAAGTCCAGAGTGTCAGGTCAAATAGTTGTTTAAGCATTATGTAAAATTTCAAGTATTTGTTTCCAATTACAGAGTATAAATGTTATGAATGGGGAACAAGAGGAAACGAGGCAGGTTAGATATACTCCTTTTTAAAAAATCCACTTAAATATTTGGGGATTAGTATCCCAAGTGTTAGACTTCTCCCTGTCACTGCAGTTCTTGTAGCAATGGTAGTTCCAAGGCAAAACTCTATGCTGCTCTGTGCTAGCTGAGAAAAGTTAAGACATGTCATTGAGGATTTAATTTCTGCATGCCTTTATCATGATTAGGTGAGCAACTGACTACCTACAGTAGCAACTACTCTATTAGGAACCATTTAACAATCTCTCCCAAAACTTGTGGGCAGCTTGTCATTTCAGAGAGTGAGAAAACAGTAATTTGCTGATGCGTTCCAGCTCCCTGCTACTGTGAGATTGTTCTCTATTGTACACTTCCAATTCATCCCTCCAGACCACTGAAGCTTTTAAAGTCCTATATATAAGGAAAAATGCCTCCTTCAAATGCTGTGAACAGCACAGCAGAACTCATCAGGAAAGACAGCCAGCCCAAGTATTACTCTTCTTAATTGAGTCTAGATTCTCCAGTTCGTCTCTCCCTCTCTGAAAATAGTTCTAATCTTTTGAGCTGTATATACATATCATTCCAGTATGTAAACACCCTCAACATGCTTAACTCTTAATTACTCTATCAGCTTCACTGTAACCCTAGGTGTTCGAGTTTAGGGGCATGAAATGTTTCAGCATTTCATGGGCAAGAAGATCTGTAATTATTCAGAGTTTTCCTTAATGACTGTTGTGGTAGTCCCCTCATTTTTCCTCAGTCCTTGGTTACCCCTTTGACAACATATGCACACCTACCCACACCATACTGAAAATCTAATAAATAATCCTGAAGAAATAAAAGGGAATGAGAAGGTTAAGATTCTCAGTATCATCCTTCTAAGCTACTATTAGGCTGCAACCCATTCTTCTAAGTGCTATTTAATATTCTTCTGTACAACACATGCCTTTGTCATTGTCTTGTCCTGGAAGGAGGCAACTTACTCTTCCCAGCTGGAAATCTGAAGAAGCCTGACATGAACTATCATGTTTTAAAATGGCTGCTCACCCTCACACCATCAGAATCATCCCAGACGAGCCTAGGGACCCTCCTTTAAGGCTTGCCTTTGCAGTTTGACAAAAGTCAGGGCTAAATCAATACGTATATTCCACAGCATCCTGGAAACTCCTGGATCTCCCAGGTTTCAAAAGCAAGAACGTCTTGACTCCTGTCCCGAATTACAGCACTTCCTACAGCTTTCTGCTTCTTCAACAGAGATCAGGGATGGAAAAGCATTAGTCCTGTAATGATTCTGTCTGTGATTACACAGTCACATTAATGTAACATAAACCCATGCCAGTGCTGAATGGGATGATCCTGCCCACTTCCACATCACTAACACTTAGCCCCAGTATGTCCCTTGTCTTGGTATAAGAGCCCAGGCAGATACACGGTGAGCTAGATCAGGTACCTGATCTGGCAGAAAAAGGAAGGACAAAGTCATGGCAATGCAAAACAAGGGAAGAGGGAAATAAGACAGAAGAGAAAAGAGAGGGGAGAGTGGAAGAGGGTGGAGAGGGAAAATACTTTAACTAGATGACTTTCCTGATTTAGTTTATGTGGCCACACAAATGCCTTATCAAGGGAGACAGAGAAACACTTCCAGAAGCAGAGAAGATGGGGGGACCACCACTCTCCATGTCAAGCATGGGCTTGTGCTAGCTCGAACTGACTGCATAACCACAACTCCTAAGTCACAAAAGTCCAGACTTTCTGAGCAAGTCAGCAAACCCACTACACAGGAGCATCCTGACTTTGTAGCTGAGACACCTCATCTTTACTTCAGGGTCAGAAATGAGTGGGCAAATGGACTGACATTTCAAGTCAGAAGCAGGAAATACATTTAAGACAGTGTTGATTGTAGAAAAACCTGATGAAAGAGAGGAACGAGTACCAAAAATGAAAGCTTTAAGGCACATTAGCATAAATGCAAGCTGACAATACCATTCGTCAACTAACTAAATAATTTCCAAACATATTTTGAGCAAAAGAAGCATGCAGACCTCACACTGTTCTCCATTCCCATTTAACAGGGACATTATGTCCTGCTCTCCAAAGCATTAGGCATAGACCACAGCTAACGACCAAATTGGCAGTGCAATGGTGTGATAAAGTAATTCACATAAGTATTTCTAATATCTAGTATTTATTCAGTTATTCCAAGAGACTCTCAAAGTTCTTCACACAAAGAATGAATTATGGTTCACAACAAGCTGATAAAGTGTTGGAAAATGCACAGCTGGAAACCAGAGGCACAGAGTATTACTCTCTGTAACCACATAGTGAAGTAATAGCATCCTGTGGGTTATCCATCTACACCAAAATGTAAAATCTTTAATGCCAGATTCAGCACCAGCAGCAGTCTTAGTGGCGTTACCACCACTGGCTGTTGTGGTTTTTGAGTGGACAGACTTCATGCCAGTCTGAAATGGCTCACTCCAGCTGCCACTTGTCAGTCTAACATTTCAAAAACACTGGCAAGAAGGTATTATCTATGAGGTATACAAATCAACTTCATGATCCAGCGTTTATGCTTTCCCCAAAGGCAGGCCCTGAAGAGATATTCAGTCAGCTACAGAAATGTCACTGAAATATGAAGCCTTCCAGGCAATCACTGATTAGCTCAGGGAACAAGACAAAAAGAAAACAAATGTTCTTATGAAAACCTGTATATTTTTCTTTTACTACATTCAGAACAATATGACAAGCCATGCATCCTTTGGCAGACTGTTTTCTGCTTTGCACTGCAGTGAAATATATGCATTAGTATCCGCTCCTAAGGTGTCAGCTTTTCAAATTGTGGGAACCTCTTGGAGAGACTACTGAAGCTCAGCTCCACTCATCTGTTTCCACCCTCCAGCTGGAGATAAATTTATACATTAAGAGATAGCAGAAATCTCCAGGAAGAAGTCAAATTTCCATCTCTTCTGACTACCCTTGCAGAAACCAATACACTGGATGGCTCTGATCAGGTGGGTTGTGGATTTCCTTTTTCCCATTGCCTGGGTCTGCAGGAAATTTAAATCCTTTCAAATCATTTAATAATACTGTTTTGTACTTCGAAGGATTATCTGTTCTTCTTTTTGGTACACGCAAGAGAACCAGCCTTGACAGTTCAGCAGCTTGCCTGCTCTTCAATAACTATTCTTTACACTCCCTACCTTGCTGCCTTTCGGTACACGTGACAGCTTCTTTGAGTGAAACTATTCTTAAGCCAGAGGGGAACACGAAACATCCCACTTGAATGCAGGGGGCAGAGAACCAACAGGTACAAAACGGAGCCTTTGCCTTGCTGCATTACACAGCTACTGCAATGCGCACCTCTCTGACTGGACTGGGCCAAGCTGCAGCGTGTTCCATCACTACAGGAACCAGCCTGTGCCAGAAGCACAGCATGCATTGCTGCATAATGTCCTCTGCAAACACTGCACAGGATGGTGTTACCCATCCCAGAATTTCCTCTAACTTCCCAAAAAAAGGGACACAACTTTCATGAAGTACTTTCACATATTAACATTTTTAGTTCATTCTAATTTCTCTACCCTGTACAAAAATTGATGTCAAGTTTTTGGGAGACTTGTGCACATTTTTTCTTGACAGTGGCTCACTGCAGCTCCACAGGGATGCATGTCTTTCCCCACAGAGCCAGACCACGCTTCACACATAATTTAAAAGCAAGAGATTGAGAGTAAATAGGGCCAGCAGAAGGAGACTCATATTCTGGAAGAAGAATTTGTTGATTTAATCTTACGTTTTCTAAATCCGGATGCTTAGCTTTGCAACTCTAAAATTATTTTGCATGGAAAATTGACATTCAAACAAAGATGGCATATACACAGATCTTCTCGTGAAACTGCAGTAAAGCATGATAGCAGGGGAGAAACATAAATTAAAGGGACTAAAACCAAGCTGTAATTTCAAGACAGTCTACCAGAAATTTTGAGGGGCACTGATGCAAAGGAGCTCAGCTCCAAATTTTTACATGGTTTTCATTTCATAAAAAAATAAAAGTAATTACAGTTCTGCAAAAGCCAAAACCACAATATCCTCTCTAACACAAAACGTTTGGAGTATTTCTCAATGCCCTTTAAGGGAGTCTGTCATCTTCAGCCCCACTGAACTTCATGTTGCAAGACCAGACACATTTCAGCTATTTCACTGGTTCTTCAGCCTCCTTGTCTAACTTCTGGCTTTACTGCCATTTTTCTCACTACCTCTAAGAAGCTCACACAAATGAAAAAGCAATGGCTATACAAATGACTGTATAGGTCAAACTGAGGATAATTGTATTTCCAGTATTACCAAACTGGAAGAGGAAGATTAGTGAGAGGAAGTACATTTTTAGTAATAATCCCAGTCAGTTTGTGCATTACTTTTAGCATCAGGTGAAAGGATTCAGGTAGAATTTTATAACCAAATGTTCTTGCAGTGGGAAACCCCAGATCACTTTGCTTCCACACAACAGAAGAAAACCTGATGACCACTCAGCAGTTCTTCCAGTTTTATACCAGAGGTGTATGTGGGGAAATGCTGGTATCGTAGAAATGACCTCTTGGTAGTCCCCCTGCCAGTGTGCCCCATCAGAATTGGCATCATCAGCACGTCACTGGCCAAGCACTCCACAGATTCTTGTATTCAAGTTTCTTATTCTATAAATTCTGCCTGGAGCACTTGCCAGCATGTTCTCTGTACTACCAAAATGTTACATACATCTTTGAAACATCTGTTAAAGACTTTCCCTGACAGGTAGCCTAAGCAGTTTGGTTTTTAGCTTCAGGCTACTGCTAGTTGTCCTTCCAAGTTCAGGGTCTGTGAGCAACTCACTTGCATCTGTTATTATGCCGTATCATATACATGTCACTTTAAGCAGACATGATAGTTTAGAAAAAGGAAATGCAATCCTTTCTCCAGCATTACAAAGCACACATGCAAAGTTCTTGTTCAGGGATAAATTCATGTATCACAGAGGAAGTGAAGGGAGTAGTGGAGCCTTTGCCTTAGGGAAAGATGTCAATTTTAAGAAACAATTGAAAGGGAAATCACATTTTACATATGCATATGATAATACATAAATATAAAAAATGTAACAATATGTAATACATACATATATACATAAATATCACAGATGTTAGGAAGCCCTGCAGTGGGGAGGAATCCCAGCACAAACTCCTGTGTGGGAGAGACACAAAAGGAGCATTTGAGAGACAAGATTGGCAAAAACAGCATGTGGACTTGTGGGCAGAAAGGTGTGTGGGCAGAGTTGTTTACAGTCTTGAAGGCAAGGACAAGTAATATGAATTTCATGTGGATTTTCAATAAAATGTACTGAAATTTTTTACAATTACTTGGCTAGCATTTTTAGACTGCTCTACCCTCTGTCTTCTAGACTGCTTAGCTTTAGCATCTTCTGAGCCCTTCATCTTGAAAAAGTAAGGGCAAGGGACTGATACAAGGGAGGCAGTATTGCAATGGAAAGCCAAAATGCCTGACACAAACACAGAAAACTCCAGCAGCAGAGATTTACCAAGCAATATATGTCAGTCCAGGTGATACCTGATTTGCTTAATGTATTATTTTCCAGCACAAATGTCCAGATACTTTTTTTTTAATCATGCAACAGGCAGGTATCGGAAGGGTGAATGACAGCAAGTTCTTCACCCTTAAGAAACACATTTGAGAAAGTTCTGGAAATAATTATTCTGTTTTTTTTTTTTGTCAGAAAGGTAAAAGATAGGCTGCTGACACGTGGAGATGAGAATTAGTTAGGCAAAGAACAACCATCACACTCCTATTGCTGCATTCACCTAATGGAAAGTAAATACTGCAAAATTACAGCCTGTATCTCCAGTGCACTAAATCACTGTGTTGGTAGGGTGCCACAAGCCATGTTTTCACTGTATGTGCTGCCTTCCTGGCCACCAGGCACCAGGGTCCAAGGCACTGTGCCCCTGAGTGCCACCCTGAGGGTGGGCAGCCAGGTGGCATGGTGGTGCCCAGGGAAGGAAGCTGAATGTCCTGCTGCCAAGTGGGCATGAACAGGTAAATGTGTGGTCATGTCTTACTTCAGCTGAGCATGCAGGATTCTCTTCATACAAGTTAGGCAAGCCATCATGTATGCCTAAAAATACAAAAAGCAGAGCAGAAAACACAGATCTTTATCAGGTAGACATTCCATTGCACCGGTGCCAACTATTCAAGAGTTAAAAAAAAGTCTTTGACATACGGAGTAGGATCAAAATGTCACAGACAGATTTTCCTCTAATTGAAAACAAAAAGTCAGAAAATTAATCCATGTCTATCAAATATCATGGTAAGTCTAGGAGACCACACTGCTTCTCTAAACTTTTCCATGCTGAGACTTGGAATGGGTGGAAAGTGTTATTCTTACAGCTTTGGGAACTGCTGACAGCTGCAGCTCATCTTTGGTGGAACCACAATGATGAGTGGAAAAGGAACCCACAAAAATGCTTTCTGCATAAAAAGCCTCCATAGTAGAGTAAGCCTGGTCTGCTAAATCTTCACCAGCTCTTTTGACCTAGGTTGGGAGGCAGAACGTAGGCAAAGTGAGAAAATATACTATTACAGCAATTCCCTGTTCCTGCAGGCCTGCAGGAAGCTCAGTGTGGGTGACAGCAACCCCAAAGCACTGCTTATTTATATCTACAGAGGTAAAGGCAACTGAAGTCTTCCTGTGCCCACACAGCGCACCCTCATCACCATCAACAACACAGGAATAAAATAATTGAGATTGCAGGCTTCTAGACACAGCAGGAACTACAAGAGTCTAAGTTTGTCCCCCAGAGAGAACCTCACCTGTCATTTGACTAACTAGCTTCAGAGGCAACAAAGCAATTCACTCTCCACAGTGCCTTGAAGACTTTGCATTTTTTGAGATAATTCTAAGAATTGGACTAAATTGTCATATGTGTAAGACGGGAATGTCCATCAGCTGAGGTTCAAATGAGGTCACAATCCACTTGTTCTTGTTCTTCTGAGGCACATTTTGTACCCAAACAATGCAATAGTTGAGACACACTAGTTTTTACAGCCACCAGCACAGAAGGGACCATTTTAGCTACCAGCATGTCCAGTCACCTTTGATTTCTCCTTCTCCTCCACAAATAACTAAATACATGTCGGCAGCTAGGCTGACAGGAGAGCTGAAATCCAAAGAAAAATGTAGACTTAGGCTATACATCCAGCCACATAATGCCTTAATGTTATCAGGTCTTCTTGACAAAACAGATAGTGAAAGTACTAGCCTCTACCGATGGAAATCAATATTTCTCCCATCATTGGCTAAAAGCCAGTCTTCCCACAGCACAGACACCTCCAGCACACTAAACACAGCCCAGACATACCATATTCACACGACCAACATTCATGCCCATGTCACGTGGTTTTGCCAAGCAGCTACACGTCTCCATAGCATGAGGTGTGGCACACGCCCATATCCAATGGGTCCTCAGGAGCGAAATGTTAGGGACAAGGTTGCAAGCAACATAAATTGTGCTGAAAGGCTGAATCTGGATTGTAAATCATCAATTGCATGTTTTTGCCAACACAGTGCTGAGCATTTTCTTGCTTGTCTGCACCAATCAGCTGCACAAAGCTTGCAATCAAACCTTCAACTTGGTCTAGAAACGTTTTTTTTGCTTTGTACCATTGCCATGTAAACTGCCATGTTTTCCTCTCTGTAGGAAAGCAGCAGAAAACACATGACAATTACTTTTTTATAGAAACTCATGTTGTAAGAAGCAGCTATCTCTCCTAATCTCACATTATTTCAAACTACTCCTGCTGGGCCTGGTTTTATTCACAGATTTTCAATAACCTAACCAAGTCCATTTCAAAATATCTACCCAGTTTTGGCTGTTCCAAGAGTTTCTTTCTTAGCACAAATTATTATAGCACACTTCTGTAGTGTCTCTCAAAATATAGTCCTATTTTCCTCATAGCTGGAGAAAGGTGCCTGCCATACCAAATCAACAGAGCTCATTTAATCTGGGCCCAGCATGCTCCGCAGCAGGCAGGAGAGGGTGACCTGCTTCAATCAGATGCTGCTAGCCTGTGACAAGGGCAGCAGGGCCAGTGGCACTATTTCGGTCGCATTGTCGCAGGGTTAGCAATGAAAAGTCACGTCCTCAGAATTTCTGAAGTTAAAATCCTAGTGCCCAGAAGGAAACTGGCAGCCGCCTGGAAAGGCAGGAAAGCAGCCAAGCGTGTCTTGTTTCAGACTTTCCTCAGAGAAACCCACTCCAGGAGCATCGCAAAGAGGGGAGGAACAGCAATGAAACTTTGTCTGTGGCTTTAATTACATCTGTCCCTATCTTTGTGATTTTTGAGGAGGAAAAGGGTGGTTTCAGATTCTCCGGGAAGGGATGGTGTCAGGAGGCTCAGTGAGGCAGAGAGGCTGGACAGAAGGTCCGGGAGGTGCCCTCTCCTCTACCGCCACGCTTGCCCCCTGAGGGAAGAGGTACAGAGTGTACACACCCGCTTTGCTGCCTCTCCTCCCTAAACTAGACAGTGATCTTACTATTTCCACAGGGATCTCACCCCACTCCAGCTCCCCTAGACAGTGCCTGTGGGGTGAAGGAGCATTTTGACCCAAGTGGCGAGGGAAGGGAAGCAGAAACTGCCCCGTTGCTCAAGGAGTGCTTCCCTCTTTCTCCCAGGTCTTCTCTCCCTCTCACTGCCTCTTCATCCTTGCCTCTTCCTTCCCTCACAGTGTCACACGACCGAGAGAAGAGGGGTCTTCCAGGAGCCATCTGTGCTCCCCTTCCGCCCTCCGGCCCCAGCCCAGCCCTACAGCCGGCCCTGAGCAGGGTTAAACCCCACCGCAGTGGTGGCAAGCAGGTGGGGCAGGGCACACCAGGGGCACCACAGACACTGAAGAAACTGAAGAGGAGAAGAGAGGCAAAAATCTGCTTTGAGTTGGCAGCATATCATGACTGGCTGTGCCAAGCAACCTGAGCAGACCTGGGGATATCACAGCATAAGCTCAATGAATTTGAAGACCTGGGAGGAGTACAAAAGGTCCCCTACAAGGCAGTGCCATAAAGAGATTGGCACAACTTGGTCTCAGATGGGTTCATGGTGGGGGCTGACATTATGTTCATTACTGTGGTCTTCTGAGACTAGCACCCTACCACGCTCATCCCTCACCTGTGTGGCCGGGATTGCTCTGTTCCAGTGAAAATTTTCCCTTTTGGGTCTCTTCTGTGTCTGCCTGAGCTGGCATGGCATCTGTGGCATGTCTCACTCCTTTATGTTCCCCTGTGGGCTGGCTTCTCTGATGTGGCTGCTTAAGGGTCTTGCACTGAACTGATCATGGGAGTAGAAAGGTGATGTTTGCAAAAGAGGATTCCTGCCCTGTATTTCACCAAGGAAGCATGAATTAAACTCAAAAAAGATGTATTTCACTGTCAGGCCAAGCCACACCAGAATGTTTCAACATTTGTGCGTGAAGACTTTCTGTTGCACAAAAACACACAACAGCAACTCTTTATCACTATTTGAGATTTATTGTTGGGGGTTTTTTAACTACGCAGGTATTTCCCATGGGTGGGAAATCCCACTTTCAGGCTCTGAGCAACACAATGGCCTTCATTTCCAAAGGGAGTCCATCCTGCAGCCAGTCCTAGCTGTGTCATGTCACCCTAGTATCCTTCTATGCAGACTCAGGATGCTTTGTTATACAGGGTCCATGGGTACCTTGCTCTAATTGCTGATATCACAGACTTGAACATCTCATGACATATTCCTATAGATTTACCATTCTTTGTAAAAGAGGAGAATGAAAAATAACCCCTGCACCAACTAATCAGTTTTCAATGCCATTTGCATTCACTATTTATAACGTAAGGTAGGCTGTTCCCCATCCCATGGCGGCTCTCATCTTTACTTCTCTCTGGAGATGATAGGCAATGATTTACTAACACCTGTACAATTGCAATGTCAAATTCCAGCTCTTGAAATACAGGGCTTAGCTCTGTGATATATGGCAAGACATCTAAAAGTACATATATCACCTCTACAAAATCTGCTTGGGACCAGTCCTTTATAAACTCGGGTATCAGTGTCCTTCATTAATACGAACTACTAGTGGCTGAAGTTTTAAATACAAATTGGTCTCCATTGCGTAATGTTAATAAATCATGAACTTCCTTCATTTTCACTGGTGACTCATCTGGTAAATCCTGAATCTTTTTATTTTTTGGGGAATTCAGGACTACTAGAAAAGACTTCCTCAGTTAAATATTCTTTAAAGTAAGAAAAGGCATCAGCTGTAAAAACTGACGAGTACTGACCTGTGGGCAGTAGAATAGTAATTTGTAACATAGTATTTGACATTCAGAAAATTCATGTAAGTTGTGACAGTCCTCAGTATAACCAGAAGGTAAGCAACATAAAATCTACTTATTGGAACGAGTTCTTGGTCAGTCAAGCAATGTTATGAAAGGGTGATAGGATGATGTATGCATCCCACTACAAAATACCTTACATTTCTGTAGGAGTAACAGCCAAGGCATCAACTGATTATGTTAAACGCTTTCTTTTCTGCTCTGCCTGTTCCTCAGAGCAGTAGCTGGTAGGGACTCAACATTCATAGTCAGCTTTTTTTCAGTAATGTCCTTGGAGTGAAAAATGATCTTTGGCAAGAATGAGAAAAGACAAACACAAACCATTGGCACTTATTATGGCTTTTCATATAGTTATGCAGTTGTATAGTAAGTGTTTTCACTGCTGTTTCTACAGTCTGTTTCAAGAATCTCAGGAATTTGCAAAGTAGGCTGTTGTTTGTTTTCCTCCCATCAGGAATCTGAGGAATCAATTCTTATTCCGTATGTACCTAATAATCTTTGACATTCTCAATTAACAACAGGAACAATAGCTGATGTTACAATATTTAGGATGATCCAAGATTTTTTTTCTGCTCTTTCCGTAAGCTGTTTGTTTGCCTTTTAACCCATCTCCTACCAATTATTACATAAGCTGGGACCCAGGTTTGATATAATCTAAATTCAAAAGAATGGTAGAAGTATCAAGGATAATTACATTTCTACATGTCTTGTTCTAGGCAGGAGAAACCCAAAGGAGAGGCAGGAAGAACAGAACTGTTATATATTCTGTTTGTCAGCACATGGCTCAAAGCCAAGAGTCTCTGGATCAGATACGGAGCTAGGAGGGGAAGAGGTTGTACTTAGGAGTACATAGATCCATTAGAAATCAGACTTTACTTTTTCTGTAGCTCTTGGAAAAACTTGGTTTAATTCTGTATTTTACTAAAATGTTTGGTGTATCTGCCAGAGTAAGAGTTCTGTGTCTTCTTTTTCCTTTTTTCCTCCATTTTTATGTGCATATCTAGTATTTGGAGGTCTCTTGCAAAGTAAAATCCATATTCATCTTGCAGATCTACATAGTAGTAAATCTGAGTTTTGTATTGTCGTGCTTAGTTTTCTTTCAGTGATGTTTTTCCCAGCTTTCTCATTATTCTGAGGACACCTTGACAAGGAAAGGCTGTGCTAGAACTGGCAGATCTTACTGGATGTCTGAAACTCTGCCTGAGAGTTGGTGCTCCCTGTCAGTCCTCAGAACCTTCCAGTTTTCCAGCCTTACAAACTCTGATTTTATCTCAGAAATCAGCATTCAATAGTTCTGATGGGTTCATGACTTTAGAATGTAATTAAATTAGCCATAAATACATTTCTCTGTCATACTCAAAATAAGCCTACCTCTCTAGATTCTGCTATGATTTGTGCAGGTATTCATTACTACAGATCAGTTCTTTGTTTATTCTCTTCAGAAGTAATTTGTGGGGATGTGTATCATATTGCATTGCCCTGTATCTTATCCGAATGCTCCTTCCAATTGGAATGAAATACTACTTCTCATTTGATCACATTTTTCTTTTCCTATACAGCTAGTTTATATGTTAGCAGCTACTTCTTTTCTCTGTGCTACTAGGATAATCACTCACTCTTCATTTAGTAAAATATCCACCTTAATAATTTCTTCCTTAAAGTGATGACATCGTAACAATTAGTGCTTTAAAGCTCTGCTTTCTTCTGACTATCCTTGCAAAATTTCAGTTTGTGCTAAATAAAATTTCTCTGTGTAAGTTCCAGTGTGAAATTCTGTTAATTTTGAAATTATAGAAGCAGCATGCTTCACTACATAAATTTCATACCATCGATATCTCTTTCATGTAGTATTGATCTGTTTATCACCCTACTCAAGAAATCCATATTTCCTCCCTTATTTATATTCTACAGAAAAAAAAATCATATCCCTGTAGTTTCAGCATCCTATGTAGAACTTCAGCAGGTGGTAAATGGAAAAGTTTCTTCAATGTGAGCAAATCTGGAATTCTTGCAGGTTTGGTAGGTACACTTCAAACAACCAAACTGGAACCAGTTCTTACTAATTCCTTTTCAAAATTGAAATAGTTTCTTCTATAGCAAAAGACATTTCAGGGAATATACAACTGACTGTTTTTGAGATCTCTGTTTCTGGAAGATACCAATTTCTGGAATTTGCTGAAAGTGTAAGTGACAGGGGCAGATCCTTTGTATCTGCTGTGTGCTAGTGTGTTAGGTATCTTTTCCATCTGTCTTCCCAATGTCAACAAGGCTTCTAATACGGCCTGTGATGCCTCTATCCTATGCAAGGATGTGAAGATTTGATTTATTAAATGTGGTTATGAACATATAATTCATAAGATGAATAAGTGAAATTTGCTTTTCCAGTAGCCTATATGGAAAGGCAAATATCTATTTTTACCAGGAAAAAAAAAAAGTGTTTAGCACCTCCACCTGTTTTACATGCCATGTGGGATTGTCAGTCTCGCTAAGATTAAAGACTGCCCCTGCATAGACAAATCTGTTTCACTATTACTTTTGTAAGTAATTTTTATTCTTTTTATTTGCATTTAAAAAAAAAGTTTCTGAGCACCAGGGGGTTTAATTTTTGCTTAACTACACCGAAGCTTCTAGAGCTTCGGGTCCTTGGATTCCATGGGCAGAGGGACTGTCATTGAATGCAGAGGATTCAAAATAGTTCTGTGGTGCTGTCCTTGTGGTGGGAACCAATTCAGTTGCAAAGATATTAAGGCCAGCTGTAGGACAGGCAGGGGAAGAAGTGATAAGATGTGCTAAACTAACAAATCAGAGGAAAATATTTCAAGAGTAACGACCTCCTCTTACCTGCAGCTCTCTATTATTTTTCCTTCACAGCATGCAGGGAGTGGCCAGCAGACCTAAGAGAAGAGATGCTGCTCCAGGCAGCCCCTGACATAGTTTTAGATCAAATCTATATCTGAAACATCAGCCTATGTCCCATCTTTTCCTTAAGATCATAAATGCATTTCAACACAAACGGAGATTTGATGAGCCATTTGTAATAGCCCAAAATTTGCAGGTGTTATTGCCATTTTGGTTTACTTGGCTGGATAAGACCCTACTACACAGCCAAGTTGCTACACCAAGTTTAGCATTTGCAACCAGATTGAAGATATCATTTATACCTGCCTGGATTGAGGCATAGATTATTCTGAATGAGGTACAAGCTGGTACCCAGTAACATCCAAAGGAAGCGGAACTTCTCACGTAGACACTCAGTCTCACAACTCAGACACATACAAGAACTTAGAATTTTAAAATGTATTTCACTTCACCTTTGTTTTCTTTTCTGTGGTACAATGAAATAAAATAGCTACAGGCAGCTCGCTGCACCTTTTGGATGATATTTTAAAACTCTATGTTTTGGTAGAACGCCAAGTCTTTGGTTCTGTAAAACCCAAAATATACAGAACAGTCTTTGGGAACTAGCTCCTACTCTGTAATTCCATGGAGAATCTAATGTGAATATAATTTTCTGCTGTGTTTGCAGCCTATTCAAAGTGGCCTTGTTCTAGTGCAAAAGAATAAAAAAGTGAAGTCTTTAGCAGAAATGAAACTTATGGGTCTATTTTCAACATGCATATCCCAAGATGAGTGAAAAAGCAAACACTGCTAATGATAAGTAAATAATTTTCATTCTTTCAGTACTAGCTGGTAACTTTAATATTTTAGTATGATTTTTATAGTGATGGCATCCTCTTAAAATAAAATAATAGCTTAATTAAGAGAGTATATGTGTCCATAAATATATGCATAAAAAATTAAATGGCCCCATATTTCTGTCTGAGTACGAAGTAGGGAGAAAAAAATGTATAGCAAGAGGTTGGTCTGTACCATTTTGATTAGTTGCTGCAAGGTGGAGGACCTTGCAGAAGAAAGGGGACAGCATCTATCATAGTACATGCATTTATATCAAACCCATTGGATAAAAAAATGCTAGTAAAAGAGTTTGTTGAACAAGATACTCATATAGCTGAGGCTTTCATCTTTAATGGAAATAAATGAACTCATCTGACGTGAGAGGAATGTTTGATGAGGGTGGAAAGAATGCAAGGGCTTTTTGAGTAATCAGGGTTTAAGCTTACAGGAAACAAATGTCAACTTGCTAGAGGTCACTTCACCTCCGTAGGACAAGCATTCATTGCAGAGGAGTCACAGTCTAAGCTGTGGACAGTGAATGCTGTAAAGGAATGGAGGGTTCATTCCATTAAGCAGAACCCCAAGAATAATTGAAGTGATGATGCATAGCTTCGTATCAGCAAGCAAAGAGAGGTGGTTTGCATATAAGTTAGCATCTTGAGGTTTTGTGTGAGATTAGTTAGGGCTTGGAATTGGAAATAAAACATAAATTAAAGTAAACTTGCACCATAAATTTATCATAACAGAACTGGAGATGATCTCCGAAAAGATCTTCTCACAACAGTGAGTTTGGCTACAAAAATGACCTGTCTGTTGGGGCAAACAGAGACAGAGGCTTAGAGGAAAAGAAATCATGGAAAGCACATAGATGGAGCAGTTTCAGAGGTGGAGGAAAGATAACCTGACAAAACAGGGAACAAAACTTTCAAGCGTTAGGTAAGTAGTCTTCCTTACACGCACAAAGAAACATAAATTTACTACCCAAACACAAAGTTAGAAAGCATTACAAGCTCGTGGATCCAAACTAGGCCACGGATGAGTCTTGAAACAGGAGTGCCTGTCCAAACTCAGGTCCAGAGATAATGCTTCTCATTCCTGTTAAACTTCTAAAAATAATTCCCAATGATTTCAAGACTATCCCATTTAGAATTAAGTTGGTGCGAATAAAGGCTGCAGCTAGAAAGCCTTGGAGATCTTTGTTTTTCAAGTATCTACAGTGTAGATACAAGACAAGAAAGGTCACAGCATGCTTCCTTGTCTCAGAAACAGAAAACTGCTGAGCCATATTTAGTCTGGGCCTTGGATACATTAAGTGCACAGACACAGAAAGTCCCTTTACTGATGTGAAAGCTCTCAGATGTGCTGTTGCATTCTTTTGCCCCAATGTACACACATACCTCTAGTCTCTGGTGCACTTTGCTGCCTTTGTACATCTACAACAGCAAGTTGCAGAACAGTATCCTCCTGCAAACTGATCATACTCTGCTGCTTTCTTGTGTTTGTCCACCACAAAAATGGAAATGTTTCAAGGCTTTGAAAAGACCAGAAGAGGGAATGGCATCTCGAGGATGCTCGACTAGCATCCTAGGCTTTCCCTGGCAATGAAATAGAGAACAGGATTTCTGAACTGCTGCCTCCCTGTCATACTCGTGCAATGTAGGGAGGACTTCTCATTTCCTCCAAAGGGCAGAGAAGCAAATGGGAGTTTCTTGTCTCACAGTGTCAAAACAGCACCTATGGCTCTTGTAAGCAGGAGTACTGATGTCTTCTGGATCCTCCCTGCCACCGTGAGGTTGGGAACAGAGTCTAGTGTCTTCTGAGTTCTGAAGTGAGATAGTGAAGTGAAGTGAGTAGAAAATACCTCCCAGTTCCCTACAGTTATTCTGGCTGCTCCTCCAGCTGCTTCCAAGGAAGCTAGCTTGAATCTCAGCTTGGTGCCTGTAGTTTCCCTGAATATGCCTGCCCTCGGGATGGCAGGGCCCCCTACCCAGTCTTCTTCAGCCTTTGCACTGATCCGGAGAGATCACCTGTAAAAGCATGAAAGAAGTTTGTTCTCCAAGATCTGTTAAGCCTCTGGCCTCTGCCAGGGGCTGATATATGACTAATTAATACTAACTTTGATGATAGATTTAAATTTAGAAATTGGGCCATGATCTGTCAGAGCACTAAGCTGTGAAAATTCAACAGAAATTTATCAATCCTTTCTCTCCTCCATCTGTCTGTAAATATGGCCTTTCCAGTCCCCTCACAGAAAGTGAGCCGATTTGCCACAGTCTGTAATTATTACTGGAGGAAGAGCAGACAGCTTTTTGAAACCTCGAAAAGTTAAGGGAATAATTTAAATCACCAACAGATTCAGTTACACTCTAGTGCATGAAGCTGAAAACACAAAAACTTTCTGTAATGTGCAATCATTATCCTCCTTTGATGGTGGTGTTAAATTGTGCACAATGGCAAGAAAAGCAAAGTTCCCAAACCTACCAACTGCTGTGATAAGAGAGAAAATCCTGAAGTGAACAGGACTGCAGTGGGATTGTGACATTTTAATGATAGTTTAGAAATACAAAAATGTTTGAAGTGGAGATAGTCTTCTGTTTGTTCTCTTTCTGTGTGAATAGCAGTCCTGATGGAAGCGTAAGGTGAAATTCATCCACTAGCCTTTCAGTTTTGTAGACATAGATTTAAGAAACTATCTTAAATCAGAAATAATTTTTATCTGAAAGCAATGCAGTGAGTTTTAGTTTTGCTTCTACAAAGATCTGTCTGTAACCAGTGATACAAATACATTGCCCATGGTCCTGCTTTCTTCTGGTTTTTCCCCAGGTTCACATGATCTGAGCCATACCTAATGACTGAATATAGGTGAGGAAGATTTAGGTTGGAGAGAGAGATCACAGCTAGACGAAGGACATTCTATTAAAAATATGAAGTTTTGGTCAGTGCAGCCTCTAGGCTGCCTTCAGGACTGTTTAAAAAACAGTTCTCCCCAGTTCCGCTACGGCTTTAGGAAGCTAAGTGTTTTGAAAAAGCTTTTTAAAAACACGTCTTGTATCCAGGCAAACAGTAATTTTCAGAAAGTAGTGGAAGAAGAAACTGGAATAGAGGGTATTTCACAGAATGCCAAAGGAAGGAGGTTAAATATGTATGTAAGGTTTTGGGGAGGATCTGTAGCATGAGGGCCTATTTGTGGAACAGTTTATTTCCCTCACACCCGGTCATACCACAAGACTGTTTGGTTTAGCTCAGGAAATAAAAGATTTGGTAATATCTGGTTGCTTGATATAGTTGCATAAAAAGAATAAAACTGAGATCATGGTACCCAGTCTGCAATTATTAGAAGGAATCAGATGACTGACACCAAGTCTGCATATAGGTAACAGCCATCTGGTCAGGCCAAAATGGGCTAGCTTTCACCTATGAGAAGAAGAATTAACCCTTCGAACTACATTCATCCTGGTCCATGATGAAGGGCCTACAAACAGCAGTGATGCACCGGGGGCTAGAGGTCAAGACAAGATGGCCACTTCATTTCCAGCCTTCCTCATCAAACAGCTCTCAATCCAGGCTATCTTAGTCTTAGAAAATAAGAACCAGGACAGTGGCCTCCAAGCCAAAACAGCATCAGATTCACAGTATTGTATTCTGAAGACTTACCCAACAGGTTTGATAAGTGCTTAAACTTTACTTATTAACAGATGAGCTGCCTAGTTGGAGTTTTGAGACTTCATAGTGTCTCAGTCTCGCAGGTGCTCCCATCATAGTGGCCCAAATTACATATTCATAGTTATAACAGATCCAGTGTGAGGAATTGTGAGTTTTGGGGAAGAAGGCTCCCATGTTTGAACAGACCATAAGGGAATCTGCATAAATTTCTGTGAATTTGAGGGACAAGCATTAGAGTTTGAAAGTACTATGGGCAGAGACCTGTATGGCTTCATCAGAACAGAGGAGCTGCAGAGCTGAGAGAAGTAAATTTCGACCAGTGCCTGCCTGTATGACTCAGTGTACCAGGCAGTGGCCAGTATCTTCCTGAGCTTACAAGTCATCCAAAAATTAAGAGAAATTTGATACTATAATAAATGTGACTGTCAGTGATTACACATCCCAGGAGAAATACCATTGCTATGTATTAGAGGCTTTTGAGGTCTGCCTTCAGTTCTATTCCACTGTATCATGTTGTTGTCAACTGTTCCTCAAACCATTCTCTCCTCTTCCAAAAACTCTTACATTCTCTTGCTGAGGCTAATAATGTTAATAATACATTGAAGCTCTAATAAATTTATCATATGGGATTTAAACAAAATGCCTCTTTCCCCCCTAGAAAAGGTTAAAGGAAGAATAATCATGGCTTTAAACATTCATCTTTTGTTCCCCTTTGCCTAGATGAAATATATTACAGCTTCTTTATAGCATATGAATTAGAGCAGGTACCTTCCTATGCCAGAGAGAATGTAAATTAAATACATTTCTGCCTTCAGCAACTGAGCAACAAAGTAATGAAAACCATACTGGGATCCTGGTTGCAAAACAAGGCAATCCAGGATTATTCAGTTTATAATGGAAATTTACCAGACTCAGTCTAGGATGACCGCTTCTAGCCGCTTCTGTAGTGTTTCGCTAACTCTTGAAACTATGTTAGTTGTTAGTTATAAGTAACTACACTTTCTGTAATTTGCATTGTATTTGCATTTCACTGTCTTACTAGAAAAAACCCTTAAGAATTGACTACAGTGACCTGGTGTGAGGGAGTAGGAGAAGATGGCTGCTCCGCAAGGGAAGGTGAGCTGGGAGTCATGGGTGACAGCAGTGCCCTCACCGACAGTGCAGTCCCACCTTACCCAAGCAGTTCCAGTGATTCTAAACAGGACTGGCCAACAATACAGTGGTTGCCAGACAAGTCTTCAGGGATGTAACAGACGAAAGGTAACCCAGGGATTCAGATCAGTGGGTCTGGCTCAGGAAGGTACGTGGCCAGGCTGCAACATAGCCCCAGCAAGGACTGAGAAAGGGCCTGAGCCTAAGACGATGCCTCCAAGGAGGCTCCTCAAAGCTCTGTCTCACAGAGCTCCTTGCACAGCAGCCTCAGCCCAGGTTACAGCTGCATGGTCAGAGCTGGCTGTGGGCACAGGCCACCAGAGCCCTTGCAGGGGGCAAAGGCTATGCCCAGCACCCTGACAGCTGAAGCCCAGGAGGGCTGATAGAGTGGGCTTGCTTATCTACAAGGGTGCAAGTATGTTTAACGGAAAGTACATTTCAAAATTTTGTACGTAGAGGTGGAAATTATTTGTTTTGAACTCCTCATTCACATTAAACCAGATTTATCAGTTAAGCTTGCATTGGCAAATTTACAGTAACAGTCAATCCCCAAGTAATCCACTTTGATGTGAAGTTTTGTTTATTCACAGAAAAAAAAAAAAGGGGGGTGGGGTGTGGTGGTAGCTCTTCCTTTTAGCCAGATGTTTATGTGAGTCACACCTGAGGTAACTGATAATCCAGAGAGTGATAGCTGGAAATAATAGCATTACAGGACTTCCAGATTCAGTTAAAGTAACTAATTTTAATCCTTGCCTGTTTCCACATATGCACAATTAAGCTCCTGTTCTCTGACATCTTAAAGCAACACAATTCAATTCCTCCAGCAATACAGGGCAGATGGCAGCTTCACAGGCCACACAGGGGTTGTAAGTACTGGGCCACGCTCCTATATGAGAGGAGGCACGGCGGCAGCCTCACTCTCTTCTCCCATGGAAATTCAGTCTTAAAGCCCTCGACTTCCACAGGCACAAGCGGTATTGCCTAGTTGACTGCCAGCTGGACCATGCTAAATTCAAAGAAGTTCTCATAATCCTTGTTTATGTTTCTCTACTAGATGCCTTTGGCTTGCAAGACGTAATGAGCAACTAATTCTGAGAATAGACTGTTATACTTCTCGTAGTTACAAGCTTTCTCATCACTTAAAAAATACTAAATATTTCATTAGGAATCTGGATTGATAGTCAGAAAGTGAAATATTTTCTTTTTTATTAAACTTGGAAGGGGTAGTTTGGGGGGGATTTCATTCTTTGCAACTGAATATTAGGACCTATGCTTGCTATGATTAGTTCTGATATGTTTTTTATTTGTCTTTTTTAATGCCTTAAGCATGTTTCTCTTCTGTTTTTTGTAGTATGGCTGATGAAATCAAATGTAAATAACAGGGAAGTAAATATTTCATGTCATAGAACCAGAACTTTAAGTGTAGTTTAAGTTAAGAAATATTTGAAATTTCTCTAGTACATCTCAGAGCTCATAAAAAATACCTGAAATATCAACACAATTTTGAAAGACTAATCTTTTAATAATACAAGTTACATTAAAAAGAAATAAACCTTACAACAGGAGAAATGTTATGTGCATTAAGACTTTCCAAAAACATAAAAAGGCTGCTGTAAAATTATTTTAAATTAAACATGATAATCTAACAAAGATAAGGCTGATCAACTTAGTATTTCCTGCTACGAAAATTGCAGTGAATTTTTTGATTGGCTCCTGCCATCTACTGCATGGTGTAGGAAATGCAGCATAGAAATGTGAAAACCATGCAGTGTGTTTGCTGACAGTTCCGCATAACAGAAATAGTCCCTATTTTCTAACAGTTCTAAAGCTTAAATATCCTGCATGACATGCTTTCCTAATCTCTGTGGATTTAGAAAATAGTTTTCCAGTGTCTCGTCCATTCAGTGCATCAGAGTCACTCTGGTACTGTGATGTAGTCACGCCCAGAGAGGTGGTGGATGCCCCATCCCTGGAAACATTCAAGGCCAGGCTGGATGAGGCTCTCAGCAACTTGATCTGGTTGGAGATGTCCCTGCTCCTTGCAGGGGAGTTGGACTAGATGGCCTTTAAAGGTCCCTTCCAACCCAAATCATTCTATGATTCTATGTGAGGTGCAGCTCAGGGAAATCATGTAAAGGCTGAGAAAGGGTAAGAAACTGTCTGCAGTCTTTACATCTGCACGAGTCCTAGAATGAACAGCAGTGATCTCTGATTATGCTTGTGGCTCAAAGCTTTGCAGACTGACTGCACCTGATCTGCTCCCCACTGTGCTTCAGCAGTATAGTCTGGACAAAGCTGTTTTGAAGGTAGAATGTAGAGAGCATTTGGTGTAGTGAGGCCACTTAGAGCCACGTCTCTTCTTTTTGGCACTGGAGACAGAGCACACACAGGAAGAAGGAGTCCACTTCTTTTGCTCAGCAAACTGGTGAAGTGTAATTGCAGAGATCTTGCTCTAAGCAAGCTCTCATGTTGTACATTATCTGTCTCAGAAATGCGTCAACTATTAAGGGAACCACCTGTAAGATTAGTTAACATTTTTTTGTTCAGGAAATCATTTCCCCTGTGAATTCTGTTTTTAGGAAAGCAGGCAACATCTGTGTGCTGTTTAGACCCACTCTATCAAAACAAATGTCCTTATGTGACACCCGCTCACCTTCAACCAGCTTTAACTGATAGTTGTTGTAAAAGACACAAGATCGTTTCCAAGGCTGGTAGACTGATAACTACCCAGAAAAACATGCAGAAGGACACAACAGAACCTCTGTTGCCTGTATACAAAGTGCTGATAAAAGGACATCTGTTTCCAGGGAAATACACTCTATGATTCAGGTGTCTTCTGGGATGGTGAGGTTAGTTTGGGTCTGTCAGGGCCAGTGCACTGTTATCATAGAATCATAGAATCATAGAATGGTTAGAGTTGGAAGGGACCTTCAAAGGTCATCTAGTCCAACCCCCCTGCAAGGAGCAGGGACATCCCTGACTAGGTCAGGTTGCTCAGAGCCTCATCCAGCCTGGCCTTGAACGCTTCCAGAGATGGGGCCTCCACCACCTTTCTGGGCAACCTGTTCCAGTGTTCTATAACTCACATCGTAAAAAATTTTTTCCTAATTTCTAATCTAAATCTACCCCCCTCTATTTTAAAACCATTACCTCTCGTCCTATCGCAACAGGCCCTACTAAACAGCCTATCCCCATCTTTCTTGTAGGCCCCCTTGAGGTACTGGAAGACCGCTATCAGGTCTCCCCGGAGCCTCCTCTTCTGCAGGCTGAACAGCCCCAACTCTCTCAGCCTGTCCTCATAAGAGAGGTGCTCCAGCCCTTTTATCATCTTCGTGGCCCTCCTCTGGACCTTCTCCAACTGATCCATGTCCTTCTTGTGCTGGGGGCTCCAGAACTGGACACAGTACTCCAGGTGGGGTCTCACCAGGGCAGAGTAGAGGGGGAGAATCACCTCCCTCGACCTGCTGGCCACGCTTCTCTTGATGCAGCCCAGGATGCGGTTGGCCTTCTGAGCCGCAAGGGCGCATTGCCTGCTCATGTTAAGCTTCTCATCCACCAGCACTCCCAAGTCCTTCTCCTCAGGGCTGCTCTCAATCCATTCCCCGCCCAGCCTGTATTTGTGCCTGGGATTGCCATGACCCAGGTGCAGGACCTTGAACTTGGCCTGGTTGAACTTCATGAGGTTGGCACGGGCCCACCTCTCCAGCCTGTCAAGGTCCCTCTGGATGGCATCCCTCCCTTCCAGCGTGTCGACGGCACCACACAACTTGGTGTCGTCAGCGAACTTGCTGAGGGTGCACTCTACCCCACTGTGCATGTCGCTGACAAAGATGTTGAACAGGGCCGGGCCCAACACGGACCCCTGAGGGACGCCACTCGTGACCGGTCTCCACATGGACATTGAG
This sequence comes from Chlamydotis macqueenii, assembly GCF_036417535.1. Lineage (NCBI taxonomy): Eukaryota > Metazoa > Chordata > Aves > Otidiformes > Otididae > Chlamydotis > Chlamydotis macqueenii. The sequence continues at coordinate 44,509,913 of NC_141560.1, read as the reverse complement.
GCGTTGACCACCACTCTCTGAGTGCGGCCATCCAGCCAACTCCTTATCCACCGAGTGGTCCGTCCATCAAACCCATGTCTCTCTAGTTTAGAGAGAAGGATGTCGTGCGGGAGAAGGATGTCGTGCGGGAAGAAGGATGTCGTGCGGGAAGAAGGATGTCGTGCGGGAAAGGCCTAGTGCATTAGGCCTGCTACACTAATAGGCCTTAATGGCTCTGACAGGCTTCACCTGGGGCTTCCTCTCACAACCCTGTCCTAGGCCGTGGATCTGAATTTAATCTCAGACCTCAGCTTTCAGTCCTGGCTTGGGCTATGTTTTAGGTGTGTTTCTTCCCAGTTTCGTCACAGCTATGCCTACGGGCACTGTCGTTTCAGGCCCTGACCTGGGAGACTGACTTTCCATGGGCCTGTCTTTTCACTCTGAGTTTGTGCAGTGCTCTGGGCTCTCAGCCATCAGTCAGGGTCTGATTCTGACCCTGGCTGCTTTTCCTGGCTCTGCCCTCCTTGCTTGGCTTGAGTGCTGTGGGGCTGGGCCCTGGCTGGTGAGGCCTCTGCCCTGTGGGCCACCTGTGGGTTTGTGCCTTGCCCCCTGTCCCATGGCAAGCAGGCGGCCCTGGCTGCTCCACTGGGTTGGGGGCTGCCTCCCTGCACTGCGCAGGCCGCACACGTCCTCGGAAACTGCTGTGCTGCACCCCACTGCCCCTTCCTGTCAGCAAGCAGAGGGATGAGAGAAACAAGCATCTCCCTTTTAGAGTTCTAAGAAAGAAATAAAGCTTGATTTTTTCAACTTGGAGCTCAGAAAATTCTCACCTAACCTTTTGCTAAATTACGTTACGCATGATGGAAATATTCAGGGGTGATATCACCTACTAGCATTAGCTGTTCTGCCATAGGTGCCGCCTCTAAAAACTTACTCTAAGTCTGCAGATGAAATTTTAAAATATTTTGACTGACTACATCCCCTAGACAACAGATTCAGTTAGAAAGGTTTACAGTCTGGAAACAGCTACAGATTTGGTTCTCCTCAGGCAGAGATTAGACTGTGTTGAAGGCTCCATGTTGTCCCCTGGCTCTGGCAAATGTAGACCCCTATGAGTATAGAACAAAAAAGGACTTAATGGCTCATCAAGTTTTTGCTATTGCACATAGCCTTGTCAGAAAATCCAATTAATAAACTACAGTTCTCTCAAGACTAAGGAAGACGGAGAGATTAGAATTTCTTACCTCACTCCTTTATATTTTGAATTCTCTTTGCCATGAAATCTCATTTCAGACTAAATTTTAAGTAGTTGATTAATAGCACACTTTTGCTAGTTAAGTGAGTTTCTAAATGACAAATCCAATACTGAATAATTTCTAGCATCCAAACTTGCAAGGCCCTCTCCAGGTTAAAATTTGTTAGATGAAATTATAGTAATTATAAGCTCCCTTTTCTGTACTGTTCCTAAAATGTCAGCATTTCAAGTATTTAATCAGACTATAAACCTTGTAAATTCAGTAACTGATTAAAATTAATAGCAATTCAAGAAGCATTATTGGAGCTTGTCTTCAGACCTGTTGACTAACTTTATATAATTGAGAACTAGTCACTACTAGGAAAATCAATTTAAAACTATCATTATAAAAAAAAATAAATGTAATATAACTAAGCAGTTAGCTGCTGCTTTAATTCATTATATGAAATTCAAGCAAGAACAACTTCAAAACAGTATACATGTGTTAGTGTGGCAACAGAGTGTGTGTGTCTGTGCAGATCTGCCTGCATGAATGTATTGCTGTCCTCTAATGACTGGAGCATTTTGGATCAGGTCAAGTCTCATATATTTGGAAGCTATTTACCCAAGGAACTGGAAGACTGAAAGGAACGAAAGACAAGTTGCAATGTCAAAGGTAATTCACAGTAATTGTCCTGCAGTTCAAGAGGTAATCTGGTTGTTTTGGGGTATCAGCAAGGGCCATCCATTAAGCACAGAACATTCTTTGCATTTCTACTCACTCCTCTGCAACAGAGAACTCTAGAATCTGAGAGGAGCACCAGGGAAAGCCCTTAGCTGCTGTCTTTTTAGCAAAGTTGTTGTTTTATCAGTAGCAGAAATAACGGAGCCTAGTGATGTACAGAACCATGTCCCCACATTTTCCTCATTTCTTCCACTCCCTCAGTACCTCCAGATAGATTTCTCCCCCAGTTTCTGCTTGCTTAGCTGAACAAAGGGCAGCTTGGTTTGCTGGGTTAGTAGTTGCAATTACATTTTAGTCTACTCTCTTTTCAGGATCTCCAGGCTGACTCCCTAACCAGCTAATACATCTTAAATGGGTAAGAGGATGTCTCTCTCCTCATGACCAGGTGATCTTTGTGGCATAAGAAAACCAGAATAAAAAAAAAAAAACCAAGAACAGTCACTAATTCGGAAGCCTCTATCTGAATTACTGCACCCTGGAACTTGGCCCTGTTGTGTCAAATGGAGAAACCTTACTGGTTCTCTATAGTTCCTCCCGTTCCAGTAACTTGCAGGGAAAGTCACCACACAGTTTTAGATTTGAGATGTGTTGGGGAGAATTCCAGTGAGGCAAACTCTCATTTCTGTCCTTTGTAACACTTACAATGTGTAACTTGAGAAATGTTATTACACTGACTAGTGTTTCCCCCCCACCACAATTCTAAAAGACAAGGGAGGAGCACTGATCTATTGGCTCGAGAATTCTCTTGGAAATTTTTTTTTTGTTTTCTTTTACAACACGCTGTGTCTCATCTGGCCACACAGTTTGACAAGAAATATTAATTGAAGGAGACAATGTGTGGGAGGGATCCAATCATTTTGTGTGGCTGCACAGGGTAGGAAGAAGGCACAGTCTATCAAAGTTTGTGAGAATCTTAGCCTTTCACTTGTAATACACTTTGAAGTACTAGCATCTGACATGTTTCTCCAATTTCCTTATATGTTTCATTATTAAAAGATGGCTATGACTGGAATTTTAACCCCAGGATACCTTCCTGGTAGTTCTGGATAGGTCTTTCGCATCACGTACTGTAAGCCTGGGAGGGATTGGGGGATTTTTAATTTTGTCTGACAGTTCATCATCCTGCAGCATTAATGGATGCTTACTGTGCAGGGGAGTTGGAAAGATGAATTTAAATCCAAGATGACCTCTCACTCACCTTTTAGGAACCTGAATCCAATGCTCATTTTAGATTTCTGTGTTAAGAAGATGTTTCTTAGGCTTTATTCCTAGGAAACAGCATGTGTGTAGGCACTGGAACAATAAGCTGTTGTGTATCGGCTGCTCAGGGGTAACTGAAATTTCTTTGAGAGTAGATGTGAGGAAATTTGAGATACCATACCCCAAACTGACTTGTGTAAATATATTTAGCTAAAGTTTTGTAAATATAAAAGATGTGAAATATTTTTCCTAACTTAATACTGAAAATTAATTTAGTGATTCAGAGCTGACCTACTTGTGGGTGTATACCATAATTTTCCTTTGAAAGAGCTCACATTTGAATATGCTTCTTGTTTACAACTTTCACGATCTCTTTTTTAAACCTTTCCAGTATTTTATTAATTTTGTAACATATCCCAGAGCTCAGTCTTTGATCGGCACTCCTACTTTCCATAGTTTCACTCAATCTGTAACTGTACACTTATATGGTGATACCAAATTCCGTCACCAAAAGAAGTACTCATAGAGAATCTTCCAAGGGAAACTATACATATATTTTGTACAGCTACTCTCTCTTCCTGTTTTATTGCACACTATTTAATTCCTGCCAGATCTTCCCTGATACTCATTTCTGATAAATATTTGTCTGTTTGTTTATTAAGGAGAAAATACATCTTCACTTCAGGAGAACTTACTGAGTTTCTCTTTACCACCCAGAAGTAGGGAGCAGCTATGAAAGGAAACTACTGACCTGTTTTGTAGATGTAACATAGCAGTTTATGATTTAACCACAGGGTCTTCGAAAGTATGTTGTAGCAGCAAGGATTAAACTTGTATTACTCAAGATAAGTTTATGTAGATGACTAAGTCATATTTTAAGAGGTTAAGAGCTTTGATTCCGAAAAGCTCTTTGTACCAGAAGCACTGCCTTCAGCTCTATTTTTAACTTGGTGGTGTTTTTTTTTTTCTCTCAAAGCAAAAGAGATTACATATCCATTGTACATCCTTTTTACATTTCTGTGTGTGCTAATGGCAAGCATGAAAGTTTCTTTCTGCATCTGATGACTCATGAAGTTGTTTCTTTGACTGCTCAGCCTTTGGCTCCAGATGCTCAAGAATTAAGCCAAACAGTAACCTCCTGGGTTTACATCCAGGTATTTTTTTCCCTTGTCTCTAACAAGCTGGTATTTCAATTGTCACAAGAGTTCTCCCCTGAATGGTTTTCATCTTCCACGTGAGTACATTATTGGTCCTTCTAGATGTCCCACAATCATCCTATTGCTCCTCTTAAAAGAAAAATGAGAGGCATTCGGTTTTTACATTCTAATGAGCTATGTCAGGTAGACAAAGTGATCATCTGTCTATTTACAAAATCTAAAATATGGTCTGGTTCTGACCATAATGATTTCACGACTCATTGACCAAAGGATGCCAATTAGAGGATGGCACTTAACTCATGAGCCGCTACATCTGCCAGGATACCATTCTCTTGGGCATGTTTCCACTTCTGGATGGAAAAGGCCTACAGCATGGCTCTGCAAGAGTGACGCTGCATCTGTTTCATTGAGCATTACCAAGCAGGCATCAACAGCACTAGTGAAATTCACTCACAAAGTTTTCCCAGCTTTTTTGGTCAGATCATCTGCTGTTGTGGCACTTTGCATTACCTATGCTAGTTTTCTGAAATTTCCACAAGATAAGAGAAAAAAAAAAAAAAAGACTAGTTATACATACCTGGAGGCAGAATACAAAGCTCTGTTCCTCAAAGCACACAGGAAATGCAGCTTTGCAATGTCTGAGAAAGAAATTGTCACTAAATAAATCCATTGGCTGAGTCTTCTTCTTTCTTTATAATTGCTGCCCTTCTCAGGTTGGGGATTGTTATCAGGGTTGGAAGCTGTTAGTTTTGGAAAATAGTGAAGGACAAAAAGGTAAAGTTTCTTTTCATGTTTTCCCTCTTATGCTATTTTTTACTTTCTTGCTTTGTGATATATGGTGCTATACCTCTGATGAGCTAGGCTTTTCTTTTAGATGGAATGAGAAAAACAACCAAGAAAGCAGCTGTAAGTAATACCTTGTTTTCCAACAGAGGATTACATTTCACTGAATTGGAAATCAAGGATCAGAAACCTAACAGATTGTGCAAATCCTACTATAAGTCCATTTGTACCTTTGGCAAAATATGCCTTTGAAAACTCTGCTTTAAAGGACTTATCTCTTGGAAAGGGGAATAAAAGGGTGGGTGGCAAAAAAGAAATAGAAGGAAGCAATGTGAGTTGTCAGATTTACTCATTGTTAAACTTCATGTTGAAACCAAACTGAAATTTGGCAAATCTTCCAGGAAAATTTAGCAAAGAAACAGCTTGCAGTAATCTAGCTACCAGGGTTACTATGGCAATAGCAGTACACTGTGAAATTTAGTAGATATAATTTTCCATGATTCACTGCGTATTTTTAGCTATTTTTCTTTTTGTTCTCTCATGCTAATTGCCTTTCTGAAGAAAAGGAAGGACTGAATGGTTAGATCATGCCCTCATAAAAGACAGAGAGGTGTCAGTTGGTGCTTAAGGGGAGCCTTTGTTGTAGCCTCAAATGACCAACTGTCCTAAGGAAATCTCAGGGTCTCAACTCCTACCCCCATTCATCTTGTCTTGAACTTTTAAGACCACTGTTCCCTGCTTCTTGAAATCCTTCCATCCCTTGTTCACCTTAACTTCCTTCTCTAATGTTTTTCCCCACTAGTTCTCAGTCTGAACCAGATCTATAATTTTTCTCCTTTCTTTCTTTTTCAGCTATTATCCAGCATGATTCTTTTCCACAGCAAAACCTCTTTTCTCTGTGACATGGTTTCAACTTAGGAACTCAAAAATCTAGCTCCCTTCTCCACACACACCGCCCCCCCCCCACACACACACACACCCCACACACACCCCCCCGCCCCGTGCAGTCCTCTCTTTGGCCTCTTTGTGGCTTGCTCATAACTTGAGCTGATCAAAACTTAAATGTTCCTTCATTGTCAATCACACGGATTCAGTCACCTTCCTAGCCATTTAGATATACGGTCATTATTTTATATATACACCATGATTTTTATATGGCTCTGACATGCAAGCTTTTATGTTCTGTCTACTCTCATAGTATCTCTAAGATCTGGCCTCCTGTTCTTTGACCAAATGTCAAAACTTGTCATACGAGTCCTTCTCTTGTTCACTACAACTAGAGTCTCTGCTCCTCAGCCACACATGCTCAGAGTCATTCAAAATGTTGATGGCTTCATGATCTTCCCTGTTTGCTTCTTCAACTGCTAATTGCCTTTGTGCTATTCTTCCTTTGCTACACACCAGGGTCTACTTCTGTTCCTCAGTTGTATGAACTTATAACTAAGTGCCCTTCTCTATAATGGTGCTTTTATCATGTACCATCACTGATCAACCCCTTCACTTTACCATTGTCTCCAGCCTTTGTTATTTTATTCCACAACTTGTACTGGTATCTTGGTGCTTTGTTACATTAACCTTGATACATGATAGATGGGTCATGGAAAAAGTAAAGAATACTTCCTTTAGCTCCCTTTTTGCAATTCACCTCTGCCACCTCATATGAAACAGTAGTATCTAAGTACATTTAGGCAACTAGAAAACTACATAGAATCACAGGCAGTCGCCAGAGCATGCTCACGCTATTATTACTTGACCTTCCTTACTCTTCACCTCTAACCATTTGTTGAATTCACCTCTGTATTGTCAATACGGCTCTAAGTGTTTTAAGGCTGGGACTGTCTGCCTGCTGCATTGTTGTATATAAATGGCTCAGAAGAAATGAGGATCTATGACACGTCTGTGAACTTTGGAAGGAAGGCATAAATGGAAGGAGTGGCAAAAATGCTGAAAAAGAGCAATTATTTAAGTCAGTTAAGGCTAGGGAGGCTTACAAGGATCTCTGGGGGACTTAATAAAGGACCAGAACTCAAATATTCACCATTCTCAACTCCTACAGATTTCAGTCTTAGCTGCTAATATCAGCATACATAAACACAAATAAACACATAATAAATAAGAAAACATTCTTAGAAATGAAAAGTTTAGAACATACAGAAAAAAAAATTTATTAAAGCATAATATATTTATATAGTCAAACTTCCTGCTGCAAGATACAGAAAAAGGCTATATATTTGTTTATGTATATTCATGAGTGTTTAAAAGGACCACAGTGCTTCATCACAGCTGATCAGTAGCTGGGGCTGTGGTGCAGTGTTATATAATGCAAGTTTATGACTTTGCAAGACGTCATTTTCCTTTCCAGCATTTATGGTTTGCTGCATCTGGGTATAGAAAGTAAAGTATTTCAAATAAACATTCACTGTGTGGTTTTTTTACACCACATAGGACATACTAAGTGCAGTCACAGTATAAAATATAACAATATTAATTGTCTTCTGTCACAGAGGATAGTAGACTAAAGATGTCCTCATCTGTTCTGTGGTAACATCCCTGTGTTCCTGAAATTACATATTTCTTCTCTTTGAACCCCAATGGACCATGGCAATACAGGCATTAGGAAAAGTTGAAGGAAAAACTTCCCAGTTCTGAGTGACTCTCTGTGCATGGGGAAGAAGGAAATGCCCTGTCCCTCAGAATTACCCGATTTTAGACAGGCAATTAATGCAAAACCCAAAGAATGAGAGTTCCTCTCACAAGAATCAGCACTACTGGGGCTCCACTGGCTCCTTTGTAGTATCACAAGACCCTCGTCTTGCAGCAGGCTCAGGTGGTGAAGGGTCTGCTGTGCTCCAGGATGGTGACTCTTCTTCAGCTCACAGCACGGCTGCCCTTCTGCAAGGCACAGGGCCTTCTGCAGAAAATGCAGCATGGCCCTTGCAAAAAAATATATCCAGTAATAAAATAGTAACTGATCTGTGTCTACTATAGCTGTTCATGATTCTCAACATCTGTTCAGTTTTGGAGAGGTTTAGAACTATCCCTGTAGAGTTCTGCTGATGCTATTTTTTAACAGTGTTTTCCATGCAGTGCATCCCTCTTTCAATCTACCAAATTAGTGTCTGACATCCCTTACGGCCAAGACATTCAAGACTTCTATTTCCCACCGCACTTTATGTTTTTCTGGCACAAGCCAATTTCCTTTTTCCTCTCTAAGGTGACTTGAACTGCTTCCTTCTGACTGTGAATTATTTTTCTGGGTTTCTTTGTAAAAATGCTCAAATTGTTCTACAGCTAAAGTAATTAAGCCTCTTTTAGTAAATGTTACTTTTGTAATTAAATGCCAATATTGTAATTTCAGAATGTCTCCTGTTCCTACAGTTATTGCACAGCGCTTTCGGCTGCATGAAGCCAGGACTTTTTAGGCAGAAAATCCCTGTTTAATCCCCATGTTTTACCAGAGAAAAAATTCCAGAAAGAAAAGCTAATCTGAGATGTTATAAAAAAAGGAGTTTGAACTCTTCTCCCTATTCTGGATGGCTTGCCAAATACAATAATGCTATATATCATATTTAGTGTTGCAGTTTCCAAACTGTATTCCTTGCACTATCCAGCAGATGATGCTAATGTATTACAAACTATTCCCTGTACAGTTTTAGTCAGAGGAAAGATGACCAACTGAAATGTGTCGTTTTATCACATTCCAGACATTTTAAAAAATTTTCAGTTGCCCTCTTTAATTCTTCTCTTTTCTAATATGTGTGATTCTGAGTCTCAGGATGTGTTGTTTTTCTGAGCAGTTTTGTTACTAAAGGTTGACCCTTTCAAGTACCCGCCTACCAATCTTTAATAACCCTCTGACATTCCAGTGAGTTTGACACGTAAGTTTGACCATTTTCAGAAGTCCCTTGGCTATATTTACCATGTATTTACTCATATTTTGTGACATACAGCATTAGCATTAGGTTTTGTGCTGTGTCAAGCCTTTATTCCTGTTTGCAGTCTGCAGTAAATATGTGAAGCTAAATCCTTGCGCTAAAAAGACAAAAGGGGAAATAAAACATACCATTCATGTATACCATACCATATACCACTCAGAAAAAGGCAGATCCGAGTTTCCTTGAATCTTCCAGGATGCTCAGCTTTCTAATCTCTTTCTCTAGTGTAAGCATACCTTAATTACAGACTATGAAAGGAAGCTTTATAATCATTTCTAGTTTGTAATGGATTCTGATATTCTTACTTAGGGAGACTTACTCCTAATTTCACAAGAAACCTCCACGGAGGCCTTTGGAATTACTTGCAGAATGAGCATGCTACTAATCATATATATCAGCGTCCAAGATTTTTCACACACAGTGACAGTGTCTGCATGGCATTTATAGACATTGTTTATATTTTGCTCATGAAAAGAAACTAGAATATAAAGAACAGGTTTTCCAAGGTGAATGCAGAAAAAAATTGAGTTTTTTTCTGCTTGCCTCAGTCTTGACCTCATTCTCTGAATTGGTGGGATCGTAGCCAGCCCTCTCCAGAAGCTAGGCAGCTAGTTACTATTTCTCCTGTGCTAGCAGACCAGCACTTACAGCCCTTACAGCCCTCGGATCCTGTTGCAGCTGTTACCTGCTTGCTGAATTACTGCACCACTAGAAGGAGACAAACCAAGAGGAGCAAATAGCAACTTCTGAGGAGAAAAGAAAAAGTACAAAAGGGAATTGAGCTGCCTTTCTTTGTCCTTTATTTCTTTCTCTGTCTCTTTTTTTAACTCTGCTCCCTTGGGAACAGCATAGGCCCTTGAGGAGATGGAAAAAGAACCTTCTTGCTTCCTGCAGCAAGCAGGTCTGATGTCTGTCCTTTCCAAGCTGTGAGGCTGAGGCTAATTAGACCATTTGGCTTTTCTTACACTTTTCTCCCCCAGGAGGGCTGAGTTATATGAGAAAGTTGAAGCTTCTCCTGTCACTCTCCAGCAGGCTCAAGGACAGTCAAAAGCCATTACTGATAATTGTATTGACCAGAGCTGGCAGCGTAAAGGAGATCTAAGTATAGGCTGCCCAACCAGCAGCTGGGACATGAAGTAGACAGGACATGCGGGATTCAAGGTGTAGGCTGTAGGGCTTGTGTGCATAAGCTAACAGCTAGGGAAGAAATTCCAAAACTTATAAGTAAGTCAGCACAAAACACTTCAGCGGAAGCATATTTAGTCATGTATGTCATACAGACATAGTTGTGTGGTGAGTTGTTGTGTAGTCATTAAAGCAAAGGAAAACAAGAAGTCAGTGGGTGGGCAAATTGTTTGAACAGAGATAATCCTCATCTGTTTCCCTGGCATCAGTCACCAACAAACACACCTTTGACATCATGTGCAAGGAGAAGAGGAGACAGTAAGAGGGGGAATGAGAAAGCACAACACTTCAGCCAACAACACATATCCTTTCTCTTGAACAGGAATGGATTGCCTGGACAGAAGTCTGCTTCAGATCTGGTTTTGTGACGTGTGAGTTCCTTTGGACGTGAACTTCATACAAGTGAATCAGAAGACATTATATTAATGTTAGATATAAATCACTGAAGTACATAATAATTTGTATTGATAAGTGTTGAACCCTTATCTCTAACAGTCCAAGTAAGGTGCTACCACATGAAATACCTGCTTTTCTCAGCAATGTCCTGTTCTATAGAGAGCTGGAGAGCTTAACAGAAGAAGAACCCCGGTTCCTCAGCTCAGCAATTGTCTCTGTGAAGCAAGAGACATTTTACAGAAATCCAAATGAAAGGGAAATGATTCAGAAAACAGACCTTAGAGGGAGGTTGCCTTCGGCACTGGCAAGCAAAAGAGCCATAGAACCAGAGAGATAAATATTGAAGAACTGGATGCGTTTTGTTTTATTTTGAACTTTGACACAACCCGGAGAGGGGCAAACTTTTTATATAATTGACAGGAATTTTAACATGGAAGGACAGCTGGATGATGAGAAAGAAGCTGCTGGTTGCTGCAGCTTAACTTGATGGAATTTGTCATGAATTACTTTGCTTCCTGTGATGAGTAGGCACAGGAGACATTAGATTGCTACTGTGGGGGCTATTTTTAATTCATTGGAGATGTGTGGGTTGGGAGACTGAGCTTTATGGGCCATTGTATTTAAGTAACTTGGAACAATAGTTTGAAGTATTATAGGAAAAACTAGATTTAGAGTATGTTGATAACCAGGAAGAAACATTGAAGTCAGCCTGTGTAAATCTTTTGTTTGAATAGTATGCATAGCTTTGCATGTGCGCTTCATTGTATACATGGAAATGGGTATTTTTTAGTTTAGTAGAAGATTGGCCTTAAGATGATTTAGCTTTAGGATATACAAACATGAATTTGTGGGCTGAATGCTTGAGTCTGGAGAAACTTTTAAGTATAATAAAGATACATCCAAAGAAAGTAGATGGTGGGAAATAAAATGAATTTCCAAACTGAATGTTTGCTGAGAAAAAGGTTTACAATAAGCATCCATTTCATGCAATATTAAGAACTTAGAATTCTGAAGGAATACTGGGTTCTTTGTCATTTTAAGTAGTGCACAGTAAAAGTACACACACTGTAATTTATACCACTTCTTTGTATGCCACCTCTGCATGTCTAAACTGCTTAGAAAATGGTATAGCTAACAATCTGAGACTGCATGATTCACATGTGAGATTTCAACAGGATTGGAGCATACTGGGTGAGGAATTAAACATCTGAATGTGAAGGTTTGGGATCTTGAGAAGAACTGTACATTTTGTAAACAGCTTAATGCAAGGAAATATTATGTATAGAGTTAGAAACTTCCAAATGGAAGAAATCTGAACAAGCTTCCTTTTCTTGTGGAGAAGCGTATCAAAAACACTGTAGTCTTTTATGGAGGCGGGGGCAGAATTGCAAAGAAAGTAGGGCATGATGACAGTTTCAATCCAGTTACGTAGGGTATTTAGAAGAAAATGGAATATGGTTTGTACTTCAATATTTGTGGTTCAATGAGTAACAAGAAAAGCAAGTTATTCATAAATTATAATGAATGGAATGTGTATAAAGTTCATCCTATGATTTCAATTAGAGATCTGAATATCAGGAAAATATTTTGATTCAAATAGTGAAGCTCTTTGTTTGCAGACAAAGGAGCTGGCACAGATGGAAAGACAAAAGTACCTTCTTTTGCCTCTTGAGTTGAATACATATAGCTTATCACAGATAGCAGTTGTGTAGCAAATTTTTTGAAGGAAAATATTTTTTGAGTTTTAAAACTGACTTGGAGCCATAGTCCACAGCACCAAAGTCTCAAGAATGACAGAGAAGGTGGTTTCCAAATGCAGGAGATGTCTTCAATAAATACACTGCTCATTTAAAAAAAAAAAAAATTAGTTGAGGACAATGCTGCTCCTCTAATCACCAATTCTTTTCAGAAGCATAAAGGTAGTGAATGCCTTGGACTTTTTTATGGAGATCTGAGCTTCAATAAAAGTTAACTTTAACAGGGAAGGGAAAGAGGAGTCTGCTATTTCACAGCACTCTTTGAAATAAAAAATGGTGAAGAAATCATCACTCGACAAATGAGAGTGTATGGCTGTGTTCTGTTGAGTGGGCAGGGTAGTGTAGAGGGTTGATTTACTGCAGACACTTCTGTTGTGTCATTATTCACTCAAAATAATGTGACTTATCACACATGCAGACTGGTAGCTTATTTCAACAGACAGTTAAGTGCTAAATTGAGAACTGTGGAAGTGAAAAAGGCTATCTTGAAGAGCTGGAGCGCATATGCATGCTGATCATTGGCCTGGAATCAGATTTAGAGAAAGGGAGTTTTGCAGCCATGCACGACAGCTGAAGGAACTACCTAACCACATCCAGGTTTGTATAAGCCTTATGAAGAGACCCAACATATTTGCAGGAGGCTGTGTTGAGGCTGTGGGGATGCCAGTTGACAAACATTTCTTCTATTAGCAATGCTGCCTCGGGCTGTCCTTGCCCATGCCTGATTCCTGACAGATGCCAGGACAAGTTTGTGGAAATGCACAACGAACAAGACCAGGGAACTCATCCAGGTGATGAATTGCATTCTTATTTTTTTTCTTGGACTGTTTTCCAGACAAATCTGTTTCCTAATGTGGTTTACTACATGACAGCTTAAATACTCATCCTGAAGTATTTAAGGACACATTTGAGGGACAAGAAAAAATTGCAAAAGGTTAGAGGTTATTGCTTAGACTAGCACTGCTTACCTTTTTTCAGTTATATTTGCAGAGGTTCAGAAATTCACAGGCATATTGTTATCAGTAAAAATATCCTGGCAGAGTGTTTGTTTTATAATTTTAACTAAAAAGGAGAAATCTTGAATCCCAAGGATGCCTAAAGGAGAGTAGATAGTAATAAAAAAATTTCAATTTACTGAATTTTTAAAATGTGAAGAATCAAATCTTAAAGCCATACAGGTGTGAGGAACATGGCAGGGTTTTGATAATATGCAGATTGTCAAATTGAAATATTGAAGAACTTAGTTACTGAAAAGGTTGATCGATCCTGTAAAGATTTTCCTCGGCTTCTTTGACTCTCCTCTTCTGGTGAGTCTCTTGGAGTGAGGATGAAGAGTTTAATATTCAGATTTTCAGGAAAACAGCTCAGAGTTGAAAAGTAATTTTAGCTGTTGTGGGAAAATGCCCACATAATTCAGAATTTAATTCAAGAGACCTGTAGGAAAAACAAAGGTATGTATATATAGGTACACGCTGAGGACAGGATGACTTCCATATGGTTTTATTGTGTGCCTAAAATACAGAATTATGTCTTCATTTGGATATAAAATATAGTTTTGTAAAACATCTATGAGTTCTTATCAATTTCAGGCAAATTTTATTAAAACTAAAAAAAAAAATCCTCTGAACTTAGCTGTCAGTGGATACCATTTTAGTTAAGATATTAATGCATTGACGAAATAATTGCCTCTGTTTATATAGTCACCATCTACAGATTGTGGGGGTTTATTTGGGCTTCTGAATGGATGCGAGTACAATAGTACTGTTATTCTTTCCTACCTGCACTTGCTAACTGATCTTCATCTTTAGAAGCCGATACTGGGACAATACTCTAACTATACTGGGACAGAAATATAACCATTTAAGGCTTGGTTATGATAATCATTTGCATCCTACTGATACATGAAAGGATTAAAACTTACAGAATATTTGTAAGGAAAAGGGACAAAGACTGAAAGAGACAGGGGAAAGCCAATACCTGGAAAGGTGTTGTTTTCTTCTTTGGTAGTCGGATTAGAATTAGTTGTTAGGCAAACTGTTTTAAAGCAATTGTTGTTTGGTTGTTTGCTTGCTTGCTTGCTTGTTTCTCCTAACTGAGTTAGACAGATTTGATTGTGGTGTCAGTTAATCTGTTGTTGACTATATACAAGGCCTGTATACTTGTCTGTGGGTGCTCCAGGGGAATTCAGAGCTGTACACCTTTCTGGTGTGTGCTAGCTTTTTCCAATATAAGGGAAAATGCTTAGTTTCTTTCAGGAGAATTTTTTACATTCTTTTCTTTTCCCATTTGGTCGTAGTGAAATGTTTGGCAGAACTTTAAATTTAATGGAATTAGACCACACCTTCCTTCCTACACAGGTTATGTGAGCCCTCAAGATTTCAGTCATGAGAATCATTCTGACATTTCAGTGTTGCCAGTTACACCAAATTTATTTTTATTGTCAAGCATTGTCATTTTTTTAATCCTTGTTTTTCAGGCTCTAGCATTACGAGATAAACAGGTGAAATATTTCTTCCCTTTAAATTCTTTGACACCTTTTGTGTGCAGTACACTGAGTTCAAACAATATTTCTTCTGCCTTCTTTTTCTGTTGTCAATTTTGTGTCTTCCTGGCTGCTTCTCCAGTGAAAAACATCAGCATTTGTGTCTATCAAGTACAGCAAAATTGCAGCATGCTGCCCTGTTATCACTATGCTGTTGGCTTCATCGGCCTTTTTTGTCATGGAGTCACCAGCAGCTGTTGCTCACCTTCTTGCAAGAACTCCCATCAGATATCTCCTGCAATTTTCTGTTACATTTTGCCAGACAAGTTCCTCAGTAAGTGACTTGCTGAGAGTCTAACACCTGTTCAATAAGTTGAGTGTTTTCCAGATGTTTTTTCACCTCGTATCATAAGTTGCCAGTCAGCTACATCAGTTTCTGCTTTTCTGTGGTTTCCTGCTAATGATCATTTTTTCTGTGACCCCTGCCAATGATTCCCATTCATTCAAGGAATATTCATTGCCCCTGCTGTACCCAGGATTACGCTTCACATGAATGTAGCTTATGCTGCATTTCTGCTGACTTGCACCACATGCACCTGAAATCTCTTTGAATTAGCTGAAAAGAAAAACACAGCACATGCAACACTGGTTCCCTCCTCATTCATGCACACGGCATAGAGCTACTCTTCTGCAGACAGAATCATAGTTTCCCTCTAACCTGCCTTTCTAGATGGACCTACTCCAGATTTAAACAAACCCAGAATATCTCCCCTTTTGGGTTTCTGCCATTACAACACACTCCAGATACCTGATATGATAAATAACCCCAAGGCTCAAGCTTTGAATTCTTCTAAAGAAAATGACATGTATATCTCTTTTAAGTAGACTATTCAGAATCACAGAACCTCAGACTACAAGAAGAAACCAAAGAAAAGCTCACTAAATCCCTTCATTTCCAAGAATAGGATTTGCAGGTGCGCTCTCAAAAAATCCTGTTACTTATTCACTCAGGATAGTCATTGATGATATCTTTTATTTGCTGTTGAAATGTCATTGTAAGTGAAGTGATGCCATCTGCTCACAGCTGATCATTACATTTCCAGGTTCACAATAAATATACAAACCAGCAGCAGCCTGATACGGAGTTTTGAGGCACCTTACTGTTAACTGTTACAACATCAAAAATGGACCACATAGGTTTATTTCTTTTAGGCTTATACTGCCCCACTATAAGTTTGTTTACCTATTAGTGAGTCTTTACATATTCTTGGGATATTATTTTTAATCCTTAGGCTTGTTTGAATCACTACTTACTTTGTCATTTCTCATCTTTATAGTGATAGAATACAAATCAAGGATTAAAAATATGGCACATACTGATCACTTGGGGTACAATCAACAGCAATAAAACTGGTGATAAGGAATATGGATACATCAAGACCAGAAGGTCTGCATTCCAATAAGGCCACATCAAAGATGACTTAGCAGCAGAAATTCTGGGGTCTGATAACAGGAGGATGGGAACAAGGTTTCAATATGTCACATGGGCCATTCCTGTTCTCTCAACAGGAAGGCAGCAATAAAGATATCCAGAATGAGAAAACAAAGACAATGAGCAGCAGCCTTGCCTGAGAATTGAGGAGGATGAAGAATGAAAAATTGAGGCCATAATCATGTCATAATGACTGCTTGAATCCCACAGGATATAAAGACCTTGTCCAAATTATAGTTTGTTGTTTCTGATCAAGACAAACCTAAGAGACATACCAAGGACTCAACAGCTAGTGTTCCCTGTCCTTTGTGTAACACACACACCCAGAGTCCTGAGCAGACCACTTAGATACCCCTCTTGATCCTTGTGAGTGTGAGTGAATGAGTGAGTGAAACAAGAGTGAATGAGCACAAGTGACTGAAATCAGTTTTATTTGAAATAAGTATGAGCATCCTCTTCCATGGAGTCGTGAACGGAGTTTTGTAGCACTGATTCTTGCACTTCTAAGGCTGCCATTTATTAATGAGTTATACCATGAGGATTTTCATGATACTAACACTAAAAAAAAGCATCCCAGTACTCCCATGGGTCTTCAAGGGATACGTCCTTGTGGTGAAGACTTTCACCTGCAGTGAAGGCAACAGTATGAGACGGCACTAGGAGGTCTAGCACTTTTCCTTCTTCCCTCCTCCGTTTTTGGGATGTGTATTCCTTTCCTCTCACAAAACCTCTGCCTTCTCCTGCCTCCTTCCTAGAGACCCACAGATAAGGCAGCTCTGCTCTGTTTCAACACTTGTCCAGGGAAAAGGAGTAACTCCGCTGGCAGCTCCTGGGTAGAAGCACAGGCCACTTCTCAGCCCTCTGCCTCCCCTCAGCTGGGGCAGAGAAGGCGTGTAGCAGTATTGCCCCAGTGAGAAAGAAAAACTTGCAGAGGCAGAGCAGAGCACAGCTCGTCTGGATTACACAGAACAATGCAAAATATACGCCTAGTTTATAATACTGTAGTATCTTAGTACTCAATCACTTTGCCCCAGTGGCAACATAAATATTTAGAAGGGCAGTTCTATCAAAGTGTTGATAAATTACTCATCACTGTTATCATCGCTACATGATTAAAAATAATGCATTTGTCTGGGCTATGCTCAAGCATTCTCATCTCCTGGGAGTCAGTGGTCCATTCATTCCTCCAGAAGCAGTAAACTGGGTGTTGAGTAATCTGTCCTTTGAAGTGTGTAAAGAAGCTGTTAAGAGAGCACAAAATATGTTTAGCCAGCAGTACCAGCTGGATGTGAGCCCATGCAGGATATTCTATTCAGCTGACAGCTGTTACCAGAACCACACAAGGGTGAGTCTTCAGCTCTCTCATGTCTCATTCCACTTGTCATCATCCCCTTTGTTTTGCTCTGTAGGAGGGGAGAAGGAGAAGGATATAACATAAGGATGGATGGATGCAGCCGCTGGTCAGTAGGGAGCTAGGGAGGATTTGCGTGGTTGCAGGTTTTAATATGATGTGCACATCACGTTAGACATGCTATTGGGGAAAAACACAGAAGGAAGTTCTTGCTATGCCGTAAATGGCATCCTTGCGCTAAAAAGGAAATTACTTTCTGGTCATTCCATCTGTCAATCATCTTCCTCTCTGAGGAAAGCTATTCCCTTTTCTTCTTTTCATTTCCTCACTGTCTGTTGTGGGGATCAGCCTCGTGACTGGTACATGGGTACACCTGAGCTCTGACACCTCATGGTGAAGGGAGGGCATTGGAAAGGGGTTGTTGTGAAAATTCATTCAAATGTGTCGGTGCACAAGTCCAACACTTGGTGCAACATGGAAAAGTCCTGGTGCCTGCCACAAGAGAGGTAAGTGGAGATGGAGGTTGGAAAGCAGAGCATGCCAACACAGGGCAACAAAGGCTGGAGCATCCTCTAGGAGAAAAGTATTACAGGTGCCCCATCTGTGCTCTGAGATGAGTACACTGGTGTCTAAATTTCTCCCATAGCCAGTGGATATGTAAAATTGAAAGACCTTTGGTGTTGGAGAGCTAGAACTTTTTTTTTTAAACATTCAGATCTTTAAATCTTCTTTCTGGAAGATTTTACAAAGCTAACAATAAACAGGCTTTACAAACCCCCAAATTTGCTCTTCAACATAAAACAGTAATGTGAAAAGCCTGCTATTTTGCTGTCAAAAAAAAATCAGTGCTGACCTTCAAAGGAACAAGCAGAAGCTTTGACGTCGTTAGGTGATGATCTACAGCAAGCCAAGCTTTCTAGAGAGAGATGAGCTTTTGTTGGACCAAATAACACAACTGGTCTATAGACAAGCTTTTGGACTCGCAAATCTTCAGGGCGGAAGGTCGGACATGAAGATGGTCTTGGGTCTCCGAAGGCGTCTCGTGGCCCCCCGTTACACGTTTAGCCTAACTAACGCTATTGCCTCTCCCCCATCGACCTGCCCGAGGACGCCGGGGTGGGAGCGCTGCCCCCGGGTCGCTTCGCCCGGGACCCGAGGGCGCTGTGCTCCCGCCCCGTCACCCCACCGCGGCCCAGGCCGCTGCCCCTGTTCCCTCATGGCCCGGTCCCCCGGCCGGAGCCCCCGCCGGCGGCCTGCCCCAGGAGGGGAGCGGCGCAGGGCGCTCCCCCGCCTCCCTCTGCCGCCGCAGACGCTGCTGTTGGCGAACGGCTGGTGCGTGACACCACGGCGCCGGTTTCCAGCGCTCTCTCCTCCCGGGAAGGCAGCGGGGAGCCCAGCCCGGCTTTCTCACGCCGCCGCATCGCCCCGCCGCCCCTTCCCGCGCCGACGCTCGCACTCCTCCCCCGCCCGCAGCGCCCGCGGGCGCCGTCGCCTCCCGCAGGCCACCCCGCTGCCCACGGTGACAGCGGCTCCGAACCCCCTTCGCCCCGCCGCCCCCCTCCCCTTCCCTTCTCCCTCCCGCCCCCGGGCCCTCCTCCCGTCACTGATTCGGCGCCGGAGCCCCGGGTGCCCGAGCCCCCCCCTCCGCAACCCCGGCCCCCGCCGCCGCCGCGGCTCTCGAGCTGTCAGTGCGCAGGTAGCGCCGCGGCCCCGCGCACGGCCCCGCGCACAGCCCCGCGCCGCCAACGGCCACCAACCGCCGCCGCGGAGCTGCCGCCGCGGGGCAGCAGCAGGTACCGCGCGGGGGGAGCCGCTGCTGGCGGGGCCGGGCTGCACCTGAAGGGCAAGGGGTGGGGATTTGGGATCCGCCGGCCGGACAGGGTCTGGGGAGGGTAAGGGCGGGCGAGAGCGGGCCTGCCCCACGGCGCCGGTGGAGAGGCCGTCGGTAGGGAGCGGTGCCCGGGCGGCGGCAGAGGGGCCGTCGGGGCTCTCACGGCGGCGGCCGCGGTTCCTGCGAAGGCGGGCGTGCGGGGCATGCCGCGGGGCGCCAGCCCCTGGCCCTCAGCGGCGGCGGGTAGGGCGCGGGCGCCCGCCCGGGCAGGCTGCGCTCCCTCTCCGTCCCCGCTGAGAGGCTGGACAATAGCGGGAAGTGCCTGAGTTACCCCCGCCCCCTCCCCTTTTTATTTCCGATATTAAATTAGTACAGTTTCTGTGGGAAAGGGAATGAAATTTTGGCCCCGCTTAGCATGGAGCCGAGATTGGAGAACCTCCCAGGGGCCGGCCATGCAGAAGAGCATACTGGAAAATTCCCCCAGGGGCAGTTTCTCAGGTGGGAAATTGCATTAATTTTGCATGGATCTCTACTTTTGTTTCCTGGGGGAACTGACTCCCAAGGATTCTCCCAACAGTAGCATATACGACTGATTCTGTAATGTACAATTTTGTGACTATAATCTACCTTAATCCTTCTCTGTGTGTTGGCAATGCCACAATCATCTCCTCAACCCGCTCCCTAAAAGCTCCCAGGGAAGTGGGTCAGCGTCTCGAGATGATGTTTCTATCAGACACTCGGTGAGTTCCTCCACTGCCAGCTGTCTAGAAGGCAGCATTGTGACCCTTCAGTTTATGCACATACTGAATGAGCCGCACTTCAATTATTCATTCTGATGCTATTGCAGCCTTCTGCAGTTTCTCTTCTCCAGGGACATGATGTGTAACAAGACTTTGAAATACTTTGCCAATCAGGCTGCAGTCCTGTCTAGGCATATGGCAGCAGTTTGCTTGTCTAGCTAGTCTTAAGGGTTAATTTATAGCAGTAAAAGGCATGTCAGGGAAGAATGAGGATTCCCAGTAGGGCAGCATCACATTCTATGTTCCTTCAGTTCCCCCCTAAAATGCCATAATAAACTGAGACCAGAGTACTGAAGGGTGAGTAGACTAGGCTCTACAAATGAGTTTTGTGTTTTCCGTGTGGAAGAAGCAACACCTTCATGTACATTTGGTGTCCATAATGGAGAACCTATGGCTTCAATGTGTAATTGATTTAAATCTGATAATTTGTCAGCATGGCAGACATTTACTGTTTTGTAGATGTAGAAACAGGTGGAGAAATTGAATACATTGGAATCAGAGATTTTGCGGCAAACCTTGGAATCCCATTTGTTTTTATGTTTTGCTAGTGTGATCATCTGTCCATTGTGCTATGCTCTCCAGAGAGTACTCATTGATAAACATAACCATTCATATTTTCCAAATATGGGAGGTTGTGTGGACCCACAATGGCAGCAGCTATACTTATATACAGGATATATACTTATATACAGGATAACTATATTGTGACCTGTAGTCCAGTAAGTGTATGATAGCTTTTCTATTTTCCATTTTAATAATAGACATATTTCCAAACAGCAGCAAGGGCAATTGTTGATCTCCAGTTCTTGGAACAGTCATTCTTCTATCAAATAGTGATCTAGAGGAACATAGGCATGCAGAGAAATAAGGTGTAAACAGCCAAGGTAGTATGAGCCTTCTGTGCATAGCACGCAATAATATGATGACCAAAAGAAAAAGAGGCCAGTGGTAGTGCAAAGTGAACATGCAGTGAGCCTACAAGTGAACACAGTCATTCCACCAAAATTTGCACATTCTTATGGTTAGTTATAGGCAGAGAGCATTGAGATAAACTTATCTGATAGGGATGGTAGATTTCCAAAGTGGAGAGTATGTCTGAGAATGTAACATTCTCAGGTGAGAAACATTTCCCTCCAGGAGATACATTGACTCATCTCTACATTGACTTTAAGGCATGAGAATAGAGAAAAAAAAATAGGGCTTTGTTACCAACATCTGAGGTCAGATGTTAGGATTTGGTGAGTTTTACTCCTGAACTGTTCTGTTCACCCATCCTTTTAAATGCCCAAAGCATGAAGTGTATGTTCTACTCCAAGATGCACTGTCAAGGAAAATAATGTTCCACTTTCCTTAGAATTACAGCTTACTGAGTGGTCTGTAGGGGCGAAGATCTGTGTGCTTTCTTGGAAGACACATTAAGGCTTGTCAATTTGATAGTTTATCATACATTATTTGAAACAATCTACCTGGCTGTCTCCATTTTTCACCCAGTAGAGGTTAAAAGCTTCAGCTCTTACTTGTTAATTGACACCCAGAAATTTAGTATAGATCCCATTGCCCGGCAGATCCAAGCTGAAGTAAAGTCAGGACTTTGTTGTTCCTTTCAGCTTTCCTTTACCTTTCCCTTTGCCCCTGTCCCAGGAAGGGAAACTTGCTTGACGCTCAAATGAGGTAAGGCACTAATACACAGCTGCTGTGCTGCTGGCTCTCTTGTCAATCCCTTGTCTCCCCCAGTGCTTTCTTGTCCCTGTAAAGCCTCTCTCTAGTTGTATTCTTCCTCCAGACAGGTTAGAGAACAAAGGAGGAATTCCTGCTGCCTCTAATCAAAGGTCTGAGGCTTGCAGCGGAGGTAACAGCCAGAATCAGGAGATGATCACAGAGCAAGCAGTAAGTGGCTACTCCAGAGTCTAATAATTGATTACTAGGGCTCTATTGGGAAGCAGTACCAATTCATAAAGTCCTATTTCTCCCTCTTCTCCCTCCAGATGGTTAATTCATCCTGTGCATGTTTTCTGTGCTGCCAGGGCCAAAGCCGCAGTGCCAGGAAAACCGTCCATATTGGGTTAAGGAATCTGGGGAGACTATGGAAGTTGTTACTGGAATGAGAGCCAGAGCCAGATGAGAGAGCCAAGCCACTGTTGTCAGGAGGAACACCAGATCATCTTTATTCATATCTACACAAAGGCTTACTATCTGTTTGTGTCTGCTTGTGACCGCCACGGCTGACGTTTGAGCTCTGAGGAAAGGAATCTGCAGTCCTCTGGTCAAGGGCAGATGCAAAGAAAATGTTTAGTCCATTGAAATCAGCTAGCCGCCTTGGTGCACTCCTTCTGGTGTGTGCTGCTGGTGTAACTACAGTGAATGTAATAAATGTTGACATTTCTAATATATCTCAAAGACTATGAAGAGAGCTGGTCACCTCTTTCCCACTCATTGTTTCAGTATTCCAGAAGATTCTAACAGAACTGTCTTTTTTTTCATTTTGCATATTAAAAGATTTTTTTGTGGCATAAGAGTGAGAGATTTAATCTGCTTTTTTTAAGTAGAAGTTGAGATTCTTGATCATGGTTGTACATTAACTTCATATACTTGCTTTGGTGAGGCGCAGGGCATAGCAGGTGATGGAGGCTATAAACTGGGTAAATACGATTTCCTGAACAGAAAAATCTTCCTTATATAATATCAGAAGATTCAAAGTTCATAATCTGTATGCTTTTAGTCTGTGCGAGTCCTTCAGAGAGGCCACAAGCTGCTTAAAACTGATATGATAGCTGTGTCAGTGTGTCCTGGATCTGCTTTTGTTCCGTGTTTTCTTAGATGACCTGGATGATAATATAAAGAGTGAGTGTAACACATTTGCCAGCGACATAAAACTGTGAGACTTGAAATATGCTGCAGGAAAAGATTAGAAAGAAAAATTATTCCAACAAATTGGAAGAACTGCTAGGAGAAGAACTGCTAGGAAAAGAACTGGATGAAATTTGCTAGGAGTAAATGAAATGTACTATGATAAGGGAGAAATAATCAACTGCACAAGCACAAGAGAGAAGCAATAACTAGGTTGCAACTCTGCAGAAAAGAATCTGAGTGTTACGATAGATCACAAGCTGCATATGAGTCAATGTCATGCTGTTGCAAATGAAGGCTAACATCTTGCTAGGGGATATAAAAGACGTATAGCTTGGAAGATGCTTAGCAATCCTCCTGCTCTGATCAGCATTGCTAAAGCCCGAGCTTGGAGGCTGTGTGAAGTTTTGGTTATTACACTTTGAGACAGGTGCGATTCAATCGGAGAAAGTCCAGAGAAGGCCAGCAGGACTCAGCAGAGGTCTGAAAAACGTGACCTACCAGATTATTTGAAAGAACTGAAATTATTTAGCTTAAAGACCAGAAAGCTGACAGGGGAATATTACAGTCTTCAGACACAAAATAGAGGAGGGAATGATCTTTTCTTTGGGCTCATGGTGGATGGAACAGAAAGCAAGAAGTAGCAGAAAGAAAGATTATTTGAGACTGTAGGAATAATTTTCTAGGACCTAGGATAATAAAAAACTGTTGAATATTTGGTCTGGAGAGGCTGTGAAAACTCCATCATTTTAAGAACAAGTTAGACAATTATTTATAAAGAATGAAATTAGGATAGTGACTGTATAATGAGAAAGTACCTTGGACTATTTGACATCTTAAGTTCCCTTCTAGACCATTCTTCTATCATTTTATGAAGGCAGCATGCTCATTTCATGTAAATGAACTAAAAGCTGTCTACTGGCCCTGTTCTGATGTTTGTCTGATAACCAAGGGTAGCACAGCACACAGTGTAGCTCTTTCTTAAAAGAGCCTGAAAAAAAAGTAAGAGCTTACTAGGCTTACTAGAAGATAGTTAAAAGAGGTCTCTCTTTTTGGAGAAGATACAGGGAATGGGATATTCTGATTTCCTGGGAGCAGATGCTTGACTGAGTCTATGAGTGCTGAGAAAAATTATATGGAAGAAGAAAAATGAGTGAGGATTAGTAGTTAGCAAAATGATCTGTACTGAAAATACAAACTCTTTTAGTGTTTTACTCCTTGAATTGAAAGGCCATAATCAAAAAAAATGCTTTTGTAGAGATGCAATGAAATAAAATAACAGAATTCAGAATAGGAATAAAATAAAGCATGGTTCTACAACTGATGTTTTTAGGCATTTCTCCAGGGAGAGAAAATCTAGGTCCTCTAGTATTCATAGTTTAACATATATTGTTTAATATAAATGGAACAGATGGTCCCCTGTGCATGGTGAAAAAATGCTGAATCTCTGTGAGGAGACAGGTAGAAAGAAATAAGAGAGCAATGATCATCTCTTTCAGATGCTGCAGTGATGAGCTGCACATAAGATCCTGAATAGAACACATTTTGAGTCCAACCAAAGATTTTTTTAATCCTCTGAAGGGAGAAGGATTTTTCTCTCTCCCCAGGCTTTGGACCTTTTCACTCAGACAAAAAGAAAAGCTCTTAGATAAGTTAAAGACAAACCGGGAGGAGTGGAAGTGGTTTTTAGATGAACCAGGCAACAGGGAATTTTTTCTATGAAAACAGGTACTCTCTGGGACTGAAAGACTGCAGAGCAACTGCTGGAAAGAATCTGTGCTGAATGAACAAGACAAGGAGAAAATGAAGAATTAGGCTGTGCTTTTTAGAAGGCTGTTTTCATGGAGCTGTTGCTCAGTGAACTGTAGCATATTAGCATCATAATCTGGTGTCGTTTAAACACTGTTACACTGGAATTACCCATAAATTGGTGAAAATCCTCATATTTTGATTGACTCTGGGACATGCGAGCACAAACTGTGACAGTACATAAGCTCTGATTGCTTTTCCCCCTGCCCCCATCTTCCATTGCTGCTTGAACACATTTGGAAAAATAATTATTTGCTTAGAAAACTGGTCACTTGATGCCCCAGATATTAAAAGTAAATTCACATCCCTTCCACCCAAGGACTGACCAGTGCTTCCCATTAGCTTGTATTGCTTTGCCTGAGTTTATTTAATTGCTCCTTCTCCCATTTGCTTTCTTTACTTCTCATATGAGTATATAAAACGCAGTCTTTATTTAGGAGACAAGGAAGGATATCCAAAAGAACACTTACTCTGACCGGATGCTAAAGGAGGTTCCGCTTTGGAACAAGGTGGTTCTGGAAGGACATAAAGCAAAGGATAGCTCATGTAAAAAACCTCATTTTTACAGGAGACAACAAGATGGAGAGATTGTTCTTTGTGAAACTTGGGAGGAAATCTGAGACAGACTGGGCAGAAAACTACTGAACGTGCTGGAGGGGGTTCTGCAGCTGGTAATCTCCTGTTGGAAGCTGTTGATAATTGTCTTGAAAAGGGAAGGTGTTAAACAGAAGTAGCTAGATGGAAGGAAGGGGGCTGAAAGAATTTGGGTAAAAGGAGCACTGGCTTCAAATATGAACTGAATGTGAGCATTTGGTTTTAAGGTGCATGGCTGAAATTTCTCAGTGTGGTTGTGAGGAAATTGTGTAGGCTATTGCAA
This sequence comes from Chlamydotis macqueenii, assembly GCF_036417535.1. Lineage (NCBI taxonomy): Eukaryota > Metazoa > Chordata > Aves > Otidiformes > Otididae > Chlamydotis > Chlamydotis macqueenii. The sequence goes on along the minus strand of NC_141560.1, from coordinate 44,484,053 downwards.
ATGACACTTCTGTCAGTATGAGCTGCATATTTAATGCAATGTAATGATGCCCAAGCCTGCTTTAAATAAAGCATCTGCATAACAGTGTTCAGAACAGCCATATCCTTCATGTTAATTCATTATATTTTTCTTTTTACATTATGTCCAATTGGGGTCTGAAAGTTACATAAAACCTGCTAGTGGGTTGCTACAGTCTTCATTTCAGTATTTTAGCAAAATTCTTTTCCTATAAGCAAAAATCAGAGGCGGCAGCTTCAAGCTGTCAGAGGCGATTTTGCCTAGGAGGAAACTGGCTGGTCACGCAGATGAGCCTGGAATCTGTGAACACTTGACAGGCTCTGAGCGCTTTCTCACTGTGAATGAGGAACTGATGAGTGAACAGCAGTGTCCAGCAGCGCTTTTTGATGGTAATGCCAAAGCCTTTTACCAGCAGCTTTCCAGTGCAGATGGAGTTTTACAGAAATAGTCACACGAGCATTTCTACTGCTATTATGTGAGGACTGGCATTTTTTAAATACTGGAAACAACATAAAGCCAGAAAGCAGATACCAGAAAATTTTGTAAAACTATGTGTATATTAAGGAGATTGTTCAGCAAATGCTTCTCTCTGTCCCTCCAGCCAGGGCAGTAGGCTCTACCTTGTGGGCAGCAGCACCTCTGTGTCCGATTGTTACAGAAGAATCACAAGTTCAAAAGCACAACTGTGAAAACTTGGCTTGTACAAGGTTTAACGGAGGAACTTCATAGCTCTCTGTTGAAGAAGATGACAAGCTGATTAAATCCATGGACCAAAATATACTCAGAGTTTAAAATGTGGAAGCAGAAATTGAGATTTTCCTGAAGATATCAGCTATGAATTCACAGCCTTGGGATGTGTCATTTGCACCAGCTATAGCCTTTTCAGAAGTAGCTGTTACCAAAATGGATAAAAAACTGACAGGGCCCAAATTCCAGCTCTCTATAGCCATTCCTCAGAGAGGTCTCCTTACAAGGGATTTGGTAGGGAAGACCACTGGAAATGGGGAACTGCATATTGCTGATTGTGAAGGGTCAGTGTTAACAAACATTATGACAACTAACTTTGCTGACTTACTTTGCTACTTTTGTGTATCTATAGACATAAAATAAAGAATGCTACTGGACTAAGAATTTGATAAACTTGATTCATGAAAAGCAGTTGATCCTAAAAAGCACTATGTGTATTGCAGAATTTAATTGTGTTCTGGTTTTATTTCGCGTGGAGGGGGGCCTAAGGTGGCAGCTTCTGTAGGAAACTGCTAGAAGTCGCTCCCCTTTGTTCAGTGGACTCGGCCGGGCGTAGGCCAGATCCGCTGCTGGCCAAGGCCGAGCCAATTGGTAGCAGAATGTTCCGTGATAATGCCTCTGTGATAACGTATTTAAGAAGGGGAAAACACAAAAAAAAAAAAAAGAGAGTGAAGATGTGAAGGAGCTGAGCTGATGTGAAGAGGGGGAGGCGCGAGCCTTGTGGGTCTTGCAGGCCTCACCCTCTGGTCTCCCGCTGGGTGGCTGACTGGGCCCGACTCGGCCCGGCCCAGCTGCAAGAAGTGGAGAGGAGATGAGATGTGAAGAGAATCTGAGAGGCGTCTGCCAGCTTGTTGTGAAGAATTTTTCTTGTGAGAGGAACGGCTGCAGACGCCAAGGTCAGTTGAGAAGGAGGAGGAGTAATGCGGCTCCTGGCCAAGATTCCCTTGCAGCCTGTGGTGATGACCATGGTGGAGCAGGTTGTCCCCCTGCAGCCCATGGAGGTCCTCCCACGGAGGAGCAGAGATCCACTTGGAGCCCATGGAGGACCCCACGTTGGCGCAGGTGGATGCCTGAAGGAGGCTGTGGCCCGTGGAGGGCCCACTGAGGCAGCTGTTCTAGAGAGACTGCACCCCATGGAAGAAATGACCCACGCCGGAGCAGTTTCATGAAGGACTGTGGTGCATGGGTGGGACCCCACGAAGGTGCAAGGGAGGAATGTGAGGAGTTCTTCCCCCGACAACGAAGCAGCGGCGTGAAACAACGCATGATGAACTGACCGCAACCCCCATTCCCTCTTCCCCCCTGTGCCACTCCAGGGGGAAGGTGGTAGAGATAATATTAAGCCTGGGAAGAGGGACGGGTGGGGGAAGGTTATCTTGTTCTCTGTCTCATTATCCTGCTGTTTTTAGTAATAAATGAATAGTTTTCCCCAAGTCGAGTCTGTTTTGCCTGTAACAGTAACTTTAAGGATTTCTCCCTGTCCTTATCTCAAACCTCGAGCCTTTTTCTTATATTATCTCCCCCTATTCTCTCAGAGGGTGGGGGAAGTGAGAGAGAGACTGCATAGTCTGGCCCCGACTGAGGCTGAATTACAACGCTTTGTTAATCAAGAACTTGGTCTAGAGAAGAGGAGACTGAGGGGAGACCTTATCACTCTCTACAACTACCTGAAAGGAGGTTGAGTGAGCTGGCTGTTGACCTCTTCTCCCAATTAACTAGCGATAGGATGAGAGGAAGTGGCCTCAAGTTTTGTCAGGGGAGGTTTAGATTGGACATTAGAAAAAAATTATTTACTGAAAGAGTGGTCAAGCATTGGAACAGCCTGCACAGGGAAGTGGTGGAGTCACCATCCCTGGAGATGTTAAAAAAACATATAGTTGTGGCACTTCAGGACGTGGTTTAGTAGGCATGGTGGTGTTGGGTTGATGGTTGGACTTGATGATCTTAGGGGTCTTTTCCAACCTTATTGATTCTATGATTCTGTGAACTTCTGTACCACCCAGGGCAAGTCTGGGTCTCAAGAGACTGGCTAGTGACAAAAACAGGGGTAGTTACATGCAATGATTATTCTTAAAATGAGTGTTTCTTGTTTTGTCTACCAGTTCACTGGCTATGAAAGCAACATGTCAGACAATTAGAGAGCAGGACTAGAAAAAAACCCAGTAGTGTATGTGGACTTCAACTGAAACCTCCCTCTCCCTAGAGTTTGGCAGAGCGGAGTTTTCATTCTGGAATATTACTGGTCTCTGTTTTGGTGCTGAGCACATGATGGTTGTTTCTTCTGAGTTCTCCAGCTCCAGGCCTATGTCCTGACCCAGCAGGAGGAGGAGCAGAAAGGAAGATGCCAGAGCAGAAATCAAAGACACACAGACCCTAATGCTTTTGATTACCTTCTTCACTAAACTAGAGCTCAGTGAATTTCCAAATTGAGATGTTGCAGCATGTTGGCAGTGAAGAGCAGCACCGCAGTGCAATTCACAGTGTTCTCTGAGTATCTTCACAGTAATGAAACAGCAGGGAATGAAAAGAAATGAAAGTTATTTTTTGGATGAGTGTGATGGCAGATGTTAAAAGACAGCATGTTTTCCTGCCTTACCTGTCAAGAGAAGAAAAAAAACTCCCAAGGAAAGCAGCATTCCTGTAGGCAAATACCCCAGTACAGATAGAATTTTTTCAGATGGATTTACAAAGCCTTCTGTCAGAAAATATCAGTCAAGAGCGTGTGACATTTTCTCAAACTGTTACAGTGCAACCTTTGATGGATAAAAAGACCAAAGCAATTATGTTTCCATTGATGAAATATAGTGTTACAAGATGATCTGTCAAGCAAAGGGAACCAAATCTCATCTGTTTTGAAAGCTTTCTGTTAACTGGAGGTGATCAAGATGGGGACCAGAGCTACCCAACTTGTGACAGCTTTGGTTGCATTGCTAAATCAGCTCTTAGCAGTCAGTTGCTTTTTGTTGTCCTTGCATGTAATCCCAGGACTCAGCTATCCATTAATTCTCTTAGGGGATGATTACTGTACTCTATAGGCTCATCCTAACTTGTGATTTGATGATCGACCAGCAAGAACCAGCATATTCCCTGTAGCTTTACCCAGGTGGGTGATGTGGCAGGTCTTAGAGCAATGACTGGAGGGCAGCATTCCAGTGAGTGAGGGGAGCGGGTTGGAAGCAACTACTGCAGACACAAAGTTCCAGGAAAAATTAGAATTATGTGCCCACTCAAGTGAGAGAGAGAAAGAGAAGGTGTGGATATGCAGCTAAAGAAAACAGACAAGAAAAATCTAAAACTTGTTCCTTTTTTTTTTATTAGGCCCTTGCATAGCAGTTAAATTCAAATCTATAAGCATTTGTTGCAACTAAGGATTGAAAGAAGATTGACAAATAGGGCATCAACTCTGAGAACTCATAGGAACCTCCTCTTCTGGTCTGCATGACTGGAGGATGAAAATATTCATTCAGGTACATTGAAGGAAACTGCTGCTTAGATGCAGAGAGGAAAGTGTGGTTTTTTAAAAAAATCAAACAATAGCTACCTATACTTATGTGTCTGAACTGTTGCTAGACTTTCATTTGCTGACAGAAGGAGTGGGGATTATCCCAAGAGCTAAATTTTCCTTCACTGGAAGGAAATGGGGTAGAAAAACTGAGCCATGGTATAGCCATGGTATGCAACAAAAAACAGAAAGAATAAAAGGGTTAGAATCTGAGTTGATTCCAGAGTACTGATTCTAATGCCAGTCCACCCACCTAATGTTTCCACTTTGTCACTCACAGCTGAGATTTTTTTCTTTTTTTTTAAATATCTCTAAGGATGTGAGCTACACCACCACTTCAGGAAAACATAGAAACAAGCTTGGGTTCAGTGCAGCTGTCTGAAAAGCCTTTTCATTCTTTATTAACCCTTGAAAGTCCCTGTGCTTCATTAGTTCTTGGCAAAAATGTTCCTCTTTTTCCTGCCCAAACTCTCCCTAAAATAGAAAAATCACAAGAGTAGTCTGTGATGCTGAACCCATTTGCATCTTCCTTAGGTTCCCAGTTTTTGTTACCAACCCAGAAACATCTTCTGCAAAAACTTCTAAACTTTCTCCCTCCTTGCCTCTTAAGACAGTCTCATGGTCTGTAAAGCCATTACCTTCCTCTTCACATTCTCCTTTAGCACTGCTGGGGTACTAACTGGCTCTTTCCTGTTGATTCCAGCTGGTCAGATGATGAAATGGAACCGTATTATTTGTTGACTCTTTCATTTTACCCCCTTTAATCCTTCAGGGTTTGGTTGTTGTTTTGGGTTTTTTTTCTTTTTTTTCCCCCAGGCTTTACAATAGCATAGTAAAAGTAAGAAATCTTGGCTGCATTTGCTTTTTATTAACCCATGTCCCCTATCCTATGTCTTCTAGACTGCAGACATCTTTTATAAGCTCTTCTACAGAGTCTAGCAATGTGCAGTTCAGCAGGCTACCAATTTCTTTGCAAACTACCATAATTTAAATCTCTTAACCCAGGTAAGAAGTTTAAACTAAAATCATCCCTGTAACTAAATCTTGTTTATTTTTAAATAATAGTTTCCCATTTGCCTTTGGAATAGCCTGAACTGAGCTGCTTGAGCTCTGTATTCTTCCTCGTAAGATGTCTATCACTCCAGCAGATCTATTGCTGGGGCAGCCTGTCTGGTAGCGTTCCTGTGCTTCATACAGTTTTACCTCCAAAGCAAAAAAAAACAAAACAGGACTTCTATGAAAAGTGCTCTCACTACGTGCCTTCCAGCCCAGGCACCTGGATCAATGAAATTGTCTTCTACTGCGTTCTGTGAGGTCTCCGTGCCTTTCTGTCTCTTTAGAGCTAGCTTTTGCACTGGCCAGTCTGTATTCTGGGGCCTTCCTGTCTCTCCGTCTTAACCAAGATCTTTATGGTATATGCTGCAAAGTGTCAGTTACTTTCTGTTACCTACCAAAATGCCTCCTGGTATTTCTGGCCAGACTGACTCTGTTAATCCTTTATGCCAATGTGATCTGCCTTCTGGTGCAGAATCCAGTTCCTCCTGGAGAGGTGGGATGCTTCAACAAAGACTTGTTCCACAGGCACAGCATCTCTTGTGCACACCAGGAGAAAGAAATGCACAGGCTAAAAAAGGAAATTAGGTTTGGGGGTGGGAAAAGAGATGGTTTAATTTTGGCGTTACTGTAACTGGATCCATGTGAAGATTCCTACTGTTGAAATGGTCTTAGTGTTTTATGTCTAAAGGTAGCAGTGTTAAATAAACGCTGTACAGCAACAGACTTCTGGCATTCTCAAGCTGTGCTTTCCAGTCTTCTCTGGCCTATGCTTTCACAGAAACTATATAACTCATTCCCAGCAATAGTTTGTTTTATTCAGTACTTACTGTGGTGTGATTTCAATGACAGCTTATCAACAGTTTGTTTAACTGCATGTGCAGAGCAACTTTATAGTATTCAACACATTTTATGAATGACAGTTTCATCTCAAATGTTCTAACAATGTTTTCTGTTCTTCCACTTCTGATCAGTGTTAGAGTGTGTTTCTTGGCTTTACAGTTTTTAGTCTTGTTTGCTTGAAGAGTGTGTATGTGGTGGAGAGTTAGATTTGTGTAATTTGTTCATTTAGAAAAGGATACTGAATAAAATTCTATTACATTTTAAAGCATTTTTCTGTTAGAATAACTCCTTGCTCCCACCTAGGGTTTATTCAGCCATCTTCTCTACTAAAACGCCACTTTGTCTGTCTAAATGAATATATTTTTAAATATGTGTAGTAGCCAAAACAGAAGACACGGTGTATTACTCTGGCATTTCAAATGTGTGTAACAAATTTCCCTAATGCTGTTATAGGAAGAAAAATCTTAATGTCAGAACTATTGTGTTTCCATTTTGATCAGTGAATATACGTCATCTTATGTATCATCATTTTAGCTTAAATAGAGTCGTTTGGGCTTCAGTTGAAATATAGCAGGTTTAATTAATACTCTGAAGTGCAGGCTAACATTAGAGACTTCTGCCAAAGTAGTCTCTCTGTTTCCTTTTCCTGAGTATGGCTGGATTTGAGGCACTTCAAAAGAATTTTTGTCTCTCCACAGATCTTTGAGTACACAGAAGCTGGTTTGTTTTGTTAAAGGACTACCTTGACTCAAGGAAACATTTAAAATTAAGTACTTTCTATGTTAATGCCATAAAGTTCTGTCATTCAAAGTGTGGCTTATAGTTCCCAAAAATCATCCCAAGTGCTTCAGGCAATGTTTTACTTCTCAGGATTGTTCGACAGTTCAAAAAAACACATTCATCAAAAGCAGAGAAAGGCTAAAGCCATAACTGAATCCCTGATTTTGTCACACAGTAATCTTTATACAGATTTTGCTTTTGAGGATCTGGTACAATTAATTTCTCCTTGATGTTGGAAGAAGTGACGCATTTGCATCATTATCTGATGTTCTTAATCTGTATCGGATGAGTGGAACAGACAGTATGTGGTGTCCAGGGAAAAAAAATCTTGCTAACCATAATCCGAGAAGCCTGTTCGTTACACAGGCTTTCACTGGTTCAAGTAATTGAAACGTTTGCAGCTGTCCTTAAATATTACAGTGAGAGCTAGGAAGAACAGGGCTTTGCTTTTGCAGCTTACAGGATTTTAAGAACTTTTACTAACAGTTAATTCAACTGCACTGCTTCACTTTTGTTTCATATCTCATTCTTCAGTGATCTTACGGGTAAAACTCCCAGTGAAATTAAAGGACTCTTGCCTAAGGTAGGACTAGGGAATCTAGCTTATTAACATTTTGGAATAAAACAAAACCCCTTGTGAGTTTTACAAGAAGATCTGGCCTACAAGTCTAGAAATGGGGTGACCTCTCTATTATTGAAAGTCCTTTTCTAAATCAATGGATTTCAGTAGAAGAATAAAGCTAATTGTCTTTCCACTGGTGGATTCATTCTGTTCCGGGACAGAAAAATCACCTGCAGCAAGCACAAAGCTATTAAAGTTTCCTGGGTCATGCAAATGGTGAATTCTGTCTCTTTTCAAAAAAGATTTGCAACTCCTGTTCTGCTAAGTGAGTCACTACCATTTTCTTTTCAGGTCATTAATTTAATGTCAGTGCCTTTGAGAATTGTTTAGCTCCATCATGTGTTTTGTGCTTCCTGTTCCAAAATTAATTTATTGACTTCTTCCCTGTGGGCTGCTGTCCCTATTGATACTGCCTAGTGTAAAGGCAGTAGCATATCTTGTTTATCCCTTGGGTCTACCTAGCCTCATTGCATTGGTGTTAGCGTAATAGGAAATGGTAGGGGACAAAGGTCCCTAATCCGTATGTAAAAGTAATGAGAATAACACATCTGCTATGTATGATGTATGTATGACTCATGCTGAAGACCCACTTTCCACCTCTGGCCTGGGTCTTTCACATCACTCTGCAGTTTTAAAACTTAGGCCATAGCATGAACTTAAGGCACAATAGTGTCCATGGCCAGCCTCACATCCCTGGTGCCATCTCTTCCCTGCTGGAAGAAAGCTATCCCAGTAAAAGACTTGAGCACCAGAAGTATTTGCTGGGGGAGCAACAGAGCATTTTTGAAGCTTTATTTTTCAGACTTCCTACACTAATACTCGCATCCAAGAGTTGTTGTGAGTTGCCTCTGTTTATAGCAGCCCTGTAGCTAGCTGAGTCTTCTTAATGATTGGCAAATTATTCTTAGACTGGTTTAGTGTGAGAGGCAGTTATTAGATACTTTCTAAGTTATTTTAAATAGATAAAGAACTTAAATAGTCCTGAGAGTGGTGAGTGGGAGCTGTCAAGGAAACAACTTGCTAATGGAAACATGGCATCATTAACTGCCTTATGTAAATGACTTGCCAGTAAGTTATGGGGAAGAGCTGATAAATAAGGGACTGCGGCAGCAGAGTCTTTGCAACTCTAACTGAGTGATCCAACCTTTAGTAAGTGACCTTATTACAAAGAAATTAGCTTTGGGACAGAAACAAGAATGGTGGTCATTTGAAGGAACACAAGGTCAGAGTTTCTTAAACTGTTTTGTCTTTTTGCGTCTTTTTGGCCAGCAGTGACATGCTTGCAGTATATTCCTTGCCTCCTGGATACGCTGAGCAAGCTCTGGAGCACAGGCAGCACTTCAGAACCAGGCTGGTTAGTGTGGCTAAAAATGCAAATACCAGAGCTTTTCTGTCATTTCTTGTCTCAAGAGCATACAGGCATGTCACAGTCTTCCTGTTTCTCCATGCAGCCACACCATGGTGATCACTGGGATAACAATGGATGAGTATGAATCAGACACATCTAATAGCCCTTATAAGTTTTGCCTTTAGGGCTTGATTTTCTAAGCTGGAAGCAGAAATGAGCCTGCCGTGCTAGATGTAGCACTCTACAGTCTGCAAAAATAACACTGCTGAACCAGAGGCTGAGCTCACCGTGTGGCAGTTTGGGATTTAGTTCTTGGTGGGATGTTAGGGCCTATTAGTATTGTTTAAATGGCAGCAGTGGCCAAATGCTGTACAGACATGGGAAGAGAGAGAGTCTTTGCCCTGAGGAGCTCACAAACTAAAAGGCAAAATGAGGAAGAATAAAAACAGTATGGAAACAGATGCATGGCAATTAGCTATGGCTTAATAGTTCCATTGAAAATGCTTTCTTAGATTGATTTGCTGGATGGAAGATAATCTGTGTGTCAGACGTGCCGTTAGCTGGTTAGTCCCACATAAGTGTCATGGCTAGGGTTAACAGTGAATGAATTTTCAACTGTGAGAAGGCAGTAGCTATAGGAATCAACTATAGAGTCAGGAATCAAGACTTAAGAGGTCTCTTGTCTGACCTCCTGCTGAAAGCAGGGCCAATGCTGAATGAAGACTAGGTTGCTCACAGCTTAATCCAGTCTGATCTTGAAAACTTACAAGGATGAAGATTTCACTCGCTCTCTGGCAAACTGTTCTTTTCTTAGTTGCCTTCAGCATGAAATTATTTTGCTTATGTCCAGTCTGAACCTTCCCTTTTGGATTTTATAGCCATTGTCTTTTATTCTCCCAACATGCAAATCAATGAAGAATCTAGCTCTGCCATCTCAGCAACCTCTTCATAGGTACTAGAAAGCTACTACTAGATCCCTCCCAAGCTTTCTTTTCTCCAAGCTAAACAAGCCCAGTTCCCTCAGCCTTTCCTCTGTCGTAGTTCAGCCCTGATTGGGACCAGACTATCCAGTCTCTCTCTCACTCCCCTCACTCTCCAAGAGAATAGGGAGAGATGATATAAGAAAAATGGCTCGAGGTTTGAGATAAAGATGGGGAAAAGTCCTTAAAATCACTGTTACGGGCAAAACAGACTCGACTTGGGGAAAAATATTCATTTATTACTTTACTAAAACTAGCAGGATAATGAGACAGGGAACAAGATAACCTCCCCACACCCCTCCCTCTTCCCGGGCTTAACATTACCTCTACCACCTTCCCCCTGGAGCGGCACAGGGGGGAAGAGGGAATGGGGGTCACGGTCAGTTCATCACACGTTGTTTCACGCCACTGCTTCATCATCAGGGGAAGAACTCCTTGCATTCCTCCCCTGTGCCTTCATGGGGTCCCACCCACGGGCCACAGTCCTTCATGAAACTGCTCCAGTGTGTGTCATTTCTTCCATGGGGTGCAGTGCCTCCAAAACAGCTGCCCCAGTGGGCCCTCCACGGGCCACAGCCTCCTTCAGGCATCCACCTCTCCCAGTGTGGGGTCCTCCACAGGCTGCAGGTGGATCTCTGCTCCTCCATGGGCCTCCATGTGCTGCAGGGGGACAACCTGCTCCACCATGATTGTCACCACAGGCTGCAGGGGAATCTTGGCCAGGAGCCGCATTACTCCTCCCCCTCCTTCTGAACTGACCTTGGCGTCTGCAGCTGTTCCTCTCATGAGACAAATTCTTCACAACAGGCAGGCAGACGCCTCTCAGGATCTTTTACAATCTCATTCACATCTCATCTCCTCTCCACTTCTTGCAGCTGGACTGGGCCGAGTTGGGCCCAGTCGGTCGCCTGGCGAGAGGCCAGAGGGTGAGGCCTGCAAGGCCCACAAGGCTCACGCCTCCCCCTCTCTGTCCCCGCTCAGCTCCTTCACATCTTCTCTTCTTTTTTTTTCTGTTTTCCCCTTCTTAAATACGTTATCACAGAGGCATTATCACGGAACATTCTGCTACCAATTGGCTCGGCCTTGGCCAGCAGCGGGTCCGCCCTAGGCCCGGCTGAGTCCACTGAACAAAGGGGAGCGACTTCTAGCAGTTTCCCACAGTAGCTACCACCTTAGGCCCCCCCTCACTAAACAAAACCAGAACACCTCATAGGGAAGGTGCTCCAGACCTCAGCCATCTTGGCTGCTCTCTTCTGGGGTCGCTCAAGTGCCAACTAAAGGGGAATAATCACTGCCTGTGGTTACTGGCTACATTCTGTTGATGCACTCCAGTGTGCTGTTAGCCTCCATTACTTGCAGGGCGCAGCACTAACTCAGGTATAAATTACTGTTCTCCAGGACTCCTAGATCCTTTCCAGTAGTGCTGCCCCCCATCCAGTTATTCACCAGCCTAACTACCACCACACAGGGTTAGTCCATCCCAGGTACAGGAATTTGCGTTCATCCTTGCTGAATTTCCTCTCAGTCCTTTCCTCCAGCCTGTCTAGGTCCCTCTGAATAGCAGCTGTGCCTCCAAGTGTGTTGGCAAACCCTCTGTTTCAGTCTCAACTGCAGTCTTGATTAATGGGCATTCTGTCTCCTTCTCCAGGTCATTGATAAAAAATTTTAGAGCAAACAAATTAAATATTAAACACTAGCCCTTGAGCCTGACAACCCAGGCAGTTTTTCACCCATCTCATAGTCCACTTATCTAGATTGTAACATCACAACTTGGATACAGGAATGCTCTGGGAGACAAAAGCCTTGCTAAAAGGTAGGTGACATCCACTGGTCTATTCTCACAAGAAGGCAATCAGTTTAGTTTGATATGATCTACCCTCAATTGATCATCACATGATAAACGTCATGTCCTTTGCTTAGAAATGCGTTCCAAGAACATTTTCCCAGTGGCTAACCGGCTGACTGGCCTGTAGTTCCTCAGGTTGTGTCACTTGTCCTTTCTGAAGATGGGTGCAACATTTGCCTTTCTCCAGTCACCAGGGACATCCTTTGATCTCCATGACCTTTCAAAGATGATAGAGAGTGGCCTGAATATGACATGAGTCAGCTCTCTCCATGCCCTTCAGTACAGCCTGTGCTGTGCCATGGATGTGTTCAGGAGAAGCAGGCTGAGTCAGGAAAAACATTCTGAATTCAGGGGCATGGAAGAAAATACTGAGATGTTGGTGAGATAAGTGATCGAATGTAAAATTAGGAAATGGATGGATATTTCTTTTTGTCTTTGCTGGTATGTCACTTTCATGTAATTAAGTGAAAATCTAAGTCGTTCTTGGGTTCCGAACTGTTAGAGCTGCATTCAGATTTCAGTTTTAATCTCAAGTGTCAAAGAGGAGGGACTGTAGGTCAAGCTGAATTCATGTTGGTGAGTGATTCTAGGTATTACATCTTGCCAAAACAGTATCCCATTGCCACCTCACTGTCTATGTGGATTCTGTCTGCTTTACTTCTATTACTCGGCCATCCCAGTCGATTCAAATATTTAGCCCTTTATTCTTCTAAATTCAGGATTTGTCTTCATCCCTCCCCCCAATGAGTAGCATGTTTTGCTCCTGTTCTGCTGGTCTGTGAATTCATTGTTTGCAGGCTGGCAAGGCCCCAGTTCTGGGGTGACAGATGGAGCAGACTGCAAACCAGGCAGTTGCCTCCCAGCCTGAATGATATTTTAATAAGCACAGAGAGGTGACAGAGAGAGAAGCTTCTCACTGGAGTGACTGGCAGTTTTGTTTTCAGCCTGAAAGCACTAATAGATGATTTTTGGCCTCAGTCCAAAAAAAAATCACAGAAACTAGAAGCAGAAAATCCCATTAGCTCGTAACTTATCCCTCTTTTTTAAGGGTCAAAGAAGTTTTTTCTCTCTGGTCTATTATCCAGATAGGGAGTTGTTTCCCTGTTTTCCGTATTTCAGTTCTGTCTCAGGGATTCTATACTTAGGGAGACTTGCCTTTTGTTTATCTTTTGGTTTCCTTCTCTTTTTTCACTTGATTCATTTGCTCCCTTGTCTTCCCTTCCTTCCTTTCCTAAACATTCCCCATTCTCCTAGTTACTTTACACTCCTCAAAGATTCATGATGAAGTCTGAATAGTGGAATCTGCCAGCTTACTTGGCTTCCAGGCACCACACCCTGTGAAACAGCTAGTGCAGTGCTAGGCAATGGCATCTACATGGGAATCTCTGGAGCATATATCCTCTTCTCCCTGCCCTTCAGCTGTATCTCAGTTGTATAATACAGGGTCTGTGTAGGGCTTTGTTTCATCCTTGGTCTTATGAATAAAAGCACTACAAAAGCGAGCACTGGCAAAGCCCCAGCAAGCTCTGAGATCCCTCTGCGTTGTAAGCAACACAGTGTTTTGCAGACAAGAGGTAGGATAGCCAGGCTTTCAAAGGAGATTATTTTTCTTCCTACAAGTATGAGGGAAAAAAGGTCCAGCTCTCACTAGGAAAATATCAAAATGGTCCTGGGATCTGAACTGAGGTATGGTCCCGTACACTGATCAGAAAAATACACTGGAAACTTCTAATATTTGGACATAGACCTTCATGTCTATTTAGCAAGATTCAGGTCTGGGTTTCAACTGGAATATGAGCTGGAAATTAATGGGATTCCTGCTTAAATAGTCTTCTTTTTACTTTCAGATACAATGATGACACTGAAGGTTCAGATCCTGTTTGGCTTCCTTTGCTGCATGATTTTTCTGCCTACAGATGGCTTCCCAGTAGACACCAGTACTGAATTTCGCTCTGCTTTCTCTGTGGCCAGAACCAGCAGCATGGAAGGGAGCTCTGAGATGGTCATTACCTTTGACAAGGTGTATGTGAACATTGGCAATGACTTTGATCCCAAGACTGGATTGTTCCGCTGTCGGATCCCTGGAGCCTACTACTTCTCCTTCACTGTTGGGAAATACCCAAAGAAAAATTTGTCTGTCATGCTGATGAGAAACAAGAATGAGGTGCAAGTGATAGTGTATGATGAACATCACCGCAAGGAACGGAAGGTAGCCAGCCAGAGTGCCATGCTGCAGCTTGACTACGGTGACACAGTTTGGCTGCGTTTACATGGAGACCCCAAGTATGCTCTTTACAGCAATGTAGGTCCCTATACAACTTTCAATGGCTACTTAATCTATCCAGACACTTCTGCCTTCTTCCAGAATGCTCTTAGCTCTCAAGAGCTAGGGTCACACCGTCACACTGTTCAGCAACTTTCCGGAGAGCAGAATGAAGCTTCACAGCGACACGTATTATCTGATCAACCAAACAGGGAACAAGACCCTCGCTCTGCATTTTCTGTTGCCCGCTCACAAAGTCTCGTGGGGACAGATGACAAGCAAACCCAGCATGAGCCAATCACATTTGACACAGAGTTTGTGAACATTGGAAAAGATTTCAATTCCTCCACTGGCATTTTCTCATGCCGTATACCTGGTGCATACTATTTCTCCTTCACCATTGGCAAAATGCCCTATAAGACTATGTCAGTGAAACTTATGAAGAACCACAATGAGGTGCAGGCCATGATCTATGATGACAACCACTCCAAGAGGCGGGAGATGCAGAGCCAGAGTATCATGCTGCCCCTGCAATATGGGGACACTGTTTGGCTCTACAGCCATCAGCACGACGGCTATGGTGCCTACAGCAATCATGGCAAGTACATCACCTTCACGGGATTCCTGATCTATTCAGAGGCTCAGCCAAAGCGGCTTCCAGGTGCCAGTTCACCCCAAGGATCAAATAATTAAATGCAGATGTGAAAGGAGCATAAGAAAAGCCAAGGTGCCATGAACTTGGGTATAGCTCCTCTTCGAATATCATCCTCTACTTTGAGCATGCTATCGTATGTCTGGTGCTTTCCTTATGCTGCACGCTTGTGCCCTGTCTGCAGGACCACTGCTGTGTCTGTCATTCATTCATGGAAAGGTCTTTACAGGTTGTACGTGTGTGTCCTGTGTTGGTGTTTGATTTAAGCATAAAGCATGAGGTAGTTTTGGGGCAGGGGTGGGGCAGTGTAGTGAGATGCTGAGGATCAGTAATGTTACTGCAGATCCCCAGCATCCAGAAAACAAAGGATTTGGTGACTTGCCTTGCATATCTGGGGAGGGAATAACTGTAATGAAAATGAATGTAATAAAAACACAAAATATGTAAAATTTTCGCAGATTGGAATTTGTTTTTACTTGTGAGATGTCTGCTTGTAACTGGCTGAGGTACCAGTTCAGGGGAGAAAGAAGCATGGTGATCGTATGAGCTGGAGAATGTATCACTGAGCCAGTCTGTCTGTGTGCACTCTTTTTTATCATTCATGTGTGTGAAGTGTTGGTACCTCTTAGGATTTTATTGCAAGTTTCACAGTATTTGGTGCTTTTCTTAATCTGACGTTGATGAAGTCAAGAAGCAGTGTTTGAGAATCTCAGCTTCCATTTAATGAAAATAATACTTTTAGAAACAAACAAAACAGTGAGCTTCTAGTCTTTGTAGTAAAGGATGAAGGCTCAAATCTGTGACCAGACAATCCTCTGAAAACTCAGAAGCAAGGTAAGTAAGAAGCATAAAAAATGTATTTTTAAATCTCTTCATATTTGGGTCAGGAGCAGGCTCATAATGTGTGAGCAGTATCAGACATTAACATGCAATGGCAGTGTTGATTGCCAGGGCATTACTTTCTCCCAAAATGAGCTCCTCAAATACAAGAATATGGCTAACCTGCCGCATGCTGTATCGGTAACCTGGTGCAAACGGGATCAAAGGTACCATTAAGTGATATTTTCAGCATCTATGTTCCAGTGGTTTCTTACACACTGTTCCGCCGAGCCACGGTGCTGCTGTAGAGAGGCTGGTGTGGCTGCACAGGGCACTGGTGTGCTCCGGCAGCGCAGTTGGGACTGACGGCAGGGCCTGCTGAGGTGGGGAGTAGGAAAGCAGAAAGCTGGAGGTTTCATTGTAGTGCGATTGGTGCTAATCCCTGGTTTGTCTCCCAAAACACATAAACTGCAAAAGTGCATAATCTTGAGCATGCACGAAACTTTGTGACATCACTTGAGTTTATAATCTGCTCAACAGATAGCAATGCTCTTAAACCAATCCTAACAAAATCCTGGGTTCAAAACAGTGTATTTGCCTCTGAGTCACCAAGCCAACCCCCTCAGCCTTTATCCAGACACTCCTGTAGTTCAGACTGTATATTCTCCTGCAAGACAATATTTTCATGCACAAGTGCCATCTCAGATCAGCTTTTTGATGTTATTCTCTGCTTGAACTGGACTTGTCTGCAGCCACTCCCTGCCTCTGTCACTCCATACATATCCTAGACATTAAAGAGTGGGGGCATATTTGGGAAAAGGACAAAGGGCAGAGATTGGAGGTATGTAAAAAAAGCAGCATAAGAATAGAAGAACATTAGGTAGGATACTAGTTTACTGGAAGTTTTACTTCAAATAAAATGCTAATCTTAATTCCTACATGTTTGGGGCAGGAGATGGGACCAAACCAGAAAATAAGTAACAACCAACCTGCTTTATGAACTGTGTAAATCTGACTTATCCTGTCATAGCCCTAACTTGACCTCTAAAACCATTCTCTGTGGCATCTTGCTTCCAGGCTTCTTATTCCTGCCTCATCATTTCTCCTCTCCATCTGCTGGGCAACAGTGGCTTGGAAAAAGATTAACTGGGTCAAAAGCTAGCAGTTCCCACTTTGAATGTCACATGCCTCCTTTGCTGAGCATGTACAATTAAGAGTATACTGAGAGAAAGGGAATTATAGATCCCGTCATCTAAGTACATGCAGTTATTGTTCAAAATTAATGTACCTGTAATGGCAGTGGGAAACCTAGAAGAAATTAAAAAAAAATAAATCAAACCCCTTCCAAGGAGATCCTTACATTTATTTAATTCCACACTACAATGTGTAAGACAAAGAAAGGTTAATGATCTCTTTCTATAAATAATTGTACTTCTGATTTTGAAGATAGAGATTGTGTGTTTATTACATTTGGCTTGTAAAGTGCCATAGCTGTACAAAAAAAAACTTCGTAGAGGAGGTAAAATGTGCTGAAGAAATAACTAGGTCATAGTCCTTAGGAATTTAATGAGATACGAGGAAGTATATTCCAAACTGATAACTGACACAAAGCAGTGTACATATGTAAATACGATTAGCAAATACTAGAAAGCTTCATGGAATGCACACATTTTCAGATTGCTTTTTAAAGAAAAATGAGTACATGAGATGGGAAATTACTATGAACACATAAAATGTGATGTCACGTGCAGAAAGCTGAAATTAAACATGTGACCTGTATCATGAAACACAACAGCATCTGCTTAGCTGGTTACTGGAGAGAAGAAAAGATACTGTATTTGTCTGAAACTGCAGAGGGAATATAAGGAGGCTGAACTGTAATATCTGAAATGAAGTCAGCTAGGACACCAGTGTAACATCCTGGAAAAAATGTGCCAGAGCATCTCCCTAGTAAGCAACAGCGATGAAGACAGTTAACACATCTAAACAGCACTGCCCCCTTCAGCACAGCCCACTTAAGAAACAAACAGGAAAAAAAAACAGCAAAGTGTGAAATGCATTTTATAGTTTTGTCCTATTTCATTTAAAAATAAAAGCTTGTGTATAAACTTTAGAGGGCTGCCAAGGCAATGCAGAAAGCAGGATGAAAAGGTGTGACATACTTGTACAAAGTCCTGAATAACATGGAAAGCATTCGAAATAACCAAGGATGCAGCTGAAGTCAGGTGTGTCCTTTCCTACCGTAGTTTCCATTATTAAGTGTATCTCTTGGTCCTGGCCAGGTTAGAATGATAGAAATGTTTCAGGGATGCTAAATGTGAAGGCTTCTCCTTCCAGGGCCAGGAAGCCAGGAGCAGGGTGGTATTTGCAGGGCAGAGCCCTTTGCACAGATCACGAAAGATTTCATCGACCAACTGAAAGAAAAAATTAATCCAGAGATTTTTATCCAGACCCTGCATGGAGCGAACCTGATAGGCACAGTAAATACTGGTGAAAAGGAGATGGTCAAAGTCTGTTAGAGGCAAGGGGGTATCAGTCAGTGAATAATATCTCAGGTGCTGCTCAATATCTGTGGGTGTTTTGGGAACTTCATTCTCTAAAATCTGCATGAACCACCGTGCCGGGCGCAGGGAGGCCAGCTCTTCATCTCGCAGACGGATTGTCCAGTTGGCCTGAATATCCAGCCCTCCCCAGAGCATCTGGAAGGGAAGAGCTGTATGCGCATGGGAAGCCCAGCACAAACCCTCCGCCAGTTATAGCCAAGCTGTAAAGCCATCTGCAACGCTGCCAAATCTCAGTCCAGACTGAGAGATGGCCACTCCCTGACTTGCTGCGCATGACCCACGTCGTCCCACTCCATGTCCTTCTCCGCCAGCCTCCCACCCCTTTTCTGACCGACCCCAGGCCTCGGTTTCCCTGAGGGGCCCGTCCAGCTCTTGCCTCCCACCCTGCCTCTCCCACCGCAGGATGTCCCTTGTCCAGAGCTTTGAGGTGCTGTGCAGAGAGTCAGAGCCTCATTCAGCTGCACCCCGTGATGGGAGGAAGCACAAATGCAATTAGGGCATTGGTGAGGTGTTTTCCAGGTGCTCCCAAAATCCAACTGGGGTGAGAACAAGCAGAACGCGTGAGTTTTTACATGCAGGGAGGTGGGAGTGCGGGCACTAACAGTGCCTCGGCCCACAGGCCCCCAACACCCAGGAGACCTCTAACATGACGTCAGCGTCCTCTGGGCCACGACGGGGTTCGTTGGTGCTGGCAGTGTCCCTGCTGTGAGGATGTTCGTCTGGAAGACATCAGGCAGAGTTTGACAGCACAAGACCACAGCCCTTTGTGTTTATTTTTGTCATTTGGTTGTCAATAATGTTCTCAATATTTCTGAGCTGCCACTCATAGCTTGCCAAACATGACAGATGCTGACCACAGGATTTTGATGAGCAAAACAAGCTTTTTAAGAGAAGCAGAAGTGTTTAAGGGAGGCACATGTAAGTCTTGGATATGATGACCCTTAATCCTGCCAACAGAGCTAAAGCGTATGGCAGCAAAGGCACTTCCTTTGACAGACAGCATGGAAGCCTCTCACACAGAATAAGGGTGGGTTTTGAACTGATGGGCTTCAGTTGCTTGGCAGTATTTGCTGGGGAAAGTAATGCTGCCCAGCAGAAGGAGGGTGCTGGGAGGCTCCTTGACCTGCTGGGGAAAACCCAGCCTGATACATATCCTGGTTTTATGCTTCTTCCCTGAGCATCTGCTGCTGGTGGGGGGCAGAGTGCAAGGGTAAAAGAAACCCAGGAGGATCCATTACAGCTCTTCTCATGTCCAGCTAATTCCTTGCTGGGCCACCCCACATAATTTAAACTGGGAAAAGTGGATAGAAGCCAGAAGAATGGGAGTTTATTAATATGAAAGTTACATTAATCCTAAGAATTCTTCAATTTTCATTTACTAATACTTCTAGTGCTTTAACTTGCTGCTTTTATTTTGCCTTTATTATTTCTTTCTTTGTGAAAAAAAAAAAGGAGACTCAAGTAGCCTCGGTCCAGGACTGTGGGAGGGAGGCTACATCCCCTCCCTTCTTTGTGTTGATCAGTGCAGTGGACAAGTAGCCAAGACCTTCTTCTTACAGACTCATCCTTCAAGTCAAGAGACATGAAATGGAAAAAGTTCTTGTAATATAGTAAGCTCTCTGACACTTTTTTTTTACATTTTTGTATGGATGGAGGCTTTTTTATATTAGAAAAGAGGGAGAATTTATGTTGAGCACTCCAGAGTTAAGGTCAGCAGGTGCTTATAAAACGTAGAAAAAATATTTAATACTGTATGTGTGTGATGACTACTACCAAACCTTGCTTCCAACTTTCCATTCTTGATCAAAGCTTTACAGGGAGATGTATGAGCTGCCTGATGAACTGCACTGCCACCCCCCCAGGCTGTGGAGGTTTGTTTCTCTGCACAGCTGCAGGCTCCCTGATCCAAGCCAGCTGTGGCTCTGGAATGTGAGCAGGGGTGTAGCTGCTCTTTCCTACTCCTCCATGGATGTGCTAGCAAGGCTTTTAGCTCAGGTAAAGATACGACATAATTTCTTTGCTGGTCTTCCGTCTTCTAACTGATCCACTAGGTTCACAGATCCCTCTACTGAGAGACATCTGATTGGCTGCAAAGTCAGTGAATTCGTAGAATAGCTGCCAAACAGTTGTCAATGTTAGATTTTTGAGTAGAGTAAAACAAAAATTAAACAAAGAATAACAAATAATGCACTGAAATAATAGCATGGATTTTCTTTGGAGATGGAAAAATGGTCCCTTATTTTCTTTATCATTCAACAGGGTTTTTTTCCTAAGATAATCTAGAAAATCTACAAACATTATTGCAGGAGCAGACTTTTCCAGCAGACACCCAAGAAAACCCTCCCTCTGCCACTGAAAAAGCAGCGGGTCATCATCCTGCAAGTAGGTACAAGTGCCTCCCCCTCTGAACGGCGCCGGCCGGGACTCGTGCTGTCGCCGGTGCCAGCACAGCTAGCTGAAGCGTTTGACCATATTTGAAGAAGCAGCAAAGTGTCGTGCCCCCAGCATTGCACAAACGTTTGCCAAGCCAAGAAGCTGCATTGCTAGCAGGTGCACTTCCTACCTGTCGGCCTCTGGGATCCAGCAAACACGCACAGGATAAGCCAGGCGTTGAACTGTGCCCGGGCCATAGCAGCCCTGCTCGGCAGCAGCCACCACCTGCTCCGTGGAGGGTGCTGTTTGTGAAGTGAGAGCGGCTTGCTGTGGCGTCTTCCCTCGCTGCTTCTGGTCCCAGCAGCCTCCGTTGGAATGGATCCATCTTTCTGTGTTTCTACTCGCAGTCCTGGGAAGGGCTTGCAGTTCAGCTTGCTGACCCCAAACGATATTTGCCGTCATATTTTGGAAACTTGGAAGACTTTGTTGTGAAGTTTTTGGCAGAATTGTTTAAGCTTCTTTTCCAAAGACCGATTTCCCACTATAATTTATTATAGGAAGCTATTAGCTGCAAGAAACTTCACTACACTTGATTGCCTCTGAAGAAGGGGGACCTCCTGGTCCCTTCTGCCTCTGCACAGAGCCTCTGTCACATCTTCGTGACACTTCTGCTCAGCTCCTTGGCTTCATTTTCAGTTTTCCTTTTTCCTGAGTTTGAAAATCTGCAAACAATCCCAAAATGCCATAAATGGATAAGGCCAGCAGTCCGTGCAGATTCTTGGATGGGCAGTGGCAGCCAAAATATACAAGCAGGCAGAAGAAATGTCACTTATTCCATTCTTTATCAAACCTCCCGGAGGGAGAACTGAATATACTGACCTAGCAAACACTGAGGATTAGAGGCAGCCAGGCTTTAGCACGTCATCGTCCTCTCCTGCGACAAGACTCCTGCGTTACGATGAGCACAGTTTGCCTTAGATATTGTGAATTACACAGGCGAAACTTCATCTGATTCCCTTCAGAGCAGGTATCTGTTCTCTACATATCTTTGCACTTTTGTTAGTGCTCAGTCCTCAGTCCAGCTGTTCTGTTTTTCTACTCTGTATGGCATTTGGGTATTGTATTGTCCTGGGTTCTCCAAGAGGTTCTTGGATGCCAGGATTATACAAATAAGTAATAACATGTATCAATAAGTAATAACACCATCTCTCAGGTTAAAGGTGTGCTTTGGGGAAAGAAGTCTGCCTAGAAAAGAGAGGAGGTGGGGCTGAGTTACAGGGTGTCAGTGTGTAGTGCCTGCTGTCACCAGATAGTTTACTGAGGGCAGGGATGATGTTCCAGTTAGTAAGTTGTCAGTGTGCAAAGCAGCAAGTCTTCCGAAACTTCCAGGATCTGTAGTTGTACCTGGCAATATGTGGACTCATATCAGCCATGAAGAAAAGCAGCACAAAATGGAAGAGTCCCACGGATTTATCAAGGGAGTGGAAGACCTCAAAATCCAGAGCCATTCTTACCCTCAGTTTGAACCAAAATAAGACCTGTGTTTCTGTCATAGCCTTGGTTATCTTCAAGTCAGACTATGCTTGTTTCAGGCTTCATTATTTTCTGCTTCTTATGCTTTAGTTGTAACCCTTTCTTCTGGGATGAGATATCTTTTATTAAACTGTAAATCACATGCTACTCAAGAAGCAGATGCTGATGACCCAACTGTGCAGTGAGATCGATGTGCCTTCTGGTTTGTGCCAGAGTCCCTTACAATCCACATGTGCGCATGATCTTTTCTAGAATTCACTATGCAAAAAAAAAAACCTCTGCATCTCACGGGCCATGAAATAGCCTCCCATTAGCACACAGCATGTGACACAAGGAGGAGTCCAGGATTTTGCCGAACATCTGCAAAGGCCATGTATTACTTTGTCAACAGGAAAATTCCCTAGGAACAGCTTGCAGCTGTTGTGCCTGGAGGAGAATACCCATGTTGGTGGGTGGGAGAAGAGAGGAGGCTGAGAGGCTGTGCTTAGGTAACCCATACAGTGGCAGGCAGGGGACAGGCACCAGTGGTAGGTGCTGCCTTGAGCTGGGGAGATTTTGTAGAATTGCCTCACTATCCTGCACAAAAAGGCAATTGCAGAGTGATAAACATATGCCTTAGTTCTTTGTAAAGCAGCAGCTATTATATGGGGCACAGAAACAAGCCTGAGTTTCTGACAGCTGCACATAAGTCCCCGCAATTGCAAAGTTAGGCAGTGCACCTGCTTCTCCTGAGGGATTTTGTCCTTGCCAGGTATTCACAGCCGAGCATGCACAACCCTGCCCCTCCGCACTCCCTCTGGTCATACCATCTGTTGAAGGAGCGGTTTCAAAATGTTACATCAAGCCAGGTTTCTGCAGGGGCACCTTGGCTGGTTTCATGCTGTCCACCATGACCTCCTGAAGCAAGAAGACAGGAAAGGGGAACAAGATATGACAGATCAAAAACTGCAGGAGGTGGCTGGATGCTGATGCAAAATTTGTTCCAGGTGGCTGAAGCTTTGCCCGTCACAGGGATGCTGGGGCAATGGAGTGAGAAACTATTAAGGGAAGAGAGCAGTGAGGTTGCAGCCACCCTAACCTCAGTTTGCCACGGTCACAAGCGGCAGCATCTGCTGGGAAGAACCCCTGTGGTTCTTACATTACAGACTCCTGTACACCCTAAAGCCTTGCGTCTGTTCATGGGCTTATTTAGCACCTCCATCCACCATTATGTTGTTTGTACAGACCTTTTATTCTGTTACCTTGTGTGGATCTTTGATTTTTCTGTTGTAAACAGTTACATAGCAGTGTTTGTACAGCTGAAGCTCCCCATCCTGTCAACAGGGTAGATTTCTGCTCCTTCTTTGTCCCATTGCAGATGACATCTGTATGCTGGAACAGACATCTCACCACAGGGACTCACGCAGGCTGTGTGTAGGGACACATGGTCCAGGGCAGTGGCAGAAGGCAGAAGGTGTAGTTAATGCAGGACCAGAAGAACGTCTTTGGGAAGCAGGTTTCTTTGAGATGGGACTGCAGGAAGATAGGCAGCATCTTCACGAAAGGGAAATTCTGCATATAGAATTGGAGAAATCTCTTGCTTCAAACATCTTGCCCAGAATTTGAGGAGACCACAGTTCCCAGCCTGGGACTGTCTGGCAGGTGCTCAGGGGAGGAAGATGAGGAGATGAGGAAGGCTAAGGAAAGAAGGGAAGGAAGAAGAACATACATGGCTCCCAGAGAAAGTGAGGTTTGAGTTACAGGAGGCGAAGAAGGAAGAAAACATTGAGGGAAGCACTGTCTGTAACGAGACAGGACCTTCACTGTTATACTGGTATTTTCCAGGTAAGGTGCTGCTGCTCCTTATGCAAAGGCTTTCATTGTCTTTTTCTTTCAGTTTGTGAGCTGCACCCCCTGCTTGAAGGAGTAATGGGCTGTGTGACAGTGACAACGAGGGCCCCATCCAACTGCACCTACTGCATAAAAGGACCACCCTCAGGCTTCACACAACTTGGAGAAGATGTAACAGGATGCAATGTGATGGGTGATACATGGCATGCTGTCATCCAGCCTGTCCTTCAGTAGTCCCGTAATCCCCATTCTGCAAAAGTGCAAGGCCCAGTTGAAATCCCTATCTGGATTTTGACCAGAAATCAATCATAAGGACCTATACAGACAGTGTGGTCATGATGCAAGTGAATACCCTGACACCGTCAATAGCCACATCCTCAGGGAGGAGCGTCTGCTCGCCTGGCTGTAGGGAGAATGTCAGAGTTCTGGAAAACACCAGCAAAACATAGTAAGCTGGGGAAGCTCAACATGGTAACTATGAGTCATCACCTAAAGTCTATTTGTCCCTGCAGTACTGGAAAATTTCCATCTCATCCAACGTCCTCCTACAGTTGGGAATTCCAGCCCAGGCAAACAAGCCTCATGGAGGCTGGCAGTGTGGATCAGGCAGGGACAGATTATTTGGAAGACAGCTGTATGCTTGACCAAGCTGACCACAGCCTTGCCTAGCATGAAGCAAGTGGCCACCAGCCACAAGGAATGCCGAGCGAGCGGCCGGGCTTCGGCCCCTGGGGCTCAGGAGCCATGGAGGAGGGAGTGTGCCAGCACTGGCAGTGCTTTGTGAGGCTGTGTAACCTCCTGTGCCCTCGGCTAATGTGCCTGCACTCTTCATAAGCTCCCAGGCTTCTCTAATGAGAAGATATTTGGGTCCATTAGCAACTATTCCACATACTAAAGACCTGCTGGAGCCAAGACCTGTCCCCACAGGGCTGGCTGCTTTGACTCCAGTACACACATTCTTCAGCAAACCTTGCATTTTGTCTAACTTGACAGGGCATTGTGTCTAACGTTTCTTGATATTATGTCAATCAAATTCTCCCTCTGCACAAATATTATGATTAAATGGCAGTTTTCCTTCTGTTCCTGCTACCATCAGTCTTCTGACTTACCGTACTGGGAAATACGTATGTTTCGTGATACACAAACCGTGAGTCTTGGCATGGTGCCTCAAGCAACCTGGGTTGGGGGAAGGAGAAGGTGGAGAGGAAATGTGCTTTATAAAGAATCTTCACAGCAACAGAAGTGGTGCCAGGAACTTTTCTGTCTTGTGCAATAGGCATGCAAAGAGCCACTGCCGCAGAAAACAGAACCAGCTGTGGAACATGTTGTAGGAACGACTGAAAGTACATTTCCTACCTAATCAGCTCAATTGATGACAGAGCCAAAGTGGAGCTAAGAATTGTATAAAATCCTAAACTTCTGCTGATTTGTGTTCCCTTCTCTTTCCTCTTTCCCATAAAAAGCTATAACTTTTAAGGTGAGTGGTAAATGCTATTAACTACAGAACACTGTTCTGAGTCACATCCCAAACACTGCCAGTCACAGCAGCCTGAAACAAATTAAAAAAAAAAAAAAAAAAAAAAAAAAAAAAAAAAGGGCATTTAAGAAGCCCATGCTTACAAGGCTGGGGTGGAAACAAACAAATACGAAACCTAATTCTTAAAATACAGTTCAGCTCTCTATTCTTGCAAACAGATCAAATTCTAGTCACAATGACTAGAATTGCTAGAATTGCTCTTTTTTTTCTTAACCGAAGTTATTATTGTCCTATCCCTTCCTCCATGCCATACTTTAACCTCCCCAAACCCCTTTTTTAATTAGTGCTCTTAAAATTTAGAAATCTTAAGTACTGATTCAGGGAATCTCTACAAACAGCTTGTGAATCATTTTATGAAATCTCTTCTACAATATTTTTCAGATCTTAATGAGGTCAGTCAGCTTGCTGATGCAGAACTGCATTACACATTTTCTGGACTAAGGACAAGGGATATTATTAATTGATGACTGCTGTAATGCAATCCTGTTCAAACAGGTGGTGGGTGGACTGAAACTACAGTATTTTTCCCCGCATTTTTGGAGATAACTGAGATTTTCCACAAGAGCAAAGATAGTGGTAATGCTATTATATCATACAGCTCAAAATAATTGGAAGAGTGACAAAAAGGCATAGATTCTTGTCTGTGGGACAAGGGAAGGGAGATATTTTTGACTGCAGGAAAAAGCACAGTCTGAAGATGCTGGAAACAGTAAAGACTGCTTGATTGTGAAGAAAAAGCCAGCATGAAGGAGTGGCATGAGTTGCATTACCTGCAACTCCTCTTTCTGCCAGGAGAAGAGGCAGTGACCTAATTCTCAAAGAAACAATGCAGTTTTCCACAATTGTTTTGGTCTGGATCCAGGTACATCTTGTGTTGTGCTAATAACAACTGTATTAGAACCGTTTACAAAAGCTTTCCCTGTTTGCTATATCATTACCAACACTCATCTTGGAGCTGAGATACTGCTGTCCCATGGCTTAAGCTACACAGCTGCTTCAGCACGGTCTCCTTGTGAGTGCTCAGGTTATGATTTATGCCCGCAGGGACAGCTAGCAGAAGCAGTGTATGTAAAGCATCTTAGCCACAGGGAATGCCTGGACTCCATTCAATTTGCAAACCAAAAAGACAAATCCAGCAGCTTAAAGCACCAGATAAACATCTACCAGTCGGATTATCAGGATTGTAAATTAGCATCCCTCACCCCATGCCTTTCATCTAGTTTGAAAACAACATTACTCATGTGACCACAACAGGCAAGAATCTCGTATCAATTTTTATTATTATAAATACTGTATTAGAACAGGAAGGATGGTGTCATGCATCTGCTTCATTCTGCTGCTATTTTGCCTCTTCTTTCTTGGCTCCTGCTTCTATTTTCAGGGGTTCTGGAGCTGTACGATAAGCAGGAAATGCCTCCCAAGGACTATTCAGATCAAACTTGCGAAATTCCTGAGATAGCTCCACAGGCTCTGCCACTACTCTTTTCACTTCATCATCATACCGCACCTAGAACAGTGCAAACAACACAGGCCGGTCATTTTCACACAGTCCCCACAGCATCTCTGCTGTTAGCTGTACTCAGTAATGACCCAGACCACCCTCTGGTACATGCAATCCTACTTCTGATGCCACGGATAGGCCACAGGCCTCTGCCACAGCTTCAGTTCTCCTCATTATTAAACAAGAGCCCTCCAGATGCCACCAAGACCTCTGGACTCTCTCAGAAAACCCTCCTCTTCGCTACCATGTACCTCAAGTGTCCTGGCTAATCACCCTCACCCTGAATCAGGAATGCTCAGCCTACAGTCCATATGAAGTCCACGTGGAACAACACATTTAGTTTGTCATATGACAAAGGCATTTCTCCTGAGTCACTGAAAGAAGGTGGCTCATGCACCTGGTATAGGTGGGGACTGCTCTCATGAATCTTTATTATATGGCAATTTGTTTGGTTTTAGTAGTGCTTCTTAGCACAACACTCAGAACATGGGACAAAAAGACAACCAGGGTGAAGCACAGGTGTGTACCAAACTCCTCTCATTGGCTTGATTTATACTCACTGTGCCAGTCCAGATCTCCAAATGTCTTGGCCTCAAAAGTGCAGAGTAGAGAGGCAGAATCACCTCCCTTGACCTGCTGGCCACACTTCTTTTGTTACAGCCCAGGATGTGGTTGGCTTTCTGGGCTGCAAGCACACATTGTAATCTCATGTTGAGCTTCTCATCCATGGATACCCGCAAGACCTTCTCTTCAGGGCTGCTCTCAATCCCTTCATCCTCCAGCCAGGGGTTGCCCTGACCCAGGTGCAGGACCTTGCACTTGGCCTTGATGAACCTCATGATGTTCACATTGGCTCACTTCTTGAGCTTGTCCGTGTCCCTCTCGATGGCATCCCATCCTTCAGGTGTGTCAACTGCACCACACAGCTTGGTGGTGTCTGCAAATTTGCTAAGTGTGCACTAGATCCCACTGTCTATGTCACTGATGAAGACATTAAACAGTACAAGTCCCAGTACAGACCCCTGAAGGACACTACCTGTCACTGATCTCCATCACATCACATTCACATTGAGCCATTAAGAGTATTGGAGAGATTTGATAATTTTAGACATGAGCATATCTCCTACCTCCACATAACCAGAGAGTGGAAAGTCCTTCCGGAAAGGATGGCCCTCAAACCCATAGTCTGTTAGGATTCGCCTTAGATCAGGGTGGTTGGCAAAGAAAACACCATACATGTCCCAAACCTAAATGAAAGGGAGCCAATTAAGCTGAATCAGATTAGGAAGAAAAACACCCCTTCATGTATTATGCCCATAAAATTTCAATTACATGCTGGCTTTGTGCAGTGACAGCAAAACTGATGCAGAAACTCATTCAAAAGGAGATTAAACACCCTTTTATCTCCTATTCTGAAAAGGCAGCCAGGGAAACACTCCTCTCTTTCTTCCTCAGGGCTCTGGGAATCCGTTTAATCAGGAAAACACAGCCCCTCTCCACAAAGACGCTGCTCCCAACTACACTGTCACTCACCTCTCTCTCATACCAGTTTGCTGCCTTGTGCACAGACACTGCTGAGTCAATAGGTGTCAGCTCATCAGTATACGTCTTCACGCGGATCCGACTGTTGAACCGCAGAGACAGGAGATTGTACACAATCTGAAGCAGAATAAAAGGCGGCATTGGTCTTGTACGGCACTATGGATCTCTTTGCAGTACAGTTCTAGCTAAGCAAAGGCACGTGAAGACTATTTCAAATATTCTTTATCAGCAGAATCACATTCAGCACTTCAGAGCTGGGCACTAGAAGACACTATTACAACAGAGGTTTCAATAGCTTACCACTGATTCTTAGAAGTCTAACAAAAAGGATGTGAGATTTAGAAAACATGACTGATGAAGAAGAGCTGAAATAAAGAGGGATACTAAATCTTTAAAAAAGAGAATACTGAAGGGATGGAGACACTTGACAATAGTTTTTCAACGGTCTCTCACAAAGACAGTATCCAGTGGGAGAAAGCTAAGAAACACACTTAATTTTCAGCAAAGAAGTTGGATACCAGGGAAAAATTCTAACTCTTCTGGTGATGAAGTACTAATAAAAAGGCTGCTTATGAGGATTACCAGAACTGCCGGGGGGGGGGGGGGGGGGGCGAATACTTACTACAAGCAGACTGAAAAAAAAAACCCCAAACCTCTGTAAGAAATTGTGTAGCCTTGTTTGATATTGCCTCTGTGAAGATGGCTGGAAAAGGTGAATTCATGAAGGTCTGTATTTCTACTATTTCTATGAATCTACTACCCTGATTTTCAAAAGAAAAATCCTGAATTAAAAGATCTTCAACTTCTTCAGAGACTGAAGGCCTTTGAGTTGAAGAAACTCTCTCTACAGCTCTCAGGATTTTTGCCTAATCATGAGTTACGTTACGGAAAGTCAAAGCTGTTATTAGCAAAGCAATAAGGAGCTATATTTGAAAACGACATCTGATTAGCTAATATAGATAAGGCAAACTCACCACCCCTCTGTTTCCGAGCAGCTATTAGTAAATGATTTAATACTACAAGATAAATCAAAGGGGGAAAATAAATCAATTACTTTTCACTATCCTTGTTACTTGCTGGGAACTAAAAATCTACCAATTCACTTCTCTTGTCCGAAAGACAGTCTGCCCAGATTAGACAAGGCAAGACAGACATCTCTTCGTCCATAAGGCTGCCTAAACCGCAGTCAGCCTCCTACAGCATGTGAGCCCTAGGAAAATCTGTAAAAGACAGTAGAAGAAAATCCCTATCTTAAACTTCAATAGTGTCTTCATAACAATACTGTGAACAAAGCTTTCTAACAGTAGTAGGTGAGAAGACAATATGCTGAGTCTGTGGTTTCCCCAAAGATATATCTTTTCTTTTTCTATTTGTAGCTGCAGTTCTTCTGCAGCTGAAAAGCTATACAGTGAGATTTTCAAAAGCATCCGTGGGAACCAAATCTCCAATATCCACTGAAAGTCAGTGGAAGTTCAGGCCCCAGATCTTCTGAGACCTTTCTGAAAATCGGCCTAATCTCTTTCAAATAGGTACTGACTTTCAAGGAATGTTTTTAAAACAACTAAGCGGAAGAAGGAAGAGCATCAATTCACATCTGGCCAGAAAGAAGTGTCTAGACGCTCTGGTAAAACCAAACAAAAAAAAAAAAATTGAAAAAGAGAGCAAGAGACTTTCAGCAGAGCACTTAAGGACAGCCACGCGAGGAACCCATGCAGTATCAGTTCTACTACTGCTTCCATGATCAACAGATTAAACAAAACCCAGCATTTCAGAGTGGATTGTCTTCTCACTGGCAGAAAGCAAAAAATGTGGTCAGAGCTGCTACAGCACCCATAGCCATTAGCACTTGTGAAACTCTCTGAGTCTTGCACCTATGAGCAGTTCTTACCTCAAAGCGGTACTGCCGAGATGGGACATCAACAGCAGTCAGGTCAGCCAAGGACTTGAACTGGGCATTAGTGTGATCTCGAAGGAAGGTCAGAACTGGAATGATCCCATCTGGATGGATCATAAGTTCCAGCTCATTGAAACAGGTCACCTGATGAGAACAGTGGAAAGGGCAAGAGTACAAACACCAACAGGACTGAACATTACAAGAGAGCATATGGTACAGCAGACACATAATGACATCAGATAAAGTGGCTTAATAGCAGCACTCATTTTAATGTAATTCTGTCAATCTTTCTTCCCGAGAGCAACTTCTGAAACAGCTAACAAACAAGCAGTGGGTTCGCTGGTTCCTGTCCCCCTCACAAGAAAATTTCTTGAACAGCACCTACCTGTACTTGCTGGATATACTTGGGCAGAATCTCAGCCACATACTCTCCAAAAGCACATAACTGCTTGTGTTCTACTTCATTTTTTGGTCTAACAGTAGCTAAAAAGAAAAATGAAGTTCCCAAGATTATGGCAGGGAATACAGAAAGCTACGGAAAGAAAAGTAACTCCCGTCCCTGACTTAAGAATCCCTTTAACCAATCTAGCTGCTTCTCAGCAGCTCTGGCAGAAGCCAGGCAGCTTCAGGTTCAGATAACCTACAATGTTTATTTATGGTAAATCTGAAGCTAAACATAACATATTTAGAGTAGAATATATAGAATACTGTAACAGAGACTAGACTACAGAAACATGCATGTGTTGTGGTACACAGAACAACATGGAACTGGAGACTTTGATAAGGAAGGAAGTTTGCGTCAGTGCTAAACAGAAATTTTTTTTGTGCATTATAAATACAGCAGGAGGAACAGTCCAACAAGATGAGAAGCAAATAACAAGATGAAAAAGAGAGAAGTGGAGATGACAGAAAAATCTGAACTTAGATACTGCTCATGACATTCAGCTTGGGTCTAGAAAGGATCTTTGTTCCTAGACAAAATAATCCTGGTTTTCTTTGGTGTGCCAGCATCTAAGCAAGCCCCTCATAATCAAAACACTCTGGGATTCCATGTTGCTTTTTGTTGTTGTCGTTACGATTACAAACATGCCTCCAGATTCAGGGCAACGAGGGGCGATGAAGCAGTTGCCCAGGCACAGCCCTGCACAGAACAGGCCGGCAGGCCCAGGAGAAAGGGTGCAGACCGGAGCGCAGAGCGAGCACGGTTATCAGCAGGGCCCCTTTTCTGCACAAAATTCAGCTTTACACGTGACAGGCACCAACCATTTTCTGACACGCTCCCTGAAAAGGTTACATCGCACTAAAACTTCCCCGGAGCAGCCAAACGCCCTAACTCCAAGCTGGGAGCTGTCAGGGACACAACCGCACCCCTCGGTCGCTTCCAGTGCCGCCCCCCGCAACGGAAACAACGGCCCCCGCCCCGCTCCCGCCACCGGCCCCGCGAGCTTACGGTGAGTCTCCGCGGTGGAGCTCCCCGACAGCCGAGCCTGCACGGCCGCCGGGCCTGCGCCAGCTGCGGAGAGAAACGGACACGTCTCACTCACCGACCGACCCTCACCGACCGCCCGGCCCTGCCCGGCCCGCGGCCTGGCCGAGCCCCGCCGCCTCCCCGGGGTGGGGCAGCCCAGGCGGCCTCACCTCGCAGCGCGGCCCGCGCCAGCCCCCGCGCCGCGGCCGCCAACATCCCCGCCGGGACACGGACGGACGGGCAAGGGCAAGGGCACGGACCGGAAGCGGAAAGCGCCCTCCGTCGCCGCGCTTCCCGCAAGGGGAAGGGGGGGCGGAAGCGCGGGGCTTCCCAGGGCCACTTCCGGGTCGGTGGCCGGAAGCTGCGAGTGGTTGGCGGCGGCTGGTGCAGGGTGAGGGGCGCGGAGGAGCCGCTGGGGCACCCCGGGGCGGCGGCATGAAGGGAGGCGCCGCAGGTAAGTGCCGTGGGGGCCGGGGCCGGGGCCGGGGCCCTGGGGCGGGCTGGGAGCCCGGCGGGGCCGCGGGAGGGTGGGGGGAGCAGCCCGGCCGCGGAGGCAGCGAGCTCTGCGGAGATGGGTCCGCTCTCGGGTGCGGGCGTGAGGGGCTCTGGCAGAGCCCGGGCTGAAGCAGCGCTGCAGGGGCGAGGTATCTTTTTGGCCGTCTTCGCAGCGTTGTTGTGGCCTTTGCTTTTGCGAGAATCGGCTTTCCTTTCCTTCCGCCCCCCCCCGTCCCCCCCGCCTCGAAGCGGGAAGCCGCTGTCGGGGGTGCACAGGGGTTCCCTGGTCCCAGGCGCGGTGGTGGCATCCGCGACCCTGTACAGGAGGAGCGGGGAAGGGGAGGCAGGTGTCGGTTACACGGTTGTCACCTGTAGCTTGGCGTATGGCAGGTCACTGCTTTCGTGATGCAAAATACTCGTGGAGCGTAAGATTTTGTTTTATGGGGCACCTTACTGTTGTTATGCTTTTCTTTCTTTATAGTGGAGATGCCGGGGATGCAAAGGAGAATGTTTTGTTTACAGAGAAGGATGTGAAATTTACGGCAGTCTTTAGCTGCTATGGACATTTCTTTTGTGATTTGGCAGCAGTCGTCTGGAAATCGTGTGAGGCAGCAAGGGTGGGCAGTTCTGCAGGGCCAAAAGAGCAGAGCAGTTCATCCATCCGTATCCTGGTGCTCTGCGTGGTCCCGTCGGCATTCTGGGCTACAGCTTCTGAGCGCCTTAGTTGTAAGGATCAAGAGCTTTTAACTGAACTGGGAGCCAGTTTGCAGGATAGCCTTGTACTTGGTAAAGCTGGAAAAATCATACTGATGTGTTCTGTGCTAATTGCAGTTGCTTAGTCTCTTCCAGACTAACGTATAGATACTTTTCAGACAGACTGGAACTATTGTAAAATCACAATAAGGGTATAATTAAGGCAGGCCATCGTCAGGGACGGGACAGACTTGTCCAGCCAATTGGGTATGTAAGATGCTGCTTCCCGTGAACAGAACTTGAGCAAAGAGCTTCGGAGGCCTCCCGTGTCAAGCAGAGCTATTGTTAAAAAAGAAAAAAAAATGCATCTTTGACAAAATAAAGCATGAACATGTAACTGACTCTCCTGGAGAAAAATCCCATCTTTGGGAAACATTGTACTGGAAATCATATTCAGCATTAATTGAAGAAATTTGCAATTTCAATCACCATGACTGATAATTGAGGTGCAAAAATAAGTTTGAAGTGAATGCAAGCGGGCCTCTCTTTGCTCCTAATATTGTCAAGAGCCGTGTTAAAAAAAAAAGAGCAGTTCTCTGGTTTAGCTTTTTCAACCCACAAACTGCTTGGAGCTCTGCAAACAATCTCTGATACCTGCTAAGAGATGTTATCTTTTAAATTGAGTTCTCCTTGCCTTTGGGGAAACAGCAGCTCGCAACATCTAACAGGTTCTTTTGCATGCTGAAGGTGCCTGGCGCATTAACAAACTGGATATAACCATCACCTATCTCATCTTGTTAGCTTGGAGGACGGGTGGTTATGTCTGGCAGAATTCTCATGTATCTTTTTGGTAAAAAGAAGTTCACTGTACTTGATACCACGGGACAGATTCATCATGTTGGTTTTGGATGGTAATTAACTCTTCCTGATGATAGGAACTGCTTTCTGTGCTCTTTGTTAGTATAATACTGTAATCCTTTTTCCATCTAGCCCAGTAACGGTGCTGCAACATTCTTTGGCTTCATGAGTTTCCTAGGGCAGTCACTGGACTTTCCACCTGAATAAGTGTTGCTGCATTTCTTTGTGTCAGTGAAATGAGTGGTGGAAGGATAGACACGTCTCCCAGTTCTGCTGGGATGTGATGCTCACTGTACTGGAAGTTTGGTATATACTATAATTTTAATTATGCCAACTTCTCATTCATGGTTTTTGATTCTGAAGCTCAAGCAGAGGTTTCTGGCTGTGCTATTTATACTCAGTCTAAAATATGCTGGCCTCTTACCAATAGGTTTGATTTTTCCCTGTATGCTGAAGTACTGCATAATCTTGTTAGTGGAGAGAGAAAGCCATATAATTACTGTGATTTTACAGATTGCTGGAGGTCTGATCTGTGCAGCACCATGGACTCATCAGAAGAGACTGGAGGCTCCTCTGCAGAAGAAAACTACTTTGTGAACTACACCTTCACCGACCGCTCCCACTCCGGCCGTGTGGCCCAGGGCATTATGAAATTATGCTTGGAGGATGAGCTCTTTGCTGATGTTACAATATCAGTGGAAGGCAAAGAATTCCAGCTGCACCGTTTGGTCCTCTCAGCTCAGAGTTGCTTTTTTCGTTCTATGTTCACTTCCAACCTAAAGGAGGCCCACAACCGGGTGATTGAGCTGCAGGATGTTAGCGAGAGTGTCTTTCAGCTCCTTGTGGACTATATTTACCATGGGACTGTAAAGCTGAGGGCAGAGGAGTTGCAGGAAACTTATGAAGTGGCAGACATGTACCAGCTGACTGCCCTTTTTGAAGAGTGCTCCCGTTTTCTGGCCCGTACGGTGCAGGTTAGGAACTGTCTGCAGGTCATGTGGTTGGCCGATCAACATAGTGACGTGGAGCTCTACACAGCTGCCAAACACTGTGCAAAGTCACATTTGTCTCAACTGCAAGACACAGAGGAGTTCCTACACCTGCCTCTCCGCCTACTGACAGACATCCTTACAGGTAAGGAGTTCTTGAGACCAGCCAGGATGCGGATGTAGATGTAGAAAGAGACTTTCAGAGAGTCTATCAGGAATTGAACAAAATAGATTGAAAGATCCAGGCTTTCATAATCACTGTCTATTCAGAGGCTTAGCTAAGCTAAGCAAAGCAAAACATTCTGGAAAAAAACCCTGTTAATTGTTGCTGGAGATAGAGGGATGCTGGTAATTCCCAGCAGTTCCTAAATCAACAAGTCAGAAGTATTACAGGTTTTTTAAACCTAACTTAGTAACTTTCAGCAATTTGTTGTATATTTGTTTTCATTAAAGAAGCCAGAAATTAACATCTTATGAAAGTCTTTCTTTTTTCTGTAGTTGATAATCATTTAACATAGTAATGTGACAGCTCAACATTTGTAAGGCTTGAGTAAAAGACATATTTTTAGACTATGTTAGTGTTATTAACAATTGTATATAATTGTTAGAATTATTTAGGCTAGGCAGTCAGATGACTAAAATAGAGGCATTGTAACATCTTGGGTAATACAGTCATTACCCTTCTTGTAAAGGTAATAGCCTTCCGCAGTAGTAGATGCAGTTACTCAGTGTTGTGAAGGATGTGTTGACACATCAACAACTTAGTCCACCTGCCACCAATCCTTAAAAACTCTCTGCTGCCCTAGTAGGTACAGCCAGTACATCTCCATGATGCTGCAGTTACAACTCAATTTTTGTGTGTTTATGTATCATTGCTAGAGGAAGCAAGAATGTAGAAGAAGCTCGTACATGCAAACGTGCTGGACTTGGGACCAGAGATTGCCCCTTTCTTGCTTTCATTAAATAATTTTGTAAATAGTTAAATAACTATACTTTGTGTGTCATGTGTTTTATATGCTCTTACAACAGTAAACCTACCGTGACTGGTTTCTTTGGAATACTGGCAAATCTGTCCATAAGACTTAAAATAGCCTGTAAGGCTCATGCTATGCATGAGAGTCTTTACACATATTGCATTGTATTATCTATTGCATCTAAAGAAATTCACAGTCAAAAACCTATTGAGGATATGGATTGATAGCTCAGAAAAACTATGATAAAATCAGAGTAATTTTGATAACTAGCTAAACTTATTTTAAAATAAGTTGTGTGTTTATGAAAATAAAATCCTAAAATCCTGAAATCAAGCTACAGAGGTCAGTCACCCTTAACTTCCTAGGGATTCCATGTAGTAACCGTAGTTTTAGGACTGCAGCCTTTAGTGTTTGTGGTCCTGAATTAAAATAATTGCTCAATAAAACTTTTTTTCCATGCATCATCTATTTCCATATATAGAATCACGTTACTCAGTATTAATGCCAAAACTTAGCTTATAAAATGGATTAAAATCTGAAATATACTCCTAGTGCTGGTAGGGAAAATATTTTTGTTTTGCAATTCCTGCATCTTTGTTTAGTTAATGGAGAATTAAATAGAAGAAGCTATTAGTGGCAAGGATTAAAATTAATTTAATGAAGTAGTAATTTATTAAGCTTAACTTTTGTTGCACTCTAGGACCCATTTCAAAATCAAAGTTTTTCCATTTAACCACTACATGTGATGGATAGTTTATGGAAATCCCTTTTATTAATAAACAGAGTTGAAATGCCCACTTTTGTTCCATGCTTTTTCTTCTCCCTTCCAGTATAGAGAAGAGTGTTGGAATTTTCTGATGCCTTCAGCGTCATTGAATTCAGAGTTTGTCATGAGAGCAGACTACAAAATCAGAGAGCCTTCGTAGGGAAGCCTCTCAATGCATACAGGCATAATTGCTGGCTTCCAAACTGGAAGTGAATACCTAAAATCTAGGTAATGTACTGGTGACGATGATGCAATAGTTTGTGGTATAACCAAAACTGCCAGTTATGTCTGGAAACAAATTGAAATCTGATGCAGTCTGTTGAGTGTTTCCTACTGTCACACTGCTAAGGAAAGCTATAGTAGCTCATTGGGGATTTCCAAATGTAAGAGGATAGCAGCAACACCAGATGTTCAGTCTGGAGGGTCAGCTGTCTGACAGTGCTCAGAGAAGGAAAATTTCTACAGATTACTTTTGCTAGATAGGTTTCTAGGACCAGCCGGAAAGAAAGGCAGCTGCTGAGATTCTCAAGTAAGAGAATCTTTCTGCCTAAATGCTTACATAAGAAAGTATTTTTTATCGTCACAAAGCATGCAAGTTCTCTTTCCTGCCGTCTTTCTCTTGGACCTAGGTTCCTTTGTTGAAACGCATCCAAAGTGCTTAAGATCTGGCAGCTCTGTCTTCTGATATTTAGCCAAACCAATTACATGTAGATGTCTGGCTGGCAGTGCTGATCACACCTGCCAAAATCTATAAACCTCTGTATCTTTTTTTCCTCTCTAGAAAGTAGAGTTTGTGGGGGGGAAGGAGTCGCAGGAAAAGGATGTTCCTGAGTACATACAACTTTGTTTAGATATCATAAATGCCTTTCTGTCCCCAAACTGCAGATGGCGTTCCATGTTCTCAGAATCCAACAGTTGCCATAGAAACCTGGATCAACTTCAACAAGGAGGAGCGAGCGGGCTTTTCAGAGACGCTGCGATCAAGTCTGAAGGTATAAAAAGACCTTCTGTTCTGGGGTTGGTGTAGCACTTGCTGGTTTCACACTTCCCAAGGCAGAGTATTCTGCTCGCAGGTGTGACTTGACAGTTGCAAAACACAAATGCCGTTGAAATTCATGGTGGTTGTGTGAGGAATACTTTTCATTGTCATAAATAGCAACCTCAGTGACAGCTTTTTTAATTTAACCTGAGGCTGCTTTCAGTAGTGATTGGAGCAATGCCACAAATAACTTCTTTCACCAGATGCTCAGTTACCAAAGAGACCATTCAGAAATCTGAGTTTGGCATTGCCCTTATAATAACTCTGTTTCATCAGTGATGTAACCAGCCTTTGTCTTAACCACAGACACTTGGGTTCCAGTGAAGTCTGTTGCTATTTTGCAATTCAGTCAGGTATGAGCGGTACCTTGAAAAGGCTTTGAGGCTCTGAGTCCTGAACACTGTAGGGTGGCAGGACTCAGGAAGCAAGTCACACACCTCTGGCCCACAGGTGGGTCCTTAGCTGAAAAATTCGGTCTTAGGCATCACTGATGTTTGTGTAAACAAGTTGAATTCTGCTGACACACTCCTCCTTTCTCTCAGGTGATTGGAGAAAATGTTCACATCTACCTGATTGGAAAGGAGTCATCACGTACACACTCACTTGCTGTCTCTCTGCATTGTGCTGATGATGACTCCATAAGTGTCAGTGGCCAGAACAGCCTGTGTCACCAGATCACCGCAGCCTGCAAGCACGGTAGTGACCTCTACGTCGTTGGTGGCTCCATTCCACGGCGCATGTGGAAATGCAATAATGCGACTATAGACTGGGAATGGTGTGCCCCTCTGCCCCGTGACCGGCTCCAACACACCCTGGTCTCCGTGCCAAGCAAGGATGCAATATATTCACTGGGGGGGAAGACTCTACAGGACACTCTCTCTAATGCCGTCATATATTACAGAGTACGAGACAATGTCTGGACAGAGACCAGCCAGCTGGAAGTGGCAGTCTCTGGAGCTGCAGGTGTAAACCTTAATGGTGTCATTTACCTGCTGGGTGGGGAGGAAAATGACTTGGACTTCTTCACCAAGCCCTCTCGGCTAATTCAGTGCTATGATACCAACACAGAGAAATGCCACGTGAAGCCATACGTACTGCCTTTTGCGGGGCGCATGCATGCTGCTGTCCACAAGGATGTGGTGTTCATTGTAGCCGAGGGGGATTCACTGCTGTGCTATAATCCCCTGCTGGATAGCTTCACCCGGCTGTGCCTGCCGGATGCCTGGAGCTCAGTACCATCCCTCTGGAAAATTGCCAGCTGCAATGGCAGCATCTATGTCTTTCGCGACCGCTATAAAAAGGGTGACGCAAATACTTTTAAACTTAACCCAGCCACCTCTGTTGTAACAGTCACAAGTGGCATCAAAGTGTTGCTCACTAACCTGCAGTTTGTCCTGGCCTAAGTGGGCAAAACAGGCCCAGTGATAGGGCAGCAACGGTGTTCTGCTGTGTAGCTCACAGCCACCCACCACCCTCAGCACCAGTCCCGGTTACTACGAGCTCACAACATCCAGTAAAGACCCCGTCCTCTATACCTGTGCAGAGGAAGTACAGGCTTTCTGGCTGTGGGCCTATTCTTTTACATAGCACTATTAAAGTTGAACTGCTGCATCTTAGATTTCAGATGGACTAAATGCTATTACTTTGATCCCTTGACGATAAGCTGCTTGCGTTTGAGGCCCCAAACTGCAGCAAATGGCTTTTTTAGCCTGGAACCAATCTGCCAGTAACAAATCCTATAGCATATGGACAACGTCCTCCTTGGCCCAGACTGCTAGTCTTAGCTGCCTGGGAGACTGTGTGTTGCTGCCATGTCAGTCACAGAGTTAGATGTGCACCATATCCTCCAGGGATATCCCCAGTTAAATGTTCCTGTGTCCATATTGCAGAAGAAGGGACTGGCAGAAATATTTACAGCAGACAGATTCCACAGCTGACCCCAAGACTTCTAGTAGGTTACATTATTCAGCACTTCTCCTAGAGGAGTGGTAACAAACTAGGAACTTGCTTACTGCTCTGTCATCACCTAGCATACAGAGGGAGATTGTTTTAAGGAACATTTACTTCCTTTACTGTACAGGGAATCCCCACCTGTAATCATAATGTAGTGTTGGTGAAAGACAGAATTAAGACCACTTCCTCCTACCCCTCTTTGTTGGCACTGTAACCCTTTGGGTAAGAATCTGAATAAAGTCTCTGCTGAGACAAAGTTTTCTTTTCCTTTGCTGCAAATATTACAGAATGTCCTGTGGATTGCAGTTCAGCTCAGCACTGACACTGTGTGTGGGAGAGAAGAATTATGTGGCTCAGAGAAAACTAAGATATTAGCCGTAAGGAAAGAAAAGCTTTAATGAAACAGCCCAGCCTCCCCTTTACTGTAATTTATGTAAAAACTTCTTTATTGATGGCAAAGAACTACAACACTTAAGCCTTCATTAGATCAATAAAATGTAAGGTTTTTTTTAAAGCAGCTGAGACAGATTTTGATAGTTCTTACTGACACTATGCAGTTGTCCCAGCGATCACGTTCCTGTGAAATGTCTCCAGGACCTGGACTTGCTTGTGCCGAATGAGGATGTGGGGACGAATCTTACCAATAGCTTCTATTGCTTCCTGAGGGCTCAAGTGATGCAGCTGAAAAGGCAGAAACCCTGCAAGTGAAAATCCATTCCATCCCTCCACCAGTTAATGGAGCCTTTCTGGAGGCTACAGGCAACATGGGAGTTGTTGGAAAACTTGCTGCTTTTGCCTGAACGTCAATGCAAGTTCATGAAATGAGTCCCTCAAAGAGGGATGGTTGCTGCCTAGGACCTCCATTTTCTGTCTCACTCATGCTTCCTTCATATTGTGAATGGTTGCCTCTCCTAGTCCCACCAGACAAAAGTGAAAGTGCAGCTTGCTTTTTTTATTTTTAAAAAACTTTACTCGTACTCCCATTGCATTTCAGCAGTTAGTGAGAAAATTTTCCAGGGAGCACTTAATAACACCAACAGAAGAATCCACAGGTGGGATTTTGTTCTTAGTGCTGGCTTACCGAGTTGAATCTGCAGAGAAACTTACAATACCAAAATCACTTCTCTTGATCCTGAATTGTATTTAATGAAAAGCTCAGAAAGGCTCACCATTTCAGTTAACCAAGGAGAAAATCTGAATAACAAAAAATTGATTTTATGTGCTCAGTGAACGTACTCTCATGACTGACTTGTTATTCCCATCTTAATCTGTTCCTCCATAGAAATAATTAAGAATGGCAGAATCATTCAAAACCTGTTGAGAACTTACTGTGTTAATGGCCCAGAAAACTGAGCAGCTTCCTGAAGTCTGACTGATTTGCCAGAACCAACAGATACTATCAGACCACGTGTTTCAAAGCTTTGTTGCAACAACAGTTTCTTTCCTATAAAATCGGAACGTTTTTGCCTGTGCCTGTGCTAATAACTGAGGTGACAGACACAGACTGTATAGATGAATGAAAAGACTACTTACAACGGCAGCTATATTGCAGCTTTACCGCTGTCTCATTGCCAGGAAGCATCATCTGGACAGTATCATAAGTGCAGATGCAAAGATAAACTAGATTATCAAAGAAAGCTTAGACCACAGTTCAGCAAACATTGTTTCAGTTGTTCCTTTACCTTGCATTTGCCACATTCTACAAAACAACAATGTAAATTTGGGGCCTTGCTATCTACCTCTCTTAAAATGGGTTTCCAGTACAAACTCTGTAAAATCATGGAATATTAATGCACCTGTACACGCTCAGGCTTCTTGAGCAAAAACAAACTGTAAAGGTTGTCTGTATTTGTCAGTACGAAAATAAACCCCATTTAGCATAGAATCCTTCTTACTTGAATTAAATATGCTGCCACCATGGTGGCACTGCGGGAGCGTCCTGCCTTGCAGTGCACATAGACACTGTTGCCACAGGCCCGGTGTTTCAGTATGAATTGGACACCCTTGTGGAGGTTTTCCAAGGTGGGGACTCCAGTTAGATCTACGGTGCTGAGACGCAGTTGCTCCACTCCCATTGCCTCCCATTCCTGAAATGGGCATAGCAGATAGGATCAGTTAACTTTTTTGTTTTGTTTTGTTTTGTTTTTTTCCAGAAAGAAAACCCAGAACCCAGTTGAGACTGCTGGGAAATTCAGTGGGGTTGTAAGCAGACTTTGAATGTCAATCCTTTAAATCAGATGTGCAAAAACTTTAGTGCTGGTTAGCAGAAAGGAGAAGTTAAAGGGAACTGAAAAGATGTAAAGGTAAAGGAGAGGAGGGGAGCTGAAATCTCGTCGTGAAACAAAAGGCATTCTTTTATCTGCATAGTGATGTATGAGGACTGAATGCTCCCCTTCCCTATCTGCCACTACAGCTGTAACACTGTACTTGCATCCTCACGTTTTACTGGTTTGTCGCATGGTTTGAGAAGTCGGCTTAGGTACGAAGCTGCCACGTTTCTGCTGTCAGAGGCCTTGGCGGTCGCTGCCAGGGTCACGGCAGGAGGTGGCTCAAGCCTCACCTGCGCCGGGACAGGCGACAGGAGACCCTTCCTGGGGGGGCACCGGCAAGCTCCCCGGGCCGCCGGGCTCACCTGGGCGGAGCAGCAGAGGAAGCGGGTCTCGTACTCCTCGTTGAGAGTGACCACGGCGCGCACGTTCTCCTCCGCCACCAGCTGCGGACACGGGCACAGGCACTGGTCAAGCACCGCCGGCCCTCCCCGTCCCGCCCCGCCGCGCCCGCCTTACCCTGCGGCTGTCTCCCCGCAGCGGCAGCGCCCCCAGCAGCACGGCGCCGTCGATGCGGTGGAACCAGGGCCGGCGGGAACCGGGCAGCTGCGCCCGCACCGCTGTATACAGCAGCGTCGGGTAGAAGAGGAGCCGCGCCGCCCCGGCGCCCAGCGCCTCCGCTACCCCCATCACGGGCAGCGCCGCGCCGGGCCGGGCCGCGCCGCGCCGGCCAAGGGGCGGACGAGCGCCGCGGACGAGCGCACTGAGGGTGAGGAGACAGGGGAGCCTGCCCCGGGCTTGTGGCGGGAGTAGGGGACGTCGGGCGGGCCTGCAGCCGCCCTGACGGCTGGAGCGGGGCGGTGTCAGGCGGGGCGCGGAGAGGCCGGCCAGCCAGAGAGGGGCGGGCGTGCGGCTCCGGCCCCTCCACCTCGAGCCCGCCGTGGTCTCTCCCGGAAGCGCCGCCATCTTGCGGAGCCGGCCTGAGGCGGCGCAGGGAGCTGAGCGGGACTCGGGTGGATCCCTGGGGGCAGGTGAGGGCGGCGGCCGCCAGGAGGAGCTCGGGCCGGGCCGGGCAGGGACGGAGCGGAGCCGAGC
Source organism: Chlamydotis macqueenii (assembly GCF_036417535.1). Classification (NCBI taxonomy): domain Eukaryota; kingdom Metazoa; phylum Chordata; class Aves; order Otidiformes; family Otididae; genus Chlamydotis; species Chlamydotis macqueenii. The sequence goes on along the minus strand of NC_141560.1, from coordinate 44,441,209 downwards.
CGAGCCGAGCCGAGCCCGCGGAGAGCGCGATCCGCCTCGCGCAGGTAACGGCTCTCCTTCTCATTCTCCCCCCCCGTTCCCCTAGGCTCCCGCCGTGAGGCCACTCGTGCCGGGCCGCGGCGGCAGCCTCTGCGGCGGGCGCCTCGCTCCCCCTCGCCCGCCTTTCCCTTTCCCCGCCGCCGCGCGGAGGGGCTGGGGCCGGCGGGGGAGCCACCGCGCCGCCGCCCTGTCCGCGCCACCCCGGGGGCGGTGGCCGCCCCGCCGGGAGCCCCCTCCGGGGCCCGAAACCGGAGGCCGCCGGTTGTCGTATCTGATCCGAGCGCTGACAGCGCCTCGGGCGCCGCTGGGCCGCGGGGCGGCGGCGGGGGGCGCTGCAGGTGCGAGCGCAGCCCGAGGTGGCGTCGCCATTGGGGTGGGGTGGGGTGGGGTGGGGTGGGGGGACTGCGTCGGGCCCGGGGCGGCCCTTGGGGCTGGGGAGCGGCTCCCCCGGGCTGCGGGCGCCGCCAGCCTGCCGGGCTGGGTGGCTGAAGTGCCGCGGAGCGGCTCCGGGGCTTATGCCAGGCATCTGGGCCGCGGTTACAAGTCGTTGAGGGCGCGGTGGGAGTCTGTCTTTCGGACTAGTGAAACGTGTGCTGGTACACGAGGGGGTTGAGGCAAGTCGTGTATACGAGAAACGCAAGCAGGGGAGTTGGAGTCCTACACAGTGTGAGAATTGGTAGTCTCAAATGTGAGAAGGCGTGACAGACGCTACTGGAACGAAATAGGAAAAGAAATATGGAAACCAGGAGAGATTCAACGTAAAATGAGTGATAAATAGATGAAGCAATAAAGGTTGATAACAGCATGGGATTTTTATAGGACTGTTTATACGCAGGAAGTTGAGAGGCAGCGTTATAATAAAGTATGTAACCTTCAGTCCTTTAAATTCCTAAGGGATTGTGGCCCAGACGTTTTCACCTTTAAGGCACAGGCATTCTCTTCTGCCAGAAGTTGTCAGGGAGGATTTTTCAAATATTGCAGCTTTCTTGTGTGTACTGCTTGAGTTTGGGTCGTTGAGTGTGTTTCACCAGGAGCTAACTTGATTTAGAAAAATATTTAGTGGGGGTTTGCATCTTGAAGTACAATTTTCTTCTGATCTACAGGAGCTGGGACTTTCTGAGTATCTTGAATGTATTTCTTTTTTTATGTTATTCTTTATGTGTGTCTGTCTGTCCTTCCAGTCTTATTCTTTGTTTTAGGGATCACAATAATTCCTAAATTATCTCCTGATGCCTTTTGCTGTCTTCTCTCTTACTCCTCTATAGATTTGTTCATCAGATAGATTTTACTCTACTGACCTGTCATTCCATATCCATAATAAACACATCACATTCTTTTTCTTCCCCTCAACTATGTTCTTGGGAACTCTCCATAATATGAGATACTGTGCTTCCTAGAGTTGTGTCTGAACTCAGGTCTTTAAGAGGCAGCTTTGTTGGAAATACTGCTACTGTAGTAGACGTTTAAAAATATGTCTTTACGCAGAGATAGGAAATGTTAAGGTGGGTGCAGCTTACATCCTGCAACTTTATATGTTCAGTTGCATTCCTGCTGGTGAAGAGGCCCCACAGCAGGAGCACAATTCTTATATCTGCTCAGGGATATGGGTGCAGATGTATATACCAGTAAAATCCCTAAGTAGGGATTTTAAAATACGATGATGTAAAGGATTTTTTTTTTTTTTTTAAAGGTACTTACTATTCTCTTTCAGCCTATGCTCGCTTTCAAAATTATTGCTGCTATTTATTCTGGGAAAGTATATGCTGGTTTGTGGAGTGTGTTTACCCTTTCTGAATTATCACTCTTTCATGGCTGTGTTTTTCCTTTCCCTGTCAAAGTTTCTATGTTTCATTTAGAGAAAAATCAGTCCCAGATCCTACTTCCTTACCTGCTTGCTCTTATGTATCTACGTTTTTCATATATGAAACAAAATAATAGGTGCAGACATAGGGAATTGTGTTTACATGTGAGAGAAAGCATTAGCATCTGAAAGAGTAGACAATTGAAAAGTGACTGTCTAAAAATCATAAACACTAAAAGACGAAGATTTATGTGTTAGGTTTTTTTTTTTTTTGTTTTGCAAGTGTATGGCTTACAATAATGACAACTTAGCTGTCTTTCACAATGGGAGATATGGTAAAGAACTGCACAGTAGTTCTGTGTACTTATTACTGCATCCACCTTTTTGCTAGTCCTTCAAAACCAGATACACTTGTAAGATTATCGTTAAATGGTGGGAGGGAGGTGTATTTTAACTTTTCTTTCTTCTGCTGCGAGTAGGGATTCTGAAGACGTGCTGCCTGGCTATACTCCTCTGAAAGGAAAAGCGAGAAAGGTGGCTGTATCATAGATATGCAATAATTTTATATCTCCTCAGTAATAAATCCATAATTTGCAATGTCCCTTGCGAGTAACCTTTACATCAATTGGAAGAATCATTAGGTGAAACAAATTCTGGCACTTTGGCATAAGATATGTATTTATAATATTGTGTAACTTTTCTTTTGAAATTACTGCAAACAATATTATGCTGAAATAGTTGCATTTCATAAAAAATAGATGTTTATGTGGTTCTTAAATATTCAGACTCGCTTTGAGTACCTATAATCCAGTCTCTTAACTAAACTTAGTAAGAAACTTTGTTATGAGCAGGTTGTTCCTTAACTATTTCTTGCATCTTTTTCTGAAAAGTGATTCTTGCTTATCAGTTACTGTGGTTCTTAATTTCATCTGTTTACCTTCTGGGTCTTCTGTGACAAATCTCTTCAGAGGGCCTGCTCTCATTTTTTCTTTAGTGCTTTTTTTAGGCTAGATGGGAAGTAATACAGATTCTCCCTAGTTTCAAGATAACCCAATTATTAGTGTCTGACTTCAGTATCTAAGAAGAACCCACTGTTCTGGGTGTTGAAATAGAGACTGTTGTTTGGCGATATGTCGATGGAGCAGTCCAGTTTTCCAAGTTATAATGTGAGTTTTGCTACTGAAACAGCAACAATAGTCCAGCAGATTCAGGCTTATATTTCTGCATTCTTATTTATCAGTCTTGCCATGAATGTCTTAATTTTTATTTTTTTTTTTTAATCTAGGCATGTTCAGTATTGCTTCTTGTCCTTTAGTTTACCATTCCCCAAGCCTATGTGCAGAATTATTCATTGCCTCGGTAACTGACTTCAGGCAAGAAAGTATCATTTTTATCCATTTGGCAGGGGAAAAAAACAGTGTAAATCAAAGCAGAGTAAAATACTTTAGAGTTTATTAGAATGGGAGTTGTAAATTGAGAAGAGTTATTTAGACCTTCTAATGGGTATTTCTCTAGAAGTATCACAACACAATATCTTCAGTTGTGATCCTGTTACAAGATTTCTTGAGGCAAGAGAGGTTATCTTGATTGGAAAAAAAGTAACCAGTAGTTTTATTGCCCTTCCTTCTGTTATTAGAGATGCTTGTGTTATATAAAAAAATGCAACATACCACCTTTTCTGGTGTTGCTGTCTGCACCTATTTTGGATTGTCCTGCCAAGACACTTTGTGTTTGGGGCATAGGAGTGAAAAGAGACAACTTTAGCATTCACATTTTCAAGAGGGGATTTCCCAGACGTCAACTGAACATCTTGTTTGCACCTGATTCAAGCATGTAAAGCTAAAACATACGTTAGGTCAAAGCAGGAAATTTGGACAGAGCAAGGATGAAAATGTAAGCTGCTTCAAAGCTTCTGGGCAAGTTAGTCTGCAAATGCTTTGCTGTAGGGATTAATAGCTCACAAGTCTGAGCTGTGATAGGCAGAGCAGGCTTATTTGTTTGACAGCAATATAGTACGGCACAGTTATCACAGGTAGAGGACATCTTTCTGTCATCCTGAGTAGCATAAAACTTCCAGCTGTCTTAGCTCTGTGCATGTTAAAAGAAAAGGCATTGTTGCTAACTGAATTCAAGATGAACAGTGAGCAACTAGATAGCTGAACAGAAGTCTTCCATAGTTCTCAACTCTTAGCAAAGAATTTCAGTTCAGGTGATTCAGTTCGTGGCACAGGTGTATGTCTGTGAAAGCTTTATGCCAGAAGTGGAATCATCTTTTCTAAGCTGTCTTCTCTGTCCCATGTATGCCCGCTACCCTCCTATCTTCAGTACTGTCAGTATGTGATGGTCTGGTTTTTTTGTTTGGTTTTTAGAAAAAGAGATGCTTGTTTACTGGCTGCTCTGTTACAGGCAGAGTACTAGTGGCAAACTGACAAACTGCAAGTCTTAGTAATGAGTCTGTACTGATGTAGAGTAGATTCATAGCTGATTTAATGGCTTGGTTTGTGGTGGTAAAGTTCAAGATAGATAAAGATTATATAAACTGGACTTAAGATCATATCTCTCTCAGATTTTCACATTGGTTTAACTAAATTACCTGTAAATATAATTTGAATTAACTAGCTTAGATATTGCTGAAATTCATGCAAATGAGTAGGCATTTTAAGTTCTTTGTCCTTTTCAGAGGCACACCTCAGGAGATTTTGAATGAGCATGTGGATAAGAGGATGAGTGTTTGTTGGGTATCCAGTGTCATGCTGGTATGATACCTGGCAGGCTTTCCTTTGCAGGCAATTTTTTTTTTTTTTTATGATTGCATGCTACATATTGTCTCAGAACTGAATTCTCTCCTGATTCTTATAAGAACTCAGGTAAATTTCTATGATGTCTTGCGTTGGTTTTTCTTGATATTATTTTGAGTTTTTCAGGACCTTGGCTTTTTTTCATCTCCATCAAAATTACTCTTTCTATTAGCTTTCACTTCTACCTGCAGGCTGTTTCGTACCACACCCTTCACGAAAGTGATGTAGTTCTTATCCACTAGATTTCAGTATTTCACATGTCAGAGTAAAACTATTGTTCTTCAAACATCTTATTTAGAATTCAGGTTTTCCCTGAATTCATGAATATTCTGTGCTATTTTTGCGTCAAACTGTGCAGTTCAAAAGATATTCCAACATATGCACACTACTCACAAATCCTTCAGAATCTATTGGAAAGGGAACATTCATGTCTTTTTTTCAAAGCAGAGGAGTTGGTTATTTATGAAGTCTGTAAGTCGAATGAAGTATTTGGCAAACAACACCCAAGCCTGCATACAAAAATGATATAATCTTTCTTAATTTACTATATGCAGAGATTTGCAGGGTAGATACCAGACATCTTAATACCTCTGCAAAGTCTTGCAAGATAGAACTTTGATAAATGGTTCTTCAGAAGGCAATGAAATATTGGTCTTTCAGGAGGAGAGAATATATTTTCAACGTTACATCTAGCTCTTGCATTTCCTGTAGGCACAACACAGTGTAAAAGTAGTTCTTCTCTCATTTGTAGTCTTAGATTCCTAAGCAGAGCACCATCTCAAAATCTTTTTGCTAACTCACCTGCACTTCCTTGTTATTTGCCTTCCAAAAAAATGCCTGTTTTCCATTTAAACTTCTAGATTGAAAAACATACATCTTAATGACAGGTCAACTTAGTGAAGAATTGTATTTCTTCTGGGTTTTTTTTTGTTTGTTTTTTTGTTGTTGTTGTTGTTGGTTGGTTGGTTTTTTTTCCCCTCGTGTTATGACTGTACAGTGTCTAGCACAATTTATGAGTGAAACCATAAAGATTATTTGTGCAGTCATAAGTGACCTTACAAGTTATGTTACTGTTGAAAATGGTCAATATGCAAAATCTTTGGGGCGAAAAAGGTATATATATTCTCTAAAGCAGTTTTGGCTGTTCAGAAATCTATGATCATGTGCTTTGTGACTTGGGAAAAGATAAGTGAGAGTATTCTAATACTTGTGGAGTAAAGCCACCTGTATTACATTTTGGGTTGTGGATTCAGTGCCAGAGTTTGACTATCAGAGACTGGCTGTAGGTGGTATTGTCTGTATTTCACAGTGTGGAAGCTGCTATGACGCTGACTCTCTGATGCAAAATTTACTTTAGAATTTCTTTGGGTTTTAAAGTATTTTTCATTTAATTTAAGACTAAGTTTAATAGGCTTTTCATGACTACTTTCAGGGGAGCTAGACTAGGACGCATATTCTTGATCCTTTATTTTTTGTGAGGAAAATAGTTCAGGGTATGCTTAGGCATACAGCTAATTCTGAGTATGCTTATTTTTTCCTGAATTTGCAGGGAGCCTAAACCGTTAGTCATGAGAAATATAAAAAATATCAAGATTGTTGGTTTAAATACCAGCACTTTAATATCTATTTGCAAGTCACATTAACAGAACTACCTGACTAGTGCGCTTCTTGGAGTTCTGAGTTGGTTACTACATTCCTGATACAGCTGAGAGCTGTAACTTCCACTTTTTTGTAGGAGAGAACTTTTCTGGTAGCTTCTGTAAGACGGTTTTGTATCACCACATAAATGTGGGATACGCTAAGTATAAGAAATGGGCAGCAGCATAGGGTAATAAATCTCTCAGGAAAAATTATGCTTTTGTATATAAAGGAAATTGCTTTTGAGTTTGCAAACTGTCATACCTGTGTACTAAAAAAAATCAGAGACTATGCTACCTTTTTTTTTTTTTTTTTTTTTTCCATTTAATACCTAGGGATTCGGGTTTTCAGTTACACTAATTTTGCTCTCTTTCTGTGCCAGAACATGAAAAGGAGGAGGAAGAAAAGGAGAGGAGAGGATGCTGCACAGAAGTGGGTTTCTTCTGTTTTTAAGAAGAATGCATAAAAAAAGATTTAGTTTGTGTTCATACATTGTCAAAAAGGACTACTGGGAAAGTAGATGTGATGTAGTAATTTGTATCAGCCAATGGGAAAGGTCATGCTTACTGATTTAGGAAAATACTTTAAAAGGGAAAAGGGTTTAAAAAGATTGCTATAATTCAATTTGGGGCAGCGAAGGTCAAACCAAGAGCTTAGTATGTACATGTGTGCATCCAAAAGCAACAAGGGAGAGCTGGCCAGTTCAGTAGTTCTTGAAAAGCTGCGTGGATGTGGGGATTCCCCATAAGGGAGATTTTTGTCTTACATCTGAGTTGCTGCCCAGATTCTGTTGGATGAAAAGTATTGGACGTTTCTGCGTTATTAAGGTGGGCTTGTGCAAAATGGACTTGGAACTAATTTCAAAACAGTAACTCCCTTAAGTTTGTACACTTTATTTTTTTTCTTCCCCTACACGGTGTGACAGTGAATGAGGGTGTGTGTGTGTAAAGGAACTTGTCTTAGCAATGGTCTCTTTCACAGACCATGTATGGGTAAAGCAGTTCAGCTGGTTCAGCTCCCTGCTCCTCCCTCTCGGAGAGCTGAGCAGAATATCTTCTGCTGAAGCGGTTGTTGCACTTTCAGCTTTCTATATTTGTACAGCAGCAGCACACTAGCTAACTAGGCAGTGTGGCCGGCCTTGTGTGCATTCGGCACTTGCTGAGCAGAATTGAGAGCCAGGGCTTACAGTCTCTGTTGTTGCGTCCATCTGTCTGTCTGTCTCTGCGTCTCTGGGGAGGACTGGCATTCCAAGTGAAAGGTGATCTGTTTGTGGATGTATGTTTGATTGTTTGTTTATTTGTTTTTTTGTAAAATGCAGTTCATCCAAGTTGGGAGTCTGTGGACCGGGAGTGGAAGAGGGAAGGCAGTTAGTTGTCTTGCAGGGAGAGTATGTAGTGTGTGGTAATGACATCAGAAAGATACAGTTTTAACCTCCAAAAGAGCTGCTGTCTTGGGATGAGGATTTTAATGTCCCTGTCTGCTTTGGGGAGTGATTAGGCAGGGCTGTATCTTTCCATAAAAGGTCTGTTGTCACTGTCTGCCATGAAGATTAATGAAAGCTAGATCCTATCCTGGAATAATTGAGTGCTATCTGGTTGTTACGGGCAAGGGGTGTTAATGAGGAGCTAGACCCTGGCCAGCCTAGTTTGGAATAAGAAGCTAGCGCTGAGGGATGTAGGAAATACAGTGTAAGGAAGAGCTGGAAACTTGTAACTAGGACTTCTCTGGCTGTGCATTTGCATAAACTTTGTGTCAAAGTCCTGTACACCTTGGGGTGACTATTCACAATTGCTTTTCTTAAGTGGTAGGTCAGGTGAACAAATAGTGGAGGAAGTCTGTTAGCTGCTGACACTGTAGTAAACTGTTGATATCGTGTTATATGAGTGGCAGAAAGGTGCTCAAAATAGTGGCAGCAACTGGATCCACCATTAACATTGGCAATAAATTTTTTTGAGAGGGAGGAAGAGGGAAATAGGTTATAGGGTAGTTTTTCTGTCTTTAGGGTATGCTGTCCAGTTACAAATTCGGCTGCCTTTTGAATATCTATGTAAATAGGCGTCAGGCCTTTTGTTTCTGGAGTTTGAGCAAGGAAAACATTGCTCACTTGTTAAGCAGAAGGCAGCATCTTGCTAAAATACCATTACTGAGGACCATGTTCCATAAACTCTGTCTGAATTGTTTTCCTTTCCTACCACTGCAATGTCTTCAAATGTATTTCCTTCTGAAAAAACTATGTGTGTATCAAATTTGGAAGAAGCAAATTTTGGAGGCAAATTGGGGGATCTCAGCTGCCCAGCAGTGTCTGAATTGCATTGTGTCTGCAGACAGGGAACTGTGATTCATGTGAGACTGAGGGTCATCTCGTTCTTGAACTGCTTGAACTCAAGCAACTCTGTTGTGCGGCTGTTTTCTGATTGTTCTTTGTTTAATGGGAACACGCTGCAGTAGTTGGTCCATTTTAATCTGTAAAACCTATGGGATTCATTGTGAATATGTAGCTTCTGGGACATCAAGCTTGTTGTCTTAAGTGCCTGCATATATTGCCCAATTCTTGCATCCTCTTAAAGCCCTCTGCATTTCTTTCCTCCCGCTTGTCCACTTCTTGACTCCACAGTTGACATTCTTTCATTTATACCAGCTGGATCAAAGTGACAAAAACATTATCTAAACTGTTCCTGAGTTTGCAATACCAAGTAAAAGCAAATCTTGGTACTGTTTGATTGGACTTCTTCAATTCCTCTACTTTAAAGTATTTTCTAGTAGCATATGTAATTTTAGCTTGTAGTCTTGTAGCAGGAATATAATTAGGCAGTTTCAAAGGCCTCTTGGAAGTACGCTATTGCATGTTTAAAAAATATTGTTTGTCCGTTTTGTGAAAGATATCATGATACATCAGTAGAACACTGAAGAAATATATGTTCATCAAGTGCATTGAGTAGGTGAAAGATAAAGCCAGGCTGTAGAATGGCACTAGGGGATTTAAATCTTCCATTTTTTAAGAATCCTCCTAAAGGCAATATGTAAGAAAGTTACATTGTTCAGAGCTAAGCTAAGCTGTCAGTTGTGTTTCTTGGACGGCAGATGTTTTGAGCTACGTGTATAAGTAAATTTGTCTTGCACCTATTGCCCACTAGTGCAAAAAGGGTAACTTAGGGCTCTGCCTGTTTCCAGGAGTTCAGTGTGGCAAAATATAATGCCTTAGATATGTAAGGACAGCAAATCATATTTGCTGTACATACTTTGAGTTTAAGGGAGAATACCCAGTAATCCATTCTGGATTGACTGCATTATTGTTCTGTTTGCAGAAACTATTTCATCAAGATTGGAGACAAGTGAGAAATTAACTTGTCTGACATCCTTTGAAGGTCCTGAAATTCCACAGGAAGGTGTAATTTTTTGTTTTCTTCTTACCTTATTGCTTTTATTCTTAACAAAAAGAATTATTTTTTTTAATGTCCTAATCATGCAGTTGAAAAATAAAGTTAGGTTAAGGGTGGAAATGTGGGAAGATTACAGGAATTTGGAATTAAGTCCAGTGTTCATTTGAAGTTAGTTAAACTTATAGCTGCTGTTGAAAAGTAATTAAAGGTATTAAACTCCAGAAAGAATAAGTGAAAAGTGAAAGCTGAAAAAGATTTACTTGTGATCTTAAAAAGCTGAATCATATAATTTAATCAAGGATAGGGAGTGACATGTCTTTAAATATTGGAGGCAGTCCACTGACAAAGAATTGGGACAGTTAAGGTGATTATGTGGGAGAATATGCACACTTCTTAAAAGTATAGTGTTTTCTTAACACTAGTGGAAGCCTTATTTGTCACTTGAGGCCTTTAAAAAGGATTAATCAGTAGAGTACTAATTATGTGGAATTTGGCACCTAAATCTGATTATGTAGTTCCGTGAGTAATTTGAAAGAGCATATGCTAGTATTGCTTTGAAAGAGGCTTGTTCCATCTTTCATGTGTTTCCCCTTTCCTTTGTGCTGCCAAGAGCATGTGTGTGGTTGTGCAGTGAATTGAATTAGGGAGCACCTCTGGGTTAAAACTATTACTTTGTAGGCTTGCCAAAGCTGGTGAAGAGGGCTTTAAACTAAAGTTACCAGGGAAGAGGAGCCTCAGTCCATCCTACTACTGTCAGTATGGCACCAGTGTCAGCAACAGATGTGCAGAGCATGGAGAAGGATCACATGTCAGCAGGAGAGCACCTGAAGAGCAGCACAAAGGAATTCCAGCCACCAAATCAGCTTCATCAGGGGCCCAACTTAAATTCCTCTTTGCAAACGCATGTAGCATGGGGAATAAACAAGAGGAGTTAGAGATGTGCGTGTCTCTGCAGGGCTATGATCTTATTGGCATCTTAGATGTGTGGTGGGATGGCTCCTGTGACTGAAATGTTGAGAAGGATAGAGGCTCTTTAGGAAGAACAGGCAGGACAGACAACAAGGGGGTGTCGCCCTCTATGTCAACAACCAGCTGGAGTGCATGGAGTTCTGCGTGGGGATGGATGAGGACCCAACTGAGAGCTTATGGGTCAGGATTAAAGGGAGGGCAGGGACAGGTGACTTTATAGTGGGAGTCTGCCTTAGGCCACCTGAGCAGGTGAGACCCTGTATAGACAGATAGGAGCAGCCTCACATTCACAAACCCTAGTCCTTATGGGGGATTTCAGCCACCCCGGTATCTGTCGGAGAGACAACACAGCAGGGCGTAAGCAATCCAGGAAATTCCTGGAATTCATTGATAATAACGTTCTTCTCCAAGTGACAGAGGAGCCAACAAGGAGAGGTGCTCTGCTGGACATTGTTCTCTCCAACAAGGAGAGACTGGTGGGGAATGTTGAGCTCAAGGGCAACCTTGGCTGAAGTGACCATGAAATGGTGAAGTTCGAGATCCTTAGGACAACAAGGAGGGCACACAGCAAACTCGCTACCCTGGACATCAGGAGAGCAAACTTTGGCCTCTTCAGGGACCTGCTGTGCAGAGTACCATGGGATAAAGCCCTGGAGGGAAGAGGGGCCCAAGAAATCTGGTTAATGTTCAAGGAGCACCTTCTCCAAGCTGAGGAGCGATGCATTCCAACAAAGAGGAAGTCAGGCAGAAACGCCAGGAGGCCTGCATGGATGAACCTGGACCAACTCAAATACAAGAAGGTTGTCTACAGTGGGTGGAAGTAAGGACAGGTAGCCTGGCAGGAATACAGAGAAATTGTCTGAGCAGCCAGGGATCAGATTAGGAAAGCCATAGTCCTGATAGAATTAAATCTGGCCAGAGATGTCAAGGGCAACAAGAAAAGCTTCTATAGGAACATTGGGAATAAAAGGAAGACCATGGAAAATGTGAGCCCTCTCCAGAAGGAAACAGGAGACCTGGTTGCCCAGGATATGGAGAAGGCTGAGGTACTCAATGACTTTTTTGCCTGAGCCTTCACTGGCAAGGGCTCTAGCCACATCGACCAAGTCTCAGAAGGCAAAGGCAGGGACTGGGAGAATGAAGAACTGCCCCCTGTAGGAGAAAATCAGGTTCGAGACCATGTGAGGAACCTGAGGGTGCATAAGTCCACAGGACCTGTTGAGGTGCATCTGCGGGTCCTGAGGGAACTGGTGGATGAAATACCTAAGCCACTGTCCATCGTATTTGAGAAGTCGTGGCAGTCTGGTGAGGTTCCCACTGACTGGAAAAGGGGAAACATAACCCCATTTTTAACAAGGGGAAAAAAGGAAGACCTGGGGACCTACGGGCTGGTCAGTCTTACCTCTGTGCATGGTAAGATCATGGAGCAGGTCCTCCTGGAAACTATGCTAAGGCACATGGGAAGTAAGGAGGTGATTGGTGACAGCCAACATGACTTCACTGTGGACAAACCATACTTGACAAATTTGATGTCTTTCTGTGATGGGGTTACAGTGTTGGTGGATAAGGAAAGAGCAACTGACATCATCTGCCTGGACTTGTGCAAAGCATTTGACATTGTACTGCACAATATCCTTGTCTCTAAACTAGAGAGACATGGGTTTGATGGACGGACCACTCAGTGGATAAGGATGGTCACCCTTGAAGTGTTGCAGTCAATGACTTGATGTCCAAGTGGAGACCAGTGACAAGTGGCATTCCTCAGGACTTGGTATTGGGACCAGCCCCATTTAACATCTTTGTTAGTGACATGGACAGTGGGATAGAGTGCACCCTCAGCAAGTTTGTTGACAACACCAAGCTGTGTGGTGCGGAGGAGGGAAGGGATGCCATCCAGAGGGACCTTGACAGGTGGGCCTGTATGAACCTCATCAGTTTCAGCAAGGCCAAGTGTAAGGCCCTGCACATGGGTTGGGGCAATCCCAAGCCCAAATACAGGCTGAGCAGAGAATGAAGATGGAGCAATCCTAAGGAGAAGGGCTTGGGGTTTTAATTGATAAGAAGCTTAACCTGAGCTGGCAGCGTGCACTTGCAGCCCAGAAAGCCAACCAGATCCTGGGCTGCATCAAAAGAAAGGTGGTCAGCAGTCAAGGGAGGTGATTCTACCCCTCTACTCTGCCCTGGTGAGACCCCACCTGGAGTACTGCATCCAGCTCTGGGGCCCCCAACATAAGAAGGACGTGGACTTGTTGGAGGGAGTCCAGAGGAGGGCCCCGAAGATGGCCAAAGGGCCGGAGCACCTCTTTTATGAGGACAGGCTGAGAGAGTTGGGGCTGTTCAGCCTGGAGAAGAGGAGGCTCTGGAGAGACCTTATGGCAGCCTTCCAGTACCTAAAGGGGCCCTACAGAAAAGTTGGAGAGGGACTTTTAACAAGGGCGTGTAGTGATAGGACAAGGGGTAATGGCTTTAAACTGGAAGAGGGTAGATTTAGATTAGATAGAAAGTAGAAATTATTTATCATTTGGTTCTAGACAGGGAGGTCCTAAATGCTGTCATAACATATTTCTTTATGAATGTGGTATTTGATACATGCTGTGTTTGCTGCTGCTGTACAGAGAAGCCTGCTGGTTTTTTGGGAAGAAATTGGTAAACTTTCCTGATCTGAGGACAGAGAGAAGATAATGTGCCACACAGACTGTTACATATGAGGTTTTGATTCAGGAAGAGTAAGGTACCTCCAGAATCTAGATATGAGAGGTATAGAAATCCTGAGAGTCCAGCAAGACACATAAGAAGATTTTATGTCTATTTTGAGTCCTCATGCAACCAAAACTGTATTTGTAGCACTTGTTTTTGTCACAAAGTTTCTGGAGTCTCCTCCTGCTAGCAGTGGAAACCAGCTGATGTCATACTGTGCCTTCCAGGAAATTGAATGGAAAGAATTGATGGAGAAGTGTGCGAGTGAAGAACATCTGAAAATAACATGCATAAACTGCCAGCAAGTACTGAGTCTCTCTAGTTCTTGGCAAAGTGTGTTGACATTCTTGATCCTTCCCACTCCCTTCTCCCCTCACCCAGCTAGAGTCTGAGATTTAGACTGGTGACGGATCCAGCCTTGTACAGCCAGGAAGGGTTTCTGAGGCCTTGGGAAGAGAGAGGAGCAAGCAAAGCTGCACTGGCACAAGAATCAGTGAGCAGCGGGTGTTTCAGGGTCACAAAGTGGACTGTGAAGATAGTCTGTGGAGTAAAAGGCTGCTGATCGGTCAGAAAGACATTCTATTAGTTGTCTTTAGGTCTTCATAACTAAGAATGAAAGTTAGGTTTCTTCAGACAGAGAAAAGTTCAGCCTAAGTGTGGCATTTGTGACTGCTATTCAGACAAAAAGGATGCTTCAAAGTGCTGCATATGTTTATGAATTGACGTGTTTTCAGTAAGTACTAGGGTGTAAATTAATGCAGAGTTTTCTATTATTTAGAGTGGTTTGTGTGCTTCAGATATTATATAAAGATATTGAAGAGAAGGGCAAATACTGCAAAAAAGAAACTGAAGTGTATATACAAATGATGCTGCAAATTATAACAAATGAGAAACCTTTAGAGAGCTTGAGTAAAAGCTTAGGAAGAACTGCTTTGCAGTGAAATGGTTAGATTTTATTTCATTTGGGTTTTTGAACAAAAGTCAGGACATTCCTAAGGTAATGTTCCCACAGCAATGCCAGTGTTTGCCTCTGATGAAGAAAAAGAAATAGTACAAAATATTTTTTTAATGCTTCAGCTCTACATACCCAATATTACATCTCTTGAAGTGTTAATGAAAATTACTTGCTGTTGAAAGTGATTTGAATCAATATTAATTCCTTAAAATACAGTATTGACTCCAGTTCTTTGCAGATATAAATGAGTGTAATTTGAGACTTGCATCCATTTACTTCTGCAAAGGATTTAACTGTGTGCATATTACAAAAAAAAAAAAATTGAGCATATTTTTACTCTTTGGTTTGCAGGTGTGTGGCAATGACAGATTCTGCATGGTAGAGTTCATGGCAAATATTTGTCTAATATAAAACAAGCAAGAGACACATACAAGCTTAAGGTAAATCAGTCTTTCTTAGTTGTGCTTCTTTGAAATGAAATATAAATGTTTATACTTAAACATTTTGCAAATACAGAGTTTCAAGCCTACTGGGAATTTTGTATCAAACTTCATATCCAGTTCGATTCTGATCTTTCAAGATCAGGACACCTCAAAATTATTTTCCCTCTGAAGCTGGTGGTAGATGCTGGAAATGGTCATATGCACTGTGTCCTCTCGTAGTATTTTAGGTGTAATTGTACAGAATAGTGATTGCATTTGACTCTCTTTGTGGGGAGACTTGCAATATGTCTTCTCTGTTCGGTCTTGAATCAGTTCTGTTTTGTGCAATCAAAAGAAAGAAGTGTGTGAGTACCTTGATATCATTATAAAATATTTATTTAAATGCAGAGGTATGCAAACTGTGTCTTTCTAAACACTGCACAGGGATGACTTTTCCCTTTGAGATTTTTTTATCTTGCCTTTGATGACAGGTAAGTGAAAGTGTTAGTACTTGACTCTTGTGACTGAGATGGATGAGGTTGTTAAAGTCCAGCTAGTGTTCTTGATTCTAGATGCAGAGTTAGTGATTGAACTAAGAATACTGTTTCTGTTCACTACACCTCAGTCTTTTACCCAAAAGAAGACAAAACTGTGTGCTACATTTGATAGGTCTTCCTGTGGTGTGTACAGTATCTGTAAAGCAAAACATTTATGTGTGCTTTCTGAATATTTTGGATTTTCATTCAAAAAGTAAATAAAATGTTGTGTTGGTGTGTACCTTCTGTATGTGCAGCTCTTCAGGTATTTTGAGAATCCTGTCATACTGTAATATGGAAGGATATAGCAAGCTTAAATCTTTTGTTGGTGAAATTCTTTGGGTTTTTTATTAACAGACAAATATAGTTTTGTGGAAACTTTTTTTTTTAATTAAGTTATTCACTAGGTTTTCAGCTGAGGTGCGGCTGTAACAATGTGGTGATACTCTCTGATGTCTGTTGAATACATTCTGTGGCTAGTTCTCAAAATACCTTTTCACAAAGAAAAGAAATAAGATTATAAAACTGTACAAATGGAAATTCTTAGGACCAAGTGACTTGTCCAGTGCTATTCAGTACCTTAGTAATAGAACTCATGTCTTCTAAGTCCCAGTCTCATGTTTTCAGCAGTAGACCATAGGATTGTTTTGGCTTCTCAAAGTGTGTCTCCTGACACTTTCATTATGGGTTGTAAGACTAATGATCAGTCTTGGAAATGTTTAAACTGTGATTCCTGACTGGGCTTGGAACAGACATTGCAGATATGGTCTCCATCCCAAATGTAAAGTATTTTATAATGTTCTTGTTACAGTGACTGGAAGCATGGCTTTAAAAATGTGGTTCTCCCTCTGTTTCTTTTTTTGTCTTAATCTGCAGTAGTCTCAAAATATGCACCCCTTCTATTCTTCATTCTGTTCTTCCCATTGTATCTTAAGTTGAATAAACTTGCATTCTGATAGTCGAACATACTGTTGGTAGTTTAATTGGTCTACTTACTAACTGTACAGATTGTCTGCTAACCTGTGTGCATATTAGTACTTGTACTGGCAACACTGAGGAAAACAGTATTTGACAGCTCTGTGAAAATAAAGTGAGCAGGCGTAGTGACTGGGAGCTGTTGCCTTGCATTGAGTAAGTAGTGTCTGGTGCTGAGAGGCTTGGTGTAGAGATTGCAGTAGAGGAAGGGTATTTCTGAGATAAGAAGATATGACTGCTTCCTTGGTAAGGTTTTGGGACTGTAGAAGTTTCCTGTCACTGTCTCTGTTGTCTTTCTGTCTCATGAGTAACATTTACTTGTAGCTAACACACTTTCTGGGGGTTGTGACATGAGCTGTACAGTAATTGAAGCTTCATCTGATTTGTCTAGGCCTCTCAATTTGTGATCTGACTTACCTAGTGTACTTGCTCCCTCACTCTGATGCATTGTCATCTCCCTCCTGCACTTCCTCCAAAGAAATTGTTATTTTTATATTTCCAAGTTTTTATTATTGGCTGTATTGGTACTTAAAAGTGTGTAAATCCACAGTGAGACCAGACTGAGTGTTGATTTATATGAAAGATGGTTGACGCCAGGATATATCTGAGGTTGAGCTATGTGGTCTGTTTTATCTGTTAGACTCTTTTAATCGTCAGTAGTAATCTTGACATCCCACAAACATTAAATCCTAGAAAGTATAATGAGAAATTAGAACTAATTGCTTAGATATGTGCTGACTGTGACAGTAATTTTATTGATCGTAATCCATTAAATGATCCAGTGTTCTCTTACAGATGCTCCTGGGTGCTGGTGAGACTGAAATTTTGTCACTAAGTATCAAAGCAGTATCACTAGAGTTATTAAGCTCATATCCGTTGTCTAGTACTTAGTGGCTAGAGCCACTTGTTTTTGTTACCAACTGCAGTTCTATTTATATTATATTGCATACCAGAAGTTACAATGGTTTGTTCATCAGCGAGAGTGTATTTTGTCACTCTTAGATTTGGCAGGCCTAAATGTTAAATCTTGTACAGCCAGGAAGGGTTTGAACTTTCATTTTTCTACATGGGATTGTCAGATGGGGTCATAGTTCCTCCTAGCTTTGTACAGAAGAAGTTGGAAGTGACATCTGTACTCAAATGGAGGCAACTTCAGGAAAAATCTTCTTTGCAAAAGCTGTGATGAGATGTTCCAGTTTACACCTATTAATTGTTTTGCTGTCCCCACAAAGAACCTACACTCATACAACTGAAAACCGTTCACTATCAGTGTCTAATACTGGACTGATGTGAACCTACAGTTTCCGCAGGAGCTTACTGCCATGTCAGTTACAGAAGTTGCTATGCTACACACATTGCTAGCAGCATGCCAGCTCTATATACCTTGATCTGAGGTATCCAAGTCCTGATTTCTTCTGAGAAGAAATACAGTTGTTAGATTCTTTGGTGTTTGCACCAGGTTTGTCTGACATATAAACTTGGATAAAGTATTTGGTGTATTTGTTCTGCATGCAATTAAATGAACAATACTAAAACCATTTTGTTTTGAGAAACATTTATGATTTAAGAGTGTTCTCCCAGGCTTTCTACAGGTTGTTGTCAAATCTGATGTTTGTTTTTTAAAGTTTTTTATTGTCTTGGATTTTGCCTTTGATTCAGTGAGGTGTATATCTTTTTCCCAAAGGTATCCAAGATTTATGGGTTCCTCTGTCTATGTGAGGTGTACTTTTGGTTTCTTTGAAGACTGTTAAATAGTTACATGTGTGAAGGGAAGATTTTTTTTGTAACATTAAAAAGTTGTTTGCTAGTATGTTCTTAAGCATTTACAAGATCACTTAACTGTGTATTTCGTTTTTTTTTTTTCTGAAAGCTGATTGTCACAGAAATGTAACGTAGCATTTATGACAGCTTCTCTAGGGCTTAAATATCTGGCAAAGATTGGGTTTAAAAGGAGGAAAACAAAAAAAATTGTGTTACATTATGTTTTGAAGCCTGGTCTGTTAGCAGGAATCTGACACCATTTTTTGGCCATAAACTAATATTCTTTAATTAAACTTCGAAAAATCTAAGGGTGAGGGTGAAAGAGGTGTCCTCAGGTAACATTTGCCTGAATCACTAGTATGAGCTTCATAATCCAGAATGTTTTTGTGAAACAGAACAAAAATAAGTATGTAAAGTGTTCACTGACCAATAGTCAGTTTGCAGTAATATTCTAAAAAAAAGATTAATTCATGATTTTGAAAATACACATTTCAGATAACTGAGTTCTGTTTCTCAGGATTCATGGATTGGTTTTTATTGTTCTTAACTAGTATTATATGAAAATTATTTTTTGTTGTTCACTTTATGATTCTGTGTTCATTTAGAGAGTGTAATATTTTATTGAATCAATTGAACAAATTAGGAAGAAATTAGAATGATTGAAAATTGCTACAAAATAGGGGTTAAAAAAAATTCTCAAGAGGTCTTCCTCTGGAAAAGAGGGCATAAGTACATGTGACAAATACCCAAGTATGTTATAAGACAAGTTAGAAAAGGATATGGATCACTTATTCACACTCCTCAAATAATATAGAACAAATGTTATGAAGGGGCCTGCAAAGCAGTGAAAATGTGAGAGCTCAGATAGCCTTGTCTAATTCTTCTTGCAGATGGATGCAGTTTTTGGTTTGGTACCTATAGATAAGTTAAACAGGTTTAGACTTTCTGTAAAATACTGCTAGACTACTAGGAGTGTTGTTCTGCAATATAACCTCAGAGGAAGCAGAGAAGAAATTCTTAAAAAAAAAAAAAAAATCCCAAGTTTGTATTTAAATATATGTTAGCTTGTGTTGTGGGTCAGTTACTGAATCTGGAAAAAGAGAGAACTCTGAATCACAGAGCAGCGTCATCTGCTTATGAGATGCTAGTACAGAGAGTCTGTAAGGTTCCTGGTTGATGAGTTGCTTTAAGATGTAGAGACGTTTTTTCCTTGTATTCGTGTTTCTTTGTGTTCCCTTATACAGGACTTTTCAATACAATTCCATCTATGCTCTCTTACTTTAGAGTTACTATCTGCAGGTTTGTTGTCATCTGTTAGTGCTTCTGCTGTCAAAATAATTTAATATAGGAGTTTAGGATTGTGAGTACTGCTGTTGGTAACTCTGGTTCTGTCATGAGAGCCAAAAAGCCAGACAGGTAGTATAAGTCCACTGAATGTTACTAGGAAGCTACAAGACTTCTGTTTTCAGCCATGTTGTGTTTGCAGTCCTTTCTTTTGCACCCTTTTATTTATTCTCTGTATTTTTGAAATGTGCAACTTCATTTTTGGGTGTAATGAGCGTTGTTACCACCTCATGATGACTTCTGTTATTAGAAATATGCTTTACTTTAGCAGTCCTCAGTGTTTTTCAAGATAGAGTTCATGTTGTAATGATTGTTATTATCTGATTTTGACTCTAGAGTACTCAATGTCTGGTTTTTTCCTTATCTTTTAGAGTGAAGACTGGAACAGCTAGAGGGAGGTGCGTAGCTGCAGGTATGAACCAACTACAGTTTGTGTCCCTCAGTTGCATGTTGGAGCTTCCTTTCAAAGGTTTAGAGAGAAATTGTTTTTACTTTCAGTCACAAAAGCGGACGTTTTCCACTGTAGTGGGCGGTACTCTCTGAACCTTAAACGCTTCAAAGTTTCCTGCCTTTGTACTACTAAAGGGGGTTGGTAGTGTTAACAACTTAGAACTCCAAGTACCAAGTCAGTAGTCTTCTTTAGCTCCACCTGTAATTTAGTAATTTTAGAAACGTAACTAACTACACAGTAGTTATGCATATCTTCATAGTAATTTATTGACCAGAACAAATCTAAAGTACTCTGCAGTACATGTTGTCGTAGTTCAGCCCCAACGGGGACCAGACTACGCAGTCTCTCTCTCACTCCCCCCACTCTCCGAGAGAATAGGAGGAGATTTGACAAACAAAAGAAAACCAGGAAAAAAAAAACCAAACACGCGGGTTGAGATTGAACAAAAAGTAAATTTAACAGTAATGACAGAAGAAAACAAGAGAGTGATGGAACACAAATACAGTATAATAGCTCACAACAGATCTCCACATCCAGTCTCTTCCAACTAGCAGGGCCTCCCTTCAGCACCCTCCTCACTTATATACTGAGCATGATGTCAGATGGGATGGAATAGCCCTTTGGCTAATTTGGGTAAATTAACCCCAGCTGTTAGCTAATTAGTTAACTATCCCAGCCATAGGGGCTACCAGCTTCAGTTCTCCACCCAGCTCAGGTAAATATTAACTCTATCCTGGCCAGAACCAGGACAACATGAAACCCCAAAGGTGGGTATTAGTGGAACAACTAACTCCCTGTGGGCTGAGACAAATTTGATTGTGTGCAGCAGAATGGGAACCTAAGTCTAGTGTGAAAATGCTTGTAGCCAAATGCGAAGATCTTCTGGTGCAGTTTCTTAATGCCTGAAGTCCAGTAAGGGTGTAGTTTCCTGAGACAATGGAGACAATTCACTCTTCCTCTCTTATTCAGTTTTCAACGAAGTAGTCCTGTGTCCTTTGGTAATCCTTCGTTCTTGTGGTAGTTGGACTTTGTGGTAGACAGAATTAACTAATTCTCATTTGTACTATTAGTAGAAGCAATTTGATATTCAAGGACTCCTCAAAATGGCTTGCACAGCTGTTCTGATGGCTGCAAAGAACAACAGAACTTCAGACTTGATGCTGTGTTTAGTCCAAAAGGTGTCTTGAAAATTAACAGGGGAAGAAGAGAAAGCGTGTGTCATACTTCAGAAAGATTTTTACAGGTCTGACTGCTATTCTAAGACATTTCAATGAGGAGGAATTTTAAAATAATTTAATAATATGAAGTTGGTTTCTTTGAGTTAAGATTACATGTTACATTTCTTAAGTAAAAAAAACAAACCAAACTCTGACCAGTTCTTACTTTAAGGTTTTAGTTGACACATGCACAAAGTATATTGCTTGCAATAAAGCTTAGTTAAAGGCTAAGCTTTTGATTCACTGTAGTTCTTGTGTCGGGTAATACAAAGATTGTTGTACGTGGTATTGTCCTGGAATTGTATAGCTGGTTCTGTAGTTTCCCCTGGGTCCAGTATGCAACCACACAGCAATTCTCTGTGTAATGTGGTTGCTTTGCCCATTGTAGTCCTTTGTGGCATGTTTGGCTTGAGGACAAGCAGACTGTTCAGAGATTTCCAGCTCCTTAGCAGAATAACTTCTGGCTCTGTTTTAGTGGCAGAAAACTAACCTAAAATGTGTAGCTGATTCTTTAAAAATGTCTCTAGCAAATATTCCAGAGATGACAAAATGTTTGTTTCAATCAATAAACAAAAAGAGAGGAGAGGAAACCCTCCCCCGCCCCCAAACCTTGCTACTGCCTTAAATGTTCCATCTTGTCTCCTTTTAGTAGTTCTCTGTGCTTTTGCAGGATAGAAATGCATGTCCTCACTTCTTACACTTGTTTCCTGCCTTGTCTCCTGTTCTGTGTCATACTGCTGCCTTTATTTCCTCTTACTATTGTTGTGACCAAGCCGCTCTTCCTACTTTCTCAATATTTTTTTTTTTCTGTCTACAGAGCCAAAGCATCTATAGGTCTTTCAGATCTCTCTTAGGTACTTAGGATTTCCATTGTTTGTCTCTTGCAAAATATAAGCATTGTTGTGTTCTAGCACTGTGGTGATAAAAACTCAAAATGCTTCCCAAACTATGTCTGCTGGAATGTTGGCAGATGTTTAAAAAAATAACACTTTTTAACTGATTTTTTTTTTTTCTTTGCATGCATTCCTGTAGAGCTTAAGAAGTACCAAAATACTCATTTCCCATCTAGTTACAAAAAAGAAAAACACCCACAACCAACAGATAAGAATAAAAGGATTAAATCTTTTAAAGCTTTTGGTGGTGGTGGTTTTAACATTTATATGTTTTCACAGAATGAGGGCAAGAAACCTGTACGCTTCTGCTTTAAAAGCAATTGCCCTGGGATTAATACATCAATGCTTCTTCCTCATATCAATTATTAATTGTAAAATGTTTTGCAAAGAGGGATAAACATGTGTTGATTACTCCATGTCTATGATTTGCCAAAATCAATTATTCTAGGGAGCCTGCATTAAGGCTTGTTATCTGTTCTACAAGTATGGATGCTCTAATAGGTTGTGGTGCATTAATTGCTCCAAATTCATGATTTGGTCTTTTGATGACTTATTCATCTGCTGATTTCCTTTATGTCTAGGAACACTCATACAGTGTCTTCTCAGTCAGGCCTTTGCTATCTTCTTTGCATCACAGTAAGTTTTACAGTGTTGTGGGGTTTTTTGGTTGGTGGGTTTTTTTTGGTTTTTTTTTTGTTTTTTTTTTTAAGTCACTACTACTACCAAGAGATAGCCGGTAATGTGGATTTTTGTCTCCCTCTCTATTCCCTTAGTCTGAAAAAATGGTGAAATATGCAAGATAAAGAAACAAAATTTAGCTTGTTTTTGCTGTTACATTAAGGTCAAAGATGTTTCTATCAGAGCATTAATAGTTTCTTGGACTTTACCGTTTGTACTTCCAGCAAAATGATGACTTAAAGTCACTGGCCTGTCTAAAGACCTAGTGTTCTAGACTGCTTTGCTGGTGCCCTTTGAAGTGCCTTTACGCTAATGTGTGCAGCATGGGGAACAAACAGGAGGAACTAGGTGTCTTTGTGCAGTCTGTGCTCTAATCTAGAAGTGTTTTGATTAGTAGAAATAATAGGTAGCTGTTACAGAGAGCTCAGTTGGATTTTTATTGGCCTGTTTTTGAAAGAGACCATGCACAAACCTTATATTGTCATTCCTTCCTGAAGACTTTCGAATCCACTGTTCATATTCAAATAATATGCCAGAACAGTAAATGTGTTAAGGAATTACATTCCTAGCCTAAATGAGGGGGAGGTCCAAACAGAACATTCAGCTCTTGCCTTTTGCCCATTGGTGTGCAAGTAGCTCTGAACTAGTCTGACTATTGGCAATGGTCTGCACAGCTAAACAGGTAAAAAACATTGAAGGATTGTTATCTCAGTTGCCACAGAGAAGCATCAGCTTTTGTGGTTTTAATCCAAACAATGTCTTCCGTGTCTATTTTCACGTAAAGATTTTGCACTGTATGTGTTGATTTAGAAAGGTAAAAAGTTGTGACTAAGGAACTTGAGAACTACCACACTGGAGACAAGTCTAGTTTGTGGTTTCCTTCTGATAATGCCTAGTACTGTGTGCATTAGACAAATGGGTCTAAAATCTTAATAATTATTGATTAGTCTGTGTTTAAAGGTAAGGTTACTTAGTTATTCCTTCCTAATGCTAGCTATATGTATTTTGACACATATAGCCTATAGATTATCTGTTTAAAAAAAAAAACAAAACAAAACTGTTGGGATTTATATATATATGCAGTAAATAGAAGTGGAAAAATATATCCCTGCAAGCATCCAGTTGTGCTCAAACCCTATGAGGCTTTGACAGGATTACAAAAGTCACCACCACTAAATATTTATATTAACTATGAATTTAGTAAGAAGTATTCCCTCTTACCAGTTTCAAATTTGCATTTGCCAGTGTCCTGCTTTAGTCATATGAACACAGGAAACTACAACTGCTTTGTGAATTGTGTGGCAGTAGATCCTGTTTCAAGTGAATGTTGCATAGCAGTAAGAAGGCAGGAAGAACAGAAGTAGAACTTTCAAAAGAAGCATATGTATTTGAGGAAGCCCATAGACAATTTAAGAGAAAATGTACATGTATGTGTTTCTTGTCTATCTTTTTATAAGCTCCACTGTTTAGAATTCATTAGAATAACAAACTTGATTGCTTCAGTGCAAATTTTTTTCTCCTTTTCCAGAAAAATAACCTGATTCCCTCATTTTAGAAAATAAATTTTGTATAGCTTATTTTGAATAATTTGTCTTCACTATCAAAGAAAAGCATAAGTTTAGCTCTCATTTTATTTTTCCCTTTCTAAGAGTGCTTAGGCAGAGAAAACATCATCCTGTAAGCCAGAGGGATACACGGCTTGCTGCTTCATCTGCTGGCAGAGAGCTGGAAGTCCTGGGGATTCTTGGTCAGACAAAATTTGAGAATTCATTCCTTTTGAGCTTTCACAGAATTTATTGGAGTAGAAGCTACAGGTGAGCAGGACTTTGTTCACAAGCCAGAGAAGTGGGTCAAGAATGTATTGATTTACTGCAGATATTTTTTTTTTCCAGACATATTCTGAAGAAGAGGGGGAAGCAAGCTGTTTTTTAGAGTAAAATTTACTTACTGGATTTGTGAAAATCCATCTAGGTCTGGAGAGTATGGAGGAATTAAATGCTCTCAGATAAATGCATAAGAGAGGGTACTGTGAAATTTCACTATTTCTGAAATAAAAGTAGTTGTCATCCCCTCCTATCCCTTTTTCTCCACCTGGGAGCTTCTACAAAAATTTCATAAATATAAAATTTTTTTTTTTGTTAATTTAATCTGAACTGTAGGCAGCCCAAATGCTGTCATGCATCATGTATTTTGATGGTAAGTTCAACGTTCTGAATGTGTCAGATTTGTGTACCCACAGTGCATAACTGTCACAGAGATTGGCAGAGGAAGAAACTGCAGTTTTGGCAACTAGGTAAGGAGCTTTTTGTACCCAGTGAGGCATGGGGAGGCAGTTTGGATTTCAACATAGAAAAAATTCGGACCACATGCTTACATGATCAACAATGAAACAACAAAATATTGACAAGTAGTTACTGTATTTTGATGCATGTAACCTAGGGGTTATCTGTTAAAAAACAAAACTGCAATTCAGCAACACTGCAGGGATCTGGATATGCACGGATAATACAAGGGGAAGTTTATTCTAGGACCTGTCTCCTTCAAAGCTTCACAGCGTCTGATTTCCCCATAGCCTGCATCCTTTCCCATAGTTTGCTTTCACCATCCCAGTAGTCCATCAGGTTCAGATTTGTATATGTGTGAGGTTCACAGTGTATAAAATAAAAGATGGTGCTTATCTTTAGCTTTCAGAGTTAATTGCTCATTGAAATGAACAAGGCTTTCTTAGGAAAGAAAACACGACACAGGCTTTTTTGTTTGTGGGGTGATTTTTTTTTTTTTTTTTTTTTTTAGGTTTTGTGCCCCAGGATGTGATGTAATTCTGTAAACTTAAAAGTTTTGCTTTTATTTTTATACTTTGAAATCTCTGAGGAGCATATATAGTGATATACTCTGCAGCATAATCTTCAGAATTGTAAAAAAAGTGAGATTTAATCTGTAGTATGTAGAAGTTTTTAATGTTCGTATTGTCACATTAGCACCACATTTATATGTGTAGCTGCAGTCCACAGAGCTTGGCATTTCAGACATTGTTTCTATTATCCTTTCAATAGAAACAGTCAAAGAATGGATCTGGAAGCCAGCAGGAATTTGACATCTGAGCAAAAAATAAGTATGTTTAGCTCTCTTCTTTCTTTCTTTGTGAGCAATGGCTAGGATAACTTTTGTTTTTTATAATTCCAGAGGAACACTACTTCCTTATATAATTCTTCTTATTTCTATGTAGTAGCAAAATACCATCTTTTTCCACTTTTGGGTATTTTCACAAGTGAAGTCTGTAAGTCTCTTCATTTCACTAGCTTGATGCCTTCAACTTAATAGTGTCAAAACAAACCTCTTCGTACGCCAGTGCTTTGTCACTGAAGTTACCATAATTACTGCAGAGGTATGGTACCCTGAGGGGCTGACTCTTGGCTAACATATATTCAGATATTTATTCACAGTTCTAGTATGGAATCTTCCTTTCCTCCAAATTGTACATAACAGCATGTGAAACATTTTTGACACTATTCATTAAATGAAATGAGCACATCACAGGAGAAATTACAGAGCAAGTATAACAAGAATTAATACGTAGCAGGATAGTTACACAAAACTAATATTTTGATTATCAAAGCCAGTAGACTGAATTTGACATGGTGTAGAACAGTATGACAGTGCCTGTAACTTGTTGCAGTTTTGTCTTAATGGAACAAGAAGATATTACTTCAGTTTTGAGGAGCAGAGAAATGAGGGAAAGGGTGAGTGTAGAATCAAATCATAATGACTTAGTGATTTTCCTCAGTAAACTAATCATTCTCGATAACCTTTTTAAAAGCCATTTTCTAGAGTATCTGTTGCTGGCATCATCTTTCATTGAACATACAGTGAGCATGCCTGCCTGCTAGGGTATTTTACTGGCTGCTTAAAAAAGCTAAAGATGACTGGAAGACCAGAAGGAATGAATGTTACAGGCATTGACAGACAAGGAAGAAGTGATCGCAGCTGCCCCAGCATGCATTTCTGGGCACTCTTAAGAGTTTATTTTGTGGTTGTATCAACCATAGATGTAAGGCTTATCTGAGTTCATGTTGGACTTGAATTAGTGATTCCACCCTCATGAACTGTTCAAATGCACCCAGCTGCCTCTGCAGCACTCATTCTCTGCAATGAAATATTTCTATATCTCCCAATGCAGCTAGGAATATCCATATTATCTCCCGATTAGTTTGAGTATTGGAGATTTAACAAGAGATCTATATTGTGTGTATAAATACACCTCACAGTTCCTTGATCAACATCTTATTCCTGTTCTAATGATGAAGCAGCTGAGGTGTTCTGATCAGTGTTTTTGAAGACTGTAAAACAGTTTTCAACAGATTACTGTGGTTTTCTCTTTCTTTATCATCTGTAGGCTCTGTGTATCTCTGGATTTATAGATGCATGATGGGCAAAGTGATGTTTCCAGAACAGTATATGTTGTGCTCCTATAAAAGGACTAGGTTTTGCTGTTCTGTGGTAGGTAAGGAATTTTTGAGTAATCAAATCTTCTTAGCTTTGATATTTTGGGCAGATTCAGAGAAGCATTTTAGTTGGCGTTTTTCTCCCTAGAAGTTAGAATCATGTCAAAAATAGCGCACAAGGTGAAGAGAGTGAGATTAGTCATTAGAAGTGTTTATGGTGAAGGAACCCCTTGACTTCACACCTTAATATTGGTGATATGGGAAATGTCAGTCTGAACCTCAAGGCCTTGGACTGCCATTTTGGGAGGCAAGTAGTTAGTTGGGGGTGGAAAGACTGGAGTTTGTATTCTTTCTGCTCTGTTACCCATTGCTATCTTCATGGATCTGACACTCTGTTTATCTGACAGTGCACTCAGTACTGCTTCGCCAGGGAAAATTGCACAAAACAAGCCCAGTGCATCAGCATTTTCATTGTGTATTAAGCTGAGCCTCCCTTCACATGGTCACATCCCCTTTTTAATCTGGGATTCCATGTCCCTTTCCCAGTCCAGCCTGTTTCTGTGGTGTCTATTGCTGGTCTCCGAGCTTCTGTTTCTGTGGTTTGGGTGGTTTTTGTGTGACTGAGTGTTAAGACCTGCAGGACTTTTGGAAGTGGCGTTGTTTGGGGGTTAGGCAATACACTGATTTAGTGTTAGTAGTTTGTCACAGACTGAGGTGATGGCTGCGTTCAAGTTGGATTTCCTCCCAGAGATGATGGTGGACCATTGCTCCTTGAATGCTAGCCCTGTGTAAGTATTTTGTCTCCATGTCTAAGTTTATATCTAAAGTGATAGTTGGAATTGCTGGCTCTGAAGCCTCTTCTGTCTGGTGAACTCCCCTTGAAGGGGGGAAAAAGAGAGACAGGAGAAGAAGAATCCTAGTGGGCGTTGACAATTGATGTTGGATTCTGGATAGGGGGAAAGGTGGTCAGATAGTTTTGGGGATGAGGGCTAATGAGGAATAAAGCTATTTGACAGTACTCTTTATATTATGCTACAGGTGCTGATATAAAATCAATTGTTTAAATCAGTTGCTTGGAGAACGGTTTCTATTCTTCCCTCTTAATGACTCCAGACTATACCTTTTAATTAGGAGTGAAAGATTCCTTGAATACTGTGGAGGTCACGTTAAGAGTTGCCCAGTTACGAGGAGCCATGCTGTGTTCTTGAAGCTACCCATGGCATAGAAGGCAGGGCTGAAAATTATTATTGGAGGACGGTGAATGATTTCCAGTTGTTCTCATTTAGAATGAAAAGAGGTAGTTTACATCTTTGTAAAAGGTGGTGTTTGCCTTAGCTATTTGAAGAGGTGCAGACCATTTCTGAGTGGAAAGGTAGAGAGGAGTGAAAGTATTAATGATGATTCCCTTCCCTTCTAGTAAGAAGCTTTGTTGTTTCTTAGGTCTGTTCATACAGCTACAAAATTATGAGCTTCCCTGGCATCAGTTTTTCCTTAAGCTCTGAACAGCAGTGTATTGAGGGGAAAAATTAACTAAAGATTATCTGGTTTGGATTTTTTTTTTTTTTTTAATTATATTCAGTGGGGAATATGATTGCAGATGGACAGGGAGAGGAACATTGTTTACTGTAATGTGCAGTTAATAAGCCATTCAAAAACTATCTTTAAAGGAAAAAAATGGAGATTAAGAGAGCTGACTACTCTGGAAGAAGGCCACCTGTGTTCTTTAACAGAGAGTTTAGGGGCAGGGGGAATCATTGTATAGTTACTATTCAACTCTTCGTGTCCTTTCTAGATTATGCTGGGGTTGGTCAGCAACTTTAACCTAGTAATCACTGTAGCTACAATAGGATGTCATTCCTGTCCGTCTCCTACAGAGATAGGGCCTGTGGTGTACCAGGCTGTGACTGCCGATAACAAGACCTCACATGCATTTGCCAAGCAACAAGGAGTCAAGGCAGAAAGCAGTGTATGACTGTCAGCTAGCTGAGTGGAGTGTAACACCGTTTTATCAATAGGCCGTAAACTGTTCGTATGGCTAGATGTAAAGCCTTGAAGCCTATTATAGATTCCAATACTCAAAACTTCTGTGTTGTTGTAGTCTAAGAAGTTATTTCTTTTTCTGTGTTAACAACACGCCATTACTCAACTTGATTCAGTCTGTTACTAATTAGATTGTCCAATCCCAACCTGTTCCTGTACAACTGAAGCCTATTTTTCTTCCAAATACTATTGAAAGCTCCCTAGTTTCACAAAGAGGTATTGCGTTATAAACTTTTAATGAAACTGCTCATCTGTTCAGTTGTACCCGTTTCTCTGTTTTAAGATTGATCTTCATGCTGGGAAGCACTTCCAGATAGTCGCATTTAAAAGCACTGAAAAAAATAGTTATCCTCTCATTTTCAGTGGTTACTGATAACTTCAATAGTATGAGTTTAGGTTCTTTCCTGTTCTGGTTTCTTTTTCTGTAAAATTTTATATGGTTGAACTAGTGATATTTTTCAGGCCTCTCAAAAGATTTATGTCCTAAATCACAGATGTTGACTACTTTGTAGGAACAAACATTAAGAGAAGTTTTAAACAGCTGTGTAGAATGTGTTTGATTTCCAAGTACACAGCTTGCCAATGAATGTGAATGATGTTTTTGAATATTGAGGAATATGCAGGACAAGGAATGTGCAAGAATCTGTCTTTATGTGTTTCTTTTAATCTTATAAATTTATATATGTGTAGAAGTGTGTGTGTATATATATATATTTATCTCACTGTAAGCATACTTCTTTTAGCTGCAATATTATCTAGAATCTATGAAAAGATATAAACCAGAAATTCCTTCTTGTTTTTCGTAGTTCAAAGAAAATGAATGGCACACTGGATCACCCAGACCAACCTGATCTAGATGCTATCAAGATGTTTGTGGGTCAGGTCCCACGGAGCTGGTGTGAGAAGGATCTAAGAGAACTTTTTGAACAGTATGGTGCTGTCTATGAAATCAATGTCTTGAGGGACAGGAGCCAAAACCCTCCTCAAAGCAAAGGTGAGAACTTCTGTACTTCTCATGTGAAACTTGGGATCTCAGTTGCTTTCACATAGTTAACTTTGCTTATTCAGACATTTCTATGTGTTGGAGCTCTGTGTGACCAGGTGTGTGTGCAAGCCCAGGCTTTATAGTCTTTAAGTGTATGTGTCTAATTATACTTGGACTGTAAGCCAGTCATGAACTTGGCTGAGGAAAACAGTTTTTTTGGGTTTGGGGTTTTTTTTTGTTTGTTTTTTTTTTTCTTTTTTTTTTTTTTTTTGGTTGGTTGGTTGGTTTTTTTTTTTTAGATCTCAGAAGTGATGGGGATGCTTGAAGAGTGTGGATTATAATTGCTAAGCAGAATATCAAATTAATATTTTGCTGCTCCATAGCATCATTGTGGTGTTATGATATGATCAAAATGTTGCTGGAAGCATCACAGTTCCAGATAAAATAAAAAATTGAGGTCTTAGTCATTTGTGTACATTAAATCCTAACTAAATGCTGTACCTGGATTTGCAGTTCAGTTATATGCAATATCTTATTTCCTGTGCAAATAGATAAGTTTTTGGTACTAGCAAATGATTTTTGAGTTTTATAATGGAAGTAGCCAACAATTACTTGGTACATGTATCTAAATGTTTGGTTTAATGGTGTATTGGTGATGTTTGGTCAGTTCTGAATATATCCTATTTTATTAGAAATCTTTCTTAAACAGTCACAATCAGTAGTACCTACCTATTTCAATCAGGTACCTACCTATTTCAGTTTCAGGTCTAACCTCTTCTACTTGTCATACATCTTGTATTGGAAGGATAGGAGTGGGACGTGCAATTTTTGTAGAGCACTTCACAATTCATAGTGTATTTTCTTGACCAGCATTTTCTTTCAATTGCAGGGTGCTGTTTTGTTACGTTTTATACCCGTAAAGCTGCACTAGAAGCACAGAATGCTCTTCACAACATGAAGATCCTCCCAGGGGTAAGAGAAGAGCCATGCTTTCTTCACAACTCTATCTTGTTTTTCTGAGCTCTGGCACCACTGGTGTGTAAACATATGTTACCTTGCCCTCAAATAATGTTTTAAAAGAACTATTCAAAAGAGCAATGTCATCAGATTTGTATGATAACAAATCTTAAGGGAATTTTGGAGCATTTGGGAGAATAATATGGTAGTGAGGTGAGTGGAAATAGCTCCTATGACGCTCTCAAAGGAGGAATGATGGCATATCATTAGGAAAGCTTTTTTTCTTCTAGAAATGTATGTATTGTTACATATGCACTTCTATAGACGCAATTTAGGCTACCGTTTCTTTCTTCCACAATTCTTTGGGATGTCTTTCATGTAATATAAAGTGAATGCATCTAGGATTAAATACTCTTTTTACATTTCAGATGCACCATCCTATCCAGATGAAACCAGCTGACAGTGAAAAAAGTAATGGTAAGCTTTACTAAAGTCTGAGTTTGGTGGCATTATTTGTGCTAATAGGGAGGGAAGCTTGAGGATTTTTCTTTTGTTGAAAAGCTTCTGATGAAGTCTTCTTGAATTGGAGACCTGATTTTTTTTAAAGAAAAAAAAAAGTGTTTTCTGTACAGTAGGTAGCATAAGTGATGTCTCTAAAATTGCATGACTCGGTATCTCCCACTGCTGCTGCTTATGCTAGAGCTATGTTGTCAGTTAGGGAAACATCCAGTGAGTTCTTCTTTGTTCTAAGGTGGTTTAAATCTTTGTTGGGGACGTGGACAGTGGGATTGAGTGCACCCTCAGCAAATTTCCAGATGACACCAAGCTGAATGCTGTGCTTCCCTAGAGGGAAGCAATGCCATCCAGAGGGACCTTGGCAGGCTTGAGAGGTGGGCCCTTGTGAACCTCATAAAGTGCAACAAGGCCAGATGCAAGGTACCACACCTGTGTCAAGGCAATCCCAAACACGGATACAGGCTATGCAATGAGTGGATTGAGACCAGCCCCGTGGAGAAGGGCTTTGGGGTATTGGTGAATGAAAAACTGAATATAAGGCAGCATTGTGTGCTTGCAGCCCAGAAAACCAACTGCATCCTGGGCTGCATCAAAAGAAGGGCTAACAGGTCAAGGGAGGTGATTCTACCCATCTGCTCTGCTCTCTTGGGACCCCACCTGGAGTACTGTGTCCAGTTCTGGAGCCCCCAGCACAAGAAGGACATGGACCTGTTGGAGTAGGTCCAGAGGTGGGCCACGAAGATGATCAGAGGGCTGGAGCACCTCTGCTGTGAGGACAGGCTGAGAGAGTTGGGGCTGTTCAGCCTGGAGAAGAGAAGGCTCCAGGGAGACCTTATAGCGGCCTTCCAGTACCTAAAGGGGGCCTACAGGAAAGATGGGGAGAGATTCTCTATCAGGGAGTGTAGTGATAGGACGAGGGGAAGCAGTTTTAAAGTGAAAGAGGGTAGATATTAGGAAGAAATTATTTACTGTGAGGGTGGTGAGACACTGGAACAGAGAACTGCCCAGAGAGGTGGTGGATACCCCCTACCTGGAAGTGTTCAAGGCCAGATTGGATGGGGCTTTGAGCAACCTAACGTAGTGGAAGGTGTTCCTGCCTGTGGCGGGGGTTTGGAACTAGGTGATCTCTAAGGTCTTTTCCAACCCAAACTATTCTATGATTCTGTGAAATCTAGAAATGCTTTTTCAAGGGCCTAATCAAGTTGAAGCAAGGCCTGTTACAGCTAGAATGGAAGTCAAAACTACTTATATTATACAAAGGAGATGGAGAATTCATAACAGTTCAGTAGAGAAGAAGCTGTGAATATTTCTGCACATCGGCCGTTTCAGATGGATTAAGATATTTGGCATCTGCCATTGGTAAATGATAACTTATTCATGTATTTCCATGATGAGTTTATATACATACATGAGTTTATGTACATACAAACATGCTCAAATGTGTGTGTGTCTATATATATATTGCTGCAAGGTAAGCAAAGAAAGTGTTTAACATCTTGTAGTTTCAGCCTTTCTAGGCTCGGCTGAATTTTTTTTTTTCATTTGTCATAGTTACTATAAGATTAGCATTGCATCAGAGAGAAGATAGTCTTGATTGCAGAAAGCGTACATATTAAGGTAATTGAAAACAGAAGATGGGATATACGGGTAACATAATAGAGAGTAATTCCATCTGCACATTCCTCTGTGTATACAGAATATGTTTCTGTGTAAGTATATCTAGAAAGGAATAATTCTTTTGAAGTATTGTTGGGAGGAGAACAGATTAGGTTCTCTAAACTAAAAATTATCTTGCATTATACACACACACACAGATATCCCGGGAAAATAATGGGAAGAGGAAAAAAGGATTAATGGAATTTTAGAGTGATGGTTCTGAGGCTATTATATAATTATATGAGTTTTACTAAAAGGTGTAGGTGAAAATGAAATAAGAAAGCATCAGTTAAAGTATTTTAACTTGCCATTAATAAAAGGGATTCTGGATCTCTTGAAGTAAAATGGCCTGCAAATAGAGTTTGAAAGCAGCTTTCTGCTCTAAGAGTTGAAGGTGAACTGAGTACATCACTAAGATTTAATAGTCAAAGTCATGTCAGCTGGAATAGTTTGGAATTTTCCTCTTCAACACCATAGAAGACACAAATAAGTTGATTTTCCCTCACTATGGCACTAAATAGGAGAAGATTTTCTCTCTTGAATCTTCAAATTGTGCTACAGCCTTCATCATTATTATATTTTATACTGTCCTGAATGTTGTAATTGCAAACTGTTTTATATTGCCAAATTATATTCTGCATAATTTGCTTCATCCTTTAAAAGCAAGTATTTCAGAGGTGATTAGCATCTTTTAATAAATAAAACGAGAGGTATAAAGTTTTGGTCTGGATTCAAATTTACCCCACTCTCTTAAGTAATCTTCAAGTGGCATTAGTAACCACTAACTGAAAAGTTAAGAGAAATGTCTTTCTGGACCATTTCTTTTAAAATAGTCTCTGCACTGAAAGGTATTCTTTAACTCTAATGTATCTAGTAGCATCGGCATTTAGAGGCAAAATACAGTAGCACACAGTTCACCATTCTGGTTTGAGGTGTTATTTTCATGCTTTTCGTACAGATCAGAATGGACTAATCTGAAACACAACTAAAACTGTTCTGTTTTTAGCCACTGCTGTTGCTTCTGCTGTTGAGGCAGAAGCGTGAGGAAATCAGCAGATCTAAATTTAAGTGATGGGCATGATAAAGAGGATCGAAAGAAGCTTTCTGCAGCTCACTTGCTTAGATACAGTTAGGTATGTTGGTAATATAAAGACAGAAGAGACAGAGGAGAGGGGATGAAAATAGTCCAATAAAATACGTACAAGTGTTCTCTCTTACTCACCAGGAACTGAGTGTAGGAGTTACAGGGAAGTGCTGAATCTGATATATCTTTTTCCTTTTCTTACATTCTTGCAGTTCACAGGCTTGCAAGGAAGAAATGGTCAGCAAAATGTAAACATAAAACAGGCATCCTTCAGGTTCATTGAGATCTATTATATGCACCCTCTTAAACAGAAGAGATTCCATTACTGAGAATCTGTTTCTGACAAGCCCCTACCCTAAATACAAGGGAAACAACTGCAGTTGATGGAGAAGACTTGACAAAATAAGATCTAGCAAGCAAATATTTGCTGGTAATACTCTTGTCCTTTGATTTCTTAGCAGTAGAAGATAGGAAGTTGTTTATTGGAATGATATCCAAGAAGTGCAATGAAAATGATATCCGAGTGATGTTCTCCCCCTTTGGGCAGATTGAAGAATGCAGGATATTGCGGGGCCCAGATGGGCTGAGCCGAGGTAAGCAGGGAGCTTCTCTAAGTTTGAAGTTCTCCGCTGGATGCTGCCTTTTGCTACTCAAGGTGGCATTTCAGCTCTTTCTCTGACCCCACCTCCCACTATCCCACCGGAGGCATTTTCATTTCTTTATTCAGCCTAGTAATTGTGGATGTAGTGAATGACTTGGCTCCTTTTTGTTTTGGTTTTTTTTTTTTCCCCAGGTTGTGCATTTGTGACTTTTACAACAAGAGCCATGGCACAAACAGCAATCAAAGCAATGCACCAAGCACAAACCATGGAGGTAAAACAAGTTAGTGGGTTTCAGGAGGTGATGTAATTTGTCAGGCAGTCACTAAGGAGTTTGGAGGATTAGAGAGCGGAGAGAAGGATAAGTGCAGTGTGTGTTTCTTCACAAATACTACTCCTGGACCATTGTATTTGTTCTGCTCCTATTTTTAGAGCTCGGGATAGAA
Organism: Chlamydotis macqueenii; assembly: GCF_036417535.1. NCBI lineage: Eukaryota > Metazoa > Chordata > Aves > Otidiformes > Otididae > Chlamydotis > Chlamydotis macqueenii. The sequence continues at coordinate 44,405,930 of NC_141560.1, read as the reverse complement.
AATTCATCTGCTGAGAAAATACCAGAGTTACAAAGAAGTAAAAGCAAATGAGATTTTGAACCTTTAATGAAATGTGCTGTTTGAATATATGTATGTATGGGGAGGGAAATGCTTCCAATAACTGGGTCTTAATGCAGTATTTTTGTGACTGCTGGGGATAGTAAGTATGTAATTGTTTGAATTGCTATTTGCAGGGTTGCTCTTCTCCCATTGTGGTAAAATTTGCAGACACGCAGAAGGACAAAGAGCAGAAACGAATTGCTCAGCAGCTCCAACAACAAATGCAACAGATCAGTGCTGCCTCAGTATGGGGAAACCTGGCTGGTCTCAACGCACTTGGACCCCAGTACTTAGCAGTGAGTTTCTGATTTGGGTTCTTCTCATCTCTTTAGGGATTACAGTGTCTGACTGTCTTGTAGTGTTTAATGTGTTCATTTTTAGAAGATTCCTGATAGATAGAAGCAGGGTTCTTAATCCCCATTTTGTGGATGAGAAGGCTTGAAATTAAGTTTTGTGCTAACAGCTAATCAGGATTTCAACCCCAGTCACTGTAGCCCTGACTACTGAAACTTTTTTTTCCTGTCTTTTCTAGCATGACTTTGTGCTGGAAGATTTTCTTCATATATTATAGTCTCAATGTTTACCCATATAAATGCCCTTTTCCTGTCTGATGACACAGTTCTTGTATTCCTCTTCCATTTTTCCTTTTTCAGCCTTTATTTCTCATCACTTTCCAGTGAAACCTGGAACAGTATTTGGTACTGTTCATATAGAAAAGATGATCAGGTTGGAAGCACCAAGCAGCTGATAGTGCACAGAAAAAAAAAAAAAACAACAAAGCAAACCACCCCCTCCCTAAAAAAAAAAAAAAACAAAACCCAAAAAAAAAAAAAACCCACCACCAACAACAAAAAACAAACAGCCCACCCACTGAAAGCAGAGAGAAGCTGCTCTTTAGAATAATTACACAAAAGAACGTCGTCTGCTATTTGTCAGTGATTTTGGTTGATTTTGCTGAGTCCCTAAAGGGTGAGCTTCTCATAAACTGATGTGCTCTGGCTCGTGTGAGTTGCCAGAGTAGCTGTGAGAGCTGTATTCATGCAATATGAGGTCTGGAGAACAGAAAAGGAAAACTTCACCTCATTCTGGGTACTGTTGAAGTGGGGGCATTCTCTCTTTTACTACTGCTTTAGGTTTGGTAGATAGGAATTTTTTATAACACCACCTGTTATTATAAAAAGAGAAAGGAATAGAAAATCCCTCAGCTTCTGAGTTGAGGCTTCAAATTTCTCTCATGGCTACTGTGCTTAAGGAAGGTGTAGGGAGTTCCCTCTCATGGTGTCTTTTTGGTTTTGGCATTTTGGTATGGCATTTGCCATTTCTGCTATGCTGGCAGTGTCAGCTGTAAAGTCTGGCTTGAGGTAGTATATCCTTAGGGGTGGTGATCCTGCCTGAGGTGCTTGTAGTAGGAATTCTCTCTCACTACTAATTCTACTGTTTTTGTCATGGTGCATTAGCTATAAACTTCCCTCAACATTTCTTATGTTTGTTGAGGAAAGCATTGTGCTGTTGCTTTGGCTGCAGTGTGATGGGCAACGTGAATTTTCACTATGGTGGTGCTCTGGCTGTATTGTGTAATGGGAGTTTTCTTTAAGCTTTGCTATGTTGTGGTGCATGGGCAGTGGGCATTCACTTTGTGACGGCGCTCTGGCTGTGGTGTGATGCAGTTTCTCCCAGAAGCAGAGCCAGCCCTCACTCTCACTCTTGTTTTGTTTTTTGGTGTAATGTCTAGCTTTATTTGCAGCTCCTTCAGCAGACAGCAGCTGCGTCATCTGGGAACCTGAACACATTGAGCAGCCTCCACCCAATGGGAGGTGAGTTTTTTTCCACCAGAAGACAAATTCAGTGCCAAAAAAAAAGAGGAGGAGGGTAGAGAAAGTAGCCAAATACTGTAGACACATTAACTTCATTTTGAAATAAGTAGTCCTGAGTTTACCCACTCCTTTGGAATAACAGGAATCCTCTGCTACGAGTATGAATGTTCCTTGTTAATCTTAGTAAACTGTTGTCCCCAAGGTAAGTTGTGGTATACTGATGATCTCCTCTACCTCTGGCATTGAAAACTATCTTGCCTTGTGAATACAAAAAGATAGCTCTGTATATTTGTTTTCACCCAAACAGGTGTGTATGTGAAGCATTGTGTTTTGAAGTAAGCACTAATGCATGTGTTTCAGTGATAATGGATTCTTAGGTTTCCATTTTAAATTCTTTGTTCTTAAATACATCAAAGTTGAAAATGCTGTGTTGGTAGGAGTGTGAACTAGTCCTTCATTCACGTTCTTTAATGCCTTCATTTGAATTACAATTGATTATGGCATTGCTTTTAGGGAAATATCAGCTTAATAGGTATGACATTAATTCCTTCCTATGGACTGCTACTCAGACTATTCACAAAGTATAGCAGTACTGGAGCTGCAAATCGATTGTCCCTCTGTCTTCACAGTGTGGGGAATAATAAAACACATGTTAGTAATTCCATTCGGCATATTCTCTAAATTCTTCTGCTGGCAGAAAAACTATAATTTTGGTCTTAATACTGAACATTTTCAGCTTTTAAAATTGCCTCCTGGAGTCGTATGGTAGTTCACAATTACATGCCCGATCTGTGCAAATGTTGATCTAAAAGTGTTAAGAAAGTAAAATGTCTTTGTACATCTGACTTGTGTTGGTATACCAATCAGTAACAATTGCAAGCTTTTGCAAATGTTTTGTTTTCGATGGTAAGAACTTTGATTTGCAGTTGATTCTAACCTTAGCTTCTTATATGTACTTTTTTCATGTTAGACCTAAGACTCTTGCCAAAAGCAATTATTTTAAAATCAGTGTCACTAATATCCTGTGTGGTGGTGAGCTTCTGATGCGCATGGTCCTGATATTTTTTTTCCCATCTCTTGTGTCTGTTTAAAAGCAAATGGTAATAAAGGAGAAAAACAGTACAGCAGTTCGTGGTAATTGTTACTGAAATAAGAATTGGGGTAGGGGGCAGGGGCTAACTAGCCGAGGTTGCCTAAGAAGTTTCCAGGGTAATTCTGTCTTCACTATTTAAGAAAACATCTTAAAAAATTGACAACTCAGGCGTATAAATAGCATGTTGCATGGTGTTTTGAAAGAATTATTCCAAGTCTGTGATTCTTCACAGAAAGAGTTTTAGTTTCAAAGTCCTGTTAACATTGCAGCTGATCTCCTTCCTTGAAATTCATAGAAAAATTAAGTAGGTAATTAGATCCCAAACTATATCAGACTTTGTAGACAAAATTTAATCTTGACCCTGTTTGCAAGCAGATGGGAAAACAATGTGATGACAAGAGGACAGGTGCAGTGTGCACGTGCCAAACTGCTTCAGAAGGAAAGCAAGCTGCTCTGTTCTTCACTAGCTCTAACACTTGCACGTTTAACCCTCTGTAGCACAATAAAAACAAAAGATACAACTTTTTTTGTTTTACCTTCATGCTTTTATGTTACAATGGCACCTTGAGAATCTGAATAAAGGCAGTACCTTGTTTCAGGTACTAAATGGGGTTAGGGAAACACTCTGTCACAAAGAGAAAACAATTGAAAAAAATTTTTTAAAAAGAATGAACTATGCTAAAGGTAGTGGAAGTTTTTTAGAAAATAAATAGTTTATACTGTGTTGTCACTTACATTCTTATGTTGTCTGTTTACATACTTAAATTACAAAACGGAGATTTTAATTATTTGAGATGTGTGCTTTGTCACCAAGTACTTATTAAGAATCCAAAAGATGAGGTGGCACATCTGCCTAGGACATGGTTTTTATATGAATGGTTATTAATTTAATTTTGTAGGGAAGAATTACTAGGGATTGTCTGAAAAGAGGAGGAATTCTTAGAATAAGCAAAGGTAGAGTCAAAAATGGGAAATAAGGGAAAGGGAGGAGAGGCAGAATTTGAAGAATGGAGCTAGCCTACCAAAGGATGGCTAAAATACAGACTTCAGAAGAAGATTGATAATCTCATGGCAGGAAGAGGGCAAACTACAGTGTTAGTACTGACCAAATGGTTTCAGTCAAAAATTATGACTCAAAATTAAGGTGAGTCAGATGAGTAAATTGACCAGTAAAAGTTCATCAGCACAGGGATACCTTGCTCCCCTTGCAGTATTCCTGGCTGCTTACCCGCAACATGCCTGATGTTTCCCATTTTCCTTACCAGTTTTGTTTGACCAGCTGACTAGGCTACACATACGTCGGCTGATCTTGTGGTCAGGAGTTGCCACGTAATGTTGTCTCACAATTGCCTGTTGCTTCTTGGCTACCAAGGGGACAAAACAAAATGTGCTGATACTCAGCTGATGGTGGGTTAAAAGTGGGACTTCATGGCCACTGTGGTGTGTAGGTCGTCTTGAAAGAATTCTGCAGTTGTTGCTGTTCCCATACAAAGAGTCTGGAGGGACACAAGAGAAGAAGAGGTTATTTATTGGCCTGGTTTCTAGACAAGTTCTCTAGCTTGCAGATGAGCTGTCAGGTCCTGGCCTAACTCTCAATTAAAGCTGCTATGCTTTTGTGACTGGAGCAAACACTGCTTGAAAATTTCTGTTCTCTGGAGTCTACATGTGGGATTGTGACTACCTGGTCTTTTACTGAAACTCATCTACCTGGGCAAAGAAAAATTTCTTTTTTTAGTTATAACAAGGAATCACAGTGTAGAAAAGATCAGTAACTAGTATTAAGCCTGTTGGTTTTAAGCTCCTTCCCATTACTCCCTTGCGATGTGCTGAGGTTGCTGGATCTGTTAAGCTTGGATAATGGTGACTATTAAAGGAGAAACTCTGTGCATTTTTCAATGTGTTGCAGGATTGAATGCGATGCAATTACAGAACCTGGCCGCATTAGCAGCTGCAGCCAGTGCAGCTCAGAATACGCCAAGTGGTACCGCTGCACTCACTTCCTCCAGCAGTCCCCTGAGTGTGCTCACCAGCTCAGGTAAGAGACTGTCTATGCTGTAGTGTGTTATGACGTGGGTTGCCTTAGGAGTAATTTCAGGATAGATGTCATCTGTTTTGTCTATCCCTTTTTGTCACTTTCATGTTGATTCTTTAACAGATAAGTAGTTTTACTAGTACATTCACTGGCCTTTGTTTATGGTAGATATCTTTGTCAGCAGCTAAAGCTTTTTTTTTACTTGCTGTGTTCCTTCCTCCAAATGGTCAGATTAATTTAGACTAAAAAGAATTTTTGAGATCATCATGAAGCAGAAGGGTAGGTGACCTCTTTCCAGTCATACTATTACAATCTTGTCACATATTGGGTTTATCTGTGATTTTAGACAGGTACTGTGGCAGATGTACCTTATTCCTCTGTACATGGAGATAGAAGATGCTTTAAGCATGAAGTAATGCATTCTGTGTACTAGAACAGTACAGTGTATATTCTTCTGGCATTCAAGGATACTAAACTACCTCAGAGAAGTAGAATAAACAGACCCCTAACATATTTTTTGGAAAGCAGTTGTCTAGAACTGAGTGTATGAGTGGCACATAAAAATCAGTATCTTGTTTTTCTGGGTTTTTTTGTGGTTTGGTGTGGGTTTTGTGTTTTTCTTTAGGTTATGTACAATATACAGAGAGGCTAGAATGTCCAAGTACTGTTCTTTTGCTGCCTTATTGTTAAATGTGATCATTAAATGCAAAAAAAAAGTAAATAAAAAAATAAAATAAATTGTGCTTACATCAGGCATGCTCAGTTTTTACCATAAATGAGGATCAGTATCCTACTCAGTTATTTCCATCGTATTTTCAGTTACTTCGAAATCCTGACATATGAAGGGAGACCCTGTATTTTCAGGGTGTTAGTTTTTCAGCTTCTACAGTGTGGTATGTAGGTTTAGTTTTGGGGCTTTTTGTTTTTCATAAAAAGCCGGGTTGCTTACCCAGTTTTGAAATCCAGCCTACAGAGTTGGCTTCCTCACCTGTGATTGTGAGACAGCAAGAGGGTGGGAGGCATGTTTTAGATTTCCACAGGTAGCTTCTTGTATTGCGTAGGAGGACCAAGGAACTGGACTAAGAGATCATAAAGAGATTACAAGGAAAAGCTGTTTAGAAAACCTTATGTCACATGATCAGGAGTTAAACTATGGGTGCTTTGCACAGTTTTCTACTTAAAGAAATCCCCAAGAAAGAATTCAGTTCAAAGAGTGTTCTGTTGCTGGGTGGGTTTTTTTTTACATAAAAACTTTGTGATCTGCAGTCCTTAAAGATTAAATTTCAAAGTTTATCTTGACTCCCAGCAATGGTATCCTATTCTATAATTAATAAAAAACCAGCAAACAAACAAACAAAGAGTTGAGGCTATACAGGAGCTACATTTGTAACCCACTAATGCTGCTTCATCATAGAGAAGGCATGAAGGTGAATATATCTGAGATTTTCTCCCATATTTCCTTATGCAGTAGCAGAGCTGGAATTGTCAGGTTACATTTTGCTGTGACAGGCATTTAGAACTAAAATTTCCTTGTTGATTCTCTTGTCTACTAACTGGAGTAAGTTCTCTGATTTGTTGAGGTGGGGAAAGGAACTGGCAGGTTCTGAAATGCTGGTCCAAATGCCGTGCATACTAGAAAAGGCAGAGACAGCCTGTTGTCAGAAGTGTACAGTGAAAGGATAAGGGCAATGGACAAAAGTTGCAACAGAGAAAATTCTGACTGGATCTAAAAGAAAAATGAAATTAATAATGAAAGTGATTAAGCTCAGGAACCAGATACCAGAGGGACTGTGGAATCTCCATCATTTCAGAGATTCAGAATGCAGTTGGAAAGGACCCTGAACAGGCTGACTTAACTGAGAGGTTAGACCAGCTCTAAGCAGACCATTAGACTAGATGATCCACAGAGGTCCCTTTCAACTGAAGTTATGCTGCTGTTGTGTGGTTCCTTGGGATTGGTTTCCCCTCTGCGAATTTTGCTGTTGTACAGCACTCTGCATGTTCCTTTTCCCTTGATGAGAGACATATCTCAGGACTCCGTTCCATTTTTGATCATGCTGGTGGAGGGGCTGAATCCAAACAACTTTCTGATTGCCAGTCATATTGATAAATGATTGTGTCAACAATGAAGTAATCATGATGGGTCATTTGAATTACTATCCTATATGGATGTATCGGTCGGTTCACTCTTCTTGTTTGGAAGAAATTAAAAGTTCTGGAGGATATGTGGTCTATTTGTAGTCACTGTCATAAAACTGAAACAGTTTCAGTGCTTTTCATTAGAGGTATGAATATGTTTCACCTTCTAAAACTGTGCTTAAATTGAGGGGACAGGAAGCATCAATGTGTATATACAGCATTCAATCTCATGATACTTCTGTAATTATACAGCTCTTTAACTTTTTACTCTGAAATAGCTATTATGTCTAACAAAAGAAAACTTGAAATTCTTCTGATTAGCATTTGTATGTGCCTTCACACTATATATATTCACATAGAAGGCTGTTGGACTCGACAAATTCAGAGCATCCCTCCTGAACTATACCTAGACCTTGAAAACACTCAATATATAGCTGCTCAGTACCATGTGTTAGTAAATGTCGTCTTTGTCTGAGGGACATATGGCAATACTTACTGTGATAGCCTCGTAAACCTAACTGCAGATGAGATGACTACCAGCTTGATGTCTGTCCATCTGTCATCCAAATGTTCACCTGATGCTTGTTTGGACATCTTTCCCAGATTATCCTCAAATCGCATAATTGGTGGAAAAATCCAGACAATCCTTACACATAGTTATCTTTTTTATTTACTTTCATCTGCACTGATATCTTTTGTGTTTGGGGAACTTGGAAGTTCACACAGTGCAGAGTCTATGGTCTATGGATAGGTTACATGTCAGAATTGTTCAACTTGGATCTTATGTATTGTTGTGCTGTCTTTCTGCTCATTTCAGGTGATTTTGTTTAGGTATTTCCAAGCAGTGTTGTGTATTTTGATGTAGAATTAGGATGGAGCAAAACCTTCAACCTTGCAAGCAGCTGCTCTTTGGAACCGAACAGAGTGCTGCTGCATCCACCTGTAGGTAATCCATGTTACAGAGATAGTGGCCTTAGTTAAACTCATTTAAACTGCTGGCTTGTGAAAGGGACATTCAATAAGATATAATATTAGTATTTCAGGATTTGGAGTGTCTTGTCTGCCGTCTTTTTGACTCAGACATCAATAAGAATTGTCTACTCCAGAGCGAAATAGAATGGTTGCACAAGCTGGTTTCTCCTCCTTTCAAAGGCAACCATCAGAGGCCAGCAAAGACTAGATGATTTTGCTGGCCTTAGTGTGTGTCCAGCAAAACTGTTTTCAGAGACATCATAGTCATTCTGCTTTTACTGGAACTCATTCTTCAGATTCATTGCTTGAAATGTAGTGCTCTAGCTCATTGCTTGGATGTTGGATGACTGAAATAGAATAGACTTACTGTTCCCTCAGTTTACCTCCCTCTACAAGTTGGTAGTTGATGTCCTTGTCCAAGTTTTGTTACCTTTCCTAGCTGTTCTTTACTACATATTCAAATTTTCTGAAGACCTTTTCAAGTATTTTCAGCTAGTTCTCTTAGAGTAAGCCTTTTGGACTAGATGTAACTCAGTATATAGATCTAAGATCAGTAGCAAGCGAAAAAAAAACCAACAACACACCAAAAACTGCACAGAAACAATGTTAAGAATTAGAGATGGAGTAAAGAACATGTATAAAGCTATATTGCTTTTGTATAAAGCTATATTGCTCCATTACTATGTGCTGTTTTCTGATCTAAAATAATACACAAAAACTAGAAGAGCAGAAAGGGTGAGTAGAACTGTGGAACTCCTTCTCTATTAGGAGCCATGAGGGAGCCTTAAAAATAGAAGACTGACATGGGAGGAGGAGATGTTTGAAGCCAACAAATAAATTAGTGTTGTGATGAAGACAAATAGGGAAAGACCAGTTAGATATTTCAAGGCAAGAATGATGGGATATCAGGTAAAGTTGTCAGCTGACAGCTCAAAATCAAAAAGAGCTATTTCTTTGCATAGTGCATGATTAAATTGCAGAATTCGTGCCTTAGAATATAGTAGAGTCAAACAATTTGGTGTTCAAAGTGCATTGAAATTAATGAATGAAAATTTTAACTTTAATGCGAAAACATTGCCCTTGGCCAAAAAAATCCTAGGATTGCAAACTGCTGCGTTGGTATATAAGAAGTATTCCTTTGTCATTGCCCTGTATTTCTTCTCTACTGTTATTTATCTGTCTTTAGTCATCATCAGAAATGGGGTGCTGACTCAGTACAGCAATTCCTATATACATATGATAAAGAAAATGAACCAAACAGTGTTAAATTTTCTTGGCGTTTTCAGTACTAAAGCATTTCTTCTTTTGCTTAAAGAGATTTCTGATAAAGTCAGCTAAACTAAAATAACTGTGTATTCAGCTTTTTGTAGTGGTTTAAATGGTTTAATTTCAAAATCACAACCTTTTTAAAGTAGGGAAGGCATATGTTCTCTCTTTTACTTTACTCTCTAGCCTTGGCTTCATTCTTTTGTTTCCCATACCACTACTATTTTATTGCGGAGTTGTTTGTTGGTTTTTGGTTTGGGTTTTGGTTTTTGGTTTTTGTTTTTTTTTTGAAGTAGTGTTCTCATCTGTAAAAATCTACTGTTGTTTTGAATTACACAGATTAGCAATGAAATGTTGCAGAAACAAGTAAAATTCTAAAATCAAGACAGCTGTATCGTTTCTGAACATTGGCTTTTATTCAACCAGCTGTGCTATTTTTTTTTTCTTCCAACTTGAGGGTTATACTGTAACTTGTTCTCTATATTTTTTCCAACATTTAATATGCTACTGATAGTAAAACAGGAAGTGTTTCCTTTTCTTCAGAGTAAGCATCTTGAAAGATGGTGTACCAGACTATGTTTTAATTTCTGACTTGTTAAGAGAGCTTGTCTACAACTTTTCCTAGAGGAGGTTTGTAAATTAGTCTGTCGGTAAAAAACTAAACAGTGCAGCTCTCTGGGTTCTCATGCAGCTTCTGTTAGGTACAGCTACTTTTGTTAAAGGTACAGCTTTTGCTGGGGCTTGTTAAGCAAGTTTGCTGTATTCCATTTAAATAGTTACCATATTCCACTCCAGCAGAGACTTTGTGCCACATATTGCAAGGAGGCTGGACTAGATGACCTTTCAAAGATCCCTTCCAACCCAAACTATTTTGTGATTCTGTATATGAAGTGGTGAATATGTAGTGTGTGTGAATCTGCTTGAAAGATGCTAACAGTTCTTCTAGAAGTTTTAATGGATGTACACAACACAGCTGAGAATCACAAAACCACAAAGGAAACTGAAAATTAAATGCCTGAATGTCTGTTCTTCTGTTACTCACTTGATCAAACAGATAAATTCCTCTTCAAAGCAGAGTACAAGATGCCTCTGCAACACCAGTCTTCAGTATCTTTTAATTTGTAGAAGCCGTAACTATTTTCCAGTGCATCTTGTGCAGTAAATTTAAAATTCTGGCTTAATAGCAATATGCATAGCTTTTCTTATTTACCTTCTTCAGATTTCTAAGTAGTCCACAAACCTGTTGGGAAAACCACTACTATGTAATCATAAAAATACTATTATTTTCTTATTTTATCAAGTCCATAATCTTTGCAGATGACCTTAATTTGAACTTCTGTTTCTTTTGATATACCAGCTTGGCAAACCTTTTTCTCATGTTTTTAATGTCTATTTCTGTAGAACTAACTCTGCCTGTTGTAGAATTTGGCAGGCAATATAAGCTGTTAGTGTGCTAAGTACTGTATCTGTAGAGTTCTCTTACTGAGTAAATGTGGTTGAAGATGTTAGGGGCACAGTCAACAGCGTATAGAATGTGTATTTTGGATGTACGTTCCAAGACTTTTATTGGCCCTAGCCCCAGCTGCTGCTGCAGGATTTTTAATGGAAAATTATTTAATGTGTCAGAATAATCTGGGCATTTGCTGTTCCTGTTCTGGCAGTTGGGAAAACTGTATGTTCGTTTTGAGTGGAGTTTTCTTTAGTGTCCCTAGTATCTGTGTTTCAAGTCTTTTTTCACCTTCTGTTCAAGGATAGATGTTAACATGTAGCAACTGATTCTTACTTTAGTCAGCAGGAAGCAAGCATTGCTGCTAGTCACCTTATGTGGAGGTATGAAGTTTAGCTAACATTCGTATATTGTCTCAATCTTACGTGTATTACACTTAATGAAATTATTATTGCTACAAAGAGTAGACATTATGATAAAGTAGAAAATTTTCAAAAATTTAGGAAGAGATTAGAAGATACAAGCAGTATGATCAACCAGGTTGTGTGAGTTTGGGATTTTTTTTTTGGCATAAAGTATACTGTGTTGCCTTGATCTGTTCCTTACTAGCCTTTTCTACAGAAATAACATCATGAAGAAGTTGAATTATGAGGACCAAAAAATATTGCATGAAGTCTAATTATCTGATTTTAATAGCAGGTTCCTCACCTAGC